>NC_140664.1:114254661-124254661 GCF_054131305.1 Coturnix japonica
AATCGACCATTTCTTTTGTCTGTAAAGGAATTATCTTATTACTTCACAAGGTAGCTTAGTCTAACTCAGCCCAAGCAGTCAGAAGTATTTTCTCCAGCAGCAAAGCAGTTCCTGAATGAACCCATCCCTATTGGCCAGTCCTTCTGTAATTTTTTATTTTATTTTATTTTATTTTATTTTATTTTATTTTATTTTATTTTATTTTATTTTATTTTATTTTATTTTATTTTATTTTATTTTATTTTATTTTATTTATTTTATTTTTTTTAAATCACCTCAGTTATGCTAATGAACAATTTAATGAGGTGTTGGGGGGAAGGGGGGAGCGAAGGGGGAGAATGATAACAAAGAAATTTTTCTAAGGATTTGAATTGTAGCTTGAATTTGTTAGTAGGTATGAAATAACACTATAAACAGTTAAAGAAAAACACCTGTTTGGTAAACTATCATGGGTTCAGAACGAGCTGGAGGCCATAGTGGCCAGTGTCCATATAATAAGCCAGATTTGTTCATGATTTTGCACTCCATCACACAGTGCTGTGTTGTAGCATTACCCACTGCCTCCTGGCTCTGTCTGAGCAAATTTTCAGTCACAAGATAACCATGTCTAGTTCCTTCCTTAAATATAGAAGCAACATGTCTATAGACAAGTCAGTGTAAGTAGACCTTTTTGGTACTGCAGACATAAAATTGAAAGGCTAAATCATTCTCCATTTACCAGCCTTGAATGTGTAACACTGTCAGATCTGGTTACTTTTTAGTACAGAGGCAAACTTTTATAGGCAGTTTCTTCCTTGGTGTCACTGCAGTGAACAATCAATTTACAACTTTTATGCAGACTACTGTACTTAAACGTGTTAAAATAACTTAGAGCACAATGTGTCATTTGCAGTGAGTCGTTACAGAGTGATTCTCTGGTATTGATGTTCAGTTAGGACCTGTGGAAGGTATACAATGATTCAAAAATAATTCAGTGTAATCACTTTAACACTGCAGGTGGAATTCCAGGTTTTGGCTAGAGATACCTTGTTCCTTCTCTATTAGGAAGGCTGTTCTAGCATTTCACTGATATCTGACAACAGTACTGTAAGCTTGGGTCATGGCTACTATGTTTTGTAGCAGCTAACCTATAGACAAATAACTCTTGACCATTTAGAACTTCCTAACTATCCTGTTTAAGAACTCCTGGTCAACTTCAGGGGTTAAATTGGTTGCCTCTTTGACCAATTTAAATCCTGTATCACAGAGAAGCGGCTCACTCATGCTAACAACAACAACAACAACAAATCTGATTTAGTTGTCATCACTACTGTTGATAATAGTGTGCATGCTGGCAATTGAAACCAGTCATTTCACATTGACTTTTTCTGTCATCAATGGCATCAGGAATAAATTGTATTCAGTGTGTTTGGATGCAATGCTTTATGAAGAATATAATATATATTCATTCTGATATACCAAATAAATGAGAATTTAAGAAAATGTTCCAGTTTGGCAGGTTAACAGATAATTATGAATTTGCTTGTATTCAGTATTGTAACATAGGTCTTCCACCTAGCCTGATAAATTATGCATTTCTTCAATATACACATATATGTTTCTCTTAGTGTGCACATAGATTGCATCTAAGCAGTTTTGTTTTCTTGAATTTGAAACTGTCCAGTCATTTTTAAATAAATTCTGCTCCTTTTATTGTACTTAGGGCAGTAAATGGAAAGGGGGAGATCTTCCAAGGGGAAGGGATTTTTTTTAATTATTATTGTTTTTAAACATTATTATATTAATTAGCTTGAGGCACATAAGTATTAAAATTAAAAGCAGAGACATGAGTTAATAATTCAAACCACTGTCATGGATCCGAGATATGCATTCATTCTTTCTGATCTCAAACTCTTGAACTTTATAAGAAACCATGGAAGTACCACATTGTTATCAACGAAGGAAATTACATTTCTAGTCTTTGTACTGAAGAAGAAAAATATTTGTCTTACTTTTCGGAAAATAACCTCAAATTTGTAGTTGTATTTTTAAAAAAATATTCTATAGTATAGGGAGATATTTTATGGGATAGGACAATGTTTTACCTGCTGTGTCATTTCCCTCCTATTATTCAGATAATTTTCAATTAGATGTACTTCAATTAAATTTACTTTATGTAAACTTAACAGTTCTGAATCTTTTTCATTTTCTTCTCATTTGAATATAATATAAAAGAGATGTAATTTATCTTACATCTTACATTTTACAACATGTTTTTCAAGCTACAGAGATGTTTGTAGTGGATTACAAAGCTAATTTGTAATTCTACTTGTAATTTTGTTTTAATCTCTGGGATAAATCTCTCCTTTTTTATGAAACTGTTTAAATAGTAAACAAAGTGCTCTTCCAAATGCTTTTCTTATTCACCTTTCCTTGTGTCTTCCTACCTTCTTGTCCTCTTTTTTACTTCTGTCTGTGTATGCAGCATTTTTTTTGTAAATAGTTTATAGCACTTAATTTTATCCCTATAATTGTGGGTATTCATTGTGTTCAAATCTATTTATTCATCTATTTATTTAATTGTGTATAAATAGGATCTTGCAATTCAAACCCTGCAGTCACCTTCTTTGGTCCTTTGGTTAGAAGTTTAAAAACAAAACAACAAAAAAAGCCGACAAGAACAACAAAACCATATAAGTAATTTTCTTTTTCTTTCTCTTTGACCTCTTTAGAATTTATAGAAAATTTCAGTACCTTTTAAATCCTCGTCAAGTTTATAGTCTTGCTGGAAATGGACCAATGCCAGGGTAAGTCTACAGTTAATATTATTACCAGGAACTCATTTAATGAAATGCTACCTAATCAAATGAACAGACTGAGGCACATAGAGCATGCTTTGAATGTGTCAGCACTACTACAGACCTCTGAGTGGCTGCAGAAATTTATTGGTATTATTTATTTACATGTACAAATAAACTATGTATCACACATTTTACTGATACACTGTAAGAAATGTGATAAATGTAATTTTATTTGAAGCTTCTACTGCTATCTTAGCAACCTGGCTTATCTGCAGTTTTCTTTTACATCAAAACATTTGTTCATACACATATGTTTCTGTGTGGCACATAGAGTATGAATATATATATATACATACATATGCTTATTCTTTTGTATGTCAGATATGGAATGTTGTTTCAGATTACCTTGGCTAAGCTTTCCTTATCCAGTCCATAATATTCGGGATTTAGGGGTACAGAAAATGACTAGAATGCCTGGATTATGGTGGCAATGGCATTTTATGGGGGCTGAGTTTTGGTGAGTTTCAGAGATTCAGTGTTATCTGAATCAGTGTTGCAGTCAGTCAGCTAACATGCCTCTTCCGTGACTCTTCAATTTTGTATTTGTTCAGTGTGCATGGAGGACAGTGACAATATATCAAATACCCACTTTTGTCACTTCAAATAGTCTCCTTTTTAAGTAGCATGTACCTTGATAGAAGAGAGCAGGACAACACTGATCATCTCATCAAAATGTCTTTGTATGTATGATTTTGATGTTATTTGGTTATGCCACTGATAAATGAAATTTTACACAAATGAGAAAAGTTACTGAAAGATATTAGGGGATATGTTCAATATGAGCTTTATGCTATTGTTTACATGTAATGAGAATCTAGTTTCTCCTTTTTTATTTTTTTAATGTTTGGATTTCAGTTTTGTTTTTAAACTGGAGGAAGTAAAAGGTGGCAGTGGAAATGTACGTGTTTTGTGCCTTGCAATGTTGTATTTCAGTTGTCATATGTGTATGACTGAAAATAATATATTTTGACAATTTCTGTCAGTGCTGCTGATTTTAAAGTCAAATACACAGGAAATGATTCTCTATTGAAACCATTCTGCATTAACTGTCCCTTCACGACTTATGTTACACTTAAGATGTGTTCATGAAAGTGAAAATTAGTCCAACCTTTTTGGAAGTCAGAATTCTCAGTAAACATTGTACTACAGCATGGCTAATATGCAACCTGCAAAATGTTACAAAATCTGCTTAGAAAACAGAAATAATGAGATGCCTGATTTCTTCCACATCTCTAATTTTATCTTGTACGGAATGTTACTTCTGTTTGTTTATTCAGACATTATTTGTGTTTTGTTACACTCATCTTGAGGCATATGGAAATTTTAAGTGATCCAAAAAGTAAGCAGATTTGAAAAAAATAAAGAAAGTTATTTCAGGAATTTATAAGAAATTTTGTCTGACATAAAAGTTGTAACCGATACTGTTTTACATAGGGCAAAGTAGAAATGTCATGCTAAGAGATTAAGAGGGCAACTTTTTAAAAAAATGAAATACATGATTTCAAATTAATCTGACTACATTGAAACTTAAGCAAACAAACAAAACCACCCACCAATTGTTGGCTGCATTTCAGGCTATGACTGTATTCTGGTTTTCATTATCTTGTGATAAAGGAAAATGTATTTTGAGGAAGGAGCACAAGAGGGCAGTGTTAAGTTCAGACAGAAACCTGTACTGAAAGCAATTTAAACTCCAGACTTTTGAACCAGAACAGTGGTTGGAAATATTTTCAATTTCTTTTCCTATTAGGAATCTAAACAGTTTTACTTCAGTGTCACTTTGAGGCAATTTCTAATTAATTTTCAAACAGAGATTTCATTTTATTAAATCCGTTTTGGTATTCTTTTTTTTTTTTTTTTTTTTTTTTTTAAATTCATTCTACAGAAGTGAATAATCCTAAATTTCCAGTTTATCTCTTACCATCACTTCTTGCCTCTGGCAATGCTATGTACTCTGTATGTAATTTGTCCATTAAAGCATGCAGTTGAATACACTGTATATTTAATTTACCAGTCTTTGTTTCCCTTTTTGTGGGGGCTGGATTGCCTAGCAAAGTCTGCCCATACATCCATCTGTCCATTCACTCATCGATCTCAACAATGCCAGATATGCTGAACTGTCAGTCAGAATGTTACATTTATTTAGTATTGTCATTTGCATGGAACGGAGAGGGAGACAGAGAAGGGGGATTGTACAACATGGCCGTGAATGAAAGTGTATTCTTTATGCCTATTACTGTTAGAGAATGGAAAGGAATAAATGTGAATTTATTTTAAAGCACTTATGATTATTGTAATACATTTCAGTTGTGTTCATTTTGAGCTTTATTTATTTATTTATTTATTTATTTATTTATTTTCTTTTGAACACTGCTTTCAGACATTTATACTCAACCTATAAAATATTTCTATGACTGGGGTAGAATTTATGTGCTTTCTGCCTGTTTTAACCCACAAAATAGTTATTTCGGGTGCTGTCTTTCTAATGATGTGCTGTCAGTGACTGAGAAAATAGCATTTGTAAGTTATCTCGAGTTCCAAACATCTGTGGTTACTGCAAGTTAGTAAGTCCAGTTCCCTTTAGAGGAAAATGTAGATAATTGAGAAAAACAAGAGGAAGTGGGCAACGTGTAAAAATCCTAAATCTTAGGGATACTGTGAAACTGCTGTATTTTTTGACAAAGTCAATGACTCAGTATTTCTAAGTCATATGTTATTCCTCTTTAATGGGATAGCCATGCTCCCTCAAAGCGCTGTGTTGGAATAAAGGGTTCCTTTGCGCACCACAGATGAAAACAGGGTTAAAATGGTCTTTGCTCAGGGGAAGTAGGGCCACTAGTTGAGCCCCATGTTTAAATTTCTTTGCTAACTGGAATTAGTACTTTCCACTTTCCCTTTTAATATTACTTGTTAAAAATTAAAATAAAAACTAAATGAATGTTTTGGAACATTAGATACATTGCACATTTTCCAGTAAATACCATCAGCGTAACAGGCCAAAATGAAAATGTTTTGAACAAGCTGACAGGAAATTTAGTATTGTCATCTCAACTTCCAAATAATGAAGTGGATATGTCACCTAATTTCATAATAGATGTGATAATACTTTGAGAACTGCAGGGACAGCAGCAAAGACACTTCTTGTACCTGCTTAGCATGTTTAAGCTAAGGTTTCCACTGGTCTTTGTGTCAGGACTCATATACATAATCTATATAAAAATATGTACATGATGCAAAGAAATCACAATGGAACTGACTTTCTGGCATTGATTCTTTGGCAGTAGTGGAAGTTAACCTGTTGCCATGCCTGAAAACTGAGAGCTCTCAGCCAAAGGGCAACAATATATATTAAACACCGATATCATAATTAATGATTTAGACATTCTTTATTTTGAAGTGGAGAGATTAGGTTAAGACCGAAAAACCCTGTAAACTGCAGACTGAATGCAGATGTAAAAGGTACTCCACGGTTACAGACTGCCACAGTTAACAAAGTGAAGTGAAAATTGCCAGGCTGATGCATTGTGTAATTTGTGCCTAGCACCTGTGTTTTTAGCCTTGAAAAGAGTTTCTCTGTTTGGTTGTTACATCTCTATAGGAGTCTTCTGCTTCTGAAAACAACTGTTATTGTGGGTTTAATGATCTTCAAGAATCTGAAATTCAGTTATTGTTCACCTCTCAGAGAGGTAAATAATAGCTGGATGAATAGCAGCCAGCCACAGACCCACATGGCTGTGTAGAGAGGTCACCATTTCCCAAAGGCTTTGTCCCTCTGAAAAGGCTCCTGTTCCCTTAAGTCTATTATTTAAAATGTCTAATTTATGTTATTTTTATACACTATAACAGAAATTATATCCACTAAAGTTGTATTTCTTTGTAACTCCCTTAACCATTTAATTTGGAGAGTGTGCCTTTTTTGAATTCTATCCACAAGTTTACATCAGCAGGCCCTTTTAAGCCTTCAGTTCTGTCAGCTTAAAAGATGCCCAGGATAGCCAAACTGAATTCCTACAGCTTGCTGTGTAATTTAGCTGGGAATCTACAGCACCTGGGCCTTTGTAACTTCACAATGCAATAGTCCTATTTTGAAAATTACACTATTTTCCCTGATTATTGGAATTGATTGCTAGAGTATTTCTTTGCTGTTTGAACACTGGGAATTTACAGAGTATTGTGGGAAGATACATAAACTAATAATACTTTGAGAAGATAATAACTGTGTAGTTATTTTCTCCTGAACAAAACCTTGGTCCTGATGGTTCTGATGCATATTTCTCTGAAATAATTATATATATGTATATAATATGTATTATATATGTGTGTGTGTATACATACATACATACATATATATAACATATGTATAATATGTAATATGTAATATATATATATCCAAAAGACAAAATAAACAAGAGTGGTTTAGTTGTTGTCTAATATTAACTCTAAGTTCTGGTTGTACACCATAAATCAGTAGAACTCATTAAGTCTTAACATGTGAAACTTACTCATTGGTTTTAGCTATTTAACTGTATTTTTACCTGAAAAAAAAAAAAAAATAAATAAATAAAAATAAAAATAAAAATTAAAATTAAAAAAAATCTGCAATATGCATAGGACAATCTTCAAATATTGTGAATATCACCAGTTTCCAGTCTAGTCTGCTAAAGCTATGGTCCAGAATAATTCACCCCTCTCTTAACTACTGTAATTTTTCAGTGGTGAGTGTACCACAACCTATTGTCTGAAATCTATTTTAGAAGGGCTTTGCTTCAGCTTTAGTCTCCTTATTACATAGGTTTCCGTAAAAGTAATGCCTCCTATTTATTTCCATGGAAACCACAACAGTTACAAGGAACACAGTAACATTATTTGAAAGAAATACTCAGCTATAAAACTCGATTTTACTTACTTGTTTTCATTACTCTGAAATTCTGGTCTGAAACTAATTTAAAAAGTTGCCCTGTGATCTTCTCCATCTTCTTTTTTTTTTTTGTTTTGTTTTGTTTTTTTGTTGTGTTTTTTTTTTCCCTATTGGACTTTGTCACACATTCTTCTTTTTCTCTACTATTTTTCATTTTTTCTACTATTTTTCATTTTGTCTTGATTTTATTAGGAATGTATAACTGTCTAGATACAGAAAAACTGTTCAGTGTATAGCACTAAAGCATCATATAGAAAATAGCTTGATTTAAATATTATAAGTTACTCAGTAGATTTATTTGTATCTCAGAATTTATGCATGTTGTAATGATTGTGCATTTACTAGGAGACTGCAAATTGGAAATCTAATCTGATCACCAGCATATAGACTATTCATTAAGATGTCTTTGAAACTAAAGAATGTTGAAATGTGTGCACACATGTAATAATTCAGTAAAATGACTGCAAAGTTTCTGTATAGTCATAGTTTATGCAAAATTTCAGCAAATGCCAAAAGCTATCATCAAAAAATGTTTTAAATTAAAAGTATTTCAACTTAGAAGTGTTTTAATATATCCTCACTTTTCAGCATTATTGAAAACTGATATTTCATGGAGTGGAGAATGATGCAGTGGTACTGTTTGGGACTCAGTGGATGTGGAAGCAGAAATAGCTAGGGAAATATTATCAGTATATTGCACTTAGAAAATAGCTTTAGGATGATGTAGGGTAGTGGATGCATTCAGTCTGATACACATTTTATGTTAAACCACAGTGCAGAATTTTTTTTTTTATTAACCACAAAATGCTCAGGTTATTAGGTATTAGTGTGCTATCAGTAGTATCTCGGTTTCATATGCTTTTGTAGACAGTACCTCCCAAGAGCTGACTAGTATATTTAGCCATCTTAGACTTTTGTTTCTAGACAGACTACATATCCATTTACTACTCATTAAGCAGAAAATGTTTTCTGACAATAGCTTGAAACAGGATTTTGAAACTGAGACAAGGATTTGGATAAGCGATTACTTCTAACCTATTTCTAATATCTGTTTACCATATTAACACTTGGATTAATTTTTTTATTGAATTTATGAGATAATTCATTGTTGGATGGTATTCGTCTTCTGTATAAAAAATGAGTGCATGGTCAGAGCTGATTACTACTTCAGATGCTGGTTTATCAGATGCTATTAAATGGAATGTCTTAAGCCATAAAATGTATGCACAGTGCATTTATGTTTATTAAACAGAAATCTTCATTTACTGTTTTTAGGTTAAACTTTTTTCGAGATGTTTCTGAGTTCAGAGTACTAGCATGTGGTGGAGATGGAACAGTTGGATGGATTTTGGATTGCATAGGTAATCACCGTAGCTTACATATTTTTGCAGGATTCTTATATTTTACATTTAGTATTTTTACTTATGTATCAGCATGTAGATGCAATATTGGTACAATGTATTGTTCATTTAAATTTTGGAAATATAATATGAGTCATAATTATTTTAAAGGACATTCAAATTGTAGAGGATATTGAAATTCCCAGATGAATCCAATGTTTCTAGTCCTAAGTCTATTCCCTATGCTGAATCAAATCAGCTACAAAATTTCTATTTGTACTCTCATTCCATTATCCCATAATGGAGATAATGGAATAACAGCCCTTTGAATAGAACTGCTATGACAGACATGTAGATTTGTAAGCTGTGGGGTATGTAATCATTTCAGATAGAGTTCTTTCAATTTGTTGGCTGTAAAATCCTCTGTACAAGTAATTGGGAAGCCTCAGAGGTTAAGGTGTTAGATATTTTTACTTCCCTGTTCTTATTAGGGAACAAACATGAAGTTTATTTGGCACTGGAGAGCCTGCAGAGAAAATAATGGGAACGTAAAGCAATGGAAATGAGAAAGGAGATGGAGTGACCAAAAGACTTGACAGAATGTTTGGATAGTGGATATTGAAAATCATGGGCTCTTTTTTGAGAGATCTATATGAGGAAAGCTATGTAGAAAGGAAGTCTTGAAGGAATGGATGATAGTAAATGCATATTCCTGATCTTAGTATTTTATTTTATTTAAAGAAGGGAGGTAAAATGTTCTTTTGCATAAACAAGGTCTTAATTGTGATGTTCAAATAGCTTTGAAAATTGTAAATCAGTGGACATCTTTTAATTCTTTGTCCTTGTGATAGCAATAATGTGAAATAGGACTAAGGATTGAACATGGACTAGGGAGTGGGTTGCACAGTAGAATTTCCCAACTAAATGTTTGTTGAGTAGACAGTGTGATGTCATGTACAGAATACATATCTGTATCTTTCAGTGAAACAAAATGTAACATGGTTGCTATGTTGGTACCAAACAACTAAATTTTTGTTCCTTAGATATGTTTTTCCTTCTTTATTCACAGAGAAAGCAAACTTGCTTAAGCATCCTCCAGTTGCAATTCTGCCTCTTGGGACTGGCAATGATTTAGCAAGGTGTCTGAGATGGGGAGGAGGTAAACATAAATTAAAATACCTTGAATTATGTAATTAAAAAAGAAACAAAAAACACATTTACATCAAAATCTACTCTTAACATTTGGATGTCTCTTTTATGATGTATGTAAAGAACCATTATCATCTTTACTCATTTTGGAATTAGCTGTCTGTAAATGTTACATGAACTGTTTTATAGATATTAAAGGTCGTAATCACTCTTTATACCTTGTTTGTAGCTTCCGCTGACTACAGAAAGACTCCAAAGTATGCTGAGAAAAGGATATAGATATTTGTTTGGCGTTCTACCATCTGTATTGTAGTTATTTCTTTAATCAGTAAATTATAAAAGAAGTGTTCTTAAATGGATGTTAGTTGGGGCTGTTCTGAAAAGGTTGCTGAAAATGCTTAATATTGGGCTTGGAGTGATTTTATCTTTTTTCATATTAGTAAATACTAAATGAAAAATATGTCTCAGCCTTAGACTAGCTCTTTTGATCCACTGCCCTTTTCTTCTCCTATGGAGGATTCCAGACAATTATTGTTTTGATGTTATTTATCAGGAAATGAGAAGACAAAAAATGCTGGAAGAATAATATATGTAAAGTCAAAAGTTTAATATCCTTTGTATCCTTTCCTGGATATGTAGAAACTTATTCTCAGCTCCTCTAATAACTTATTTCCATCCAGGATTTGCTCTGTATGGTAAAAAAGAATAACACAAAAACTTGAAGGAGACCTGAAGAAGGAAGTGGTAGGCAAAACTGACTCTGGAGAAAACACATTAGTTCACAGACTCAAAGGTAGCTCTGTGTAATTCTCAGTTAGTCATTTCAGTACAAATGTATTAGAAACTTGGCTCTTTATTTGGAAATTCCCAGACCTTGTAAATGGTTCTTCCTTCTTCAGTGTCATTCTAAGTTTCCTTTCCAAATGTCCAGATACATCTTTATCAAAATCTGCTGTAGAACTCCTGGAGCATTTGTTAATGGTAATGTTCTGTCAGATCATTTTAGAATCTCCATCATCTTCACTGTCATGAATATTTATTTATTTATTTATTTAATGACGAGGGAGAAAAAAAATACAAGTAAGCCTTACTTCACTTTCTGGACATAGAATAATTCAGGATAGAAGGTTAAAATCAGGATAGACTGCACGTGGTTTTCTAGTACTGTCTCCTGCACCAAGCAGAATTTAGTAGGTTACAATGCTCAAATCTTTATTTACTTTAAACAACACCGTCTCCTTCAGACAGGCTGTTACGGTGTTTGACAGTCTTAATGGTGAAGAATTTTTTTCTGTGTATCCAGTCTGAATCGCTGTTGTTTCAACCCACGCTCTTTGTTTCTCATGTTGTCCCTACACTGCTGTGAGGACTATGGTTCTGTCTTCTTGATAACTTCCTTGTAGGTCTTAACAGACAGGTATTAGGCCATGCAAAGTTTTCTCTGGGCTGATGAAGCCTGTCTTCCTCAGCTTCTCCTCACAGAGCAAATACTCTAGTTCCCAGTGTTTCCTCAGCATTTGTCCCTTCCGTTTATGGATGTTTGACTTTTATTGGGCTGGGCCGCTGTGCTCTGAACCTTGTGCACTCTAATTGCTGAACAAGAGAGATTTTTCATTTCTCAGGTTCTGCTCCTGTTCATTTGACTGAGAATGCTGTTGGACTACTTTGATGCCAGGCTGTTCTTTAAGCTCATATGCAACTTGCTGTCTTGGTGCTTTCCCAGTAGAGCCATTCCATTCAGTTCATCCCCAGCCTGTCTCACTATAGGAATTATTTCTTCTGTTGTGTGGGATTTGCTGTATTTAGCAATGATCCTACCGGTCCATGTCTCTATCGTGTCAAGGTTCCTTTGAATAGCATCCTGTCTTTGAGCATCAGTTTGCAAACTCAAACTCAAAGAACGTGCACTGCAATATGTCGTCTATATCACTGATAAGGAGAAAAAATACGGGTCCCAGGATAGACATCTGCAGTAATTCAGATCAGATTGCAGATATCCACAGAGAATGCAGCCTATTAGCCACCCCTAACTGAGCTCAGTGCTCCGCGTTTTATTTATCCATCTAGTTTCCTACTTATCCAGACTATAGTGTCCCAACTTGAATGCAAGAGTACTGCGTTGGATGTCTTGCTGAAGTAGAGGTAATTAATATCTGCAGTTTCCTCCTTCTCCAAAAATCCAGTCATGTTATTACAAAAGGCATGTTGGTATGTCTGATATACCCGTGGTAAATCCATGCTGGTTAACTTCTCTTTAATGTGCACAGAAGTGTGTTCAGAGACAGTTTGGTCATGATTTCTTCCAGGGGTCAATGTGACACAGTCTGTCCTGTCATTCTCTAGATTTTTTTAATTTTATTTTTATTTTTTGGCCTTTTTGATGAGAGATTGAGACATTATGTTTTTCAAGTCACCAGTGACACCTCCCAGTCATTTAACTTTTTCATAAGTGGTAGACGGTGGCCTTGCAAAGGTTGTAGCCAGCTTTCTCAAAATGTTTATATGCAGCCCATCTGATTCCATGAACTTGTCTATGTGAGGTTTTCAAACAATCCCTGCCTCAAACCTCATACTCTGCAGGTTATCTTTGTTGTCCCAGGCCTCCAGGGTACTGAGAACAAAGGCCTTGTTGGTCAATTGTAGCTAATTCACCTGCAGCCTTCAGCACTGGGCTCCCATCTACCTGAGTTCAGCAGAAAATGAAGGTTCCATTTTTTTAAGGCTTTTGCTGTGTCTGCTTCTCATTATTTACAACAACAGCAACAGCAATAGCAACAAAGCTTTTCATTCAGTATGCATACTTCCATTTTCTTAAATTTGCTTCCTTATGGGGAATATTTTTCAGATGCTTACTCTCAGGCACTTGCCTGAAATTCTACAATATCAGTAGTGGGCACTGAAAACTTCATTTGAATTTCCTCACCGTGAGACTAACTCTGTGCCCTGCCCTTATTCTATCTTTTGGCTAATTATAGATTTCCCCAATTATCATGTTTTGCTTATATGCAACCTGCCTGATAATGAACTACTGTAGAGGTGAACCATGAGGCTGATTTACTGTGCTTCTGAACCCTTACATTTCCTTTGGGAAGAAACTGGTAATGATTTTTTGACATTTTCAGCAGGGAGAAAAAGAAAAAAAACATAAAAAAAAATAAGATGAACAGCAATAGAGAAGTATTTCTTTTGATTATATTTGATTATCTTAGGCAGATATGCCCTTCCTTTCAGTTCTATGTATTCACACAGAATCACAGAATTGCAGGGGTTGAAAGGGACCTCAAGAGATTTTCGAGTCCAACCCCCCTGCTTGAACTTGTCACCAAGTTCTTCCACATGTTTGTATGGAACATCATGTGTTCAAGTTTTAGGTCATTACTCCTTGTCCTATTGCTATGCACTATCAAGAAGTGCCTGGCCTCATACATTTGCCTCCTACCTCCCCTTAGATATTTATAAACATGTATCTGATCCCCTCTCAGTCTTCTTTTCCCCAGTCTGAACAAACCCATGTTTGTGCACCTGTCCTCATATATGAGATAGTCCAGGCCCTTAATCTTTTTGGCCCTCCTCTGGACTCCTTCTGGGAGATCCTACCCTTTTTTTTTTTGAACATTTAGCTTCTGTTTTGACTGATTACATCTGGACTAAATTTGAAAGAGAGAGAGAGAAAGAGAAGCATAAAAATATTCTGGCTTTCTTCATTCTTTGCACAGTCACCTTTTGTCATAGTGCAGATTTTTTGGAATTTCTTTAGGTTGAGGAGACAGGGCTTGCAGAAACTAACTACTGTCTTCAACAGTGAAGGCAAATGGAATGTGCATGCTGCTGATAGGTAATGGCTAGCAGTAACTAACGAATAATAAAGTACTATACAACCATAAGAAAGTGTATCAAAAATGGGTTTTTAACAAGATTGTTAAAGAAATCTCTGGAAGATGGAAAAATGTTAATTCAGCTGATATGTCAGCAGTTATGAATGATATTCATGTTTTACATTTTTTATTATAAGCTACACGGACAAAATTGACAGAAATACTGGGTAGCTTTTATTTTTTCTGTTCTCTTTTAGACTTTGATCAGATAATTCTAGGATTCTGAACTACATTTTGAAGTGAAAGACACTGAAGTATTAAGATTTATTTCAGAGGAAGAACATTTTGCAATGTGTAACATTAGATCTCTGGGTAGTTGCTACAATCATTGGGAAAATTCAAGGGATTGACAAGTTTAGAAGTTCAGATTATTTTCTCCAGGATTAATCTGGCACCCGGTAAAATCTGTAAAGTAAATCTAAGTTTACATTCATGTAGCTAGGTGCAGAAGTCAGCTCTGTGTTTTAACTCCTTTTAACAACAGGTGCTGGAAAATTGTCTGTACTTCACACATAATCCTGCTTTTTAGGTCTTACATACATAGTTTGCATTTTTCTTGTCATCTAGAAAAAGAATGAAAACTGAATAAAACTTCATTTTCACCTTTTGATAGGTTATGAAGGTGAAAATTTAATGAAGATCTTAAAAGACATTGAGAACAGCTCTGAGATTTTGCTGGACAGGTGGAAATTTGAAGTAATACCCAACGATAAAGATGAGAAAGGAGACCCAGTGCCTTACAACATCATCAATAACTACTTTTCTATCGGCGTGGTAAGACTTATACATATTCCTAAGTTATTTTCATTTTTTTTCTGGTTTTTCCAATTACTCCTTTTGTTCCACATCTCCCTGGAATTGTTGTGCTCCCAATGAGACAAAATTCTTCATTTGATGTCCTATCAGTACTGTGTGGAAAAGAGGAATTAAGTCGTGTCTTGCAGATGATATTTCCATTAGTAAAGATAGTTTTCTTAACAATAGCATGATTTTTTTAAATTCATGTGTGATTTGTGATTCATTGTGAATTTCAGATACTCTTTTGAACAGCTACTATCTCGTTTCTCATTTGGGGTTTTCATAGCTTATTATTTCTTCCAAAATGTAAAACTTATGCTTACTGAATTACACCGTCTTTTAATTTTTTACTGTTTCTCTAAGGCACTACAAAGAACAATGTTAACCTTTAACATGTTTCATATTGCCTCATAGTTTTTTGCCAAGTAATAGGCGCAGTCTCTAATCATTATGAACAAACCATGCTAAATTGATTTTGTAACAGAATGGCAGAAATGATATTTGACAACAATCTTGATGTCTGCTCAGAAAAGTCAAGGGAGTATAACTCAATAATATCATGCCTAACTTGAGGTTTTTACTGCCGTAGGACCATGATTCAGGTTGGAAAAAAATGCAGGGAGTCGCTAGTCCAGTCTCTTGTTCTAAGCAGGGTCAGCTAGGTGAGCAAGTTACATTGTTAATGGCTTTATCCAGTAGTGTATCAAAAAGCCTCCAAGGATGGAGATGACACAACCTCTCTGGACAGTCTACTCCACTGCCTGACTTTCCAGACGGTGGAGATGTTATTTCTTTTATCCAGTCTGTTTCACCTTACACACTTATCCTATCCTCCCATTCTACACCACTGCGAAGAGATGGCTCTATTCTATTCATAACCTCCCTTCTCATAGGTATGTACAGATTGCTATTATATTTCCCTGAAGCATCTTCTAGACTGAGAGACGGGTCTTTTTATTCTTTATTTGTATATTTTACACCGAAAAAGACCAAAATTTCCCTCCATGGATAGAAGATTGCTGGGGTAGATGATGTTCAGAACATTGCTACAGTTGAGCATAACATCCACTGCTCTCTACAGATCTCATCATTTTATCATAGGAAAGAATCAGGAGGTTGCTCTCTACAAATCTCATCATTTTATTGTAGGAAAGAATCAGGAGGTAATTTACTGTAGGGAAGGAAAATTCTTTGCTAAGTTGAAGATGAACATTTCAAAGAAGTGTTTGTATCTGAAAGGTTGGATTCATATGTTCCAGCAAAAAAAAAGGATGTATTTCCACCACACTGTATGAGTTCTGATACCCACATGAGTGTATGTACTATATGTTAGCACAGGAGAACAAGAAGCAAAGTGAGATGCAGTACCTGAATGAGTACATACAATGTTCAGTGTGAAGAAAGCACAAAGCACAGAAGAACCATACGAAGCATCAGCCAAGCTGTGTGTCAGTTTCAAAGCTAAAGCTAGAAAACATCTAAGAGCTAAGTAGAATGAGATAAAGATTTTCAAGTGCTCACATCCATCATTCTGTCAGGATGGCAAGATACCAGAAGAGAAGTCCCATCTGCTTCCCAATAGAACTGGTATCATTGAAACAAGCTGAATATCCAAGAAAAAGAAAAAGAGTATTAAAGCAATCAAGTCATATTTGCTTAAAAGAAAAAAAAAAAAAAAAAAAAGAAAAAAAAAGAAAAAAAAAAGGAAGATTTGATTTGCTGGCCAAACATAACAAATATAGCTGATAACATTAGAGGACAGATTAACAGGAATGACAGAAACATGAAATGTCAGGACAGCTACCAGAAAGAGAATACTGAAGTGTAATTACTGACATATTTTGGAGAAAATAAAAATAATCTACACAATGTGTTTGTCTTAACGTTCATGCACTAAGTCGATATTATCACAGTGATAATGAAATACTGATCTCAGTAACGCCAGTGTTAGTGTGTTATCACAGGCTCTGCAATCCAGATAGGCAGGTTGCAGTGCCTTTCTGCATTTGCTGCAGGAGTGGAAATTCAGTCATGTCACATCATTTAGCTAAATTGCTGAGGGTGTAAACAATTTACTAGAGGTGAGTGTGTGTGTAGACAATATCAGCTTGTACATATTAATTGTCACAGTTAGCCTTTTCCCTATGGATAAAACAGCATAATTTACTTTCTTCACTCACTCATCTGCTTACCATTAATGGTGAGTCAACGTGTATAAATGGATAGTTACTTCAGATAAGCTTGCATGTTGTAATACTGTGGGACATCTGATTTATTTTATATTTGCTATTTCCCAAGCCTGTATTAAAAAGAAAAACAAAAGTAAACAACAACAACAAAAAGAAACCCACTGATCAATTATATACCATGTTGTTTTAGCACAGAGAAATATTGTCACAAAATTTAGAAATAATCCTTCAGTTTAATACTTCAGAAAACAAACAAAAAACAACAACAAAATTGAAAAGCTGTTTTGCCCTGGCGCAACTTGAGGCCATTTCCCCTCATCCTGTCACTTGTCTCTAGTGAGAAGAGACCTGCCCCACTCTCACTATAAGAACCTTTCAGGTAATGGAAAAGGGCGATAAGGTCTCCCCTCAGCCTTCTTTTCCCCAGATTTAACAGCCCCAGCTTTCTTAGCCTCTCCTCGTAGGGCAGATTCTCCAAGCCCTTCACGAGCCTCCTTGCCCTTCTCTGGACCTGCTCCAGTACCTCCATGTCTTTCCTGTGCTGATATGCCCCAAACTGAACACAGTACTTGAGGTGAGACCTCACCAATGCTGAGTACAGGGGCTGGATGACTTCCCTAGTCCTGCTCACCACACCATTCCTAATACAAGCCAGGATGCCATTGGCCCTCTTGGCCACCTGGGCACACTGCTGGTTCATATTCAGCCGACTGTCTATCAGCACACCAAGGTCCCTTTCCATCAGGCAACTTTCCAGCCTCTGGAGTTGCCTGGGGTTTCTGGGACCAAAATGCAGGACCCGACACTTGACCCTATTGAAACTCATACAGATCATGTTAGCCCATCGATCCAGTCTATCCAAGTCCCTCTGTAGTGCCTTTCTCTAGTGAAATAATGTAGTCACTAATTTAGTGACTCTCAAGCGTGTTCATATTTTATTGGGAAGTTATTCAAGAATGTTAAATATATAAGACAGGTGCAATGCTTTCTTTTAGTGTTTCTGAAATTTTCTCAAAGTGAGGCAAAATGTGTATTTTGATATAAACCTTTTCACTTATAAATTGTTAAATGATTGGTTATGACGAAACATCAGAAACCTCATCTTTCACCAAATGCTTGATATAAAAGAGCTTGTGGAATGAAAAATAAGCCATATTATACACTTAGGGATAGGAAGAGTGGAAAGAAAACAGGAAACCTTGGTTACATATCCTTACAGTGCATTCTGTCCAAGCTGGACACACATGAGAAATGATTCAGTTTTTCTCTCTATCTGCACTTTCTCTACTACTTAGGAAGGGCAAAGGAACCGCAAGGGTCCTGGGAACAAGCCATAATCAGAATGGTGGTGGAGAAGCATAGAGAAAATCACTGTGGAGATTTAATGTTTGAATTAGTTGATTAAGAGCTCAGAAAACTCAGAAACAGCATGAGTTAGGCAAAAAAAAAAAAAAAAAAAAAAAAAAAAGCTTTCAGTAATCATTGATTATCAGTTATGTAGGTATGTTCACCAGTAAGGAACAGAAAATTTGCTCACACTCTTTTTGAAATCTTTTTTCTTGTAACTAATTTTTGGTTGAATTTGTCAATAAATGTTACTGTAAAACTGGTAAAATGACCTGATTTTCTAGGTGTGAGAATACAGGCAGGGTTGTAGCTGCCACGTATTCATTGGCAATGTAAAATATTAACAGTAATAGCAATCAGTCAAAAATTATAATCCTTTAAAAAAAGTCTCATTGTTACTTGATACCTTATAACAAAACATTTTTGTTTCTAATAGTAGGATAATACTTCAGAGAGTCTTGGTAACAGCCTTGAATGGAGCAAGTAGGTATTGGATAGGTGTAGGCCAAATAAAGGCACAAAGGTAGTCAGATGGGTTGCATTATTCTAAACTAGACACTTTTGCTAGAGCCTGATTTTTTCATGTAACTAAGCAATGAAATTGAAAATATATTTAAAAGGGTAATGACAACAACAACAACAAAAACACAAACGGCTTTTAATTGTGTTCAGACAATAACTGGCCTCGAGAGTGCTAAAAACAATCTGTAATCCAAACAATTAATTTATCTCCCATCGACTTCCTTTATAGTTAGTTATTCATGGTGCTCTCTATTGTTTTCGTTTTTGTGGGTAATAATGCTGAAAGAAATTATGAATTGATTTGCGTTGCTGTTAAAATGAAAATTCGAATGTAGGTTTTTGTAAAGCAAGCTTAATTCTAAATTTACTATTCTGTCATTGAATTAGAGTTTAGCCATTACAGAGCCAAAATTATGTCAACATGAAACAGTTGTAAAAATCTTACCATGGGTATTTTCTTTGTTGTTGTTGTTTTAAACCAGCAGTAAATTTATAGAAGGTTAATAGGTGATAAACTATTAATACTGCTTAACTATCTTTTAAACTGTTATAACTACATAGTGTATTATGAAACATATGCTACTAAGCCCCTTACATCTCTGTAATTAGAATATTGGAGCATTATAAGCCAAACTTGCAAACATTCATGTTGTCTTTTAGTACAAGTTTGTACAGAAAAAATCACCAGGATTAATTCTGAGCCAAATTGTATTAGCAATAGTGTGGTGTAGTGCAACATTTCATATGTAAAACATCCACTTGTTGATGTCAGTGCAGTATTCAAGGTGTAAGAATAAATCAAACACTGTAGTATTGCTAGCTACCCTTTGGCTGGGCTGATAGCTGAGTGTACGCTTTATATCTAAGCCTTCTTGGTGTCTTTATGAATGGTGCTCTTCTGCATACATTCTTTGAAGTGTAATTAACAACATGATCACATTGCTCACTCAAACTATTTCATTTGATCAAAATAATTAAAATGTGGGAAACAGTTGGCCTATCTGAACTAAGATGGGATTTAAATAAGAATTTTCCAATGTTCCTTCAGTTCAAACTTTGCATACATGTGCAAACATGTACATAGATACATATTGGAGGAGAAAAAGGAGAGTAATGCTCTAGGACAATAATTAAGACAGCAACTTAAAAGAAAACTGTGATATCCAGATTAATGTTCCATCTGTTGTTTTTGTCCATTTGATTAACGTGTGTGTGGCAATTCAGAAACTTCCACTGCTGTGAATGACTTTTCTAACATTATTAGATGCAAAATTTGAATGCCAAAACAGAGCTCATACAAGTAGAATACCTCAGCCTTTCATTCAGTCTTTACAACATGTGATATTGATTTCATAGCAATATAGTTATATTCTGACTTGGATGAAATGCAGTGATAATGTGTTTTGCAAGTGTATTTAGCTAAGACAATGAAGATTTCTGAAATCTGAAATGCCTGTAAATGTTCTGTAAATTCTTTGCAATGTAAGGCAGTATCCCATTCTATTTTTGTTTTGTTTTTGTTTCTTTGCTTCATTTTGAAGACTGATGAAGATAGATGGAAGATCTCTTTCTTACTAGTAGTATTAGATACAGGATGTGCTCTCTGAAAAATTATCAGAAAGTAGCGAAGGTCTATGACAAAGACAAGTGTACTTTTATGACACCTAATATGTTACCATCCAAATGCACTATCAAATAGATATTTGCATGGTTGTGATTTAATATCCTTCAGCCTTAACCAGTCACTAAGAGCCTCTTAGTCTGCCAGTGGGGAAAAAATATGACTGCTTAATTCTCATAATCATAAATTTGAACTTGTTAGGGGTCTGCTTCCCCATCGCTATTCTCTAAGTCATCATGCTCAACTTCCATTACTTATACTTATTTTTTTATTTTTTAGCAAAACTGAAAGAATAAGCTTGCATAAAAGTCATATATTTGGCTTTTCTCATGAAAGGACATTTCATTAGCATCAGTAGAAACTTTGACTATTAGAATTTCTGATCGTAAATGTGAAAGTCTCAGTATGGTTTTCCTCTGACTGATATTATGATCCCGGAGTCTTCTATTTTAACTATGTTATTTCAGGTGTATTAATTTCTACAAATGGTATATGTAATATACAGAAGGAAAAAAAAATAATTTTGTGATAACCATATATCCTGAAATTTGAAAGCCTTATACCATTTTGCTGTTTATAGTGGCTAGAGAGATGATTTTAATTAATTTATGTTTTTAAACAACGTGTGAAGAAACTCCTATGGAAATTAGCTGCTTAGTCCTTGATTCAACTCAGAACATATACATACACATATCTGAGAATTAATTCCATGTGACATTTGAGAAGGTGTTTAAGCATTCTTCACCGAGCAAAGTGCTTAAACACGTGGTTAATTTTTTAGCCATTTTTATTAATATGACTGCATAAATGCACATATTTAATTTTGGACATTTGGCATAAGATAGTTGATTATTCTAGTGAGGCTTGTGGGGTATACATAAATAAAAATCATGTTTATTGATTTGCCAAATTAATAATCAGTTTGATTGTGCTAATGGAATACTGTGATGTATTGCAGTATTATTGTGCCAGGGGGGAAAAGAAGATTTGATAATAAACAATGTCATCAGTTTGTAATCCATATCAATTGTTTTAATTTTTATTTATTTATTTATTTATTTTCAAAAAAAGGGTTAAGGGAACCAGAAATTTGTCTATATATGAACATAAAGATAATTTTAAAAGAGCTGTATTGATGTTGGATATATCACAGCACAAGCTTCAGTCCTGCTGCCAAATCTGTAGAAGTGACTGTTCCTTGGCAAAAGTTATGCTTTCTTGGTGAAGGATAATGATCTCAAAGAGCTCTAATCCCAAATTTGAAACATTGCCTTATTCAGAAGTCAGTGGTAGTTTGATCTGTAGTTACCTTGAAACATTACTAATCTTTGACAAAATTATTCTTATAAATTTTTACAGTTTGCACATTAGAACCATCTTTATTCTTTACAGCTTTTGTTGTTATTGAAATTCTAATAAGGATTTTGACATGACAAATGGAGGTTGCAAATGGCTATTTTTCTTTCACGTGGAAGAAAGTCTCAAACACACAACAAACGCTGTGGAAAAATAGACCTGTAGAGTAATTAATAGATAAAGAGTGGTAGAAGTCTCTCTGATGTTTTCCCCTTGCTATTTTGCATATTTTGCTAGGCATGGAGAATGTAATTTTCATAGCTAGAAATAGTGAGCAATGAAGTTAAAAATACCCATATAACAGCGTCGATGTTGGCATTTCCTGCTGGCTAGTTTCCTTCCATCACTGTGGATTTAGTTTACCTTGTAAATCTCTCTGACCACTATTGCTTCTTACCATTCATAAGGGCTATCAGGATACCCCGGAAGGAGACTTGCATTTTGCTATATATGCAGCTTAAAAGGTACATTCACGCAGAGAGCCAAAGATTTCACTATATATCACTTTACACTATATTGCTAAAATGTGCGCATAGGCAGGTATGTTCTGCTACTTCCTAAAAGAATGTTTATTATATGGCTAGACTGAGAAGCCTGTGTGAGATTTCCTTTTATCATGGACAGAATACTGAGGATTGTCTTGAATTCATGGTAGGTTTTTATCAGGATCAGTGAAAATGCAGTTCTGTGGGCTATATTTACATCAGCAATTAATTTGGCTTAGTAGTAGTACAGCAATGGATGTTGAGTCCCTTCTGTCTACAAAACATGTGGATTGGGAATCTTCAAACTGGATGTAATCTCTTCCCTTGCAGTGAACTGTTCTGGTGCATGTTTGTCCTAAAGTGACCTGAAAGACCTGTCCTTGCTTCATCCACGTTTCCCAGCACAGTGTTTCCTTCACACAGCATCTTGCTCAAATGCATCTGTCTTTACTTCAAATAAATTGCAGGGCATGGGGACAGGTAGGAGATTTGATTTAAAATTTCACTTCTTCTTCAGCAGTTTTTCAATAAAAGTGGCAAAGTCATGTAGGAGTGAGTATACCTTTTACCTTCCCTTTTTGTCTTCTCTTCCATACAGATTTATTTATTTATTTATTTATTTATTTATTTTTCCACTTGGCATTTAAGGCTTTCAAAATTCTTTTTCTTTTAACTATTCATCCTGAGGTTGGAACAATGCTTAATGCCCTGAGCAAAGAAAGACTCCCTTGGTTTAGATTTATGAGTAGCTTGTGCACTTGCTATGACTTATTACCTATTCCTGTCATGTAAGATTATTCTTCTGGTATGCAGTCAGTGCCTAGAAAGGGTCTTGTATGTTATAGTCAATAAAAACTTTTAAAAGTTTCTTTATAATATCTTTTGGCACTTAACTAAACACTACTCTTTAATTTATGAATGATTTGGAAAATAGAAAAAGTTGTAGAATTGGAAAGATTTATGTTCAATTTCATGATTCTGAAAGTTAATTATATAAAATGCAATGAGGCATTATAATTGTACTGAATAGATACTATGTAGGTTATTCTGTGGGCAGAAGTGCACTAAAATAAAATTTGCACTCTTCTAATGCTTTCTGTCTTAGTTTACCTTAGTCAAGATTTTGACTAAGGGCTTTTCATTGTCTGTTTTGTTGTTGCTGTTCATTTTTCTGTGCTTGTGCTGATTTTTTTTTTTTTTTTTTTCCTTTTTTTGTCTTGAAGGAAAAGTGTCTGCAAAGCAACCTAGGCAACAACTAGTGTTGCAAGTGACGGTCATAAATGAGAGTATATGCTTAAAGACATAATTAATCGTCAATGAGCCCAGAATGGCTCCTTAGCTAAATGCAACTAAATCAGTACACAGTGTATAATTAGCTTATAACTACATTAGACCTGGTACAATATTATTCATTATATACATAAAGTATTATTTTCTCTATGAAATTTTTAATTTACTAAGTAGTGATTTCAACCACTGGAGTATTTAATTTATATTATAGTTTATAAAATTGTGACATATGTTCATCATCTTAGGTGTTGTTGTTCTTAGCTGTTCTTAAAAGAAATGTCAAGGGTATCAGAAAACATTTAATTGTTTTGCATACAGACTGAGAAGCATTTGTTTTCAAATGAAATAGAATTATTGTCCTCATCTTAATTTTGTAATTGCATTTGTAAGTAATGTTAGGAATGCTTTGAGGAAAAGTGAAAGGCAAACATACCTCATATTAACATCAATAGTAAAGTGAATAAACTTTAAGGTTGTTCATAAGCTTTGTGCTCAGCTTAAAATAGGATAAATCTTACAGATATGAGAAAATAACTTGGAGGAAAAGTCAAGAGATCTCAGAGACATCTGAGACCAGCAGTGGAGATTGCTTTATGTAGACGTTACAAATCATAATCATGTGTGCCCTGGTGGCGCAGGTGGCAAGAATGCCGCGTTGCAACACCGGAGGCCCTGGGTTCAAATCCCCCCTGTGGCGCAAGTGGTAGAAGTGCCGCTCTGCTACACAGAGGCTCGAATCCCGGGGGTTTGGACTCGATGATCTCTAAGGTCCCTTCCAACCCACACGAGACTATGATACTATGATACTAACAAGAGTAACATGTACATTGATACCTTAATCTAGATAAGCCACAGAGCATGTATTTGCACACTATGTGTTCACATGTTAAACTGTACAGTTTGTTTAAAACTAGAATTTCCGTGCTTGCAGTCCGACTCTGTTCATCACTGTTAGTTGCTATCAAAATATCCAGCTGCCCATTCAAATGCCGAACATTCACTTTTTACTCATGTCATGTAAGATCCTTTCTCAGGATTTGCTTTCACAGTCCTACTGACTCTTTTCAGACTGTCTGTCTCTAGCTGAGAGTGACCAAAGAAATCTTTATTATGGTGACTTCAGTCTCCACTGAGGACATGAAGTAAACTTATTTCTTAAAACACAGTATAAAATACAATTCATTACAGGTAACAAAAGGGATATTCATTTCATATGCATTTTTAAAAATTAAATTAATAAAAAAAAAATCTTAAATGAATTGATTGCTTAGAATTAGAAAATCAACAGATGGTGATAGGCACTGGAGCTATTTTCCCTCTGCTCTCTAGTTTTGCTTTACTCATTTTATAACTGTGTACCTGTTGTCTAGGTCCAAAAAAAAAAATGCTGATAATACTACAAAACTAATCTGTGGTCTTGATCCTCTGCGTGCATGATGAACACAATATAATGCCATCTTAACATGCTTTATGTAGACATAGCTGTTGTGTTTTGATGCTATGACAGAGAAAGATGAATACAAAATGAGTTGAAATTGTGTAACATTGATTTTATGGTTTATCATGTGCAAGGGGAAAATGACTAAAAATTCTCGAGACCTGGAATTATCTGCCATTTAGCATTATTTGTGTATCTAGAAAAAAAAGATTAATTTAATTGATATTCCAGTAGTATAAAAATATTCTTTATATATCCAGAACTGCATGTTTTCTACGTTTTTTATGGCAAAGTCCCAAAAGGAACATGATTTAACTGAACTGAAAGTGGGCGGATTTATCCAAGAAACGCTTATTATTACAATCTGAACCAGGTGGATCTAGAAGCAAATTATGCAACAGAAGTTATTCCATGTTCTTATTGGAACAATTTGTACTACAGTCACATAGCCAAGGAAGCTCCTGTTCACTGTTTGTAATGTTACAGTTTCTTCATTTAAACTGGAGTTCTGAGTGCAAAACAGCACATTTGTTGTTTCTGTGACAATCCCAAGAGTTCTTAAGGTTGTAATGTGCCAAAGAATGGATCTTAATTGTAGGCTCTGTGCTGTCATTTTATATAACTACTTTTGGTTCTGCTAAGGCCAAAAAAGCTGACATGGAACACTAGAGTAAAAGTCCTAGAACAGAACACTGCAGTCACTGCAGTTCATCCTACTGCACTCTCACCATAGAGCATACCTCATGAAGAGCCATGTAAGTCTGTCGACACTATGTGGTGCAGTTCAGATGCAATTGCACGCACCTGTATGTTTGTTCAATACCACCGAACTGCATGTATAGCTTCTTCTATAACTGTGTAATCTAGACAGGACTCCCTTTCTATGACAGGGTATGGTTCCATCCCAGTAATGAGGTTCCCACCATGAGGGCTGTTCTTAAAATTACATTCGGTATTCTTGATGTAGGATGACTTAATGAAGCCACTCCTGTCCCTGCAGTGGGGAAGGAAGAGCTCCTCAGCTGCTGGATTGCTTGGGATATTTACAAACACATTTCTTGCTTTTCTTTTTTATCTTACTCTCTGGTTTTCAGAGAGAGATGATTTCCCTTTTTTCTATAATTTATAACTCATGATGTGGGAAACTGAGCATCAGAACTGGCACCAGTCTCTTCAGAGCTGGTATTAGATATTTACAATAGATGTACAGTGCTTTTACCTTTTAAAAACTCTTTGCCAGACTTGTCTCAAATTTAAGAATTAATTATTAAAAATATATTACATTTCATTTCATTACTTATTTCTGAAGTAATCTATCTTTGGCATTCACACAAGTCAGGTAGTCCAGAATGCTAGAGAAACAAATGCTGTTGTCTAGAGAAACAGGCAAATTTGTAATTCTATGAGCTTTAATACAACTGGTACTTAAAAGCAGCAGGATACTGTGAACTATGAAAATTCAGCCTTGCCACCTTAGCTAAAGAGAGAAAGCAGTTAACAGCACAGCCTGGGAAGTCAATTCTGAGTCTGACAAGGCTTATGTAGACTAATGCATTATTTTGTTTCCCTGGGATAGTAGTAGGAATAAGGTCTTCTCTTTGCATCTGTAAAACCCTTTAGATAGTAACTAAGGTAACAAACAGTTCATCTTTCCTTTCTAATGACTTAGGCAAACTTCACATCAAAGGGATGATGTCAGGAGCCTATTGACTTTTTCCTGTTTGAAAAGGTTGTCTGTCACCTGACACATCAGATTGGTGTATCATCTATCTGAAATATCCCAGCCACTTTGACTTCTGCTAGTGCTGTGGGGAACGAAGCATGCTTACTTCCTAAAGAACAGTGCTTGAAAAATTGTCAGGAAGGTGAATACACCCAATCATAAGCATGGATGCCTGTGTAGAGGTTGTGTAATATTAAAAATCATTTCCCTTTGGTCTTTGAATGCCTACTTGCCTCTTGATTTCAGTGAGTTTTACTGTGGTGATCCAATTTCTTTTGTTCTGCCACTTACACTGAGCATCTCATGAGACTGAAAGGAGGAAAGATTGCCAGTGTCTAGGTAAAATGCATTGTTCAGCTGAAAAGAAACACGGTGACAGGAAAAGAGAGTTCTTTGATGATAGTTCTTCAGTTCAAGAAGATAACAGTTCAAATATTATTTGCTGGTTTTGCTGCAGTGTATCTCTGAGGAAAGTTGAGCATTTTTTGAAGGAAAAAAACCCAAACCTTAACAATGGGAGTCTAGTGAGAAAAAAAGGTAATATTTTATGATCATTTTTGAAGTTATTAGATTAGTAAGTACAGCCTTAGTTAAATGACATTTCTCTTCTTAGGAGTGTTATTGACATTTTGATATGAGACAGAGAGACCTTTAATGAGATCTCAATCAAAGGTAATATTTATATAATGATACATGAATTTGTAAATGCTAGTCAAATAAAAATCCCGTAGTCCATTTTGGCCTTCACCTTATGGAAATCTGTACAGGTCATAATATAAAAAATCTCAGTGAATGACAACTAATGCCCTCTCACTTGACTGTCTAATTATGTCTAGTTAATTGCATGAGTTAATGTTTGAAGCTGGATCTTGAAATGTAACTTAATCCATCACCCAGACAAAAAGCGTGGAAAAAAGATACTAAAATTTTCTCCTTGTTAAATGTGCGATGTCCTTGATATTTGAATTTATGGCGATCTCTATTGTCATACAAATATATATATGTTTAAAAACAATATGGAAATTTTATACTAGTATATATTATCTGCCAGAAAAAATGTTCAGAGAAGTAGATAGTTCCTTAAAATATATGTTTCAAGCCTTTGTTATTACTAAGTATTTTTGCTAGAAAATACTTTGTTCTTTTCTTATTTCTTGCTGAAATTAGTCTCCTAATTTTTGTAGTCCCTTCCTACCCCTACGATTCTGTAATTCTGTTACGACACCGGTGGCACAAAGAGGAGCTGAGGATGTTAGTACCTGTTGCACTTACCTAGACACTAGAACAACAGTCCTTAGTAACAGTACTCTTCACCAAATTCCCAATTTCCGAGTGCTCTGAAAAGAGGCAGAATTCATTATCTGTGTTTTACGCATAACTGAAGTGACTTCTCAGAATGCATTCAGAAAGCTATTAGTAGAACTGAGAACAGAGAGAACTCAGATCTGTTGAGTATCAGACACATTTTACCTAGAAACACTTCCTCCAGAATATTTTCATCTCAGGTAAAGTCCATCCCCATGTGTGGAATAAAATTAGTATTTAATTGCATAAATTCTTTTGTATGATTCAAATTCATGTTGCTAAATACAGATAACAGTTGTGTGATTCTTGCACTTCTGATCATCTGCAACTGATTTGTGCTGTGGATTTTCCTTTACGTGAATAATGATACATACCACATTGTTTGAGCAGGACCCAAGAATTGGAGCAGCCTTCTTCTTGTAATACTGTTCAGTGCAGATAACAGATCAGGCCAGAGATAGCATAGGGATGCACAGTCACAGCATCACTTTTATTTATTTATTTATTTATTCATTTTTCATTTATTTATTTATTTTCCTTATTACAACTTTTATGTTTGTATTTATAGCTGAACTGTTGTGTAGTTTAATGTGATTTTTTCTTCAGTTAAGCTACCACAGGTCCAGATGCTTGGAAAAAAAGCCTTATAGTTTTTAACCTAACAGTTCATATCCTTACCGTACCACAAGTAGCCTTGTAATCCATCCACTCTGACAGTATCTTCAAAACTTAAAGAAAATAAATTCCCTAAAACATTTCTGGATAAGACAAAAGGGAATATTGTACTTCAGATTTCTCAATTTCTAAACTAGATAGCTTTTGAAGATGTAATGTAGAGATAATAAGGGAATTTGGATTGCTTTTTCAAAGCTGTATTTATTGTTACTTATTTCAACTTTATCTGCTTGAATGGGAAAGACTACTGACATCTCAAGAGAAAATTCTAATTTCCAGGACTTCTAAAAAGCTATGTGTCCCTTTAGTCTACTGAGATTTAGCTATTTAGGTTACTCAAAAAGTAATGCCTCTGATTTATTTCTGTGGAAACTACAACATATACAAAGCATATAATAACAGTATTTGATAGAGCAAATTCTCAGCTACAAAACTCTATTTTTCAACATCGGAATCACCATTAGTTGTGCATTTTCACCAGTGATGAATAAGATGAATTCAGTGATGAATAAGATGAATGCAGTGATGAATAAGCCTGCATGCTGCATTTGTAAAAATCTGCACCAGCAGAGATGACACTGCTGCTGTCACCACTGCTGAAAAATAACCATCCACTGCCTCACTGTGTTCACATCCACTGTTTGATCTCTATAAACATTCAGCAAGCATCAGTGAATGTCAATGGCTACAATTTTTTCCTTGTGGAATAACTCAATTCCACCCCTTTGCTTACTCAGCACTTCCATGTCAGATGCCTTCTTGTCTGCCTGCCCCTCTGCTGCCATCTGTTGCACAACAACGAAATGTAATGGAATACTGATGGGAAGGTTTAGCTTCTACTGCCATAACACCAACATCTGCCACCTCTGACATCAAGAGCCAACATAATAAAACAGAAGACATTAATTTTAGAGCAGCACTTGTATATAATATTAACATTTAAATTTTAATATTTCATGTCAGGTTTGTTTTTTTGTTTTGTTTTCGTTTTTTTAGTATTCATTGAGTGGGTCTTTTTTTTTTTTTTAATGAATTTCAGGATATGAAGGAATTTCAGGAAGGTATGCAGGAAAGTGAAGTGTCTGATGAAATTTTTAAGTGAGGCTTACAATGCAAGACAACACTTAATCTTATCTACCCAATTTTACATATCAATTTGTATACATGGCAACAATGTGTGTAGATAAACAAAACAAAAATTGTGAGACTAATGAATTTGGGTCCCTGTAACTTTTGTTGCTGCAGTTTACTTGCATTTTATAAGCAATTGTCAAAAATTTAAATATCTTACCTCATTTTATCTTGTCACCCCAGAACCAAGTACACTTAATGTCACTTGATTCACAACTACATTCGTGTTACAAGTTATCTCTTAAAAAATGACTCATGAATAATGAAAATAAATCCCCTTTCTACTCCCAAAGCAAGAGGTTTTAAGTGCTACCACCTGGCATCTTAGCAAAAGTTCATAATAAGCATGTTTTCTTACAATAGTTCATTGAGATGGTACATGGTAAGAATGAACAAATTTCCACTCCTAGATCCAAATTAGAGGCTCAGTCTCTACTCAGGCAAAAATCAATAACATCATTGCCAGACCATGGCATAGACAGTTGTTGTTTGAAGCAGGATTTATAAAACGTTTATCTTAACTGCTTCTGGTTTTGTTGGTTCTGGAGGAAATTTAAGCTAAATACCTTTCCCCTTTTATTCTGCCTGCTTTTATGTATATGTGTATATTCATTGGTATTCTGTCTGCTACTCTTGTTCCCTCTTCTTGGTTCATTCATTTATTACACAATATCAATTTATTATTATCCCGTTTTCACCACCCTCTCTTTTTAACTCTGTCACTTATCTGTTACTTTTGTGTGACAGGAATTGTTCCTGAGTAACAAAATCAGTTTCTAATTCCATTTAGCTAAGCAGGTTCAACAGCTTTGTGTGGATGTTGAAGCAGTCTAAAAGTGGCTAAAACAGTTTTAGCTTAACCTAATTAAGCTAAATCAATTTTGACCACTCTTTAACCACTTTAAAAGCAACCACACAAATGAGTGCATCAATTTTGTCTAAATTAATTTAGATAAATCACCACATTTCACATTTGTAAGCCCTTAATACCCCTTTCCCATTTTAACTCATCAGAACACGGAGTTCCATATGTTGTCTTACTGCTCTTATACTGTAATATCTGGGCCAGACTGATTCTAGAGTACCTCTGAAAACTGTTTCTGATGAATAGAATGCAAAATACAAGTTTTCAGATTTCAAACAATTTATTCAGACAAACTCATTGCACAAAACTGTGACTGACTAAATACTGGGGCATAAAATGTATTCTTGGAGGTTAAATTCACTATGATTAATGAATGTATGCTTCAGCCTGTCAGAGAGGTTAGCAGGGCTTCCCAGATACTAAATACTGCAAATTGCCTTGGCTGTCACAAAGAACATACTTGTTAATTAATTTATTATCTAAATCAACTTCAAACTTTCCTCTATTCTTTTTTTTTTTTTTTTTTTTTTTTTTTTTTTTTTTTTTTGTATGTGTGGCTAATATTAAAGGTTTTCTTTTCTAACGCAATCACATATCTAGAAATGAAGGATGGAAATTATAGTGTAGAAGACTGTATACCCCAAAGCAGCAGTGAAAAAGCAATAATTGGCCATATTCAGTAATTATGTGAATATATGAGTTGTTGCTATATAGGCAAATATGATGCTTGAATTTCTTCTCAGGGTGGCATTGAGTGAAAGTGGAATGCTCTGAATGCAGTCTTGCTAAATTTGTCCAGCTGTGGCATCCATATTTCAAACAGGATGCTAAAAGATTCAAGTAAGTTCAGAAAAGTATAAGAAGAATGGTTCCAAGGGTTTGAGAGTTTTATTGCAAAAGACAGCTAAGAGACAACTTGATTGGGCAAGATGTACCATAATTGGTAGTCAAGAATGCATTATGGTAGCAAACATCCTCAAGATATAAAACGACACTAGGCAAATCATAAATCGCTGATATTTAAAAATGAAGGAGATTAACAGGGGAAACACTGTGCTTGTTTTTGTCACTTTGTCTTTTAACTCAAGCCAGTACAGTTCAGTTTTGAAAAATAAATAAATAATAAATAAATAAATAAATAAATAAATAAATAAATAAATAAATAAATAGATCTTGGAAAGAAATCGTATTTTTTCATTTAGGATAACATTGTTGAGTTTTATTTCCCGTTTATACAGAAAATCACAATGAACTCTGACTGGCAATCCTCAGCAAGTGGGACCTTTTCCACATAGTTAACTGTGCTGAGAACTTTCCAGTGAAAAGAAGGAGGGCCCCACAGGTGCGCAAGAGGGCTCCTGGCACCTACTGCGGCTGGGGAACTGGGGACTGCTGTGTCCCTACCAAAGCTCTTCTGCTTATCTGCAGTTGCTTGCTACTCTTGCATGCATACTGCTATACTGCTACACATGTTAGTAGTATAGTGTTATGTTTTGGGCCCCTCACTACAAGGAAGTCATTGATCATGTCCAGGGAAGGGCAGTTAATCTGTGAATGGTCGGGAGCACAAGTCCTGTGGGGAGTGGATCAGGGAATCTGGGTTGTTTAGTCTGGAGAAGAGAAGGCTCAGGAAGATCCTTATCACTCTCTACAACTACATGAAGGGAGGTTGTGGTGAGGTGGGAGTTGACCTCTTCTTCCATGTAGCTTGTAATAGAACAAGAGAAAATGACCTTAAGTTGCACCAGGGAAGATTCAGGTTGGGAGGAGTTGCCTCTCGGAAAGAATGATTGGAGCGGGCTGTCCAGGGAAGTGGTGGAGTCACTGTCCCTGGAGGTATTTACTGAAATGGTAAATGTGTTATTCTAGGGACGTGGTTTAGTGGACAGTTTTGGTGATAGGTGGACAGGTGGGCTAGATGATCCTAGAGATCTTTTCCAATCTTAACAATTCTGTATTTCTTTGATAGCAATGGCAACTCAATATGCAGCATATTGTTGCATATAACATGGTACAGATGCAACTCTAAGAAGGCATAATCTTTTGAAACCAAGAGTTGAAGTATTACAGAAAGTACAACAGCGAGATTTAATTTTAGTGTAATGTAAGATATAACATTATGATATTAGTGTCACAATGTCTAAGTAACTTTTTAATTAATTAATTAATTAATTTTTTAATTCATTATCTGGTGAATTTCTGTTTTATCTAAAGCCAGTTATAGTGAAGGGGATTTTTTTTAATATAAGTGATACAAAGCTAAAATACGTAACTATTTGATGCTTACAAAGTAAAACTGCTTGATTTGAACTGTGTTACATATTTCTGCATCAAATGTTTCATAATATTCCCAAGCAATTTCTTTAATTAAAAATGCATTCAGTTCTTTATATGTCCTCCTTGATGACATTATCCCAGCCAGTCTTTTCAGCCCATACTCCCTCTTCTATTTGGAATGTCCTGAAAAAACAATTGAAGCTGATATGTGCCATGTGGCACATGTTATTTCAAGATGACTGCTGGATTTAAAAGACCCAGTTGATTCATATGACCGTTTAGAAGGGGTGTTAATTATAAGAATAATTTTTGAGTTCAGAGAAAAAGAATAATTGAAAATGCTGCAGAGAAAGAGCATGTGCATATGCAAAATTCAGAGGAAAAGCAGCATAGAATAATTATAAGGTCTTCTTCACCCTTGGCTCACTGCGTAAACTGTGTGTTGTTCTGTCATTTTTTGTACCATTCCTCTTTAACTATATTTGAAGTTAAACAGCATGCATGGTGTCTTTTTCTGTCAGGAAGAGTGACAGCTTCTATAATTCCCTTGTTTCACAGAGTATAAATATTCCAATGACTGTTTTGATGTCTACAGTCGTTGAGTTTTAACATGTATATTTATTGATTGCCTTGTTCTGATAATTTATGGTCAGCTGCCAGAAGCAACTCAGCCTTGCAGTTAAAGATGTTTTTTCAAGTAAGACTAAAAAAAATAAGGTTTTAAATGTAAAACACATGTAAAATATTACAGATTTCATGTATTTGAGTAGTAGAAGCAGACTGGACAATTGATAATCCCCTGAGAAGTAAATTTCTGCAAGACCCTGCCTGATATTAATTTGCATAAAATTTTAAATTCGGAATGGAAACACTTAAGAAAGTATGGCTAAGAAAACTGTAGTACCAGGATGTATTGTGTATCTTGTCTGGTCAAGCTAGAACATATCAGAATGGGCTTGATGTTTTTCCTGAAATTGTGTAAATGTTTTACTCTCTCTGGTTGGATTATAACACCTCTGGATAGCTGTAAAAATCTCAATTTTATGTTAACCTGTGCATAAACTAAGAAACTAGCAAGAGGATTTATGATTGTATCTCTGGGGAAGTTTTATTCCTGATGTAGCACCCAGTAGCAGAAGCACAAATTAGTAATATTATCTTGTAATGCAAGAGCTACAAGATCTGAAAAAAGGTAAGCTAGTGTCTCGAATGCAAAATGGCAATAAAAAATAAAACCTGTAGGCTATGTTTTGCTTGCAGTAAGGCTCTTTGTAATGCAGTCAGTATATAAAGATGTATAATGCCAGTTCCAGTGAAATGATTAAAAGGGCAATAGCCTTCTCATTCCAAGTGATATGTCCGGAGCAATATGCATCTTAACCTTTTCGGTGTTCTGCAAATCCAGTGTCACAAACATATGACTATAAAGGCACAATCTTGTTACATGTACAAGTTTATCATACGTTTTTTTACATGAGTTTGTCCTGCTTTAGAACAGGAAGAAAAGTTTGTTTTCTTGTAGGTAAAGTCATACCACTACATAATAGGTTTTTATGGGTTTTTTTTGTTTGTTTTTTGTTTTTGTTGTTGTTGTTGTTTTTGTTTTGTTTTGGTTTTTTGTTTGTTTGTTTGTTTTTTCCCTGTGGTAGGTGAGCCAAAGAGCTGAAATATCTACAGCTTGTGATGCCATCAGATAGATGACAGAGTTGATATGATCCTCTCCCTATTGCTTTTCTATCCAGCTGATTGAAATCTTGTTTTCTGCTTTATCTAGTCATTAGTACCCTTGAAAGTGAATGACCAAGACCAAGACCAATATAGAAGGGACAGCCAGGTTTTATTTTGTCATGTATGAGTCAAGCTGCAACCTTTCTAGTAGTTCATACCACAATGAGTAAGATTCACCCATAATTTCATTATGAAACTTGACCATGGAATTATAATGTTGTCTTAGGCTGTTCATAAACTATATCAAGGAACGTGCCAAGTTGTTTTCTTTTTTTGTTTTCTTTTTTTTTTTCTTTTTAATGTTTTCACTACAAATCTTTGTTTCAACTGGACTGCATGTATTTTGTGTGCTAAAACATGAAAAGCTGAAATGCCTATTCATACAGTTCTTTTTTCTGTGATGTAACAAGTCAGCCAGATGAAGTAATTATTTCCTAGAAAAGCTAGTGAAGCCTTTTGCCATCCAGGCTGTCTAATAAACTAAAAGTTTGTCCCTTTATCTGCCTGAAGTGCTACTGAGCTGCATGATTTGATAGTATTTGTCAATAGTAATTATAGCATTAACTAATTAGCAGTCACTACTGACTCTTAAACTCTTGGTCAGATTTTTTTTTGTTGTTGTTTGTTTTTTTTTTTTCTGAATACGGGCATCTGACCATGAAGTTTTTAAAGTGCATTATAAAAGTCCTAGTGATTTTATAGATATTCTCTCAGAATCCTTGAAAAAATGTGTTAAAATTTCAGCTTATCTGCTCATCAATCTAACAATTAAATTACTGCAGGTGATTCTGATTGTTGAGGCTATTCTAATGTTCATTTGTGAATATTCTGTGCTACATTACATAAAAATATCAGGCTTTCTGTTCTCATCTTGCATTTGGCCATGGATTAAATAATGCTGTTGCAAGCATTTAAGTACAATACAACACTGAACCTGGATGAGGTATATTCAAGTATGAAAGGGTATCAACCAGCACTGTCACTATGCCATCTAGACATTAATTTCCCACATAAAGGTTTTACTAGCACTTTGCATGTAAGTTGTATAACTTGTGACCAGCTGCTTCCGTGTGTGGTGTGTAACTGATGGGAACATATGGCTTTAATTAAGTAGACTATTCTAGCTGATTTTTAGGCATCTTTCCACATGGCATACAATATTTGTTGAATCCAAATCAAATTTCACAGCTGTCTCTTGAGATATACTGATTGACTGACACGAGCTGCTTTTAAACACTCTGTCAGGTTAGTTCTCATAACCTCAGGAGATTCAAACAATGGAAAAATTGGCTCAGCCGTTTTCATTGATGCTCATACTGCTAGGCAATATATACATATATGTATTCATGTTTCACATGTCAGACTAACCTTAATGGATTTCTGTAGCTACTGAGGCTGATAGGCAATAACACATACCTAAAATGACAAAGAAATCTCTGTGTTTTTCTGATTTGGTTGTATTATTTTGAGTGGCCCAACATATTTGACACAAGTCTGAACTTTAGCAGTGCATAACAATTATGAAGTAGAAATGTGTAATTATCAAAGTGCTTCACTGGTTCACTTCATTGTAGAACTGGCTGATGTCAGCCATGAGTAAAACAAGGAGAAAGCCACAAAATAGAATTCTTGTTTTGAATAAGAGTTTGCTCATTTGGTGAATAGGTGAATTGAACAACAGCTGAATGAATTTGTGCATTATGTTCTCTAATCATGAGATGTGTTTGCTGATGTAAAGGAAGAGAATATAAAAATCAAAGTTATGAAATGTGAAAAAATATTCATGCCACTTCTAAAAGTGTCAGTGTATTTTCAGGAGTATTTTGCAGTGATCAATGCTGAAAGAGAAGACAGATAATCATGGCTGATTATCCCACTAAGTACTCTGATCATAGCTTTTTACTAAAGGTGTCAGAAGTAAAATTATATGTTTTTTTTATTTTATTTACAGGATCGAGGAACACTTTATGTACCTGAGCTATAGCTCTGGGTTTACTTCAAAAGGTTTTGTTGTATTTCACCATATGTCGAAAATTAAGCTTAGAAAGGATTATGGAAATAATTTTAGAGGCCATGAAATTCTTCTTGGGAAAATTAAGCACTTGGAAAATTGATTGAATATTATAATGAATTCTGATTTGCTGATTTTCTATACTACAGTGGTGATGGCAAGAGCCCAAAACAGACAAGTGCTGTGAAGAAAGGGTGAGAGCACTCTAAATGCCAAGTTTGTAGCTCTGTAATTAATAAGCTGTCTGTGGGCTCTGTGGAGATAAACTAGATTGTGAATTTGATAAGATGTATTGATAGTGATAACTTAGGAGTTCATGATCCCTGGTGACCTGTGGTCTGTGACTTGCAACACTTGCAAATGTTGTGGTGAGCTGAAATTTAAGCTAAAAGAAATGAGCTTTCACAAAAGGTGGAAGTGTGGAAGATATCTTTCTTGACACATCAACATTGAATCATAACAAAAACCAAAGAGGGCGAGTGACCCTTAAGCAAAAAAGAAAAAAATGGAACCAGTAAACAAATCCTCCAAGACGATGTCATTCTTAGGGATTAGGACTAGACTAATTTCTCTATCTTGCTGAAATTAGACAAGATTAGATAGTGGTAGGGAAAGATTTTTATTACTAAAAATAATCTTGTAATATGTTTCGTAATTATTACTTACATTTCATTTTTTTATTAATTTTGGATTTTAAAATCAAAGCCTTGCATATTTTTGCCAGAATTCATTTATTTTCTCATATTTAATCTTATGTAGTATTTAATGTAGCTAATTTTGAAGTTTTTTTTTTTTTTTTAAAAAAAAAGAAAAGAAAAGTTTGCAATACCAAATTAAATTGCAGCTAGTAAATCCAAAGGAAATTACATTTTAGATAAACTTTTTCATGCCTCCACTTCCAAGGAGATATGATGAGAACTGACATTTCATTCTGTGCTTGTGTATTCTTTGTGCAATGGATTTTAATGTTGACTTCCCATGCAGAGCAAGGAATAAAGTTGAATAATAGCATGAGAGAATGTAAGCATGCTGAGGAAGGCTGTATATCACCTGGAGCCAGCCAGTGTCAGATAGAAAATTTGCTTATTGTTTACTTCTTCCAGTTCTGATGTTATTTGTTTATTGGTTGAAATTATCTTAACCCAGAGAAGAAAGAGAAAATGCTTTGCAATAGAGTCTGCACTTTGCTGTAGCCTGGGTCTACAGTGGGTTTTTTTGGCACCAGTTTTGGCATCTAGTAGGTATTTCTGTATTATAACCCCTCCAGTGGGAGTGGGAGGACACACTGCTCACCACTGTCCTAGGCTCTCTGCCATAGATGCAGCTCTCTTCAGTTACATCTATATCCCTTGTCAAGTTTGCTGTGTCTGAATGCCCTCCAGTTCAATGTATCCCTGCCTTGAATATATTTTTACAGTGGACTAATGTCAGATAGATGAGAATAAGATTATGAGAGAATGAAATTGTGGGGACAACTGCCAGTTTTCTTGGGGATATTTTTTGTGTGCTGGGAATGAACCAACCCCAAGCCAATTTTGTCATGTTTGTGGAAGAAGGGCTCAAATGTGAGCCAGTTCCTTGTCTGTCTCTTGGAATTCTGTGCCTGCTTTCTATACCTCAGACCGGGAGCAGGCCAAAGTATAAGCCAAGAGGCAGTTCATGTGAATGAGGTCAAACTGTAGCTCAAGGCAACAGAACGATATAGAAAAACACTGTGCAACTTGGGGATGCTACTGAGGAACCAAGTCCTCCTAAGAAACTAGGAAGATATTGCTTCCTAAGTGTCTTACACCACTTAAGCACTATTAAATTTAGTGTTTCTATAAACTAAGAAAGTACATGCAACACCTTTGAGGTTTTAGTTAAATGTTGGTCAAGGAACACTGTTATTCTTTTATTAAAAAAAAAAAAAAAAAAAAAAAAGAAAGAAAGAAAGAAAGAAAAAAAAAGTAATGATCAGAAACAACAAACACCATTTAGTAAATGCATCTGGGGGAGTATTTTAACTACAGGCACATTTACTTTTTTGGTGGTTTCCTGTGGCAGTAAATTCCTGATAGACAGAAAAATAGAGCATAAAGCCTTAAAGCCTTAATGAAGAACAGCAATTGCAATACTATCAAGAGTTCAAGAGATTCTGGAACTCATTTTACCAGTAATAGATCTTGTATGGCCCTGATTATTTGGTTGTGTAAGCAGATAATTATAAAAGAAGTAACTTCTTTCAGATTTTTTACTGTGTTATTTCTCATGTTACTACATGGCTATAAAGTTCATTATGTGCTTGTTTATTTAGTCCATTCTCAGGATTCCATTTTCTAATAACAGGGCTGAAAAATATTTATTTATTTCAAATACATTTAAGAAGCAACAAGATATAAGTATTAATTTACACTAAGAATAAGAATAGATACATTGCATCACTAATAATGTCAGTGGAATGAAGAATTATTTTCATGACTGTTGTAGGGATAAAATTGCTGATTGCTTAATACATAGGGATTTCTGAACATTAATTTCACCAGAATCAAATTTTCTATATTTAAAAAAAATACATATATATAAAAAGTAGAGTAGGGCTCTAGTGAATCACACTTTAAGAACTTGTAGAGTCAAAAAAGAAAATGTTTTTGAAAGACTTATTTCAACTTTACTGTTTCTGTTGACAAAAACTGAAAGTTTAGTTTGTGTGTAAAATAATTGTTCTAGAAATTATTATATAAATCAATCTCATGATACATACAGAGATGCTTTTTGCTACAGTAGTTTCACAATTAAATTATGTTTACTGAAGTATACAGGTAATCATTCTCACAGTTGTTCTACCCTTATGAAAGCCTTTACAATCTACTGTTTTACTTCATGTGTAAAGAAATTTTCTCCTTAAAGCTATTATTAAGATAATCTAATCTCTGAATTGTCTGTCTTTTGTTGCAATCACAATCTAGTGCAATTGAAAACAGAATTTGAGCAAGGAAGTTAAACTGTAAGGATAAAAAATTGATTGAGTCATAAATTGGATATGAATATTTTTAGTAACATTCTTATTTTGATTCTCAAGAGCAGCTTCTACCATATTACTGGTGATAGCCTGAAGTATAAAAATGAGCAGCTCATCTCCAGGAAGGGTGAGGAAAGCATAACAGTAAGTTATTGAAAAACTTGCTGCTCTGAATTTGTTATTCAGATATTTTTAAGATGGTCTTCAATCTGAAAAGAAGGCCAAAAAGAGCCAATTTTTATTTGTTGCAACTGAAAATTTTCCTGAATTTAGTGACACAAAATCTATTTTATCTTAGTGATGTTGGTTCAAGTTACAAGACTGGGTGTTTCTTTTTCACTTCTAAGTAAGATGAACATGTTTATTGTTGACACTGAAGGCATATCTGTAAAATCCAAAGCAAAGATTAAAGTCATTCTTATCATCCCTTACAGTATTTTGACCATGACACTTAAGTCTTGTGATCCATGTATTTCTTCACTTTACGATTGCTTGGAAGCTCTCTGTCACAAGATTCAAATCAAGAATTTTTAAGTTAGTTGTTAATTACTAGTTAATTGGCTTATAAGCAAAATAAGTATAGCTGTCATCCCTATATTCTGCAATTTATTAATGGCAAAAGAAACTTACAAAGACATTTGCAACCTCTGTTGGTATCGGCTTTCATGAATTATGCTCTCATGAGCACTGTTGAACTTCAGAAGCATTCAGTTATGTGTGGTTTGTCTCTGCAAGCACAGTTGCATGTAGAAATGATTAATCACTCATATTTTCAGATCACCCAGTATGGAGCTCCCACTTGTACAGAGTCATCTGGATGCTGTAGCATCAGGTGGGAAGGACTGGATGGAAAAAAATACAGAGAAATAACAGGTTCCTTGGAACAAACGTAAATTTGAAACCTTGTTCTACAGTGATTCACTGTCTAAATTATTAGAGCAGGAAGTCTAAATTAATTTTTCTCTCTTTGCTTTCGTGGCTTTTTTTTTTTTTTCTTTTTTTCCCATAAGCAGGTTAATCAGCCTTAAATGTGTATATATATATATATATATATATATATATATAAATTGATTAAGAGTCTACATTAGCAATACTAATCTACTAGGTTAGAGTGCAAACATATATGCTGAGTGTAGAAAAGCCTTTAGTAGCTTTTAAGATTGATTAGTTAAAATAAATAACTATTCTGTATTCTCCAGTAGCCAGAGAAGGTTTTACTACACAGCATTTTACTGTGGGTATTTTATGTGATTTAACATTTAATAAATTGAACTCTTAGTCATGTTTAAAAGAGAAGCAAGAGTAATTTGTATGCATTGGCTACTGATTGTAAATTATAAATCTGTGGGATTGAGTTCAAATTTCTAATTGGTGGGAAAAAAAATCAGTAATTAACTGGGAGGACAGAAACGATTTTCTATCAAAGCTGTCTTCCACAGAGAATTCTACTAAAGCTGTTCACGATTATAAGGGTTATGATACATGGAAACACTATAATTTGTATATAAATGTCAACATGGTATAATCTGATTATAAAATGCTTTTGGAAATTGGAACATTCTAATTGGGTAAAATAGTTGAAAGCAGAACTGAGTGCTTGGAGCTATATCGGGTCCACTAAATTAGGATGTCCTGAAGCAGGGTAGCTGAGGGTTGCAGGCCATTGGAGAAGAGCAAAGAAGAAATCCTTGCTTTCTCTGTAGTCTGTTTGATGCACACAGAGGTATAATCTTCATTGCACTTCAGTTCCAAGTGCCTGCAGTTTTTCATTTAGTTCTGGACAGCTGTGCTCTTGACCACTAGATTTCTTGCTTTTTTTTTTTTTTTTTTTCCAGTTGAAATTTATATTCAATGTCTACGTACTCACTTGTATCAATTAATCTCTGAAGCACTTGGCACTTATGAAATGCTTTTGGTTTTGTTTATTTTTAAAGAATTAAATTCTGTATATTTCACATTCCTTTTCAGCAGATGGTGGGGAATCCAACCTTTTCTTTTGTGAAGTCATCTGCAGGAAAGACTTTTAAAAAATACAGAATCACAAACATATATCAGTACACACTTTCTTACTTCATCATTCCTTTCATTTCCTACAACAGACAAATAAAACTGTTGTACTAGAACAGTTTTTCTGTGTCTGGGAACAGTGCTAAAAGCAAAGTAAACTTTGCCGCTGTGGACTGTTGATGCACTAAATATTTATTATTATATTAATCATATTAATCTGATTTGGTGATAGTCTTTGGATTTTAGAGGAAATTTGGTAATGAGAACAGTCCTTGCCTTGTTTTATCAGATAATAGAAAAAAAAAAATATCTAACTACCTTCTATTTGAGGTTTATATTTCTGTCTTCAGTATGGGGGTTTTTGTGTGGTATCTATATAGTTATAGAGTCATGTAATTATTGAAAGTATGGAAATATCAACAAAATATGATATAGCTATGTTGGTTTGTATGAGATCAATGATCAAGATACCGTTAATCTACTGTGAGTAAATTGAGAAGCGATGTTAAAATGCAACAAAAAGTGTAGCTTTAACAACTGGTTTCTCTAAGAAAACATAATGTAGGAAATTTCCATATCTTTGTAGTCTTGTGCTGTGCTCTGCTAAAACATCATCTGAGGATGAGTTGCTAGTGGAACCCCAAAATAATTCTTTTTATATCTAAATCTGTTGCAAAACGGACCGTAGGAACTTCGTCTCTCCATTGTACTTTCTCATTCTTGAAAAGTGTAAGATTCAACCATGCTGGAACTGCTTGAGCAAAATGTATTGATACTGTGATAAAATCTTTGAAGGGGAAAAAAAAAAAAAAAAAAAAAAAAGAAAAGAAAAAAAAGAAAAAAAAAAAGAACACTGAATTACCAACTTAGTGAACAAAAAATACTGTTGATAGGCAGAGCAAAGTTAGAAGGCAATTATGCAACATACAGCTCGTACCTTATTCTTCTCAAAACTTTTCTGAGATACAGAGATTTGACCTGCTGTTAAAGGAAGTGGCAGGGAGATGTGAGTATGAGGTATCATGTTAATTTAAACAGCATTTTAAGACTTAGATAATGAATATATGTCAGTAGTGATTTATTTTATTTATAGTAGCTGTACTTTACAAGGTGTGGTTCAAGGTTGTTTCATAATCTCTGCTCCGCTACATGAAACTGGACTCAGAAGGAGACCTACAGAAAGCAACAAGTCTCTGGAAAGTGGGAGGACTAACAACTCTTTCCTCAGTTCTCTTGCTTTGTCATTTATTCTCTAGGATTCTTTCCTCCTATCTTTGTGCATGATGTTCCTAAAGACAAAACTGACTTCTTGTCTACTTTGTCCTCTTTTTTCCACTGTGACTAACCTGGGTGCTGGGCAGACCTTGAAGAGCCATTAGGAACAGGTGAATGAATGGGATGAAAGAGTACCAGGACAGTGTAAGGTTTATTGAAGAAAAGGTCTTAAATCACAGATATATAATGTAGCAATACATAGGAATGGTGTGTTTTTTTAAGTCTGATTGGTGGTAGGATAGGAGGTAATTATCAGATAGAGATCAGGTGAAAATTTTTGATTATACCTGGACAGGGTTCTTAGCTTGCCTTACCCATGCTGTACTTAGACAGGCAGCCTATATATCAGCTAGATCCATCCTTTTACCATTTTTAATTTTTTAAACTAATTTATTCCTCTCTGCACATTCTTACAGAGGAGACAAACATATGGGCTTTTATCTCTTAAGCTTCCAAACATATTTTTTTTTGCAGCAGAGTTGCAATTTAGTGTGGGCAAGTATTCACTGAATAAATGGGATTTACAACATTGTTTATTTATAGACTTCTATATGACTTTGCAGTAGAAATGGTTGCAAATTAATATAATTTCACAGTGTGTTGTAAAATAAGAAAATACTATTCCCATTTTGCAGAACCATGGCCTGAGAACAAGAATTTGAAAGTATATAAACCTTCAAAAAATCACGTTCTGTAGCAAATGTGTTTGAAAAAAACAGATGTAAGATTAGATGATGGTCTACAAAAGCTTCGTTATTCTTAGTTTTTTCATTGGCATTCTGCAGAAAATCTTGCAATTAAAGGTTATGTATCTAATTGTGTTCTCTAGAAATTGCTGTACTACCAAGGAAGGAGTGTCAGAGATGCAGAAGGCATCTCTGCAGAAGGCAGACTGTGTCAATCTTTCTAAGTTCTCAAAATGACTTAGAGTCTTTTTTTTTTTTTCTTTCGTCTTTTTTTTTTTTTTTGTGAGTCTTTTTTTCTTTATTTATTTCTTTATTTTTTTAATATTGCTTATATTTGATATTATTTATTTATCTGGATTGTTGCTGAATGAACATGACTTTCACATTTAGGATGGGTTAGGAGCTTTTGAAAATTCTGAAGTGTATGAAGATGTGATCTGTTATGATCAATCTTGTTGGCTATGAAATTTATGGCCAAATTATCTTTGAGAGACTTGTTTTTAAAGGACAAAATATATCAAATGTAATTGCTGAGATTTTGAAGGAAGATGAAAACAAGGTTCATAGAGCAAAAGATCTTAAAGTCATTTCAGAAAGCCCACATTCAACTAAGAAATGTATGAATGTCATGCTTTTAAATCGCCTGGGAATTTTTGCAAATGCACTTCTTCGAGCAAATCTTTGTTGGAAGAAAAAAAGAAAACAACTCTCCAGTATTTGTATTAAACAGTGTTCAATGATTTAGTATAATATTAGACTAATTTTCCTGAAACTTGTACATTTTGTAGAAAAATCAAAGAACTCAAAATAAAATTATATTAGTTCTGGCTGTGAACAATCAATTAAACAAAGAAAGTCATTGTAGGAAATTTAGTGTAATCATAAGTAATAACTCTTATATCTGATATGAATGAGAAAAATTAACTTCTGCTTTTAATTAAATATAATGCCAAAAGGTATTCAAGCTATTCTGACATATGTAGAAGATAGAATAATAAAGTACAGACCCAGTCTTAATCACTCTGCATTATTAAACATTAATATACTGTCATTAACAGTACCTGTTATAATCCATGTCATTTTGTACCTTGCAAGAGAAGCACTCATCTCGTTTCAAATACTAATCACAAAAGCAGATTCTCAAGATCCTTGAATAACCCTTTTATTGCCATACTTTGCACATGTAGTTACAAAGGGACTCTGAGATGTGTCAGTGAAACATATTACAAAAAACGTGCTGTGCTTTCACTGTGGTATGCAAAATTTCTGTATACTCTAGGTCAGTCAAAATAGTAGATTCTAATTTGCATCCAACTTACAGCATGTTTTTCCTAGTATTAGCTGAGGTCCTTCAAGAGATCTATTTTTTTTTTTTTTTTTTTTCCCATTTTTCTCCAGTTCCTGGAGAAGTGGCTGCATTTTGCTGCCACATTTTCCACAAGTGAACTGGAGCTGAGACACTGTTTTCTTGGTGTGAATGAATCTAGTATTATAAAATTGCACAGCCGACATAAGTAAAATGAGTCACTATGCAGTAAAGCTGTGATTATATCTTACTCTTCAAACTATATAAACTGTAACAGAATAGTATTTTTTTCCTACCTTTCCATCTGTGGTGTTAAATCATTTAACATTAAGCCTTATTATACCTTTGTGAGGTAAGTATGTAATTGTCTTTTGCTATGAATGGATACCGTTAGATTCAGAATAGAGAAAGTGTGTAGTTAAGTCCAAATCTAGGCAATCTGAAACACTGATGTTAATGTGATCTCAATCATTATACCTCTACTCAAATCTCCTACTGTAATTTTTAAAGATTATGGAAGATAAATGGTTTTAATTTTATTTTATTTTTTATTTATTTATTCATTTTACTATCTTCTATTGCTATCTTAATGGAATTATAGCTAAAACCAGAAATTATGTGTGTAAATACTAAAAGATTTCTGAAGTTCATTGTACTAGTAAAACAGAAAAAAGAGAACATTTTTTTATATATGTCCTAATGGTAGTAGATTTATGCATACTAATACCAGACTAACTATAATAACAGGAACTAAGTCATTTTGAGGCAGGAGTGTATGAATTACATTTTTTAGTTGTCAGATTCCCTGTAAGTTGAATTGAACAAGGTCATGAAGACACACTATTGCTCCCCAACTCACGGAAATACAAAAGAACCATTAAACACTCTGTACTTCTATAAGCAGATCTTGGATTTCAGCATAGAAATTTATGATCTGCTGATAGAAGCTGCTGCTTTCATTGTAAGTCTTGATAGGAATGTGATTGTGTAAATGCTAAGTCCTGAAATGTGAGGGTTACATTGATATGCTGTATTAAAACTGAACTATCATTTAGGTGCAATTACTTGCTGACAAAGGTGAGACAGTGCTGCTAGTAAGACTGTGACACAGCTATGCTAATCATGGATTACACTCAAACTGCCTGAAGAATTTCACAGAAAAATGCAACAACCTATTTAACTTCCTGTACACATCCTAGTCATTCACTCACAATCTCCAGAAGGTAAACTCAGAAGTAAGGAATTACTCACATTCCTGTTACAAAGCTAGTTAACCCCACTCCAGACGATTAGGCATTCTATAGCCATTTCCAATTTATTGTTATAGCAAGACAGGTAATTTTAATTACTTATTTGTTTGCTATTTTTTCTCAATTACTTTTTTTTTTTTTTTTTTTTTTTTTTTCCTTTCATATTTACCACTTGACAAGGAAGAAAGCCTAACATCGTTCTCTATGCTAGGATAAGCTCAAGAGGTATTCACGTGGAGAAGAACCCCTTTACACTGTTCCATGTTTTTTGTCTTCAGTCATCCTTGAAGCTTTGTTGATTTTATGCATATTTTCTTGTGAATAAAATATACGTGACCCTATTATCTGGCTGTGTGAACATCAGACTGATTCTAGCCAATTTAGATAGAAATAAACAGATCTCAGAAAGTTAAGAATGTCAGTGGCTGATGTAGAAAGAAAAATTGCCTTTGAAGGCCTAGCAAATATTATTTTAGATGTTACTCTAATTCATAACAATGGTGCATTAAATATTGCATTTTCTTTTGAAATAGTTTGAAGAGTTACTGTTTAGAATAGTAGAATCTTAGGATCCTTAGAGTTGAAAGGGACCTCTGAAGACCATCCAGTCTAACTCCCCTGCAATGGACACCACAGGTAGACCAGGTTGCCCAGGGTCTTAACCAAACTCACCTTAAAAGTCTCTGAGAATGGGGTGTCAACCACAACACTAGGTAACCTGTTCCAGTGTCTCACCACCTTCTCTGTAAAATATTTTTTCCTTATATCTAACCTAAATGTACCCTCTTTGAAGTTGAATCTACTCCCTTTGTGTTTGATCAGCAGAGTTTTCTTGTGAGTTAGAGATATGTTATCATAGCAGACTTAGATCAATAAGAAAGCAGACTATATAAATTCTGCATCTTGAAAGTTTCTTAAAGCTCATTCATCTGCATCTTTTTTTTTTTTTAAACTTGTTTTTTTTTTAATATCTCATTAGCAAAGTATTCTGTTTTAAGGAGTAATTTTCATTTTGATCTTAATGATTTTACCTTCCAATTCTTGCCAAGTTTAGTGTAACAGTGCCTTTTTGTGTTCTCTTCTTGGTGTCATAGTTACCATTCTCTCAACACTAGTCCTCCAAAATGTTTGTTTTTTTCACTTGTCCTATCTCTTTGTCTTAAATTTTAGGTCTTTCCTTAAACTATAAATTGCTGCCAGTTAGGAGTTCTTGTAAGTGCTCATTCTAACATTTTAGTATTATTGTTTTTAATTTAGTTTAAATTTAGTTTACTTTATATTTTTGATCAGTGCTGTTCTTTGCAAGCATCTTAGTGGGTCCAGAAGCATCTGAAAAGATGCCATTGATGAACCTTTCTTTTCATTCTCTTTCTATATTAGGCATAACATTTCATTTTCATCTTCTAATGTAAGATCCATCATGGCTTCCAGGAATACATAGGTCAAATTTGGGAAAAATGTACTTCCTTTTGGATTCATGAATTATACTAGGCAATCTGCTGTTGCAACAGCTGCCCTCCATAAAAAATTTGAATGGCTTATACTTTTGCAGCTGTGATAAGTGCTACAGTAGAAGGATGGATGCCATCACCAAATATTTACTCCTCTGCTAAATACCCGGTGTCCCTGTACTACATATATATTAAATTAGTTCTTTTTATCTGTGCCTGACCAGTTGCACATTACAGTTAATAAACTACGTTTCTGATGCCAATCAAACTTCTTTTTCAAAATGTAGCAGGAAGAAAAAGTTTAACCAAATGTATATGTTACTAAAAGCTACTTGAAAATTTAAATCTATGATCAAAACCACATTCTACTCATGTAAATTTCCATGATATTAGATTATTTTCCTATTTTCCCCGTAGTTCTGTTAAATCTTTTAAAGAGTAGACAGGTTTCAATGTTCAACATGTTGAAGATAAAAGCTAAACAGGAGCTAATTTAGCAGATTTTTGACAATTATAACTTTGTTAGTGATTGCTTTTTTTTTTTTTTTAATTGGATTTTGTTTCCCATTTCAAACCAGCTGCCCTCCCATTTGCTTTGTGTAACCTATAATAACACAACTTTTCCTACACAAGTTTCCCTGCAAATCTTTGAGATTTGTTCTACATGTTTTGAAAGACGGGATGGTGTAATATGTTTACCTTCAGTTCCTGCTCCCATTACATCAGTAGTAGGCTTTCTGATGTTCTTGTTTTGACGCCAAATTTGTCTTCTAGTTTTCCAGATTGTTTAGCATGTACAAAAGGCATCTATCAAGAAGTGACTTAGGAGACTGTGGTTGATGGTCCTTTGTGTATTATATTGAACACAGGTCAGTACACTATTCTATTGAATCAACCCTTGTTATCTGTACAGAGACAACTTATCTACACTAGTGAATTTGTAGGGATGGATCATTCAGTAAGGCTAATTAAATTGCAGCTGGCAACATTTTCCCTATAAAGCTACACTATTACATCTTCTGGAAACTAAAAGGTCTCTTACCTTTGGATGGGGGCTGACATGGAACCCAGCAGTGTTGTTTGAAAGTAAATTTTAGCAAACATGGGAAGATAGACTTGAAAAAAACGTGGGTTTTTTTGTTTGTTTTTTTTTGTTTTGGTTTTTTTTTTTGTTTTTTTTTTGTTTCAGAAATTCAATTGTTTTTACAAAATGTGTTTCTTTTTTGTTAGGTTTTTGTTTGTTTGTTTTCTCATCATTGAGAGAGATAAGAACACTCTAGTTAAATAGAAAAGTAATGCTTTATTGCATAGATGGACATACATTTACCAGTGAGGAACATTTTTTACAAACATGGTTATTTGCAAGATTTGTTTTAAAAATCAATACTACAAAAGTTTGCATCACCACCTCTAAGAATTCATGTTTATTTGACCAAAGAACAAAAATGTTGCCATTGTAGTCTGTGTGTACCAACCAAGTCAGTTTTAACTGATGAACATATGTAACATAAATCTCTAAAGATTTAGGGATAAGAACCAATCCCTCAAATGACATGGGAAATAATTTCACATAACTAAGGAGCAGAACGATATCTTAATCAGTCTTGTGGCAATTTTATACAGAAAAAAATAATCCATTTTATTGAATAAATAACTTATTTAAAAATAACAGTTTTGCTAGAAGTATTGAAGAATTTAAATTAAAATTGCATTGGTACAATCACTGATTTGGATCTTCAGGTCTCGATGAGGCACATTGTTAGCAAAGCTGTTGGTTGAATTTGAAATATTCGTAGTTCCATGAGAGTGGAGATGGATAAAGTTTGTAAAGCACCTGATACATTTTGTTCTGTATTTCCTGGGAATGGCTGTATAATCTAGGGGAAAAATAATAATAATAATAATAACTAAGGGAAAAAAAGAAAAAAGAAAAAGAAAAAGAAAAGAAAAAAAAAAAAAAAAGATGTTGGCAAAATTAAATGAATGGTTCTGAGCACAAGCATTCCTTCACTCAAAGACTAATTCCTTGCTCTTCTGATCAAGATATTTGGCTGTATTGTGTTACCACAGTAGCAAGTAACAAGTAGAATAGGTCTGGAAAACTATCCTCATTCTTTCTTTCTGTAGTTTTAAAATAAACAAACACGGGAGTTCTCTTGAAAGTGAAATATCTACTATTTCAGCTCCAAGGACAATTTTTTATTATTATTTAAAAGATAAAAGAAAATAGTAGGGAGCTGGATTATTGATGACAATTCTCTATAAACACGAGCTTGTAAGATCAGGATGGCCAACTGTTTAGACCTCCATGGCTGGGAATCATGCCATTACTACCCACAGCCGACGCACATACATGGCTTTTTGGCTGTGTACCTCATGCCATCTGCTTAGATGGCATTTTGCCTGAACACAAATTGGTTATACCAGTGCCAAGAGCAATTGCTCTAGATGGTTACACTGCAAAACACTGCAAGTGGCTCCTATTTTGTACAAAGTTCCTCTCTTTTGGTCACCACTTTAACACTTTGTTATATCCTATAGATATACTGGCATGCTGCTGTGATTAAAAACAGAAAAAAAAAATTGTGTGATCCTCCTGTCTCTTTTGCTACTAAAGCTAACTTCTATAAATCCAAAGAGTGGAAAACAAAGTATTTCTTGTTGAGTTGAAAATGTTTCTAGTTATTTACCACCAAAAAAAAAACTTGGTTAAGACTGAAAATCTAATCAAAAGCCCTCAGGAGTATTTGTACTGATATGAGCATGTGTTGAAATGGGGTATAGATTATAGTAAATTGTACGCTTGCTGATGACCAAAAATCAGGTCAACTGACAGTTGCTAAATGTGGTTGGTTGACTGACTCCTTTCTGTTTTAAGTTTCTGAGAGAGGTAACGAGTTATGAAGATTTTCTTTTTTAGATTAGTTATTTTAATTCAGCTGAGGTATACATTAACCAAGAGTTATTACCATAAACCATTTATACAGCCTATAGAATAATTCTGCTGAGTCTTCTCTATTGAATAGACATCCATGTCATACAGTTGGCACATCTGTTGACAGCCTCAACTGTGAACCATGGAAGAGAACTTACTGCTTGCCAGCAGAAGTAGCCCCTCTAAGTAAAAGCCAAAGGATATTGGCAGGGAAACCTAAGCTTAGCAGATAAATATAGGACTTAATGCAGAAAATGCTGTCAACTTTCCAGATTTCATAGCTACTGGAATCATTTTAATATAAAAATAAAAATAATATTTTTGTTACTAGAAAGATCTACAGTGAAAAAATTCCAAGTATATGCAAGTATATAAGAGTTATTTGCCTGTTTCTCTATGAATGTAACTTACTGTAGGAGTATTGTTATTTTCCTTCTATGAACTTCTCCCTGTTCATGAATGTCACTGCTCAGTTTGAGCATGCTTAGTTGTATCAGGATGATATCATTTGTGTGGGTGAGTTTCCATATATTGGTTAGTAGGAGGTATGAAATTTTGATTATTTTAATCTGGAGGTGTTGCCAAAGCCTTTAGTTTGAGTTTCACATAAGTAATACTGATTAGCTCTCACTTTCTAGAGGGAACTCAACTGGAAAGAGCTGGGTAAGCCTTAAAAGGAAAATAAAGAGATCAAAAGTCTGAACTGTTTGGAGTGCCAGATGTAACTGCTTGTAATTTGAGTGTGTTGATTATATTTTATTTTATTTTTTTCATATTTGTATAAGTCAATACAAAGGCAAGAAAAATTGCCTATGGAAGACTAAGGTCCTTTTAAGTCAGCAATAAATGTTATATTCTATAGTTCTTTCACTGTGAGATATCTCACAAACCTGGAGGACCAAAATTTTGTCCTACAAAAAACCCTCTCATTAATTTAAAAGAGGTTCAGTTATTAAATGACTCATTTCTTTCAGAAATGAGCAGATGATGTTTGCTTCTGCAATTAACACATTTTGGTTCTGTTACCTGAGACAAATGAACAGACTATACCAGTTTCAAAGAGCATAGAGGAGGTCCATTTCTGCATTTACACTTGGCTGGTACAGGCTTTTATTCCATATTAGTATCCTGAGCAAGCACTATTGCACGTTATACATTCTACTAAATTTTAGTAACTGAGATTTCATTAAATGAAACTACATAACTAAAACTGTAGAGATGGGAAAGATACAGTTCAATGTTTTGTCAATAAATTGACAAACATTCTGTTTTTCCACTTATTTGAAGGGAAGGTGACATTGAATTCTATTGTCTTTACACCAAAATTTAGGTAGTACTCTTAGATTATGAAGAATTTTTTCATTCACTTGTATTTTCATAATAGCAAGTTCTCCTCTTGGTGAAGCTTTCACATTTTAGGTGGCATAAACACCCTAATAATGTGATGGGCAAAGTAAAATCAGGTAAATTGTTACAGGTCTGATGTGCTGTGAATTCTGATTTGAAAATTGGACATAGTGACCTAGGTGACACATTGAAGTAATCTGGATAGCAGTATTGTTCCAAATCCTTGAAACACGGGCAACTGATTTGTTTTACTTCCATGCAAATGAATGAGAACTTTCATTTCTCTTCAGTGTCAGTAGGATTTGATGTTTCTTGAGCTGATCAGCACAAAGTAACACTTATACATGGATAAAGAGAGATTTCTTTCAGATGAGTTCATTTTTAAGACACACTTTGCTGTAACCTTATAGACCTATAGTTTGTTAATGCTAACCTTTAACGAGTGCTTCTGCCAGTCAGTGAATATCCATTTAGCTAGTGATGATCTGAACTCTAGTTGATTGTCCTAGCAGCTGTTTGACTTCATTACCATTAGAAAGGCATACTGCCAAGCCAGCTGGAGTTCAAAGAGGCTACTTTAAACACATAACAGTCAGGTTTTTTGGTTTATGTATGAGAACTACAAAGGTCTCCAACCCATAAATAAATAAATATAATTATTTATGAAGATATATTTTACAGGATGAGTTTAAAATAGTTATTGCACCAAGTGGAGGCTACTTTGTTATATTGTTACATAATACTTTTTATGCCACATTATAGCTGTATATATCACCTTATTTAAGGAAAACTAGACCCCTCACCTCTTCCCAAAAAAGAGAGAAATAAAAACAAAGAAACAGAGTATGAATAGTCCCAGTAAATTTCTTGTGCCTGAATTAAAGTTTTCTTGAATCCATTTTATTCAATCTTTTGAAAAGGATAAAATTATAGACTTGAAACTTAATAAAGATGTCTATGTAAGAAAAAACATTGGCATGCCAGAAACTAACTAGCTAAACTTTATGTATTTTCTGGTATTACCTTGACCCTCATAGGACTGAAATTATCTGTGTAATTGAAAAGTTAGTTTTTATTTATGTGACTGTGTCTAAAGTAAGAGGAAAATGTACTTGCAAAGTCAATTTGAAATTGTACCTTTTCACAAAAGTTTGCAGAGTTGTCAAAAGTTTGCAAGACAGGTATTTCTAAAGGTACCATATAGTTCAATCAGTCCAAGAGCAATTAAATAAATAAATAAATAAATAAATAAATTGGTATAAGTAGTCTAAATAAATGTCATTACTTTTTAATATGAATTTTTGATGTTACTTGAATATTATTTCTCCCAAGTTGATTGATATTTGTCATTACAAAAGTCTGGTCTATGTTGCCATTGGTAGTAGATAGTAGATAGAAAAATGCTGTTTCAAATGAAAAAAACAAAGCAAGGCATTAGGTTAAATATTAATTTGAATGTCTACAATAATGGGTACATACGCTATTTAAGGAAGTCATTATTCCACTGTGTAGTCAACAAGAGCATCGATTAGAATTAATTCACTACGAAAAGTCTCCAATCATTTTTAACATAAGTTTTTCCTCTTTAGCAGTACCCTGACTTGTCTTTTTCGTGGTCAATTTAGCAACAAATTTGCAATTAATCATTTGTTGATTGCAATGAATGGTCTGTCGATAATATGCAGCGTACATTGCTAAAAGGGTTATACAAGAGCTTTATTGTTTTCCTTTTGTCTTGGGAACACTTTGTCTAGCTGTGTTTCCTAGAATGGATTTTGAATAGATGTTTTGAAGTAACGCATGCCAGTTTTAAAGAGACACCACGGACTGCTCTGAGAGTATTAATCAAGATATGCCCTAACTTTCTTCTGGCATTACAGTATTTGGACATCTGTTCTGACTCCTTAGATGTGAAGTAGGACACATTGGCATAAATGAAGACTTTCATTATCTTAAATGTCATAACATTTGTTTGAATTACTTTGTGTGGATTTTAAATGCTGGGATTGTAATCTTGGTTTTTTATAGATTTCATTGTCCTTTCAAAAGACTATAAAAATGGAAGCCTTCTAAAAATTTCATCCATAATTCAGAAAGCATAATTTACAATTTATGCAACAACAGTGGAATTGCTGTAGATGATACTTTAGTAATTTTCCACAATGGAAGTATTTTTACTGAAAGAAGTTTAAGGGCAAAAAGTGACTCCAGAAACACATGGTTGTTTTTGGTTTGGAGTTGTTTTTGTTTGTTTGTTTGTTTTGTTTTGTTGTTCACAGACACTATATAACTTCAAGCTGTTATGAAATGCCCCTTAAGGGTATTCATCCCTTGGCATTCACCCCATGGCAGCTAGAACTTCAAATTTCATTTCATTCAAAAGAAATATGTTTTATATTTCAAGTTGTCCTTCAGAGAGTGTCTCAATGTCTATTACATTCATACGGATGAAAGATGGCTTTCATGAATGGAATGCCCTTCACTGAAACTAAAACAACAAAAACAATAAAAAACTCTAAGTTTTGGTTTCAGACTTTTGGAAATGTTTGGAAAGGTTTGGATTGCACTGGTGTTCAGTTTTATTGGTTTTGTTTGTTCAGTAGCAAAAGCAAAACACAACACAATTAAAACTAGGATTTAACTAATTTATATTATCCCTACTAATGTTAGTGTTACGTGAAATAGTTACAATTAAAATGTTCTCACTCCTACATAACTTTTGATGTCATATGGATGTGATATATATGCTTGTGTGAAAGTTAATATTTACTATATTTGTCTTTGCTAAGATTACAAGCATTACTTGCAAACACTGTCATACAAGTGTATATACTGTGCAGCAAATTTGGGAATACTAACTTGTCATCATGTATCGATTTCATCATTTGACTAACTGAGTGAAGAACACTTTTTAAACAGGTTCTCTTTGATTTGAAAATTTATAAAAATCTTGGCGTAGCTTTTAACCCAAAATTGAATGGTGATTAGACTTTGTCTTCATATAGAGCAAGAATTTATTTAGAACTTCTGGCTCGTTAAGCAGATTGAATTATTGTTATGCCTTAGACCCACTACAAGAAACTTAGTGTCCCAGAAGATCCTTCTGGTGAACCCAGAAACAAAGGCCAGTGATGCTAAGTCCTTGGTATGTTCTATGATTCTACTCTGTGAAAAGAAAGGTAGTTTACCATCTGTAGCAGATATGCAGAAAATAACTTTCTGTCCTAGAGTTCATAGAAACTGTCTCGTTCAGATTCTTTGTATGAAGTATGATGGATCTGACTTGAGCGTGGCAGTCTCCTGAAGTGACTGCATGACCTAAAATGACCATGTCTGCAGATTTTCAATGTGAGTTTTCTAGTCATGTTCAAAATGTGGTAGACAGGCAACTAGAAGTGTAGTTTGCTAATTTTGCACATGTATGCCTCACTCACATATGGTTACATATTCTGTCATTTGTTTCAGACTGGAAAAAGAAACAAGAGTTTCTTGCCACACTTTGCTCGGTTCTGCCTCTGCACTACAGCTTGCTGCACTGCTGGCTTGATGGTGCAATTACTTGGGGAGTAACTGTGAACTAGAAAGATAATTATTTTGTGCAATTGTACCCCAAAATTTAGGATTAACAACTTAGCCTGTTGGACAACCTTGTCTGTGCTGAAAAATTCTTAATATATGGGATATGTGCAGTGAGTTTTTAAAACAGATGTAGAGTCCTCCTAAATAATTGGAGGTTGAGAATGGAAGGCTGGAATAACACATTCCAGCAGCTTCTGTGAAAAAAACTACCATCGAAGTCGTAAATAAGTTGCTAAACAATCGTTAACCTGTCCAGATGGTTAAGCAAAAAGCATTAAGCAAGTGCATGTTCTGAGGGGATATTTTCTGACTAGAAAAGTTGAAGTGTTTCTCAGTTTCACTCATCATACACTTCTCTAAACTTTTTTCCTCAGTCTTGTAATCTTGTTTCTATGACATGTAAAAGTCAGTAGGGGCTTTTCTTTAGTATTCCATGCAGGACCAGTGCAGAAGTTCTGAAGTAATTCGCACATAATGATTTATTGGGTTGAAAATTCTGTATGTATGAAATGAAAGTAAAGGGCTATAGTGTAGTTTACAGGTTTTTAACTACATCAAAAACTTCTTTTTTTTTTTCTTTTTTTTTTTTTTTTAATTTTGGTATGAGATTGTTTAATAGTGAAGTAATATTTCACAAGGCAATAGTACAATATAGACTTGATAGTTAATAAAGTTACTAGGTGGTTTTTTTCCTTTCTCTGAAGCTGATTTTAACTATGCAGTAGTTTTGCTAGCATAAGTTTATAAACTTTATTTTTATTGAGTTGACTGCAATAAAGGGCACTTTTTTTCTTGTTATTGACTGTAAGTATCATCAGCATTTCAATGATAATATTTCTCCTTCACACAATATAATAGAAACTCTCTGTCAAATAAATATATTTAACTTTAAATCCGTTTAATGTCCAGAGGTGACAAAAATTGGTGTTGCATAACCTCTGTATGCCATTCTTTTTTCATCACTGTAAATAAAAATATATTCCACATGTCCTACTCAAAGCAGACTTATATAAAGTTTGATCTGTTTCAGGACGATAAAATATGTGGATCAGTTTTATAAAATTTGACTATAGCTACTGTAAATACTTGCTCACATATTGGTGCTTATTAACATGTATCATATATCAAAATACTAAGGTTCAAAAAAGCATTTAATTTATAAGGCATGGTTTGTTGGAATACAGGATCTTGTTATTCATGACAAATATAGTTTTCAGCTGCTAAACAGTCAGTAAAATGACCTTTTAGTTCCATTCACTTCTTCCTGAAGGGAGGTTGCCTTGGTGGCGCAAGTGGTAGGAATGCCGCGTTGCAACACCGAAGGCCCTGGGTTCGAATCCCCCCTGTGGCGCAAGTGGTAGAAGTGCTGCTCTGCTACACAGAGGCTCGAATCCCGGGGGGTTGGACTCGATGATCTCTAAGGTCCCTTCCAACCCGCACGATACTATGATACTATGATACTATGATACTATGATACTATGAAGAGGACTTTGGCCTCTTCTTCCAGTAAACAAACAGGACCTGAGGAAATAGCCACAGGTTGTGCCAGAGGAGATTTAGATTAGACATAAGGAAAAGCTATTTCTCTCAGAGAGTGGTCATGCACTGGAATGGCTGCCCAGGGAGGTGGTGGAGTTGTCATCCCTGACAGTGTTCAAGAGGCGTCTGGATGAGGCACTACAAGATATGGTTCAGTAGCTTGTGGTAGCAATGGTAATGGGAGGAAAGTTGGGTGAGATGACCTTGTAGGATCTTGTGATTTCATGATTCTATGATTTTTTAATCTAATTTGTAATTCAGGTAGGCATTACTGCAGAGTTTACATGTTATATTACTTGAAAGCAATTGACATAAAACACTGTTTATATGAACTAACAATGTTCTGGGATCACAGGCATATTTCAGGGAATATAAACACCTATTTTTCATGGTCATTGTCATGAAGTGTATTATTTGGTTTTGCACTCCAGAAGTCTGGCTTCTTGTTCGGTCTATGATGATGAGCGTATGTTCACCTTTAAAGTTACAAATTTCAGTAACAGTAAAAGCAGTGTCTAATCTTTTAGGAACTAATATTTAAATTAATAGTTTACTTTCATTTTATTTGTGCAGTGCCCTTGTACATGCTCAAAGAAACCACTCTGGTGGGGGCAATCTTGGAATTCACAATCTTAGATTTACCTCACGTGGATCTAACTCATAATTCATGGAGTATGCATAGGTTTTTGGATATTCTCAAACTACCTGTTAAATACTATTTTGATGTTATTTTATATATTGTATTATTTTGATGCAAACCCATTTCTTACATTTTCCCTATGACTTCATTCTGTTACAAGGCAATCTAGCTCTTTTCCATCAGCTGTAAGCACTAGGGAGAATGAAGCTATGTAAATTTACATTCTTCCATTACATACTTTCACTTCATAGCCTGAAGTCCTCAAAAGCTGTATATATATCTAACAAACTTAAATCACTGAATCACAGAATTATAGAGTTTGGAATGGAGCTCTGCAGATTGTCTAGTCCAACTACCCTGAAAACAACCAACAATAAAATGAAGACTGCAAAAGTAAAAAGTATAACTCAGTAACAAAAGGTGAGTTAGGCAGTCCCAAAATCTTTCCAAGCAAGAAGCTTGACAGAGATGAAAAGCACTTTAATCTGGAATGTACATCTTGTACATCTGCCTAGGTGGGGATAGCGCAGGTGAAGACAATAGCAAGAAAATAAAATAAAAATATTCAAATAACATTTTTATCAATGCAGTACACAGGTACTGCCCTTTTGAGGTCCCATGTAGTGTATTCCACCCCAAGGCCCCCAGTACAGGAAGGATACAGTGCTGTTGGGCAAGGTCCAGAGAAGTGCCATGAAGATTATTAGAGGGCTAGAGCACCTCCCCTATGAAGAAAGGTTGAGGTTGAGGGATCTGAGGTTGTTTAATTTAGAGAACAGCTGGCTCTAGTGAGACTTTATTGCAGCCTTCCAGTAGCTGAAGGGAGATTATAAAAGGAAATTTAGATTAGATGTTAGAATTTTTTTTTTCTCAGAGGTTAGTGAGACATTGGAACAAGTTGTCCAAAGAAGCTGCAGATGCCCAGCTGTGGAGGTGTTCAATGCTTGGTGGGTGGCAACCTTTCCCATGGCAGAGTGATTGAAATCAGATGATCTTTAATGCCCCTCCATTCCAACTCAAACCATCCTATTATTTTCCATATGAAAAAAAGTTATATAAAAGCTGTGACAGAGGGGGTCCTAAATGTTTGTTGTAAATCAAAAGCGAGACTTATCTGCAGCTAAATAATCTAACATCTAGCACTAATTTATGAGTATGTTGTTTACCTTTTGTATAAACTAATATTTGTTTGATAGGGAAGATAATAAATAATATTCTTATGCAAAAATTTAAATTTCAAATTGAAAACATAATGAATGAGGAAAACAGTGACCTTTTTCAATTAAAAGAAAAATATTCTTTCAGAGCGTAAATCAAGGAGAGATGTGAAAGTAGTTTGCATATTTCTTATAAAATTAAATATCTGCTATGGAAACAAATGAATAGTATAAATATGTATTAAAATAACAAGGCTCTGTTGCCAAGGCTTTGACTAATAAGTTATGGGAAGTTGCCAACAAGTCAGGTGAACATTTATAATATGATCTCTATCAAGCAAATGAGCATATAAAGTGGATGGAGGTACAAGACTTGTCTTGGACTTCTATGAAGATTTCAGAAGACTGCTTAAACTATTCAAAGCTTCATGAAGTTAAGAAGCTAGATGTGCTGAGATTCCTTTATGGGTATTACCAAAGGATTTCTAAATGGTGAATCGGGTTGGAAACTCATGTACATACCTTTTGGAAGAACTTTTCCAAAGAGCTTTTATTGTTACCATTGACCATATTGGGAAAACAGAGAGTTCACTCTTCCAGTTGAGGCACTTAATTAAAAGGCCTAAATTTAGCATCTGAGAATAGTACTCTAATAACAACTTAATTGAAGCTCAAGATAAAAATTCCCCAAAAGTTGTACACATGTTAATTTAGGACAGTGATTAAAAACCATAAACAAATTGAGTTTAAAATTTTCAGTAAGCATACAAGCAACTATTCCTTATCCAAAGGATGTTTTCTCTCTCTCTTTTTTTTTTTTTTTAATTTTTATTTTATTTTTTTTTTTATTATGATGACAATAGTTAGTATTTAAGGAAAAAGAAAAAGAAAAAAACGTATTAATTGATTTTTTTGGACAACTACTTACTTTCCTCAGAATTGCTAAAATGCTGGAAATTACATTCTAGGCATTTGTTTCAAGCTAGACAGACTCTAAGTATGAACTCTTTTTCTGTACTTTTAATAAATGTCTCTAAGCTACATTCAAATGTCTCTAAGCTTGTATTTATGTTTCTGAAGATGAGCTACAATAACAAGCATTTTCAGTGCATTGTATTAATTATATTGACTTTCAGTCTGAGCTGTGACCTTGATTGTTTTATTCTCAAACTCATTATGCAGAATAATTTGAGACAATTTCAATGTAGTCCTCTGTCAGCAGTTATCAGAAATGGTACTAAAAGTTTACCACAGAGATCTTTTTAATACACAAGATATTTCATATACTTTCTATATGCTTATGTTGGATAATTGCCATATGGTCACTTTTCTTCTCTTTTTAGTATCCACATAAACACTCAACATGGATGTAGAACTCTAATTACGGCAAATGTATCACCAGATACAAAGAAAGGAAAGTGTGCTCTGTAACACACCATCAGCAGAGCTCCTGTTAAAGGTTGCAGACATCATCGAGTCTTGGGGAACTATTTATTTTAGTCATTTAGTCTTTGAATAATCGTAGATGTCTTATCTCTCTGTCTTCTTGGATGCATAGAAATTTGGTGTCAGCTTCAAAAAAGCAAAAGAGATCTGCAAAGAAATGTCTTTAGATACTAGTACTAAGGCTTGTCATGCAAAACTGGGCCCTGAACTTGCACTACATAGTTGGGACACCTAGTTGCCTTCAGTTAAGTAACAATTTGCTGTAGTGAATTCTGATGAGACAATTTGTGTACATGATCACTGTTTGTATTCTATAGATTTATATATTAACAGACTTTTTTTTTTTTTTTAATTTTTCTTCTTCACAAAAGAATATTTTTCTGTAAAATGGATATCAGTTTTTTTGTACAAAGCATTTCTAGTACCAAACAGTGTATATTCAACATTATGAGAGATCTAACTTCAAAAGAAAAGGAAAAGGGAACGTGCTTACATTTGAAGGCCTGCTCCAGGTATTTCATTGCAGTTTCTAGATAAAACATCCTCTAGTCCTTTGCCATCATTTCTAAATAATGTGCTTTCTCATGTTTCATCCTAGTTTTAGAGATATTACCTCTTTAAATGAGTATTTTAAATGCGAGCTGTCACTTGACTTAGTAATACATGTTCAGCTGAAATGTATTTAAATGTGACCATCAGAGGGCTGACTGTCAAGAATATCACTGACAAAATGAATAACATTATCTTGACAGTTACTGTATTTTTCTTAGAAAACCAGGAACAAACTAACTGTTTGTTCAGGTTAGTTTTGCATTCTGATCCAAAAATTACAGGTTACCAAATTATCTTTTAAACTCCCTAGCCCTGTGGATCCATTAAGCCTTAATTAAAGAGGAATTTTAGAAAAAATAATCAGACATTTATATCCATGGAAGTTGCACATTGGTCATTTGTTTGTTCACCAGCATAAAAATTATTATTTAATGGAAATTTTAATCACAGCAATCTTATAGGTAGACATATATTAAATGTATTAATCTTTCTATAAGGTTATTCACAATGTATAAGGTTACTCCTCTGAAAAGACTGCTTCAGATTGCTTTCCGGTAATGCTAATACCCATTAAAAAGATGAATATATATGTGTGTAAGTCAATCATAAGGTATTAAAGAGGTGTAGCAACTTAAGCTTCTTTTCTTCTTGGCAGGTCACTTTGAGAAATGTCCTAGTTCAATTAAAATATTTTTTCCATTTCCTAGGAGTAGATTCAGATATGCTGTGTCTGTTCTCTATCTTATCTTTACTGTCAGGACTTAAAACAAACCTGAGTGAGATATAAGATGGATAGTCCAGCTACTTCAGATTCTGAACAGATTTGTATTAGAGATGTGTATGTTTGTGTGTTAACGACACATATGTTCAGGCTGAATATTTAGGAGATAGAAAAGTTTTTTTTTAAAGAATATGTTTATAAGTTTGTTACAGAAAAAAAAAAGAAAAAAAAAAAAAAAGTAGAATTTAAACCACAATAAACTGCATTGTGTTCCTTATTGCATATATGATTTTTCATCTCTTTAACCTCACTGCAGGCCTGACAATTTATTAATAATAAAGCTCTTGAGAAATTTAGTTATGTTTATGTGCATGTATGATGTGTTACTGTTTAAAAGCAGAAATTGTTTAGACTTAAGTGCAATTAGTCTGCAAAACAGTATTTCAGACTTGCATAAATATAAGTTCCTTAAGAAAAGTTAATAAATGACACTTAATAGATGATATTAATTGTATACCACTATCTGATGGTCAAGTGACATTGCTAAAAAAAAAAAATAAAATAAAATTGTTAATTTGTTATTTTTACTATGCAATATCATAAAGTCTGTGAGTTTGCTTTACTGACTCCCGAATTTTCATTTTTAAATCAATTTTATTATCAAATATAAAAATCAACTATCAGTTTGACTGGTAATTTACAATATCAAGTACCAGGAAAGGTCAGTATACTATGGTGACATTGCATTAAAAATATTTGGCTTATCATGCATGTGGATAATACTCTGTTTTTCAGTGTAGGTAATTAGGTGAATTTAATATCATTCATTACACAAACAGGTTGTTTATTGGTCCAACAGTCATATGCCCCAAGGCATACAGGCTGGTTGCCTCTTTTTGAAATGGATGAAGTCTGCTAAAATTAATCCCATTTCAGCTGTAGTGTGAACAGCTATCAAGGAAGGACCTGCTCATCCAGAAACAGAAAACATGTAATGGTTGTTCCTCAGAATTCAGGATTCAGGATTCCTGCAGTTCTAAGGGTAGAGCACTTGCATTCCTACCTGCTCCAAAGTTCCTGCTTATTTTTTAGAGTTGTTCTTCATTTATTCCGCTATCTGCTGCTATCATTTCAGTAAATGAAAGGTAAAAGACATTAGAAAACCAGGAAATGGAGGGGGGGGGGGGGGGGGGGGGGGGAGGAGGGAGAAGTTGTTTGTTTTTCTTTGTTCTTGTTTTAAACTCATTCCTGAAAAAAAAACAGTTACATTGTTAAAATGCAACTAGCATTGGCTAGTTTGAGATTATTCTATGGCAGGCCTGGAGTTGTGGTTGGAAAGTCCTAGTCTATAGAATTTAAGGCCTGTAAGTGTTGGATTTGAGTGCTTAGCAGTTCAGCAGCTTAAACTTAAGAAAACCTTAGCAGTTCCCGCACTTCCAAGCTTATCCGTGTGTAGTTACTACTCTGCTTTACAGTCTATTAACAAAGTCATAGCCTTTCAGCAGGTTTGTAAAGAATTGTTATGACGCGTTTGTCTTGTGTTGTCCCCTTCAGAATTAGCTTTGTGTGTTACTTATTTGCAACCTCTCAGCTCATTAAGTTAGTTGATCTACTTTGAAGTCAGAAAATATTCAGGCAGGAGAAAATTTCAGTCAAATCAACCTTGCATAGAAACAACTGCCTGTTTGCCATCTGCAGTGGGCATTGATCCCTAGCTTGTTTGTGCCTTGTATTTGTTATGCATGAGTAAGCACATTAGCCTTTTCATTTCATTCATTAGACAGTTAGTCCTTGATTAGTATTTCCTAGTTTCTGACATATAAGCTATGACTCCTTTATTCTTTTTGTCTTGATTCTGCCTTTTTCTTTTGCTTCAACACATAAAATAAACAGTTAAGCACAAGAGTAGTGCTTTTATTTTTTTCATATGGAACTGTCAAACCACTGTACTTTTCTTGTGTTGGCACATCTAATGTGGGATAAAGTATGATGCTGAGCCTTTCTAAAGTTAACACAGTTATTATTTTAGTTCAGCTGGTAGGCTTTGTTTAGAAGAGTGAAGTCTCAAGCTTTACTGGAAGCTTTATCTTATCCATCTTCAAGAACTGTGGGATCACCTGAATATTTGTGGATATTTTCCTCATAAAACTGCATTGTACATAAAAATAAATCTAAAGTAGTGACAAGTGCAGTTTGAGAATATTGCACTGAAAGTTTCAGATGCCAGTTGGATGGCAGGACACAAAAATCAGGCATTTTATGGACATGAGTTCAGTCAGTGTGGCTTTTTGTTCTCATTTCCATATGGGACAGTAAAACATTAAACAGCATTTATGTTCTCAAATAAAATAGAAAAATAAATAAGGAGATGTTCCTAAAAATGAAAACCATATACATCTTTAGAAACTATATAATAGAGTATGAATTGAGTATTTCAATTTACATTTAGTGATGCCACTAGGAGATTTTATTTGAGCAGTGATCAAAAGACATATTACTTGAAAATTCTGTACAGTACTACATCCTTTGGTAAGCCGAGTGTGTATAAAATATTATTTCTTATTTATTACCTTTTATTTATCATATTAGAAAAATATACCAGTGAGCAATTTTATTTTTTTATTAAATGTCATGCATTTGTTTTTTCAAACTATTCATGCGTTAGTAAACCAAACATGGAGGCTAGCCTAGTCTGCTCACTGGAAGTTACCTTGTTTAAAATTCTAATAAAAAAGAAGTATTTTAGTCATAGTGTTGTAGCTATGTTTGATATTAGTGATATTACACATCTGCACTAAATATTTGTTTGCTTATTTGAGATTTAAACTGAAGTTGAATGGCTTAAATAAAAAATTATTTTAAACAATATTTTAATCAGCAACAAGATAAAATTTACATAAGGTATTTCATTTTATTTTTCCACTAAAAGTTAATTTTGATTTTTTGAAAATCATGCAAAATGTTACTAGTTGAAGTCTTAAGGCTTCATATTGAATTTGATACTTTTCTCTAAGTTTTTATATTTCTATTATCTTTTAAGTTGTTTCTCATCCATGATAGTTGATTTTAGTGAAAAATATATTTGTGGTTTTTGTCCAGCTGTATTTACATGGAAACTAGAATTCATTTAAAATTCTTGCTTTGTACATATATTCTCATATATGCAGTATTTATAAGACATACTTGCAAAAACAATCCAATGTTTACTATCTCTCAAAAGACTGTAGAGCTGGTAGATTTTGTAATCTTATGCCTAATTTCATAGAATAGTAGAATCATTAAGCAAAATAAATATTTCATGTCTGTAATGAAGCAAACAATATTTTAGTACTTTCAGAGGAAATGCATAAATGCTGGGAAAAAATGATTCCAGCATATCAGCAACTTCCACTACCACAATTTGATTACCTTTAAAATGTTATACACATATGTATTTTATTGTGGTATTCCATTTGTAATTTGTATTTGATTCTACTATTAGCATCATTTACTATTTTTAAACACTTTAATAATACATATAAAATATATTTAATTAACAAGATTCTTTTCTGTACAAAAAATACATATTTCCCCCATCATTTCCAATGCAATAAAGATATCATTTATTTTCATTTTCTACAAAATCCTGTAGAAAGCTATTTAATGATCTTATGCAAATGTCAAGCTGTATACATTTAACTCTACTAAAACTATCACTCAGCTGTACTAGAGCTTCATATACTTAATTTAGCATTCCAACAACAGCAATAAAAACAACAAAGTAGATCAGTGAAGAGCACTGCTGTAAATCTTCTGTGGATCTGGATGATATTTGCTATAAAGAAGTTGAAGACCCTCTCATTAAACATAGCTATCATGCCTCATTTGTAAAAGTGGGGAATGTAATAAGTGTAATGAATTAATTATTTTTGTGTAGATTCCATCCTTGGAACAATATACCTGCAAAGTGATCAGGATATTGCTCTTTTTGAAAGTGATAGGCAATAAAACACCTCACAAACAATGTTCCTTGATTAAAGTTTTGGTCTTCTGTTTTGTAATTTTTCTTTCATTATAGATTTACAGTTTTCTTTTTCCTGTTAGGATGCTTCAATTGCCCACAGATTCCACATCATGAGAGAAAAACATCCTGAGAAGTTCAACAGTAGGTAAGACTTTAAAAATGCTTATATGTGAAAAGACTATTTCTATGTCTTTGAGATATGTTCTGTAAGGAGTTAAATCTTGCACAGCCTTTGAAATATTGATTCTCATAAAAGAGAGGAAATCAGTGCATTTTGTATTAAGTATATGCTACCAGACTGCTGGTAGTGTAACTGTTTTATATCTGGTATTTCAACTGAAATGAATAGGATTATAAATAAACTGTTCTCACATGCAAAATGTTTGACTTGTAAGACTAGCATGGACAAGATGATGCATTGTGGTATCTGAGGATCTCTGAATTGACACTTTGCCATTAGGCACTGAAGAACACTTATTAGACAGCTGCAGATGGTGGTCCTTATGTTTCATTCCCACACGCACACTGGTACATTGACAGGAGGCTCTTCCATATATACTCTTAGTAAGGGCAAGTGAATGCCATTTTACACATAAATGCTTTTATCATTAAACAGCTTTGGATATATAAAAAAGTCAGGAATGAGACTTTGCATCTGTTCCTTGTGTTGCTTTTTGAATTTAATTTATCTCTGAGCTTTTCTGGATATTAAAAATGTATTACAACATGTACTGCAAAATCACCTTCTTTCAATATCTGGTTTGTTGAGTAGATAATATCCATAATGCAGTGCTTATGTTTGTCTCTTTCTATTTAGGTAATTTAGCACATCCCTTACGATGGCTAAAAGCAACATTCCAGAAACTTTAATTAAGATTTAAAGGTGCAGGGGAAGAGGAAATTAAGATATAAAATACTTTGGGATATAATGGGAATATCTAGGAATAATCTTTGAAATATATGTTTTATCAAACCTAAAGATTTATTTATTTATTTATTTTAAATTTCCACCAGAGTCAACTAGAAGCCAATCTTTACAGACATTAGGATGATAAAATATTTTCTTTGTACAGCCTCATTACAGCTGTATAGACTGATGCTTGAATGTGTTTGAATATTATCTAATTTGCTGATTTCATGTTGCAAGTATAAATTTTACTCTTAACAGTCTAAGATGGGGAGTTTTCTTAAATACTCATCTCTGCAATTATGTACTAGTATTTATGCAATGATACACAAGAACTGAAGTATATATTTCTCTTTGAGCTCCACAGTAAACATTTAAATTATATTACCTTCCCTTCCTGCCTCCTACACTTCTCATTTTGTAAGAACTATACTATGAAAAGATCTTAACTTAAGTCTGATCTGCACATCCAAATCAATTAGTCATTCAGTCATTCACTAAGACTAGAGAAATTGGACATTTAGCAAATGCAGATATTCTAGACCCTGAAGATGAAGCTAGTTTATCAGTGGTCTTTCTGCATATTTTCAGCAGCTGGAAATTATAATTTATAAAAAGCTCAGCTAATAACGTGAGTTTCAGATCAGATTTCATGTCACAATAAATCATGTGCCATTAATAACATCTGCTAGCAGACTCACCTTGAAATTCATCTATATTTTAAGGAACTCGATGTTTCTAACACTATCTTAAGGATATTAACTACAAAAATATATAGTTGAAGTTCCTGTGTTTCAGTACTGTGGTACTGAAAGAACCTGAAAAAAAGTAATGTTTCTCAGACTGCTTAAAGACTGTTTAGAGAGATCATGAATTTCTAAAAAATAATGTAAATATTTGGTCAAACTGTTGCAATAGAGACTGATTTTTTAAAAAGGTTACTACTTTTGTAAAATAAGAAAAAATGCAGATTTCTATTACTGTTGAATAGAATATTCCAAATGCTGTGAGTTCAGAAACATGTATGTTGCTCCAAAAGTAATGCCTCCTATTTATTTCCATGGAAACTAAAACAACAATAACTGTTTGAATGAGCAAATTCTCAGCTACAAAACACTATTTTTCAACATTGGCATCACCATTAGCTGTGCATTTTCATAAGTAATGAACAAGAGCCTGAATGCTGCATACATAAAAACTTGCACTAGCATAGGTGACCCACTGCTGAAATGTACCACTTACTGCCTTGCTGTGATCTCATCCACTATTTGTTCTCTATAAGCAAGCATCAGTGAATGTCAGTGGGTGCCATTTTTACCACATGAAGGAATTCAATCCGCACCTTTTCTTTTTATGCACTTCCATGTCGGTCACATTTCTGTCAGACTGCTCTTCTGCTGCCATTTGTCACACAACAACAAAATGTAGTAGGATATTGCCAGGAAGGTTCAACCTCTACTGCCATACTACCAGTATCCACCTCTGACATCGTGGGCCTACATAATAAAACAGGAGGCATTACTTTCAGAACAGCCCTCATCCTTTGTTCCTGCATGTGGCAAAACTCCAAAATATGTTGTATCAGTATTTTCTTGCAGTGCATGAAAATGGAGCCATTTTTAGATATTAGACAAAATGCATTTTATCACTTTTTTTTCATTGTTGTTTCCCGTACATTCTTAATAATTTAGGATCAGCAAGTCAATCCGAAGTCATATTCATAGACTACTGTGTAGTTAACAGCACTTACTCATTTCAGAATCCTGCATCGTCACATGTGAATTTATTTATTTATTTATTTATTTTGTGGGTTTATGTTATTTTCTTCTTGCTTGATTTTTCCAAAGGTTCGTATTCCTACTGTTACCAGTTTTGTAAAGCAGACCCTTGCACAGAGGTTCTACTCTAAAAGGAACTAAAGTTTCCACGCAGAAAAGAAACTTTGAGTTTATGCTATGTGCAGGGATCTTCTGAAATACAGAGGTGTTGTATTTGATTCTTTTATGTGAATTTAAGTTTTAGTTAGAGAATCATCTGCCTTAAATTGTGGTAATGATAATCCTTAAAGTGCTATGACATTCCTTGACACACTGATGTCATGTTGCATGTGTAAATAGAGCATACCAGTATGGAAACTCCAGACATGCTGTATGTAGGAAAGCAGAATCTTTCTCCACTTGTTTACCTTCTCAGAATGAAGATGAGAGCAAATTACAAGGCTTAGAAGGACTTTTTAATTACTACTTACTGATACTGTGGAATGTTTTGGAAGCAGGTATCTCCTTATGAATCCTGGCATGTTTTGAAACTGTTCAGTGCTCCTAGGTTTTGGATAAAAAGACTTACTACTAACTCATTAAAAATAGAAAGAAATTAAATAAGGTGTGAATTTCTGCACTAGAGATGCATAGACATGTAGGTCTTTGAAAAAGTCTCAGACTAAGAACATTTAAATATTCGTGAATATAAATTCCATATTATCTTTCCTTTCCTAAATCTTTGAATGGCTTAGAAGTTCCCTGTGCCAATTCAGTGCACCTGTAGACCTCCTGTTTGATTGTTATTAAAGTGAAATGATGAGTCTTTGTCAAGTGGGTTTTCTCTGTTCAGAATTTCACTGAAAAACTGTTAGTAAATGTCTTAGTTACTTAAGAATATTATACGTGTAAGCTTCAATTTAGAATGGCTTGATATGATTTTACAAATAAGGCTCGGTGTAAGTTTGTTACAATAATTGTAAAATATCCATTATTTGTTCATGAGAATGGATATGGAAGAGAAAAAAAAAATGTTTCTTTTGGTGATGATCAAATAGAAAATAATGAAAGTGGGAATACAGCAGCTTCCCCACATCTGCTCCCCTCCGCCCTCTCCCCCCGAAAAAAGCTAATAATAATAATATAAAAAAATCCTAATAAACCTTTTCAAATAATTGTATCTTATGATAATAAACATACATTATCAGAAACCTGTACTAGTATGGCATTAAGATTTAAATGTGTTCATATATTAAAAAAAATCTTAGCTGTCACAGCGCCTACTCTGCAGGTCTGCAGTGCAGAGAACTCTGTGTGTGAGATAACAGGGTTTGCTTCTTAGTATTTGCTGCTTAGGAATAGGGTCAGATTCCCTACTTTCAGCGTAGAATAGCTGTGTTAACCTCAGGGGGAAGAAAACTTGCAAAAGACAGCATTTCATATAAGAGTATCATTAAAGTAGGACATACTGTTGAAATAAGGATTCAGTTAGGCCAAAATGCCCTGCAGGGAGATCTGTGTAAACATCATAGACTCAATACTGGGAATAACAGATGTATGAGTTATGTGACTAGAATACACACATTCAAGCAGGGAAAACATTCAGCAAAATATCATTCGAGTTAGCGTTAACTATTCTAAAGTAGTATAATATAATGATAATTCAATTCCCTGGCACCCAGTGGCATACAAGGTGTTTCTTATTCTCTGTAAACTGAAGTAGGATTTATAAATTGCATTTACAGTTTTAAGTCTATTATCTTTGAGTTTTTCAAGCATCGGTCAATTTTCTTCTGTCATGAAAAGGAAATCTGTATGCAGAAAAGGATCCTATTTCTAATAACTCAATTTGTATCATGTTCTTGACCGTGTACTTCTGAGATTCCCCTTCAACTTGTTTAATTATGCTTTTATTTAATCTGGAAAGGCCACTTAAAGTAAAGATGGAGGAAATGGAAGGTAAACGAATCTTTAGCACTTGTTCTTCCATGTGCCCCAACTGCTGGAGTACTTCACAATACTGTAATACAGTATTGTGTAATTCAGTAATACTGTAATACTGCAATACAGTACTTCACAATACCTAACTTCAGGGAAAAGAAAACAAATAAACAAACAAAGACAAAAAAAAAAAAGTCCTGCTTGTGAGTGCTGTTAGTGTGTTGAAAAGCTGTATCTTATAATGTTTGTAAGCCAGCGAGGCAGTAAATAAACTAAAACACTTACTACTGAAAACATGTAGTAACTCCAGTGTAGTGACTGGATAGAACAAAATGGTTTAACATTTCTACTGATTTTATTTTATTTTTACTTTTTTTTTTTTTTTTTTTGCATATAGCAGTCTCAGTTTAAAGCAAAACAATTTGCCATGTAGCAAATAAAATGCTTTATTCTCAGGTGTACTTAACGTCTGTTTTAAAGATGACTTATTTTAGCTTTGAATTGAAAAGTCAAAATGTTTCAATTTAAAGAGAACAAAATTATTTTGATATTTTCATTATTCTTCCAGTTTTTCAGCGTGATATAGTCTCTTGGGCTGAACCACTAGTACAGGTGAATAAACTAATCATCAGCTCACAGTTTCTAACTTAAATTGCAGACATTTCAGTCTGTTTCCTTCAACTTCTCCTCCCTTCCTCATTGTGACATTCTCAGATTAAAAAGAAGGCACTGGCCCCACACAGAGACCAGATTGCAGACATCTGTTACCTGCCCCATTGATCCCACAGGTTTCTTTTCGTAAAAGGATAAGACTCCAGGGAACACCAGCTCTGAACTCAGACACTATTGCTACAGTCATAGGCATCAGAAGAAGCAACTCAAAGCAAAAAAAAACATATGACCACCTCTGAAATAGTTTCACATGATCCAGCAGAGGCTTGTTACACAGTCTACTCTGCCTAGCTTATAACATTTATAGGCAGGAAGAAAAAAGAAGGAAAAAAAAAAAGTAAAGAAGAATCAACATGTTCTTTTTTCAAGCTTAAAATATCGAATAGTGTATCTTCAGAAATCTACCTGCAGTGTATCATGCATGCTTGCGTTCACTGAGCTCAGATAAATCTAATAATAATTTTGATACTATTCTTTAGGACTTCACCTAGAGTTATTGAATCCTTAGTGGAAGGATTATGCAGATACCAACTCAATACAGTTTATATCTGCAAAGATACAACAGTATTATATATTTATCAGGTTTTCACAACTGATAAATAAACTGCTCTAGATTCTGACACATAGCAGCTTCAGTCAACACAGTAAATTATATTTAAAATGTTTGCTTTTGTTTAGACATCCCTCTTTCGTTCAAAATGTAGCGGTCCACAATATATTCCCAAAAGATGCTTAAAGAATTATGCTGATTCAGCTTACTTGTGTATATTGTCAATACAAAAATAAGGAAAAATAAGGAAGGAAAAGAAAAAAAAAAGTAAAAGTAAAAATACTACAGTGTGCAACTCCAGTATCTGTATCTCTCTTTGATAAATGATTCCATATTTTTGTCCTTTTTCTAGAAAGTGCTAAGGGGCTAAGGCCCTCATGCTTGAGACACCTTTTGCTCTGCTAAATACTATTCTGTAATGGCTGTGGGGCAGGTTGGTGTGATTTAGAAACCTTAGGTTCAGATTCTTGAGGACTAGAGGTGATATGATATAAAAACTAAATTCTAAGCAGAGAGATGTGTATCCCCTGTGATTTCAAAGTACGTATTTGAAATTAGCACAGCATATCAGATTCTGTTTGTAGCAATGGATGTTTTCATTTTCAGGGTGCTCAGCTATCAATTTCACTACAGCTGGACTAAAATGGATTCAGGTTTTGTACTGTTAGTACAGTAAGGACTAGCTGTTCAGTGGACATGTTCATTGGAGGAGGCTGTTGTGAAACACTTGCCTTTCTGCACTCCTAAGGAAATAACTGAAATAGGTACTATTAATATTACCAGTATAATTAATAATAACTATTAACATTGGCAGGATATGGGAGTGTTTTTCCTTTAAGGAAACTTAAATATTTTAAAGATATGTAATTATATTCAGTTGCTAAATACAGAGTTGCTGTAGAAATTGTGAAGTAGAATGTATGTTAAAGGGCAAAAATCACTGCATTGTCTAGAATAAAGGATTATTCTACATGGTGCACAATGATATAAAGGAATTGGCCCAGCATGCCTTCTGCAAGTAAAAAACTGTAGATTCACAACAGGTCTATGTGTTTGTTATAGGCTAAGGCCAATAAAATCTAATTTTCTTCAACCAGTGTCAGGCTGGCAAAGGATTTTATTGAAGATGTTGTTTCATTACTCAGAGCAGGTCATTGAACCTTTTCAGTGGATTGAAGTGCCTGTTGAAAGTTCTATGCATTCTTTAATTAATTAAAAACTACTGAATTTGATTACAATGCTTTAAATGCAAACATTACTACATACAAATTAAATCTGAGTCTCTTCCACTGTTTAGTCGCACCTTATGAAATATAAAAATATATATTAAATAATGGAATAATAGAGAAATTTTTCTCATTGCTTTCATTTATAGTAAATTCACACGTGATGAATTCTATAGAATAGCAATTCTGTAGCAAAATGGCATATTTGTTGCTTGTTGATAAAGTATAGATGGGAATTTTTATATAAATGAATAAAGTTATTTTCCCTGATTTCTGTGAGCATAAGCTTAATAATTCATTGTAATACTTGCACTAGTGAATATAAGAAATGTAAATCTGCAGCAGATTTCAAACTTCATTTTGGATCAATCAGACTTCAAAAAACTGAAGTATATGTCAAATATTTACATAAGTTTTATGTGCTTATATTTTATGTTCCTAACAGATGCTGGTCTTCATAAACAGTTAAGCAGCAGCCTGTTCTAATATATATTGCCAAACCATCAAAACCTTCTTTCAAAATCTAGCCAAGGTTGCTAAGTGGCCACAGTGCACTTACATATTATATTATTGACAATAACCAAGCCATTAAAAGCAATGAAATGAATTGTTAAGGAATAAATTTTACACTTCCTATTTAATAAATATAAACACATTATTCTTTAGTACAAAGAAATTAAAAATTAATCACGACATGAAAACCTTTACTCTGAACTGTGAGTGCTTTATGGGTCTTTTTTTTTTTTTTTTTTTTTTTTTTAATACTTTAATTCCAGTAATTAAGCCCCTATTTTTAGAGACTGTCATTATCCAGGCATATGCTACAACACCCATTGATAATGAGACCCCAACTATTACTCTAGTACTGCATGGACCAATGTGATATAAATCATTTATTTTTTTGACTTGCCCTGTGCCTTAGGTTCCTAGAAATTAGGACCAGAATTTGCTTCACATCCAGATCTTAAATTCAAATACACCAGACTTCAAGTTCTACACTCTGAAACTGAGCACTGTTTTGTGTCACGTTGGAGAGACTTAGGTAACTGGAAATAATAAAAAATAAAATAAAATAAAATAAAATAAAATAAAATAAAATAAAATAAAATAAAATAAAATAACAGAACCTTAGTACTAGCTTTCAAAATTAATTTTTGAGTAGATTTCCTGACCTGAAAAGTAATCCTTTCAACCAATGTGTCCGTCCCTGATTAAATATCCTATAGTTCTTATCTTTGCTAATTATATAACTGAAGTGATTTTAAGTACTTAATGTATCTAATAAAGAGCCTGTGCCACCATCTCCATAACTTCAGATAACGTTTTCCATTTCCCTCTTTATTCTATTTGAATGCATTTTGCCTGACTCATGTCTACATATCATTTTCATGCAAATAATCAGACTTCTTTCTGATTTGATTTGAAGTCTCTTACTTCAATGCAATAGGTTACACAGTTCTTTATAAGAAATGTGCAAGCAAAAAATATTCCTTCCAAATTTGTTATCATGAGCTATGATTTCTGTAAATTAGAAAATGTGATAAATCCTGTTGAAGCACTTCAGGTAGAGTTTGTATTGCCTTTTGTTCTACACTGTAAATTCATTGACATAAGGCATATTGTTCCAAAGAAAATATTTTGAATATATTTTTGTAGTTGTTTGTGCAATGTTGAACAATGTCATATAATAGATGCACAATAGTTTTAGTGCATTTCTATAATTACGTGGAAATTAAGTTTTGTCGTAGTAGTTATTGTTATGACCGCATTGTTATAAATATGGTCTTCAAAATAGTTTACTGATGATTTGTTAAATCTGATAAGAACATAATTATGTAGTCAAAATGAAAAGTATTTAATTTAACATTAATTCTCATTAACTGCACCCAAATTGTATTTTGACTTAGATTAAAAAATATGTTCTCATATTTTTTTTTCCATTTTATTTTTATCCTTTCTGTTATACTCCTATATCCCAATTATATAAATTTCAGTAGATGTGTATGTTGGTGTGTTATAAAATCCCTACACATTTTCTTAAAAAATACAAAAGAAATAACATCAAAAGAGAAATGCATTGACTGACTTGGTGATGTAAAGGAAATGACCATTGCTTATTCTGGTAAGTGATACCACTAGCATTGAGTCCAAATTTAGCTAAAATTAAAATGTAGTTTAAAGTTGTATTGCCTACCTTTCTCTCGTCACATTTTATTAGGATATTTCTGTGTGCTAGCACAGGACTGAAAGGACACCTCTCTTGTAATTGTATCGCTGAATGAATGGGAACTATTGATCTACATCCGCTTTTGAAATGGGTAACTAATGCATGTTCATTTACTGTCTTACCAGTAGTGAGGACACTGGCATCCTTTTCTCAACGTTTTTTCCATCTCACTTGAGACAGAAGCAGCATGAAGCATTTAGGGACATATTTAGTGGACATGGTGGGGATGGTTTGATGGTTGCACTTATCTTAGAGATTTTTTCCAAACATAATGATTCCTTGTGTGCTGTCTCTATCGAGTGCTCTGTAATATTCTGTTTTGATTAAAATGGGCTCGAATCAATATGAGGACTGTAACGTATGTGGCAGATTGTGGTCTTTGGTTCAGAATGCCCTCTCTTCCAGCTCAGAAGGCCTAGGAAATCTCTTTGGGGGAACTGCAAGGTATGAGATGAGGCAGCTGAAGAAACATGTGGGGAACAATGTAGTTTTGACATTGTTTCTCCAAACCTAAACAAACAATAGTTACAGAATTCTGAATCCACTTATTGATCAGTGACTGTGAGTAAGAGCTGGGTGCCTGTGGAATGTCATTACATAGAAAATGATAATAGAAAAAGCAGAAAGGTGTTAGACAAAAAAAAAAAAAAAAACCAAAAAAAAACAAAAAAAAAAACAACAAACAAACAAACAAAAAAAACCCTATTACTTAGTTATTAACTGGAACTTTTTAATCTTGGCAATTTTTCAAATTATAAACAGTTTGATTCCCTGAAAGCACGATTAGATATACTAGCAGCTAATATTGCTCTTAAGGTGAAGGAAGTAATACCATAATACTTGAGAACATTCAGCTATGCTTTTTTTTTTAAATAAAGATTTGTCCATATGAGGAACAGCAAGATCTGTTAACCTTTTTTGCAGTGTGCTATTTCTGAGCCAATTATGAAGATGTCTAAAGGCATCAAATGCTCTTTGTAACAGTAAGTTGTGATTTGGGATTATAATGGCCAACTGAAGAACTTTATCTGTGGTTAGAATATTTGTGCTCACAATATATTTAAAACAAGGGCAACATTGATTTTTTCATGAGCTAAAATACTTCTTGGATTTTTTCTTTTAGTTATCATGATATATTAATAGCTATAGCAGCAGCAGAAGCAGCAGAATATTCTTAAGTGACTTGGATTTTGATAATAAAGCCTTGAAAGTTGTGCTAAGCTGTCAATCTAGTTCTTTACTGAGATTTTGTTGATGTTCAAAGAAGAAAGAATGTGTCTTAATCAAATAAATATGTTCCTACTGGTATGACACAGCTAACAACTTGTTCTCAATGAAATCTTCAGTATGTTTAGCTTCTTTGACTTTGTAGAGAATTGCAGCATAAATGCTCTGTGAAAGTGGTTTGGGAACATAAAATTGTCAAATTATTGCTCTTAGAAAAACTAAATTTCGGTAGTCTGCTAAAAGTCTGAGTTTTTAATTATATTGCTTAAATTACTAGCAGTAGTTATCCACTGCTTTGTTTACATGAGCAAAAAGAGTACCATGGAACCTGCATCCTTTGGCACCACAAAGGTGGCGGTTTATGTGTAGCATCCTAGTAATAACTTCATACCAGAACAAGAGATTCTCAAATCATTGTGTTACATATAGAATAAGAAAACATGGATACTAATCTAGTTTATTTACCATCTAGCTCATTTGATAAATGTACACAACAGTCTTCCTTCTGTCTACCAAAGCTCCTTTGATGTCGCCAACTGTGACCAAAGACACAAAATCGTAGGATAAGGACATGATGCAAAACAGTCTCCGTTGGAGTGACATATTAGATAGACACAGCCGGGAAGAAACTAGCCAGTATCCTTCCATGGTATGCCAGTTTCTTGGTTCTTGCAAAAATTTAGTTGGTTTTTCTTAGCTATCTCAAATAAAAAAAAATTTTAAAAGTCCTTGAGATGAAATCTTAACTGGTAAGATTGCCTTTGCTAAAGGCAAGTTCAAGGTTTTGTTTTTTTTTGTTTGTTTTTTTTCTAACTGACATCTTATGCCATCTCTTGTTCCTCTTTCTGCTTTTTTCTTTGTCTTCCTTGACTTTATTCATTCACCTTATAAAATAATCAAGGATACAGAATTCAACAAAACTACTCTCTTGGTTAAGAAGGATTTCAATTTTTATTATAAAGCTAAATTAAGAGCTTCTTAATGCTCATGGTTTAGTGTTTTAATAAAAGAGGAAACGAAAAAGTTGACAGAGCAGGGGAGAAATACATTTCAGCTATGTCTCTTACTTGAAGTCTTAAGTGTTGCTTAGTTTGGACTATTTATTTTATTTTTCTGAAGTCTTTATTATATAATTGGTATCTTTTCCATAACTTTTTTTTTTTCCTCTGAAATTACTTAATGCAACATGTTGTGTACTCTTCTACCAGACTACTCTGTCACTATAGTGACTATAAGCATGCCCATTTAGTGTCCCGAGCTGGCATTACTCTTTAATCTGTAGCCTGGAAGAGGGCATATTCAGGTTCTGTGTCGTGTATGGTACATGGTGTGGAGGCTGAGAAAGCCCAATGCATTCACTGAAACAACATGGAGGGGGAAAAAAAGAAAAAAAAAAAAAAAAAAAGAACATCAATGAGTCAATGAGTGGATGTGCTGGCCAGCAAGAATTAATCAATTCTATGCTTCTTTGAGAGCACTTTGAAATATCTCCCTGTAAATATTATCTTGTTTTATTCTATAAAAATTTGGAGTTAGGAATAAGCCTAAACAGCTGGAACAAAATAGTTCTAATAATTCAGGCAGTGTTTCCATTAAAATCGTGATCTTTCTGAACTTTTATAATTTATATCTTTTTTTACAAGGCATGATACTGTTGTTCCCAATTATAAATAAAAAAATAATCTAGAGAGGCAGAGTTTATTTTAAAAACACTGGCTTTATGATTTGTTTCATTAACTCAAGCTCTGTCCTTTACATTAAAATGAAGTAACCCTACAGTATTTTATACACATTGTCTTATTTTACAGAGTTCGGTTAATCTTCCATGTATAGTATCAGAATATAGTACTTTTCTTTTTGGTCACTGGATACAACTTACCCTCAAGCCACAGAGTTCAACATTTAACTATATCAAATAATATTGAAGGAAAATCAGAGTCTTTATATCTGAGGCTTTTCCTCAGAGATAATATAAATGTTACTGATAGCCAGAATGACAGCTTTATGAATGAAGTAATTATTGACTTTGTGAACAGTTTGATCCATCTTTCTGATGACACGACAGATAGGATTTTTGAAATTCTTTGTGTGGATAGAATATCCAAATTTTTATATCAACTGAAGGTTTTATATTTTTATGGCTATTATCCACTTTTATGCAGTAGAAGAAAATAATTGTGTAGCACATGTAAACAAACAAACCTAAATTCTTTACCTTATGAAATTCTGTTTTTTTTGTGAGGGCAAAATATTATTTGAAAGGAGATGGTAGCTGGTAATACTCCCTCAGATGATTGTGCTGGGCAGGAAACACTTCCCCTAATTTTAAGGACTTTTTTTTTTTTTTTTTTTTTTTTTTGTGTGTGTGTGTTAAAAAGAAAACACTTAATTTGGGATTTTAAAAAGCCAGGACGTGCTGAAGACACAAAGCTCAGTGAGAAAAAGAGGCCTTTGCTTCTCCCACAGCTGCTGTTATCATAAAAGTGTTAGAGCTTGCTTGAGATGGGAGACTCTCAGCTTCAGCACCTTGATGCAGAGCCAACTTCTCCCTCCGTGCCTCTTTTCCTTAAGTAAAAAATGATATGTCTTAATTTAGTATTTGAGCAAAGTGGTAGGAGATTTTCGGTTGTGGCTTTTTTGGTTTGGTTTGGTTTTCTTTGGTTGGTTGTTGTGTTGTTGTTTTTTTAAATCTGCAGAAGTGAATGTTTGCTTAAACAAGATACAGAACCTGGACAGCCTGAAACTGTTTATAGTATAGGTCCACCTGAGAGACTTCTTCATTCTTTTCCTGCTGCCAGGGTGAAAACTCCAGCAAGATACATTGAAAACCATGGCTAGAAATGCAAAGGTAAGAGCACTTGTCTAAGATGGAGATACTTATCTGGAGATACAGAGCAAACCTTTATTATGCATAAACTGTGTCTCCCAAATCCCACGTGATGTGCATTGACTCATCATATATAGTTTATTAGAGGTAGCTATATGCATTTTCATATGTAGTTATACGCTGTATCACGAGTTACTTAGATTTACCTATGCCCGTGACAGGGGAAGCCACCCTGGGGGCCCACCCCCTGGGGCCCGGAAAGGAGGGGAAAAGGGGAATGGGATAAAAACAGCGGCAATCTAAGGAGGAAAAACTTATTTTACTAAATATGATATCGAAATCCAAGATAACACAATATAATATAATTGAGGCTAACAAATCGAACGAAACAGAGAGAGAGAGTCCCCGAAAACCGAGAGGCCTACTGTGAACTCTAGGCGACACGGCTGGAACGCTTCCCACTCTCCGAGAAGTTTGAGAGAAGAAGGAGGGCACTCCAGCCTGGGAACAAGATTATATAGCATCCTGGTCCCGTGACTTATCATTATCCCTGTTGTTCTCTGGGATATGTAGTCTTCTTCTGTGGACTGCACATTCAATAGAAGTATCCATACTTTACATGATGTTATGATGTGGAATACTGATAGCAAAATTACAAAATTAAAAAACCATGACAGGCTGAAATTTTGCCTGTTAGCCAACTCATTTTAGATAAAAAACAAACAAACAAACGAACAAACAAAAAACTTAAAATTTGCTTTATGTTCCTTTTTGTTGTTTGTATGCTTTGTTTCAGTCAACAATATAACTTAATCAAAGATAGCTAAAAATAACCCAGGTTAGTTTATAGAGTAGATTCCTAAATGTACTCACTAACTATAACATTCTGCAATTACTGTGGAGAATGGCTCTAAAGATTTGCAGGTAAACTTTTTCATTTTTTGTGGATGTAGGTTTTTGGTGTTTTTTTGTTTGTTTGGTTGTTTTTTTTGTTTGTTTTGTTTTGTTTTTGTGTTGTTTTGTTTTTTCCTTTAGATTGAAGTATAGATTGAATTGTCTTACAGAAAAAGTGGATAGAGAGATGTCAGCTTATGATTTTGATTAAAAGCAAGCAAAATAGTACATTATCTCATTTGTATGTGTTTAGCATAGACACATACATTGGAAACTAATGAAAACAGTTTAAATGTTTGCTAAACTATTGCTCACAATAGCAAAAAATGTACACAGGACATATATGTTTCTTACAGTTTTAGAAACAGTTGATATACTCATTTGTACTTCATAATCCACCACAGTGAAGGCTTAATAGACCATTAAAGAAACGGTGGGAAGTTAATTTTAATATATAATGGTGTGAGGGGTTTTATTTTTTCCTTAATACAATGAAGCTTCTAACAATTTTATTTGCAAAGAAGATGATTATTTAATAAAGTGACAAACTGTCCCACTGATAGGATACATTAATTTTCTTCTAAAGCTGTTCCTTGTACTCCATAAGAAGGTGATAATTAGGTTTGCAGATTAGAATAACATAATCAGACCACTTGTGTGGATGCTTGTTAAAATATATTTTCCTCTTCATATAAGCCTCATAATAATTAAAAACTGTTTAAAAAGAAAACCATTATTTTTTCGGCATGGACTTTTTAAATGAATCCTAATAATATATCAAGTTATTCTTAAGCTAATTCAACTTTTTAAAAGGTTAATATTTGAAAAAGAATATGGAAAGTGATTAACTGATGAGTTTAAGTATTAGCATTAGGTTTTGCTGGAACACCTACAGTATAAAACAGCACTCATTCATATCCTGATTTAATTTCTTCCACTGCCACTCCTGATTGTTCCATTTAATCTTTCTTAAGTTACATAAAATTATCTTGTATGTGTAAATTAACAATCATTTTCTAATTCCACTGCAAACTTGAAGCACTGTCAGGAGAGAAAGAAAAAAAAAAAAAAAAAGATATTGACAGTGATTAATTCTCTCTTTTAAATAAAACTAAATGCATTTACTGTTGAGATGGAGCGCACAGTGACTGGGATTTTGAGTGATTCTAGACTTAACTAAAGGCAATAGAAAAATAACAATGAATGTGCAATGAGTGGTCTACATCTAAACAATCAGATCTTCTGTCTATCACATTGGATCAGTGCAGTATCCACTGACCTTAAGTTTTGAAGCTCTAAAGCTAATTTCCTTTGCTTGGGATTTGTGCGCTATTAAATACTTCTTGAAACTAACTTCCTGGACTCCTCCAAGGTGAGGACTGTGTGGCTAAGATCATTTAAAGTGCCTTTAACTGTTTCAGTTCCATCACTTTTAGTAAGATTGATAATTATTTTTTGATTATTTGGTGCACCTAGAATGAAGTCTCCTCCTAGAAAGGAGGGGGAAGGGGACTGTTTGTCATTTTGGTTTTGTTTACAACAGACCTGAAATTAGTCTTATATAATAAGGAAGAAAACTAATTTTATATATTTATCTTCTTGATATCCTATAGTGATGTAAATTTTCAAGGTCTGAGAGGTCATGAGATTGGTTGCAATCAATGTATTGATACAAAAGGCCTGATTTAAACACTAAAAGAATGGCATGTTCTGTCTAGAAATTATTTCAATTTCAAATAAATTATTGGAAAAAAAATGTAACATGAGCAAAGATTCACTGATTTATCAAGTTTTGCAATAATCTGTTTTGTACATATGTTCCTAGAAGCTTGACTCTGTGTGCACAGTTCCATACATATAGCTTTTCTAAATAGTACTTTCACAACAATCGTCATGGTAAATAGCCACTTTGAATGACAACTTTGTATATCATTTAGGTCTAGGTATTTTTGCTTGGAGAAAAAGTTTTAATAAGGCATCAAGAACTGACATTAAAAAAAAAAAAATCAGAACTACATAATTGCCTAAGGTAGCAGTCATTAGCTAAAAGTCATTCTTTGTTCATGTCCAGGCAAAAAGTAGCACAGATGATGTGTTCAAGGGACAGGTATTCATACAGACTTGGTCACCAGATTCCAAAGGTTGATGGTCTTATAACTTTTGACTATTGTAGGTCAAACAGCTGAAGGTGCAATGGCCTCCCTAGGGAGGTGGAGGTGTCAATGCCTATGCCAGTGTTCAAGAGGCATCTGGATGTGAAGCTACAGGAGATGGTTTAGTGTCTTGTGGTAGCAATGGTAATGGGAGGATGGTTGGACTACGTGATTTCCAACCTTGTGATTTTATGATTCTATTCTAAGATTCTATGCTGAGTATCCTATGAAATGCTTTAATGGATTTTAAACATGATCCTCTTGCAAAATACCATAGTTGAAACTTTATTGCAGAAGCATGGTGGTGTCTCATGAACATATCTTGTAGGCTGCAAGCATTTCACCATAGTGTTAGTTTTCCACAGTCCAAAGGAACCTCTGTGTCCAAGTGAAGAAACCCTGTCGTCCCAACTCTGTGGTATTGCCTGTATTGGCCTACTCTGTGTTTGAAATATTGCATTTAATTGCAGTTAGATGTTATATAGAGACACAAATTCAATTCCAAAGCATGTTTGAGCAGTAGGAAATTGAGAAAATGGTTACTGATCCATGGTATCTTGCTCCATCTCTAATTTTAATGTTACCTTTAGAGCCCAGTCTTTGTCTTTCAAAATATAATTTGTGCTTAAACACCCTAGAAAGTATTGAAAAGAGACTAAGGAAGATAATATGAATTTCAGTTGAATTTGAGTTATTTGCTTTATGCATGGCAGTTACTCCAAAAGTAATTTCTCCTGTTTTGTTAAGATGAACCACAATGTAAGAGGCAGATGTTAGTGGTATGACAGTGGATGTTGTATCTTTTTTGCCAGTATTCCTATACATTTTATTGCCATGTGACAGATGACAGCAGAAGGGCAGTCTGGCAGAATGGCATCTGACATGGAAGTACTTATGAAGCAAAGGCATGAAACTGAATGCCCCCTTACAGAAAAAAAATCACTCACAGATATTCATCAACACTTGCTGAGTGTTCATTGAGACCAAACAGTGGCTGTGAGCACAGTGAGGAGGTGGGTGATACATTTCAACAGTGGTGATGGTGACAGTGTCACCTCCACTGGTGCAGATTTTTACAAGGGGCACACGCAGGCTCTTGCTCAGCTCTGCAGAAAGGCACAGCTATTGGTGGTGGTTATGTTGAAAAAGTGTTTTTTCGTAGCTGAGAATTTACTCTATCAAATAGCTTTATTGTGCTCTGCATGTCTGCCACTGTTTCCAAAGAAATAAATAGAAGGCATAACTTTTGGAGGGACCAACATATATTAATAATTTCTCTTTTACATCCCTTGGATATATGAGATGTAAATGCTATCCTGAGTCTTCATGCTGCCATGGTAGACAAAAATAATATGTCTTTATAAATTTTAAATTATTGAATATTAGCAAAATTATTGTGGAACTTTAAATGTTAAGATACAGATATGTCATAGAGAGTAATAAGAGAGTTTATCAGGTCACTATGTCTTCTTATTACTCAGATTTAAAGTATTCACATGTTAACCTTTAGAAGAGGAGAAGAAAAAAAAAAAGAAAAGAAAAAAAAAAAAAGCCAGATGATTAGGAGGTACTTAATTATCTGTTTCATTAAGATACAGTCAGGTCCAAACTCATTCAGCTGCCAACACTTGCACAAAGCTGCCAGAGCAAGTTTCTCTGAATACCCACTTGCATTGTCCTAATTTGAGATAAAATAATGCATCTAACTTTACTGTTATCTATAATTGATAGGCACTTAAGAGTGTAATTCATTGAAATCTCACCTTTGGCCCAACCTCTGCCACTCCAGGAAGCAAGATTCATAGCACTTTTCTTTCTAGCTTTATCCTAATCATTGTGCAAGCTTTATAGGGGGTTCAAGCAGCAGATTTTACACAATAAACATACAGTAGCCTAGAATGAAGTAGAGTCTTTTAATAACAGAGCCTGCATTTGTTTGTTTTCTCTTTCCTTCTTTCAGGATATATAAATTGGAAGGAAAAAAATAACATCACTGTTTGGTCCCCTGCTAAGATTAAGCTTTTCTTCGAATGTCATCCATTTTCTAGAACTGTAAAAAATTGAAGAGCTTTGCTCTTTTGACCTGCTAATACATCTCAGACACAGTTCACTGAGAAACTGTGACAACACACATACTGATAACAAGGCAGATTGCTACATTCCCTTTTTTTTTCTCTTAATCTTGGATATGTCAGCATTACTGTGACACCATCTTAACAGATTTGAAATAATGTTGATAATTTATATGAGGTTCTTTTGTTTAATTAAACTAGTTACCTACTAGTATATCCAAAGGGACTTCTTTATGTTGTTAGGGATCTTTCTATGTTGCTAATTTGATGATTTCATTCTGATTTTGTCACTACAAATTATTTATTCCTTGTCATATTGGATGTTTGCATACAGTGTTGATTCTAGGTTATCTAACTCTTGTTTGTAGAGGTAAAAAAGCACAGTGTAGACTAGCATGACTACCTGTTCCTCTTTCTTCCTCTGCCTTAGTTTTGCAGCATAAGTACCTTAGTTCTCTTGCACAGAGGCAGAGCTATAAGCAAGGCCCAATAAGAAATTGTGGGCATTACACAGAATTTTCATTTAGTAGTTGTATAGAGGAGCAAGCTTGTGGATATGGGCAGCAATGACTAAACAAATGCCTTAAAGTTTTTGAGGTTCTAAATCCACTTGAATTTATCTGTTCATTCTATTTTATGCTTACATAGTTAAAGTATTGTAATCTAATGTATAGCTTAACTGATAAAAAATAGTTTACCTTGATGTAGTTTGTCCTAATATATAAAAAGAGGAAAATTTCCATTTACCCAAAATAAACCTTTATGTAAAGACTAACTTACGAAAAACAAAACAAAACAAAAACCTCTTAGAATGGCCCATCAGGAACCAGAGGAAAGAAGTAGACAGACTCTTTACCTGGGTTTGCTGTGATAGAACAAGGGGAAATGTTTTCAAGCTTAATGGGGGTAGATTTTGGTTGGATATAAGGAAAAGTTTTTTACAGTGAGAGTGATGAGCCCCTGGAACGCGTTGCCCAGGGATATGTTTGATGCCTTGTCCCTGGAGACTTTCAAGGTGAGGCCAGATGAAGCACTGGGCAACCTGATTTAGCTGTGGATATCTGTGTTCATTGAAGGGTAGTTGGACTAGATGACCTTTAAAGGTCCACTCCAAGTTAGAGATTCTATGATTCTATAATAATGTGAATGCTTGGCCATCAGTTTAAGTATGATGTTAAAAAATGACCTGTTAGTAAAATCAAGGAAACAGCTGGACAGTTGGAATGGATTCTATTGCACCACATCCAGTAGGTTTGGTTCATTTCTTTTTGGTTTGGCTCACTAAAAATCTATTTTATCTTCCATTTGTCTCACTTTTTTATTGTCCAAGAATTGGAAGATTTGACCTTTCTTTTTTTTTTTCTGGTCATTGTTAAATATTGAAGATAATTATTTCATCTCTGTGTGGGAATTTTTGATTCAGCAGGAATAACCCTGATAAAATGTTTGGTTTTGCAAAGATGCCCTTTCAAGATGCAAATTAACACAATTACCTTAGTTGAAAACATATTTTGGAGGTATGCAATCAAAATAATAAACTAGTTAAATAAAGCTTGTGTGTGCAATCACGTTTGGTAAATAAAAATATTTTCAAATGTGAAACTTGATAGGATTTGCTTAGTGCATGCTGGTTTTAAATCAAATGATACAGTTTCTGTTTTATGCCAGTGTAAAGAGGGGTTCTTCTCTGTGTAACAAAACATGAAATAAAAAGCAAGAATTCCAGACAATTCAGGCAACATGTCTGAAGAAGAAAAAGATATCCAGGTCTTTCTCCTCACCCATACTTCACAAAATATTTATTTAGGAATACAGAACAGCAGGATAGAGCAGGGATTAAGCCAACACTCAGCAAACAGCAGATGCACAGGCTCAACTTAGTTCTTCACAATCTCTGGTCTGAGATGCAGAGCAAATAATGCTTCTTAGAAAAGGAGAAAGAACATAATTATTGTGATTAACCCCACAGCAGTTCATCTTCACATGAAGCTAAAGCAGGCAAAGAGTCTTCGGAGTGTGTTCTAGACAGCCAAAAAGAGAAACATTCCTTAAGATTCACATACTGTACGGTACTGATTCCATGACTTTTTTTTTCTATATGGGCACCAGTCTGTGCCTTTAAGCCTTCTGGGGAGTCATAAAGCCATTTGGAAGTATAACTAATAAACAGTGTTTGTCATGAATTTCCCAGCAAATATTTAAAGAGGAACCACAAAAACCATGAATATAGTCAGTTGTAGGATCTGCACTGAAGGGGATTGTCTTTTTTTTTTTTTTTTTTTTTTTTAAGTATGGTGCTTTCTTACTTGATTTTTTTCAAAAGATATTCTTATTGCTAATCTCGTATTCCATTTAAAGAACAATTTAGAATATACAGTTTTGATGTCATACATGGCTCTGAAATATTTGTTGCCCTGCTTTTGTAATAACCTTATTAGCAGAGTTTATTACTAGGTTGGCTACAGAAAGCTAATTCCTAATAAATGTAGAATATGATTCCTAATGAAGCTTCTGAAGCTTCAGTGTGAGTTCTGAAATTGGTAGTGAGGGAGAGAGAGAGAGAGAGAGCTGATCATATTGAGTAAGAAAGAATGTGCCTCTTGTAATATCTGATAGAGAATGTGAGCTGACTAGATTATAGGATAACAAAAACTTTCCTCTTGTTTTTATGGAAACTGAGTGAGAAATAGGGGATTTTGTGTCTCTCTAAGCTATGCTGATTAGGGAACCTGCTTTGTTTGATTATCTCTGATATATACATTCTCATCAGGAGATTTACCTTGATAGAAGAGTCAAATATATTGGTTTTTAGTGTGTTGGTTTTTTGTTTTTTGGTTTTTTTTCTTTTACTATAGTAAAAACAAATTTTTAATAAAATAGTGAGAGAGATTAACCTAAGGGAGTAGTTCATTTTGAATTGGCAATCCATTTCCTAATAGGTGGAAGACAGAGATCAGGAGCTATTAAACACTACAGTCTACTTGCAACTTCTAGTACAGAAAGTGTCAGAACTACTGATGGTTGGGAACTAGTTGCAAAAATCTAGAAGTGAAGCATTACACTGTGGTATTTCTTTTTTCTTGTTTATGAATATAGGAACTGAAGGAAACCTCAGGGATATCAGCTTCAGTCCATTTCTGTCGCAGATGACAGTGCAATAAAATTAGAAGTATTCACAGCTCATCACATCCAGAGTAATGTTAGATAATTATCTTCCTGCTGTGAGATATTTAAGTCAAATAAGGAGAAGACCGAAGTCATTTTTTGCAAAAGAAAGTATAGAGATGTGATCACAGGTACTGGCAGGCCTACATCCCAGCTATGTGAAAATCTTTTTTATTTTATTTTATTTTGGTCAAAAGAATGAGGCAGAAAAAGCACTGCCAAGTGAAGCTAGAAAGCAGACCCCAGTCTGTGCTGCTATGACAGCTATAAGACCCCACTATTCCTCTGTCCTAGGGTAAAAAGTCCCCTCATTAGCAGTTGATTTAAGTATTGGTTATGTAAACAGGAATGCTGCTACATGTAACTTAGTGGCACCTGTAGTGCTGGTAAATCTAACCTATCTAAGACTTTTATTTATCTGTGGCCAGTCAATAGGAATCAGAGAAAGACAGAAACAACTCACCATATGAGAAAGGTTACATATATTCTGTACCAAAAAGGAAAAAAAAAAAATAATAATATTCAGAGAAAACATGGGCATTTGTAAGAAACACACTCAAGTGATACAGTATATACATCACATTTCAAACATAATTTTTAACTTTTAAAACCAGTGAAATTGAATTCCCAGCTGTCTTGGTACTTTGATCTAATGTGGAAGTTTCATTCACTTGCATGAATAAATGAAATTAAAAGAAAAATTGTATTGAAGAATTTTATTGTATGAACTGCTCATGAAACACTCAAAACTGAAGGTAACGGCTTAACTTTCTCCACAAAAGAGACAGATAACTTGCTTATTTAATGATTTTAAATAAAACCATTGCAAAATTCTATTTCATTTTATCATTTCTTAAAATATTTTGTCAGCTTCAGACTTCCAGAACCTAAACTAGCCTGCTGATAGCTGAAGTGCACTATTTTCTGAATTTGTAGAAATCAGCTCTAACAGACACTGCTATTTGATGACATATTACAAACTTCACTAAAACAGATGGCTTTTCACATTTGATCACATGATCATAAACTCAGCTGACAGTCATTACCATCTCTTATTCATGCTCTTTGAGGAGCCAGATAGCCTTTCCAATCCTCTGGTGCTTGTTACAGCACTTGTATACCTATGTGAAACACATTTGCAGTTGAAAAACAGGTGCTCTTATTTTGGCCCATCTTTTGGCCTCTATTTGAATGAGTCTCCACTTAGGCATAGGTTAATTATATTCCAGATTTGCCTCTGTGTGATATATAGAACTCTAGTGATATGTTTGCCTAAGTGAAGTGAAAGGTTATAATATTTAAAAAATATTAAATTTAAAAAAATATTTTCCTTCAAGACATTATAATGTTGATATGTGTTTCTGACACTTCCCCTGCTGCAGTCTATCAGCTTTATTGATCTTGATGGAGTAATGCTCACTTACAGCAAGTGAAGATTTTATTTTCCAATAATAACATTGCAACTATTTTGGCCATCGTATGGAACATTTATCAAGTTAACTTTTCTTTTTCCAGCATAGCAAAAATAAATGTTTTTATTGTCCACTGAGATTTATTAGGCACAGCCTTTGCAAACAGGAAAATGTCAGGATGCTGAAAAATATAACATTTGTAAATAATACATTTGAAGTGCATTTCTAGTGACTCCTTCATTCCTTAGGCAGACTGTATTTGTTTTTAGTATTCAATTTCTGAAAACTAAGTTAGAGCTTCATTTTATTAGTGATTGAATATCCATAGATGGGGAAAATACTAACAAATCTGCAGTCAGACTAAGAAAGAATAATTTCCTACAGATGTATATCCTATGACCCTTAGTGTCCTCGCTGTTATGATCCCAGTTTCACATATGGACTGGTTCCACATGCTGATCTGTGCTGTGTGTTTCTGATTATCCAATCAGCATTTGCTGATTTCTGGGCTTTGTTACAACTGGAAAAAGTGCCAGACACTTTCTTTAAGCTGCAATTATCTTGTTTGTGTATAGACTAGTGTCAATGAAAAAAGTAGTTAATTCTTTCATCAACTGCCTCGTGTTTTGTAATTTTGACTCTTCTTCATCCTCCCCACTCCCCAACATAAATCATTTGCAGCCTTATACAGTCAGATTCAGATAAATTTGGAATTTGATTGATCCACAATGTTGCATCCAATTTAGACATATTGTATGTGGTAAAACTGTAAGGCCTTAGAGTAATTGACTCTTGAACATAATGGGTTATAATGCTGTCATTAAAGGACTGATTGGTTGTTCTATGCTATTGCAAAGAAATCCCATGGAAAAGAACGTCTGGAAAGTGCAGATGTTCATCTATCACAACTGGGGGTAGATTTGTTTCTTTTGATGTGCAATTGCAACTGATAATTGTATAGAAAGAAAAAAAAAAAAAAGAAAAGAAAGAAAGAAAAAAAAGGAGAATGTTAATATTTCAGATCTCTTTCTCTTAGCATGCACACGACAGCTTTATCCTAACTCTGTGTCGTTACACTGTCCCTCCCACTCAGCTACCTTTCCCACACAGAAGTGACCATTTTCAATGTTGTATTTGCACAGTCCCTAAATCACCCACTAAATTTCTGTTGCCTCTCACTTTTTCTCTCTGTTCAGCCCAGGCCTCATCCTGCTTCTCATGGTCCTTCTAGAAGACTGACACTTAAAGCTACCTTAGGATCGCGAGTTTACATTACAGCTTATTTCCCAAGTCCCTACAGAACACCCTACTGGTGTTATCCTACTGAAGTCTATTTGAAGAATCTGAATAAATATCCTAGTTATTTAATTAATCATATGAAGGAATAATCTTAATTAATCATTCATTTCAAGTGGGTCATAGTTAATAAAACAAATATGCAGCACCTCCTACTTAAAATTTTGTTGCTGCTCTATTTAAGCCCATGTTTATAACTGTACAACTATGTCTATATACCATGTACATCAGTGTACATCTGTTCATGGTCTCTGTATTCTTTATAATTCTTCCTTACATCAAATATACCTACTGAACCTCTCATGCATAACCTAGCTCATCTTAGAGTATCTCTATAGTGTGCATTTAAAGTATTTTCCTGAACATAAGGACTCTTGCAATTGTTATAAGCCTTAATCAGTAGATTCATGGATGCATTCAATAGGAAATAACATTGTCTGGAAGAAAAGGAAGAAATAATTTTAACATCCTATGATATAAAATAGAATTTCTGTCAATTTGATTGTTTTCAGTCCTAATTTCATTTATTAACCATTTTTTAATAAGACACTGTCTTGTAACATGCTTCTTGTCCTCCTAAGTATATTTAATGACCTAACTGAACTATTTCAGTGATTACCTAAGTTATTTTTATTTCCTTTTGTATCTGTCATCGTAAATAACATGAGCCCTTTTACCCTAACATCAAAAGAGGATGCTCCAGATTTCAGCTGACCAAATTAATGTTAAAATAAAATAAAATAAAATAAAATAAAATAAAATAAAATAAAATAAAATAAAATAAAATAAAATAAAATAAAATAAAATAAAACAAACAAAAAAAGAACCCCAGCTGAAGTAATTGCTAAGTTCTCAATATGCCACAGTTATAGCACCTCTCTCTGTTACTAATTGTACAAAAATGTAATGTAGCAATTTTATTGTTTCTGGTATTATAGTTTCTATTGTTTCTGTTTTTTTGTTGTAATTGTTTTCATATCTCTATCTGCCATACCCATTTGTCCATTTGTGATCTTCTCTCTTCCTGTATCCATCTGCAGTCTTTCCTTTCTAGACAGCAGTAGTCTTTTTTTCGTGTGGAGTTTAGCCCAGAGACACGTCATCTATGATGAGGAGTACCTGGTACTAAGGTCATAACGAGTATCACATGTCATATGAAACATGCTATCACAAATTTGCCATGTCTTCATTATCCCACATTCTTTGGCCTTTGGTTTTTGTTTTGTTTTGAATTTCACCTAATAAGTGAAAATTAAGGAGTCCTGTTCTACTTGGTCAGAGCAGACAACTTATGCTACTATGTTCTTGTAAAGGAACAGCAGTAAAAAAAAATATTCCAAAACAAGTGGTTGAGCATTAAACTGATTGTCTTTTTGCAAAGTCTGATAGCGATAGGACAAGAGGCAATGGTTTTAAACTAAAGGAGTAGAGCTTCATATTAGATATTAGAAGGAAGATTTTTATTTAGAGAGTGTGAGATTCTGGAACATGTACCCTTGTGGATACCCCATCCCTGAAGGTGTGCAAGTCCAGGCTATATGGGATCCTGGGCAGCCTGTTATAGTAGATAGTCAACCCTGCTCACCAGAGATTGAAAACAGATGGCCTGTAGGGTACCACACAACAATGGCCATACTATTTATCTATCAGTGTTTATTTGTCTATTGATCTGTGTTGTTTATACAAATATGCAGACATATGTATAAAATACATATATATACAGTTATGAATGCTTGCACATTTATGGTTTAATAAGAGAACTTAAAGCTATTTCATATTTTGATTATTCAGTTACTCACTGCACTAACAGAAGTTCTCCTGACAGTGATAGCCACTATCAAAATGTTTTGCTTTAATGATACTTGGGGGGATTGGGGTTGGTTGGAGATTCATGATCCTTGAGGTCTCTTCCAACCTGGGCCATTCTGCGATTTTGTAATACTTAATGTAGTTTATTTTGTAATAGTTTGTTTTCTTTATTATATGTACACTCTTCATTATATAATATTTAGAATATTTCAGTAGCTGGGTGAAGGTAGCATTTATTTATCAAAATGAAAATTGTGTATACTTTCTGCAGTATCCGCTGTTGTCCTTCAACAGTGTTCAATTTGAGCCACCTTTGTACTTTGCAAGATAGTAACACTAAGAAGGAGTAGGTTCCATTCTGAAAAAAGTTTATACAAAGGATCCCAAACTCTGAATAATGTTAACTTAACTAGAATAGATAACAGCAGATATGGAGGGGTGTACAATAATTAAACTATGACTATTTTCCATGTGAATTTTCATAATTGTGATTAGACCTAATCATTCTGTTTTAAGCAGCCATAATAAATTCAGAATTTTATTGTGGAGCCATTTTATAGCAATTCCAAAAAATAAAAATAAAAAAAGAAAATGGTTTTTTCAAAATTGTAAGAAGCTTTTGCATTTGCAGAGAATGAATTAGGCATATTTTCTTTGCTGTTGACAAAGTACATTCCTTTTAATCTAGACATTATAGGGAAAGTCAGCAAAAGCAGGGGAGGAAATATAGAGAGATTATAGGAAATGACTGTTTAAAATACATCTGCAAATGAGTAATGCTGGGCTTGTGTTGCAATATCCCCATCAATTCTTCTATAGTTGTATGCTATAGCTATGGTATACAGAATGTATGCATTTTAATGTCATTTTTTACAGTCTTAAAGGTGCTCCTCTATTACCAGATGTCACAGCATCATACCGTCAGAATTCAGGATATGTCATTTGAGCTTCACAGGATAGCACTAATTTCATTAATTCACGTATACTTTTTATTATTGCTTGGAGCTCAAGTTCATTGTTTACTTTGAGGAAAGTGTCTTGAAAACTCCTAGAAATTCCATCAAATTTAGAATTTAGCTCAGAATTAATAATATAATGGATAGAAATAGTTGCCAAGTTTTTGATAGGTTATTTAGAAATGCTGAGTATGCTTTCTAGAGTGGGATGATCTTGCAATCCATTTCTACAGGCACTAGCTTATTAGATGAAATGGAAGAACAAGGTATTCCTAGTGATTATATTCTGAAATTGTCATTGAAAACACTTTGACCTATTTTTAAGAAGTGACTTTTTCTGTTTCTTTCCAAAATAACAAATCAATTAGTACCAATTACAAATTATTTACCTCCAAAAACCCATTTAAAAATCAATTTTTTAAGCTTTAAGTCATTCATTCCTGCATTTTATTTAAGTAGACTCAAAATAGATACTTATTTTTCATTATTAAGTTTTTTAACAAATTCATTCCCATCCCATCTTTTAATGGCAAATAGAAAATATTTTTAAGTGCTAAAAATAAGAATTTATTGATAAGGAAAAGATAGGTGATCTTTCTCTGTGGTGTATCTGTACAAATAGTACTGTTGTAAGAGTGATAGATCTAGCAGAAGAAACTGTAGAAAACAGAATACGGAGTTCCAGGACAAGATGCCAAATAGCTGTGAAGGCTGACTATTTTTAAATAAAAGCAGTGTTCACTCTGGAGTCCAAAACACCCTCTTATAAAGCTAGAAATAAACATCTGTTAGTTTTTCCACTGTAAACCTTCATTTTTATGGGTTTATAATAGAGTCATAAAAAGTCATTCCATGCTGAAACTTGACATCATAAAAGCCTAGGAAAGTCCTTTGGGTAAGTAATAAATAGATTAAAGGATGATGGAAAGGTATGCTTGCAGTACAAGCACACACAGAATTTCACGCCCTTGTCCATTTGACATGTACCCTTTAATCATAGTTCAAAGCTAGGCAGATTTTCTGCTTTGAAAAATGTACTGGATGCAAGAGATTCTTTTCCAGTTCCATTCCAAAGTGAAGGTAGACAACTCAGAAGGAGTGAACTTTTCTGAGGATTTGGCTCCTTCAGCAGGGTTCTGTTGGAGCTCATGATATCTGTCCCAGAACTCCCATCAATTTTGCATTGGTCTGATGTATCTTCATACCTTTAATTTCACTTTCTTCCTTCCTTCCTTATTCTAGATCAGTAAAAACTGTAATCAGGTGAATTTTATGAAAATGTAAAGCATTAGTATCTGCCTTACTAGTAAAATACAATCTTGCTGAACAAAATAAAACAAAAATCCACATTCACAACATAAAAGCCTTTCTTGTAAGCCAAACTAGAAAATTTGTGATGGTGCATTTTCCTACATACTAAATGGCAGCATAAATAATGTTCCTTGGAATATTAGTGGGAAATATTACTTGTCCTTTTTTGTTTCTTTTAGTTCTGGTTGCAAAAGAGTAAAAAGACACAATTTTTGCAAGCATTTGTGAACTCTAAAGAAATCACTGGCTGTTCCTACATGGTCTGCCATTCTTGTGTAATGTTATGGTGTCATGGGTGTGGTCTTGCAAAATCAGAGGAAAAGAGATGCAAAAGCACATCACCTAAGTTCCTTTTAAGTCTTCAGAATTGTATCTAGGAAGCAACTGACAGTAACTTGATTAGTTTTAGGCATAAGTTGTGACAAAAATCCTTGAGGCAATGTTCTAGAATCATTTTATAGCTTCAGTTCTTGAACTATTTAGTCATGAATGGAGGCATATAACTTTAAGAATTAAATAATGACAAAGCTGAATTTTCAGTATTACTGTCGTGAACAACACCTATAATATATGCAAAAAGATGAGAATAAAGCAGATTACCTGACTTCTCTTTTTTAAGTGGTTAACCTGAGTACTATTAATCTAAAACTCAAGGCCTGGAAATGCACATACGGAGGTGTGTGATTCTAAGTTCAGCTTCACTGCACATCCCTCCTTGGTTCTGCCATGTCGTTTCTCCTGATCTTCCTTCACTATTTTTAAGTAAAAATTTTTATGCATTATTGGTCCAGCTTTGTATATTATATGTATATACAAGTATTACTTTTTGTTTCTTAGTAAACTCCATTTATGTTGTTAATGATTCATGATCATTTAAAGGATGTTGCATAATCAAGGAGTATTAAAATCAGTTGTGGGAAATTAATAATTGTGTGCCCCGGTGGCGCAGTGGTTAAAGACGCCGCCTTGCAACACTGGGGCCCGGAGTTCGAATCCCCCCTGTGACGCAAGTGGTAGAAGTGCCGCTCTGCTACACAGAGGCTCGAATCCTGGGGGCTGGACTCGATGATCTCTAAGGTCCCTTCCAACCCGCATGAAACTATGAAACTATGAAATAATCTTGGGTAATTTTTTTATTTATTTTTATGATTGTTTTGTTTATGATCTGTTTGTGAATTACTGTGAGTGATCTTTCTGTCAGAGTATATTTTCAAAAAATGAGGTTTCTGCAGTATTTAATATGAGAACTTCATCTAATGGTGAATAATGAAATCATAGAAGGTAAATACAAAGGAATCTCCTATTCACTAAAAGGGGAGTATTGTTTAATCTTATAGATACTTTCTCAAACAGTACCACTATGGAAAAACTTGTTGGTGATGATAAGCAATACTATCGGCTAAATCTTGAGATAGTCTAGGCTGGAATTATGCAGAATTGAAATGCTAGTCCAAGAGATTTGAAATTATATCCATGTTTGGATGAATGATGATGCAGGATGATTGAAAATTCATAGCAAAACACTGCTGAGGTTCATACCAGAATCAGAATATGGCTTTTTCTTTCTGAAACTGCATCTCTGATTATCTAACTGAAAGCACAAATGAGAAGTGAGAGTCATCAGACTGGATTAGCATTTGATAGAGAAGGAGGTGTGTTGAGCAGACGTAGGTGATGTTTTTTCCATAGTAATGCCAGTAATGTGCATAATGTAACTATTTAATAGCAAAGATAACAGAAACTGCTTGAAGAAATACAGTTAGATAAATGTGAAAGTTGCTAATTTCCAGTTTTCTACAATACAATGTACTGAAGCAACTATCATTCCATGATTTCATTCACAACCTCAGACATTAATTGAATAGGATGTTTTTGTTGTTGTTGTTTGTTTTGTTGTTTTTGTTTTTTACTTTGGTATCAACTTTTCCACTTTCAAAAATGTTAGAATAGGAAGGAGAGGCAACTTTTTTTTATTATTATTATTTTATTTTTTTATTATTATTCTTAGAGGAGAAATATAGCTAAAGACAGAACTAAAGGCAGACTGTATGTTCTAGTGCAGAGAACTTAAGTATGCAGTACCCAATAGTTCAGTAGAGGTAGTCTGAACCATTTTAAAATCATTAAGTCTGAGATCTGCATATATAGCTCTATTAGAAAAATGCAGAGTATCTCATAAATATCGACCAAAATAACAGCAACAAAAAATGTTCCCTTGTATTCCTGTGGCTTTGGACCATATTCCTCACAAGAGCATACTTCATTTTGAAATGGCCATCCTTGTTAGTATGGTCAATTAAGAAAGGAAGCTGGGAAGGGGCTCCAGAATATTTTCATTATCAGTGCCGTAGTCTAGACTTAATGCCGAAGGATTCAATAACGCAACTGTAACTAAATGTTATTTATGAAGAACAATAAAACATTTGCTGCTTCCCTCTTAGCTCTAGACTTTCTATGGAATTGTCTTTCAGTTAGACCATAAGAATTGACTTTATATCTTTCATAAATGTGAGAATCAGAAATAAAGGTTTTATTAAGCAAGCTTCAACTTGTCCATTTGATGTTTTACTTTTATAGCATGAATTTCTTCAGAAACGATATTAGATTAGCTTATCCCTAGTTAGGGAAGAAACTGATTAATGCAATGCCAGATCAAGGTTATTATATTAGTGATAGGAATCTTACAAAAAGCCAAAGGCAGACAGTAGTATTTGCATTTAATGAAACAGTGATTTTTATAATGTAGCTAACTAAGGGAAAGAAAGATCTTATGCCAATAAAAATCTCATCAGGTGATGGCTTCAACAGAGAATCTCAGTATCCTTATCACCCAGAGCTGTCGTAAACAAACTACTGATGAGACAATAATAATAATTAACATAGTGTTAATGGGACATAGATGCTCACAGCTATTTTTGAGCTACAGTGTGCTGAACGAATGCCAGAAAGTACATGTGGCATAACATCAGAACATGCTTCTTTTTCCATTTGCTATGGTAGCTGTTGGATTTCTTATTCTCAGCAGCAAACACTTGCTGCAATCTGATAGTATTCATTTTTGTCCTCAGAGAAACCACATATTAAATCATAATATTTAGAATTAGTTAGTGGATTAGAATCTCAAGCACTGCATTTTCAGAAGGTGTGTTTTTTGAAGCTGGTTCACCAAGTCAAAATGTTTACCTTCATTCAGCTGATATAATACAGATCATTATTACTGGTTAGCCCAATATACAAAATAATCTCTTTACTAATAAAGCTGATGTGAAACATAAATAAATAAATAAATCTTAAGGCAATATAAAAAAAGACTTCAGAAGATTTCCTTTCTTCCTTCTTTCCATGACTTGATGAGGGAAGCTTCAAACGAGTATAAGTGGCCACAAATCTCTTTCTTTTCTTTTTTGCTAAAACAATGCGGTGTTTGAATGATAGTCCAGATCTGTTCCCTCCTTGGGCCTTTCAGCATGAATGCTGAAGAACTGTAGGTTTTTGTCTTTTGGTCACTTAAGCAAATGATGAAACACATTACAATGAATAGTCTTAGGAAATAGGCACAGAATACTAATGCTGTTTTTTGTCTTCACTAGTTATACCACCACACAATATCTTAAAAAAAAAAAAAAATAATTAAAAAAAAAAAAACCACAAACAAACAAAACAAAAAAAAAACCAAACAAACATTTCTTTGACTTTGCCTTGTCAAGTACTGTCTTGCACTGTCTCCTTGTAAATGTGATTTAAACCTGTCCAGATACTAAATCTTACCTTCTTTTCTAATCTCCTCATACTTCCTTCATGTCAGATTCCTAAATTTCTATTCTGAACATGTTCAATCAGACATCTCCAACCATTTATAAATAAACTGAGGAACAAATGTGAAATAAATGTAAATTGGCTGAGAGTTTTACCCTCTCAAGTGATCATACAGTATTGTGTTCATCCTTTGTTTTTAATGTTCTTCCAATTTTTTAATGAACTTGGGCCTATTCCTTGCAAAAGCTTGCTATACAAATAAGAAAATATTGACCTTTATTTACAGGAATTCATGGAACCTAACATAATCATTAGTATTCCAGTATTAGCAAATATTGTTAATATTTTCCTACAAAATCTTAGTGTATTTGAGCATTTCTGAATTGTTATTTCCAAAATCTTGTCATAGTTGGAAAAGCTCACTTTCAGTTGCAAATATGTTTATTTCTCTTTATCGTTGTAGAGAAGTGTTAAAGGTATAATTTGAAAACATCTTAAGGAAAACAAAAAACAAATTTAAAGTGCCCAAATATATGTATTTTTTCAAAATGTCATGCTTTTTGAGTCCAGTCACATGTGTTTTTTTTTTAATATTAAATTTGGTGATACCACTGTTCCAAATCAGAAAACAACATTATATAAGAAATAATGACATTGGCATCCTCTCAGCCAATGAATAAAAGCCTCTTGTCTGATCCATAATATGAAAAAAAAAAATAAAAAAATCCATTAGATGTAAAGTGTTTCTGATTCACAAAGATTCTTTTTGTTTCATTTGTGACACAGGTGTGTCCTGTTCCAGGACAGATGTTTCTCACTACCTCAGGAATTATAAGAATGACAACAGTAATGTTTCCATGACATTTTGTTTGTTTTTGTTTTCTGTTTTTGTTTTTGTTTGTTACTATGACCATCTAATCTTGAATCTAGATTTTGGAAAATACATTCTTAAAATTATACTCTTGAATATACTCTTGAACTCCACTGGAAGACTTCCTGGAGTACCTGAAATGACAGCTCTCCTTAAAGAGCATTTATTTGGAAAATATACAGTGATACATTCAGGAAAATGTTTCTAGTGTGCAGGATAGAAAGCACATGTTTGCAAGACTTCAAGCTTCTACTTTGATTTCAAGACATATCAACAGACATGTAGATACATAAGAATACCCTACTATGGTACACAGCTTATACTTCCTAGTCCTAGGGAACTTATGTGCTACAGTGACATCTTGCAATTACTGCATAATGCACGTACTGCTCTGTAGAGCACAAATCATATGATGTGTGACAGATTATGCTGCATCTTGCTCACATGCTACTGCTGCTCTACACTCCTCTATGTTGTCCAAGGTTGGTCGTAGTCAAATCATAGTTCTCCTGAGAAGGCATCTAGGTGACTTGTTTGTGAATCCAGCAACATGAAAGAACCACATCATTCTCTTGATGTCATCCACAGAAGCACAACAGTTTGAAAGTAAGGCAGGCTAGGCATGGTCCCATTTTCAAAGGATCCTGTTGATGTAACTGCAGACTAATGTACAGCTAGAACTTCCTTAGATCTTATAAACATATGACACTTTGATTAATGTAATTTGCATCAAGTCATTTTAAAAATGATATCTTCTGTAATTTAATATAGTTAATTTAAATTGATTATTTTGCACTTACTTAAAGAAGACATCACAGAAAGATGGGGAACATCAGGTCACTTAGTTGATAAAAATTTGAATGGATAACATATATCATCATTCTAGTGTTAGGTTATCTTACAGTATTACCAAAAAGAATGATATGTGAATTTCAGTCTAGTGCTATTTCTAGTAAGAAGCCAAAAGAAGTTACTTATTTATCAGAAAATGTATAGTTATCCTTGCTATTTTTACTTTATCCAAATAAACAATGCAAAATCATTATATAGTTGTAAGCACTGAAGAGCAAAAAGGACCCCATAGTTTCTTGCTAGTAATGTTATTATTTTCAAAAATGTCCTTGGTCCCTGTTCTACACAGGCTATTGCAAAGGATTTTTGTTTCTTTTTTTTTTTTTTTTTCTTATGAAAAATGATAGAATATTTTTATTTGTCTGGATTATAGACATGTGTGTTTTTGTTGTTTTTTTTTTTTAACAAGATCAAGACTTTGAAAGTGATATAAAAAGCAGTTTCCCTAAGGAAAGGTTTATTTTAGGGTTACCTCTTTATAAACTTGGAAACAAGCTACAGATATATTTCTTGGGAACTTCTCAGGAATGATCTCTTGTAATTACTCAAGTGAAAAAATAATGAATCTATGGAAAAGTATAACTTTCGATTAGACTTACAAACAAGAGCTGATGAGTAGTATTGTACAAGTCATTTGTCAACTTTTTCAACTCACATTCTTGGACCTGTCAATATTTTACTCCAGCTATCACCTTTTTGCACAGGTGGGAGTAATTATTCCAGGCAAGCAGGTTGGTACAGGATAAGCAATGAGGCTCCTCAGTACCACGAAAGATGGAGGCTTTTATTGATTTCTTCAACTGTCACTACAATGCTATCAAATTGCTTCTTGCAAACAGAGTTATAAGATGTATACGAATGCACGAGCGTGCATTAATGCTGATAGAAACCACAAGATCTATATCTCCCTTTGATGACACATGAGCTTGAAACAATATGACATTCTCCTTTCTCAGCATGAACAGCTCACCGAGCTTGACAAGGACTTCAATAGAAGACGAGCAGTTCTGCATCATAAGGCTTTTGATGGAAGACATAAATGTACTGCTCTGTCTGACTGCTCTCTAAGCATGCTAGAAAAAAAATGACAGCTTATCAAAATTAAGTGCCATGTCGTTCATATGAAAACGAAGTGAACATGATGAAGGCTTTTAGTAATGGGTGCAGATTTAGTTTAGACTGTTTTCCAACACCTTGAACTATGCAATAATGATAGTTTATTCAATCCGTTGCTTGTGAAATAAAGAAAGAATATTTTATTTGGCTGCAATTTGATAAATTCTTTTAGCAATCAATTTACTTCTCTGAAAAGAGTACAGGAAAGATAACTGTTAGTGTTAAAAAATTGGCTGTAAAATCCAGAGTGAATTAAGATACATATACTGAAAGGCCAAATTGTGTGTGTGTTGCCTTATGGAGCCCTTTGATTACATCAGTGACAGAAACATTCTTTAAATCTTGTGGTTACAAAACAAGTGGGAAAATATGATGTGGCATAACCAATGCTATTTCTGTCTTTGTTTATTGGCAGTGTGAAACAGTTTTTCTGAGAAGTGTGATTTTTTCTATTTTCATTTTGTAAACTCAAAAGAGCACAAAAGTAAAGCTACATGTATTGTGATAGATGCATTTGATTTTTCCAGTTTCTTCACTTTTCTGCTCATTAATCTAAATTGATTTCCTTCTGTACATTATTTTTGGCACTGTCGTACTTATTTCTTGGCTGATCTTGTATAGTTTTACGTCTATATTGTATTTACTTAATTTTTAACATTTAAAATTCAAAAGTTGTTTCCAATCTTTAACTTAAGGGTATAATAGTATTTCTTAAAAACAAACAGAATTTGAATATTTTTAAGTTCTACAAAACTCTTCTAGTTAAATCTAATGGTTGCCTTAATTAATAGAAAAACTGCCAGATTTTATTGGTATACCAATAATCTAGAATGAGAAAAAATTGTAGTGAGTACATCCTTTTAGATAGATGTGTGTCCTTGAGATGTCTGGGTTATGTAACTTAAACATTCAGGGACTATTACACAAATGAGCAGCAAGACAACAATCTGGCTATAATATTATATATATATATATATATATTTGTAGGCTCTGCAGTGAAAAAGAAATGATAGGCCACATTATTTTCCTTTTTGTGTACTCTTCTTAATCCATATATTTACCTTTACTTCTCTAAAGTTTGTTTCCTAATGTTCTTTGTGTTGATACTTGATTATATCTTACCTCCATCTTTTATTCCAGTTAACCAAAGTTAGATGATGTTGAGCACTGCAAATATTTTGCCATCATAATCATCATCGTAAATCACAGGCTATAAGATCTGTTTTGTGTTTAGAGGAATCAGCTTTTTTATTGACTGTCTTCCATAATTAATAGCACTTTACTTTGTAAATCAAATTAGCCCATTTTTTCTATAAAGATTAACGTGAGATCATTTTTTAAGACACTAAATGACCTTGACAAAAACAAGGGATCAATAACACGTTGATTAGCAGTTTGTTTTCAGTAATATTGGATGTTTCCCTCGTCGTTAGTTTTTCCTGTTGCAGGACTTGCAGAGAGTGAAGGTCATTGATACCTCCTGGCAATGCTATTTCCATAAACAGTTGATTCTGCTTATGTCTAACACTGATGGATTCACTTAGGCATGTGTATAGATTTTGCTAATGCATATTTTAATCTACATTTCTTTAAATTACAAGATTCTGGGGGAAAAATGTTTTGTCAGCCATTTTGCCAGAAACAAATACAGTTTTAGTTATGATGGGAGAGAACTTCAGTTCTGAGTATTCTATTTACTCCAGTGTTGCTATGGCTAAAAATTGTGTCAGTCGCTGGACTAATGTATTGTGTGTTGATAAAAGCAACAGATGTTGTGGTGTAGGTTCAGACTTCCTAAGAACAGACATTCCAGATGTTCCTAATTCTTCTCTGTTCTTTCTCCTCATTTATAAATAAAAGCAATATATCTGCCATTCTTAAAGGACTCAGTTAAAAAGATGATGAAAGTTAATAGGTTACTGTAGGTTATGTAAGTAATCCAGTTATACATAGGTACCTGTTCTAATTTTATCAGTTCAGTTTTATCAGCTAGAAAATGCCTATATGGGACATTTGTCTTGCTTGCTTCCAAGTTCTGAGCATCTCAAAAGAGTTGTAGTTTAAATGATTTTCTCCCATTTTCCCACTTGATCCAAACACCAGGATGCATCTCTTGCAGTGCTTTGGGCTGTCAGGATACTCTGTGTGAGGCTGGATGGGGAGGTGGCTGTATGACAGCACCTACAGTACCTGCCCTTGTAGCGCACTGCTTGTTTCAGAGAATGAATTCTACTTCCTCAAATTATCTAAGCACAGCAGAGAAAGGCAAAAGAGTCTTGCAACTGAGCTCCTTGTGACTGCTTTGTGCTAAGAAAGATCTATTTACATCAATTTTGAAGCTATATCCATCAGGAGGTTTTGTTAAAACTATTTCTGACTAATGTTAGAACTTGTAATTTCTCTGTTTTGTTGGTGCCATAGTATTGAAGAGACTGCTTATTTTCTGTTTTATCTGTTACATGAAACTTCTGGTTGTATATCAGTTAACTGAGAGTGGTGATCAGCTCCTGAAAATTCAGTCTTAACTATGGGTACATTTGGGTATCTATTCACACCTCATCAGCAAAGCTTTGAAAAGAATTTTGTTTCCTGAGTCCCAGCATTTGGGTAAAATATTCAGCTTTAGACACTAGAAATAGTAGTAACAGGTAAGATTAAATAAGGACCTGTTTATGTAAAGCTCGTTTTTGTTTGTTTGTTTGGTTTGGTTTGTTTGTTTTGTTTTTATTTTTGTTTTTGTTTCCTGTTGTGTTTTTGTTTTTGTTTTAATTTATTTTAATATAATCGTACTTTAAAAAAACAATATTTTTTTTTTTTTTTTTTCCTCTCTGGCTAAATCAATAGAGAAAGAATTTACATTCCTTTACCAGCTACTAAGACATGAGTGTTATAAATGCCTAAAATAAGTATCAAACTATGTAGTTTGTGCCAGCACACACGTTGCTACTAAGAGTACTTCCTGCAAGAAAATACTAAGAGCAGTTCCTGCACAAGGGGTGAGATAATTCTTTCAAATAAGTATCTAAAGATTTTAGGTCTTTTAATGGTATTTAGGCTTTAGCATGTTTTTAATGTTATAGGAGATTAGAAGCATATTGATTGGACTCTATAATACAGTCCATGAAAGCCAAAATGCATTTTATGCATATTCTGTTTCTAATATTTTCTTATCAGCATGTTTCATAAACTAAAATGGCACAGCCTGCACAGGAGTACAGCCAATGAAAGACACTTCCCTATAGTTAAAAACGGTATAATGCTTTTATATCCAAAATATGTGTACAGAATTAAATACTTATATTTAATAAGTCTTTGTCAGAGATCTGTAAGAAAGCATTGCTAAGAAAGTTTTCATCTTATAAAAATTATAATAATGATGAAATGTCAAGAATGTAGTTGTCTGGATGGTTGTTCTATGTATTTTTAAAATTAGCTAAATTCAACGTCCAACATCTGGAAATCACAAATGTAGATCATGTGGGAAATGGAGTAATTTATTTCAGAAAACACTGACTCTGGATAGGACTAAATGCTCATGCCTGGTAATGAGCTGAATGGGAGCTTCTGAGGGTGATTCTGTGGCTTAGAAAGCAGATATGGTCCTCGGTTTATGAGCGGGAGAATCTTGCTTGTAAGTGGGAAAGTAATTATTCAGATTTTATGTATAATTCCTTATACCACTTCTGTGGTAATTTATACGATTCTAGTGCCCAGCCTTCAGAAAGAACATAGAAAATGGAAAAGTTTTCCCAAAAAGCTGCAGAAGTTGGAAAAAGTGACCATATATCTGAATTTTGATTGTTTATCATAAAGAGAAAAAAGTTAAAGTATCAGGACATCACAGAAACTATCTGTATGAGATATTTGCAAAGAGATTGTTAGAGATTGTTTGTTTTAGTAAAGGAAGGTACAATGAGGAACAGAAGCCTCGTCACAGGAGGGTACAGATTTGATGTAGGAATGAAGAATTATGACTTTACCAAAACAATACCAAAAGAAAAAAAAAAAAAAAAAGCCCTTCCTAAAATATGAAAACCATCACTGGTTTCTTACAGTGATATGACTCCTCAAATCAAAATAAAAAAATCAAAATCAAATCAAAAGTAGAGAAGGTATTCCTTTTAATTCTAATTTACATCTTGCATACTCAAGGATGAGGGATGAGAACTACTTTTTGCAAAATATTTTGAGAGGGTATTTTCTGTAATACTTTTCAGGTTTTGCATTCCGTGGCTTTGATGTCTTTGATCCATCTTTTCACCAGACCTCATTCTCTGCCAAAGATTAGTGCCATTAAGAAGACTTTGAGGCTTCATTTTCAAGATGTGTAAGCATTATTCCACACAAGAGTAACAGATATTTTCAAAACAACATGCTTATACAAACCTAAATTCTATTGATTTTCATTACATTACCAAATTGAGTAAATTCCTTTAGGGCTGAAGCAAAGGTGTTAGAACATCAGGGCACCGCTGGGTGCTCTGTAGCTGTCACCTAGTGGTGACCCCAGTACCAACAGCTCACCAGGGACTAAAGCTGCATTTCAGGAATTACCGCTGTAATGAAGTTCCATTTGTTCTTTTTTAGAGCACTGCTGTTTGAGTCTAACCTCTGAATTTAGAAGGTCAGTTGCTTAACCTTTATTTAGGACTCTGTCAATTCTCCTCATGAAATGAGAACTATTTGTCATTCTCCTAAATGTGGCTGCAGTCCACATAGGCAATTCTAACTAACTAACTAACTAAATAAATAAATAGTTTATAATTATAGAAAGTATAGAAATCTAAGTGATTCAAAACTACTTCCTTGAGACTTAGGCCATACTCCTCACATTTTTTTTTTTTCCTTTTCTATCCTTCCTAAAAAATCCTGAATCAGAGAACCTGCTGCAGTGTGGCACTTGTGGCTGTGATTATTATGTATTTGTGTAACCCTCTGAGGAATGGGTATGAAGCTGCAGAAGTATTCATGTGCACAATTTACAGTATGGATCCATTCACTGCAACTACTAAGATGTGTTTTTTTAAATTCTCAGAGTAACTACAGAAAAAGTAATGTTTTACTTGTTGTGTTATGATAGTCTGTACTTTTATCAGAGAAAATGTGTGTAAACAATAAAAATGAGTGCTTAGACCAGAGAGAATCTCTCCCTGGCAAAGAGCACAGCACAACTTCTGTGACCTAGAAGGAAATCCTTTCACAGCTCCACTGTGAAAAATAGGAAGGCTTTCTTGTGCATTCCAAGGTAGAGGGAGGGAAAATCGTTTGGGTCCAGCAAACATCTGGTAGCTCAGCAATGACATAGAAGTGCTCATTGGTTCTGACAGCTGCCTGCTTCACAGCGGTATTTAAGCAGAAATATTTGATACTGATTAATATGACTAATGAAGGATTGCATGATCTGTGACAGAAGGAAACTTCACCATAATTTAACTTAAAAAAAAAAAAAAAGTTTCCAGTATAAAAAAAAATACTTATTTACCATTTTCCTCATTTGCAATACTTCATTTTTAATAACTTGACATCAAATAAGGTTTTTATAATAATTTTCTCTATCGGGCACTGTTAGTATTTCACTGTGAAAAAGGTTGAATGGGATGTCATTGTTCTTTAACTTTAACAAGTGCTGCTGATGGATGTGGTCCATTTAAATGTACAACAGAGAGCTGAACTAGATAACGAACTTATTATTACTCTCTGAGGATTACAGGTTAGTCCCAGAGGAGTGCAGTAAGCCATCTACTGGCAGTATATCTACTGGCTAAACAATAGCCAGAAGGCTGACTGGAGATATTGATTTACTTTCTAGGCCATTTAGACCTTAATGGTGGAGAAAAGCTGAAGTGCTGTTTACTTTTCTGCCAGAATCGACCAAACAACCAGTCCATTTTTTACAGACTTTTGATTGATTTCGCTTAGAGGAATTAGAGGTGATTTATTTTTAAGCTGAAAGCAACTCGTAAATATCTCCTGCTACACAGGTTCCCTGAGAGTAAATGTTAAGTGGAAATACTTAGTGAGAAATACTTTGCTGCAAATCAATATGAGCAGGTAATACTCCTCAGTAGCAACAGTCAGGTGTTGGACACCTTTCTCAAGGGTGGTCAGGACTCTACAGCATGATGCACAGTAGTTTTAGAAGCCTCAACTTTTGTGAACTGGTATGAAACTGATTGCTTGGCTGAATTTGTGCCAGCTGTACCCTGCTGACTTAGAAAAGGGCTGTGGTGGTGGAAGCATAAGTGGTGCTCAAGGTCAGTAGTGAGCAGCTTTAATATTTGATGGATGACAATGGTAATTTGTCACGTGACAGTTCCCCATGATACTTTGTACTTGCAGGAACTCTAGCTGTAAAAGGCAACTGGGAGAAGAAACAGGCTAAGGTTTTGTAATGAAGCGTTTTCAAAATGGAACAAACTTCAAAAAATGCTGCTGAGCACACAGAGATACAGGCACAACTAAACACAATGTAATATATTCATTATTTCTTGGTAGGAAAAACAAAACAAAACAAAACAAAACAAAAAAAAACAAAAAACAGATATAACCTGTCTGACAAAGGCCTTAGATTTATACAAGAAGCTGAGGGTGTCAGGTATGTTAGAATTGTGTATAAAAAGTTAAGCTACCAAAATCAAAGAGAAAAAAAATCCCTACTTAAAAAGTAGAGCTGGTATGATAATAGTATTCCTACACAGAAATAAAAGCCACAATTTTATATTAGTTAAAAACACATAGTCTGTAGTTTATACTTTGGAAAATTCTGTAGTTTACTCACAAAGATAAGAAATTTTTTTTATTTTTTTATTTTTTTTTCAGAAAACAGTGCAGTTCTGCCTTACCTTAACAGCCTTTTTGTCTCATGAAAGCAGTGTTGTTTTCTCTGAACAGATTTGGCCTTTTCCTCCTCCCCACCCCCTTCCCCAAAGGGATTTAGTTAATGTGCTTAACTCAGAAACATGTACCTGTTACCTGCAAACTGTAATTACAGACAGTTCTGGGACTTGCACAAGAATGTGTAAATATGGATCTTTTCAATCTAAAAGTTATATTTCAAATCCTATTTATGTATTATGCTATGTCCCCATACCATCCAAGTCATGAATTGTACTCTCATACATTTGATTCAACCTTGGCACCATACTACGTATAATCACAGAATCATAGGGGTTGGAAAGGACCTCTAGAGATAAAGTCCAACAAACTTACTAAAGCAGGTTCTATACAGTAGGTTGAGCAGGAAAGCATCCAGACAAGTCTTGCATATCTCCAGAAAAGGAGACTCCACAACCTCTCTGGTTTAGTGCTCTACCACCCTCAGAGAGGTTCTTCCTTGCATGTTTCTATAGAAATTCCTGTGTTACATTTTTTGTTTTGTTTGTTTGTTTGTTTGTTTGTTAAATAAAAGATGTGCATCTGATGCTTTCTGTATAGCTAACAACTCTGTCTAGATGTACCAGTTTAATTTAGAATTCTGTTTATTTTGTCTTGTTACTTTTTAAGTCCAGGCTAGAGAATGACTGAACAGAAACAGAAGGCAGAGTACATATAATTTAAATGTAATTTGAATGACTTATTTTGGCTTAGTTTATATAAATTAGAAAATGGTTAGCTAACCCAAATTAACTTTTAGACAGCAATACAGCCCCAATTCTGCAAACATTGACACACTTCATTTTATCTGATTGTGAGCATCTCCTTTGATTTCTCTTTCTTACCTTAAAAGCATATACCCTAAAATCTGTACTTATTTGTTTAAATTTAGAAAACCTTATAAGTCAGTGCAATTTTTAAGTCAACCAGTCTTTGGAATTCCACAAATTTGTTGAAATCAGATCAATGATTCTAAATGACAGTATCCTTGTTTACCATGTTTAAATTCCTTATCCAGTTTATGTCCTAAATTATTACTGACTTTAAAGTAAAGAATGATCTCTTAAGCAATGAGTAAGGATGAAGTTCAAACAAATCTAAATCTTTGTGTGGCTGTTTTGTTGTTGTTGTTGTTTTTCTTGCAAGTGCATTAGAAAAGAAAACAACAGCTGGTAGCATGGAGCTACAATAGATTTTAAAAAGCAAGAGTGAAGTAACGATTAGAAATGGAATGTGGAGCTGTAGTATAAGAAGGAAATCTGAAGGCCCTGAACAAGAAAAATATAATTCATAGCATAGGTCTAATTACTAGACTTACTTGATAGCTTAGAATTATCACCCATAAAGGTTGATTCCTCACCAGTTCTCTGGCTGCAGAAAAGAATCCTACTAGACTAGCAATCATCCCCAAATCAGAATGCATATAATAACTGGCATAAGAAGGCACATAGAAAACCATTTTATGGATTTATTTTAAGTGTGCTTTTGAAAAGATATTGATTTATTCTTGATTGTCCATATTTTATGTTGGAGTGTAACACAGAGATTAAAAAATAAGTGTTCAAAATGCAACATCCTGAAAAGTGAAACAGATGACATGGCTACATAGCACATGGGTGTTTGAAGACCTATTTGTTGCTCATCCAACAAGACTTCAGGGTGACTCTTGGTCAAACAGCTCTATGCTGGAGAACAAAAAGAGGGCAGTGCCTGGCTTTACTCTGTAAAGTAATTTACACCCATTTAGGTTCTACTCAGTGTAGAAAGTTTTGTATTTTGAAAGGCAAGGCGATAAGTGGTTATAGTTGTAGAATTTATTATTTATATAGCCACCGAGTGCATCTTCAATGCTTAGTTCTGATTTCTACTAAGTAAAGCCCTTCTGTCACACTAAAATGCATTCTGAAGTCTCTGCAAAAGCTATTATAGAGCAGCATTTTTAACCACAGCTGATGACTGTGTTCAGTTTTCAGGGGGGGAAAAAAAAAAGTTACCTAAAAATATATGCTCTCATATAGACCATTAATGCTATTTCCAGGTTTGCTAAACAATTTGGCCTTTTAAAAGCAAAATCTCCTGCCATCCTACCCTAGACAATAGAAAAAGGTGTACTGTTACTTAATATCTATGAACTTCTGTTTCACAAAGAGAATAAGGCTTGGCCCACGTGTTTCACGTGTTTCATCTACCTGTTCTTTTTTATGGTCTGCTCCTAGGAGCAGGCAGTTGTGATGTAACTGTCCTGTATGAAATATGGAAGCACAGCTTTCTGGATAGAAGGATATATTATATGGAATTTCATGTGAGCTTTCTCAGAAGAGGAGACTAGAAAGTAGGAACAGCTGATGTTGGGTTTTGTATTTAAGGCACTGTAGGGAATGCAGGTGAATTGGCTTGAATTTCAAGTTCACTTCCTGAGCAGTTCTGTGTGGTCAGTCATTAAAAGCCTTATGAATACAGAAGATTAAATGTCTTGTCCCACATAAGTACTTTAAGGGTAGTGGTATTTAATTTCTCATTCTGCAATGAAAATGAGGAATATTGAGATTTCACTTATATTGTGTTGTTGTTTTTTTTAATTATTATTATTATTATTTTAATTTGTTGTTGTGTTTTGTTTCTATTTATGTGAATTGGATTATTTTTTTTTCTTCAATTTATGTGAATGTCCATTGAGACAAGACAGGCTATCAATTTGAAATTAGACACCTGAACATAAGTTTCTAAGGGAGCCTGTGTACACATGATCTAGATGTCAATCCTCTGATTTCAGTGAGTTGAGAACCAGTTAGTATCTCTCTGTGAAGCCTGGAGAGCAATTCTGCCTACTCAGCTTCAATGAATCACACCTTTGGTGTCATTCAGTTGATGTCTTCTCTTTCCAAGGGGAATACAGCTGGTGAGTTCAAAGGCATTCAGAGATGTTGACACACTTAAATCTGATCTTAAACTGAATCACAGGCAAGCCAACTAATTCTTAGAAGTGATCCTCTCACAGAGGTCGAATCAGAAGGCAGTGAAACTTGAAAGGGATGAGGCTTCCTAAACTCATAAACCTGTTCATTCAGTAAAAGAAGATTTAAAGTCCTGCGTATCCCAGTCAGAGAGGCAGAGATGTTTAGTCCTTCTCCAATTACATCAGACCTAAATATTTCTGGAGAAATTCTGAGGAAAACAGATTTTGCCAAAAAAAGATTTTATCCTACAGACTGTCCAATAGTTCTCTCATGTCTTCATGCTGTTTGCTGTTCCTTTGCAACAAATGATTGCTTACCTTTTTTCTTTTCCTTCTATGCAACAACCTACTTGGGAATGGCATAAAGCGTGGTGTTTCAGGGGAATGTAGAAGGTTGGGTGTTTGGAATTTTTTTTTTTTACAAGAATAAATAGCAGCATTGAGATACTTTGTAATTGCAGTGGAAGTTAGAATGTAAATACAGGGTAAAGGGAAAGGTAAAATATTACATATACATGCCTACTTTACAGGGAAGCAAAGCTGGTTTATTTCTTTGTTTGTTTCTAAAACAGTTGCAACTGTGTGTGTGAAGCAGCCACTGAGGAATTACTCCTTGCAAACCTGTCTCTGAACCTCTGAACTGCCTTAACAGTAGTCTCATTAACTGAAGTGCTGCTCAGTGTTCTATCTGCTCTTACATACTCATGTTAGTGTGTAAGAGAAAGGAAAATGGTTTTATTCTTCTGACATTATTCAAAGGTGAGCTGTGAAGATCTGTGACATTGCTCTGAGACAGTAGGTCTATTATAACATATACAGAGGGTTGTTTTTGTTGTTTATTTTTTCTTCTTAACAGTTTTGTTGGTTTCTCTAGTACGACCAAGACTGGTAAATGTGGAAGTGTTTATAGGTTTTATTTTTGTTCATGATAAAAGTCCTCTTCAGATTAATGAGTCATTGGTGCCTCAGCATCTGCTCCCTAGACTGGGGAGTTTGGGAAAGAAGCTGAAGGGAAAAATGAAGATAAAAATAATTGAAATGTTAAAAGCAGAAATCTTTATGATGGGAAAAAAACAAAACAAAACAAAAAAAAACCTAAACTGATGGATTTTATTTGTCTTACTAATTACTGTTTCTAGAACAGCATATATTAAAAAGCAAGTGTTATTTAAATTAGCTACTTCTATCATAGTCAAGAAACTGTACGCTGTTACGGAAGAATATCATGTAAACTCTTATCAGCCAGATATCACACTGTTTTTTAATAGCTGATTTTTGTACCAGGTGCTGTAGGTTAACATCCTACAATTTTTCTCATTTCTATGAATTCTGGAGGAATATATTCTGATTTTCACGTGAAGATCCTTAGGTGCATTGATAGAAAACAGGTGTTGATTGAGATACAACTCAACTGAGTTCCTGCTATATTCTAGTGTTTAACACAAAACTTTGATGTTCTTCAAATGATTGACGATGCTGTTTTTATTAGGGTTATAGTGCTTTTTATTCATAGCTTAGGATAAAATTCCTCTCCATATGTTAGCAGAATTTACTCTCCCCTGGAATCTGTAGTGTGAGGAAGGTATGTGAAAAAGACATTACAAATAATTCAGTAAAAGTATATTTCAGAGCTAAAACCAGAGAAAGTAGGTTATAGATAAGTCTGACAGTTAGGATATTTTCTGTTTACTGTGTTTCTCTGGTAGTCCACAGGACAGCACAAGTCCTTCCAATCCGGCTTTCTCTTGAAAACCTAGACAAATAACATTCTGGCCAGTAGGCTTACAAAATCAAGAAACGGTGCATGACCCTCCACTGAATTTGTCATACCTTTTTTCTGCAAATATGTAAATAATAAATGATGTTCAGGATCATCAGTCCCTGTCTATACTGTGTGGACTGACTAGTACTTATATCTGGACTGTTGTACAAAGATTTAAATCCAAATGGTAAGCTGGAGCTTGAGATAAGAAATGGTAATGAGTGGTGTGACACTCACTGAGGAGAAATAGATGGTACAACAAACATAGTTACAGAAAAGAGGAAATGTGTTTGATCAGAAACTCAGGAATATAGAAATAGCCATCCACTATCAATCAAAAGGTCTACCTAGCCAGGTGCTCTTCTGTGGACAGTTCTTCCACAAATCTCAGATAAATACAGACGTTAACATCCTGTTACAAATAGTTTAGCTTCTTAACTACATACTGTGTAAAGAATTCTCTTGTTTGTTGTAGCTATTGACTCCTAGCTCCTTTTCACTGTTGTAATTTTTCCATGGAAAAGATGGTGAGTAGTAATTCCCTATTCATTCTTTTTGTAGCAAACATGATTTTAGAGAGATCTATGCATTCACAACAACATTCTTACAAAGATTACTAAATGCTGCTCTGACACTTAATTCATTTAGTGTAAACCCAAGATGTTATGCATGATAGCTCACTGCTATTTGTAAAATTAGAATTATTTTTCATTTTCCTCTTTGCATCACTTTAGATTTATCCACATGAAATTTCATCTGCATTTTTGTAACCCAGTCACTCAGTACTGTGAGGTACTTTTGCAACCTTTCATGATTTGTGTTTATTACTGAAAATGATCCAAAAGTGTCCCAGAGTGGATTTTTGAACAGATAAGAAAGCACAGATGAAGGCAGAAGCAGAACTGAATGGGCAAGGGGGAAGGATGGTGGTGACAGCTGTAAGCAGTTGGGAGAAAACCAGGTAGAGAATTGGGGCAGGTAGGTAGACAGCAGAGACTGCAGGACTGCTGTGTTGAAAAGTGTAAGCTACTCTGCAAAACTGTACAGTAAATATGAGAGAAAAGGAATCAAGCACAGCTCTGGAGTGGTATTTGTAGAACTAATAAGTGTCAAACAGAGACAGTCTCAAAATGCTGCTTATTGATATAAGATTTTATATGGTAAATTTCCAAGAACTTTTGTTATCATTGTAGATAATGTGAAAATTTCGTAACTGTATTCTTCTACACAGTCTTTGCTTATGCTGTGTGCTGTAAGAGATGAACACTTAGATTTGCCATAAGTACAGTTGGTAATGGGAAAAGGAAAAAATTGACAAAGATGTCTCTATTAAAATCATGCCAGTCACACATAAATCTCTTATGGATGTGCATCTCCACTGGCTATTTCCTTACCTTTGCGTATGATTCATTAAAAAGCAGAACAGGAATTATATGATTGTTAAGACAGAAGTGAAAAGAAAAGAAGAACATTAGAAAAGTCATACATTCTTATTAATATATATTATGTGCTGCAGTGAAATCATTTTTTCCTAAGTATAAAATTACCTAGATAATAGATTTATGAACAGTGAGAAAAGACAGAAAATATGTTGTCTGTTAGGAACTTTGTAATAAAGATCTTGAATTGTGCAAGCATTGAAATGTTTTTAGCAAAATAATTTTTATTTATCAGATATTTGGTATTTCTTTAATTAGATAAAATCCAATGTATCAGCATATTTTATTAGCAGGAACATAAAACACAAGTGCCATGACTAACAATCTGCTGTAAATTTTACTTCCATTAGTCTTCACTATATGTTTCACAGCCTAGGACTCTCCCAAACAAAAGCAGCAATTTCAGACAAAGCTTTACTAAGACCTGGGGAAAATCAGATGGTTGAAGTTAAAAGCACTTTTATTCCCAAATGCAGGAACAGGTTTCTCATTTGTTCCTTGGTGAATAATTTTTATTTTTCATCCCTCTGGGAACCAACACTAGAGCTTGTATATTGTTCTTATCTAAAATGCTTTGTGAAGATTCAAACTCTAATAACTCCTAATTCCTCTTAGCCACAGGTTAACAACAACAACCAAAAGTATTCTACTGCCATAAATTTGACTTTTTGCACCCCTCCATATTGTTTTATGTTTCATGGAATAAATGAACATTATCTGAATTAAAATAAATAATAATAAACCTTCCCTAGAGCTAAATTATTCTCCACTGTAGCTATCTATACTCTGATGTCTCTGGAACTACCTACTATCAGTGTCAGAATATTGGAACAGATATTCAGGGTTTGGTTTTTTTTGCCCACTATGGTTTCCTGTGCTCCTAGTTTCATTTTCAGACTTCATTATTTTCATACTTCAGATATGTGTGGTTTTACTTGGCCCTTCTTTACATTTATTTTCTTTTCCTTCCCTTTTCCATTGTATCATCATTTTTCTTTCAGCACTGCAGAACTTCAACGCTGTTTCAAATTAAGTTCCTATCTTATTCTCATTCTTCTCCTTCGATTCCTCATTTTCCCTGATGATCATCTCCATTTTTTTTTCTATATGTACCTGTCAAGCACTTTCTCCTTTTGGGCTCTTCCTGGTTTGTTCACTGTGGAAATATGTATCTATTGAATATCTCCATACTTACATGCCTCTCTGACATTTCTGATCATCTGCACAGGGTGTTTTACGCATTCTTTTTATTTATTTATTTATTTGTTTGTTTGTTTGTTTGTTTATCTATTTATTTATTTATTTTCCCCCAACATTTCCATGGAACAGAGGATTAAAGAGTGATCAAGGGAGATAGAAGATCCAGAGAGTCATGTGGCCGTGGAGCACCTTCTAGAAATATGGTGAATGGGATGATAAGAATTCTCTCTTTGGAATTCTTCCTCCTGTGTAGTTTTTTTTCCCATGGATTTTATTTATTTATTTATTTATTTATTTATTTATTTGATTATGTTCTGTACACTGTTGTTCATAAACACCACTCTTAGGATGAAAACTTTATGTTAAGAGATTATGCAAGTTCATGATACAGGCTGAGACCAGCCCTTGACATTTTCTGGCAAACACTCCTTCTGCAATCTAACTGCAGTAGTTTAATAATGTGTTGAGCAGACAGCACTTAGAAATTTGGGGAACCAGTATAGTTTATGAAGGAAACAAAGGGCTCTGTATTTCTGCACAGATTTTTGATAGGGATTGATTTCTAACAGTGCGCTTTTTATGGAATGTAGCTTTTCAAGGAATTTGTTATAATATAGTTAAATACTATATGTATTTTACGCGGATAGCCAGAGATATGTTATGACAAGGTGATCTTTATGCTAAATTTAAAATCTCTGCTTTGAAAATGTAGCACCGTCAAAATAGTTCTACGTTATCAAACACAATTAATATAAATGAAAATAAGTGTTTTCCTTTAGTTGTCTTTAAAAATTGGTTGAGGCATCACCTCAGTCTTATCCCTGCCTTTAGGAAGTAGTCATGGGCTTTCCAGCTGCAGTTAGATGTGTCATAAGGCCATGTTTACCTCTAGGGAATAAACAACAACAACTGAAATTTTATAAAAATTTGTAAAAAATTCAGTCACACATTTCCCAGTGTAAAAACTGAAGCTTGGCACTGCATAATTAAAAAGTGGAAATAAATACAAATAGTAGGTATATGGCTGTGTTGTTGGGTTGTAGGTTTTTTGTTTTGTTTTTGTGTTTAAAAAAAAATGTTTTTTAATTGTCTCATCTCCTCACCACCTTAGCATTCTGCTGCTGAACTATTGTTCCCCACATTCTGATAGTGTACACATTATAATTAAGTATATGTGCACTTCAGGTGCAGAATAAAGTATTTATGACTTCCATATTTAGATACAGGACAATTTTTCAATTATATGCCCCATAATTGCTTAATCAGAAAGGTTATATAAAATAGTTTTAGCAGTAGGGGGGTTTTTGATTAACTGATAATGGAGCAAGCCCATATCACAGTTTATTTTGATCATTTTGTCTTGATTACCAAACCTTAGCTTGAACTTTTCCAAGAAACTTCTCCAAGTTTCTAAATCTGATATGTATCTGCAGTACAGAAGTGCTGTAAGAATTGGCAGTATTAGTCCTTCCATTCTCTTTTGCTGATTTGTTTCATCCCTGTTTAAGAAGCTCATTCCACTTAACAGAAAATTGACTAGTACTTTACTGTGTGGAACACTGCCAGAAAAGAAAGTATTTAGACTCTTGAAGGAAGTTTGGTTTTGTTTGTGCATCCATAGACAGTATATTTTGACACACTGTAATCCAATAGTAGCGTTAGATAGGATTGGGTCAGCTTTTAATCATGATTGATGTTTTATTTATATTGTATTTTCAAACAAGAAGATGTTTAAGAGTTTAGCTATGCACTTTGAAGCATACACAAAAACACTCTCCTGTAAAATAATCTATTCCCTTTCCTATTCCTAACACAAAAATTGATGTAAAGTGCTACTGTATAGGTTTTTTTTCGTTTTTTGTTTTTTTTTTTGTTTGTTTTTTTTTTAACTGAAATAGACTACATCTTTGAGTAAATGTTGGAACAATTAAAAATAATCAGCTGCTCTAGGACAGAAAAGTAAATACTTCAAGGGATGTTGTCATGTCTGCTATAAAAATAATGACTAATCTTGTTTAAGGAAAGTTCAGTATAATCTGTCCTGATTTCTTTACAGTTAACTGTGCTTTGTGTAAGAAAAGATTAACTACAGTATTCTGTTCAATAAAATTGTAGTTCATTTGAATAAAATTACTGATAAAGGGAGTTGGTAAATACTTCAGAAAATAATTTCTATCTATCTTTGTACTGGAAAATTTGATAGAGATTTAGTAAACTAAGGAAAAGACATCAGACTCACAAAGCTACAGTTTTCTACTTAAACTCTTATAGGCATTACAAGGACAAGAAATACATCTGCCATCAAAAACTCATATGATGAATGCACTTCGTCTTCTGTCATCTAATTCTACAAGTGTTTGATTTGTACATATACATTTTCTAGTAAGACACTCTAAGTGCTGAGTTTTGATTTTTCTGTACTCCAAATACTTGAATTTGAAACTATAGGTTTTGAACAGTGCTGAGATATTGTCTGTCTCTTTTATCTCTGTGCAAGTCAAAGACTTTACAAATACAGTGTTAAGAAGCTGATACAGTCAGCTTTCCAAAAATGAAAAGATCATAGAATCATATATTGCCTTGGGTTGGAAGGGACCTTAAAGTTCCAAGCCCCATACTATGGATGGGCTTGTCACCCACTAGGTCAGGGTTCCCAGCACCTCATTCAACCTGGCCTTGAACACCTCCAGGGATGGAATGTCCACAGCTATTCTGGGCAGCCTGTGCCAGTGCCTCACTACCCTATGAGTAAAAAATGTCCTCCTGATATCTAATATAAATCTCTCATATTTAAGTTTAAAGCCATTCTTCCTTGACCTATTACTGTGAGACCATGTAAAGTCAGTCTCTAATGAGAAGTTCCTTTGAATGCCATGTGGAAGTCTCCCTAGATCCTTCTCTTTTCTGACACAAGCCCAGCTCCCTCAACTTTTCTTCATGGGAGAGATGCTCCAGCCTTCATCTTCATGGCCTTATCTGGATCTGCTCGTTCTGTTTTATGTCTATATTGTGCTGGAAGCCCCAAGCCTGGACACAGTACACCTGATGGGGCTTTACGTGGGCTGAATTGTGAATGTCTGTCACTTCCCCCATTCTTCTGGCCTTCTCTCATTTGTTGCAGCTGAAGATACTGTTGGCCTTCCAGGCTGCAAGCCCTCACTGCTGGTTCATATCAAGCTTTTCATTCACTGGAACTCCTAAGTCATTACTACTGGGGCTGTTCTCAGTGAGTTCATCTCCCAGTCCACAAACGTATCTGGGATAGCATCACCTTACACTTGGCATTTTGAATCTCATTAGGTTCACATGTTTCCACTTTTCCCAGATCGCTTTGGATGGCATCACATCATTCTCTTATAATCAGCTACATCACTCTGCTTAGTCAGTAAACTTGCTGGGAGTGCACTTGATCCTATTATTGAGGTAACTGATAAAGATGTTGAGGAGCATTGGCCCCAAGATGGACCACTGGAGGACACCACTCATCACGGGCCTCCACCTGGACATTGAACTGTTGACCTCAGTCATGTGGCCATGACTATCCAACCAATTCCTTATCTACTTAATAGGTCGTAGGTCAAATGCATGTATCTCTAATTTACATATAATAAAAGATATTTTATTTGTGGTTTAAAAAAAAAAATGGCATGAGAAAATGCTCTCAAAGTAGCTGTTGTAAAATACTATCAAAATAAATGGCATAGTATTTTTCTGAAATCTTAAATCAGTTTTTGTGTTTTTTGTTTTCTATTGTCACATTATTCTTTTTTTTTTTTTTTTTTTTTTTTTTTTTTCCTGTTGGAAAGTAATAGGAAAATAGCAGCATCCAGATTTTTCAAAAGGACCCAACACTACTTTGTTCACCCTTGTTTAGATATGAAAGGACTATACATCTTTTTAATGTACATTCATGTAAATACAGCAGTGCTAAAAAATCTGCAGAAATTGTTAAGTCTTGTACCAGTGGGTCTCTGAGATTATCCAGTAATGCAGTGCTCCTTTCCCGCCTGTGTTGTTGTGACCATAGAAGCCATTAAGGAGATTTTAATAGCCACTAACAAGTCTTAAGTTTATATAATCCAAAATATATATCGAAGGTAGAATTAGTACTTTTGCTGGTATATTTGTCAGCTATCCATGCCTGCATTTCACTTTTTGCTTCTGCCTCAAGCAAACTCAGTTATTTTCAAGTTCCAAATATACAACACTGTGTTTGTATTGGAGAACAGTTTATAAAGGTGGGTGCACTGTGTTCGTGAGTTCATATCTGATTCCTAGGTGTGAATAATGAATTCTGAAATAATTAATTCTAATCCAGTTGTTGTTGTTGTTGTTATTGTTGTTTTGCTTTGTTTTGTTTTGTTTTTTGCTTTCATTTTGGTTGGTTTTTTTGTTTTTGTTTTTTGTTTGTTTGTTTGTTTGTTTGTGTTTTTTGTATTTTACTTAGCTTCTCATTTTGTTACAGTATAATAATTGCCTGTGATAGTTCAACAAAACCAGAAGTACTTATTTGGAATTATATTGCTGGTGTCCTAATTGAACTGCATGCAATAAATCTGGTAAAACAGAAATGCAGTCTTTATGTATTTGAGAAAAAAATTGTAATCTCTGCCTGCTGTCATGATAAACTAAGCAATTTGCTAGCATTTATGAGTACTGCTCTGAAAGTAATGCATCCTATTTTATTTTGTTGGCCCACATTGTCAAAGGCGGATGTTGGTAACGTGGCAGTGGAGTTTGAACCTTCCCACTTATAATCCATTACATTTGTTGCCGTGTGACAGATGGCAGCAGAGGGGCAATCTGACAGAATGGTGTCTGACTTGGGAGTGCGGATGAAACAAAGGTGTGGAATTGAATTCCTCCCTGTGGAGAAAATTGCATCCATAGATATTCATCAACACTTACTGAATGTTTAGGGTTACTGAACAGTGGATGTGAGTGTAGTGTAGGTGGTGTGTTTAAGCAACAGCACCATCATAGCAGCTGTGAAACTCTGGGTCACCTCTAAAGGTACAGACTTTTATAAGCATGGCATGCTTGTTCATTGCTGGGGAAAATGTGTAGCAATTGTGTGTGACTGTGTAGAAAAAGAGCATTTTGTAACTAAGAATTTTCTCTATCAAATATTGTTACTGTACTCTTTCTAGCTGTTGCAGTTTCCATGGAAATCAACAGAAGGCATTACTTTTGGAGCAACCTACACATATTCTGTTTTATTTTTCTGTTGAATCTATTAATGAACTCAAAAATGCAGATTCCATCACATATCTTAAATGTGTTTATGAGTTAATTATCTGGTAATGCACCTCTCCTACTGCAAAATATCTAAAGATTGTTAGATATTGAATTTTTATTTTCTTCAAATGTCTCATCTGTCATCATGAGCAATTTACCTTTAGCTAAGGTAAGGCAAGCTGCATTTTTGTCTTGGCTCTTCTCCACAGTGGGAGTGCCCTGCTTGCACATTTAGTGCTCTGTGGGATAGAGATTTTAGCCATCAATCAGAAATCATATAGTAGGTGTAAGACATGAAATAAAATCGATACATTTTTCTGAAGCACGTCACTAGTTAAGTGACAAAAAATTTTCTGATAGTCACTGAAAAAGAAAAGTCAAAGGTACATTTGAACCTGTCAGTTCAACACATTCTTGTTATCCCTTTAGGGGATATCATACAACTTGACACCAACATTTAAGCTTTGAAAATTATGAGCTCATCTATTTCAAATGGGATGTCACATGTTCCCAAGCCTTTGCCATTACTTATAACGGAAGACAGGATGATCAGTTTTGTCACATATTGATAGTGAATAAGATCTTTTTTTTTTTCTTTTTTTCTTTTTTTTTTTTTTTCTTTTTTTGTTTTTGTTTCAGAATGAAGAACAAATTTTGGTATTTTGAATTTGGCACTTCGGAAACTTTCTCAGCCACCTGTAAGAAGCTGCATGAATCTGTAGAAATAGAAGTAAGAAGCTAATTGTTGCCTTTATCCTTGAAATGTTACTAGTTTGGCTGAAATGCAGGGAGCAAGGGTGCAGAGTGCCTGAATCCAGCAAGGCAAATCAGTGCACATCCTTTCGACCCTATATTCCAAAATATTATTTTTATCATGTCTATTTGTAGTGTAGCCCTGAACACTGGAACAAAGTTCAGTTTGATGATTAGTGAAGTCTTAATACAGTAGACAAGGTCAAGAGGTGAAGTATAACATTAAAAATCAATAGAGAGTGTGTCTAGGTCAGATGGAAAAATGAAAGACTGTTGGAGGGAGTGAGAGCTGCTGCAGGATTAAAATAAAAAAATAAAATAAAATAAAAAACTTATTATTTCTAGATCCCAAGTTTTCATAACCTTTAAAACTCAGTTCCCTAAAATTGTACTTACTTTCCTGAATAAAGGTTAAAGAATATATTCTTTTTTTTTGAATCATTCCCCTTCATTAAATAGCTTTCCCCTCTGCACGAGAGGTCATTGTTCCATTATACATTGAACATTAACTGTAAAGACACAAGATAGTTACAGACAAAATAGGAATTTAAAATAATGTGGCACTACTACTTTGATGGATGATAGAATAATTGGCTACATTACATAAGCTGTTGGGGGGGGCTGATATTTATAAGTACATGAAAATTCTGAAATGAGTGGATGTGGAAATCTAATAATTTAAGTTAAATAATGGAATTATTTCTTAAGAAGGTTGTGGTGTACGCTTTTACTGACAGTAATGAGAAACTGCTCATATCATTGGAGTATTTGTATAGTAGTGTGAAGCGCTTGGAGAGGTATGGTAAGAGTATGAGTGTCAAGTCAAAGCCTACTGAACAACATAATCTGAAAACATCTGAAGGGACCATGGATCTCATGGCAGAATGGTAGCAAATACTGAGACTGAAACTTTTTTCTGTTAGGCTGTTATTTTCTTTATAAAAGGAAAATGTTCCACACATGCTTCCTTAAAATTAAAAAATAAAAATACATTGACTTCCAAGACAATGCTTCACACATTTGAGTTTAAGGACAGGTAGCCTATAAACATTTATAAATATTAGATTGATTATTGAAATAAATGCTTACCTTGTTTCTTTTGTTTTGAATATATTGCATGTTAAACATGTCCTTTAGGTAAATAATAATTTTGTTGGATTTCCCAAGAAAATGTTTTCTACTCAGCAAATAACTTGTGTAGCCTGATGCAAAATTCTTTAACCACCTGATTGCAGCCATTAAAAAGTAATGCAAATTCATAATTATCACAAATTCATATTAGTAACACCGTTACTAACAATAAAATATTACATTGTCAGTATATAAAATGTTTGTTAATATTCACCTTCTCTATGATGGCCATTCTCATTTTAAAAAGAATCATAGAATTGCTCTGGTTTGGAAAGATCTTAAAGATTATCAAGTCCATCCACAACCTAACCATACTACCCTATCTCTAACCCTCCACTAAATCATATCTCTGAGCACCACATCCAAATGGTTTTTAAACCATCCAGGGATGGTGACTGAGACACCTCCCTGGGGAGCCTATTCCAGTGCTTAGCCACCCTTTCTGTAAAGAATCTTTTCCTGATATCCAACCTAAACTTACTCTGGTGCAACTTGAGGCCATTCTCCCTCATCCTGTTACCTGTCACCAGTGAGAAGAGACCAACCCCACTCTCACTGTAAACACCTTTCAGATATTGGAAGAGGGCAATAAGGTCTTCCCTCAGCCTTCTCTTCCCCAGACTAAACAGCCTACATTTTCCTAAAGTTAGGAGCAAAAATCATATAGTTTCCAAAATGTTTGCACAAGAACTGTTAGGAGATAGTCATTTACAATTAATATCAGTAAATTACATTTAATGAACAGTATGCTTGTGTCTGATTTGTATGGTATAAAATTTCAGGAGTTGTGCTGTTTTCATCTGTTTGTTTTGTTTTGTTTATTTTTCTGCCTTCTTCCCCATGCCTGGCAATGTTGCTGCTAATGAGATCTTGGTGTATGATACCCCATTTCGAACTGAATAAAATCCACAAAGAAGGCATTTGCTATACAGCCAAATTTTGAATGAACAAGACCCGTAAAGATTAAGGATCTGTATCTCTAAGCTGGGAGAAAACAAACATTCAGTGTACAAATATTTGTTCTACCACATATTTGATTTGTAACACAATTGACTTGACTTTCCCAATGTATAGTGATTTTAAGTCTTCATTTTAAGTCCTGTATTTTTATTTTTTTTTTTCCATTTGAGAAAGGGAACACAATTTTAAACTTAGTATAGTAACTTCAGTGCTTAGGATACACGGTAACTTAAGGAAGTATATGCTAAAGCGTTATCCAAAATAAGAGATGCTTTTAGTTCTAAATTGGGATCAAAAATTTGAGAAGAGAAACATATATTCTATACATCTAGTGTAAGTGGGGTTACATACCTGCTGTAAAACCATTTTGTGAGCATAGGAAGCCTGCTTATACCACCTGGTGTTAATAGGTAGGAGAAAGGGGCAAAATGTTATGTAGCCTTGCATAATATTACACTTGGTTATATGAATATTTTCTCAGCATAGGAATGGTCTGGAAAATTTTGGTGTAATGAATGAAGCGTAGAAGATGATGCCAGAGTAGAGGCTGAAGCCAGGAAAGAAAATAAATAAATAAATAAAAATAAAAATAAAAATAAAAATAATAATAATTTTTTAAAAAGAATAGGAACACTAATGTTTATTTCTAATTTGAGTAGGCATGTCTCATATTTTATTTTTAGCATTCATTGCATTATTTGAAATAATATTGTTGGTAACTATGACAATAATAGTAATAAAGGGAGCAGAGCACATTGAGTTTTGTTTCTGTAGTATATGAATGTGTTAAGACAATGCAGAGCTACCTGTAGTGCAAACTTCTTGTTTGTGTGTGAACAAAAGAAATCCTCCTTTTGCTAATACAGAAAGTTCCCCATCACTGTGGGATTCAGAGGCCTACTCAAATAATTGTCTTAGTGTACTACCTGCTGTGTTCTATATTGAGTGAAAATGGAAGCCAGACTCTGCACCATCCTATTTTACTATTCTTCTTTTATTTAAATAATTCCAGTCAGTTTAGGGGACGCCAGACCTTTATAAATTAACAGCAGGGAAATACCAAAGGTGTCAGATTGCATATTTATCATCTTTCTCTTGTAATACTTAAATATGTATTAAGAAGTGACTGACATAAATTAGGCAGATTTCAGAAGCCACAGGCCGTGGCTTGTAGAGGACCCCCTTCTGCTTGACATTTCATCCTTGTCAAAGATCAAATTATTTTAATTTAGGCTGCAAATTATAAGGAATGAAGACTTCTTTGTGGGAATTCCCTGTGGTAATCTGACTTTTGTTGTTACTGCTGCTTGTCAGTGTGCAAAAGATATAATATGCATGCAAATAAGGTTAAAAAATATGTACTATCTAATTATCCAGCCAGTACATTCCACTTGAAGACAGTGGGAGGCCTGACACACAGTATGTGTTTGATTCATTGAGGCCTGCAGGGTATTTACACAAGATTACTTTTAATTATGAAATTAATATCTGTTTATCTAGAATGTATAGGAGTAAGAGAGAGTATACATGAGCAGAATTTTTAGTAAAATAAATTATCTCAATATTTAATATATATAAAATAAAGGCGGAAGAAAAACTCCATAGATTTACTTCCAAAATTATGGTGAAGACCTATGCCATCTTTATTGTCAGAAAATTTTAGGAGTTATACTTTAACTTATAGTTTTTGCCATAACTGCCAACTCATTTCCAGGTATGTCTTTTCACATTAGTTTTCTTTCTATGCATGTAATCTAGAGGTGTGAAATTTAAGTCTTGAAGACCAAATATGAAATGGAAACCTTAAGGTCAAAATGGCTCCCTCTTCAGATTTACAGTGTTGTTAGAAAGGTTAGGAAGATGTAGAGTATGTGTTGTAATGCAGTTTTGTTTTGTGATCTGAGAAACTTTCAGGGTAAATGAATCATTTTGCACAGTTACTTTTGAATTCTACCTTCTGTTTCTTCAAAGCTATGATAATGGTTTAGATAAATGGAGAAGAAAAAGTGCCAGTGACCCACTGAGCAGCAAGCTGCACAATGTCAGTGGACTGTTACTGAAGCATGGTTAATTATTTTTCCAGTTTTCTTCCTGATTATTATGTATTGGAATTACAAAATAAGAGCCTTAATCAATTTTCAGTGCATGTCTGGACCTCCTACTGGCTTGCAGAACATTGCAGGAGTAGGACTGCTTCTAAGATATTCTATTTTACACAATAAGGTGTGTGTAGCTCACAAGGATATCTGTGTGCTCTAACTGTGTTATGAGGAACAAAGGTAATCAGCCTTTAACTGACATGCAAGTTATGTACCAATGCTGGGAACTTTGCCTGGTTCAGTGAATTAGTAAGTAGAAGTGGATGCTTTACCTTTCATGCTCAGGTTCAACTGTAGTTGGCCCCATATTCCTGAAAACTACTCTTTTGTCTAAATGTGCAGGAAATACTAAAAAACCTCAATGAGCATTCCAAAGATAGGCATGTTTTCCTCTGGCACAGATATATATTTCAGAGAGCTAGTGTAACTACTTCTGATGGAGGTCCTGAGTTGAGAGATGCTGAACATGCATCAACATTTTGTTACACTTACCTCTTACTATGGGTTATTAGTCATGCTTAACTCTACATTAATATAATGTTTTTGCCTTTGGATTGAAACTAATATCTGTGTGGTGTTCTGTGCTCTTAGGGCCTGGTTGGACGTTGTATGAAGGGGATAGTCGTTATTGGTGTAGCAAGTTTTGCAGTATAAATTTTTGTCTGCTAATAGCTGTATGTAGCTACAAATGTATTTCAATTAAGTCAGTGTATAGGTATCAGGTAACAAGATGGCTGTACCAAGTAGTCTCATACTTAATCAAGCAATGAAGAGTTGAATAGGAACCATGATTTGCCTGCTTAGTGTCCTTACCTAGTACTCCTAATGGATCCTTTACAAATGTAATTATATATATTATGTATATACATTGAATAAGCCATTAACATTGATGAATTGCTGAAGAAGAATGTCTGATTGGTAGAACATTCTGATTTGTCCTCTTTTACTGCTCTCTTTCTCTCTCATCTACTCTCCCTCTCCCCCCCCTCGCCCCCCCCAACCCCTCCCCCCTTTTTCTTTTTTTCCCCCCATGCTAATCAGTGTGATGGGATTCAGCTAGACTTGATCAATATTTCTCTGGAAGGAATTGCCATTTTGAACATCCCAAGCATGCATGGTGGATCAAATCTCTGGGGGGAGACAAAGAAAAGACGCAGCCATCGTCGGACAGAAAAGAAAAGATCAGACAAAAGAACCACTGTCACAGATGCCAAGGAATTGAAGTTTGTATGCCAAGGTATGCTTAAAGATTAATATTGGCCATCTACCTCCTTACAGTCAACTCAGTTGTATAATTGCCCTTGCACTGCTTCTTGTCAAGAGAAAGGATAGACAGCTCTTAATTTATTTTCTTGTGCTTTTAGTTTTTCTGATGTGAAGCACTGGAGCACAGGCATAAACAGAGACATGCTGACAATTACAATCTATAAACTTGCAAATGTGCTTTTTTAGATAGGATGCTACCTGTTTAGCAGACTAAGCACATCATGTGGCGCTATTTTCCACTAGTTTAAAAGTGCCTGGAGTTTTGAGGAGTCCAAAAATGATTACTGAGCATTTTAAATGCTTATAGATATCAGTGTGAATAAAACTTCGGAATAGTCATGCCTTGTTTCCAGCCAACTGTCTTGAGGCTGTCAAAAATTACTTCAGGGTAACAAGAGCAAGCTACTTCTGTGTTACCATACTGTGATGATATGTGCAGTTCTTCATTGCGTATGCCACGGCTTGCTTGCATGGGTGTCATCCTTCCTTTCAGGACTCATTGCTTTATTGGTGATTAGGAGAATTTGCTCCTTATATTTTAATATATAAACTTATTATTATAATAACTTTTGAGAAGCCCTTGCAGTAAATAGTAATCTCCATTCTACTTCACAGAATCTGAACACTAGGTGTTTTAACACATCATTATATGTCACAAATTGTGGTAATTTAAAAACAATGTTCTGCTCACACTGAGGGATGAACAGACTAGACTTCAAAAACTCTTCCCTCCTTTATTACTTTTTATTGTAGGGAAGTAATACCACCTACTTCTGGGGTCCCAGCCTCCTTAGCCTTAGAATGGTCAGGACTTTAACTGCTTGATTTTACTATGGTTGTTTTACTGGTTTTGGATATCTTATTTTCTCTATTTCCTCAGAAGCAATTCTGAAATCACTTGTTATATCTTAATTAAAACACAATGTGATTCGAATCTAGCAAGCTTACCCAGATGACAAATATTTGGGAATTAAGTCGTTATCTATGGCTTTGAGCTTGTAACATGTGTGAGGACACAAAATCTGCTGTGTGTTTTAGCAGTTTTAGGAAGTGATAGATGAGTGTACAGTGAGATGCACTGAGGACTGGTTGACTGGCAGAGCTTAGAGGGTTATGATCAGTAGCACACAGTCTAGTTGGAGACCTGTAACTAGTGGTGTTCCCCAGAGGTCAGTGATGGGTCTGGTCTTTTTAGCATCTTCATTGGTGACTTGGATGATGGGACAGAGTGCACCCTCAGCAAGTTAGCTGGTGATACAAAGCTGTGCAGAGTGGCTGACACACCTGAAGGCTGTGCTGCCATTCAGCAAGATTCAGACAGGGTGGAGAGCTGGGCAAAGAAGAGCCTTATAGTTCCTTACCTTAGGGAACATTACAGGGTGGGCAAGTAAAGAATCCTACACATTAGCAGGAATAACTGAGTGCATTAGTACGGGTTGACCTGCTGGAAAGAGGCTTTGTGGACTTGCATGTTCTGGTGGACAGTGGGTTGACCATGAGCCAGCAGTGTACCCCCTTGACCAAGGAGGCCCGTGGTATCCTGGGGAGCATTAAAAGCAGGTCAAGGGAAGTTATTCTCCCCCTCCCCCTCTACTCTGGTGAAGCTACATCTGGAGTACTTCATGCCATAATTTCATGATTTCAAACTAGTAACTATTTTTGGTGCCCATATTAAAGGGTGTTGCTACACATTTCTGTTTTCCTGGACAGGAAATAATAATGATAATAATATCAAAGACTTTGAAAAATATCAAAGTTATTTTATGGGCTATATTAGCTATGGAAATGCTCATAATGCAACATTAAGTCCCATACCATAGAAACTATGTGCTGTGGATGAAAATAGTTTGAACCAAGGCTAGTTTCAAAGCAGAGGTTGACTCCTCAGTAGACTAGAGCACCTGTATCTCATCACTGAGAACAGGGGGAGTATCATGTTACAAGGGCTGCTTCAAAGGTAATGCCTCCTGTTTATTTCCAATGCAATTACAACTGATAGGAAGAGTACAATAACACTGTTTGATAGAGCAAATTCTCAGCTACAAAACATGATTTTTTAAAATATAATTACCAACATTACTAGATACACTCAGTTGAGCTGATCAAGTCTCTTCATTTCATTCTGTGACAGCTGTGCATGGCAATTCAGAATGTAACTTGTCGTTCATGTTGATATCACCACTGCTGAACTGCATTACCTGCCGCATCATTGTGCTGGTGTCCACTGTTTGGTTTCCATAAATATTCAACAAGCACTGATAAATATCAAAGGGTGCATTTTTTTTCTACATGGAGTAATTCAGATCTGTGCCTTTGCTTCATACACAGTTCCATTTCAGACATCATCTGACTGCCTCTCTGCTGTCATCTGTCACACGGAAACAAATGTTAATGGGGTATTGGAAGGTTCAGCCTTTACTTCCATATCACCAACATCCACCTTTGATATCATCAGCCAACATATTAAAATAGGAGACATTACTTTCAGAGCGCTCATATTTTTATATTGAATTGCTAACTGGTTTTTATGTTTTCAAATCAAAACATATATGAAAATGTATTTATGTAACTAACATACATTGTTGGAAAGAAAACCTTTTTTAACAATAATGTACTAAATATTATTGAATTATTTGTTAATGAGAATAAATATGGCATATTTTGTTTTGCAGAATTACAGTCTTCTCTCTCTCTTTTTTTTTTCTTTCTTTTTTTTTTCTTTTCTTTTTAAGATAACTTTAATTTCTGATTTAATTCCTGAATCATTTGTACTCTACAAAGTTGATGTATCCAGAAAAGAAAATAGTGTAGCTACAGATATGTGTCAGTCCTTAAAGGAAGATAATTCAGTTAGTATTTTGACTAAAAGAGTCTGCCATTTGCAGTATTTCTGTTTTTTTCTTTATTTTCTAAGTCATACATGTCTATGATCTATCTGCAGGTTTTGTTGGTTTTTTTTTTTTGTTATTTGTTTTTTGTTTTTGTTTTTGTTTTTGTTTTTTTCTATGTGCGGAATTTAAATACAACTGTGAACCATCCTTGAGTATTATTTGGACAGGAATTAGATTTGGATATACACAGATATTGAAAAATGCCAAAAATTATTGCTTAAAAAAGCTGAACATACTGCATTTAAACTGAATTATGAGTTGAGAAACATAAATTTAAATAACTAAACTATTTACTGTTTAGGAAGTGACATCCAAAACATAAATTGAATCATGACAGCATCTTCCATGAAAGATATGCCACTTATGTTAGGTGTTAAGCAGCAGAATTTTCTTCTTCACAGAAATACTAAATAAATATGTCAAGCCTTTTGTGATATGAGGAAATTAACAGATAAATTTTCAAAAGAATAAACTTTTTACTGAATAGAATTGGAGGAGTCTTAGGAGAGTATTGTTATACTTTGTTTTGCTTTCATTATTGAAGTTCAGTTCGAGCTCTGTCCTGAAATGGATTCTCTTTTGAGGTTTTCAGTCTCTAAAGACACTATTGCAAGCCTCTACATAACCTTTTTTAGCATAACTAATTTTGGTCACCTCAGTGGACTCATTCCTGAAGGCAGTGTCTATGAACTATGAATGGATGAAAAATTTAGTTTATAAATATTTCAGTGCAGTGTTTCCTCCTTCTGTATTTTGTACATCATCAGGCCCACTGATACTAAACAAGTCCTTAACAAGTTGATCTGTGCAGCTTGTTAAAAGAGCTGCAGTGAGCTATTGCTCAGCAACATGCCAGAGCACTAGACTATTTTGAGACAATATGCATTCATATCACAGTATCCAGGCATAAGCTAAGCTTATGATGCAATAACTGATGCAATAACTCTGTGTGGAAATCTTGCTTAATAACTGTATTTTGACTTTCTGAATGAAAATGCAAAAAAAAAATTAGAAATAGTGAGCTGTCTGTACACACAATTTTAGAGTAGGCACAGAGTTTGAAGGACTTATAACATTTCAAAATGTCCACACGTAGTAGAAAAGGAGAAAAAAAAACTTTTTCATTAGTTGTTAACCTCCATTCTAGAGGAGAAGAGAAAAATTTCATCCCAAATTTTCACATAGCCAGTGGATTCCTGGCAAGAATTCTCAAAATAATTGGTCAGCTTTGTGGGCTAGCTTATTTATGATTTATGATATAATGCAAAGCATTTATAAAACTATAATTGTGGAGAGCTATGGATAAGGTAATGGATAAAATACCTTATGATACCTTATGTTTCTTTTTTTTTTTTTTTTTTTTTTTTTTAAACTTGTTTAGGCAGCTTTGAGCAATCTAACTGTTAGCACATTATCATGGAGGAAAAATAACTAAAAATAGATATTTCCTTTCTAGTATATGAAAGCCTGATGAACATAGAGAAACAGTGTTATCTAGACAGACCATCAAAATAATTTCATTACTTGCTGCTTTGACAATCTTAACTAGGTATTTTTGTGCATATATGTGCGTAGTTAGAAGAAAATACATAGTATTGATGTGATCCACATATATGAATTGTAGTAATGTTGTAATTAATGGTGTCAGTTATTCCTGTTACCTTAAAGAAAGGAGGGGAAAATGGTAAATTATCAAACTACCTTATCAAAACATATGTTCAACAATGCATTTAAGATTCAGAATTGGAGCAAGCAGAAATATTTCTACCCAAGAAAAAAAGTAGCTAAATCAACTAAACTGCAAAAGAATTAAATAGTTATTGCACACTGTTATGAGATAGGCTCAAAATTACTAGATAGCTTCCAAAGCACTTGTGGTCCTTTTTCTGGAAGAATCTGTACACAAACTGAGATATCTGCATATAAAGCGAAGTTGGGGCATTTATGCTGGAAATACCTTGATGAGTAACATATGTAAAGGTTTATATTTCTGCGAATGAGAACAGAAAAATAACAGTGAACCCAAGAAAAGAGAAAATACCGAACAGTAATAAAAATGTGTCAATGCATTTCTTAGGAAAAGCAAAGCAAATTTATCTTGACTATAAAAGTGTTAGCTAACCAAAGAGACTGCCTTCTGCCTTCCTATTTTTGAGAGTAAAAAAAAAAAAAAAAATGCCAATGTAATGATAAGAAAGATGTATATGAAGAATGAAAATGAGCATTGATGTTCTTTTCCTAATCAAAGAAGTAACCTGAGAAGACATACAAGTTATCTAAAACAGAGATCAGGAAGAGAGAGGAAAACAAGTTAACTTAATAAACAGTAAAATAGGTTAAAATTAGAAAGATTGTGGTAGATAAACTTCAGATCTTACATAAGATAAAATAGGAGTATCCATATGTCTATTTATGTATCTATTTAAACATGTAATACAGTCAAAGCCTTAAGTGTATAAGGTTCAGAAGAACCTGGTATTATTCCCACTCTACCCTGCACTGGTGTGACCTCATCTAGAGTACTGAATACAGTTTGGGGCACCATGGTACAAAAAGGACATAAAACTATTAGGGAGCGTCCAAAGGAAGGCAACAAAGATGGTGAAGGTTCTAGAGAGAAAGGCTTATGAGGAGCAGCTGAGGTCACTTGGCTTTTTCATCTTGGTAAAGAGGAAGCTGAGAAAAGGCTTTATGGCAGCTACAGCTTCTCTTGAGTGCTAATCTCTGTTCGTTGGTGAGCAGCAGGAGAATTTCATGAAGCTGCAATGCGGAGCGGGAGGCTGGGTGTTGGGAAAGCATTCTTCACCAGTGTGTGGTTGGACACTATCATACATTCACAGAATGGTTTCGGTTGGGAGGGACCATTAAGATCATCTAGTTACAACCCCTCTGCAATAGGCAGGGACGACACTTCCCTCTAGACCAGGTTGCTCAAAGCCCCATCCAGCCTAGAAGAACAGGCTTCTCAGGAAAAGCATGGCACATCAAGAGTTTGGACGACAGTCTCAAACATGTAGCTTGATTTTTGAGTGGTCTTTTGTGGAGCCAGGAGTTGGATTCAGTGATCCTTACGGGTGTTTTCTAACTTGGGATATTCTGTGATTCTGTGGTTATCTAAATGTTAAGTTCTATAATTATTCAGAACTCATTTCTAGCGTGAAAATGTAGGATACATATGTATGATGTTACAATGTTATATGAATCTAAGATTCTTAGAATATTTCACATACATATCCACTCCATCTAATTATATATCCAAATTTCCTTGCTTGGAAAATAATATAGGATTATCATACTGTGAATTTTTAATTTCTTTCCTAAATTTTTCTTACATGTTCTGAAAAAAGCATTTTTCGTGTTTTTGGGAAAACTAGAAAGACCGGGAAGTCCCTTAAGTATAGTAGGTAACTCTTCTAATTCAGATATTTCTTCAGACTTTAAGCATTTGAAATATATCCCTACATTTGTTCAAACTGTAGGTGTTTTTTGTGTTTTTTGTTGTTGTTGGTGGTGGTGGTGGTTTTTCTTTTCCTTTTTTTTTACTTTTCTGTCCAAGCATGCACCATAGATATTCTGAAATCTTAAATCATAAACTTTTTTTTTTTTTTTTTTTTTTGCTAAACAGCAAATTTCTTGTTTAAATTATGTGAGTGTGTGCTGTTGACAGGAAATCAAATGCCTGTGAAGTCTTGTCAAGCTTTGGATATCATTAACTTTAGTATCTAAAAATAAGCCTTGTAGTAAATAGACAGAATCACCATGAATTTATCACATACTCAAAGAAGGGGTCAAAGTTAGGTACAATACAATGCTCACTTGAGGTACTTCTGTTTATTTTAAGAGGAGTCTGAGTGATAGGCCAGGTGAGACATCTCACTTCTAGCTGACTAGATGTTGAAATGAATTTCTGTTAGTATTGCATGTGGCAGTAGTTAGTTAATACACAGTCCTTGGAACAGGAATGGAAACCAGGCACTGCTCTGCCAGATGAGACTTGTTGAACTGAAACATGTTCTCTTTTCTGTATCTGGTGCTGATGTATCTCACATCTTCTATGAATGCTGTAGTCACCAATTTACTATGCAGAAAGGACCATTGCAGTGTATCTGTCTTTCCAGAGTATGTGTAAGTCGTGACTGGAGGATAGCTTCCAGGTGCTGGGGACTTAGGCTAAGGAGTGGCTATTTGGGGGATTGTATTTTAGATAATGCTGGGAAATGGAGTAGCATGCAGTGGAGCTATGAACTGCCTCTTCCTTAGAGTGCATTATTATACACTCAGCCACTGTGCCTCTTTTGTCAGCAGAGTATCAACAACTAGCCCCCATGCTGGGCATTTTACTTCATATCTCCAGCAAGAGCTCAATAGGTACTGGGAGCTGCTATCTCACTGAGATCAGCTGCGCAGAGTAGCTCATCAGTGTACAAAGTAGTGATTAGTGGCTTTGGTGAGGCTGTAGATTAAAAAAGAGCAAGGAAACCATGCCAGTTTTTTCACGTAGAAGCATCTGTTTTTGCGTATGCAGGGCGTTCACTGGTGTGCAAAACTCAGGTTGTAACTGTAAGTTGTTTCCTCTGATGCAGTAGTTACTGTTTTTTGGTAGTTCCCCTAGGAGCTGTAGCATAGAGCACATCACATTGTCATGTGTTACCACTTCAGAAGTATCTTATATCTGTGCAGACAGTCATAACAGAAAGAAAGAAAAGTCACTCTGTATTTCTGAATTAACTAATTTCTATTTATTCCCTTTAACTTTAAGAGATAATTTGTGAGCTTAGACATGGTATAGAAGTGGGGAAGGTGCTGAACTGCTTGACATGACAAAAGGTTGGCTCTGGTAAGTGCACCTAGAAAGACTTCACAGTACAGAGGTAATTTTTCTAACTCAGAGATTGCATTTTATCTGGCTGAGGAGTGAGATGGTGTTTTTTTGTTTGTTTGTTTTTTACTGTGTGCACACATCTAATGCATCAGCAGATTCAGATATCAAGAAGGGGTAAATGGCACTTTATCCTGTTTACTCAGTTAAATTGTGTATTGTGCCTATTTATTTGTGAGATCTTGGCAAAATACTTATTTTACTATGCTGCTGAAGAAAGTAGTTCTCCTTACAAGTGACAGTCCGGTAGTACATTCTCGTTTTGATTAAACTGATAAAAATAAGTCTTTTTCCCTCTCTCTCACAGCAGCAGAGCTTTACAATATCCTCATATCCTCATTTCTTCTATATACCTTTAAAACTCAAGGGGTGCTATATTCAAAAAAGAGCCTTGTTTGCACAAGTACTCCCATCAGCCTGGGGGATAGAGTCCATAATTCACTTCGAATCTTTTAGCAATAAGGAATTGTATTTATATTTGTGTGAAATACTGATTTTTATTGTTATAAGAAAGGAGTAAGATTGTTAAAAATGAAATGATAGTCTGATTTGGTTTTATATTTATAAACCATGTATATATGTTTCTGTGCAATGTAGATCATAGCAGAAAAACCATTTCCTTTTATTTACAAGGCAATTGAGATTGTCATTGTATTTTACCTTTTGGAGCAGAGAATGTTCATTTTCTTTCAAACACCATTCATCGAAAGAGGATAATTATGGTTTATTTCAGACTGCCAGAAGGAAAATGTATCTTTGAGAAATTTCATTTCCCTTAAGTTGCTCATTTTCTATAGGAAGACAGAGCTATTAAGTAACATACTCATGACGAAGATTGATTAAAATGGCATAAAGGACTATCTTACCTCTAAGTACAGGGATTTACACGTATAACTCCTATGACTTTAAGTGCAGTAGGTGAAATTAACTCTAGCTATTGTATAAAAAGAAAAAAAAAAAGAAAAGAAAAAAAAAAAGAAGCTCATGTAAATTGGTTTCTTTAGAGAGCTAGGTGAAGGTAGGAGGGATGGCATGTTACATAGGTGGTTACTTGTTATTTTAGGGAATACCTGTAGTATAACCTGCAAACTAAGCAAAGTTCTCTGCCAGCAGTATTGATGCAGTATTCTGGTAGGACTCTTCTTGGATGTTAAATACTGAAAACTTTGTCTTGCTGATGTGGACAACCTTCTTAGGATAACATTCAGCCAGCTTCTTGGAGCAGCTTAGGCCCCTCTACAGTGCATGATGCAGCATCCTAGCTAAGTTTGGGATGTGTCTGCTTTACACCTGCAGAAAGCTGGTCTGAAATCTTTCACAACATATGCGATGACTAAATCTGTTTTGCTGATTTGTCCCCTTACTTAAAAAAAATAATAATAATTTAAAAAAATGATACTTTTATGGAGATTTTTTTCATTAATTAACAAAATGAAAACATCTGTTACTGTTTCAGCATACTTTGTGAGTTCCTTATCTATTTTATAATTGATGTATTTCTCTGCTTTTTAAGTTTTTCAGGTATAAATTATTTGTAAATAATTTTTCCAAAAGCTTACAAAAAAGTCAGCAATTAACTGCAACAGGTGTTTCCTTTCTTAGAGAAAGGAATGTATGTGATTATTGTAATTTAGATTCCTGTGTGAGTTAAGGAATTTGTTAAAAGCAGGCACCTGGAAAATGATAAAAATGAAGTAGAAAAATGTAAGACTGAGACTTTTAACTCTTCCTGTGTATGTGAATGTTGTGGGCAATTGCTGTCCCCCCAGCAATCCTCATTTTCTTATCCTAGTTTTTACCAGATTTGTGCACATATTGTTTAGGCTTTCAGGAATATTTTCTGGTGCCAGACACATGTTCTTGCATTGTGACCTTTGTACAAAAAAGTTGCATCAACCATTCTGAAATATTCAGTTTGTTTAATGGCAGAAAATTATTCTCTAGGAATGTCTGACAGTGTATTACCTCTATTGTTTGCTTATTTAACTCTGCACTAGGTGCCTAAAATCTTTAGATTAAAGATAGAGAAATAAAAATGCAGTATTTTGGCAGATCATTTTTGGCTGCTGTGGCACGTAATCATGACCTCTGATGCATTCTAGTTTCCCATTACTTGTTAATGCAAAAGGTGTTCTATTGACAGCAATTTAATTTTGAGTAACTACAGAAGAGCAAGTTTCAAGTTTCAGTTAATATGTACTGTACTATTACTTTTTATTACTTTTTTTTTTTTAAATGGTAAAATATTCCAAAATCATTGCTTATATGAAGAAAGAACCGAGTAAGACCACAGTTTTGTTGTATATACACTTGTATTACTGGAGGTAGAAGTGGATTTTACAAGAGAAAATTATGTTTGTGTATGAGAAGAAAAGGGGATGCAGAAAAAGAAGTATATACTAAAGCAAAAAATGTCAAGTTCTCTCTGCTATATATTTTTTTTTTATTATTTTTTTAAATACATCCATGGTTCTTTTTTCCCCACTCTGCCATAACTTGTGTTAACCATTCAAATATGCTTCAACTATAAATATATATTGGCATCATGTGAGAATTTTACTAGTGCTTAATTACATTGCAAGGAGAGATTTTTGTGTTGATTTTTCTTTCATAGTTGGTGTTATGATTAAATTTAAGATTCTTCACTCCCCCCCTCCCTTCCCCCTCCTCCCCCTTCAAATAAGTACTCGTGATATGCTAGGGAATATGGTATAGCAAAAGCATGAAAAGCATGTGTCCAACAATACCTACAAAAAGGACTGTGATAGTGCTGTTTCAATCAAATATTTACAGAGACTAAGTGTAATTCTGGTAACTTTGTGCACTTGTGCTGATGATAAGTCAAATTCAGTCAAACTGTGTCCCAGTAAACTGTTCCATTTTTACCTGCTGCCCTTAAATCGTAGCCTTCCTCCCAGTACTGTGAAGCATTGCCAGTAAACCACCAGGTTGTTTATAAGAGCACATTGTAAAGTAGTCTGTATTGGAAAGCATGAGCTACCCAACAAATTAATGGCATTGTGAGGTGCTGCCTGCTGGGGTGAAAATAAATTGTAAGAAAATGTAGGGAGACAGGTAATGGGCAGTAGCTATGCTGCACAACACTTTTGAAACTGCTTCTGACTGTGTGCCAATTGATATGGCAATAACTGTCAACAAGATTTACAATACTTTCACATTTACACAGTGAGAGTAGAAAGGTTGAAAGAGTTCTATAATTTTATTTAAAATTTAGCGCCAACTATTTCTGGACCTACTATTTCCAGGCAACACAGTTACATACACTGCTTGTCTTTCATATGTGTCAGTGGGAGAGTATTTTGTTATCATCGGAAGTCCTAGAAACTGGACATAAGAAAAATAGCAGTAGAGTGGGGTTATATGCTTCATTGTGAAATCCATGAGGGTACAGATTTTGTCATTCATTGTATATGTTGTGATCTCTGATAGCACTAATTTGTGCTATCCATCTGTTGCCCCAGTAGGTGGTTCTTGCAAGGAAGACATTTTCTAGTTGTGCTTCTTTCCATAGTATTGAGAAGGCACAGCTTATTTTTACTGTATTGGCTTTGTGTCCCCTTGGTGATGCATTCCATGCTGCAGAAATCTGCAAGAGACAAACTGAACAATTTTAATGGCCCATTGTACAAGAATCAGGGGTTGTCCCATCATCCTTTTCATGAGTATGCAGGTACTTGTATTTACACTTAAAATAAATTTATAAATGTTAATACTGCAGAAGTGGTGAATAATTTCTTTCCATGCTTTCAAAATAAATAAATAAATAAATAAAAAATAAAAAAATTCAGTGGCTTCAGCTGCTAACCAGTAAGAAAAATTCTTTAAAACATGGACTAGAGTACCAATGGATTTATAATAAATCATAGATTATCTGTGTATCATTATCATCATTCTGATTCTTTTGCACGTCTACTATACTACTGATGCCATTGCTTTTCCTGTACTCTCTTGTATTAGGAGGAGAAAAAAGTGGCATTTTTAGAAGCCAATAAATAATCTGAGGCTGACCAAACCATGCCTTGCATTACTTTATATTAAACTTTTGAAAAATTGGCAGTTATTGGCTATTATTTATATGTTCTATGCCATCACCCAAAGGTCTCAGACACCAGACATTTGATAAACACATATCAAAAGGATGTTTCCTGACTGGGGAATCAAAGGATAATTTAGGCTTGAAGGGATCTCTAAAGGTCAAACAAGCTAGCCCTCTGTGCTCAGAATAGGTCTAATTAGATCAGGTTACTCAGGGGCTTGTCTAGTACTTGCAATCAGAAAAGTCTAAGAATTTATGATCTGAAGTTCATTTTCTAAAATATAAAGATTTGATTCTTCAGTACAAGGTCAGGAGGCTCTATTCTGCTTAGTGTGACCCTAATTCAGGCAATCGGTGTGTTATTTGTTTTCTTTTCATGTTTCTTATTCACTCTATCATAGACTTTTCTGACCCAACCATCCTATCCCAGTGGCTCCTACCTGTCACTTAGGGTTCTCTGCTAAGATCCCTCCTTCTTGAAAGGGCCTCAGTCTTCCCACCCATCTGCAAAAACAGTATTGTAACACGAAACCACTGTGGCACTGCCACCTCAACCAGCATTTTGTGCTCTGGAAACTATTATCACATTGCTTTTTCTGATCTATGTTCCTGACTTTTCATCTTACTTAAGTTTATAAACTTAAAATGGTATGTTTAATCTTCTGCAGACCTAATTAGCTCACTGATTGTCAGTGTGGAGGCACACGCTGAATTGTAAGTTTGCGTTTGAATCCAGTTAGAGGCAGTTGAAATTAAGTCTGTTCCTAAAAACTGTATTATCTTCTAGAAAGTTTCTCCTCTGTTTATCTGGAATCCAGATATGTTTGAAAATATAGATTTCCTTTTAAGTAGCTTTTGTTTCACTTTACTGACCTGATACATGTTTGTTTTTATTTCTATTATATTTTATTCTGAGAAAGTGACTAAAAGTCTGGTACCTCTGCATTCCCAAAGTCTTACAAACTTATAATTATTACCCTAGAGTGCAAATGGCTTTATATTTAAATTACACATACTCAAAAGTTTCCCATAGGTGGCCATTTTTTCCTGGCTATGTGGAAAATACTACTCATAACTAAACTTAATAAATTTATGTAAAAACTTAAAAATGGTCTTTTCTAAATATCTCTGAACTAGTACTATTACCTAAGAATCGATACAATGCATCATTTCGTCTTTAGAGTCTGAAAGTCTTGAGAGTATGAAAAAAGTTATTCTAGTAAGAAACAATCAGCAATTTTTGTTATAGCATCGGAAATCGTATTAAGATGTAGACACTTTGGGAATTACTGAGTAAGACATAATCAGAAGACATTTAAAACATCTGAAAATAATTGCTGTATAATTAATTTGGGGGTGATGGAATTGATTAATCTCATACTGTCTGAAGCAATTTGTGTAACTCACTTTGTACAGGTGAAAGTCTGTGTGGTTAGTCTCATATGTATTGACTGTGCTTTTCAGCTATAAATTGCCACTCAATTATCAAAACATATAAGCTATTTATTTTATATATCAACTTATGACAATACCTATGATGTTTATTTTTAAATATTCTCATTCTAGAGATTCTAGGACAAAGACTTAGTTCAGATATCACTGTTAGGCAGTCAGTCTCTCTGTCTATATATGCCTGTAAACCTTTATCTGGTGCACACATAAGCTCTCTCTGGGCATAAAAACTAACAGAGCACAACAGTGTGCATATCACATTGCAGTAACTTAATTGTGTTTCAAAGTAAGATCATACTAAAAGCCAACCTAATATTGCCATAAAAAATTCAAAGGAAATCAATCTATGTCCACCAATGGTTAATGAATGAAATTTCTTCTACTGTTTTCTTTAGTTACGTGAATCTACACATATATTGTATCAATAGAATCATTTGAATACAAAAATAGTGATCGCTTTAATCAGGACTCTGTGAAATCATTTCTCTCTACCAGAAGGAAAGAACATTGAACATCAATTGTATTATTGCTGGTGGTAGTATATATAATTTTAAGTGTCTATAGATGCTGTGTTGATGGTGACCCTTACTAAAGCATTTCATCGTGTTGCTGCATGATTGTCTCACCGATCTAATTTTTGTATATATGAAAAAGTCATGTTAGTAAAAACAAAAAATATGTCTTTACAAATTAAAGTTATTTAAATATTGGTGCTCACTATATTCGGCTGTAATTTACTGTATTTTGAATTTATAGTTAGGAAGAGTGACTAGAGGTCTTTAACTTCTTTTGCAGGCAAGATTTGAGGACAAGTCTAAGTGCTTGGAGAGTGTAAAAACAAATGTCAAGCCTTGTGGAAGTATAGTGTTGATCTTAAAGACATGATCATAAATCATCTTTAAACTGAGGTGACTTGTCAGTGTCTTTTTAGCCAATATATGAAAGTCCAATTTAGATATTAAATCTTAATTCTGGATTTCATTTTTAATAAGCATCCAAAGCATTTAGATACAGCACCACATGAAAATCTAAAATATTTCATCCCAAATAGAAAATCTGCAGATATGTTTTTCATTTTATTCTGTTCCCTTTATTTCCTTTTAATCATCCTAGTGGAGAAAAGAGAAGTGGATATCAATGAATACAAGGCACTCTTGCCTGGGCATCTCTCTTCTCCCCTGCTAAAAGTTCTTGGGAAAGAAGTTCAGAACAGCTTCTGTTGGCCAGCTACTCTGAGTTGCAGAGGACTGTGTCATGCACAGAACATTACTGGTCTTTTTTTACCTCAGACACATTTTTACTACCTCTAACATATTTCAAATATGAAAATTGGAATTCATATACATAAATTCATTGGTTAGGTTTTCAAGTCACTACTTATTCCTGTGAATGCACCTTGATGAATTGTTGTCTACTCTGCTAAAGAGTTCTAATGTGTTGTGTATTGTGTTCTCTGTTGAACTGAATAGCCATATATGGGGAAAATTCATGGCAATTTGTTAACAGTATGAGAAGACATGAATCAGATGTGTTTTGTTTGTATTTTAGTAGGTTAGGTTTCTTTTGCTTTGGGAAGTAAAGATTTTGTGGTAAGATGGGTGTTGCTTGTTTGAATGGTTAGAGGTTCTGAGTCTTAATTTAGTTCACTTCTGAGTTTGCATAGTTTGAATTAATATAGAAGTTATCAGTCATGTAAAACTAGTGCTATATTTATGAATATTATCTTTCACTTTCTGTTTATCATGTTTCTGAGTATGACTTATTTTCTTTGATTGAAAAATAAGAGACTTTATTAAACTAATGGAAGAATAATGTTTAACAGTGTATTATATGTTTAAGATATCCTTTAAAACTCTTCTAAGGCTAACCATTCCAATTTGGTGGTACTTTAGTTGAACCTGGTAATGTTCAAAATTTATTTCTTTATGGGCTAGAAGATTGTATAAAACCTGTTTAGAATAATTTAAAAATATGTTGAATGGTACATCTTGTCAAAATTCGCAGGACAAAAAAAAAAAAAAAAAAAAAAAAAAGAATCTCCAAAGTGTCAGATGTTTCTTGAGAGTAATATTAAGGCTTTGGAACTATTCAAGAGATAGGCAGTTAAAGAAAATTTTCACTTATCCGTTGGCTCGTGGAGAAAGATTTTTTCTGCTGTGGAAATGAAAGGACTGTTAAAACAAAAGCTAATGGGAGAGAAGATGGCCTTTCAGCTTTAAAAGTGGAGGAACTACTTGCAGCAACTTGAAAGAGAGGGTGACACTTGAAAGAGAGGGTGACACTGTGCCCAGTGAATTCAAAAAAATCACTAGATTCCTTTCATTGTACATGCATTAAATATCTTTTGGTCTAGACCATGTTTGATTTTTTTTTATTTTTTTATTTTTTTATTTAAGGGATTTGGTGGTGTTCTTAACATATGTTCCATCATTATAGGAATCTGACAGCTGCATGAAGTTTATGACAAGTTTTGCCAATGTGAGCTGCAAGATAATTGACAAAATGTTTCTAGATAATTGAAAAAGAAAAATCCATTTCACATGTACTTCTTAAGAGCATGGTAGATGACGTTTCTTATCTAGCAAGAAAAAAAGAAAAAAGAAAAAATTAAAAAAGCAAATTATATCATCTATCTGAGTTATCTTGGTAGGAATTGGAAACCAGAGGAGTGTGTACTGCTATCACTGGAAAGTGCTTCATGCTGTGCATTATAGCTCCTCAAAAAGGCATACAGACTGGACATTGCTGTTGTGAAGGACTTCCATGATGATAGCAGTGTAGTGAGTTTTATACTGTAAAGTATGTATGTTTACAGTTGCTGTGTTACAGAGATAATCTTGAATCTGAGAATGTTTGCCCAAATCTGGAAAGTTAACTACCCAGTAAACAAAGTAAATCTCTTAATTCAGTGTCATGAAATATGGTTTTGCTTAATGTGCATCAGCTGACAACCTCCCAACAAGTTTTCCATAAACACCTGTGCAATCAGAGGACACTTTCTGATGAGTATATAGCAGACTGTTGTTAATTGTTTAACAACTTTTGTATGTAAACATTGCTTCCTAGTAGTACTTATTAATGTGTTCTTCTTAGTAATGTAGGTTTTGTGCATTAAACCAACCACATCTTGAGATCACCCAGATTCTTATGTTAGTGGCTACTTTTCTTCCTCTTTGACTTTCCTGACCTCCCACAGCAGCTGTTCATACAGTAATTATCATCCAGTAGAGCATGCTGCTATAAAGCAAGCTTGCATTTTAAAAATAGACCCGTTAATTTAGCGTAAGCTTTCATTTTAAAAGAACAAATCTAAAATTTGCACAGGAGGTTAAGAATTAAAATGTTATTTTAAAGCAGTGGTTTATTTTCTTTAAAGTACTTACGTATCCCCACTTCACCCACCCATAACAAAATACTTTCTAATTGACAAGAGTTCAGCCAGGTCTGAATTGGTACGTGAATACAAGACCTCATAGCTAATTGTTTCATTTAGAGGACCACACACAGTTGCTAAACATGTGAGGGAAGCAAGCTGACAGATGTCCACATCCCTTGGCTCTAAGAGTAATAATAACCCTCCAACCTAACAGAGTGCGAGCAGAAAAGACTCACAGCACACTGTCACCTTTCCACCCACCCTGAGAACCAAGTACATTCCTGCAACTTTTTACACGATTTTCCTCAGTCCACAGATAGAAGTTGCACATTTGAGCAGTGTGGAATAAAATCCTCATATAATAGGAGCCTAATTTGTATCCCTTATAGTACAAAAAGAGATAAAGAAGATGACTTTTTTTTTTTTTTTTTTTTTTTTTTTTTTTTTAAATAGTAAAGCCATAGAAATAATCTCAGCTTCCTGGGGGCAAGGGAAAGAGATGAGCATTCTTCCAAACAGATAACAAGACTGGTATCAGTAATGCAGACCAAAGTTATCACATAGGTAATAGTTTAGTAGCTTTCCAGAATTAGTAGGCAAAATACCTCCTGTATGTCTGTCTGGTGTCCTTCACAAAAGGCCAGGTATCTCCTAAATTATTTTTGCCACAAATAGAGTTTGTACTCACACCTCAAGGTCTTCTGGATAGCTGATATTTCAGTAAGGCTTTTTCTCCTTTTTTCAGTTGCAGACCAAATGCCTGAAAATCTTAAAGGATCGAAAAATGAGAGGTAAAGAAAGAACAGTTTTTCTTTAGGGGGGAAGAAATAAAATCTCATGGCTATTGAATATTACTCTTATGTTCTAACTGCCTGAAACTGTAACTGGTGGCAGTTTTTTCAGTCTATTAGAAGAACAGCAGAAGCCAAATTTGAATATTTGTCTGGATTCTTGGAAGAAAAACAATATATTATTCCATACTATCTTCTTGCATTTAGAATATTCCCAGTCTCAAAAAATGGAAATATTCTTTAAAATTGGAAGTTAAGAACATGTAAAAACTGTACTCTTTCACCTTAAATTTTTTCCTGACATACTGAGCAGATTTTGAAATCTGTGTCACTGCACAGGATGCTCAGGAAGAAATGTTTGTATAGAGCCACGGTCTTTTAATTACAGTCTGTGTTTATACTAATATCACAGCCATCAGCATCTGCATCCATGCAGTGTCAGCAGTAATTAGCACTGAATATATAGGCCTATGCATAAGAAGAATTGCTGAATGTATGATTTAACAGCACTGGATTGCTCCGTCACTATCCCCCACACACCAAAAAAAAAAAAAAACATTTTTAGTATGAACTACAAGACTCTAAAAAGGAGTCGCTATTTAAGTACAGATGCCAGCTCATCTTGCACAAACTTCCTCAAACAGACAAAGCCCAAGTTAGTGAAAAGCAGGAGGTGAAAAACTTGAGCAGTATAATGCAACACAAGCAGGGTTGCATCTTGTTTGACCTGAAAAATTCAGTCACAGTCCCACTGAATTTCGTGCATTTATGTCTGTGGTTATTCTTGTTAATGAGGTAGCCCAGTGTTAAGAGAGCAGTATAATAGTACCTGAGTGGACTTATTTGTTAGTTGCAGTGCAATCACAATTACTATAGTTGGGGCTCAGAACTCCCTATGTCTTAGCATGTTCAGTATCACAAGCTACTTGGGCTAAGTTGGTTATGCAGATTTACTCAAGACTAATCTTCAAAAGTATTGGGTTTTTTTTTCCTCCTTTCACCACTAAACATCTCACTGCAATATTTGTCTTCTAGGTTATTTGTATTTGAAACTGAGTTGTTTTTTTTTTTTTTCTTAAAACAAAATCCAACATCTTCTTAACAGCATGCAGAACACAGTTCCAAAACCACAGGGAGGGTAAATTCATTTTTATTTTATTTTTAAATAATGGAACCTTTGTGCTATCTGAAATGAAAGACTGTCTTCAGCTGGAGGTTTCTCTTCTTCCCTCAGTTGTGGGGTTTTGGGTGCAGGAAGCTCACTGAAAGATGGGTGAAAATTGTAAATAATTAAAAAAAAAAAACCCATACATTATGAAATCTTCTGCTCCTTGCTGAATTTGTTTTGGCATACAGAGACACTAATGCACCTGTGGAGAGAATCTTCTCTGTAATGGATGACATCTGGTTTGAAGACAAAAGTGGAATGTCAGTAGACACAGTTAAGGGAATGACAGTGGTGAGAGCCAATCTTGCTGGCAACTGCAGTGGGGTCTCTGAACAACTGTTTTAAAATGTGCTTAGCTTCCACAGAAAACCCTGAGTGCATTTCTGGGATATCTGCAACTTGCTTACACACACTGTTGGTTTGGTTTGTTTGTTGTTTGTTTGTCTATTAAAAAAAAAACAAACAGGTTTTTTTCTTTGTTTTTTTTCAGTTTAGACATAGTAGCACCTAACACATCAAAGAATTATTCAGTCTTATGTAGTTTCATTCATTTCCACTGAGTTATTGCTAGTATGTTGGATTAAACCTGTGCATAGTCCAGTTAAAATTATTTTGTTAGTAAGATTGGAAAGTTTTGGTCAAAACCCATTTAATAGTTTAACACGAGAGACCAGATGTATGTCAGCTTAATGTTTAATGCTTGTGAAAAATCTTGAATTTCTCAGAAATTGTGTGTTTTGTATAGAAATAGATGCTGTCTAGAAAGCAGAACATCCTCTGTATGTACATACTTATATATGTGTAAATCAAACTATGATATCAAAATGAATGAGAAAAGAAGGAAATAGAATGATCTCTGTTTTAAAAGATCCTATTAAAAAAACAAAATGACGACAACAACAAACAGCTCCTAGTTGGCAGTGGTGGAATGCATTATTAGTTCTTTCTTTTCTAATAGAAATAAATTTTTAAAAACCAGTTCATTTCTATTCATTTTATAGTGAATACTGCATAGTTTGTTTTTTTTTTTTAGAAAACAAATAAAAATGCCTTGACTGTTCTATTGCATATAATTGATTGTTCTTTCCTACCATGCTGTACGAATATTTGCCTTCAAGGACATGTATTATATAACTCTTGAAAATTAGCATACAACTATTTCTAATCAGTCTTTATATTCTGGGAAAGATCTAGGTAGACAAAGACCTCCCAAAATTAACAGAGGAAACTGAAGAAGACGAGTAGACTTTTTTAGGTGCACAGTCTGTCTTGTAAACTTTGGCATACAGGTCATAGTCTCTGAGGTTCATCACATGCGTGTGTCAACAGAAACTGCACTGTAGTTGGCTGCCTTATGATTCCTGCTGTGCTCCTGATGTAGGCATTTGAAATAGATGAGATGAATTGGGTTATGGTCATGCTTATTACTCTAAGGGGCAGATATTGTGATGAGTTACTAGGTTTACTAATTTAGAGGGGTGTTGCATTCAGAACTATTTGTGAAGAAGGCATACTATGTGAAAACAAAAGATGCTCACATAACCAGTCCACTAATGCAGCTGTGGCGAAATGGTCTAAAAAGAACATGAGATAAACTTAGAATGCTTTCCTGTAGTAATCCCCCTTCCTAATATGTAACAGTTACCATGATATGTCAATATTTCACTTATGTTTGTGTGACTGAGATATTGATACTAAAGCCTTCAGATGTTATCATCAAGTTATTTCTAAGTGTAGGATGTGCATCAGTGTGATGCAAACAAGGTGACACTCAGCTAAATCAGGCCATGAGAGATGGACATTTTTCCAACAGCTGTGCTAAAAGATCACAAGGAGCAGGTGGGGGGCCAGAGAGACCTCAGGTGAAGGATCTAAACCAGTATGGAGCATCTGCTCATAGTTTCTCGGTACTGCAGATCAATATGATGCAAAACTCATCAGTACTGACTACAAGTTTTTGATGGCGGTATTGTTAGTTATTTTTCTCTCACAAAGAGTTTCTCTTACTTTCTCAAAAGCAGTACATTCTCTGCAATCCTTTATGATTTATTTATTTAATTATTTATTTTCAATAGAAACTAGCAATTATGACCCAGGTATATCCATTTAAAGTCACTGTGATTATTATTTCTACAGGTATGTCTCTACAGATGTAGTGATACTGATATGATTTAGGAAAAGCTTTGGAATACATTGCAGTGATCAGAAGAGACCTATGAGCTAATCAAGCCAAAAGGGCATGAGTTTCTTCCTCTCTTGTCTTACATTTGATACAGCAGTATCAATATGTGAGTTGTGCAAACTAATAGATGAAATATTTCAGAAAAGGTGACCTAGTATACCTGTGAAGCTTTCATCATTCAGAAAGGACCTCAGAGTAGAAATAATTTTAAGTGACTATTTTTTCAGTAGAAATGTATTTGTGAATAACATCAATGTTAGATGAATAAAAAAAAAAATAAATGTGTGTTTATTTGTCTAAGTTTGGGAAACTATGCTCTTTCAAGCAGACTAAGAGCTCTGTAGAACTGGGGCTAAAAGAGGCAAAAGGATTGTATCTGAATGATGGCAAACTGAAACATTCAACAGCATTTCCTATTTGGTCCACTTATTAAATGATATGGCATAAAACGTAATAAGCAACTTTGTAGGGCATCTTGTGCCTAGAATGATTTATGCTCTTCATAACTTTTTTAGTAACAGGCAGTTTTCCAACACAGTAATTTGCAAGTGTTCTTTAAGAAAGTGAATCAATATATTATCTTATTTTGAATAAATGTATGTACAAGAAAACATTGAATAGACTGTTTTTTCTAGTCTTGCCAATTTTCTCTGAGTTATAGGAAACATATACAAATATGTCATAATTTCAAGGAAAAAAATATTTTAAAGATCTTAAGAACTTTCAGTTCTTTAACAACCAATGTGGGATATTAATGATCAAATTTCAGACTATTAATGAGGCTCCTAATATCAGTCAGGAAATTAGATATTAATAATGGACCTGAATCTAACCCAGTAAAATACTCCAGAGCTTTGCGAGTGTTCCTATTCTGATCTCAGCAGGAGAGAAACAGCTTTTGTCCCTGTGCAAAGAGTCCGGTGAAGTCAGTCACATACATGGCAGGCTCTCAAGGCTGACTCAGAGTGAACTGTCTTCACATCTTCCTCCCACTGACAGGGCAAGGCATTACTTTCTAGCTGGTTTTGGACCAGTGTGTTTGGCTGGCTCAGTTGGAATTACTGTTGCTGTTCGAGATGTTCTTGAGAGCTGCTAGAACTGAGCAGGTGTCTGAAACAGACCATGTGGGTTGTTCCCTTTCTGGATGTTCTTAGTCATGGAAGATATGTATAGACATTGTGCTGAAGGCCATGTGAAGAAGATTTTGATTCAGACTGTTTGAACTGGGAGCTTCCACATTATTTTCTGTTGAGCCACAGCATATTATCATTTTCATGATAGCATCTCAGTTTTTTTAGTTTACAAAGACTACAATGCAGAAAAAACTCCAAGAGAACAATAACAGACTTGAATTCAGTAGCAATTGTAAAATTTGTTAGAAATAACTGTTTCTTCTAATTGAATCTATTGCCTCTATCTTTGGGTATCAAAACACAGTCTTAAGTAAATTATTTTTCTCCATGCTACGTTTTACTTTCACCTGTCTAAGCTAGTTATATAGAATAGCTTGCCTTCTTATCTCAGTAGTTTAGAGTAAACATGGTGTTTTTTCTTTTGATGTTGCTTAAGTCATAGATGTCTCAGTTCTTAGAAAATATATAAAAGCTATACTTTTTTTCTCTGGAATAAGAGTAGGTCTTTTTGTGAAAATAGTTTTGAACAGTGAATGGGAGGATGGACAGAGAAGGACTCCATCTAGATCTAAGTGTAATACATACTGCTCTGCTGAGGCTTACAACTAAATGTATCACTAGCATGGCTACAAGTAATGAGGCCAACATTAGTAGCAGTTGGCTTGGCTTTCCCCTATCTATGAGGAAGTATCAAATACATACAGTGATGTGAATAGATATAAGGTTTAGGTTTTTAACACATTTAAGTGAACATGTAGGTCACCTTAGTTTACAGATGATGTAATGTGGAGAAAAAGCTACAAAGATTTATATGTGAAAAAGATGCTTGGCTTTTCTTTATAAACATGGCGCCTTTATTAAATAAACAGAAAAACAAAGAAGCAAAAAATAAGAAAACATCACCAACAGAAAAACTCAGAGCATCCTAAGCACACAAGGAAACAACAAGAATAAGCACAGGTTCCTTGTTTGCACAGTGCTTAGCATACCCTATGCCAGATCCTGAATAGAATTTTGTGGCTATAGTAATTCAGATGAGAAATAACCATAATCAGTCTTCTTTCTAAATTTTGGTGTGTTATTAAACTTTACTCGACTGAGGATAGTGTTAAGAGGTGCTTAAGTGTTATGCAAACCTAATAGATCACAGATGTCAAGTGTGATCATCAGGAGAAACATAGGACATTTCTACTGTCTAACTTAGTTGCTAGCACTAGGATGACCTGTCCTGCTTATTTTCTTCTATGTGTAATTGCTTTTTGGAAAAGGACTGTGGATTTTGTCCACAGATCACGTCTTTGTACATTTGGAAGCATTATATATCATTCCATGGTGACACACCTGTTGAAATCAGCAGTCATTTTGGAGCTGTGGGCAGATGTAAAAAGGCTTTCCTGCAGTTAGGGTCCTAAAATGTGCAGTATTGCCTTAGTGGTTCTTATTTTGTCAATGCTTTTTTGACAAAACTTTTTAAAATTATGTTTAAGTTTTACAGCCTTCTACAGAAAAAGAGGATGCTTCTGTGCTATACCTGAGATTATGATAGCAAAGTCTCCCATCAGTTGAAATTATCCTGTTTCTTGATATTACTCTGCTGTGTCTATCAAACAGTAAATCTACTATGAAGCAATACTTAATGAAAGCTAATCTCTGTGTGTTTTATAGGTGTAAAGTAAGCCTCAATCACAACCCTGTTAGGTGCAAACTTTTAGATGAAGGCAGTTATATTGGCTGTACTAACACTTGAACTGCTTGAACTGCTAAAATTAAATGGGAACTACATGCCCACTTTTACATGAGCTGCAGTATCACAGTTTACTGTGATAGTTACAGTGTTCACTACAAGCAGAGATATTATAAGCTAAAGCTACAGTTCATTATATATGAGTTACTATGTCCTTCACTTTAAAAATGCTTTGAAATTTGTAATAGCTGAAAACATCAGCCTTAGTCTAGCTTCCAGGTTTCTCAATTTGTCCTTTGACGTGATCATTAAATCAGTTTAACTTCATACCTACAAACACAAAATAAAACTTAGAGGTAACTTAGAAGTAACATGTTGCACCCTTTCCTTGGTGAAATTATGATTAAAGTCTGTTCACCTGGGAAAATCCAAGTACTCATTGTAAGCATAATGGTGCTTCAAAGAAGAGCTAATGATACAGTTTATGAATTTTAATTTCTGTTTCAAAGTCAGCAAGTGCGCTTTCTATAAATGTAAACCATCTGTTGGCACCTTCTAAAAGACTAGAATTCAGTACACCCAGGCATGAATTATTTATTTAGCCTTTTTTTCCTAAGTAAACTGTATGTTTTCTTTTTTTTCTTTCTTCCTTAATAAACCATTTCTGTGTGATGTGAGGTTTCAAAATCAACACATTAATAACGGTAACTTATACAAAGTGAGATCTTTTTGAATTATGAAGATAAGGGAGAGGAGTTAAGTTTTTTTTCCTTTGAAAACGTATTTAGTAATATGTCAGACTGTACTGTTTTTATAGATATTTTTAACTTCAAGTAGCACCAGTTTCGGGGGAGGAATAACTCAGAGTTGAAGGTGCTATTGAAGGTCTATCACAGAGAGCATATGTCTATGTATGCCAGTTTATTATTGATTGCTTATAGATCCTTTCATTCATTTAAGAACAGCTGGATTAAATCTGTAGGACTGTACATAGAATATGCACTTTGAATACTGAGATAAGCTCATGACTCTTTCTTTGGTATGAATTCACAGTGAAGCACAGCTTCAGTTTCCAAATAAGCTGTGGTTGGTGCTTGCTAGTTTTCATGGTGCTTTTATCTCATGTGCTTTATTTATTTATTTATTTGTTTCTTTTCTGGCAGCTGTTCTTGATGAGATATATTTGGACACTTGGGAGAGGAAGCAGAAACAGATGATCTATCTTGTTGCACTTTGCTAATTAGAACAATTCCCAGTGACCTCCATCTGCATCAGTTCAATTTTGCCTTTGAATCATGAATCAATAAACATTTTCTCTATTTGATAATCCACCATTCCTTGATCCTGTGAACAAATAGCACGTTAGCATTGTTTTTCATTTCTTTGAGTTCTGAAAAGCCGCTTCCTTTGCTAGTAGTTGGAATATACAGCTCTAAGAACTGCAGAGGCAAGTTGGGTACCAGCAATGACCATGTCAACAAATACAAGCTAATTTCATCACAGCATAATTGGAGCTGAAACAATGGTAAAACCAGCCCTAAAAATGATCATTTCCACCTCACTGCTGTTAGAGCTTTGCACCTGTCATTCATTGGTCTTTCACATTCAGTTTCCAGACATTTCTTGACTTTACTAAAATTAGTCTCGACTGTTCTAATTTTGGTATTCTTTTGCTAGATTAATGTGAAATATTCTACTCTGTAGGTGATACTGCTACTTCTGATGTTATTCAGTATGGAAAGAGACTAGTGATTATGCTGGAAATACAGAACAGTAAGAATCAATTTTGTATCAGAAATATGTGCTTGTTCATCACTAACTTCTAAACCTCTGTGACCCTCAGTAGTTTTCTTCATGGAAAAAAAAAAAAAAAAAAAAAAAAAAAAAAAAAAAGTTGAACTGAGATGTGAGGAATTGTGTCTCTATATTTTAGCATTTTGATGCTCATATAGGATCATTCAATTGCCCATTCCACTCCATGTGCTTTAGAGAGAACCTGGAGTGACGAACAAACTGACTTAAATTGTTAAATGCCTAAAAGCAACTGGAATTAAGTTGCCATTTCTGTTCCCCAGCTATCCTCTTTGATCCCTCCTACTCAAAGATTTAATTTCCTGAAATTATATTATGTAATTACCTTGAGCTGTTGACTTCTTAAGTTAACTTATTTCTTTAAGTACTTTTGAAATTACATTCTTAAAATGAATATATTCTTCAAATGAATATATTTATTCATTGAAAAGTCTTTGTGATGTCAATATAATCTCAAACAAATTCAACCCTATGTAGATGTTATTTGGTTAAATAACTGTGTGCTCTTAGCTTTAATAATACAAACTTGTTGCATTGTTTGCAGTTTATGTTCACTGGATTTGCTTGTGTACTTAAGTGTTCTCATAAATACTTGCACTGGTTTCCTAGGATCTAAGACCCTATACATTAATTAATGTAATTTAAATGTTGAATATGCTTTATCATTCAGGATATCTACTATTGACATACAATGTGAATTCATATATGTGCTTAGTTTCATAAAGCACACACCTTTAAAAGTCCATAAATGTACACAACAGTGGTTGCTTCCTCTCTATCAGAGTAAGAAAAAGGAATGTATTAATGTTAAATCAATCACTTGATAGCTCACTGTATCAATAATCATTAGCTTTCATTATTGGCCTGTCTCTGAGCAAAAATTTGGGATCATTATTTCTGTTTTTCCAGGAAGAATACAGATGTGCAGGAGATGCTTGCTTGCTTATTTCCTTGCAGGTTTTCCGAGTGTTTCAGAATAGAGCTAGTTCTCTTGACTCTCTGCCCACAGTTCTATGAAATATAATCACCAGAGGAAGACCAAATTCACATAAAGATACAAAGATAGCAAAAAGCTTTTTTATTTGAGCAAATACATACTTAGGTAGGTATCCCATTATCTTCCTCATTTTAGTAAGAAAATAAATGTGTCCCAAGAGTATCAGGCCCCCACTATGAACACTGACAGAAAAGATTTAAATTAAGGGAAGATTAAGATTGTTACCAAGAAAGTATTTTCTGCTTCTTTCTTGCATCACTAACAAATCTGTTGTCTTTTTTAGTAAATGAAGTGAAAAAATAATGTGGGGATATATTTAGGAGACTTTAGAAACTTCTCTGCTATATCGCTTTCACTTGAAGTTTTATTTGAAACACATTACAAAAATGAATCTAGTTAGCTGAGATATTCAATGAAAAAGAAATCTCAATATAATTGTTTTAGCCCTTCTACTGTGTTTTGATATTTTTAAGCTTCTATTTATACTACAATAATTTCCTAAAATGTAACATGGATCATACATAGTTTTAAAATGAATCATTTGCCAGTATAAAAATAAAATAATTTAGTTAAACAATTTTCCAAATGTTTAAAACCAGATTTCCTAAGAATTAAGAAAAATAATTGGATTCAGTGCAAGAACTGTAATCTGAATGCTAAATATATATATATATGATATAATTTATCATTTTTCATAATATATCTGTGTGTGTATATACATATATCAACCACTGCAACAAAATTCTGTTGCACCAGTTGAGTACAATCCATTGCTTAGATGAGAACAGAGCTGCTGTGCCCACCTAGAGTTCAGCTTTACTATCCTGAGACAACAGCGCTTAGTTGCACTCTGAATTCTGCATATTTGTAGGGGTATCATATGTTTTCTGCCTGCATCTTTTCTCTTCCCTGATACACTTCTGGTTGAAACTGAACAGAGAGAGAACTCCACTTATTCCCCTTTGGGGTAACCATGTGTCTTCTCATGAAAACTCTGCATGCTGTGGCATCAGCTGTTAACCTAACAGAATTTCTATGTAAACATTTGAAGTAGAAATGACTTCATTGTGCTATAGATGTTTAAATTAAACATTTATCGTTATGTTATAGTTACTGTGCAAGGCCAACATCTCTCAGTCTAGTTGGCTCAGGGGCTTGTTTTGTAACACTCTGTGAGCTGCCAGCTCTCAAGACATTTGGTGTTTTTCTTCAGTCCCCTGATTGTGGAATCACGTCATGCAGTAAGATTATCTTTCATTTTGCAAATGAAAAGAAAAAGAAAGAAAGAAGAAAAAAAAAAATAAATCCCAAAACATAGAAGACTCTGAGCATAAAGGGACGATTAGAATTAATTATTTCATCAGCACCTAAACCCAAATAAAAGGACTCTTCCCTCCAAGCTGAACGTTTGTAAGACACCTAATTCTGAGAGACGTGATTTCTTGCACAAGCAGGGATGCCTGTTTTACGCTCAAGATACATTAGGTGTTCTTGGGACAGAGCCAGGCTTTTTCTTCTGTTGATTGAAGAGCTTTCATGTCTATGGGTATGAGGGCTCCTTAAAATTTACTGTCACTGACATTTCTATTGAATTTAGAAGATCTAACTTCATATTCAGACATTATTATTATTGATTTGGGAAGTTGTAAGAGAGGTACTTATACTCTAGATATCAGAACTCTTCTGAGGTCACCAATTGCATGTCATAGTTTTCCTTTGTTCAGTTATTGATGTAACTTATGAATAGTCATACATATTTCTTAAAGGCTTATTTCATATTGTCAGAAATTGCTTTGATGAATCTGAGATTCTGGTGATAATTGTCTACAATGCAATCTAGATAGGTTTCTATCCTTTTTGAAGTAATAACTCACAACTAAGTAGAAGACCTAAGACTTTGGATTTTACCACTGGTTGTGTAAGAAGAGCATCCGACTCTGCAAATGCAGTCAGACTTACAGCCAACAATCTGTGCTGCAGAAAGATGAACGTACTGACTGTGTAGACTGAATTCCCTTTCCTCCAGCGCTGTCAGTATGTGGACTGCTGCTGGGGCACTGTGAGGGCTGTTTCTTTAGACTGAATGATTTATTTGGCCTAATGTTGAAGTCTGGATTGCTCAGTAATTTAGAGAAACATTATTTTATAGAAGATGAAGTCAAAATTGTTATCCACCAGAGACTAGTAATACTGAAGGAAAATTATGTCAGCCTGCAGGCAGGTCATTGATTTACTGAGTTAAACAAATTAAATCTATTTAGTGTCTTGCATGCTCTGAACTGAGGAATGTAGATTTGCCCCACACTTGGCTTTTTATGTAGATGTGTGTGGAAATGTGAAAATTACAACTGTTCAATAATCATCTGTAATTTTTTATATTTTTCTGTCTGCATTTTCTGTGCCGCTAGTAAAATACTCTGCTGCACAGTATTTTATTTTTACTCCCTCTTTTCCCCCCTACCTGTTATAGTGCTCTTGAATGTGAACATTTAACACTAGCTTTCTCAAATATATGCTTTCAACTTCTCATCCTTTGTAGGCTTCATATACCTGATGCCATGTGGTCATAATAGATTTAAGATGATTGCAGAGTTTATTTTCACTTTGACCTTCTCTGAGTCTACAGAATTGACTTATGCAAAAGGGCCTGTAGTACAGTAAATAGATTTATCCACACACAGATTAAAAATATTTTTCTAAGATCTTCTTAGCAGAAAAACAGTGTATTTTATTTTATTTATTTATTTTAAACATGGAAAGCATAAGAAACTTAGAAGAGTAACTGCCCTGTAAAAAAATTATGTCACTAACTCAATGATCCAGTTTATCTTTCTCTAAATATCTATGTTGGCAGTTTAATAGGGATGAAAAGAATTCCCACAACCTATTAGTATGAATGCCTGAAAATAAAAATTTCCTTACTTCAAGCAAATCAGATTTATTTTGTCTATTCCCTCCAAAGCTGTAATCCTAGCTCTCTTACAATTGTCATTTATTTTATTTGTTTAAATTTGTTTCAGAGCCCTCCTTTACTCTTCCACCCAATAGTACTTTCCACTGTGCATTCAACATTTTATTTAATAAGAAATCTGGTGTTTTTATATGTATTTATTCTGCTACTTTTTGGTTGTCATTGTTTCCTTTTTCTTGAATTATAAAACAGTGTATAGGCCTAGTTAGAATTCTGTTAAGTCCTGTGTTCAGAGGAAAAAAAATAACATCAAAACTGATTGTGACACAGAAAACAGGACAAAATTGTGCTGATGTTCATACAAGAAAGATTTGTAATGGAGAGACTGAAGGAGCTGGTTCTGTTTTATTGATACTTCTCTAATTTTCTTAAATAAGCTTTTCCCATGGAAAATTGTAGGCAAGGTTTCTGTAAGATTGCTCAAGGAAATTGTTGTCCTTTTTGGAAATGCTCTGTTTTGTTGCATTTACAAAGCAAAGTTAGGTAGCCTGACAAGAGAGCCTGATCAGGGAAGTGATAGGAGGAGGAAAGTGTCTGTGGCTCTGCCCTCTTAGGGCTTCGTAGCAGCCTTTGGTAGATTGGAGTGCTAAGTGTCTGAGGCAAAACCTGTATCTAAAATCATCTGCTTCCATTCTCAGAGTTAACAGCAGAGTATTCCATAGCAAAAATCATCTAGATTGGAAAAGGCCTTCAAAATCAAGACCAACCATCAATCTGACATACCTGTCACTAAACCAGGTCCCTTAGGATGTCCTCTTTCATATTTTGTTTTACATCACAAATCTATTATGATTCCTACATCTTGGATCTCTAGCTTTTCTCATTTGTTGAGCTTTTAAATTTTAAACTTTCTAACAGACAATTTTTAACTTTGCTCTGGAATCAGTATTGCCCTTGCCTAAGCAGTAACGGCCTGATGTTCAAGCAACACGTTTATGTAGTCATAGCTTTCTTTGTCTTGATTGCATGTATAAGTTTATGAAACAAGTAAGTTGCTAACAAAGGATGCAAGAATGCTATGAAATAGATACGGTGGCTGCCACACTGTTACACTGAAGATGAAGAATAGACTAGTATGTGAACAGATGCAATCCAAAGAAAGATGTGTGGGAAAGGGTCCAAAGACAAATGAAGGTGGGAAAGCTAGCAGAAAGAAGAATTAGGCAAATAGGTTTTGGGAATATTTGATCATTTTTTTGGGAAAATACTGTGCCAGTGTATGGGTGAATCATGTCACGGAAGCATAATCAGAATTTCAAAAATATTGGTCTGCCTTGGACATGTTTTTAAAAAGAAGAAAGTCTGGATACATTTATTTTTTTTTATCTTGCCCCTCAATCTTGTTTCAAAATGAGCTGTTGAACAGATACGTAGTTCCATGTTTTAATAGATCAAACTAATTTCTGCTTTGTGAATTCAGACAAATAAAAATGTTTAGGTCAGAAGGATAAAATATTTTACACAAACCATGCTTGAAGTAATTTCAGTATGAAATAAATAAATAAATAAATAAAAATTGCTTTGATTTGCACAAACTTATCAGCTTTCTACTATTTCTTTCAGCTGAGGACTTCCAGGCTGGGAATGCTCACCTAAATAAGCACTAAATGGTTCTGTAATAGGTTGTTTAAAGAAATAATAATAATAATAATAATAATAATAATAATAATAATAATAATAACAATAATAATAATAATAATAATAATAATAATAATAATAATCCTGTTTGATTCAATATTTTGCTTTTATTCACCACACAGAAATGTCACCTTATCTAAAGGTACACAGCTCTGCATCTGTTCTTCATAATCTCAGTCTCCTCTCTGCAACCTTTATAGAAATCTGTGCAGTGAGAGGTTATTTCTGAAATGGTTTGTAGTGCTTTCTGTAAGTCACATGAATGCCCTGCCGTCTGTTTTACTTCCATACCTGCAAAGGCCTGGCAGGTGATGGATCATCAGTTCAGTAGTATAATATTCAGCTTTTTTTTTTTTTTTTTTTTTTTTTTTTAATACTGATACAGTTATTTTTCTTCTTCCCTCACAGTACATTTTGGGAAATGGTAGGAAATTAGGAAATAAGCAGCTTTTTATTTTTGGAAAACATTGTGCACTGATGGCCATGTTAATATGTGGACGATTAAAGTCTCATTTTAATGATCTCTTACAGTCATCACCAGTCACTCTGACAACTGCAGTAGCTGGATAAGGATAACAGCATTTGCTGCAAAGTTTCCACATACAGACATTTCAGACCAAAAAGTACCGTATACAGTCATTCAGAGGGGCATAACTAAAATGAATTGACTCAGCATATTCAACACCTTAATAACTTTGACACATAGTTTTTGTAAAATTAGCCCCAGTGTAAATTTAATGGGACTGACATTGTAAAAGAAAAATAAAGCAGGCAGTCTAGAAACATTTCTGTGCAATTTAGGCACATCTCATGTTTACTGTCATAAAATTTTATGGCTGCACAGAGCAGCCAAATTATCTACAGGAAGCTAAACATTAATAAATACCTCTTTAAGTATGCAAGAATAGATTAAGTCTTTTCAGAAGGGGTGATGCAGCATTAGACAAAGGAATCTATAGTCACACATGCATATATCCATCTAGTCCTGCTTCCATTTTAACTAGTGGAAACTTTGCTGTTGCCTAAAGTGTTGCTGAATCAGTGTAACAATCTATGTAATTTTTTCAGCTATACACTTTTATCTTTTTATGGATCTTCTTACATGTAATGAGAATGGAGTTAGGATACCTATAAAGACTGAAGATATGTGTCAGTAACAGGCTAGATTCTCACAGTGTTTCCAGAATGACATGCAGGACGTGTGCACTCAGATGTTCTAGCTTCTCCTTTAGTCTCATATGAGCTGGGAGAATATCCTCTCTTGTCTATCCTAATTGGACCATTACACACACTTTCAAAGGGATTAAACACACATGTGAGAACGGGTGGAGTAAATATAACTTTTATGCCACTTGCAGGCACAGAGATTCCTGCAGGATAGCATAATTGATACATAATTTTGCAGAGTTTACAAACACCATTGTTTCATAGGTTTTCTACTCATCAGGAGACCAAATATTATTTTCATTAAGCAAGGATCTCTTAGTATGTCTCAGAGAAGTGATTATGGGGCTACGTTTGCATGAATGCAGCACTTCTACACTTTGCATATGAAACTTGCATATCTGGAAAGGCTTAGGGAGTGTTTTCCTGCAAACAGGTTTTCAGTCGCTTCTGGGTGCCATCTACGCCTTTTTGCAGTAATCTGTCTGGTACTTCATAGCAAACCATTCTTCCTCTACTTACATTGCAATGTGGAGCTAGTTTAGCTTGACCGCTGCTACCTTTTTTGGCATAAACTTCACAAATCTTTACAACCTGTCTCTAGCTTTTTCATTTACATTGTCTTTGGAATTGCTCTTTTTCACTGAACAGAAAGCAGTAGAATTTGCCCTGTTACCTGATCTACGTCAGCCTAGGTGCATTTGACCTATGCAATAGTACACAACCTCAGAATGATTGAGTCCAGGGAAACTCAGCATTAAAATCTCAATTTTGACATTGCAACAGTATTCAGAGAAATAGGAAAATCTAAATAGGCTAGCATTATATCAGTTCTCAGGCACTTTCTATTTTTTTTCGCATCTTGGCTCTGTCCGCGCGTAGAATGACTATGTTGCCAGTCCTTTTCACTGATTTTCTACACCTTTCTTATTGGGACAGTTTGCAGGTTATTGACCGCACATTTATAACTGTTCCCAATCTGACTTGAACATGCTGCTAAGATAAGCCATTCAGAGAAGTTAAAAGGGAGTTCTGAGGCTTTATTTTTATTAGAGTTTTCTCAACATGCCACTATTTTCTTACAGTTTCATGCCTTTTCTTTCCCAATGATTGACTGCCCAGTTATGTGTTCTCTCAGACAGTGATTTACTTCTTTTAACTTTTTCTCAATCAGAAAAGCATCTCTTGAGACTGCAAAATTTAAATAAAATCATCCTCAGATGTCTCATGCTTCCTCGGTATTTTCTAGTGATTTTAATAATTTGAGTTATAATAAAAAGTACGTGACACTTTTACAGTGATGTAAAAAAAAAAAAAAAAATCAGAAATGCAGCATGAATTAGTACTGAAACAGTACTGTTACAATATGAGCTCTGCAGAAACATACAAGGGATACTCCATTCCAAATCTGGATTTGCTATCTGACTTCCCTTAATCATGATGACATACAACTTATTGAATTTCTGCTTTTCTACTTTTCTTGATCATGTCTGGAAGTGTCAATAGATGGTTGTGACCCACCGTAGTGATTTTGGCAGTCTCTTTTTATCTGAAACTGCCAGGTAACTTTGTTTCTGTTGATAGAATCTGGTAATTTCACACCATAATCTAGAAGAGCTGAGAAGGAAACAATTTCTTATTTAAATGAGTGGTATTTTCCTCCCTAAAGAAAGCAGTGATGTTTTTCTTTCCACCTCTGAAATGTATTCTTTAACTGTTTAACTTAGAGCTATTAAAAATGTGGGAAACAAAAAGAAAAATGCAGTATCTTAAGCAAATGTGAATTTGAAAATCATATTTTGTCTAAAATAAAAAATTACTGTTATATTCACAAATGACAGTTAAGCTTCCTGTCTAAGTAATGTCTACGTGTAATTGATCATATGTTTTTCCTTTAATGTGCCTAATTTGTGTTTGGCTCATTTCAGTGATCCCATATTCCTGATGTTCAGTTATCTTTATCCACTCTCCAGAAACATTTCTGTACAAATTCCAGAATGAATTCAACAGAACATTGTGACAAAATATTGTACTACATACTCTAAAGGGCTGTATACTTCCTGACTGCTAGTTCACATTCAGTGTACAGTCCAGCCATCAATATGACGGCCCAAGTTTAACTGAAAATTCAATTTGATGGATATTACAAAAGTCATTTGGAATTTGGTAAACACAGTCCAACACAATGCTAAATTTTATTTTGGAACACTTGCATAGATAAAAGAGGAATTGCTAGAAATGTTCTCATTTAAATAAAAATAAAATAAAGGCAGGTTTTTTGTTGCTCTGAACAAACTGAAGTTTTTTACATAATGGTTAATAAACTTATGGAACACATTACCAAAGGAAGATCGCTCTTGAACCTGATGGAGAGAATTTAAAAATAGTAAATTCAAGCCAAGATGGTGGACCAATATGTTTTTAATGGAAATAGAGTACCAAGCGAGATGAACTCTGGTCAAGAACCTAATCACTGGTAATATTCAAGTGACAGCTGTCAAGTACTGGTATAAGACATCAAATCAGTGGGAATAGTTACAAGAATAAGACAGTGTGCACAGATCACAGCTTAGATGGCTGAAGAAATCTTAAATAATTATGTGTTACTAAATTATATCACAGTTGCACCAAATCGAAACGGTAGGAGAGGTACAATGGGTTACTTGCCCTCAGTGCTGACAGTACTTTTTAGAGTAAAGAGAACACTAGCTTCAGTTTCTTTACTGTCTGGAGATGTTCAGCTTTTTCATGTCCAGCCTTCAACAGCTTGTTCTTTGTATAACATCATCTTGGTCTCAGCACATTTGGGCAGTGTACGTTTCTACTCCTTAGGAAGAGAGAGAGGTCAGAAGAGTCAAAGTACTTTTGATGTAGTTAGAACATCCTGATGCTGTTAGAAGGTTCACCTCAGCAGAGTCTGCCTTAACATTTTCTGTTAGCTAGCTACTGACACCATTCACTTATCAACAGGGAAGAATATATCTTGGCATTATAGTGTTTATGAAGTAAAACTAGGAGTCTGGTTGAGGCACAGTGGTTTTTTCAAGGCTTTTTCTAAAGTGGTAGCTCATCTGAGGAGCAGCACACCATATCCCAAAGGGATAATGGCTATAAACTTCTCTTTCTAATGTGACAGAGTCAACATCTTTGGTTGCATTTATGGCTGTAAATTAAACAAGGAAAGGCCTCAAGCCCTGGCAGATGCTTATTAGTGAGAATGCTCCCCGGTGGAAACTATCTTTCCTAGATAATGTCTGGGCACAGGCCAGGGACTGTTCCCAGTAGGCACTCCTGACAAAGCTATACAGTTATCTGGGACAAGAGAGTTTAATTCTATGGAAGGAAGCCATTCTGTGCCAGCTAGCCACAGGGTCAGAAAATCTTACTTTGTTTAGTGTAGCATTGTAGACAATATTTTGACTGTAAGGCAAAGAGTGTAAGACAAAATGCAGATGGAGAATACAAGTAGTTAATCCGTGGGTGTAGGGGTCATGCATGGTGTTCTCAATAGAAATGTTAAGATCTGCTTGTGCAGACCGTATTTGTTTCTAGATAATACAGTAATGTACAGATTTAGTCTTAATGAGCACCTAAGCATGATCTCAGATCCTAGAGGACTTTTCTTTGAAAGATCTCTGCACAGTTTGGAAAGACTGAAAGCAAACATGAGGACAGCTTCCAGCTCCTTAAACCAGAAGGGGATCATCTGTTCTGTATGTACAGGAAGAACAGAACAACAAGTGATGATCTTATATTCTATTAAGAGATTCAGATAGACTAGAAAAATTTTTGAATGGTAATGAGAGGAACTGAAATAGATTGCCTGGGGTTGCAGGTTAGTTTTTGTCACAGCAGAGCTTTGAAAATATCTGAATTGAGTAAAACTATTCCTTAAATCTCTACTTTTTTTGTCTGCAGTTCTTTAACACAGATGTATCTATATCAGTAATTTTTAAGATTTATTGTAAGTGTTGGTTGCAAGGAAGTGTCTGAATACTTTTGCTGTTGTTGCTCCAAAATTGCATCTTAAAACAATGAATGCATAATGCCTATAAGTAAACTGATGTTTTTCTATAGCCTGAGAGGCCTCCATTCAGTAGGTCACTGGAAGAAGCTGTCCGAGTACAAGCCTAATTTTACACTAAGGGAGTATGCCCATGCTGCTGTTTATACCATGCATCCACATTAACATGCATTTCATTAAAGGAGATAGGCTCTATTCAATTTTTCTGTTTTACTTCCTTCAAATTGAAGCTCTACATAGGAGTGCCTAATGTCAAGTCAGTGCATTGAAAGGGATAAAAAAAGAGGAGTACAGCAAATAACATTTGTATCACTTGTGTTCTAAATTTACACATTTCCTGTTTTGATTTGATTTTTTTCTTCCATCTTGGCTTACTAATGTAACTTCATTTTAGAGAGTTATCTTCTATTTTATCTAGGAAGATACAATTCTCATTCAAAGGGCAAGACCTCTTAGGGTAGGTATTAACTATTATGAGCTCAGTGTATTGCTGGAAAGTTATTCATATTGCTGATAACACAACCCAAAAGCTGTTTCCAGAATGTTTATATTGAATTTAGTGTCTTTTCATATTAGAGATTTCAGTTTTTACTAAAATGATAACAAGATTAAAAGCTCACCATTATAACAGGCAAGTTCCTATGACTTATACAACAATCTGCATTATTAAAATGATAATAGCTACATGTTATGAATTAATTCAAAGCACACAGCAGTGGACAGCGACTGGCTTTGCCAGAGACATAGAGCAACAACCTAGCCTTTGTCCTGCAATGTCGTTAGTCTCCTGCTTTACTTCCTTCAAATTGAGGAAATAATCAATAATACCAGCTGCAGCTGTTTCTGTCCTTTTGTCTGCCAGCCAATCAGTTTCAATTGCAAAATCAAAATCACAAAGAACCCTGCAGTCATGGAATTAGTGAAGCCCAGATACTTATGACATAATACAGTCTCTAAGCCTTTAAAACTAGAATCTCTTCTATGAGAGCTCGGTAAGTTCTTATGCTTCTTTCTCCTTTCAAGAAAATGAAGGCATGTACTCATGTGTGTATATGCATGCCATTATCTCCATTTTTTTTTGCTCTCTCAAGCTGATGTGCACAATGTGTGAAAGTTTGTTTGAAGGAGGGAGAAGGGAGATTGTCCTTTGGTGTTTTATTTGTGTGGTTTTGATTTGTTATACCATTTTGAAAGTTAGATATAGCTGTAGATGGTGTACAAAGGGGAAGTATTTTAATATTGAACTTTCAGACATAGACTTCAGGGTGTTGACTCCTGTAAAAGAATTTTGTGACAGGATATGTGAGCTGAAGCATTACAGAAAATGTCACTGTAACTTAGATCATGCATATTCATACATTCCTACAGATACTTACCCTCTTGTTTTAGTAAGTCACAAACCTAAGCATTTTGAAGTGCCTGTTCTATGACCTCAGTATCACTTATGTTACTTGGGACCACTTACATGTTTTTCAAGAAGTTCTGCTTAACTTTTTATGCTTTTTTAAAAAGGAAAAAACCCTCTGCTGGTCAAAATGCCATACTTATGAAGTTAGTCATAAAAAAAAAGAGTGATTCCTAGTTCTAGTACTAAGGTATAACATTGGGGTATGTTTTTATTTACGTTCCCAGAACTTGCCATAGATGCAAAGAGGTAGCTAAGCACTCTAGCTGCAAAGGTATGGTTGAATACAGCAAACTAAAGGAAAGGTAAATTGGTGGTTTATGTTTATTTAATAAAGTAGTTTCATTAGAGAGAGTATGGCTCTTCCCTATGCTTTCAATACCAGTTTTCCTTCATTTGTTATCTAAAGTAATTGTGTTTGAAATTGCCTTCTGAAATTAAAAATCTGATCCTTCTTCGGGGTAGCATTTTAAACAAAACAGTGAGGTAATTCTCAAATTAAAGAAAACTCAACTGCATGTTTCCTTATTCTACTTCAATACTTCACAGAACATCTTTCATTGTCACTTATGCCCATCTTCTCTAACAGACAGAAGAGCGAAATCTACTCTGTAATAATTTCCCATCTCTTAGCAGATCTTTGTTATGGTTCTCAGAAAGCTCAGATGTATATCAAGACTGCCTGTGCCTGTACAATGGGAAAACATGTGAACTCTGGTGTTAATAGATAAGTAAATTAAAAAGCATTCAACTCTTCAAAAATTATTTTCAGTGATCTGAAAGTGAAAATGTGGTGCTTTTTTCAAGTGAAGGTAACACTACTTGCAGCTGCTATTGCACATAACAATTGATGTATGTTTCTAACCATTTTTGACTGACACAGATCATACTAGGTGTTAATTGTCTTATCCTTTGTTAAAATCTTTGCCTGTCCTTGCTTCTGCAAAATGCAGTCTTAAGATGGAGGCAATCTAAATTTATAAATTGATAAAAATAAATAAGAAATAATTTTAAGGAATTAAAATTCAGTTCTCCAAATTCAACTCATCTTGATTCTTATATTGAAATAAGAAATAATCAGTATAAAAGCCAAGCAATTTGGAATGCTCTTGGTGTGTGAAAAAAAATAGAATGAAAATTAGTATGTAACTACTTGCTGTTGAAGTATTTACAAGTTTTTCAGTTCAAATTGTATTCCCTTAATTGTATTCCCCTTATGGAAAATATACCTTTCTTTGGGAGAGGAAGATAAAATGTAATTTCAAATTAATGATTCTTACATAATCTGATGAAAATATTGTAGAAGCTTTCAATGCATGTGAAGATAATAATTTATTTGCAGAGGACACTATAAAAACTAACAAAAAATCTTGTTGTGTAGGAAAGTTATAAATAGTGTGAATCTAGTGAAACAGGAAAGCTTCATAATTTATAAATCTGAGGATTTACCATCATTTCAGTACCTATTAGTGTCTAAATTGTTGCAGATTTTTGGGCCCTACTCCTAGAGAAACTTCCTGATGTTATCTTATGAATTGGCAAGAAATTGAATTTAACTTATGTTATTGGTACTTCAAGTTCATTCCTATTAGTTTATAGATTCTGCGTGCGCAGCATGCAGAAATGTGCAGAAAATCTCCATGTGCAGAAAGTCTTCCAGAGTACCAGATATTACTGTTATCATTATCAGTGACTTCTACTATAGATAACTCTGCTGTTCCTGCATTTTCTTCTGCCGTAGCATGCACTAAGGAAGATTTTTTTTCCCTTTCTCTGACAACATAATCTACTCTGTAAACATATCATCTCCTGTGAATGTAAGCTTCTGTTATAAAGCTTTAACAATTTATCGTGTTCAAAGTATTGTTTGTCTAGTCTGTTTTAAAATGGTAGTGATAACATCATTTCATACTCTATCCTCTTAACCACGTTAGTTAATTTATAGTTTTCTTATTACTATGTTAATGCTATTCATCTAGTTCATGCAACGTTTTCAAATTGTGATACAATAATACAAAGGTGAAAGTTTCAATTTTGTTTGTTTGTTTGTGTGGAATAGATACTAATACAAACTGCAGTTGTTATGGAACAGATGCAGAGTTCCTGACCAAAACCATACTGACGCAATTGAAATTTGGTTAGCTGAGCTAGCAAAAGGATGGCTGAGCTAAATTTGAGCCAGATTTGTGGCTTTAATGCATACAAATCCTATAGTTAATGTAGTCAAAATTCTGGGGACCTGAAGTCCTTTAATCTGCCTTGACATTTGCTAAATGATCGCTTATAAGTTTGATTTTCCCTGTGGGAGAAGAAGTGAAGGGAATCACTCACATGTATACACAATCTAATTCTACTTTTGCAAATACAAACTTACTTAAGCAAATCAGGAAGGGAGATCTGGCATGTTGATTACTTTAATTGAATTGTTTCCCGGATCAGTTAAGAGATCAGAGCTTATTTATTTAGTTCTCTCAAATGCTTTCCTTTATGCAAGTGTAATATGAGTATTTATGTTTTTTACTTTGTCTCTGACTCTCTTTTATGTTAATTGTCATTGGAGGAATATTTCTCCAACTCTCCCCCTGTAAAACTATGCATTCTACTGCAAAAGCTTCCTTTGATTAGTTTCCATTGTTATAAAATGTCTGTCCTTTAAAGGTTTGTCTATTCAGAACATGCCAATATGCTTCTCATGAATTTTTAATTAGTACTGTGTCTGTGAACCTATTCAGGTTACAGTGCCTTGTCTTCTGAACATATAACACAGATCCTTATTGGGTCCAAGACACACTATTACAAATCAGCATATATGTAGTCCTCCAAAAGTAATGCCTCCTATTTATTTCCATGAAAAGTACAAAAAAAAGCACAATAGCCTTATTTGATAGGGCACATTCTCAGCTACAAAGCACTATTTTTCAACATTGGCACCACCATTACCTGTGCATTTTTGTCAGCAATGAACAAGAGCTGTACATTGCGCTTAGAAAAATCTGCACCAGTGAAGCTAGTTGCCATTGCTGAACCACCAACCAGCACTTCAGTGTGCTCACAGCTGCTGTTTGATTTCTGTAAATGTTCAGCAAGTATCAGTGAATGTCAGTGAGTTTCATTTTTTCTACGTGAAGTAATTCAGTTCCACACCTTTGCTTCATGTGTACTTCTGTGTCAGAAGCCATTCTGTCAGACTGCCCCTCTGCTGCCATCTGTCACAGAGCAACAAAATGTAATGGAATATTGATGAAGAGGTTCAACTTCTACTGCCATATCACCAGCATCCGCCTCTGATGTCATGGGCCAACATAATAACATAGTAAGCATTATTTTCAAAACAGCCCTCAAATTAAATGATGAAGCAGCATAAAATATGCCATTTTTATACTATTTCTTTGAAAACAAATGTGTTCCCTCCAACCACAGCATATTGTTTTCCAGCTTGATTCTCAATGCCTCTCAGATCTGTATCATTTATTGTTTTCATTCAGTATTTACTGAAGGAGTGGTTTTATTTCTGTCATAGGGTACAGTATTCTTTCAGATTAGTGGAGTATTATACTGTCACTTTCTGTTACACAATAATTCAGTGTTTTCATCTCTTTACCTGGATTTGATAATCCAGCTACAGAAATTCTCCAGGCTGAGACATAATATTCAGTTTCAAGGACAAGCAGCATATTTTAAACTTCATGCTATCATTCCATTTATAAAAATATAGTAAGTATAAGTACATACCAAATTTTTATAGTTTATATTTAATTTAACCAGTTATATTTTCAAGATAAACCTTCCCCTTCAAAAAGTTAAAAGCATAATTCTTGAATGAAATTTATTGGTCTGTAGCATAACACTTCACTATGCGTGATGACACTTGGTAAGGAAGGACACTTGGAAGCAGTAGTCCAGTTAATTATGCAAAATGAATTTTAAAATCAAAGTATTAGTATTAATAAATACCATAATAATTAAAAAAGCCCATGAATCTAAATCCTACTTCACTTGGGACTTAGGCATCTAAAATCTATCTAAATCATGGACAGCTGATATATTTAATTTCTTCTAGTGACTAGATGCTCTGGATGATGAAATTCATAGTTGCCAAAACTAGTTGCTCAGTTGGCTCCTGAAATGGCTGTGACTTATAGTATTAACATGGGAAGATAGAAGTGCATTTCCTACCCTAATCTCTGTTGTGACTGAGTTGAGTCTGTTCAGGCAGGGAGAACAAAATGCTGGTTTAATTAAGAGCACAGATAACTCTTGCTGGCCCTTTAGCTTTTCTGTTAAGGAATTCTTGTTTGGGTCCTCATCCAAGAATAGAGGTGTCTGGATTCTGCACTCCAAGCCTTCACACGATGGAATCCACATTTCATGTTTTCAGGTGTACTTGCTTTTTTCCTCATCTTTATAGTTATGCACTGACCATCCTCCAACATATTATGGAAGCTAATAGGCACTGTTCTGTGTGGTCTGAACCTTAAGGGATCCTAGTACCAGGAGCTAATTGGTAAGTAGTACTCCTGTGGCTATAAGTTTATTTCTTAATGGAAGTCAAGCTTGTTCCACGAGTACTCATGTTGTAACAGGTCAGCAAGGATCAGATCCCATGAATAAAGGATGTAAATCTCTCTCTGCTGATCAGATCGTGAGCTTATATGTGTGTTGGGTAAGGCCTGGATATACAAATCCTTTCATCCAATTCTCCATCCTTTGCCACACAAATGAGGTGCTAGAATTGAGATGCAGTAGATTCCAAACTGGTATAATAATGAGTAAAGTTGTTCAGTTTAAAGAAGATGAAAACATACTGAGTTTTAAAAGGAGATACAGTGACATTAGAAGAATAATTGTGCCAGAATCCAGTGAACAGTGTTAGTAAGAGGTGACAGGACGTTAAAGAAGGCATAAAATGAATGATACAATAATAAAGACACAGCAGATGGCCGTTCTGGTACTAGCAGTACTAGCATGGTTCTCAAGCTGAGAGAACAAAAGAAATAATATGAAGTGAAGAAAAAGACTAGCATGTATATATTATCATTTTTGCTGCTTATAAAAAATACTAGGTGAAAAATGCTTTCCAAAGGAAGTGGGAGACAATGATATATGAAATACGACAAATATAGTAGATTATAGAAAATGTTGCACACACTTCACCATACAAAATAAGATTGTTTGTTTGTTTGTTTGTTTTTGTGAGAAATTGGCTAGTTATTTTGAATCTTCTTACCCTTTTCTTGTCTGGTACTTAAGGAACTGCAGTACTATTTCTGGGTAAATTACTTTGAAAATAATTTCTGGGCATATAAGGATATATACTACACCAAATTCCTTCATTTGTTAGCAAATGTAACTGTATCTGCAAAACAAGACTGGTCAATTGTCTCTGTTATGTGATATGTTCATTTACATACATTTGCATTTACTTGGCATTTACTTGGCATTTTTTGGTGCTAAATGAGTAAAAGAATCACAGAATTCACAGGTTTGCTTTTTTGTTGGTGGTGGTGGTTTTTGGCATTCATTTTGGTATTCATCAAGATTTGTTTTGAAGGTTTCATAGTTGTTGGGTTTTTTTTGTTTGTTTGTTTTTTGTTTTCTTATTCTCCTTCACTTCCTACTCCACGTTCAGGTTTGTTTTCTTTTTTTAGTATGGAATCACAGAAGCACAATTCACCAACTTTTAATGAGGCTCATTTGAAATGAGTGAGTGAAACAATACTTAGAAAAACTATATAAATGCATAAACCAGCATGGCCAGGTGATGTTCAGTCAAAAGTTGAAAACTAGCAGATTAGACTACCTGGTCCAGCTGTATCAGAACTTTGCTCCTAGGTGATAGGCTAATTATTGTTGTTAACAAGAGCCTAAAATTTCTTGTGGTTTGGGTTTTGTTTTGTTTGTTTGTTTGCTTGCTTGCTTTGTGCATGCGGTTTTTCTTGTTTTCTTAATGGCTAGGACTTTTAAATTCTATATAAAATATTTTTATAGACATAAATCATGTTGGGATAAAAATAGGATACAGCAAGCCAAACATATTCTTCAGCTTTATCATCTTTTGTTGTGTAGTAGAAGAATAAAAAAATCAGTGTTGGCCCAACATACTTCCATATTCATTTGAGTATATACTTAGAAATAGACTGATAGAGGCTTATGAGCGCCACAAAATTTCATACTGAACAAATAAATGGTCTTAAATCTTTTGTCATCAACCATACAAGAAACTTTAGGGAGGAGCATAAAAACATTAGTTTACAAGTGCAAACAGAAGAATGGAGGATTTAAAAAATAAAATAAAATCCACATGCTTTGCTTATGGCAATAAGCCATAAAAAAGAGCCTGAATATCTGAGCAGCTGATGTTTGTAACAAGAGGAAGAGCAAAGACAGGCTTAATTCTACAACCAATATTCACATTGAGTAACATCTGTTCATGTGAATAGTCCTATTGAGATGCAGGCATGTTTGCAGGCCAAGCCATGCTACTGTGTTTAACTATCATTATAATGATCAGTCTAGAAAGAGATCTTCAGCATTGTCCAAATGACCAAGCGCTAGTCAGTGTGAGAAAGACATGAAGATGATATGCCCGATTAATAACTGAATTTCAGGGTTTTTCTTTATAGTATGAATTTCTGTCATAACTGTACTCATTCACTCATGCCTATAAAAATCCCCAGAGATGGAAAAAAATATTGGTGAAAAATAAGCAGGCATTTGCAAGAAGGCTGAGTGACAGAGCTGAAGTAAGGATTATTTCACAAGTTAGCCAAGAAAAATATAACGCAAATCATCAGTCTGAACTGGGATGAAATTTATGCTAAACTGGTGAGAAAGTACTGCTCAATGACACTGTGTTGTGCACATATGAGTATGTGTTCTCTTTGACAAACCTCCCTTGGGAGTTAACAGAGCAATATGAAATGTATAGTTTACATCTTAATCTCTTAGATTAATAGTAGCAATTATTTTTTTTTTTAATTGTCTCCTCTTGCTTATTATTTATGTATATTCCAGTGCCTCCTATGGAGCCTAATCAGATAGCAGAATTACGAGAAACAGAGTATGGCACAAACAAAAAAAGCAATCCGTGCCCTGGAGAGCCCACAGTCTGCTCAGTACATCATTGATGATCATCACTGAATATTGATTGCATGTGAGAAACTGGAGCTGTTGGAAATTATCATAACTCATAGAAAAACCATTTCTTCAATAGCCAGAGGAATCCCAGCCCCACAGTAATTCTGTATAGTTTCCTGAAATTACACAGTATGGTCCCTCTGAACAGAATTCAAAGCCTCTGACTTTTGTCCCTCTGCAATTAATAGTTAAATAAAAATAAAATGAAAATGGTTAGGTGATCATTTATTACATTAGTAATATTATGCATATAGTATTAAATCCATTTAGGCAGTTAAGATATAAATACAAAGTGGTTGCTTCATTCCTACTGCACTGGCAGGCTTTGGAACAGATCCCACATAAAGATCTGTATTTCATGTTACTAACTAATGTTGTGATTCCTTGATTAGTACCATACAGACTTAACATACAGTCCTCAGACAGCCCAACCTCAATTTAGTACTTCTGTGAACTCCGCTTTTCCATACTCCTTAGTGTTGTACACTGTACTTTCCATGGTAAATGCCTTAAACTTCAATGTGTATTCTGATGTTTGATGATATAAAGAACTGTTTAAGCACTGGGAATTAGCATTAGCAACATCATGTTCCAGTATATTTTGGATTAAAACATATGATGAAAAAAAATCTCAAAATTTAACAGTTAACTGTTCTCCCACACTGCTATTTTTTTGTCTTTTTATTTGATCATTTTTCACATTACAAACAAAATAGCACCAATTAATCTTATTTTATTCTGAGAAGATAGTGTTCTAGTTATTCAAAAGGTTTAAGACCAGGTCCAGTTCTCATTATATCTAAACGTGAGTTGAGTCAAACTTTTGTTGAACTTTCTCTGTGAGAAAAGGCTTGTTTGAGTTTGATTTTGTTTGATTTTCCTAGCATTAAGAACAATGGAAAATGTTACATGGGTTTTTCAAATGCTAACTGTAGAAAGATTTTCTTACTCTTGCTTTTTTATTATTCTGTGTATCTGTTGAATTTGACAGTATACTTCCATCTTAATTAAAACAAAAGTACATGGCATATTCCATTGGTTTTAGGTTTAACAGCCGCTTGGAGTTTTGTTTCTGGATTTTGTTGATGTTGTTTTATTTATTTGTTTGTTTGTTTTTTAATTTGGAAAAAAAAAAAGAATAACACAAATCTCTGAATTTAAAGCTCAAGCTGATTCAGTAATTACTTTTATATTAGTTGTGTACAAAATGCTTACTTAAAAGAAGTCAAAATGCTAATTTTTTTATTTCCACTTTGTAAAGAACATTGCTAGAAATTACAAGAAGCTGATAACTGCCATGCAGTGTTACAGATGCTTCAGCTTCTGCAATAAGTACTCAAATAAGATTTTCAAGAACATTGATATTTTTAGCATTTTGTAACTCTAGTGACCATTATCAAGTAAAGGCCATGAGAAATGAGATATTTTAAAAGTAGCAAATGGCAGCTTCTACAGTTTTATTAAATAAAGCTTTGATTCATGCGGGTTGATGGCACAATTACAGCACGTTCAACCTAACTCTTGAAATATGACTAACATTAGCTGATATTGTAGTTAAATATTTAAGTATTGTACAAAAAAATATTTCTCATTGATTTTTGATATTGTTGTCCTTTTCTGAAAATATCACAAGCTATATCACTCATACCTGTAAATCAGGATGAACTCCTAGTTTTTTTTAATTTCTCCTATTCCTCTAAGGGAGGATTAAAATTATGCTTAAATTTTTGATGAGTCTGATATCAATAAATGAGTATTTAATGAGACCAAAACAGGCATACAGAACAAACTGGTTTCAACAGCTGTGAGTAGGCTTTCATTCAGTGCATGTCACTCTTTCTTAGGACTCTAGATTCAAAGAAATTTGGTGTGTTATAATGAGCTGAAAAGAGGACTGTAAATATTCATGTTTTGTGAGGGAGGCCTTGTTGGTTTTTTTTTTGTTGTTTTTTTTTTTTTTTTCAAGTTATCTGTCAGTTGTGAGATCTTTTACAAACCCTGAAGCATTGTTCCTTTTTCATTTTAGTCAATGAAAACAGCTGGGTCTCTATAGCAGCAAAATGTTTGCTCATGACCAACTGCTGTTTTGTATACTCATTTTTATCACCAGCAAATATATATGTTTTTTCCACTATTACTCCATGTTTATCTTAACTTGTTGAGGAGCAATTCTGTGACATGTGTCTTCTTTCTCTCTTCTCTCCTGATTCCTCATGTGATGTGTTCATAAGTATTGCAGAAGATCCCACGTACTAACAGATGAAACTGTGGATACAAAGGTCTCTCCACAGTGTCCAGAAATAAGATGCTGTTCTCTGGCCTTGACAGCTATGTGTGCAAATTGGAATAATTATACTATTTAATTACTTCCAGAAATGTTTTTGAGGTGTGATTGAGATGTCCTATTGCAGGGAAACATGATTCACTTCTTAAGTGGGTCCTGAATAACCACGGCCATTTTTTCTGTTATGTGGTAACCCCATCACCCAAATAGATTATAATCTGTTGAAAAAGGTCCATCAGGACCTTTAGCCTTTAACGTCCTTGTACAGGGCAATGGTTCTTAGGAAGTCTGTGGTGCTACTCTGGACTAAAGGTAGGATAGTCTATTAGTATACAGTAAACATAAATTAAACATATGGGTATGTGCATCTGATTTTGTGTGATTGTGGAAGCTGTTTGGGCTCATGATGGCTTAGCACTACCTGTAAGTTTGTCTGGGAATCCCATGTCATCTAGGCACACAAGAAGTCATAGCTCAGCAACAGAACATATAAATTGAATGAAGTGAGTTTTGCTAATCTATAATAGTACTTATTTATGAAATATATTTTAAAGCAACCACCCAATTATTTATGTAGAATTGCAACATAATTATACCAGATGGTGTATCATATGAGGTCAAAAAATAATGAAGGAATCTGGCATTAGAACTGAAGCAGCAAGAAAAGATGAGTAACTAGGGACTGAAAATTTGTTACAGCATTTTTTTCGAAAATCAACCTTTTCTAATGTTTTTTGAGCATGTTCCCTGTGGACTTATTTGCATTTATTACATTTTTGTCACACCTTGTTGGACTTTAGCAGAGATAATTTACAATGTGGTGAAACAAACTCCCAGTTCCCAGAGAAGTGTATTTGTCCTTTCCTTTTTAGATTTTGTATTAGACACATTCAGGTGGTTTAATCAGTGCCTGGGGATGGAAAGGGTGAATTAAAACTGCTAAGAGAAAGAAAAAGTTTTCCAAAAGTCTTTCTGAAGAGATTCCTTCAAAGCTCAACACATCCAGCTGTATCACTGGCAACATTTCCTTCCTGTCCTGAGTAGAAATATTGGTTTTGTTAAAAGTATTGAACAAAATAAACATGACTGTCTTTGGTTCAAACACATTTACAGTGCATTAACAAATCTACTCATCCTAGAGAACAAGTACAGTCATCATATTCCCATATTTCTTTTTTTTTTTTTCCTTTCCCAGTTGTTTCTTGAGAATACCTTTTGCTTTTATTGATTTCATGGTCATTAACTTCCACCTGAACTGACACGAACCACTGGTGGGTTTTGTAACAGTTTTCAGCTTTGAGTACTGAAATCTTTGCCTAATTAAGAAATAAAAGATTGAGCCTGAGTCACTTAATGCAGAAACAGGTCATGGCCCCAATGAACTCTGTAGGAATTTCTCATATTTCAAAGGCTATTATTATAGGACTTCAGTGAGTACATCACAAGTGACTGTTTTGGTATCACCTTGCAATTGTTCCAGCCAGCAGTCTGGTTCTTTCAGGTTCTTCAGGTCTTCCTCCAAGTGCCATAGACATTATAAGAAACAGGTATGTCACTTGAATTTGAAATGAAAATCTTCATTTTTATTTTGAAGGTTGATTTTTAGAAGGTGACTTTCCATTAAAATTTAAAATTTCTTGGGGAAATGGACGTGTTTCTAAGAATATATACATATCTGTATATATGAAAAAAAGAGGTTGAGATTCAAGAATAGGATTAAAACCTGTCCTTTGCTATGCTAGAATCTAAAGCCAGGTGTATTATATAAATACTCCAGTAGAATATAGGAAAGATAATCTGATATATACAGATGCTATCAGTCAAAATGACTCAAGCTGTACTGAAATTTCCTTGCACCTGGCACTGAAGGTATTAGCCATGCCAGTTCAGTCCCCCAACACAGATGTTCTTGTTGTACCATGTTGTATGTGCAACATTTAAGTTTCTGTTTAGTTTGGCATAGCGGACGTAAATACTGTAATCCAAAGACCACTCATTTATTAGTGCACCTGCACCTTCTCCTTTCTTTAATACCTTTAGAGTATTGCTAGTCCCCTTGTGCTGCTGATCCTAGTGCAAAGTAGTGTCATGGAAAAGAACACTCAGCTACTATTACCATGCATTAATTACAATGATGGAAGATTTTTTTTTTCAAAATTGATCACACAGTATGTTATACAAATAGGTCTGAATTTTAGACCCCTCTAATATGTAAATGCAAACCTGTTTGTTGCTCTCACCCTTATTTATTTTGCTTTATTATTATGGTATGTGATTTCAGAATACTGAAGTAGTTACCATAGAGATAGGCCTGAATAAACAGAGCTCTTCATAGTCATGGCTACAACTCACATAAAGTCCATTTTATATCATTGAATATACATCCCTAAATTATTTGTTGAGAAGAGACCAAAATTACAGTACAATAAAAATTCTGCTCTTGTCTGTTGAAAGTGATTAGGAAGGTGAACCTTTCCATGAAATCTTCATGAAAATTCCTCTGCCCTTCAAGATTAGTTTCCATATTTAACCAAAAACAAACAAGAACCAGTCTTCCCACTCTTTCCAGTATATAAATGTTTTAATAAAATAAAAACAAATCCATAATGACTATTTCCAGCTTGCACTAAATGAGGTTTGTGCCAGTAAAGTTGGAAACTAGAAAGCCTTTCCTGAAGTGCCATCATGTCACAATGCCAGTGGGTAACGAAGCTTGTCCACCCTCTAGAATTGTCCAGATGTAGCTGGCCAAGAATTACAGAAGAAGTTTTTTTTTTCAGTAACTCCAGATATGTTTAACGCTTTCCAGAGTAGGACTGCTATATTCAAGTTTGCATTGTCCATACTGAAAAGAGAACTAAGCCTTGGGTAAAAATTGTTCTTGCTCAGTTTTAGAGGTAGCATACATGCTACTTGTGTCACCTCAAACAACGAGTTAAGAGAGTGTGTCAGTTGCACAGGCCTTAGCCTCCAGCAGGAGCTGGTCCATGAGTTCCAGTTGCAGCTTAAAAATGTAACTTCAAGCACTTTGACATACATACTTTAAACCCTCATAAAGAGCTAAACTTTTTAATCTACCATGCATCTCTGTGGCATTCAGAATAATTTTCCAAGGTTAGGCTTGAGGTTAATAACTGAAAACTGCTGTTGTTCAAACCAATATCCATTTTTCATACTATGATTTTCAAACAACATGGAATTCCAGTAGAGGATGAAATTTGAATTGTTTCTTATGAAGAGAAATAGTTATGATAATCTTTAAAGAGGTTATGTGCTTTTGGACCAAAGTCAGTGTCACACAAAGAGGAGAAAAGAAGAAAAAAGAGGAAGAAAAAAAAAAAAGGAAAGAGAAAAAGAGAGAAAGAGAGAAAGAGAGAAAGAGAGGAAGAGAGGAAGAGAGGAAGAAAGGAAGAGAGGAAGAGAGGAAGAGAGGAAGAGAGGAAGAGAGGAAGAGAGGAAGAGAGGAAGAAAGGAAGAAAGGAAGAAAGAAAGAAAGAAAGAAAGAAAGAAAGAAAGAAAGAAAGAAAGAAAGAAAGAAAGAAAGAAAGAAAGAAAGAAAGAAAGAAAGAAAGAAAGAAAGAAAGAAAGAAAGGAAGGAAGGAAGGAAGGAAGGAAGGAAGGAAGGAAGGAAGGAAGGAAGGAAGGAAGGAAGGAAGGAAGGAAGGAAGGAAGGAAGGAAGGAAGGAAGGAAGGAAGGAAGGAAGGAAGGAAGGAAGGAAGGAAGGAAGGAAGGAAGGAAGGAAGGAAGGAAGGAAGGAAGGAAGGAAGGAAGGAAGGAAGGAAGGAAGGAAGGAAGGAAGGAAGGAAGGAAGGAAGGAAGGAAGGAAGGAAGGAAGGAAGGAAGGAAGGAAGGAAGGAAGGAAGGAAGGAAGGAAGGAAGGAAGGAAGGAAGGAAGGAAGGAAGGAAGGAAGGAAGGAAGGAAGGAAGGAAGGAAGGAAGGAAGGAAGGAAGGAAGGAAGGAAGGAAGGAAGGAAGGAAGGAAGGAAGGAAGGAAGGAAGGAAGGAAGGAAGGAAGGAAGGAAGGAAGGAAGGAAGGAAGGAAGGAAGGAAGGAAGGAAGGAAGGAAGGAAGGAAGGAAGGAAGGAAGGAAGGAAGGAAGGAAGGAAGGAAGGAAGGAAGGAAGGAAGAAGGAAGGAAGGAAGGAAGGAAGGAAGGAAGGAAGGAAGGAAGGAAGGAAGGAAGGAAGGAAGGAAGGAAGGAAGGAAGGAAGGAAAAGGAGGAAGGAAGGAAGGAAGGAAGGAAGGAGGAAGGAAGGAAGGAAGGAAGGAAGGAAGGAAGGAAGGAAGGAAGGAAGGAAGGAAGGAAGGAAGGAAGGAAGGAAGGAAGGAAGGAAGGAAGGAAGGAAGGAAGGAAGGAAGGAAGGAAGGAAGGAAGGAAGGAAGGAAAGAAGGAAGGAAAAGAAGGAAGGAAAAGAAAGGAAGGAAAAGAAAGGAAGGAAAAGAAAGGAAGGAAAAGAAAGGAAGGAAAAGAAAGGAAGGAAAAGAAAGGAAGGAAAGAAAGGAAGGAAAAGAAAGGAAGGAAAAGAAAGGAAGGAAGGAAGGAAGGAAGGAAGGAAGGAAGGAAGGAAGGAAGGAAGGAAGGAAGGAAGGAAGGAAGGAAGGAAGGAAGGAAGGAAGGAAGGAAGGAAGGAAGGAAGGAAGGAAGGAAGGAAGGAAGGAAGGAAGGAAGGAAGGAAGGAAGGAAGGAAGGAAGGAAGGAAAGGAAGGAAGAAAGAAAGGAAGGAAAAGAAAGGAAGGAAGGAAGGAAAAGAAAGGAAGGAAGGAAGGAAAAGAAAGGAAGGAAGGAAGGAAAAGAAAGGAAGGAAGGAAGGAAAAGAAAGGAAGGAAGGAAAAGAGAGGAAGAAAGGAAAAAGAGAGGAAGAAAGGAAGGAAAAGGAAGGAAGGAAAAGAAAGGAAAGAAGGAAGGAAAAGAAAGGAAGGAAGGAAGGAAAAGAAAGGAAGGAAGGAAGGAAAAGAAAGGAAGGAAGGAAAAGAGAGGAAGAAAGGAAAAGAGAGGAAGAAAGGAAGAAAGAAAATCTCCTTGCTGGATAAATATAGGAATAATGCCATTATTAGAGTTTGCTATTCTGCAGAAAGGGCGGCATTTATCTCCTGTCAGTACCAGTTCTCTTAGAAATGTACAAATCAAAGCTGGTTTCCATTGATCAGATTTCTACATTTCCATCAATATTACTGTATTTTTCTTTTCTAGGCTGTGGTGTTTTTATAGGCTAATCAAATATCCAATATTACTAGGAGCCACTTAAAGTGAATGCCAGAACTACTAAGAAGTAATTTGAGAATTAGATCTATTTTTGTTAGTTTAAATGATCTTGACTTGCTCATACTGTATTGTACCTGATGCTCAGTAAAATGAGAATACCAATACAAATAGAAAGATATCCGGTTTGAAGTTCTTAAATATCTGTTAAAAGTGGTGAGCAATCCAAGCACATTAAAATTCCATTTTCCCCCATACAAGTGTTTGCTGCAGTTGACCCCCACTGATCTTAAATATATTTCTGTATCTGTAACTGAATAGAGGTTTTCCGTACAGCATGTTCTAATGGTACTCTGGCCTTTAGCCAACAAGGCACTGAATACGGCTATTTTTAAAATACAGAAACTGGGAACAGCTGCAGCAATCAAATTTGATAAAAACAGAGAGGAACTTTGCTTTTTTTACGGTTTGTCCAAGTTTAGACTCCTTTCATAGAACAGCTTTTGTTCTGTTGGATGAAGGGGGTATAAGAGTAACAGAGTGAAATCCTTTTGAACAAATAACTTTTAAAAGAATACAGGTTAAAATAATAGGGAGCTTTTTGGTGCAGCAGTATGTTCAATGCAATTGTACCTCAAACTATTAAAAGAATAAATCTATAAAAAATGAATAGATTTTGTCTGCCAAGCTTTACCATGAAAGACTTACCCATAATGATCTCCTGAAGTGGAAGATGAAACCTCTTGTTTCAAATGTTAAACATCTGATCGCTAGTATTTGGGAGTAGGTTTTGGGTGGAAGCTATTTAATTTGAATGTTCTGAGGTGGTGGAGGTTTTTTCTTATTTTTCTTCTTTACTCTCCTCTCCCTTCCCCTAGTAAGCTTAAAAAAAAAAAAAAAAAAAAAAAAAAAAAAATCACATTTTACAAAAGCCTTTTGTGCATGTTAAAAAGTTACATATAATATTTAATTAGAAGGACTGATTATTTTTTGTTTGCACTCCTGCTTCTGGGGGGGAACTAGTCACTCAGTGACTAATGGGATTCCAGAAATTGTTATATAATGGGGGAAGAAAAAAGTTCAGTACACAGTAATAGGCTGAACTGCATGGATTAAACAGTTCCATCTGAGGCAGAGCCTCTGTCCTGCACTGATGCAAGACAGAAGACACTGGGTGAATACTGGGCCTTGCTGAAGTCTCTGAGAGTTTTGCCACTGAATTCAGCTGAGCCAGAATTTTATTAACTGCATTAATTTTAAGTGACCAAAACAGCACCCTTTTAGTTTTACCTCATTTAGAGTATATCATTAATTCAGATGGTAAAGGAAAAATTGTACTGTAATTCTTAGAAGTGTATACATCTGGTTATATATCAAATGTGTGTATGTACTTATAGCTATAAAATGTCTGTGTGTTTATATAAGTATAAAATATCTGCTTAATTCATTATCATGCTATGAGCATCTCACTAGGGTGGATATTACAGAAGTGGTATTTCTTATTTTCCTCACACTAAGAGGCAGGCTTAACCTGTTTTGTTTATTTTTAACAGCAGGAAAAAATATGAATGCCAGAGTAAAGACTTGAATTGGGAATCAATATTGTCATGAAATAGATGTATGGAACAGGAACAAAGTTTTTTTGTTGTTGTTGTTTGTTTGTTTGTTTTGTTTGTTTGTTATGTTTACAAGCAAATTCAAAATAGTCAAATATTGGATCTAGTATTATAGACATAGGACTTGATATCTATCCTAAAGTTGATATTAAGAGGGAGAACAGAGTTTGAAATTAGAGAGTTGTTGATTTAATTCTTGTCTGACACAAATTTCATGTGTGATCTTGTCCAGTCATTTCTGCAAACACATGATCCTAACTTTATATAGCAGCAGAAATAGTATGACTCCCATGGGTCACACATAATACACCCAGCTGAGAACAAACCTTTTACAGGACCTAGAAATGTCTGTGTATAATCTTCACTTTGTGAAATTGATATGATAATATTATTTTTTTTCATACCTTGTCTGTTTTATTTGTCTATGTTATAAATTCTTGGATATAATTTTTTTCTTTTCTTGTTATATGTCTGTAAATCAATAAGTTAACAGAGCCTTGACGCTGTATGGTTCTCTAGATACAACTCTGAAATAAACAGTTATAAACATTGAGGCATATGTTACTTCAGGTGGCTTCTCAAGTAGCATGAAAATAAAACAGGATTCATGGAATGCTCTTGACTTAGTGATTTCTTGTAACAAGGAATCTAGAACATAGAAAAAGCTGTTTGTTTGAAAGCAAGAGCTTTGTGACATTAAATGCATCTTTAGCATTGTATACAATGAACATGGATGTGAGCCGACATTCCTGCGCAATAGGAAACAGTAGTTTTAATACATGCAGTGTATTCTCTTCTCAGAGAAGATACTGAAGTATTTGTGTGGTGCAGAGCATTGAGCTCAGGAGATTCTCAAGAATCCTCTGGCATTGCACCAGTTTTCATATTCTTGTCCATTATTTTAACTGGAGCCAACAAATTTCCAGTTTGATGATTACCAGGATTTGATTACATTTAGCAAGCCGTGGAGTCCTTTCTCTCTGAAGACATACTGCTGCCAGAGACAGATTTACCACTGACCAACAGTGTTTTTATGCAAATGTGCCTGAGTGCAGTAACTCCAAATTATAATAGTCATTCATTCTCTTGCCAGGACAGCAGTATTTATATATCTCAGAGATAAACTGGATATCAAAATCAGTTCCATTACATAGGGAAAGTTTTTTATGTAAATCAGTATTTCCTAATCATGCTTCTTCCTACTCACTACTCCACTTTTCTTTCCTTCCAAATGTGTTCTCCTATTGTATATTCACATTGAATGTTCAAGTGTTCAGCTAATGCCAAGCTAATGGAAAATGTAAACACGTTGATAGGAAACTTTAGAGTCTCCAAATGTATTTCTTCATGCCCTGGGCAGTACTGTTAAGTACTCGTACTCATGGATAGTGTTTTGTCTGCTGTTTGCATTTCTGTTTGGACTTCTATTACTCCTGATGCCTGATGGGAGGAAATGGACAGTCATCTCTCCAGCGAGTTCATCCTCCCTATCAGGAATGAATACAAGGGTTCAGATGCTCCTCTGCATGCCAGTCACCAGTTGCTACCAGCAGCGCTACCCTGGGACAGTTGCCTTTGTGTGCTGAAGGGGCTAATATGAAGAGATGTGAAGTCACTTGGTTTGTGGAAGTGGGCAGGAGGGACATGGTGCTGTGAAAACATTCCCACATACTCTAATGATTAATTTGCACAGAAGACAAGAGGGAGCCTTCAGCTCTATCACAGAGTTCAAAGCAGAACAAACCAACTCAGGAACCCCAAAACACCAGTCAGTAACGCTTTCCTAATGCACTGAGATACGCTCTAGTGTAGTTTTATCTGTGAGACCTCAGCTCTCAATAGGCAACTGAAAACCTGGCTGGATGGAAAAGCTGTTCAGTATGGGATAGTTGCTGATTGTTTATTGTTAGCTCCTAAACTCTTTTTTGAAAAATCTAACCTTTAATCTCCCAAAGCTACAGCCTCTGAAATCTGATTACATTAGCTGAAACATGCATTGCAGCATGCAGAAAATTGTTATCAATAATGTCATCGATTGATTAATTTATCTGTAGAATACAATTTGTAAAAGACAGAATACTACTTGGTAGGCACGTCCAGCATGCAATTTTAGAATACAGTTTGAGGCTCAAAATGGAACAACTTTCTGAATTAGGTCACAGGCACAGTTTGAACATGTATCTTGGGAAAGTCCTCATTAGAAGCTGTTGTAAGTAAGAGAATCATAAAATATCCCAAGTTGGAGGGGACACGTAAAGGTCATTGAGTCCAACTTCTGACCCCATGTAGGACCACTAAGTGATGTTTAGTGAACAGGCCCATTCATTATTCTGATCTATAATTGAATAAAACTATAAGAAGGCAACAAGAACAGTGCCTCTAGGTCAACTTACAAGTTTGCGTATCTCATTATCTGACCTCTAACACCAGCCTGTGTTGCATGATTAGAAATAAAGCATAAGATGTCATTCTTACGCTGATCTTTCTTTTAAGATATCCTGCAAGATCTATATCAATTTTAGAATTAGGAATTTTTTAAGACTAATATAATATTGTAGTTTAATGGAATATCATGTAAAAAGGCTTTTCTGATTGTTCTAGAAGAGATATGACATTCCTTAGTTTTTATCTTTAGAGAAATGCTAAATAACAGTGCTGTACTTACCTAGTTCATGCTACTCAGAATTTCCTCTATCTGTATCATTTTTTCTCCATTCATCTCATTTCTCCGTGAAGGATCCCAGTCTAAATTCTTTTCATACAGCAGATATTTGTTACCGTGTCTGATTGCCCTTTTCTCCTACATCTCTCATTTTTCATGTCATTCTATATGTTGTTGATCAACCATAGCTACAGACTCTATAGTACATGGAGGTACCAGTCATAATATTTGATAGCATTTTTTTTAATCAGTATTGAGCATCAAGCAGATATTTTCATAGAAGTAGCCACAGTAATATAATCTTAATTTCTGTAGCACAACATTAACTATAACCCAGTATTATCTGTACATGTAGATACAGACATATACATATGGACACACATGTTTCTTTCTAAATATGCATGAATATAACAGGCTACACATATGTCAGTAGCTCTGTCAGTTAGCTCTATTTCCTTTATTGGACATTAGATTGCATGTATTCAATATTCTGCCTTCTTATTGCCCAACAGTCTGTAATGTGAACTTCTTAAACAGTTTTTATAACTGGCTGCTGTTTTTACTTTATTGAATTCTTAGTAACTCACTGTCTGGTTCTATTCCCAGATTATTTAGGGGAATATTTTGAGCAACATGGAGCCCAGCACAGGTTCTTCTGAGAAATCAGTGATGACTTCATCCCAAAACAAAAATGACTTTGCCTTTCCCATCTTTTAATTTAAAAGAATACTTGACCTCTTTTAAGAGAGTTTAGTTTCTTTCAGAGTCGTTAGTGAGGACCTTTCAAGGACCTCACCAACTTCTGTGCCCCGGTGTGCGCCACTTTGCAACACCAGAGGCCTGGGTTCAAATCCCCTCTGTGGTGCAAGTGGTAGAACCTGCTCTACTACACAGGAGGCTCGAATCCCAGGGGTTGGAGTGGATGATCTCTAAGGTCCCTTCCAACCCGCACGAGACTGTAATACTGTGATACTGTGACAAATGCAATACATTCATTGATACCTTGGTCCTTTATATTCAACCAGTTTACCCAGGCTTATGTAACACCTTTGAGAAACTGGTCTAGAATATTCACACCGCTTTTGTTTTCTCTAAGTTCTTATCAAAGTTATTTAGCTCCAGGATTTGTTGAAATGGATGTGGCACACAAAACCATCAGGTCAAATGTGTTAGCAACAGCACTCATACTAATGAGCCCTAAGTTAAGTTTTTCAAATTTCCAAATGACATTTTATATTTAGTGTTTGCTGCTTCTGAAGGGAAGTTATGTCTAATTGAAGTCTGTTTCTAAAAATATTCATATTTTGCTTAAAATAACCCTACTTTGAGAATGCACTATGGTAAATGTGAAAATTAGAAAAAACCTTCAATTTTTGATAGATAGGAGTACTCATCTTCCAGTGTTTAATACACTATGTTTTTGGAGATGTGTGATACAGATCAAAGGGCAGAATTTGGCCCTTAGTTACATGCTGTTACTGGCGCTAGTCTTACAGCTATTGAAAAATGATGCATCATATTTAAATCACTGCAAATGTCACTATTCTGTATCTTGCATATGTTGCCTGAGCTGTCAGTAATAAAAATCTGTTCTTAATTATTCTCTCATTTTAAAAAAATGATCATTTTCTAATAACCAAGTGAAAAAGAATTTGATGTTTTCTTTGGCTGGAAACACTTTAATGATTTAGTGCATCTATAAAGTTTTGTGTGCATTTGTAAATTAGTGAGTCTTTCCCATTTAAATCTATGATTATCAAGAAAAGCAGAATTTGTTTAAATCTGAGCTAAAAGTGTATGAGTAACTTAAGGAAAATATTTAAAGAGAATACCATCCTTCAAACAATTCAACAGAAAACTCAACATGTAAAATTGGATTTATACATGTTACAGAGATGTTAACTGTAAAAATTCATTGTTAAAATTTATCATATTAATTATCAAAATATTTTGTCATCTTGTTTTGTTCTTTAATAGCAAATTATACAGTTTATTTTTGCTCCATTAATATAATGTGGAACATTTCACTGTGATGAGAAAATCAAAATGGAAAAGAATATTAAGAAAATGAAGGCATTGGATAGCATCACATTTCCTGATTTGAAGCAGAATAATCCAGACTGAAAATCCTATTTTACTTCAATATATTTTTTTCCCCTATAACAATATTTCTTTTAGTTAATTACCATCATTCAAAACCCAAAGAAGTGAACAGAAAAGGCTCAATTTGAAACTTTGGACTAGAATTACAGATATGATAATTAGCATGAAATTCTACCTTCATTAAAGGATGAAGTATTTAAAATAAACAAAGTGTTATGTGCTCTCCTTTCTTAGTTTTCTTCGATGTGATGATAGACTAACATTTTAACTCATGGCTCTGCTTCACCAAATAGCCTGTCTTTTGGAAACAGGGATATTAACAGCCAACCTATAAAACATACATAATATAAAGCTAAAACATTATTATTTTTTTGCTTGTCCATCTGGTTTTGACAGCATGTATTTAAACTGGACCATATTATGCATTTCATACAAAACACCTCAGTTATTTCTGGATAATATTTTGTTACCTTACTTGTTTGTTTTTCGAACAAAACTGCTATAATAATTTTTAAGATTCTGATAGTATTTCTGTTTGTATCCAAAATTCAAGACAAAATTTGCCCTCACTCTTTGAAGTCAAGAAAACTAAAATTCATTTTGACAGGCATATCATTTACATTTTTTTTTGAAATTTAATGTCAACATGCTATGTAAATAAAAAACAGTATGAAACATACTGCTAGGAAGCAGTATGAGTATTAGAATAGTTGCTGGTGATTTTTTCTGACTTTTTTCTGCCCTTTTTGCATTTCATCTGTGCACTAATTGGGGCAAATATCCAATGCAAAAAAATATATATATGATCTCAGAGTTTAAAAAAAAAATAAATTCATGCACAAGAAGTCTGAATTAGAGTTGTATGCATTGTCTGGAAAGAGTTCCAACCCTGTATGGAGCACTGATATTTCCTGTGTCAGATTTTAAATATTTTTTGAAACAATAAATTTGTAAAAATAAGCATAAAAAAATTCTAAGCTGCAAACAGCTCGTTCTATGAAAAGGGAGTAATTCTTGTTTTCTCTTTTGCCGAGGGATTCTTTCTTTTCTGTCTATGAAGTTAAATAAACCATGGAGATTATTATTGTATTTTAGAATCATTCTGGTCAAGATATTTTAGAATGGCATGCATGCAGGCCCAGATGCTCCAAAACTTAAAGCTGAAGTCACTTCTTACTGATAAGAAAAGGCAGTCCACATCATTTTTTATCTATTATTATTATCGTCCAGTCTTCTGACCAGCATTCTAGTTAGGATGAAAACTGTCAAAATCAAGTCTAGACCAAATGCAATTGTTTTCAACTTTTTCAGATCTTAGTGACCAGCTTATGGAAGTGGTCGGTCTGGAAGGAGCCATGGAGATGGGTCAGATATATACAGGTCTGAAAAGTGCTGGAAGAAGGCTTGCCCAGTGCTCATCCGTTGTCATCAGGTATTGGCAGATCTAATTTCCCCTGCACTGTTGTACTGAACAGTAGTTTTATTTACTATCAATTGATATTATATTTCACTTATTATATTACACTTATATTACACTATATTTAATTGTTTAATAGTCTTAATATCTGAACGTAATACTAATGAGAGTATTATTTTGTATATTAAATGTATTTATTCATTTCCTACATGATGTATTCTAAATAGAAACATTATATAGAATATAATATAGAATGTAATCTATCTACTTATGGAAATGTAATTTACACATTTTCATGTGCCCATAAATCTTTCTTGCTTTAAATGTGTCCAGAAAGAAAGAAAGAAGAAAGGAAAGAAAGGAGGTGTTTACATTCAGGTTTTGCATGTTGTATTCAACTGTCATTTCAACCTATGAAGAAATACTGTTAAGCAGTTGGGGGAGGAGTAATGTATGAAAAACCTGGTTTATTTTATTTTATTGACATACACTCTGTGCAGAATAGAGCAAAAAGGCATTTAAGGTTACTTTGACGCATTTTAACCCATTTGTAATGCATTTCTCACCAGAGAATAGTAGCATATAATTAATATTTGTAAAGCACTTCTTTGATCCATGGAAGTCAAAGTGCTCTTTTTAATTCATTTGTTATTTACTGAACACTGGCAAGTTACTATTAATAAATACATCAATATGCTATGAGCAGTGGAGTGGATTAACCTAGTTGTGTTATATCACTTACTATGCTAATGCTGACAAGAGGAAATTTGGATTCAATCTTAAGAAAAAAATATATATATATTCTAACTTTCGGATTAAATAAGGGCTGAGAAAAAAACAAAAAAAGGAATTCACTTTCATCAGTACAGATTTTTTCAGGAAGAATTTTGCAAAATTATAATAAGTTGAAAGTTATAGAATGAGAACATAAAGACTGAAATTTTATACCAAGTATGATAATTAGCAGAAGGGTGGAAGTCAAAATTTAAAGATAGTAAGTAGGAATTCCTGAATTTTGTGGCAGTTTTGAGACTATTCTAAAGGACTGGGTGATTCTAGCTTCAAATTGCTCTCTTATGAGGGTGAGGAAGAGAAATGAGTATGCAAAGCCATTCATTCCAGCCTTCCCTGGATAGTAAGATACAATATTTATAATCTCAAATCAACAAGAACTGCAAAAGAACTAGAATTATTTCAAACTTTTGTGAGACTTCATTGAATGTTCTTTCCTTCTTTTTCTTCTGGCTGTTGATGACTGTGGTTAACTCTACAACCTGCTAGTCATTTGTAAATAATGTCCAAGCTAGAATTTCTGCTGATAATAATCATGAGTGATCAACTGACTCATTTTTTCATTGTTAGAATTGATTGCTCCATGTTATATTGTATTGTTCAGACTGTAACACAGAAATATAGAGTTGAAAAAGGTCATCAAAAAGATCATTATTTTTGAATTTTATTTTCTTCTTATCATTTGTCTATGCTTTTCTAAATATGGTACTGAAAAGTAGGCATAAAATGCTATCTGAACATTAATATTAAAATCAGTGAGCCTTTACTTACAATTTAAATCTAGAACATGGTAAATTAAATCTTCTGAACACAGTAGAATTGTCTGTTGCTACTGATCTGTCTAACCTGGTGTTAAACATAAGCGTGAAAATGTCTTTCGTGATTTTAGTAAAGAAATATTAGAGCTAAGATTTATTTCTCCCTTATAGTATTCAGTCTAAATTTAAAATAATAGCAAGAGATTTCCTTGTTTTTTTTTCTATTCCTGTTAATGTTGTTTTGTTGTTTTGTTGTGGTGTTTTTTTTTCTTGAAGTTATTGCATAATTCTCTCTTTATTTCACAAATTGAAGACTATTCTCTCATGAGAGAGTAGAGTATAGCAAGAAGTGTACAAGGTGTCTGCCTACTAAGCAACTCATTTACTTTTGTAAGCATGTTGGAGATTAAATAGAAGCTTGCATAAATCTGGTGTATATGTGTGTGCCATCACATATGTCTCCTTAAAAGTATATTTATCAGTTTTGTCAAGTTGCATTTTCTTATTTTATGAAATGTATCACTTTAGGACCAGCAAGTCTCTGCCTATGCAGATAGATGGGGAACCTTGGATGCAAACCCCCTGCACGGTAAGGAAACAGTAATCTATGGGAAGAGGACTAAACAAAAAGTACATAAACTTCTTTTTTTTTTTTTAATTACAAAAATTACTGTAGCCATTTATATTTACTGATTTATATAATTCCATTCCTTGAAGTGAAAGAAACAATATCTTGCAGTTTAAGAGAAAACCTGTATCATCAGCATTAATTCAATTACTTAACTAACATGTTCATATGCTGTTATTGTACAGATCAACACCTACCACCTTTTCAGTTTATCATGATGTATTTTTCTAAAGGCTAGGATGGAATAAAAGGACAGAGGGTGCATAGCTTCACCCAATGTGATCATTTATTTCTGATGTTGTATTATTTTTAGTCTCTTGTTGCATTACTGAGGAAGAACCAATGTGAGTTTTGATGCTAATAAGTAAATAATTATTCTGTAAAAATTCAGGCAAGATTTCCACTGTGTGTTTGAGGGTTCATAACAAGAACATTGTATTTAAAGCTGAAGTCTCGACTGTACTCTTTGAATTATATAACAGAAATAATAAGTAAAAATAATCTTAAAGAAGAAATGAAGGTAAATAAAAAAGAAGTAATCCATTCCTCCAAATTTGATCAATTAGGGAAGAGCTTACTCAGAGCAGATTCTTTGAGTAACTCTGGTTACTTTGTTCAGTTGAGGGAGTGCCACAATAAAGTTAGAGCACTAAGAGCTCTCCATTGTCATCTGTCTTTGACAAATTACAGAGAGTAATGAAGCAGGTCAAGATGTTGAAGAATTTTAAGCTTTTTGTCATAGAATGTAGTCATAGTAGCTTTAATATGCAGTTTTACTGACTTTTACTAAAGAAAATCTGTACTGTTAAGTAGTTGAGTCTGTGTCACCTTACAGTTTGTAAGTGACTGTAATGTGCCAAGGAAGAAGGTATTCTGCCACAGGAGAGAGTTATTCTCCAAATTTAGGATGTTTTACACTTGCATTATCTTTGTCTCTAGTAAAGTTAGAAGCAACATAAGTTAAAAAAAGTTAAAAAAAAAAAAAAGTTAAAGGCAACATAGAGAAATAAAAGGAAGCACCTTCAGTAATGTGCTAACAAGCCTGGGAGCTGATAATGGATAGGCTAAGAGGAAAGAAGAGTTGTGATAGTCCAGGTTTGCTGAATATTCTGTAGTGTACAGCTGAACACTGGGGAAAGTGCTTGAAATCAAATTCTCTGTGGTAAGTACTATGGTACTGCAACGAGCAGGGAATCATGTAGACACACGCTGTGCAAAGGCAGAACAGTGGGGATCTTCTGATGCACATCAATAAAACTTTTGGAGTTTGATACCATTATCTTCTCTCTTTATCTCTTCTACAGCAGTGGTTCATTGCAGGACAGTGCTTTTCCCAGCATTTACTTGTTCAAGAGAATGACATATAGTTTTTTAGTTACCATATTACAGAATAGAACTTCTAGAAGGGAGCTGGCAATAAGATGTGCTTATTTTTGTCTTGCTTGCTTGCTCTGTATAAAATCCCTGCTATCTGATTGATAATGATAGCAGAAACTGCCTGCACAACTGAGGACAAACCTGGAAAAAGAGAAGTTCTTACATTTCAATTACTGCCTTAAGGAAACAGTAAATTATTACTGATAATTATTCCTGTCCAATTAAAGAGGGATAGGAGTAGCATATACCTTCCTCTGGAAACTATCTCTTGTGATCATGTCTGGACAGTCAGACAGGAGAGCTGAGCCTCAGCTTTTTTATTCTTGAATGCTTCAGACATAAAGTTATTGTTGAAAAAAAGACTGCTATCTCTTCCCCTCCAATAATGCTGACTAACACATTTGATTTTGAAATACATAGTGATATCAGGAATTTTGTTTTCCATTAAGTTGAGTAGTTCTAGGGGCTGACCTAAAAAAATTTGAGAGATCAAGTGGGAAATTAATACAGTCAGCATGTATTTAATCAACATTGCCACAAGTCGCAAGTGGCTGAACTTAGAAGTCCTTTTCTGTTTCTTCTTCATGTTTTGGTACAAATGAGAGCATTTTGCAAATGATTTCTCAAGAAATCAGGTTCAACCTCATCAAAAATCTTCTGCTATATTCCATTATACAGACTAAGGCTGCATTAAATCCATTATGTATGGGATACAGGCTACCAATACAGGCTTGGAAGTATATTTCCCACCAAAGAAATCAACAGGTTTACCTTTCCTGTTTCTCCTGCCCCTTCTCTCACGGAGACAGTGTCTCCCTAAAAGGAAAGAATGGACTCAATAAATAAGTAAAAAAAAGAAAAAAAAAAGAAAAAGAAAAAGAAAAAGAAAAAGAAAAAGAAAAAGAAAAAGAAAAAGAAAAAGAAAAGAAAAGAAAAGAAAAGAAAAGAAAAGAAAAGAAAAGAAAAGAAAAGAAAAGAAAAGAAAAGAAAAGAAAAGAAAAGAAAAGAAAAGAAAAAGAAAAGAAAAGAAAAGAAAAGAAAAGAAAAGAAAAGAAAAGAAAAGAAAGAAAAAAGAAAGAAGGGAAGGGAAGGGAAGGGAAGGGAAGGGAAGGGAAGGGAAGGGAAGGGAAGGGAAGGGAAGGGAAGGGAAGGGAAGGGAAGGGAAGGGAAGGGAAGGGGAAGGGAAGGGAAGGGAAGGGAAGGGAAGGGAAGGGAAGGGAAGGGAAGAAAAAAAAAGAAAAGAAAAGAAAAGAAAAGAAAAGAAAAGAAAAGAAAAGAAAAGAAAAGAAAAGAAAAGAAAAGAAAAGAAAAGAAAAGAAAAGAAAAGAAAAGAAAAGAAAAGAAAAGAAAAGAAAAGAAAAGAAAAGAAAAAGAAGGGAAGGGAAGGGAAGGGAAGGGAAGGGAAGGGAAGGGAAGGGAAGGGAAGGGAAGGGAAGGGAAGGGAAGGGAAGGGAAGGAAGGGAAGGGAAGGGAAGGGAAGGGAAGGGAAGGGAAGGGAAGGGAAGGAAGGGAAGGGAAGGGAAGGGAAAGGAAGAAAAGAAAAGAAAAGAAAGAAAGAAAAAAGAAAAGAAAAGAAAGAAAAGAAAAGAAAAGAAAAGAAAGAAAAGAAAAGAAAAAGAAAAGAATGAAAAGGAGATCAGTTTTAGTACTAAAGAAATTGCTGTGTTGTTCTTTTATTATCTCTTACGCTCTCATACTGCACAATCACCTACCATCCCTAAAAGAGAGCATGAATGTATTCCTATAGGCTCTGTGAGTTGCCTCAGTCTAAAAATCTAATATCCAGAATTACTGAATGTGTTGAATACAACACAGATTGCAGTCTGACAAAGTCACTTTGTGCGGTGTATAATAAGATGCAGAATCTGAGCATCAAATTGTACTGTTTTCACTGCTTTTTTTTTTTTTTTTTTTTTTTTTTTTTTTTTTTTTTTTAATAGAAAAGTCTTTGGGACAAGGAAAGATGATAATGTTAATGTTATGTTAAACATCTTGTCTGATTAGCTGAGGAGGAAATTCTATCAGAGTTCTCCCAGACAAATATAGCTACATGAAAGATATCTATGGTTTCACCTGATCTCCAAACAGGTCATTAATAGTAATGAAACTTCAAAGACTCTCAAGTTAATTCAATAAACCTGTAGCTTTAGCTATCAGGATTTTTCAAAGAAAAGTAATCTTTCAATTTAGCTACGTAAAATATTAGCGTTGTTTTGAAAAATCTATAGGAATATTCCATCTTAATAACTGTGATTTCAGTTCCTTCATCTATTCCTGACTTGAATGGCATCATGTCTGTTATGTCAAGCTGCTAGTATCATTAGATTAAAATGAAGAGAGAAATGAGTACAAAACGTGAAAGAATATTGCCTTGATGAAGGAATGAAAATGGTTATCCATATTCAGAGTGTTGGCAGAAAAATAATCATCTGAAATATTTATCTCTAATAGCATTTTTTAGAATTATTTACTGATAGGAAAACTTTCAGGAAGCCATATAATAATGGAACTCAGAAATTATATTTCAGTATATTAGGATTTGTATGCACCTTAAAGTTTGAATGAATGAATATATGGTTTCTTTAGCCATGACTTTTGTCCGTAAAGATGTGGAGTGTGAGTGCAAAGGACTCAGTGAGGTCCCACCTTTGTAGTTAAGTCCAGACAGAAACAAAAATGAAAGTACTTTTAACTATATTCATGATACTCTAGGGCTAGTTGTAAATAAATAAATAAATAAATAAATAAATAGATAGATAAATAAATAAATAAATGAATAAATAAATAAGAGGGACAGTCATAGATTTGTTTTGGTGTAGATCCATGGAGGGCCATTCCAACCCAAGCCATTCTATGATGCTATGAAGAAGTTGCAGCTGTTTTTACAGATTATCAGTTTGTAAAGTATCATCTATGAATGTCACTGAAAGTAATATTATTTTTATATATATAGTGGGAAATTAAACTTTTATCTGTTTCTTTTGAGCAAAGATAAACTAAGTCATAGGTGTGGTGGCTTGTGTTAGTACAGTGATAGACAGGTGTGACAAAGTTAACCTCCAAATGAAGTTCTAGAATGGAAGCTAGAAAAAGAAGAGGTGTTATAATGAAATGCTGCACTTTTTACCCACAACATCGTGTATATGTTTGTGTTTCAAGACCACAGTGGTTTATTGTGCCTCTAACACTTTATATCATGCAGCTGGGCATTATTTTTTGTGTTCACAGGTACACTGCACATTAATTAGCTTTGTTTACCTATGCATTTTTTTTTCTTAATTTCATAACAGTAGTTATTGTAATTGACAAAGCAATTTACTGCATGTGTGCTTTCTGCACCCCAGACAAATACGCTAGCGTGTAATGCACCTTTCTTTCCAGTTCAGATTGCTAAGAAAAGAATTAGTTGAGACTAATTGCCAATTAATTTCCAGTGGTTTTAGGGAGGAGGGAGAAAAAAACAATTGCACCTACTAATTAAAATTTGAAATATTCTGAAGTGTCATCTTTAGGTGTCTGTGGAATACATAATTTCCATTTTAGTTCTGCACTGGATCTGTAACAACCCAAAGCTTGACAGCTCTATTAATTTAAAACCTCAGTGATACCTATTAGTACAAAACATGAAAAAAATGCCATTAATCATTTATTTTAATTTTGCAGCTCTGTCATTTTCTCAGTATGTTTAAAAATTATGATGACACCGTAATGTTTTCCAATCTACCTGTGTGAAGGGGAAACGGATCACACTACTTAGGAGAGAGACTAGAGTATATTATTAGTGCTTAATTAATGCCAAACTGATTAGATTTGATTGCACTTTCCACAATAATATTGTTAAGAAATTTCTTTAAAAGGTGTGTTGCATAATGCTATATTTAAAACAACTGATCTAGACCTGAGTGATTTGACCAAAATGTCACATAATGCAAGTCTCAGGTTAATTTTTATACCACTGCCTACATTCGATCACCCAGTACAGCTCTTGATCATCTACAAGATAAAAGTATTTGCCACTCCTGTGATACAGAAGTGTTGCATCCATCTATTTTCTGTGAAGAGAGGAGCAAAGAAAAGGGCATCCAAACTGGAAAATTATCTCTACCATCAAACCTGTCAACAGCCAAATCCTGCTCATAATCCAATCTTTTTTGTTTTGTTTTGTTGTTTTGTTTTGTTTTTAATGCTTTAGTGTGTTGTTGTGTTTTGTTTTTTTTTTTTAAAGGGTTTCTTAAGGTTTTTGTACTTGTTTAAGGTATTTTAAGGATTTCTGCCATCTCTTTACCCATAGAATACAGAGTTTTTCAATATTAATTGAACTATTACAAGCACAGCTGATTGTCTTCACTCTCAGTTTTATATTTTTAATTAGCATTGCAGCTAGTAATTGTATTTCTCTGCTAATATAAAGTATTTAGGCATTCTGTGAAGTCAGAAGCACAGAGAGAGCTAGCACATACTGTCAAAATATTAGCATATATGGAAAACTGATTGACCTTAAAGAGGTTACTTTTACACTAAAAATATTGATGTTTTCAGCATTTTATTGAGTGGATGTGTTGTGTTAATGTGGCTTCAAGACATATTTTGAAACTCTGACCTGCCCCAAAACAAATTTCTGTTTTATGCATTTATAAATATCATATGCATTTATAAATATTCTTCCTGCCCCTTTACCAAAGTAGAATGAAAACCTAATTCTTTTTTAAGAATTTTACTTTTTAATGAATCTTTTGTCCCTTCCCATGAATATGTTGTTAGACGCACTTTCTAGTGGTAGAAAGGTGATTTCAAAATACAAGTGCAGTATTTTCCTGCTAAGCTTGTGTACAAGATACAGCAGTCCATTAAGTTTTTTTGGTCATGAAAATGGTTTGATTTTGGTTAGTGAATTAGACTTTTGCCAGTAGCTTCAACAGCCTGAGTTGTTGTCTCACTCCAATTTGTAGGAGGGAGGCAAGGTTCTTTGATATGCGTATACCCGTCATGAGATTAAGAAGCAATGGTTCAAATGTTGGTCCAACCAGTTTATTGAAGTCCTAGCCGTTTTTAGGGAGATGGGGAAGGGAAGGTAGGCGATAGAAAAAGCAGGAAATATAAGCAAGGAGTCTCTGCAGAGAGCAAAAGAGATAGTCACCACCGTGGGTCCAGCGAGGTACACAGTAGGTCCGATGATCTCAGGAACTCATCTGATCACCGCAGGGGATGGGAGACAGCCAGGGAGCTCTGCAGCAAGCCGGTCCCGGGGGTTCTTCCGACGAGGTTTTCCCCTCAGGGAATTCTCCGTCAAAGGTGTCTTTGGGAGTTTGTCTCCAAAGTCCCCAGTTTAGCAAGAGCCTTTTATCCCCCATTTCGGTGGGGGTTTTTCTCCTTTTCTTCTTTGAAGTTTGAGGATTACAGCTCACCATTTTTTGGGGGAAGTAGTGAACTTCCGAACAAACAGGCAAACACTCCTCGAAAGATGATTTACAACTAGCTTTTGTGGCATTCCTGGCCCACAGATGAGCCAGCAAGGAGGGATGAGGGGATCTCTGTTGCAAGACACAAGCGCTATCGCCTTCTGCAGTGGTCCACTCCTTCGAGCAGCACCCCTGAGGAAGACTGCTCTTCCCGTTTCTGCTTATCTTTGCGGTCGTAAGCAGAAACACTATGGCACAATGACACCCACCATCCGCCCTCCAGGATACCTAACAGTTGTCAGTCAGAGTCTTATCATCACGAAGGCCTCATGAAGCAAGCTTTGAGACAACAAAAGAAAAACAGTTCTGTCCTTTACAGTTGTAAATATACATTATGTATATGTCTACAATATACTGTGCCTCGGTGGCACAGTGGTAGGAATGCCGCTTGCAACACCGGAGGCCCAGGTTCAGATCCCCCCTGTGGTGCAAGTGGTAGAAGTGCCGCTCTGCTACACAGAGGCTTGAATCCCGGGGGTTGATCTCTAAGGTCCCTTCCAACCCACACGGAAACTGTGATACTGTGTGATACTGTGATTGTTGTGTATGAGGGTTTTAATTAAAAAAAAAAAAAAGAGAGAGAGAGAGATCAAGATATATTAGCAATTCATGTGTCTTTCTAAATTCTTCCTAAATTCTTCCTAAATGAAATTATGTTATTTACTAATTTTTTGTACTTTTAAATTTCTTCCAAATTTGTAAATAAAAGTATTCTATTGCATTTTTCCTCCAAAAAATTTCACTCACTTCTCTATTTTATGTTTAAAATATCCTCTATGCTTTCAGTGGACTTGGATAAACAATCTCTAAAAATTTCAAGTATTCATGACTATTTTGCATGAGTATGTTTGTCAGGACATCATCAGCTACTAAAAATGTTAGGTTATGGTTTGAACTTTTTGTGTTTTGTTTTGTTTTTTTTTCTGACCACTCTTTTTCTCTAGTTTTGTTTGCGCATTGTTCAAGGAAGTCACAGGTTTGCCTTAGAAGAATGAAAAACAACAAACTAGTGTGTCTTATTCAAAGCATTTTAAAGCTTTAAACATTGTGCTACTGATACTAAAGACATGAAGTTACTTGCAGCAGGAGCAAAAAAATCCATGTGATGAAAGTTAGAGCTCTCTATGTTTTTGGCCCCACTTTACCTGCTAGGCTTTAAGTATATACATTCACTTCTCACCAACACACAACACCCTCTGCTACTATTGCCAGTATGCAAAAAGAAGCAGAAATAAGAGCCTGGGACTGAAATGTTGCCTGATAGTCTTAAGACTAGGTATCTTTTGGGCAATGTGCTATTGTACAGTGTCTGTTACAAAAAGACTGATCTTTTTATGACATAAAAATAAAATATATATGTAAATATATAAATATACCTTTTATCTTCAGGATAATAAGAAATTAATGGTTATCATTGTTAACCAATACATTGTTAACTTACACTATTGTGCATAAGTAAAAAAATATACTTTGACTTTTTTTTTCATTATTATTTTCAGAATGTATAGTATTTTATGTCACTGGAATGTGGCCAATTTACAGGAGTTGAAAATGTGTCATAGAAAAATGTATATAGGACTCCATCCTCATATGCATGAGTGGTTAATCTCATTCACGCGACTTGGCTGATCTTGGCTGATAGGATACAACATACTGAAGAGGTCATGTTCTCTGAAACAGATGGCTCAAGCCAAAAAAGAGCATTACAAATGATAAATATTTTCTCAATATGTAATTACATTCACTCTCAGCAGCACTGAAGAGCCCCATCTAACATGCAATCTGTATGAGGTCTCAGAATTATCTCACCTCTTCATACTAAAGCCATCTTTTGAGCTTTGCTCTTTTATTCATTTTAAGGTGGAATTACAATGATTTACTTCTGAAAGAAATTCTGAAAACATTTCTATTGCCTCATCATGGCCAAATCTTGTAGTGTGCTGAACACTCATGACTCAAAGAATTCACTTGCCACATCTGCAGGTTATTTCAGGTGTCAGTCCTCAGGATCAGGCTGATGTCATCATTGCTCCTGAAACACAAAATATGTCTTATGAAGCATATGAAAGTTACAGAAATACTTGAGACAGTTTTTCAGGACCAGATCATCAACTAGTTTAACATGACACCAATGGAAGAATGCCAGCTTACCCCAAGATTTGGCTTCCAAATTGGTGCCTGAAGCAGAATTTTATGTGAGAAAATATGTTATGCCAGTCTTTGAAAGCAGGAGTTATTTTCTGTGTGAAATTAATCTAGGTTGAAAAATTAATAAATAAATAATAAAAATAAAAATTGATAATAATAAAAAAGCATTCTAAATTTGATACTAATGAAGAATCTTGACAAGAACTCACATATGAAGTTCAAGATTAGTGTACAAAGGTGGCATGAAAATGAACATTTGGAGAATAACCTAAAGGCTCTAACTGAGTTAAATAAACTTTCTAATTCTGTTGAGATTTTTATGTTTCAAGTTCTTTATACTGTAATGTAAATTTCCACCCCAAGAAATGTCCTGATCTATATTTTAATGAGCCTGTCCACGTGACATACATTTTTTGTTTCATTACTATTAGTGAATGACAAGTGAAGGATATTCATTTTAACTTGAAAATGTCAGGTGTGCACTTTAAGAGATATATTTTTCCAGTTTTTAATGAGGTGGTGTTTCTTTTTGAAAGAAATACCCATCTCTGATGTGGGTACTATGCAGATGACAACTGATATTTAATAAGTGATGGTTCTTGTATTAGTCGTAGTTCACTAAAGAAAATGTCTTGGATTGCTTTTGAAAAACTCTTAGCGTCACTAGCCCAAAGGCAAGATGTGACCTTTTTATTACATAATGAGAATCATTTATTATCTTACAATGTATCTTAAAGTCACAGACAAAATGCCACTTTGATAATTGCTTTCAATTAGCTTTGAGCATAGCATACATTCATAAAATGTCTTCTCTAATTTAGACTTGAATTAGAGAAAATTGCAGACATAATCTACTTTAAGGTTGTCTCATATAAGGTGATTCGTAGTTTTCTATCAGAGAAATCAAAAATGGGTGGCTTTAGAACAGTCTTGAAAAGTGTTTTAAATAGGCTTTTCAATATTTGAGTCTATTCTAATAATAATTAATGAACAAATTAGAACACTGGTTCTTCCTTTTTGACCCCTTTTGTAGTGTTAATATTTTACTTTCATTCATAGTGCTTGTTTTGAAATTAAACAGTGTCCTGTGTTAGAAAACAGGTACAGCTTGATTAGAAATGTAAACAAGGGATACAATGATAAAGCCCGTATCTTAGTAATAGGCAAAAGCTTGGTCTTTCAGCATGTATGTCCTTTCCAACTTTTAAATTCTCATTCATCTTCTATACATGTAAAATATTCAACTGCAAGCACTAAGTCCCATAGTCAAGAAGTAAGATCAGATATTGGCCTGCATTTTTTGTATACTATTTTTAACATTGATTGCATGTATAATTGAAAGTATTTGTGGTGACAGTGATAATACATATATTGGCTTACTGCATTTGTATCATCATTCAAAAAAAAAAAAACAAAAACAAAAACAAAAACAAAAAAAAAACAGAGGTATTTTTCCTTCCTTGATTAAATGAAGAAATTTTGGAAACTGTATGTAAAGATGATTCAGGCATTTCAGATACTTGTACACAGGAATTTTACTAGCTCAAGGGATAACTGTGATTTTCTTCTTTCTTCCCTCAGATAAAAATTACCCACAAGAACCAAGCCCCTATGCTGATGGGTCCTCCTCCAAAAACTGGTCTTTTCTCTTCTATCATCAAAAGAACAAGGAACCACAGCAAGGAATAAGTCTGTGTAGTTTAGTTTTTAGAAAATCACTTAGCTTTGTTGCGCTTTGGAATACTTATGCTGGAAATCTTTCAAAGATTTTAGAATATCTTCTACTTGCAAATTCATGGATTTTCATTTAGCAGTTTCCGTAACTGAGCTAATGTAAAATTATGCTATTAGAAAAAGAAGTTATTGTCACAGGTTTGTAGGCATTTTGCATGAAGAAAGCAGATGTTTATATAAAATGATGCAGCATTTTTTTTGTTGTTGTTGTTGCATGAAGTACCATTTATTAATCTGTGAGATAATTCTGCCATGGAATATAGAAAGAGAATGCCATGGGTAACTTGATTTTCTCTCCATTACATTTCTATTTTGTGTGTGTGTGCTTTTTTCTATTACAATGGTCATATGCACTAAGATCAGTAGTATCTCTTGAATCAAGCACCTTCGCATCAATAACCAATGAGACCTGGTTCAGAGAAATGTTTATTACAGGTCTCATTAACTTTTATTTTATCATTTGTTTCTATCCTCAGAATATTTTTATTCAGCGAAGTATTCAAATCTTACATCTTATTTTGGTAATTTTACCTGCTGGAAACTTCAAATTCAATGTATGCAATATTCAAATGATTGCGATCATTCTTGTGTAGGTTTTTGCAAGACTTGAAGGCACTGAAAGTTTGAGAAAAATTATCCAGTTAAAGAGATTAATCTAAGATTGAAGATAATAGTATTTCCAAAAGTAGCCATCAGTGTTATTTGATGAAACTCTAGAATAACTGTAATGAGCAGCACATCTCTGAAGCATGGCAAACTTTAAATCATTCTGCATTGTTGACCAATAGTATAGTGTGTATGCACATGAATAACCAAAGCTCATGCCTAATAAAGTGCATTTCCCACCAAAGATTTAGTGAAGGATGCTTCAGAGAAATGGGTTAATGCATAATTAATTAAGATCACTGGAACAGACTCACCTCTGAAAATTTAGAGCTCTTTTGATTATGTCAGCAATGTCCAGACAAATGTTGGGATAGAAAAAAAAAAATTAAATTGCAAATAAATACTCAACTTTCATTTATTTAATAAGCTGGTAAACACATATTCTAAATATGGAAAGATACATAGTTTAATCATTGGATAATTAAATGTATGTCTAATTTTATTTTAATTATTATTTATACATCTATGCTATCCATAGTTTACTTGTCCTCTGAATTAATATATTAAGGAAAAGATAAACCATTATCTATTTCACTTTCATAGTCTATTGCCTGGAATAAAAACATCTCTTGTCATAAATCTGGGGGAAAACCATTTTTCAGATTTTTACTTGGCCCTCTGAGAGACTTCCTAACATCTTAGAAATCATAGTGCAGGGATTTGTCTGAGGTTTGCACAGCACTGTCTAATGTTGAAGGGAAGTCCAAGAATGGCAACTTTATTAGTCTTGCATATCAACAGTCTCAATCAAAACTTCTGTGCAGTTTTAACATTGTTCTTTGCTCGGAGTGAGCTGCTTCTCATCTCTGCATGTCTTAAGTTCTCAGAAATTTCATCAAAAAATAACAAAAAGTAAAACTTTGCTTGGAATGCATGATTTTCCATTTTTATCTAGATTTTTAAATGTTAATGATTTATTAAATCTATTTTTCTATTGATTAATTCATCCATCTAAAAAAAATAGTATTTCATCTTTCTGTAGTGCAAGATACTGTGCATGTGCTTAAATAAAGTTGATATAATTTCTTCCTCAGTGTAAGAATTGAACAGAATCCTAGTTTATACAATGGATGCCAAAATAAAAGTCAGTATATAGTTGGTAAGAATTATAATTTTGAAATATATGATAAATGTTCTTTAAAAATTAGGAGGTAAATACTGATTAATGTTGTGTTCAGCATTAGGTAGAAAAATTGGGGGGTAATAATTTGCTAAAATTAAGATCTTCTAGCTCCCCATTCTTGGTCCAGTGATGGGCCCAATTAGTTACCATACTAGCAAACTCCTCTTTTTCCAGTGCATTGCAAATGTACAAACACAAAAACTATTATGATTACAGTAGTAAAGATATCTGCAAAAAGAAGATTACACAAAGTGCACATAGGTTTTATGAAATTATGGTTATAGGTGATATTTTCAGATTACTTGATGTAGGATTTTCTACCAATGCTCTTAACTTTTTGTGGCAAATATGTGTTTAATGATAATATATAATGTGTTCTCTATGATTATCTCATGAACATTGTAACTCTGAAAACAAATAAAAAGATATATAAGCTACTCTTTAATAATGTATGCAATTTTAAAAGTGCCAGTCTGAATAGCAAATTGTTCACAACGTGCTTTTTCATTTAAAGAGGAATAGATGAGTAATCATGTAATCACAATTACATACAGTTCTGACTAGATGTATAAAAGGTAAATCAGATGTGTTTGTCAGTTTGTATCAAATTCTTATGGTAGCAAAATGTAACGGAGCAGCTATCATAATACATATTGACACATTATATCAGTGACATCCTGTCCATCTGTAAATTGTGTTTATCTGTTTACAGTGGCCTCTAATAATATAAAACCAGGATTGAGTTGAATGTATCGATGGAAAGCTTAGAGTATATAAAACATACTATGAAAGGAAAATGCTTGGCGTAATGCAAGAGAATTTCACTTCCCCCCCCCCCTCCCCCCCCCCCCACTTCAGTGTATGCAGAACAAACATTATGACATTACATTTTTGTATATGGTGAAGTGAAGCTATGAATATATGTTTGTAAAAATGAATTGTTTTTATATTGACTGGATACTAGGAGTACTACCTGTAAACATTTTAGTTTCCAGTGAGAAATTTTTTAAGGCCTCATTACTGACATTTACAACATGAATGGAAATTACAACACTGTAGGAATTATGTCTGACACTGAATTTGCAAATTTTTATCTCCCTAGTAGGATGTTGCAGGTGGCCAGTATGCTGAGGAACGCATCACTTTCAGTTCATGAGTTCCTATTAAACTCAGAATTTGGAACAGAGACAAATACAATCTTATTGCTTCCAGTACTTGCAAGATATCTATATGTATACCGTTGCAGTTATTTAAAGCTGGGGAGTTAGACTGCTTATTGGAGTGTGTATGTGTTTGCACATGCTAGATCAGGTAACATGCTAAAACACTTAGGACTTTGATGATCTAAAAAACATTTAATACTAGTTTTTGAAACTGAAGTAGATGCCCTATAACATTGTCTCATTCTTATCAACTCCGTTTTATTACATGTAAGTCATACCAGTAATTACCTAATATTTAAAATTATCTATTGCAAATAAAGCCACCAAGTTCATCATATTTGAAAATTCCAGTGTAAGAAGTAATTACAATGAGAGTATCCGTGTTTGAAATTATAAGAAACAAAGGAAAACAAACACACAAACAAAACATCCTTTTTAAATTTTGATTTATTTATTTCACTATATTCTTATGTTGGGTTTTGTTGTTGCTGTTGTCTTTCTTTTAATACTGAGACTATGAATTTTCAAACAGTTGAAGAACAGATGAGATGTCTGCAAATCTGAAAAAAAAAAAAAAAAAAGAATAAAAAACAAATTTAAAAGAATCCATAAAAATTACCTCTAGACAAGAAATCCAGGGAAGAGCAGAGATGAACTCTGCTAAGCAATGAAAAAAAAAAAAAATATATATATATATATATATATATATATATGTTCAAAGTGATACGCGAAAAAGAGCAAGTAAAAAGCAAACCACAGAAATTGTGTGGGACCAGAGATGCACCAGGTAAAGTTATTCAGTTATTCAAGGCTAATGGGAATTGATGTGCCAACAAAATTAATTAGGTTAATCTGGATTCTTGTTCTATTTAGGATGAGGGATGTGAATAGTGTTGTTGTTGTTTTTTATTGCTTTTTCTTTTCTTTTGAGAGGAGTGTGATAGGAGTTAGATCCAAGTAGTATCTCATTGAGCCTTTCCAGTGAAGGGAGAAGGATTCGTGAATGAAATAAAGAAATGATATGTATTCAAAAAGGTAAAGAATTTTCTAGGTCTTTGTTTATTTCTGGATGCTTTTATAACTTGAAAAAAATAAATAAATAAATAAAAATTGGCCTTGCTATTAAGTAAGTTGTGCAAAACTGCCAAGCAGTTAGCAGGAAAATTAATAAATGAATTTAGAAAGCTGAGGTGGTTACAAGAAGAACTGCTCCATGTTTTATGCAAGAGTGGTAAAGAACATGCCAACCTCTTGTCAGATAATTGCTACTTGTCTCTAGCTCTGCGAGGTCTGAGAGCATTTTGTTTTCCCTGTACAGAAGGAAGGAAACTTCTTGTGGTCCTGTTGAGGTGAGTAAAAGCCTTACTGTATCCCTGGCTGGAAAATAAATCAAACATGCCAGATCTGGAAGCTAAATCTCCATTAAAGAGATGTAAACTAATAGGTGAAAATTCATGGCATGTGAGGATGTGCTGTGCAGGACTGATAGTGCAAGCTCTGTCCAGGTTTGTCAAGATTATCTGGTTTCTGCCAAACCTGGTCTTCTGCTATGGTGGACCTGCTGGGTTATGTACCCTCATTAGCAATCAGTTACTGGATATTGAATTAATTTTTAAATAAGTATGTTTGATGTCTCCTGTGAAGTTATTCTGTGGCCAGTGAGCTTTTTGGAAGAAGATAACATTTGGGGCAGGAAAACTGAAACAACTTGCTGTCAGATAGCTTTTTTCCTTGGATGTAGCAAAAGTATTGTCAAGTTCACAGTGGCTTCATGGAGAACTGTGCTAGAGTAGAGTTGTGTATCATTACTGTGCCACTGTAGCATCACAGAGCCATTTCCAGATTTGGTTCTTTGTGAAACTAGCTTCTGCTTTTTAGCAAGTCCTTCACCTCTTGTCATGTCTATGCCAGGTGGGGCTGAGAGGACTGAAGAAGAGTAGTCATGTTTTTGTAGTAATGTGTATTTTTGCAGGAACCATTACCTTTGCAGGCATGGAGCAAAATTGAAGTGTGGCTTCAGTGTCTTTCAGGAGAAAAAGAAAAAATTCAAAAAAATAAAAAATAAATTAAAAAAAAAAAAAGTAGAAGATTTCAGTACAATCCCTTTTTATTTCAGAAAGTAATAATTCATTATAATGTATTATGCATGGTAGTAAAGTTTTGTTGGGGAGTTAAGTAGCAGTTACTGAATTTCTGTATGTGTGGTAGGGATATGGACAGAGCTTTATCAGTTTATCTTAATTTAACAAGAGTATCTGAGGAAGATAAACTTCTACATTGACCATCAGCTTCCATTTTGTGAAACTGCCCTTCAGCTTGAAGCTATAATAGGTATGTTGTAGGCAAGGAGAATCTCGGCATGGTGGTATTTCAGAGACTGCTTCCTTTCTTTCTGATTCATGATTCAAAGAGACTACATGAGAAGCATCTCAGGGCGCACTTTAAATATGACTCATACAAAAAGTGATAATCACCAGTCTTTCTTATTTATAGAAAGGTGGTAGCTATACTGATGGTGAAGCAGGAGTTTTATAGTGAACACTGAACACTTGTCAGATCTGAGTGAGAAACAAAGATTTGGAGAGTTGTTTTCTTTGTTTTTGTTTTTGTCTAAAGTTAATAATGACTAAAAATAAATACTTAGCTGCTGTTTGACCTCATTGAAGTAAATGTTATTTGTTTATTTATTTAACGTAAGTTCATACTCACATTCTCTGAAGCAACATATAAATTTGCTGTAATCAGTAGCTTTTCTGGACAGGGAAGTGAATGCTGCTTACTGTCTTTGTGAAACACATTTATGGTCCTTTTTTTTTTTTGCCTGTCAATAAGAAACTGCAAGTTGTCAGTCTGCAGGCTTGTCAGCCTATTTACATGAACTAAAAATAAATAAATAAATAAATAAATAATCACATCTGCAGACAGATTAGTGGTGATTTGTATGTTTCTTAGTGAGACTATCGTATTTTGCAAAATGAGCGTTACCGCTGTCCTTTCTGCCCAACTGTTGGGTTGTCTGTTGCAAAGGATGTGGGTGTTATCCTAAAATTAAAATACCATAGGGTGGATGTGGATCTTTTTTTGTGTGTGTTTGTGAATGAGTGAATTCCAATCCTTTTCTCCTGCTCTAGAATTGTAAAGACTACAGTTTTGATTTAGAGATGAATATCCTATGTCTATGGTGTACATGTACGTAAGCAAGCAATTCAAGGAAGATCTTGAGCTTTACTTCCGTATATTTAAATTTAGCAGTGAAGCAAATCAGTGAAGGAAATGCCAGAATTTTTTTAATTCTGGGTAGCCTGAGAGGACTTGGTGGGTAAAAATGAACTATGGTGAGTTTTACCCCAGAGCAGTGTATACACGCAGATAAGGAATTTTCACCTCATTTACACCAACTAACAATGTTTGGTTTTTTTTTAACATACTCTTTCATCAATCTGTTAATGGTTCAACAGTTGATATATCAAGTCAGTAAAGTCAAGCCTTGCACTGGCAAGGAAAAAGAAAAGGAGAGGAAATGGAAAGGAGAGGAAATGGAAAGGAAAGGGGAGGGGAGGGGAGGGGAGGGGAGGGGAGGGGAGGGGAGGGGAGGGGAGGGGAGGGGAGGGAAGGGAAGGGAAGGGAAGGGAAGGGAAGGGAAGGGAAGGGAAGGGAAGGGAAGGGAAGGGAAGGGAAGGGAAGGGAAGGGAAGGGAAGGGAAGGGAAGGGAAGGGAAGGGAAGGGAAGGGAAGGGAAGGGAAGGGAAGGGAAGGGAAGGGAGGGGAGGGAAGGGAAGGGAAGGGAAGGGAAGGGAAGGGAAGGGAAGGGAAGGGAAGGGAAGGGAAGGGAAGGGAAGGGAAGGGAAGGGAAGGGAAGGGGAGGGGAGGGGAGGGGAGGGGAGGGGAGGGGAGGGGAGGGGAGGGGAGGGGAGGGGAGGGGAGGGGAGGGGAGGGGAGGGGAGGGGAGGGGAGGGGAGGGGAGGGGAGGGGAGGGGAGGGGAGGGGAGGGGAGGGGAGGGGAGGGGAGGGAGGGAAGGGAAGGGAAGGGAAGGGAAGGGAAGGGAAGGGAAGGGAAGGGAAGGGAAGGGAAGGGAAGGGAAGGGAAGGGAAGGGAAGGGAAGGGAAGGGAAGGGAAGGGAAGGGAAGGGAAGGGAAGGGAAGGGAAGGGAAGGGAAGGGAAGGGAAGGGAAGGGAAGGGAAGGGAAGGGAAGGGAAGGGAAGGGAAGGGAAGGGAGGGGAAGGGAGGGGAAGGGAGGGGAAGGGAGGGGAAGGGAGGGGAAGGGAGGGGAAGGGAGGGGAAGGGAGGGGAAGGGAGGGGAAGGGAGGGGAAGGGAGGGGAAGGGAGGGGAAGGGAGGGGAAGGGAGGGGAAGGGAGGGGAAGGGAAGGGAAGGGAAGGGAAGGGAAGGGAAGGGAAGGGAAGGGAAGGGAAGGGAAGGGAAGGGAAGGGAAGGGAAGGGAAGGGAAGGGAAGGGAAGGGAAGGGAAGGGAAGGGAAGGGAAGGGAAGGGAAGGGAAGGGAAGGGATTGTTTATAAGTAAAATGGAATGGCCAGACAGTTAAAGAATGGAATCCTCATTACTCTATGATTATAATTTATTATAAAATATGTGAAAAACACATTGATATTGTTGGACTGCAAAATAAATTATTGGCAAGACATAATCTTAATGATAAAGGCATATGTGTATCAGTGCAATTCATAAAATCCTACAGTCCTCAGTTGTCACTTAACCCTTAGGGTGAATTGGCGGCTAATAATGTGTAATAGCTAATCTATGAAAGCTTTTGACTTCACAGTTATTTAAACCATGTTGGCTGTCCAGACTTTTGCTGCCTCTCTTCTGGTAGCTGCACCTTTATCACTAAGAAATCTTGGAATATCTAACCCAGTACCCAGAAATCCTTGATGCAACATCCAACAGTTTTATTTTTATTGTGTTTGGATATGAGGTAAGTGGACTCGCATGAGGTTAATGGGGCTTTAAGAAAATTCCATGTTTCTTCAGTGCAAGATAAGGTTCTCTTCTGATGGGAATCCTGTCACTACATCAGATACATCAGTTTTCTCTGCCAAAGAGTTGAGATATTACTGTGCATGAAATGATATATAGATTTTCCCTCGCTTGCTACCTGAATCTTGGGCAAAAAAATAATTTTTTTGGCAGATGCCAATTGCTCCCTGTTGGTCTGTGTGTAGAAATATGCACTACCATGAGAGCTAGTCAGGCATTCAAATATGACCACAACAGTTGTTTTGACAACAAGAGCAAGGCAGAATACCAGGGATCAGATGCACAGAGACAGGAGGAAAAAAAAAAAAAAAAAAAAAAAAGGTTGGTGGGGGGGGGGAGAACTGTTAGAAAATCAGAAATGAATTAAACTTTATGAGTTTCTTGAATGATATCTATCTAAAAACATAAGAGTACAAGCAGGTAATAAATACTTATCCAAACTTGCCACAGATAACTTGTCCTCTGCAAATAATTTTTGCTACTATATAATCTCAGTGAAGAGAGATAAATATGTAGCAGTTCTCAACTACTTTTATTGTATACTTCCTCTATAAAACACAGTAAAAAACACAGCAAAATGGTACGCTGCATAAAAGGACATTTGAACAAGTGCAACAAAATAATGTTATAAGGAGCCCCAAAAAACTTTTCATCCACAGGGCAAAGGGATCTTGAATTAAAAAAGACGTAATGCAATTTCTGTCTCAGTTCAGCAAGGAATGGGACTTTTAGCTAAAGTACATTGTCCTCATCAGAGCATGCAGACAGGATCTTGTGAGAATGGAGATTATTTTTGCCAGATCTTGTTCCCCTCCTGTACACAATCTCCTCAAAGGATGAGAGCTGCTCTAAGAGTAATGCCTCCATTTTATTACATTGGCTCTCAACATCAGAGACAGATGGTGGTAGAGCAGGCAAGACTGAACCTTCACACCAGTATTCCTTTTAGTATTGTTGTCATGAGACAGATGATAGCAAACGAGTAGTCTGACAAAAATTGGCATCTGACATGGAAGTGTATAGGAAGCAAAGATGTGGAACTGAATTCCTCCTTGCAGAAAAAAATTGCTCCGTTGATATTCATCAACATTTGCTGAACCTTTTTGGAGACCAAAAGTGAATGTGATCTTAGGAAGGCTATGGATGGTATATTTCAGTAATGGTGATGGTGACATGAAAGACAAGCCACTTTCAGGATGGCTATACACAACTGTCATGCTGTGCAAGAGTGTCTAGTCAGCTCATTCATGTGAATTGGCTACTGATGGTGCCTATGTTGAAAAATAGTATTTTGTAGACAAAACTTGTTCTATCAAATTGTGTTACTGTACTCTGTGTATCTGTTGTAGTCTCCAAGGAAATAAATAGGAGGCATTACTTTCCAAGCAACCTGCATAGATGCTTCTCAATTAGAAGTGACTTGTTTGTAAGGTATATAAACACAGAGGCAGTCACTATTTAATTCATTTTTCTAAGTTAAAACACTTCTCACAGGCCAGAAAGAATAACTAATGATGAAAAAGTAGTTGTGTAGGAAGTACAGATGATACAGACAATGTCTGTCATTCTACTTCTGATATTCCAATATGTATCCATTTGAGAGTGTTTGAAGTCTTAATATAAAGTGGGGCACTAAGTCATAGTTGTGGCACTTGTGCTTGAAATATTATAGCCTTGTCTGTGATAATGTTGGAGTATTGATAAAGAAGTGAAATCCCAACTACACTGAAATCATTGGTTTGCCATTGCAATTACAGAGTCATTGTTTTATCCCTGCTGTATTGTGGTAAGGCTCAGAACATCATCAAGAGAAATGTCTGCAAAGAAGTTTAAGAAAAAGGCTGAGAAATTTTGAGCATTTACAATTCCATAAAGCTTACTGAACCCTTGTACTTGGAAAGTTTCGCCACACTGGTCTGTAACACAGTTCTCTTTCATTTCAGCTGTGTAATGTAACAACAAGGTTGAGTACACATAAATAGTTGCTTTAAGCCTAGCTCTTAGGACTTGTACATTCAATGAAATATTGACTTGGTATCAATTTTTTTATCGTTGCCCTAAGGGGTCCCCACACAGTACTGCAAAATCATGTGTATGTACAGCATAACACAACCTACTCCTAATTATTTTTGCCTAGAGTATCTAGCTGCTGCTGTTGGGTTTCTTGTCATTTATGCTTAGAACAGCAGTGACACATAGTGAGTCAAGCCTTTACCATGCTTAAATATCTTATGCTAGGTGCTATATAAAAACATCTTGGTGCAAACCTTGATTACAATGTGATACATCAGAGCTATGCAAATTGCATGCAAAGATGCAAAGCAGTCGTTCCCTTGCATTTACATACACATTTCTGTTTGCAGTATCTTTCAAAGTCTTCTGAACGTTTTTTTTTTGTTTGTTTGTTTGTTTTTGGTTTGGTTTTTTTTTGTTATATTTGATGTTTGTTGTGCATCTTCAAGCTCAGGCTGTCCCAAAGTCTAAAGCCAATTTCAGAGCTCATTCATTTCAGTGTTATTTGATTATTAATTAATAACTTAAGGCTTAAACATAAGAACAGAACATAGTTCTGGAGGAGAAAATGCCACAAAATATAATCTGAGAAGGAACAGAAGTAACTTTACGTAAGATCAAAGAAATCATTCCTAAATACTGTTAACTTTCTTCTTTAGATACTCAAGAATAGAATTTCTAAGGTATAGAAAAATGTTGCATGTGGCATTATGACTTAAAATTATCTTATTGCTCTAATCATTCAGTAAAGGAGAAATGAAAGCAATTGTTTAAAGTAACCATTTTTATTGTGACATTGCCATACTGAATGCTGAGAGGTATGTGGTTCTTAGCCTTATTTGTTTAGCTTCATACAGTTATTCCCATGCATGTTACTATGCTGACCTGTTAGTTTAACTCCTGCTCATCCCTACTGAATCTTTACCTTCAGTCATAAAATAATAATTGATTGACTGCATTGTTCTCAACCTTGAAAATTTTTTGTATTCCATCAATTTATTTCCCTTCTGCTAGATTGTTTCCTTTGCTTTGTTTGTACACTTTAATTAAAGTATTTGTTATTTTGTATTTCCATCACAGTCCTTGTAGTTACATTTACTTGCCTATTCAGATCCATTTAGAGTTCACCTCTAAAAGATTCCTGGTTCATCAGTTTGCAGTCTCTTCCTCTCTCAGATAGTGTACTCTAACTTCCTTCTCCCATTACCAGTTAAATTAGGCACAGTTAGGGGACCTTAGTGGCTCATGCCTACCTTAGTAAAAAGTATTTTTTCTAGGTTTAGAGCTCTCATTCTATATAATCTGTTCAATACAAAAGAAAGTACCTATTTGTGTGACATAAATCCTATGAATTATAAATATGATTATCTTGTAATGTAGATTTAAAAATAAATAATAATGATAATAATAATAATAAAGATTTTTAGACTTTACTTTTTTCATCATCTTCTTTGAATAAAATTCTTCTGGAAACATCCAAAAAGTTGCTGTTTTCTTCTTTTAAATCCTCCCTTCAGATATTTGCAGAAAGATCTATTCATCTATTACCAGAGAAATCAGAAACTCTTTTCTTTCCATATATCTGCATTTAACTGTTTTCTCTCACTTGTTCTTAAGTTACAAGATTTGTAGGGTGGGTAGAAGAGTTGCACAGGGCTTTCTCCATGTTCTGTGGCATTGCAACATCTGACAACAGTGGTTGTGGTTTGTAACTACATTTAAATATTAAAGCAGCATATAACCAAGTAATTTCATTGGCAGATGCGTTTATAGGCCACTGACTATTCTGTAGGTCCCATTGGTACATGATCTGCTGAGAACATGAACCCAGCTAGAGGGTTTATTCTGTCAAATTTTCAGCTTTCTGTTCTGCAGTTTTTTCATTAATTCCATGTTCTGTTATCGAAGACAGAAACTGTAACATATTAAAAGATTGTAGTTCCTTTTGCATCCTTCCTGGTTGCAGAAGTAACTGAGGTCTTTTTCCCACAAGGGCCCCACGAATATGTAACTGCAGAATTAAGATAAATAAATAAATAACCCAGACCTAGTAAATTTGGAGATTTTTATAGAGATGCTGAACAAACCAAAATTAAATCCTTTCTTCCTGTCCTGTATGTTATATGGAAACTGGCTATGTGAAAGTAAATTAACATTTGATTTTTGCCAGAGACCTTATCTAGAACATCTAAAGGCAAAAATATTATATTCTTCATTTTCACTTGAGTAAAAAAATAAGTCATTTTACCCCATTAATTGCATGGACATACAGGCTCATAACATAAATGCGAAATACAAGTACATTAAGTTACAAGACAGATTTGTGGCTTACAGTGCCTTCCTATGGCTTATAGAAGGACATAGCAGTGGTAACTTCTGGGATGAAATATAGTTGCCTTTCTTTTCATATGCTGTATTCACTGTGATGGCATCATTTCATTCCTTCAGTGAGAAGATGCTCATTGTTAAGGCTCTTTCAAAAGTAAAGAAGTATGTATATTAAAAATAAAAAGAGATTAAAAAAAGGCAGTTTGTCACAACTTTCCAGTAAGCTACCTTGGTATTGTTGCCCCTATATTTATTTACCATTGGTCCTCACTGAGGCAAGAGAAAAAGTGATAGTACTTGGTGTCAGGGGAAATTAATGTTTTACTTGCAACAGCACTGAAGTGCAATGAATTGTATAAAATGTAGCTTTAATTAAAACCTTTATTTCTGAAATATATATATTTTAAAAAAAAAAAAAAAGTTGAAGTACACTTAAAAAGAAGAAGAAGAAGAAAGTTACATTATCTAGCATTTTTCAGGCTTAGAGACTGTCTACAAGCTGAAGGCACCTTCTGTGTCAGGCTGCATTGGCAGGTCACAGGCTCTGTGGCCAGGTGAAGTAAAGCACAAGCTTGATGCTAACCTCCTGTACTGGCTGACTGAAAAGAAGCCTGGGTTTTGACACTTTCTCAGCCTGCTTTCTGAAGCAAGCATCCTACCTTAAATCTACATAATACTGATGACTCTGTTGCTCTCTCTAATACACTCTCCTGCCTTGACTACTAAAACCGAGGAAGAGTATTTAAAAATAGTTTAAAGGCTTCTGTCTGTATTAAATGCCCTCTTTACCAAGGCTTTCTAGGCATTTTTAAATGACTTGTAGATAGCTGCAGCCCTTGCTTCTTTAAATTTTCTTGTGTGGCTAATTCTTGTCCTTATAGACCTTCTTAATGTACAAACAAAAGCTTCAGAGAAGGCATTCTTGTGCAGTATATTTTTTTACCATTTTTTTGACTGAGAAATTACTTCACTCATACAAAGTTCCTGTTGGGATATATTGTGATCTTGCCCCTGCTGCATTAGTAGTATTCAGTTTATTCCAAAGACAAAATTCTTGTTGATTCTTGTGGCATGTTTAAGGTTTAATTGAGGAAGGGATACAGAACTTTCACTGAATATTTTGAAATTTGATATATTATACTTCTACAGAAATATCTAGGTGTCTCATTTTAATGAACAAAACAAAAAGTTATAACCTGAAAAATCCACAGCACAAGGCTAATTTTGCCAATGAAGCATCTCCTTCACCATGGGCAGCTAGGACTTAGGCTCTAACCTGAGATTTGTGGATGTACTTGTTTGTTCACTCCCCACGAGCATTTGTTCATTTACTGCCATGCAGATAATACATTGCATTTCACAGCACAGCAAGTTTAATCAGGACATGTCATCATTAATTTGTACTGATATGCACTGATGGACAGGGTTTTCCTGGAGCATGAATAGATGTTTATCAAACGATCATCAATTTTGAAGAAGTGGTGCTATCCCCTTGTTGTTTTATGGCATCTGCTTTATCATCTGCTCACAGGAGCACCTTTATTTTTTTTATCTCCTTCTCTGGTTTTTCCTTTGTAGTTGTCACTTGTAGACAGCTTCATTTATTTCTGCTGTTTTCTAATTCCTTTAAGATAAATGTCTAAATGATGTGCTTGATTTATTGAAACGTTGTGGCACTGAAATAGTTAACAATGGCAAGACAAGACTAAATACTACAATGTGTACTTGATTTCTGGTGCTTTCCTGTTATTTTCAAAGTGTTTGTTTGTGTATTATAAATAATTCAAAGTAAATATTCTGAACTGCTAGAAAGCCAAAGTCAAATTTATTTCATTTACTAATGTTCCCACAGCATAATACAAAGCATGGAAACTCTCGTTGCTCCATAGCTTGACAAAATGTCTATTAGATAAGCACAAAATATTAAGGAAAAAAAAAAAAAAAAAAAAAAAAGGACGCTTATAATAGTAGGTTAAGGATTAGTTTTAGTGGTTTAGTGGTTAGTTTTAGTCCATGCTAAGGCAAAATTCTGAATCAAAACTTATGATTTTCCCCAACTAAGGGCACCAAGGTTAAACCTTTAACATGCAAAATTTGTTATCGCACAAGTTTATTGTGTCATTGTTCTGTGAAGATGTGTAGAGGAAATAACTCTGAAAGATCTCAGAGAATAATAATTACAACTTTCATAATAAAATAGTAATTACAAATACAGGGGGAAAAAAATAGTCATGGAAATCAAAAGTTTGTGACTGATATAACTGAAATGCAGCTATCCACTTTAAGCTCCTTATGTTCTTGTTAGCTTCAATGATTAGTCTGTACTAGTTAAGGGATCTGATAGAAGCAGTGGATAGTTGACCACTTTCATTACTTTCCAAAATAAGCACTAAAATACATGTCTTTGTTTTTGAAGGACAGTGTTCCATGTCTTACTGGTATATGGCGAGGCAGGAAGGAAAAAAAAGAGGCTGTTAATCTTTGGGCAAGGGGAGGAGAGGAGCCAAAAACTTGAACTAAAAAAGAATATATAGTCTCTAATATTAAAAGTTTTAACCTGTGCGTAGGAATTATCCCATGTCAATATAACTGACCTCATCAGAAGACTTGCCAAAGGAGGCCAATCTCCACCTCCAGCTTTTTGGTAAAAAGATGGATACCAGTTCTATACCATACATGCACACCAAATTAAATATTCTAATGGTTAGTAAAGTTCAGCTGAAATAAGATGTGAAATATATCTGTGTCTGATATATAATTTTTAAAACAGCATGTAACTTTTGTATTACAGTGCCAAATATTGACATAATCGAATACCTGCATAATTTTTGCAGATAGAGAAAGTGTAGTTGGAGATCTCTCTATATTAAGTTTATTCTAACAAAATAGTCTTAGCACTGACACTGGGTGATCAGTCAGATGTATTTATTATCCATCAGCTACACACTGTCTTCTCATACTGAATGATCACTATTTACTTTACCCATAAAAGCTGATATAAAGGATCAGTATGCTCACTGTTAAAATCAGCCTGCAACATTTAATGTAGCCTAACAGCCTCATGCAGCAGCATCAAGGAGGAAGGGGAAAAGAATCAATGCCCAGAAGGAATTTTAGGGAAATAGATCATCAGATTGACATTTTGGCACCGGGGATAGTTCTCTAGCTGAGGTGAATAGGAGTAGTTGCCTCCGAGTCAGCAGAGTTATTTATTACCAGCTGAAAGACTAGCTCCGGAGCGGCGGTGCCCCAGCCCCATGAGAGGACGTGTGCTACTTATGGTGAATACAAATGGGATGAGCCTTTTAAACAGACCAGAGTGGAGGTTTAGTGTATGTGTGCCATTTGGCACATTTGGTCCATTTTCTGAAGACTGAAAATTTGCAAATTTGGAGAAAGAATTCAACTAGAGGAATAGGAAGGTTGGGGGTTAGACAGAGACCAGATTATTTATTTTTTGTAAATAAAACTTTAAGAACTAGCTACCAGTTAACCCTTTAATCGAGTGAGATAGAGCTAAAGGCACTTGCATGGTGAGAGATGGCCTCAAACCCTTTCTGCCTGAAGGGACTTCTGTACTCTGGCTTCTAGCAGAGGTCTCTCTTGCAAGTCTTGATATACTGGTGGAGAATACCTTGTCCTTTCAAAGCTGTACTTTATATATAGTTTGGAGCAAGCCTAGAGTGTGTTCTTGGGAAGTAAATAGGGTGCTGTTATTTTAGAGAATAAAAGCCTCAGAGTGAATTGATGGGTTTCATGGAAGTATTCTAATGGACACCAGAGGAGGTTGTTAATATGCACCAGGCTAAGCAGGACTTTGTACCAGGACCAAGCCTCACCTCACAGTGCCTCCCTGGGCTCCAGATAGGTCAACTATGAGATGCATGAAGGGAGCAAAGTGACCATTACATTTAACCTGCAACAGCTCAACTGATGTTAAAATGCTCTAGTAAATATAATGATGTTCTTAAATAGCTTATTTAATGGGGAAATTCAAAGTTTTCAAAGTGTATTTGATACCATTGTCCTTTTAATATTTTAACTTAATAAAAGGAGCTCTGATGTGTGAAATGGGGAGGTGTTGCTTTTGAGAAGCTTAGTTTCTTCAGATTTGAGAGTACTTGTTTGTCAACATTTTGCAAGAAATTTGCAGATTACTGAACCTGGTCCTATTTTTAGCCGACAATATTCACCAAAAGAATAGTATTTTTAGAAGCATAAGTACATAGAGATATAAAAGTGTATTTCTGAACTGGAAACTTCTATAAATGAAGCAGTTGTAGATGTAACACCTAATTAAGAGGTGCAGTTTCAGTGAATAGAACTATGTGACTCATCTTTAAATCCAATTTTTCCTTCCTTTAAAATAATCTTTACTGTTCTGATTTTGCCTTCATATATAAGAACAAAAATCTTTCATCTTGAATAACAACAATAAAATGAAGGAAAAAAAAAAAAAAGAAAAGGAAAAAAAAAAGGGAATTGACAAAATTACTTGAGCTGCTTATCCATATTTTGAATTAAAGTTACAACTGCAGGCAACTTTAATGATATTGTTATACTCCCCCACCCCCAACTCTCATCTTTTCTAACATTCAAATCCACTATTTCTTCTGGATTTGGTTTGGCAGTCCCACACAATATGAAGGCGTGTGAGAGAGAAAATCAGTCTGCTAGCATACTATATTGGACCCAATTTCTTACTCATCTCATGGCACTATAACTTCTTTATCTGCAGGCATGCCAACTGATAGAGCAAATGACAGATGAAGCAGTCACTTGCAACAGTTTGACTACATAATCTGGGATACTTTTTCCCCATTATGAAATGCCCTTTGTACTTAGGGGGAGAGAAAGGGAGTTTGGGGGAGGGAGGAACCTTGTATAAACAGTCACATTTCCAAAGGCACCCAAGTGAGTTGGCATCCAAATCTCAAATTCCTTTATGCCATCATAAAGGAGTTCCAAATATCTTTTTTCTCCTAGATACACAGAAATTGTTAGGGTGAAAGCTATCAGTAACTGAGTTGTTAGAGTGATGTCCTTAGTTTTTGAGAGAATTTTGTCTAGTTTCACCATGATAGTTAGACTGCAGTGTGAGAAGTGCATACAACATTTGAACAGGAAATGGGACTGTAGTTGAATCTTTTCTTGAATTATTTTGTACTTATTAAATAGATTTCACTGTTAACATTTTTAGGACTTTCAATCTTCTCAAATATTGCTTACTGAAAAGCTTTCATAAGCATCTTTCATTTTCATTTTTATTACTAATGTAGATCATTTTAATGGAGTTTTAATGAAATATTCTGGCATCTTAAAACCACAAAATACCATGATTCTTGAAGACCCACAAAGGTCCATATCTGAATTTAGATTAGTACTTCAGCCATTTGTGTTTTGAATATTTTCAAGGATGGGGATTCTGCTATGCCTCTGCTTTGTTTGATTACCTTCACTGGGGAGGTTTCTTCATAGTATTTAATTGTAAATTCCCTACCTGCAAACTAAGTACCTTGCTTCTTCCTTGCCCCATGGGCTCTCCATTCAACCAAGCCAGCTTTCTATACATGACCTTTCACACATTAGTACAAATGATTTTTGTATGTTGAGTTGACTGCCATTGTCAGCTAACTCTTTTGGGCTATTTGTCCTTCAAGGTCACTTTCCATGAGATTTTGACTATCAGTTTCCTGAACACATACTTCAGGAGAGTATTTTGGTTTGAGAATTTTTCTATTACTTGACTTCCTTTTGCCTCTCAGAATCTTAAAATCTACTGTCTGATTCTCAGTTTTACCAAGGTTACCCTTAACTCCCACAGTTCTCCATTCTTTTATATAAATAGCAGCTATGTGAAGTAGGCTTACTCTCCATGAATCTCCACAACATGCAAAAAATTGTCCTTGATATATACTACGTGAATTGTCTGGTTTTCCTGTGTTCAGAAATGTTCCCATTCCAGCCGATATCTGTGATTCAAATCCCACTTAAGAAACTGGGCCTGTACTTATGAGGTTTCTCCCAGATATTTCAAGAAAACTTTATCCACTTTCCATTCTTGATCAAATAGTATGTCATCTACCTACTTCAGCTCACCACACATAAAATCGTTTTCTTTCATGTCCCCTCAAAGTGTAATCTTTGACTATGTTACACCAGTTTTACGGGTGTGCACACAAACAATGACTATATGACAATATAGGAACCAGAATATGGCATAGCAGTGACAGTTTTGCACCAGGCTAGCTGTATGGGAAACTTGATCACAGCCTCAACCTTTGTTTAACCACCTGAGGCAAGCAATGAGTCAGCTGTGTGAGCACGGGTGAAGGCAATTCAGCTGTGCTACCGGAAGGGGTGGAGCTTGGCACCACCTCTCCCAGATCTCATTTAAAGGCTGACTACCTGGGGGTTGCTCCTTTGTGGAGTTTACTGTGAACCTTCAACATTGATGAGCATTTTCCATTTATCATAAGTTATCTTTCTCTCATGATAATCTTTCATACAAAACATCTGTTTAACCTCTGTTTACCTACTGGCTGTATAATTGTGTAACTGTACAATTGTGTAACTTTACACTAGTCTATTATCTCTAGTCCCCAACTTATGCTGGGAGAATAAATTTTTTGTGGTTTTTTAAGGTATAACTATTTTGTCTTGAAAAATAATTTCCTGTCTTATGAAAATATAAATCATATTGATATTCTTTTGATCAATTTGAATTCTGTCTTCGTTCTCATGGTGCAGTAAAAACAAAATGCTCCAGGTTAGGTTTCAAAACAGAGCATCAGACCAAAATGTTGTTTGTGTCTTGAAGAAACTAATGTACTTTTATACAGAAGTTCACAGGAGAATAACTGAATTTTGAAGAAACCAACAAATGGCAGTTTCACAACCCTGTGTTAATGTTCCTCTTATCCATTCTACAGCTCAAAGCTTTCACCCTAGCAGTTGCTGAACATCTAGCAAAAATGAGTGATCTCTTGGAGTAGCAAAAAGGTAGAGTTATTCAATTATATTGCAAAGACTGGCAGCAGTCTAAGGGCAAGAGTTGACTGCAATTCTTAACAAGTGTAAGCTTCACTTGTGAGCCTCTAAATAAACAGACATTATAGATGATATTTCCAAAGGACTCTTGAACTCTGGAAGGAGTCCTGACACAACAATATCCTTATCATTTGTCTGTGCTGAGTGGAAAATTCTGCTGCTATTTCACAAAACCCCCTTTTGTTCAGGTTGTTTTCTCTCCTCAATACTTCAGATAAAATATTAAATATATCTTCAGCCTGTTAAAATTTCTAGCTATGGAAATGGTAGCTTGGTAGATGATTTTCAAAGTGCATTTAAGCACATTAATGCTTTCATTGATAACAGTGGTCTAACTCCACACAAAGTTTAAAGTATTTTCAGGTATTCTGCTGTGATGTGGTTCCTCTTTCAGATAAATTTGATGACCCAGTTTTTTCTAAGTAATCAGAAGGTACTCAGCTACTATGGATAAAAATAGCAGTAGTTCTTTCTTCCTCTTCAGTAGAGGAAATAGCTCAATTAGCTATTTTTATTTGCTTACTTGTATGAATGAGGGAGTAGTTGCCATCAATGCAGAAGTGAGATCCATCAAAGACAGTGAGTCTAGTGAACTTCAACATCAGAAAATACTCCTCTATCAACTTCTTCACAACAATTTCAAAGTCCAGGGATTTATGGTTTGGTGAACTGCTACTAAGCTTAATTTTGTCTCAAATTACATAGTTTTAAAGAGTTCTTTGAGGGCTTTATTTAGAAATAATTTTCCTCCCAGTTCAACTAGGGGGGAGGGGGAGGAACAAGCACTTCTTTTATCCTAACTTTTGTATCTGTGGGTCAGGTGCAAAGGATGAATAGGAATACATGTTGAACAGATGAGCAAAGGAGCTAGGTTCTGTTAAACAGATTAAATGGGTTATTAGGTGTGGGTAGGAGAGACAGATTACATTCATCTAGCAGCAATCAAATGAAGGAAACAAGTTAATTATTAGGCTAATTTAATGTTCTTTCCTAAAAGCTATGCTTTCAATCTACCTTTTCCATTTACTAACTCTTTGATGGTAGTAATGACTTATCCCAACCTGATGAACTGGAATTCCTGCTGGATTAATCAGAAATGCAGGGAATGTCCAGAAATGTCAGAGCACAAGGAAGGCTTTAATCTTCTGGAAGCTGATTCATCACTGAATAGTAACAAAACTTGAAGAGAAACCCATCCTAAGATGCACAAGAGTATTTTGGAAGGATTTCTGTGTTGTTTGGAAGCCCAGTCAGTAAAAATCAAGCAAATTAGCAAAATAATAAGGCAAAGATCAGACAGAAAAGTGAGGCTTTTGTAAGTGTAGGAACAAGCTATTCTGTTCTTGTCCTTACTTCAATAGCTGCTTGTCTGGTATACTGTCTGGAACCCTTTAATTCAAAAACATCTGGCAATAAAACTTAGAGATTACCTTTTGTGTTTTCATCACTTTTAGTCTGTCAGCTTTTGAGCACTCTGCTTCCTTGTCTTTCCAAGGATAAATCTGAGGCTTTTTGAATTTTTTTTTGTGAAAGTTATGGAATTGGATTTCACTTTTGTGTAACAACACAGATATTTAATCACTGCAAATGAATTCCAGGTGTTGTAGTCCTCACTGCTGAAGTTAAGAATTTCTCTGCCCGTGTGAATATTTAGTATATTGTTTCTGTTCCTATGTGATTTTTTTTTTTATTTAATTAAACATGTCTGTTTTCTTCATACTAAATTTAATTGTTTACAGATGAGGTAAAATGAGGCATGCTTTGTCCTTCTTTGGAAAATTGTAGTGATTGATCAAGGGTTAATGGGTTTAAACTGAAGGAGTGTAAGTTTAGATTAGATATTAGGAGAAGATTTTTTTAATTCAGGGAGTGATGAGGCATTGGGAACATTTTGTCCAGAGAAATTGTGGGTGGCTCATCCCTGGAATCATTCAAAGTCAGACTGGATGGGGCCCTGGGCTGACTTGATCTAGTAGCTGGCAATCCTGTCCATGGCAGAGGGGATGAACTAGGTGTTCTTTAAGGTCACATTAAACCCAAGCCATTCTGTAATTTAATTTCATCAATATATCAAGAGTTATGGTTTCAAAAACATAAAAATAGTCTGAGAACATAAATTTATAAAAACTGCATTTTGAAGAAATAAAATGATTTTTCTTCTTAGAAAATAGTTATTAAATATTCTCAGGCTTTAATAAATTGTTTGAAATTTCTTAAATTTCACACTACTTTTAAATAACAACAGTGTAGTACTATCATTTTAACAACCACTTGCTTGCTTCCCCATGTAGTGAATGGGAGGGGAGAATTGGTGGGGAGGGGGAAGGAATAGAACCTGTGGGTTTTGGTAAAGATGGAAAATGAAGAAAGGTTAAAAAAAAAAAAAGTATCTGTGTATGTGTAGATATATATGTATATATATACGTTATATATATATATATACACACACAGTCTTATCACCTGCCAGCTGACTCCCAGTAATACCCAGCTAATCCCTGAGCAGCAGCCACCTCCTTTAGCCAACAATCCACAGCTTTATAGCCTTCCACATGATGTTACAAGGTATGGGATATCCCCTTGTCCAATCCAGACCATCTGTCCTGGCTCCACCCCCACCCAGCACCCCATGCCCACTCTATTGCCTCCCTCCCACGAGAAACCAAAACATCATTAGCACTACTGAGTAGTTATTCTAAATTATCTGTTACTTATTTCATCTCTTTTATTTCAGAATCACCTGCAGATTTTTTTTTTCCTTACACAAATTTTTAAGAATTGTGTTGATTAGCTTGTTTATTATGTGAATCAGTATTGTTTCTGCTCTAGATTTTAGGTGTTTTCTTTGGTCCCTAGAAGAGGGCTAAGCCCTATAGTTGAGTCTGGATGCTGTCTTGCCTTTTTGGTTTTTTGTTTTTTTAAACCATAAAAGAAGGATAAAACTGAAAAGGGAGTGGTGCTGTGAGGTAACTGGCAGACTTATTCTAGTTAATAGGTTGAGCATCTGTTGGGTTTTATTCTTTTCTGCATTATTTTTATTTATTTTCTAGATATAAATTACAATTTTACCAATGTAAGGGCATCTTAACTCACTACAAAATAGGCAGCTACATGCAGCCCATCATGGTTTTCTAATACAATGTGGTAGGAAAGCATTGTACAGCCTTTTTATGTGATCAAGTTTAACGTATTTGGCCTGGTATTTGAGGCAGTGAGGAGAAGTGAGCGTGACCAAATTACAGTCAGTAGTAAGGAAGGATGGGAATGGCCCTGTACAGAAACAAATATCTTTGGTTTTGGCCTAAACATCTGTCAAGTCAGGATGATAAATGGGAGTGCTTAGGTAGGGAGTACAATAAAAATAGTATGCTGCTCATCTTTCGTTTCTTGAGTTATTTATGCTAGTTGACTTCTAGTTGGGGCTGGAAGGGGTGAGGAAAGACTGGTTTTTTGGGGGGGTTGGTGTGTGTGTGCGGTTTGGGGTTTTTCTTCTGCTGTTCTGTTTTTCAGCAAATCACAAAAGCAGCTTTCCTCTCATTGAACAATTAGTTCAACTGGACACATCACGGGTTTGGGGAGAGGACAGACACAGATGCCATGAAAGCAGTAGTGACTGTCGCTGTCTTAATAATAGAGATAGATAGGCTCAACCATGTGATGCTTACTCATGCATCTCCTGACGTTGCAACAGAATGGGCTTAACAGTTAACCTTGCTTTATAAGTAGCAAATGAGTCTGTACTAGACTTTTTGTTTTTTAAAGTATGTCAACACTTCGGACATCTTGCTACTTAAAATGTCTCAATGGTTCTAATAGAGTATCTGTTACTGAATTTTCAGTTTCCAAATATGATCACAGTTTTTTCTCAAACTTTTCCTTCAACACAATTAGCAGAAAAGTGCATATTCACTCATCTGTCTTAATTTAGAACACTGTGTAATTTTGATCTGTTTGTTCCTTTTCCTGACTTACAAAAATGAGCATTTTGTTGTTTACTTTTTTCCGTTCACTTTAAATGCTGGGGGGTTTTGTTCTCGTTTTTTGTTTTTTATTATTTTAATGGCTTAAAACAAGTTGTTTCCTATAATTTTCAAAATATGTATTTAAGGATTCTAAAAAGCGACAAATGGAAAACTTCATTGCCACAGATTGGCCTGACAATCCATGCAGCAGATATACCTATGGGTAATGAAGGAAACATTCTATTGCATGTGGGTTTTTTTATAAATTAATTGTCTACTTCTAAAATTCTCAATATCTTGTTTGTGTGTATCACATATTCAAATGACAGCCAATTTGACTGAAGCAAACAATATGGTTCACTCTTATTTACAACGAAGACTTACATGTCAACAGCAATCTACATTTTTCGTGCTAGCCAACTCATCTGAATTCATCTGGTTTAATCTCATTCAGCATTTCAGAAGATTATTGATTAAACTGGATTGCTGGCAGGTTGGGTTTGTTTGTTTGTATCTCCTCTTTAGTTTTTATAGCTTTTTACAACAACAACAAAAAAAAAACCAAAAAAAAACCAAAAAACAAATTTGTATGTGTTTGTTTATTACATTTTAATATATGTACCTAAAGATCTAATTGGTCAACTTGCTGTATAAGACAGGGAAGACATAAGAGATTGTAAGAGAAGATTGCCTTCAGCTTCACAGAGAAGAATATGGGATTATTAGCGGATAGTAATTGTATGATGATACTGATTAAATGATCCAAATATTCTAATCAAAATTAATATGCAGTACCTCATCTTTTTTACTTTATTTTGCAGTATAACCAAACCTCTCAAATTCCTAAATTCTACAATATTTTATAGTATCCACTTAATTAATTTTAGCCACTATAGTAAAAGAGAACAAATATATATATATATATGTATATATAAATATTAATAGTAAGAGGAGGAATAAGGAGAATCTCAATCCTTTATTGGATGTGGCAGGGAACATGACTGGTGAAGATAAGGGAAAGGCTGAGGTTCTTAATTCTTTATATCTGTGGCTGGAAGACTATGTGGAAGAAATGAACCTGGGAGTGTTGGTTTACACTTGACCAAGTATGAGCCAGCATTGTGTTTAAGTAGCCATGTGTTTTAATTACTATCACCCAATGGTTCCCATTCGGAAATTCAAAACAGACAAAGAGAAGTGATCAAACCCAAGGATATATGCAGCATAAGAAACTTCAGTTCTTCAGTTTCAAAAAGACCTGCTTTGTTGGTTGTGTTTTTGTTTGTTTTTTGTTTGTTTGTTTTCCCTCCTTCCCTTATTTTGAAAGCTTAGCACTTATACATTTACAGATTTTTAATTACTATTGCAAACCTTTTTTTTTTTTTTTTTTTCTTACAGAATTAGCAACAGGCTAGAAAGGCTGATTGCTTTCTGCTTGTCATTTCTATTGATGCTTCTTAGCGCTTTCTTTTGTTGTTGTTTGTTCAAAGGGGAGCATATTCTACTTGAATATCTTTCTTGCTATGGTAGAGAAGGTGAATCCAGACACCTTTTCATTCCTATGGGGTTTGTAACTTCTAAAGCAGAAGAGTCATTGCCTGTACTGTTATTTTGTCTATGTTTCATGATCTTTGATCTTTCAACCCCTCCTCAGTGGAAAATCAAGTTTTCTCTAATACAAGCAGCTCCTGAAGCATCCTCTTTGGCCATATTCAACCTAAACTGATTTCTTGAGGATGTTCACCCTGTGGTTTCAGATTCTGAAACAGGAAGCAGTTTAGCAAAGTTCATTCACCAGAAGGGTCAAATGCCTCTTTCTTAGAAGAAAGACAACTGACCTAACACACATTATCATCTGAACGGATGTAATTCCATGGGCCTGCTGCTCAGTAACTTTTTTTGCCTTTGTTACAGTATCAGAAACAGTCTTCTGCAAGTTTTTACTCCTCAAAACTCTGCTTCTTACAGTGTGCGTTTTATATGAAGAGACTTGAAATACTTATTTACCATCTATACGGATTTTATACTTAAATATTGACAGACATGCATAATGCATTAATGTTCTGTCATTATATGTGCAATGGGTAAAAAAGGTGGAGGGAATTAAGTGTACAGTTCCTATTAACAAGCACAGAAGTCATATTCTTGAATATAACTTTTAAGCTATGTGAGTGATGTCAATATACCCAACTTTGAAAATAAATAAATTGCTTTCAAAGCAGTTTTTTTTTTTCTTCTTTATTTCTAATGTAAGAAAGAATAAAGGGTCTAGTTTTTTGTTTTGTTTTTTAGAAAGGCATATGTACATTTTTCTTCTGCTAAAGGTAGAAAGAGAAGACAGTTCCATAACTGTTTCTTTATTACCATACTTTTCAGCAAATAAATACTGTACATCAATAAAACCTCAGGATGTCAGTCAATAATGGCTGAATATTAGGTAAGACTGCAATGAATGTCTTGATTAATTTATACTTTGGTGGTGAAGACAACAGAAAACTCAGAAGGCTAAACAAAATATTTTTAAGCCTTCTGAAATAGAGCCAAATCATTCATTTGAAGTTAGACAGTAGTCTACCCCGTTAGGAAAGTTCATACTAAAATCCCATGTAGCACTTCACAGTGTGCTGCAACTGGATATCAGTAGCAATATCTAAGTCTCGCTCAGATCTTTATAAAATCTTATCTCTCACTGCTACTAAAAAGCAGGATAGATAGATATTTTCCTGCTAGACATTTATAATGAGTTGCATTTAGTGTGGCAGAATTATTTTTATAAATCCAAAATGTTTTTCATAGTAATATGCTCTTAGATATTTATGCCTTGCAATACTTTAATAGATCATCAACATACTGCATAAAAAAAGTAACAGCAGAAATCTGCTTGTGATTTGGGCTAGGCTATGTAGAACTCTGTATTTTTTATTTTTAAAAACCTTTACAAGAAAAAAGTAATGCTTTAGTAGTAGATATACAATAAAGCTGATTTATTTATTTATTTATTTATTTATGGTAGATAACAGGCATATATCAGGCAGGAAAGAGAATTCTGAACTTGTTCTCCTGTAGTATAGAGTCACACCAGAGAGCTGTGTTATCTTACTTTTTTGAGAATGAGGCAGGTTCACAGCCATTTGATCTGGCTGGAAAATGAATTAGAAAATCCTTGTTTATCATCTATCTGGAACAGGTACCAAATATTACCTTGTCTAGAACTCATCTATGTTTTTCCTGGGAAGTTAGAAGTACAGCAAACAGTGTACAGTGAAACAGCATTTCTGTCCATCTCTGAAATGTTTTCAGAAACTTCTCATGTTTTCACCTGTCTTTACTTTTTTCTCAGCAAATTGTGGACAGCAAAATATGAATTAGTGTTGTTTTGCTTCCAGGCAGCCTTCTTGACTGTTGGTCTTTGTTTTTTGAAACAGAAGTTTGTGATTTGCATAAAACGTTATTTTCAAGTATAGAAAATTCCTGACACATCCATGTACACCAGCACCAAAATAAAACTTGAATTCAAGTCCTGTAAAATGCATAACCAAAATCCATGCAGTGGGTTTCTTTATAATTACTCCATGCAGTTAGAAACTTGTTGTAGTCTTTGGCAGGAACTGGATTCCCCAAGATATAAGTTATCATTATTAGAAATGGAGAGGGGAAAAAAGAGTGTGTGAATTCTTTGAGTAGGAAAGGAGTGAATTATAAGTCTCGATATTCCCTGAACCAACACAATTAAAATATCTGAGTATCATTTAGTCATTAATTACTTCTGTCTTCATAAATATTATAATTCTCTGGGTGTGTAATCTTCAGGGGTTATAAAGCATATCTTGTGGGAGAAAGTTAACCTAGAGAGGAAGGCAATTTAGAGAGAAGATAACTGTCTTCTTAAAAGGCAAGCATATCTGCCATTTGAAATGGGTCGTTTAAGAGAAGATGTTTTGCATGTTATTATCAACTATTGCAATCCAGTTGTTTCTATGCATTTTTATTTTAACTTGGACCTACAAATGGTTCAATTAAATATATTCTAATTTTTATTTTTTTGTATGTGCAGATGTAAGTTGTAGTGTCTCAGTTAAAGGGCAGTGTAGGAAATGTAGTAATGTCCACATTCCAAATCATAAAAAGGGTGAATCTACTATAGGCTCTATTTTGGAGCTTATCTGCAGGGAAATTAAGTTTTCTCGGTAACGAAAAATTCATAGCTATTTGCAGTTGCAGTTGTATCCCATGTGGTGTAGATAAGACTTAAGGGAAGAACAAAGCTACTTTTTCCTTTTCTTTCTCCTTTCTCTCTTTTGTGTGTATGTGTTGTTGAAAGGAATTTTCTGGTATGACGATGCTACTCTGAATCAATAAATGAAACCTCATTTTACACAAAGGATGCTGAGCAATTTTGTTTTATAGTAGGTTGCAGAAAGTGACCACACTTTGCATTTCCTGCCCATAGAGTGGTTTTTGGCTTTCAAAGTCTCCATCAATATCAAGAAAGTAAAAGTCAAGTGAGATACAGCCTGCTGTGAAAAGACATGAAAACTAACACTAAGATAGGAAGCAGGCAAATCTATATGAAGGTTCAGGTTTCAGTCATACCTCTGTCTCTATGTACATTGTATCAGGATCTTGAAATGCTGGAAGTTGATGCATAGTGAACAAGTTATTAGCATCTGAGAGACAAGTGCTCTAAGTAATTATAAAATATACATTCTACATTATCACATAGAATTTAATTAACTAGCAAAATACCCTAATGTAAAATTAAATTAAAAATCTCACTTAGGCCGAATCAGGTGAAAAGTTTCAGAATTAGATTTGCCACATGCTATTTCAAGGGTAACCTGCAGCAAGATTAGTTGTGACTAACTTGGTCTTTGACATAGTAGAAGCTTAAAATGGGTCTGTGTCAAAAGTAGAATTTCTTCGTTTCTGCAAAGAGTTTGTATGATGACTCTATGTGGGCTGTTATGTTGTGTACTCAGAACAGGAAACTATCATTGTTTCTCTCCCTTTGTTTGGATAAGGAAATATCAGTTGTAAAAAATTTTTCTCACCCCTTACTTTTGGAACATCCTAAACAAAGGTTTTGAAATTGGTTTTGGAGTGTAGGACAATGTATTTATTACCTTTATTATTCATGTATTATTTAGTATATGTCATCCAAATTACAGACTATTAGCGTGTGTACCATAAAGACAAAAAAAAAAGCCCATTTTCTGGGTGGGAAAAAATATATTTACATATGTATGTGTGTATGTAATAGAACCAGCTACTGACAAGTAGAAATTAGTGCATTAGAAATATAAGGAGAGTTTCTGTACTGAACTCCATTTCTATCATTTAGATATGCTGGTAACACTGCAGAAATGTGCTGAGTATTTACATTTTAAATATGAAAAAAGATGTTAAAAATGTACTTTCTTTTTCTTTCTTTCTCAGTAGACAAATCATGTATAGACTTTTCTATTGACATCATAATGGTTCAGAGTAAAAGAAAGTATGGCGACACTGATCTATTATAATATCAGTGGAAGAATATGAACTCATCAACTGGCATCCTCATTGGAAGTTTACAAGTCACTTTACAGAAGTGTAAGATGCATTCTTTGACATGCATGGAATACATCTATGGATGGACTCAGTCCAATATCATTTTGGACCATTACTGCATTTATTTATTTTTTTTAAACAAGTAAATCATATAATTTGTAAAACCTTGTAAGGATATCTACAGCCTGTATATCCTAGGTTTCCTCTAAATGTTAATTTTTGCAATATGTATTTTATATATTTTATGGACCTTATTACATTTTGAACACTTTATGTTCAGTTGCATTATGAATTCTGTGGACCTTAGCTGGACTATTCACAAGAATAAGGCTAATTGTAAGACCGGTTCCCAAATACAGTAACCAGGAGTAGTGCTTTATGGCTAAAAGATCAATAAATGAAGTGGAGAAAGGTTGTCATGTTTTGTGTTTTTAAACAACATGCTCAAAGTAAAGATAATACTTTTCTTGATTGCTCTGCAGTTGGAAAGTTAGAAAGAAATAGAAAGCAATCATAATTAGAAGAAAATTCAATTTTTGGCTGACAATTTTCATGTCAGATTTTGGTTTCTTAGAATTTAATGAAACTGACGTATGAAGAACAAAACCTCCGTAGATGATGATGTTAATGCTGATCATACAAAAATCTCGTGAATGTTCAGAAAAACATGAAATTAGAAGGAAAAAAAAAAAAAAAAAAAAAAAAAAGAAAAGATCCCAATTGAAACCTGATTTATATTTTGTAAATCAGTTATTTGAAAAGCATTTCCTAGTGACCCCTCATATATTCTTCTTTTGTTTTGTTTTTGGTCTTTATACTAAAAAGGGTCAAAGTAAATTATCTTCCAAAAATAGAAACATTAACTTAAGACAGTTGAGTAAAAGCTTATCAGAATTATGTGGTGTAAGAGATATTTCTTGTATCTCACAGTAGAATTTTCTGTTCTGTGATTTCAGGATCTTAAATTGAAACACAAAGAGTTATGTGTTCTTGCCACCAGAAAGTCAGGGATACTTGAGTTGCTTTTTGTTAGTTGTTTTTTTGTGGCTTTTTTTTTTTTTTTAAATGCCTGAACTAGGCACAGCTTGCATCATATATTTACAATAGCAGTCTGTAATTACATTAGCAATATTTACGTTAGCAATAAAATTTCGATGCATAAGAAACTTTTGCAGTGTGCAGAATGATTATAGAAGTTCAACACTGCCATTAGACATTCATGCACCTGAAAACTGAGTGCAGTCTGTTATAGATTCCATAAAGAATTATAGAACTTCTTGTAAATTTGTTATTTACAATTAGCAATTCCTATTACCTCAGACGGTTACTTTACAGACGCTTGGTTGTTTTAGTACAGCTTAAGCTTCCAAGAAAACCTGTTGCTTTTAAGTTGAAATTAGCAGAGGTTCAGATGTCAAGGCAGCACTGCTTTATGAATTACTGTGCCACATTTCTGTACAGCCATTCATTACTGAGCACTGTATCTACCAAAAAAAAAAAAAAAAAATTATATTCTGTTTACCTATGTATATCAGTATATTGTGTGTTTCTTGGAGGCTTTCTTTTAGGATAACTGATGCAAAGATGAGAAATGGAGTGCTGAGAGCAGAGGTGTTGAAAATTGCACTGAAGTTTATTGACTTGGCATACTCTGTAGTGGTTGTTATTTTGCAACACAATAAAACAATGGTAATGTATAAATATATGTCTATCTATTCTGTATTCAGCAATTCATTATGGAAATGCCCAATGAAACAAAAAGCCCTAGGTCTTGAAGCCAGCCTGGAGGATAGCAACTTTGCAAAACACCAAAAACTTTGCAAGACTGCCTGCAATCCCTGTCTAAAACAGCCTTTGTTAAGTCCTGTCTTCTAGGGAAATAGTAATAAACTAGACTCTTAGTCATCCTACAAATTTAAAACTCACTTGTGAAGATACATTTTATATTAATTCCTTCACAAAACTCAGTATAGCAGTAAAGCAAGTAACATATATATGCATTATATATGTGTATGTGACATTGGCATAGTCTTTTGAAAACATAGTGGAAAGGTGCAAAAATGGAAAATTTGTAGGTTTCTTTTCACTGTGATCAAAATTTTCTGCAACTAACAGAAATGTTTCCACCAACTTAATTTGGCTTTACATGAACATCTAAGAGATAGATCAAATAAACAACTTGGTAGCTTAAAATGGATGTAACTGAAGTGTTTGTTACCAAAGTTGAAAATAACAGGTTCCTAGTTCTCTACCATGTTTGTCTAAAGGCAATTAACAGTGTTCAAAGTCAGGTTGGATGACGTCTCAGGCAATCTGATTTAGTGGAAGGTTTCTCTGCAGATGAGGTTTTCCCACTGCAGGAGAGGTGGAACTGGATAATCTTTAAGGACCCTTCCAACCCAAACCATTTCATGTTACTAAAATTTTCCTTTGACTTGTCTAATGTATACTTATCAAATAACTACAGTGAAAATTTAGTAATTCTACAAGGAATACTATTTTGGTACACAATATCTTTATGTGGAAGTAAACTATTTGCTTCATATGCAATTATTATGCAATTATATTTTAAGATGAAGAGGTATTTTAATGCTGAAGGTGAGAGGAGTTGAACTTTCTCAAGTATTACACAATGACCTTTTTTTAAAGTCCTCTTAAGCCACCACTAGAAAGTTGATGATGCTCATACAAAACACTCAATTATTGATTTTTAAGCACTTTTCAGAATCTCAAGATGCAGTTTATATGCTTGTATAGTTTAAAAGATGCACCACAGCTCGTGCTTTGGAAAAGATGCCAGGTATTTATGGTTGTATGTCAAAAAATACTCCCAAGGAAGTACTCCTTTAGTTGAAGTGTGGTCCAATCAGAAGAATAGAAATGAGATAAATGCTTTAACAATAATTAGCAGTACCACAAATTCCATAAATGCATCAGTCTTGTAGACTAGTATGTGTCTTGACATGAAGAATAAACATTATTAGTTTTCCATTTAATTTCTTGTAATGTTTCTCGAAATCCTTGCAAATTTTGGCATGCACTTTCAGTCAAATATTTTATGATAATGTTTTCTTCCAAAATAGTTTACTTTAAGAGTAGATTTGTACTAATCTTCAGGCTTCTGGATATGTTAGCAATGCATAATCTCTATTAAGTATAGTAAGGGTTACAAGCTGCATAGTTCTTTCTTTTGATGCCTCCATAGCTGTTAAACCTATGGCTTTAATTCTCCAAATATTTCTTTATATATAGCATAAAATGTATAATTATGAATCTTATTTCTGGACAAGGGTGACATTCTTACTGTCTTTCTTCTTTTATGCCCTCTGTTGCTCATGTCCAATCTGTGTTAGAGGTTCAAGACTTGAAAAGACCTGTTGAATTTCTGTGCAGCATACTGGATCATCACCAACAAAAATGAAGTGCTAGCTCAAGTGAAGATTATAACAGAATGCAGTGGATGCTTGTTAAAATTATCTATTCTGCTTTACTGCAGTCTCATAGCAAAGAAGCGATGGATTAAATGTGTGCTGATTACCATACAGCTGGGACTTTTTAACAAAATGCCTGCATACTTGTGGTACACCAAAGAGCTATGCTATCTTCTCAGAAGCACTTAAAGTGTGAATCTGTGAGGATTCTTACTTGCAGTGATGAGGTCTCAGCTTTGGTCCCTCAGCATGCTAGGCTGTATTCCTTGTGTGGGTGTTGTTTCAGGGAAACACAGCTGAGTTCTGAGAGTCTCTTTGATTCAATAAGGTCAAGAGAACTATATCACATTTTGCTTCTTCCCCCCCCCCCCCCCCCCCCCCCCCGCGGAAAACAACAACGAAAAACGAAAACAAACAGAAAACACTTGTTCTGTCAAACAGTAAAAGGAAAATATTGCGTATTATATAAAAAATCTCACCAATATTTGAATTATGTTCTCTTTTCATTTTAAGGAAACCAAATATTAGGCAAATTAGGTGAATTGGAACTTATAACTAACATAGTGTTCTATGACAAACAGTAGTGCATGGTGTGTGCATGAGCTGAGATCTAACATCCAAATTCATTTTGATTTGAAATACAAGAATAAGTTTTTCACGCCATCTCCATCAAAATCTTTCTAAACCTTTCCCTGAAATTCTGATGTGTATACAGAAGTTTTGAGCGAAATTTCTGACCAAAAAAATTAAGTACGTTTTATTTTGGCCACATCCATTCTGTCAGACTGCCTAAATTTGTTGTGATAATGTTATTTTTAACACTGTGTGCTCTTCCTTTTCCAGTGAGATAGGAATAACAAATATGCAATTCCTGTGAATGGGCTCTTTAGATGCTGTTCTCCCACTAATCCCTTCCAGAACTTTATTCCTCTGTGTAGTTTTGCTGAATATAAGTACCACAGAAAATTTAAAGATTTGCCTGTGTCTTTCAGTACAAGACTAAATAATTGCCTAGAACAAGTGTGTGCTTTTCTAGTCCTGTCTCAAGATCTCCAAAGCGTAATAGTGTTAGCTATGCAGAGCATTACCAAGGAGAGCATAATTGTCATTTCTATGGTAATTTTAAGAACAACCACAAAATTTATAAGAGTTAGGCTAAAAAAATCAGATTACTATTGATAATTAAAATGAAAATAAATGCTGTTTTATCAGATTTGTACTGGGAAGGAAAATGTTGATTTTAGAATGAAATGTGAGGCATTTCACAAAATAAGTCCAACTAAAACAATCACCTTCTTAGCCTGTTTTTCTGAGTGAGAGAATCATTACAGATGATGCCAAAAGTTATCTATCAATCGTCTATCTGACTGTCTATGAGGTCAGTTGGTTATTACTGTTTTTCAAATCTCTTCTCAGGGTTGCTTCATGGGGCTGATTTTACATTTAACATTTTTGAGGGCTCTTTCTCTCTAGAGAACAGTTTCTATACTACTGTTTATAAAAGAGACCTTCTATTAATAAACAACATATGACACTGTCGTCATCACTCTAAGTAAGCAAACCACATTTTTTATTTTTTATTTTTTGTCGTTGTCATTCTCATATTTACTAATTTATCTTAACAGTGATAAACAGGATGAATATGGTTTTGTGTTCGTGCTGAGGTGAGTTATGTTTGGTGTTCTGTTCTTACGTTATATGTAGTATTTTTGTAAATGCTTATTCTGGAGATGTTTGTACAGATAAGAGGGCTTTTGAACATGTTTCTATATACTTATATTCCACCATTAAACATTCAGAACAGCAGATGATATCCATATGGAAAACATGACAAATATAAAAAATGCTATATTCAGACAGAAAAAATAAATTGTGTTTAGTGGTCTTGCAAAACCACCAGTACAGTTGGCAAGAATGCTTTCCTTGTTGACAGTCTTTGCTCAGAAGCCTGAGCCTAAATGCTCATAAAAACTCAAATCTCAACACTTTTGCCTCTAGAAGCTGAGGGATATTTGTCAGACACTACTGGCAGCACAGATTTCTCTGCTATATTAAACCTAATATAAACACGCTATTCTTCAAATGCACAATATAGATACTTGAAGTTGCCATTCCAGTGTTTCCCTAAAGCTCTCAGTTTCTTACAGGCAGATGTATTTTTTCTGTTGTTTTCAACTAAATGTCAGGAGTATTTGATGGAGGTGCATGTGCTTTCAGAATTCGAACTTATCCACTGATAAGGGATTTGATTGAGCTTGCAGAATTTCATGTACTGCACAACCATGTAAAATACATTTACTTCACTGCCTCATATTCAATGAAGGACCTTTTCCTAAAAAGAGCCACAGAGTAAGTAAAAACTATTTGGAAGTTATGACAAAGTATTCCCAATAGTCTTGACTTACTATGCTGTTGCAGTGAAGTAGCATAGAAAGATTACTGAAAACCCTAAGCTAGTTTATGTAGAAGCTAGTTCTGAATTATCAGCTTATGGAGAATCAAAAATCACTGGAAGCAACTATTAGATGAAAAATGGTGAATAGCATGGATTCATCTTGCTTTAATGAAGGTATAAAAAGAGGTTTTGATAAGAATAAAAGTTAACAGTGATAAATGTGAAATTTAGATGATCTCCTAATGAATCATGATTACTGTTACTTGCATTCTGCATAACTTTACATTTTCTGAGGGTGTTTTGGACTGCAGGGGGGGAAAAAAAAGAGCCCCTATTTTTCATAAGACCTTAAAAAATGGAATATTTCTTATATAAACTCTAACAATAAATCTCATGAAGTGTAAGGTTCCCGACTGAGATCTTTGAGGAAACAAACTATGTAAATATAAAACACTAGGATTTATGGAAAGAGGTTTTATAGGTTCTAAGCATTCAATTATTCAGCAATTCCTAACATTTCAAATTGTCAAATATTTGGGTTTTTTTCTCCCCTTTTTCAAGGTTTTTCTTTTTTTTCTCTCTTTTGTTCTGTATGTCCTATATAATAGAAATGAAGAAAACTTAATTTTGGACATATTTATTCTAGAACTTCTTTATGGGAAGCTTTCAGTTCCATGTAGTAATAGAAATGTATTAATCTGTTCCTATGGGATTCTTAGAGTTTTCTCCTTGCTTTTACTGGGACATATTGTTATTTTATCATAAGATACTGACAACGTTTTTGAACTACTTTGGTTTCCTGTGCATAACTGGGGTGTATTGTCAGTAGTATGAGTTGCTTTTGAGCACAAGAGTACGAGAGCATTCAGCAAACTGAACATTATCTGTCAAGTGCACCATTTTTATTCTCTTACGGGTGGAACTGTTAACAGAATTTTTACTTCTTGCATAATTTTACATGTCTTTCCATATGGGTGCATCTTGGTGTATTTTACTGCACCTTTATACCCATGACATCCAAGGAACTTGTACCATAAATGGTATCTTTGTGATGATGTAACATAAATGTCCTTGGGATTTTGGACACCCTATAGAGAGAACTTTGATAGTAAAGAATAGGGTCTAGTCCAAGAAATGAGACAACTAAATCATTATATCAACTAAGAAGAGTGTAGGTCTTTGTAAGGATTTTTTTTTTTTTTTCTGACTTGTATTCCTCATATAATCTGTACACACTTTTCCATAGGCTACTTTCACAAAATGTAGTATTCACAGTTGATAAAACAATTAAACATTGAGAGAAAGCAAGCAACCTGTAGTTCAGCTATGTTTTTCTTTGTATTCTCCCTTTCAGTGAAAAAAAAAAAAAGTATGTGGGCTCAGGGGACTGTGCTTGAGTTTTGTTCTGTAAGACGTGAGTAGAAACCAACTTTCTCCCTTAGGCCATCATCATAAGAATAGTGATGACAACAGAAGAAGTCAACAGTTTGTAACTAGAATGCTATGAATAAAGCACCAGAGTTCAGAGACACTAGCCTTAGATATAAGGAGTCCTACACTCTCATGTGTTTCCCAAGGCAAATTTATTGTCTGAGGAGTCTTATGCTAGTTTGAACTTCTGTTCTTATTTGCACTGGATTCTAACTGAATGAGAAGTTTTATTATCACTATTATTTTATATTTCTTTAAATATCGCCTGGCCCTGTTCACAATAGGACTTCCTGTTTGAATGTGATTTATCAGGAATTTAATTAATCTCCAGTTCAAACTGTACTGCGGGCCTCTGAAATTAAAAAGAAAAATAAACATAGCAATTAACATTGAAAGAGAGCTAAACTTAGCACTTAGAATTAAAATTACAATAAACATTGAAAAAATGAATGCAAGCGAAGACTAATATGTACAGAAGACAAACACGATTACTATATTTTAAATCTTAGGTTAATAAATACAACAGATCATGATATGATTGGCATAATATAATTGTTTAATCTGAGTCCAACCAAACATAAAGTGTACTTTTTATATTGTTGTTTTTCTAAGAGGTGTTTATTTCTTCTCTTTCCCTCTTTCTCAACCAAGATGTGATTTCGAAACACTAGCAAATAAATGTCAAATACTTCTGTCTCTATTCTGCCATTCTATTTCTGAAATTCTGCCAAAATGAAAATTTCCATTCAGGCTGGCTGGCATTTGTTAATCTGACTTTATTATTATTATTATTATTTTATTTTAACACTTTTTTCAAAAGTAGTGGAAACTTTGTGCAACCTTTTCTGTGTCTATCCATGACATTTTAAGAGCAGCTGCCTCTTTTTCACAATAATACATTTTCTTCTGCAGATGCTCTGCAAAGTCCTCACACAAAAACCAAACCAAACCAAACCAAACCAAAACAATAAACAACAAAACAACAAAGAAAAAAAACAACTTCACTTACATGTGATTCACAGTATTGCTGTTTCCAAATACATACATAGAGCTGGTGCCAAAAATTTAACACCACATCATGCTAAAAATAAAGTCAAAATAAAAAATCTACAGTAAATGATATCAGTGATATCTCTACTTCTTCCTTTTCCTCAGAAACAAAATAGAAAATTGTATAGATTTTGGCTTTAAAATCTCTTATCTACCTCTCAGTTACACTTTTATAATGACAAAAAATATATTGTCAGAATAATAAACACAAGGAAATAGCTGGAGCAGAGTGGCCTGTGAGGAATTCCTTATGTAAAAAAGGCTTTTAATGTTTACAGTAGATTAATTTCTCCAGTCTGCATTGTGTTAGAAAGAGACATAAGACCATGAAATGTCACTATGCTACAGGAATCTTTCTCACTCTTTATGGACCATACAGACTGTTTGCTCATTAGGCTGCAGACTGTTCTCAGAAGACGTACCTTTTTAGCTAGAACCGTCTTTTTCTTTCATAAAATAATGGAAAGCCACAGCTGAATTCTTCCAAGGTTGTGCAGACCTAAAAAAACTAAACCACTTTTGTGTGAGTCCATAACAAGGCATTTCAGAGAGCAAAATACTCTTTTCTGATCAGATTCTCTTTCTTACTCTGCAGTCATTTCCTCCTGTTTACTTCCCTACAGTGAAGTTATCCATAGCTGTAACACCAGAAGCAGCAACTAGGGCTAGACTATACTTGCTCTATTTGGCCCCTATCATATAAAACAGTGATTCAGTCTCACCTCCTGCTTTCCAGGTCCTATTTTGTATTTGCTTGAATGAAGGAGAATTTTAAATATAATTTACTATTTGAATCAGACTAAAAACATGATAAAATGAAATCCAATATGAACCAGTAATTTATAGACAAGAAAAAAAAAAAAAAGGAAAAAAAAAAAGCCTTATTAAAATAGGATAGTTAAAGAAAAATGAAATTCCTAACATTCAAAGATAGAGTAACATGTCCTTCCCTTCTCCCCTCTTTTTCAAACACTGAAACCTAATGAATTGCAAAGTTCCAAATAATGGTAACCTTGTGCACTCTGTGTGGAAGAAGCTTCTGAAATCAGAGCTGAGTTTGCTGACCCAATATAGCTAGGTCAGAGAAGCAATGAAGTCCTTGAATATGACTGAAATCCTCCCAGCATGCAACATCTGTCCCTCTTATTGATCCTTGGTGTACTCGCAGGAGCCTCATTTTCCTCTTTCAAAAAACAGGGGTAATTATGCTTCCCTGTCTTGCGAACAGATTTTGGGAGGTGCAAATGAAAGGTTTTAAGCACATTAAATTCACCAAATAAAAAGATCACTTCCTGCTTCTAAATGTTCTGTGCCTGCTATGTTTTATAATTCTGAGGGTTTAAGAGTTACTGTGTTGGTATATTCTCTGTGACATTTATTAATTCCACGAAGTTCTGCACAACTCATTTTGGAGGGCTCTACATCCTACATCTGTCTTTAGGGCTCTATGTCTGGATCCATTTTTAGGGGATTTCTTCGCACCTGGAATTCTTTCCCAATGAAGAATTTACTGATCATATGGCTAAACTGTTGTTTATGCCTCAGTATAAAGCTTCCTTACAAGAAAACATGATTTTTTTCCTAGTCACTACTTGCCAACAGTTTTTCTATGTCTGAACTTCATTTTTTCTTTTGGCATCTCTGTCTGCACACAACAGTGCTATCAAAGACTTGCTTCTTGCCTGTGTTGCCATCCTTTTCTTGTTGCCCCTGGCCCTCATACTCTTCTCAACTATCTTTCTTAGGAACACTTCATCTTTGGCTCTTGACAATGTGGTTTACCCTCGCTGTGATATTCTCTACTAGATAGATGTTTAATAGCTGTAATAGCCATTCAAGCAATAATGAAAGCTTACAGTGCTGTGCATTTTCTACTTTCTGCACTGTATGGGAAAAGTTCCCATGGAAAGCTCCAGAACCTATTTGTTTTCTTTCAAATGCTTCCTTCAACCTGTGATAAAAATGTGTGGGTTTTTTTTGGCGATGGTAGAAACCATATGTTGCTGCTACCTATTTTATTACTTCTGTCTCTTAAGAGTATCAGTCTGGGGGGAACAAGGGATGCACAGTTTCATTTGCTTGATGAAAGACATGAGAAAGTCATCATTATTTAGCATCTTCATGGGCACAATGAAGCCCTGCTGCAAGGATGGAATTCTTAGGAACTGTTAATTACAGCATGCATTCTATACAACAAAACTGAGAAATTAATGCATATGATGTGATTATCCTCACTGAAGTTAGCACTGTACTTTTCTCTCACATTTAGCCCTCTGTAACAAATACATATGCCCTACTGCAAATAGACATACAAAAATTAATTCACCACCTCAACACAAATGGTAATACATAACTCTCATCTTCTTGCCAGCAAAACAGTCTCCCGGTTTAACCCTATATTGGGTCAGTTTGTCTCTGAAACAGTATTTACTATAAATATGCACTTCAGCTAATGTGGTTTATCTAGTATGTATCTTTTGTTTCTGCTGTTGAAATGTTTCCTATTTATGAAAGCATAAGCATACCATATTTTCCAAATTTTACATTTTTCTTTTTCTTATTAACCTTTACCTGCTTTTCAGTGTCATGCTATTTTTATGTGCTTGGAGCTGGGCACAGATTTTGTACTCTCTTTGTCACTAGCATTGTTTTTCTTTGAAAACTCAGATGCGGTAGTCACATAACTGGGTTTAAAGCATGCAAAGGCTGAAGGTTACATCTTAATGGTTGTAGGTGTTTTTGATTTCACAGGTGTAGTAATCCAGATGGAGAGACTAGAACATGCAAAGGAGAGAGTCACACAGTTGGTTCATTAATAGTGCAGGTGCAACCATATCAGTAACATGATGCAGTATCAACACAGTCATTGCCTGTTGGTAGTAGTAATTTTGATCATTGCTGTAACTGACAGAATTTATGAATGAACATTTATAGAGAGATGCAGCTACAAAAAAAGAGAGTGCATAACAAATCTGTGAAAATTGCTATCTGGATTTGTTGGGGCCACCAGCCTTGTAGAATCTTAAGTAGATGTCTGTACTTGTAAGTAGTAAATGGATGGAAATATCTATCTAGGTCTGACATAGAGTTTAAAAATGTAAGAAATACATGTCTACAGGTGTTAGCATGTAATCTGTCCCATAATTAATGTCTCTGGATTGTCATTTAATCAATGAATGTAGTTCATTAGTTGCCCCTATAGAATCTTTCCCCTCCACAGTATATTCTTCTTCTAAACATAAGGCACACAAGCCTTCCTTTGAGTCCAATGCTTGTTGTTTAGTTGTTGTTATTGTTATTCTTTATAACCATTCATCTAATAAATGACATTACTTTCCTTTCTGTGAGCCTCTTGCTCAAGTCTGTGCTCAAGCTCTGAGCATGTCCAATAGTGATCTTGAGTGAGTCTATAATTCTGAAAGTGCTTTTTATACTGTCCTTGTGTCTCCAAGATTTCAGGCTGTCAGGAAGGATGAAATCACGACCAAAGTCACTTAATGTACATTGAACAACTTTTAAATAGCAGATTTTCTAGCAAATTTAGCAAACACAGCTGACAAACTTTTCTCTTCCTTATCTTTCTTCTGTGTTTGTCTTAGACTATAACTGCATAAGGAGATTTAAGGTTTTCTATTTCCCCCATGAACTATAATGGGGAAAAATCTCACATAAAATATGCAAAGGATTCTGAAGTGTTTGCATGATTCTCTCTCAGTATTAATAAGGGAGGATGTGCAGATTAAAGCCATCTGTGAGATTAAGGTTTGTGCACAAATTCTTTGATTCGCCTGATATCCAAAGGACTTCTAGGCTACTTCATTGTGGCTGGCCATTTTGTGAGTATGAGGCAAAGGCAGCAAGCTAGGAACTTCAGTGAGTTTGCAAGAAAATCCTTCCAATTTACATGTGTGTGTTTTTACTGGATTTGTCCTACCAGAGACTCTTATATTGCTATGTTTAGTTTGAGGCCAGTAACTTTTTTATTTTGATTGACTCAATTGGAGTAGATAGTGATGGTTTATACAGGCCGATCAAACTGTCATTTCACTTTTTCTCTGGTATTTTGTGGCAGAGGATTGCTTACTGCTTTGGTTGTGACAGGATGCAGAGCTGAGTATTCTTTCCTGAGCATCAGTTCAGAGATCTGATTGACCCACTTCTGTTGTGTAATGTTATTGAAGTTACTATGCATATGTAACATGACTTTTGTCCTCTACCAATTCAAAGAGAGCTAGATAATGACAATTCAGGGTGCTTGTTGTAGCCAGCATACACTTTCTATTAATAGGCTTCCTATTATTTTCAGTGATAAATCTCAAATGAAGAAAGAATCATTGTCCCTCTTCATAAGAACAAAAAACTGCAGTGACATGGGCAACCTGTGTGGGGATCACCCAGCAGACTGCCAGATGAGCTGGAACCAGACAGCTTACTGAGCTACTTGTTGCTCTGGGACAGTGTCCTGCCTACAAGAATTGCCTGTTTTCTCTTTTCTAAGGAGGCTGAAAATTTGTTAAGCTGAGTTCACTTTTCACCTGTAATAAGAAAATTGTTTGGGCTTTTGGTTTCTTGCACTGCATGTGGAGTGTATCTTAATTTTTGTTTTCCTGACTAGCATAAGTATCTAGTAAATAAATATTTACCTGAAAATTATCTTGGATTGCATTATCAGAGAAATGGGCATTCAAATACAGTTACCTAAGGAGGCTTCTAGGTTAGAGCATTGCTGATTCTAAACTACAGTGATGTATTCAATGTGTTATTAATCCATATGTTAAATATCATTTAACCGGGATTACTTCTTTGTTTTCTTTCCTTCTTTCTTTGAAGACACTTGTTTGCATGCACTGTTAGTCCCACATCTGATGGTTTACCATATGGATATAATTATTGTGTGTTTCCTTCCCCGGTACTTTCTTTTTTTTCTAATTTAAGGTTCAGTCCTGAATGCTGCATCTGAACCAAAGGCTTTATGAAAAGCCAGGCTGCCATGTTCAGTTATCTTTGTTTTTTCTTTTTAATTTTGTTATTATGTGTTATTTGCGTGCCAATATCACTATGATAAAATAACTGCTGTTAACATGCTGGGAGATTCAGCATCAGTAGGTTAAAATGTGGTCAAAGGTTAATTTGTTATGGAGAAAACCCATTAGGATTTCATAGTTTTGCTGCAGCCAGTCACATATTTAGTTGTTATTTTATTGAGTCTGCTATAGACTATGCTTTAAATATTGTTATTTAATAGTTGCTTAATTGATGGCATTCCTTTTTTGTACACCAAGTGCATCACATTTACTGGGGACAATGCCTAGAAGGAATGGTTCAGATAACAATTTTAGCACAGTACATTTTTTTTTTTTTAACTTTGTATTATTTTTAAATTTACTTGGTTAATATATGTCAGTTGTGACCATGATTTTTGTTCTAGAATATATTCAATTTGATCTAATCTGTCCAGTCTTTTCATTTTTAAAATTTATTATAAGTATTATTATTATTATCATTATTATTATTATTATTTTCTGGAAATAGTAGTTAAAACATTAAAACTTTAATACAAACATGAAGCAGAGTTGTGAGAATTTTTGACAAGAATTCAAAATTGCAAAACAATTAGTGTGGCTGCATTAGTTTACATATAACACAGTTATGGCTAATAATAGTACGTGGCTACATTTCTGCATATAGAAATAGGAATGAGTTGGTGGCATGTATGTTAAGGTTTCATTTAGTTTTGTTTTTCTATAAGCATTGACTTCTTAATAGTTAATGACAATTTCCTGAGTACCTCTCAGCACAGTGGATGAACAGAGAGGAGGATATTTCAGAATAGCTTTATTCCTCCTTCCCTCCCTAGCATTTGTGAGGGCCAGAGATGAAAAGGAGGAAGAGGAGAGACACACAATATGAGGAGAAGCAGCAGGCATGCAATGTGTCGAGAGTCACAGCCCACCTTGGCATGTTGAGCACAGCCATTGCAGGGTGCTAGAGCGACAGTGAGGTGCAAGCCTCCTTCAGCTCCATAATCACCAGCAAGGTGCAGGCTGCAGCGTAGGGAAGTAGTATGGGATCAAGCTGTGCCAAGTCCACAGGAGGTGATGAACACCTGACATGGCCAAGGTCTCTCAGGAACTTCAACTTGGGGACCATAAATACCAACAAACTTTAGTGTGCTGTTTAAAGAAAAAACCCATGGTTTTGATTTAGACTAGAGTCCCAAGTTCTGTTGATGAGTGGTTCAAACATGCACCCAGCAGGACAGGATGGGCAGCTGGAGAGCTCCATCAGCTCTGCAGAAGGAAGCTGACCTGGTGAGTCTGTGGGTTAAGACATGCACTCCTGCGGCCAGACTCTTCCAAGCCCATCATGTTCCCCCCAGCTGCTTATATCTGGGTAAAAATATAAATAATAATAATAAATATAAATAATAATAATAATAAAAGTTAGAATAATTATCCAGGAAACTGCACTCATACTTCTAGTGTTTTATTTCCCTATTACATTACAGAAGTGGTGTATGAAGGAGCAGCTCTGAGATTTAGTGAGAACACATTACAATTATCATTGGGACAGACAGTGTTTAAAATCAAATTGAGTACATTCCTGTAATTCCACGTGTCCTGGGAAGTTGAAACAGCAAGCACAAAGAAGCTAGCAGCTGGTGGAGGGCATTTACCCTGACATGGCAGCATGAAGGATGGTGGGGTGGGAAAATGAGGCTGCCTTATGGACAAGACAAGTAGAATACGAGTGTGAACAGCAAAACCAGAATGGAAGGAGATGGGAAAAGATTGTGAGAGAAAGAAATATATTCCAGAATATCAAAATAACTGGAATTGTCAATATAAACTATTCTAGAAGCAATCTGAATGTTGTTAATACCCTGCAGGCAATTTACCCAAAAGTCGTTTCTTTAGTTGGTGTTACACCCTTAGCCATGATTAAAGCCCTCATAAAGGGCTGAGTGCAAAGCAGTATTCGGTCCTTTACAGATATGCCTGTTGGTTGTGGAATTGCAACATATCACAAGAATCTGAAACTTTGTATCTTGCAGCATGTCATGAGTACCCAAGTGTGCCACCTGTCTGCTGAACTACCTGCTGTTCTGTGCCCAAAGCATGGACAAGGATGGATGCTGAGTGAAACCAAAATGCTGTTCTGCTGCATGCCAGCAGTTCAGAGTTTTGGGGCCTTCTATCATCCACCCTCTGCAGAGAAAGAATGCAGGTTGGCTTGGGGAGTCCATTAGAAATCCTGAGCTTGCACATCTTGCCACCAAAAATCAGCCCCTGGGTCTGGTGCCTGGCTACTGACCCAAAAGCTAAGAAATCTAAGTAGAAGCAACAACTGCTTTCTATGATTCAGCTAAAACAACAACAATAATAACATCACAAAACGAAACAAACTGGGATACCACCAGATCGTGGTGGAGCAGCATGAAGCCTCAGCTTTGGCCAAAGCCTCCGGGTGCCCTCAGGTCTGTTTCCTGCAAAGTTTGGTGGGACTGCTGTGCCGCCAGAAAAAGGATGGGATGTGAGTGTGGGGATCGTTTCCTTGCTTTTCTGAAGCCAGGGAGGCTAAACGTCTTCAAATTCTTATTTTCATTTATTTATTTATTGGGAGTCAGAGGGGATGAGGATGGAGGGGCACCCGGGGGTGTATGAGCCGCAGTAGTATCGCGGGGTCGATGTGGTGGCACCGTGCCGCATGTGACCGCTGATCCCCCCCGGCGGAGAAGCCGGGGGCTGCCGTTCCTCCTCCGCGCCGGCAGCGGGGCCGGGCCGGGCCGGGCCAGGGGGAGCGGGCCGGGGCCGGAGCCGGGCGGGCGGGCGGCGATCCGGCGATCCGGCGGGGGGCGCGGGGAGCCAATGGGCGGCGGGGATCCGCCGGCGCGGCTCGGGGGCCCCTGGAGGAGGAGGAGAGGAAAAACCACGGGATTGAGCTCTGTCAGTGGCGCTCGCTGCTTCCGAGGGGGAAGTGCCGGGGAATAATTAATGTTTTTATTAAATTTGGAGGGAAATTTTTTGCAGCCGATCGCCGCGCGTGGCCTTTCAGGTGGGTCTTCCCCGCAACTTTGTCCGGCGCTCCGGAAGATTGCGTGGTGGCGGAGGGTGGCCAGAGCGATCCCCGAGGAGAAGGCGGCGGGGTGCGTGCTGTATGTGTGTGTGTGTGTGTGTGTGTGTGTGTGTGTGTGTGCGCGTGTGGGTGTGCGTGGCCGTGGCCAGCGGGCGCTGCCGTCGCTGCCGTGAGGTGCCGATCGCCATTACAGCCGAGCACACGGCCCCAGCCGGGGCTGCCACTTGCGCGGATGGCCCGGGGGATCCGGCGGGAGGATACATAAACCCCTGCCTCTCCCCCGGCTTTCGGCTGCTACCCCGAAGTGCTTTTGCTCCGGTTTTTCCTGGCAGAAGCGTGTAGCCCAGGTGAAGGCAGAGAAGGGAGTGTTGTTTTTTATGAATGGGACTCTTTGAGGTTAATTAGCTATGCAAATGCAAGCAGTTCATTCATGTTTTTTTGTTGTTGTTTGTTTGCTTTTTTTTTAATCTAAAAGCCATCTTGTATTCCCCTCCAGGCTGATTGGAGTCCAGATCCCGAGGAAATCTCCAGATCCAATGCCCAGTAAATAAAACACTGAGTTCAGACTCGTGGAAGAGCCACAGGATGGATGGATTTTATGACCAGCAAGTGCCTTACATGGTCACCAGTGTGAGTGATCAGCTTAAAGTTGGTGTTTATAAACTTGACTCCGACTTGTTTCTGTGGGGGAGTTATGCAGGCAGAGTATCTGCTTTGTTGCTGTTGTAGGGGCAACTCTTCATCTGAGAGCTGTGCCTGCGAGACAAGCTTATCTTCCCATTATTCCAGTAAAGCATAGTGTTCTTTAAAAGGCAGTTTGAGGATGATTAAAAAATCCCAGACATAATCATTGGATCAGAAAGGCAAGAGCAGCAACTGCATCCAAAGTTTCTGGCTGTGTTTGTATCCAGCACTCAGAAGAATGAAATTGAGTCAAACCTTAACATTTGTTTTTTTCCTTGCTTTTCAGGACTTTGCAAACAGTTTTATAAGGGACAGGGGAGGGAAAGGCAGAGCAGAGTATTTGGATTCTCCTGTGTATATTATGCAGAGAGGATCTGTATGCTATTGTGTAGGTTTCTGTACTTTAGATGCTAAAAGTACATGGTTAGTATTGTGTTGCTTTCATATGTGTCTGAACAAATAGAAATCTACGTGGATAGCTAGAAATATGTTGCATTTAGACACAGGAATCTTTAGGAGGATGTTAGATGCTCAGCAGTATCTTCTGGTAGAAGCTTGAGGCTGTAAGATGATCATTTCCGTGTTTGAAAATGTAAAGAATTCATGCTGGCTTTGAGTATTCTTGATTAAATGAAAAGAAAAAGAAAAAAAAAAACCTCAGATTTCTAAAGTAACTGATCTTTCCTGTTTATAGAATCCGCGTGGGAGAAACTGTAATGAAAGACCGACAAATGTCAGGAAAAGAAAATTCATTAACAGAGACCTGGCTCATGATTCAGAAGGTGAGGGCTTGTTCTTCTTCCCACCCCATCCCCCCTTACTTACTAATGCAGAGAAGCTTTTTGAGAGCTCTTTATTTATTTATTTTGGAAATATATTTATCTAGATCAATCTGAATAAACAAGACAAGAAAATTGCATTTACTGTTGCAAAACAAACTGGCAAAGGCAATAAACTGATAAAGTTGATATTCTTTCCTTGACCTACCCTGTTGCATTTTAGGTATTGCTGCGCATGCGGCACATGACTGTCATGTACTGAGGCCAAGCCTTTGCAGCATCTCAGACAAGTCGTGGACAGAGTGCACCCGGTTTTATCTCCTTCAGTCCTCATGAGACTCAGACCTTTCCACATTCCCCCAGTCCTTTCCACTGGTGTATGCTCACTGGTGAGAGTAGGAGCAGAAATGCCAGTGTGGAGGTGGATTGTTTACACTCTTGCCTTGTGGTAGAGCTACTGCTGTTGTGCCTGCATAACACTGATAGGGTTAAAAACCCTGGGAAGTTTGAGTCAAGGAAGACTAGGATGGAAGATGTTTTCAGAGCCAAAGTTTTGTAACTTGTTCCCATCAGTAGCTGCTCACATAACTAGGGCTTCAGATCTGTTGTCTGGTTATCACTTCTGTAGGTTACAAGGTCAATAGAAATGCTCTCTTACACCCCTTTGAGTAGGACAGGAATATAGGAGAGCATTCAGGGGCTAATAATACCTCCATATAAGTTATAGCAGGGTGAGGACACACTGAGATACTTTCAAAAACCCTACTTACTTCCTTGGAAAGTTTGTTTTTTTTTTTCTTTCTGATGCAAATTGAAAAGAAAACAACTTCCGGACTTTCAGTTAAAAGATTTCCTAACATGAGGTATCAGTCCAGAGGAAAAATGAATAGCCTCTGTCATTTAAGTGTATGTAAATAGTTATCTGTCAGCATTCATAAAAGAGGAAGTCACTCTCAAAATACAGTAAATTAAAAATAAACAATTTGTCAGTTCAAATATCCTACTTCGTTGTCCGTAAACAGAATTTTCGTAACTGCGTTTCAGGACTTTGCAAATGATCTGAATGCTGCTCTTGTTTGCACCCTTATAAGCAAGCAGTTTCAGTGAACTGCAGAAAGGTTTTTCTTCTGCAAAATGCAGCCTTGGGAGAAAGTGGTTTCACTTTAAATAAGTACAGTAAGTACAGTATGCAGGAAATGGTGCTGGTTCTCTTGTCACACAAAGTAAAACATAAGGTGAAGTACAGAAATAAGGTTTTCCATTTCTCATTGCTGTTGCAGCTCCCCAGGTCTTTGCTTCAGAATTTTTATATGATAGGTACAACCCTGCTAATAAAAATATTCAGTCTGGACAGGGAGAACTTGTGCTGAATTCCAAGAGAGCTTTATCCGGACAGATATTGCGGGAGGAGGCCTGGGTCATATAAATAGAAATAGTTCACCTGTATTAGAAAGAATAGCAGCATTAACCTGTGTGTTGCTGAATAAGCTGATTGCACTGTAGAACTTGGTTAATATTCTGGTTATTATTTTGAGAACTGAGAAAATAATACAGTAAGTATTATAGAGGTGTAGAAAAATTATTAACTGCAACCCGAAAATATCTTTGTCTATATGTTTGACTGCCAAAATAGAATTCATATACACTGATCTTCAGGAAAAAGATATTTTTGAGTATATTTTAATCCTAGGAAGAGATTAAAGGTATGAGTCTTTTATCCCTGTCTTCATCTTTTTGCAGAACTCTTTCAAGATCTGAGCCAATTACAGGAGACGTGGCTTGCAGAAGGTAAGGGAAAAAACTGCTTGTAAAAAGAGGAAAAACAACTCTGAAGGGAAGAGGGGAAAAAAAAAAAAAACTCCTGAACTTGCTGTCTTAATGTTCAGCCCAATTAATTGAGCTCTAAAAGAGCCACCTCATGTGTCATGCATACATTAGAGCCTCTGATGAGTTTGTCTTTGGGGACTCTGGGGCTGCTCTACCCAGTGTCATCACAAATTACCAGGAGAAATTGCTTCCAGCTCACAATCACATCTGCTTTTGGCAAGAACTAATGCACCAAGACTTCAAGTTCTAAGCCTCTGTTCAGATTTTAATTGCAATTGATCAGGTTTATATTATTGTACCTCGAGAGACTACATACAGCCAGAACTGGGCTTGCTGTTTCCTTTAGAGCAGCACGTATAATTATTTGGTGTTCTGGTGGAGTACTTTCTGATGGCAGAAATTAGTTTCTCTGGGTTCATCGGGACGGGATGCTTCAAGATTTAAGTGCAAGTGTCTTCTTTCCACCTTGTTCACAACACAGAACATTAGGTGTGTATGGAATACTTTAAAAGTATTATTTCTTGCTTTATTTTTTTTTCTGTTGCTTTTAAATATTTTGCATGCTATTTTTCTTCTGATTTGTAGTTATGAGATTGTGTATGGAGTGATTATGAAACTGACATCGGTCTTTTTTGCACCTGTTTCTGCTTTTAAGTATTTTGAATAGTCTTTCAGAACACATTCTGCTGAAGAGAGAAAGCTTAAAAACAATAATTTAGAAATGTGAATTTAGAATAGCTATTGAGAGATTAATTTACCAAGGAAAAAAGATGAACTGATGCTATAAGAGAACTTTAACAAAATGCAAGGGAAATTTCTGCTTATAAAGTGCATTTGTTTTCTTCTGCAGTGCTTCCTGATTATTTTTTTGTCCTTTATATTTACAATAGTATTTATTTTAAGCATAAAGATTTTTATGCATTTTCTCTTCTTAATATTATTGGATGAAATTTTAATGTAAACTTCTGAAATCAGATTTTGATGCAAACTAAGATAATTTTTCCAAATTATCCTGATCTAAATGGATATGGATATTCACATATGTTTAATTTTTATTATGCACTGTACTATGTGCAGTTGTTTATAGAGTAGATGCTCAGATTCTTTGGAAGAGGGAGACGTTTGGGTGAGCTGCTTGCTGCTGCTTTTCATAGAAAGAGAGAAATGTTGCTGGTGACTGCTTGGTTTCAGACTGTGGGGTTTTTTTTTTAGCAGCTTTATATGTAGTTAGTCAAGTTTTTAACCTGCAAATAAGGTGTGGGGTACTGTTTATTTTGCTGATGTTTTTTTTCCTAGCATTATTTTTAGCATGTAGTTACTTGGTATATAAGTAGAAAATGCTTTTAAAGTTCACGGAACAGAGGTCATATTTCTATGAATTAGGAAGATTCTTTCCCAATCATTGAAAACAGAATGTCCTACAAGAAGACAGTTTTTTTTTCTAGTATAATGATCAGCTACAACTGTAGCTATCTCTGTGGTAATTTCACTAAGGCTCTCTTTATTTTATAGCAGCTCATTCATTTTAAATAGCCAGAAGTATGTTAAAATGCTATTCAAAAGATATTATTTTTTTGATGGAGAGGAGAACTTTTAGCTTGATTTTTTTACTGGGATGGACATTTTTGTTTCTGAAAATGATTAGATTTCTTTGATCATAAGTCAGAAAAATACAGGCAGATTCATAATGCATGTGCAGATAATAATGTAAGTTTGAAAAATAATATGGAATTTAAAATTGATTTAATCATTTCTATAGGTACATAAATTACCGTAATGGCAATTTTTATTCTACAAGCACTTCCTACTTTAGACTAGAATGAATTGTTTCCAAGCCTTCTTTTTTTCCCTTTGGATCTGCCTCACTTAATAAATTTAGATAGGATTTAAGAGAGAAGGGTGTCTAGATCTATGTCAGCTGGGAGGATGAACCTTTCTAAATGCAGGTATCATCATCTGGTAAATACTAGAAAATTAAAAAAAAAAAAAAATACCAGAAAAAGATTTTGTTCTCGTGTAGCGGCATTAATGTATACAATGTTATATCTGTGTTTTTTAACAACATATTTAAACTAAAACTATTGCTAACTTTTCATTTTCAAGAAATCTGTACGTTTAAGGCCATGCCATGTTTTTTATCTCTTCCATAAAACTTTTCACAGCTTTCCTAAAGGGTAAGGTAAAATCCCAAAAAATCAAGATCAGAAAATCAAATATTGGTTTATTAACTTGAGCATAACGTTTTACTGGAAAACAAACACAAGCACACACACAAAAGCCAACCAACTAGTTTTGATAGTTTTTATAACATCCTGGTGTTTGAGAATATTGTGGCTCTGCTTAAATGTCTACATGGGTGAGCTTAGACAGGAAACCGATTTTGAAGTTAGACTTGTTTATCCCTTGCTTGATGTGTCCATTTATGTTCTTCTGGACCTGCATAGGCTAAAGGTCTGCCAATTTGGCAGAGTCAGTAATGTTTACATATTTCTTTTCATAATGCTCTGGAGCCAGGGAAATGACCATGAAATTTTAAAACATCTTGACCCTTTTTAAGAAAAGCGGTGGCAGCTGACCAGGTTTCTCCCACGAGTTCAGATCCCCACTGGGGAGTAACCAGGTCAAACATCTACTTATTAGTTAGGAGAGGAAAGTGAGTTGCATTTTATTACATGCAAAGAATGCTTGCTGGTTTTGTTTTTGTGTTGTTGTTGTTTGTTTGTTTATTTGCTTGCTCTTATTTTTCCTGAAGCTACCCGTGCTGTAACACATAATTTAGCCTGGAGAACAGTTAAAATCACCTGTATTTACAGTTACTGTCATCTGTGAAAAGTCGGTAGGAAACACTATAAAAGTGTATTATTTTCCTACTGAAAGTGGTGAAGACTCTCGTGTATTAAAGAATTAATGCAAAATGTAAACAATCTAGTAACCTCTTTAATATTTTATTACCCTGTAATTAACAAGCTGAATGCTACTTGCAGAAAACTTAGAGATGTATTCCACTAGCTGCATACATCTTTATGGAAGCGAGTCTTGCATTTTACTTTGTAATATTAAGTGTACAAGTAAGAATCTAAGCTATTTTGATATAAAACTTACTCTAAATAAGGTTTTTTTTTTTCATGTCAATTGTCATGCAGGATCAAAAATAGATAGGAAATGATTTCTGGTGCCAGAAATGCAAAGTTGGAAGCCTTTAATAGTTGCTTCAACCTTCAAACTTGAAAGGAAATAGTTAAAATTGCCTGTTGCTAACCAAGACAGATATTATTCAGATATTATCTTTAGTTTTATGTTTAAATAACTCAGTGGCAACATTTTGTCATGATAAAATTAGAATATGACTTTATTGATCTCGTATATTTGGAATTAGATTGGGTATGGCAGATAGCAATTGTTCAGTGACTTGAAAAAAATTGTTGAAATATTAATCTAATGTTATCTTATCATGGTAGCTCTTAGTTCTGATTCTGGAACAAAAAGAAGAGAGAAATAAAATTCTTAGTGAGTGAAAGCCTCCTCTGCATGGTGAAGGCATTTAGTTTAGGGAGAACAGTAGATTAACCAAGAAATATTTTTTTTATTAAAAATTACTCTTTCAGATAGAAGTTCCTTCTACACTGTGTTAAAGATATGTAAAAAGCATCCCAAGCAAAAACAAATAAGAAATGTATGCAGTAGATGTGCTTCCTAAAGTGGTAGATAATCCATTCCTCAGGTAGTAATAAACTGAATAAAAATAAAGTTTTATGTTGTGTGGCTTGAAAAAATATGAAAGGCTCAAATGAACAGTAAATGGTTTGAAATAATAATGGCTACAGGTAATGGGTTCATGCCTCTACAACAGCTTAGCTAAAGTGAGTAGATGGCTACTGCCGGCTACCAGGATTTAAGCACTGGTTCTTGGTACCTGAAAATGAATTATTTCTCCCAAATAATTAATTCCCACATTTGAGCTGAACTTGAGGAAATGAGCTTCTGCCCTCTGGTTGCCTGTGGAAGATGCTCCAGTGTAGTGGTGATGCCTAATCTAGTGTTGGCTTCTGGTTTACTCCTTCAATTAGAAGGTATGAAAATGAACAGTTTATAGTTCTTAAAAGGTCACTTTTAATAAAAGAAAGTTATCAAATATTTGCGTAGTTGAAGTGGTTTCATTTAAATCAGTGATGCCGTGTAGCGCTTTCCTGTGCCTAACTTGCTTTCTGTCAGAAAGTTGTAAAATTCAGCCAGCAAATACTACAAAGCCATGTTTGGGAACTATCCATGTTTTTCTAGGAGTAAAAAATACTCAAGAAAGGATGCCTTAATGCCATCATAGCAGAGATCTACCCGACTGGGTATACTTTAAAAAGCAGTGAAAAGATTTCCGTTTTGGGCTTTGTTATTCAGAGAATAGCCTCTTTTATAGATTCTAGTAGTCCGACAGATTTGGCTTTCAGAAACTCATAACTCTTAAGTACTTGTGGACAAAAAATGGGGAAAAGTGAGATTAGGCAAAATGGGATGGGTGTGTGTGTTTTCTTTTAATGAGAAATCCAAAACAAATAAAACCACCAGAAATCTACAAGTCTGAAAGTTTGTATAGTAATAAATGTGCTAAGGTTTTTCTTGTTTGCTGGAAAAGTAAATTCCTTTTATTCAAAATAATAATTTTCAAAGGCATAGTGGGGTCTGCAGATGAGAAGATGTCGCAGTGTTAAATGAGAGTGTTCCTTATAAGCTATCTTTTTTTTCCTCATTTTTAGTATAGCACCAAATGAAGAACAGATTCTGCAACCCCATCTTCATATTCCTAGGGATTATTCACATAAGGAAGAATTTTGAGATCTGGAGCTAGTTTTGAACTGCACTTAAGTTTATTAGTCAGTGCATCTCACTTATGTAAAAAGGGTTTGGGGTTGTTTTGACAGCAAAACCAGTGCTTATGGGAAATAATTCCTGGTTTTTTTTATCCTCTTGAAATTTGTCACTGTGTTGTCTTCTGAATGCTCCTTTGTTAGAAACAGTTGTTCCTCTGAAAAAAAAAAAAAAGAAAAAAAAAAAAGAGAGAGAGAGAGAGAGAAAAAAAAAGAAAAAGAAAAGAAAAAAACAAACAGCAAAACTCAAAAGGCAAACCAACCCCCCTCCCCTACCCCATTCATTCAGGAATATTTAGAATGTTTATAATCTTTCAGATACTCAGAACTGACAATCAAAGAAAACTCAAAACTCAGTAGACTCATTACTTCTGAGGCCTGAAAGTCTTATTTTAGCTCCAGCCAAAACACTACTGGCCATGTATAATTTCCTGTCAATTTAAATTTCTTTTGGCACTTTGAATAAATCTCTGATATTTTAGAATGAATGGCTCTTAGCTCCAAAGGTGTAGCTTGAGGTCAGAGAACGCAGCACCAGAGGAAGTGTCATGATACTCAAATAAAGTCTTAAGTGAAGTGAGGAGGTTTGCAGCTCCTTATTTTCTTCAAAAAATAAAATAAAATAAAAGAATTGATGATTTTAAACAAGAACGCCATTCCCTGGAGTGCAGTTCTGCTTTATGAAGCTGTTTGTAACTGGGAGAAGGAAGAGTTAAATTTAAGCCCTTTATAGCTCATTTAACTTTTCTTTTATTAAATACGTTCCTCAGCAGGTCTGTGCTACGTCTTGAGACAAAGCAGTGAAATCAGTGTGTTTATGCCTAAAGTTCAAGTTTACTTTGCTGTAGCTTTCTGGAAGGGTGTGACATGAAAAGCTTGCGGTTGGGGCCACATGGTTCGTGCTGGACTGTGTTTTTGTGAATGGAGGCAGAACTCCAGTTCTGACTGCTTGTCTTGAGGAATTGCTTCGGAGATCAGCTGTCTCATTCACTGGCAGAAAGAATGACTCATACATCTTCTGCCTTGTTTGGCTCCAGGTCATTGTTACAGTGGATAGAGCTGGTTTTAATTAAATATTAACTCCTTTTGTCCTGGATGCTTGTTCATGGGGACTTTTTATATTTGTTTACTTGCAGGGAAAGCAAGGTAACAGGCCCTAATTTAAAACTTTTTTTATTCCTGTTTTTGAACTTCTTTCCCTCTGCAAATTGTGGCACAGTTCAGCTTTTTAAAGGCTTTTTAAAACTCTGAAAACTGCAAACAAGTCTTAAGTATTTTTGTGCTGTAAATGTTTGCTTTTCACAAACTGAATTTAACTAAGTAGGTAGTGAAGCTGTAAAATCTAAACTGATATTGTCCTCGAGATTATCATTAACATTTTCGTACACTTCCCAAATGGTCTCGAGATTATTAATAAGAGAAAAAAGAACACTTTTGGTAATAATCTAGACAGAGCTGGATAGCTTGCTGCGGATGTTTTCTGCTCCAGGAGTGTGAGACTTTCTGGCTATGAATGCAGAATGAACTGATGTCGCTGCTTCTGCTATTAGCAGTAAAAGCCACGTGCTTAATATCCTTCAAAACCTTTTATTACTCTTTTGGTATATACTTTCCTTCTCAACCCCTCATAATTAGGTAGCTCAGGGAAATAGTCTCCCTCAGTTAGATGATCATTTCAGGTATCTTTTTCAATTTTCCTCTGAAAGGCAAAGTAGAACAAAAAAAATGTTTTGGTGATTTATGCATTGTGTCCTGTACTGAGTATGTTAACAGAAGACCAATGAAGATTTTATAGCAGCCTTGCTGAATTGCAGTATTTGTGAATAAAAGAAAAGAGGAAATGAATGTCATATGTATATAAAAGTGCAGACAGTTGCAACACTGCAAGTTACATTTTCCTTTCAGACATTTATGTTGAAGTGTCTTTACCTGTCCTTTTAATTTGCTGCAAAGGCTGTGTGTAATTATCCAAACTGAAGATATAAAAGCTCTCTTCCCTTTGAGTAACGGGATGATGTATCCAGACCATTTGTCTTCTCGCAGCAAGATGCTGTTGGCAGAAGTCTGTGTATTGGGCTGATGGTCCTTTGCGTTTCTGCAGTATGATTATGTGTGAGTTGCAATTCTGCTATTTAAAAAAATATGATACCGGGTTAACTGAAGGAATAATTTCTCACCTTTAATAGATAGTGGGTCCTTTTAATTTCTGTGTTTAGACTTGCGGGCTTAGTTTTAATAGCATCAGTAAGTCAGAAATAGATTCCAGTAGGAAATTATGTTACCAGGTTGAACGTTTGGACATTATGCTTTGTTTTGTTTATATTTGGCACAGTTTTAAACACTTCTATCTTATTGTATTCCTTGTCCCACAGAGACTTCTAAGGCTATGTCAATATTGTATTTAAAATACATTTTGACAGCAGTCTCCATCTTTTTCTACACCACTGATAAAATGATCTCTGTTAAATACATCCTCATAATTTTTAGGGGATCTATGAAAAAAAAAAAAAAAAAAAAGTATATTTTCCTTGTTTAATCCAGACCTCATTTACTAATATATTAAATACCAGATTTACTTGAAGTAAGTCAGGTTAAACAGCTAGAAACAGAATGAATCACTGTGAAGCAGTCCAGTGCACGGAATATGCTCTAGAAAGTTATATAAGATTGCTGTCCCAGTTCTGCGATCACTAAATGAAGCCTCCTGCTTTCAGCATGAGCTTTTTGTTTCATTTAGCCTTCTTCAAATATCCCGGCTTCACAAATTAACATACATATACATATGCTCTTGTGTGCATATAACAAAATTAGAATCATTCTAGCTTCCTTGTTACATGTAAAAATGATAACTGGCTTAAGAACAGTGTGTGGGATGTGTCTTCTGTAAACAAGGAATTACTTGATGGAATTACTTTTAAGGGCGAATGTATGCACAAGTCTTTTGAAAACAATTGGAAATGTGAAAAATCCTTGATTTTTAAGTAGAACTCTTGATTTCATAATTGGATTCTTCAATGACAGACAAACAGTCAAATATTTGGCATTTTTTGTCAGGAAAAAGTCTAACGTGCACAAGTAGTGAACTGTATGAAATGTCAGAAATTGCACTGTATTAATATTTGGGCTAGTATGATCCTTCAGTTAATTTCTGGTAAAAGTCCTGTGTTTTCCCAGTTGGAAAGAGAAATGTGATGCATCAAAAATAATAGAAATATTCAGTTCGGTAAATTACATATACAGATTGAAACTTTGAGGAGCGAATGTGGCCTCCGAGGCAGACTTCTGCTAGGAAAGTAGATCACTGTAAGTTGACCGCAAAACACTAACAAAACAACAATAGTAATGCATTTTTATTTGTTTTTCAAGTAATATCAATTACTCTTCATATATTTATCTTACCTTCACTTCCTTTAAGGCTGATGTTTGCAGAGCACCCAAGGTCATTTGTTCTTAAGCGATATTTGCTACAATTAAGACACTAAGACTTCAAACATTAGTTTTAAAACTGAAAGCAAATAATTTTTCAGTATGATGAACCTGAATCTGAGCTCTTTACCCAGGGAAAATATTCTCCCAGTTAAGTGATTAGACCCATTTCCTGAGTAAGAGATCTGGTCGACAAATAGTACTGTAGAGCACACTGAAAATAATTGTAATTAAATATGTATTTTTAATTCAAATAAATTCTGTTAAAGCTAGTAGCAATGTATAAATATAAAGGAGATCATCTGTGCCTTAAACTGGAAAGAGCTCTGAAAGGCATTAAAGTTAGTTTTTTTGGTTCGATAGTTACTGTTTCAGTAATGTATTATATAACCTGTATTTACCTCTCGAATATTAATGGATAAACAGATCATGGCAGATGCTAACTTTTAATTAAGATCATGTGAATTATTTGCTTTTCTTTAGACAAGAAGTGGGTAAATTAAAATATGTTCTAGCAGAGAACTTTGTGAAGCTTTTCAGTAATGCATGTAGTTAGTGTATATTGAGCAAAGGATGACGGAGATCAGACACGGTAAGCTGGATCTCTGTAAGATGTAGCGAGGACTGGTTGTGCTCTGAGGATGCCAGTCTCCAAATGTGCTCACCTACAATATACATTCAGTGGTGTTTCAGCTTAAATGCTTCTAATGAGATTACAAGACACTAGGGCTAATGTCTTAGGTACACAATGAGAAGCCACGGTACCGCAGAAGAAATATTATATATCAGCAGATCATGAAGCGATTGTATTTTATGGCTCAGATTTGCAACAAAAGTTTCTTAAAAGCTAAGATGATCTCAGAAAAGTTGAATGGATGTTAATGACAATTCTTGTTTAAATAAGTATATTTTTTTCAGTGTCTGAAATGTTCTTTTTGAACCAGTAATTCTGTGGTCTGGTAAAATAGCTCTTTTTGAGTATTTAAAATAACAATGAAAAGAACCCTACTGAGTTGGCCAGCTGCCATGAAAAACTGGAATCATTTTTAAGTTTGCCAAAGATGCAGTAGCTTCGGGTTAAAGATGCATAGGTATTAAACACAAGGTTTTGGTGCTTTCTGTGCAGATGTTTTGCAAATGAGAATGGTAGGATTTTGGCAGGTGCAAAGCGTGGTGCCAGCATCAGCCTTCCCATCCCCAGCACCCTGTTGCGGGGCGCACCACACAGCTTCACCCTGCAGCTCAGCTTTTCCAGTATGGAAACAAGTTGCTTGTCTGATTTCCATACTTGATTTTCATGGCCAACAATGAGAGAAACAAAAATTCTGATTTTAATCTTGGCTGTGCTTCAAAAGAAGCACGAGAATCTTTATTTATGCTTTAATGGCTTCTTTTAATTCTTTCCTCATTTTTTTTTCTTTTCTTTTCTTTTCTTTTCTTTTTTTTTTTTTTTTTGTCTGTTTATTTTTTGTTTTTGTTTTCCTTTCTTCAGCTCAGGTACCTGACAATGACGAGCAGTTTGTGCCAGACTATCAGGCTGAAAGTTGTAAGTACAGAATGAATCATCGCTTTCTTAAAAATATGTCCTTGTATATTTATATTTGGCTCTTTGTATTTGTTATTTATTGTGTCATCTGCGGTCATGTGGTGGTACCTTTTGCTGGGCAGTGACATCAGCGGGATGAACAGATAAAGCAAGTGGTGATTTGACATGCAGCCAAAAAGGACTGCTTGGGCTGAAGGTGTAACCTTTAGCAGGGGCCAGCTCCTGTCCTCCCCAACCCCAAGGAAGTGAGGTCCTACCTGGGGATAGAGGGGCTCTCCCTGTCCCTCGGAATAAAGAGAAGGATGCTGAATGAGGGGATGTAGCAGACAATTGTCCAAGGCAGAAATCAGGCTGCTCAGTAGATTTTGTATATCAATAAATAAAGTGTTCAGGTAATCAAGCACAGCCACTTCTGGGACATTTTAAAGTCATTCTAACATGGTATTTTGCTACTCAAATGAAAGGTGGTCTTGAATCAAAAGGAGAAAGCAGTAGTTATGTTAAGCTGGATGCTTTGTGTTGTTTGCTACTTCACTTAACATGCCTATAGTTATTCTGTTACTCTGTACCCCTCAAAACTTGCTTGTTATTCCTTGAACTGCTGCTATTCCCTTTAACTCTGGCTCTCCTTCACTGTGCCTTCTTGTCTGTGCTTTTGGGTGGTTGCAAGGGCATTAATAATATGGAACAGAAACGCCGTGTGACAAAGTCACAGACTTCTTATGGCTGCTTTGCGCGCATCTTTCCTTGCGGCATGTCTTTTCTTCATCATCAGATCTTTTCTCAGCAGTGTCTGCTGACTGCAGCGGAATGCGTGGTAGCTTTCCATTTTGCTAAATAACTTAAATAATTTATCCTATCAGAGTAAATTACTGCAGTTTGCTAAACCAGGTAGCTGTTAAATATAGTTTTGTACTGATATATTGGGATTAAAATTAGAGAGATCAGGAAGAATTGCATTACAATGGTCTTTAACCTCTAGAAAACAAAACCGGAGTTGTTGATTTTTTCTTATAAAACTTGTATCAGTTTTTTGTTTTTGTTTTTGTTTTTGTTTTTCCAGTTACTTAGATATAAAACAACATTTAGTAGGGATAATATATTTATATGACTTCTCTGGGATGCTGATAGTGTACCTGCAGAAGAACAATTTAGTTTTTTATTTTCTCTACAAGTTCCTGTACAAACACCAACCAACAAGTGTAATCACTTTTAGAGTTGCCCTTTACAGCATTTTTTTTTATATCTACCTAAACAATTATTATTTTTTAAAATTCTATAATATGAAAAATGAAACTGTTCTATATGTTGAAAATTAAATACCTTATCCTATATATGGAGCTGGGATCAGATATAATCGCGTATGCATACATCCTTTGTGTAAGAGTACAAAGTACAGTTAAGGTCTTCTATTAACTCACAATTATCGTTACAAAACAAGTCAATGATTCTTGGAAAATAATTTGTGAACTGTGAATGAAAAGCCCCATTGAAGCTTGCCATTGCTTTTGGCGATAAAGAAATTCTCCTAATATGGCTATTTTATTAATGCTGTTGTATTTCAAAGTTCCTTAGCCACAGCTTACACAGTATTATCAAAGGAACATTTATTTCTTCATTTCACTTACTTTCTTTATCTTAAGTAAAGGTCAGAAGAGCTTCCTGGAGAGTTATTCTGGCAAAGGTTATAGAGTTTCAGACATACACATGGATATAATGTATGTGGCTGTGGGCTCTTCTAAGCAGGAATGGAGATGAGCTTAACCAAAGCCATGGGGAAATTACTGGTGCAGAAGTGTCATGGTAGTGACTGTTTTCTCTAGGATCTAAACCTGCCTTCAAACTGTATTATAATTACTTACTATATATAATCTATAAGTCTATACACTGCACCAGTGCACACCCTGTTACTGGCAGGAACATTTGGCTTCTTAATTTAATTTTTATTTTATTCACTTACTGGTGGTGGGGTTTTTTTGTTTGTTTGTTTTTCTTTTTTTCTTTTTTCTTTTCTTTCTTTCTTTCTTTCTTTCTTTCTTTCTTTCTTTCTTTCTTTCTTTCTTTCTTTCTTTCTTTCTTTCTTTCTTTCTTTCTTTCTTTCTTTCTTTCTTTCTTTCTTTCTTTCTTTCTTTCTTTCTCTCTCTCTCTCTCTCTCTTTCTTTCTTTCTTTCTTTCTTTCTTTCTTTCTTTCTTTCTTTCTTTCTTTCTTTCTTTCTTTTTTAACATGGGAGAGGATGGGTTTCATTCTAAATGTGCACCTGTGTAGATTCTATTACAGCCAACTGAGACAAAAAGATAGTGATAGACACAAATGTTAAACCAGTGAAGGAAACTTTGATTGCTTCCTATTCCAGAGGCAACCAAACTGTGATCCACCGTCATTTTTGGGTGCATTTTATTTCTCTAGCCTCATTTAAATTTTCCAAACAAAGCTCATTTATGGTGTTATGTACAGATAAGGGGGGAGGAGGTGTGAGTGTGGTTTGCAGAATATATAAAGAAAACTGATGTGCTCCACTAAAACAACTATAGCCCAGGAACAGTCTTAGTGATATGACACCTCTCTTCTAGCTTCATTCCTTCCTGAATGGGCTTTACAATTGAAGTTTGTGGTCTTAAATTGAAACTTGCAACTCTGAAAGAAGTAAGAAAGTCAGAAAAGTCATAACAGAGTCAGTGGTTAAAATCTTCTTGCCTAGAAATCATTCTTTTAGTCAAATCTTGAAGCGAAGCTGGGGAAAGTAGCATAGGAGCTGATACTGCCAAGTATATGTACTGTGTCCTGGCAGTGAGCAGGATTAAATGTCCCTTAACATGCTGTGGGCTTTGCATTTCTTCTCAGTAATGATTTTAACTAGTGAAACTTCACTGGTATTAGTAACTAAGGGAAACACTTAGTTTAGATTAGATATACAGTTCACTTTATCCACTTAAGGATTTAACTTCAAAGCTAACTTGTGTCCATGAATATTTCAAATATGAGTTGTTATTAAGCTTCAATTAGTTTAAAAAAGCAAACATAATACATGTATTTATAGTTAGGTGTGGGCTTTAGATATTATGAGTGAGATCAACAGCAAGCATAACTTCATGTCATATTACTGACGTTGCTGAGATTATATATATTCCTACTAGCTAGGGATCCAGCTAGTCGAGCTTCTCCTTAATGCTTTAAACTTAAGTTTACTTGTTCCAAGTTATTTTGTTACTCCATTATGCCTTTGGAAAGAGAAATGAAATATGCCTTTCTCGCAGAGAAATATTAGGCATGTTTACACTTCCATCCTCTCATTTTTCGCAATGTCCAAAGACCTATCTTGTATTATCTTCTGGCTATATAACTTTTATCCTTTAGTATGTATTACAAAGAACTGTTCTGTAGTTTAGCTCAGTGAGTAGAATGAAGAATAGGTAATAAACAGCCTGTTCTGCTGAAATTTGAAAAACAAATCACTGTTTATATTCTTGTAACCTTCTGCTTTCTGCAGCAACCAAACTTTGTGAGCTCTACTGGAGAAAAATATGTATTAAAAAGATGTTTTCAGCTTGTAATTACAAAGGAAAAATTATGAAAATTACATATTAAATAGTGTAATTCTCTTACTCTTTCCTTTCATGTTTTTTCTTTAAAGAAATGCAAATTCCACTAAGAGTCTCGTATATGTTTTGCCTTTTCTGAATCCACTGCAGCCACCAATCTGTTTGCTGTATTGTTGAGTGACTTCCTCGTGTCTCTTCTTTTAGCAACTATGTCAAAAAATTTCATGAAGGAAATATGTAGTCTGTTTCTCCAAAAAAACAGCTTTTTTTTTTTTTTTTTTTTTTTTTTACCCTATTTCTGTGTGACTCTTTTTCTGAATTCTTATCTCATTCCCAAGACTTGGTTAAGCTGTTTTCTGTCTGTATAAAGTCTCTGTTTACATGTCAAGAAGGATAACCTGTGTTAACTTCCTCAGATAAGGTTTCCTATTGTTGCCAGTCCATTTTCATACATTGAGGAGGAGCCAGATATTGAACTGGCTGGCATCAGTGGCAAAGCTTTCAGATATTGTAGAACTGCAAGGACGCTGGGATCTGGGAGTAAAAATGAATAAATGGTTCAGTTTGCTTGAAGTTAATAGCTGTTGAGGTGAAGATTGCTTGCTCACAGTGTTTGGATGATTTCTTTGACAGACACAAGAGGAAGTAGGTAGGATTTGCTGATGTCTAAAGGATGTAGCTGTCAGAGAAAACTTGGTATTGTCAACAGTACACTGATTTGTAATTTGACTTTGGCACTATTGGTTATAAGTGGCGATTACCCTGCACCAAACCAGATTGTCTAGTGTCTTTATAGCATAATCATGTTTTGTTATTTTAAAATAATTTGTATTTATAAGTGATCTGTTCTTCTGGGGCTGTTTTTTTTTTTTTCCTTCTTATTTTGCCCTAAAATGTAGGTTATCTAATTAAAATTCTTGATAAACTCTAGCTTTTTACTTTTTATTATTGAGTTTTTGTTCATGAGGGTTTGTGCTGTGCTTCATGTTCTTGATCAGTGTCCTTCCTGCTCTTTCATTTTGTGTCTATATTATTTCCCTGACCATCACAGTCTTAACGCTGCCAAGTGGTAAATGTTAATGTTAGACCACAGCTTCTGACAATAAATGGGAAGGGCTGGCTACAAAAACCCCTTCTCCTCGATGTCTGATTAAATTTTAAGATAGGAAAAAGTAGTTTTTAGTAGTAAATTTGTTGCTGATCTTTCAAGACCTTCATTCTTTCTCCTTTTTTTTTTTTTTTTTTTTTTTTTCCCCTCCAAGTTTAGCAAAAGAGCTCTTTCAATGGAGATGCCAGCAGCCTTAAATTATTCAGGGATGTGCTTTTTAGATGCTCTGGCTTGCAATCTTTAAAAGCCTGTTAAAGAGAGATTCTTTACATAGGCTTCAGGTAGCTGTATTCTTCTGTCATTTTAACTAATGGCTTAGGATATTCCAAATGCAGTTTAAATGAGGAAAAGCTTTAATATTTATTTACATGCTTGCAGCATGCAAAATCGTGTGCAGCCTTTTCACACTATGAAGTGAAAAATGCTGTTTATTTTCTTTCTCTCTGTGACTTAAATTTCAAAAATGACTTATACCATCTGAAAGAGCACTTCATATTTGCTTCAGTATAACAAGAGCTGGTGAGCAATTGGCAAAGGGTAATTTTCACATATTTTGACATATTTTGAGGGGAAAAGTACACAACTAGAACAGAATAGAAAATACTAGACAAAAACGTAAGTTCTGATGTGTCTACTTAAGTCAAAAGGAGGTCTGTTTAATAGGTTTGTTTTTGTTTGTGCTATAGAATAGTTTGATTTTGCAGCTTCTAGGGAAAAAAAAACCGTGGACTGAAAAAAACTGTCAACATTTTTAACACGATGATTCAGTACATTGGCATCTGGTAGTCATATCTTGGTAGTGCACAATGTCCTAGAAATCGCAGTTGGTAGTGTTTTGGTTTTCTGTGTGTGGCAAGATGCACACACTCTATGTGCTTTCAGGGTTTATTTTTTTCCACTGTTGTTTTTTTCTTTACAGACTGTGGCTGGAATCACCTTTTATTTAAGTATTTCTGCAAGTGAAGTACTGCAGAACACAGTTTGACAGATATCCTGCAGAGTGATACTAGTTCTTCTTGGTGCTCAGCTGGTAGTGCTTTCTGCTACAGCTGTGCTTTGTTTCTTGCCACTCAACTTTAAAACTACTTCCTTTCATAGGTCAGATGTTGTCAAATACACATACATTTATTTAGTTATTTAAGAGTATGCTCTGCTAAGAGATTCTTCTTAAAAGGCTGTGAGAGTTGCGGCACTGTATGTTTGCATGACCTTGGGCATGTTGCTTAACATCTTTGTTTCTCGGTTTGAAGTCAGTGCAGAAATGCGTGTATCACTCTGCTGTGAGGTATACAGCTTTCTTAATTGTCACTTATCTAGAGATCTCAAAAGCATTTCATAAAGAGAGTCCAATGCAATTGCTGTTGTAAGAACTGGAGAAGTCAGACTGAGTTGATTCTGTCCACCTTATGTCCCTTCATAGTTGCCTTAGATACTTAGACACTTCTTTTGTTGTGTCCCTGAGCACTTGCTTCTTTCAGAAAACTTTGTGGGCTTGTTTTGTGGTTGGTTGCTGGGCATTAGCCTATGCTAACATGGTTTTGGTTTTTTTGTGTGTTTTTGTTTTTTTTCCCCTGCTACTTCTTCTAGAGTAGTTGCTGTTGTTGTGACCTGTTCCATAATCAAAAGGTTTAATTCTTGGAAATGTTTTACCAAGGTGCAAATGGTGAACTCTTGTGACCTTAATGGCAAAAAAAATTGTGGATTTTTCTTAGTTTTAATAACTAGTCTGTTTATTTGCTTTTCTGCCTGTATTTTTCTGCTACATTCCCAGCGTTGAACGAACATGGATTTAAGTTTTCCTAAATCACACAGGTAGCACTGGTAGTCCCAAATTGTGCAATATTCCTCAATAGCACTGAGGAACAAATGACAGGACAGCATCAAGCTTGTGGCTTTTGCATCTTGAAACTTTCAAAGCTGAAGCTATTCCTTTCAGAGTTCTCTGCATGCTGTGATGGGAATTTTATTGTGAAAGGTACCACAGGCATCCCGACAGTGATAGTGCAACCATGTTATTTAGATGTGGCTCAACTGCAGTGGGTCACATGGGAACCTGGTGATCTTCAGAGCTGTTGCATGGAGGAGTCCAAGTAACTGGATGCTGTTATTGTGGGACTTTTACCACTCTGTGTGTCCCCTAGCCTTCCACTCCCATGTCTCTGCCAGACCAAGCTGACTTGGTGCTCTTTCCTGAGAGCCCCATCCTCATTTGCCGTTTTATTGCAGATTAAAGGCTTAGGTTGCATGTGGAGGTTATCTGCTAATGAATAAACTTCAGTCATCCTGTCCTGTGATAAATCTGTCTCCTAGATCAAAGATGAAGCATGTAGACCTTTTTTCTTTCAAATGGTAATTTCTTAAGGCTGTCAGATCACTTCCTGAGGTCTGTTTACATAAAAACAAAAAGCATTACACATATTTTATTCAAAATGTTGAATTTTCAGTTTTGAAAAAACTTTCCATTTCCTCTCAAAGGAAGCTTCCCCTCCTCCTCTCCACATAAGGACTCTGTGAAGATCCCATCTGTGGAAATACAGGCAAGCTTGATGCTGTAACTTGTAGTCATGGCAGTATTTTCTTAACACAACAGTTATTTCTGTTTTAAAACAGATAGTTGTTTAGTTAATTTCATCAGGAGCATGTATATGTATTAGAGCATCTGTTAAGCTCCAGTTGTATTTAATAAAGTATGCAGAATTTTTTTTCTGCTATATTTTCACAGAGAAATCAAAACCAAACGAGGCAGATTGAGGGGTCTTTCTGATTGTTTAATACAAAATAGTCATCCTCCTGAAGCTGCTTTTCATGCAGTGTTTTTGCAAAATGTTTTTTGTATTCTAAAAGCAGCCTAAATAACAATTTGAAAATCCACAAGCTCTGTGATGGCGTAAAGTAGAAGCTACGTCTGTTTTTTTTCATGTGTTTCCTTTGGTAAAATGTATTTACAGTCTGTGTCATTTTTTTGTCTTGCTACCTCAGCAACTGAAGACAGAAGTCTCTCCCACAGACTGCCGTGAAGTTTTCACAGGCTTTAGGGGGAAAAAAGGGAGGAGAGAGTGACAGTCCTCAAAACATCAATTAAGCACTGGAGAGTTTGTGGTGCATTTATGGCATGTAGTAACAATTTTCTAGCTTCTGTAAACAGGAAAATATGCTCCTCAGTTTAGGTTCTATATCCTTTTGTTGTGGTCCTATGCACATCATAGATGTACTTGGGAGGAAACATTTATAAGCTGGTAGATATGTATAAATAAGGATACTAGTTAGACTACTGGCTCAGCGTATTAAGTAGACAAGATTTTTGAGTTTTAGAGCTGGTCAATGCTTTTTTTTTTTTTTTTTTCTCCCCTAGAAATGAGCTAAAACTCATATAAACTTGTGAATGGAAAACGGGTTCCTTTTCAAAGGCATGTATTCCAGTCTTTTTCCTGAGAAGGATTCTTTTCCTTTTACTTACTCTCCTTGATCTTCCTGTCTTTGATACATTACTTTTCTCCATTTCTGGATTACAGTTTGACCTTGATTTGAGGTGAAAAGTGAACTGTCTTGGTGAAGGTTAACTTTATTCTTATGTATTTATTTATTCTGTAAGCTGAGGATTATGCATGTTAGAAAAGAGTGAATCATTAGCAAATTTATTTCTGGTTGTCTTTTTTTTTTTTTTTTTTTCCCTTTCCTGTGGCTGTTTATGAACTTATTCAGCAAATGTGGTTGCCAGTAAGTTAATGTAGTGAAATATTTTTTAGCAATGACATTTACTGCCAAGTCCAGTGAATAGGAAGGTTACTGACTGGCTAGGTTGTTGTCTTCAAATTTATATGTTATGAGTAGTCATTGAGGACATTTGACAATTTACTTGTGCAGAAACAATTCCCAGTCTTACTAAAGTGATCCACTTTGCTCAAATGTTGTTTCTTTTTTCTTCAAAAAATAAACTGTTGGTTTTTTTTTTTTGTCTTACTTGAATGTCTTCATGTTAAAACTGTGTGCAGTATTTTCTTATTAACCCATCTGTAGAGAGAATTTTACATGACCAAAGCACTAATAACTAATATAAATGAAGACAAAAGAGGCTGTAAAAGAAAAAAAAAAAAAAAGAACAAATATTCAGTGAAGACCAAATGTTTCAAATATTTGGGAGTAGAATTCATGAGCTAGATTTAAACAGAGTGTATGCTCTGCATCTGTGTATCTATGTTCTGTAAATAAGAAATATACATGCAATGTATTTTTCAGTCTTGCTGATTGTATGAATGTATAAAACAGTTGTACAATGTCAGGAAAAATGGGCTTCTGAAAAAGTATATAATGTATACAGTAGTTCTGAGTATTCCATTGTGATTCCCTCATACAGTAAGGATGCTTTAAGTAGTGGCAAAAGCCTTAAACATCTGTGCAGAGAATCAAAGCCAGATTGCAGGTGGTCAAAATTCCACCAGCTTCCAAAAGAGCACTTTGCTCTTTAGTCTTTCAATATTGAGCGACTTAAGTCCTGACTTTATGTTCCCAGAGGTAACCACTTTTGTCAATGGCTTCTTTGTTTCCGTGTTGAATTAGTGATAAAAACTTGTGAGTTGAGTATTATTGTTGACTCATTTCAATGGCCTGCACCTTTTCCAGTGTGAAATTGGTAGTGAACTATTTGCTAAAGATGTACATTTCAGCCTCCCTTTTAAAAAGTTTTAGGTTATTGATATTTGAGCTGCCTTACTGATGAGCATTCTTGAAAATTTAGCATTCTAGTGTGAAGGACACAGATGCATTTGGAGTGGTGGCAGTTTCATTCTTCCACCAAAGCAAAACAAAAATCTCATTAGCTACCTTCAGTTAGTGCATACTTCTTTTATGAATGTGTATGTGTTCTTACTGGTAAAGGCAGACACAAATTCAAAATAATTTTTGTGAAATGCAGTTTTGTTCCTGATAATGCCTATCATTGAGACTTGCTAAAATAAAAACAATTCGTAAGTAATCTTTTTATTTAGTTGTTTAGTTTATGATAGAGAGCTATCTGTGTAGTCCGTTGGCTTTTCTTGCTTTCACATACTGTTGAGTAGCTAACTGACAGACAGGCACGATTATCTTTAAAAATAATCTATTATTATGTTGCTTGTTGATTATGAGGACATTTCTACTTTACAAGGAAACAAACTGATACACTGGTTATCAGTATCTGAAGGTACACTTGTATGACTGAGATACCTTCAATCTTCTAACACGAGTGTCAGAGCCAGGTATTAAATCCAGTTTCTTTTACTTAAAGTCCAGCTGCCAGCTGCAGGTGTAAGGTCAGCTGTCTTCTCATAGGTACTCTTCTTCATAATTCTGTGTCTGTGCCTCCTTTTAAAATCTAGATCTAAAAACATTAAATTGATAATTTACCTGAAGTGGAAATTGTATGTGTGTAAAACGCTGGGATATTATCTTACTTGGATATTTTAGTAATGGAAGTTACGTAGTACTTAGCCATTACCTCTTACAATTTAAATTAAATTTTGGAAATTGCTGCAAATGGAAATCCTGTCCTCAGAAAAGCACACAGACCCTGATTTAGTGGCCAGCTTTCTTCTCTTCCCATTTAACTGTATTGATAATTCCCAGGTAGGAATACAATTTAAGTTTTCTCCCAGGCCATTAAGACTTTCAAAGAGGATTCGCTTCCCCTTGCACCCTGCTTGGGAGCCCTTGGAGCCACACACATTATAAGTAAATGCAGAAATAAATGCTCCGATCTCCCAGGACTGTAATGCTACAAGCTAATGCAGGTGAATAGCAACCACGTTGCTCTGTGGGGTCGGGGAGGCTGCAGGTTCAGCATAAGGGGATTAAAAAATTATTTTGATTTTTTTCTTCTTTGCCCTTCAAAATTATCTTACGCTGTCCACGGGTTTTGCACCAATTGCTACAGATCCCAGCTGGTTTAATTTTTATGTGGTTACTGCTTCCTCCTTCAGGGAGCCCTGAGCCTCTGTTTATTTTGGGGGCAGGGGATCTCTTCCTCCTGCCTCACCTACTCTCCTCAAACATCAAAGCTAGCCAGTTTGCTCCTCCTAATTTAATCCTCCCTCTCTCCCTCCCACCAACGTTCTGCAAATTTCCTTGTATTATTCTCAGAGTTATTCAATGTCTGGTATTTATCGGCATGTTAACTTTTGCCCTAGAGGTCCGGGCGGGAGCCCTCAGCCCCTCGGGCAGTGCTTTCCCCTGGGCGGATTGCGATGGAGCCTCATTGGAGTCAGTGTCTGAAAGGAGAGCACTGCACGGAGGGGACTATATACAGCAGCGCTCATGACAGCATTTCTGTGAGACCCTGCATTTGGAGGCTGAGAAACTGTGTCTGTAATTGCAGTTCTCACTGAAAAACAAAACAAAACAGAAATACAACGAGCCAACTTTCTGGACAATTCTTAACTAGAAGCTGAAATCTTCTGGGTGGTGGAGGAGAGGGGGTCAGCTGGCCAAAATCTCGTCAAATCAGCCCTTTGCTTGGGGGTAGAGGAGTACAGACAGACTTCTGATCCCATTAAGCAGTTCAGTCAGTTAGCAGCTGCCCAAATCAAGAATAAGTTTAGGCCTAAAGACCTACTGTGCCCTAGCAAAGTCTTCACCAGCAGCCTGTTGAAAAGTTTGCCTTGTAATTGCTCTTAGGGTTTGGGAAATAACTTTGTACTGATATTTTCTGAAAGCTTCTTTCCCCCCACCTTCCTACTTTCTCTAGCCAGGTGGGTTGGCTTTTTATTTATTTCAATAAGCAGAATGTATTTGCAGCTTCAATTTTCAACCTACATGGTTCTCATAAATTGGAAGCCAAGTGGCTACAAATATCCAAATTATCTCAGTGGTGTCTTCAGTGCTGCCAGCATAAGAAAGCTGCAGGGGTACCCTTAGTAACTCTAATGAATATTTCAGAAATAGCAACTGTGTGGACAAGCAAATGAAGGATATCTTGTGTGGAAAATGGGGATGTATAGCATTGAAATAGTTATTAAGCTATGTAGGCACAACCTCTAACATTGCGCCCTCTCTGCCACCTTGGATAGGAACCCTGCACTTTCAAGAAAGCTGCATTCAATGTGTCATGGAGGATCCTGGGTTAGCTACACATAAATAGCTAAACTAGCAAAAAATTTTCCAGAGACCTCACAGACTCTGTGAGACACAGGCATAGTTCTTTTAAAAAAGCACGTTTCAGTTAAAGAGTGGCTTTTATTTGCAGTTCAGGCAGAATTTCTTGCCCGAGAAGAGGCAGGAACACCATTTTTAGGAGTCAAATAAACTGTGCCATAGGGAAGCAGAATATATCTACGATGTCTTTATAATCTTACTGATCACTTTTCCCCACGTACAAATGCTCTAATGTAAATGTGTTCTATAGATAGTCATCCAACCTTTGCCACAACTTTGATGTGCTGTAGGTACAACAAACCCCTCCCTGTTCTCTGATTCAGCCTTCTTTTAGATCTCACATGTTATTCTCAAAGGCTTTATATTCATGCCAGATCGTAGTAAAGATAGGGAATAATTATGGTTGATACATAGAATTAACACTATCTAGAGATGAGCAATTCAATTAATTTAAATTTATTTTCATCAATACTTGTTTCTTATCTTTTAGTCCTTAGTCTAGACTGCTTTGTGGTTTGATGGGGGGAAAAAAAAGTTAGTATTGCAAAAAGCACTTGTTAATGTGGGTGCATTACTGCAGACTATAAGGTCCAGAATTACCCAGTATCAGTTGTAGGAAAATGTACTTTTATTTTCCATCTTGAAACTCTATAGTTTTAAGCAGGAATGAATTTCAGCTTTCAGTACAGTTCATCCTTACCTGCTTACTACTTTTTTCTATTTCAGTTTCAGAATCAATATTTTTCTTCTTCTCACACTTTCATAACACTTGGACTTTTGAGAGCAAAATTCCACAATTTTGGACTGTCTTTTATTCTTTGATTTTTGTCATCCCTCTCCACCCCCTGATGATGTTTAAAACTCTACTATTACATAGCATTCTTGCAATGCACTATTCAAGTAGATGGTTAATTGATATGCATGGTGTTTTATGCTTTAGACTGGAAAAGAAAATAAGCAATTTCCTTCATTTTGCAGAATGAGTTCTGTTATTAAAGTGCATTTGTAGTTGTGTATTTTCCAGTAAAGGTGACAGATTACTTCAAAGCTGGTATTTTCTTTTTGTTAAACAAGGTTCTCAAATAGATTCATCTTGCCCACGTATTCTATTCTTGCCAGTTGGCTTTGAAAGCTGGTGATTGGGCTCATCGTTCAGAACTAGCTTCCAAAAAATGAGGTCCCATGCTGTTTCTATCTATTGAGCTGGTAGGGGCTGGAAGGATCTGATCTGAAGCCAAGGCAAAGACTGAATTGATAGAATCATATCTAATACATTTGCCAAATACTGCCCAGTTGGGAAGTTCCACTTTCTGGGAAAGAGTACCAATGCAAGGGGTGGCAGAGCATCCGTGGTGATACCAGCTATCCTCAGATTTCCTTTCCTGGACTTATAGCCAGGATCCCATGTAAGAAAGGTCTTTTTTTTTTTTTTTTTTTTTTTATGTTGAGTATATATTTTGCATGTACTTCCTGTTTCTCTCTTCTGTGTGTTGCCTTATTTTCTCCTTAGTTACAAATATGTATGTAAAGAGGGAAAACGTTACTGCTTTTTATGCTTGTTTTGACTGTACTTAATGTATCAGTGCAGAAGCATCCATGCACACTCAGTATGTTTGCTTCTGTTTGACTCTCCTTGCTCACACACAGACACCCAAACATGCATGCATGCTCTGATTCAGGTGAGCGGTTACTGCTCAGTGGGACTAGATGGAGGTCAGCTGTCTTTTGGGACAAATAGTATGTTTTCTGTACTTTTGATTTTGTAGCTACAAGCTTAAGATTGGCAGTAATGTCATATCAAGATCATTTATTTCTTTTTTAAAAAATAAAATGCTTAGGAATATATTTCTTCTCTTTCCTGGCATCTTTTGTTCGTGAGATCCTAGCAGCTCAAGTCTCTTGCCTAAGTTCCTTGAAGTCTCTTGTCTGAAGTTCCACTTTTTATACAAGCTGCTCTGAAATCACAGTGATGATACACATCTGTATGTCAGATATCCAATTTGTCACCAAGTTCTTCCAGTATGGGGCAGAGAGTGGGACCTAAATGAAATCCAGTTGATTGCAACTCAGCTAAGATCTGATAGTGGTGACTTTGATAGATCAGATGGTGGAGAACTTGGTGGAGTTTATGTAGATGTAATCTGCTTAGCTACTTTTGAAATAGTCTTGCTTTTCTTTGCAGCTGTTCCAGTGGTCAGAAACAAAAAGGGGTTTTTTTGCCACTGTCTGGCCAAGAGATTGCATATGGTGAAAGCAATTGCAGATCTTGTCTTGGTCCGTCATTACAGTCACTTGTCTTCAGCCATTGCAGTCATTTGTGCACACAGCTTTCACTGAAAATCACTGGGCACTGTTTAATGGGAAAGACTCAGTTTCCACCCTTAACTGTCTTTCTCTCCTGTGACCTCTCCTCACTTGTCACTTCCTCAGCATGGTGTTTTTATTTAAGTTCTTGTTCCAATGCTGTGCTGAATACTGCATTCAGCTGTAGCAGCAGAAACCTCCAGAGTATGAAGGAGTGGTCAGCTGTACCTGTTTCAGCTAATTCCTCCCATACATCCTAAGTATGTCCTACAGTAACACATTTCATCATAGTATAAAGTGGAAATAAGTGGAAAAAAACACCCTGCTTTGGCATTCTTTTGTTTTTAGTCTGATACTTATTAAATGTCTGTTAAAATTCAGAGTGTATCTGTCTGCAAAGGTATGTAGCTTAAATCAAAATCCTGTAGAAATAAAGACCCAATAAATAGCCTCTGGAATGCAGAAGGCAGTTGTTTCATAACTTAAATGCATATTTGTGAAACCTCATTAGAAAACATATATAAATTCTGACATTCCCACCTGGGAACCATGCAGGAAGTGTTTAGTTTTTTAGCTCATTGCATTGGATATGCAAATACCTATACTGAATGAGCAGTTTAAATGGCAAGTTATTGTTGGAGAGTTAAAGAATTTCAGGTGTCAGATGAGACGACAATGTTGTGTTCGTTGTTAGTAGCAGATATTTAAATAAATAAATAAATAAATAAGAGCATCTGAGGTCATTACTATCAGGTGAGAAGTAACAAGCTTTTTACCCTCCTGAATGAACGATTCCAGATTTTGTCTCCCTCTTTTTTCTTTCTTTTTTTTAAAAAAAAATTTTCCTTTATGAAAATGCCTACCTGTTGTACTTAAAACATAAATAATTTCTCTGAATCATCAGGTGAGTGCTGCTCAGTTAGACCGAGCGAGGAAAATTGCAAAAACACGTATTAGGGTCCCTGTCCTTAAGTGTATTTCAGTTTGCATTTTGATAGCAGTTTAGAAATGTTATCGCCTGTTTTGTCACAGACATAATTCACATCTTTCTTCAGGCACTGTAAACAAGAGAAATGGTTTAATGGCTCCATAAAAGGCACTCTGTGCTGATAGCTGAGATTAGACCCTTTAGTAATGGATTTTTGTGTGCTGGGGGAAGGGGAAGGCTTGGCAGAAGTAAATGTACTGGAAAAGAATCTTTGAGAGACTGATGTATCTGGAGTGCCTGCTGCATTTCTGCGTGTGTTGGGAGGTGGATTTAAAGTATGACAGTATTGGCTTTATCAGTACAAGGGCCTGCTCTTCTTGCTTTGGAAATTTCACTGAGTACTAACTTAAGTTACCCTGGTTAGTCCAGCAGCTGGAGTTGTGGTGGTATTAACTCAGCTTCACAGCTTCACTTTTTGTCTTGCTGTTATGAAAATCCCCTCTATTCAAACATGTTCATGAAATCTCTCTATATTTACATGGCATTTTAACAGTTTTGTCTCAGTCAGTCATAAAAATGAATCAGTTTATTAGCAAAGTTGGGTTTAGACAGTGGTATGAGGCCATAAATTTGAAAAGCAAATCAAAAACGCAAAGCAGAAATGTTCAAGGCATGATGACTGCCAGTGACCTCTCTGTTGCATCCTTTTCTCTGTGACTATGCAAAGTTCTCAAACTTAAAAAAGATGAATGTAGTGTTACTTTCGGGGATACTGGATTTAACTAACAAGCAATTTTGTTTTTGATTTCATATAATAAATTATCCCGCAAGTGTTGATAATAAGACATTTTTATCTTCGACTGTGGAATTAAGACCTGCTGTTTGCCAGCACCACAGAATTACCAGTATTATTTAATGCCTTTTTAAAATATGCTTAAATCAGTTCTTCACAAAGCAAAATCTGATATTATATTGCATTCTTGGTAGGAACCTGAAGTTTGAAAATTTTAAAATATCTTTTTTTTTTTTGCTCAACGGTGAAATGCTTTGCAATTCCATCTAAGACATGTATTGTTTCTTCATCTTGAATAATCATTTTTTTTAATAGAAAAGATTGTGGAGTCTTGGCTTTAATATTTGATGTAGTGCATTTCTTAAGCTTTCTCAAAAGAAGAGACTCCGTTCTGTCTGTATGGAGCTAGTACAGTTCCTGTTTGCCAGCCTAGGAATCACACAAAGTCTCCTCAAAGGCAGACAGATTCCTTCTTTTAATTTCCGAGTTCTTAATAATAGTGTTCTCATAGGTTTTAAACTGAGTGTTATGGTTAAAGTGTTTGTTACTTGTCAGCAGCAAAATCCCCAGTCAAAGGAGAGTGGCATTTGAAGGGGTATCTGCATGTTCTGTGTGAGTTTGTTACATGGTGACATTGTCACCACTTTGTGTAAAACCTAAGTACGTAAAAACATTTAAAAACACAGAAATCCAATGTAAGACTATACGTGCTGTGTTAGATACAGCATACAAGCTCTCATACTATGCAGATCTAGATAGATGTACCTATACACAGTGAATATGCTGTACATAATACAGCATAATCGGTTTGCTACAGATGGTAGCAGTCCTTCTGCTTGCCTTATGTCTGCATGCTGGCTTCAGAGGTAGGGTCTGTGCTTTGAGCTCGTTCTGGTGCTGACACGCCTGACTTTCCAGTGCTTGAGATGAAGTGTTGAAGCTGGCCATCTAAATACAGGTTGTAAGGTCATTTGCTTATCAAGTTAGGAAGTAGTTATCTGTAAGTTATCACTTGGGATGAAATCCTGGCCCTTGGTCACTTCTTAAAAAGACTGTTTTTAAGCAGAGTACCTGTTAACCATAAAAGGGTTCAGACTGTTCTGGAGTTAAGCAAAATGAATTTACCATCAAGAAGAATTAAGTGGTGAGGAGCCGGTAGTTCGAAATGGTGATTTTTTAATTTGGATGTGTTGGTAGCTGGGTGTGTTGTACTAAAATTAGATTGTATAAATAAGCAACTTTGCTCTTATCAGTAGAAAACTGATAGAAAAAAAGTCATATGAAATCCAGTTTAGTGAAGCCGTGTATGTTTAAAAACTGTTTTTATCAGCAGTCTATGAAATGAGTGCTATACTAAAATGAAGAGCAGTGGATGAAGGTGGCAGTGACGATGTGAGGACCTGTTTTGAATGCTTGAATTTTTACTGTTGGAATAAGCCTGTCATCTTCAACCACACTTCAGATGTGGTTTTAAAGGTCAAGAGGCATTTGAGAATGCCCTCCCAAAGCGTACTAAGTGTTTTTCCTTTCTTCCTCTAAGAGTGTACACTTAAAAGTTACAGATAAAGCTTAGCATGGTGACTGTGTCAGGAGACTGCCCCGAGAAGGCTTTAAATTTTACAGCTACAATATCTTTCTGGCCATAGTTAAGATAAAGATCTAATATAAAATCACTTTGAACTGTAATGCTTTCCTTAAATAAAATGAAGGCGTTAACCTACTTGATTTGATACACTTTACCCTGGCTTATAAAGCTCAGAGGAAGGTGAGGTAAACTTTAATTAAAACTACAGCACAGATGCCTCCTAGCACCGTGCCCTGTACCTTGCTAGGACTGTACAGTAAGCAAAATAAAAATGTACCTCACAGCCGAGGCAGCAGGCTGGAGCCGTGTTCAGTGAAAGTAATTTAATTAGTGTTGATCATGACTCCAGATGATGGTGATTTGATAAGGAATAATTTAGTACTTAACAGCCTTTTACATGCACCAACTCCATGTGGGAAGGTAAAGCAAATTGCACAAAATGAATGTGCTGCTTTCACTTGTGCCTGTGCCAGTGAGCTGGAAAACTGCCTGTTAGCAGACGTTCAGGCTCTCAGCGCCGTGATGAAATACCCAGCCAGTTCTCCGCGCAGGGCTGTGGTGTGGGAGTCTCTGTACTCCCGTTATTTAAAAATAAATAAGGGAAGTAATTTTTCATAACAGATTAACTTTGAGGAAGTAGCAAAGTTAAATGAAAAAAAAATAAAAAGTCGAGCAGCATGTGGCCTTGGTGCAAACATGTGATACTGGCTTTAGAGAAGAGTCTTGTTACAGTTGTGGTTTAATTCTATGATCCAAGTCGGGGAGCTTGCCGACCTCTATGTCAAAGCCGTTGTTCTGGAGATAGAGCTTCCATCCCACGCTGAAACATGCAGCACTGCAGTGCCGTCTGACCAAGGCATATGAGGATAGCCAGGAGTGAAAGTTCACTTATGAAAACCTGAAGCAAACAGTTGGGTGTCAGACTGATTTGTGATGAGAATGGAAAGCTGACCATGGGCTGCAGGTTGCTTTATTATAAAATTGAGAAGCTTTATTCAGGAAGGCCAAATAATGTTTTATTTTAGTGCAAGTTCATATAATTTCATTTGGAAAGATTTCTTACTGTGATATTCACTACTTTTTACCTCTGTAAGTTACTGTGATGTGTTTCCATGTCTGCATTGCTCTCTTCTTTTACAATACAGTCCTTCCATGATGAATGACTACTGTTCATCAAATATAATAACTGAGAAGAGGTCTTAGAGATGATTCTTGTGAGTTTTGTGAATATATGTGGGAACATAATACGTATTACACAATGTCTCAGCTGAGAGCTAATAATATGAGGTGTCATATATGCAGGTAGGAGAGGACCTGCCTGGGAGAGAGTTCTCTGAGCATCACCCAGTTGCAGGAAGACCAGTGGTGAGAATCAGAAATCAAGCTCTCATCAATACATACTTGTATATATCAATACATACTTGTATATAAGGGTTTATTGGTTTTGATGTTTACTTGTAGTGTTTGATTTACCAGTCAAACATATTCATGTTTGTGCCCGTGCAGTACTAAAAAATAGTCTGTAACCAATTGTCTTTCCTATGGTCAGGTACAAGGGAAGGGACAAGATACTACATAACAGAATGTAACAGGGACTTAATTTTGTGCTGAAGATTCTCTAATGGGGTGCTGCATGTTTGTGGCTTCCTCGAGAGACACAAATGCTTTTGTCAGGCTGCAGTGCGATATCTGGGCTATGGTGTCTCAGTGACAACACCACAAATCAGTCATAAGAGTTCATCTCCAAACTCTAGGCTGCTTAGAATCCAAAAATTGATTTGAAATCTCATTGACTTAGAAATTGAAGGGTGTGTTTTCACACCATTAAATATCTGTCTTTAGTCCTTCGTCCTCCTAGCCACTTAATGTAGATTCGCCCGTGTTAGGTGAACTTTGAATTTTCTTCCGCTTTAATTCTAGTTAATGTTGGCTATGAATAAGGAAAGTTGGCTGGCATAAACTAGCCTGCTGGTTAACCTTATCTTTACCTCTGTCCTTTTCCTTAATTCAAACCAATTTGTGCTTTTCCTTGACAGTGCATTTCTGTCATACTCCCTCTGTTCTTTTTGCTATATATATATGTAAAAAAAGCATAGATAATTTTTTCTACATTTCTTTCTATGTCCCATTTCATATTGACTTTGGTGAGGCCAGAATTTTGTCTTTTATCTTAATGAGAAAAATTACTCAAGGCGTTCCTTGTGTATTTTTTCAACCATTGCTTGTAACTAAAGAAATGTAGTCACCCAGTTTCCAAAGTTTCACTACAAATTTGCATGTATTCTGTGGGACAAAAAGATAATGGATCATATACATGAGAAATTTATTTTGGAAAAATTGGTGTGGCACTCATTGAAGTGAACTGCTATTGCATTTATAGATAAAAGCTACCTCACAAATATTACTTAGAAACATTTGGTGCCTGGGAAGTATTTTGCCTCTGACAACATTTACAGTAGTTAAGCCAAATATATGTGGGCTGTTATTTTCCTACTAATGAGATGGGATCCTGGCCATCATTCTATTAAACAATAAAAGTGCTAATAGCCAATGCAAGGATCTCTGGTGTGTAGTTTTCAGATACCCAAAGAAATGCTTGAAATGTTTATTTCCTATATTGTCTTTAGTATTGCAATGGTTTAATTAATCATGTGATTAATTAACAGTGTCTAGTTTACTTGAGAAAGCTTATTGTTAATATTGTATTTGGTTTTTAATTACATTCTCTTTCTCTTTCCAGTGGCTTTTCATGGTCTCCCTGTGAAAATCAAGAAGGAACCCCATAGCCCATGTTCAGAACTTGGCTCTGCTTGCAGTCAAGAGCAACCATTCAAGTTCAGTTATGGGGAAAAGTGCCTGTACAATGTCAGGTAAAGCAATCAGGAGTATGTCTACAGTGAGAACTGCTGATTTAAATGAGGACTGACTAAAGAGTAATAAAGCCATAATAGAGATCTTATAAAAGTTACCTCTTCAGCAGATAACAGACTGATGAGATAATGCTTTTAGCTGATGAACACCAATGATGTTGTTTACAGTTGCATGAAACACTTACATAACCACTTTAAAGCAGTGTTTTTCATCAAAATGCATATTCTCCATTCTTCTCCATGGGAGATAGCCAGAATTTTAAAACCTATAGTGCAAGCATGAAATGGAAGGAGTGTCTGGTTTTCTGTGAGCTGTGCTGGAAAATACTTTCAAGATGCATGACATACATTAGGGAAGAGAGTAAGCTCTGTGTAACAGACTGGGAGGTCTGAGCAGCACCTTAGATATTTGACATGTTTTGAAATGACATATGCCAACATTCAAGGATGATTGCAATTTGAAATAGTATTTCATTAGGATATGCATCTTTGCTATCTTTTCAAAAGAAATTGTCATCTTTTATATGAGTAAACAGTAAAAGCTTTAATTACTCTGAGGGGCTTGATATGACTGCATTGTTTATTGATTTTCTTTTGGCTTGCACTTACATGTCACTCCTACCTTCAGTGTCAACAGTGAAGGGTTTCTTATTGACAATTGAGTCTATTTTCGAATCTTTAGACTCACATTTATGTATTACCAAAACTGAAAGCGCTTAAATACTTTGCAGTAACTTTTTTATATGTGGAGGAAAATTAAAAAAAAAAACAAAAAAAAACCAGACTGATACCTTCATCAGTCATACTAGAATGGTTTTGGTTACAAAAATCAAATATGTGTATTAATGGATCTGGTGGATCCATGGGTACCTGACATAGGAAAGTATGCAAGTTCTTGCTTACTGTCTGCTTCGCATCTATGTTTTTATTGCTTGGAAATAGGAATGATCAAAGTTTGTTCGTGTCCTTGTCTTGTTTGGGACACCTTTGTATTTGCAGGACTTGAATGTTATTTTTGAGAGGGGGAAAAAAAAAGTCAAGGGAGGCTGCTGACATCCTATGTAGGTAGCAAAGCCAGCATAGCATTGTTTTTCAGGGTCAGATCCCTTCCCTCTAGCTGCATTCATTGTTTTACTGTCTCACTTTGTGGTTTGTACACATTCTAAAAAGCGTCTTGACAGGCACTGCCGGCTCTTCGTGCTCTACTCCAGGTGCTTTTACAATTGCGTGTTTTGTGTATCCCTTGTTAGAATGTCACTGTAAGACTGAATCCTTTAAAAATACATTTCTAGGCTCCAGAGAAGAAAATGCTATGTTGAGCCACTTACTTCCAAAGTGATTTTTTTTCTGTGCTCTTCTCAGTGTAGAGAGTTTCCCCTCCTTAAACTGCTTAATAAAATATCTGTAATAGAAAACCTGTATGTGATGCTTTTTTTTTTTTTTTCTGCTTTTTTTATTCTCTTAATGTGCTTCATGTGTTTGCTGAGAAAATAACTTGACTATCCTTCCTCTTGCTTTACTTATAGTGCCTATGATCAGAAGCCACAAGTGGGAATGAGGCCCTCCAACCCACCAACGCCATCCAGCACTCCTGTGTCACCACTGCACCATGCCTCCCCAAACTCAGCTCAGACTCCTAAACCTGACCGGGTTTTCCCTGCCCATCTCCCTCCATCCCAATCCATTCAAGACAACAGCTTCCCTATGGATCACAGGTAAAACACAGAACACATACAGGACCTGTCCAGAAGGCATTTCAGTGGTGGCTGCATATCTCTCATATAGGACAGCTCTGGCTTTAAGCCAGCAAAGTTCAGAATGTCAGAAATACATGTGCTGTGTAAAAGAGTGGCACTCTGCTTGATGGATTTCAGTAGAAGTTGGTCTTGACACTGACACAGTTTTAATGAGCTGGTTCTACTGCCTTGTGAGGGCAGCTCACTTGAGGCTAGTAAGCCCCATGAGGTGATGAAGTCACTGGCGAACAAGATCCTTGCTATAAGTGTCTTGCATCTTCCTAAGAAATGTACCTACAAACAGATAAGTGGCTGTATTACGATGTTACTGCTTGAGAATATTCTTTGGAAGGGTGGATCGTTTTTCCAACTGCTTTTGAAATATAACATTTCAAACAAACTAAGATGCCAACATAAACTGCGCTTAAATAACATTAGTCTGAGTAAAAGCCACAAGAGCTGGAGACTAGAATTAAAGCTTAAACTGTCCTTAAGTCACCCTGTTTTGTTTTGATGTTAGAAATCCCTAGACAACTGACTGTCTTTCTTAGCTCTGTTTTGCAACAAATATGCTCAGTGCATCTCCCTTTTTTTTTGAGACCAGACACTTGTTTGTGGAATTCTGTTCATTCTAACCATTGTTACATGAACCTGTTTGTGTTTGCTGAATTGTGCAGTTTCTCAGAGCATTTTGATTTTCAGCTATATATAGATATGTAAGTTCAGGGACTTGTCTTAGTGCTTACAGTTTAGCCAATTGTTAACAAATTGTTAAACTGTACCTGAAAAGAAAATCACAGATTTGGGGAGTTTGACATGCATGCTTCTGCTCTAATAAGGGCTGTTATCTCCAGGGATTTGCGCAGATCACTTCTGAAGGAGGTTGCTATGGTTTATATTGCTATTTTGTGCTCTACTGGGATAGTATTAAATATCACCCAGGGTTCCTATGAGCATGTCTAGCACTGAAGGAGCACTGAATTGGCCCCTTCAACTTCATTGTGTAGTTTTCCCCTCCTTGCACTGTAGTTTAACCAAGTTGACCCCTGGTGAAGCCAGGCTGCAGTTCTGATCGGAGGAGTGTGATGAAATGTATTTCTCTATATACACCCAAGTCTTTGTGTATTGTCAGGAGACTGAAATCCACCAAAGATAAGTGGATTCTGTGTAAGAGAGTATTCTATAGGTTTTAAAAAATCATTATTTTATTTAAGTATTACTTTAGAGCAACTTGTGAAGAGAATGCTGAAACTGTGTCAGTCTGAATTTGAATGTTTATAGAGGTTTGCATAGCCCTTAGTTTATCTTTCTGTAGCTGTAATAATTGTTTTATACAAGCTTTATGGGTTCTTCACACAGTTTTTTTCTTTTCCCTGTGTCTTTGAAGTTCATTTTCTTTGGGAAATTTTGCACTTGTTTTTCCCTTCTGTGATAAAATATCACATTTTAGTGAATGTCAAATAAGCTGGAGTAAAAATCTCCTTTTTTTCAACCTTTACAAAGAAAAGTGCAATTGTAGTGAAAGATATTTTTTCCTTCCTTACATTGAATCTTTTCATTTGCTGTTGTTTGTAACAAATGTACACTTCATATTTTTGTCCAATTCAAATCTTCCTGATGTACATGATGGTAGCTGTGATGAGTGCATTCAGAAAATGTCATTTAAACAAATGGTCTACCTATGTAAGTTTGTATATAAATCTTTAACTCCAAGCATATTTCTTTGGAATATGCATTGGTGGTATAAGATGGAATCAGTATCTAGAAGATACAGCCCATACATCTTCATACTGGGCATGAATATATGAGGGATAAGTGGTCCTAACAAGTACCAACAGGAATCAAATCCACTTGTGTAAACAAATGACTTGATTCCATACAAAGCTTCCAGTACAACAAGTATTATTAACTTCCTTTGAGGCTTTGTGAGTGAGTCTGTTTCTTATTTTAACTTCAAGTTGCAATTTTCTGATTCACTCCTTGACAGTTCTTAATGATAATTTCTGCTTCTTTTTTTGGCTAATGAAAAAAGGAAAAGAGGGAAATGAATGCAGTGCCAGTCAGCCTAACTGTTTCATAATAGATTTGAGTTTCTAAGTTTATTTTCTGCAGGTGTAGGTGGAATTGCAAAAACCAATGTTGCAGTGTAATATTCTTTGTACTGCAGAATAGAATATTTACAGCAGCATTAAAAAAAAAAATAAAAAAAAATACCTCTAGTATTACATTGCAATAGTTTCTATCCCTGTAGCTCCCACACTATTTGTAATTAAGCTATGATGGTAAATATTTCTCAGACTAAGTTCACTGGAGTATTTTGAGATGTTAGGGTTTCAATTATTTCAGAAACATGTACTACATATAAGATGATTTACAAGGACTGTGTTATTTATGCAGTCAAAACCCTGCTTTCTTCTTCATTTACTCCATTTTGTCCATGAGAATGCCTGCTTTTGCTGGCATGAGCCAAAGTCAGTTCCACTGCAAAGTACAAGAAGCTGAGGAATGACTAGTTCTTCACTTTTAGTGTGGCTTGCAGAGAAAGGGACTAATTTCTTTTTTAAAAAAGAGGAATAATGAGTGGCTAATAGGGCCAGTAAGCACTTTGTTGCAAGAACATTGTTACACCTACCTTGGATTAGAAAAGACACGATTCTGGTGGTGATAGTTACTCTGGTAATCTGTAGATCACAGAAGACTGTAGGACTCAGCAGAGTGGCAAAATAGTATCCTTGTATTCTGTAGGCTTCTGAACCCTCAGATGTCCAAGTAATTACATTCAAAACTTTTAGTCTTATGAAGAGAGCTACAAATGCAAGTTCATGAGTAGTGTTGCATGGAAATAAAGGTGATTTATAATTGTATTCTCAGATTTTATGTGTACTGAGTAGCATTTTGGAGTAGTGAATGTCAGTGTGGCCTGTGTGGACTATTTCCTTCATGTAGAAATAATCATGGCAAGAATGCTTTATTTCTCTTAGCAAAAATCTGTACCCTATCCTCTTTCTGGAGTGCTTAAATTCCCTTCTGAAATGCAGTGCCACCTTTGCAGATACACCTTAGTCCCCAAGGGAACAGAACCATACACTTCTACCCAGGCATGATTCCAGGAGTTGGGACAGACAGTATTCTTTGTTGTAGTGGTCAGAATGGTTTCTGTGTAACAAAACTGAAAGAGTAAATTAGAGTACAAGCAGTATGCTATTCATGCTCATGAAAGAACAGAGAATTCCATGTTACTGTTGTAGTATAACATCAGTCTTTTTGCTTGTTGGCCTCCTCTGTTGAGAGATGTTGAAGGCAAGGAATATGGTGGTGGGGGCAGGTGGTATTAGAGTTGGTATTAGTAGGTGGGGGGTTTATTTCTTTGCTTCTTGCTGTTCTGCAGCACTGCCATGATCATAATCCTGGTGGGGAGCATTTGGCATTATCATAAACAAAATGTTTGCTACTGAGAAAGTGATAAAGCCATTCCCTCCTGCTAACCATAATCTGTGAAGATCTTTGTGAAATGTAATGTAGCTTAAGTCCTTTACATGACCTCTCTAACTTGTGTCCTAGATTTCGCCGCCAGCTCTCTGAACCTTGCAATTCTTTTCCACCTTTGCCTGCAATGCCGAGGGAAGGACGTCCAATATATCAGCGGCAGATGTCTGAGCCTAACATCCCCTTCCCGCCTCAAGGTTTTAAGCAGGAGTATCACGATCCAGTTTATGAACACAATGCCATGGTTGGCAGTGCAGCCAGTCAAAATTTTCCCCCTCCTCTGATGATTAAACAGGAACCTAGAGATTTTGCATATGATTCAGGTAGGTGAGACTCTATTTATTTCTGCATAGTAAAGCAATAAATGAGTCCAAGGTGGTGCTATTGATGTTTTGATCATATTAATTGAAACTTGCTCTTTTGACTTTAAATTTCTCAAAGTAATTTATGTCCAGTGCGACTCATGAAATAGTAAGATTACCACATAGCATGCCACTCTTTCCTTGTCTTGGTCAGCAGAAAATTTCACTTCCTAGAACTCTCTGTCCTGACAGTGTACAAATTAAAGAAGCCAGCAATTTAGAAATTGTGGGTGTAAAACTGAGCTTTGCTTAAACAGGATCTTGCTCTGTACTATCTCATCTCTGACCTCTAAATTTGTGTGTTCCATTTTACGAGCTCTTTTATTTGCCTGCCAGAAGCAGAGGACTCCTTCTCCTCTTGCTTGCACTACCTTAAATCAGAAGTAACTCCTCTGAGGTGGGGTTTATACAGCTATAAAACCAATGAGGGAGAAGAATCAGGCAAATTGGTGTCAGCTTCTCAGTTTGTGCATACTCCTGTGTTTTGTAGAGGTACATAATCTGTGATGCCAGGTTGCTGATGTAGAGAATACACCATTGCTATTAATAATGTTTATTATTATCGTGCTTGTAGGGCAACAGAAATGGAGCCTTAGTGCTCTATAGATAGCATGAAATAGAGGAGGTGGTGGCGCATTCTGAATAGCTTCTGGTCAGAAAAGATAAAAATGTGAATCAAGGGAATATTATTATTAATGTTAGATTCCTTTGCTACAATTTAAATATTTATATTGTATTTAGGAAAAGAGAACAAAAAATAAGGAAGGAAAAATAGAGTTTAGTGTTGAGTACCAGGTAAAGAGGAGAGGGAAGCTGAAGGGATGGCATGAAGGGAAGCTGAGATTAGAACAGCATGGAGCAGAATGGATGAGGTGAATGGGGTAAACATCAACTTGGTACGTATAGTGCTGTGAAAATGCCCTCAAAACATGTCTTTCAGTTCCTATGTAAATGATTTCTTCAGCTCCTCAGTCACTGTCTCTGTCTTGCTTTATGTATACAACACTGCTGAAGGGGGGAGGGGAATTCAACAAGTTCTCATGGTGCTCCTAAGGCAAGGTATGTTACTTTCACCAGGCACTCTGAGTTGGAGCACGGAGAATGGATGACCCTTCACTGACTTCTGTCTAACTCTCTTCTGGGTACTTCCTGTGCTTTCTTCTTGGCTCAATTTCAGGCTAGATGCTCTGGCAGTTTTGTTTCCAGCGGCTGCATGGCTGCTGAGTTGAGATCTCCTTTGAAATTTTAATCCATGACAAACTGTCATGCAAATTGATACAGTAGAAAATTTGTTTTTAATTTTTTTTTCTATGGCTATCTTTACCTATTTAGTAAAATATTATGTGGGAACACTGGTGTAATGTGCCTGGTTTTAAGACTGATCTCCGTATTAGTACAGTTGATTTTGGAAAGTAGAGCTCCTTTTGCCTTTCTTATTCTTCACAAGCAAAAAAAAAAAAGAAAAACAATCCTTAGATAATTTGTGTTAGGCATATACAGGAAGAACTTCAGAACTGAAGTATGACAATATGAATATAGGTTTAAATTGTAAGACTGAGATCTTGAACTAAATCTGTTCACTAATGAAGGTTCTTAGATAATGTGGTTCTCGCACTTGTGTACCTTTAGTCTTAGAGAAGAGTAGGGGAGAGATTGTCTGCAAAGTTAATGTGGCTGTTGTTAATAGGGAACTGCAGCTTCAGGCACTGCCAATCCCCTGCAACCTTCACAAGCACCATTCATCCTTCTAAATTAAAGGGTGAAAAAAGACCCTTTTGTAAGCATGCTTCCTTCATATTTGGCTGGGAAGTGGGATCTCCTTATTGCATGCTATTACTTTAAGTCTTGGTTGTCTGTTAGCACCCATCTTTCCTTGGAATATTCTTTATGGAAAAAAAGCAGTTTTGATTCTGAAAAGAAGATGTGCATAGTTGTGTCCAATCCTTCATGTTTTTGATTGTTTGTTTGTTGGTTGTTTTTTATTTATTTATTTATTTTTCTGCCAACAAAAACATTTCAATTTTTAGTAATGACATTTAAGCAAAATGGTTGTTTCTTTTGCAGATGAATAATTAGTTTTTAAAAATGTAATAGCTGTGTAACCAGTGGTCATGAAAAATTAATCTGTTGGTATCAGGAAGTACTTTTATTGGCCTCAGAATCACTGCATTTAAGTTGACACATCTGTACACTCCATAAATTGCAGTCAACAACTGTGGTCTGTTGATATTTTGTCTTGTTACCATCTGTTCTCTAGAAACCATCATTTTCCATCCTTGCTAAAAGTACATTAAATAAGCCCTTAGGAAACATAATGTATTTGTCACTGAATCATTGATTTCATTTTTTTCGCCTATGGATGTTCAGGGAAGGAGGAGTGCCAGAGTGAAAAGTCTTTTTTTGCATGCTATTTTATTGCAGCACAGCTAAGAATATAGAAATGTATTTAAAAAGTTCATCGTAATACACCAAGATGTTCCTTTTGGGATGTTTTTGAAAGAGCCTCATAAAAGTTCATTGCTTTTGTGCACTATACTTTATACTTTGTGGGAGGCTGGTGAATGAAAAGCATTATTATGGAATGATTATAACTCTATTAAAACATGACATTAATTATGACATGGGAAATGGCAGACCAATTAGTTGTAATTGTAATTGCAGGTATGCAATTTCTACTGTGGAATGTTTGAGATAATGGAAAAAGAAAAATGTCAACAGAGTAAAGTCTTTCTTATCTTTCCACACTTCTAGAAGTCAGAGTGCATCATATACATTCAGTCAGGCATTTTCTGCTACTATTTTTTTTCTTTATTTTTTGGCTGCTTGTTGCAGGTGTTAGTACTTGATTCTGTGTGTAGCAAAGAACTTGTAGGACTTTGGGATTTTATGTCATTAATGACTGACCCCAGAAGTCTTTCCAATATGTTTGTTTACAAGAATTAATAATGATCATTCTTGTACTGTTACCACTACTATAATTCAGTTCATGTGTTCAGTTTTTTAACTGAACAGGCCAAATTTGAGCTGCTTAATCTATTCTGAGCTTTATTTTGAAGCAGGACCCTTGCAGGTTTAATCGTTTCTATTTTAATTAGTGTACTTGCAAATATACTGTGTTATTAAACCATCCATGTAGATTAATACTATAAATGCTTTGCAATGAAATCTTAAATTGCAGGTTAAATTCTTACATTCTGTTTTACCTGATTGAATTAGTTATTTTGTTTTGAATGTTCTTTTTTGCCTATGTCTTTGACTAAGAACTTGGAAATTTGTCACTTGTTAGTGTTAGCGATAAGTAGAGGAATTACTGCTTCTATATATTACTGATTGCTAGAAATTATCTGTTGTTAGAGAGCCATGCTGGAGGTATTGATAGGGCTATTCTTGCATCTCAGAGTAGTCTCACAATTAATACAGCAGAAATGACTGTAGAAAATTAGGATTCTATCCCTGTTACTTTGAAAGTTTTCTGAGTCACATTACTTATGTAATGAACTATCAAGACACAGTTACGAGGCTTTATGTGTTGCTCTCTGCATTCTCTGCATTCTCATTCTCTCATCCCTCAAACTCCTGAGGCCTCACAAATGATGGATACCTTTGGCACTTGAGAATGGGTAATGTGAGACACGTTGGATATATACCTACTTATTTGGGTGCCAAGCTACAACTGGAAAATTCTTAAAGAACATTGTGTATTACATTACGTCCAAGGCTTAACTTCAAATGACTTCCTTTGAATTTCTAGGTAAAGAAGTACAGGAACATCAAAGCATCACAAAAGTAAGAAATAATGTGAAAAATCTAGCTGATGTAACAACTACTTTGGCAAACTTTGGGGCTGGATTTCCGCAAAATTGAAATTGCCTATGTTAGGTCCTAAAATTGGCCATTACACTGTATTAATCTTAAGGTCATCTTTTCCTTTCTTGAAATGTTCTGGCTCATTAATGGCAGAACTTCTAGCCTCTAGCCAATGAAGCAGAGGCTCCACCTGCAAATCTGTTCACTGCACTGGTCTCCCTCCCCCTAACAGGCTTGATTTGTTCAGTCAAGAGGCAAGTCCTGAGTCAAAAGACTGCGTTCATTAGCAACAAAGCAGTTGTATTAAAGTTGCTCAGGAAGTTGTAATTATGACACTTCTTAACCATCAAAGTTTCCTCATATAGGTGTAAGGTGTTGTTAGAATTCTACCATCCATGTTATAAATACATATTTACCTAATGACCGGGAACAGAATAAAAAGCAGGAGTCCTTTCAAATACCTGATGTGGTGCTCTTTGAAAAGCAAATAAATGCAAATTAACATGGAAAAAGCAAAAGATTCCTAGTAGCACATTCTTCCTTAGAGATCAGCTGACATCTCTTGAAATGTGTGAGTTGCAAGAACAGCATTAGAGAATGTGTTGAATTAAAATTTCAAGGCAAAAATAGATTTTAAATGTGTTTCTTGCAAGTATATATGTTTGCAGATTTTTTTCTTTACAACAGCTGGCTATTATATTGTACCTCTTGGAGATACACTTTAGACATTTGGAGACGTTAGTATGAAGGAAATAAGTAAATCTTAGTTGACAGTCAGAATCATTGCAGATTTCCTTTCTCCAGGATATTCTCTAGTGCCTTGACCAGTGCGGCATTTAAAATGACAACTCACAGTGCTTCTTCTACTGTCTTTAATTATATTGGCTAATTTTCGTACAGTGCTTTGAAAATGTAAAGTGTATGAGTGCTAAGTATTATTACTACAATTATTCTCTTGGGAGATTATTTCACAGACTAATAGACTTCACATTTAAGAAATATTTCTTGATAGTAAGCCTAAATTTTCCCTTTGATCAGTCTCATTCCACTGCTCATAGCTGCAACTCTTTGGCTCATCCTAAACAATTCCTTGGTATTAACGTACCACCTCTAAATCTCTGTAGACAGTTTGCATGCATACTCTTAGCCTGTCTATGTGACTCATTGAGATCTTGCTGCATAAATCCTCTAGCTGCTTAATCTTTCCCTCAAATTCTCTCTAGGTTTTCATTTTCTTTCCTCTTTTTTTGGTGGTTTTTTTTTTTTGTTTTGTTTGTTTGTTTGTTTGTTTTGTGTGTGTCTGTGTATGTGTTTGATCAGGCTGAAAATATCTGAAGTACTTTTAATGTAAATTTTATAAAACACGAAAAAGAACTAACCTCCTTCTTTTTCAGGATGTGATACTTCAGTATACGTACCTCAAAACTGTAACTCCTTACGACCTTTTAAAAAAAAAAAAATTATTTTACACACTGCAATTGTTCTCAATGAAAATCTGGATTGGATAAAGGCAGGAGTGGATAGGGGCCAGAGGTTTGCTCTCGAGTTCAGGAATTTTAAGAAGTCTCCCCTCCTTGTTCTTGGTTTTGCTGTTTTCCTGATTTTCACTTCTGTGGTTTAAAATATTTCACCCTCTGGTTTCAGGGGCTTGTCTTTGCTGTGCTGTTTCGGTGAATGAGCACGGATTTCATTCAGTTAAGCTGTGCTGCACTTTGTACTTGCTCCTAAAAGGCATAAACACAAATCTGCTGTTGGATGACACAACATTAGAAAATAATATCATATGAGGAAAGGAACACGGGAAAACTGGACTTGAGAAGATTGCTGTGGCAGGCACAATTTTAACTTTTCTCTTGCTTCACATCTAGCCCATTCTCTCTACTCAGTAATTCTGTCTCAAAGAAGTTTGCAGTTACACTAAAACTAATTTTGTCATGTTGTCTTTATAAAGAAATGAAAATCTGAACGCTAAGTTTAGAGCATATAGGCAGGAGACCATACATCTATTTTTCATTTCAAAGCAGACAATATGATCTGAAAAATTATCCTGCAGTCTGTTTTTTCAAAGAAATGGATAAATATCCTCTAAATCTACAGTTACAGTAAGTGGCACTGGCTAATGATTTGATTTGAGGATTGAGAGTACAGTCTGGATTTACTCTTTGTGCATTAACGCAGGTCAAATGGACACAGGCTGCATTTTAAATCAGTAATGGAAGGCTGAAGCCTGCCTTAAACCAATCACATCAGCCTTACCCAAGACCAATTGATCCCGGGAGACCGAGCCCTGTGAGCACAGCTTTTATATGAATGGACTCTGTGCAGCCTGAAGTTTCATTCATAAAATGGATGCTGAAGGGGGAAAAAAAAAAAAACCACACCAAACCCTGGAATGTCCATTTATGCGGAGCTGAAGGGTGTAGTGTTCCCTCAGCTGCTGCTTTTGCCAGTTGCCTTAAAGTAATGATTAATGCTCCTTGGCCGTGCCTGCCTGTAACCTGACACCATTTATGGCCTTGGTGTGTTTCTAATGTATAGTGAATGAGAAGGCTACATTCTCAAATCAGAAACATAAACAGGAACTGGTTGGTCTGAATTCCATTCAAATATGTCACTTCAGCCGTGCAGTGTTTGTCCAACTTCATTCTACAGGCAGGGGATGGGGTGGGGGAGAAAAAGCAACACAGACTTTTTTTGCTGTAAGATTACCAACAAAAGGAGAAAGGGGGAAAAAAATAATGCTGTATTTTGTTGAACTCAAAGGGAAGCGATGTTTAAATACATTTTACAGTTACTGAGGTTAATGAAAGCAAATACGTGAATTTAAAGTATGCTCAAATGATTGGTTCCATGTGGAATTTCATTTCGGTGCTGAATGTATGAGCCTTTGTTTTCCTGTTCTGCTGTATAAAAAGTTACACATCGCCCAGACAGGCTGTTGACATCTGGTCTCAGAAAATGCATTAGATGCTGTCATAGATCTAAAAACCAAAGTTGTGGAAAGGAAGCTGTTTGCTTAAGGTTTTCTTTCTGTGTGTGATAATTGCACTTAGAAGTGAGCTGTTGAGGCCAAACCTGGTAGATTTTTATAAAGTGAAATGTAAGAAAATAAGAAATATTAATTAGTATAAAAGGAGTTGTCTCTATCTTTGAGTGCACGTACTTGTAGATGTTTTTGTTTGTCATGGAACTCAGGCAAAATGAAGAAAACCTTCCATTCTGAATGTTTTTAAGTAACATAATGATTTGGGAAAAAAACCAAGCTTAATTTTCAGATGGATTTTTACAGGAAATACTGATCCTTTTTTCTTTTTTCTTTTTTTTTTCCCTTAATCTCTGTAACTTCCATGCATTGTGCGTGCTGCCCTTGCTAATGAGAAAGTAATGCCGACTTTCATTTTGTCAAGATTTTACCCGTTTGTAGAGCTGTGTTGTAACAGTGTAGTTTCTGAGAGAGTAGTGTTTTCAAAGGTAATTGGACTAAAATCCAATCCACCAGCATCTGAGTTGTGAACATGCGCAAGTGACTTCTGACTAGGAAAACTATCATTAGTTTTTCTATTTCTACATAAATTTCTTTTTGTTCAGAGATATAAGAGTTTTAATTTCAATGTGTTCTGCATGTTTTGTATCAGAAAAGAATTGCTTAGTACATCTCCTTTGCAACACAGATCATAAGCTTTCCTTAGATGTGATATAGTTTGAAGAACTGCCATTCCTTCCTGAAAAGCTGTGTTTGGTGTATTGCTCTTCACTTCTGAGCTGGTCAGAGCCTCTCAGTGGCTGTAACAGCTGCTTTCCACCATGAGGCTGAATGGCTTTTGGTGGTGGATGAAGCGTCTCTTTGTAAACAGTATGTCAGCACTCGGAAATTCATGAACTGAACAGTTATTTGCAGCTTGACTGTGATGTTACCAAGTTTGAGGCCAAAAGTATGATGTGTTCTAACTTGATCGTTTTGCTTTAAAAAGGCTACTTTTGTCTCTGCACTCAGTAGAAATCTCTCCCACTGCCTTGGCTATCTCTGCGTGTACCAGAGAGGAGACCGCGCAGCGCAGGAAAGCAGCTGGCAGCATGGGCTGGTCAGGCCTAGTGGCAGGGTTGGTCTGGCATGCGTGGCAGCACCTGAGGGCTTTGTGCCTGCCCACTTGTTGCCCCATGGCACCAGTGAGAGCCTGCACATGCTGTATTTCTTGCCCACAGGAAGAGAAGTGGCACAGCATATTAAAGTGTATGTGGAAATTCACCAACTCCAAGTTGCTGAAATAGGAGCCAAAGCTCCAGTAATTCTTTTTCAGACTGCACTGAGAACAACTCAGAAGGATATGGTGTAAGTTAAGTTATGCAGGTGGCTGTACCCACTGGAAGTGGAGTCTTTCCAAACTTCCTGAGAATTGCTTCTGTTGTTAATATGGCTTGGCTGGTAATAAAATATAAATCGAAGAAGTGGCTGAGCAGGAGTAGGAGGGTTCCAGTTTTGGCACCATTGGCATTTGCAGTGACTCTGATTTGGCCTACAAACCCCTACTGAGCCTTGATCTCTGTCCCTCTGTGGTGGGGCACATCATGTCACACTTTGCTCCTTCACATGTACATGGGTCCTGCCCCCAACTTCCAGATCTTAGGGTGCTGTTTTTAAAGTGAACCGAAAAGTAGTTCAGAGTAAGAGCACAGTGTGACAACTTGTTCTTTAGCGAGGAAGGCTCTGTAATGTCAGAGCTGGAGGAGCAGCTGAAGAGGAAATCCTGATTCAGGTTCCCAGTTTCTGCTTCATTCAGGAGAGGAAAGTTGCTTCACTCTGATACCCAAGGAAGCTTAATCTTCCCAGTGTCTTCTCTGGCAAGTGACTTCGGCAGAAAATAGTTTCTGCTCAGGGTGTGATTGTGGGTCTAAAACCTGGCCCTTGCTTCTGAATAACAATCAGAAAAGGGGATTTCAAAGTTTCCTACTCAGTTACAGTTATACAGGGCTGTGACAGCCTAATCCTTTAAATTCTGGCATGATAATTAACATGAAATGCTTTCTTACCAAGGTCTACTCAAGAGTCTTATTCAATGATTATATCTAGAACCTGTATCGGCTGAATTTGGCAGCAGATTTTTCTTGTCCCGTGGAGGTCTGTTTGGTGTTTTTTTTCTGCTTTTTTTATGATTTCTAGTACTTTCTCTGTGACATTTCCAGGGACAAAAGTACTTCTGCAGTGTCTACATTACAAGTAATTTTAAAATAACACCTCTTGGAGAAAAAATATTTCAGACCAACATGATATAATGTCACATTCAGTGTTTTAAGATGACTGTTACACTGCTGTTATCAAGAGGAGAAATGAAGAACGACATCTTAAGTATTTCAGATTAACTATAAAAATATATTTTTGTCTCCATGTGTTGTTGGTTTTCTTTTTGTTTGTTTGTTTTTTAATGAAAACTGGATTCTGCTGTTCTTGAGATGTTGCAACTTCACAATATGAACCAGTTCATTGAAAGTCTGAAGCAAGCATGTTGCATGTCCTAAATCCCGGCACATTTTTCCTCAAAGAATACAGATTGCTAAAAGGCAGTCAAATCAGTCACTCAAATACTTGTATCATTCTCTGGCAGTTTTTTATGCCCACTTCTGTCTCATTTGTTGTCTTGAAACAATACTTGAAAAAGAAAACATATAATTGCTCTGTAATTTCTGTACTAAAATGTTTTCTTTTGAAGTAGCTCCGTTTAGCTAGTAAAAATACTTCTGGGTTTTAGTCAAGCATTTAGTACAATTTAAAACTGCAATGCTAAATTTCATTGGTTGGACTTTTTATTAGATAAGGTAGAAATGAAAGCAGCAGGCAATTTAATTAGCAGTAATTTTTCTGGGCAAGTCATTACTTTGATGAACTTCAGAGCAATGTTTATGGCTCCTAATTAACCATGTTAGTCATTTGATTGAATAATCACTTTGGAAATGTTTCTACAATTTGATTAGAGTCTGACCCACTCTGATAGTCATAAATTAACTGATAGCACTTTAGGATAACAAGACTCTAGCTACTTTATGAGAAATAAACTTGCCTGCTGTATTTTTTCGGTCCTCAGTGGACTGTTTAAGTGCAAGCTAACCAAAAGATTAAGTAATGTTGGTAGAAACAATGCTTTTCTTAAAAAGACTCCAGATGTTGTGATTGACTTTAGGAGCATGAGAGATGAAACCCCAAGCTGGCTAAAAATGTAGCTTCTTGGATGCATACATAATTCTTTGTTCTGTGTACTCTGCTGTATCACTTTGCAAGAGTGGAGTTCATGAGTCAAAAGGGGTTTTGCTGCCAATACTAGGGAATTTTTACCTAAAATAGAAAATAGCATCTGTTTCAGTTCTTCAGTTTCCTCTTTTTTACGTAGATTTTTCCATTCTCCTTAAAACTCAGTCTGCTTGGTAAGATGAGTGATTTTTTGCAGGTGAACCACTACTTGTAGCCTTGACTTCTAGTCTATGGAGCTATACTTGACTTCTGTGATTGCTGAGTTGTTGAAACGTTTGGCTGCTCAGAATAGCTGTCTGAAACATTAGAGAGCAGGCAGGCACCGAGCATTTCATTGAGAGAGGAGGTAATGAAGAGTTTGGCACAGATGTACAGGAGAAGCCAGGGACTTTTGGAGGGAACTTACTGCTGTCCTGTGTTTTACTTGTTTTGTGAGACCATTGTAAAACCTTATTTTCTTATCCTGCCATATCTTTGATACTCATCACTAATCATTGAACTGTGAAATTTGGAATGACGTTCTGGAAGAGTTTTTAGGCAGTATTGGAAAAATAATGTCTGCTCTTTCAACCATGGTTTACATCTCTTAGAGTTACAAATTACTGGTAACAGATTGAAAATCTTTAAGTAGAAATTTATCACAAGATCTAATAGGTTGAGTTAAACAAGACTTTTGATATCTGAAGTGAGTTAAAAGTGATCTAGAAGGGCAAACGTGTATGGCTTATTTATCTTTGCAAGTCCCTGTGCACAGATTATTCTTTCCCTGTGTCTTGCACGGTCCCTAATCAGCAACAAAGACATATAAAGAATATAATTTTTATTAATTTCTCTGATTTGTTGTTGTTGTTTTTCCCTCGTCTTTCTTCCTGCATATTTGAGTAGAAATGTGGAATGGAAAATAGATTTTTTGCATTACTTAGAATTTGTACACTATCTCTTTATTTTAGGAGATTTTTTTTTTTAAATTTTTATTTTTATTTTTTTTTGTTAAGAGTGCACATGCATAGGTGAAGGATGAAACTGGTGTAGCTGAATTCCTGTTTAATAGCAATTCCAGAAAATTTCTTCAACTTTCTACTTCAACTTTAGCCTACTTCAGATTCACCCTGACATTACTTAAATTCATGGGACTGCATTTGTAGAGTTTTTAAGAGCCTAATATGATTGGCAGGGCAGGTTTATCTATGTAATTGATTAAAAATATTGTGTTGAATTAGTTACAAGGATGGATATACAAGAACAAGGTTTAAAATACTTGTACTGCCTTGTGTGGATTTTTTTGTATGTAGATTATCTCAAATGTACATGTCACAGGGCTCAGCTTGTAGATAGGTAGATTGCCATAAGGGCTTGTGTTCAACTGCCTATACTGGATGCAATCTCTGATCTTCACTTTATGATTTTCTGTCTTACAATGCCTTGTGCATGCTGATCTGAAAAACTGACTGGTTGTAAGGTTCTATCTCATTGTAACATGCATCTTCCTTGTTGCTCTTTTACCTGCAGTTGGTCTCATTGCTAACCTGCACTCTTCAATTCTAGACAGTTTTTTGACTAGCTTTGTCTTCTCCTTTCAGAAGTGCCTAGCTGCCATTCCATTTACATGAGGCAAGAAGGCTTCCTGGCTCACCCAAACAGAACAGAAGTTAAGTTTTCTATTATGTATCGCTTATGTATTGTATGAGAGAAATGGGGGAAAAAAAACACAACCTGGAGGAATTTGGGGTTCACTGGTTTAATCCTACTGATCGGAAGTATCTATCATCCTTCACTTCCCAGTTTTGAATTTCTGCTTTAATGAAGTTTTGTAGCTTCTAGTACCAGAAGTTGACTAGAATAGAACCAACATTATTATGAATTTACTCATTCTGCTTTTCAAGGGCTACAGCTGTTGGTAGGAAGAGGCAGTTAAAAACTTGTCCATACAACTCCTTCTGCTTAAATTATATTTTACAGACTTCTGGTGTGACAGACTCAGTTAACTGTTAAGTAATCCATTTTGTGCTTAAGAAATTTCAGTTTATGTTTGTTTCTTGCTTTCCTCCCGCCCCCCTCCCCAGTTTTTTTAGGATTTTTTAAATTCAGTGTTCTGGTTCATTTTGAGACCCAAGTTGTAAAGCCGTTTTGTGTACATACCAGAGTGTTTAGTGACTTCAGTAAGGCAGAGCTTAAATCATTGTCAAAATTAATAATTCAGACTAATAGCATTTTATACATATTAGGAAGACCAGCAGACCTAAGCAAAAAATGACCACTGAGAAAGCAGTTATGACTTCCACTCTCCTGCTTTTATGTATCTTTTTTGTCAGTATACGATTTTTTTTGTTGCTTAGAATTTGTTTGTTTTTCCTCCGTGGAACTAATTTCACAAACCCAATGAAAATTACATGAAATTGATGGGAATCCAAACAGATGTATGAACGAATGTCCTCTAATAAGACTTCATTCATTAGTGAAAAGACACAGCTGGAAAGGTGACAAAAGTTGCTAAAATCCACCTGTTTCTGGTGAGGAAGAAAATAGAAATAAAGAGTGGTGTGTAACAAGAAAGGTGAAATAGAAGCTGGAAATTTGTAACAGTATTGGTATATTAAATTATATGAAATATGTAAGCTTGCTAAGGGAGGTGAAAGACATTAGGGAAAAGAACACAAAAGCAGGGCTAGGATCAACAGACCTGAGTTTTAATCATAGCTTAGACTGAAGAAGAACAGTCTTAGCCATGTTATGCACTCATAAGTACTTGGAAGTGGTAAAGTTGTTATGAATGACGCAGAGAAAAAAAAAGAGATGGTAAATATTTGTTCTCAGTCTTTAGAAATCAGTCAACATGATTTTATGACATAAAGGTCATGTTGAAGAAATCTGATTTCATTCTTTGTTGAGATTAAAAGTTTGATTGGTAAAGATACCTATCTCTTGTATTGTATAGTTGGCCTATTTTTTTAATGGCATTCAGTTTGCCACTACATTACATTCTGATTAAGGAGTTAGCACTAAGCAGTATCAGTAAAGTAAACATTAAATACATTAAGGCCTGGCTTAGTGACAGATCTAAAAGTGGCCGTCATTGGCCAACCATCACTGAATGGATTTGCTTCTGTTACAGTTGTAGAAAACAGGAGTGTTGCTATTCAATATTTTCATTAAAGATATGGAACAAAGTTAATTGATAACTTTATGTCATGGCAGTAAATAATGGGCAGGACAGGGCAATCACACAAAGCGATTTTAATTGTGTGGTAATCTGGACACATTAAACAAAAAGGTTTTTTCATTTCTTTTCTCTCTCTCTTTTTTTCTTTTTCTCTTTTTTCTTTTTCTCTTTTTTCTTTTTCTCTTTTTTCTTTTTCTCTTTTTTCTTTTTCTCTTTTTTCTTTTTCTCTTTTTTCTTTTTCTCTTTTTTCTTTTTCTCTTTTTTCTTTTTTTCTTTTTTTTCCTTTTTTTCTTTTTTTTTCTTTTTTTCTTTTTTTCTCTTTTCTTTTTTTTCTTTTTTTTCTCTTTTTTCTTTTTTTCTTTTTTTTTTCTTTTTTTTTCTTTCTTTTCCCCCTTAATGATGAACATAGACCAAACCTGTGGAATCAGGAAACAGTGTATTGGAAAAAAAGGTTTTGAGATTGGCCTCCTCCTCCTTGGCTTCACATCAGGCAATCAGCCCAACCAGACATTTCTGGCATATGGCAAAAAATCCTCATGCAAGATTTGCGCAGTTAAAGAGGGCCAGAGGAGGGGATGTTTTGCTTCACCGGGTTGCACTGGCAAGGGTGATACTGGCATCCAATATAGTTCTGGTTAGTCAAGACATTAGAAATAGTATTGTAGGGTAGGAATGTACACAGAAGAAAGTGTTAGAAAGAATGCAATGTTATAGAGAGTGTCTTTTAGTGACAAAAGTAAATTTAATAAAATTACCTGAATTGGAGTAAATGCCTATCCTCTGCATGGATGGGGAGAAAAATCCTGAGTAGTGCTTCAGTCTAGCAGGCAGAAGACACACAGGAACTAAGGGTTAAAAGTTAAAGCCATGCTAATTCAAATAGGAAATGAGGCAAACATTTTGAAATAAATCATAAAGAAAAATGGGTGCTTTTTCATTTTTGCAGGTTGCGATTAGCAGTCTTTTGGGAATGTGTACGTTAATTAAGCACTCCTGTACTGTGGCCAAAATGTTGTGATTGGGTGGCGTGTAAAGGATGTGGGATATTAATCTGATTCCTGTATGACTTAGTGTTCCCTCTGGCATTAAGCCGATGGTCTCGTCTTTCTCCATGCATCTTTTAAACAAACACCTCTTTGTCTTTAACTTACAGGTTGTATGTATGAAAAGGGACCTAGGCCGTTTTATGATGACACTTGCGTTGTTCCAGAGAAGTTTGATGGTATGTATGACACATCTCCCTCTGTTCTCTTGTGTGTGGAGATGAAAAAAAGAAAAGATGGACTTTTCTCTATTGCTGATCAAAAAAGGTCAGTAACGTTCTAATTTAGGATTCCTTAGCACACCATTTGCAGTGCACACAACAAAAGCTCATCTTTGTCTATTGCAAACAAAGTCTCGTTTTCAATGGGATGTTATTCAGATTTTGCCACTGAAGGATTCTGTATTCTAAGTTGGCTCAGAGGTGCTCAGTTCCTGTATTGTTAATAATGGGAGGATTTCCATAGCACTGATGATCACATACCTCTTCTTGTTAGAGGTTTAGTGAAGGCATCTCTTATAATTAACAAAACAGAGGAGAAAGCAACAGTTCTAGTATTACTGAAGATTAATCCTCTTGTTGTCTGTGAAGAGATGAATTGTAGGGAATGAGTATATAGGGCATTTTTGTTTGGTATAAGTGTTTTTGTGCTACGTTAGGCATTGTACTAGTGGCTTATTTCTGTATAGGATTGATAAAAACAAATCATCTACCCACTACCTATTCTTATAGAATTTTTTCAAGAGGGATTCTGGGGTCAAGTAAAATAAATGGCCTGAATTATCCTCAGTTACTCCAATGTAAAATGAGTTTCCTGATGTAACTCAGTTGATTTCAGATTTATTTCATTACAGACAAAGTAGATGGACTCAGTATTTCTTGCCGATGACTCTGTTAGTCTGCGACTTTGGGAAGTAATTTGGAGATCAATTACTTAAATTTGCTAGAGTGGCTTCTTTGAGTCACTGTATGTATGTCCACCTTTATTTATTTTAACATGAAGGGTGAGATGCCTTCTGATAAACCTGTGAACAGCTCTCTGACCATTGCTAAAGGAGAGCTGGAGAACTCCTGCCCTTTATTTTTTATTTTTTTTTTCTGCTTTGTTTTGTTTGTATTTCAGAGTTGGTAAGGAATGGTAGGAAATAAATAGAGAAATTTAAATAATATTAGCCTTCACCTAGTTCTAAGGATTGCTTAATCCAATATCATAACTGAAAGGGTGATTTATTTGGATGTTTGCTTTATATGCTGGCTTTGGAATGCTTTTTGTTTATTTGTTTGTTTATTTTCCACCGAGCATATCCTGTCACGTGTCTTAGTTTTGGTTTGTGTCTTGTTTATTTAGTTTTTCATTTTTCCCCAAACCATTGTGTGCCTGATCTGTTTTCAGTACTAGTAATAAAATTGTATTTATATTTATGGGAATGGGATCAGACCCTGTTCTAGAAAAAGTTAAAATTCTTTTTGAGGAGTACTTGTGCATTGCTTTCTTGAAAAGCTTTTTTGTTTGCTTGAGTTTTGTAAAGAGGAAGGAATGAAAATAGGAAAGAAATATAAATAAAATCAACAAAAATTAAAATTAAAAAAAAAAAATAACAACATTTGGAAATGGGATAAACTCAGGACTAGCCTTGATGTTTCAGAACTACATTCTTAGCTGCTTGATTTGAAATCAAAGCTCAACACAGACATTACCTGATTCTCTGTAATATTGCACTTGCTGTTTGTGCATTGCTCAGCTGTCATTAAAAGAAAAATACTGTCCTTGCAAAAGAAAGCCTTTCAGGACTGGAGCTTAAACCTCACATAAACCAAAAAGCCTTGTGTTGATTTATTTGTTTTCCACAGCTATTGACTCAATTTTATTTCCTGATTACAAAAGGAAGTGCTCCATTTTTAATATTATTATTCTTATTTTCACTACTTGAAGCCATTCAGTAATGACCATCCTAATGCTGTGGTTTGGTACTAAACAGGTCATATGTTTATTTACAAGGGCTGCAGGTCTGGTACTTTAAATGAGGAGGTATTTTTGTGGGTTTTTTTTGTTTTTTTTTTTGTTTTGGTTTTGGTTTGTTGTTTTTTTTTTTGCCAGTTTTTCAAGGATTGTTATTGTTTGCAGAAAATCAGCATCAAACCTTTTAGCTGTTGGTGCCTGAGTTGTTCATATGAATATTATGTAAAAACAAGAGGAACATAGTATGGATGAAGCAGGACAATTTTTCGTTGGCAGCTTGTGGATCAGCAGAATATTATTGGTTTCTGGATTCGAAATTTTAGAAAAACTACTTCTTTTCAGGGGAATACTGATCTAATATGTAGATACAAGTAAAAGTAATGTGTGTTTATATGCAAGTCCAATACGCCACAGAGAAACTCACATATCTTCAGGATTTGCATACCTGTATGTAAAGCATATGCTGTTTAAGTCCAAGTCAAATACTTTGTCAAATTTTCCTTTAGAGAATTTGCATGCAAAAGAAGTTTCATTCAATAGTTTTGCAGCTTTTGGAGCACTCATTGAATTTACAAAACTAGGGCTTGTTCGAAGTATAGTACACAAGTGCAGTTCTTTGGACATCAGGGTTGCTTGCAAAAATATTTCAAGGTCTTCCAGATAGAGGATATTACTAAGCAGTTTGCAAGCAGGATTTGCATGTATCAGAAGTGAATGGGGATAGGCTTAGGGAGACTTCCATAAAGTGTGACTGAATTTAGGTACTTGTTTGCATATGAATATGTTATTGTAAGAGTGTTTACAATTAATAGCAGGAGAAAGAAGACTATTGCATTTGTGGACAGTTGGATAGTAAGCATTCTTTTCTTCAATTTTATTAACCTTAATGATTGCCTTGCCAGCCTATCTGACAAACTGAGTGATGATGCTTTTTGTGGATTGCTAAGCTAACATTGTTATTCTGTGCAGGTGACGTCAAACAGGAACCAGGCATGTACCGTGAGGGACCTACATATCAACGGCGAGGCTCACTTCAGCTGTGGCAGTTCTTGGTAGCTCTTCTCGATGACCCATCAAACTCCCACTTCATAGCATGGACTGGCCGAGGCATGGAATTCAAGCTGATTGAGCCAGAGGAGGTGGGTTAGATAAGCAGAGTGTCCTGATGTCCACTGCCCTGTACTGGAAATTTAACACTGTTCTTTCATCGTTAAGCATTGTTTTCTTTCAGTATTTCATTTCTTAGCACTTCAAAAGGGCAATAGAAAGAACTCACAGTGGGAGTGTTGAGACAGAGGTGTGCTTGAGCTTAGACTTAATTTTCTAGTCCTGTGAAATAATGAATATACTGCAAGTACTAGAGTTTCAAAATACTCAGTACTAATTGTTGGGCCCAAATTTTTCAGAATTATTTTTCCAGGAAGAGTTCTGTTCTACATTCCTTTGAAAACTTGTTCCTGAATAGTTTTTTTAGTATCAAATACTTTTCACTGTAAAGGTGTAGGAAGTTGGAAACTTTTATCTGTAGAATGGAAGACTCCAAGTCTGAAACACATGACAAAGAAATTTAAGAATGTGAGGCAGTAAAAGCCCACTGGAATAATATGAAAAGCTATCTTTTTAGTGTATTCTTGATTATCTGTATCATTAGATTGCTTACAGCACATTTAGATCCTACTCTTGCAAAAACTCTAGCACATGCACAGCTTCCCTGAACCATGAAGGACTCGTGGGGTAGATAAAATTACTTGTATAAATAAACATTTGCTGAACCGTGGCTTAGTTCACTAGTGTGATAAACAGGAATAAATTGAACTTTTATTGCATGAAATTTCTTGACTTGTTAAAATTAAATAATCTCTCCTGTGTTCTAAACAGCAGTGAAAACCATTAGAAAATCTTGTGTGTCTGAATTTTATTGTAGTGCTGATGTGGATGATGTGATGAGTATTGTAGAAAAGCAATATCATTCTGGTTTATATTTTGCAACTTGGAAGGGGTTGAGCAACAGAAGAGAACACAGCAAATTCTCATTTCAGATTCTTTCTGAGTTAGAGCTGAGTAGGAAGCTTTGGGGGTGTAAGGCAGCTTCTTCACTCTACCAGCTATTTCTGCCATTTGCGATCCATCTGCTGCCATAAGCAATCTGAAAGCTTTCTTGCATTTAAGCTTCATGATGCATCAACCGCCCTAAGGGTAGCTGGAGTCTGAGACAGTACTAATGCTCCTTTTCTTCCTGACATGGTCTGGCTGATGGGCAGGCTGCTGCAGAGACCCATGTGCCAGCTCTGTTCTTTCCAGGCATTCTCCAATGATACTTATATTCAACTTGGCAGATCCTGACACTGTGCATCTGAGGATTTGACCACAGAACATCCGTTGCTCCAATCTCAGTACCCAACATTTTTTAAAGATCAAAAAACTTATTGAAAAATGGTTCCCAGCAGATGGTGCAAAAACATTATAGATTTTATTAGATATGGAAAGGAAAATATTTAAAAAAAAAAAAAAAAAAAAAAAAGCTGTAAGATTTCCTTTTTTCCTTTTTGCATAATTCCCTGAAGAGATAGATGTAAGTCAGTCAGATCATCTGCTTGTGTGACTGCACAGCATGCACAGCGGTTGCTTTGTGTTTTCAAGTAATGTTGCATTTAAGATCTGGAAAAGGCAGACGACTTACTTGAAACTTACTTGCTCTTCTGTGCTTTGTGAGTATAAAGGAGACTAAGTTGTTTTCACGTGAATGCCATGGATCCAACAGAAACTGTTGATTAAAATAAGAATAGCCTGTGGGAAGTTGCACACTTCTGTTGGTTGCCAAGTGTAAATTGAAGGGAAGTCAAAGAGCTTGTTGATTCAGCTGTGGCAGGTTAGGATGTCAATGGTATGACCTTTGTATCCCATCCCTTTCTTCAGATTTATGTCCCTATAGAAGGGGTGATGACAGAAACAAGTACATATCAGCTTTTTGGGCACCATAGTTCATTCAGAAAGCATGTGACTGTAAATAGTGGTGGTTTAAAACTGGCGTAGGGCCATTTCTGCTGCCTTGTCATAGGCATAGTAACCTTCAGCAGTGAGATGAAGTGGAAGGCTAGAACCCCAAATCACTTCCCCAAAGCATGATTTGATATATGCTCTGCAGATGAAGGATAGGAAGACTCGCTTACAAAGACTACTTCTGGACTTTCTTGCCTTTTCACATGTGTTAAGATAACACACAGTTTAACATGTTCTTGATGATTGTTTTGTTACAGACACTTTGCTGTATTATGCAAACTAGATACAATGGTGATTTTTAGGACTGTGATTAATGCAGGGAAAAACTTGGCAGGAATGAAGAAAGAAAGATGTAGGCATGTGTTACAAAGATGAATAGGAGATTCGCAGTTGCATATCTCAGCCAAATCTACAGCTGGTATAAATTGACATGATTTGGAGATATGTTTCAATGCAGCTAAAACTTGGCTAAAGTGAGCAAAGCCTTGATAATTTACTTAAGCCTGAAGGTCTGAACTATAGAAAGGAAATAATGCTTTAAAAAGAAATTGTAAATAATTACCGTCCAGGTGGAGATCAAAGTCATGGGTTTTACTGTTGTTATTTAGCCCCCTTCAGTTTTCAGTGCTGGATGTTTCCTATGGTTTGCATCAAAAGACACCAGACACCTATTGGAAAGTGTTGTAGAGCTGTCTGCAGAGAAGATGAGTGGTTACTCTTTTCTTTTTCCAGAGCTGTATGCATATATGCATATGCACCTCACAAACATTTTTATAGTATGTGTTTTAGAGAGTTCATCACCTCTTTTTTCCCTCCTTAATTGACATGGGTAGTCATTTGTACAAACAGTAATTGATACGTTGCCAACGACCAGTTATAATTTTGGGTGGGGAATAGGCTGTTAAGCTCCTTAAACAAAAAGCCTCTTTCTCCAGAACTACCTTTGGTAATAAAGCAGGAGGAATAAAGGCAAGTAGAAATCATAGGAACAGAAGCCATATCATTCTCTGGAATGGTTCACTAGCTGATAATGTCTACTTTTTGATGTTATTTTTAAGGGAAATTACACAACTACAGTTGTGTAGTTTCCGTCTGGTTCATCATTCTGCCATATGGTTCCTCCAAGTGAGGAACTTTCTTATTTATTTTTTTTATGTAGTGTTATTCAGGGCTTACTTTTGACTCCCATCTTCTAATTGTCTCAGCATTAATGTTCTTCCAAGTTATGGCCTGTATTAGTTCATGGACTAAGTTTGTGTGTATGTTTTTTTAAAGTCATTTATTAGTTTTCTAACAGAAAAGAAAACACAAAAAAATAGTGCAGATATTCCTATGGCAAACTAAAGAAGAGTTTTCGTCTTTCTTTAAAGTTTTCCAGTGAAACTTGATAAATATTTTTTTATCATCTTTATCACATCTTTATATGACTATTTTTCCATTGTTTTTCTTTAAAAAACAAAACAAAACAGTGGCAACAAGGAAAACCAGCCCATCGCTTGGTTTGCAAATGAGCAGGTCTATTCTAAGTTTAATGGATGATGATGAGTCCAATTAAAAATTGTGTTAATACATAGGAAATTCAGGTCACAGCAGCGTTTTCTCTTTTATTTATGCATTCTACCTGCAGGGTTCCCCCAGTCAATCCCCAAATAAATATCTGATGATAAGATCTGCTTGTGAAACGCATTTAACAAATCAATGCTAATCCATTTTTGTGGCAGGTGGCACGTCGCTGGGGGATTCAGAAAAATAGGCCAGCTATGAACTATGATAAACTTAGCCGATCACTTCGCTATTATTATGAAAAAGGAATCATGCAAAAGGTGAGCAGCTAATTCTGTATTAAATTTCACTGAAATGTTGAATATTAATCCACAAGTCAGTTTACAAGGAGTACTTATAACTACATTGTTTAGATACATTTTTCATCTCATTAGGCAAACACTAGGCTCTTTTTTTCACCTTCCACATCCAGTATATGCATCACAATATCTTTTTCTGTGGAAAAAGTGTATGTGGTTTTAGTTCATACAATGCACATTAGGATTAAAGGGAAAGGAGGTAACATTCAAGGATATCCAACAGAGCTTCCTGGAACGTGGGAAAGGCAAACAGCAGAGTACAATAAGAATAATACAGTTCTTAATTTACTGACCAGTGCTTAGATACTTTTCTAACTGCAAGTTAAGGGAGAAAAATGATTCCTATTAAAATACTAAATATTTTACCAGTTTTTGTAGTAATAGTTTTGTAATAATACTATTTTTAATAGAAATTCGGTATTTTATAATATACTGAACTATGAGAAATAGTTAACAAAAAAATATGTTTAGCAGCCTGGTCTTACTGACAGTATTCAACCTATTATTTTTCCATGGTTTGCTGATTTATATGTACATTTTAAAATCTTCCTATGTAGAGTTATGTAGCTTGACAACATAGGAGACCTCCTACTTCTAGGAAATTATAAGATACAGTCAAAGATCACAATGAACACCTTGTGCTATGTATTTGTTCCATATCTTTGAACATTCATTTTGTGCTCTGTGATGATTAACATACTTAAACCTTCCATTGGCCAGCTGCATGAGTGAAAACAATGCCCTCAGCCCAAGTTGCTGGGTAGCTTTTCCAGTAGAGCTTTTGAAGTCTGTGTTTGGAGTTACCTACTACAGGTTCTCTTGCTGTTACACAGGGATTATTGTAGTGATCACCTGTTTCACTCTCTGGGGGTCAGCTTGTACAACCTGTGCTTCAGCAGCACTGCCCTATCCATTTTTATGCGTCATTTACCTGTGCACTTAGTTTCCGTGAAGTGGACAAGAAACTAGGTCCAGTCAGGGAGAAGCAGAAATGCTTGGATTTGCTGGGTACTGATGCAGACAGAGATGTTCCTCATTGCAGTTTATAATTTTGGCTGCATGGACAATTCAGGGGCAGCCCAGAATCAAGAACAAGCAACAAAGAGTGTACAATAAGTTGAAAGTTTGAGGATAGAAATATAATATGAACATATCCATTTAACACGGAAAATTCTTCTGACAACCAACTTGCTATCTCTTTACTATCTACATGAGCATATTTAATACACATTTTAAAAACTAATTTGATTGCTTACTTTTCTAACATAGCAATGTTTGAAACTTTCCCTTGGATCATCTTATCTGTCAATTTAGTTCATACTAAAACTAATGGGGGTTATAAATTTGTAGCAAGTTTCTTTACTGCACGTATATTTATCCCCTTTAGTTTTAAGTTAAGCACTGGTAATAGACTGTGTAAATATCCTGCTTCTGAATGTAGACTTCAGTCTGTAAAATTTCCTGACATTACTTTGCTGGGGAAAAAAAAAAAAAAAAAAAAAAATTATCCTGCAGATACAGTCTCTACCAAAACATTGCATTCGTAGAAAGATAAGATGAAAATTTAAGGAGATGGTACAGACTGTTTTGCACTCATATGAATCCAGTTAAGTTTGCAATACTTTTCCACCTTCATTCATTCATTTTCAGTGCATTGCTGTGTGGTGTTGCAAGAAGCAATGATCTTTCTGATTTTTATTTTCAAATGATTTTAGTTGATGTGAAAGCAATATTGCTCATATTTTTTTACTGTAATTCTTTAAATAGGGCATTTGAGGAGGCACTATTGAGTAGCTTTTTTTTTTTTTTTCATTTTAGTAAGACAGTAATTCTGTTTGTTTTGGTTTGGTTTGTTTTTCTTTAACAGCATTCTTTAGCTTTTAAGTGGACAAAGCACAGACATTTAGTGGTATTTCTGAATAAGGGAAAACTAGGATCGTTGGACAAATTGCCACTCCATAAGCAAATCTAAATGTCCCAGGCTTTGCATGAGCAATTGCTAAGTACATATTAGCTTACGTATTTGCTTACGCTGTCCCTGTACAATCAGCATGCAGTACAACTAAGTGCTTTTATACTTAGGTATGAATCAATCTATGTAAAGTGAAATTCAGATCTCTATCATGCAATGTGATTCTTTTTTCCACTTTGTACAGTGTTGGACTTAGTCATTTTATTTTGCCTCTATAGTGACTATTTGTTTACATTTTCCTATACTAACAGTTCCATTTGTGGCAAGTATTGGAAACAACCACAAACCAATTTGGAAAGTAAAATAGCTAGTATGTCTTCCAAGAGGATATCACGTGTTTCAGAATCAAGACAGTTCTGCATAGTCTGCTTTCTGCAGATCCCTAATGTCTTTACTATTGTCCTTACCCATTCTGCTGCCTCGTTATTTACTGTGTAATGAAAATGAGTTCTATAGAAATCTGTTGAATGTAGAATTGCAAAAACATCAAGACTTACACTACCTTTTTCTATCATCCTAAGGTTGCTGGAGAAAGATACGTCTACAAGTTCGTTTGCGACCCTGAAGCGCTTTTCTCCATGGCCTTTCCAGACAACCAGCGCCCCTTACTGAAGACTGACATGGAGCGCCACATCAATGAGGAGGACACTGTTCCCCTGTCCCACTTTGACGAGAGCATGGTCTACATGCAAGATAGTGGCTGCTGCAACACCCACCCATATAATGAAGGCTACGTCTATTAACAACAGTGACAGTAAAGGGGGCGTTTTCCCCCTCTCTTAGGCTTCTCCTCTTTCACAAGAGCCAGAGGAAAGCTGAATCGACTTCAGTTTGTTTTTTAAATAGTACACTAAAAGGGGCTTTTCCTGTTGCATTATTCCTATGGTCTGCCATGGACAGCGCACTTTATTTGAAAGGGGAGGGTTGGAAACTAAACATTATTGTGTGTAACAGGAGGAAAAGGGTGGGTTTGCTTTTTATTAAGTTTGGGAAGGGAACATACAGGTTTTAAGTACAAAAAAGCTATATCATGTCTGTTTTGTTTCATATCAACATAAGATATTGTACTTTTTCTCTGGGTATCCATAGTACAGTTAATTCTCATTGTGCAAAATAACCACTTGCTGATAATATCAGCACAGCATGCCTAAGGCAGTTGTTTCTTGCCATTCTTAATTGTCTTTCTGCAGATATAAAAGAGAAGCAAAGTGTATACTGTGGCATTTAATTTATAAGTTTGAAGTGGTGGACCTTGCAGCTTGCCTCCAAAAGCAAACAAATATCTCTAGAGTTTTACTTTGTTGACTAAAATAATAATAATAATAATAATTAAAAAAAAAATAATTAAAAAAAAAAATCCCACATTTGCAGAGTAGCCTTAAGAACAAGGACTAAGTCACAAAATCCCTGACTTCAGACTACAACCTGTATGCCGTAATTGGAGTCACATTGCTATACATATATGGCCAGTACTATCACTTGGACATTCCGAGATCCATTTAAGGGTAGTAATTACATGTGATAGGCTGTCTGATGATCATGTCAGCATTAAATATGGGATCATGATCAGGACGGAGAAAACATTTCGTATCCTTCCATTTCCTTTGGTACATAAATAAGTTATTTAATCAATAGGAATTAACTGTACTAAGTCACATATCTAATTATGCTGTTTAGACACAGCTAGCACTCCTTGAGAAAAATATCCAATACACTAAATAGGTACTTTAGTAATTTTTAGACATGGTACCCATTAATATGCATTTAAACCTTTTACTGCTGTGTTATGTTGATAACATATATAAATACTAGATAATGCTAATGCTTCTGCTGCTGTCTTTTTCTGTAATATTCTCTTTGATGCTGAATTTACTATGACCATTTATAAGCAATGCTGTAACTACAGGTAGCATTTCAGGACAAAATAGATGACTTGAACCATTTATTGCTTAGAAAATAGCTTACGCCATAGCTGTGCTATAAGCAGCTTTTATGCGCATCCACAAATGACTAGTAAGCTTCAGCTTGCTGAGGAAAGCTCTGCAGAACCTTTTGTGATATTCGGTGGAACAGAGAGTAGACGAACTGTCAATACCATGAAGTCGCTGTATGACATTGTAGTGCTGGCACTGATGTTACCAATCAACTTGTTTTGGACACTAAATGTAAATGTGATCAGATATGCTCGGAAGACAATTCAAATTTTGAGTTCTTTTTTTTTTTTTTTTTTTTTTTTTCCTTCCCATTATTTATGCTTTTAAATTGGGTCTTTTTGGTTGGGTTTGTTTTGTGGGGTTTTTTTTTGTTTTTTTTTTTGTGAGGGGTAATCTGAAATACAAGCCACACACAATATTCTGTCTGTACAATGGAGAAAAAACAAACAAACAAACAAAAAAGACAAAGAAAAAAAGAAGAAAATTCTAAAGGTTTATGAGCACCTTTTCTGAAGCGTAATATATCCTAGTTTGAGGGAAGGGGTGAGATCAGGATTTCTTTCTTTGCCCAGTGAAATTTAAACAGGTGTTAGATGGAGTGCATCATTTTCCTATGTTCTTGAGAAGTGGGAGGAAAATGAACATATAACCATAAAACGGTAATTTTCATCACAGTGGATGGGTTTCAAAGGCAATTCTTGTTTGTGAGTAAATTTTCCATCCTGTGTCAGTTAAGACATCAGTTAAGCTATGAATATTTTAATAAGCAATTAATCAAAAGTAAGGAAGTAGTGATCACTAGAAACCACAGGTGCGTAAAAAACATATGAACAGATATTTAATTTAGTTAGATCCAGAAGACAACATATTTAATGGGAGTGTGTATATGCCTTATTATGTCACCTAATTCCGTCATCTGTAATTCTTAATGGCACTTAAATTTGCAGTGATCAACCCAGAATCACAAGTCTCAAACTGCAGAATTAGCAAGAAGGAATGAGAAAAGGATGAGTACGATTGTTTAAAGGAAAACAAAACAAAACCAGTTTCTATTGAAATAAGGTTCAAATGAAACATGCTTTGATGAAAAGTCCATAGATTGGTTTTAGTTCTCTAATGTCAGCATAAAGCGCCTCCTGCCTGTGGCAGGATGTGGGTGTGGGAGAGGGCTTGGGCAAAAAAAGAAAGGAAAAAGAGGAGGGGGGGGAAGGAAAAAATGCATAAAATGTGTAATATTTAAGAAGAAATATATATATATATATATATATATATATCTGTATACGGTAGTGACTCACTGAAAAAACAAGCAATCAGACCAACATTACCATGATCTCTCAGCAGAAGATATAAAAGTCTTTCACTGAACCGATTAACCCTTTTTAAATGTACGTAAGACGTTTATTTAAAGTCTGTTTTTATTCCACTTTTTCATTTCTTTGAGTCTGGTTTTGGGTTGTTGTTTTCTTTTAGGGTTTTGTTTTTTGTTTATTTTTCTTTGTTTTGTTTTTTTTTGTTTTGTTTATTTGTTTGGGGTTTACAGGTAGAATAATAAATCTGGCAGCTGATTCCTGCAAGATTGTTGTGTATTGGATTCCTACACATTCGGACTGGAGAGGCACAATAACATTCTCCTTTTGGAAGAGGAGATAATGATGGTCTGTTCCAAGGAAGAAAGGAAGAGGGAAAAATGAGGAGTACATACAATCCACTGGTAGCTATATACAAGTCATAGTTTTAGGTTGACAGAACACTGTATTTTACTGACAAAAGAATGAAGGATAGCTGATGTAAATTTAGAGGACTGATAACAACTGAAAACTCATACACATTTTCACAGAGCATTTTAATATCCTACTGAATTTGACTGTGTGTGTTTTCAATTGTATATTAGCAGGAGGAAATACACAGGCTTCATCTGTGCTCCTGTTTAAGGAGAAACTGTAAAGGAACAAGCTTGTGCATGCTGGCTTCTGTGTGCTTGCTGCCAATAGCATCAGACAGCATGAGGTAGTGCCACTGTGAAGCTAACCTGGGAGACATCACTGCAGGACCCATGCACAGTGTCATGGCTGTAGGTGCTCAAATGTTCTTCCTTTGCTGTAGCAGTTCAGCTACATTGGAAGCACAAATTCTGCCTTAGGAATATGGCTTTCCATGCTAGAGAACCAAGGCCTTTTCTCTATAAGGTCACCAGTGTAAGTCCTATACAACGACTGTGGTGCAGTTCTTAACAGACCTTATCTGCCTGGTTTACTTTAGAGTTGAATATTGTGGTAATGAGGATGGATGAAAGTATGGGAACATTTTCTCCCATATTTCCCCATGAAGAGCCCTTTGCTCAGGGCCCTTTCTACTTTGAGATTTGAGACCATTTTCCAGGGGTTAGTGCTTCAAAGTTGTATGGACATCAGACTGGGTTGTACTGCAAATTCATCTTTATGTGACAATATCATCTAGTAAATGTTTTTGCTTTTTTTTTTTTATTTCAAAAAAAGTATTTATTTTTCTTGTTGTTAGTATGAAATGGACTTGTGTGTACAAAGAGTATTATGATGAAATTGTTGAGTTGTTAATAGCTATACTTTTTATTCTGGTGATTATTAGTTTCAGTTTATATACTACAGGTAATAGCACACATGAACAGCCCTACTCAGTGTTCACTTAATAGCTCTGAGGACTTTTACAAATAACATCCTTCAAAAATGTTTTGGGAGTCTTAATTAATGTGGTATTTTACCTTCTTAAGAATCACCAGTCTGAAATACCCCACTTGAATCTAGCTGTAATAGTCTAGGAGATTTATATTTTTATTATTTTATTTTTAATTAATTTATTTTTTTAATCCTGAGTCTACTCTGCTTGGAAGAAAGGTAGCAGCTGTGAGCAGGTGCCTGTACCTTGGAAATTCCAGTTCAAAGTCCCCTGCGTTTTGCTGAGATACCAAGCTACAAACTGGAACATGTGTGATAGATGGCTGCACTGTCTTCCTTGTTCTTACACAGAGAGGGGATTTCATTGCCTCATCTTCTGTTGCTTCTGCTACAGGAGTGATAATTTCTGGTGGGGCGGAGGGGGTGGAAGGTAAAGATAAGGTCAGTAGCATTTTAAAACTACAGGCTTACCCAGAGAATATCTATTAGATCCCTAAGAATCATACACATATAGGCAAGGGGCTGATGGCCACCCAGCTTTCATGACCATATAGGTAGCGTAAGTACAGGAAACTTCATGTCTTACTTCAGGAGGCTGAAATACTGGATTTCTATTGAATACAAATTTAATTTCTGTGGGAAGGAAATACTTATGCCATCTTGTGTAATAGTCTCAAAATTCCCATGAAGAATCTCATTGACATTTTCCCAAATAACTATTTTTATGTGTGAAAATGACACCCAAAACATCACCAAAAGAAGGGATAGATAAGCATACTGTTCTCCAAAACTATAGCACCATGTATCCTAGAAATGTATGATGTCTTTATACTGCTGCTGTATTATCCATACTGCAGACTTTTATTGAACTAACCTCTACAAAACACAGCATACCCCAAGAGCTGGTGGGTTTGTTGTGTTTTTTTTTTTTTTGGAAACTTCCTGATATTAATATACATTGCAGGACAGTATCTCTGAGGCAGGGTCATAGGTGTTTAGACTTGATAAAATACAATTTTAGCTTTTACAAAGCTCTCTGGACATTTCTGCTCATGTCCATGCGTTTTGCTTGCAGCGTAGTGAGGTTACTACAGCCACTGATATTATCTTTATTTTTGCTGGTTTGCTAGTAGCTTGGTTCATTTTCTTTTACAACTGCCTTTACATGTCTCTTTCCTTACTCCGGATAACCAGGGGTCCAAAATAATGGTTGCTGTTTGATCTGCAGTGTAGGCTGTGCCAGTTCTTTGCTGCAAGAGCCCCAAAAAACGAGTAGAAATAATTTCACCAATTTCTCTGCTCCGTTCTGTGATTTGACTGAGCTGACCCATTTGAAGATATTTTAAAACAAAACTTCACTCAAAGGAAAGGCATGAATTTGTGTCAGGAGTGGGTCAGGTTCAGTTTTAGGAGAAGATCCTTCACTTGGTGGTGTTCAGGCACTGGAACAGGCTCCACAGGATCATAGCCTCAAACTGCTGAAGTTCAAGAAATGTTTGTACAGTACTCTCTGAAATAAGGTTTGAATTTTGGGTGATCCTGTGTGGAGACAGGAGTTGGACTCCATGATCCTTGTACATCCTTCCCACCTTAAGATATTCCATGATTTTAGGATTTTAGTGAACTGTGTTTGTTAGAACAGTGGCAGTTTATAGAAGCTCAGTTATGGGAGCTGAGGTTGAATGTTTTAGAGACACCATCAAGGCTGGCTTTGGTGGTTTTCAGACAGTTTTCCCTGAGATGTTTAGGCATAGGGCTACACAACCCAACAGAGGCAGAAAGAGATGGTTTTGTAGAGGTACCAGCTCCTCAGAGCTTGAGGAGTTTGCTCAAATACACAGGCAAGGCTGCTGCCTGGTTGGCTGCAGTGAATGTGCCCTGAGAGTCCTGATGAGGTCTACATGTATTTAGAAGAGCAGAGGAGCATGGTCCCAATGTGCCCATGGGAGGCATAGAAATGGGAGAAAGTCTGTCAGTGACGATCTAGACCTACCAACTAACTAAACTGGAGCTGATTTGTACAGGAAGGAGGTGACAATATGACCATTACAATAAATCACAGAGATAACTATTTGAAATACAAGCTGTAGGAGAATCATAAGAAATGATGGAAAGTAATAAACTCTGTAAACAGCAATGACTTTTAAGACCCCAGTGCTTTTGGGAGTGCTTCAGGAAAAGGAAGAGAGAAAGTAAAATGCAGAAAGGGACAGTAATATTAGATGAGAACAACAGGAGTCAAATCATAAGCTGCATTAGGGGACCTGGAAGATTGCAGTGTTTTAGATAAGGAAGTAAGGGACCAAGATAAGTACGGAGTCAGTAAACTGAGATAAGGGGAGGAGAGGAGGTAATTGCAGGCAGTGCACTATGTGGTCAGTGGGCCAAATGTGCTGCGCCAACAAGGCTGCACCAAGGGCGTGCTGGCCCCGGTTAGTTCAGCCCCAAGGACAGGAATATCAGAACTGCCTCTGGAGTGATTGTTGATAATTCAGTAAAACCATCTGCACAGTGTTTGGCAGCTGTTAAAAGAGCAAACAAGATATTGGAATATGCAAAGAGTGTTCTGGGCTATAAATGTAGTGACTTTATTGTCCCACTATATTTAAAAAAAAAAAAAAAAAAAAAAAAAAAAAAGGACAACTTTCAAGGATAATGGATCACATTGTGGGCTGATGTAAATCAGTACAGTTAGCTATGTAGCTTTGCCCTAACAGAGTCCATGGCCTGTTATTAGTAATGTGCATGCATTTCTAGATGTGGTATCTACCTGGGACACTTTCACTTGTTACAGTATTCAGGGAGATGAAAATGATCTAGAACTAGGGCATAGCATGAGACCAATAAAAAAAGAAAAATGTTGAAATTAATAAAAATATATGTGTTCTGAATTCTACCAATACAGACAACTCAAACCACTTTTACATAAAGCTCTCTGCACTGGAGCTCTGCTCGTCCTTACATTACAATGGCCTTTTGTGACAAATGCTCACAGAATATATGTGCTGGAGTCTCTGCTACAGGTGGCCTCTGTGACAGTGGTAGAGACCTGTAGGTCAGACTGCCTTTCTGGCTCTTTGTGAAGATGTTGTGGCCATTTAGAAGTCTTAAGGAGTGCACTAAGCTTCCAGCTATTCTCAGGATTAGAAAATTTCATGTATACTGCAGATGTACAAGGCTAGACTGTCAAAGGAATTTCAGCCACTGCTCTGCTCCATTTTATAAGGCTCTGTGAGATCAGCTGTAGGTGTTAGGATATCTAAAGGCCTCCAAAAACTCTTTCAAATGCTGGTCAGATGAACCAGGGCTTCTCTGCTTCCTTTGGGGAATGAAATGTGGGAAAGAGACACAAAATGAGTGAAGACCTAGATCTGCATCCACAGAGAAATAAAATGAAGAGAACTTTAGTGTTATTATTTTAAAGGAAGAGTTTCAGCATGACACTGCAGGAGGTTGCTCATTGAAGTTAAAGTAGTCCTTGGAACCCAGAATAGATGCCTAATCTTAGGATAAGACTCTTAGATTTGCACAGTGCTTGCATGTACTTGTTCAAGATTCAGTCTTTAATGTATCTGTTTTTTGGTGCTTAACTCTTGCAAATGCATGAGATTCCAAATATATAAATTCAACTCAGTAACAGTTTATGTTAGACACTACTTCATGGTTCCTAACATTTCTGTGTTAATCTAGCTGCAGTGATTGAAGAAGCACTGCCCCATAAGGAAAGGTCAGTTCCTGGAGCTATACAATCTATTAAACTGAATAGTGTACATGACTCTTATCTATTTGTAAGTGACATAGCCTGGCTGTGGCAAAACCATTGCCAAAAACTAATCTTGGTTTACTATTGCTTTATGGAAGCTAAATGGTGGGAAAACAGTCCTTTTGACTGCTGCTACAGTTCTAATCACCACATCTCAGGTTATGGGAGACCTAAAAATTTGCCGAGAGAGGTCTTAAGAATGAGCAAGGCTTGGGAAATGTGGAAATTAAAAAAATTTCACCTTGGGACAGATAGCTGAGAAGGGTTAAAATCAAGGTCTGCAGTACCATAAGCCACTGGGAATAAAACAGAGAAGAATCATTTACTGACAAGAATTTATTTTGGGGGTAATAGAAAAAAGCAATTTGGGCATTTAAAGAAAATAAAGGAAGTACTTTGTTACACAGCACCATTATTAATTTGTGACATTTTTTTCACACAAACTGTTTGGGATGTCACAAGTCTTAAATGAATTAAGATAAATTGCTTAGAAATAATTATGGAAGAAATGGCTAACAAGGATTCTCCACAGCGATGAGGAAGCTGAACTCTACAAATCAGGAAGTCTAACACAGTGTGTGTCAGCTCCTCAAAGGATGTGCCACCCTGTTCCCATTCTTTGTTTCTAAACACTGATTGTGGTCTATGCTGGGACATACAGATCTTTGGCCAAACAAGAGGAGTTGGTATTTCCTGGTAGTGAGTACTATTTGAAACAAAGGCACTAAGTTCTGTAGGCTCATGGTGGTGATCAGTGTCTTGCATTTTGTTTGTGCCCTGTGAATGCAAAAACAAGGAAAAAAAAAGAAAAAAAAAGAAAAAAATGAAGAAGTATATGACAAAACTGCCTTCAGTAGATTGTTTCTACACAAAACCTATTAATTTGAACCTGAAATTCTTTTTTTCTAGAATTTGTTTTCCACGTCTAGCAAGCACATCCTTTATAAAGGGCTATTGTTAACTTGCGCATGTTCACTAAGCTGCTGATTTGGGGATGGGGTTATTTTTAGAGGGCGAAGAGAAACACTGCAGCATTTGTGTTCAACTAGGGACTTTACATCTTTCAAAAAAGAAGAAAATAGATCAATTTGTTACTGTTATGTCCACTTTATTGTCTTGCCACTTAACGCTTAACATTTCACCATGATGTTTTCTCTCTCTGTGGCATTTTTGCACAGACCAAACTAAGATTTAATAATATATAAGATTGAAGCAGGTCTCAGAAATTATAACCCCCCCAAAATATGGAGAGAGAGAAGAAACCACAAATGAACGTCTTTCCCTTCTCATATTACCTCTAACTCTATCAATAGCATATTCCATAATGCTCTGAGTTCCATCCTCAACAGATAACATTAAGCAGTACATATCCTAATTTCATCAGACTTGGACTCTTAAAGCCGTAGGTGACTTCATGCATTTATATAAATTCTATCAACAGACCAGTGCATCTGACTCTTTGAAAGCAGGTGCAGATTCGTGCAGAGATTTCTCATGAGATTGGTTTGGATTTTGAGGGGGTGAGTATAACAAATACTGACAGCAAGAGACCCTAAAGAAAAGCTCTGGAAATTCTATGTGCACATAGTGTCTTTAGTTAGTAATATTTATGGAAGACAATTAGGCAGGTTTATTTGTCTGATTTAAGTATTACTTAGTGGTGACCCTGTGCATAAAATGTAATGTGAAGTCAGTATTTCTGAAAATTTATGAGTATCTAGCTATAGAAGCGTGACCTGCTGACTCACTGTCCCAAAATGGTGTCAGTCTAAAATATCACAGCAAGTGTGAGCTGCATTCTCATACAAGTCCTAAAAGACAGCCATTTCATATATTAAAAGAACACTGTGATGCGTATGTATGCATCTTGTAAGGAAGGACAGAGAAAGACTCCCAAGAGCATTAAGCAAAAGAGAATGTTGTAGTTCTCAGTATTGCTGCAAATTGGCAACTGCAAGCTGTAAACTGTAAGTCATGAGAAGTAAAATGCAGCTCAGAATTTGGCAACTTTTAACTCTAAGGCATGAGACGAGCATCCAAAATCTCATTCTATATGGAAACAGAAGCGACTCAAGCCAAAAAGTTTTTGCTCTGTATGAACTGATCTCAAATTTGATGAGACAAAGCCAATGTGGAATGTTTGTCAAGATATATTACAGATTTATTTTGTTAAAAAAACACATACCCTTATTTATAAGATAGATAAAAGAAAACATGGAAATGACAGCAATGATGTTGCTGAAGAAAAGGAACTAGAGGAGTTTACATATGTAGCAAAGAGCACACCAAGAAAAGCAAGCCAGTCCAGTTCCCTCAAATATATATTTTTTAAAGTTTATGCAAGGAGGAGATTATATATTATATATATATACATATATTGTTGTTGTTGTTGTTGTTGCATGACCTTGTTTTATGAGGGAAAAATTATCTTTCCCTAAAAAATTCAACAGATATCAGACTTCCTAACCTTTTTCATGGTTCTTGTTCTTGGAAAGATGGAATTAAGGTTTAAAGCTGAAACCTGTGACTCAAGTTTTACTTAATGCAGTTGTTACATCGTAATGATAGAATACATATTGGACTGTTATGTTACAATGTTTTTATTGACATTGAAGTGAAGGAGATGTATTACTCATTCCTGAGCTGCTTGATGATACCGTGGCATTTAGTTGCGCAGGAAGAAGTACAGTTTACAGCTGCTCACCCCCACCTCATCCCCGCCAAAAAAAGCCTTTTTTAGCAATGTTCTCATAGCATTGGCTATTTTTTGTCTGCCTCTGTGCTGTAAAGCAAAATAAAAACAAAATAAAACAAAACAAAAAAACTATTCTTAGAAAATTTATAAATTTTTAAATAACAGTGTAGGCTTCATCAATAGTCTGCATATGAGGTCAGTCACTGTGACAGAAATTTTCAAGTCCTGACAAAGGATTTGTAAGTGAGATCAAGTAAGAAAGAGTGGCTTAAGGAAGCAGCACAGATGTGTTAGCTAATAATTGTATGGGGTGAATTAATGTGGTTTAAGTTATCTCCAGCTGTTTTATTGCTCAGTGTTGCTAAAACAACAGAACCGATTTTGAATCTCTCTTGTCATGGGTTATCCAACGTGTCTGAGGAAATCTGGGGACTTCTCAGGAGGAGGCCAGTCCCAAACTTTAACAGCTATATTTTACAAAGACGTAGACAATAGGATTAAAGAAACTGTATATCTGCAAAAATGAAAAGGGAAGGGAAGGGAAGGGAAGGGAAGGGAAGGGAAGGGAAGGGAAGGGAAGGGAAGGGAAGGGAAGGGAAGGGAAGGGAAGGGAAGGGAAGGGAAGGGAAGGGAAGGGAAGGGAAGGGAAGGGAAGGGAAGGGAAGGGAAGGGAAGGGAAGGGAAGAAAAGAAAAGAAAAGAAAAGAAAAGAAAAGAAAAGAAAAGAAAAGAAAAGAAAAGAAAAGAAAAGAAAAGAAAAGAAAAGAAAAGAAAAGAAAAGAAAAGAAAAGAAAAGAAAAGAAAAGAAAAGAAAAGAAAAGAAAAAAAGAAGGGATTTGGGGATTTGGAGACTTCTTTTTTGCACAGTGAGTATTTATTTTCTGTGAAAGAACTCAGAAATAACCAACTCATCTTAGAAACATATCGGGATAAATCATAAAGCTTTAAAAATGGCTTGAGAATGTAGGCCTCAATGACTTAAAATTGTATTTTTTCCTATCTGAATATCTCAGGATTTAAAAGAACAAAGATGTCAGTTTTAACATTCACAATGTTATTCTTTACTGAGAAAAATTGTTTAGATAGGATTTAAGCTTTAACCAAATTAGTCTATTTTGGTCATCAGTCAGTTGTAACCTGGGAGGGAACTTCAGATTTTGTGGGAAATGGATGGAAATCGGAAATTTTGTCAGATTTTCTTTTTTTTTTTTCTTTTCTTTTTTTTTTTTTTTTTTTTTTAAGTTATCCATTTTGCTGGAATGTGAGGTTGCCCAATGGAGCCGGAAAAAAAGAAAGTTAAAAATGCATGGATAATTATAGTTGACATATAGCTTTTTGATTTACTACATGGATACTATTCATGTACATAGACTCTATAGGCACTTTATATAATAGCCATGTAATTAATACATACATTATTAATATATAAGTGCTTCTATTAAGAAATGTCATTAATGATCCTGCCATCCTGAACCTGTAAAGTACAACTTAGTGTGATCCCCATAAAACATTTTTCCTGCCTGACAGTATTAGGCAAAAAAAAAAAAAAAAAAAAAAAGAAGAAGCAAGAGTAAATTCCTCCCAGTACATAAAATCTACTAATAAAACTGTACTCTATTTCAGAAGCAGCCAGTCTCATTTCCTTAGAAAGGAAGCACACAGACTCCATTTTGGTGAAGCAGGTTGAAAAGATACAGAAGTTTATGAAGGATGATGTAAAATAAACTGACAAGTCAAATGTCTAGGAAAATACTAGAGGAAGAACTGTACCAATGCATAATGTATTCAGTATAATACATGTAAAACTCTTTCTTTCTCCTTTGTTCAGTTTCAAAGTGGATTTGGAAAGGATGGAGGAGCAGTTCTGAGGGGAAGAACATTTAACAGATTTCTGTTACTTTTATAAGACAGTCCATGTTTCTGTATAATAATAGAAAAAAATATTCAGCTTCCTCTGAGAACTGTAAAATTAAACATCTTCACGAGACTTAGAAAAAGAATAATCAGTGAGTTTAAGGTTAAATATAATAGTTATGGCAGGTATATGGAGACTTTAGGATTGCAAATGTAATCACCTCTGTCAAAAGAATGTAGAGCAGTGAGTACTTAGTCACAATGTTTAAATCTACATAGTTCAAATGCTTTCTCTGAGTCTGCCTTAAGGTCCTTGCAATCTATGTCCTTCTGTCTTTTGATGTATTATTTTCTGAATGTGTGGGCATTCTCTGGGTTGGTGGAAACCTGAACTGCAAGTGAAAGAAGATTAAGGGCCAAATACAATAAGAAGCATCAGGTTTTGTCATCTTCTGCTGGCCTCAGATTTTTTCTGCAGTTTAAATAAACCAATTCTGAAGTCTGTTGAATTCATCAGAACAGGGCCCCAGATAACCCTACTCTACCTTATTATCATATGGATGAAGCTAATCTTGTATGCTTTTATTTTTTAATTTATTTGCTTTATGTGAGGGCACTGATTCATCCTGGATCTGTTCATTCGTTATACATTTACACTTGTGTGAAGGGTCTGAATCTAGCAAGGTCAAACCAATCAGCACAAATGCAAATGAAAGTAAAAGGTAAAGAACTGGTCTCCGGCATCAAGTTGTTTGCTGTCTTCTCCATCCAAGAATCTTTTTTTCTCTGTGCTTTATTTGAGCTGTCACAGTCTATAACTTCTTTTTATTCTTTATACTGAATACACTGTAATCTGCTACTTATTCAGATTAGAAACTTCATTTTCTAGTTTATTCTATATTTTTCACTTGGCTTTGTTTTTTTTCCTCTTTCATTTTGAAAACCCCCGTTTCAGGAAGCTAAGGTGGACACATCATTTTATTCAAATGGATGTACACACCTTACAGGGAGTACTATGGCAGAGAAACATTGCAAAATATATATATATATATTCATTATTTGGTTTTGATATATGAGATATTTGAGCATGAAGACCACTGTAAGTCTATACAAGGATATTATGCATTATTAGATGTATCTTTCCTTCTGAAACATACCAGCAGAACCTTTTAAAGCCTGTGCTGATTTTGCCAGGCCTAGAGGAAGTATGCTCATTGCCAACTTGTTTTAACTGAGCAGCAGTTTCGAGCCAAAGGAGGCAAGGAATCTGGGGAGGCACTCTCTTCTTTTAGTCTTAATCATCTGGCACCTGCTGTAATGTCTTCTACCTGAGTTCTGCAGAACTGTTGTTAGGGGAAGATATGTTGGGACAGGACCCTTTAATGATAACTCCCACCAGTTGAAAGTAATAATGGTTTTGGGGAAACTGTAACTTTAAAAAGAGAAAAGATGAATCTGTGCTTGTACATCAGATATTCTGCATTTACTATGAGGTTGCTCTGTCCTCCTGCAACTCCATCTTTTCCCAAGGTATTTTGTCAAAGGAACGATGAAGAAACATTTTTATTACCAGTACCTGATCAGAAATTGGGTTCTGTTGCATTAGCACAGTCTTTACTCATAAAGGATGTACATTCAGGATGGCCCTTTGTTTTTCACTCTTATTTTGATTAATGAATTTAGTAGCTAATAAAAACAGGTGGTAAAGATTTACCACGTGATCCAACCAAATCACAATGACCTTTCTCTGACATGAACTATCAAAAATACAGCATGAGCACAGCTCATATGAGACCTCAAAATTTGTTTGCTTTTGCACCTAATGCCAGAACTTAAACTCTGTTCTCCTAAGGCTGAAAGGCTAATGTACTAATTTACAGTGTCATGCAGCTGCCTATTTGGTTGAGTTTTCTTCTCACAGAAGGTTAATTTCCATAAAAAGGATTTTCATTTGACTGGTCTTGTTTAAACAAGATTTTATGGGATTTGGTTTCAGTCCGGGTGTTTGGTGTTTCATTGCAGAAAGAAAAGCAGCAAAAGAACAGAGAATGCTTTTTAATTTTTCACTTAACAAGCCTATTAGTAGCCTTTTTTTTAATTATTATTTTTTATTTATTTTTAATTTATTAAACATATGTGCCTGTCCTGGGCTAGTGGAGTGTTTTCCTCTCTGTAACACCTAGCAGCACAGATAAACCTAGAGCTATTTATCATTCTGGTCTTTGTGATTCTTTTCAGAGAATGCTTACTAGAAGATAAAACTGTACTAGATGACAGGTATTAGCTGCCAAATGGCTCCACTAGTATTGTCCTGGCTTCATGGTGATCTGGTGAAATACCTGATTTCCAGGAGGTTGCAGCAGAAGTTTCCCATAGACTTGAGTTAAAGGTCTGGTGATAGACATGAAACCACCTTGAAAAAGACAAAACAAAATTATACTTGTTGGTAGGCACTCATATGATCAAATCATACAGTTCTTCAAGAAATTTGTTTCTAATGGTTTGTAATCAGAGCTATTAACATTGATTAACAATATAAGACAGATGAAAAGCTGTTGATTGTCCTTACTCAGATTAATTTGGTTTTGGTCTCTCTAACATATAAGAATCAAAATGTAGAACAAAACTCTCCAACAAGGACTGGTAATGTAATTAAAATGGAGGAAAGAAAAAATTCAAAGCAGTAAACAAATCCATCTTCTCTAACTATACTGGACAAAATCCAAGTTGAATTCAGCGTACAAGCCTCTAAAATGTTGCTAATTTAAAGCTCTTTGCAGGTGAGGTTAACTGATGGTAGCATTTGCCCCTGCAACTCATTTAGAAATACATCTTCATTTGGCACAATGCAGCAGAGATGAAAGGCAACAGCACTTTGTGAGTTTTACTGAGCAAAAAGGTTTAAAGAAGCTGACAAACGTCATAAGGTATTGTTGTACCAGTTTGTATTGATTGTGCTGGAGGGCACCTCCTTGTGGAAGAGGATTGATTTCTCTGTGTTTTCAAAAGAGATTTTAATAGTCTTTGTACTTGCTGTCATGTTGCAAACACCCACAAGCAAGACACATCTGAAACCACAACTGTAAAAGATCAGCCCCTTAGCCTCCAATAAGCATCAATTAATGCTTTAGAAAAACAACCCCTAAACACTTTTACTGAAAAAGGTTTATATAGGTTGTAAGGTTGTGCGATACCAAAGAAATCAGTGCCATGCAGAAATTAAATTAGCTCATCTTCAGAAACAGATTGAGTTCTCAATTTCTGATTATTTGTCAAGATAGTCAAATTCTTCCTTATATTCACAAAAATGTGAACACTGTTAATTTCAGTCATTTGAGTCACTAGATAGAAAATTGTTCCTAGAATTTTGTCTTCTGTGTGTTTGCTCAGAAGTTTAGTGTTTCTTTCATTTATCAAAGTAAAACATTCACAGAGAAGAAATGACTCACTGGTTACATTTCAAATTTGGATAGAGAAAAGCACTGAGCACCATGTGTCTTTTTATGCATTATATACATACGCATGGCCAAATGACTACAATAATCCTACAGTTTATCACAGATCAATATAATAGTAGTTCTCCATATGGAATATCCCTGAAGAATTTAGCAGATTTGAAGCCATTAAGTTTCTATTAGCTTTAATGTAATATGAGAAATTTGGAATGTAACACAACAGGAAATATTTATAAATTTTGAAAAAACATATTTTTCAGAAATAGCATAACTGTAGTCATTATCATTGGATGTGCCATAAAATTTTTTATTCTGTTCTTTTGGGCTTTTCTACAAGGTGATGAAATCTTTTCCTTGTAAGTAACTCTACATCCTTCAGGCACAAGTTCTTTTGGTTTCTAGTGAAATGTCTTCTCTGGCAGCTCCTCCCAAGACCCCATGGTGCATTTGTTGTTTCTCATGCCTGTAGTAGGTGATGTATCCTCCCTGAGTTATCACTGACAGCTGGATCTTCTTGGCTACTGGAGAAGCCATAGCTCCATCATGAATCAGCTCACTGTGTGTGTCATTAGGAGAAAAGTTCTGTACCCCAGCTACATGCCAATCCACATATCATGTCCTCTTCTTTTCCTCTTGTAAGTGCAAATGTCACCTTCTTTTTCTTCATGTGTATTAGTACAGGCCTGTGAGAGAAACAGAGATTTTGTCACACAGCTGACAGTCATTGCAATTCTCCAATCCTTGCTATTCTGCTTTGACTTATAGATGGAGCATTGACAAGGCACATCCATAAATTAGTTGCCTAAGGTAAAATAGGGAGAATATCCTCTGTTTTGTGTTAGCAGTTACCAAAAAGCTTTTTGTATTTTCTGGAAGAATATGTTGAGTTGCAGCTGTTGTAATGCAAATTATAGATTAAGGACAAATCAACATGAAGGTAAATAAGATTATTAGGACTATTTCCACTGATGTCTGTAGTAGGTTGGTCTGAGTTAATAAGATTTCTGAAGTAACAGCTTTATTTTACTTTTACACTTATGCAGTATTTTGTGAAGTGAGGTCTGGAATCTGTTTTTTACAGCTGCGCTAAAAATAACAGTGATGTAACGTTCTTTGGAAATACTGAGCTTTACTGTGGAACCTATAGTTGGAGTTTCTAACTTTTCCTAGTTTGTTAATTTTAGTTGCAGCTTTTTCTCCCAGCATTTTAACACAAGGAAAACTCAATTCCCAAAACTCAAGTGTTGGGAAAAGTGAAGAATAAAGGAAACGATGCAAAATGTTGGATGTTGAAGTAAAAAATGTTGAAGTAAAGATGGCAGCCATTCAAAATAAATCAAATAAACTTTCAGTAAGTTTCTTGTTTGTACAGAACATCAAAGATGTGAGGCTGAAAGAAAAGTATCTTAATTTTACTGAAATGTGTATTTCAAGATATAGTGTAGTCATTATCAAGACCATCAACACTATTTTTTCCAAAACAAATATACAAACATAGAAAAGACTGCTGCTTTTGTAGAATACTAATGAAAAATAGTAGAGAAAAATTAGGGAAAATGTGGAAGACAGACAAAGAGAGAATGAGTAACATGACTTTGTGAATCAGCAAGTATTGGCAGTGCTTCTTAAAATCTTAACCAGCTGGAAAATGTTGGATCTAACATAAGTTAGAATACAGAATATTTATATTACATTGGATAGCGGAATAAAAAAATAAAATATTTTTACTGATGCTTTGATGATGATGTGAAATTCTGAGATTGGCTAGTATGCATATAAAATTGAGTAGTGTATATAGTGTATACTATGTATTGTATATTTACAACTTATACATAGGGAACAACTACTCTTTCTTCTAAGTGAATGAATCTTAATCTCTACTGTAAGACAGAGAAAATAGTTCATAATAGTTCAGTATTCATCCTCCTTTCAGCAGCTCTTTTTGGGAATGGCAGGGTAAGCTCACTCAAAAGGGTCTAACTGAACAGTTGTATAGTAGCAAAGTGATGAGTTTATTCCTAGAGCAAATATTGTGCAAGAATTTTCAGTTTATCATGAGAGCCTGTATTGTTTTATATGTATGTATGGTACAAGCTGAAAAGTTTTTAGAAGAAAGATTATGTGTGAGAAAGTTGCCTCCATTTTGGGAGAAATCTGAACCAAAGCACTTGACTCAAATGAAACAGTCGATTTTAAAAGTCAAGTTAAGATGTTCAGTAATCAACAGCATAATTCTGTCACTGAAGGAGTACAGATGCCTGATCACGGAAGTTTATAAAAATTATGGAATTAGTGACATAAAAATATTGTACATGGTTTATCTCACCTAGCTCTCTGCTGTTTGACTGTTTCATGCCACATACATTACACTCTTTTAAAAATGTCACTATTTAACATCCAACTCTGTCTTTGAAAATGCTGTTGAGTAACTGAGAAAAGATTCTCATAGAAATATGTTGTTTTATTCTTAGAATTATCATGGAATAGGTAATGAGAGCTAGGTAATGAGCTGTGATTGCACAGGTGATACTGCATAGAATTTAACAGCTACTATTTCATGTCTAAGATAAATGTCAAATCTTCTCTCATGCAGTCATAAAATATTTCATGTAATCTTGTACAGAATCAAACACATCTCTAGTGATCTGTTTTTACTCCCTCTGCGCTAGTAGAAATACAGCAGGATTGTGTTTGTAGGACCTGGCAAAGATCTGTATCTTGTATCAGCAAGTATATTTCTCTGACAGGAAGGCAGAGTTCTGGAAATTACAGGTCAACCATATGAGAAAAAATGAGAAATGAAGGAGCCCAAGGGCTCAGCTCTTAACCTAGTGCATATAGGTAGAATACTGTGTTCCTTGTCAGTTTAGCTCCTTTGGTGGCATGATGTTATCGGTGATGTAATGTTTTCACACTTAACAGTGTAATAGTTTGTAATAGTTACTGTAATTGTTAAATATGTGATGCTTCACATATTTTACATTAGTATGAAATAAGAGCTGATGTTTGTTTAATATTTACCAGGAAAAATATATTCTTTTCTGTGTGTGAAAAATTTGTCAAATGAGGGAATGGCCTCAAGTTCCATCATAGGAGGTTTAGGTTGGATATTAGGAAAAACTTCTTCAAAAGAGTGGTCAGGCACTAGAATGGGCTGCCCAGGGAGATGGTGGAGTCGCTGTCCCTGGAAGTATATGGATGTGGTACTAAGGAACATAGTTTGGTGGGCAACATTGGTGGTAGGTGGGCAGTTGGAGTAGATGATCTTAGAGATCTTTTCCAACCTTTATGATTCTATAATTGTATGAACTACAGATGGCTAGGAAAAATGAATGAGCCACAGTGCTCTTGTTCCCAGAGACTTATCCTTTCATTCCATATTTGACTTACTTCACAGAGCTGGTCATGGTATTAATTTCTCTGTACTCTGGCTCCAAAATGTGAGTTATATTCCTTATCACATTGATTTGATATTCCTAAATGAAAAGTATTATTTTTAAACATGGAAACTAATTATTTAGCCTTTTATGAAAACTACAGATTTCTAGAAGTGGCTCCCGTATAGAATCATATTCCATAGAATCACAAGTTTGGAAAGGACCTACAAGATCATCTAGTCCAACTATTCTCCCCTTTACCATACCTACAGAAAGCCACTAAACCATATCTCCTAGATCCCTGTCCAGACACCTCTTGAACACTGCCAGGGATGGCGACTCCACCACCTATATACTGAGGTAAAAGCAATAAGCATCCCAGAAATACTGAAAACTCAAAGCTTACCAACTTTTGGAGCCTGTTTCTTGATGTCCATAAGATGTAGAAGTGTGTGACCACAAAGGAAAGTAGGGGACTGGCAAGTAGAGTACAAGTAGAGGGATATGCATAATTCCCTTGAGAATACTGATGAGGTAAGCAAATGGAAAAAGAAGTAGAACGAGTGGCAATAAAGTGAAGAAAAGAAGGAGAGGATTGTTCTATGAATAGAGTTAAATGAAGTATAAGGGTTACTGGAGTAGTAGAGATTAGGAGAATATATAGAAAGGACCAAGAATGAAGGGAAACAAACTTAAGAGATATAAGTGAATTAGAGGCAGATGCTCCTTATTGTTAATTTCTTTCCAAACCATTAGCTTTGCAACAGTTTGTATAGAATACAGATTGCATTCCTTATTTTTCAGGATACTGGTTGTCCTTTGTGTTGGGACAAATTATCACCTGAATGAATACATTACAGCTGTATCAGAAGTTGTCAAAGCTTTTAAAAATGGAAGTGCTCAAGTGAACATCAGTCATGTTCTAACAACCCTTGGAAAAGTTGAGAAGTGTGAAAATGAGATAAGGATTAATGTAGTGGGAAAATCTTATGGAATATTCTACTACATGATAAATGGTTTTATGAAAAAAGAACTTTTTGACACGTTGACTCTGTTTGAATATATTGGTATAGCATTTTGGCACATGTTTGAAATTTAAAACAAAATTTGTACAGATTTTTGCCATCTTCATTCCTGGGTTAATGTTTTTAATCTACACAGACCAATGAACTGAACTGAAGAGAACAGAATAGAATAGAACAGAATAGAATAGAATAGTTCAGCTGGAAGGGACCTACAGATATCATCATCAAATCCAACTGCCTGGCAGCTTACAGCTTTCCCTCCTCAGGAAGTTGAAGAAAGAAATACGGTTGCCTTGCAACAGCAAGTGCCCTTAGCTTCTCCTCATAGGACGTGCCTACCAGCCCTTTCGCAAGCTTTTCTGACCTCCTCTGGAAACTTTCAAGTATTTTAACATCACTTTTATATTGTGGAGTCCAGAACTGCATGCAATATTGAAGATGAGTCTGCACAAACATTGAATATAGCAAGAGAATCACCTCTTTTGACTGACTGGCTATGCTGTGCTTAATGCACCTCAAAACATAGTTTGTCCTCTTGAAATATTTTTTACTCCCCAAATCCAAATACTAAAGGATTTAAGCTTTTGAGTAGAGGCTGCAGAAGAAAAAGCTGAAAAAAGTCAAGGTTAAGTTGTTCTAAATAATGAATGTTGATTATTTTTTCTTTATTTGTTTTTATTCTTTTAAACTTGATAAGTAATGATGTCTTAGAAGAGCTGGTAATTAAAAGATAACTTGCCTCAAAAATTTATCTCATTTGATCTAAAGAAAGAAGGACCTAAAGTAGATTTGTAGTGAAGATTCTTCATTTCCAAAGGTAAAAGATATTACTAAAATGAATGCCTATAGAACTAAGGAATTTTATTATAGAGAGGATAATGTGTAGGTAAAGTTAAAGGTTATCTTCTTTGACATTCTGGACAGGTAGGACCAGATGAGAGGAGCTCATAAGAAAGGATTACAGAATCCTTTAATATGAGACCACAAGCCTACAAAGTATGGAATAATAAGTAATTCAGTAAAGATATTTTTATTTTTAATGTTGACAAGTGTGGGGATAAAGTGAAGACTGAGAAAAGCAAAGCTGAATTTATTCATGAAAAACAAAACAAAACAAAACAAAACAAAAAAAGCCAAACACCCTCAAATCTATATAAATAATAATAAAAAAAAAAATTAAAGGAAAAAAAAATCTGAAGTTTACTTTAAAGAGAAGGAACAGTGGATGATGAAAGCTAAAGGAACTGCAGGAAAGAAGGGGACTCTCTTTAGCAGGGTCTGTTGTGGCAAGGCAAAATAATTTCAAACTTAGAAGAGGATGGGATATAAGGAAAAAGTCTTTTACAATGAGGATGGTGAGGCTCTGGCGCAGGTTACCCAGACAGGTGGAGGGTGACCTGTCACAGGAGTCTTTCAAGGACAGGCTGAACCAGGCTCCGAGCAATTTGATTTAACTGTGGATGTACCTTTTCCTTGCAGAGGAGTTGGACTAGATGTCCTTTAATGGTTTATTCCAACTCTGAGGATTCTACGATTTTGTACACTGTCATGCAGAACAAGAAAACGTGTTGTAAAGAATGAAGAAAGGAGAAATGTTAGGAGTGGTAACACTTGTCTTCTAAAGAAATCATCACGTGTGATAGTCCCTGCTTTCCTGGGAAGCGCTGAACATCTGCCTGCCAGTGGGAAGCAGTGAATGAATTCCTTGTTTTGCAATGCTTGAGTGCACTGCTTTTGCTTTACCTAGTAAGCTGGTTTTATTTCAGTCCACAAGTTTTTGGGGAAAGTAGGCAAGTGGCTGCATGGTACTAAGCTGTCTGTGGAGTTAATATGCAACAAACAGTTATAGCAAAAGGCCATCTGAGTAGCACCCATAAATATGTTGGGAAAGTAATCAGAAAAAGATCTTTAAAATAAAACAGGTTTGCAACAGGAGCAGTCTCTTTTCTCAGTTACTAACTCTGTTCCTATATGGCCTACACTATTTGTTTAGGACCCCAATGGAAAAAAGGGACATTTTCTAGGGATACATCCACCACTCCCCTTGTGTAATTGATAAAAGCATTATAGTACGTATGATTCCTAATGTGAGAAGGCATTTGGCCATATCATCAACAATGTATCCTAAAAACAAGATTCAATCCTAGAAATTCTAAACACGGAACAGGACATTGTTGTTAGTGGTGGAGAAATGCTGCTATTATGAATAATGTAAAGTTTTTCACTGGAGTCAGTCTTGGTGGAATAAGTCAAATACTGATTCAGTGAAATACCACTGAAAGTTCTCTGAGACAAAATCTTCTGAAAACATAGTATTTAAAACATAAATAGGGTCTTATAAAAGGGAAGTATTATAATTCTGAAAGTTGTTAGAAGCTGCTGCTAGATAAATGAGATGGATTTAGTCTAGAAGTATGTACCTGGAAATTAAAAACTACTTATTTGTTACCCTTTGTGTAACTGTAGAGCATTCTGTGGAAAATAATATATTTAAATGGACCATGCGAACTAATTTGTAACTAAAACACTGATGATATTTTTACATTTATTAGTACTTGTCATTTCAGAATAAGATTAAGCTTTCCACAGAACTCATAAACATTTAGTTTGTTGTAACTACAGATTTTAATGGTTGGAAAACAGGCTCATCCATCTGTTGGAGATCAGCAAAACAAATACCTTGACTCACCTGTATAAGCTGCCTACTCTGAAAATGTGCTTTCAAATAAGTACAGTGAGAACTGATAACAATGCTCATTTTTTAGACAGGATGTCAAATTTAGGGTAAATGATGCTAAAAAATAACATAAAATGGTCTCTAGCTTCTGTCAGTGCAATAAAATGATCACAGCAGTTTTTGTTGTTTTTTTTTTTCTCATCAAAGCAGATGGCTTTAATGATTCTTCAAGCCATGCTTAATTCATCTGCAAACAGCAGAGATCGGTTCGCAAATGTGTACTGAAAGAGAGAGATGTTACTGTTCATAAATGCTTTGCAAGTTTGTTTTGCCCCATCATTAGTGGCAAATGGTGTTTACTTAAGATAAATTATTTTTGTGAACAGTCTCAGAGTCAGTGTTGCAGTTGCAATAAATTACCTGTAAAATGAAATGAGCATCACCTGGTTAATGTGGCTAGTACAACTGACTTGATGGAATAAGTAAAATTGTCTATTTTCCTTTGAATTAAAATTGCATTATAAAAATGATTGCTATTTTTTCCAATACTTGCTTGCTTTGTACTACAGAGCTGAATGTTTTCGGTTTGTTTCTTTTTTTCATAACTTTCAATAGTGTTTTTTTTTATTGATGTACTATTATTTTTTTTTAATAACAGGGAGGCAGAACCACATGATCAGTTCACATATCTGTTCGTAATTTAAAAATAACTTTGTTTTTGTATAGTGTCAGAAGCAAGTTCAGAGAAAATCAAACGAAGAAATATTTGTGTATGTTAGCTTATAGGAAGGGAAGCATTAATACATACCAAGTAAATGAAAACATTGATTCTGACCTTTTTAATGTCCTTAGAAGAGGGACTTCTGTTTTTCCTAAGTTATGTCATAGGATCACAGGATCACAGAATCACAGAATTGTAGGGGTTGGAAGGGACCTCTAGAGATCATAGAGTCCAACCCCCCTGCCAAAGCAAGTAATAGGATGTTGATAGGAGATAGGATATATAGGATTTAGGATATTGATAGGAGAAGAGGGAAAATCTCAAGTTGTGCCAGGAGAGGTTCAGTTTGAATGTTAGGAAAAACTTCTTCAAAGAGTGGTGAGGCACTGGAACAGGTTGCCCAGGGAGGTGGTGGAGTTGCTGTTCCTGGAGGTGTTCAAGAAATGTGTAGGTGTGATACTAGGGAGTGTAGTTTAGTGAGGATATACTGGTGGTAGGTGGACCACTGGACTAGATCATCTTTGAGGTATTATCCAACTTTAATGATACATGATTTTATGGTCATTCCTCCATTCAACTTGTGAATGAAATAAAACAAACAAACAAAATACTTACACTTGATTAAACAATTCAGATACTTCTGAACACTGAAACTCAGTTCTGAAGAGGCTTACCTGAACTAAAGGTACTAGAATTATCAAAAGCTTGTATGGCTCTGGGCCATCAAGAAACCGAAATTTTTGTTTCTGTCTATTGATATATATCAAAACTCCAAAAATAAAGTTTTCTTTTCCATAACAGGCATTTATCACTTAGAGATGTGAGTAATGTACTCAATTAGGCCATACAAGACGTGTTTTCTTTCTAAACCAATCTTACTCGAAGTTAAAATATGTTTCAAGTTTTATGATTGATGGCTTACGAGCTAAGCCATTTAAAATATAGCAAGAATAGACAAAGGTGTTGGGATGACACTGACTATAATAAATAACACGAGATATGTGTTAAGAAAACTGTGAAATTAGATATTGAAGAGCATTGATGCTTGGGGTTGTAGTTGCTCTTGATTTCAAACTGAAATTATAAACAAAAGAAAGTTGTATTGAATCATTTAAAAGAAAGTTAGTTACAGTTCCTGATAAGAACACTGTTTCTTCATCTTGCTAATCCTGGACAACATAAGCACACAAACTCAAACATAATCAAAATGTTGAAGCACTACTGCAATTAATATGAATCACTCATTTCCTTTGTATATCCGTTCTCTTGGAAGGCACTCCTGACTGAAGGTGTTGTGAAGTGCCATGTTTTCCACACTGTTTGGGTCAGAAAAAGAAGCTTCAAGCTTTACCTGCATAGAAAATTCAGGTAGGTAAAGCACCACTAATGTCAAAGGTGGGGGCACTTGAGTAAGTCTTAAGATTCACAAACAGAATTTATTGGCCACCCTCATCTGAATGAGTGGTTATGCAAAAAGCTTTTTCTGTTTTCACAGAGGGCATATTTTTCTGTCTTTGGGTTATAGTCCAGAAAATATGAGCAGAAAGAGATACATAATGTTTATATGCCACTATACAATTTTCATTAGGCAGATATTTTCAGAGAGATCTTCCAAATAACGTTCTTGTTTCACTGTTAGAAAGAATATTTTAAATTCATCCTTATTTCAAAACCTTCCTCATATAACATTAATAACAATGCCAGTTGCCTGGAAGGAACATTGCAAACCCCTAGCTGCAAAACTGTGACACTTTTGAGTCGCAGCAATTAGTTCAGTTACCTAACACAATACAAGTGAAAGCAAGAAAGAATAGTCCAGAACAGAAATAATCCACATCATGCCTTTCAATTCAGACAAGGGGTCAGGGTTATAAAGATTGCATTCAGGATGTCAGCAACTGTGTTAGAGAGCATAATTTAGCAGCAACGTTTGTGCCTAATGCCAGGAAAGCAGCTGGCATCCTACAAGAAATACACTTGAATAGAACACAGTTCAAGACATTTGAGACCTTTTGAGAGGTGAAAACCTAGATGAAAATGCATCCTCGGAGTATAAATGGAGGATCTGTCTAGCACTATGCTGGTGACATTCTGATTGGGGAAAAAAAAAAAAAAAAAAAAGCACAACAAAAAAAGTACAGTTGGAAAGTGGGAGGAGGGGACTGAATCCTCCTAAACTGTGAGTTTCAGTAATAAGGCTTCACTAAGAAAAGTGCAGCGTAACTAAATTTAACATACATTCTAGAAGAGCAATCAAATCATATAGCCAGAGCTTCTGTGAATAATTCATGTGAAACCTGATGAGATAAAAGGACTGACATGAGAGAACACCATAAATAACATACTGTAAAAAGACTGAAGACCAAAGATCTAGTCTTTCATCAGCCGATACAAGGCAACATCCCCCTTTGGAAATGCTGGTTCTTCTTTGCTCAGTCTAGTCAACTTGCAATTTCACAGTTTTTAGTTGGGAAACTGACAGAAGGCAAATTTCCCAGCAGACAAATTTAGTACTGCTAACTTGCTACTAACTCTAATTCTTGCCAATTCTCTAATTTTCTCAAACTGACATTTTGCTGAACAGCATAATAAATACAGGACCTTCTTTCCATTCCAAGTAACTGTGTGCACTGCAGCAATTGCTCCTGTCTGATCGATAATCTATGACATCTTTAACTATTTGTTCTCTTGGGTGTATCTCAGCCTCATCTCAGTCTCACTGTTTCTCTTGTTCTATCCATGTCTGCAGTACATGTGCTAAAACCTGTCTCTGTGTCTCTTCCACTACAATGTGTGTGGGTCTCTCTGAAAATAATGCCTACAAACACTACTTTTCAACATAGACAACACCTTCAGTTAAGCATTTTCACCAGCAATGAACAAGACAGCATAAAAATCTGCACCACCAGAAGTGACCCACTGTTGCTGTTGCCACTGTTGAAACTCACCGCCTATCACCTCACTGTGTTCACATCCATTGGTTGGTCTCCATAATGTTCAGCAGGTGTCAGTGAATGTCCATGGGTGCCATTTTTTCTGCACAGAGGAATTAAGTTCAACTCATTTGCTTCATATGCATTTCCATGTCAGTTGCCATTTTGTCATACTGCCCCTCTGCTGCTATCTGTTGCACAGCAACAAAATATAAGGGAATACTAGTGGGAAGGTTCAACCTCTACTCTCATATCACCAACATCCATTCCTGATATCGTGGGCCAGTAAAATAAGAGGCATTTCTTTCGGAACAGCCCTCACAGCTTTGTTGTTTTTATGTGTGGCATTATGACTTCCTTTTTGTTTTGTTTTTCCCCTGGCAGTTGCAAAAATACTTGGGCAACCTTTCTCAACACATTCCAAACTGCTACAAGGACAATATCTGTCATTGCTTCCTCTAATCAGAAGATACACTGTTAGAGTAGTTTAACACAAAGTTGTACTGAAATGAATGGGAAATGTCATTACACTGTAAACATGTTATGCTCCTTCTCAAGCCTGTCCCTTAATCTTCATACTTCCAACAACACTGAGATGGGATATAAGCATGGACTCTTGCTTTCTTTGTGATGAACACTTATATACAGGAAATAAGGGAGCATCTGTGGCTTGAACAGGTATCTGTGGTTAATTAGGGGACCTGGATATGTTCTAGCCTAGTGCATGTACTTCCACTGGTGGGGAAATGTCAGGTCAAATGGAAACCAAAGTGGATTATAAAAAATGCAGGTGCAGTATAATTCTGGACTGTTCTTGTGTTTAAATTTAAGTATATTTAATTATATGTTTCACTGGACAAAGGCCAGGATGCTCAGCACCATGGAGGCTCAAAATGCTTATAGGATTTAAACTAGTTCTAGTCAGATATTTTTCATTAACATGTCAGTTCTGCTGAAAAATCCAATTGTCACACAAAGAATGAATAAAGTTTTGCAAGATGGTTGTGGTGATGAAATCAAAACTACGTGCATCATTATGGTCCAATAAAAACATATTTTTTAAAATTAAGTAAAATTTATTTATTTTGAGATAAGTCATTAATATTCTGTCTTAGCATCCTGGTAACGATTATTCAAACAGCTGATATTCATGTTGCCTGGACATTTTAGAGCATTTCTTTTGTCCATATTGGAAAGTGGATTTCCACCTATCCCAGCTAATTGCAGCATCTTCAGAAATCCAGAAAAACTAGGAAGTTATCACATGGCTCTATGAGGCATAAACAAACTGGACATACAGATTCATAGTAGGAAAAATGTTTGCTAAATTCACATTTGTTTGCCATAATGCAGTATCATGGTGAAATTAAGTGATGAGAAGCAAATAGCTCCACTTCAGTACCACCACCACCAACATATATATATATATATATATATATAAAAATAAAAATTAAAAATAGTACTATACTGTATGAGTAGTTTTGTTTCACGTTTTCACCCATTTAGAGTTGTAATAAGTTATAATACAAGGTTCCTGGCTTTAGAGGATCTCTCCACTCCTAAAGATCTCTCAGAACCTTTCCTCCCTGGTCTGTCAGAGCCATTGTAACTTAGCGAACTTTTTTCTAGACCAGCAAGTGGCCTCTCAAAGCCCATGTGGATTGTTGTGGTGGGCCAGTGGTCCAGTGGCTGGTTCACTGCGATGTGGTGGTAAGCCACAGTGTCCTGAGAGGTACCAGTCTTTCTGGAATTCTGGCATTTGTCATTTTAGCCTCCTTGTATGTCACACTGAACAGCTCTGGCAGGCCCATGGAAAAGGGCCAGAAGCAAATATTTAATAACTATTGGTTTCATTCCTCTCACAGTTTCCTTAGTTGATACCTTTTTAAAATTATTATTTATTTGTTTGTCATTGAGGGTATTTCCTAGGCTTTCTATTTATAATGCACGTAATGTCCCCTACTGGTGGTTTATTCATGGAGTGGAGTGGTAGAAAAATATATATTAGAAGCAGACAGTATTAGCCCTGGATATACTGGATGTCTCCAAATGTTATTGAGTAATTGTTTCTCTTGCCTGCAGGCTCTGATTCATTACAAACCAATCCAAAAACACAACCTTGGATTTCAAATAAGTAAATGAGGTCAGAAATATGGCATGAAGTATTTAAGCCAATAGCGGAGGAAATTACTTTGTTACAAAGTTTGGCTGATATTTTCAGAGACAAGAATTTTTCCCGTTAACATTGTTGGCAAACATGCAGCCCAATTGCAACCACGTAACTTAGAAAACTTCTATGTGGGCAAGTGTTCTCAATGATTTTCTAAATTTATAGAAGCCTCAAAAGCCCAGTCTCTGTTTTGCTGTTAATGTCTACAGTTAAATCCCAAAGGTGGGACTCCAGCAAGCAGCATTTTTACTAGGCCAACAACATTCAGCAAAAAAAAAAATTAACGTGTAATATTATACATTCTTATTTTTACACATAATTTTCACAATTCCTTTTTAGCTCTATTCCCAGTAGAGTCTGAAGACTATTGCTGTAATCCCTACTGACTAAGAAAACATGCAGTAGATTAGGCAGTAGTAATGATTACCAAGTGCAGGGCCCCTGCTGTTAAACTCAAATGACAAACTCATCATGAGCTCTGTTTCTGATGTTCAGCTGCTTTACTTCATTATCCTTCAAGAAACAAAGTTGGCAAGTCACCACTCTGCTCTGTGAACAGACAGACAACATAACAAGAAAACTCAAGACTTAAATCTTGAGTTCCAGAAGGTAAACACTTCCAGAAAAATGACTTATTGGTTGCTATTTTCTGTTTATAACTTCCAAGGACAGTATGAAAATTACTTATAAAATAACAACAACAACACCAGCAAGTTGTCGTGACCTTTCATTATCATATCCATTCTCTCTAGCTCTAAAAGTGTTGTCTGAAATATGAACATAAGTCAGGCTTGTAGTGCTGCCATGTCTTGGAGTTCATGAAGCAGAAGTTCCTTGAATGGCAGAAAGTTACAAAGGCTATTAACATGCCAGAAGGAGAAGAAGTTGGAGCAAGAATCTCTCATCTGGATTTATTCTGAAGAAGCTCCTGTTTTCTCAAGGAAGTGAAGTCTTTTCTTTTTGGTACTGTGACTTCCATCAATTCTCTATAGATAAAATTCAGCCCTTTACAAAGACAGAACTGCTAAGCTGTCTGTAGAGAAATCTTGAGACAGAGAAACAGGCAACTCCTTCATGTTTACTGTTTTCTAGTTTTGAGGCCTCAATCTGTCTGCACTTATATGAAGCAACACTAGGTATATTCTGATGGCTCCTGAAAAGTTAGTCCCATATTCATTTAATGTAATTTCTTTCTGGGAGGAAATATGTAGAAGAGAGATCCATGCCATCCTAAAAATTAGTAAATAAATTTAAAAAATACACTGAATAGTCTTCTGAAATCCTCACCTTTCTCTGTGCTGGTTCACACAATAAAAAATATGTGAGTCATGAATGATGCATATGCTGCACCTAGTATCTGGCTGCATGGTAGCAATCATTTGGCATTTCAGCTTGAGGGCCAACACAAAGATACTATCACCAGGAGTGCTGTGGTTCCTCACTGCCTCCTAGGAGGCAGCGATTGCTACTTGCTGATAATGCTTAGCTGGCAACAAATCTCCTTGGGGACTGATGTAGAATTGTCCCAAATCTTTGGGGACAATTGGTGTTCTGGAGCACTGGCTTCAAGGAGCTAATCTGGAGGTAACATGTGCAGTGACACATAGGTAGAAACCTACAGCGCACAACCCCTTCTGTGAGTGAGATCAGTGGTGTACCTTTGCTGTTGCTGTCTGGATTTGGCCAGGGTATCGGAAAGGCTATTTGGTTTGACTGAGTGAAGGACAAATATTTGGAGTGAGATAATATTTGTCTGAGAAAGACAAATAAGGTGTGGATGATGAGATATATATGAAGATAGGAAATCTGTGTAAGTCATGCAGGATAGATGGGCAGGACACGAAAAATTACCGGTTGAGAGCTAGGAGGACAGAGAAGGCAAGAGATAATAGTAGAAGGAAAGAGGGAAAGTGGAAGTCATTATAGAGAATGAAACGTGAAGATTCATGAGGGTTAAATTCTGGAGTTTTCAATATTTTTTTACTCCATGGAGTGTCAAAAAGATAATTGTGAAGACCTGTGAAGCATTTCTGAATGCAGAAAGTTCATTTTCTGGATTCACTCATTCTTTAGCATTCCTATGTTAAATTAAGCTATGCTGTTGGAAAGATGATCTAATGGTAACTTCAGATTAGGAGAACCAGCTATTATTTCCTATCAAAATTTCTAAAATCATCTCACTGAAAATCTTCATTAGTTTGATCACTTCACCCTATGCAGTAGTACTTCAAGAACTGTATAACCAAAGTAAGTTCTCTGACATCAAGATTAGATGCAGTATTATACAATATACCTGTGAAAGGATCTCTCTATTCTCTCTATTGTTTTTTAATCTTATTTTCAGTGTACAGTTCAGATTTCTAAGAATTGCAATCTGTTAACCCTATGCTTCAGCCTTGCTATGTGTACAAACAAAAGATGAAGCAGAAGGAGCACTCTGGACTCAATACACAGCCCTGCTTGTGACAACTGCACAACTTCTTCCTGCCAAGTCCAGTCCTCTGTATTCATTTGAAACCTGGTACGTGCAGACTGCTTTGTAGTGATAATAAATATATTTCTGGTAAGAAGGGGAAAAAGTAAATTAGTTTCTTCTTGAAAGTTTCTCAACTTGGTCACAAACAGTGCAGTCTTTTGCAGCAACTTTCTAAAATATTTTTCTTTTAAGAAGGTTGTCCTGGTTTCAACTGAGATAGAGTTGATTTTTCAAATTGTGTCTGGCATGATGTTGTGTTTTGGATTTGGGAAAAACAGTGTTGATAGTACACCAGTATTTTGGTTGTTTCTGAGCAGTGCTGCATAGAGAAGGGAATCTCATGCTGTCCTTGTGGCACATGCCAGGACCTGGGGTGGGGGAAGGAATAGGGTGGAGCTGGGACAGCTGGCCTGGATTGGCCAATGGGATATTCCATACCTTGAAACATCATGCAAGGGCTGTAAAGCTGTAGGGAGTTGTCTTTATGACAGTGAATGGCTGTGTAGTGCTAAGCTGCCTGCCAGGTTAAACCACAGTAAATGTGACTTGGGATCCTGACTCAATATTTAAGTTACTGATATCCTTCAAAATCCATAGATTTTTAATGAGTCTAGTTAAAGAGCATGCACTTATTCACAAGGCATCCTAATAGACATAAGCTCAGACATGCTGGTAGCATTGAACAAGGTGTTATGAACACCGTTTTTGGATAACTGGTCAATATCAGAGCAGATATAATTTTAAAGTTAACTTTTGAGTCTCTGAAAGAGTTCCTCCTATTCATCTTCATATCTGTTCCTGAAACAGCAGGCTGTACACTTAAATGAGGAATGAATTCCTGCAAATTCACAGGTAAGTTTGAAATTTTTGGTGTATACCCTGGTAGCTTAGGGTGCTGTTAGGCCTTACAAACCTGCCTACCTTCCCCCAGCCCTTACAATAAAGTGGTATTTTGCTGGCTCAGCTGCGTATCTAGGTCATTCTTTGGTCACAGAAAGACCAGCACAAGTGAGAGGAGGGAAGGCAGTAATGAAGAGGAGAAGGCACAGTGATTTGGGTGTGATCTAACAGTCCCATATTTTTGACCTAACAGGGAGAATTGCTAGGAGTGATGGCATAACCCCCCACACATAGGCAGCTCCCAGGAATGTGGTGATCAGGATGGGCAAATGTAGCGTGAATGTAGGGTGTAGCATGGCAGTTGGCACAGCAGTGTGCTCAGGGAGGGAATAAGGCAGGCTGTTTTCTTCCTATCTGGGAGTAGCACTCTATCACAGCTGTTTGCACACACAGGGTGCTTTACTTTGCTTGCAGGTTCACAACTAGGGGAAGTGTTCTTGATCTCTGCCAGGACAGTGGTGGGTGTTTCCCAGAGGGCAAAGTCTGGTGTCCTTCAGGGAAATCCCTGGAGATGTCAGATGCATTCACCCAGACAGAACTGGTAAGAAAGGAGACTTCAATTCAGGCAGTCATTTGCACCAAGAGCCTTGAAGCTTCTAGTGAAAAGGTAAATAGCTGAACAAGATGCACACAGGTGGGTGATCTTTTACAATAGGCTGAACTGCAAGGAGCAGTTAAACGGCTTTGTACTATTAGAGGTGCTGAGAGGGAAAGACAACTTGTTTAAGAATCATACACCAGCAGTGGACAATACCAAGGAGGCACCTTGGTCCCTGGTGACCTACAAAAGCAGGGCTCCGCTTCTGTCCCCGCTCTCCAGCTTCACTATCAAAAGCAGATACAAAGCTCTTACATCTACAGGCACCCGAGTCACCTGTGACTAAGATCTGCAAGAAGAAACTGTACTGGCAACTTGCAGTGGATGTATTAAAAAGAAATGCTGAGTGCTTACAGTTAATGTCTCCCTATTAAGAGGCACTGAGGCTCCCCTCTGCTGGCCTGACTGGGCATCCTGAGGGATTTACTGCCTCTTGGGAACCAAGATCCAGGACACTGCCAAGAGAGTGATGAAACTTGTCAAGAGCATAGACTACTACACACTATTGCTCTTCCATGTGGGCATGAATGACATTGGAACGTGGAATATGGGCAGAATCAGAAAAGACTATAAGGACAGGCAAAGAGAGTGAGGAGAAAGGAAGACTTCCCCTTAGTCAAAAAGGATCTGATCTGGGAGTGTCTTAGGCAAACCTGACACACAGAAATCCATTTGCTCTGATTGGATGCATTCACGTACTGAGGGAGCTGGCAGAAACAATTGCCACACCACACTATCATCTTTGAATTGTCATGGAGAACAGGTGAGTTGATTGAGGTCTGAAGGAAAGCCTGTGCCCCTACAGCTTTCAAAGAGGGCACAAAACAGGAGATGGGAAACTACAGTCTGGTCAGCCTCCTTGGGAAGGTGATGCTGGTTGTCATTTCCAAGCATTTGGAAGATAGTAAGGTTATCTAGAGCACTCAACATGGATTTGCCAATGGGAAGTCATATTTCATCATTTTGGTAACCTTCTATAATGTTGTGACAAGCAGGGTAGGTGAAGGAGAACAGTTGATGTTGTCTACTTCAGAAAGTCTTTTGATACTGTCACCCATAACATCCTTGTAAGTAAACTTTGGAAGTGTGGGACAGAAAAGTAAACAGTGAGTTGGGCTGAGAACTGACTGACTGGTAGAACTCAGAGTGTCGTGATCAGCAACATAGAGTCTAGTTGGAGGCCTGTAGCTAGTGGTGTTCCTGAGGATGGCACTGGACCCAGTTTTGTTCCGTTTCTTTTATCAGTGGTCTGGATGAAGGGATAGAGCATACCCTCATCAAGTTTGCTGATTATATGAAGCTAAGAGGACTGGCTGACACACCAGAAAGCTGTGTTGCCATCCAGTGAGACCTGAACATGCTGGAGAGCTAGGCAGAGATGAACCTTATGAGGTTCAGCAAGGACAAGTGCAGAGCCCTGCACCTGGGACAGAACAACTGCATGCATTGTTGCAGGTTAGGGTTTGTCCTGCTAGAAATGCGTGGAGAGTCACAAAGATTATTGGGAGCCTGGAGCATCTCTCTTTTGAGGAAAAGCTAAGAGAGCTGGGGCTGTTCAGCCTAGAGAAGAGGAGAATGAAGGAGGATCTTATTAATGCTCACAGATATCTAACAGGTGGGAGTCAAGTGGATAGGGACAGGCTCTTTTCAGTGGTGCCCAGCAACAGAATAAAGGCGCAATGGGCACAAACTGGAACATAGATAGTTCCATGCAAACATAAGGAAAAACCCAGAAAGGAAACAAACAAACAATAAAAAAAAAACAAAAACAAAACAACAACAGCAACAACAAAAAAACAGAAAACAAGAAAGAAGAATTAAAGTAAGGGAAATACATACAACCAGAACTAAGCTAAGTCATTCTGCCTTCTATCTTCCCTCTTTCTCCCTCTTTCTCTCCCCTTCTCTCTCTTTCTACTTTCTCACTCCACCACTTGAATATATCATACTGTGATGCTGGTTGCTGAGGTGCTGCTTCACCTTCTGCAATGTTGCTTGATCTTTGATTTCCTGTGAAGCACAATGAATCTTACATTAGAGTGTGCAGAGTCAGGTGGTGAGCCATCTGTTCCTAGGCTCTGAAAGCACTCAGTAACATAGAGCAATAGAAAGCAGCACAAGTTTCATCAGAATATTCATATTCACACAGTAACAAACAGGCAGATGACTCTGTTTTTAAGCACAGAAAAGCATTTTAGTTTTCCAGCAGTTACCTATTGAGCCTAGCAAGTTGAGGGTTTTTTAAAAAACTTTATTAAAATATGTTTAATATTCATTAACAAAGCTCAGTCATAAAATGCATTAACAAATTCATACTATTTAGGTGATTTGATGTTTTGGAAACCATATGACATAGTCTGCAAAGTAGTGCAAATTTAACTGTATTTAATAGCATTTCTGCATGCAATGACCAAAAGATAGCTGGAACAACTGCAAAACTGTGATACAAACATACTGAAGTGCAGGTAATGCAGAATGTCAGTGAATCCCTTGCTGATAACCCTGTTTTTCTAGTGCTTTTTTTTTTTTTTTTTTTTTTTAATGTGCACTAACATTCTATTAAGAAAATATCATATACACCTGGCTTGCAGTTAGAAATTTGCACAGTACCTTATCAAACATTGATTACAAATCAGAGGCTAGAACTATTTAACTTATGCATTTTCATAGCCCTAATTAAGACAAAACAAAATGGAAAAAATCTTTGAGTGCCTTACAATATGCTTATCGGTTGTGAATAATTCAGCTGTAGACTCAAAGTTACTAAGACATATGTCTCTAATTCTTTAATGTTTCACCCCATGTTAATGCTAGAGTAGCTTAAGTCAGATTTACAGGAACCCAAAATTGCTTTAACTACTTTGCTAAACATTGTGCTTATTATAGAAGAAACTAGAGGAAAGATTTATCACATTTTTAGAAACCATTTAAAAAGCTTCATTGATCTTCCTGCACTTTAACTTTCCAACACGCTTGTTTTGAAGCACTATATTACAAGAGGAATATAAAAGCTTAGGAAAAAAAAAAAAAAATGTTTCTGCCAGAAAAATGAGGAAATGAAAGAAAGAAAGTAGCAGATTTGTAGTTCATGTTGGACAGTGTTGTATCAGTGCCCTCATTAATGCCTTCCATCTCCCAAAATACAGTACCTTGTTAATAATAAAGCGTGTCTCATGGCTAAGTTCTACTTTTTCCAGTTGTGCTCATAATTTGATGAATAATCTTGAGAAAGTTCCCATGGGCTACAGTTTACCTAAATGTATGAGTAAGGACAATGATTATTCTAAGTTCATACAGGATCTCTTACTCAGATATAGTCAAATGTTTTACAACTATGAATTCAATTTTCTTCATAATTTCATAGAATCATAGAATGAGTTGGGTTGGAAGGGACAGTAAGGATCATCTAGTTCCAACCCTCTGCCATAGTTGCCACCCACTAAATCAGGTTTCCCAAGGTCCTATCCAGCCTCACTTTGAACACCTCTAGTGATGGGTCATCCACAGATCCTCTAGGCAACCTGTTCCAGGGTCTCCAGTGATATAACTCTGTTGAAAGATTACACATATCTAGCTGGCACTCACATCTAGATGTCTGGATCAAAGACATTGTACTAGCACAAAGAAAAAATTCCTGCCTAAAAAAATTGCTGAGCCCCTCAGTGTTGCAAACAGAGCAACAGGAAAAAAAAGTCAGATGATTTAAAAAGCTGACACAAACATAGTCTGTGGGCTTGGCAAATGTAGGAAGCAAAATTGATTTTGCATTGTCTGAGTTTGGAATGACTGATGTTTGCATCTAACTGTTAGTTTGCAGAGGAGCTAGGACTTCTTTGTGGATAGGGAGAAACTCAGAGAACGAAAATAAAATGTAAAAGGAAAAAATCAGATAAATGAGACTAAGCTTCTGATTTTCAGTCTGGGCAGAGTTCAGTGACTAGCTGGCTCAGCTCTATGTTTCATGTCTAATTAGGATCAATTAAACAAAAGATTTCTCATTGCTTAATGTGCAGGTATGTCCTAGATCTATGAGGCTTAGAAGTCCTGCAATCAGATATCTTAAGCTTTTAACCTTAGATAATTGAACTGTGAAAGATGCTTCCTTCCCATTCTTCTCCTTGAGGCCTTCAGGAACATGCCTCAGTTTATTCTTCATCTGTTAATTACTTATCTGAATATAACATTCTGACCCTACATTCACTGAACTAAGCAGCAATATTTCCATCGAACTCAATGAGTTTGAGTGCACTGGTGCTGACTGGAGGGGGTGGGGGGTCAGTTCTCTCTGAACCAATGTAATTGTCAGACCTACATTGTCTAATTCCAATTAGATTGAAAAAAAGGCAAACAACTGATCTCAGATAAGCAGGAGTGTAGGTCTTATATTTTTCCTGAGCCTATGCAGCAAGGCCTGTGAATATAAAGCATCGCTAGGAGGAAGATGTACTACTTCTGAAAGAGGAATTAGGAGAAGTCCAGCTGCAGTAGTTTCAGGTTGCATACTGGCTAATTTATTTTGCTCTTAAGGCAAATGAGGGATGCTTAACTAGTCCAGCTAACCTACAGCTATAGCTTGTCTGCAAAAGATTTAATCCTCCAAATGCAAGGAAGTACAGCCTCTGCTCTAAATACAAGATACCTGAGGCAGTCTGGGCTATGAATTTAACTATATTCACCCTGGAGGTCTGTGGCAGAGCAGAAATCAGGTAAAAACAGAGCACTATCAAGGTGCCTGAAGCCCTCTGTTTTGGGTGAAGAAATTGAATTCTCTTTCTCTCTAAATCACACATTCATACTTGTAGATTGACCCAAGTAGGTTTCTTGTGGCCCATAGGATAGCCCTGCTTTGTTGGAGCAAAGCTTGGGTTTGAATGTGTGCTTGTTCTCTTTCAGGTATGAAGACTATATTCTAAACAACAGTGATTGTTTGGACTGTAAGCATTTACCAGTAAGTAGTCTAAAAGACAGACAGTTTAAAGTTAACTGAACTATTATTGCTTTTTTTATCTTTAAGTGAGAGTGATAGAGGGTGCATGAAACTGAAGAGTAGTAGCCTGTAGACACACAAAGTAGTTCTATAGGGAGAAAAGAGATCATCCATCAGCTCTTTCAAGGTGTTTTGGATGTCAGCTTCCCTTCAGGAACTACTGGAATTGTGTTATGTCAGTAATTGTTGTGGACTGGGAAGTCTATATGTAAAGATCATCAGGCTACCAAGATATTGACAGTGAAGGCAACAAAAAGTGAGTGTATGCAAATAGGAGAACATGAACATATTACAGGAGTTGGGTAGAGTTTGAAGGGGGAGCTGGGATAGTGTGACATTGGGCTTGCTGTATGTATCTGTTTGGATTTAAACCTTTAACCATGTAAATCTTTTTCTCTGCCTCTTTAAAAAAATTCATTATCCATTGCAATTACAAGCTTAAATTAAAATTAATGCTGACTCACTGACTTGAATAGATGATTGCTCTAAATTTCAGGGAACTGAATTTGCCTGTCTTCACATTTCTTTCAATTACAATGACAGTGGTTTTAATTTAGACTAGTGCTATCGGGTACATGTTTATCTTTCTTCTACCAACTAGGATCTCCATGGAGAACCTATGTGATTTTGACATAATTAGTAAGGATAATTTTCGAAATGCTAGAAGTAAGCAAAGTTGTAGGCAATACCTTTTCGAACTTATTTTCCTATTTTATTTTATTTTATTGTTAAAATGTTATTTTCCCAACTTTTTCAGTATTAATAAAAAACTATGAAATATTTTTTCAACAGCTAAACTCTGTGTTAGTCACATTTTTACTGTTATACTTAGTTAAGACTTCATTAGTAGTGCTATATTTATATTTATTTTGTAAGTGTATTCCTCTGCTAAAGATAGTTTGTTAAAGAAAGTGATAGTGAAACATTTTGAGGCCCATATATCATTGATATATATGTTGCTCATCTGTCTTTCTAATGTACTACAGAAACTTGCAATGAAACTTGAAATTATCCTAGAGCTAAAAACCTGTCATGTAGCAGTTATCAGTGGGTTGAGTGATAGAAAATGCTAGCAATCTCTGTTGCAGCATATCAGCCTATACATTTTGGTTTAGACTTACCAGGCTGGATGTATTCAGAATGGTTTGCTCTGAATGTCAGTTTAACAGACAAACCACAGATGGGATAAAACCTGCTCAGTATGAGACTTCTGATTTCAGAAATGCATGCTAGGATCAATGCAGTAGTATCTACATTAATAGAACTGGCTGACAACCATCTACTCGGTAACTAGAAGAGCAGAAAGTTACTCTGACCAAATTAAGTGAAATGTCTGATGTAGAACTCATATTTATATGAGTTTTTATATATATTTATATATAAGATCACATGAATTGTTCATTCATCTGCAAATTGTCCCTTAACAAATAAAACCTTGTTTTGTACTCTACTATGTGTGCTTAAGGAGAGAAGTGCATCTAGATGTAAAACAGTTGTGAATATATCAGTTAAAGGTTTTACATGGAGTTGGCAAAAAACCTTATTTGTCAAGTTGTTTTCTTTATCCAGCACTAATAACAGGTTTCATTTGCATCAGCTTCAGACAAGTATGTGCAAAGCTGACACTGAGATTTTGCCTTTCCTGACTGAAAACAAGCAGGTGAAAAAAAGGAAAAGAAAACTCACCAGATTTAAGAGAAATTCTAATTAGATGCTGTTCATTTTGCTGAAGAGTCTTCTTGCTCTGTTTTTTAGACAGCTGATCTTGACTTCTTTTCTGACCTGTCATATCATCTTTTCAGAAGACACAGCATGTCTTGAAATTGACACTAAAGTGTAAAACCTGTAATGTTGAGATAGAGCAGCAGTGTGCAATATGTTGGCGATGCCTAATAGCTTGTCAGCTGTGTAAATTTTTATGCCTTCATACATGGGTGGTAGATTGCCCAAGGTAAGAAAGAAGGGGTACCTTATGAGGTAAAATGTTTTGATGCTAATAGAGCCTACAGTTATGTTGGACTTCTTGGGCCTAGTCTGAAAATATCTGCTGCTTATTAAACTTGAATAGAAAGTGGGATTCTTTTTAAAAAAATGAAGCATATAAATGTCTTTTGGCCTTCGTGTGCATTTGTAACTGATGTTTGACAAATACCTCCTTTTCACTGTACTTGCTTGAACTATTTTAATGGCTCAGAGATGTGAATTAGCATTTTCAGCTCTTTAGTAGTTTGAATAATGTTGGATATGAGAGAGGACAAGAATTTTTTTTTTCACAATTTGTTGAAGTGCTATAGAAATGTTTAGCTTTGGGTAAATCTGACAAATATATAAGCTGGAAAATTTATTGAACATGAGCATAATTTAGAGTTCAAAGGAAGGATCATCCCTCTCTTTTTCCCTCTTCCTACTAACAGCTGAGATTAATACTATAGCAAACTGGAAATGACAACCCTTTCATATTTAAGATTTATGGAATAAAGTAAGGAAAAATTGAGCAAACTCTTCAACTTGGTGATTGTTCTGTGAAGTCGCCCACTCATTTGCAGGGATACTGATATTGCTCAAGAACCCTATAAGAAGTGGGATGACCTAAGAGTTGTATATTTTTCTGTATATGTAAATATTTTCTGAAGTGAAAAGCAGAAATAGTACCTAACAGTATTAATTATTATTAACTTAACAGTACTATTATTATTATTGTTAATAATAATTAGTATTATTATTAACTTAGCAGTATGGTTGTCCATATTTTGTGTGGCCAGTGAATTATGTTGTTTTACACTTCAACTCTTTTTTGGATATTAGCATCTCCGGACATGACCATGAGCAAAATAAATACAAATCATTTTGAAGGTAAAGTAAGACTGTTTTTTCTGCTTGTCCTCCTGTTGCAAACTACGCCTTATAGGTCAGAAAAAAAGTGTAATTTGCATGATAAAACAAACATAAGTTCTAACAGGAGTTCTATTCTTTCAGAACTATGAAATTTACATCACAGGAAATAAACCAACTTTGACTGACTTACATAAAAGGCATGCAACAACATAGATAATAATACCTGAAAAAAGATAGTGCTGAGTTTTTCAGGAATAGCATATTATTGTAGGTCAGTACTCTCCCAGTTCACAAACTTTTAACATCTCCACATGCCCTGTTGTTCTCTGCCCAACTAAGGGTTTTTTGTTGCTGTTGTTGTACATATACATGTACATATACATATATTTATATGTATTATATATATATACATATTGTTCTTTGCAGGCTCTTTAATTGGAAATTTTTTAATAAATCCTCACATTTTATCTCATCAAAGAGAGACACTGCATGTGTAAATCTTCATCACCACTTCATGTTTAAAACCACTTCGATAAATTAACTTCATAACCATTAGAGAACAGGAAGAGACAGGAAGCCTGGATGTATCAGAGATAGTGCATTCAAAAAAAAAAAAAAAAAAAGGAATTGAAAAATGTAACTCAACACAGTTATTTGAAAATGTGCTCAGAAAGATTTTGATTGTGTCTAGTAGTATAAGGAAGATTCACATCACATCTCTTTGATGGGAAGACCTGAGATGTCAATCTCACTTTTCTGTCAGTAGAAGTTAGGCTACAAGACTGAGACCACAGTGTATTTAAGTTATCTGGATATTTATTAGCCTAAAATGATGCCCTGGAGTGGGAAAGTTTAGCTGTGCTATACAAGTTACAGATAATACCTCTGCATGTTTCTTGTTCCTCCTATTTGCATACCAAATACTTGTCATCCAAGACTTTAATGATAGCGTATCTTTGCCCTAATTTGACAAGGCCGTCTGGTCTCACTTCATGAAAAATGCTGTTAAGATTATATTTTTAACTCAATTATTTGATCAAATTGCTTTTTCCTCCATATCATTTTCCATGGCTGTTGTATTAGGGTTGCACTGCTTGCCTTCAACCTTGATGTCTCTATGCCTCTGTATCCTTCCTGTTCACATCTGAGTAGCTAATAATGACATCTTCACTGTTCACATTTCATATCTTTCTTCTTTCTCTCCCTCTGCTTTTCTTACCAAGGAAAAGCTCCATATAACTGGATACAGGTTATTTTATCATCCTTCTTTCTCTTCCTTCTTAGACATCTTTTTTTTGGGTGAAGGGGGATGTAAATCTTAGTAAAACAACTGAGTGAGTAGCTATGATGTGAATGTGCTTCAACTTTTATCAGTCTTAGTGACCAAAATTGTCTCTCTTTTCCCCAATATTCCCTCATTTATGTGTATCTGTCAATTGTCTCTTATCATACACATCAGTATATGTTGCATAATGTTCACAAAGCTGGCTGCAGAACAGATAGAAAATACCTAAAATAATTGTAAATGGAATGGTAAGGTCGTGAACAGAAATCTTTTATTTACAGTGTTGATGTGTCCTTAAGTTGTAAGCTCTCTGAAGCTGTAACTATCTTTACAGCAGGAGTAGCACAGTTTCAGTTTGTAAATAGGTCACCTAAGTAAGAAGAAAATATGAATAATTATTAATACAACTAACAGAAAAACACATCCTGTTTGTAGACAAGTTGATTAGCAGCTATACCGTAAAGGTGGAGGTCTTGTCTGCATGAAGTGTTGAAAAACAAGCAAATAACATATCCTACATCACTTTGTACCAGCCCACTTCAAGGTTTGCTTGTGCTAACACTTAACAGCCTATGCACATCATGCAATTTCTTCTGGTTTAATTAGAGATCTGTGAGGAGGGAATTCTCCTGAGATAAAATCTTTGGCTTATCCTATCCACTAATTATCTGCTTCTTCTTTGAACAGATATTTGATACATGAATCTACTGTTCTTGAGTAGGAAAAAAAGTTATTCTGACCTTTGATGTGACATAATACGTAGTGACTGAATATAGAGAGTATGATCAAATGTAGTTAGATTGGTCTTTGGAGTGCTCAGGTATAAAGCACATATCTAAAAATAATTATATGAGGATTTCTTGGGAGATTCCTACCTTAAAAACCAAACAAACAAACAATATCAATTTAGGTGTAAACCACTAGATGCTGTTATTTACAAACCAGTGAGGTTTGCTTTCCTAACTAGTTTGGTTTGTTTCCATTGCTGAACAATAAGCCAGGTGTTTTACAATATAACAAGGCATTATTGGGCTTCTCTAATTAAACACTGTAAATGAGAAATATTTTAGGTGCCATTTCACATAAAAAGAACTCTCACAAAATCTAAGAAGGTGAAAGCTGTAAAATAATTATGAAAAGTAATTAGACTGGTCAGTGTTAGAAAAAGGACAGTATTGATGCAGTAACAATTAGTAGCATTTAGGCATTACTGTTAGGATACTATCTGTCAGTTTTGGAGATGTTTGTATTTCCGTATTTTCCTCTGTGATGTTACTGAATGAATCAGGTTTCATTTTTGCTATAAGGAATATAAGTATGGGGCCCCTTTCTGCACTATAATAGGTAGGACTGTGATATTGTGGTATTACAAATTCTCCTTCAGAGGAAGTCAAAACGAGAAGGTAGCACAACCTGTGGCCAGACACCACCTTGTTGGTTGGAGTGAGACTACGAAGCTTGCTGTTCAACACTGGTCTTGAAAGCTGCATTTGCTTCGTCCTCAGCTTCATGCTGCTCAGCTGTGCAGCCTTGAGTGAGGTGGGAGGAAGTGGGGCCCCTCGGGCCTGGTGGCTGCAGCAGCTCTTGGAGCTGCCAATTTGATGCCCCCTCAGGCTGAAGAGGACATGGTCCCTCTCTACTCTCCTAGGGGAGTGCCTCTAACCGCTAAGCTATTACGTGTGGTTCCTCCTTCAGATTTATTTTTGAAATAAAACAATGAGATCTACTCAAAGAACAATTCCTTAAGGAGAGGATTTCAGGCTTGGGGTCCCCAGTAGAAGAGGAGTGTCTGTCTGTTCACAGCCCTGACCTGGGAACTGAAATTCCAGAAGAGAAAAGGGACTGCAGACATGATTGGCATTTCCTATTAGCTTGAAATAGAAAATTCCCGGCCTCTCAGGAAGCTTCCCTTTACCATACTAGTTTCTGGGGGAATGCGTTACAGAGGTGCCAAGTTTTCCACCTAAATGGCACTGACAAAATAAGTATCTATGTCCAGTTTTGGGCCTCCACATGAGAGGCTCGTGGTACTTGGCACTAGAAATAGCACAAATAGCAGCAATGGTTTCTAGCCCTGGGTCATGTTCTTTTCCTTCACTCTGATTTATTAATTATCTTGGATCTGATAAAATATGACTCTTTTCAAAGGGCGTGGGAAGAGAACATTAAGATATTAAGCTTTATTATTAGATGGTTTCAGGTTGTTATTACCCTGAAAATTGAACTCTTTTTACATGGCAGCCACTGACTTCATAAATTTTTGACCTCTCCTTAATAAGCAGTACTTGTGTAACCAGGCAGAGGACCAAAACTGTAATTTCACATGTAGGAAATCTCCAGCCAGAGGCCTTGCATCAATTTTATGCTGGTGTGACTTCCTAGACTTGCAAGGAGTTGCTTCTGACATATTCTAATCAGATGAGATCAAAATCAGGCCTATAATACAGCAAGCAGATCAGTTTCCTGCCTGCACTTCTCTGTATTACAGTCTTAATTATGCAGTTAATGTATTTATGAGGAAGATGTATGAATAAAATACTGTAGGAGATCTTGTGAAAGAATATTTTTCTTTAGAAAAAAAGTATATATGTGAAATAAAATAGACACGATCACTTGACTAAATACCAGAATACTTTCTAAGCATTCTAAAGTATGAACATTAGCTCCAGTATCACAGTGGATTTTCATTTGTCTGTCTTCCCATATGAATGATCTTGCATTAGTTAGAAGTTAGAATTGCTCTTCCCAGCACCTGATTTCTAATGCTCCCACTACCGAGCCTGAATTTTCAGGAATGCTATTTTACATGAATGGCATGTAAGGAAATCATAGCTTCCCAATGAACAGGAACAACTAATGACATTTTTACAGACAAGGCTGCTCAGTCTGATAAAGTGTAGATATCCACATTGAAAAGAAGGAGTCAGAGAGTCTGCTTTCCATCACTACTTAACTCTGATGGCCAGAATGAAAACAGATAAGTGGGACAGCAAATCTTTAGCTTATTGATTGAGGACACTGGCATGGTACATGTGAGATCTGGATTTTGATCTGTGTTCACTGGACTGTCTATGCCTTGTTACCTTCAATGGTGTAAGCAGATAACAAACAGATAAACAAGACCTGACCCTGAGAGCAGGCCCTGATCTTCTGCTCAGATTAGCGTCAGAGGCCAACAAGGACTGCCACTGCCCCACAAAGCCAGGATGCTCATTTAACCATGTGGTTACTGAGTGCCTTAATGTTGCCAACAAGACAGTGTGAATGCTATATGAACTGCCAGTGCATTTGAGACTCTTCCTTCATCTGGAGATGAAGACATATATCTGAACCCCTCTCCAAGCATTGCTGAAGGAACTGAACCACATTGCAGTGCTTTATAGGTAGTACTTGTGTAAAAGAGGCAAACTTCTTAGGAATTTTGTGTTCAGAAGGACACTTCTGAGGACTGCTATGACACAGTGATACCCGATCTCTTGCTCTTGGAAGATCAGAAATAGAAAATCTGGGCTAGACTCCTGTAGCTAAGTCTTGGTTCTGTACTGAGTTTGCAGGAGCATAGTCCCCTGGCTTGCAAGCCACCAGCCTGTCTTCAGAAATGACACAGGGAGACTGGATATCTGCCTATGCACTTTTATTTAATTTCGTAGGGTGAAGGGGCATCTTCTTAAACATTGTCATGCCTACATTTCCTTTATTATTGCAATCTTGGGTATAGCCTGGTGTTAAACCTGATGTTTACATTTTGGCTGAGATCTAAGAAGCTACACCTTGGAACAATATTTCATTCTGCCACTGGAAACTGTGCAGTCTGTAATAGGCTAAGGCTAATTTACCTTGTTCAGTTCACCTGGTGTTTGAGCCAGATTGCTTTGAGCTAAATTAAGGTGTTTCTGTGTCAGTCTGAAGTTTGTAGCGGAAACATACTCAGTTGCAGAATCCTCCAAAGACTTAATTCAGTTCCAAACTACTGAAAAGGAGACTCGTGAATGACTTTTTTAGTGATAACATTTCTGAATAGAAAAAATCAAATCACCTTTAGAGACATTGGCTTACCTACTCAAAAGAAAAATAATTTGAAATATAAGCTGTTTTACCACTGAAGAACTTTCAGGAACGGAAAAAAATGTAAGAAGAGCTTGACAGGAAAAAAGATGCTGACTCTGTTAGACTTGATTAGAAATCCTGTAATTGGGTATCATGTCAGTTATCATGTTACTGGCAGCAATCATTGTGAATACATCTAAATCTCTTTTCTTTCTTTTTCTCTGAACACTGTCATTCGTTTTGGTGTCTATTCATGCATAACATAATAGCCCTGGGGTACAATTAATTTCAGCATCTACAGAATTTAGCATGACAAAAAACAGTAGCAATGTCATCTGCTTACACATTTTATTGAAAAATAATAATAAAAAAAATTAATCAAGGAAACAAGTATCTTAATTAATTAACTGTTTAAACATGAAACAAATCATATTTTCCAAAAATACATTTTACTGTTCAAATCCTTTGAATATTGTTTGCCTAGCAGAAAAGGTGTCTGGCTTTTGGAAGATTGGACGGAAGGTAACTCCAAAATTAACCTAAGCGTAACTGAAGTTGACTCTCATTTTCAGATTGCTGCTTAACATAGGAAACTAATTTATATGCTTTCTAAGCAGGTCTGGAAGAGATGTTTTATAATTTAACACATGACGCATCAGTAACAGTTTTCCCTGTAAAATAAAGAAAACCCATCTAACTTCTAAAATTTCAAGCTTTATATTAACAATTTAAAAAATGTCATATATGTGTGTGTATATATATATATATATATATTTATATATATATATTTATTTTGATTGCCTGTGACAGCAAAAAAGTCCTGGCTCACTCAATTTAGAATTTTTTCCAAAAGAAATTAAATGATGAATAGAAAACTATTGCAAAGCTGAATTGCTTTTCTGCTTGTGGAGAATATAGCACTGAAATAGCTACCTTTGTGGCTGGCTGGTTCTTGACTTCTTGCAAAAGAAACAGTTCTGTTCTATGATGCCCTCCTAGGTGTAAAATCTACCATTATAACAATTTTCAAAGTTTTCAAATTTTTATAATATGTCTGTATTAAGCAAAACAGTGGTTGAGGAAAGAACAGAGAATTGTGATCCAAAACTTTTTAGATTACCTCTCTGGCTCTTTCTGCAGGAGACCAGAAGTTAGATAAAGAGTCTTTTCACCTCATTGTCAAGGGGAGAGTTATTTTCTTTCACCGTCCTATCAGAGACAGTAAAAAGGTGAGTGAGTTCTGTCAGAACTACAATCATTTTTCCTGCTATTTCCATTACTTGTAAGAGGATGATCTATCCATATAAGCTCATATTCATCTCCCTTCCTTTCTCAAAACACGAGGCCACATAGTTTTTTTTTTGTTTTGTTTTGGTTTTTTTTACTGTTCCTAGCAGTCATGCTAGAACTAGTAATCTCTCATTCTATTTGGTTATTGTACGCACAATTACTTGCAAGGATATTGGAAGTTGCTCAAAACTGGTAAGAAAACAGCTCAAACTGATCACTGAACTAGTGCAGACAGTTTAAAAAGTTTTAAAAAAAGAATTGTCATTATAATAACAAATATAATATTTTAAAAATTAAGATTCAGAACAAACCAATGACATACAATGTAGTGATCCTTCTAACTCTACTTTTCATTTTTATTAAATGAAGAAACAATTATAGCATGGTTAACACTACTAAAACTGTAAGGGCCAGATGGAGCTCTTCACTTGAATAGTATGAAACACAAAGACTTAAGTAAATGATATAGTAAAAGCTTGTTAATTTTCATTCTGCTAATCTGCCCACTGCATAATTAGCACACAAAAAGACATTCTCTTCTCGACTTCTCAGAGAGGCTTTAATGTTTCACTGTTATGATTTTGAATTACTTCCTTTGCTAGTTTTACAAGTTATAATACAGAAAATGTAGTGTGAGATAGCATTATAATTATTAATTTTTCTATGGCAGTATGCATTACATCATTGTATTATTGTGTTATAATAGGAATATATATTGCCATAAATTGTGTGGATGTATTATCAAATAGAATATTGGTGTAAACAGTAATTGATATATGTATATATTTAATATGATTTTTTTTTTCTTTTTTGTAACACATAGGTTGTTGTGAAATAATACCTCCTATTTATTATCATGGAAAGTATAACAGATTCAAAGATCACAATAACGCTATTTCATAGAGAAAATTCTCAGCTACAAAACACTGTTTTGCAACATAAGCATTACCATTAGCTATCTATTATCACCAGTGATTAACAAGAGCCTGTATCCTGCAGTCATAAAAATCTGCACCATCAGAGGTGACCCACTGTTGCAGCCATCTCTTCTGAAAAACACCAGTCATCAACTCACTGTGCTCCACTGTTAGTTCTCTATAACCATTCATCAAGTGTTGATAAATGTCAGTGGGAGACATCTTTTTCTGATGGGAAGAATTCAGTTCCACGCCTTTGCTTCATACACACTTCCATATCAGACACCATTTTGTCAGACTGTCACTCTCCTGCCACATTTTTCACAGAAACAAAATGTAACAGTATGTTGGTGGGAAGATTCAACCACTACTGTCATACCACCAACATTTGCATCTAAACCAAAGTGATAAAACAAGAGGCATTACTTTCAGATCATCCCTCATATTTCCCTGTCAGTAAATACAGCCATCACCAGAAATTTCATCACATTCCCAGTTAATGTCGCTTCAGCTTTTATCCATGAAATTGTAAGACTGTAAAGATGAATAAGTGTAAAGTTAATGACACTGACAATAAGGGCAACTAATTTAACCGTGTAAAAGTCTAATTGTCATGCTGTTATGAGACCTTAATATTACTGGCTTTAAACCAGAGTAGACTACTTCAAAACCCAAAATATTTTAATTATTTTCATTAACAGAGCTGCCTCCAGGGAAGAGGTCTGTATTCACAGCTCAGATTCTGGTGGCTCAAATTTTAGACATAGACTTGAGTCTTCCATCATTTATCTGATTTCACCTGAGATACAACTATATAGAAAAATAAATAAATAAATAAAAAGAAAAGAAATCTGATAATTTCAAGAGAAGTAAAGCCTGAAATATGAGTTTAGTTCTTCCATGGCAGTTACTCATTGATTGTCTCTCGTTTTCTCAAGAAAAATCAGTAAGACAGTAGGAAAAACAATAGAATTACTCTTCATGACTGTATTATAAAGTAAGTTTAAAAATATAATGCTGTGATTATATATGAGGTAAACAAAAGTAAGGTCCTTGTAAACCATCAAAAAAATGTCTTCAATAAATCTACTTAAAATGAATGATGGTAGGAGATTTATATTTTGTCTGGGCTAAACTGTCTACTTTTCCAATTGGAAATGCATTTTGAAATCACAACATATTCAACAACATAGGCAAGAAATTTAATAAATTACAAAGCATCCTGTGATATGTTTTCAAATGCATAAGGCCAGTGGATATCAATAAGGCTGAGTGGTCATCATTTCTCTAGAGAACCAAATGCTCTTGGCTTTCTGTTAATATATGTTCTCTGCTAGAGAAGCCATTGACCGGCAGTGTCAATCTTACTTGCTATCCACATTTCAGACTGAAAATGTTGTGATAAGATAATCCAATCAGTTCAGATGCCCTGAGATGTACTGTTTGGGAATCATTTTCACCATTTTGATAGAAGGTAGTGTAGAAAGTCCACAGGGTGCCTACTATTACTGGTAACTTTCCACATGTCATTGGAAAAGGGAGCTTGAAAAAGTCTGTTCTGTTATGTCAGCAAGGTGATTTTTTATTTTTATTTATTTATTTATTTTTGTTACTGAGTCAAAATTAGCCTCTGTTGGTTCCAGAATGGGTATACACAATCAAGGGTTTCATTACAAATTTCATGCCAAATACTGTAGTGCTCTTAGGGCTCTATTCAGATGAAATTATATACTGACTTCTGCAGATCTGCCTTTGTACCTAAATGAGCCATTCAGCAGAGAAACCACAAAGTGCAAAACCACATCTTTATTGAAACAAGATGGTGTCTTCCTGGATGGGCTATATGTGTGTATGTAAATATACAAGTATTTTACCCTCTATCAATGATCCAGGAATCACAGCGCTGTGGGACAAGTTGTGTTCACAAGGAGTTATAGGAAATGCGGCTTGGTTAAAAAAAGAGAAAAAATGAGAAGAAAAAAAAAAAAAAAAAAGGATCTTCTCTTTCAGCTAGTTTAATGACGGTGTATTCCTTCAACCGTTGGCACAGAAGCTCGGCACAGACACTCTCATTCCCACATACTTGGATGAGATGCTGACCTATTGTGCTCAAACGTGATGCACATACTGATTCTCAGCACGCCAAAACTCATGCCCATCTGCTCAGATGGCACTATGCCCACTGCCAAGGTGGGACACATTCTCAAGAGTCCTAGGTGCCAATTGCCTATAGATTTAAAAGGATAGTTTAGAGAATACAGTAAGTGACACATTCTTTGTATGTGCCCCTTGTGATGCTACAAACTAATTGAAACATTGCCTCTGCCTGGCAAAATTCTGCCAATTCTGCCTTAAGGAGACTGTCACCAGAAGTACAGTTACAGAAGCATTTTGTAGGCAAAATTCTATACAGAAAAAATGTTCTTAATTTTTATTTTATTTTTTTTCTGGTCAGAGTCAGCAACCGCAAGACAGAAACTCCCCAGAGTTGCCCTCATTTTTAAAAGTAAACAATGAGAAAACTGCTGAGGACATGAAAGCCAAGAATCAAATATATGGAAAGAGGAAGAAAAAAAAAAAAAAAAGAAAGAAAAAGAAACAAGACACCCACTGCTGGAATATGAAGATTCATACAGCTGTGTCTCTCTTTCCTCAGCTCTCCTTGCTTTATTTTGGAAAATTCAGTTTCTTTCAAATCAAAGTTGTTGCACACAAAGCTCAATATGCAATCAGTCAGATTTGCAAAGAGACTATGCGTGTACCAAAACAAATGCCTATGTTCCTCTCTGGGAGAAATAAAGAACTGGAATGGGGAAAAGGAAGAATATAATTCTCAGAATATTTTAACTCATTTCACCTTCTTCTTTTGGCTTTGTCAGCTTTAAGGATAGAAGTTTCAGTTTGCTAAAGTCATTTGGACATTAAAATCTTCTGAAGGTTTATAGAAGAAAATAAATACCATACTTTGATATTTGATATCTGGATGCCAATAAATTTACTTTAGAAACATCCTTCTGGGAGAAACATGAAAGATGGGAGGGGGAAATTGCATACGTTATGGCACTGCTAACACATGCTAGGGGTGTCTGAAGGGGAAAAGTAGTGAAAAGTCAGCGGTGATAAAAGTGAGATGAAGCAAGTACAGGTGAACTTTGTTGCTGAGTTGTGTCTGTGTTGCAAAATCACTGTTTCTCATCACCACCCAGATCACTGCCTTCTCTGTATTAAAATAGTTATGCCCCCAGAGTGAATCCGGCATGTTTGACATTCCAGTAACTCCTGTGGGAAAAGTGACAGTCCATGAAGTGTCAGTTAGCTTTGAAGGGGGGGGATCTGCTGCTTTGCAGGAATGTGTTTGGTTCTGGGTCTGTACAATTCCTTCAAGTGCCTGTACCACAAATCAATATTATTTCTGAAATCTGAAGGAGCTGAGCATTTTCTCAGTATCACATAGCTGACTGAAGTTATTCTTTTTAAATCTATTTAGCAATGAATTTTGGTAAAATTAGTATGTTATTATTTTTACACTGAATTCAAGATTATGATTTGTTCACGTTAAGCATTTTAATTTAGCATTTAGTTTGCACACAAGCACACATTTCCATATGCACTTATTTAAACTGCACATGAACAGGATGATGTAGAATCACAGTATGGCTTAGTTTGGAAGGGCCCTTAAAAATTGTTTAGTTCCAGTCTCTCATCATGGGCAGAGTTGCCCTCCACAAGATCAGGCTTCTCAGGGCCCTATCCAGCCTTACCTTGTGCACCTCCAGGTCCACAGCTTTCCTGGGCAATCTGTTCTACTGCCTCACCACAATCTGAGTAAAAAATTTCTTCCTCACATCTAACCTAAATCTCCTCTCTTTTGATTTAAAGCCTTGTCCTATCACTATCTGCCCATATAGAAAGTTGGCCTCCTTCCTTCATGTGAGCTCCTTTTAAATACTAGAAGGCTGCAATGAGGTCTCCCCAAAGCTTTCATTTCTTCAAGCTAATCAAGCCCTTCTCCCTCAGCTTTTCTGCATAGGAGAGGTGTTCCTTATAATTCCAGTGCCCTAAGCCCAAGAATTTAATTTTCACTTATATCCATTACATTAAAAGTGAAAGAAGAACCCCAAATGTCTAAAGTGTAAATGTATTCAGGTTACATTTACTGTAAATGTATTCAGCAAAGATAATGAAGTATCCCTTAACTCCAGATAGTCTTTCACACATGACATAGAAAAGTGGAACATGTCCCACTTATGTACAGCAACAGGGGAAAATCAACAATTTGATATCTCATTGATATCTTAATGTGGCTTAGAAAGTTTCAGAAACAAGTCTCAGTTTCCTCTAACTCTGTGTTGACCATGTTGCACACTTTGCATTTTAAAATCTTTTAAGTATTACAAGCTGCCCTTCTGGATTGGTTGGTGTAATTAGACATTAACACAAATTATTGAGCTCAATTTGGGATTTACTGGATGAAATGTAATGGCCTGTGATTTATGCAGGTCAGACTAATGCTCCCTTCTGGCCATCAAATCTTAAGAATCTGATTTCCTCTGAAAGCTTTTGCTCTCATCAGAACATTATTTATAAAATAAACTAACTAGAATCAGAAACAAGTTTGAAAAGAAACTGCTTACTTCTGATTTCTATTTCAGCTGCCCATCTTGGTGATAGCACAATCAAGATACAAAAAATAATCTGCACATTAAGCATGTATACTTAGCTAATTTTACAAATAGCTTTGAGGTTATATTTGTTATGTCTGGCTTATATATAATGAATGGGTTTATTTTCCCCTCTTTCTTCATCTTTGCTTTCTTCATCTTTGCTTTCCTGCAAAGCAAAGACTGTGCAAGTGGCCCATACTTCAAATCAATGCTATCTGCACAATTAACTACTAGAAAAGAGCCAAGCCCGCTAGGTAGATGACAGCTGCTTGAATTCAGGTTGACACCTTTAAACAGGAATAGAGATAGCAAGCATATCCTATGCTGGGATGTCTCCATGGGGAATATGGCAGATTGGCTGTCTCAGAATGTTACTTCTGTTGCATAAATACAATCTATTGAGTATTTTATGGACTTGATTCTTTGAAGAACCAGAATGTCAGCATCTCCAGATCCCTCCCACTGAATGTGAGGGAAAAATGAAGACAGCTGTGTTATCTGGAGCATTTCCTCACATTTTCTGCTGTTGTGGATTGGGTCAATTGCTTGTCATCAAGCTAATAGGAGAAAAGTCTTTTAGATGTTTAATTAAGTACACAGAGAAAGGAAGAAAATCAGACAATGGACAAAAAGAACACAGAAATTGATCCACTGTCTAACCACAGTGAAGTAGAACTGCAGGACTGAATTGAACAGCAATAGTTCGTGACTGGATGAACTCCAGAAGGAACACAGACATTAGCATGAAATAATTTAACCTTCAATAAGTCCTTTTTTCTTCCTTTCATCTCCTTCTCTGTAATGCACAGTGTACTGAGAAAAGAGTTCTAGAGCTGCAAATGTTCACAGTAAATCAAGAAAGAGCGCCAGATTTATCTTTTCATGCCACAAGTCTTTCAAGAGTCTACTGAGAGAGTAGTGACAGACTTCAAAACACCACAATGAAAAAGACCAACACAACTCACTGTGCTGTCACCTGAACCATTGCATTCAAATTAATTGTCTCAAAAAATAGTTAAATTTTCCTAGATTGTTACAATACATGTGGTGATGAGTTAGGAACTGGAACATGATTATTTATCTTGAAACTTTGTGTAACTGATCCTACTAAGGCTGGCACATCTGATGCAAGTATTGAATTGATACATGGGATGCAGTCTTTGCCCTTGGGGTTTGGTGTTCTAAGGAAACGAAAAGGGAGGGGAAAAGAAATATCAGCATTTCCATCTGAGTAAGGCACTGACATTCTGAGCAGTTAGCAAATGACCATGAAGGAATACGTGGTAACTGTAAGATTTAATCCATCTCCAGACTTTCTATCCAATCCAGCTCCTTAGTTACTCATTGCATCAGAAAAGTGTGCCAACGATGAAGTCATATATTATGCTGGTAGGAGGTTGAGAATGTAAAGCTTTATGCAAAAAGTTTTGCTGTCACTGCTAGCATACAATATGATTTCAGCAGAGAAATAGTCTGAATTTTCTTCAAAAATGAAAGAATGACTGACTGACAATAGCTTTTCATAGCCTCCAGGTTCAAATGCTGAATATATCAGTCTCTGAACTCTTACTTGCAGCAATAATTGCTTAGAGCTTTTGGTGTTTTGTTTTTCTTTCTTTATTTTTATTATTTTTTCCCCTTTGTAGAAATGAATCAGTGAATAAATCTGAATAGCTTAGCAGTCAAGAGCATACCCAAAATATATAAGTATCCTAACTGTTAATGGCCATGACTTTGTTAGCCCTCATAATTTTTGGCATGTAACAGTCTTTGACTGATACAGATTACTCCGCTTTGGTTTTGGGTATACAAAACAAACTAAGAGGTTTTATTCTATATTAAAATATATATATTCTTCAAGCCAGAACAGCTTTTCCAAATAATTTATTCTTTATTTGACCAATATATATCTGTTTTTTTCCATGCAGCTTACTATTCTAAAAGCTGTAATACCGATATTTAAATGCATTAGTTTTAATTCCACGGCAAATGGAAGTACTACAGAAAATCACATCTCACTCTCAGTTTGTACGTGAAAACTAAAAGCAACTAAACTTTGTTTTGTTAACTGACATGAATGAAGACGAGGTTACACTTACTGTGTATGTGATTAGATGCCTTAATTACAGACTACCAGTTTTCTTTGTTGCTTCTAGTTTCTTTTTCCCTCTATCTTTTTGTTGGATTGCCTCTCCTCTTTATCCTACACTTCACTACCCCCAGTCTACTGCAACGAACAGTGAGCGTGTTTGATGATGATATTTGCAGTAGGATACATTTTTCTCTCTTACTCAGTAATGAGATAAGGTGTGAAGTGTTATGAATTTAATATCACTGGGGAGGTATCTACACCAAAGACTAGATCAGTACTGCTAATTTGGATCCCAGTAACATACCTCAAAAGAGAAAGAGGTGCCAAATCCAGTTGACCTTATTAACCCCTTGTTACATCTGCTAAAGGTGATTATTTCTCACTCTTTGTCTACTGTGGTAAGACTGTACAAATTGCCACCTATTTTTATGGTAGGTAAATGCTTTCTCTCGGTGTGTTTCACAGGAAAAACCTGAAAACCTGGATTCCCTTGTGTGTCTTCTGTCCAGTGTTTAACACACAGGGAGACAGTTTCTACAGGATTTGGAATAGGACCTCTGGGGGCTCCTTGGCTACAGCTTTGAACTGGAAAATGTGATTTCCATAGTGCTGAGTGTAATTATTCTACAGTTACATCAGTGTTGCCCTATCAGTATGAAGGCATCTCTGCTCCACACTGCTTGTAAACAGTCATCATAGAAGATAGTTCCTTAAAAGCATTAAATGCTTTTTTGAGATATTAGTAAAGCAATAGAGGAAGATTCATGTCAAGAAGACTCAATGGGAACTAGTGATATGGTAATCAGACTTGGAAAGACTGGCCTTAGCAGCACCTTGCTCTGCTACCAGGAATTGACATGGTGTTGCGGAAACTGATGGGTCTCTTCTGTCAGAACACAGTAGTAAGAGATGTGAGAGAAAGCTACAGGCAAGCAACAAAGAATGTCTCATGCAAAGCCTGACCCAGATACAAATGGCTTCATGTCTGTGAATCTGGGGGGAGGGGGGACTGAGAACTTTCAGCATACCATACGTAAATTGGCCTCTGAATACTGAAAAGTCTATATTTTCCACCTGAAATTGATAAAAATAATTTCCTAGCTCCTGTTTCCTGTTGCCTGTTCCTGTCCTGTAGGCATATTTAACAGCTGCTCTCCTGCAGACAGAATACTGCAGCTGTGCTTAGGGAAGCTATGACAGGAGAACAGGAAATACAGGCTGCATATGTATGACAGGGAACAGAGGTACACCTCCTAGGCGTTGCAGTGCATGGTGGAACAGTGCACAAAGTAGGAGGCATGGTACTGAGTACAGGAACTGGATAGGTATTCAGTCTGTGGGACTCTGTGTTTGTTCTTACCACAAAAGGCAGGCACGCACCTTCAGTTTTTGATTTAGGAATGATTATTGCTAGCTCTGGGGTAATTACCAAAGTGATGATGATTATTATTATTTCCATCTATTGTCAGTAAGACAGATATTTCTCTTTTATGCCTTCACACCCCTTAGTTGCCTTTTCAGCAGCAGTGTTTTCCAGTTATTAGCAGTGAGCAGGAAGGCACAGCTCTTTTCTAGAAGCTCTTTCTGAGACCTCAAGCAGCTTCCTGGCCTGATGAATACCACTTCTTCACTGTAACCCTGAAAAGCTTGTTGTGAGTCATATTATGCTTGGACTCCACAGCCGGCAGCACAGCCGGTGCATGGGGCTTTCTCCTGACCTGAATTTTCTGATGAAGGGCCAGACGTGTTCATAAGTGCCATGCTGACAAAAGCACGGGAAGTTCTTCATCTCCATTCTCAGCACTGGTGGAGGGGGCAGCCTGATGAAGGAGGAGGAAAGAAGAGGTAGTAGACAAAGGGGATGAAGGTCCTGGCTCTCTCCATGAATTTATATGTCTCTTGGAGGTGTACCTTAGTAGGAGTGAAGCAGACTTGAAGGCTGTAAGAAGTGTTCTGTGTCTGAAGCCGTGAGGCGACACTTGAATTAATTTGTAGATAAATGAAATGGAGTATGAGGTAATCAAAGGTCATGATTTTCCAAGTCAGTTTCTTAAGGTTTGCAACCAAATCTGTTTTAAGCAAACCAAACAGAGCTTTTACAGCTTGAGTCACTGCTTTGTGCAAAAAATCGTAGTAACAACACACGCCTTAAAATATCACAGGGAACACATTCCCCTGCTAAGATACAACTTGGACTAACAGTCTTATGCTGCTTTCTTCCTAGGTTATAGTAACAAAATAGACCAAGTTTTCCACATCTTTAAGAGGGTCTTTAAAAGTTTTGAAAACTAATATAACTAGTTAAAAGCGTAGAAAAGAGGCTTTTTCTGCATATATAAGGTAGCTATAATCCCTAAATATGAGATCCAGTGGTAATTTCCAATGAAGAGCATATTTTGTCTTTTATACACCTTACAGCTGTTGGAAGGAAAAATAATGTCCACAATTTAGGTTATTTTTGTTTTGTTTTGTTTTGTTTTTTTTCTTTATTTTCTGAATTCAGTTTCATCCTCCATACTTTCCACAATGAATTTGGATCTCAGCCTCATTAAAAGGGAACCAAACATTTTCTTCACTACCTGCAAAGAGGTCTTGATATTTCCTTTTGTTTTGTAAATGAATCTAAGTAAAATGTGATTTTATACATATTCCTTTTGTCAGACTTCCCAAGTATTCTATCTAAACTGATCTGCACATTTACAGTGAAGCTTCATTAAAGATCAGGCCAAGCAGTCTTTAAAAAGTACAGGGTTTCAATGATAGACAGATGGTGGCTTTCATGATGTCAGGAAGTGTCAAATATTATGGTTGGCTGCAGAATGATGGCTACCTTCCAAACAGATTGAGAAACAGACAGAAAGAGCAAGAACACCATTTGTTGTATTTAGATACATTGTGAACAGAAGGAAGCAAGACAGAGCATACTTTTACACATCTTTTTTCCACTCCTTGTGAAAACAGTTTAAGATTTGTTATGTTATATTAGTCCTATCATTATGCAAAACCATGTGAAAGCCAGAGATTTTAAAAAAATGTTTCCATTGTGACTTTCTGTGTTTTTATTTGCATTTCCCTGGGTAATTTTTTTGACATTATAGACAGACAGAAATATGTGATTTCTCTCTCTCTCTCTCTTTTTTTTTTTCCCCCTCCCCTCTGGAGCAAAGCTGTGCTATTAAAATAATGTGCAAAAAATACTATTTTAATTATTTATTTTTATTAATTTACATGCTCTTCATAGCCCATGTTTGGGAAAGCACTCAATTAAATATTTAACTAAAATAACAGCTTCCTTGTTGAATAAGGGTGCCTTTGTTCAATATCTATGATGATAATTCTGGAACTGAGATTTACAATGGGATGGTTTTGAAATATAATATGTGCCAATAGCTAAGCAGCAAGGATCTTAGTAAAAACATTTGCAGGTTGTGCAATGGACTGTGTATATATAGGTAGCTTAAAATATGCAGATCATGAATGGTATTGAAAATCAGAGACGGTTGGTCTTTCTAAGGAATGGCTGAAATAGTTTTTTCCTAAAAAATATTAAAAAGATTAAATTCCATTCTGGAATATATTTTTCCCCATGGGATTCAGTGTGAAAGATTCAAAAATGAATAACCTCAATGCAGAATAAGAATAGACAGGATAGGATAGGATAGGATAGGATAGGATAGGATAGGATAGGATAGGATAGGATAGGATAGGATAGGATAGGATAGGATAGGATAGTTCAGTTCAAAGGAACCTAAAAAGATCATGAGTTCATCTGCCTGACAACTTGTTTTATAATGTTTTTCTTTAAAGTCTATCAGGCCAGCAATTTTGTAGAGCAAACTGTTCTTTATGGCTGTCATCTTGAAAAGTACACATCCTATATGAGTTTTATGTCCCCAGTACAATTACTGGAGTGGCTGTCTGCCCCTGTGTCTATAAGGAAAAGCAGTAAGGATCCTCCTTATATACACACATACAGATTAACCAAATAACTCTGCAATTGCTAGTCCCTAGGCAGGGACCAGGCTTGAAGAAACACAGTGTGTAACCTGGGAAACAGTTGAATGGAGCCCAAAAAGTAGGGTGGTACAAGACAGTCTTTGCTTTCTTTTGGTCTTGGTGAGGAAGTCCTATTTGTTAGGTGGCAGAACTATGGTTGATTAAAGGAAAGAGAAGGAACTGACCTAAGTGAGGAGTGGCCTGTATGGAAGAAACATATAGATGCTGGGAACTAGCACAGCTGCCCTGTGTGTGTTCTTGCTCATTTTATTTATTTATGAGCTTTTCCATGATGCTGTTTACTATCTGTATATAATCAGTCCTTTCTTCCTCATTGCTCTCACAGAAAATCTATTTGTTTCTCTAAATTATCAAAATAGTTAGAGAGAAAATGCATGTTTATGTTTAGAATAATTAAACCACTGTAAAAATAAATGACCATTTTTGGGAATATTCTTTTTACTTGTTCTCTGTTCTACTGTGGACTAACAGAATCCATGGAACCATCATGTGAGAATAATTTTACACTTCCAAATTATATCAACATTTGCAAACAGCATAGCAATTACAGTCCAAGAGGAAACCCCTTAACCAGAATCCTGTTGCTCTGTGGAAAGAAAATAAAAACTGTAGATTGGAGCTTGTTCCTGGCTTGTTAAAGTGCAGTTTTTGATAAATGGTGCACAATAGAGGATCTGAATTTTCATATTTTTCTGCTTTTGCCATATTTGCTGTAGGATTCAGCAGTCCCCTCTGGGAATACTGGATACATTTATTGTTTATGTTTTTCTTAGTTTGATATTTTCTGTTATAGTAGGAATGTGGGCTGCAGGCAGTTTTTATCTAATTCATTTTTGTCTATAAACAAACACTGCATGAATAATACAAAGAATGTCCACAAATAATCATTAAAGCTCTTTCATGAAATATCTTCACCCACCATCACACAGAGCCCATTCATATTCACTTGCTATGAAAGAAGAATCAATTAAATTTTACCTTTAGCAGAAAGGTTTACAAAAAGCAGTAATGTAAATTCTGTTTCCATGAGCATTTATAGAAGAATGATTTTGAGATGGAGCACACAAGTGTTTGTACAAGAAGTGTTTTTTCTCACACTCATTTGGTCAGAGAAGACATAGAGTATGACCTGATTTATGAATCCTGACTAAGTGATACAGCTTGAATTTCAAATATTTGCAATCAGTATACAAGGTAAAAATTCAGATATATTTGTTGAGTACATTTAAATTAGAAAATCATAATTTGCTGATGGATGTTCAATGAAAAGAAAAAGAGGCAAAATTAGTCCAAGAAATTACAGGCAAAGGATTACTCAGTCAGTACTCCTGGCCAATATTGAGTGGCACCAAGGTTTTAATTCAAACATATGACAAAGAAAGCAGCTAATAGTATCTTCCTTTTTTTTTCATTTGAAGTACTATAAAGCAGAGGGCTAGCCCTTCTCCCAAATTACTTTCACAGACATGTGACTTCCTCATTCATTATTTTTACTCAAGCTGCCTTACTTAAGAAGAAACTCTCTTTCCTTGACTTTGATCTTTTTCTCAGATTGAATATACAAACATTCATCTTTATGGCGTTATAAACAACCAGTGGTTGCTCTCACAGTGCCTACTCTGAGTGATATCTTTCTCTGTGGACTGATCATTTATGTCATTTGGACCCCTTTGGCAAGATTTCAGCTTTTTACTTTGTTTTCCAGTGGTTAGTAATGAGATGATTTAGTGGTTGCAACAGTTCTAAATCTTGCAAGTAATGCTACAGCAGCATGCTAAAAGATACATCAATATGGATGGTTAATGAAATATGATGATTGGGCCAGGATTTGGCAATATCTCTTTTCTTGTCTCCAGTTTAGTGATAAAAATAACTGAATTTAACCTCTTTTCTGTGAAGGAACTTCTCTCTCAAGCTGTGAATTCAGTATGATACAAGGAAAAGAAGTACTGAATGAGTGTCTGAAAAATCATTATCAGCTTGTGGAATAAGCAAGTCTTCTATAACTTTTTTAATGTGTAAAAGTCACATATTCGCCATTGCAATTGTACACTGTGCAAATAAGAAAGAGCAGCAGATAACTTCGGTAAACTTCTTGATGCTCTTATATTAGTCATTATTTTATATTTAGTCAAAAGAGTATGGTCATTCTATTTTTAGGGAAGAGTAGTAAAACAAACAAACAAACAAACAAACAAACAAAAACTGTAATGGGAACCAGGATAAAAGCTTTTAAATTAATTCAAGAAAATAATCTATCTATAGGGAGGATAGGACAAAAGGTAAGTTTATTTTCTTAAGCTTAGCTTAGACAGCTTTTTTTTCCCAAGTTTCCATCAAGGACAGTAAAACCCCCACAGCTTTCCTGGGAATGTGGTGGAAGTGAGTTAATACTACCAGTTGAAAAGGACAGATGTACAAGGACTTCCCTCTCCTAAGGAGAAGGAGGCACACAGATACCTTCCAAGATCCCTTCAGACTCTGTTGTTTGCTGCCTGTGATAACTATCCTGCTCCAACTTGAACCCATACCAGGGTACGGCTGAAAGTTTTTGTTAAGAGGCACTATCTGTATTAACAGATATTGAAGGTAGCTCTATTTCACATTATCTGATTGCAAAAGAACTACATTGATTAAACAAATTCAGAAGCTTTCAGTTTATCAGCTGTTTTTTTCTGAGAGTTTATTTCCTTGCAGACTCTTTCAATAGCTATCAAGTTTGTGCAAAATATAAATAAGTGGCTCTCCATGAAAATGGTGCCATTCTTTATGGAACTGCATCAATGATAGGTCAAATTTATTTTACTCTGCAGCATGATTTTAATATCATTCTGGCCTGGTTTAGGCATAATGAAGTCTTCTGTGGAAAGAGCTCTTGTAAGGAGCAATTAAGCATTAGTACTTTAGCTAAACTCATATTAAATTATATCTTGAAATTTAAGTATATGGGAATCATCTTAAATCTCAGCTTGAATTTTAGGTGGTATTGTATCTGCAATTTATACTGAGGTATACGGTAATCTGTTTGCATCTAGATTTAGTATTTATAGCCTGAAATGCTATTTTATTATTAAGTGTTCTGTATAATTGCTAGTAAGGCCACTAATAGATTAAGGTACCATTATTTATGATTACAGCTTCTGCTTTTCAACAAGAAAAGAAGCTAAACATTCAGCAGGCAAATTTTAATATGCTTTTTGAGGGCCTTGAAGTAAATCAAAGCTGGCTGGCTACTCTTCAGCAAGCCTGAGTAGTGATACCAGCCCTTATCTTCACTCAGAACCCATAGAAGGCAGTGGACTCTGAACTGCTGTAACACAGAAGGCCCAACATGGGTTTTCTTTTAAGCGCAAGTAGGAGGGCCGTATCCAGAAAAGATTTAAATTAATTTGTCTTCCACTTCCCTTTTATGTGAGCTGAAGAGGTTAGCACTAAGTATGCTCGTAGATGAACTGATGTGTTTGAGCACAGTGGAGCACATTGTGACAATGAATGGGCACAACTTTCTCCAGAAGTTGCCCTGCACTAGCCCTGCAACAGCAAGTCAACAAGTAGGTAAGTTAGATTGATACAGTACTGAAAAGGCAGAAAATGATGGTTTATGCTTTGACTAGGATAGATCCCCAATGAATATTATGTTCAAAATAACAAGCACAGGAAAATCTTTCTGTTTTAAAAATATGTTCAATTTATGTCACCATCATTCTGATCACTGATGGAAGCTTGCAAGTTTATTTCCCCATCAGTACAGAGATGTCTCAATGCATTAGGAAAATAAGTATACAAAAAATATTTTAAAAGTAAAGAAAAATAAAGTAGTGTTGTTTACAGCATTAGAAAGACAGGTCCTCTTCATAAATCTCTCATGTTGAATCCCAGACCCTGGAGGTTAGTGAGAGGGTCTGGGGAACAGAAGACTTCCCTTTAGTCAGTAAAGAGGTGGTCCATAAGCGCCTAGGCAACACCAATGTTCATAAATCCATGGGACTTGATAGGGTGCATACACGGGTTCTGAGGGAGCTGGCAGAGGTGACTGCTGAATTGCTCTCTATTATCTTTGAGAGGTCTTGGAGAATGGGGGAGGTGACTGAAGACTGGAAGACAAACAATGTCATTCCAGTCTTCAAAAAGGGGAAGAAGGAAGATCTGGGTAATTACAGGCCAGTCAGCCTCACCTCTGCCCCTGGAAAGGTGATGGAACAGCTTGTGCTGGATGCCATCTCCAGACAATTAGAAGAAAAGGAGGTTATCATGGGTTCACTAAGGGGAGGTCATGCTTGATCAACCAACCTGGTAGCCTTCTATGTTGTTTTCACTGGCTGGGTGAACGGGGAGAGAGAAGTGGATGCAGTCTACCTTGATTTCTGCAAGGTATTTGATACTGTCTCAGACAACATCCTTACAACAAAGCTGAGGAAGTGTGGGATAGATAAGTGGACAGTGAGGTGGGTTGTGAACTGTCTGACTGGCAGAGCAGAGGGTTGTCATTGGTGGTGCAGAGTCTGGTTGGAGACCTGTAACTAGTGGTGTTCCGTTGGTGCTGGGTCTGGTCTTGTTCAACATCTTCATCGATGACCTTGATGAGGGGATAGTGGCTACCCTCAGCAAGTTTGCTGATTATACGGAGCTGGAAAGATTGGCTGACACACCTGAAGGCTGTGCTGCCATTCAGTGAGACCTGGACAGTCTGGAGAGCTGGGCAGTAAGAAACTGGATGAGGTTTAACAAAATCAAGTGTAGAGTCCTGCACCTAGGGAGGGAATAGTTGTTTGCACTCATACAGGTTGGGGGATAACCTGCTGGAGAGGAGCTCTGCAGAGAGGGACCTCGGCATCCTGGCGGATGACAGGTTGGCCATGATCGAGCAGTGTGCCCTCATGGCCAAAAACGTCAATGGCATTCTGGGGTGCATTAAAAAGAGTCCAGCCAGCAGGTCGAGGGAGGTGATCCTCCCCCTCTACTCTGCCCTGGTAACGCCACATCTAGAGTACTCTGTCCAGTTCTGGGCTCCACAGTACAAAAAAGACAGGGTTCTCTTGGAAAGAGTCCAGTGGAGGTCCACAAACATGATGAAGGGCCTGGAGTGTCTCCCTTGTGAAGAAAGGGTAAGTGAACTTGGTCTGTTTAGACTGGAGAAAAGAAGACTGAGAGGGGACCTGATACAGGTCTTTTCAGCAGTGTGTGGTTACAGGACAAGGGGAAACGGCCAGAAACTGGAGCATAGGAAGTTCTGCACTAATGTGTGCAAGAACTTCTTTATGGTGAGGGTGGCGGAGCACTGGAACAGGCTGCCCAGGGGGACTGTGGAGTCTCCTTCTCTGGAGATTTTCAAGACCCACCTGGATGCCTACCTGTGTGACCTGGTGTAGGGAACCTGCTTTGGTAGGGAGGTTGGCCTTGATCTCTGGAGGTCCCTTCCAACCCCTACGATTCTGTGATTCTGTGAATAGGTTATGCTTATTTATTATGTTATTGGAGTTTATTTGTTCAATGGGAACAAGTAGAATTCTACTTGCTATACCGTCTATATTCTTGTTAACATAAACAGCAATGTGGGCAGGCTTAGAAACTGGTTCAACAAAGGCACCAATAGACAAGTTTGGAGTAGAAAGAAATATGCCCAACTTTCCTATTCTGATCTGTAAGGAATTTCTTGTTTTCTAGTATTTGAGCTACCTATATTAAGTCACCAAATTGAAAACATCTCCAGAGGTTATTCTACTTTCATTGCTGGGAATTCTAGTTCTCTTGTCCCTTATATTCAGCTTCAGCTTTTGTTTCTGAATATCATCCCTTCTTTTTCTTAAATCTATTAATTTTGATCCTTTTACATTTTCAATTAAGATATACCAGCATTCTAGCTACCTAGGGATATGGAATTGAGAACAGGGGGAAAAAAAGTACATCATCCTGGTAAATTTACTATTAGAACAGCTGGGGAGAGGCATAATTACTGTAGTCCTATCCAAGCTTAACATAGTGTAAAACACTAAGAATGGCACTTAGCTGAAACGTTTCTCTGTAGAATTTCACTGTTTTACTTTTATTCATACCTAAAAGCTTAGCTTATAGCAACCTGTGCCGTAGTTAATGAAAACTAAAAATTTGTATTACGTATTGTACTTTAGAGTAAAAAAAAATATAAAAAATCATCTTTTCCTGCAAAGATGCTTCAATTACAGCTACTGCATTTAAAGAAAGAAGTGTGTGCAATACTTATACATTATTGAAGTGCCTGTGTCCCCGTAGAATGGATGAAAGTATGTTTTTTGGGCATAGATCTCTGTGGGGTTTTTTTGGAGAACAGTTATTATAATTTGCTGTTTGTACTAAACTGAACCATAAGAATGGTTTTACATGCAGTATGCAAACTGAGTGATGATGTCATTTACACATTATCTTAGAAAGAGATAGATTAGTGGATTATTCAATGAACTTCTTACTTAAGTAGTTTAGAAGAAGATACAAGAAATACAAGAAGGATATACAAGAAGAAGATACAGAAAATGATTTAAGTGTGGGAATCAACCTTGTCTTTTGTGGCTTTTGTTCCTGACTATGACTGTCACAGCTGACACAGCAGTAATTAGTGGCCCAAGGAGTGAATTTCAACTTACTGAAGAAATGTCAAGTGGTCAATCCCCTGTCAACTACTTTTTATGTCACTAAGAAAAAAATTCTACATGCTTACCATAATGGAGGGAATTGCACAGCATTGCCTGTATCAGTTTTTTTCTCTTGTTCCTCTCAGAACAACTTTTGCATCCTTATTTCTGTGAACACAAAGTGGTGGTGATACAATTCGTTAATTACTTCCAGCTTAAAGTCCACTATATTTTGTGTGCAGCTCACAGAAATTGTCCTTTACCATCAAAACTTCATAATGTCCTGGCCATATTTTCTACCAGAAGAATTCAACCTTAAATGCGCTTTCTCTAGTACAAGAATAATGCATTGAGGATGAACTTAAAGACTTGGAATATAAAGTACATAAATATATGAAAAGGCTTTTTGTTTGTTTGTTTGTTTTTAATTACTGTTGCATATCTCATATCTTTCATTTGCAATGTAGTATTCAGCAGCTTTGGCAGAGTCCCTTCAATTACTTTGCTGATACCTCAGTTCAACATGTATGGTTCAGATCTGTAAATGCATTAGACTTGCTAGCAATGCCTTCTTTCCAGAGTCAGCAGTTGAAATCATAAGCTTTCTTCCACTAGTAGCTGCTTTTCAGTTTACTTTTTTTTTTTTTCTTTCTTTTTTTTTTTTTCTCCTAAACACCTTCAAAGAGCAAGAAGCAACCCTCAAGGAAAAACTGTACTGTGTTTCATCCTCTCCTGGATGGCTTGAACAATGTACCATTCACTCTGAATAACAATAATTAAATGTTTGTTTGTTTTTTTAATTCCTTAAATCCTTTTAATAGAAGATCAGGAAAATACGTAAGAAAATTGATTAAGAACAAAGAAAGCAAATTTTAAAATGTGAATACATGAAACAAACACACACCCCTGAGAATCTCTAGGCCAGAATCTGACCATCAGACACAGAAATTCACTGTTCGTATCAGTGCTCCATCCTTCAAGTATTGTCATTTGTATAGTATGCCTTCTTCATTATCTCTTCCAGAGCATCTCAACCCATTCTGTTTATACTCCTGGGGACCTTGGTTTTATACAGTATTAGCTGCTATACAGGTGAAAATGCAGGCTGATTAATATGGAGCTAAACATCTGTAGAAAGAAACCATTCTTAGTTCACTTTCATCAAACAGGCTGTGCTTCTTCTCTGAAACTGTTCTTGACTTCTTTTCCTGAGACAGAGTATCCTCCATACTCAAAGTCTGTTTTCTGTATAGAAGGGCAATTCTGGCCAATATCATTGCTAGAGCTACAAAAAATATACTAAACTCCAGATGTGGGTTGTGAATGTATTTCATGAAGTTAATGATACCTGCTGTATTACCGTCTTCCTGTAGGAACTACGCATGACATAACATTAACAGAGATGACAGATCTGGTTATGAATTACACTTCTAGGATAAGAGCAATCTTTAAATCTCATTTCTCAAGGATTTCTATGTCCTAGCTTGTGTCTGCTTTCTTTTCATACATCAGTCATGATGTCCTTCCATAAAATGTGATATGCCTTTAAGATTAGTCCCTTTTCAGTTAGCTTTGCAAACCAAAACAAAAATCTGAGTATATTTGCAGACAAAATATACCAAATTGCCACCAAAGTTTATAATTTATAGCCAAGGTGACCATATGATTTAGGAAATGACGTGGCACACGGGAGACCTAGATTTAAACTCTATCAATGATTCTTTATTTATTTCTGCTTCAGAATAACACCTGTGCTACAAATTAGCGACATACTTAAGTGCTTTGCTGAGTCTCAAGCTGCAGACCATGGGCTCATTCAGTCAGATTGTGAAATCTTTTATTCAGCTTGATGAGCAGTTTCATATATAAATAATGTCATTGATTTTAATAAAGTTAGTCTTGATTTTAATAAAGTTAGTTGTGATAGTAACCACTTGCTAGCCTGAGGCCAGTATCTCATCTCTCTATGTCTGTAAAATGGGATAATTTCTTTGCTATATCCTCCAGAAATCATACCATATTACAGATGAGTAAGTTTCAAAATCTTGTTCTCTGCAGCTGGTCAAAATATTTTCACCAGATTTCTGCATATATTATTTGAGCAGACTGATTGTATTTTATTTTCATTCATTAGATGGTCATACAAACAATGGTGTACTACCATACTTAAGAAAGATCAATGATATGATAAATGATTAGATAATTCATTGCAGAGAAATATGATCATTCTGTTTACTATGAGTTTAAGACTTATTCAGAGAAAAAAAGCTTCACATCATCCATAGCACCAAGCCAATCTGCTTTGTGTCCTCTACTCCAGGACAGAACCTATCCTGCCAAGGGCTGGAGGAAGGATTTTAAAAACAAAAGTAATTTCCTGCATTATTATAACTGTTTGTTTTTGTTTTTAACTGTATCTCATTCAATCTATTACTCATGTTTTTGTCACTTGAGCCCAATCAAATGAACTGTGAAAGATAAGCCATTCTGAGCTCCTTCATGTTCCGTAAACCAGGGTTCTTGATGAGGCAGTTTCTTAAATTATGTTATAGAGTACTTGTATTTAAATAGAAAAACATAAGAAGTAAAAGAAAAATATCTTAAACCTGAATCAAGACTTTCACTTCACTTGGCCCAGCCTTTCATATGAAATACATGTATACATACGAGGGCGACTCTGAAAGTATTACCTCCTATGTTACTACAATGGCTCATGATGTAAGAGGTAGATGTTGGTGGTATGGCAGTAGAAGCTGAAACTTCCCACACTGTGCAATTAGGCTTACTCCATCCACCTAGTCCCCTAGCTCTCATGTGGGACTCCAAAATGTCACAAGTGGTGGATTTGTCAGAAAGATATGAAAAAAACTGAATATCAGGCTGCCATGAAAATAATGAGAAAACACCAGCCCCAGTACAAAAATCTCCACAGCATACAACAGTATACAAGTTTGTGTAGAGGATACAAGAGAAGGCTGGGTATTGATGCTCCTTGTTTGGACTGACTGAGTAGAGAAGTGACAGAGCATTGATTTTTGCCTGTCATACACCAGCCTTCTCAGCTTTTTATTATTATTATTCATTCATTTATTTATTTATTTATTTATTTATTTTCCCCCAGAAATTACTTTCCTTCCTTACCTGGTATACAACAAAGGAGCTAAAGTTTGTTTATTTAGATATATATGTCTGTAGGGAAATAATGAGAACCTTTGATATAACCTTCAACTTTTGAGATCAAGAATGAAGTTTTCATTTGGTAATCATGTTAGCATGGGTGAAATTCTGCTTCCAAGGATATGGTGCTAAGGAAAGATGAGATATGCCATCACCTTCTCTGTGTGTATCTGACTGTGATCTCTTCCTGGTCTGAAACCTCATCAAAGTTTACTATATTAGTATAGATCTCAGCTGTGATAAATATCCATTTCCTTTTTCAGAAAAGGAGATGAGAGTGGAGGTTTCTGAGACTTAGCTAAGCAAAACTGTATCTGAGATAATCTAGTGAAAAATATGAATTCAAGGATATTTACAATGAACAATTAACCTGGTAATGATTCAGTGTAGCCTTGTAACCTAGTGTTAGGAAGGCACCTCCGGAAAACTACTCTTCCACCCATAAATTCTATATAAATGTTATTACTGTATAAAATGAAGTATTCCAGGCAAAAAATCCTGCTGGTATGCCATTGTCATCAGATGAGTTTTGCTTGCTTATGCTGTGGTTGATTGTACCCCATGGTTCTGTATGCTGCTTGCTGAGATTTTGCCTACCTAGGAACATGAAATGTAAAATATTAATCTAAAACCCAGGCAATGTCTATGAAAATCCTATCTTGGTTGAAAGAGACTTCTGAAAGCATTCTGATCTAATATCCTGTCAAAAGGTTTGCATGAGGTTCGGGAACACCTAGGACAGAGATTATACAGGTCTGTTGGACCACATGCTGTTCCAGTGCCTCCTGTACATAATGTTTTCACAGCTTAATCTTTCAAATTGTATTCTGTGGTCACTGTTCCTTGATAGTTCACCTGCAAGAAGAGTCCAGCTCTGTTGTCTTTGTAGCTATTTTTCAAGCCACTGAAGTGACTGTAATGCAGCATATTCTTTTCTAAAAACTTTCTGCAAAACAAGTATTAGCGAGAGAATCTTATTTTTCCAAACACTGAGAAAATATGTGAAACTCAGGCCTTAGCAGGGTATTGCAGTGTTCACTTAAGGCTGCCATGTTTCATTGCTTGCACTATGTGCAGATTTTGCTTTAATTCTTTCAGGGACAAATTTACCCTACAACTTAATCATCACACATACAATATGAAATGTTTCATCATAAGCATTTGTGACAGTAATTTTAATGATTATATATCAAAATAGAGCATTTGGAGGGAATTATGTGGAAATTAGTCTGCTACTGGGAAGAGCTGGAGAATGCTATTAATTGCATTGATGAATAAGCATTCCCAAGTGTCTCTTAGGAAAATCATGGTTAGACAGAGAAATTTGGGTAAAAATATCTGAAATGCCTTAGCTGCCTAGCACATCTTCTATTCCTTCCTGCTAGTACTAGTCTAAGTAGAAAGAGAGTCATGCTGCCAGACAAAACTACTGAGACAGAAGAAGACTGAATGTCACATTTTTTTTAGACAGTTGTCACCAGGTGATGCTGTTCATATGTTAGCCCCTAATGAATATATAACACATATGCCATTTTCAAATGTGTATATAAATATAGTATAATATTTTGATGTTCAATAATCAACTATAGTAATAAACACAACAGCTTCAAGGTGTCTTTGAGTTAACATGTTTGTGATTTACATGGGACAAACAAAAATATCGGCTTACTCTCTCTACTTTTCAATGATAAATTGTTCAGTATTTAAAGGTCTGTTTGATTGTTCACTCAGTTTTAGTTCTGTAACTCTTAAGCTAACTGTATGGAGTTCTGTTGTAGTCAGTAGAAAATGAACACCTACAGAGAGAGACCTACCTACACTATATTAGATGATAGTTTCACAGAAATGAAAGCACCCAAACTTGTATCATTAGGAAGGTCAGTCACACCTTCTAACACTCTCCAGCTTTTTATTTTCAGATTCTGACATCTTCTCTTTCATGTTACTATATGTAACTGTGGGTTACATCAGGGAAGCAATGGTGATTAGTCTTTTATTTGCCAAGATAATTTCAGTCTGGGTCAATTGCCTGATCATAACATATTACTACACTAACAATTATGACAATACTAGAAGTGAGGATTTACAATAGTAATGAACAACTCAAAAGGAGCAACCTTAAAGAATGGTGCTAGGCACCTCAGCTAGGACATCAATCACCATCTGCACATTACTATTCTGTTAGCTTAAAACCAGAGTTGCACCAGCTGCTTTAGATGATAGTAAACTTACATGAAATGAACTCTTCTCGAAATAACCATGATTCACAATTCTGGGGACCGCTTTTTTTCTCTTAATCAGACAGCTTGATCCACTTATTTGTAGCATCTTGGTACCTTACATGTTTTGAGGGCTTTTTTCTTTTCAGTTTTTTTCTTAAGGCTTAAAATCTAGGAACTGCTTAGAATCACTTCTCACCAGTATCAAAACCAAACAGAAAATTGACAGGACAAAGCAGAAGTTTGACCAAATGGGCAAACATTACCCTACATCTACATTTACAAGTTAGGGAGTGATTATTAGGTACTTTAATGATTTCATAATCAACTATCACAGAAAAATAGAGGCTGTTACAATCAAGTTCTCTAAAACCACAATTGTGACTGTTTTACCGCTATTTTGGTGAAGTCACATGGATGACTACATCAAATGTGTGGGTAGGAACCTCATTGCCTCCTTTGGAAGAATTCATGTAAATGTGATATCACTTTTTCAATCTGTGTACAATCCTGTTTCTGTGTACAGAGGAGGAATCAAGTAAACATAAATATATAAAATTGATCCTTACTGTTAACTGTCTAACTCAATCCCTAAAGCTTGTATACTTAAATTTTCTCAGGACCATAATGTCATTGCTTCTATAATAACATTTCTTCCTCTGACAAAATCTCTTTACTTACAGAAAAGTTGGAAGCAGTGCTATTGTTTTAGCTCTTGGTTTTTATGACTGTAGTAACTCTTCTAAGTTAAAAAGATTTTTTCTATTAAAGAACTTCACAAAAGTACATCCCAGCTTGAAACGTCATATTATAAATGTGCCCAATACTTACATAATGTTTAAAATTCCTTATTCATTGTGAACAAGTGGAATTGCTGTAAAAATTATCAAATATATGTATTACAAAGTTATTTGAAAAAAACAAAGTACAACAGAAAAGATAATAATAGTGAAAGCTAAGTATTATAGTAGCTATATATATATTTTTAATCTTTAATCTTTACAACCAAGAGTAAAAAGAGTGAAAATAAAAGCCATCAAAAATGTAAAATATTTCCTTTACCAGGTCTTGCAAATTTATCATTTGAATTGTGATAGCTGATTCTTTACTGAAAGTCCCTGATCCTGTGGTACACCACTTTTATTTAAAAATGAATTACATTCTAGATCTCATAGTTACACAGAAAAGTCTGTAAAAGAGAGCTGGATTTAAATCAGTATACTGGAAACTTGCAGCTAGATATGAAAAGAAAGAGAGGAAATTTAATGACATTTTTCTGAATTTTGAAAGGTTCTCTAAAACTTAAGGTTTTATATTGAAGTACTATGAACATTTCTTCTGGTTCTAAACTGTAGAATACTGGAATCTTAATGCAGTGTTAGCCAACTGCATTTTTAAGGCTGAGGGAACACAGAAGGAAAATTACAAGATCATATAAAAATTTAGGTTATAGATAGTTTTGGAGGCCATCTGGTCCAGCCTTCTGCTTGGATCAGGGATAATCTCAAATTGGATCATGTTGCTCAGGGGCTTGTCCAACCAAGTTTTGAAAAGTCTCCAAGGACAGTTTCCCACAGCTTCTTGGACAACTTGCTCCAGTGCTCTTAATGTTGTTGGGTTTTTTGTTTGTTTGTTTGTTTGTTTGTTTGTTGATTGTTTGTGTTGTTTTGTTCTTTTCCCCCTTAAATCCAGTCATAATTTCTCCTCCACCTGTGGCTCCTTTCCTTTCACTGTGCACCCTTGTGAAGTATCGTCTCTGTATTTTCTGTGACTTCTCTTTTGGCAACTGTGTACTCAAACAGTTGCCCCCATAGGATTCAGGTTTATCAAACCCAGTTTCTTCAGCTTTTCCTTGCATGTCAGGGACTCCAGACCTCTCCAAATCATCATCAGCTTCCTCTGGATTCTCTCTAGTCTTTTGCATTAGGGAGTCCAAAACTGGTCTGTGGACATGTTCTCGTAAGAGCTGAGCAGCAGGAGATAATCACTTCCCATCAGCTGCTGGCAGCACTTGTCAATAAAGACCATTCTGAAGGGATCCTTGCATTCTACAAGGTGTCCAACACATTTACGTTCAAGTTATTTTCTACTAGAACCACCCAGTTCTGCTGATGCAAACTGGCTCTTACAGCCAGCTGGCTCCCAGATTTCACTAATGTTGTATCTCAGACACATGACTTTGTCTTTGTCTTTGAGTTTCAAGAGGGTTCATGTCTATCTATTCCTCTGTAAATGAGTGCTGAGTTCTCCAAATCATCTTACCCTTCATGGCTTCCTTAATGATCTTTGGGAGACTGAAGTCAGGCTGATTCTGATTGTCTTTTGATCCTGGCAAATTCTTCTGGCTGTCAGAGATCTTTCCTAACCCTCAAAAATTTTGGAAGTTGCTTGACAACAGCTATCTTCCAGAATGTCTCCATGCATTTTTTTTCTTTTTCTAAATTTCAGTTCAGTCAAGAATTTTCTTTATGGCCATACTGTCTCTCTCTCTTTGATGCCTGCTCTTTTTTTCAGGCCAGGATGAATAATTCATGTGATTTGAAGAAGATGACTTCAAAGCTTGATCCTCTCTCATGAGTCACATCTTTGGACTCCAGAGTCCACATTTTGTTCTACTAAACAGCCTACAATAAGAGCATTTCTTCCAGCTTCTTGAAAACTTCACCTATCCCTTCTGTGTCCTTAGGAGTTCTGTGGCACACATCCATTGCAATATTCCCCTTTCTGTCCTCCCACCTACATCCTCCACGTACATTTCACCCATCCAGAGGAGGAGAATCATATCAATTTGTTATGAAGAGCACAGAGCTGCTTCTCATTTCCCCTGGTTTACTTCAAGAATCTATATCAAACTAGTGCAGATATTTATGATGTTTCACATCTCTGCAATTTCTATGACACTATAAATCTGTAACCACATACAGACATCGCTGTTCCCTAAGCTGTATGTATTAGTATAACACATACATTTGAGATGAGTCTCAAGTAGCTGTATTTTCTTAAATAGAGTATAAGATCCTTCCCTACAGCCCCATCTTGTATCTGATTCCTTAACCCGTTCTCCCTCACTTTGGTCCCAGTTGTCCTAAAAATATAACATGTATCTGGTTGAAGTCACAGAACAAATGAAATTCTAGAACAACTGTTGAACAGAGATTTTACCCTTACATTGTTAAATTAACTCATAAAGCACTGAATTTTGACTCTTTCTAGCCTTCTATAAGACAAATATTATAATGTGATGAAAAGAGACCAAAATTTTTCTCAGGTACTGTGGTAGAATACTTCTGATATTACAGCAGCTATGCCAGGTCAGAATCTAACACGATGTGTTGAATAAGCAAAAGGAAAATAAAAGGTAATACATTATATATTAGAAAACGTATACTGGAAACTATTATTCTATGCTTGGAAAGCTTTGGGCATTTTTTAAAACGATGAATATCTCTGCCATTTTCAAAGATGATTTAAAACAAAGTTTACTTGCAAGCTGTAACTTGAGACTGTTGTGAGTTATACCACTATTTTATTATTCTTAATAGCACCAAGTCAATCCACAGATATTTCATCCTGCAATTTTCTTCTGTTATGAAAATGCATAATGTTAATCTTTGTAATACTTTATAAACTGACCGTAAACATTGGTTTATGGTCAGTTAATCATTGAATTACTTTGCTTTAGGTAATTTAGTACATTACCATAATGTAACAATCTACTTAATATAAATTTTAAAGTGAGCACAGTGTAAGTTGCAAGGCATTAATATATTATATCTTCTAACCAGAAATTCAGAATCACAGCCAAAGTTTGGATGTGGATCAGATATTTTCTGCTTTGATTGAGTTAGCATTTGGCCTGGAGGAATACTGTAGTTTTATGATGGTCACTACATTATTATTTACTATTATAATATGCCTTACAGTTCATTTAGAAGTCCCAAGAGTATTGGCACAACCATTGCAATAATCATGGTACTGCAACACCATATGAGAAAATACGCTTGAGCACAGCATAGTGCTCAAGTGCAGGGTACTTTCCACAAACACTGAAACATATAAAATCCCACTAAAACCAATGAAGGTGTTAAAACTGTTTCTAGTAGGAGTCCAAATGAGTGACATTAGTGCTAAAACATGACATTTGTGATTGTTTGAAATAAATGAATACAGTGGTTGGAGGATGATGTCAAATTTGTACAACCTTGTCCTTGTGGAAGTTAATCCCTGGTATTTTAAACATTCGGTGTATTGTTAAATAGCGATTATGGATAATCTGAACTGGTGATCTCATCTATATCACCTACCAGAAATATTTTAAATAGTACAAGTAGTGACAGTTAGTTTCATTAAGTATTTCTTGATTAAATCTCTGCATGTGTAAGTGACACAGAAAAGAGCACAGACAGAGAACAATCCCATCCCCAATAAGAGGAAAAGTTTGCAAAACACTGAGAGTATGAGGCTTAGAAAAAAAAAAACAGGAAAAAAAAAAAAAAAAGAGGTTAAACATCATCATCAAAACTATCTCAGTATAATTCCTGCTATTGTTAGAGGGCTAAAAAAGAAAGCTTTTATTATTGTTGTTGTTGTTAAACAAAAAACAGATCTCATTTTCACTATTTTCTATTGTATATACCACAACTTGAAGGCAACAAAATTTACTTAAGTGTTCTGCTTAAAATAAGAGTTGTATAATACATATCAGGAATACTATTGCTTCTTTATGTAGCCAATAATGACTACTGATCTTTGTTTTTATTATTATTATTTTTGTTAATTTAGCCTGCTCTATAAATGAAATGATGTATCACACAATCACAAGTCTTCATATTAGCTTGAGGTTTTTTCATTTCAAAATGATGGAAGTAATTTGTACATTTCCAAAGCCAAGCCTCTGCTGAAACTGGTACTGTTTGCAATTAAATAGAAAGGCGTAGTAGAAAATGGAACCAGTCTCTTATGGAAAAGAATGAATTTTAGATACTATGCTTGATTGTTGAAGAGATGAAGCCAGCAAAAGCTTCATATTAATTAAAAAGGATAATACACTAGTATTAACTTAGTTTTTAAAAGAAATACCAACAATACTCATAGAAATCAAACACTTTCAACAAAAATAATTGCTGCAAGATTTTGACTGCTCTTGAGCCCTTGAACAAAACTAAGCAAGAATATTTTTGCATTGCCTTAAAGCAAATGGAGAGGTAAATTGTGACTCAAAGATACAATGAGTTTCCCGGCTTTCCCTTTCAGTGCCTGAGCTCTTATATGCTGGTGCAACTAGGTCATGCAGTGCAAGATTCCCTGTTGTGGTTTTTCTTTTTATTCGCCCTTATATCTCCCCTGGGTATTAGTAATAAAGGAGTGTTTTATTCCTTTATTCTCCCTCCTATCCTGCATAGCCATGCAAACTGGGTCAAAATTTGGGACTATAATTTATAAAATATCTGTGGATCACTGCAATACTTTATAATCTACATAAGTTTGACATGCCCAGAACTGCATGAAGTTGAACAGCATTTTATTTGGGAGCAGGCAGGGAGCAGTTCAAAGTGGAAAAGATGTTATTTTTTTTTTGTTGTTGTTCATTAGGAGAACCAAAACACTAAAATGGTTTTCATTGTAATCACGTTTACTACGTGTGTTACAACATAGCAACATTAACAGGGCTATCATAATCATAATCAGTATGATTTCATAGTTTAACATAATGAGAATACATGAAAATTTAGCCACCATTCTGATTTCCCAGATTCATTATATTTTATCTGTGGCTATTTACATTGCTTCTCTGCAATAAATTTGGCTATACATTTCTAAGTGTATCCTGAATTTTAGATCTATATGAACGTAGTTTTTCTCTGGAACAGTGTCTACATTTGATTTTATTAATAAGACAAAATAAATACAGCTTGCTTAATTTTTACTAATATAATCATTTAAGTGCACTTCTAACATAGACTCTGAAAGAGTTCAGTTATTTTAAAAAGTTGTTAACAAAAGAGGAAAACTATATATTTTTTTTAGTTTTGGCTCTAATATTCATTTAGACAAAGGTAAAGGCTGGGCACTATTTTATATCCACCTCATCCCCATTTATTTGGAATAGTTTTAAGTGGCATGAAAGAAAAGGTTATGTGAACATGTTAAATAGAAATGTAATAGAAATGAGATACAAGCCTTGAGTTGAAATACGGTGCTGCTTTTAGTCCAGTCATTCAAACAGTGGCAATAGAAAAACTCCAGATGCCTCACATAATCCAAATGAAAACTGTATGGATTCAAAACCAGCGACTAAAGGGGTAGAGCAAATAAATTTTATCATTGTTTTGCCTCTTGCTCTTGTGCATTCACATAAACATTGCTGAAGACAACATTCATTTAATAGAACACATACCAGAAGGCAATTTTATTTTTTTATTCATTTTGAAAAAATGCAATTCCCTTCCAGTATACATAAGTTGGTCCTAATTGCTGTGGGTGATGGTCTTCTGGACTTCCCAGCAGTAGCTGGGCAGTCACTGTACTTAGTTGATACTCCTTTGAAAACTGAATATTCATCTTATGGATTTGTGGTAGCAAAAATCTTGCATGCCTGTGGAACTAGAGAGGCTGGAAATAGAACTGATCTGAAAAATATTTTTTTTTCCGGTGAAGAAGTGTCAATTTCTTGAAAAGAACTAGTGAAAACAGACATATTTATTTAGAAATAGTACAAGTCCTCATGGGGGATGGAGACTGGAAAACAAAATTTCTGGTTTCACAAAATCTCCAAGTTTGCCCTCAAAAGAGAAGTTTAGACAGTGTTGTAGACCAGAAATTACAATGAACAAGAAAAAACAGATTTAATCTACCTCTCTTAGCAATTATATGCAGGATATTGCCTACAAAGAATGTGTCTTATTCTTGAAAAGGCTTTGAAAAACAATCTTGGAGACTGAACATCATTCTCCATTCAGAAGATTGCATTGGCCTAGTGCTGCTATCTCAAGAAATGAACAGCAGGATAATTCTCCCTAACTTCTCCTATGTGTTTCTGCAAATTAGGAAAAAAAAAAAAAAAGAAAAAAAAAAGGCATATTTTTGGAGCAGCATCAATAGTCTGAATCCAGATTTTTATTCCTGGACCTGAAAATCCATCAGAAACTACTGTGGCAGTTCTATTTCCAGTAATAAATATCAGAGCTAACAGAGTTCTCTAGGTTTGGAGCAGATATATAAAGAAATGAGTAAAAATGAAGGTGATTCTCACCAGGAAAGAACATAGATGGTGGCTGTGCCTTAAGGACTCAATATATCTCCCTCCATTTGATATAGTGCTGGATACAATGAAGTATAACACTGCAAGGAAATCCATTCACAGGGGCAAGTCCAATGCATGTACATTTCTACACAGAATTATTGTCAACTATAAAAACAATACTTTTAATACTTTATATATTTATTCATTTATTTTAAAGGGAGGGGAAATGAAACTCAGAGTATTTGATGTGCTTAGTCTGCTAACTACAGATTTTCATGAAAATTCAATAAATGCAACATTTTGGCTCCAAATATGTTTTCATTAAAACCAAATTAAACCCTCTAAATCTGAGATAAATAAGTTAATCAATGTATAACAGCCTTTTTTCCCAAGAACTTCCTTTTTAATGTGGGGGGAAAAAAATAAAAGTCTAAATCAAGCTACCTTGGTATAATGAACCTCCTTGGTCATATCAACAATATAAATTGTGTTAAGTTTTCCAATTTATTCTACCCATTCTCCACATACTCTAACTGATATTGGATTTTTTCTTTCCCTGAAAATCCTAAAGTCTATCTCGCTTCATCTCCATTCCCTATACTTTATGGCAAAACAAGCTCTCTCTCCTTCAGAACATCCAAGTGGAATATTTTAGCAGTTTTCCCTAGGTTATGCTCATCTATAACCACTGAATCTTAAGTAATTGTCTATCTTTGTGCTTGTGATACCGCTTTTTCACAGTTTTCCTTGTGTGTCCTCTTATTAGACACTTGACTGTGTCTCATATATTTAGTGCTTGGTTCTTCTTACATTTGCTTACAGGGCTTTCTGTAATTGGTGCCTACTTATGGGTAAAAGTCCCAGCAGTAATACAAACACCATTTAAAAAATTTTGTCATCCAGAGAATTTCTGCCCAAATACATTCAAGCTGTGAATACAGGAAAAAAAAAAAAATAGTTTGTAGATGCTCAGTAGAAATTTCTTGGTTTAACAGCAAATTCTCTTACTTTTCCAATCCCAATGAGCCTTCCAACTCTTGTGTGCCAGGCAGTTTGGGCATCACCAGAAAGCAGAAACATTTTCTTACATTCTAATATATTTCTTTTAAAATAATATCCCTAGAGACATATAATGGCATGAAAACATGTGCCACCAGCATCTCTTCTGTAAGGAAAGGTGGTGCTCCAAGTTTAACTTACCAAATAAAACAAAGCTATGTATATGAATCAGAAAGGATGGGAGGCAGGAGGTAAAAGAGATACTTCTGAAAAGAAATTCCAATCCCTGTCCTAAGCAAGGTGCCAAGCTGATCATTTCACTCACTACCCTGACACTATGGCAGTGAAGTGAGGACTGTGTTGTAGAAAAATAAAGATCTTTTTTTTTCCTTTCTTTTTTTTCTTTTTTTTTCCCAAACAAGCAAATCCATGATAATATTTTTTTTGTTCACTTAACAAGGTAAAACCCTCCCACTTTAATATAGTAAGGTCTAGGTCTACTTTTTATATCATGCAGTAAAAATGAAGTCAATTTTACCATATTTTTTATTTTCCCTAATATAACTTAAAACTGTTGTGTGTGTGCATGTATGTCTGTGTATACGTATAATTTCTCAGGGCTCAAGAGTTAAACCCTTGCTTCACAATGACAGTAGCAACAGTAATAGTTACATCTTTACATTAAAAAAATAAATAAAATAAAGATCGTTTGTTACTTTTAGTAGGCACTGGGAGGGACTGTGCATAGGTCACAGTATGTAAGCTATTAGGATCGAAGGCATCTGCACAAACAGCCTTGACTGCTTTTTAAAGGCTAAGCTGCACACTTTGTCTTTCATTAAGAGCTGTTGTGCAGTTTTGTGATTTGTAGCCAACTTCACTGAGCTTCCAGAGTGTGTACTTCTATTTTGAGATCTTGTCAATAAACAAATAAGACATATGCTTCAGTGAGTCATCTCAGCAGAGCAAACTATCACAAGAATCAGTTGACCTGCACTTCCTTCCTGCTACTGAATCCCTCTCTACCTTTTCTTGTTAGCACAAAGTGTGCCCCTAAACACCTCACGAAATAGAGAAGCCAGGGTTGGGAAGACAAGGTCTCTTTCATCCATATGGCTTTATTTGTGTTCTGCTGGCACCGTTATAGTCATACAGTAACCAACATAAATTTTTAGTTTTATTATCACCTCTAAAAAGAGACAGAAATGTGAAAATTGAAGCCAGAAGGTTTGTATCACAGGATTAATTAGGCAGGGCCAAGTGGAGTCACACTCCTCCTGGCAGTGAGTGCCTCAAGAAGGTGCCTGCCTTCAATTATGGAGCACACAAAGCAATTAAAAACCCTGTTTCTTTTTCCTGAGGTGTTACTTGTTTCTTGATAAACCTCTTTTTTTTTTTTTTTTTTTTTTTTTTTTTTTAAATTCTCAGGAGATCTGCACTGGCTTGAGGTATAATCTACTAGTGTAGATATTCATGAAAAATTGATTTAGCTGGAACCTAAGTGCAATAGGTTTAAAATGAACCTGAAAGGAATGAACACTGTGTATCTTGGCTGACATTTTATTGGCCATTTTTTTAATACACATATACACACCCCAGAAGACCAGATAATTAAGAACTCAGATATTATGGATCTCCAGGAAAGAATTTTGTCACTGGGACATATGAATCAAATCAGTCAGCCACACTGTGCATTTCCTTAAGTTGTACTGCACCCTTGATTAACCTTTTCCTCAGTACTATATATGGAAGTTTTTGAATGGAGGGGTTGTGTGCACATGTCAGTTTTAAACATATATTTCAGGCAGCTGCCCTCTCTTGCCCATTAGAAATTAGTACTCTGTTTCACCTACACCTAGTTTATAGGATGTGATAGCCTTTTGCTGGATTTACGAGCCTCTTTGCTCTCATGGTATTACCAAGAGTTCTCCTGCCATCACTGCCTCTGACCCTTTCTACCAGGACTCAACATCTGATTTTGTGCAGCTGGACCCACATGTTAATGCTTTTGCCACATTCATTTCAAACACCAGCTAACTCCTTATTATTCCCCATGATGGATAAATAATTCAAAGTATGATATAAACTACGGCGCATATCTGGTTTGAATAGTGCTCTATCAAGACGTGTTTGAGCTATAACAATGACCTCATACTTCCTGTGTAGGAGGGAGAAGCAAAAGGATATTTAAATCAATAGAGCAAGGGAGCCATAGCTGTCGCAGTCAGAGTACATGTGAGATTTCTTTACAGGTATCATGTGGAGGAAAAGACAATAACCATACAGTTTGACATTACAAGGATACAAATAATGGTCATTGGTTTCTTATTGTTTCTAACGTTGGAATGCCTTTTTTTCCCAGACTTCCTCATTAATGCTGCTTAGGAAATAATTTTATTTAAAAAAAAAAAAAAGTAACGAGGGAGATTTTTTTCTCCCATTCTGCACTTTATTTATATTATTCCATAGTTTAAATAGAACCCACAGAAGAATGAGAAAATTCTTTATAAAAGTCATTAAATAAATGCTACTGGAACAAATCTTTAAGCAGTATCATCACTGAAATGAGAAGTTATGCATATGGAACACTTTTACTTGAAGTACAGATTAAACAGTTGGCAAAATAAAGCTTCAGATTGCCAGACATTATGTGTCACTGGAAATCAATTCTGACAGATTTTATTGAGCCTTTTACCCATATTATTGCTGTCATGGGTTTTTGTTGTTGTTTTTTTTTTTTGTTTGTTTGTTTTTCTTTTTTTTTTCAGTTGAAAAATAAAAGAGAGAAGGGAAGAGGGTTGTTAGCTTGTCACATGGCACTTTTAGACTGATTTTGATTTAATGTGCAAAACACACTTATCAGAGATCAATGTCAAGAAGACAATAGTTTCACATTTCTGAGACAGTGCTAAAATAACTTAGTCACACTCTTTCATGATTATTTCAGGACATTTTAAAAGTTTCAGTAATTTTATCACACACATAAACCAAAACAAAAACAAAACGTTTTTTCTTTCTTTATGCTCCAATTTTACTTTTCTTTTGATTTACGAGCTGCCACTATCTGGGGGGAATACAGCAATATATATTCTTAAACTCTATTTATTATCTTATCCCAAAGATGTTTCAAGACTGGCATAAAAAATTTGGTGTCAGTGGATTTTGGAATGGGTTGCCAAATTATCTATACCATATATTCTTCACAGATTCATATCTATTCTTACACAATAATGTAGAACACTTCTGTAAAGGACTAGTAATTTTCACATCAGCTAGAGAATTATTGGCACAGTTTACTTAAGATGTTATATATATATATATATACACACATATATATACATACACACACACATATATGAAAATATATGAGAGCATATAAGAACAACCACAGAAGAGGTATATAAAATAATACACAGTGTTCATGTTGTAGAATTGATTCTGGTATTTACTGTCTTATTACAATAACTAGCTAGTATTAAGTTGCAATTCAACACTCAAAAATTATAAAGGGAAAGTTTTCAAATTCGTCATCCATAATTGGAGGTGTAGCTGAGGCCAGAAGGCACGATGAAGAATCACTGGTAGAAGTACTTTAGGATATTCATCAACAAATAAAGTAGCAATCTGGAAAACACGTGAGTCTTCTATTCACAGCTGCAGTTGGGTCAGAAGTGAGCTGAGTATGGTGTGTTTCGCTCACTAACATCAAGTCCTGGCTTTGTAAAAGTATCATTGTCCTTAGAACTGAGGCCTCATTGTTTGAAAATTATCAGTCCTGCTGGTTTCAGAAATAAAACCCACATTTTTAGGCATCCTGCTTACTTATGATCATCTTTAATCCTCTCCCTAGATTTTCTCTAGGCAGTTTTCAAAACTGAAGTTCAGAAAGCTTATTTTGTTAGGATGAAAATCAGAAAATTGTTAAAGCTATGACTTGGTCTCTCTGGTTCCAGTATAAGGCTACAGTCTTAAGTAAACAAACATCATCTTGTCAGTTACCCTCTGATAGCTCATACTGAAGAGATATTATAGGACAAATTATTAGGCTCAGTGACTTAATAAAATATTCCCCATCCTCCAAAATAACTAACCAACCAAGCACAATCAACTGACAGACTAGGATCAAACCAAACCAAACCAAAACAGCTGTATTTCTGTAACTCAGGTCCCGTCCATGGGTATTGCATCCTGTTAAGGATATCCAAGTGTACTGCTCCCAATCTTCTCTGTAATAACTTTCAACAAGATCAGCAAATGTGGAGGGACTGCTCTAGCCAGTTTGCCATTCCTTCCTGAGAGACCAATGCTCCTCTGCTGTTACAAGAAAAAAGATATCCACTATGACATCAAAATAAAGGTCACTGGGGGCATCTGAGGTGATTGCAGTGGGTCGTGAAAAGGAAATGTGAAAGTATATTATATGTATATAGGCCTGTATGATGTGAACATCTTCATTTTGCTTGTGTTTCAGGATATGATGAATTTTAGCTTTCACATATCTACAGAGAGTCATTAGTCCATCCTTACACTTAAAAGTTCAATGTGTTGATTACACATTTACAGTATGCGTATTGTAAATCTACTTAAATGTAAAGACATTGTTCTTATTAATACTAACAAAAGCAGTGTTCATAAATTAATAGAGCATATTTGCATACAAATGAACTACAAACACACCTATTGTTAGATCTTTTTTATTTCTAAGTAGCATTTTTAATAAGTAAAGAGAATGACTCTTGCCAGAGTTAGCAGCTGTTATAGCAGGGAGCTCTACCTTTGCATATAGATGAGAAAGGGGCACAAACAGAAGGAAGTCAGATGTTCAAGACAGTTCAATGGGAGACTACTCCATGCTACTTTATTTCAGATACTGATAAACATTAATTGAATTAAAGATCCTTAACAATAAGGATGCAAGCCTTGAGAGCACAAAGCTTCAACTGGAGAACATTAGAGACTCATGGTAGGCAAATCTACAAAGTATTTTACTTGTAATTCTACTGAGAAAAAAAAAAATAAATCAATGTGCCCTGGGTCATTTTAGGAAGAATTTCAGCATGAAAATAATTAATTAAAATTTTATATCTCTTATTCTTTCTTAATTCCAATAAATAAACTTCAGTATAATTATTTGTTGAAGATAAAATTAAGCTACTAGTGAAATACCTGATTTGAAGGTCATGAGCTTAGAACTGTCCTGTTTGTGTGTAAAGAACAACATCAATACTCAAAAACACTTCTAGAAATATTTTTCAGGAGCTGACCTTTGTGATACTCTTTTGTTTAACTTTTTAAGAAAGGAAAATTAACACTCCAATATCATAAAAGGCAGTTTGTATAAGGCACATGGCTTTACACCAAGCTATAGAAATATTTACTTGACAAAGTATTTAATAAATCAGACATCAGATTGGAACCCTGTTAGATAACTTATTTCTAAAAATTAGGGCCATTTCAGCATATACTATTGTATGTCAGAAATACCTTTTCTGAGTCAATAGAACATGATAAAACTAACATTCAGAAAAGTGAAGAGAACTGTACTCCATGGGCCAATTCAAGAGCACTTTTGGAAATGTGGTTCTAAGATCTCCTCTCATGATTTCACCGATTTTAATACAAAAACTGTCTAGGATTTTCTAGTAACACATTTGCCAAAGCAAAATTACTTTCACACTGTTGATTTTTTGCAATGAAGGACAAGACATACTGCTTTGTACTCCTGTCTCATTCTTCACTCTTAATGCCAGTTGATTACTTAACGAGGCTGGAGGAACACAGCAAATCATGGTGGTTTTAATACAATTAAGCACATTTTAAGAGCCTCATTAGACTGTTGAACAAACTATCCAAACTTTGCATTTGCTGGTAAATATTTCTAGTATATTTTGATGGGTGGGAGAGCCAATCATAACCATTATCAGACTCATAGACAGAATATTTCAATTAATGACAGTGTTTAACAGTGTTTTGGCTAGGGATCTCTAATTACAAAATTAGATATCTACTACCTGTTATTAATATAACTTACTTTTTTAGACTTCTTGTGCACAACTATTTGCATGCTCTTAGTTACTTCTAAGACCAAAACTAACCCTGGTCCAAAAAGTACGAATTTTGAGATGTGCTAAATCAGCCATTAAAAGTCTGTGGTAATATAAAGAATTTTTGTGTGCTTGATTAATAGATGAGATAGTTTTCAGTTTCTCCTGTTTGTAATTTTTAAATTCTTCATATAAACCACGTAATTTATTAATCATCCACTTGTGGGATCGTGTATATATATCTTGATTTCTTTAGTCCCTGATCAGAATATGTTTCTTCCATCATCGACACAAGCACCCTAACAGTGCACTCAGATGTGTCCACAGCTTCAAGTTTATCTCATGATATTAAGTGGTGACTAACTGTCCATTAACTGTTACCACCAATTTAAGTTCTGGGAAAAGTTGCCTTTATAAATGAACATCCTTCCTATGCTTTTATATAAAACACTATTGGTCTAATAATAAAGCAAGTCCATTTTCTTTAATAAATTAAACAGGATTTTCATTGTCCTTTAATAGCAAGATAGGAAGTCCAAAACTTATTCTTAAGCCTTTAAATTTAGGGGAACATTAAAATAGATGCAAATTCTCAAACTTAACAGTATTTCCAGTCAGTTATATAGAAAATTTCACTAAAAGGCTAACATAGTATACCACAGGTTTTAACTAGATACAGATAGGTCAACACAAGCTAATAAATTTTGATTGACTGATTGTTCTTCATTGTGGATTGAACAAGCCATAGTGTCATGAAAAAGAGACATAAAATAAACTAAAATCTTAGCATTAAATGGTTTATTCTCATGTAGGGATTATCTGATGGACAAATAATAATAATAATAATAATAACAATAACTTTCCTAAAGGTTTTCATCAGAAAAATCAATTTGACTGAGACACTAGGGAGTTATTACTATTTTTAAGAAAAAGTTTTATTGACAGGAATCTGCTTTATAACTAAATGCCTTATGAAATTTTACTCCACAAAAATAAATATCACAAAGAAAAGGTGAACTTGAGTTACATCTACTTCTTAAATGCAACTATGCAGTCAACTTTTGACACCAAAAAATGACCAAATTTTCTGATTTTCACTAACAATTAAATGGAACTTTTTTGATGCATTCAACCAACCAACCAAAAAAAAAAAAAAAAACAACAAAAAAACAAAAAAACAAAAAAACCACACCTCTACAAACAAAACCAAACCTTACCAAAAGGCACAAATATTCACAACACATGCGAAAAATATTTTTTGGGGGGGTGGGGGTGGGGGGGAATATTATTTAAAAATATGAAAATATTTATTCAAGTAAATAAGACAGCGATTACAAGTATCGGTTATCCTATATGGCAGTGCCACAATTTCCAGTAGACAACAAATTAATTCTGTATTAATAAATAATGAAGATATATATATCTTGTTGTTTGTTTGTTTGTTTGCTTGTTTGTTTTTTTATCATGAAAACATGCTTATTATGAAACCATTGCATAAACAATTGTTGCAGAAACAAACAAACAAACAAACAAACAAAACAGGCCTTAGAATGCCTTCCCACAAATTGAGATGAGGAAACCTTAGAGTGGCCTTCCAGCACCTGAAAGGGGCCTATTGTACTTTTTATAAGGACAGGTAGTGACAGGATGAAGGGAAATGGCTTTAAACTGGAAGAGGGGAAAATTTAGACTAGATATTAGGAAGAAATTATTTACTGTGAGAGTGGTGAGACACTGGAACAGGTTGCCCAGTGAGGATGTGGATACCCCCTTTCTGGAAGCATTCAAGGCCAGACTGGATGGGGCTGTGAGCATCCTGGTCTAGAGGAAGGCATAATCACCTATAGCAGGGATTGGAACTGTATAATCTTAAGGGTTCTTCTAAATCAAAATATTCTATAATTCTATGATTCTAAATGTGAAATTATGTGTATATTTCAGGGAATAAATTCATCACTTGAATAAAGTAAATTGAAAGACTACTACTGATTTGAAAAGAACAGAACTTCAGAATAATTATCTGTGGAATAAATTGTGTGTGCACTTTTAGATATCAAAGCAGATGATAATGAAGAGATAATACAAATGTACTTAGGGAATTTTCAAAGGGGAATTTTTAGCTAATAAGCCTTGCTTCAAAAGAACACTACTAAGGATTATTATTTACTCTGCTAACTTTGACACCTTGGAAATTCATATTACTGGAACAAAATTACTCAAAATGCATTTAAAATTTCAATGTATATTAAAAGAAAATTGAGTTCTTTGTTATATTTGTACATAAAATTGCAATTGTATAATACAGACACCAAAAATTGTGTTTGTTAAGGCTTGAATATTGATTCTTAATGTCATTTTTCATAACTGTTGTGACTGTAATTAAAATAGTTGCACATTTCTGTTGTTCTTGTTATCATACAGAGACATCTTACAGAGTTTTGTCCCATATTTTTCAGCTGAATGATGACAGGACTGAGCAATCTGCCTGAAAAACTGTCAGTTTTGGCAGTTTTCTAAACAGAGGCAACATTTCTATTTTCCTTTGAGCAAACTTGAACCCAAGCTCACCTTACTAACGTGGTGCCTGGAAAGGCATGAGCTGTGTTGTAGATAAAAATGGTAGGACAAGTGACATGGGCCAGAGTCTTCTCAGTTATGCTCTTATTTTCAGTGCTTACCCCTGATATTTCTGTCCAGCAAACTCCTTTCCCAACTTGCAGTAGTGTTGTGCTGTCATGAGGTGGACGAAAGGGTCAGGATCCCTTTTACAAGGCTGCACAGTGCAGGAATTACAGGCAAAGGAGCAACAGGTGCCCACACTACTGCACTAGAGACATTCTTGACTTTAAGCACAAGTATAATGCCAGTTATCTGCAAATAAGAGAATAATAGGCAATGGATATTAGTTTTTTTTATGAGCTACAGAGAATGAGTTATTTTATGTATGTGGTAAAATAGTTCTGCTTTATTTCAGAATTTTATTTTTTTTTTTTTCTCTTTTCATGATATTTCATCACTTCTCATTTCCCTCAAAATTAGATTGTAATCTAAATTGTTCATTCTTTATTCCAGTCTCACAGAAAAGGAAAAAGAAAAGCCAGGCCTGAAAAGCAAATCTGCAAAATAAATATTGCTGGTGTGTACATAATGCATAGACTTCAATATACTGTGTTTATGCTTTTTAGTACATAGTTATGATATATTGGTTGAAATAAACTCAGTAATGTTGACAAAAGAATAAGAATGTTGTTTAATTTGTAAACAAAGTGAGATAGGAGGTTTTGAAAATGAGCCTTTTTATTTTTTTTTCCAGAAATTTTAAATAAAATAAAATAAAAATCTTATCTTCATTCAAAAATGTGGAAAATTTAAATAAAGTAAATAAAAATTGACAAAGGAGAAGCTTCTGTAGAGCTCGTAAACTTTCATCAGTCAGATAGGAACATTTTTTTTTCTCATTCTAAGATAAAATGTTTATCTCAGAATTGCTTAATTTTTAAAGCTTATACTAAGCCAGTAGCAGAGCAAATGCTAGCATTTAACAGTAAATCACGTGGAAAAAAAGGAGTTCAGTTAGAATTCTATAGTTTGCAGAAAACACGCACTTAGGAATATTTATTAATTTGAAGATCACTGGCACCTGTAATATGTTACACATCTTTTAATCTGCAGCAAGACTATTGGCAATTTTAGCAAAACCTTAAGGAATGTGACAGCAAAGACACAAGAACTTTGAGACTGGAATATATATATATATATATATATATACACATATATATATATAGTTAAAGTAGTTTAAAATTAGCTATGTAGTTCACATAAGTCTAGATGATAAGCATGATACTATCTGAAATCATTATTGTCATTTTATTTTCTTGCACACTGTAAGTGTAATAATAGTGTATGCCAGATCAAAAGGGATGTTTTGGAGATTGGAACATGGAAACTCAAAGAGAAATAGTAACTTGTATTTAACCAAGGAAGAGAGCTCTCTGCTGATTAACAAAGCTGTCTGTGAAATTCATGATGCTACCACAAACTCAGACTGGCAGAGGATAAAATGTCCATTTGGAGATCAGTAAATTTACTTTGCTGGCCAGAGGAATGCTGTCTGTCACTGAATAAATGTACTGTGAAATATATTAGAACTTACATTCTGCAGGCACAGGCTTTTTTTTCTTTTTTTTTTTCTTTTTTTTTTTTTTTTACCAATTAGTATTTCATTTTAATTGCGTGTCTGTATAATGCCTTGATAATATATGAGCAAGCTTATTGAAAGTTGAGAGAGAGATCAAAAACTGTCACTTTGCATACAGACAATGCTCTTGTTCTTCTCTCTCTCTCTTTTTTTTTTTTTTTTTTTAAAGTAAGAGTCAAATAAGAGGTCCCAAAGGAATCAGAAAATACTAGGAACAGCTTTTGTCTATCCTCACTATCATTATTATCATTATTATCATTATTATCATTATTATTATCATTGTAGTTGAGACAGCAATGATCTGAATACAAAGTTTGTAATTCTTATAATATGAAGTACTTGCTAGTGACAATTTTGCCCACCTGAGTCATCTATTTTATCAGATTATTTTCTCCTGTTAGGAATTGTATATGTCTGTTGGAAAATCCTGCTGGAATGCTCCTTGCAGCTCACAAAAATACTCATTAATGAAATCTAGTGCACATCCTGTATTCCCTGCAAACTACCTGCCAACTCTTTATGTTGTAACCAAGTCTTAGGTGAAACTGAGTATCCACTCAGAGATAATTATTTATCCGAAAAATAGTTAAAAGCAGCATCAGTTTGCTGTAAGTCAAATATCTAAGATTGTAACTGAAATTATAAATTAGACAATGTATATATTTATTGTCCCTGCCTATTTTTATTTTAATCAGAAACTTTGTATATCATTATACATCTTGAAATAATATTGGAAGGAAGACTACTCTGAAGGGTGCCCTGCATCTGGGGTGACTAACTGAATCTTCTTGAGCTAAGATGTCCCTTGTCCCAGTCCTTTGACAGGAGACTTGCTTCTTGATCCTTCCCTGTTAAATAGAGAGGGAAACAACATTGATGGAAAACCAGTGTCATAATATGGGAAAGATGGTTCCGTCTCTACTGCCATACCTCTTCTATCCATCTCAAAAGTCATGGGCCAACATAATAAAATAGGAGGCATTACTTTCCAGTAGCCCTCATAGACTGAAGGCACTTTCACTGAACACCAGTATTTTTGCATTTACTGCTTTTGGACCATGTGGACACAGCAAAGGGATGAGTTAAGGTCTTGTGCATCTCGCAGTAAGACAACTGAATGCATGCAGCATGATCAAAGGAACATACAGGTGATCTAAAAGGTGTGTCTGGGGTTTTCCTTTCCTTAAGTGAGAAGCACAACAGTGACCTAACCTTTTAGAAAAAATAATCAATACAAACCTTGCAATATATTGTAAAGCTCAGAAGCCTCTTAAAAAATAAAATAATTAATAAATAAATAAATGACTAGGGCTATAAGAGAAATAAATATACTTATCTCTAGTGATTTCTATGAACTCTGCATAATAAAATAGTAGTAAATGAACTAATTCTTGAAAGCAATGTATTATTCTTGGTTACACACTGAATTTCATGTAAATACATCTGCAAGAATTTTTGTGACCGTGTCTGTTCTGGAGATCAGTTGTTTGTTGCTGCTGTGTTGTTTTCTTGTTTTTGTTTTTTTTATTTTATTTTATTGGATCAATGTTGGAGAGTATAAAATGTCAGAACTATTATTTTCTATTAACTGTATCTGGCATTGGCATAAGCAGTCAACTTTGCCAAAGAGTTAAGTGGATGAAGTGAGAAAAATAGAAGACAGTCTTTGTTAAAGTTAGTAAAAATGTTACAATCCACATACAAAAAGATCTCATTTGCTTGCACTTTTTTGTTAAAAGAGAAAAAAAAAAAAAAAGGTTTATAAGAACAAAATCCTTTTGATATTGTTAAGCTAAACAAAAATAATCTCACACATGTAAGGGTTTGAATGTCTGGCTCATCACAATTTTAATTGTAAATCCCAGGAAATGCAGAATATGAAAATTAAATTAGGAAGTGCTCAATGGATTGCAGAGTAGTAAATTTTATTAAATTTCTTTACAAAATAACATTTGAAAAATAATTTAATAAAAAGCTGTATGTGCCTTACCAAGAAACAATGAGAAAGATTCAAACAAATTTTCATATATCTAGAATATTTTTACAATCTCTAGGGACTTAAGCAAACTCTAGCTCAAGAGAATTGTTCAAAATCTATGGACTTTTAATCTTACACATCATCTGTGTATCAATAATTAACAATTTGATTTATGACAAACTACGGCAGGTTTGTTTAAAACTAATATATAAACACTTCATGATTTACAACAACTCTGAGGGCTGTAACATAGTGTTTGTCAGACAACGCATTCAATTTCAACTTTTAAGAAACTATATAATTTCAGAACTGTATAGACTTGTGTAGTGCATTCATCAGAATTTATATCCTATTGTCCAGATTTTTTCTAGCATAGAAATCCACATTTCAAGAAATGGGCAAAATATGAAATTTAAGTAAGCTTTTCTTATATATCAAGTAAACGGGACATCAACATTACACAAAGAATACAAAATTTTCAATAGTTTGTCTTTGGAAACAAAAAAAAATTATTTATTTATTTATTTATTTATTTTTGTAGTTACACTATCAGCTAAATATGAAAGGAAAGACAAATTGAAAAATACATTTGCTGTTATCTTGGAATAACTCCACAATATTAGATCTTACTGAAATTAATGGGACCTTTGCCATTTGGATAAGTAAGAAAAAGATTTCTGGTTGGATGGAAATATGGTATTAAATCTGAATTTAATCATTATGGTCAAATCAGTACTGCAGAATTGCCTTTCCTGTTGCAGTTTAATGAAGGACGCAACAAAGACAAAACATGTCAATCTTCCTCTCAGGTCAGTTATTATCATATTGAGCAACTGTAGTGTTTGCAGAGGTAGACCTCCAAATCCTCCAAGCCTACAATTTCTAAATATATTCCACTAGCAAACTGTGGCAATGTTTTTGAAGTCAATTTGCCACATTAGCCCAATGAGCCAACCTCAGAACTACTTATGATATGTGAAGAAAGCACAGTAATCATCCTTCAGATTAAGAGAATAATCCAGTGTTAAATGGCAAAATCCTGCCTTTTTTTTTTTTTTTCTACAGGTAAATGTTCTAAACAAGCCACAACAATTTTCAACTTCCTTAGCTTTTGTTCATGAAACAGCTAGAACACTGCTGAGATTGATCCACTTGATTTATATAATTAGTATGAAAATCTATATTACAAACGGAGAATTACCTAATGGGTTATTTGTGACACTGTCACAGTTTACACCCAATTCAAGAAACTTTTTGTTTTTTAAAGATAAGAAAAAGAAAGAGGAGAAGAAGGAGAAGGAGAAAGAAAGTGAGAGAGAAGGAGAAAAAGAAGGACAAGGACAGGAAAAACTTTCCTAAATCCTGCAAAATCTTGATTTTTAGTCCCTGGCATTACAAAGAAGAAAAATAATAAGTGAGATATCTTGTAGGTATCACCTGTACAAGCACAAAGTGATAGCTCTGCAGACACTGATGTCATCTGTTCAGAGGAGTGTGTCATGCAGAGGACTCACCACTCACTGTCCTAGTCCCTTACTTAATGCCTGTACACTTCTCCGTGATAGTTTTCTTACGTACCTGAGGATCAGCAGAGAGTGAAGAAAATCTTTTATTTCATGGCTTATTTCTTCCAATATCCTTAGAATGACTTATCTCACTCACATTCTCCTAGCAGCTATGGAGAAAAGAGAGTTTCCATAGTTGTGTACACAGGTGCAAACATCATAGCAACAGAGGTGCAGCAACATCTTCCTGCAACATTTGTTGATGAAAATGATCATCTTAGCTAATTAACAGGCACTTAGCTGGCCCACTTGTATGGACTGCAAGATGGGGGTCTTTTAGTCAGTACTGATCTGCTTCAAAGAAAAATACTATTGATTTATTTAGGGTTATTTGATGAGTCATCAAAGAGGATGGTTGCCTGCCTTTTGTGCCCCAGATAGGCCAATACACAGTCATTGTCTGAGATACAGTTGAATTGCTGGTGTGTCACTCAATCAATATCTACATGACACCTAACATCAAAGTATCAAGATATTTTGGATGTAGACACATGAAAATTCATCATTTTGGACTGGGTTTTGATCAGTTTTCAGACACTATTTTAAGAACTGTACCTGAAAAGCACTACCACTGCCTGTAACACCAGTCACCAATAAAAAAAGTTAATGAATTAGATCTGTAACTTGTTTTAATATAAAGTATAATATTGAAAAATTAATAAACATAAGAAAAGTTCAACATCTTAAATTTACTATCATCTTTTTACTTTAAGTAAGTTTCAGGCATAGTCTCTTTCCTCCCAGTCTGTCATTATGAATGATGGATTGTGGTACTTCCACAAAAAAAATCTATTGCATAGCAAAGATTGCTCCCCTTCCAAGGAGTCGCAGATTCCAGTGGAGAAGGATGTTCCTACCAAAAGTTGCTGCTCATCTCAGCTGATTCCAAAAAGGGAAAAGTGTGATTAAAAAAAAAGCTATCGTGTACCTAAAACAGTTATTATATCCAGACTCTTAGCTGTATCAGCAAAGGAGTCACTCTGTTGTCCTTTTTTCAGGCAGATGAAAGCTCACTAAATATTCACAAAGGTGAGCAGATATAGACAAGTTCTGCAGTTCCTAGGAGGTTGCTCATATACTGAATAATAGCATCAAACAGTAACACCGTAGTAGTGTTTAAACCACAGGTGGGACAAGATGCAATAGACTAAGGGAGCTGCACTGAAAATTGTTTTCCTACAGTCACATTGTATGATGCCTGAAATTAGCTATGAGGTGCAACTTCAGTCTTTGGCTACAAATTTCCACCTCCCATTAGGGAATATCAAGACAATATCCTGAAAGAACTTTTAAAAGAAAATGAATTAAATGTAAAACAGAACAATCCTTATTTCTTCTTTGTCTCTTCTTCAGCTTTTCACATCCTTATGTATTCTGTGTTGAAACTAAAATCAACTGTGCAGTATTTATAGTGATGTTACTCTCCTGATAAAGTATTACAGAGGCTGAGGCAACAATCTAGGGCTCAGCAGGGAAGCTGTAAGACAGCTATTTTTGTAATGTTTAAAATTATACTAAATTAATAAAAATAAAATCCCCTGCTGGGCTTCCAGTTTTAAATAGCACATTGTGGTGTAAATGATCAGAGCATCAGGGTTCTGTTAATTTAGTACATATTATAACAGTGAAGACATTAAAGATCATAGCATTTTTCATTATAAAACAACTCTCTGAGAACTGCATGAATAATTATAGGTTATGCTAGGAATTGCTAATATGTGGTCAGTAGGAGAGAGGAAAATGGGAAAGTTGTATGTGGAAATGTAAGGGTTGGAAGGTATAACTGTTTGAAATTCTGACAGGAAGGAATCTGATCCCCAGATTTGAACAGTCTAACTTACTAAATTGCTACCTCCTAATATTAGAACAGTCCTTTAAAAATAATAACTATATTTAATCTTTTATTAAAGCAAGATGAAATATTTCCATATAAAGTAAGAAGGAGAAAAAAAAAAAAAAAAAGGGAAAACGACTGCTTTAAAACTGGAGAACTTTTATTTTCTCATACTTGGCTGTAAAGTGTTTTTAAAAACCCCACCTCAAAGACAGTTAGCACCCAAGTCTTTTAGAATCAGATGAAAAATGCCCAGTAACTTCACCTACAAAGAACATACAGAGGGAATTAGTTGAAATTATTTAATTATGTGTTGGACAACATGAAATGTTAATGTGAGTGCAAGACCAAGACCTATACAGAATAATAGAGGAAGATGATGACATACGTTTTCATAGACAGGAGGTAAAAATTGCAAATATACACTTGACAGAAAATGCACATTGTGCCAATTCATTCCTGGCTGAAAAGGATCAGAGTAACTGTAAGGCAAATGGGCCACAGGCAACTAAGCTGTCTAGTAGGCTTTGAAGAGATTAGACAGATGAGTAACCATACCAGTGATGTGTATGTGTGTATTACTATCACCCACAGGTGAAGCTGTATCTAGAATAAAGACAATAGGACATTTCTAAGGGAAGTACAAGCAAGATCAGGCACTCTGGGTCTTCTCTTCCTCATGGCAGGTTTTCTCACTCTTTAGTTTTAAAATGCCAAAAGCTGCATGTGGAAGCATGGAAAACAACTTCTGACTAGGTCTTCTAGCATTCCTGTTTCCTCATGTCTTTCTTTTCAGAAGTACTGTTTGTTATGTAATTAAAAGATGATACAGTTGGGTTAATTATTATGTTTACAGGGGGTTTAAACAAGGTGAAAGACACTAGTATTCTTGCTGAGCTAGCTGACACAATGCAACCTGAAATAATATGTTACTACTGAAATCATGCAAAAAAAGTCCCTAGAGCAAGTACATTGAGACCATGTCAGCCTTGTAAAGAGAGTAATTTTCAAATTGCCCTGTCAAATACTTAATATCTTAGAATATTGAACCAGAGACTAGAAACAAAATAACTGCAGCTTCTTGAGATGCATTTTAGACAGCAAATCAAATCATCAAAACAGACACTTAAAACAGCTCACTTTTCCTAGATACCCTGAGCTTGAGCAAAACACTTTTTAAGCCAGATGAAGTACTTTGCTGGCTCACTCAAGCTTTGATAAATTGTGAGCTGATTTAGCAAACCCTTGCATTCAACAAAGATAAAAAAATTTAAATCAGTCCTGCTGTAATGAACAAAACTGAACTTGATCTTCAATATTTATTTTATTTTATTGCTAAGTGTCAAATTTTCAAAAGCTGGAATTTTGAATAGACAAATGTAATGTTTGGATAAAAGCTTTGGTAGTGGGGACTGATTTACATCCCCCTATCCACCATCCTTGTAGCACCTCAGAATCTTAGTTTACTCAGGAAGAGTAGATAATGAAATATTGGTCCAAAGAAGAGAAATAATTTGAAGCTGGATCTCCTATACAGCATGTCAACATTGTGATTATGGGTCACAATTTGTTAAGAAGCTGAATAAGACTGTTGGTCATATTGTGCATGAAAGAAAGCTATGTCTGATTTTTGAGTTTTGCTAAACTGCCAAACGCAACATTTTTTTGAAACTGAAATAGTTTTTATTAGCCAGCACTATCGCTATTATTATGTAGCCTTTAAAAAATCTAGACTTCTGCACCTTCACCACTGATTATGCAGAGATATTTGTTTTTGTTTTGTTTTGTTTTGTTTAGTTTTTCTGGTAGACAGTAGCTCTGTGTTTCCTTTTCAACTGTTAGTGTGAGGACAATGCATTTCCAAGGACAGTGCATTTCCCCACCCTTCCCTGGAGGACTATAGAAAGGATACAGTTTTATTCTGTAAGGTATCCCAAGAACAAAGACCAGAAAAAAAACACCTGTACTAGGGAATGCCATGGGACAAAGTCTACTTTCCCTGGCCCAGAGAATATGTGACATGGCGCAAATGATGTTCACCTAGCTTTGCTCCTTACTCCTTGAACTCAGCAGCTGAGATCAGAGTCCTTGGTTGGGAAGTCTCACTTCACATGTTGTGCTGTGCTCATATCCTGCCCCAGAGTGTGCCAGTTGTTAAACATTGTGATAAATAAAGTGCTGGAGTTATCTTTGTGCAGTTTATTAACATAATAAATTTGGAAAAAAGAAGCAAGTAGAAGGAGGGAGAAAGACATATGCAGACCCCTAAAGCCTGAGGTAGTTTTTGTCTTAGACATATCCCTTGACTCATGCTTCATTTTGCGAATTCTTCTTGTAAGATGTCCTGTACGATCCTACATTCTTTTCTAGAAAATCCATGTCTTAATAGGTGCCCATTCAAATTTAGCTAAAGTTACTGTTTAGAAACATCAGTATTTGTGAATTAGTATTTAGAATGGAAATAATATTTACTGCCTTGAATGCAATAGCAGGGAAAATATTGATACAATGTTGAAGTTTACACCAAACATTTATGAATAAAGGTAAAACTAAAAAAGCAGCAGGAATAGTTTGGTCCACACCCTGACTGCTTTGATTGTGAATGCTGTCCTTTATCATTTGTGATTGTTGCTCATGGAGACCATAGTCTTTGTGCCCCAGAGCTTCCTTTTGTTAATCACTTGCACACTGTTTGCCATACTTTGTATGCAAGTGGATTATAAATAATCGCAAATAAGACATGTCCACAGAAGGACAAGATTCTGTATTTTTTCAGCTGCAAAAATCAGCTGCTGAAATTCACAGTTGCATGGAAAAGCCAGTTAACACCTTAGCCTGCAGGCACACACTGTAGAAGAAGGGAGTAAACTGTGTGATGGTATATTTAATCTTCATAAAATAAGACCTGATCTTAAAAAGACCTTTAGCCCAGATATTTCTTCCCAAAATTTTGTGATGGAGTTTCTGTCCACCTCACATGCTGATTGCCTGAGTCTCCACTATTATTTCTAAGCACTTTATATTCTCTTTTCCAACTGTTTTTTGAAACTGCCTCCTTCCTTATGCTGGCTTGTATTCACATGGATTCCTGCTGTTAATCACAGACAATGTTTCTTCTTCATACTTTAATGCAAAACTAGACTAAAATGGACTTTTATTGAATAAAGATGCAATGCTCTTCACTACCAGCTCATATGCTGCTTAGGCAGATTCTGAAGCCTTCCTTCCCCTATCTACTGCCCCTGTCACCCTTTAACCACAATTTATTAAGAACAGCTCTGTCCAAAATCTGAAACTGCAGCTCAGCAGCACTAATTGCCACTTCTGTTATTAAAACTGTGATCCATGATCCCTTGATGCAACCTAACCAAAGAGCAGCAAGACAAAGGAATCCTGTGCACCCTCCATATAAATAAATAAATAAATAAACCAATAAGCTACCACCTACCAAAAACTCTTAGAAAAGTCTAATAAATACAAACAAACATCAAGCAGTGAGTATTTACATATCCTGGAGTTGTGATCCTGGAATTTTATTCATAGTTTGATGGAAACAATGGAAGGATTATAAAGATAGCCAAAATCTAGAGAACAAAATTCAACACATCTGTTTGGTTTTGATGAATTCAAACTCAGAAAAATTATTCTAATTATTTTTTAGAATTTTAGATAACCCAGATTCTGAACAGTTGCAGAAATAATTACAAACAAATATGCAGATTACATATTAAGTTAAGATCTCCTTGGAGGCAGAATCATATGAGATATTTACACACATGAAACAAAGTATGTTAAAATACTTTGTTTCTTCTGTCAAGACATGAGAGAGTTAGTTTGTGAAGAACAAATACAAGACTCGCACAGAATTATTGCTTCTGCCACACTAGAAGTAAGAATAAAACATCTAGATAGAGCATAGTCAGTAAAATGCTGTGGAAATCTGAGATAGCCCTGGTGCTTTGTGATATTTCTAGAATTTGTTTCCAAATGACAGTCTGTTTGCAGAGTTCTTGCCAAACACCAATCCCAAACCCTTTGGGAAGTGGTAATAAAAATGAGTACTTCATTTCTGTATAGACATATACTGTAGGGAAAATGTTCACCTGAAGAAAGGAAAGATGAAAAGGACTGTAAACACACAGCATCCAGAGAAAGATAACTTCTGGATTTCTACAAGGATTGTTGCTAAAATCCATATTGTCCAATGTACTCACAGGTACCACAACAGATGATGAGATGAACACGTATATTGATAATGCATTCATATGACTGTCTATGTACAAAGGAGATTGTGAAGAAATGAGAAAGGACAGGGAGAGGAATGAAGGATGTATGGCACAATTACATCCTTGGGGGAGAAAAATATCTCTCATTACTGACTGCTGTCCGGAAAGGTGCCCTTACAAGAATACACTCTGCTGCCATTATCTCCTTTTGCATCTGCACAGCCCCAGGAAAAGATGCTTTCCTTCACTTCACCACAGACTCACACCCCAGCTTCTCTTCTGCCCTGTGTACCTACTACTACTCAATGGACTGCAAAATACTATTCAGCTTATGCTGTGGCACTCTCCCACTCCCTTCTCCCCTTAAAAATAGATAAATAAATAAATAAAGATATCTGAGAAGCTCAGATTAGAATTTGATACAAACAACAAAGCTTTTGGATATTGCTTTGAACTTGATTGGGGGGCAGCATTTTTTGCCTTCTTTCCACAGTAGTTTAAATATGTAAGAGCAGAAGAAGAAAGACCAAACACACCAGAAACTGCAGGGATATTCCTGTGAGTAGATAAAAATAACAAATGCCAATATTGTGTTCATAGCACACTATCAGAAAACAAATACTCTTAATGTCAGATTTTAGAATTTGTTTGAAAAACAAACATTGAAAAAAAAAATGTAAAAGGAATGTGTGTAACTAAGATCGAAATCTCAGAAAACTGTAATAAGATGTTAAACAAGGTGAATGTCTCATTATATGGAATACAATGTTCATAACCAGTCTTCTAGTCACCTTAAAAGAAGAAGCAATTTTTCTCTGGCAGAGAGGTAACCATTTCCATGTATTTCCATTTTCCATGTATTTCTATGCATGCTACCCTTCTTTCTTTGGGCTTACCACTGTATCCAGCATCATCTTTTACCTTTTTTGAACCCTTACTTCTGATCTACTTTATTTTGTAGAGAAAATTGCTTTGAATAAATTATTTACATAAGTTCAGACTTTCTGTTGTTGAACATCCATAAGCTAAGTACAGCTTTGTCTAATTTTTTTTTTATTTTTTTTTTTTTTTGTAAATATGAAGAATTTTGTGTAAAGAACTTTAACCCGACAGCTCAGGCAGGCAAGAACTTTGTAAGTATCTTGTGGTAAGTCTAATGCAGAGGACCTATATCCAGACAAGTGAGTGAACTTTTACAAATACGGGATTTGAAACCAAAAATATCTTGGCATGTAAAATGAGACTGCATTTAAGCTAATGACCAAAATTTTGGGGGACCAATGTTATACTGCTTGCCCTTTGTACAAAGAATTATTCTTTGTGAAAATGAAATATTACTTGGTTAGAATTGACTCTACAACACTGAACAAATCTGAGAAAAATGACATCTAAATTAAAAAAAAAAAAATTATTATTGGGTTGATTTTTCTTCTCCAAAAGCAGGTCTATTGTACAACAGTTAGAATTCTTTCAGTTGGAACTCAAGAATTTTCTTGTAACACGAGCTCATTAGAGAAGACTAAAAACATATTTAACCTTAAAAAAATCCAGTATTTTTTATTTATTTACTTATATATACATATTTGTAATAGAGATGAGAATTATATTTATAAATATATAAAGCAGTGAAAAACTCAGGCTGACTAGGAAAGGCAGAAATAGAAAAAGCTTCATAAAGAGATTTCTGCCAAAATCTCTCCCTGATTACTTTGTCCCTTCATGGAGAGTCTTTTGCAGCCTAGCTTCAGTCAACTTGGCGGCTTTTTGATTTACAGCAAACTGCACAGTAGCCTTTGATATGTGGGAACTTATTGTTTCTGCCATCTCTAAAGCCAAAGCTGTTTCATCATTGGCTTTCACAGCAGTCTCCAACTGTCTCCTTGAGACACAGAGCCCCAGCTATATTCTGTGACTCTCTCCTGCCTGGATTATTCTCTAAACCAGAAGTTTCTATCCTGTTACCCCCAGAGGATGAAGGAATCTCTTTACTTAACAAATCAGAGTTTCTTTCCTCCCTATGGCATGTTCTCATTCAGTTGTCTTTTCTTGTCATGGAGTCCAAGTTCTGATAATATGCTGGATTTGCCTGAGCTGTCTGCTTCTTTCATAGCTTCCTGATGAGTTTGTCTAAGAGGTGCTGGAGCTGTAAACACAGCTGTTTAAAGCACAGTGAAGCTTCCAGACATTGGAAGAGGCAAAATTGCTATTCAGGAAAAGGATATTTCTGCTTTCAAAACTCTGAGAGGGAGGCAAGGTAGAAAAGGGATAGAGGAGGCAAGAGGCAAGCCAGAATCAGAGCCCTTTCATACAAGACACTGAACACCCATATCTTTACACAAACACAAAAAAAATGTAGGACAAGCATATTTTCATTAACAATGCATCATGGAGATGAAAATAAAGACCATCAGATGTTGAGGTTTTAGACTTTGTTTCAGTTTAGAGAAAGAGGACACAACCTTTTTTTCATCTAATCCATAGCTGCTCTCTAAAGTAAATAAGACTCACCATTTTTTCCCACTCAGAAGTTTCCCTCATAAAAATGGGAAGCAGCTTTGTACGCTCCTATTAAAATTTTCATAGAAAGCCCTTGGAATTGTTACTAGCATTCAAGTCTAAATAATGTAACAGACTTAGACCAAATAAGCCTTAGATAAACAGCTGCATAACCACAGAAGCATCCAGAATGTTCAGTAGTCACAAGTTATATGAGACCACCCAATATGTCCCATAGGTTACCCTTTCTCAGAAGAAAATTTCACACTGTAGTTTGCATTCTCTGCAGTAGACTTGGTGACCTCTGAGTGAATACAAATATATAAAGATGAGCCACATTTGCACCAAAAGGGATAATTAAAGAGAGGAAGGAAATTAAGCAAAGAAAAATACACTGCAAATTTCAGAAAATCTACCTAATAGTGGAATAAATGGATTGAGGGATAAATAGTCTCCCAAGAGATACAACAGAAAGGCTATCTGCTTGGATTAGTACTAAATGGAATGAACAAAACACTAAAAATTGCATTGCAAGAAATAATTTTGCACTGACAGGGGAATGGTCAAGATAATCTAATAGTACTGTTCATTCCTAACCCACAAAAATACAGGAAAAATTATCACAAACAATACTTTTTGATTCTGTCACTTTAGTACTCTCCTATAGTCAAACTTTTTAATCCTACCAAGAAGTGCTTGTTATGTGATATTAAACTGCTTCCAGTGCATAATGAACGGTAGAGTCTATGATATACTTTGGGAGGAGCAGGTCTTTACTATCCTGAGGATTTCTGGCAGTTCTAATATGTCAGAGAGAATGACTGTTCTAACAGGTGTGATGTTCTAGCAGAGAGGCTGTATTTTCCCTCTTTTTCATTCACTGCTTTAAAAGGAGAGGGCTACAGAAACCTTTGCTATTTTGAGGAAGATTTTCCAATTGCTTTCAAATGCAGTGCTGGACTTAGGGAAACTGCTGACAGAAAAATATATAGATTTGTAGGTTTTGTTTCTGTTTTTCAAGGAAGCATGCCTCTTGGGAAACAGCCTTATGACAGCAGGACAGAGGGGTGACATACGTGTGAACATATGTCACTACCCCCTGGGGTAACGTACATGCAAACATATGGCACTGCCCTCCTGGTGCATATTAGTTGTCAACAGACACAGGAAGGACCTTGCCCTGGTTATGTTTTCTATCACCCATATGGTTTTCTATTGCTCTTGATAGCAGATAAATTACAACTACTTCCAAAAATTCTGTCTAATAATAGTTTGTATTTATTCCAAATATAGATGCTTACACTTTCCCTTTGGTACTTCCACAGAATTCATTGAGAACAAGCAACATCTTTTCATTTAACTGCAGGGGCCCTGATGAATTAAAAACAGAGGAAGGAGAGATGTCTGCAAGCACACAGCCAATGAGGGGAATAGCCAAAAGAGGACATGCAACTTAACCTCTGTAATCTCATTTCCACATTATCTATGCACCACTGTGGCGAACAGAGGGAAATAATATAGCAGCTCTAGAGTTTCCCTAAAGACTTATCCAAAATTACAATGTATCAAAAGAACAGTTGTAGGATAACAAAGTGAAATCAATTAACATAAAGATTCTTCTTCATTCAATGAGAAATTCATCAAATGGAATTTGTTATGGTCAAGGCTCCACTGGCAAAAGACCAGATCAGTCTAGATAATGCTGATGTTTATGCTTTCAAGGACTAGTTGTGTAAACCAGGAAGACAGAGAATATGAGGAGTAGTTAGAAGTGGTTCTGTGTTTGCTTACTCTTTATCATCTTTTTTTCAGAAGGAACACCAAATCCACAGCTAGTAAGTTCTGTTGCTATAATAAAAAAATCCTAAAATGCAAGCATCCAAAATTTGGATTTATGTAAAAGTGTCCTTGTAATTTGTGTTCCAAACTCAAAATACATGAAAATCTTACACCTGTTCCTCCATAAAATCAACCTCCTTACCTCTTCCATTCCTCATCCCCAAATGTCAACCACACCATAGCAGTTAAAGCATCTTTCAACCATACTGAATGAGACATGACTTCTGCTGAGAAAATAGAAGATCATAGAATCGTAAAATCATAGAATCATAGAATCATAGAACAGCCTGGGTTGAAAAGGTCCACAGTGATCATCTAGTCTCAACCCCCCTGCTGTGTGCAGTTTTACCAACAACTAGATCAGGCTGCCCAGAGCCACATCCAGCCGGGCCTTGAATGCCTCCAAGGATAGGGTATCCACAGCCTCCTTGGGCAACCTGTTACTGTGCATCACCACCCTCTATGTGAAGAACTTCCTGCTAATATTCAACCTAAATCTCCCATGTCTCAGTTTGAAACCATTCCCTCTTGTCTTACCACTATCAACCAGTGTAAACAGTCATTCCCCCTCCTGTTTATACACTACCTTTGTACCAGAAGGTCACAATGAGATCTCCCCAGAGCCTTCTCCAAGCTAAACAAGTTCAGTTCCCTCAACCTTTTTTCACAGGAGAGGTGAAATATGCACTGCACTAAAACAAAGGAGAAAAAATTATCTTGAAATGAAGATCTCAGCATAATGATGTATTTGGAGATTTTATCTCTCTGCTGTTTGAATGGTAGGTACTTGAGCCATAGCAATTCATAGAATCATAGAATTACTTGGGTTGGAAGGGACCCCAGAGATCATCAAGTTCCAAACTCCCTGCCACAGGCAGAGCCACCAACCTCCAGATCTGGTACTAGACCAGGTTGCCCAGGTGGTCTTGAACACCACCAGGGATGGAGCATCCACAACCTCTCTGGGCATCTTGTTACAGTACCTCATCACTCTCTCTCTGTATAGAACTTCCCCCTGACATCCAATCTAAATCCTCCTTACTTGAGCTTTAAACCATTCTCCCTTGTGCTATTGCTGTCTGAGTAAAAAGTTGATTCCCCTCATTTTTATAATCCCCTTTTAAATACTGGAACACTACAATGAGTTCCACTCACAGCCTTCTCTTCTCCTGGCTGAACAAGCCCATCTCCCTCAGCCTGTATTTGTAGAGGAGGTGCTCCAGCCCTCTAATAATCTTTGTGGCCCTCCTCTGGACTCTCTCCAGCAGCTCCACAACTTTCCTTTATTGGGGAGCCCCAGACCTGGATGCAGTACTCCAGATGGGGTCTCACAAGAGCAGAGAGGGACAATCACCTTCCTCTCCCTGCTGGCCACCCTCCTTCTGATGGAATCCAGAATACTGGCCTTCTGAGATAAAAGAGCACACTGCTGGCTTGTAACTGGTTTTTCATCCGCCAGGACTCTGAGGTCCTTCTCCAGTGTTACTCTCAAGGAGTTTTTCTTCCAGTCTGTATACATATCCAGGATTACTCCAATCCAAGTGCAAACCTTTACACTTTGCTATGTTGAACTTCATGAGGTTAACATGGGCCCATCTTTTGAGTTTGTTGAGGTCCTTCTAACACATCAACCACACTACTCAGCTTGGTGTCATCAGTAAATTTGCTGAGGGGGCACTTGAGCCCATCATCAGTGTCATTGATGAAGATGTTGAAGAGCATCAGTCCCAAGACAGACCCCTGGGGGACATCACTCGTCACTGGCCTCCGCCTGGACACAGTGCCATTCACCACAACCCTCTTTCTACAACCTCCCAACCAGTTCCTTATCCACTGAAGAGTCCACCTCTCAGACCTGTATCTCCGCAATTTAGAGACAAGGATATGATGGGGGACCATGTCAGAGGCCTTGCACAAGTCCAGGTAGATGATATCAGTTGCCTTCCCTTTGTCCACCAGTGTCATCACAGATGTTGAATTGAGTTTGCACAAGTGCAAAAGATCAAGGAGAATAATTCATAACAACTTAAGAATAGGAAAAAATTAAAATGCTATGGACTTGTACTATAATTCAGCTTAAGTGATCTTGTGGCACTGAGAAGTCTTTCAACATTGCATGTCATGAAATACATTTGAATTCTTCTACATCTTCTACATCTTCTGAGGTCTCAGAACAGTTTTTGATTGAGAGTTCATAGAATGATTGTTATAAAAATGCTCTTGTGCAATCAGAATCCAAAGCCCTAGATCCTTTGGATGTTTTCAAAAGCATTGTGGTGGATCAGAAATTCTGTTGTTGTTAGCCAGATTTTGTACAGTAATTAAGAATGGGCAGAAGATGAGCATTGGATGCAAAGGCAAATGGTGCATGGACAGAAAGATTTCTCACTTGCAGTCAGGAGAGGATTTTGTAGAATCATGCTCACTGGCCATTCTAAACTAACTATATTTCTAGCAAGTAAGGAATATTTAAACAAACAAACAAACAAACAAAAAAACTAATAAATAGAAAATTATTAGGACATTTTAACATCTTAACAGGTGAACAGAACTTTATGGCAGGAAACAATGATAGGCTAATGTAAACAGCTTATTTTGCCTACCTTTGTACTTCAGTACAGTAGTTCAATATAACCACATTTCTCCAAAGACTCATATTCTGTTATTGAAAGGTAATGGTGGGAACCAACTTAAGAACATGTAAAATGTAAGATTTTTTAATCAATGAGAAGCTATTAATTTAACCAAGCCTTCCTGTAATAATATTGAGACAGACTGGCTGCCTGTTTTTACATTATAGCTAGCTTTGCAATCTGTATGGAATCTAATGAGGTGTGGACATTTTGTGAATTTATTGCTTGAGAGTAGTCCTTAGGAATTTAATGTTGCCAAAAGCATAGTGTACCTCCTTTATTTTTTGAGGGTTTGCTTCTTTTCTTAACTATGCCTGCTTAACCAACCTGATCTCCTTCTATGATCTAGTGACCCATCTGGTGGACAAGGGAAAGGCTATTGATTTAGTCTACCTTGACTTCTTCAAAGCCTTCAACACTGTCTCCACAGCATTCTCCTGAAGAAGCTGGCAGCCCGTGGCTTGGGCAGGTACACTGTTGGCTGGGTAAGGAACTGGATGGAGGGCCGGGCTCAGAGAGTGGTGGTAAATGGAGCTAAATCCAACTGGCGACCAGTCATGAGTGGTGTTCCCCACGGGTCAGTGCTGGAGCCTGTCCTCTTCAATATCTTTACTGATGACCTAGATGAGGGCACTGAGTGCACTCTCAGTAAGTTTGAAGATGACACCAAGTTGGCTGGAAGTGTTCATCTGTCTGGGGGTAGCAAGGCCCTACAGAGGGACCTGGACAGGCTGGATAGCTGGGCTGAAGCCAATGGGATGAGATTCAACAAGATCAAATGCCAGGTCCTGCACTTTGGCCACAGTAACCACAGGCAATGCTGAAGGCTTGGGGCAGAGTGGCTGGAAGACTGTGTAGAGGAAATGGACCTGGGGTTATTGGTCAGTGCTTGGCTGAATGTGAGCTAGCGGTGTGCCCAGGTGACCAAGACTGCCAATGGCATCCTGGCTTGTACCAGAAACAGTGTTGCCAGCAGGAGCAGGGAAGTAGTTGTACCTCTGTACTCAGCTCTGGTGAGGCTGCACCTCAATTACTGTGTTCAGTTTTTGGCCCCACTGCAGGGAAGACATTGAGGCCCTGGAGCATGTTCAAAGATGGGCAACAAAGATGGTGAGGGGTCTGGAGCACAGGCCTTATGAGGAGCTGCTGAGGGAGCTGGCATTTTTCAGCCCGGAGAAGAGGAAGCACAAGGAAGACTGTATTTCTCTCAATAACTACTTGAAGAGAGGTTGTAGGGAGCTGTAGGTTGGCTTCTTCTCTCATGCTTCTTCTGGTGATAGGACCTGAGGGAAGTTGTGCCAGGGGAGATTTAGGCTGGACATTAGGAAATAGTACTTCTCTGAAAGTGTGGCCAGGCAGTGGAACTGGCTGCCCAGGAAGGTGGTGGTGTCACAGACCCTGGAGGTGTTCAAGGAACATTTAGACATTGTGTTGAGGAACATGGTTTAGTGAGAACTATTTTTGATAAATGAATGGTTGGACTGGATGATCTTGTAGATCATTTCTAACTTTGATGATTTTATGATTCTATGATTCTTTGATTCTATGTTATTGTATCAGTTAAGAGATGCTGGCTCTTTTTTGTAACTGTGCATGAAACTCATTTAAATTTTCTCAACTTGATCACATTTAGCTCAAACTTGAGCTCAAAGCATCAGTGATCTAACCAGGATGCATACTAAGGGAATCAGAGTCCTGTGTAAAATATATTATTTGTTAGGCTTCTTAAAGTTGTTTTGCACATGTGTGGCCCAGTAAGAATATGCATATTTATGTGCCCAGATACAATGAGACTGTATATGTTTTTGAGCCTACTATATATCTGTAGGTCATTAAAATCTCAAAATTTTGCAGAAGATACATATATTTAAGAAACTCAGTAGGGTTTCCTAAGCTAAAAATATGTCTTAATCCTAACTTTATGTTGCATCACTGCTGATTTCAGTTCAGAATTAGTTCACAGCTGAAATCCAACACACAGGTTTTTTGTACTTTTTTTTAATTGTGGCTTTTTCATATTCATACTTTATCAAAAATATGACTAATCTCTGGATTACAGTATATACTTTGGAAACATTCTTACTTTGTACATGGAAAAACAAGCTATTGTCATGCAGAAAAATATAATCAGTATACATCTCTCACTCTTGAATAGAGTTGACGGAAAACATCCTTTTATCTTTTGTGAAAATACCAAAATATTACAACTTGTTTTAATCCTCCATTTGAACAAACAAAATACAGATAGATCCCACTTCACCTTATTCAAGAGTATGGATCTGAGAAAGACAATTTTATACATTCTCTTGAAGTTAGAGACATAGATGAAATTTCTATAGATTAGCTATCAGAGACAACAAATTTTCTGCTGTCAAGTAGATACACATCATTCTATCATTTCACTTCTTTTTAAGTTCCAGTCTGAGAAATGAGTTATTTGAATGATGGAAGTGATGGAATTGAGACCTCCTTTGGTCTGCTCCAGACCTCCAGACCTCCACAGTCTGCTCCAGTGGATGGCATCTTTCTTCTCACATGGCAGCAGCATAGACAGAGCTAAAGAAATACTGAGACCGCAGTATATTTAGGGAAGTCACATATACAGTCTAAAGATGAATTTTACATTAAATTACCTGAATATATTAGTTTGATTACCTTGTTTTATTACTTATATACTTCAATTATTTCCATTTTAGTCTACACATCAGCTAACTGCAATATAGTTTTTAAAAAAATGTTTAAATTGTTTGGAAAACTGGAACATTTATTTCTGTTTGATAGAATAATGAAGAGAACTTTGAATTTTTTCAGAAAAAAAATCTAAAATATCTTTCTAGTACAAATCAAATGTATAATAGGTAAAACTGGCAAAAAATTATTTGAAAGTCGAAAGAATACTTAACTATGGGCATTACTTGTACTCAAAGGAAGAAATTCATTAAAGTAAAAGGCAGTTTTACTATAGTCATATTTTGGGCCAGAAGTTTATGCTTTAATTTGAGTACAACAGCTTATGTGATTGAAGTTTATGCTTTTAAAGCCTCAGGTAAGTCATTTAATCTCACTTATTCAAGTCAGAATCAGAATAGGATGATCTATATTCTGTTACCTGTGTGTATCTATACCCATTACTTACAATTAATTTTAACTTAAAAATAGGGAAAGAAATCTGTCCATTTGTAATTTTCTGCACTTGGTCTTTGAAATCTCAGGTTGTCCAAGTGCCTTATAAAGGTGATTCTAAAGCTTTATTTCTCTAAAAGTAACAAAGAAAAACAAAGTGTGTTGCCACATTAGGCTACAGCTCAGTGTAAAACAATTTCCTTTGCACAATGAATAGAGATCTGCAAACTGTTTAAGGTGTATACTGTTAATCTGCCAATTAAAATGTACATATAATGTGAATCTAAGCAATTCCAAAATTAATTCAGTGGCCTTCTCATTTTTATGTGTTGTTAGTTTCAAAAACTTCTAATAGAACATTTATAGAGATGCTAACAATAATTATTTAGTCAAAAATATGTTATTTGGTATAGTGCATTGATTTTTACCTTTATAGATAAAGTGAATATAGAAACAAAAATGTAAAAGTACTTAAATCATCACAAGAGAAATAAATATCAAATGAGAATAACCTATGAATGTGTTTCATGGGAAAAGGAGACCTGAGGTGACTGGATATGTACCCACTAGCTAACAGTGTATGATAAATGAAACATATTTAAGAAGCCTAATTTTCTTTCTGATTTAATAGGATCCAATAAATGGAAACTGTATGGCCAGAATAATGAAAAGAGCACAAAATTTATCTCATTTTGTTGCGTCCTCTCTGTGTTCTTTTGTCCTTTGATTGCACTGGTGGATAATATTATTTTGTTCCCAAGGAAATATGTCCCTTTGATTAGGTTGCAGATATTCTCTCATTTGTCACTGTTCTATCAAGCTATGCCATGTAACAGCAGGAACCCTTGATTATTTAATTGCTTGTAAGAACTCATTAAATCTTACTATCAATCATTGGACATATGGCAAATATCACCCAATGGCATGAGAGGTTTTAACAGTGATCTGTCACTGGGGCATACCCTTTCTTTAGTATCACAGGCCCTTTGTTTAGTTCTCCGATCATAATAATTTTTAATTAATATTGATTTGCAAAAGTGTTTATGCAGTAGCCTAAGTCTGTGGGTACAAGGATAACCTTCTAACAGAAACATTTATAATCCCATATAAATAGTCAGAAACCTCATATAAGAATGTTGAAGCATTTCACAGTGTTTTGTCGATAGTATTAGTATGATAATAATCAAATTTATTCTTCAAAATGGTTATGGCTCACTAAGAGAAATACATCACACAATAGGCATTGCATCAACACCTTAATGAAAGTCTGTGAAGTAACCTACAATGATGTAAAGGAAAATGTTTTATCAAAATATGGAACATTATAACTGTAGCCAGTAGAGGTAGCAACTTACTTATGCAGCTACTTATTTTGCCCATAACAAAGAGCAAGTCAAAGAATTTGGAAGAAATCATGCCAAATACTGTTCAGTTTCTTCACAGATGCCAAAATTGTAGAGATTATAAATAGAGAGATGGATAGAATTTGAATCATGAAAAAAAAAAAACAAAACAACTGTGTAAATCCTATCCTGGATTTACATGAGCAAAATTTAGACTTCATCCTCTGTAATCAGAGCTCCAGTGGCAGTTAGTTTTACCTAAAGAGACAGAAAATAAGCAATGCTTTAAAGACAAATAAAATTTTAGTGGTGAAATTTTACATCCACTGTCAACTGAGTTACTTCCTATTTACAACCATAAATGTTAGAGTTACATTTGAACTTCTTTTTATGATGACAACTGTCACTTCCCTGGATCCAAAATCTTTTAGTATTCTTTCTTGTTTTTGTTTTGCTTTGTTGTTCTTTGTAGCATTTACTTGAAAACCACATTATCAGAAAATCAAAGGAAGGCAAAAACTCACCAAAACCAAAAAGCAACAACAACAAAAACCCAAACAAACAAAAACAAACAGACAAACTCTAACTTGATCAGTACATTCAACAAAGCACTTGCTTTCACTTTCCTTATTTTGGTTCTGCTCTTGTAGAGAAACCCGTGAGATCTAAGCAATTACTTTGTAATAACTTTTTTTATTTTACTTTATTTTATTTATTCTTTTCATGACTGTGTTTACAAAGCACAAAGAATAATTAAAAAGACAGAAAAACAACAAGTGGAAGAATTCTCTGAGTCAAGCTTCTATTTGTGTATTCTGTATATGACGCATTATGCTCTTTATTTGATGTGTGGCTCTGTATCTTTTTAAGATGACATGCAAGTTTAGTCATAGTAACAATTTAGGTTTGGTCATCAAAGGGTAAATTCTAAAATGTTATTTGAAGGTTCTTGGAATAAATTTTTGGATATGGATCACAGCTGGTGTCAATTTGGTTTGTGGTTTTGGTTCAGTGGGTGAGCTCTATAAAAGACGAAGTGGAGATTTCAGTCACCATAAATAGTAAAAATCTACAGACACTTTGCTTTAAAATACAGTGGAAAGGAAGTTGTGAGAAGAAAAAAAGAGAGCAGCAGGACTTAATTACCTGAGATACATATCTGCTTTTAGGCATGGAAATGAAGAAGAAAAGAGAGAGAAAAGGAGACATTTTTGTTTTGTTAATATTTCAGGCTGCATTTTCTTCCTCTGTAAACTACTGCCTCTATATGTTTCTGAGTATCCATCACTGTCATGCTAATAGCAGTACTGTACCAGAAACATATAGGCCACTTACTTTATGATATGCTAAGAATTAAGGCACAGTTTTTGCTATTAAAAAATTACCAGTTCCATCTTTTCACAAGCACATTATCATACAATTATTTTGGTCTAAAACATATATTTATCACCTTAATTTCTTAATGTTTGACCTTTTTCCAAAGAGGATTTATCTATGTCTAAATAAATATAAGCAGAACACAATTATAGAATAGCTTCATTTGGAAGGCACCTTTAAGATTATCTATTTCCAAACCTTTCCAACTTCTCTGGGCAACCTGTTCCAGGGCCTCACCACTCCCTGAGTAAAACATTTTCCCCTGACATCTAAACCAAAACTCCTTTTAGTTTAAAATCATTCCCCTTTGTCCAGTCACTGTCAGATTATGTAAAAAGTCTGCCTACCTCCTGATTATAAGCTCTTTTTAAGTGCTGGAAGTCTGCAGAGTGGTCTTCCCAAAGTCTTCTATTTTTCTCCAGGTTGAACAAACATTCTCTCAATCTTTCTTCATACAACAGGTGCTCTGGACCTCTGATCATCTTCATGGCCCTCCTCTGGACCCACTCCAGCATCTCTGTCTTTCTAAATGCTGGGGCCTCCAGGCACGGATGCAGTGCTCAGACAGGGCCTCACAAGGGCAGAGTAGAGAAGGGCAATCACATTCCTCTCCTTGCTGATCATCCCTTGATGCAGCCCAGGATACTGTTGGCCTTCTGAGGTGCAAGCACACACTACTGACTCATGTCCAACTTTTCATCCACCAGAACCCCCCAAGTCCTTGTTCAGTTGGATAACATCATTAGCCCTTTCTTTGTCTACTGATGCTGTCTCTTCATCTTAGAAGGCCACATAAAAGACTGGTCAGGGATGATCAGCCCACAGTGAAGCCATGCTAGCTATCTGGGATCACCTGCTCATCTCATGCCTTAACATATCATCTATGATCTTCCCAGGCACAGAGATGAGGTTCATCAGCCTGTAGTTCCCCAGATCTTCCTTTCTGCCTTTCTTAAAAGTGGGAGTGATGTTTCCCTTTGTCCATCCACTGAGGAGTTAACTTGACAGATTTGACTTTTCATATATGTTGAAGAGCAGCTCAGCAACCATATCAGACAGTTCCTTTGGGACCCTGGGATACACGTCACCCAGACAGATAGATTTGTACACATTCAGTCCCATGAGATTGTCACAGACTTGCTCTTCTCTTAGAGTGGGAATCACAGAATCACAAAATCACCTACATTGGAAAAGACCTACAAGATCATCCAGTCCAATGATTCACCGATCACCAACAGTTCTCACTAAACCATGTCCCTCATCACAACGTCCAAATTGTTCCTTGAACACCTCCAGGGTCTGTGACACCACCACCTTCCTGGGCAGCCAGTTCCACTGCCTGGCCACTCTTTCAGAGAAGTACTATTTTCTAATGTCCAGCCTAAATCTCCCCTGGTGCAGCTTGAAATCCTCTAGAGGGAATCCTCTATTCCTATCACCAGTTACAGGAAAGAAGAGGCCGACTCCCAGCTCACTACAACCTCCCTTCAGGTAGTTATAAAGAGCAATAAGGTCCCCCCTGAGCCTCCTCTTCTCCAGGCTGAAAAATGCCAGCTCCCTCAGCAGCTCCTCATAAGGCCTGTGCTCCAGACCCCTCACCATCTTTGTTGCCCATCTTTGAACATCCTCCAGGGCCTCAGTGTCTTCCCTGCAGTGGGGCCAAAAACTGAACACAGTAATTGAGGTGCAGCCTCACCAGAGCTGAGTACAGAGGTACAACTACTTCCCTGCTCCTGCTGGCAACACTGTTTCTGGTACAAGCCAGGATGCCATTGGCAGTCTTGGTCACCTGGGCGCACTGCCAGCTCACATTCAGCCAAGCATTGACCAATAGCCCCAGGTCCATTTCCTCTACACAGTCTTCCAGCCACTCTGCCCCAAGCCTTCAGCGTTGCCTGTGGTTACTGTGGCCAAAGTGCAGGACCTGGCATTTGATCTTGTTGAACCTCATCCCATTGGCTTCAGCCCAGCTATCCAGCCTGTCCAGGTCCCTCTGTAGGGCCTTGCTACCCCCAGACAGATGAACACTTCCAGCCAACTTGGTGTCATCTTCAAACTTACTGAGAGTGCACTCAGTGCCCTCATCTAGGTCATCAGTAAAGATATTGAAGAGGACAGGCTCCAGCACTGACCCGTGGGGAACACCACTCGTGACTGGTCGCCAGTTGAATTTAGCTCCATTTACCACCACTCTCTGGGCCTGGCCCTCCATCCAGTTCCTTACCCAGCCAACAGTGTACCTGCCCAAGCCACGGGCTGCCAGCTTCTTCAGGAGAATGCTGTGGAGACAGTGTTGAAGGCTTTGCAGAAGTCAAGGTAGACTAAATCAATAGCCTTTCCCTTGTCCACCAGACGGGTCACTAGATCATAGAAGGAGATCAGGTTGGTCAAGTAGGACCTGCCCTTTGTGAACCCATACTGGCTAGGCCTGATCCCCACATAACCTTCCCTGGCACTGAGGTAAGGCTAACATACCTGTAGTTCCTCAGGTCCTCCTTACAGCCTTTCTTGTAGACGGGAGTCACATTGGCAAGCCTCCAATCTTCTGGGACCTCACCAGTCATGAAGGAGCACTGACAGATGATGGAAAGAGGCTCAGCTATCACCTCTGCCAGCTCCCTCAGGACTTCTCAGGTGAATCTCATCCAGCCCCATGGACTTGTGGTAGTCCAGTTGGAGTAGTAGGTCTCTCTGACTGTTTTCTCATGAATTGTGGGGGGTTTAGTCTGCACCCCAGCTGAGACTGCCAGATCAGAGAGTGGACTACCCTGAGGATAACTGGTCTGATCTTTAAAGACAGACATAAAGAAGGCATTCAGAACCTCTACCTTTTTCTTGTCCTTGGTAAAGGAATGATATTACTCCCCTGACTGTACTGTTTAAATACAGATTATTCAGGCACGTTTTGTTCTGTACTAAGTTAAACTGTTTCATTCTGATGCAGGGAAAATTGAGCCCCACAGCAAGACAAAAATCCTTCATGACATATATCCAACAGTATCTAAAATGTGCTTAACAGCTCTATAATAGTCTAAAGGATGTAAAAGAGTCATTCTCAGAAAAACTTTCTTGGAATATTCTGTTAGACGGTCAGAATGTTCTTCTTAGCAGTGCTACCTATGGAAACTATCCTAGGGAGAAATCTATAAACCATGGCTGAGGAAAATCTTTCAATGATAAATATCCTCACTTTCCATAATGGTTTGTTTTGTTTTCTAGTTTATATAAATACTTTGATACCGTATTACAGATACATTAATTGCAAATTTCAATGGCTTTTTAAGGATTCAGTCCATAATTTTCATCCTGACTCTTCCCAGATATCTTATGAGTGTCAAACAAATTCATATCTTCTGTTTTACATTCTGAACATACTAAGGCTATTTGTTTATTTCATTTTCCAAATTCAGAGAGACTAAGAATTTCCATTTTGTCCCATAAGCCTATACCATTATATTAGTGCTACCATTTCTGCAGGGTTTTTCAACTGACAGTACATTGTGGGCATTAAAGATGGCTAATGAAGTACTGTTTGATACCATAACATTATCATAAATACAGTTAAAATTGAAGTTATTTTTAATTAAAACCAACCATCCAACCAAACTCCCAACACAATAACTCTCAGATTTTGCATTATCACCTCAAAATACTTGTTTCCTATGTCCCTGCACAATTCCTTCAATATTGTCTAGAAATTGGCCAAACTTCTTTCCTTTTGTGTAAAATAGAGGAATAGGTCTTTGCCAAATGAGTGGAGATTATGCAGAGTACCTCCTTAGCCAATAAGAGCAACTGGAAAAAATATTACTTTCCTGAAAAAAAAAAAAAAATTTAACTGAACAACCTCACTGATTTAGTCTATAAACAAGAACTACAGAACATTACAGTAAATCCTTTACTTCCAAGATACACTTGAACCAAACACATCAGCTGAGAAGTAATGAATGATGCTTTAGGGTAATAGAGTTATATCTGTCCATAGTGATATTCTGGTGGAAGTGTACTGAAGACACTGTGAGATTATGCCACAAAGTACAGAAAGTCTTCCAGGAAGCAAATGAATAAGCTTTGCTATGTGAGTGTAGAATAAAACCCATTAAAACCCATTAAAGAAACCCAAACTGTAGAGAAAAGGCAGAGGAAGATTGATTTGTTATAGCTGTAAAGGCAGTACAATGTCCATTTATTAATTAAAAGTACGTTTTATGTATTGTGATGTGATAAATAGTTTGACTGTTTAGGTTAATTCCCTCAGAAATGCGCCGAAGGCTATTAACACTGATAAATTATGCACTACTACTTCTTACATTTCTGATAGTCTTCACAAATATGTTCCATTTTATTTTCAGTTTTAAAGATCAGTTTTGTCTAATCATATTTGACATTTGACTACTGCCACTAATAGCTTCTTAGCCAGAGGAAAAAACAAAAAACAAAAACTGAGCTTTCACAGTTTTAACTCTGCTCTTTTTCCTTATTTTCCTATCAAACATACATATATATGAAACAATTTCCTGTTTTGAAAGATTCCACTAAAAAGAAATAATGTACTGTTGACTTTATACTCCCTTGAATTGATACTCCTTTAACTTGAGGATCACAAATCAAGTAGCTTCTGCATAGAAGAAATGTTTAAATTATGATAATAATACTTTTAGATATAAAGAAGCAGAAAGAGCATACTGAAGGTATACATGCATGAATAAGTCTATGTATTTCCACATCAGAGTCCCAGGAAAAATATATTCATCTCCTTTACTTCTTGTAGGGTATTAAGTAAATCAGCTGTAGGTGAAAAGAAAATCATTTTCAGAGAAATTCTGTTTCTTTGAATATATAATGTTTTACGTCAAATATCTATATTTTTGCATGCATATGTGTAAATACAGTGTCTGCATTCTGATATAGACATATCTATACATATTCTGTATATTTTGAGTACTTAGTACTGAGTCTATTTCTGAATAAACAGGCATCTATGTAATACCCAGCTAAACAAAAATCAGTATATTTGCATTTTTCCATAAATTTGAGTGCTCAATCAAAGGTATCCTTGAGTGTGCATATGTGGATGTGTTTGTGTGTGTGTTCCAAAAAACAGATTTTTATTGCCACACTCTCATGGTGGTGATGGAGTGATACCTTTCTATCTCCATAATTTCTAGAGGCATTTAAAGGGTTTGTTGTTTCAAATAAAACAGCTTTTCATAACTTCCAATAAAATGCAATCCATCACAATTCTTCATGAGAAGAAGCTTTCAGCTTGTGCTTATTTTGTCAGGAAGGCAATTTAAAGCTTATAAACACAAATCATATCTTTGGGTTTTAACCACAAAACATTTACAAAGTACTGACTTACCACCTACAGTGTCTCAGTATACAGCCAAGAAACAGAACATTCCACCAGGAATAGCAGGAAGGAACATGAAGGAAGGACTTGGAGACAGTGTGTGGTTGTTTGCTTTTTCTTTGTTTTGTTTTGTTTTTTTAAGGCAGAAGTGTAGAAGCATCAATCTATGGACAATGAATACACAGATATAATTCCTGATTCCCAGTCATGAAGGCAGAGAGAAAAAGACATTTGTTTCCTCGTGTTTATATCACAGTTCTTATTTGATATAATAATTAAAAGAGTTGTTTTGTTGGCAGACATTCCTGAAATAGGTTTCTATATCTAGGAAGAAGATCTTTGGACCTCTTATTTACCTCTTTTTATGTATGCATTATATAATGGTCCCTGTGAACTATTAACTACATTGACCAGAACCACAACTGCTATAATACCATACACTCTCTCCTCATTTGATAGTTTGATTTAGTCTTCTAAAAACAAAACAAAACAAATCAAAACAAAACAAAACCTAATGCATAAAATGAATTACTCTTAGGAAGAACATAAAGAAAGATTTACACCTGTTTACCACAGGAAAATTGGAGCATGGAGATATTCTGTTGTTTACAAATATTACAGCAGTTTAAGGGACATACTCAAAACAGCTTAAACTACTTTCTCAGTGGAGTAGCCTACCTTTATGTAAAAAGATTGATCTTTTATTTATTTATGTATTTATTTCGCAACTCTTATTTTATTCCTATCTTGGGAATCTTGAAAGAATGGCAAAGATTCATCTTTCCAGGGATCTAGTATTCATAAATTCATTAGTCATTGTACAGTCTTAGCTGAAAGGAACCTCTGTAGGTTGTCTGATTAAACCACGTGTTTGTAACAGGGCCAACCTAGACATTAGATCAGGTTATTAAGGGCATCATCTAACTGAGTTCTGAAGGTCTGGTGAAAAGTCCATGACATTTCTTGGCAGCCTTTCCATCACTCACCTATTCTGATTATGAAATCTTTTCCCTCCATAAGTAATTTCCATTGCTGCTGCTTGCAGTCATTGCCACTTGTTATTTCTTTGTTTATCTGTGAGAAGAGACCATCAATATTTCTTCATAATCATTCATTATGCAAGAAAAGAAAGAAAAATATAACTAACTGTATCTCAAATAATCTTCTGTTACCCTATATATTTTTTTCTTTCTTTCTTTCTTTCTTTTTTTTTTTTGTGTGTGGGTGGGGGGGGGGGGGGCCTAATTGTTTTGTTGGTTGTTGTTGTTGTTGTTTTCTAAAGTTGAGACACATACAGAATTACAGAATCAGTATATTCACAGTGGAAGTTCTGAACTAGCACAGATGGGCTGATAAATAAAGGAAAGAAAGTAGTCAGATAAAACTGAGCTACTTCCATTTTGCAGAACATAGCTTCACAGGAAAAAGACAATGACTTGTTGCCATGAGACCAGGGATAAGGATAGCTGGTACCCTGGAGGCAGCAACTGGGGGACAAAAACAACAGAAAAAGAAGGATAAATGTTGCATGTCTATGGAACATACTCTCTTATGTTTCAAGAAGCCTGATTTGTTTTATTCTCAGTTTATGTAATCAGATATATGAGCTGAATTTGTAAAATTCTGCAGAAGGAAAACATTAAGAAACAGTCACAGAAATAGTTTTGATTTTTTTTTTTTCTAACCAGTTCAGAATTCAAAACTCTCTTCCCTTTGCACACTTTTAAAAATACACATGGTACACAAGATGCAAGGTGGATATCTGCACTCAGCTGATATTTTGGGGAACACTAAGGAAACAATAGATGCTTTAATCTATGGGAACAGAAGATTCACAGTTTCTTGGCTGTCTCAAAGGAATGTAGTAACAATTCTAATAATGTTAGGGTTTAATTTAGGAACAAGTACTATTTCTGAAAACTCTGTTCAGTATTACTCACTGATAGTTTTCAGTAAAATGTAGCAGAAAAAATGAAGTCATATCCATGAACATAACAATGGTTCGAAAGGGATAAAGCATGTTTTAGCATTTCAGCATGTTAATGTAGTGTAAGTTACTTCTAGCTGTGTTGTCATTTCTCATCATCAGCTAAAGGATAGACCCACAAAGAATATAGATTATTATATTTGGTAGCTTAGATAAACACCAAACTTCTGCCCCATAGTTTACCTGCAAGATCTTGTTTTCCTTTTTGCCCCACAAGAAGGTCTTGCACTCATCAAATCTTTCTCTATCACCTTATGACATGATTTATTTCTTCAAAATCTGTGAGCAAACAACCAATTTGTAACCTTTTCTAAAAGAGTAAATAAATAAATGCAAGCAGGACTTTTCAGTGCTGCTAAAAAATAAAACTGTTATATGCAAAGCACATCTTTAACGATGATTAAAAAGGAGCTAAACATCTCTATGGGAATTCTTAAAACACTTATCTCTTAGGCCCTTATTTAGTTTTGCAAGTCTTTGTTGTTTAACAAGCTAGAGAAATGGGTCATCTAATGTTATATTAATCAGCAAATTAATATTTTAATTTGATTTTCTTTATAGTTGAGATGCTTGCGGCATCTTCAGTGTTTTCTCTCTCTACATGCTGATGTTAAGCACTATCATTATCATAATGTACCTTGGGGTTGTGAGATAACAGGGTCCAGTGATAGCTCTATTCTTAGGAGAGTGGGAGGTTTATGATGACACTTATACATTTTAAATGACATATGGAGGCTCTCGTGTAATGAAATGTCTTACAGCTGAGTCATAGGCTTTTCTACATTGCACTTTTCAGTTCATATACTGGAAATCACAATTTTAAGGTCCAAGAAGGCGATACATTTTGTCAGTCTTTTGATAAGATCTTTATATTGTATTGAATACCTCCCTCGCTCATTTATTTTTTAATGAATGATTGTATTTTGAAGACTTTTGATAAATTACAAGAGATGACTATGATCAGATGAAAGAGATAGAAAAAAGAAATTAACCCATTGTTTGAGATTGGAGTTCAAGTTAAATATTTTTTTTCAAATGATCAGTAAGTCAAATACAGAAAAGATACAAACTTTTATTTAGGACTGTGACCTCTAATTACTTTTTTGAGTTGTGCTTGGAAAAAAATCAGAATTTGTGATTAGATTGGACCTGATTGTCTCTGGCCCTTCTGCATCTATACAGCAGATGACAGTGAAAGCTTTCTCCTATTTGCTGTCTTTCGTATGACCTTATAACAGGTCAGAATAGCACTGATGGAAATGGTCCACAGGTTGCTCTTAGGTGAGTACAAAGGAAGAAACAGTCTTTGTTCCTTTTACCTCCTTAGACAGTCACAATCTGACCTTCTCACCTTCTCCTTTCCCTCTAGACTTCATAACTGAGGGTATTTACTGCATCAAAGATCTCATGCCCCCTCCCTCTGTTAAAAATACACAAATCACACATTCCAGTGCATGTTCGCTTTGGTCCTATAGTAAGTTATATATCTGAGAGAGAAAAATATATGCTTGGTGATGCTCTCACCTATCAAGGTCAAAGAAACTCAGATTTCATATTACAGTCATTTTACTGACCATACTTCATTACATCTACCGCAAGCAGATATGACTGAAAAGTAGACAATTCTTTATAATTTCTTGAGTTTCATTTGTTTGGTAATGAAGTAATTCACACAAATAATAATAATTCAGGTTCTACTTGTGTTCACAATTATTCTCTTGCAAAACTGGTCCAAAGGGAGTGTAAGCATAATACTTTCCTTATCTTCTTCTTACCCCCTTCTTCCTCTTTCTTTTTAAAAATAATTTGAGTCTTGGAATGTGAGATGACATTTTAAACATTGCACAGTGGTGGATACTGGCTTGAGAACCCAGTCATCACTCTGAATATCTCACCATACTTAGGTGCAGTTGTAAGATTTTTCCCATTTCAGGATATTGTGCCAGCATTCCTGGATATAAGTTTACCTAGTTTCAACCAGGCTGAAATGAATGTTTCAGAGACCAGAAATTATGTGTGGGCCATTGGCTGGAAGATCCTTATCAAAATATTGTAAAGTTAAAACTAATTCAAGAATCTACGTGAATGTATTGTACAACAGTATTTTATATGTAATCAGAGATTTACGAAAAAAAAAATGGTGGAGATACAAATGAAACCTATTTTCACACTGGTTTTGAAAGGTACTAGTTTTCTCTGAGAGAAGTACTATTTCATTTTTTTTTCTTTTAAACAGAAGCTTGTAAATAGGATAAGAAACCCATCAGTAGGTCTTTAGCAAGGGTGAAGTTCTGAGCCAAATCCAATATCAAAATGCTTTTGAATTCAAAAGTAGGTTTTACTCCAGTTTTAGCATAGTAGACTTTTAAACAAGATGTTTGGCTTCATTGTGAACATTTCCTCCATCTCCATGATAAGGTCAGTATTTACTAATATCAATGGAACTTGTTTCTGCTGCCAGTTACACATCACTGAAATTTTCAGAGACAAGTTTGATTTCCTATATGTCCTTTAAGATCCTCTGCAGCAAATAATATCTTTCTTCAGAGACTGTCTTACTAGCATCCAGGACTTCTGAAGGAGACTGATAATGGATTATTTGAGTAGAGACAGAAGAATATGTCATAATTATAGTTGCCCCAGAAGTGAATATACGCAAAAATGAATGACTTGGTTTGCTTAAGGAAAAAAAATAACCTAAGGGGCCTAACTACAATCCTATCTTTACAATGAATACAAAAGCAAGTTAAGAAGATGCTTGCTTTAGACATTTAAAATATAGATTGAAATTCCAATTTTTCTGTTCCAGAAGCACAGTGACATTTTTTCCCTCTATTGATTATCGTTAGACTTCAGTTCAAACAGTCCTGACTAAGATCAAAATCTCTCTGAAAAGCTGACTTTAATCCTAATGAAGTACCAGCACTATTGCACTGTGCTATCATATAGGTATTTTTTGGAAAATGAAAGTAAATCAATATTAATACTATAAACCAGAATTTGATTGATTTTGCCATTAAATTATGTAATGGTGAAAAGCCCATATCTAATGATTTTTCCTTTTTTTAAGTCTGTAAGTAACATATTAATTAAACTGGATACATGAAAATATCTAAAGACATTTGTAAGACTTACTCAGGTCAACCAATTTTTAAAAGTAAAAGTTATACCATTAATAAATTGGAGAAGGAACATAGTCATTAAGCAGTAGGGATGAAAGTTACATGAAAGGATGATTATGAGAAATTCAGAAGGAAAAAAAAAAAAAAAAAAAAAAGAATTTGCAGTCTCCATCATTCTCTGTCTCTTACAGTCTAATAAGTTAACTTATACTGACTGGCAAGAGAGGTGATAAAAACTGATAATTCTTTAAATGACACTAATTCCAGGATGTATGCAAAGCCTCACCAGTGCCTTAGCATCTATCAAGGACATATTAAATAACTCAAAATAGTGGATTAATATTGTGTAACCATCTTCAGAAATTCTAAACCATCCATTCCAACATCCTTACTAGCATTGATTATGAACCACTGAATCAGTACTTTATGTTCATTTCCTTTCATTTGCTTTATTTTACACCAGGGAGTATTTGCATTTGTACTGCATTCCTGCTTCAAGTCAAGCACACTTTAAAATTCATACCTGCCTTAATGCAATAGTAACTTGGCCAGCTTATTTTTATCTTGAACAACTATGTCCACCCCCTCTAAATAACAAAAATGTCTGTGATTTGATAACAAAAATAATATAGTAGTAGGTAACTAGGAGCTAATTTCAAAATCATCTAATAAATACAAATAATGTTCTAGTAATGCCTTCCAAAATAAATTTAACAAAATCATCACCATCAAAGTAAGGAGTTAGAAAACACATTACAGTAATCAGTAAATCATTTTGAAAAAGAATAAAAATCACTATACAAAAGTGAAAACCACTAAGTCAATCCTTATTGTCAAGCCTAATGTGATCCAATGTACTGTAGTGAGGGAACAGGAAGGAAGTGTCTACACCACATGTTGAATTAAAGGGAATCAACCAGCCATTTACTTTCATTTATTTAGTAACCTTCAAGATGAGATCATCAAATATATCATCTCCTCAGGAGTCATAGAAGGCTACTATCTCATTCTCTTTTTCCTAGCCCACCCTTTCCAGTCTGATTTTACTGTCAGACTTTTCAAACTGTTAGCATGGGTTTGGGTTTTGTTTGCCTGTTTTTCAGTGGGAAGGATGTTTCTAGTCATTACATAGCAGAAAAATATGCATACAGATAATGTTCTAGCAAATTAATGTTAAGTGACTATGAGGGATACTTTTACTGGATGTCTGAATATTACAGCAACATACTTATAAAGTGTAAAGCTGTTGTTGGTTAACTGTAGCCAATAAGAAATTATTTTACTACAGGAAGTAAATAGAAAGAAGCAAAGAATTTCCTGATCTGCAAAAACAAAATGAAACACTGACAAAAAAAAAAAAAAAAAAAAATCACCGTGTTAGGCATCCCCTTGGTATGCAAGTCTTCTGCAGTTGAAGTAATTTTCTGCGTATGATGGGTCAGACAATCTGCATTCATCTTTCTTCTTTCTCGCTTCCACAGAAAGAACCTGAGGCAGCAGCCTTAGGTGTAGATTGATATTCTGTACTTACCTAAAAGTAAGTGATCTGAATCATAATGGGTAAGGAGACTTCTGTTCCCTAATATGGTGATTGTAACCAAAAATCTCCAGGACGCAAGCATCTAAATGACTCAGTGGGTTTCTGCAGCTCAAGATGAATGATCTGTCCTACCTATCATTAATTTATTAAAAATTACTCAAAGCTTGTAATAACATCCACAAATATTTTCTTTTGTCACTGTAGTCCTTAGTACTCTTCTCTGTCTAGACAACACTTCCTATTGTGGTTTCATAGTGAATCATATTCGATCTCCAGGTGTTTATGCATGTATTGGAAGCAACACACTAAGTATTTTATCTTTGCAGTTTCCTTCATCTTCTTCAAATACACATTTCTTGTGCATTCAAAAACCTGGCTATTTTTCTGAACTATGGAAGTCAGTCCAAGTACAGACATGACACTTTGCAAATCTTACCTTATAGTATCAGAGCACTGTGGCAAGCATTGAGAGTTTCCTTCCTTGGTTGTGTACACATAGTAAGACTAAATTCACACTTCATATTATCTTTAATACTTGCACCCCTGTGTAGCTTAAGAAGATCTATTTACTGAAATATGAATGAGACTGAAGAGATATTACATTGAAGGGATTTACTGATTTATTTAGGAACTGTGCTTAAATTAACTTATCATAGGAATAAACTGGTGGTATGAGTTCTATTTCTTAACTGCTTTCAGGAAAGCAGCAACAAAACCTAAAATTTAAAATTCAGTAAAAGCAAGAATTAAACAAAATAAAAGTTAGAAATGCATTATGTTTTTGTAACACAGATTATTTCATTATGGAAGAAAGCCACAGGTTCTCTCTTTTTGAGAATAATTTCAGGGGCTAATTTCCTCTCTGAAATAGATTCTTGTACAATTCTTTGTAGTTTTAATTTGGTAATGGTGTTGTCTATTTGTAACTGAACAGAGTTGGATTTTGAGAAAAACAGCTCATAGAATTTTCAATTTTTTGATCAAACAAGGCCGAATTATTATTATTATTTTTTGAACATAGAAAACTTCCTATTAGAGATAAGTGGATTATTCATAATGCATAACTTACCTAAAATAGTATATTATGTTATTATGTTCCAGACTGAGAGAGAACAACCTCAAATAATAATATAAATTTATTCATTGTTTTGATTAGATCTTTGAAGTACATATACTGAACTTCAGTACATGGGGTGATTTGCTGACTATTTACTTTGTTCACAGTTTTGTAGAGCAAACTAAATAATTTGTTTTTGTTTTGACAAATAATTTTTAAATGCAAAAAAAAAAAAAATATTGCTCAGCCAATATAAAATAAAGAATAATTCACTCTTTCAGTCATTTCTAATTCCTTTCTTCCTCATACTCGTGTAACAGAAGATGTATCAGTGAATATTCAAAAATAAAAAAAATAAAAAGAACACAGGAAGAATGGATATTCAATTTGTTACTTTAAAGACTTCCATTAGGTGTCAGCTGATTACATTTCTAAACATTATATCCCACAGTAATGAATAAAGGACTTCCTAATGAAAGGAAGGCTTTTTTGGATGAATGTTATGAGTACCTACTGAAGACTAAGTTTAATTTTCTGCCTCACATGAGCACTCTGGCTGGCAGATACAGAAAGAGTTTGATTTAGGAATGGGTCACAATCTTCAGACATGCAATATCCATCTGTCATATGGAGAGTCAAACTTGAGAGTGAATGAAATTTCTCTGACCAGATCAGAAGAAAATAACCAAGAATTTTTTAATATTTGAACTCTCCCCCAGCTGTGAAGACCTATTGAAGCAGCTCTACTTATAATACATTTGTCAGAATGCTAATTAGAAAAATGACTTCATAGTATGAGTCATACAATCACCTCTGTGGACCTCATTAGATGTAAATGAACAGACTGAAGGCCTGACTGAAGAGCAATCACTCAGAGCACAACCATATGTTGGTGAAGAAGATCTCTCAGAAACAGGCTCATAGCCAACTTTGGATACTTGCAAATAACTAGATGGAAGATGGAGGTCTTGGTGACAGGAAATACATTAGAAATACATATGTACAGTGTTCCCCTTCACAACTAAGGACAATTTGAAAATATGTCTTCTTTTGAAACGGCAGATTTTCTAGCTGGTAATTTTTAAATCACTTGCAGTGTTTTGAGGACAATGATTTGGCACATGTCTGTGTGGTTCTTTATAGGACAGGTCATAGAACTGATTAGAAATGTTTAGGAAACATTTTTTTCTATGCAGTGAGATCATTCTAGACAGATGTGAAAAGTTATCAGCAACAGTCATAATAAATTATTAGTTGACAGCGAGTTACCTTGAGAAGCTAGCTTGATGGAGATTCTGACTTCCTGCATTTTACAATAAGGTAGATCTGGGGTGGGGCGGCAGGGGGACGGGGGTTTAATAGAAAATGAGATCTATTTCCCATCTTACACTTAAAGATGTGATCTCCAGCTACAGAACTAGTGCAAAGAGAAAGATAATATATTGATTCCTTTACTTATCTATTTATTTAATCAGAGAGATTCCACTAGTAGGATAGCAGATTCAGAATGATTCAGGGAAATACTATTTGAAGACAATTTACAGTAAACTATACTTGATAATGAAAGCCAGATAAAAGAAACGAGGAATACTCATAATCTATTGAGGTCATCTAAATTTATTATGAATTTGGAATGAGATTTGGGCTGATTTACAAATTTTGATTAACAAGCAGGGAATTAAATTGCATTTACCTTTACAGAGAAGTTAAAAACAGAGAATGTAGTCATGAAGATTTATGGAATAATCTCATCTAAAAAATATTGAGCTACAAGATTTTTTGATTATAGACATGTCTTACCTTGAATATATATTTTTGAAGTTGCAGATTAAAGGAGTTTATGTAGTTTTGAGAATCTCACAGGTTTGACTATTGTGAATTTTATGTCAGATACTCACATATGACTGAGCTTCAGAAAAAAAAAACAAAAAAAAAAACAAAAACCACATCTTCCTTCTGAGTTAATGTGAGCTCAATTCTTCCATTTGACCTTGAAATAAACAAGCATGAGGAAAACATTTTCTAATACTGGCATCTCACTACAACTAAGCAGAAAGAGAAACTTCTGAAAATCTACATTGTTACTACAACATCTAAACTAGCAGTTGAGGTTCAGAAAGCTATTTTAAGTAGAACTGAAAACAAGACTGAAAATCTTGACATTTCCATCATCACTTGAGACAGAGTTGTATCTACTCAACTACGCCTTTCTGCATGATGAAAAATAAATCTGAGGCACGACCTCAAAACACCAACCCCCCAAAAAAACCTCTGCTCATGTGAGTTATGTTCTTCTTACAGAAGTGTTTCTATTGCTCGTCTCAGTGTTGTAATTGGTAGCAAAGAGGTGAAGACCGTCTCACAAAAATGGCCACAATTCCTAAGCTCCCATATAAAAAGCATACAAGTCACAAACAATTTGTAACAAAACAAGAAAGAAACTATGAATCAAATACATTGGCCACTTGAGAGAGGCCTCACATCCAGCAAACACATGTGTCTAGCTATACTTTATTTATCCAGCAGACAGAAACCAGTGACAAAAACAAGACTGAAAAAAATAAAAAAATAAAATAAAAATCACTTTTTTGATTGCATATTGTAACCTGTATATCTGCACCAATACATCAGACTTTCAGAATTTCCTGCAATAATTTCATAAAAGTATTTGGGAAAAATTTGTTTTCATTTTTCCTAAATCTCAGAACAGTTCCTAAAATTTCTATTGTTAACTATAGATTTAAATATAGTTAAATCACTAAAATAACTGTTATAATCTAGGCAGGATGGTGTATCCCAGACATAGTATGGGTAAATGGGAATGTTTGCATAAACAAACTGTACAAAGGAACTTTGGATCTATTGTTTAAGTCTAAATAATGTCTCCACAGGGACATAAAAATGTTATCACATTTACAGATTACTAGCTACTTAAAATGTGTAGATTTGTTCTAGAAACCTTATGTAAAAGATATATCTCATGTCATAAGTATACATATATCTCATAAGTATGAAGCCTTGATCCCATTAATAGAGTGCCCCAACACCAATTTGGGTGTGCTTTCACTGGTTGGACCAGAGGCGCTAGCTGACACCTGACATCATGGTAGAGAATATAAGAAGGTGACAGCTGTCTCTGCTATGGTTTATCAATGACTAAAATTAATCATTACCAATGCTGTACCTTGTCAGTGTTTCTTCTCCATTTGTTTATGCTTATATTTTTCATATTCTGCTTGGGCTTAATGATACAGGTAATAAGTGTGTGTGTTATAACAAAACCAATTGGTCTGTGGTCTTTTGTCATCCAGTATCCAAATAATTTTGTCCTGTGAAAACAACCAAATTACCAAGACAAAAAGTTGTCATCTGAGAAACAATTTCTTCCTTAGTTTTAAGTCTCTTTGCACTTAGAGATGCTGCTTTCAAAGTAAACTCAGGAAGCCCAATTCACCCTGATTTTTAGCAAAATTGAGATTTTTCTAGAAACAGACCCAGGAATAAACAGCATTGAACCTTATATTAAAAACTGTTATTTATGTCAGTGCTACAACATTATGGTGATATCATTTACTCAATTATAGTACCACTACCCATCTGATTAAAAAATTCCTTCTCCTTGGTATACCAACAAATTTGTTTGTTCTTTGCAGCGTCAATCTTTTTGTCCATTATGAAATTATTAACAATTCATGCAATTTCTCCTTTGAATATACAAAAAAATATCTGCCACTTATTCTTACATGAACTAAAATGCTTTTTTTCATAATCATATTGCTAAAGAAAAATGTGAATATATACACTGTAAAAGCCTCTTGTTAATAATGGAACACGGATTCAAAAGCAGACCTGTCCTTTCTTGAAGTGGATATATATGTTCAATTTTAATATCTGATTTTTTTTCTCAGTAATCAGCAGAATTTATTGGAGAATGTGTTAATTTCTGCACATAATTCACCACTCACATAACTTTAGTTACGGCAAATGTCAATAAAGCAGAACTGTGAAGTGAACATTTTGAAACACAGGTTCAAGCATCATCAATGTTTTGTTCAGTTACAATACTTGCCACTATTCCTTGAATGAAAATAATACATTCCAACTGCCTCTTCTCAAAACCCTTTTTCTCATCTATATTTTTTGTCCCTTTGGCAAGAAATAATCTTAATGATGCATTTCCCCAACCTTTCATCAATCAGGATAAATGGTAACATCAACATGGTTCTCTGAGTTAAATTTTAGGATTATTTGTTCCCCAAACTATGTAACATTTAGCAGCAGAATGTAGTTAACAGTTTACTAGGTAACCTTAGCAAACTTCCATGTTAGTATTTTCTGGAATGATCTAGTTTTTAATAGCTCTGTTGCCTGTATACATATTCTTCAGGCATCTTACCAATTAGACAACACAGTTCTGACATTTGAAATCAGCAGGTGGAATTTAGCCCCAATGCTACAAATATGTGAGTCTCTATTCAGCACACTGTGTCTAAATTTCTAAACTTCTGACACTGACAGTGTTGTTCTAAGCCCTTGAACCAAGCATAAACTTCCATTAAATGGAGAAACAATGCTGCTCAATTTTTAGAGACTAGCCTTTACAAATAGTCTCACAAGTCTCGTATTGCATCAGAAACAGAAAATGATTTGAAGTTTTCTTCAGTCTGATCACTGTCTCTATCAAATTTAAACAAATAAGGAAATAAAGTGCAAGAAGCTAAAGAGTCATGCACCACTAAAGATGTTAAGTAGTTCTTTCAGAAATGCTAATTTCTCCACATAGCATATACTGTGGTTTTAATTTAGAATTAGTTATGCTATTAAATTGACTGAAAATCTACCATAATTCCTCAATAAATCTATTTTAGAATTTAGATTTAGATTACACCCTTAACTGTGAACACACAAGTGATGGTTTCATAGTGTAATACAGACATACACTACAGAATTAATGTACATTTCAAGTGTTTGTAACATTTCCAAACTTCTGCAAATTAAGAGACACCAAAATATTATTTTGTTATACAAACAAACAAACAAGCAAAAAAAAATGCATCCTCTTTCAAAGTTTCACAGATCATACTGCATTTGAAACAGTGTTCCTCTTCATAACCTTGGTTAAATGCTTTCAAGTTCAAAATAATTAATTTTCTGGTAGTCCAACTTATTTCACAAATCTGCAAAATGCCTCACATAACTGGTAGGCAGATACTACAGTTGGTATTACATATTTTCTCCCCATTACCTGCCTGCTTATTAACAAGTCTACAGAAAAACCAACATAGCACCTGTGCAAATTAATCTATGGAAGATAAGGTTCAGTTCATCCACTTTCAATTCATTCATGGCATGGAAATGAAAGATCTTCAATACTGAAATCTTGCTCACCCTAGGGCTTGTAGATTTATACATGGCATATGTTTCTACATTTATTGTTTAACTGCTGTTCTGGAGTAATTTTTGATGAAGTTTAATTACAGCAATAATTCTATTGATATGTGAATACAGATTTCCAAAATCTTGGAAAAACTGTAATTTATAAAAAGTGTTTTGCAACATTTCCTTTTTTCTTGTTTACACATTACAGAACTACCCCAAACAGCCACTTTCCACAGCTAATGTCAGTTGGTGTACTTCCAGACCTGTGGTAGAGGTGGTTTGGTCCTGTTTCCCAACTGGCAGCTAAATCCTGCTTCTTGCAAGCTCCACACTCTATACACCCAAGAACTGCTGCACACATGCCTGCCTCTTAATTAAGCTTCTCCTCTTCAGCTTCCTGCCCTCACCCCTTCCCTACGAAAGCCCACTGGTATTTATTTGGCAGAGCAAGAGCAAGGCTTGATGAGCTCCACAGATCTGGAGCTACAGTACAGGGCTCAGAGCTGGCTTTAGGCTGCAAAATTCCACAGAAACCAAGGAGATTTCTTCTGCTGAGATGAAAACATGCAGGAGGGTTTTCAGAATCAGGATCTTACATACCACTCAAGAGAAGAAGAAGGAAAATAGAAATCTTTCCAATGGGTCTGTTTTCTTTGTAGTATAAATCCATATAATGAAAGAACATTCACATCACTGTGATTTTCTAATGTTTTGTACTTCTGTCTTATTTTTCATAGCAGTATCTCTGATTTATCCACTTCAATTTTTTATGGTTTTTTTTTTGTTGTTGTTGTTGTTGTTCCCTGTTTATTATTGGCATATATTTTTAGTATTTTTCTTTTTGATTTTTTTTTTAAATTGACAAGATTTCATCTCTGTTTGTTAAAGAGAACCAGCTGTTTTCTTCAAAGATAATTTTCTGAAGCTGTTGTGTGCCATAATTACACTGCAATTACACAGCAATATCCATAAAAGAAAATGAGGATTCTATGTGTCCTTCTGACTCATTAGAAGTTGCAAAAATGATGGATGCTGTCTTTCTAGTTTGACTATCGCCCTCTGTTGGCAAACCCAAGTCTTGTCATGTCAAGAAAGAACAAGAGGTTTTCTATTATTCCCTGCTTTAAAAGTGGATAAATTTCAGTTTTGGTGATGGGAATAGTGAAACAGCATTGAAGCTGAAAAATATATTACATAGAATATTTTGAAAGATTTAGTTAATGTTAGCAGTAAATCAACATCATATATATTCTGCACTCTGTTTTTCAGACATTCTTCTTTCTCTCCCAGGACAATTATTTGAGCAATTGCTCTCCTTTTCAATCAGTCTCAGATCCATGTAATATCCATACAAAAACCTTCAAAAAATTGCTTATTTTCAAATATGTAATCAGATTCTATTTATTTCTGTTCATCTATTCTGAAATCTGCTAGCTGTTAAAAATCAAGAATATGTTTCTATGAGATTGGAATACCTAAGACTTTAATGCTTTATATGTGGAGATAAATAAAACCAGTGACCTTTTCTTTCTTGGGATCAAATCCATTTTCATCTGAAACAATAGTCCCAAAAGACTTTCAGTTTGAAATAAGTTATCAGATTTTTGAGATGGCAGAAGATAAATTTAGACTGGGGGAGAGTGGTAGTGGTGGAAAGTGTGAGGGTTTTTTTATATTGCTTTTTTGTTGTTGTTGTTAATGTTGACTTGGAAGAGCTATTCAGTTTTCTAGGTTTATTTTCTAGTTAGGGTTTTGCTGGATGATTTTAAAAGATCTTTCATGATAAGCCTGAGCCAACGCCAAGAGAGGCAGTTAAAGTACCTGTACACTTTCAACACACTCTTGTGCATTCCTGTCACAGATAACATTGGATCATCTTTCACATTCACTTGTAAGAGAGTTCTGGATGGATCAGAATGTTAATAATAATAATAATAAAATTAAAAAAAAAAAAGAGAGAGAGAGAGAGAGAAAATAAAAGAGTTTCATTAAGACCTTGTAAAGCTTAATGTGAGTTGTAAGTCTAGAGAGACCTATCAACATGTTCTCTTGCATTCTTTCAGTTTTGAGCAGAGATGGATCCTGATAAAAATTTCAAAACATTTACTTTGGCTTGGGTGATGGGGAATACTCTGCTTTTGTTCAACCAAAGCACAAAAGTGATTATTAGTCTTCTAAAGAGTTTTAGCAAAGGGATCTTGTTTAAACATCAAAGTTAAGCAAAACAGTTTGGAGAGTTAAAAGAAAATAAAAAGTGAAATGAGCACATTTTCAGTTATAATTGTAACTCCTATCATACCTATAATGCATCTCTTAGCTTGCAGATTTATTTATTTATTTATTTATTTTTTAGATAATCAGAATTAAAGTATTTCTTTAAACTCCAGGTAATTACCAGGTTTTTTTTAAAGGCTAACACAACCACAGGACTAAATTTTCTAAAGTACTCAGTTTTTTTGGTATTAAAGCTTTATAATTCAATTGCTTCTTGTTTAGCATCATCAAATTAACCAGAAATTACTCTGTTTTATCACATTCCTCTCTGTTCCAAAACAAGTAATTAATATTTCTTAGATTATTTTTTTTTCCATGAATTTAGACTTGTTCAGAAAGAAGCAGTGAAATTAAAAAGACACCCACATGAGAAATAATTGAATTTTGGACAGATACTACTTTTTAATACAAGGAACTAGTTGTCTTTGTTCACTGCAAACATACCATCAATTTTCTGTTTCTGTGTAGGGTAGTGGTTCTTCCAATATATAAGACAATTGCATAATTGCAGAACTCAGCCTTTCTTCCATCTAGTGACTGTTGATTGAACTCTCTTGATTAGCTTTCAGTACAAGGCTTGACAATGGTTCTACAATCATTCCCCATGGCTCAAACCAAGCAGTTTGTTTCTTTTTTATGAGAAATACCTGATGAAGCGTAATGTCGCAGTCACAGTTTTTAATCTGCTAGTCTTGTAGAAGCCACCAGTTTTGGTGCTGAGTGATTTCTCTGCAGTTCCTTTGCAATTTGCTTCTACAACTACTTTTTTATTCCATACTTGATTTAGGGAAGTTTCCTTCTGTTATCTTAATTATTTACAGAAACAAAATTAAAGCAACAACACCACAAAATAATTTTTTTTTTTTTTTCACAAAAACTTAGAGCAGTATCTTCTCTGTTCTGTGAAAACTCACGTAATGAACAAATAAGAGTCACTTACCTCTGCAAGCTCAGTTTGAATATATTTGGCATAGTATTCACTTAAAACATGAATTGATAGGAAATTATAATTCAACCACCAATGTCACAATACCTTGTAAAATGCATCATAAAAAGAAAAGATCTTGCACATGTAAGTAAGAAAAAAATATGCTGCAGTTAAACATTTTGCTTTCTCCACATTCACAGAAACTATCCTTTCAAATTGTAAACAATTAAAAGAAGACATTATCTGTACAAACTCATCAAAACAGCTGAAAAGAGATTGATCCAAAAGTCCTTTTAACCATCAGCATCTGATGCAGAGAGACGTTACAGTTAAAAGCATTTACTTTAACAAATACTGAAATGTGTTTACAGGCTTCTTAGTTTGCATAAATTCTCAATTTTTGGCGTCAATTTTTGAATATATCTCAATATAAGAAATATAAGAAAAAGTAACTGGTAGGCATACACTCTTGTTATTGTATAGTAAGTGTCTTCACTTCAGAGATATGAAAGGACACTCTATTGCTCTAAGTATCTCAGGCATCAGGGAGCAGAAATTCAGGCTCACTGCCAAAGTAAGTGATTTATATTTTTTCTCTAGTTGTACTGAGATTAATATACAAGTTATAAAGTTTTTCTGGAAAACATCTTATAGAAAACAGTGTTGTCTAAATATTAGAAACTCGCTTTGAAAGAGTGTTTCTGTATCCCCGTACCTGAAACACTCAATGGAAGTCGTTTGAAGATGTGAGCAGTAAAATTAAAGTGCCAGATGCTTATTTGATACATGTCACTGTAAGTCAATTGACTTGGAACAAGTAAATGCCAATTTTCACCAGCTGAAAATGTGGTGAAGATCCTCCCAGATAGTTACATACCTAAAATCTGTCATTTAAACCCATAAATTATCTGCTTATAAATGAAAGATACCTTTTAACCCCTCTTAAGGGGAACTAGCAATGATTCTTCCAGAGGTATGACAATCTATGTGTTATTCAACAGTTCAAGATACTCTAAAAGATTTTACTTTACCTTTTGAAAGTACATAATTCATACTAATTTTATTTTATTTTTTTTACTATTTCTGCCATCATATTATTTTCAGTTTCTTTCTAGACTCTCTATTGCACTGGTGCTGTGTGCTTAATGATGTTATATATATGTACAGTACATTGCTCACAAACACCATTAGTTTCATTATTTCTGATTTAGGGTTAAGATTTGTCTTTCAAATTCACAATTTCTGTCGACTGCAATCACTTTCTGCCTGCCTTTACACATAAGATCAATGCTTTTAGAGTTCAGGTTTCTGTGAATGTCATCCTGAACTTGATGGTATTCCTGGTTCTTTATTGCCTTCCGACATATCAGTACACTTATGTACAATTTTTCTCCAGTGCCTGAGGCTGAGCTGACTGAAGTGGTCCTTCAGTTGCATTCTGTCATCTGTGTGTTGACCATGACCTTCATGGTTTATTTATGATCAGGAGGTTATGTCTTTCTTTACTCTAGCAGTGCCATTATACTGTAGTCCTTTACAAAGTTTCTTCTACAAATAATTTGCAAACTTGCAGACTCCTTTGCAATATTCTCCAGGAAATAATGGGAAGCTGGCCTGAACTTAAAAAACAAACAAACAAACCAACAAACAAAAAACATTTTAAAAGCCCCACAAACATTTCTACATATATATCATGTTCACGCGGTCGGCTGTCCTATAAAATCAAACTAATAATGAAGTGTTCTCTTTGACATCTCTGGATCACATCACTGTATGATGAGTTCTTAGACAACATCTTACTGTGAAGTCTTTTTTGATATGGTAACAAATCTTCTCAATTACATATCACCAGCCTGAAAGAGTCATATTCTGCCTGGTAGATATTGAAAATTTCTATAAGCTGTAACTATTGAGTTATGTAAACTTCTGCATAGATGTCATTATTGTTTCTAATAGTCTGTGTCTGGAGCTAAATGCATTTGAAGTTTTATCTGTGATTTTGCTATTCTTAAAATTACATTTACTTAAAGTTGAGGAATAACACTTCCTGGGGCAAAAGCCCTCAACGAAATTAATGATATAATTGACATCAGGAAACATTATAAGATAAATTTACTTTCTAGTGTATTATTTAGATCAGGATTTTGCTCCAGAATAACATCTGGAGCAATTATACAAGTCAATTGTCCACTCAAGTAAATAACAATGAATAGCTTCTCACACTTGCATTTTCAGACAGACAAATTATTTAAGAAAAATCTATTTAAAAAATCTATGTTGATGTCCTAAGAAAAGAGACTTCATTACAGATTGTGTTTATGAAGCTAGTAGATCATATCTTAATGTTGACTATAAATTATTACCTTTGGGGGTGTTAGCTAACACAAGTGCTAAGACCTTTACCTAAGCATCTTTTTCCACATGCAAGTGTTTTTTATTATTTATGCCACGTTTTGTGTAGGTGCTCTGCATTCCCTTTAGCAGTACTGAAAGTAAACTAACCATCAACTTAAAACTAAGTAAGCTGGCCACATCACTGCTGTGCTTTGTTCTATGCGCTTTTTCAAGTTCATACTTGTAATGACATCTAAATCTTATCTTTCATTATAGAGAGCTTTTCATGACTTTTAAAAATGTTTTTACTCATATACTTCAATATTCTGCTGTAGCACACACTGATATTATGCTAGGTCCAGTTCAATAGGAAATTAGTAAAAATTAACAATTTTGGTAGGTTTAAAAAGAGAAGTCTTTCTAAAGGCAGGAATACACATTAAGGTTGTGGTCTGGCAGCCCACACTCACTTACGAGAGCATATACATCCATGATTATACTTTTGGTATGTTAGTAAAATCCCACAGAAAGAGATTTCAAGTAAGTCTTTCAATTGTGCCTGGAGAACAGAATCTGCAAATCAAAATGCGATGCAGAAGAAACAATCATCAATCAGCTCTGTCAACAACCTCAGAAAGCTTATCTGCATACTTGGCTTATCACTAATTCCTACCTTCTCCTCTTCCTCCATCAACCTTCAGTACAGATCACTGCTAATCCTGTTACAAGACTTGTGTGAACATGTTTTTCTGAGGATGAAGGCCATACCTCTTCCTAGAGCAGCTTTCACACATCTCTCACTGGAATACAAGAAACAGAACTGTTCATCTCAGCTTATAGATTTTTAACTTCATCTGAGTAAACTCATCGTTGGGTAACTATAAACATACCATACTGTCTGAAATGAAAGTATTAGGACAAATCTGCTTATCTGTAATGTGGATGTGATTAGTAATGCTGTCTTTAACTCTTCCACTTTCTACACTGAGAAAATAAAGCAAAGCCACCAAAAATGCATAATCAGTTGATGTGAACATATTTATTAACAAAGAAAAATTGAATGTGACATGTTCATTAATGTGTGTCTTAGTCCAAAGTACATAAACGCAGCTAATTTGTAAAGCTGTTAACACACATAACATTTACCATCTTATTTGAAAATCTAATGTATTCAAAAACTTTAAGGAGAGAAAAAGCCAATAATATTTGTTGATTCATTAGTCTGAAAGTCATACATGCTCTTCCTTGTGAAGACAATTAAAGCTTTGGTCACAAATCCTTCTTTGGTTTTACTGATTTGCCAGAAATCATAACTCCAGCTCATTTTGCACTTAATACTGAAGTGCTCTGAAATAAGGGGAAGATGGCACAGAATAATTACTTAACCTATTTATATTGACTTGGTCCTTCAATATTGTAAAACAGATCACTGTTCAAACACTGTGCTGTGATACAATGTGGTCAGAACAACTGCCATTCACCTTGCTGAGAGAGCAAACACAAAACTTCTGTATTAATAACTTGAAAATCTAATAGGAACTAATGACAAATCATTTTTTGTGCAGATTTCTCAGGGTTCAGTCTTCTATACACAGATGCTTTGATATATTAGTCACCTAAAGAAGTAGGTTGCTCCAAAAGTTATGCCTCCAATTTATTTCCACAAAAACTGCACCAGATATAATATATGCTTTTCAACACAGTCACCACCATTAGCCAAGTCTTTTCACCAGCAATGAATGAGAATCTGCACTCATAAAAATCTGCACCAGCAGAGGTGACACACTGTTTCACAGCTGTTAAGGTGGCATAATTTTTAGGAAAAAGCTACCCATGCATTCCATCTTTCATTGGCCCAAACAAGTGGAAGTTAGAAGGTGTCAAATCTGGACTATATGGTTGGTGTGGTAAGACAGTCCTGCCAAGACAGTCTATGCATTCCACAGTCTTCAAACTGTTATGGCTCCCAGAGTTATCATATTACAAGAGAAAGTTTGTCTTCTTCTCTGGTCTGACTGTGGAAGTGTGAGCCTTCAGCTTAGTGAGCAGTGCAATGTAGAGGTCAGAATTTATTGTTTGTCTAAATTCCAGGAAATCCAGTAGGATGATCTCTTTCCTATCCTAAAACAGCATACATCACTCACCTATGGAGAGCTGCATCTTGGACTTTTTCTTTGATGGGAAGTTCACACGTCACCATTAGTTGGACTGCACATTATGTCTCTGCAACACCATTTGTTGTCACAGGTAATGATGAGATCCAGGAAACTGTCACCTTCAGCCTCATGTTGGTTCAATAGGTCCTCAGAACTGTGCAAATGATGTTCTTTCTATTTCTATGTGAGCATTTGTGAGACCCACCCGGCATAAATTTTGTGCTTTCCCAACATTGACACCACCATTTCCAGTGAACTGAAGTAGATATTCATTTCTGTACACAGTCGCCTTGTTTTAATGCACCCATTTGTGTGGATGAGCTGATTGAAATGCACTTCATGTTGTGAAGTGACTGCTGTGCATTGCTGTCCAGAACATGGCTTGTCTTTCACAACACTGTCACCACTGCTGAAATGCACTGCACACCAAATAACTCTGTGCACATCCACTATTTGGAATGTAAGCATTCCACAAGCTTGGATAAATGTCAGTGGGTGTAATTTTTTCCACATAGAGGAATTCAGTTCTACACCTTTGCTTCATATGGACTTCAATGTCAGATGCCATTTTTTAAGGCTACCCCACTACTGCCATCTGCCACATAGCAACAAAATGTAATGAAGTATCAGTGGAAAGGTTCAATCTCTGCTGTCACACCAGCCAAATTTGCCTCTGATGTCATGGCCCAACAACGTAGTAAAATAGGAGGCATTACTTTCAGAGGAGTTATCATATTTCCCATTCATAGGAGGTAGAAAGCATTACTCATAGTGTGCCACTTCACTTTCTTTGTAAACCCACTCTAAATAAAGTGTTGAAATATACCTTGCAGTCACTAGGTTTTACTTATGAAAGGGTTCTATATTTTATTTCAGTAAGCCCTATGTTATCTCTCATGCACATGAAAAATTCATGACTGAGAGTTACTGCTCAGGAAAGAGAAGCCAGAGCCAGTATGGACAGCTTTGTAAAAATCATAGGCTTGAAGTTCAACAAATGCCAATAAATAAATAAATAAATGAATGAATAAATAAAAATAAAAATAAAAATAAAAATAAAAGAAGCATTGGACATCATCATGTCCTTTGAGAAAGGACAGAAAATATCATACTGTCACTACGAAACTGCACAGTATCGATCTCTGTATCAAGGACATAATGGAGTTAATAAAGGTAAAAAGATGAACAAAAAATGATTGAGATAATGGTACAGGTGTCTTAACAGAGACAATCAAAGAAGAGTTAGGTCTTTCAATTTGGAGAGCTAAGGATGAGTAAGGATATGATATCAGCAGGGCTATGATGAAGGTGATTGAAAATATGAATGCAAAAATACTGAAGGTTTATGGCCTTCTATTGCCTGTGCTGAACAGTGAGCAAGATGGACTTGTGGATCAGTTCTGCTCAAAAGCACATAGTTTTACAAATGGAAGTGCATGTCTTATTCTTGTTTTCCTTGTCTTTTTATCAGAAAGTAATTTTAAAAGCCATTATTTATTTCTAAGCTTGATTGAAAAGAATTTATCATTTCTAGCTGCATCCTTTTCAAGGGTTATTATCATCCTTCTACACTTGAGTTTCTGGCTTGCATACTTGTTTGGCAAAATTATGAAAAACTGGAAACATGCCTGTAACTGAGGATCTACCATACATAAAAACTCATTCACAAAGACTTTCATTTGAGTTTTGCCATTCTGTCACTGTCTAAGACAAGACCAACGAGTGGCAGATCACTTAGAATTAAGACCTTCTCAGACTCTAGGAGACTGTTTGACAAAGCCTTCACTGGTGCTGGCATACTTGTACTAACCTGAGTCTTTCTCGGGTTATGTTTGATTAGTTTCTTCAGAACAGTTACTCCTCTTCATTTCTTACATACAACTTCTCAATAATTGAAACTGCAAGAATCTCACAATAACCAGTAAGTCAGGCACTTTGCTTCAAGCGTCCAACAGCATGGATCTGGACACTTGGTTGACAAGTTTATCTGACATGGTCAGAGCAACAAGAAGATTTTCTGTTTATATTGTACCTCTTCCTACTACTTAATTTGAGGCAGAGACTTTCAAAATTTTGCAGAAACGTCATTTTTCCATAGTAATAGTTTTAAAATATATACTTTATTTTATTTATTTATTTTTTTTAAACTATTTTTAAAAACTATGTATCACTATAGGAAGTAATATTAAAGTGCAAGGGGTGCGTATCTGGTACCATTCAAAGAAAATGTAAAGCTGTTTTTCATAGAAGTCAGGTTCTAGTTCAGGTTCTATCAGGACAAAAAACACTTCAAAGTAATGACATAACAAATGCATACACAAGACTTCAGGGGACTTAGTTTTAGTATAGGGTTTCTGTGTGCACTTTGGAGGAAGCAACACCACCTGTTAAAATGTACTGTTTGGGTTAGTCATATCTTAGAAGTTAATAGGGAATTAATCATCTGTACACTAGGGGAGAGTGGTTTGATCAATACAGAAAATATAATCTTCACTAAGGCAACACATCTAACAAGTACATCTTGAATAAAATTCCTTCATGCAGTGACTCATTTTTCTTAAAACATGAAACCAATAAGCATTAGAATCTGTTTGGAGTGAGGGTGATCTCAGCAACACTTCTGACTGGTCTAACCAAAGTGTACCCATCTATACATCCACAGATCTGCAATAAGCACATCTAATACATTATTAACATGCAGCAAAAATAATAATGGACCAAGAATTAATCTTTCATGAGCACTATGAAAGTCTGGTGTTGTGCTTATTAAAAAAAAATAAAAATACAAAACTGCAGTTGAAAGAGTTAGAAACTTCTTTCTCAATCAGGTAACTACAAAAAAATCATATGTTTTTGGCGCTATTTCACTGTGAGAGCAAATACTGTAAGTAGTATTTTTACATAAATTAGTTGATGCATTAAAGAAGGTAGTTATTATATCTCAAAAGTGTAATGCAAATCCTAAGAGATCCTTCAATTCCCTCATTTATATTTTTTTTTCCTTTTTTTCCTTTGTTAATATAATTTTAATAACTGGATAGAATCTAAATTGGAGTAGAAACTGAAGGCTGACAGTAAAACCACACTTTATTTAGTATATCCAAGCGAACAGTGAAGTATGGTCAAGTTATTCTATGAATTGTCTAAAGATTATTAAGTAGTCAAAGAAGTTACTCTGAGGTTTCCCTGGGATCTACTAATAGACTCAAAGACACTGTGTCACTCTCTCATGCACATTCCATATTCCATAATAATAAAGAAATAGGAAAGAGATGTAAATGTTGAAAGTTACCTAGAGGGTCACAAATGAAAACAGCAACAAGGCTACAACACTTTTAAACTGTTTCCATACTTCCACGCTTTCTGAAACCATTTCACCTAATCATGACAGCTTTGGTCAGAACAGACTGCATATAGGCAGATGACTTGCTCTGCATTTTTCCATCAGGGAAATAGAGGGAAAGAGAAACAAGATGAACATGAGAGATAAAGAGATAGAGAAAACAAAAAAGAAACCATTCTCAGATTGGAAGTTCAGAGCTGAACTTCTGTCTGCCTCATCAAGACTGAAACTCTCCACCCTGCTTCCACTGCAGTAGGTAAAAATATTTTCTATAAATATTTTCATATTTCTATAGACATTTAAATCATGAATGTGAATAGTAATCACTCTTCACTAATTCTTCAAAATTTAATGGTCCCAAACACGTTTCTGTAATGTATTCCTGAGGAAGACTATGGCAGGATTGCATAGAACAGGGATGCTCAGCTAGGGACCTAAGTCTGCTGCAGCTCACAAGCAATTCAGAACTGTTTTAGTACTCAAGCTCTGTTACATGACAGGCAAGGAAAGCTGTGCTGGAATGGCAGAAGCCAACTAAATCAAATCAGCCAGAAGAAAAGAGCACTGCCATTGGCTCAGGTACACAGTGAGTGCAGTGGCTTTCAGGTCTGTGAAAAAGACCAGAGCTTTTTGGAATTGTGATGACTAGCAGCACCTGCAATTAATAGAGTTTATTTATGTATTTGCAACAGCATAACATCAAAATGATTTTTTTTTTAACTGCAGTAATATGTAAAGAGCAGTGTGATACTTCATGACAAATTGTAGAAAGCAGATACACAAGCTGCATCCTGCAAACAAAAAGCATAGTACTGAGATTTGACTGTACACTACACATCCTTATTTGTGCATATCTATAGATAGCTACTGTTTCATTTTGTCCCAAAATCTCCACTTACCTAGCAAAGCTATACCATGTTATTCTATTAAGCAATTATGAAAGTTCCCAATAAAAATGTAAATGGATGGAAATAAGTAACTGTTGTCAAAATTATTTTAGTTTTAATTATTTAAATTACAGCTAGTAAGAATGTGAGAGACAAAAAGTCAGAAGATTATCATCTTGGCAGTGCCTTGTCTAATGATATTTTCAGTCCCACAATCATCTTCCACATCTCAGGCTGTGAAGAGCTTGTCTTGTCAAGTTGAGGTTAGCAAACTCAGTAAATGATGCAATATCTCCATACTCCTGTTTTCACAGCATCAGATAATAAATAGTAACTATCATTTGCTGATAATTTTGAGTGTATCTCTTTAAATCTTGTACAATTTTCAATAAATCAATATCTTAATGCAATATGTCCTTTATATTACAGTATCTTCACTTCTAAACAGATTCCCTTTTTTTCCTGACCCTTGTTTCAGATGAAGGCTGAGCCACATAATTAATATCTTTATGCGTAAAAAATGAGCTCTGTATAGAGAGACCTAACTTGAATGCAACCAGGTGCAACTTCATATATAAATAAAATTTAAACACTTCAGTTTAGTATCCAAACTGCATTTAATATCTGAGTTCATACTTCAGTCTGGTAAGCATCCTCTGAATACACCTAAACAGTCCACATAATATAGAAGAGTCACTTAGAACAGCCTAATGCTACGAACCTTGAAATAAAACACCCTCCTTTTCTCACAGAGATATAATCCAGAAGGCTGAGTCAATTTGAAGCACCTTATCCCACTGCCTGATAGCCTACAGCAAAGTAGGAGTTCATCAACTTTCCACCTGTTTTGTTACTGTGAAAAATCAAAGAGAAGAACAGGATGCTCATTTATAGAATCATAGAATCACCAAGGTTGGAAAATACCTCCAAGATCATCCAGTCCAACTGTCCACCTACCACCAATATTTCCCCACTAAACCATGTCCCTTAGTACCACATCTAAACTTTTCCTGGACACCTCGAAGAACAGTCACTCCACTACCTGCCTCAGCAGCCCATTCCAGCACCTGACTACACTTTCAGAGAATAATATTTTTCCCATTATCTAACCAAAACCTTCACTGATGCAAACTTGAGGCCATTCCCTCTGTCACTAGTTACATAGGAGAACAACTTCCCAGATCACCACAACCACATAAGATCTCTCCTGAGCCTCCTCTTCTCCAGACTAAACAATCCTAGTTCCCTCAGCTTCTCTTCATATGCTTGTGCTCCAGACCCTTCACCAGCACTGTTAACTTTCTCTGGAGATACATCAGGGCATCAGTGTCTTTCTTCTAGTCAGGGGCCCAAAACTGGGGATACAGCCATACCAGAGCTGAGTACAGGGGGACTGTCACCTCCCTACTCCTGCTGGCAACACTATTTCTGACAAAAGTCAGGATGCCAGCAGCCTTCTTGGCTACCTGAGCACACTACTGACTCATATTCAGCCAAGAGTCAAACTTCAACCCCAAATCTATTTTCTCTACAATATGATACATAACAATTTATGCCTTCTATCTTATGGCAATATGATGTGAAATACAGAAGTACAACTTTGAAAATGAATTCACATGCTTCTTTCACCCAGGTCCTCAGATTACTAGACTGTACAATCAGGTGCACATTTACTACATTCCTGTGACATAACACATAATTGATTTCTTTCTAGAGGGAAGGGAATTGAGCAGATGATCTAATCTCTATGACTGTCTTTAAAAAGACAACTGCACCACCACATCTGTCTTTGTGCTTCATATGAAAGATACAAACCTTTCCTCGTTTTCATGAGTAAAACAAAGATATCCCCTTCTGACAAAAGGTTTCTGAGACTTCCGGTCCTCAAAACACAGAAGAAAGCCAGGATTTATACTTAATATTGTCATCAGAAACTCAGTAGGTAAAAAATTGGCTCATTAATTGGAATATTGCTTAATCTTAATCCCTTCCACCCCTTCCTTATACAGGGCCACTAACAGCAAGTCCCTCATACTGAGTGCCACATAACCATTAAATCAATGCTGAAACACTTGGCGCATTTTGCATTTCATTCACACAGTAGGATGAGATGGAAGTAACAGATCCTTAATACTAACCAGCTAAAAGTAGACACTCCGGTACGTGTAACTCTTCTGAAAGGCTTTAGTGGCTCAGTTTAGTTCAGTTTCCCCGCCCCCTCCCCCATTCCCACAGTTATCGCTGTCCAGATATACAAATGAAGCTTGACAGAACTGTGTAAAACCTGAGACTAATGAGCTGGAGTTTCTATCTTTGCTAGTTAATACTGCATTATTTTACAGCATGAAATCAGAGCCTGACTTCATGAAATTCTGTCCTTTGCCTCTTTATCCTCCTTCAAAATAGGAGTGAGAGAGCAAAAGAGTAATTAAAAGAAACCACAGAAATCAGAAACATAACGATCCTGTCAGTTTATTTTATTAATTTATACATCACCAAGAATAAATATGCATTTTAAAATGTAGCCAACATACATAATCTTAACTCCTCTTCTAACTTAATTTCTAACTAACTTTCTAACTGCAGGTGTTTTGTTGTTTTTTTCCCCATCCCCCTCTACATTTTAAGAAGTTATCTGTTATGTGCTTGTTGCATCAGAGTAACTTTACTGAGCTATTGAGTTCCTTTACAGATACAAAAGTACACTATCACCCCACAAAACACTTCCAAGCTTCATCATCTGAGTAAAGATATGACAAGGCTGTTTATCAGTAGGTAATAAGACAGATAATTTAACTGTACAAGCTCTAATTGGTCTAATTCACTAACTGACCTCTCACCACTTGATTCACTAGTACAATTGAGCTCTGATAAAGCCTTTAATTGTAAATTGCACACAGCTGTGAGCTGCTTCTCACGCTGGCACAAAAACACTATCATCGACTGTTTCATCTCTGCGACCTGCTAATTTGGAGCATATGTAACTGTTTTTAATGCTGAAGGCTTGACATACCACAAACAGCAGATGTTGCAGCTGCCCCTGAGACGCTTTATTTAATTCAATTACGTCTTTTGGAGATATGTAAAAAAGCTAGGCGAGATGAGAGAGGGCAGGAGAATGTTAAAAATGGAGCCCCTGGTTGAGGCCCAGGTGGCTCGATAGGCAAATGATTGGGTGAATGTCTAAATGATCTTTTTAATTGAGTAGACTGACGGCTAATCAGGGTCATGAAGTGTTATCACACTGATGAGCTGAGTGGAGCCCTGGGCTGCTCTGCAATTAATGCTGCTTTTGTGAAAGGAGAAAAAGGGAAGATAATGTATACCATCTGGCAATTGTTTATGATAAAAGCAGCAGTTTGCTACAAATTCAAGTTAAATGCTATTCATAGCATTATTTCTTCTGCTGCTGCTGTGGAGGGCAAGGATGTAGAGCTCAGGTCTTTGTCTGACTTTCTCATTCTCTTTCAACAAGCAAAACATTCATTTGCTTCCACGTGTGTTGTTATTAATTATTTGCCTGCTTCTTAATGTATGGCCTGAATGATGCTCTCCTCAAAATGCCATGAACAAGTTCAATAATCTATGTTTTGGATGATTCACACCAAGGCATCTGATTAAGGGAAAACAAAAGAATGTCTGAATTTGTAGTTTAAAAACTGGAGAAAATAAGTCAGTTGTTTTGCTTTTGGTGGGTTCCCGAACCTTCTCATCTCATTTTAAAGATCTTTTTTTCTCTGGTGGACACACTTATGTTTCAGAGAAAAACATCTTTTGGAGAAAGAGGGGGGACAACTGAAGTCTGTGAACATCTGTGCAGAGTTTTCTCTTGATGTAAAAGGGCCAGATTTTACAAAAGAAAAAAAAAAAAACCAGGCAACTAGTGATCCAAAGGACTCAATTCTCTAGCAAGTTATAGAGAAGTAGACAAATATGAACTATGAGATAGCACATAATGCAAAATCAACATCTCTATAAATTTTCTGCTACGAGATACAAGGATGTAACTGGTGAAAAATGCAATCATGACAAGTATTCTTTAGCTTTTAGGTTAGTTGTAAGCTGGAAATAATAACTGCTGATTGTACATCTAGCAACTGAGTTAGAAAATCAACAATATATAGTATCAAAATCTTACAAGTACCTGGAGATAAAAATATGAAGCTTTGGCTTAGAATTTCCATGTTAAGAATTTATTTGTTCCTTAGGGATAAGTTCTGAGAGTCAAGCGCTCAGATTCCATTCCTATTTGTGTCACAAATATATTGTTTGCCATAAACATGTAACTTGTATGTGCTTTATCTAATGGGGTTGTAATTAGGAAATACCCAGTTTTGTGTACCTTTATTTTAAAACTTAACCTAATAGTAACAGAGTGTCTGACCTTGCTACACAAGGTGGAAGGAACAGAACATTTTCAAGTTCCTTTGACACTTGTAGGAGTCAGCAGTACTTTCATTTTGTTTTACGCCTTTTTTATCATGGGACTGACTTTAAGCATCTTGTAAAAGAAGGCACAGATTCAGAAGAAAAGAACATCTCAGAATTAGCCTCAAGCTTAACTGTTAAGACTTTCTGTTAGGTTTTAGGTTCCATGGACATGGAGACAAAATACGTCACAAGCTTTTTGATTTCACTTTTTATTTTCTGTGATTACCAACTACTGCATTTTTCAGATACAATAACCATAACATTTATAGGCACCATGTACTGACATCCATGTACAGAAAATAAGATAATCCTGCAACCAGGATTTCATTCTATAGTTTTCATGCTCAAACCAGGCTTTCAAAAAAGCTTGTAGCTATGGTTAATAGTTTTAAGTCGTAATTATGTACTTAGCAACTTCCCACCTTCTCCCTACACTCTTCCAGATTCTTGGGAGATTAGAACTGTCTGAGAAACTGTTCTCTCTCAATTGAGAAAAGTTTTAGATTTGTTTTAGGTTATCAAATCAAGTCAAATGAAAACAGAAAGAAAAATAAATAAATAAAAAGTGTGGGAAGAAGGAAAAAGGTCAGCATCATAAAGAACGATCCACAACAGGATTTATCTATTTGCTTATCTATTTACTTGCTTACTTACCTAATGCTGGTGAAGAGATCCTGAACTTCAGTAGACATAACCCACGTGGTGCACTATACACAAACCTACTACATCACCAGAAATAGGCAGAAAAGGGAGTAACATGATTTTGAGCTAGTATGCTGTTACAGAGTTATCTAAATCAATCTATGTGCATGACAGAGGGACAGTAGGCCCATGGGCCTCCTAGCCCCAAAAATGGGAAGGAAGGGAAAAGGGGAAGGGTTAGGGAGATGGGAGCTGGGCTCAAGGAAACAAACAGAGCAGCAGCAATGTTCTAAGGAGGAAAACTTATTTTAGTAACTATGATATTGGAATACAAGATAACACAGTATAATACAATCTAATTGAAACTGAGGCTAATAAATCAAGTAAAATAAGAGAGAGAGAGAGTTTTCCAAAGACCGAGAAGCCTACTTTGGGTGAGCTTGGAAGCACACCCACAGCTGCTGCCAGGAATTGAGAGAGAGAGCAAGCATCACTTCCGTCACTTCCGTCACTTCCGTGACATATTTTCCTCTCTGACTGTGAGGTCCCCTGGGATGTGTAGTTTTTCTTCTCCGAGCTCCACAGAATGTTTTGATGTGGGATACAAAAATTACAAAACCATGACATATGATGAAATCCTTAGCACAGGTAAGTTGTCAGTCCAACAGCAGGATGACATAATCATATTCTTTTTAGATTTATATTAGTCTGTGCTGCTCCATTTTACATATAAACAAGCAGTCGTGGCCTTTTTGTGTAATCCAAAAAACCCCTACTTATTGGTAACAATTTGTTTCTACAATACATAGTGAAATAACGCATTTTAAATTCTTATTTTATATGAGCCAAGTGAATAGTGAGTCAGTGCATTTGTCTTCTCTCAGTTAAAAAATTCCTTGCTTTTATGAAATAGTGTAGTACCTGTGATCTTAAAAATAAATATAAAAGTTTCACTTTCAGCAAACTGTGTATTCTGAGAAAAACACTTCAGAAGAAAATTCCCAACTGTGTCTCTTCAACAACTGCTGTTCATAAGGCTATTGCGTCATTATTATGCTAGTACCAAAAAAGGCTTTTTTTTTTTTTTTTCTTTGTTTTGTTTTGTTTTTGTTTTGTTCTGGACAACTGAAATAGAATATTGCCCTACTTTATTTTTCAAGAAATGAAGAAGGAGAAAACAGTGGGGAGAAATACTGTGATAATAATATGTTGTGAGTTGTGTTGGGAAGAAGTGCCTGCTGAGGGTGTTTTGACAGTACAGATAGTTATCAGATATCATAGCAGGCAGCTACTCTTGTTAAGATGATGGAATCAGATAGAAATGTTACTACTAACACCATGCTTTAGAAGATAGCTCAAAATAATACTTAAGATACTCCTTCTGGCACTTTGAAATCATTGTATTAAGCTCAGAATTATGGATGAATGCTGCTTAACTTTAGTTTAATAAAGGTATCACACTCCTTCTCTCAGACTAGTATTAGACCCAATAAAAGAGATATATTCTTTCCAAGATCTAATATGCTATTTGAGTTCTCTTTTGTAATCACAATTTCCTATTCCTTTTCTGATACTTCAGATATAAAAAAAGAATCTGTGGTAAAACTACTTATTTTCAGAAGGGTTAATGAGTCCTGTATTTCATATACATATTATGGGACTGTATGTAAATTCTACCTCTTTAACATGGTTGTGGTGTGACAGATATTTTTTTCAGTATGCCTGGGACTATAAGAATAACCAAATTTTAATTCTGATCACCAGACCTAAGTATATATATATATATAATTTATAATTAAATAGATAATTTGTTTCAGCTCAAAGAAAAAGAGAATGAAGAATACCTCTCAGCACTTTGGGCTGTTTCCTGGAAGTGTAAATTCACATTCCAGCTTTTGTATCCAGGAACACTGGAATACTTTGTGAAACCTATTTCAATACAAGAGATGAAGAGAGAACTCTCTGAAAACAATCCCTTCCAATAAACTTGGTTATATTTTTCTATTTGAATAATGAATGCCAGTGCTCTCATTCACAGAATTGTCACATGATTCTTAGGTAGTATTACAAATACTTAACAAATGAAACTAAGGTGTTGGTTTTTTTTTTTGTTGGTAATGGTATTTCAGCTTCCTTGAACAGGTAATTGATATGCTTTGCATATAGCTGGGGAACAAAACAAGATATTGTTTACAACCCATAGACCTGTCCTGTAGGTTCATCAAATGTATCCTTATGGCCCAAAATACAAAAGAGAAAGCAGTCACTCTGGGAAGAAAACCTTCCTCTTTCAGTTCAGTATTACTGACTGCCAAATCATTTCTCCAAGTAGTGGGGTAGCCAATACCCTACTACTCTGATACTAAAACTAACACTGGATGTGTCTATGGGCAGTGCCAGAGCACTCTGTAAGCAAGTCATTTCAGGAATATAATGTTCTTTATACAGTGCACTGAATTCCAGGCACATAGGAAATCACATTAAACTCCTGCTAGATACAACAATATGTTCTCTAAGTAAAAACACAGCAAACAGGAAATGTAAGGTAGACTTGTACTGCTGCCCCTTTGAACATGAGAAAATAGACATTTTTGCCATGTTTCCTTCCAAACTTGCTTAGAAATGTGAATGTTTAAAGTGAACATAAATGCCACACGGTGAGGAAATATTCATGCTTTTTTCCACACAGTTTACTGAGTTTGTTGGAATAATAATCTGGAAATGCTCATGTCCCTCTGTTTAGCATGGACAACTAACTTTAGCCTAGTTTAGGCTTCTTCACATGACTAGGGTGATATTCAGAACAGCTACAGGAGACTGTATGAATACTCCCCATGGTTCAAAATGCAAAAGGTAGCTTTGAAAAGGTCTTGGTTGCTAAGTTTACATATTCATCCAGTAAATTTAAATTGGATAGAAAAAATCCTATTATGTTTTGCTATGCAGAGTATAACGCTAATATAAATCCAGGAACAAAAATATCCAACTGTAAACACAGATTGATATAACTCAGACATTCTAGTTGCTCTTGGAAAATTGAGTCTCACACAGGACTTATAAACTGTGTCATCATGATAAAAAACACCCACAGACCCTGGAGTTTTCTATTGAGATTATTTTAAGTTTATGCTAAAATAAAAGTGAACCATTTTCAAAGGCACTGTACATGATTAGGTGTTTTACTCCAGACAAAGAGAACACCTGAGACGATATTTTAAAAGATGGCTTAGCTACCTTGGGAACATTTCCAAGGAGTCGAAAAAGAGATAGGGAGAATTCATTCACTGATACCTAAGAGTGGTTTTGTATCCTATATAAGACAATTTAAGACTGTTCTGCCAAAAAGGCTATTTATAGCTTCTCACTATCCCATGTCCATATACTTCATTGTATTTTTCCTGTCCTGGATCTAGACAACATGCAAAGGTCTTTTATGTGATTATTTTTAAGTTAGTCTGTAGGCATATGCATCAAGGAAGGTAGGAATGATTTGGTCTTAAGATACTTCTAAGGTTGAAGAAACCAATGTTATTTCTAAATTATTAAAAATAAAAAATAAAATTAAAAATAAAAAAGAGGAGGAGAGTCAGGATCTGAAATGTGGATATGTACGTAAGTAAAAATCCCAAGCTGATTATGTATCTATCCTCAATTCTCAAGCACACTGAATTTTTTCCCAAGGTTCCTATTTCCATTTTGTCATGCTATATGTTCCAAGAGTAACATTTTAATCTTTGTAAAAGGTAATAAATAAAAAAAAAAATAAAATCCTAATTCTGTGAGGCATAACAGCATTTTATCATTACGTTACAAGACAACTCTCTTCTCATAATGGAATTGAAATGTTTAAATGTTTTTCTTCAACATTTTCAAAATAAGTATATTAATTTTTGAACTCACCTAACTTTTAGTTTCCTTCCATACTATTTTTAAGGAAGAAAAAAAAAAAAAAAAAAAGGCATGGAATTATCAAACCATTCTGGCTTCCTCTTCTATTTCAAAACGTAACAAACGTACACAGTGCTAACAAGGTTTCAAACTAACTCCTCTAGGAAACATGCTTTAGAAAGATATGGGATGTAAGCAACACTTCGGTTGGAGATATTCAATGGTATCACTATTTCCAAGAGGTCTGAGACTGGATTGCAGCAACAGAAGGCAATATCAACTCCTGTTGCTAAAAGAAATATGATCAGGGTCTCAGGAGACACACTTATGTCAAGTCACTTTCACAAGAGACCATTGGCAGACGCTATGAAAGATAAGGTTCTGCAGGATCCTCTAGTGCAGAGAATACATGCTCAATCTTTATTACAGGAATCAAGCCCAAAGCTTGATTTCTTGTTCAGAATAAACCACAAAATATCCAAATTCATATTATGAATGCATTTTCAGGCAACAAGAGCTTAAATAAGTTTTCAAAAAATACTTTGAAGAAAAACAAACAAACTTTTAATGATAGATAATTTTTGTGACCTTCTCTGCATCTCCTCAGTTCCTTTTAGGGTTAACAATCAAGGACTTAACAGTCTGCCATCCTGCAAAGGGTCACAGTGGGAGCACAGCTCTGTTCCCTACTGTCACCATTGATTCAACAAGGAGTTGGCTGGCCGCCCTCCCTCTCCCCTTAGTCATCCTGCAGTCTGGGGTTGTATGATTTGCAGCGGTAAGAGAGAGCTGATGCTAATGAACCCTCCTCATCATGCGGATCTTTATGCCTAATTCATCAGGCACTTTAGAGTGTGATCAACTCATCAACAGCCACACACTGAATTTTTTAGCTCAAGGCTGGTGTATGCTCTCTTTTCTGAGCACAATTGTGGTTAAAGAGATTGAGTAGATCAACTGCATGTTGATAAATGGAACATTAACAAAACTTCAGCTTACTGGCCTGATGCCTGATGGACTTCTTTCTCCCTACTTTCTGGGGGACTTTTTGTCCTTGATTATGTGAAAGGAAAATACTGAAGAGAAGGAAGGAAGTAAGGGAGGAAGGAGGGAAGGGATGAAGGAGGAAAGGAAAGGAAGGAGAGAAGGAAAGTGGGAAGGATAGAAGGGAGGAAGGGATGAAGGGCGAAGAGGGGAGGAGAGGGGAAGCTGATAAGCATTCTTTGGGTAAATAATCTTTCCTAGTTTACAGTTATCAACACATTAGAGTTAATTAGAGAATTCCTAAATGCTGTGTTGGTTTTTGGGAAAGGCTTGAATACACTTCTTTTATGATTGCATATATGCATACATGTCCTCTCTGTTTTGTCTGCTGTGTCTTTCTTGCTATATACAATCTGGCAGTTTGCTAAGCTCTGGTTCCCTGTGACTCCTTGGAAAGATTTTCAGCATCAGCATCAAGCTCAAGGCACTGTCAAATTCACAGATACACACAGAAAGAGAACAAATTTTGCCTCAGTTCTTTTACTGACTTTAGATAATGTACTGACTTTAGATTGTGTATACTAATGTTGTAGACCTCGAGTCTTCTTATGAGATACTGGAGACTTTCACATTTTAATTTGGTAATTCATTGATAAAAAAAGACAAAGAAATCTGTAAAACTATTAGGAAACTGATCTTATTAGCAGGAAATACAAAGTGCACCTAGAAAAACTATCCTAGTTCTGTGTCCTGTAGACTCTCCTATGACTTTGAAATGCAAGGATAAACTGTATTTGCCTTTAGTACTTTTGCAATTCAATGAAATATTTATTAAAATGGAAAAGGAAAGAAATCTAGACCAAATCTTATAAAATAATATCCCTGCTCCCCTATCCCATAAAAGCAAAAAATCCCACCAGCCTTCACAAGGCAATATATGAACTTACATATATGAATTGCATGTAGTTCTGGATTCCCCATGTTTTCTTAAAATGCTTATTTCTTAGTAGATTAATATATCTTTTGTTGCAGTTGTGGCTTGCAACTACAGCAAGGCAGTAGATATTTGGAGGAAGAAATTAAGGATGTGCAAACTTGGTACTCATACGTTGGCTGTTCAGCATAGATGAACAAGGACAAGATCAGAGCTATTCCTCTGTTTCATAATACAAGAATGTAACTGAGAGGGTGTTGAAGTGCCTCTCTTTGTATGGACATGAGGTTTTTGAATCCATCTAGCCTGCTTGATATATAAGATTATAATATATATATAAATATAAAATATATAATAAATATATGTGTGTATATATGCGGTCTCTATATTAGTTCCTGTATGAAAATTTATCCTTCTGAAACTAACAGTTTCAAGAATTTCTACATTGCCAAAGCACACAAAGACAAGTCTGCAAGTCTGAAAAAAGAACCAGATCCCACTGATGAGGAGCTGCTCTAAATTAGGTATTCGATGATGGAAAACATGATCAGAGATGCTCATTGTATTCTCAGAATTTCCTTTCTGTCCAATTTGGGGTCTGGGTGCCCAACCTGGCCTCATGTTTTTTCTACCTGTTGAATTTTGCCTGTCTTTCATTGCATCTTATTCCCTTGTGGAAGCATGAAGATTTAAATTGGTATATTTGGAAAAAGTTTTCCACCAGCCTAAGGAATTAAATCATCTGATCAATTTCAGATGTCTGGGCAAATATTTCCATAGTCCTTTGAAGTTTCATAGTTTCAAATTTTACTCTGAAAAGGTTTGAAGCTGGAGAAAGAGAAGAGCATGTGTTTTTCAAAACATCTAATCAAAGTTAAATAATTTATTTATTAAATTTACTAACTTTGTATATATCCATATATGTGTATAAATATATATATACATATTATGGTGTGTCTTCTGTGGTTTAAAACTTTCATTGCATTTATAAGTGTAGAGATTTTCAGTAAGGCATTTCTAAAAAAGGTAGATAATATAGGAACCTAACAGAAAAATCTGTTTCCAGTTTTATGTCTCACAGATCTCTCAATGTGTTCTTTAAAACTCAAAATAACTTTTTAGAAATTTTGACTGCAGAAGATCCAAGCTGAAGCAGAACTGTTTGCAAAAGTTGAAGAAAAGCATTTAAGTCTACTTGGAATCACTTCAGTTCTTTACAAATCCATTACATGAAAAAATCACAGCTCTAGGGAGTGAAACTATTGTAACTGAACTGGAAGGTCTGACCCAGATATGAATCATACCCATTATGTATAGGCCATCGATTGACAAACAGTTGAAAGTGTTCAGGCTAACAACAAGATTAAAAAAAATAAAAAAAGTCCATTGGGCAAAAACTTTATAAAAAATCTGAGAACTTACAAAGAATCAAGTGCTGTTTTACTGAGAAAAGACATTTTCAAGAGTATTGCAGTTTTTATTTTGTTTTGTAACAACTTTAGTGGAATTGAAATAATAATAGCAATAATAAAGCACCTGGCTCTCAGATATAATGCTTCTATTACAAATAATTTAGAAAGTTATGCAATGATTCTGGATGTATGATCTAGGCTTTTGGAGTATCTATATAATCAGCTGAATATTTGCATCATACATGAAACTGTTGCTAATGCAACGTGACTTGCACATACTTTGAACATTTTTGTCTGACATTCATACTAAAATAAAATATTTATTTCCATTTCCCTCAATTCATAGTGGAAAGAAAAACTACTGGAATGAGAGGAATCCTTCCATTGATTTTAATGTGATTTCATTCAACACTCAAAACAACCTGGATTTTGTGTTCTAATGAATAAAGCAGCAGATGTTGAAAAATTCTTTTTTTTTTTTTAAAGATGATTTTAATACCTTCCTGAGAAATAATAGAAAAAGATGAAATTTCTACAGAAAAATCTCCTTTGAATTTTTCCCTGTGTAACTTCCTCTGTTGCAGTCTAAAGCAGGGAATGAGCTGCAAGCTTTCTATGTGAGCATGATATCAAGCATCACAAATGTTCAGCTTAGAACTGTCAAGCCACACATAAAATATTGATACCTCACATTGGCAGGGTTAATACAGTGTTATTTTAATTGCAAACACGCTGTGGGTGATTAGTCAAACTTGGTGCGTCTTGAATCCTAAGATAAAGATGCCTTCTGGCTGGACCTCCTATGCAATTAGCACTATGACCCTCATGTGCTCTGCTCTGTTATTAATATGATTGGTCTAATAAGAGATATCATTCATTAACCTGTTGTGAACCATCTTAGAAACCATCTTTGAATAATAGACTGCATTTCTTTTTCTAAATCCATTTAATAGCAGGGACAGAGAAAAGGATGAAGACGAGCTTTCTCCATTAGACTGATTGGTATAGTGTTAAGCGCAATATATAGTGTATGAAATTATGAAAGAGCAAATTAAATAACAGGGCATATCTGGCTCATTAGTAATGGATGATCAGGTGCTCATTATGTTGAATTTCCACCCTGTTCAGAAGATGAATGCACATGCCAGAGCAGAAATATGCTAACTGACTCTGCCTGAAAATAAACTAATGTACATCTGGAACTTCACTATTTTGCCAGCTTATTACTGTTTGTGCTTCCTTTCTTTCATTCTTTCCTTTTCTCTTCCTTTATTTCTTTTTTCTTTCTCTCACTCCTTTTTTTTTTCCTTTTTTTTTTTTTCTTTTATAAGCAAGTAATGATAATTTGAGTATTTTTATTAAAAGTGCTTTTACCTACATGTTAGTTATTCAGAAAATGCAGACTATTATTAGCATTAGGTAACTAAATGAAAAACAGAAACATGTTTTAGTAGAGGCATAATGTTATAACCTTAGGGATAGATCTTCAGCTACTACAAGTCAAGTACTCTGCTGGCTTCAATAGAATTAAGGTTTTTACGTCAACTGAGGAAAAAGAAAAAAAAAACAAATAAAAAAACAAAAAAAAAAAAAACAACAGAAAAATAACATTATCAAAGGATAATCAGATTGTTAAGTGGAACTAACTTCCCTGGTTCAACATTTTGCTTAGTAGCTCTCTGAATTGAATACTGCTACTGAGTTCTTATATGAAAGCTCGATTGCTTCACATTCTTTACCCACCGCAAACACATGACATGCTTAGCTTCCAATATATGAGGCAATCCTGGCTGTTCTTAAGATATAGACACACACATGACAGGGTGATTGCATGAGAATAGTTTTGAGTTTATCTGAGCTCAACACAGAGGAGAGGATGATGTCAAATCACTGAAAATAGATTTCAGGGGGATGAAGGAATCTCCCTGGTCTCTGAACCTTTTAGGAAGCGCATACTAGTGGTTTTGTAAAATGCCATGTACTGCTTCATTACAAGGGGCTAGCTGTGCTCTGTGAACTGGCATGAATGGTACTGGGGTTGCAAATGTGGGAGGTACATGACAGGAATTCTCTCCAACACAGCAAACTCTATGCTGATACCTGGAAGGTAAGCATAAAAGAAAAAAGTCATCCTGTATAGCAGAAACCAGTGTCCCTGTTCCATATTCTGCATATCTTGAGTAAAGTGAAAATTTCACTGTGAATCTCCACTAACACACATGCAAAATTTTTGTGTTTTTAAGGTGGATGAGACTTCTCTCAATGAGAATATATGTATTATAGTTATCCAGCATAGTAGTTTTTAAGGGTACATCAGAGTGATGATTACCTTTGACATCTGAGTACTAAACATTTGTTAAAGTAATAAACAGCATATCCTCATCAAATGAGCATTGTGATGTTTTCACAGAGGTTTTCAGGGCCGCTTAGAAAGAAAGACAGACCTATTGCTTAAATTAAACATTGCAAGTTATGACTTCTGCAGAGATCAGCTGCTAATGACTTAAAACAATTGTTAATCACCTTCTATCAACCTAGAGACCAGATCAATTGTTTGGAATTCTAGCAATACCAAAATTACCACTGTGTTGAATTATTAAAGATTTGTATCAAAGAATGAGCTTAAGTTGCTTTGGTCTTCTGTAAGAATTCCTCTGATCTTTGGCAATCATAATTTATTTACAGCTTCCATAAGTTCTCCTTCTTTTACAAAGAAATAGGTTTTCTTAAGTATGGCCAGGAGGCACTGAATTTTCATATGTAGTACTGTCTCTCAGTTAGAAAGATAGTGAAGAATTGCTGACTTGAAGGTTCAGCAGCCAGTTTTTCTGTGTGAAAGGCAGGTTAACTAAACATTTTCTTCCCCTGAGAGAGAGATATTCATAATATTTATTCTAAAATACAAATATTAGGGCTCTTTGCTCCATGTGAATTATCCTTAGGTATGGTAAATACAGTTCAGGTTAAAATAAAATCAGAGCATAGCAACAGCTAATGTTTATACTTACAGAAAGTACATGTGGAAATTATTGTAGGAAAATGTTACAGAATTTATTAAAAACTCTCCCTTTTAGCTGGATAAGGAACATTTTAGCACTTGGACTTGAACCCAAGTTGGCTGTAACAGTGTATTGTGGCTCCCACAGAGTATCTCTCTGTTTAATATGGACATCTTCCCGAAAGTTGGAATTAGTTCATTTTGCAGAAAGTAGATTAATACCAAATGTCTGGGTTTATAAATTACACAGGACAAAATTTTCTTTCTTTTTTTTTTTTTTTCCTTTTTTTTTAATTCAGCTCCATTCTATCAACTGATGTCTTGATGGACCTTTAGAGTCAGAGTGATAAGATCACCCGTTTATCAGTGTAACTTGTCTGCGTTAGACATATAATTACTTGAAGCATCTGGTCAGCTATAACAGAACTGGAACAAAGGAAAGAAGAAGGACATATCTATCATATCATTGCAGATCATACTTAACACTTCAATGCAATATTAAGTAGTGTATGACATTATTTTACAAAGAAATATATATATAAATACACATTTTTATTTTTAAAGATAACTGACACTGTTATTGTTTTGTTCTGATGTCCTTCTGTTGGTAACATGTTCACAGTAGATATGCACAAAGACTTGATTTTCTTCATAAGCAGGATATAGCAAATGTTTCAAGCAAAATGCTTGCCAAACTTTTACATGACTGTTCTCCTTTCTGGCAATTTTTGTTTAAAGCTGCTTTTACCCAAGTAAATTAAAGGAGTGAACGTTTTAGTTGCTCTGCCTTTCATTTACTAGAGAGTAAACCAAAAGTCTTCTTACTAATTTTGTTTGGTCTGATTCATATTCTTTGTAGGGTTTGCTGATTCTAGAAGTGAGAAAAAAGAATCACAAGGAACTTCACTGGCTATTTAGTTAGTATATTACATTATCAGTCCTAAGTAAGAAACATAAAATGGCACTAGACTCTTTCTAAGTCCCTTTTTCTTTAATGCTTAGCATTTTTGTCCTAAAGATAAGTCCTGTCTTCTCTATTTTGTAGATTTTCCCATAAAATTAAACAATCTAATTATATGGGGGGTTGTTCTTAATTACAACTTACTGCTTACCTGGCCTGCTTATTTTTACTCTATAGCGTTATTCCTTGGGAATAGATATTGAATACAAACACTTTCAGCTTGCCCTGTCTCTCAAGGAGTCTTACCTGTGATAAGACAACCACAGAAGTGTTCACCTGTTTTCTAGAGCAGAAATCCATTTTTCACTGAATCAGCATCTCTTGGCATGAACACATAGGAAAGGCAGGCACATCACTGACTCGCAAAAGGCACTGCCTGCTGATAACCCCAAGCATTCATGTTACATGCATCTCTATAACCTTCCCTCACTATGCAGTTCTTTTCAAACTGCTAAGTTTTAAACCGGCATTATTTCCACTGAAATAACAGCAATCAGTTTTCCATTGCAAAGAAAGCTGAACAATGCTGAACATTCTTGTATAAAAATAGTGTTCAGACAAGGAAGGTATATTTAAATGGCCAAGAATCCTGTCAAATCAATATCATTTATCATCAGATCACTCTAACATGTTTCTCTTTGCAATAATAAAACATATTTCATTTTCTGACACTTGAAGTTACGGGTGTTTTTGGTGTGTTTTTTTTTTTTTTTTGCACTCTTAAAAAACAAAAACAAACAAACAAACAAACAAATAACAATGCTACATAATTTCAACTTTCAAAGACAGTAACATCTAACCTAACTTTCCCTACTAAAAACCTGTAAAATTATATATATATATATATATATATATATATATATATATATATATATATAATATAATAGCAAAATCGAAACAAGATGCTAAGCAAAAGTTAAATAGCAAAGATGTTGGAAGACTACATCTTCTTCAAAACATCCTCTCAAAATTAAAGACTTTAGATAAGAGTAGCATATGAAGGTTAGAATGAATTCGCTTTTAAGTGTTATCTATCTATAACAACTATTTCACTGTCCTTCAGCACTCAATTATGAAACAGCTTCTTATATGATTCCCTACATTAAAGCTGAATTACATATTTGAATCCTCTTATTCATGTATGCAAAATGTAAAAAGATATTTTTTTTAAATCCCTACAAGAGAATGACCTTCATGAAGGTAGCTCCTTCAAATGCTGAAAAAAAAAAAAAAATAAGAACACCTTTATCTTTTAAAATATGCAGATAATTTTAGTGTTTTTTTTTCTGTTCTCAAGAAATACATTTTTAATATATGCTGTTATATGATTACATACAAAGAATTATATTTTATTTTACAGTATGTAAGTATGCTGCATTTATCAAAAGCAATCCTCAACACTTTTTCTTTCATTTGGGAAAATTAAAAGAGATATTTTAGAGCTAACTGTGCAGTATTATTGTATCCTACATGTTTTTAGCCAAGAGAAAACCAATGAGTGCAAGCTTTGGGGGAACACTTTGAAAAAAGGCTCCCTTCATATTTAGAATAAGTATAGTGCTTTGTTGACAATCAAGACAAATACTCCGATTAAGCATGAATTAAATTAAAACTCCTCTGTCATCTCAAACAGAACAGCCCTATCTGCTATTTTCATCCAAATAGCTCAGGAAAGATTTTTGACCAGAATCTACTTTCACATACAATGAAATGCCATATGTCCGGAAATAAATACAACACCCACACAAAACCAATAATTGAAATCAAAATAAAATTTAAAAAAAAAAAAAAAAAAAAAAAAAAAAGATATATTCTTTCACTCACACAAAAAAGTCCCTAACATTTTCTTGTAGATCAGCTACACAGTCAGTCTGCCATGGAGCACACTGCATTGGAGTTGAGACAAGTTCTAGATGAGTGTAATTTCAATATGAAGAAAAAAAATGTTGTTCTGAAACTCAAAGTTTTATTATTTTCTTTGTATATACCAGGATGTAGCTATAAAATAATACATTTACATTGTCAATCAAAAGACAGATCATGTGCTTATTCAATTACTCCTGTTAGCACAGAGACTGGTACTCAGACCGGGGCTAGGAAACATTCTGAGGCTTAAATCCCTTTTTTCTTTCTGTTTGTTGCTGTTGTTGTAATTTGTTGCTTTTGTTGTTGTTGTTCTGCATGAGCCAGCCATCTTACATTCTGTTAACTTGAGACAAAATACCCAAATTGGGTTTATAACATGTTCTTAAGTCTGACCTTAATTACAGTCAATTTATACAAGGATAATTGTAGGAAAATTTTGGAGCAATTTTTAACTTGATAATTCTATATCAAATCTTTGCATCACAATGCAAACTTGCCATTATCATGTTGTTAAGCAAAGATAATCTCATTTTGCTTAAATACAGATTACCAAGAACAGTCTTGCATTCCTATTTATTTTTCTCCAATGTATGAGAAATAAGGAAGGTTTTTAGAAAAAACAACTGTCCTAAGTAGAATACAGACAGCACTGAAGACTTACTGCTTAGGAAAATAAGTAAACATGATTTTTGAGTTTTTATGAACTGATTAAAGACACAGGAAACAGGAAGTGTTGGCCACACAACAAGTTCTGCAAGTTCTATAATTAAAAGGATTCTAATTTTTTAATTTTTTCCCCATTTCTCCTGTGAACTTTATTAATATAACTTCAGATCATAAGTGCACAGGAATATGACATCATCAAAGCCTCGATAGTCAAGAGCTGCTTAAATTAAACAGTCAATTTTAAATATAGGGTAAGAGTCAATTTACTTCTGCTTTCAAAAATCCACGAATGTCAAAATTCATCACAGGCCTGTTACAGGAATGGATATTTTCTTCCTGTTGCTTATGGCCTTACAAACTTTTCCAACTATTATAATTTTGGTGAAAAGTTGTATTCATTCATTAAGCTGAGTGAAGAGGAAGAAAGTTCCAAAAACCACCTATGACAGTGTAAAACTAATAAGAAATTCAGGAGAATCAAAACAAACTGTTAAAAACAACCTAAGAAAAAAAATCATAAATTTAATTCAAGCTTTTGATCATTTTTTTCTCTTGGGACTGGGCTTTACCAACACATCTCTCCAGTAGTTTTACTCCAAGGCAATATAGCATTACATTTATGATGACAAAGTAAATTATTCAATATAGAAATTCAAGTTTCAGTAATGTCTTTTTTCCCCTTAAATTTATGCAGCAGTATATATTTGCATGTTGCTATTTATCTGTCCAGTGTGACTTTCTAGTATGTGAGTGCCTCCTAATGAGTAAATAGTCAAAATCACACTAAAGTGGTGTCTCCTTCTTTCTACTTCTACTCAGTTGTTTAAAGCTCCTTTTTTTTTTTTTCCCAGTATCTATCTGATGGTTCCTTTTCTCAACTCTCTAAATAAGTTCATTCATACACATTTTTATCACTTCATTCTTAATTTTGATTACTTTATAGACAATTATAAAACAAATCAAAAATGTACTTTTTCTTTCCCTTTGATAATGATCATACCCACAATGACAGCTTAAATTTCCTTTACCAGTAGAATACTTGGAATATCTTTTGCCCTTTGCGCTAAACTAGACTTCTAGATTTTTCTACTAAAATGGCTTAAAAAGAAAAAGTACAACTGAAAGCTAGGAAGATAAAGTTCACCATTCCAATGTCACCTGAATGGGTTTTATGAAATTCTGTCATCAGCCTTCTGTTTAATTACTGAAGAGCTTTAGTTATTTTATCTCATACCCATTTGAACATGTAGCATCAACAGCATGGAATCTAGGTAGACTCAGGATATAAATCCTTCGACTTACCTGAGGAAATAACTATTTTCAAAATGATCAAAATATGTCAGTCTTTCCTCATATACCTCAATTTGTTTTCTTTGGGACCTAACCCAGCAGCTGTTTTCACGCAGATACTGAATTCCTGCAAGTATGGACTTATTTAGTGAGAAATGTTTGCAGCAGATGAAGACAGGTGCTGTCATGGTACATGAGGATAGGAAAGCCATTCTCAGGATGCAGTCTCTGAAAATTACTGTGAGTTCTCACCAAGATGATTTAAAAAAGATCAACTCAAGATTTGCAGTGTTCTGGACATAAGGAAGCAAAAACAAAAACAAGACAAAAAACAATGAAAGAAAAAATCCTTAATATTCTGCTTTATGATAAATTCCTGGAATAGTTAACACAATCTGATCTACAGACGTACTTGCATGCTTTAGAAGATGCATAACAATACCCAGTACCAAAATATATGCAAATACCATAGATGTAGCTGAATATACATATTTTAAAATAGAGAAAGATCACTCTACAATTAGTGAAATAGCTTTCATATTTTCTCAGCGAAGATATGAAAATTTTACTGAAAAAAAATTATTATTTTATCTTAACTCTGTTTAAATTAAATCTCTTCTCAAGGAGAAAAGACAGGGTTAAAATCTCTAATCTTTAAATTTTTTCTCATTAGTAAATGAAGACCAAACAAAATGAAAGTCTAAAGAAAAATATTTTTTGTTTTGTTACTTAAATTAAATTAAATAATTTTTATTTGTAAATCAAAGAATTTTATTTTTTTTTATTTATCTTTAATAAAAGTTAGGCCTTTTTCCTCTGCTTCTACATTCAATAAAGAAACAGTAAATTGCAGGTGATAGTCTTCAAATGTTTCAGAATTCTGAGTTGCTGTAAATAAGCTGAAGTCATGAAAACTCTATTTTAAACATCACATCTTACTTTACAGTGTCTTTGTACAATGATGTTGTTTGATAGTGGTGATAATCCAGGTAGCCATTCATCTTCCAATAAAGAAATTAGCAGTGGAAATTATTCCAAAATAAATAAATCAGGGATATGATTTAGCAGCGAGTTGTTAGAATTAGGGAAGTATGATTAGGTTGTGGTTGGACTTTATGATCTTTAAGGTCTTTTCCAACCTGAGTAATTATATGATTCTATGATTCTTTTACTATGACTGATACGCAGAATGGAATATATGCAAGATTTTTCTTTCCTGCAACAGTCATTGTCTCTCAAGATTAGTTGATCTTTTTCTGATTTTATAATCTCATAAACAATTCAGACAAAAGTAACTCCTGCAGTTCCTCCCTCTGCTGCTTCCACTTCAAAATTATAGAAAGAATAAAGAAATTAAAGTACAGTCCTGCTGTTACTGTTTATTAAGTAATATCTTAACCTGATAATGGCAAGAAATTCACTGCCTTGAAATAATCGGAGGCTCTGCATATATCTCTCCTGCATATTCTTGGAACAGAAGGCAAGGGGAAAGAGATGGCAGTGCAGTACGTTTCCCTTTTCTCAACATTTCCTGCTCCTGCAGAAAAATTAAGTTGGATTATCAGCAGATCTGTGCTTATATAATACTCCTGCAGATAATATATGATTCCTTGGAGGAATGGACTGGCTATAGCTCACTATAATTTTTATCTTCATCACCACAGAATCTGGGTGGGTATTTTTCAGGTATATCATCAGCAATCATGTTAGTGTTTCATGGGATAGTAAGGAAACCTGTTTGTTTGTGCAAGGCTGTGAGGGCATTTATATTTTATGGCAGACTTTAAAACTGTGTCATGTTTTTTACGAAATTACTTTCAATAAAGATTGATGGACTTTTTATTTTTTCTTTCTTTGTTTATTTTCAACTAAGGAACAACAGAATTACATAACAGAAAAAAATGGCCATTTGAATTCAATGGGATAACTCTAGAACATGTGTCTTAGTTAGTACCTTGCTCTAGCCATCTCAAATAAGATGAGCAGAAAATCACTTTGATCCTCTTAGAAATCCTTGTTATTAAAAACTACAGGAAGGTGAGAATTTTTATAGAAATAGAAGCAAATGGAAATTATTTTAGGCTTAGCTTCAAGATGAACAGAAGGAGAAAAGCCCTCATGGGACAAAATCCATAGAACTATAAAATTTTGATCCCATATTATTCCATAAAAGTGCTCAGGCACCCCAACCAAGAGAAATGCCTTTGGAACCCTGCTAAAGTAGGGTCTCATTGTATACAAAAAAGACATAAATGCAGAGGTTCTTTTTATTTATTTATTTTACTTTATTTTATTTTATTTCTTTTTTCCCCATTAGAAGCATGTTTTCCCTCAGCACTGAAATTAAAGACAAATTTGAAAGGAAGTTTTTATTATAGATGCACAATCTGAAAATGTTAAGAATTTAATAGTGTTAATTGCTCCATGAAGTAAGTTTTGTCTGTCAGTGTTAGAGATGCTACCAGAGTCTATTAAAAAGTAGAAATCTTAGTGCTTCTAAAGACATAGAATGTGTTTAAGTCTCTGATTGGGTGAATGGGAATTTGGAATTGATTTAGCAGTTGAAATTGGAAAATCCCATTTTCATCAAGACAAATAAGACGATCTGGAGAAACTGAAAGTTAATATCAGTATGTTAAATATATTTTTCCCTCTTTTGGATCTCATATCAAAAGCATTGGAAAACGAAGTTTTTATGGTATATGAGTCTCAGAGAAACTTATTGCATAGCTGGGGGGGGGGGGAAGTCACCCTGAAATAATTACCTGTTTCCATATGTATGAACTTGTCAGATATTCAGCATCCACTCAAAGCTACTGTTTCTTCAATACAATTCAGACACTCTCATCTTTAGACAATATGAGGAAAGAATTCCTGACTGGTGGTAGTTTTCTTCTGAAGTCATGACATCACATGATGAAGCAGACAAATATTTCCCTCTCATCCAACTTTAAAATTTCTCTTACTAAGAAGATATCAGCTAAGTTATCCTTCATGTGGATGCACAGAACCTTAGTTCAACAGTGAAAGCAAGCTCATTTTTGTAAATTTGACCTTATGTTACTTACACATGTCATAACTGTATTTACATTGTTTTTTATTTGTTTGAGAGGGAAGAAACATGTTATTTACATAGAATAGAGGCCATTAACATGGCTGCAAAAAAAAAAAATAAACTGATTACTAAAGTTTCTACCTTCTGTCTGAAGTAGGTGATCTAGACTAAGTCCTCTTCTTTAAAACATTACAATTTTACTACAAAGTAAAAAATGTCCATGAGAAAGAAGTAAGGCGTAAGCCCTCAGAATTAGACTCCACACAAACCAGCTGTACAGCTCACTTAAAGGTCTTCCTCACTGTCAGTGCCCCTGCTCATTGGGAAAGAAGGTAGCTGATGCTATTCAAGTTTTAAAACATCTCATTATGACACTATTGCTAATTTGGACACTGTCTTTAGTGATCAGTGGCATTGTTCATGGTTGCAAATGCACTTTTTTATTTGTTAGGTCCTACAAATATTTCATTTACTTAAGTAGGGAAGTGCTGAACAGTCACACAGCTGTTTGGAACCTGGAATAGCTTAGCAAGAAGACCCAGAAGAAAATCATTGCTTGGTGGCACATTTCTTTATCTACCAATACATAGCAGGAGAGCAGGACTTCAAACATATGTTCATGGTGTAATTTGCTTTAAATAGGTAAAAAGACAAATACATTTTAGATATATAGTTTACTCAGAAATAATTATTCACTTATAATAATTAGCTTTGCTGGTGAGATTTATATATATATATACATATTTAATACATGTATTTGGCTAATAGAAGTGAAAGGTATTTCTTTTCGCTTGGCTTTCTTTCTTAGGATTAGTATAACGTGACAGATGGCTGATGTCATCTTTACTTGGAAGAACTCAGCTGGCAATAATAGCATGGTACATTTCTGGGGATTTGCGGTACTGTATGTCATGAAGCGGTTTTCAACCAAAAAGAGTCCAAAAGGGAATTCCCAGAAGTAAATATCTGCCTATGATATCCTACTGAGTCTTGTTGATGCATCACAAACAGAAGGAAGCATAGAGTCTTCATAAAACTCCATAAATATTTACAATATTGTTGGAAATACATTGGAAATGCTACAGATTGCAAATGGTATGGGTCCCCTTGGCACTGTATCTTTAATTTCGCTGTTGAGTGAGAACAACAAAAACTGGTGCTTTATATACATCAAAATCTGTTATGTATATATTTGAAGTTCAGTGATTTTTGTCACATCTGACATTTGTGTGTAATAGAGTGAAAGCATTAATATTATTAGAATATAGATACCCTAGTTGATTGTTTTTCATTTTGCTAATGATTGCAGTGATGAGTAGACTAATGTCACGGTCGGAGGGTTAAAGCTAATGAGAGCTTTCCATCAAACCATTGATTAATAGTGGGTACCATACTGAAAAAATTTCAGATTGCTCTTTCATATAAAGAACAAAGGCACAAATGGACTGACACCAGTTTAAACACTATCTAAAAACATGTTTATAAACCTTCACTCATAATTACACCTAGACATGAACTCTCACAAAACTGTGAGAAAATATTTAATAACATGTACATTTTATTAGTTTTGATTGATAAGGATTTGAATCAACTTCTGCTTTATAAATCTATAGTTTCTCCATCTGCCGTATGTTAAGTTGTATTAGATTTTATATTTCTCTACCTAATAGCATGCTGAAAAGTAGCTTTTTCTATAGGTGCAAGAATATGTCATTTTGTAGCACATGTTTTTAATATGAAAAAAGATTTTTGCAATAGCTGATTTTATAATTATACTTTATATAATTTAACTCTGGGTGATATTTGCCACCACTTTATCAAAGAACAGGCTTTATTGTCTAGATTCCAAAGGGAATGCACTCACTGACATCCATAAAACTCTAATGCCCTTACACATACGGTTTGATTTTTGAGTGGTCCAGTGTGGAGCCATGAATTGGACTTGATGATCCCTGTGGGTCTCTTTCAGCTCAGAATATTCTATGATTCTATGATTCTCTAACACTTCTTAAATAAAATAGGTATAAATGTAAGAGTGAAGACCTTTATCCAGAACAAACTGCAGAAATATTTTAAATAGTGATTTCTCATTTCAATGATATTTTCCACTCTCAGCTGTCACAATAATAAGGAAAAGTTAGCTTGAAGGATACTGGAAAAATAGCTCTTTAAAATAAATAAATAAATAAGTAAATAAATAAATGAATAAACTGACATTACTTTTAAAATTTCATACTGTTAAACAAATTGTGTATGTTGTTTTTACAGTCCTGCTAAGTACTTTTCAAATAGATTCTGGTGGTTTTCATTTAGCAAATAATATCATGTGGCTATGACAGGTAAAGCATGAGAAAACTTAATGTCTTTAAACAGATGTCTATACCTGTCATGTTAGCCTTCACTTATATATCTGAGAAATGCCCAAATAAAATATGCCTGTGATATTTATATGAGTATTTTTATTCCTTTTTCATATCTTATTAGGGAACAAAATTAAACGGTTGCATGTGCTATGGTTAAGTTAAATCCTTATCCACCGCCTGAATATTATAATGGACCAGTGATACCTACTAGTACCAATGTAGGTTTTTCCCATTATATGAACAAATTTGAAACAGGTCAGCGTTATAAAGGGCAGCATAATCTTGTCCTGATCCAGTGCAGTTATGTTGCTTGTGCATTGAAGAGACCATCATGCCCTGCAATACTGAAAATTGTAGGCTTGTAGGATTTTTAATGCTCTTCTTTTGTGATACTGTATATGTCTTTCCAAAGCATGATTAAATAATCATAAGAACTCCTCTAAGGGCTAATCTGCGTTATTTCCCAGATTTTCACCTTGGGGACATATTGTCCCTTGTCACTGAAACCTCGGGGACAGAAGGGTACGCCACAGGGTGGCACAGCAGGAAGCTGAGATACTGATGAAACACTGTTCAGTTAATGAAGGCATGGCCCATGGCCTCTGCTGGTATGCCATATGTTTGAAGAAATGCTAATGACTACAATTCAAATACCTTTTTCATCTTAACTATATGTAAATGTGTTTATAAATGCTCTCTTATAAATATACTATCACATTTTTAAAAGCTAAGTGCTAATGTTGCTTTCAACATCTATAATACACAATAATTAAAACTTTAGCAATTCTGCTTAATTATACCTTATGGGAAACTGTACAGTAATTTATAGAAATTAAGCAGAAAAACGAAGAACTACTGAAATAAAGCAGTGGTGGAAGAACAGAATAATAAATCACTTAGATCATTAATTTACAAAAGCAAAATCATTGTGAAAAGACAACTTAGAGCCCAATTCTCAAACAGCTGAGGACTGTAAAGGGAAGATCAGTTATGAAACTCAAAGCATCCCACTAAAAAACTCTTTTAGCAAGTTGCTTTATCTTCCATGTGACTTTTTTTGAACTGACATCATTTCTTAAGAAAAGCAAATATAACAAACATACAACAACAGAACTAGAGATTTTAGAGTAAAAAAGAAGTGTGTGATTTTAATTCAGCTCTTTTTTCTTTGCTGTGCTTTTGTTAAAACCCTGTAACACTGCAGGCGATCATTAACCATAAGTGGCATTTTGCAGTGAATCATCTCCTCCACAAGTGGTCAAAACAACATCTTCACTGCAAAGGCAGAAATTCTATTCAGGAAGAGCAGTTGGTGACCACGTTAGGACATGGAACAGAAATATTTTTGCTTCAAGACAGGACAACATGTTGCAGTTGACTATTCCAAAGAAGCCCACACACTACAGACTAAAGTGTAGTATTGCTAACCTTTGAATCTGATACTCATTTTTTCCTTTTTGTTTCCCTTGTTGATTCATTTGTTTTTCAACTTAAGTTCCTGACCTAAGTCACTCAAATGCAAATACTGCAGTTAATTTCTACTACAGAATTCAAACAAATTTAAGATGAAGAAGAACCATCTATATTAATATCTCTGAGAAAGAGTACTTAACATATCATCCATCTCACACAGGAAAACAGATTAAACTTAACTACTGTCTAACTTCATTTTCTAACCCCAAATACAGTTCAAGTAATATGAAAGCTAAACTGTAACTGCTTGTTAGGGAATTGTTCCAATATAGAACATCTATTTTTAATGTTTATTTTTCTCTTACATCTTCAGAATTAAGGTGGAGGAAGTAATGTGCCTTACTTGTCCAGTTTCAGCCACAATTGCTTGTCCTACCAGAGGAAGATTTTTTTTCTGCTTTCATTTTACCTGAAAAAATAAAAAGAAGTTAAAAAGGGGGTCCAAAATGTAACTTTAAATAACAGAGAGGAAAACTGAAAAAAAATCCCTATACTATTTTGCAATCTTAGCTAAATTAAGGCAACAATTTGAAAAAAATATTTTCTGTCACTGTAAACATATATTGAACATTCCATGGGAACTCATACCAGTCTTGTCTTTGATTTATTTAGTGAGATGCTGGAACCTATTTTACAGTCATGCCACTGAATGTCTTCTAAAAAGAACAGTTGAAAGCAGGCTTTACAAAGGAAGATACATTAAAATTAAAATAAACAGAAGAAAATATCAGAATATCTGCCATTTCTGGGACATTAAACTGCTTAAATCAAAGGCAGGTTTTTTTTTCTTCTATCTTCATCCAGGCAAGATTTTCAGTGAGGGACAAGAATTTGCCCCTACGTATTTGAACACATGCTCTGAATGTCTCATTTTTTAACCATTAACACTGACTGGTCTGCAAAGGTGTCACTCCCTTCTGGAAGGCTGGTGAGGCATGAGTCATTTGTTGGCCTTCTATACAGAAAAGAATTTCACACTCTAGCTGCATTTTAGTTTTTATTGACAAAAATGTAAAATATGTAGGACTGTAATTGAGTGGAGCATGTTCCTCAGCTTAGCAGTTCAGTTCCATCTTTAGAAAGTAGAGAACTACTTCAGCATATTCTGTGGAGAGCTTGAGTAAAGCGAATTTAGGTTCCATTACCGCAGTTAGCTAAATCTATTCCTCTAAAAAGGAAAAGATATTCCTTTATTTCCACTTTATACAAAAGGAAGTCAGGAGGAAGAGACAAATGATTGCATTTTTAGAAGGGATAACAGGTGAACTTAGTGATTTTAATAGAAATCAGAAAACTTTGGAAGACTGGCCCTCAGATTCAGACCTAGTAGAGATTTAAACTTTTAAAATGGGATTTCTGTAGAACTTATCCTGCTTCAGAACTGGAAAATTCCATTCAGTTCTGAGGATCTAACACCTATCTTACTATTGTTTGCAGTTTCTAGGTGTTATGAAAAAATTTTTCAACAAAACAAATACATGTCACATAATTCAATCTAATTCAAAGAATAGGTAAATTGTTTTCTTATAACCAGATGAACATATAATTTGTGTAGTGTAGGAGAAAAAGTAGTGATGGTGATGAAGAATGATTAGTTTTGTGGAGGGCAACAAAGATGATTAGGGGCCTGAAGTAACTCTCTTGTGAGGAAAGACTGAGAGACCTGGAGCTGTTTAGTCTGGAAGAGACTTATGAGGATTGGTTGAAACTACTTTGAAGAACACCAAGACTAAAGTATGATTCTGAGATTTGATGAGGTGATCTTGGACATTTGCAGGCCTTTATGATCTTACTGCATTTCATCAGCCCAAAATGAAGCACACACCAGGTACATCAAAATAGCTCTTACCTTATCTGTAAGAGAATTTTGAGCCTCAGAACACAGAAGACATGCTGTCCTGAAGCTTCATAAAGCTTGGAGACATTCATGATACCAGCAATTCCTCTTTGGAGTGCAGGGACCACTGGGTATATCTGGCTTCATGCTATACTAGATGTCATCAGTAGAAGACAAGGAAAAATAGTAGACCAAATTTTCAGTCTTCTACAAAAGAAATTTTAGTAACCTGCTGTTAAAAACTGTAATCCTTGGGGGAAAAATCTTGACTCAGCAGAACAATGCTTGGAATAGCAGTGACATCCTCAGTGAAACAACTGGATACTGAGAAGTATCTTCTATTTACTTCTTTCAGAAGTATATACTACCCACTGGTCCAGGGTTGAGAAATCCTTTGTCTGAGGGGTGGATTATAGGTGCACAAGGCCATGGGCAATAAGAGAGAGATAAACTGCAAATGAATGGCCAGGAAGCAGTCTTTTCTGTGGGCTTATCTCAAGAAATGAGGCCATCTCATGGGGTGAGTTTGCTATAAAACAAATTTCTGGGCTAAAAAAATTAAAATTAAATTAAATTAAATTAAATTAAAACATAAAAATAAAATAAAATAAAATCTATAGAAATATTTTTATTATATAGAAAAGTTTCAAAAATATTTAAGTTAATAATAATGTATTAAATCAGTCTCTAGTAAACTTGAAATTGGAAATAAATTTTGAAACAAGTTGTGACTTTATACTCCAGCGTGAAGAATGCTGCAAGAATACTGAGATACTTTGTTTCAAAATAGAAAATGCCTTTCAAGGAAATTTAATCAAAATTTATACTGTCCTCTAAAAAGTTCACTTTTGTCACAATGCTTTTTCTTAACTGGTGCACCTATAACTTACATTTAGGATCTTCCAAAACATTTTAATTTTGAAGTTATATAGAAAATTCTGGTGCTAGAAGAGAATCTTTTGAACACTAAAAGCTTAAAATAGCTTTTCAAATTAGAATCAAATGCTTTAAAGTTTCCACCTGGATATGGCTGGGAGATTCTTTCATGAAACAAGTGAAGTGTGGAAAACACTTCAGATTTTGCTAAATCTGTACAAAGGATTGAAGTATCAAGACTTTCACAAGGAAAAACACTGCAGCATAACCACCTGATTATTCAACAGTGATTTATTCAGTCTATTTACACATATAGATCATATGAGATGCTAACTCTCTGGTAAAGATAAGCTTATTTCAGCAAAGGATGCTGGTGCCTGAGCACCTTTTATTTATACTAGAAGAGCTACTGAAAGATGAAAGGGTATAAAACTAGAGGACAGAAAGCAATGCAATCTTGATAACACAGACTAAATAAGTACTCTATCATCTCTCTCCCTCTCTAATGTAGAAGGCATTTAAGCTGTAGTTTAAAAGCATTTTCACACCACCATTCCTTGGAGTCTTCAAACACACAGTACCTACCCTTGCTCAGCCATAGTTCATTTCACTATAGATATCCAGAAAGCTAATAGTTTCCCTGGAACTTGCTATAATTTTAAGCTTGTGTACAATATGTTAACTAATTACACAGCTCCCAGATATTTGTAACATGTAGCACAACTCTGAGATTGCATTTAAATGAGAGACAGGCATGACTACTGATGTGTTGTTTGTTAGTGCTGCTCAGCAAGGAAAATGCTACATTACACATTGCCAAATTCACAATACTTCATTGGTTATGCTTCAGAGATAACAGAAAGCATACAACACTTAATCAGTGTTCACTGTTCCGCAGGCTATATTAAATAATAATAATAATAAACTGAGAAGTACTTCAGGAAAAAATAGACTACAAAATTAATTACAAATTGCAAATACGATGCAAATGGATGCAAACAAGACAAACAAAATATGTATTTTTCTACCAAACATGGACTTGATATGAAAAACCCAGATTTACTGAGAAACGAGGGCCCACAGGTCAGGCCACATATTATCCAAAGTGGTTCAAAACTAGAAAAAAAGATCAGGATATCTAAACATGAAATACAAAACTCCTTAAGCTGTTTATGTGATTTCCATTGATAAATATACTCCAAATACAATCTCAGACAATTTAGAATTGTTACATTTTATAAATATTCAATTAAAAACTGTTGAAAATAATTATTTAGGATTCCCCCCCCCATTTTTGGAAATGGATGCCCACAAAAAAAAAAAATGGATTATTGAATTTGAAAGGACTAATAATGAGATCAGTGCAAACTATTGATAATGCTACTGAGTGTGGATTTGTGGGTGGTTTTTTTTTCCTGTGAGTAGAGGTAAAAGCAACCAGATAGTCATTTTACAACAAAAGCTCCTTTTATAAAAGCTGGAATTTAATAAATATATTCAGTCAACAGTTATAAGTGAATATACATGTTTTCTAATCTATAGATTAAATATTTATCAATATATATTTTTAAAAAAAGGATATAAAATAATAATTCATCATTACTGCAGCAGATAGCATTCTTTGCCTTTTCAGTTTAAACAAAATTATGATAGATAATAGGTAAAATATGATAGATGATTTTGTGTTTAAACTTCTGATATGAATTATTTAATTAATTGTTCCTATTTTATGCTAAAACACTAAATATATTCATAGGTCAATAGGTATTTTAGTAAGAGTATCTTTTAAATTTAGGGCTATGTCATCACCAGACTAAATTAGAAACTAGACAATTAATATTTAACATCCATTAAAACATCTTGACACTTGTAAGCTTAACCACTGTCCCTCCAGTAATGGTTTCATGAAACACCTGTTTGTAAATTACCTCTTAATTTTCAAATAAATGGATCACTATTACAACTTCACAGTGAAAATAGATGGCAAAACCTCAAAGAAAATATCTTTTTAGCAACACAAAAGAGGCCCATCTTCATGAGAGCTCCAGAATTTACTTCATGCTGATCAAGTCAAGAAAGAACGACAGAAAAACTAGAGGAAAATCTACTAAGATTTATTTTCAGAACATGTCTCAAAACTGATGTGGATTTCAAGCTAACTTTAAAAAGATGACCAAAAAACATTCCAGGAAGAATTGGTATTTGCCACAGAAATTGAATTTCATCTTGAAGCAAGAAGCAGCTGTTACTGAGAATGTATTTACCAGGTAAATGCATGAAGAAAAGAGATTCTAATCTGGCATATGATATTACTGAATTATTTTTAAGATGTCGGAAGAACAAAACAAATTGGCGGAAATGCAAGTTGTTGGAAAGAAATGCTGATACAGTGGAGAAAAAACATTAGAAGAATGCAAAGTTAACAGCACCCTTCATAACAAGAGTGAAGGGTATAAGGCATTCAGTGAAACTTATCTTCAAGATTGGGAAGAGCAGGCCTGAAGTATAGTATAAAAAAGCTATTTGCTTTCAAGGATGAAATTCCAGGTCAAAAATATTGAAGAGCCTAAAAGGTTCGGAAACAAAACTGGGAAAGTGTAAATGGCTATAACTACTTAGAACATGTGCCTACTTAACCAAGATTTCTTTTCTACATTTGAAAAGTGAACTGGAAAATCTAAGGTAGCTAAATGTATTCTGTGCCAGGAAAAAAAGTTCTAATCTTCTGTGTCTTAGATAATAAACAATATATATATATATATATATATATATATATATATATATATATATATATATATATAGTATATATATTAATAAAATCTGCAGAAATAAAGTCTGATTCAAAAGCAGTATTTTTGCAAGCTCTAGTACTCAGTTTGAAAAATTGAGGGGAATAATCAACTTTAAACCCGCCTCCCTTCAAAACAGAGATTTCTAGTATGTTATTTAAAGTCCACAGGCCAAATTGTCTACCACTTAACTCTGACTTCAGAGAATCAGCAAAACTGCAGCTGCAAAGAGTAGAAGCTTACTAGGATGAAAATTTCTTTCCAACTATGCGGTTTTGAAAGATCCTCACATCTAAGGCCTCAAAAAAAAAAAAAAAAGAAAAGAAAAGAAAAGAAAAGAAAAGAAAAGAAAAGAAAAGAAAAGAAAAGAAAAGAAAAGAAAAGAAAAGAAAAGAAAAGAAAAGAAAAGAAAAGAAAAGAAAAGAAAGAGAAGAAAAGAAAAGAAAGAAAAGAAAATGATGAACTGTGTAGAATTGTAGAATCATTTGAATCAGTAGGGACCTTTAAAGATAATTTGTACAAATCCCCTGCAATGAACAGGGACACCTACAGCTAGGTCAGGTCACTCAGACCCCCATCAAGCCTGACCTTGAGTGTTTCCAAGGATGGGGCATCCACCACATTACTGGGCAACATGTTTTCATGCCTCACCACTCTTACTGTAAAAAAAAACTTCTTCCTTATATCCAGTCTAAATCTCCACTCCTTAAGTTTAAATCTATTTCCCCTTACCCTGTCACAACAGACCCTGCTGGAGAGTTTGTACTCTTCTTTCTTATAGATCCCTTTTAGATACTGAAAGGCCACTCTCAGGTCTCCTGGAGCCTTCTCTTCTGCAGGCTGAATAGACCTAACTCTCAGCCTGTGTATTTCTGCTTCTAACCAATCTACATTTCTTCAACGTGATACAGGACACTTAAGGGCATACTAAACTTCACTAAAATCATTGAAATTTAAGCACTTGTCAATAATTTCATGAATAAGGACTCATACATATGCAACAGTTTTATTTCTTTTAACTGTGACGACTTCACAGTACATTTTCAAGCTTTCACATATGAAGAACCACTAATATCAAGAGCAAAATGTCATTACTTGCTTACAATTTCCCCTCCTAAGAAATCTTATAAATTTTACTTCTACATAACTTTAGTTTCTGGTGCTTTTTTTCATTGCTTGCTTTGTTTATTTTGTTTTAGAAATGTAATCTAGATTATTGTATCATGTCACAGTCCTCCTATGTCATTGTCTATCAATTAACTCTGAATTCAGAGAATCATCAAAACTGTAGCTGTAGTGACCTGAATACTTTTGCTTTCTGATGTGTTCAGTGCTGGATTATGTAATTTTGTTTCTGTATTTCTGTATACATAAAAATAATAGCTGATACACATGTGAATTTGAATGCCATACTAAAAAAAGTACAGAAGATGGAGTGAGAAAGTAAAAATGTATTCACGACACAGGAGATTCACAAGGTTCAGTAGGACAGCTCAGTCTGTTAAAGAAGCTCAGAGTTTTGGATAATTGCTTAAGAGTTTTTTTGGGTTTTTTTCTGAAGAAATTTAAATATCATTTTCAGAAAGAGCTCAAGCACAGAGAGACACCTAATAGAATTATTACTTCCCAGTTCCCTCAGAAAGGTTGGAGCTGAGTTGAAATTAAACTGTGGGTGACAGTTCAAATGCGTAATTTTCATTTTTTGTGTCTACAGTAATTTAATTAAATGATCATAACTGTGGTAGCTTCTCTTTCAAATGCTTAGAAAAATCTTACAGATAGAATTCGTTGTCCAATAAGGAATTCCCTTAAAATAGCATAGGGAAAAAAGTCAAATAAGGCAAACAACCAGTGCACTGATTTGCAAAAGGGTATCCACATTTGTTGGATTGCTGAAAACTGTGTTAGGGACTAATGGAGAACATCAAGAAAAACATATGACAAAGTTGAGTGACATTCAACATCTGGGTGGCTAAAGAGCAAAGCTGTAAGAAAAACAAAGTGATTGGCTGGGGTACAAAGATCCTGTCAACGTGAAAATAAGTTAAAAAAACAATTTTACTCTTTAAATTCATATTGAGGACAGTGTCATCATGATGTAACTGAACTCATGAAAATCAAATCAATCAATTGTTGCAGCACTTTGTGGAAGAGCAAGAAGCAGAAAATAGGAACTTGACAGACTGATCTACCTTTGCCCTGATGTTAACTTGTCAACATTTATAACCCCAGAAGGGTAAATCAGACAATTTATAAATTATTCTTAACATTGATGACAGCTGCTGTCCTTCTCACAATGCTTGCAAAACTCACTGACTTTATTTCAGTATTACCATTATTACTAAAAAAAAAAAAAAAAAAAAAAAAAAAAAAGTAATCTAGCATCATCTTCAAGAGATAGATTAAAAAACCAAACAAACAAAAACTGTTATAAATCCAGAATGAAACAAACAAACAAACAGAAAACAAACAAACAAACAAACAAACAAACAAACCCCCCCCCCAAAAAAAAAACCCAGAACTGTCGTGAAACCTTAAGCCTTCTGGGACATAGGAGCTTCTAAAGACTGCCAAAAACAGTGATAAACTACCTCTATCATTCAAGGCAGGAACAATGCTACCAACATTTCTGATCTGATAGTGAAGTCATAGAATTATGGAATATCCCAAGCTGGAAGGGACCTACCAGGATTACTGAGTCCAACTCCATGTCCTTTCTGGATTGCTCATTGAAAGAGAAATAAAATATGTGAATATTTTCTTTGTCCCCTTTCCAGAACCCAGGAAATACTGCACAACAAAAGCAATATTTTTTCTAATTTTGATAAGACAAAATCTTTCAGTACCTTCTGATGAATTCTGAAGTGTAGAAAAGTCAAGAGTTAACTGGAAAAACTCTCAGACTCAGCCTGGTTTGCTGTAGTGTGGCTAAAAGATGAAGGAAGACGAAGGTGAGATTCTTAGCATCCTAAGTCTTTCAGCCTTATTGGCTGAGTGGGCTGAAGCCTGAAAAGAGAGGAAGTCTATCAATTCCTGAGTAAGGCAGGGGTCTTTCAAAACCTTGCAGGTCTTTCAGGAGTTCAGTATAATCTTCAGTGGCTATAATGCAAATCATTTTTACATTTCTCTTACTGAAAAGTGCAGCTGTGTATTTTAAGGCTTTAGACACCTCAATCCAGTGTGCAGATATATTATTCATTTTACTGCTTTATTTCATTTCACTGCGGCATCTGGTCAAGAACTCAGGTGAACAAAAGGTTTCCAGTTGGATATGTAGCATACGTAAAGGACTTTTGTGTTTGTTTTGTTTTTTTTTTTTTGTAAATCTTAGATAAAGCATTGTGAATTAGATTATTATGTCTTTAGAGGTGAAAAGAACTGAAGCAATTGAGGAAGAGAGAATGTCTAGGCATGTTAAAGAGCAATATAATTAGGAAGCTCTAGAATTTACAATGTCCAAACAGTTTGTTGAGGAGACTGGTAATGAGCATGAAAAGAGACAAAAACTTTGGAAGGATAAGCAGCAGAGATCGATATGGAACACTAGCTGTCAAACTACAGAAAGTATTGTAAACCACTGTTAGAAAATTCCTCAAACATTACTCAGAAGAAACAAAAAAAGAGTGTCTGTATGTACGTATGTGTCGACAGGACCCTAGCTCATTAGAGTAAGAAAGAGAATGGGTAGCATTGTATATAAGATAAAGCAATTCTTGATGCAGTTCTTTTGCTGCCCTTCTTACAGAAGACAAAGATGAAAACTGTATTTGGAACTTGCATGTAAAAGGTTAGATATTTATCCAAACAAGTGAGAACTGCTAGTCTAGAAAATATACAGAATGTAGCATCTAGCATTTGTGAGCTGGTTCTTCAGTTCAAGCACTGTACAGTTTCTTAGTGATGAATGTAACTGGTTTCTTCTTTATTCCCTGTAACTCCTAATTAAATTCAGGTCTGTCTGAAGAAAATACAAAAGCATTCCCTCAATAACTAGAAATAATATGAAATAATAGAAAAAAAAAAAAGGGGGGGGGGGGGGGGGGGAGAAACAAACGTTCTCATAGTAAAGAACAAACACAGGAGGCAGCGTGACCTGTTGCCTGACAGGAACAGAACAGGCTAGGTGAATTTGAATCCATATGGAATAGAGAGCTTTGCTGTCTGGAACTGATAGTATTTCAGTCTCCCCTTCTAATTCACCCCCCTCACAGTACCTTCCTACAGAAATGCCACAGCCTCCTTTCATAGGTAAGAAGTTATCTGAAAGCCTATTTGGTAACATTTAACAAATATGAACAGTAACATTCTGGATGGACACTACATTCTGAAGAGTAACAACTGCAAATTCTTTCATTAATTACATTCAAACAATCAAAGGCAATCACATACAGCACATCCAGTAACATATTTTCCAGAATAAATAAGGAAATAAATGCACCCAGATTCCTGGTATGGGATTAAGCAAATAAAAAGCTACAAGCATTTGCAATCCATTTTTTTTTTCAGTTGAAACGCTAATTTATGATGTTTGGTATAATTAAGCATATGAAAACATAAAGATCTTTCTTATACTTAAACATTTTCAGCCAAGCAGAACTGGGTCTTCATTGGCCGTGTTTTGTAAATGTTGAACATCAGTCCTTTCTTGTATCTTTTTTTTCTTTCACCAACTGCTGAAGTCTTCATTTACACTGTGCAAATTACCCTTAGCAGCAGGTAGGAAGCAATCAGCAAGGTGTAGTTGGCAATAGGTCTAATTTTCATTACAAGATGGAGAGAGCCAGGGGACATGACATTTGTCCAACATAGTCCAGGAGGTCTTTATTAGGAAAATTGACTTTGGACTGTAGTCTTTCTGATAAGACACTGAAAGAAGAAATGTAGAAGATAGGTGCATTTTTTGTTTGTTTGTTTGTCTGTTTTGTTTCTTTGTTGTGTTATAGTAGTTGTTTTTTTTTTTAATTTAATCTTTTTCTTTTCTTTTCTTTTTATTTTTGTTTATTCATTAGAATAATAAAAACACAAAATTACAAAATACAAAATACAAAAAATTTTAAAATGCCAGGAAATAAATATGATTCTCATGCTCTTGGTTACCCTGAGCTTATCAGAATTAAAAAAAAAAAAAAAATCACAGAAAGTCATCAATGAAGCCATCAGCAACAAACATGGAAAAAGAAATCATCAGGGGTTTTTTTTTTGGATGAAATAAAATCCTGGTTAATTATTTCACTCTAGTTAATGTTTTGAAGAAGTAATGGTATAAAACAAGGATTTTCCGGGGGACAACTGACAGATGACACAAGACTGTGATACTGTGTGATACTGTGTGTGATTTTTTTATTTTTTTATTTTTTTATATTGAAGTAAAACACAAAACAATAAAATTCAGAAACTGAATGTCCATGGTGTCTCCTGAAGTTGATTTAAGCCCCCTGAAATTCTTAATTATCTTTTAAAGATGACTGTCTCCCCTCTAGAGGATCAGTGGCTGGAATTTTCCCCATTATGTCCTGTTATTTCTTGTTTCAGTTTTCCTTTGAATAATCACTCTGGTGTCTCCCTTCAGGAAGAAGGAATGTTGTACACTTTAAAGCATTAAGTGAATGTATTACAGGGATTTTGTTTTCACTAGATCTGTAAATACAAAGAACTCTTTCAAACAAATGAATGCCCAGAAGGCTGTATTTTGTTTCCTTTTAAATAATACATTTGATTGCTACTGGCCTTGGAACTAAGTTTCCTACTTTACCCTAAAGTTGGAATGCAGCTACTTTGTTAACTTTCAGAGAACTAACATCTTTTTACTCTTACTCAAGCAAAATTCCCAATATAGTCAATGCTATAAATTCAGATTTGAATGTAGACTGTAGCTGCTGGGTAAAGGTGTTGAACTGTATATACACCTTAAGACATTATTATTTATATGTACCTTTAATATAATGTTCTCAAGGATATTAATGTATTCATGTATATTTACCTGAATAGGATCCCTGGAGTATAGGTGAATAGATGTGGGTGTGTTTGGTTTTTTTTGTATGTAGAAATGAAATACCAGATTGATTGTCTGTATAATAACAGAGCATTGAATACTTGTCTTCTGAATGTTAGGTTAACATTTGAATAACAGGAGAAGTATTCAACTATTGTCAGTAAGTTATACATCTAACTTAAAAGGGAGAATAAAAGACTAATCCTCATCCCTACACACAACATACATGCCTCTCAGATGTGCAGGAGGACTTACACAAGCTTCTCAAAGAAATTCTCTCTTGAGGCTTTTTGATGGGCCACAGAATTTCAGATCTCTGGAACTACAAGCAAATGACAGCTAACATAAATGCATGGAGAAAATGAGCACTGAGTGGATAAGTTGTAGTGAAGCTTTTTTTTCCTAAGCACTTTTATTTAAAGTCTAAAGGATTTAAAATGAAACAGATCTCAAACAATTGTATAAAGCTTTAAGATTAGTTCATAAAAACTCAAATGCTAGTGTGACTGCTTATTCAATATAGTTTGAGACATGGAGACCTGCAAAGCTGGGGTGGGGAAAGTGAAAAGAAGGAAGAAATACTGAAGAGTGGTACTGACAGTGATCTTCACAGAAAATCTCCAATTGGAGAGAAGTACCCCTAAGAGTTGATTCAGTCCAGAAACAATGATTTGGTCATGATTTTAGAAAAAGAACACTCTCAAATCATTTTTTTTTCTTCTTATACTACAGAACAATGCATTTCACAGAGAGTACTTAATTACTCTTTTAATCTCTCTCAAATTCTATCTGAAGTCAACCATATGTTGCAGAAATTCATGCTGTGAAATACTGGACCACTTAAGGATATAATGGTCAGATGTACTGACTACATTGAGAAAACAAGTTGTCTTTTCACTTTGTTTTAATTGATTTGTTTATTCCTATATTTTCCTTTAATTATCTGTTTTCACAATCTTACTGCCTAAGTTTTCACATAGTTTTATTAGGATCTATGTTACAAAGATCAAAAAAGAATGGAGCACAGTTACCATTCTTCTATCATCAGTTTGCTTATATCTCCAAATTACACTAGCTCTTCATGATTTTATGGAATTACTTCAGCAATATTAATTATTATATAATAAAACTTCTTGCCATATCCATTCTCCAAAAAAATTCCTTCACATATTCCATAAATACAGTAAATATTTCACAATCCAGGTTTAACAGTTTCAGAAATCCCAATCATAAGTCTTGAAAACAAAGAAATTAAAGACAATTATTGTGAAATTAACTGCCCATAGACAAAGATTATATTACAGGCCTTCAACAGCTTCACTGACTGAGCTATGTTAAACAATCTGCAGTCCAACCTCAAATCCTCATCAGATAATAGAGAGGTGTGCATTATATTCTCCATACATTTATTGCATGAAGTAAGGGAAAACAGAAAGAACAACAGTATAAGTTTTTAAAATGAAATTAGCTTTCCAGCTTATTATTTTTTTGTAGCACTGTATTAACTTGAGTGAGCTACACTTGAAATTATACAAGTAATTCTACAAAATGAACCAATGGCATAAATTGTAATAATAGCAAAACCTGATAACTTTCCATTCTATTTAATTTCCAGGGGAAAATGATTTCATTTTGCACTTCATGTCAACAGATTTAGGTTAAAAGCTTTTTTATACTCTTGAATAAGTGCAGCAAATGTTGCTCTTTGCTTTCATATTAGCTGTGATGTCCATCTCTACTGTAACATACCTCTTGTACCAGTTCAAGTATCATCCCCCCATGAAGAGGCAGAAAGGCAGTGAAATTATGTAAGCAAGTCTTTTCTGAAAACAAGCAGTGCTGGAACAAAGCGAAAGCAGCAAGTAAATCTATCCTGATCCACTTCTGCTTTCTAAAACTTTCTCAAGTTCTGTGAGATACAAGAGAAATGCAATTAAAACAATTCACTAAGTGCTTTATTTGCCACCTGCCATTCATTGAATACCTGCTGGTAAAAATGAGTTTTTTTACTTGCAGATTTGCCCTGATAGACTGGAAGTTCGTGAGTGCTCCAGGAGCCACATGAGAATAAATATAGATTCAATCAAATCAAATCAAATAAAAAGTGAATTACTTTCAGGTTGTCCCAGGGATATTTTTGTTTAACAGAACCAGGATAGTATATGAAGGCACTTTTGTTAAAAAATGTGGAGAAACTTATACTGGATGACTCTACTATAATATTTTTTTACTGTACAAATGGCTAGCTCTTACAATATTCAAAAGTTGTTTTTTTGTTATACTGTTGGTTTTTATTCCAGAACTCATGATACAGAGAAGCCTATAGACTGTTATCTTCATTAAATATAATTGTCATTTTCTGAGGGTTTAATATATGTATTTGTGGGTTGTTTGTTTTTGACCTACTCCTATTTTTGTAACAGCAGACATACTGGCCAATTTCAACAAATATGAGAGAAGAGATCCCAAAAGTTTCATTTCATGGGCTGAAGTAATCTGAGGTATTCATACTCCTAAAATTCCTCGTCATCACTTGTAGTGTGGTCATTAGATTCACAAGACAGTTATTTTACCTTATTTTCTTTTGCTGAGTTCCACTAGTAACATAAGTTGCTATATATTTGGGAAAAGAAAAAATAACTTTTTACTGGCCAGTACTGAAAATGCCTGAGGTTGGTGGCCCTGCCTGTGGCAGGAGGGTTGGAATCTGGAGGTCTTTAGGTCTCCTTCCCACCCACACCATTCTATGATTCTGAAAAGCCTATTCCTCACTAGAGAGTGAGGAGAGGAAAGAATAGAACAGAAATCATTTTCCTTTATTTCCTTTGTTTATGGATCTCCTTGTGAAAGAATCGGAAAGTAGAAGAGCAGGTAATACCTATGGCAAATCCCAAGGTAGCTGAGAGTGCAAGATTTGAACAAGTCCAATTTTAACTGCTAATACAAACAACTAATTACAGTACAGATTTATTATTACATTACAGAATGCATCTGTTTAAATGCATCTTCTTCCTTCTTTCTGCCTTGTGTGTATTGTTGTTTTTTGTTGTTGTTGTTTTGTTTTGCTTTGTTTTGTTTTTAATAATGTGATTATAGAGGACAATTAAATGTCCTAACAATGCCAGGCTCTGTTTAATTGTTTGCTCTTTCAGTGGAGAGACGATTATAAGTAATTCCCACACTGTTTACTAAAATTCACTTCATCGTTTTGATCAAAGATATTGGAAGATCTGCTATGGGATGCATAACTGTATACCATGAAACCATGTAATCAGATGTTGTAAAACAGAAACACTCTCTAGCTGTTGAAGTATATGTATAACTAACAGTGACTATTCATCCGGCCTGATCACTGAATTGTTTAAAATTCAGATACTGAACACACGGCACAAGTCACCTTAAGAACAATGTAATTAAAGCTTAAAAGCCTTCTTGTATCAAGAAAATACAATTCAACCACACTAGTCAATTCTCATGGTTTTTACAGTTTCTTGCAGAGCTATGAGAAGTAAAGCTAAAAGTACAGATAGTATCAGCATCACAGTTATGGTGAAGGAACGACTATGCATGTAAAAGCATAAGAATTAGATATCTTGGTTTACAAAAATTTTCATTGTCTTTTTAGAATGTTAAAGGCAGACATGATGTGTAGACAATAGTTAATACCATTCTGATACAGATTTTTGATTTAATCCAAATACTTCCAAAACTTAAGAGCTCAAAGTCAGGCTGAAAATAATGGCAACAGGTACTTGGCATCATTGACAAATGAGAATTGTTTGGAAAAGAAGTCAGAATTATCTAAGTAAATTTCATAAACTAATTTATTTTACGTTAGTATTCTTCTGAACCAATTTAACTTGCTCAGTTCATAATGTCAGCATTTACAATGTCAATAAAAATATAACGTTATACTATAATGTTGGGCAGAGTTTCATTTCAGTAAATCAAAGAGATGCCACATTTTCATTTCAGCAAGTCATTCCTAGTAAAAACAAGGTCATTATAAAGTCATTCTTTAAAGAGACTGACAGGAAGTATATCTAAAATGACCCTGTAAGGATTTTAACTAGCATGTAGTAAAGACATGGGTAGAGTCTAAAATGGAGTAGAGATGAAAAATGATACTTTATCTAGTGAAATATTTGAAATCCACAACTGTCTCAGTTTCTAGTTCTTCAGTAGAGAATGTTAAATAAAACCTAAGCTGAAAACAAAGAATTATTGTTCACTCTACCAGTAAAATGTTAAATGCTTTTATGTGGACCATGCCAATTACATCAGAAAGAAATGCAAAATAAATATTTTAAAGCTACAAGTTTCATTTAAACTTTGGGGGGAAAAAAAAAAAAAAGTTTAAAGTTTTTTTTTTTTCCTCTAATGAAATGAGCTCTTTACATATAAATTATATTGTAATAACAGAGCTCCCTGGTGGAAAAGAGTTCCTTCTCCTGCTGGCAAAAATTAAAATAATCACAGATGGCTAATGATCAAAAATACTGAGTGACAGCTCTGAAGTACAAGGCATAGATAATATTCTCAGAGCTACAATTTATTTATACTTAGAACTGGCTTTAGGCACCCACAAAATCTGGGTTTATGATGTCCTATTATAAAGGAGTTCTTTTAACCACCACTGCAGTTTCTGCTGCCAGGGTTTTTCCTTAAGACTAAATTGATCTCCATAATAATTTCACCAATATACTTGTGTTTCAGTGAACCAGTTATTGGAAAGAATCCTTTATAATTAACTATATTTATTCAAACCTTAAAGACATGTTGACTCCATCCTTGCATTATACTTAAATGTGTATTTTCTTTGGAGCTCTTAGAAACTGATTTACTGCAGAAGTCAGTGAGTGCAAAGAAAGGGTCCCAAAACATTTTAGTTTCCTGCATTTGAAGAATGGACTAAAAAGTGTCCTGTCTTTTTGATAGTGTAAAGAAACTTACCAGGTCTCATTCCCATTTATGTTAATTAAAATGCTTAATTGATTTCAAAGGAGCTAGGTAAGTTTGTTGGCAATTCTGGTTATCTCGGATATTATTTATTATCTTAAAGTTCCACCAAAAACTGTGCTAAAAGCTTTGTAGAGCAGAAACCTATCTGCAATATCAAACACTGTCAGTGTTGTAGGCTTGCAATTGTTCTTACTTTTCAGCATGCATCCAACTTGCATCACCATATGTTTCTAAGGGGAAGTTTGACTTTCTGAAGTGCAATTTCCAGCTTATCTAAACTAGAAGAAAAAATGGAGTGAGATTCTGGATCTACTGGAAATGTTTAGTAATAAGAATGTAGGTTTTAAATACAACAAAACATTACCTTTGGGTATTTGGAATATATTCATAGAATCATGGAATGGCTTGGTTTGGAACGGACCTCAATCAAGTTCCACCCCCCTCTGTCACAGACAAGGTTGCCAGCTGCTAGATCAAGTCCTAGATCAGATTGCCCATGAACCCATGGAAACACAATGTGGCAGTAGGTCTGTAGAATCATTTCTTCCTTCTCCATGTAGCTTTCAGCTACACATAAGATGGCTCAGAAAAGACAGTTTTTTTCAAACTTCACTATTGATTATTATTATAATTTATGGTTTTTAATAAGCAACCACAAAACACATGCACATACAAAGAGGGAGAGAGAGAAGGTCCTAACTAGCTACATAAAATTACACATATTACTAGACAAAGAGAATTCATAAGGAAGCAATCTTCAACATTAAAAACAGCAGGAAAAATGATAGTCAGAGCTTGCACTTGCCTAGTTTTTGCAGTTCATCTCCATAAGCACCCAAACTTTCATCACCAGATTGCAGAGCTCACAGATGTAATTGCTTAATAAACCTTTTGATTTTAAATTAACCATGAATTGTAAAGTCCAGCCATCGACTTTAGTGCTGACAACCAGTAGCTCTTCTGGCATGGTGCATAGTTTCAGATGGTTATATTAATTCACATTCTTTTTTATTCACATGTCTGACTGGACCTCTGCTGTATGAGCTGAAAGCTCTGGATATAAGGAGAATCATTTATCAACACAGCTGCTGTTATGTCAGGATAATGTAAATTTTACAATAGCAGACATGGAACTGGAGTGATAATTAATGCAGGAACATTTCCCAATGTAGACATTGCTACTGTAGATAAACTGAGATTCATTTTAAGTAGGAATACTTTCAGCAAACAACGTATTTCCTCCAAACACAAGTACAGTTTATAAGTTATAGACAGACTTTGACTTACTGGCATTCCAGCAGTCACAAAGCATTCATCTGCTAGCTAGATAGATAGCTTCCTATGGCAAAAGTTGGTCTACTAAACAAGATTATGCAACTTAATTATCCTTTTAAAAAAAAAAAAATTCTTCCTTTTATTTCTTTTTTCTTTTTTTTCCCCCTACCTACTTTTGCTAAAACACGTGTTAGGACTTACAGGACTTTTAAAGAGTATATATTCATTCTACCATTTTTGAAATTCAGTTGTAGCCAAGTGAAATATTTTCACAACTATTTTCACTGAACTGAACAACAATAAACCAAAATTAGTAAAATTATTAAAAGCATGCCTGAGGCAACAGAAACTTTAGTGTTAATTTCCATTTCTTTCAAGTGCATTTGATGAATGATGTGACAAAAGAATCCTAATTAAAGTCAAAATCTTGAGTATTAAATAAATTAGAAGTGCCACTACATTCATCTTCTACAATGATAATACTGCCTCTTCTGCTTCTTCTCTGTGCCCTTTTGCTTACATCTGTGGTAGCAGTTCAGCAAAGGGCACTACCAGCATAGACAAGGCAGTGGATACTGTTCCCCCAAGACAGAGAGATAATAGGACAGACTGCTGTTTCTTTTCACGGCCTTCAGTTTACACATAGAAAGCCTACCTGGAACATTCAAAGTGGTCTTAGGAATTTCTTTTCCTCTCATGACTTAAAACTTGATGAGTAGTACTGCAGTCTCTACTGCTCAGTAGCCCTGTACAAGCTGCTATGTTTATGGTCATTAATCTTTTATTTCTTTTATTACTGGAGAATCATTAAGTACATATATACTTGGGGTAATATATAATCCTAATGGGCTGAGAAGGCAACACTGAAGGGATGAAATTCTATGGCTTGTGTCACACAAGCCAGGCAAGACAATCATAAATGACCTTAAAATCTATGAATCTTTCAAGGAGCTGCCCAATTCAATAAGCAGACTGGAACATGAATTATGATTCCCAGGAGACATCCTTCCCCTGCTACCCTTTTGTTCCAGAGAGTAACTCTGAAATACTTCAGGAGATGTTTATATCCCCAGTGTGCCCAAATAGTAGGCTTATCTTTTTCCATTTTTATTCCACTACTGTTTTCCCCTCAAATACACTAAAAATCTGCCAATTCACAAACAAAACAAAAACAACAACAACAAACCTTGTGCCTTGGTGTCTCTAGCTGCCATTTGTACTAAGGCCTGTGACAGCATCAGTCCTAAGAACAGGCTGTAGTCAACCAAGAATTCAAAGGCAGCTATGGACTCCAATCTTCCAATTTTTACAGAGGCTAATGATGGGAGCCTATTAGAGAAAGTGTGAGGACATGACAAGCATGTAATAATTCTCCAAATAATTCTGACAGACCACATCAATTTAGATCATGATGTGAAGTTCATGTCTTAATATAGCTCATGATGCATTGCATATATGCAGAACACTCATAACTTCTCTGAAATGATAGAATATCCTGTCACTACACAGGCCACAAACACACAAGTTGTTCTCTTTTAACTTATCACAGTGATACCCCACTTCCTGACTCTTAAAATATATGGGGTTTTGTATTTTCTAAGGACAGAAGAGCCAGAATTTCTATCTTCAAATCTTGGTTCTATGAAATAATTTTTTTTCAGAGGAAATGAAACAATCATCTTAAGGAAAATGATAGATTGTTTACTTATATCTTGTCTGATATTAAGACCTTATTTGACACCCAATTTAGCTAGTGAATTCTAATCAGCTACATTTTTTAGAAATTACTGCAAGTAAAAATGCATCTTGTATGTACCCAGAACATAATTTTTACAACTCTTGTCAGCAGATGAATTTTATACCTTGATTTTATCCTGCAAATTTTGAATTGGTCTTCTAGAAAGGGTTTCCCTTGATCCTAACTTTACTAGCGATCATTTCACTGATCATGGTGTGTTGTTGGACTAATTATCTTCTATAGGTAGGTATACATACATATATATATGTATATATATAAAATTAATAAGAGAGATGTACTGTACTTGTACTCTTACTGACTCAAAGTTATTTATTCAATTGCTTATGTTGCATATGGAAACTGAATATGTGTACCACTAGCTCTTCAACTAACAGTGAGATATTTTCTTTCAGTTTCACTCAAGAAAGGGAAAATTTGCAACACATCTCTAATACTATGCAAGGAGAAAAGAATTTATCTTCACGCTTCTCTCTCACACAAACATATGCCCTGTGATACAGGCATATGACCTATATTTTCTTGTATGCTTTTGCCAGTCATCAGGTTTGCATATTTTTCTTTCTTTTTTAAATGTATATTTGTGTTATATGGAACTTTTTACTGAAGAACAAGGTAAGCAGTAATGGTTTCAGAATGAGCAATCCAATCTTCAGAATTTAGTAGTATAGGTATCTACTTTGTAACTAAAATGTGAGCAAAAGCCAGGACTTGTGAAAAGAAACACAGTAGATGTTGGAAATTTAACCTACCTATTTCATACAGTGTCCCACAGAACACTATATAGTTTAGAAAAGGCCATTGCAAGATTTTGTTTCTTAAGACTTGAGCAGGTTGCATTTGGTCTCCATCATCACTTGACTTCATTATCAGTGACCTTGATACATTCTGTCACTGTCTACTGTGATCACTCGGGATTAAGTGCACAAAGTTTATTGACTTATATACATGTATATGAATTGTCATCTCTGGATTCTTAATAATTGATTGTCAAAGCACTTTTGCACAATGCACCTTGCCTTGTTGGCAGAACAAGTGCCAATATTCAGCTGCTTTTCTTTGGAGCATGTGAGCGTCAACAAGAGTGATAAAGCGTAAAAGCACAAGCTTGTCAGTAATGACCCAGTTGGTGTTACTCAGAACTCTTGTCTAAAAAATTTAGAGAAAACTTTTTCAAGTTTTTCACTGCTTTTTTAGTACGTGTTCATTTTTGTTGTTTCATAGCATGAGGCACGGCCATCAGGAGAAATCTAAGTTTGATTAGTGATTTTTCAAAGGAAATTATCTCCCTGAAAAGCTAGAGAAGTAAAAGATAGTCTTGACAGTATTTCCAAAAAAAGATAAATGATCTGAAAGGATTTGTAAGCTTCCTATTCTTTACTGATAGGTATTTCCAAGCTAGTAGTCTCACTAAGGACTCAGGTAGAAACTAGTTATACTAATCACACTTCAGTTATATTTCTGTATAAATTAGTTAATAAAGTACAAATTAGATCAAAAATTCAATGATGGAAAACATTTTTCTTCTCTGGGAAAGACCAGATTTCATGCAACTAGTGGCCGTGCATGTCAATCAAATTTAGAAAGTGAGGGTGACTGAATGACAATTTGAAAAAAATCATTGCATGCATCAGAAAGGTTACCATAGGTTGATGAAGACAGGTTTTTGTGTGTGTGTGTGTGTGTGTTTGTGTTTTGGGTTTTTTAAGGCTTTAAGACACAGCAAGGCACCTTTATGTTATCAGGGTATCCTGCAATTATAGTGAACTGACCATAAAAGAAATCTGTAACATACTGGACAGAGTGAACTGCTCCTGTTGTTTAATGTTTCCCTATTCCTCTGCTGGTAACTTTTAACACCGCACAAAGGGAAATTTGGATCTTTTATCAACTACTTCAACAAAGCAATCCATTTAAATAATGTGTTTGGAACTGTAGTCTATGGAGATAATCAGCAGCTTATTAAACTTAATCATAGCAACACATTAACACTATCATCTGGTTTCATGTTGTCTAATTTGCAGAACAATGGGGAAGAGCACACAGCTCTTAAGACTGTTTCTAGTTCTTGGAACTGCATAAATACAGTGACCCTCACTTGAAATGTCAGAGACTTTAAAAAGCTGTATCATATGATGAAGGAAGAGAGTAGAGAAAAGAGAATCATGTAATCAGAGAGCTAGTTAAAAAGTAAACACTTGTTAAACCTCTGGACAAAGTGAGATCGTCATCAAATAGAAACCTAGAGCACAGGATAAAGGTCAGTTACCTTTTATCATGTTTGTCTAGCTTCAGTTAAACTAACAAGCAGCAGCATGTGCTTAAGGTCATAGTTAAGCACTTTTGCCTTGATAAATGTGCTCTGTATTCAGTGCCTCCCTTTCAAGAGCATGGTCATATTGGAACTCTGATCTACAAGAAAACGGCAGACACAGAAAAGGAAGCAATTTACTTGGGAACAGAAATGAAGTTACATCTTCACTCATTCATTTCAGATGGTAGCAGGAAATAATAAGTCTGATAATAAAATAACAATAAATCAAAACTACAAAAATGCAGTGGATAACCCTCAAAAATAAAACAATTTGCTTTAATTTGGAGGAAGAAAATTGGAGAGTCTATTTTAAAAGTTTAGTTCCTTTTTAGTTCCATGAAAAATAAATGGGAAAAACATTATTTTTGGAGATGATTTTAAAAGTTCTTGAAGATATGAGAATATATTAGCTGGCCTAAGAGAGCAGAAGTGAAGCAAGATAGCTGGTTAAAAAATAAATAAATAAAACACGTTATCAATGGAACTTTTGATAAAATTATTTTTTTCCACAAAACAGAAAAAAAAAAATAGTTCTAGAAAAACTGCAATATATACCTGAATAATATTCCAAGAGAAAAGAATGAAGTTCTACTTTGTGTATTTTGAAAATAATTTTCCTAACACTGTTTAAATGTAAAATTAAAGTAATGATACCTATAAATTTATAGTTAGAACAAGTTCTGCTACATCAAATTAAAGAAATCCTATCTCCCCTGCCTTTTAACTGAATTGTACCATTACTTAATGTGGCTTTAAGTGTATAATGCAACAAAAATTGTCATTGAGTCACAGGAAGAAATGCCTTCATTGTATGATTTACACACCATGGAAAAGAAATTGCAAATTTAAATTGGCCAGAATGTTTACATGGGATAGAATTCTGCTATAGGGAAAACTTTTTAAATGATGCCTGGTTGTAACTATTTATGTGGTAGAGAGAATAGTAACAATATGTTTATGCTTTGACATGTGTTCAAAAACAGTTTGCTGCAAATCGCAGCTGAAAGGAGAATACAGAAAACTCTTGTGCTGCTGCACTTATGAGGATCTAAAAACAAAAGGGACTAGATCTCATTTCCAATAGATAAACTGGTCAACTTGAAAAAAAAAGTAAAATTAGAAAAACATTGAGGACCAACTTTTCAGGTGTCAAACAGAAGTGAGAAAGTGCAACGTGCTAGAAAAATGTTTAAAAAAAAAAGAAAAATGGAAGAAGCATTAACGCTCCATCACAACACAGGTTTCATATATTTGAAAATTTCTTAAAATATGAAATTAGCTCAAAACTGCAGTACATGTTCTGATATTAAAGGAGCTGAAAGTAATATGGAGAATATGTCACCAAAACTTTACTTGATACATCATAATGATTTTGTAATGGAAGATTTATTGGAGGAAGAAGAAAAATAGCATAAGAGTTTTAAGCAGCACACAATCAAACTGGGAACAGTAACTGAGATTGATGGGGAAGGACAAATCTCAGGATTCTGTGTAAATAATGCTAAAGCCAAAATGAAGCTTAAGCCAACTGTCCTTGACAGAAAAACAGTGACATTTTGGAGAAAGAATTACTTCAGCGAGACCTCATTATTTCAAAAATACAGATTCACAATTCTCAAGATGAAATTATTGCCATTTTGCTGCATGACTGGTACAGCTAAAAAGAGCTCTACAAAACAAAACTTCTCCACATTATCCTGATAGCTCCAAGTCTCTCTGACTCAATAACAGTGTTTTTCTCCTGTATGTCATGGCCCTATCAATCTTAGGTCATATTTGTGATATTGTAGTAGCCTATCTGATAAAGCTGTGTGGTGACTCAGATTCTAAAAAGTATAAGAAATAGTAATGCATATGGGCCACTGAATATGATTTAGGCAGAAATGTTTCACAGATACTATACATAACTCAATGACCACACAAGAAATATTAGCTCATGCTAGAAAAATAAACTTGCAGAGCTAGGTCTCTGGAAGCAGCTATCTGTCTACAGTTATGTATTTATATCTTCAAATTGTTTCATGATAATGCTCATGAATAAGCACAGGTTCACATTATTGAAAACTGTATCTTCATTTTACAGCAGTGATGAAATTTGCAGCTCGTAAGGCTGAACAATTTGAACATTACTGAAACTAATTGTGCTGTGAACAGCTTCCATCGTTAGTGTACGTATGCTGGTCTGATCTGAAATACTGTGGAAAATGCATCTGATTATGCAGTACTCTAGGCAAATATTGCCCATAAACTTAAGTGACTAAGATTTTATCTGAACAGCAAGCACTGAGTAATAAAACTGGAATTAGTTTTCTGGATGTTATTTGATATCTAACACTATCAAACTATGAAAAAATTTCAGAGTGAAAACAAAAGCTGATTTCATCTCTTATACCACTTGCCTTTACCATACATTTTACTTATGTAGTTGAACAATATCAGATTTGATAAAATTCTAACATGACTTAACAAAATAAAGAAATCATGTTTTTATTCAGTGTTTATGCCATTATCTTAAGTATCATGCACACTGCCATGCAGTGGCAAGACCAACTACACTTTAGCTTAGTTTCAACATAAAAATTAGAAGGTGTTAATTTTATTACCACTCTGGCAATGTATTTGAAAGGATATTAATGAGCATTAATGTCATGCTTACACAAAAGAATTCCGGATGTCAGAGTGCTCTTTTATCTGCTTTTAAAAAGTACCAGTATGGAACCGAATAGAGCTATGTATTTTGATAAGCTTTCTGTTAGCCAAGGACTGGATACAAATGAAAAGTCTACCTATTGTACTCAAAGATCTTAAGTTGCATTCTTTAAATCTGATGACAAAAATTAATGAATTTCAATGGAAATTTTCAAGATTATCCAGAAAGAAAAAAAAAAAAAAAAAAAGAAAAGAAAAAGGAAAAAGAAAAAAAGAATTAGATGGAATTGAACTATTTAGCTGAAGAATTTTTCAGTTGTCAAGACAAATGTTGCTTGAGAATTTATTTGGATTATTTTAAGAAATCCCAAGTAGTCCGAACAATTAATTGGACAGAAATCACTATGAAACTATGTTTTCTTTTACAGAATGCTTCATATTTCTTCCTTAACAATTTTTTCAGTCCCCTAGAAGAGTGACTTCAACAATGAATTAGATGAGAATGGAAGATTCTGCTTCAGAAAAGAGAATGGCAGCTAGACAACAGAAAACAGATGCCAATTATCTTCCAGTGTCTGCTATAGAACAAAACATTTTATGACATTTACTTTGCCTTAGCAAAGCTGCAGTTGATGTCAGAGAAGCACCAGTCAGCAGGTTCTGAAAGCAAGCTCTCCACAGCCCAGGATCTCAAATCATTTCTTACACTTTTCTAAAGATGACAGGATGAAAAATATTACTTTCTATAGCGTAGCAACAAAGTTAGATGTATTAGCACGGTGTTGAGTAATCCTGTCTTACGCTGCGAGACCAGGCTCACTTAATAGACTAAGTGAAAATAGAATTTGTGCTGCTTAGACTTAGGAGCCACAAAATGGGATTTCTTTTGTCACACATTGTACAGGGAAGAATTCAAGCTGCACAACAGAGAATAAAACTAGTCTTTTGCTGCTGTATTATCTATCTTTATTTGGCCTGAGTAGCTATCATCTGTAAAGTGGACTAGTCTGCTTCTGTTATCCAAAGAAAAAATACAGGAGTTAGTGGTACTACTTCAAGGTTAACTTAGCAGTAATTATTGAAAATAAATGTTAAGACAGACAAGCAGCAAACAATTCTCTGAATCTAGGCTGGCACTCAAAATCTTTAATGTCATTTGAAGGTAACTAACATTTTTATGTAGCAAATATTTAAGATGATTACACTGGCAAAACATGGCCTACTGCTTATGATAAATCTATGAGCATGAACTATACAGACAAAATGTTCTACGGAGGTGGAAATTATACCAATTTTAGGCAACTATGACAAAACTTCATAGCAATTAACTGACTAGATCTTAGGTTAAGAGCAAAGGATAACTACCCAAAGCACTGTATCTTGAGCAGTGATGGCAATGGAAGGTAATATAGTTTAACAGATTTGGCTCAAAGGTGTATATACAAGAGGAATACTACATGTAAATACATGATAATTAATGGAAAAAAAATCATATTTATTTATATCCAATTTTAAAAGAAATCATATGCCACACTGCTGCAATTTCTTATGGGGAACATCTACTTTCCATTAAAAAATATATATAAAATATCATGTACTTTTTTAAACGAAGAATTCATTGTGATAGTGAATGTGGTGAAGTTCAGATATTATTCAGTGAGGACAAGTATTTCACACTAGTCTTCATACACCTGATTCATAAAAGACTTCTTTTGAGGCATTTCGGATCACATCTGTCTTTAGTTTAAAAATCTTCTGCAATCTTTTACCTACTACAGCTCCATCAAGGACTATCACTCACATGTGCACCTTCAGCTCATTCTCCTCTTTCCACTCTTCATTCTAGAATACTAATGACTTCAAAGTACTATGACATCCCAGCTACATCATGCTCCAACCACCTCTCTATCAGAGTACCTGGTGACAACAATAAATTGCCAAGTCTCATTCAAAATATTGTTAACACAAAGGTCTTGGTGCTCAACATAAGCATATTAACAGTATTGGGAACTGTGCTTCAGAGAAGTCAAGTAGAGATAAGACCCCAACAGATTTTAGCACAGCTTTCTGGGGGTCAATTTACATCATAAAATAAGTCACACCACAGAGAACAAGATAAAAGTGACCAAAGCAGATTCAGGGTTAAATTACTTCAGCACAGTCTCAAAACCTGTTGCTTGTTATTTCACAGGTAATTCTCTATTATTTTTACTTATGTTGTGACAGATGAAAAAGGAAAGAAAGATTCTGCAAAGCATGTTGAACCATGGCTTCACTAAGAACAGAAGTTTTTTTGTATTAAAAAAAAAGTACACTTTCTCTCCTACTGGTCAGGAATTCTGACTATAAGGAATCACTCTGTCAATTATTACATTTCTTACAGATTTAAAGAGGTGGCTGGGCAGTAAAAAAGAATGAAGACTGAACTCCTCCTGCCTGGATGACATGCCAGCATGTAGAATAACAGGAGCTGAAGGCTTGAGGAAGATTTAACGATGTCACAAGGAATGTTTTGTATTTCTGTGGCCTGATAGAGCAGTATTTTCTCCTGTGAATACTTTCACAGATTTCAGGTGATTTGTTCTGCAGAATTAAGACACTGATGATTAATAAGTGTTTGAAAACAAGTCCAAAGCCAGAGTCTTATTTTAAGTCTCAAAGACAGGTAGTTTCTATCTAACCTAATAGATCAGAACCTTGACTTGCTCATTAGCTGAGAACCTCTGCCCTCCTTATTAGGTCCAATTCTCTCAGATGAACCATCAGTTAGAAACTGCTACAATTGTACACAGGTAAAATTCCATGTCACTAATGAACCTGAGTGCTTAATGATTTTGGATGCATCAAGTTTACCCAACTTCTTAAAAGGTCTTTTCTCAAATATAATAATGGCTGTGGCACCAAGGATCATTTGCAGAAAAGGCTGGTACTTCCCAATCCATCAAAACATCAGCTTTATGTAGTTACGTGGTAAATTTGTGACAGAGTTTGCACTGCTTTCTTAAAAAGTGAATAGGACTGCTACTACTAATGCTGATAAGCAAGCAATTCAGTTTCACTGAGATCAGTAGCAGCTTTAAGTAAATAAGGTTCACAAAGATTTTACAGTTCAGATCATTAGCTGCAATATGCAGCTTTCACATAGTAAATGTTACATTTGGTTTAAAAGCTTTATTTCTTCAAGTAAAAGTTAATAAGCAAGGAAGGTTTTAACACATGAACATCAAGGAGTAACGTTTTTATTTTTCTCTATTATGAGCAGATGCAAAATCAAGCTTTATAGTAGAAAAAGGAAGTTCTTGATTGAAGTAACGTAAGTTACATTTGACACTTGATTTTAGCATATTTTATGGCCAATTTTATCTGAACTGCCATACTCTCTCTGGTAGAAAAGAGCCAAGATGTTTAGCTGAAAACTGCTCAGTTACATGGCACCCTGTATAAGGCACAGAGAAGAGGAAAGAAACATCCTTGCACTGGACTGGCAGAGATAGATAACTTGAAAATCTTTTGCATAAAGAATGCAGATAAGTAGAGTAAGGGATTTTTGTAGTAAAATTAGCTCAACCATGTTCTAAGCACTGAACCCTACTCAAAAAGTAATGCGGAGTTGTCATGTCTTATTGCTGTTACAGCTACAAAGTCATGACTTCCTTCAGCCTTCCATGTTAGTGTGAAAGATTTTGCTGTCTACAAGTGGTGGTGTCATATAAAAAAGCTGAGAAAATTAAACTCAAAAGGACAAGTTTTCTTTCTAACAACATTATTTAATCATCCTAAATTACAGTAAATGCCAGATAACAATAAACAGGTGATCTCCATGAAGGAGGAAAAAAACAAACAAACAAACAAAAAAAAAAAGAACAAAAAAAAAAACCCAACACCTTTTTGTTGTTGTTGTTTCTTTTATACAGGACAGGGTACACATAGAAGTTTTGCAGGAAACTACATGAATTTGCATACCAGCGGAGCGCAACATATTCATGCCTCAGCAGCTCTATGTATAACCTCATTGCCAATTACATTTCAGTCAAGCCAGTTTGCTCTCAAGTGATTAATTTTCTGATCTGCAAGACTGGCCATGGAAGTAGCCAGAGATGGCCAGTATTTCAGCCACCACAGCTGAACAGCACATCAATAACCCACTCATCAGTTTAAGAAAGCACCTTAATAGAATTCTAAAATGAGAGATTCCAGAGAAGTTGAGTGCCATCTTAGACAGGATAGTAGTTTTTATACTTCCCATTATGGTGGCAGATATGACAGAAGAGAGAGAGAATAGCATTACAGACATCCATTTAAGTACTTTAAAAGTGTTTCACTGCTCGAGGTCAGGCAACAGCATGGGTGGAAACCTCATATACTGAGCGACATATTGTCATGCACCAAGTAATATCAAAGACAACTTTTCTCAGTTATCATAAAGAAAGAATACTTTTGGCCATAGGCTAGCCGTTATTTTTGCACTTAATGTATTTGCCAGTTTAACCAGTTTGGCAAGTGTATAAAGCTCCACAATATAGGACTTAACAGTCTGCTTTCTGAGAAACACCATTCTAATTCCAAAAATGTTTAGTTAAGATATGAGATTTCTAATGGACCATCTGTATAAGGAACTCTTCCAAATACCATATCACCACTCTTGTTCTAGCAAAAGGCTAAATTACTTAGTTCACTTAGCTTGAGTTTGGTAAAGCCTATGCACTTCAAGATCTTCTAGAGCCAGTACCTCAGTAGAGATGACAAAGTAGCAAGAGATAGCAGTTCCCACCTGAGCGGTCTGTTTTTTCTCTCACAGGTAAAATACTGCTTCAAATAAACTCTCTCAAAGTTCTTTGTGCATCTACTTGCCTTTTTGCAAAACCTAATCACTTGTTCACTTGGTACTTTGAACTCACAAATACCTAGATTTGCCCTCAGATCATGAACTTACCACTCTGAAAGCAGTTTGTAAAAGCAGTAGTTTCTAGTCCTCCTCACACTATTCTGAAGGTAGCATTGACAATCTGTGCTAAGGAGATATTCACCTTCTATGTATATTCAGAGGGCACAGGAGATTTTTCTGCTTACAGCCTTATGCTGACTGGCAGCCACTTTCCTCCTCATAGAGCAAAGGGCTGCTTTGGAACTATTCTTTGTCATTTCTGTTTTTTGTTTTTCTTTGATTATTTAAAAAAAAAAAAAAAAAAAAAAAAGTTTCCTGTGAAATGATTCCAGCTCACAAAAACATGCATTTTAATATTAAAAGAAAAAAAGAAAAAAAGAAAAAAAAAAAAACAAAAAAAAAAAAACCTTTCTTTTCAATGAATAGTATTCTTGGACAGTTTTTTTATAGTATCTCCATCTACACTGAAATTTGCTTTCACAGAATCTATCATTGTTTTCTATCATTCCTTCTTTCTTCAGATATCTAAAAATAACCTTGTTTCACCAAGCTTCTTGGACTACAGTTTGGCAGCTGTTACGTTTCTGATTTCTAGATTCTCATTAAAAACAGAAGTGACAAAATATCTATTTTTCACATTTATCTTCCCAGCTTCAATTTTCTCTTTTAATAAAACAAAGGAAAAAAAGGAAAAAAAAAAAAAAAAAAGACACTATTTACAGCATGCATTTGCCATGAAGTATATTTCATCAGAATAAGCACAAGTGATTACAGTGATGGATTAAACATGCATCTACATTCCCAGTGTTGAAAATTATAGGAGCAGAGGAACACTTTGTTTATGGTGCTTACTCTCTGTTATAAATATGCAAACTTTTCTAAAACACCTCTTAATGACAGGACAGCATCAGCATCATTATTTTGGCATCTTTCATGGCAAAGAAATTTCATGTGAAGAAGGTGGAAAACCAAGCTTCAGTGGATAGGAATCTGTAAAAGTGATTTCCTTTGTAACTTTCCCAGTATGATTATTTGCATTTGCTGATTCGGGGAGATATGCTACAGTTGCTCCCTCATCTCATCCAATATGGCAATGAACAGAGTTTTCTTTTAGTTACAGCACCAATATTAAGAAACAAGTTGAGAGATCACTTTTGGCATATTTCCTCCATGCCAATTTTTTATTTATAGTTCTCTTCTATGCCACTATTTTATTTATGGTAGTAAATATGTAAAGAGATTATAATGCAGGGGAAAAAAAAAAAAAAAAAAAAAACCACAAGAAAAAACAAAAGCTGTTTTTTTCTAAGAGCTTTGCTTATGAACAAGGCTACCTGGCTTAACATGCACAGATATTCAGCCACATGTAGATCTTTTCTTATTTTTGTTCACAGAATCACAGAATCACAGAATTATCAAGGTTGGAAAAGACCTAGAAGATCATCTAGTCCAACCATTACCAATACTTCCCAGCTAAATCATATTCATCATTGTTCAATCAAATACTTTATCTGTGTAGCCTCATGGTGAATATAATACAGCACATTTTCTAAGAAAGTTACTTTAATCAGATTTTATTACTTATGAGTGAACAGTATTCTGAGTTTTGTTTTTAAATCAGATCCTTGAATATATTTGGTGCCTGGAATTGCATTAGTATTAAACAAAGCATTTATTCCATATGTCATTATGTAACCACTGTAAGTAATATATAAATGCCTCAGTTTTATCTTAGCTTAGCATTGTGTTTAGCATTGAGCTCATTTTATTAATACTTTTTATTGGAAATGTTAGTATATACATCCAATAACTTCTCTTTAAGGTGGTCAGCTCCTCCTAGTGGAAACCTACAACATAGACTAAACGTAGTCAGATTTTTTGAATTTGTCCTATCTTTCCTAAGTAAAGGAACAAAGATAGAGCTTTATTTTTCATCCTTAAAATACAGAAAGGAAAGGGAAGATCATTTGTCATTTAAACTTATCACCCATAAAACTGAAAAAATACTCCATACTACTCATAGCCTGAATCTTCTGAGTCATATCAGTGTGAGATGCAAGATTCTGTATTGCTTGATTGCTCAGATGCTTGCCTCTAAGCTTGGCAAGCTTTTGAATTGTTTTACAAAGCTGAGTAGTAAAACCCAAACTTTTATAAAGAATGAAGTATGGAAGTCTGAAAAAATATATTTATATCAATATATTTTCTTTTTAGATATTCCCTTAATTCAGCAGCACTGCTCACATGAGTAGTTATGTATGACTGCATGCTTATTGGAGTGGGTTTCTATCATTCAGCCAGGAACTCATTTCTAATAATCTGCCTGCTTTTCCTTCCTCATTTTTACTGCATAACTTGCTATTTCTGTCATGAAATTTCAACTGTTGGAACTGACCAGTAAAACTTCTAAATAGTACCCAGTGTTATCAATATGGGTTTTTAGAATTTTCCCTTTCTTACATGTGAGCACTTGCAAAAGGAAAGTACAGTCTCTCCCCTCTTGTATCTACATAGAAGACTCAGAGAATCTTCTAATAAAAACACACCTGCAGAACTGCAAATTATCAGTGCAATGAAAGAACAGCTTACACAATGCTACCTATATATTGAATTTATTACATAAGCTCTCAAGCTCAAAACCTAGTTATTTCCTGATACATAAATCTTTTTTCAGTAAGAAACTAAGAAGCACTGAAGAAAAAAATAGAAGAAGCTGCAGTACAATCCAGTAAAAACAAACTATCTACTGCATGGGAGGATGCAATCCATCCAACCTAGCAAAGGGCAGAACATCTGCTGCCATTGCTCCAGCTATTCCATGTCACCAGCAATTTTCAGGTTTTAGGTTCCAACACAGAAGCACTACTATCAGTTAATTGGTGAAGATGGCAAAGATGTGCTCTTCGTGCCTATTTCTAGGTACTTGCAAAAGTCCAAATTTTCCAAGGAAGGTATTTAATGCTTTCTGAGAAATCATGCATCATACCAGGCACCTATGGAGAGAGCCAACCCAAATCAATAGCTAGGATCTTAGCAGGAGGTTAAGAACCCACTCACAGCACAGCAAGGAGACAAGACAATCTTCATTTCTGATATATATACATTATGCACTGAAGAAGGTCTGAAGGCATTGAATCTTTTAGGATCAGTGTAATTTTCCAACTCAACTATTTTGATATTGTAAGACACAGTCTTATGTGCCAAAGCACATAGGCAACAATTAGCCATCTCTACCTACTGATAGAAACTTGAATGTACAATCTTCAATATTAATAAGAGAACATGGGAAAGAGGTTTCCCCATGCAGATGTAGACATGGCCCAGGGTTTATTGTTAAACAATTTTCCAAGACTGGATTTTTAATTTTTGTGTATATATACTTTTTTAAAAAGTCATCTCACCAATAAATCTTTATGTACCTGGCTTCAGGCCAATGCTGAAAAATGTTCACCTTAAAGTAACCCCTCTTTCTTTCTGTAAGAACTTATTTTCAATTGAACAGTTATTATTAGTTATTATACTAGTGTCTTAATCTAAACTGAAATCAAGGACTTACTGCATTAGAGGTTGCCCATAAAATCTCTAAGTAACAGTAATTGAAAAAAAAGTTAGTTTGTAATTCATATAAGCAAGAGAAATTCATATGAAATTTATTCCCCTTCCCTTTGGAAAATGAGATTCAGGAAACTCCAGTTGAATTAAAATCTTTATTCTCTATCAAAAGACTTTTGAGCTCTAAAGGATTATTAATTATATTCATAGAGTTGCTTATAACAAGGACAGTTGTTCTATAAGATCAATCAGTGTTTTTAAAAATACATGCCAAGTTTGAGTGAAAATCTGAAATTTTTCCTTTTCCAATAAAATTCACAGCTTGGATATTAACTCAGGATTATCAAGTCTTTCATTAAACAGAATTTGGAAAAACAAATGAACAAATCAACTCTTTAAGAAAATGCAAAGCACATTAAAGACTATGCAAATGGACAGTTTCAGAAACAGAGCATATAGTTTAATTGCTAAGATACTGAAAATTATTTAGAACCTGAATGTGGTCTTTGTGGTCAACTGAAAAGAAAAGGGGAGAAAAGGAAGAAAAAGAAAAGAAAGAAAAGGAAAAATGGAAAGAAATTCTGTGGCCACAAGGAAAGTTTATAATGCATTTTGTTCAGTCCTTGAGTCAGGACAATTTCTAAAATAATAGAATTGCAACTGATTCAGAACACTCTCTAAAAGGTCCCTGAATTCAATATACATTTTTTCATTGAGTTTAATTGGCTTTGAGGCATGGCCCCATAACATTAAAATAGTTTTTAAAGAAAAAAAAAAAAAAAAAGAAAGAAAGAAAACATAGTGCTTTCCTTTACTTTCAGTTAATCAGTGGATTGGGAATAAATTATTGGTCAATAAAAGTTAGTTGTGAAGAGTGACTTGGATCACTTGGAGAGGCCAGTTCACATGCAAACATGGGTTTTAAAGCAGACAAATGCAAGATCTTGTATCTAGAAATAAAAAGCATTTGTAAATGTTAAAAGATGTTAAATGGAATGTTAAAAAGTGGAAATCAGAAATGATTCTGTCTGTAGATTGATAAAAAAGTACTGTCATGGTAGGTAGGAGACTGGTAAGTTGAAATATTCTTTGATTTCCAAGCTAGAAAATATTTTATAAAAGTGGTAAGGTGACATTAGTCATACTATTACTGGAATTCTGTGTTCAAAATTAGTATCTATAGTTCTAAATATTGAATATAATTATGGATGGAAATAATATCTTTCACTTAAAAATCTCTAACTTTGCAACATGAGATGAGTGCATAATAACTATTTGCTGAATCACATGTATCTCTTCCAGGTTAGATTCAGTAGGTAGGACATCCAAACAAGACAATAGTGATCAAGAAGTCATCAGGTGAACGGTTTGAGAATTGCTATGGAAGCTGCGGTGTATCTACCATGGATAAAGCCTTCTATATCCAACCACACCAATGAATCCCAGAGCTTTTTCTCGAATTGCCACTGCCTTGAGTTCATCCAGGCCCAGAAGCCAGGTCACAAGGCACAAACTGAGATGCAGCATATGTAGAGGGCTGAACAAGTTTAAGCATCTATGTGAAGAATTTTGCTCTGCCTTAGGGATATGTTAAAGGTTTATAAGAAGTGTGCTACAAGCACAGAATGAAAAGTCCATTTAGGCACAAATAAAATCAGGATCTCAGCCGGAGCTTCTGTGTGAGGGACCTCACTGAGTTTGTGTACTGGGACAGTAATCAACACAGTAAAGAAACAGGCCTACCCAGAAGGACCACCGAGTAGACCTTCACAAGCCTCTGTTAAACAAAATACCTCAGTAAATCCAGCCCAAGTCACTTGGTTCAGTGGCCACATCATGTCACATCCAATAGATAGGATGGGAGGACATTTCCCATTATGATACTCATCACAATGCAGTGACAATTGTTAGGACATGTCCCAAGGCTCTGGAATTTTTGCTGTGAGGACCAGGAGCATTTTTATATGCCTGAAGCAGAACCACTCCTTTGCTTGCTGCACAGATCAAACAGGGCAAGGGAAGCAAAAAGTACAAGTTTTCACCATCCTTGCTGGAAAGACTGTGCATTTAGTTCCCCCATAAGGATATCCAGTGAGACTATCTGGGAGGTAACGAATAATTCAAGTGAAAACTGAGAGAGTCATAGTTACTCCTGCCACAGGTATGCATTTCTATTCTATTTTACCAATCCTTGTCATAACAATAACAATGAATTAGACAATGATGGGGAAAAAAAAAAATAAAAAGCCACTAAACACATAAGAAAACCTAAAGGGCACTTAATAAAACTCTTTGATTTGCTATTTCAACTTTTAATATGCTCTATCATAATTAATTTTGATGATCTTAATCTAAATTAAAAGCAGCGGGTAGCACTGCATGGAAGGAAAAGTATAAGGATACCTTAATGGAGCCACCCAACATAGTGCCCTGTAGGCAGCCATAACTTAATTTAAAAGCACACTTGATATGCAGCAATACACCCAAGTAAAATGGCAGGTGATCCTCAAAACAGAATAAGAAGTAGCTGTCGTATCCATCCTCTGCCACAGTAAAACTGTGTGAACGCAGTACTTTTCATTAAGCAATCAATAATATATTTTATTAGTTCCAGAACACTGCATACAACCCACTAGAAGCAATCACACTACACAGTTTTGAGTGTGAATACCACAATTAAACCAAGAAAAAATAAATTAGTTTTTCTGAAATCTTGAGGTTTTTGAGTTGTAAAAGTCCAATTACAAATTAGCAAGCTGTGAATAATCAGATAAGAAAACCCCACAGTTTCAAAGCTGCATGAGCTTTACTTTTAAAATCCCCAGAGATTTATGAAGTTAAACAGTAATTGGTTGCAAATGAGACAACTGATGATAGCTAACAGAATAACTGTTTTAACCTTTAGTTTGGGGACTAATACTTGGCCTTTTGGGAACACCAAGTTCTTTCTGTTTGAAAAATATAAAAATAACTTAATGGCTTTATGTAATTCCAAGGTACTAACAAATGTAGCTTTGTTTGGAAATATCCGATACCCTAGACTCCCTCCAGTACAGAAGTTGACTCGATTTCTAAATGTTTTCATCCCCCTGCTCCTATTAAATTCAGGGGACACTGGTTGTTAAAAATGTTTTGAAACCTGGTTCAGCTACCAGGTTTACCTGCTAGACCAGAGATAGCTATGTCTTCAGTCTCACTGAGATCTAGATGTTAAGGACTTCTGAAAAAATTCCTGTATCCATATCAACATACTACTATCAACTTGCACACACACACACACACACACACACACACACACACACACATATATATATATATATGTATGTATGTATATATGTATCATTTTATATAGATAGGATGGAACTCTTTACTGTGTCTATTATTCTGTCGCAGTGTACTAAGTACATTGAAGAAAATAATTTTGTATATTGCTCTCTTTTTAATGTAAAAATTAAAAAGTGAATTTTTCATTCAGCTGCAAACTTGCACTGAAGTGAATGACCCTTTAAAATATGTTAGAAAGCCAGACCACTCAGAATATGAGAGGCAGATTTCAGTCTGGTTGCATCGGAAGTACTCAAGAGTAAGAGTGACTGATGAGGAATATATTTCAGACTTGCAGAGCACCCGCTTTCCTTGAGGGCTAGATGAAACTGTGAGAAAATTGACCCTATAAGGGGCAAGTATAAAAAAATAAAAATAATAATAAAAAAATAATTTTAAAAAACTGTGTCTTGGAGACTTCATAATCTATTCATTAAATCCTATAAAGGCTGTTTAAACAAAACTTTATCTATACAGTCCAAACTGCTTATTGGTAACATCCATTGGTCTAAACTCTTCGAAACCATGCTTAACAATTACCTGAGAAAGTTTGAGATGATTCTGTTGAATATTGTACCCAGGAGTATGCCAATAACAGTTAATTTGCTGGACAATTGGGTGCCTTTGTCTAAGACTGTATCTCATCTCTATTTAATCTACTATTGTAGTTATATCCATTGAGAATGAAATGATGAAGGAAGTGCTGTGAATACAACAAATTATTTCTGTGAAATAATGAAAATAGCAGTGATGTAGCCATGCACCCATGAATTAAAAGACATTCAAACTTTGCTTAGATTTCACGTTTTCTATCATCAGTTCTTCCTCATGGTGTAAAATATCATGGGGCAGATACAAGCCTGTTATTGATACATGTGCTTTGTACCCCAAAGCACAAAAGTCTACAATGTATGTCACATAGCCATTCCCAGACTGGTAAACTGTGTTTTCCCTGAGAAACATGATATACCCTTCCACAGTTTCCACAGTTTCTTACTTCATTAAGTAATCTGTTCATAATCTTGTCTTCAAACTATCCTTCACTCAGGAATTTGGCCTTTCTGAAGATTGCCCAAAAAAAAGATTTTTAAATGGCATTTAATATCAATGTACTGCAGTTATACCCTGACTTTTAGAATAAATGAAAATATGTGAACAGTTTCCAGTGGCATGAGCCACATTTATCATTTTTGGAGAAAATAAAAACAAGGTCGCTTGATATAGAAATTTACCTCTTAACTGATATAATTTCACCAAGAATTTTCAAGATTTATACTGGTATGACATTTGCACAAATTGTCATACCTTCGACACATAGAAGTAGAAAAAAGAGATATGACTGTTTAAACATTACTGTTTTTACCACTAGTTTTCTTTGCAAACTTTGCTGATATTGCAGACTGAATCCATGCAGTGCAAATTATCCTCTATTTCAAAGATATCAGCTTTTAAATGAAGTTCATTTTCTTGCATAAATAGGATACAACATAAACAAAGGTTCTTAGACAACTCAACATTGAGACTGAAAAATACTTTCAATCTGTGCTAGTTAGCATAAAACAACATTATGTTTCCCTGAATGGCTATACTAAACATTTAACAAAAAAAAAGTCTACATTTAGAAGACATAATTTGACTGGTCTCATTGCAAAGCCTTCTGATTACTACTATTAAAAACTTACCATGATTCATACACATTTCTAAAATAAAAAGCTGGATGGAAACAAAACAAAACATAAAACAATACCTCTTACATTTTTCATTACATTTTTTTTTTCCTATGAATTTGGGGAATTTTAAAAGCTTTTAAAATAATTTTCTTTTTTCAAATTTATTCCCACTCTACATGTCATTATTATTATTATTATTTTGATCATCATAATGGAGAGAAAAAGAAGCACAATAAAATTAGGATTTAAAGTATGGGGGAAAGAAGGCAGGACATTAGTGGACCTTTATTAAAAATAAGTATTTTTTTAAAGCTACTTCTCAGGGAGGGAAGAATTTTTAATTAAGAATTCTACAATTGAAAAGTCAGTTGCAAGTAATAGGTATGAAAACATAATGGTGTAAATTTTTTGCAAAACTTCCTTGTTGGTTTACGGAAAGTAAAAAATCAGCCACCCTAATGCAAAGACCAAAGAGCAACATTCTCCAGTACAGAGCAGTAAACTCTGATAACACTGTAGTTATCCAGTTATAACTTTAGGATCACAGGATGACTGAGGTTGTTGGAAGAAGAAGAGCTCAGGTCTACCTAACCTCCTGCTGAAAGTAAGATCAAACAAGGATGCTTTGGCTTTTAAGCAAGACAGCCTTGAAAACTTCCAGGGTTGGAATCTATCACTGACTTCTCCAAATAAAGAACTTCCTAAGACAGAGAAGATACTCTTCTCTGAGAAAGCAGTTTTTTCTTTCTAGTAATGACATATAAGCATACAGCTCAAGCCTGTTGCACTTCTGCAGTGGGTCAATTATTTCTCTTTTCCTAGTACAAGCAGACTAAGCATCAAACATAATTTAGACTTTCCAGTGATTCTTAGATCAGCCTTATTTACTAGCCACTACATATCATCACTCACATGTTACTTCCAAGTCTCTCTTTCTAAAGTTGTGGCATTGAGAACTGACTGAAAAAGCAATTTTGCCTAGGAGGACATGGTTTAACCTCTTCTTGGGTTTACAAGATGTGGCTGTTGGCTATACAAGCATCACTCCTTTGTGTGTCCATAACAGGCACTTTCAGCTGTTGTACATTGGAATATCTTAATATTTTAGGTGTATTTCATCTAGATTGTGGAGCACACAACTCAGATTGTTGCTAAAGGTAGGAACATAGACAAGATTTACTGTCTTGGCATCCAAGGACATTCTTCTTGTTGCATGCAAGGGAAAAAGTAGAATCACAGAATCATGGTACTGAGTTTATTGGAAAAATTTTCCTGAAGGGGTGTGAGAGGAGGAGGTGGGAGTCTGCAGGAAAGTCCACTGGAAGAAGTATGTAGCAGCTGCCCCATATTAGATCAGAGCCAGCTCCAATGAACTCCAAAGGGGACCACCACTGGCCAGAGTTCAGTGACTCTGGGTGTGCCTCTGGAGTAACAGATTTAAGAGAAGAAAAAACTGTTCCACAACAGCAGCTGAAGAGAGGGGTGAGAAATGAGTGAGAAACTGCCCTGCAAAAACCAAGGTCTGTAGTGGAGCTTACCTAGGCATCTGTGTGAAACCACCACAATCACAGAATCATTGAATGGTCTGGAAGTAGAAGGGACCTTGAAAGTTCATCTAATTCATCCATTCAGTATCTTAAACACAGCACAGCAATCTACCTGAAACTCATAAATAATACGATCTCTAATTGAAATTGTCAGCCTCACTTTAATACATAAAACAGTCTATTTTAAAATTTATAATTTAAAATCATTCACCTGAATGAGGTTTTAATTTTGAGTTGCTACAGCTGTACAATGCCATCCAGAATGTGGCTTGTTTTTCACATTGCTATTGCCACTGCTGAAACACACCACCCACTGCCTCACCATGCTCATATCTACTGTTTATCTTCATAAATATTCAGCAAGTGTCAATGAATGTCAGTGGATGGCATTTCTTTCACCTGGAGGAAGTCAATTACTCACCTTTGCTTCATACAAACTTCTATGTCATACGCCATTTGCCAGAGTGCCCCTCTGCTGCCATCTGTCACATAGCAACAAAATGTAATGGGATATTGGCAGGAATCTTCAACCTCTACTGCCATACCACCAACAACTGCCACCTCTGATGTCACAGGCCAACACAGTAAAATAGGAAGGTGTTATTTTCAGAGCAACCCTCATGAGTGTATGTCTATACATACTTATGTACAAAATGTTTACCTCAGTTCATAATCTGCTTAATAAATGATTAATGTTGAGTAATACTGTGTCATTACTCAGGTAGTTAACATGGGTATTAATACTAAATTGAATTTACTTATTGCTGAATCAGCAGCCCTTATTAAAGCATCAAAGCTATGAGACGAGAAAAAAAAAAATTATGGATCATACTCCCTGGCAATACAAAGAGTTCAGGAAATGAAAAGTGCTTCGATCACATATAACATAAAAATTAGAGTATTTTTAGTGCAGAAGTCTTGCACTTCAGTGACCCACTTACTGGTTATATTTTCATTGTTTTAAAGACACTATGAATTAGAGCTCTGCAGTTTGAACAGAATCATACACATGAACTAGAACTCCTGTGCCTCAGTTAACCTTGAACAAGTTTCTAACAGCAAGACAGACAGATTTAATGGTGTCCTTCCACAATATCAGAATAGCAGAAAGAAATAGCAATATAGTAGAATGAACATAAGAAAACTATCTTAGCTATTAAAGCTTCAGAAAAAAAAATAGGCAAACCTTAGAAGAAAACAGTCATATGTGCTTCCTAAAACATCAAGGTATTAAAATTTTTCCATCCTTTTCAGTATTCTATAATAAAAATCTGGTGTTCTTCTATCAATGGCTAGTATTTTAACTGCTTCTGCAGTCTGATACTTTATGCACTGCAGTTCACAATGAAATCTTTGTTTACTTCATTGTATTGTTCTGCTTTCTTCAAACCAGCTTCAGTGGAAATAAGCTTTTAGTTGCAACAAATATTTGCATTCTTGTTTATGACAACAACAGTCTCTTCCTGCCCTTCTGGAAATTACTATGGCCACAGCTTTAACTCAAAATGTAAATATGGGAATGATTGTGTGATCCATATGAACTGTATCTAAGTTCCATGAAGCCAGAGGGAAACTTTCTACAGAGGGACTTCACTAGGTTATTATAGGGACACATGATCTTTCGACTAGACACTTTTGTTTTGTCCTTTTCTTAATTTCAATGCAAAGCAAATAAATTTGAAGTCAAGTGTCAGAGTATATGTCAAGTGCCAGTAAATAGCATCAGGTACATGCTATTTGATAGTAAAGTCCATGTGTTATGAGATTTTAATTTATCCTCTTTATGCAAACCAGACAGACTGATAAAATGCTCCAAACAGATAAGATAACCAAGCCTGGCAGCTAAAAGTCCTATCAGCAGTGACCCTGTAAGAGGCTGGCGGCCACTTGGGAACAAGAGCAGAAACTCTGAAAACAGAGGAGAAAAAAATCTAAAATCTCTACTAATACCACTGACAGCAATACTTTCATTTTGCTGGATGAGTCCACCTCAGCTTTGGTTTTCATTTCCATGATGATCTCCATTCTTAAAAAGGATAACTAGTTATTGATTCTAATGTCAGCATCTTAAATGCTGTTAGCTAGGAGCAGCAGCAAAAGGGAACAAGTGTTGTAAGCTGTGCAAGACTGCATTGCCTCCTTTTCTGTCTAGGAAGGCTTGAGACTCAGAATAACCACAGATCTCATAATCAATCATATCTCCATTTTTCCTTCTACTTTTAATTTAGGAGCAGGCAGTACATGTCTAAGATACAGACTGTACTGGATTGTTGGGATGCCTGAGCTAGCTTGTTCTGTTACTTTCGTACCACAAGCAGCAATGTAGCTACAGAAGCCTGCAGCTTGGTGCAGGTCAATATTCCCTTGGGAGAAGAAAGGATACAAGGTGTGTCAAGTGCTTGCATTAACTCTTGTAAAGCTAATTCAATTATATCCTAAATTGCCTGACAAAATCACATTGAAAAGAGCACCAAGCTGTGGGCTCCAGGTCAATTGATTTGTCAGTTCTTTTGCGCTGTGATTAGCTTGAGATTTTCAAAGGGTTTGTTATGAGTTAATTCTTTCTGTCCCAAGAATAGCTAAGAATACACAGTCTGACTCTTCTCTAAAGATTTAACAGTGTAATATTACAAACATATGCATTCAATATATGAGAAGATTGACCATAACAATGAAGAGTAATAAATATATTTTGTGAGAATAGTTCTTGGCACTCCAAAGAATCATCCCTCATTTATGGCCTCCAGGCAATAAAAAATCTTTTTAAACATCAGTCTGTGTATGTTTAAGATCCACATATATGATCTGAGTTTGAGTTGTCTGCAATCCTATTTCACTTCTAACTCAAAGGACCCCTTCCTGGAAGCTTTGAAGGGAAAATAGTGAGGCATTTCCTTCCTCTTTCCTCCTTTGAACCATTTCCTATCGATTGCAAGAGTGAAATGCAAATTCTACAGCTAATTTCCTTCTCAAAATGAAGTGTGTTTAACTTAATTGAGGGCAACAGATCTACACTTTCTCTCAGAATCTGATCCCATTAAGAGAGACAAAGGAAACTAGTACATGTATGCATCATACATAGGAGTTTGTCTGTCAGAATTGAATGAAAATATTTCTCTTACAGCACTCAGAAGGGTTAAAGGTAAACATTTCTCTGCTTTTTACCACTTAGTCCATCTCCTGAACGAGAGCTTCTTTTGAGCTGCTGAGCACAAAAGTGCATCTGGAAAATGTCAACTAATGTATTTCAAAGTTATTACGTGAAAAGAAAAAGCCCTGAATTTTTTATTTTTTTTTTATACAAAACCTTCCAAGAAAATTCACTTCCGAGATCTGGCTTGAGAATGAACAGGAGACATTTCTCATCCCAAAATAATTTTATGAGAAAGGTTTAAATGTTTAGAAAATATGTTGGAACTGCAATTTCTCCCTTAACCAATAACCTCAGAGATGGATTACATGACTGATAGAGTGAATATATGTGTATACATATGTACACACATCATTTCACTTGTTTACCTTTGGATCAAAAATAGAATGTTACAACATTTGTTTTATCATTTTCGATCCCCCCTGAGGCACTGTGACATTTGGTGCATTTATTTTTCCCGTTAAGAGATGATTCTTTAGTTCTTTGAAGCAGGTGCAGGAAATATTTAGCAGAATGTTTACACTGTGACAACTATACATCGAGGGGAATAAGGGGGAGTGTGTGTGAACATGCACAGAAAGTCAAAAGTTGATTACATTTCTTACTTCTACACAGTACAAATGTACAAGCTAGAGAGAATTTCTGTCCTCTCTGCAGCTAATAACACATACATAGATTTCAAAGGGACCAAAGGCAATCATGTCACTAACTTGAACTGAGCACCAAAGTCATGTATGTGTGAGTCCTTACGTATATGAGTAAATTTACTGTTCATCTTTGAACACTAAGCTTGAGGCTTCTCTTTGTAGTAAAAAGAAAAAGGTAATTTACTATTTTATGCCAGAATACTTGAAATTGAGATCTTTGTCGATAGAAAATATATATGAAAAACAAACAAACAACAACAACAACAAAACAATAAAGAATCCAAGTCACACAGCAGAGGCTCCCATAGAAGGCCAGTTCCACACTATGAAAGTTACTCTGAAAGTAATGTATCCAATTTTATTATGTTGGCCCATAACACCAGAGGTGGATGTTGGTGGCATGGCAGTAGAGGCTGAACCTTGCCATTAGTATTCCATTACATTCTGTTGCTGTCTCTCAGATGGGAACAGAGAGAAGTCTGACAGAATGGTGTCTGACATGGAAGTGCAAATGAAGTAAAGGTGTGTAACTGAACTTCTAAATGAGGAAGAAATGACACCCATTTACATTCAATTATGCTTGCTGAAATGGAGACTGAATGTTGAACATGAGCACAATGAAGCAATGGGTGGTGTGTTTCAGCAGTGGCAACAACAGGTCACCTCTACTGGTGCAGATTTTTATGAACAGGCTCTTGTTCATCACTGGCAAAAATGTATAGGTAATAGCGGTGATTATACCAAAAAATAGTGAAAACTCTCAATTACAAAACACTATGAAATAGTGTTGTACTTTTTGCATCTGTTGCAGTTTCCATGCAAATAAATGGGAGGCATTACATTTGGAGAGACCTGCACTCTTTGCTCTTGTTGACAACTAAGATGAATAGCAGCAGAAGTTCCTACTTAACAGGAGTAAAGCTGATGCAATTCATGCCAGAATTAGTTCTTTTTTTTTTTTGGTATGATAAACTTATTTATGGTAGAAGTGTTCTGATTTGTTATGAAAAGAATGCCATACAAAACATCCAGAGAGCTTTTGCATTACATGTAGCGGAAAGGTAAAAGCAATTTTGAATTTTGTGAATTATCCAGTTCTAAGCAGCATTCACCAGAATAACAGGCGCCCTCTTTGTTTGATGGAAGTTTTGGTATTGTATGATATCTCTGTACTCAATATGTTGATAAAAATGTTTCCTTTGAATTTTAACCTTATTGTAGAATGCACACAGGACAATAAAATTGATGTCATGAAGGAAAAGCATTTTCTTTCTTCTTTGTGAGCTAACTTCTGATTTTGTAAAACAACTGCTTTTTATGTCTTGAACTACAATTGAGAAGCCTAACCAATTAAAGTATCTTCACCTACTTTTTATGTCAATAGTCAGAATCTTTATTTAGCTCATCTCTAAATTCTGTTTTGAAGTAGCACTTAACAGATTGATACATGTAAGAGCTGGTAAGGTCATGAGTGTCATAGCGTAACAAGGAGACAGGATCAAATATCAGAAACCTAGGTTCTATTCTTCGCTTCGTCATTGACCAAACACTATGATTTTAGGCCGCACTACTTTGTTTTTCTGCCTCACAATCAGTCATTAGTTTTTCTACTTAAAATACTCCACTGGGATGGTAATATCTTCTGGATACAATTACACAGTGTTTAGCATGCTGGGGCTCTACATTCATTGGAGTCTTTTAGACAAGGTAGTACTACAAATAAATCATCATAATAATATTCTTAATTGCAGTTAAGATTAAACCTAAAGTTACCTTATTGGAGTGTCATCCTGGTTCCTGTGATATTTGTCTGAACCTTTCTTCTTACAGTATAACACATGCGCTTCAACTCCATTGGTCAGCTTCTTCCTCTAATGCAGACAGCTTAATGGATTTTTCTTACGCACAGTACAGCTTGTTTCTTAGTATTAATTTCAACTTCAGGTTATTGTGCAAATTATGTCCTAGCTGGAAATTGAACCACGTTGACCACTGAAAAAGAAAAGCCTAATATATGACCTGTATTAGACAAATCTGCCCAGCCAGCAGAGTACAGTTGGATTGATTTTCACTCTGTCATAACAAGACAGTTTGTTAGACAAGTTCTCCACCCAGTGGCAGCAAGTGTTAGTGAAAGCAAGGACATGATCTCAGTATACCACTGTAAACCTGGAGAAGTAAATCCTTACTTCAGTATCCCCTTTATCTTAGGCAAAACAATCCTTTTAGACCTAAGAAATCTTTAAAACAAGAATTTTATGGCAAAACATAGACATAAGTACAATAGAATTAAATACTGATCTTTCCCTCTCCTCCCATACCTACTTCTCCAAACAAATGAAACAAACACAAAACTGACACTAAGATTTTTGGAATAGCTTATCAACGTGGGCTCAGAACTGTGTTTTTTTAATTCACTTGTTTGTTGTCAGCATAGAGCAACAAGTCAACCATTCTCTCTTACCATCAGCATGGGGCCAATTTTAAAACTTATCAGAGTACTTTGAAATAGGATTTAGTAATGGGAATAATTTGCTTTATACTGTCATACTATATGGATTCTGACAAATAACTATTCATTGCTTCAGCATATGGGTACCTTTTCTCCCTCATCACACAAGTCTGCGATCGACTAATACAATTATGTCCCAAAATTTAGGAAGTGGCATTAGATGGGAAAGCTGTTTTTTCAGAGGAGGTGCCTGACACATGGAAAAGCTGTAGGATCAGAAGTGCTTTGCTGTATCTTTTCTTCAAGCTAAGAAGAACAGTGCAACTTATTTCTGTCTCTGGGAATCTCTATTAGTGCCTCTCTCCTAAAACCACTAAAAAAAAAAAAACAAAAAAAACCCAACTTTTTCAGCTTTGTTCCTGAAAGAATGTCAAGGAAAGTAGGGATCTGTACAGATCCTGCTTTGACAGTTCACTAATCACAAATCAAATCTCCTGTTACAATTACTTAGATAGATCTGTTGGGGGACTATGGCAATTGTGACCATCTCAGCACCTGCCAGGAAAGTGCACATTTCCAGCCCTGTGTTTTTCATTTTCCCCCTGTCTATCAGAACCTTCCTCAGTCTATGTGCTCAGTATTCTAGCAGAGAGATATTTAACCAATGAATGTATAGCCAGCTGCCTCAACAAAATTACAATACTTTCTGTGTTATTTTGTGGAAATTAATAATAAGAAAAAAATCAATAAAAAAAGATTCAGCAGTAGGATGGGTTTATACATGTATGTAATTTGAGAGTTACTACTGTTAGTTTATTCTTTTCTTCTAATAAATCACACACTTTGGCCTTTCAGATCTCCCACTCTCTCTCTCTCCCCAGCAGTCTTTCTAATTGTTGTGTGTTCTTTCCACATAAAGATATAAACGTATATATGAGGAGAATACACTCTTTGAGGAACTTGAAGTTATTGTATTTTTATATTTTGTATATTATTTTTATGTCAATTAAAGAAAGAGAATCTATCTGTATATAAATTTAATTTCAGTATTCAAATCTATAAAAACAAGATGATGTTATAGGAAAGTTACAGGAAAAACATAGCACAGCCCTCCAAACCTCCTCCTGGCTGAGTTTCACAGAGAATTCCCACCAAACTTTGTACATTTACTATGTAGGACTGGGGTTCATTTTTGAATAAACAACTGAAGATCTTTATTGGTGAGGGAGGAAAAAAAGACATTACACTTGAGTATATAATGATGTGACTTAAGTATCACAAAAGACAGGAGAGAAAAATGATGTATACAATCAGAATTTTGTCCTGCAAATTTAGAAAATAATTACAATAAATACAATTTATTCCCAAAATATTGTTTGCTTTCCTTACAAGACTACTGTATTTACTAAGAGTAACCTATCAATCAGTTAAATAACTGCTTTTTCTAGTTTATGACACTGCTCATTTTGCCATGCAAATGTTTCTGTGATTAGCCATTATTTGTCACGTTCCAGCTCCTCTAAATCAAAACCCAAAGCTGAACTATATATTTATATACATGTTTGCCATAATTTTGTCTTATCAGAAATCATCTTTCAGGCAATTATTTGGTTTATGCTAAAATAAATCAGGCTTATGCTGGCCGTATTTCATAAAGTATCTGTGAAACCTGAAATGGAAAGATGGTTTTTAAAACACAGGGAGTTCTTTTAATAGAAGACTGATGACAGAAATTCTGGTCAGGAATCTTACTGTACAGATTTTAATTGTAAAAGATTGCTGTGAAAGAGGGAAGTAGCCTTACTTTGAATCTCTTTTTCTCTTTTCTCCTAGAACCTAAACTATGATTCATTTCCTGCAGGATATTTAGAGTCTCTCCAATAATCAGAGAAAAGTGCAGAACAAATACATTTAAGCTGACATTTCATTTTGTATAGATTAAGCACACCATCAGCCTGGTGCTGCAGACAGGACTCAGTTTTTCAATGAAGAGCCAGAAAATCTATGAGCCCCTCCTGACAGCAGGCTGGCCAGTGTGTCACATTTTACGAGGCTGGAAGCCCTTCATCCCAAATGAAAGCACATCGCATTTTCAAACTGTTAGCAGACTTTACCGCCTAGTGGTGGTAGAGTAAAACTTTTCAAGCAAGTGCTGGCAATTAAAAAGTAAACAGCAATGAAGAACAGATATTCTACCACAACACAGTGCTGGAATTAGGGCTATGTAATTGCACAGATTTTGCACTTCAGTGCAAGTTTCTCCTCCATTTCTGTCTCCCTCTTCTGTATTGCTCCCTTCCCCATATTTGACAGACACTAATGGCTGGCATTTATTCCCTGCTATGTCTTTTCTAATTATCTCCAGGTGACAAAGTACTTCCCCTGCCTAATCCAAATAACTGGCTGAGCCTTTCCTGTTATGTTTTTTCCCCTTCTGTACATTAGTGTACATTTTAGTGTAAATACATAGATGTCACATAGCCATAGGTTAGAAAAAAAAACCAAACACACACAAAAAAAAAACAAAATTAAAAAAGCTGAAAATTAAACTATTCAACTTCCTTAAAAAATAAAAAATAAAAATAAAAAAAAACAGTATGAAAAGGAAATAATACAGTATATTTGCCTCTGAAGTAAGAGATGAGATTTTATCAACAAATCTTTCTCAAAGATGTTTACTCCAACATCTCGCTGAATTTAACAAATTTTAGATAAAGCATTGGTCATACATGGTTTCTGAAGTCAACTTCATATGTATTTCAATTTTCCTGACAATAAAACAGGGTCATAATTTTTATCAATGCTTTGCAGAGTGCAACACCAAAGAATATAACATATTTTTACAATCCTGTCTTCAAAGACAAAAGAAAGTCACCATCAGGAAAAGGCTCTAAGCCCCATATAATACATTAATCAAATGACTTGTTTCAAACATCACTGCAGTGTTTAGGCTTATCACTAAATACAGATAGCCTCTACCCACAATTAACAGCTATAATACCAGTCTATACGCTTTGCTTCACCCTGTAAAGTGTAGCTAGTAGATGTACGGCTTCAATACCAGTAGGAGACTTGTATTTCCTTCGGTTCAGTTGGTAAAGAACTAAAAGTTATAATTGATTTTGACAGCAGTGAAAATTATCATAGAGAAGATATCATAGCCAAACATTTATGATTTTAAGTGAAGAAATCTGATTGTTTCAACTTACAGCTGTGTTCACACCCAAAGTACAAACTCCAACATAAAAGTTTCTGTTTCAATGAGAAAGAGTTCCCCCTGTAAAAAATAGACTTTTCTCTAAATTTCAAAGGGTTTCTGTCAGTCTTATTAATTCATTCACTCTATGTTCATGACTGAAAGCTGCTTCTTCAATCTCTGATGTGTTTGAATAGATGTCTAGTTGCCTCTGAGAGTGCCAGATATTTTCTTTGTATCTCATGGAGGGTAGAATATACCACCAGAAGCATCAGCTGTACCATCTTCATTTCCAAAATGGGGTTTCAAGGGCTGCAGAGCTCTGATCTTATTATCATTTCAACTTGATCTGCCCTTATTTTGTGGAATTTGGTTCCTCTTGTCTTTCACAACCTTCCTACCCCTTCTCGCTCTCATATTACAAATGAAATGACTTCTCAGAGATCCTGTTCAGACTGCAGAGACAGGAGAAAACCATCCACTTTTTTTTTTTTTTTTTTTTTTTTTTTTGCTGGTTAGACTTTGGTCAGTATAGGCTAATCAAAACAAGTAAGAAGAAATGGCTGAACATAAACAGTGGCAACTAAGTCTGATCTAAAAAAGAACCACAAGACCTCAGAAAGTTCTGAAAACTTTCAAAAAAATTAACCTATGGACTTGAGGAGAAAATTAATGAACTGTCACTAAGGATTTATGGAACTTAACAATTCCTTTAGAACAAGTCTACCTGTTCCATAAGGGAATAAGAGCATAAGGGAATAACTGCTGATAACAGCAGCAGTACTTGAGGGAACATCATGTAGTTACATCAGGGGAGGGTCAGACTGGCTATTAGGAGTAGGTTTTGTATACAGCATGGTGAGGCACTAAAACAGTCTCCTCAGGGTGGTGGTCACGGACACGAATCTGTTGAAATTCAGCATTTGGATATTGGTCTCAGACACGCTGTTTAATGTTTAGTTAGTCCTGTGTGAAAACAGGAGTTGGACTGGATCCTTGTACATCCCTTCTGTCTATCTATCTTACTACCAATAGGCTCAGACTTGGTATACAGGCAAAACACCACAAACGTTGGAATTGGATTTTGGAATTGAATTTTGAATTGCATTTCATTTACAGAGATGACAATGTTATTAATTAATACTTAATTGTATGTATGATGAATATGACAAATAGTAAAAAACAACAAACAAACAAAAACTAACAAAAATGAAAACAAATTAGGAAGGTTAAAACTGAAACACTACTTATTTTGGAAGAAAGCAGTTATTTTCAACATTCATTCTTACTATAAGCCTCCTTTAAAAAAACAAACAAAAAAAAAAAAAAAACTAAAAAACCCCCACAGATATTATATTAAATCAACAATTGCTTTTTTCTTCATTAGCATGCTCTCAAAAGCACTCAAGCACTAGCATAAAGCTGCTCCTCTTTATTCTTATCTGTTAGACAGACAGCTGCTTGGATTCTTTACATGTTATTCTTTGGATTTAACACAATAATAGCAGAATATAGCACAGACATAAACTTCATTCATAATTACATTGGATGAGAATAATTGAACTCTTGCCATTTCCTGATTTGTAACTATATATCTGTGTCAAGAAAGAAAGAAAGAAAGAAAAGGAAAAAATATCTAACAGATGATAATATCAATTAGGAATATTTCATAGTAATTACATCATCATCCTCCAAAGAGGAGGAAGAAGCAGAAGACTTTTGCATATGGTTCTTCTACACAAACCACAGTAAATAAATAATTGATGATACATACAGTACACTAAATCTCACTGGAATCAATCAGCTTAAGCTTGTGGAAGTTAGTATTATTAGCAACAGAGAGAATAGCTCAATATACATGCTAGAAGCTAGACAGTTGCAAAACATGTGAATTAACAGGAGAGAAAAAAGAAAAACCTTGGAAGTGAAGAGAATCAGCTCTGTCCTTTGCAATAAATATAGGGGGTTTTTTTTGGGTTTTTTTTTTGTGTGTGTGTGTGTTTTGTTTTTTGTTTGTTTGTTTTTTGTTGTTGTTGTTGTTGTTTTTTTACTTAGAATTTCACACACACACCTTTCCTTTGTGTTAATAGATCCACAAATATATCCTTGTGGAGATTTTTCTATTAATACCTCCCACTTTTCTGTGACAGTCAAAGTAACTATTCCTGATTCATGCAAGTACATGGTGTGAAGGATTAGTTCCACAGCTAAAATCCCAAGGACAGAAGAATGACTATTCTGAAAATAGAACATGAGATGAAAAACTTACAGTGAAAATGGATGTTTCAGGTCTTTTTCTGTTGCTCTTCTGATTAGTAACTGCATTTTTAACAGATTTTGTGACATGTTAATATTTCCATGTTGACACCTCTGCCCAGTAATGCTGATAAACCTCCAGGTGTCAGTATGGCTCTACTGCAATTCAACTCCCTTTATAAAACCCTAAATCGAGAAATAAAATGTTTAAATGTGACAGCTAATATGCTGCCTAGGGATAGGGATAGGGAATACTTAAGTATTCTAGTTTCTTAGCAGCATTAAACACAATTTCTTCGAACACTGCCACAGCTCTGGTTATGAAGGTGATCCTTTGCTAGTGTTCTTTATACTATACAACCACTTGTCTGCATATAATTATTCCAGTAATACTTTGAGAATAATTCTGAAATAACTCATTGAAATTGTGCTTATTTGTCAGTATTTGCATCTAAAAGTTCCCCTTTCACATAGTCTAGTTCTCACCAAGAACATATAAACACAGGTGCTTTCTGATTTGCTTTGATACTGTTCTCCTGTAAACAGTAATGTAATATTGGCTTTGAATAACTCTCAGAACTCACTTATCAAAATCACATAGAATTAAAGTTTAAGTACCAATTTGTGATTCTTGCTTTATTGGGGAAAGGAGTGGGTAGTATTGGGAAAAAAAGGTATCTTTTGGTTTAAAAACAGGATTAGAACTACTTTAAAGTAATTTGAAAATGGGATTGTTTTCAGGAGCACTATGCAAATAACTACTATATAAAGCAGATGAGTTCAACCTCAGAAGTGCTCATCATTATAAAGTTACAGTACAGAAAACAAATGTCCACTTCAGATTTAACGAGCCAGTCAAGGCTTTCTGTTAGCAAAACTCACTGATGATTTTCCCAGGGGATCATGATACACTAAACTCAACTTCCTTTTCATAGAATATTGTTTCCAATAGATCAATTTTTCAAAGACACTTTAATAATATTTTGGCAGAATGTCTGTTCGGTGGGGGGTTCCTAGAATATGAGGCAATCCCAGGGTCTAGAATTACTTTATTGCTTTCTTTTGAAGTAAAACAATAGTAGATGGTTCACTGAAGCATCAATAATACTGTCTCAGAAACCCTATGAAACAAAACAAAACAAAAAAACACTACAGAAATTGTTTAGGGATTGAACGTTTTTCATCCAAATGTTAGCATTAAAGCAACAATTTATCTTAATAAAAAGGTTCACCATTTCAACTGGAGCCCTAGACCTGAATTCTGATCTAACTCAGGTGGTCATGTGTTAACCTGGGCAAAATAAATGGGTGCAAAGCATCTAAAGACAAGGTGTGTCTGTGCATCTGTATGTTAAAGAGCTACAGGTTATGCCAACAAATACCTTCAAATTGACTTAAGATTAGAGTCTTCTTTGCTTTGAAGGAAAAAAAAAAAAAAGAAAGAAAGAAAGAAAAAGTGCTTTGAAAAAATAGTTTCTCAATAAGCACACATATTTTGGGAGTGTATTTTTACTGCAGAATGGACAAAATATTTGATAGCTTAGGTGATAAGTCATTATTGGTTTTTTTTCCTCCTCTTTAATCTTCAACTTTAGCTATGTAAAATTCTCCTAAGGAAGAAGCACCAGGTGAGATTTTAAAAGTTAAAACTACCCCTCCTAGAGAATTTGAAATTAATTGGAGTGCTTTTAAAAATGATTTAATTTCCCTTCTTTTAGGAAATTAGGACAAAAATAGTGCTAACCAGAAAACTCAAAGAAAATGAATGCCATCTTTCTGATGCTGGTGGCCTGGTGTGTCCTCTAACCTGTGCTGAGGACTTACTCATGAAGGGGTGACACAGTACAAATATATTACCTGAATTAGCAAAACTGCACTAAAATTGAGGCTGCTTTGACTCTTGCTTTGCACTATTCTCAGTAACTCTTGTTTTGCCAATTCAGATCCTACCTAGAGGACAGTGAAAAGTCTGAAACAAATGATCCTTTCCTTGAAGGAAATTGGAAGGAAAAAGGGAAATGGGCAAAGAAAAGAAAAGAAAAGGGTAGGGAAAAGGAAGGAGGAAGGAAAAGGGAAAAAAGGGGAGGATGGAAAAGGGGAGATAGAGAAGAAAGAAGGGGAAAAATGAGGGAAAGGGGGAAAAAAATTGAAGGAATGGGGAAAAACAGAGAGAAAGGGAGGGAAGTGATAAGATGGGGAAAAAAGAAAAAGGGAAAACAATGGTGGGAGAAGGAAGACAATGTATAATCAAGGACGACACAGCTCTCATGTACCAGCTGTTCTCCAGATAAGTTCTTACTTGGCTGTACAGGTTTGTCACCTGGTTCCTCTTTTCACCACAGGGGCAGTCTTCCTTAGTTGAGGGGATATGGGCCAAGGGTGTCATGCAGTCCAGGAATTTGCAGAGGAGTATACCTTTCCAAGACACTGAAATGTCCTCAATACAGGGTGAGAGAAATCCAAACAGAGCAAAACTGAGTCATTTGTTCTGGGGCTTCTGTAATTAAATTTTATTTCTAACACATTAATTTTGGCATGCAGTTCAAGTTCAATGCTGCAGTTAGCTTGACTCAGTCAGCTCAATCTATTGATTATGCTAACAAGTGCTTTGTCTGAACCAGAGCTTTTTTTTTTTTTTTTTCATTCTTGACCCTTTGCTGAATTGCATAAACAATTTTACAGGCTAAACAAGACTTCAGTTGCATTGGAAATTGAGAGCAGAGACTTCAGACATGAAGGAGAAGTGTCTTGAATCTAACCCATAAATATACCAGTTATGCTTATGTGTTCACTTGGGTCTGCTGCAATATCAAATGGGTTTATTAGATTGGGGATGATTTGGAAAGTTTCAAGAATGCAGTTATTCATTGGAAAGTCCAAATATTCTCATTTTCAGATATTTTGTTCCCTCTCATCTCTGAAACTAAAATGTCTCCTATAATCTTTATAAATGGAATTTCCAGATTTCAAGAGATCTTTCGGCTATTGGCTATGAAGATAATAACTAAATACATTTATATTCTCCCTATCATGTATACTGACACATATTTTAGGAATCACAGCTGGAATATAGCTGAAGGATAGCTACATGCTACAGTGAAAATATTGGATATTGAAATGTGAGCAGTAGCTCTTCTCTCTCTGGTACAGGCAGAGTTGCTATAAATAAAACATCTTTTGTCACTGCAGCATTTCTCTCTTTGCATAGAAAGCTCACATGAAAATTTTACTGCAGCTTGGATAGTGTCAAAGCTCTGGTACAGCGTTCCAAATGAGTAATTTCATTATAATTAATCCACAAGGGATGTGCTTACTCCAGAACTGTTGGCCTTTTGATCTCAAAGAATATAACGCTATTGTAGTAGGGATGCCTCAAAGGCTGTGGTGCTTAAATAATACAGTCCTTGTATCTACAGTCTATTTAAAGGTCAATATTCAAAAGCATTGGAATAATAAAAAATAATCTAGATAGTATCTAATTAGAAAAGATTTTATTTTATTTTTTAAATTTTGTACTAGAAGTATAGATACATGGGAATAAATGAACTGATCTTAATGCTGATATCAAGATGTATTAGATGTTTTACAAAAATATGCACCTCTTTTTTCATAGCCACTAGATGAATGTCTGTATATTAAGCAACCTCGCAGAAAACTGGAGTTACTGATTTGACACTAATATATTTATGCTCTTATAAATGTGGCTATTAAACCCTTTAAAAATCTGGCAATAAAACTTATTACAGAGAAGAAAATTATTGCTTCTAATGCAGAGTTCTGAAGTTCAAGATTTGTAGAGGGAAAAATACCTAGACTGACTTTGCTGCTTAAAATCACTGAGATTTTTCAGTATTACAAAGGGTTATGAAGAAATAAATCTCCATAGCCTTCTGTTTTTGCCTAGGGGAGAATGTTTGCATTTTTTGTTTTTGGATAGGAGGCGGAGCAATCAAAATCCAAAGCCAATACTTCAGATGAAAGCTTACAAGCCTCCTAGTTTTCAGGCTTTTTGGAAGACTGAGAGTGAATTTAGCCTTATTTTGGCGACCCCTGGGATTTATTCTTTTATTTGTTTTATTCTGATGGTTTTTAGTGATATATGCTGAAACAAATGTATTTAATTGGTTTCCTGCATGCACTGGAAAATCACTGATGTTGCGTGTCAGTGGCTGCTTTCCCAATTTATTGTATTGATACATTTTGCCATGCTTTTTTAAGATACATAAACTAGAGTAAACTCATATATTCTTATTAAAACAGGAATAGAGCTGTATAATAACAACAATCTGTCTTATGTCCTTTTATTGGGAGTCAAAAGTAACTGACACCCAAAGTCTGGATTGTTTTTTCACTCAATTCTTAGAAAAAGCATTCTTCTGGTTTCCATTTGAGGGAAAACACTAAAAATATTTTATCTGGCAAGAACTGTGCCAAGAAGAGATCACTTGCTCCCTTTTTTATTTCCCAAACTGGACAGATTCTCATATGTTTTGGGAAAAATAGAACTAGGGTTACACACTAGATATCAGTGAGATGGGAGACCGAAGAGACGGGAACTGTTTGGTCTCCCTGAGACCTAGTCTGGATAGTTCAATATATCTATAAGACTTCTTTCATACTTCCAGTATCTGCTCTCCCTTGATTGCTCTTGTTCATACGGTGGGTAAATGTGTACATCATACTTGACACAGAAAAAGCAATTAATTTCATGGTATTTCTCTTTGCCTCCGGTTTGGTATCCCAGTGCCACGGGCTTGACTTGTGCCTCTGTCTCTGCTTATCTGTGATCTTATTCTGTGATTCTGTGTGTGTTTTAAAATTCAATCCATCTTGAATTATTCATGCTTAGAGCACTGGTGACTACTGTATCCTCACTAGTCTAGTCAAACAATGTTGTCTTAAAGACACGGAAAAGAGGTCAGATTCACACACCATTCTGTGCACCCAGCAAGCTTTATAACAGAGAGAGAACAAACCTTAGAAAAGCACAACATGCTGTTTGCACACAGACAGCAGAAAAAAAACGGCGTTATCCCCACTCTTTCTCCTTATTTCTCTTCTGAATGAGGATTTCTTTATTTTCTAATATCCGGAAGAAAATGCAGCTGTGCAAGGTGTCCAAAAAGCACCATTCTGGCCCAAAAAGTATTGCATTCATAGCCTATCATACCAAAATGCTTTCCAGCACAGTGGAATAAGCATACTCACTTGAGAAACAGTAGATGCAGTAGCACAGTAGATATCTCCCTTGTGATTTCTTCATTCATCACTACTGTAGATTGAAGAAATTGTCTCCAGGGTCCAAAGAATCTCAGCACATTAATTCTCTGGTGAAATTATGGTAATGGCTACAGTTTATTTTGCAGATATCTAATTAACCAGACACCTTTAGAGGGAAAAGAAGATGAAGAAGAAGAAAAAGAAATCAAATGAATACAAGATGAATACAAGGCACTGAATGGTCTCCCAAGATCTTGTCTTCAAATGGGAATAATATTATAGAAGATGTAAAAGTCATTCCTAAATAAGATCTGCAATTGAAATGTGAATATAACTTTATCCACCGTCATTTTCATTTTATTATTTTTTCCCTCTTTTTCAGTAACAACAGTGAATTACTTATTGAAACAACTGTGATTCTCTGTATTAATTTATTCCATTTGTATTGCTCTTCTTGACACAGAAAGGGTCAAGTCATGTACTATCTGTCAGCAGCTGTTTAATATATAAGATGTTTTTTGATGTGAGAATATTAATTTATCTGTTCCTAACACATTTTCCTTATTAAACATTTATCTTTGTACTTCTTTTTAGTAAGAGACATGACTTTGTTCTCAATATAAATACAACAGTCTTGTTAAGGAAACTACACTGGCAAGAAACATCACCTTATTAAAATCTAGAAAAAATACATATATATATATGAAATGGAGGACAGATTACCCTACAATACAATGGCTCTCATATTGTAAGCCTTCCTATCTCTGGTAACTTGAATTCTTGTATTTCAGCAAAATATGCACATCTATCTTAATGTCTATCTCACTCATGCTTTGTGATTACAAAACTGAAAGCCACAGAAATGAATATTGGTCTATTAAGACTGAATATAAAATTACTTAGGAATAATCACAGAAATAATCTATCTTTTAGACAACTAATACATCACATACAAAATATTTCTCCTTTCATTTCAGCACTGCAGATACATTCTGAGACACTTTTCAATTCTTAAAATGTGAGAGATTAATTTGGGCTCGCGTGCCAGCAGAAATATGAGAAGTTGCTACAGTAATACTTCACTTTCTGATCTTAGACACAATCACAAGTAATAAATGTAGCTAAGATGTCCCAATATTCTGTTTTGTCTAGAAAAAAAATAACAATCTTAGAACAATTTTTGTCAATTATGACATTCAGATGTGAAAAAAAAAAAAATTAACTGTTTTCTCAGTGGTTTCTACTCCCAAGAAGTATATTTAAATATAGAAAAGTATCTCAGAGGGTTGTGTCCTCAGCCTCTTTTTATAGGCAAAATGCATAATGAAAAGCTGGAAAATTTCAAACACGTTCACACAGCACACGTTGTGTAAGATATGTAACTTACACATACACACCCACTCAGAATTATTTATGTGTAACGATTCTTACTGTTGAAGAAATGAAAAATGTATCAACACAGATATCTGAGTTTCAGAGATTGAGAAGGCAAAAATCAATCCACTAATTTGTAAAGATAACACAAACCAGTCCTACAGATGCCTCTCTCACTCAATAATACTCAAAAATACACTCAATGGCAAGACAGAAGTTTGAATATTAAGAACTCATTCAATTTAATAGAAAAAACAGTTTTCTATGGAGTCTGCTCGGGAATAAAATCCTACCCAACCTGCTTTATATTTACTGATGGAGAAGCTCACCTTTCTTTGTATGACCTCTTTTTTTTTTTTTTTTTTCCCTACTATTTCTTGGATATGATGGATCAGGGCCAATGCAGTTGGAAGCCCCTTCCTGCACATGCCAATTAAAGAATCTCAGCACAGTGCTCTGTTTTCCTTACATTCAGGTTGCACATGAATCTTCAATGGAGTTTGTTTTGTGAGATAACGCCTTCATTACTGCAATAGCAGGTAGCTATAATACCACTCAAACAAGCATTGAGTGGTTTCTGAAAGGCAGAGAAAAGTGAGGGCCAGCTGTGGTGGACCAAATTCATCCAGGTGTTCAGATTTCTACACAAGCAAACTGAAGAAAATAGTGTGTCTATGCAGTTACAGAGCAACCTGTTATTTGAGAATGGGGCGATGTACCAAGATTCACATGAAAAAAAATGCAAGGTTGATTTGTATCCACAATGATGCATGTATTGCCATATAAATAATTATGACTGCTACATGGTTTCATCCCAGCAAACAGATAAACATCAAATAGCTGCTCGTTCACTTTCCCTACACTGGGATCAGGGAGAGAACTGGAAAGTCAAACTTACAGGAACTCATATGTTGTGATGACAACAGTTTACTTGATAAAACAGTAGATACATGAGTAAGCAGAGTAAAACATGGAATTCATTCACCACACAAAATATTTTCTTGGAAGACAAGCTCCAGTGCTCCCAAAGTCCCTCCTCATCTTCTTTCTTTGTTCCAGCTTTTATCACTGAGCATGACCCCATGTGTTATACAGTCCAGGTCAGCTGTTCTGCTTGTGTCTCTTCCCAGCTTTCTGTACATGCCCAGTTCATTGCTGGTAGGGCAGTGCAAGAAGCAGAAATGTCCATGACTCTGTCTAAACACTGCTTAGCAGAAAGCAAGTTACTGTTATTTTCACCACAGATTTAAACCATACCACGATTTAAACCTCTATGAAGAACATCACCTCTATCCCAGTGAAAAAAAAAAAAAGGATGGTTGTAATTCAAATATTGCTCCTATTTGAAAGATTATTGGGATTTTGGGTTGAGAGTGGGATTTTGATGAAGTTTTCCTCCCCAACATAAGCACAATTTCTATATGAAGTAATCACATAGAATGGAATTTAAATGGAGTTTATTCATTACAAACCTTTCCAACCCCCCTCCCCCCCCCAACACTCTTCACACGTATTAACCGTGACTACACAGCATATATTAAATAGTAACAATTTCATGAATGGAGAAACATTTATCTTTCCCTTCTCATTCAGAAAATAAAGTTAATCAGTTACCACTCTAGTAATAATAAAACAACTGTGAACATTTTTGCCCCATAATCCTTCCTAAGAACTCCGGATATTACATTGTAAAATGCTGACTGCTGAGACTTTGCTCTGACATTATTCATTTTCTCCCAGAAGGAAATCAATAGCCAGGTATTTTCAAACCCCTTTAAAGCTATACAGTATACAGTTTGCAAAGGAACATGGCTTCATGTGATTAAAATTTAACAAGTAAATCACAGGATAAAACATTTATGAGACACCAAGGATCTTTAAAGACATTACAAGTTTGAGGTGAATTACAACTGAGGACTGTAAATAGGAGAATCAGTCCTGTCACACTACTAATATTGCTCACACTGATAATACCGTTGAACAGCAAAAACCAATGAATATTTAGCAGAGAAATGATCCTGCAGTGGAGGGATTTCTCCTCTTTGTACAGACTGTGAAAAAATAAGGCTCTTAAATGTAAGTCTATTTATTCCTTTAATTAGCAATTAGGAATATCATATCTTAGGTCAATGAAATCATGCCTGAAGCTGACCATAGCATGGGATGAGAATGGCTGTAACTAGAGAGTTACAATCAGTGCCATGCAAAGCAGTGATGCTTTGAATTAAATGCTTTCACCTCCACATGGTGCTAAGCAACACTTCATGATCAAAAACTAATAAGTAATACAGACACAAAGAGAACACAGAGGTAATGCAGTTTTTCTGAGTTGCCCTAGAAAGTTATAGATGTGTAACATTCTGATCTCATTATGAAACTAAGTGATGGCTATGTTTAAGGGGAAACCATACAAATAGAGACATCTCAGTGAGATATTCATAGAGATTTCTGTACATAAAATCAACTGTGAACAGACTGACAATGATAAATTTCATTCTTCACTAAACTGTTTCTGTCGGAAGTTCCTGAAAAGCCATGAGTTTGGCAGTACTTACCATTTTTTGCTTGGTTCTATAGGATGGTAAAAACAACAGTGATCATTTTGTTACCAATTATATGGTTTATAACAGAGTAAAAGAACATTTCCTGAGATGCTGAGATTTATTGACTGTATATAAAGCAATGTAATGGCTTGATTTTGTGAATGTAAAATGTAATCATATGAAGTATGAAAAAGAAAGAAAAAGAGTCAAATCTATCAGCTTTTCCAGTTTAATGCCTTCCCAGTTGAAACTTTCATGAAGCATAGTGTGCCTCACATGAAAAAATACATTTCTTATTGAAAATAATGCAACAAAAAGAAGTGAATTCAGTCAAAAACAACCACCAACAACCTCCTCTACTCCCTCTCCCATTCCTCCTCCTTTCCCCCTTCCCTCCCCCCCCCTCCCCCCACCCCCAACACACACAAACAACCACACTCAAGCACACACACTCTGCATTTGGTGGCTATTGATATTGATTTTCTAATTTAAAATATATGACAGTGTTTAGCATGTGGTATTCTTGGGGCATGATTGCTGGGCAGAAAGGAGTTTTCTACAGCTACCAAGGAAGTTGAATATACTCACTGATCCCACTGAAATCTGATATATATTTTGCTGAAGAGTTGCTGTTCAACCCTACTGTATACAATCATTTTAACAGGTTCAGGGAGAACAGCAGCATCATGCAGCTAAAATGGCCCTTTAGGAAAGGATCAAAATCTTAGCTCTGCTTTAGCCTATTTTGAAACCACATACTGAAACAAAGAAAAACATCTTTCACTCTCAGACAGTCTTCTCAAGTGTTAAGAAATACAAACAAGTCATTCTGCAGCTGCTTGAAGTTGGTAATGCTTCATTAAAGTCATGTAATTCTTCTATTTATTTTTTGTTTGTACCTCCTTAGTAAGCTGTTTCCAAGTACTTTAGAAATCAAACCTGTAAATGTCTCTTATTCTAAAATAAACAGCACACAGTATGCCACAAATGACATTTTGCAAGGCTCCAGGAGGGAGTAAAGTAGCACTGGCACACAGTTTCCTCTTCCTGTCTAAATGTCATTACACTGTTTGATATAGTAACAGAAATCACTTAGCCAGTTGGACAGCACAGCAGGTCACTTTAGAAATGATTTTAAACCTTCTAGAAAAATAAAAAATAAAATCCACTCTGGCATAAAATAAAAATTAAAAAAAATAAAAATAAAAAGAGCAAAATAGTCCAAATGGTTCCTAATAGTTTACTTACTCAGTATTTTATTTGCCAAGATTATTGTCTATGTACATAATAAACTTAATTGCATGCTGCAACAGCTTTGTTTATTGATTCGAATGTATGAACTCATTAAATATTTATTTTGGTAATCTTTAGGTTTTTTGTCCACATCCTATACAGACTCCAAACATATGAAATAATATCATGTACATAATTAATACAGTGTATTCAAAGGTCATGCCAAAATTATTGCCCCCTGCCCAAGACAGAGCAAAACAAAAAGATAAGAATCTGAAACATCTGAAATCTATTATATCTCATCTAATTTCATAACAGCTCAGTATTTTTCTCCCCTAACTTCATATAATCAATTTGTCAAGTTGTTTCAAGGAAATAATATTATTGGTTTTCCAACTAAATGTATGATTAAAACATTTTTTAAATGAAAGAAATATTAACCAGACTCCTTTTGTTAAGAACATGGATTCAAAATAGACTGCGGTAGACCACTGGGATATTGTGAATTTTGAAACATGTACAATGACAGGTGACAGCACAGAGCCATCTATAAGCTTCAGTTTTTATTAAATTGTTCTATTTTATTACCCATAACCATGTATGAATGAAGGTTTTCCCCTTCTCAGCCAGAAGCTAGAATGATAATGTTAGCTTTAAAAAAAATGTTGTTCTTCAGATATATTTATCAATCCACTTGCTTATTGACCACTTGAAAAACAGTGGAATTATTGAAGATATCATGTTCTACCTGTGAGATTTTTTTTTCTCTTTCTGTTTTAATATCAGCACATACTATTATCACATTTGGAGAGTTGTTATGTTTTTCAATACTCTATTTAACATTGGTTAGTGACACAGAGGCAGCACGCCCATAAAACTCATCAGAATTTCTGACTATGTAAATTCTAACTTCCATTTTTTATGTATTTGGTGTACAGTTTCCTACAGTTTCATAGGTTTAAATGAGGAGACTAACATGAATGAATCTGGAAGAAACATGTATAAATTGCAAGAGATAATTCTACAACAGATCTAAAAAGCAAGTCTGCATGCACCTGGTCTGCATGTCAGGTACTACTGTAGAATTCCACATGCTTTAGTTGTTTTAAAAGAAAAAAAGAAGGAAAAAAAAAAGGACAATAAAGTTGCCCGCTATTGCATGAGTGAGCAAATGACTGATGAAGCACAAAGGTCTTTGATCAAATGTTGGTATGAGATTAGAAATGGTCTGTGAAGTCAGCTGGTTGCTGACTGATTTTTTATTTGCAATACAGTTTTCTACAATTTTCTACAAGTGTCTTAGAGCTACATTTGAAGATTTAACTTGTTACTTATATACTTTGTATTTTATTATAAAGCACTAACTACTTTTGCATGTCAGGAGCTGGTTTGTCTGGATTGTTCTCACAACACAGTGCCCAGATCATCTTCTGGTGGTGTTGGTTACTTTCATTAAAAGTGCTCTTTCATGAGTAGAGCAGAGCAACACAAAGCTCGCTCTTGTTGGCCATCTCCAATAGAGCTTATTTACACATGAAAACCCTGAAGCTAAGTCAAAGTGAAGACAGGAAATGAGAATAAATCATTACTACACACTTTAAATACACTTTAGATCTATCATGTTTAGATCTATCAGATCTAAAATGAAGCAAGAAAAAATAAAAATAAAAAAATAAATAAATAATCCCACTATGACAGCCACAGACAGAACTTCATACAACTGAGAATCTTTCCAAGTTCATTCCAAATTTGTACCCTTAATAACATCAACTTTACTCTTCCAAATTTCCACTTTTATAAGTGTATTGGAGTGCTGCTAGGTTTTTGTTTTGTTTGAATGATGCTGACTTTTTATCTTTTGTATTTCTCTTTTTGGCCTGATTATTACACAAGAAAGTTCCCAGGGGAATATTTCACTTACATGATTTTGGACATCTTGCTTTTTATGCTAAGGTTAGTGTTTTTCAAGGCTATGCCTTACATATCTTCTTAATATTAATTTTAAAGATAACATTTGCTAAAATACTTTCAGCTCTGCTAATTTTACTACAAAGGCAGAAGAGTCTGCTCAAATTAGTTGAAGATCTGTCACCTGGGAAACAGACTAAAGTGCTATTGTAAGACTTTCAACTGTGTAACTAATGCAGCAAAAAGTATGTTTATTTAATAATCCAAAAGGCCCAGACAAAATGTAGCAAGCATCAGGAGCACAGATTATTTTCTGAATACTCTGTAGTGATTACAATCCATCCTTCCTTTAACAAATGAAAAATTTAATAGAAATCAGAAATCAACTGCCCCCACATCACACATTTTAGAGGATTTTCACTTCTATTACCGTATAGCATAGTGATGATGGTCAATCATTGAGTTCAGCCAAGTATACTTGTGCCAATATATTACAGCAAATGAGTATCAACATAAAACTAAATCATCAGCGTTGAATTTTTCTCAATTATTATGCATACGCATTATGTATATAAGTATTTTAGTATCTGATGTTTAAATACATTAATAATACAAAAATACTATTGCACAACATATGCTATACTATGAATTGGTGTAAAAAAATAAAATCAAAACAAATTAAAACTACAGAAATTCACATCTTTGTGTTAAGGGAAAATGAGAATAATTGTTTTATTTGTAAATTAAAAGATGAGATTATCTAGATTTAAGAGGTTGAAAGTGCTATATGAATCTTATTTGAGGTTTTCACTTTAGATTAGCTAAATCTGACATTATAAATGCAAAGATACATTCATTTTTATAGAAGCAGAAACAGATTTATTTTTCCCTCTTCCATCTCCCACTACCCACTAAGAAGACAATACTAGTTACTACATTCTGATTTTAAAACCAGCGCATTTTAGAGGTATGAGAATTTACATCTGAGAATAATAATATGTGTTTTTATCAGCAAAATGGAATTACTGAATTGGAATATGGCAGACTCTATATCTCACGAGAAAGACTACACAATAAGAGCCTTGCTTTTTTAAAGTGTTCAGGCATGCATTTTATCTGTTCTTAATCTCCCACTAACTTCTAGGACATGAACACACATTTACAGCCTTGTTGCATAATGATAGGTTTAGACAAATGCTTGAAATTAAGCATATTCTTATGGACCATACACAGTACAAGTTGCTATGTTTTATCTTAATGTGTTAGAATGTAAATTATGGAAGTTAAGAAGGAATTCAGTAAATTGTGTACCTGATGACAAGGAAGAAAATAGCAACTTGGCCTACTGTTGCAATTTAAATTGTTCCAACTTATGAATCCGAGCAATTAAGATACCTGCATGCTTCTTTGCTTGGACTGAAATTCCCCGGGTGGATGAAACTGTTCATACACATACTGAACAAATTGCCAATGTCTGAACAGTCTGATTGCAGTCTTTTACTTATGACCTGCTGAATACAGGAACTAAAGAAAACTGAATTCTTCCCATTAGAAGTCCTCCAAAGGTTCCCATTCATACTGAATACAACTACAAAGGGTTGTTCTCTGACATTGCTGTTTAAAAGACTATTAGCATTGATGAAAAAGGTTATTTTTCTACATATTTAAGTGAATTACTATATAATCTTGCAATAAGTTAAGTTGTTCTAGAAAATTGTCCAGGCTTTCAGACCTTTTGAGGATGAGGATACTCAGGTACTCAGTCTTTGCATATGGACAGGTCTTTGGCATGTAAAGAGCACGGTTCAGTTGTGTCAGTACAGAGGAGTGCCTGAGTACTTGCTTAAACATAAACAAGGACCCTGAAACATCTACAGGACCCTGAAATCACGTACAGATTCCCATTCTCATCCAATGGGTCTTGCAGTTGCTTGAGTGTTATTCTCTGATATCATTGGCCTACAATATCAGAGGCAGGTGCTGGTGCTATAGCAGAAGAGACTGAATTGAATTTAGAAGATACAGTCATGCTAATTCTTATATCAACTTTCAAACCGATGACGTACTAATACATGGATATAAGGTCAGCTGGTTAAATGTAATCAAAATATTTTCAAGGCTCCTCAGAGGAAAAGTTACAATCTCAAATGTGCCATATTTCCTGAAATAATGAATACCCTACAATTAGAAATATAGTGAGAACATTCAGCTATTTAATCCAAGAAATTCCTGCCAAGCTATCTTTTTCATTTATAATAGTCTTTATTAATCTTTCATGAAATTAATATTCCCCACAAAATGCGTGCTTTCATTTTTTTACTCCTCACTAGGCATAATTACATTGCCACAAGGAAACAGTGACTTTTCAAATTAAAAGCATGCATAGAATAAAAGTGTAGTTCACGTGAAATATTCTACTGAAGTTCAGAATTCCTAAAACTCTAATAAAATTAAATTGTTTATTGTTCCTGGTCACTCATGGATAGCTCCTAAAATATACTCAATGAGCTGATCAGCACATTCATCATATCCTGTGTTCCAGGCCTTTGGTTCCTAGTTCACAAAGTGATATTTACATTTTGGCACAGCTTCACAGAGGAACTAAGAAGTGCTTAGAAGCATCAATGTTTTATGATCCTGGAAGCACAGCATCATCCATAGTTTTCAGCTGATGCCCTGAAGAGTCTGCAGTAAGAGGCACCTCAGAACAGACTGCAAACTTGACAACCTGCTCAAGGATTCAGCAGCAAGCTCTGTGGATGATCTGACACCTTTCTGTGGATGTTCCTACACCCTAAGTTTTTAATGTTGCTACCTTGGCACACCGATCCAGACTGGTAGAGAATGACTACTTACACTGTGTAAGAAAAAGAAATTAGCACACACATTTTCAGGTCTATTACCTTATGTTCTTATTGAAAAAGAAAAAAAGTGATTATATGATTATAATAACTGTTTGTGCATGCTTCAGTAGGTGTACTATTCATGCACTATCAAATCATCACTTTCTTTCACTTCCAACTAAAATAAATGGAGAAATGGCTCATCTGTGAACTCTGCCGCCAAAAGGCTTTCTTAATCTTCCATCTTTCTAAGCAAGTTCTAGAGTCACTGTATCTGCACATGGAGAGTAGCTAATATTGGACAAAACAATGATTTTATTAGCTCTCCTCTGACAAACATTCCTGTAGCACTGAAGTCTGTGATTTTTCCAGATTTCTAAGACTGCAATATTGCAATACTGAGAACTGCAATAACTCGGGGACCAGTATAGAGACTTAAAGGAATCTGCTGGCAAAATAGGAGAGTGTAAGTTCAATTACAAAATAGAAACTTAATCGCCCCTGCCTGTCATGATAGCTGTAAGTGTGGAAATCTGCATGATGTGAGGAAATCTGAAGGAAAAAAAAAAAAAAAAAAAAAAAAGTGAAATCTAGAACTATTTGAGTGGATGACTTTTGGGTTTCTAATGTCATCATCAAACTTTAAAAGAATATGGAAATACCCCTACATTATTTTATTCTTCTTAGATAATCGGAAACAGTTGCACATTTAGTATTTTTACTTAGACTTCAGCCTAATCTTGATCCAAATACAGCAGGGGTGCATTTTCTCTCCATTTAATGAGGCCAAATCTCATGCTGGCCTTTTGTAATTCTTTCAGATTCTTTCTTTGACAAGACTTTTCACAGACTAAAATGTGGTGCAATATTTATAGTCATCACTGCAAGTGCAGAACCAGAACTATGGTATTCAGTTAAAAGCTAGAGGCTTTTGGTTGAATTATCAGATCTCTTTGTTTCAGACATAGTTGTTTGAATCTGACTCACTGTTCTATTTCAGGAGTAACTAAAGGCATGCAATACAGAGGAATCACTTCAGTGAGCTGGTATTACACTTTCCATTAAGAAAGAAAATTATATTGCAATTAATTTATAATTTGTAGTGCTAGAAAAGAATTTTGTTGAATGTTGTTTGTGATTTCACATTTCCAATTCTCTCATTAATTTTTCTTTTCATAAAAATATGCCTTTGTATTATTATCTAAGATCTGATCCATTCTTTGTATCTTTAAAGATGGAAGAACCAGCCACAAAAATTAGTCCACACAAATCAAATCCAATTGCCATTAAAGACCAAGTACAAGCAAAAAAAAATCTTAAAAGCTCCTATGCATTGCTGGTGGCTAATACTGCCATCCAATTAGTCAAGCTTAAACTGTTATAAAAAGGATAAAAGAAATAGGTCAAGCTAACCAAACAATAAGAAAACCATTAGGAAATGCACTTAGCCCACCTGTCTCCTTGGTCAGTTAACTCTATTAACTAGCTAATCAAAAGCATTAAAAATAGCACAAGAATGGAGTTTTAAATAGTCACTTCAGATCTCCTGTCTTCAAATCAGAACTCACAGATGTGAACATTCACCACTGTCTTTTGTGATCTAGAGCAGAAAACAGTCTATTTTCTGAAAAGCAATTAACATTGTGCAGGGCTTATCCTTAAAAAACTCCAGCCAATTACAGTGAACCAGTTTCAATAATTATGAGCTATTAGTAGGTTATCAGCCATGGAATAAGCCAACTATATATTGCTGTACATATAATATTAACTTCATTTTTCCTAAGACAAAATAAAAGGAAAAAGAAGTAAGTGATAACAGAAATTAAGAACACTCAGTGTAAGAAAATACTAGCTATCCAATGTAATCCACTGTCTCCAGTGATCCGGTGTAAAAGAACCTTAATAAAACAGCCATCTGCCTGTGAATTTGAAGACCTTTGTATCAGAAGGAATTCATAAAAATGTTTGTATACAGTCATGTATCCATGTGAAACTAACCGCTATTTATTTACTCTGATAAATGCTGCTATCTACCTTCATACGGTAGATACAGAAATTACCCTGTTATTACAGAGTAAATCTCTGAAAAAATATAGCAAAAAATACCTTCTGATAACATAAAAACCTAGCTAGAGCTCTACCACTTCCAACTCTGCTACCTATCTGTGTTAACAGGATAATTCAAATACATTTTTAAGAAACAGGTAGTGGTTAAAATCTGCAGCTATTTGCAATGTGAAACGTATTCATAGATGAAAACTTTAAACAAGCACTTAAAAATAGTGTTTGGTACTAAAAAGACACTGTATTCTGTTGCAAAACAGCTTCTAGACTACCAACATATTCTGCAAGATTTATACATAATACACAAAAGATATCCATGGAGAACATTTTTCCCTCCTAATTTAATTCACTGAGAAGTCTGCCATCTGTTCTCATTCATTTCATGGTCTGCAGTTGATGCTGTACTGATTCTAAGCCTATTAGTGTCCCTAATGTAAAATTATATGAATGTAGAGACAAATCACATTCACCTTTAAAGAAAAAAAAAAAATTGAAAAAAAAAATTGCTTTGCAGGATAGTTTTTACATAAACAGAAACTGAAGTGGTGAATTGTAACTACTAGCAATACATTAGGCTAGTGGTGTCCAAACTAAGCTGCTTCCATCTTGTCTGTATACTAGTTAGCTTTGAATTTAGTAGACAAATCATTAAAAGCTAACATAAAATCAAATGAAAAAATAAGGAGCTATTAGAGAAGAAAAAGATAACAAAACAAAGCATTTTGCTACATTGCAAAATCTGTGTTGTATAAATATCTTGCAAAATGCAGTTCTGATCTCCATTTCAAAAAGTTGCACAGAAGGCAATATGGCAGCTTATCACGTGTATAAAAAAGCATCAGGATGAGGAATATCTGAGCATATTGGAGATGTTCATCTTGGAAAATTAACAAATCTGTCTTTATCTATGTCCTTCTATGATTTGTCTTTAAAAATTCTGGCCACTGACTATGAATAGACACCAAACAAACTGAATCTTTGTTTTGGCATTCTGTGCTTCTTACAGTGCAGCTGACACAACCCTGATGACTGCTCATACCATCTTCCCAAGTCTTCTTCTCAAGCAAGTTCTGCATCCTGCATTAGTTCTCTTTGCTGAGTCATCTGCAGCCTAAGCTAGCAAGTTTAGACAGCTCTTGTATACCCATCTTGCAGCAGGTTGATTCATACAGTGGAATTGATTAGTCTCTAGTGCTGAAAATCCTAGTTTGGTTTGACAACTGCTTTGCCAAAGAGGATATGATGCCATGAGTATCCTGGCATAGATCTGCCAAGACAAGCTACTGAAGCACTGCTGCCTAATTCCACACTCAGTAATTTCTAAAATGGGGGTCTTTGTTGCAATTCTTATTAATATTTGGCCTTCTTTAATATTTTGAAAGCCAACAACAAAGTAGTAATAGTGGTCTCCCCTGGGGTCAGAAATTGGTGAAAATTGTTCAGCTAGGTATAATTTCTTCCCTATGTTTCTCTCATGTGAAAAATCTTTCCAATAGGCACCAATACTCAATGCCATCCACGGGAAATTAAAATTAGTTGGCCACAGCTCAGGGACAATTCTCAAAAAGCATTTAGAATTCAGCATGGGTGACTGATTGTGATTTTAATATTAAATATCAATAAAATTAATCTTCTTAAATCTTGGAGATTTGTCTCTGCAATAAACTGCAATCAAAGACTACAAAACAGGAAGAGCTGTAACAGCAAAATTCCCCAACCACTTTTCTTGCTTCCCACCCACCCATCACACAGATTGCAACCATTTTTCAGAAGAGCTGTAAAAAGAACTAAATTGCTTAGGCAGGCTTTACGTACTAAATGTAGAAGGAAAAAAAAATCTGTGTTTCACTACTTATACGCTCAAAAAGCTCTTTGAAATTGCAAACACTCATCAGCTTTCAACATAACAAGAACTTGAAAAACACAGTAGTTGTTTGAACACTATCTCCAATACTCTTCTCTGATTCCAGAGGACAATACGGGAAGGAAAGTGCATTTGATTTTTCATTAGAGGAAGATACAGCTGTGACAGTTGGAGTGATGGAAGGGCCAGCAGTGCTTCTCTTCTGTGTAATTGTAGACACTCTAAGGAACATTTACCTACTTTCCAGCTGCTTATTCTTTTTTACAGAAGAAAAAAAGACCTTTCTATCATTAGTCCCTATTATACTTTATATGCAAACAAGCCAAATAGTACATTTGGTGTTTCTACAAAAAGAGAGCAATGAGGTCAAGGAAATCAGCAGGGACAGTATTAAAATGTGACACAAACCTCCAGGCTACCAGACAATTATCTAAGGCCTACTCCTGGCAATGCTGAGTGCAGTGGCTCTTTCATTTAGGCAGACACACTCAGCTAGAGCCCTCCTGCTCAAAGTCATTGAGGGTCAAACTGCTGCTTTCAGGAAATGCCCTGATTTTATGAGGCCACTGATCTCAGCATTGTCAAAGATGTAGACTTCTCTATTAACAAAAAAAAAAAAAAAAAGAGATCTAAATTAAAATCTTTCCTCCAAATTTTTACCTCACTTACAATCAAGTTTATGGTTGTTGGAGGGAACTACAAAGATGAACAACAGAGAAATATTGTCTAGATTGGCTTAACAGTGTCTCCTCTGTGGTGTCTACACACACAGCATGCAGGAAAATCACAATGGCATCTACTTGTGTATTTGTACTGCATGAGTCCTGATTGTACAGTTCAGAAACCAGCATAAACTAACAAATAACATGAGGGTAACTGGATGGGGACAAGCTTCATTCTGTCTTTCATTTAGCAAGCTCATTATCCTTGAGTCTCAGACTACGGAATTTACTGTACAGAATTTCAGCCAAATCAGTCCCTGGACCTCTGTCCCTTTCTATCATTATACATACCAGTCCAAGCTGTTTGGATGCAAGGGCAGCTGCCTGGCATTCTGTATTACAGACAGTGAGGGAGGAGCTGGGATGCAGCACTGATGCTATGGGACATCAGTCATTAGGGTAATTCCTTGCACTTTGGCTTCTCTTCTGTGAGTGTGACACACTCACATATGCTACTTCCCTAGACAGATGACTTCAAAGATTTGTAAAAGTTGTTAGCAGCATTCTCCTCCAGAGACTATTCTGTATCTGCTGCCATTACTGGTCTGGCACTCCCCAAACAGATTGACCCACTGCAGACAGCAGCTATAAGCATTAGATATTTCATCTTTAGAGAACTGGTAAAAATGTTTTTTTAACAGTTTAATGCAGCACTTAATCTGAAGACCTGATCAGTGGAGAATGGTCACAAACAAGGACTGGTAAAACATTAACTTTCTCTGTAAGTGACCTAAGTGGCAGAAAGCATCCTGGAGTAAAAGCAAAGAAGCACATAGATCTCTTTGGCTGGACAGTTGTTCCACTGAAATTTTCATATTTGTATATATGCACACTTGAAGAGGCTGAAAAGTACTTAATTTTGCTACCTGGCACAAACAAATTTAAGTATTAAAGACGATTGCTAAAAAAATACCCACAGAAATATTGATGAATATGCATTTTTTCACTCTGCTTCTATACATATAGAAGAGTAGGAATTCAGTAAAAAAATGACAGCTAGTTTCTGATTATTCTAATAATTAAATAATAGCATTGTCTCAGCTCTCTTTTGTTCATAAGTGCGCAACATACTTCTGTTGAGAGAGATGATAGATCTAATAGCTCATTTACATTTTAAAAGTATTTCCCGAGGGACAAAGCTCCTGTCAGAGCCAAAGAAATGGGGATTTAGTACTTCAAATGAAAAAGTGGTAAAATGGGTAGAAGAAGCAGAAGTTTTTGAAACAACCTTTTGCAAATACCATGATAAGATGATGTTTACACTTCCCTATAATGAAGAATATGTGAAAATTAATGCAATGGAATAATCTGAAGCTATATAGACTAAATGTCCAAGTTTTATACTTGAGGGCTGCATTGAACATTACATTGATAAGCATTTGAGGACACACTGCCCTCAGTCTGACATGAACCTGAATAGGAAGAAGTTCCAAGAATGGTTTTATATCAACATAGGCCCCAATTCTAACAATGAGTCCACATAGACAGGTTCCCTGCATAGGCAGCCTTAGATAATTTTCTAGGGCTTTGTACTGATATTTTCTTGTGAACAGATCACACTACAGAACCAGAACTTATACATTTAAGAAAGATATAAGCAAACAACTAAAACAAAACAGAAAAAAATAAATCCGGGGGAAAAAAAAAAAAAGAAAAAAAAACAACTTTTTGATTATATGTGTACTGTTGGCAATAGATAAACTTTATTTGCTCAAAGCTGAGATGGTAGCACTATGAATAACATTGTGCAGAGGCTTTAATAATACCTAAATACCTGATTTTCTTTTCCAGTTGCAGGGACTTTACCAACACTCGTCATTAGAAATCAGACAGGAAAACTGGATTTTTTGTCTTTCTTCTGTAATTTTTTAGAGGCTTGCACTTGCGTAAGACTTCCTATCATGGCTTTTGTCTATGCCAGACACCATGCACAATGTTCCCAGATTACAGTGGAGATTTCTTCAAAACCTAAATAGTAAATCTAGATTTTGATTACCATCAAAATAAAATGCTTATAGATAGCATTTTTAATATAGCTTGAGTGAATAATTTTTCAGACTATAATAATGACTCTGTTTATTAAAAAGAGGTATAAGATATCTGGGAAATAAATCTATTTATTAAATGAAACAATATAACACTTTCCCATAGTTTCATCGTACGCCAGCTCTGAGTATGTGCTTGAATCAGCAGTAATTGGATTATTTTTTTGACTTTATGGTCACCTGCAAACTATTCTGAACATTGTATAGACAAGAAAAACATTTATATTCACTGTTAATAGTCTGTAGAACAAAACAACATGTCAAGCAGATCCCTGAGATAGCAGTATGCGCTCACATTAAATTCACAGCTAGTGAAGCATGATGTTCATGAACCCAATATCCCAGTTAGTAAACCTTAACTGTCCTCCAAATAAGACAGACCATCCCGTGTTCTCTTCAGAATGGGTCCCCCAACGTCCCTACTTTCAGGCTGGGTAACACTGGATCAAGCTTGGGTCTTCCAAAGCATAGATAACATTAATTCCAAAATGATTATTATTTCATTCATCTTAGATTGCCCCAAATGATCTATTTTACTTTACACTGAAAAATACAGCAATTTTACTGTTTTCAAAGCTATTGCCAAAATACTGCTTATAAGTCAGAGCTTCTAGAGGATATTCAGTGCCAGTAATATGAGGAATCACATTAGAAGTTTAGAGATGATCTTTGCAGACCATATTTCAGGCATGCTACCTGGGAAATGTGGGGAAGCCTGTACAGATGAACTTAATACTACTGCTATCTTAAATAAACAAGGCAGTCAGCAGAACTCCATTTGTAAGATCTAATGCCTTCTGTTTCTCAGATACTTGGTCAAACACATGCCTCCTATAATTATGAGGAATTCCAACCAGCTTTAATAAAAACAATGCTTACTTGTTAAAGTGAGTTTGATGCCTTCTGAGGTGGTCACAAAGGCTCGCATTAGGCTTGCCTCCCCATGTCCACATCAACAGTGAAAGGAGAGATTTCACCAGAGGTCAAACCTGTGCTCGACTGCTCACTGAAGGAATCTTCTTCTCTTCATTGACTGTAGAGAGAAACAAAGAAAATAAATTGTTGTCTAAAACATGAACAGTCTATCTTCTATATTTCTTTAACCAGGCACATTTCTTAAAGGAGAAAACTACTTGTATAATCTGAAAATCCATTAAGTAGTTTTATTAAAGGGTCCTTCATAGTTTAAGTTGGTTAATCAAACATGTAGCAGTAGCCAGTAAATTCTAAGGAAGAATACATTATTTTCATGATTAATTGCATGCATATCCCTAAATTAGTTCATTGCAAGGATGGCAACTTATATTTAATAAGTAAAGCATCTGTTAAAACCACAATTTATCTCTGAAAAATCCTCCTAAGTGAAACTGAAACTGATAAATTTGAAAAGGCAAAGCCAAGTTCATATTATCATATTTAATCCAACGTCATATTTGGGGTGAGATACTATTAGCATAAAATGTGAGTTGTTTGCAGACGATGGATTCTTATTTACATGAATCATTTTGATGCCTGCACGGATATTTTCCTCTCTCAAATATCCCACTGAGATCTTACTAACTTAATTCTAAACTTAATTTAACATGCATAGTTTCAATTATAGTGAAACACCAATACCTATTATATAGAGGCTCTTCTAGTGCCTGATCAGAACTGGAGAACAAGGAATTATCTTTATTAAAAGATTTGACTAACAGAAATAAATTAAAATGTGCCATAATTTGCTAATGAAAATGTATCTCTTGAAAGTATCTCTATTATTTTCAGAAACATCAACAGTCATGAATAGTGTCAAAAAATATAATTTTAAAAACATTTATATTGCACAGCAGAAAAAGGGTGGAACAGAAATCCAAGATACAGCACAGTTAATAAAGATGAGTCATATAAACATATTGACTTAAGGTGAATAAAATGATCAACTCTAATCTGTTCTATGATTGATATGCCATCCTCTGAACAGTTCTGCTGCAGCAAAGTTCCTGAGGTATTATTAAACAGTCATAAGTTAGAGTGATATCAGTGATTCAGGGATCACATTGGAGAATGACTCTATAACTTTTGAAATGTGCAGATACTCAAAAATAGAGACAGTTAAAGGGGAGAACCCTTTTTCAAGGTAAAACTAACAAAAAATCTATTCATAGAAATATCTGTTACAACAATTTTTGAGTTAAAATGTATATAGAAAAAGGATTTCCTTCAGCTTTTTTGGTTGCTTATTTTTTCTTTTTATTTTCCAGTTTCAGTTAAAACTAGATGTATTTATTTATTTATTTATTTTAATGAAAGGAACAGGATATTTTCAAACAGCTTCTAGCCATTTCTCTTCTATCACTGATTATTCTGAGCAAAAACCATTTTGCATTTAAAAGGAATAAGTGAGAAAAATTCAACGGTGAGCTCCTAGGTTTGAATTCTGTGGTTCTCATGCTAATAACAATTATTCTGCTTCAAATGAAACCAAATTCAGGTCTATTGTTTTCTCTGTTTAAAAGTAAACAAAAAAAAGAAATCAATAAATAAAATCTTAACAGATCTCCATCTGGGCAGTGTACGCAGTGAAAACTGACTGTACATTCTAAATATTCTAGTTTAAGCCTGTGTTGTTTTTTAATGAGTCTATACCTCCTGTGGAGTAACTGGCAAAAATGAATAGGGGACTTCATGAGGATTAATATATTTTATGTCTGCTCGTTGCTATTCTGGCCTCTTTTCACATGTAATATATTTCTTTGAGGATGTAAAGGAATCAAATATGGCAAAATGAAAGACTTCACTGAATGGCTGACTTATGTGAAAGATGTCCACCACACTATGTACATTTGTAATGAGAAGAGTTCTGTGCTAACTTCCATTCAAAGCCATACACACGCTTTGTCCCTCAAAGTGGTAACAAGAAAGAAAATAAGCAGAGGATTTCATTATGGAAACATAATAACACTTGGAATAACAGGTTCTACCAGTGCTTATGTAGTATTTTGCATTTGTGTATTTTTAAAAACAACTAAAAATATGTTTAATGCAAAGTTTTAATCCAAGGCATTAGATTTTTTCCCTTAGGCTCTTTGACGGCCAAGTGGTAAACTCTTAGGAGAGGGGCAGAGATTAGAAAGCACTTAGCAAAAGTCATTGCCTTGTAATCCCGTATCCTGTTTTAGGTCAGGACAAAACAGACCAACATTCAGAAGGGAACAGAGAACAAATTTAAACAAAAAGAGGACATAACCTCTCAAAATTTCCTTTTACTGGAGCAAATCAGAAAGAACCAAGTTGAGAAATGTTAGTATGAAACACCAGTTAGGAGGTAAGGTAAGGTAAGTAATGTAAGGAGGAGCGTGATGAAATTACCTCAAAAAACTTTCTATTATTGAGAAATACTATAGTAATTTATATTTAACAGTAACAATCTGTAAAGGAATAAATAGGAAAAGATTTGTTCCTTGAAAATCTAACTACCATAGTTTTTCGTTCACTTGAGAGTCCTGACTATTTGAACTAATTCTTCTAGTATCCTCTGGGTTCTGCTAAGAAGTTATCTGTCCCAATATTCTGTCCACACCTACTTGTGTCCACATCAAACTATGCCTGATACACTCATCCATGCAGCTTTAGCTGTGCTGTTTACCCATAAACTATTTCAATGCCTCTTACCTGGTCCTTTTATTATCATTGTAGCTACTGTGGTTTGTCTTCATTTTCTCAAGTCAGTCCATACTGGGGAGCTCTATACTGCCATTTCAACTGCCCTGAGACTCAAAGATTTGCACAGCCCTAGAGTTTCATCCATACTGCAGCAACCAAGCCACTCTTAAAATCCTCCAAGCATGATTCAGTGCTATAGGTACGACAGAAAATTACAGAAATTCACCAATGGGGTTTTAGAGGGGTACACTTGCAGTATAGTAAATTTAATCACTAGGACATAGAGGACTGTTTCCAAATCACATTACTTCTCTGTAGAATATTACTGGATATTCTGTACTTAATTTTCAGCAACAGTATGTAACATGGCTAATAGATAAGGATGCTTATTGCCTCCTTAGTCAAAGGATCACACTTGAAGATAGCACAAGCAAAGAAAAATATTACTTCCCTCAGTAGATGAATATGTCAGTCAAGACTAAAATTTTCTTTGGGAAGGAAAATAAATGGAGAAAAGGTTACAATTGCTGAATGAGTCACAGTCAAAGGTATTCTGCATAGGTAAAGTCTCCAAAAAGAATGTACAGAATCGCTGAGTTGTGCTTATCACCAGCCTCAAGAGATACAGCTAACAGGTTTACTTGAGAATATCAGGCTGATCACACGCCAGTGTACAAATCCAACACCACTAACATTAAGTTGCGCTCTCAAAGTTTTGAATCCACACACTGGCACTGCTGATAAATATGTTAGAAAACACACTTGAGAAGGCTAAAACTTCTATTGTGAATAATTTGATACATAAGACCACAAGAGTTCTTTGTTTTCCTCCGTGAGACAGCACACATTTTCTTTAGAACTTTGTGAAGAGTAAGTATAAATACTAAATATATATATATTGTTTTTTATTAAATCCATTAAGCCTGAGCACACATTCCTAGGGGGTTATTGATTATCTCTTAACCTATCTTTCAAAGCTAGTCATTACATTTGTTACTCTGAAAATCTAGCCCACTTAACATGTTGGACTGATTCATGCTTTTGAGCATCCTACAGTCATTCAATTAGAACTGGTTAACATGAGTGGGCTTTTATGGAAAAAGAAATCAACAAACAACAACAACAAAAACAGATTATGTGATTCAAAATCTAATCTTATTGCTGAAGCTTCCTCACAGGAAAAATCTATTCTTACCATCTTAGCAAAATTCTATTGATAAAACATTTTTTTTTTTTTTTAAATAAAAGGCATAAAAATAAATTGCTTCGCTGGCCCACTGAGGCTTAAAGCCTGAGGAATCAATATTCCTATATTTTATGTTCATTATAACCCAATAGTTGTTCTTCCTTTATGCTGCTGAAATCCATTCTGAAAGCTTTTTGAATTATTAACCCTGAGAAGCAGGGTTCTGACTTCTGATACCAGCCAAGGAACCTGGTTTCCTCCAGATTTAATATAATATTGATTTACAAGAAATTACAAACAGAATCCAATTAAAAGACTCATAAAATTTTCTAATATTCTACCTAGAACAACTTGAAAAATCACAATTGTAAAATATCTTAAATGGAGTTTTATAATTTATAAACAGCCAAATGACTGTCTTGGACTGAAAAAAAGCAGATGAGAGCATTTTGTTTCCATTTGGACTGATTTGAAGCAATTTGTGGTAACTGTGGCGTCTACATAGGTACCATGGGTTCTTGCTACCATAAGCCTCTTGTACTCTCAGTTTAGATCCTTAACCCTCTCATCTGCTGAGGTCTCTGTTCAAGAATATTTTGCTAACAGTCTGAAAAAAGTAGCAGAGGAGAACTATTAGTCACACCTTTTAGTTCATATTAGTCACCAGCCTTCGCTACTAATCATATTAGGTATTAAAAGTGCTTTTAAATCACAGGAAAAAACAAACAAACAAACAAATCTATACAATATTTAAATCACAGTCCTATGATTGAAAATCACTTTCATCAATCAGATAGATTCTCAGGAGTCACACAATATGGTTTTTATCCAACAAAGCTTATCTTCAGATGAGAAAGAACTGGGCACTTTTCAGTTCTAGAGTATTCAGAGAGCCTATTATCCCAGCATGAAACCTATAAAGCACACAGAAAATTAAGAGCAAGAGCTTTTCAAAATTATGCATTTCTACTTTGGAAAAATAGCAATGTTGCAATTCCAGTCTTGAGTTCTGTTTATCCAAAAGTTATATAAAAGCATCAACTCATGAAGATTACACAAGCTTCAGAATGAGGCTTTAGTATAACTCGTCTATAGGATTTGACTCAACTTTTTTTTTACTTACACAGCGTGAGAACTTTTCAGATTTGTTTTAGGGGTTTTACTTCTTCTTAGACTCCACACCAAGATCATAGAACCATAGAATGTCTTGGGTTGGAAAGGACCTTAAAGATTATTTATTTCCAACATCCTTCCATGGGCAGGGTTGCCACACACTAGATCACGTTGCCTAAGGCCTCGTCCATTCTGGCCTTGAATACTTCCACTTCATATTTAAAAGCGTTTAAGCTATCAGAGACCCCAAAGTTGTAATTGCAAGACCTACACTAACAGGATACTCAAAGAGTTACCTTGAGTTTTTATGTTGGTAGATTATACTACCTGAACAGATATGGTCTCATGATCACTGTTAAAATATCAGGCTTTCTCTAGATATATCATTATACTTTCACTATGAGAGATAACTAGTCTCATTACACATCTAGTTAGGTGGCAAGGTGGATCACTGGTGCTCTGAACTCCTGAGCCTCAGCTTGTATCCTGATTTCCTACATCAACCTGTCTCAACAAGATTTCCCCCATAATAATGCTCAGGCACAGCTGGGATACCATATGCTAAAGGCGCCCCCAGAAATGAATGTGCAAAAGGAAGGACTAAATTTGGGATTCTCTCTGCATAATCCTCCAACAGTATTCCAGTAAGATTTAATACCTTAAACATCTCCATATGCCTGTATGCCACACCCCATAATATATTCATTCTGAGTTTCACACAGTTCTCATGTTACTTCATGCTACTGACACTTTAAAATGACTCTCTCCACCCAAATGCACACATAATAACAATTTTGTCTTGGGCTGAAGCCAAGGATAAATACAAAGAATATATAAATTCATAAGGGGGAATGATCTCTGTCTCTGTTTTATTAGAAGTACAAAACTCATGCTGGATACAGGTATTAGGTAATTATTTGCTTCATTATAATATACAAAGTATGATTACAACAGAATGACAGGTGTAGATTGGCCAGACTATCTCTTGTATATATACACACTTGGGAAATTGGTCAGGGGTTAGAAAAGGGAATATCATAAATGGCTTTTGGAACAATTTTAAGAATTACTGAAAAATCTTTTCATGACTGTTTAAAGAGGAGCCCTCCTCCCTCTCATATATACATATATATATATATATATACATATTTATTTTTTTCTGGCATAGAATATACTTTATTATTAAAGATATAAAATGATCTTTAAATTTATTTTTTTTTTAATCATTTCGTTGTGAAGTAAAGCATTTAGAGCATGATATTCAGGAATGCCTTTACCCTGATGGGATATCACAGATGTAGGACTATGAATAGCTGCAAACTCTTTATGCTAAGGAATTTAAAACAGCTCAGCAAACTTTTGCTTCAGAATACACATAGTGGCATGCCGCAGAATAACCGAGGCCTCGCATACAGTTGTGGATAAGAGATCAAATCCAAAGTATGGCACTAATGTTGGTAAGCATCCCAGAACTCAATTGTATTAAAACATATGGTTTTCACTCAACAGCATGACAGCAGTGACATGTCATGGCACCCTCCTGTAAAGCTTTAGCCTGTGATTATGAATATATTTGATATCAGCTAACATTGTTTAAAGGACTATAGCTCATTTAGCTCCTAGACAAAAATCTCTGCTGACACCATATTTGACACCAGTTCCGATAGTTGTTACAGATTTAAACTATGAAAGGCACATAATGAATGAGTGAAGGCCCCAGCTGTGTATGCAAGCTGACAGGCGGAATATCTCTTTTCATGAGATCTGTTTGGAATATCTACTGGTTTTCACAGTAGTGCTTATATAATTTTCATCAAGTAAAAATTCCTTGGGAAACCCAGAGAACAAGCAAGACCTGATTCTATACTAACAGTTTTGTTTGTCTCTCTGACACAGATGACAAATCTCAGCTTCCCAGATACTAGGTCAGTGCTTCATATTTTATACTCTTTCATAATGTTCTCTCAATGCTTTCTCAAACCTCCCGTGATGTTCTTTCTATAAGCCCTCTCTAGCTACTACATATTTCTGTATGCAAAATCAGGAGATACAGTCTTCACTTGGCAAAGCCAGAACTGAACTGTGCAGTCACTTTCTCTGACCTTTCCTGACAAATAAATAAATAAATAAATAATAAAATAATGATAATAAGTTAAGAACAGCACAAATCAAGAACATCTCTGTAAACACACATTTATGGAGTGGCAGCACTGTCACTATGAACTCCATTTCTCATTTTTGGATCTCAGGACAGACCTTGCCACTTCCAGCCAATTTGACTCAAAACCTTTGGCCTACTCATGCTCAGGCCATGAGTTCACAAAGCTCACCTCTGGCATGCCATGGGTTTATACTGATTTTATTTGGAGTTCAGAATGTGGAGAAGCAGAACAGCTGACACTTTCTAGTACTGAGCATTTAGACAACATTATGGCATAGTAATATTTTGATAAAAACAAACTGAAAACATCAGATCATCCTTCCTGAAACATACATTTTGAAATTTCAGCCTTCTCAGTCTAAACATCCTAAAAGTTATGCTATGAACAGGGAATATATATTTTGCATTCTGTCCTTGGGTCTGCTGCATAGACCACAAGGTGCAAAAGGAAGGGATAAGGTAAGTCTCAGATAAAATTCATACACTATTTGGGGCATTGATCCCAAGGCAGACCCCTGGGGGACTCCACTCATTACTGGCCTCCTCCTGGACATAGAGCCATTGACCATCACCCTCTGTCAGCAGCCTTTCAACCAATTTCTTATCCATCACGTGGTCCACCCATCAAATCCATATCCCTCTTATTTGGAGATGAGGATGTGGTGGGGCATCATGTCAAAGGCCTTGCTCAAATCCAGGTAAATGAAATTGGTCGCCTTTCCTTTGTCAACCAACGCTGTCACTCCATCATAGAAGATTGGTTAAGCATGACCTTCCCTTGGTGAAGCCGTGCTGGCTGCCTAGGATCACACGCTCATTATGGCAATCTGCCATCCACATTCCACTGCAGTTATTTGTAAACTCAACTACACCACTGATAAAAACCTGTACTTCAAAACTTCTTACAATCAATATCATGCAGTACCAAATTTCCAATAGACTAAAAAAAATCAAAATAAACATCCTTTTCAGAGAAACGTTTGTTCATTTTTTTATACATCAGAAAGTTAGACCCTGATCGAGCTTAGAATGGCTCTTTATCTGTTAAAAATGTAACTAATTAATATACAATGATATTACAAGACTCTGTCAGAAGGATGTCTGAATAATCCATTTCACCAGCCATGGTGACTTTGCTGGCAGCTTCCCTATGGAAACAGCTGGTACCTAGCTGCTCCCAAGGCCTGCGTCTCTCCTCAACATTTGGTGTTTGCCAATATTTTGGACTCCTCTCTAACTCAAGTTTTTATGCTAATAAGGTTACATTAAAAACTTGCTGTTATTTTCACACATACCAAATCTTTTAATGACCTCCCCAGCACTTTGTCAATGAGTCATACTGGAATCTCTCAAAGCACTTATCCAGACGCCGACTGGGATAAACATGCATCCTTAACCTACACAATCTATATATTATTGGATCACATTATCTGGAGTACTGAGATACTGTACTGTATCCATATTATCACAAGATTAGCTACAACACTATGACCAGCAATATATCGGAAGTAATTTGTCATGTTTTAACCTGTCATGAGGTTACTTAACAGGAAACTGAATAGCCCACAAAGCTTAGCACCCTTTCAGAAAGACAGCTGCTTGTGGCCACCGAAATATGTCCTTTTGCAGGAGACAATGCCTTCTAGGCATTACTCTTGCCCACCCTTTAGTGTAGTTTCAAATCCACTTGGATATATTTTCTATGTATGCCATAACCCCCATGCCTTGAAAGGACCTGAATGTTATTTTCTAAAATGAAAATGGAAAGAAGTTTTGGAAGTGCTTTATTTTGTTTAAGATCAAACAGTTGGATATGCAAAACGAAAAAATGTGTGTGGTGGATATATCATCATGCCTTCCTATCTACCAGCACTAAAAATTCATCATTATGTAAAGAAGAATGTTTATCAGCAATCAGTTTTTTGTTCTCACTCTCTGACTAGATGAATATGAACATTGAAATCTAAATGAAAGAATTGTGTTGTTCTGCTGTTTCTTTGTATTCTTAATTACAAGTAGTGCTTCTCTTCAGTGTCCAAGATCTTTGCAGGCTGACAATTTCCATTTAAGTCTAGGAACACTGCTTTTTCTTTCCTCAAATTTTATGTTGAAAATTCTGTTGAATTTTCTTATTCTATCTTTAAAACATGACAACTATAAAACAGGAAAAGATTAGTAGCTTCCTGACAGGTAAAACTTGCAAAACACTGATGATATAGAACCTCAGAAAAACAAAAACAAAACAAAACATAACAAAAAAAGAGCAACAACAACAACAACAAAAAAAAAAAACAACGTTGGCTGAACAGAAGTTAGATTGTATTGGTAAGTTAATACAAACAGAGAATGTGCTCAGATGTTGAAAGGTCATTGCTTACGTGATTAAAAATCGTGGAAAAGCCTTTGTCACATTTATAACTCACAATTATAGTCTCCCAAACAATTTCTAGGTGGTGTTTTTCAGATAATGTTTCCAATAAGCAACGGAGATGAAACCATGCAATTTTGACAGACTTCCTCTGGCACAATCCATCGGCATTGTGCCAGCAAAGTCACACCTGCATCCTCACGTCTATCCTTACACAATGCAGGAGGCACTGCACTGTGATATATAAAAGCATTTTGTTTCCGAGATTACTTATTTTTCAACATGACTGCACTCAGAGAATGAGAACCAAGATGTCTTACACAGGAAAGAGGTGTGTTTAGTACCACCAAAATGATAAAGGCAAGATGAGAGAAGGATCTGACTCTGCATCATCTCACTGGGAAGTATGCAAATCCTGTCTGGTAGTGAAGACCGAAGCAAAGAACTCATTGAGTACCTCAGCCTTCTTAGCTGTCGTAGCCAGTTCTCCTTTCTCATTTTTAGGAGAAGGTACTGAGCTGAGCAGATATAATCTGATTGAACACTGCCCACTCATGCCAGGTACAATTAGATGGCTGAGAGGATATATTCTTGGTCCTTATCCTTAATTTAAAAAGTACACGTATATTTATATGTTTATATATTTTTAAATATTTTTATATAACATACATAAACAAAGCATGTAAAAATCACTAAAATTGTAAAAATTGTAAAATCCTATCTCACTAGAGTCTGGAGTGAGAAAATGGAGGGATGTCATTGAGAAGAACAATAGAGTACATTAAAAAGACAGAACAAGAGCTGTGGCAGACTGGTAAAAGTCAGTGAGTGTTAAAGTGCTGTAGGGAAGGGGCTGTGGATGTCTGCTAGAAGCAGATTAACAGTGTGCAATTCAGACAGAGAAATTAGAGACAGATAAAACCCATACAGCTCTTAGACAGGCAGTCTGATTTTCAAATGCTGTGAAAGTGTCAATGGCTGAAGAGAATCAGGTTTTATTTTGTGGCTATTCCTAGCCCATGAGTCATCTCTTCTGTTAATGAAGACTACTGATTACTGTATTGTCTGCTTATTGCCCTCAGAGATGTCCCAGTGAAATTCTACCTGCTGTAAACTTGCCAGCTCCAAACCTGTTGCCTAGTCAGCTATAACAGTGCACCAAAGCAAGGTTAAAGAGATGGAAATAATCTTGTCTGTGGTGATGGTCTTGTAGAATATAATACCCTGGTGCTGTATGTCTGGTGCCTGCTCATGTGGAAAGGGACATTGAGCTCTGTGAAGAGGTTTAGAAATGCCTGTATCTCACAGTGTAGCCACTCTCTCATGCTTCTTACTGGGATCAGCATTTGTTACCTGCATCCTGCCAGTGACTTGAGCTGAGAATTCTACCAAGACCTTCTCTGTATATCTTAATATAAGAACCAGGTACATGACCTACATGATGACCTGATCTACATATGAAGACTAACAGCTCTTCAGTAGGAAAGAAAATTGTCCCCAGAATGACCAGCAGAAGATGTCAAAATTTTCTGACTTGAGAAGCACGGTTTCAGATGCTTCATTGGTAGCTGCTGCAAACAGTATATATTGACAATTTGCTATATAGTGACTGTCGATCTGAAACCACTGGGAACAGAGCTTTTTCTTATATATCAAAGGAACAGTAGTATTTTATGCTTTAAGCACATAGTTCTATCTCAAGAGGAGGAGTCCCCAAAGAGACTGATATTGGCTTTTCAGTATCTAAAGGGAGGCTATAAGAAAGAAGGGGACAGGTTCTTTAGCAGGTTCTGCTGTGACATGACAAGGGGAAATGGTTTCAAACTAAAAGAAAGTAGTTTTAGATTGTCTTTAAGGAATAAGACTTTTATGATAAGGAGGCACTGGAAAAGGTTGCCTGGAGAGATGGTGGATACCCCATCCCTAGAGACATTCAGGGCCAGACTGGAAGGGGCTCTGAGCAAGGTAATCTAGCAGTGAATGTCTTTGATCATTGCAGGGGAGTGGAACTAAATGATCTTTAAGGATCCCTTCCAATTCAAATGATTCTATGATTCTGCAAAGATAAAAGGAGCATATAATGGCCAGACAAACAGATGATTAGGCACAAAAACATATTCCATTCCATGACCTTTGCTAGCAACCTTCTGTTGGTACAAACGTACACTTGGAAATTTACTAGTGTAGATGTGGTCTGATACGTACCATCTGCCTTCTGCAGCACAGTGAGCATGTTTGTATGAAAAGCATGTCAGCTTAACTAGAACAATCATAGTCAGAGGGTCCAAGTGTATTCCTTCTTTGCAGTATAAATTCAATGAAAAACAGAAAGAGGTGTAGTGGTATAGAAAGAATGATGGACTTGAGACACCATCCGAATGCAAATGATTAACTGAATCAGGGCAGTCTTTTTAATCTATTAGTCTTTTTAGTGTATTTTAGAGTACATGTTCTGATAAATCTGTGAGCAAAATTATGATTTCTGTACACTTTCAAGTCCAGGAGCCCTTATTTGGAGGGACAATATGGCCAGACTTCTGATACACTTCACATTGTGTGTGTTATAGAAGAAGCGGCCAAGACATCACAAACCTAAAGGAAGAACTATGTGGAGTAGTCACAATGAAACAGAGATGTCTACTCCATTGAGGGAGCATCCATCTACAATGCTTAGTTACACACAGTGGGTACCACCACATAAACACACAGAGTGGACATTTTTACAAAATACAATACACACAGAACTAATTAACTAACTAACTAAATAAATAAAAAGTTTAATAAAAACATGTTTTCCAACTTCTGAGTCCTACAGTAATCTTTTCAATCTATCTTTTGATCAAATGTTCTCTCTTGCCTTTTCTCTGCAATGGTTAATAACTGCAAAGCAATCCAATTTCCTTACAATTGCATTTCCAAGTACATCTCAGGGGGGTCAAATTCTTTTAGTTGTGTATTTTGTGCAGTGCAGCATCCCTCTTTATTTTTTTTAAGCCACAGGGCAGATGGTCTTTTTCCAAATCATCCCATGTGTACTGGAAAAAGCATGGAGACATTCCTTACATGCCGAGTAAAGTAAGGATTAGCATGCAGAGGACAACTTTGCATCTCATTTTTCACAGTGAAGGGATTTACTCTTTCCTTATAAGTTCCCATCCATTTTTTATAAAGAGAAATTTATGCTGTTACTCACATCTGGTTTTTAATCTAGGACAAAAATTGTTACTGGAATGCTACATACATATCAGCAGTGTTATTTATACCATTACCATTAGGTCCACACTTGTCAAGGGCAAAAGAGAAACAGCAAGCAAGGAAGGAAAATCAGTTTAAAAATATTAATCAATAGAAAGTTATCTATGGTCTTACAGAGGATAAAGTTGGAATAAGAGGTCAATGAAGTGATCATTCACACCAACGAAAGATAAATTCCACTGAGACTGCAAAGATATCGTGTTTCTGCAAACCATATCTGAGATTCACAAGTATGTCAAATGCTTTTCCTTGTATAAAACAGAATAGCTCTATCACCTTCTGTACTGGTAAGTGGTGTAGTTATTTCCAGTAATAGGAATTGAGCTACCTATGCTAAATGTTGAATGTGATTCCTAGTTTGTATGGGAAATGAATAGCAGATTTCCACATAGCACACCAGATTTTGGACTGTAATACTGTTATAAATCCAGCAATATATATCAGCAGATTCAGAACTGACTTGAATTTTCAGATACACAAAAGCACGAAGTCATGTGGCATGTGGCAGTCCAAGTTGGTGATATTTATAGTGATCCAACCACAAGCAACAGTCAAACTGCACTAAATACAGGGATTTGTTGGGATAAATTTTCACATGTTGAATGGGACCTATTTAACCCCCAAATAACCTTTGTGTACTGTTCTGCTGGTCACTGAACAGCAGAATCACATTTCCTCATCTTATAGGGAAGGCAAGGGAATTCTCCAAGTTCAAAGTCATACAGTTAACACCAACATGTCTGGTTGTATTTATTTACTTTCCAAAATTGCCAAAAATGTTGTAGTCTGATAAAATCTTAGCATATTACAAATGACCAGAATAGTATGAAGAACACCATTGACTTCCCCCCTCAGCTTAAGGCATAAAACAATTTTAATATATCACTGAACATATCCTAACATATACTCTATTTCTCTGGGGCTGTATTAGCTCAGGAGAAGCTCCACAGGAGTACAGCTTGAAGATCAAAGCTTGACTTTGCCCAGCCCAGTTTCATGTTCACCTGAAGTAAAACAAGACTCTTCATACTTGTTCATATACACATTTTCTCAAGCTGTTATTATAAAAATACATTTTAATAGCTAATAAAGTCACTGATTTCTAATCACTGACAATTCTCATATGTGTAAAATGTTTCTCAAGGGAAATAACTGTAGTATTGCTATACAAACCTCTCCAAGGAAATGGTATAGTTTTTCTGCATATTTTTTTTTCTTCAGAAATGTTGTTAGTTTTAATTAATAATAATGAAAAAGGATAACATCCCTGCCCAGTGAAGACAGTAATTTACAGTTAATGGACTATATAATAGTAGTAGTGATTTTCTTACAAGTCCCAGAGGCAATATATTTCAACAATGTTTGTGGTTGATCTTTTTATTTTTTATCAGTATGTTGTTTATGATTCTTCAGAGCACTGAAATCATTTAACAATTGCTTGTGTAACTCACATGTACTGTGATTATATATACTGGATTTTATATGTGTATGTGCTTGAGTTTCTTACAGCTTTATAAAACTTTTGTCAGGTTTTTTAGAGGTTTTTTTTTGGATGTAAGTGATCATGGATAAAGCAGCTAACAACAGTTACTGGCTGAGGGATTTCTTCCTTCAGATATAATTAATATTACTAATGACACACTAATTTAACATGTCTCCATGTCTTCCAGCATTTCCTCTACTCCATATCCTCATTGGTGTGGCTGCTCATTTATCTTGACATTGCTCATGGAATACAACACATTTCAAAGCTCCATAGCCAAAGTGGGGAAAAAGTGCATGTGACTGAATGAGAACATATGACATTAAATTACATATACAGATATGCAATATGTTACACACATATTTATATGTATATAACCTTTTGAAGAGGTACTCAGCTCTGGAACTGAAGCATTCAATGCTGAAGTAGGGAATTGCCTGGGCCGGTTGAGGGGTAGCCCTGTCAGGGAGCAGCTGTGTGATACCATTGTGCTCCATATGGCAATGGCATTCTGATGTCACAGAAGCAGAGCCAGGAGGCCCCCCCATGTGTATGAAACCTGTCACTACACAGTGCAGAGACCCAGAAGCAGCTCAAACAGGATGGGCAAACAGAAGAGTGTGGTGCGTTAGCTTGCATGGACATTTCCTATCAGGCAGGTAAGCAGCGAGGGCAAGGAACACAGAGTATCTCTGTTCACTTGGGAGACAGTTGATAGGTGGCTCAGAGAGCCCACTTTAAAAGGTGATAATTCAAGACCCTGGCTGCCATGAGTGCCTAAGCCTGTTGCTGTTGGTGAAGGCCAGCAAGGATTCTACCTGTGTGAAGTGTGAGCAGGTGGATGGTCTTCTCAGCATGGTGATTAAGCCCAAGGAGGAAGTGGAGAGATTAAGAACTATTAGAGAAAGCAAACAGGAGTTCAAACTTGCATTAAAAGCACCAGGATAATACCACCAAAATGATGATGGACTGCCACTCCTTCCATCATCGAGCAGAGGTTCCTCTGGCACAGGCAACCTCCATACTGACCTACCTCAGTTCCCCAGGTGCCCCTACATTATAGGTGTGAGGGTATGGAACTTGAAGGAGAAGTAAGTGAGGATGTGGTGGGAGGTCCACCCTTGAGGTTGACAATGTAAGGAAGGTATTACACTGCTTTGTTGTTTTGAATTAATAAAATGAATGTACTGCCTGCTAGCAAATGAGAAAAAATGTGTTTTCTTGACTAACTAGAAAAGGACTGATTAACCTTATTCACTAGGAGTCTCTTCTCAACATATTTCAGAAGGCAGTATCAACAAAAGACAGTTTGCACGTCACTAGGAATAGCAGTGAGGGGAACTCTGAGAATGGTTCTCAGAGCTCCGCTGAATTCCAGAGTCTTGCTAAAGCTCACCCCTCACTGGCTTTACAGATAGAATAAAGTAGTCAGTAATTCTCAAATATAGTATAGATTGCCAAACCAAGACGGTCACCAAACAAAATATAAGCATGAAGCACTTTGTTGCAACATTCAGTGAAGACTGCTATAAAGATGCTAATTAATGCAAGACTTAAGCTCATTTCAGAGAGTAATCAGGGCCTTCTCCGGTTTTTCCAGCCTTTGCCTGCCTGAGCTGTTTCCGGAGTACTTCATGACAGCCATTTTCCTTATTATTTTCCTGCTTATAAGGAACTTGTAATCTTTACGAAATGTACATACCCCTTCTGTTTTTTCACTTGTTTTTATCATAACGATGTCAGACAAGCAACTCCCCCTTCAAATCTTCAGTCAATAATTAATGAACAGAACCAGTTCCACAGCCTGAGACTAGAAAGAGATCTGTGATTTGAGACCTCCAGGAAGTGTATCAGCATGATTTGTTTGCTGGATCCTAGAAGTACCTAAAATCAAAAAACGGAGTCAGCAGGGATCCTATGTTAATATTGTTCTGTGTGCATGTATATGTACATATTCACATATAAAAATGCACAAGACAAAAGTGAATGTCTTTCCTTTCAATGTGTCAGAGCACTGATTATTCTACTAAGCTAAATTTAATTTGCTTACTAGTTTTGCTTAGGGATTTGACGGAAGGTGAAGAATTAATATTTTATATATCTAAAGACTAACAGTGATTAAACAGGACAATTCACCTCTTCCCATACATCCTTTCCCCTCAACACTTGGAAATTACCAAGTTTCTGTTGCTGCTACATGGGTTGTAGACAAAGCAATTAAAGGGACATTAAAGGGACTTGTTACTGTATGTAGATCATTCTCTTTTTTCTTTTTTGTATTAGATTGTGTTAGTTTAGTTCATATATTTTTATATTATGCAATTTTATAACTAGGCATAATTACAAAGGAATTGGATTTTTCTGACAAGATATTTTGACTTCTCATTTATTCTTACAATATTTTGTATTTTTTTCCTTAAAGTTTCTCTTATTTTTGTGAAAAATTAGTTTGTGATTCCTTACTGCTTGCTGCAAACTTAAAACACTGGTAAGATAAAATACGTAAGTAGTCCTAAAAGTAAGGTCTTTTCAGAATTGAAAATGGTATAAAGCTAGAGATGGGAGGGGCTGCAGTATTATCTAGCCATATACTTTCTCACTTTGCTTGAATGGGCATGAGACCGTTGAATCATGTTTTGTACTACAGTGCTGAAAAAATGATAGAACAATGATCTAACTAGTTAGTAGGCTTACTTGGCTACCAGTGTCATAACTAGCAGAAACTTATTAACCTGACCTCTAATCTGTGCTTCCTTGAATGACAAATCTTAACGCAGCAAAGAAAACTAAATCCTTTTCTTATTTTCAAAATAGTTTTCATCAACATCTATTTGTTGGCCAACCTAAATTTTTTTCTGTTTAATCCACACAATAACATCTGGCTCCAGAAGTTTTCTTTGCTTCACCAAAAAGAAAGGGCAAAGTTAGGAAGATATTGAGCATTGTAACTTTACAGTAATAGAAAATCTCTTCTAATAAATGTCATTTAAGATATTCCCTCAGAAACATAAGGACATAACACTGATTAAGGCATGGAAAGAGAGAATAAAGATTGTTCAGGATGAAGGTTAGTCAAAGGCTAAGTGAAGGAAATGTTACAGTTTGTGATTGATAACAGTGGAAGTTTCTGTCATATTCACAAGCCTTTCCAAGCATTGCTAGAAATGTTTGCTTTGTAGGAACATTTTCTACAATCATAACTGCTCAAAGGACAGTGTTTCTTTACTGGAATGTTCTAAAAATGTTGTTGACATTCCTAACTAAGGAGCAGTACAGGGACATAAGGGTCCAATAACAGTAAGAATTGCTACCTGCACTATCAGAATTTGGTGTCAGATTCACTTAGGATCATCACATCTTTTCTATTTTCCCTAGAAGCCTAATGCATGGGTAAGAATGCTAATGAGTTTTCAGGTATCAGCAGGTCTCATCATTACTATCTTGTCACTTTGGACAACAAGAAAGGAGCAAGGAAATTTTCAGAGCTTGGTTTTTGTTGTTGTTGTTTGTTTGTTGTTTTGTTTTGATTTTAAACTACACATTTCAATGCTGCATTACAAAAGGAAAGATACGCCGTGATGACTGAATGAACACATGATAATATTAATAATGACTCTTCTCCAAATTTGCAGATGGCCTAAGCAGGAAAATCAGGCAATGCCAGACAGTGAAGGACATTCTAGAACTGGAACTTTCTGATATTTAACAAACTCATCAAAAACTAATTTTTTAGTGATTTCTTAATTTAATTATTATTGAATATATATGTCTGCAAAGTACTTCTTTTAAAGAGAGCTAGAGAAGCTGGTAGGTTACCTCTTATCTTTCAAGTAATAATAGGGTTCTCATCTTTCTTTTTTTTGTTAGAATTGTTGCTTAATTCTACATATTGTGCAAAATCAGCAAAAGAAACATTTCCAAGCTGCACTGTGTAAATCTGAGACTTCTGTTTCCTATCAGAAAGCAGAGAAATCCCAGCCTTGAGTAGATGGTTTTATCACTTGGCAAAAGACTTCATATAAAATAAAGTCAGATTTCATTTTTCACAATGCTGGATTCAAGCCAGGAGTTTAATAGTAGAGCTTCTAACTCTCTTGACTTTCTCATTACTTACTGCTGGGCTGTTCTTAGGTATATCTTTCTTAGATTTGACCATGAATTTAATCTGAGACATTGTCAGACACAGAAACCAGCACTTTTACATGGAAATTCAAGTTACAATTGGAACTGTGTTGTCGGTTTTTTTGGGGTTTTTTTTTTTTTTTTGGCAAAACTATTCAGGATACAATGTGATCAGCATAGGACCAGATGCAAGAAAATAACATATCTCATTTCACAGAAGCTATTTGTTCTTTCTTTTATCTTTTATCCCGAAAGCACAGCACATCTTCCATCTGCTCCAGCCACTAGAGCAAAAACAGCATCAACACATATTATTAGTTGTCTTCTTCAGCCTTTTGAAATATGCTGTAGTAACTTATAAAATGTAAAAAGTCCAGACTTCACTCTGTCTTGTCTTACAGACATTTAATTACATCATTGAGCAGGACACAGTTCAGTAGCAATCAGAAATGCATTTCTCCCTTGATCCTTCTTTCAGGCATTACTTTCATGTTTGACATCAGATACCCCACCCTGCGTCTAGTATCTACAGCTCATTGCAACACTCAGACAATCTTCCTCCCAGCACAGCTGATATTCCCCCTGCTTCACTTCCCCCTTCACTTTTTTATTTACCCACCGCTCTGACTGGCATGTCTATGGCACTACATCATACCATTAAGCTTCTGCCACCTTTACTATTGCTTGTGCCAAGCAGATAGGAATCAGGAGGTTTTTGCATGCTCTGACAACTCTTTGTCTTATGTCTGGCTTTTACACAAAAATATTTCTCTCCATCTTTTTAATGAGTTATTTATCTTATCTATTTTAGTCACAGGAGTGGCTGGACTGCATGAGAACAGCACACAGTTGATGCCTGGCTAACTCCTAATTAGTAATACTCTAAAGTAATGCAACTTTATTCAGTAGTACAATTAATTTATGTTTTTTGAGAGTTCTACACTGTTTTTGCATATTAGTTGAAATTGCAAAATAAAAAGATCTTGTAAATTCACTGTAATTTTTGTAATGTCATATATATATTCTGAATACTCAGCCTGTTTGAATTCAGCTTGCTAAAAATCTCTTGGTCAAGCAATGCTGTACAGAAAAGCCAGTGAATCTTTTGATATTCATAAAGAATGTAAGGACAATCACTTATTTCACAGAGATCCTTACAAAAGAAAAACATTTATAATTTACTATACAGACAGAATCTACATCAAAATTTTAAAGCTAAACATACAAGGAAGAAACAGATATTACTTCAAGAGTATGCATGTTAAGAAAGAACAGATTCTCTCCAAGGACTTGATTCTAAGCCAATAAAAAGCCAGTACAACTCATGTCAATGAACTGTATTTTACTATAATTTTCTCATTAGATGAGAAATAATACATTTTCAAATCTGTTTATAACTGAAAAGAATAGTCTTACCTGAAGAATAAAGAGGATTTTTGTTTTGTCAGGTTTGTTTCTTTGTTTTTATAATTCAAGCCTATGAAGTATCAAACTCTTCTAAAAGTCTTTGCTTTCCTCAGATGTTAGAAAAAAATCTGCAGATGTTAGAAAGCACATCTACATAATGATGACAAGGCAAGAAAAGAGCCTACTCTGTTGCTTTGAATGCTAAAATAAACACTCCAATTAATCTGTGATGTCTTGCTGAATAGTTAGATTTTGAAACTGATACTGGCTTATGACATCATGCCTGTTACTCAGCACATCTGAAGTATCTGCCATTAAAAGTGAACTCTTATTTTACACCTGCAGATCCATCTTTCATTGTTTCTCATTAGACCAGCATGACAAAACTGATCACCTTTTCTCAGTTCTTTCCATTATTACAAGTGAGCTTTTAAAATCCCTAAATCCATAAGTAAACAGGTTGGAAAATCACATAATCTCAGATTATGCAAGAGCTGAAGGCACATTGTGATATAATGTTTACCAACAGTAACACTTTTTTTGTGTGTGCACTGTTCTTTCTTTTTGTTCTCCCACAGCCTCATATAATCAGACTCTCAATTAGAATCCAATAGCCCTGGTAAAGGGATGCTACCTAAAGATTTGGCCACGCATATTTTGAAATACTACAAATATCACACAAATTCAGGAAATGTAGAAGTTATGCATTCTTGTTTGAATTCCCCTTTTGACGTCACTTCTCCTCAAGCCTAGAGCACTTCAACACAACATTTTGCCTCACACTTTAAACATGACAATTTAACATTTCAGCGTATACTCATGGTGCAGTTCAGGGGACTTTGTATTTCAGTTGCTACAATATCATACTAAAGCCTGGTTGGATAAGGAGAAAATGAGGCCCAGTGCGGTCAACTGAATCTTAAATGCTGGGAGTAAAATAATCTGATTATAAGAAAATGTTCCCATTTTGAAAAGAAATATTGCCATAAATTTTTTAGGGCTTTGGGGGGTGTTTCTTTCATAAAATTGTAATGCAATTTGAAGAAATCAAATGAGATAAAATATTAGATAAGTTTTTGCCCTCAGTAGTTTCTTTTTCTAGTTTGTCTACTTTGTACATGGAGAAAAGCCACTATATTTCAAAGACATGGGAACTGCTGCAATACCTATTCAAGACACTTCAGTACAGAACTTCTGCACGTTATATAAACCAACCCTGCCTGAGGTTACAGAAAATTCCATGCCCAACAGACATGTCTGAGGTAGAACTTTTGTGTATTTTAGAAAAAGAAAAAATTCATGAAGATTTGTCCTGACCCAAGCTATCATTCTGATAATCCTCTTTCCTCTGGTATGTAGACTTGGGGGTTGGAACTACATGATCCTTGAGGTCCCTTCCAACCCGGGTAATTCTGTGATTCTGTGTGATTCTGTGATGGACTTGCATCCTTATAAGATTCAGTTTATTCTTATTTTCTGATGAGAGATTCAGTTTAGAAAGCTGAAGAAACTCAGTGCACTTGGTTTTCTATTTTTCTGAATATTTAACCTTTTTCTAGCAAAAATGTTACTCAGGTATAATTTGAGGTTTGGAGCTACTTAGCAAAAATTTCCAAATGTCATCATAGCTACAAAAAGGACATAATATGTTCAGAAATTCTTTACATATAACTATTAGCAAAGTGAAGATCAACTTCACAGCTCTTGTACTTAGCCCTGGAGGAGAAGGCTAAGTATACATTGCAATAGAGAACAGTACTGTTTTGCAGTGAATCACTCTGAATTCTAGGTCAAGATTTTAAACAGCATCTAATTCAGATGAAGGAGAAAAAGGGTTTCTTTTTAGGGAGTTAAGTAGAACAACAACAACAACAAAAACAACAACAAAAATCCAGAAATTAAGATAGGCCTAAGTTAGCAGCTGTTTCAAGATGATAGGGCCCTCGCTAAAAGCCAGCAAAAAGTCTCTGTAGTAAATTGTTAGCCAGCTCCACAAAGTGACAGCCATTCGCTTACTGTGATCAAAGAGCAGAGAAGAAAATGTTCAGACTACACTGAACTTACTGAGAGCCCACAGTACCTCCATACTTCCCTGAATTCTACCACTGGCTCACTGTTTAGCAGACCAGCAGGCAACAGCTATCCAGGGATCACAGCTAAATGTTAAAGGTCTACACAGGCAAAGTTCTCCCACACTTATAGAGGAGATTTATATATTTCCCATCTCTAGAATATATTCTATAGCAATGTTGTCTCCAGATAGGATTGTGGAGCCCTTAATTGCAGATTACAACATTTCTAAATTTTACTTTGGCTATGAAAATCACCGTTTCTCACTCCTTTTGTCCTTTTGGAGACCATTTGTCCTGCTGACCATATAGCATCAATGGAATGGCAATGAACAAACAAAACTAAGCAAAGTTCACATACTTGTGATTTAGTCAATATACTGTTCAGTTATACCTCACTGCTGAGACTTGGATTTATTTTAACTAATTTCCAATTAACATTTCATATTGTAAAGCAAACTTATCTCTAATAGGAAGACAACTCATTTCTTTGACAGCAGTGTAGTGCTGTGGACTCTTTCTAAGCAGCAAAAAAAAAATACATACAAATGTTGGTATCCTAAGCATGAAATTGTAATGAGCCAGATATGTATTAGGCAGATGGTGTTAGTCAAATAACTTTGGACATGAATTATGGCATAAACTTCACAGCAACATGCTAGTTCTTCTTATTAACACTGTTGCAACTTCCAAATGTTTTTTGGAAATTGTAACTATCATTATGTGCCTTTCCTCTCCAACTGAACACTGTTTGAGAGAGCACAAAAAACACATCAGGGAACATGTTCTTCATTCAACAGTATGAGCAATTTGGTTACAGAACAAGCCTGGTGCAAAAGTACTTTGGATTGTTCAGTATAGCACTGGATGTTGTCTTTCAATGCTAAAGTGACTGTCTAGTTAATGGAGATTAAATTGTTTAGTATATACATTTTCCCCCTAAATCTACAAATGCGCAAAAAGCTAAATATTGTGTTACTTTACAGTGGAACAGAATTTCAAAAAAAAAAAAAAAAAGCTTAAGAATAATGCAACTTAATTTTTTAATCAAACAGAAGAAAATGCTATCCTTGATTAATATTAATATAACATTAAAAAAATAGGTACTAATAAGCCTTTTCATCAGTAGAATTTCATCGAATTGTCTTTCAAAGGAGATAAAGATCACTACATGCCATATTAAGAGACATCAAGAAGCTTGCCTTAATTGCCCTAGCAGCCAGTGTGCAATATAAGAACAGTGTTCATCTTCCTGATGAAGCAGTCCAAAGGCCTGACCATAAAGTAATGCTGCTTTTGTTCTGCACTAACATATTATGACTTTGTTACAACTCCCGTCAAAACACTTTCTTGTCCTATCACTATCTGACACTGAAAAAGGTTTCCCTTATAATTAAAAGCTCCCCTCAAGTACTGGAATGCCACACTGAGGTCTACTCAGAGTCTTCTCCATACTAAACAAATCCAGCTCCCTCAGCCTTTCTTCTTAGGAGGTGCTCTATCTCTCTGATCATCTTTGTGCCCCTCCTCCTGACTCACTGTAATTGCTTGTGTCTTTACCGGGAGGGAGAGGCCAGATCTGGATGCAGTAACTCCAGCTACTACATAGACACAAGGGCAGAGTAGAGGAGGACAATCACCTCCCCCTCTCAACTGATCACTCCTCTATGGATGCAGCCCAAGATACAGCTGGCCTTTCAGGCTGCAAAAACACACTGCTGGCTCACATCCAGCTTTCTATCCACCAGGACTTCCAATTCTCTGCTTGGCTGCTCAATGCGTTCTTACTAATGGAATTAAATAAGAGTTTGACTGAACATGAGCAGCTCTCCCATACAGAGATAAATGCGTTAAAGTTTCTAGATTTAAAAGTGTTGGAAACTTAAATGCCATTTGTTTGGTCATGGCAGTTTACATCATGGACTATGTTTAATATTTCCTGGAAACTTCTAAAACTGAGACCTTCTGAGTGAGGGAAGGAAATGCCACTAGGCAAGGATATAATTTTTGTAAGTGGTTAAAATGATAAGGATGGTTTACAAATTTTAAGATAGAAAGTAAACAAAATATTCTAAGGAGGTTAAATAATCAAAAAAGCTTCTCAGACTTCTCCTACAACATGCAGAGCATAGTTTTCATTACCTCCAAGTTGGCCAACAACAACATTCCTCTGTCTGCTAAAGCAGCATCATAAAGGAATGCAAATTTGAGGACATGGGATGCTACTGTCCAGGCATGAAGGACTCCCACAGAGGAAGATCAGGAAACATAACTAGGATACTGATGTAAATAAAAACATGCCAGACATTTTAAATACAGCAGAAGAGTTAAAACATCCCTTGAAAGACAACACAAGGGTATCAGATTGAGTGAACAACTGCACAAGTCAGACAACAATTCCAGGAAAGCAAGGCTAAAGCTGTATTTCCTATTATGCAAGAACAGGTGTCATTATAAATAAACAGAACTTTTCCCCATCGTGATTAAAACATGTGTTTTTCTATCACAAAACCAAAGAAATTAAATAGATCCATTTTATATTCAGTGCATAGATCTGACCTTACAGTGTTAAAAAATAAATAAATAAATAAATAAAATACAGCAAAAACAAACAAACAAAAAAAAAAACCCCTTGCAATTTACTTCAAAGTCATGAGAGCAAGACACTGCAGACACAAATTTCACTACAATTTCTCAAAAACAGTTTAGGCCACATTAAAACAAACATTTTTTCACAGCTTTAAACAGTAGTGATATCCCAATTACACGGTTTTCTCAATATAAAATATACTTGCTTATTTGTTTTTCAGGACTCCAAATTCTCCCCCCTCTAATGAACCTGCAACTCAGACTGAAATATATCAAGAAAGGGGAATAGTTTTGCAGATAGAACATGAAGGTATTTGTACAGACTGGTGATGAAAGAACCCAAAGTGTCACAAAGTATATATATGTAGATATGCATACATACATATATATATATGTGTGTGTGTGTGTGTGTGTGTGTGTGTGTGTGTGTGTGTATGTATATAGGAGAGATGCTCTCAGAAACTGAGCATACTGAGCATACTGAACAGGGTGAACATACTGAACAACTTTAAAAAAAGGAAATTATGTCCAGATGGAAACTTTCTGTAATTTTTGAATTGACCTGTTCCACCCCTGCAAGATAATACAAGGCAGTCTGCTACTGGAAAAAAACAAAAAAACAAACAAAGCTGTCTTTAATTTACTCCTGGATCAGAATATTACTATGAAGGAGAAGATACATAGTTTCTGTAGCAGCTTACCACTGGTGACTCTAGTCTAGCCTAACTCCCCTGCAATGCACAGGGGTTTCTACAACTAGATCAGATGTTCAGAGCCCTGCCCAGCCTCGCCTTGAACATGTCCAGGGATGGGGCATTCACTACCCTCTGGACAACCTTTTCCAGTGTTTCACTATTCTCATCGTAAAAAGCTTTTTCATATATCCAATCTAGATCTCTTCTCTCTTAATTTGAAACCATTTCCCCTTGCCCTGTCACTACAGACCCTGCTAAAAAGTCTGTCCCTGTCCTTCTTATTGCCTCTTAATTCATGCGTTACACTTTGCTGTACTTAGTAATCCAATACATACATTCATGTTTGCATTATTAATACATAGCAGTATTGAAATACTGGAGTCTTGCTAGTCACCATGGTGTGATAACAAAGGACATACAAAGCAGTAGAACAATTTCACTGACTTGGTATTAAAATTCTTATGTCTCCTTACAGCCTGAAGGTAAGATTGACATCTACAACCTTGATCTCTTCCCTCTAAATTGTTATCTGATTTCTAGAGTCAGTATGTAAGGTAGAGGACTTGAGTGATGGTCAAACATGCACATTTTTCAAATGAAATAAAGGTCATGATCATCCAAATGTCCAGCCTATGTAATAACAATCTTGAGCACATGTAAATATTTAGGTAAAACAAATTAAAATCACATGGAGTTGTCAGGGTGTGTGCTATAGAATTTGAAGGTTTATAAATATTGTTATTTGATCAGGTAAATAGGTAATAGCTGAACATAAAGCAATGAATTGAAATGGACCTGTTGTACTCCTCTTTTTTGCCCACTGCTGCAGGCTAATGTGGGATGTATAAAATGGCTTTGCTGTTTACATAGCAACAAGTCAGACAGAATCAAAAACAAGGACAAATATTGACCAATTCACTTGTACTGCCTGAGTTCTCTTCAGGGTGCAACTCTTATCATTTTTTTATTTTATTTTTTCAACAATAAAATGTAATGGAATAAAGCATAAAAAAGCAACCAAATATCAGGAACTGATATGTCTTGATTTTAATGTGAACCTCTACTTCAGTATGTGATCCATCATTTCATTATGAAAACAGAGAGCATCAACTCTTCTCCCTCCAATAGATCGTTTGGTTCACCTAGTCAAATCCACTTATAGAACAAGACTTTGCCCTGTCTTAGTGGCTTATTTTCATTGGAATTTTTCAAAAGTATGAGGATATGAAAAAAACTTTTTTAAAAGAATCAGGTCTAACATCCTTTTATTCAAGTAAACATTGAACACATTCCTAAGAATAACCCTTTAAATCTGGAATACATTCAAGAACAGTTACTTAACAGTCTGAAGAACAAATAACTCTACATTTTGATGTTGTAAGAAAAAGTAAGTGACATATTTGATCTTAATCATAAGGTAATGAATTCTTTTGTACTTTTTGGTTTAAGGGTTTTCTTGTGATGAGAGAAATCTAGGTACTGAATAAGCTAGTTATAAACACAGCTACTTACTAAAAGATCTGAGCATCCAACTGAATACATTCCAACCACATCCTTAATACAAATGAAGAAAACCAAATATAAAAACATGTCAGTATACAACTGAATGTTCCTTCTAGAAAACAATGTATATTTCAAAAAATAAAATAAAATAAAAAATAAAAATGCTAGCATGCTTTATATCTCTCTGTTCCCAAATAGCCACCTGTATCTTTTCCAACCTACTCTTTGATGTTCAGAAATGTTGAGTCTAAATTGTGTCTACTGAATACAATGCATGTGTTAGCACAATTCAACATTCAAGTCTATACAGGTCTAATAAGATCTCACACAATAGGCGCGTGTTTAAGATGAAGAGTCCTTTCAACCAAAAAGCTGAGACAGACACTATTAAGATCATTCATCCTGCTTGTGGAAGACCTGAATTTCAGCTACAGGTAAGCTGATAGATCTAAAGTAAAAATACAAAAAAGATTTCCCTCTTCTTTAGTCAGCATAATGACTACTCAATGGTTCATGCTACTCTTTCAGTGATTACCAAATCAAGTGAAGGAACTGAGAGCTCAGGTCAGACTACACAAGCTGAGCTCCTTCTTCATCATATTCCAAACCAGTATGTGGGTTTTTCCAATCTACTGAAGGAAGGAGGAGTCTACCCTCAAACAACTTGGGCTGGTTTTTTTTTAGAGATTTACTTATGGATTTACTTTACTAGGTTAATTACTATTCTGATGCAGATGTTGAAAGAATTAAGTGAACTGACAACCTGCCGTTCAACTGCATTTTTCCTATAGAAATTGAGACTTTTTAAACTCCAGCAGAATGAGCTTCTTTTTTTTCCAAAATTCAGATTCATCAAATCTAATGAAATATATTTGAAAACAAATGTTTTATGCAAAAGTGGTGTATCATATTTCCATTCACATATATTAAATTGTATAAAATTCTAGTGAAACTAATACGACTTCTACATTTATATTCACAAGATCCAAAATAAATTTGTGATACTGCTCAGGTAAAATGTTAATTATTTTCATGTGGCTCTGAGATAGAAAGAACACACAGTATGCACAGAACAACATTTACCACAGTAATCATAAATTATAAAATCATATTCATTATATAAATCTCCATTATGTAAATATAAATCTGCACTATGAGCACATATATGTATGGGCCTCCTAATTTGTATGCATATTGCATGTATGCAGAGGGAGAGAGATTATATAAATCAGCCAAGTTTTATTACAAGAAATTAAGTTCAAAAAAACAGGTTCAATTTCAGCAAATTGGAGAAACTGAGAAAATAATCAATCCCTTATCTTGTTTGCATTAGACTGAGTAAGTTTTATTTAGATGACCACAAGCTATTTCATGGGTCTGTCTCATTCACTGTGCAGGTGAACTGTATTTAGTTGGGCACCAATCTCATATTTTGTTTACGTGTTGTGCAACCTTAATTTATAGCCAACAATTCAAATACTCATTGAAGCTGAAGATAATAATTTTTGTATGAAGTTTTTGCTTTTAAAATAGGATTACATCAGAAGGAAGTTAAAGAGACATTACACCCATAAACATAATAATATATATTTTTTAAATGTTCTTATTGGCAACTGAGTGCAAATCCACTAGCACTTAACCTAATTCAAGAACCCCATTTCGTCAATTCTGATTTTTCAGAGAATGTTTTGTGATATGTAGAATCAAAATTCTGGAAATTAACAAAGTTAAATTTTAAGTCTCAGCTTCAAAGCAAAGAAGCATGATTCCTCAACCAATGGTTTATTTCAAAGAGAAATGGGCAAAAGTCTGTTAGTAGCTTGAAGTTAATGAATAACAAGTTTTCTCTCCCTGAATTTATAAAGCAAGAAAGCACATTTTAAGCCTCAAATGCGCCTGTTCTTTAATTGAGTAAAAGAGCTTTTTGCAGTGGAAAATGCCAAAAAAATGTTTTGAATGTGGGAACAATACTACTCTGAATATGGACATTTGTGCTGTTTATAATGAACCAAGTATTCTTTGTATTAAGATTTAGAGCAGTTTAAACTACATTAATGATAATCCACTGAGAATGTCTGGGTTTCCCACTGGCACAAGAAATAAATGCAGACCAGAGGTTTGGGGAACAAAGCATCAATTTGTATTACATGTAGGTGAAAGGCATCCCTGGAAACGGCCACAGACACAAGAAGCAAGTGTGTAGAAAGTAATGTCTGTAGGCTTTTAAAACTGTTTTCTTCCATAGTCATAGGAAAATGAAGCAGAAAAAAAAAAGTTTGGACTACTGTGATATATAACAGGAAATGCTGGCAAGACATGGGTCTTCTTTGGGAGTAAATGCTATTTAAGCTTTATGTCAGAATACTGCTCCAAGCACTGTATTCCAGGCAGCTGCTTCACCTAAAAAATAATCTATTAATAGTTATCTATTTATTTATCTATAAAATTAATCTATTAATTTTTACTATTTCTTTTCAAAATTCATCCCCACTCTTTCATAATTTCAAGGTCATAGATGTCTACATGAATAAACAAAGGTAACTTCACTTTAAAAAACAAATTACTTTCAAGTCAAGAAAAGATAAATTGGTAAGATGAATAAGGAAATACTAGATGACGTAGATGGATGTTTCCTTTGAAAACAAAGGGGCCAAGCAAAAGTCCTAATTTAAGATTAATGTATTTTTTGAAGGCTGTAAAAATCCCTATTAGTACAACTTCTGCATATTTTCTTGCAAACATAATTCACAACAGAATTCCCCCATTTATTTTATTCTAATCCTAACCTGCTTTTTTTTATTTTTATTTTTTTAATTTTTTTTAAAGATGGGATAGACTTTCCTCCCCTGCAAAGACCCTTTCCTTCATGTTCTCTAAATTGTATATGCAAATTGTACTTCAGCTATTTCATGATTTTGAAATGAAATTACAAAATACTACATTGTTTTAGACTTTGCAATATTGCTTTTGAAAACTGATAATAATACTTTTCCAATAGCTCCAGTGTTATTTCATCATTCCTACACTACTGCAGAAGTTCATTTTAACACTGCAAACATGACATAGTACACAATACCTCTGCATCTGCACTCACTGTTTTAGTAAGAGTTGGGTTTTTTTATAGCATCACATCACAGAAAATTTAATGAAAGCATTTATGTCTAGAAAATGAATACTCTTCATTAGGTAGACTCTTCCTAAGTTAAGTGATTTGAAAGATATTTGTGTGTGTGTGTGTGTGCTTTGATCCTTTAAAACAAAGATAACTGGAGAGAGTTGTTTATAAATTCATGCTCTGCAATTATGCTGTGCTGAATTTCAAGCATCTCACCTATCATTTGAGAAATTATGGATAGCACTATCTCTAAGCTGCACATAATAAATGTTATCAATTTCATGCATGTAAGAATAGTGAAATTAAGAAAAATGAACTTCTGGGAGAAGTTAATTGAAACATAATCAAAGAACTGGTTTTGTATGCAGACTTCTTAGCTCTAGCAGTCTAAAGACTAGTAGTTTCAGCCAAAATCAAGAAATGTTCAGTATTTGGTAGGTTGATATATTATTGATCATTTCAGCTTGACTAACTGGATAACTTAGGGTGTTATCTTCTCCCAAGAAACAACAAAGTTCTTTATTCTTTTTATCTGTTTCTAGCAAACTGCTAAAGTGGGATTATTTGTTTGATACAGACTAAGTTCATTCTTTTAGAGGCTCTCAAATCTTTGTAACTTCATATGCTTTTCCATACAGCATTTGCATACATTGGAATCTATTCAGAAAGTGCCTATCTCCTTCAAATTCCTTGATTCAAAACTCTATGACTATTACATGCACAATATGCAGAATCAACTCACTTTGTTCATCAGATTACAGCAAAGAAAGGAGATATATTATGTTTGAATCCCAAGAGAATGAAGTGGTTGGTTGCTCCTTGTCATTGTTGGCTCAGCTGCAAAGAATATTGCTTCTAGTATATGGAGGTAATAGATGCATATTTGACATTCTGTGAATATGATAACACTGGACTTGAAAAAAAAAAAAAAAAAAAGCAAAAGAAACAGCAAAACAAGACAGGAAGAAAGACAGAAAAATGACAAAGACAGGCAGAAAGACAGTGGTTTGGAGGGCACACACATACAGAGAAATAAGAAAGAGCTAAATCTCAAATCCATCTTTACATGGGTAAGGATATAAAACGATATGGAGACAGGAAAGAGAAATTTACATGAAATAAACAGTTTGTCTTTTCCTTTCTCTTCACTGTGTAATTCTATAGAAGAGTAGCAGAAATGAATGGTAAGCTATGAGCCGATTGTAAGTACTGGAGCATAGTAAACTTCAGGAGCAGACAACAAAATGAAATGATTATTTATATTGTAGGTCCTCCATCTCAGAATTAAATTCTAGCTAGGTATATAGGTAGGAGACATGTCTTGTTCTTAATAATACAGAATGAAAAGGGGTCTGTGTTGCTATATTTGGGACTCTGAACAATACTTAGAAGTTAATCAGAATAGACTTGGCTCATCACACAGATTAGACATTTTGGACTTTGAGCTATTAAATTTCATTACCAAACTACTTCAGCTATGTTCTTTTACTGATTTCCTTTGTAACTATTTTTTATAATTGTCACAGGGTTCCACTGTTTTCTGTCACTTGAAGAAAAGTAATTATGTATGCTTTTTTTTTTTTTTTACAAGTGTAAGAGGAAAAACTTCATGCTGACAGAGTTGATGTGAGAGTCTGCTGAATAACTACCTTTGCGGTGCCTTGGAATAAATGCCAGGCAAGGTGTTTACATGGACTTCTGTCAAAATGTCTAGGACTACTTATTATCAAAACACAATGCTGCTACTTCTTGACAGATTGCAAGGAGTGTACAGAACTGGTTTTATGCTTGTCGCTCTGTGCTGCATTCTTCTTTTAAGAAGGGTGAAGTGAATACTTGGCAAATAAGAGTCTGAAAGAGAGGGACAAGTTCCTGTGCTAAAACATTAGAATGTGAGGAAGAAAAAAAGCATTCAAGAGGTGATTTCTCATTTTTCTGCCTCAAAAAAGTTTAAAATGATGTGAATATCTGAGATTCTGTCTTTCACTTTGAGTATCAAAACAATAGTCTGCCTCAGATTTCAGTGATCCCAGCTTGAATTTTACACAGTAATGTTCACGCAGTTCCATTCTTAGCAGAACACGAGGGTTTTATAAACTGTTTAAATCATCTTGGAAAGACAAAAGCTGCTAAATGTGCACAACAATAGTAAAATAAAATATAAAAAAATAAAAAATAAACTTTGAAAGACAAAACATTTTCCAAAATGTACGTTTGTAAATACAATGCAAAATTTCTACTTATTTGACAACTTCCTGGTAAAACACTGGGCCCTTCTGTCCATCCTGCAGTACCTTCCTTCAGTGAGCTGAAGCTTTATCCAAGAAAATATCTTTATGTATTAAAATATTTCTCCCTATTTCACAGCTAAAAAGACCCATATACAATAATAATAATAATAATAATAAAAAAAAAAAAAGTCAGCTGTAGGTCACAGTAACATTGGATAAGGATTGGCAGTCTAAAATAATACAGAGTGAAGCTGAAAAGCCACTTTCTAGTGAATGTTATTAAAATTTATTATTTCACCTTATTGTGCAAAGGAAACATACTTAATCAACCCATCCAACTGTACAGTGATAGCACCTAACACCTAAATATTTGAAAGCTAAGTACATAAAAGATAAAATCATAACAATTGTATTGCATAACCTGAAGATGGATGGGGTGATAATAGAATGAATCAGAGAGCTGAACCAGAGACCAAGCTTTTCAGTTGCAGGATCCCAAAGGTGGGACTCACTACAATGAGATCTCAATCAGTTTTGATTATATTGAGAATTGAAATCAGATCTTAGATCTTCAAGAGATCTTTTCTCATACTCATACATAACAAGGCAAAAAGAGTAAAACATACATCCTAGCTCCAAATTCCAACCATAACCCAAAGGAAAAGACATCATGAGATCACTAGTTAGAGTGATGTTAACTTTACATAGCTTTAAAGGTTTAAAAACCATCTATTCTAAACCAAAGTAGTATAGGCAACAGAGACCAGCCAAACACAATTGACATGTCTGCATGCACTACCTTTCTGTGCCCTAAACCTTGATTAGGATAAGGTCTGTATCTGTGCTGTCACATCTTTTATGCTCTGCTTCCACAGGGTATATACTCAATTGTGGGCAATAAAAGAGAGAGATAACGTGCTCTGTTGAGATCGCCTACTTAGACAAACAGGAGATCAGGAGCACAGGCCACTTAAGAGTGACATCAGTCCATGTTTAGACTCTGCAACAACTGACTCCAGTTGGTAATCTGGACCATCTTAAGAGAAAGCACTCTATACCGGTTTCTCCAACTATGACAAAGTTAGTTTTTGTGACTAGCTTGATCAAATTTCTAATACTTTGCTATGTAAAATTTGAGTTTATCTAGCTTTAAGAAGAGACTGACTCAAAAATAGTTTAAATTAGTACCTGCAGTTCCATTAGTTGTTTGATCTCTAGATGCCTATAACACATAAACTGGCAACATCCTTGAAAAGTCTATGGATGGAAATGATTTCCTAACTCAGCTATATCTATTTGGACCTATCAGCACAAAGAATACATTTATGTTCTACCTTTATATGGAATGTCATGCAAGGAAGAGGGTACATTCATTATAGATATAAACAATATTTCTGTTATAGTGTTACAGACTAAGCATGCTCTATTCTTAACACACACAATGCAAGATTACTGTACCTAATATCACAGTCTTTCTCAATGGAGACCAGGGTTTATATCATCCTCATTCTCAAAAGAGGGCAGTTAATCCAGGTTATACAAAACTCCAGATGCATGATTAAGGACATCAAAATGAATGAGGAAAATGAACAGCCTTATCACTCAATGATCCATGGTACAACTAAATTGCTCATCCAGTGGTGATTGCCTCTGCCAAACAGGTGGCAAGCAGTACATCCTCTGTCTAAATACATGAGTTCATTTCTCACTCTCTCAAACCCTCTCTCAATTTAGGCTATTCAGAAGGGAAAACCTCTTAGAGTAAATTTAAATCTTTTTCTCTCTCATAAGTTAAAAGAAATAGAGTAACATAATCATAAATTGTAGAATGATTTGGGTTGGAAGGGTCCTTAAAATCACCAAGTTGCAACCTTCCTGCCATGGGCAGGCATGTCACCCACTAGATGAAGCTGCTAGAAGCCCCATCCAGCCTGGACTTTAACACATCCAGGATTCGAGCATCAACATCATCAGCAGCCTATTGCAGTTCCACATGCATGGTAAAAAAATTCTAATTCTAAATTTATCCTCATGTAATTTTAAGACATTACTACTTTTCCTATCGAGACATTCACTAATAAAGTCTCCCACTCCAACTTTTTTGTATGAACCCTATAGGGACTGGAATATTTCTGTAAGATTTCCAAAGAACTTGAAGAGGAATTCTCCCTCCTATTTTACTTCACCCCTCCCCTTCTTGCTAGGTATAGCAGCACACTTCAGGCCACAACCATCAGACAGTGAAAATGAATAAAATCACCAAGTTGCAGGACTGGATAGAGGCTGCTAAAGACAATCACATGTATCAAACATGTCTTAAGAAAAGCTGCATAGTTATTAAAAGTTAAGTGGAAGTTGCAGTTACTTACAATTCTGTCTCAATTTAACCTATATTTTTGTGGTATGTACACTACATCTTCTCAGAGACACTATGATATGTGACTCCCAAAGAAGTTAGTGTTAGAAAAATACAGCTGCTTATAGCCTATACCAGATATATATAGCCTAGACCAGAATGCAACTAACAAAAATAATTCAAAATCCAAAGCAAAGAGCGATTTTGTGAAAAACTAACAAACAGGAAGATAACACTCTGGGAGCTAGGCAAAAAATTGTACGGTAAGAGAATTCTAGGCTACCTACAATACTTGTAATTACCGAGTGAGCTCTCATTTGCTGTTCAGGCTTTTCAAGCAGGAACTGATAATGGGCATTTTCTTGCAGCAAATAACTATCATTATCAGAAACAAATGCTGTTAAACACAGATGCTTTTGTATCCCATCCTCTGTGGATGTTGGTAGCTTAAAAGATGAGATCTTTTGAAGATGATACAATGAATTTTTACCCCATTAAGTCTGCACTATAGTGCAAAAGAAGAAAAAGAACTGTGTTCTTACGCACAACCTTGCCAAGACATTTGGCCTCCATTCTACACAGGTTCTTAGGATTTCCAAGCTGAAGTATAGTATAAGTCAGACATTGCGGAGTCTAATATCTAAAGGAGATACTCAAACACAGCTTCTGAAATTGACACAAGTTCAAGGTTTTTAATGGACTGAATCCCATAACGCCAACATTCAGATTCCATATAACACAGGCTTCTTAATTACACTAGTGTAATGAGATCAGTAAAAAGAAGATTTGATATATTTATAACAAAGGAACAACATATTTGATCAGAAAAAAAAAAATATATATATATATATGTGTGTGTGTGTGTGTGTGTGTGTATTTAATAGAGAATATGACAGAGGGAAACAGAAATTACCTTCAACTCTTAAACATAACGAGAATAAAATGAAGGCATGACAAGGGACCAGAATAGAAGACTACAAGCAATTTCTTTAAGGCGAGAAATAGATATGAGAACACAAGCCACTTTTGAGCTGCATTTAATAAAATACAAGCTATTTTGTCTTCTTACAGCAAAATAATGGAGAGCAAGGAAAAGAAGAAAGAAAGATAACAGTGTAAACATACTTTAGACAAACATTTTTCTGGAAAGGCAAAAACTGACAACTTTGTTAGCAGCTCCCTCTCACTGTGAAAATTAAGAGGAAAAAAAGGAACAAAGTTTATTTACAATTAGTCCCCTTTTCTCCATGTCTGTACTTTCATTAGGCAGAGCTAGTAGTTAACCTTCAGAAGTTACTGTAAATTTCTTAAGTGAGAGAGCTGAATTGTAGAAAATCTCTTTGATCTTACTGCCAAGAGTTCAGAATCACTCTGTTAAGCATGTGTAAGTGGAGGGAAATAAAAAGAAACTATTATTTTCCAGAGATTACTCTAAGCAGAAGGACTGTTAAAATCTTGGAAAAGAGTCAAGTAACACTACTAAACATTGCTGGGGAGTGAGGGATGGAAATGGTCCTGAACATAAAGCTTAAGGAAATATTTCTAATAATTTAAGTTGTTGGGCTTTGCACTTTCTCACATACATAAGCTACCAAAATATTTGCTTTGGAGAGGCTCAGGTGTTTTTGAAAATTAAGAAAGAATGTTGCTTTGGGTTATTTTAGTTTTGGTTAGTTTTCCCTTAACACACTTTTCAACTGCTCAAAGAAAATATTTCTGTCAAAAAAAAAAAAAAAAAAAAAAAAAAGATAACAGGTGAGGAAAGAAGTATATATTTGCCACTGACAATACATTTTGAGAAGTCATAATCTTCACCTACTTTATATTTTTAAACATTAAAATATTCTAGTGGGATTTGAATAAGTGTAGTGGAATTAAATGCACTTAATTTCCATTACTGTGTTTTCATATCAAGATGATTGGACCTCAGTATTTTCATTACATATGTTTGTTCTACTGTTTAGCAATACACTCAAAAATAAGACAAGATTTCAGGTATTTTTATGCACATCAGGTCAGGGAAATTCCCACAGACTAGTACCAATGTCACTGTTGTGATGTTCTTAAGGGAGCTCTTTGTTGATAAAAATCTGGCAGTAACCTGCAAAGAAAAGTCCAGGATTTTAAATAGAATTCAACCTTCTGGCTATAGCTGAAACAGTTCTGACTTCATCAAGTAATCCCAGGGTAGGTGAGCAAATATAATTTTTAACATTTCTGAAGTGATGTTTTGCTTTCTGAAAAAGAGCAGAGGCATCTCAAATCTCTGAAGTATTTTACCAAAAAGTGATTGTCAGAGATTCTATATATTTTCTCATGCAATACTCTTCTACAAACTATTTTTTCTCTACGTACTTTTCGGAAACCTACTGTAGTATTTCTGGCAAATGTGAACCTTATTTTTGATTGCCCTAAGGGAAGGTCATTCACTTGGATACAGCTATGAGTGAGTATTGTATACACAGAAACCTATTCCCTCAGTTCCTCTACCTCAGGCTAGAATTACTTCCTTAAAGTAAAACTTCAGCAAAAGAAATACATATATTAGTAAAAGGAGTTGCAATAAAACAAAATCTGTTGCATCTGGTTCTTCAAGCCTGTGTGTTAACCCTTGTATCTGACCAACCATTTGGTCAGGGCCAGTAACTGCAAGCATACACCAATCTGGTGAGCAGCAAAGGTGTTTATTGTAGCAACACGTCTATTCCTATAGTCCCCTAGTACATTCGTCAATCCCCAATTGGTGTGAGATACAATCTCCTGTATACTGACTGGGGGGCTCAAGCAACACGCCACATCAGCAATCTCCTTAACGATCTTTCCTCCATTGTTTATTTCTTGATCAACTCCCCAAAATTTGTTTACTACTTCTTCACACAAAACCAGGAAAATAACACAGGATCCATTCTAAGGAACAGAATTCCTATATTCTGTCAGGGATCTGATAAATGACTCAAACAAAAACAAACAAACAAACTAAGCCTAAGACACAGATTATTTTTGAAAGAGACCTACATCCTATCATTGCTCTCACTCTTAATATGAGTTTGAATTACTGGAATGCAAAAGAATGTGTTCTCTAAAACCAAAGTGTTTATGACTATGAACTATGAAACAAGAGGCAACAGAAACATAAAACAATATTTGGCACTATTCTTTGTCCAAAAATAATGTAACTTCTGTCAATTTTCCGACATCTTGAGAAATATTTTAATAATGGACCACAAAAACAGTCCTGAGGAATTACAGATGCTAATTCTTGATAAAAAAAAAGTGAAAAAATAAGCAGAAAAATAGTAAAAATCAACTTTCATTTGGAGTGCAACATAATTCAACCTCATGTTCAGGAACATTGAAATGTGTTCAGAAACAATGAGGTTTCATTCTTTGGCAGTGGTTAAGAAACACTGTTGTTTTCATTCAGGAGCCAATATACTGAGAAAATATAGCCTTTGAATAGCTCATTTGCAAATAAATAGAATATAACATATACCTAATATAAACAATTTGCACTCTTTTTCTGGTAAGTCATCTAAACAGGCACATCCTACCACATTAGAAAAAAGTTGTTAATTATTCCTCTATATTAATGCAAAGATATTCTATGCAGGTATTTATTTCTGCTTATAGTATATATTTGGTAGCAGTGAGAGAGCAATGAGGCTGGTCTAGATCCAGATTTTTCTGAAAAGCATGATTTTCATGTTTTGTTGTAAGCTGTTCAAAAATGAGTTTCCTTAATCCTAAGACTGACAGCTACCTGCCCTCATGTCTTTTGCAGTTTAAGCCATGCCACATGATCTTCAACTTTAAATAAAAAAAAAAGTTGAATGTGTAGTGTTAACTATGAATATTTTCCTTTTTTCTTTTTTTTCTTTTTTGTTTTTTTTCCCCTACTTCCTGTAACTGTTCTAACCCAGCATTTAATATTTTGATAATGGTAAAAGGAACTACTTACAGCATGATATCTCATGAATCACTCACTATTATCATAGCAGTACATTACCAAGACTTTTGTGTTAATTGCAAGTAAATAATGTTTATCACTGAAAATTTGCCAGCTCCCAACTCTGATGCAAAGCTGATTGTTATAGTCTTCTGCACAGCACTACTGGAACAACACAAGACTACACAGTAGCATCACCAGTTACTATCTTCAGAATATGGTGCCCTGAGAAAATAAATAATTTTCAGAAATATTAAAGTACAAATGGAATGTCCCTTTCTGTCTCTACAACAAATTTCATAAACCTTACCACACACTTGTACAGCACATACATTTGATGCTTCTCTCAGCAGATGTTAAACAGAGAACCAACATTTGAAGGAAGCAGAAGGGAACCTAGCTAGTACGCAGAAGCAGAGATTAATGGAACCTGAAACTGCCATGAGACATAAGCTAAGCCGCTCAGTGCCACTCTCCATGTAAAAAGTTAGATAAATGTTCATGATGAATATTCTTTTGGACGAATATTTTTTCTCCAGTTGGCACTGTGCATCTCTTATCTGTATAACTGGTCTCTGCAGTATCTCCTGATGATGCTTGAAACACAGAAATCCTACTGAGATTGATTAAATTTCTATGCATAGAAGGAGTATGGAATGAGCAAAAGGAATTCTCGGGGTAAATAACAGTCTTAAAAATCAAGTTCAAGGAAGATGAATTTACCCAGTGCAACTGAGCAGAAGATGTCCTTCAGGGTTTACACAATTCACAGAAAGCCAAAACTGCTCTAGGCTTTTATTTCTTCTTGTTGCCTTTTAAAGAAACACTGAATCAATTGTATTAAGAGCCATAACACACTGCTTGGTACACTGTCCAGCAAAGAGCAAGCACAGACTGTGTCCATGTACAGATGCACCAAAGTGTAAAAATTGCAAATTGAGTGGGAGTCTCAGACCTAATGTATAGCTGTGCACTTAGTCTGAACTGCTCTTGGCAGAAAAGAATCAGGACACAACACTTACGTAACAGCAGAGTACTTGTTCTTGTGTTTTGTCTCTTGGCAGTGATGAAGTAGCATAATCAAATTTGCTATAGTGCAAAGTATATTCATCCATTCAGAATTATTCCCATCTGTCTTACTTAGGCATTTTCATTTATGTGCTTTCCAGGATCAAGTGTATTTGCCCAAGATATGACAGAAATATCAGTGAAGTTGAACCCTCATAATGAGGGTTATTACCACCTCCCTGGCCAGCCTGCTTCAGTACTTGACCACTCTTCCAGAGATGGTTTCCCTAACATCCAACTTGAATCTCCTCTAGCACAACTTGAGGCCAATCCCTCTAGTCCTATCATTAGTCACATGGCTGACTCCCACCACACCACAGCCTCCCTTCAGGTAGTTGTAGAGAGCAATAAGCTCACTCCTTGAGCCTCCTCTTTTCCACACTGAACAATTCTATCTCCCTCAGCCACTCCATATAAGGCTTGTGTCCCAGACCCCTCACCAGCTTTGCTGCCTTTCTCTAAGTACGCTCGAGGGTCTTAATGATTTATTGTCTCAATGTGTTATTCCAGCATATCACAATCTCTGCAGCTCATCCTCTGTAACTCACCACCATAATCAAAACATTAAAGTGAAGGACTCAGGAATCATATAACAAAAATATATCTCCATGAGGCTACATGGGCTTACAAGGTACAAAAGAGATCACTTCCATCTGTCAATGTCTGGACTATTAAGAAATATTTCAGAAGATATTTCAAGTTTCAGGTCACTGAATCACAGAGTGGACAAGGTTGGAAGGGATCTCTAGAGATAGTCTAAGACTGACCTCCCTGCTCAAACAGGGTAACCTAGAGCACAATGCCCAGAATTGTGTCCAGATATCTTGAATATCTCCAGGGATGGAGATCCCACAACTCTCTGAGCAGCCTGTTCCAGTTACTCTCACAGCAGAGAATTGACAGCAAGCATTTCTCACTCTCTGTTGCCTGCCTTGGCTGATGTATATCAAGTAGCATTAACTGAGGATAAAAGAGGTGGTTGTAACTTCTATTAGTATGAAATTCCCATCCTGCACAGAGAGTGCACTGTCATTAGATGTAATGATTTATTCAACATATTTAAGAATATATCTGCTTATGACTGCTAGTCAAACCCTTGGTGTTCAACCCCCAACTTTAGTAATGTGATTTATTTACTTTCAGATGATGAAAAATCAGTTAAAAAGCTTAATATGTAACAATAAATTATATAACCAGATTTAGCCATTTGCTGTACTCCAAGAAATGTTCCAACAATAATCAATACAATAAAACACATTATAACAGAAATGCTTCAAAAAGCACAAGACCAAATCCACTGACATATGCCATACTTTAAAATCCATCCAGTTGAGATTGGGAAGATTACAGCTTGACCTGGTCTCAAAATCAAAGCTCAGAGTTAGAAACCAGCGGATCTGGGTTATTTTTCTTCCTGGACTATCACATTGAGCAGGCTTCACTGACTACATGGAAAATGTCCTTGCAATTCATTAGACCAAACACAGGGGTCTCAGCTCCCCAGGCAATTCACAGAGAGATCAGGATTCTTTGGAAGGCCAAATCAATTCATTCCTCAGTAGAAGAATGGTGAATACAAAAAGTATCAAGCACTCCTACCTATTCCTTCAATGTATCTAAGTTTCAGCCTCTTTACTGGGGAAAGTGTGATTTTATTTTATTTTTTTTAATTTTTTTTTTTTTTAATCATGCAAAGGAGCTGAATGAAGCTAAAATAAATACTGTTCAGACAAATTTGAATACTAATAATTACATTCAGGCTTAACCTATGGAAAAGGTCTGACAGAGAAAAAAAAAAACAAACATGCCTATGATGGCCCTATATGTGAAAAGCTTTGTGTCATTAGCCATTGAGCAAGAAAGGGACGAATTGAGTCATTTTTTAGCCCATCATGTCGCTATCAACCATAGAACTTTTCCAAGCCATGTCCCTAGTAATGAAAACACCCAGAAGTTTTTATACAATTTCCGCCCTACATAACCACCTAGATGACAGGTTTTTAAATGCACTCTGTCCCTACTAACATACATGTATAACTCATAACCAAGGATGATTACATAGGTAATGGAACAAGGCATAGTGTGACATTGTACTGAAAGATGAGACAGCAAATACAAGTATTCAAACATTACTTCTAGCTCGTGATAGATTAGTCAAGTTCCGCTATGCAGAATAGTGTCTGTGTTACTTTAAAAATTCTGCATATCTCCCATAAACCTTTTGTGCAAAACCCTTCCATGCATATATAGAAATGAATCATAATACATTATTGGTGGCCATGAATTATTTGCTGAACATACCATGTTTTAAATTGCAAAATCCATTTTTATTTTCTTTTTCATCTGTCACCTTCCCACTAGAAGGATGGTTTCCTTGAGCTTATTCTGTTACATGTCTGGCAATATCGAACCTACACTCAATAAATTAATATTAAAAAAAAAAAAAAGAAAGAGTATAAATGATTATATTTACATTAGGCCAGTAAATGAGAATAGGATACAGAAAGCCTAGTTGTCATGTATCTTTTGCTACAAACCTTCAAAGGTTTCTTGTTAAGAATAAACATGCACAAAGTAAGAAGGGGGAAATAACTCAATTTTTAGTGCTCAGATAATTTTCAAATAATTTTATGAATACTCGGTTGAACAATCTAAATATGATTATGTCCTCAGATATCTGCCTTTTCACAACACAGCAGCATACTGCACAGTATTAGCCATTCTGTTTCCTGCTCTACTCAAAGATTAGGTATTAATGGGTTTTATCTCTGAGGAACTCTCTTCTTTAATTCTGAATTACCACGTCATTCTAATCAATGTATACATTAGATATTAAATCACTAAAAGTGATCGGTAGAAGCACAGCATAATGCCTTATGTCACTTACATGTTTGACAAACAATAGAAAAGAAGGAAATACTCATAAAACCTATATGAAGTAGAAAGGATGAGCATCATTGCTGGACTTAAACATTCTTCAGGATGCTAACAGCAAATCTGTAAATATTCAAAATTTCTGCAAATGAAAGTGATTAACAGTCTATCACTCTTTGGTTTTTACTTGTAGCATCTTGTATTATTTCCAGTAAGAAAGGCAAAATGTTATTTACTGATTAAGGTATCCTATACATTATTGAAGCTTAACATGTGAGGACATGAAATTCTCCCTTGACTGGTAATAAAACACTGACCTGATTTCATCCCAATCAATTTCTCCTCATACTGAAGTAGAACTTAATGGTTCTTAGCCGCATTTCTCTGGAAGATCTCGAAACCACAGACAAATCCAGCCTTTGTCCTGGAGAGATAAAGTTACTAGAAAATTTAAGATGAAATCAAATACAGTTCAACTGAACAAATCAAGTATAAACCGTGAGAACTTAAGAAGCAGAAAGCACTTGGGTTCATAGAATAATTAGGTATTCAATTAATATGTTATCTTTATCTCCATTTTTGTTTTATTTTTCTAGTTTATAAAAATAATAAGCAATAAATCTGATAGCTTTCTCCCGAATTTCATTTTATAGCATGCCTTGGAAGCCCAAATGGAACAGCAAAGGGGAACACAGAGGCCAGACAGAAGTTTGTGCATGTTGTGACAAACCAAGAACTTTCCTATCAGACTGATATCCAATCTGCCTCAGACAGTGTTGTGTTATATACACAAAAGTTTATGAAAGCAAATTGTAGACATCTGTGAAATAGGTCATCTGCAAGAAATCATCAGTAGCCTTGTCATTCCTTAAGACATACTGCAGAATATTCACTTGTTAATTTTATTGTGAAATTACTTTGCACTATTTGGGAAAAATCAGCTTGCAAATCTGTTTTTTTGAAATTTTACATTCTTCTAGCAGTAGCCTTGAAACATGCTTTGAATTGGTACAGTTGTCACCTTTCATACAAAGCCCTGTTGCACATTTTATGGCAGAGAGAAAACACAAACAAGAAATTTCACCCTAAAGTCATTCCTACTGCTAATACCTTTTGAAGATAAACTGTTTATTTCAGCCATGCTCTAGGTCATCTCCCAGTCCCACCCCTTCCTATCGTAACCTGTAACACTTATTATGTTTAAATGACAGCTTGATTGTCATTCATCGTATAAAACCACAATACAATACCAATGAATCACAACCAGGCTTGGGCCCAAGTACGCAAGATGAGGCCCCAGTCTGGCTTCAGATGTTCCCATCCCCAGGGGGATGCCCAGTGTCCAAGGCTGATGCTGCTTTGCTGTCCTTAGTCTGCTGATGGGATGCAGGCTGGCTGTGAGGCCCTGTGCAAGCAGCCCATGGAAAACCCATGTCCCGGGCTCACACTGCTCTTTGACACCAAGTCCCTGGAAAGCTTCACTGAGCTAGGGTCTCTTTTCTTCCTTTCCTCCCTGCCTTGCTCACTGAGGAAAAATCTCCTAATCTTTCATCATGTACCTAAGCTTGTAAGCACATATGGGCAAGTAAAGTTAGTTTAGTCAGTCTCACTTCATAGTGCTTACCAATACTGCACCTCCAAAGATGCACTGCAGGATATTATGGAAATATTTAGTTTCAACTGAACATCTGTATGAAATTAAATGAAAGGAGAGGTTACAAGCTTGTGGAGGTAGAGCTCCATGGGATGATCATAAAGTAAGTCCAAGGAGGAATAAAGAAGATATGGATGCATGTTTCATACCAGATACCAGCTGGCAGAGAGCAGAATAAAATTTGAACCAAGGAAAAGAACAGAAAAGCTGCATGCATTAAATTATAATTAAACTCTTTGCCCTTTTCTCCACTGGTGGGATTAATTCACCTCAAACATAAATCATTTCCAGCCAAGCAGAGGCTGGAAACTTCATGGAAAGCCCCAGGACAACTGAGCCTCAGATGTGGAATGACAGCTCACAGAAATAACTCTGTTTTCTGGGGTTATTTTTAGTCTTGCAATCCAAAAGAGAAAATGTTTATAACTTTTAACAGCTGATATTCTAGCTGCAATTGCACTCAAAATCACACCTAACTTCATCACTATTAAAGCAGATAATATGTCTCCAGGTATAGTCCAGGATACAGAACTCTAGAAAACAAAAGCAGTTCTAAGATCATTCTTTCAAGTAAATGTACTACTTCAAATTCATTCAGGCTTAAAAATATTTGAATAAAAATCAAAATCCAAAACCTCAGTTCATAACAAGATTCATTCAGAGATCTTTCTTGAAATAGGTAATTATTCAAAACACCATATGATATTTACCACATTTTCATTTTTCTATTCAGTCTTCTAAATATGACTCAGGACAAAGAAAGCATCATAAAGATGTAGTTACGTTTTACAACATCTTAATAACAATCTTAAGAACAATGTAAACTTTGCTACAGCAATAATATAGCTTAATTCATTTGGAAAAAAAAAAACCTGCCCACTATACCTTACAACAACCATTCAGATAAATAAAGTCTGAACTGTACATATCTCTTAGGAGAGAACCATTTAGAAATAAATTTGGACCTCTGGAACCCAGACAAAAAGAGATAAGAATGAACCACCTGGAAATCAAATCAGAATGTATAAATGGTGTATTCAATCAATGGCAGCACTGACTTATTGACATGTTGGTGAATGTAGTGCCATAAGAGTGTAAGAAAGTTTGCCACATGAAAATAACAGAATTATTTCAAAATGTTAGAAAACCGGCAATGTCTATTTTCAGTTGTTCAACTGCACAGCTTTTATATGTCTGTGAAGTATGTGGAAAGTACCAAGGCTTAGCTAGACAACAATACTGAAAACTTGGTTACAGTTCATGGAAGCAATAGTCAAAGTCATTAAAAAATCAACTTTGTGTGACAAGAGCTTTTGTAATAGGCATGCATTAAACTATTATATGGATCATTTGAGATGTTTTGCTGGTCACAGTATTAAAACTGTGTAACAGTATTAAAACAGATAAGTCGTGATTCAAGGCCCTACCTTTTTTCTTTCTTTCTTTTTTTTTTTTTTTAAGGAAAACAAAACATTACAATAGATATTTTTACTTTATTTAGAACTGTATGGCCTCATTGGTGGCAAAGCACGGTGACCCAACATCTCTACAGACCTTTCTGAAAATGTTTCTTAACGTAATAGTTTCAGAGACGAGATTCACTTCATAGGGGAGAGTAGTAATATTTGTTAGACATCTCAGACAGTTGCAAGGCAAAGAGAAATATGAGCAAGCCCCACCTGAAGGAGCAGAAATATCAGAGCCAGCATCAACGAACTATAACAAGCAATCCAGCTGCTGAGAGTCATATTCATATATAAGAAAATGTAGGAATTCTACCAACTTTTCTACTGAAAGAACTGAAGTAATGAAAACTTGCCATTGTTTCAGATACATTCAGAGGCTAAAGAAACATTGGTCCAAATTCTACCTTACATGCCACCTCCTCAGCAAGAACTGTGTAGCTGTCTGTAAGAGTAAAAATGATTTTATTTACATAAAATTTGAGAAATTACTCATTATTAATCCAATCTTTCTGTGACTACAGTGCTGACAAACAGATGCTTAACTGTTATACAAGTTATTAATTAGTTCTTGGAAAGACAACACCAATTATTTCATTGACTAATCAGGAACTACCTATAAGTATAGCATTGGGAACTGGATAGCCAGGATCATCCTGAAGGTGATTCATTTCAGATTCAGAGAGGGAGGAAGGAGCAGCAAAAGCAGGGTCTTGCTGAACCCTATGAAGAGAAAAAAGCTGCATGTGGAAAATGAATGAAGGGAACAGCTCTATTCCATCCCAAAAATAGAGGCTGCAAGTTCAAACAGAGCATGGACAGAGTCTGGATAATCTCAGAGACAGAAAGCATGTAAAGGAATTTGAAGCAGAGTGCAGATACTGTAAGAACAGAGAGCTTGCTATCTGCTATTACCGTACACTCAGCAATTATGTGTTAGGGGAGAATTTGCTGCAATTTATAATTAGACTGAAATTAAATTCAAAGAATCATTGCTATCTATTCAATGCAAAGTGCAATCCAAAATATTTTGGAATGTTCGTACCACAAGAAGTTCTTCAAAACATTTCTCCTTTCCTAGTTACTAAAGCCAATATTATCTTCATAGGAATATCAAAGCCCCAAATCCAATCTCTTCTATAAGTGGCTCTGTTAAAGACAGTTGTTTCAAATACCAACACACCAACCCACATCTCCTATACAGGGCAGGAAAAAAAAAAAAGAGACCATAAGAGGGCGTAAGTTAAAAACTCCAAGTATAAATTAGATATCCTCTCTTCATTCTCAAATTTCACATAATTCATCTAAATATCTTTATTTTTAATTCAATGCTTTATATCCTCTTCATGATTATTTTAAGAATTGGAAATAGAAATGCTTAGAATTGTATTTGCCCACTCAAATTCGGTGTAAAAAAGCTTTATTTTATTTTATTTTATTTTATTTTATTATATTTAATTTTATTTTATTTTATTTTATTTTATTATTTTATTTTATTTTATTTTATTCTATTCATTTTTTTCCAGTGTGAGTATATTTTTGTAAGTTAGAACTATTTAGATCACATTACATGAATCAGACCCTACTGGACTTTAGAAATGCTCAGTTACTACAGAATGAATCTAATAAACTTCTCAGAGCACCTTTAAAATCTGGATTTCAGAAACGGTGCAAGATAGAAGAACTGTTAAAATACAGGAGAATAGAAAGCTAAAATAAATATAAGATTGTCTATGGAAAATTAAGAAAACTTGGCTGCTTTGTTTTTGTTTTGTTTCAATTATCCTATGTATCTTTTTGAGTAAGAACCAGTCCACTACAGATCCATGAATTTGAAAGGCACTAAAAATGCTTGATCTGGACTTCTTTTCAGTAATCCTTTGGCTTTCACATCTTTGCCTTACATCTGCAATTCCTAAATCGTTACTCTATTGCCAAGCTATTGTATGTATTTCAGGATGCCAGCCAAATTCTAATAATGGCATCATTAAGAGAGAGCTCTTGCAGTGGTAAATTCTGTATTACTTTCCTCATTTTGCCAATCAGTGATGTCAGTAATATCCTGTTCTTTAGGAACACTAATTAAATTCTTTCATTGAAATAATCAACATTTGTGTTTCCAACCACTTTACAAGTACAGTAATTCTTTGTCTGCCAGCTGTGAGAATTTCCTATCCTACCCTCTCACATTAGCAAACTGAAAGGGGAAAAGTTCATTCCACACTTACATAATGAATTCATAATTGAAGTAGGTAATAGATACATTTTGATTATAATACTAAAGCCTAAACCACAAGCTAAGACAGTTTGGAACTGACTGAACTCAAATAAATAATTTAATAAATACTTCCTTTATAGCATGTCTTCAGAAGCCACTGTACTTTAAGTAATAGATTAAACAGCTAATCCACTCACTGATGCAGGAAGAACATGATTAGTCTTCGTTTTGATCTAAATCAGACAAAACTAGAGAACAGTAAACTTTAATTAAATCTAAAGTCATTTGCAGAAAGCTGGCATATGAGCAAAACTCTGGTTCATAATTTTTAAAATATGTAATCAGCCATAAGCCATGCTAGTAAAGAAATAAGAAAAACTACCTGCAAGATTAACTTCAGAGAAATGTGCTGCTGCACACTTCTGCTCATCTTACTACTAAAGTTATACAATGTGTGGTCATGAACCTAGAACCAATAAACATTTCTTCTGTAGTGCAGAGCATAATGCCTAAGCTTTAGGTTGAATCTGCTGCCAAGGAGAGACAGTGCCCCACGGCAGAAGCCTAAAGAAAGATTCTGGCTAAGAAGAAAGAAAGTTGCTAAAAAATACCGTTTAGGAAATATGAAGCACAGAAACATGAGAACCCTTATTTGCCTGGGATCCATACCTTAGAATTATCTTTTGAAGTAAAAAAAATCTTTTTAAAAGATGTCTTTACAGAAAAATTCACTTTATTACTCTACAGTTTTCTACATGAGATGATAGCTAGAACTCAGTTACCCCAGTCGTTTTCACATAAAAGTTCTTGACTCCAAACTTGGTGATTAGGGTACTTAATCAGGTGGGAGAGTTCTAGATGTGGGTTCCTTTTCTAGAAATTGGTTCAGTGGTTCATCAGGTAACTGTCCAATATGAAATAGGCTAACAGTGGTTCTTAATTGATTGCACCGATCGAGCCTCATGCTGTTATTCTCCTCCAGCCCACAGGGCTGGCTTTCTTTTGTGTACTGTAGTCCTACTTCTGGTAAGTCACCAGCTTACTGATCACTAACACCCTCATGAGTGGGGTCCTCCTGAGACAAGAGAGATTTAGGTGTGAACAGTTTCAGAACAGCGAGGAAGATGGGTACGTGCCTGAATTCAGAACTGCCCAACTTTTCTAAATGCTGTCTTGGAGTACAAAAGGACACATTTTTCTCTTGTACTTCAGAAATAAATGACCAGTTCTCTTCCTAAGGAGGATGATACAGTTTGTTTCTATATTTCCTCCGAAAATATTAGTTGAGTTGAGTGTCTCTGGTGGTAGAACACAAACTAGGTGGATTTCAGGGGTATAACAGAAAATAAATATTTTATTTTAGGAAGAGATAGGATTATACTTTAGAGGGACTATACAAGCTGGATCAGGAAGATTTACAATACAAGCAAAGAGTTGCCAAAGCCAACATGATCTCCAGATTTTAGACTTAAGTGACAGATGGCTAACATTCTTCACAACAACAATGGAAAGGAGGCACAGACTTCAAAAAATTGTTAAGCTTTCTCTAAGCTGATGTCTGGACGTTCACAAGTAGATGAGAGATGTCTGTCAGGATTTTGCATTGAATAGGAGATACATAGAGTCAACAAGAACAAAAAAGTTCTTCTAAGTGTGCACTGTATTAAAATATAGTGGCATAAGCATCAGTGCTACTGTATATCTGTGATGTTTTGTGTCCCTCCAAATCAATCTGCCCATTCTCTGCTCAGAATATGGTAGAAGGGAACTAAGGATAAAGAGATTTCATGCCCCTTGTTGGAGTGATGATCTATAGGAGTTATTTAATGCTCCTAGAACAAACATGACTGCATGACTCAGCCCATGGAAATGAGACTAAGGATCATAACAGTCAAGACAAGCCCCAAGTTGTGGTTTCCCCCACACTTGCTTTTTGCTCAAACTATGTTTTCAAATGGAATCAGAATGCTTTTTTGAAAACAGCAGACAGAAAGATTCATGTGAATTTTCTATCACTGGCACAGATAGAGCCATGAGTTTGGAAAAAGAAGACAAAATGACAGAAGATCCAGGCACATAGTCTCACTGGCACCAGTAACCTGAGGAGAAAAGAACTATAACTTTCATTAAAAGAATTCGACCAAGATAATTTTTTAATTTCATCAACCTCAGCAGCCATTAAAACAAAACAAAACAAAAAAAGACAAGACTACTCTCTTTGAAGCAGAAATACAAAAGGCATTCAAAGAGTGATTCCACATTAAATAATCAAGAAGTAAGGTATGAAAAGCCAACAGAGATAAAAATATATTTAAAAAAAAAAAAATTGAAGATACACTGTTTAACTTAATGTTCGGTGTTATCAGTAACAATTTTTTATCAAATAGAAGTGCTGTTTTAGAGTGAGAAAAAATGAAACCAGAAAAGAAGATTTGGTGTTAAACCCAAATTAGCTCTGTGTTACTATCAGCAGTGGTCTGAAAATAAAAAGAAATACAGATGAAAATACTCACTGGATGTTATCAAAGCAGAAGGCAAGAGACTATCAGGCCATCAAATATTATTTAGTTTAAGTGTAAAGACTCTATCAATGGAGCGTTAATTAATAAACACTAAGCAAAGACATTTATTGGATTACATTCAAACTAGGGATGAAAAAAACCACAGTTCAGATTGAGCAAGTCAGCTGTGAAGGCCTGGGAAGGGTGTTTTACTAGTTACAGGAACAAAGAGAATTTGTCCTTTTTAATATATATATATATATATATATTTTTTTTAATATATTTTTCTCTATATTATAAAGGAAAAATTTGTAGTATTTATATTTCATATTTTGTTCAATTTCCAAGTAGTCAGTTCCCACCTGAAATTAAGAGCCTTGCATGAATTTCATTCTCATCCTGAAGGGTTTGTGCCTGTTTTCCATTTAGGAAAGTTTCAGTTCACATACTGTTCAGCATGTGTGGGAGAAGGAGGAAAAAAAAAAACCAAACATATCCCATCCTTTTAAAAGAAACAGTGGTACTGTATGTAATATAATTTAAGAGTCAGTGAGGCACGAGGAGTGCAAGTGAGTCTGACAGTAAAACATAGAGCTAGATATTTTTCAGAAAAGAGAATGTCATGGGTCACAATGACACAAAACTCAGAACTAGTCCTTTGAGTAGTAGTCATTCAGTTAACCTAGTCTTCACTCAGATTAAAACAGTATTCTTGATTTCTGACAGCCGTACTGACTTACATTTGATGCTAATACAAAGTGATAGAGTAACAAGAAATCTATATGTTTCTATTCCTCTTTAATAACATCTGATTTTTATTTTTATCCAAACTGAACATAAGAAAGAATATCATCACTCATTCAGCAGAGCTTACATAACATGACACAGATATACAAGTCTCAGTACTGGAAGGGTTAATTCTGGTCAGAGAGGTAATTACTAAATCCTATGTTACAAAATAACCTAATTACATACTTCTCACTCAGAAAAATCTCTCTGTGTCAGCAAGACAGAAAAATGTTATCAAAAAATATAAGCATACTTGTCACACTTGAAAGAACATTGGACAGTTTGACCCAGGAGAGATCAAAATATTGCCACAAATACATTAAAAAAAATTTGGTTAAATTTTACTTTTTCACTTTGATTTATAAAGAAGTAAGATTTTTTGTTCGAGAGTTGAGAGGTATTTTATAAGAAGTTAATAGAATTTTCTCATATTTGGAATTGGAACTATGTTAGATTCAGTGATAACAAGCAAAAGTGATGTGCCAAAATTGGGAATCTATGAATAATATTGCTGGCATGCATAACAAGAAACATAAATTTTGTTTTCTACGTCTTAAAGTAGTTAAAGTTTCTGTTCTGTGAGATCCACTAGCAAGTAAGAATTCATCAAAAAGGCAAAAACATTCAAAACTGTTTTTTTCTTATTTGTGGAAAGACAATTTAGCATTCCTCTGCTATAAGCTGTTCTAAATCCTGTATGTTGCAACTATTAGACTAAACCAAAAAAATGAAAGGAGGAAACAACTTTATTTCTTCATAACTTGGAAAATTAAGAATCAGAGAAAGTCAGAATGAGATTTTTTTTAAATCAAAAAACTTATGGGCCTTTTTTTTCTGGTTATCCTCTACTTTCTGGGAATTTACCTGCACAGAAATGTTATCTTAACACCTCAATGTCATGCTTTTATGTGCTCATAGTATAAGTTCCACAAACTCTTCTTTGAGCCATTAAGTCAACACATTAGTTTTCTGAGACAGATTTGATGATGGTCCATACTATATCTGAAGGTTTCTCTCTAGTCAAACATGCTCTACTTTAATTAAAGGTGTGATTTCAACTGCATAAGACAAGAGATGTGATAAGTTTTCTTCTATAATTCAATTCACACTTCACAGACACTTTTAAAGTCATATTCATCTCAGGTTAAATCAACACATGCCAAGATTCAACTGAAAGCAATCTCTAGATAGACTAATTCAAAACATCTTTACCAATATGAAGCTACATTGGTAAAATTGCACTGATTTTTTTTATACTGATAATGTGGGTAGCTGTAGCTATATATATATATATATATATATAATTAAATTAAAGAGGATACATGTCATTTAAATGACAGAGTCAACTGAGGGAATCTGTATTTCTAAGAAGGATGATGTAAAAGAAGTAGCACAGGAAAGCATAACAACATTGTCTAAACAGCGTAACAAAGATTTCCAGCTTGCACCATCTGAACCTTATTTCAAAATTCCATGAACAAGCTTTCACTGTTCTATTTTTTATGCTACCAGTTGTGTCAAGGATTAAACAGTTGAATCCACCTTCTCTTTGGTATTGCACAGTTTTCATAGATGAGATGCATAATTAGGCTTTGATTTGCAGTTTCTAATTAGAAGCAGAAGCAACATCCAACAAGCCATAGTAAAGAAGTACCAGATTTAAGGAGGCAAGTGGTATAATCATTTAAATTAATCCTACATATTTTTGAATCCTAAAATTGTAGCTACATAAGAAAATGATATTAAAAAAGAAGCTTAAAAGTTCTTGTTTGAAAATGCAAACATGAAAATCACTTTGAAAATCTCTAGTAATGTAAGCCAGGACATAGAAGTAAGTTCTTCAAATATGTTACTTTACAAAATGTAGTGGATGCAGAAGGAGTTATCGGATGGGAAAATAAATTATCAGAGTATATACTCTGTTCACAGTATTCAATAAATGGAAGATCTTTTGAGACATTACGAATGTGTACACACTGTCAGCAGAATTTCTTAAAACTCCCTGACCAAATGAACAAGAATAATGGTTCTGGCCTGAGATCAGATCCTGTGCTGAAGAACTGGAATGGGATAATTTCAACTCCCAAAGAAATTTGTTCTAATCCTCAGCTGCTGGAGATGGATCAAATCATTATTTACAAAGTTTTGTTTTTATTTTTTGTGGGTTTGTTGTTGTTGTTGTTGTTGTTTTTGTTTTTTACTTTGCTATGTATTTCTACTTTTGTTGATTACAATAAAATTCAGTTCCCCCTTGAACTTTGCTAAATCCATCAATTCAAGGACTCATCACTCACTTTCGTCACTCCTTTCTATTTGTGTCATAAAACATGCTAAGGTAGGTAAACTATTCAACTACTCAGTTTACTCTTATCTGGAGATTTTCTAAAGACAACAGAGCAAGGTTTTAAAACTGTCTTCAGACTGAAATGTTTCTCCCTGTGCCATCTCTTGTCACCTCTGTCTCATCACTCCACAGACTTTCAATAACCTTTCTGAGAATGAGAAAGGATTACAGTATTATAGCTGAGATCAGATCATTAATTTACTGCTATAGAAGCACCACAATTTTTTCCATAGTACTCCCCATCCTATTCTTTATTACCATAACATCTTGTTTCCATTTGGTACAACTGTTGCTCATTTAGCCAGACTCAACTAGCTATATTCCAAAACAGTTATGTCCATTTATTGAGTTAATACAGGTGATTTGGAACCCTGTATGACAATTCAGGATTTATGTAACATCTCTGGAGGAGTTTAAAGAAATCTTTCCTTCCATCTACATCAGCAAGGAATAAATACTGCTTTCAAATCTCCTACAGGTCATAAGTAACAAGCCAAACATGTCATGTAGAAAATACTGCAAAACATGGAGAATGCATAAGGTAATGGATTTACTAGATCTGAAATAATGCCTTGATCTACCTTCTGGGACACAAAAATATGAGTCTTTCCTTAGTTCATCCAGAAATGAAAACTCATTGGGAAAAAAAATAGACACTTCTTGTTTTGATGAGGAGAAAAAATTTCAGCTAGGCTAGAGAAGGTAGGCAGCTGGAACTTAATATACCACAGATATCAAAGTCCCAGGTATCACCTCACTTCAGTCTGTTAGCTCTATAGGAAACGTTCCCTGGATTCTAATATGTTCTTAATATGTTCAGGTTATAGATCTTTATTTACTTGTTTAGGAAAACTTATTTACAGATCTCAGTCTAACGCCTGAAATCTTTATATTTTGATTGATGGGATGTAAATCCCTTCTCATAGTCATCGGCACTACTGCACAGCACCTATAGCATGGTTTTAACCCACGCAAGTTCACATTACCCTAACTAGCTCAGATATCAGCAGTAGTGTTACTATTAGCAAGAGAAGAGCTCAGGCCCACTCTGCAGCCAGAAATACTGCAGCCAGAAAGCCATGAATATATTCTTAGAAGTACTTAATGCAAGTAGGCCTACAGTAAATTTGAAATAATCCCTTACAATAAGTTTGAAATAAACACATTCATCTTGAAGTTAAAACAATAACAAAAGTCCATTCACCTTACAGAGCTGCCTTGGCAGTACCACTCTCAGGATGAAAGCTCAGCTGATTTAGATTTATCTGGAATTAGCTGCATTTAGATTCCACTAGAAATGAATTATATTCATCAAAGTTTTCCATCCTTTACCTATTTTTATGCAGTTGACATCACATTATATTAATACTTCTTACAGTCAAGCTGACTTATGAAATACTTGCAGTTGGAAAGATGGGTCTATTTGCCTGAGAGATAGACATCATACCCATTAGAGGAAGAGACACTTACTGTTTGATTGCAGCTTGAATGCTCATATGAACCTGTACTGCATTGAGAAACCTGTAGAAAAACATGTTTTCCCACTGTTATAAGTCTCCATGTAGGCATTCATTTCAGTTTCATCTGCTCTTACTATCACCAGTACTGACATCCAAAGTGGAAAACAGAAAATGTGACATCAAAAAAATTTTAAAAAAAAATAATAAAAAAAAAAAGTGATGTCCTGGCCTGGCCAGGCTATGCCTGTGATGATTAGCTTCAGCTGTAGTCTTTTCATCAGCTGTTCTCAGCAGCTGAATTGCTGAGAACTCTCTGTTCAGAATAATGACCCATTTCTTCATAACATCATGACATGAAAGTTCAGTTCACCCTATGCTGTCTCAGGTGAGAGGCAACGAAAAGAGAAACAAATAAAAAATGGTGTAACCAAATAATCTTGTAATGTAGTATTACCATTGTCAGCTACAGGTTCTAAGCTTTGTACAGAATTGCAAGGCCACAGGACTGATGCTCAGTAGGCCACCTCTGTCTGAGTCCTAAACCAGCCTAAATCTTTGTTTTACTTTATTTAGCTGTGACTGTAATTTTCCTAATGGACCAAATTTCTGCATCTAACTTATTTTATCATTGTATATAGTGTCTTAATACATGTTTACACAAATACAGCAATAAGCAGTTATGCTGTGAGTGAGGTATCTGTGACTTTTACATAATGATGTAGCACAGAGAAATACAGGGCTCATACGACAGCAGAGGCACCATTTCAGCATCAGATATTTGGATGCTTAGATATTCCAATGCTATTCCTTAAGGGGGGCATGAAAGTGAGGCTGGATTTAACAGCATGGAGAAGCAGAAAGCTTGCTTCCACTGATTGCTACTTGACTTCATTATGAGAATAATTACAAGGCCACACACACAACATTTTCCTGGCATTTCCATCAGCATGCCATAATCTTTTTCCAATTACTGGTGAACATTTTTGCCTTTGAGTGGCAGACTCCACCTAGCTGACAAGTAGAGATCTGTAAAGCAAAGCCTTCTGTAACCATATGGTCTGATTTCATCACAGCTCAAAGGCAAGGATTTAACAAATCACTTAGGATCCTGAAATGTTATGTGTGTACTTGAGAGACCAGTTCAAGTAACTTTTCCTAACTTGTTTAGACACTCAGGACACCTTAATAATATTAAGTTTCAGGCTTTTATAGTATATCAGTTGGAGAAAATAATGGGCTTCCAACAAGGTAACAGTAATCTTGATTGCCTGTCATTTTGCAGGAGTCTGGTTTTAGCCTCAGTGCTTGGCTAAGCACTTTGATAGCACAGTGGGCATTTTTCTAGCATTTTTCTGCAGTTTGTGTTTGTCTTCTTTCAACCATCACAGCTGATGTCTCTCTGCATTTTCTGTTTTGCTATTTATAATGGAGCAATAATATAATTTGCATTGGATGTTAGAATAAAGCCAGTTTGGTACCCAAACAACATTAAAAATTCCCAAATCTCAAGATAAAACCATCACCTTCCCTTGGTTCACAACTTGAAATTTGCAGAGTGGGACTGAATCCATCCCCAGCTGTTTACAGAACTAGAAACAAAGTCACTGAAGGTTCTGTAAATAGAACAGAAGTCAGAATATGCTGTTTAGCTCTCTGAGCTTCATTTCCAGAACCCTGCTTTCCCTCCACAAGGAGCAATTTGAGTAAGTGCTTTCTCTGTAGGCTGTCTTCAATAGCCTCGTCAGGAAGCAAAAAGCAAAACAAACAATACAATGAGAAATAATAGCTAATAAACAGGGAAGTGCAGCAATCTAATCTGATTGTATTTTCTGTTTTAATACACTAGGGACCAAATCCAGAAGTGATGTGAATTGGTTAAGATTGAAATTCATCCTGCTTCTTGTCAAATATCTCTCAGTGAATCAAAGAGGCAACTGGGGAAAAAGAAAAGCTAGGGGGCTTTTCTACATGCAACATTCTTAAAAACTGTAACACTGTAACAAACAAACAAACAAAAACATCTGCATACATCTGTATGTGTGTGTCTCTGTTTATGCACACATACACATTTGCATGATGATACATAGGTTTTCATTTAAAGATTTTGGTTTACGGTCCCCAGGCGCTGGAACACCTTATACAGGCAATCTGTGTGTGATCCATGAAAAAATGCATGAAGCTGAACCAGACAATTCTTTTAGCAATGCACATAAGCTTGATGGAGAAAAACAGCAGAATTAACGTGTACCCCACATTCTTTCCAGCCCCCACTTAAACCATCCACCCATAATGTCATCAGCTGATGTGATATAATTGGATTTAGATACTGAAGCTTTACTCACTGGGCTGTCCAAATGGAAAACAATTTCAAATTCTCAGCACTTAGCCAAACCAATGGGATTAAGAATTTTCTTTCTTTACTTCTGCTTCCATATTTGGTAGTAAGAAATTCATTTCAGGAGAGAGGTGGAAGATGATAGCAGAGAGAACAGTGGACTACTTTTGGCATATGCATGTCATTTCTAGGCTCAGTTTCTTGTCAGTGCAGTTCTATTGCATATCATATCTGCTTTGCCTTCCTTCTCTAATGTTTCTCTTGTGAATACTGTGTAATGATCATTTTTATCTCATTCCTAATTCCCTAATAATAAAACAAAGCATTCCAGCAAAAACCACTTAGTCTCCTACCATCTTTAACTGTGATGACTGTTGGCAATTCTTTTCTTGGTGAAATCTTGGCAGACACTGAACAAGCTTGGTAATACTCACAAATAAAATGTTTTACTTTTTCTTCCTACAGTGGCCTGTCCTGGGAAGACAAATGAATATGGTTTCAGTTACAGATGAGATAATGGTAATATGTTTTCCCCATTTAATTTCTGCTTTTTTAATGAATATTTTCCCTTTCATGTTGGTAGCATGAGAGATCAGTCCTCTGAACAGAAATCAAAATCCTCTGAAGACTGGGCATCCTTCAACATTCTGCTATGATACACAGTTCTGTCACTGGATTACCTTTGGTTTTAGAGGAAAATATCATGAAACAACCTGTACTTCTGCAAATTCAGCTAGTGTTAACAGCGACAAGTTAGATTATTAATAACATGAAAAACAAGAGAATTTATTCATGTAGGAATAAAAGTACCTGTAAAAATTATCAACATAAAAGCATCACATTTTTCCTTCTTTACTTCACACTAACACTTCCAATACTATATTAATGTTCTCAGACTACTCTAACAGTACTGGGAATATTTCCACTCATCAAAAAAAAAAAAGTTTTGATATCTCTGCAATAATCTTTGACACCAAACATGTTGCATATCATCAGAATACAGCTTTCTCTTAATGAAACTAGTTCTAACAGAGAGGTGAAACCTGGGCCCAGAATCATAATACTGTTGTTTGTTTTTGTCTTGGTAATTCTTCCATGGTAACCAGTTCTAAATCCATTCTTATTACATTACTAAATTTTATTAGCAGGCAATCTTACTGAATTATTACTGAATTATTTTGCTAAATTGCCTCTCTTCACAACAAAAATTTCTAACAATAATGCATCGTCTCTCTGATTGACTGTTCTATGCATGTTCTTTTGCTCTCTCACAGACCCAGCTAGAGACAGGAAATATTGATTGGTATTAATGAGAGGAGTGTGACAGACATATAGGTCTTTTTCTCCGTAGTGCCCTTTTTTAATTTCAGAATACAAATTGCCAGCCGGGCCAGACACTGAATAGCATGCATTCATTCAATGGCTTCTAATTATTTTTGCAAGTATCACTGGAAGTAGTCAAGCATAATAATTGCACTGAATGCTAAAGCTTAGTCACTTTTGAAATTAATACTTAAAATTGAATGAAGATACGGGGGTGGAAGACAGAGAAGTTTCCTGTAGCTTTTTTTTTTTTTTTTTCAGTTTTGTTTAAGATTTCAGCCAGCAAATATGCCTGAATCCAAATAATATTTCTAACCACAGAATTATTGTATCACAGAACTAAAACAAAGATCTTACTGACTTTTCCCCAAACGTGTAATCTGTTGTAGAATTCTCCTGTTACTTCTATTTCAGCCTATATCTGTGTGTTTCTCAAAAACCTTTTGCATTCATAATTATAGTGTGTTTCTCAAAAACCTTTTGCATTCATAATTATAGTGAGAAACAAGTCTAAATGGTAAAAGATAATATATTGGCCATTCAATCAGGATTTTCATACCTATACAATATCACATATATCTACACTCAGACAAAAAATTGGCTTAAATTTTGATAGTGCTGAACATCCATGACTCCTACTTACATTAGAAAGAATATCAGAAAAATCATGCTATTTTTATTAAGACAGCGTATGTAACTGGGCTTACTCAAGGCACCTATACAACATAGGTACAGGATTTGTTACACTTAAACCACCAGATGTTAAATCTGCTACAGCTGTTAGAGACTGATTAATTAAAGGACTCTGGTGACAGAATATCAAAGAAAGATACAGCTGTAGCTCTTACAGAATGCCCCCCACGAGCTAGGTGCAAGGAAGGCCACCTTGTTCTCTTTGGGTTACTCATTATCAAAATCTTTATCAAAATCAGGCATTGGAAATTAAGGGTCAACTCTGCCACCACTCATATGTCCTTTTCTTAACTGAGTCCAAATAAAATCCTTGTTGAATGCCTATGACAGGTTATCTTTGCAACTTTATTTGCTCACTACTGTTTTATTCGAGAAATACTAATTCCATTTTGAAAGACATTTTCAAAGCTTAACAGAGAAAATCATGCTGTGTCCTGCAGGCATCATACAAGGAAGTTGAGAAATATCTCTGCCTTTTATGTAACAATTCTGTTACAGTAAAAAAGTCACTACATCCCAATAGCTGAAGAAAAGCTTTCAGTGTTATTGAAGCCTACAGAAGTCTTATAAAAGTTTAGTTATATTCCTTTAATTTAACATTTGTTTTGTTTCTCTTTGTAATTAGGGTACAATAAAAAAATTTCAGAACTGAGCACTACACAGTTTCCTAAATCCACTTGAAATGTTTTTGCTAAAACAAGGTTGCTGATTATTAGCAGAGCAGTTCAAACTATGAGGACACATCATAATTGAAGTAACACTAACTAAACAATGTAAAATTCTCTAGGAAAACAAAAACACAAAAAGTACCTTTCCTTTCAACTTATCTATTAAATAGTGTTATTGAGCTCTTTATATCTGCTGTAATTTCCAAGGAAATAAATAGGAGGCATTACTTTAGAAGCAACCTACATAGTCTCATAATGTTACACAGACATATCCCTATGAATTTTGTAACCATCCAGATAGAAAAAGTCATCCGCTGCCAAAAATACAGATTCTTAATAAACCTGTCTTCATATTTCAAAATTTCCAAGGCAGAGAATATAATGATAAACTTCTTAAAAGGATTTTGTCTTTAATTCTGTGGGAGAAGCAGCTTGCTGTTTTAATGAATAACCATTAAATGGCTGCTGTGCTAGTGGATATTGATTTCAGCAGGGGCTACTTGTCATTTAGGTTGACATTTAATATCTGTTAAAGGGATTCTCCTGCTGAGTGACTTAAGCACAAGCATTACATTAGGACTACAGCCAAGGTTGTTAGGATTAGTAATTTTCTTTGAAAATACATTTCCATCAGTATAGTCAAAATCCAAAAGTTAAAGCAAATTTTTGATTTGGTAAAATTTGAATGAATTACTACATATTACATAAGTGTGAGAAAGGCAATATTTAATTCCTTTCTATTGTTTTCTGCTTTGTACAACCTATATGAGGTAATAGGCCACCTGATGGAAAGCATCCTACTCCAACAGCATTTCCAATACACTTAGCAGCCCCACATCACTTGAATCACTGAATCATAGAATCACCAAGGTTGGCAAAGACTTCTATGTTCACCCAGTCCAACCATCCACCCATCACAAATATTTCCCACTAAACCATGTCCCTCAGTACAACATCTATACTCCTCTGCTTGCCTGAGCAACCTGTTCCTGTGCCTGACCACTCTTTTAGAAAAGAAGTATTTCCTAACATCCAACCTGAATTTTCCCTGGTGCATCTTGAGGCCATTCCCCCTAGTCCTATCCCAAGTTATGTGGGAGAAGAGGCCAACTCCCACCTCACTACAACCTCCCTTCAGGTAGTTGTGGAGAGCAATAAGGTCTCACCTGAGCCTCTTATTCTCCTGACTAGATAATGCCAGTTCACTCAGTCACTCCTCCTAAGGCCATGCCCCAGAACCCTCACCAGCAGTTCCATGGATTGCAGCATATAGTACCATAAAAAGATAAAAGGCTTATCTGAAATAAGCCATGTTTATAATCGTTTTTCCTAGTTTGGTATAAGAGGATGGATATAAGACTCACAGATTTATGGTAAATGACTGAGCCATAACTTTTGGGCATTCAGAGTGCAAAATAGCTCAACATTCTTTTCCATTTCTTTTGAGAAAATGATCAGATGACTACCAGAGCTGTGAACCTTATATTTAATTAATGCTGCAATTGGATTTGTTTATCTTGAGGTTATTGTTTGCTTGCTCTGCATTCTGTTCCCTAATTATGCCTCTCTTCCCCCAAAGGACTGTCTGAGCTAGGTGGAGTGATCTGACAAGGTGCTAGGAAATTCCACAGTACTGATCTGCTCAAGGCAATGTTGGCTGCAAGCTGGGTTGGGTAGAAGAGTTGCAGCAAAGACTTGAGAACTGAATGGCCTCAGAGAAGTCTTAGAAAACAGATGTCATGGCGCACAGTTTGCTGCTACTCATAAAGTTGTTGATTTGGCTGGACAGAAGGACCCTCCTGAAATGTTCTGCTGTTCATAAGCTCTGTAGCTCTCTTTGTCTCTTGAACTAGTTTGAAATTTCAAATTTGGAAGGCTCTATTTCCTGTTTTGTTATAATTGTTTGGTTTCTTTTACTTACGATATCTTTTAGTCTTAAAAGTCTCCTAGGAGTATTCTGAGGTGTGAAGATCAAGGCAGATCTACTTTAAAGCTGTGGTCACCTAGAGGGTCTGGTGAGAATTAGATTTAGTAACTGTCTACTTACTTTACCCACATCTGACTTAATACCTGCTATTATCTGCATTTTCCAATGAATGTCTTGGATATGTCATGCCTGACTACTAATTTACAGCTGAGGCTTCAAATTAAGTGGCAGGCTGCTTGCAGTTAAGGTCTCTTTTTATTTTGTTTCCCTCCATATAAGCATAAACATAACATTCCTAAAGCCATGTTTTTCATTACTGACCACTTGTGCAAAATTTGTATTTAGATCATGTTCATGTTAGCACAAGATGAGTATAATTTGACTCAACTTGCATTGACATAAATAAAGACAAAAGAGCAGGCAATGACAAATCAGTTCTATAAGTAGATTTATAGATATATTATGATCTCCTACAACTATTTGCAGCTCAACAGACAAATGGAAATGGAAACAATCCCTTTTATATAGAAACATATAAATAAGATTTGTTTTCTATCAACCTATAAAAGGTGAACTTTTGGAAATTTTGTAACAAAACATTGTCAGAAAGTCTGTTATTTTGTTTAGAACAAACAAAACATCTAAAAGCCCTGAGGAATAATGCAGATGAAAGGGTAAACTCCATTCCTGGGCCATGCTGTTTCTGATATTAACTTCATTTCATGACAACAGTTGAGGTAATTATTAAATAGTTTGGCATAAATATATGTTACTGAGTTAAAACAGTAATTCAGAGCATAATACTTCTTAAAATAGCATTATAAAGAAATATCATTACCTAAGTTGAACTGAATTGATTATGACTGTGATGTCTTTTAGTATAACTCCACTGAAACAAACATATAGAGTGAGCTTGTTTTGTTTTCCTATAATTCTATGTATTTTACAGCTAGAAATCACCACTGCAACTCTGACAGTATGATCTCTTACCAAAGATAAGCACATAGAGCCTCATTTCAGCATTAAATTCAGTTGAAGTTCATTGTACATATCAGGAAAAAAAACAAAACAAAACAGAGCATTGATGTATGCATAGATTGTGCAATAATGGAAAATCCACCTCAGCACTGAGCTATTCATATGATTCCTTACATAAACCTTTTAAAATTGAGCCCATTACTATATTCGTCTAGTTAGCTTTAAGGCAGATCTTGCTGCCTACCTTTATTTATTTATCACTAGATTAAAATATGAAGAGCTATCTAAACCCAGAAAGATGACCCTGGGCTAACACTGCTCAACTCACCATCTAAGAGACATTTTGGGGAAAAAGAATAATAGTAATAATCAATCTCCTAAATATCTCAAAGCAGATGTGAATCATCAAATTATAACTTTGGATCACCTTTACTTTTCCTTCAAACCCTCTGATTTGAAGGAAAGTGTGTTCCTATACGAGAATGTAAGACAGACTTGGAAAACTTTAATGTGTGAGGCCAGATTCAGTCCTGTGCAAGGACATCATCCTATGAACAGACCACATATTTGGCACAGCTTACTCATGTTCAAATTGTTTCTTTGTCCTTTTCTCACATTCTCCTTCTTTTCTTTTTGTTCTTTTATATGGTTGAGATTTTTTAATCATTATTTTTATCTAACACCTGATAAGGAATAAGATATATTTTTCATCTGTATATCATGAGTAGTAGGTAGGTGGAAATAAAAGATAATTGCTTAGGCACCTCAGCAAACCGTTAAACAAGAAATGAAATGTTTATCAAAATCCTCGGTGGAAAAGCCTTATGAAACACATACTTAATCTGTATCTTCTGCTGAATCTGAAGTAACAGTCACTGTATGTATTGTGTTATTGAATAGCCCAGATACTTTTTCCTGTTTTAAACAACAACCACAAAGAGAGTTGAAACAAAGAGTACCTAATTAACAAATCTGCACAGGAGGAAGAAACTTGTCATGAAAATAGATGAATACAGAGCAGCACTTCAGTGTTTACCAATAACAGCTTAGTGTTACATTAACACATTTTTGCACAGTGTACTTCTCTGCTGAAGCACACCTTTCTTAAAAGGTTTCTTACGTGCTCTTATGGGCCCGTTCCCCCTGGCACTAGGATTTTAATGCAAAACCCATTAAATTCTGTGGTACTCACTTATTCACTTCACTGAGTCCTAGATCAAATCTGTACAGAAAGCAGATGAAAAGACTGACGAATTTCTTGCAACACTCACATTACAAAAGCATTTCTGTCTGTAGTACGAAGACACCCCAAAGGCCCTGATATGATTTGCAGTTTCTAATTATTTGTTCTAAGAGAGCTCTACCTCTTGTTTTTTATACTTGTGTAATCTTCTCCCAAGAGCAGTCCCAACATGAGCAACACTCTCCTTATTCATAACACTTCAGAAATGTGCTGGGCTATTGCCCCTTACACCCCTGCATCCTCAGGGCGATGCTTGTCTCAAATTGTACTTCTGAGTGAATCTGGCCCTGAGCAGTATGTTAACAATATATTAGCTACGATCCGCATGTTATAACTCAAACAATCCCACTGTGCCCCTGGGCTTGCAGCTAAGCACTCTGCCATCTGAAGCACTCCTTGCATTAGTGATGGAGCTTGGGGTGTTGGTTATTTGTTGGTTTGTTGTGTGTTTTTTCTTTCCCTTTTCTTATAGTATGCAGCTCTGTCTTTTATTCTTTTCTTTTTGAGCATTTGGTATCCTTAAGCTATGAAAAGATATACATTTGCTTTTTTATGTAGTAAGAATGCTGCTTTCAATGAATAGTTTGCAGTATATGGGGTGAAAAAAAATACAAGGGTCACAAAGTGCCCCTTAGTGAAGTGTTCTTTGGTCAGCTGCCACACAGATATTATATTTCCAGCATCTCTTTTTTTGTTTGTCATCAGAGTCTGTGCACTTTGAAAACTGATGTTACTTTCTATTTGATCTTGCAGGATTAGGAAGGTGGAAACCAGAAAGAATTCACACAAATCCTAATGATGGCTTGCCTGCACGTTTACAGCATTTTGTTATATTTCTGTAACCAGAAGCTTCCAGCATGTTTTGAAAACATTAATTAATTCTGGGTGTCTCACACACATTATAGTCTAAATTATGCAGCTTAGGAAACTGAGGTATACCCAGCCTTTGGAAAGGCTATGTACCTATCAGTCCCAGTGAACTGGAATTACAAGCATTCAGTACCTGCAAATACCTAACAAGGTTACTCATAAAATGTACTGGAACTCCTGATTTCCAGCCCCCACAAGTCATCAGATCATTGATTTTCCCACAATTAAAGAAAATTAAATGGTTGGATTTAAACAGCCTAAGCAGTTTCTGACATCTTTAGTAACTGACAATGGCCAAATCAATTATTGTTAACGTGCTTTAATATGGAATAGATAAATTTTATCATCACAGACTGTAAAGCTTTTTGATCCAAAAATAATGCCTCCTATTTATTTCCACAGAAACTACAACAGATACAAAGAGCACAAAAACATAATTTGACAGAGCACATTCTCAGCTACAAAGCACTATTTCTCATAGTCACTAGCTATGCATTTTTACCAGCAATGAACAAGAGCCTGCCTGCTGTGCTCATAAAAATCTGTATCAGTACAGGTGACCCACTGTCACAGCTGCAGAAATACACCACTACCACCTCACTGCACTCACATCCACAGTTTGGGCTCCATAAACATTCAGCAAATGTCACTGAATGCCAATGAGTGCAATTTTTTCTGAATGGAGGAATTCAATGACACTCCTCTGCTTCATACGCACTTCCATGTCAGATGCCATCTTGTCAGACTGCCTCTCTGCTGCCATCTGTCACGCAGCAATAGAATGCAGTGGAATACTGTTGGGAAGGTTCAACTTCTATTGCCATTCCACCAACATCCATCTCCAATGTGGTGAGCCCACATAATAAAATAGAGGACATCATTTTCAGAGCAGTCCTCATATAAGAAGAAACATCAGGAGAACACCATTCATTCTAGAAGGAAGTATAAAGGAAAAAAAATAAAACCTGTATAGTCCAATTTTAATAAAATAATAAAATAAATGTGTTTTTTTTTCTAACCTCTTTCTCAGAATAATACCCTATGTTGGTGGCAAAATGCTCTAAGTTCTTTATATTCAGGAAGTTGCATTATACTTCAGGATAGGGGAATTTCTAAGAAAGTTTCTTCTTTTTAAGTCTAGACAATGCCACATTGGCTTTAGTTCCATTAATGTTTTAAGGAACAAGTAAAACAAGGATTAAAACCCTTCCTCACCACCCTAGAAGCCTTAGTCCCATCTGTGCTGCATTTCTTCAAGAGGCTGCTGTGGTTTATGAAAGCCACATCTGTGCATCTCAAGCTCAACTAGCTCTAAGGCTGGGAAAATCACCGAGGGATTTTAGGCATCTTCTCAGAGTTCTCTCAATAATGGTGGCCAACCCAGACTGATTCCATATGCATGACCTCAGTTTCACTCACAACTGAAATTCCCCTTTCAGGGCTGGTAGAAGCTGACGACAAGGTATTGTTGGTGTGTAAAGTGTGCTGATCATCCACCTGTCCGGTGAAGGTCACAACTAATAGATAACAGCACAGGCTCTGATACACACTGGAGAGACCTCTCCAAGTAATCTTACAAAACGGGAAGATGAATATGTTTGGAATAAAGCCTGGGTTTTTTGCTGTTCAGATCTCTGAAAGAACCTTATCTGTGGAGCTCACAACATCCTTTTCTGCTCTTTTTCTGTGTGGTGATTTCACACAGATTTTCAGGCAGAGAACACTGAAGATTCTAAGTTAAACCAGAGAGAAAAAAAAAAGACAACATAATTGGTCTGTGTGCATATATTTTAGATCAGAGAGTGGAGGATTATTTTTATATTTATTCATTCAATAGATGGAAGTGATTCCAGTTTCTGAATTAACAATTGTCTTCCTCTTTTTATCTGACAGTAGAACACAAGAAAAGAAACTAACTATCAAAGAGATCTGGGATACACAATTTCTACAAACCCAAGTTTTAGAAAGTAGCCCTTGCAACTTTGCTAGAACTGTAAAAGAGCAGAAAATGTGATTTGAATATAGATGCTAATATGATTATAGAGATGCAACTTGTTTGAAATCTGAACCCTCTGTAGTACGTAAGATTTCATGAGAAATACAGTTCAAATACATTTTCACACTTTCAGTGTGGTCCTACTATAGCCACCTAAAATTGCCTCTTTAGACAGCTGGAGTTTTTATTTGGCACCCTTTTCCTTCCACACTATCCCTTCTACCCTGGCACTGTTTATTGCTTTTGTAATGAAGGCAATGTCAATAGAGAGGTTCTGTAGCACTTGTTTTTCTCCTCAGTCAGAAAAACGGGAGATTTGATACGAGCTTTGGTGAATTTTCACACTACTATATGTGTGGGGAGAAGGAGTGGGAGGGTTGTACAGAGTGGCAACTTTTATTAAAAGTCAAATTGTGAATTTAAATGAATTCTTGTGCCATGGAGAATGTTAGTTCAATTTTGTTCTTTACTTTAAAGCCCAGAAATCCCTCAAGATATTTATTCTCTACATTCTGAACTTTTTAGGCTAGATAGCATGAGATCAACATCTTGCACAGCACTGAGCACGCTGCCAGTTTTAAGCAAATAATAAATAACAATAACATGAAAGCTTATGCACAATGAAACAAAGTTTCCTGGCTCTGAATTGGAACCGGCAGCATTTCAAAGGCCTGGAGGTTCTGTCTGGATAAATGTCTTGAGTCAAAACAAAACTCCAGAGATTTACTTTTGAGCAAGTCCGTCTCCCCAGCATGTTTCAAACCAAATTGTGAAATCCAGACTTCAGGATATAATAGCTGGATATGAATTATTTCCAAATTTTCATTGCCTCAGAGTTTGTCCAGTTACAAAGAGAATACTTGAGCTGATGTCTCTGACATCAGAAACATTTTCTATCACTTGAAAGGAAAAAGTGTTGAGCCATGGGAATATATATTTTGGTTTTAGTTGATTTTACTTTGAAATCTCACAGAATAATTGTAAAAGTAAATAAACAGATAAACAACAGAAAATTATGCAAATTTTTCTATTTTCTCTAGTCTCTGAATGAGAGGAAAAACCTGTGGCTGCTCTCTGGAAAGTAACTAGGTAAATGTGACTAGAAATCAAAATAAACAAGCAAAAAAGATCATATGTGATGCGTTTAACTTCCTCCTTACCTACCGAAGCATGTGCACACATAGTACGATTCATAAAATATATTCAAGTTTCATACATTTGCTTTCTCTGGTTGCGAGACAGTCTTGAAATATCCCAGACATCTACTTTTATCCCAGCACACAGAGGATATTGGCACTGATAAGGGAGAAAACATTATTTCTTACCAAACTTTGCACCAAACTCAATTACAACTTTAGTTCGTTATTTTTTTCAGAAACTTTTAAGCCACAGTTGTAGTGGTTGCTTCACACTCCTTTTTAAAGCCAACAAAGGTTTGCATACTATGACCTCTAGACGTGATCAAACATTCTTTTTCATTATTAATCATTTTCTGATTAATATTTTTTTATAAAATCCCCTGCTTTGTTCTGACAGGTACTACCTTTGTTTCTAACCAAGCATTCCACCTGTTGTCTACAGTCAACCATTTACATCATCATCTCCATATTTACTGCGTTCCAATGGGTCCATAAGATAATACAAAATCCCTCAAAAGTATCCTAAATTCTACATGCCTGACAGTGACAGACTTTGTTGGAATCTCATTTCTTAAAAGGCATTAACCAAAGAGGTATCCTTTCTCCTATAATTATTATCATTTATCTAATTCCTTATTTGCATTATGTTATTGATGAAAAGTTGTAACTTACTTTTCCCCATTTCAGATTCAGTCTGTTGTCCATGCTGAATGTTCTGGATGAGATAATTTTAATTTTAGAAATACAGCAGCAAAAATACACTTAACTAAAAATGACAAGTATCTTAATGAAAAACTACAGAGAGAAAGGAAAATCCAGAAAATCATCAGAGAGTGTTACTGTCCAAATTCATTGTCTGAATAATTTCAAATAGTCAGCATGAGCTGTAACTAAAACAATTCACTTAGCAGTGAATTTAGGCAACTGCACAAAACCTGGATGCCGTCCAGAAAAAATTTTTATGAGATTTGGAAAACTTAATTCGACGAAAAATCACAACCTAAGCTCCATTAAATTACACATGAATAAATGAAAGGAATGTGTATGCTCATGCGAAGGTTAATAATGAGGTGGTTTTACATCCCAGATAAATGTTTATTATGGCCTATATTGGATAGAAAGAGGAATATATGACACTTAGATTTTCTCCTGCACTGAGGATCAAAGTAAAACCAAAACAGAGCTCTAAGCATGCTCTCAGCTTTAGGATACTTTCCACAGTATGAACGATCCAAAGACATTACAAAATTCGCTTTTTGGACTCTTTACTGTTGTTTTTAAATAACACATTTCCATTGTACTTTACTTATAAAAGTAAATTTATCTTTACTATATACCCAATGCTCATGTCATCAGTCCTATTTCTACTACTCTGGTCTACAATGGGGCCGCAGTTATGTTCTTCTAAACTGAAATCTAACTAAAAGAATTTTCTTGCTAACAAAGCAACACTAGTATCTTAGAACTTATGCAATTCCTTAAGGACAAATACAAAGGAAAATAAAAGCCTCTTGGTTTTGGCTACTTCCAGAAGTAACAACGAAAATCTCAGCTCCTTCTACATGTCTAGTAGCTACTGATGACTCCTGGGAGCCCTGCCTTCCCCAGAAAGCCTCTCTAATGACTCCAAGCAGATTAGACTGGAAGTACTGCATCCTGCACAAAGGAAAAGATCTCTTTTCCCCTTTTCCCTCTTTTGTGCAGCCATGCAGAACCAAAAGGCAGAAAAGAGCATTTGAATGCATTATTTTATTATGTTGGACACAAGAATAGGAAAGTTCTGAGTAAACACACACAAAGAAAATTCCAAAGCTTGGTGTCATTAAGAGGCCCAGCTTCCCCACTTCATGTGTATATCATTTCCCTTTGGTACAAAGGCTAAAAGCAGCACTGTGACTGTCAGTGTAGGAAACTGGAGCAGTTACATTACCAGCCAATTGTTAGCTGCAGAAGAGTTTTGTTGGAGAGGCAATAGATTTCATGGAAGAAAGCTCCCAGTTCTTTTAAGAGTTTCCCTGTTGGCTAACACCACCAGGTTCATAGAACTCGTTTTTGTTTTCTTTTGTTTTGTTTTAATAGGAATTGTATCTATATGCAGAAAGAAAGGTTTTTAGAGTGCAGGATAAAGGTGTGTTTATTTTGTGCCTGATTTCTACCTTACAAAGGACTTTGTGTTACTTGTGTAGTCATACAATAGTTTGGAAGGTAATAGAAAACCCCTGAATAGAAGGAAAAAGAATGGCATTATAATATGAAGACAAGCAACGATTCAAGTGAAATACAAAGGAAGTACTGTGAAGGCCTGGCCGGTAACCTTGACAGAATTTTACATCATCTATATTTGATTCAGCTTCATTATTTATCTATCCTCTGAAACAAAATGGATTCAGTAATGTTACTTTGAAAAAGGAAGTGTGGGAGAAAGAGGAAGAGATAGAAGGGGGGAGGACCAAACTCAGTGGTAGGATTTGCCTTTCATCTCTTTCATTTGTACATAGTATGTGCTCTACAAAAGCACTGAATATGCCTCTGGAATTGCCATTTTGAAGACAGAAATGTGATCACATAAGACTTAAGGCTCACACTGAGTCTATTAAATCTGGTTCAAAACCACCTAGATATCGGGACATGAGGAATTTTAAAAATCACAGCCTCCTCCCCAATCCCACCCCCCAAAAAATCCTACAGAATTCTTTAGCATAATTTAATACATTTTTTTTTGCATATGCACATTGCACTGATAATGGAGATATATATATATTGTGTCACTACTTCTTTTGTGCACTGATTGAAAGCACAAGTGGTCAGCTTGAACAGATGATGGAGAACTGCGTAACAAAGCAAAATCAAGTTTTGAAATCTTGAGAAGAAAAGAAATCTCTTTTATGATTTTTATGTCATATAGAGATTGTTTCAGCTCTGACTGTTGCACTTTCTAAAGCACATGATTCTATTATTATTATTCTTTTGCTGGACTGTGCAGATTAGTGATAATATACAGTGCAAGAAGGAAGGACAAATGTACCCCAGAATGCCCATCAGAAAGGAAGCTGATGTTGTGTGTGTAGGGAACCTGTGCTTTTCAGACTGTTGAAGTCTGACCTTATTTCTGCTAGACTCGCAGTTTTCTGAATTGAATTCTGGCAGTCAGTTTGGCAGTGAATGAGAGATGAAAAAGTTGGTTCAGGGCCAAAATCAACTTCTAGATCAATTAAATATGTTATGTAAAACAGTCAGGATTTCATTCAATCTATTGTAAATATGAGTATCTCAAGAGTTCCTCTCAGTACTGTGATTTCAAAAGCAATCAGCCAACCAAGTAAATTCCAGTTAAAGAGACAAGACAAAAGCCCTGTTTCCTTGGTTTCTTAGTTCAAGGAGCAATTCCTAGGTAATGTCACAAACAAGTTTCACATAATGCTGCCTGTTATGTGACTCCTGACCTTCATTCTTTGCTGCCCTGCCCTATCAGAAAGAGCAGAAACCTTTGTCCCATGCTTCTTTCAGACTTCAGTCTCTGCAGGAGTGATGAGCAGATCTTTCATTGGTCTTGTTTATGGAAAAGTACTGTTTTCTTTGACTTATGCCTGTGGCTGACTGCAAATTTTATTTTGTGCTTCAGTGACTGTCCAGTCTAAATCTGTTGAGTACTTCAAGCTTAAAATAAACCCCTGGCAGGCCATGTGGTTTGGGATTCCTATATTTGGTCTGCAGAATCAAATATTTATTTTTTTTTTGGTTAAGATTTGCTCAAAAATCATTAATCATGATTCTTGTGCTCTTCCACTGTCAGAAGAAAAAAGCATGCAGATGTTAGCATATTCCCACCTGGAAATATTGTACTTGGACAATGCATCTAAAATATGTGAGGTTTTACACTGCAAAATCTTTTAAAGAAAAAACTTGGAAATTGATATTTCTGGAAATTGATACTTTTTTCTTTTTTTTTTTAATCTTTTAAAATTCTTACTCCTTGACTTTATATGGCAAAACAGAAGACCCTCGAGAACAAAACTCAAATGCTCTTTGCCTCTCTCTGAGTTTTCTTCATGAAAATCAGGGCAAAGAAATAGATGTTTAATTCTTGTTCCACTACAAAGCTGGTCCTCATCTAGGCATACTTGTGTCTCATTTACATATAGAAATGTTTAACGTCAAGGGAAATCCAGTGACAATACCCCATCTGAATCTAGTACCAGATGTTTTTTGAAGGAAGATTCATTCATTCGTTATCTTAAAGGTTGCTTTTCAGCTCTTTTATGCTGCCTATCCCAACTTCTAAGATGTTTTGATTTGGAACTACCCAAGAAAGCTCATGAATTAATCTTAAAAAAAAAAAAAAAGCTTCATGAGAGGCTAACCAGGCAGAACATGATTTCCAAAAGAAGTGCAGAAGTTTCAACAGGTTGAATCAAAGTTGAAATCTGGCAGCTACTGAGGCTGACATGCTCTTGTATTCACTGAGACTCAAAAGATTTAGGCAGCAAAGAATGAAAGTCAGTAGTCACATAACAGACAGCATTCATTTCTGCATTTAGACAGTGAAATAAATATATATATATATATATATGTTCAATATACATTAGTGTGGTTATTCCCAGGTTTAACTCCAAGAGTCCTGAGACTTGTTTACTGAAGCACACTTCTGCAATGGTTGAAGATATTACTGGACCCACTACTTTCTTCTGTCTCTTTCTTTGTGATATCCAAAGACAAAATACATGCCTAAAGCTCAGCCGATCCATTTGGTAGTTTTCAAATAAATTGACCTTTGTGGGTGCGGGTATCTTAACACTGTATCTAAATGGCAGCCTCTGAGACCTCAGTATGATCATGCTCCTGCTTAAGAGTATAACACCAAGCAGATGGGCAAGAAAATCAGCTGACACAGCAGCAGATGAAAACACTGCAGCAAGACAAAGAATGAAAGTAAAAGAGCACTGGGCAGAGAGCTATGGTGGCATAGGAAAACAACTCCAGTCCCCAGATGTGTACTACCATTGCTCTGCAAACCTACTGCAAGATTTGCCTGTGTGAGCCCTCTTAAATTTCTTCAGCTTCAGTGGACAATTTAATAGCTAAGTGGTTTATGCTTCAAAATACATTGCAACTCAAATAGATTAAGGACAGCTTGTGCAGGAACCTTCAAAAACAGAACTGAAGAAAAAAAACTTGCCATTAGAAGAGGAAAGTTCTGCAAAAGAATATCTACCCACACAGCACCTGAGAAGGAAACCACATAAGGAAAAAACTTGGATAGATTCAAACATAAGCAGACAGTAGCTTCTACAGTCACAAAGCACTGCAGATTTCAAGTATTTCTGGACATCAATCAGTTTATAAAAATAGGAAATACTTTAAAGAAAAGCGGTGTGACAAACAGAATATTGAAAAATACAAAATAACTGTTCCAAAACAGAAGAAATGAATTTTCAATTACTTTTGTTGTTGTTCTTGTTATTCCTGACAAAGTAGTTAAATTAGCCTGATGGTTGATATATACCAGCAATAATTTAGTCCGGGAGGATCCTCTGAAGCAGGTCCACATTCAGAGCAGGGCCAAATTTGGTGTTGGATCTAACCTGCAAATTGGACCAGGTTGCTTACCTGCTATAAATGACCAAACAATGGGAACAGAGGAAAAACAACATCAACAACAAAAACCAATTACAGCTATTTTCTAAGAGATAGCTTTCTAGCTTTCTTGACCTTCAAAAATAAATAACTGCTCACTGTTCATTTCTGTTTATTTCACAGGAATACTCCAGCAGAATGAAGTGTTCACTCTCTTGTTCTTACTAAGGGCTTGACCTTAGAAGAGTCCTGGAAGAATGAGGCTGGTAGATCAACTTGCACCGCCTATCCTAACTTTAAATCACAGCAAACACAAGACACCTTCCCGTGAGGTAATTGCAGCATGCTCCTCTGCCTGGGACAGACCTTGGGAAGTGTCTCTCACAGCCCAGCTATAGCACCTCATCTTGGGATGACTCACTCCTGTTAGTCAAACTGAACTAAAAAGATGACTTCTTTAGCATTTAATTAAAGGCCTTAAATTAAACATGTGTGTATATAAATGTTTTGAACAAAGAAAACAGTTGTGTACTACAGAGAGAAACAAGAAGGGACCTGCCTCAGCAACTTAAGCTTCTCAGGCTTCTTTTGTGCCACTTTCTCTGAGATCACTATGCAAATGGAAACTCTTGTCCTGTGTTGTCAGGGCTCACTTCCTCTTTATGCTTTTGGTTATGAGGTCAAAAAGTCAACAGAAAAAAGGGCCATGTTTGCCTATGAGCTTCACTGAGAGTTCACTGGGTTGCATAGGAGATAAAAGCTACTCAGTGTTACACCATGGGCACACCTATCCACACCTGGGGACTAGTGGAGAAAATAAAGCTTTAGAATTCATGCTGTCATGCCAATGGCATGACTGACGCCAAACAACAGAGGGCACAGTGAGATGTTTACAGCCCTGATGGAACAAAGCAGGCTTGGCACTGCTTGGGAAGTCTTATTTTTAGAATAACATTTCCACCTCAGAAATAAGAAGACTCTTACTTTTATTAGACCACTGTCTGGGGGGGGGGGGGGGGGGGGGGAGGGGAGTGTAATCAAACAAAAAAAGACATTTAAAGTCATATCTGAGTAAGAATAATTGCTTTGCTGGATTAAACACTTTTTTTTTTTCTTTATTTCCTGCCAATCTGAATTATTCAGCAACAAACTCTAGTTCTTCTGATTTCTCTACATCTCTGAGAGCTGTTGATAATGGGCGATATTTCTGGCTCTCCAGCTGCAATTAGGAGTGTTATTCTTTCCAAAAGAAAGGGAAACATCTGTGTTTGTATCACGTTATGTTAACCACCTAGCAGCTGGATCACAGCACTAGAAACATAGCCCAGCAGCTCCAAGAGACTCAAGAGTATTAGTATTTAGAGAGCATAAAAAACTGACATAAGTAAGGTACAGAACTACGTCAGACAGTTTGGAAAATACCAATATTTAGGGGTGGTTCATATGCTATAAACATTGTACAGTGATAACTGATTAGTCAGACTTACAAGCAGATTTAAAAATTAAATGCACCTAAATTGTACTGCAGGAATTGAGACTATGATGCAAAAATAATAATATTAACAGTAATAATAATAATAACTTTATTTTTTCCTCCTCAAAATGCAGGCATATTTAAATTCCTTCCCAGAAGTCTATTCAAGTCCTTTCTCCAGCACACCTTAGTTTTCTGAGAAATCTTCCTCAGAAGCTTTAAGTGCTAGCTAGCTCTACTAGCAGTCGCACCCCTCTGAAGGAATAACTCCCTGGCGGTGGAAAGAAGCAGTTCAGTCTCAGGATGTGTTACATCTTGCAAGGAGAATGGTGACATGCAACACAAGGGAGGCAGTCACTGAAGTTCAGTAGCCCTTTTCTTCCACACATATGACTAGGAAGCTGGAAGATTATTCAGACCCCAACTCCAGACAAGATAGACAGGCAGCAAATCTTCAGCAGTCCTGAATGAGTCTAGTTTGATGGCTCTTAAGCCAGAATGTGAGCACTGATGATTATTCCGATTCTTCTTCATATATCAGCAAAGTTCACCAGACCCTTATCAGCTTATTAAAACAGCCTATGTTTATGCTTTCAAATGTTTAGTTCCCTGTAACTGTGACCTTAACAGTGATTTTTATTTAATTTAGTATTATTTTAAGAATTCTCACTTGTGAGTTACCATTCTGTCATCCCAGACTTGACAGAATTCTTGAAAAGCTATTTCTGAAGGAATATTCACACTTTAAAGGCCTTAAATGAACTTTTGTTCAGAATACTACATAGAAGCTTTTATCTCTATTGTACACGGTATCTAACTATATTAAAAAAGAAGATAGGGGAGTTTATTTAGTAATTGTTTGAGCTCTGAAGACATCTCACACAGGACAAACATCCTCCATAAAGTAGTTTTGCACCCATGTATCTTCCAGGTTATATTAAAGAAACCGCTGACTCCCCACCCCTTCATCCCACAAACACACTTAAAACAGAAATCTCCTCCTCCTCCACACAAGACGCATTCTTTACAGTCCTTGTGCTAAAAGCAGTTTATCCCTTCCTGAGCAACTGCCTATCCTGCAGTAGTATTTACACTCACTGCAGTATAGATGACAGCAGCTCTATCTGGTGCACAGCTGGAGACTTCACCTGCTGTGTGCATCCCAGGCCACACCAGTTGCCCAGTCTTAATGAACAGCTATGTGAATGCCTGGAAATACATGCACCATCAGAGCAGTGACACCGTGCAAAACCAAACCTTTGCTTTAGATAAAGCAGCAAGGAACAAAGAGTTTCATTGCCTGCAAACATTTCAAGACAATGCCTGCAAGATTTTTTTGGCTTTCTTTTCACTCTTCTTAATGACTAGACTGAGGCAAGCTGTCAGAATTCTGGTTCCTCAGCCTCCCTCCATTTGTACACAGAACTGCATTTTTACTGGTGCACGGGGAATTTTACTCACTACAGCAAAACAGAATTGTGCAGGGGCTGGTAGGAAATTATAGCAATATTTCTACAAACTTACTTTGAGATATCACTAGAAAGGGCTACAGGGCATGCTGAATGTTTGGTGTTCAGCAGAAATTACCTCCAAAGTATTTTCTGCTGCTAATAATTTTACTAATTATAACCAAATACTTATCCTGATTCCACTACACACAAAAAATATATATTAACTAGCTTTGTATACTCTTGAAAAAAGAGTATGCTATGATTTTCTCAGCACAACTAATACACATTCAGTATGTGAGAGAGATCAGCTCTGGCATATTTACTTCTCCTTTGGAATGTGCCAAGAGGTCAGGAAGTGCACAAAGGAAAGTAGTTTGTGGGTGTGATTTGACATTTGTAAACCCAACTCACTCATCTGTCTGCATTGCTCTCATGTTCTGGATGTTCGTCATCCACATTTCAGCAACACCCGGCAGCCTCACACACACACCAGGACTAAGAGCTGTACCTGCGTAAAACAAATATGGAGCCATTGTTTTAAAGGGTAAGTCAAGCCTCATCTACTAGGTTAATTTTGCCTTTTTTAGGCGGGTAGTTTCTGTCTCTACGTTAAGGCACAGTATCTCAGCTAACAGTTCCAGAGAGGTCTATTTTTGAGATACTTCAGCAGCTTGGAAGTAGGACTTCCAAGTTATTTTAGGCCTATCTACTATTGGATCAAATCAACACACAGCTGTGTTACAATTGATCTAGTTTCACAAAACTAGGCAGTACCATACATAGCAGTTTCCTATTTCTAACAGTAGTGCCACACGCTGCCAGTGTATAAGCAGTGGATACAGACTTCATCAACACAAAATTCTAGGAATTAGTTACCATGATTGCAAAGAAAGTGAGTTAGCCAACACATGCACCAAGGAACAGTCTTTACAAAGCAGTGCAAGAGAAAGACTAGTTTATTTGTAACAGATTGCTTTCAAGTGCTTCAGAAAATCATAAGGATATAACCAGGACAAAGATACTGCATGAGCATTTTTCTACACCTTAGGCTGGCACCTCAGCCTTTTTTCCAAATATGATATTTCTATGAGAAGAATTATCACCGCACTGCCATCCAAAATCCATCACACAAACAGGCTGACTGAGAATGATACTCTGTTTGGTTTTGTCATGAATAAAACAAGGCCTAGACACAACAAAGTAACTTTCCCTCCATGTCTATAAATTATTGCTGACCAGGCCCTAGGGTGGATGGCATCATGCATTGCAAATGTCAAGGGTCACACAGACATTTGCTTTCTGACATTAGAATTTACTTTCCTATCCTTTCATGTTTGTATCATCTCCTGGGTCTATGTCTCTTTAGATGTAATGTAAGATTAGTCCATATAGTCACAACAAACAAGGTACTTCAGTCCAGTGCAGTAAATGAATCGTTGACACTCCTTCAGAACACATAATGCAGAAAAAAAAAAAGAAAAAAAAAAGAAAAAAAAAAGGAAAAGAGGAAAACAAAGGTAAAGCTGGCACTCACTGGATACTGTTTGAGATAAAGGGTCAGTGAAAAGACTTGTCAATGTTTAAATCCATATGCAGAAATATCTCAGTCCAGTTATCCAAATCTACCATTTGCGTTGTGTTTTCTGAGTAAATGCTATTTTCCAGGTACAAAATCTTCACTGTTTTCAGAAGTCAACCTTATCTGCTGCTTCTGATTCTAAGAATGACTTCAAACTGTCCAGTTACCTGACACTATACGTCTTCTACCCTTCCATGTCCTATAAAAAAGGGCTTCTCTTTCCCTGCTCAAAAAAAACCTACAGATCGAGAATTTTGGCTTCAGCACTTCCATTAAAAATACCTACTTTATTAATATGATCATTGCTCTTCACTAACCGGATTAAATAACTTTAAATTTTAGAAGAACAAAATATATTTGAATTGAAACACCTAGGCATGAACACATATATTTAAAACACTAGTATCATCATTTAAAAGGTAGATACAAATAATCAGAAATAATGCACTAATAATGTGCTACTACTGAGAATATCATTAAGATGTTGATTTCCAATATGGGCTCCCATTCCACAAAATAGCCACTCTGCATACATCACCTGCACTTAGAGAAATATGTGAACCCCGTCACAGAATATAAGCAGGAGGGTGAAATAATAGAGAAACACTCTGACATAGCTTGTCTCTGTGATTTAGAATGAAAAACAGACTTCATTTTTCATATCATTGAAGAATTGGTTAGGATTTTCCTTGGATATATGGCTACTTTCTGATATCTCTTCTAAACATTTCTGTCATTCTTTACTCATTCTTCATGGTGAATGTTATGTACATTCCTATACTACATATAAGCCACAAAACCCATGCCTGGAACATATATTTATAGCTATTTTAAAATATGGCATATTTTCCACTGAAGTTATAGGACATCTTCTCAGGTCTTTCCGGTAAATGAAAAATTTGACCAGCTTAAGAAGAATGCCACTGTACCGTGAAATTGCAAGTATTTCTAATATGGTCTAGCAGAATACTCAGAAAATCCTCTTCACAATCTGGTCTTTCTCCGTTTTAAAGGAGAATAAAAACATATATAGAACAGGGGATTTAGAAGTCTCTTGTGACTGTACAAAGTTATATATAACTCCACTTCTTTATAAATATATGGTTGCCAAAGCTCTACAGAGCCTTATAATCAACTGCAGTCAAGAAATATTTCAAATTAATAGACACCAGAATAATTTTTGTTCACTAGCACTTAATTAAAACCTTTATTATTGTTGCTATGATACTTCCATAGTTAGAAATACAAAACTGCTTGGAACACGTGGTATAGACATGTGGCAACAGCCTGCAGTAACTGCTTTCTTAGTTCTCTTCAGGTCTCACTGCTTTAATCTTGATGCCACAATAAAGGCTACTTTGAAAAAAAGATCATGTATCAGCACAAGTATTATTTAATACAATAGATGCAGGTGAGGGAAAACTGTAGAGAACTGGTGGGTCTAAGAATATTTTTTTCAGAAAACAGAACACAACTGTCAAGTGAGATGATAGCTATTAATTAAATATAATGGAACTCATACTGTAATTTTAATATACATAGATCACTCTGCAACTAATGCCTCCTAAGTATTTCCATGGAAACTACAAGAGCTACAAAGAGCATAGTAACACTATCTGATAGAGCAAATTCTCAGCTACAAAATGCTATTTTTCAACATAGGCACTATTGTTAGCTGATTTAAAAGGATATGCATTTTGTCAGACTTCTCTGCTGCCATCTGTCACAAAACAACAAAATGTAATGGAATATTAGTGGGAAAACTCAACCTCTACTGCCATACTACCAATATCTGCTTCTGATGGTGTAGGCCAACATAATAAAATAGAAGGCATTATCTTCGTAGCAGCCTTCATACACTCTGTATTAATAAGGTATATGTAGTACTAAAGCAATTTGGAAAAAACAAAAAGTCTCATTTTCTGCTATTACTGAAACAGTTCTCATCTAAGTTCTGCAGCAATAGGATTTTTTATTTTTTTTTTTTTTGGTACATTTCCATCAACTTAAGCAAAACTTTCAAACCTAACTAACTTATTGGCTTAAAATTACTTAAACTTTGCACTAGTTTGTAATGGATGTAAAAGTAAATAAACCTAAATCTTGTTTTATGAGACAAGATTGCTGACAAACAAGAAAAAATAAAGGGCCCTAAACACAAGACACTGTGCACAAAACACTGGGTAATGGCACTGCAAGTCCTTGAGGAAAAATACGGAAATCACGATGACAGCAGCAGCAGCAACGCTCACGGGACTGGGTGGTGTAAGAAGCAGTCTGGAAAGTTCTATTGAAATGAGTGACAACTGTGAGAAAAAAACCAGCCTTTTACTTTTTGATTCCTAATGTTTTCAATCAAATATGAGATTGAACAATTTTCATAAGGTAAGACTGCTTAAAAAAAAGAAATGTTGTGTGGTCATAACTAAATCAGAAACCATGAATAACATCATCTGGTTAAACAAGAAGTTCTGGGAGTATCTGTCTGAAGTCTAGTTAAAAGCAAGACTTATAATCCATGTGGATTTGCAGCTCATACATGACTGATATAACTATTGAAGAAAGAAGCAAGACTCAGTGAAGATTGTTTTGTGGTTCCGTTATAGGATTTATCTATTCTTCCTAGGAACACGCTTTTCAAAACTTTGAAGAACCTAAATTATTCCAGAGAACTCGACAGCCCATTGCAGCCAGATGAAATCAACAAGGTTCAGAACTGACATGAGTGCACCCACACACACTGTGAATTTTCAACACATCCTTTCCTGACCTTATAAACTTGTTAAGGTTTAAGATTTTAGTTGCAGAAAAGCACTCAACAATATGTTAAATAAGGTAAATATCTACAAGAATTTTTGTTCTCATGATTTGTCACAATTACTGGAGTCCAGTTTTTGCACATTAGCAATGAATACTATTGCAATCATGTCACTCACTTTTGTATGCCCTCCCTTTTCTACTCCACCCTACCATCTTCAGTTTCCATCCTACCCCACAGTATATCTACCTTATTCAAGATATCCTTGTAAAAGATATTTACATTTGCTAAAGTAAATTTAGAAGTATTAACTGTTTATATTACTGATTGCTGAAAGCTGGCAAAGAAAGACAGGGACATATCCGTATGGCAGATCTAAGGTACTTTCACACAACAGAAAAGCATTTTTTCAAGCAGTTAAGCTTCCCCTTCTGTTCATCTCACTTCTCTTTTGAACTGACCCCTTTGCACTGTCTTCGTTTTGCTGTCTCCCAAAATATCAACTTATAGAGTCTCTAAGCCTGCATCTGCCACTTGAGAAAATTTAGACAACTGGCAAATGTGACCATTGCCTACCATATTAAGCACAACTATGGCACTGCTACCTTGAGCTCTCTCTGCCTGCTTCCTTATGTTTGCTGTATACAGCTGCTCTCTCTTTAGATTTGAAAACATTTCAGGCATGCACTTTCTTTTCTTCTTTTGACCTGAACAGTGTTTAGCTCAGTATGACTAAGTACATCTAATGAGTGCTACTGCAATATAGCATTATAATAATTGTTCCATGCATTTGCAGATCTTGCCTACTGTGAACATATGCAAGTATTAATGAGCCCTAAATATATTGACCAGCAGTAGTCCATTCCTTCTTGGATTGTATACAATAATCTTTGGCTGTAAAATGTGTAATATCTAACCATTCACTTCATTAATTTCTTACTTCTTAGCTCATGCCATAACAACAAGTTGCTTTCTTACAGATACTGAATAGAAAGTAACATTTAACATTTAAAATGGGTGTCATCCTTGTAATCTGAGCTATTCTGTAGGCATGAAATCCAAAACACAAACAAACTTACAGGCAGTTTCAAGCTAGTTTAGGAAGCATTCAGGCTCTCTTAGAATGCAGGAACTAGAGTAACCTCTACTTTTCACACCAGGAGGAATGCTGCCCTGACTCCAACCACACCACATAGTTCAGCAGCTGCTCTTGTGAGACTCTCACAGACAAAATCTCTTAGATATCTTCCAATTAGTTCACCTATGTTCTTGCATATTTCTGCATCTGACAGAATTCACTCCTGCAGTGATCAGCCTCACTTAAATATTTCTGTCTCTCTTTATATACATTGTTTTCATTGATTGATAGATTAAAAAAAAGAAGAAAAAGAAAAAGAAAAAGAAAAAGAAAAAGAAAAAGAAAAAGAAAAAGAAAAAGAAAAAGAAAAAGAAAAAGAAAAAGAAAAAGAAAAAGAAAAAGAAAAAGAAAAAGAAAAAGAAATCCACTTTTATTTTTCAACCCCCCAAAAATAGACCTTAGAGGACAATCAAATAAATTCAATAGCCAAGACTGAACATGACGTTTGAGAGAGGAAAAGGTTATTGTGTGTATGGAGTACCATAGAAAGAAATACTTACAGCTTTGTTGACTACATAAGGAGAATATGAACTTGTAAGGAATCAGGTAGAGAGCATATTGCCACTTAAGTTATTGAACATATAGTCAGTTCTTTCTGAATTTGAAAGATTTCTATGGGGAAAAGAAAACAAACAAACAAAAAAATGTATCTAATTTCAGCTAAGCTTTTCCCTTTCCCTGTTTGAATTGTCACATCTATATATTTTGGGACTGAATGACTAGTGGACAGTTGACTACTGTCAAATCTAAGAAAAGGCTGAGATGGATGTCCTCTTATAGAATCAATAGGAACAACATGAAGTTAGACCTAGAGATTGTTTTAATTGGAAGGCAATTAGAAATCTGGACTCACAAGTAACCTTCTCTATTTTGAGATCTGTACTTTCATAAACTACTTTAATTCATATGAAAATAACTCATTCTGCAAATTCAGTTCAGTCATGAAGTGGCAGCTGCTTCACCTTCTAGAGCAATTGTTGTGGGTGTAATATTTCTTCAGCATGAATTCAGTGGCTGGTGCACGTGCTCTGGTATAAGACAGATCTCAGGTGATATCATGTCAAGAAAAAGGTGGTGATTTTAGGCTTCAGAGACAAAGCACTAAAGATACACTGGTAAAAAAGGTATTACAGTCATGGTTCCTGAGAAAAAACTAATGAAATGAGTACTTGCCAATATCTGCATGCCTTGTCTCTTATGATGAAGGTTAGGAAAAACTGCAGTCCTAAAAAAGAAAAATACGGAATTTGCTCAAGACAAATAATGCAGTAATTACTGGCCTGTCTGGCAGCAGCAGTACAGCAAGTCCAAACTAAAACTCTCCCCCTGCACTAGCCAGAGGGAAAAAACATTTCTACTCTTGGCATTTCACCTATTACATGATTTTTCTTGTTCCCACTGTGTCCTGGACACAGACATTGAGTTCTGTGAGTCATTCTTGCTTCTCTGTTCTTTAGAAGAAAAAAAATAAAGGAAGAAATGAAAACAGTACAGCTGTTCAAACCAAGCGAGACCTAGTTAGCATTTGTACTTTGCTAATACAAAGCAATAATAATAATACAAAAATAATATTGTAATACAGTACAATATGTTGTTACATAAAACACAGATTGGCATATAAGCAAGCTCAAAGCACACCTGACTGAATGCCTGCAATCACAGTAGTTGTTATGTAAGCAAAGCAGAGGAAACCAAGTATCTATTTTTTTACTAAAAAAGTCTTCGAATAGAATCACAGAATTGTAGGGGTTGGAAGGGACCTCTAGAGAACATCGAGTCCAACCCCCCTGCCAAAACAGGTTCCCTACACCATGTCACACAGGTAGGTGTCCAGGCGGGTCTTGAATATCTCCTGAGAAGGAGACTCCACCACCTCCCTGGGCAGCCTGTTCCAGTGCTCCGTCACCTGCACTGTAAAGAAGTTCTTGCGCACATTTGTGTGGAACTTCCTATGCTGAAGTTTCATCCCATTACCCTAGTCCTGTCCCACGCACTACTGAAAAGAGACCAGACTCACCACTATGGCTCCCACACCTCAGGTATTCATAAACATGGATCAAGTCCCCTCTCAGCCTTCTTTTCTCAAGGCTAAACAGACCCAATAGCATTGAGAATAGCCTTAGTTCTTTTATACCACAGTTAACAGTAGACATTTGTCCTACTTCAAAACACTTTCCAAAGACATCCGTAATTCTTAATAAATTTGTTTCTAATTTCATGGTTTTCAACATAGAGGACCTATGTTTTGGAGATGATCAAGCATACTGACAAAAACCTGATTACTTAAAGTCAGCAGAGAGGCATCTGAGGAGAGAAGTTATTATTCACAAAGACAGGCTGTAAATGGGACATCGGCATATGGTCCCTGTCCTTTCCATTCTGCAGCATCACTATTTTATGATCAGTTAACTTGCATGAAGCGTAAGGAGTATTCTTTATCTGCTGTGAACTAGTGGGTTCATTTGCTAGGCTGTGCTCATATTAAGAGCACTACCCCACAGAAGGCAGCTATTGACTTCAGTTAGAACTGGAACCTACATAGGATTAGAATTTACAAACCACCCTTTTCATTGGCAAACTGAGGTCTAAATTTATATTGGAATTAAATAGATTTTGGTTGATGTGGGTGACAACCGACACCCATTCATTCCTAACAGACTCCTTGAATGACACAAAGCAGGCTATATCATAAATATACTGATTTTTTCCTCCTCCCTTTAAAAACGTATAAGGTGAGGTACTTATGCATGCACACATATGTGTGCCATGACAAAGGACTGTGTTTTTCAGGCCTCACACAAAGAGATGTAAAGAATAGTATAGCAGAGAGTCCTTTGGGACAAGAATACTTGGAGCAGCAAGTACTTTTGATCAGCACAAAGAACTGCATTCTACATTTTGTCATCTGTAGGACTGATTTCAATGGCAAAAGATTAATCCAGTTAAAAATAAAAATGAGCAAAGAAATTACTTCAAGTATGAGAGGAAACAACAATAGGTAGAAATTGTGTCTGAGCATTTCTACACTTTGTGATGGTGTAAAGCAAGAATCACAAGCCTGATTTATATATTGAGGATTGAAACCTAACCTACAGACCATCCTGCTTTGAAACATTTCTATAAACATTTCTTCTTGGTTTCCTTGGTTTTTGTTTTTGCAGTATCAAACAGGAGGATTTTCCTGAAATGTTCACTTAATAAATTCAATAAATAAATCATGCAGAGTAAATGAAACTTACAAAGTTCACTGCTCCTCAATTTCAAAGAAGATATGATTGTCTAAAAAAATTAATAATAAACTGTTCTGGGATTGTTTCTGTATTAACAAGAATATGAAAAGCTGAATGTACTGCACATTTTTAAGTATTAACTTTGGCTAACAAAGATAGGTGTGTCTGCAGTTTCTTCAAACACACAGGTCCTCAAAGCTTACAACATGATAGGAGGATTCACCTCTACACAGACCCAATGGCTTTCCATGTATTCTTTCAAATAGAATGTAAGGCTGCCAAGAGCCAAGCCCACTGCAGAACCTGCCTTGCATGAACAGCTCTTTACTGGCATTGTACTGTCCTGTGTTTAAACAATCAAAACGAGAAAATTATATACATGGGAAATCAGACTACCCAGCACTCGGTACCCTGAACAGTGGAAGGTGTTTATAGGCACTCTGCTTTTTCCAAGAGGAAGATACCAAAGCAAGCATTGCTGTCTGTATATTTAGATCCTAGGTATATGTTCCTTTTGTATTTTAGCTCTAGGAACCAACCAGTAGCCATTAATAAGTCTGTGCTTCTGCACCACTTATTCCCTTGATAGGCTTTATTCCACAGCCGTGGATACCACCCCTCCCACAGTACAGCTTGCTACTGAAGCACAGCTTTTCTCTTCAGATCAGTTTGCTATCTTGTGTTTGTAAGGCCACAGTACAGGCTAAGAGCAAGTCAGCAGAACATACGGACTTTATTTTGCTTCTTTTGGGGTCATTATTAAATGGTGTAATTACCGCAACAGGAGTGCAGTTGAGACCATAATGAAACAATGGATTTATCACATTTTACATACCAATCTCTTCATTGAACAGATAGCTCAGGGATAGATATTTATGCTGTTTATAACAGGACATGGAATTAATGAGAAACGGTAATCCTAACAATGTGCATACTGTTTAAATTACTGCAAGTCTAAGCACATTGCATGCCCAGCATCCTATATCCTGTGACATATTAAGAACTGTGTATAAAGGTTTAAAAGGACTGTTGACTTTGCCATTTCCCTTACACCAAAGAAATTAATTGCTCTGCAAGTTGAATAAATTGTTCTGTGTCCATAATTAAATCCTTTCATTAAAGACTCGTTGCAGTTAAATTAGTCCATTACACAAAGTGTATAAAGCAATGCATATGCAGCGTCTTCGATGTTATTTCCAACCATGATTGTAACTACTCGACTGAAATTAAAATAACAACAGCTACATGACTACATTTCCTTAAGGTAGGAAAAAGCAAGATGCACTATACAACCCTGGGGAACCCCCAGGAAAACAGTGCTGCCATCACCTACCACAAGAAAAAGTAGCAGAAAAAAAAATCCCACATTCAGACCTTTGAGAGGAATAAATGATTATTTGGCTTTTCAGAAACCAGTAGAAGTTCTGAGATCAATAATATTCATTAACAAGAAAAAAAAGGAATTTAAAAAAAAAAAAAAGCTTAATTAGGACCGATGTTTAGCATGCAGTGTGTTTGTAAACTACTGGTGAAAAGAATCCTGATGAATGTACCAAATGATGTTGAAAGTCCTTAAGAATAATTTATTCCTTTTCTTTATGTTGCTTGTTTTGGCTCTATATACTGGTCCTCAGATATGGATGTGTCTTTTAAGAATGTAAATGTGGCTTTGATTTGCAACTAGTCATTGCTCTGTAGTGATCATAAACCAGAGTCCCAAGTATGCAAGCAGTGTGAATAATGATGGGCTGATAGTGGCCATTATTTCTCTAGCAGAGCACACTCCCCTTCCATGGAAAGACTGCTTGAAATCTTCTGAGAAAAGAAGTTAGACTAGGTAAGATCTTCCTAAACACTGGAGGACATGCTTTGTTTATGGGTAGGTCTTGGATTTGTTGTTTTGATCTTTTTTCTTTATCTTAATGATTTTATATGGGCAGAAAATATAACTGTCAATGACAGTAACACATCCAAAAGTACTATAGATTAAGTTATCCTCAAAAAACTTTCTTTCCAAGATAATCTAATAAGGATAATAATAATTTAGTAGAAAATCTTGAAATCAGAGACACTGTGAAAGCGATTTTTGCAACAGGCAGCTCTTCAGCTTAGATGCAGTGACAGATCTGCTGAGCTCATGGAATAGCAGCTGGGCATCTGGCAAACATTCATCAGAGCTTTGAAAAATGGGTGTCAAGGATGTCAGCCTGGAGCTCACAGCTGAACTCCAGCCAGACACTCAGCATCCAGTCAACATTTTTCAAAGCTTGAAGGGAGGGGAAAGGGATCCAGTAGTGGGAAAGTCCAAGCAGAAACACAATGCTTCACTGCCTGGAATGGAAGGGTTTTAACATAAAGACAGAGTACGAAAAAGGTAAACTACTGAGAGACACTCTTCTTACATGTGGTAAAACCCTGCTAGCACATTACATGCTTCTTCTTTGCTTTACTCGAGCTGTTTCCTTCTGAGTAAGTCTAAAACAAGTTAAGCTCTGAAAGGACTTCCCTGGTACAGCAGGATTTGGCTGAACAGTACAGCTTTTCATGCACTCTCCAGCACCCCAATTTAATCTCTTTGTGAACAGATCCAAGCAACTTCCTGGAGCTCTCCCAGCAGCCCTGGCTGTGAGGTTTCAGTCAGGGTGGGTATTGGAGGAATTATCCTCACTGCCTGCCCTGGGCCCAGAATACCCTCAGCTCTGCCCAGGGCTTAACCAACACTTCCAAAGAAATCTGGTGTCTGAGCAGTAACCACTGCAAGACCAGCTCGCCAATGTGGCTCCCTGCTAAGCCTCAGAAATTATTATATTAGCATAAAGAAGGAGAAAGAAATAAGCAAAAAAGAAGGGGAAAGAATAGAATCTTCCTCTTCCTGAAAATAATAATGTAAATCCTCAGGTATTCTTTCAAAGGTATAAACAAAGTTGGAGAAATAATTAGGTATGGTATGCTTCTAATGGATTTTGTTGGCCAAAAAGTTGGCTGTTGCTGCCAACGCTGACCCTAACACTGTTCAGGCTATGGGAAGATCCACTTGTTCTTTAAGCTCATGATGGTTCACTTATCATATAAAAAGTCACTCAGTCACTGTCCTTACTACAATAGTTCTAGAGTCCATTCTAACTAGAAAACAGTTATAGTTTTTTTTCATATTCTTCATATGACTATCTTGTTTAAATTGTTGAATGATTCAGCAGAACCCTCCCAACCAAAACTTTCCATGTTTACAGACTTGCATAACCTAAAATAATTACTTTTAATATGTCTCATATATTATATAGTTATAAACATTGAAGTTCAGCTGAACTTTACCTTGACTGTATATCAGATTTGTAATTTTAATCATCTTGTCTCCACAGTTTTAGTAGAAAAAAAAGGGTAATGTAACACTGTGAAATTATATCTTTATATACCATATCTAAAACATGTTTACATCTTGATATTAACAAAGGGCACATTGCAAGAGGCTATCAAAACCTTGTCTAAATATGAACAAAAATTCATTGACTAGTCAGTGGTGATAGAGCAACATTTGAGAGCTCCAGAGAGAGATCATAGTAATGTAATTGAATTTAAAAAAAAAAAAAAAAAAAAAAAAAAAAAAAAAAAAAGAAGAAATCACTGAATCACAGAATCACAGATTCACAAGAAACTGTGTAACCAGAATATTTTTTCTAAATTTGCACATAATTACAACATTTTCACAAGAGTTTGGCTTAGATTTGATCAAAGATATTTAAACAGTGGTTCTCTTTACTCGTAATCTGATCAGATGGATAAAATAGATAAGTTTGTATTATTTGCATACACCTACAACATTACTCATTGACAGCGGCAAACTTATTCAGTTGCCTAGGGAACGTTTATGGGTTGCCAAGATTTTGAGGGATTTTGGTTGTTTGCATTGTATTTATTTGATGCCTAACCACTTGCTTGAAAGTTGTGTGCAATTCAGGGATAACCAGGCAGCATTCTTTCAAAAAATGTTCTTGAGGTAGTCATGTATGCAAGTAAGGCAATGAGGAAACAGACCTTATGTAGTTATGCAGCAATAAGCCTGTTTCCCTATGAACTTTACATTTCAAACAGCATGATACATTCATTCACCAGACAAATTGCCTTTAAATAACATATTTTCAAATGTGAACAGTACAATATGTAAACATCAGCACTACAACTCATGATGATTCTTACAAAAGAAAATGTTATTATGTGCTTTCCACAAACACTGCTTTTTGTTAATCATTCTTGGGAGAAATCACAATAGATTTTGCTTTTTTGAAATGCTAAGAGAAACAAAATATTCTACCCATAGTTTTCTTAGTGGTCCAGAAGAGTAGGAAGCAATGGTCACATTATACTATTGCAATATTTCTTTTAGTACCACCAGTGAAAGCCTAGTTTCATTCAACGAAAGCAAACGCTATTGTCAAGGTTTATGCTTGCATAGCAGAAAAATATAATTCATCCCTTCTTGTTCCTATGCTAATATTTTTTATTTTGTAATGACTGAGTGATGATTTCTGTTTTTAATGGATACTTAAGCATCTGTGGTGAAATGTATTTCTAAAGTATGTAGCAGCACAAGCTGGGTCTGGGGACTGACCACCAGGATGATAGACTTAATTACTTCTACTGAATCAAAAGGAAATGAGATTATGTAATTGAAATTTAAGAACAAAAGATACTAAAGCTCCAATTCTCTATTATGTGTGTGCCTTTATAAATCTAGATTTCACAGTGTGATTAAAGACAGCCTAAAATATGAGTGTGTATAGCTTATTATACAAGTACATTTTGTCTGTACTTGAACTAAATGGCAGCTTTTGATTCTGTTTAATGACAAATCACTTTTAACTGAGAACAAAGAAGTCTAAATGTAATTACCACTTGGACACTGGTGATTTATTTTAGGAGCTCCTGTTAAGTAATAAGAAAATAAATAAATGGAATGGCTACAGTTTCTTTCAAGATGCTTTTTATGTGTTTATATAGTGCTGCATTCTTAAGTCATCTCAGGTACAACAGATAAGTTGTACCTCTTCAGGCCCCCCAAAAATATCAGGGAAGTTTGTACAAAATCTATCTGCAAACCAGAAAATGTAATCAGTGTCTCCACAGACCAACTAAACCTGACAAATCAAAATTCCTACTGGCATTAAAAAATGTATTTTTCCAGGATTATTTCCACTTAGGCTATTCCAGTTTGGGGCTATTTTATCCAAAAATCAAAATAATTCAGACATGGAAGCTTAGGGAGAATCGGACATTCTAGCAAACTATCAGATATTTGAAGAGCAACAAAGACTGATGTCAAGATGAAACTTCCCTAGCTTTGTGGGTATTTTAAGTAACCATTTTTGACCGCTAAAAAGGATTGCTGTTAACTACCAAAAAAAAAAAAAAAAAAAAAAAATGACAACAACAAAACAAATAAAACCCCACCCTGCCACTAAGTTGATTGAACTGATTGCAGCATCAGCTCAGATAATATATTGTATTGAAAATGGGATATGAAGAGTTTTTCCAAAGTAACCATTGCTTGAGGACTGGTTGAGCATGTCTGCTAGTGAGATATGACAGGTGATTGCCCTTGCATCACTTGCATTTATTATTATTTTTTCCCATTCTCACTTTATCCTGACCTACAAATTTTTCATATCTTTGCTCTTTCTGATTCAATCAGAATGGTGGAATGAGAGGAAAGTGACAACAGTTGGCTGGGCAGTCAGCTGCCAGCCTAGGTCTATGCACCAGATCCATTTACTACAGTTCACTGTAAAAGGACAGAATGTTAAATGTAACCAAAGATGGGATACATGATTTTTGGACACTGGACAGTAGAGGAGTCAATGTTAAATGTTAGGAATATGGCTGAAGAGTCATTTTTTGTTTTTAATTTTCTTCTCCAGAAGGACCGTTAATCTTTTATGAGACTAGTTTTGTTGTTTTGAAGAATTATTATAACTGGGTGTAGTTTAAATTCTTTCCAAATGTGTACACTGAATTGTGAGAGGGAAAAATTTACACCTGGTGCCTGTTACAATAAATATTGCATAATATAATAAGATGACTACAGAAGTCTAGGAACATTTATCAAACATTTATAATCTTTATGTTGTGCAGCCTTCCTAAGACGTAATACAAAACACACTTATTACATCAACCTTTAATATCTTCCCTTTATGCCAGACTGCCAGTCATGCAGATTTTTCCCTGCCTTGTAAGCCTTTGAAGCTGGACTGCTGAGTGAAGTAAATCCAAGCTCCTTTTTTATTCCCCTATTTTCCAGTGACAAAAAGAATTTCTCAGAAAACTACCACAAAAAAGCTTTCTGATTTTATTCTGCTCAAGTCTCCTGCTTTCATTTTAGTCTTTTCTTTGACTGATACATGGTAGAAAACCACAGAGAGTTCTAACAGAGTCTGCTAAAAGAAATACCCCCAAAACAGAGAATATTTTCTGTGGGATACTTCAAAGAATTAGCGCCACTGCTATCTTGTGGAGAATATAAAGTTTATAGAAGATTAAGATGATACCTTCCCTGAATACATTTGAGTAAATTCTTTCAAGTACATTTCTTCTGGTCAACATTATGAGCAACATCATTGGAGAAATGGAAAAGAGAACTACTGAATACTGATGCAACAGGGTTGGAATCACATTACAATCTGCCAGTCATTAAACATAACATTGTTTGCCAATTTGCTAGAGAAAACAAATCTATTGTAGTTTTACAAGCAGACCATTTCAAAGTTTATACAATGTAAACTAGGGTGCTTTCATTTGCTTTGATTTATACATCAGTGCTTTGTTCAGCTTACAAATTGGCAAAGTCCATGCACTTGGAATAGTATGTTTAGTTAAAATGCTGCAGAAGACAGTAACACTTTTTAAGTTTGCAACAAATAGTAGCATATGTCAACGCACACTTGTCATCATGGATATTAATCCATGGAGATTGGATTGGATGGGAAAATAAAAACAAAACAGAAAAATACCAAGCTAGGAAAAAAAGGAAAAAAAGAAAAAAAAAAATCACCTACCCTGAACCCCAGCAAAACTCAGGCTGTAGACTCACATTTAGAATCACATGTTTTTATAGGGCTCCCTCTGGAACCATATATTTCCTTTTTCCCAGATTCCATTTCCCAGGCTTGTTCCTGGTCATAGAAACTTCCCTGGGTAGAACTGCAGGCCTCCAGTTTTGTTTCCAAAACATAGGAACTCTGCTACTATCACTGCTTGTCCTCTGATTCCATGCAGAAGATCCATCAGATTGAGAGCATTATGAGCTGCAGGTTACAGAAAAGTAGGGCAATGTTTCCTAATGAGATACCAGAATTAGCAGAAGGCTCTTCTGTATGCAAAAGACACAGTGTGAGCTGCGCTACTTTCAGTAAGCTGCCCCTGTTTCAGCTCAGGAGTTATGTGTATTGTATGTTCCAGTCTGGGAAGCCTCTGTGCTGTCATGTGAAGGTTGACATTTAAGCAGAGGATTCATTCAAACTACAGGTAATCATTTGTGTGCACTTTCTTTCACTCTCCCACTGAATACCCATCACTTATTTTGTAATTAGATGACCATAATCTATTCTCATATTTTACCTGTATTTCATGTGCACTTAATCAAGCTACTCACCATTCAGCCTGCTCCTGCCCCACCAGAAGTGAACAAACCTCAAGACCTCCTTACACCAGCCCTGCTCATTGTTAGGGTGTCACCAGACTGAAAGAGGCAGGGAAGGGAGGTATCTGGTGTAGCACTTTGAACACCACCCTCTGAGGTTTAATGGACAATTCCAAGGCAGATACTTGGAAGCATAAAGGTACTATCACACAAGATCACAGCCCAAACCTTCCTCCCTCATGGAAATGTATAGGAAAAACACCACTCCCTAAACTTGCCCATCCATTGCAACAGCTCATTCCATGGAATTGAGACCATAAAACTGGTCCCCAGATCAGTGCAGAGTACATGTTTCCGAGAGAGAGACAGGTATAAGACTAAGCTCAAAACATTAGCTTGGTTCTGGGACATGGCCTGTTTCTGAAACTCTCAAACTACTGTCTAAAGTACAATTAACTTTTAAGTAGATGAAAAACAAATGTTTTGTTGATTATTTTTTTTTATTTTTTTTCCCCCAATAATAATGTCTCCATTAAACTAATTGAGATTGTGAAAAGTTCTTATTCCCCTAGTCTGATCGGGGTTTTAAAAACATGTGAGTTGGTCCAAGAACAACCCTTCAAGAGTAAGAAGACACTGAGGTGACAGTTACAGATTAACAGAAATCAACATGTATTTGAAACATCTATCCCAATATTAGCTTTGTAGGTGCTGTGCAATGGTGTTTTTCCTACAATTAACATAGTTCTTAATAGCTTTGATTTTTCATTCTAATCCATGAGGACAATCTCTGTGCTGGAAGGTAGGAGACAAAGCAGGTAAGAGAGAGGCAAGATTGTTGAAGACTTGCACAGTGCTTCTAAAACACAGCAAATCCAACTCTCCTTTTACATCTGGCAGTTCTATAGATAGTCTAAAACTGCCACAGGCAATAAATTTGCTGCACACTGTGCCATTCACTACATACTAGAAAACTCAGTTTGAGCTAAAATGAAAATAAATCAGTTTTAAAGGCTTAGTATATTAAAATCTTTCCTCTAAAAAAACAGTTTAATGGTAGAGACTGAAAAACTATGCAACACCAAGGTCTATATTTAAAAACACCTACATTGTTACAAAACGCAGTTGATCTACCAAAAATATCGGTCATAAATAAATACAGGCAACTCAGAAGCTTCTCATGTTCAAGATCACAGATTTAGCATAGCTTTGGTTTTAAAGCTGAAATAGTCATCCTTAAAGGATTCTGAAATGATACATTTGAAAAGAGAAGTACATATGCAGGTGTCATGGCAACCCCAAAAAAGACAAGGCAGATACTGGCACTGCTTCTACTGAATTTTTTCATTTTCTTTCAGATCTAAGAAATGTATACTAAATGCTTTTTACATCACCAAGCTAAGTGTAGTTTGCATCAGTAACACAGTATGAAGCCTCTGAAGCAGGTCATTTCAGATTCCTGTGTAGATCTTCCATGGTAGTTTGCTGCCTGGCTAGATGACATAGCATCAGATTTAAAAGAAAGACAATACCCAGTGGTTCAGCTCATAGTTATAAATGGTAACTGTGTGTGCATATCCATACTGAATCCACTGTGTTCAACACAGCATAGGACTGGTCTTTATAAACAGGCATTCTGTAAAGATCTGTTCTTCTAATGCATGACAAAAGTACAGGTACAGTCACCCAGCAGCTGCACTCAAAGCACTGAGTGGTCACATAACACCCTCTGGCCAGTGTCCCCTAACGCTTCATGCCTCCTTTCACAGAGCTCACCTAGCAAGCACGTGCACACAATTATGCTGTTCTCAGAATTTGTTCCTGATTCACTTCACATTAAAAAGCATTTCATTTTTAAAAGGGAGGTAGCACCTAAATTTGACAGATATAGCTTAGTAACACAACATAAATCAGCAGCACAGATGAGGAAAGCTGTCATGAAGCATTTGTATTTTTACTGCCTTAAAAAATTTCATTCTTCCCTCAGACTTCCACAATCTTTAATAAGCACCTGCTTTTCAGCACATATTCTGCACCATAATGCAAGAGCTCTGATACAGCACAGTTAATATCATTTTGTTATAAGAATTACTTGTTAGGAATCCACACGTTACACAAAATCTGCAGGAACCATTTACAAATGAAATGCTTACTAAATGTGGCTAATTTTTAATTAGTCTTCCATGAAGTCTTACTATAACCAAATGTATCTTTGTCAATTATGGGGAAGAAACCAAAAGGTGAGCAGGAAAACCTTCGCTCCTTTTTGCAGAATGGCTCTCATATGCATAAACTACATTTCCTTCTTTTGAGAAACATCGTGACAGCATGTACAATTCATATGTGTAATAGTTAATAGCACCTAATTCTGTGGATCAGAAAGGGAAACGCTCCTCTATATGATGGTAAGTATCACAACCCCACCCATAAATGCTGGGTCAAAGCCACAAAGATTAGGAGTGTTTGCTTCATTTTCATCTGCCATTATCTAATAGCTTGCCTGTAAAATTTAAGAGAAACAAGGGAAAACCCACAAGTGCGTATTTGATGTTAAACTAAAGATTATCTAAAAGATAAACAAAAGATTATCTAAGGATTTAATAAATATTTGAATGAAGTGCATAGTTAAATACATTCCTGTTGTCTTTTCTTCAGCATCTCTATTTCATGGGCAAAAATGATTGCCACATTTTTCATAGGTCTGTTTACATTAGCTCTCACTCATCTGCAAGTTACAACATTTCTGTTACAGCCCATGATCACTATTATGCAAAGTTGAAATAGGGTGTTTCTCAAGTTCAATACGTTAGCAGAAGCACATGTATGTATAGACATTAATACACACCCATACCAGTATATCTGTACATGTGTGTTCCAGTACAAAGATGTCAGTCATCTCAGTAAGTCTGAGAATTGTACATAAAGCAAAAATGGAAGGTTAGACCACTAAAAAGCTGTTATTGCTCAATATTGTTCATACTTTTAGTAAACACCCCCTTCCTCCGTAATACAAGTCCAAGAGAAAAAAGAAAAAACAATTCCTGCCAGTAACTTCAAAGATTTATTTTTTTTTTTTCAGTAAGGCCTAAATAGTTGCAAATCACTAAATTGAAGTTAATGCACAAAACCCACAACAAAGGCTTACAATTTAATTTTGCACACAGTACATTTCTCTACCTAGGTTAGGGTAGGAACTAACATGATGCTTTCTTATTTCTGCATCTTTCTACATCTGAGAATAAGATTTTGCGTCACAAGAATGAGTAAAAGTTGAACAGCATTATCCCAAATCCAGATGCTGTGAGAATAAAAACAAAATACTCACTACTGAAATGTCACAGCACTTAGTTATTTATGGACACCATTCAAATTTCACCACCAGTAAGAAAGCACATGCTACAGTGCTCTTTTTGAATACCTCTTCAGAGTATTTGAGAAACCTATTTTACAATCATGGACCACCATCCAGAGTCATGTAGATGTGGATAGAAGGAAAATACAGCTGACAAACACACACACTCTTAAAGGAATAAAGGATGCCTAATCACTTTCCAAATAAAAGGAAGATTGAAAAGTTTTTTGTGACACCTGCATTCACTGTGAAAGCTGCTCTTAAAGAAGATGCATTACCTTCAGAGACACAACATTTTTAATATGTGCTCCTGTTCTTTTTAAGAGTTGACTTGAAGGAAAGGAAAACACAGAAACTTGCCTTCACAAGCCAGTAGCCAACAGCTACTAACCAAAGGGCAATTAGAGATCCCAAACAAACTCACACCTGTGCTTTAGCTTTGGTGATGCTGTCTTCCCTTTTACTGTGAGGCTAAATGAATGTGCCTGTACTGTTCATTGCTTCAGTGACACCTGGCCAGTCACGGGCAGGATCTCAGCCTCCCCAGAAAATGCCTCTAACTGTCCATTTATTGATTCTTATTTGCCAAGTTGTACACCGCTGTGCACATGCTCCTTGCTTCAAAGTGTGCAGAGCTCTCAGCCAGCCAAACAAAGCACAGGTCTCCTGCTTGGACAGGGCCCTGGACTGGATTCTTTTTCCAGCAGAACTAGAGAGATTTTCTGTCATTTGTCCCATAAGGCACAAGTTCCTCACAAAATTTGGGTGAGTGGCACAGAAAGTTCAGGCACAGGCATAGTGCTGTGGTGGCACATCATGAAATGATAATGTGGCCATGGGAATGATGCCTTCAGCCACCAGCAGCTCTGCTATCAGTATGCCAATGAGGCAGCATGGCCATCTGCCAGATCTAGAGGTATAGACACTCAAGACACACTAGGCTACTGGGAAGCAGTATTTGCTAGAAGATGGAACCTGTGACTTCTCCTTGATTCGTTGTGTCATTTCTATTGTCCACACTGAGATGGATGTACAAACATCTGAAGGCAGGAGCAAATGAGTACAGAGAATCACCACGGGTTTTTGTTTCCTCCCGTTTTTCTGCTGTTGGGATAGAGTTCCACATTTTACACTCACACTCCCAAAAAAGCACACTGTATAAATAACAGCAGTGGTAGTCATGTGGAAAAAAGTAGTGTGGGGACATTTCATAAGAATGATGATATGCTCTAAAGCTGCCTTTACTAGTCTTCTCCTCTCCCATTGCATTCCCTTTCTTGATTGCACTGAACTACAGGCTGCATTTTACTATTGTGTCTGGGATACATTTTAATACAGTGTAAGAAAAAATATCAGTAAAGTGTGGCTGTTTATTTTATAAAGAAAAAAAAAAAAAACATTTGTCTTTTAAATTTTTTAATTCAATATTTGGTCAGACTTTGACCTCACATCCTGACTAAAACTCACATTAGCATGACTGTCTAACAGATAATGTATATCAGATTGGCTATTCGGTTTGCCATTTTCAGGGAAGCAGTACTAATGAGACACTATTCACCCAATAATTTCTTTCACTCTTAATTGCTAAGCAGCCTCCCTGCAGTGTCCATTTTCCATTAATGTCCATGAATTCAAGTATTTGCTTGAGATGCAAGATCAATTTCATATCTGCACTTCATGCACAGTGCTCACGTAATATCTTCATGTTCCGTATAAATATAAGTCAATGTGACTATCAGCCATGGATATAATTTCATTATTTTATACTTGCATAAGGCTAACACTTGCATAAGACTAGCATTTGCATGACATCTAGAACAATGCTAGCAACACTGCCATCAACGAAAGCTGAATGTAGTACCACCTCTGCACATTCTCCAGTTCCTTTGCCCTCCAACAGAGACAAATTTCTAAACTGGAGACACTGCAGAGAATTTAAAGGCCAAGTCTTTGTCTTTCCTGTCATTATATACATTCCTGAAATGACTGTAAAATTAAAGGTTCCATTAACAACAACAACAAAAAAGTATCGTATACTATTGTTCCAAGAAAAATGCATAGTGACATAAATTAAATATTAGATGCAAAGCTTTGCTGTGAGGTTACTGAGTCAGAAATAGAAATGCAGATAATTAATGAGAATGTCTGTCTTTGCATATTTGCTTCCCTCTCCAGTAAGAAACCATTAATCTTTAAACGTGTATGAAAAGAATGCCCAAGTCAGCAAACACACACACACAGAAAAAAAAAAAAAGAAAAAAAAAAAAAGGAAAGAGGTATTAAGGACGCTAAATAAATTAAGGGCACAAGCAATGTATCTTTCAGTTCTCATCCCGCCAGACTACTTCTGCACAGTACCTTTTCTGTTCCTCTTAGAGGCAGGAAAACAAGCACTGGGACAGAGGACTGAGTAGAATCCCAACCTCAATTCCAAACTATTTCAAAGTTTCAGAAGGACATACTAAGATATCTTTGGCTTTGATGAGCCAATTAAACATTTTATATTCTAGATAAGTGTGCTTAAGCATTATGAATGCTAAGCGAGGAGAAAATCACAATTATGAACTGAGCCTTGTTAAGGCAACTGTCTTGCTCCTGGCAGCAACTTCTTACAGCCTTTTCTTTCCCACAGCATTTGTAGTGAGGAGGAGCTCTGTTAGTACTTGGAAGTTGAACTAAGTATTTTAGTAAAACTAAATCTGATTGTAAAAATAAATATTAGGAGAAAGGAATGTCAGTATTTAAGTGTTCTTTCTTCTTATCTCTCCCAAGATCTTCAAACACTTCAAAATCATGACAGAGTCTGTTACACCCCAAAACATACTTTGTGGAGCAGGTTTCCAAGCAGATTATTGGAATATCCCATGAGTAACTAGGTTGTTGAAATACCTTAGTTATTTCTCCATACCAAACATTAATCAGCTCACCAGGCAAAACACTTTCATATTAAGCATATAACTCAAGCTATTTATTTTTTTTTTTTTTTTCCTAAGATCTATGTAATGTTTAAGTCATTCTGTGTAAAAGAGCTCTTTTCACAAAAGGGCTAGGTTGCACTTCTCACGCTTGGGACAGAATACTTTTCTCAATTCTTTTAATTGCTTCCCAGATCTCCACTTGCATTTTTAGAAATGCAAGCTGTATTTTCATTCCAGGTTGTAGTCATGAAGTTCTTCACTGTGAAACCAGTGTCTTTTCTCAAGCACCCAAAGCTGAGTGTGCTCACATGCTCTCTTGTTCCTTCTCAGTTGCCTCATGTACATAATTACTTGCATGCCCTGGTACTACAGCCTTTCTTAAAGGGAAAGTCTCATATATATTTCATTTTCTTACTGAACTTCTCTCTGAGAGGAAGAACTGCACTTTCTGCTTCTTGCCCTGAGTCACACAACTCCAGTGGCCTCAACTTACACAAAGAAACATTTGAGTTAGCACTATCATGATTGATAGGTTAGACATTTAAGGTACACAAGAGTGTAGGGTTGGCTAAAGATGTTTTATCTTAACAGCTTTTCAGTAAAACTTTTCAGGGGAAAAAAGAATTTTTTTTAAGAAGTGCCCAATATTTGCAATATGTTTTGTCTGAAATATTTAAAGTTTATACGTTTTTTATGTACTTGAAGGTTTGCATTAAGAAACCAAGAAAACCAGACTGTGGTTGGAGCTTTCTGGAAAATTTCCACAGGGAAAAAACAGCCTTATACACAAATTTTCTAGTGATAAAGGAAATATGTGGCAGAGGTGGAAAGCAGTCCCCATATTTCCCAACTTCATCACAATCATAAGGTCATACCAGTGTAGCCCTAACAAATACATAAATTATTTGGGAATAATTTAGTGAATATTCATAATCCTGAAAATAAGAAAAGCCTTTCACAGCTGAAGAAATTAGTAAAGGAGCAGGGGTCATATGTTCTCTAAACTGCGAGCTTTCCTTAAATGCAAGTTAAGCATAGCTTCCAAATATTCCTTCTTAAGTCTGTATTTCACATTAATGTAAAATAAGGAAGATGATACTGGTGCATAACTTTTCATTTTAGATGTTTAAGCACTAGGCAGGCTTACCTGTAAAACTATTTGGCCAAAAGCATATCAGACATCTCATGATACTCAAATAAAATTTTAGTTCTTTAGGACTAGTGTGTGAAGTATAAAGACCTCAAGTTGCACTGGGGGAGGTTCATATTGAATATTAGGAAAAAATTATTCTCTGAAAGAGTGGTCAGGCATTGGAATGGGCTGCCCAGGGTAGCGGTGGAGCCACCATCCCTGGAGATGTTCAAGATATGCCTATGTGGTACTAAGGAATGTGGTTTAGTGGGTAACACTGATGGTGTGTGGATGATCTTTGAGTTCTTCTCCAACTTTAGTGATTCTGTGAAATAAAATGAAATTCTTTCTTCTAAAGTTGACAAAGACTTAAAGGTAATGAGAAAAAAAAAATGGAGCAAAAAATGAGAAAATATGGAGTTCTTGAATCCAATCTTCAGATGATAAGGTGAATCTATTTTGGACAACACTAGAAAGGATTTAGCTTTATTTATATTTATATTTTGCTGTTTTCCCTTCACAGAAGACTTCAGAAGAGAACAGATTTCCTTTAGTTAACATCAGGGAAAAGAAAGAAAAAAAACAATTATATATCTAAGAATTTTGTTGGCACGAGAACTCATGTAAAGAGCTGAGAGCTCTTTCAGTAGGAACTGCTACTCAACAGAAAACACAGCTGCAAAGTTTACATATCACAGGACTGTAGAGAACAGCTGTGTCTACAGCTCCAATAATTTGAGAACTACATTAAAATCTGGTTGGTAAAAGCACATTCCTTAGCTGTCTTTCAGTTATCATCTTCTGCTACCTAAATTACATTTCAATAGTAATCACACCAAAACTGTTAGCTCAGAAGGATTTGGTGGGCTCATAGAATAGTGACTTAGCCAAGTCTTAGCTGGGAACCACTAGCTAAGGGATAGACTTTCCCTAGCCTGTTTATTTAACAATTTGCAATTTCTTTGAATTCATTCTAGTGTTTCTCAGAATACTTTTGTGAGCTAAATCCACTTGCTAAAGTGGAAAATAACCCAGCAAAGCCAGTCATTTTCTACAAAGTGATTGCATTGGCCAGCTCCACAAAGCGCCCTACAAGTGCCAGAGCACTGAGGTCAGCATGCAAGAAATGTCAAGATGTGGAACAACACAGTCTCTTCACAACAAAAATGCAACACTAAAATAACTCTGTTGATTACAAAGCAGCAACCTAAGCCTAACTCTAAACAATTTTTTTTCCTCTGAAATAAATACAGACCAACAATCATAATTCACATTTCATTGGTCAAGGCAAACTCTTCTTATACTCTGTCATGTCTCTAAGTTCAGGAAATACAAGCTGTCTTTTATGAGAGATCCTACTTATCAGTCTCCAGTTACTCAAAAGTTCACAAGCTTTAATGATTTCACTTACATTAGGTTCAAAGTCTGGAAATTTAGTAATGTAATTATTTATACCTACAAACATAAAAATACTGCCAGTATCTTTAAGCAAATAAAGCATTGATATGATATGCATTGCAAACGCTGTCTTCTTTCATTTGTTTTTCTTGATTCACTTATTTGAGTATGACCAAGCAGAAGCATAAAGCCACCTGCACTAAAACACTTAGTAAATTAGATTTGCATGCAGCATGGACACATAATAACAAATTAGAATATCCAAGTTTTTATGTCAGGTTTACTTATTTCTGAAGAACGGAACAAAATTTTCACTTATAGATACTTTCACATAAATACAATATGGTTGTGAAACATTTAAAAGCAATGAGCTAGGAAACAAATGAAATAGGAACAGTGTGGTACTTTTGAGAACATTCAATAATTAATAAGAAGCTCACAGCATCTGCAAAACAGCTACATTTTTATCTTAGTACTCTGAAAGTCATGGTCAGAAGATTGCTATAGAAATATTAGCAAAATTAGCATTTTAGTGCACACTCTAAATCTAGACAGATTATTGTTTTCCTTCTATAAAAGTTTTATTAAATGTAATATTTTAAGTAGCCTCCAATATGCTTTCCTTATACACAGCCAAAATTGCAGGAGCAGCTCAAATTGTGTTGTTAAGAACAGGAAAACCTGTTCTTGTACAGCAGATCATTCTTATTTTTTCCCCCTTGACTATCTCACTGAATGGTACTTCTCTATCTACTGTCCAAAAACACAATCTATACTAGATTTTTGTCTTTGCTAGTCAGAGTGGCTTTCATTAACAGTATCTTCATCAACATCACCGGGGTTTAAGACAGGTGAACTAGAAAAATACACTTCATAAGTCTCTAGCAATTTAGAACAGAAAATACTGACTTGTATTTCAGATATCTCTCAAAAAATAGCATCAAATTAGATGAACAGTGCTTAACTGCCAACCAAAACTCCAGCTAGGGTAAAATCATAGAATCACAAGGTTGGAAAGTACCTACAAGATCATCTAGTCCAACCTTCCTTCCATTCCCATAGCTACGGCAAACCACTAAACCATATCTCGTAGCTTCTCATCCAGATGTCTCTTGAACACTGCCAGGGATGGCAATTCCACCACCTCCCCAGGCAGCCATTCCAATGCCTGACCACTCTCTGCGAGAAAATGTTCCTTCTTATGTCTAGTCTAAACCTCTTCTGGTACAACTTGCAGCCATTTCCCCAGGTCCTGTTTGTTGCTTCAGCAAACAAGATTGGTCACAAGGGAAAGGAATGGAGTACGCCTAATAGAAACAGTCCTACAGTTATAGCACATAGTTTCTTCTCATCATACCTATGCCACAAATTTTCATGCTTGCTGAGGAAGCTCCTGAAATCCAACTTTATTTTCCCTACATTATTTCTCAGTATTTATTAACACAGCCACATCACAAGGAGCAGAAAGAAGTTGCAGAGCACTCTGCTCATACCAGGGCTAAGCTGACAAAAAGCCTGAGCTAACAAACACATTTATTTTTTCTCCCTCTCTGTTGGGCTAGGATCTCCTAGCACTTGCTCACCAGAGACTCTATTTACACAGAAGAAAGCATTTATAAGAAAAAAATTAACCCTCTGTTGGAGGAGAAAAAAAAAAAAAGAAAAAAAAAGGGGGGGGGGGGTGGAAATCCAATTTCTTTGCTTACCCAGTGAGCTGTCTAACATTGCAGACAAGTCCCTGCAATATCTGTGGATCCATAGCTGTTACAAAGGGATCACAGGGGAGATAGCCCACAGGTGAGGGAGTCCACACCTCAGCAGCCAGTGACTGAAAAACTACACAGCTGGGTGCTCTGCAGTAGAGTTGCCCAGAGACTCAAGATCTGATTTGTTACAAGGATACTGCAGGCTTCTGACAGGAAACTTTTTCAGGAAATCCTTGCACAAAAAGTACTAAGACCTAAGACTATTTGCCATCTTTCCTGAGTGATATTACACACCATCTCAAATGCAGATCCTTCAGATAGTCTCAGTGTACTTGACCAAGCATGCAATTAGGTCAGCTGAGCCCTCATAAAACTATTATTGATCACTCTCTTGGAAAAAACAACATTTCTGTGCTCACAGCATGTTGATATCCATGCTATCATTAAGAAAATGTTGAGTTACTCAGAGACTCTATGTAACATATGAAGACCTTTAGCAGGCATTTACTGGGAAGGCTATTTGTTAGCTTTTTTATTACTATGGTTATAACTTAAGGGATCACCCATCTAAATTATCTATGTCTATTATTGCCAATGATTATAAATATGTATCGTAAAGCAACTCCACCATAATTAGCCAGCCCTATCTTCTAATGTAACCCAAACCAAGAGATCAGAAAAATACAAAAAGCTTATTTCCGGTATGATTTTGGAGCTGCATGAGTGACTGATCATCAGTAAGTGACTGCTGTCAGACTGTAATGATGCACAATTCAGCAGTTTGTTCCTATAGCATCCCAATTATGCTTTAAATTTAATAGTTTTTTCCAGGTTCACTGTCTCTATTTTATGCTTTTAACCTTTGTTTCAAATGATAAATCCTGATCAGGTAAATCAAGCTGGTTCTTTAGATATATATATACTCAATATGAAAATATAGAAAAAATAGTAGTGACTAGAATGAAGAATTTACGGAAGCCTAGAAATATCTTTCGTCTCCCCTACATTAACTGGAAAAGCACTTCTAGCATTGGAAAGAATGCTATTTTAGAGTTGGCTAGTCCTGGATTTGGGAAAAGTGAGTGCTGGGATAATGTTGGCTCTGGCTTCCCACCTTGAGCTCCTAGGATATTGGTCAAGCAAGAGTATATGTATGGTTAGGGCAAACTGTTGGACTTTTTGTAGTATGAATTACTCCAGCAAATTATTGGTGCAATATCTTAAATAAATTATAAAAATAGCTATATTTAGTTTGCAACTCTAAATGCTACATACTTCCCTCACCATAGTAACAGAAATGTTTCCTAAAAGAAAAAGGAGAGGAAGGTTCTTGAATTTTGCAGAGGCTAAGAACAGTGGGGGGAGGGAAAGTACTTATTTCACAAGCTGAAGAACTTCAGATAGCAACTAAGAAAGAAATATTATAGTGGTATGCATGTGGGTAATGTTTTTGCCAATTGCTTGTAGAATCCTGTTATAGAATGACTGAATATTCAATGAAAAATAAATAAATAAATAAATAAATAATCAAACGTAAACTAGGTAACTGTGTAATGGAGATATATTTCATGGTATTCTAACAGACAGCAAATAAAAACAAAAGTGGGAAAAAAAAAATGCTAGATCTTCAGAATATTATGGCCACTTGGTGATGGTGGAATATGTAGTACGAGAACAGAAGGATTCTGCTCAACAGAATGAAGGTATAATAATGAAACATAGGTCTTCACAGATTCAGAATAAAAGTTGCTGGTAGAACAAAAGGATGATTCCATTTGTGGCATGATCAGCCAGTATGATTTATATTTCTCTGGCTTTCACTGAGGAATTTCCTGTGTAGCCAGTCAGTCCCCAGGAAGGGGAATTTTGCAACCCAGATGCAAGGTTTGCATTTATATTGTATCATTAGTAGCCAGACTAGAAGCACTAATGTCTTACTTTTTGTCTGCAGTGGTTCTGCAGGGCCACAAGCTATGATACAGGCAGTCTATAGATCAGGGCACAATGCCCTTGCTGCACAAAGGCAATACCAGCCAATTCCTTCTGCCTGCCTATAAGAGGATGGCACAGGCAAGGACAATGCTGTCCTTTATACTCAGAAGGACAGAGGGGATACAAGGAATGCTCAGATTTCTGGTAAGCCCAGGTTAGCTATCTGTGCCCTGCTGTACGTCACTGTTTCCTCTGAGCCTAAATCTGAGTAAGGGCTTATAGATCTATCACATGGACACTAAGAGGGACAAGCTGTTCAGTCTAAATGCAGATATCTCCTGTGTAGTCCAATAAAATCCTGAGAGACAAAACCCATTCCGGGCAACAGCAACTTTGAATTTGCCTTTGAAATGCAGTATTGATCAAGACAGTATATTTTATGTAATGAAATGAAATATATTTTAGGAAAAAGTATAATTTGTCTTATTCTTTCACATGCATCACAATGTCAATCATTAAGTCCAGACTGGCTACAGAACAATTAAAAAAAAAAAAAAAAAAAAAAAAAAAAGAAGAAGAAAAAAAAAAAAAAAGAAGAAAAAATAGAAAAGAAAGAAAGAAAAAAGAAATACACATCAGCTATTATTGATTTGGAGTAATGTGGTGGAGCTGGTGATCCACGTCTGACACTATATCCGCACTCTAAACACAAAGCAGCATGACTCTCTTTAGCCTAAGAGAGGATTAGATTGTCTTACAGTGTTGTATGCTATTATTACAGGATATATGATGAGTATGTAAAGAATTGGATCATGACCACATACACACCCACTTCCAATAATTCTCTGTTTACCTGTGGACTATCATTAATTATCATCCCAAATTATTTCCAGTATATCTGTAGACCATTCATGGTCTTATTGTCTGTATAGTCCAAGTCTTATTAGTCCACATGATTACCGTGATTTATCATAATGGTAAGCAGCAGGGGCAAGAGTGGTGAACTCCACATATCAGGTGCTTTAGCTGTACAGATTCCAAATATTTCAACATCTCTTCATTAACACTGCAGGACTAATAATGCCTTGCAGGAGACAGAGGTTTTGCTTGTCTTAGTGCTATCTTCTATGCACAAAAGAAAATCATTGTGAGGTACAAGATGGTGAACACATTTCAAATTATGCAATAATGCAATGTGGTTCATTGTGCAAGACTTTTGCAGCTGTCAGAGAAATGGGGCTAGGAAATATTTCTACAAGAAGAGAAAGAAATACTCCATTCTTCTTTATTAAATTTCTTGTTAATACTGTTATGGTAATGAGGACAAATATAATCTTTGTAAATGCAAGTTATTTGAAAATAGTCCTGCAAACACTTTAGTTTTTCCTTTTAAATTCAGTTCATCGTAATCAAATCCAAACATGAAAATACTAGGCAACAAGAGAAGCCTGTGTAGGTGTTTAGACTGCTGTAGAAATCACCTAATTAAAAATAAAAACACAAATACAATAAACACCCATCACAACAATGTCTCAGATTACCACTTCTGTAAGGCAGAAGTTCAAGAATATTTCTTCATTCCCTCCCTTACATACAGCTTCAGAGAGGTAGGAAGCTCCCCCAGACTACCACAAATGGGAATATTCCCTTTCTACAGAAATGTGTTCTTAGCGAGAAGTCTGCCATGCTAACTCTATGATTCTTGTTCTAAGACTACAGAATCAGTATGATAAATAAACATACATGTGAATACATAAAACACTCCTTAGCCAAAGTATGGCTATATATAAGCTTATTGCTCAGGAGTACTCCTGTAGAAGGCTCAGGCTATTCCAACTTCTGCTACAAGCAGCGCACTTCTCTGTGTATCTGAGTATAGTTTCACACCCTTCTCTTAGTCACTCAGTTGGTCTAAAGAGCTGAGATTTATATAGCATTGCTTCCCAGCCAGTTGGTGCATCCTTCCTGAAGTAGATCTCTCTCAACATCTGATTCCACTTCTGTGGTGGCTGGTACACTGGCAAGCCAAGTTTGAAAACTTGGTTTGAAAATTTGGGTTTTGTATTAGAGCACTACATGCTACAGGGCCTCCAGAGAATAAAGCAATCACAGCTTAGATAACTTTAACATACTGAATGTTGTAAGAACCTTTTGTCTTCTGCAAATATGTTTAGCAGGAACTCAATTCTGCATGTACTATATGCCACACGTGTTCATTTTCCGTTCTTACCAGGAAAAGTGAATTGCAGTAAAACATATTGGCAGAAAAAACTCATTTCAGAATTGTCCTGTATCATTTAGATGGTGAAGGCTGAATTTTTATTTTTTTTTCCAAAGAATAATCACTGTTAGTGACTGATTATAGTTTTCATGATAAAATTTTATGATACTATTTCCATTCCATCTAAGCACTACTTGAGAGACATATTTCCAGAAATGAGCTCTGATTGTCCTTTTGTTCTTCTTCAATAAATGAATTTCAACCTTAGATTTTTATTTCTTTATATCACTCAGATCTCAGATGTTTTATCATTCTTAATTTAGAGCAAAGCAGGACTACTTGAGGATTAAATTTGATTTTCAAACACAGCAAAATTTAACATTTAGGAAATCTTTACTCTTGTTCACTAAACCACTAAATCAGCTCTATTTTTTCAATTTTAATGAGAACGGTTGGCTTGAGAGACAATTCCTAAATTTAGACTAAAAGTAAATTGCTTGAGAAATAATTACATATTATTACATGTTGTATGTTGCTCGTCATCACTCTCTTACTAGGGGTGCAGATAATTACATATTCATTTCAAAGTAACTAGTAGTATATAGAATCCTAGAACAAAAAAAGATCTGGCTTCATAGAAAAGCAATAGCAGAAATATAAAACTTCAGCATTCCAGATAACTCTTCAACCCTTGGAAAATTATTTTCAAGATATCTTTAACTTCTAAGCCAAATTTCCGTTTCTCTACATTCATGTAAACAACTCAGGTCAATATGGAATTGCTTTGTTTTGTATCCTGGGATGCTGCAGAATTAAATACACAAACGGGCTCTGCACAGCATTGCAAACCCAAGCTTTTCCAAGGTACATAGAAACTTACACACATACCAGATCAAAACCATACCAGAACAAAACTAACAAATCCATTAAAAGAATATTATGAAACCCAGGTGTGCACATAGAGGGGGTGTATTTGAATTTTCAGCTGGCTGTGGATCAGTCAGGTATACAGAAATTCCAGACAGTGCACAGAATTCTTGAGCTCTGCATGAGAACAAATAAAAAAAGTTTTGGAAGAGAATGAGTCCAGATAACAAGAAGATACAGGTATCCACACATCGATAGGATTATGAACACATAGATATTATTTTCATGAAATCTCAGATTCAGTCTCTTCAAAGAGTGAAAATCTTTTTCATTGCAATGTTTAAAAAAGCTCTACTACTGCTTGTGACAGTGTATTCCACAAATTGACAGCACATTATGTATAACATGCTCGAAATCTAAAAGCAACTTTACCCTGTGAGTTAACTCAGCGCATTTCTTAAAGCTACTGTAAAATTGTCCCATTTTTGAGTTAGCACAGGCTTAAGATGATGTGATCATCATCTCCTAAAGTAGTATAAAGAATTTGCATTTATGTTGGTGAGAAAATAAGAAATCCATGCAGAAATGCTGTCACTTCTGTGAACACATCTACTAGGACAGTCTTGCCTTTCAGAGGTTACAGAATCTGTGTCGACATGAAATGTGATAATACGAAATACATAGGTGTGAAACCATAGAAAGCTTTACTGCAAGGTCACGGCAATGTGTCAAACACTGCTTTGATACAAAAGTTAGAATTTCGTTGACATTCACAGCTGTCATTTGAAATGACAAAAAAAAAAAAAAAAAAGTTGCAAGTAGTCTCATTCAAACTGGAATAAATTCAGAAAATACAGTAAGGAGGATATTAACCCATCTGCAAGTACATATAATCTGCGTTATCTTTTATGTAAGCATCTTCACATTCCAGATCCTTGTTGTGACCCATAAATGATTTCCTACAACATGATCAATCGCAACATTATCAACATTATCAATAAAAATAAACTTGATTATTTTTAACAGAAAGATTTCCAGGACTATTATTCAATTACATAACACACTCCTTTCAGATTAGGACCATCAGATGGTTCAGAAAATAAAAGGAGTCTTCCCAGAAGAGAAGTGAATCTAAATAGATACCCAAAATTGTGCGCAGAGTACTTGTCCTGCATAGCTCCTGAAGGGTAGGCACGGCCTCAGTATGCTTCTACTGTAGTAAATATACAACCTTGGATACACGCCTCTGGTTGTGGAGCTGAATGAATTTACACTGGTTATAACCTGGGAAAGAAACCTACTACAGGTATAAACATAAACTGATTTAAGCAAAAGAAAACTGGTTGGATCTTTGTGGCTCCATGCAAAGAGGAGGAGGAAAGGCAGAAGACAATCAGAAAAATAAAATAACAATGGTAATGGCTTCAAAGATTCTTTTTAACCCAGAGTATCAGGGTTAAACACAGTATATTTTATCACATTTTCTTCCAGCCCAGTCGATTCCTTCATCCTTTACTTCCTGGCCTCATAACAAATTGCAATTGAGGGTTAGCATGCTGATGGGAACATGGGAATGGAGGAGACAGTGAGCATGCACAAGATTTTCTTAAGATAGATCATGATGCTTAAGTAAATACATATATCTATACATATATAATATAACATGATGCTTAAGTAATACATATATCTATAGACACTGCTTTTTGCTTATTTCCACAGCTCAGGGGCAAGAGAGGCATTCATCAGAACCAATCACCTGCTGCAAACCAAACAGGATGGCCGCACTCTCCTCCCTCACCTGCCTCAGTGATGCAGCTCACTGCTTTCAGTAGTTTTGAGATGGTTTAACTCACTAATCTGGCAGTAAACTATGTGGAAAAAGATTGACAGATCTGTGTCAGATCAGGACAGCCTTAGTATCTATTTATGACACACTTGTGAAGTTTATTAGTTTGTGGAGGTAGTATTCAAAAGCAAAGCAGATTTCCCCCCTCATAATCTCTGAGAGAATTACCAGTCCTTCATTTTACACACATCTGAGCTCTAAAAACATGCAATCAGTAAGGTGGGACACAGCCACCAAAGGAGCTCTGCCCTACACAATGCCAACTGCTTGTTATCTGTGCTGCTTCACAGGTGCCCATAGCACCTCTCTCCTCTCCTCTGGGAGTTAACAACTACTGAGCTGACTCCTACAGATAAGCCACCATTTTCTCCCTCTCCTCTTGATGCTGAAAGAATTCAAGTTTTCATTCGTGCAGGAAAAAAAGTGGTGTCAGCAGCCAAGGAAACTGGTCTGATGGGTTCACCAGTCATCCAAAAGGAGATTAAAGACTGAAAAGATTAAAAGTGAGCAAGAAAGGCATTTTTATGTATTCCAATCAGTTAAAGTGAGATCACAATGTGCTGTACCAGCTTGGGTAGATGGGTCATTTAGTTTATCCTTGTGTAACGTGGCATGGTGACGCTACACTGAAGTTTGTATCCAGCACTCTGAGAACTCAGATCCAAAGGCATGCAAAGTGCCAGAATTCTGGTATTGGGCTGATTTAAAGCCCAGTAATGTGAAATGCTGGCAGGTGATTATAAATGCCTCCACTTCTAAAGCCTCTACAGCAGCTGTCAAAAAGCATAAAGGAAAAGCATACAGCTAAATTTTATCAGCTGAGATGGGGGGTAAGAGCTGTCACTGAAAGAACATGGTGTGAGAACAAGAATACTAATAAGCATACCAGCTAGGAAAGGCCAAATGTAGAATCTCTTTTCTTTTCTTTTCTTTTCTTTTCTTTTCTTTTCTTTTCTTTTCTTTTCTTTTCTTTTCTTTTCTTTTCTTTTCTTTTCTTTTCTTTTCTTTTCTTTTCTTTTCTTTTCTTTTCTTTCCCTTTCCTTTCCTTTCCTTTTTCCAGGCCTGGGATGTGATTTTTTGCCAGTTTTTAAAACATTTTAAACAACACGAGGGACTTGGGCATTAACAGAACATGAGAAGTCTGAGAAGATACTTCCTTTTCTTCAAGGACAAACCTGCATTGGGTTGAAGGAAAGTCATTTAATCGAGTTGTGAAGAGCTGCTGTGTGATGATCTCAGCAAAGCCTAAGGCCGTTCCATTTTGGTAAGCAGGCATGTTGGGTCAGATGTCTTACCTGCTTCTGAGATGTTACCTGCCCTTGTGTAACCTCTAATTATACGTTTCAGTAAGAGTCTTCATAAACTACATTGCAACTGGCACTGTTTAAGCATTGTAAGGTTGTAAAAGGCTCAGGAGCTCCAAAGCACGTGCCTTTCTTTTGCATTTATCAGACTTTTGTCTTCTTCCAGCTTATATTTCTATACGCCCCCTACCTGAATTTAAGGAGGAATAATCCTTAAGAAACTTCCCTTCCTTGGGGCACTATAGCCAAGAGAAACATAAGCTAGAAGAATTTAAGAATCTAAGTTACAAAACAAATTAAAAATCCACGAGTGATTAGAGCAAAGTAAAACCAATGTCCTCCTGCAAGGCAGAAATCGGAAGCAATTCACTTCCTAAAAACTGGACCTGCCAGATTCTGACCATTTACCTGGATACCATTCTGTTTGTATAGTACCTTCATTTTGCAACACTGTCATCCAGTTACTCAATAACACAATGCAAGAGCATCATGATTTGATGCAAGACTTCTGCAACTTAGTTCAAAAGTACAAAGGTGTTCTGGGTTTCTTCAACTGACAACTTCCCACTCACAGACAAAAGAAACCAAAAATCAGATGCTCATTAACATAGTGTGGAAGCAGTATCTTGTGATTCCAGCTGTCAGATATCTAAGTTGCTATTGAAATCTGCACAGTAAATGATGGAATAAATTTAGAGTTCACAATACTAAATGCAGACATGAATTTCTAGCTGAAACTGGAGTTTCACCTTTTTGATCTCATGAGACTGAAATGTTTTGCTGGGGCAAAGGATGCCTCAAAACATCCTTTCGTAACTGCATAGTCAAGCATACTCTAAAGCTACAAGTTACACATGCATTTGGCCTGACACTTGATTCTTACACGATCTTCAGATGGAGGACTGCCTAAATATGTTCATTATTTCAATTGCAAACAAATGATTCTGCTTAAGGAACAATGGGTCTAACACTGGGATACTACATACTCGCAGATGTGTGCACCATACTCATACTTGGTACATGCTCATCTCTTTCTCTGCTTTCCCTATTAATAGCTTTAAAACAAAAGCAAATCAGGACACACCCACTCTGCTAGAAGGCAGCAGCCCACGGGTGGTGACACAATGGTAGTAATTAGAGGGGTTTTGGCAATGTTTTGAAGGGCAGCCAAATATGTATGCATCCCTTCTAGTAACTCCAGTGAAAGCAAAACAAGTTCAAAGCATTCATTCATCAGAAAAACAAATATTGCAGACTATTAACTGAGGATTACCAAAATATTTAAATTTGTGAATATATATGCATATATATTTGTGTGTGTGTATGAGTATATTTATATAAGCATACTTGCTTATTTGTACGCATACACACAAAAATTGTCCTCTCAAACAACAAACAAAAGGTCGAGACAAAAAGTCTGTGACCAAAGACAGTGGTTGGAAAAGACGCAAGCAGGATAATGAGGAGCATCCATTTTCACAGTCTGCTGTACTGCAGGAACCTGTGGAAGATGGACACATGAATTAAAATGTTTGTTAAACTCAAATGATCTCAGTTTGAATCTGGCCTTTCCTAAAAGTCTCTGTGAAAGTCAAAATAGAACAAGCAAACAAGCAAAAAGGCCACTCCCAAACAAACAGGCAAACAAAAACACAACAATAGCCTAGCAGTTCAGGACATGCTCAGATTGTGATAGACAAGTTTGAATTCCCAGTCCTCAGCACAGATCCTAACATGCCTTCAGACCAGATTCTAATTTTTCAGCTATGGGCTTTCCACACATTCTCCCTTTCCTACCTCAAAATCCAAACAAAACTTTGTCAGATTTTATGCCTTTCAATGAAATAATTATCTTTGATAAACTGAGGTGTATTAAAACAAGCACAACTCTAAACAGAGATTTCCTTACAGGTTCTTTTAATTCTGATATAATAAACACTGTGGAAAAGATGAGGGAGATGTTAAGAGACTGAAAAAAACAACTAACAGTCCAATTTTTCTTTATTAACTGTAGTTAATTACACATTTTCACTTTGAAAATCTCACCTTTGGGGCATACTGTTTCTACTTTTCTTTTACTTCCTTGCTCCTTTTCTCACTTGTCTAGACATTTCTATGTCTCCAATTGTTTTGCATTACCCTTTTCAACTTTCATTAATATTCTCACTTCTCCCTCTCTTCTTTTCTCACTGTCCTTGCCAATTTTTCATTTCATATTGCATGTTCTTTAGTTGTGTACTGTATTCTCCTCCTTCCCCCAGCTCAATGTTTCTTCCCTTCTTCACTAATTTCAGTCTGGAGTATTGGGGCAGATTACCTACCTAATCTGAAAGAGATAAGGAAGTTTTACTGAGGAATAAGTAGCTTTTTGCTTCTTAGGATTTTGAGAAGAAAACACAAACATGAGGAAACAAAAATGTATAGTGTAACATCAATATAACATACACAGTCTTTGGTTGCCTTTGGTTACAGAACTAAAATATTCTTTATTGTTTCAGTTCTCTTTTTAAGTGATTGTCATTTATTTTCTAATTTAAAATTCTGCCTTAGGTAGTTTTATTTTTTAAGGTCAATTCATAAACTAGAACACACTTGAAATGTTTCATTAAATTTTGTGGGAGAGTTTTTTCACCTTTAGATGTGAAAGTGAAAATCAAACTGAGTTATTACATTAATGCAATATAGCATAATCAGCATTGGAATGAAGGTATTGTAAGGCTTTATATTTTCACTAAAGGAGAAGCCCCAGATACAGTGTCTTTCAAGTCTGGCTTGGGCAATAAAGCTCTTTACTGCAGTGTCTCCGTGTCAACATGAGCTAAGAGTAAGTAGATGCATAAAATAACACTCAGTGAGTCTACCAGCTCCTTTAGGTTCCTCAAAGACCTTAGATTTTGGCACCTCCCCTCTTGCAGCAATCCTGACACTTCAAAACAAGAACATTTCAGAATGAAGATTGTGCATTTTACCAGCTTCATTTCTAGCTTGCAATATTTGCTCCAGCAATCTGTGCTAGAATTAATAATTATGCTGCACAATGCAGTCTTTCTGTTTGTTTTATTACATGATGCTACCCTGCAGGATAAGTGCAGGATCGGCAAAGCTTATTCATTGATTTCTACATGACAGATCACTAATAATGATAGATTATCAATGACATGTCAGCAAGTACATGAGACTGTGTGGCTGTGAGGTAGCAACTGCCAAAAGAAGTTGCTCTCTGAGTGTCATGCAGAAAAAAATATACTGTTGCTGATTTACTGATCACTTCTGTTGCTGACAGTTTCAATAATACATTTTATATAAGAAAATTATTCAATTATCTGCACAAGTTCAGATGTGAATTCAAAGAACTGCTTTGTTTTTTTTCCAGTCTGTGAAATTTTATTTTAAGAAAGTGATCAGAAAGATCAATTTATTCTTTTCCTAATATTAGTAACAATAACAACAAAAATTTGTAATGAACATGGTACAGATTATGAAGACTGTAAAGGATGGACTACAAGAAAATGGTGGAAAATATCTTTTGCAAGTGGCCTAATCTATCTAAAGTGCTGAAATGCTAGATAAATATTTTATTTACAATGACACAAAGAGCCAAATGGCTAAAGACACATTGCAACATCTTATTTTTAGAAGAAAAAAATCATATAACAGATGCAACTCATTCTGGATAACAGTGAAGATTTCCCAATATGGGTCACAATTTCCCCTATCATCTTTTGTGTTCCTCCTCTCACTGTGAAACCACTGACACTCTGTTATATGACCTTACTTTTAAGATAATGCTGAAGCTGTACACGGAGGTTACTATCTTCTTTTACTTATGTTGCAAGAGTTCATTATAGCAAGGATGTCAGTACAGAGGCAATTAATGCCTAATCTGCAGCCTTGATATGAACATAAAATATTTCTACAAACTGTCTTCTTCACTGATATAATTTATCTCACTTTAGCACAGAGAGAAGACATCCCTCAGAGCTTTGCAGATTACAGATATTTTACCTATAAATGCAGAAGGTGTAGGAGATACAATTCATCTGCTAGTAGCTTAATTGCAACAAATTCAAGTACGGCCTTACTCAAACTTTGAGTGCATTTATTGGGTCAATTTGATGTTGAGAGCTAATCAGCAGCATGCTGTGCCTGAGCTGAACATTTACTTCACTGAATGTGCCATGACGAGGACAGTGGAAGTCCCAGATATTGTTTGATCATTGCCACAGATGTTCAGAAGATTGTGACATAATAAGGCTTTAAAAAACTAAGGGATCTATAGTGCTTCAGAAAGCTCCATCAGTAGCAAATTAGCAGTTGCCCTCTTAGGGCATGTGTAGTCTTTTCAAAGATATGCCATGTCACAGGTAGTTCAACTTCACAGGCTCTCCTGTAAAAGGGCCTACATCTCACTACAGCTGCTAAGTGTTGAATTTAATGAGTAAATAGAGTTTTCATAGGTTTTAATTAAAAAGGTTTCTAAAGTGTGAGGATGCACTTGAAACCTAACAAGCAAGATTTAATCTTCTCACCTACAGTAATCACTTCACAGCATGGGTGCTAATGAACAGCTAGGATGGGATGTGCAGTTTTGAACCAGTGCAAACCAAGGGAAGAAAAGTAATATTTTCCACTAAACAAGCCTAAAGACAGCTACAAGAAACTAAAAGATTCTGCAGTCATTTTTATATGCTCCAAAGATTTTCACTGAGTCAACATTCTACTTAATAGCACTTCTTGTAAGCCCTTCCCAATGCATTGCAATTTCTTTTTTTTTTTTTTTTTCTTCTACAAATAGCTTGGCCAAAGAAATAGCCTTAGGCTCCAAACATATCAGTAGACTAGTCTGAGTACACAAACATCATTAGCAAAGGAAATCACACAAGTCCTTTAAAGAATCAGATCTTTTCTATTTCTATATTTCTACTGGCAACCTTGCCCACAGCGGGGAAGGGGGGTAAAACCAGATGATCTTTAAGATCATCCCAACCCAAGCCATTCTGTGATTCTGTGATTCTATTAAGTTTGGTTGGATTCTTATTTCAAACCATCTGAAAGACTGCATTTTCTAGCGCATGTCTTACTAATTCATCACAAGCCAACACAACAAAAGTGCCTTAAAATAAAGCAGATAGCCAGAAGCTTTCAGTTCCATCCCGTACCGACACATATAGTATAACCCAGGAAATAAACTTGTAAAAAAACCATACACACAGTTAACATTCTAGTAGCCTGTGGCAGCTCTAAAACTTTTGAACTCCTCCATAAATACACAGACAGTCATTACCACAACTATCAGGAAAGGAAAAGTTGCCATTTTCTAGAAACATCTTAAAACACTCCTACCACCATCACTTGGACCACTACTCCAAAAAAGCTCTTGGATCAAAAGATATCTACCTCAGAATAGTCTGGTTAATAACCAGACCTGCCTCTTGCCTCTTACTCTAGGCATGTAGCGATTTTGGTCAGCAGCTGCACATTATGAGAAGCAGGGACCACCAATTTTGCCATGCTGGAGACCTCAGTAGAGAGCCGACACAAAAAGAAAACATGTACTGGAACACAGTGTGGAAGAATACTTCAAAGCCAATGTGTAGCTGGTTGTTGATTAAGGCTCTAGTATTTCCTATTTAAATAATGCATATATTTTTTTAAAATACGTATAAGAAATATATATATATACATGAGCTTCATTTCTTTACCACCTTTTCAGTACAAATGCTTGCAGAAATGAAGGGTTAAGAGAATTCCTTAACATCTGAAAGGAACAGAGCACTTTTTTTTCCTTTTGTTTCGTTTATCTTCAGGGCAAACATATAGAGGGAGATTAGTCCAAAAAACTGCACTTATCATTTTAAGAGTTTATAAGTTCAACTGTATGTGAAGTACTCACCTTTTATCTCCAAGCCCTTTGAGATAATTTTAAATAGATGTTGTCTCTGGTAAGTACAGACAAGAGCAACAAATTCCAGACTGAGCAGAGAAAAAATTCCTACCATAAAATCTTCATCAGCTTCCCTCTACAAGGGAGTGGTTCATCCCATGTATTAATGCTTTTATTTGTAGAAGAGATCCTCAGTAGCCTAACTACTACTTGTTCTCAATTGTGAGTATTATTAATGCAAGTAATTTAGCGGGGGATAAAAGCACTAACAAAGCAACTAAAAAAAAAAAAAAAAATCAAAACAACAACCCACAAACAACAAAATTCAATAGTTAAATAACTTCCTTGCTGCACATGTTCAGCTCTGCATTTACTGAGTCTTGTATATAAATGAAGAAGTATCTGTCCCTCCACAGATTAAATGTAAACCACTTTGCATATACAAAGAAGAGTTCTGTACAAAGACAAGGAGAAACAACAGCAGAACTATTTTTAGAGATCATCCACAGAGTATAGATGGTCTTATGGTTCTTTTTCCTTACACACCTTTTAGAATAAACTTTACAGACTAATTTAGTATTGTTCAGACTCATTCACTCCTTGATGAGAGTCTTCATGTTCATCAAGATAGGTATATTAGATGTTTGTATTTCAATGGCTATATACCAAATATTTAATCATTGTTCTATACTCAATAGTTCATCTATGGTTGACAAGTTTCATCAATACTAATATTATTTCAGTGGCTAGTAGATTTCACTAGCATACTTTAATCACAAGCAAGTAGGAATTAGATTAGTATTTCATATGCATCTTCTTTATTTTCCATTTTCAGTTCTCTAACACCAGATGATGCTGGGCAGAGTACAATAGGCAGCTGGTTTGCATATTTACATCTGTAAATCACAGAACCATGGAATGGTTAATTTATCAACATCATTAACCTGCAATAAAAAGTTAAGATGATAGTCTTTTATTTAAAATAAATAAATAAATAAATAAATTCTCTTACTGGAACTAAAACATTTCTGAGACCAACTTTTCTTACAAAAACAGCTGATGCTAGCAATTTTCAGGATATTTCTGTCCCTTAACTTACACATGAAAACACTTTTAAAATGTAAACTTTGTGTTGAGTGGTGAAAAAGGAAAACTGTAATCACAAAATACTTTGTAGAATCAGAAACCATTTCCTGCCCAGTTTCTCTGATGTGCTCTAAATACATAGTAATATATAAAATTGAAAATAATTTAAATATTGGTTCTTTTGATAAACAAAGAATAAAGGTACCTTACTGTTCAACCTTAATGTACCTAGATTCATAATCTAAAAGGAAAAATTAGCAAATGAAATGAGATCTGAGCAAACTAGATATAAATCTTAGTTGCCATGGCAGACACATATAGTAAAATGTAGCTCTTAGTCCCAGGGTGCCAAGATAAATGTTTCGTAGAATATTAGTCAGGTGCAGAAAGGGAACAGATAATGGAGACTGTTGGGGGTATCCAGAAACTCATGAAAAACAGTGCTGCTAGAAAACACAGTGCTAACTTGTTTTCTTTCTTCCAACTCTCATCAAGATCTTATATCACACAGATCTTGTTTGTGACAGGGAGGCAGTTAAACAGGAGTGTAGATACACCCACATTTGTTACTCAAATCAGGAGTGTGCTTATGAGGCACATCTCCCAATTGTACCCACTTCCTGTGCCTTCTTTTGCATTGCAAAACTATCTCAGAGCTTATGAAGATATTTCTTAGAAAATAAGCTGGAAGATGCTCTTGAGGTGGGCACCTAATACACTCCTTCTCTACAGTACATTCAGCCTAAAGGACTAAACTAGAGATACCAAAAAGTAAACTACTATAAATAATGTGACTACAGTTTCTCACAACCAATTTGCCATACAGGTCTACGTGTACTATGCTAAAGTATAGACTAGACATAAATAGAATTTATGTAGTTTTACAAATATATACTTATGTATATGTTTATTTGAGATAATCTCATATACAAAATCTAGAAATCACAGGGTCTTTCAGGAAACTCAAAACTTAAGTTGTCTGTGTTACAAAGTTAACTGCAAGCAGATATAAATGTATTCTTATGCTCCATGGTGGCCAGAGGTAGACACTTCTCCTCTGGGAGCATGAGGGCACAACACTCTATTGAAAAAGACATGATGACCACCTGCCATAACATTTGGGCTGAGGCAGAAACACACAGAGGTAACGCAGCCTTTCCTGACACATGAACCCAGGTAGACCTCCCAAGAAACAACAGAGCTGCCCAGACCTTCAGTCTGAGACACACTGATGTGTTCTTGGAAAGGTTGAAAAAGTAGCAGCTTCAATTTCTAAATCAATCAAATAATTTGAAGGTGGGGACTTGGTAACTTGAATTTCCCACCTACCCAGTGAGCACTGAAGGTGAATAACATGCATTTCTTTCACCACTTTCCTGGCATATTTTTTTCTATGCTAGAGCAACACCTTTCGGAAATGAAAACACATATGAACGCCAGGCTGTTAATCTGAATTTTTAAAATAATAACACAAGTAAAGCGCTATCATATTTTGTTTTCTTTATTTTTCTTCTAATTTCCAATATGCAACAGTGCCCAATTGTTTGGGTATTTGATGAAGCCCAGGGTGAACTCAGAAACAACCTGATTTGTTATAAATTTTAAGCAACATTCCTGTTTATATTCTGAGGCAGTTGACATCATATTATGCTGCTGTTAAGATATCTGGATAGATATCTGTGCTAAGTTCTAGGGAAAAATTTTGCGCTTAACTCAAAGTCTACACTTTTTTTTTTTTTTTTTTTTTTTTTTTTTCCTTTCTATTTTCCCACTGAAAACAGGTTTTGAACTTGGGAATCTTAGTGAATGAAACTATGAATGAAATAACAACCTTGTAGAATGCTCTTGGGACTGGAGATTTTGTTCAAAAGTTTCTTCAGGTTACCTTGCTGATCTCATAATCCTACAGAAATTCAGTTTCCAGGCTTGAGTCTCCAATATCAGAGCAGCTGGACTGTGATATATCAATTACTCTACCAGGTCACTTAACAAGGGTTCAGTGCTGTCCCTTCGAAGGTGTCAGACATATACAGTGCATTTAAATGGAAACATAAATAAACCTACATTATATAGAACACTTACATTTATAGAAAAGCATAACGCCTCCTGTTACTGTGCCTTCAGAATGAGTATGCAACAAACTCTTGAGTAATTAATTTTAAGAAAGCTTTAAAAGACCATTTTCAGGCATTCAGGCCTAGACTGAGAATTCTGTGTTCACATTCTGCTCTCTGTAATTCATACATTTATAGAACAGAATTTGTTACCAACAAATTCAAAATCTTTTTACTGATATGCATAGTAAAAGTTTGTTCAGGCTGAGCCATTTTGCACTGGACTTTATACTCCAAGTGAAGCTGTACCATATAGTAATAGCTCCATATTATGTAATAGAGGCAGTGCTGCTACATTAACTACCTGATTATTTTTATAAGGTCATGCAGCCTCACTAAGTAACCATCATGCTAAGAAGTGTCTTTCATGATGTACAAAATGAACTGTCATGATTTTCTCCCACATCTGGCCATAATAGCCTTCATTTCTGAGAAAATGACCCAATTTACTTGGAGATGTTCTTCATCACCATTGCAATAAAAAAATATTTTTAAAAATAACTTTCATATTTCTATCTAAAATCTTTTTAAAGGTTAGCACAAAAATAATGGACACGGTGTTCTGTGCTCAAAGGAAAAAAAAAAAAAGCAATTATGCTTAATTAGTTTGATAAGTAATGGTTACGTAGATCAATGGCGCTGTCTAAAGTTCAGCTCACTCAATCTGTCCCAATTTGTGTGGCAATTACTTGTTCTGTGGACAGATAGCACCAGGTCTTGACCTTTATAAATTAGGGTAATGGTACAATGGCTGTCTATATTATTGCCTGCTGAATGGTGCCTTGACAAGTGAAGGTAATTATTAAATATGCACAATTTTGAGAGCACTGTGGCATAAGCATTTTCTAGTGAGAATAAACAATTCAGCATTTCAGAAGCCCCATCTAATATGCCAAAAGTTCTCAGTGGAAGTTGGAGCTGAAGGATAATGGTGCTTGCAAGACCACACTAGATGCTTTAGATATGTGCCTCCTAGATATAAGTCATGGCCGTTTATTTCAGAAGTGTTCAGTCTCCAGTGAACACATAGGTATTTTGTCATTTACATGTTTATTTATATAAATAAACTACCATCTCATCTGTTTATTTTGGTTTTGATTCTGAAAGTCTTTAAATAAAGTTTCTGGCACATCTATACAACAGCAATAAAAAAAAACCCTTGCTGCTGTCACAGATATTTCAAAATATTTTTTGAGCATTCTCACCTACAAAGAAAGGAAAAACAATTCTAAGCCTCTAACTAATTAAAATAATTGTTTGGTCTTTTAAGCAAGAAAAGGAGATGCTAATGCTGCAAAACAAATTTTGTTGTAAATGACTGTATCTTCTTTGTAGGTAAAAGCCAATGTGGTAGAAATACTATATCCCACAACAGACATGGTATGATTCTCCACACTTTCACTCAGTAAAGTGGTTTTATTGAGCCAACAGAATTGCAGCATATGGCATGTTGTGAAGCAGTTTACTAGTTATCTTTAGAAAATGGATGCTACTCTATGAACCCCACTTGCAATGCATAATGACTTTCTTCAGGACAGCTCATAGTCCAGTAATGGTCTGATCTGGCAAGATTATGATTGGCAGAATTTTGCCTGTTCAAAACCAAGGACAATTTGCAGAATTTAATGCAAAAGAAATTGAAAGACACTTTTGAGTAAGCCTATTATTTTACATACATCTTTCCGCTAAGACATAATATCAGATACCTCAATAGGACACCAACTCCTGTGGGATCTGTAGGCAGTTTTCAATGGTAGACCATGAGTAGTTCATGTAAAATGCTGACAATGATACAAACAATTGGTTGCTTCTCCAAACAATAATATATAAAACCATTTGAGATTCTCTTCAAATCCTTTCAGTAATACAAATCAGAAATGGATAAGCTTATTTAATCTCCTGTCAACAGTTGTATTTGTCTATGCACTTGGCTCTCACCCAAAACAGCATTCCAAAGTACTTTACAGACAACAATTAATGATGATATTTTTCATTAAAATGATGGAGTCAAAGATTAGTCAGTGTGCTTGCATAAGACATAGGTAGAGAAACAATTTCAGTGTTAAAACAAATTAATCTTGGCCTCAGAAAGTAAACCTTACATTTAACACTGTCACTTTGGATGACTGAGGAAGGTCTGCAGTTCTTCTCCAAGGATATTTACTGAGGAATTTGTGAAAATAGAGCTATTACAATTATGGTTTGTTTCCTAAGGATGTTATTGTAGCACACAGGAAAATAAAACTGTCCCTTCAATTCAGAAAGTAACTTAAGACATAATTAAGCAAAACATTCACATTAGCATTGACAAGATGTCATTTGCATGTAATTTTTTTATAGTTTTCCTCCTATTACAAAGGTGTAGTGACACACACGCACTCAAAAAAAAAAAAAAAAAAAAAAACACATTTTTTATACTATCTTATTTGTTTACAAAGTGTAGAAAGAAAATCTGTTTCCGCAGTTATGGAAAGGGAACTGTTCTTTCCGTACGTCCTTAGACCAGCTGCCAGGTTCAGTCTGTCTGTTATTGAAGTAGCTGCACTTCTTTGTGATCGTCACTCAACTTCCTGCAATTTCCCTTTGTGTCTAGCATGACACAGCTCCAATCCTGTTATGATCCCGTCTCTGGTCTTCTCCGTAGCAAGCCCTAGATAATTCCATAATGTCTATTTAGCTTTTTTTCTTTCAAGTATTACAGCCTCCACATGCTGCTAGTGACAGCATCTACTTTTCCATCTACTTGATGGGAAAAGGGAACTTTTTTTACTTTTAAGGAAAAGGGAAAATCAATGCAAAAACTATGTTGTAACTTGTTTTACCTAGCACAGAAATGGTTCTTCTCTCGTTCACTGAACTCCAGCTGTTCACTGAACAAGTCAATGTGAGCAGTCTCCATTTGTTCCAGTTTAAATGAAAAATCACAGAATCACATCGCAATTTTTTTCTCTGACATTTTCTTTAGGATGCCAGCTTCTGAACATATGAGACAATATGAAAAGCTTGGCTTTTTTTTTTTTTCCCCAAGACGTACATACTTCATTACTTGAGCACAAATTAGAGACTAAGAATTTGTTATATTAAAGGCTTAGAAACTAAAATGGAAAGTAAAACAACACAACAAAAAAAAAAAAAAAAAAAAAAAAAAAGGAAAAGAAAGAAGACAGCATCTTTTGACAACCATCTCAAGATTTTTAATATGTGGCATCAACAATAAGGACTTACTTTTCTACTTTTAAAAAAATAACAAAACTAAAGCCTACAAGTAAGAAGTACAGAAGTCTATGCAAGGAAGACTACTCTGTACAGAAGATGATGTAAAACACTCAAATATAGAAAGTGTTAAAACACTAGCAGCACACCAAAAAAAATTAACTGAATTAAGCAAATGTCTCCTTAGCTATGTTGCTTATCCTAATACCATATGAAATAAATTCAGATATGATAAAAGAAGTGAACATAAAATTCACAGCTAGGAGATAACAAGGTGATCAATGGAAAAGATAAAGCCTTGTGATATGTACTACTCACTGAATGCATGAACACACAATGAGCTGCACCTCAAATGTTCAGAGGTCTACAACGGTCTATTCTAGCTGCAGTGTGAGTATACACTATTGGTGCAAAAACTGTCAAACTGAAGACTGAACCAAAGAGATGTCACAGTGAAAAATGGCAGTGGAACACTCTGTGATTTACTACCTTCTGACAAAGCAGTTTCTTTCATGTACTATTTTGTGCCTTTAGAAATGTTCGTTATCAGCTTCTGCCATTTGTATCAGATGACATTTAAGATTCAGACAGTTGTGCCATTTAAAGGCTCCCTGGAATAACGTACATGCTGTGTTGATCAGCACAGGGGATGTAATGTCCCTGACCCGATCAGTAGCTCTAGAAGGGCTACTGGGTCTAATTCTCACAGGATAATCTAGTAAACTGGATATACCTTCACATATTTTGCAGCATTGCAACTCCATTTATTCCAAACAGCTTCACATACTGTATTTGCTCATTTTTTTACTTACTCAAAAAAAAAAAAAAAAAAAAAAAAAAAAAAAAAAAACCACAACAAACAAAACTAAAAGAACTAATAAATCAAATTCTTTGGAATTGTTGAATAATGCAGCATTGGTTGTCTGGACAGAATACTCTGCCATGTCTACGTTATATTTCATTTTACCTTCCCTGTTAGATTTTCTTCATTTTTAATACAATAAGCCTGACTGTAGTTTCAGTTTCGCTGTTGAGGTTATATTCAAGGCAATGATGTTATAACACAGTTCTTTAGAAGCAGATAACTGATTTTATTTTTTTTTTCTCCTAAAATACACTTAGTCCTAGTCAATATATGCATCCTGGATTATAGCCAACTGGCAGATCTGTGGAGTTTATAAACCTCAACTACCTAGTTGAGACTTGAGATTCCACCATATGTTATAGCACTTCTCTTCCTGCATACTTTACATCTTTCAATCACTTGCTAAGGACACTTTGTATTAAAATTTTACTTGAACCCTGGGCAATTAATCTTCAAACCATATCTCATTATAATGGTTGCTGCCAAATACAGAGGGCAAGTGATAGTACCATAGAATCACAGAATCAACAATGTTGAAAAAGACCTCTAAGATCATCCAGTCCAACTGTCCACCTACCAACAATATTTCCCACTAAACCACATCCCCCTGTACAACATCTAAATATATCTTGAACATGGTGACTCCACCATGGGGCAGCCCATTTCAATGCCTGATCACTCTCTCAGACAAGAAGTATTTCTTAATATCCAATCTGAATCTCCCATGGAGCAACTTGAGGCCATTCCCCCTAGCCCTACTGATGGGAAGATCCTACTTCTCCCCTACATGGGAGAAGAGGCCAAATCCCACCTCAACACAACCTCCATTCAGGCAGTTGTAGAGAACTATAAAGTCTCCCTGAGCCTCCTCCTCCAGAATAAGTAATCCCTGCTCCCCCAGTTGCTTTTCATTAGGCCTTTGCTCCAGGCCCCTCACCTGTCCTGTCTCCTGAACTCAACATTTAAGTGAACTGGGACACAACAACAGAAGAGTCCAGAAGATTAATTGGAACAGATAAGAAACAACTATGAGACTAAGCTGAGTTGCTCAGATTCTGTAAACATTATACAAAAAGGCAAATTTGATAAAAATAGACCTTATTCGCATTCTACACAGCTGACCACATTGGAGTTACTCTCTTTTGCAGAGTAGTAAAAGATCAGAATCTAGCCAAATGACTGCCAATGCAATAGCTTCAGCTTCTGGCTTAAACTGAAACGACAGATGTACAATCACATGGCAATCAGGAAATTTGTTCTGCTTTTTTTTCCAAATTGCTACTGACCCCAGCCATATCCTTATGTCAATAAGGAGGTGTGAAAACAGGAATCTGGGGAAAGAACAGACTATTAAGCAACTTAGAAATGCCGGGGGGTGGGGGGTGGGGTTGTTGTTTTTTTCTTTTTTTAATTGGGTTTGTTCCAAAAGGACTTAAATAGCTAGTAGCCTGCTTCAAAACTATTTTGTTAAAAGCAGCTACCTAAAATCCTGATTTTTTTCCAAAGGAAGCTTCTTCTTTCTTTTATTTTAAACTAATAATAATAATAATAATAATAATAATAAAGCTTTTCAGACACAAAAGAAAGCTAAATGTACTGTAAATGACTAACCCATTTCATGCTGTCTATTCCATTGTGGCAGGTACTGATGGGCCTTTGGAATAGCTGCTATAGACACAGACAACATTAAGCAGCTGTCTGTTCAGCCTGGCCTGGCCAGTCAGAAGATCCATCCGTGGGGTTGCTTCGAGTGGAAAAGCAACAGACACTGACTGCTATAAAAACAGTGTACAGACAGCAGTACCACACCAACAGGGATTCCTTGCTCCCCACTCCTAAGTCACAGAGTTATAAGCAAAACTCACTCACCTTTAAATAGCTACACGTGGCCAGTAGAGAGTGAAGGCTGACAATAAACTACTGTGGCCTGAATGAGGTCACACCCCCCTGAGTGCTGCAGTATCACACATGTTAGAACTTCAGTATGAGTGGAGTGGTATTTTCTTCAGTGGAACTGCATGCTGTTGCTGTTTGTCCAGTTCTCCAAAGAATCCAGTTCATCCACATCGGTCTTCTTCCCCTACGGCTCACCTTGTGGAATTCAGGGACAGGCTGTTATTGTGCCTTTAAGATATCTATCTTGAGGAGAATCCAGGCTTCCTGGACACCTCTACCCTTAAGGAGCAACTCCCAAGAGAACCCTGTAACAGGTGTCCTGAACGGGTTAAAGTCCACCCTCTAGAAGTTCAAGAGAGCAGTTTTGGTAGTCACCCTTCTGACATTTCCAAGAACAAAGAATTCTACCATTTCACGGTTGATCTGCCCAAGACAGTCCCCAGCTTTCACATCTTCCATCAGTCCTTCACTGTTAGAGAAGAGCAGGTCTACCAGAGCACCACCCCTGGTAGGCTCTCATACCAGCTGCATAAGGAAGCTATCTTCCACACACTGTAGAAACTTCTTGGATTGCATCCTCTGCACGGTATTATATTCCCAACATATATCAGGGAAGTTGAAGTCTCCCAAGAGAATGAGTGCTGGTGAACGTGCAACTTCCAGAAGCTGCTCATAGAATGCCTCATCCATCTCTTCATCCTGATTAGGTGGTCTATTACAGACCCCCACCAAGATGTCACCCCTGCAGGCCTTCCCGCTGATCCTTACCCAAAGATACTCCACTTTATCATTCCCAACCCTAAGCTCTACAACTTCAAATCAGTCTTTAATAGAAAGAGCTACATTACCACCCTTTCCTTCCTTGTCCATCCCTTCTGAAGAGCTTGTAACCATCCATCACAACACTCCAGTCGTGGGAGTGGTCCCACCATGTTTCAGTAAGAGCACAGTTGCTTCCAGCTCCTTCTGCTTGAAAGCTGAAGGAAAAACACCCCAAAGTACCCATTCTTGCACGCTCATCTTAATCACTGGAATGTCTGCTTTAGAAAAAGAGCTTCTTTTCAATTTGGTTATAAAACAGATTATTGTTAAAAGGAAATTCACATGAAACTTAATAATAGTGGCTACACAAACTAATTAATTCTGATTTTTGCATAGCAATAAAAATTCTGGAATTTCAAATTACCTAGAAATAGATATTTTCTATTTCAATCTGTTGATTAAAAAAATTGTTGAAAGAGTATCTCATGTGTATACTGTGCAGAGTCTCCTTGAATGCTCTGTCATATTTTTTTTCAGAGCTAAGGCCTATAGGAGCAATCTAGCTTAGCCAAAGCCAAGTTGCCTTCTATCAGCACCTCGCATCTTCAGCAACTGTAATTATTCTTGAAAATTTGGTGAAAAGCTTGGTGATTTTTACCACTAACATTACACCAGCTACAGGTTAGACTGCTTGCTTTCATGTCCTTACAAAAGTACATGAAATGGATGAGCATCCACTTCTTTTTTTGGCTGTTCCTGTTGCTTTTACTCCGAGGGTAAATGATACTGGCTTTGCTGGTGAACTTCTCCACTCTGTTGCTGTGGGTTTTTAAAATTTCTATTTTTCCATTTCAAAAAATGCAATTTTGGCGCTGTTCTCCCATTTCCAACGATCCAGTGAAATTCCAGTCTCATTCTGATGACAATAAGATGAATCATATTGCATTCTGAAGAGGACAAAGAATGCTTACTCCATCCTTGGTTCTTGTGCACAGGGACCCTAATACCAATTCAGTTCATATGAGAAATTTCCTCAAGTGACTCTTCTTCCTGTGCCTTCCTTCATCTTCCATTATTTTGTTGTTGCGTTGCTATTAGCAGTAGTAATAAAAACAGTATTATTGTTGTTATTTTAAGAGTCAAATGTCATCAAAGAAAGCTTGCAGAATCATTTCTAATCTGGTTTTGAAATGCAAACTCAAAAGCAAAGATCTTGAAGTCTGGATTCCTGGGTCTCCAAGACATAGGAAAAGAAAATATGTTTTTTTATCTTTTTCCACATGACACTTACTTATGCCCAAGCACACAGCACTATAAGCAAGCAGGAGCTTTGCTGCCCAGCATTTCAGCTTTGCAAAAGCTAGGAAAACCATAACTTTTCTGCTTGCTTAAACAGTTCCAACAGCTCTCTAATGGTCACGGGCAGACATCTTCTCCAGGTCTTCCTTGCAAAGGCTTTCTGGTGTGCTTTTCATCTTAATCAGTCACTAACTACAGACCCAGTTCTAATCAGCTTGGTTCCTGTTCTTCATTTCAAGATGTCTGTGCTCCTAGGCTCGTTTCGTTGTTAAGGGGGTCTGTCTTGCATAACGTCCTAGCAACATTACTGTACAAGGGTCCTAGCAACGTTACTGTACAAGAATTATCCTTCAGATGGCTACACAGGACGAGCGGCAAAGTGCTGCGAGCCTGATCTGTGCTGATGCCGCCTTCTGCCTTTGATGTCTCAGCTTCTGGATTGTCTCAGATGCCAGGGAACGGACTGCCAGATGGGTGTCATCTTCCAAAGGCTGAAGGGCTGCAACAGAAGGAAACAGAGCAGAGACTGACCAGTCTGCAGAGAGCCACCATCTTCCCCTCTGGACCATGCCAGCCCCAATTCTTGCTTTTCCTGGCCAGGAGGAGCACGTGAGACTTTGGGGTCAGCCGGAAGACACTGCTCAGGATTGCCAGGAATGCTCCTTTGCCCCTGCAGCATTTCCTTGCAGAGTGTTGGCTCTGCCCCCAGCCCCAACACTCACAGAACTGCCCTCACTCACCACTGCAGAGTTTATTCAGCATCTTCTCACTCTGTTCCCTGGAGTGCTTCCCAGTCAGCCCTAGGGAAAGAGCTCCGTCAGACACCCACTCCCCAAACGCTGCCAGGAGTGCAGACCCCAGCCCTGCCAGCCTATCTGCTTCCCTTTCCGTGCTGCAGGCAGGGACGGTGCCCAAGGGGGAACCTGAGCAAGGCACCCACTGGAGCAACCAGCATGGGCAGGGTGTAGCTGGGGGCTTCAGGGCTGTGCCTTCCTGCCAGAGCCCAAAGAGGGATGCAGGGGTTGGGCTCACCAATGAATTTGACAGCCTCGCATCTCAAGGAGGCCTGAGAATCCTCCAGGTATGGCAGGCTCTGACACAGGTAGCCTTCCACTCTCTTTCTGTCCTGCTGCAGCTGAAGAAGAACAGAAGAGCATGGGGCTTGCAAAGCGTCCACAGCTGCTGGTGCAACCCCTCCTCCAGCATCCCCGTTCCCCCAGCAAAAAGCTGGGGGCTGTGTGATTGTCCTTACCAAACATTTCATGATCCCCACTGTGTTATTCTGCTGGGCCTGGTGCTTGAGCTCCTTCCACTTCAGGAAATTTGCACAAGACACAAGGGATTCCCCAGATGCCTACAGAACAACAGATGCAGGGACATGGCACACATCCCAGTGTCTGAATGCTTGCTGAACTTGTTCTCCATTGCAGAATACAGCTAAGCTATCAGCACACCACTGCCTGCACACTAGTCAGGTCTGAAATTCATACCTGTGCTACGCTCAGGGTCTCGTCACTCATCTGAAAGAGCAGAGGGAGCAGGCCCCTGCACACGGTCTTCTTCATGCTTCCCTTCTTATACCACACCACAGCATCCATCACATCCTTAAAGAGGCAGATGGAACCTTCTCGCACTTCACATGATGCCTGAGGGAGAACAGGAGGACCTCAGACCTCAGCAACACACTCTCACTGCCCATGGTGAGCATGAGTGTAGGCATGGCTGATGTGAAAGGAGGTGGTCTGGAGTCACATTCAGCACAAAGGTGCAGTGTAGTCATGCAAAGCAATGTAACAGGTTTCCAGCATGGGTTACCTGTGCTTCAGAGTGCTCCCCCAGCCAACCCACCAGGTCAAAGCGGAGCTGCCCTGGTACCTTGGGAGTGTTGGACAAGGAAGAGACAGAGCTGGCCTTTGGCAGTACCTTTGGGGTACATGCTGCCTGCTCAGCCTCCACATCCCTGCTGTGGTCCCTGGAGAGAATGCTTGGCACTGGTGGAAAAGGGAGCGCTGGAGGTTCTGAAAGTAATCCTTGGCAGAAGGTATTTTGCTCAGGTGCCACACTGAGCCCCAGCACGGGGTCCTGACATCACCAAGAACAACCAAGCTGCACTACCAGGGACATGGCCTTCTGGGCTGCAGAGCCCACAAGACATCTCATTCCTGAGAGCCCAGAGAAGGAGAGAAAGGAGAAGGCACTCCTGTCAAGCACCCATCCGCAGAGCTTAGCCTCCCACAACAGACTTACATGATTAAAAAGAGGCAGGATCTTCTCAGCCAGCTCCAGAGCAAAGGGACTGGCGTGCCTCTTCTCCAAATGGCGCATTGCATTTCTGAGGATTTTCAGCACCTTCAGAGTAATGGGTGTGTTGGCAAACCGCAGGGTCTCCATGACGCCTGGAAACAGGGCCCGTATTTCTCTTGCCTGTACAAAACACACAATTTCCATCAGGAGGACAGTGGCCACCCTGGCATAAAAGCTCTGATTACAGAGCAGCATCCACATGCCTCGCTTGCTGGCAGCTGCCACAGGAATGGAAGCTGTAGATTCCAGGAAGGTGGTGGCCAAGGGTGCCAAGGATGGGGAAGGTAGGAGAAGGAGGACAGGAGAACAGAATCACAGAATCACAGAATTATCAAGGTTGGAAAAGACCTAGAAGATCATCTAGTCCAACCATTACCAATAATTCCTGGCTAAATCATATTCCTCAACACCACATCCAAGCGTTTCTTGAACACTCCCATGGTCGGTGACTCCACCACCTCCCTGGGCAGTGCATTCCAATGCCTAACTACTCTTTCCGAAAAGTAATACTTCCTAATGTCCAGCCTGAATCTCCCCTGACACAGCTTAAAACCTTTCCCTCTAATTCTATCACTGATTACACAAGAGAAGAGGCCATCCCCCAGTGAGCAAGGACTCCATGCCCCCTGCTCAGCCACCCCCTTTTCCAACAGGCCCCCAGGGAACCCATCTGGAAAGCTTCTGGAAATCTCAGCCACCAGGCCCCACCACAACTATCACCCCAACTCCCAAGTGTCAGGCAAGGCCAAAGTACAGTGTTGCCCACCACCCCAGCACCAGGCTGCCAACAAGAGGGCTACGTTTGACAAGGTCCTGCTCACCATCTCAGGTCTATCAGACAGCAGTACAAGGCGTCTGAGCACCAGCCAGAGTATTGGCAGGCTTTCAACATTCAGAAGCCTCTGGAGCAGTGCAGGCTTACACAGCTCTTTCACAATCTCTTCAGTGGGAGGCATCACCTGAAATGAACACAGCAGTGAGAGCCAGGCAGAGGCAGCAGGATTTCCTGCACCCTGCAGCTCCTGGCACCTCAGGGCAGGGCACTGGGGAGACATAGCCTGGCCTGAGGTAGCAGTGCCTTTGGAGGGCCCCCCCATCCATCTGCACCCAGGCCTAGCACTATGCAGGATGGCTTTCTACCCCGCTCCTCCTGCCCTCTGAGCTTCTGAAGCCTCTGAGGAGTGCTTGACCAGCAGGAGCTGGTACAAAAGAGACACTAGCCATGGGTGGCCACAGGCAATAAAGCCTGCTTAGTCTGCATGGAGGCAGTGGCTCTCCCAGGCCCCAGCCATGGCTCTGACTCTGCAACAGCCCCTGCCTCAGGTTTCCAGTCTGGGGAGCAAGGCAGGGGAAGGCAGGGAGATGGAGAAAGAGTGCCCTGAAGGAGAACATGGTGCTTTGTCCAGTAACTCACAGTCAGGCAAAGGAGGCGTGATTCTGCTGTGGTGATGCTCAGTATTTCACAAAGCTGTTGGTCCTGGAAAACATTGCTCAGTTCATCCCAGATCCCCTCAGACGTTTCCAGAAGGGGCAGCACACTCTTCAATATGTCCAGGGTAGTGCTATAAACAGAGAGCAATGCTGTGTCATCAGGACTGCCTTAGCCACAGCACCATGGCTCAGGCTGGTCCACTACACCCCAGGCTGTGCTGCAGCCCTGAGCCTGCTGCCTCATGTGCTTGGGAGGACCTAGAAGCCTGGCCTGGGCAAGCAGTAGGGGCAGAGATGGCTTTCCCTGAGGGGCAGGGCAGGAGCCTAATGGGGGGCTCTGGGCTGCCATGGTTGGTAATTGGCTGCTGCAGCCCTGAGTGGCCCACCAGCACTTGAAAGCACAGTGGGATGGAGGGCCTGCTCCTTGGGATGTCCTGCAGCTTTCCTTGGCTCTAGCTACCAGACCATTTCTGAGCCCTGTTCTTCACATGGAACAAACATGTGGGACTTTCTAGGCTAATACCTGTCAGTCTGTGGAAGATCAGTCAACACACTCCTCAGCACATCTGTGGGAAACTGGATGGTCAGCACATCCAGCACTGAGAATAGGATCTGCTGTACTGATATGCTCTTGGTTTTCAGGTTTGTGTGGATGCATCCCAGAATCTCTGGCACCTGTTGTGAGAATGCAGGGAGACTGCTGCTGCCACTGGACTACAGCAATTTGCTTGCCAGGCTATGTTATTACTGCCCTTCCACAGCTCTTTGCTGCCTTAAAATGGCTTCAGATTCCCAAGAGCTGTGGTGGGCAGGGTAAGGCATGACAATCTAGCCTCACACTGCTTACATCCATCAGCCAGGTTCCAGGGTCCCTCCAAACTACATCCAGCATAATCTCAGCCCACTTCTTTTCATCAAAACTGTAGTCTCCAGTGATCTTCTCAAGGGTCACAAGGGCAATGTCTGTCCTCTGAGAAGGCGGAAGGTTTTTTCCAAGTGGCTACAGTAAGAAGGAAAAAAGGAGGGAAGGCATGTTAAACTGAGTGAGATAATACCGTCTGGAGTGGGATGACCACAGGCAAAAGGAAGGATAAAGACCCTCCCTTCAGGTCAAAAGCATTCTGAGGGTTCACTTCTGAGCCCCAGCTTGTCTCACAGGTACTCCTGAGCTGTAGAGGTAGCTCTGGGATGCAAAGAATGAGAGTACCTGGTTGGAATTTTCATGTCTCCTTACCTGCTGCCAGAAACTGCTGGTCATGAAATCACTAAGCTTCCAGATCTGCCCTAAAGTCCTCTCACACACAGGTTTTGTCTTGGAGATGGTGAAAGGCAGCAGCACCTGTGAGGAGAGGAACTGCTGGTTATCCTAGGAGCTGCTGATGTCCACTCCAGGAGAAGCAGGTCTGCTGAGCTCCTAGCTGGAATCACAGCATCCATCCAGGTTTCCCCTGAGCTTATGCCAAGCTCATCATGGGACTACTGCCACTGGGGTCCCTTGCTGGCTCCAGCAGCTGCCAGTGCTGTTTCCATGGAGAGGGACCGTCTGGAGATGCAGGCACAGCCAAGATAGAGATGGCTGCTCTTACCTTCTCCTTGCTGATGCCATTAGCTTCAATGCAATCTACGGCCTCCTTTGCCACTTCAGACAGAGGCCAGTCAGCATCTGACCAAGGAGAGAGAGCAGTGCTATAGAGGGGCCAAAGGCAGGTGCGAGCAGAGGAAGGAGCTTTCCAGCCCTGGGCTCGCTCCCCTGGCACAGTCTGCCCCGTGCCTGTCAGGACAAGGGGCTCTGGTGTCGAGCAGGGGGCAGCCCTGCCCACCCCACTGGGGACCCTCACTCACCAGCATGCAGTGGGTTCAACTCAGGCACTTTGTAGGGCTCTGGTGGAGATCTTCTCTCCTGGGGAGCCCCACTCTCCTCCCATGCCATGCTGGAGCAGCTGGGGGGTCTCTCCTCCATCCCGTGGGATGAAGGCTGAGGGTAGGGGTGGGGCAGCTGTGGGGCTGCCAAAGGTAGAAGGAAACGACTTAGGCTGTGTTTGGGGGCTCTTCGCCAGACCCGCACACTCTGAGGGACTGCACTGTCTCCTCACTGTCCTGACGGACACTGCAGGCAATCTACTGTTGGTGCCAGCTATGTCTGGGTGTCACAAGGACGAGTCACAAAGGGCTGCCCTGCCTGGGTAGGGCTGGTTCCAGACCCTGGTTGAAATGGCGCAGACCAAACTCCTCAGCGGGAAGGATGTGTGTGCCTGCTTACCCAGATAGCTTTTGAAGTGGGCCTGAGAGCAGCTGGACTGCTGAGGCTCTTGTGCTTCTGCTGTGAGGCCAGAGATGGCCGCAGCAGGGCAGAGGAGGTAGACGAAGACTCGCTGTCAGCTCAGCAGCTGTTTTGCTCACAGGCTCGTGAGCTCCAAGGCTTTTATTTCTGAATTGTAAAGATGTAAATAAATGGTAATTTTCACACAGAAGATACAGTTCTGTGCCCTTATTTCTGATTTGCTGACAATACAATGTCAAATAACTGGGAACACGGCAGTCCAACAAGGCATTTCCCTATACTTCATCAGAAGCAGCTGAAATTAATGAGGACCTGAAGCTGTTACCTTTCTGGCAGTTTTCTAACATCAACTAGTTAAAAGTTTTAACTCAGCCATTAATACAGCATGTCAGTTACTATTTATTTCTTTATTTATTTCCTTTTGGCCAGGAATGATTTAAAAAAGCTGACAAGACAACTAAAGGTCTGAGCCTACTGTATAAATGTTCTGGTAAAGTTAAACTTTTTTTCCTCTTATGTTTTACAATCTCTAAACAATATCCATCTGGGGAATGCTGTCATTTAGAGATTTGGCCTTTTCTTGGTGTCACCTGGGGACTTCCACAATGCAATTAAGTCAGCTTTTATCCTTGTCTTCATCATCCTTCATACGGAGACAGAAATCAAGTTAAACTGAGCTCTTAATACTGATATCCATAAGAAGCCTTATAAAGCCACCAAATGAGTAGAAGAGAATAAGAAAAGATTTCAAGTGAAGAGCTGGTGACTTTGCAGAGCATACATAAACTCTGGTTCTTTGAATTGGAACATGCCTGAGTTGGGACAAGTTTTCATATTTTTGGACAGTCTGTTTGAAAACTAGATGACCATTATTTGCTTTTTTTCGTGAGAAAGGATGCCATAGCAAGGTTTTCTCAGTTCTGTATTTCCTGTGTGCCAGAATCATTTTTTGTCCACCAAAGTTGAGCTTACTGACGTGTAAAATCTCCAGCAACAGAAAGTCAAAGCCTGCCACGCAAAGACACTGTCACACAAGAAAAGATTTTTAAAAGTGATGCCTCTAATAAGAAATTTTGATGATGAAATATTGATGATTGATGTCACCTTTTGGTCATACCTCTATGTGCAGGCCTGAGTTAGATTGTAGTTCCATCCAGCTGCTTGTAGTTGTACTCAAAGCTAAGGAAGGAGATGCTGCTTACTCACTTTGTGGCGCTGTTAGTTATTGTGAGTTTCCACCAAGGTGCATAATGGATTACTTCTCTTTCCGTCTGTTTGGAAAATCAAGGAAAAAGAATGGAAAATTCAAATATGGAGAGATATGATTGGTGTGGAACACCTGATGTGGTTATGAAAGTAAATGTCTTCAGAAGTTTACGTGACACCTGCTGGGAACTGGACCGATTCTGTAGGGCTGGTTTTCCTCAGAAAAAAAGCTGGCCAACTCACATCAGCAGGATCTGAAATCACCTTGTGTTACTGAAACCTGTGGCTTCCTTGTTCTGCTCTGGTGTTTTTTACAAAATGAACATATTTGCAGCAGTAGAGTGGCATGCTCATATTTATTTAAATCTTTGGTGCTTATTTAATGTGTTTAAATAATCTGGAAAACAGCAAAAACACAGAGCCAGCAAGTCCCTTCTCAAGTTCCTGGAGACAGCTGCATTTTAATGCTTCATATCGAGCTTCATGCCAACTCTTTCTCTTCTTATGCACTCAACCTCACTGCACTATTCTTCTGAAGTTCATCCCAGGTCTGCATCTCTTGGCAGGCTAAAAACTTCACAAAATCACAAAACCATAGGGGTTGGAATTGACCTGAAGAGATCATTGAGTACAGACCCCATGCTACAGCAGGTATGCTACAGTAGGTCATTCAGGTAGGTATCCTGCCAAGCCTTGGATATCTCCACAGAAGTAGACATCATTCTATCCTAGAAGGCCATCAGACTGGTCAAGCACGATCTGCCCTTGGTGAAGCCATGCTGGTTGTCTCAGATCACCTCTTTGTCCCATATGTGCCTTAAGCTTTGAGGAGAACCTGCTCCATGATCTTCCCAGGCACAGAGATTAGGCTGACCTGCCTGTAGTTCTCCTGGACTTCCTTTCTCAGTTTCTTAAAAATAGGGCTAATGTTTCCCTTTTTTAAGTCACTGGGGGCTTCACCAGACAGCCATGACGTTTCAAATATGATGGAGGACATATATTATGCAGGCTGCTCCAAACATAATGTAGATTCCAAGAAAACAAAGAGGAGGCTTTACTTCTGGAGCAACCTGCATATATGCAGCCCAAGATGATCCTTGTTCACTGAGTGTGGCCCAAGCAAGTCAAAAGTTTGGACATGTCTGTCCTAATATAACACCTGCTGATGAGATTTCAGTGCTGGCTTTGTCTGAATATACTGTACAGTATATCCATTTATGAGAGGCGGTTCATGAACCCATAGGAAAATAGGTCTTTGAGCTGGCCCAGGCTTTCAGCAGCTACTTACTGGTACGATGGGAGAAGATCATTGGTAAAGGTGGTGAGAAAAATCAACTAACAAGTAAACAGACTTCTCCAAAAGAGTAGTGATGCATTGGAAAAGGCTGCCCAGGAAGGCTGTGAAGTCACCAGCCTTGGAGGTGTTCAAGAGACACGTAGAGGTGGCTCTGACTGACTTTGTTAGTGGGCATGGTGGGGATGGTCTGGGGTTGCACTTGATGATCTTAGATGTTTATTCCCACCATAAGGATCCAGCACACAGGAACTGGTTCAGACGTTGGACTTCTCTGCTAAAGACATTTAGTAGAACAGACTTTTCGCATGCAGCTGCTCTAATCTTCTCCTGAGATCTGTATGTAGGCACTCAGATGTATAGGTCAGCTCATACAAGGTATAGCTCACATTGTGTCAGGAGACTGGATTGCCAGCTTCAGTAAAAGTTTCAAGCCAGAATGGAGCAGGACAGACTTTGGTGTGTGCTGGTAAGCAGAACAAATTCCTAGGCACCTCAGGCTTGTACTGACCAACTTTGACGTTCATGTGCCTTCTCTGTCATCTGGTTCCCGTACATCAGCAGAATTTCTTTGGACCCTCCAGCTGAGCATCTTAGATTTTAGTCAAAGCTGCCTGAAGCAGAGGAACTACCACAAAGAATGGTGTGTCCTTTCAAAAAGTGAACCCCTTTTTGATGAGAGTAAGTGCATGAGTCAGTGAAAGAAAAGGTTTACAAATCTTGAGACTGGGTCTATTGTACAAACACTTTACCACTGACATTGTTGTAAAACTTGTTCCAGGTTCTGTAGGAAAAAAAAAAAAAAAAAAAAAACCATATTTGTCCAATATTTTTGTCCTTAAATATTCATGGCTAAAGCTCCCAAAGCCAGAAATCTTTGTTTTCTATACTAAAGACAGATCTCAAATGGTGCAAGGTCACTACTTGGCTGCAAGTACTTGGACACAACCTGTTCCAGTGCATCACCACCCTCTGTGTGAAAAACTTTCTCCTTATCTCTAATATAAACCTTCCCTGTCTTAGTTTAAAACCACTGGAATATTTGTTCAACACCACCTGCAGGAAGTCCAGGAAGTGTAGGCTAGAACACATAAATGGGATATTTTTCTTTACACAGATGTGGCTTATGTCCACAAAATACTTCCCAAAAGAATCAAGATCACTTTGACACTAATACCACTTCTATGGTAGGTATGAGTCAAATCCAGAGGGACTGTTTTCTAACTGAGAAACTAGGAATACTAAAGAATAAAATAGGGTATCCTTTACTTGCTTAAACTGTTCCTACATAAGAACTGTTCCAACAAAATAAAATTGACACCCCAAATAGTTATTCTCCTTAGTGATCTGAGAGTTTCTTAACATTAATTCACTGTGCATGTCTACCTGACTATCATGGAAAACATGTAGTGTTTACCCCATTGTTCATATGGATATCAATAACTAATTGCATTTTCACTGTTAAGTCCATATCTCTTCATTTCATTCAAATTACACTCTGTGATCCAAACCAAGTGACTGAAGTGAACTTTCTGTTACACTGATAGGACAAGAGGAAATGGTTTTCAGCAAAAAGCAGGAAGATTTGGATTAGATGTTAGGGGGAAGTTTTTCATTGAGAAGGCAGTGAGGTGCTGAGACAGGTGTCCCCGGAGGCTGTTCAAGTCCAGGTTGGATGAGGCCCTGAGCAATCTGATCTAGAATTGATCTAGCAGTTGGCAGACCTGTCTGCAGCACAGGGGTTGGAACCTGGTGATCTTTGAGGCCCCTTCCAACCCAAGGCATTCTGACAAAAGCATGACAGGACTTCTGAGATTTGGTCTAGCATTGAGTGCTCTTCTAATGACAGAAAGTAGTCATACCAGCTGCTGTAGCACTGCTTTAGATGAGTGAACACTCTGTGAAGTTCTCCCTGTTTCCTAACCTCTTCTTCCAAATACAATGGCAACTGCTTTACAGTGATCAGGAACAGTGGTACTGGAAAACAGGACACATTTCACTCATCTTCAATGATTGCAAGTAACAGTTAGGAAGCTTCAGTCCACTGAAATTGGAGTGCTGTAAAAAACAGTGGAGTTGGACCCAGTCCCCAACCAGTGTCCTTTTACAGTAACAGTGCAAGCTGATTTTTACTTTTTTTTTTTTTTTATTACATCAATGTTTTTGTTTCATATGACTGTTACTACCCCATAACACACTAATTACTATCATTTACGAAAACGAAGAACAATAAGCAAAGCAAAGATCCATCCTTAGAGAACTGGATGTTCTGTGCTGACCTTCCTGCATGCAGGGAAGGGGGAAAAAAAAGAAAAAAAGAAAAAAAAAATAATTTCCAGCTAATTGTTTCTGTTCCAGTCTTTGGCAGCTATGCCAGAGCAAGCACTGTATAACAGTTCTAAAAAGACCAAAACAAGAGAAATTACATGTTCAGAAGATCTTTGTTATTTGACATACAGTAGTACGCTTCGTTTTCTTTTCAACTGCATTTTGGGATGGTTTTTCAAAAGGAAATAATCCTGTGAACAAAATATCTGGCTGAGTAACAAAAGGGCAGCCAAGTCTGATCCACAGGTGATGAACACTTGGCCAGCAACCAAACTTATGCTAAAGACAATTAAAAAGGACAAAACTGTCCATCTGCTTCTTCAGTTAATATAGATGGAGTGTAAAAAGGTGCTAATAACCTCTAAACAGTGAACCTTACATGACATGCTCAGACCAAATGTCCTGCAAAAAAAACTGCTATAAAAAATGACTCAACACAAAAGGTCTGTGAAAAGAATTCTAGTATAACACTAATGTGAAGAACTCCCTCATGTTTTCATGCTTAGTAGCAATAAAAAAAAAAAAAAAGTGGTCAAATTGTCCAGATCCACCATGGGCTATAAAATTTGATCCTCAGATCTAACATCTTTTCTATTTTAACTGTAGTAGCTAAAAGGATAGCTAAAATCTCTTAGGAATATAAATCAACTGGAGACCAGCATGTATACTGAAATAGTATGCGAGAGCATCTTCTAAGTCACATGCAGCTCATATTAATGCAAGTCCTTAAAAAGAGTTATGTGTCAAGGAGATATATAAGTAGTAAAACACCGTAGCCTTTGAGTATAAGATTTTACATAACAGAGAATTAAACTTCATCAAAAGTATAACACATTTATAACTAAACAGATTATTTTCCTTAGTCACCATATGCATACCAAGTCATACTTCAAATTAGCTAATAGTTTGATAGTTACATTCTTGAACAGCAAGTAGGATACCCAAATTCCAACTCTTGCGTCAACTCAAACCACAGAGTTATCTCCTTTGTCTGCATTTTACTCTACAGATAAATCCCTCAGTCTCCTGCTGTCTAAAATTAAACCATGTGTCCCTGCTTCATTCTCATACTCCTTGCTTTACCCTACACCTATAAGGCACTGGTTTGGGAAACTAAAGCTATAAGCTAATTTATTTATTTATTTATTTATTTATTTATTTATTTTGAGTGTTATATCTTTGCTGAGAGAGATGTTCAAACAGGTCTATGGTGGGGGCATCTGAGCACTGGGGTAATGGAAGCAGCTGAGCAGATGGCATAAAACAAAGGAGCTGCTAGCAGGGCTGCCTCTTTAAGCAGCCACCCATGGTTATTTCTCCTCAGCACTGTCCTAAAACTATATCTTCAGACTCATAACAATTTTAAATGAATGCATTTTGGTCTTCTTGTGGGCAATATAAAAATAATAATAATAAATGAATAAATAAATAAATAAAACAAAAAACGGTGGTGCTACCCTTGTTCACTTGGCTGTTCACACCTTTGCCTACCCCATTCCTTCTGCCCAGCACTATCATTCAGGCAGACATGCACTGAGGCTCATTAGAAAACTCAGTCACTTCAGTTTGGGTTTTCTTCTGTTTACTTTCCTGTTAAAAACACCTCTATAACAGAAATAATTTTCAGTTACTCTTGAGTTGATACTTCCTCCTACAAAGATGCATGCTTTTAAGCATATGCTCAGTGCCTCCCCAGTGATTTTCCTCAGCTCCAAACACATTCTTATCACTTGCAGGTTTTTTTTGTTTGTTTGTTTTCTAGTAGTTCAAAAGATCTTTATCAGGAGGTCCTAATCTTAAAACCCCTTAAACAATCTGTGAGTTTCTCCTAGCAAATGCCTACAGATACCTTAAAAAAACTTTGTATGAGTAGAAGTTCAAGGCACTTTAGGCAAGAACAAGGCTCCTATGACTTGAATCTAGCTGTAGCAAAACAAGTGTCACAAAAAACAGCCACTATTAAGATGATTGGTTTCATCTTATAGGAGGATTAAACGGAGGTGAACTGACCTTTCTAATCATGCAAGATTTGGACAGACACGTTTACTCTGTCTCCCACAGTAACTGAACAGTTTGCACCGGCTCTCCAGGTATCAGATTCAATGCTGTTCTGGTCCAAATCACACAGTCACACAGCAGGATACGATTCCTTGTAATGCTGCCAGAACAGCTACATCAGGAGTTTAGGCTACCCAGATCAAGGCTGCTCAAAACATCTTTTAACCCACAATTTTTTCCATTTCTTCATTTTTCTAAACTCCTTCTCTAAAGCTCCAAGGGATGTGGGCAAAGGAGGAAAGGATAAAGGAAGACTTATGCTTGTTTCTCAAGAAACCAGATCAAACATGGTAGCAAGCATTTCCTCAAATAGGATTCACACTTTATAACCTTTCTTTGACAATGGTCCTCTAATACAGTAGCAAAGAACGTTCGTATGAGTGGTGATTCATTTATAATACACAGGTATCAGTCAGTTGCTAAAAGCAAGTAGGACTCATTCAGGTAGGTCTTTTCTGTTTGAACCCACACAAAGTTACTCAAACAAGATTAGGCAAAGTTAGTTGAAGGAAAGTAGTAGAGCAAAATAGTGGAGAAAGAAAGAGAATTTCAGGAAACCTTTGTTTCCAGAAAATTCATCATCTGAGTGCAATGTTCAAATATCCCAACCTTAGTGGAGAGAGATACATTGCTTGGACTGTTTAAACCATTTTTACTGAATCACTGGAACAGATTTCTGGAACAGATAAACCTTTCTACTTTATTGAGCAGGCACAAGGCAGAAGAACTTATGATTCTACTAATCAAGAGCATAACCTTAAAATGCATTTTTCTTGCAAAGAGAAGTAAGGCCTAAGAACTCCAATACTCAGATAGTCTGAGCACAAAAAGCAGCTTTTGTTTTCAGAAAAACAATTCATAATATTACACTTCCCTCAGGCTGGTTGTTAACTCATTTTTGAGCAGAGTAAGGTTCTTATCTACTGATATGTTCTGGGGGAGGAGGCCAAGGCTGGTTGGGTTTTTCTAAATGTGAGTTATCTTCATGCACATGGCTAGCTTACCAGAGGGCTTAATGCATTCCTTTAACCTCAGAAGGCCTGGGCTCATACGACCATCTGCCCTTGAACTCCATCTTTCCATTTCAAAGCTATTTGTACAACTGAAAATGCAGAACAAACACAGCAATCATATCCTTATCAGTTCTAGCCCTCACAGCTGTGAATCTTTCATTTTTATTGCTGAACAGTTTGGGCTTTATTTCTTTAAGCCACTCTAATTAACTGAATCCAATGAACTATTTCCAAAGATTCTCCATCAGAAACCCAAGGGCTACTATTTCAACTAGAGAGCAATCTTAAAAACAGAGTTATCATTGGTGGAGAGAGATTAGTATGCCTCGAGCACCATCAGAGTGCTGATGGCCAGAGGTATACGCACAGCAAGCACAGGATTGTGGCATGAAAAACCAGCCAGGATTGCAAATAAGGTTACACTGCTAATGAGGAACCAGAGGAATCAGAGCAGGAGGAAAAGCCAATTTACTATGCTTTCCTGTCTCAGCACCGCTCAATTTAACTGCCTCAGAGGGCCAAGTACCTTCAAGTATGCCCATTAACAGCATTAAAGTTGCTTCAAGTCTCCCTGGAAACTTTCTTCCCTCAAACATAAGTTCATAACCTTTTTTTCTTTTTTCTTTTTTTTTTCCCTTCCACTTCTATAAAACTGGTACTTGTATTTGATATAAAGATGTTACATAAAAAATAAATTAAAAAAAAAAAAAGATTTTCTGCTTACAATATATTATACTTGTGTAACAAACAAAGGCCTAGGTATGATATACCATTGTCTTCTAACTGTCCACAAATTTTAACATTAAATATTCAGAAAAGAAAAAAAAAAAAAAAAATCAACGCAGGAATTAATCCAATACTTGAAGTTTTTTCCTCTTTCTCCTCCACAGAGAAGGAGATAATTACATGGGGTGAAAATATGTTTACAGTAAAACTCAAAACCAATAATACCTTAATCACATGAGCTATGATTTGCATCCTCACAGCCACAGAACCTGTAAGAATGTTGCCAGTGAAGGAAAGAAGAACCAAAAGGCAAAAGAAGAAATGATAGTTTTGTTCCAGAGGGTTCTCCGCTACATCATTTCTTGGTGAGACGATATCTCAGGATATGTTTCATTTTTATTTTGTGGTTAATTTGGGACCCCCAGAGTTATTAAATGCTACTTGAAGTCTCTTCTGTTAGGTCTTAAATTGATATTTGTAATCTGAGACAATAACTAGAGGGGAACAGGGACACGATGTAAAGTGGCATCAGGTGTTCTCCAGAGTATGTAGCTCGCTCAGGGGAACAGACACAACAGGACGTTTGCACAGATCTCTTTTCACAAGCTTTTACATTACTGCAATTCTGGCTTCATTTCTCTCTGTTAATCTTTCCCGGGAGAAAGAAAAATATTTTTCACTGTTATTGGCAAAATCCATCAGAGACAAATCCTCAAAGTCTCCTACTGAAATGATCATGCCACATTATGAAGCAGCTGACAGCAAGACAGAAACTACTGGAGATTAAGACAGGACTAGACTGTATTAATATATTCTTCCTCTATAGGCTTCCGATGAAACCAAACTGATAAAGAAAACTCCCTCTCTACCCTCCACTACTTAATACATTCTTCACATCGAGCACGTCAGCTGACAAAGCTCCATATCAGTCTCAGTGCTTTATTAATAACCCTGATCCAGTCAAAGCTTTAACCTGATTTTACTTTTGCAATAGGAGTAAGAGACAGTCAGAAAGCCTGTGAGCAATCTCAGCCAATCTTTTTGGGGTGAGGCATGAAAAGTCTTAGTTAATTCAGTGGGAATCCCCACAGATTACTTTCAAACGGTTTGACTGGAAGGCCAAATTAGCCTGGACAGTTGAGCAAAAAAACAGACTAGCAAATGTTGCTGAGCAGGGCTTAAAATCCAAACTCTGTGTAAAGTGTTTTATTTTCTTGATGTATGTGAATTCTGCAAAAACTATTTGAACTGTTCACATTAATTTTCTATTTACTAAACCGATGAAAAGTCAGTTGAGTACATTATATTTTTTTTATAATTTTAATGATGTATGATAATTAGAGCTACAGTTGGTCAAATATTAATTGCCAGTGAAATCAAGACATCAGTTGACATATACTGTCTTGGCTCCCTTTGAGCACATGAAGCAATACTGATTTATCCAAGCCAGGGATCTTTGTAGAGTTCAGACTTATTAAAAGCCTTCTGCTGTTCTGATCTTTTTCCTTAAGCCTTTTAATAATTACAGACATCTTATAGCAAGTAAATTATCACTAAGTGTTCATCACAAACATGTTTTTAACCAGCTACTGAAAGACCGCAAGAAAAAAGTAGTTGTTCTGTTACCCAATGGGTTGATTTTCCAGTTCAAAAAGCTTTCAGGAATTTGACTGGAACAACTTCAGTTCAAGAACTTGTGCATATATTTGCTTGCACAAATATCTGCACGCAGGGGTATATTGACAAGAATCCTTACAACCCACATCCTATATTTGACTAACAAGGTTTCATTTTGGAAAAAAAAAAATTACACAAAATATATTTGCTCACGCTTTCTGTAGTAACTATCAGATGCTAATTGTGTAATTGTGAAAAAAAAAAAAAATAGAAAAGAAAGCTCTTAAATAAACCTGAATAGTTAATTAATGTGCCAACAAATCTGGTGAGTACCACTGCCAGAGCAAAGCAGGGTGAGAAGATAAATACTTCTGGCTGGGAGCAGGGGATGAGCAGAAATAAAAGGAAGATGAAAGGATGACTTTTCAGTAACAACCACTGAATGATTTGGTGTTTGCATCATTTTCCTGCATGTACAGTAGGCCACCAGAAAGGACTGTAGTCTTTTTCCTTATATATCCAAGCTTGTGTGCTTTGGTGCACACATGTGCAACATAGACTCCCTTGGAAATATCAAATAGATGAAAAAAATAAATAAGTAAATAAATAAATAAACAAGTTTCCAGTAGATTCCCTTATAAAATATTTAGTCACCCAAGCTCATATAACATTCTGAATGGAGCCCTGTTTGCATGACAGGTAGGAAGGTAATCTACTAGAGTAGAAACTGCACTGGAAAAAAGGCCATTCCTTTCTTGCTTTATTAGTTACACTTCAGCATTTCCAGTACTGCTTTGATGTATGAAAGCATGCCAGACTCATGTGTACATCAGCAGCTACAATGCAGGTGTCACTCAAACTGCCCAAGTATTTTTCCTAAGCCAAGAGAAACATTTCTCTGAGCATCACCACTGTTTTGCTTGTTTTCAAGCAGAGCAGAACTAGGTTTCCCTGAGTCATGACAACTTAAAATGATTCCTTTGCACCTGAAGAGCCTTTTGAAATGAACATCCTCAATGATCACATTGTCCAGAGGGTACAAAACTGAACAGCAGACTTGACTGCAATACAGAAAGCTAAGAGACAAAGTAGGTAATGATTTTTATTTTTTTTTTACTTGCTCTGTGAAGCAGCTAATTGCTTAGAACATATGTACCAGCCACCCCAATATGCTTTTCCCAATGGAAATAAACAAAAGAAATCAGTGAACCAAACCCTCAATGAACCCAAATCTACAATACTGGGGCCACTTTCAGCTTCACCACAGAATGTATCCCAGCTGCATTTCACAGTTTTTTTGCTGTTTGTTTTTGTTTGTTTTTGGTGCAGTTTTACACTTTTCACACACAACACCAGGCTCAGTGTGGAGAGGCCCCTACTCCTCCCAACCCACATCACAGTACTTTCCCTGATTTGTGAAGGTCAATGAAGCCTTGTTATGTTATGATGTCTCAGGTGATGCTGATTAACCCAGGCTGCAGCCTAGATCCACCACTGACTACACTGACACAACTCACAGGGAAACGTTTGGAGGTTAGGAAACCGATAGGTAGGGTTGTCCAGGAACATGCTTAAACTGTTTTTGTCATCTAAGCTGTTGCATGAAATTGCAGCCAGTGGAGAAGATGTAAGTCTCCTTTGTCATGTATCTTTCTTAAATACTTTTATCTGTGCAAAGTATTTGCAATATGTTGCTGCTATGACCAACCTGGGAATGCTTCATTTGCAAAATCTTTCAAATTTTACTTTTTTTTTTTTTTTTTTTTTTCCCCCCCACATAAATTATTTCCCAAAATTTTCCAGATTATCTCATCAAAAGAGGAAAAAAAAGGAGGAGCCTTTGAGGATATATTTTTCAGAACAAAAAGATCAGATTTCTGTTCCAATCTCTGAGTCTAAAGCATGTTTTTATTGTAAACTGAATTCAATTAAAAACTTTGCTGCTTTAATAACAAAATAAACAAAATAAAACAAAATAAACAGAGTAAAAATCCCCGTAATAATCTGGAGAAGGCTCCATTTACCATCTTGATTTAGCAGCTCTTTTAAACCTCTACAACATGCAAAACATTAGAGGGACATCTAACCTTTTTCTTCTCTTTGAAATAGTCTTGCTGACACGGCACTTCTTCCTGTAAAGCTCCCACAGCTTCTAAGTGCCAACTAGTGTGCCTTTCCCAAATGACTTTTCTACTCCAGGAAAAGAAAGGGAAAAATAATCTAATTCTCAGTTCCAGTGGGATTACTCTGAGAAATCTCTCAAGCACTGAGAGGGCCTGAGAGCATTCCTGATGCACCGCACGTAGTCCCCTGGTGTGACATTGCTGCAAGCTCGCTCCCAGTTTCACCAGGATGGCTCCACCCTGTTCCAGTGTAATAGCAGTAAGTTCATCAGGAAGGTGCCACAAACAAATTCCTTAGCACTGATGGCACCAGGGGAGATGTGTCCTTAAGTACTTTCATTATAATTCAGCCTGAAGTGCTTTCTTGTAATGCAGTCCTTCGATTCTCTTCCTTATAATGAGAAAAAGCAATTGTCTGCGTTATTTGAAAGTTAAAAAGATAAGGCTTAGTAATTCTGCTATTAAAGTTTGGGTATCGCTTCCTTCAACATCTAAAAGGTGTAGGGAGGAGACTAACACCTGATAACCTGACATCTGACATTCTAAGTAAGAATCGTGGAAGAAGGTGAAAAAAGGTTTCTTTAATTAAAGAGTGGCTACTCAACACACAGATCCTTGAAGAGTGAGGACTGCCATTAAACTTGCATATTGTGGAAAAAAGATGATCTTTAAGGATAACTGTTCAGCCTTTTATCTGTTCATTGTGTTTATAAAAAAAAGAGCCTCATCTTGGATTCCATTTGACAAACAAATTGCCAGTACTTATCAGGTTATTCCTGTCACTGATGTGACAAAATAATCATGAAGGGATTTTAAACTGTATCTGATTTCCCTCCAGGTATTTGTAGTCAGCAGAACTAAGGGAACAGCGGTATGAAAGTACTTAAGGTAGAAAAAAAGAAATGTAGTTAAATAACAAGATTATCTTTAAAAAACTTAGAGTAACACTGTGGGATTAGATTCAGTGATCTCTGGAGGTCTCTTCCAGCCTCTACAATTCTGTGATTTCTACAGTAAGTCTACAGTTGTATTATCAAGGGAAACAGAGGAAAAAAATGTTTTGAAGAGGCAGTTAAAACTTTATCCTTATTCTGTTGGTATGATTAAAATACCACTCTAAATTCTGAACTGAAAAAATGTGAGGAAGTTTTGCAGCATACCAAATTTATATCTATTTAAATTAAGTTAGGTATATAGTGGTCTCCAAAATACTCCTGAAAAGTCCAATAAAGAATGCAGCTGCAAAAGAAATACTCAAAAAAAAAAAAAAAAAAAAAAAAAAAAAAAAGCTATACATTTGACCATTCCCAACCTATTGCCCCACAGACTGGTTTTGTTGAGGTTCTGGGCTGAGCCCCAGTACCAGGCCCCTATCCAGGCTGCACAGAGGTTACTGCTCCTCCATGAATTCCCAACACACTTTGCGCACTAGGTCAGCCAACAGAATGTTAATCTTATTCTGGCAGATACAGATTTCCCTCAGAGAAAATGAAGATGCCGATATTTATTTAGTGATCCTTGTGGTTCTTACATTTAACATAACAGATCAGTGATTAGCCAACCAATTAAGAGATAGGTAGAGGAGTTAATATCCATGTGGCTGTTTTTTATGAGAGTGCTTTCATTTTTTAATAATTCTAGTGAAGCTGTCCCTCTCATTCAGAAGAAAATACATTCATGGGAACAAGAGGGCATTAACTTTAATTTCTTGTCAGACACTCACCTAGAAGAAGGCAGGATGCTGGCCAACCTTTATTCCTGAAGCAGCATATGCATTTTGCATGACTTTCACTGTCACTGGATGAAGAGACTGAACCATCTATAAAACATTTATTTCCTAATTTCCAGGTCAAATTTATCCAGAAGTCCCCTTGAACTTGCAGACAGGGAAGGCCAAGGGGGACTACAGACCATATCAGGTGCAGGGCACTTATTCCCAGTCATGTGATGTAGCAGTCACCATGTAACTCTTGTACAAGTAGGTTTAATGGGAACGTAAAACAGTGCATAATAATAATAATGTATCTTTAAGAAGTGCCACATCTAGCAAGCAAACATGCACTGACCCTTGCCAAGATTTTCTGCAATCCTTGATTATAAACAATTCTAACAAAGTAAAATGAAACCTGCTTTGTTTAAGGCTCTTACATTTACATATGACATATAAAGATATGTGCGATACTTCTCAGGCATGAAGACACAATTATTGTTGTTTTGAATTATTTAAACTTTTTTATTTTTGCCATAATGAGAAGCTAAAAAGAAAAATAATAAAGAGATAGTATTTTTTTTTCCTCCCAGTGTAATATTTCATGTTAGAAAACTTTAATATTTATGGTTGCTTGGAGAAGTAGAAATTATTTTCTACCAAAATAGTCTTTCTGCAGAAGAATACTTTGTTTTTTTATAGTTATCCCTAAAACAAACTAGACTGAATATTTCAATTGCTGTTATTAGTATTATTTAAAATTACAAAACCTACTCTTGTGCATTATCGGGCATTATTTCCCACTGGCAGATAAAAGACTACAGTTAAAAATTCAGCCTAGGCCATTTCCCTTATCTTCAGAGTACATTTCCAAGCCTAAGATTTTGATTGCTCCTTTTCTTTCATTAAATCAATTTAGTCAGGTTATGATCAAATACTTAGAAATGAACTAGTAAACATATCATGGAAATCCCCACTATCAATACAAGCTGAAAGAAAAAAAAATGAGCATAGCCCCGCCAGAAAGGACTTGGAATTACTCATGGATGGCAAGATGGACAGGAACCAATGATGTTCCCTCACAGCTCAGAAAGTCAGCTGTATCCTGGGCTGCATCATAAGAAGCAGGACCAGAAGGTTGAGAGAGGTGACCTAATCTGCACAAGTGAGACCTCACACAGAGTTCTGTGTCCAGATGTGGAGGCTGTTCAGCCAGGAGAAGAGAACGATTCAGGGAGACCTAACCATGGCCTTTCTGTATCTAGAGGGGGGCTGTAAGAAAGGAGACAGACTCTTTACCAGTGTCTGCTGTGAAAGGGAAAGCAGAAATTATTTCAAACTAAAAGAGGAGAGATTTAGATTGGACATAAGGAAGAAGTTTAGCTTTGTCTTCTACAGAAAGATGGTAAGGCACAGGAACATGCTGTCCGGAAAGGTGGTGGAAGCTCTGTCTCTAGAGACATTCAAGGTCAGGCTGGACAGGGCTCTGAACAACTTGATCTAGCTGTAGGTGTCCCTGTTCATTACAGAGGAGTTGGACTAGACGGCCTTTAAGTGTCCCTTTCAAATAATGAGATTCCATGAAATACTGTCACTGGCTTTATTAATCTTGACCATAGAGAAGCTTTTATTCTAATAAATGCAAACAAAAGATTTTTCTGTGGTTAGTGAGCAAGAATTTTTATACCAGATACTGATATCCCAACAGTACAAACCAATATAAAACACTACTATGACTTTAATTACCATAAAAAACATAGGATTAAGTTTCCCAGATGAATCTTGTCTGATAATATTAGCTCATGCTACTTTGGTGTGACTCTTAGTGCCCAACTGAGTTATCCAAGTAGCAGAATGGATTACTCAAGCAAGAAGACTTTTCCTGAAGTCAAGCTCCAAAATGAAGGACTTCAGCAACATTTGAGCTGCAGATTCCCTGATTATCATAATGAAGACTCTTATCCTAACTAGACTCTTGAATGGCCATTTCAGAATTTCCTCTTCCTCAGCAATACACACTGATCTTTTGACAGTTCAGCACTGGCAACTTGAGACAGATGCATACTCCACACACTGACTACTTGGGAGTTTCAGAGTCAACCACAGGTACTGCAAACAAACCTTTGCTGAACTTTTACCTCTTACACAACATACTCTACATCCCTGCCAAACACTGCCTGCCTTGGCAGACAGGAATGTGTGCCTGCACCATAGCTTCTGCACTGTATGATTTCCAGCTAGCAGTAAGGTCTCCTGTTTTCCCTCATCTACAGCTAAAAGAAATGTATCATTCCTTTTTAACCTACATCGAGTTGACTGTGGTAAAACAGTCTAGTAAAACATTCCAAAACCCAGCATCATTAACACTACTCAAGTTGGATTTTTATTCCTGCCTTGCCATAATAGCCCTAACACTTCAGGTCTATAAACATAGAGACTGGAGTAGTAAATACACCCAGTGTGGACCTGCCTGATTCAGTTTGAAACCAGATCAAGGTATTGTTGCACTGATGCTTTGAAATAATGCTGCTGAGACAATGAGTGAGCTGCACTCCCAGTTGCTAGTCCAGACTCATAACCAACTTTCAGTTGGACCAGGATGCAGATTCATCTCAGAAGTCATCTGTAAAATCACTACTAGACAAAAACAAACAAACAAAAGGGGACTGGCTTAAGATTTCCTTGATGGGAGAACGGCCTTCCATCCATGTTTGCTGAATATGAAGTAATACCACAAGCACCATCAACACTTAAAAGCATACATCAGCTACAGTAGAGTTCATTTGGAAACCAGGGTAAAAACCTGTCTGGAAGCTAGAAATGCTTTATGTTACCATGTTTCTTATTTCTTTAGATTTTTCATCTTCTTTCAATCGGGTACACTTGGGCAACCTGTAGCCAATCTTCTGACTACAGTATGAATTGTTTAAGTGCAAGGAAGGGCAGAGTAAAACAGATGGATTTCAAATGCCACAACACAGGCTAGAGATGCTGCATCAGCTGCAAAGATATTCCAAATAGAGAAACAGAGGCGAGGGTGACACCTCCTACAGGGTTCTGGACAGGTACTATTTAAAAATCATTGTTTCATTCCCAACATTTGCTTGTGGTTTTGTTTGTTTTAATCCAAAGATAAAGTTACAGCCTCTTCACAAACCTCTTCATTATTCTCTACCACTTTGTTTAAAGGAGGCAGACATACAATGCAAATTTCTTTTACAGGATCCACCAAGAAGCAGATATTGAAAGAAGCTTAGGACTGAAATTCCTGCCTGGGGATTCTGTTCTGCACACCTTTCAGTTAATTATGATCTCCCCAAATTTTTCCTCTTCAATCACACAGAAATCAAGCCTCAACAAATTCTCCCTTCCCTTCTACAATTTGTTTGCTTTCCAATCTCAAACAGTATGTCTGGAGATGGTAGGTACGATTGCAAACGCTATGACATTTACTTTTTGTTTCTTTGTTTTTCTTTTTCATGGAAGCAGTAATAAAGTATGAAGAACTCGTGAACAATTCAGGATCTCTTCAGCGTAGATCTAGTCAGAAAAATATTGAGCTCAACATCAAAACTTTGTATTTAATAGCTTGAACTCTAAGATACTTAAGTTTGAGGGAGCCAGAGTTCTCAGAACCTGGGGGACTCTATTTACAAGCAAGTTTTCTTTCATTAGTTTCTCCACAGCAGAAATTATGTTTTCAGCCTCCACACTGTGAATACTGAAGAGATGAGTCTAAGAGACATAAAAGCATCATTTCTTTGGCTGTGTGTGTTAAATTTTATGTATTCTAAAAGATCCATCTTCATGTACATCTTATTTTAGAGAGTTCACTTCTTGTAAATTTTAATGAAGTCTTTAAATTTTGCATTAGAATATGTCTAAAGGATGGCAATGGTGATGAGAAGAACAGGTCAAGATTCCCATATAAACTGCAGGAAAGCTGCTTTTGATAGAGTTACATAGAATCCTTTCTGCATTAAGTTCTCCTAATAACAAAACCTACACTTTCAGGCATCAGATATTCTTTCAGATGAGCAATTAATTAATCCAGTTCAATCACCTATTTGTTTCCACCCTTAAGTATACTCAGCTGAAAGTTCGTTTCTGCACAGTCTTATTCATGTAGCAGTTATTCTCACCTGCCAGAAAATGCATATATTTTAAAACAATCCTTTTTAACCAGGTATAGGTTAAAGGAGCCTTGTACAAGTGCAATAGCAGGTGAACAACGTGCAATTTGATGTGAGATGCCTGGGAGGCTTTTCATAAATCACCAGTAAGTCCATTTTTGTTACAGGCTTTACCAAGTGGATAGGTAGCTTGGCAGATCTGAACACATGAACTAAAATTCTTGGTATAAATAAACCATGTCTTGGATATGCTAGTGCCAACAATCTCTTATAATTGCATTTTTACCCCAACTGACTTGTCAGCAATTAACAGTTCTGCCTCCCCTCTTTCTGACACTGACTTATTCCCTCAAGAAGACAGATTGCCACAAAAATTACTCTTGGCTCCAAGAAGGCAGCTGAAGACCTGAATGCCCTTAGAAAAGGGCAGAGAGAGGAATTCCTTCCCACAGCCTTGTAGCAGTGCAATATTACACATATTCTCTGTAGAAATGAAGGCAGGGGAGTTCCCTGGTGGGTAGCTGTCACCAGCCACATACTATCATTTCCCTCCAGACACTTCATCTCAGATCTACAAAGATAACATGCGCTTCTCATTTAATACATTCTCATTTACATAGAGAACAATGAATTACATTGACTCCAAGGTCTCAGTCATTTAAGAGTAAAACTAGACAAAGTTATGTTCACATGGTGTTTGGCTGCAAAGATTTGCTTTGATGGAATAGCTTTGGATACTTCCCATTATTTCATATTTCCATAAACCTTACCAAGCTGTGCTGATGCCAGGTTCAATTAATCCATAACAAAAGGGCACAAGTGGCAAAAAACTAATTTAATAGCTATGTCACAAGCAGCTTCATTCATCTTCTTGCAAGCAGAATAGAATTCACTTCCCAATTTCCATACAGCAGAAACAAATCAATTCCCTCCTGCAGTGTGTTATTCTGGACCACAGCGTTGCCATGTGTACTGAGGCAGAGCAGAAGTAGCAGAAGAAGTCTGAATAAGTATATCCCTTGACCAAGTAGCTATTACTTCACTGCTTTCTCTTACATCTATTCAGCATGCACAAATACACACAAAGAAAAATAAATAAATAAGTAAATAAATAGGGGAGTTTCACCTCAGTGTGTTTTACATCTGATATTCATGATAAGGACCATAAAATGGCCTCAGCTTGAAGCCTCAATGGAAGATAGATCCTCCAAGCTTCCAAGGCTATCTTGCAGTTTACATTCAACCCACAGTTCCCAAACACAGCCATGCTTCTAAGAGCCACTGAGTTTTTCAGTCCTGTGTCAGGGTACATTATGTAGTTAGGGATGCTTTTTTAGGAAAAACTCTACCCAAAAGAGCTGCAGAAAGAAGGAATCCTTCCCAGGTCTAACATGAACAAGCCTGTAAACCTATGGAAACTGCTCAAAGAATGACATTTTCCAGGTCCACGACAGCACAAAAATGAAGTCTGAGCAGGATTATATGTGAATAGCAAATCCCTAACTGGTAGGCTGGGGGTCATCCATTCCCATCTTGGACATAGGAGCAAGTCATATTATTTGTCACCCCACAAACAGTTTTCCTAATAAAACTCCATCTTCAACCTCTCTCGTATTCCTATAGTTAGTTTATTTACAATTCCTACTTAGTTCTGTATTCAAGGAGAATGAAAAACAGATTTGATAAAAGATCTCCAAGCTCACATTATTTGAGTACTGAGCAGGGACTACGCAACAATGGGACTGCTAACTAACCAGACCAGATGCGGTGGGAGTCAGTCCTCCCACTCCCCAGCAAGCTAAAGATAGAGATACTCATTTAATAGGTTGGCGGGGGAAACGCTATTGCTAACAGCAGGCCAGGTTTAAAAAGCAAACACCCTGCAGTGTACACACAGACAATGAGCTTCTTTCAGCTCTTCATAGCCCCTGGTTTTGGTCCTTGGACAGCCTGCTCCTTCTGCCATGACCACCTCACTGCTGTGATCTGGCAGTGCAGTCCTGGACATGATTCCTGTTCTATGATTCTATGACATGCCAGTGGACACCTCCCATCTATTCCCAGCCACAATAGTCACACTGCTCAGTGGCACAGTACTACACCAGCCACAATTTTATGAAGGATACCACCCATAACTCCAATTTGCAACACTTTAATGAGAAGAAAATTACTCTTAAAAAATATCATAAATTACATCTCCAGACCCAGAGCATTCATAAAGATAAGAAGGGACAGGTGCGTGCTGGGGCTAAGCTCTCAGGTCATGGTGGAGTTTTGTTGTGATGTCTTTCCTCTCACCAAGCTGGAAAGACAACCAACTCACATTAACAGCTCAGAGTACTCATCCCACACATGTTGTAGGGCAATCCAGGAAGAAGTTATCTTCAGCATTGCTCTGATACTCCCACATTCACCCAGGCTGGGTGCCTCCCAGTGCTGACTGGCACCAGCAGGTTGATGCAGGGCAGGAAAAAGGGCCTAGATGGGTCACTTGATATCAGCTTGCAAGAAGACAAGTCTCAGAGTTGGATTATCCCTGCAGAAACCTGCAGACTAAGACAGCTGACCTCTGTCTTAGGGGACTGAAAAGCTGTTTAGGATGAGGTAGAATCACTATACCATGTCCAAGAGCTTTTTCTATACACTGCAGTAGAAGAGTGCTGGCCCCAAACAGACCTTTTGTAAGAACTAAGCAGGAGGCAATCTAATAAGTCTGTATTTACACATATGCAAGGAGACTGTCAGAGATCTGATCTGGCCACTGTCAGATCAGAAGATACAGGTCAAAACTTCTAGAGGCAGGCAGGGCCTGGGCTGCTCAGGGGAACTGAAGCCAGCCCTAGCCACAAGTTTCAGTAATTTCTGGAGGTGCTCTTGCCCAGGAAGCATCTGTCGCCTATACAAAGCAGCCACTACTGTCCATAAGCTCAATTACACACAGCCAAAACACTGCAGCCTCTTCTCATCCCATATCCATGACAAGGCTTTGGGAAGAATTCTGAGGAGCAATATGCTGGCATTTCCTTAAAGCCAGAGGTTTCTCAACACCAATATGTCCTGAAAGCAGAAGCCAGAACAGATGTCTCCAGGGAGGCATCTACATGGGAAGCAAGTTTAAGAGAGCCCCACAAGTCAGCCTTCATGCTTTCTATCCAGCACCATGTTCTGTTCCTCCTTTGAGTCCTGTTGCTTTCAGGACAAAAGCAGAGATTTCACACTGCTAGCAGCATTTTCACTTCATAACCCTTTTGTGACCTCCACTGGTGGGCTTCTCTCTGAAAATTCGTAGTTTATGGCTTCAGGGGTGCTGTTTTCTATTGGAGCTGTAAAAGTGTTTGGAATGTGAAATAAAACCCATACAAATCAGCATCCAAAAATTCACAGCCACATTTGTCCAGTTTAACTCAAATCCATACTCTGATAATATGGATCGAACACGGATGTTTTCAGAATTCCTCCATTCCTTTTACTAAAGAGTGATGTGGTCAAAAATCTTCTGTGAAGTTCCACTGCGGCAGCTTAAGTACTTTGTAAAGGCTCTGGATTTTGAAGAGGTACATTTCCAGGTTTGTACTATCTTAATGAAGGGCTTGGGAACTGAGGCCCACATTCACACACTGCTGAGCCTCTGACAGTGACTGAAAGGCATAGCCCAGGTTAAAAGCCACAGACAGATTAAAAGCTACATCTGACAGCAGATGACCTGGCATGGGCAGACAATCTGTTATGAACTCCATGACCTCTTTGGGGGTTTTAGATAGGAAAGACAGGATCATCATCTGTCACCTAGTATTGACATGAAAAACCTCAAGGGAAAATAGACAAACACGCTTAACATTCATTTTACATGTTAAGTGTGACAAATCAGGATATGGCAGAAATAGAATTCTGCTGAATTGTTTTTCTCCTCCACTTGGTGCTGGCTTCTTTGCTTTGCTGACAGTACAGCATGTTCCTTCCTTCTTTTTTCATATGCCTGTGTCTGAGTGGAAGGCACATAAGAACTTCTTAAAAACAGCACATGCTCACATTAAAAAAAATTAGGGAGGACTGGCAGATATTTGTGCTTTCTGAGCATCAGCGGGGTTTTCTAGCTACAAATTCTTCAGATGTTGTGGGTTTGACAGAATCTATTCCAAGCTTCTTGTTTCCCCGCTCTTCTTCACAGATTTACAGTTGGTGGTGAATGCTATGTGTACCAGCCCAGCTGCTCTGTTCGAGCTATAAAACAGTTTTAGTCAGCTAACTGGATAAGAGAGCTTAAAATAGTGCAGCTCTTTACTCTTTATCAGCTTAACATTTTCCAGTACACAACATTAGAAGCTGAGAAATACAAAACAGCCTTTTCAAAATTTACATACATATTCTGGGGCGTTGTTTGATGTTGTTTTAATATTGGACTAAAAGAAAATGGGATTTAACACTATGAATTGCCATTCTAAATAGTGACCAAAGATTCCGGCTGAGCTCTTTTCTCTAACAGCAATTACTCGCTAATTAACAGACTGTTAGCAAGGATTTTGCCTTTCTTTCAGTTTTAGAAAAGACCCCGCTGGGGGATTTGTGCCTTGTGTCCTAAGCCAAGTCGTATTTTCTAGACTCTCTAGACATTGGGAAGAGCCTCACTGTTTGCTCTTTGGTTTTGTATGAAAAGAGTAAGATTCCTTTATTCCACAGCTGCATAGTTTGACATAGAAGCACCAAGACCATTTATCTGAACCTCCAAGGATAGGAACAAAGATTAAAACCTTCTCCAGTTCTAACGCCTGCAGAACACAGTAGTATCAAATGACGGTTATTTTTAAGACCAAAATCATTTTGACGTGTTGAATCTCTCAAATCCCCCATGGCACCATGCCTCTTGGCAAAGCTTGCAATATGAGTCATGCCAGTAAAGCTGTTTGAATTGGACTGCCTTTTTGCCCAATCCCCCTAAAACCCATAATAATTGGGTCAGTTATAGTTGCTTAGTTGCTTCAGTGAGTGCTAAAGCTGTCAGCCAATCCCAACAACATGTTTCAAGCCTGGCAAAATTAAATGTAATGTAAATCTTCCCATTCATGTCACTGGCCTGGAAAGTTTATGCATGGCCATTCTGTCTGGTTTTCCACGTGTGTTCCAGGACTTGGTGGCCAGTGCCAACCAAACAAACCAGAATGGGAGAAAGGTGTTTAGTTCCTACTTGTTTAAGAAAAGAAAAGAAGAAGAAAAAAAGCTGATTTGCTCCTAACTGAAGGCAGGTTTCACAAGTACAACCCAGAAATCCTTACAGGAAGAAGACAAACATCTTGAAGGCAGAAAGATACTCCCTCAAAATCCAAACATCAGGAAAACCAAGAGACATGAACCTTAGGCAGCCACAGATCAACAATCTTGTGTCATGTGGAACTGTTTGGCTTAACAATAGCAGTTTTTTCCCCCTCCTTTATTCCATCTCTGTAAGGGTGTAAACATCAGTGTGGTCCTAAACCTATGTAAAGTGGAAACACAGTCTGTGTTTTTCCCAGGTAGTCAGTTAGTTTCCACTGACAGAAGTCTTGAATCAGAAACTGTTGTCTTCTGTCTAACATCAACGTCTCTGTCTAAATATGGCAATATATATACATTTCTTTCTTTAATGCAAACCAAATATTAACACAAGCAGTCATAATTGGTCTCTATACCAGTTTTAAGTGCTATGTAAGAATATGTTGCCTTCCTCAGGTTTGTTATTATTATTATTTTTTAATCACAGCACATTCAACATCACATTTGAACTTCCAATGTCATGAATAAGATATCAGCAGCTCTTTAAATATTGAAACAGAGACAATATTTTGGCTGATGATTGTGATCCCTACAAGAAGGGAATTAAGTTTATTTTCACAAGTCCACATTTAGAAAACAAAATATAATAAACTAGTTGAATTAATCTTTCATCATATATTACATACTAGAAATTAAAAAGAGAGCTACAAATTCACAAGAAGTAGTATGAAATATTCTTCCCTTTTACGGTTTTTGACTCTGTTCTGAACAAAGAAAACAACATCCTTCTAGTTCTCCCTTATTTGGAGCTGCTCCATAATTTATTTCTTATGGAAGCCTGAGAAGGGCTGAAGACCCAAAGGATTCTGCAGGTGTAGTAAACTGCAGTGTTAAGCTTTTCTAACCTTCAGAAGAAAATGCAATTATATCTCAGAATTTTTGTTCTTCCCTTATCTGTGTCAAGAAGGTTCAACACCATTTTTGTAACTAAAGAGTTTCTAACATAACTCTGATCTCTTAAGTGCTGGACATACGGATTTCCCCTGGCAAAGCTCCTAATGACGTACTGGTCTTACTGTAACTAGATACGACAGCAGAATAATTTCCCTTATATGCTTTTAGCATGCAGTATGCATAGCACTCAGTATTCTGATTTACATTTACAACTCACCTATTCACTGATTACTGTATTGTTGGTATAACTAGGGCAATGCTGCAAAAGCCCAGATCCACACCCCTGAAATTATAGCAAAACATAATTCTGAATAAGAAAAGGCAGACTATCCATCTTTTAAATACAATTAAAAACATGGAAACAGTAAATAGCTATATATTTATTTTTTGGCCTTTTATGTTATTTTATTCCATTGGGATCACTATAAAAACTGGTTGCAATCAGTCTGATGCAAACGCTTAGAATGCTCTGTTAGCTTCTTGTTTACCAGCATAATATCCTCTCCTGAACAACACGGCAAAATGCAAAATGTACACATCCCTAAACCAAACATTAGATTCCAGATCTTCAACTTCAGAAAGTTTGCCTAACCTCTGTGACAGCCTTTTGACCTTACCAGAGGCTCTTGAATTACAATAACATGCAGAGCATGCTCTGTGGGGAGTGTAGGCTGACAGGATTTAGTAAGGTTTAGCTGCAAGTCTTTTTGTGCTTTTTAGCTTTTGTTCATATGTTATTTAAAAGAATACACTGCAGTTGTATGCCATTTCAGACTTCCCATTTTTACAGAAATAACATAACTTCAGATTTATTGCAATTGGGATATATAGAATATGGCAAGTAGAACTAGTGATGAACCTTGTCTGTCCATCAATTGATAAAGAAAAATGAGACTGAAGTGAAATAACTTGGCTACCAGTAAAAAATTGGAAAGATATGCCTGAAGGAACAATGGGTATAAAGGATACAATGACACTTGGAAAGGTAGAAGAGACCTCTGGCTCTTCCAATCTTTCATTGACATCTTTCAGTTAGAGGAGCAGTATGTACAACCAATGCCTGAGATGCAGTATAAAAGCAGTGACTGCTTTTATAATGCAAACATCTTTTATGACTGCAAACATCTATTTGCATGTGTTTAAAAATAAAATAAAAAGACTGAAAGTCAGGTTTTAAAAGGGAACATGAAGCAGTTTGAAAACAAGGATGGGGCAGACAGTGCAGAGCGCTGAGTGGCAGAGAGTAAGAAAAAAAGATTTATTCTATCGCAGTGCACTCCTTGTCCTGCAGCCACATTCTTGTTGGTAACAGATGGAATATCAAGCATGCCTTGGGTGAGCTATGCTGGCATTTAACATTTTGGAAAATGTTTTCTTTTAAGCTAGTTGTTCATGGAGGGATGTGCAACAGTTGTAGTCTTAGAAGAGTTTATCCAAATTGTCTACAATCTTATGCAGAGAGAAGTGGGAGAGGAGTTCAGATGGGGCTCAGTAATACATGAATTGAAACTAAGCAAGGGGAGCAACTGAGATCAAGCTGACATAAATTTGGACTGGTTTAAAGCAGCTAATAAGAACCTACCTCTTTCTTCTCACTAGCACAAGAAGGGAAATGCCTGTTGATGCTGTGCATCAGAAACAAGTTTCAGTTTCATAGATTCTTTAATCAAATATCATTCTTCTGGTATTTTTATTTTTATGTGCCTATTATTTAAATGGTACGCATAAAATACAAAAGGTTTTGCATTAAATCACAGTTTATCCATTGCAGTGAAGATGCTGCATTATGTAAATGCCATCTTTTGAAGTTGGAGCTGAATTTGCCATAAGACCCTTCTGAGATCCATCCTAATTTCCTCAGTATTTGCTCTGTTTCTATACATTACTGATGGAATTGCACCAAAACAAGGGTTTCTTTCTTGTTGTTGATGCTAAAGGGAGAAAAATAGCAATCGAAAGAGCAATGCAACAGAATGTCCTAAAATCAAGCACTACAAAGAGTATAGGCAGGATTCAGATGACTTATTTCAGCACTGTAAAAGTACACAGATCAACAGAGCAACTCAGAGCACTTAAGCTAGGAATTTATGTTTCCCCTACAGCGAGTAGAAAGAAATGGATGCCTCTGAGGAACAACTGAAAATGTTTCAGGCTTTATACCGTGGCAGCTTCAGCTCGAAACACAAGTGAAAATGGATCAGGCTATTAGATATGGAATCAATAGAGTAGGCTCTAACTTTCAGCAAGTGAACAAAAAAAATCACCATACATCAAGACACAGCCATTGGGCACAAATAACCACCTGTATTCACCAATACAAGTTCCTAAAATTAAGTACAACGGATTTATGGGAAAAGCTGCTAGGTCATCCTTTCCCCCAGTGTCATTGCCATGTCTATACTGCAGAAGTGGTCACCTATACCGATGACACCAAGTCAAACCCAAGGGTATTCCCTACAAGCACTCAGCACAGCACAGAGGAGCAGGTATCTCAGTTGCAGTCATACCCCCACAGCATTCAGCATGGAAGAGCATGTGACCAGTGACCACGTATGGTTTCCCAGCAACTCCCAGATGTGATTTGAAAGAATAAGTCAGAATCAGAACTAGGAAGTTAAATCAGCAGATTGAAGTAAGCAAAAAGCTTTGGAAAGCTGTGAAAGTATTTTTCCCTAACAGCATTAGACATCCTACAAGAGGAGCATCTATCACAGTTTTTCTACTCCCAGAAGGACTGACTAACTGAATAGCAATAGCTGCTCCTCTGCCGGGCATATTACCCCTTGACATCACTAAGAAAATGTTCAGTACCATTGTGTGGTACTGACTGTTCAAGGCCCTTCTGACCTTGCATCGAGAAAACAAATACAAGTTCCAGAAAAATACATCTGAACACTCCCCAGGGGCTGCTGATTAGGTTTGTACCAGTCCTCCAGTTCAGCAGTCATAAGGAGAGCTTGGAAGCAAATTAAGAACCTTTTTTGCCCTATTGCTTCGCTTCCCTCCTCTTGGGAACAAGCAAAACTCTGACGTGGAAAGGGAAAAACAACATCCCTGCCAAGGTTAGAGTATAAGGGAGTGTCAAGTCCTGGTTCACGTACCAGTATTTTTGACTGATTACATGACAAACACAAAAGAGAATCCGTGCACTGCATACAATAACTCCAAGAAACTTGGCAGGTTCCTTCAGTATGTCTGGGAAGCAGCCTGCTGCCAAAGTGATTTCCTCCTGCAAACTGACACTGCTGGGAATGAAGAACATTTGGAAATAGAAACAGAAAATCAGCAACCTATCGCAAAGAGATTTAACCAAAGTCTTCTCTTGTGTGTGTCGGGGGGGGGGGGGAGAGAGGGGGGGGGGAAAGGAGGGAGAGGGGGAAATGGAAAAGCTTACTAGCTCTTTTTAAAACAGCATTCAGAGTACTAATCAGAATATCTATTAGCTTCTGAACTTCTAAGGGTGGTTACAGCTTGACCAACATTTTCATTCTCCTTAAATGATCCCCACTGTTCCTACCTCAGGAGCAGCTTGAAGAATGAAGGAAGTACAACAATATCAGTTGGGTGTTTGATTTTAACCCCAAACCTCATGTAAACAGCTTTGGTCTATCTGCACAAAGATAGGAAAGTGCTCAGAGTGGGCAAATCAGCAGCAGTGGAGATGCATCTGTGCTCACACTAAAGGAAAGAGGACATCCAGCAACAGAAAAGTAAAGTTGACATGCATGGTAGGGAAATCAAAAGAGGGCTGCTCACAGTCAGATTCAGAAATATGTACATTTTGGTTTTCATGTCAGTCTTCACTGATAAACTTTATTGATAACCAGTTAAAACTAATCTGTGGATCAAGATACAGTTTAGCAGGTTTGAAAAATGCTTTTTATGGCTTTATCTATAAGAAGAATTGGGATTTCCACATCTGTAATATTTGGTTTACACATTTAGAAAACCTCTTAACTGAAGGCAATTAATTAAGCATTTGATTTTCTGTAGTATCTCCTTGTAATTATTCCACTGTCAACACTTTAAGGGGGATAAAGGCAAAGGTCAAATGTCAGAAGCCAGTCACATGTTATCAAGAATGTCCTCTAGAGACTTAGTCTGCTAAGAGCTTTACCCTAAGCCTTCCAAGGTATTCCTTGATGCTCATAAATCTGCACTGAACCCTCTGCAGGAAACTCCTATGCAGACTGTAATGCCTACTCAAGCACCTATTTATTGCAGAAAAGACATACTTAAAAATAATAATTACACTTTCTCCATACAATCACCATAGAATCACCATAAGAATTACTCAAGTCTGGATATCAGATTTTTCTTCTAGTGAGTTTCCAAATCATACTTTGACAACATAAAATGAAAGAAAAAATAAATAAGTTAGGCTGTGATTTTCAGCCCAAAGGACTCCTTGAATAGGAGCATAGTGATGTCACACACAGCAAGTTTGAAACACAACATCTACATCACATGTGGCTCCCAAAGAAGCACACAGAATGGAGCCAGAATGAAGCAAGAAGCTATAATTCCCCCCAGACATATTTTTTATTCTGGGACATACATGAAAAATCATATAAAACATTATCAGACTGTATTTTCATTTACTTTCAAGAAAGAAAGGAAGAGAGGAAGAAAGGAAGAAAGGAAGAAAGGAAGAAAGGAAGAGAACTGAAAGGTCTAAAGGCCATCAAGAGTTGGCCAAATACAGCTGTGTTTACTCATTTTAGTAAACCAAGGGATTATAAAACTACAGAATAAAGTTATATACGGAGGCGGGGGGAGGTGAAATGAAAGAAAAAGGATTTCATTGCAAGTTATCTGGTGAGAAAACATACCAATACAAAAGGTAGCAATAAACTGAATTCATCAGCAAAGTCAAAAGAGGAAACTTCTTTTAGTCTAATTAAAACAAAGCTGAGTTGCAGTTAGACTTGTTCTCTTGCTCTCCATTGTAGGCAAGTAAGCATATCGTTCACAGGAACAGACAGCAAAGTCAGCATGGACCATCTATCCATTACCACTTCTGACAGGTATATGTCCCAGGATGCAGCAGAATTACAACTGACTGGCCTGTTCACTTCCTTCTCTTGGTGCGCTGATGAAATATCACAACGTGCCCCAGACACTGAAGAATTTAACAGCACTTTTCTCCTGGCATTCTGGTTTTTTGTTTGTTTGTTTGTTTTTGTTTTGGTTGTTTGGTTGTTTTTTGGTATTCCTTTCTAATTAAGCAAAGAGAGCTAATGCAAATCATATTACATTATGACTACTACACTGTATCTCTCGGGGGTTTTCAGCATGGTTAGCAGCAAATTAAGCAAACTTCAGCATTAAAGAGAGTTATGTTCTTCTTTCCTCTGCATTACAGTTACAGTAGTTCTGACCCAGCTAAGCCCCACAGCTTCCAGCATTCCATTATGCCAGTTATACTCTGCATCCTATTTACAACTGCAGACATGTGCAGAGGTTCAGGAAGATGCCAGGAAGGTGTTTTATTGTTGGAGCAAGGAAGCAGATGTGTATGAACTGTTGTTGAAGACAATCTTGGGCATTCCCAGACTGCTGCCAGACAAGAAGTCCCTACTGCTCTTTTCCTCCCTCACAGGCATGACTGCACTGAGCAGGCACTGGGAAGTCACAGAACACCCATGTTTCTTGCTGTAAAAGTGTTTTCTGCTGTAGAAAGACTGGGAAGTGGCACTCAATTGGTCTTTCTGGACTTTACACAATTTTTTGTTTTGTTTTGGTGTAGGGTGGGTTAAGCTAATATATTTCATAAATAAATGACAATTCAAAAACACATGCCTACAAGTTGGAACGAAGAATGGAAGTAGTAGCTTGATGCAACTTAAAGAAGGAAGGGAGGAAAGGAGGAAAGGAGAGAGGGGAGAAAGGAGGGAGGGAAGGAAAGAAACTTGGAACCATAACATAAAACCTGTTCAACTATCCGTTTTACTGGAAACAGAAAATAAAAAAAAAACTGTACATAAAGCAAAGTGGCTTTTAGTAGTACCTCATAATAAATACTTTCCTTCCAAGCCCAGCAAGAAACAAAAACGAACTGGCAAGAAGATGAAATCCCTTTACACACAGCACTTAGGCTGAAAGCACAGGCAATAAAGAGCATGTCAACCGCAGCAGCTCCAACCTTGTTTGCCACTGGATTAACTAGAGAGCCAACAAGGACAATGACTCAACCATTCATGCCTATTAGGCTTGCTGTGAAAGGCTCCATTCACTCACCAGCTGGCATGACAGAAAAGCAATCTAAAGATGTGAACAAGTGCAAGGGGTAGAGGCAGCCTGGCCGCACAGCAATCTGAAACCAAAGCTGCAATTAATTATATATGGAATGTGGCCAGGCACTCCTGGCATTGTAATCAAATGAGACCACACAGAGAAAAGAAAATCCTTCATCACCTAACATGCATTACAAAAAGACAGTTGAGGTTCTTGTGATAAATTTATTTTAATTCTTTATGGCACTATTCCTGTTGACAGGCTATATAGCTTTATAGCTCGAAGCTACAAGTTTGCTGCTTCTCTTATGTTTCTACATGCCTAACTGCTCTTCCATTCTTCTCCCTCTAAAATCTTCATCCCCTGTTGCTCAATCTTTATTTTCTTGATTAATACTGCAATACGATTTCCAATATAATTATGTAACCATCTAATTCCTATTCAGAAGGTAGCGCTCTAAAAATCAATGGGAACATGAGAGGTTAAACAGAAACAAAGTGGTCTAGTCTTTGAAGAATGAGTTACAAGTTATCTGAGGAGAGGATATTACTCCAAATATATTTCTACAATGCCAGCATGGATGGAATTTTAAGGTAATAAAATAATGAAAAATAATTAAACAAACGTTATTTTTAATGCAGAACTGTGATGGCAAAGTAAACTGTACTAACAGTACAGGTGGCAAAGATGCACAGCTGCCTGCTTTATCATAAATTATGTACAACTAAGCTGAGAGCCCTCAAAAAATAATACTACTGCCATTACTTGTTATGAAAACATCTTAAACATTCACTGTGCAAAGAAATTTATGATTAAAAGCCATACTGGAGAGAACAAAAGGCTGAACCAGACCCAATTTAGTGCTTGCAGTTTGGCTCTTCTTTTACTGCCTAGCATACTTCTTGTTGGCAGATGTTATTTTTGTGAACTGTCACTGTGCATTTTGACTCAGGGAAAAAGCAGGATGATTCAGTGTGCATTCATGGATATATACACTGCTAAAATACAGAGAACCACAACCCTACATGGTGCAGCACATAGCATTAGTTAGCTTCTTTGAACAGAAAGCTGGGCTCCTAGGAACACTGAGCTTTATCTGAGGTGTTTGGGTTTTTAGGGGGCTGGGAGGGGCTGGGGCCAGGATTTATCGTTGTGCATGACTGATACTTCAAGGTCTCTATAAAGCTATAAGATGCTGGAAGAAATGAACTTGAAAAGGAAGAGGTGTTTTATTTACCAGGTTTGGAAGCACCAACATCAATTCTAACGTGAAGGGAGCCAACACAGGACCCTGCCAAGCAAAAAAAGGTACATAAAAGGTGCAAACAGAGTTTTCCAAGTTTCTCTCTCCTGGCAGTACCCTGTGAAGGGACTGGGAAGTGGCACAGGTAGCAGTGCCAGTGCATAAAAACACCCCTAGGGAATGGAGAGCCCCAAACTGTAGCAGGAGCACATCTGGCTCAGTGCTCAGACAGAAACCTGAATGAAGTGGAAGGAGACACACAGAAAAAGCCTTCTGGCAGCAGCCTGAAGTTATATCATCTTTCGTGCTTTGTAAAATTGTAGATTTTCCATAGAGTCAGAATAATACAGGCACCTCCAGTCTGGGCAAATGACTCATGCCCTGGGCACAGTTGAGTGCTCTGCAAGGTAAATATACCTCTTACTTGCTTTTTAACCTGGTACTGAGTATTTCTAGGGCAACCCAGGATTGCCAACTGTGTAAGATTCCTCCATGAGATGTAAAGAAGTATTACCATCTTTCACAAATGTAAAAAGGATAAGGGCTGTATTTTCAACAAGATTTCAGGAAGTAAACACCAAGTAGGATTTACAAATGCCTGTAGGTACAGGCACATAATGATCATAAAAGAGAGGGGAATCAACAAGAGAAAATACCATCACAGATCCCAAGTGACTAATAATTTGAATCACTTGTGGTGGATTTGGAACATATGGAAGAAACGGATCATTGTAATCCTCTCCTCAGGGGAACAGATGCAACATTTTGAGTATAGAAGTCCCTATCTATCTATAGACGATATAGAGGATACTTTGCTCATTAAATAGGGCAGCCTCCATAACATGAAAAAACTCTCCAAAGATTTTGGTGAAGAAGAATAAACAAATGCAACCACACACAACACAAATATTTTGCTTCTTAAAATTAACAGATTGCCATATTCAGCAGGAGTAATTGAACTCCCACATCCTGCTTCAGGATTAAAACTCTCAAAGTCAAACTCCAAATATCAGTATGCCAAGTAAGTGTAGCGAAATCCATTCTCTAGGTGGAGAAGTCTGAATTTATAATGATTTACTGAAAAGAAACTGTGACTGTTCACAGAAAGTTTGGTAGGAATAAAGGGGTAACAAGAAAGCAGGTAACACTAACTACAACATGGATTGGAAACAAACACCAGCCAACTTTCAGCCACCTATGAACATCATAGTTTGTCTTCAAAAGTCCTGTCTATATCAGATTCCAGCTTCCGCAATGCAAAATTAGTTACCGTTGACCATAAGACCAACAGTCATACTGGACATGAATCTGAATCCAAAGCACTGCAGCTTAGGCATGCTTACAAGGCTGAGAGACCAATTTTACGGCAGAAGGACTCCCCAGGCAATTCTGTAAATTTTATTGTTATTTCAACATCTAATTTACAGCTATTTAATTATTTCCATATTTTCTATCAAAAAGAACGCAATTTATGAAGATGGAGAAAAATTTCATATACACACATTCACTTGTTTTTGGGGAATTTTGGTGGGGTTTTTTTGTTTGCTTGTTTTTTATCAGAGCAAGACAAGTCTTTGGGGTTTTTTTTTGTGTCCCAGTGAAGGCATTCCAGGAAAACAGGGTTTGGGTGCAAACAGGCAGCTCCCGCAGATGTACCGTTCTCCCACCCTGAGCACATCCCATCTGCACACTGCCTTTGCCATAACTTACTGGCATTTAGGAGGCCGGTACACCCAACCCTGAATAATGTGTTTATAATATCTAAGGAAGAAGAAAAGAAATGCTAATGAGAAATCAGCTCATTGTCATCTCATTTTTTCCACGTATTCAGTTATTTGTCATTTGCCTATGTCCTCTGACTGACAACATCCACGCCAGCTGCTAGCTGAATGGGAGCTTTCCAGCGACGTTAAATAGACTGTTTGTCTTCATTAGCGCTTTGTTGTAATTCATTCAGTGAGGGTTTGCAGACTGTCACCAGGCAGGCCGAGTCTTTCAAGTTCTCCTGTCACAAAGATACACACTTTACAGAACTCTCCCCTGCCTTTGTTAGCTTGGCATAGGAGAATCTGTTTCTATTACCCTGAGGTTTTTTGTAGTTCGTTCTATCAGTAGAGGGAAAATGCACATACGGATTTTTTTGGAGAAATGGCTTAAGTAGTGCTGTATTTATTAGCTTTCCAATTTCCTCGATAAAATATATAAATAAATAAATAAAAATTAATCCATATCAACTAGGTGACCAAACACCAAGAAAGATCTTTTCTCATCCTTTGATTTTTCTACATCAAGACACGGATGAGATGATTATATTGTCAGGTGGATAGAAATTGTACATAACATCACTGTTGAATTGTTTTTAAAATGAGTGCAAGCCTTACAACTGAATTTCAAACTCAGATATCCTCCTCCTCCAACCAATCTTGGGACAAGCACATGTAAAACTAGAATCAAGATTTAGATACAAAACACTGACATTTAAGAGCAGAAGTTGTTGTTTTCAGTGCATTTCCAAGAGAAAACCAATCCTTCAAGAAATGGATGTATTCTGCTGGTTTGCCACATATCAACACAAGCCATAACATTCCTTCACAAACTAATGGTAAGAAGTGCTGAAAAACTATTGCCAGTAACTGGAAAAACAAATCAAAACAAACAAACAAACAAACAAACAAGCCAACAACAACAACAGGATGCCACAAACACCTTGTTACCTTGAATTAAAAAAAATATAGGTCTAGATAGATTATCACATCCTGTCACTTATTGTCATAGACAAACATGATTATCACTTCCTGTCACATATTCCCCTAGACAAACATACTAAATGGATATATCAACAAATATCCTTATATTCTTATTGATTTCAGGAAACTATTTGAAGATTGCTCTAGAACATGGCTTCTACTTTGGATCTCTACTCACAGCCAGTCTTAAAAGTCATCCTTAAATGTTGTCTTGCTAACAGTTTATTGACTTTATTGTTAATCTTCAGATAAATGCAGTTTGGTGGAATGTAAAATTTTACTTTCAGGGTCTTCACAAGAATGTTTCAGCTTTATTACTTCATAGCGCTGAAGAGACTTTTGAAAGTGTTGTTGTCAGCAAGCACTAACCATCATACGAATAGTTTTATGAGTATCCTTAGCTATACCAAGTATGTACTTTTACCTAAAGCAGAATGCCCATCCTTGAAACTGCCAAAGTGATCAAGTAGAGGAACTCTTAATCACAATGCAATGACTATGACACCTTGAAAAAACATGTAGTTAGCATAGCTAGCTGTTGAGTAATATTTGACTGTCCAGTTGTAGGTTGGAGGCTGTATTGGAGCAGTGGTCAAGTCATTATAAAATACATAAAAAGCATAGCAAAAATCCTGGGGTGTGTTAGCCTTGTGGAATACTACTTAGCACCCAGACTCATGTAGCTTTGCAATAAATCAATCTCTTGTCTCCATGTGTGAAGTTGGCTTACCGCACACTAAGAAACAAATCCATCTTTCACACAACGGTGTCAAAGCACACTTATTAGAAATTAAAGTCATACAGAACACATATATAATTTTAGGAAACACATTTTCAAGAAGGGCCTGTCTAAGTGACTTTTCATTCATAAAGGGGATAATCATTTAAATGTTTCTGTAACCTACTGTTCAATTTATTGCCATTTCAGATGCAAGTAACAAAAGAGGACTCAAGAGAATCTTCTAAAAGATGACAGACACTAATCTGTTCTTCGGATCTGCATTTTGAGAAATACACAATCTGAGTTTTTATGTGTATTTCAAATTCCTACACACAAAAATTCATGCCTCATACACAGCTTTTTATTAAAAACAAAAACCATGTAAATAAGTTTCTTGTTTTTGTTTTTTTTAAAGAAGTTTTAGAAGATTTTTAATTGGACTTTTAGAAAGCACAGCCTTACAGTTCAGTATTCTCATTACTAAGTTAAAGTAAACCAGATTAATACATATATCAACAATCCAGTTTTTTATTTGTTTGTTTGTTTTTATGAGGGAAAGACTGAGAACAAATTTTATCAGAAGCTTTATGTGTGTGAGTCTCCATTTATGTACAATAACATCTGCATCCAAAAGCTGTGGCTAGAAGCTTAGTTAAATGCTATGTATAAATGCCTCATTAGCATTTCCTTTTAAATCACTTTGACTAATTTAATAACTTTTCAACAGTGTCTTGTCCATGTGGAGAAGATAAATTACATTTGCAGTAAATGAACCAAAGGACTTCAGGAAAAACAGCAAAAGCAACAGATTGTATGTATCTGAAAATTAAAACTACATTTGAATTTTTATTTTTACAATTCCTTGCACTTTTTGTTCTAGCAAAAGGCTTGGAGTTATGAGCCATGTAAAACAGTGTTTTATTCAACAGAAGGGCAATTTCAACATGATTAGTAGAAACTTCAGAACATTTCCCAAGCTATCCTCTCTGCCTTGCAAGCCATTTTAAAAATATGTCTTATTTACTGCATAAGCTAATGTTAGAAATACCATTTACACCATTTTGGAGTCACATTACAGTCTCACATTCCTTTATTTCAGCATCAAAAAAGATACAAGGACTGAAACATGAGCTTCCTGCTCATACTCAGCAACATCAGAACAACCATGTTAAACTCCCAATGACCGAGCCTCATGCTAGGTGAGGCTGATTCATTCTGGTTTCTTTAAAGATCCCCACTCCTTCTCTGCTAAAGATGAATTATATATGCAGAACTCAAGATTTTCTTACACCAAAAAAACATACAACCTTAACATTGTGATGTTATTTACGATCATTAAGCTCTGCAAGTTTATTGCAGTAAAAGAAATCATGAGTGTAACATGAATGACTTCCTTCAGTCACAAAGAAACATCACATTTTCTCCCAGGAGAACCTGTGTTGCACTGACTCTGAAGTGTCTCTCCACTGTCAGACTCATCTCTTCTGACAGAAGATATGGAGTCCCCATTTCTAAGAGGATCTTACCACATGTCCTGTCTGTCCAATTAAACATAATAGGATATTGGACAAAGAAAAGCAAAGTCTGAAGAGTTCTGATTGATTTTTTTTTTTAATTTGGTAATTTAGGATTCATTTCCTTGTTTTAAAGTTTATTTATAAAACACCTTTATACATATATATAACATTAATAACATTTATATATATATATATATAACATTCTCCCATTATTTTCCTCTACAGATTTAAGCCCTCAAGACAAAATACTTCAGGGTCTGAACCTCAGTTGCTGAAATACAGAGTTACTTCATTTTTATCATTTGGTTTTGGAAATTATTAACAATTCTTCTCTGTTTTGATGGTTAAAAAAATAGCTTAGCATAGAAACAAAACCCTTAACCTGACTTTGAGATATCAAATTCACTGTTCAGTGTGAAGAAGACAAACAGAGTAAAGCTATTATCAGGGATACCTTCCTGTCCTAAGCAGGATAAATGACATAAGGTCTGGCAGGTGCCTAATTCTTTAATCTATAAAAGACTGAGACTGAGCAGCAGGAAAAAGGAAGGGGAATGAAGAACTGGAAAAACTGTAATGGCCCTACAATTTGTTGACACAATGTGCTGCTGATTCTGACATGAACTTTAAAAATTAAATTAACTGTGTCACAGAAGATCCCTGAAAGCCCCAGCAGCAAAGAGTATCAGAAAGAGCTCGATGTTCAAGACTTGGCAAAAATTTAACTTAAAAAAGGTACAGTGACAAGAGGTTTAGTAACCTAGATACTTAGGTGCTCACCCTTTTTTCCCTCCACCAGATTTCTGTAATTTTATAGGCTCCTCCAGGAAACGATAGCATACATGTCTGGTAAAACTTTTTTTTCCCTTCTCTTTATCACATATCACACAATTATTTGCACCCAGGCAACACTGGAGCACCTTGGCATGATATTTCAAACAGCAGTAAGAATGTTTATCTGAGAACTCTGAGATATAAGCTTCGTCAAATCTGCCACTGTTCAACTGGAAGATGACCAGGAGCATATTACACTGACTAAGATTTCTAAGAACTTGTTAACACTATAATTAAAAGTGGAGAAAAATAAATTATACTGCTCCTAACTTCCTATACTATTAACTGGGCTGCATTGCATGATGCCTAGAAAGTTTGATAAGGGCAGTATATAAAACTATCAGCTCATCCTTAGCTACTTTGCTCCATTTATGAGTCAACATCCTCCTGAGATAATGCTACATGCTGTCAAGCAACCCTGTATTTATTACATAAGCGCAATTAATTATTTCAGCAAGAGATTTAATTCTGTTGTATGTGAAGGAATGTCAATACTCATTTCCCAGCACAGTATTTCCTACAACTGCATCTCCTGTCTTTCTTTCCCTACTCCTCAACTGAACGTCACTTTGCCAAACTTGCCTAGTTGCTAGCAATGGCTGCACTCACAGTGCCATATTCTAAGTGAAAATAGCCTTACAAATGTCATGGTGTGGCTTTCTTATTGCTACCTGTGGTAGAACTGTTATTTCAGACAGTGTCTTGAATTACAGCTACTGAAGAAATAAGAGCTCCAAACCCCTAATAGTGTTTGGCATGATACTGTCTGAATCTTGCAACCCATCTGAAAGCTGTGCCACGCTACAGCACGCCGTGCTGCCAGCAGAGCCCTCAGTGTAGTCAGTAACTGGAGTACTTCACTGGGTCACATCCACAGGTCAAGAAGCTGGGAGCAGTTTCATAGCCCATCCTACAACAGGATGACTGTTGGAGCTACTACCCAATACAAGAACCTTTATTTGCCCTGTCCTTCAGCATGCAGATCATTTTCTTGCAGGCAGGCATGATTATTTAGCTATTATGTGTGGCAAGATGATTGAAAGCCTTGGAGACCTACTTTTAGCAGGTCGGCCCTTGTGTTGCAAGGGGTGCCCATAGGGATTCACATGCAAATAGCTCGAGAAATGACTGATGTGGATAAAGGGGGAGTACAGAGAATTGCTACTGACACGGCAAGGTCCCACATATCCATGAGAATACAGACAGCATAAGAATTATACACATTTAGACTTCAGCATTATTCATCCCCATCACATCTCACTACTGTAGGAAAGCAAACCACAATCAGTGATTCAGCAACGTTGGCCCTCCACTCACAGGCTCCCCTGCTGAATACAAATGCAACAAACAATGAGTAATTTCAGCTCAGCTTTGTCCTTATTCTCCTTAGGAGGAAAAACTGGCAGTTCCACTCACACAGCATAAATGAAATATTTTCTGAAGTTCAACACCTAAAACTGCAAGCACTGCTTGCTCTCACTACAGCTGCTGTTCACAGCACAGTGACACAGGGATGAATAGGCAAGATATGCTGTCGAGAAAAGTCAGTCATTTAAATAACATATTTCAGTCAGGTTTCTCTATTTACATGAGACAGACTTTGAAATCTTTGACTTTGCTGCTAACAAATGCTAAAGCTTTATGATAAAGCTTGACCTCATATATCCTAGGGGACTTCCTGACCTTGTAGATGATTTAATAGATATCAGCAGTGGAAAAAATAAATAAATAAGTGCTGTAAGTGCTCCCCAGTGCCAATAATATAAAACATAAAAACTGTAACAGAAGAGAAAGCAAAGTAGCTGCACAAAAGGAAAGGACTGGAAACCTAAACTAAATGCAATGCTAACGCTTTCTTCATAGTGGCAACTGATTAAATAACCTACCTAAGTAACAGTCACTTGATTTCTAAAGAAAGAAACATCTATTTGTCAAATAAATCATTCCTGACTTACTGCAGTCAAGAGATTCAAGACAGTTATGAGAAATACAGGGTGGCATTGTCTAGATGATCATACTGGTCTGACTCAGGTCACATCTGAGTCCCTCCTATGTCCCATAAGAAACTATAGTTCATTTTTGTACGCGTAACTTCATGTAGGATTCATACTAAATAATTCACTACTGCTTTAATATTTTGAAGCATTTCCCTCCACTTTCCATTTTCTGTTGTAACAAAATTTGCTATAGGAAGTTTAGAATGAAACAGCAGAAACTGGAGGTGGGAAGGGGTGGAAATGGGATTAGAAACCAATAATGCCAAAAGGCAGATATATCAGTTTTCTAATCAAAAGCAGCCAGCAAGTAATTATTTGTCACAGCTGCTAGAAAAGAAGGAAAATAAAACCCTTAAGCTTAATTTGCAATAAATAGCTTAAATACAGAAGGAAATTCAGACAGCATTGAGAAAGAGATGAAACAAAGTTAGATTTGCTAGGGAGACTGAAAAATCGTGCCTGAAGGTTTTCAAGTGTAGGTACTGGCAAAGATGCTTCAGGGAGGGCTGAATCCACTTGACCTCATATCAGTGCACAGGCATGGATAAATTGGCCCCTGGGATTTCCTCTAATCCACAGTTCAAGACTTTGTGTAAAGACAGAATGGAAACTGTCTTTATGTGGAGAGCTAAGCAAAATTCTGCTCTTCTTTTTTGATTAAGAGAATGCAACAAGACTGTGTCTGCAATTGCAATATCTTTTAAAACAGCCAAGAAACTATTACAATTCCCAGCACAATAGAAGGAAGAGAATTATCATTTCTGCTGATTTGAAGTAATATGCTTTACCAGACATTCCTAATAGTGCAGGAGATTCAATACATGTTTATACTGTAAACTACAGTATAAACCCTTTCACACAAAGCTTCAGTGAAACCTCACCGAGGTATTAAGAAGACTGTCTTGAGGTTTTAAGCAAACTTTATGAAGAGAGAAGTGTCCGGGCCCTGGTGAAGTTAGAAAAAGGGCCATTACAATTGATGCCTCTACTTCTTCCTTACACATTTCATTTTGAAATCATACACTCACACTTTGACCTCTTCAGAGAAGTATTCTGTGGACCTTAATTAGTACTTGTACAGTATTTATAATCACTATTCCATTCCCAAAAGGAATTATTACTACTATTTCTTTTTAAATCTTACCCAGACCTGTCAGATTAACCTTCCAAACAGGACTTAAGATCAAACACATCTGAAGTCTTCCAACAAAACTTTCAAAACTGTTGTTTATATGGGGATCACCAAGAACACTTGCTTTCTATTATTGTCTGTTGCAGCTGCAGCTCCTAGCACTTGGAGGAATACCAGACAAGCTTTGACTATTGATTTCATGCCTTTTGCTGCTCTTTTCCTTCTGCTATGACCTCCTTCCCCACTACCCACAGCAGATGTGCATTTCTCTTTGAATTCCAGCTCCAGACAACCTCATTCACCTACAGCAAAAGTCAGCCTTTCTTACAAGGTCTGTCACCTCCAATTGTCCTTCCTGAACTTCAGTCCAGCCCCATATCTCCCCAAAAGCACAAGCCCTGCTTCCTCCTGGCTCCTGTGAGCTTCTATTGCTCAGGCCTTCTCTGCTCCCAGAATAGTGGAGTGTTTTTTCTACCAGGTCTGAACTCCCACACCATGAGAACATCCTGGAAGAAACATTCCACACTCCAATTACCCAGCCCACGCATCAGTGGCTGAAACACCACCAACTCCAAAGGAGCCCAGGTCCAGGCTACATTTCTGAACAAACTCCTGCATAACCACAAGAACTGGAGTCAGGCAAGCTTTTGTATAAACACTGACAGCACTGAGGATGATTGCTATCAAATACTTGTACATAAAGGACTTCTCTGTGGGCAGACCTTGCCTTACTATTTGTTTTCAGATCAACAGCATTGTCTCCATTATTGTTACAGAACTGCATGAGGCCAAAAGTCAAAGTAATCTCTTTTTGCCTATAGTAATAGTCTCGTGTGGGTTGGAAGGGACCTTAGAGATCATCGAGTCCAACTCCCGGGATTCGAGCCTCTGTGCTGTAGAGCGGCACTTCTACCACTTGCACCACAGGGGGGATTCGAACCCCGGGCCCTGGTGTTGCAAGGCGGCATTCCTACCACTTGCGCCACCGGGGCACACTTATGTTTTGCTGAGTGTGAAATATATGTATATAACGTTTATGCTTTGCACAAGTATCCTCAAAAGCCTCATGTCTCACAGAGAGGAAAATCGTTTTTAAAACGGCCCATATAAAAATGGAGAGTTACTTTATTTCTTCACACCTGCCTAGCTTATCCTTGGCTGTGCTTGGTGGGGAGGGGGGGAGAGTTGTTTTTTTCTTTTAAATCTCAAACCTTCTAGTGGTAAAGGATGATTTCAGAGCAATGGGCAAACAGCATTCCACTTTTAAGGGTGTGGCATCTCTCCTAACAGGGCTCTGGGCCACTCAGCACCTGGCCCTGTAATTAGCAGGGGTGCAGAGAGGTGAAAGCACATACCTTTGCCTGAGCTAGCCTAGGAACTGGTAACTCAGTGCATGAGGGTTTCTATTGACAGCTTTCAGCCAGGAGCTCCTTGGCGTGCAGGCAGGGCTGCAGGGAGCATGCCTGAGCTCGACTGCCCATGTGTACATGAAAAACAAAACCACACAGCAGTAAACTGGCCATTCAGGATGCATTTATTGACTTTATACCATTCTGGAAAAAGTTGGTGAACTGCTTCATTTGAAATCTAGGTCCTCATCACAAGAAGAAACTGTTATGGTTACACAGCAAAAGGAACAGAGGAAATCCAAGTCTCTTTACATTTTCAACAATGATTAGACATCAAAACAAGATAAAAGCTTTTCTGAGTCTGATCTGCAGCCACTTACTGCATTTTACATTAATCACCAGTTTCACCCTGTCACAATGCAACCTACACTCAATATCAGATGTAAGTTTTATATGAGACCTTGGCCAACAACCCCTTATGTGTGACACTTCACCTTTAGCAGCAGTCATGGCCAAATATTGCCAATGATCATTTAAAGAAAATGCTTTATGAGCAGAGCTTCCATGTTGAAGGCTCAAACCCTGCTTCTGAAATACATCTGTTGCATTTATGGCCTGGAGTTCGAGCACAAGCTCAGATCTCCTGCTTGAGTCCCAGCCATAATGCTGTACCAGGCTGGGGATGTCAAGGTCTGGAACATACAGGGCTTTCCTTACAAATATTACACATGAGAAATTCCACATCAGGCTCAAGAAAAAATAGAAACCATTTTATACACTACCCCAGGTTTACTGCATGACGCTGGAGTTAGAGATGGAATGAAACAATACACTCAGCTTCCCAGCAGGACAATGGAAGACAAAAGCCAAACCTTACACTAATTATATGTTTGCCTGACTCAGGAAGAGGGATCTTTAAGGACAAAACCAAACCGCTGTGAGTCAGTGGTAGCAGCAGCATGCAGCAGTGTGGCCTATACTAGCATGCTGAGTAGTGTTTCCAGCCACACACATTTAAACACTGAAATATTCTGCTCTTAAGGAAAAGTGCAACCCAATACAATGACAAAGCAGGAAGGCACACTGCTTCGCTTCTGTGTTCTCTGCAGCATCTCCATTCTTAAACTTGGAAAGTGTTATTTCTGTTAGCAGAGAACAGTATGTAGCAAGAATTATAACACCTCGTGCAGAAGCCAAGTAGCAACTTGACAGGCCACTAACACGAAAACAAGCCATAACTTAGCTGCAAAATGAAGTCCCTCTAGATGCAGTGCCCAAGTGCATTTGTTTTGTAATTTATTTTGTTAATCCATAAAGAATTATTCAGTCTTCCAGACTTAGCAAGGTTATTATTATTATTATTATTATTTTATTTTATTTTTTTTACAAATGATTCCTCATTGTCCCTGTTCTAATTTTTTCTTTTTCATAAAATAAAGACCCTGAAGTCTTAGTACATTTTTTCTTAATTAAGCATTTAATGGCAGTGAACTAGAAATCATTATCTGTTACGGTCAGAGACTCCTTATCACATCTCAGTGCTTATAATGGGAGAAACTACTTGGCAGCTCAGGCTGAACACTGTCATGAAATCTGTAACTCACTTTATTTGGACACAAGAAAAAGGAAATTGATTTCTCTGATCACAGTTCCTCTATATTCCCCATGTTCTTGAGCTGCAGAGCACAAAGGAGAAAAATACTTCAAGCGACATCCCTCAGGAGCTTCAAAAAGAGAGAAAAAAAACAATATAAAGCAAATGAAATGTAAACACAATTCACTGATGTCTGTAAAAACTTTTCAGTTTGAAGTGAAGGGGTTTGTTTACATTCATATTTCATAAATAGTTGGCAGAGTAAGTCTGCCAATGTTGGCATGCAGAGTAAACTGAAAGCAAACATTGGAGATCATTCACAAGCAACATTATTTGATGCTGAAATGTGGGGGATTTTTACAGTTACTGCATGCAAAACCAAAGTCCCAGACTAAATTAACAGCCAAGCTGCAAAGGACAGAGAAAGATAATACTGCTCAGAAATGGTTCATTTTCTAACACCACTTAGACACTTCTGATCAGCTATCCATGTGATCTATGTAACTGATCACAGCAGCTCAGCTTTCATATATCAAAGGTTTCAGTCCCACAGTAAGCAGTATCAGACCAAGGCCTTTTTTCCAAAGTCAGAGAATACCTTTGAGAATTGACCATCTCTTTATGGAAAGTGGCTCAGGTTGCAACTTCAAAGAAAAAGCACCATACTCTGAGACTGCAGCCTGGGCTGCACATGGCCTGAAGCAGATAAGAACCTGAGACTCCAGCAGGGCCTGACCACCCACAGGAGAGTGCTTTTGAGGACCAAGCACAAGAGATGGGAGACAAGAGAAATGCAGAGCTGCAGCACAGCCCCGCTCAGGGCCTGCAGCCAGGGTTTTCATTCATATACTCCCTCCCACATTCCTCTTTCCAAGCACAGGAAAGGGAAAGGAAGATAAACCAAGTAAGCTCTCTTCTTGCTGCAGGCACCACTACCAGAGGTACACTCCAGCAGGCAGCTACACCACAAAGCAGACAGGAAATATTGAGGCTGTGTCAGAAAGCCTGTGTAACCACACTTCTCAAAGTGCCATCCACAGAGTGCTCCAGCCACCCTGTTCAGCTCAGGAGTGGGATGCTTGTATGAACCACAGCCAACGCTGCTTTATGAGCAGGAGTGACATGAAGGGAGCACAGCACTCCAGACTGAGTTTTCAGCACATAATTTGTGGTCCTGATCAGACAGGTTAGCTACATAAAGACTGTAGCTTGCAATTGAAAAAGTATATATTTGTAATATGTAACATAGATGTGTATTTAAATAAATATATCCTATTTGAGCAGTCTCAAAGTTGGGCTTTGCTTTATTTTTTGAACATAAACAACTTCTTATCAGCTTTAAATTGAAAATAAGTTTCTGTGGCTGCTATGAAAAAAATCTTTATCAAAGGCAAACATTTTTCAGGCACACCCAAAAGATGTACTCTACTTAGCCCCGCAAGTATTGGAAGAGCCCAAACCCCAAAATAGACAAACACAGCTTCAATGAAGAGAAAGGTGTGGATTAGAGATAGCCATAGCATTCATGAATTGCAAGGAGGAGAGAACGTTTTCATTCTCTTGAGATTTCCGGGTAACAGAAAACTACCAAAGCTATGCAAATAATTTTGAAGCTGCCCTTAGTATGAATTTACCCTCACTGTAGAACCGCTGTGTTTCAGCCTCTAATTCTATTCAGCTCTATTAATAAATTCTCTTCAGAATTCTCATGAGACCTTGACTTTCCATAGAAAATTAACCAAGAAATACTATGTATTCATACAGCTGGTTGCATGTATGCATACATGAAATCATGCAAGCTGGGACCATGGGAGGAAAAAAAAATGCCAAAAAAAACCCCAAAAAACGTAGGGATTTTGGAAATAAGTAAAATGAACTCTAAGTATTGCAGCCAGTTTGGGACAGATGGAAGATAGTTTGCAATAATACAATTGTATATATTCACCAAATTGGTGTGTCTTATCAATTTGCTTGTGGAAACATCACCCGCGTTTTGTGTTCTAGAAGCCACAATCACTGCCATTCATATTCACACACACACACAATAAATAATAATAATAATAATAATAATAATAATAATAATAATAATAATAATAATAATAATAATAACAATAATAATAAATAATTTTTAGGAAATTCAGTCCTGTTGAATTGAAGGTCTTTAGTCTAAAAGAATGTGAGCCCACCAGGTGCAGCTACCTTATATTATCTAAGAATACTGGGGGTCAAGAACATACTCATCACCCTACAGATTCATTCTTCAATTTTTCATTTAAATGCCTTTCTGTATACATATACTCAAATATGAAAACACACTCAAATGAAGTCAAAGTTAGAATTAATTCAGTTGCCAAGAATTCAGATTTCTGTACTTCCCCTAATTCTACTTCTGTATTTGCTGTATCAAGGAGGCAGCCAGCTGACCAAACAAAAAAACCCTTTGACCTTGAAGACATCCTTTGTTTTTGACATTGAAGAACACGCTCATTCTGCAAGCAGGTGGGGACTTTGGCTGACACATCCTTACACCAAATAGACCATCTTCAGTCAGAAGGAACACCTGCTTCACACCTGCATCAAGTAGGAGGCAATGCCCTTAGGAAAAGCAGTCGGGCAACAGGGAAAAGTGGAAAAAGAACCAAAGAACTGAGATTTACAATAAAAGCAACCATTCTGCAGGAAAAGCTGGCTTAAAACCATCTTTATATTCTTTCAAAATTATCTACTACTGGATACCATCCATCTTGAAAACACCAAGGAGAAAAACATGCACACATGCCTTTAATAATAAATCCTCACTCAAAACAGAGAGACACATCAAGATCATGGAAACAAACACCAAAACCAACAACTAATCAGATAGAAAGGCTGAGGATCACAGCTTTTGGAGGAGGCAGCTTGAGGATTAGGAAGAAAGGGAGCAGTAAGACAAGTGAACAGTGATTATTATTAAACAGCATTAAACAGAAGCTAACATTCTGAAAGCATTCTGGGGACCATGAGCTCCCCCCAAGTGGGGTAAGTGCTGCCCTGAGTATATGGACATGAGATATGGCCCGGTAGTTATTAAAATGTTTAGAACGCCCTCTCCCAATCTGCAAGTAATTAATGAAAACAGTGAGTTTCAATAGCAACAGCTATAGCTACATCTGGAAATGCTCTTCCTGATCATCACCCTCAACCTGTGGCATCAAACCATACAACCATTTTGGGGAGAAAAGCATTCAGCACTTCCCTCATGAATACCCACTGTCTTCTTTACTGAGGTAGCTCACTATTTTGAGGGCTTTACAGCTGATCTCTGCACTCCAATGAAATAGAAAATAATTTATATTTGTATTCATAACTCTCTAGTACATTCTTTTTGCAATTATATAAATTCCTCTTCAGAGAGATTTCCCACTACCAGACACCTAGAGCAATGTACCTCATCATGGCTGACTGACTGAGTTCAGCTTACCTTTAACATCTATTTATTCACTCGTTCTTTCAAATGAATCTTGGGGGGAGGTGGGGAAGGGGAAGAAATGGAAATGACATTCCTGTTATATAGTGTACTGTTGGAAGTATTTGTTTGTGTTGGATTTATGAAAGTATATCTGGAGTTTCAATTCAAGAGAGTATGTAAAGAGCTGTAATGTCACAACACCTAGAGGAAGGCAGAATTTACACTGACAAAGAACGATCCTTCTTGAACTAAATCCTCCTCATATAAAAATGATTTTAAATAGATGTCCCCTGGCTCTGTTCTGGATGCATCTTTATTTCATTTAATATTAGGAGGTAACAGTGAGATCCTTAGCAGATCGCAACTGGTGCAGTCTGAAGATAATCTGTACTTTCCATTAGCAACACGAAGATAAAGCAATTAAAATAATAATGGTAAATGTCTGGTCCAGGCCCTCTTAAAGTCAGGGAAAAGTCCCTAGCTCAAATAAATCATTTTAGAAATTACCTGTGCCACAAAGCCTGGAAGGAGACTAACTGGGGGTACAATTAAGGTTTAAATGTATTAACTAAATTCAACTGACTTTAAACAGTTTATTTAAATAGCTTTAAATGAGTTTTCTTGTCATTCATGCTACACACCAAACCACTTATAAGGAACATCTGCCCAGATTTCCATTTTAACACCACTAAGTCCCGCTCTGATCAGTACAGCAGCACAAAGGAAAGCCCAGTGCCATGTTACCCACAATGCACTCTCAGATGGACTTGCCAAAGCACAACTTGCTGAGGGCAGCCAGCATTGCAGTCTGAACTTAACACAAATCTCAAATGAGAAATGAGACAAAAAATAACTGTTTTTCTTACTGATTAGAACTCAGAAAGCAAATGAAGAGCTCAGACTTGGTCATTTATTTAATTTTTTAAATATCAGATCTCAAAAGGTTAGAAATTTATGACTGATAAACACTCATAATTAATGAGGAGAAGTCTTATTTCTGGTATTGTGCAAATAAAGTTTTCCCTAAGTTTGGAAACATAGTTCCAGCTTGGTTAATTTTCTACCCACTCAGGCAGATGAAAATCTGGAAAAATTTATATTTTATCAAAATGAAAATATAGTTTTTAATCGTAGAACCTTCCACAGGACTATATCAGTGCAGGAAGTAAGATCCCAGAAGCTTTACATTTTTGCTAGAAATACTTGGACTGAGTTCACCAGGATATCCAAGACATCTGCCTAAGGCTGCAAATTTCATTAGGTTTATACCATCCTGGGACAGCAGCTAGAGGCAAGGCAGGGATAACTTCAGTGCCTGGTGCAGTTTGAATTATATTATGCAAGGCAAATGATCTGGGGACTTTCTGGATAGATTATTAAAAAAAAAGAAAATGATCTTTTTCTGAAATAGAGCCTTGCAGTTCCCTTCCCTAGCAGTTCCACTACTGGCTGAAGTATTTTCCTACAGAAAAACATGATGTTTCTTTTTATGCAGATTTTATTATTTCACAGCTGTTTTCAAGAATATAATCAGCATTTCCAACATTATCAGCTTTTAGCTCCAAAACCTGATTTGTACCAGATGCAAAGGCTGTGGTATAGTTGCACATGAACTCTCCATGGTGAATTATTGTCACAAGTTACAGACAAAAAAAATCTCTGTGTAGCCTCAGCCATTCTTTTAACACATCCAACGCTGTCAGAGCTAACCTGAAGCTTGGCAGTTGTGAGGAAGCCGTACAAACATGCAGCCTATGCCAAGTATGTGACAAATTAGTTACTATCATGACTATTTATACAATCATGTATATGTACTAGTATACATGCTAGCATTTGGTCTATAAATATTCTAATCTACTTTAGATTCAATTACTTGGCAACTCTGCAAACTGCTGCAAAGCTTATCAGCATTACTTCCTTATTCTGGCTTTAACATCTGCGTCACAGCTTATAAAACAGCAAGCCAAGCCAGTGAAAGCAGGAGCCACTTAGGGCTGCAAAAGCCCTGCAGGACTACTTGTTATGACTTCCATCTCCATCCCAAAGCCTGGTTTGCTCAGCTTTAAGGGTTCCCTCAAACCTCTGAAATACCACAGGGGCTTTTCTAATTAACCCTTGGTTATATGATTATACATAATAAGCACCTGAAGGCTGCATTTCTCTTAATTCAGACACCTTCAGGGAGACCCAAATTCCATTTCTTTCTTCCTGGAACTGCTGGCAGATACTAGATAATGACTCTTCTAATCAGGCTCTTCTGGGACCTGCCAACAGAGGAGTGCTGCTTTGCAATCCTAACAGCTGTCTCACAACATCACGATGCAGCCACAGGGCCAGGGGAGAAAAGAAAGAAGACGGACTGGAAGCAACTGTTTATGAAAATTACTTTGGTAAAAGGTAACATTTCTCACACCCTACCTGCTCCAAGACCTCTAACTTTACTATCAGTGCCTTTACAAGTAAGAAGCACATTAGAATCATAGGGTTCTAGTGCTATCCATGCCACAGATTAAAATCAGTTTAGCAGACATGATAGGTACTTAGAGCTACTGTACATACCCTCTAAACAGACCACCTGATGGGATTTTATTTAGTGTTTTTGCAGCCCATTGTATCCTTCAGGAGAAAACTTTCTGGCTGAAAGCTTACCTGTCTCAAAAATAAATAATTAAATAATAAAAATAGAAGCAGCTTTGTTCACAGCTAAAGACAAGGATGGGCTACTGATATTACCCAAAACAAGATGCCTTCCTAAACTTCAAAGTGCAGCGTTTCTAAAAGACAAAGCTATCAGCTAGATAAACTAGACAATGTTTCAGAGAGGAACAGTTGTCCTCCTTGGTAGGAAATTCACCTAAGTAGGGCAAAGTTTCAGCTTTACTGTGTGTTAATTATATATGTTTAATGTTGATAGACATTAGCAAGAGCTACTTTGGTTTCCAGGATTAGGGAAAGCATTAGAACAATTGAGCTTGCTGCTGGTTTACCACCCTTGTGATCAAAGCCATGAACTCGGGGCTATCACTGCATGAAAACCAGCCAAAATTCATTCCCTCTCCCTGGTGTAGTGCCTAAGAGGGGAAAGAATGTACTGCGTATTAGCAGTGTGAACAGCTGGAAGAGATGAGGTACATTCCTAACAGTAACCCTTTACTCCAATTAAACACCTTTTAACCAAACCATCTTCACAGAGAAAAGAATTAACCTACTTTTGCTGAAAGATATACTAAGGAATGCACGCTTGGTATAACTTGTTCAGATGTCACATGGTGATATGTTTACACTGAATACCATGGGCATGTGCCAAACAGATGAAAGTTTTTTCCAGTTCGTGTACCAGGCTGGAAAAAAAAGTAAGCTGTGTGAGCAAGTTAGGGCAGCACCAAACCTGACTGAAGTGAGAAGGCCTTTCACCATGACTTTGTAGCCTTAGGCATGGTGCTACCTCAGCTAACATAGTCACTTGCTCTAAAGGTAAAAATGTACAGGCAGATGTGCTCATATCTGCCCCTACATTGGAAAACTGATAAGAAAGCAAGATTTTCAAACCTGGCTGCTGAAAATAATAGTTTGGCTACCAGCTCAACTGAAGCAAGGTTTTTACCACCAAGCTCTGACACGCATTGGCACTATCCAAAGAAAATTTGATGGCATAACACACAGTGAGTAGTAGTTTTCAGGTGAACAGTCCAGGCCACGCTGGGGTCCAAGAGTAACTTCAGTATCAATCCTGTCTATCTGATATAACTATCAGAATTAGTAACAGTCAATAGATTTGCATCTGCACAATCGTACTAGAGAGGCTATTGTAAGTTAGACAGACAACTGGTGCCAAAATGGGAAAATCCACTCAGAACAAGTCAGCTGAATGAACATAATGTACTCTAAGAGAAGAGATTTTTGAGAGAAACTCTTGGGTAATTATCAAGTGAGTTAATGTCCTGGTAGTCAGGAAGCCTGGCTCATTGTTAAAAATCCACTACTGGCAATAAAAGCCTATTGTTATAAGACTCCACAAAAACCAAATGAATACTTTAGGTCACAGGAGTAGGAGTAGCAACTACACCACCTGGTCTCCACTGGAACGCTGTTCCCTAAGCATCTGCAGCTACTAGCTCCCAGGGAAGATGGAAGTCCAAAGAATCATTCTATCTATCTTGATGACATTCTGATATAATCTAACTGAAGAATTCCAGTTCACTTTTTCCTACCTCTCCCATCACATCTTCTATGACTTTTATTGTTGAATCGTACCATATCTCCAAAATATCCAATGTACAACAAAATGATAAGCAACAACAAAAAACACTGATTGAAGAGCAGCTATGCACAGGGTTTTGGCTTCAGTGCTAGATTTTGATGTACACTGACCCTAGGGAAGAGTTCAGAGCTGCTTTAACATGATTTACAAACAAGAATATGGCAGCTGTTAGCCTGATGTGTGAAAAGAGGCCATGCTCACAAATAGAATAATGTTACTTGGAAGAAGTAAGGTAACACATCAGAAAACTAAAACACAAAAAACAAACCCATCTTGTTAAACGCAAGAACTTTTAGCTAAACTGCAGATACGTGACATATCTTCCTACTAGAACCATGGTATTTTTCAGCTGTGCTTTGCTTCCCTCACTATGAACATGAGAAAAAAAAATATTTGTATCTCAATGAAGGGATGTACCTCTCTGCTCTGCCCTTGTGAGGCCCTATCTGGAGTACTGTGCTCAGGTCTGGGGCCCTCAGCATAGGAAAGACAGAGATCTGTTGGAGATGGTCCAGAGGAGGGCCACAAAAATGATCATAGGGATGGAGCACCTCCCTTAAAGGCTGAGGGAGCTGGGCTCCTTCAGCCTGGAGGAAAGAAGGCTGTGGGGTGACCTCCTTGCAGTCTTCCAGTACCTAAAGGGAGCCTACAAACAGGAGGGGAGTAGACTCTTTGAAAGGGTAGATAACAGCAGAACTAGGGGTAATAGTTTTAAGTTGAAGGAGGGAAGATTTAAGTTGGGTGTCAGGGTGAAGTTCTTTAGTATGAGAGTAGTAAGGTACTGCAACAGGCTGCCCAGAGAGGTTGTGGATTCCCCATCCCTGGAGGTGCCAAGGCCTGGTTGGATGGGGCCCTGGGCAGCCTGTTCTAGTATTAAACACGGAGGTTGGTGGCCCTGCCTGTGGCAGGGGGGTTGGAGATTCATGATCTCTGAGGTCCCTTCCAACCCGGGCCATTCTGTTTGTGATTCAGTGTGTGTGAAGTGAGAATATTATTTACCTAGAGAATCTTTCATACCTTAATTAAATTAGCTATGAACTGTAAACACAAACGTTCAGGTGGTAAAGAAAATAGGCACTGTTGCTTCTCTGTAGCCTTGCCAAGGAGAGTTTATGATTCAGAGGGTAACAAAGCCTTTGTGCGTGAGCACCATGTGTGTTTCAGGATGCGGGCTATTCTGAACAGCACACGTCTCAGAACAGTCCTGAGATGCCATAGTCCATCACGTCACCCTGAATCACCTTGACATTTCTGAGATTATGCATCATTGAGATGATAGCCTCAAGGCTATAAACCTTCTTTTTAATGCATTATTAATGATAATGTCTGTTACAGACTGACTGTATAGTCCTAACAACTCCCTTCCTCTCAGGAATCTATCCAAAATTATTGCATGCACTTCACGCAATGATATCCTGCAGGACAGCATTAGTGTTTTTCAGGATCACAGAATATTTGAGAGACTCCAGTGTCTCAGGATTAGCTTCTGTCTATCCTGGAAATTGGAGGCTGGGGCCCTAGTTCAGCCGCTTGACCTATGTACCAAAGGACATGAGAACTACAGAGGCTCCAGTAGCTTTATAAAACACCAAATGCAGTTCCTCTGATATTAAGCATAACTTTGTTGTTTCTGATAAACTCACTTTTTATCTAAGTCACCAATGACACCTGTAGTTAAAGGTGTAAACAACCTATTCTACTTATAAACACTTGCTCTGCTCTGAGGTTGTACACAGAACTGAAGAGTAACATTAATAGATGATAAAGTAGACAATGGCAATGAAGGCTCTCTGCAGCATGATGTACACTTCAGCTAGGCAAAAAATAAATAAAACAAATAGTCATTGGAAGACTCTCTACCAAAGCGTGGGTGGTTTCCAAGAGCAGAGATGGCATCGTCCTGCAAAGCTCCACATTCTTGGTACTAAGAACAAACTCTGAATTGTCATCCAGTTTTTCCACCTACTCTTCTGTTGGCTTAAAGGATTTTTTAAAGAGCTGAATCCACCCAGGGAGTGTGAGGTCATGTATTTTATCCTAGAGATTTAGGGAGCTGGTTCTATTCTTGCTTAGGGTGGTGCCCACACATCCCGCCTCAATCCCTTTGAAGAATAAAGATAGTCATAAAAACATTCCCTCTCTCCATCTGTAATTAGAAAAAAAAACAGTATCACCATATACACCTTCCAGGGTATATTCTTCTTAGCCAGTTTTCTCAGCTTCTCTGCTTGTGAGGAATAAACCTTCTTGGAACAGCACCAGCCAAATTCCTCCTGCTTGTACGTGCTTTGCTTACTTGTGGGCAGTGATACAAGGCTCTCTGATGTGAAGCCTCCCTTCTGCCTGCTTTTTTTTCCAGCTACCTTAAACAAAGATCAGAAATTTCACAGGCACCCCTCTTTCTAAGTGGGTTAGCCCAGCCTACGTGTTACCAGCAGCAGTGCCTGCCTGAAACTCTTTCATTATCACCTGAAAGTCAGCGTTATCTGAATATTAACAGCATTACACGGATATTCATCTAATGCTCTGATAGCATTATCTCCCAGGCTCTGGTCTGTAGAAGCACACGGCTCACACTGTTTTGCACATCAAAGAAAAATGCCTCAAACCGGCCAAAGTACAGAATTCATAAGCAGACAAAGTGTTCTGTTTATCTGGCCGCTGGGTGCGGTCCAGGCGTGCTGTACAAGCGCAGATACGAAAGCAGTGCACGCCTGGCAGGAACACCCCTCTGCTGCACTGACTCAGCGGAAAGCAGTGGGAAAGGAAACGGGCTCTTGGGTTTCCAGACCCCGCCAAAGCCCCGCAACCACCCCTCCCCCCACCCCGCTGCTGTCAGAGGAAAGGGCCTCCACCAGGACATACATATAAATGCATGAAAAAAAAAAAAAAAAAGAAAAAAAAGAAAAACAACAACAACAATAAATAATAATTCGAAAAGATCAGAGAGGGGGGGGGGGGGGGGGAAACGTTACTTAAAGGAAAACAAAACAAAAACCAACCCAGACTGCACAGCATCAGAGCACTTGACTTTCTTTGACCTCAAGCTGAGCCTGCCTTGCATAACCATAACTCAAGGAGGGGGGGGGAAGATGGATGAAGTCACACATTCTCCACCCCCCAGCAGGGACAAGAGCCCGCTCCTCCCTTTGTATTCAGCAGCTCTGGAACATGGGGTCCAAGGAGGGGAGAACTGAGCCACACCAGCACCAGGCTAATTGCTGTAGCACACTGCTGTCAGAGCTCAGAAATATAGGATCAAAATATTTCTACCTTTCCCAGTGTTACTCCGTAAAGTCTCATTTGGGTTTAGACAGCTTCCCAGTGGCTGCCAGGCAGTCTACATTCTACTATATTTCCTCTGAAGTACAGTATTTGTTTAATACACTATGCAAGTAGACACAGATGCAGAATTCTTCAAGGAAAGAAAAACCAGTGTCAGGAAATAAGAGAGCAGCATAACTGCACATTTCTTTCTGCCTGTATCTGTGTTGCTCAGCAGAACACCACTTTCAGGTCCTGCTAATCAGCATTCATCAGTATAACACGATAGCAGGGAGCAGCAAGAGCCCTAGAGGTATTTATCTTCCTCTCCTCCAAATCACGCAGCTTTTCAGTGGGTGTTTTCACGAGACAAGAGGGTTGTTCATGAAAATCTTGTCGATCAGCAGCATGACTTTGGAGTGACTGTTGAAGAGAAGAAAGGACAATAGAAACACTGCATCTCTCAGGAGCCTCTCTCCCTATCTCTCTCATTCTAGATAGGTGATATTTTTGTCACATATCAAAAGGAAAAGTCTGATAATAAGAGGATATGGGAAGATTTTTGAAATGCTATGAGCAGCCATAGAGGCTCCGTGGTCAGAAAAGCAGCCACTGTTTTTATACCCCAGGAGCTCAAACAGAGGAAGGCAGCAGTTTGTTTTGTTTAAGGTGGAATGACTTTGGCACAGAACAGTTTTATTGTAACTAATTTTTTACACAATTCAAAACTTGCATATTAAATTAAGACAACGGCAATACGAACTTAAACATTCAAACAGGATTTGCATAGGCAAACTTCAGCATAAATATGTACAGACGTGGTCACTAAGTGTAACAGAAGAGGCCTTTTTTATTCTTTTGCCAACACATCACGGTGCAGCATTATTCTGAACCTTGCAGTTGTACAGGAATCTTGCAGAGCCAGATTCAAGCTGCATGTTGCACATTACTGCAGTAATGTTATCTACTTCAGAAGTCTGCTCCTGCATAATGCCCTGCTTCCTCTCCTTTAAACTGCTCTCTTGTTTTCATCCATTCACCCGTCCACAACTTCTTGGCACATTTTCAGCTCTCCTCCTCCCCCTCTCACCTCATTTATTTTTTATATTCAGAATAGGGTGTTTCAAGTTCTCACCTAAAGCTTCCTGTTCATTTTGTTTCAGGCTCACATTTGAGGCGGTCTAATTAAAACAAGAAGACTTACACAGCAGTTGTTTTCAGATAAGAATTGCTTTGTGAAGTCAAGGAGGTTACAGCTCCATTAACAGTGTGCACCTCCAAGAGAATGACACCATTCTCCAAAAAACAAACAAAAAAGGGAGCACAGGGTACCCTCACAGCACTTCATACCACAGTCTGTTTTTAGATTAAACCCAGCTTCACAGCACATTTACACACTGAAGTACACACAAATAATGGTTTCCATAATATCCCAATACAAGAGTTTACAGAGGCATTAAAAAACAAAATAGTATTTTACCAGAAAGATCCTGTAGTGCAATTCTTCCTGCTAAAGAGATCTCAGCAGAGCCAAGATGTGTACACTATTTCTAAGATGGCATCCCTGTTATAAACAAGCACATAAGTTATACCTTGCCTTGATACACATATATTAATTGGTATGCATAGCTCAATATGTCTTTGGGAATATATATCCAGATCAACTAGAGCACATTTAGGGAGAGAGCTGTCAAGCAACTTAAATGTTGCCAGCACAGATATTAGCTGAGGAATAGCATCAGGTTAATGTGGCTGTGCTGTATGTCAGCAGAGCTGACATGGTTTGTACTGTGCCATGTGGCTGTATCAGCCACCTCAAAGCCAAACAAGGACTCTGAACTTCGCTCCCAAGTGAGGCTACACCCAGGTGCTTGCACAGAATTCTTGTTTGCTGATGGAGGAGGGCAAAGTACACTGTGGAAGTTAAATCCTCTGCAGAGAAACTTCTGAAATCACCAAGCTTTTCCACTGAGGTTAAAAATCCCAGAGGGTACTTAAATGAAACAAAAGTCACTTGGCCAATGAAAAAAAACCAACAACAAACCACAGTAACATCTTTAACCTCAGATGGATCACCGTACAGTAAATCTTAATTTGAAGTGGTTTGAGGCAGGGTCATTGTTTGTACATATGCATATACATTCCTTATTCAAATCTACTTTACACTGGTCAGAAATTGATAGATAAAAGCACATTTTGGCTTTAACTAGCTCAGATACCACTAAAAAATAAAAATAAAAGGGTTTTTTTGCACATGAAGTTGAAATCTGATCTAAGTTAGCATAAAATAGGCTTGGTTTGAGAAATACATTTTCTGTTTGAGGAACGCTTAAGCAGGCATTACTGCTTGCTCCTGCCAAGGCTGCAGATTTCAGCCCTTAAGTATCCCTATTTGATACACGCACTTTATGTCATTTCTAGCAGGACACTGGAAGAAGCACAGAGGATGTTAGATATAGCATAGCATTGTCTGGAGCTGCCATAAACTGAAGTAACAGACAAATACAGCTGGGTACAAGCCACCATTTAACAAAAGTTTGCTTTAACAGTGCTTAAGTACAAACCTGAAGTAACAGAACTTCCTAATGACAAGTAAAACCATGCAGCACAAAAAGGCTGCTTGTGGCATTCTAATTCGTGTGATATGGGTAAACTTAACACGATCTCATCCATTCCAAGTTGAGTTAATATTACTTCAAAAGCAGTATGCGACAAGATAAAAAACGGCAACTGTGTGAGCGCAACTTACTCCCCAAAACACATACATTTTGCACAGACCTGTGTGAAATGGAACTCCTGAAGCTAGACCTTAGATAGAAGTCAAGGAAGAAGTCTATTAAGAACAAGTCAAACTCCAAGCATACATTTTAGGTTATTAGCAGCAACTAAATTGTATGAGTCCTGCTAGTTGCTGCAATTTATAGCTTACTACTTCTCAGAATTAATGTGAAATGGGAAGACTCTCCCACAGACCTAGTAGCCATCTGGTGCTACTGCTGTACTTCATGAAAAATTCATCACCACTTCATCATAGCGGCTTATTACAGAGACTGTAGTGATTTGTTTCATAAGCAGAATACTCTCCTCACTTTTGGTGCTTGCAAATTTGCTTCAGCCTCACATTTCAATGGATTATGTTCTTTCTGACTTCATCCTGCGCATCCTTGAAGGCAGCAGCTGCAGAAGAGTCATAGCTGTAATAAAAGCTTTAGAAAATGGAAGAAGTATTCTGTTCTTCCCACCCTCCCCCTCAGAAAATAATAATAATAAAACAAATTAAAAAATAAAAATAACTTCCAGTGAAACGTGTCCATACATTAAGCGCTGCATTACATCTCCAGACAACAGTTCATCTATTAGGTTCAAAACAGAGCTAACTGTGAAGTAATGTGCATCCTAGTTGGACACTCATTCTCACTCTGAGAAATTTTACTTTACTATCGTGTTCTCTCAGGAAACTGTGCATCCAGGAACTTTTCAGCAGGTTTTGCAGAGACTAAAATAGAGTGGTTAAGGAGTACATGGGCTAGATCCCACCTCGTGAGGGTTGGGGGAAGCACTGGTAATGCAGTAAGTGACTGAATTCCCAGCTAGTCACCAGAAGCCTGGCTGCCCTGCACAGTGATACAACTGCATCTGCTATGGATTTTGTGAGTTTTTGGAGTGCTTATTAACATCTACATACATGTTTCCCCCATCCTCTTCAGGCTAGTATGAAGAAGGACAAAAGAACTTAGGAAATAGCCAAGCAACTCCATTAATTCAAACGAGACTTTTCCTGAGAGTTGGCAACACTTGAAAAGTGGGAGTAAAATGTGTCCCCAACACTTCAGTATGCAACAGAAAGAAATTACTAAAATTGAGAAGGAAGTGAGTGAACATTCATAAGTTCTCATCAAAACTAAGATAATCTTTTTAGGTTCTTTTTTTCCTCCCCTGTGATTATGTTATCAGTTTGCACAAGAATTCCATCTTCAGCTCCACATGTTACATCGGTCATGAATATTCATATATGATAGTAGGGCATCTTTTTTGCCTTAAGAAAATCTTTACTTAAATTCTCAAGGCAGGTTATCCTGGGAGTTAAAAACATATTATAGGACAAACCTGGATGTGCTCCTTGATGAGGTCTTCTGGAAATATGTAAACAGTGGAAGGGAAATGGGAACTGTGCCTGAATACATGGGATGGCTCTAGGGAAGGTGAAGTTTCCCTGAGCTAAAAATCAGTATGAGCTGCCAGAGGCAACAAACTTCTGCTGTTGTGAAGACAGCAATAACAATTTTTAAGAAAATGTGGATTTATTGCTGAATGGGCAAGGGGGAGTGGTGGCAACAGAAGCAGAAGAGACCTTTAACGTCAAAGTTCCTTCTCTAGCCTTTGAGGCTCCTGTCTAAAAGCAGAGTCTGAAAGCAAACAGCATCTTTCTGATCACATGGATTTGTGTGACAAATGAGAGTGACAAAACTGCAAACTAATGCCATTGAGAGGCCACTCTTAGAAATCTTTAAAAGTTCAAGGTGATTGCAGTAGGGCTGTAATAGCTATGGAAGGCGGGGGGGGGGGGAGGAAGACTTATTACTCCCCAAGAAGCATGCTCTTGGTTAACCACTGACTTAATCACAGTCTCTGGATAGACCAGGGAGCAAGACTTCAAAACCATTTTCAAGCACTCCGAGTACAAAAAGGTCCTGAGAAACAGGCAGCAGAGTTACCACAAAAAAACAGTACTTGACTGATTTGATCTCTTCCTCTGAAGAGAGTAGTGATTCTGAGCAAAAGAAGAGTAATGGATATAATTTACCTTGACTTTAACAAAGTTTTCAGTGGTCTCCCAAATTATCCAGGTTAGCCATTTCGTAGGGGATATGGATTGGGTGGGTGGCATATAAAGTACGTAGAGGACTGGCTGGATCATTAGGCTCAAAAAGGTCAGTAATCCAAAGCCCTTGGCAGCCAGTTACAAGCAGCATTCCTCAGGGTTGATCCTGGGGCCCAGCACACATTACAATGAGAGGCCAAGAACCACGCTGTTTGTTTAGCCTGAAGATTAGGCTGAGTGGGGGATAGAACTGTTGCCCTCTATTTTACTGGTTGGTTATACAAAACATACCATAGGTACAGAAAGGGAGGATGAGAGTTGACAGGCACAAAGTTCAGCAACAGAAATTCAGATCAAATTAGGAAGGAGAAGGGCAAAATAAACATGGCCAAACACTATACTAGGCTGCCTGTGGAGGTGGCAGAATTTAAGCCCTTGTAAATAACAACTTTGACTCTGAGGAAGGCTCTGCACAATCAGGCAACCTGGAAAAATGTCATTCTATGATCCTGAGTGTCAAGATCCAGGCTGTTCTTATTCAGAAAGCAAGATGGTATTCAAGTACAACCACATACAAGCTATCTTTTATCTAAAAGGAGGAGAGAAGTAACATGCAGTAAGATTCACTTCCCCTACTTTCCATTTATTTTTTACAACAAAATTTCAATCTCTTGAAGATTCTGAGCAGAACCAACAGATACATCATAAAATGCCAAGTTGACTTCATAAACTATACATAGTGCAGAACAGCTTGAACTTTCAGCTTTCCTGCATTACAGATTTCTGCATGAAACTTCTGAAGATGAACTCAGAACCGTTTAAAGTGCAAGCCAGTCAGTCAAACAAATCCTCAGTCAAACAAAGGACGTTTAGAGGGAAGAAGCATTCTGCTTTCAATCAGTTTCTTTCTGCTTAGGACAGAAAGAGATTGTAGAGTTCTATTCACCTATAACAACCTTCCCACTGTAGCACTAGTAACAGTTGCTGTGATATAGGGCAGGTGTTTTAGTTTGTCATTGCTTCAAGCTACCTATACATATTTCCCAGGAGACAGAAAAATTGTGTAACTGCACACATTTTCAGTGCAAACTCTCTCTCCAAAGTTATCTATACTCTAATGTTGCTGACAGTTGTGAGAGTTGTCCTCTATTTTTTTTTTCCTTCATTACTTCATCTGAAATTTATTCATCCATTCCAATCATCAAGGGACAAAGAATAAAGAAACTCCATCATGATTTTCTAGGACACTTAAAGCTTGTGGCATGAAATAAATAAAAATTCAATGCAATTAAAAAAACCACACAACACAGTGTGCCCATTGGAGTTTATCTGATGTAGATGACATCACTAAGAAATTTCAGCAGTCAAAGGTGACGCTTCATCTCGCTTTATTACCAAGAAGTTATGGTTGCTTCCCTGTTCTGAAGGAAGCTGGCCTTGCATAGGGCTACAAAACACAGCGGCATCTGATCTCCACTCTTAGTTTTCTTCTATTTTCCTTTATCCCATGTTCCTCTTTCCTACCCATCTCATTTAGATTGCAAGGCTGAGTACAGATGTTTTGGTCTATGCACATAGAGTTCATACTTTGTATGAACACTCACTGTGCATATAACCCAGCATATCAACATGCAAATTAGACCAGTTAGGCAGCAGATTTCACATCCACACCACACTGCTTGCACTTCAAATTCTAACATCATCTTCTTTCTTAATATATTAAGAGTAATTTAGCCACTTCCCCATTTCTAACCATCAGTCTGCAACAGCATAACACAAAGCTGCAATAAGATAATATTCTGACATTCTACAATAGAACTCTCTTTAAAAATAATAATAAAGATAACCAGCTTAGGAAAGTTAAGCAATTTAGTCAGGAAACAACAGGGATGAGATTTCAGAATCAGAAATCCCTTCCAAGGATTGCTAGCTGTTGCCTTCACTAACCCAAGTCCTTTGGCTTAGCACACTGCATCTTTGTCAACTGTGGCTGCTTACTGGTATTCCCAGTACTAAACAAGCTTGGTTAATAGCCTCGAGAACCATATGAGATAAGCAGCATTTACTTAAGGTGATAGCCAGCAGGCTTCAGTGAGATTACCTAGTTCTGCTCATGCTGTAGCAAGCCTCAGATACTTTGTATGGATGCAAAGGAAGATGATAGGATCTGGTCCTCCTTAGCAGAAAGTTCCTCACTCATAAGCTAAGAAGGAACAAGAAACTGAGTTGGCATTCACTGAAGCCAGTGGAAAGCCTCCTGTCTTTTCGTACCATTTCCCTGCTCTCCTTTTAAACTTGAGGCTCAATCCAAGCATATGCAAAGAACTAAGAGAGCAGTTTTATTTTGTACTGAACATATTGCATCAGACACAGAATTTAAGTTCTGGCTGCTTCAGTTTATTCCATTTTGTTTTCTCTAGCAGAAATAAGAAGGCAAACTTTATTTATTTTACTTGTTTGGCTGTATATGAAGGTATTTCAGACACTGAACTGACTTTTAAAAACCATTCTTCAAAAACCTCCCTCCACGCACACAAAACTTTTTCATAACACCAAGTTAGTTGCAAGAACATATATTCCAATGCAATAAATTTAAGCATTTACTTTTAAAGGGTCTTAGCTAAATTGTAACTGTTCATGAATATATAAATATCATTTTCAAGATTAATAACTTCTTAGTAGAACTTTGTTAGCATAGTACACAATTGATCCTCATCACAGTAAGGGAGATTATATATATATAATATATCAGGCAAGTGCTGGGGCAAAGTGCTTGGATTACATTCAAAAAGAAGTGGTCACATTAGTTGAGGTGGCATCAGGCAGTGTGACTGATATTTCAGTAACTCACTTTGGTTTTCATTAAGCAAGAAATGCTGAAGCATGTAATCCTGCTGTCAGGTTTAGCCAGCTAAACAGTTGTAGAATCATTTCCTTAACTTAAAACTGACTGTGTAAACAGTGCTGGACACCATTAGTAGTCATTTGCATGAGGCAGAGCAGGTAGGAGTCCAAGGCATCAATCCAGAGTCTATTGTAGATGTATAAAAAAAGGACAGCCTCAAAATTCAAGCAAAGAGCATATGCATATACTGTTTGTCTAAAGGAAATATGAACCCAAATTAACTAATTTAAGTGCACTAACTGAGGAACAATATTAAGTCCACAGCTTTCCTAAAGCCCAGCTGCATCACCTTTCCCCAGTTCAGACTTGGATCTGTCCCAGCATGCCCTCCTGCAGTAGTTAGTCTTCCATTTGGGCCATCTTACCTGCCTGATCCCATCCTTTGGTATCGTGGAAACAGCTTTACCTGCACTACACCCTGTCATGCATGTAGAGGAGGTGGCCAGGTATGCCAGGTCTTTTATCCAGGTGCGCCACAACCATCCAAAGAACATTCCAGTGAGTAATAACAGATCTGGTTCATAAATAAGGCTTGGATACAAGGCTTGAGTCCATTGTACCCAGCCCAGGAAGCAAGCAGATACAATGGAGCCGTAACACCAAAGCAGTGACAACTGACAGTACTACATCACTGTAGGCATCACAACACATGGCAAGCTGAGGAGGTAGGAAAAGAAAGAGACAGCATCTTAGGCAGTGACAATAGGACTCATCAGTACACACGAGGCTGTAGCCATGCTTACAGATGCACCATCAGTCCTACACACCTACACAAACTTTGGAAGGAAGGAGATTTGTAGATTAGATTTGTTTCAAGGAGAAGTGATGATCTTTCCTTTGAAATTATTATTATTATTTTTTTTATAACTGTTTATCACCATTAGTTTATACGATCAGATCCAGATTAGGCATGATGAGAAAGAACAACTAAAAATCACAGACACACTCAGGATAGACTAGTTAAACTGGAAGGCTCTTCCTTATCTGCAGCTTCAAGTTATGAACAGAAGCATTTGTTGTGGTGCAGTGCTCTAACTTCACTTACCTCACCAGCATAATTACACTAGCAGAAACACTCTGTTGTGATCAAGTCTACAACACTGGTAATGTAACAATGCTAAGACGTCATTTTGCATCAGTGTTTTGTCAGGTAGAATTTCAAAGACAGAAACACCCATCCTCGCACATGAAAAACAATAGAAACAGAAAGAACCACATTCTTGTTGGATCTAGCTGTTTAATATTCCCCATCACAGAATGGTTGCTATAGAAGAGAATACAGGAAGGACAGGGATATAAGATACTAAGAGACTGAATGCAATGGAGTAATGGCTGGGTACAGAAAGCAGGCAAGTCTCCCACGAGAAGGAATATGGGAAATATCCCCAAAGGCAATACTGATCCTTTATATTTGATCTTATGCCCACGTCATAATTTACACGCTGTTTTTCTGGCAAGATGACAGGTAGGAGAACAAGCTGACTTCTGTCAGCAGAGTGGCTTGGCAGGGTACAAGAGGCAGATATCCTCACAACTACAGTCATAACGCTTAGCAGAACTACCTTGTTTACTTAACTAAGTGGCGTAAACTACACAGCAGTGGCTTCTTTCCTCCAACTATCCTTGCTTTTCCTTAAGGCCCTCCCACTAATTTAAAAGCTAGAAAAGCAGTCTGTGAACCCTAAAGCAAGTACTGCATCTTTTCAGTGTGGGCTGGGTAGCCACTAAAAAAAGCATGTAATCCTGATAAACCTGAATATAATTGTTGGCAACAGGAATGTTCCTAGAAATTCCATTTGCAGCAGTCTGTATGTGTTTCACTACTACTAATAGGCTTTGCTTTCAGAAGTTTAGTGCTCTGGAGAAAGTGGTCCTACCTCACAAGGAGCATGTGAACATCTTTTTATACCAAGTAGTTACTAAAGAATTAATAGATACATGTAATTTTTGTTCCTTGTGATGATGTACACAGAGATGGCAAAGACTTCTGTTGATTTGCTTAGGATGTGTTACAAGTGTGAGCAGCAAGATCGTGTCATCTATTAATCAATTCCATTGAAAATAAAGTCTTGATTTATAAAGGGTGACAGAAAAACAATTACCTAACATGATAGAAGATAATGCAGAACATAGCTCAACTGAACTGTAAGATATTTGTCTGTATATAGTAAGACAGGCAATTAGGATAATAGAAACCAGCTTTTAACATTATATTTTAAGTCATAGAAAGGTTGTTTTCTGTCATTTCAGGATCTTTTTTGGATAGCGAAATAAAGTGAAAGAAAACATGATACAACTGGTTAGATTTTAAATCAGGTCACGTGCCTCAACTAAGACTGTACTCAATGTAGATAATGCAACAAAATGTCATGATCTATCTATTTTTGTCTAGATAAATACACAGCAAGCCAGACAGGACGAAAGGCTATGAGGGGGTAGGAAGTACAAGTTGTGACTGTTTTCATTATAAATGCTTTCAACATCTAAATCAAGATTTCAGAGCAAGCTGAGCAAAAGGAAGGATGAGGTACCTCCCATCACCATGGGACGCAAGAGCACATGCCCCAAGTCAGGGGTCTTGCTGAGGGGATAAGGAAGGATGGTGTGTGCTGCAGGCAGTTCCTCTGACCGGGAGAACTACCAGGTAGGTCAGGGAACTCACAGTGCCACACAAGGACAGCCCAAACTCCCAGTGCAGTTGTAACAGTACTAATTTATAAGGGAGTGAAAGAGGCTGAAGCTTCCTTAAATACACACACCCACAACCCTTTTGAACCCTAATAAATCCACACACAGGAAGTGAGACAATAGTTCACCATGAAAAAGGGAGCTCCTCTGCATAAGTTCCAGTTTATGTAGTCACCAGAGCAGTAAAGGCCAGAGTGATGACTCATAGTTCCCATGGGTTAGAGGTGACCCAACAAACAGCTCTCTTGGCCAGAGCATCTCCTCATGCTGTGAGGAAGGCACTTTAACTGCTCAAGACACCTTGCAGAAAATGGTACCCTTATGGCCAAGAGTTTGTATACAGCCCAGCAAGCGTCACCTGCTGCCCCTCCCCTAGCCAGAAGGATGGAGGAAACAGCAAGGCTGCCAGGGAAAACCAATTGCATCCTGCTCCTTAATGTTATTAGGTAACCTAATTGCCAGACTAAGAGTAAGACAGACTGACAGCCATTACTGAGTCTTTAAAGCATTTATTTTTATCTCAGTAGATGCTACAGCTCACCTCCTCCTGAAAGGAGGATAAACATAATTTGAACCAAGCAACTAATGGCTCATTTCAAATATTTGATTCAAAAACATGATAAAGCTGGATGTAAGAATGACGTATGCCTTATCGTCATCGTGAACTCTCATACCCATCTAAGATTCTCTAGGTGAAGATTATGTTGACCAAACACTTGTCAGCGGACAGTGACACTCAAGAGCAACTAATTCATGCCCTCAGCGAGTACAAGGTCTCCAGGTTTTATTTACCAGCCTTCAGAGAGGATCAACTTTTCTCATTCTTTTGTGCCTACTAGATGAAGGGGGGGGAGGGTGAGGGAGAGAGAGGAACACATAACTCAAAATATCTTCCAACTCAGAGAGTCATCACTTCTAATTGACTTCACACTTCCTGGTACCCCAGAAATTATCATAGAAATTATCATATGTAACAAGGTTTTTCCACACTCCACTGTCCCTCTTTTTGCTGTCCAGATAATTGTTCTAAAACTTACAGTGAGCTTTTTACATTAGAGCACACAAAACTCCCCATTAGTTCTGGAGAAACAAGATTGTGGATAGATTGATGAATCAGATTGAATCACCCCATGAAGAATTATCACAGCTACATACTTAGAAAACCACGAATTTCCAAAAATATCCAAAACTTTGTTTTGAGATTGAAATAATATGCCATCAGAACACTGATGTAACATACACTTGCTTGTTATAAGACATCAACGCAATCTATAGGAAACTTTTATAAATTAAGGCACATATTCTTAAGAGGTGAACCTCAGCTCCTGCATTTCAGCTCTATATTTGGTCTTGCTGAAGTTCATGTAATTGGCCTCAGCCCAGCGATCCAGCCTGTACAGATCTGTCTGTGGGGTCTTTCCACCCACAGGCCCAAAATACAATAGATAAGCACTTTCTACAGATACCCATAGAAGAAGACAGAAAGCAAGTTGCCAGGCAATACACAGCTTTTTTCAGCAATTGTTTCAGTTCCAGCCTGGATGCCCTCGCAATCAAGGATTAATTCACGCAAGACAGAGTCAACAGGATGCTTAGAGAAAGAGATAACATCTCTTTTCAAGTATGCATACAGTTATTTTCTCACCACAGATAACTGATAGGAAATCATAGCAGCTGGTCTCATATCACAGAGTGAAAAACTTCAGGAGTTACACCTTTGCTTTACTTTCACAGGAGAATATGGTGATTTCAGGAATGCAGATCTCTCGGTTGTTCAACCACCCAACTTCCTTCTTAAGACGATGCAAAGTGAAGTCTAGCACTTTTCCCAGACTAGAAACGTACACACTATGCCCAACTTATTCATTCACAAAAATTCCAAAGCTCTTAGAGCCATACTTCCAGATCTCTGCTTTCTAGGCCTCTTCCTTCCTCACCTACTCCTCCCAGCATTTTAACTTCATCTCCTAAGGAAATTACTAATATGCAGTTACAGGGCATTGCCTATGATGGCTTTTAATTTTTTCAGCCAACAAAGAGTTTGACCATGTTAGATGCTTATGAAGACAATAAATCCTTACAATTTTCACAGCATAAGGACAAACAAAACCCCTTTTCATGTTGCATTCTCGTGAGGTAGAAATATCTCAGAGCAAACACACATCACTTAATCATACCTTGTTAGGCAGAAAGGAAACTGAACTGAAGGCCATCAGTCAGATCATGATCCCTGCTTTCATCACTCCTTGTTCACATCTTGCCTCTCTTCCCAGGCCACCTCCACACTACCACACAGGAAACTTTCTTTTAGCAAGCCTCTTCCACTCTCTAACAACTAGACTATGATTGCTTATAGACATTTGGTGGTCACATGGGCTGATTGCAACCCCCAGCACCTGTGGAAACAGACACAGGTGTAGTTAGACCAAATCATAGCATCAGGTAGGAGTCAAGATTTACTTGCATTAAAAAAATAAAATAAAACCAGCCCACTTTATTATCTAAAAGCTTTTATAGTTAGCAAGTTTGTTGCACAGTTCTACAGCCTTATCTCACTCCCCCTGAATGCAATGAAAAGTTACCTTTGCATACATGAGTAACTTGATTGGAGCCATAAAACACCCTAAGAGGAAGTAATTTGGTTTACTGATTTCTCTAGTGAGAATATCTGGACTTTGATATGTGGTATGCACGTTACGGTCAATAACAACTCAGTTTCATTTTTCTCTACATATAGATACTTAACATACCAGGCCTTACATTTTCTTCTTATGAAGAGGAGGGTGATTTCACAGCACACAGAAGGGCTGTGGTTAATTTGTTAAGGACTGCAGTAGGCTCTTAGCTGCTGTGGATTGACACAGATTTCAAATGGCAGACACCTGCATTTTGCATCAAGGTAGCTCACACAGATTAGGGGCTATCATTTGGAATATAAGTATAGACAGTTGGTGTAAAAGGCAGGTGTCTATATTTGAGTTAATCAGCTTATGCCTCTGTTTAGCAGATAGGCTCATGTAGTGATTTTTCTGACCTACCTTAGATCCCGCTCCTGAGCTAGGATAAAGTATGCCCTAAACAAACACCTTTCTTTCTATGGACGATAAAAATATCTAGAGGTGCACAGATCAGACATGAAGACCTAATTTTTAGAGGCTGAATGGTGGATAAAATGAATCCTGACTGTTGTGTCTGTGTTACGCTGAAAAAAAGCACAGTGCTGCTAATAGAACAGCATTAGGTATGTGGAAAGCTTTCCTTTGGGAGGTAAATAAGAAACCATGTGGAGTGGAAAGGTACACTAAGCTCAACCCAAAGCTCTCAAAGTGAGTATGGATTTTCTGACATACAACAGATTGCTATAGCTACTCATACTTTCAGTGGGAAGGCCATTTGAAAGGGAGGAAAGAAAAAAATATATATTGTTTCTGCTCTGTTCAGAATGGGCTTGGTGAAGTAAGAGTGGAGAGCACATCCAGAGTTCTGAGTGCACTGGCACTCCTGATGTGCAAGAGCTGCTTTGTGCAGGCACGTATGCATGGCTCCGCTGAGTGCAAAAGGAGGATAAAACATTGCAGCTTCAGTCAGATTCTACGAGCCCCACGCAGAGGATAAGCAAATGCACAAGGAAAAAGAAGTGATTTAGGTCAGGGCAGAACAACCATTAATACAGGATCTTTGTGTTACTGCTGCCTTACCAAAAAACATAACAAACAAAACAAAAAAAAAAAACAAAACAAAACACAACAACAAAAAACCTAAGAAACAAAGAAACAACAACAAAAAAAGCAAAAATATATTGTGTACAGACAAGTCATACCCTTAGTGACCCTCAGGATAATCTCAGAATTATACTGAAGGGGTAAGCAAAAATTAAAAGACTCACATCAGAGCCTTCTCTTAAGATTTCTGTTTGTTTGTTCATTTAAAATAAACAAAGAAAACAATAAATCCTGCAGCACAGAAAGTTTACAAGCACAGGCTTTTCCACAGGACAGAAGAAACTCCACATTTGATTTACATTATGTATCACTGCCTAGGAAATGTACTCGGATAATCACAGAATTTGAAATTACATATGAAAGCAGCTAAGGCTAGTCATATCCGTGCTTCTATTCTCAGTGTATGGCCTGTCCTACAACTGTTACTTCTTACGTATAGCTGACACTGATAGAGAACTGTGCTTGCTGTGAGATCTGCAAGCTCATGAGAGCTGATTTGCTAATACTAATGACTGAAATTTTTAACTTAAGAAGAATTTTCAAAGCTTTCCACCTGGAACAGTGAGTTCACGCCATTTCATTTCAATAAATGAAATTAATGCTGAAAGGGAACAGGCAGTGAAACACAACAAGCCTATTTTTCATTTATTTACATTCACTTCTAATATGTATTTTTATTTAATGTGGTAAAAGGCAAAGTTAATACTCGGTGCCAAGTTTCAGACAAGTGTGAAATTTCAAGGCTTATTAGATTATTAAGCTCCTGAAACAAGGATTTATGACTGTAGAAGAAATGCTGACACAACCTGAACTCCAAGCAGTGGTAACGCCGCCACAATAGCAAGTCGTGTGACAAGCCTGGATTACCTTGTCCTAGTAAAATGAAGGGTTTAAAACAGAGCAGAAAGTTCCAAACCACCATATTTCTAGTGCTGTCATGTTTGCAGTCAGGTTTGGGTTCAAATGATGTGAAAACATGGATCTGTTTATATATTCCAAAGTTACACCCACAGAACAGAATCCTAGAGAAATTCTCACAAATCGGGCCTGCAAGGGTACAAGTAGAAGAGCGTGTAGGTGTGTGTGCCTACAGAGATTATGCATGTAATCAACACATTAAGCTCCACAATGCTGAAAATAATAAATTGTTGTGAATCTGTAAGGGTGGAAAGTGCATTTTACATGGATTATCTGCCCTAGTTCCTGTTCTTATTTTTGGAAAGCAATCAGCTCTTCGTGAGAACTCAGCACCATGCTGAGCCACCCTGGGGCTTTTCATGGCCCAGCCCTTCACTTTGCATTATCATCTGCTAGCAGCCACATCCTGTGCAGACTGATTCATTACAGCCAAGAGAGGCAGACAGAGCAGGAGACCCTCTGGATCCCGAGGTCTAAAGTCACTGTGAGATAGATTCTTCACTGTACCGTGTAAAATAGGGCTACCTTTTCCAAGGAATTACCAGATGTTTTTGTAACTGACTACTCCAAATGAAAGCTTACTTTAAGATGATACATTATTTAAACTCAAGATCTTTGATAGAAAACTTTCATTTGCCTGCTCTGGAAGGCCATACAGTCACTGCAATTTAATTCAAATGTAAAACCTAATATTTTTTACTACTTTTGCTTAACCACTATAGTCAAATGCAAACCAAAATCAGGTAGAGATGATTGGCTTTATGAATATTTATTTACTGATGAATATGAAATCAATTATTATTTGCAGCTATGGGAATATTTTTTGTTTTCTCTGAAGCTGCAGCTCACAGAGTCAGACAATACAATACATTGAACTGGCATTTTTAAATTCTCAAATTTATTATTATTGAAACAGTATGATTTCCCAATGTCCTGCTTCTAAACACAAATTACAGGAAATTCAGAATCGAAATTACTGCTACACTCTTTTCTGTTATACCGTGGTTCTTTAACAGGAATAAAATGCCCTGAGCTCTCAGTGGGTTAGGGCACCAAACTGCAGCCCTGGCCTCCAGTATTCACTCCAGGTCTTTACAAGTAAATGGCCCAGGCTGAAGTATTTGTTTTCAAGCTGCAGCATGCAGCTGAGTCTTCATTTAGAATCTTTTCCAACAGTTCCTATCCAGCATGAGCAGGACATAGAGAAATGCTGTACATAAATGAGTTACATCAGACAGTGGCAGAAATGCAGCTGCTGCATCATACCGCTGTCCCTGCCAGTCCTATCACAGCACCAAGTGAGGAAAGCGTATTGATGCAGCAATAGGAGATCTGTCAAAAAGCATCAGTGTGGCCATAGTCTGAGAGTCCCCTTTATCTCCAGCCTAACATGAGTGATTACAGCTGAATTACAGAGGCTTTAAATGTACAAGTCAATTTTCTAAGCTAATTAAAATAAGGGAGGCTAGTAGCCCAAAGGTTAGCACAATTCAGCTCCTACACTAAATAAACTATGATAAAAAAATGTATATATATACCCCCAGTTCAAATAGGAATTCATTAGGTGTAGTTCAATGGAAATAGTAATAGTCAATAGATTGTCATTTAACTTGTGCCAATTACCATATAACAATAACAAAACAAGGATAAACTGTTTGCAGGCACATTGTTACATGAATCTATGTTTCACAAAGAATCAAAATTGTCTTTGAGAAGACATGTTGACCCACAGAAGCACCTCGGACGACCAGATAAAATATCCAAGATGGATATATATATATTCAGTGTTACCATTTGAAACTGTGGAGACATTATGCTGGCAGTCTCAGGACTGCATCTTGGAGATCACCATGAAACCATTGCCCAGAAACACCAGTGGCCCACGCATATGGCAACATTCAATAATTAGAAGGCCAGTGGAGTTCAGCTAATGTTAGAAACAAGGATATATTTAGAATTTTTCCTTCTGTTCTATTCATCCACATTAGGCCAGCTTTACTAAAAGACTGTTTTTAGCAAAACAAGTCAGAGGTGAACACTCTTTCTGACCCTCTTGACCCACAAACTCATTCTTGTGACACCCAACACAGAGATGCTCTGACATCAAAACCTGCCAAAGCTTTCAGGGCAAATGACATTGGCACAGAAAAAGATGGAAATGCTGCAGTCTGAAAGAAATTATTTTTGTTTATCATTCATTAAATGGTAACAAGAGATAAGTGCCAGAACTGCAGGGCTAGTGGCTGTACTGGACCACCTCATAGCACCAGGCTTCATGCCTTCACCTCGGCTGAACCAGACTCCTGCTGTTCTTGGAAACAACCCCAGACACGGCAGCTGGTATGCCAGCCAGTGTCCCCACACCCATGGGCCTACCCTCTGTCAGCCTGACCAGAGATGAATGAGTGATTAGGTAGCTTTCTTAAATGAGGCATTGTTTCATTCAGTAATAGGAAAGCTTCAGCGCATGAAAGAATGAAGATTTAGAACCAATTAAACAGCCTAGAAGTATATGTTTCCCTTAGCTTTCAATGTCTTGAACAACTAGCGAGGTCCAAAGGTTTCAAATACTCCCTTCCTGCATGCTCCCAGCTAACAACTGCACCCAGCCTCCTCTGGGATGGGAAGCTGGGCAGGCTGATCTAGAAGGTGGCAACCCTGCCATGGCAGAGGGGTTGGAACTAAATGGTCTTTAAGGTCCCCTCCAACTTAAACCATTCTATGATGTAATTCCCCTTTCTTTTCTAACATTCAGTATGTTGTCATCTTCAGCTCTTCAGTCTGGAGGAGCAGCTGGAACTAAGAAGGGGTAATCTTGGTGGCTCAGGGATTAGCATCTTACCTTCCTGAGCTGTTTACAGGCAGGCACTTAGTCTAGAAGCACAGTCTGGCCTCTCTGCCTAGGTTCTCAGATGCTGGGCTTGCCTTTCAATAAATTCAACACATGAAAAGCGAATGACTGTGTAGTCAGCTTGGCCAGGCAGTGAGCAGGTCATACCTCACATCAATCACAATGAAACATGAGCTGTCAAGGTAGGATGCTCCTGACCCTAGTTTGCTGTTCAGGATATTTTGGTCTTGTTTTGTTTTCTTTTTCCTTTTTCCCAGTTAGGTCTTGGGAACTGCACTTTTACTTCATTACAACTGATTTAAGAGGACCACCTAACACTTCAAAGAAGGGCAGCCTAGCAGCTGTGAACTACATCTTGATTTTGTTCTCAGATAGGAGGGAACAATGTAGCCCATGTGGTAACCCCAGGAATCACCCCGCTGTGAAGTTTGACTGCACATTTCCCTTCTCTTTCAAAACACACATCGTTTATCCACACAGTTCTGCAGCACTGCGCTGCTTCTAAAAATAACCACGGCCTGCAAAATCCTCTGAGAGAGACAGGTCTTCACATCTATAGGTAGGAATCAGTAGGAATCTAACAAAACACTTTCCTCATCACCCAGACTAAACATACACAAAACCATGCCCACAGCTCCCCAGACGTCCCTTCCTGCAGCAACAGCAGTGGCTTTGGTTCAGGAACATGAGGCTGCTGGCTCCCAGAGCATGGCTGTGAGCTGTGACCCACTCGAATGAGTCACACCACAGTGACAACAATGCTCCAAAACGCACTCAGCCATTCCTAGATTTCCCTCTCAAAACAAGCCAAAGGAACATAGCATTATGAGCAGGCACTTATTAACCTCTCTGAACTAAGCCTGCATGCTAACTATATATGGTATACTCAGACTGCCTACGTTTTTCACTCTCCTGTATGAATTCCTTCATTATAGTACCGATGCAGCATCCAGATTCTCCTTAGAAGCCACAAATTGCACTCTCTCCAACAAAGTTTCAGCCAGCTGTTAATTGACACCCTGCTCTCTTGTAAACAACTGACCCAAGACACAGGCAGATGCCGTCACACAGCTCCCTTGAGACCCAGAAGGGTTCATAGCTGCTTGTCATTCTGTGTGCATCCCAGCACAGCCAGCAGCTCCTGCAGGACTAGGGGCTACACCAGGGAGCATCTCACCAAGGCAGCTTGCAGAACAGGGGTTAACCACTACACGCCACTTGGAAAGGATCAACTGGGACTCAACAAAAGTAACAATTCAGAGAGCAACTTTTCATCCATCACCTTGCTGGAGAAAACAGTATCTGTATTTTTCAAATGTAAACACGCATTTAGTCCAACAGCCTATTTCAGTTGAAAGGGTTGGAAGTCAATATACAGCTATGCAGCTAGAAAACAGAGACCAGACCCTGAAGACCAGCCAACTTTAAATGATTTTATATCCATATACAGCTGAGGCAATGGCATAACGATCTTTGTAATTCCATGAAGGCAGTGTTAAGGTAAAAAGAGCTTACAGCTTGTTTCTAATAGTGCTGCACCAACCTAAATGCAATCCCATGCCTTCTTGAAGTAGAAGCAGTTATCAGGTCTTTACCATAGCCAGTACCTTGAAGAAAAGAGTATCATTTGAAGCATATCTTAGCAAGACTTAGCATTTGGCATAACTCCAACACAGCAACAAAATTACACATACTTGTACTCTCAAAGGTTTTCTGACGCACACCAGTAATGTGCTAAATGCTCTATTGCAATCACTGCTTTGTTCATGACCAGTAACTTTGTCATAGTAATGCAGAACACGATTTTGGAGGTACCACTACAGTAATATTTGAATACATTACTCAGGAGCTCCTGCAATATCACAGTCAAGTAGTTCTAGTACAGATACAGGTATATCTTCAATGTAATTTACCTCCAACTTGCTGTCCCCATTTCCTAAGCCAGTGCCAAACACCAGAAAATAACAAGCAAATCACTCAAAGAACACAGTTCTCCACCTTCTCTGACCACTTCCTCCAAAGAAGAGCTCTGGGTAAACATCAGTCATGACTTTGTAGTTAAAATCATGCACTGAAGCTATTATACACACAGGAGTTCAAGGACACTTGTCACTGGTTAGAGTTACACGTTCAGTATGCAGAACAAAATACTATTGGCCTTTTTGGGGCAGGGTGCCTTTTCAACTATTCCCTGCAGAAATTTAATGAACATTTGAAGTAATACTTTGTATTTTACAGTTTGCATCCCCAAACCAACCTGTCACATCAGCTTCCTTAACCTAACAGTGCTACGCACATGATAGGAGGAAAAGTGTTAGCTAGATGATACCAATTACACTCAAGATTCACAGTGCAAGAATCTCTTGAGATCCACTGTGAGCAACCTACACTTTGATGTACCATCAGTGATGTGAAAGGACTTTGAGAATGGTTTGGACATTCTTATTCAAGGTTAAATTTTGATCTGTAGGTTTCTAAATGAGATGCATCCTGGCTTCATTAGAGACCTAAAACAAATTAGAAACTTTAATTTTGCCACATAATTTTGCCAATGTACAAAAATCAGTACAACCTGTGCATACAAAATAAATGCCCAACATTATCTATCCAATATTACAGATAACAGAAGATAGGTTCGCATATATAAAGGCTTTTCCAAACTGTGCAAGATCCATCACTTCAGAAAGGAGTTAGCATAGTTAATATCAGTTCTATGAGCATACAGATACACCACCGATTTAAAGGTGTTAATGAGGTACCTACAGTTTATAACACTGGGACATTTATGACTCTTTCCACATTTATAAGATTTAGGTTTTCGACAGGAATGCTTCCATTGTTAATAAGATCAATATGTACACAGAGGTTGAGGAGAATATATCACTGCAGCACAAATCAGACACCTTCTCTGTAGTCTTGTTTTGAGTTGTTTATTGAGGTTTAAGAAGTCATCCACATTTCTATAAATATAGACATTACTTGAGTAAGTGACTTACAATGTCACCAGTGCAGGTACATATATAACCAACATACAAAAGCTCCACTGGAAGCTACTTCAGTTTATTCAAAAAGGACCAAGATATCATTAAAAAAAAAAAAAATACAGCTGTCACTTTCCTTTATTGAAGACACTAAAGTGCATTTTTTGGTTACCTCATGGACAAACAGCTGCTGATTAAAAAATTTGACGTTCTTTTTCCTAAAACATATTTAAGTTACATTGATTGACATTCAGGTTTGTAGCCGTCATCCTCCTAATACACGGCAGCAGGTAAGAAAGTGTATTATTACATTGCTGGTTGAGTAAGAGGAGGAAATAGATTTTGCTTTGTTTTTTAATTTAATGTTTCTAACGAAAGTTTAAAGAGAATCGAACATTCTGATGAATTTTTACAGCACCGCTAAATTAGTCCTAAAAATCCAGGCTCTGTTTTAGCCCTTTTAGTTGCTAACCAAGTATCTAAAGAGTCACTTGAAGCTCTGTACCAGTAAGAAAAACTACCCTCCCTTTTCTGTCAAGCACTATCCTGCCCAGTTAACACTGTTTGCACACTCTGTAAACAAGAACAGCTTAAAGCATAATTAAAGCAGAACACAGGCCCATCTTGAAAATCTTCTTCCCCCACTCCCTCCCTCCCAGTAGTGTCAAATGTTTTGAGTGTATAAAGCATTATTACATTCCTAACCACAAAATACTTTAATAAGAGCCACGACAGGAAAAAAATAAAATAAAAGCGTACATTGAAGTGACATAGCAATACCCACTTTAATCAAACGGGTATTTTGGGGAGATACAATTAGTGCTCTGCTAAGTTTAACTTCAGCTTTACTTCATTATGATTTGTTTTTATTGCCAAAAAAGTCACTAACAGAGCAAACGTTGCGATTGTTAGAACCACAACAGCCTAAGTTGTTCTTTACAGCTCCTTCACTGCTATCAATTTACTTTTAATTGGATTGATCAAGGACATAATGCTCATCGTTCAAAAATAAATTACTAATTTTGAGTATTAGCTTAAACCTGATTTAGCGTATAAGGATGAATGGCTACTTAAAAAAAAACCCTCACATATGAAAAACATGCTGTATGTTGGGAAATCACTTTTCCATGCTCCGACGTGCTGCTTACGTTTTTAACCTTGACAAAAAAGTCTCTTCTATCAGTTGATAAACTCACAGCACTTAAGCTTCAAGTATTTGAACTGAATGCGAGTCAATTTCAGAAAGTGCCAAATCCAAAGAAAAACCCACCCTACACATGTAGCCAAGCTTCCATAGAAATCCCCAAACGAGATAAAAAACAGCCTCTTGAAATAATGGGTTACTAGCTTCATACGTGTTTTTAAAGCTGTATAATGTTCACCTAAACACTCCACTCACGAGCATCAGAAGTTCAAAAACACAGAACACCTTCAATGCAAATCGTTTGCAGAGGCACCCTCAAACGTAGGAGTACAACACTAAGCAGAAAACCCCTCGTCTTATTTGGCTATTTAGATATCCATGTCACATATACCCACCCATCCATCCATTTCCTGGTAGTATTACATCACCTATTAGGGCTTCTGAAATAATGCAGAGCCATAAACTCAGAAGAGACTATTTAAAAACAAATAAAATAAGAAGTTCCATGGGCACACTGCCTTCCACAAGGCAAGGTTGTGCAACTGATTGTTTAATGTAACTAAGCTTAACGGCATCCAAACAAGCAGGCCTGGGTTTGGAAGCTGTCTTATGTCAAATTTTGACCACGTAACTACTCTAAAATAGAAAGGTCAAAACAGAACTCATCTCTTCTTTTTCTGCTGCCTCAACATTTTCCTTCGCTTAATTATCATATCGTATAGTTTTTCCAGTCCCTCTTTGAGTCCATCTCCGATGATTGCACAGGTTGGCTGCAAATGCCAGGGAGTCGAAGAACTCAGCTCGCTCATCGCTAACATCTTCTCGATTTCAGAAAGAGACAGAGAGTTTCTCAGGTCCTGTTTGTTAGCGACTATAAGGACAGGCACTCCTTGATTTTCAGATATCCGCGTGATTTTGTGAAGTTCAGTTTTGGCCTCCTCCATTCTCTCGACGTCGACGGAGTCCACCACAAACACGATACCATCGGTGCACCTCGTGTACGACTTCCACAGAGGCCTCAGCTTCTCCTGACCGCCCACATCCCAGAAGTGGAACGTGACCGTTTTCGAGTTACCCAGAGTCACTTTGATTTTCTCCGTATTAAATCCTTTTGTGGGGACGGTGTTGACGAACTCATTGAACTGCAGCCTGTAAAGCACCGTCGTCTTCCCAGCGGAATCCAGCCCCAAGATCACAATATGGAAACACTGGAAAGAAGGCAGGCTGGACAGGATCGGCGTCTGATCCGAGAGTCCATTCCCCATCGCCGTGAGGCGAGGTGACAGCGCGCTGCCGCTGCCACTACCACGGGCGGGGTCCACCGGCCGCTCTCGGCTCCGATCCTGCGGCGACAAACGCAGCGTTACTCCCCCCTGCCCCGACCCGGAGCTGCCGCCGCCACCGCCCCAACCGCGGGCAGCGACACCGTAACCCAGCTCCCCACCCAGCCCGGCCCTGCGGGCTCCGCAGCCCCGCAACGCTGCGGTGGCCGCTACCGACACTGCAGCACGGCGGGCAACCGCATTCCCTGCCGCATGCCGCCACTATCACCACCGCCGCCGCCCCCCAGCCCTATCCCTCCGGCCTACCGCTCGGCCCCGTCCCTCAGCGCGGCGAAGCTAAAGCCGCCAGCGCCTCCATGTCGCGCACCTCCGTGCCGCCAGCACCGCCACAGCCGCCGCCACTACGACTCCCAAACCTCTGGCAGCACAGCAGCGCCCAGCCCGCGCCTAGCCCGGCTCGCCCCACCCCGCGCTCCTCATTGGTCGCCCGGCACGGCGGGGGCGGGGATAAAAGCGCGGTTCGCCTCGCCTATTGGTTAGCAGCTCCAGCCACTCATCGCGGACCCCGTTCCAGCTCCCTCAGCCCTGGAGCAGGGCGGTGAGGCGCTGCTGCCCTTCGCGCTCGCTCCGTACCCTCCACCCACAGCGGGCGGGCGGTGGCGGCGATCTCGCCTGTTCTTCAGAGCTGCGTAAGCCCATGGGCTGCGCCTGCTGTCACTCAAACGGGCGTCCCGCCCTAAGCACTCTGGAAGCGGCTCTGTGGCGCCTCACAGCGCACGGCCCGCTCCTCGCACCGCAGCTCACCCTACGCAGCCCGGAGGGAAACCCAGCAGCAACGCCATGTTGAGGCCGGGCTTTCCTCACGTCGCAGTGAGGCGCCGTGCCGTAGGGAAGGCTGGGAGTTGTGTCACAGCGCCCAGCAGTTCCCCGTTGTTTGATGTAGCTCCTGAACTAATGGGGTGTTTAAGGATGTTCTGGCGGTTACGTATTTCGTCGTTGAAAGCATTGCAGTTCATGTTTTAAATCGCAACTACAATGTGTAAAAGAGCAAAGTTGTATAGCCAAACGTTGTACAGAAATGCCACAGTGTAGATACTCGTTGTTCAGTGGTATTAACATATTAAAACACCTGTTAGAATCCTGTTTAAAACGGCAAAGTTATCACATACTGCTTAAAGTAGCATATGGAGCATGGACAGAAAAGCATCAGTAGAACTCAGCCTAAATAATCTCAAGGACAGTGCACAGTGATTTGAAGCTGCTGGAAGCCAGATAAAAAAAGCCCTTATTAAGGAACGTTACCACAAATAATGGTTTTATTCATAAAACCTGACCACCTGACGTCAATCAACTTGAGCTTTATTTCCGCCTGTAAAATTGTTTACTTATTTAATCAGCCTATAAGGTATTATAGCCATTGAAACCTTAAACCACTTTCACGAAGCATTATAATAACCATTTGTAATTAGTTCCGCAAGGAGAACATGGGTTAGCTACTACCTTTATTAGAGATACTGAAATTTTTAACATGAAATACAATAATGCTGCTTTCATCTATTGCCTTGTTGAAAAAGTCAATACGTAATAACATATTTCAGTGCCCTGGAAGAGGGAATGGTGCAGAACCAATGATTTTCAACAGTGTGGCGTATCTGATATCTTAAAAGATTATATGTTTCTTTGGAAGAAGAATTTTATGACATCAGGGTGATAATTAAATGATTAAGGTTAGAGAGGAATGACCATCTATAGCAAAGTGAGCATAACTGTGTTTATAAGTATGTACATTAAAGTGATCTGCTGTCTAGAAATTGATTGGAGAAGTCAGTTGATGTGTTTCCTTTCACTACATTTATTTTGTTCACCTTGTTATAACTTGCTGTAAACTGCATTATGAACTCTCTGGGGCAGGTACTGTTCTTCATTGTGAGTCTTCTTAGTGTTTAGTGCCTTGATCTTAATTAATGCCTGTAGGCATTACTGCAAAACAGCTATTAAATAACAATCCAAGCTGATCAGCTCCTCCCTACACTTCATGCTTCTTTAGAAGTCAAACGTGCAGACTGGGCAGGTGTTCCAGGTGTTATGAAGGGAGTAATGGTATCTAAATTAGTGGGAGGGTAAGAAAGCTGACACATTCAGCCTTTAATAATTGAAGGTGATGGTGAAGCAAGGCTTTGATTAGCCTGTAGAAACTTAGAAGGTGTATGGCAAGAAGTACACTTAGTACCTTTTCTAGTGTGTAGTTGAAAGGGGTCTCTTATTTAAACAAGTGACATTAATTGCAAAGTGTATGTACGAGGAAACTGAATGGGAAAAAGATCGAGCTATTGTGAAGCCTGTTATAAAAAGTAAGAAAGAAGCTAATTTTAGTGTTGGGCTATTTCACATACTGATACCGACAAATTGGAAAACATGAAGTTTTGCTCTTAAGACGGTCTCTTGACATACAAAATGTTTTGCACAAAGAAATCTTTTATCATCTTTTTTACATCCTCTGGATTATTGTATAACTTGCAAGCTGTGTGGATTATTTTGCTTTGATTATTAAAAAGTAGTCGGTGGTAGAAAATCTAATTTCTTTTTTCACAATAAATAACACAGCTTAGAGCAGCAGGAGATGGAATTGCTGTGTGTTGCAGTTTAAGCTACTACTCTGTTTACACCACTTAATTAAGCCTATTCTCACTTCATACATACCTTCACATGAAGTCTAACATTTACACTTTACAGCTTTCATGTTCGCATATAAACATTATGCCACGCTGGTAGCTAACAAACTAAAAGCCTCGTTCTTTGATACTGGTTCTGAGTTGCATCTTGAATGCTGCTTAGGTGTGTTAGTTGAAAAACAAAATGCACACAGAAACACAACAGCACCAACTCATAACTTTTCTTAATCATGGCGAGAAAGTGCTATGTCTGTGTGACTGATGTTATAATCTCCATCCTCTGAGTTACGTGCATTTTGATCATTTCATCCCACAGCACAGCTGTAGCGGCAGAGACACCAGGTCTGCAGAGCACCAAGGACCATCTGACCACTTTCTGTGTGGATGGATACATGTGGGTAGCACACGCTCTTCCTGAGGTCAGGTGGAACTCAGCACATTGACAACTTCTCCCACAGAATCTCTGTGCTGGGGACTTGTATCACCAGACTCCCTACTGTACTGGGAGCAAATAACTGAAAGTTGAACATCGATCCTGTGTTTACAAATTCGAAGGTTATAATCTCAGTTTCTAAACCCAAGCGTACAACTAGTTATGGGACAGTTGAAGGAGTAGAAGAAAGCATTGTTTTTGCAGGTACCCCCGGTTTTCAGTTTCCATATCCCTACTTCACTAAAAGGCAGCTGCCTCTAAAAAAGAAATGCAAAAAGTAGTTCCTACTTTAACCCTTCAGTCTGGGAGATAAGACCATGAGAGACTCAAAAGACCAATCTACATGTGATAGTATGTACAAGCATTACAGCCTCAGCTCACACATTTTTTTCAGTGGCTTCATATGGATAGCACTGTGCATATATTTACTATAATAACAAACATTTCACCCACTACTCCCCACACCCACCACATTCGTGCTACCATTTCATTTGCTTCTCAGAACTACTGACTTGAGGCACACAAGCCCTTGCTGGGAGCACAGGGCTGCTGTTCAAAAATGTCATCAGCCATGGCACTGCTTCCAAGAGATTTATCTGTTCCCCAGCATTCACCCCTCCCCACCCCCAACACACAAAAACTATGTGCTCTTTGAGCTTTACTTTTGTATGCTAGAGTTACTCTATTTAAAATCCTATCAAGTTGAGATATCACAATACACTACCATTTCCTCACAATGCTTTCTTTGAAGAAGGTTGCACAGTTTTTAAGCATATCATTTTTCCTTAATATAATACAAGCAGTTTGCAAGCAGATTAAAAGTACTACGATTTCAAATACGAGGGTAATATCTGCTTTACTTTGTTCCTGCCTAACTAAACTGAATACATGAAAATAGTTTCCCAACTCCATAGTAAATGCCTGCAGTAAATCAGATACTGCTGTTTGCTCTGTTATTGCTAGCACAGCACAACAGTGAAGAAAACTACACAGAAAACTGCAGTTACTTTCTTTTTCCTCCAGAGAATTTTGTAAACATTTTGTATTTTGTATTTAACTCTTAAAGGGCGGTGAAGTTCACCGGATTTATAAGAGAAGGAATAAACAGATTCTTAATAGTAGAATGAAAGATTCATTTTTCTATTAATTCACATTTCAGTTGATTAATTGTAGTTGAGGAAGGATGGAAGTTGTGACTGAGGCTTTTCATGACTGATTCCAGTAAAAGGTTTTGCTCCACTAGTTTCACTAGTTTCATGTATGGTGTGAACACAGGGCACGTGTAGTTGCTAACAGTGAATCTTCACAAGATTTGCAGAAATTGGATTGCTTTATGACATCAGTGTCCCTGTTGAGATGTAGTTACAATAAATTATGAGGAGCTAGACATACAAATACGCACTTGCTGTGTATCGTTATGAAAGGTTGTTTCCACTGGGAGTCAAGCAAAAAAGGAAAATAGCATCTCATCATTTGGGCGCGTATAACTAAGTGGTAGCTTGTAGGATGAAACAATAATTTAACCCACTTATTCCATAATAAGCCATCTACTTGCAACAGTTACTTGTTTTAAATACATGCTTTGTGTTTCTGAACTGCCTATATCCAAAAGGAAACTCAAAGATGGAAATCCAGTATACAGGCTTCGTTGCAAAAACAAACAAGCTGTTGAGCTGTGCTAACTTTGTACCAGTGTATATACAGCAGCAATAGAAAAAAAAAAAATGTTACATAGAGATTACAGTTAATGGAAATATTTTATAGAAGATATGCCTAAAGACCCAGGAGGGCTTTGAAAAATCTGCTCTATCTGCCTCAGTGTGTAACATTGTATGTAATGTAGTGATAACATTGCAGCTTGATATTCAGAGGTGACAACTAAAATAAATCACTACTGAGACAATGAAAAAGTGCACCAACTATTTATTTCATGATCTCCAACCGTTCATAGAATGGCCTGGGTTGGAAGGGACCTCAAGGATCATCAAGCTCCAACCCCCCCCAGCCGCAGGCAGGGCTGCCAAGCTGCATATCTAATACTAGACCAGTTGCCATATGATTTACCAGTTCTCCCAATAATAGGAACTTACTAGTGCTCCTGATAAGTCCTGTTCATCTATAGAAAAACATATAAGGAATCTAGCTATTCTCTGGCTTTCTGAAAGCATCTCTTTCTTAGATGAGTAAAAAAAGACTTTGCTGCCTCTACAGGTACAGTGTTGTTTTAATTGGCCAAAGGAGGCAACAATATATTATGAATTTCAGTCATAACTGTTTACAAGTGTAGTTGTAATTTACTTTACAACATAATAGATTAAAAATACTCCTGAAGATAAACAGCATGAGATATGCTCTAACAGATAATGGGGTAAGCCATAGGTGCTCAATGGACTGTATCTGTTTTCTATGAGCAGTCTGCTAGGTTCATCTTCAGCAGCACTTGCTTCATTTCCCTCCAGCACCATCTTCGTGCAGCATTTGTACAAGAGTTTTCAGAAAATACATCACTAGGCAGACCTGTGTCTCTTTGTCAGTAGACAACAGAATTGCACAGGGGAAAATGCTTAGCTGGGGCCAGTAAACATCTCTAGACATGCATTTACACACAGAATAGCACGTATCACAGTTCACTGCTTCCAAGGACTAGTGTTCCATTTGCAGATTTATTGGGAACTGGGAGTTCTGAGCCAAGACCTCCTTTCCTTGTCCCTCATCTAACCCAAATGCACTCCAAGGTGTAATTAAACACACACAGACCATGATGTAGTAGCAGCAAGTCTACAGCTTTTATAGGTGTACAGCAGCCACATCCAGTCTCTGAACAAATCTGGATTTTCACCAATATATTGGATTGTATTTCATATCAGAACAGTGTTAAAAAATCAGCTTTACAAGAGAGAAGAGAGCGCAAATACTCCCTTCGCTTTGATTACTAGCATTAAAATCATACTTCGGTCAGCAGAACGTGAACCACAGCTAAGCATTCTAGATTGGATTTTTCTCAAGCTGAAGAATGTATTTTGGCTGCAGGTGATAAGAACTACAAAGTCTCAGTACAACCAACTAGCTCAAACTGCTGCACAAAGGTTTCAGTCTGTTACACAGGGACATAGTGGGTGTCTGATACTTCGGTAAGTGCTGGGTATTTGTTGCAGTTTCTAAAATTTCAGCAAAAAAAAGTAGTTACTGTTCTCAGTAGCAGTACTGAGAGTTCTAATGAGAAACGAGAGCCTGTTATTGTGTGCTATATAAACACAGTCCTTATTCTAGGGTGCTCACAAGCTTTCTTTTTTTTTCCCACCTAAACATAATACAAAAGAAGAAACAAACAAAGAAAAAGGGAGGATTAAAAGGCAGGGAAGACAAACATTATGTGGGTGGGGAGCTGTAAGTTCAGCTCATTGCTCATCTGTACTTTAGAATTTAAGGTCTTATCAGGTTAGCATTTCTTCTTTTTACATTAACAGTAAATCTGTCAATCAAATGCAGGATTGGATCTACTGTTTGCTGAAGGTTACAAGCTAAGTCAATTAAAAATTGATTTGAAAGCCAATCATAGGCATGCTGGGCAGAAACAGGGTTTAAACAAAGTCAGGAATGCAGATATACCAACTCAAGGAAGAACAGATTGCGTAGCTGAAGTTTTAATCCTGCCACATTAAGTGGAGTCAGGGGATGAAGAGAATAGTACAAGAGCCAGTAATTCAGATTTCTGCAAGGGTGAACCCTGTGACTGCCATCATGTCTTTGGAGGTTTTCCTCTGCACCTTCTACCAAGATAGGATGCAGTGGGAAGATTAGGAAGAGGTCAAATAGAAATTACAGAAACAGAAGAAGCATCAGGATGCTGTAAAGATGTGCACAGATATATTTTTCAATTTCTTATTCCATTTGAAGCCTTTCTACTTTTAAACTGTAAAAGGAAAATAAATAAAATCTCAATACATAAAGAAAAAAATAAGCACAAACATTCTATAAGGAGAAAAGAACAGAACTTAGGGAGTTCTTCATGCTTTGAATTCTTTGGCTATCTGATAAAGAGATACATGATTCACGCAGCACGTGAGTATATACAAGCCCAGTCTCAATCTTCAACAAAAGTATGAGTGCATTAAAGAGTGCCAATGGTTGCATCCCTCCTCTCATTTTCACAGCAGAAGGCCTCTGAAACTGTAGAACTTTCTGTTAAAACTATATTATTCTTAGAGGTCCCACCTGCTAAGTTTCACTTTGGAACCCAGCCCTTTTGCTTAGGGATGCTGACACCTGCTTGGCATTTCATTTCAGTTCTAATCTACAGAAAATTGGATAACAGTGTTAAAAGAAGAAAGATCCAGTTAATTATCAACAACCAGTCTTTGAGTAGTCCAGAAGATACCACTTACCAGAAATAAAATCAGCTGCACTGCAGAGAGGCCTTTTGGCTTTATCAACGGAATCAGAAGAGTTTAATGACATGGGAGACCAGAAAAATCAGCCTATGGAAAGCAAACATTCTTACTTCCCATGTAAAAGTAAAGAGAAGCCTGAGGAATTTGCTGTTCCTTTTTAAACACAGCTGAGCCTCATCCCCCTCACACTTACCTTTCCCAGAACAGCTGCTTCTAATCTGGAGAGGAATTCATGTGGACCTAACACAGATGCACCTGAAGCTGTGACTTGCAGGGTGCTCTGATAAGCAACTGTGCTGCTAGGGTTTTTATTTTTGCTTGTATTGGTTTATATCATAAAGTCTTTATTCTTCAGCTGAGGATGTTCCAGCCCTCTCTCTGCTGCCCCAGAATTCCCTTAGTAACTTGCCCAGCAGCATAGAGAAGTCCCCAGTAAGGGGCTGGTATCTTGCATTGTCTATTTTTGCTCTGAGCAGGTCTGTGCTGTTTGACAGTAATAACCCAGCAGCTGTCTGGATTGTGATCAGTACATACAGGGTGGCAGCACTGAGAAGTGACTCTGTTAGGTCAAGAATTGTGCAAACACATGATAAAAGACAGCACAGTTTAAATAAACAGTAGAAGGGTAGAAGAAATCCTCATGTAATAGGTGGAGATGGGAAGCACAGAAATTGAGTGATTTACTTCAGGTTACACAGGGATTCACTGGGAACACAGGTTGTAAAAGTCCTCATCTGCTGTTTTACATGTGCAAAAATTTTCTACCACCTTTCTTCATGCAGTCTTGGTAAAGGTCACCTGGAGCTTTGAGTACATTAAAAGCTCATGATTATGTCCTCCTATTAAGTTAAGGAACTGATTTAAGAAGAAGTGTTAAGAGAGTTTGTTACGTGCCTTGCAGCCTATGCTAAGATTTCATTATCTTGGGCCAGCTGGGCCACACTTGTCACACTGGGCAGGGCAGCACTTGGAGAAAGTACTTACAGGTTGGGTATGTAGGTAATGGATGCTGGAGTGCACCAGCACCTCCTCAGGGATGTTCCTATCTCATCCTGGGTTGGGGCAGTTCCATGGCTTCTCTACCAGCAAACATCAGCCAGGTTGGATGTTAGGAAAAATTTCTTGTCAAGCATCAGAACAGGCTGTCTGGGAAGGTGATGAATCCACTTTCCCTGATGATGTTCAAGAAGAGTATAGATGTAGCCTTGAGGGCCATAGCCTAGAGTGGTCACAGGCATGGGTTAATGGTTGGACTAGGTGATCCCAGCTTTATCTGCTCTTATTAAGTGCATCCAGAAGCACAGTGAAATTTACAGAGGCTTAGACATGTCAACGTTAGTACATGTTGACTCATCTCTACAACATCTCAAGTTGCTCTCTACAACTACCTGAAAGGAAGTTATGGTGAGGTGGAGGTTGGCCTCTTCTCCTACGTAACAGTGGTGGAACAAGAGGAAATGGCCTTAAATTGTGCCAGGAGGGGTTCAGTTTGGATATTTGGAAGAATTTGTTTTCAGAAAGAGTGGTTAAACATCAGAACAGACTGCTCAGGGAAGTGGTAGAGTCCTGGAGATGTTTTAAGGAAAGGACAGATGTAGTACTTAGGGACATGGTTCAGTGGGCATGGTGATGGGCTGACTGTTGGAAGAGATGATCTTAGAGGCTTTTTCCAACCTTAATGATCATAAGACAAGTTATCTACTGTTGACTGGGAACAAAGGATTTTCAGTGCCAGTCTATTGTCCTTGCTGACAAGGCAATCACTGCTAATCTTCTCTTCCCCTATCACCGTGGTTAACCTCTGATGAAGAGCAGTAGGTTAGCATCTGGGTGGTGTGGGAAGGACAGCCATCTTTGACACCAGTAAAGATGGTCCTGTTCAGCTGGTGAAATGGAAAAGTCTGACATTTCTGAATCTATTCTGTGAAAGTCTAAGCCTGGAGGGAAATTTATATTACAGTCATTCTAGCAATAATCTGTTTCACACAGGCTTGTTCTGGTTCTACTGTGGGAAGGAAATCAGATGAATAAAGCAGAGTCAACCATTAGGTAAATTATGGTAAAAATCAGCTGATTGCATTCAGCCTTGATGTTAAATATTTCCAGCCCCTGTGAAATCCAGTAAAGAGTATCAAAGAAAATTTGTTTGTTTCACAGTGTCCCAATGCCTGGCATATTCCCAGAGAAACAAGGCACACATCTTCCCTGGCCCTGCTTGCCTCTACCCAGGTAATGTTCTGAAGCATTTGCTTATTTATGGAACAAATGATCTGTAGCCAAACCAAACAATAAAAAAGTAGATTTTTCACTTGATGCTTTTGTTTCATTTACAGGCAAGCCCACATTAATTATGGCAGCAAAATGTTTAAGTTTATTGATCTCAGTATCTTCACAGCACTGTCTTGAGGAGGGAGAGCACACGCAGAGTGGAAATGTGGATGTATTTAGAGAGAAGCTTGGTGCTCCTTGGAACAGCTCATCTGGAATCGATGAGTTTGTTAGTACTGAGGAGAAAATATAAAAGCTTATGTTTTCTATTTGGCAGGAGCAGACTTTTTTTTCCTACAGGCTTGAATGTCAACAGAATGAGGGCCAGAGCCATCAACTACTTTTGTGGCATGGCAGGCCTCCTAATTCTCCTTGGCCTGCTCTTCTCCCTCTTGAATGTTGTAAGCTTTAATTGGTGTGAGTGTGTTTTATTGATCTTGAGCAGAAGTAATAGTCAGAGGAGGTCAGAGTATCCTTAGGCCAGTCTAGAGAGGATGTAATGAGACATGAAGGACTTGTAGTGGATTAAAGATCTGATTGTACTTCAATGAAATCAAAGTTCCTTTGATTTTAGCTGCAAAATTCTTAGCCAGAATAAGGGAAAGGTATATTATTTTTTTGTCTAAAAAGAAAATCACACTTCATAAAAAAGTAAAAGCTATTAGTCAGCATGTTAGAATGTCATCTACCTCTGGTTTTTATTTTATATATTTACATTTGACTCAATTTAAAAGTCTGACTACAGCAATGTGCTCAGGAAGCAGTTGTATTCCACAGCATTTTTTTTTTTCTTTTGGACTCTCAAGAGCAACTTCAGTCCATGTAAAATAAAATACTTGCTTTTTTTTAGCTTCTTTAGAACCTGTAACAATGAAGACTAGAAGATCACAGGGCAAGGGGTTAGTAACAAGAAATGTCCTTATAGCCCGTAGAGGTGTCTGAGAGCACCTTATATGGTAGTCCAGCAAGCGGTGTCTTTTCTGTACAATTCCTTAGTTCTCCTGTGAGAGATGGTGCCACAGTCCCACTATCATCATCATTTTCTTACTGTTGCAGGCAAAGCCTACATGAGTCTGAAGTGGTAAGATCAAACTGTTCAATTGAATTTAGCTACAGTTAGCATCATCATTTACTGCAGATCTGTTGCAATAGAGTACTGTGTACTGTGGGTCAAAACAGGCGTTTAGAGCAGTAATTCCAGAGGCTGTGTCCTCTCCAGTGTACAATCTGTTGTTATATTCTAACATTACATATTTTATGTAAATTATCAATACTGCATGTAATATTGCAGTGTCCTATTTACTCCAAGGACTCCTAATATGTTTTCTCTGCAATTAAACTGTACTAACATCAAAATGATACTGTATTTTTGACCACATGAATACTTTCTGTTTGGAAACATAATGAAACTGCTAACTCAGGGTCTAAATTTGCCATGCAAAATAGACTGAAAATACTGTTACTCTCTGATAATAATGCAACATGCAGCTTATTCTTGAATTAACTTTACTGCATGTATCTGTGTGTTTTTTTTTCTATTTATTCTGTAATAAATATGTGTATTTGATATGACTATTCATAAAGTTAACGTGCTTAAATACTTTCTTGAAAGTAGCTTAATCTTCAGTATTTCCCAGCAGTCACAGTTCTGTCTTCTTCAGAGAAAAGGAAAGAAACATATCCTTGTAAGTACTGCATACACATATGCATATGAAAAATAAACATTCTCACTCCCAAGTAAAACCAAGAACAATGTTACGAGCAGCTCTCATGCTCAAAGCTCAATTGCAAACATTGTTCTGTTATGAGCTCTCGATGTTCTTCTCAACATCAGTAATCACTGTGCCAGGACAATGCACTGCAGACAAAAATGCTTGGGCCAGGAGACCACAAAAGCTTCTCTGTCTTGTGCAAAGGAGCTGAGAACAGACTTTCACAGTGCTGCAGCACATGCTGACAGCCTGCATGGGGTTCAGAGCTGTCAGCATTCTGGCAGATGTTGATGTTCAATGAGAGCAAATCTTGTTTAAATCTTGGTTAAGGAGCTACTGAAACTGTTAATTTTCAAAAATAATCTTATGCTTATGTCAAAGACAACTATGAGATAATCACAGACTGCTCAGTGGCTGTATGAAGTGTGCTAGCTGAGTCACTGAAAAGGTCTTTGTGCTCTTTCCAGCAAGAGAAGGACATCTCTTCTACTCTTACAAATAAAAAGCAAGACCTGTTCTATTTCCTCTTGCCAAAAAATAATCATTCCTGCAGTCGGTCATTTTTGCAAGCAGGGAGTTGCAAAGCCTAATAATTAATAACGATGGTGGCAGTTCTTTTTTTAAAAGATGAAACTATATGCTTGTAAGTGCCCTGTTCTCAAATTCTCGGTTACTGGGAAGAATTAGATCTGTGTTGGGTAAAGCAGCTTCAGAGTAACAAACAAACAAACAAACCCCACACTTGACCTCTATTGCATTGTCCACCTACAGAGGAAGGTATCTCTTTATTCTTTATGTTCTATTTATGTTTATTTATGTTCTTTAAGAATGTTTTCTAGACATCAGTGGGTGCACTGAGCAATAACGTCACAGATAAGAAAATCCGTTTTGCACATAACATACTGTTTCATAATTTTATTTTAAATGAAATGACATCCAGATACAGCCCAGTTATTTAAGAAAGGATTTAAATGAATGTTTAAGGCTGAAAAAACTCCCTGAATTAATTGATTTAGCTTCTCTTTATTTTTTGTCAATGTTATTATGAGCTCAGACAAAATTGACTCTACTGCATTACTACTCAGATTGAAAATCACAATCATAAAAAAAAAGGAAAAAATAACTAAAATGTTCACTTTCCAATCTATCTTATGAGAACAACAGAAGTGTTGAAAAGCTTCCATTAAAAAGCCACACTGACATGATTTACTGCTGTATAAATTGTTTAAAACAAGCATTTTAGGATAAATGCTTAAAGCAGAGCTATAGATTTGTAGCAGGAGTTTTCCTAATGCCCTTAAGGAGACTTTTCTGGCAAAACTATAACTTAAAAAACATGCTTTGAAAATGCACTCTTAAATTCACCAGAATACAAAAAAAGAAATCCCAGATAAATGCACCTGAGAGAAAATGACTATATGGTGCTTCCTCATACTCCAGATTCCCAGGAATGCTGCTGAAACAAGAAGTTTCCTTGTTGATACTTGACTGAGACCTGTTTAGAAAAGGAACTGAAAACACATCCTGTACCTGACAATGTGAACAAACTCCATGCTGTGAAAGCACAAGGGACTGCTGAGTAAGGCAAAGTATGGCTTAAGTGCAGTCTGGTTAAGGCAGAGTAAGTAATTTTGAAGCTGTTACTTCCACTAAAAAGTAGATCCCTAAAATGTGCACAAGAGCTTCAGTTAAAAAGATCTGGAGCTGGAGGCTGGTTTATACAGAGAAACCCAAAGAAATCCATTATATTGAGTTAGAATCTTAAAAAAAAAACAAACACCACAAAGCACCTTCATATCCTTACAAGTATACGATCCAGAGCTCCAGGTATAATATTTAGACCAAGGATAGCAAACAAACATGTTAAGAACAGCATTGTCAAAATACTTATCTCGTTTGCCCCTTGCAAGGCAAAGCTCTGGATCAGGCATCATCTGAAATTCTATACCAGCCAAATTATGCGCAAAAAATTATTCTGACCTTACACTAAAGGAGTTTCTTTGGCATTGGTTTGAATTGCTAGGGGAAGGCAGAATTTGGCCCATTTTAGCACAGTAAACTGGTCCACAGCTTCTTTGTGAAGAATTCATAGGTTACATATTTCCTACCTGAAAAGCCCCACCCACCTCAGTTGACAATTATCACTTACCCTATCCAGCACTGAGAACTGCTAAGTTATTCATATAAATATATCAAAGCTCAGCAAAGGGTAACAACATCTGCATCGTGTTGTTGCATAAGCCTATGCTTAAAAGTACTAGAAAATAGTTGCGCACTCATGGTTCTTTGGCTTGAAGCTGAAGCTCTCTTGGGTAGCTCAGTTTTTCCATTTGCTGGAATCCCAAGCCAGGAACCAGCCTGTGAAGGTTGGAGGCTCATGTCCCTGCTTCACAATAACGATGGGGGTCCCCTTATCTCTGCCAGAAGGGTCTGTTTCAATATAACGCTTGGCTAAAAACAGGGGGAAATAAAACATGTAAAATATTAGTTAATTCCTTTGGCATAAAAAATACATCAAAGGCTTAAGAGAAAGAACCCAGGGCTATTATAATAAAGTATTCCATCCAATTATTTCAAAGGTAATGAAATGATCGAGTAATTGCTGATTTCTCCCAGCTGCCAGTAAAAGAATTTTCCACAAGAGTCAAAAAAGTGATTATTATTCTGGTCAGCCCACTGCCATACAACTGTGTTTTGGTTTTTGACTGGGAGAACACATTTGCTGGTGCTGTGCAAATGCACAACCTTCATTCCCATTTTTGCCATGCAAAAGCTTTGAATGCACATTCAGTACAGATCGCCTGACATCTCAGTGTAATATCAATACCTACTGGAAATGCAGCAAGGCAACCTTAGCTGCTTTGAGGGAATGCCTGCAAGCATTTTTAGCAGCAATTCCATCAAGAAGGCTCAGGTATAAGAAATAACACTAAAGATGACATAGGATTTTTCAAGGAGTTGCATTCCAGGTAAACTGTCTTGATTTGTTCTGCAATAGGAATTTCCTCCTCCAAGGGTGGCAATGCAGACAGTTGGGGATTTGTTGGCTTTCCTTTGACTATACATTCAGTCAGTAATACCTCATTTTATTTTCAGTGCAGTTTCTTTTAACTGAGCTCTCCTACATTCACTTTTAAAAAGCTCTGATTAATTTTGCTCTTCATAAATTTAGAGATAAGAAAGATACATGAGTTTTAAATTACATTTAAAGGAGAAAATAATCTTTTCTGGGGTTAAATTCTAATAAGCTCAATAACTCTTTTAAACAACACTGTAAATGGAACTACATTTCTTCTTCAGTATCTTTTCATTTGTTTAAGCACTATTGATGCTACTTCCCTCAGAATTCTGCCAAACTGATTTGATTTACCAGATTTAACTGATTCCTGTCGTTCAGTTTCATTAGCATCTTTCCCAATCCAGACAAAAACCTGCAAACAGAGGAGAGAAAGCTTTAGCTCTTGTGTTTTTATTAGGATTTTATGTGCAGTAGGCAAAACACAAAACTGTTGATTCCACTAGGAGAAATAATATATTCTATGAAAGTACTGCAGAGATACACGAGTCTTGTAAAGCAAAATTAATGCGTGTTGTTTTTCCGTTGCTAAAGAATGCAGATCTATACTCAACAATTTCACCACTCTCTTGACACTGGAATGCCGGCCTTGATGCTCTCAGATAAAAGGAACTCTTAATTACGTTTTCTGTGGTCATCTTTTCCAAGTTTGCAAGGAAATTGCTCTTTGGGTACAGGTAAAGGTGCTGAACAGGAGCTGTCTCTGGATGAGGCTCTGTGTATGCATCAACACTTGTGCCCTGAGACAGATGCTACTCAGGGTAATCAAATACTTCAGTGTATAACCCACTTCTGGAGCCTCAGTCTGCAATCTCCACTTTTTTTTTTTTTCCTTCTTTCTTTCTTCCTTCCCTCCAAAGATCCTTTTGGAAACCAGCTTCTTTTCCCACATTTCTTCCACTCCTATCTGAGTCAGTATATCCCAACACCTTCCCACCCAGCTCTTAATACTGCCTTCCCCTCTGCTCCTTCTTGAATGGGCCAAACACATTCCTTTGCATTTCCTAAAATCTCAGCCTTTTTCCCTTGAAAGTTAGGCTGAGGAAGGCAGGTAAAACATGATGTTCTCCCCATTTTCCTCTGAGGTGCAGAGAATGAATAGAGAGAATGTGAGACATGGATGTGTTATCCACACTAAGTTTGCATGCCATGTAAAAATCTCTCAATATTTTCAGTTTTGTGTGAATCCAGGAAAATGATGGAGATTATTTCTGTCACCCTCAACTCAGTTCTTCTGAAGTAACCTATGTTAAGGTCCAGCATTTGTCCCCTTCTCTAATAAGATTTTTGCATAGTTAATGCTGCTACATTGATTTTGTGGCTTATCTATACCATTTTTTTGCAATGAACTTCTCTCTTAAAATTAATAAATCTTAGAAATGAAGTCAAGAACATTATCAAGAGCCTCAATCCTGGAGCTTATAATCTTGCAGCCTCCATTGGTTTTAATGGGAAGTGTCTGCTGTGGTGTCACATTATACTTAGAAATTCAGTCAACGTATATTCACATTAACACATCATAGAGCTCAGAAAATACAGCTCCCAGTGATACAATTTAAAGAAAGCAAAACCTCAGAACTATGATCTTTCCTCCCATCTTACGTGCTAAGTTGTTAAGAATGAATTCTTGTTACCACAAAACAACCAAGCAAAAAACAAACAAAAAAAGGAACAGTGGTAAAGCGCACAGCTTACCTGCTCCCAAGCATCTAGTAACATGACATCATCTTCAGCCAGATCATCCTGAGTGAATTCTCCTGGGACCTCCTCAATCTAAAAAGGACACACTGGTGGGTATTTTTTTGCTTTAATGACTTCTCAGGACATTCTGATTTTGGACAGACCACAGATATTTTTTAAAGGAAATTGTCACTATTGTGAATTAGGACTGAAGTTTGCCAGAAGGAAAAGACAGAGATTTCCATAGTGCGACATGTACCCAACTAACTAAACCAATTTTACAGCTGATGTATTCGTGCAGCTTACATTCATTAATAAATAAACTGCTCTGATTTGCAGTGGGTGAGCTTAGTGGTGAAATACACATGCAAGTATGCTTTCCAGTCACTTGAAAATGAGACACGATAGTTAACTAAGCCATTAAGAATTAGCCCCCAGAGGAAATGCAGACTGCTTGCTTCTTCCAGGGATTTACAGGCAGACAAGAAAGCAGTTGAATTTTCATCTGTATGAGCAGGAGACCTAATAATGTAGCTAATAGATGGCCTGCTAATTGTAAAGGTCTATCAAGCGTTTGGCTATGCTTGGTCATGCAGGAGTACCAGAGGGATTGGAATCAGTGCAAAAGTCAGTCCTTTCTGCTCTCTACCATGATGTGGTGGCCAGAAGCTCTGAGTGATCTGACCCCCTTGTAGTGGTGAGCTCTGACAGCAGTGAGTCAAGTACTAAGGAAATGAAATGAGAGATATGGAACTGCACAAATTCGGAGGGAATTTAAAACAGAAAACCAAGCTAGTGCATAGCAGCCAGCAGGCTATTACAGTGAGACTTCTTCCTCCCATTGTGTTTCACAAGAGTATTTTAGAAGCTTGCTAGAAGAATGTGCTTTACTATTCTTACAGGATTTTCAAGTCCTTATTAAAGGATCCAATTTGTATTATCTCCTTTGGTATGAATGAGATTTCTCTTAAGGAAACTGCAGAGGTGGTAGCCAACTACGTTGCCTATCTAAAAATTAGTTCATCTTTTCCAAACAGTAACACCTTGCCAGAATATGGTAAGTAATTAAGCCTAATCCATATGCTTAATATCCAGCACACAGTTCTGGATATTTCCTCCTACCTCCCTGAGCACAGGTCTCTACAGGAAATTTCAGGCTAGTAAGGATTTCTGGCAGGGGTTTAGGATGTTTCTTTTCCTCACCCCCCACTGTCAGACACGTAAGGGGAAAGGCGCTGACCTGCACTTTTTCAGAGAAATGATAGCAGTCTGGCAATGTTCTGTAAGAGCACAATTGCTTTTCACTAGGCAAATGCCTCATCTTTTTTGCATCTGCAAGCCTCCAGTCTGCAGCTGGAGCAGGCTGTACAGACATCATCAGTATTAATTCTTCTGTCTCTTCTCTTCTCTGCACTTTGATTGATTCAGAGCATCAAGCTTCAACTCTCTAGCTCTTGCTAAGCACTACTAACTACACAAAGAAAAGCCAGGTCCCAAAATTCACTTAATACCTGTTGGTTCCCAAGATAAAACATGTCAGAAATTACACTATTAAAGAAAGGGGAAAGTATCCATTATACACTTACAATAAATCTGCCAGTCTTATTCGAACAACCATACAGACGAGGAGGATGATCTTCAGCCTTTGTCAAAAGCTGTGATGAAGTCTGATATTTTTTTTTACCTCCAAGTGCTTTCCAGAATTCCTCTGAAATATATAATACATAATTTATATAGCAGTGGATTTAACATTTCATGGTTCTGCTTGATACTATTTCAAGAATCCCTGAACAGCATCTTATTTGCTGCCTCAAAGATGAGTGCATTTTCTTACAGTTCTTCTTCCAGTTTGTCAACATAACAATAGAGGTGTTGCTTGCAGACTTACATAGAGCAATGCCTTGTTCCCCTCCTGGTCACCATGGGCTAAGAAAGGACCACATTGCTCTGCAGCACCTGCTGCTGCCCTACAGACTTCCAGGGCATTGCACTACTTCTGCATCAGCCAATTCCAGATAGATTTCATTGTAAAATGTTGTGTTAGATTTTCAAAGGGAGAGAGTGAGCATATGGTTCTGCTTAGAAAATACGTAATTGTGAAAAACATTTAGGCTCTATTTCCATACAGTGCTGTATTTCCCCAGCTGCCCATTAGAGACTGCATGGCTTGAAACCAACCTGGTTCCTGGCCTTCATTAATCCTAGCAGTCTGGCACTTAAGAACACTAGCAATGTATTGAGCTCCTTGTTCCTCTTCTTTGTTTGCTCCTTTTCCCACCCAGGTGTAACCAGTGTTGTTTGGAAGTTTCAGAACAAAGGTATCATTGGAATTCAGTGACATTGCATCAACATCAACCTACAACATCAAGAAAGAAACTGTTTTTACTCTTCCCATTTTCACTCTTTTGAATGATTATATAAAACATTCATATAGATGGTAATCAGCGATGCTTCCTTAATTTGAAAACTTCCTGGATTTATACTGACATCAATTAGAGAAGAACTTCTCTTGAAACTATGATCTGACTCAAAGGACAGATATTAGGACTCTGGCAGTAGGAAAGACTGTGTCATTAATTGCTGATTGCCTGTTCTTTGTCAGCTGGCTGCTCACTACATAGTTTCTTACAGTATCCTCTGCAACAAGCAGATTGGTTGTAGCCAGTTATACTTTATTCCCTTTGATCTTTGAGATAGGTTGGTCATACAGAGCAGTGGTTTTTAGAGTTGTGTTCATACTAGATGTGAATATTCAACAGAGATCATCAGAGCAGCTCATGGCAGCCATACCATATTATTTAGCGGGTGACCTTACCTCAGCAATCCTGGTAATGGACATTAGGTTCCTGCGGATTTGGAAGAGCCGTGTGGGTGGAGCAGGTTTCTGACCTTCCTTCTTGGATGTCCCATTCTTGTAGACAATAAGTGGTTTATTTTTGAACAGGCTCAGTAAATGGGGAGGTTCTTTGCCTTGACTGACTCGAATCTGTACATACATAAAGAAATGCAATAATAGAGACAAGAAGACATGAGTAATTATTTTTAGCCTTTACTGAATAGCATAGAGGATGTTAGCTAATAAAACTAGGAGTGCTGGCAAGTACAAGAACTGGCAAACTGAGAAGCTATAAAATATAGTTCCAGACACGTTAAAGTTAGAGTAGTTGTGAGATTTATTGTCAATCACACCAACACACAGACAGGATTCAAACCTCTAACATAATGTCTCACTGATTAAAAAGTCTGCTATCTACTGTAATGAGAAAATTGCATTTTTTTCAAAAGAACTGTTGTTTCATGGAGCTTCATAGTGCCACTTAATTCCACTAAAAAAATAACCTGATATTTTGGGGGCTGTGCATTTAAACAGAAGAAGGCAGTTGTTCATCCTGATTGTTTTTTTCTATGTGTGCATTCATCTGTAGTGTGATGAAAAAGATTAGTATAAACCCATCTTACATGAATAACATGGATGACCAAAGGGAACTTACATTACAGATACAGAAGACATTGTTGCCATTGCAATGAACACTGAGTTACAAAGAACTGCTGTTTTTAGGTTAATGTACTGTAAAAGTTACTTGCATACAACTGTTCATTCTTCCTTTATGACAGTATCGTCTGTCTTTTCCCACCTAAGGAAACAAAAACTGTGACAGCTAAAGACTATATTGTATATAGATTTTGTATGCAAGTTCCCCTTGCTTTATACAAGGAAAAGTGACTCATGTCTTGTGTGAAATGAAGGCAAAAGGAAAGATGGGAGCAGAGAAAAGCTGATTGGGACAGGGGGATAAAAGGAGGTAAATAGAAAGCTGCTTGTCAGGAAGGCAGTAAAAGGCAGCAGCACAGGGAGGAACCATGCCTGTCTTTTGGGGCCATACTAGATCTGCTTCCTATGTGAAACACCCAGGGGACATGGCAGTGCCAGGCTGAAGATGCTGCTGTACTCAGCCAGAGGCAGTGGAGCTCAGTATGAGCACACTGCAGAGCCCTGGTGCCATCACCTGAGCCCTGCCTCGTCAGGCTGGAAGCAGCAGAGGGCCAAGGAAGGGCTGCTGCAGACCGGCATGTCATGCAGGGCTGCCAAGGAAGCACTGAGAACATTACCTGATTGGGACACCTAACATGTATGCTTATGGATACCAAGCTGCAAAACTGTGGCAGGATTTTACAAATGACCAAACAAAAAAACCCAAACAACCAAAAACAACACAGAAGAAATGCGCTGAGGGAAACATTCCAGCAAAACAAATGCTGTCATGGCGTTTTAAAAAATTTGTACTGTAGTGCCATCTAGTGAGCAGAAATAATACATTCAAACCTTTCCAACAGCGCTTAAATACACATTAAGTACAGGTAATATATTTTAGGTAAGCATGTATATACATACTAATCCACACATGCATATATACTTGTGTATTTATAAGCATATACATGCCTACCTAGAATATATTACCTGTATTTAACACGTGTATATTTATACACACACAGCTCTAATAAAACAGCTTCTTAATCATATTATTGCAGCTATTTAATTGTAATGTTGTTATTACTGCAGTACTGGTTATAGGTATGAGATAAGACTGTATGGTGCTGAGCTCTGTCCAAAGACAGAACATATGTTAGGAATACTTCAAGGAATAATTAACTGGAAGTATTTTAAACTTTCCTTATTATAACTATTAAATTATAACTGAGTAATAGACAGAAGTGTAATCTGCCTTTTAAGATTACTGTACTTTGCTGGGTAGGGGAAAGCCTTACATTGGTAACAAAAGGATGGGAAATAAAGAATTACCTTCTAGTGCCTAGAAAATCCCTGCCTGTCCCTAGTCATCTTCCTGCTTGAGCTCTTCTGTGAAAATAAAATGCTTTCCACTGCTCCACCTACCCAATGTTGGCTAATGCCAACAAGTAAGATATGGATTTGAAGATAAATATGAGGATCAAACAGTATTAGTCATATGAAGAAAATAAAGGGGAAAAGCTGGAAAAAAACCAAACAAACAAGAACTCAACTGAGTTCAAGTAACTGGCATCTGTACAAATGGGTCGATGACAAAGAGTGTTTGAATACAAACTCATTTGTTTTTGCAACTAAGGAGATACATCTATCTTCTGCAACTAAGCTAAGCATTATCAAAAAACATCAGTATGGCAACATGCGCAATTCCTTGCAGAGTGAGCTGTCAGATAGATTTACAGTGCTTCATGGCTAATCATCATGCCATTAAGCTGTGGTAAAATACAAGTAATTTCAGGCAGTTTATGCACTGAAAGGAAGTTAAATATCTTGATGCATGACAAATGCATGTGCGAAAGGGTTCACCATTAGCAGTTGTTATTCCCTGTCTTCAAACACTATCTCCTTTCAGTTCTAGTCTCAGCATCCATACTGTATGCTCTGTTCAGTGTCATCCCAAAGACACTAACCTGCACAGCCTGATCATTCAATGACCGGTCGAGCTGAACAGTCAGAAATGCAGATGCAGTCAGTTCATCTTTTGTAGCACAGGCTCCTTGCCTGAGAAAGACATTGTAAAAAACAAAACAAAAAACAGTGGTTGAGCCCAGGTTCCAAATGGTCTAGAGATTTTACTGCATGTCAAGACATAGTAAATAACCCTGCATCGACATGTGACTCTTCTCAACAGGACACAAAGTCAGCATGAAATAATATCCACATACTGGAGGCCCGTGCAAAGCTGTCCGCACATACCATGTGTAGATGATCTGCCCTTTAGGATAAGTGTAAAGGATGATGTAACAGTCACCACCATAGAACTGTCCGTATGTCTCGGGTTCCACAGGAACTCTGCCACTGCTTTCCACACGCCAGATCTGGGAAAACACAGAAATCACTGCAAAATGCTAAATATCATCTTGAGCCTCTTCAAGATGCAATTTATTCTACCATACCTTAAGCAGCTTTTCTCCTCTTCTCAAACGTTACAGTACATGACCAAGAAAGATGCACCCTACATCCACTGAATGGATGAATAATGATGAATGAGCCACTGCAGTACACTGTTCTTTGCCTTGATGCTTTAATGTCATTTAATAATGCTATATTTGAACTTACTTTCTTAATGTCTTAAGCTGATAGTATAACAAGTATGTCACAACATTATGCTTCCCAGTAGAACTATAATAGTGTTTGGGGGAGGTATTCAAGATGCAATTTTACAGATTTCTTGTATTTGATTAGCTACAGATCAACTCAGCTAACAGCTGCCCTTCAAAAACGTGCTGTTGAAATTATAAATAAAAAGTGCTTCAGATCTAAGTTGCTAAAATCCATGGACCATCCCAAGTATGAGGTCATAAATGCAGAAAATAAGCCAATAAGACTGTGAGCATTTATTCTTCCTCTTACTTTCAGGATCCCAGAATTCAGACCTGTATTCAACAAGGTGTGTTGATGCAGTTCCAAGCTAGGCCTCTGTAGTCCAAATGTATTCCTTTGATTATACAAAAGACTAATCCAAAGAGATTTCAATGGGATATGAATAGATTTAGAAAGACTCTAAAGTCATCGTATTCTTTCCAAATTCAGGCTACTTCAGAAACCCACTAGAGACAAAGAAGCAGACAGGACAGATACAAGAAGACGTATGTAGATAAATTGATTTCAGACTCCAAAGGCAAGTTTGCCCATTCCAGATTTCAAGATGATGTGGACTAGAAGTGTTCCTTTAAGTTAAGGATCATATTTAAAGTATTTCTTTTAGAAGTATTTTATTAAATGGGAGATGTTTCTGCTGTTTGATTTCTTCTGATGACTGCTACATCTTTCATGAACATAGAAATAATATTACATGCCAGCATACTGCTGACAAAGAGATTCATTTTCCACTTCAAAGTTCCTTGTCTGTTGGTACGAGTTGGTAGGAGTAACCATTAATGTAGTTTTACATAACATAATAGCTTAAATGGAAAAATATACAGTAGCAGTTTAACCTATTACGATGAGGAGAACAAACTGGGTAGATGGAAATTAGATGGGTGTTAATTACAACAGAAAAAGTACCTGTACTTTCCCTGAGCCATCATCTATCATGTTATGCTGTGCAGCCATTTGTGGAGACTCATGTAACTTGGTAGCATCAAATTCAATCTGCTCAATTTTAGCCACTCTCTCTGTGACGTATACTTTGCCAAAGCCATCGCTTTGATCTTTATCCCTCCAGTCCTTGAAAAATTGTTTGAAAATTGGCGTTTCACCTCCTTCTGGAAGCACTTGAATCTGAAATGAAACAGGAAACATGAGATGGAATGAAAACACAGCTGTTGTGGTTACTGAAATGAAAACTCTTCTGAATTATTTGTCAATAAAACATTGCCCTTATTGACTTGTATGCCCTTAATACATACTGGTTTTTTTTTTTTCCTCTTTTTTTTTCTGATTTAAAAACAAAGTCTTTAAAAGAGTTAATTATCTCTTGCTACCATCTCATAAATAGATTGCACCTGTGTGTTGGCAGGATAATTCATCTGCTGTATGAATGCTTCAGCATTCTTCATGGCAGCCTTTCTTTCCTGTGGGTTAGCATCTTTCCCTGGTTAAAAGACAAGAACAATACATGAGAAAAGGCAGTGAGCTCATATGCCTTGTTAAAACATGATGCCCTTGAGCCAGATTCTCTTCAACACTGCTCATGCCTCCATCTTGACCAAACGCAACATGAGTAATGAGATCCACACAAAGCTGAACAACCAAAACCAGCACCTGAATGGTTTTGAAAAAACCTGAATTCTCAGGGAACTTTCTGTGAATCCCCACCTTCTGTGCAGCAATGTGTTAAATGAAGCTGCTCTCCAGAACTGCCCTTCCTTCCTTAGGCACCACTACGATTCTACTACTTCTAAGTAAATGAAACTCCTTTTCTATCTGGCTGTACTGGGCACTTCATCATCACTCTTCCCCACCCATTCCTCCTTGCTCAGCTTTATTCAGTATTGGAGATCTCTGAAAACCTCAATGGGATGATTTATTTATTTATTTATTTTTGGTATCAGTTCCAGCTGGCTGTCAACGACTATGCTTTAAAGACTTCTTAGTCTACCAGGATGCTCTGATAAGCTATTCATTGTATTCAGTTCTGAATGAGACTATTAGCAAAGTAATTCACACTCCACAGCTTTAGTGGTCTGAAGATTTCCAGCAGAGATGATAACTGCAGTCTTCCCGTGCAAGGGTGAGACTTGCAGATTAATGAGTTTTTGGTATTTTAGTTTCTGACACATTATCATTATCAGTGACAGCAAAGTGAGGATACACAAAGGAACAGTAGGGCCACATTCACAAGACCTACAATGTATATGATTGCCTCATCCTACTGGCTTTGTTCTTCCAGGAGCTGTCAGTTGAAGAGGGAAAACCAGGAATCAGGCTCAGGCCTCTGAGCACAGTACCCCCCAGATATTAATTTTTAAAGGTTACATCCCTGAATGCAAATACCTACTCAAGCAGAATGCTTACAATACTTCCAATACTTCCTGGATTCAGAAGTTTGACAACTGCATTGATTAATTATTTGCTATTTCACATGGCAGAAAGAAATGTAAATACCTCAGACACAAAACAAAGGAAGGGGGGCAGGGAGGGGGCGAGAGAGATACTCAATGTTAAATGCATCACCATAGCAAAATGGTGTACAAGTACAAGTACAATGTCCAGACCTAATTCATCAATTCCCCTCTGGGAAAATGATCCATTAAAATGACTACAGATAGTCCTACCAGCATTGATAATAACACAGAGAAATATTTGGGAGAAAAACAACAACAACAACAACAACAACTAAAAGCATATTTTCAGTTGGTCCCTGGAAGATGGAGACTGTAATTATCGCTCACCTTTCAATTTCACACCCCCACAAATAAAGTTATGGAAATATAATGCCTACTTGTTATCAAACCTTCAAAGCCCATATTTCTCATTTCATTTAAAGATGGATATTTGGTGGCAATGCATAAGATCTGCAGGATTCTTTACGTTTGGTTTGTAATTGCTACTTAGATAAGCATTTAAGCATTAAGCTTACAGATGTCTTAAAAATAGACAGGATCTTTAGACAGGACACATTCTCAAAGCCCTCGCTGATATGAGCAGTCCTTGCCCACTGACCATGCCAAGGCAGAACCATGCCCATATTATGGCTACTGTGTCCAGTCAGTAAAGATGTTGGCTATTCAGCAGATGCTGTATTGACTCATTAGAACTGTGTACTTTCTGCATTTCCAACATGAGTGTCCTCTTACCTTTCCACACAAAGATCTTCCTTGCAGCACCATTGTCCAGGATGAAGCATTCCTCTGACAAAAGCATAGCCATGGAGAAGGGGTTTTCCTCTGCTACCACTGACAACTTCATGGATCCACTTGCATCTGACACCTAAGGAAGCAATAACTGCAACTTCAGATAAACTCTGGTTTTGATCATCAAGCTAATTTCCATTCCCCAAATTACTATAAAAATTAGCTACTATTCCTATGCATGAAATCTGTAACCTGCTGGAAAGGAAGGACAGTTTATGACTTTTTTAGTTTCATTTCATGTTAAGTCCAGCAGAGGGAGATGTACTGTTAATTTTAGCGATCTCTCACAGCTTTTTAAAGTAAATAATTTTCTCTTATGCTCTCAGCTCAAACGTGTATACAGTTCAAATGTGTATACAGTGAACAGCTCACAGTTAGAAACATACGCTTATATCAACCTATACAATGAGTTAGTGTCATCTTCTGCTACTACATAGCCCTCACTAAAGCCACATAAAGGTATACCTACATTCTAAATAAGAACAATTGGAATTACAGAACAATTGATATTTTGCAGTCTTCAGGAGGAAATAACTTTTTTTTTTTAGTGGAAGAGAATAAAATTTTTTTCTAGATTTCATTAAAGCACCCCCTTTTCTAAACAGTTTCTTACTTCTTTTCTCAAGAAGGCAACACAAAAGAAGGATGAGACATGAACTACTTACCATATAGAGTTTTGCGCTCTTCCGGTTTGCAATATCAGCCATCTCATCGTCATCATCGCTACATTCAGGAAGCTCTGGCTTTGCCCCTAAGACCTGTACAACAAGAGAACAATAAAATCAATACAGAGTATAAATTCTACAGTATGAATACACAAATACTTTCATGTGTTGTTCCAGTAATTAATTAGTTGGCATCATCTTTACCCTTCATCTGATCTAAATCTAAACCCATGGATGATTTCTTACAATTGTTGGAATGGCTTCACTTTTTAAAGGTTTGAGAATAAAATTAAAGCAAAACGAAACATATGAACTAAAGTTACCTTCAAATATATTTCAATTGCTTATATATTATCAGATTCGGAGTTCAAAAACCCTTAAAATTATAGGTTCCTAATTCCATTTTCATGGGAAAAAATTAGTAAGGATCTTGGAAAAAAATTACGGGGTGAGTAAAATATTTTCTTGCTCTACCATTAGATGATCAGTTTTAACACTGTGGTAGTTTTATGTCAGAGCAGTGGTGCACCAGGGACAATGTTATAGCAACTATTACTAGAATAAATTCACAGAGGTTCAGCAAGAATATCCAGATCTAAACATTGTGTATAGATTTGTATTAATTTCAATGTAGTTACATCCCAAAATGAAGGTGGTAATGACAGTTAATAGGTCACAAGTACAAGTGATCTAACAGCCTTCCCACTGACACAGCAGATCTGCATATAACATGGAGTTGCATGCAAAAACATTGTAAACATTTGATAACAAGTAAGCCTGACAAAGCATATAGCTGCAAGGAACTTGAAAGAAAACAAATCTAGCATAAATGTTTTACAGAAATTTGCCATCTATGGAGACTTCTGACCTAGCGAAGCCAGTAAAGTACACAGCTATGTTAAGTGCGATTGTTTCAGTTTAATCTAAAATAATGTACTCTTAGCTCAAAAAGTAGTGCCCTCAAAGTATAAGAAAGGCATCACTAGGAGCTCTTCAGTAGCTAACCTTCAGCTTTCCCTGAATATGCACTACTTGGCTACTTGCAGGTTTATTCCAAGCAGGGCCAGACGGTCATAGCAAGGCCACCACACTGGTGAATGACCACCTAAAGGAGAATGACCAGCCATGGCATATTGTCACAAGTTTTCTGAAAATGCTTCCCCTCCTAGGTTTGCACACTAACAGCAGCCTACACACAAGCTGAAAAGCACCAAGAATAACCCTGTCTTTGTCATGAAAAAGGCAGAAAATGCCCAAACAGGCACAGTTCTTTGCCTGAACACACACTAAATGGGTTTAAGGTATAAGATTTGGCTTTCAGTGACTACTAAACGGGTGAAAGACTCCTATTAATAAAGCTTCCAAAAGTCCATACTCAATATTTTTTCTGCTTAATTAGGCACTTCCAGCAAAAACAGAAATCAAATGTACACACAAATTGTAGTTCCTGACAACTACAGTCAGCGCTTTCCCCTGCCATGCATACGGAATACCCATGGCACCACTGTAATTAAGCTTAGTTGTAAGCTTCTTCAAGTGACACAAATTCCTCCTCAGGTAAGTTGCCTTCCTTCCTTCCTTCTAATAGAAATGTCTGTGGTACAGCTGAGTCCACGTGTACCCGCATATCTGCCTGGATGTTGAGACAGCTGATAAATGTTACCAATAAGACTACAAAGAGCTTATCAGGTTGTTAAGTGGTACTCTAAAACTGGGTCGTGTAATTTCAGAAGCATATGGTTGGCTGAGGTGCAGCGCCAGGTGCCTCATCTTTATGTAGCTGCTCCTCATGTGATGAATCATAAATAAAAGAGATCACACCAGCTTAGGCAGAGTGAAAGGCTCCTGAAACTGTTCAGCATGGTTCTCTGATAAAATGATCTAAATCAACAGTTTAAAGGATACTGAACCTTATGGTCCTGTTAGTTTCACACACACTGTGTTGGCAACAAGCACTGAACTTTACTTATACAATTCTCCCTATGCCAACAGCCCACTGGGTCATGTCTCAAATGCCGGTGTGCTGACAACCTAGAGCTGGTTCTCCTGGGATGCTCACAGTTTTGGGGCCCCAACATACACATATACCCAGAATTCAGATCCATGGATCAAACGTACAGATCTCTAAACAGCTGCATTTACTTCTGGGCTTCCAACCATCTCATCAACACCAAGCCACAGCTTTTGAAAATACACAGATACACACACAGACTTTGTAACCATCTAAAGCAATAACTGGGGGCCCTGAAAGCGTAGTTGTGTCATAGCTGACTCCTTCTCTGGGCCTGCAACCTGTAAAATCTTGCTTGATTTTAGAAACACAGAGACTCCTCATATCTCTCCACCTCGTCTGCCAGTGACATATTAGGCTGTCAAACCCTTCCTCACTGTCTGCTTCTCCGTTCCAGAGCAATATCTATCCTCTCCCCATTACTATTTCCTGCAGTTTTAGCAGTAAGAAAAGCACCATCAGCTCTGGGCTCACTATGCTGCACTCGGGCATGTCACAGGTACTCTGACACATAATGTCAGGCTGTTCAACCTCCCAAAGCTAAATCTACTACAGTTATTTCAGAATAAGGCATGCCCAAAGCTGGTTGTGTCAGTGTTGTTGCCTAACACTAGCTTAGCTCTCAATGTGAACATCTGACCGTAGATTTAACGTTTTATGAGAAGTGTTCGTGAATGCCGCATTTTAAATCCTGTCCAGGGAGCTGAGGATGGAATAAAATAGCAAGTTAATCTGCATTACTTTTAAAAGCTTTTTTCCACGTTGTTTTCTAAGTTTTGTTAAACTTTTGTGTAGGCAGTTGTAGGTTAATGCAAGAATATCTCAGTGGAGACCAAGAAAAGAACAGTTCCTCTTCAACTGCCCAACTTCATTCTTATCTTACAGTAAATGCAGTGTAGTCTATCCTGCCTGCAAAACTATAATCCCATTGCATCTGCTTATGTGCACACCTCCACTGAATTATAAAATACAGTGCCAGAGTTTCTTCTGACAATGGAAATTCCACTCTCTTACCCTCAAAAAGAATAGAAGGAATCACAGACAAAAGGTTGTAACCTGTAAGAATGAGACAAGGTAGTTTTAAGTAAACACACCAAAGGAAGGAATTTAGTAAACATTGTCTTCACAACTGGAGAAGCCAGCTCTGCAGTCACAAAATAGGTGACACTGATTAAACGGGAGCAGGAAGTTTAAAGGAGCTCAGTGAGGCTGAAAATCCAACGAGGAAAACAATGCTCGAAGAACAAGTCAAGTGAAGGTTAATTAAGAAAGCAAACCAGTTTCATACAGTTTAACTTGTGTACACTAGCGCTGTGTTTGTGTTTCTTTTCACTGCACAACTTGGGTTAAGTTTCTGGGTCTGAAACTGAACTATTTGTTGTGGCTGTGATCCCAAGCGTGGGTTTCAAACAAATTCAGACTCCCCTCTTTAAGTGCTAAGAGCAACAGAAAGAAAAGCAAGTAAGACATTTACAGAGCTTAAGGCTTCTTTCAATTACTTTCTTACATGCTCTGACTTAAGTAAATACAATTGCTACTATGAAATCCAGGTACACACTTACTGATGACAGAGAAGAAATCTTACGTGCAGAATGATGGCTCTGAACTACAGACACAGTGTGAACTCACCAGCAGATAAAAATTTGGGTTTTTATATTAACCTTCAAAACAAAAGAAGAATATTACAAGGAATGCCTCTCTGAAACAAATACCATCTCAAATATCGACTCCAGTAAGCAATAAGAGAAAAAATTCCAGCTGAAAGAAGACATAAAGGAGCCGACCCTTGAGTATCAGCACAGACGGGTGCCCAGGGGAACCTTTACGCAAAGGTGGCTCTAGGGCTTCACTGCTAACATTACTGGCCACAGTTTCATCTCTATCACATCGGCTTACTGCTTCTCATGCCAGCAAATGATGACTGCAGCAGATATCTGCTCCAGACAAAAACTGTTTTTGACATTGGCCAGTTATGAATGTATGAATATGCTTATTTCACTGTTTTGTTGTTGTTTTCACTGTCGCCCAGAGCTCTTTCCATGTATTTGAACAAACACAATCTTTCTAAAAATTACACTTCAATCAAAGAGGAAAAGAACAAAACATCTTTTGCTGAATTGCTCCCAGGTAGTCAGCAGGATTTCTGCCTAAAATTGCCTCTCACCAGCAATTGCAGCAACAACAGATGTCATTACATGCTCACCCTGAGCAGAGGACCTCCCACCAGTCCCAACAAAGATTGAGAAAGAGATGGAAATGCCGTAAGGTGCTGACAACCAGACAAAAGGATGCTTTCTGTTAACAAACTGTTCTGGCATTTTGATCATTTGTTTGGTTTTACCTTGTAATTTATCAAAAACACTCTCTGGTATTAAGGTTTAAACATGATCTGTATGCATTCAGGATGTTGCATAATAGCAAAACACATCAGTTGCTCATGGCACTTTTGATGCAGAAATTATGGCCTACGTTTTTATCCAGTTTCTGTTTTCTTGGGAATTTCAAATGCAAATCATAATTTTATTCATAGCTCTGTGTTTAACTTCATCAAAATAGAGCATTACGTTTTGGCAGCTTATCATTTAATATTTGCAATTTTGCATATCTGTAATAATTTGAATACAAAGCCTTGACTTCTAACATCAACTTTCTGCTCTGTGAAACAGACATTGAATAACACATTCACAAAAACTCACTGAGATCAGTCCAGAGAGAACCATGTTTAGCTCAGAGGTAAAGCAAACTGCCCTCTGTCCCACTGGGCCCACAAGATTGGGAGTGCATAGAATGAGCTGGGGAAACCCTTGCAGCTGTCATCTTCAAACACCCAGCTTTTTGGATGTCTCCAAGATAAAAAGTGATCCCATCGTTGGGAAGTTGGAAGGACAAATGAGGGTAGATAATGATAGGACAAGGGGAGATGGTTTCCAACTGAGACAGGGAGGTTTAGGTTAGATATTAGAAGGAAGTTTTTCACACAGAGGGTGGTGACGCACTGGAACAGGTTGCCCAAGGAGGCTATGGATGCCCCATCCCTGGAGGCATTCAAGGCCAGGCTGGATGTGGCTTTTGGCAGCCTGGTCAGGTGGTTGGCAACCCTGTCTATAGCAAGGGGTTGAAACTGGATGATCATCATGGTCCTTTTCAACCCAGGCCATTCTATGATTCCATCCACACTACATTAATAACAAACATGGGAACTCTTTGTTACCATCACTGAGCACTGAAAACTAAGCTGTTCAGGAACCTGCCTACTCACAGCATAATTATAAATACAGTAAGTAATTACACCTGCCACTTTTTTTTTCCCATTTATACCAATCCTTTCTACATTTTTGGTTTCTTTTTTAACTCTTCTTTGTTACATCCTCCTCAAATACCAGCAGATGTTTTACAGTTGAGACCCACAGAGACTCTCTTGCATTCTTGACTTTAGAGATACCAGATTTAGCTGTTTTCTTGGAACACAATGAAGTCTTCGCAGCTTTGCAGACTCAAATTGTAAGCCTTCAGAGTTCAAGCCTCATGTGCTGCAAAAGTTACTGCATGCTTGTGTACTAGAAAACAGCTAGTGGAAATCAATGAGTAACTAATGCTAACGGGAAGCCCCAGGCACTAAGGCACTGCCTACATTCAGCTATTTGTTCTCTAGGCACACACTTTGACAGTCTTTTGCAGTGCCACCATGTAGGTTCACATATATCTATGGTGCTACACATTGGAAATACTAAACAGTTCCCTGTAAGAAAAGAAAGAAAGAAAAAGGATTAAAAAAATCCCTTCTCATGTGCATATTTCTTGGGTACATGCTGGATTTCAGGAACAAATATCTCTGAGATCTTTATGCAGTAAAGAAACTTCTAGTTCTTCACCATGGAATCTCTAGATGCTATAAAGTACATGAAAGTAACTGCTAACAACTATTTCCTTTGGTCTTGTCTTCTTAATTATGCTCATTTAATAACTGGAAATTATAGCATTTCTTCATCAGTAAATTTCCTAATAGCCTAGCACACAAAAGAGAAAAGCCGTTACAAACTCCATTAGTATTCTAACATGTAATTATAAGATTGTAATTGACTAACATGGCAACCCTGCAAGTGCTATCACTGCAGAAAGAGAAAAAAAATATGAGAGATTTTCCCACCTACAAGAATGCAAATGAGATAAGTTATAATTTAATTGCAAGTACTTGCAGCAATTCATGCTGGTTCTAGTTATTCACTGAAATACTTTGTAAAGAGGCATCTTTTCCAGCATATGAAATCAGTTTATTTAGCTCATGCCATGCAGTACATTTGGACATATTCTGAAGTAAGTTACCAATGCAGGCACTGAAATTTGCATTCAGAGGCTGACTTTCAGAGGTACAAAGCCACCTGCCCCTCCCTTTCAGTTCCCTTTAAGCACCTGGCTTCAGACAGACCGTGATTGAAAACTGCAGCTTAAAAAGCATGATTGGTAATTCACAATGTTCCTGAAGAATCCTCCTGGCCAGTCTATGCCCTTCAGGGTAGAACCCCTGCTGATTTAGGTCTAGGGAAAACACTGGGCCAAGTGATGAGCTGGTGAAATCTGCTAAGCCATACTGAAGTCAGCTCAGTGGAAGATCCAAGCTGTGTGCAGGTTGCACAACAGAGTCCTGTCAGGGCAAATTTTAATCAAAAAACAGGAGTGCCTGTAATGAAGGAGAGATACTCTGCCACGTGAACAAAAACTATGTCGCCTGCTTTTGGCAGCTTGCAGATGACTCCTGCAGGGCAAGGGGAATGTACTTTGAGTTCACATCCACAATCCTCATGAATTTAATGTAACAGTGTTAAAAATAAGCTTCCATTTCTCAGATGGGAAAGGGGGAGTCTTGAAAGTTACACATGCATGTGTGCTAACTTTCCCTGGACTATTTTGAGTTCATATCCTCTCCATTAGCATTCAAGAGAAGAAGACCCAAATTCTATCGTTGTAGGCATGTGCATATACCACAAACCACTTCATGAGGAAGTATATTCATCTTTCTGAGATGTAAATATGACTCAAAGTTTCAAATCAGGCTGAGAAAGTTGACTCGGGGTCTGAGTAACATTGCTTTTGCTATTTTCTGTCTATCAGCTTTCCAAAGCCTTTATATTGGCGTTAGAATTTAGTTAGCATCTCTATTCTGTGTGCATCTCACTGTCCAGCCAAGTCTCTGCACAAGGGACAAGTACCACTTTCACTGTCAGCGGCCCCTCTCTACCAAAACTTTCTTTATCCCTTGTACAATGTTGCTTGTTCAAAGCATTGTTCAATGTTTCTTCTGTCCTGGTACTGAAATTCATTTCTAGTATTTATTGCACAAAATTCCCTGGAACTGTGAACATTTTTTTTATTTTTTTTTAAACATCCAGTTCATGGCATACAGCCTTTCAATAAAACCATGTGCAGTCTACAGGCAATTAAATTCTTATGTGATACCTAGCTAACACCTGGCGTCTGTATTACACAGAAGTCGTAACCCTTCTTCCTCCTCTTGTGCCACCCTCACCCCCATGGCTCCTCCACTCCTCTGTTTACAAAACAAATATAATCAAGAACAAGGGAACAAGAAGAAATGCAAATGTTAGGTGAGCAACTATAGCATTTTTTGCTTTCACAGGGCTGTGACTGCAGAGCCTGCTCTTGCTGGCTTCAAGGAAAATAACAGGTATCAGATGAGGGGAGCACATGCTGTTCCTTGAGCCCTATGTAACAATCATCACTCACAGAATAATTAAGGTTGGAAAAGACTTCGAAGATCATCTAATCCAATCATCCACCTACCACCAACACTGCCCACCAAACCACATCCCTAAGTGCTACATCTACACATTTCTTGAACACATCCAGGGACATTGGCTCCATCACCTGCCTGGGCTGCCTGTGCCAGTGCCCAACCACTCTTTCAGGTGGGTTTTTCCCTAATAAAATCCAACCAGAACATCCCCTGGCACAACTTAAGGCCATTCCTTCTTGTCCTGTCATCATTGAACCCAACAGCATTCAGGAATTCTGAGGAGTAAGGATTTCTTAGGAGCTTTAAAGAAAAGAAGGAGAAGTAGGCTGTGTTATCAGAAAGGACAAAGAAGATCTTTCTGTTGCTCAAAAATATTTAAAGTAGGTGAATATTTACAGAAGTATTTTATGAAAATTGAGTTTACATCCATCTGATGTAAGGCCCATAGAACACTAACAAAAAGCAGTACAGGACAGCTACAGATAATAAGGACGCAGAAGATCACTCAGATCATCTAGTCCAACCACCAACCCATGCCTGTGTCCACTCTAGACTATGTTCGTATGTTCCTCAGTGCCACATCTCCACGGTTCTTGAATACCTCAAGGGACAGTGACTCTACCATCTTCCTGTTCCGGTGCCTCACCACTCTTTCTGAGAATAATTTTTTCCTAAAATCCAACCTGAACCTCTCCTGGTGTAACTTGAGGATATCACCTCTCCTCCTATTGCTGTTACTTGAGAGCAGAGGCTGACCACCACCTTGCTACAACCTCCTTTCATGAACAAATGGCTAAGTAGAAGTTGCAGGATTAATTCATAGTTTAGTGAAAACTCAGTTTATCTTAACATATCAGATCAAGCTGTTGATAGGAAATGTGTGGAGGACTGCATGCCTTCCATCTTTCTCTTGGATGACTTGGAACAGAACACTGCTCCCTGTATTAGTGCAAACAGCATCATCTTGCTGGCCAGCTACAAAACCTTCTGGCATTTCTCAGTTATCTCAATGATCTGTTGGTACACAAAAGTGGTGTTGTGAAACCCCTGCTCTCCACTGCAAGCAGTCAGGACAAGCCTTGTTCTCAAAACTGGGCCCAGGGCAGCTTCTGATAGGGCTAGAAACTGAGGATTTGGTCCAGAGTTAGCTTTGAATTAATATATTTAGTGTTCTTTTTGGTTTAAAGAAAAAAAAGAAGTGGAGTTAGCTCTAACTCTAATGTGGTCATATTACAGTGACCAAATTGACTCATGATTGCCAAGACCTATCTTTAGATTGGTCCCATGCAGGTTAAAAATTTCCTGTAACACAATTTGAGCATTCAGACCTAAGGCCCAGCAGAATGAGTAAACTGTTCAGCTGTTTACATGTCAGAATCAGTGCAGAGCTGGCAATGAGTGAATTTCACTACGGGCAGCTGCAACTGCAGGGAGCAGTCACAGTTACTGAGCAGGAGCAGCAGCAATTTCTCCACCTTAGTCACTTGATTTTTCAAATTACCAGGGCAGCAATCTTTTACAGCACTTCCTAGCTAAACCTGCCAGTTCCTCACTTAAAATGCAAGCATAGAGGTGAAACCAAGTGGATAAAACACCTTTGATGTGCTTGCACAGGGAGTTTTAGCCTCATCCTCACAGTGGAAGAATTTCAGTTATTCATGCAGCACCATTATAGGCCTTCTGTATGCTCACAGCAAGTCTGACTTTGCCAGACATCCTGGATTTCCTGATTGTGAGCATAGGATGGTCATTGTGTGCTCCCAAGTAGCCTGTGGTCACAATAGCGGGGGTTGCCATTGTCACAGCCACTCATGTACCAGTTTCCAACCATTCTACTCTCCTAGGGCAAGCATGCTGCATGGGGCTGGCCTGCCACAGCAATTTATCCAGCCCTCTAGCACGCTCCAGACAGCTTTTTCCCATGGGCAAATTGTGCAAGAAGGGCAGACTGATCCCAGGTCCCTGCTGAAACAGAGCAGTCGGGAGTAGGCAACTGCCCTTGTCAGAACAGTTCACCTCACCTACAGCAGGAAAATGGGCATCCAGGAACCACAAACCCATTGCTGCCTTGGATAGTCTTGTGGCAGGAAAGAAATCTGGCAGTATTTGTTGTATGGAAGCCAATAGATTTTCAGCTTACAGCTAGGGAGAATCATTCCTGATATTTATCAGAGGAAGTAACTAAGAAATCACATTCTGATTTCAGCCATGCACCAGATGAAGAAATTATTATTTTAATAATACTCTCCCCTAGAAAAGACTGCAACTTGACTGCTACTCTTTGGACCCAGCCATCCAGCCAGTGTTTCACCCAGCGGAGAGTATGCCCATCCAGACCATGGGCAGCCAGCTACTCCATGATAATGTTATGGGGACAGTGTCAAAGCCTTACTGAAGTCCAGGCAAACCACATCGACAGCCTTATCCTCATCCACTAAGCAGGTCATCTTGTCATAGAATGAAATCAGGTTTGTCAGACAGGATCTACCGTTCATAAACCCATGCCAACTGGGCCTGTTCCTCTGGTTGACCTTTAATTGGTCCATGATGGTTCCCGAGGTTATTTGTTCTATAACCTTCCTGGTCACCAATGTGAGACTAATAGGCTTGTAGCTACAAGGATCATCTTTCAATGGGCATCACATTTCCAGCCTCCAATCCACCGGGACAACCCTGATCAGCCAGGACTGCCAAAAAATGATGGAGAGTGGTTTGGCAACTCCCTCAGAGCTCTAGGGTGCAATCCATCCAGCCCCATGGACTTGTAAACATCCAGGTTTCAGAGCAGGTCCAAAACTATCTCATCATGGATCATGCAGGGCTTATTCTGTTCCCCATACCCATCTATCAGTGCAGGGGACTTTGTTCTCAGGGAATAACAAGTTTTACTATTACAGACTGAGGAAAAGGAGGTATTAAGTACCTCAGCTTTATCCTGATCCTTGGTGAACAAGCTGCCCTCGGCATCCAACAAGGGATGGAGATTCTCCCTAGCCATCCTAATGCTAATTCCAGAGCAGTTAGCCCAGGCAAACACTATAGCAGGCTAATAATAATGGTGCAGAAACAATGAGAAACCAGTAATGAATGCTAGGAACTGGATACATAGAGCAAAAATAAGGATTATAGGCTGTATATGTTCATTAGGTTAACAAACTCCTAGCTCATTAACAGCATGTATGAGCACTGCAATGTGGGTAGCACTAGGCAGTAAGCCCTGGCTGCCAGTGGACTCACCTGAAATAAACTCTTACAGTGGTAGCAATGAAAGCCATGAACCTACTCACATGGCACTGTCATTCCTCTTCCCTCTAGTTTACAGCCTAAAAGGAGAAGCTGAAGTTTCTTCATACACTGTTGACCAAGTGGTAAAATGATTTATTCTGATATCCTAACAATATGTGACAAGATCAAAATGCAACCTTGGCATTTTTCCTGCTCTTACTCACTCTCAAGGCTCTACAAAACAAGTTGCGCACAGTTGGCAAGCAGGTACCAGGGCGGGGCCAGCATGTCCTGGCCACACACATCCTTGTGGGGTGTTGGCAGCAGCCCTCAGCCACCCATGTCCCTAACATTGCATCTGCAATTGAACGTGAGCCAGATAAGAGGTGCAAAGTGCAGCTGTTATGGTCCACACTCCCAACTCATCACGAGCCTATTAGAAATCCCATGCAAAGCCTCGAGTGGCAACCCCAGTATGGGCTGGGCCTGAGGGAACCTACTTGACAGCATTTTCCTGCAGTGCCACCCAGCCCAGGCAGGCTGCAAACTGAGCACACACTGCAAATAAGGAACAGGACTTTGGCTCTAATTGTCAGTCTGTGCTCTTTTCATCAGTGTTACTGATATAAAACATGTACTACATGTTTTACTGCTTAAACCAGTACTAATCACATTCCATGAGCCAAAACTGAAGATGTACACCATCAAAAATAAAGGCATACAAGCAAGCACCATTCAGCATCACCTCCTGAAGTTAATCTGAAGTGTACTGCACAACTTAACTCTCTCCAAGCTCCTGGACTCCTTGCAGATCACAGGTTTTGAGCCCAATTCGGTTAAGCTCCTGAAGTATAACAGCATTCTTATTCACAGTAACTGCATATAAATGATACAATACCGTTATAAGCTCATCCGGTTCACTTCCTTCTTCCACCGTAATTAATCTGGACCTCCCATTTCGTTCATTGTCCCGAATGCCAACAGCAACTTGAGTGGCCTTCAGGCGCTCATATTTGTTGCATGAAGAGCCACACCACTGATAGATCTCCTAAAATAATTCAAAGCATGTATAAGTTAGCAATATTTCAACACAGCAAAATTATTTTATTCATGATTATCTGACTGCAGCTAACCAGCAGACTATCAGTAAAGTTACATTTTTCAGTGGATCTTTAATGGAAGCATTTCTAACTTACCTAGATATCTCCAGTAAACAAGATATTTACGTACTGTAATTCAGTATCCACATATGAGATCATCCAGACTCACAATATTAAGTTTTGATTTTACAGGGATATATCTTCAACTATTTAAAGAACCTGAAAGCTCCTAAATTTGCTGCTGTAAACTGTTTTTATTTTACAACTGGCAATTCCTCTTCTATGTTATTTTAACAGTGCCGGCTCTTATCACTAGCAAAATACAAATTCATTGTAAAATCTCAAGGAAAATTCATTGTATCTGCACCTCAAAGTAAAGTTACTATCTTTCAAATCATTCTTTTTATTTTGGTGACCTTTTGCTATATAATACTTGTAATGTACTCAACGCAATTTGTAACCCATTGCATCAAACCTCCAAACCAGCTCAAGTGCAAATCAATGTCACAGGCACTTTCAATAAAAAGCCATCCCTGCTGGGAGATTTGTCCTTGGGGTACAGCTGATCCAGTGCTCATAAAAGTTTATTAGCCTTGGATAAATGTGAGCTCTTCCAACTGTAGTTATCACAATTGTCTTTATAAATGACTTACAGAGATTTACAGATCAGAAATACACAGTTTTTTATTATTATTGCTATAACCAAGTTACTTAAAACAAGATGGGCATATACCTTCCTGCCTTAGGAAATGACTATAGCACAGGCAAAAGACACATCTGTAAGAGATGTCTGCATGCAAAAAATGCAGCAGCTAGGAGCAAACTACACAGATTCACCCGATTGTGATTGCCACCTTTACAGGGAGCTCCTCAGACAACACAGCAATGGCTCCTAAATATTTTAAAAGGCTTTCAAGCCCTTCATCTCATCTGACTGAACAGGTAGTGAGTAGTTAGGCCCACCACACAGTATGGGAAGTGCAACTGATTCAGAACAGAGCATGTCCCCTGAGGCACCACTCAGGGAGGAGGGCCACCAGAACCAGCCTAAGACAGGTCACCAAACTCAGCCACACTGCAGATAGAGGAGTTCCAGTTCTGAATGTCCCATGCTTCATCCTAAATGCAAAGTGTTTCAGGATACAGAATTTAAATTTAAGTCTTGATGAAAACTGCTATGAGGCAGAATGTAAACTGCAGGTCCCCTAGAGGGTGAGCTGGGAGAAGATAAACAAAGGATATGAATCAGCTTGGCTGGCTGTGCTTCTTTTGGATGAAAGTCATTTGATTCTTTTTGACATTATTCAAATAGCCCAACAGCAACAATAAAGGTAAATACTGTCTGAAGCATCAAAAAGGGTAGACTGGTTTGCGTTAAACTTCAGTGAAAATAATAAAGAATAACATACAGAGGTTTAGGTTTTATTATATATATACACACAACTCTACAATTCACATTTTAAACAAAAATCAATTTAATTCAGAAAAGTTTTCTGAGTTTTTTTTTCCTATTATCATTAATGGTATTAATTTAATACCATTATCATTATTATAATTGTACTTAAAAAGATGGCTTGAAATAAGTGGGAGAATATTACTGTTCCTCAGTACTACCAGGTATAAACTTTATTAGACAGCTAGCAATGATGCCAGCTGTATGTAAAACAGCACCAGTAACTTCTGATAATTACTTTCCATAACCAGCCTGGACATGCTACAAAATAAATAAATAAATGAAATAATAAAAAAAAAATATTAAAAAACAAACAAAAAAAAACCCAAACAAACAAACAAAAAAAAAACCACCAAAAAACAAAAAACCCACACCTTACTGATCTCACAGCCAATTTCCCTTCCCTTCCTTTAGGAAGCTTCTCTCAGCAGTGATGCTTTAAGTTTACGCCAGGGTTACATGGATTCCCAGAATTAGATTGCTTTCAACTTGCAGATGTTACACAGTTAAAACAGTGGGGTTTTCACCCTGGTTTTATCAGTCATCTGATTATAGATCCAAGACCAAATAAAAAAAGTCCAAGTTCTGTTTTAAATAACTGTATTGCACAAGTGTCCAGAATCTGGAGATCCATTCTTGGCTTCAGGTCTGAAACCTACCTTAAATCTGATTTTGACATTTACACAAAAGAATATCTGTGCAGATTCAAGGAAACAGAATTTCTAAGTCATTCATGAAAGACTGTCTTGATTGTATGTAAAAATACAAAAGTTTCAACTCAAGCAGATGTTTTAATATTACTGTTATAGCAATGCACTGCCTCAGCCACAAGTTCTGGAAGACTCAAAACAGACTTTGAGCTTTGGAGAATTTCACTACTCAAACTTAATTCTTATCTTGGCCTACCTCCTAACTGAGCTTATTTGCAATATGACAAAATAAGAGTCACGAGTGATATAACAGCAGTAAACAGGAATTCTTTATTTCCCACACCCTACAGAAGGAATAAGGAAGACGATGACATGTAGAGAGGTTGGGCAAATATTGCCTTATCTCAGTGTGTATGCTGAAATTCACAGAGATCGCTCATTCATAAAGGTTAAAAGTTCAACAGCCTTCTATTGGTTTTTCTGTTAACCAGACATGCAACCTCAAACAAATATTTTCATCTACAAAATGAATATTTACTGACTACACTGGATACTGCGAGACTTAAATTATCACCACAAATTACGAAGACCTTTAGTTCTCAGACAATAAATTCACCTTTTCCTTTCTTAGCATCTCCTAAAGGTCTCCTAAAGGCACAGCACATCCTGGCTAACTCCTATTCACAGTATGCTCTCCCACTTTGCCTTCAGGAAGTAACTAAACTGAGCTCTCTAAACCCAGCTCTGTGCTGGAGGATGAGCTGGAGGAAGGAGGAAAAACCTTCAAGAGCTACAGCAGAGGATTTGGAGGGTTTTTACTTGCAAACCTTATTTTATTGCTACGTGAGAAAACACACAGAAAAACGTATCCCATTAACTTGAGCTAATTTTAAGGCCCATAATAACTTGCAGACTATAGGTTCAAAAGTACTACAATATTATTCAAACTTTTCTCAGAATTCTCTTTGCAAAAGTCTTTGATAAGTCTTCCACAGTAGGCAATAAAATATATGCACTTTCATTTGCAAAATATGGTTGTTTCAGCTGTGTGGGAACCGTTGAATCATGGCCTGAACCTCTGATTGATCACCTGAGGTGAGCACAGTGTCAGCCATGGGAGCACAGGTGTTACCAGAAGGGGTGGAGCCTGGCTTCAGCTCTCCTAGACCCCATTTAAGGGCTGACTGCCAACAAGGAAGGATCTCACTCTGGAGAGAGAATGTAACATCCAGTGCTACAACCCCCTTAAAATTTTTGTTTAGTTGCCTCTGATTTCAAAGTAAAATCATTTTCTCAATCATTCCAATTTATGTTGCGTTTTCTGGCCTCACCTTAGAAGTTCAGGGGGATATTTTCACATTTGTCTTCTTGATACAGTTTATTCATTTCAGTTTCTAGTGAGATCGAGGTTTTAACTATTTATCCTCAGAGGGGAGAAAAAGTTTAAAAGCTATAATAACTTTCTGACAAGGTTAATATTTAGATTTACCTAAATATATAACAAGAGTCAGCTAGTTACCTAACCACACCCAGCATGCCACTCAGCTTTTGGCTTGTATGTTATTATTTATACATTTATTTTTAGGTATAGATATAAGCATGGCCTTTAGGGTAGACACTATAAGAAAACCTACACAGTATTTGCCTTTAACTCACTCGGTGCTTTCACAATTTCTTAGCTGTACTGTACCTATTTTTAGCCTTGTTTTGCTAACCTTGTTTTCAATTGGTAGGCTGACAGAAATTGTTTCCAATAAAACAAAAATAGACACCAAGGGAAAGAAAAAAAAAAGGAAAAATACAAAAAAGGAACTGCATTCATTCATCACTAATTCCTGTGCCAAGTCCACTTTATTTTCAGAAGGTTACAGTAGCAGCATTTTTTTTTCTTTTTTTTTTTTTCTTCTTAATCTCTTCAACAGAGTTTAAAAGAAATGCTGTGGACAATCAATATCAGTATCCTTATGGGAGCACAGTAGGACTCCCATAAGTAGTTTCCAGTGAGGAAAGTGTAGTCTTGAATAATCAGTGACCATTCCATAGTTCCTGAGAGAGATCAGGAAAGCAAAACAGATCTGTACCATGGACACTGAAGTTATTACAAGGTCCCATCTCATCTGCGAGTTCTGTAGGAAGGCAGTCTGTTTTCCTAGTTATGAATTAGCACCAGGGATCAGGAGTCATGGGTTTTACTCCTGACAGTTGTGGGGTTGGAGAGTGACTGTAAGTAAATCATATGATATTTAGATATACACAGTACATTAAAAGAGTGACCCAGCTTCTGTACAGAAACACACGGCAGGATGATTATATATGGGACAAGAAACTGAGTAACAGCGCTTTGGCACTTTTTCCTCTGTGGAGTGGGATTGTGAAAGCGTAACTCCTGCCCTCCTATCCAAGCTCCAAATGGGACGTAGAGCTAGAAGAGGAAAAACAGCGATGTACTTATTTCAGAGGTAACACAAAAATAAGCCTTTCCTTTCTAATACACAGCCACCTCTGTATTTGACTGGCAGACAGCTTAGTTTGGCACAGAGGAAAAATTGTCTGTGTTCCTATCCTTGACCAGGACGAACAAAGCAAAAGCCAAGAAGCTTACACTGGTGAAAAATTCAGTTTTATTCTGGATATAAACATGTCCTGAACATGCACATTTCAATCCCATTTCTTCTCTCAAGTACCTAGTAATCTAGTGTACTACAACTACCTAGTAATCCATAGTGTACTCCTGATTTGCATTCTCCTACAGGAATGGACATTAAGCAGCTGAGCTAAGGAGTTTTCAAAAGTAATTTAAAACAAATTCAAAGCTTCAGTTTTGATAGAAAGATACTTAAAATGTCAAGTCTGGCTAACCTTAAAATATTGTAAAACATAAGATTTAAAGAATGACTTTAGGCAAAGTATTGTCAGACAATGTGTCTCCATTCTTTGTTGGCAAGCCCTGATGTAAACTAAACCTGTCCATCTTTCCCTACATCTATGCTTAAAAATGCTCCCATAATGCAATTGCACCTCACTTAAGAAAATAAATCAATAAACACCACTCTTAGTTTAAGTGTCAGTTAAATCTATAAGAGTGGATACTGCTTTGTCTGCATGACATAGCTTATTCTGACTTAAATTTCATCAGTCAGGATGTTCCTTGGAACCAGGATATTGAGTACAGAGTCACAGCTATGAAACAGAGGGACTTAGTGTAAGAAAAAACATTTCAGTTAAATATGCTTACTCATGTAGAATACCATGCTATGTTATTGTTACGTCCACAACCCCTAAGAGGACTAAAAGCAAGAAAGAAGGTTTGTAAAGTCGTTATTCCCTGAATTCCTTTTTCCTCTTAGGCTTAACTACTTCTATTTATATATAGAACCAGACCAGAGCCTGGGCAAATAACCACATCACAAAGGTACTGCAGTAGTTCAGTGTGTTACAAGAAAGTCTGATGAGGCATGTAAAGAAAGGTAAGTCAGTGGGAGATGATCAGCGGAGCAGGAGTAACCAAAGGAGGTGGCATTCCTATTGGAAAAAGCATATTGTTGTATTGAGTGTTGCTAGAGATAGTTTGAACACATGAATAGTGGCAAAGTTTCAATGCATATCTATCATGCAGGAATGGACAGATACAGCAAGAAGGGTTAGATTGAACCAGGTTAATGTAGACTTCTGGAACATTTTTCTCAGTTTCTAAAGTATTCAATATTTTTTCCTGTCTTGGCTGTTGAATTCATTAGACAGAAATGTTCTCCTCCTCCCCGCCCCCCTTGCCTGATAGATACTGAATCTACCTTTCATTTGTTAAAACAGTGATATAATGAAACCACTGAAAGCTGTGGAGTTTTGATTATCCAAAATACGCTCTGAATTCATTCAGACAGAATGCAGCTTAGACCACCAGGAGCCCAGCCCTAGCATGGTTACAACAGCATCTTTGTAATCAGTCTAGGAGTCTCCCACTTGATTCAACTGGAACAAACTGTCATGGTAAAAATAAGTACCCCAGGCATACACTTACACTGTATTTATTTTCCTTCACACTTGTTTTAACAGTGTGTTCTGGGAATATTTGTTGTTACACCACACTGAAAAAAAAAAGGCTGAGTGAAAGGAGTATATTCATTCTGAATAACGGTGTCTCAGGCAGCAAGGCGTCTCAATTTCCTACAGCAACAGGAAGAAAACTAACTTAAGGCTTGTGTGTGTTGTCTCAGCCTTCATGATGTGTCTGTTTTAGCCAGTTTTCTGCATATATGTTTAGGTGGAAAGGGGAAAGAAAAAACAAAACTTTTAACTTTCAGGGAAAGTTAGGGAAACTACAGACCCTGAATACTCAGCTGAAGAGAAAGAAAAGGCTGAAATAGTGTTGTAGGAGAAGCTATGAATGAAAAACATGGATAAAGAAGGACACGACTAGTTGAATGTGACAGTGCCAAGGAAAGCAACTATACAGAAACTTACAGCAATGAACTCCCACATGCAAGAAAGAATCTGCTCTCCCAGTCCTGTTTGAAGCAATACATATGCTGATTGTGAACTGCTTTCTTTAAAGGGAGAGAAGAGTCACCTAGAAGAGACAATGCAGGCAAAAAGGAAGGAAATTACAGAAGCAAAACCCAAACTGTTAAAGTTGCAATGTGACACTGAATTATAGCCTGTTGTCATAATGCCACAAGCATGTGTTCTGCTAACAATTAAAATAACAAAGAAGAAGCTAATTTTCTACTTGTAGTTTTGTTTTCATATATACTAAGTTCAGTTTTCATGAAAAGCAACTGCTGTACCAAAGAAGTGCTCCTGCTAGATGTGTTCTTTTAAGTACCTTTACGGAAGATAAGACAGCTCTTTTACACTTGACATACTGATTATGCCAGGAAGTCATGTGAGACCTTCCTGACAGATACATGACAACAACTTTACTCATGGTCATACTTCTGTTTTTGACATCATAATTTTTAGCATAATTTTCATTTCTGATTCACAGAGCCTTTGTGCATTGACTGCTGTAAGGTATAACAAAGTGCAGGCACACAGCAGGCCCATACATTTCAAGTCAGCAACCTCTTGGCTGTTACAAGTCAATATATAAGCGCTACCATAGTAATGGGAAAGATGGACAACAGTATAGTTTACTTACAGCATTTACTTGACTTCTGGTATAGCTATCATCTAGCCCTCTGCATTGTTCCTTTGCGAAGAGGGATAGGCCAGTGTTACATTTTTAAAGCTCTGTTTGAACTCAAGGAATATTTTTGCTGGTCATTAGGGAAATAATTTAAACAGCTTTCTTCTAGTAGAGTTACTCAAACTGAAGTGAGAAACCAAAAACAAAAAAAACCACCACCAATAACCTAACCACTTCACATTTTATTGTATTGCCACTCACACCGCTTCTGCATTTTGCTAACTGCTCTCTTCTTCACTGACCAGACTTTCAGCTCTTCCCATACCATCGATGCCCCTCAACACTCGTATTTTATACATCACCATTCTGCACCAATGTACACATAGTAAACATCACAATACACTTTAAAAGTATCACTGAAGGAAACTGGGGTGTGTGTGGAATAGACAAGTTTTTAGCACACTATGTCAGAAATAGAAATGTATATGCAATAAAGGGGAAAAAAAGTGTCTAGTGAAAGCAGCTGGGAGATAGGCAAACCGTACCAGGTGTAAAGAGGGACAGCACAGAACATAAGTAGTTAAGACCATCAGGAATCACCAAGCCTGTCCTGTTTCTCAAGCAGGGCACAGTGAATTGCTCAGCACTCTCTGGCCAGAAAGACTGCATGTGTAATGTGGCAGAAAACCATGGCTTCTGAGAGGGCTATGGGACAGCTGTGCCAGGAGAGGATGCACTAAGAAGCACAAGTCAACAGGGCAAGGAGCACTTCTAGACCTGTAGAAAGCCTTCCTGCAGCTGCCTTATACTTGTCCTACCTGAGCTGCTGTTAGGACAGGACTGCTTCCCAGGTTCAGCATGGAGGTTGCATGGACATTCCTTGTAGAAGAAAATCAGGCATGCTCCTGGATCACTCACCACACACAGGAATCAATGTGGTGGTTACATAGCTCATGTAAGAAGGCTTCCAGAAGACTGTTTGAACATCAGGTCTTTACCCACTGGCTACTGACTTTCCTTATGTCAAAGACAGGGCTTTTCTGACATCTGAAGCTATCTTCTTCTCCAGATTTGAAAGTTAGAATTAGGCAAAATATCTTGCTCAGGTTTTATCTTAAGTGCTACAGGTACAATCTATTGAGCAACATAGCTTCTCACACTAACCATCAGAAACTGAACTGTGACCTCATACCTAGCTATCTGGAAATGCACAAACATGCCTTCAACTCAGAGAACTATCACCAGACAGAAGACTTAGTGGTCAGTAATAGTTTTATTCATAACTGTTATTACCTTAACTTTCCCCCCCTGTTCAAATGAGAGGTTTAAAAATAGTATAGTACTTGAGCTTAGCTGGAAAACTGAAGTGACTTAAATAAGTAGCTTGACATAATGCAACAAGAAATGGACTGCATGAGTAGTTTTGCAGTACCATGGAGATCATCTTCCTAGTTAGCTGTGAGACTGGAAGAAGTACATATTGGAAAATCATCTTATTTGACAGGCTGCAATACTTTGCTTGTAAGAGCACTGACAATAAGCTCATTACTTTGTGCAATTACTGCCCATTAATCTCAGATGGTGATCCAGTGATGCCCTGAAATAAATCCCAAGACTTAAGAACAAGCTTATCAATGATTTATTTTATTTCTATTAAATAACCTATTTGAGCCAAAACACTTAAAAAAATAATAATAATAAAGACTCCTACATTAAGAGCTCCTTTAAAAGGCTCACCTATTTACAATGAACTTCCAATAGTGGAAAATTTCAACCTGAAATACAATTACTTCAGCTTGAAATACAGTTCTTAGAAAAAAAAAAAAATACACTGTCACAGCAGAAATCTTGGGCAAGTTTTGTATCACATCTATTTCTCAACAGGCATTTCAGGTAGACTTGCATATTCATCTTACAGTACATCAGATGTTGCCTTTTCACTTCTCAAGAAAGGTGTGGCTTACAAAGTTACTGATAATTAAATTTCTGCAAGTGGGCATCAAAATACAGTCTTTATTTGTTTATCCATCCAAGAAAACCTATCCTTCTGCCACCACTGGCTCAGTGAGGCTAGCCACTGTTATCAGCCATGTCATTCAACTGACTCCATAGCCCAGTAAAGATCTAAGTGTTCACACATCTAATCTTCCTTCCTAAAACAGCACAGAATTACATAGCTTCTTAACATCTGTCTTATCAGTCAGGAAATAAGAACCACAGTGATGTTATACTAAGAAGCCTCACAAGGAGGCTCACAATGTACATTCAGTGTTAAAAAGCACACAAGAATCTAAAGCATTACATTTAAATTGCTGAGTGACAGCACTTAGTACATCTCACCAAGCTATACATCTAAACCCACATCTAACACCCACAGTACATCTATATACCTACTGTACATTTCATCATCACTGTCATTTCTGCAGGGTCCCTTTAGTAATTGCTTTAGGTGAACAAGGCATCTCCAGCACAGTAAGGGCCAAGAGAAGTCAGACTGGAACACACCCACCCTCCACTGGATGTTTGTGGAAGGGTAACTCCAAACTACAAAACTCAAGCCCTAAGACATCCTGACTGCAATAGCAGGCATTTCCTACTGATGGTTAGTTCCAAATTGCCCATCTTCCATGGGTTAACTCTGAAAGGGAATAGGTAATCTAGCTCTTCTTTGCCTCCTTAATACAAAGTGACATTCAGAGACAACATTTTGGATATTGATCACTTGGATGTTTCAGATGCTCAGACCATACCATCACAGGAAGAAATACTGTTTGCTGTGTTATCTGAAGACTGCTAAGCATGATTAGAACGTAACATACTCTATATGGCTAAATGATACCAATATCTTCATTCACCACAATGGGGGATGGGGGAACGGGGGGGTACGGGGGGGGGGCTTTTAATAGCTTATAACACAAATTAAGAGCTCTTTTCTCAGTGTGTGAAGGAACTCTTCTCAAACCTTGCTGAAACCACTGACCACTTCCTTGTGAAGCATTAAAGTTTGGGTCAATTGCTGTTGCAAGAGCTCATGAGAAAATAACTCATCTGCAAGGTAGTGTTTTGTACATGTCAGCATATCTATCTGAAGTTATTCATTTGTCTGACAACTAGTATCTAAAAAGAATGAACTACTTGCCAGGTACTACCTGTAGGTATTAGAAAGTTAACATGAGTTTTAAAGCAACAGTACAGTCCTCTAGGCTATCTAGAGGATTGATGTAATTCTATAGTGAGCAGAATTATCTTCCCATACCTGTCCATACATTCCTGCATTCAGTTTCTCTAACTGCTTTTAGCAGAAAGTCTTTCAGTGTAGGAGTGCTTCTCAGGATCTCTACTCGCGTATAAGCAATCTGTTGAAAAACTCTAGTTTTACAACACTCTTTATGATCAGCTTATTATGATAACATATCTTGCAGCTTATTTCTTCAACTGTCAAAATCAAAGTTGAAAAAAAATTGAGGAAGTGCTCTGAAGGAAGAAGTGTAATTTGTGTTCTGTTCTCAGCCTTAGCACTGAAAGGACTCAATATGAACAGCTTAAGCTTAAAACATGAGTAAAAATACCTTCAGTGCCTGGAGTGGGAAATAATTATTTGCTGAGCAATCTGTGTATACTTTAGAAACCATTTAGGGCAGTTTTGAGCTTTCAAAGTGTTGCGACAACAGAAGTTATTTCCTACAGAAGCATCTTTTCTCCCCTGAAATGCACATCTCCTACTTTTCAGTACAAGTTGCTTTGGGAAAGACTTACATTTCCAAGGTCAATAATGAAACAATCTCCTTTGTTAAAGCTGGCCCAAGTCAAGGGGACTTCTGTGGCTCTCACAACTCTCCTGCCTTTGATATGGAGAAGCCTCCGGGCACTCAGATCATTTGTAACAACGTGATTAAATCCAGAAGCAACACCACCTGCCTGAATAAAAACACAAAGCATCAAGCTTTATTTCAGCTTCATTTCTTTGAACTTACCTTTTTGCTGCAGCTCAGAAGCAAGCAGGGAAGAGTTCATGCAGTAAGCCACAACTGTACACATTTTAACAGTGCTGGCCACAGACCAGACAGACATGGGGAACATGTCTGTTGCTGAACTGTCTGGCCTTAATCTGAGGGAGCAGATATCACCCTGCTTCAAAAGGTGTTTCAAAAGTATGGGGAAAAGGAAAGAACAGGATTCACTACCTTCTCCTATATAACTAAGAAGATGCTGTGATAGACTTTTTGTCTTGACAAGGTGGTTAGAATTACATAACTGAGGAAAAACAGGAACATCAGTCCTGCATAGTTTTCTCTATTTCTTTAAATCTCAAGAGTCCCATTAATTTGTGAGTCTGGTTATGCACAGAGGGAGAGGGGAATTGAATAGCAGGTCTATAATTTTCTGAAGGAATATTTGCAGCTTAGGAGATAAGCTAGCCAAGAGCACCAAACTAGGGGGAAGCAAGACCAGGTTACTGATTTATACATCTATAAACTAGGTTAAAGCCTAACTTATTACTGTAAATTGGCTTGGCTATCTGCCTGCATGAGGCAGATTTCTCTATTCTTCCGGGAGACCCAGTCCTTAGACTGGAAAAGGCAGCCACTCCTGAAAGTACAAAGGAAAAAAAAAAAGCAAGAGTTCAGTGTCATCAGTTCACTGCCAAGCTCTCTAACACAGAGCTTAAAAAAAATAATTCATTAGGTTGTATAGACTGTGACAAATTACAAACCTCCCTAACAAGGAAAACAGCTGGGTTCCCATAGCACCCATTCAAAGGGGATGCATTACTTCACACTCAGAATACCATAGATGTGTGAAAAGTATTTCCTTCTAAAATACTGCTTCTAGAAGAGACTGTCACTGCTCCTTTTTAAAATACAAAAATTTCCTGAGATCTATATGGAATTTTGCTAGTTATCTCAAAGAAAAAAAAAAAATCAGTAGGACTAGAAGAGTTTTTGTATTTAGCACAAACACCATTTTTAGACAAAAGTGAGGTCTGGGTTTCTCCCACTGTTCATGGGGTTTTTTTGCTCCTTACGCACAGTGGGCTCTTCATTTGAGGAAGATGATTCAGGTTACAGCACAGAAATGGTTTCTGCAAGACTTATGTCTCCTAAACAAAGAGTCCCATGAGCTCATGCAGTTACAAGAGTATGTATGGAACTTCATGAACATTTAATTTGGGAGTACGGAAAACACTCCTGAGAGAGGTCTGCACTTACCAAAAAGAGCACTGACAAACCAGCTGATATTTGCATAGAAAGTAATGGGATTCTACAGCTTAGAGCAGATCTAAAACTACTAAGCATTAAATAAACAATTTTTAATCTTTCAACAACAAATACTTGATGTTACCTGGGGGGAACAATGTTAAAACATTCTAAAGAAATGTGACAGCATGACAGATGGATCTTTACCTTGTATTTAATTCCTCCCTTGAAATAGCTCACAAACTCATTAGATTCGTATCCTTGAATTTCTCTGCTCTGTACAGGCTTTCCTCCTAAGTAGTCATCCAGTTGAACAGTGAAGATGGCTGCAGCTGTACTTTCATCCTGGGTACATTCTTTCCCTGGAATAAGATAAATTATCGTGTCTATAAAGAACCAACATAGCTTAGAATTCTGTTGTAGATATTTGGTGACACTTTGCCTCCAGTAGGTTGTGGCAAGAAAGCACTACACATTACCTTGACCAAACACATGGTCACTCACATAGTTCATTCGCTGCTTGAAAATTTGCCCTTAAAAAGAGGGATGGAAAAAAAAAAAAAAGAAAGGGCCAAGAGTGTTTGCACTCTCTTTAAGAAAGAGTGTAATTTAAGTGAATATAAGTGTGTGAGGTAATAATTTTGGGACTTTAACTGCAAACAGCAGGAACAGTCATGTCAAAGACCTGATTAGATGGTAAATCATAACACACTTATGCTAAGAGCAACTTTCCAAGCCATATATAGAGTTAAAACAACTCCCGGGAGAAGTCTTACCGATATTATAAAATGCAAGCAAGCATATTAAGCTCAGGTCTCTTAGATACAAGTAATAGAAAAATAGTTCCCAGCATAAAGCTTCAGGCAGTCTGGATAGAGATCTCTCTCATGGGCTGTAGGAAAAGAGGAAGCTGATGAAAGTGTAGGACAGGGTTGGTATCCAAGGAAGCCCAAAAGTAAGGTAACAGGAAAGAATAAAATGAGAGGAAGGGACAGATATGCACATGGATACTCATTGACACAGCAGGACCATTTGCGCAAGCTTTTCTTCACCCACTAACACCTCTACTTCTCCCAGGAATGGTGGTATGGCCACCACCATGGCTTTCGTGGTGATACAGGTACACTGGAAGCCCTCAGGAAGAAAGTTTCTAGGACAACAGAGAGAAGGGATGCTAAAGGATGGGGGCAAAGGGAAGAAAAGTGCACGAGGTCTGTCCAATTAAAAGTATAATTAGTGGAAGCAGGGCATAACACAGGAAAAACCTGAAACAAGTTACCAGCACTCAATGATAACATTGCCACATAGCAAGTTCTCTCTCAGTTTGATAGTCTCCTCAAAATTGGTGGTAAAGTTGTGTTTAGTTGGTTTTTAATACACTTATTCACATCCATTAGGACTAATTCCCTATATCCTTCAGATTTACTGCTTGCAGTTACACAGTAGGGTTCAGGGTCCAAGAAAAAAATGGCTTTGGAACAATGTTAGAGATAGTTACTAGGCTCATTCTCATAGTCGCCATGCAGCAAAACAGTCACAGAAAACCCTGCTTTGAAAAAAATATTCAGTGAGCATCAACCCAAATTGGCTTGTTCTAGCTGGGTAGAAAACCAGTTATATCTGTTCATCATCATATTCCCACTCAGACTCACTTCAGGAGTCTTATTAGCATGTTAATAGTAGTAATAATATTAGTGCTATTTTTTTTAAACAAACATGAAAGTTTCAAAATGCCAAATCCCTAAAATCCTGTATCAGACAGAGCTGACATGCCAAAGTAGCTGCCATAAGGCATGCTTAACAGTCTTTTTTCCATTGAGCAGTAGAGTGGATGAGTAGTTCAGCTACTAACACAACCCCAAGTGCCAGTGCAGACATCCAGGCCAGAATCTCTGAGCAAAGATCAGAATGGACAGCAGCACTACTACTACAGATTGCTTGTCATGCTCCCAGACATGACTACCCTTTCTTGTGCACTTTATACAAAGCTCTGCAAGGCCGAACTAACACAGGCTGCAGCAGTGTTTGGCACCTCCACCCACTACAGGAGTGCCCCATGAGAAGGAAGGGATTTCCCAGCAGCTTGCAACACTACTGCAAAGCTGCCAGCTTTATAGGGATGCGTGCCCAGATTGCCCAAAGCTATTTACAACACCTGGATATCAGAATGATATATACAGTGTGTACAATCAAAGGTCTTCAGCCAACTCAATTACTGCAAGTGTCAGTCACCGTTTTGGCTTCATAACCAGTGGCAGTCCATGCAGCTTGACCTGGTACTGGTCTACTAAACCTGAACTCTTAAGTAATTCTAACTTTGTCAGCAATGGCACAACAAGCCAAACCCTGCTTCTCACTAACAGTACTGTTAACATAGACACATCTGCCAGAAACTCATTCACACTGCCATCTCTGATCATACTCTTGTCAGAGCCTGATCTATCCAGTGCACCAGCTGGATAACCAATAATAAATGCAAAGCTGAACAAGCCTCAAACATTTATGCAAAAATAATCCCAGCAGATAAAGCACAATGAGATCCACAAGGGTTCAGATATGGCAATACTAATACATATTGACCCACCTCTACAACACTGACAGTTGCTCCCTACAACTAACTGAAAGGAAATTGTGACCAGGTGAGGGTAAGCCTTTCCACTGATATAACTAGCAATAGGACAAGAGGGAATGGCCTCAAGTTGCACTGGGGAGGTTCAGATTGGATATTAGGAAGAATTTATTCTCAAAAGGAGCAGTTAAGTATTGGAACAGACTGCCCAGGGAAGCTGTGGAATCACCACTCCTGGTGTTGCTCAAGTAAAGGGTAGATGTAGTATTTAGGGACGTGGGTCAGTGGGCACAACGGTGATGGGCTGACTGTTGGACTAGATGATCTCAGAGGCCTTTTCCAACCTTAATGATTTTATGATCTCCACATGCATCCACAGAGACGGCTGCCTACACACAAACCTTACAATAACGGGAAAAGAAACTGACCTCAGGCTGTGGTCAGATGGGTAACTAGACAAGGAAGTCTGATAAGCCCTCAGGAGATGAGGAAGAGACCTAAAACACATCCTATTTAGTGTACCCATACGACAGGTATCTGTTTCATTGTTAGCTTATTCTCATCTGCTTTGGGAGGGGCTCTACAAGGCAGTCAGCAGTGATAAAGAGAACTGGTTCTACAGAAAGCTCAGTGACTTCACCTCCAATCTCTAGCATCAGAAAGCAAGATCAGCCTGCCTGGAAAAGGTAGCATCAAGACACCAAGCAGCTCAGCAACACCGCAGGGAGAAGGCTAAGATGAAGCTTTTGTTGGAACAACGATAAGAAACTTCTCCATCCTGACAGAAGCAGGATTTCACTCTCAGCTCTTGGTGAGACACAGCCAAGACTTGAGCTTGACCCTTCACCACTTTTCCAAACTCATATCACTCAAACACACACCTCTCTGTCATACCCATCGCCCCTCGGCAGCACAGCGGCAAAGTACGGCATCACCCACACCCCGTATTCCTTCAGCCTGGATGCTTCAGAAGCATCCCGGGCACGCTCCGTGCAGGGAGGCGGTACCCCCACCCTGCCCCGTTCCGTTCCGCTTCCCCGCTGCCTACCGAGCCAGTAGTGCAGGCGGTAGGCGGTGGCGGCACCGCGGCGGACGGTGTACAGCACCAGGTAGGCGTCCCCGACGAAGAAGTCACCGTGGCGGCTGGGCGGTACCGGCACCAGCTCCAGCCGCTCCACACGCCACACTTGCAGCCCGTTCTCCTTCCCTGCGCCCTCGAACGCCGGCGGGGGCCGCTCAGGAGCCATAGCGCTGCGTATAGCCTAGTGAGCGCTGCTCGGCTCCACTGACTTTATAGCACTGGAGCCGCCCCCGGGCGGAGCGCAGCGTAGCGATCCAGCCTTCTCTCCTCCTTCTGGTGATTCGTACCATGCTGGTAGATCATTATAGCATGCAAATTGTAGCAAATTACTGCTTTCATCTGGTATAGATGGAAGGTAGACCAATCTGGATGGGATACAGATAAAGTTCATTCTGTTGCGGAATCACATAATATCCAAAGTTGGTTGGGACCCACAAGAATTATCAAGTGCAACTGCTTTCAGTATATCAGAAGATGTATTCCAGTGCAGGCTGTGTTTAGGCGCAGCATTTTATCCACCTAGATGAATTCTCAAGTTCAGGAGTTCTTGTTTTGGCAAGTTATTAGAACAGGGCAGGTTTTTACCTGAAGGCAGATTGGAACTAACACAGTAATGAAGGCCAGGCACTGCTAAATGCAATGAGGCAGCTGAACACTGGCAGCAAGTTAAAAGCAGCACTGCATTAAGAAATCCTTTTTAACCATTTTCCTTGCCTCCTTTTCGTACTGTCTGGCATGCAGTTTAGCTACTGAGGGAAGATGTTGTTACACAGTGTGCCTACAGCCCTCTTCCATTTTGGTGAACATGCTTCCATCAGCGTGCCAGACAACTGTGCTTTGTCCCCACTGTCACAAAAGGAAACCTGCTTTGTTCAAGGTCCATCTGAACATGGCACAGCTCACCAAGAATTTAACCTCCATTCTGTTAGGGCTTTGGACCTGGTGTTGTTGAGCCAGCTTGATAAAGCATCATGTGTCCCAGATTAAATACTTTCCTCCAGATTATGTGCTTTGTGAAGAAGAAGAAGAAGAAAGAATCTAACATTTTTTGTTTCAACACATTATCAGATCTATCAAAACATTCATGACTCATTTCTCAGATCCAGCCTTCCACTTATCTCAGTTCTTTTGACTTCTACCCTCAGAATAACCAATAATAGTTGTATGCATATATTATTTCTTCTGAATCCGGCAACTTGCACTTTGGAAGTGTGCTGAGTTTGCCAGTATGTGAGCTCAGTCAGAGCAGCCTAGCACCATGCAGTCTCATGTCTCCAGCCTGTCCTGCCTGTCTTTTGCAAAGTAAGGTACATTGTGCATTGATGGCAGCCAACTCTCATTTACATCTCCTTATCTCTATCATTTTCTCAGCTGTAACCCTGTTGCTGCCACAAAATGCACATTAATGCTATTTGTTTAGCATAGGCAATGCTCCGTATCCTGCACCAATGGACCAAGGCTAAGGACCCAAGAACATTTTAATTGCTTTATCTTGGAGCGAAGTCTGTGGCACTACTCACACACAGAGGGTTCCAGAATTGATAGCAGAGTTTTCTCATGCCTGTTTGTCTTACCAGGATTATGTGCTCTGTAATGACTGCTAACAAAAATACCAACTTGGGTTGTTTGTATTGTAAGTGCAAAGATGTTTGTTTATACAGCTCAATATTGCTTTCTGCTAACTCACTTCTGTTATGTAAGTCTGTAATGTTATGAAAGCTGTGCTGTCTTTTGTCTTGATACATTTCCATCTATTTTTTGTAGCAAAAATGAGCAGAGACACTGTTGATATTGCACAGATTTTCATGATATTTGAAACATTCAAATTGGAAAAAGCTGCCCAGGGAAGTGGTGGAGTCACTGTCCCTAGAGATGATCAAGAAAAACGTTTATGTGACACTGAGGGACATGGTTTAAAGGACATGGTGGTGATGGGTCGACAGTTGATGATCCTAGATGATGATCCTAGAGCCCTTTTCTAAGCTTAATGATTCTGTGATTCTTTGAAATACTTTTGCCTCATAGCCTTTCCTCAGGGGGGAGATGGATATAGCATTTAACTGTTAATTGACCAGGAGCAGTCATGGAGAAAGTAGCACATATTTCTACCTCCTTGATTGCACCATTTGAGATATGGCCATCTGTAAATGCCTGCTTTTTAGTGTCCAGAATGCTACGCACTAAAAGGTCACACAGGAATACCAGGAGGTTTTCCTCCTCCTCCTCGAGCAATTAAAATATCAGAGATTCAAATCTGTTTTGAGCTTAAAGCTTTGGTATGACTTCCTGATTTATTTACCACTTGTTCCTGGAGGTATTGTTTTCATATATGCAGGATGTGGGCATGAGCATGTACAGGTGAAAATATGGAAAGCTATGTACCAAGTTCTCATTTTTATGGCTATCAGGATTTCAAGAAAGCAAGGTGTTGCTTCCAGATGATGCACACTGAGAGGCAAAAGGGCTCCCAGAAGCTGAGCTCAAGTGTATTTCCCAGTAGGATTATCCTTCAGTATGGACAACTTAAGTTTATGTCCTTCTACTCTGCTCTGAATCACAGTTAGAGGAAGTAACAGTGGAAGAAACAATCAGGAATTCACAGAATCATACAATCATTTGAGTAGGAAGGGATGTTTAAAGGTCATCTAGTCCAACTCCCCTGCAACGAACAGGGATATCTATAGCTAGATCAGGTTGCTCAAGGTCCAGCCTAACCTTGAACATGTTCAGGGGTGAGGCATCCATCACTTCTCTGGGCAAAGTGTTTCACTATCTTTACTGGAAAAATCATTTTATATCCAGTTCTGAGGAGAGGATATTTAAAAATGTCACAATTCTTTTCTTTTACAGAGTTGACATCCTCTTCACCACATATGCTAAGTACTCTCCTGAACTATGCGACCTCTCCTAAACAATAGTATTACACGGGTTTATTTTGTCATTTAGTTTCATGTTACAAAGTTTGGTGTACACAAAGTATGTGTGTCAAAAGTGCATTCTTATCCAAGCCAAAACTGAGGTCAGCTGCTGTTCTCATCTGTCCTGATCCTAAGTTACAACTCAATCAAGTTATTTCAGATTCATCTGAAACACAACATTTCAGCTCACAGATATGATCTACATTTTTATTTCCAATGTACTTAAAAAAAAAAAAATCACTGAAATTGTGTAAGTGGTGTATGTATGAAACTGTGCAAGTGGAAGGAGAACTAGACCATGTAGCTTTAAAAACCAAGTTATCAAAACCAGACTTTAGAATTATGTTTCCTCTTGCTAATTCTTTCCATTCTCTCATCAGTCCCTCAGTAGCCCCATTTCAATAGGAGAAGCTTTAACAAAGCCACAGTATTCTAAAGCAAGACTGAAAGCTGGCTTTCCTCCTAACTGGCAGAGCTCTAGTCATGAGGCTACCAGATGAGAGGCATGCAGAATCCCAGCCAGTCCCCTAACACAAAAACAACAAATCCTCTTGTGCCGTCAGGAGTGGAGTTCAGTTGCAGCATATCTAGAGCTTTAAGGCAGATATCTGAAGCAGAGAGAGGGCAGGATCACAGATACATTGTGTGTGTTCCACTTGGCGACTGGTTGGTTTTCATCTGCACCATGCTCTGCTCAGGTGTGAACTCTCTCACTCACTACAGCAGTGTCTGAGCTTCCTGCACAGGCAGTGTGAGACTCATCTGTGGCACACAATTCTCTCAGCTGTGCAGATAAGGACTCTATATGCACAGCAGCAGAAGAGCTCTGGTTCTTCAAATTTACTCTTCATCAGTGGTGATGTCATTGAGGGCATGCCAGGGAAACAATATGGATGTTGGCTTCACTCAAAGAATTTGGGAAAAAGTTTTAATACAGGGCTGCAGATAAGTGAAATGTTCACTACTGGGTATTTTATAGATAGATATTTTCTATCTCCATTATTACCCTGAAATATTAAATAAGCAGCATAACAGTTTGATCAAGAAATTCTGATTGTATACTTATCCTAAGCTGCAACATAGTTTCTCTCAAGAAGTGAGAGATAAGAATTGAAGCCCTCCTGTCTCTTCCCAGAGATCGAAGGTCTCCTTCATGTTTATGTAAACTGGCATTTCATTGTGTGGTCATAGGAGTAGACAAGATTCAGAAATACATTCTTAGACTCATCATTTTACTTGCCTTGACTGTCTAGACAGATCAGTCTGCCCACATTTCCTTCTTACTTGGTTTACAAAGTAATAACACTTTCTGTTCTGTATGGACATGTCTCAGTATATTTCACCACAATAATACTACTACCCTTCAGTTGTTTGAATGTATTTAGATACTGGATCCCAAGTTTGAAGGGGAAAAACTCCAGCTCTTTGAGAAGATGAAGATTCAAGTTTGCAAAGAATCAGTGCTTTTTGATCAGAAATGAAAAAAGGTCATTCTCTATTAAGAAGGTTTCATAGATATTAGGCCTGTAATTATATTTCCCAGAAGGTTTAAGACTAGGATTTTTATCAGTCATGTAAGTGACTTTAAATCAGTTTATAATGTTGACCATTGCTATGAAAACTTTCTCAATCTTTTACCAGTTTCAAAAGTATTGCTGGAATTTGACGGACCATTGCTTTGTGAAAAATATTCCCTATGAGAAATTATTTCCATTCATGTAATTTACATGGTGCACAAAAGGTTAAAGTCTGTCGTGGCAGATGCCAATATCAGCTGATTGCTTCAGCTCTTCCACTTGCTTTGCATAAATGAAAATGTCAGTGTATCAGATTATGGACTTCTCTTACACTTGAAAACAAAGGCATGGAATCTCTTTGCATTCCAGGGAATGGAAAGCAGCAGGGATTTAAATCCCCTGATTTCTTTGTTTATTGTGTAAAAGTTCAAATTTCAGCCTAAAAGGACTATGTCTGAGTTAATTAGAGAATTTGTCTGAGTGGACTGATGTCCTGTAGTGTCAAAGAGTGAAATTAGTCCACTTCCTATTTGACAGTAATGTCACTTTGGTCTGGCATATAATTTCTGAATAATCTTCTGAGTCTCAAGATGTTTTAAGTGCAGTTCCCTATTCTTATGTTGCAGATTTCTTTTTGAATTTGTGGAAAAAGATGGCAAACTGCCACAGTTCCTTTTAATATCAATGCAATAATTAAAGCTAGAAGCATCTAAGTAAAATTGAGGAAAAAATCTTTATTCAAAGAAATCAGCAATAATTTGAAGAAAGCACAATTATCTTCTAGACCTATCAATTAATTATTCAACATCCATTAAGCTCATAGATCTACTCTGTAACAGGACAGCCTTAAATCTGTGGAAGGAATTGTCTAAAGGATTGAATACAGTAAGCTAAAGGCTAAAAAGATTTCATGCTATCCAAGAATAACACACCTTAGACTTAAGAATTTTGTTGCCATTGTCAGCTATTAATTATACAAGCACTAACATCACTAACAGAAGTCCCATAATAATCTCTTTAAATGAATACTCCCAGCATTTCTTCATTTTGAAGAGGACAGGAACTAATCCTTCATCACCCATCCTAAATAGAGCATCTTATACAATCACTGAAATTAATTGTGGAGCTGCTTATTGAGTTTAGAGATGCAAAAGCAAAGCAGTCTGTAGGAGACCAAAAACACCCATCAATTTCAGTTTCTACATCAGAGTCACTTGGTTTATAAAACACAGTATTTCCCTTTTCTTTGAAATACTGAGAGTATACTGACTCTCTGAAAAGCTGCTGCTATCTGTATTATGCTGGAGACAGCTTCTAAAATAGTCATCCTTTGGTAGAGCATGTTCAAGATGAGCTCTTGGTGTTGCTCAAGAAGTCTACAGAAGGATCTGTTTTAAATCAAAGCTTGTGACTGATTCCTGTTTCAATAGTCTGAGACACACTTAACGGGAAAAGTACTCAACTTCTATTTTCATGCATGGAAAGCTTGGTGGTGCTTCAACATTTAGAGTCATAATGTAAATGAAACATTTATTTTAAAGTCAACTTCTTAAATCTATGTGACAAGAAAGGTCATGAAGCAGCACTGTGTTAGTTTTTTTGCCATGCATCAGGAAGAAGTGTCTGAAGAACACATTTCATACCAACTAAAACTTGAACAACAAATCATGCAGCCCCCTCATCTCTAGACTTCAAGGTAAAAATCAATCAGGAGATAAGGTATGTCTTCAGGGACCAGATGCATTATCTTGGTAGGCCATGTTCTCCTAAATCATATTCTAACACAGCTCTTCCGTAGCAGTGAGCTGATACCAGACAAATAAAGCATGAGGTAAAATACAGGATTGATGTGAGGCAGTGAAGTGCACAGATTATTTACCTGTCCTTAATCGTAACTACCATTAGGCATAGTTCCCAAAATAGATACTCTGACCTGGAAAACAAACAAACACTAGTTAAACCAATCCTTACCTACCCCATGTTTCTGTTTTTTCTTGTTGCTAATAACATACATACTTCTCCCTCCAAAAAAGACAGAATTTTAACAGCTACAAAGCGCTCCAAATCAGAAGCTGAGGTACCTCTTTCCCTGGTCTTTTGTTTATCCTGTGAGTGGAAATCCATCCCACCATCCTGGTGCAATGCCCCGAGGTCTCTTTGCTCTCCCGTCCAGTATTTCCAAGCTCCGTTCCAGAGCTTTCTTGACTTGATCTGCCTAGAAATCAAACAGAAATGTTATTTCTATCCCAACCATTCCCTTCTTTTGTTTTGTAGATATGAATTCTGGGTTTACTTTTTTGAAATATCCACTTTCACAAAAGATCCCCACAGAAGATTGGGGGATGCCTGCTCTTAGGGGACCTGTGATAATCAGTGTGGCCAGATAAAAGAATAAATAATTAAAGAAGATCAATACTGTCAATAAACACATTTGATCATTTCCTGTCCTTTAAAACACATCAACACAGCACTATACATGTTGCTATGTACTTGAAATTCCAGATCTGCAAGTCTAGTTCCTGCTGGATTCTAGAGAAATGTTTTGCTCACTCAGTACGATCTAGCCAACATTATGTGACTACGTAGCTCTTGTATGTTTGGACTTGTGTTTCACATAGGGTATTCCAGCCAGCTTTTAGAGATGTGATCAGATAGGAACGAGAACAATGATAGATTATTTTAAAATACACCAGCCCATGATATTCCCTTTCCTTCTATGCCTTTTCTAGAAGGACAGAAATTTTCTGTTGGTAAAACAAAAATCCCTTAGGTATTCTGTGGCTTTCTCTGGATATGCTTTTTTCACTAGTAACGCTGTTTGTTCTTCATTTTCAAAGGCAAATAATTTTCAAAAGAAACAATCATCTTCTCAGGAAAACATGTGCAGGGAAGCATCTATTTATGGCCATTTGTTTTGACTTTCCACTGTCTGCCATGTGACTGTTTCTCTCTCATTCGCCTCTTGAAATGGACATTCAAGGAAAGTTAACACTGCTTACACACTACCTTTCTACTACATAGGAAGCAAATGAAAATAAGCTGTAGCATTTTTGTTTTGTTTTGCTTTACAAAGGAAAGTATAATAGGCAAAAATAGACAGCTAAGGAAAATGGTACAGATAAGTTTAATTTCAGTGCAACCTACATGACAGATACTTCCTTGTTTTATTTTTCAACCAAGAAAAAGGCCTCTATGGTGGGAAAGGAAAATGCAATGTTTATAAATCTTCTTGTTTTAAACAGTGGCAGAATAGGCCTTGTGTACATCACGCTATGCCTGTTGGTTTGAAACTTCAGGAAATCGCATGGTAGGAGAGCTAGAGTCTTTTTATTAAATGAGCAATTTACAGGCATCCTGCTGGGACAGCAGCATATCTGGCTGAAAGCATCCCACTGCTCCTTCCAAGGCCTTCTCCCTCAGGACTTGAACTCCCTCTTCTCCAGCCCTCACCCTCACACCTCAACCTCACAACTATTGCACCTCACAATGGTGTGTGCAAAATTCAATCAGAACACTCCCAGTGCTTCCTGAGCTATTTGTAATAGGTGGCAAAGTAGAAGACATTGGTCTTATGTAAATAAGAAGTCATCCCAGAACATATTTCATTTGGGCCTCTCTCCTTCAGTTACTATCGCACATCTCTCCTTATTTACAGGAAATTATATTTTGCTTCCTTATATAAACTAAATAGCATACATCCATATAGTGCTAGGTAACTGTAATTGTGTTACTTAAGTAATAAAAACATTCCAAGGCTATCAGCACAGTATGATAAGATATAATGCTCAAAGGAAAGTTTTATGGAGCAGAGAAGCATCTGGCAGAAAAATATTATTTATGTTTGAATTTTGGTCAGTACAGGACTTTTTATTTCAAATAAAAACCCACTATGTTTACCAGATTTTGTAAAGCAGATCTCAAAAAGTTCTTAAGAAGTTAATAATTACTTAAACTAAGATTGACATTCTATTGTTGTTCAGGTTGGTTGTTTCATGTCTTTATGTATTTATTTATTTTTAAGTTATTGTGTTCAACAGGAAAGGCATAAAGTTTAGTATTTCAATATGACAAGTGTGTTGATGCTTAAAATGTGACCACTAATACCTGCTTACAATTTATTTACTATCTATGTATTCTATGTATGTGCTCAGTTTTTCATATGTATGCCTTTGTGATGGAGGGAAGCTAAATGGAATGGCCATATATTTGAATTTGGTTATACATCAAGGCAAAAGAAAAAATGTATAAACAAAGATAAAGAAAGGTTTAAAGAAGTTCATTTAGAATTAGGAGTTCTGTGTATAATTCAAACACTGTTTTTAATCTCTGTGGTAATCATTTGCATGAGTAAGATCTCTGTTCCAGAAATCATAGGAAACAAGGTTAAATCCAGTTGCAGAGTAACTTTAGAGGTAACACTGAATTTGAAGTATATTAGTGGGGAGAGAACAGCGTCCTGAGCAGAAACACTGGAAATCTTCTTATGCAGTTATAGATCTCAGAGTTTTGGTAAATAGATACAAGTCTTTACTCACATTCTGGGCTAAGAGGCCTCCACACTGCACTTGACTGTGTGCCCAAATGATCAACAAAGCTGCCTGCAATGCTCCCCCTCCCCCCCACCCAGTGCAATAAGAGAGTAAAAAGGATTAAGAGGTTTTGCTCCAACTGCATGAGAACAACTTTTTAGCCAGCCTTAGACACAAAAACCATGTTCCACTTTTGTTGAGCTTTAAGAACTTTGTGAAGAATGTCAGAGGAGATGCCTAAAGAGTAAATATCTCAGGCTGTCTTTATGCTCTGAAGCGACTCAGGTATGCAGCAGAAGGACAAGTAGATGCTAAGCAGGGGCAGAATGGAGTGTGCTTCTTCCCTGTGCTCTTACAAACCATTGCAGTGTTCAGTGACCCTTGGAGACGCAGCAAGAGGCAAAACTCTTTCCTAAATCTTCATGCTGTATAGCAGCATCACCAGTTCCTTCAGGCCAAGCCAGCACACGGTTCTGGTAAGCCTTTAAGAGTGCAGCTAACTGGAGGCATTATTGCCTTTCACAGTAGAAGTGCTGGGAGTGAATACTGAATGTCAAATCCACATGGCTTTGGAGAAAATGGAAAGTTTATAGTGTTCTTATCTTGAGTTGTTGCCTTCTTCTTGTTTATATATATTACATATAATAAATTGATAAAATGTGTTTAATAATTATATCAAAGCACTTGAACAAACCAAGACAGCATTTTCAAGGAACCCTTAGGTCCACAGCTCTCATTTTTGATCCTTAGAATATCTGTTATAGTGCACTTGTCAGTAAACAGCATTAGCCAGGCATAGATTTACTGCAAGTACCTTAGTTTCCTTAATAGCTTTTGTATCCCAGAGGCTCCAGCAGCCTTCACCCTCCTCACTTATGAACAGCCCTGTGAATTTTCCTGGCTTCTCTAATGAAAGACTGCAGTTGCACAAGCCAGGAAATGCCCATCTGTAACATGCATCTGTCTCACTGCCAGTAAGCAGAAGGGCTGAGCCCATCTTGTAAGAATAATGACAGACCTCTGTCATCTATCCACAGCTTTTAAAATGTATGGAGCTTAAAAGCAAGCTAAGTTCCCTTTCTATCCGGAGCCTGGAAATGCCTCCACATCTAAGAAATAAAGTTTACTTGTGAGAGTTTGACTGAAACCAACTTTTTCCTCCCACTTTCCTGGAAATTTGTTGAACTGCTATGAACATTCCTTTTCCCATCAGTGAAAATACAATGTTAACAGTATTCCTTTGAAGGAATGCTTACTTGCACAACTTTATTTTGCTGTCTCCCCTGCTACTACCTGCTACTACCAGGAAGCTCAGCTAATACTTGCTATCATTACCTATGATAAGCATGGTTGCAATGCTATAGTATCATGTATACCAACAAGAGATCCAGGTCCTACCCTCTTAAATTTTCTAGCCATTGAATTTGTAGTAAACCTGTCATTTGCCATGCATGATAGTATAGAGAAAGCACCATTTGCTAGAATGGGTTTGTCTGGCATTCAGAAAATAGGGAACTTCAAAGGCAGGGAAATTTCCCAAGGACCTTATTCTTTCAAAACCCAGGTTTGGGGAACTCCAAATCTGAAATTAAATCAGTGTTTGGAAATGCAATGCAGTTCCTCTCTGACAAGTAGGAAGATGTGTTTAACAAAAAAACCCATATATATATTATATATATTATTTATAATGTATATAATGTATATAATGTATATAATGTATATAATGTATATACATTATAAATAATATATATAATATATATATATAAATATTAATACCCTAAAAAAATTTCTCTTCAATAAGGATTGCATCTGGCAAATTCTGGAAAAATGCAAAGTCCACAACAGTGCACAGACAGCAATGAGATCATTGCTTAAGGATTTGTCTCTAGTGTCCCAAGATTTTCACAACGGTGTATAAATCATTGGCTTTTGGACAAAGGACAAAACAACCCAATATACAATTGTCTTATACTAAATCACTACTAGGAGTGCATTTTCTCTGTACTCACTTACAGTCTAAATCTAGAGATCTGAACACAAATCTAGTTCTGGGTATGCCCCTGGAGCCCTGAGCAATGCACACTGTGACTTAAAAGTTCAGCATCCCCACACACTGTTTTTGAAAGGAATTAAGATTACCTGACTGCAATGAGCTTGAGCGCTCAATCTGAACTCAACACTCAATCAGAGCCAAGACCAAAACAAGTCATTCTACTGAAAGATGAGGAAGCACAAGAGGGTTAGTTTTGGAACAATCTGCCAATCACCAGCTTACAGGTAGAGATGGCAGGCAGTTTCCAAAGCTCATGACGGTACTCAGCCTCTCCAGTTCTCAAGAGTATGATGGGCCATGCCATTTGTTTTACCTCCAAATGTCTGAGTGACTGGAGAGAGAAAAGAATTAATCACTTACAGTCAGTAAGTAATTTTTACCAATGCATGTAGGAAGATATAGAAAGTAATTTTAAGAGTTAATAACACTGCCCTCCATGTTATTTTGAATATTAGAGCTTAAGGGAAAGAAATCAAATACTCTCTAATAAAACCAAAGTGAATGTAGTGCATTTCTGTTCCATGCTGGTATTTACAAAAATAATAATAATAATTAAAAAAATTCCACAGATATTTCACTAAAATATTGATGAAGGGAGCAATTTGTGCCAGCTTTTGTGGTGCTTGAAGGATATAGACCTGCTTTGTTACAGTGGGTCAGCACTCTCAGAGAGCTCATACTTGACCTGACAGGATAACACAGACACAGCTCAGGACTGCTAGTATCTTCCGTAGAGTTTGCAGGTGTACAAGTCTCAGAGAACCAGAAAGTTAATACATTAGCATGGATACAGTTGTGGAGTCTCTACTGAATTGCCTTCTCTTCAGCATCCCGATGTTCAGTCTGTGATTCCTGCAAAAGGAAATACATTGTCATTTAAATACAGTCATTACCCAAAAATGAATGGTTCTAGGTCTTAATTAAGTATTTTGAATGACATTCTGGCCAAATGCAAGTGCATATCGAACTAATAAGAACTAGTTCTAGAAGACAAAGCTGTTTGACAAAACTTCTTTTGTTTTCAGAATCACAGAATTCAGAGCTGCTTTATTCAGCCTCGCTTCTCACCCTTCGGGAATGTATTCACTTAAAACTAGAACATAAAACAGAGCCATTCAACAGATTTAACAAGGTAATTTTAGAGTGTTCTGTTTACCAGAGCAGACAGCTGTGCTCAGACAAGTGTAGTTTCCAAAAAATATAAGTGATTCCACTGAAGGTCAGTGTTCTAACCAGCATATTTTTGTTACTTCATCTTGCTCACATGAACAATGCAGCACAGACTCTGAGATAATACTGCACTGCCCTGCATAGATACAGTAAGCCTGTGTGAGTTAGGGTCATTCTGGGTGCCACTTGGTGATAACCTTTCCCTGCTGTGGACTAGCAAGAGGAAAGGCCAGCGCTTTTTGCTCCGTCTGAAAAAAAAGGCTTATGTCTATTCATTTTGACTGGGTGTCAGTGTCCACTCAGCCCCTTCCCAAACCAAAGGGATTAGTTTCTGACAGCACCCATCAGTCTTTTCTCATCTAATACCACTGGAGATCAACAATTATGTTTGGCCTCTGGATAAAACAGGATCCAGTGCCGCTCCTCTAGCACAATGAATGCTTAATCTTTGCCTGCCTCTTCCTGCTGCAGCAGGCACAGCTTTTTCTGCACAGGATACACAGGATCCAAAAACACAGTGTAAGCACCACATCACCAGCTGTATCTCAGAGAGCAGAAAATACATTCAATTCCTTTACAGTTAGGAAAAGCTAGAATTAAAGTTCTGTTCTTGAAACGCTGAGGAATACTGAAGGTTTCTGTCCCTAATTCTCCAGTATAGTGCCACTTTCAGTGTTTAGTAACAGTGTTTGTGCTACATGGTACATAGGTGTGTGTGTACTTTGACTACTATATAGTTTATTATTACTTGCAACTAAGCTTTCCTTAGAAGAGGTGAAGCTATAGCAACTACTTTAATGGGCAGGCATCCAATTTATGGACTCCCTAATACAGCGGGATTGCAAACATGAATTATTTTATCTACAAGGAGAAAGCACACACTGAACTTCACCCAGTTGTGTAAGAGTAAACCACCATTAAAAGGTGGAAATTGATATCTTACCAGCAGTGTACATTTGTACATCAGCAAGGAGATTTTTGAGCTAGTAGTCCTGCTTATATCAAGTATCTTTAAAACAAAATGTATTTGCATAGGTTCTGTGAAATATTTACAGTTTGTAATTTAGAGCTTGTAAGAGGACTTTTTCTAATATTGAAATTTAGGGAAAGCTTTGCTGTTGTACTAAGTTACTGAACAGTTGAGCTTCATCTGAGGCCACTTATCCCTGCAACATGGCAGTATAGGGGCTCTATGCTCATATTCCTTACTCAGTACTGTTCACATACTGATATCTAATTTCTTTAACTGAATATACAAGTCAGCAGAGACTTACCTATGCTTAAAAGCTGTTATTTTCACTCAAAATTTAAAGGATCTCTGGAATAACTTTCAACAAGGTTTAGTAAATTAATGACTTAGTGAACCTGCTACAACCTCCTCCCAGGGAGCTGTAGAGAGCAATAAGGACTTCCCTGAACCTTCTCTTCTCCATACTAAACAATCCCAGTTCCCTCAGCCATACCCATGAGATCTCTGCTCCAGACACTTCACAGCTTTGTTGCTCTTCCTTGGACATGCTCCCAGGCCTCGACATCTGTCATGTAATAAGGGGCCCAAACCTGAACACAGTATTCAAGTTGAGGCCTCACCAGTGGCAATTACACAGGGACGATCACCTCCCTAGTCCTGACTCCACTATTTCTAATACAAGCCCGGATGCTGTAGGCCTTCTTGGCCACCTAAGCACACTGCTGGCTCGTGTTTGGATGGCTGCTGACTAATACTCTCAGATCCCTTTCCTCCCTGCAGTTTTCTAGCTACTCTTTCCCAAGCCTGTAATATTGCATAGGACTGTTGTGACCAAAGTGCAAGACCTGATACTTGGTCTTGTTGAACCTCAGTCCAATGATCCATTCTATCTAGATCCTGTAGGGCCTTTCTACCCTCAGGGAGATCAACACGGTCTTGCAGCTTGGTGTCATCTGCAAACACTTTCCTTTATACAACTCCTGTCACTGTGGCACCAATCTCAGAGGAGACCAGTGGCCAGCTGTTGTGTGTGCCCCGGTGGCGCAGTGATAGGAATGCCGCATTGCAACACTGAGGCCTGGGTTTGAATCCCCTGTGGCGTAAGTGGTAGAAGTGCCGCTCTGCTACACAGGAGGCTTGAATCCCAGGGGTTGGACTCGATGATCTCTAAGGTCCCTTCCAACCCGCACGAGACTATGATACTATGATACAGATGTGAAATAGTAATAGAAATGGAACATTGTTCTAGGAAAATGAGCTGTCATACTAAAAATATAGTGCATACAGTTCCCTGTAATAAATACATTGCATTATTTCCTTCATGGAGTTTTTTGCATTTTTTTTTTCAAACCTTTCCATTGAACTTAATTAATTATTAACATGCCTTTCACTCTGGTGCACTATAATGATCTTAAAAGATTTCTGTTGCTGGAAAGCTTCTGAGAACGTTAAAAACAAGGCTAAAACAAGGGGATCATTTAACACTGGAGATGTTTTTCCAAATACACATTATCATTGTTTCATGAAGCATTTCCTGCTGACCTGAAAAGTGAAAAGGGGATTTCCCATCTGAGCAAATACAGAAATTGTTGCATAACAGGCAAGTCACGCCAGAATAAAATAATTACCATCACCTCAGTTACTGATTTTTTTGGCCTTTGTATGTGTGTGTGTGACAGAGTGAGTGTTTAACATTAAATCTACGCTTTAGAATTTTAGACCAGAGTAGCAACTCTTCAGGTACATTTTTTATTCAGTGAACTTGCACTGAGTTTGCTCATTTCCCTTTAAATTCTAGATAATGTATCACTAAGTGTTTGCCCCAAGGAAAACATTGGGGTATGGAGAAGAGTAAACTCTCCTGTATCAGCAAGTCTTTATGTCTACCATAGAATCACAGAATCACAAGGTTGGAAAGGACCTATAAGATCATCTAGTCCAACTGTCCTACCTTTACCATACCTACAGAAAACCCCTAAACTATATCTCCTACCTCCCTATCCAGACGCTTCTTGAGCGCTGCCAGTAATGGCGACTCCACCACTTCCCTGGGCAGGCTATTCCAGTGCCTGACCACTCTCTGAGAAAAAAAGTTCCTTATGTCCAATCCAAATCTCATCTGATACAACTTGTGGCCATTTCCTCGGGTCCTGTTTGTTGCCTGGCAGAAGAGGCCAAGCCTCTACCAAATTTCTACAGAATCACTGTACAGAATCCTTCAGCCTGCTATCGCTAAGCAGAACGAAGTTTTAGTTGGCTGAAAATCCAGCGGCATGTCTCAGCAATTTGTCCATATGTGCTATTCTCCTCCAGGCTTCAGTGTGGAGATTCCCTCTACCTCTGGGCCAAGTTCTGAGTCTGAGGAGATGTTGTTGTTACCAGGAACTTAATTAGGAATTCATATTTGCATCTTGTTTTATTTGCTTTTTCCATTTCTTTTCAGACATGCTGACTTATCTATTACCACTCAAGTGGAGTTACACCAAAGGAAAGCACTAGTCCAGAGGTTTAAGTACTGACAGGTCACCCTGAAATCCCCAAAGTGCTTGATGCACAGTTTGAATCTGAACATGGATTTCACATTCACAACTAAATGCCTTGGCCATGTAATTATTGAACTTTCTGGAATCAGCTGTTGGAGGTTACTGAATCCTTCTCTCCTCCAGGCTGAACAAGCCCAGCTCCTTCAGCCTGTCTTCATAGGGGAGGTGCTCCTCCCTCTGATCATCTTTGTGGCCTTCCTCTAGACCCTCTCCAACAGCTCTTTGCCTCTCTTGTATTGGGGGCCCCAGACCTGGATGCAGTGCCTCACAAGAGCAGAGTAGAGAGGAACCATCACCTCCCTCTCCCTGCTGACCACCCTGACATGCCCAGAAAGAAATGTTTGCATTGGAGAACAGTAATGCTTTTTCTTTATCTTATTAGTTTTGCTTCTTACTTTAGAAATAATAAATTTGCTGAATTGCTTTGTGGGGAAGATTCTCAAAAGGTTTCAGAAGAGAGGAGATGGGAAGCTCTGTAATTAAAAGTTAATTCGGTGTGGATAGAATACTGAATTTTAATAAAAGATTCTTCTCTCTCCTTATATGGCATCAGATTTTTAAATATACAGAAAAAAACAATCAAACATTGAAAAAACAATCCTTTAGATGGAGATACTCCCTTCCTTAAAAGTTTTAATGTTAAATGTACAAATCCACCAATTTTTACTTATTTACTTGTATGCACAGATCCAAGTTGTAGCTTGGATTTTTTTTTGTTTGTTTTTCATTTTCCTTCCAAGTTTTCTGAACATAATTTGATTTTCGTCTTCAAAATGGGGCTTTTTTTGCTTGTCTTGTTGTGCACAGCAGTTAGTATAACAAGAAACTGGTCTGAGTAAGGGCTGCCAAATGTAAAAAAAATACTATGATATCCTTCCATTATGCATGTCAAGGAATTCAGCTGCTGTCTATTAATCTGTGTAAAGCAGAGGAAAATACGCCACAGAGAGCAAGGTAAAGATGAACCAATTGGTTCTGATGTCTGCACTTCAGTCGGTTCTGCCAAAGTGAAAGCTACCTTGTTAGTTACAGAGCAGATTAAAAGAGAAAGCTCCAAACATGGGTAAATCAGGTGTCCTAAAGGAATTCCTTATGAAACAATTCATGACTAACACAGAGTTATGTAACAGAGTTAGATCCTAGCTGCTGAGTTTTCTGGGTTTTGTTCGGTTGGTTGGTTGGTTTTTCTTTTCTGCTACTGAGACTGACATCTAGTGGTTTCATCAACTGATCCCTAAACACATATTAATTTCACGCAGTGCTTAATGAGAGCATGTGCTTACAGCTATGTGGTTTGGGGTCTTCATATGCACCAATTTTTATTATTCTTCACAAGCATTATTTTACCTTACAAGAGCTGATCTGTGGGACATAACAAACTGAGGCAAGTCCTGGGAAAAAGAAGCCTGGACCTGACCTTGGAAAGCTGTTGTATTTCTATGGACTCAGAGGTCACTTTTTGCCAGTTTTCCTTTTCTTGTAGGTTCTGAGAAGGATTAGATGATCTATAGAGTCAGTAGGTAGAATCTGGAGTTTGTATTAGCCATATATTTGAACTAACCTTGGGTTGCTGCACTACAATTTGTTACCATGAGAAAGCCCAATCAAGGCTTGCACAACATTTGATTTGACTTTCAAATGAAAACTGTCAATCACTTTGGTGGAATATGAACACAGAGCTTTCCTGTAGATATTCTCAGATGTTGTAATCCCAGGAATCTACATATTCAAATCAGTCTACTGGAATGTGACCTCTTTTTAAATTGTTTTGGTTTTTTGTTTGTTTGCTTTCCTGAAATGCTTATTACCAAGTAGGAACATAGATAGTGCTTAGGAAACCTGAAGGAAAGCCATAGCCTTACAGGCTTCTCTTCTTTGGGCTAATTAAATTCTGGAAACAGAATATCTTTTTTCCTAAGAGAAAATCTTTCACTAAAGGATAAGAAAGAAATGGAAATATGACTTTACCAATGAAACTGTGTTTCTGAAGGAGTCTTTGGGGAGGCAGCTTGCAGAAAACACAGTCAGTTTTAAGTCTAAATTTAAAACAGGCTTTTCTTGTTTTACAGCTAAACAGAGATGGTAACAGATTCACCAGGCCAGATTTAGATACAGGTAAAATTGAGACTTGTTAGCAACAAGCTGTGTGAAAGAGCAGCCAAGGCTTCCACCCTGTTCCAAAACTGTAGTAACCCAGACTTCAAACTGTTACTGCTGCCACTGTGTGAAGGGTACTTATGCATCTGCTCATAGACACGTATCAGGGGCAGAAAGGTGCAGACCTGCTGAGACCCTGGAGCATGTTCAGAGATCAATGAAGCTGGTGAGGAGTCTGGAGCACAAGCCACATTATATGAAGGGAGGCTGTGGGGAGATGGCAGTCAGCCTCTTCTCCCACGTAACTAGTGATAGAACTAGAGGGAACGGCCTCAACTTGCACCAAGGGAGATTCAGATTTGACATTAGGAAAAACTTCCCCAAAAGAGTGGTCAGGTAGTGAAGCAGGCTGCCCAGGGAAGTGGTGGAATCACTGACCCTGAAGGTGTTCAAGAAACGTTTGGATGTCCTGAGGGATATGGTTTAGTGGGAAATATTGGTGATAAGTAGATGATTGGACTAGGTGATCTTGAAGGTCTTTTCCAACCTTAGTGATTACATGATTCTATGATTCTCTTCTTTCCAACACTCCTCTTTCCCTGTGACAACATCAGACCCACAGTCTGAAGGCAACAAAATTTGAAGTTTACCTTCACTGCCAAAAAGCCTCAAAGCCATGCAAAGCTTTTCAGGGTAATAAATGTAACCTTTCTTTTCATACACCAGAATGTGTACATCGCCAACTTTCTAGTCACATGAATAACCTCTACTGCCTTATCTCTCAGTCCTTCCATCTGCTTTCTCCAGCCCCAGTTTGCTCCTAAAAGCAGTTTTACAGTCAGAGGAAATTTTTTTTTTCTTTTTTTTTTTTTTTTCCCCAAAACTAAAACATCCCCCACAGAAGCAATGCAATTCTATGCTTTTCCATTAATTTCACAGCTGACAAAAGGCTGCGTATTTTCACGCTTCTCAGTTCTACCAGCTTTGTTAACATTGATTTTCCATGCACATTTTTTCTAGCTTAGAAAGTGAAACTCCTTAATCTGAAGTACATACAGATCCATATGCACAGTAATGAATAAAGACTCCCAGAGAGATACATTGCACAGGAAAGACAGATACCACTCACCGCTTTGCAAAAACAGGGACTTCCTGACAAACTTCAAATGCTGTACCGCAGGACACTTCTCTTTCTTTTTTTCTAGGAGAAGTTAAGCGAAGAGATCAACTTGCAGCACACCCTCATTCAGGGAGTTGTTTATTCTTCCATTGTGCAAAAGCACTGGAATATATAGTCTACCCATCTGTGTTGCTAAGAAACAGGGCCCCGTTGCCTTGGGACTTGATTCAGAATTCAAAAATGAAAATAGTGTCTCAGCAGACTGCATAAAATCAGCTTGAAACCTAGCAACAAGGCCACAAGTTCAATGCGATTCTCTTACATGTTAGAAAACAAGGATATTAGAAGGAAAATCTTACTAAGAAAAGAAAACATTAATTTGAAAACAAAATAGGGCTGTTGTAGCACCAGTTATCCTAAGGGATGCACCTACCTTTTTGCTAAACATACTTTTATGAGATCTGATGCCTTGCTACTTTGTGTTCTGAGTAAATTAATATTTATTCTAAGCAGTGAACATAAAGCAGCAACACTATTTATAGCATTATTTCCTGAATGTTCAGCTTGTGCAGTATGAAAACATGAGAGTCGGGACAACAGAATTCATGTCCAGTTTCTATTTCAGTTTTCAAGCACTCTGACAAAAGAATAATTGAATAGCTGCTGCACATGCCTTGAAATGATTGCTGTTAAAAAGGCATGGATTCTAACTGAAGGCAATTACTTAACTACATGTATTTAAGTAACTCAGCTTTTGTATATTTGCTTAGGTGCAAATTAGGTATAAGAAAGAACACAACTCATGTATATAAATACATTAGAATACCCTTTCACCTTAACATATGGTAATTATGAGCTGTTGGAAAATGTATTGGTTTAATCAGCTATTTCATTATAAAATCTGTTACCCCCGGTTGCAGAACTACATTACACAGCTGAAACTTGGTCCAGAACTCCAGCAAAGTCAGCCAACCCTGAGCTGAGTTACAGTTCTCAGCTCAGTAAGCATGGCTCAGTTGTTTGATTTTTTGATGATTATTTTCTTGCTCTGGAAAGAAATTCAGATCCCTTTGAGAGTTTGCAATGATACAGTGACTTTTTCTGTAATATTAAGAAAGAGAACATTTATTTGGGGTTCAGCTGAAAAGGAAATTAGAGGTTCAGTTAGAGGCTGAAATTTGTGGTAAGATTTAGAGAAACCCCTCTCAGTGACCCTAAAGTAAATGGTAAGGTACATCTGCATGATCCTTTGCAAGTTTATACTCTTGAGATATGTACAGTTTTACAGAAGGGAAAATGTCAAACGTATTTCCTGAAAGTGGATTGAGGAAATAAAATCATGCAGCATTGCCAGTAGATGGCAACATGCTACCTGTTTTACAAGGAAAAGGAATCCTTTCAGTTCTACAGCTGCTTAGTAAGAGGGCTTGAAATTTCCCTACACAACAGCACCTCATGTTTTCAGCTAAATATAAGCCCTTCGTAGACTTAAATAAGATTAAAGAGACCTTAAGAGTACAAGCTAGGAAAAGCAGTAAAGCTAGCCGGGATCTAGTCTGAGCTGCAGAATCTTCTTAGTGACAAGCAAGCACAGATGGAATATCACACCCAGATTTAACCTTGAAAACTGTAACCATTAGTAGCTGTACACTCTATCTTGAAATGAGGGATTTCAAATAAATAAACAAACAAGTGAATAAATAAAATCTGACCATTTACTATTTTTCACCCTATCCTCTTTTACCTTTTCTATTTTATTCGATTGCCATATTACAGATAAGCACTATTAACCAAAACCTAGACCATAAGAAAAACCCATCACTTGACAAGATCATTAACATGACCTTTTGAGTATGTTATGTTTCTCGTCATCTTTTAGGCTTTTTTAAAACTTTAATTGCTTAAAATTTCCATGGGTTGAAAGATAGAGGAGATTTTCTTCTGATTTTGACAAACAATCTTCATCACCACTCTTCAGCCCATGGTGGAAATAGAATGCTTCCTTTCCTTCAGCTGTCAGACTACTGGGCCACTGACTTACATTTTTCCTGTATTTCTCTGGCAGCTGAACCAAATAGTTTTGGGACCCATGTTCAAAGTACCATTACAAAGCTCAAGAACAACAGGAAGATGCCAGTAGATCTTTACAGTTCTGATGTAGTTCCTCGACTTGTTTAGAATGTATGTCCAAAGTTGGTGTAAAAGCACTGTGAATCAGAATTATTTAAAACCACTGCTGAAGTAACAGAAAGGAAAATTAGATTACAGAGGTTTGCATTACTGTATAAAATGATTATCAGTATGTGAAAACAAGGAAATACTTCATTTTTCCTCAACTAAGACACAGAATGGTGTCAGAGGGCTAATGTTGGCTTAGTGTTTCCCTGTTATAACTCACAGAAGTAAGGAACAATCCCACAGATTTTATTAATCCATTTCTTACTTTGAAATCTTATTAGTGACTGAGTAGAATGAATCCAGGTTTACACTAAAATAGCTGGTTCACTTCCCTTACAGTGAGTAGCTGCTCATCAAACACAGGAATTAGGGGAGTGTCTGACCCCTGCAGAGCAACTCTGAAAGACCCCAGCAAACTCCAGGATCAATGCCTACAGGTCCAGGTCAAGGTGACACATCCATCTCAGCTAATTAACCTTCACTCTGAGCAACATGCAAACACAACTCTATTGCATTCATGTGCTGAAGTTAAGAAATGCAAGTCAGCTCAGAGTTATTTTAGGTTTCTCTACATTACTCAAATAATTATGAAGATAACTCCTTACCATCACTCCTTCCACAGAGATGAAAGAAAACAGTCTCAAAACTAGACAAGGACAACTTCTATTTCTTAAAAATACAATAGACAGGAAAAATAAATGGGTTACCCAAAATAGCAAAACCAATAAAAAAACAACAACACAACAACACCTTATTAATTCAAAATCCAAAACTATCTCCCACACTTGTCAAATTTTAGTCCTCATAAATATCTTCTTTTATCTGGCAATGCCTTGAAAAATCTCCAGAATAGTTTACCTTAAAGTACCGTATGACACAAAATTAAAAGCTTCACTTGCTTTTGTTATCAGAATCACCAGATTTTTTTTTCCCATACAATTTAGAATGTGGTTAATTAAGAAAAACAAACAAACAAAAAACAAAACCACCTTTATTTTGTATTTTCTAATTAATTATAACATCAATCTTTCACTCTGATGTTTAGAACCAAAGAGAAAATAACAACACAATAATGAACAGTCAGCAATAGAAAGCATAAAGCTGCATTGTTCCAAATCAAAATTAAGTCAGACAGCAATTTTTCTCACTTCCTACATCTCCCCTTTCACTAAGAATCACAAATGTAATTGTGTTTATATGTATGAAGTCAGCTTGTACATATTTGGTATTTCTGTAGATTAAAACTATTATCAACGCATAGTGTCAGTCTAATAAATCAAGTTACATCCTCAGTCTTTATCACCAAATTCTAAATCTCTCACTAATGGGATTTAACTTGCTCAAATTGCTGACAAAACTAAAACAGGGTTTCTCTTGATATCATTATAGCAATTTCTGCTGAAGTCATGATGTTCCCTTTTCTGAGATTGATTCCGGTGGGATTGGATTCCTTGAATTTTGAATTAATCAGGTCCTAGAAACCATAACAGATAGGCAACAGAGGCTCTACCTATATTGATTATGTGCATTTGTTTAAATAATTCAACATACTTCTTACAAGATAGCTAATTTTGTCATTCTACATATGTCATTTATTTTCCTCGTCCCACTCTTCAAAACTTTTAGCTTTAGTACTTCCACTTCTGAAATCAGAAAGCCTTAAATGCAGCATGCCAGGCTTAAAGTTTCAAAAGTTTAGGTGTTTTTTTAAAAAAACTTCCATTGCCCACTAGGGTCATTGCTCAGACTTTTCCTGTTGCTGTAATTTAAACTGTAACTTGGTTATATTAACATCTTCACCATTTATGGATATGCTTCATTTAAATGGTCTACATTTGGAAATAATTTAGTAACTAGGATACCATTAAGCAACTATGGAATACCCTTAATATAGCTTCAGCCTTGGGCTCAGCATCATAGTATGTAGTTTTACAGAGATTTTTTGAGAACTTCTACTCCAACATCTGCTTGAAACAGAATTTTCATATAATATCAGATCAGCTCTGGCCTTGCTACTGCCAAGCCCTAAAAGCATACAAAGATAAAAATTCTATGAATTTCTCTAGTTCATCTCTTCAAGATGCACATTGTATATTAATAGAATAGAACTGTGGAATTGTTTGAGTTGGAAGGAACTATTAAAGGTCATCTAGACCAACGTGCCTAATATTAACAGGGACATCTATAGCTAGATCAAGTTGCTTAGAGCCCTGTCCAGCTTGACCTTGAATGTCTCCATGCATAGGGCATCTACCACCTGTCTGGACAAACTGTTCCAATACTGCACTATTGTCACGGAGTTCTCTCTAGAGCTCACTCCGGGACAGACAACTATCCTTATCAGAAAAAATAATAATAAAAATTCTTCCTTATGTCCAGCCTAAATTTCCCCTCTTTTAGTTAGAAACCATTTCCTCTCATCCTTTCACAACAGACCCTGCTAGAAAGTTTGTCCTCTTCTTTCTTACAGCCCCCCTTTAAATATAGAAAGGCTGTTATCATGTCTCCCCAGAGCCTTTTCTTCACTAGGCTGAACAGCTCCAGCTCTTTCAGCCTGTCTAGGCTCCACCACCAATGTTAGCAAGATTCTGAGACAAAACAATGTGACTATGTGCTTCAAAAAAGGGCAGGGATGAAGGCAGTCATACTAGAGAGCATCATAGACAAAGAAGTATATTGTGGATGGAGCTATTGAGTCAGTTTTGATTAGCACAGAACTCCAACTTCATGCACTCTGTGAACAGGATAAAGCCCTACTTGTTCCATGAAAGAGGTAGGAACCTTGCACATATTTTTTGCAAATTGTGTTTGAAAGACAGTTTCAAATTATTGCCTTTTGTTCTCTTTTGCTAAATAAGATGAGGGTTATTTTCCTAGCTGGAAACTCTTCTCTCAAACAGCAGATAAAATTTAATAGAAGTCAGTAAACTATTCAATAAAGAAAATTCTTTAATTATATAATAGCATCTTTCCTCCTTCAAATTAATTTTCTAGTAATCCTCATATTTCTCTAACAGATGAGAATAATTATTTTGGCTCTGCTGAATAACCTTAAGCCATTACATTCATTTAGTTAAGCATAGTTCAATTGAACAGCCAAATGAACACTGACTTTGTAATGAAGATTTGCATCTTTGAATACTTTCTATTGTAAATACAAAATTCTACTATTTGATGCTGTGTGTTATTTCAATTAGCCAGGACTCTTTCAGGTAAATTGACTGATCACTTTCTAACACGCAATTGTGTACTGCACAATAAGGTGTAAAAGTTCTGAATTCACAAGATTCTTTGTGCAGCATTTTAGAAGCCAAACGAAGTAAAACGTACATTATTATATAGGCGCTAATAAAAACATGCTGCTTCCAAAGGCTTGGTAACTACTCAAATAGATGAGTATATGCAGAGCTCTAAATCACCTGTTTATTTATAAATTGAAATCATGAATTCAACCGCTACATTACAATAATGCATCACACTGTAAGACTCAAAATACATTTTTAAGGCAGATGGAGTTTGCCTTCATTATACTTACCCAGACAAAAAAAGAATAAATAAATAAAGAGCAGAAAACAATGATAATTAATCAGACCAGGTGAGGTAGACTGGTACATAAAGAAGCCTAACATTTATTTATAAATACTTTTCAGCCAACGTTCAGATGTTCTTGTTTTCTTAACTGTCTCTGGCTCATATTCATTATCCTTTTTCTTCTTAAAAGAGTGTTTGCTAAAAGCACCTTTACACTGATGAACAAGACCTTTGAGGAGTTCCCTTCTGACAGAGCAATGAATACAGATAGCTTCTGCCATCCTTTGAAGAAATACCACTTTTGACCTTTTCTCTGTTCATTCTTTATCATTTTCTTTCTGTCTTAGCTTTGGACCCTTGATTTTTTGCTTCCTTGTTTTACTTTATTTTTTCCTACCACAGAGCAAGAATATGGACATAGCACCTTTTGATGACTCTGCAGAGGCTGGGCACCTTTATTTCATGACTAAACAGGGTGTTAAGAAATTAAGCGTGTGACTTTGCTAAAGAACAGCTTCTGAGACTACATTAATGGCTCAGAGGTACAAGGACTATTAAAGATGCAGGAAGGGAAAGTGTATTTTTACCTATCCTACATAACACTTTGTACTTTGTCCTGTCCAAGACATGTTTTTCCAAAGAAAAACAGATTTTACAATTGTTCCAAGCGCACGTCATAGAAAGCCAGTTGATTCTGATCCTTTCTTGTGTCATCGCAAAGACAGTGATGCCACATAGGTCTTGAGAACACTTTTTTGCACATAAAACTGTGTATCATTTTATGTCTTTCCTTCTGACCCTTTCAGATGTTTCCTATCAGCTGTATAGTTCTCATCAAAAGGAGGAACAGCTCATTAGAGAGATCAGCAATTTGATTACAGCAAGAAAACAGTCAAAAAGGCATTACTATTACTTGCTGTTAAACTAAGGCTCACATAGCAATTAGTAACTGATCTATGAAAGGAAACATCAAACCTATCACTTGGTGAAATCTAAGCATGTATTAAATATTTTCTCTGAATAAAGGCAAGCTTAATTACACAGGTAAAAGCCTTACTGACTCAAATTGCTTGCCCTAAAATATGAATCTGAACAGTACAGAGAGTAGTGCTTGGTGTTGTAATCTGATAACAGCATTCTTCATACAGAATCTGTGTATGTGATCTGGTTCCAAATGTAACTCTTTTAATGCAATTACAACAGCACACATCAGGACTTGACTCTGAGTTGTCTTGGCCAAAGAATATTGAAAATTTCAGAAGGGTGAGCTATCTAATGAACACCTTTGTTTATAAAATGTTATGAAAGCTATTTAAACTGAGAGAAAACCGAATAGCATCTTCAGCACACAAAATATTGCATACTGATACTCTAAAAAGTAAAAATCTTCCAGTGTAACCAAAATAATGATACATGCTCACAATAAGAGAGATCAAAGAAAAATCAAAATTCTTTCATAGCAAGAAGGCTTATATCTGATATGCTCACTGTCTGACAGATGGCCTATAATAAGGGCTCATGTAGGGGGTTAGATGTTAAAAGCCACGGTAACATGGCAGAGTTCAGTGAAAGCTGGCAGTGGAATCATAGAAAGTAAGTCCTGAATCCATACTGAGCTGTGTCAGCTGGCAAAGGTTATCTGAGCATATATCCCTCCCTAAATGTAATTTGAGCTGCAGTTCTTTCATCAAGTGATGAGCTACAGATATCCCTCACTTTAGGAGGCAAGCTGCAGGGCTTCAGATATTTCAAATACTCTGAAATGTTCATTCAGTGCTCTGTCTTGAACTAATATGTGATAAAACTAGAAAAGAATGATCACTGGTTATCCAGCAATAATCTTCTGGAAACTCAGAACAGTTTTTATGAAGAACTTAACAGAAGAACTTAACAGAAATTAGCATGGCAGATAATGCTGCCCAGAGTCTCTCTGGGTTCAAATTGATGTGAACCAGGATAGCTGAGGGTACAGATTGAGAAATTATTGCTAGAGCTCTGAAGAGCTGAGTGCTTCTTTCTTGAAGTGAAAGCTCTCACTATCCCTCTTAAAATAAAACAATGAGAGCAAAGTAAAATAAAAATAAAACTAGTAGAGAACAAAGATTAAGATGTTCTTTTATGAGCTTCTGTGTTGAGGTTTCTGCAAATGGATAAACTACTCTTCATTTGCATGGTATGCCTACAAAGTGAGGTGGCTAAAAACATTGTGAAAATGGACACATGGCTAAGTGTTGCCAAAATGAATGTTAACTCTTGAAAGATTCATTTTTATTTTCAGTTCATCTTCCCAAGGATAACAGTATTTACTAATGTATTTATATTACTTAATCAGAGAGAACTAACTGAACAACAGTAGGGAACTAGAAATTAGCAGTCATAACATTAAACAATGTAGAGGCAGTTTATATATCACAGATCTGAGATATGCAGAAGGGTACAGATTTTGAATATTGACATTGGAGGACACAGAAACACTATAAACATCTATAATGAATGTGCTACCTAAACTGTCTACAGTCAGCACCATACTGGAATAAATTTGATAGTCACAGAATAACCAAAATAGAGGGAGCATTTTTTTTTTGTCTGAATCTTCAAAGCACATGACAACAAGTTCATTTGCTGACATGCTTAGTGTGAATTTAAGGATTGATAGCTTATACTTCCATCAAAATTAATTCTCATTTCTGTCTGTGAAATGTCTGAAGTGGAGCTTCAGGAATTTTAGTCTGCTCTACACAGTAACACTGCCTCCAGCTGCCGCCTAGAGTTACTACCGCTTCTTCTCTGCATGGAGCAAGAGAGACATTTCTCCTAATATAGTTAGATACTAAAAAGCAAACTACTGATGGACTGAGTTTCCATCTACTGCTCCTATTTCAGGACAACTAAAAAACAAAAACAAACTGATATTCACTTCCCATCCTAATTTGTTAGCTGTTAATAAAATACCTACTTTCTGCCCAATCCCCAGCTTCGATTCTGGTCTCCAAGAAAACCCAACAAACCAACCATAAAAAACTGCAGAAAACAAACAAAATGGAAACAGATTAAAACAATACTTCTACACTTCAGACAAAGAGTATTCTCTCACTCCTCCACCCATCTATACTGCAAAATACAATTCTGGAGACTTATTGGGATGCTTGGACAGGTGAAGAGTTCCACAGAACTGAATCTCAGAAAGATCAGAGATCTTTAGTTTGTTTAATTTATTTTATTCACACCTAGGTCTGTTCTAAGTTCAGATCAAAATATAGATGCAACTGGAGACATAATGCTGACATCAATGTAAAGAACAGATACAGCATCCATCAGAGAACTTGCTATGACTCCATTTCTCAGGGAGGGAAGAAGGACAGAGCTGAAATGATAGCTACAAAATCTTAGAGAAGTATTTTATGGGAACACACATCTTCTAGCAAGGCTGGACTACCAAGAAATCAGGAATCAAAGAATCTGGAATGAAAGAAGTAGCAGGCTCAGTCAAGGTCACCATTCGGAGAGATGAAGCCATGGGTTCCTCTACTGTGCCTGTCTCTCTGTATGAATCTCTGGTGTCATCTTTTTCCTGTACTTACTACTCAGACACATTCAAGGGCACTATTTCCCCTGCACTCTTCATGAACTGTCTGTCCTAATCAGGCAAGTAAGTGCAGTAAAAAAGGATATGGGATACACAACTGTATCTCTATACCATTTCACACATAATCAAGAGCAACTTATTCTTGTACAGAGTCCAAGGCTTAAGACTAAATGAATGATATCAAATATGCTCCCCACGTGATTACACAGTAACAGACAGAAATTAGAATCTGTCAGTCCTCTTTGCAGTAAATTAGTGGAGATGATGGTTGTGGTTTGGCACTGCTCTCAATGCCCCTTCAACACACTTCTGTTTCCTTTCCACTCTGGGCTTAAGAACATCTGAAACACAATAGCTGAATAAATGCAGACCATCTTGCACTTACCAGCCACTTCTGACTGCCTCTGGCAGCAGTTGAACAAAGTAATTGAAATTCCAAAGTCTATGTGAAGCCCAAGTCAGTTTGGTCCAACTCAGTTAAGTCTCTTCAATCATATCTGAAATGTGACTAAGGAAAAATTAGCATGACTTCTTTCACTACTAAAATAACTTTTCTTCAGCACTGTCCAGCCAAGGGTTTATAGTAGAGGTCCTCTGCATCTGTTAGTTGACATAGTGTGTGTAATATCTAAGTAGCTCATATCTCATTTACAAAAGAGCACATACAGATCCTTACAAAGGAAATCAGTTGGGAATGCACAGATCTGTGCTGGTAGGAATAAACACACAGTAGCCAGAGAGAACTGAAGTTGACTGGTAAGTCTATATTATTTGTATAGCATTTACAGGACTAATTCAGGAAACCTGAATAGCATAGCACTAGCTATTCTACAGCAAATTAACATACACGGGCTAATCTTAGTAGTCCCAATTTCGTCCCACTGCTTGACCCAGGACACTTCTTTTCCAAAAATTTGGAGTCAATTTTGTGTTATATCTTAAGTTCATGCAAAGCAAAAATAATTTAAAACTAAATAATCTGAGAAGTTTGGTGCCTTTGAGTTTTAGGCAGCCAGTTCTTATTAAATTTAACTTAAACATAGAATTTAATATACATATTACATATATATTAGCAGCTCATTGTCACTCTGGTGACCCAGGCACAGCAGCTGCCCTGGCACAACTCAAAGCACAGGAAGTTCTTAAAATAAAACATCTTGAAGTTTTGATTTTACCATGTGAGGAGTTGAAAGGATGTCTCTAAAAAAGAGAACAACTTGTTTTCTGTCACACAGGGCTTGAAGCTTCCTTTCCACTGAATAATACATCCAGAATTTCACACAGAATTTATTTAGATAGAATACTCCATGGACAAGATACATGCATATAGAAGGCAGGATCATACTTTTCAGGTCTTTGAAGAAAAAGAAGAAATAAGTTCTGAAACTTACATTAATCAAGCTGCAAAAAAATCACAGTATAATCTTTATGTTATGTTGCTTTTAAGTTCACTACAGGCTTTACCATGTGTGAATCTCAAAATATATCGACTATCTTTCTTCCTTTCAAAGCCAGAAAGTTTTCCAGGAGTAACACTATCAACTGAATAGTTAAAGCTTCCTAAGTCAAAGGTATTAAAATTAATTAATTTTGTTAAAATATTTGTTACAGATCACTGGTTTACATCAGACTTCGATTCACAGATGAGTATTTCCAGTCTTTTTTATATCTTTGCAAGCATGAAATCCACATAAATAAGCCTTGTGAACATCAGAAAGTTTACTACAGTTCCACGTCAAAGGACACTTCAAACATTAGCTTAGTTTCCAACATCCCTGCCCATTGTTACCCAGAACACGTGCAAAACACAGCTTAGCCTGTTATGACAAAGCTGTAACTGGTTTATCTTTTTTTTTTTTTTTTTTTTAAATTTCTTGAGACCACTTCTTGGTGTGATAACAAGCTTGCAGGCAGAAGGATAAGGTTCAAGATATTGAACTGTAGAATTGCTTGCATTGAAGAAACCATTAATGTTTGTATAGTCTAACATCCCTAAAATTAACAGGGACATCTGCAGCTAGATCAGGTTGCTTAGAACCCTGTCCAGCCTGACCTTGAATGTGTCCAGGCACAGGGCATCCACCACCTCTCTGGATAAACTGTTCCAGTACAACACTACCCTTACTGTAAAAAAAAATTCTTCCTTATTGTCCAGTCTAAATTTTCCTACTTTTAATTTGAAACCGCTTCTCCTTGTCCTGTCACAATGGACCCTGCTAAAGAATTTGTCCCATTCTTTCTCATAGCCCCCCTTTAGAAAGGCTGCTGTCATCATTCCTTGGAGCTATCTATTCTCTAGGCTGAACAGCTCTTTCAGTTTGTCCTCCTAGCAGATGTGTTCCATCCCTTGGATCATTTTTGAGGCCCTCTTCTTGATGTGCTCTAACAGGTCCACATCTCTCCCATACTGAGAACAACACATTGAGTCCAGACTCAGTACTCCAAATGAGGTTTCACCATCACAGAGCAGAGTGGCAGGATCAGCTCACCTCCTTCACACTGTCGGCCACACTTCTTTTGATGTAGTCCAGGATTTAGTTAGCTTTCTGGGCTGGGAGGGCACATCACTGTCTCGTGTCTAGATACCATCCCCAAGCCCTTTTCTACAGAGTTGTGTTCTATCCTTTCATCCCCCCATTATATACTGCTGCAAGACAGGTGCAAGACCTGGCACTTCATCTGGGCCCACTGCTGGAACCTGTCTAGGTCTCTCTGAATGGCATTCCACATGCCATTTGTGTGGTATGTCAGCCACACCATACAGCTTGGTATCATGCACAGAATTGCTGAAGGTGCATTTAATCCCACTGTCAATGTCATTCATTATGAGGTTAATGAGTACTGGTTCCAGCATAGCCCTGAGGGACAACAGTTGTCACCAACATCCATCTGGCCACAGAGCCCTTAGCCACCACTCTCTGGGTACAATCTTGTAACCTGTTCCACATCCAATGAACAGTGCACTCATCAATTCCAATCTGGATGGAAGGATGTTATGGGGGGGGGGGGGGAGGGGGGCATGTCCAAGGCTTTATAAATGACATCAGTAGCTCTTCTCTTGTCCACAGATGCAGATAAGCCATTATAAAAAGCCATGGCATTGGTCAGCAGGACCCACCCTTGATGAAGCCACACCAGTTATCCCATATGCCTTAATATAGCTTTCAGAAGGATCTGTTAGAAGATATTCCCTGGCATGGAGGTGAGACTAACAGGTCAGTACTTCTCTGGGTCAACCTTTCTGTGCTTCTTATCAAATACAAGAAATAAGCATATTCAATTTTGCATAAAAGAAATGGCATTTTACTGAAAAACACTCTTTGATTTACTCCCAGGCCAGAATTAGGAATAACAAAATACTTTTGTTTTTGTAATAGATGTTTTCCCAAGTTAGTTTATGAAATTTATCTGTGAATACAATTTCACTCACAGGGAAGCCACTCTGCTTTGACCTGCTAAATTAATAGTTCTTAAACTTCCTTAGTTTTTAAATTCCTATTAAGAGAATTAATACAATTATTGTATATAGTTTGTAATCTTCATGAAATAATTTTGCTGTTTCCTCTAAGGTGAATAGCCTTATAAATATTACTATTCACTTTTATCAATGATGTAAATAACTAAAATACGTATTAGAGAAGGACAAATTAACATAGCAAGCCTAAGAAAGTGATTGCAATTTGAAATTCAGCCTTCAGGACAAAAACAGCTGGTTGTTTTATATATTGTAGAGGGTATACAGGGACCTGACTTCACAGCACAAATCAAAGAGAGCATCACACCACTGGCTTTCCAGAACTAGACTCTATTCTTTTAGTTCTCTATAATGGTTCTGCAAGTGGATATTTCTAATGCTTCAGTACTACTGACATCTACCATCAAATGATGCTGAAATTAAAATCTGCACATCTTCCACTTTCCAAAGCCTATCTCAAGCAAAGCCTCCAGGTGCAGAAGGAGCTCTTCCATCTGTTAGCCTAAGACTGTAACAGCATCCGTATGGGGCAGCTCATTCACTCCTTGATACTTCCATTTGTGCTCTCCAGCCATCTTACGCACAAGGTGCCCTGACAACAAAGTTAAACTACATACATTATATAAAAAAAGCACTTGAGTCTCAATCAGATGCATGATAAGCATAAGCTAAGGTTAAGCATAAAGCAGGATTTCAACAAACTTACAAATACCTACATAAAAGTTTTTTTTTCCTGTTTATTACAGGAACTAGCAGCTATAGTTAAAAAAACAAAAATAACAACAAAAAACAACCAACCAAGGAACAATAGAGTGAGCCGGAACTGCCAATTTAATACTTACTTCGGCATGTCATCCAATCTTCCTTTTTCTTTTCTTCCCCCTCTCCCAAGTCTAATAAATGCTTATCATATTCCTTGCCTGCACCACATTTTTTCTAATAGCCTAGGCTTCACAACTGTTCCTTACCATGAGCACCTTCACCACACCTCTCTTTATATGAACAGATTCTGAGACACAGGCATCTCAGAGTTGCTTAGGGTCATAGCAATGTTTTCTGTTCCTTTCCCAATAAAGCTAACCATTCTGCTTGCTGTTTTGTTACTTCAGCAGAGCATTAAAACTATATTTCCAGAGAACCACCAACAATACTAAGTTATCTTTTCTGTGTGGCAATAAATAAGAGCTTTTCATGCACAGTTAAGATGATTACTTCTTCCCATGATTATTATTTGCAACTATCAAAATAATTTCATCCGCCACTTTACTACCCAGCCATTCACTATACTGCTTCATGGCCTATTTCGTTTGACTAACTCAAATAATTTGGATCTTCAGCAAGTTCTCATTTTCCTATTCATGTTTTTTCCTAGCTCACTTATGCCTACAATGAACAGCACAGGTGCAGAATTCTGTTTTTCTGTCTATGATAACCTTTTCTTCTTATAAGAGCTAATCATTTTTGCTCTCCTCCCTTTCCCCTCTACCCCCCCAACCCCAGAATTTTAAACATTTATTATCCCACAGCAACTTAATTTCTGGAGAAACATCTGGACCTAAGTCCAGAACATCAGCCACAAGAATCCGGTGCTCAGCTTCAATTGCTATTTACTTCCAGGTGCCTGAGGAGTCCCACATGGCAATAAAACTGCAAAACTATGTCTCAGCATTTTCACAGTCCATTTGGAAATGAATTGTTGGGCATCCAAATCACCATGCAGAAACATAGATCATGATGGTAGGCTAAGATACTTCTGCGCTTTGTCTGCTGGATATTCTTCCACATGCACCAACATGCTTTTGTGATATGGTTTCCTAACAAAATTTAGTAGCAGTTTCCACTTTGGCATGTAGCCAAAGGAAAAGATGAAGGTATCCTATCACTCTATCACTTTTCATTTGATGAGTACGTGGATTATAGGTATGCCACTGGACTAAATATAGTGCGAAGTCCAGGACAAGGACTTGGTAGTTTCAAGTAAACCTTTACCAAAACATTAGCTGTATATCCAAGTTTGGTCCTCATCCCTGAAGCAAAAGACTCTTCAAACAAAGTCCTCTTAAGTTTTTCCTCAGCAACCTGAAGCTCATAGTGGCTCTCCAATGCAGAAGAGTCAACATGTCAATTCTGCTTTTTGGCATTTTAAGCAAATCTTCACAGTCAGTACTGTAATAGTGTTCAACAATATTCAAGGGTTATGCTATTCTGCAGATTTCCAGCAATTTCACCTATATCTTCTATCTGTAATCCATTAAGGGAAATATTTTTAGTGGAAGATGAGATATTCCCAGCCAAAAACTTTTCTCTCCTACTGGCACACACTAAATGAAATATGAAACCAATACTGAAGTGATAAGGGACAAGGTTTGTCAGAGTTTCAAGGGCTGCTTTTCATTAAATGTTCAAAAACGGGAAGAAAAAAAAAAAAAAAAAGCATTTACATTTCAATGTTTTCATTTTATATTGGATGAGCCTGTTTAACAGGATGCAGATTCCTTATGTAAAGAGTTCTGGTAAAACAGACCCATTATCTGAGAACTGTGGAATCCATCCATCTGCTTTGTTAATCCCTCATTATTTTGTTCTTCAAGAAGAATGACTTTGTCCCAGTAAACACTATTCACTCAATCATGTTTTCTTTGGGAGAGAAGAAAAAACACTATAATCCAAACTAAACATTTTCAGTCTATCATGTTCCTTCTTGAGACAACTTTCAATTACTGTTTTTACTAAATAAAGGTTATATATCACTCATAAATGCAGAGCTTCCATAATATTTTCAATAAGTATAATATATTTGGCAGACTGGAAAATGATCTCAGTGAGACCTGCACGGCTGAGGAGACTTCTTTATAACATCCCATGTTTACACTGTAGATGAAATATTGCACTCTGTGTTTCATTCTCTATCTATGAACAGACGTATTACTGTAGTTTAAACACTGCAATGGGTCACTTAAGTGAATTAACATTTACTAAGAAAAACAGAAGACTTATCATTCAGTTTCTGTTTATAAATAGTGCCACAGTACTGTCAATGTATATATTTCTTTGTTTCCACATGCCCCTCTCCCCTAAGCATTTTGAATCAATCATTACATTTCCTTATTTTTCATAAAATTGAATAAAAGGTACGAAATGCTGCACACGTGCAGCAATGTAGAGTCATGTTCAAACACTAAGATTCATTAAGATTTTTTCTGTATGAGAGTACACAAGAAAAGTAGAAGTTGGTCCTTCATGGCTGACTAGTTACACTCAAACGTAAGCTAGTTACAGTCATAAAGGAGTGTGTGCAAAAGCAAAAAAAGAAATAAACATATATACATATATATGTGAAAGAAATATTCCAGAAAAAATTATAAAGTAAATCTTCAACTATCTCTAACAACAACCAGTTATGTGTGTATTTACTAAAAGATGATGACAGAGAGCTCAAGCCTTTCTCAACCCTATACTCCTGCAAACTTGCAATCCATGAGATGAACTCCAAGGGGCTTGCACACTCTGGATACATAGCAAATGTTAATTTCAACACAGTTTTGATATTCTCTCTGCTGTTGCCACATAACCAACCAAAGATAAAGCAATTGCAGGTCCACTAGACAGGTCTCTTTTTGTAGGACCCATCACCTCTTTTCCTGGTTCACACCTTCCCCATCCAAGTCACATCTCAATGCTTTTCAGACTTTCCCTTCCATGCTGCAAAGACAGCCTCCACCTTACGCAGCCCAGCACACCTCATTCACAGTATCATGTTAATGGCCCAACCACACAGCCACTCTCTATGTCCTATCACCTCTGAAACCTTGCCCCCAGGTTAAAAGACTCCTGTGTGCTTGTAGAGCTCCACCAACAAAATCTTGTGGAACGCATGAAGAGTATGATTTTAGAAGAAATTCACATTTGGCACTGTACAGTTATACAGTCGATAGGTAAACAGATGCTAAACAGATGTTTCATATGAAAAATTACTGTGAGAGAAAGATAACTTATGATAAATGGAAAATGCTCACTTACATAGAAGGTTCACAGTAAACTCCACAAAGGAGAAATCTCCAGAGAAAGAGATATCACCTTAGTGGTAGCTAGTCCTTAAATAAGACTTGGGAGAAGTGGAGCCAAGTTCCTCCCCTTCTAGTAGCACAGCTGAATTACCTTCACCTGTGCTCCCACAGCTGACTCATTGCTTGCCTCAGGTGGTTAATCAGAGGACCAGGCTGTGATCAACATTTTCCCATACAAGCACGCAGTTCTGCTTCCGCTGTTTTCTTGGGTTTTAATGCTCCCAAACCTCTACATCAGAGTATGAGAGGTGTATGAACAAATAACAGGATGGTCTGAAAGTGATGCAGGAAATCAGAAAAATTTGAAAATCATAAAACTGAGAAATCATACTGGTGCTAGAACTGATGATCTCCCAGAACATCAGCCCATCCCTGCAGACAGCTGTGAAAAACTACAACTAGCAACTTCTCACATAATTTTTAGAAAAGTCTCATGCTGCTTTTAATGTTGTTTCCACAAAATGCCCAGCTGACAAAGGAGACTGTGACAGAAACCTCGTGTTTAAAGAGATTACAGATGAGGTATTTAACATGCATAGCACCTGGGATCTGCCTGAATGAGGAATATATATGGCAAATGCTCAAGGGGATTTATTAGCAGCAATGTCCTGCAGTGAGAGTACCCAACAAGGTAAAAAATAAAAATAATATCATTTGTAATAAGGGTATTGCCAAGAAAAAATAAATCATTAATGTGTTCCTGCTGTGCTAAGAGCATTCATGACTTATGGAGAGACAGCAGTGGTAAATGGGAAAGCAGGAGGGAAACAAGGGGTCCTTTTTACAAGATGGATGGTGTTATTTTACACCAACCAGGTATAGAGAGGGAGTAAAACCAATATATGTAATGACAGCTCAATAGAGATATTATTTGTACTGTGCCAAAGGATTTCAGATGCTGAATTTAAATAGCCAACCACCAAGGAAGTATGTGGTAAGAACAATTCATTAGAAAACTTGAGATTTCTTGAGTATTAATTCATTTTCCAGGCATGTTACCACTAAAAACATACTTACTTTATAGAAGCAACAAAATCTGATAGGTGTTTGATTTTTAAGAATCTCTCTTAACCTCTCTGATCAAGTGTAAAGTTTTGTTTTGGACCTTAGCATATAAGCCAGAAAACTCAAGATTTTGAATACTCCTGCCTCACTGTCATTACTTGCCTATATGTGACTAAGGATGAGATTCCAGTCCTAGATTAAACAAAACAAAATAATAAAAAAAACCCCAAAAAAACAAAAAAACACCATCACAATTTCAGATGCTTCTACTGAAATGGTCAGACCCAATTTCAGAAAACTTTTCTTCTGAACATGAGAGCCTGCTCTCATGAAAATGAAAGAATTCCCATCAACACAAGTGAGCATTTAATCAGAACCTGAAAGGAAAGGAAACTAACTTCACACATCAGCTTTTTTTAAGTTATATACTTCTGACAGTAAAAGCATGCAATCTGTGACTGACTTTCTTTTAACACACTCTATATTTCATTGGCTTACGCTTTGGGATGCCTTTTGATAGTAGAGAGCTAATGATTTCCCAGCACTTACAGTCAAAAGTTTTCAAAAGCCTATCTGCTTCACAGAGAACTACTTAAATTTGTTGTTTACCAAATGTTTCTGAATCCTCTGACGGAAAGCTTTAGATAAGGCAGCAGTATTGCTGTTCTTCAGTTCTGATAGCTTAACTTGGGATTTGCCTTGATACTGAACAGAACATTCAGCATAAACATGTAAAGCTTCCAGACTTAGGAAATATTCAATCTTACTTCTTAAGCAAAAGAAGGGAAAGAAAGTTGGTATCTGTTATTTTTAACCCCAGATGATGATGTATGCAGTTAAAAAGAGTTTCCTTTCCAAGTGTTGAGAAACCAAATGTTCTGATTTGACAGCACCTCTCAATAGCATCCATTGAAAATGGTCCTGGGAGGGGCCATTTATTTATTCCAGAGGCTCAGCATTTACATTAACAGAAAATATACTCCAAGATGATCCGCTTTAAGTGACTAGCTAGCACCAGAAAATTAAGTACACTGCTTTATGCTTTCCAGTCAGGGATATAGGACTTCAGATAAAGAGTGATTCTCTTCATGGAGGAACATGAGATTTCTCATTTCCCACTCCTCCTGAGATTTTTGTTTCCATTATTTTCCGGTGCTCTAGTGTTGTTGTTTTTCCTTTTTGTTCATTCTGTCATGTCAAAACACATTAGCATTCTTTTGAGAAATTATAAACAGAGCAAAAAGATTGACACTTTCACCATACTCATTAACTAATTCAATAAATCCATTTTATTTCTCTCTCAGATTTTTATTCATGGAGTACAGTAGCCTAACTATTGTCTTCTACTTCATTACCTGCTGCATCTGGAAAAGGCAAAATACTGAGTAAAAATATTGAGTAGAATAGCTTTTGCAATGAGCATAGTAGTATAATATCACTTTTAATCATTTATCCAGCAAAGATGATGTAAAAAAATTTAAAAAGCAAACCTTGTCTTCATAATACAATGTCTTAAAGAATCCCTGTGAGTTATGTTTGCAGAGTAACATCCTGCAAAGCCCACAGTAAGGGGCAAAGTGGAAAGAAATACGATTGAAACATGTAAGTTAAGGAAAAAGAACAAAGAACTAAAAAATGATTAAACTTTAATTTTCTCTCTTTGTTTTAGAGAAAATGTAACTATCTTCCAGACAGCTGTATCTTTTTTATTGTATTACAGGAACTTGTGATTAGATGAAAACCTGTAGGCTAAGTGTTTTCTTTTGTATAACACCTTTAGTAGCCCACCTGTTTACAGCTGTGTTTGCAATAATATTTCTACAGACCATTTTTTTTTTTCCTGTCTGTAATCTGAATGCATATTCAGGAACATAAAATTTTTGTTTATACGTAGTAGCAGTATTAACTCCTTAAAGTTGGAACAAAACTATCAAGAACATTTATCATTATAAAGAGCAGACTTTGGATTCTGGTCTACCTTTACTATCTAAAGCATAAGCCAGAGAGAAAAATAATATCCATGCAGTCTGCCATTCTGTTTTCATCTGCTTTCCATTTCTTAATGCTTTGGACCAGAAAGCTGTTTGATAATATATCTAAAAAGTAAATAATTACCTATGTTGTAACAGTTATAAGGTAAATGGTAACTCCAAATGGAAGATTCTGCAAAGAATGTTGTATTTTAGAGTTTCAGAATTTCATCACAGGTATCACCAGAGAAACAAGAATGTGAAGGAAACTGCAAAATAAAAATAAGGAAGAAATAAGGAAAGAGAACTAAAAACAGCTGTGGAAATGAATATCCTCTTCACATATAATACTTTTATGTTACCTTACAATTCTTTTATGTATGGCAGTATCCGCTTGAGGCAGTACAGAATGGTGCAAATGAATATACTCCTAGCATACCAGCTGTTGCTCTTCAGTTAGATGTGCTATTTTATGTCAGGCATTAGTTAGGTTTATAAGAAGCCTCTGCACAGTTCTTTGGAATAGGTGGCTCAATGGAATTCCATTGCCAGAAGCAGCATGATCAAATATAGTATCTTGGATTATAATTACCAATTTACATTGCAGAAACAGGAATTAAACCCACAGTCAAGAACAATAGGATGCAAAGGCAATAATCCCACCCTGTGCAGTCACCCTGCTGACTCTTCTTAACCAAAATTAAATGGCATTCATTAAGCTGTTTGGAATGTGAGAACCCATTATGCCCACTGACCACAGCTGATTTGGAGGAGTGGGCATCTTGGTGCGAAATCTGATTAGTAGGAGTTAGCTCAAAACTCTCAATGAAATGTTTTGTTAGAATAACACTACACAGCAGGGTTGGCTTATTTATCTCAGCCATGCCCTATTGGGATTGCAAATAAAGCAAGAGTAGTTATAGCTATAAAAATTTACCATATGACTATAATGCAGCAAAAGAATTAAACTTGTAGAGATAATCCTCAATTTGAATCATACTAACATCACCACAAGGGTGGTGGAGGGGGGAACGATGGTGTTCTCTATAGAACCATAGTATTCATGTTTTTCAACCTGGCTACCAAACATGGGAACGTGCTCAGGCAAAGCCAAGTTGTTGGCCAATTTGAATGTGAATATCTGAGAAATTATTTCTTGCACATTAAGATAACCATCCAATTGGTGTGTGTATGGCAACATTCAGACAGCAAAAACATAAGGACTTTTGAATATACAAACTAGCATACTGATGTAAAACCATATGTCTTACATGTGCATGTGTTTATTGTCCTAAGGGCAAAGGGTAAGGATGAACAACTTCAACTCATTTTTTGCCAGGTGTTTTGGCTTAGTTTCTTTGAATAATGTCACTTATGCTCTTGCATTGTCAAATCTTAGGGCTTTTGACACTCACATTTGAAAATCATTTTGACAAAAACAACACAAAAATGCCTATATGAAAAACCATTCTAAAGGCTCACATCCCTGCATGCTCTGCTATTGCAGATATGACAATAAGAAAGCTTGTCAGGGAGATTAAATCAAATATGTTTACATCATTTACATGTAGATCTGATACTAGATTAGTAGAAACCTATGGCTTCTCTTGCCCCCGCGCCTCCACTGCTTGTCTTAATCTACTGATTTGGTAGTTGTTTCTAAACATAACCTAAACTTCCATACATAAATTAAGATTTGAGCTCACCACTGAGCTGGCAATCAGGATAGAGTCGACAGGGTAACTTTGCTCAATTGTTCTTAATTCTGGAGCTGGGCAACAGGAGGGCTTCAAATATAGGAACCATAGAGAAAAAATTTCACAGTTTGGAGAGTGGTAGGAACAATTAAACCACTTTGTGTCCCTCCATGCCAGCATCTTCTTAAAACTCTTTAAAATTCATAGGTGTACAATAACAGATCCAGTAGAAGATTTAGCTATACATACACACAGGTAGTTACTTGCAAGGGCAAGGCCCTACTATTCTCTTCCTCACCTACACTTTGTTGTGCACACAAGATACTTTGTCCCCTCCACAGAAAACAGGAAGAACATTATAACTTGTGAAAGAGGTTTTTATGTGGTACATTTCTTCCCTTCTCATTCAACCCCATGAACTGCACTGCATCTATGACTTGTACATTAGGTTCAAAATACTCCCTTTAAAACTTGAAGATGACAAGTTATGTTTCCACTTAGAGGAATCAAGAAACAAATTGACTTTTCTCATGGAGAATAACTGATATTGTTTACAAGAATACAATGGCTGTTTTGTTTATGGGATCTAAGGGATAACAGTAAGAAATCATTGTTTTATACTGACTTATTTTTCTGATAATACTTAAGTCTACTCCTCATGTTGTATTTCTTATGTCAATCTTAGCTCACGTTACTAACTTAATTAAGAAGTATAATTAAGTTTTCAACTGTGTCATCAATCAACTCTGAGAAATTTAATTTTCTGTAACAATGGCTTTAGGACACCAGTATCATATACAGACAGAATAGCCATTAGCATATGTAAATGGAAAACATGGAAAAGAAGATGAGACCTGTCTGCAGCTCTGAAATTATCAATCTCTAAGACAAGATAAAAGAACACCTTCCCTGTGGGAGACAGTGACTTACTTCTTCATGACAGTTACTTAATGTCAATGTACTTTATTCAGATAATAAATAAGAGGAGGTCCTCTAAGCCTGATTACTTGTATCATGTTCTCTCATATAATTAAATAAGAATGAGAAACTGAGCTGGTGTGTGAGGAAGAAAAGTAACTTCACCACCTACTAGTTCTTCCCATATGGTTGGCTTCTCACCTGGGCAATTGACAATTCCATGGCTGATACAAAGTTATTCACCTGCTGACTACTCAGCAAACATGAACTGCACAGCTGGCTACTTAGATTATAGTCAGCTATTAGCTTGAATATCTTCTCAAAATCATTGATCTCTCTAATCATCTGCCAGATTTGCTTGAAATTTGGTTAACAAGACCCTGGAGTGGACAGAGACCAAAAGGCAGAAATACAACCTGCATAATATTTGTTCCCCTAGGAAATAATGTTTTGTTGTTGTTGTTGTTGTTGTTGTTTTTTAAAAAAAATAACAAAAATCCATATATATATTTTTGGAACAATTGGACTACTTATCTGTTCCTCACCAGAGTTTTATTTCTTTCTTTCAGATTTGCCTATTAAGTCAGTAAGACACTGAGCCCCCTGCTATCCTGCCCACACCAGATATGAAGGATATGTCCTATGGTTTGATTTCTTCTCTACCACACATTTCTAGGTATGAGAGGCCAACAAATTGCTCACTACACATTATACATCCTCATTAATCACATAAAAAAAAAGGAAGAAAAGAAAGAAAGAAAGAAAGAAAGAAAGAAAGAAAGAAAGAAAGAAAGAAAGAAAGAAAGAAAGAAAGAAAGAAAGAAAGAAAGAAAGAAAGAAAGAAAGAAAGAAAGAAAGAAAGAAAGAAAGAAAGAAATCCCTTTTTAAAGAAATATGTATGAAAATGTGCATTCATTACCAATGAATGTAGCAACAGATGGACATTTAAGATGAGTGGACATAATTATGTATAGTCAAGGATGAAGTCAAGGATGTTACCAAAAGATTTCATATACTGATAAGTATATAGCCATGTGCAAATAAATCAGGTGTTAAGAAAGATATTTTATTTTACTTTATAACTCAAGATCAGAGGAAGAAGTTCTGACTGTGCAGAGACAAAAGAAAACTTGACAATTACTCCTAATCCTGAAGATCTGTTATACTTGTCAGAAGATTTTAGCCTTGTTTTAAGGCCCATCACTCCTGTATAGAACTTCAGATAAGTCACTACCATGGTTTTAAGGGTAAAAGTGCAGCTGCCTTGTTGAAACATCATTACTCATTTTAAGGTAGCTAACGTGGAGAAACAAGAACAGAATGCAGTTACACACAGATCTTATGGACCTGAAATAAATATTTGGATTAAGAGAAATCCTGTGTTAGTACCTTTCACCACATTTTTAGCAGCACTAAAACTGTAATTACAAGTGCCATCTCATATGTATAATACTTATAGACAATAATGGGGAGCAAAACTCCAACATTTGCTGGGTAGTTGAATACTTTTGATAAAATTTCTAAACATATTCTAACAGTGTGGCTTTATACTAATATGTTTCCAAACACAGAACTTCTATTCTTGCTCTCATGGAAGGTAGTGAGAAAATTACCATTAATTTCTGAATAAACAGAATTATGTTTCAAGTAATGGGGAAATCATTGGTGCATTCGCAGCATGACTCAGCCAAGATACTACAAGAATTTAAAAACAAAACAAAACAAAAGAATGGTTTACAAGTCCTGCATCCTCTTTAACTCAAAAGTATTCATTCATGATCAAAGAGTGTGCCAATGTAAGCATAAAAGCTTACAGGCATATAAGGTTAGGACACACTTCCCTCCATCTAGAATGGTACTTTCAAGTCTTTTTTTCCCCCTGTTGTTCATCCAACAGTTATATTATAGGAAATATTTACTACTCTATCAAGGCATGTAAGAATTTTCACACTTAATTATGAACAGAAATTTGTAATTTCATAAGTCTTCCCTAAACTCCAAGCTAATTATAACTCAAAGCCTCAATATCGAAACTATTCAGTGTGACATAGTAAGAAGTTAAAGACTGCTCCAAATGACTTAGTCCTTCCTGGAAGTTATCAAGTAGGCATTAGCTAGCTAATCTTTTATGCCAAGGTGACAAGAAGCTCTTCAGCTGTTTCCAGTTTCACTCTAAAGCCATACTGTCCACATACAAGAGATACATGGATGTACTTTGTGCTCTGATTACCCTTAGAAAGCCTCAGGTAGGCAAGGATCTCCAAACAAACAAACAAAAAATGACAACAACAACAAAACAACCTTCTGTCCACTCCTTAAATGAGGACTGTGAAGGGGTGGATTCTGACTCCAGCCCTTCCAGTCATTCAGAAACATTGCATGCACCTGAGCTCCCCTGGGATGGCCTTGCCTCCCCACCAGGTTCTCAGTCACTGGTTCAAGCCCTGCCTTAGCATTTTTGCTACAACATCCTTCACAAGAAGCTATGTGTGCTCTACAATCTTACAGCATTTTGTGCCTTCTGTACTTATACTTAGTCCTATTTAGAAAAAGCTTTTAAGAAATTGTGAATGTTGCTAAAGAGTGCTTTTCTTCTTCAAGGATAAGGTTCTGATGTGTGTAAATACTGACATCTAAGAATGCTATCAACATTAAAGAGTGGTTTTCATATTTATAAAGTATTAAGACTTCCATTAAAGTTAAATTAGACTGGAAATTTAGCACATTTTTGCTTTCTTGGAAAATGAAATAATTGCACACAGTCACCTCTTTGCCCAGTTTAAACTATGTCTGGCTTAGAAATTCACAAAAAACAAGAGACATTCCTGTACAAATAATATAAAAGGTCTTTAAAATGAATTGTAATAATAAAAGAAAAAGCTCTCTTTCATATTTCATGTGTATCTGTTCAAGGGGATTTATAGTCTTCAAGATTCTTCCAAATATCCCATTTTTAAAATAAAGGTAATACTTAACTCCGTAACTGCTTATGGAAATAATCTATATGCAAGGGTGGCAGTTCATTCAGTTTGAGATGTAAGGCAGCCTGATGAACCTCTAGTAAAAAGAACTTGGAAAGGAGGAAGAATTATTTCATGGCTGCTGTAGCTCTGTAAGCATCATTAACATGAACTGGAAAGTTTTTAAGAAAAATTTTTGTTCTTAAATTTTTGTAGAATGTGTACATGTGCACAGCCCTCTCTGCAGGCTTCTTGTGAGGAATGTCTTCTGTCACATCCACAGTGCCAAACAGGAATGCTACCGGGTGACACAGAGCCAAGGTCAGAGAGTGTCTCTACATCCTGTACTGCTGCCAAAACATACCCTTCACAACACCTGAGAAATGCACCTCTGAACCATTTTGGCAATTACTGTTTGTCAGTCGACTCCTCTTGAGCCTGTGGGTTACAAACATTCAAGAAAAAAATGTCAAGAAAAAGAAGAGCACAATATTCCCTAACAGAATATTAGTGAAAATCTACAAAACCTGTCTTCTGATTTATGATGCGATTCTTTAGAAACAAACATTTTGCAGGCATATTCCAGTACTTCGTCTTCATTTATGGAGATATGTCTAGACAGCTATTACTATTCTGCAAGGTATATGAAAAAATCAATCAAATTTATAAATACTGTTAAAACTACTGAATTTGCACTTATACGGTAAGCTCAAAGGAAATTGCAAACAGTTGCTAGCATTCATTGAAAGATGTGACTTTTGCCTTGGAACAAGGCACAAGGTCTCACGTGAAACTTATTTATTGCACTTTTGCACAGCAACATATTTTACAGTTTCAAGTCACTAATATTCCACATCAGACTGATCATATCATGTTAGGTATGGTTTGTTTTTTTCTAGACATGTTTCCACAGAATGGAGATGCAGCCTTTACTTTTAATTTAGAGATAACAGCTCCAAAGTGAAATCACAGCTGAAAGAAAGGGCCTCTGGATCAGATCTACCACTTTTATTCCCAGTCGACAACACATCTGCAATATTTGAAATTTCATATTTTTCTAGAATATTAGCCAGATTATCTATCAATAGCTGATAATCCTTTACTTAGATACTGAATAATCCAAAAACAATTATAGAAAGTATTAAATACACTATTTTTTTTATAATCTAACAAATAAAGCCTAGCAAATAGTCAAATAATTTGAAATAAACTCTGTTGTAAAGCAAGATCAGAGTAGAGAAAATCTAAACAAATTGGATGTACACACATCCATGGGACCTGGTGAGATACAGTCTCGTGCTGAGGGAGTTGGCTAGTATCCCAATTGTCTTTGAGAGTTGGTGACAACCAGGGGAGAGTTCTGAGGTTAGGAAGAATCCAAGTGACTCTCTTGTCCTTGAGAAGTGCAAGATGGATGAGCTGGCAACTGCAGGCCATTCAGCCTTCACTTTATTTCTGAGAAGGTGATGAAGCCTGCCATTCTGGAAACCATTTCCAAACTCATCAAGGACAACATAACCAAGCATAGTCATCAGGGATTTGTGTCTGGGTAGGCATCTTCAGTCAGACAGGATGAACATCATCTCAAGTGGCATAGCAATTAATTTCTGACTTCTGCAGCTGCCTTCAGTTGAGCATTATTCACTTCAAAGATGGCAAGAAGAATGAACTGACTCCTCAGTCCTATCTCTGTTCCACATTAAGAGAACTGGAAAGCTGGGTTAATTCTGCCAGAGCTAATGATGTCACTATTTTGGGACTTGCAAAAGTTACAGAGAAGTACAGTTTTCCTCTGGAAGGCTCTGCATTTGCAGAGAGTTGATAGTATCAGTTGACATGCATCACAAATGTAAAAAGCTATGTACTAAAATTTGGTGCCTGTAATGTGACTGCACCAAGCACAAAATTGCATGACATCATGCAGTAAAAATTCTGCATAAATTCATTTAGCAGATTAACAGTTTAAACCAAAGGACAAAAAATAAGCCTTCTGTATCTACCTATATCATTATGTGAAAGGCAAAAACACACATGCATATGTGTGTACTTCAAATATATTTGTATACATAAGTCATAAAGAACTACGCCAGACCAGAAAGCATTGGAGGGAGTCTCAGAGAAATGAAGATGAAATATAATATCAGGAAAATAAAAGAAAAACTCCTGAAGTTTAACCATTTTCTGCTTCTCACAGTAAATGGTGGTCAGTGGTCTGGAATATTCAAAACTGCCCTGACCTCTGTTAGGCAGAGAGCAGGGAAACTGGGCAATTTATGAAGCTGGCCAGAGGATAAAATGTTTTCAAATGTGCACAACATGGGTGACAAATAATATCTGACAATTCCTTCTCCAGCTTCCTCCCACCCCACCCCACACCAAGTCCTTTCTTGCAATTACCATGTCTACTTATTTAAGTGCATGAGTACACACATACAAGCTAAAGAGATTAGATCAGTGAAACAAGATGAGAAATCCCAGATGCAAGCCATGGATGCTCTCCATTTATACATAAAAGGAAGCCCCTTGGGGAATCTAACAGCTTTTCAATTGCAAAACGTTTAATGGTTCAGAGAGGATGAGGATCTTAATCCTACAAACACTTAAATGTGCTGCAGTGTAAGCTGTTAAATAGTCCAAAGAAGTCAAGTGTGTAAAGCTAAGTATATAATTTAGTTGCAAATTTAAGGCCTTAAAACACTACAGAATGTAATGCCTAAAAAAAAACCAAACAAAACTAACTTCCAATATATATTCTTTTCTTTAGCAATACCACACAAAGCAGGAAAAGATGATTACAGCTTGAAAATCTTTCAGTAGAATTCTTGTAAAATCTAAGATTACACTCAGAAGGGACAACTGTGATAACCTTTCTGTCCGCAGATGCTGAAAAAATGCTGGTGGTCTATGGATTATCTTCAAATACAAAATGCTAAGGCTCCAGTTGAACAGCAGGACATTCATTCTTAGCACAGCAGCAAGGCAGAGAACAGAGGGCATCACTAACAGTCATAGATCCATAGAAGAGGAATTCCTAGATTAACAAACCAGTAGATGCATGCAATATATGTAGCCTTAATCTGCATAATTAAAGGGGAAAATGTTAGATAAGGTCTAGCTGATTATATTGCCTTTCCAGAGGTTTCAAAGACTGGATGTTTTAAATTCAGTAAGGCTGTTCTTGATGGGTTGTGGAGTTTGAATGACCCCTGATCTTCAAAACTAGCTCCTATATATGCAGGGGTGCTTTGAGAAAAGAAACCAAGGATGTTATCAAGTACTGAGTGGAGGAAAAAAAAAAAGAAGCTACAAAGAAAATCCCCTACTTAAAAATGTATCTTTAGTTCCAAGGCTGTTACACAAGTCAAATAATCATCTCTACCTCCTCTACAGTACTGTCATTCTTCTTAACTAAGTCTATTCCAATGAATAAATCTAAATTAGTAGGTAGACAAAAAGGAAAGGCTCTTAAATGACCCGCTTCTTTGTCATGTGTGAGAAAGAAAGACAGGATGTGTTTAATTATGCTGATCAGTCTAAATCTAACTATGTTCAGTTTTGAGCAAGTCACTTTAGGTTAATAAATAATCACATTACATTGGCTGTCAGATGAAGTTTAGGTACAATACTGAGAAGGACAATTGTCCTTTTCATTTGAATGCAGAGGGCATCAACTAGGAATAGTCTTAGTGAGACACAGTAGGTGTATTTGAGATATATTCTGTCTGCTGAACCGTACATTAAGATATAAACTGTGATATTTTATAGTCCAACAAGGTGTTCATAAGCATTAATTCCCATCACCATTCAGGGCAGGATACAGACAAAGTTTTAAGAGATGTTTGAGAACTTTTGTAAGATAGGAGAATTTTTATTATCTAGTGTTTTACATTAGATTCTGTTTTGCTTTTATATCTGTAACTGTATTTGAAATTCATGAGTAGATTCTCTGAAAGAATTACGTGCAGAAGAAAAGTAAGAACATCCAAGCAGGACTGCAAGAAAACCCACTTAAATGTGAACCCTCCTCTTCCTAATTATTGCAACCATACAAAATCCTATTATTTCTGCCCTAAGTCCAGTTTCTATCAGCACAAAGTCATGCAGTACAGTGGGACCAAAACAGTGGGATTTCTACAACACTGAGCGCTTATCATTCTCCTTGAACTTTCTTCTTACTTTCTTCTCCCAACATGCCTTCAGACATTGCTGTAGTATAATAATATAATTTCACTCTGCTTTTTACAGTTTTTCTGGTATCTTTTATGACAGTTTCATCTGACAGTTTCAACAATGGCTTCCTGAGTGCATTATCTGTGACCATGGATGTTCTCTGAACCATGTATTGAAGGAGCTGAAAACTGAATGATAGCCTAACAGGAGATTATTAGAAATAATAAAATTATTTAATTTTAAGTTTGTCAGGCTCATAAAGAAGTATATTTGGAATATAGACAGAAATAGAATTTTCTGCTGCTGACAATAACACAGTATTTCCGTATCTCCTTAAAATAAAGCAGCTCAAAGTTGTTCCAGCTGATGAATTGCACTTAATGGAAAATCTGAGATACAGCAGGAAATAGGACTTTGTTTCACAAGCACTTTGTCTTTCTACTGCTGACAGAAAAAGACACAGGTTCACGGCTTTGTTCTGTTCACCTGACAAAAACTGCAGATTTCTGTCAAAACCACATTTCTTCATCAGAAAAAGCATGAGCTGCTAACAAGACTCCTGAACGCTTTCAAGTATGAAAGAATGCTGTATGCTACTAAGTAGACGAGGACGTGAAGTCAGTGGTTATGTCAAGGACATCCATGTTATAAATAAAAATATTATCATTCCAGCAATGACACTCAATATCTTCCTCTTTATCTGTTGCATACAGATGATAAAGAGAGGGGAGATGTTGCATATTGGGTAGGTGGTGCCTGCGTGCACCTGGGGTGGAGTCAGGGAGGTCACGAGGGTCTGCCAGGTGTGGTGACTTGTACCACTATATAGGGTTTGTTGCAAGGCATTAAACTTGTACTTTCGGCGTTACGCACCGTGTGTGAGTCCCATCTGTTCCCCGTGTGCGGAGGCACGGTAAAGTCACTAGGCAGCCTTGATTTGTCACCGGATCAGGAGGCGACATTATCGGTTACATATCCATTTACTTAATAATTAGTTTTACTTAAGCAACACATAGTTATTTCTAGGTATAAATAGTTGATACATTGCTGTAAACTATTTGGTACACTGTAAATATAAAATCTATGAAGACTATAAAGATAATATCTTCTTTAGTATAGAGGAAGATCTTTCATGATCCTCAGCTGTCCGCTCATTCCTCAAGGCAGGAATCAGACCTTTTCAGACCTTTCAAAGAGAAAGAATGAGCTCTCTCTGCTTTGGTGAATATATCTTTTCCTTGCCAAGCTAACCACACTGTATTTACTAATACATTCATTGTTATTAGTTAACCACCTAACCACCTAATAAGTTAGCAAGTACTACTACCACTGGTGCTGTATTGGTGTTTGGCCACAGCTAGAGCTGCCTGCTCCATGACCTTCCTGATGCATGACCAAGTAAACCAGCTATACACACAATGGAGAAACTAGGACAATAAACGATAGGCTCAGGAAGAAAGAAGAGAGCTGCTAACACTGCAGTGTGGGAGGTTTTGTTTTAAATCCCAATTCTTCTTGAGAGATTTCACTAAAACACATTTTAGTGTTTGTAGAATCAAAGCCTTTCATACTAACAAATGTAAATGGAGAATTTGAGAAAAATGTTTCATTATATGTTCGTCATCATTCATGAATGGGTTATATGGTTCAAGAATATTTTTTCTCACTTGCATTTTAGAAAAACACATAATTTAGTCAACAGTTTTATTCATTAATATTATTTTTTATTTGACAATCATCAAACACGGTAGTGCAAAAACAAACATGTTAAGTCAGTAGGACTAAGAGTGTGCAGTTACTTACAGAATCAGTTCTTTATCACATTCACACAGAGCTTATCCTATACCGGATAAAGAACTAATTCTATGTTTACTTCTTTTTTTTTTCCTTTTCTTTCTTTTTAATTTTAACTACAGCTTATTAGGTTGCATGCACACAAGTGTATCATGTGAGATAGAGAGAGAAGAAATAATAGTTGAAAACTGTATCACACCCCTGTGATCAACACAGTTACCTTACTTCTACAGTTAAGTATGGGTAAAACAAAGACTAACCCATTAACATTCCACAAATGTTAATGACTTCTTGAAGCCAAGAAAGACTTCTTGAGCTTCAAACTACTCTGCACATTGTGAACAAATACAGCTGATAGACCTTTGAGTTAAGTTTCAAGCCATTTTGTAAAAAAAAACCCATAAAAGTACTAGAGAACCATAAAAGATTAAGGGGCTAATTCAAAGGAAATTGAAGTTGATGGAAAGCCTACCACTGATTTTATTTGGTTCTCAATAGCCTCTCTAAGAACCAGAGACAGATTTTCCCTAATTTATATTAAACCTTATACTCTTTATCCAAATCAATTTACATTAGATTTTTATACTGAAGTCCTTTACTGTGTAAGTCAAATGTAGTATATGCAGGAGGTCAAATATGAAAGAGAATTAGGAGATAAAACACACTGAATACATCATTACTTCTGAAAGCTAAACAGACTGTCAACACTGAGTACATTTACAGGACAGATTTAAAAATCCCCTCTTCAATTTTTAAATGCATTTAGAAAAACAAATACCTCTCAAAAGCCATGCAGTTTTCAGAAAACAAAAACAAAAACCCACAAAACACTCCACTGGAATAAATATGAGCAGATTTAACCTCTTGCAAAGATGCAAAGTGCACTGCAGAATGATCAAAATAAATAAACACTTATGACTCTTACTGACTCTCTGTTTCTATTTGTTTGGCTTCAAATATAGAAACAGGAGACAGAATCAAGCATCTCGTTCTGAACTAGAACTGTCAGTTAATGTGTCTTAGTGATGTTTTGGGACATTCAGAACTGTTAGACTCCACTTTTAAACCAAATGAATACTAGCTAAATTAAAAGTCACACAACCCACAATTTGAATGGAAGTCTGGAATTTGACTTGAATGACAGAATTGATTAGATTAGACAAAGAATGTTAGCAATTTATTCTTTCTGAAAGGATAAGTTCACTTATCACTCATATATATAAACTGCCCCAGTTGAAAAAGAAATTATTTTTACAAACAGAAAGAACTAAAAACATAAAAGGGTAAATGCAAGAAAACTCATCTCTCTCAGATGTTTTTGGATCTGGACAGAGCTGTGGGATATCTCTCAGCCATCTGCTCCTTACAGGAGGGATGTTATCTGCTGAAGGCAACTCTTTCCAAACATCCAGCATTTGTATTTTTATTGTGACCCTTTGAAGCTTTGCAGAGAGATCTCTCCCAGCTTCCAATTTCTGCTCACAGCTTTATTTGGAGTTACTATCCACGTTCTGTCTCTGCACAGATAACAAATATGGCAACATAGGCTTAAAGGGCTTATTGAGATTTACTTTGCCTACCATAGCAGACAAGATTAATGGTATAGCGCAGAGATTGATTTAATACAGACTTCCATTTGTGCTCACAAACTGAAAGAAAGGTTTATATTAAATTATATGCAGTGGGCAATTTTAGCTTAAACTTAATTGGATTCTTCTGTAATTGTTCACCTTTATTTACAAAACACCTCAAAGAACCTCTAAGTGTCAGAGCAGGGCGCTCATTACTCAAGACAACATCCACCCACTCAACTGCTGCCCTCAGCTCCCAGCTTGTGTCCCACTACTGTGCACCAGCATTCCCACAGTTCTCTTGTTCTTCCACCTGGCCTTCCGTAAGCATTCCCTTTGTTCTACACGATCCCCTTATTTACTTTGGAATTTAGGGCTTGGGTGTTCCTATAAATAACATTAATGCCTTAGCCCGTAGTCAAATACTTTTAAAACTCACAGATGGTTTTTCATTTCCAGCTCACACCTGAACATCTTTCACAAGTATTTGTGCCTGTACACAAATTGGCAAATACTGCTGATTGGTATGCCTAGCATGTTTACCTAAAATGCTTAAGGCTAATGTAAATGTAAGTAGAGATAACACAACTTTGTTAAATACTGTATAAGATAAATATTTTGCATATATGATGAACTTCCACAATGACCTTGTTTTCAGCACTGCCTAAGTGCCTGCTCCTTGTCACCCAACACGTCCACTTTCTCCAGTTTATCACCATCCCGTCCCCTCTTTAATAAATCAGTCTGCCAGTGAAAGCACTTCTGCTCCAGCTTCATTCCAAGCAGAGCACAGCTCATTCATGGATAGAACTGAAGAGTTCACCTAATATTGAATATGTATTTGAAAGCTTCAAGGAACAGACTTACATTGCTGGGAATTAGCCCTTGGGTAATTTTCAGAGCTAACCTTACCTCTCTCTTTAATTACTCATACAATCCATTTTTGGAAAATGCTGCTTTGTGTCACAATGTCTAATTGCTCCTTTGCATCAGTACTATTGCTGCCAACTTTGTGTTTTTAGAAAACTGTAAACTGTCGACAGTAGTGATGTTCTGGACTACATAATCATGCACATCAGTTTAAATTCTCCTTCCATTCTAAAACCTTGTTTTACCCTCCCAAATACCCTGTTACTTAATAGCATCCTAATAAACTATAATGTGACTTCACAGCACATCTTGAGTGAACGGTGTTTACCACAGCACAAATCTGTTTTACGCTGCATTTGATATGCTTTAATAAAACAATGTAAATGTATTACTGTCTAAAGCTTGTTGAAATTGCAGCCTGCTGGAAAGATCTACACTGCCACAAGCCTGACTTAGAATTACTTTCTTTTTTTTTCTTCAGAAATTCACTGTCACTGACACAACTCTGTCCCCGTGAGACTGAATACTATCTATGGCAAGTTGTCAGCTATTCCAACCCCAACATGCTCTTGCTCTGCTGTTGCTGCAAGTCTGCAAGACTGATAGTGGCAGAGGGATCTGGCAGAGAAAAACCAGGCAGAAAAGATGAAAGGTTTCTTTACTCCAGCAGATGTTATTGCCACCTCTTTTGTCTCCTGCATGATCCATGACTGAAGGTGTTAATCCTTCCATAAATACCACTCCATCATGATTAACAGTGGTCAGAGAAGCAGCTCAATGTTTAAACTTTGTCAAAGCTACACAGAGTCTCTATTTCTAGTTCTTTACTTTGTAACATGTTTGGTAAAATACCTCTTACTTTCCTTCTGTCTTCTTTATAAATACAGACTTTGGGAAAATTTCAGACAAATGCAGCCTTCTAGGACAAAAGTTTATCATATTTAGTAGCAATCCAGAAAGTCATCGAGACAATTATGAAAACTAATCATTAAAATTTCCTAAATGTTTAAGAAGAATGTATTTGCCTCAGAGAACTGACAGAAATACAAGACAGAATTCCACGTTCAGATTGCACTAGTACTGCCTTTTAAAACGTTGCTCCTTTCATGGGGCTTCTTCCAGGCCAGATGATGGAGATGGCCCATCCCACAGTGCTGTACCTCTGTCCTTTTCCTGCCCCATGGCATCCTGAAAGGACACTGATCTACAAAGTGCACACATGACTGCACCTCCTAGAGGCAGTCCTTGCCCAACAATTTTTGCAGTGTTTCAGTGGCTTGCAGTACATTGTGGGTATGCAGGGCTTGTGTGTACTCCCCTGTGTCAATGTCATTTGTTTGAGTGAAGTCTATGCCTACCGTTAGAGAGCATCCAAGGATGTGCTACTAAGATGGGAAAGGATCTAGAGGACAAGATATGTGAGGAGTTGGACTCAGTGATCCTTGTCAGTCCTTCCCAGGTTGGGGATATTCTGTTATCCTATGATTCAAAAGAGAGAGCGAAACATCTCTACTGCTTGCTGTACAACCAGCTGAGTGCAAAATACTTCAGTGTCTGCACAGCCTGGAGATTACCAAGAAAAATACCAACAAACTTACCAAACTTTAAACACTGAGCTCTGTGCCAAACGTTTCCAAAGAGATGCACCTCCCAGCAAGCCTTGTAACTTGGCTGCTTGAAGTCATGTTTTCCATTCCGAGTTAATGGTGCCCAACACAGGAGTTTGTAGTTACGAAGGACCATTATAAACTACTCTCAGTGACCTAAGGAAATGATCACCGCATAAAGAGCAAATAATTTGAAACTGGCTCATTTCCAGTGTTTAACTGCACATTAGAAGATAGATAGAGCTCTGCGTTGGAGGAGATGACACTAACCAGCTCCACGAGACCCTCATCAGAACAACGGAGCACAGCAGCCCCAGCACAGCCCGGCCGGGGCCGGCATGGAGGCGGGCTGAGGGCCGGGCCCCCCGAGGACCCCCGAGGGAGGGGCCGCATTAAGGAGGGGGTAGGAGCCCGTGTCCGTCAGAGCCACGACGGCAGCGGAGCGGTGAGCGGTGGGCGATGCCAGGGGGTGCCCGCTTGTGGCTGTGCGCGGCCGTGCTGGGCTGCCTGTCGGCGGCGAGGCCCCTCCGGAGAGGTAAGCAGGCAGGGGGGTACATGGCCAAGGGGGAGACCCGGGTGGGCGGATGCTCCGCATGCACAGCGCAGGGAGAGCAGAGAAATAAAACAGCCCTTACAAGATCCCCTCTACAACTCTTATATAGTTCTTATATGTATTTATAAATTGTTATGCAGCCACTTACAAACTTTACAGAGATGCCCCTGAGGTATAGAAATGAGTGGTGAAAAGTGTTTTGACACCCTTTCTGATAATGCTTTATCATTGTGTGAATGCTTACTGTTTCCTTCACTGTTCTTTGAGCAGGAGTATTTCTGTTCCTCAGAACTCTCATTGCTAAAATGTCTGTAATCATGTTTTTCTTATGTTTCTCATCCAGACCAAGGGTATGCTTGTGGTAGTTACATTCATTTTTATATTTCACTTTAAATATGTTACCCTAAATAAGTATTTCAGGATAACTTCGCTCGAAAAGTCACTTCCTTTCTAATTGAATATTTTGTTGAAGTTTATATCCACAAATGTTTGAGCTCTCCTCTGTTAAAAACAGACTAAGCTCTGATTTATGCTGTGGGATGCAGATATACTACTTGCTTTAGTAGTAGATGCAAGAGAAAGGTTGCTCAGGATCAGAGTGTGCACAGAGAATCACAGAATACCCTGAGATGGAAGAGACCACGAGGGTCATTGAGTCCAACTCCTATTGATTGTTTTTATTCATTTATATCCTGACCTTGGGAGAGCAGAATATGCAAGCTGCACCTGAAGAGCTGTGGCACTGGCCTCTGCTCATCAGCGCTGCCTGGGTGCCAATGCCCTTGCTTGATTCACACCAAACAGCCCCTGAGAATTCCCTTGCTCAGGCCCAGCCTGAGAGCAGGTGTAAACCATGTATCAGCCTTTCCCTCAGTGCTTCATAGATAGTCACAGATAGTAGAAGGGCTTGGGTTGGAAGGGACCTTAAATATCACCCAGTTCCATGGGCAGGTTTGCGACCCACCAGATTAGGCTGCCCAGGGCTCTGTCCAGTCTGGCCGTGAACAACACCGGTGGTGGGACATGCACAACTTCTCCAGACAACCTGTGCCAGAGCCTCACCACCTTCTGAATAAAGAATTTCATCCCAACAACTAAAGTAAATCTCCCCTCTTTTAGTTTACAGCTGTTTTTCCCTCATGCTTATAAGCCTTCCTTGATTACTGTAAGGCTGCAGTGGGGTTCCCCACAGGACCTTCTCCAAGCTAAATAAGCCTAGTGCCGTCAGCCTTTCTTTGTAGGAGAGGTGCTCCAGTCCTCAGATCATCTTAGTGTCCCTCCACTGGACCCACTCCAACAGGTCCACATCCTTCCTGTACTGGGGGCCCCAGCCTGGACGCAGTACTGCAGATAGGGCCTCACAAGACCTGAGCAGAGAGGGAAAATCACCTCCCTCTCCCTGCTGGCCACCTTTCTTATGGTGTAGTCCAGGATACAGTTGGCTTTCTGGGCTGCAAGAGTACACTCCTGGCTTGTGTCAATCTTTTTTCATCTAGCAGGACCCCAAAGATCTGCCAAGAACACTCAGCCTGATGTCCTGCCTAAAATGTTAAATTTTGTGTCTAGACTGTGATTAGAAGACAGTGCTCCAGAAACCACTGGCATTGTCACTTCAGAGATTTAATCTCTGTCTCTCAATACTTGCATTATTATCTATTCAGACAGATAACTGGAAAAATCTACCCAATATGGAAAGCAACTGGGAAAATCTCAGAATAATCCAATGTAATACAGTGTGAAGTTCAGGACCAAACAGCAGAGATGCATTAACTAAAACAATACATTAAAGCTGATGTTTTATTTACAACTCAGGTATTCACAACTCAGGACTGAGTTTAATAATGAGGACCCCATCTTTCAATCGACAACCAGCTCTCCTCTTAAATGTCTGCGATATGAGTGGGTCTGGTCTACAGGGGTTACTTTCTCACAGAAAAAATAACATTGTTATTTTTCGTATTTATGTGCCCATAAATACAACAGTTGTAATTGCATCTGCTCTTGGTAGAGTTAGGCAGCACAGCAGTTAGACACTCAGATAGGAATATTTTAGTCTGTATTACTGACGATGGCAGCTATTTTCAGTTGATTTGCAGAGAGGGTGAGGAAAAATAAAGCAGGAAAAGAAATGAAGCAGTGCTAGACAACATGAGATTTCAAAAGAAATAGCTATGGAAATACTAGCATACTTCTCAAAAGGGGGAAAAATATATGAAGAGCTGTGTGGCATTTTAAAGTGATGTGCATAATAATAAAAAACGTATAATTTGATCTTTAGTAAGATTTATAACCCTATTACAAGTAAGTACAGTCAGCTGTTTTAGAGATCTATCAAATGATGATCTAATTAAACTGCAGAGGAAAAAAAATAAAGACTTGTCTCATGTCTAGCTTGATTTATTAATGGAAGACATAAGAGATATTAATTGTTTCAGGAGTGTTTCAGTTACAGGAAAGAAAACTAATGAGAGTGCTGTATGGAAGGTAGAATTACAATAAAAAATAGAAGACAGGAAGAAACTTTCACCATGGTTCGTAAACTGCTTGAGCTGAAGCTTGCTTGGAAAAACACTTCAATAACACACATGACTGACCTTTGATTCTTCAAGGGCTTTTCTTCAAATTCCAGTGAGGGATAAATTCTCAATAAGGTCAACTTGTAGGGACATGAATTGCCTACAGGCTACGACAAGCAACTCAGAAGCGCAGTGGTGGCACAGTCAATCACATTGACTTCCATCTGCCCTTAGAGGGTAGAAGATAAAGCTATTGTTACCTGCTTGGGTAGCCTAAAGCCATATCAGATTAAATCTTTAGTCTTTGAAAGTCTATAGGAACCTCATACTGTGCGTGAAAGAAATGAGATCTGTTGTTTAGCTAGGGCATCTTCAACATTCAGAGGGGGATATTATTTGATTTAGAAACTGTCTTAAAATTGTGGTTATCTGAACAGTGATACGAAACAACGTGCAATAGTGCATCTAGTGCAATTTAAACCAAAATATTTTTCTGATCAGTGGCACATTAAGACCATGCGAAACATGGGACAAATATAAAAAGCCCTGGGTGTGAAAACATGAGAAATAGAATAATAATATTCAAAATGCAATATTACACAGCTTTACTTACAGCTGAATGTTTTTAGTTCATCCCTAGTTTGGCTTCCTATACATATTTCTGAGCAAGAATGACCATTACAATTATGTTACTTGTAAAAGCACCATTAGCTGGAACTTCTATTGTCACTATCTTTGGAAGGAATTATCTGATTCCAAAGACTGATCTTACAAATTGTAGGGTTCAGTTCTATTTCTGAGAGTCTGCATTTTTTTTAGAAGTTGCTACAACTTCTACAGATTCTGATCCCTGATTTTACCTACCAGCCATTTTGAGGTTATTTTGAGGCCCGAAATTCACTTAGATATTCAAAAATCTGTTTGTCGATTGTATTTAGTGCATGCCAATCAATCTGTGATCAAGTATCTATCATATTCCACCCTTAATATGGAACATATTTGTTAAGCACTTCATTTTAATGCTCTTGCTTTACAGTTCTTGAATGCCATCCTGGTGGACATCAGATCCTGCAGAGTCCTTATCGAAGTGTTGATTTTGATTCATCCCACCTCCAGCAGTCTGCTATTCAGGATTTAATATGTGACCATTCCCTAACACCAGGATGGTATCGCTTTATGATTTTTGATAAGCCTGCTGAGATGCCAACCAAGTGTGTGGAGGTATTATTGTACCTCATTTGTTTATGAAAAATATACAAGGATAGACATAAAAATGATTACAGTTATGGAGACTAATGTGAAAAATGTCTCTGAATTAGACTATATTAAAATATGTGAATTAGGCAATAAAATTTATGTGTTGAAAAATATTACACTGAATGGAGCATGTCAAAGAATATCTCATGTAGCTTTTATAGCACTCAAAAACTGTTGTTTTAGTCTCTTCTAAAGGTGATTTTCTCAGTGCAACATAGCAGGGATGTCCTGTTTTAAAGCTGCAGCTGTGTGATCAGCAGTCTGCTCCTGAAGCTACATGCAAGCATAGAAGATCTATGATCACAGTAATTACGGAGCTTTTGAAGTGATCATTTTAGAGGGAAGAGATTACTCCTAAAATGACTTGAACTAACAGACCTAACTGCTAATTAGTTTCCTTGTCATCTGCAAGTCCCCTTAGATTCAAGAACTACTTAGAACGTGTAGTACTCTAGACTTGTGATGCTTAATTTTGGAACTATTTCAACATCTTTTTAACTGTTGCTTTTGAAGGAGATATGTCTTTGTAGCCTCCTATTTGAAAACATTTCCTTGTTTTAAAGAAGTGTCACTGTGCGTCATTAGGATGCTTTATCTGTGATCCTGTGATTGTATACTGAATTGAAGTTGCCTGGGCTCAGTCTCTTTAAAACAAAAAATTTGCCAAAAAATAAAAAGAAAAAAAAATCTTTTTAAAAAAATGCAAATGAAAGTACAAAAATTACATTGAGTGTAGGACTGCATTGTAGAGACTGCTTTTTTAAAATATATTTTTACAGAAGCAATAAAAAAAGTAACAGAAACATAAAAGAAGTAGATTGGACAAAAATATGCTCAGGATTAAGAAAAAAGTGTACTTTTGAGGTGAATTATTGCTAAGTGAACATGCAGTAGTATTTAATTTCAGACCAAGAGGTATGAAGACAACATGATTTGAGACCTTGTTTTACTGCCTGGGCTGTTTTGAGCTACATGGCAGTTTAGCTAATCTGAAGACATCAAATAGCCACAGTGGTGTCAGGAGGACTGAGGGCTACTCAACAGCACTGTTCTCTTCACACATTAACCAAAGATCACTGAGCAAGACTTTTGTATGGGAGAGAGGGAGCACCAGCTTTCCTTCATCACCCATGGTGCTGGCATCTGAACCACACAGCTTGTGACATCCTCTACTTCATAAACAAATTTATGATTACAGAAGTTGTGGTGGCTCCTGGTTAAGGCACTAAATCGTATTCAGCATATAGAAAGAGATTTTATGACACTCATATGAGGACTCTTCTATGTCTCTTCTATGTGTATCTGTCTTTAGATTTGAGGATGTTAGAAAGCAAGCTCTCAGTTATACCATCTGAACTTTGCTAAAATCTAATGCAGGAATATTAGGATTAAGTATATATGTACATCATTAACTGTTCTCTGACATTTTTTCTCCGATGCTTCAGATGAATCACTGTGGTACTCAAGCCCCTGTCTGGTTGTCTCTGAAAGAGTCAGAATCCATGCCTCGTCCTGGTGAGATCAAGCAGCTCACAGCCTGTGCAACATGGAAGTTTTTCTTCAGCACTTCTAAAGACTGCTGCCTTTTTCGAATCCCTGTCAGCGTGAGGAACTGTGGAGATTTCTTTGTTTACTTACTACAACCCACGCAAGGATGCATGGGTTATTGTGCAGAAGGTGAGAAATATGTACACTGACTCATTTAAGAGCATATATTTATTAGTAAATGTGTTTTTCAACTGAACATCAGCATAACTATTTCTTTCATTTTAACCTTCTTAAAAAGAAGTCCGATACATCTTCAGATGTCTAACATATCACCAGATGTTCTCTGGTGTTTGGTCATTTTATAGTTATACAAAAATAGCTGAAAATAACATGGAAGCAGTAACTGATGTTTCTGTGAAAACGTGGTATTTTGTAAGATATTTTGCTGATTGTGTCTGGCAATAGTTACACATACTAAAGTTTTCTGCACTTTTAATTTTGATGTGGTAGAACAATGATATCCCAAGGGAAGATGGATTCACACTACCCCTGTGTAATTTTCAGTTGATGCTCAATTATTGTTCAGAGCCCCCAAAATAAGGTGTTTTTTTTTTTCTTTTCCTTTTTCCATAGTGTCAGATGGGGATGTAAGGCACATCTAGAAGTCAAAATTTAGACTGCCTATGTTGGCACCCACATTGCATGTATTGCCATTACCAAATGTCTGTAGTGTTATGTGTAAGAATAAATTTTGTTTAATAAACTGAACAAAATATATACATTTACATCAGTTATTGTTTATTTTCATTAGGAATATTTTTCTTTCACAAATTCTTCTAAAGAATTTACAGATATTGTTAGTGACAAGTCCATGTAGTAGGAGATTCTTATCAGTTCCTGTAACACACTGCCAGTGAAAATACTTGCAAAATTTTTATGCACAATATATTGTCTTGCTCTAAGTCATGCTCCCTATTACCAACTGCTTGCAAAATCTTAATAGCAAAACTGCTGGTATTTTTTATGGTTCTTTATGGCCCATCATTATCCCTTTGGAATCGAATGTTAAGTAATTCTCCAAGAGGTAACTGGTAGAAGAAAAAGAAGCCAGAAATAGGACATTTCAGAATGCAAGTGGCTGAAGCCACAAAGAAATCCTGCAGAACGTGACTTTGCATTTGCTTTGGGAAAGAGAATAAAAATGATAGACAGCAGGCTAACAAATTTTTACTGATTGAAGACAAAACAGGGAAGAAATAAAACTCTGGGTTGTCTCTGGTGACTACCCTTAACTCTGAAGCCATGTGTTTAGTATGAAATTTTTCACACCAAGTGTTTTGTATTTTTGTGGTGCTTTTTATATCTAGGTTACCATGTGTACTGTGTTTCCCCTTTAACATTTGATAGCTGTGAACATTTGATGGAGATTTTCAAGCAATCATTCCAGTGGAATACTAAAGCACGGAACACCAAAATCTGCTTTAACTTCTTTCCAACGAGCAAGATTTTCAGTTTTGCTGCTTTTAACTTAAATTCTTTTTATTCCTGTACAAAATATACTGATATCTTCACACTTAATCAAAGTTCCAACACTGATGGTTGTTTTGTTTATTTGAATGATGTTCAAAGTAGCAAATAATAACAGTGCACACATATAGATGTTGCCAATTCCCATGTAGGAAAGACATTTTTTTTTCTCCTAAGTGAGTCTGCGCTGATTTTGACCATCTAATAAATAAATTAATATAATTTAAATAAGTTAGTAATATAATTTAATAATAATTTGAATAAGTTAATAAATAAGCATTCAGATTTGGGTTCTGAGAGAGAAAGTATGTATTTGAGAGAATAGATTAATTCCTTTTTTTTCATTAGTAACATCTTTAGGTATCTGCTTTGTACCTCTGCTTTAAAGATACAGTGGCAGTGGTAAAACATTCTGTACTCTTGCTCTTAGATGTAGTCACTCAACTTGTGTTTTCTTCTTTATGGTTTTGTACTGACTGCCACTGTGACTGTATATGAATCAAATCACAGTATTTTTTTCTGCTCTGGTAGATTATACTTCCCTTGGCATTTGTTAATATTTGATGGTATTTCTCTTGTTATTGTTGATTTTTTAAATGTTTTTTTTTTCTCTCTCTCTTTTTTATTTATTTTTTTTTTTAACATGAGGCAATATTTTAAGAACACTGGTATAGGAATAGTCTGTAAGTATGTAAATATATAAGTTAGGAACAGTTTATAGTTGTTGCAGATGCAAAGCCACAGAGCTGTGATCCCAAGGGGATGGAAATTCGAGGCATCTGCAGCAGTAGGTATTTTCTTCTGACTTTTTTTTTTTTTTAAGTTTTTCAGTTGCATCCACAACCCAGTAATGCCATCTTTTAGATATATGTTGTCTTTATGAAAAAAGAAGTACATGTTATCAACTTGGTCCAATGTAAAATGAGCGGTCTGGAGGTAGCAGAACTGCAATTGCAAAAGTACTTTTGCAGAAGAATGCACGAAAAGATTTAAAAATAATTTAGATCACTATGATTTGCAGATGAATTTTGTACCTGAATTGTGGTGTTGTTTATTCTTTTCCTTCTTACAAAGGAAGAGAAAAAGTTCTCTTCCTTGTAAGAAGAGAAAATATTTTTATATGTCAGCCAGATTCCTTTGGTTGTAGCTCTTTTCTATCTGTTAAAACAATTCATTGCATTTAATTCTCTCAGTATTTTTCCTCTTTAGTACCTTTGTATGATCTAGAATATAATCACTATTAATCATTTTAATCACGAATGCAATATACATGTTTTCTCTGATTCTCTAAACATCTACTTTAGATTTCCATACATCAAGAGAGGTAAATGTTATTATAAGGGTTTTAATTGATAAAGTATATGTAAATGTTATTTTATCTAGTGTTGTTTTTGAACAGAATAAAAAGCACAAAAGACATTTTTGTTTAACTAGGTAAGGTTGCTCCTTCAACATCTTCGTCTGTGTCACCACCACTACCAACCATTCCTGAGGTTGCAGCAGAGTTGATCAAAGGGAGTATTTACCTAAGGTGTACCTTTGGCATTCCTTTTGCAAACAGCTCAGTTGGATTCGTTGTGACTTGGTCAAGACAATCTCCTGAAGGCATCAAAGAAGAACTGAGACATGAGACGACAGTTCATACATTCTCACTCATAGAGTTAGATGGGATAAACATCAGACTTGGAGAAAGAGTATGTAAAAAATTATTATAATCTCTTCTTATGGCTTTTTTGCCTAAAGGCATAATATTTAGTAAATGCTCAGAAGATATTAATAGTTGTTAGAGATGGAGTGTCAACATTTTGCTGTATAATTTCTCTTGGCAGAAATGTACTGCCACTAGTTTTTGTTTACATCAACACTGTCCCTACAAATGTGGAAATGTCATAGAATATGTCAGTAATTATCACTGCTATTAGTGTTTTGACACTGTCTCAGTACATTATACCATGCCTCCAACAGATGTTTATTCAAGTTGAATTATTTTCACTTTCTACTAGAATTTTCCTGATACTGTAAGTTAAGAGGATTTGGAATGTAACGATCTTAAGTGAGTGGCAAAATGAGTTGTGAGAAACTGTGCTGTTGATTCAGCAGATAGATTTCTCAGAACCAATAATGAACTACTGCTTGATGACTTTATATTGTGGATCAGATATAGTTTGATCTCCACCATCAAATTGCAAATTTAATGGGCAGCAGAATGAATATTTATGTTCACACTGTAACTTTTTGAAAAGTTAAAGCATGGGAAAGTCAATAAGCTTCCACGTGCATATACCAAAATACAGTTAAGCTTTCCTGGCCGAAATGAAAAGCAAATAAGCATGTAGCGCATGTATTAGTACCCAAATGAGTACTGTTTTTCCAAGCTGTTTAATGCTGATAGGGTGATGGGGTTCAAGTAAAAAGCAGACTGCCTGAATGGTTTACCAGACAATAGTAATTGCTAAACCTCAAGTATCCTTTGGGGCATTTGTGAATAGTAGTGTTAGGTCAGTGACAGTCAAAAAAGAAAAGGCACAGTTATAAATTACTGCTGTTGTGATTGTTTGTCTCAAAAACTGCATGTGCGGTCATGACATCTCAGAAAAGGATACAGCTAAACAAACAAAACTAACAAAAACAGAATCAAAAACAGTATTTAGCAGCATGGAGCTGGTTCAGTGTAAGGATATCACAATAAGCTTAGCCTGAAAAAGATAATTCAGGCTCATAAAACTGGGAAAAAATTACAGTGAGAAGAGAGGAAGGGGCAATAATTGTTTTGTGTAATCTATGATTGAATGGGTGTTCAACAAAATTAAAAGGCAACAAACATAGAATCAACAAAAAAAAAAAAAAAGTAAAAAATAAGAAAGTGAAGAATGCATGTCCACAATATATCATGATGTGCAGAAATGCTCCAGGGGCGATTAGTTAAATCTGTGGAAATTCAGGTGCTTGTTAAATGTGATGATTTGTATACGAGGAAGAGATCTTGGAATACTGATGTAATTCAGTCAATTAAACAGCACCATTCACAGTTGGTAACTTTGGACTCAGACAGAAGCTTGGGCTTAACAAGTTCATCAAGCTGACACATTATGGCTGAGTTTTATATTCACACGATCACTTCTTACCAAAAATATATTGTACTGTGTTGGCTTTTTCTACAGGTCTACTGTAGCAGTTCTGCTTTCTTCATGGAGAAGCCAAGCATACAGAGCAGCCCAGTTGACAGCGAGGAATTTTTTGCTGGCATTAAGGTCATTTGAACAGAAAACAATGTTTTACTTTATTGTAGCAGGAGTCTTTCTGAGCATTAGTTCAACAGATATTTAACTATTCATGCATTTTCTTTGGGTATGCTAGAACATTTATATGAGTTGATAGTTTGAACATTTATGTAATTATTATATGTTCCGCTCTGATAAGACAAAAGCAAGCAAATCATAATAGCCACAGTAGATAGCAAGTCCCCTGACTATAAGGAACTCAAAATATATTATTGATTTTACAAAACATGTTAGCAGTAGTGAACTCAGATTGGTCAAATAGTGGAAGAAACAAACATGTTTCTATGTTTCCCTCGAGATTCAGGAAGATTGAATCAACAGCTTCTGCAAGCTACAACAACCCAGTAAAAGCCTTGACCTCCAGCAGCTAAAGTAAACTCCAGTACCCCCTCTGTATTTGTAAACTAACCAGGGCCATGGCTCAGACTTGAGCTCAGGCTTGTTTCTGACCATTTAGTTGCTCTTTTGCACAATTTTAGACTATGCCATCCTCCCAGAGCATGGCTGACAGAACCTAGGTCAGGGTCCATTCTCATCTGGCTGTGGGGATGAGGGAAGGGTTAGACCAACCTGCCTTGGGTTTAGACTGGGATGCTGGGAAAAGTTTATAGCATGTAGGCATGAGCTGTGCCATGCTAGTTGATTAAGGGTGGAGAGGAAAACTACCATAGATTTACCTGTGGGTACTACTTTGTTTGTTGGCCAGGAATGGGACTATGCACATACATATTGTGAAAATTCCTGTTGACTTGAGTGAGGATTTACTTCTCATAATGCTAAGTGCATGCTTATATTTCTGCAGATTCAGGGTCCAGGTTAATCTCATGTCAGTGGAAGTCATTTTATAGCGCATAACATCTAAACACATTATTTTCCTTTTTATGTGAAGCTCCTAAGTAGCTTTTTTTTTTTTTTTTTTCACACAATACAACAAATTACCTATATGCTGGTTTCAAGAAGCTACACAAAAAATGCATTTTGTAGTGTTAATGTACTTGCTAATCCCTTTCTTACTAGCTTTACCTTATTCTAACCTGTTATTATCACTCTCTCCACACACTTTTTACAGTGTCCTCATCATATGCCAATGCTCTTTAGACCATCTGGATAACAAGTGGGCCATGTATCACACCATTCAGTGTCTTTAGGTTTTCATACTTTACTCTTGCCTGATAAGTAGGGGTGCTGTAGCTCACAAATGATGTTTGCATTTTAAGCATACTTTCTTCTGTGCTAGATACATCCAGAAATGTATGAGATATCAGAAGATGGCAAGGAATACAGACTGTCAATAGAAAGCAGTATCCCTATTCCTTGTCATGAATTTAACCAGGTTGAAAGTGACTGCAGTATATCACTAAGACTGAATACTGTTGATGAAGGTAAGTATTTTTGTATGTATTTTGTAAGCATTTTGTTACTATTTTGGTAAGCATTTTGTATGTTTATCATGTTTTTCTAAATATTCCCTCTGACTTGCACCTTCAGAGAATCCGGTATGTTATAAAATACTTTCTAAAATATTAAAGCAAAGTACGCAAAGGCTGTATGTACTGCTGTTGAAAGTATGGATGAATACGGCCATCATCCTTATTTTTTTTATTTATTTATTTTAATTTTTATTTTTTACTTACTGTGTTTTGGGTATTGAGTATACAGTCATGAAGTACTCAGCTTTTACTGTCTTTGTAGTATGCCCAAGTCATGTGAACATCAAGGGGATCCTTGCCTATTCAGACAGGCATTTTTGTCCCATCTGCAGGACTACCATGAAATTCATTTGGCTATCAGTGTAGAAAATTAAAACAATTTTCTTGGGTGTGTGTAGGGAGAGGGTTTTCCATGGTCAAACTCAAGGAAAATGCTCACTTATGTTCATTTATGAAAAGAAAAATCATTGCTATTTGTAGATAAATTAGTATTTATATTAAGAGTAATATACAGAATGTATAACTATAAGAATGTGCCTTGATTAGAGGAAAATTCACTAATGATGTGTTTTCATTAAAACAGGTAAAGAACAATTAGGTTTAAACTTGGTTCTTTCTTCTTGTCGTGTGGATCTTCTCCAGAAACCCTGCAGTAATGGAATCTGTAGTCAAGCTGCAGTTTATTTCACTGCTGTGACAGACTTCATGCAGGATGGAGACAGAATTACTAGAATTGCTGTCGAACCTATATCCAGTGAGAATTTCCTGTGGAATGGCTATGTTCCAGAAGGCATAAAGGTTGAAAATCTTCACATTAAGCTCTGTAAAACCAACAAGCCAGGAATGTGGCTGATATATATTAAGTTCGTATTTCAGTTTCACGCTTATTCTCGCCAAGATTCCTAAGTAGTCAATTTTCCTTTGCTTTACTTTCATTCAAATGTTGCATTTTCATTTGTATTGTTTCTTGTATTTGAATATTAACATAACTACTTAGATATAATATTACCTGCTTATTATAAAATAAGAACATAATATAAATAATGTGCCTAAGTCTAACCTGGTATGATTTACTATGTGCTTTTTTGTTTTGAAGATCACAGTAAAGGATCTACCAACTGCCTACTGCTACTCATTTACTGACCCTCATATAATTACGTTTGATGGAAGGTAATCACTTGATTGGAGCTTTTAATTTCAAGGATTGTTGTTGTTGTTTGTTTGTTTTTTAATCTATGCTAGTGATGCAAGATGTAGTTTTCTACATTTGTTCTATGTATTTCACACTCTTTCCTAGATAATAGGATAAACATGCTCCAGTTAGTTAAAGCTTGTTAGTCATGTTTATAGTGTTTATATTTAGAAATACAAGTTTTAGGTTGTGGCAAAAGAAAGAAGCAAATTGACTATTACCTTCTTTAGAAGAATATGCCAAGAGAGAAATAATAGCTGCACATTGTGAATGTGAAAGGTGGAAATATTATTAAATATGATCAATGATAAATGGTTGAATAGACAAAACTGTTTTAATGCAGAAGTATTTCCAGTCTGCAGTGTGTTTTCTGTATTTCTGGTGTAACTATCTGAATCCCTGTATGGATCAGGTTGCTAGAAGCTATATTCTGTCAGTATGACATTGTGATGAGTTCATTAATGTCATCGACAGCAATGTATTCACTTCTGTCATTTGCAGCTCACTAAACCTTCTTTCCAAAGTGAAGACAGCTTCCTTAGCCACAGCTGGCATGGTTTTTGTATGATTCTGTCTTTCAAAGTGTTTCTAATTCATGGAAGAGTTCAAAACAAATACAGGTTCCACACATGGGACTTGTATATTCCCTGCTCAGCAGAAGAACATTTCTTTAAACGACAGGGTGAGAGGAAGAGGATACATTGCCTGCACATAAGTGTGCTCAACACACAACACTTTTTTTCTTGTGATTTTGAAAGAAAAAAAAAACACAACAGGTTGTAAATGGATGCTCTGATAGCACTGTGACTAATAATAGTAATAAAGTCACAGGAGTTTTATACTGTTTTGCAATTCTTTCTTCATTCGAAATTATAGGGATGCCTTCAGTGGGTTTTTTTAACCATTGACACGATGTGATCAAACTTTCTTATGATACAATGATTTGCTGTAACGTATTCTTGCTGGAATATGGCAAACAACCTTCTTTTTAAGGATAAGCGTTGCTAATTTATTTTATAAACGGGAAACAAACAGATAGGGAACTGTCCCTGCTGAATCACAGGTGTTCAAATGTAGTCCCAGCAGTTGGCCATCTGCAGTTTGTCTGCTAGGCCATTAAACAGAAGGCAAATCACTACTCTGCAATTAAATGTCAAATGCCATTTATAGCCAAGAGACTGTTAGACATGCAGAAAAAGTTTGTATTTTTTCTTTTCTTTTTTTTTTTTTCTTTCTTTTTTTTTTTTTTTGTTTAACTCCCTTGCTTCTCACCACCAAATCATTAAATTGGCTATTCTAACCTTGCTTCAGGGAGCAGATGGCTAACCCTCAGGGGAAAAAAATGAAGTCACTATTTATGGTTTTCGTCTAAAATCATTTTCAAATCTTTAGGAATAGGCATTCTCCATCTTAATAAAGCAGACCTTTTTAAAAGTACCTGACTTTCTAAATCATTTTGTCAAGGGTACTTGTACAGACTTCAGCGTCTGCACCTCACCTCTGCACAGTTAAGCATCTTCTTGTTCTTTCTGGGTGTTTGCATCGCAGTAGAAACACAAAGGCTAAGCATCCCCCAATTGCCTGTTAGAGTACACAAAAGCACTATTAAAATGCATCAGAAATTGGCAGTGGCTTCTTGATTACCTTTCCATTCACAAACATTTTCTACATATTCCATTTGAGATCCTTCTCTTCTTCCTTCTGTTTCTGCTGTAGAACAGATTTAAAGTTTTTGGTTTAGAGCTATCCAAAAGAGATATGATGGTGTTTGTTCAGAACAAAGTTACTTGTGTTTGTGAGCTGTACTACTTTTTGTTTTTTTTCTTTCATAATGCATAGAAATGTATTGCAGTATAAAAGCCTACCTAATACTAGAAATCTGTTTTAAGTTAAGTTGCCGACACCTTGGCGATATTATAACCAAAGTGACATAACATGCTTTTCTTTTGGTACCAGACTCTATGACAATTTTAAAACAGGAACATTTGTTCTCTACAAGAGTACAGCTCGAGATTTTGAAGTTCATGTTCGCCAGTGGGATTGTGGAAGTCTTCAGTATCCAGCATCCTGTAACTGTGGCTTTGTCGCCAAAGAAAGAAGTGATATAATTGCATATGACATGTGCAGCGGTCAGCTACATGAGTCACAACCACACTTATCCATAATAAGCAGGGACACAACAGGAAGAAATGTCAGAATCACTGAATCCTATCTAGGAAGAAAAGTAACAGTAAGTACATATTACTTTTGGATGCCTTAGTTATTTCAGTAATTATTTTTACCAACTCACACCAACTTCAGATCTAAAACATGCTTTATTTTCTGCAATTAAACAATGGCATAATGTTTATTTTATTGTCAGAGTACTTTGGCCAGTGCTTTGCTAGTAAATGATGTTTGAAATGAAGCAGAATTTGAAAGTCAAACAGTCCACTGCTGTTTATCATTATGTTGGTCTGAAATGCAAGCCACAAAAACAGATAGGCCATTTCAGTTTGTCTATTAATATAAGATATTTAGGTTTTGAATACTTCAGATATTAAATATTAAGAGAACATCGGGCAATAGAGAAATTAAATTTCTCACTTTTAGAATCAAGGATACTAAAAAGAGAAAAAATATAAGTGACTTGTGTGAAGTTGTGCACCAAGCTCATAGAAACAACATTTAAATTTGGAAGTGAAAATCTTGTGTTGTCACTTCAGCTATTCAGTTGTCCATGAATTCTCATGTATGATGAGCTTATTCTTTGCCTCTGCTTTTTTTTTTTTTTTTTTTCTTTTTTCCCTTTTAGTAAAAATGTTGCTGAATTGTATTCTTTAGTTCTTCAGACCAGTAAACTAAAAATCCTAATTCTTCTCAGTTTACTTCTGAGATGTCCATAATTCTGCAGAGTATTGTGAAATAAAATAAATAGCGAATTCTTTACACTACTCTGGGCTATCTGGAATACTTAGGATCACACTTTTTGCAGGTAGAAAATTATTCTGTATTAAGCCACTAACACATAGAATCATGTAGCTGGCAAAAAGAAAGTGAGAAAGGTAGGTGATCCCAAAGAGTCAGTTTTGTACTACCAGAATTATCCCCTTCCCATCTGGAGAGTAAATGGCCTTTTTTCTTTGGCCAACTACACTTTATTTCTCTGTGGTTTTGCAGTCATTGACCTTCTTCTCTAAACCTAATAATGATGAATGAAGCTCATTGGCCTGCAGTGTGCCATCTAGGTGTTTTCTGGGGTGCACAGGATTTGTATTTACAATGCTACACCAAAAGAAATAACAATTGCTGATTCAGAATAATTCAGAAAAGTTAGAGCCAGACCTTAATGGGATGTCTTTATATGCCTGGCTTTGTAAATCATTCATTGTCAGTGTACCTGATTTTATTAGGAAAAACGAGAATAATGGTTCTCACAATGATATTGTCCACGTCTTTTTAGGTTTTTTTTTCTTCTGGAGCTTTCATTCGTGCTGATGTGAGTGAATGGGGAATGAGTATAACACTTAGGGCGCCCAGTTCAGATTACAGAAATACAATGGGGCTCTGTGGCACCTTTGATGGAAGTACAGCGAATGACTATCACACTGCCAATGGGGTGGAAATCCCAAACAATTCTGATGCTCTTTTTTCTTTTATAAAGGAATGGAGGTAATAAATTACTTTTTCAATCAAATGACATGACATCTCTCCTTTGTTCTCTTTAAAACTTTGTTGAAATAAAGACTTTTTAAGTTAATATCTGAGTAAATAGAGACTGAGAAGCCAAATATTTATTTAAGTAGTAAGTATGATGTAAGATGAGTTTGTTTTGAACAAATCATCAAAAAGATCTGTCTTAATTCTTTTTTTCTATTATAACTTATTCCCATGTTTTTTACAATTTAACTGAGATCTGTAACCGTTCTGTAGATTCTGTAATCTATGCTGTAGAAGCATTAAGTATGAAACAACAAGGAAACAGGCACAGATTATTAAAACAACAAAAACATATAGATAAATTGAGATAGAATTTCTTCTTTTTCGTCTCTAGAATTTCACCAGGAGGTAGCTTGTTTGACAAGACACCTGCTTCACTACCATCTTCTAGGAAAAAGGTCTTCTGTGGCTGCACATTTGAAGATGCTGGATTAGATCCATCTGTACATAAACTAAAGGTGGTTTCTAAATCAGAACCTCCCCTGTCTTGTAAAGATAGTGAAAATGGTAGATTTCTTTCTTTGATACCAGGACTGGATGTCACTGATGAGTATCTCGGTCCTGTTGATCTTGTCAAAGGCTTAAACAAACGTTCATCTGTGCGTGAAATGGAGTCCTCCACACTTCTGCAAAAGGAGGATAATCAAACCAAACTTCACCAATCATCATCAGTAAACACACATGTCTCTGCAACCTCAGAAAAAAGTTCTGAGGTAGAAAAAGAAGGAACTTCAAGCTCAGATATTAAAAGAATTTCTGACAGTTACAGTAAACTTCAAAAAAGTAAATCTGTTACAAGTAGAAGGAAGCGCCAAAGTTATTACAAATATAATCCAGAATTTCTATTCAAAAGTCTCAGTCAAACAGATTTAGAGGGGTACAGGTACTTTTTCCCGGAGGACCACTCCACTGACAAAGACAAGAAGTTTCTTCCTTCTTGGCCCACACCTTCTGGCCTCACTGAGTCTAGCGCTCTGAGATTGTGCCAGCAGGCAATAGCCAATTCCAGCATAGGAAGAGCTTGTGGTGGCCTTCTTGGCAGAAGAATGGAAGATGCAATCAGTATCTGTGTTAAAGATTTACTGTTGAAAGATGACCTCAGATGGGCAGAAGCTTCATTAGCTCTTTTAGAGAATGAATGTGAGAAGAGAGTTTTAGAAGAAATGAACTACAATCAACAGGAACTTCAAGGGTTTGTTGAGAACCTGCTTATTGCACTGAAGTGTCCCACTCTGTGCAGTGGTAATGGAGAATGTACAGAATGGGGCTGCGCGTGCTTTCAAGGCTATGGTTCATATGACTGCAGTGTACTGTCTGGTAGGTGGGAAAAGCAATGAGATTTACTGAAATAATGGTCTCCATGTTTGCACAACCTATGTTTTACTTCACTGTTTTTCTCTCCAGCTTTTATTTTTTTCTCTTCCTGCATTGGCAGGTGTTTGCTGTGGTGGGCCTGTTCGTTATCCAGCAGTCTAGCTCCAATTTAATGCAGCCTTTATTGTTTTCTATTTAGCCTTCTTGTTTCCCAAGGGGAAAAAATGGGCGTAGTTAATGGTATGTCAAATTTTAAAAATTTACTACTCAGTTTGCAATCCAGAGTGTTGCCTCAAGAGATTGGTGTGTTTCCACATGCTGTCTTCTTCAAGGAGATCTGCCACATCCATACACTCCTGCTACTTATTAACTGCAAGTAAGATGTTTTTGGTAATGTTACATCTCCGTAAGCTGTTAAATGTGGAAGCAGAACTGATGGTGAAGAAAAAAGTTTACCTAATAGAGCTGGGCAAGTTTTTTTCTTTAAATGGGGCATTGTCTGAAAATGCAGATAAGCAGATAACACAAAGAAAATATGAGAAGTGTTAGAAAATTTAAAACTTTTTCAGAACTGTTAATACTTAATTTTATAATAGTATTTTTGTTTTATTAATCTCTTTAAAATAAATGGAGGAAGAAGGAAGAGTAATAAAACAAATATTTGCTTCCTCTTTAACTCAAATATATGGGCTTTGCTTTAGAGAAGTATTCACAAATTTGTTATCACATGAATGTTTCATCTGCTTTGTAAAACTTAAGTTCCAAGAGAACATAAAAAGCCTGACTTTGAAGATAAAATTCATTTTAGTGACAAAAAATGTTGTTGCCTGTACCTTTTCTCTACCGGCTTCAGATTTTTTTGTTCACAGTTTTCTTAGTTGGGCAGAGAAATAAAAATATTGCCTAAAGTAAATGCATATAAATGAGTACATTATATTGATCTTTATTGTCTAATTTCTACTTCAAAGACCAAACTCCAGAAATTACAGAGCTGGAAAATGCTGGACTGTGTGATATTCGTCAGTATGACTGCACATCAGTGAGGGCTTTTGGACATGGTTTCAGGGAGTCATCAAATCTGAAGTGTGAAATTATCAGATTGCAGGTAGGTCTCCTGATATAGTAATAATTCTGTTTAAATTTCTCTGTGAATAAGGAAATAATCATCTATCTAATCATTTATGTTGGTATAACCCAATACTTTTGTAGAAGCTAAAAGCAGAGGCACTTGGCACTTTGCAGCAGGCACTCATGTCTTTGTCAGATTGCACTTTCCTCAATGATAAAAATATGAAACATAATGGGAATGTTCAGTGGCTAAGATGGAGATAACAGCAAACAGCAGCTATCCATCTGGAAAGGACAAAGGTACAAAGGTAGCCCTATTGGTAGGAAACAATACGTTGCTTGCTCTTTCTATTCTTTTTCTTTTCTTTTTTTTTTTCCCCTTTAAGTGCTTTTGGAGAGGAAGTGAAGTACCAGTTCTTTGGAAAAGGACAGCAAGGTTAAAGACATCACTAGATTTCTGTCTTAAACTAAATGCTCAAAATAGCTCTTTTATAAATGTAATAAATCTGTTACAAAAAAAAAAATAAAAAGGCATTTTCAAGATGTTGTCCATTTCCTAGGGGCAGAATACTGTGGCTGCTTAATAATATGTCAGCTCTGTAGCATTGGATTGAGCAGGAGATTAAAAGTACTGCACTGTAATGTGAGAGTAGTCTGCAAAGACAGAATTCTTTTAGTCAGACCTAGAATTTTCCCAAGGCAAAAATAAAAGACATTTACAAGTGTTAGTCTGAAATGAACAATCTGTTATTACAAGTTTTTACACGGTATTATACATGAGAATAAAAAACACCTCCCAAATGAAACTCGTTTTCACTCTTGGTGACTGGGAGGAATGACAAAAGTGAAAACATTCAGAGGGAAACTTCTGCTCCTGAAACAACAAAAAAAATGCTTTCCTTAGTTCTACTAGATGCTACTATTAAGCAGCGTGGGTTACAGATTTTTTTTTTTCTTTTTTTTCCTGTGCACATTTATCCACTCATCTGCTTCATTGGCTTGAAATGGGGGAAAGTTAAGAGTATAGGTTAAAAGAGTTTTAGACTATCTCACAGACACACTGGGAGTTCGTCTGCAAAAATTTGAATTGCTTCTGTCTTAGCTTATGGCAAGATACTTTGATAAAACACTCTTTGTGATATTATACGTGGTTCTGAACTATACAAACTTTCTAAATAATCACATTTATTGTGACGTCTTTTGTTGCTTTTGGTTTGTTTGTTTTTTTAATTTTATTTTGATTTTTAAAAATTTTCTTCCTGAAACTACCAAGGAAAGTAAGTTTGTTTCCTTTTAATTTTCTGACTGGAATAATGGTGGTTTTGTGCAAATGCCGGCAGAGTTACAACATATAGCACTTCTTGTAGGTATTTTTAGATAAATTTAACATTTTTGCAAAATTTAGAGCTAATACAGTCACATTTTTTATTTCTAATGTTTGCACTTCTGAAAGATTAAATCACATTGGTTGTCTACAGGCTGTCTTACCATGCACAGTGCTATAAGAGATGAGTCAGAGAATTCTGTACTGGAGTACTTAACAGATGCAAAACCAGCGTACATCTCTTGGTAGAGGTTTGGGCAGGACATGACTAAGGAGTTAATGATTACACAGTGCCAGAATATACTTAGATTTTGCAAAAGATAAGAATGTGTATAAACCCCAATATCTTGTTCTAGTAGATTTGTAGATTTTTAATGGATTTTTGGACAATAATATTTCTGAAAAAGTATCTGAATGTGTCTCCAGCTGATAACAAAAGGCTTTTGGAAAAATAGCATCACATTTCAAAGCATCAATGATCTCAAAATCACATATTTGACAATGCTTAGTTTTTACATTTTTACTCACCCTTGCTATAAATTTCTTATCACGGGATGAAAGAATATTGAAAAAATTAGTTTGAACAAAAATACAGCATTTTTTAAACTGATTTTTTTTAATCTTAAAAAATGCAAAACTGTGGTTCCTACATCAGTGTCAGGATTAAATAAACGTTTCAGTCTGTTCCAGTAGCTGAAAAAATAACCAACTCAGTAAAACTTAGTTAAGCTCAACATGATTTTGATCTTTCTGTTCTCTCAATTCTTAATCTACCTCACCCTATTTTCAATACTCTTAACCCTGCTTCCTATTGCAATCCATATTTCTGTCACATTGTACTACCATCCCTATTCTGTTATCTTGAACTCTCAAGACAGTTCCTTGGTTGATTTGCCCTTGCTGTAGTATAGAAAAAAACTCCAGGGTTAATGTTGTAATCTGTTCATTTGTGAAGTGATTTAGTGGCTAACTGCCAGTATTTGCTGGCATCCAAAATCATAGCTGAGCATTGCCAGAACCTCATCTGTTCATTTGACTAAAGCTTGTCCACTTCTGTGAGCAGAGATAGAGAGGCATAAAGTAACTGCTACATCAGATCAGTGCTACTTAGAGGTTCACCCACTGCTTAACTAACTCTTCCATCATTCTCCAGAATTCTTATTGATAATGTCATGCCAAAATGCCACACACCAGGAAAGACTTCTAATCTTTCACATTAACAAATCTGCTTTTAGAAAGTTAGAAATCTGCTTTTGGGGGAAAAAAGTGATATTTAATGTTTCCTACAGCATTCTAATCCAGAGACAGCAGACACATTGAAACACTAAGCAATACGCTTTTGTTTTGTTTTGTTTTTTCTCTGATAAAAATATTTTCATATTCAATTTCATTGAAAAACAAATTATTTGTCCTAAAATTTAGTATATTGATAGCCAGTGGATTCCTGGAGAAACTCTAATTATGTCAGCTGCCTTCCAAAATGTCAGGACTGTCGACTGCGAGTTACCAAATAATGGCCCACAGTCTGATGTCATGGATCTGGTTGATGATGAACCCATTGCCTGGTGGAAAATAAAGGTACCTGCAGAAATTTCAAATATTCACTTGCAGATACTAAAAGATGAAAATACACTGTGTAGATAACCATTATTTTTTAGTGGTACAGTGGGTGGAATTCAGCTTGCTTAACATGATGTCTCATTTCATCTCTTAAGCTGCATATGCATGAATGATATCTAAGATAAACTGTACGAGTCAATATGGTCAGTAGACCCTAAAACCTCTTCATTCAACCCTATCATAGACACCTACATATGGTCAGTTGAATACCTGCCTCATCTTGTTGATACCACTGATTAGAGTTTTGCTGACTATTACAAGAGTTTAAACAGCTAGAAGTAATGCCTGTCATTGAGTTGAATCCCACAATAGCAGTAAGTGCTGCTGAGATGTTGATACCTATATTGGTTAAACTATTTTTACTCTATGTCTTTCAGATTTCTAATGATGGATTAACTTACAGCAATTCTAAAACGATGATAATATACGATGGAGCCTGTCAGATATGTGAACTACAGGAATCTGGATTATGTGCACTAAAGGTATATCTTTCATTCTTTGTATATTACAAAAATATGCGTCTTTTCAGCTAGTACGAATATACATCCTGTTCCTGTTTACAGCAGGAACTTTTCATGCCCAGCACCAAAAGAGAAGCTCAGATGAGACAAATTTGAAGGAAAAAACCCCACCAAAAACAAACAAAAAAAACCCAACACTGTATATAATTAACAAGTAGAGCCAAGCATACTGTCATTTGTTTACTTCTAAAAGTAGAAGCTGACAGCTGACAATTAATCAATCACATTGCCATTTCTCTAAAAGGAGAAAACATGCAGCATAGATGGACTCTGTTATGGTGAAGGTGATACGAATCCAACCAGCCCTTGCTTACTCTGCAGGCCTGACACATCAAGGTTAACTTGGTCAGTTGCTGAAAGTAAGTTCTGAATAGTTCTGATTTGTTGTCTGTTTGATATATATATGTACATATATTTTAAGCAGCAAGAAGTTTAGGTTCTAAGTTTCAAAATGAACAGATATGCCAAAGTTTTGAGCTTAGTTAAATGTTTCAGCTAAAGCTCAGTGGGTACTATTTTAGTTTGTAATTTGATCTTGTTTTTCATCTTGTGTTTCTCCTAATTTCTGAAAAGGATGTTTTCTTTTCCATACTAGACATGTGAAAGATAGACTTACTTGTTGGTTTTTATTTTTCTCCCCCCTGTTCGCAGTAACTAACAAGAAACTACTGAAATTAACAACTCTTTGAGCCTTATTGGCAGTTCACAGTATTTTGATTTTTGGTACAGCCATGTCCACAAGTATATTCAACATTTAGGAATAAAAGGTATCTCCCAATTAGCTGCATGTTCTTAGGCAAGGTTTTTCTTTCACTTTTTTGAACAGGTAGTTTGTATGCAGATATCAAATAGTCTATACACATAATTTCATCATTGGAAAATTCAGAGTGGAAGAGGTCTCAGGATGCCTGAGTCCATCCTCCTGCTTAAAGGTCATCTGTGAGCTCTGTGAACTCAATCACTAATTAACTTGTGGTGTTAATAGTAGCATAGAAGCTATTATTCTTTCTTCATGACTCTCACAGAATCATAGAATTACCCAGGCTGGAAAAGACCTTGAAGATCATCAAGTCCAACCGCAGCCTAACCAGTACCCTAACTCTAAAAACCCTCTGCTAAATCATGTCCCTGAGCACCACATCCAAATGGCTCTTAAACACATCCAGGGATGGCGATTCAACCACCTCCCTGGGGAGCCTATTCAGCTACCTGTGAGTCCACAATTGCAGGCAGAACAATGAAAATAATAAATGAAATTTCAGTTGTAAAATTGTATGTTATCTAACTTACATTGTCAGCAATGTAGCTCTGCATAAGCAGCTTTTCTGCAACAGCAGCTTTTCTGTATACATATATCTACGAAAATGCTTTGTAAAGAGCTTTGCATAAACACTGGTAACACCTCATGGGCCTAGTAACAATGTTTAATACAATATTTTGTTCTACAGAGTCTTTGACTCATACCAAACAAGAGGTGAACACAAGAAACCAGATTAGAAAGCAGGTTTAATTAACCATTTAATTATCCACTTAATCTTTGGATCTAAGTCACACTGATTGCATAGATGCATAGCCTAAGCAAATACTTCAGTGTATATTTATATGGTGGTTATGCCTGTTTGTTTTCACCTGGTGTCTCAGGATATCTAACAACTCCTGCTAAATGAATTAGAGTCCACCAATGCAGGAGTCTTATTAGCCTTTTTCAGACTTAACAGTGAGTAGGCTGTATGGTTGAAATGCTTCCAAGGAACAGTGAGTACCTTACCTATTCCATCTCACCATGCTCAGTTTTGCTTAGATGCTCATTTCAGCCCAATCCCAAGTAGTGTTTAACAATGTCTGTTCATTTCTTAAAGGTAACACCAAATAACTTTTGAGTTTTATGAATTCCTGTGCTTTCACTTTTAAACTGCAACTCTTAATAAAAACAATGTTTAATTTTTGGACTTTCTGTACTTTCACTTTTAAACTGCAACACTTTCTAAAAACAATTTTTAATTTCAATAAATTCTGAGGCCTTTTTATATGTAAATTCAAGCAATCTTTACAAGCTCTTACATACTGTAATTTCTTGTTAATGTTGTTACAGTTATAATGAAAATCTCTTTTCTTCCTGTCCTGTTCAAATGACTTTAGAATTTAAAAGAAATAGTCACATATGTCTTCCTTAACAGAAAAATATGTTCCTTTTAAATTTTTATAAGTATATTGCAACTCTTGCTTAAAAGAGAAAATATCTCCTTTGTTACAGACAACCAGCCTCCAGTGCTTGACACTTTGCAGGGTATTCTACAGACTTTTTATGGAGAAGATTTTGTATATCAGTTTTTGGCTTCAGATCCAGAAGGCTCTGCTATTCTTTTCACATTGGAGTCTGGTCCTGAAGGTGCCAGTCTTTCCCCATCAGGTCTCCTTTTGTGGAAAGCTGTGTCAAAGAACCCCCATAAATTAACATTTTCTTTGACAGATGACTGCAATGCGGAGACTAAGGTAGAAATAGAGGTAATTAATATTACAGTAAAATGACACAAGCTAGTAAGATGTTTACAGTATCTAATGACAACATTCATTGCTAGTTCATAAAAAAAAACCTGTCTTATTTGTTTTTTAGGTCAGGGTAAATTCATGTGATTGCCTAAATAATGGCTCATGTGTGACAAACATTAATTTCCCACCTGGAAGTGGGAGATACCTGTGCATGTGTGTGGCTGGATTTGAAGGTGATCTCTGTCAAGTGAATACTGATGACTGCAAACTCAACCAGTGTAGTACTGGCAAATGTGTGGATGGAATAAACAGTTATTACTGTGAATGCCCACCTGGACTTCAAGGTAAACTACTACATTATATATTCATATTTATATTTTCAGTTTTCCTCTGGTGAAAATAGTAAGACAGGAATGATAGTTTTGGTTCCAGCATGGTTCCTCCCATGCCTGCAGATAAATGTCCACAGAGTGTATCTTCTTTGTGTTCTGCAATAAGCAAGAAACTTGGCATATGATGAAAAAATGTATGCAACAAGCATAGTGAGCTGTCCTTATTAGGTGTACTGAAATATTTTTATGTACTTAATATACGCATTTCTTTGTATTTTAGCATCTGCTATATTCTACTGTTATCATTTCTAAAAATATTGTCAGAGTCTGGTGACAACATTATTATAAAAATCTGTTATCGGTTACAGGTGAAAATTGTCAAGATGACATAGATGAATGTGCCTCCAACCCTTGCTTCCCTGGAGTATTTTGCTTCAATACTTTTGGTTCTTACTATTGCAGTTCATGCCCAAATAATCTACATGGAGATGGGAAGTCATGCTACGGTAATACGATCTGTTTTTCAGAAGAATACTATTGTCTTATATCCAGACAGGATATCTCTGGATGGGCTACAGTTCTAACAGTAAATTAGAACTCTACAATAGTCAGCAGAAAAGAACTCTCTGAATGTTGCCTATGGAGAGAGAAGCTCAGATGGTCACAATATCAGAATGTTGTGGGTCACACAGCTATAAACTCTTTTTCCAAATGTTTAGAAATAAAATAGCTACCAAATGCCCACATTTTTTCATACTAGGAATCTGTGCAGTGTATTTTTTCTGTGTTATTTCCATAATACGAGTAACTATTGACAAAACGCTTTGCCTTTAGGCTGCTTAGCATAGATTTATTCAAATAAAGACACTTGAGAAATCAGGTGCCTAAGATTAATTTACAATTTTTATGAAATTTCTGAATAACTCCCATTTTTAGCATACTCCGTTGCAAATCTTCAAGAAACATTTTTTAATCTTCATCTGTTGTCTGAATTTTGAGTTATTTTTTCTACTGGAATTCTGTAATTAATTTGCTGATGAAATAAAAGTAACTATTAATGTGCCCTCTCATTTTTTGTTTTAGAAACCTTTGAAGATGTTTCTGTTGAAAGAAAAGATTCCACAGGAGAGGCTGCAGAGAATAAAGGTGATTTTATTTCATGAAGATAGTGACATTTCTGATTCACATACTGATTAGAATATATCTGGGAAGTTACAAGTTTTAGTCAGCTTTATGTTATTCACTTTAATTTTTCAGTTTAATTTAATTAAATTAATTACTTGGTATGCATTCTTATTTCTAATATTACAAATGACACTGAAATGTCAATATCAACAAATCCCTTAGGTCAGTCAAGTCATTTCATTGTCAGTGTGATGTATGACATTCTTTCTGCTGCCTTTTGTTTTTGTGACTAACCACTGACGTGCAATAGGTAACATGGGGATAGGGACATCTGTTATATGAGATAAGGAAAAGTTTATGGCATTATGTTGAATGCCATTTTCATACTTCAATTCAAAAGAAAGGTGAAAAATATAGCAAACGAGGGTTCTTAATTCCAAAACTCCTTAAACACTGTTGCTGGCATTTCCAGCTCTGTGCCTGCTGAGGTGTTGTTCACAGAGAATTCTCCTTGGGTGTCTTTCTTTATCTCTGAATTGTTAGCAGGGGAGGAAAATGCTCTCTCACTCAATTGCCAATGCTGGATAATTCTTAATCATTTTCTTCTGATGCTTTGTTTTTCAGCAGTGGGAAGCATAACACTTCACAGTAAGATTTAGGGCAGTTTAACCTTTTTTTTTGTTTACTGTTTTCTAATACTGTTTCAAAGGACAGATCTTAAGTTGAACAATCTCCTCTAACTTCATTCCTACTCAAACCCATAATGCTAAAAACCCATTGGAGGCCTTCTGCCATTCTTGGGTTAATGTGCCAGACTCCTTTCTACAATCTACCAGAACACCCACTTTTTCTGGGCAGATTATGGAGCACTTCTCATTCAGTTTGCATTACCATCAAAAAGAAGGCTAAGTCCATCTTTGTCACTGAAAACACATATGTAAGATTCCACTAATAAAAAACATACAGAAACCATGAAAATGAAGAAAAATATTCAAAGAATTATCAGAGAGCTCTGAGATAACTGAAATAATTAAGTAAACTAAAACATGATAATATTTTTGCTACTAAGTAGTGAATTATTCATATAAATTACTTCATGTGATGTAAGTAAGCGTAAGTGGGTAAGTATATATTGTGACTAAATATTTGCTTCCAGAATCTAGGCTTATTACCTGCATTTAGACACACATGTGAACAGTAAGCAGTATCTTTTGTTTAAACACCATTACAGTAATCAAGTTGGTATGGCACTTGTAATTTGCTCTGACAATAAATTTATTTGCTGACCCAATACCAGAAAATCCCTGGCTGCCTGCTCCAAAAGGCCATGGTGAGAGTGGAAAAGGATGAAGCCAAAGTACATTTGTCTGCCAGTTGAGATTTATGTCCTACTGCAAACATTTGTTCTGGTGTAGCACACGGAAGGAGAGGAATGAATGGAACATATGTTTTTCTGTTCAGAATATATTCTCCATTCTTGGAAGAAAAAAAATCTCCTAATATTTCTGTACATCTTTTCTCCTTTTCCCTAACATCCTGTAGGTTTTGAACAGTCATCATTTGGCAAGGTCTTGAGCTCTGTTCCCAGTTCTACAGATGTCCCCCAAAGATTTATTTCTATAGAAATGGACAATAATATCACTCTATCAGCCTCTGGATCAAAAACAGTCACCACTGTGAAGCCATATAATTCTCAGAGAAGTGCTTCTGTACAACCAGATGTTACTGAAAACATTGCTCATACTATTGGTAGCACCAGTGGACACCTTAATGACACAGAAGGGGCTTCTCCAGAAAACACAGTGATGACAGCTTCTCCAAGCAGCCATGCTGTATCAACTGAGAAGAAAAGGGCACAAGTTGAGGCCTACAGACATTGGGAGTCTATCAGGAAGCCTTCTCTTAGCAGAGAGAACACAAGCAAAAGGCTTTCTTTGTCACACAAAGTGTTTAAAGGTGGAAATGCTCACAGAGTTCAGTACTTGTTAGCCAAGCGTAGACTGAGTCCTTTGCCTTTTGCCCTTGTTGAAGTGACTGTCCCACCAGAACTGCTTCCTGAAGCTTCAGATGAAATAGTGCTTCCTAAAGCAGTAACCTGTGCTGATCTACCTTGTTTTCCTGGAGTACCTTGTGAGTCAAGTCAGGATGATAGAGTCAAGTGTGGTCGTTGTCCTTATGGTTACTATGGAGATGGCTTCAATTGTAAAGGTATTGCAAATGACTGTACTAAATGCAGATTTTATATATATGTATATAGGTTGCTCTGAAAGTAATGCTCCACGGTCTTCACACTACATAGCTGTAGTTATCATGTTCCAAGAGAAAGGTTGTCCTCTTCTCCCTCCTTATCCTGGAATTTTGAGGCTTCAGCTTAGTATCAGGATGTAGTGGTCAGAGCTGATGACTTTTTGTCCAGGTTCCACAAAATCCAGCAGGTTCACCTTTTTCCTATCCCAGAAGACTATGAACATCACTTTACTCACTAAGGTCTACATCTTGAACTTTTTTCTTTGATGGAGAATTCATGTGACATGAATTCATGGTGAGAAGATGTCTTATCATTAGTAATGATGTACTACAGGAAAATGTCATCTTAAGGCCTGTATTGGTTCAGTAGGTCCTGACAAACTTGTATACAGTGGTGTTTCTGTTCCATGTGAACATTTGTGGGACCTATTTTGCACAGACTTTGCAATTCTTTAATGTTGCCACTGTCACTTCCAACACATAGAAGCCAATATTCAGTTTCATGCACATTTCCCTGGTTGCAGCCTGCCTATTCATGTGAATGAGCAGATTGAGATACATTTCATTCTGTAGAGTAACAGCTCTACATGGACATCCAGAATGTGGCTTGTCTCAAGTCTCTGTAACACTACTGAAACTCACCACCCACCGCTTCACTGTGCCCATATGTGCTGTTTAGTCTCCATAAGCAGTCAGCAAATAATGAATGTCAATGGGCTCCATTTTTTCCACGTGGAGGAATTCAGTGACACATCTTTTACATAATATGCACTTCCATGTCAGACTCCATTTTGTAGACTGCCCCTCCGCTGCCATCTGTCACATGGCAGCAGATTTAATGGAATATTGTTGGGAAGGTTCAGCCTTTCTGCCACACCACCATCCGTCTCTGACATTGTGAGCCAACATATTATAATAGGGGGCATTACTTTCAGAACAGCTCTTGTATTTTTATAATGTGAGAGTACATTGTTAATGTGTGATTGGCAAAAATGCATATAGCTATCTCAGGCTCCCCTCTTACAGTCAGCGACCTGACTGAGTCTTTGTGGTATGCTCATTGTGCTAAGTAGGACATAGTTAGGCTGAAATGCCACTGTTTATTTCTTTATTCTTTCATGGTTTTCTTAATTGCCTTTCAGCAATATGTAGACAAACATGTGGCAAAAACATGGAGTGTGTGGCACCCAATATTTGCAAATGCAAGCCTGGCTATGTTGGTTATAACTGTCAGACAGGTGGGTGTGACATTTTGATTTAGCCCATGGTAGCTTGTATCAGTGAGTTAATTATTAAGATCACTGTTGATTTTTCACAGCTCTATGCAGACCTGATTGCAAAAACCATGGAAAGTGTATTAAGCCCAATGTCTGTGAATGTCCACCAGGTTACAGTGGCTCCACTTGTGAAGAAGGTAAACAGAATATTTTATACTTTTGGATCCATAAATATCCAAAGGTTGTTCTCAGCGACTTTCATAACTACTCATTCTGGCAGGAATGCAAGTTTGTTTGATTTTTACTTTAACAGGTTCCTATATTTAGTCACTTATGACAGCAAAATATCATACTTTGATTTAACTTACTTACTGCATCATCAGTATACTATACTGCCTGCTGATCTAAAATTAATGAAAAAAATAATGGTTGTTTTTAATTTATTTTTTATCACTCACATCTGAGGACACAGATCTTCTGTGCTTTTTCCACTGGGCATTTGTTCAGAGTTGCCCTTCCTCACTTTACCCCTTCAGTACCTTTTAGGAAAACAGAGGTCAACAAATTGCAGTTCACTTTTATGGGTGTGTATGTGTGTCCCCAGCAGATCCATGGATAGAATCCATTCCCTCTAACCTAGGTGCCTTTCTTAGGTATTGCCATCCCTAAATTGAGGCATACAAACCTCAGTTCCTTTGAGGAAGAGGGTAAGAATACAAAAGAATGTCTCAAACAACCATTTGAATTGTCTGTAATTCAGTTTCCGAATAATTTAATGTAAATTCCTTCTTCTCTCTATTGACTGTATAGAGAATGCAAGTTGTCTCCAGGTGGTGACTCAATTTGTTTACTCATGATTTACTTTACTGTAAGTACTGGAAACTACAGCTGTTAACTGCATCCTCTTAAGAAGAGTTCCTAATGACATGTCATGGTGGCAACCAGCTGTGTCACAGTGGTAAATGAGATGCTCTCAAGTGAAAGGGAGATCTGGATTCTACACACATCACCCCACAACAGTTTCCCAATCACCATGCATTAGGATATTCTTAGTAAGAGCACTTAGCAGTTCTGCTGAAGTAAGTGACGTTCCCAAGGACAGGCAGCAGAAAAGGAAGTCTGGTCTAGCCCAGTGATTAGGGCTGTCAGCTGGAAAGACCCTGTCACCACAACCATCTTCTGTGGATAGGTTTGGACCATCTGTGTGCTGACTCAAACTGACTGACTATTTTAATTGTAATTCTGACCACATCTAATTTGTAGTCTTTCTCACTCTTTTCAAGTGGATTTATGTGCATGTTTCCTTACACTTATATAATAATACAGATATAGATGAGAGATATGCAAAGGTTTTCCTTCAGTATTTCTGATGATGTGAAATTATGTAAAGATGGTGGCCATGGTAACTTTCACAGCAAATAGAGTTCACCAGTAACTGTATATGCCTCTAAGCTGAATGTGGAAGCTGGAAGACTGCAGTTCTGTCTGGAAATTGTCTCATATTTCCGTTCTCTGGGGGAGGCCACCAAAGTTGGAACTGTGTGTGCTCCACTGAAATCAAATTCTTGTTTGTTCTTGTAAAAAGGCATAACATGTTACTTCATTTTATTCCAGTTCTATCCCTACTGTCAATTACCAACCTTGCCCTTTTGCAAAAGCATGACCAATCCACACATCTTTTTAGATGTGATTTCTTGAACAACTTAATTCTATTTTCACAGCACACTGTAAACCACCCTGTAAAAATGGAGGGACATGCTTGGCCAGAAATCTCTGTACCTGCCCCTATGGTTTTGTAGGACCAAGATGTGATACCAGTAAGTAAAAAATCATAAGCAAAAAAGACAGAAAATTCTTCCTGTTCTTTGGGAACAGCAAAGCAAGTTATAATTTAAATATCTGATGTGGTGTGTCTAAGACCCCTGCCTCTTTGAAGGGTCCCATGCTTGGGTTTTATGACCGGTTCTTAGACAGTACTGGTGTATAAATATTGATAACATAATGTACTACAAAAGCTGCATGTAGTTTTTTGGTTTTGAATAGGAATGTGGAAAGGTGGAGTTTGTTGAAAGTGAAATACTACCATGCAGCTACACTTGTTGAAGTGATGGATACCTGACTGAACATTTTTGGAGTCTATGAAATCCATCATGTAATCTGAATTTATAATCTTGGATTTCATTTTCCTAGATTTCATAGTTTGCTAAAACTACATAAAACCAAATCATGGGTAATTACATGGAACGATGTTTCACATACCTGTAGTGCAACCTTTTTCTGGGTCTGAGATAGGATCAATCTATTCAGCAGTTCCTGAAAAGTGGATGAAGGATAAATTGTAACAGGTTTTTTTTTTTTCCCCCTCTTTGACCGATGGATGGTAGTGATTTGCAACAGGCACTGTGAAAATGGCGGTGAATGTCTCACTCCAGACATCTGCCAGTGTAAATCTGGATGGTACGGACCAACGTGCAGTACAGGTAACAGGGGACAGACACCACTATGGACTCCTGCAAGTTCCGCATTTCTGGGAGGCCTCTCATAATCTAAAATTTGTAACCATGTGGCTCAGACAGCAGCACTGTGTGGCTGCTTAATGGTGGGGAGCCCCCACTCTCCCTCTTGTCTCTGCATGATAGTTCTGATGCCAAGTAGCAGCTCTAGAAAACCAATATCAAATTCTTTGGGTAGATATTTTAAGTGAATAGTGTATTATGAACTCATCTGAGGCATTTAATCGCTGTCCTTGCAACAGAAGTAGATATTTTATGGACTTCATTTTTTTGCCACGGTTCTCACTCTTCCTCACCCTGTTTACGCAGCAATGTGTGACCCTGTATGTCTCAATGGTGGTTCCTGTACTAAGCCAGGTGTTTGTCTCTGCCCACATGGATTTTATGGAGCCCAGTGTCAGAATGGTAATCTTTTTTATTTTCTCCTATTTCCTGTCATTATGAGGTAATCAGTAAGAAAGCATTGTTAAGCTTGAGACACACATTTCATGATCGAGTCTTCAGAGAAGTAGTGCACCAAACATAAATATATATATGTAAAGCTTTTATGGCTGATTCAGTCAATGTTGAAGAAGAGATACTAAAACTTTGCTTTGCTGCAGTGTTCAGCCACTTGGCCACCTGCATCTATATTATATAGTCTGGTCACTTGTATACATGTCTGCTTGCCAACCTTGACACATTCTTATCTTATTCTGTATTTGCTGTTGTAATAAATCCACTAATATGATTCTTACTAGACAGGTTTGCTAGTTTATATTGATGTTTGGCACTATCAGGATTTTAGTGTTGCGCTGATTTCCTGGAAGAATGTTGCAAAAGCAAACAAAAACCAAAAAACAGCCTTTCTCCTTTATGTCTTTTAGCTGTCTGCAGGCCGCCTTGCAAGAATGGTGGCCACTGCATGAGAAACAACATTTGTACCTGTACTGATGGTTACGCAGGCAGAAGATGTGAAAAAAGTAAGCTTAAAATCCTTCCAAATTATGAAACCAATAAATTGCTCTGTAAACCATTAAAAAGTATTTAACATCAAATGTTTCTGAATTTAAGGTGTCTGTGAGCCAAGGTGCATGAATGGAGGAAGGTGCGTAGGGCCCAATATTTGCTCTTGTCCTTCAGGGTGGAGTGGAAAAAAATGTAACACGCGTAAGTATCATGTGGTTAACAAGGAGAACCACGTTGTAAAACTAATGTATGGTTAAAGGACAGCTCTGTCAACAGTGCATACGAAGTTTGTGCCAAAGAATTCTTAAATATACACACACTGACAAATAGTGATCTATAACTTGGCAGCAAAATGTAGAATGGGGAACCAATACCATGCAGCTCAGGCTAGATCATGAGACCAATATCCTTTTTATTCTTGAATGACATATATTTCTGCTTCTTTTTCCACTCTTGTCTAAACAAGATGCATCTGTGTTTTTGAATACATACAGCTGCAAAGAACTGGGTCAGTGAACAGAAAGAATTTCAGTTTGCACTATAGGACATAAAAAAAACCCAACAAAATAATATCACAGAAAAAGAACTACAGTGAAATATCAGAAAGCTGTGGAAACAGTGGGAAATGATTGGAATAGAAAATGCAATGGGCATAAATCCTTAGGAAAGATAAAAATAGGAGTGTGATGGAAGCACAGCTGTGGATTGCGTTGTATCTTGATGAAGTTATAGACAGCACGTAAATAAAATGTGGCAGCTTGGATAGAGGCACAGTTTGTGTGAAAATCAGCATGAGTGTGGATGGTAGAAATACAATAGATAAAACGTCAGTGTCGGTCATATCTCCCCACATGAGGCTCAGATAGTGATATGGATGGTGAGGTACATGATGGCATGGATGAAAAACAATTTCCCCTGTATTATCTTCTGTAATTATTGGAAAGCTCTATTGAAAAATAATAATAAAATAAAATCATCCATATGGACAGGTGTTAGGCATTTTTGGACTCTATGGAGAAAGCAGTCAGCAACTAGTGAGCATCCTCAAATGTAAATAAAGAGCAATCACTTGAGATAATATTGAACTTTGTTGTGATGGTTTTTGTGCAGCAATCTGTCTTCAGGAATGTAAGAATGGTGGAGAGTGCATTGGACCAAGTACGTGTCATTGTCCTCCACAGTGGGAAGGAATCCAGTGTCAAACACGTAAGATTGATGTGACCAACAATGTAAACTCTTTGTTTCTGAACAGTTTAGAATGCTTCAGAAATGTGCAATACCTTCAAGTCCTGTACCTTGGCTGTATTTTAACAGAGATCTGTGTTAAAGGCAGGACAGAGTACAGATTCCTGTGCCCATACTGAAGCTCTTTAGAATACAAAGGTAGTCTGAGACCATGTATGCAGTGGAAAGGTGAGATGCTGCTGTTGCAGCCCTGAGAAACCATTGCTATGTGCCACTTTTAAACACATCTTTGTCATGTCTGTCTCTCTATCTCATGTATTCTGTCAGCATGCTCCCATATTACATGTGCATCTTTGTATACAGAGATGGCATAAGCAAGAAAGTATTGTTGGCTCCACACGACTGTGAAGTTTCCTTTACTGAGTTGTCAGATAACTAAAGCCACATATCCCTCTCTCTTGGTCTAGCTGTGTGCAATCAGAAGTGCTTGTTTGGAGGCAAGTGTGTGTCACCTAATGTGTGCTCCTGCCGTCCTGGTTATACTGGAGTCCTCTGTGAGAAGAAAGTTCAGGTAACTGCACTGTCAAGATGTCATGACAGACGTGGCAGTTTGAAAGCCATTACTTAGCCCACTTGTCCAGAAAAGCAACACCAAATATACCAAGAGTGTTTTGTCTTCTTTCTTCATTTCAGACTCCAGTGAGGGAAAGATCCTAAAATTCCTGACTTATTCTATTATTTTACTCATTCCAGTACTTTGAGAATTCTTCCCAACACCTCAAGTAAATTTCCTTTGTTTCTAATTAAGTTGTTTCTTTTCCTGCTGCAGCCATTTTGGGAATGACTTCAACCATTACTCTCTTCTAGAGCATAGCCCTATACTGGGGAGAAGCATCACAATACTGATTTTCTCAGTGTCAAGTCAAGCCCTGATATTTTTTTATCTACCTACCTGCCTACACTGTCACTCAGTGTATCCCCATTTCATTTTTATGATGCAGAATTCACTTGGAGGAGCTGGAACATACCTAATTTTGGCACTGCTTGCTGGTACCGTTCCTCTGCGTTCATCTATTACATTTATTTCTTTTTCCTTCCAAGGTACAAAGACATCGTGGTTGAAGAAAGGAAGTTAAATGCCGCATGGATCTGTGACACCTGTAAATAGCAAGAAGTCTGAAGGCATTCACAGATTTTATTTAAATGAGGAGAATATTCAGAATCTTTCTTATAAATGTCATGTCAGTTGTGAATTTCTGAAAAGCTTCAATACAACAGCCTTGTAGCCATTGCAACATGTATGCATCTACAATTCGCAGCTACCTCAGAGCCTCTGATTCTTCACCCCATTCAGAGATTTCATAGATCACGCAAACCCAGAGCTCTGAAGCCTGTTAATGAAGTCAGCTGGGCTATGTGTGAGCAAGACTGTAATGTCTGCTGAGCACCTCTAGGAAATTAGACAGCACATAATCACTTGAAAACTGTACATTCTATTTAAAAACACTGTTCACTTATGTACTATTTGGAAGCATACAGAAGAAAGAGCACAGGTGGGTTTGGGGTATTTTTTTTTTTTTCCAGCTTGTATTTTCATTCTTGCACATGGTAGTGAGGAAGGAGGGGTAGCCTAAAAGACTTCAGTAGTAGTGCAGGCAAGGCCATGTGGCTCATTAACAGTCAACCAGCAGCAGATTAATTCTGGTTTATCATCTGTGGCAGGTCTTTGTATCCAGCAGCCAGATTCTGACTCTTCTTCATTACTTACACTCACTTGTGTGTACGTCAGTACAAAACGACTGCTGTCTCTAAGACTCTTTCATATTCTGAAACAGCATTTGGAAAGATGAGAAAATAATGTTTCTTAGGGGAATGTGGCAGTGTTTGACCGAGAGAGATTCCGTGCTGAGCCTTAAATGGTAAGAGTGGGAGTTTGCTGCACATCATGATGCCTGTATACATCTCAGAAATTATTTGTAAGCAAGCCATAAGGCTTTTTCCTTTTTTTCCCCCCTATTTCCTATTGCTCCCACTAATTTTTAGCTCCAACCAGCAGCAAATCAGTTTTGGAACAAATGAAACTCTGGTTTATTTTAAGCTTCCCTCCTCCTTCTGCCTATCTTTCAGAGAATGAATTCTGCTAACAGACACAAAACTCCCTTTGGGGCTGTGGGATGTTTTTCTTACAAAACAAGCAAACAAAAAAGCCTCATTATTTTTATGACCCATATTCCATTTATACGCAGTAATTCTGAATAGAAAGAAAATCCTATTCCTTTTGCCATTTTCTGCCACTGTGGGACGCCTCCTGCCACTCAGAGCTGTAAGAGCTCTCGTGAGCTTACATTTCTCCTCACCTTTCCATATCCCTCTTAATCCTTTCTGCAAAGTAAAGTGGCATTTTCAGAGCTCAGAACCATTTCAGAATGATTTCTAAGTTCCCGGTGTGTATTTCAGAAGTGTTTTCAATCCTCCACTTGCACTGTAAGTTTCAGTGGCTCCATGGCCTTTATCTTTAATCCAGCATCCAGGTGGATGATAGCCAGAGGTGCTGGGAACTCTTCTATTATTTAAAACCTGATTCACTTGAACTGTTTCCTTTCTCACAGCTCACAAAGATCTCTATGAACAAAACCTGACCAGCTATTGGAGCTGATGCCTCGGGCTGAAGTCTTGAATACACAATATTTTCTAAACGTGGCCACGCTGATATTGCATAAGCTCATTTTGTAGCAGCCCCCACTCCATGCAACATTTAGCTACAGAGGTGGTGCTCTCAAGAATGAGGTGTCAGGAACAGTGTTTTAGTTAATGACTTTGTGCAACCCTCTGTTCACAGAACCGAACCAATACAAATGCCCTTCTAGGATTTCAGGCTGAATAAAGGGTTTTAAATAATAACTTCTAGTATTGCCCACTGATTTTCATTGTTGCTAAAGGCAGAAATAACTTCTTTTTACATCTTCCAAATGCAAGCTGAGTCAAGGAAAGCACATCCAGACCTTTGCTACACTAGTTAAAAGCTTGGTGCCAATCTATGCTGTGTTCCTTTAAGCACACAAAACAGGAAAACTACCAGTACAGGCATAAGGAAGAGGTTTTCAATGACTACAGAGATTTATGCTGTTTCTCTTCTAAGAAAGCAGCACGTGGCATAGCTGGGTTAATTTATTCAACTTTCTCTCACCACTCAGCTTAGAAAACAATATCTGATTAAAGAGAACCAAGTAATTCCACCCTTGGTACAACCACTGATTGTGGAATATAAAATGTAAATGGTAAATTATACAGTACATAAGAAACAAACACTTCTCACTCTTCCATGTGTACTCTTAGTGACAGAATATTAGAAATACAACCAATGCACCTCCCTTACAATTTTCTCAGTCATTTAAATGAGAATCAGAACATCAGTATAAGGCATGTTCAGCCTTCCAGAGAGTGGGAGGGAATGGAAAAACAAACAAAAGAGAATCACACAGACACACATGCAACTCTGGAAACAATCATTTAGATCTCATTTATAATACATCATGATTATGTTTGACTTGAGATGAGAAGGACACTTACTAAAAATATTGTGGAGATTTAAATGGATTTTCTTAAAAATAGAAAAAAACAACCCATAGACACAGCAAACCCCTCAGCCAGAAGATGGTGCTACATCCAAGCTGTTCCTAAAATATACCATCACTTCTGGTGTGTTCCATCAAATTGCTGCTTTATTCATTTTAACTACTTCTAAACAGGTAACTATTTAAATTAGCAGTTGTTCCAGCCTGCTCAGACACACCAACTATAGATCTGCTTCATAGGCCTTTGTCTTATATGCCTATAATATGACTCTTAGGTTCTAATCACTGTTATTGTCACCCTTGGCTTTATTATCAGAAGTGAGGCTTTCCAGGAACAATGCTGAGATATTGTGCCTCCTCATATTTACTTACTTCTGTTCATTTGCTCTGAAAACTTGGGGCTGATGCCATTTCCTTCTTTCCATTCACTGCCCTGCAACTAGCATTTCACTTATGGTATTCAGCTGGACTTCTGAATTTCTGCTGTGACACAGACACAGAATTACACTGTCACAAAAACCTCCTCAAAATGTATTGAGGAAGGTATCTTATTCCATCTGCAAAAGCCACATTTTTCACCAGCGTGTCTGAAAAACCCAAGGTATCACAGTAAAAGCAGCACCAAGAAATACATTCCTCTTGTTCTGTCCCACGTTCCCAGCAACAAAACTTCCAGAAGACAGGCTTCTAGCAGGTTCCAAATGAACCAAGTGCAACAGCCTCTGATGCGAGGGTGGAGAAAGGCTTCTTGACTACACAAAGCAGCGACTACCTCATAAAAGAAAAGAACAGCCTTACAAATATGCCATTCAGTGTCTTCCGTCTGCCCTTGGTATGCTTTGTTTCTCTTCTAGACAAGTTCAGTAAATGTGAATGCCCCATTTCTTTTATTTCCAGTCTATGTTTGTTAGTGTCTCACCCCTGGCAAAACATGTCCTTCTAACACATTTTCCCTTGGAGAGGGATACCATGTTTGGCCTGGTTCAACTTGCATGTTTTGGCAAAGCCTTCCTGTGCTGTAGATTTCAAGGAACATGGAACAACGCTTGAAGTCTCAATCAGATCTGCAGCCCTCTCAGAAGGCTGCAAAACCCGAATGAGGCCAAAATAGCCAGGAAGGAATCGCAGAATCACAGAATGATCTGAGTTGGAAGGGACCTCAAAGATCATGAAGTTCCAACCCCCCTGCCTGGCAGGGCCACCAAACTTCCGCAATTACTAGATCAGGTTGCCCAGGGCCCCATCCGACCTGGCCTTGAACACTTCCAAGGACGGGGCATCCACAGCCTCCCTGGGCAGCCTCAGCATCCTCTGTGCAAGCGATCCACAGCAAGAAGGGCTCTTCCTCACTGCAGGCCCACAGATCCCCCAACACAACCTGCAGACACAACCTTGAACGTGAATCACCGATGTCTACATCTCCAGAAGGGAGATAAAGATTTTCCTGTCTTACTTGGATAAGGAAAAGAAATAAATTGGAAGCAGAGGAATGATCAGATACTCTAATTGTAAAAGTGATCAAGATAAGGACTCTTAGAGTATTAGCATGGATTAAGCTTTTAGAAGGTAAAAGTGAGCCTGTCTGAATGTGTACACTTTTAAAATAAAGCATAACTGATCAAGATCAAGTCCGGTTGTGGTGAGGGGCAGGAAGCACATACAGATCTAAATCCTGATTGTTGATAAGATGCCTTGCAGTTTGCTGATGTTCCAGAAAGATGCAATCTTCATGCTTCTGCTTTCAACTGTGTCATCTCAACAAAGATGAGTTACACTTTCACTAATAACCCCTTCTGATGATATCATAGTATCATAGTCTCATGTGGGTTGGAAGGGACCTTAGAGATCATTGAGTCCAAGTCCCAGGATTCGAGCCTCCTGTGTAGCAGAGCGGCACTTCTACCACTTGCGCCACAGGGGATTTGAACCTGGGCCTCCGGTGTTGCAACGCGGCATTGCTACCACTGTGCCACCGGGGCACACTATGAGTTAAGGAGGTTTTGTTTCATGTGCTTCTTTAAAAACACACAGTGATAATAAAACACAACAATCCCAGTCTGAAAAATAAACAATAATCAGATAGAAGAGCACACATCCGATCCAAAGTATTTTATTTGAAGAGTAAATTTTACTTCAAGGTCGGCTCTATCAGCTGAGACATAGCAGTTCTGCTTATGAAGAAAAATGAGAACAGCACAAAAACATACACTACACACACAGTAGAGTGCATCATACACTACACACACTTGGATATTTTAACAGCTTTATTACTATCAGCAATGCACCTCTTTCATAGAGAAACGCATTTACTCAGAATACTAAAGACAAAAAGCTACCTGACATCAACTAGTAACCGCTTACATTCCTCCCTATCTCTTCCCCTAGATTTTATTTGTGTATGAAGAGTTACAAGAAGAAAATACAGCTTATCTGTGCTGAAGCTGTTTCATTCCTTCCTTTTCTTTGAGCACTGTAGACCAGAGTAGGGCAGTCGACATCTGCACACGTTCGGAGCTATGCATTTTCCTCCATGTTGACAAGGCAGTTTACATACAGCTGAAATGAGGCACCAGACACACAGTACATCTTCTGCACAACACAAGATCATTTTTCTTTTTTGTCTTACTGTACTAACAGAATTGTTCCCTGGTGAACCATGTTGGGACAGCATAAATAAAAGCACAATGGAAGAACCAAAAAGCCATGCTTCTCAATTTATAACCTCGTGGCCTTCACTGGAATACAGCCACAGTACATCTAGTCTTGTTTGTGCTCCCTTCCCCTTTTAAAATGCTATCACTTCTATCGTTCTTGAAAGTTCAGACTGTCTTTCAGATGGACATCTCCATGAGAATTAGACAATGTAACACTGCAATGTGATGGAAAGCACAGCAATAACAGCAGCATAGCAAAGTTCAGGACTGCAGTAAGTGAGAAGCCCAAATGTAGCAATCATGGACACAAAAGCAAATGAGAAAAAAATAAATCTGTTTACTCTTGTAAGGCTTTAGGTACACAAGGATCTCCAGTGAGATACCTTCACCTCCACTGCCAACCCTTAAAGGAGGTCTGGGAGGGGCTGGATCCTGGCTCCATCCATTCTGGTCACTGCATGCACCTAAGCTCCCCTGGGTTGGCCCTGCCTCCCCACCAGGTGCTCAATGACTGGTTCAAGCCATGACTAAGCATTTCCACTACAGGGAACAATAAAAATTTCTGCTGAAACTTCTATAAGGCAGTTACTGGATCCACACATCCACATGTAAACAGTTTGTATGTACTAGGTGCTGCTTACATGTTGCCGTTCTTCCTTAGGAAGAGTGGGAGACCAAAAACACAATGGTCAAGTAAGCAGGCACAGCCATAAGTGTGCTCCCTTGACAGCAGTCAAGACAACAAACAAGAGGGCTGCGATTTTCTTATGAGCCCCTTTGCTAAGAGAGCTCAAACTGGAAGAAGTTTTAACTAGTTAAACATTATTTTGACATTAAGAACCTGAACACTTCTACCATTATGTCTGGTGCAGGGAGCAGAACCAGGCACTCTGCAACTTCTCTCTATGTCCCATACTTATCTTTTCATATCACCTTCTATCTCAATACACTCTTGAATACAAAGAATAAACATTTTCCCGATCAAATGGGAACATTATTTATTTGTTCTTGTTTGCTGGACAACATACATATTGCAGAAGAACTAATACAAGCCAATTTTAACTCCTTGAGCCACACAGATATTTCATATGCAGCAGGATTTAAACCAGAGACCTTGCATTCACTATATCCAGGTCAAAAGCAATGGTTAAAAGAACCATCTCTCAGTGTCCCACAGAGCAAACAAAAAGCTTTTTTTTCAGGCTCGGGACTATTGCCTTTAGCACCTGGGCAGTGCTGTTACAGGCATACGGAGCCATGCAACTCTAAGCAGATTAAAGGTTGTATAACCTCCATCTGCTTTTGTGAATCATGATTTTCTGAAATGCAAGTACTTGTTCAGTCGGAATGTCAGTCAGTACTAATCTCCATCACAGACAACTTTCTCTTGCTTTTTTAAAAACGCCTAGAGTTGATTTTTCCAATTTATTCTCAAAGTGAGAAGCAAGTTCTCCACATCTGTAAAATGAAGTTTCAAAACTGTAACAGTAGTGATAGCATTACTATAGTGGCTGTTTTTCAGTTCTTTAGACTGAACTCTCGGTTTACAGTAAATATTTCATAAATACAGTGTATTCAAAGTAATGAACTTGGCAACAATTGAGATCTGAATTTGAAGTCAGTTGAGGTGACAAAGTTCTGTCTTTCTGACCAAACTAAAAAGCCGTCTGCTCCAGATGCATATACATAAGACCCCAGTATGCAGAAGAACTTCTCATTTACTGCTCCAAGACACTTTTCTAGCAGCTCTGTTAGGCATTGAAGATTTGAACACTGTGCTGTGTAAATCAAACAAGTAGAGAAGGGATACAAGGAAAATGTCAGAAGTTATTTACCTAAGTGACATGCTCCACCGACCCATCCAGCTGGACAGCTACAAATCCCAGGAGCCACACAAGCTCCATTATTCCTGCAACCTTGAGGGCAAATTGCTAGAAGAAAAGAATGGGAAAGAGAGCAGGGTTTATAAAACTGATGCAGAAGAATCCTGACAGAATGAAATATTCAGAATGATACAACTCAAAACAGCAAAATACATTTTATTCCAGGTCAGATGCTCAAATAGAATTACTCTAAAGGCATTTCCAGGACCATGGAAATGAAAAAAAGAAAAAATATATATACTAAGTGTATTTAAGTTTAAATGTTAACATACACACACTTTAATGTGGAATAAATTTGACAGTATTTTGTCTGAATACATACCAGTAATGTGGGTTCTTTGATTCTCCTATAATGCAATGTTCCACAGTTATTAGCCTCTTAATCCTGTTAAAATAGCCACTGTCGCCACATTTTTATTGATATATCCTGAGACAAAGAAACCTGAGACTACTTCAATGATCTATTCATATCCATTACTTCTACTTTTACTACTTGAGTCTCATCAGGCTGCCATCAGGACATACTGTCAACACTCACCTTCCTGGCATCTTGATCCTGTCCAGCCAGAAGCACAAAGGCACTTCACCACCCCATTGACAGAGATGCATTCTCCACCGTTTTGACAGCCTCCTTCACAGCTTACTGCAGGGAAACAGCATGCACAGTACATTCAGGAGCAGCACAGGTAACTGAGTAATTATCTGTACAGAGCTGGCCATCAACTACTTATCACATCTGTAAAGACTAAAATTTTGACTATTTACAGCAAGGCACAGTTCCATTAGGAATTAGCAAGGATGTCAGCACATGCCAACTCAAAACGTAGTTAAAATTAAGCACGAGTTTTTTGGCCACTTAAGATGAGAGTACAAACAAATATGATTATCATGGTGGCCCTACTGCTACCTCCCCCCACCAAAACTGTGAACCAACAGTCGAGCAGATACATCACAGCAATTAATGACATGTATTCTCATTAATCTAGCCAAATCAGAGCTGATAAGCCAGTATTATGTAGTCAAGGATTCACGTATTTCATTTCCTGACAGTTCTTACATTTAACAAGAGGAAGAAGTGAGGGGGATTATTACTTTGATGAATGGAACTATGACTACAGCCCAGTCAAGTGGTGCTTTAGTAAAGGCCAACTAAGTAAGCCTCCTCATTTCAGAATTGTTCTGTTCAGAATTATTCTGTTCTCTGCAACAAGGCTTGTGAAGGGCTTCAAAAATCAACTGTATGAGGGGCTGAGGGAGCTGGGGCTGTTTAGTCTGGGGAAAAGAAGGCTGAGGGGAGACTTCATCACTCTCTTCCAGTATCTGAAAAGTGCTTACAGTGAGAGTGGGGCAGGTCTCTTCTCACTGGTGAGAAGTGACAGGACGAGGGGAAATGGCCTCAAGTTGTGCCAAGGTAAGTTTAGGCTGGATGTTAGGAAACACTTCTTTACAGAAGGGGTAGTTAAGCACTGGAATAGACTCCCCAGGGAGGTGGTTGAGTCACCGTCCCTGGATGTGTTTAAGAGCCGTTTGGATGTGGTGCTCAGGGATATGATTTAGCAGAGGGTTGTTAGAGTTAGGGTACTATGGTTAGGCTGTGGTTGGACTTGATGATCTTCGAGGTCCTTGTTCAGACAGAGGTTCAAGTCCAGCCTATAGCGTGAGCATCAACTACATCCCTATTCTACTTTCTCTGTTTAAGAACCTGTCATCTTCTGATTTAGATTACACTGAAAAGCTCAAGTTCTCCCTGCTACACAGATCCCACCGACCTACACTTTCAGTTGGCTTTTTAAGAAATAAAAAGAATATTTGAAGTCTTTTGCCATAAAATGAACTTGACTGTGTTCCAGTTTACCTCATCATTGTCAGTACTGTTAAGTCTACTAAAAATGAAAGATTATTTCTCAATGCATTACACAGTTCTGTGTTACAAGGTAGTGTCTCCTGTTGAAGATTATATTTTATATTTCTTTATTATGTTAGCATTTCTTATATCAATGGATTATAATTCGAATTGTTATTCAACCTCCTTAATGTCCTGGAGCTATAGTTTGAGGTTCTGCAAATGTAGATGTTACCCTAGTAGGTACATTCAGGTCATACTTTCTTCATAAAATACACTAAATCCTACAAGCAGCCCAACAAGCCTTTGGAGATCTAGCCAAGTTCCTTCTCAAGTCTCCAAGAGGTTACACTCCATGTAAACTCTTGTAGCTATTACACCTTAGGAAGGCAATAAAGCAAATGCCTACAGGATAAACATCGAGAATAAACAGAGACTCCAACAAGGCGCTTCCAGCTACTCTGACCACAGTTAGCAGAAATGCTCATCAAGTCCTTAGCAACAGCCCAACTAATCTGGGGGTTGGACTCTATGATCTCTAGAGGTTCCTTCCAACTCACACAGCTTTGTGATTCTGTAATTTAACAGTGCCTCTTCACTAAGACTTGGTAAGTTTCTGAGAGTCACAGAGAGGATTTTTCTGCTGAAAGAAAACCAGTGATTTCTTCTCCATCACTCTCAGGATTACCTTACCTACTACACAGGTTTCCCCTCAAACCGCGTCAAGTTTGCTTCTCCTTTTATCCTAACTTAGCAGTGTTTCCTGGATTGCCCTTTCCAACCCATGCATATATTTACTAGGCTTCACAAAACCATAAAAATTGGTCTTTGTAACTCCCCACCTCTATTATCTTGCAGTGTGACCAATACCTTGCTATGTATCTTTAGCAGCTTGCCCTCAATATTGCCATCTTACAGATACTATACCAGTTTCAGCCACCTAATGCAGAAATACCCATCTATTCAAAGCACCTGATTATTCAGGATGTCTGCTATATCACAGAAGCATTTAAAGCATGGAATATCACACAGCACATCAACACCATATTTGCAAGATTCAAAATTATCTCAGATTCTCCCAATAAATTTCAGTACAGACACTGCACACCATTATCCTGCAAGCACACAGACCTTCTAGTTCAGGCATGTCCCACTCACATAGCCCAGCCCATCCAGGGGCCACCCTGTGTCCCATATGCCATCATGGCAGTGGTTCTTGCCCACCAAGCAGCCCAGCCCAGGTACACATCCATTGCTCAGCAACAATCAAACACTGGTGTGCAATTGGCACTGTCTGGGCTGAAAGTGGGACATGGAGAAGGTGCACTGTAGTGCCAACTCAAGTTATGGCAAACAATTCTAAACAGTTTGATACATTAGCTAAACACGGTCCTGGAAACAGCAAAAATTATGCAGCCATGCTTGCAGTTTTGACAAAAGAATTTGAGAATAGGGTTTAAGATTGTTGGAAAGATCAACAATTTTTTGCTGTAGTTGCACCTCCATTTTCAGTCAGCATAACTACATTACCTGCAATTTTTCAAATGGAGTGTACTGAGATGCAGTCAGATATTTGACTCAGAAATGGTTTTTTATGAGACCTTAATAAGATCTCTCTTACCAGGAAGAAATATCCCCCGCTTCACAATATTCATGTCATCACATTTTGGCAGCACACATGCTTGTGAACAACTGCTTCAAGGATGAAGCACAATAAGAGTAAAATTCCATCAAAAATATCTGACAAACGCCTTGAGAACTCACTAAGAATTGCAGCCACTGCCATTGAACCAGACTGATGCATTACTTTCACAAAAACAAGGTCAAGTACCCCACTAGTTTTATGATTTTGTTGCTCTCTTTTTATGTTTTAATTAAAAAAATGTTAAAAAAAGAAAAGAAAAAAAAAAAAGAAAAGAAATAGGTTTTCTTACAGATATACATTAACTATGTTACATATAAAGGCTGCTCCGAAAGTAATGTCTCCTGTTTTATTACTCTGGCCAACAACACCAGAGATGGATGTTAGTGATATGGCAATAGAGGTGAACCTTCCTGTATTCCCTTAAATCTGTTGTTATGTGACAGATAACAGCAGAGGGGCAGCCGGACAAAATGGCGTCTGACATGGAAATGCATATGAAGCAAAGGTGTGTCACTGAATTCTGCCACGTGAAAAAAAAAAATGGCAACTACTGACATTCATCAGCATTTGCTGAAGATATATGGAAGCCAAACAGTGGATGTAAGCACAGTGAGGTGGTGGGTGGCATGTTTCAGCAGTGGTGACAGCAAACCTGCTGGTGCAGATTTTTACAAGCACTGAATGCAGGCTTTTGTTCATCACTAGCAAAAATGCACAACTAATGGTGGTGACGATGTAGCTGAGACTTTGCCCTATCAAATAGTGTGATTGTGCTCTCTGTACCTACTGTAGTTTTTATGGAAATAAATACAAGGCATTATTTTCAGAGCAACATATGTATTTTATATATTGTTCAAGAAAATTCCTCCCCACTGAATGTGGACCAGGCAAATCAAAAGGCTGAACACCCGTGCTTTAGACCATGCATTTTTTGACAGCAAAGCCAGAGGTCTAGGGAATGAAGGTCATTATTTCAAAGTGCATTAAAGTCTGGAGTTGAGAAGTCCCAAATACGTTTTATCTGTTCTCAAACTTTAAGCTTTTCCATGCTAACACTTGTTGTTTAACTCACCCTTATGACAGTATCTGCCCCCATAGCCAGGTGGACATCGGCATTTTCCAGGTCTCAGGCACTCTCCACCATTTTTGCATTTTGGGTAACATGTTGCTATAAGAAAGATAACAAACATCGGTGAAACTTACTGAAGCTAATGCTAAAATACATAAGAGATGTGTATTCTTTCAGTCTCCAAATGCACAGTTTGTCTTCACATTTCCTAAGATATGTTTGCTCTGCCATCCCATGCTGCAAAGGGTATCCCTGCACAGAGAGCACCATTTTGAAACTTTTAAACCCTCAAAACTAAGGAAGAATTTGTATCATAGACAGAACAGAGAGAAAATGTGAGCCATATAAAAAAGTAAAAAGAATACAGCTGGACTGTGATAGAAGTTTTTGGTATTTTAAGGCAAGAAGCAGCAGGGGAGAAAAGAGGTGAGAAGAAGAAATGACTTGTGCATAAGCTCAATCTTGCAGAATTCAAGGGAAGTCCAGTCTGACTGCAAATAAATTACCGAACACACAGCCCTCCTTTTTCTAGCCCTAAATCACTCCTCAATCAGACTGACTTTCTGAGAAAACATTTGTTCATTCACACACAAATTCCAGGACACCACGTGTTTCAGAGTCTCCTCTGAATTAACTGCAGGTGCGAGATGACTTCTCTACATCACTCTGCCTCATCCTTTGCCTGGATGAGTGAGAATTCCGAAACAGAGGGGAGAAAAAAGATGAACACTGAATAAGGCCACTGCTTGGTGGAAGTGCGAGGGCAAAATCCAGTTGAGGAATAGAGAATTTTTCATATTAGTAAACATAGAATGAGTACCTGCATGCAAATAAAGGACGTAGACATATGAAAGAACAATTCAGCACTCAGCACTACATAGCTTTTTTATCAAATACTTAAGTCACAGGGAATATCACACAAGAACTCCCAACTTAAGGAAAATCCTATTACTGCATTATTTCACAGGTTTATTGTATTTGGTTTTGCCCCCACAAAAACCAACATGGCAGCAGTATCAGAGAATCACTATGGAGTTGCATACAGAGAGAAAGAGTTGCTCTGCCCTGAAGACCAAACAGTTAAACTTGGTATCAATAGCATGAAGAAAGCATAGCAAGTAGGAATCACTGGTGTGAAACAGGAAAGAAACCAAGAGAATAGCAATGAGATCCTAAAAAGACAGTGTTGTGTATTATGCAGTGCTGGGACTCATTGGCTAACTGTGACCATTTGGACAACCAAGTATTAGTTATATTCATAGGACAGAACTGAAGACTCTCCATAAGGCTTCAGAAAGCATTTCGACATAGGACTGTGGCTCTGATGAAAAGAAAATATCCTGAAATCCACAGCCTACAAACTGCACATCTTTTCCTTATGCTGGTTTCACCCTTTGCCAAAATATCCACAATTATTCTTTGCCTTCCCTGAACAAGCCTGACTGTATCCCCAGGGAATGGGAAGAACCTGATCTGCAGCTGCTCGCTAGAACAGAAGTTACGCTAGAAGCACCAGAAAAACTCTACAATACCTGTGTCCAGAGGTCCAAGGACTGCTCAGAGGTAGAATCCCCACCAGAATCTCTACCTACATGCAGCCTTGCCTGTCTCTGCAATCCCACTTGGAGCAAGCCCCACACAAATTGTTGCTCAGTGTCTTTCCTTCATTATATTCATTACATATAATTCTATGTCTAAAATTATTCCAAAACCTGCACTAAGCAAAGATTTGTGTGTATTACTGGGTCCATTCACCTTGCAATCAAAAATTCAAATAACAGTTTTAAGACCATCTGCTTTAAAGATTAGACTTTTTTTTCCCCCCCTATTCACACTGCACATTATCATCAGTGCAGCACATTACTGTGCCTACACACCTGATGCTATTTGCTGCACCTGTCACGCATCCCATTTCAAAGTCTGAAAGAATTACATTTCAGATGAAATGCATTGAGAACTAGACGGAATACAACACCAACAACATCACATCTTCACTGGGGATATAAGGCAAGGCAGCTTTTCCTGGTTACTGAGTTTTAGTCACAGCGCTACAAAGTTAAACTTTTCAAGACATGGATAAGAACTTGAACACACCCACAAGAACAAGTTACATTTCGTAACCCAGATTCACACCACCCAGCACGGCAGTGGGACATCCCAGTGACTGCTGGCCAGGTAGCACCTGGAATATGAGTTCTTATGAGCATGACACAGTCTGAATAAGCATGGGATCCAGACAGCAACCTGCCTCCTGCACCCGTTTTTGCCTTTTCCTTAGTACCTCTTTCATTAATCCCACCTAGAAACATCAGTTCACATTCCTCACATTTGGACGGCAGTCAAAGCCTCAAAAGCATCTTTCCTTGCTCAGGAAAGTTCACACACCCTTAGAGAAAACGACAAAAGCAAGCCAATGCAGAATCCTAGGACACTTAGGCAAACTTCAAGCGGCAAAACCTGACCTACTGACAGCACCTCAATCTCACCTCTCGTTGCCCTACCCCTCGCCCCCCGCCCCGCCGTTACCGTGCTGGCAGAGCTCGCCCTCGTAGCCCTTGGAGCAGAGGCAGGTGCCGTTGCCGAGGCACAGCCCGCCGTGAAGGCAGCGTGGGCTGCAGGCCGCCGCCGGACCCCAGCTGACGGGCCGGCCCACCCCGCGGGAGTACTGTGCGCTGCCCCGGATGGCGCACAGCACCAGCCACAGCCACAGCCCTATTAGCACGAGGGGCGCTCCGCTGCCCCCGGCCTGCCGCGCCATGGCCGGGACGCTCCGCTCGGCTCCCGCTCGCTCCTCTTTCTCCCCCGGCTCATTCACGCTCCCGTCGTTTTTTTTCCTTTCGGTGTTCCTCCACTCCTCCCCCTCCTCACCCTTTCACCCGCCTCGCCGCGGCCGCCCCCCGCAGCCCCACGTCAGGCTGAACGCGAGGTGCGGGGGCCGAGCCCTGGGTTACAACCCGTTACCAAGCTGCTGGTGTCCTGCATGCTGCTAAAACACTCAGGTTAAACCACCCAGTTGTTGACCAAAGAATTTTATTCACTGCTTGTAAATCTCAGGAGTCAGTACTGTGACCAATTCTCTTTAATATCTTCATCAGTGACATTCACAGTAGAATTGGGGGCACCCTCAGCAAGTTTGCAGGTGATCCCAAGCTGTGTAGTGTGGTAGGATGGATCTACGCAGGCTCTGGCAGTGGGCTTAGGGGAACCTTATGAAGTTCATCAGCCAAGAGCAAGGTCTTGCACCTGGGTTGCAGTAACCTCCACTACCACTATCCGCTGGGGGATGTAAGGATAGAGCACAGCCCTGCTGGAAAGGAATTGAGGGTACTGGTGGATGGCAGCTGGACATGAGCCACCAGTGTGCTCTCACAGTCTGGAAAGCCAACCTTATCCTGGGCTGCCAGAGAGCTGGACTACATGACCTTTAAAGGTTCCCTTCCAACTTAAAAAATGCTATGTTTCTAACCTGGATGTCCAGTGCTACATGAAAAAAAAAAATAAATAAATAAAAATACAGAGTGGGAGAAAGATATTCACAGTGCAAAGAGTTTAATGACAGAGCAGCTACTGGGTGGTTATTTAGATGGACTAAGTTCTACACAGTTCTGGTGAGATCATTCTACCATGAAAGCTAGAAGTGGACCATATCAGTTATTGGCCACTGCACCACTTTTCAGGACAGCATCTTTTAGCCACAACTCTTGTCATGTAACTGATCTCTTGGCTCTTCTAGACTAGCAACTCTGTCTTCTCCTCGTTTTTGTCTCGAAGGTCAGGCTCAGGCATGAATATCATGACATAGTGCTTCAGAGATGTCTTGAAGAAGGGAAAGGACTGATGTATGGAACTCAATGCCATTATGCAGACAGGAAAAAGGGAAAGAGTATGAGTTTCAAAGCTGACTCCTCACCCAGCATGAAGTCTCAGGGAATATACTGTTTGAATAACATTCTATGACAAGTAAACAGCAATGTTTTAGTTCAAATGTGAAAATATCTTCAGTTACAAGAACACACACAAACAAAAAAAAGGAAAGAAAATGTTTTCCCCTTCATTATTGCCCATCTTTCATGAGCATTTCCTAACATTTTTAAGCATTTCCCAGAGAAAGCACATGATTTCAATGCCAATATTGAGCCCAAGGGAGATTTTTCAGAAGAGTTTTATTGACTAATAGCAATAAAAAGACAGTAAAAGCACTTATGTAAAGGATAGAGAAAACATACTTCTACAGAAAAGTGAAATAAACCTCATGTCTCCTGTAAAACCAGAGAAAAAGCAAGCTTTACTTAAGCTGTGAGATTTGGCTTTGAATTTGTTTCATAATGAGCATGGAGCAGCTTGGTTTGTTGACTAGATGATGCAGTAGAATGACCTGATAACTGAATTCACTTTGATTGGAAAGTAAAGTTTGTAATTGTTTGGTGGAATGAAAGGGAAAAAAACTATTTCTGTCAGAAAAATTGATTTCATATCAGTGACTTATGGAACACATGCTTCATAGAGAAGTGAAAATACAAGAGAAATCTGCTACTAATGTTACAGTGGGCTATCTTGTTTTTTTGATTAAGGTACATGTCTTATAATCTTTGCAAGACTGTATTTACCCTATCAAAGAGCAAAGTGACATGTTAAATGATTAAACAGGAGAACTCTATATGAGCAGTACTTAATAACTGCCCAAAATGGGCACAAATTCTCCTCTTGTTTGTACCCACGCAACCAGAGCATCTTTTAGGCAATAGCAATACACAGTTGCATTCATTGCTAATTTGCAAATACCCTTTCAAGTATTATTGATGCTGAATAAAAACACCAATGATATAATTACCTGTGTTTAAGTTGTCATAATTCACAAGTTTACTATCTGGAATAAAAGTGTCCACATCCTTTTCCTACTGCAGTTCGAGTTGTGTTTTCATATTCAATATTCCCTCTTGTAAATGTAAGGGTAATTGGATTGTGCAGATAGAACACTCTTGGTGAAATTGCTTGCCAGATATATATTAGAGAATAAATTCTTCCCAAATGGAATCACTTTGCCAATCACACAAGAGCAGAAAGAGAGAATGGAGACACTGACTGTGGGCTATATTATTTTCTGAGTACATCATAATTTTACAGTTCCTCAAGTTCTGCCAATAATTTTGGCCATCCTGAGTACTTCACATAATTATTGTTCTGCTTTTTACTTTTCTCCTTACAATGGTTTAGCGTGAAAGTGTGTGTTTCTGATACTAATGCCTAGCAACAATTCATTCACACCAAGTTCTTTTCAGGTTTTAATGACTATTCTCATTATTCACGTTGAGAGTATGATTTTTAAAGTACTATTTGTTTTCAGTCCCTTGTCCCATCTTCTCTGTTCCAAAAAGATGACTTGTGGTAGCTCAGATTAATTAAGAGCTCCCCCAGTTCTTTCTTTTCTCCTTTCTTTTTTAATTGCATCTCTTTCCAGGTTTCATTTGAGAATCTTAAAGTAATTAATAAGAAAGGAAATAATCGTGGTTTGAAATATGGCAGGTTCCCCTCCAATTGAGCTAATTAAATGCAAAGACTGTATTAAACAAGCTTGCCCAGGTGTTTCATTGAATGAAATAAATTTGTTTAAACATTATCTTATGTAGGAAGGATTAGGCTTCTTCACCATCTTTGTGCATCTAAATTCATCTCAGGGCTTATCAAATTTGCTGAGTGCATGTCTGCATTTTAAGGGGGCTTGCACCATGTTAACAGGGGTTTTCACTGAAAACAGAAGTGTCTCCATGCATCAGACATGTTTTAGTTCTAGAAGCAGAAACTGATTTAAAAAAAATAAAAATAAAAATCACAGTTAATGAGGTTGCTAATAGAGTTCACTTTTTGCAAAGAAAACTCACATTCAGTCCTGTTATAATTGTGATATACTTGACTCTTATTTTCCAACTGAAAAACAGGTAAAGCAGTTTTAGAACTGGGATGTTCAGGGGCTCATCTCTTGCTTATTTAAGTAGTTGAGGAAGGATTGTGTACATCCTTCTGTTTACTGGCTACCTGCATCATAGATCGTAACAGTAAACAGCCCCACTGGGGGTATTGCAGTCCAACCTAGAGAATAAGACAGCGATGATATCAAACCTGCATTATAACCCAAGCAGAGGCATTCAAAAAATATGTGTACTTTAATTCTGCTAAAAGAAGTAAAATGATAAATGATTTTTTCTTCAATCATACTCAAGCGTGAGATAGATGAGTAGAAGTATTATACAAAGGCTGCTCTGAAAGTAATGCCTCCCGTTTTGTTGTTATCCCAAGACATTAGAGGTGGATGTTGGTGGTACGGCAGTAGAGGTTGAACTTTCTTGCTGATATTTCATTACATTTTGTTCCTGTGTGGAAATCATCCAGTCTAACCACTCTGCTAAAGCAGGTTCCCTAGTCATATTGCTCAGGAAAAAATCCTATTTGGTTTTGAATATCTTCAGAGAAGGAGACTCCAGAACCTCCCCAGGCAGTTTATTCAAGTGCTCTGTCGTTCTCAAAGAATTTCTTTCTTATGTTCATATGGAACTTATTGTGTCCACTTGTCTTCAGCACTTAGGTGTCATGCTCCTCATCTCAGCAAGTAAAGGGCATGACATTGCAAGGTTCCCAATACCTTGAATTTTGGCATGGTGTGGAGTTTGAGGGGCTCAGAATTTTACAAAGACTAGCTAAAATAGTTCTTCTTCACCTTGCTGAGGTGCTAAAGTCAGCTTGCAAGCAGATGAAAAGAATTTGATTTCCTCACTACTCGTGGGATTCCAACCATGTCTCTCATAAATAAACCATTTTTTTGTTCACTGAATCTTATCTTTTGCCCTCAAAGAAATTTGGCATAATACCCAATGAAAAGAATAATTGAATAGCACTTGGTGTAACTACTGAGTGTAACTCAGATACCACACCACTGAACACAGTATAAATACCAGAGACCTAACGTTCTGTAAATTAATTGAAGTGGAAAGTCCACATTCACAGTTCATCCTGATAAAGAAAATCTCAAGAGAGTAAATAGCATTCCCCCCCCCACCCCCACACAGTATGAAGTAGTTGATTTTTTACTGTGCCAAAAGTTAAATCTCAGCCTCACTGGATATTGCTTTGTATCCATCGGCTGTCCACATTAGGTATCAAATCTGGTATTAATCATTTGGTATTAATATAGTTATTATTGTACTATAATCCCTGCACATTCTTTTGCTGAAATAAAAAGCCAAAGTAACACCACTCAAACTGCCCTGGAGCAAAACCACTGTCTGAGGAAGTATCCAAAGATTCATCTTCGGGACATAAAGATATCACTTTGTCTGCCACAAAGACATTGCCAACTTTATGGTGAATGTGTCTACTGTTCCATGGTGCTCAGCAACACAACCCAGCAATGTGGCACAGGAAATGGGTAAAAAAAGACCACATCTAATTGATATTTAGATATGGTAGGATGTAATTACTCATGCTGGAATTCATTCAAAGCGTCAGCACTTTGAATGCTCCCTTATTTAAAAAATAAAATAAAAGTACAATTGCTTCTTTACTGCTCACAGACAGAGACAACTTTGGCAGATGGTGGTTAATAAATTTGGTTTGATACATATTCCTATGTTTTTCATGTCATTTCATTTTATCTGAAATCTACCTCTGGACAAAGCAAGTGGTAATTCAAACAACAAATAATACTTAGAAGCTTAGCAGCGCATGATAAGTTTTAAGTTTATCATCAAATTGCCTGGTTCTATTAATTTTCACAGCACTCCTGAGGGATAATTGAATAGCACAACCACTTGATAAATAGCGGGGCAACAGAAAGTTGTTAGGCACCTCCCATTGAGAATTCCCATTGGGATGGATGCTGTACTATGTAAGTAGGACTTAGATGCTGAGTAGAGGAGTACAAAGCTGCTGCAAGCAGGATTCCAGATTGAAACACAGTGAAAATAAGCTCAGTGAAAGTATTTCAAACAACTGAAAATAAAATGTGGGTTGGATAAATTTGGTGAAGGTAAGCACAATTAAAGCCCTGCTGCTTAACACTCTTGTATTGCGCTACTTATATGTATGATTACTCTGCTTCCAAATGTAATGTTGCTGTCCGTCAATTTGTAGGTAGACTGGACATATACACCATGTCATATTTGAGGAAAAGAGAATTCTAACAGTTAACATTGAAATTTAAAAATCATGCTCAGTTCTGCAAAGAGCTTATAAGAGTGCCTCCTTCCCTATGCAGTGTCTAGTACTGATGTTGACATCCTTCATTTTTTAATGTGATGACAAGTCTAGTCCTGCATTACTTAGTATCTCTTTTGCTTTAAATAAGATGACTAAACAATGCCAGAACATACCTTTCCCTTTTTAACATAGTATTTTTGCCAAACACTCATTAAGTGTTAAAAACAACAAACAAACAAACAAACAAACCCACTACTGCAGGATGGAATGAAACATAAATATGATATAATTAATACTGTCAGGTTATTTATGTCCAGAGGCGGCCATTTCAAAAGATAAAAAATAGCTTCTAATCAATGACCATATCTCACCACAGTGACAACTACTGACTAACTTGCTGGTAATGCTTTAAAAAATATTCTGCATAAGCAGTTGTGTAGTATCCCTTTCATCTATATAGAGTCTTCTTACATTAGGAGCCATGGGGTTCCTGTTAAGACCCTATGCATTGGTTGACTAAAGGAGTATACAAAAGTACTTCAGTTGCAGATGTCAATTGTAACATTTCCTTACAAAGTTAATTCTATGGACTGCTTAATGTGGACTGCAGTTTGAAGGAAATTAATTGTTAGAAGATGATAGGCTTGATTCTTTCAAGATTGTTCTATCAGAAAAATGAAAATAACTTCTGAAATTGGCCACTTGCCATTATAAACTTGGCATCTTACTGTCCTGACACCTTGAACATGTCAGCCCCGAGATTGCAAATCAATACGTATTTTCAAGGAATAAGGTGACAAAACAGTCGTGCTCTACTCTGTAGATTGTAGATCTTCCTTTTCACTTGCTTTGTAATGGCACTCAGAGGAGGAAATGGGTTGAAGATCACAGAAAAAGGGTCATTGCTTCGTCTTCAGCCAGCTCAAGGGGAGTGTTCAAACGTTCCAGGCACAATTTACGCTGACCTTTACACTCAGTGATCAATATGAAACATTGGTAATGTTTGACTCACCATTAAAAATGGTATTTTTATTAGACATGAATACAAGGCTGGTATCTCTGAGGACAGCTGGTTACTGCCTCTTTAGCACCTGGAGCCATCCAGCCCCAACATCCCTGCATAAACTAAGAACTCTTCTTGCATAACATCAACCACTTAAGAAAAGTAGTTTATTCGTCAGAAATAAGGAAGGAGATAGAAAAAGAGATTGTCAAAGCCTCCATTGTTTACACTCCCATTAATTTTTCTCAGTGAAAAATTAAACACAAACCCTTCTTGAACAGCATAGTCAAAACTAGGTAGCAATCATTTTGCATACATAAAAATAATTCCACCAAAACCCAGTATTATTACCCAGGTGCTAACCAGTAGTAGGCTCATTCCACTGTTACTGTGTATACTTCTTTATTCTATTTCTGTAATTTATCTTCACTGATATAAAGGTAATGAGAGTAATCATAAGTAATATAAGCAGTACATTGCCAAAATCAAGTAGGACTGATTTTGAAGGAGTACCAAACAAGGAAAGTTGCAAAAACTACAACAGTAGAAGTTTTGGTGGTTGTTTTTATTCTACTTCTCAGTAAGATGAAAAATAGTGTAATAGTGGATGGAAGTTTAATTGACAGTTTTCTACTTCTAAGAACACCTTCATGGTATAACCCAGTATTCATGACTGTTTTTCCTCTATTGCTGTTATCTGTAAGCTGATGTGGAAGTCAGTGCACAATACAGTCTAGCAAAGTGAATGGAGCAGTTATGAGACTGTAAGAATTTTTGTCTACTTCGCAATCCCAGCATTCAGTATTGACCGTTATGGATTTGCACGGGACCAAGCTGAAGAGTCGATATAGTACATCCCATTGTCTCTCTGGGACTTGAGGAGTGCTCATATCTGGTCTGTTCACATTTCAGGAATACAAGGGAGCTAAACTGGAGAGTAAATACCTAAATGTCCTTCTTGGACACTAGCACTACATCTATAGGACATTGCATAAGCTGTGACAGATGTATCTATTCAAATCTGTCATAGATTTCTACTGACTGTGGCTTTTTGACATGTCCCATCAAAGAGCCAATAACGATGTATTTTTGGCATCCCTAAAAGTGCTTCCCATGTCTCTCAATTACTCGCCCACAGCAGAATGGCTGCCTTTATTAGCTTCTGCATTTCTATGTCATTTGTGTTATTCTAGTGCCATGTGAAGTATGACTTCCTGCCATTTACTGGCTAAAGGCAGCTAGCTGCTTTTTCCCCCAGAGGTTTTTTTTTTAATCCCCTGAACATACTACATTATGTGCTGGCCAGAAGTATTATTATTCTTGACTGTCAGTACGTTCATTGGTTTCTTTAGGTTCTCTTTACATCTGGTAAAATAGATGCTATAAATACTCAGCAACAATTAAGCTTAATTACAATTTTAAAGTATAATTAAGAAATACTTTCAAAGTACCAAATTCAAATAGCACATAACTATTCAACATGGACAAAAAATACAGCCTAGAAGCATACCCTGGGACCACTGTGTTTTACTGTACATATGAGTGGGATTATTGGTCTCCGCCAGCAAAGAGACATGACTGCTTTTAATATCTGGTCTAGATGCAGCTTTGCAGCCCTAGCACTGCCCTAACACACAGTAAGATGCCTGCCTCGTGACCAAGCAGATAACCTGCTACCTCACCTGACTGGGATTTGAAAACAGAAAGTTCCCAATTCTGATTCACCTCTGAGCAGAAGAGCCCTTCAGTTCAGAGGAATGGCAACCAGCCATTTAATTATGTGTCAAATCCTATTACTGCATTTTTATCTTAAACACACAGGCATGATATTAGGTTACATGTAGAAAGTACTAATTCTGCATGTAGTAAAGATAGAAGTGCTCAGCATTCAGATATCAAAATGTATTATAAAAGACTACATTTAAAAGGTTAATGTGATGAGAAACTGCTGCACACAGATTAATAGAGAACTGTTTAGAACAGTTTGTGTTAAACTCAGCATCCGTGTGATTAGTTGCTTTCTTCAGTACCATTGAAGGCAATACTCTCTTCTTAAACTCTTTCAGCTAAGGACATTCCACTGCTGTCTGATGTATGTCATAATAGGTAATAGGAAAAATGTTCCAAGTATGTTTTCTTTATTTTCCTTTCCAACCTGGTGATTCTATGATTCTATTATGTTTTAGTGGCTTAGTGGGTAGTAATGGTTTAGGAGGGTGATAGGACTAGATGGTTCTTTCCAACCCCGTGATTCTATAATTTTATTATTCCTACTGCAGCTTTGAGTTATTCTTCATGTTTTGATGTAATTTGGGGGGGAGGGGGTAGGGGGTGGGGGGGAAAGTAATCTTTTCCTTGTGTGGAGAATGAAGGAGCTCTGACTATAAACTTGATAATATGAAGGAGGAAAGCACTACTGAACTGATAATTAAAATGGCTTTTTAATTCCCAGTCTATTCTCATGGTAGCAAGTATTTTGCTTAAGTTTTGTTCCTGAAATCAGATTTACAGGCTGGAGCCTAACATGTGAACAACACAGGTATAGCCACAGTCTGTACAGAAGAAAAAAAAGACAAAAAAAAACCACAAACCACCAAAGTATTGCGATAAGACTTTATAAGCAAGATAGCCAGGAAAAAAGACAACAATTGAGACACCTTTTAGAGGCAGTAAATACCCTCCTCCCCCCCCCCCACCCCCCCCACCCCCGCTCCCCAATAAGTTGTCCATCTCAGGGTTCAGATGTACACCTGGTTTGCAAAGAAATCAGTGGTAAGCACTAACTATACTTTCTGTAACTCATCAATTAAGAGAATCTCCACATACATCTGACAGAAAGCAGACTGACTAATACTTCTACTTAGGAGCCTACAATTTAACAGATGCAATAAACAAAATGGATACACACTTTTAAAGGTGTTTTCTTTCTTTTCTACATTTTGTGGGAATTAAAGTTCTAGACCTCAGTTTGAGTTCAGTCACAACTATAAATAAACAAATTCCAGAGCAACTTCTATCACCCTGCAAAACAACCATCAACAAAAACAACCTAACACCAACAGTACTTACTATTTCATAGGATAAAGCCTTACAGCTTTTCAGAAGAAAACAAAACCTCATTTCAGCTTCAGAATATGTGTAGTGCATGCTGTAGAACCAAAACTCAGGGCTGTGAGTAGCTTGGCCCTACTTTCACCCAGATTGAGCCCAAGAGCTTCAAGCATTTCCATTGAGTGGTGCCAAGGGAGTAGGAGCTGACAAGTGTTGCTGAACAAGTACATCTAATTGAAGCCTGCAGGAGCTAATTACTAGCCATGCTAAATGAAGAGGCTCAGATGTTAAAGCGAGGTGAGGTTCAATCGTTTTAAAGCTGTGATGCTAATTTTTCCCATTTCCTAAAAATTTCCCCTTTATGATCCTTCAAGGGATGGAAAAATCTGCTTTCCTCTTTGGAAGTAATTTCAGCTGTTAATTAACATTACAGGTAGAGGTTTCTACTCTAGGGCTAGGGGTGAATTTTTTTTTTCTTTGTACCTTATTGCCAGACCTTTTTGAGGCATTTTCTAGCTAAAATTAACCCAAATAAAATCCGATTTTATTACAGCCTAGGGGCTGTAGTTCAAAGCAAAGCCCTTGCTCATTCAGGCAGGTGGTATGCATACAGCATTTAAATTCAGGGCACCTGAATTTCACTCAGTGAACTGAGTACATTTGCTCCTGTTTCTGAAAGATACATCATTAATTAAGCAAAACGCTTAGAGCTAGCCACGAAGTAATCCATGAACTAGAAACTTCCTGAAACGACTCTTTTACAAACAACCTTCAACCATATGAATGAACATTCTTTGAGTTGGGAAAATGTATCACTTCTCTGTGCTGTACCAGTAGCAAGAAAGAAGGGCAATAGGATGGAGGCAGAGAGCTGCCTCCAAGTGACTATTAAAGCACTTCCTTGATGTCTAGGAAGCCAGCAGAAACTGAGGAGATTACTCTAAATATCGGCAGTGTCTGAAATGGTTACAGCATCTTGGCTGTGCACTGGAGGACTCCTGTATCCCGCTGCATAGGGCTTCTGTATCTGGTACATGTCCTTGTTGATGCTCAGTGGACATAATTTAAGGGAAGTGCCATGCAAATGCATCAGAGCAAGATTAAGAAATGAAAGTTTGCCATAGTTGACTGCAGAATGGAATTTATATTGCCTGTCACTTGCATTTTACGTTATCAACCCTGTGAATTTGTTAAGGCTTAGACATGGCTATATGCAGTGCTCTCATCCAGAGGCAAACAAGATGCACTCGAGATATGGAGGCTGCCATGGAGTAAATGCAGAACTGGTTAAAAACACCCAACAGTTACCAGGAGCAGTTGTCAGGCATCTTCAGATAAGGTGTCGTGCAGAGGGTTCACTGGGATTATGGTTCATGGGTCTGTACCTCGACCAAACCCCAACATTACTAGCAGCTATAGTCTGAGAGGAGTCATCTTAGATACAAAAGAAAATTATATGCATGAAATCTGAGGAAATGATGCGATTTTGTGCATCCAGCAGAATTTAAAAGAAGGATTTCGATCTTCTGTTTGTGTTCTTTGGTTTGGCTTGTGTGGTTTATGATTACCAGTGCACCTAGCAGCTCCTGATGCTGCAGAAATAGGAATTTCTTTTAATTCCATAGCAGTGTCCCAGTGACAGCAAGTGTACCATATTTTCGGAGGGTGGTTACATTCTCCTTTTCTGATTCATTCTGACTTCAGCCCCTAGCACAGAACAGATTTGGAAAAGCTCATATTTGTCTTAAGGCCCCTTTAGCCTGCTTTTGTGGGCTACAAATGCTTCTTAGAAGGTGCAGCACTGAGGTTCATCCAAATGTCCCAAGGAATCTGGAGATTCCCTCTTAATCCTAAAATTAAATGAGACCTGCTTAACCTTCTCCCTCTGGATCTTCCTCTCATTTCAGTGATTCTAAAGAGGACCAATAACTGTGGTCTGAAAAGTGAGGAAATGCAGGCATTATCTTCCATGTTCATGGGAGCCTGTAGCTTCATTCTGAAGCAGCTGGTATTTTGGAACTTAAAAATGAAACACAACGCCAAGAAAAATGTGCATGCTCTGTGTTACTTGATAGCTTTTTCTATGAGTACAGGACACACTTTCAGCCCACTTACACCTTTGTGGCTTGGTAATGAAAGTGTATGTGAAGAGAAAAAACAGTAGTTAAGCCTAGAAGCTAGTCATTACTCTTTTTGTCAGGGACTGCATCTCAGTGAACTTTATAAGTAATTCATGATACTTTTTTTTTTTTTTCTTCTTACTCCACAGTTTTCATACTCCACTGTCCACTGAGACTGTGATTCCTTGTTGGGCTTTACAAAGAGTCAATGGTTGATCAAGAAGGGACAAAGGAGTTTTGTGAATCTGTGTTGAACTGAGGGGCTATTTCATTTTTAACTAAGTTTGAGAGGAGGAAAATGTCATCTAGTAACAAAAGGACCATGCTTAATCCATATGTCAAAGCCTAATAAATCTTGCCTTTGATTTTGTGATTTGTGAATGAATCAGTTAAATGGATGCTACATTCCTGAATGAACCCTTGTAGTTTTTATCCATTTGTGACACGAACATGCTATCCTGAGCGGGGTTCAGAAGGCGTGTTCATACAAAGAGCTGTTGAGGCCACTTTCATTTCCTTTCTCAAAGAGCCCAAGTTTGAAATGGTTTCCAGAGAAAATCAAACATCAAGACTCCACACTTCCACAAAGTAAGCAGTGAAGCCTCTCAGCAACTGAAAATGAAGTCACACAGCTGGAAAAACGGTAGACAGTATATGCAGAAGGTTTTCATTTCATTTCACTAGAGTATTTCTGTCAGGTAAAAGGTCTTCAGAAGCTATGGGCCATTTCTTTTCTCCCTTGAACTTTCTATAGGGCAGGTGTATGCTCCTTCCTGCCTTCAAGGTGTTTTTTTTTTTTTTTTTTTTTTTTTTAGGTGACAGGCTGTGAATGCCATGAAGCCCAGGGGAGAGCAATAGTACCAGGACAAAGCATTTCTTCTGCTTCCTGTGACCTCAGTGGAGGCACGTTGATCAGGACAGTGGAAGGAAGGTTTAGTTGCATGTTGCATTTAGAATCACAGAGTGGCTTGGGATCCTCAAGTTACAACCTCTTTTAGTTTAAAACCATTCCCCCTCATCCTATTGCTATTAGACTATTTTAAAAGTTGGTACTGTCTTCCTCTACTTTGCCCTTGTGAGGCCTCATCTGGAATACTGCATCCAGGCCTGAGACCTCCAGCACGAGAAAGCCATAGGGCTGCTGGAGTGAGTCCAGAGGAGGCCATGAGGATGCTCAGTAGGTATGTTGAATATTGCTGAAGTTAGTCTTTAGCCACTGGTGGAGCAGGACATAAGTCTCTGATGCTGGTGCCTATTCATGCCATCCTCCTGCACCAGCATACTAGTGACTCAGCAATCAAGCTTGTTACAAAAATTAGATTCAAATCTGATTCATCAAACTCACAGAGACTCATGAAAGATGCCTGTGTATCTCAAGAATAAGCTCATTCACTCATTCTCCCTTCATTACTACATCCTACATCTGTAAGGCGCAGAGCAGAGAGGTTGCCAAAATCCACTCATCCATATTACATTCATTCACTGAATCCTCTATGATGCTCTTCTGCTGCTGCACTGCTTTCTCAAATGCTTGAAACTCAGCACTGCAGGTTCTTTCTTGATTTTGGGACTTTGCATGAGGAGTCACTGAGCTTCCATCTCACATGAAATTGCAGGGGAAGAGGGGTTTTGAGGCCATGGCTGAGATATGGAGAGAAAGCAAAGCAGAGCCCCATTTCAAAGGAAGCCCTGCAGGAGATTTGCAAAGCTTCTTTAAATTGAAATCATGTGAAATCACATGTGTGGGTGAGACAGTGAATATAAGACGATTCTAATAAAAAAGGGACTATTGTTTTTTAGCTTGATTCTAGAGAAACAAATTAATGCATATGCTTGGTCTAGCTGGCTGGTCTCAGCCTGCCTTTTGCCCTCAAATCCATTGGATACCACTCACCAAACACAGAGATGAGGGATAGGTTGTAGAGATAACAAGTGCTTAAATGTGCTGCAAAAACTGATGGCTGTATAAAAGAGAACGATCAAAAAAAATATCTTCATTGTAGGAAAGACAGAACCAGGGCATTGCAAAATATCTGATCTATGGGAAGTGCTGGTTTGTTTTTCTGAAATTCCTGATTTTAAGAAAGGAGAAGAAAGTTCATGACTTATTACAAAAGTTTTGGGAGAAGGAATATTAGGGGTGCCCACATTTCCCAAACAAGCATTCTTTTAAGAAACATGTGGATTAATAAGTGCCATAAATAAAATAAATAAATAAATAAACCCCACATTTCTGAGTTCCACAGAGACAGTGCCAAGAGTTGGACATCAGGCAAGCAAGTTCGTTGCACACCCATGGACTGGCACAGCAAGCTGACTTGAGCTTAGCTCTGTGGCCAGTGTGCAGTTGGCTGAAGAAATGTGTGGCTTGTAAGACTGAAGATAGGCCTAAGAAGGAGGAATATGTTAAGATCCATCAGGGTTGTCACTCACGTGACACATAAACAAGAAGAAACTCTTCGCCTTTCATTCCTCCCATCTGTTAGCTTTACTAAAGTGATTTGAGAGAGTTGTTAGCTCAAAATTAGAAATAGCAATCCTTTTTAATCCAAAAGCTGGACAGATTTAACATGTTATTCCACAGTTCAACTGCTTGGAGGAGTGCAGAATACCTGTAGAGCCAGGAACCAGTGACTCAAAGTCTACTGTTAATTCTCAGTTCAGTCATGGTGTTGAAAGCATAGCAACAAGAAAAGCAAGTTTTCTAGCAAGAGATTTGGGAAAAACACAGTTATATTGGGTTGACACATCTATACATACAACTCTATGTCTTGATTCAGTCAAGCTGGCTGCAGACGGTAGACTGCATAATGCCTGGTGAAGGGTAGGACCTATATAATAGAGCCTATGTATCTCTGTGAACTCTTAGCCTAAGAAATGTATTTGTTTCTCCCTGTGAAATAATTAAAATATGTTTAAAATGTGTTACAATTTTGTGGAAGGCTTGAATTTATCATGGCACATTAACTCATCCTAGCATATGTTGTTTGACTATGTAAAACAGAATGGGAATTAAGTGCTCAGTAAGAGCCCCTGCAAATTTGTTATTTATGAAGATGTGGATGCATGGTGAATAATATGTTCCTCATTGTATTTAACAGTTCAGAAACCTACCTCACTTGGGGTTCTGCAAACAAAAGAAAATGGCACTGTCTACAACTGATGTCATTACAGGATTTTTGTGTTTTAAATGTTTTTTTTCTTTTCTCTGGTTTTCAAAATCTGATCTTGGTGGAAATCTCACCAAGGAGTTCTATTAAATATTAACAGCATGTAACACATACATGATTTATACCAACTAAATGCAAAATGACCTAAGGGTACAAGGACATGAGCGTGCTTATGAGAGTGAGTAAACACATGCACAAAGTCACTGCCTTCAATGCAGGCATGGATTAAGATTAAATAAACAAATGACTTCTGTCTATGGACATCAAATATCAAAAATGACAGGAGCTGACAAGTGGAGTTTGTCACACTGAGTATAGCAGCTTCCCGGGGAAGGGCTCAAGGGACATTCCTGCAGAATGTGTGCCTGTCCCTTATGTCACCTCACTCCAGTGAAGGATCCACAGGGACACTGGTAGCACCTGCTGAGGAAAGGCAGAAATGTGCAAGAAGTTGTGGACACTCAGGGAGGACCACATGAGTACCGTGCGCTCTTGAACCCAAATGGATGCCCTGAAACCAATCAATCCTGCCCATTCCCTCAGTCCTCACATTTCCTGTGGTGAAATTGACAAATTCACCAGATGAGCAGGCTTGAAGGTCCTCTGAACTGTAGCTAAGGGCTACGTTCCAGTTGTCCAACAGGACTGTCACGTCACATACATGCCTAAATGGAAGGGGTCAGAGTGTCCAGACAGTACTTCACATTACATTACTACCACTGGCTTTTACTTGGTTCAAGCAACATCTCTTGTTTTCCTCCTCTCCAGTTCTAGCTCTGCACAACTTCTGAGCAGAATGCAAACGTTATCACACCTCTAGTGGTGCCAGCCTTTCCAGATCACATTAAAATCATTAGCAGAATTACAATGATTGCATCTCACCCATCTCACTCCCCTAAAAATATTTAATGAAGATTTATCTAGCATCTACATTAATTTTGTCTTCAAAAGAAAGCAGCTATTTTTTTTCTTATGTGAATTAAAAACTTTCCATAACTTTTGACCAAATATCTAAAAGAAAAACAAAACAAAACAAAATCCCATATCTCAAAACAACAAATCCAACCAACAACCCTAAAAAAGGCTGCTATTATTAAGTATGAAATATGCATTTTATTGAGTCTTGGACCTAGTCCATAACTAGTTCGCAGCAGTGCAATGCACAATTTATTCTCCATCTGCTGTTCAACCAGGAAAAATGTGACATGAAAGGATGGTCCTGACTGAATACTGTAGGTTTGAATGAATGAAGTTTACTGACTTCACATTGCAGTGCGCAGTTGTTTCTGAAACTCCCTTCGCAGTGCAGCTTCTGTATTCTGAATACCTGCACAGCAATATGCATTCACAAGAATAAATGGAAACAGACAATGTAGGAAATGATGTTTCAAGCAATTTTCTGCCAGCAAAATATATAATTATTTTCATTGGAAAGGGCAAATATTTGATTAAAGAAAACTAATCATGAGACTGCTCTGTTGGAAGATACTCCAGCACAGAGGTGACTGCGGAGGTTAGAAATTTGCGAGTTGGAACATCTCTAATCTTGTTTTTTTCCTTCAAGTCTGTAAATGCACTCTGTGGATATTGAGTAATTAATTTCCAGAACCTAGACATTTCTAATGTTTGTTCACCTTCAGCGTATCATGCTGGCTGCCTGCCTGGAGAGCCATCACTGATGGCGCTTGCTCTTTATGACTTCAGCTACAACATCCAACCTGTGTATGACAGTGTAAGGCCTGGAAGGCTGTAAAATGCATTACATGTATAAACACGCGGAAAGATTTGAGTCTGGATATCCCAGAAAATACACAGGATATTTATATAAATGTCAACTCCACTATTCATTTTCAGTGCTTCTCAAATGACAGCTAAACCAGAAGGTACATTTCCAGCATCCTCCACCTGACACTGCCATGGTTGTGACCTCCGGGCATTATTGTGTTTTAACTTATTATGCTTTCAGGTACAGTCTACTAGACAGATGTTTCCATCACATATGTTGCAAATGGATACTGTACCATTTGTAGCCAGGAGTAAGGCCAAAGGAAAGTGAGAAAGGCTGCTGAGTAAACTAAATCAGGAAACTGTTTGGACAGCAGCTCTCCCAGCTGAGGTGATGTATACCGACATGCAGGACCTGCCCTCAGCTCGGTATATTGTCACATGGAAACTTCAGTTTGTATGTCAGTGCAGCTTGGGCCATTAGCCATTTTTTCTCCAGTCACCCATGTTCCAGGGGGAACATCGCTCTAGAGAGTACTGGCTGATACAGTCATTATTTATCATCATGACATCCCTCCTGGGACGGTTAACAAATGAGTCCCAGATGTCTCCTGAAAAATCTGTCAAGACCATCAGTATATTATAAAGAAGGCACAGACAGCCTTTATATAATAACTCTTCTGGAAAAAAAAAAAAAAAAAAAAAAAAGGAAAAGGAAATAGAGTCTAGACAATGCAATACTAAAGCCTAATAGCTTACTCATCAGCTAAATAAAACACAGAATAATTGTTAGGCTCTGGTATGATCAATGCCTGTTCTCCATCACGGGTCTTCCATGCTTAATAACTGGAATGTGTGTTCATGTATGCCTACGAAGACACATGCATGCTGTCATGATGCACCAGAGGTCAAAGTTACAGCGCTCTTCTGTTCAACTGAGAGAAAAAAATCTACAGAGAAGTGTCAGGATGTCAGCAGTGTTGGCACTATTGCTCTTCACACGTACAGACTCAATGTCTAGTCTCATTTTTAACTCAGCAGACAAAGCACTCATACTGACTGATCTCACACTGGAGCCTTTACCAAATTCAGATGCCCACCATCTCGATGTAAACCTTTTGCATGGGCTCCTCAGGTCTTGGGTCCAGCTTTGCCTGTGAAATTGCATACAAGCACTGGTGTTTCTTTGTTTGCCCAGTTCCCCCAGTAAGGAATAACAACAGGAACTGAAGCTGCCTCTGAAGCCTTGATCCTGCAGCACTTTAATCTGAATTTTGCTTCCTGAAAAAATTTCTACTCCTCATTCCTATTTCAAATAAAACCTAAATATTTCTAAGGATACCAACTTTTAGCCAGCACTGATAATGTCATTCTAAGAATAAAGCATTGGAGCAGTAATCTGTAAATGTCTACAAAAGGAGAAAGAAAGGATAAACAAGCCCATGTAAGAAAGATCAAGATGCTGCAATGACAAAAGCCAGATAAGGCTCTGCATCTCTGGAAAACTATTTTAGATTGAGGTTTGAGGTGCACCAATAAGACAGCACTTCCAGTGCATCTGGGATAAAAACCAAACATTAAACAAAAGTCAGACAAAATTTTAAGCTGGGTGTAGCTGCAAGCCTTGAACTGTCTTGAAAACACATTTTCAAGGCATATGACACTGCTTCCTTGTTTTCTGATTGTTCTGTATTACTTTTAATAGAATTAGGGATGAGGAGTGTAACCTGCCCTTCCTTCCTCTCTTTAAAAACTCCACAACTGAAAGATGAGCTGAGAATTACATGAGTTGCAAAAATCAATTTTACAGCACTGTTAAGCAAAGTATCTACTTTACAATTCCTCCCTCTCACACCTACATGCTGATAGTACTGCTATGCTATGCAGGATCTCTTACAGTTATTATTAACTCACTTCAGGGGCAGTGATTCTTTGCACAATTTAATTTGTACAAGTTGCACAGCTTTCTATTACCAGATGCCAAACAGAGAAGTACAACATTTAAATCTGTGTAATAAGAAGTGATATTCTCACTAAAGATTAAAGCACTAAAGCCAGAAGTTGGATCAGATGTATTCATTTGTCTTTTAAGTGAATAGCTTCATTTCCTAAAGCGCTGCATAAATGCAAATATCTTTCGCTTTCCATAGGATATTTAAACACTGGTCCACCTTGTCAATATACCCAGCATACGTTCAGCATTTTAGTGCAAAGATCTAGCTGAAGTAACACATCTGTTCTTCCCTCCTGATAGCTTCCACTGGGATACTGGATGTACCTTTACAGCTGGTAACTTGTTTTCCAAGGAGTAGCCAAAACACCTATTAAGTAACATCACATCAGCACTGAGGTGAGTTGGTTTTCCATTCGAGAGAAGGTTTTGTTTATAAAAACAGTATTTCAGCGGCATTTTATGTACAAATTCACATCTTTTATAAATTACAACGCTTTGCACATTTAAGATCCAATATATAACTTCTAAACATTATATTTTCAGGGACACTCAATGCATTTCAGTGCTCATTGATCTCAGGTTAATGTTGCAGCACCTTGTGATCAGCAGTGATTTGTAGAAATAAAGGTCTTCTATGTCTTTTTATACCATCATCAGCTGCAAAGTCAGCTCGAAAGTCACCTGATGACATCACTATTCATATTCATACAATCTGAATCGATTCTTCCGAGCAAAATTTGTTTACTTCAGCTAATGAGCAGTCAGAGATAAATGGAAAGTATTGTTTTACCTTCAAATGACAGATCCCCAAACAGCTGTTTTAGAACAGTATTATGCTAATGATCAATTTTCTGACCATTAGATTTCAGCAGAGCATTCACAGACTTAAAGGCAAGACTGCAGACGCAATGGATCAGTAGCCCACATGGGAAAACGTGTTTATGTGCGCACACACACACACAGGCTGAATCACCAACCATCTCATACAGCTCAGTAATAAAGTAATTGCTCTTCTTGACATTTCAGATGAGATTTGGGTCAGATTCTGTACTGTCCCGCTTATGTCTCCTGGCAGTTCCTTGCACACTCCCATGCTTCACTCTGCTCCTGCTATCAATCAGCCATCCTAATGGAGTGACTGCTGCAAGGCAGTGGCATTGTTTGCAGCTTGCTGTCCTGCAGGAACCCACACCCACTGTACCTGTGTATACTTGTATGTGGTGTCTCTTCAAGTAACTAGTTGAAATGAACAGATTAGGCTTGGGGGGAGGATAGAGGTAAAAACAACAACAAAAACCACCAACCTGAACAAACAAAACCTAAACAACCCCCATATAACAGCAACAAACCTCATACTGCTGCACTACAGCGATTCAATACAGGCTGCGTGCCTAGTGAGATGAATGTAACTGCTTGAGTCTCACAATAGCAGCTGGGAAATCAGTGTCAAATTTTCCTGGAGACACGGTAAGAAAAACTTTGGACTGTTGGAATTAGTTCACTAATTAGTTCACAGACTAAAGACGTAAATTATCAAGTATTAATGTATTTGAAATTCTACCCATTACTTATGGCTCAGTATCTAAACATTAGTAGTATACAAAGGCTGCCCAGACTGTTTTCTCAAAAAAGAAGTTGTTCTATCCATGAATGTATTTTGTGAAGCCTGTCATAAGCACATCATGTTGTCAGATATTACCCGGTGAGGTAATAGTACTGATAGTACCTATTATTCAAATAGCTCAGGAGATTAAATGGGGGCAAAAAAAGAATCCAGCAAAACATTGCCCTCATTAACCTAATGAACAGGTTGTCTGCTGTATGATCACTGCAAATATATTCTGTAGTGTCAAAGATGTTCTTCCATGCCTTATGGATATCTGAAAACTAGGGAGGAGCACATGCAAAACACTCAAGCATCTGCTCATTGCTTTTGTTGCTATATTAAACATTGCTTCTCTCCCAGAGTACTTCCCTTCCACCCAGCTATTAAGAAATAATTCCATCGCTCCAGGCTATTTTCATTGGCCAAATATCCATTTACTACAAATTGAAGTGTCTACAGAAAAGAGATGCAATTCCAGCTACACCAGCACCTGTGACTCCCAAATATAATCTAGTTTATTCCATATAAAAATTGCTTTTGGAAAACTGATTTGCATTAAGAGTAATGCTTAACATATGTATCTTAGAGACATTATATCACAGTAAGTCTCTCTGTAGCAAAAGGGGAAGAATATCCATGTTTTCAAAACAAAGGGAGTTTGCTTTTTGTAAGCCACAATTTGTGAGACGGAATGATTTTAGGAACTTCTGGTTTATAATAGTAGGTGAGCAATACATCTGATTTAAAGTAAATTACCAGATACAAGCTTCTGGTCTACTATGAAAGTGAGTGCATTAAGATCTACACAGGGAAGCATGTTGAAGACTGTATTTCAAATAGAGTTCTCAGTGTAATATTAACAACTCACTACTGCTGTCTAAGGAGGATCATAGGGTATCAGTGAAGACATCTAGTAGGGTCAAAACCACATTACTTTAGTGGTTCTCTGGTCCTTCGAAAAAGCCCCAGAGCTTAGATTCACTGCTGATAACCGCAGGCAGAATGCAAAGGCAGTGCATAAGCAGCTAGGCAAAGGACTTAAGTAAAATAAAAAGAGCTCAGCTTGAGTGTCAGATCAGGCTGTGGCAACCAGACGGCCCCAGGAAGAGTGAGAGAAAGGAAAATGGACTTTGAGTGTGGTAAGCTTTGTGTATCTGCACTGACACGGAGTGGGTTGCTTGTCTTCCTGCTTCTGCTCAGATAAAACATGCTCAAGTCCCACATGCTTTATAATCCTAAATGTGTGAGCGAGAGCATTTCACACATGCAGAGTGAAAGCCACATACCACATTCTTATTTAGGTTAAATATCCACTCCCTGCAAACAGTTAACTGGAAAGCACTGCTCCTTTCTTAAAGGTTATTCTTACTTCTGGTTGCTTTTAAGTGCTGGTGGTGGAGGGGTCGGGAAGGAAGAAAGACGGCAAGCAGGAAACACTTCACCAGGTTCCACTCCTCAGGCAGCCCTCGGGTCCTCAAACAGAACCCGAAGCATCTCATCTCGCTGACACGGCCGCGGGTGCTCAGCGAAGTCACGGCACCACCTATTGAGAGAAGGCAGCAGCGCAGCACGTTTTCAATTTGCAAAAAGCACGAATCCCCTTAAAAATGGAAGATAAGTTGTCAGACACCAATTATGCATATCAATAAATCGGCAAAAGAGCGGTGGGCTTTTTTTGTGGGGGGTGACAGGAGGTTCTGCACTTTGGGACAGGGCCCACATACCCTTCCTTCATCCCTACCTTCCAGCTCTCACTCTTGCTGCTCTCAAGGTTACTTTGAGTTGTATTCAGTATTTCTGCTGCTCTTTTGAGACAGAACCCCTCCTTGAAAACCTCGCTTTCAGTTTAAATTGGAGCAGGACAGAGGGTATGTCCATGCACATCAGCTTCAGTTCCTCACAGAAATCAAAGAATGGGAGCTTCTAAGAACAACACTGGCCTTCCCAAAGCTCACAAGGCAACACTCCAGCCATGACCACAACAAACACCACTACTAAAGAGCTGGATCCTGGCACACAATGGCATGGATGTCAAAGCCACAGAGCTCTCCTGACCATAAACTGTTCACAGGTTAGTCTGGCCTGTTGGGTCACAGAGCAAGATAAAACAGAAATAGCAGCTCTACCCTATCTCTGGGCCAGGAGAGGCAGCAAGAAAAAGCGGCTGCAGATGGTGTGAGTTCTGGAATCTGCAATAATATTTGGACTTCTAAGGTTTATTTTAACATTTCTTTGCATATTCAATGAAAAATTCACAAAATCAGTGTCAGTGTGGGAAGTGAAATAGTTCTCAACTCATAATAGCTTTGACATGTTTAAATACACTTGAAAGGAAAATATGGCCACAAACTGAATGAGCAGATTCAATCGTTTAACTGGAACTTCCAGGCAGACAACCAGTAACATTCCTAAAAAACAAAATTAAAAGAGATTTAGCATTCAAGAAATAATACATATTCCTGTAGAACATCAACATCTAAGAACTGATCTGAAAAACAGTCAGTAGATTTTTAACCTCATTTTTCTGGACATTGATAGTCATCACAGTAACTCTTACATTAATCTTCTAACCACTACGTGAACAACAGCGTTATGCCGTGGTGGTCAAAAGAATAGTGAGATAAAGGCAAATTATGTTTATTCTTCTACCTCAAACATATGGCTGCTGCAGTTACAAGTATTACTGCTTCCTGAAAAGCTCCAAGGAAAGATAACTGCAGTCAGTGAAATGTTACGTTACAGCGATGCTGAAGCTCCTTAATCAAGTTCTAGTTTTGCTGTATTACGTGATCGACTGCCTCAAGAAAATTGACTGCCTCAAGAAAAAGTAGCTCCATTATGGAGCTGTGTCAGCTCTGCAGAGCCCATGACAGCTCATTAAACTGTTTGGCACCTGCTCCCCATAGACAGGAAACCTGAGCGAGTCATCTCAGCTTTCAGGCTTAAGAGGCAGGGAGGGATTCCTGGAGGAAGAAAAAAGAAAAACAAACAAAACCAAAACAAAGATGTAGAGGGATCTTTACCTTATCTGACATCAAGAGACTTCCAGCAAAATTAAATGTGTGATTTGGGATTCTTTACATTGCCAGATAAGACACCATTTTCACACTTGAAGGCAATTAGTGTCATTCATCACTGGTGTACACAATCTTCCCTCAGGTGAACACATTAGCACAATAATATCTTCTAGGTATGTTCTCACTTACACAGTCATATAGAAAGCTATATGAAATTGAGAAATAAAAGGAAAAGCAAACTACAGTCAGCCAGAGAAACCTCCAAAATCATTCAGAAATTGTCACTGTCAGATCTTTGAAACTAGATTATTTTAAGATCATAGAATCACAGAATGGCCTGGGTTAAAAAGGACCACAATGATCATCCAGTTTCAACTACCCTGCTACATGCAGGGTTGCCAGCCACCAGACCAGGCTGCCCAGAGCCACATCCAGCCTGGCCTTGAATGCCTCCAGGGATGGGGCACCCACAACCTTTTTTTTTTCTGTGGAACAGTAGCCTGTTCCAGTGCATCACCACCCTCCATGTGAAAAACTTTCTCTTAATCTCTAACCTAAACCTCCTCTGTCTCAGTTTAAAACCATTCCCCCTCGTCCTATCACTATCCATCCTTGTAAACAGCCATTCCCTCTCCTGTTTAATATGCTCCCTTCAAGTACTGGTAGGCCACAATGAGGTATCCCCAGATCCTTCTCTTCTCCAAGCTAAACAAGCCCAGTTCCCTCAACCTTTCCTCACAGGAGAGGTGCTGCAGCCCTCTGACCACTTTAGTGGCCCTCCTCTGGACCCACTGCAAGAACTCCATGTCCTTCCTGTATTGGGAGCCCCAGGCTTGGACACAGTACTGCAGATTGGGCCTCACAAGAACTGAGTAGAGGGGGACAACCACCTCCCGCTCCCTGCTGGTTACCCCTCTTTTAATGCAGCCCAGAACATAGATGGCCTTCCAGGCTGCAAGACCAGATGTCAAATCTTATACCGATAAATCTACATTGCTAGGAATTTTTGGGTCTTTAAACCTGTCCAAATTCATATTTGTTTAGCTATTCCCATCTAAGTGTATTCTTCACACTCTTCAGAATTTGACAAGATAGTGATTAAAATTCACCTGGTAGCAACTTGCATTCACACTCCTTTAACTGCTCAGGCTGGAAAAAATAAAACAAACCAAGAGAGGAATCCAAACTATGTAAAGTATTTGGATCAGATACAAGTTTTTTCACTTGCTAAAGGTAACACAAGGAGGGCAACACAGGTAGGACAAGAGAGAAGCAGCTCTCCACAGTTCTTTCAGCTCTTATTTACACAATAGAGAAACAGTGCTTGAAGTTTATCATTCAGTTTATAGTGTTAAACAGAGGGCTCATCCAAATAGGAAACTCTGGACAACTCTGGGAAGGAAAAAGGAGTATAGAAATTGAAAGCATGATTGTTATTTTTTCCCCCCATCTTAAACTGCAGTTCAAGAAGTACTTTTTCCTTTTTTAAAGAAATCCACAAACTGGACTCATGATTTCCATTAATTGCACACTAAAGTTAGAGCAGAAAACCAATGTAGCCCTCATAAATAGAAGAAACCTATTTTTGTATAAGAGCAAGTAAAATAAATAAATAAATGATCCAAAACATCTGTAAAATATTATCTGCAGCATGAGAACATGCTATGAATACATCAAATAAAGCCTTGTTTCTTGTTTCAATCTTTCTTAAAGATTAAAGCTTTTAGGCAATAACACTGTAAATAGGTATCGTGAATCTGGCTGGGATAGAGTTAATTTTCTTCATAGCAGCCCTCATGATGCTGTGTTTTATGTTTGTGGCTAGAAGACTGTTGATAACACATTAGCGTTTTTGGCTAAATCTGAGCAGAGCTCACACAGCACTGAGGTTTCCTTTTTCATTGCTTCTAGCCCTTTCCTCCTTGCCACACAGGAATTAGACTGCTGGGGAGGGAAAGAAGCTGAGAGGGCCAAAGTCAGGACATCTGAACCTGTACTGAGGGATATTCCACATAATATCAGAAGGTCATGCTCAGCAATAAAAGCTTGGTGAAAGTAGGAGAAAGGGGGACATTAGGGGTAATGGTGTTTGTCTTCCCACTGTGAACACCTGCCTGCTGACAGAAAATAAATTCCTGATTTACTTTTGCTTCTGCACACTGCTTTGCTTCACCTATTAAACCGGCTTTATCTCAACCCATGAATTTTCCTAGTTTCGACCTTCTGGCTCTTTTCCTCACCTCAGAAGGGCAGAGGTGAACAAGCAACTGGGTGAGGGCTTACCTGCCTGCTGGAGTTAAGCCACCACAACAGCCTTGGCTTTTGAGTCAGTTTCTTTGGTAGTCCAAAGTCAGACAACAGTCAGTCACTCAAATTTGCTGCTTTGCTTTACTAGACTTTATTACAGGTCTAACACATTAAAACATAATATCAAAAAAAAGTAGACTGGAGAGTTTTTACACTACCGAATGCCAATAGTTATAAAAATTGAAGAAGTACTGTTAGTTTTAAGAAAGAACAAAAGATGCATGATCCAGACTTTTTTTAATAGAAAATTTAATATCATTCTTTGAGTCAAACAATTCTGTTTAGAACCAAATACCCATAATGAATTAAATCCAGATTTTGAACCTCTAAATAAGATCCATCGTCTCAGTTAACTTGCATTAAGATAGCATGTGTCTTACACACCCCAAATACCCCCTAGAGTGTTTATTTATCATGCTGAAGTTGATAGACTGTTTGCCACACAGTTACAAGAACAGGTTTACAATTTACAAGTTACAAAAATAGTTATAACTCATTAGTATTTCTATACATATTCCAAGCTATTATATGCACACTCTGTACAGTGGATGTTAACAGTGGTTAAGTTCACTTACTTGAAACAGGAAAAAAAACCCACAAAACTAAATCACTCATGGTCAGACCCAAAATATTTAGGCACCGTAATGCTTGCATGTCTGGCAGTTAACATCCCTACTTACAAAGCAAAAGCAGTTTCAGTATCCAAAAAACACACACATCCACACTGCAAGACCCTTAGCACAGGGTCTCACACTACACCTCAGGGCTGGACAGCTCTAACTGTACAGATTTCTTACAGAGAACAGATCCTATCCAACAAGCCAACCCAAAGGCAGAAAACCAGGTTTGCATGACAAAAGTTTTAGGGGCAGCAAAGCAATCTTCTTTATTAATTACCAGAATCTCCATTTAAAAGTTAACAAAAAAAGAAAAGAAAAAGATGGCTTCTTGAGTAGACAAATACCAGATGTTTCTGTCATACCCAAATATTTGTTTCAAACATGTTTGGTTGGATTTTATTACATTGGCTGCACTCACCTTGTTCATTCCTGCCTTTCAGAAGTAATAAGCCTAGAAGCATTGCTAGGGTTTTGGCATTTTCTTTGAGACAATAGAAAAAATTAGTTCAGAGGAGAGTATTACTGCTAGTCTTAGTTGTATCTTAACTACCTGTCCAGTCCCACTGATGTAGGTGCCTCATTCTGAAACAAGTCACCCTCCTTCATAAGATGATAACATGCAGATATCCCACTACAGACCAGAGAGAGAGAGGAAGGAAAATAAGCAAAACCACCACTAAATCTCCCATCAGCTCTCCACCTCCCAGCACGAAGCCATAAATAGCAAACAAGAAATAACATTATTTTTTCAAGTCTACAAATCTCTCATACTGCTTCAAGCAACATCCTTCCCATCATGTGGGCACAATATTTTAGTCTGATGGTTAAAGTCCCTAACAGTTCAATCCAAGTGCTCAGAAATTTTGTGGTTAGCCACGCAGTAGAAAGCCTAGTCATATCTGCAGTGAACTGCTATGAAGAAATTTATCCACTTGAAGGACTTCAAGGACAAACTGAAACAAAGTCAACTGAGGCACGTACTTAACTCTGTCAGCACAAGGCTGCAAAATATACCACAACGTTAACATCAAGGTCATGCACAAACCAGAAATGCATTACGAACTTCAAAGCCACACTACACAGGATAAGATATTTAATGCTTGTCTTCACATGAAATTAAGCAGCAAGCAACTGCCCCCTAAACACCCAGATGGATAAACAAATCTTCAAGTTTTAGTGGTTTCATTTATTCATTTTTAAAGTATCATATTTAAATCCAATTTTGTTCTGTGGGCCAGAGCAGCAAAACATCTAACATTCTTACTCATTTAAGTGTTTCATCACCTACGTTTGGATTTTGAAATTGTACGGCTATTGTATATGGAATACATTTAAGGTTCTTGTTTTGGATCGTGCCATTGCACGACAATACCTGAACAACTGTTTCAACAGATAACTAATGAAGCTTTATGGTAAAGTGCAATAGGTTTTGCTACAGGAACTGCAAGGAAGAGTTCAAGTGAAAAGAATGCCAGAAATAAATCCCGTGGAATATAACAGTACAATGTTGTCATGCATGCATTTGACCACATTCTAAGTTTAAGGGATAAGTTATGAGTGAATAAATAAGTTAATCCATCAGAAAGACATTATACACAGACTAAAACAAACCAGGAAGGACAATGGTTGTTCAAGCTGAACTTCTGGAAAGAATTTAGAATCTGGACCATATTGAACCATAGGGATAAAATATAGAAATCAATAGAAATAAATGAGGTTGTAAGAGGTCTTTCATTTGAATCTATTTTTTTTCATAGCTTGTTTGCACAATTTGGTTTGGTTAACAACATGCTGACTGTTATTGCAAGCACAAAGTACCACACTTTTAATGCTCTTGTAAAATGATTTAATTTGAAGATTCACCAATACTACCAGATTCCACTTTCAGGTAAGAACTCTTAGTTACTCAGTAATCCCACCACAAATTAACACTGTTAAGATTTACACCCACAAAGTAAGCCAGGTAATAAACGGTTATTAAAAAATAATATTTCATCCCTCCATATCCATGAAAAGAATAATCCCACTTCCCACTTTTTATTTTAAAGAAGGCAGCACAGAGCATTTTTAGCAGTGGGAGATTCACAGATTTAAGTATGTGTTTTGCTCAGCACATCTGCCAAACTTTCACATGTCAGTCTGAGTTGTGTCACAACACTGCATAAGCAAGCATAAAGTCCCTAGAAACCCTCTCATTCAAGCAGCACCTGCTACCTACTGTGACCAAATAAGTACAATGTTGTGCCATTCCAGTTATTTTAGATTACTTTTTATCCTTTGAAAACATTTTGGTTTAAACTGGTACAAAAATAAAATAAATATATGTATATATATACATATATATGTGTATATATACACACACATATACACACACATATATATATCTGACTAGGACTGTTTTCTTTTTTCTACATCAAAATGAAACAAGAAAAAAAAAATTACAACCAACTCAAGGCTTAAATACCTGGATGTAGAGAAAAAAGAAATACAGCTTACTGGTTGACTTCAAATCTGACACGGCTTAAAGCAGATTGCTTCCCACATTCTCCAACAGAAACAAATCCTTCCATGGCACATAAAATACTAGATGTTACTTCTCTGCTCCTAGCATGCTCCCTTCCAGCCTGGTCTTGAGTAACCAGCTGTATCATTTCAGACTGTCAGATCAGCTTCTGCAAGTGTTGTACCATCCACAAGACTGAACCTGATCTACAGCCTAGGAAGACCAGGAGAGCCAGTTGTGAACTTCTTTGCCTTGTGGTTAAGATATAAAGAAGATTTTTAAGTGCCTAGATACAAGAAAAACTTTCAAATCATAAGTCAGTCATCAGAATCAATTATTCCAGTACCAAAATTCTCCTAAACCAAAACTCAACTTTTCAGTCCTATCAAAAACTACAGGAAATTGACAGTTTATGTTCCAATATAATAGTCAGATTTTTCATAGACATTCAGGATAAATGCTCACTGCATTCAGATATTCTTTTTTTTCTTTTTGTAGAGTTACTTTTTCTTCCCCTCCCCCTTAAAAAAAAAAAAAGATATCTATCAGACTCACCTAACTGGTACGTTTCCCCACCACCACCTTTAGGTCCACCTGAGGAACACTGATGAATAATACAGACACGTAACTTCACCAAATTACTGCAGCATAAAGGATCATTAGTTGCAAGAAGTTACTCCATAGCCTTTTTCCATAGTGTTTATTGCTAATTCATTTCATATAGCTTATTTCCAGGAAATGGGCAGCATAAAAAACACAACAGTTCAGAAAATTTAGTATTTGTTACAATGCAATGTCTCAGTAGCACTTCCTTGAAGCTCCATCTGATTCAGAATTAAAACAAACCCGAACTAGTTAATTAAAAAGTTTTGTACCTAGCCCTTAGAACAGTCAGTTTTCAGAAGTCAATCAGCTTCAGACCTGAAATTTACAATAGCTGTGCTTGATAGAGCCCCCCAGAAATTCTCATTGTGCAAACTAAACCAATTAAACTATTTTTTATTAGTTTTGTTCTAAGTCAGCTTTTCTTCTTCCAGAAGGAGTTGCTTTATTCTAACTTACACAACAGATAAGAACTATGAGCACTCAGGAGATTCAGGTAACTACCTCACTGCATACTGAGCCTGTGTGCTAACTACACACACACCCCAAGGTATTAGCACTGACAAGTAGCTTAGATACAAAGTATATCAAAGAATAAAAATGCTGAAGATTTACATCGAGCTGCCCAAACAGTTTTCCACTTAGTTCCCAACTACACAATTCTGATTTCAATAGTTGTACTCAAAAGTTGAGCTGAAAAACAAAAGAATGGAATGACACTGTTGAAATCTTAACTCCTTTACTTTACATAGTCTTGAATTTTTCTTTTGTCAGCAACGATTGTGGGGGGATTTCTTTCTTTAACCTTGTTTTAAACCTGGCAGCATACATTCTACTTATAACATCCCAGAGATGGCAGGGGGCAATATAAACAAGAAGAGGCCAGACTCTAGAAGTTGTACATTCAAGTATAGTGTGGCCCACAAGAGCTTTCCTGGCTTTCACAGACCACATATCACTTCTGATCAAGTACAGCAAAAAATAGAATCCCAAACCAAAGAAATATTGCCACTGGTTTACTACTACTAATTTCACACCCAGGTCCCTCAAAGCAATCTTGTTACTTAAGTAGTTATGCTGCGAGTTTCAAGAGTCAAATATCAAGAACTGAAAATATAAACTTAGAAGTTATGAGTACCAATTCTTCTAAAATGCTCATTAGTGACACATTTCACCTAGACAGACAACACACAGTTACTCTAAATTGATATACCACACTGTAAAGCAAGGTCCCAGTTCGGCTCAAGAGTCTGTAATTCCCCCCTCTCCCTCCAACCACATGACTTGACTGTGTTTACAGTAATGGAAAGCGAACAGAAGGGGAAAAACACAACACTTAACAAGTGCATCTATATACATTTTGAACCTTTTCCCTCCTTGCAATTAGAGTGAACAGGCCACCATGTTTCCTATGCATTACATGCACATATTCTCTTCTTTACAAAGTACCAGTCCTATTTAAAGGATTTCTGCAAGCATTAAGATCAGTGATTTCCACACCAACCAACAGGTGCTTTTACTGTGGAGGCTGGAGTACATTTAAATATTCTGACTGGCCCAGCTGGTAGGTTGTGTTTCCTCCACAGTCCACATACTGGTATTTCTCTCGGGATATTTGCTCAGAGTGGCCGAAGTAAGAGGTTGTCACCGTCACTCTTAAAAACACAAAAGAGATGCTTGTTTTGTAAAGGACTGTAGAGTTCCCTATTCTAAAGTCACTAATAGGTTTTTAAAGAAGTTCATGAACAAAACATGTAACATTAGGAACAAAGTTTTTTTTTTAAAAAATTAAGAAATAATACATGTTAAAACAATCCACAGATTTTTCCTATAGAATAAAAAACGTCCCCTGAGCAGAGTTTTTTCCTAAAGACAGTAAAGCCAAGGTTTAACCATTAATACTCTGCTTTGAAAAGGGAACAGAACTGATTACAAAAGTTACACAAACGTTGTTCAACACACCACCCATCCCAGCCCCCAAAAACAGGCAGCTGTTGATTCAATCTGCTACAAAAAGCAGACTCTGGCAGAATATCAAAAACCTTTGACTAACTCAAGGCCATGAGATTTTCAGCAAGTTTTGAATAGCACCTGATAAATACAAGCTCATAACAAGGTTTGAGAGATCATAGGAACTCCATGCCATAGTCCAACTGCAGAGCAGATGCAGTACTAACAGTTGCAGCTACTCAAGTATCTTTACACTACCAGACCTCATCAAAAGAAGTTATCTTTCTACAGTTCCATTTAAAGAACAAATGATACTACAACAGAAAGTAAATTGAGTAATGTTTCAGCAAGGACTATGTGGCTTTTAACATTTCTTCCAACAGAAAGAAAATTCCCATACTTACTGCATCATCACTACAATGTTGTGCACCTTGATTGATGGCAAAGTACAGAAGTCACTGAAAAAAAGAATAACAGCTATTAGATTTACATCATACTCTTATAGACAGCTATCTTAAAAGTAAGAATTGTTGCTTCAACCAGAAATCCTACTATCAGTACACATAAAGCCTGTAGAGTCACTAGTAATGGCAATTAAAACACTCATTGAAAAACCACTGCCCGCAAGCATGTACTCAGTCTAGGTCTATTTGTACATACAGTCTTACTTTTACAAGAAGTATGTTCACATGTGCTTGCTTACATGAAATGCTTGCCAACAAAGATGTCTTGTGAAACAACATCCACTCTCAGAAGCCAGCTAGAAGCTGACCAGAAGAACTACATCACAGCATGTCTTCCCTGGTGAAGAACTTTACTATAAAAGCATATGGGCATCATTTGCTGCAATTCCACTTCACATTACCAGATTTAAATATAGAGAGGAAATTTTACCACAAAAGATTGTTATTCTAGCTTCAATATCTGTTCATGTAAGATCAGTGATTTCTATTAAAAAAAAAGACCCAAGGGTTTATTCTAGTCCCCAGAGTTTCACCAACTTAGAAAATCCCCAGTGCGTTTTTACAGTAATTCACTTCCCTATTATGCAAAGTGATCTTTGCAGATAGCAATACCAGATACTGTTCTCTTACAAGATAAACTCTACAGACTGGTATTTTCTGAGCTATACCTACATACCAGGTACAAAAAGAGTTACAGAAGCACATATGCTTCCTTTTGAAATTAAGCTTCAGCAAATGCTGCAACACTCCCAAAGCATTAATGGACTTAAAGCAACAGAACAGAACAGAGAAATAGTATTCAGAGGATGAGTAGATCCAGAAGATTCAGGACCACTTAACCGCTAATCCTCACGTCTTTAAGAGGTGACAGAAATACAGTGCTTTATATTTATTTGAAGTTGCCTCCACTTCTCAGTCTCACACCTGTTCCATCTTACTCCAACTCTTCAAGGCTATAAGGTTCTCTTATAGCTTCCTACTCAAAAGGGCTGGCATCCACAACTGTGCATAGCATCAGAGTCTCAACAGTTAAGAGTTCACACTGAATGGAACAAGTTAATTTCAGCAGAGAAGAACCAAAACTCAGTATTGTTACAAAAACATGAGTCATTGGTCAAGTAAACTTTCAGAAGCTACAAACTATAACAGCTTGAAGTTTAAATAAAGGCTATAAATACTGCTTACCACGATATACATATGGTCTGAAGAGCTGAAAATAAAAGCTAGCCTCTTATTTGTATAAACTTAAATATAGACTTCCTCTACAAGAGTATATTATGAGAAACTTACTAGTGAATATATTACAGAAACATACTTATGTTCCCAACCCTGAAGTAGCTGGCCCATGCTATTCCAAAGGCCTATAACAGCTGAAATAGAGATACCATTCAAAGTGCAGAGCCATGTACAGCAAGCCACTATATGAAACCACAAAATGAAACTAAATAAATAAATAACAAAAAAACAAAAAAAAACCAAAAAAAAAAACCAAACAGTTTAAGTAGTTTTCAGTACTACTAAATTGATACCAAAAAAATAGCACACTATCTCTTTAAACACATCTCAGCTCTGAAATTCATTTCATTTACAAGAGCACCATCATAACTTTTATGAAGACAGGCAATATTTAGAGGCTGGTATGCTTACAACATGTAGCTCATTTCATCTTGTATGACTGTGGGCACCATATAGTCAATCTAAAAAAAAGGGGGAAAAAAAAAAAAGCAAGAAAAATTAACTGAGCAGAATTGCATGTGAAGACTTACATACACCCAACTTAAAAAGCCCATTCTACTTACCTGTTTCATATCCAGAGGACCAATGTTGGTGATGTTGTTTAGACGTGCTTTGCCAATAACTGTTTTTGAAAACTGAACTTGGGCTGTGATGTTTGCGACCTCAACTGAATAATAGTTGTTGTTTGTTATATTTAACGTGTTCTGTAAATAACAAAAACAAAAAAGCAAATAATAAGAACTTCTCATTCTTTGTATGTTGAGGAGCATAAATTTTTGAACTTACATATGAAACAATTATACTGGCATAATTTCAGATATTCTTTCCTGTCATCTGAGGTTTCCTTGGGGTAAGGTGGAAGGGAACCAACACTTCAGCCCCTTCTCAGGGGCACTTGTGCAGAAGATTGTGCTTTCCAGTACATTCACAACTCCACTGATGACTTCCTTCCCCTACAAATGCTGACTGTTTCATTCTATTCTCAGCTATCCCTTCCATGAACTTTAACTACTTCAGAACTTTTCGTATCATAGCTACATGTTTTATTAAAAGACACCATGAAGAATTCCATCAAAAGTGTATGGAAAGAACTTCTCAAAGGTTTGAGGTGCATAGGAAATAATTTTTCTTCAAAATCAGTTCTGACAGATATACAATACCAGTTGCTGAATGGTATTCCTATATCTACATTCCATCTATATTCCCAAAATAACCAAAAGAAATTCAAAGTCACAGTTCCCGTGAAATCAGAAGACTCAGTGGTAGCCTGCAACTACAGCTGTATTAGCTATAGCTACAGGAAGCAGTCACAGCAAGTCCAGTTACATTTTCAAATTGCTCATTGTATCTGCTGGTATTTCTTAAGGCACTAAGTTCACCAGCTAGCCCACAATTTCTATGTATTCCCAGAAGAATTTCTCATTGCACATATTGCAAACAAGCAGACAGCCTTACCGTAATATTTAAATATATTATACGTCTGCTCTGTTCATAGTTGACATAAACTGACTTCACGCCAATGTATTCAACATCGACTGAGCGAGGAAACAAGAAAAATACAGCCAGTCCAGAAAGTAGGAGACATACAATTACAGAAGCAGTCACGTAGAGTTTTCTGTGGAAAGAAAAAAAGAGCACACTTCAGAGTTAAAAGCATATTAAAGGCAAATAACACACCACTCTTTTTGTTTAAGCGATAAGGAACACGACTAAACAATATAACTAAGTTCAACCTGTTTCCAACTGCCACTAATTTCCAAAGGGGGGGATGGGAAGGGAAGTTATGCTGCACTTCATGTCCATGTCACAAATAGAGATGATACTCTTGTATGTATATTAGAAAATAAGTTCCAAAACACGTGGTTATCCCAACATTCAGAAATTTGAGGTAAACAGAAGAGGAAAATGTTCATTTCTTTTGAGATAAAAGCACTTCCTTTAAAGTTTATTTATAGTAGAACCTTACTCATTCTGCAGTAATCTTCAGCATGCTGTGCTTGTACAAAAACATACCCAGAAAAGAAGAATAACACTTATGTTTTACTTGGGTTTTTTTGTCAAAAAAAAAAAATAATAATAAAACACCAATAAAACAACCCAACACTTTCTGGGAAAGTATCAGGAACATCTTAGAACCCTGCTATGAAATGCAAATCTGCAATTAAATTAACACAAAAGGAGGAAGGGACTTCAAGCATCAAAAGTACACAAACAAAAGGCTCTACAACAGCTGCAGTTTTCTTAAAGTCAGGATACTAAGGGAATATTTCTCAAATTTAGACTACTGCTACATCAAATTCATTATCTATGCTATCTATTATGTGAACTTACTGTATTTTTTACATTATTATTTTCTGTTTACTACAAACACCCAAAGAGTTAAAACATGTATGTGATAAAAAGAAACCCTTAAAGATTTAATTACAGTGTTGAGTAGATCCTAGAAGAAAATACATCACTCCAAATTATGTTATATGAGAAAGATAAGCTTGTTTATTCTACTAGCAACTCAGATTCATTTAAAAATGAATTTCTAGGTGACTTATTTTGTAGTAGAGGCCCAAAGTTAACACCTTCTCTGCTTTAAACTTTAATAATGAAGATGTATCTGCCTAGATCCATTACTATCTTACAGAGAATGATAAGCAGTTGCATAATTGTGATTCTATGATTCTATGATATGAATAACCATTGATATTCAGACAAATATTGACATGAAAACATTGTGCAGTACTACCAACTTTACAAGACCTACTTCGATGGTTGTGTACAGGCCTATTAATAAATAACTCTCCTAAGAGTTAGAGGCAAAGGTTGATAGTACAAGCAGAATTCTTTCAATACCAAACGCAAGAAAAAAACAATCCAGAGTTGAGAAGAATCAAGCCAAATCACTATCTCCTTTAAACTGCTACATTTTAGCTAGAAGAGAATGTGAAAACTGTAGGTTCATATATCACAGCTATTAACTTACGTTCTTCTTGGCCTTAGTCTCTGATCACTGTATGGAATTAATGCTACCAGCTGGTTTTCCTGCCCTAGAAATAAAAACACTGTTTCAGAATTTAAACAAGAAGAGTCATTACTTTTGCAATCACATCAAATAAAAAGTGGCCTTTACAACTTTATAGCACTGAATCTGAATGAACATTGCCATAGCACACATACGTCTGCCACTTTCTGAAATAAAAGATACTAACATCAAAAGGAAAAAAACCAAAAAGCTGACTAACACTAAACAGCAGTAAATTCTGCCTTTGCATTGTACTCGTGCACAGGTGGCAAAACACCTCAGGTACTTCCTTTTCTCTCTAGCAAATGGTGCCAAACAGATTTCAGCTCTCTGTGTTAGACTACAGAGAGTCAGAAACCAAGAACAAAAGCACAGAGGACCTATTGAAAAACACATGGATGAAACCTGTCATTATGTACTTTGTGATTTGATATAGAAACAATGTAACTGAGATTCATCTATAGGAGCACACAGAAGCCTCAACAGGAATTCTGATCTGCATTTCCAGCCAAATGCAGAATCTGACCAGCACTATCAAGTAGCTAATTAATTGTGCTGAAGTGTTTTCAAAATGAATCACAAAGCTGAGCCTTTGCTAAGCATGAAGTAGTATAAAACATCAACCTTGTAAACAGCTCTACCAATTTAATTTTCAGCTCAGCAACCTTATACTGAAAAGTTAAAGCTGTCCAAATACCAAAATGCAATTTCATGCCAGTATTAAACAGTTTAATCATCATAGTCTATACTGTGGCCTTCCATAACAGACATGCAATGATCCACAGAACCCTTAATTTCTCATCTCTCCCCTTAAAAAACAAAAATATGATTTCTTTCTTAAAAGTACTGAGAAGTAATTAAGACAGTCCTATTTATTTTGATAACCCACTTGAAGTTTCAGTTTTAGTCAAACGATTTCATTATAATTTATGAAAAACAAGCAATTTTGATATTCAGTCAGACGTTTAATTAATGATTTGTATCCAGAAATCCTCCAGCCAAAGAAATTAGTTTATGAGCACAGAAGTCCTATAATAACAGAATTTTCCCTTGCTCTAGAATGAGTAAAAAATTGCCATTGGTATTATTAAATATTTCAAGTAAGAAAGCAAACAAACATCCTTTTCCACAGTCTTTTAGTTAAGATATTTTTGTCACATAACTTCACTGTACTTCCTATTCAAATTCAAAGTCGAAGAATTCACTGTGGTATAACACTGAGCAGCTCCTACATAAATCCCCCTTGATATTTTCAACCGTTTAAATATCCTGCGCCCCAACATTTGCCTCCAAGGGAGACATGTTATTTGTGAACAATGTGAAAACTTAATCCAACAGAATCACGTGCATCTGTGCCACATCAGCCTGGTACAGCAGTCAGTTTGTCCAAGCTGCAAGTTAAAATCAGTTCTGTGAGCTCTTACAGCCAATATTATGACTACTTGGGATAAGAGTTCTAACAAAAACAAAGCCTTCCATCAGTTCCTCCCCCTGGTAAAGGCAGAAGGCTGTGCCTCAGCACACTGCATTCACCACTTTCTCCTGCCCGGTTTCACATACCCTGCATTTTCCCTTAAAAGGTCAATTTCTAAATAGCTATACAAGATTATTACCATACAGGAAGGAACTGTAATAAAACAGAACGTTTTATTCAATGAAAAGTGAACAATGAAGTCAGCAAATAAAGAAAACTTTTAATCACAAAGTTGCAACATGCTCCTTCCTGCAGCAGCCAGAGAATACATGTGTTTCCATGCATAGCAAAGGCAAATTTGACAACAGAAATGTGAAGCGAAGTGCAGGGCACTGAAAAGAGTGAGGGCAGAAAGACACCTACACATGAACCAAAAAGATGCTTTAGGAAAAGCTTTCAATTTCTCTCTGGTACACAGCAAACCAAGATTTTAATTTTCCAGATGCTCTTCTAAAAAATAATCCAGAACCTTGTCTATCAACACTCTATAGACACAGCCTTTCCAAATGATAACCTGAAACTCTGGCTTCAATTAAGTTATGACTCTAGATGATGTTTGACAAGCACAGGATTCACCTGTCGAACCAGTTGCTCAAGTGTTGAAAAATCTGACATCTCAGCATTGTTGTTTAAAACATCTGTACTGGAAGCAGCTTTCTATCGCAGAAAAAGAACAAGGGACATCCTAGGCATGCCAATCATCCTGGAAAAGCATGTTTTAGAATGCATTTTTGAAACAAATATTTGAGAGTTGGTTTTCAGTATCCAACTGTAAGAAACAAGCCTCCTCCAAGTTATAACAATACCAAAGCATGATCTAAGAAGGAGAGCTGAGTGTTGTTAACTACTTACTACCTTTGCACCTTCACCAGCACACACACTACTTGTTCTTCTAAGACAGTCAGTTGGCCTGCTGCCCTTATGCCAGTTGGCAAGCAAGAGAAGAATGAGACTGCATTGTTCTTCACGGGTTTTACTATAAGTAACCTCATTTTTATTAATTCTGTTTTTTTACATGAAAACAACAGATCAGCTTTAGTTTATACAGGCCTACACTCTTCTTCTCCCCATGTCTAGTGATATTAGAATGTTCTCTATACTTGCAATTACTTTTGCAAAGTTGAGTATTTCTCCAAATAGTTTAAAATTGTTACTTAAAGATACATCAAAATGTCTCAAAAATAAGAGGTCAGCAAATTCAACTTACAAAAGCTAGGGATTAAAGCATAGAAGCAAGGCATGCTGCACTGTACAGGCAAGGAAAGAGCAAGCAGGTGGTAGTCAAAGCTGATAAGGCAATATACATTTTGTTCACACAGTGTAATGACACTAAAATACTTAGTGCTAAAATGAAAAGATGACTACAAAATATCTTTACTGGAGTTATTTGCTATGACTTATTATAGTTACTACTGCATTCATTTATGAAGTAAATTTATGACTAAAATAAGAAAAAGGAAAGAAATGAAGGGAACTTACCTCGTGGAATTCTTCCTGTTCCCTGGCAGGTAGGACAAGTGACACTATCCCTTCCTGTGAATTCCACGTATGGAAACTGTGACACATCCCCACACCTGCCATCCTCACCGTGTGATTCTGAGTGAACTAACCCATTCCTCATATTATCGGACACTGTACCTCCATCATAGCCATCTTCCTTACACGTGTGTATCGGTAGATGAGAAAGAGATTTTCCCATTTCTAAAATAAAAGGCAAAAGAAGGGGTTTTTTTTGTGGAGAACAATTCAAATATGGCTTGCAATTTATTCATCTGTATCAAGTAACTCTTAGTGTATAATCATTATTTAGACTAGGCTCCTATTTACTTCTGCTGTGTTTAGACTCCATAAAACTTGCAGTGTTAAGGCCCAATTAACTTGGAGTCTGTCTCAAACAAAAAATCTGATCTACAGGGGAGGCCTGTTCAGGTGCTGAGCACACACAGGTTAAACAAGGGTGGGTGAGAGGCTCCCAGGGCAGAACAACCAACTACTGGCAACGAGTTACAGCAGTCAAGCATCACTGGACAAACTATCACAGGACATGTGGATCTCAATGAAATAATTTCAGTACTTAACATGCTCCACAAACCAGGCTCACAATGTTCTGCAGAACCTGCACATGCAACTGAGTCAGTTCTAATAAGCTTAATTTTAGGGCAAATTTGTTTGGACAACACAGGATCAGCAAGCAATCTCTAGGCTAGAAATACATATCTTCAGGTGTTGAAATTGATGATTTCTTTAACACCAAAGAGGACTGTTTCACAGTAAAAATCAAGGTGAAAAAAAAAAAGTTAATACTATCAATATATTGCATTTCTAAAGGCCTGGTAAAATAATAATCACAAAACCAGATTGTGTTAGCTATGTGAATTCATAATTTTCCCACAAATGTCCCTTTTCAGCCACACCACTGGAACTACCATGAAACAGTTGAAACCAAAAGCCACAATGATGTGATAGAAGTGGCCACCCTCCTAATTTGCAACGGATATGAAACAACTCAGAATATATATATATATATATATATATCTGTCCAGAAACAGCAGTCAGCTGTCCAGCTTAAACCCATAACCTCCTCTAATTAGCCAACAGAAACACTAAGCACCCAGTTCACTGATGATGCCTTTGAGAACAGAGGGATTTAAAGTAAGTATGCAGAACTTTTGTTTCTCTACTGCATTTGGAATTTTTGCTAGTAATTATCACTCTGGCACAACAAGAGAGGAAGCACAAGGAGGATTATCAAGACAGCAATGCAAGTCAGACTATTTTAGACCAACCACTCCAGACAGAAAAAGATCTGAAGTAAGGTGATGGTAACATAAGCCCAGCATTAATGAATTGCATTGCCACAAAAGCTAGGTGAATGTAGGAGGAGAAATGTAATTCAGCTATTGTGAGCAAGTCCCAGTTACTGTTTCAGCAAACATAAAATTTTATTATTATTTATTATAAGGGTAATAAAACCCATGCAAGAAGGAAAACTGTGTATCCTTTTGTTGCTACAGCAATTTTTTAATACTCTAAGTTAGGGAGCCATTCAGTATAATAGAAATTATTTAAATGAAAATTGAAACTACTGTGTTATTGAAAAAAGCTTCCTGAAAAAGCAGCTGAAGTAATTCCACATGCATTTTCCTTCCTCTTATCTTCGTAGCTGACTTACAGCCTCTACGCTACAGAACTCAAGTCTTGCAGCTTAGGTAACAGCTGTCACATGTATAGATCAGTCCCTGGTCCTCCTGCATTACAACCTCATTCAATTTACCTATTCTACTGATGAGAGACTTAGGCTACATCAGCATTAACAAGCAAAGACAAAACAATAAAAACAACACTAGAAGTAAAAAACAGATGCTGAGGATTCAACACCCACTATACATATTTTGTGAGTTTTATTTCATACTAGCTTTAGCTGGGGCTGAACAGCCACTAGCAACTGAAGCACATCACCTAGTTTTAGTTTCTCTCAACAGGAAGACAGTTCACGCACTTTCCAATCTCATCACTATGTGAACTGAAGAGCAGCATGCAAGGGTAGCTGCAAATTCATTTCACACCCTTGATTTGAATTAAAATATCAGTGCAGATGTATCCTTCAATGCCATGCACACAAACTTCAATAATTAGAATTTAATAGCTTTTTTTTCCTACCACTAGTGATTTAGTAGATTAATATCCCAATTTGCAGATGAGAAAATTGGTAATTTCAAGTGAAACACATTCCTCTATAATTCTCTCTTTACCACCTTCCAACCACACAAGCATTGAAGCTTACAGCAGCTGACCAACACTTTAGAACACCTTGTTCTTTCACCCCTTACAGGTCAGACAACAGTTCTGAGAAGGAGTTATCTTTGTATCTGACAGCTTCTACACTGTCAACAAATTCTCACATCCTATTTTCTTTTCCTAACAGCTGTGCTGGGACCCAGTCTCTCCCTTGTAACTGATGTATATACTCCAGTCTCCTTAAACTTGTGTAGAGTTTCCTTGAATTCAGAGTTTGTCAAGAGAGAGCTTTGCAAATTTAAAAACAATGTTGATAAGGAAGTTTTGTTTAAGACTTTGCCCTTCAGATAACTGATATGCACCACAGAACACAACCCCAACAAAACCCAAATAACGTGTGAAACAAATACAGCAACCACATCCTGAGCTATATAAAGCACTTATGAAACTCCCTTTTAGTTTTGGATCTTGAAGAAATCTCACAGAGTTTAACTCAACTGCTGCAGTTCTCCAAAGAAAGAGTCAGGATGCCATTCCTACTTCTTATGTGCAAATACACAAACTTGAGGTTGGAAAGCTACTTATTTTTCATAACAAAACAAGGCTCCTAAGCATGGCGATTCTCCATTGGTCCATCAGCTGTGGGTGAAACACTGCTAGCATCCAAAACACCGAGGAGAGGCACAGCAATGACTTGGCACTCACAAACATGCCCTGCACGGGAAGGCACGTCTGACAACGCACAGCACCAAACTACCCCTCACCAACTGCTCAGCGATCTATCTCTCTGTGCCCTTTGCAACACTGGCGCTTCCAAAAATTAACCAACAAGCCGAGACCCTTCCCGACACCCCCCACGTTGTGCATCGGGTGAGCCCCGCATGCGGCTGCTCCACGCAGAGGTCCCAGCCCTCCGAGCAGGGCAAAGCCGAGCTCCCCCCGCAGCCCTTACCGGGGCTCAGCGCCGAGGGGCCTGGGGCAGCCGTGTGTCTGCCCGCACCGCACCGCACCGCACCGCCCCCGGCCCAGCCCAGCAGGGCCCAGCTCCTGCCGAGACACAGAACCCCAGGCCGCCCTCGCCTCGGCTCCCGCCCCCATGCCCTGCCGCTCTCCGGCTCTCCCCGTCCCCACCTGCTCGGCGGGCCGGGCCGGGCTGCGCCTGGCGCTGGGGTATGACAGGGCCGAAGGCTCCGAGCGAGACGCAGCTCCCCCAGCCCTAAACACAGATCCGGGCCCTGCGCAGGCGCGGGGGGCGGTGACGCTGCGGGCGGGGAGCGCTTCGGTTGTGGCTGCTGCCCGGCTGGAGACCTGCGCTGTGCGGGACGGGGAAGGCTGGGTTGGCTTGTTTGTTGCCATAGCACTGTGGTTATTTTCTCTTCCCTGTTTGATCGGTGCTAGTGGAGGTAAATGACCCCACTGCGCTTCTGTTAGAAGGGAGGGCAAGGAGAGCTGTGGCAGGCCGGCATAAAGGCAGCAGGAAATAGGCACAGCGCCTCTGTTGGGGGTGGCCATTTGGTTCTGTAGCTCACGTCTCGTTTTACAAGGATCTTGCACAACTCATGTGTATTCGGGGCATGAGCAGTGAGATGTTTTCCAGGCATTTTACTGGAACAAAGTAAAGCACATTGGAATGGAATGAACTTGAGGTTGTTGCTCTCTCTCCGTGCCTGCAGCTGGTCTATGAAATGGCTGCCCGGGGAGACAGCTAGAGGAGTGCGGGGCAGCCAAGGGACGTGAGGCCATGGAGTGGGGCACGGCTGGGGATGAAGGACTTTGAAGGGCCAGGGTGGAACTCAGCCCAGCTTGGGAGCCTCAGGCCAACAGCAGAAATGGGGCTGTGGAAGGGAAGGCCTGAAGGAGGTCACGTACCAAAGTCCAAGGGCAGACTTCAAGGGAGAGGATAAGGAAGTAGTCATTATGACAGCATGGGATAAGCATGAGGACAGGGCATGGCTCCAGGCTGCTCTGGATACTGGGAGAGGGCACACGGCCTCCAACACCAGTCCAGAGCTGCTGTAGATTTGAGCCCAGCTGGCAGCATCACTTGTGTTGGGCTATATGGATAGGCAAAGAAAATAACTCACTTGCAAATATATGCACTCAGAAAGAAATGGTCTGCACATATCATGACCTGAACCAATGTCATTCTGTTTATTTTCTTTACCCTTCAAACTTCCTGTTTTTTGTTTTGTTTTGTTTTTCTGTGAGTATAGAAGCTCTTGTTTAGCAATCATCCTCACTCCTGGTTAGTCAGTTCATGTGAAGGAGAGGCCTGTGTGCTGTTTGCTGGAGACTCTACTTCTGTGGATGGGTGTGGTCAAGTGTCTGAAAGTAGTGGCATAGCTGCCATGTGGTGGTCTTTGTCCCTCTTCAGCCAACACTTTTGTCAGACTTAAGTTTCCTGAGGTCCCCATCAAAGGGATGACCATGGTACTCTGTGGGTTCCTACACACAAATTTATATGTATAAGAACCTTTGAACAGAACCCTGGCTTGTTTGGAACCTGTTAAACGTGACATGTTCAGCAACAAATGACAGATGATGTGGATTTGGTAAGCCTGGCTACTGGCTTCACTGGCTATTGACCTTTGGTTCAGTCTCAAGTTTAGATTGATCCACATCAAACAATGTCAGAATGTTTCCAGCTATCGAAATATAAAATGAGAACAGTCTTTGCCTTTTGAATACTAGCAGAGAATAATGTCAGTCAGTCACATTAATCTGAATCATACTACAGGAGACACGTGGAATAAGTCTAACAGAAAGGTTTTTGGAATGGCTTTGGAAAACCACACTGAATTCTGTCTACTCAGAGTTATTTAGTCTGACAGAGTATCTCAATATAAATTTACTTTCCTAGCAAATTTGAAATGCAGTGAAGTCTTGGGCCAAATTACACTTTTACACCTTTGATTGCAGCAGTTTTCATCCAAGGCTGAAACTAATCTAGAAGGCCAAATGCAGGTCAGGATGTTACATTGTTTCTCTTTCCATGATAGATCCCAACAGTTGAAGTCTGCATGAGGTTTTGAGTCTGTTACTTTAAACAATAGATCATTTTGTATTAATTACATTTCCAAACTGCCATAGCCTTTCCTTTTGTAGCTTTGATACATTAAGAAAGCTCCTCTCCTCTCCTCTCCTCTCCTCTCCTCTCCTCTCCTCTCCTCTCCTCTCCTCTCCTCTCCTCTCCTCTCCTCTCCTCTCCTCTCCTCTCCTCTCCTCTCCTCTCCTCTCCTCTCCTCTCCTCTCCTCTCCTCTCCTCTCCTCTCCTCTCCTCTCCTCTCCTCTCCTCTCCTCTCCCCTCCTCTCCCCCTCCTCTCCCCCTCCTCTCCCTCTCCTCTCCCTCTCCTCTCCCTCTCCTCTCCCTCTCCTCTCCCTCTCCTCTCCCTCTCCTCTCCCTCTCCTCTCCCTCTCCTCTCCCTCTCCTCTCCCTCTCCTCTCCTTTCCCTCCCCCCACATATCCCTTCTCTCCCTCTTTGTTTTATTCTGCTTTCATTTAGAAAGTGCATGTTAAAGAAAATTTAAGAAGTTGAAAAACTGAAAAAATCTTGCTCACCAATTAGTTGCCTTAAGCTCCTTAATAGTTATCTTAAATATAATTTATTTATTATAGGCTAAAGTTAAGCAGTAAGAGTTGAGAATAAGCAATAATATGAAAGTTTTGTATGCAAGAGTGAAAAACATGAGAAGTATGTGGTATTACTGATAACAAGATGTAAATGTTGCAAGCACATTAGAAGTGCTTAAATATGGGATGAGATACTTGAAAGTGTCACTGAAGTGGGCCACTGAGCTTGGACCGATTGAAACAAAATAGCTCTGGTTATAGAAGGAGTATTTTATACATTTTACACTGCACAGCATCCGGTATTGCCAGTGCCTGAAACTGACCAGACTGTGCTAACCACAACTGGACTGGGACTGCATACTTAAACACAGATACAAAAATTAATAAAAATGCATGATAGGCAACTGATGTGCAGCACAAATGGCACTGTGAGGGGTATGAAATGGAAACAGTCAAATGACAAGAACAGGGAATTTGAGATCATCACCATTGAACTGAGTTATGGGACAGCTGCAAATGCTCTTAGTTTTCATAGGTCACTAACCAGGTGCATTTTATACTTCCAGTAGTACATCAGTAAAAAAAGCCAAGTGATGAATCAGGTTTCAAGTTGAGTTTTGTGGCTCGGATATGACAAGTGAGTCAGGTTCTTGCAAGAGCTGGAATTAGCAATCTCAAGAGCAATCAACTGCACCAGTGTGCAGGCTCCCAGTGCATATCTGCATGACTTCAGGTGCACGAGAGACTAATTAATTTTATTACTTCTTCAACCCCATTGCATTACTTATCTGAAGAAACTTCAAACTGACTGCATTTATTTCACCCTTCAGAAATAAAAGCCACTGGTTCGGTGAGAACTGAAACTACTGCAGCCTAATTTCCTATAGATTTACCTCTCAGATGACTATTTACGCAAATTATGACAAAAGAGCTCCATACAACTCACATCTTTTCCTGCAGAGTATTCAGACAGCAACATGCAGGCTGCCACATTCACAAATATAACTTATTAGAAATTTGCTTACTGGATAGAAAGTTATTACTCATTGACTTCCAAACATTCAGTCCCTTGTCTCTCATCTGTCTGGTTATCTGTCTTTATGAAATTTGTATAAACTTTCTTATTTCTCAGACTCAGCTGAAACTGGCTAACACCTTCAAAGTTATTGAGTGATTGTGTAGATCTTGTTTTCATACAGTCAGCCAGCCTGAAAATGGGTGGCATGCTATCTGAATGCTAAGGTAGATACAACATTTTAACTCTGTTTTAATCTCCAACCTATATCCAAGCTTCTCCTCAGCAAAAATCAAACAAACCAGAAAGAACCTAAACTACCAAACCCCTAATAAATAAGTAAGTAAATAATAAATAAATAAATAAATAAATAAAGCAACATAAAAACAATTATTTCTGTCTAATCTAGAATACAATGTAGCTGTGTGGGAGAGTGCGGGCACTGATCAGTTGTTGATAGGTGAGAAGTTCTTTAAGAAACCTTGTAACTGCTTTAGACTGGTCATTACCATGGGTTTATGTAAGGCACAGTAGGCTTTGCAGATCTATTACAGCTACCTATGTGGACTACTTTCTTCCTTCATCAGTCACAGGAACAATTTTATAGACTTCTATCATCTGCCCATTGGGACAACCAAGAGAAAATGGTGATTCCCTTCTCTCTGAATTTCTTTTTGAGAAACTCAGGAAAGAGAGGTATCAGCTATCCTAATAAAACTAAGAACCACTACATTTTTAATTGATTTTGTCCTTGATTTATTACAAGGGCAACAGTCTTATTTTATTCACAAATCATCCTAATCCCAGAATACAACAGACCAATCAATACAATAGTTGCAATGCTCATGTAGGTGTATGTAATCTGAGGCAGCTCTGCTCCAGGCACAGGACTACAGAGCTCACGGCCCTGCCTGTTGTCTGATCAGCAACTTAGCTGTCACTACACCCCAGTGTTCCTTCAAGCTGTGGCTGTACTAAATGTTAAGAATTAAAAACATGAATATCAAAAATTTCACTGTATTTATTTGGTCTGTTTGGATTTTTAAAAGAGTTCTGTTTCTGACACATCCTTTTCCTTCCCTGTGAAGAATTCTCTGTATTTCAGAATTGGTGGTTTTAATGATATTCTGTGGTAAACATTTTTAGCTGCATTTAGTGTTTAAGCATGGTGTGTCACAGGTACTTTCATTGCTGTATATTTTCTGATGATAGGGCCTGTGCTCTGAGTTATTTTGCATGAATAAAACATAAACAGCCTTTTATAACTGATGTATTTCTGATATATTACACAGCTATGTACAACTGTCATTCTTGCAGCATTCTGTGGTCTTCTGCAGAGTATGCTTTATAGTTTCTCCTTGATCATTACATGTATGCAAACCTTAAATTGTGCATTAGTTGATGAATGAAAGGATTATGTTCTGTAGATAGAAGAAAATTGAATTAGAAATTGTGCTCAAACCTCCACAGTTCTGGTGCTATGTATTAACCATGGGTTGCTTGCTGTATTGTGTGTTTCCAGGAGTTGAAGAAAAATAGCCCATCTTTATCCTGTTTGTATATTCTCACCTTTCATTTAGAGGAGGAAAAAAAATCTGGAAATTCAAGAAACTGGATATTAATGAGGGGATACAAAAACACCAACAACCCACAGATTTAGACAAATAATAATAAATCTTCTGATCAGTTGGGTGGATGACCCAGTGATTAATGCTTTTGAATAGCTTCTTTCAGAACAAGGTTTAACAGATCACATTCCAAACCACTCGTCTTTACCTTAGAAACATGGCAGCAGCTACAGCTGTGGTTTCATTCAGCCACATACCAACATAGGATGATACCTACTGAGCATCCCCATTGATTTTTCACTCATCTAGTTTACATGTGATCTGTGTTGCAGTCTCTTGCGGAAGAAAATGTGAGCAAAGAGATTCTAGCTTTATTATTTCTAATTTGTGGCTTGAATAGCTTTAATCAAATGGACTATGTGCAGTTTAAAGTTCTGTTGGAAAGCCTTTCCACTTGCTCATGGCCTACAGTGGAATTAATGGAACATTTTGCCTTCTACCATTCAAATTTATGACTTAAAATACATAAATATATTTATATATATACATACACTTCTACTTATATTTGGGAAAAGTAATGACAGATGTATAAGTTGCATAAACATTTGAGGAGAACTAACTTCCTGCATTAGTTAAGACATTCGAGTGATGATAGCCAGTTTCTCGCTGGCTTTTCCAACACAATAATATTAGTATATCATGATGACTTTTTTCTCGTTATGTAAATTTTATTTTTATTTTTATTTATAAACACACACATACAAATCCACTTATACTTTAAAGGTTTCCATGTTCTTTCACTAAAGTGTTTTGGGAGAAGTCTGGCATTCTCCTGCCTTTAGGACTGGTTTGAAAACTCAGAACCTACAACTTTCTGTACAATTCATGCCACCATTTATTCATAGATACCTATTTATTGTATAAACAGATAACTGAATATACAGCATCAGAAGCGCAAGTATAAACAGATAACACTGAGGAAATTATTTCACATACAGCCTGAAACCTGTTTGCCCCTGGCTTTCTAAGTTAAATGCTTTTTATTGTAGGTATTGCAACAGTAAATATAGCATTCCTCAGTAGTTAGGGACATAAGTATTCACAGTGGTCCAAGAAATGGAACACTCTGAATCCGCTCACCTTTCAATAGGATCTTCCATGGAATGCCTATTGTTATTTTCTTTTTTTCACCTGCTCAACTGGTTCTACATTTAATAGTTCATTTAGTAAATAAAAGCTTTCTTTTTTCTATATCCTTTTGAATTTTTTCATGTGATAAAATTCTGTACTATAAAAAAACCAACATCATAACATGTGAAGGCAAATAAAAACAAAGATATGTAAGTCTGTCTTAAGGGACTATTCAAAGATTGGTAATTCACAACTATGTTTTCTTTCTTCAGGAAAATACTTCAGTAGTTATTTTAGTCAGGATATTTGCTGTACAAAAGTGGTTCTACTGTTTATGTTTCTATTCACAACAGAGTAATACATTCAGCAGAATTGTAATGGATACACATAGAAGAGATGAAATTAGAAATTAATATTTTGCCTCATCATAATCTGAAAAATAATTTGTCACAGAAAATATTGTCATTTAATTGCAATGAAATTATCTTAATGAGTATAATCTGTTACGTCTGCTTTTTTGTCTACTTTTGCATTACTTTGAAATAGTATTCTATTAAAGTGCTTTTCATTATCATCATGACAATGATGTCAAAATATTTTATTGAAAATTTAATCACCCTATTACTGTCTAATTTCTTATTTCAAAAGTAGTTTGTCCTGAATGGCCTTTTTACAGAGTGCATTGCTACAGAGTAGTGTTTCTAGTCAGTTCATAATGAAAATGCATTAATTAATTCCTCTAATGTAGAGTATAATTTTATTCTTTTTAAAAAGTAGAGGATTCTATTGCAACAAAGAGCAATGCCATCAATGCCATCTTTAAACAGGATAATATCACAAGATATAATCCTACAATCACAAGAAATTATCCTTTCATATAGCTTAACTGCTTGAAGAGTATCTCCTGAGATGAGCACATTTAAAACCTATAGAAGTTGCTGGAATAATGAAGAAATTCTGGAAAGACAATTTTCTTTTTTTTTTTAAATGGAGATATTCACAGCTTGTTTCAAAAGTGAAAAAATTTCACTGCTGTAATGCAGCCATTGAGATCTCAAACTCTGGGAAAGTTTATGCTCAAAGCAGAGCATTTGGGTATTTCTGTGTGCAGTTGTAAAGAACGAGAATGTTTTATCTCTCCATTGGAATTAAATGTACGGAGGCTGGAGAACATTTTCCCAGGCTGCTGATCTGATTTGTTTTCATTCTAAGAAGACCATTGTTCTCCAGGGAAGGCATGCAGCCAGTGCAGGGCTATATGGAACATGAGGAGATCTGGCTAACAGCTTGTCAGAGTAAAGCACAAGAATAAGAAACAAGAATAGTAATAAATTAAACATTCTGATACTGCAGGCCCTGAGGAAGAGGAGATAACAAGACAATAACAAATATGGGAATACTTAGGTTGCTGATTGATGGGCCATTGGAGGACCTGATGAAGCATAGTCTTGAAGAGGTTCAGGCAGAGCCATGTCACTGATAAGAACAAGGAAAATGAGATTATCATAGATACTATGGGAATAGGGAAGCTTTCAGCTCAGTCTTTGAGAGGACTTGTGAAGTTCTGTAAAATTTACTGTGGCGTGTTTTAATGAATGTGGGAGTGAGTCAAACTTATGCCATGCTTAGGGAAGGAGTGAAATGTGGGGAAGATGGATAAGGATAAGGAGATGGATAAGGAACAAGTGGGAAAATGGAGGGGAAAGGAGGTAAGAAGGGTTGGTTGTATGTGAACAAGCCACTAGCCAGTGAGCATGTCTGACCAAGGCCTGTGCTTGATCGCCTCTGTGTTCTCCATCTTTTTGTTAAAAACTGTTATTCCTGTCTATTTAGCACATGAATGTGCCTGACTAACAGTGGGCCTCATGACAAGTTAACTGGTGACTGGGACAGGAGTGCCAGCTTCTGAATGCAGAGACCATTTGTTGAAGTGATCCATAGGTCTGGGGGCAGATGGCCACAGAGCTTGCTGCCGGAGAACATGTATACGTGACATGCTAGCAAGCTCTGAGCCCAATTAGCTGGTAGGTTAGAATATGGTAAACTACATGAAGTGTTCAAGTCAGCACAAGTGCCTTTGGTGCAAAGTAGCAACAGTGTGGGTGCAGGGAAGAGGGTTGCTCTCCTCGTGTTGGTCTCTGTTGCCAGATGTAAGCATTTGCATCTTTGGACTTCCTGACTGCTGTTGGACAGGGGAATGGGAATGGCAGCATGCACATCAACAGAACAAAAATCCTGGGGTCTTGCAGGCCACCTAGCTAAGTTTCCCTTCACCTTACCTTACCAGCCACCCCAATCTCTTTTCCTCCATGTCAGCTTTGTGGCCTACATCATACCTAAACTGTGTGCAAACATAAGATGAGCTGGGTGTCAGCAACTGCAGAAAGCAGATATACATATGGAGAAGTCTGTATATCTGCTTTTTACAGCTTTGCTTCTTAGCACCTTCTCAGAGGTGGTATGATTTTATAAACATACATATACCACAGAATTTTAAAGCTTGCCTTTTTGGAGAATAAATTAAGCCAATGTGTAAGTGCAGTGGAGATTTCAGAAATGTCTATCTGAAATCTTGGTGCGTTTGCAGGTGCCCTATTCATATATTACAGTAGCACATTGATTTAATATCTCATTTCAAGTCCACCTCATGGATCTCTGGGAATGACATAGCTTTTGCCATCAATGTGATCAGGCTGAAAAGTTGCTTTTCTATCTTCATTTTTGTTCCTGAAAATACACTTTTGACACTTGATTTGTGATAGCTGACACCTCACAGCTGATAAATGACTCAAGAGCTAAGAGGCACAGGGCCAGACAGAATGAGCTAGCTATAATCTCTAAAACATACACCGCTCTCTGACACCAAATGTGAAAATCATCAGTGTGTAATTTCTGTCATAAAGAAATAATAATAAAATGAAATGGAAATTTACTTGAATTTTGACTCAGAGCTTTCAAACTACCTGCTATATGCTTTTCACATTTTTTCCCCCTTTCTTAACAAGGATGTAGAAAGCAGAATTATATTTCTCTATTTTCTGTATTATATTTTCTGGATTTTGTATTCACTTCTGTGTTTCTATGGGCATGACATCCAAATTAAAGAAAAAGGGAAGGAGCCATCAAAATACCACAAAAATTTCCTTGATAAATACATGAAAAATATATAGGGGGACATCAGTCATAGAAGAGAAGATGAATACATGATTTCAGGCATCAGTGTGATCAAATCTCCTAAACATGTTTTGAGAGCAACCACATTCATGGTTTGGAAAGTGAAATCTGAGTGTATGGCAAAGGCTATTTCAACATCTTTGAATTACAAAATTGTCATAATGTGTGAAAGAGATTCACAACTGCACAAAAGAAAATTTGTGTTAAGTCAGTAAGCATTTTGTGGTAGCCAAACTGAACTCCACTTCTGATTATTTATTTGCCTCATGGATCTGAAATCAGAGGAGAGATCACATGTCATTACTGCCTCAAACCTATCAATAAGTAAGTTTCAGCCAAAAGAGTGACACAAAGATGCACCAGGTGGTTTGTTTCACTTAAGTATCCTTGAACAGGACCAAAAATGACCACAGTGTCAGGAAAGGACTCGTTTCAGTCCAGTATGAGATCTATTTGTCATTCTGACCTAACAAAGAGAAGCAGAATTGTTTGGCTCACTAGAGGCTGGATTAGGAAACTGAGATGTTTTATGATCCTGTTGGAATAGTGTCAATCCCAATGAAGCTTGCTGCCTAGCAGTAGGAAGAATACTGTTTATGACCATGCCTTAAAAGCAAGGAAACTAGTGCAGTATTTTATGGAAGGCTCAGTTCTGCAGCTGAATGTCAACTGTGCCATGCTCCCACCTGTAGTTAGGTTTAAGTTATTCTGTTAAATTTCTAGGTTTCATCAAGAGTTACATCTTGCATGGACATTCATTCTTTGTGCTAGCTTCTAAGTCCTGATGCATAATGTTTTCTTCAACTATCAAGCTGTAAGGGGTTTAAACTTGATTGCATTTGCTCTTGTGCAACAAAAAGCTCCAGTAAGCTAGGCTACTTAAATACATGTAAAGATAACACTGCTCTTTGCAGCCTGGCTGTAGCTTTGGAAAAGATCCTGAAGTCTACTAGCAATTGTAAATCAGTACCTGTCGATTAAATGTACATTTGCTGCCAGTTTAAATTTGTTCTATATTTCTTTCCCCAGGTCTGGCTTCTACCAGCTATTTCACCTTTTATCAACTACAAGCAGCAGAAACCTAACAATGAAGAATGATGCAAATGTAACAATCCTATTGATTGAACCAGAAATTCCTCTCCATGAGAAAGATTGAATGTACCTACTGAAACAGAAACCACTTAGGTAATGGACTTAGACAAGGTAAATAATATCAGCTAAAACTCCCACAGAATGGACAGCATGTAATATGTCTCATGGGGATATCCTGATAACAGTTCTTGTCAAAAGAACAGAAGTTGTACTGAAGTCATGCTTCAGAGAAGCTTAAAATGCATCCTCGTGGCCTTCACAGATTCGAATAGTTCAGATGTACTAAGATGAAGGTCTTTTCACTTCAAGATACTGAGCACAGTGTATAGCTATGGTTTTCCTCAACCTTAAGGAAGACATAGACTGACAGCTCTTCTATTGCCCTAATAAATAATTAAAGACAGGATGATATCCTGAGATGGTCACCAGAATCAGCCACAGCCCCATGGTGGCAGGACCATGTGTCTGGGGATGGGTTGAGGCCAGGATGGAATGTCTGCCACAAGGTTAGTGGCCTCCCTGCAACCAGTTCAAGAGCTTGCTTCATGGATACCAGCTGTACCAGCTTGAGCCTGACCCTGGGCCTGTGCAGTCACACTGGCAAATCGTAATGTGAGGTTTTTAGAGGAGAAATTCATTTTGTGTTTATGTAGAGGAAGAGGTTATTTTTGGAGCGTCAGTTTATTTTAGCTGGCAGGTTAGATATGTAGCTCCTGTCATTGTTTTCAGCTGCTGAAGGCTACCTAGAGAAAGGATGGAAACATTATGCAATCTGTTCTGCAATGTGCACGTGTCCTGTGGGCTGCTCGGTGCTGTGGGGAAATTTCCCCAGAGTTGTGATTCACCAGAGGAAGGTGCACTGTGTATAACTGTGCTAGTACAGCGGTCCTGTTGCTCAACACTCAATGCCTTGTGTCATGTGGTGCTGTAGGGAATGTCAGGTGGTGCAGTGTCATCACTCCTGTTCTTTTCAGTTTTTTTTGTTTTTTTTTTTGGTAGCCCCGCCTAGCCTTACTATGCTTGAATATATCCATACAGGCAATATGTTTAAGATTCCATCTTTCTTATAAAACCATATTGAGAAAATCCCCCAACAAGAGCAGTTGGAGGAAGCAACTCTCTTCTTACTTTCTGCTTCTTCATTAGCAAATATTTGTTCTGCTATTGATGATATTCACTTAGAATATAAAAGGTCAATTTAAAACAGATCAGTTTCATCATAGGTCAAATTGTTTTATTGATTAAGACTGAGAAGAGCATAACAGATTAGTTATGCAGAGAGCACAAAGCTGAACTGTGTATATTTAAGGGTAATATTTTACCTCCAGCAGGTATGACTAGTATTCAGCTTTCATTAGCTGAAAAAATACAAGTAGATATATTCAAGAAGAGGTGAAACTGTAGGCATACTGCTGGATGTAATGACTGTACTCCAAGTGCCCTCACCCAGTTTATTAGGGTTCATCAGTTCTGGCGAGAAAGAGCCAGGGGGCTTCTCATTGCCCTTCCCAGAGCATTTGGCTCCAGCAGGGTCAGTGACTGGGTGTAAAGCCAGCTCTGCTCTCCACTGACACTGAATTCATCTTCTCCTAAAGAGAGCTTCCCAGCACAGCAGTAGGTGGACTCCTGTATATTGCATTTCCAGGTTCCCACCTGTACTATTCATGATCCAGTGAATTCTGCTGGAATTCCTCAGTATCAGCTGTAGATGGCTTTGCTCATCTCTTTGTCATAGTCACAATCAGCTATGTTACTCACAGAAATAAAGCTGATTCTGTATTCCAGGTCAGGGTGCACAGCTGGCACTCACTCACACTCTTTTCCCAGTCCATGTGGTGCCTATCTCAGTTCTCTGTTGCTTAACTGTATGATTATGACTCACATATAGGTTAACATCATAGTAACCCAATTATTCAGTGCTGTTACTTCACCAGTGTTTTTCAGAGCAATAGGACAGACACAGCAAGTCAGTGCTCAGTCTTTCATTGGAAAGCCTCATTGGTGCTAAATAGTTTGTCTCCTTGCTCTGCTTTCCTGCTGTACTGCTGCCATTTCTTACCATGGCTTTGTATTACAGCCTGATTAAATCACTTAATCTGCATAAGTTTATCTCCAGACTAAGAGTGTAAAGGCATCAGAAACATAATTACCTTTTAGCTACAGCTTTCCTGAAAAAAAAGTACTGAGGATGAAGACAACACATGGATCATGGTGTGATGTTAAGGCCCTGGTCAGTGACTCTTGAAGCATTAACTGGATCAGACAGAACAAAGCTGGGCCTGAGCATAAAAGCAGGGAATTATGGAAATGTAGTTTACGGATTGTTACAAAGGCCTTATTCTAATAAGCATGAAAATTAAAATAAATACAAAAAGCTATAGAGCATATCAGTTTCAATTATACATACATAGTTCCATTCAGAACCTGGGGAAGAGCATGTGCAAACATATTTTTCAGCTCTGTGTGAGGATATGATGATTGGGATAGAGAGGACCAACCCTTGATGAACTTTTTTAGGCTCTGTCCTGATAAAATAGCAAGTCACATTGTTCCTACTTAATCAGTGTTGGCAGTCAAGTGCATAAAACAGAAAATATGGTTAACTAGTAAAACTGAATAGAAGCAGTTTCACACTGTATTGAAAAGTGTACAAAATACATAAAAGAAAAAGATTCTTCTTTCTTTTTCAGTTTGTTTTCCTCCAGGTAAACAAACAGGTAACAGGTATAGTGTAACTATGTATGGTAAGAATATGTTAAAAGATTTTGATGAAAATGTAGTTATCTATTATAACTCTTGTTAAATTATTACATATGTGGAAGTAATTGTATCTTAAATGTTAAAGTTTTATTTCTGCCTAATACTACTTGTAATTTCATAGGACATCCAGTGGTTTACTTTCTCTACAATGTGCAGTTTCTACTAATGATCTCTCAAATTACAGCTTGACATCAAATATTCATTTACACTCTGATTATGCTGCTAGCTGGCAATTCAGTATTTTACTGAAAAAAAAAAAAAAAACAACACCAAAACCAACAACAACACACCAAACAGAAAAAGCAGATAAGAAACAGAGAATAGAGAGATTAAGCAAGTTCCACAAGGCAATTGTCACCGGAGATATTTTTGATTTTGGTTGATAGGGGATGAGGCAATAATATATCAGACTGCTGATGTAAGGTTTTGCTAAAGTGTCATTCAAGTTTGCAGATATAGAGGTAGCAAATAATGAGAGACTACTTATAGGAAACAGAACTTACTTTGATAGAAGCGGGTTTAAAAATGTTTGCATTGGTAAGAGACATTATAATAATTTGTTATATTTAAAACACATGAACATTGGTTGCAGTTTCTATGGATCTCCTAAAGAACATGTTCTTTTTTGGGTTCAATAAGCTGAATATGGTTTATGTTAGGTAAGGCCTTACCCCATTTCTGAGATCTATTTATGTGAAGTTGTAACTCAAAGTAAAGGCTATGAAATTTCATACCGCTGTGCTTCTAAGGGTTTCTTATAGGAATAAATCAGTCTGGTATCTTAAATGCCATCTTTGACCATTGTAACCCATCTGTCCCTGAGGGCACATTATGTGAACAGCCTTAAGGCAGGTAAACCCATCCTCCTGTAATTCCAGAGCTCTCACAAGAAGAAATACTTTACACATTTCCATGTCTTTCTAAGTCTCACTGGGTGAATTGCTGACCCTGTGAAAGCCAGTGCCCAGACTCCAGTTGGCTACAAAGGTATTGGAGCATCACCAACTTTAGGTTATTTTTTTTCCAGTAATTTCAAACATTTATGTTGCTAACACTGTTCTTACATTATTTTTCCAAAATGACTTATTCCACTTAAAAATGTTCACAATTTTTGACATAATCATTACTATTCTGATTTTTATTGCTCATAACATACATGTTGTTTATAAACATTATTTAAATGTATTGCCATCACAAATAATAATAATAAAAAAAGCAAACAACAAAAAACACTTCACTGGTTTCACCATGAGGTGTCTATATATTTGATATATCAGATAGCCTGATACATTTTGAGATCATACCGTATAACTATTATGTTCTGTACTTAAATTAATGCCTTATGACATTGGACTATTGTATGCTACTTCAGTAGGACAATTTACCCTGCTGGCCAGGTTCCAAAGCTCAGCATTTGAAAGACCTAGTAATGGTGTTGTGGCTGAGCCAGACACCTGTGTCCTCAAAATAACACATTCTTTATATAAATTCAATCAAAAGGGAGCCTAACATAAACTACAAGTTTCTTCCGTTTGTGTTCTATGTAATGTGTCTGCTGCACAAAGGAGAACCATATCTGGTGATACATTTAGCAGAACACAGTGAAAGAGATTATTTTTGCATTTAGGGAAGAAGCATGTGCAACGTGTGGTCTTTCATTGCAGCATGCAGCATGACTCGTGATACAATTCATTTCAGTTCATTTCTGCAAGTTCTGTTTTTCCCTTTTTTTAAAGAAATTATTTTTTTTTCTTACCAAACTATGAATATGAAATATAACATTGCTGTCTCCATTTTATGTGAGAAGAATGTATTTAACATAACACAGTGAGACTAGAAAAGGTAAACAGAAGAGCAACAAGGCTGCTGAAAGATGTATAACAAACAGAAAAGAAGAGCAAGAGTGGTTTGCCTCAAAATGAGAAAACAGATGAGTAATAGGAGTATATAAATAATGAATAAAAAGGTAATGATGTATAGGGAAGGAATAATTATTCAATATATCTAGGACATAAAATGAAATTATCAAGTGACAAGCTCCAAACAAATAGATGTTCCTTTGCAAAGTTCAAATTACTCAGGAGAAATCGTTGCTATAGATTTTTAGGGATGCTAAAACTTTACAAAAGCAATTTAACACATTCATGGAAAAATCCATCGGCTGGATTAAGTTCACACTGGAATTTCAGGAGGATGTGTTTCACACCTTTAAGCTGATCTGATTTTATACCTTCAGGGCCAGATATGTTGCGGTTGTCCCAGATGGCATTTACAACATCAAAGTGATTTATTCCAGTAAGAAACACTTTATTAAAGTACATCAGAGCAAAATTTCATAGCCTTTAGTCTAATTACAAGCTATTTACAAACATACCATTTCTGGTTGAGGAAGCCTTCATCTGCAGAGCTATGGAAAAAAGAATAAGTGTATTGGAGAATTACCACTGGATGCTTACCTTTCCATCCGTCTTTGGCCATTGTCAGGGATAGGCTACAGACTAAGTGAACCTTTACACTGACTGCCATAGAGTCTTAGTAACATGAACACAGCTATCTTGTATATGGCTTGGACATATGTAAAGTGCAAGGTCATTCACAAACTCAGAAACCACAATTATATGTAAATAATTATACTCTCTTGTAAAAGAAAAGAAATTTCAAGAACATTTTATTTATTTTTTGTGTGTTTTGTTGCTGTTGTTTGTTTGTTTGTTTATATTCTGTTGGGTGGACTTGAAGATGCTGGATGAATCTGTACTAGAAGATAAAAATCTGACACCTGATAGATTTAATGTCTCAAGTCAGTGCATATGACTTGTATGAAGTGTATCCATGAAAAGGTTACAGCTTTACAAATTTTTGAGAGCTGTGTAAGAGGTGAGATTCTCCTCTAACATTGAAAGACTGGGAATGGTGAAATGGGATTTGACTTCTTAATGGGCCCATTTCACTTTCCAAAAGCTAGACATGCTAATATTTATATTTTTTATAAATTGATTTGAAATTCAATCCACACTCATGCTAGAGTTATTTTTCCTTTAGTATACATTATCATGAAATATATAGTAATGATAATTGAAATAAATGAATATATGAATATTTTCATGGTCTGATTCACTAAAGCTCTCCTCCAGCCTATTTAATGTGTCTTTCTTAACACCAAAGATTTCTCATTGTACTGAGAGGAGCTTTCAGATTCTCTCATATGAGATCAGTCCTCCCTACTAGCAACATGTAACTGATGCCAGAAATAAAGGGCCATCTTTTGCATAGTTTGTAGCATCTCCTTCCTGAACACATAAGGTTTTGAACATATAGTTTAGCTAAACGAGTGAATCTTGTTGCACCAGAATCCCCACACCAACGGAGGAGAGGCATTAATTATATGTTAGCCTCCTCAGGTACAACGCTGCCCACAGGGAAGGGTTGAGATCACAGGTGTGAGAGTGTGCATGATTTATCTTCCCTCTCCTGTCTCTCTGGTTATTTTGCCTCTAAATGTGGATGGATTGCCAGCAGTATGCTGTGATGGGTTTTGTCTGGAGGGCTATACAACAGTGAAGCAGATGTGAATGCACAAAGCTGGGTGTGTTGGCACTGATGTGGCTCTGTTTCTATGGATTTTTTTTATTACTAGCAAAAATTTAGGTTTGAAGTAATTTTGTAGACACACTAGGTTTACTCAATGAATTTCTGGCTGAGCAGAAAAGCCATCAGTAGCATATAATATCCAATGCAAATGTAAATCTGCTCTTTCCTCTTTAGATCTAGATGTATTTTATTTTTGCATTATATGTTTGAAAATGAATGCTAACCAGGTAAAGCTGCTTATGAAGTGGATGAGCCTGCCTTCAAAGTGCCAAGATGAGACAGAGAAACAAAAGACTAGGAATCCTTGAGGCTTGTATGCACAGAACTGGGATACTGTGGACGTATTCATTTCCTCTCAAACACAAGTGGGTACAGTGCTGTGAAGTTCAGCTTCTTACAGTGTAGCAACTGTACTGTGCTTCTTTCCTTACCTTCTAGTGTTACTTCTACAGGACTGATACAGCTTTGATTGTAAAGACTCTTCAAAAGGCCAGGCAGGAATGCAGGTTGAAGAATACAGACCAAGCTAATGATGTATTTCTGTATAGCCTACACTTGGGGAACTAGCTACCACTAAAAAGAAGACTCCAAAAATAGTGCCTCACATTTGTTTCCATGGATGCTACAACTAATAGCACAATTACTCTGTCTGGTAGAGAACATCTGCAGCTAAAAACATTATTTTTCCACAGTCACCACCACTAGCTATGTGTTTTCACAGGTGATGAACAAGAGCCTCCATGCTGTGCTTGTAAAAATCTACATGGCCATCTGGAACACAGCTTGTATTTCACATCCATTTGCCACTGCTGAAACATACTGCCCACCACATCAGTGTGCTCACATCCACTCTTTGGGCTCCATAAACACTCAGCAAGCTTGGATGAATGTCAGTGGGTGCAATTTGTTTCTCATGGAGGAATTCAGTGACACATCTTTGTTTCATACACACTTCCATGTCTTTTACCATTCTGTCAGACTTCCCCTCTGCTGCCATCTGTCACATGGCAACAAAATTAAACTGAATATTGATAGGAAGGTTCAACCTCTACTGCTGTACCACCAACATCCACCTCTGACACTGTGGGCCACTATAATAAAATGGGAGGCATTACTTCTGGACTAGATCTCATATACTCAAAGTCTTGCCGTCTCTTATTTCAGAAAGTAGTTACAGCATGACTGCCTTAGTTTGCTATGTGTACATTTCTCATCCTCTGGATGTATGTGCTACCTTTTCCTTCAGTGTAAATAGACTAACAGACTGTAGATAAGGAGAAAAGTGTGGCAGAAGAAAAGGAAGTAGACTATATACAAAATAATCCTCTATTTAAAAAATGTTTGTAGGTTCTTTTGGATATAAAAACCAAACAAGTCACATTTTAAGATACTTCCTTGTGGCTGCTATACTTCTTTTATGCAATAAAATATGTAATATTTCTTCTATTTGCCTGTAACTTTACATACTGACTGTAACAGGATGGTTAAGATACCATAATGCTGACATTCTGGATTTAAACTAAAATGCAAATTCCAATCCTTCATTAAGAAAAGAGCCTTAGGGCAATCAATTAACAAATTAAAAATGTTGCTAGGCTAAAAAAAGTCTTAATTTATTTGTATGCTAATGTAAATCAGAAATAAATATGCTTTTGAAACACTTGAAATCAGTTAGTGTTTATAGACTTGTTCAATATTTGAAATTATGCCTGCTGAAGTTTGCCTGAACCACATGTTAGCAAGATGACAACATCTGGATTGCTTTTAATATTTGTTTTTAGTTCACCGTTCTTTCAGTTTTTCTTCATAATTGATCACAGGAAAGATGTGGGATTCCTACAGCTCCCTGAAACAATTTCCAAGTATCATCAGTTCATCCTTCATGTATGGTTACCCTATTATTGTGACTCTCTAAATATGTAAAATATCACAGGAAATTTCAGGGGATTTTTTGGTAGTGTCATAAATATTCCAAACTTTCTAATAATGGTGTTGGGGGAAAAAAAAAAAAAAAAAAAAAAAAAGTTAACATAAAGAAGCATAAATACAGAAGAAGAAAATACAGAGGAAGTTATATAAGGGAAATGGAAAGCTCACTAGGAGAAATGGGTTCTTCTGACATTTGACAGCTTTCTATGAAAGAAACAAGTCCTTATTTTATGGTGGTAGGCAAGACAGAAGTACAGAAACTGCTGATTTCTTTCTAGCTCAGAAATCTTTTGTCAGGAGAGAAAAAAAAAAAAACAAAAAAAACCAGCACAAAATAATCTGAAGAGACTTTCATGGATTTCTATGGATTTCTTATAGACTGATTTTAATCTTACTGCATCCTTTCAGTGGTAAGAAACAGACTCCTTCAGTGCCACTTCTGCCTTCCTTACTAATTGCTCCCTAGTCTGTAAAATACTTTTTCTCTCTTTCATTATTATTATGGTTAATCTTAAATGAAATAGGTTATCTGAGTATATATGAAATTTGAGATGAAGTTTTTGTACAGATTAGCAATCAGGTTTTGAGAGGAAACTGAAGGGAGACTGTAAAGCACAGACGAGGGCAAGATTTCTAGAGATGCTGGTGCCCAGTTTGAGCAAAATGCTCATAACATACTGAAGAAACCAGCTGGCTCCTTGAGATCAGGGCTGAGTTTCTTGAGAATGCCTTGTCATTCCACTAATCCATTGCTTTATAGCACATGTGTGAACACAGAGTAAATTTTAATGTTCTAAAATTACTTTATGGATATGGAGATGACTTCTAATTCTTATATACAATGTATGATGAACTGAACTCCTCAATAAGCACTTCCTTCCCTGTTTCTCATTTCCAGTGTGAGAAACTACTTCACCGTAGTGATTATTCAATATATAATCAGTTATTTATCAATTATTTTAGGTTCTTAAGGAATTACAACTTCTCCTTGAGCCATTCATCTTGCTGTAGAGGAATCCCAGGTGGTATTCTAATCATCTTGGTTGTTTATTCTAAGTAATTATCTGCAGGGCACTGATACTGTGTATTTTATATTTACATTCACCCAGACAAGCACAAGAGGGAGAAAATCTCAGCAATAATTATGCCTGCTAATGCCATTAAGGCCATATGGCTGAAACTGGAATGAGATATTTTCTCTCTTACTAGTTGAGGGCAGAAAGAAATTTCTTGCATTCACTAGCTGTGTTTAAATTTTAAGATGTTTTATTTGTTCCTTATCGCCTATCTATGTAGCAAATAGACTGATGAATGGCCTGAGTTAGAATGAACTCCATTTTTCAATTCTTGTGTTATAACATATGAAAAACAGCTGAGTAGATGTTAGCACAAACACATATAAAAAATTTAAACATCTGAATTAAAGCACACATATACTGCTCAATTGAGGAAAAAAATGCTTCAGAAAAATTTATGTTCAAAAGTTTGAGATTTACTGCTACACAAGTGGTCTTGATATGGTCCTTACCAGAAGGTTTACTGCATGAAGAAAAAGTTCAGGCTGGAAGTTATATAACTCCACATTAGAGCTTAATTGCGGGGGGAGGAGGTGTTAGACAATATGTATGCATTTCTTTTCATTATTCATTTAGAAATTCAGCTTTTCGACTATTACTAATTCAGTTTAAGAATACAAAGCAGTATTTAAATTAAAGTTCTTTATGCTGAAGCTTCTGCTCTCCAAGGTAAATCCATAAGAAAATAATGGCATTTTGCAGTAGAATTATTGTTAAGTGTTTGTGTGCATACATTAAATAAACACATTCCAAACATTTTCCTGGCACTAATATCTGATTAGGTGTTAACAAAGAAATTAATATAAAATTTCCGGAAGCTGATTTTGGCCTGTCTTAGAACTTGGAAGATGCATAAAGATAAATAAACTGAGATAACAATATGGCCATGTTCTTTGTCAAGGATTTCACCAAAGATTAATAATGACCTAATAAAATATGTCAGTCTTTGGATTTATATGAAAGCAGCAACAAAACAACAAAAGAGTAAAGAGGATAATCTCCACTAGTACCCTTAGTTTCTATTTATTTATTTATTTAAATATTATTGTACTCTGAGCACGACTAGAACTAAAGCACTGTAATAAAACATAAATAGTGTTTAGCCACATTTACTGGAGGGTTCTGAAAAGCAACAAATTAGTTGAGGTAGATTTATGCCTTAGGACATGCCATAGGATACAATATCTGCGGCAGTTTGTGTACAGTGATGATGTGACTGCAATGTCAAATGAAATAAATGCATCATTGTCAGGTTTCAATATATGAAGTAGAAGAATAATGAAATCTGAATACAAATATCTGCTACATTTATCTTTATTTAAAGGCTGGTCACTCTAAATAAGGCACAAATATGAGATAAAGTGTTTAAAATAAACAAAAAGAACATAAACATACCCTGATCTACAAACTCTGCAAAGTTTTGCCTGAGGTAGCACTGCTGTCTAGCAAACTGATTTAAGTTTATCAAACTCTTGAGAAAAGAAAACTGAAACATGAAAACACTTTAATTTAAAAAAGAAAAGGATTATTAAATTAAATAGAATAAGTGTGTTCTTTGTACTTAGAAGTCATGGAAACATGTAAGTTCAATATAAACTTGTGCTTGGCATCACTGTCACATAAAATGAGCTCAGTTATACCGGAGTTAAGCCTTTGGGCCTTATAATGTTCTGTTTGGCCATAACCTGTATCAATATATTCTACGCATACACATGGGGGCTGCTTTGGAGTATTTCTTTTAGGATCATCAAGAATTCAGAGATGAGTTGTTAGAGAACAGCCCTGTCGATCTGGCTCAGGGCTAAGCTCTGAAAAGTGTAAGCTTTTCTAGGTTTAAATTTTAGAGTTAAGAACATGATAGGAATATGGCAGCACTTAGTAGTTATTTATAGGTTCTTTCATAACTTCAGTCCTGCTGATTAAATTAGGAGGAGAGAAATTCAGTTAACAAGGTAAAGTGGACAAGTGGGTTACAAAGAGCCACCCTCTTGATTTTTCTTTCTTTCATTCTTTCATAAATAAATGAAGAAAATTTCAAGCTGTTTGTGCTCAGATCTTTAAGGTAATTTACAACAGTAGCAATTGCATTTCAAATAGGATTGAGGGCATTTTTGCCCTGGATTTTGAGGCCAATATTAACATTTCATAGTTTCCTTAATAACAAAAGGTACAACAGGGAAAACTGGTATCTATCTAATGAAAAAGAATTTCTAGTGATAGCTATGAATAAACCAACAGCTTTTCTAAAGTGTGTAATGGCAAGCTGTAGAGCTAAATGAAAGCGAGTGGTGCTCATTAGAGTGCGCTATGACACCTAGTTAGATTCATTAGTGCATAAACAAAGGTTTAAACTGCAGAAGACAGCCACGCAGTTTCATCTGCAATGGGCTGTATTTGAACAAAAAGAAAAGGGAATAATCATGAAAGAAAACGTTATTGCTAAAGTGCCATATGGGAAACTAGTTTCTCTTACTACTGATAGCTTATCCTTAAAGAAACAAAAATCCCTTTGGCTTCCTGGTGGTATAAATGATCATATAATATCCACAAAATCTATACAGAAATAATCAAAGCTTCTGAATTGGCCTTCTGATCTTCAACAAGCTTTCCACCTTAGGACTGCCTCTCTTGGATCCAGAAAGCAGCTGCCCACCAAGAAATGTGCCTGGGCCCTGCTTGCCAGTGCCAGAGCCTGGATGAAGATTTCTCAGTTTAAAGGAGAAAAATGCCAAATTTCAGCACGCTTTTAAAATACTTCTTGTTAACAGTAACAGATACTAATACGAAAGAAATTAAGCATGAGAATAACTTGACATTGTTTATACTACTGCTTTACTTGACACGGGCAAATACAATGGCCCAGAAGGCTTCATTGTGATTTTTTAAAGTTTTTTAATTTTATGTTTTTGCATTTTTTAAGCTGCTAACATAGAGGCATTGAATTTAATCATATAGCTGCAGCTCCAGCTCCTTACAACAGGAAGGGAGTTGCTGAGAACTCCTTTTGAAAGGGTTTCCTGCATTCATACCCACAGCAGCAGGCAGGTTGTGCACATGGGCACGCCTCGTGCCTAAGGAGATGCAGGAAGCCCTGAGGCAGAGGAGAGAAGCTGAGCAGCTGGAGTTCTTGCCTCGTTTATGTCTTTTGGGCACCCCTGCTGGGGAAGGGTAATGGAAGAAAAGCAGAAGCAGCTGAGTGCTGTGGAAGTTCCCTTTCTTGTTACTGTGCTGATTAATATTTCCCTTAGCTTCTCCAGAGGGGAACTCCCACCATGGGGTATATGAGTTTCAGAGGATCCTCTTTGCTCTGTGATTGCTATAAACCACCAGCAGTCACAAGGCAGAAATTATTCTTAAATTTTGTAGGCTATAGGCTGTAGTACAAATGTTGAACTGGCCTCAGGGGTGGAAGTATTATCAATAGAACTATAGCTCTGTCTGGAGCTTTGCTCTTCTTCCTAAGGATATTTTTGGCTGTGTACAAGGGGATACTGAATTTATAATTGGCATTCCTGAATTAAGTCTGGGTTAACTGAACTTACAGCTATCACAGAAGAGCTGCTGCATATACAACAGGCAGCCCTGCAGCACTCCCATGGCGGCAGCTATTGCACTCCCTGCTTTGCCATGTGGGAGGAACTGCTGGCTGTAGGCCTGGCTGTTGGAGCTGGAACCTGTTCTTCAGGGAAGTGTCTGGGAGGAGGTAATGGCGTGGGAGCTGCCATGTTAGAGTGTTACTTCATCTTAATTAATATTTACTGATTGAATGAGTCTGGTGAGACTGGACTACTGCATACCTTAGGCCTTTCCCTAGAAAATTTTAAATGTTTTTCTTAGACATTCTAAATTGTCCCCAGTTCCAAGGTTGCAGCTGAGTTTAGGTTGTAAACTTTGAAATGCTATCAGTCAGTGTTGCCTGTCTTCACAATTCTGTATCACAGTTATACGGGTTTCCAAGTCATCAGGCTAGTTCTGGGGCATCAGGTTTAAAGGATTTGCAAATGGGCTTATTCCATGAGGGCCAGTACAAAAGAGTCTTATTTTATGCTATTCTGTAGAAAAGCAAATGTTGATGACTGCCTTAAGAGAGAAGCAATTTTGATTGTTGGTCTTGGTAAAATAAAGGGATGCAAATTACCTAAGTAATGCCAGGTTAACTCCTAACACAGTAAATCATGCCTTGTAATTTTGTGTAGAGACTGTTCTAAGTAATGCAACTGGTTTTTCTATAAATTTGGGGGAAATTGTTGTGTATTGTATCTATGTTTTGTAAATATTGTAGGGTTGAGCTTATGTATATAGTCTATTCATTCATTATTTGAGGCTTAAAGCTGTAATGAAAGTATATTCCCAAGTAAAATGCTAAATAATGATACATTACAGCACGTAGCGTTGAGTTCTACCTCTATATTGCATTAGTCTTATTGAGTGAAATGGCAGTATCAGTTTTTTAAAATTTCACCTCAGAATCACTCATTTTACATTATATTACATAGTTCTCTTCGCTCATTCTATCCCTTGAGACTTTTTTAACCTTTTTGTTTTCTAAACAGATGGCCTGGTTATATATTTATGCGAAGACAGAGCAAACTGTCTAAATTTTAGTAGAAATTAGCATGGATCTTAAATGTTTTTAGAATCTCAATGTAGTAGTGCCTTTTTCTGATCTTATCTCCTATCACACTTACCTCTACATAGCAACATTATCTAGAAATAATCACACACAGACAAGTATGTGGAAGGGGATTTTTTTTTAAAGAGTGTTTTTATAGAAAGGATAAGATCTATATTCAAACAGTAGTGTGGCGCTGGTGAGCAGGGGCTCGAAAAAGAAAGGAACTACTGTGCTCCAGTAGATCATCTGTGGTCTGTGGTATATTTAAAGACAAAGAAAATGACAAAATCCCCACTGAAATTTGTGAGAAGTTCAATTATTTGGAAAAGACGAATGTGTGAGCTCAGAACTTTGTGCTGCAAACACAACCTGAGTATAGCCAACACAAGCACGGAAAATATGCATGTGTTTTGAATCCAGCATCTTGGGAAGCTGTTTCTTTCTAATTTCCCCCTCCTTTTTCTTTTCTTTTTCTTTTTCTTTTTTTTTTTTCCAAAGCCTTCAGTTACTTCAGGAGTCATCCCAAAAGCCTACTGTGACATCTTGGTGGATCTAGGATGCTTAAATGCTTTCTAAATGAGTTCTAGCCATAAAATTATCCAGCTTCATATGCATATAGGGATAATGTAAGTAGTCGCTCTTGCGCTGAGTAGGTAGTGTGAGTGAACATGTAATTTACTATGGGTAAGTGCAGGAATAAGCTGTTGATTTAATGAGACAATATTATTCCTTTTTACCAGAGACTCCAAAAGATGGAAGTTTATTTCTGTTTGCTCAATTATTCTCTTTTCCTGTCCTGCACAGTACATGGCTTCTAACTAATGACCCTGACTCATTTAAGGATAAACAAGTACTACCTCCCTGTCCAGTCATGTATGGTCATGCTATGACCTACCTTCCAATTAAATTCAGTTAAAGCCCAGTTTTCAATTAACAAGTGTCATTCATAAAAACAAATGCTAATCTTGGATAGGTGACTTGCATCAAAGTTAATTTTAAGCATAGTTCAAAAGCTAAAACAAGAAGAAAAAAAAAGTTGAATATTTAAAAAAAGTAATGATATATCTTTAAAATACATGAAATGTAGATGGTGGTTAAGGAAACTTTCTTCTCTAGACGATCTTAAAATAGACTGCTGAGCATAAATCAATGGGATTTTTAGTATTTCATAAAATAATATGAAGAATGTTATTTCCATGTAAATGATTACAATCATGTTTCATACATTTAAATAGTTCAATTGTAATCAAGCACTCTTGGAAAACAGACGTATTTGTAAGTATTATAGTTTACAAGATTTGAGCTATTTTTACACTGACTATGGTTTTAAACATTGTGACTTACTGTATTCATCAGCAAATCACCTTTCAGAACATCAGCAGAAAGTGCTGTGGTTTGGAGCATGAAGTGCAGTTAGATACAGTAGCCCACAGATGGAGATGGTGCTTTCCTTTGATATTTATCATTTTCAGGATGAATAACTTCCTAGATGGAGATTTAAAATAGGAGAGGGTCTTAATGTTTATCAGTAGATGAGTTTTTCTTTTTTTTTTCCCTAAAGAAATGCAAAATAAAATCTATTGTAATGTTTTTTCTTTGGAGCTTTATTAAAATTCATAATATGTTCCTAAAAGATGAAATAAAAGATGAAGTATTCTGTGCAGATAATATTTTCAGCTTTGGATACAGGAAATGACATTTAATTTTAATATCCAGAAGCAATAATTTGTATATCAGGTACTTTCATTTTTGAATGAAAAATTTTTGAAAGAACAAATAAATGATAGTTTTGCCAGTTATGAGTGGGTTAATATTTGTATATTCTTTGTCAGTTTATCTTCTTTTCATTGCACTTTCTATCCTTCATGCCTTGTAGCTCTGCCTCATAAAGCCCTCTGTCATCTATTCCCAGATTAGTATTACCGTGTGGGCCATTACACACTTTTATGGGATTTCTGCATGAAAAAGTGTTTCTTGATATTTTCTGCTTTCATTTCATGCTGTCTAAGGTTTTGTAATTCAGTTAAATTCTTTAATCAGTGTCACTAAGAGAAGACAAGTTTCCTCTGGTTTGTTTGAATTATTTAAAATTTGCTGTTCTTTTACTCAAAGGTTTAGGAATCTACAGCTGGTACAGAAAGGAGGGATGACCCAGCATGGCAAAAGGTTACAGGAATCAAGGAAGAAAAAATATGGATTTTTTTTCGTTTTTTTTTTTTTTTTTTAGGTTACCAGTGCTGACTTGAGAACTGCATTAACTACTTTGGGAATTCTGATGTAGGAATGCATGCCTCTACAACATTTTCAACACAAACTTGACTCAGAAAGGAGGACCTTGGGAATAAGAGGATGATGTGTTTGTAAGTGGCCTGAAAGCTATCTTACAACAGAGTTAGGATTCCAAGAAAAATTTATAATCCCAAGCTTTTCCCAAACTTCAGACATTAAAATTTCCAAATGAACTGTCTTCTGCATCATGATGTAACCCCTATGGCAGAGTGAATAATGGTATATTCTCCCTATGTTGTGGGAAAGAATGCAGGGGGAGCATTCGAAAGGATGCTAGTGTCCTTTCTATTGAAGTATGGAATATGAATATTTCCCTGCAGCAAGTGACTGCTACAAAAATACCCACAGTACTTAAAGTCATGTATTAGACATTTGCTAGCCACTTCATACCTTGTGTCAGGTTTCAGGTATAACTTCCAGTGCTTTAACACAGGAGCTCTGAATGTCTTTTAATGGCATTTCTTCTATCAGGTTAAAGCAATAGGTCAAGATGAATTATCAGAATTACAACACAAAAATAACAACTGTCGTATCGACATTAATAAGAAATGACTGTGAACCTCAAGGTCAATTAATGGGAACTTTAGGCATAATTAGTTAGCTTATTTTCATGCTTGTTGGTTTAATCATTGAAATCTTATGACAAAAAAAAATGTGTTCATTTTTTCCTTGTAAATTAATGAGCTCTCCATATTTAGCTCCAAGTAAAGACCCTAAGTAAAATTCTGAAATAAGCATTATGCTTGTCTAACATACAACTAAAGTGTAGGTTCACAACATCTGTGGCCTTAACTGTAGCTTTAAAAGATCAATCATTCTTCTGAAAGCTTCTTTTCCGATCTTTGACATAGCATGAATTTTCTCCTTGCTGTTTACTAAGTAAACTTTGGCCTTGTGTAACTGTGAAATAGACAAGCTGAAAGGCAGCTGGAGGAAAAGTGCAGAAAGACAGATGAAAGTGAGCAGCATGCTGGCATAGTGCCTCTTATGTGGGGAGTATTTTGCTCCCAGGACTTAAAAGCACTCTATTAAAAGTCTGCAAAAAGAAAGTGACCAAGCCTGACAATGAAATAGATGATGAAATTATTGGGATTGGTTGCCATGCAATAAAAGCTCTGATCTACTAAAGCTACTAATTGCATTATTGGTTCTTAGCAGATGCTCTGCATACTGTTTCTAAAGAATGCAGTCAGTTGTGGCTAAGGGCTGCTTTTCTGTGAAAATGACTGTACTTAGCACTCACAACTCTATATCCCATTAGAAGTTGCTTCTCTGAGTTTTGTAAAGCGCTGAACAGTCTTCTATGCTTGGAAGTTTCCAGACGAAAGACGAGTATTTTAAGAAATAGTATTCTTTCCAAAATATGAAGTGTGGTTAATTATCCAAACTTCAGATTATTATGAATGCCCAAAAATCTGAGGAATGATTTGTAATAAATCAGTGCTGTGTGTTCACACCTAGTACCACACATTATCTAAATTAGACAAAAGTGGGAAAAGGGCTATTTTAGATCACATCTCTATTAGTTGCTCCTGATGTGAGTCACTTGGGTGTCTCATAGCTGGGGGAAGAGTGTCTGTGTCTGAGCATGATACAGGTATGTCCCTTTGCTTCACAAGGAGAAGATGACTGGCTTGATAACATTACAACTCTTCCATTTCATTGTTCCTGGGACAGCAAATTCTGACTAATTTACAGATTTTCTTTAGTATCCTACTGGCTGCTGAGGGTGCTTTTAAAGAGTGCTTGTGGTCCAGTGGATAAAATACTCTTTCCTGGATAACCAGCCTGATGGTTTGCTCCAGTTGCAAGAACATGTTCTCCTGTTTTACTTTATTCTGGAAGGCTGGTATTTACTGTGAAGCACTCACAGAAATATTCCTGTGTTCTCTACTCACTTTAAGCGTGAACTGTTTACCTCATTGCACTGTCTTCATCATTCCTTTGTCCCCCCCCTTTCTTTTCCCCCAACAAAGACAGTAGTTGCAGATTTAGATTTAGTAGTTGTAGATTTTTAGTTGATCTTCAGGTTTTTTTTTTGTTGTTTGTTTGTTTTTAAGCAAACATACCACATAATATTAAATCAAAACATGCTTTCATATATCTCTGTTTCACATGGTGGTCTTTTAAGAAGAACTCCGTAAGTACAACTGTTTGTGAAAGGATGTAAGTAGATTTTAGTTCTATAGATCACAAAGCAGATAGGATTAAGCTTTCAAAAAAAAAAACAAACAAACCAAAAACCAAAAAAACAACAACAACAACAAAAAAAGCAACAACAACAAAAAAAAACCTACCGAAAAAACCACCAAAAACACCCCAAAAGCATTAGTTCTAGAAACTTAAACAGTCCTTCATTGTTTAATGTTATAAACTTATTTTTCTTAATGTTCTTCACACAATTAAAATGTAACCAATGCATTCATTTCTATAGGAAACAACATTAGAATTGACCAGGATTGTATTAGTAAAACGAGTGAATCACAGTGCCGCCTGAAGTCATGCAACACTCTACTTCTGTTTCATAGTAATTAGCAGACCATCTGCGCCCATACCACTCTACACAAACAAAATGCACTTTAAACATCAACTTACTGTTCCAGAGTAGATTTCTGGGTTTGTTTCAAGAAGAAGAATCTTATTAGGGCTGCTCTGAAAGTAATGCCTCCCACTTTATTATGTTGGCCCAGGAGGTCAGAGGCAGATTTCGTTGGAATGGCAGTAGAATTTGAGCCCTCCCACATATAATCCTTATGTTCTGTTGCCATGTGACAGATGGCATCAGAGGGGTAGTCTGACTAAAAGATGTCTGACATGCGAGTGCATATGAAGCAAAGGTGTGACACTAAATCCCCTGTGAACTAAAAATTGCACTTGTTGACATTCATCTACACTTGCTGAATGCTTATGAAGCCCAAAGGATGGATGTGAGCACAGTGATGTGGTGGGTGGTGTGTTTCTGCAGTGGTGACAGAGATGGGAAAGACAAGCCACTTTTGAGATGGCCATGCAGATTTTTATGAGTGCGCATGTGGTCTCATGCAGTTAATTGCTGGAGAAAATGCACAGCTAATGGTTGTGATTGTGCTGAGGAATAGTGTTTTTTAGCTTGAGGATTTTCTCTATCAAATATGTTATTGTTCTCATTGTACCTGCTGTATTTGCCGTGGAAATAAATAGGAAGCCTCACTTTCCAAGCAAACTCAGGTTTCTGAAACTTGTTTTCCCTTAAAGGCCTTTTATATAACAATACACATATATTTCTACCAACTTAGATTAGTTCAATCATAAACCAGAACTATTAAAATAACTTTATATGAATGTATTAAATGAAATTTATGTTATGCCAGTGTTACGTGCACTTGGCCTAAACAAAGGGAACAACTCACTCAGGATAGGAATCTGGATTTGAGACTAGTTATCCTTGTTTTTTAGCCTGTTCTTTGCTTTCTGATGAGGTAGTGATAATGAAATTTATTGCGCTTACCACAGAGCCGTCTGTGACCAACTCTGTAAAAATAATGAATTTGATCAGATTATGCTGTGGAAGCATGGTCAGCAAACTTCCTTGGTAAAAAAAAATGAATTGGTCAAAGCAAGGCAAATGAAACCTTCTTCCAGGGAAAGAAATACGTAAATTATACCTAAGGTAACAGGAAGAATTATTGATTTTAACAAGCAGTTTTTAAACACATATTGCAGGAGTTAACTAAGGAATTTACTGATGCTATAGAACCTAGAATTTGTCTGAGTAAACCTTGACGCTTACTAAGTAGCTGAATCAACCAGCCTTCCATGTAACAGATAGATATGAAAAGACAAGGTGAGCAAGAACACAAAGACTTTTTTTTTAGGAATGAGGAAATTACTAGAGACTTTAAAAACCTCTTATACTATTTCTGTGTTATTTTCAAGTGCAAAATGCTAAGGGAAATACTTGACAGAGTGACATTTCTTTACCTCCTTACATCTCTGGAAAAGGAGAGTATCTTGACATTTGAGGTGAAAGAGAGTCATCTGTGAAGGGAACTTCCATGTCACTTGACCCAAATTTGCTGTATTCATAAGCCAGCATCTGCTCTTGTAAATTGGCTAATTGTGTGTGCAAGCAGGTATTCACTAATTAGATGCTCAATTATCCATTTTGCTCAAACAATGGCTATTTGCATGTATAAAATTAAAGGCTTTATGGACAGCCATCTCATTCCTGGTAATGAACATTAAGGAGGGACCATCTTAAAGACATCTATCAACATTTCAAGGCTTCAGGGAAGTCTGGGGGCCTGGAATTCTCTTATGAATAAGTACTGGGTAGCGTTGCCTAATAATTAAAGTATATATGTGGCAACATTAATATCAGAATGTAGCAGAAGCCAATATAAATGATAATTAGGAGAAATGACAGCTCAGCAAAAAGGAGCGATAGCATCATTAGTGCCACTAGGGGCTTTGTGAAACATGCTCTCACTGAAGGGCTATAGAATAAGAAAGGGAGTAGGAAATAACAGCATTTGATTAAGCCAGATAGTTACCCAGAAATTCAGACCGCTCCTTAGGTAGACTGATATAATATTTTTCATTTTTAGAGTGTCTAATTGTGACTTTTCAAAAGGTTTTCAATTAGCCATCATAACTGCTTTTTGAAAATAGGACTTAATCTTAATACCAGAGCCTTTCTTCTATCTTCCCTCCATATTGTGTTACAAGAATTACTTTAGAGTGGCACACTGATATCCATGAAGTTTTTTTAAAATACATTTAAATTAAATGTAATGAACTATTAGTTATGAAATAGCATGTAGGGTTCTAGATCTCTCTCATTTCTTTCTGAGTCTATGATGAGGATTTTGTGTGCCTTGTGGGGGTGATATCAGTATTGTCCTCGTTCATAAAACAATTTGCCGATCTTTGAGTCAATTATATGAGGAAAAAATAAGAATAGTAATAAATAATGTTGAAAATAGTTACTTTCTAGTCAATATCATATTAATAACTTTCAACCCACAACTCTAATCTTTTTATTCACTGCATCAAAATTGAATAGAAGTTCAAACCTAGGATATATAACTGACAGTACCGCCTCCTTTTCATATTAATAAGTTAATTCATATTCATATTAATAAGTTAATCATATTCATATTCATATTAATAAGTTAATTCATATTTCATATTAATAACCTAATTCTCTATCCATCTCGGGTCCTATAGTTTCTGATCATGGTTGTCAATCTTGTCAGCACATGGTGTGTGTTAGAAGAAAGAAAAGGCTGTAACTGAAATCCCAGTTCCTGGCAGCTCTCAGCTACAGATGCAATCTTCCTCTTGATTCACTGCAGCCTTTGAACAGGTCTGATTATTTTTTTTTCTGGATTTACTTTTATTTTTTTCTTTTCCTGTGATTGTGGCTTTTAGAAGCAATGGAAAAAGCAATACCTGTCACAAATGCCTTCCAGCTTGGAGGCCTTGAAGACTTCTTAGTCCAGAGGATTCATTCTTCTGTCCAAAGAGCATTACACCCAGCTCTATAACATATTTAACTCCTTAGTTTGAGACTTTTCTAGATGATTTAAAACAAATAATCATCAACTTTTGAAGCCTAGAGAGTTACAGTGAAAAAAAACAGTAATTAAGTTTCTGTTTAGCTATTTGTATTATAAATTAGGTTATTAAACATGTATGTAGTACATTAGTCACTGGTATTTATTACTTCATCTATTTTCTTGGCTTTTTAGACACATAAATAAGTACCAGAGATGGCAGGAAGGAAAGAATATCCTCATCAAAGCCACCAGAAATTTTGTTTCCAACTTCAGGGATGGGAATTGGATGTCAATTCTTATTTGGTTTTATAGATCCCATTTTTGATGTTTTTAATCAAGTTTTGATAATGGTACTCAGTTGTTGCTTTTTTGTTGTTGTTGTTGTTAGAAGTTTTTTAAGAGAGACAGGTTAGTCATTTTTGTCTTTCCTCCTAGCCATATCTATTCTTTCACAAGAAACTGATTCCTCATAGTATCATTTAAATACACACACACAAATCAACTCTGATTGTATAAAATCTACAAAAATTTACCAAGCATTTCTATAGCTCAGAAAAGAAAATTCCCTAAGGTTTTGGAAGATCCAGTCATATGAATAAACATGCACAGTGATTTCTGCCTAGGGGATTTTAAAAGATATAAACATAGCTCTATGCATAGTCTTGCAACCATTTCTGCTGGGCTGTTCTTATTATGATTTATCATGTTATGGTAATGTTTATGAGATACCACTTCACAGAATGACAGTACTCTGCCTGGCAGTAAAATGCTTTTAAAGGCTACTTGAACAAAATATTTACATATTTACATAACCTAAAAACACAATAAATACTCTATATCCGTATTTCCACAATAATCCTATATAGACCTGTACATTCAATATCACGTAAAGTTTTTTCAGTATTACTGCTTGTTTGGATAAAGTGCTGAGTTCCTATGTTTTATGGGCATGCTCTTGTTTGATCCTGTTCCTTAGAACAGGGATATTTCCATTTGTCTGAGCCAAAACCAGAGTGATGCAGTCTGTGTTTGGCCATTCCTGAGCTAACCAATGTAGAAAAGACAGTGTATTAAAGAATGATCGCTTCTTTTGGTCATGTTTAGTCCAGATGTGTTAGTGGTAAGCTGACCTGGCACCTGCTTTTGGCAAATGAAAAGGCCCAAGTAAATACTTACATTGTCAGACCAGATCCCACAAAATTTTACGTGAGATTTATATTACTATATAGTGTCTCCATGAAAAAGATAATTTTTTTTGTTGTTGTTGTTCCATTACAGTGTATACAGTATAATTTAATGACAAAAAATTGGAACAAGAGCCCCTTCACAGAGCCAAGAGAAGCTTATTCCACATAGCCAAGTTAAGAGACTCCCTGGAAAGAAAAGTAACACATCATCAAGACTGAAATGAGTGATACTGTATTTGTTTTGATTTCCTGAAGCACACTAAAGGTTGCTGCTGGGGATAGTGTTAACTTGCTACAGGCAAATCCAGGAAAGGCACCCTGCACTTCTGCGATTAGACCGGATTTTTACAGTTCCTGACTTAGCAATTATTTGGGCCATTTGTATCTTCAGTACGCAATACTTCATAGTAGATATAAGCCTTGTTCATTCTCCTTAAACTTCAGCTAAGCTATTTATCTTGAATTAGGATTATCTGCATGTTTCCTAAGGAAGGATAAGAGTAATGAGCAATTAGTGCACAGCAAGTCAGCTTTTCATGAAAATTCTTTCCTTCAGCATATATTCCACCTATCATTAATAGAAATTGACCTTTATATTTTGAATTGCTAACTCTCTAGAGATGCTCAAGTCTTAAAAAAAGAAAAAAAGACAATGTTTCAGTAGCTTATCCATACTCTATTTGTTAGTTAACTAATGTTAAGAAGGATCGTTATCATTAATAAGGGTAATATCCAACTGTAGTTTTATATAGCCGTTACAATTGCATTGATGGTGTTTAGTAAAGGTTCTTGTTCTCATAAATTAGAGTTTATAATGCTAAAATTGATAGGTTTTTGTTTGGTACACACTGGATGTGCTCTGAATGACAGTGTTTCACCTTCCCAGGTACTTGTTAAAGTGCAAGCCCAATACAGAACACTTTCTAGGAGCTATGATTCTGTACCATCTCTCCTTTGCAATGAAGGTTTAAAATACTGACATTAAGAAGAAATGAAACAGTCTAATTTGTCTGCCCTGAACATAAACTTCTTGGCTGCCTGGGCACACTGTCGACTCATATTCAAACTGATGTTGACCAATACCCCCCTTTTTGCAGGGCTGCTCTCCTGCATATCATCCACCAGTTTGTATATGTAGCCAGGTTTGTTTCTTCCCAGGTGCAGAATCCAACGCTTGCTCATGTTAAAATTCATGTCATTGGTGATTGCCTGGCTCTGTAATTTGTCTAGATCTTTCTGCAAGACTTCTCTACTCTTGAGAGAATTAACAGCTTCTCACAATTTAGTACTGTCAACCATCCAACTTACTTAAAATGCTTTCTAGTCTTACATCCAAGTCATTTATGAAAACATTAAAGAGAAAAATGTCAGCAGGTTGAGGGAGAAGATTGCCCCTCTCTATTCTGCTCTTCTAAGGCCCCAGATGGATACTGGTTCCAAGTACAGGGCCGCAGCACAGGAAGGATGTGGAGCTTTTGGAGAGGGTCTGGAGGAAGGCCACGAGGATGACCCAAGGGCTGAAGCACCTATTCCATGAAGACAAACTGAAGGAACAGAGCTTGTTCAGCCTCAAAAATTGAAGGCTGCTGGGAAACCTCATTGTGGTCTTCCGGTATTTACAGGGAATTTATAAATAGGAGGAAAATCAGCTTTTTGCATGGGTAGATAGTGATAGGACAAGGAAGAATGGTTTTAAGCTAAAGGAAAGGAAATTTGGATTAGACATCAGGGGAAAGTTCTTAGAAAGAGTGGTGAGGTGCTGCAACAGGTTGTCCAGAAAGTTTGTGGATGCCTTGTCCCTGGAGGTATTTAGGGCCAGGCTGGATGGATGGGGCCCTGGGCAATCTGATTTAGTACTTAATCTAGCAGCTGGCAGGAGGTTTGGAAGCTGATGACCCTTGAGGTCCTTTCCAATCCAAGCCATTCCATGATTCTATGATTCTATGAACCAGCCCTAAAATGGAACCCAAGTACTGACCATCTGCCAGCCTGATATAACCCCATGTACCCTTTGGGCCTGACCTATCAGGCAATTGCTCACCTGTCATGTACTGAAAGCTTTGCTGAAATCCAAAAATATAACATCAACTGGCTTCCTTTGGTCAATTAGATGGGTGACCTTGTCATAAAAGGGAATTAAGTTAGAACCTTCCCCTCATGAACCCATGCTGGCAGTGACCAATGACAATATTGTCCTTCAGGTGTTTTTCAGTAACTCCCAGCATAATTCTCTCCATAATTTTACCAGGCACTGGAGTGAGACTGACAGGCCCATAATTACCAGGGTCTTCTTTCTCACTCTTCTTGAAAATTGGAACATTTGCAAGCTTTCAGTCAACTGGGGCCTCTCCAGATTCCCGAGACTCCTGAAAAATAATTGAGAGAAGGTTGTGATGACATTGGCCAGATCTCTGAGTACCCTGGGATAAATCCCATCTGACCCCATGGACTTGCATGCATCTGTGGGGAGCAGCAAATCCCACACAAGTTCGAGCATGGATGGGAGTTAATCATTATAGTCATGGTTCTCCAACTCAGGGGTTTCACAAGACGTCTCATATTCTGAAAGTGATAAATTAGAAAATAAAGGTTGATAATAAATGGATGCTCTGCTGAGTTGTAACAATGCAGTCTTCTATACAGAGATTTCCATACTGCTCTTATAAGGATAAGGTATAATTTGAGCTGTCATGTCTCATGTCTGACAAATAACATTCCTACAGCTCTACTGCAATGGCTGTATGCTCTACTATTGTGTTAAAAAAAGACACATTCAATGATAGCTTCGTACTTTAAGATTCAGAAAAGTGCAGGTAAGCACTGAGTTGTATCGTGGATGTGAGCAATGTAATTCTATCTGCATTTTACAATTGTTCTTTCCTTGAGAAAGATTTTAAAGCATTCAGTGGTAGAGTTGTGTGTGCTCTGTCCACAGTGCTAGAAAATGAAATGGGTGGAAAAAGGAACACCAATTAGTGTCTGCTGTGCTCATGACTCCTTGGGTAGGCTTCTGCTCTATGGAAATTGGAGTGAAGTAACTAATTAATGCCATATAAGACAAGGAATATGTAAAATAGTAAGAACTTGGTCCATTTATCAGATTTGCTGAAATAAGGTGAAAGCCTCCTTATCCTACTCCAGTATACTGAATTGCTTAGCTCCTTGCCTATGAGCACACATCTCTTTAAGATCCACAAAGAAGGTTTTTCCTTCATATTTTTGCATTGCTAAACTCTGGAAGGTTTTACAATTTCTTAACAGACTAAAGAAGAATTTTTGGCTTGGTTCTTTACAGGCTCTCCCCCAGAACAGTTGATCTGATTTCTTTTCAGTTCTCATCCTTGATATTCTCTAACAGACCTGAAAAAACATACCAATATTACAAGCACAGCTTGAAAGGCTGTTAGGTTTGTTTGGAATGAGATGGTGTTTTCGTAATAGCAGAATAGTGCAGGTTTCAGAGATGCCTGCAGGCTTGCTACCAGTGTGAAAAACAAAAATGTCAGTATTCACGAGACTTAAGATTATACACCTTACGTATATATTTTTATAAAAAATGAGTATATATAGATAAGTAGAAAGAGAATGCACAAATTACATTAAGGAGGATAGCATGATGATATTAACGGCAATAAGTTTATATATATATAATATAATATGATATTAATGAGAATATTAATAAACAATTCAAAGATTTTACGATTATCTGTAAGTGCAATTGTGAGGCTAGAAATTGTAGGGTTTTTTTTTTTTTTTCTCATTTAAAAGTGGAGATGGCAGAAAAACTAGAACTTCTTTGAACTAAAGGGAAAACAGTTTCAACCTAAGTTGCCCATTTTGTCGGTTCTTCCCTTTCCTGGTCTCCTTCTTAGATGCCGTTCAGGGCTGATCTATGTGCTATGGGTGCATTAATAGATAGACTAGCTTTCATATGTGCCTGAGAAACGATGTCTCAAGCAAACATCACTATTGTTAGTGGAAAAAAAAACAAACCCAAAAACATTTAAGTACTGAACACTTGTTTACATGGAACACCTGGGAAAAGCAAGTCTACCTTCTAGATGCTGCTGATACCTTTAAAATTATGGCATGACCAGCTCGTATGTCCAAATGAAATGTATCTGACTTTGACCTAAATCTCTTTGGGCTTTTTGAGACAGAAATAGGAAGTGAGGAGGAAGTTATACATTGACCATTGTGTATTGTGTAGGTTTCATCAACAGTATCTCTTTTGATAGAATGTCTTTCTATCATCATTCTATCATGATGAAGTCATAACAGCCATCCATTTTTGAAAGCATCTTACACAATAAGCAGTAGTCACAATCAAACAGGTTGCCCAGAAAAGCTGGAATCTCCATTTTTGAAACCTGACTGAACTCGGTCTAGATTTGAAGTTGCCCTGCCTTGAGTACAGTCTCAAAAGGTCCTCTTCAATTTAAATTATCTTGACAGTGTTTAGTAATATTTCTAAGCTATAAAAATGACCTGCTTTTCCATCTGAAGTATTAGTTCTACATTTTTAATTAAAAATAATTTTAGTGTCATTATCCCTCAGATCTCGTTCATCAGAAACAGTGAAGCTTGCAAGACTCTATTTCTGCATCCCCTGCTGGAGTCAACTAAAGATGACTCTGTGATCTGTAGAGTGCTCAGTAAACCCAGATAGTGAAGTGTAAATTGAGTACAACTTTCTGTGTTGTACATGGCTTTTCTTAAAATTGCTTAGAATGAAAAATAAATGAATTTTATTTAAAGAAGTTTTTAATAATGAAAATGAAAATTAAACTGCTCAGCATATTTATTCACATATTCACATTTAGATTACCCATCAGCTTAACATCTGAATAATTATCAAGTAATTATTGAAAACACCATGTTGTGGACTGCAGTCTGTCTTATGTGATAGAATAGGTGCTATTATTTATAATTGAAGTTTCTGCAAATTTCTGAATGCCACCATAGACTGATCACGTTATTGCAAGGCATGCAATCAAGTTCACAATGACTTGCTCATGGATATTGGTGCTATGCTTATATTTACACAAGCATTTGACATGGTAATCAATGTGATGCCATGCAAGATTGATTAAAGTTGATCATGCCATAACTCATTTTTGCTTTGTGAAACAAATTTAGGGTAGACTGATGAAAGAAAGCTGCTTGGAATATTTAGCTTCCACTGGATGCCCAATGTTCTTTTAGAGGTAATGAATAAAAGTGGCATTGATTCACTGCTTTCCTCAGAGTGCACAGAAATAAATAAATTAATAAATAAATAATAATAATAATTGGAATAAATGTTGATCTTGCTGTAGTTGCTCTAAGTATAGATGAGTCTAGTGGAGCTCTGAGGACACACAATAGCTCAGAGCCTTGCCTTGGATTCCAGGTAGGGCACTGAAGCAAGGATCGGTGCACTCGTGTATTTGCCTAGCTTTGTTTATTGGCCGTGTCTTGAAAAGATTCGCCTGGAAAATCTCTTTTCTTCAGATATGAATTTTCTGACATCCAGGAAGGAAAACCCAGTACTTGAATTATTGAGAAAGGGACATATAATAGCTGTTGGCAGCTCTTTCATAATGCGAAGTGAATATTCATCTTCCTAAGAAACACTTCTCTTAAGAAAACGCTCGTAGTGCTGTCATCGGCTGTTAAGTGAGCGCAGAAGTTGAGTGATTTACGCCAGTCCTGGCAAGCGCTGTGTTTTTGCCAGCCATCTGCCCCAGCTAATCTCCGAATTCCATCTCCAAACGGGGATGATTTACAACTTCCTTGATTAATGACATCTCTCATTTTCTTCCTAACGCGGAGCAATTAATCTCTCCCCATCCCTGGGGTCCACCGCAGTAATAGGTTTTGGGGGGAGAAACAGTCTGCAGAACTCCTTCTGGCTATGACACTTTTATTTTTTCCCCTGTCCTCTCGCCCTTCTCCCCTCGTCGCACAGCTGGCGGTGCAAAGTTACCCAGCGGGGTGCGCAGGTGCCGGTTCGGGCCGGGCCGTGTGGTGCCGGGCAGAGGAGCGGGGCGGCCGCAGCTGCATTGCGGATGGAGCCGGCGGCTCTCGGGAGGGGCGGACGGCCGCGTGATGCCGGAGGAGAGGGGGGGGTGGAGTGGTGAGTGCCCGCGGAAGGGAGCGTGGGCGGCGCGGGGCACCGGGGGGCGCGGAGCCTCCGCCCCACCACAGGAGGCGGACAGGGAGGGAAGAAGGGTGCCCGGAGCGGAGCAGAGCGGTGAGTGCGGGCAGAGCGAGGGGTACGGGAAGCAGCGTTGCCTTCCCGCTGTGTCCTCGTACGCCCTCCCCGCGGGGAGCATCAGCGCCCGGAGCTGCTCTACGAAACCGGGCCGGGGGACACGGTGACACAAGTCTGGCAGCGGAAAGGTGCGCGGATCTCTGCGCGGTCGCCTCTCACCTGCGGCACCGGGACCGCACCCTGCGCTGGGCTGCGGGAGCGCCGCGTAGTGCCTTGCGGGGCCCGGGAGCTCCGGGGGTGTTACGCAGAACGGAACGAGTTTAAAAGTGGCCGTGGTCACGCTCTTGGGTGGGCGAAACGAAAAGATGTGCTGCGAAGGTAGTTCTATAAAAAGCAAAGATAACGGTGGGCACAGAAGTGCCGGAGAGGGCTGGTCGGGTGCTCCCTAACGAAGCTCGCCCTTGGGAGTGAAACTGTCACGTTGTCTTGTTAAAGCAAATAATTACTCTCTGAAGGACACGAAGCAGTAAAGGCAGGAGCCGAGCCGGAGTTGTTGTCTGTTTGCCAGCAGCGACTCAATCCCGTGCGCTGCGCCGGCCCGAGCGGTGCGCTGCTGGGGCGTGAGAGATGCGGGCGGGGCGGTGGGTGCGGGAGCGTGGGGATGGGAATAGGCTCGTCCAGCGTGGAAAGGGATTGCTTCTGGAGCGCTGTTAAACATCCCAGAGGAAAGTGAAGGACAAGGTAGGGTGGAAAAAATTCTCTGCTGTAGTTAACGCTGCTGGCATGTGTGCGAGTTGACGGTGTTTTCTTTTAATAGCTCCTCGCTGAGTGCAACGTACGTCTGTAGAATGATGGAAACTGAAATACAGGGTGTGGGTATGGTTTTGTGGGGAGTCTGCACTGCTTGAGGTGTAGTGCTGGGATACTGGATTTTGCATTACAGTTCTGCCGTGGTTGCATTTAGCAATTGATGCATCAGCACTGAGTTTGATGGAGCTGCACTGAAGAAAGTTATTTGAACAAACTCTTTTACTGTGTTATAAATCATCCAGGTTTTGAAGCTCCTTGGCTTATTTCTTAGTTTGTAGGATAATGCAGTGAAATTATCTGCTGTTGGTGTGTAGGTTAGAAGACTCACTCTGTCATCTCCTAATTTTAGGTGTTGTTTTTTTTTTTTGTTTGTTTGTTTGTTTTGTTTTGTTTTGTTTTTTCCTCTCTCATTTTTTCCCTCTTTTTTCCTTTTCCCTTTTTATTTTTCCTGACATATCTTGTGAAGGGCACCTAGGAGACAGGGGGACAAAGGTCATCCAAGTTGCTTGAGAATGATGTGCTGAAACTCAGTAGCAGGAGATGTCTGTGGGTCATATATGTGTTGTTCATGATCAGGTACTCTTTTTGACTATGTTACTGATTTTATTTCAGAAGGATTTGCTTTCTGTTAAGGCCATTGGTTGTGTGTAACGTGATCAACTCTGACTTCTTTAAAAAAGCCTGTTTTGATGGTTTCATTTTAAAGACACGGAGATTTTGGAAAGAGTCCAGAGGAGGGCCACGAAGATGATCAGGGGGCTGGAGCACCTCCCCTATGAGGACAGGCTGAGGGAGTTGGGCTTGTTCAGCCTAGAGAAGAGAAGGTTGCGGGGTGACCTCATTGCAGCCTTTCAGTACCTGAAGGGAACTTACTCCCAGGAGGGGAGTAAACTCTTCGAAAGGGCTGATAATAGCAGGACTAGGGGAAATGGTTTTAAGTTAAAAGAGTGAAGATTTAGGTTGGATGTTAGGGGGAAGTTCTTCACTAGGAGAGTGCTTAGGCCCTGGAACAGGCTGCCCAGTGAGGTTGTGGATGCCCTGTCCTTGGAGGTGTTCAAGACCAGGTTAGACAGAGCCGTGGGCAACCTGATCTAGTAAATGTGTATGTTTGGTGGCCCTGCTAGGCAGGGGGGTTGGAACTATATAATCCTTGAGGTCCCTTCCAACCCGGGTCATTCTGTGATTCTGTGATTTTGTTAGACCTGTCCTGACATGGTTTTAGGGCAGTATGGTAGTAATGCATTTTTTTTTTTTCTTTTTTCTGGTGAAGTGAAACTTGACCTTGCCCAGATTTGTGGTTCTCGAGTTACTCTGAAGGTTAACATTGTAGATGGCTTGTCTTTCTTTGCTGAGGAATTTAGGGCCTCTTTAGCAGTATCATGGTATTTCTTGAGTTTTGTCATTTGTTTTACTGGGAAGTACAACATAACAGAAAACCTCGCTGTGGTTTATGACAAGAGCGAGTGGTGGAAAGCTGTCAGAGTGATCATATTCTGATGGTAATTCTACAGACTGTGTATCACATTGATGTACCATATACTACATTGCTCTTATGTAGTGTTGCACATGGCCATAGGGATGGAGGAAAGGAACTGTGACTACCTGGGTGAGCTCATCCATCAAAGCCACGTAAGAGCAACAAAGTTTTTATTTGCACCCTACTGAAATATAAATGTGAACAGAGAAGAAAGGAATAATTTTAACCAGAGTTTGCACTTGATACCTCTGTCTTGTGCTTTACGTTCTTAGTAGTTCCTTTGGTAACAATTCGGTTAATGTCAGATGATTTAAATTCCTTGGTACCTACCTCTCACTTACCTCTTTAAATTCTAGAAGTGCAAGTCACTGCTTTATTGCACTTAATCAATAGTTAATCAATGTATTCAAATTGCATGCAGAATGTAATCAGAAAGAGAAAACATTTTAATTTTAACAGCTGCAAAACAGTATTAAAATTAATTCGTATTTATAGCATAGTCACCTTCTCCAGCTCCTTTTCATTTGCATGAAAAGATGACAGTATGTAATGGTATTAGGGACAGCTTGGATTTTTTGCCTTTAGTAACATGAAAACAAACAAACAAAAATAAGCAACCACCTTTTTTCATTTGCTTTCTTAGTGCTTTCAACTTTTACCAACCAATGTTGCCAACCAGGGTGAAAGTTGTGGTGAAGGTGGTGAGGGAAAAGATGAGCTACAGTGCTAGTATGTACATACATCATGATTTCAATATGTTGTTCTGGACTGTTCTGACATGAAAGTTGCCCTCTCTTCTAGAAGTGAAGTTATTCATGAGATAAGTTATTCAATATCTCCCCTGAGCTGTCGGTTTTACTTATCACAACCACAGCCTGTCAGAACCGTATCCTGTCCTTAGCTTGCCACAGGCAAAGAAGATGCCCCAGTAATATCAGAGGTGGTTTTCAACTTTATTTCCATTTGCAGACCATTAAAAACTCTCCAGTGAAAGTATGGAGATTTCTATGCTACTGTTAAACTTGTTGTCAGTAGGCCTCCTTTTGGCAGTTACGCATAGTAGGCTTCTTGGGAGTCAATAGCATAATACAGGCTGAAATTTGCTGTTTTGATATTTTGGAATACATTTTAACTTTCACATGTTTGACTCTTGATATGTGGCTGGGAAGCAGCTTTCTTGACATTTCAGATGAAAACCAAAGGTGTTTTTTGGGAGGAAGGAGGGAAACTATAATGTCTATGTTATAAGATGACAAAACTGAGGCCTTGGAATGATGTTGTAGTCAGTTAGCTCTCATGTTCTTACCATATGAAAGTTTTGTTCTGTAACAGAAACTTAGAAATAAATAATTATAATAAAAAATGTAAAGGAAATACTCACCTGAGGATAAAGGACATTTTTAGCACAAGAACAACCTCAATAAAGTTTACTTTCAGAAATTCACAGACCACTTCCTCCGTTAGAGTAAGAGGGTTCTAAAGTACTAAAGTGGCAGCAGGGGAGGGATGGGGAAGTTCTACAAAATTTTCGAGATGAAGGTTCTCTTTTACAGAAGGGTTTGCGTGCTTAACAGTGGTATGGGCTCAGGAAAATGGTTGCATTTAGTTTCTGTCAAAGCTTGAAATGTCATGCCATGTCACGTACCACTACAGTTCCCCCTCAATCTGTGTCTTCACAACTCTTTGCTTTTGGCTCTTGCCAAAGTTTAAGCCCTCTTGAGTGATTTCCCCTCTTCTATGTCAGGTTTAAGCTACTTCTCTGTGCCTGAACAAGCCAAATCCACATTGTGTGCAGCCTGGCTCTCTATTCTTGTTGCTTTTGCTTTTCCTCCAGGAACTCTCAAGTCAAGAGGGAGATGAATGTCTCTGCTGGCTCATGGCTCAGACTGTGCTTGGGATTCACTCCTTGCCACTGCGGGACATAATGCACTCATCAATTCCTCCTGAATTCATGACATATTTAAATGCTTTCCAAGCAAACTGCTTTTGTAAGATGAATATTAAAAAACCTAAAACGTAGATATTTCCTGATAGTCTTTTCTTGCACTAAAATATCAAGGGCAGCCAGGAGAATTTCCCCAAAAGTCTGTGGAGCTGAAATTCTGACATCAATAATGAAAAGCAATATTAAGCTTAGAAGACTTTTAGTGCCTATAACACACACACACACACACATATCTGACACATACAGTCAGATTCAATGAAACTGCTTTATTTCAGGTAATAACACAAGCTTTATTATAGCTCCTACCTCTTCATTAGACACAGAATCATCAAATGACTTGGGTTTGAAGGTACATTTGCCAGCCACCTGATTAGGCTGCCAGGGCTCCATCCAGCCTGGCCTTGAATGTCTCCAGGGATGAGGCACCTGTAGCTTCTCTGGGCAGTCCATGTCAGTGTCTCAAAACCCTCTGAATGAAAGAATTCCTTCTAACATTTAATCTCAATCTCCCTTCTTCTTGTTTAAAGCCATTACTCCTGGTCTTATAATTTCACTGCCTAATAAAGAATTTCACCCCATCTCTCCTGTATGTCCTTTTTATGTACTGAGAGATCACAATGAGGTCTCTCTGGAGCCTTCTCTTCTCCTGGCTGAACAAGCCCAATACCTTAAATGTTTCTTCATGGCCCTCCTCTGGACACTGTCCAAAAGCTTCATCTTTCTTGTGCTGGGAGCCCTAGACATGGGTGCACTACTTCAGGTGGGATCTCAAAAGAGCAGAGCAGAGGGGAGTGATCTCTTCTCTTACCCTACTAACTACACTTCTTGTGGTGCAGCCTGGACTGGATCCAGTTTTGTTGTCTTTTTTACTACTTATAATGTTTCTTTTTCTGTTTGATTGCTAATAGCTTTTCTTTTGTCTTCATACTCTTATGTCTTTTAGTATTGAAATTCCCTGGAGATAAGACAGCAGAAAGTTTAAACATAAGAGTTTTAATGCTAACACTTTTGATGTGTTAAGCTTCTATGTATATAATATCTATTACTATTGAAGTGTTTGTGAGTAATTTACAAAAATATAATAGCTGTATATTGTGAATGGTATTACATTGTTTTTTACTGTGCTAAGACTTCTGGACGGTCATTCATGGAATGTTTCATATTAGTTTTGTCTAATAACATTAGAGCTAGGTGGTAAAATTAATTATTTAATTTAGGTTAATGTGCCTGAGGGAGAGAATGAACGCATGGTTATTGCCTCAAATAATTAACAATATCAGTTCTTTACTATGCAAAGTGTAAATTGTGTTATCTGGCTGAAATACAGATGCTTCTGTTGAAATCTCTAATGTTGTAGGGAGGCAAAATTACATTTTGTATTGCAAGAAATGAAAAATGTGTTAGTTGAAGTCACTAGATTTACTTTCAAAAAGTATAAATCATAGCTTATGTTTACTAATCCCTCTTTTTATGTGTGTGTGTCTCTGTTACATGGAAGTTGGTTTTTTATTTTCAAAAAGGGAATAAAAGAGACCAGGAGCCTAACCTACATACATAGATAACAATTTTGCCATAATTCTAACAATTACTTTGATGCATACGTAGGTTTTATATTCCTATCCTGAAGTTAGCTAATATAATGAAAAATGTCAGAAATCTGTATTTTTCAAAATAAGCTTTATATGAATGCATTTCCGAGTCCTGTGATTTTGTTTAAAAATGTGCTGGCTGAATCCTTTGACTGAAATTTTCTTATACTTTGCTTTCAGTGGGGCTTAGTCTAAATGTAACGACTTTCGCTCTTTCCTGTCTTCAAATTCAGTTCTGACCCTAAGATTGAGATTTGTTTTCTGACTGTGTATGTAAGATTGGATTCTAATAGTCCAATAGCTGTGTCATTTGCTGTTGTTCCTCCAATTAGATACAAGAAGATGAATCTCAAGATAATAGTATACAGGTCAAGACATTTTGAGAAATCCACTACAGTGACTATCTGATTATGTGAATTATTAGTTGCATGTAAATCTTCTTAAGGGTGATGGATGGAAATCCAAGGCAGAAACAGTGGTAACAATGCACCTTTTGTGGTCTCTGAAATTAATTTAATAAATGTTTTGGAGTTTGACTAATATACATGTAATGACTTTTTTGTTTAGGTCAATGTAAAGCCTAATGTATCTTGGAGATTAGTATTGATCAAGTGAAGCCAAAATCAATCTTGGATTTTGAGGTTCATTATACTTGGAAATAGGATGCGATTCAGAAGTTACATATATGTTAGGCTTTTACAGTAATTACGGGCAAATAAACTTTACCAGTTGTGTCTAAAAGTAAATAGAAAACCTGGTAAAAGATCATTTATCTAAATAAACAATTAGTGAAACTCCATACATGTTTTCTGAGTTTGAAGGATATTCTTGAAATCAGTATCGGAGCTCCCTTTTGCTTCAGCAGGAGAGGAGTTTTGTCCTCTTTATTGAAATTCAGGAGCTGGCACTGAGGAAAAGGTTGTAGCCCGTTTTATATATATATATATAATGGGAAGTTGTTTTCTGTCTTGGCTCTTTCTTAGATGTTCTGGTCAAAATGAATTTGTGCAGCTGGAGAAGTACATGCATAGAGTAGGGGGAAAGAGGTAAACTGCAATATAATGTACCCTTCAAATATTGCACGGTAAGCATAATTGATTTCACTGAAGGTGAACTAATGCCATTTGCTAGATAGGAAATGTCCAAACAGAACATGCATGCATGTAGTTTAACAGATGGGTTTTCTTTTATTTTTTTTTCCTGATATAAAATATCTGATCTGAGTACCACATGTAAAAACAAACAGTTGGAAATTATGAATATATTTGTTGAAAACTTTCAACAGAAGTAATTCTTTCTGAAAATCGGATTTTATCGTAATGTCTGTTCTGTGTAAAGAGAAATAGTGCAAACAGAGCTTTATCCAAGATTCCTTTGTAGAACAAATTGTGCTTTTCCCTCAGGTTTTCATAACATGTTGTTTAAATAAATGAAGGTTATACTATTTAGCTTCTACACAAAAGTAATCTTGTCTTCAGAGAGCTTCAGATGGTTCTCCACAAGAGAATGATATCAGTATGATTATACTTTGCTCTATCATTTGGCCTTATATATATATAAAAATAATAGTTAAGCTATATATTGATAGGTTATGCATTTCTGTTTATAAATGTTTATATATTTATAATTTCAATGAAATATCTAAATAGAAGTTCATATACACGTATGTCAGGTTTGGGAGCACTGTACTCTTTGAAAATGAAAACTTAGATAAATGCAAACTACTGATATTAAAAGTGATCTTCAAAGCTGCCCCCACTGGAAGCTACTTGACTGATAATAATGAGTTGTATCCCAGCTTATAATCCGAGAAACCAAAATGCAGAAGTTAGAAGAAGAAATTCCTAGGATATGAAAGTCCTTTTACCAGAGCAACTGTTCATATCAGTCAGCTTTTCCTGAATTTCTCATTATTTATCCTCAGAGTAGGCCTTCTGTACATGTATTGAGAAATTTGCCATATTTATACCTGGAATAATGCGTTAACTTGTATTAGCAGGGATTTTTAGAGAGAGAACTATTACATGCCTTCTGCTGCTGCACTGAAATCAAGAAATACAATGTAGTTACTTTGGATTTAGGAGCAGATGAACAGACAAAAATATACCTGGCAACTGTTCTTCAGAAAAAAAAATGTTTAATAATAATTATTTTTTAAAATGCCTCAGAAAAGGTGATTTTTAGCATATAAATATTCCTCCTCTTACTTAAATGTTTTGAATGAGTTTTGCAAAAGATAATTCGCCAATTAACATTCTTGGGTGGAATAGAATTTAGGTCAGTTGTACTAATTAGAAGAAATGTATCCCAAACTTATCTTAATGCTTGCCATTCTTCTTTAAATGCTTACAAAACAAGATATTAGAGTTAGTGAGGAAGTGTTGTTCTTTAGCTTCTCAAAAGAATGAAGCAGTGTAATGTTAATAGTTTCAGAGTGGAAGTGAAAGTGAAAGAAAAGCAGTAAGGTAAGTTGTACTTTCTGTTTTGTGTGTGTGTATTATATATTTATTTATGGAACTAATGCACGTTGTTTGGAGAAAGTAATCATTCTATGTTGTGATCGACCTTCATGTTAACAGTTGTTCACTGTTGGAATTAGTAAATTAAACACAGAAGACCTATTCTACCTTGAACTCCTTAATCATCCTTGAGACATGTGTTAGTCTGTCATAGTAATCTCTTCACAGGATGAACTTCAGATGATAATGTGTTTCATATATTAGTCCTATAATGAAAAAAATATTATGAGAAGTGATGCAGCCATCTGATCTTTCATGTTTTTTTAATTGTTGATGGGCCAACTCAAAATGGGTCAGGCTTTTGCTGCAAGCTGACTTTAAGAAACTTTGGAAGCAGTATGAAACTTGACCTACATTTTTTAAGTGGGACTTCAGATACTGGGCTGAAGAAAATTAAGCTCTTTAACCTTTTATTTGCATGTGTTTGGCCCCTGATTTCAACTCATTCAAACAGCTCATATATTAAATATGCATTTTATTTCTTCAGTAGTCTTCTTACTAAATGGAGTTAATTATAATTCATACTTGTATAAGAGCAGCAGAGGAGGCTTAAACTGCATTTAGTTATGTGCGTATCCACAAGAGCATGTTGTATGTCTGAAAATTATTTGCAAATAGGTTTAAATGCTTGGTTGCTTTTCAGTAATAGAATTGAATGTTTTTGAAGTAAAACCATCTTTTGCTTTTGAAAAAAGCATATCATTTTATAACTAATACTTTGTCATGAAACACTGCTGCTTTAACTAGTATTTCAAGTCTCCTCCCATAGTAGCTTGCTTGAAGTCTGCCTCCAAATATGTTATTAGGCTGCAATTCAGAGGGAAAGCAGGCAGATTTGGTTTGTGATCTCTTACAGTGTTAGCTGTTTATCAGATAATACAAAATTTGTCTGACGTTGAGTCTGAGCATTATGAGAAATTTCAGTTCATAGATACTTAGAGAAAAATGAGGATTTTCCTGTAGTAAAAGCATGACTTCCGTGATGCCTGTTGTTAATGTGGCTTGGTGTGTTGCTTTTATAACTGCTTACATAATGCTACTTTTCCAAAGAGGAAACAATTTACTATCCCCTGAATACAGAAAAAGTTTACGAAAGGAGAAGAAATACTTGCCCTTAGTTGCTGTAGCTTCTATTTTGCTGATATACTTTGTTGCTTTCCTTCCAAGTTTCTCCAGCTCTTTCATCATCATCTTGTACATCCCAACAACTCTCACCTAAGCTCACTACAGAAAATGATGGCATGTCCTCGGTCTTTGCCATACATCAGAACATGCAATGATCAAATGAGAGAGTGGTACCCTCGATTTTTTTTGCACGATCTGACACCTGTATTTTGTTGTGACTTGATATTTTACATGTTGATTAGTTAGATTTCACAAGCTTCCCATGAACATGTGTATAGTCCACACAAATGAGGAAAATGGGTGTAGAAAACATCCAGAGAACAAAAACTGTTGGGATGATACCACTGATACTAAAGATGATAGAAAGACTTTGATTAAGCTGAATCCTCTTAGACCACTTTTATGCACTTTTTAGACTGTATCTTTAAATTGCAGTGTTTTCTATGCAAGCCAACTCCAATGATTGTGATTTTTGATCTGTGACAAATATGGTTTTGTTTTTGCTTAGGAAAGTTTAGTGGTCTTGTGTTACAGATTTATTTATTTATTTATTTTTAGGGGTGGAATCTGATTTGGAGAAGCCAGTTGTGGCTTCAGGAGGGCCTCTTAGTTCTTTGACATGGAAGTAGCTATTTAGCTGTCCAGCAGCTTGGTTGTGTGCAGCTTGTGTTGTGCAACACCACATTGTATTTTATTAAATATATGAAAGTTCTAAGGCATATTTTTTGAATGTTTAACTTTACTTCATTCGTGTATAACTATAGCTATGTGCATACTGAATATATGCATTCTATAAATATATAATGTGGATGTATATACTTATGCATCCATATGGTGTTTTTATGAATTAATGTAGTTTCTTCACAGATGGAGATCCTGTATCATTTCTAGATTATCATTTTCTTTCTTCTACTATTGCATATATGTAACTGAGCTCTAGTAATAGTCTATTTATTTTCCATGAATGTAGTACCTTTTTACACCCATGTATGTGTATATACAGAGGAATGCACTCATATACACATAAATTAATCTACCTCTATTTTCAGTCTTAGCATTACTGAAGCAGCACAGACATATTTGGTATTAGCTTTGTTACCAACTTTTATATATCCTCTTTAATTCACACAGCTGCCATGTTTTTAGATCAGATTTTTCTGATCAAATTTTGTAGCTGTTCTTCTCAAAGTTGTGACAGTTTGTTAGAAGAGTTCATCCTGGTGTCACAGAATCTGTTGTTCACACTGAGATGCTTCAAAACAGCAGTTGGCATCAAAAGTAATTTTTAATAGTCCTATGTCCACCCGAACAAGTTCTGCAGTGTAGCTTCTTTACCTGGAGACAGAAACTCTTGGGCTCTGGAACATGTTTACTTCTAGGAAGTTTAAACTCTGAATGCAATTTTAATCTGTACTTTATCAGAAAGGAGCAATTGTTCCTGATGATGGTGAGAGATAATTAGAAATACTTGTGACAGAAGTTATAAAAAGGAAAATATAGTAGTCTGCCCAACTCGGTAGAATTCATGTCTTTGCCTTTGACCCTGGATCTGGGCACTTACCCAAAGAAATACTTAATGTGTTTTTCTCATTGTTCTTGAGATCTCTCTCAGTGATTTGAGAACTGCAGATTGAGAAACAGCACCTGTATGTGTGTATTCATCAGAGGTGTAAGCAGTGCCACTGAAAAGATTTGTTCATAAGCTGTGCTATATCAGTGAAGGTTTTGGCATGATCCATGGGAAGCTGAGTGCTCCCTTTGTGAATCCTCAGTGGGGGGCAGAAGCAGCTTTCTCTGTCATTCCTATCCTGTTTTTATGAACCAAAGCAGGAGGGACTTAATGTCAGCAGAGGGCTTTCAGTGAGGGTGAACATTAGGCCTCGGTAAAAATTGTTTTTGTGCTATCAGGTTTCATGAGTGAAATATTTTGTCTAGCAGGTGCATGCTCTGTTTGAGATCTGCCATATTGTGCGTATGCAATATTAACAATGCTATTTCTCATGTGTTCAAATATTCAGAGGATTGCATCCATGTTTCATACTGTGCTACCACCACTGTCAGTTGTGTCTGTTGGTGTCCTTCCAAGCTGTGAATTTATAAGCATTATTAAAATATGGCTGTTTGCCCATGGTGAGTTAGGACATTCTTGCTTCTTGTTTTCCTAGCAGTCAAGTGCAACAAAGAGCCTCTGTGTGCTGAGTACACTTCAGGAAAGGATTTAGCTGTGTCTGAACAACAGATTTAAGGAATACTGGACTTTCCAAATAAACAAGAAAGTCTCAAAGCAATTTCTTTTCAGCTGAGAGGACATGTAAACAGAATAAATACAATAAAAGGAGAACAATACCCTCTGTATTTATGCAAGCTAGAAGTGTTTTAAAAATATCTTGAAATCTGAATGTCACTTTTCTTTCACAATATAGTTGGAGCTGATGAGAGGCACGTGAGATTGAGCTAACATTACTCCACCCTGCACCACAGTGCTTCCAGCTGCAAGCAGCTGGAGATGAGAACTAGGTGGTTTATTTATTGTTACTGGTTTTTTTTTTTTTTTTTTTTTTTTTTTTTTGGTGAAATATGTGCTTGTTGATACTCTGTTTTTATTTACTATGGCCTCTCTTGCATTATTGATGATAATTAATGTTGAACTAGAGCACATCTGTCTTTGATTTTAAAAAGAATAAACTGCAAAGCATTGGTTGGGCTTGTTTAAGTAACTGTACTTTGTTTCATACTGAGAAAAGTTGTTGCCTCTTAGGAGGGGAATGAAATGTTTGCATATTTCCAAAAATAGTCCCATTTACTGAATGTGTTTCTTTTCCTAATGAGTTCCAATAAAAATAATGCTGTCAAGGCAGTCTGAAGAGTTTTAGTAACGATGAAAATACACATGCATATTATCTGTTCTTGATTTTATCTTGCCTACCAGCAGAAAGACTTGTGCTTCCTGGTGTGATGTCTGTTAACCAGCTTTTGTCAGGGCGGCACAGGATTAAAAGCTCTTATAGGCAGTTAGAAAGCCAAACATCCGTGGGGCTGAGGCTGTTGCCATTTCTACTTTTGGCCTCAGAAAGAAGCCAAGACAGAGCCAGAAATGCTGCGCTGTTGTCATGGGCACTATTTTCTCTGTAGCTTTTTATCTAAATGTGAAATTATGGGGAAAAGCAGAGAAGTTCAAGTGAGCTTTTGCTGCTCTGCTAGTCTGGGAATCCTGTTTCTGTGCAAATAGTTTTTCCTAGTTGGTATTAGAAATAAAATAATTAAGATGGAGAAATGAAAGAGTCTTTGAGCATTTCTCATGTGAGAGATAATTAGAAAATAGAAGTATGATAAAAAAATTCCAGTCTTTATTAAATCACATTGAACTGAAGTTGCGAGGGGAGAATTTAACTTTTTTTTTTTTTTTTTTTTTTTTTTCCTGGAAAAGAATGGTGGTGATTTTACTGCATTTTTATTAACTCCACAGAAATCAGCTTGTACTCTTGCTGGTTTCAGACTTGTAAAAATGAACATGTTCCTTGAAGGTGTAATATGGCATATCTTTAAAGGTCCCTTGTGGCCCTTTGTGAATGAGATTAACATCCTGCCTTTGCTTTAACTCAACCAGAAGTTGTACAGAAAGTGCTGAGCACTTCTTAAACTCTAAATGAGACCTGAGCTATTTTCCATCTGTAGGCTGTTCTTGCTACAAGTTTCCCTCCAGCTTGAATACAAAATAGGGTAGGAAGAGCAAAAAATTAATTCTCTTCTGAAATTTTGTTATCTCATGTGATTGTCTGATTTCAAGTTAAGTACTATGTGTTAAGTTTCCCAAATGAATCCATGCCTGGAATCTTGAAGAAGCCAGTGTTGCATTGCTAATTCCTCTTCAGCCTCATTAACCAAGCCAAGAACCTCACTGTGAAAAAATGTTTTCTTGGTTGTTTTTCATTGTGCTTCTTTATTTTTGGTGCTTTTTTTGCCCCTTAGCTCCCCAGGGTGTGATATCACTGCCATTTAATTGGTTCTCCATGCCTTGGACCTCAAGTGTGTGGGTAGCTGAGACCTGCATTCTTCCCCCAGCCTGCAGTACTGTGCTTTGCATCTTGGCTTGCTGGCATGGACTATGTCCCCCTAAGAGTCCCATCAGTGCTGCTGGCCTTATTTTGTTTTTTCAGTATCAAATCAGTTTAATTTGCTTTAAAGTCACAAGAGCAGCATGCCATGAAGTCTCTCTTCCTTAGAGTAATTTGCAGCAGGCGAAATCTGTCACAGAGCGTTAGCTGCACACAGTCATGCTGTGGTGCTAAGAAAAGAGCAAGTGAAAATAAACTGTTTTGAAAACGGTTTAGCTCCTTAATAAGTCTGCTACATTACATAAATGAGATCATTCAGGAATTAGGTCGCTCTCATCAATACTTGGAATCATAGAATGGCTTAAATTGAAAGGGATCTTAGGGATCATCCAGTTCTAACCCCCTGCTATGGGCAGGGCTGCCACCCATTAGGTCAGGTTGCCCCATCTAATTTGGCCTTGAATGCATCCAGGGTTGGGGCATTCACAGCATCTCTGGACAGTCTGTTCTATTTTATCAGGGAGTGCTTTACCACACTTTGATTAAAGAATTTCTTCTGAACATCCAATCGAGATCCCCTCTTTTAGCTGAAAACAATTCCCCGTTGTCTTATCACTGCTAGACTATGTAATAAGTTGGTTTCCCTGCTGTTCTTAAGTTACCTGTAAGTACTGGAATGCCTCAGCAACGTCTCCACAGAGCCTTCTCTCCTCCAGGTTGCGTAGTATCAGTTCCCTCAAACCTTTCTTCATACGAGAGGTGCTCCAGCCCTCTGATCATCTTCATGATCCTACTGTGGACTAGCAACTCCATGTCTTGTGCTGGGGGCTTCAGGCATGGGCACAGTCCTCCATTTGGGGCTTCATGAGGGTAGAGTAGAGACGGACAATCCCCTCCCTCACACTGTTGGCCACCCCTCTTTGGATGCTGTCCAGAATGTAGTTGGCTTTCCAGGCTGCAAATACACACTGCCCTCAATCAGTTCTGCCAGTCTATACCCATACACGGAACTGCCCTGTCCTAAGTGCAACACCTTGTATTTGACCTTGTTGACCCTTGTTAAGGCCACTTCTCAAGCTTGTCCAAGCTCCTTTGGATAGCATCCCTTCCTTCTGTTCTATCAACTGCACCACCGAGCATAGTGTCATCTGCAAATTTTCTGATATTACATCTGAGCAGGCCAGCCCTCACCTTGCTGCTCCTCCTTCTCATAACAAAATAAAGATGTTGAAGAGCACTGGTCCTTAGACTGACCCCTGAGGGACACCACTCAACACTAGCCTCCACCTGGCGATAGTCCAGAGATTTGTAGCTGATTGTTCTAGGCCATCCATTAAACTCCTTATCTACTGAATTTTCCATCCTTCAAAACCATCTTTCACCAATTTAAAGAATCTTAAATCTTAAAAATCCTAAAACTTCTAAAAATCTCAGGTCTTTGACTATTCTGCACCTGCAGTTAATGATTTTGGTGTATAAAATCATGCCTTTCAATGGGATGTAAGGACTCTTGGTCTTTTGTAGTGAGAACCATGGAGTAGATGAAGTTAATATATTGAGAATGACTGTCATTAATCCTGATGAATATTCAGACTTTGCTGAGCCCTTAAAGTTATCTATGAAGATATGCTCAATCATAGTATTTGGTTATGGTCATGCAAATGTCTGACTGAAAAAGTTTCTTTTTTAGTTAAGTTTGATTTTTATTGTCAAAGCCATTTATATATTCCTCTTTGCTTCATCAGTTGCTTTAATCAAAGGTGTAGAAATCTGAATTGATATGAAACCTTACAGGAATTTTCAGAATTAATATAATTCAGTCTTAAGGCTTCTTATAACTACCAAAAAGCTGAAAGAATTTTGTGACAAGTCTTTTTGAAAAAAACCCAAAAGAAAGCTAATGAAAAAAATTCAGTGATTCAGTAGAATGTAAGTAATCAACAAAATGACTGTCCATAATGTTTGAATTCCCATCTGTCATTCATCTCTCAAAAACATGTAATTTGAACCTTTAAAAATGGGCCATGGCAAATAAATTTAATTAGGACGTCCCAGAAAAGCTCCTTGACTTTGAGGATCTGGAACAAAAGTTGTCATTAGATTGCAGCTGACTACGAGGGAGAAGAGACAGCAGAATTTTTGTTGTTGTTTTGTTAGATTGCTGCGTTTTCTAGAGTACATGGACATGTACTCTAAATGTAGTGTATTTCATTACAAGAAGAGTAATACTGTGTTAAAATTAGTGATAGAAAATTGAGTGACTGCTGAATGCTAACAGCATTGAATTAATAAGTATTACTAATATGATGTGTAATCTTTGAATATTTTCCCACACACTCCCCACCTTCAAGTAGTTTTTATCTTGATAGTATGTGAGTGAAAGAAAAACAATCAGATTGCTTTCCTGAACTGTGTTTAATCAAAGATCTAGACCTTTTTCATTGCTGTACATGTAAATAGGTGTATTCTATTTAACTATATATCTTTTTCAGATTGTGTTCTCAATTCAGGTTACAGTGATACTGCCATTGGGTGTAACTCAGCGGGGTTCATTTAAAATTCACTACACTCCATGCTATAGTGGGGATTTTATTTATGACTTATTCTTTTTCCCCCAAGATAGGAACAACAAACCAGGCATGTCTAATTGAAGCAAAGTGCTCTTAAAAATTGGTAGTTATGATAAATACTGTATCTCTTGTTTTACTCTCTAAACCTAGGTGTTTTTGAAAAATGCACTTTTCGTTCTGCATATAAGCAGATGGTTACCTGTCCAGTTGCTCAGGAAAATATAAGACTGCAGTCGGTAATGTAGCATTGATGGTAATGAAAGTGACTCCTAGCGGTTCTGGTATGGTACCAGTGCTCTTTAACATCTTTATCAATGATCTAGAGATTGGGACTGACCGCACCCTCAACAAGTTTGTGGATGATTTTAAGTTTAGTAGTGCAGCTGAGAATAGAAGGAATGGATGCCGTCCAAATGAACCTGGACCGAATTGTAGAGGAGGCCCATATAAACCTAGTGAGATGCAACAAGGCCAAGTGCCAGGTGTTGTACTTGTGTTGGGGCAATTCCAAATGTGTAAAGAATGGGAGAAGGACTCCTTTAAAGCAGCCCTGCAAAGATAGCCTTGGTGGTTCTGGCAAACTAAAAGCCTGATGTGAGCCAACATTTGCATTTGCAGCCTGGAAGGCCAAATGTGACCTGGGCTAAACCAAAAGAAGGGTGGCCAGCAGGGCAAGAGGGCAGTGAATGATTTAATAATTTCACATTGTTCAGTGCACATACTTGTGTTTAGTGAGTTATCCAGTCCAAGATAAGAAATGTTGGGTTTTCAAACACACAGCTTCTTGCCTTAGTAAGAGTGCTCTTTAGTCAAACTTATTTTTGTAATTAAAATCTTTATTAAAACTCATCTGAATAATAGTAGAAGATTCTTAACATAGCAGTGCAATGGAATATTTATAAGACAGATTTATCTTTTAAGCTTTGAGATGAGGATGTTTTCTCCTGCTGGGCTTTATTCAATGACTAAATCCAAAACATGTGAAGATAAACTGTCTTATGACCCCGGTGCTTTTACCTCTTTGTGTTGACCAGTTGTGCCTTATTCCATGCCTTATCTCGCTGTTACAAAAATAGAGGCTTCATCTGGCAACACCAAGCAGGGACTGACACTATTCCCAGCTGAGATTGTTATGGCAGCTTTCCTCATATGTACAGAGGTAGCAAAGTTGATGTGACCATGGTCTTCCTGTGGTTTCACCATATCTCCCAAGCCATCTCTTTCTGAACCCAGTCCTTGCTCTTCTCCCCGGCTATATGTCATTTTGAAGGTGTTCACTCTCTCCTTGACTGGGCAGCCATGGATCTACATAAACACATTTCTGGATGAAAAATATTGCAGTTAATTGTGTTGCATTGTGTTCCCTTCCCTGGAAGGCTGTCATGTAACATGGCTATGTGCATGATGTACTAAGCCTCAGATTGTTGGAAGGAACTGCACTATGCAGATAGCTGTGGTATTTATTCCTTCCTTGACCAGTGTAGTGGAAGCATAGTAAAACTGAATTCAATACAGTGCACTTACAGAACCGGTTGCCAATGGTATGGTAATTCAAAACATTGTCATTCTATTGCCATTACTTGACTATTGAGTGATAAGACAGTTGATTTGGAATCCCCTGCTTGTCAGTGTACTTGTCAACAGTCCTCAGTGAAAAGCTTAAAATCATGTAGCATTTTGTGTAGATTGGCTGTGCACATTTGTAAAGGTAGACAGTCTGGCAGGTAATTCATAGTAAAGCAGAAAGATATTTTTATGGAAATGATGATATTGTATACCTTTTTCTCATTATTTAAAATCTGATTCTAAATGCATATGAAGACTTTGTCTTCGCTAATGATTCCACTTACTGGAGAACTAATAGAGGAATATAGCTGTGCTCTAGGGCACTGGAAAATTGCCTGGAGTTTTCTATGCATCTCAGGGCATTTTGACAAGATAAGTCTAGGGCTGTAGCAATTGCTATGACAAAATCAAATCTCATTTATATATTACATTTCAGAAAAGAAATAGATAGAATTTACAGTTTCTACTTTTTTGATTATCTGTATGAATATGAATTAATCATTCAAGAAATTAATGAATGGTTATCTGTAGGTAAATTTATTTTCCATTCTCTCCGAACAGTTTGTGTTAATGTGTAATGTCTCACGTTATACTGATTATATTATATAATTATTGATATATATATAATATATATATATATATTATATAATATATATAATAATATATATTGATATATATATTACTGATTATAATATATAGATTATTAGGATATGAATAAAGAATTGATATTATCGTTATTCTAATAAAATAAAACAAAAAGCAGATAACATTCAGAACACTGTTCTAGCAGTGAAGTTGATGATTTCATTTAAGGTTCTGCTTCACCCAAAATTATTGAAGTCATCCTATAGGCATGTCATAGCAAGCTGACTACCATTTGTTGCTGTCTCTGATTGTAGAGAACTTCAAATGGTAGGCTTTGTTTGTTTGTTTCAGAATGGTTTAGGAAATTATTTACTTCTTTCATACCTCACATTTATTTTATATACTGTGTTCAAATTAAAATCCTTAATTTTTACTGGAGGTAGTGTCCCCTAGAGAGTGATTTAGAGTTGTATGTCTCAGACAGTACATATACACTGTATGAGCCAAACTGTATATCTGTGGTTGTTCAGTCAGAGGTTGTTCAATGAACTCAGATTGCATGGATACAGTACAGATCAGAATTTGTTTAGTATTCTCTCTTAGCATGTATTCTTTCCTTGAGAAGAATAGACTCATGTATTATTCACTTCTTTCATGAAATCACAAGACTGTGTGTAATGAAAATGAACGCTGTTATAGTTTTCTTGTGTTTTTTTTCTTTTTTGTTGTTTGTTTGTTTGTTTTACCTCACACATGGTGAATTGTTTTTCAAGTCCTTTGTATGCCTGACAACAGCAAAAAAGCTCTCACTAGTGGAATTGATTTGGGTTGGATATGCTAATTCTGCAGACAGAGTAAGGCTGTATGCTCATACTAATCAGTTAATTCTTGAAAGGAGTTTCAGTAAAGTAAATACTCTAGTCTGAATACATGAGCAATATTAGGAATGCACCATAATAGAAGAAAACTGCTATGGGCTATATTTGGTAAATGGGGACAATAAGCATTTCTAAGACTTCCCTAGGGAAAGAAAAGTATGGCCTAAATTCTCATTCTGACAAAAGAGGAAAAACATGAAAATAATTCCTTGCATTTTAGGCTAATGTTAATTTTTCAAGACTTGGTTAGAACCTTCCTTCTTACCTGAAGAAACTTAAGATTCACTGATACGTTCACATTTTCCCACTGAATTTTCATACTACTAATATAAGCCTTTCAAACTGTTTTTAATTTATTGAATGCTACTTCAACTATGTGGTTTAAATGTAGACATCTACTTTTGTATTATTTTTATTGTGTATATACATCTATTATTTCCTATGCTATCTCTTGTGGAAGATTCTAATTTAATAATCTTTAACAAAATATGTCTGTTGTCATGGAATGGCCACCTCAGGCTTTATTTACTTGAAAAGTAGCTAAATATTTTATAAGAGACATTCTACGTACCTAACATCACCACAGGCTTGTACTTTTGGATTCTTAATTCAATCAAATATGAGATCTGTTCTGTCTCTGCACTGAAAATGCCCATAATCCCTTTGTGACGGATGCATTCACTATATTCCAGCAAGTCTAGGGGCATGCTTTCCTTCTCAAGTTGAGCTATACTATACCTGCCTGACAGTACTAGGAGAAAATATACCTTGGGGGACATTTGTGTAGCTTTCTCTGGAAAGAGAGCAAACTTCAGGCTTCAGATAAAATTGAGAGCAAAGATACTCAAGAAGGGCAAAAAAAGGTCCTTGGAAACCTGATGCACCCTCTGGGAGACATTCTGGTCAGTCCTCTGTCAGGTCTGTGAGATACTAATTTCCAGATCAAGGCTAAAGACTTGACCTACTTAAATAAACAAGACAAAGTTAAAAGTTATATATTAGTGATATTTACAGTTGTGTATGTATGTAAGTATATGTAAATGCTTTAGCTTCCCTGAATTTGTTAGGCTTGTAATAAAATATTTGTCCTGATACTTAGTAAGTTAAATATAAAAATCCTGTTTATTATGCTTATGCAAAAAGGAGCACATGCTCATTATCTTCCACTTGTCCAGAAAATGCCAATATATGTACCAGTCATTTCTGCAAGGTTGAAATTTCCATGATTTCCAAAATAAATGGAAATAGAAGCTTGAAGTGTGTGATCTCCCATAATGACAGTTATAACCCCAAAGTAATGAAATCTGTTTTACTTGTTTGATAACTCTTTGCTATTGTTTTAACCTATATGTTTACCACTATATTCCTAATGGCAGAAAAACAACATGTTTTTAGTCTGTCCTTCTAAGACTTACAGAAAATGTCTCTGTGGTAAAGAACTCCTTCTCAGTGAGGCAAGAATCACCATTTATCTCTAGGTAATGAGGTAAATGTGTGGAGTATAAGACTTGACATGCACTGTGATGAGTGTCTATCATGCATCCCAAACATGCTTAAAAAGCTCTTTTGTTAGAAGCTCAGATAACACACAATCTCTTCCTACTGAATGACTGGTTTTGTGTTTTTTTCCTTTTTTCGCTTTTTTCCTTTGGTGTTGCAGTTACAGTGACATTAGGTAGGATCTGGCCTTATTTACACCCTGTCTACTCATCTGGCTCCAGGAATTACAAGAGGCAATTTTGAGCACTAAAAATAACAAACAAAAACTGTCCTTGCAAAGTCTTTCTGCAGGACTTTGCTTTTGCTAGTGAAAACATGCATGACTATCGTAGCCATTTATCTGGCCATAGCATTTGCACAGATTATAGAGTGCTGTCACTATTTCTACTAACTTCAGCAGTCATTACTTTTAATAGAACAATAGAACCAAATGATCTTTGATGATCAATTATTGGACATTGTTTTATTTTGCATATCCCATACTACCAGCTACCAGATGTACATCAAATTGCTGTAGTCTGCTGTCGAGCCACATTCAAAGAAGTTTCTCTTTATATAGAATAGAATGTAATACTATGTAGAGACTTTTGACTGCATAAATAGAATTTCTACAAATTCTGCTTGTGTCTGGCTTACATGTTCACTTGGAACTGTCAGTTTATATAGGCTGTTTGTTGTTGGGAATTGGATAGAATTGACCATATATCCTCAAAAAATGATGGCTGATATTCCCAAAGAATTGTGAAATAATTGTTATAAATATCAATTTTGTTGGCATTTTAGAAAATAAAATGTCACATTTGGAGTTTGTTCTAGATAGCATGATTTTGGATGTTATTAAAAGCAAGTTTTTTTTTGCTTGATTAAAAAATGTCTGGAGAAGAAAACAAGAACAAAAAGCTTATTCTTCCTTCAAACTATGAAAACAATGTGTTTATTTGTAATTCTCTCTGAATTACAGGGTTTTTTTTTGTTTGTACTAAACAAACCTCTTTGTTTATTGATAAATTGAACCACAGTCACTATTGTTTTTATTGTAGAGCTTCTGTTTGAGCTCTATTACTTTGGTATAACAGGACTCTGTACAGTCAATGTTATACTGTCTTGCCTAGAAGATAAAAATTCCTCACAGGTGATCCTGAAGTGGTTTATAGGTTTTACTTTCAGTTTCTCTGGAGTCTAACTTAATGAGAGCTTGAAAACCTTTTAAAATGTTTTCATTGTAATGACATCTGCTTCTATCTCCTTTATATGTTGCATGGGATTAAATTGCTTGGGGAAAAATGGTGACAAGTTTCCAGTACAGTGAAGCACAGAAAGAATGCTTAGGTGAAGACTGATTTTAATTTTCTTCAATTGTGATAGGTGGTTTTTTTTTGTTGTTGTTTTTTTGTTGTTGCTGTTTTTTGAGAAATGTCAATCAACCATAAATTAATTTCTATATGCAAAACTTCAAATGAAATCTCAGTGCATACAGAAGAAAGACTGAAAGGGTATGGAAAAAAACAAAGCTAGTTTGTGATAAAAGCAATGTATATCTTGTTTGTTTGTTAGAAGTTTTTCTTTTCTGATGATGCTTGCAGCAGTGAAGGGTGTGTTTGGGTTTTTTGTTCTGGGGGGCATGGGGAGAAGAGTTGTGGAGAAGGAAGAGTGAATTGTTTTAGTTCTTAAATTATTCATCTTCTCCGGTATAAAACATGAAAAAATCTACAGTGGCTGGAAGCTCAAAGTAATGGTTTGTTTCTTTTTTTTTTTTTTAAATTATTATTATTTTTAAAATTTATTTTCCAGTGAGTCTACAGTTCTGAGAATTTCACTGATAAGTGTTGTTCTAGATTAGACTTGAGTTCTTCATATTTTAAACACAGATGCATTTAATTGGAACTGCACATGCAAATATTTATAGAACAGATATTTGTCCATCCTAGTGTTGGTTCTTTTCCATCCTTCTAGTTCTACATCCCTTTTCTGCTTCAGCCAACTTCAGTGTTCCTCTAGCTGCTACCAGATTTCTGGGCACTTGGAGCTCTTGGCCATTCTTAACTGGCTCAGATGTCATCATGCATTGTGTATGTTCTTATTATTTTCCAGTAATGGTAATAGCCTTTGGTCTTTCTGAGTTTACTTCTTGTTAATGTTGAATTTACACAGGAAGCCTCCAACAGGATGTTTAAATTAGCTTATTTGATAGAGACATTGCCATGCCTTCTGAGGTCTGCTTGATTTTCTTTCTGTCTTCATCTCTGTTTATACTTCCTATCATGTATTCTTTTTAGCTCTGTGCCACTTACTTCATTATTTTAATGTTTAAAAATGCACTTTTCTTCCACAGAAAAGTCCCATGGCTACTGAAAATAATAAGCTATGTAATGGCTTTAGATATCTAAAAACATCCTTAATAACTACTGACAGTCTAAAATGAGATAAAATGTTTTTCTGCAGTAGTGCTTTCAGACTTAATGTTCCTTTACATCTTAATGTTCAGAATTATTGATATGCATGGCTATCAAGATTACCTGGCTAGTTTAAGACCATTTTTGTCAGTTTACAAGGATATGGTTTATTTATTTTTACTAATCTTATATTCCATTTCTCTTCAAAAGCCCATGCGTCAGTGTCTACATCATATGTTCTTATTTGTGTCATTCTCTAAACTATCAGCATACTGAAAAAGTTACTGCAGGCGCATCCTATGAGCTCCACAACAATCACAATTTTTTTTTTCTCAGAACCAACATGCAAAGCTGTCGGGATCCAGCTGTGGAAAATTATGCATCTTCATGCCCTAATCATTTATTAAGATGAAATGGGACAAAGACTTTACTCATTACATTCCTGTATGTCACTATTATACTATTATAAGGACTTCCAGACTGTTTGGAGCCCAGAGACCTTTTCATGTTATGCGTGGATTAGATGCTTGCTTTAAATCTGTTATATATCACGATCTTGTTTCCTTTATCTCATTTCATTATATGCCTTTAACTTAATTTAAAATATATAGTACACCTTGGACTATTTTCACTTATTATTTAAAAATAATTACACAGGAAAGTTATTAAACTTGTAAACAGCCTAGGATTTTTGCTTATTTTTTATTTATTTCTTTATTTTTAAATACAGTGCTACAATAGAAGTTCTTTTTTCCATTAGCCTTTCGACTAAAATAACAGCTACTAAGTAGATCAGAGGTTATAATATTTGTCCTTATCTTCAACTTTCAACCTCTTGATTGTGAGTTCTTGAGATGTAAGAGCTAAATTTTCAGCAAAACATACAGTTGCAGTCAATAATAGAAGCTTTAAGCAGGCGAAATAAAGGACTCCGTGAGGTAGCCTGTTTTCACTGTTTCTTTTATAATACTTGCCAAAATGATACAGCTTTATAGTTACCTAGTTAGATATTAGCACAGTAACTGTTCTTTAACTTCACTCTAGTACAAGGGATCCCCGGGCAATCTTGTCAGCTGTTTGGTAGTGGCTGTTGGCAATCTTTCCCTGAGTCACAATTTGTCTGATGGACAGCAAGATATTTAGGTAAAAAAAAATGTTTAGTTTGAAAAACTACAGTTTATAATAGTAGTAAATCTCCTTATCATCTCCAATTTGTTATGTAGTTTTTGAATTTGGTCAGTTTGACCTGAAATGTGCTGAGAGCTATGCTCTGTTTTTCTGTTCCTATCTTTAATGTAAATATCTAGGGCGAGCTATCTGAAAGCCTTATTTTCTCTTATCAGAAACAGCATGACTTGATCCCAATTTCCATTTTGGATTTGATCCCTGTTCCCAGAGATTATACTGTTGGACATCATACATTAATATCTTTCCTGTTCTTTTCCAAATTTCTTAAAAATGTTTATAGTGCCTGTCTAGATTTATGGATTTGGACTTTAGGGTACTTTCCTCTGCTTATAGGACTCTAAGGTAGAATGCCTTCACAGAATGTGCTTCTAAATATTAGTCATGTTACTCCTTTCAAATATTATGCTTTTCATTATCTTTTATAAGGAGAGCTCTCTTCTCACTGTCTATGTGAGAAGTTAGATGTCTGTGGTTGAGTGGGGCACTGTAAGCTCCAGTACAGATGGAGGCAAAGGAGAAAGGCAGGAAATGTGAACTACTTGGAGATTGACTTACTTCATCCTTAAGCTGCCAAGCCTAGGAGACTAGTTTAAGCATCTATGGTATCATGCCTATTTTCAGATTTTGTGTATGAGACAAGATTAATCTGAAGACAGAAGTGTTCAGTGTGCAATCTTCTCTTGAGAGTGTTTAAACTTAGGCTGGCCCATTGCAGAAGCTCTTGTTTCAGATGAGATTCAGCATTATCTTTGAAATTAGTGAGGCATGTAAACAAAGAATATTTTATAAGATTCTAGGAAGGGAACTCTCCAAGCCAGAAATCAAATAAACAAGTAGACTAATCCAGGTTGGAAGAACCTCTTGCAATCAATGCTTCAATTCTTTGCTGTTTTCATTGGTCTTCCATGGTCATTCATGATATAAACCTACCAATTTCGTAAAAAATTCGTAAACTTACATGAGCCTAAGGTTCTGGTAAAATTATATCTTATATTTTTTGATCATGGTGTTTTCCTTCTCACCAGTATCACTGTGGGAAACCTGATTACTACTCATTTCTCGTGGGCGATTTACAGAATTTATTTGAGCAAAAATGGCATAAATTGAAATCTTCCTTAAGGCATCTCAGTGAACAGTCTCTTCAATTTTTCATCTAATTTTTCATCTTCCTAAATACAATTTCATAAAGGCTGGGCATTCCCAATCACCAGTGACAGTAACTGCTAAAACCAATGCCAATAGCTTTACTGAATCATAGTGCACAGTGTATTACTCAGTAGTAATTCCTGTAACTTGAATATCTATGAATAATTTGTTTTAGGTTATAAGAAGTATTAATCTCTAAATGAAGCTCTGAGATTCAAACAGAATGTGCTGAATAAATATCAATTATTATTCATTAAAATGCAAATGGGGATAGGCACTTCTGAGACAGTTTAAGTGGTCAAAATAAATTAAATAAAGGACAGAACACCAGTAATTAGACATTCATAAATCACATGTAAGATATTGCTATGATTATTGGACACACATACTGCAAAGCTCTGTGTTTGTCCTTCAGCTTTGTGCTGTAGCCTTAGAACACTTTTTGTCTCCAGTGACTACTCAAAATATTCAGGCACCAAAATTCATAATAAAATTTTATTAGATGTGTTTTGATGGTAACTTCTCAATGGCGATAAATTTTAGCTGCATGACTTTAATTTATTTTAATGAATTCTGTAGTTAAATCTCTGTTTGTTGTCTAAAAAGCTTACTCTCATTTTCCAGAGCATGAGTGTATTGGAATATTTTAGTTTAACACTTAATGAGCATATGTTTTCCAGGTTTACATAGGTTTTATACTTTCAGTTCTTCTCAGGGAAACCATTAAATCCTGTATGCACAAATGCCAATCAAAGAATAAAAAAAGACAATGAAAATTTTGTGACTTTTATTTCCCCCCCTGCATTGCTCATCTTAAGGGTGATTTGCAGGAACTTGTTTGGTTTTAAATTGCTGTCAGGACCAAATGTGGTTTGAACAACACAGCGTACCAGGCTTTTTGTGAAATGGACACAGTTGTAATGTGTTGTTAACTTTTAAATGTCCTTTGAGATATAAATTTGCTGCAGTCTACTAATGGCTCTGTAATAACAAAGGGAGATTGCTCTTAGTATGATAAACATATTGTTAGGACACTGCTTCATTAAACCATATCTGTGTGTATGCATACACATAGCTAATCAATGCTCAGTGTAGCCACATGTCAACATTTAACCCTTCATTATCTCTTTAGTTAGATTTTAAAAGCATCAAGATAAATAAAAATAATTCTAGCACTTGGTAATTAGTAGCCTGTTGTAGCACTTAAATCTAAAAGGAAATAAGATCCAAACACAAATTGAATAACTGTACCCTATCTGCTAATAGCCACATCCTAAAGCAAATTTGTTTTAGCTATTACTGAGAACACAACTTTGTGTTTAAAAACTATACTCTTTTAGTGAGTTCAAGTGACTGTTCTATAGAAGGGCTTGTTTTGATCTCTGTGTGGAACATTATTGGGAAATGTAGTCATGTAAGATCCTTTTATAAGTAGTATGAAAAAAATCTATTAAGAATGAATAGCATTTCGTACATTTTGTTGTCACACAAAAATGAGAGATTATTTTAATGTCATTAGAGTTAATTAAGGTATATTTAGTAAAAAAAAGTTATAGTCCAAGTCCTTGATGCTTTGAAATTGAAACTGCAATGCAAAGAGTGGTATTTTATGGAGGACAGTCTCCATAAATAGAATAAAAATAAAAATGTGTTCCCCCCCCCATTTCTGTCAATTGCTTTAGTAAAATGTGAAATAATTATTTTCCGCAGAAATGTTGCTGCTCTTTCCTGAAGGCAGCCATTCAGTGGTGTCAAAACCAGATACAAAGCAGACTAGATAGTCATCTTGCATTGTAATGATATCAGGAAATGAGAGGGTATTTGGAATTAAATATTTCATAACTTCATTCATTATAAGTGGTGGAAAGATTAAAGAAAAAGGTAATTTCAATAAAATTATCATTGTGAAAGCTGAGGCAGAACTTGGATGACTGCCCTTTTCATTTATCCATGTTGGCCCTTCAAATAATTGGGATAGTGATGTTTGTAAATTTTCATATTGCTGTCACTAATCTTTCCACCTCCTCCAAATAATAATAGTAAAAGTTAGTGAATCTGACTTTCATAAGTAAAATATTTTACTCACTTTATTTAAACAAACAGGCAAATGGCATTGTGATTATGGAGATGTGATGGGACAGCTTGTGTGACTGGAAAGCTGTCATGGATGGCTATGTGCTTTTTAGGAAAGACAGGTCATTAAGGCAAGGTGGTGCAGTTGTTCTTTATGTGAAAGAACAGCTGGAAAGTATTGAGCTCTGGCAAGGGATGTATGACAAATAAGTGGAGAGTTGATGGATGGGAAGTAAGGGGCAGGCTAATGTGGGTAACACACCTGCTTACTGCAGGCAACCTGATTGGGAGGAAGAAGTTGATGAGGCCTTCTACAGACAGCTGAAAGTACCCTCCTGATCATAGGTACTGGTTCTCATGGGAGACTTCAACCATTTTGGCTTTTGCTGGAAAAGAAAAATGCCAGGTGCACAAAAACTGGGAGGTTCCCGCAGTGTGTGGAAGATAACATGCTGGTGCAGGTAGTGGAAGAGTCAATGAAGAGAGGTGTGTTGCTGGATCTCTTGGTATAATCTGCTGGATTTGTTGGTACAAACAACTAAGGACTGGGAATATGAAGGCTGGGGGCAGCCTTGTATGCAGCAGCTGTGAGGTAGTGGAGTTCAGGATCTTACATGGAAGGAACAAAGCAATAAGTAGGGATTGCAACCCCGGAATTCAGGAGAGTCAACTATGACCTCATTATGGTATTTGGGTTTCTATTTGAAAGTCAAATAATGGAATTAATATTCCTGGCAATAAATCTCAGGTGTCTGCATGTTTACTTCTTCAGTGTATTGCAGATGCTTGCATAAATGGTGGGAAAAGCTAGCCTTTAACTGAATACATGTATCTATTGTATGCTTTTAGTGGCACTACTATTTATAAGATCCCGCACCTGGGTTGAGGTGATCCCAAACACACACAGATACAGGCTGGGTGGTGAATGGCTTGAGAGCACCCTTGAGGAGAAGGATTTGGGAGTGTCAGTTTGATGAATGTTTCAACATAGGTTGGCACTGTAAGCCTGCAGCCCAGAAGGCCAACTGTATCCTGGGTTACATCAAGGGAAGTGTAACCAGCAGGTCAAGGGAGTTGATTCTGCCCCTCTTCTCTGCTCTTGTGAGACCCAAGAGTACCTAGAGTACTGCATCCAGTTCTGGGACTCCCAACACAAGAAATACATAGAGGTGCTGGAGCAGGTCCAGAGCAAGGCCTTGAAAATGATGAGAGGGCTGGAGCACTGCCTGTACAAGGACAGGCTGAGAGAGATGGAGCTCTTCAGCTTGGAGAAGAAAAGCCTCTGGTAGGATCTTATAGCAGCATTCCAGGACCTGAAAGGGGCCTAAAGGAAAGCCAGGGAGGGACTTTTTAGAAGGGCATGCAGTGGCAGGTCAAGGGAAAATGGTTTTAAATTGGTTGAGAGTAGATTTAGACCAGATATTAGGAAGAAATTTTGTGAGGGTGGTGAGACACTGGAACACTTTGTGAATGCTCCCTCCCTCAGGGTGTTCAAGGCCAGGCTGGATGGGGCTTTGAGCCACCTAGTCTAGTGGGAAGTGTTCCTGCCTTTAGCAGAGAAGTTGGAATTAGATGATTTTAAAGATCCCTTCCAACCCAAACCATTCTATGAATCTGTATTTATTGGAAGATTACAACTAGTTTTTTTCTTGAAAACTTAAGGAAACTCAGTTATGAGTGTTTGGATGGACCTGTATCTGCTATCAGGTGTATTAAATCACTGGAGTTACACTTAAAATATAAGGTTTAGGATTATGAATCAATAGATTAAGCATCTTTCTGCTTTTGAGAGGGGTAATGTTCTTCAAACACAGCCCTCATGTGAGGCTTGATAGACCTTACTGGCCTTGCAGCTGAAATCTGAAGTATTTCATATTTGAGGAGGGGGCAAAAGTCTGAAGTTTTGCTTGTTGATATTTATTTCACTTTGGTCAAAAAGAAAAAGCTATAAAGATTTACAGTTACTAAAATGTTAATAGTACCTCATTCTTTAAATGTAAATTCACTTGTTTTGAAATGCCAAGAATAGGAAGTCTGTCCTCTAGCAGAAACAATTTGGTATGGTAAGGACTTGTCAGCATTTTATTACAATTCCATTCCTCAGGGTGTAAACATTTTTTTTTTCAAGCTGAAAGCTGAATTTGAAGTATCAGTCTCATGACAAACTTGCATTATCAAATTCATCTAAAATAGGCTAAGCAGAGAAGAGATCTTCTGACAGTTCTGTATATATTACTGAAATGAACTTATTTGTATATATTACCTGCTTTTTAGTGGGACTCATCTGAAACTCCTTTGATGTTTACTTTGAATGGTTGTCAATTGTGGAGACAAAAAGTAATTAACTTTAAGTAAATATTACCTAACCTGTGGATGTTTTAGTTGTATGTGTTTTTTTGGTTTTTTTTTTTTTTGTTTGTTTGTTTGTTTTAAAAAAGCAGTATTATTATAAAACAATAAAGAATAATTCAGATTAGAAAGGTGTGACAACAGTAAAAAGAAACGATCAATTCTTTGCCAAATTACTGGATAAATAGTATACATAGATATCATTCTGTTGTTGGACCTTCTTGCAAAAATTATCTGATCTGCTGACACCATGGTTGATACCAATGACTTTTTCTTATGATGCACTACAGTGGGGGTGGGTGGAGGAAATTGTCAGTTTGGTGGAAAAAAATATCATACAGAACATTTAAGTGACTTTAATCTCAAAGTAATAATAAGACTACATTAAGGTGCAAAGGACATAAGTGTATGCATCTTTTTTTCTTTTTTCCCTTTTTTTCCCTTGATTTAAGATTAGATTAGGTAGAATTCTGGATTTTAAAACTTGAGTTTTATTGGTATAGTAAGTATATCCATATTTATCCAACTCAGGAAATGTTGTTCATGTCATGGTCCATCTTAATTTCAGCTTATTTTGCTCTTCTGTGTCATTCGTAACAGAGGGAAAGAGAGAGGTTGCATGAACAAGGCTGAGGATGTTTCTAAACTCCAGTAGAGGAGTGGAATGGGCTGGATCTCACCAGTAACACAGAATCACAGAATGACCCGGCTTGGAAGGGACCTCAAGGATTATGTAGTTCCAACCCCCCCTGCCTAGCAGGGCCACCAAACATATACATTTACTAGATCAGGTTGCCCAGGGCCCCATCCAACACAAAACAAATGGAGTAGAAGAGAATCACTAATAGTGACAATTGCTATTTTGTTTACTGTACTTATCTCCTAGCCAAAGAAACTTAGGAGTTGTCATTGTATAAATGTACAATAGTTCAGCCTGTGCAGTTTGTTATGTAGTGCCAACGAATCACATTCAGTAAACTAGATTCAGTTTATATTGATTGGTTGCCTGGGCTAGTTCATCTGTCACTAACTTGGATGTTTTTTATATTTCAGTAAGCCTCTATAAAGACATAATTTTAATCATTTGGTGTAGCAATAGCTGACAGGTAGCAGGCTTTTTAACTTTTCTTTTTGTTAGCTTAGCCTCATACTGAAAATAATATTCTCTTTCAGTATATCTGGAAATGTATGGGCAAGACTAAGCCATGATTCAGGGGAATGTCCTTTTAAATTAGAGCTATGAGATGGATATAAGTAATGTGATCAGATGGCATAAATAGAAAAATGAAAGGGAGGAAAAAAAAAAGAAGTTTAAAAACAGGTGCCTGGCAGCAGTTTTTCACATTCACAAAAAATGTGTGAAATGACCTTCCAGACATGATTAAGCTCTGCAGACTAGAATATTGAGCCATTTGGAGAAATTAGAAAACATCCAGGAGTATATATGGCAAAGTAAACTTGGAAGAGGGGGAGCCATGAAAATAAACTGATATTCATACGTACTTGGGTATATTGAATTTGTTATTGACTTTCCATCATCACAATGCACTGTTCATCAGTACCCTTTCCTTAGTCATCTGTTGGGAAGACTTATAAGGTTATCTGGTTAATTTTTGCCTTTTGACCTTTTATCTCCTTGTTTGCAGGTTTCTTCTGAATTCACTGTACAGAGGTTGCCCATCCAAAATCTGTGGAATCATGTCACTTGTACATTCCAGTGGAGAATGAATGTTTTCTGGGCAGAAAGGTAAATTTAGCTTCTACTGCTTATAACCTTTCAGAACTAGAGGGATTCCATGTAGAATATTTGTCTCTATTTTGGATGTTTACTGCAGAATATTTGAAACTTTTTTTTAATCAGTGGCAGATATCTTTGCAAACAGATGCACGATTTACAGATAGAATTGCGGTACTCTCCTTTAGATAGTTTTACAGGTAGATTAAGAAAGCAGACAGAATTCTTCTGAGGGGTACAGTAAACTGCAGTTTGTCTAAATTAAATATAGAAAGTTTCAGGTTTATACTTTTGTTCCAGTTATATATATGCCTGAATAAAAAAGACCATACCTAGACAATAACAGGTAACTTGCTATTGTGAACTTTGGATGTTTCAAGTAAAAAATTGACTGTGAAGATGCCACAGTTCATCATAAATGAATCTATCCCACAGAAACTTAGCTTTGACTAAAAGTGTAATCATGGCAGCAAAAGAATCTTCTTTTCTTCAGCGACTTCTGTGTCCATGTGGTTTGATCATAAATCCAATGGTGACCAACACTGGAAAGATTCATTTCAAATCAGGAGATGAAAGATTTTTCTCTCTAAAATATCATAAAGTGATTAAAAATCATGTTATTTAGGAACAAGGCCAGGAGTATTAGTGAAGTCAGTATCTTAACAGAGTCAGCAGTCTGAATAAGGTGAATTTATTATTTTATTTTATTTTTTATTTTTTTTACTACTGATTTTTCAATGAATGAAAACCAATTCAAGTCACTTTTACTTAATTGACTTTATTCTGCTAAGTATGACACACCCAGGCTCATAATAACCTGGACATTTTGTTTTCATAATCAGAAGGCTGAAAGCAGTTAAAATTATTCTGGAGGGGTTCCCTGTAAAATACACAGTGTATGTGATAGTGTAGCATTAACAGTTGGTTATCCAACAGACAGATGTGTTCTCATTCAAAATTTATAAGAATACAACCTGTAAAACATTACAAATACTAAAATATTAGTTTACCGTCCTACATAAACCAGACATCCTGTGTGCTGTCATGATTATTCTAAAACTTCAGTGTTTTCCATTTTATTATTATTTTTAAATTTTGTAAATAAGCAACAGAAACTATGTTAATTATATAATGACATTTTAATGATGGCATGCAAGTAATGGATGATGAAATGAAACTAGAATTTTCAGATATTATCATGAGAAAAGGGAGGAAGTGGTAGTCTTTTTGATTGTTATAAGAATAATTGGTTCATTATCATAATTATATTCTTGTTCATGATAGCAAGGTCAAACCAAATAATAGGAACACTGTGTGATGTCAGTTTACAGATTGTGGCAGGTATTAATTGAGGAAATGAGAGTTTGGTGCTGCTGAAAAGAGACAGGTGAACAGCAAACCCAGTGGACCTTCCCCGTACTTCATATTCTTCACCATATGTGGTAGGACTTCCTAATTTGTCTTGAAAAGGACAAATGATTGCATCTACTTCTGATTTTCCATTTCACTTCAACATAATATAAAAGTGGAACATAAGAAAACGTTTAAAATAAAATATTTATTTTAAACATACTCTGTGCTCCAGTTTACTAGAATGCTAATATTTTTAAATACTGAAGTCTGTTTTAACATAGGTTCTAATAAACTTGCTTTAGTCTTTAATGCCTGTCACTAATGATTTCATCAAAATGATTTTGGCTATTTTTTCCCTCTATCCCAGAAGTCTTTAATTGTATGAACAATTATTTGTTTTGACCTATTGAATAGTGAAAAACATAAATATTTTAAAAGGTTTAACTTCCTCCCAGGAACAATACACACTAAGCTTAATATTGCTTCTAAATCAATAGTTGTGTAACTGGGCAGAATTAGGGGACTTTTTTAATATTCCATACTATCACCTGAAATTACTAATTTCAGAAGAAGGCAAGGTGATAAATATGTTGAACAAACTCTATTGCATAAGCAGTGTTGTTATTTTACACAATTCCCAGTAGTGTAACAGCATCTGAATAAAAAAGCTCGAATGTTAACCACTGAATAAACATGACAGTGTTTTGTTTGATTTCTGTGCAGGGCTATTGCTGTGGTACATAGAAAATTTTTTCTTCCAAGTTCTCCACAGCTACTAATTTTGCCTAATCTAATTAGAATTTATATATGTTAAGTAAAGTTCTTGGATATAAGGATGAAAGGACAATGAGCTTACAAAGCTGAGCATTCAGAATATGTGTCAAATGGCAATTTTTTTTTTTTCTTTTTTTTTTTATTCTGGAGTCTAATTAGCTGGTCTATTTTAGCTAAAGCTTCATAAAAATGTCAGCTTGATGGACATATGGAGCCTGAAAACATTGTCTGAACATTTGGCAAAAGTAAAAGCACATTTGGAAAACTCAGAATTGAATGTTGTGTTGGTTATCAAGATAAAGTTCTGGATTATTCAGTAGTGTCTCTGCCCTCAGTTGGTGTCTCAGAGTGAAGAGAACCCAGTGAGAGGGGACTGGTAGGCACCCGAGTGCGCTATGTCTTACACCACCTCCAGACTGATCGAGATTTACCCCTGGAAGGATGAAATGGTGTTCACTGATGGTGACTTTGTTTTGGTAAAAGAAATTACACGTGCTTTACAGTGATTGGAGCGCGTGCAGATTTCCAGTTTTATGGAAGAATTCATTTTTTTCCATTGTGCTACATAGAACAGAGCCTTGAACACAGTACCACAGCTGTGAAGCTGTTTGAACATAGTTATATTAAATATTTGGGTTCTGACACTGACTTTTTGTTTATATCCTCTGAGAGGTTAGTGGTGTGTAAATAAAAATAAAATATATATATATTTAAGACTACACATGCAAAAACTTAAAAATGAGGGAAGTGGATAGTTAGTTAAAATTATGCGCTTAGTTAATTCTATGCTTAGTTAAAATCATGTTATTTAAACAGATTTACATTGTAAATTGTCAAAAAGAAAGCATTTGGGTTCCAGCTGGTAATTAACCCCTGTCACCTCCTCCCCAGCCTCCCATCTTCTGTCAGGGGAGGTGTTCTGGACAAGGAGCCTCGTCTGCCTTTTGTCCTCTTTAATTGCTTCTGTAATTGAATGGCCTATTATATATGGTTGCTCGTGTATAATAAATGTATGTATGTGTAATGATTGTGTATACACATATCCATGGTTGCGGCTCCATTATACCTGTGCAACTATGATAGCTAACGTAGATTTTACTTCGTAGGAATTCTGGGAAAGGAGAGGAAATGGCATTTTGGGGTTTTATTGATGAATTGCTTTATTTTGATTAATTCCATTTTTTTTTCCCTGTGAGCATATGGCGGGTGGTGTTGCCATCCCAAATTGGAGTGCCATGATTTCTGGCAAGTGACTGCATCAATGCTTGCTACTGATATTTGTTACCCACCCAGTAGCTAACCCTGCTCTCCAGGTTCTTAATGAAGAGAATCCATTAATCTGTTACTGTCCTTCTCCCATCAGTCCCATGCCTTCACCCTTCTGGCTTTTACTGTCTTTCTTCCTTGCAGACCTATAAGCCAGCACTGCGGGAACTGGGATCCCCCCAAGCATCCTGCATATCGTATTATTTTTTGCTAGCTGGCAGGAAGAATTATGTAGTGATACAGCAGTACCTCAGTGTGATGCATTTAATGGATGGCTAGCCTGTCAAATATTTGAAAGCAATGCAAGAAGAATGTTTCTTGCCAGTGTGAATAAGTATCGGAAAACTGGGGTTGGTAAGTGTTGGGATTCCCGGTTTCCTGGGGTGGCAGCTGCTTTCAGGAGCTTTGCAACTCAAAATTTAACTGTAGCATGGCCATGCTTGTAAAAATGTCAATACTTGCCTGCTGTGCTGATGATAAATTTTAGTTCTTGTAAAATATCCCCTAATTAACCACTCGTGTGAGTCTGTCCTTGGGAATTAAATTTTTCAGAAAGGAAAGAAGTATTTCTCCAGCAAATGGGAGGAACTGAGAGCTGTGCCCAGTCTCTTTGTTATTACTAATTTGGTTATTGAAAAAAATGGGAAGTCAGATTAAGATTTATGAAAGTTGTAAGATAATTTTATTTTCTTCCTGCTGGTGTGATGTGTGTGTTATGGAGCTTCACTGAGCCTTTACAATGTGTGTATTTGCTCTGGCTCTGTGTGGATATACTGCTTAGGCCAAATTGCATTTTGTTGTTCAAGGAATCCCTTGCAAGCAATGCAAATAGGCAGCCTGGAGAAACTTGTATGTTAGTAGAAACTCAGAGTTTTTCCTAGACATTTACTGTGGTGACATAATAAAATCACAGGGAGAGCTCAAAATCTGATTATAAGACATTACAATATGGGTGCTAGTCGTATACTACTCTTAAACCAAGGAAAAAAATTTCCCATATACATGGAATACACTGGATAGATGAGAAACTTTTAGGATGGTAAGTCCTGTAAAATGTTGGTTAATACATAAAATTTGGCACCAAAATCTGTACAGAACATTAGTCCATGCTGCAGAATACTTTTGATGCTTCTAAAATAATGATTGTTTTTTTCTTAGTAGTTGCCTTAGCTTTGCTTCTCAGCGAGAAACAGAGATGGTTCAAAAATATCTCAATAGAAATGATTTTCACTAGAAAGAGAGCAGTCTTAATGAGGGTGGCAGAAAGCCTGGAATAGGATTGTTTCAGTCAGATGCCAGAAATCATTATAATGAGGTTCTCCTGGATAACTTATTTACATAAATAGGAAATTTTTATCACTATTACAAAATCAGGACTTTGAGAAAGAGGGTAATCAAAATTATTTTTCTTTCTTTGTCAGTACGTTTAAGATCTCAGGTTTCTGATATATCCCTGAGGGACAGAGCTTTTGCACAGCTGGCACTAATGGTGCAGCACCCAATGATTTGGAATTGCCTTTTCAGTAATGATGGCCAATGGTGAATATATTGGTGCTCCTCATTACTTTGTTTCTTGCTCTCTATTGTATGCATGCTACTCAGAAGGCATGGTTTCACGTTGATGTAATAAGCAACTGAACTATTTTTCCTGTTTTATGCTGGATGTATTGTTAAATATCCAGGCAGCTGAAAAACAAAGCACCTTGAAAATCAGAAGTTGTTTCTAAGAATGTGTGATAATTCACAGATTTTTAAATTAATTTTTAATTAATTGAAGTTTTCATTCTTATTTTCCTCCACAGAAATATGTCTAGATTCGTTAACAGTGTAAAATAAATTCATGACTTCATTTCTGAAGTAAAAAGTTTTGATCAAGAATGATTTCTGACTCTTTACCATTTATATGTTTTGAATGATATTTCCCACAATGAAATGACTCCTCAGAAATAGAGTAGAATGACTAAAGCTTAAAGGCAAGTTGTGCCACTGGTGAGTGATGGTGCTTCTCTCTGGCTGTTCAATCGGTTTTAATAATACAAGGCTCATGTGATTTATTATCTCACAGAGCTGAAATAGTATCTACTAATACAAATGTTTCCATAAAAAAGAAAGGGAACTTATTAAATGGAAAAGACAATGTTTCATTAATTTTTCTCCTTGGTTTTATTTCTTGTGCCCTGCAGCTTTAATACAGCTGCTATAAGAGCAAATACCAATGTACTTAATGGGGTAATTAAAGACAGCGGAGATAAGTTATATAATGGGTACTTACTAAAAGTGAAAGGTATTCAAGCTATACCAAATGATATATTAAACTATGGAATTGTCTCCCAAGGATGAAAAGACATTTCACAGCACTTCTCAGCTGGTTCTTCTTAAATTTGAACAGGGGAAATATGCCCCCTTCCTTAATGCTACAGATTCTTGATTCTTTCTGGTTATTTTACTTGGGTAGGAGCATCTATTCTTTTTCTCCATTATTAACTCAGACTCCCCATATATTTAAAAAAAACCCATTGTACTGTAATCCTGTTTTGCAGCTGCATTATTAGTAAGACCTATGCAGTTTTCAGAAAAGTTGCTTTGTCTCCAGATTCTTTTCAGCTCTCTACAGTTTTTTTTGCAGAGCACACTTGAACGTGGCTAAGGATGGCAGCCAAGAACACAGTGTACTGTATTGTATAGGGAGAGAACCAGGAGTGGCATGTTTAAAATGCTCAGAAATCTGAGCGTAGGGAATTAAAGATTTTACTTTCTAAAACTGCAGGCTTTTTAAACCAGACTTTATTTTTCTTTTTTAGAGCAGATGTGGAGTTTTCTGGGACAGATTCCAATGCTCCACCCTTCTCAGAATTTTCCATTGGTGGAATTCTTGGACTAATTGCTAGAATTGTTTTCATTTAGAGACAAAGTGCAAAATTCAAGCATGATAGAATTATAACCATGCTAATAAGATTTTAAATGTTGATACAGAATTCAATAAACATTTGGATTCAGATATCTTTCATTTTAGATAATGGAGCATAAACTGGCTTTAATATTAAGAATAATGTGTCTGGGTGCACAATTTCATGCATGTTTCAATCAAATTTAAAAAATGTTTGGAGAAATAGTACAGAATTTTGCACTTGACAGCTTTAGTAGACTGCAATACAGGACGTTTTGAAGGGTGTGTTCTGATGGCATACGACACATTTTACAGATCTTACCACATCATTTTAGGAGGGATTGAGCAATTGCAGCCCAATACTGGTATCGTCACAGTCCTCCTTCCTCCTCCTCTCAATCCTATTTTTTAAGACTTTATTTTCTGATTCCTTATGTGAAATTTGTGCAATTGCAGTCCAATAATTTATTTCCCTCCTCTACAACCCTTCCTTTCCCCCCCCCCTTCCCCTCCCCCCAGCTTCTTGTGAAGGCTGGCCAGGGAGAACAGGGGGGTGGCTGCTCCAGGTGCACTTGACAGTGAGGGCAGCAACTGCCAGGAATAGGAATGTGTGTGCTTGGCTGTTGTAGCAAAGCTTCTCCTGCTGCTGGCAGGACAGCACCTGCCTAATTAATCTGACACATGAGGTGGAGAATAATTGGTGTAAAGAAATCTTTGATCAGAGCTCTCCATTTAATCTCTCTACTGGGAATTACATAATTTGTGGTATTAAAACCTTTATTATATTTCTAAGTGTTCTTTTCTTGTTTTGTGTACATCTAGAGGTATCTCTCTGATGCTAGATGACTTTTACTTCCTAAACTTCATGCTTCTTTAAGAATATCATGATAACGATAGTCCTTTGGAATGAATTTGTCAGTTCATTATCTTATTTTTTTTCCAGAACTAACATCTTGTTAATTCACCACTCCAAAGATGAGTATCAAGGGAAATAACCCCAAAATCATCACCCTGCGTGGCATGCCAAGGAATGTATTTGACTGTAGCATAGCTAGACTGAATTTAAAAGTCAGAGAGAATAACAGTAATTTAAAGTGTACTCTTTCAATTCCTAAATAATACCAAGCTTAGTCATTACTCCCATAAACTGTATGTTTGAAAATTTTTAATTGAAGAGCCTTCTGCCATCTTTTCAATGAAAATCCCAGCCTTTGTTTTTCTTGTAATTCCAGAGAAAAAGTAGGAATTTTTGAAAAAATGAGTTTTTAATTTTCTTTCTTGTTTGAATTGTGGGGTTCATGGCGGGGTAGAAACAAATGATTTTAAGTCTTTGTTTGTTCTTGGTACTGATGCATTTTTTGCTCTATTATATTTCATGTGTACTTCTTCCTCAACTCGTGTGAAGTTTTGTTGGTTTTGTTATGATTTTGCTGTCTGTTCTCATTCATGAACACAGAAGCAAAATCTTCATTCTTCTTTAAAACAAGTTTCTTCTGTCAGTAAATTGCTTATAGCACCTCCTAGGTATTTCTGTGTTTCTTGCACAGAAATTTTAATTTGGTAGTGTTTCTTGCTTACCTAACCTTTTTTACTGGGCCCATTCTTCCTTTAAAACACAATTATAAGGTAATATGTTAAATCAGTCTTAAGTGGTACAGATTGTTGTCCCTGTCTTGAAATTTTGATAGGTTTACTTATTTTACTCTGAGTTTCAGTTCTTGAGTTGGCTCAGTGGATCTTCATGGTTAGAACAGAACTTGCTTTGAAAACTTGTTGCTAAAAGACATCATTGTTGATGTATAAAAACTGGACAGTTAAAAGTCTAAAAGATGCCTCAGGTCTGACAGTAATGATTTGCAAAAAAAAATTGTGTGACTAAGATGAGTAGAATAGACTTTGTTCAGACACTTAGTGAAGTCTCCTGTAAAATTCAAAGGATAAGTGCTAACATGGAGTGTTAAACACAGTAAGAAGAAAAATTAGTGAAGTGGATTTAAAAACTTGTCCTGGTCACACATGAGAAAGAAGGGTGAATATTGAAGTACTGTGGTGTTTCCATTGAAAGATATGGATATTTTATGTCATATTCAGTAGCCTGACTAAGTTTCAAAATCACTGTTTATGCAGAATGGATTAGTTCTGGGAGTATTTTAGACTTGTTGGTAATATGAATTTACGCAGATGGTGTCTGACTCAATGTAATCAAAGTCAAAACAATGTATCTACAAACAAGTAATGCAGGCCATATTTTCAGAAGTTTCCTGTATCCTTCACTGTTGAAAGCACCAACTCTAGAGAGAGCACAGGCAGTCCGGGCAGACAAAGTAACTTGTGAGCTCTGGTGTGACAGAGTAGTTCAGTCCTTGGCTGTGAAGTAGTGCCGGAAGGTCTGAAAGTCATTTATTAGTAGAAAGGCTGAGAAATGTGTTCCTTAGTCTGTGACGCTGATATTGAAAGAATTCCTGGCGATTGATGTTGATGATTTAAAAGGGTACAGAAGAAATGAAAGCGTAGGAAAAGATCATATATAAACAATGCTTGATGAAACTTTCCAGAAAACCTGTCTATTTTATCAACAACTATATTACTAGGTGCAAGATGCATAAATCCCTTCAGAGGAGAAATAAATATTGAGTGCTAAAAACATTCAGCTGCAGTAAATGTCTTTCTGGAAGGTGTATGCTGGAAAATGGATTGTACCTAGTGATTTGGAAATACTTGGGTGCGTTTTAAGTTTCTGAAATACTCAGCATAATGTTCTGGCCCTCTGAACCCCAGAAAGCTGTGAAAAACTAGGGAAACTGGTACATTGCAGGTAATCAGAGATGCTGTGTGGGAATAAAGGTATCCCATTGCAGTCTGTCTATGTTATGATGGACACAGGTATGCAAATCAAGTTCTGGTATGTATTCACTTCTGGATGTTCAACTTCTGCTTTTTAAAATTATTAAATATTATTATTAACTTTTGATGTAGTTGTTTGTGTATGTATTTTTGGCTTTTTTTAATTATTATTTTTATTTATTTATTTATTTATTTTTAAAAATAAAAGTTATATATGAGATATGGTGGCCATGACTTGTCTGTTACTGACAAATGTCTTGCATTATCCACTCAGGCTATCAGATAAAAAATGAGATGTGAATGTAAAGACTTAAGTTAACAGTGTAAACTGCCTTGCTAGATATATGTATACTCACATGCCAAACCTTCAACTCTCAAATCCATGTTTCAGTCTGGCTTTGGAGGGTGTTTGGTTGGTAGTGGCTCCCACATTTACAGGACTGCAAGGCTGCTACTATACCTATTTTAGGTCTTTTTGTTCTAGCCCGTATTTGAGCTTAACTGTGCTCCCACTGGTGAAGAGATGGATAACAAATGAGCTGTTTCATCAGAACCACATTTCTCTTAACAGATTGCACAGTCTGTTCTGTTCTTTGCCTATGCAGATGTCTGTGTTTGTGTGTAAAACTGGAGGCGTGGAAAAGATGTTGGAGATTGTTGAATATTTGTTGTCAAAGCTTTATAAACATTTAACAGACTAAAGAAGCAACTGCTGAAAGGGAAGCTTGTAAGAAGCATGAGAAGTAGAGAGGTTTTTGAATTGAAGTGTTAAAGAACCTTAATTTCAATGTAAGTAAATGTCTTTATTTTTTTTTTTTTCATTTTTTTTTTTTTTTTCAATTTATTTATTCTTGTAGGATTAAGGAGAATACTCCAAATCTGAAAGCAAGAGAGTATGGGCTTAACCTACTTGTAGTATATATTTAACTGAGTGGATAACATGATACCTCTCTTTTCAGTTTAAGAGTGCCTTCATAATTTAGGACAAGATTCCTCTGATAGATTTTACATCCATCTAGCCAAAATCTATTGTATCCATGTTATTGACAAATTCTTTATTAACTATAATGAAGTATAGCTTCATGTAAATATCAGTGATGGGGAATGATGAATCGTATTCAGGATGTGCCAGAGAACTCCCACAGACAGTGAAATATTGCACGTTTCCATTAAAATTAATGCGCTTTCTGAAATAGTTGTGAGAAAATTATATCCATTCTTACCAGCATAGCAGCATGAAAATCCAAGCATTTCATTAATGGGGGGAAAAATCATACACATTGTATAGTTGACTGATTTATGCTGAGAAGTGCTGTTTATCTTTTAATGATCAGATTGCAGGTCAGACTTGCTTGTATAACTTTTCCTTTGTTTCAGAACATTCTGTTCAGATATGTTTAGACAGATATGTGCCTGAAAGATTTCTTTCTGCATTAACCTTTAGCTGGCAATTTGGTGCTAGGAGAGAAATAAATGATTTCTTAAACTGTCCTTTCACGAGTGCTGAATATTTTTCTTAACTATTCTTTCTGTGTTTGTTGGTATATTTTTCTATGCATTTTTTGAGACTTATTTATGGACCATAAAGAAATAATCTTACAGGAAATGTGAAAAAATATTTTACTATTTTTTTTTTAAATGATAGCCAACAAGCATACCTAGACTTACAAACTTTAGTTATCTTGTTTATAATATTTATTTGAATTTTATTTGACAGTATTTGTTTATTGATTGTACAAGACATAACACTGAGTGGCTGTTGAAGGCTGAGAATGTTTGTCGTAATGCATGATGATTCCACTTGTGGAGGGTCGTTTTAAATATCCTCTGGGAATCAGTAACTATCAAGCTTCCATACTGGGCAGCAATACAGAGCATTTTAAAATTCTGGGATAATGTTGTTTGTTGTTTTCTACTTTTTTTTTTTTTTTTTTTTTTTTTCTAATTAAAATAATGTAGACTTGAAGCCATCAGGTAGTCACTGGATCAGTTGATTTACTTCTGTAACCATTTTACCACTTTGAGCTACTTTATTGTTATCTGAGACATAATCATTAAGATTTTAAACATGCATTCAGGGTTGTGTCAAAGAGTAAGGGAAGCATCCAGTGATCTGCCGTGATACATATTTTAAATTGTATCATCAGATCCCTGGAAAGTCCATGGAAATTCCATTTCAAAAGCCAGCTAGCATTCATAGGACTGCTAGGTACTGAATCAGTTCATGTTTGTGTTCAGAATAATCATGAGAAAAGTTAAAGCTATTTTTTTCGGGGAGTAATTAAATACTATAATGTGTTCATTTTTTTATTATTCTGGTCCCAGTTTTTACAGGTTCTGTTGGACTCTGCAAGTTCAACTGCTTATTCCGAATTTGCCAGAATACTGAGCACCTGATACTATGTTTCCTGTACATATATGCACAGACCATAATTTGGAATTGAAATTGCATGCCAAATTATTGTACCATTGAATTTATTTAATCTGTCATTACAAATGAACAGTCATCTTGCCATTAAAGGTAATGCTTCTTGCTGTGTTCTTTGGCATGAAGCTTAATCCTATCTGTGGAAGGAAGTTTAAAAGGGCTGATGTAGTGCAAGCAGAGTTGCCAAGTGTGCTGTGCCTGCTGTGACCCCTCTGTACCTGTCAACCCTAATACTCCAGGCACCTGGTTGTGATGTCAGGTGTTTGGCCAGTCTAAGGAAATGGCCTGCACACTCTCATTGCAGGAAGTAGTCTGTCTTGCTGTAAAGATCTGCCCTTGATGCAGTGTTGGCACTGGGTGGTCACCATAACATGCAGCGTGGTAGCGTCACATGCCCCATCACCCACAGACATTGCCACGTGTCCCTGAAGGCACTGCATGCATCCTTTTGGTGACCTTGCTACTCAGGTCCCCGCTGTGCCACCACAGTTCCTCCCAGACTGTGAGCTGAAAGTTGTGTGAATTCATACATGTGTAATGATGGCAAATGTTGGAAAATAATTACGGTTTTGCTTTAATTGTTAACAAACTAAGAAAATGGCTGTGAAGGCACAGTGGAAGTGCAAAATATTATTTTGCATTGTATAATCTAAAGAAGCATTTTCATGTTATATCTATAGCAAGAGTAAATTACCTCTGCAAGATTATTATTATTATTCTGCCTGCTTTTGGAATAAGGCAGCTGCACGGTGAAGGACTGGGCAGCAATAATTTCCAGCAGGTTTGAGCTTTTATTAGTCTTTATTTGTCTCATACATTAGAAACTTTTGAGAATACCACTTCCTAGCATGCTTTATAGAAGGATCCAATTTCAGATAATATCTCATCTTGTTTTTCAGTGGCTTCCGTATTTGCCGACTAGCCTATCTGAGAAGCAACCATTTAGGTACACTTTTCAGGAGAATAATAGGGAAGCTTTGTATGTATATACACACACACACACATATATAAAACCTTATATATGTATATTTTTAAGCAAAATCTCCTTACAATGCAAGGTAGAATAAAACAAAGGAAACAAAACAGAAAAAATAAACAACCAACAGGGGAACCAACCTCCCAGAAACAAACAACAGTTTCTCAATCTACAGAAAAATATATTACAAAAAATTTGTCTGTAATTTATCTCATCTATCAGCTGATTTTTTTTTTTTGTCTCAAAATCTATTTGCATATAAATGAAAGTATATACCCAATTTAAGCAAAAAAATCTCTTATTTAGCTTCCTTTGATAGTCCCTTCTGTCTTATTCTTACTGTATTTCACAAACTAGATCATCCTTTTTTATCTTGTGCGCAGTATGATAGCTTACTCTTGATGGATGTCCACAGGTGTTTATAATGAAAAGAAATAGTCTTTCTTTTTAGTATGTACTTTACTTGGACTGTAAATTAATTAAAGCACGATGTGATGATTCTATGGAACCTCTGTTTTTTTCTTTTTTCTTTTTTTTCTTTCTTTTCTTCTTCTTCTTCTTCTGCTTCTTCTTTTTCTTTTTCTTTTTTTTTTTTTTTTTTTTAAGGCAGACACATCAGGATCTTTTTTATTTGTATTCTATGTAGATTTACTGCATATACCCAAACAAATACAGAAATTCAAGTACTTTCTGTGTTTGTTATCAGTATTTATGATTGTTTACTGTCTGTACTCATATTTGAACATTTTAATATGTAATTGTAAAAATTGGTTACTTATATTTCTCCTGTGGATGAACATAGACTTGTAAAAGAGATCTCAAAGGAATGTTTTGTTGTTGGAAATACTTTTGAGAATCATTTATAAGTATTCTAATAATTTGTACATTTATTTTAAACAAGAGGTCACTGAAGAGTAATCTGAACTAAATGATAGAAAATTCTAGGTCAGGTGAGGAAAAAGACCTGTAGACAACATAACGCTCATTCAATTCAAAGTTTATATTTTCAAAACTGGTCATGCTTTGATCAATGTTTGTTTGTTTTGTTTACAACAAAAAGGGCTAAAACACCAAGCTCCCACAAGTGTTTTGGGCAAGCTAGCTCTTAGTTATGCAAGCATAGTTCATGGATGCTGGTCATCAATAAATTCTCAGATTTAAAAGCCAGTCCAAAATTCAGTCTCTTGAGAGCTGGATTTCAGAAGTGAAGATCAGATTAATCTCTAATATTGCAACACAGTCTTGTTCCTCAAAATCTTGTAATAACTCAGTAAATGTTAAAATCTTATGATGACTGGTATGAAATAGTTATGTAAAAATCTCACTCTCTTTAGTCAAGGTAACTAAGAACAGCCACACCTGTGCAGTACTTTTGAGATATTCCACAAAAATCAGGTTGTTTTGGCCATAATTTTAGTAAGATTTTACCTTCTTTGTAAAAGATCTATAATTCATTGTAAAAATTATTTCTGGAGTCTTGTCAAAATCACCAACATAGGGAACTGGTTCTAGATAATCCAGTTGGATGCAACACAGCTGTGGATTCTAGTATTCATAGTTACTTGATCTCATTGAGTACTGGAGTCACTATCTAAGCAGTTGACTCAAACATACAACATTTGCCTCACTTTGCATATACCAAGTCAAATTCCACTGTTAACAGAAAGGTTTTTGAAAAGTCAGTTATCTTGCTGTAGACAAAGTGCAGTCAAATTTGATTAGCAAATGTTTCACATCTTTGTCAATATTGGCATAACAACTAAAGTTTCAAACACTTCTAGACTGAAAAATACGTTTAGTGCTTTTCTGTAGTTGTGCTACATTAAATGAAAAAAAAAAAACAAAACAACTTTTTTTGCTTTGCTTTATGCTAACAAAAATGATGTGCATTAGGTGCATTAGGACTTCATATCTGCCTACTGCATGCAGAAATGGCTGCACTTGTGTGAACATGGTAGGTGATTACCTATCAAGTTAATTATATGAACATTTTTGTGCATTGTTTGTATTTTTGTAGGGTTTTGAAAATTAATGCCAGATGGATTAGATGGTTGCAAGGGTCATATAACCCTTTGCTACCCTATAGCAAGACAACAAGTTGTCCTTAGATGGAGAGTAAAGTCTTACTTGCTAACGTTGGGTGCAGCCAGTCTCTGTATTCAACCCTGTGTTAGTGCAATAGCTAAGGAGAAGCGGAATCAACAGAATAATAGCTCAGCCTGTACATGAGGCTGAATGACTGCTACAGCCCCCAGGGTCTCATCTTGGAATGGTCGGAATGGCACTACTCCCTTATAAAGGGGTAGACCTTTGTGGCCCTGACTTTGAAGAAACATGCAGCCAGCTCTAATGAAAACTATTGCTCTCAAAACTTCCACAGGTTGTACAAGTGTTATTTCCAGAAGTACTTTTTGTCGGAACATGTAAGTATTGTTTTTCTGCTGAAAATAATCGTATCCCAGATGTTTTATATACATTCAAAAATTATACTTGTTTTTTTGCCTTCTGAAAATAGCTTTCTGACAAGATGTTTTGCAGATAAATACAGAGTAAATTTTGCTTCTCTTCCCCCATAGTGTATCACAGATGGAGTAAATGGGGCTGTAACTCCCCTGGGTTTTTAAAAATTCACAGCCTTAGTTCAGTTATTGTGGCTGCATCATTGCCTTACTATTAAAACTGTCTGACCCAGTCTGGTGTACTGGATGTAAAGCCTTGCTAGATTAAACTGATAGCTTTGCTTAAAATCTCTTTCTGGTTTGTTAATCACCAAAACAGGAGCTATAACGTATTGTAAATATTTACTGGACTGAGAGGCTGTGATGCCCAGATAATCTGGTAGATTTGAGAGGGAGTAGTGAGCAGTTATTCCAAATCAAGAATCAAGTATATGAAGAAGAAGAAACTGCACCAATAATTTTGACGTACCTATTTCAAATGGCTTTCAGCTTGGTCAAAGTCTCTCTCCCTGGAGTGCAAGGAAAGATTCCAGGATTTACTTGTAATATGTTAATGTTAAAATTATGAAGGATTTCCTATTAAAATGTTTCTTAAATGACAGGAAAGGTGATTGAAGTGACTAAAAGCTTTGACTGGGCATATGTTGTGTTTGCTGAGTTTCCTATTTTGTATATGATGTATACTGAAACACAGAATGCAGATTTGTGAAAGGGCATCTGTTTATGCACTTGCTTCTGTTTCTTTTCCCTGCAAACAAACATACATGAGAATCTGTAAAATGTATTTTATAGACTTTTTTTTTCTTATTTTTACAGAGTCAGTTTTTATTCTGTAATTGTGGTTTGCTGTTTTATTGCTTATGTAAAATGGTATAATAAAGTTAAATAACGTCTCATTCAATTTGGTTGCACAGTTTGCCAAAGTCTTTGTTTTGAAAACTTCAGTTGTGCTCTCCCCTGCACCTCTCCTGACACAATGAAAAATATCTGTAGGATGTTAATCTGTTAATCTTCTTGGAAGAGCATATTTAAAAGGAAATGGAGGCTATATTTAAAGCAGGAAAGGAAAGTGTTAATTGTAACAGGACGTTAGTGAAAACAATTATAATGTAGAGTTAACTTCTCATTGCAAAAACTAAATTATAGCAGGGTTATTTTTAGTAGAAAAAATGCAAATTGTATCCTATATTAAGGTATGAATTTTCTCGTATAACCCATAGTCTATAAATGGCCAAGAAAGAAAGGAATGTTTTTTTTGCAAATTAGCTAAAGGCCTTCTTTTCAGGATAGGGTATGTTTATTTAATAAAAGCATTTATTAAAAGTGTTAAATATTTTGTTATATTGATTATATTTTGCTTTAACAATAAATATCTTTGTTTCCTCATTGTGGATATAAGTATATTTTAGTAAATAGTATAATAAATACTGTTATACTTTGTGATATCATTTCACTTCACAATTTAATAAGTGATGAAAATAATATGAATGATGTGACTTGAGATTAAAGTTTCAAGCACTCCTAATATCTTTCAAAACAGTAAATTTTACACATTATTTTTCAAGACATCTATTAACATTTTGCATACTCCAGAATTATTTTCTTGCCATGAATTCTTTCTTTAAATTACTTCCAGAAAGATAACAGACAAAGCACTGTGCTATTTTGATGTCTCTGAATCTCTGGAAAGTCTTAAAACTTTCCCTTACTTTTTAAAATGTTCACTGTACATAAAAAAATAAAATAAAATGAAACACCACCGCACTCTCTTTTTGATATCTAAATTAACTCTAAATGTTGCCTTCAAGAAATATAGCAAAGAATACTGGTAATAGCAAATTGATATGGTTCTCATTGCAAAAACATAAGTGAATACAGTTAAAGAGATCTCATGTGTTGTCTTTAACTTCATTGGAGTGAGATGCGGTGCAACTTTGCTCCCCTGCAACCTTTCATACATAATATGAAAATTTGTGTCTGGTTTTGTGACTTCTGAAATATTCTCATTTACTCAGTTTTCTTCATGTGGTTATTAAACTTCTGCTAAGGCTGGTGTAGCAATTTGGAATCAAGTGCAAAATAATATGGTATTTCATGAAACTATCAAGAATATGTCATTAAAATATAACTTTTTTTGTTGTTGTTTTTTCATTTCTTTTAAATTTTTTTTCCCCTCCAATTTGGTGGTAAGAACAGAATCTTCTCTGGAGTTAAAAATAAGGGCAACAGTACACGGTATGTTTACTTATCAGTGGTTGGGAGATGCCAGACATCCCTGGTGTCCCTTTGGTCAACCCACTGCCCTCATCTTTTTCAGTTCAGCACATGCCAGGGTGTCCACCACCCTATGGTCCAGACTACGTGACAGCAAAGCATCATTCTTTGTGACATGTAACTGCAAACTTACTGTTGCTAACTTATTTTTGAGACTTTTCTGTTTCAAATAGCACAAGCATAGGCCTTGCACTTTTCCTGTGCTGATTTCCTGATTGGAAGTCTGTGTGAGCTCCCACTCATATCAGTACTGGGGCTATTCCAGTTATTGTTCTGGACGGAGAACTTAGGAGGAGTCCTCAATTAAGCTTATTTTCAGCAGATTAACCATGTATTTTCTGGATCTTCTTCTAGTTGCAGTTTGCTTACACAACCTATATTGTAATGATATTGTAATGAAGATGTGGAATTTAGAAATTACTGAATTAACTTATATTTTCTGATGAAGTAAGAAGCAGTGCAGTGGTCGTGTATGTACTCCTAGAAAGTTGAGGTTCCAGGTTTCTATCAATTTCTCTAATGTTGCTTACTGTTGCAATAATAAGCTTTGGGTTTATTTATAAGGTAGGTGGCAAGGGTCTCATCTGCCACTTTGAGAAGAAAATTTGTTTTGAAGCATTGAGTTTAGTGTATACTGAACAGTAATAAGAATCCATGCTAGTTCAGCTATGCTAATTCTTTTTAAGATACATGTATGTTCATGAATTAGAAGGCATACAATCTTGTTCTATCAATAATACCACTGAATCAGAAGAAATATGTGTAAATGGTAGTTCTAGATGTAAACAGTGTGAGCTATTCAGCATTGTTCCACTCACTTTGATGGAAAAAAAGATATATTTTTTGCAAAAGTTAGTCGTTAAGCAAATATTACTATTAAGAACAACCAAGTCAAATAAAAATAAACAAACAGTGCATGATCTTAAGCTTCATTTGCTTCATTTCACATTTCATCCCCAAAGTTGTGTTTATATAAGGCCTGCTGTTACAGATTTTATCACGAGTCAAGCACTTATAATATTGTCTTTATTAGGTGACTACAATAATAAATACATTTCTATTTTCATTTTCCTTTTCTTTATGTTAGTTAATTGTTTCAAATATGGAAGAAAACAGTTTTAAATAGGTAGAAGAGCAGTAGATTGGACAAAACCTAGAGAGGGGGAAAGTGAACAATGAAGGCATGTTTTCATTAGATTAGAAATATTATTCTTTGGAACTCAAGGTGCAAATTATGCTGTGCCGTAATGTTCTTTTCAAACGCGCAGGATAAAATTTGCATATCTAAATTGGATCAGCTTGAATGGGCTTCCCTGCTGTCTCATCCCCTCAGCTGCAGTCTTTCTGCAGTGGCCTGCAGGTGGATCCAAATAATAATATTTAAGCCTGTTTTTAAGAGCATCACTAAAATAAATATATATATTTAATTTTATACTTATTTCTTGCAGTGAACATCAGCAAAATGCCTCATCTGAGTATATTCTACATGATAATAGGAGATTTAAATTTAATCCAGTTTGCATTGACTTTAAAAATGATGATGTCCACTGGCTCAATAAAGTCAATATTTTTTCAATGTTAAATTATCATTTTTTTTGCCTTCTTTTTGGTTGTAAAATTTTATGAAATAGAATTTCTTTATCATAAATATGAACAGTTTTACCATTGAGATGAGGGCAAAGAAAGACCTTGCAAAGATTCTTGATCTATGCTTTTGGGTTTATGTTCATTTCTGTAAAGATAGGATTACTGTACTACTTCTGATTTTTCTTACCCTTTCCATGACCTCCTTTCTGTTAACTTTCATATCATTTTATTACATTTGGCTTTGATGAAGTAAGTAGATCATATTTTTTTCCATTAAAAAAAAATCTATTTTAATGGACTTGCCAAATATAATTTTTATTCAGTCTGTGCAGTGGCTGAGTTTTATTTATTTATTTTGTGTTCATTTGATAGTTTGACTTCTTTTCACTTGACAAATATAAACTGTGAAAGAAATACTTTAATCTCTGAGTTGTACAATTCAAGTATTTAATTCCTGTACAGTACAGTAAAATAGATCTAAGGGGTTAATTTTACACTGTTTCTGGATAGATACACTTCAGTATAAGTTTTATATATATTTATTGCAAGCTTAAACTGTAACACTTTCTGTAGCTGACTGTAAAAAACAAAGTACAGATGACCTCAAATTTATGTCAGTCCAGATATACTTGTGTTTTAAAAGTTCATTATTTTCTTGTACGGAGAATGCTGTAAACAATGACTTTACCTTGATTTTAATGAAAAATTGGAGCAGGAATGGCTTTTACTCAGTGGAGCTTCACCGGACTCTGTCCAGGGTGCTGAGGTTTGAAACTTATCTCAGGTGAGAAGAGGTTTCACCTGTAACAGTTTGCTTCAGGATGTTTGGACTACAATCTGCTATAAATCAATGGAGTTATTGCGAAGTTATATTTTTCCTGGGTTGGGCTGTATATTATGTATATACAAATATACAATATATATACATATATATATATATATATATATATGTATGTATGTATATTTCCTCCTCTCCTCTCCTCTCCTCTCCTCTCCTCTCCTCTCCTCTCCTCTCCTCTCCTCTCCTCTCCTCTCCTCTCCTCTCCTCTCCTCTCCTCTCCTCTCCTCTCCTCTCCTCTCCTCTCCTCTCCTCTCCTCTCCTCTCCTCTCCTCTCCTCTCCTCTCCTCTCCTCTCCTCTCCTCTCCTCTCCTCTCCTCTCTCCTCTCTTCTCCTCTCCTTTTCCCTCTTTTTTTTTTTTTTTTTTGTGAGTGTTCTTGTTGTTTCTTTGCTTTATCTTTCTGAGTAACTGTCTTCTTATATCTGAGTAAAATTCGAAGTGTCTTGAGGTAGAGCCCAAATAGCTGGGTATGTCTGATGAAGTCGTCTTTTCTGTAACTACAAGAAAAGAATTAATAGTGATGTTTTCTGCAGATACAATTATCATTATGGGTGAAGAGGTAGGAAGGAATGAGAGATACGCACCAGTAACTGTTCTTCAGCTTTAGAATTATTTCTCTTATTTTAGGTAAGGTGTTAATGCTTTCTTTTGTCTTTGTAGAGGGCTATGTTATTTTATAACAAACAGCATAAAATGCTAGCATTTTTCAGAGAAGATCCTAACAAAACTGTGGTGGAGTAGGGGGGAGGGAGGGAATGTGTCACATTTGGGGTTGAACACAAAATGGTATGGTGCTGTACTGCTCATTTTGTTAATGGACTAAGCAAAGAGGGCTTTACTATGTCAGAGAATTTCCTTGTTTATGAAATGCACATGTCTAGAAAGTTAATAGACTTGCTTGAGTCAGCACTGTAGTGGACTGGCACAGCTGAGCTGAGTCAGGGGGATAATGCAGCCCTTACTCTGGGCAGTGGCACTGTTAGGCTGTGGGCGGTGGCTCTGTGACAGCCTGCACTGCTCCCACCTTGTGCTCTCTGCTTCTGCAAACAATTTCAGGGTATTTATAACAGTTTCATGTCATGTTTTGTCACTTGTTGACATACTAGTGTTTATTACGTTTAATACCTCTTTCAACTACCTTTTATCTATAGCTTATTTACCCAAGTCTTCATCAGGACAAGGTCATGATGTTCCCTTGACACCTCAGTATTTATTATTTTAACATAGATGATTTTTTCCAGAGGCTGCATCATAGTTCCCGTGTTGTAATTCTGAAAATAAATGATGAGAATAATTTTGTATTCAGTTTTGCTTATTCGATATCTATGTATTTTAAAATACCATGTTTGCCGAATTACATGTGTGGCAAATCTTAGGCAAAAAATAATCATAATAAAATGATTTGTGATGAAATTTATGCCTTCCTGTTAACCCCTAGTGTTTTAAACTGCATTTACTTTTTATAACAATACTGAAGTTTTTCAGTATAGCAGACAAAGCTCTTGCATTAAATATCCTTTCTTATCTTCTTTTAGGTTTATTCAACATATTTATTATCAGAGAGAATATGGGTTATTAGTTCATTAGGGAAATCAGGACAAAGGAAGGCTAATTAAAAATGAAATAGTTACTCTGCTGTAAGACAAGGAACATATTGAAAGTTTAACAATAACCTTTGCTAAAAATTGTATGCATTTTGCAAAGAAATAATTTGTTCTGCTGTAGAGAAAAGAATTAGTCTCATCACACACTAGCTGTGCTGAATTGTAAAAGGAACACTAGACCTTGTTGCAGGAATTAAAACACCATCAGTTGAGTTAATGAAGAGCATACAATGAATATGATCTCATTTATGCAATGCATTTAAAGCTAAAACCATTTAAGAACTGTTGCAAAAATCATAATTTAGTAGGAGAAAAAAATCAAACAATAAAGCAAATGTTTACTATCTATTTTAATTACTTACTGCTTAGAGGTATGCATTAGGTTTATTTATTGTTTGATTTCTAGTTCTTTCTTTTAATGGTTTAAGACTACAGTGGCTAATGGCCCATTTTGAAATCAAATGAATGCAATCTTTTGTATTTCATTATGAAAACCATTTGGGATCATTTAATTTTGTTAGCATCTAAAGATCACTACTTGAAATTGCAGGTTATCATAGGGATGACAGTGTGAAAGATAACATGAAACACAGAAGAGGAATTTCTTGCACTTTTTTAAAATTCAAACTTTTTTTTTTTTAAATAAGGAGAAATTGAGACTAGATTTCTGAATTGCATTCTGAAGATGTTAATGAAGTTAGAATGCCATTCTATTTTTTTTTTTTGTATTTTAATTAATTTTTCTTTGTAGCACTGTTACAATGAGAACCCTACACAAATCTTTTCTGTAAAAGATGATTTTCTTTATACTCTCCTAGAACTTGGAGAAAGTAAGAAGTGCTCTCTTGGCCAAGAACAATGGGAATTCCATTTTCGTATGTATGTAAGAGAGAGAGAGAGAGAAGTATTGTACTCCAAAGATCCAAAACATATATTTTTCCTTCTACCAAAGCTTTGCATTCACCTAAATTTAGGTCATGAAATTAGAAGTCCTGATTCCAACAGAGACTGAGAACCTACAGTGCATTAGCAGTCCCTTTTAGAAATGAAAATTAGATCTTGGCTGGGAGCTTAGAAGTTCTGCCAAAATGCGTATAGCCAAATAAAATAAAAAAATAATTTGTATTAGAGATCATAGTAGCTTAGATGACTCAATATAGTTCAGTTTTGCATAAAAAAAAATAATAATAGTAATTGTGATTCACAAGGTACTTCCAGTTTGCTGACAGTAAACCAATTGCTGATAGAGGGGAATTAATGTAGGCATATGCTTCCTTAAACTATTTGACATAATGAAGGGAATTCTTTTCTGAATCTTATCAGTTTAATACTTTTCTATAGCAACCTTGTAATTTTCAGGAAAGTAATTTGTTGAATTGTACCATATTAGCCTAAGTGAGATACAGTGTACCCTGCTATTCAGCAAGTTCAATGTTTAGGATGTATTCAAAATCATATAAAATATGAATAATGATAAAATATTAATAATTAAACACCTTCAGACATATGTACATGCGACATATGGGCAAACTTCTACATATGCTATATGACTGTATGTCCATGAGAAAAATAGAAATTATGAGGTGTTTTAACATACAGTCATTTACCAAGCTCTTCAAAACAAATTGTTTATAGTGGCTTCTCTAACAGCCTTAGAAGTATGTAGAACATATGTGTCTGATCTTTTGTGTGTGTATATACTTCTTCATGTAAAAATTTGAATGGCTTTCTCTTCTGGTTGATACAAAACTCAATAAAAATACCTTTTGTATACATAGAAATTACTTCCTACATTTAGTAGGTATGATGGAGACATTAAAGTTGGAGTGTATGTAGAAGCATTTGTAGGCAACAGAGATTGGGCTACTGGTGAAATTATTTTGGAAACGTGGTAAAAATTATCACTTTACTCTTACTATATGGGACATCTAAAGGAATAAGCTTCTGCTTAAGTATGGATATAAATGCCAGATAGGCTTAAATAGGTATCATGTATCTAAATTTATATATGGATGTTAAGAGAATTTAAATTGCCATAAATTTTGTTTTTTGTTTATATATATACATACATATGCTTATAAGTATATATATGTATATGTGCATGTTGAGTTTGGAACATTTATATACATGTTAAATTTATATGTAATATTAAATATATATTTAAATGTGTATATATAAATGTTACATATACATAAATAAACATATACAAATCAAACAGTAAGATGAAAGAATCAGAAATCATTCATAAAATCATAGAATTTTTTGAGTTGGAAGAAGTCTTTAAAGGTCAACCAGTCCAACTTCCCTGCAACGAACATTGCAGCTAGATGTGGTTGCTCAGAACCTGTTCCAGTCTGACCTTGAATGTCTCAAAAGACTGGACATTCACGACCTCTCTGGGCAACCTGTACCCAGTACTTCTCCATCCTTATGGTAGAGAACTTCTTATATCCAGTATAAATCTGCCCTCCTTTTGTTTGAAATAATTTTCCCTTGTCCAGTCGCAATAGACACTGCTAAAGAGTCTGTCCTCTTCTTTCATTTTGCTCCCTTTTAGGTATTGAAAGACTGCTGTCAGGCTCCCTGGAGCCTTCTATTCTCCAGGCTGAACAGCTCCAGCTCTTATCTTAAAGATAACTCTAGGAACTAGATTCTTATGTAAAGTTTGGCTTCTGCTGTATGCATGACATGCTTTTTTTTTTTTTTTTTTTTTTTTTTCCTTTCTTTCTTTCTTTCTTCTTTTTTTTGGCTCTGTTATAACTTGAGTCACTTTACCTGATCAAAGGCTGTTATTTTACCTGACCTGTGTCATTCAGACACTGCTGTTGCAGTTCAAAATAGCGCTTCATCTTTTGAGTGCTCCTCACCTCATTTCACCCATGTAGATTAAGTTTCTTTGTCATGGGGAAATAATGGTCCACTCACATAGCTGGATGCTAATAGGTGACTTCAATTCTCAATTAGAGCCATCAGGTTTGAAATTTCCTTCACTATTTCAGTACTAATGAGATAGGTGAGAAAAATCCTTGTTCTTTTTGTCTCCATCCTTTTGTTTCATTCAGTGAAAAATACATCAAAATAACTTGTCTTATATTAGTTATATAATCCTACATACTAACTTCCTCAGTTAGTATGTAGGGTTACTCAGTTAGTCACTAGGGTTATTTTCAGATCCTATGGGTTCAACTTGTGAAAGTACCAAGGCTGCCACTAATGTTTAATTGGAAATCTTTTTCTCTCATTTTTGAATATGCAAGTTTAATTGTGATTGGAGAAATCTGGCAATAATGTCTTTTGTCACCATAGGAAAGAACAATGGTGACAATTCAATAATTTTTTTTTTTTTTTTTTTTTTTCTGTCTTGAAAGTGTCACATCACCTTAAGCTTGGTTTGATCCCCCCAGTGAAGCTCTAATTTTAATGCTAATGCTAATAGTTTAGAGAAGATTTTTTTCCATAGCACACAGACTGTGCTAAGTGCTTTGTGATCTGTATGCAGAAAATCCAATTATATGTGGTTGTGATGTTACCTATTGCACTTGCTTGAGTTTGGTTATTTGCTTTCTTCTTGTGAGAAAAAAGCTGCTGCAATGGAAGAGGACAGTTCTGTAACAGCAAAGGAGGAAGAAAAGGCAACACTTAGAAGAGGTTTTCTTGATGCAGATCAGCATTTCTCATCTAGTTATTAATGGTCAAGGCTAAATAGTGTCATGGTTTTAAATGGAATCATCTTTTTATTAATATGGTCTTAGAATTCATTTTGCTGCCTTCCTTTTTGTTTTGTAATTTGCTACAGAGTTGATTTCAACGATAGTAGTCTGTGCTTTTCAATGGGAAGATTTGTTGGTAGGAACAGGTTTTAAATTTGACCTCATGTCAAAATGGAGTTAGATGCTTTAATCGGTTTCCTCAAGTTATATTCCTCTTGTTTATTGATCTGTTGAAGTCAGCATATAACACACACACTGTACTTTTGTCCAGCTAATTTGGAATCTTATGAAGTTAAAAAATCATTATAACCTACTTCTTACTACTTATTTTTTGTCAGTACTTCTGAATCCGTCAGTTTCTGGAAGCCATTAAAAATACTGGCTGATGGGTGAAAAAGAAATAAAGAGCAGCCTTACTTAATTTGCTTATTAATTTGTATTAATTAGTTAACTTGAGAACTGATAACAGTGTTTCAGTGATTTATGTCTTCAAAAAGAAGACCACTGTTTCCCTCCTTGAAAATGGAAATTGGCTTGTCAAACGTTTAGATGAAGAATGATCAATCAATAGGATTTTAATAAGGAGAAGGTTTAAAATTGACTGAGGGTGGCTTTTGTTTAAAGGTGATTTGGTATGTGCAAATTACTAAGCTATCCCAGGAGAGGATTTTCAAAAGCAATAATGGGCACTGATTTTCTTTGTTTATTCCATTCTCTGTCTTTCTGTTCTCCTTGCCAGGGATTTCAGTACTCACTGTTGTCTTTGAAATTTTCCTGCCTGTGTTTCAAGTGCTGTGTATATTCTACTCATTTGTTTTTACATATCATTACTATCATTTTTAACTGTTATTTTTTTTCTTTACCAGTGAGCAAATTGTCTGGATAAGCTTATTTATTTTCAAGATAAGCACAGGTTCAAAATAGGGGCTAGCTGTTCCCAGTGACCTTAAAAATCTTGAAAAGGATATGCACACACTGGAGTAAGAGAGCTGACTTGGAAAGCCCCATTGACGTCCTGTGTTCCTGTGTGAAAATTTAGCGCAAATGGGCATGTTGATAGAGAGCTGATTTTATTTATTTTTCTCCATTAGTGAAGTCTGTAATAGACTGTTCTTAAACTTACATAACTAAAGCTAGATTTAAAAAATGCTTCATTCTTTTTGAAGTAATAATTACATGGGTGAGCAAACCATAGATGTGTGTCAAATATGTTAAAAGGCTGAAGAGTAAATAGTATATGCATAGAAATTCTGATTGTTGCTACTTCCTCCATTAGGTTTCTTGTTCTAATTCCAGTCTGTTTTCTTAGTTCTTCCTGTCATTTGCTCATTACCAAGCTTTGAATTTTAGTGGCCTAGATACTAACTTTACGTTTTATGCTCACTTTTGTACCCAATTTTAAGTTTTTTTCCTCTCAGCAACATCTAAAGAGTCTCATGCTGTTACCCCAGTTTCAAAAGGATTTCTAACCAAGTGCAAACTTCTTTTCAGAGGTCATGATAAGGACAGTGATCACTTCTATCAAAAGCAAAGTGCAAGCTTATCTCCAAACTGCAGGTTGCAAAAAAAAAGTTTTTAGATGACAAATTTCACCAATTTCCTCATGAAAATATTTCTATTAGCACATGAAAGGAACTACCGTTTCCCTTATTCATTAAAAAGAATGGGACAAGTAATTTTAATGCTTTTTCTAATTCCTATCTTTGTCTTTATAGGTTAATGTTACTCTGAAACTGAGAATTTGACAGTCTTAAACTTAGAAATGTATTTGAGAGAGAAATGCATTTGCATGATTCACATGTCACTACAAAACCTAACCATAAGTAGTATTGTGCTTTATGAATTTTGTGTTTAAGTTACTTGTAGGTGTGGTCTCTTCAAGAGAAAATCCAAGTGCAAGAGCTTACTCCATCACATTCTGATTCTCCAATCAATGCAAATTCCTTTACTATCAAATGTACTATCTACAATCAAATGCATGCTTCCTTTACTACTGATCAGCAAGCTTCATCTTGCAGTCGTAGCAGCAGATGCAACTAAAGAGATCTCTGAAATGATGAGAAAAGGTTCAGAGCTTGATTTCTTGATAGAGATGACACTTCCAAAGAAGGAACTTCAGAGGTGCTTTTGCATCCATTTCTGATACTTGCAAAAGTTCAGCTTCATACAGTCTGCTGCTGGAGCCAGTGCAGTCTGCAAAGAAAGTACAGTATTCATTCAGAATGTAGAGGAAGTGTGTAACTAGTCAATTTGGTGTGACCTTCTGCCATTCTCCAGTCTTATCTACTAGCAAGCAGTTCTTCAAATACCTCCTTGCAGTACTTTAATGTGTGCCTTCTTATAAAGAATGCTTTTATACATGAATGTTCCAGGCCAGGGGTATTGTTTGTTCCCTACCAAAGGGAAGTTAGTTAAAAATAATTTTGGCTCCAAAACTGAGAAAACTGCTCAAAACCAGCAGTACATAAGTTGATAAATCATTTAAGTAATATCTAAATTGTGTCTTCTTGCATCTGAAGAAAACGCCTTAGAAATGAAAGACTGGATAGGCAAACTTTCACCGACATACTAGGCTTCAACAAGCTTTTAAAGCAGTGAACAAACAATGTGAAATAAAAGAGAAATCTATCCAAGAATCACTTATTTTCCTTAATAAAAAGTAGGAATTTGTCAAATTAGAGCTAGATCATAGAATCATAGGGTGGCTTGTGTCAGAAAGGACCCATAAGATCACCTAGTTCCAACCCCCAGCTATAAGCAGGGACACGTCTCACTAGATCAGGTTGCTCAAAGTTCATCCAGCTTGGCCTTGAATGCTTTCAGGATGGAAACATCCATAACTTCTCTGGGCAACCTGTTCTGGTGTCTCACCACCCTCACAGTAAATAATTTTTTCCTAATATCTGGTCTAAATCTACTCTCTTCTGGTTTAAAACCATTCCCTGTTGCTATACGCCCTTCTAAAAAGTCCCTCCCCAGTTTTCCTGTAGGCCCCCTTGAGGTACTGCAAGGCTGCTGCATGGTCCTCCTGGAGCTTGTGCATTTATGCATGTAGAATCCTCATCCATGTTCTAAAAATAAGTTTTTCTCATTGAGGAGATTTTGCAGTAATTATTTAGAAACGTTGAAATGTTTTATTATTTTTAATGATTTCTTAAGCATAATTCTTTCTTACCTCTGCAAAACCTACATATATATCTTAAAAATTTTCTGATTTGTCCTGAAAATTCATTCTTCAAAAGAAAAATTTTAAAATACATTGTGGTACTACTGATGTTTTCCAAAACAGCTTATCTGTCAAAAACTAAACACTGTGTGACTTGTATGAAAGAGGCAAAAAATTGCTAATCTCTCTCTCTCTCTTTTTAATTACAAATTTGAAATAAAGATATTTAATAATATAATTCCTTGAAAAGATAACATCAAGGTCTGTTACCTGCTGTGTTAGAATGAGAAATCCCTAAGTAGTATATCATGACATGGTCAAGTGTGACACCTAGAGGCTATATGTTTAGGTTCCCTAAAGAACAATTTTTTCAGCTGCAGGTTTTTCTACAAGACATTTCATTTTGGAATTCAGGAATGAATCTGCCAGGTTTTGAGAGACAAAGTATGTTTTGATATATTCAAAGGTTGTTCACATGTATCGTATTTCTTGTATCTTCCCTAATTAGGCTCTCTAGCTTTCATATAAAGAAAAATAATAGACCACTACTGATTCTACTGAGAAGTGCTCAAAACTCCACAGCCTGAAGGGACCCTGTACAATATATTCTGGTCTGGATTTCTCTTGAAGGTCTTATCTCAAGAGAATCATTTAAACACACTTCCATCTGTAGTAAAATTTCTACAAGCAAGTCAGTCGGGGTCTTAAAAAATGCAGATCTAGAAGCTTTAGTGAGTGACTTTATGCAGGTGAACAGAGAGAGAACAAACTCGTTTGAGCTGTTACTTGGGTTGTTTAGATGTTTGAAATAAGCATATAAGTCAACATGCCACACATCTGTCTTCTCTAAAAGGCAGATGTGTGACCACTACAGTGCACTGTATGAGTTTACAGTAGATACATCCAAGGGCTCACTGCATCCTTACAGTGGATGCATGCAAGAGTGTCCTAATATCATGACTGAATCAGGTCAAAGGATGCATGCAAGAGTGTTCTAATATCATGACTGAATCAGGTCAACAGGTTAAAAATACAGAACTGTTTTCAGAAATGGGAATCCTTTGGTTACTGTCTGTAAGAAACTCATTAATACCATACTGTGGGGTGTGGGAACTACTAGCCTATTGAGGAAAGGGATTGTCCAAATCTGCTCCGCAGTAGCATGGCTTCAGTTTGAGCACCGTGTGCTATTTTGGGTCTTACAATGTAAGAAAGGCAGAAAACTATTGGAGAGCATCCAAGGGTGGTCAACAAAGATGGGTATGTGTCTAGGTGGTAAGATGTATGAGGAGAAGCTGAGATCCCTTGGTTTATTCAACCCGGAGAAAACTGAGGGTAGTTCTCATGAGGACGTGCAGGCATGATGGGAGTGTAAAGGAGAAGCTCTGATATCTGCTCTCTGGTGACAGTGATATGACTCAAGGGAACGACATGGAATTGGATATTAGGTGAAGGTGCTTCAACAGGAGATTGGTTGGGCCCTGGAACAGGCTCCCATTGGCAATGATCACAGCACCAAGCCTTTGGGAGTTCAAGAAGCTTTTGTATAGTGCTCTCACTCATATATAGGATTTGAATTTTGGGTGGTTCTGTGTGGAACCAGCAGTTGGATTTGATCATCCTTATGTGTCCCTTCCAACACTAGATATTCTATTTATTCTAACCCTTTCTAGAGAGGTAATAAGCTTACTTATCTTTGGCAACACTTGTTCTTTTCATAGCTATGTGAAAGGAGAAAGTTGTCTTTGATGCAAATTTCAATAACCAGAGTTCAGATTAGGCGGAATTTAAATATCCTTCATAGGAAATGAAAAAAATTTCATTCTTTAGAATCTAGTTGAATTTTCTGATATTTGAGTAGTCACACAGCACAGACAATTTAGAAAGGAAAATGGAAGAGTTTGTAAAATATCTTCTATACATCTAGAACAGACTGAAGCTTTAATGAAGTTGCTGGCTTATGCAGGGCCTACAAAGTTAAAGGTGGTCAAAAGAGATGCTGAACATGCATCTTATTGAGTATTGCTGAGTCTAGAGGCTGATGTGCCATATGTATGTTGTGGTCTTTTAATGCTTTTTAATTAATTTATTTTTTTATGTTTAGAAATACAGTGTCTTCAGCACAGAACATAAGATGATCTTGAAGCTCTGAATCATAGCATTTTGCAAACAGCAATAGGTTTATGAAATGGGACTGCCTGTTAGTACAGGAATATACTAATACTAGCAGGGAGATTCTGTTTGGCAGGCAACTTTTCAGACATGGTGTCTGTACGATCGGTATTTTGATCTCATTTCTCTTTTCACTAAATATATGGTATGTTTACTTTTTTGTTATCCCCTGTTTAATGCTAGAAAACAAGAACAAAATAATGCTAATATTTCATGACTACCTTGTTTTCATGAGTGCTGTTGAGATCACTCATATTTCCCTAGAAAGTCGAAAAGTGCTAACTTCTAGTTCACTTATGTCAGTTTACTGACTCCTCAAATAAATGAACGTATGTGAATATGAGTCTACCGAGATTCATTTGTTGATGCTGTAAGGTACAGCAGTTACTGATTCAGAGATTAATGATGATTGTAGTTTATTTCTATGCTTTGTCAGAGGTTTCTTTTCAGCAGTACATAAATTTGTATTTGGGAATGTCTGTAAACTGCAAACGATTGATTATTTATGATCATTAGATCATAATTAGATATGGGATGTCATTGTGGACTTGAAATTGTGCTTGCATTGGGGGAAGACCCTTGCCCACTATAGCAGATAGGTCAGAATATATTGGGCACACTGACATGGAAAAGGCTACCAGCAACTCTCTCATGCTAGTACATTTGAAGCTTAAAATCTGTATTATACAGTCTTCTGTGTCTGAAACCTAATTCCTGAAGATAGGTTAGGGTGTCTTCAGGCATTTGCCTACTCTCCTCTTGCTTGTGCTTTACTGCTCTGATTAACAGATGAGTGCTTGGACTGCAAAAATGACATAGCTCAGAGCTGAGTGTTTACCAAAGACAGCTCTTCAAGAATCCTTACTGCTTTTTTAGACAAACAATTACATCTACATAATATTTTCAGTTTTGCCTCCTTTCTTTCTCTGTGACATATTTCTTAAGTGCATCATAGTTACCAATGAAGATGAAATTAGTTTTCTGTACTTTATTGATATTTGTCAGAAAAAAAAACAATACTGCCATAAAGAATAGTGTGCAAATATGAGTTTTCATAGTCTTTAATTTATTGAAAATTTTTGAAGTATGTGCTTTTATTGCATAAATGAAAGAAAATGTTTGAATGTTTGTGTATGTGTATTCACCCTTGCGTGATACTGCTTTGTTCTGCTGTCAAAAAACACTTTGATTCATTGTGCCAACTATATGGATGATCTGTTTCCTGATGATGTTTCCAGATGATCTGACTCATTGTATGAAACATTTTTAGAGGTTTTCTTTAGACGTTCATAAAAATTCTGCTGTCTGTCTGCTCGGTATACAGTGCCTATGCCCGTAGTCACCCCATAGAATATATATTTTTCCTCCTGGTGTACATCTCCAGCTAAAAAGCCAACATCTCTAATCTTATTTTTTCAAAGTATCACATGTGTAATATATATTTTAGTTTAACTGAATAATTCAGTAAAGTTGCCACAAATTTCCTGGTGGTCATAAAACTTTTTTAAGCCCTTAAATATGTTGTCATATTTTTCAGAAATTATGAAGTTTGCATTATCTTCATTAGATTGAATATTTGAATACATTCAATGTGGCATGAAAAGCAATGTGTATGTGAATAACTTAACCTCGCATTTACCTGTGGAATTGCTGTAATTCTATAAACTCAGAGGACACTGTTTTGACAGTATTTCGTCTTGCTCAACAAAACACAGGATGCAGTGGTTTCCATGCTTCCTAAATTGAACACAGTATGATGTATCAGGAGCAATTAAAATCTGTTTCGAGAAGTGCTTTAGCTGAGGTTGCAAGTTCTGCATCAGGATGCTATAAATTTGTTAAGATCATGGCTTTCTATGTATCCCTTATCAACCTATAATCTCCTGATTGTTGCCTGTTTTTCAACAGCTGAGGAACAGTAATCCACACTTGCTTATCTCTCTTAATCACAGCCTCACAGTGCTAGAGCTCCCTGAGCCTTTAATTCCCTCTTAGAGGCGTAACAGAGTGGAAAGTAAACAAAGACGAATTTGCAACCTTCAACATTGCTAATTTGCTCTGATGTCAGAATATTTAAACAGGCAAAGACTTGGGAATTATTTGATCATGGCTGATTTTAATCAAATGCATGTGAAAAGGCTGAGTCTGAGAAGGTTGTGCAAAATGACAGGCATCCCAAGAGAGGTTCACTGAAGGTTTCTTCTTTAAACAACAATAGGTCCATCCTTTTAAAACTCTGGATCATGTGCTCCTGCAGTGTGTTTTTGTGGCTGCTTGCATTTTGAATGGAACTTTTTGGATATGGTAACAGTTTCCTTAAAAATTTCTCATTTGCTTTGCAGTTTATAGATGTCTGAAACCTGATCTTTAGGCTTGTTACTGCATCTGTTTGCTGGGCAATGGGTGGAAAAGATAAGAATGCCTATTTTAAAAGCTTTGTCTCTCTCCACATTTTTGCATCATCATGACAGCCTAATGTATCCTGAATACTTTCATGTGTAAAACTCGGTGTTGGTTTTAGAAATGATTGATAACTTGATCTTCAAATTACTTTAAATTACACAGTTGACATTTATGCATGTATATATGTGTACATACTTAACTGGATAGGAAAGAATGTTATTTTGCATTATATGTTACATGCAGACCTCATCTACCACAGGGATGATGTGCTTACACATCCACACAGTGTAGAGAGGTGCATGTTATTACCTGAAACAGATTTGACAAATATGCAAATAAAGTTGTGGGCTGTTCTTTTGTTATTCCTTTCATTTCCCTCTGTGGGGACTTGAATGTCTATTTAACGCATGAGTAATCACTTATTTATTGTTGTTTACAAAATGGTTAACACCGCACGTATGTTGCTTTCAGTACAAGTGTACTAGGCTTTCCTAATTAATATAATGTTACACCAGTTCTATCTGTTCTGGTTGCACAACTTGTGTTTCTGAAGCATGCCTGATGATGATTTCTTTTCTTCTTAGCGCGTGCCATTTGGGCTATTCCAGGGAGAGATGCCTGGGAAGCCAGGCTTTCGCAGCCACTCTCTGTGTTGAGATTACAGCGCTGGGTTATTTGTGTTCCTCCTCATCCCTGTTTCTCTCTGTCTCGCTCTCTCCAGCTGGTGTAAATGACTGCTGCCGCCTCCCAGCGCAAGATAACCTGCTCAGTCAGCTGGAGCCCCCTGCGGACAGCTGCCTCTCTTTTAGCTGATGGAAAACTGCTACTAACCGCTGAATGGAAGAGAGTGGAGCAGCAACCATACTAGCAGCAGCCGCTGTAGCGAGAGCAAGCAAGGACTCTATTGTTCCCGAGCGTTAAACAGTTTTTCCTTTGCAACTGACATGCACAAAAGCAAGAGTGAGGCTTCCAGTCTGCTTCTCCCTGCGAAAAAATTTTGAAGAAGGGAATATTATTCGGAGGAGGTTTCGCAGTTGGGCTGTGGGCTTTGGACGCGGGCTGCTGGAGGCATGGGGCTGAGTGAGGGGAGCACTGCTTTCCTCTGTGGGCCAGGGCTCTCCACCTCACCAGCCTGCTGCGTGGGAGTGCTGGTGGTCCTGCTGCTGGGGAACTGGGGCGCTTGGGCACAGAGCGAATTCCAAACTTCGTCCGTTTATCTGTGGAAGACTGGTAAGTAAGGATGCTGTGCAAGCATAGTTGCAGCATGTTTAGTTTCTGTTGTAAGCAGTAACCTTTTTGTGTGCTTTGTGTACGGGGAGAGAGAAAGTTAAATATGTTAGTAATGTTTATGTGCAGGATTCTGGGAAAACAAATTGGGTCGCTTACCAGGGTTCCACCAGCCAAACAAATATGGCAATTAAAAAACCCCACACTTACGACCCTGTCAAGTGTTTTCTGGGTCTGTTGAGGTTTTTGATTTTATTTAGTAGTTCTGTGTTGTATGTAAATATCAAAGGTCAGGGCTCTAGTGCCTGCTCACAATGGATAGGACCATTTGTTACAGTTGGAGTCAGCAGTGTTAACGGTGCTCTAAAAATATTGGCATTTCACAAAGAAGGATGTAACGCAGCGTGTCTAATCTTTATGCTGTGTGCTGACATGTAATATATTCAGCGTGGTAATTGACGGGGAGTTGGGTTTGTTAAATTTAGGTTTGTTGCACAGTATATAGGACACGTGAAAGCTAATGATGGATTAGGTGAAATAATCCAACTGATGCCAGATCTCATAACTAAAGAGCCAAAGACAAACAGGCTATGTGGATTCAGCACCATGCTAGACTGACAATTTCCTTTACTTCAGTGCTAATGAATTACATGTATGTTTTAAAAATTGCAGTTGTAATGCTGCTTCAACCTTAACTTTGCTTTAAAAATTAATAAAGTCTGTCTTGTGTCTATCAGTGTATTGAACTAATTCAGAATCTTAACATGGTGGAATATATGCATTTTAGTTCCCCAGTATTGTGTTAGTTCCTGTGTAACATTCCAAATCTCCTTTAGGAAATGGAAAACATTCAAGCTGGTTAGTATTTCACATTGGCTTGGCAGTTGGCTTTTTTCCCTGTATGCTGACAGCAATAAGCCAATCCCAAAAGCAGACATTTGTTTTAAATTTGCTTTTCTATTAATTAATAATAAGATAGTAAAGGAGTCCAAATTTCTTTGAAAAACAACTTTGAGAAGATGTTCTCTTTCCTGGATGGAGCCTTCTGCCACAAAAACAGATCAATTCACAATCACAGCAATATCCTGAATATTTTAAGAGGCTCTATCCATACAGCAGCTCAAGCAAAGGATTAAAAGGGAATTCATTTAAACAAGAAGACAGGCTTTCCAATAATGCTAGAAAGAGAAATTTGAGGAAGGGAGAATCCTTTGCAACTTTCACTTCCTTCTGAAAGATGAGTAGCACAGTCATACTGATGAACATTTTTTTTTTTTCCTTCTCTTTTTCTTGAACCATTGTAAAATTCCAAACATAGTTTGTTTCCATTGCAGACTTTTTAAATACTTGATATGCACTTAAAAAAGAGAAAATAGATGCACAAGTTTATAGGAAAATGTAGTAATAACAGTAGCGCTTTGCATTTAAGCAAGTTATTGGGCATTTGGAGAATAAACTTCAAAATGTTATTGTCTCCGTTGAGTAGATTGTATTTAAAGATGCTAATAGTAAGACAGTTTGAGTATGATAACTATAGTTAACCAGTAGTTATGAAAATGAGCTCCCAGTCTGCTATGGAGTTGCTATGTTTACTTTGCTTATAGCACGTGTGCTCTGAAGTCAGTGAAACCAGGAGAAAACTTGATTTTTTTGAGTTTGTTTCCTCCAAGACCTTTTGTTTAGAAGTATGATATAATTACTTTGTCTAGTGAACAGCTAGTTTGTCCTTTTAAACACTCCTTTCTGTGACCTCCCTGCTCTGTTTAATCCATAATAAGGAATAGTATAAGCATGTTCACTGTATATTTTTTAATATCTTAACCTCAGTGATTTGACAATAATGTTATGAAAAACAAGTCAGGGTGGTTCTTTTGTAACAGTAAATGACAAGACGGAGTGAATAAGGTAGTGCATTAGCAGCCTAATTAAAGCTTTGCACTCCTTTTCTTAGCTATTCCTTTGTGTCAAAAAAAGAAAAAAAAAAACAAACAACCAAGAAAAATAAAACTCCTTATATTTGCTGTGTACTTCTCATTTACACTGAGGGAGTTCTTACAAGTAGATTTGTCTGATGAATATAGGCTATCTTTGTGCAGAAATGGACTTTTTAAATACGATGTATTGCTTTTCAATTTCCTATATTTTATTACATTATTCTTATGCTTGATCAGGAATAAGAGAGGAAACAAAATAGCCTGTAGGAGTATTTGGACTTCCTTGTGTCATATAAGCTTTTGCTTATAATAAAGCAATATACCACTTTGCTTGATTGTAACCTTGTTTCTTTTAAGGGTTATCTGTGTTCCTCCTGGGGAGAACTAGACATTGCCATGCATTTAGAATTATTGATAAAGTATCCTTTCAGACTGGTAAAGTTATTTGTTGCTGTCTTGGTCTCTGATCTCTCTCTCATTTCATTGGTATAGCAAGTATATTTAGTTGGATATTACTGATTCTTTTTCGTCCCCTTGTCTTTGTCGGGAGGTTTTAGAAATAGAACTAGGACAGCAGTTCATCAGTGATCTGAAGGGATATCTAGCACAAAGTGCTGAAATTTCAATTGAAGTATCAGAGGAGATGATATAATACTTGATTGAGCAGTAGTGAGTTCATCCAACTGAGACAGTATTAACTTTTCTTTCTGTGAATGCAACATAAGTCACAAATGTGTGGCTACGATTGTGTCTAGTAAATCAGATTTTATTTATTTTTAATTTATATGTATATACGTGTGTGTGTGTATGTGTATGCCTTTTGGTACATATTATTACTGAAGTACTGAGTACTGTGTGCAGTTCTGGGCTCCTCAGTTCAATAAAGACAGGGACCATCTGCAGAAAGCCACAGAGATGATAAGGGGACTGGAGTATCTCCCTTCTGAGGAGTGGCTGAGAGACCCAAGAATGTTCAGCCTGGAGAAGACTGAGAGGGGATCTATCCATGCTTATAAATAAATAATGGCTGGGAGCCAAGTGGATTAAGCCTGGCACCTTTAAGTGGATCCCAGAAACAGAACAAGGAGAAACGGTCACAAACTGGAACACAGGAAGTTCCATGCAAATATGAGGAGAAACTTATTTACTCTGTGGGTGATAAAGCACTGGAAAAGGCTGCCCAGTGAGGTTGTAAGGTCTTTGGAGATATTCAGAACCCATCTGAAGGCTTTCCTCTGCTGCCTACTATAATAAACCTGTTAAAGCAGGGAGTTGGACTAGGTCTCCAGAGCTCCCTTCCAACCCTTGTGATTCTGTGAAGTGTCTCCACTTATTGAGAAAAATGCTGTTTTTGTGTCACAGTGTACGCTACTCTGTGATTTCTTTACCAGCTTATTGCAGTGTGTTAAGAATGTCTCAGAAAACAATCTGCAGATGTCATGAGGTTTGAGCAGAAGATTCCTTCTCTTATAAAATAGCAATTATGATACCTGATATAGTTTCCTGATACTGGCTTTTAGAATTGAGGATGAGATTTGGGACTGTTCTCTGCACTTTGGAATTTAGAGTCATAACCCCTGAGGAGTATTCAATCTACTACTGTTCTTCTATCTACTACTATAAAATTCCAAGGAATGTTGCAAAGTTCACATTAATGCTTTTATGGTTTACTGATCTTCAGTTCTGCATGGACAGTATTGTCAGCAATCTGCCTTGAGAAGAGAGGTTAGACCAAATGATTTCCAGAGTTCCTTTCCAGTCTCCACCATGTCACAGTATGGGTGCCATCACTATCATTTCTACTTTTCCAACTGAAACTGAATTGAATAAATTCTCAAAATCTTGAACAGTGAGAATGAGTATTTGCTTTTGCATGTTTATGCTGGAATTATGGTGTGTTAGTGGACCTCCAGTGTACTACATGACATTTAGATGGATATAGTTGATCACTGTTGCTAGTCTTTAAACTTCAGGTTTCTTACCAAATGTTTGCATCCCATGGTGTGCATTTTCTTCAGATAGAAATACACAGCTGGCTTAATTTTCCTTGTCACTGGACAAAACCATCTGGTTCCATTAGAATAAACCAAAGCAAAGTTTTCAACAGTGCAGAATATCTGGTTTTGTACAGGAAGATGAAGAAACAGTCAGATCCCAGAGTTGAGCTGCTGTGTCTGTCTGCTTGATGACTTGAAGTAGAGAATTGCAGTTCTTAAATACTCATTGAACAGAATTTGCTGTACTGAGAGGTGGTGATTTCTCTGATGTGAGGTAGACACACATCATTGAACACTGGAGTTATGAAGTTGAAAAATATTTATCAGCAAGGACACTGAGCTGTCTATTAATGGTTATGTGAATTGAGATCGTCTGGATTTCCTGAAGAATACAGTGTGCAAATTTAGGAAGACAACAACAACAACAACAACAACAAAAGTGAGAGTACGCTTGTGGGAGTGGTTTAAGATGTTCTTATGCATTATGTTTTCAATTACTTCTAGCGTCATCTTCAGTGTAACAACAGTAGCTCTCAAAGTTTTAACAAAGAAATATAAATGCTAAAAGTAAAAATGTATAAAATAAAAATGTATCTTAATAATTCAGGCATTTGTGGATATTACAAAACTTTGCATACAAATCAAATGTGGAAAAGCTGAAAGTGTGGTGGAAAATTCCATGAGGCATGAAAGATTAACAGTGTAAAAGTAAAGTAAAACAGTTTGAATCACATCTTTATTTCAAATATTTGTTGTGGGACAAGAAAAATTGATCATGGGTGGTGACAGCAACATAAAGGACAAACTGCATTATAGATGGCGATACACAACAGTTGCACCACAAAATGAAGAATGTCTTGTTCTGCTCATCCAAGCAAATTGGTGGATAACAACAAGGAAACTTTCTGTGGATCTGGATGTTTGTTTCAGTGCATTAGAAAGCATGGTGGCAACAATAGAATATCACAAAGTTTGCAGCAGGTGGGTACTGGAAACATGAGACATTGCGTCACCATTTTGAGCTGGAGTCAAAATGATGGTCCATGGAGTGGCAAGAATGTGAATTCGTCATTGATTAAAAAGGTTAAGATGTTGTCCTCAGTGGGTAAAATAGTGTACACTTTAGGAAAAGGATGATTCTTCTGTATTTCCCAGGGTTCTGACAAACTATCAACTCTGACTGCTACATAGCAGTGCTGACTCAACAGAAGTCTTGAACTTCCAGTGTCGGGCTAGAAAAGAATCACACAGAATCACAGGTGCCATACTAATTGGAAGATTGGAGCATATTGCCAGTCTTCACCGGGCTGTGCTTCAGCATCCACCATATGGTTTGCATCTTCTGACTTTGAAGTTTGATTTGATGGAAGATAGGCTGTGTGGGCAGCATTTACTTACCAGTGATGCCATTGTAGCAGCTGTGAAACAGTGGGTCACATCCACTGATGCAGATTTTTATGAGTGTGACATGCAGTCTCTTGTTTATTGCTGATACAAAAACATAGTAGTGGTGGTGATAATGTTAAAAAAAATGTTTTGTAGCTGAGAATTTGCTCTACCAAATAATGTTATTGTGCTTTTTTGTACCAATTGTAGTTTTTGTGAAAATAAATAGGAGGCATTACTTTTGGAGCACCAAAGTGAGAAGTAATAATTCCTAAATAATGATTACCATCATTGTCACTCCTTGAAAACAAGATTGTATATTTTTCTTTTTTTTCTTTTTTTTTTTTTTTTTAATTTCATGATACACACCATGCATATGCATTTTCTAACATGCAACTGACTAATCATAAGCATTTCTAGCTACATCAAAATTCTTTGTTTATACCCTGTGCTTCATTTCTTTTTGTTAAATCAGCTGCTGCTGTGATCTGTGATGTGCTGTCACTGCTGGGTGTGTTGCCTGCCTACAGGTACTAATATAATTACTGAAGAGCTGCACAAAATCAGCAAGGTTCAATCACATTGTAAAACTGCTGCTTCTGACAGTTTGAAGGAAGTAATGCATGTTATGCTTTTCAAGTGGAAGATGCAGCATTGAGTTGATATCTCTTGAATAAAATAAGTCAAAAGGTAAAATCCAGGAGGTAATACCTTTGCCGTCACTGACTTTTTAAACACTATTGATCAAGTTCCTGGTAGCATAAATCAGTGTAAGTCTGCTGAATTATTTGGTCTGTCTGCAGTTGTGTAAACACAAAGACTTTGCCTACTGCATAATAATTGCTTTTGGCTGTTTCCCATTTCCCTTTAACAAACTAAGGAAAAACTTTAAATATATTTTTAATGAATAACAGTGCCTTTTTAGAATGAGAGGCAAAAAGTCTCAATCCAGAGAACACTTATAAATCTAGAATTGATTTAGCAGAGAGTTGTTAGAGTTAGGGTAGTATTGCTAGGTTGTGATTGGGCTTGATGATCTTCTAGGTCTTTTCTAACCTGAGCAATTCCATGATTCTATGTAAGAACAGATCATGAGGTAATAACTTGCTCAAAGTGGGAGGCAATGGAAATTCAGAGGCAAGGAGTTGACTTGGATACTAATATCATGAGTTCTCATGGGAGCTTTGAGGCCCAGTGAGGCAAGTGGCTTCTAGTGGGACTAGAAAGTTATTCTAAGCCCTCCAGGCCAAGTGCTCTCCTTAAGCTCTTTCTGAGCTTTTTTAATCAGTAACATCTCTACTTGGACTCCTTTGGGCTCCATCCCCTTGGGAAGAGAACTGTGTAAAAGCATTCTACTTCACCTGAAGACCCTAAAAACAATTCTTTCTTGTTTTTTTCAAGATGTCCTCGATCTTAAGACCACGTCGTGTTCCTTCACTGCTTCCTCATCTAACACCATTGATTGTTGATATACATGAACTTCACTGAATAAATATCCTTAATTTATTTTCCTTATGTCCTTATGATACTATGTGTTTTTGCCTGAATGTTCCTAGATCATGTTAATGCCTGAGTGTGGGCAGTAATAATTCCTAGGTGCTCAGCCAAGCAGGCATTTTGAATGTACCTAAATGCATACAGACAGGCATGATAACAAAGGAGAAGGGAGAGAACTATCTAACAGCTCTCTGGTTAAAGTGCTTGCTTTTCAAAGGTTATGTCAGCCTGTTTGCCAAAAATCCTCCACCAAGTAGCACAAGCACTATGGCTTTTTTTTTTTTTTTTTTTTTTTTTTGAGTTCAAGATCAGAGTAAAGAATTTTGCAGTAATTGCAACTTGAGATGAGAGACAGATAAGCTCATGTCAGTAAGTAGGAAACTCTTGATTTTAAAGAGATTATGAAGAAATGATCTGAAGAGACAGATTAGATGTGGAGTCTCAGGGAAATAGTGAATGAGGAAAGATGCTTTAACTTAAGTCCTGACTGACAGAAAATGAGTTCACATCATGTCCTTTTAAGGATGAAAGAAGTCAATGAGGACCTATTCAGTTTAAAATAGAGCTCTATTTAATGTATTATGAATTTGATCTGTTGCCTACACATCCATGAGGATGAAAAGAGTCAGGATTTTTAAAATATCAATGTAAAATGTGATTTGAGGATTTTATTTTGCTGATTGTTGCTTTTGATTGCAGAGTAAGATAGGTGCTGCTTTTATTAAAGTTGTGCTTTGGCAAATCATAGTTGGATGGGACTTCAAAGGTCTTCTAGTTCCAACCCCCTGCTGTGAGCAGGGTTGCCACCCACTAGATCAAACTGCCCAGGGCCATCCAACCTGGCCTTGAACTACTCCAGGGATGGGTGATTATCTGCTTTTCAAAGAAGAAAAATTGTTTAAACACGAAGTGACAAAGATGCAAAATTGACTTAAATATAAATGATCCTCCAAGACTGAATGTTGTTAAGCTCTGGTTATACATGTCCTGTATAAATTCGTACTCTTATTTGACCAAGTGGTGAGTGTATGGTTGTCTGTCTATGACCTGAATAAGAAAATATTCACTTTGATTAAACATGTTGATCATTTTATTCTTTATTCCTTCATTTATAAAACATTCAAATTTCTTATTCAACAAATTATGCAACATGGGTAACAAGTCTGAACAATGTGAAAGGTCTTCAGTGCAGTCTCACAATGAAACATTCGTTAGAGAACTCATGAAAAAGCATTCTTAAATTTTTTTAAATAAGTATTTTTAGGAGTTTGTCTTTATTTAACAAAATCAGGGTAAATATTCATATGCCTGGGTAATAAATAAATAAATAAAATACCTTGCATGATTATTTTCTTATGCCATTACTTTTCTGTATCTGAAATATGATTGCTATTATTGTTTATGTTAGTCATATACTCTGGGCTAATGATTTACTTTAGTTGTAGGACAGCATTTTGAAGTGGACAGGAAAGTACAAAATGGTAGTGGGTCATGTTGTAGTAGCATCTGAGGGTGTTTGAGCTGGGAATGGTATATTTTTATTAGGTACCCTGATGTGTTTATGCTAACTGGATATGCCCAATCCCTCAGCATCTGAGGACACTGGAATAAGAGAGACCTCATAAGCTACTTTTTTTTTTTTTTCCCCAATTTTTCTTTTTCTTAGGCTTGCCCCTCCAGTTTTGTGTTAATTCTGTTTTTTAATATCCTATAGATGAGAACTTAGTTTTACAGTTCCCAACTCTTCTTGGTCTGTTCTTTTCATAGTGTTTATCCACTCATTTGTTCTGATTCCAGAAGTGTTTATCTTGTAACATCGGAAGTCCATATTTAACAAAAAGCATTATCCACATGATATAAAGGTTAACATTCTCAAAGACAAGTAGTAATTTATATTCTGATGTAACATTTCTCATGGTATAAATTAAACTGTGTGTTCAATTAAGTACTGTAGCTGAGAATTTCTAGTGTACAGGTAATACATTTATTTTGTTTATTGAATGTCCTTTATTCGCAACTTTCTTCATTATATGTTTGTTGTTTGTTTCCTTTTCTTTTCCTCCATGATATGTTTTCTATTTGCAAAGAAGACCTCTAGGCCTTGGGAGACAGAGATCTTCCACTACCGGCTGTTGGAAGCCCTGTTCTGGATTTCTGTTTTGTCAAAATATTTGTTTCTGTTTTGTTTCTCTTCCTTACAGTTGTGAAGGTGGGGAAAAATAAATAAATTGTGCATTACTTTAGTTGGCAAAGATGTGTTTGAATTCAGACTGCCAGAATTTTGAAGATCCAGTTGTTTTGTGTGGAGCCTCAGAGGAGGTAATGGAATGGCATAGACTAAAGTTGAAAGAACAGCAGTATTGACTTGGGATTTTATTTATGGATTTTTTTTTTTAATCTATTTTTGTCTACTGAGGCAGTAAAAATATAGTTATTAAAAGAATGAAAGAATTAGAGAAGAGAAATAATCTGAAGCCTTCAAAAATCTTATTAATTTGTAAAAGCTTTTTTTTGTTGTTTTTGAACCTAGTCTCCCTGTGAGAAAAGCCAAGGGATCACATTTAATAAGATTACAACTTTTCTCAGTTAGTATGTTGAACTAAATATAAGTATAATAAAAACTAATGTAAGCTATTTTGTTACCACTATCATAAACTATCCTAGAAGCTCCTTTATTTACCACTTCTATATAAATACTATACAGCATTATATGTGAATGCCTGTCATTTCACACAAAATCTAGCAGACATTCACTGTAGCCATCAGTGGGCTCCAAGCATCGCTTATTACTGTGTGTTTTGGAATGATTTTTCATGTTGTCACTAGCCCATGCTATCTGATTTTTGAGCTTACTGTGTGTGTGCGTGTGTACCCAAGGTTGTTTTAGTATCTTTGTGTCAAAGTAATATAATGGGAAAAACTGTTGTGTTTGAGTGAGCTCAGTGCTTAGGCACAGCCCTTATTGACTTGTCCAAGTGGAGAATGGTGCTCCCAGAAACAGCAAGCTTTCAGTCATTCAAATACTGATAAGAGTCTTCGATAGGTATTTTGAAGGAGATAATAACTTTTGAATATATTCTTTATGCTGCACAAAGGTTTTTTTTTTGTTTGTTTGTTTGTTTTTTCTTAATGATATTAATTGGAAATGGTTTCTAATGTAATGAGGCATACTCCAATGTTTTAAATGATTGATAACATCTGCTAAGCCGATGAGAAATTTCTTAATGAGATATTATTACTTTCTACTTCCTGTATTATACAAAATGAAATGTTTATATTACTGAGCAATATTGTAACTCTCCCTATGTGTGCTGGGGAATAGCTATTTTACCACTAAGCCATTAGAGAAATAAAGAACAGAACAGAGAGAGATTGTTTTATAATGACTTCTGTGTTTGTACAGTGCCTAGCACAATTGAATTCTCCTCAGTTGTTGGTGTTCCTATGTTCCAAAGCTTTATACAGAATTACATAATTAAGACTTGTTAAAGAGGCTGTTTACAAAAATACAAAGATAAATTATTAATATTGTAATGGAGCATTCAAATAACTTCAATTGACAGAAGTATTTTGAATAGTCAATACCCAAGATGTCATACCCAAGATAATAGAAAATTGTTTTCAGGGGAAAACAATGTTATAAAAAATTTTGGATGCAGTTTTGTCTGCCTAACAGTTTCAATGTGCATTGTTGGCAGAAAGATATTTTTAGTAGAAAACATTCCTAAAAATAGGTTTGTGTTTAAATATTACTTAACATTTCCACACTGACAAATTTGCCAGTCATCCCTTCTTATATCCATGCAGTGAAACTCTTATTTGAGCTTAATAGGAATTTGTTTGATTATTCTAAGGGGAGTTGTGTGTTTTGGTATTGCTACTGTATGGTTCCTAAGATATTATTATCTTAGCGCATGTGTAGTATTTACCATGTGCAAGTAAAAAAGGATGAAATACAGGAGATTAGGATAGTTGGAGAAAAAGGAAGAAAGAAGTTATGTGTGTGAAGAGCACAAACATGAATAGCAAGTCCAAGCAATCAGCAGCTACTTTCTGTCTAATGCAGAAATTGTGTGGTTAAGAAACTCAAGGGGCTGAAAGAAGAAAGCAATTTCTGTGTGAAAAGATAAGTTATGTTAGTATTATTGTCAGTGTAACCCCAAACGAAAGTCACAGTCAGCACTGCTTTATAGACAGCATCATTGGAAACACCAGCTTGTTCCTGTAAGATATGCTTGATGCCATGCAAGAGATCATAAAAAGAGGAAGAGGGAGAGTGATAAAGCAGCTGAGCATACAAGGAAGATTTGTAGTCTTTAACTTGACATGGATGAATGGCTTGTGGGCCTTCATTTTTCAACCTGATTTATGAGCATGAGCACCTTGGGCACCTGAACCATAAAACTAAGAATTTCAGGTTATTTTCTATACTGTGTCTTTGTAGTGAGCAGAAAAGACAAGTCTATGGGCTGTGCTGCACGAAAGTGGATTCTCTGAAACTCCAAAAAGTGTATCAGCAGCTACTGTGATGTATTTCTAGAGGTGACTTAAATATTTACTAGTGATATTGCGTTCTACTGGGTGTATGTAAGGACAGATTATAGCCAAGCCTTGGTTCCACTTCTATAACACAGATTTAAGCTATTTTGTCTTGTCAATTAAATATGGTGGAAATAAATCTTAATTCATGATTTTGCTATGTGGATGTAAGAAAATGTTTATTTTAAGGTGTCAGCATTTTGTTTTCTTATCCTTTCTGTAGAAAAAAAAATACATTTTTGCTCTGGGGGTGTTATATAATATGTTTCTTCCCTTGAAAATATTAAATTTCTCTTTAACTGTGTACTGCTTAGTTTCTCTCATAACATGAAAGTTAAGGCCCTTATGGAGGGATTCATAAACCACAGCTAATGTTGGGTAGTGAGGATTTTACTTTTTGGACACAGAAGTACATTTTTCAGAACTTTGTTGCTATTGTTGTTTTGTAGCTTTTTGTTGTTGTTGTTTCTTATTAGTTATTCACTTATTCTGAAGCCTTACACATAAAAAAGCATGAAGTAACGATTTAGTGAACTAAAAACTACTACTGTACAAACGGGAAAGACCTATCTCAGAAAGGACCAAATCTATTGATTTTAAAACATCTTCATCACTGTAATTAAAAAAATAATATATTAGATATTTTCATACTGTTGAGAAATCTTTAGTATTAGACTAAAACAGACAAAGCTGAATGTGTGTCTTTGTACTTAAATGCTGTTACTGATCATTTGTAAATACTTGTTAGGGTGTGAGCTGTTGTTAAGGAAGTTGATAGGTAACTTGCTACTGAAGTCTGTTTCGCTGACAAAGGTTTATGTCAATTTATTTGAACTGCAACCTGCTTCTTGGAACTAAAGGCAACCTTCCATATGCACTCGTATATTTAAAAAATATATTGTTCTCTCAGCAAGTAAATATGTTATTATCTACAAAGCTTACTATTATCATACTGTGAATGGAATCCAGTCTTTATAATCCCCTTAGAGCAATTAGAAGTCCTCCTAGAGGCAGGCATTCATTAAATAAAATAAGAACAAATTCAGATGAAAAAAGGTGCAACTTAAATAAAGTATTAAAAGGGAGAGAAAAAAGATATATAAAAGTCCTCATTCACGGGATGCTTGTATTATTTGCTAGCACAATTTAGTGTTGTGGTTTCTTCTCAGTTTAAGAGGAATGCTCTTTGCCTTTGATGCTAATGTTACTGCTTGAGAGATGTATGCTTTGGAAAGGAAAGACCACATATACTAAGAAGCAATAAAACAAAGATGTCCTTCTTTATAATGAATCAAAAAGTTACCTTTCTGTTAATTTGCCTTTTCAGAGTAAATGTTTAAAAAGAAACAAGTTATCAGTGACTTGGGTTTATTAATTTTTTAGAATGCTGGATAACTTGTTTAACCTACAGAGGGAACACAGCTTAAATTGTAGCGTAGAACACCAAAGGTAAAATGGCAATTTAAAAAAAAAGAAAAAAAAGAAAAAAAAAAAAGGTTTGTCTTCTATCACTTTACCAGTGTCTGGAGCTAATAGACACAGAAATCGTCTAATTTGCTGTAGTTGGTCATAGGCAAGGAATCCATTTGATGTAGTAGTGTGGCTTTTGGTTTTGAATTTTTAAAGTAAAGATGAAGAAGACTCCCTGAAGAAAGAAACTCATTAAGAAAGCCAAGGGCTTTTTGGAGAATACGTTCTATTCAGGGTGTTTTTTTGTTCCCCACTATGTATGTCTCAGAGCACACTGCAGCTTCTAATGAAAAAATAATGCAGTTCATTAATCTGGAAAAACTTCTGAAAGTAGCTACATCTTCACAGTATTCTGGGAATTAGTTTGAACATAATTGGTTGGATGTCAATATTAAAAAGCTCTCTAATGAAAAAGGAAATGTTCAAACTATGATAGTTTGCTGCTTCTGATGAAAAATTTAATGAGGCTGAATAATTACCCTTTCTCCCCTTTTTTTTTCTTCTCAATCTGCCATGTCTTTCCCAAGCACTGCTTTGCTTTTATTGTAAATATTTTAAACAGTAGGGTTTCTGTCATTGTAACTGAAAGACTACACTACTGTCTGCATGCTGCACTGTTTTATAGCTGACTTGCCTTTTTCTGTAATTCTCTTCTTCCCTTCATGACTATATTCCTTAAGAAGTGTATTTGTCAGCTGTCATGCCCCTTAGCTATCACTTAGCTGAACTGTGCTTAGTGAACTCTAATCTTTCTTGATAAATCAACCTATTAGTGTTGTGCCAGACAACACAGTATCAGCCATTTACATAATGGTTCCCCTAGTTGCTTTAATGTGACTTATATTCTAACTTCAGGTTGAGAATTACTTTCTTCTGAGGTGTGATCATTGCCCAGATACATGTACTTCCCAATTACAGGGTTGAATGCTAATCACCCCTTTAATAAAATGGCATAGTAAAGGAACTGGGGATTTTTCATGGGAAAACTACTGGGAGGAGGAGAAAGTAAAAGAAAAACAAACAAACAAAAAAACCCTACAAAACTACATTAGGCACTTCACTGATAATGGTCAGACACTGGAACAGGCTCCCCAGGGTAGTGATCGTGGCAACAAGCCTGTCAGACTTCAAGAAATGCTTGGATGGTGCTCTCAGACATTGGGATTGAATTTTGGATGCTACTGTGTGGAGCCAGGAGTTGTACTTGGAGATCTTTGGACTCTTCCAACTGAGGATTTTCCATTACTTTTGGAATGGGGGACCTTTACTCCTTTGAAGTGGTTGCCATGATATAGTGTGAGTTTGATGTGATGCAGACTATTGCCTATGTTTTAAATGCTAGGTGCAGTGCAGATCATTCAGTGCAGTTGTGAAGAAGCATAGTTAGATGAGAAATGAAATATTCAGGCTAGCTCTTTAAAGTTCAGGTTTTGTATATAAGATTTGAAGTCATGTAAACCTCTGTATAATCTATTCTTTTTAAATTTTTTTTATTTTAGTGGAAATTATGTATTTGTAATTACTGTATCTTCTCATCTGATGTGTGTTTGCTTTTTCATATCCTATCCATTTTCTGTCTCAGTAGGTTAATGGATGCCATATTGAGATGTTTGTCCCTGTGACCTCGGTCATAGCTGCCTATTCAGTAACTGCTCAGAATTCTGGAGAAGAAGCCATAGGTCCCTACTTGCAACAAGAAATAGTGGTTCAGCTTTTAGTCATCTTGCATTAGTGCCATTTCAAAGAGGAAAATAAGAGAGCTGTTTTTCCCTTTGTGCTGCCAAAATCTGAGAATTTGTATCAAAGGTGAACTGAAATTATAGAGCAAAGCCTGAACTGTTTTGATAATGGTATTCTAAATTTTTAAGTTGCAGACTTTGAACATCAGTCACATCATGAAAGTGATGCAGAACTTGATTTGAATTTTCTATAGAGACATTTGGTTCTTCAGAAGACATTTACTGATTTTGTAGAGCCTGCGGTCTTGCAGATGACCTGGAATGCCAGATTAGGAAATTGATAAAGCTGAAAGTGGTTTGCTATGCTCTACTTCCCAGGCTGCAGTCCACCTTGTCACATGTAGTGCTCATGATATTATCAAATATATGACATTAAGAGGCAATATCTTTTTCCCCACTTTGTAAGAAGGTGAAGAACTTTTAGTGTAATCTGAATTAACAAAACTTGACAGACATTTACACAATCCTTAAGTATAATAATTTTTTTTTCCTACTTTCATTTCACTTAATAATTCTGTGAGTTTTCCGTTTTGATTTTGATCAAAAGAAATGGCAAATTTGGATCTTTCTAACTGGACGTCTGGTGTGAATATATTCCCTCTTATTATGAAGAACAATAACAGTGCATTTCTCTGGGATTTTTTTAATTGAGAAAGTAGTAGAATTTTACTTGTGACTTAAATGGCATGACTCGAGTTTTAGTGAGCGCTCAACAACTGATGTGTATGTTCCAGAGTTGAAGATAATAAGCAAGCTTGTATTAAAAGAAAGAGAAGCAGAAGATGAAATGTAGCGTGATGGCACACTGTAACCTCTTGTTTTGGGAGAGTTTTTGGAAAAGATTACTCCTTTATCCTCAAGAAACATAAATGTCTGCTAGAGCTAATTTTGCACAATAATAACGTAATTTTAGTAGATAGGCTTGGTAAATATACAGAAACGCATTCTGAATTAGTTTAGATATTGTGATGTTTTTTTTTTTTTTTTGTTTTGTTTTGTTTTGTTTTGTTTTTTTTCCATTTGGAATGCAGGCTATTTTACTTGTTAACTATTTCATTGCATCATCAGGGAGTTTTTAACACAGATTTGTTGTTACTTCCAATAGTTACTGTACTTTGGCTGATTCTTCAAGATTTTACATAGGAACTCTGTAGTTTTAAGTGCCTAAGCTATATCTGTCTCCGTTTTCCATCTCTCAGGACTATTGTCTTCCATAGAAAAGACATAATGAAGACTTTGTTTACTTATGTGGTTCCTACCACCTCTGAGGCAAAAAAGAGTTTACTCCTCAGTTTTGCAAAATAAATTGCTGAGACATTTTTCAGTTATAATACCTGCCATTTTGAAATCGTTTGGCCTGCCTGACTTTTGTGCATCTGCTGTTGACAGTGATTTTATATCTAGAGTGAGCATTTTATTGCTGTTTGATTTTTGAAGAAGAGAATATCTTGTGTGTTTAAAAATAACCAGTCTCAGGAAAAGTTTCAAAACAAGAATTTATTGTTTTAAAACCTCTTTAATGGAAAAGCTTTCAAACTGAAATTTAATTCATTGTAGCCACTCAAGGACAAAGGCAATTTAGTAGATTCCAAGCTTTTTCTTTTATCTGTATTGATAACAGTGCATCAAACTTGGGTATTGGCAAAGATAAAGAAATTGTTCCTACCAGCATAAAAACAGTACCTGTTTTAAAGACCATGCATGTAAAATTACTTTTTGTGAATAACTAAGGGTTTTGGTTTTTTTTTTTATAATTATTTCTTGCTTTAGTTCAATTTTAAGCTTGTTCTATAAATGTACATCTTTAGTTTTTCAGTACGACATGAAAAGTTAAGCAGTATTTTTACCACAGCGTGTAGTGAATAACACAAACTGTGGGGTAAATGTCCCAGTTTCACTGCCCTTCAAAATAGCTAATAAAATATTTTGTATGTTGCTTACAAGACACTAGATGAACCATACTCAGTATGACATACACAGGATTTCTACTTAGGGCAGTGCAATTAAGAGATTCTTAGTTTTCAAAGTATTAAAGTGTTTTTGCTACTGACACATTTATAAAAATGCTCTTCAACAGTGTAGTCTTTTGTCTTAGAGTACTCTTAATACATTTTTTTTTGGTGATTAAATAGGAATAGTCTCTTGGAAGTACTTATGTCATTATGATGCTTTAGAATTATTTAATACAGTTTTCATTTCTGGAAGATCTTCGTTGTCTGTTTCTCACTGTCAGGATTTCTGACATCCTAACAGATTATTGTAATTTAGCAGATGGCTCTAGACTCAATCTTTAATCACTAAATTCAAGCTGAAAGTTTGGAATTTATCCATTTCATTCTTAGCTATGGAATAAGAGTGGGACAGATGGATTCTGCTCTGTTTGTTGCAGTTGCAAGATAGAACACTCTGGCGCAGTAAAAACTGCTGTGGAGTACAACTAGCGCTGTCGTAAACTTGTACAACATTTAAGGGATGCTCAAATAATTACGAATAAATCCAATGTTACGAAAGGAAATCTTACCACCTAAGAACAAGAAAATAAATTATACTGTTTTTTCCTTTCTTCTTAGTGTATTAAATATGGTAATTGTTTTATATGGCTTTTCAACTTACATACTGTGTAGTCTCTTCATTGCTTGGTATCATCTTCATGAGAATTTGAAACAAAGTGCATAAAAATACAGCCTTGAAATATTTTTTTACAATGTCACAAATATATTTAAAATATCCTTTATTCATACATACGAAGTTGTTAACTACAGAAGACTTTGGCTGTTGGTTGTTGTTGAAGTACATGTGTTATGGTTGTCAGCACAGTACCTTTATTGTAAAAGTCTTTGGCTTGGTTTTAAGTGAAACTTGCAGTACTACTAATGCTACTTTGTCAGCATGTTGTTTTCATACAGTGTTCTCTTTGTGTCAGAGAGAACATTTATTCAGCTGATTTGGTGACAGGTTGTTATAACTGCATCTCAGAATCCAGAGGTAAAGTAACGATCTCTCCAAATATCTATTTGTCAGATACTGCTAGCTTCTGCTTTTAAACTGTAACCTTTCTTGCTGCAGATTTTAGAAATCTGCCTGCATTTTGTGCTTTATGGTGTGGAAAATTTATTAAGTATTTGATAAAAACTGTTTCACTGTAAAAAGTGTATTGGTGATCAAACCTGTATTTTTTCCCTGTGTTTCCTTTTTAATGCTGCTGTGCTTTCAAGCATGGGTCTCAATTTTATCGTCACTGATTTTGAGTGTTTTGGAAAGAAAAAGAGAGTTCAATTGTTGAAGTTTGTATGTTTTTTGTAATCTATCTTTCTTCAAAGCTTCTACTACTGTTTCCTTCCCAGAGAAGAATATTGGCTGACACTGTGCTTGGAAGCATAACTTTAAATTCATGATTAATTCCTGTTGTGCAGAAATAACAGCATTGAAGTGAATCAATATAAAATATTTCAGTATTTCAGGAGTTTTGAAAAACATGATCTTAATTGTAAAATACTGAGTTTGCATAAAGTTTAAGCTTCCATTTCTGTCCTTTTGGTTCATATTCTCTAAACAAGTACTTAAAAATGGTAAATCATTTTGCTTTACTTAAGCATGACTATCAAATAGGATAGTTATACTATAATACTACTGGTGAGAGGCTATGCTAGGAATAAATAATTTAGACCAATTATTAGCGAAGGATGGATTTCATCCCTCTTCTTCTACCTCCTTAAGTATGGTATTCTGGATATTCAATATTTTGTACTGTATTTAAAAAAAAAAAAATAAAAAAATACGCCATATGGTATTGCCTGTCTTTCCTGATTGGATGTAACACCAGCTGTTACTCTGCAAATTCCTGAGTAGACTATATAGATTTTGTCTATAAATGCGCAGGCATTTGATTTCAGATTTGCTGGCACAGTGGATTGTCTGAAAATTAGGTTATGATTTACTTGAAAAGATGAGAGGGATCTAAGTATATATGTGTATATATATGTATATATATATATTAATGTGAAAATTCCATGACCTGTTTGCAACCTTGTATGCTAAATAAAAGCACAGTGTGTTGTGACTTTTTTGTAAAGCATAGAACTTGCTTTTATTTTGCAAAGTTGCACATGTGGAAATAATTATTTGTATTTCAAAAAAAAAACAACAAAACTACAAAAAACTCTCTTTATGGAGTCAAAATAATTATGGATTTTTTTCTGTGGTAGATGTAGGATAGTAATCATGTTCATTTAATGTTCTATTGCTTTTCATGTATCAGACTCTGTTGTGAAAGCAGAGCCAGCAGAACTGACCAGTGACTTTGGAGGACTAAGAGAAATAGGGTATTCCATATTTCCATGAAAGTACCCAAAATATTATGACAGCAAAATTTCAAGCTGAATGACTATAATGATTTTGGCTAGAATAGAGTTAGTTTTCTTCATAGAAGCTCTTATGATACTCTAATACAGACTTTTTATTATGATAGTGATGCTAATACACTGACGTCTCAGTTACTGCTGAGCAGTACTTACACAGAACCATGGTCTGTTCAGCTTCTCATGTAGTCCTGCCAGTGAGGAGCTCAGTGTGCATAAGGAGCTGGGAATGGACAGAACCAGTACAGATGTCTGGGACTGACTAAAGGGATGTTCATATCATATGGTGTCATGCTGGACAATGCAATCTGGGATAAAGAAGGAGGGAAGGGAACTTTGGGAGCAATGGCATTTGTCTACCTAGGACAACTCGTGCATGAAATCCCTGCTTTGCTTTGCACATACAGCTTTCACTTTACCTAGTGTGCTGGCTTTAGAACCTAGAAGTTCTCATTCTTTCTTTCCATTTCTTCCCCTCATCCCACTTGGGGAAAGAAGGAGATTGACTGCATGGTTCTGAGCTGATGCTGGTGTTAAACCACAGCACTCCAGACAGAGATGGTTTAGAATCAAGATCTTACTGTTGGTATTGTTTTCTCAGGATATCAAGTTTCCCATGACTTTACATGTGGTCTTTTGTAAGAGCCCAGCTCTGAGATTCATGGAAAGAATTTTTATTCTTCATTTGTAATGCAGATTAGTGTTTACAGTACAATTGGAGGCCATACTGTATACCAGAAGTTTTCAAGTCTGCCTTCTTCTTTCTTTCTCCCCCATGCTGATGCTTGAGAACCAGTGTTTCCTTACTTTGCTATTGCTGCTTTACAGAGCCACAGGAGTTCCCTGACTGCTTTATGTCCATCATAGAGTGTGTGGATGGATTTTAACATTCACAGTCATTCTAGTTGGATGGGTTATTGATGAAATTGCTGTTCAGATTGGATGACAATTTAATACAGTATGTGATAACTGGAATGAATGACCTTTGCTGCAATTGATGTTGGCCTTTCTCCCTGTTAAGTGACCGTTCAATTTATCTAACTTATAGGAAATATTGTGATTGCTGAATGAACTGTCTCGGATGAAGATACCCACCATTCATCTTGAGAAGGTTGAGTGGGCACTGGTAATCAGAAAAGGTCAAAGAGCGTGATTTAAGATAGTGTAAATCTAGCATTCTTTTTCAGAGGCAAAAGTACACATTGTAACTAAGTATCCAACTGGAATATTAATGGATCTGGTGTAGGCAAACCAGTGGAGTTCAAGACTGTTTTAAGTGTCTCCCAGAGTGTCAGTTTGTAAGTGCTGAACCAAACAAAGCAGAAGTTTCAGGCTTGTCTTCAGTCTTCACTGATGATGTGCAATTGCTTAGTTGTGTCATAAAGCTATGTTTTCAGAAACAGATGTTTCTCTTCAGGGAAGTCTGGCTGATATTCATCAGGTAAAATGTGGTCTGTAGATTAATTTTTACAGGCTATTTCTTGAAACTCTTCTAGTGTTGCAGAACCTAACATCTTATATAACATCTAATAACCTAATATGGCATTAACTACTACTGCTATGCTGAATCAGAAAAGATCAGAGGGAAATGAAGAGCAATCAGTCTGCATGGTTTTCTTCAACCAGTATTGATTTAATCTATTAAGATTATTTTCTGTTTGATTATCCTGAATGTTAGTGTTTTATCAGGGTATGGTTAACAGTGATTTTCTTCTCCTGCTTTCACTGCTGACTGAATCTCACTGATACATTGCTGATGTTGTGCGCATACAAATTGTACAGGAATTTATTATTAATTCAGGTTGTTGTACATTCTAGAATATATTGTCTATATCTAAATGAGTGAAAACCATGTTTCAGAGTTGTGTAAGAGACCCAGCATATTAAAAGGGTATCCTGACAACTTTCCACTCTGGGCATCTACGCTATTTAGTTCCTTTAGAAGTTTCACTATTATGATATTAACAAGGGTATATTTCATGTCACTGAGGTAATGTAATAAACCTTTATTCATTTTCTCATATACTCAGGTAAAATTAAGTTTGCATTTCTTGACACAAGTGTTGCAGAGGGCTGCACTCACATGTATGCAACATTCAACCTCATTTGAACTGTCTTGTTTTGACCTGTATGAAATACTCGAGAGAAATGTAATCACTTCTATCTCCTATCTTGGTCAGTCATAAGATAAACACGTTATAGGACATACTGTAGCACATTTTATTTATTAAAATGTGACTTCATTAACTATGTATGACTGCAGTCATCGTTTCAGTGCATGTGTGCACACACATGTATGTGTGTCTGTTTAATGAATGCACAGTGAGACTTGACTGAAATTTTGTTATGAACTTGTTAACAGCTAGGTTAAAGCGGGAGTGTAGACTCTGGTTGTTAATTAGTTCCCAACAGCAAAATTATTAGTGCAGTAGGTCAGAATTACTACTGCCAAATGAAAGCTGCAGTAATCAGTACTGTATCTGGGTCAGAGACCAATCCAGTCATAAATACCATGATTGCTTGGGCCTGGAGGGTGCAGGGCCAGAGTGAACTGCTCTCTAAATCTGATGATTTAGAATTACTCCTGTATTGTTGATGAAACCATAGCCTGTATGTGAGCAGTGGATGTTTCCCCGCCCCAAGTCCTTGCTGACACTGGAATACTGCTTATCATCCGGAAAGATCAAACATGAGACAGCATTTTACATAATGAATTGTCACCAATGGAGATGTGTGAGGTGGGATGTTTAATTGCAGAAAACTGTGCAGGAGATAGTAATTAACCATTAAAATGTAAGAAATAGCATGAAGTGGATTCAAGCTTTAAGTTAATGAATTGGTCTGAATTCTGCAGTGTCTAGTTCATGTGTTGGAAGGTTTTTTTGTTGTCGTTGTTTTTGCTCATGCTTAATTCAAAATGGAAATAATTCACTCTATTATACATATACATATCCCTTTTTTTGAACATGGGCAGGGCATCTTAAAGTAATCTTATTGATTTAGCTTTTAAATGTCTGCTTAGGTAGCCACTTAAGAATGAAAGGGCAGAAGGAAAAGAAGACTGAAGCAAATGTTCCTTCCAACAGGTCCCTCAAGCTGTGCAAAAAGAGTAACTTAGTTCAGCCTCAAAGAAAAATAAAAAATGCTGTAATGCATAACATATCATTTCCATTGAGGTTGTTTTCGCTCTGAATATTAAATGTGTTCTCACAGGAGGACAGTTGAGCATCTTCAGTGATAAAGAAAAAAAGTTATGTTTCTCTTTCCCATTTGGAAGGAGACCATGATTCAAATTTAATCCTAGAAAATGTTGATAACAGTTCCATGGGAAAGCAAAAGTATTTTGTAGGTGCAAGCAGTTAATTCAAAGAAATACTTCACTACTAGTTTGTTTTCAATTTAATTTCTAATAATTTTATTTTCAATCTCTCCATTCGTTTAAACATAAAACTGTATTTTCCCCGTGTTTCAAATAATAATACAGAAGTATTCATATACTTATATGAAGCTGCTTAACTGATTTCTGTTTATTACAGTAGACCAGAACATTAAAGATGATGTCCCTCCCAACTTTTTTCTTTTATTGTTTCCATCTGAGATACCCTGATGTCTGTATCAGAGCAACATCTTTTGCTCCGAAAACAGGTGTTTTGTTTGTTTGTTTGTTTTATTACATTTAATATCAATATATATAAATCCTGTCCTTAAATATGTATGTCTAAATTAAAAATAGTTCCACAGCTGTTGAAGATAATTTTGTGCAATGTTAAAAATGATTAAACAACATGTGATGGTGTTATTTTTGGTTTCCAGTTTTCATTCATAAGCAATGTTTCTGGTAAGACTTTAAATGTCACATAAAAACTATGGAAAAATAATTATTTTTTTTAGTGCACTCTTAGTTTGCTTTCTTAAACAAAATGTTCAACCAGTGGTAATTTCAAGTTTTGTTCAAAAACCAAAATTTTATGAAAAAATGGAGAAAGAAACCAAATCACTTTGAGATGTTCATGCATGAACTTTTTTTATTCCAATACACAATCCTGACTCTTGATTTTCTTCCCTGTATATTACTGATTTTTCACAGTCTTGCTAAGATATTAATGACACTGGCTATATTAACAACATCTAAATTAGATTGGTTTTATTTCATGCTGTATTTCCTCAGTTGCTGTATACATATTTTCCTTAATTGTTCTGGAATATATAAACATGTTGCTTAGGAGATTTTATCTTCTAGTCCTAAGATCTTATGTGTATAGGAGCATGTGATTTTAGAGTTAGTATGATCTTTTCTCTGATATGTGCTTGTGTTGGCCTGCTTCTTGACCTTGCTTTTGTTCTCTCTACCTTTTCTTTGTCACTCTTATCACAGTGCTGAAGGTATACTCTGAAGTCTTTACCCTCAAGGTCCTGTAGTGCTGATGCTTCATTCTCCTCTTTAGAGATTCATTATTCTGTTAGCCATCAGCTTAGTGTTGAAAGGCAAATGTGAATCACCCTTTTCTTTCACTTTTCCTTTCCTTTTTTTTTTTTTTTTCTCTTATGTTAGGGCTAGGAATCAAGCCAAGGTTCTTTATAGGATAGTATTTAGTGCCATGTGACAAAAGGTTTGTGGAACTATTTTTAGCATGCTGCCATAGTTGCTGTTCTCTCAGTCTTATTTCTGATTAATTTGATTGAAACAATGCAGTAAATATGAAGCATCTGGAAATAAGTTATCGGGAATAGAGCTGTAGAACTCGTAAGGTATCAGTCTGTATCCAGCTATTGTAGAATCCCTAACCTTAGTAATTGCTGGAATTAACAAATGTTCTTACATGCAGGCTGGGAAGCTGGTAATAGATTACTCAAGTACAGGGGGAAAATATATGGGAAGTAACATATGCTGTAAAATTAATGAATGTCTAGTTTAGAAATGACAAATCTTCTCTCTAAACATCTCTGTTGTCATAACTGTTTTAAATATGGCTAGCCCTTATGCCTACCCTCAAGCAACAGCAATAGATTTAAAGTTTTCTGTCATATTAGAATTAAATATACAAGGTCAAAGAACTCACAATATGAAGTGAATTCTTAGTCAAAGACTAATATATGACCTTTGAGCTAGGCTATATGTTTCCATATCAACTTTCAAATCAGTATTTTGGTCCATCTCAATTCTCATGAGCATATGCTGAGAAAGAGAAGCTCTGATATTGCACAAGCAAAAGGGATTGTCATGTTTCCACTCTTTCTTTGTTGTTCTTTGCTTCTTCAGAGCTTGTATTTCTCATAGCACGTGTTTCTTGGAAACTTATTCCATTGTCATCTGTTTTGACTAATTTCGAAAGAGTTCGGAGAACCGAAGAATGGCCTGGGTTGAAAAGGACCATGGTGATCATTCAATTTCAACCCCCTGCTAAGTGCAGCATTGCCAACCACCAGACCAGGCTGTCCAGAGCCACATCCAGCCTGGCTTTGAATGCCTCCAGGAATGGGGCATCCACAACCTCCTTGGGCAACCTGTTCCAAAGCGTCACCACCCTCTGTGTGAAAAACTTCCTCCTAATATTTAACCTAAACTTCCCATCTCAGCTTAAAACCATACCCCTTGTCCTAAAACCATTCCCCCTTATATTAAAGGAAGTTGAAGTTGAAGCTTCAGAGACTAAAATGTTCATTAAATTAAAAATGACAAAAACAACAACAACAACAACAAAATAAAACAAAAAACCCAACAACAACAAAAACAAAAAAACAACAAAACAAACAAACAAACATACAAACAAAAAAACACAAAAAAACATATGTGTGTTTATCCAGGGTGGAAAACTACAAATTAAAGTCCACACCGAGGGAAAACTTGGCTTTTGCATGTAGTGATCATGCTTCTACATTGCCTGTCAATTGTCAGTTCTGTTTCATTATCTATCAACTCCATCTTGTAGCTGGAGTGAAGGACTTACCCTAAATTCCCAGTTTGTATCTAATATTTCTTCATATGTCCCTTTAGCATCTATCCCTGGTCTCTAACTTGAGGTGCTGCAAACCAAAGTCAAGACTTCTGCTCTGAACCTGTGCTGGTAGGCTATGCTGGCTGTTGACTGGGCTTGGTACTGTGAACTCTGGTTTCTCTGTGCATTTTAGGTGAGGAAATTACTCAGAGGAAATCATACTAATGGCTGAACTGGCTAGGGCATTCCTTGCCCTCTCTCTCGGAGCCTTTAGAGAATCGTTTGTGTACTACTGGCAGATTAGTGAGTAGCACTGAGAAGCTACTGGTACATAAGACATAAGTAATAGTGTACACTCAGCAATCTATGAAAAAGCCAGAGAGTCTTGTCAAAGCTTGCATGCTTTGACATGACCAGTAAACTGCTGCTCCTCTTGGAGAAAAACTTCCTTCATGCTGTAATTGTTGCCTCCATCTCTAAGACATGCTTATGGAAATCAAAGGATTGAGACAAAGTAAGTAACTGCTTGCAACAGTTCTACTAGCAAGGGCAAGATATTACATGCCCCTAGCCCATAGATGTTTTAACTCTAGAGTTCCAGGGTGGTAAAGGTACTAATAAGTACAGTAACAAGTGGGTTGCTTTGTTAAGCACTTACAGTGTTTGCAAGTTATATCTTCCCTTCTGTTTTTAAGGTGGTACTTTGTGTTATCCAGTGAATGTAAACATTGGATTTTGGCATCCTACATTTCCACAAATACACAGCAGTGTACAGAATGTGAGAAAAATATTGTCTAAACTGTGCACGGTAACGAAATGCAGAACTGTGAAAGAGCACTGAGGAGACATTTGACTTGAAGTTCTGAGCAGCCTGTAGAATACTTCTTGACACTAAACGTATTATGTAATGCTGTGCCGTTTTGCTGTAGATTTTTTTTTCTCCTAGTAGTTTTTATGTACACACATATCTAAGTACAAATCTTTTTGGCTTTGTTAGAGGATGAGTCAGACCTCATATCTGAAAATTTGAGTGTAATGTGAAGCCAGTAATGTTGAATTTGTGAAAACCTTCGGAGGGCGCAGCTACAGATGTGCAAAAAGAAAAGGTCAGAAGGGGGACAAAGTAAAACATTTAACTGATAAAATAGAAAAGCTGGATAAAAGTAAAACAGGATATTGGAGATGGAGTGGGGGAAGAGCAGAGAGGGAATGAGGGGGGAAAATAAAAAAAGCCAAAGTATAATGAAAAATTTAATATGCTGTCTGTTGACCCCCCAGGCTGCTACAGTTGCTTTGCTCTGATAGCTACAAAAAATGGGGATGAATTCTCCATCCTGATGTTTGTTCTTTTGATGTGGGCATGATGGTGAGGCAATTTTTTTTTAAAGCTCTCCTCATGGAGGTACTGGTTTGTATTCACTGGCTGTAGGCTAGAAATGATTTCTGTAAGATGTTCCTTATTGTATTCCAGTTAAGAGAAAATTCTTTTCTTGCAACATCATTTAATACAGAACCGATACCATTGGCACCAAATGGCATCTATGGCATTTTGTGTTGTAATTGAGATACTGTGAAAAAGGATCTGAAAATGACTATCTTGATTAGAACTTGAGGCACATAATTGGTGGCCAGTGACTAGTGGTGTGTCCTGGTAAATGCTAGGCCCAAGAGCATTTAAGATCATCTTTACTAGTCTGAATGATGGGACAGACTGAGCACTCATCATGTTGGCAGGTGACACAAAAATGAACTGGAGAGTGACTGATACACTAGAGGATCATATTACTTGGGCAGATTGAGAAATAGGCTGGCAGGAACTTCTTGTAGAGGAGCAACCTCATGCATGAGTACATGCTGATGGGTCAGCCATCTGGGAAGTAGCTTTGCAGTAAGGGACCTGAGAGTCCCAGGGAACAGCAAGATGAGTTTCCACATTCAACATTTCTGTTGTGGAAATGAAGGCTATTGAAGGCCGAGTTGCATAGGAGGGGTGCTGGCAGAAGGCTAATGGAGTTGATCCTTCCTCTCTTCTCTGCATCCCTTATCTGGAGTGTGGGGTCCAGCTCTGGGCTCCCCAGTACAATAGAGAAATGTACATTTTGGAGGGAGTCCTTTTGAAGGATCACTGTGGTGATTAAAGGACTCTCCTGTGGGAGAGGCTGAGAGAGCTAGAGCTGTTCAGCCTGGAGAAGAGGAAGCATGGGAGGGAATCTTATCAGTGCATATATGTAAATATCTGAGGGAAAGAAAAGAGGGTGGTGCAGGCTCTTTTTCAACTGGGACCCAGTGCTGTGAAACACACGAGGTTCCCTCTGAGCATCAAGAAACATTTATTTACAGTAATTAACACTGGTGCAAGCTGCCTGGATTAGTTGATCATAAGCTCACGTCCATTCTGCGAAGTGGCAAAAACTCTGTCCTTTTAATCTCTCAGTACACCAAATATTGCCTGGCTGTACTTGTGGTGTAACTTCTTTCCAGTAATTACTTCTACACAGCAAATAAATTGAAATGTAATTGGTGTAATGGTAGGTTTAACCTATTTTTATTATCTCTCTTCCTGCTTGCTTTTAGGCATATCAAATATTTGTGTTGAGTTCAAGTATCTTCCTCATTGCATGCATTTCTTTTCACACTGCATATTATATACAGTTGTTTTCTATGAAAAGCCATAATTTGCTCTGAAAGTAATGCCTCCTGTTTATTTCCATAACTACAACAGATTAAAAGGATAGCAATCAATATTGCTACTGATTGAGCAAAATCTCATCTGTAAATCACTATTTTTCAATGTTGGTTAGACATAAGGAAGGGAAGAATGTAAGCTTTTTAAAATAGGAATATGATGGAATGTGTTATACTTTATGATGGACTAATTATTTCCACTTCAGCATTGCTTTTTAAACTTCCAGCATTTCATCTTTGAGTTACATTATACAGATAGAAATATGTCTGATTTCTGAACATTGTATCCATCAGTCCCTAAAAGTATTAGAAAATCTTCTTAATTATCAGAGCAGAACTACTAAAAGAAGCGCAGCTGTCCTAGTATCTTCAGTTGACTTCAGCCTTGTAAATTAGAAAATTCCATAATCATGTACAGACTGTAAAAGACTTACTAGATTGAGTTGGACATTTGAATGAAGAAGAATAATCATTCATTATAGGAAGTTTTTTTCTCTCAAGAATACGTTCTGAATGGTACTTTCTTATGTGAGCATGAATGAACAGGATCATACTGTTATTAAAGGCAGTCATTAAGTCAGTACATTTTTTTTTTGTAGCAGCAGATGACTGTGGAAGGAGAAATGCTACCTTGGCTGAATTGTTTCCTTTCTGCAGCCTGACCTCCTCCTACTTAGTTCTGAAGGTGATAAATCACTCACTGAAACAACAGCAGGCGTCCTTATTAATAACTATCTTCATCTTTCTTGGCAGTTGCTCCAAGTGCAAATAACACAATAGTAGTGTGGTGGGTTTTGTTGTTGTTGTTTTGATTTTTTAAACTGGAAATGATGTATATTTTCTGCCAGAAGGGAAATTTGCCTAGGGAGAAGAGAGCCTTCTATTGCCAGAATTAAGATTTGACTTGATTTGGTTGGTCTTGGTGCTTCAAGTTCTAGACATGGGCTTGTAATACATAACTGTGGGTGGGAAAAGGAGGAAGTGGGAAGGTCAGACTGTGCTGCCGTAAAGAGAATTAGTTGCTGTTGACATCTTAGTCAATGAAATTCATGAACTGACCCTTGTCATTCATCAGAGAGAAAAATAAAATGGGATCTTCTTAAAACAAAGGATTTTTTATTTTATTTTATTATTTTTTTTAATATTAAACCTTTAAAACTGTTTAGTTTTAATTTTTCTACAATTTCTAAAGGAAAGAGTATAGATGTTCAATTCTATTTATTTATTTATTTTGTTAATCTCAGAAAAGAAGGTACATCTGCGAGCATTCTGGATGTTACCATTGTTCTCTGGTAAGGTTTCCTTAGTTTTTTTATTTTGAGGTTGCCAGTTTGAGAGGCTTTTATTTCTCAAGACCGGTATAATAATGTCGTATATGATGCTAGATGATGGTCATGGTATGTCTACATTAGTGTTTTTATTTGAAGCAGGAATGTGCTGGGTTATGAGTTGAAAAACTCATAACTGGAAATTCAGTTTCACAAACTGATTTCCTTTGAATGAAACTAAACTGGATGTTGTTCTTTAGGAGTGCAATTGATGTGGTTCCTACTCCTAACTGGCATTTGGTCCGTGAGACTATATCAGAGCTTGTTCTCTAAAAACAAACAAACAAAAATTCTACTGTTTACACTACTTGCTTATTTAGAAACCTCAGTTCCATTCTTACTAAGCAGAAGTGCTGTGTATAGGACTGGAATGAGTAATTCTCTGTTTGCCCCAGACTTCTCCAATTTTGGAGATGTTCCTTGCATACATATGATGTAGAAGACTTAAAAAGTTAGACATTTGCACTGCCCCATAGTTCTGCTTACTGAGGATCATGTTAATTCCTTCTTCAGTAGGTTTGGCTGGGTCATTTGTTTTTGCTGTATTGCTTCTTCTATTATTGCAGATGGATGCCACCAAGGTCTCTGAACTTCTCTTGATCCTTTTCATGTGTGGAACTCAGAATGTTAGCTGCTAAGCACAAATGAGGAGTTTTTCTGTTCCAAACTTGGTTTTACCTGACCTCTTCAGAATTCATCAGTTACAGATCAATGCAAATAACATGGTAAAATGGCCAGCCTTTTTAATGCAACGATTCATTCATTAGAAATGTATGTACTTTTAGATGACCTGGAAGTATACGCAAATCAAGGATAGCTCTGGGAGGCAGCATTACTAGCTGAATACTCTTAATGGAAATTGCAAAGTGGTTCTGGTTTTTTGATTTTTAGGTAGAGAATGTAATCTTCTTATTTCTGCAGTATAGGATAATGTAGTAAAAACTACCACAACTATTTTCCATGCATGAACACAAATCACATTTCATTGATATTAAATGATTTTTAGAAAAAAGTACTCTCCAGGTACTGAATGCCATTATTCGCCTGAAGATGCTCAGGTAAATCAGAAAAAGATGGACAAAACACGGAATGATCCTCAAGTATCTTAATGTACCTGTTGAGTTGAAAATGTCATTCAGTGTGTTGAGCTGAGCACCCTTCCTAATTTAGTGTTGTCTTCAAGTGCAGTGCAGTATGAGCAGTGTGAGCCATGATACTGATCCCTGGCATTCTGTGCTTGTTGCTGAACACCAGTTACGAGTCAGATTACCGTTTACCAGTTTTTGAGCCCTGCAGTCTACTGTTCTCATCTAGCAGTCTGTTTATTCAGTCCTCATCTCATTAATGAGAACAGAGTGAAAGACAGTAAGAAAAGCCTTCCTGAAGTCAAGTTATATTGCAGTGCTTTCCTCTTATGTTTATAGCTGGATGTTTTGTTGTAGGAACCATCCCATCATAAATCCATTTTGGATGTTCTTGTTCCTACTGCCTTGCTGTCCTTCACATGTTTGTGTGCAATGCTGAAGAAGGCTTCATGGCTTTTCCTGTGACTGCACTGGGATGAGCTGCTGTATACTCAAGTGAACAGATTTTAAAGATGTCAAACACAGAACATATATAAATTAAGGAGAATTTTACACACATGGTGTAAATCTTGTTTTACTGATTGAACATTTTTCGGTTTGGTCAGTTAAATCTACATTATTGAGCAGCAACATCCAGTATTCAGGACCTTAACTGAACCTGAATATTAATGTAATTTTTGTATGCTTTGAAAGATAATATTTTTATGCTGTTTTTCTTATTATTCTTTTTGAATGTCATTTAGCTCTCAAATTTTCTCTGTTAAAAAACACAAAAACACAAATCAAATACACAAAAATATCCAAGAAATGTGGAAAATAATATATTAATTTCATTTAAATTGAGTGACAGCTACATAATTCAGTTTTCTTTTCAAGTCCATGACAATGAATGAGCAAGGTAAGGTTTATAGGAGTAGAATAGAGTCTGCCAGATTATAAGCAATGATAGTTGTAATCCCTTATTGGTGTAATAATGTTTATACAATAGATTCAAAGATTTTGTGTGCATGTGTAAATCAGAATAAGACAAAATTCTAAAGTTTCATTAGTTTTTATCATAGTGCTTATTTCAGCATATGAAACTGGATCAGTAAAATAAAGCTTGCACTTATACTAAAGTCACATTCAAATAAAAAAAGAATTATTAACCTTTCTCCTAATAAATATGTAAATAAACCTAGAGTGTTTTTTATCTGAAGATTAGAATACCTAAAAAGGCATGATACATATGGGTGTACTGCTGATTGTGTGCTTTAATATAAAAGGAGAAAAGATAGTTGGTTAACTCTGGAGGTGAAGTTCAGTGATATTCTGTCCTGTCTGTTTCTGGTTTCAGGCACTGAAAATACAGTTTCTGTAATAAATAGTGGGAGGTGACCATTTAAGAAAACTTTTGAGGTTGGATGGGTAAATTCCTATTAAATTTGTAGGCAAGTAATTTACAAATGTGCAACCAGTAGATCATTTTAGTTTCTAAACATGAAGGAGTCATCTACTCACATAGAACAATATGTTTTGCCGTTTGTTCTTCCCAATGTTCAGCCATTCTGATTTGTCATCTTTGATGCTGCAGAAGTGACACTGAAATCAGATGCTGCCCACTGGTTCTTCTCAATGTGAAGCATGGCAATATTTTATGGAGGGAAGGTTTCATACAGGGTTTAGAATTTGGTCCATATGAATTTACAGAATCTTAGCATGGACCACATGCTTCATTTGTTGTTGATCAGCAGTTCTGCAAACTCTTTTTGACTGTAGGAGGAGGTGAAACTTGTGCTAGCCAACTCCACTTATATGCTCTCATGCAGAATTTTTGTCCTGCTAATTGCCAAAGAAGTGTCATTTCTTACCTTGGATATCTTTTAGTTAACCCACCAAGTGATGCTGGAATGGAAAAGAAAAAGCACATTGAGAAGTTAAGCAAGTGTGGAAACTTGTGTCATGCTGCATGAATAAATATTTTTGAGCAGATGGTATTGCCTAATGCAGTTACATGATATGAAAGAGAAGAGCCCGAGTGTTTTCAAAGCTCAAACTTCCTACGCTAATTTCCTAATTCAGAGTCATCTGTTTTTAAAAGTAAGTAAATGTATCAGGGCTTATAAGGGGGGATGCGAATGAACAATGGTACATACCGTTAAGCTTTGCAAATTTAAATGGTGTCAGAATCAATGTTAGGAAACCTGTGTTGTATCAGGATTTTTTTCTCTCTTGCACCTGAGATTTTGTTCACGTCCAGCACTAGGGAAATTTTATTTTCTGAATATTTTCATAATTAATTTTAATTTTTGGACAATGTAAAGCATCATTAACGTATATACACAGAAATCAGTGCATGATATCTGCCAGCTGACCTGAAGCCAACGTAGATTAAAGATCAAAAGTAGTCAAAAGGGAAATTGTGTGTCATTATGAAATACTTCAGTGTGTTTTGTATTATGTGAGTAATGAACCTTTAATTTTGGATAAGATTGTTTACAATTGCAGTTTCATGCACAATTATGTGGTTTTGATAAGCAGAGATAATTTAGACTGAGAACCAACCATGAAATGTTTATCTTGAGAGTAAATATTATTTCACTTCCAGGTATAGTGAAACAGGAGTGTATTTTCAAAACTGCATGTCAAGTCTTCATAAAAAATAATACATTAATATCTGCAGCATGAGAAAAGTTGTCTTTAACCATCTCATGAAAATCATTATCTATAATATTTGGGCCTGTAATGCAAATTCTCATGTTTTTTTGCATCACCTACCTGTGAAAAGTCTTCTGCAGTATGTAGAAGGATGTGTTTCATAATTTAGTAACAAATTATTGATGAATTTGATGATAAGTAATTCCTAAGCAGATGTTTACATGGACTGTGCCTTAAGCTTTCCCAGTAACCATGGAACTTAGAATAAAGAAAATCATGAAATTAATTTTAGTTAAGTATCACAGAATCACAGAATCACAGAATTACCCGGGTTGGAAGGGACCTCAAGGATCATGTAGTTCCAACCCCCCTGCCTAGCAGGGCCACCAAACATACACATTTACTAGATCAGGTTGCCCAGGGCCCTGTCCAACCTGGTCTTGAACACCTCCAAGGATGGGGCATCCACAACCTCACTGGGCAGCCTGTTCCAGGACCTAACCACCCTTCTAGTAAAGAACTTTCCCCTAACATCCAACCTAAATCTTCCCTCCTTCAACTTAAAACCATTTCCCCTAGTCCTGCTATTATCAGCCCTTTCAAAGAGTTTACTCCCCTCCTGGGAGTAAGTTCCCTTCAGGTATTGAAAGGCTGCAATGAGGTCACCTCGCAACCTTCTCTTCTCCAGGCTGAACAAACCCAACTCCCTCAGCCTGTCCTCATAGGGGAGGTGCTCCAGCCCCCTGATCATCTTTGTGGCCCTCCTCTGGACCCTTTCCAAAATCTCCATATCTTTTTTGTACTGAGGGCTCCACACCTGGACACAGTACTCCAGATGGGGCCTCACAAGAGCAGAGTAGAGAGGGACAATCACCTCCCTATCCCTGCTGACCACCCCTCTCCTGATGGAGCCCAGGATCCCGTTTGCTTTCCGGGCTGCCAGAGCGCACTGCTGGCTCATGTTAAGTTTCTCATCTATCAGGACCCCTAGGTCTTTTTCAGCCGAGCTGCTCTCAAGGACAACTCCTCCCAGCCTGTACAGGTGCCTGGGGTTCTTCCGGCCCAAGTGCAAAACCTTGCACTTTGCCGTGTTGAACCTCATTAGGTTTACCCGAGCCCAGCTTTCCAGCCTGTCAAGGTCCCTCTGAATGGCATCTGTTCCCTCCACCGTATCGACTGCACCACTCAGCTTGGTGTCATCAGCAAACTTGCTGAGGGTGCACTCCATTCCCTCATCGATGTCATTAATAAAGATGTTAAAGAGCACCGGTCCCAAGACAGACCCTTGAGGGACGCCGCTCGTTACCGGCCTCCACCTGGACATAGAGCCATTGACCACCACCCTCTGTCTGCGGCCTTTCAACCAATTGCTTATCCATCTAGTTGTCCACCCATCAAATCCACCTCCCTCCAATTTGGAGATGAGGATGTGATGGGGGACCATGTCAAAGGCCTTGCTCAGGTCCAGGTAAATGACATCGGTCGCCTTCCCTTCATCCACCAACGCCGTCACTCCATCATAGAAGGCCACAAGATTAGTTAAGTATGACCTTCCCCTGGTGAAGCCATGCTGGCTGTCTCGGATCACATGCTTGTTCTTTATGTGATCAAGCATGTTGTCCAGGAGGATCTGTTCCATAATCTTCCCAGGCACAGAGGTGAGACTCACCGGCCTGTAGTTACCCGGGTTGTCCCTGCTCCCCTTCTTGTAAATGGGAGTGACGTGACCCTTCCTCCAATCATCCGGGACCTCACCTGACAGCCACGACTTCTCAAATATGATGGAGAGCGGCTCAGCAACCACCTCAGCCAGCTCCTTCAGGACCCTGGGATGCACGCCATCTGGCCCCATAGACTTATACTCATTCAGTCTAAGGAGGAACTCTCGGACTTGCTCTACCCTTACAGTGGGGAGGGATTTACCTCCTTGGTCCCCACATGGAGGTATGGGGGTGCAAGACTTAGGGACGTGAAAAAGACTAGAATCCTGGCCACCAGTGAAGACCGAGGTGAAGAACTCATTCAGCACCTCAGCTTTCTCTTCATCTGTTGAAGCCATTTCTCCTTTTAAATTTACCAGAGTAGGCACGTCCATTTTGGCCTGTCTCTTCTGGCCAATGTACCTGTAGAAGGTTTTCTTGTTGTTTTTCACATCCCTCGCCAAGTTCAGTTCTGCCTGCGCCTTGGCTTTCCTGATCCCACATCTGCAAGTTCGGACGGCATCCCTGTATTCTTCCCGGGTGACACAGCCTTGTTTCCAGAGCTTGTACACCCCTTTCTTCACCCTCAGTTCTCTTAGCAGGTCCTTGCTGAGCCATGCCGGTTTTCTACCTCTCCTGCCCACTTTCTTAATCAGGGGAATGGAGACCTCTTGTGCTGCCAGGAGGGCATCCTTGAACAGTAGCCAGCTCTCCTCAACGTCCTTATCTTTGAGGGCAGCGCGCCAGGGGATCTTGGCCAGCATTCCATTGAGTAGCTTGAAGTCTGCTCTTCTAAAGTTGAGCATCCTGGTCCTGCTCTTTGCCAGGCCCACATCGCTTGAGATCACAAACTCAACCAGGGCATGATCGCTGGAGCCCAGGCAGCCTCCAACCTTGACGCCTTTGATGATCTCCTCAGCGTTGGTGAGCAGCAGGTCCAGCAACGCTTGACCTCTGGTCGGTCTGTCCAATACCTGAACCAGAAAGCTATCATCAATGGATTCCAAGAGCCTTCTGGAGCTCTTGCAGCTCGCCGTGTGGTTTTCCCAACAGATGTCAGGATGGTTGAAGTCCCCCACCAGGACAAGAGCCCGTGAGCCAGACGCCTCACGCATCTGGAGCAAGAAAGCCTCATCAGCAGCCTCCCCTTGATCAGGTGGCCTGTAGTATACCCCTAATACCAGCTGACCTTTATTAGTCCCATAAGTACTAAGCTTTTCCTTTAGTAACTGTTTCTGAGACTAGCAACTGTTTACCCCTCTTGCCTCCTGGTGATCTTCCGTTTTACTTGATGTGTTAGCATTCTAGAATGTAAGAAATGTCTAATAACAGTGAGATAAGAAACAAGATTTTAGCTAAAATTGTGATGTAATAGTACCTCAGTACTGTAACTTTATCGTATTCTTTTCTGTAGCCACATTGTCCAGTTTTAATAATATATAGTTGAGAATTTCTTTTAGCTTTATTCTCTCAGAAGAAAACACTATTAGTTTACTTTAGAGAAGTACTAATCTAAAGGGTAGGCTTTGTATTTTAGTGTAATTTCTAGAGGAAAGAAAACTAATTTCCAAGTCATCAATAATTATTTGTGTCTGGGGAAGGAGTTTTCATATTCCATCTCCTCCCATCCCCAAATTCAAAGCACATGAAACAAACCTGAAATATTTTTTCTCCTCCTGCAAATAAAAATTGTCAAATAACAATCTGAGTTTTAAATTTGGCAAATAATGCTGTTCAGATGCAGATGGTGTATATCCCTTTAGAAAGTCAATTATAATATGCCAAGTGTAAGCAGCAAAGTATCTGGCCCATTAACTTGCCCCAGAGAGGACTGTCACGGGAGGGTCAAAATTACGTATCATAATGTGGATGCACACCATCGAAGAGACATTTTCATAACATGTTAAGTGAGCAACTAATGGAAACTCAATCTGTAGATAATGTTGTGTTGTCCTCTTTTGTCATGTATGCTCTCAGGGAGAATTTGTGTTTTCTGGATATGTGGAGATAATGTAGAACGATGAAAATAGTTATGATAATATAGAACAGAGAAATCTTACCTTTTTTTTCTTATTTTTTAAAAAATTATTTTATTTGAAGTTAATTCTGTTTACTTTTAACAGTTTGATCCTTTAAACAGTTTGTTCCTTTAAAAATACACCTCTTGCTGTCTGTTAGCAGTTTTATCTTCAGAAACACTGAAACTACTGTTTTTATGCCTCGTCTTACAGAAAATTGCAAATGAGATGCCTCAAAAATAAAAGAAAGAATTCAGCACCTTTACTTTACCTTAAGATCTTAGACACATCTTAGCATTAATATGAAGTTCCTTCCTGCTTTTTAAATAAATGCTTTCTACTAAAAGTGTCAAAGAAAAGAAAAGTGTGAATTTCATTCTTTTGTAACACAGTCGGGGAAGGAGGGGAGCAAGGGAAGAAAAATAAAAGGAAAAGGTAAAGAAAAGGTCTTCCTAGCAAGATTGCAGTCTCACAGAGAAAATAGTTATGTCTGAAACAGTTCACTCCACAGCGCACTGCATTTCTTCATAGCAGAACCGTAAAGTCAGTGCCTTTTGGCAGAGATGCTCAAAAGTCTTTCCACAGGCTTCAAGTAATTGGGGAATTAAGAAGCCTAATACTTTCAAAGAGAGCAAGAAAATGATGCAACTAGCTCAAAATTCAAGTCATCATAAGATAATAGCAGTGTTTTATTTTTAGATAATGCTACTTATAGTGCCTAATGTGATGTTGTGGATGGTATACCAGTGTCATAAAAGGCATCATAAAGCTCTGAATGTTGATTGCAGCTCCTACAACTTTAAGTATATGCTTACTCTGGCTTTCATTTGCATTGCTTTAGGCTAGCATTGGGGTATTCTCTGGCTTTCTGGGTAATTATTTTTGTGCAACATCATGATATTCCATGCTGATATGTGAGTCTGTACAGCTAAAGTACAACCACAGTAGTTCATGTGATGTGTAATATTCTTTATTTTCAGTTGTCCAGTTTCAGCTTCAGTAGTGCTTATCTGAAGATACTAAATCATAAAACAAAATGATATGCAGGCAGAGTGATAACTGTTTTTGCTTGAGTTTTTCTAAATTAGTTTAGGGTAGAGAGACATATTGGTCATAAACTAAGAGAGAATGGGTTGGGAGGAGTAAGGGAGTTTGCAAAATAATGTCCATGCTTTGTGCTGGTACTTAGGATAGCTAGGTTTGTGCAAGGGAGCTCTGTAAGGCAGAGATGCGTGATGCAGCTACAGTGGAAGTGTGGATGGGGGACTGTGTGTTTTGTGTGGTCAGACAATGGGCACATGCCCAGCATAGGGACACTAACCATGGGTAGGGCAGGACTGCACATGCAGTTCTGATAATTGAATTAATCTACTTCTTTGGTTTTCAGTTTTATGATATGTGTTGATTTCAAGGCTCAAGTGCACAGATTTGACTTGGTTACCTGTATTTTATAATGAAGCATGTAATAGAGACTTCAAAGAGAATCCTTGTAGGAATAGCACCTCTTTGATGTAGTTTTCCCAGAGACGTTGTCCAGGAACATTGTGAATGGATAGTGTAGCTCGTCCCTACTGAAGAAAAAGCCAAAAAAAACATGGGGTGGAGAACCGTTCAGCAGCTTTCAAGCTTGAAAAATTAAGTGACTTGCTTAACCACAGACTAGGAAAAGGGAAGAGATGATCAATTTGAATAATTTTGGCCACTACTGTTTTGTGTAGAGTGCTCCCAGAGTGTCTACCAGAGGCAGTATGTAACTCACAGAATACTTACTGTTCCAGAATACTACCTGACAATGCACTCAGGGAGCCTGGTATTTGCTCTGGGTCCTGTGGTGATGAAGCTTTGCAGATGTTTTCTGTGGTGGCAGATCTGTAGTTTGTGACATGTGTGCCTTGTTCCCTTCAGGCTTCATGCAGCCACAAGCTGACTGTTTTCTTTACTTCATTTTTAAAGTCAACCACACTGATGCTACTGAGAAAATATAGGAAAAGTCATGATTTTGCGATATTGTTGTGTTTTATCTCTTCATTGTGTTGACTTTATTCAAGAGTCTACTTACATTTAAAAAAAAAATAAATTTTTACTGTTGATGAAGAATGTACTATAAGTTAAAAGAGAGCTATGTGGCTGACTGAATCCCTAAGCTGGGTCATTAGATAGCAAAACTGTTCTCTGAGAACCTTTCAGTATCCACAGTGGTTGTGATACTGTAGTTACCATACTTGTTTCTCTATCTTTTTGAAGGACCCTTTCTGTGAATGGGAATTTGTTTACAAGAATTTTAAGCCATTGGAACAGCATGGCTTTGTGCCCTATACCACTGAAGAAAAAGGGACTTGTGAATTGTCTTATTAGTCCCTCGCTGAATGATTGCAGCAGTTGGCTGACCTTCAGAGAAATGGGATGCTGCTGGTGCTCTCCAGAGGCTGACATTATTAGTGCTGGCTGACCTCAGGGAACTGGGTGACCTCCATTTCACTTTCCAATCTCCTGGCATCAAAACAAAACAGTATTTTGCAACATAATGTGAATAAAAGACAAGTATGTTTGCTGTTATATGTAGGGAAAGTGTAAAGGAGGTTGTTGTAGATATAATGAAAAACACAAGGCAGTGTAAACTCATCTAATAATAAATATTAAGGTAGGTTCTCACTTAGAGGTCAGTGGACATTAACTTTATTTTTGTATATATCATGATGCTTAATCTTTAGGAAGAGGATTTGTCATATCATCGTTTATTAATTACAGTGTTGTCACTCTCATTCTGGTCATGGTATTGCATGCTGTGCAGCCATCACGTTGCATGGCAATAAGTATTCACTGTTTTTAAATCTGTGGGTCATCTATGTTTAGATAGATACTGAGAAGAAAAAAATATAAAAGCCTGCAGCTGACTTGAAATTTCTAGGCTGCTGTTATAAAATCCTCTAATGATTCCACCAGTATTTCACAAAAGCATAATATGTGTATTTAACAATTGCTGCTTTCTGCTCACTGGAGAAAATAACTGATGTATTCTTTTCCTTGTCATTACTGATAATGTTTATAGTCAAAACCTGTACTTTTTCAAGCAAAAAAAAATAATAATAATAACAATCACTTGAAATTTTAGACTTGAAATTTTCATGCTTCTTTTGTACTTGTCTTTGTAAGCTTGTATGTATGCATGCAGTACAATCCTGCATAACCACAGCATGATATCATCTAATGATGCCAACAAAAATGAGAGTAATTATTTTGTTTTACCTTGTCAGCAGCAAAGCTTGCTATTATTCAGTCTGCTTTTTTTTTTTTTTTCTTTTTTTCTTTTTTTTTTGTCTTTTTTTCTTTTTTCTTTCTGTACTATGGGCTCACATTGGCTCGTTTCTGGAAAATTAAGTTTTCAGTTAGTGATTAAAAAAACTAGGACATGCTTGGTTTGCAATTGTGGAGTTTCTGTGTCTGTCCTTGCTAAAGAATGCACAGTGGCAGTTATGGTGCTATTGGACATGCCTTCTCTTGGCTTCCTGCCGCTATGCCTACTACTCCGGCACAGGACTCTGGGAAGTTGTTATGGATCAGATTCTTGAAAAATACTATGGGTATACAAATATTACCCAGTCTTCTAGGGTATAAGTTAGAAGAGTTGTTAAGCACCACATGTCCAAGAGCATGTGTCACCACTATATTGTCCATAACAAGGTTAAAAATCCAGAGCTTCCTCCTTAGTCTTCTGGCAAACTGGAGAAGTTGTCAAGTAAACTGCAGTGAGAGTTGGTGCTGTATGAGAGTCATTGGAACAGGCACCTGAACTTCTAACAAATGATGGATTAACACGATGTGCCAAATCTACTGTTTGATGTTGGGCTAATTACCAGTTGCTATTTACCAATATATTAAAGAAACTTGTTTTGATCCTGCTACTGGAAAAGCTGAATTATGTGTTTTATTGTTTAGGTCTAAGTGTCACATTAGATATGTTTTCTTTCTCTCTCAATCCTAGAGGATGAAAAGCCAGGAAAAGTAAGCAAATCTGTTTGGAAGGCAAATGTATGTTTTTTGAAAATTCATTTGTCAAGGTATCTATCTTTGTGCCCTCTACAGAGTGATCTGAAACCTCTAAGCCTCCTCCCTAGCATGATCTGGCAATGGTTCCACAACTAAATTTCAATAGGGCTGCATATGTGAAATTTATTCAAACAAATTTCCTGTGTTACAGTATAATATGTCACAAATATATTCCTGCTTAGGATCTTAACTTTTGTTTTTTAAAAATTGACGCTCTGAAACCCTGATGTTTCTTTATATATGTCAAGCCACTCTGGTTGTTTTAATCACATGTACATGCTACGTGTCTGATTTTGTTTTCCTTTAGATTGCAGAACCACCTTAAACTGCCTTTCTTTTCGGTGTCAAAGTATGTATTGTTTAGAGTTCAGTGAGACAGAAATCTTGTCAGAATATCAAAGCCAGAGGTAGTTTCAGATTGAAATAGATTCAGCTAATTAAATAACAGCGCTGACTTTTCTGACACTGAAAAGAATGATATATTGAGGTACAAATTGGACCTTGGCTCAATACTGAATAACATCCATAATTGACCTTGGATCATAGAATTTTTGTAGGAGTGTGTGAGGAGAAAGAAATCCAGATTTGAAATGAATCTCTTTAGCAGCAGTTTGGAAGGTTTTTAGCAGGTGGGGTGTAGGAGGGAAGCAATTATATAACTGTGATACATAAAGTGTATTTTATCTATATCTATCTATCTATATAGATCATTTATTTATTTATTTATTTATTTTCCCAATGTTTCTAATAATTCAACTGTTAGCTGTTTTCGTTTCTAACCTCTGTCATGGAACATTAACTAAGAACAAATCCAAGTTGCATCATGGCTAAGTCAACAATCATTTCATAGCTGGAGTTTCAAGAGTGAAGTACACTTGGTGTTTGTGTTTCATACATAAATCTTTGGTGTTAGAACTACATGCAGATACAAAAAGTCCTTTCTCATCAAACAGATGTCCATTTTGCAGGTGGAAATTGTGTGATGGGGCAGACTGAATTTGCTGAATATATATGAGCTGTATGTAAACAGCTAATTTCTCTAAGAAGCAGTTATGATTCTGGTTGTCATTTTTTTCTTATCAAGCTGCATTTATGCTCTCTGTCTCCTCTACCCAAGAAACAGTCAGTGTCAGTTGAGAACCTAGGAAGCAGAGTGATAATACGATAATGCTTAGGTAAGATCTTTGTTTACTGTCAAGTGTTTTTTGTTTTGTTTGTTTGTTTGTTTTTAATTAAGTAGATTTAACTCTAGCAAATTGCAGTCTGCAACAGGGAAACTGTTTAATGTTTCCTTTAAGAACTGTATGCACGCATAGAATGAGTTCTCAAATTATAAGCCATCCTCATGCACCTGATAACTAGCAACTAGCAGCAGTGTTTTCTATTCAAAACAGGAAAACTGACAAAAAGTATTCAAATAGCAATGAAACACTGATTTATCAGTGGTGCATACATCCACATGAATTTTCAGTCTAGCTTTTTAATTAATGTTAGGACTAAGAACTCTAAGCAAGAGTGAGAATAATTTTAACTATAGAAAGTAAATGAGGATTTCTGTGTGGCAGAGAACTGGCCGACAGGAGTTTCATCCTGTCAAGGATGCATGTGCTCCAAGAATAGGCACTGATAGTAGGTTGCTGGGTCATCCTGGGACTTGAGAATCCCTAGGATGATCTGCCTAATGATTTTGTGATCCCTTGCTGGCACACTTTCTCCTGCATCTGAAGTCTCACACTATTGAGTATCCTTTGACATAATCATTGACAATGGCAGCTGCACTTGAAATGCTCTTGGTGATGTGATGCTCAGGAATTTAAGACTTGCTGCCTTACAGATTATTTATTTTTTTATTTTAGACAATAATGTATTTTAAAAGAATAGGGGAATCTCAGTGATTCTCTTTGAATATTATGAATTAATATGGTGTAAGTTCTTGCTTTCCAAATGCCTATTTCTTTTTGAAGAAACAGTCTCACCACAAGGCAGGTCTTTTCAGAGATCAAAGACAATGAGCTGTGCTGAAGTAAAAGTGCTAATGAGCTGAAAGCTGCAAAGATCCTTGGGGTGTTTGGGCCTCTGGTACTGATATATCTATCATGTTTTTATGTTTATTTTTTTAAATGAACCAAAAATTGTGATCTAATAGTTGAAGGAATACCGGGTTCTACAAGCAAGTCAGACACTATGAGGTGTGCAGATGCAAGTCTGGAAAGGAGATCCAGATACCTAAATATATATATTACGTAATCCACTTGAAATTCTATTAATAAATCACTCATTTTTTCAGAAAGTTCTATATGATGTGATTCGTGTTCTACAACAGAATTTTGTGCTCTGCAGAAGTAATTGCCTTCCCAGGAAACTAAAGTAGAACTGAAGAAATAAATAATCCATTAACCAAAGACTGTGATACGGATGGAAAGCACAAAGCCTATGCATTTGAGTTCCCACACAATGTATGTCTGCAGACGCATGGAAAGATGTTATATTGGCCTGAAGTAATGAAATTACATATTGAGTTACATCTGAAAGCTCACTGTACAGATGTATATGTTTCAAATTAGAAAAAAATACACTCCCCAGTCTTCCTCACTACAGCCATCTGCTTGTTATTGACAGTCCCGTGAGGTAGCAGAAGATGTTTGTGAGCTTTTGTGGCAGTCAGATGCAGCTGCATTGCTGTGTAATTTGAGATGCTCTTTGTTGGATTTTGAACATTCAGGCCAAATGTTGTGTGTTTGAATGTGTGGGTGCTCGTTGTTTTTTAAATTTCTGGTTTTATTTACTTCTTACAACCAAATGGGATTTCTTCGTAAATTTGTGGGGTTACGGCCGTCTTACTGATCACTCTTTCTGTCAAAGATTAGAAGTAAATGATTGCTAATATAGGGAAATTTTGACTTCTGGGCTGATGTTAGGAAGATGTTAAATGTGTAGAAAGCCAGGCATAAATAGAAGCAACATAATGTATCTCTTAGATACTGTAGTTTGCTCATTCAGGTGACACACAATTTTCACTGAGAGCCTACTTGTCCTGATTTCTCTACAGAGAAATCAGAATGAGTAATCTGGCAAACTAAAGGAATTGTTTAAAGACCATAGGCTCAGGTCTAGGAGGAGTTCTGTGGGCTCTTGAAGAGTTGGTATGATAGGTGGAAGGGAGGGACCTTGGCTGACTTTAAAAGTGGGCCCAGGTGAAACAAATGAGATTTAACAAATTCAAGTGCAAGATACTGCACATGGGTCAGGGCAGTCACAGACAGGATTACAAACTGGGAGAAAAACTCTTAAGAGCGAACCTGCGGAAGAAGTACTTAGAGGTTCTGGTGAACAAAGTACTTGACATGATCCAGCACTGTGTACTTGCAGCCCAGAAGACCATTTGTGTCCTAGATTGCATCAAAAGAGGGGTGGCCAGCAGGGCAAGGAAGGTGATTGCTCCCCCCTACTCTGTCCTCGTGAGACCCCATCTGGTGTCCTGATTCCAGGCCTGGGGCCCCCAGCACAAGAAAGTTGTGGAGATGTTGGAGTGGGTCCAGAGGAGGACCATGAACATGATCAAAGAGTTGAACTGCATCTCTTATGAAGAAGGGTTGAGGGAGCTGGGGTGACCTTGTTTGCAGCCTTCTAGTGCTTAAATGGGGGTTATAAACGGAGTGGAGGTTATCTTCTTGTGTAATCTGATGATTGTGATAGGACAAGGGCAAATGTCTTTAAAGTAAAATTCAGATTAGATGTTAGGAGGAAATTCTTCATTCAGAGGATGATGAGGCACAGGTTGCCCAGAGCTTTCACATTCCTTGAGGCATTCATGGTTGGATGGGTCCCTGGACTGCCTGATTTGATGAGCGGCAGCCCTGCCCTGCACGTGGCAGGGGGGTTTGGAAACTAGGCAGTCTTAAAGGTCCCTTCCAGCCTAAACTATTCTATGATTCTATTATCAAACAGCTATTTTTATGCATCAAGAGGGTAGTTCTTAGCTTTTTGACATGAGTGGCTCCAGTAGATAGTGACAAGGAGTGTCTGGGGATCCTGAGTTCAGTATGGAAAGTACTTTAGAGAAATAAGAGAATGAACACAAAGACAAGTATTAAGGATTGACATAATTTCTTCAGTTTGTGTCTCTCTTGTGCTAAGTGCCAATTATAGCTGTATGTGGGCATGTGTGTGCTTCAACTGTTACCTAACCTAGAGAGTTGAATCATAAAACAAAAATAGCCCCAAAAGATATATGGCTGTGTCTGAACTACTTGGCAGGTTGATGGTTTCAACACTGGGTACAGATCCTTCATAAACTGATCTGGATGGTTTGTGGCATTGTGTCCATATTTTCTGTGTTCATAAGGGAATATCCAAAACATACTCTGACTTAGTTGTCACAAAAGTAATCACAGTAAAAAGAATACATACAGCATATGTGGTAGCTGTCATTCAACCAGATTGTTGTTATGTGACTTGTATTTTTAGAGATAAGGACACAGTCAGATCCTTAATGGGCACTGCAGTACAAATGGATGGAAAACATTTAGGAGTTCAAAAGATTAGCACTATACCAGATGGTGATCAAACTCATAAAAAATAGACTCCAAAACGATGATCCATTTAAGTAAGATTCTGGCAAACACGTAGAAGAGAATAAAAGTTCTCAGTGATAACTCCTATTGTCCTGTGACTAATAAACGTTATGAGCATGACAAGATCAATGTCCTAAGACTAACAGTGGAAAGATTAGACATGTATTACATACTTTACTGGACTAGGAGGGGTGGAAGTCTGTAACTATGTCAACCATAGAGAAAGTTTTCTTTGCCCATAGAGCCTTAATAGCATCTATGGGAAAAGAAAACAAACAAACAAAAAAAATCAAAACAAAACAAAAAACAAACAAAAAAACCCCAAAAAACCAAACCTAACTTTGTGCCAGATGAAAAAACAAACAGTGAAACCCCAGCATAAATACAAATAAGATTTCAGTCTCAGTGGCAAAAAAAGAGGAAAGAAAAGAGTAAAGAAAAAAATAAGGTTTACAGTACAGAGTAGAGAGTGAAAGAAGGTCTCCATGGAATATAAAGCAACTGTAAAAACACAAAGTGACAGAAAAGAAATCTTCTTTTATTGCACAGTTTCAGGTTGATTAATTTGAATCTTCCCATCTTTTGTAGCATTGTCAGGAAGTAGCTCATCTCGTAAATCAAAGGGCAAGACTAGGAATACCGCATGTGGAGGAAACAAAGTCTCTGTGGCAGATGGCCTCATGTTTTCAAAGGGTTCACAGGATCAAGAGGTTTATGTACTGAATTGCTGCCTACTTTATTTGGAAAATCCTCATTCTTTCTTTCAGACAAGATGACACTGAGGAAATCTTCAGGGCAACCTCACAATACTCTTATTCGCGATTTGACCTGCAAATTTTTCTCAGTGCAGAATAGTAGGAGTTGGTCTCAAGTCCAAAGGCATTATTTTGTAGCAGAGCAGCCTGTGAGGGTGTGCTCACAATGTGTATTTGCAGGCCTACTGTTCATGTTCATTCATGCAGTCCATTTTCATGCAGTCCATTTCAGCAGCTCGGCTGAAAAAGACCTAGGGGTCCTGATAGATGAGAAACTTAACATGAGCCAGCAGTGCGCTCTGGCAGCCCGGAAAGCAAACGGGATCCTGGGCTCCATCAGGAGAGGGGTGGTCAGCAGGGATAGGGAGGTGATTGTCCCTCTCTACTCTGCTCTTGTGAGGCCCCATCTGGAGTACTGTGTCCAGGTGTGGAGCCCTCAGTACAAAAAAGATATGGAGATTTTGGAAAGGGTCCAGAGGAGGGCCACAAAGATGATCAGGGGGCTGGAGCACCTCCCCTATGAGGACAGGCTGAGGGAGTTGGGTTTGTTCAGCCTGGAGAAGAGAAGGTTGCGAGGTGACCTCATTGCAGCCTTTCAATACCTGAAGGGAACTTACTCCCAGGAGGGGAGTAAACTCTTCGAAAGGGCTGATAATAGCAGGACTAGGGGAAATGGTTTTAAGTTGAAGGAGGGAAGATTTAGGTTGGATGTTAGGGGAAAGTTCTTTACTAGAAGGGTGGTTAGGTCCTGGAACAGGCTGCCCAGTGAGGTTGTGGATGCCCCGTCCTTGGAGGTGTTCAAGACCAGGTTGGACAGGGCCCTGGGCAACCTGATCTAGTAAATTTTCCTTTAAATTGTTCAAGTTAATACTGCTACATGATTTCTAAAATTTGGGTTAGTTTTCCCATAAACACACTTAATTTGAATAAAGTAATTCATAAGCAAAGGAAGATAGCTGCCATCAGTCATCCATATATATCAGTATACTTAAAAAGCCTGCAGCTGGATTCAGACTTGATTGGGTCGTTGATATATCTAACTGGGTCACAGTATGGCTACAGTAAAGTCAAATAGTAAGATGATAGTGATAAGAGAAAGACTAATCGCTTACCTAAATACAATTGAAAAGATGGCTTATGTACAAGCCTTTGGTTTTCTTCTCTTTGATAAATGCATGTAACTTTTTTATTTTTATTATTTTATTTTATTTTATTTTATTTATCCCAAGCTTAATCTGCTAATGGTCCTCAAAGAAGGTGATTACTTTTTAGCCTGGTACATATTTGATTGAACTTGCTTTACAACAGCACTGATCATAGCCTTTGGGACAGCCAGGTTGTCAAATCAAAATGTAACAGTCATTTTGTTTTTGGTAACAGAAGTCTCTCTAGAGTTTTTACATCAAACAAAATCAGCCTTTTCTGCAGTTTTTGTTAGTATCCTAAAGCTCTGACGCATCTTTTAATATAAAAAAGCATGAGTGCTGATGTTGAGCTTAGATTTTTGTTACAGAAAATGAGAATACACTTTCTGAATAACAGTGCACAGCTCAAGCAATCAAAGCACTACTGTTCATGTGCAAGCTACAAAAGCACTGTTATCCAATATATGTTTTTTTTCTCTCTTCTCCCCACAAACACAGAATTTTTAACAATGTAAGAAGGATATTTTCTCACCATTTAGTAGTGCTTGAAAATTGAATATTTGCATTTTGATCACTGCACAAGTAACAGAATATTTTTATGTCAAAGATTTAAAATACAGTCTCAGAAAGCTAGCAGTAGATGCAAGCAACAATGCTTAATGGCATTGGAAATTCCAAAGGTGAGCATTATGAGCAAAATAATATTATTGCAGATGGCCCTTCCCATAATTAGCCTTCTGGGCATTATGTACTGATACTGTCTCTGGTTTTGAACTAATTGAGTAGGTTAATGTAAGATCTTAAAAATGAAGCCTTTAGAGATATTATTATTATTATTTCCAATGCAAAATCAGTAAGTCATGATGATCATATAATAAAAACATCTCCTTGTGAGCATCAAGGATATCTTCAGCCTGCCCTAGCAGGAAGAGTTTGAATGAGGCTGCTTTATTTATTCAAGCAAAGTGAAACCTAGGAGAGAATATACTTCACCTTATGCTCCAACACATTTAAAAAAAGAGTCAGAACAGTACGTGCAAAAAGTAACAACTAATGGTACTTGAACAGATGGATTGAAAATAGCCAAATCTAAATATATTATTTAGCAATAAACAAGTGGAGAAGGAGACTGAGGAAAAGGCTTCCAGGTTTTGTACCAGAAGGAACAGTTAGGGCAAAGAACCTTGCTTCAGAAAAATATTTCAAAAATTATTAAATCTAAATATAGTAGAGTATATTAAGTATTTGCGTGAAAAAGCAGAGCTCTGTGTTTATTGACATTCATGCATCCTTGTTTTTAATAAGAATACTGCAGGGGTGGGAAGGAGAAAGAAAATTGCATTTCTATTGTACTGATGTTCAAACTGCTCTGGATAAAAAAATAATCCCAATGTCTGTCTGCAGTACTCTTCCCAAATAACCACATTTGCCTTTGCTTTCATCTTCCAGATAGGCTAAGCTGCAGTATTGGATAGAAGTTGCTTGTTGAATATAGCAGTACTTCTCTGCTGTGGTGTGTGCCTTTCTTCCCATTGTGCAAATGCAGGATCTCTGGCTGCTCATTTGTAGCCCTGTTTCTTGAAGAAATTTGGACCCCATAGAGAGCTTCTGCACATCAGAAAATCACAGCCCAGCTGACCCCACGAGGCAGCCTTTCCTGAAAGGGAGATTACATTGAGAATTACAGAGGATACTGAAGGAGCTGATTCAGTGCCATGGATTTGTTTCAAAGTGGTTCTCTGGCACATTCTCTCTTCTCTGTCTCCTCTGTAATCGCATCTGCTCAACGACTTCAGTTGTCATCCACCACAGCTCTGCTGGATGTTGCCTCTCACTTTTGACCCTTCTCACTTGATCCTGGTGTTTTCTGCATTTTCTCACTGTTTTCTTAGAACAATTTACGCTCATCGATTCACTGGCAAGCTGAGCCAGACACTACTCTGCCAATTACAGGTTCTGATTCTTTCCTTGATCTTTGTATTGGTGCTTCATTACTTACCCACTTTCTCCATGCTGCCTCCTTGCTGGGTTTCATTTAAACGTATTGAATTGCATAGTGACAAGAATTAAATTTTACACAAATTTTGTAAATCATAGGCAACGAGTGATGAAATATAATTTATGTAGAACTCTCTAGAAAAGCTTTATTTTTAATTCACAGTATTTTCATTGTTAGAAATGTAACAGAATCACACAGAATCACAGAATGACCAGGGTAGGAAGGGACCTCAAGGATCATGAAGCTCCAGCCCCCCTGCCTGGCAGGGCCACCAAACTTCCATATTTACTAGATCAGGTTGCTCAGGGCCCCATCCAACCTGGCCTTGAACGCCTGTTCCAGGACCTCACCACTCTAAAACATTACCATGAATGTTTTCTACTGAGGTATTTCCTCATTAGAATCTCATGACACATTTTGTTTCAGTTGATATGTTTAGTGCCTAGTGTTTATATTATATCTACAGGTATGTGTAAGAGATACAGAAAAAATTTCACGTGTTTCTCTATGTTTTTGTGGTTTCTGCAATACAAAATTTTTGTGCAAATAGGCTTAAGTAATATATTAAAGCAACAGATTCAGCCAAGCTTAGACTATAAATTCTTATTGCGTAGATTAAGTATCAAGATTTATTTATGTTTATGACAAGCTGCTAATTAAGTAATAACCTAATAACTTAAAAAATCGGTTTTGTTGCTCCAACTCTCTCTGACTGTTGCTAATTATAGCCCAATTAGTTCTTGTTTTACTGTCAAAACAAACTCATGAACAGTTTCTCCTTAATGCTGCCAATATTTCTTAATAGTAGAAAATTCAGTGTAGTTATTCTTTCTTTTTCTTTCAGAAATCAAGTATATAATTTCCTCTATATTCTCAGGTGGAGAACAGAGGAACAGAGCTGTAATTCTTTGATAGCAAACTTAGCATTGCAAAATAGTAGATGTATAAACATAAAAACAAAAGTGTTAATTACAAATACTTCATCAGATGCAATAATCTGCTAATTTATTGAACTTTCTTAGTCTAATTAGAGATCAGTTTATATTGTTTTCACTGTTTTAAGCTTTTGTGTTTCCATCTTCATTTGCTAACCAAAAGAAACACTGGGTGAATGAAATAGCCTTCTTACACACAGAAGGAAAATGTCATAGAAGAATAGCTGATCTGGGATTTACAAATACTTTTATTCATGCTTTTAAATAGGAGCTATATGCAAAAATCAGTATAAATTTGATGAGATCATAAAAGATCAAATGCATTTACAGGCTTGCTGGCATGTCTGGCAAATAATCATTATTCTGAGAAGGGAAACGTGCATCAATCTAATCCCTCAAAATAATCTCCAAAATAACTCTAATCCTGAAAATAATTTTTTGGAATTTGTACAAGGATAAAAAAAAAAAAAAAAAAAAAAAAAAAGGTTTTAGGTTAAATGCTTATAATACAAAATCAGAGTAGATAAAATATCCTAAAGCAGTGGGAGCAATGCAGTTTTGATTCTGAAACTGTGTTGGTGACTGATATATATGTATATATTCGAATATGTATACATGCAGTGGTCTGTCTACCTAAATACCATAAACTGCTTGTACCGTTAGAAGCATTAAAAGCTTCTCCTTACAGCGTGAAAAGGTAGTTCAAAAAATAAAATTCAAAGCCTTTCTATAGCTTTCAATGCATTGGCTGGGAGTTTCCCAAAATGCCATCCATATGGTGGTATTGCCCAAGCAATGGACAAAGTATTTTAGTGGGACACGTATTTTGAGCCATAGAGAGTACTAACAAATAATTCTTAAATCAAAAGATGCTATAAACATTTTACCATATCCAAAAACATATATTTTTTTTCACTCCAGTTGCATAACTTTTCTCTGATAAGGTTTATAGCACGTGTTCCATTCTTTGTCATATTTCAAGATTCTGAAGTTCGGGAAGCCTCTGAAAGAGGAAGCAGGACCTAGAGTGGCTGCTAACATTGATTTTTGAGATTTTCCTGAAATGAGGATTGTCAATAAAAATGTTTGGATTTTACATTAGGATAGCTAAACTGACTTCAAAACTAAACAGTGAGGCACAAATGTAGATGTCTTTTTGGTTGGGGGATTTTATTTGTGGTTTCATTTTTGTTTTAAATGTATAGCTCATACAACTAGGTAAATTGACTATTAACAAAATTAGAATTTTTCCCCAAATATTTTTGCCTGTTTAACAGAATGGAGATGTTTGTGTGTGTTGGGCTGCATAGCTAAAGAAACAATTAATACTTCAATATTTAACAAAACTGATTTCAAGTAGATGTTTTTCAGGAAGGTTGTATATGATTTTTGATCTCTGAGATTACTGAGTCAAAGAACAGTTAGCTTATTGCATTAGATGAATGGTTCAATGCATACAGACCTGATGCTGTTTAACTTATGCTCAGGCCTCACATGAGTGGTTAGCCTGGCATTCCATGTTCTGAGGGACTAGGGACTGTGTTTTTTAGTTCTTTAGGGATTTGGGAGTGCTGTAATTACTTATTTTTGATTAACCTATTAGAGTGGACAAAGTCTAGCTTTATTATCTTTCACTGGCTGTTCAGCAGTAGTATTAGATTGACAACACAATTGCATCCCTCCTGATTTTTTTCAGCTAGCTCCCTTTGCATCTTTTATGAGGACAGCTTGTGCAGCCTCTATTAGTACTTGAATATCTCTAAAATGTGCACTTACACCCATGTTGCTTTACTTATATGTGCTGGGATAAACCTCTGCAAAAGCTATGACCTATTGCAGGATATTTTTGCATTCCTAAAACTTAAAAAGAATTTATGAACAAATGAAAAGTGGGTTTCTTTTCTCTTTCTTTTAAAAGGCAGTAAGTTTTTAATATGAAAAATGTAGCAATAGGCATTTGTAAAATGACAGTGCCATTCTAACTGAAAAGTTTTGGTATTTCTACAGTATCTGTCACCATTTTATAGGAGGTGAATAATGACACATTAGTGCATCACATTTGCTTGATAGCATATGACAGGAACTTTGTGCTAATGCTGCTAATCAGAATGAATCTTAGTCACTTTGTGCTCATGCTGTAGTCACACATACAGAAATTCACAACAGGAACTGACTAATGTGATAACCTCACACTAAGGTGCAGTGCTAGGATTGAACTAAAAGGTGGAGAGCACTAAGCTTCCAGAGGGAGAAGCCAATTAGCACATTTTGCAATGTGGTCTTGCTGTCATATGATGAGAGGTTTATTTCCACTAAATGGAAAATATCCAGCCTCCTTAAAGGCTTGGGTCTTCTGTTCTGCTTCATATTTCCTGAGATGGCAACAATTAGGCAAAATGCTTGTCATTCTCTGGAGTGTTAAAATATTCCAATTCTAGATAACGCCACATATGTCTTACTTTCATATTCATCAATTAGAATGGTAATGGATAGAAAATTATTTTGTTATTTAGATCTGAGAGAGTTCTGCCTTCCTTCTATCCAATATTTGTTCTTTTCTCCTCCTGTTTTTTGGGACATAAAATTAATAGAGCATGTTAGAGCACTTTGTGTGTTGTTTATGTAATACTGAAATTTGTATGGTAAGAACTTTATTGGTATTATTTTATATTAATTTATTTTTCTTTAAAGGTATTCTCTGGACACTCTATAAGCAATTCCTTTCCTTCTAAAGTAGCACTTTAGAAGACCTTATGAGACATCCTTTCCCTGTGTTAAGCCTGGTAGTTCTGGTATGCAATGGACATCATAGATTTTCCTATATCTTATGAAAATATGCCTGATGACTTGCAGAGAGAAGGCAGACTTTTATTAATACAATATTTGGAAAGTAATTAATGGTTTCTAGTACTTTATTGACTATTTTGAAATAGAAAGTGTTTAAAGTCAGGAAGTTGTTGACAGTAAGATGTTAGGAGATTTCACAGAAGGAGGTATTTATATAGTTCATGAGACCAGCCAGAGTCTGGCTGGTCATACCATGCCAACCCAACTGGCAATCCAGATTTTCCAGAAATATCACAGCACCATGATAGTGGCAGTTTAAGTACACGGGTTGTCCCTTTTGCTCCTCCCTCCCCAGGTTACCTTCTTGTTTTTCTACAGCTTTAATATATATATTTGACAGCAAATTTTTAGGGCAGCGTTTCAGTTTTACAGTTGCGGAGCAGATCAATTTACTGATTGTGCAGTGGTGTTAGAGGCTTTCTCTAGGTGAAATCGCTGACCTCATCTGGAGCATTGGAGCAGGCTTGAAATAGTAAGGCTGCATCACATGAAGTCATAGAATCACAGAATGGCCTGGGTTGAAAAGGGCCTCAAAGATCATTCAGTTTCAACCCCAGTGCTATGTGCAAGGTCACCAACCACCAGACCAGGCTGCCAGGAGCCACATATTTACTAATATTATTTATTTATTTATTTCAATAGGGGAAAAAATCAGTGAGTGCTTACATTACAGTGTGTCAGCTGTGAGATGAAGTAGAAATTGATAAGGAAAACTTATCTCAGTAGGAGAGAAGGTGTTATTAAGACCAGATTGGGTCACAGGTGGTAATTCATACTGTTTGGGACCTGGGATAGGACAAACTCACTAATATATGTACAACACCAGTTTGCTTCTCATCTGGGAATAAGGCCCACAGTTGATGATGAAACACAGTAAGTGGCCTTGGTGGCAAACTGGAAATGTTGAGATTGCTCCTGAATATTTTGTGTCAGATAGGTGTAAGTGATGACACTTAGGATCTTTATGACGCAGTTCTGTGCCCTGGAGAGGCACTTATAACTCAAGGACCCAAAGCTTCAATGGATACAAGACTCCTTGTCATTTGAGTATAGCTCATGCTGACTTGTGTTTACTGCTTTAGCATACAGTACGTCCCTGAACACAAACCTACTGAATAGTATCAGCTTGCTCTGATACTATTCAGTACTTTGAGGCAAAGGCTTTGTTGGGTCATCACTCTTCATCTTAAACATTCTTGAGATACTGTTTTGTCCAATCGTGAATGCAGTCAGTGCATTTAAAATAGAGGTATGCATAATGACTTGGGATTGACCTCTGAGAACATGATTGACCTATCCATTTTGTCCACCACTTCTGTAAACTGCTGGGAAGTAAAATCTGTTTTATAAGTCAGCCTATCACACTGAAAGTGTGTAATTTCAAGTCAGAAAAACGTTCTCTGTGTGAATATTAATCACCCAGCACCTTGAATAAAAGCAAACTGGACCATGAAATTGTTAGTGGAGATATATGCTCTACTCAGTCAGAGATGAGAAGACAGCCTGATTCTATTACACATGCATACAGCAGAGAGAATAGGACTGTGAGGGCTTGCTGGAAGCAATGGATGTGTTCTCCTCTGAAGCTCTGCAAGTTGCAACTAATGGTTTCCAGCTCTGTGTTTCATCTGACAGGTACTCTTTAATTGAGTAAATTGACTTTTTAGCCAATTAAAAATACAATTACTAAACAGCAACAATAAAAACAAAAACACCTGTTGAGATGTTTATTCTTGACATGTACCTATCATGGAATCTTTTCTTTTGTATTTCCACCTTGAAAGTAGTTCTGAAATATGTGCTTGTCAATGGCAGTGTTCACTTCCAATGAATCAAAAATGTATAATAGTGGAATGAATTGGTTTCGTCCCTGGTTCTTTGAATTTTGTGTGTCTGAGAAAATTTTCCAGTACTTAGTTTGACACTGTTGAAAAGGGAATATACTTGATTCATGTCCTAGTAATTTCTAGGTTTATATGGAATGAAAATGGGTCAGTCTTGTCATACTACCCAAGTGTTTCATACAAACTAAAATCGGGGCATCAGTCTAATCTTGATTCTTGCAGCACTACTGAAATTTCACCATTCTCTGTTGTGAAACTGGCATTTATATGCTTTTGTTTTCAAACCCATATGTTTCATACAAACAAAGAGGAGTTGAACACCATTTTAATATAAGCCACCTCAGATAATTTGTATTAAATAGAGAAAGTTTAGGTTTCTTTTATGGAAAATGTGTTGCATTTCCATCCATATTTGCCCTTATTTCTGCTCTTATTCCTGCTCTGTAAGTTATGCAATGTGGTTGACATTTTTAGTTGCTGATAGTGAAAAGCCTGTTGGCTGTAAAAAGCGTTTGAAGTGAAACATGCAATTAATATTGAATTTTCTCAGATAATGTTCTATTTCTTACAGAGAAATTATGAAAGCTTCTGATATCATTCCCTGTAATAGAGGAAAGTCTGTTAGCATCAGGATTAGTGACTGAAACCAAGGTCTTAAAGATCACCAAGGGAGTAGTAGAATCACTGTCTAAACTTCTGTTATTGGATTTTAGCTATTAGTGTCTGAATTATTGAAAAACAACAACAACAACAAAGCAAAACAGTAAAATAACAGATTTTTTTCAGAGCTTTCACTGTAATGTGTGCATTTTATCTGCTTATTTAAAAACTAAATCGTATTTTTCAGTAAATGCTATTGCTTTAAATGTTCAAGTATGTTAATATGTGTAAGTATATTTAGTTCATAAAATAGTGCACTCTGTAGTTTTAAATTAGTAGTGATTTGTCAACAGCACATATTTCATTTTTCTTGCCCTCAGAAGACAAGAAGACAAACATTCCTGGCAACGTCTTTCACTAAGTTTTTCTGTGTTATACTTTACTGTTAACATATATCATGACAGATTAGTTTTTAATCGTGAAAGAATGCTCAACAGAAAATTATGCTAGCTGAAAGTTTTCTGGCTCACTAACAGTGTTTTTAGTTCTGCTTTAACACCTAACTGAAATGTAAGTGTAGATTTTCAGCTGGTGTCTTGTTAGGTGCAAAAGAGCAGCAACAAAAACTTGTGTGAACATCTTTGTGTGCTCTAAAACAAAGCATTGCATTAAAACTGTGCAAGTCATGCAGCTACCATTTTGAAAGTTATTTAACATTCTTGCTCAACAGAAGCAAGATAACTTCAGTTTTGGTAACAGCTGAAGTCTTCTATATCTCTGATATCACTTGCAGTACTATTTAGAGTAGGAGAATTTTGTAGGCAAAATCTACTACTTTGAACTCTTATACTTTTCTTATTGACTATTTCAAACCTTTCTTCCTACGTTCCTTGCAATCATTATACTTCAGCTGCACTCACACATCTCATTGACTGTTAGAGTGGTTGAAAAAGGAGAAAGATATCTCATTGCTAATTAGAGTCCTTTTGTCTCTCACCCTCTCCAAGTTTTGGCTGAGTTACAGGAATGAGATTTTTAGATATTTTGTAATACACTGCTTTGATAAGACTAACATGGACCTGTGATATTCTAAGGAAATTCTGATTAACTGTCACAAGCATCTGGGCACCTGCAGCTGGTGCAAAAGGGAAGGGAAAACAAGGAACCCAAACCTCTCTCCTTTACATAAAACCTCATTTCTAACTTTGGAGCCTTAAGTTTTTTTGCTAAATAAAAGGACACTTGTCCTAAACCAAGTGTCTGACACACATGTCCAGTCCACCTAAGAGTGAAAAAACCCTCTCATCGGGTTACAAGCTTGTATTTATAGGGTGCAAACAGCACTTAAAATAACCAGGCAAGAAAGAATTTACTGTAGTAACACTAGTGCTTTAATGACTACTGCACATACATGTTTTTTATAAGCTTTGCCATTTACACTTTAAATGTTAAAAAAAGAGAGACTCATTTGCTGGATTTTATTGAAAAAAAATCAAGTGATCTGAACCCAGGAGAAATACTAGACAATTGTTTATGTGTCTCTAGCATTTTTTTTTTCTTTTTTATCTGTACAATTCTTTATTTTTTTCAGTGAAGTCCAGAAGGTTTCACAAAATGGTATATACAACTTTCTACTGATAACCGAAAACTAGATAAAGTTGCCACTGTTACATATAAGAACAGATATAATGTTATTTACTGATGTCTGACCAATGTCCTTTTCGGCCTCAGAAATCAGATAAATATGGATTTAGCATTGGCTGAGAGAGCTAGGGCTATTTAGTCTGGGGAAGAGAAGGCTCCAGGGAAACCTGAGAGTGACCTTTCCGTATCTAAAGGGGGCTGTAAGAAAGAAGAGGACAGACTCTTTAGTAGGGTCTGTTGTGACAGGACAAGGGGAAATGGTTTCAAATTTAAAGTGGGGAGATTTCAAATGGATATAAGGCAGAAATTTTTTACAGTAAGGATGGTGAGGCACTGGAATAGGTTGCCTAGAGAGGTGATAGATGTTCTGTCCCTGGAGACAGTCAAGGTCAGACTGTATGGGGCTGTGAGCACCTTATCTATCTGTAGGTGTCCTTGTTCATTACAGGGGAGCTGAGTTTGAGTTCCATCTCAAACCATGTTATGATTCTGTGAAATCAGGTTTCTTCCTGCTATGAATTCCTACCCTGGAATAAGTTTATTACCTTTAAAAATCAGAAGCAAAAAGGAAAATGCAGAGTTTACTAAATACTGATTAATTATTTTCATGTATTAAGGAGATGCACATGATTTAAGAATACATTTGATTCTCTTTGCTACCCAGACGACTTTTTTAGTGGTACCAAACTGGGTTGAGCTTTTTCTTACCTATGTTAACTTGCTGCCATACAAACATCTGAGCTCATTTTCTAGATGCTTGTGACTGTTTTTCTCTCCAAAAAAGGAGTTAGTTTAAATAGTATCATAAAAAGGAGGAGAAAAAGAGACAATGGTATCAAGGATAAAGTAATGAAGATCAAATTAAGTAAGATAAATTTTAGCTCCTGCATTTATCATTGGTGTATGGAAAACAGCTTCTCCTTGAGACAAACAATAATCTTATGTCTTAAGATGGAACAAGAGCTTCTTCGTTTCTCAAGTCAAATTGAAATTGAGTCAAATTTTACATTCTAATGGAGATGTAATCCAAATGAATGTGTGTCCCCACTTGGACAAAATTTGCTCTTCCATTGTGAGAAGGATAAGAGACATTTTTATTGCTGTTCATGCATCCTAGATGGATAATTACCTCTTACATATCCTACAGGAAACAAAACATAACAGTGGCCATAAGATCACTACAAATGTTTTTTGAGACATTGAGACTCTTATAATAATTTTTGGGGTTTTTGTTCTTTCTTTTTCTTACTGAGCTCAGAAACACTTTCATGCTAATGAGTTTTTGAAAACATTAGGGAAGACTTTTCAGTCACTCTCACTTTTTTGATGCCCTTTTGTAGAGAGAAAATCCTTGAAACAAAATGACCTTTCTGTTTTTGTTGTGCTTTTTTCAAAGCCTTTTCAAGATTTTTTTTTTCTTTTTTTCTTTTTTTTTTTTTTTTCAGAGTAATTCAGGCTGATAGGGATCTTTGCATAACCTATTTGGCAATAGGATGACCGTTTCTTTGTTCAACACTAACCTTCCTTCTCTGCTTGTTATCTTTGGTCAGGACTGCTTAATTCAAGTCATCCCCTCTGAAAGATATCTATAGCTCAGTTCGTTATTGATTTTTGAAAGATCTGACCTGTTGAAATTTCCCTGCCAATGAGTTAACCTTCTTGCCTGAAGGTGAATTAAAATGGAAACTGACATTTTTAATTTCTTGAGTGGTGTAGCCAGCGGAGCTGTGCTAAAGTGCTATGATGTTGAGTCAGTCTTTAAGTGGATAAGATTTGTTGATGAGCCTCCTTGGTCTGTGTAGCGGTAGGTCTTTGCTCATTTGCAGTTGCTTTCTCAAACTGTTTTAAAATTAATACTGTTAGATCACACTCAGATTTGTTGCTTTTTCTTAAAGTTCTCTTGTAAAGTTACACCTACCAAAGAAATCAATGCAAAGAGACTTAGCAGCAAAGGTTTTATTACCATTAAGCAGGTATCCTTATTGGCAGTGCTGAGGTAGCATTGGGATAACTCTCCAAAAATGCTCCACCAGTAGATCGTTCATGAACAAATTATATTTTTAAGTATGTTGCATATTCATTACACTCCCCAAATCATTATCCTATCCACTCCCAATGACTGCCCAACAGATAGAGCCTTATTTACCAGACTCTGAGTCCATGTTATGATGTTCCATTTGTTGTTCCTTCAGTGGTCACCTTCAACACAATGGTTCTTTATCTTTAATTTGCTGACTCACCTTCCACAGATGGCTTATCTCTATGTAAGACACCATGCAAAGACACTATTTGTCCCAAAGATTGCTGTGAAATGCAGGGACAACCAGAGAAGTCTCTGCACATACAGATAAGGAAGACAAAGCAGAACGTCTTGATGCCTGTCTCTCTCATTCTATGCATTTTTGGTCCTGCATGAGGGGTCTGCAAAAACAGGCACACAGTTTTTCAGTTGGGTGGTTCATCTGCCTTGTTAAAGTAGAACAGCCTTACAACATGTCTCTCCACCTACAATGCTACACTGCAGTTATTATCTGCAATATCTCAAGGCTACTATAGTGTTGCATAATCATATTACACAGCAATTCAGTGGCTATCCTTATAAGACTGTATTAGTAGAGTATTTTTGTAATTACATCTTCAAATCACAAGAATTCAGGTCCAATCAATAAAAAACAAAACTGACAGAAATGAGATGAATTATTCAGTTACCTAAATGCTTGACCTAATATGAAAGTATAATTTCAGTAGGTTTGATTAATTAACCTGAATTGTTTTGGAAACAGCATTTTCCAAATACAGTTTTGCTAATTCCATCTGCAGTGGTTTCTTAATAAGTACTCAGTGTCCTAAAAGTTCTTCTAGGGTGATTCATCAGATAAACATATCTCTCCCTATTTTAAGTCCTTTAAGTCAAACTTGTATATGGTCTATGTATATGCTTTAATGCCTTCTCTATCTTTCACCGTCTCTTAACTGGGAGGTTGTCCTCCAAAACACTTGACAAAATATTTTCAAGTCTACATAATATATATAAGGTGGTACTTTAAAAAAACATATATAAAAATGTTTCCACCTACTATTTGGAGATGTGTTTGTCAAGATAATATATATATATGTAACACACACACACACATATATATATGGCATTATTTCCTAGAAACATCTATTGAAATTCTGGTGCTAATTCTTATAAAATGCCCTCAGTAACATGTCTTCAGAAATCAAAGGTAATACTAGCAAAGCATTTTTGGTGCTAGAACAGAGTACAATAGCAGAGGTCAGCCCCTGTGTCTGTCTTTTATTTCTTCAGTGGATGGAGGAATTTTAAGAATTCTCCAAGAAATTACTAACATTCTTGTGATGTACTCCTAAAAATACTTGTATAATATAAAATTTTTTGCACTAGTGATCTGCTTCAGTTAGTTTGTGGTAGATCAGTGTGATAATGCCAGGTTACATCATGTATTTTTAAGCTGATGTCCATGCTGTAATTTATGGGGAGTTCCCTTTAAAATCCATAGTTATATCATGATCTGAGATACATAAGTAACACATTAATACTTCATAGAAAGTATTTCTTATTTCTAATGCAAAGATTTTGACAAGAAAAAATAATAATTATTTGCATAGAAAAGTTTGTTAGATATTGCCAGCATCACAAAAATACACAAAAGCTCTTTCTTTAATATGTTTGTGCAACACATTTGCCAGATGGAAATAAGTAATATTAGCTTTTTAAAATTAATTATTTATCTCACTTGTGTCTGGAATTAAAATGATCAATTGTAAAGTACTCAAATTGAAGCCATTATTTATTTTGCATATGATGACAATTTTCATATTGTCCTGACAAGATTTCCTCAAAACAAATATAAATCTACCCCCTATCTGATCTGCAATGGCATCTTTGAATATGTACTCATGGTTTAGTTGGTTTTCACCATATGGACCTATGGGAAGGAAAAAACCACAATTTTAGGGGACAGTTGCCACTGAAAATGGGTTTCACAGGAATTCAGCAAATTGCAGATGATAATGAATAATAAATGAACAGAGAATAAGCTTTAGAGAATGTATCTCAGCAAGACATATAATCTTAGTGCACTTCAAAAGATTTATGACTTTATTATTTTAGAGCAATACATAGGCAATTTAAATAATGAAATATTTAAAGGTAATACATATAATTGAAATGTTCTGTAATATTCTGTACTTAGAAGGCGCAGTTTCTTTAAACTTTGCTTGAATGAATTATTAAAAAAACAGCAACACAAAAAACAACAACAACAAACAACAAACAAACAAGAATGAGGACAGAACATCTTCTAAGCTACATTCATGAAGTTCAGGTCTCTTGAAAACAACTGTAGAGAATCTAGAGATAAGAAAATTCTACTTATATGATCCTTCAATGTCTTTTAGCTCTCTGATGATCAGGGATAGAGTGAAAATGCAGAAAAGCTTGTACACTGTGTTCTATGAATAAGACTTCTGCAAAGAGTGAGAGAAAGAAGCAGTTCCCATCTGGAATTCTTGCTTTCTTACAAAAACCCAATTTGCAGAAGAACTAGGATTTAGAGTGAAACACAAAGGTAAACCAGGCACACTGAGTAAACTATGTGCCTGCCAAAAGAAAAAGATGGAAGGTGTATTTGCTTCATGCTTTACTCCTGCTTCATACGTTATTTACATCATGCATGCTGTTTTTCATCGATATATCTAAATGGGTTTTAAAATTTGATATTGTTGTCCTTGCTTTATGCAGGAGAAAGTGTAGTGCGAGGAGACAATAAACAAACAAACAAACAAACACAAAAATAAATAAATAAATAAATAAATAAGTGGTGCATGTAGATCACCCAGCAGGCTGGGAGTACAACCTGTCTTTTGCTGACTTTATGCAACTCAGTTACAGACTTCCTGCTACCTTGTCTGACATTGTGTCTCACAGGAAGTCTGACCCTTTAAAGCAATCAGTGCCCACAGATATTACATGTAATTTCTGATGTCTGTCTGTAGTATCCTAGTTGAATGCTCTGTGAAAAGCTGTTGCAGTACATTTCTTCATATCTCAGTCAGGGAGGTTTTCGGTTTGTTTGCCCTTGGCAAATGCAGGCAGAGTGGGACTGCACACTGAGTTCTGGCACGAGTGCTATGGCCTGCGCTGATGGATGTGCCCCGTGGTAGCAGCAGCCCCACAACCAGCACTTCTGGCTATCAACAGCACAGCAGGAGGCTGTGATGAGCAAGGGGAGGAAATAAAAGGGCAGAAAATGAGACACTGGCATAAAAACAATACTGCTCACTTGGTCTTGATGCAAACTGAAACAGAAATGTTTGATCTTCACTTTTTAATGCATCAGCCTGCTTGTACTGAAGAAAATCACATTTAACAACCCAAATGGCAAAATCATTCATGAAGTGATTTAAAGTCCCTGCAACCTGTTCAATATAGCGGATTGTCATGAGATTGCCTTGAACTCTGTATGAAGGTAAACTGTCCAGTAGTACCCAGCAATTAGTGCTGCAACGCGTGCTGATGCTTAAATGTCATCAAAAGGAGTATTGGTGGTTTTGCAACTGATCTAATTGGGATTCACTCTCATGAAAACTGAAGAGCAAGGCTGAGTTGTTTGTGTTAGTGCAAGGAATCTCAGTTTCCATGTATGCTCACAATGATTGTTACAGTTTCAGTTGAAATACACTGAATTTGCTTTGCAAATTGTAGGCGACTTGAAGGAAGAATGCTGACAGGGAAAACGGGGAGCAATGGTTCAAAACAAAGGGAAAAGACTTAATTTAGCCTGTATAAATCAAGCTTTTAATAGGCAGTGGATCTTGAATTGGTTTTCTCTGTTATGTGTCCCTTACAGGTAGATTCTGATGCAGGGACAGAGGTAAGAGTAATTTATGGTGATGCTATTGTTGGTCAAATTATAGAACTTTTGCTGTCAAATGCTATTTATTCCTGATTGTAGTCCCTGTAGTAAATGGAGTAACTACTGATTTCACAGATTTTCTCATAATTGCCTTGGTGTTCATGGTATTGAATTGTTTTGTTTTTCAAAACAAAACCTGGTGCGTTAGAAAAAATTAGGCGAATGTGGTGTATTTACTAGTTGCTTTGTACAGGGGGAAAAAAAGGAACGACAAATCCTTACATTTCAGTTATTTCTAAAATTTGTATCAATGATTCTACAGCGATGTATATGCTGAAAATGCTGGGAAGCTGTATGACTGCCAGGGAATGCATCATACTTACCTATGCACTCTTCAGCCTTCTGTCATTCATTGCTATAGGACACAGGCACTGAGCTGGGAAGGTCTTTGGTCTGTCCACGTATATCTCTGTTATATCCTAGAGGAGATGCAGAGTAGTTTTCAAGTGTTAATAATAAGAAACCAAAACAAAACGGATGTGGGAGAGATGCAAGGACAGGTTAATGAAGATTTTCATCTAATTTATGAAGCCTATGAAAGTGTTACTGTCTTTGCAAATTGTGTTGATAGAAGAACATTATCTGACTTTTCAGCCAGCACTGAAACTTGATAGAAAACATGAGGATTTGGAGAAATACACTGGTCTGGTTTAACACCACTTATAATGAATGTAATAAATGTTCATGAACAAGCTTTATGTGTAAATAATCTAAAAGAAAATGTATTTGGTATCTTACAATATCAGAAGTATTTATTGCACTATGACTAGAGACTGAAAGCAATGTAATTGCTTTGTAGAACATAGCAGCTCTATTTCTCTTTAGAGCATGCTGCTTCAATTAAATATTCCTTTCATGTGTTCATTCAATAATCATTTTGGCTACTACCACTATACTATGTAAATGAGAAATGAATAGTTAGAGGAACTTATCATAAAAAGCTAAAAAATAATTTTTAAAAAAGTTTAAAGAAAGAACTGATTTAAAATTTGAATAATATTTTGAGAACTAGCTTAAGTTTATGGTAAGTGTAAAGGAAAAGATTTTATTAGAGGTTATAGTGGTAACAGAGAGCCAGATAGTTCTGCTTTGTGAGCTGTCAGCCTTTCATGTTTGCATATATGCTAGAATATACTTCAGGTTATCATATTCCACCACTGCTGCAAGCTGGAGGCTCTCAATAACTTTGGTTGACATTGTGATTTTCAGGGTGGTAGGCAAGAGAATAAATATTAAAAAGTGGCAAACAGAAGGAATTTTGTTTGTTCAATGCACTGAAATAAGTTTTCAGACCAGACTGTCTATAACAGAGGAAAAAATATTTCCCTTCAGTACTGAGAAAGCACATTAAATTCAATTTTTTATGATTTTGTTTTTTTTTCTTATGGAGCATATGACTTTGTTTTAGAGACACTAGTTTTCTGATACTAAAAGAAGTTCTTGCTGGATTAAAACAAGAACAGTCTGGTTCAGAGAATCATAGGAATTGAACGGGATATCTGGAGATCATTGAATTTAACCCCCTGTTAAAGCAGGTTCTCTAGAGAAGGTTGAGTAGTAAAGAGTCCAGGTGGATCTTGAATATCTCCAGAGAAGGAGTCTTCACCACCTCTCTGGGCAGCCTGTTCCAGACTGTCACCCTTAAAGAAGTTATTTTGCATGTTTGTATGGAATGTCCTGTATTCTAGTTTCCCATTACTCCTTGTCCTGTTCTGCATGCTACTGAAACGAGCCTGGCCCCATCCATTTGACTTTCACTCTTCAGATGTTTATGAACATTGATGAGACCCCTTCTCAGTGTTCTCCAAGATGAATAAATGCATATCTATCAGCCTTTCTTCACACAGGAGATTTTCCACACCCTTTATCAACTTTGTTGCCCTTCACTGGACACCCTGTAGGAGAACCCTGTCTTTTTGAATTGGAGAACCCAGAACAGAACACAGTATTCCAGATGTGACTTCACCAAGACACAGTAGAAGGGGAGGATCACCTCCCTTGACTTGCTGGCCACGCTCTTATTAATGCCCCCCAAGATACCGTTGACCTTCTTGGCCATAAGGGTACACTGCTGTCTCAAAGCCAACCTGCTGTCCACCAGGACACCCAGGTTCTTCTCATATGAGCTTCTTCCAGCAGGTCACCTCCTAACCTGTATTGGTGCATGTGGTTCTTCCTCCCCGGGTGCAAGACTCTATACTTTTTCTTGTTGAACCTCATCAGGCTCCTCTCTGCACAGTTGTTCCAGGAATTTGTGAGATTATAATACTAAACTGTCCAGCTAGGGAAACAGTAAGTGTAACACTTTTTGTGATTTCTGATGTCTGAATTTGGATTGGTATGGTTTCTCTTTAAGCTTATTTCATGTGTGCTACACATGCGACTTTAAGTGACATTTCAAAACAAGGTTATGAATTATGATATTTACAGTACTGTTAATAGTATCAGGAGCATCATGTCTATCTTCCTAATGGATGTTAATGGGAAAAATAAAAGTGCTTAGATTTACAAAATACCTCAGTAATTATGTGCAAAGTTGCACAGTTAGAAAGATTTCTAAATAGCTGATTTTTCAGACTTTGAAGTTTGCCTTTATCCCATTGTTTGAAAGTGTGCCTGGAAGGTTGGGGAACAAAGTGAAATTTGCATTTTAGATTCATACACATTGCTGTATTTTTAATGTTAGTTTTTGCATTTCCTTGTTAATCTAGGGAATGGAAAGAACTTGCCCTTCAGATTCTGAAATTGAACTGCAGTGTCTTATACTCCAAGGAATAAAAATTTTGACCTAGGTGTCATATCGTTTGTAGGCATATTTGATTCTCCATTATCTTCCTCTGAATCTTAGACATTGTTGTGTTTTATTCAGTTAACCTCCTTTCCTTTTTTATCTCCCTTCCATATTCTGAATCCATTTTCTTTGATGCAAACACTGCCTTGTGTGTTCTTTTCAACCTCCGAGACAACTGGGAAAGACAAAAGCACTGAATAGAAACGACAGTCAAGGTGATCCATAGCACTCCAGTAAAGGAGATGCTGACACACAGAGCATGCAGGAAGCCCTACAGCTCCCAGGGAGCTCCCCATGGGTGGGAATGATGTGAAAATAAAGGTTTTGTCTATCAGTGTTCTGCTGCCTTGGTACTCCCAATAGTATAAATTATCGGATCTGTGTTTGCAAACACTGCCAGCTTGTCATGTTGGCAGCATCTCAGATTCTATATTTAAATAAATAAATAAATAAATGTTAGCACTAATTTATGTAGAGTTGCAGCATTTTGCTGTATTACTCATCATTGTAATAGACAGTGCATCTATATTAGTGAGACCCACTTCCCTGTTTAGACTTTCATGATTAGCTGCTGTCTGTGATAAAAATACCCTTTGCAGAAGTAGTTGTTTTTCCTATGTCACCACCACTGCATAAAGCAAATGTAGTTATGACAGGTATTCTGTATCAACTTACACGCATGATTCTTGCATTTCAGTCTAACAGAGTGGATCTGCCAAGTGATTCTGGCTGCTACTCTGATCCACTTCTATTCTCAGTGGCCTACTGCTGTTCGTTCTGCTCCTTGATGGCTGTGCTATCAGGAGCTGCAGTTTGCATTTGTGGTTGTCTCCAGAGTCCTTTAAAGTCTCTTTGATCTGTGTCTTCCTGACCTCTCTTGAGATTTGCTGCTTACTCTTGAGCTGGATCTTGTAATACTCATGTCCTTCTGCTTCCCATCCCTGTGTCATCCACTTAACCTTCCTGGCCCACTTCATAGCCTTCTCATAATACAAAGAAAATTTGAGGTCTCTACTACTGTGTACTAGCTTGTTTCTAAACTTAAGAAAAGTAGATTTCTGCTAATCAGTTTCCCAGTAGTCTCTCTAAATACAATCCTCTCAAAATACTAAAAACTAATCTGCTCATTGTCTTGTGCAGTCAGAGTCTCTCTGGCATTAAACTATTAATGCTACTTACAGACACCAAACTAGTAATACAAATGGGTCAAAACAGGTTCTTGCTGAAAGTACAGCAAAATCCAGCTGAAATCAGTGGTGCAAATAACATTTGTTAAAAATAAGAGTAACATCTTGTTTGATGCTTTGAAGACTTTCATGGATGCAAGTTTGTTTATTTGTTTGGGGCTTTGTATTCTTCTATTTGTATGGGGAAAAAAAGCTTAAGGGATTTTCACATAGCCTTATTTGCCCAGGCTCAAAGCTCAAAATAAATTTGTTTTTTATTTTTCTTTCAAATAGTGTTAATTTTAATATCTGAAATAATATATAAGATACCAAATACTGTAATAGGTTATTACGTATTTTGTAAATATATTATGTAAAAGGTTATTGCTGTTTTAGTGGGGGTATTTGTCTTGATTTTTGACTCCATCATGATTACTTCAAAGAATTTCAGTACAAACTTATAACAATGGCTAATTCACTCCCTTCCCTGCACCCCAACAAGAATAAATGTTAATCCTCCAGAATATTAGGAGGAATCTCAATATTGTATTCTACAGTAATCTCTTTAGAAGACAAAAAATTACAAATGACATTTTAAACTCACTATGACTTCAGTGACAACTCCCAACAACAGAAAGGATGCAAGCTTCCAATTTATTTCTGTATATACCATTTGTCAAATGCCAATTAAGCAACATGCAGATAAATTATGGTATTTTCTGGAGACAAGTGCAGCCTAGTCCAGGTAAAGCGTGATGCATCCATCTAAATCTGTTTTAAACAAAATCCCAAGAAAGACTAATTCGTGTTCACAGCAGTAGCTATCTTCCCAGTGCCAAACCATGTATCACATTGTCTGCTTGCAACTGGATCAGTGCACAGCAGGGAGAGCAAGAGCGTGTGAGGACTGCTGCTGTGGGAAGTAGAAAACCTAAGGAATATTCATAAAGAGCCAATTAAAACATTATATGAGGCCTTGATTAGGCTTGACAGCTTTCTTAAAGAGTTTCTATTGTTGTTACTAGTGCTTAGCATCAGCTGAGGATTTGTGAAAGAGCAGCTGCCCCCACCCCCCTGCAGCCTTCATAGAGATGGTGGTTGTTGAAATCTGTGTGGGGTGTTTTGTTGTTCTTAATCTTTCTTTGCAGAGTTGCATATCTATGCTATATGAACTTCTGCTAGATAATTTTTTCCCCAAAGTTTGTATATAAAAATGTCTGCAGTCCACGTTGAACACAGATTGACTTGCTCCTGGCTGTCAGCCTGTATGTTCTCTTCAGTCTCGTGTATGAATTTCAATCTGCAGATCAGTTGCATACATAGGAAAGTGTGTAAGTACTGCCTATAATAATGATTTATTATAAAAAAAGATGTTGCAGGTGTTCTGCACTTGATTATCTCATGCCTCAAAATGATCTTGATCATTCAAAATGTCTGTGTTTGCTTTGTTTATTCATCAAATGTTGAGAGTCTTCAGTGCTGTTTTGACCAGCAGGCAAAGGAATAATGGAAGCGTGTGCTGCATGCTTTCACTTCAATCTATGGCAATGAAAACCAAAATGACAGTGGATTAGGATTACTTTGAGATGCTTTTGTTGTTGTTGTTTGGATCAAATTGCAAAGCCACTTTACTCAGTTCAGAGATATCTATTTGCCTGCTTTTCTGTGATTATTTTCGAATGAGCCATATCTGGCACTGACCCTTACAATGTCTTTGAGGACACTTAAGACATGAATGAGTTTTGTAGACTGATTTATTTATTTATTTATTTATTTATTTCATCAGGAGAGAGAGATGGGTATCTGTAAAGGGAATTGCAGATGATCCTATCTCTTTTTGAGTGGTCTGTATTGTAAATGTATGGCAACATGAATCCTCTGGTAGGTGCTTGTTAGGAAAAGTGACTCCTAGTTCTGTAATCAAATGTGGAATAATTTAATGGGAGATTTTAAAGTTGTGTACAGATGGAAGCTGATAACTTTTAGTTAATTTGTGTTTCAGAAAGTGCTTTCAAAAGGAAATGGAAAAAGGATGTTTTATTTATCAGAATAATTTTGAGCAAAGTTTCTGTTCATATAGTTAGAAATGTTCGCCTCCATTTTATTTTCCCTTTTTAGAGAAAGTAACAAAATAGGAATTCCTCTGTCTCTTCCTTCCTCCCCCTCTTTCATGTAGATAAAGAGGAGGATCCAATACAATACTAACATTAGCAACATGTTTATAAACCTACATAAAGTTAGAGGTGCTGCTTAGTTGTCTTCTCTGAGAGCCGCATCAATGTTGTTAGCTGGTACTCATTGACATGCTTTTATAAATTTGCATACTACTTTGCAGCAAAAGCAGAATGCCATTTAGTCTGTCCATGCACCTGTCCATTACTAGAAATTTGCTAGATTCCCCTCCAAACTGCTCTTCATGTATAGTATGGTAAAGACCTGTAAAAAGAAGGGTTTCTTCAGTGAGTACACATGGTATACACAGGGTGCAGTGGTCTGTTGGGATGGAAATGTGTAGTTTGCAAGCTCAGCTTTATTACAAACACTGTTATTTAATTTCTGCTTTAATCAGTGATTTTTGATAGTTTTTCTAGATTTTCTTTCTGTTAATGTTTGGCAAGAATTCAAAGTGGTATTCTGAAGAAGTGGTACATCAACTCTGTATAAATACACATAAATTAAATAGAGCAATGATTATGTCATCTGTAGTAGGCTGGTTAGAGATGGCTTAGGATATTTTTGTTGAAATGGAAATTGAAATGTATTTGAATTCAAGATATATTTATTTTTTCATGTATCTAGCTAAATATTATTCAGACTTTATCTGCAAGAAACAAGCAAATCATAATAATGAACAACTGGAGGAGTTTCCATGCAATGAATTGATCTCTGCTACCTGACAGTGATACCTAACATTAATGCTTAGGACTTTAGGACCACAAACTCTTCAGCTGAGGTGCGCTCACTGTTGGCCCAAAAATGTTACGATGAGGAACACAGATTAATTGTTGACATCAGTCCTTTCCCTCCTTTCCCCAGTTTGCTACTGAAGTTGGTGTTTAGTAATCATTCCAGTTTGGATTGGAAGGGATATTACAATCATCTAGTTCTAACCCCTGCCATGTTCTAATCCCTGCCACAAGCAAATTCCCCTACATCCAGTGCCACCACACTCATGGTAAAGAATTTCTTCCTTATGTCTAATCTAAACTTTCCCTCTTTTAATTTAAAGCCATTACTCCTTGTCCTGTCACTACACCAAGTCCCTCCCTATCATTCCTGTAGGCCCCTTTAGGTACTGGAAAGCATCTCTAAGATCTGTCTGAAACCTTTTCTTCTCGAGGCTGAACAGCTCTTTGTAGGAGAGGTGTTCCAGCCCTCTGCTCATCCTCAGTACCCTCCTCTGGACTCACCCTGTTGGGTGCATGTGCTTTGTATATTGGTGGTACCAGAGCTGAACACAGTACTCCATGTGGTGTCTTAGAAGAGCAGAGTGGAAAGGGACATCCACCTATTATGACCTGCTAGCTGAGCTTCTTTGTATTCAGTGCAGGCTATGACTGTGTTTTTGGGCTGCAATTGCTGATATTTACATTAAAACTGGTGAGAGTTTTAAAGTCAGTGGGAATCAGTACTAAGGCAGGACTCATATTCCTTCCAGTAATTCAAACACAAACTTCTTTAAATAATTTGTATCGGCTATAATTAATTTAACTTACTGGTGTGCCGTAACCAGAATTCTTCTGTTAACCTGTCTTGGAAATAACAAAGTCTCCACCCTACAATTCCTGCAGCTTTACTCACAAGTGGTCTTGGTACAATCTCTGGGGCTATCTAGATGAGTAAAGAGTGAGTGGCCTGACCCAGATTTTTCATGGAACAGTAGCACTCCATAGTCAGAGAAAATGTATTTGGAGTGGCCAACTGTCTGCAGGTAGATGTCTTTTCTTTGTGAAACTGTTATGCTTCTTTTTCTTTTTTTTCCTCAACTGCTCATGCTCTTTTTTCCTCACAGTAAGTCAATACACAATGTGTAAATACCACTTTCCAGATTAGAACTTTATGAGAGAGACCTTAAAAAATTAAAAGTACAGTTCTTTATCATATGATTTATGCATTTTTTGATAGGGCCTGGTGAGGACTGAAACTTTCAATAATAGAAAAAGGAGCTATGTCAGCTTTCAAGTATATAGATTTTTATTGATCTCACTGTCACTAATTATAGAAATGTGTTGGCTATTTATCGTATCATATTTATCATATCATATTTATCATTTCTTCCATATAACCATTTCAGAGCTTTTCTGGTACAAGCACTTTTTAACTTTCCTTTTCTTTTCCTTTCCTATACTGAAGAATAGCTGTGAGCTACCTGAAATTGCTTTTATTTTTTTCCCCAAAATGTATAGTCTTGTTCTAATTATTTAACACAATACAGCAGAAGAAAAATGAGTACAAAGAGTACAAAGGGAGTAAAATAGAATTGTGAAGCAAAAGCTAAGGCAGTCCAAAAAAGAGTTTTCATATAAGTGAGAGAAAGTATTAGATTCATGCCTTGCAGGTAGGAACTTTGCCTCCTGTTTTCTCAGTCAAAACCATGTTTCTGATAGCTCAGTTCTTAGGTTACTAATGAGATTAATTCCTTTGTATGTTCTTGAAATTAAATGTTCAATTTGCCTAGGATAAAAACTGAAATCTATCCATAATCATAAGAGAATAATCCAGTTTTTTTTTTTGTTTGTTTGTTTGTTTGTTTGTTTTTTGTGTGTGTGTGTGTGTGTGTGTGTGTGTGTTTCTCTAAGCCTGAAGTTCTTAGAGATACTGAAAAAACAAAACTGATTCTCTCAGCTTGGATTCACACCATGGTCAGGGAGCAACTAGGCGTGCAACATTAGCATCTTCTCTTCTTTTCCAGGCCCGTGGGGGAGATGCATGGGAGATGAATGTGGCCCAGGTGGCATCCAGACTCGAGCAGTATGGTGTGCCCATGTGGAGGGCTGGACAACGCTGCCCACCAACTGCAAGCAGCCAGAGCGGCCGGACAACCAGCAGAGCTGCTTCCGTGTCTGTGACTGGCACAAGGAGCTGTACGACTGGCAGATCGGCACGTGGGACCAGTGCCGGCCTGTCCTCTCCCGCAGCCATGAGAAGCCCCAGGAGTGCCTCAGAGGGGAGGATGGCATTCAGACAAGAGACATCACCTGCATCCAGAAGTCCAATGGGGTGCCTGCTGAGGATGTCATCTGTGAGTACTTTGAGCCCAAGCCCCGCCAGGAGCAGGCATGCCTCATTCCATGCCGCCAGGACTGCATTGTGGCTGAGTTTGCCCCTTGGACAGAGTGCTCTAAGACCTGTGGCAGTGGGCTTCAGCATCGAACTCGGCATGTGGTGGCCCCACCTCAGTTTGGTGGGTCTGCTTGCCCAAATCTCACTGAATTTCAGGTCTGCCAGTCTAGCCCATGTGCTGCTGAAGAAAGCCTCTATAGCCTAAATGTGGGACCATGGAGCGTGTGCTCAGTGCCCCATTCAAGACAAATAAGGCAAGCAAGAAAACGGGGGAAGAGCAAAGACAAAGAAAAGGACAGAGAAAAGGCAGTTCGGGATCCCGAGGCTCGTGAATTAATTAAGAAGAAGAGGAATCGAAACAGGCAAAACAGACAAGACAACAAATACTGGGACATACAAATTGGGTATCAAACCAGGCAGGTTACATGTACTCACAGAAATGGGAAAACTGCTGCTCTGAGGTAATCACTGTTTCTTCACTTGCAGATCATTATTTGTCTCTATTAGCTCTAAGATAAAGCACACATAACAGCATGCTGGTATTATTTCACACAAACCCAGGTCCCAATTTACCACTTGCACTATTTCCAGTATGAATATCCTTCATCAAGATCAAAACATTTCTGTGACAAATGTTCAAGCTGTGCTGGGGATCATAGTAAGCATCACATGAACGCACACTGTTAAACCATGCTAACTCCATATTCTCTGTCTACACTGTTTTCTCTTAAAAACTTGATGAAATTTATCAAATGTCAGCTCTGTTCCTGTGGATTGAGGCAAGTTTTCACCTGCAGATTTTAATGAGTTGTTCATGTTTGGAACAGGTGATGTTATTGCCTGCAAGGCACAAAAGTTTCAGAACAGTCTGGGTATGACATATGACAGAAGGAAGATACTGCTTGAGAGTGCAGCATTTTGTCCATTGCCTCTTGTTATGAAAATAACATGCAGTATTTTTTGGCCTTTTAGCTTCCTAGAGTGAAATTCCCAAGACCATGAAACCTCTGTGTGTGTACCTTTTCCCACTATTTTTAATTTGCTTTTGCATCTTTTCCTTCTTTTATTTCCCTGTGGTAAACTTTTCATGATCAGCTGTTTTTGTGTTTTGTTTCTGTAACTCTTTCCATAGGTTTCTGAGCCCTTTTCTGCAACCATATGATTTTCCACTTGCTTGTTTTGTTTGATGTTCTCCTGCTAGCTCATGTATTTCCCTCTTATCATCCAGAACATTTTTGTCCAACTGTAAGTCTTCTTTCTATCTCTTCTACCTTCCTCTGACTGCAGCATTATTCTTTCTACTTTCTTTTCTCCAATACATGATCAATCAGTTTTACTTCATTTGTGAAATGGGTAAGATTCCTTGCTGGATCAGGTTGACATCCATTTCTGCTATGTAGGCTTTTAATAGCTTTTTTCAGGGTACTTTTCTTTGGAGCTTCTGTTATGCCAGTTTAACGTTCCATCATAGAAATTGCAGTAGCTTCAGCCTTTCCTTTCAGAAGCCTAGTTACAGCTTTTCAAGGATGATAAACATTTTTAAGTATATTTAATCACAAAACATCAAATTAATATAAAATTTTCATTTCTCCATGGCTGAATGAACACACCCCCAAATATCTGTCAGTGTAAGTCCAGATGATTAATGCTACAGTACTGGAAAGCTTGGGTTGTTTAGCTGGGAGGTAGTACGACTGCATGCGGATGTGAGGTGTTTAATGGCATGTAAAATCTTGTCAGAACAAAGACTGGGATGAGTTAATCTCCATATATCATGGATGTAGAGGGAGAGTAAAAACAGTCTTAATCACAGAGGTGCTGAATGACACTAGACTTCCTTATACCAGGCATAGAGAAGTTCTGAAAAAGACTGGAGAATTTGTGGTGCTTCCATCTTTGAAGGTTTATATGAATAGGTTAGAAACACATATCAGGAATGGTGAGGGAAGTAATCATTGAATAACTCTGAGTTAGGGTTGAATTAGTGTCCGTACAAGGAATCTCAAAGCCAGAGTGCTCAGACAGTGTCAGCTTTTGACTGCAGCACTGTCTTGGTGGTGGTACAGAAAGAAGTTGCTCTTACCTTTTCCCTTCCTGGTTCACATTATGCAGCCCACGCTGTGCTGCAGCCCAAGAATGTCATTATGCTTTAAATACAAAGAATAATTTATTAAACACACCAATTGCTAGTAGCTAGCAGCCAGACATTCTGTTTGAAAGTCTCCAAGATTTCCTACCTTTAAACAAATAATTCAGAATGACAATATTTAGAGGAAGAAAAAAAAATAAAAAAGGAAGTTGGTGAGGGGAACCTTCCTGTGCTGAGATTCTGATAAATGGCACAAGAAAGATAAAATATAATTGGCAATTTATGACATACATTTCTCATCATCTTTATACTTGCTCTTGAATTCATTCAGATCAGTAATGCTGTCTTAATTGCAGACACCTCAGCATACCATAAATGCACCATATATTCAGGCTGTAGCAGGAAAATGGATGAATTCTGTTGCCTGAGGCAGAGAAACAATAGATGGTACAATGTAGGAACAATTCTTCATTGGAGAGAAAATGATATAAATGATGCAGTGGATATTTTGATGTCTAATGAATACAATTTTATGTTGTAAATGTAGAAAGGATTTATAATATAATAGTCTTCCCATCAAGTTCAGCATATAATCTTTTTTCTTCCAGTTGCACAGTGAAAACAAGAAAAAATGGTTAAATGACTCCTGTGAGAAATTCTAGCACCTTTGCTTTTAAAAGACCAAACTATATGTCAGCTATATTTCTATCAGTTTATTTTTATTCTGTGTTCTCTACTCTGTGGTCAAATGCTTTATTCTATGGTTACCTTTCCAGAATCTCAAACAATAGAATTATTTTTCTACCTGGGTTGTCAGTGCAGCCAGTAAAACGATTTTTATAATCTCCATCCATAGTAGGCATGTTACTAAATAATATGACAAGTAAGGTGACTGGATAACCTGCTGTGCTCATGTGAAATGCTCCTCAGATTGAATAGTTCATTTTCAGTGAGTTTTGACTTTAGTAATCAGAAACAATCAGCCCCCTGGCAGCGTGACTGGAAGAAGAAAAACCCTCAGGCAAGTAATATTTTTGCAGAGGTAGCAAAATTGATACAGTATAAAAAGGGTTACAAAAAACAAGTTTCAGAAGGATGCTCCAGAGAAAATGATTCTGTAAAGCTGTCAGCAAAACTTCAAAAAGGCAAATTCTCTAGATACATCAGCACACCAGTCATGGTAAAGAGAAGTGAAAAAAGAAAATCAAAGTGTAATTTATACACTTCATTGCCAAGTGAACAATACATAGTCTCCCGTGAAGGATGAAATATTGGATTTTGTATTGCTTGTTCTGCAACAAGGTACTTGTTATACAGCCTATATTTGCTTTTTTGTTTCCCTCTGTCTGAAATTCTGATGCATTGAAAGCACTTTAAAAATAGAATTAGTGGAGAAGAGAGAATTCAATAATTAAAAATGTCTTCAAAATGACTGCCCTGGATATATAGCAGAACTAAAAGAGTGTCACTCTTAGTGTAGAGGACTGATCCTCTGAAATGTTTTCTCTTTTTTCTGATGAAAGTGGAGTCAGTCAGAGGTCCCACAGAGAGCCATTAGACTAAAAACTGGCAATGTAGAGAAACACAGTGTGTGTGTGTAAAAAAATATTGGAGTTGCAACTCTTTGTGCTATTACAAGTTGTGGTGTTTGTGCCTCATGTTAAGCCTGTTGTTTTCTATTACAATTTATACTCTGTTTTTGTTTTCTTCTTTTTCACCAGAATTTTAGCATTTAATCTCAGTCATTCCCTCAAAATTGTTTTCCTGAGCAGACTTGCAGATAAAATATTAACAAAAATGTTTTGGAAGTTTTTATACAAGCCTAGGAAATAATACTTTGCTTTTGCAGTGTTTTAGCATTCATCACCATTTCACTGAAAGTCTTTGCTAAGTAAGATTCCTCTGGACTTGGGAAAGGGTATGAAATTTGGAAAGACAGGAGCAGGTTATGGACACAAGCATTTGTAACTGTAGATACGTGGAACAGAATTAGTGTTCGTTCTTGACCTGTATGGTTCTGTACTTCAGCAAAAAATTCCCTGACAAAACATATCAAGTTTCCCTCTGGTTGGTTGGCTCATGCTCATGGTGACAGGCTGTGGCTGTTGGGCCAAAAGGCTGCAAGTGGGATTGTATGTAAAAGAGTTCTGTTAAAGCTATGAGTAACTATTAAAAAAAAACCCAAAACACCACCATTCTGCACATTTATTTTTCACTTGTTTGTATGTAGCTCATTATCTTGCTTAAACTTCAAAAAAGAAGCTCCTGTCTGCATGGGAGAAGAAATGGAAAAGAAGTAGGAAGCAGACCCTTGCAGCTCTTTGGCTTCAGTTGCCCCCCAGAGTGATTACTGATCCCTTACAGCATCTTTGTAGCAGAGGCTTGTTTGAGAAGCAGAAGAATATTGATGGCTTGAGGTTATAATGCAAGAGGCATTGTTTATATTCAGGGCTTTTATTTATTTGATGGGAAATCATATGCAATGGCAGTATTGTATAATGGTGTTGGGAAATAGAAGCATTCAAAAATTAAAAAAAAATTAAAAAAAATCAGAATTCTTCATGGGCAGCTTGGTTTAGCTGCTTTATACATTTAACGGTACAATCCTTTGTCCTCCTTGGAGAGTAATTATTTTACTGTTTCTTATTCCCCTCACTGATTCTGTGCATTTGTGCAGTACCTAGTGAAATATATCTGTACCTCATGATGAATTAATCTCTCTTGGAATGATACCATTACTGTTCTTTACTTAATATACTTTCTATACTTTACACTTTAATTCCGGGTTTGGGAGAGACTGAGTTTTTGTTTCTTCCAACTTTATAACTGAGAGAAGAGAGTTAATAATGGAGTAACAATTACTGAAGTGCCCTGTTAATTTTAGGCACACAGTTTGAGGTATATAATGCCTGATTTTTCAGGTTACTTCATGTAGACCTGTACTCGCATAAAGCACATCCACTGTACTTGTTACTGACCATAAGTCTTCAGCTGGATACCCAGAGAATTAGAAAACAACTGTCTGATTTAGGCAGATGAGCAAGTGATATTTAGAAATCACTGGCTAGAAAAGAGACAGAATCTGATCTTCTAGGGTGACATTTTTATTTCATTGGTCTATCCCTGTCCTAACCCAGTACTCATCTCGTGAATCATGGAACAAATGCCTCCTTCCACATTATGAGCTCTCACTGTCCATTATCATTTGCGTGAAGACTGTGAGTTACAAAAAATATAGCATAAACCTGTCACTTTCCATATGCCATTGATCTTGAGAAGGAGAAAAGTCATCCTGATGTATGTGTTGTGAGACAGAAAATGGAGAATTTCAGACATACAATGCAGCAGCTTTGTTTGTTGTTCCCTGTCAAATAACCCTTGCTTAAAAACAGCCTTTAAAGGACTCTGTTCTCTGGGCTTCCCCATGGGACAGAAGGCAGGAAGGGCAGCATGTGAAGGTGGCAGTGGTGATGGTGAAGTAGCTTCAGGGAGGCACAGTGCAGGAGTACAGAGGGATGGGTAGCAAAGCAGAGTGGGCTGGTGGTAGAGGTGAAAATGCATAAGCAAACTTCAGCTTAGTGAGGACCTGGTTAAAGTATGCATGTCTGCATGTCTGAAGGAGGCTTCTTGTGTTATTGGAAAGGAAGGTCTGTAGCTGTTCTTGTAGAGGAAGTCTCCAGGCCCACCAAACTGCGGGAAGCTGTAGAGGGTTCAAGTAGCAGAGCACCTGTAAATATCTCATATTTGGATTATGAGCTGTACGCAGTTGTCTTGATAAATTAACTTGGAATTAGTCAGAGCACATGCTGTTAACAAATGTAGAAGAGAGAAGAAGACAATTATTGTGGAAGAAAAACCTCCTGATAACTAAAAACTGAGGGGTAATTGTTAGGTGCATTGTGATACAAAATTGTAAAATATTATTAGAGAAACAGGATGCAAACATAGTTGCTTCCCTACCACTTTCCATTCTGTTTTTAGAATTTCCATGAATGTGAAAGTCAGCAGCTTCCCCATAGATTTTTAATGTGATTTTGTTTGAGGCAGTAGATGCTGTGGAAATGCATAATATTATTCAATGGGTGTTTCTTCTTATTCTAAGTACCTGCTCCATCATCTTACTGAGGCTGCTGTTTTGACAGTGGCTTGTCAGTGTTGCTCTACATCTGACACACCATGCCAAAATCTAGATTTAAGATGGAAATGTACACACTGTGCTGAGTAACTGAAACACCAGCAGTGAACCATTTATTTATCCACGCTGTATTTTAATTCTTTTCACATAATGAACAGTTGTTTTGTTGTTTAGATGTATAGCATTAATATATTTTTTACAGGAATCATCAAGCTTGGATGCTTTTTGAAATAAATATTTATTTAGATACAAATAATTAGTCGTACCTAGCAAAATAGAATAGTTTGTAATATAATGAAAAGCAGAATTGATACTCTGATGATATCCCCGGCCATAAATTCTACAAATGAACAAATTAATGCTATGCATGTGTTTTAAGTAGAATTTCTACTCTTAATTTAGTTGGAGATCAAAGATCTCAGGGGCTAATTCAAATTATTACTGACCATCTTAATAATATTCCTCTATACTGCCTTTTTTCTGTCTCGTTGTGAGAAAATAGGTATATTAATTGACTTTAACATTCCAAAATAATCATGTAGGTTGCTCTGAAAGTAATGCCTCCTTTTTATTTTCATGGAAAGTACAATAGCTATAAAGAACACAATTACATGATTTGATAGAGCAACAAAGCACTATATGTGTGTATATATATATATATATATATATATATATATATATATATTTAACATAGTAGCCACTGTCCATTATGCATTTTTCCCAGGAATCAGCTAGAGCCTGCAGGCTGTGCTCACAAAAATCTACACCAGCACAGGGACCCACTGTTGCTCTCACCACTGTTGAAAAGCACCATCCACCACTGTGCTCACATCCACTGTTTGTATTCATAAATGTTCACCACCTCTCTGGGCAACTTGTTCCAGTGCCTCACCATCCTTACTGTAAAAAACATCTTCCTTATGTCCAATCTAAATCTCCCCTCTTTTAGTTTGAATCCATTTCTCCTTGTCCTATCACAACAGACCCTACTAAAGAGTCTGTTGCCATTCTTTCTTACAACCCCCTTTTAGATACTGAAATTCTGCTGTCAGATCTCCCTGAAGCGTTCTCTTCTCCAGGCTGGACAGCCACAGCTCTCTCAGCCTGTCCTTGTAGTTGAGATGTTCCATCCATTGGATCATATTTGGGCCCTTCCTCTGAATTCAGTCCAGCAGGTCTGTATCTCTCCTGTACTGAGGACTTCACATCTGGATGCAGTACTCCAGGTGAGGCCTCATCAGCACAGAGCAGAGGGACAGTGTCACCTCCGTTGCCCTGCTGGCCACATTTCTTTTGATGCAGCCCAGGATACAGTTGGTTTTCTGGGTCAAGAGGGCACAGTGCTGGCAATGTTCAGCTGTCATCCACTAGAACCCCCAAGTTCCTTTCAGCAGGGCTGTGCTCTATCCTTACATACCCCTTTTTTTATTGATAAGTGGGACTTGCCTTGACTCAGGTGCAGGACCTCTCACTAGGCTTTGCTGAACCTCATGAAGTTCACCTGGGCAAATTGCTCAATATTTCTTGATCTTGTTAGCACACCACAGTTTTTGAACAGCCCCTCAATAACACCATGGAATTCATTATTTTATTCTTTCTATTATTTGACTGCTAAGCATCTGGGACGTTCAGTACTCTCTTGTTTTCTTCATAAGCTTTATAATGTTGTGGTTCATCATATGTGCAGAGCATCCTCCTAGATGGTGTTGATAAGAAAAAATCCAGTCTAGCTCCTAATATTGACCTTTTTATTTAGACATCCAAACTGGAATTGCACACTGACATGGACAGAATACAGGGAGCAAATCTAAAATGTGGTTTATTAATCGTATTAACCAATATATTTTACTTTCACACAGTACTTTTATTTTGTTTATTTTCTTCCATAGTATCAGAAGCTGAAGTGGTTTTGTTTTCTTCCAAACTATTTTGGCTGTACGTATTTGTTGGCTGGATTAATTAAACTGTGAAAGAAACATGGGAATAATGTTGTGAGAAGCACTAATCTGGACAGTATTAGGACTGTAAACAAGTAAGAGAGGCCTTATTGTGTGATTCTAACAGACCATTATACTGTGAGGTACTAACATTTCCTCAGAACAATGTACAGTACAACTAATAACAAACAGTGCAGCTGTGGGAAAAATGAATCAGAACTATGTCATGAGGGATACTCATTACATTCACCACCAGGAAAAAATGCAGGTGCATTTTCAGTAACCTTTAAACAAACGAGTGTGTTCCAAACTTAAACTGAATCTCTCAAGGCTGACTAGACTTCACATTTTTTATCTTCTCAGTAACTATTGGGGATAATATGAATAATGGATTTAAATCAGCTTTCTACTATCTCTTCTGTCTAGCACCTGCTCAATAAACAGAATTATTCTTTTCATTTAATTTTATTTATGAGAAAATAAGCTGGTTTTTTTCTGTAGCAGAGTTTATAGCAATCTATTTCAAAATCCAATTGTACCTTTGATGAAAGAATGGTAGGGTTTGTATTTGTGTTTTTAGTGATTAATGCACCCCAACACACTGTGTGAACTCTCTGATGAGAACACTGTGTAGAAAATATAATAGCTTCTTGTAACGGACTGGGACATCGTGCTTGTTCTTGTTTCCATATACTGACTCCAAAATCTCTATTACTTATACAGAGCATCTCTTAGGTTTCTGTGGTGGTCAGTAAAGAAGGAGAAACTACTTCAGCAGTATCATTAGCTTAATCCCAAATAACACAGCTGTATAAATTCAGAATAATTGCTGCTGGATTTTCTAGTGTAATCTGACCAATGGAGCGATCATTCAGGGTTGCTGTAGAAAAATTTAAATAATTATATACATTAGCAACAAAAAGAGAGAAGATTTAGAGTAAATATTAATTCATTCAGACTTAGGTGTTCAATTATTATATATTGGTAGGGTTTCACTTTGAAATACAAGGAGAGTTTGTATTTTTTGATAAACATGGAGTAACCTTCAAAACGAATGAAGTTCCTTCAGATTCTAGGGTAGAACTGCTCAGCAAACAGAGGGGAAAGATGGATCGAATCCATTCCTTAGACATCTCTAAGGGGGTAGAGTATCTAATGCCTGTGTTGCTTTGGTGTGGTTCCTGACAACAGAGGTAGGCATATTTTGTATGAGTTTGGTGATGTGCTGAGCTCTCCTGACGATGGTTTGTTGTAGCTGTGTCTGTTTTCCACATCAGGGATGAGGGTAGGTCAGCCACACCAGGACTGGAGCAGCCTGAGTAAACCTGTAAGTAAACCTACAGAGAACTCTAGAGCCAGAAGGGCAAAGAGCCTGTGGATGTGGTCTACTACCACATCAAATACTGATTCATGGTTGAAAGATCACAGTTTTTAGTTTAAATGTAAAATTCTGCTTAAGTCCTTTTTTATTACAGCTCTAACCCCTGGCTTTTGTTTCCTGTGAGAGAGAAAAGTTTATGCTGGCATCAGTTTCCCTGCTGAACCACAGCCATGCTATTCATTTCAGAAGTACAGGAGAGTCTATATGTAATTAAATGGGAAATCAAATAGAGAAAAAAATAAATATCAGAATTACAGGAGAATATATATAGTAATGGAAAGTAAAGGGTGATAGCTCTAATAATTATTAATTCATTATTTCATTAAAGAAACCGAACACTGAATGTTGATACAGGTGAAGGAATGATGAAGACATGGTAGAGTAGCACAGACAAATAAAAAAATGTTGAACAGTTTAATTGATTTACACTGACCTTTTCAATTGGGCTGTATTAACATTTTAGGTAAAAATAGTAAATAGCAGTTCTTGTTAAATTTCAGCACTGGGTAAAAAATTTCTTGTGAACAGTGTTCTCTCTGCTGTACAATTTTGGATTTAAATTATGAATACTGCATGGAAGCTCTGTAGTATTTGAACATGAAGAACAGTTGTACTGGGAAAAACAGCAAACTGATCTTCAGAATGATGTACCCTTAAAACATTGGATGTGTGGACTCATGTTTCCACTAACTTTTGGATTATTCACATTTCTTCTTATTTGCAGATTCTTTGGGGCATCCTCAGAATGAGTCTTGGAGAGCCCTCAAATCCAGGCCAGTTTTACATGTCAGAGTTGCCCAGTTTTAGAAGGAAAGAGCCCATGATTGTAGGGTATAACTGTGTTAAAAACTAGGTGAAAGAAATATTTTGGAAATAAGAAAGAGACATGTGAGGACCAAGCTTACAGAAGTCTCTAGGCTCATCAGTGCTATAGAGAGAATGCATAGAGTATGGTTATGTAAGGCCTAATGCCAGGAATTGAAAATAACAGCGTGTCTTTAAATCAGAAATAACCTATCTATGGTTACTGGTGGGTAAAAGTGATGTGTAACTCATGGCTTCCAAGATGAAACAGATGCCAGGACCTTAGCCAGGTTCAGATAGTAACTGCATTAATTCACAGAAGGGTTCTTCACTGCAAAGATGTAACTTGTGCTTGGGAAGACTATGCTAGTTTGCTGGAAAATGGGAGTACGCTAGAAAAGCATGACCAAATACTTGACCTCTTTCCATTTGTGCCATCTTTTGGCTATTGAAAGACAGATATTTGACTGTAGGAATCATTGGTTAGAACCATCTTATTTGTATTTTCTCACTAAATTTTCAGTTAGAAGTCCATCAATGTGTGGAGGAAAAACCCACACAAAAACCCTCACCTGTAGATGGAAGTTATAAGATTATGGAATAAAATAAATAATTTACAGAAAACTTATTATTCTGTATCAATGTAGAGATCAGTAAGGAGTCCCAAGTTTTTGGCTTTATATGTTGAGAGTAATAATAATAACAAAACAAAATATTATTCTATGATTCTATGAAAATAATAATAAAAAAATCCTAGTTGGATTTATAGAGAAGTTAATTAAAATTGTTTTTTCCATAACTTTTCTATACTGTTTAAAAGATAAATGTTCAGACTAAGACTACAGACACTTTAACAGGTCATTGGCATATAAAGGCAAATTGTTCTGATTTTTAAAAATTGTAAAATTATGATTCACTCTCTAACAGAAATTTGGGGTACTTTAGAAAGAATTGATTTACTTGCTTGATTAATGCAATTTTATCACACATATAAAAGCTCAGTGAAAAGGCTACTTTCAGCTACCAACTTGCTCATTAATACACAGGTACTGTGGTGGTTTTGCTCCAGGCCTATGCCTCTAGCTTCTTTCTCTTTGTGTCTATAGCCTCAATTATCCCTGAAATTACTTTGAAATTCCCATGGGGAATCTTCTTATCTGAAACAATGTTTAGTTTTTTATTTATTGCTGCAAAGAGCAAAAGTGAGGCTGCAGAACGTGACTAAACACAAATTCCTAACCACACATCTCTAAAAGAGGTTGAGCAGCAATTATGGCCTATCTTTTGCCCTTTGAACCGACATCATATTTTTTTTTACTTCATTTATCTAATTCAAGTCTTTGAGGTTGGGAATAGATTCAATGTTGGATTAATAGCAGTTAGACTCATTCAAGCTCTGTGACATTTACTTGGTTTTGCCTTTTCTTTCCACACTGTCATGTACCTGTTTATAAACCCTAATCTTTGCTTTCCCATCCTATGTTTAATTTTAAGTGATACTTCCTCAAAGCACAACCTTGCTTCAGATAGGATAGTACACCGTACTCCTCCAAAAGACATATACATAAGGTGCTATATTTTGATAGAACAGGATTTCTTTTTCATTGTTATGCATGTTGTTTGTTTGTTTTGTTACTGTTTTGGAAACAAAGAGAAAGAAAAGATATAAACAAGAATAACACATACACAGAGTTCTGCACTAAAAGTAATGCCTCCTATTTCATTATGTTGGCCCATGATGTCATAGGTAGATGTTGGTGGTATGGCAGTAGAGGTTGAACCTTCCCTCCAGTATTCCATATTTTGTTGACATGTCACAATGGGAGCAGAAGGGAAATCTGACAGAATGGCATCTGACATGGCCTGTATGTGAAGCATACATATTCCACTGAATTCGTCTGCGAGGTAAAAATTGCACCCACTGACATCAGTCAGCATTTGCTGAGCATTTATGGAGACCAAACAGTGGATGTGAGCACAGTGAGGCAGTGGATGGTGTGTTTCAAAATGATAAAATGAATGATAAAATGAAATGTCCTTGACTTCACTGCTTAGCAATAACTAAAACATTGGTGTGTTAACAACATTGTTTTTCTCCTAAAACCAAAACCAGCAATGCACTATGAAGTAAGAACTCTGTGCCAGATGAAACTGGCACAGTATTACAGCTTATTCCTTTCCTGTACACCCTCATCACCTTTTGATTTACACACAGATATCATTCCTATATACTGTGGGCCATTCATCTAAATTTTCCATGGAGTTGATTTAGTCCATGCCTTTGGGGTCCCTCATAACAGTCTTTCAGGGCAGGAGAGATGATGAATAATGTTGAGCCTAAATCTTGTTCTGTTAGAATTCATTCTTCTTTAATCTGGGTGATTCTTACTCTAATACCATTATTAAGGCATATAACAATCATAGTAGTGATTATATGCAGTATTATACAATTGCTAACTTCATACAGTTCAAATTATTGGCTGTTGTCAAACAACATCAAATCCCCTTGAGTTAAATACCTGACTTTACCATTCTTCCACATCACCTACCACGTGTACCCAGGTCCTTGAGGAAAAGTGATCCTACAAATAAGCTTGCCTTTGCCTGAAGCAGGAATAACCCAGGCTGTCTTCCCAGCATGTTTTTTCATGTTCACTACAGATACTTGATTTCCTTCTACAGTACATAAGAGGTATGACTGAGCAGGTCTAGCTTACTTGGCTCATATTTGAATGTCCCAGCACCCACTTCTCTCAGTGTGGTCTTTAACAGTCCATTGTATTATTCAATTTTCCCAGAGGCTGGTTGCTGCATGATAAAGGATGTTATATCCCCACTCGCTGTCATGCTCTTTGTGGTTATTTTGGAAATGAATCCCATTGCCTGACTCATTTATTTCTGAGGTGACCTGTTTCCATAAGATTTGTTTGTCAGCCACCGGGATAATGTTTCAGGTGGTGGCAAGGGACATATCTTTTTGAGCTCAATTGCAGCTCAAGGTCTCATTTCTCCAATCCATTGATCTACCAAAAGAACTGGTACACTTTGTGTTGCAGTGGAGGTTTCCCTTGTCACGGAAGGAAGCAGTCTCTGTATGAAGCCATGTAGGAATCACAGCCAGAGACAACTTCAGGGTTTTGATGGTTAGCTTCAGTGTAAAAAGAGAATTACTATTATTTTTAATAGAACAAACAAACAAACAAGAAAAAAACAAAAACAAACAACAACAACAACAACAAAAAAAAACAAAAACAAAAACAAAAAAACACCCAAATTCTGAGATCGATAATTAGTCTTTTTCATGTAACACCTCTCCCAAAGAAAATTAGATGTGTGAGGTCCACAGCAAAATATTATATATAACTAATCGATCTACTTAGTTCTCACCAAAGCTCCTTTTCAGTGGCAATTTTATGCATCTTCACTGGCAAGATGTATGTGAAATTATATTCAGCCTCAGTCACAGTATAAGTAAAGAGATTGGTTTTATCTGCTCTCCTAGGAGTCACACTGGAAACAAACTTGGGATGAGGCAATGATTTATCATCTGTTCACTGATTTGCAAGTACTGTTCATGTTAGAATCCATAAGGAATAGATCTATCCTCCAGTCATTAAAATGTGTTCCTTGGTGGGATAAATGAATCTAATAGCAGAAGTTTAGTAATTTCTGTATTGACATTGTCAGTAGTTACTGTAGTCCTATGCCAGATGGGACTAGAGGAAAATGAAAAAATATCCACTAGGCACTGTCAAGGAACTGTTTTCTCAGCAGCCTTGAGCGTCTTCCACCTTAGATAGGGTATAGTTTCTGTTCTAAAGCATAATAAATGGTGTATGTAATGTATATTTTTTGTTCTGTTTTGTTTTCCAACTTTCAAATAATGAGAATATGCAATTTGTCTTATGAAGAATCATATTACATTGACCAAGCCTAGGAAACTGCCCAGAAGATACAGTTTAAACACTGAGTGTTTTGGCTACTTCTTTTTGTCTATTCCCTTTGTATTCCTCCATCGTCCAAAGTATGTTAGGGATGTACTAGGGATAATGGAAACTATATCTGTCTAGTCTTTTCAGTATCCATATATCGACCACAAATCTTTCCAGCTCCTTTCAGAACCTGCTGACTCTGACTCCAAAACCAAGGTTTTCTGTTAGCAAGATGCAGAAGTACTCTTTAAATAGATCTCCTGTTAGTCTCATCAAGGATGCCTACTTCTTGTATTAGGAAGTTCTGTTAACAGCAGTACAACACAGTCCTGGCTATGTGTATAGCAAAGTTTTACATAGCAGCAGAGTTGTTAGCATTAATTATTCTGTATGGTGGTGTGTGTTTGTTTTAATTAAAACAATGGAAGTAACACTTGCAATGTTGATTATTGGAATGATCATTTCATTGTGCCATCTGCAGATAAATCTTCTTCCTGTCTAACTACTTTAGAGGCCAGAATTTCATTACAAAACAGACTTAATATGCACACCTATATTGCAATTGTAATGAAGGAGTTAAAGTTACAATCAGTTTAATTTTGTTTGAACATCAGTATTTCTCATTTTCCTATTGTGAATGAAGATGGAAAGTTAGAAATAGGTTAGTTGGAGGATAACTTTAGAAAATGCAGAGGCATTTGGAAGGAGAAAAGTTTGCTAACAACCTATGGGCATACATAATATGTGGTTAAAGCAACTAGTGAATGGAAATGAAATGACAGACTCATGTGAACAGGGAATTAAGGCTATGTTTCACTGTAGTAGAAAAGGCTCTATTTTATGGGAGAGGTTTAGACCATGCAATATTACTGTGGCAATACACCAGCTGATAATAAAGCAAACAGTGTCCAAGTATTCAATATATATGACTTGATTCTGTTATTGGTCTTTCATGCATTTTTTGTTCCAAGAAAAATAATTGTGCATACCTAAAAATAGAAAATAAGTTGTGAAAAAAAGTTTATTTTCTCTTTTGCATTTCATACATACTTAGAAGATTTATATTTTAATACAAATATAAGGGATGACAATGCGAATCATTTCTAATGATATATGTTTTGAATTGGTTTAACAAAAAGCATTTTTACCTGACTTTTGAAATCATATACCTGTGGATTGAAATCTAACAACTTTATAAATACTGACTGACTTTGCTTGTTACAACAGACAGCATTTTTCTGTAGGAGTTCACATCTCTCTGTTCATATATATGCTGAATATTGTAATGTTGTTCTTTTATTCCAGCTTTTGCAAGCAAGACAAGTTGCCAATTACATTCCAGTCCTGTGTGATCACTAAGGAGTGCCAGGTGTCAGAGTGGTCAGAATGGACCCCCTGCTCTAAAACCTGCTTTGACATGACAACCCCTAAAGGGAATCGTACAAGATCACGGACCATTAAGCAGCTCCCTATTGGCAGTGAAAGTGAATGCCCTCAATTAGAAGAAACAGAGCAGTGCATTACTCAAGGAGATGGTGTAGCACCATGCATTACGTAAGTTGGTTCATTTCAGTTCAGTTCTCCCTATACTAAAATGAAAAATTTCAATTAAGCATACATGGCCAGTAATATCAACCAAATCATTACTAAAGCAATACTGAAATAATAGGTTTGATTTTTATATCCATTTCTGCCAGTATTGTTTTCTGAAGTATTCTGTTGGAAGAACTGCTGAACATAGTAAAAAGCTGAGAAATATCTCTGGCTGACAGACTTTTTAATGAGACTCTTTAGAGCACAATAAAAGAAAGACTAGGCCCCAAATGGAAAGTGGGAGAGCCATTAGCCGTTATTTATTATCAGTAAATAAAATAACCCTGTTCAATGTTTAGGTGAAATGACAGCAAGCACCCTACATTCAAGAGATTGCTGTAATACTTATCAAGACTACTATTAAAGTTCCAACTGTGCTTTTTCTTTACCAGAATAGCAGGAGGGACTGGGGAAATGTCATTTGATGTTAAGCCATTTTGCATCTCCACCTTTGACTCTGGTCCTTATTTTTCATTTAAGAGTTGAAATGTCATCTTTACACTTATCCAAGCCACAGTGGGAAGCAGTTTGCTTGATTTAGCCTTAAAGTGATTCTTGGATAAAGAATTCTGTGGCATTTCTTGTGGTTCATAATTCTGACTGGGATCTTAGCTCCAAGTCACAGAATTTCTTTCCTGTGCTGATTAGAAAGCTCACAGCTTCTCATCATTCATCAGTACCTAGCAAGTATGCTTCGGCACTGCAGAGACACTATCTTCTTGACAGTGAGAAAGGAACTTACTGAAATGGTACCTGTGATAATAAAAATATTATTTTTTTACCTTGATATTCATGAGAAACTTCTGTGTCTCTTATCAAAGATGAACTCGAGACTTTTGCTTTAGTGTTTTATTTTAGTTGTTTTTGTTGTGGGTTGTGTTTTTATTTCTGCCTCTCCTTTTCTGGCTCTTATGTTCCTCAGCATGCACATTTATTTGATATTTTAGTTTGTTTCATATAGACTGTCTAGTTCTTAATGATTGCTGAAAGTCACTGTCAGTACAGTTAGCTTATCTGAACATACACCTATATTTTTCTGCATATGAAGTTTTTCTTCCCTCCAAGACAATATTTATATGTACAGTATGTCAATTTGACCCAGGTATGGATGGCGGACCACAGAGTGGACAGAATGCCGCGTTGATCCTCTACTCAATCAACAGGATAAAAGGCGAGGAAATCAGACAGCACTTTGTGGAGGTGGCATTCAAACCCGGGAAGTGTACTGTGTGCAAGCTAATGAAAATCTCCTCTCCTATTTAAATTCCCTCAAGGAAAAAGAAGGTAAATTTAATTTACTTGCAATTCAATTAGTCTTCAAAAATCAGAGCACTTCAGCATTCCATTGCTACTTGACAGCTGCTGTCTTCTATCACGATTTCCATGTTACATTACAGGTTACATAAATCCAAGCTTAAACAAAAAAAACCAACAAAACTATTTTGGATGAAAATGTTTAATTGCAGGATAAGAAATTTCTTTATGATGCAAATGTTGGTTCCTGACTATGAATTACTGTTCCTTAATATTTACTGAAAAATATTGTCTTATGAGGATATATCTCAATTAGAAAACAAGTGAGAATTAAGGTCAGAAATACTGCATTTTGTTCCTTTGTCTACTGCAGTTCTCCCATGTATCTTTGAGCTGTATGATGAACCTGTGAAGAGTGAGATGCAGATGTAATATACCAATTCTGGAAATTAAACTCAATGTAGAAATGTGTGAAAACATGACTACTTTTCATTCTCAGGGAATTCATTTTTCTTTCCTTGATTTGGTCAGATTTCTAAGACACTTTGAAGACTTAAGGCCAAAATAATTTCATGGGTTTTTTTTTTCACCAAACTGAATGAGAGACTGCTCTTTGTGACTGTCACAGCCTGCAGAGCTCCATAAGAAAATAGAAAGTAGTTTAGGAGAAATATTCTTTACTTAGTTTAGTAGTGTGGAACAAAACTGAAGTTTTTTTTATGTTATTTTTGCATGATTATGCAGCACTGTAAATTTAGGTATGTCAGTGACTTAAGCTAACTGTATTTAGCTTGTTAATTAAATTTTATCTATCCTCTTCTGTAGCTGTTTTGTAAAAAAATACAAGAGCATTAAAATAAGTAAATAAATACAGCCACATACTCCAGGAAAAGGGATATCCTTATAAAAGCCGTGTGTAATGCAGTACCTAGAGCAGAGTTGAACTAGCAGCGGGGTAGCAAGGTTTCTGCTGAGAGTTAAAGGCACTCACTAGTGGTAGTGTTAGTGCCTAAATCTCTTTCAGCATGAGTACTTGGACTATCAGGGTGTGACTTGTATGTTCAATGGGCTTCCATCTGTATTTATTAAAGAAAGAGTTTTCAAGCTGCTTCAACTAATGCAAATCAAAATGCCCAGGGGCTTTTAGTAAATCGCCTCTGTGGAACAAAGTTTTGATGCTCCTGCCACAGAGTAAAGAAGTAAGAACTCTTAGCTAAACAGAGGTAACAATAAAATCCGTGGCAGCTTACTGTTCAGTATGGTGATTAGGATTGGGGTAGGCTGTGAAGTCTCGCTGGCTTAGGCGGGTGTGAAATCGGCCCTTATCAGAGTGTGACAGGAAGGCACAGAGCCCATCCAGAGGTAATCTCTGCAGGCCCCAGAAAGCTGATTAAAATGTAGCTAGTCTTTGGATGCATAAACATGAGAACAATTTTGCACGAGCTCAAACTCCGGGTGAATTGAATCTTCACTTGCAAAGCAGCTCTGGGGTGTTTCCATGTGTGGGAGCAGGTTTAAGAAGTGCTGTTTCTCCATTCCTCCTTCCTGCTCCCCTCACACCATGAATTCAAGAAGAACAGAGTTCCAGTGCTCTGAAAAATGTGCCAACCAGTGTATATTACTTCAAAACTAGGGGCAGTTTGAGGATGGAGCAAAGCCAGCAAGACACCTACCAGTGTTAGCTTTGAGGAAACGCCTTCATTTCAGTGCAGTTTGCTGTTGCTAGTCTGTCTGTCTCAGTCAGGGTGACTTCAAGACCTCCATTCTCACATACTCATGGTGGCGTTTCCCTGTTATTTCAGAAAGTCAGTCACAGAGCAAGTCGAAGGCTAGTGCTGCACCTCTGCTATCCATCACTTTTGAAATAACAGGTAGGTAAATGAAGGCCTCTGACCTGGCCTTTCAGTCAAAAGTGCACCAAGAAGGCAATGTCCCTTTTGGGGGAACTGTGTTGGCTGTATGTGTATAACTGACATGTTAATGTAGCTCTAAAAGAGTTGAATGAATTTGTGAATTATCATAAAATTTAAGAACAATTTGAAAGTGTCAGGCCTGAACTTAAGCAAATGAAGTTCATTAGCCAGCTAGGAAGCTCAAACAGTTCTCGGTGCTTGCTACTGCACAGTTTTGTCAAGTGACTGATATCCCTTCCAGTCTGAGTGCTGGGAATTACTTCATTGACATTTCCTGACATTTTGTGGCTTTAAAACACCAAGCTAGGGCTCCAGAAGGTATTTTAACTTATAAGACTTACCTGAACTAGAATTCCCCAGAGCACTCCAATTTGTATCGTCTCCTATCAGAATTTATAAATGTTGACTTGAAGAAGAGGGAGTGCAGGATGTAGTAATTAGCTGACAATCAAGATTCCTGAAGGCCACTGTTGTTCTAACATCTCATTTAATTTCTCCATCTCTTCATTTAATTTGTTCAGTTGGGAAGTTTCTTTTAGAATAAGACTGTGAGATCGGCTGTGTCATTTTTTCCAAGTAGAATTAAAACTCATGGTGTAGAAAGAGGATGGGAAGAAAGTTCCGATATGCGCACAAATTTATTCTGTATCTACAAGCACTCACTCCTTGTTGGGTTAAACGCAAAGGAACTGCTTAAATACATAGAGTTGACTACTTGTTAGAAGGATCAGGTCCTGAATTACTTCTTGTTTGATGACAGCATTTAATGTTATTGAAAATCATGTAAGGAACATATACTACCTCGTTGCTGTTCATAATGTGTTCTCAGCTTGGATTTTTCTTGTTTTTCTGGGAGTGAGAGCACTTTAGCTGGAGAAGCTTCCTTCCATTGTTCATCATGAAAGCAAATAACCAGGAAGGAAAATGAAGTTGTGTCAGCTTCTGCAGATGACAGTGATTTTAATAATTTGGAAAATAATGTTTATTTCCTAGTGTTGAATTCATTGTGTTTTAAAGGGGAACACGTAAAAGACCTCAAGTTAGACTTTTGGGCATCAATGGTGCTCTTACAACCAGCATTTCAAAAGTATTTTGGCATTCTGAGTGATTCACTGATACCACTTACAAGTCCCCAAAGGATTTGTTGTTTACTCTATGCTCTAATGAATGATGGAAAAGGCAGATAATTTCATTCTGTTTTCATGAGTAGTTTACTTAACACTCTTTGCAGATAAAACGTAGAATTTTACTGGACAAAAATCTTCAAAAAGTTGAAATGGTATTACTCCTGCTTCATTTGATCCCTCTAAAGCCAAGCACTGTCACAGTTCCTTATATTTTGGACTTTCATGTCAATCTCATGTTGGCCTGAATCCACCATGGCTTTGGCAATGAATTAGTACAGTAGCACAGCAGCACCTTCTCTTTGTGGACTCTTCGAAAGTCTGGCTGAGATATGGAAATCTGTGTTATGAAAATCTGCTATTTTACGCTCCCAAAGCTTAAAGATCCTTGTTACTTTTCTAAGTGCTATACAATTAACAAGTGTGATGGTAGGTGCTTTATCCTGATGCAGGCTGGAGATGAAGCGAGGCATTATTCTGAATGCTTTCCTTGATCCCTGAGGCAAGACTGTGTCTCAGGGGTATAACTGACTCTTAATTTCAACTGTCTCACTTGGACAATTTCCTGATTAAATCAATGTTTAAAAGTATGGTTAACATTTACTGTTTTGCTTTTTTTCCCCTTTTTATTAGAAACTATTCAATATAAATCCAATTGCTGCCAGTTTATGTTTATTTAATTTAACGTTCTACAGTAGATATGAATTTTGTATTGGTTATTATGCATTTTAAGTGTGCACATCAAATTTATCGTAAAATTCAATTTTCTATCAAGTTTAGCTCCAACATGGTGTTGTAAAAATGCTGGAATAATTTTGCCTGTTATTTTGTGTTAAGAGATTGGTAAGCTGGGGGCAGTAACCTTTAATGATCACTTGCCATCTTCGTGTCTCCATTACACAGAGAAAATGGAAGTAAAACTGTGCTAAAGGAGGCAAAATAGGAAATGACATTAGAGAGGCTCATTCTCTTTTCCCCTTAAAATTAAGAATTTAGTGCTTTTCCTTTAAACTGAAAGATGATCTGCTTTGAAAGTCTGAATGGAAAGAGGCACACATCCGTAAATACTGAAACAACTTGATGTTTAATGTAAATTTTAATCTACTGTTACTGATATCTTTTTTTCTGAAAGATATTTTGTCATTTTTTCTTCATTCAAATAGAAAGATATTTTAGAATATATTTTGTCACATAAGTCTTTCCATCAAGAGAGAATATTTGTAGGGGTGGTAGAAAATTAGTGATGTAACTTTCCCATGAAGTACAGAGGGAGTAAGATGAGAGTGCTTTAAGTTTAGGAACTGCATGTTTCTTCAGCTGGACAGAGAGGAAGAACATGGCAAACTTCACTTTGCATTCCAGCAGATATTCTCTGCTTAATCTAATATCTTGCCAAGTTTTGTATTCTGAATGAGTTTTAAAATCTTGCTCATAATGAAGTAGTAAACTGTGAATTCTGTGATTGCATCTGGCACCTTACAGATATGGATGAATGTTTATATAGAACAGGAATTGAAAAGAAAGATTCCATACTGTAAGGTATGGAAGAAACAGGATGGCTGGATTTGTCGCAGAGCATTACAGATCATTAAAAAACAGAACATTCTGCCTTCACAGGTGTCTTTATGTACATAAATAATACTGCAATGAAAAGTCAGTTATCTTGGGCAAAGTTTAGATAAATATACATACAATATGCCTATATATATTACATGCAAACATTTATGAACTGGAACTGCTGTTGCACAAATCTTACTGCTGAATATGCACTGGAGGTCTATAGAGTGAAAGAAGAATAAAATTTTGTCATCATTTTAATTATGTTTCGGGTTATAGCTTATAAATAATCTAATTATTCACAAACCACGCTTTTGAAGTTATAGTATCATATAAAAGCACAGGGATTAATACAGCTTTTTCTTCAGTTAGTGCAGTGAAAACTTAACTCAGTAAGACAGCAGGACATCCGTTTATGCAGACAGTAGTGTGAACAGCCATTGTTACAACATAATCTGTCCATTAAATGAAAGGTCTAGGTCCTGGAGGGTGCTGCAATATCTATGGTCTTCCTGATTCTACTTAATTGGATTTGGCTCTGGTCGTGCCTCTGCATGCTGTTGACTGACTTCTGTCCCCTTTTCTTCAATACAGGCATTTACTTCATATCTCTTCATCATATCAGAATGATGAGAGAGCAGCCTTTCTGAAGGAAGGATGGTTCTGTCAGTTTTGAGCTGAGCATCATGACTGGTGACATATGAAAAATATGTTGACTATTTTTTTTTGACAGCCTCAAGGCCAGTGGACCGTGGGCTGTGTACAGGACCTCTTCCCAGCACCTCCCAACTGTGCCATGTCCCCTGTCCTACAGAGTGTGAGACCTCAGCATGGTCAGCCTGGGGACCATGCACCTATGAAAACTGTGATGATCCTCAGGCCAAGAAAGGTATGTAAATATTGAGTGGAGCCTTTAATGCCAAGTATTTCATATTCCTAAACCATTTCTGTCTGTGCAGTCACCCTCATGTGTGCGGTATATCCAGTGCCTCTGAGCATCAAAAAAAAAAAAGACATTGAATTGGAACTGTATTTTGCACTATTTCTCCTGGAAAGCTTGCAAAAATGTAATCTGATAACTGGACTCTCAAGGACAATTTGAATTGTTAAAGTTTGTTTCCAGGTTTAAACCTGATTCTCAAACAAAATGTATAATTTGAATATGTGTGCAGAGCACAGTTCTGGCACTGTCTCAAAAGGAGGGCAGAAGCAGCCTCGAGATGGATAGTGTTGAAATCAGTAGAAGATTTACAGTTCAGCAACTACTTAAGAATTCACTGATAGACTGTGAAGCATGCACTGATAGAGAGCTAGGATCATTCACTGTTGATAAGAAACACTTTTTTCTTTTTTTTTTTTTCTCCTGATAACAGTACATCTGTGCTGGCTTCTGCTTTCACATATATTTTACAGTTCATTACTGTGCAGAACATATTGTAGTAGAGTAACATTAAGATAGGAAGGCAAGAATACAGTGACAAGGAACACATTTAAAAAGTCTTAGGGACTTTTGGTCATAAATTAGAAAAACTGGCCAAGTCATTGTTGCAGTGAGATTATCTGATGCAAGCTGAGATTCCAGATTTAGTTTCTTGACTGAAAATAATCATAAGAAAAGGCCATTCTGTATATCCACCCGAAGAGTAACTGCACTTACTATGCTAGCTTGGCTTCTAGTTCTTAGTCTGCTGCTAGCTACACATCAATCTGTAAAGCAAATGCAAGTTTTACGATGCTGTCACACAGTGTGTAATGTGATCCACCCTTGATCAATTCAAGAAAGAAAAAGCAGTTCCATCTGTAAAACCATTGGATTGAGTCTCTTCTGAGTACAACAGACAAGTAACATGTTATTTGTGTTGCTATTTTGTTTGCTACATTTTCAAGGGTAATTGTAAACCCTGCCTAATGAAAATATATTAGGATGTACATTATGCAATTATTCTGCAGCATGGGTTAGCTAATTATTTAATCATTTATCTTATATTAAGATACTCCTGTTTCTCTGTGACTGTACAAATGTGCATCATGCCTCCTTCCCCCATGTCTTGGTTTCTTTTGCAAGGTAGACACAGCTTTATGTACAGACATAGAACTGTACTGTGCTTTGTCAAGCTCTTAGGTGTACTCTGCTGTAAAGGGATACAAAAAGTTGGCATTTCCTTTTGGTTGCCTGTTTGTCCCCCAGTATTTGAGATGCATTTTGGATTCAGATGTGAATAGCAGTGTACTGCTAGCTAGTCACTTCTTATTCAAATAAGAATGAAGTAGAGATGGTCATGTTAGATTCAAAAGCTGTTGTTCGACATAAATAATTTTAATGGGTACATTATTTTATGCTACCTCTGTTCACCTGTGGTTTCATGAACTTTTAATATCCTACCTAACAACATAGTTGTTTTACCTGCTATAAGTTCAACAAGATGTAGTTGCAGATCTTTCTGCTATGAAATGACATTCTCGACTAGGTATTTTTCAATATTCTGATTTATTGTATTCATTCCTTGTTTGATATGGCTGTCTAATAGTAATGATATAGTTATCAGCATACTGTATAATATTTTCAAGGAGCATATAATAACATCAGATTTACATGTTATATTGTTTTTTCCTGGTTAACTTTCTGTGTGACTCCAGTTCTTCAAAAATGATAGAGAAGTTGTACAAGCACTCTCAGACTTAAAAGCTAAGTTATCTACATATTTCAGTAATGGTTCTTTACTGTCTGTCACTTGCCTCCTTTGTTGTGGTAGACATGGGAGTGTCTCTTTGGAAATGTCATTTTTTTGGTGGCAAGCTCAGTAGACAATTAAGACTTAAGAATTTTGTCAAATTCTTCAAATTAGAGAAAAAGATGCATAGCAATATATTATTAAAATATTATTTTTTTTAATCTTTTAAGAAGCACATCTCCAAACAGAAAAATTAACACTTTCTCTTGATGCATGAAAACTCTCTCCTGTTTACTTTCTGTCTTAGTAGAAATTAAGGAGTTATGCGTAGCAATATCTGAGTATTGTTAACCTGCCTGAATATTGAGACAAGAATAGGAACCTCTGGAAAGCTGTGGAAAGGTTCCAATATTATATTAATCTGATCATATAAATATATTAGAAACTGTAGAAAATTATTACATGAGAAATTGTTTGCTGAATCTGTCCAGTCTGATTAACATATTCTGGCTAAAGAATTACTTTTTCAACATATCATCCTGAAAGTGAGGAACAAGGTGGCTCTTTAGGACTGACATCAGTCTGACGTGTCACACTGCAAAATTGCTCATCAATTTTTCCTATTCAAAATGAGTTCATACAGCCTGAAGAAAATTCTGTAAATGATCGGAAGGGAATATTTTTATGTTAATTACCAACAAAATAGGATTTCATAGGACTTCATCCTTTTCTCCATTTCTTTCCACAGCTTATCTATTCTGGCATGTTAGACTTTTACTTGTTTGTAAGCTGACTTCATTTTATATTCTGTTTCTACTTGAAAATTCCTATGAAGAAAACAAGCAACATCTTTGAGAAATGGCAAGCCAGAACCTAGTGAAGATTTGTTAAATGAGATGGATCCAGCAAGAGTGAATCACAGAAAACCAATGCTGACTCCTGGGAAATATATACAACTAGGACAAACAAGAGTTGAAGGCAAAGCTTAATGAATAAGCTCAAAGCTTTTAAAGAACTAGCTAAATTTGACTTCTTTCTGTAATGAGTTTTTCTACCAAATTATCTAAATGTTATGTTGCATCGAGCATCTTGGTGTGTTGGTTTTTTTTTGCACAGAGAGACAGAACAGTTCACTTAGGATAGAGAGAAGAAAATCTCTTCACTTTGCTTTTTATAACTGAATTATTTCACCATTTATATTTTCATGGATATTTCAGGATTTAAACTAAGGAAACGGCGCATCACTAACGAGCCTACAGGAGGAACAGGAAACTGCCCTCACCTCCTGGAAGCCATCCCATGCGAGGAACCCTCATGCTATGATTGGAGGATTGTGGGTCTGGAGGAGTGTGTTCCTGACAATGAGAAACCATGTGGCCCTGGTACTCAGGTGCCTATCGTTGTCTGTATCAATAGTGATGGTAAGATGCTTTTTCTCATGTTCCATACCAGCCTAGAGTGAATATGCTAGCATGCAATCTGAAAGAGTAGCATTCTTTGTTTTTCTCAGATTTCTCAGTCCTTAAAAAGACAGAGCCCTCTAAAAGAGAGAAGTTCTTTAGTGCTGGTGTAGCAGAAATGCTAAGTCACTGCTTGAACCAGTGATTGAGCACCTGGTAGGAAGGGAGGGACAGCCCAGGGGAGCTCAGGTGTATGCAACACACCGGAGTGACTGGAAGGAGTGGAACCAGGATTCACCCCTTTCCACGCCTAATTTAAGGGTTGGCAGTGGAGACAAGGATATCTTATTGGAGATCTCTGCATACCTGAGGCTTTCTGAAGGTAAGCAGCTTTTTTCCTTTATTTCTGTGTCCATGGCTGCTGCATTTGTGCAAATGCTAATTTCCTGGACCAGTCCAGGACCTTGCTATTCTGCTGTCACTGCTGTATTTTATATCACGTTACAATCGGTTAGTTAGGATGGGCCCAATATTTGCATTAGAATTAAGTTTCTTCACAACAATCAACCTACACAACATAAGTTTTCAGAAGTTCCTGATGAGACTTTCAGAGAAGTATATCAGGAACAGCTACTGTTTTTCAGTAGGTCAAATGTATGCCTGCTCTGACTTGACTGAATTCCCTGATATAATTTCACTAACAAATCTGATCCACTGAGGACAATACCAAATAAAGTGTGACTGAGGTAATATATATTGCAGTAAGCACATTCAAAAGAAAAATAATGATGTAGTTACAAAAAAAACATGGTTTGATGTGTGTTAAGTTGACTTAACAGTCCAGGATGTCATGCCTCTTAGGAGGTCAGGAAGAATGCCATCATTATTCAGTTATCCTTCTGTGTGGGAAAACAGATTTTGCATGACATAATCATAAAAGCTAACTTTGGAAGCTGCTTACAGAATACTTCAATCTATAGAGAACTCAAGAATTACTGTTAGGAGAATATTCCTTATTCATTACTAATATTATAGTCTGCTTGAACGTAGCACATGAATTACATTAATTGTACTGACTACAGAGTAGTTACAGTAAGATAATTCTAACTCCCTGTGGAGGATTAAATAAGGAGACAGCTCTGGTGTTTAACAACTGCACAAAACATTTTTTAATTAGATTGGTCAGAGGTAATAAGAGGTTATTATAGGGAGATTTAAATCTTGGGTTTCTGTTCACAAAACTTGGTTCACAAGCTTTTTGCTTCACATTTCTGGATAATGTGATTTCCCATTGGTTTTGAGTTGTGGTATTTGTTCACCTTTAATGTTTGAACAGGGTATCTTTTTAATAAATTGTGGTAAAGATTATATATAAACTATAATGAATTATTATACATAAATATAAGCATAATGCATTTTGAACATGCAATCAAGCTGCTTTTATTCGTATTTTATGGATACAGCATTGCATTCTGATTCAAACTTACAGGATTTGTTCTCTGCAATGTATGGGCTAAACTTGGCCAAATTTCTCTCAAAAGATTTGACTGCATTTTTTTTTTTTTTATTCCTAGTATTAATCTTTTGCTTTTTACTTGAGTCTTCCTGAATTATGTGGCAGTATACGTTACCGAAATTGTATAGGCATTGTCTATATCAGCAATCTGTTCTAGGAGCGAGAATTCTAGCTTTGGCTATGTGCCTGTCAGTCTTTGAGATTAAACAGTTGTGGGCAAAGCTTCAGTGATAGGATAAATCATATCACAGTTATATTTGTTTTACAAAGATTTAATCACTCATGAAGATATGTGTTCTGTATCTTGTGACAGAATGGAAAAGCAGTGGAGAATGATGTAGTAGATTTTCCCATCTCTTTGTTGTAATCCCTTACTTCTCAATAATAAAAGATTTCCTGTGATGTTTATCAGTAATATGTAGCATATTGTGCTTAAGACTCCTGAGAAAGAATAACATGGCACAGGAGAAGCCCAGTACAAAGTATCAAACAAAGTAAGGATCAACCAATCTCATTGGTCTGGCCCTCCAAGCTAACTCTGGTCTAGTGTCTCCTTAATATGCCTCCAACAGTACCCATCCATTGAAAATCTTGTAGGCAACTCCTGAATGTTTCTCTAAGTGCACACCACCATCTCTTCCCAGGTAGCTCCTGTCTAGTCCAATTCTGGTGTACATAGCTCTCTTCCACAAACACTGGCTGTGGGCATCCAGATTGCACTCTATAAAATCTAGGTGAGAAGCATTTTGCCATGAGTGCTGTTTTGCTGCAAGATATTTTTGCAGTAAAATAATGCTTGGAGAATGCTACTTTTGCACTGTCTAAACAATGTGATTTAAATTAATCATCATACAAAATTTTGAATATCCACTGTTTTTGTTGTTGTTTTGAGCACTTATTGTAGAAGACTATATTGATTGAGTGGTGTGGTTGACACAGTGGAAGGAAGGGATGCCATTCAGAAGGATGTCAACAGACTTGAAAAGCAGGCTGGGTGAATCCAATGAGGTTCAACATAGCAAAGTACAAGGTTTTGCACTTGGGTCAGAGGAATCCTAGGCATATATATAGACTGGGAGGAGCAATCCTAGAGAAGGACCTAGAGGTCCTGGTGGATAAAGACTTAACATCAGCTGCTCTGGCAGCTCGGTAGGCAAATGGTATTCTGGGTTCCATCAGAAGAGAGATAGCAGCAGGGAGAGGGAGGTGATTGTCCCTTTCTACTCTGCCCTCATGAGGCCCCATCTAGCACTGCATCCAGGTCTGGGGCCCTCAACACAAGAAGGATAGGGAGCTGTTGGAGAGGGTCCAGAATAGGGCCACAGAGATTATCAGAGAGCTGGAGCATCTCTCTCAACAAGACAGATGAGATAGTTAGGCTTGCTCAGCTTGAAGAAGAGAAGGTTGTGGGGTGACCTCATTGTGGCCTTCCAGTGTCTAAAGGGAGTCTATAAACAGGAAGAGAGTGAACTCTTTGAAAGGGTAGATAATGAGAAGGGGACAAGGGAAAATGGTTTAAAGTTGAGGGAGGAAGGGAAGACCTAGGTTGGATATCAGGGGGAAGTTTTTTACCAAGGAAGTGGTGAGGTGCTGGAACAGGCTGCCTGTAGAGGTTGTAGAGGACCCACCTCTGGAGGTGTTCAAAGCCAGGTTGGATAGGGCCCTGGGCAGCCTGGTCTAGTATTAAATGTGGACATTGGTGGCCTTTCGTGTGGCTGGGGGGTTGGAATTTGATTATCCTTGAGGTCCCTTCCAATCCAAGCCATTCTATGATTGCTACAACTGTCAGTTAAAGCACGTGGTTCAATCTAAACAAACAATTTGCATTATAATCATATGTTACACTAATTTTGATCCAAATACAGGGAATTTAAATCATTTTTATGTGTGAGAATGATTGTGAAGAGAAACAATATGTAGAAAGCATTAATTATGGCATAAGCTAGCAGTGTTACTTAAAGGGAAGTATTCTTAAATCTGTGCCTCAACATGAGAGACGAGATCAAAGGAACTGGAGTATATTTAAACAAAAATATATTTTCTCCTGGACTTTCATGAAATGAAAAAGGCTAAGATTTTGATTTTTCAGAATGTGTTGTTCTGTAAATATACTGCTTTCATCTAAGATAAATTCCAAGCTCATGAGTATCTTCCCTTTCTGCTGATTGTTGCATTGTTACATGTGTTTAAAGCATAATTAGTTGGAATAACATGTCTTGACCTAGATGTTTTACTTTACAATTAGAATCAAATTGCAGTGTTTGTGAAGTTGTTTTATATAATTGGAATGAGCTTTTCTCTTCAATTTCTTGTAAAGATAAGAGTCATTACAGCCTTTGAGACAATACCAAACAATAGGTTATCCTCATGTGTTGTTGCTGGAGGCCTATGATTGTCGTTCTCTTTCCACAGTGGATTGCAGTAATCAGAATTTTCATTCAGGCTGAAAAAAATATGACAGTACCCCAGTTTGTCATTTCACGAACTATAATAAACTTAGATGTATTTTACTATATAAATGGAACTTCAACATTTACTATGGAAAGAACCTTTTCATAATATTTATTCTTAGTCAGTCTTTCAGGGCATTTTACTAAAGGAATCCATTAACTGAAAAAAGCTCCTTTCGCTTGTGGAAACTCTAAGATTGGTTAGAAACTGATTAGTATTTCTCATATAAATTATTTCAATAATTAGAGAGCTGTGGCTAATGTTCCATGCTATAACCATTCTACAGGTTAGCTTCTGGTAGTGACAGCACTAGAGAGATTTTTTTAGTTAACTTTATTTACGTATGTATACAAAATATGCAAGACATGCTTGTACCCATGTACACAGAAATACATATGCATTATTTGTTATTAAGTTACTTAATACAGTTTAGAAAAATTATTTTACAGTAGATTGATTTGCTCTGTTTCTCTGAAGCTATGTCATTATGAAGAAAAGTTGTTTCAAAAATGTTTCTGTGTGTTTTAAAGACTTAATCTATAGTGAGAGAGCTTTTCCACTGCAACAGACACATTAGTGATAATAGTATGCAAATGAAGCAAAACTAGTTCTGACAAAATTTCCTTCAAATTTGCAAAATTAACTGCTAGTGAAAATGTTTACAGAATGATGGCTCAACCTCTGTTTTTTTTTCAGGGTTTTGCCTTTGGGCTGAACTCCAACAAAGGTACCAGCAGTGGCTGTGGCGTCAGTTGTGTGTTTCTGATCTTCAGATCAGAAACCTGAGACTATTTGCTCATTTTGTAGGATGGTTTAAGTATATCCATTTACAGTTTTCATAGCATAATGGGCTTTGTACCACTGCATATGTCTATTGATCAAATGGATCTTACTTTGAAGAGCAAATTTCCTCTGGAGCTTGTTCAAGCTCACTAATTGTTGGGTTAAGGTTAGCTACACAGTGAGTGGCAGGAACTCTACTGTTCTTCCATCTCTCAGCCATGAGGGATGGCTGGCTTTGGGAGAGGGAGCCATGGCATTAGTAAGCTCTTTGTGTATGTGCAAATGCCTGCAAATCTTTGAAATAGCGAAATTGTTCCTTAAATTACCTAGGCAACAAACAGATGTCTGTTCATGTAGGTGGGGGCCACATGTTCTTTTACATGGGTGACATGAATCTGGACTTTCCTAGGCTGGAGTACAAGTTCAGAGCCCCATTAACATCAATATACGCTGATATATGCAAGTGAGTGGTACCCTTTTTGTAATGGTGGCAAAATACTGGTGTTGGTAGTTTATTAAAAGACTGAAGGAGAATTAACCTGTTTTGTTTAGATTAAATACAAAAACTTCAAACAGATTAGGTTAACTACTTTGCATGGAGTGGCTCCAACACTGCAGTCTGAAGAAGAGCAGAGTAAATTTCCTTTATTTCTGTTATTCTCAACTAGCATGACTGATTAGGAGACTCTAAGATGGTCCTGTAGGAATTTATCACTTTATTATTTTTCTCTGGACTCAGAAACACCAATTTCTGAAATATTTATTTGTTGTTTATTTTACTGAATTTAATTTTGCAGAAAACATACATATTGTGTGTTTTAATTTCTCTTCCATTGATTCCTGATTAACAGCTACATTTTGTTTGATAACTTCTAGGTTGTGTTATTATATCTTCTTATAATGTATATATATTTAAATATATAAAGTAATCTTCAGCTAATAAACTGATCTGCTGGTGCAACCATTTTTACTTAAAATATTTTGGATGGTTTAAAATGATACTTCCTGTATACTGGAGTCTGATTCAAATGCTTAATGAGTAGCTGTTTGTCTTCCTTCAGTTTCATAGAGGAAACATACTAAGAGACAGAATGGAAGTTTGTAGGAGTGCCTACGTTTAAAGACACTATTTCTTTTGCCATTTCTGTTATGTGGTTGTGCAGATTGAAAGAAGAAACCATCAGTCTAATTGGATTTTTGATGATTATTTAATAATAAAATACCTACTTTGTGTCACTTTATGACATAGATCTTTAAGAAGAATGAAGAGCCAAATTCAAAACCTAATTACATTGAATTATTGAGTTAATTCTGCAAGAGAACCAAGATTCTGACCAATGCTCAGCAGTCAATTAGTCAAAAAAATATGGGGGCTAATGACAGTTTCTTTCAGCACATACTGCCATACACTAACAGGAACCTGGTTATATGTGCATTAGTCATCATTTTTCAACATTAATTTCCCAGCTAATGTCATTAGGGAATTGATTGAAACAGTTCTTTTCTGCCTGACAGCTTTTTGGCTGACTATTGTGGGCATTTTAAAGAAGTATATGATGTGATGGATGCTTTGTTCTTCACTGTAAACATACGTGATATACAATGTATGATTGTGTCCTTGCTTTGTTTTGGTTTGTCTGAAAACACACACAAAAAAGGGTATTTTTATTGGATGCAAACATCAGAATTTGTTACTGATGGTAAAATACACTTTTTAAAGCTTTTAATATTGTTATTCTTAGAGCACTGGAATGTTTCATAGCAATGGATTTTTAAGGCTTTTCTACTTAACTGGATTTGCTTTTTTAATACAAAAGAACATAAGGAAAACTTAGTGCATAGTACTGCTGAAAGCATATGGAATCAGGAAGTTTTATAATCGATAATTCTTCTGTCGATGAAAATTTGCATTTAATATATTATACCAATTCCTTTTCTATCTTTCATCTTGACATCAAGGAAGTGAACGTACCCCTCTTAAATTCTGTATCACAGCAGATGCTTTCAGTGTTTGTATAACATGATGTGATTTCCTTATGTGAGATGACTTAAGTACTTCACTTGCTTTCTCAGTATCTGGTGCAGTTAGCCTGGAATGTGATGTAGTGATTTCAATTAAAGAAATAAGTAAAACAAAACCCAGAGTTCCATCTAGGTAGTGCAGTCAACTATTACATATGAAGTCAGTACAATAGACCTTTGTTTCCAATTTATCAAAAGTTTTTCAATGCAGAGTTGCACTTTGTATGAACAGCGCCTATAGTGATGTTATGCCTGCGCATATGGTTAAAAATCAGATTAATTAAGAAATATTTTTATTATAATATAGATAATAATTTGTCTACTTAGTCAGATGATTTTGCTGTGTTTTACACTGTTACATTCAAAGTATGCTTTAACACCTTTGTGGAGAATTACGTACTTGTGTAGTTAAAACTTGTTGGGCATCCAGAAATAGAGACTACTGTAATAAGAAACACAAATATTTCCAAAATATAACACAAAGAGTGCAACTACATAATATATGAGGATAAAAATCCTCTTAACAGCCTAGAAGTATTTGATTTTGCAAAATGAGTATTTCTGAGGCAATTCAAAGAGCTTGAAGATAATTATTCAAGTGAAGACATTTACACATTAAAACCACTTCAAATTAAGAGTAAAACTTGCTCAGCTGCAATGATTATTCTAAATCAGAGCAACCGAGGAGCACTCTCCTGTGTGTTTCTATTGGTGCATTCCTATTCTGAGTGACTGGTAGCTTTTGAAAGAATTTCAGCTATGTACAGTCACAAAAGTGTTGCAGGGGGAAAAAGAATATTTTTATACATAGGTTATGATGAAACAGGGAGTGGAAAACATTAGGGGGAAATTTTTACTGACGAAGCAATGTGATTAGGAACTGCGAAAAGTTTTGTCCCTAGTTTTTTCCAGGACTTACTGAAACCATCTGATAGAAGAGAAAATATAAAATGTCTGGATACAACCAAGATTAGAAATAAGTTTGGAGACAGATTCAGTCTGGTGACAGTTAGCCCAAGGAAAGATTTGACAAACAGATGGATAGAACTTTGTGGAAGGGAAAGTAAGGTGGTGGACTAGGATTAGTGTCTGCAAAATGGAGCTGGATAAGAAGCATAGAAGAAATTAATGCTTTTTAGAGCAGGAGTGCAGTGTGTTGGTCTACTCCTGCTTTAGTCTCACAAGATCTCTGGGCAGAGTAGTAGGTGTCCAGTATCAGTGCAATACCGTTGTAGAATTACTGTTTTTCATTTGGCTTCTGTTTTAAACTAGAAAATTTGAAAGAAGTATTAAGTCAAAATCAAGTAGTATAGGTTGCAAAGATGAGACTTTTAACAGTAGGAAATTTAGGTTGTTTGTCTGATCCTTAGGAGAATGTAGCAGATGAAGTCTTTAATTATTTAATTGTGATTACGTGATGTTTTCCCCACAGAACCTGCTACTAATTTGTGAAACAGATATATCTCCTTTGGGGATTAAGTATGCAGTTTGGAGTAATGAATGCTTTATCTTTCCAACAACTAGCTTTGTTTGCATCATTCTTTGGGGTTTTATTTTTTTTCTTTTTCTTAAAAATGAGTAAAAGATAAATATTACTGACCCATCACATATAAAGTATTTGGAAAATAAATGTCGAACTTGGCAACTGGTACCCATCATAGAAAGATCTTAGGAAAAAATTACCAATTCCGTTTTAATAATGCTTTTAATTAATGTTTTGGAAATAAAACATAGGCTCAGGCTTTGAACAATGACATTAGAACTGAAAATACCAAATAGCTGCTTATTAAGGTGCTTCTAGTCTGTGAACTGAAGGAGGAAGTGACCCAGTGGAAAAACAAGAGGCATGTGATTACACTACTTTTTTTTAAAAAAAAAAAAAAAAAAAAAAGCCTAATGCAAATGCAGCATTAATGCTGGAGTTTACTACTGTTTAGCTTCCTGATGTTATATTGGGGTAATTAATGAATTAGCAATGTAAATCTTTCCTCAGGAATTATTGAATATCTGGTATTATTTTAATTATTTTGGACCTAATTTATTTTTACTGATATTTTATAAATAACAAGCTGCTGCATTAGTGTTTTCCAGAGGAAAAAATATGACTTAGATTCTACTTAAAATCCCTTTTTCTGAATATCTCAGTGTATGTCTGTGTGTGTGAGTATACAAAGAGAGAGAGAGAGAGAGAGAGAGCAAAGAAAGAATAGTGCTAACTAGAATCTTAAATTTTCTGGAAGGCTTCTAGAAAACCAATGAGACCTTTCTAGTAAAGAAGCCTAATTTATCACCAGGTTGTAACTAATTTATCAAGTAGATGTAAATCTGTCAGATTACTGAGAGTCTTTAATGTTGCATAATTTACCCCAGCTTAAAAGTTGTGACATCCCTAGATTCTCAAATGTGTTCTTGTTGCTTTTCACTTTCCTGCATGGCAATGATACCTCCTTAATTTAGCATATGTTTATGAGGTGTAGTGGTGTTTACCTCTGGTTGCTTTACTGTGAGCTCTTTCTCTGAATACATATGCTTAGAGACTGGGAGAAAGAAAAAAAGAGCAGAAGCATGCATTAGTTTTAGTTGTCTACAGAGGAAATGGTTATAAAAATATTTCCGAAAGACAAGATTAATTCACAGTCTGAAGCTGCCTAGGGGCATGCTGTGCCTTCCACTTGTAATGATGAGAAGATACTCATTGCAGGATGGCTAAAAAGATGCTCTCCAAAGACTGCATTTAATCTGGCAGTTGTGGAACACTGACAGAAGCATCCATGAAATTAATTATAAAACTATTCCTCAGAAGTGTGTAAACATGACAGTGGCAGTGATCTCCTTTACACCTCTCGAGTCCTCTGTTTTAACTGTGATTGAATTGAGCTGTCATATCATATACAGTGTGACAAGTCTCTAGAGTGACTAGCTACAGCTGAATGAATAACACAAAAGAAAATGTTTATAATAACCTTTTACTGCCTAAAATATTTTTCCTTATTCTCATAACTTCCTTTTTCGGTTACAGGTATATGTGAGTTGCAGGAAGCATCACACATTTATGAACTTGCCACTTTATAGCAATAAGGCACTAGATAATTGACAAACTGAAAACTTTATGTAATATTCTGTCATCTCTATGTCAGTAGTCATTCTCGTCATCTGTGGGTTATGCTTTTGCATTACAGGGAAGAATAGTATTTAAATGTTGGAGGAAAATATTTGGTGTATCTGCTGTACTGGAATATTAATAAGTTTGTGAAGCAACATTATGAATTGTTGAGCTTAAATTTTTGAAGTTATCCTCCAAAATTCATTTTTATGCAAAATATAACAAGGCTTTTTTTTTTTTTTTGTGATTGTCTAAAATATAAAGATTTGCGTCTCAGTGTAGAGACTGTTGAAGAAAATTGACTGTGGCATGCACTGTCTTTCTATGGATATTAGGGGAACTGTCACACTGTTTTCATGCTATAGTTTTTGTAGTCTTGCCTGTTGTTTCCTTCTCATGCTTCTGTTTGTCACTCATATCCCTGAATGTTTATCAAATTTAGAAGAACAACATCAAAATTAAGTCGTTTTTGATTGAACTGATTTGAAATCACTGACATTCCATAGATTTTCCTAGTCTTATCCTCAATTCAATCTAGTGCTCATTGGAGGGAAGAATAAAATGTCTATAATAGTAATTAAGCAAAATGCATGTAACAGTTTTTGAAATTGTACAGCTCTTTACTTGTCTACATCTGATGCATTTGAAAATTTGATGATACCCAGTCGGGAAATAATTTCAGTTCATTTTACAAACAAACAGTGATAATGCTATGCTAAAATAGATGAATTTCTCATTTTCAGATTAGTACATCTTAAACCCATTATCGATGTTCAAAGTTGTACTGCAAGTATTTCTAGAATCCAAAGGCATATTTTTCACTGTTAAGCACAGTAACAGTTATGTAGCACTTTACAAAAAAGTTGAGTGATTTATTTCTTGAACCCATGCTTCTGTATTTTTTTCTTGCTTTATAAATTGTGGTTGGGTAGGGCAGAGTCCATGTAATCTTGAGATCACCTGTATCTGTACACGGTGAATTGTTGTTGTCAAGTGTTCCTAGAAATACACTATAAATTTTAAAGAGATTTGATCTTTCAGATTTGCACTTTCTTGTTTCCTTATAGCACTTTCAGCACTTCTCTACTCTGCTTAAGATGGCCTATTGGTCTGACGTATTGATCTTGCTTGGTCCCAAGACTAATATTGATTTTTATTCTCAATGGCACCATAGCCTGTCATCAAACTTACTTTTTCTTTCATATCAAGATTCTTTGATTGGTTTATCTGATGCTAGAAGGCAACTGCATTTGGTTCTGATCAATACACTTTCTTTCTCTGTTCTTTATCATACTTAGTGAAACTACAGTAACAAGTGAACTATGAAAATGCTTCAAGTACTGATCAAGAGGTAGGAAAATCTTACTCCTCTTGTTAGGAAATGTGTAGATACTTCACTAGGCTCTTTATTGGAAATACAAAACTGGTATTCTTGGGTTAGGAGTGTGCTGTACTATGAAAATTTAAGTACAGCTGATTTTCTGCTAAAAGCATATCATGTTTGTACCCTTGGTAGTGAATGCACCAAAGAGCACTGTTGGAGCTGGCAGATATAGTTGCAAGGGTAGTCTATAATCTTTGGTCGATCATGGTAATTCAGTGAAGTGCTTGAAAACTGGAGGCGATGAAATGACTGGTCTGATGGATGGGGGTGTGGGAGGGAACAGTAAGTAATAGTCTTCCTGAACTTCAGTAAGACCTTGGACACTATCCACTGTAAGACTGTAATAGAGAATCTGTTGTAGTATGAAATGAATGAGGAGAAAGTGTGGTGTATCAATAACTGGATGAGCAACCAGGCCCATAGGGTACTGGTCAGTAGCACAAAGTCTACTTGGAAGCCAGCAGTGGGTCCAGTCCTTTTTAACGTCTTCATTAATGATCTAGATGATGGGGTAGAATGCACTCAGTCAATTTGCAGGTGGGGAAAGTGGTTAATATACCCCATGGTCATGCTGTCACCCCAAGGTGCCTGAAACTAAGAAGAAACAACTATAAGCATGAGTATGAAAGCAACTCAGCAGGAAAATACCTATGAGCCCAGAGGGACACCAAGTTGAGCATGAGTTAGTAACATGCCCCTGCTGCTAAGAAAGCTAATAGTATTCTTGGCTGCGTTATCACCAGCAGGTCAAGAGAGGTGATCTCTACTGACCACTGGTGAGACCACATCTGGAGTACTACATCCATTTCTGGGCTACAGGCACAGATTTACTGGAGTTCTATTGGAGGGCTACCCAGATGATCAAGGGGCTGGAGCATCTCTGCTATGAGAAAAACTCTCTCTGCTGAGAAAGCTGAGGCTGTTCAGGCTGGAGAAGAGGAGGTTTATGGTCGAATCTTTTCAATGTCTATAAATACTTGAAGAGAAGGTGCAAAGAGTTCAGAACAGGCTCTTTTTCCAGTGTCAGGAGAAGAGGAAATAAGTACAAACTATAATGTGAGTAGCTCCGCCTGACATTTAGGAAGTGCTTCTATATTGTACAAGTGGTGGCGCAGTGGCACAAGTTGCCCTGAGAGGAAATGTAGTCTGCTCTTTTGAGTACTTCAGAAGTCACCTGGATGCAAGCTTGGGCAACCTTCTCTGTGTGGACCTGCCTGAACAGACAAGGGATCTCCAGTTGTCCCTTCCAACCACAACTATTTTGTGATGCTGTAATTCTTCAGATTTTTTTTTTATTTTTTTACTTTGTCTTGTTTACTTGGAGACACTTTAGAAAGTACATGAATTAGGTACAAAAATAAATTAAACCGTATTAAATGCACATCTTAATTCTCTTATTCAAAATTAAAGTGGCCTAATCTCTGTTTATTAAGATGTTTTACTTTTATTCTGTATAAGGATAGCCATGCAAAATGTTAATACAGTTCAGCTAATCTCCTTCAAAGTCATATTTTAATTTGGATTAAGTTTCAGTATTTCTATTTAGATAAGTCTTTTTTCAGTGAGACTCATAGTATTACCAACAGCCCATTCAAACACAGCCCTTTGATGGATATTCAGTGGTATCAGTACTAATGAAAAATTTAAAGTTATCATCTACACTAGGAAAGATAATCTTTGACAGCGTGCATAATACAAAATATGTACTGTATTTTCTCAGTAATTTACCATGCTGTAAGGAAGATAAAAGGGCTATGCTACTTATTAAGGTACTGCTAGCACTGGAAGACACCCTTGCTGTACCTCCATGCATAAAGTGGAAGAACTGATCTCATATAGAAAAATAATATAATTATATTTCCTTTTTATTGGAAGCTTCACATGTAGCCTAGTATATGATTTGTGGAATTGATACTGGAACTCCTCTCACAACCAGTTAAATAAGTTCTGTATACAAATATATGCAGAAATTGATTAAACATGTAATTTAGTTGTATAAGCTGAGTAACTCTAGAAAAGAACAGTGGGGAAAAAATAGGATAAAGTAAATAGGATAAAGTAAAAAAGGATAAAGTAAAACTTGAATATAGATACTACAATGTTCTCCTTTTTTAAATGACAAGAAATGCAGAACAGTTGCTTTTCCTTTCGTATTTTAATCTTTAAGTAAATAATTCAAGGGTAAATAAGTTCGCCCTTTTTGTGGAGAAAGGATGAATCATGGTTGTTTTTGTTTTTTTTTTTTTCATATTGCTGTTTGGTCTGGATTTTATTATTGGTATGGATTTTATTTGGTATTTATTTGGTATTATTTGGTATGGTTTTTATTATTATTGGTCAGCATTTTATACTGGAAAAATATTTGAATAAAGAAATACAATTCCTTTCCCTCATTTCTTCTCTCTGTCAAATTTAGACTACATCTGCATGACTGTAATCCTGATAGATGGCCCTAATATAAGGGGAAATACATATGTTCTTCAGACATGAAAATGGCATTACTGGAGGCATTGATAATGCATACAAATGTGTGAGTTCATTATTTTTAATCAGTTATGGCCAGAGTGTACCCAAAGATATTTTCTATCTATCTGAAACAATTTAAGAGATGTACACATTTCTTAATTTGCTTCAGAGTTGTCCTTTTGTGGCTTTCATTATTTCGAAGTAAGGAATGTTAACTCTGAGTTTGACAGTGGAAGTAACATCTATATATATGATCAATGCCTTACCTTTGCCTGATACGTTAAGGAATACTAAACTTGATTTCTTAGCAAAGGATCACTTTTCTTGAAAACCGTGTGACTGAAAGATTGGATGAGCTAAAGGACAGGAATGATTTTATGGAACTACAACTATCTTCTGTCAGCAGCAGAATTGTTTCCAAATATTTCAGCTTTTCCATAAATCACCTGTGTTTTACAGGTGTTCTACCCATATCTGTGTTCTTTCTACTGAACTGCTAATACAATGTATTGTGAGGAAGTATTTCAAACATGCTAGCATTTAAAGTAGAGCTGAGTAACAGTGGTAGCATGTACTAGTTTGCTTATATAGAAGCAACAGAAATGCCTGGGTACTTTAGCTGGAATTAGACTTTTCCATCTCTATGATGATTCTTAAAGTTACTACCTTTCCACTCCTCAAAATTCTTTTTTGCTTAAGGTGAATGCTCAGTGAAGATTGTACATAGTCATTCGTCATCAAGAAGTTAATACTGCTTGTAAAATTAATGTTTCACATTTACATGCTTGGGAAACATGGTGTTCAAGAAATAAAAATCTCATTACTATTATTTTTTTTTCCAAGTATGTTTGCACATTGTAATCCTTCCTTTAAGAAACAATGGATATGGTGGGTTACTAAACTCCCAGCTATTTTCCTTTTGGGTTACATTTTTCCCTGCCATGGTAGTTTTTTCCCATTGCAAGTGTTTGCTTTATAAAAGTCCAAAACACTTTTTAAATTTTAAGTTTGTATTTTTTGAAGGTCTTTATATTTTCTGATATTTGCATAATGAAAAAGGAATCAATGGACTTCCTTGTGTGTTGCTGTTCTGTATGTGCAGTCATTATTACTTAAATGATGCAAAGGTTTATGTTCTTGTGCTGGCACATTTATCATTTTTAAAAACATCTGTCTATGTTTATGAAATTCACGATGTTTTTTTTGTTTGTTTGTTTCTTTAATAATGGGCTCAACTGCTCTTTTCTTTTAGAAAGCAACATTGATATTTCTTGAAACTCTCCACTGAAACCAAAATGACAGTGCATTTTCACACATGCAACTGTTTACAACTGAACAGTATTTTCATATCATTAAACTATTAGAGCAACTTTCTTATATTTTCGCATAACCAACAGATGTGAGAAACATTGGAGTATTTGTCTTCATCAAAATTAGTGCCATTTCTACTTAAGCTTCATAGAAGAAAATGACTTCAAGAATATTAACTATCAACTAATTAAGACATACTTAATTAAATGCAAATTCTACTTAGCAAAAGCAATTGAGAGAAAGGCATGTGATTAGGGAATTACCAACTGATTTAACACTTAGAGCTACCAGCTATCTGCCTAAGCAATAGAACTGAATGCAGTAGTCCTTGCTGTATAAGAATCACAGAATGACAGGATTTGGAAGGGACCACTTGGAGATTGTGTAAGCCAACCCCCTACTAAAGCAGGTTCCCTAGAGTAGGTGGGTTACATGTAAAACCCACCTGGGCACATTTAAATATTTCCAGAGAACAAAACTAATTCTACAGCCTCTCTGGGCAGTTTGCTCTGGTGCTTTGTCATCCTCAAAATTAAAGAATTTCTTTCTCATGTTTGCATGGAACTGCTTGTGTTGCATTTTGTGCTTATTGCCACTTGTTCTGTTGCTGGATGCCATTGTAAAGGCCCCATCCACTTGATTCCTGTCTGACATTTATCTGCATTGATACAGTTCCCTCCTCAGACTTCTCTTTCAAAGGCTGAACAGTTTCAGATCTCTCAGCCTTTCTTCATGAAGGAGATTACCAGGCACCCACTTCATTGGACACTTCATTGACAGTGGACACAAGTTTTTTCTGGTCTTGTTTTTGCTACTGATTTACTTTAAAAAAAGCCTTTCTTCTTGTCCTTACCTGTCACCATATTTAATTCCAGGTGTCTTCCTTGTCCCATCCCTGCATGCTCAAAGAATGTGCCTATATTCCTTCCTCACCTATTTCCACATTCCATATACTTTCTTCCATTTGAGTTTTTCCACAAATTCTTTTTCTTTTTCTTTTTTTTCCCCTCTCTCATCCACACAGGTTTTCTGCCACCTTTGCTTGATTTCTTATTCCTAGGGATGCACTGATCTTGAGGTGCATCATTGGTGCTTGAATGTCAACCAGTTCTCTTGGACCCTTTTACCTTTCCAATGCTCTAACTTACGGAATATTTCCAAGTCTTTGAAGAGATCAGAATTCACTCCCATGGAGTCCAGGGTTGGAAACTGTACTTATTGCCTTGTTTCTTCCATTTAAGATCCTCAACTCCATTGTTTCATGGTTCCTGTAGCTAAGGCTGCTCATAGTTTTTGTATTTCTGCATCTTTATAACAATACAGTGAGCAGCACCTCTCCTCATTGGCACCTCCACCCCTTCAATAAGAAAGTCATCTACCCAGCCCTGAAGAATTTTCCTGAATGATGTGTGCCTGGCAGTGTTGCTATTCCAGTAAATATTGAAGTTGAAGTCCCCTCTGAGAATCAGTGCCAGTGGTCATGAGACTAATTCCAGCTGTCTGTAGACCTCATTAACACTCTCTTTCTAATCAAACAGCATGTAGTAAACACCCACGATGGTGTTACCATATTAGCCTGCCCCTTAATTCTCACTTGTAAGCTCTCCACTCATTCATCGTTCATCCTTAGGCAGAGCTCAGAACATTCCTGTTGTTCTCTCACATAAAGAGCAACTCCCCTACGTCACCTTGCTGGTCTGTCTTAGAGAGCTGTACTTCCCCATCTCTGTGATCACGATGAGATTGTGGCCCTCTATCAACACATAGATGCATAATTCTTCCTGTTTGTTCTGTATGCTGCATCAGTTGGTATACAGGCACTTTGGGGAAGAAAAGGGAGCAGCAGAGAATGTAGGTGTCACTTGATGGATGCAAGAGAATCCTCCATAGCTATACACACCCTTGTGGTGACTGGCCTTCTGGTTCATGTTGTGGCAGATATCTGCTATATCACTGTTCTGGTTGGCCTGACATATTCCTCACATGGTTGCAGTAGTTCCCATTTTGCTCCCTACCCCCCAAGACCTTCAGGTGTTAGCCCACCTCACTAGGCTGAACAGCCTGCTGCCACAAAATGCCTTGCCTCTTCTAGATAAGAGGATCCCATTCCTTCCTAACAGATTATAATCTTCACAGAAAGTCCTATTGTCATTAAAACCAAAACCCTGGTGCTAGCCCCAGCTGCATGGCCAGGAATTGATATGCATTACTTGTCTATTTCTGACTTCCCAATTTCTTCTAACTGGCAGAATTCAAGGGAAGACAACTTGGGAACCAGTTTTCTTCATTTGCACTCCCACTCTTTGCCCATATTCCACCTTTCAGTGTGGAATACAAAAGAGCAATAGTAGATAGTAGTCCATGTTATTGACAAGGTGCTGTACTTCTCTTGGCACTGTGCCAGATTTTGTCTCCCAAAAAGCAACAAACCCCTTCAGACTCCCTGTCAGCCTGGCTGAAGGGGACATCAGTGCCTTTTAACAGGGAGAAAATAAAAATTAAAAAGGGGATCCATCTTTTCATGTTGAATTTGTAGAAAAACTTTGAAACTAATGAAGTGGAATATATGGGCAACGTATCTTAAATTTTAACATTGCTTGATGTTCAATAACTAGAGAGGTTTAAAAATGTTTGTTGCTGAAAGTTTATCATCCTACCTTGTACAGAGAGGTGGTTTTTTTTTGGTTTTTTTTTTTGTTTGTTTGTTTGTTTGTTTGTTTTGACAGCTGGTCATCCTACTACTTGAACAGAAAACAATTACATAGGCTAACATGCTGTTGCTATTTTTTTTCGTGGATGCTGCTGTTTTACTAGCACTAAAGCCTACTTTGACATGTTTTATATTTGGAGTAGTTATGAATAAATACTGTCAGGATATTATGAACACTGCTGGGATTAATAAAACATTTAAGAGTTTCATTATGCTTATCAAAGTCTAGTAGCATATATAAAGTATTGATCTGAAAAAAAAAATGGTTTGTCATTCTGATATCATTGTATGCGCAATTTTTTTTTTTTTCCCTTTAAATACTCTCATTTATGATTCCTGCACTAAACAATACAATAAATGATGAATTTCATGTAAGTATTATTGTTTCCCCTTTCAGTAGCTTATTTGATTAGATTTGCGGGGATTAAATTCTAAATTCTCCCTGCAGGAAAATCTGGGTCAGCTTTTTTCAGTAGTGTACATGTTTTAATTAGAGACGTGTGCTGTGAGAAAGACAACTTTTCTCAGACAGTTTCTCTTTTGTTAGAAAAAAAGCAAAACAAAAAAAGAAAAGAAATGCTAAAAAAAAAAATAAAATGAATCAATAAAAACAAAGAAACAAAAAACAAACCCTGCAGAACTGCTGCAGCTTTTTAGTTTAGAAGGAAATGTTAAATTGTTGTGATGGTTCATAATGAGGCAGTTAGGAATTTTCTTTTATTGAGTACTGGTAATATCTTAGTTATTAGAAATGAATACAATAATATTAGAAACTAAAATGTTAATGTAAGTTTATTCAGGTGCTTAACTACCATCTGAAAATTAATGAGTTTTTCTGTCGTGTGAAGAATAGACTAGTCAGCCAGTGTGCAAGCAAGGTTATTGATAATGGAAGTCTCACATAGAACTTCAAATTTGAACAAGTTTCTGCATGTTCTCTTATTTTAGTGATTTGAATTTTTTTTTTCCCTCTCATTTACTTTTGAATAATGTCAGCTAAAAAAAGACTTTCATTACTGCTTTTTCTAGTTGATACTATTTTAATGTAGCTATGATGTAATTTCAAGGCAGTTGTTACTTTCTTGCTTATTTTCTCTTCATGCTGAGAGGCATTACCAAAGTAAGCTAAGTAGTAACAAGGACTTCTTCACCCTTCTTCACCCCCAAAAGCAGAGCTTAAATCTCTGGGATAACCTTACCAAGAATTTTAAGTACCCAGAAATTTTCCTGTGGATGGCACAGAACACATCCTTTTCAGTGTCACTGGCAAGGCAGAAAAACTCATCAGCTGAGAGGGCAGTTACAGATATCATTACATATATACATTACAATGTATTCCTTAATGTATGTATAAACAGTACATTCAAATCATATTGTGCTTTGAACTGCTTTTCCTTTCTACATATTTACATTCTCATTTCCGAAGTGTAGATTTAAATACACAAGCAACATTAAGTTCCAGTGAGCTGTTGTATTTAAAAGCAGGTGATCACTTACGACTACTAGAAACCACAAAAGCAAGATTTTGCCTTTTTTATTTTCTTAGTCAGAGAAGTATTAGCAAATTTGGACACACTTGACTATCCAGTGCAAATGCTGAAGTCTGCAGTTTTAGAATTAAGGCTCAGTTGCTGTCATTAATAGTTTTACAGACTTTAGAGTATAACATGATCTGTATTAGCACTGTGTGGTATTCTCTACTGATTATGCACATGTTTTAAAAATCTCTTACAAAATTAATGTTCAAAGTTCTCTATTTGTTTTATCCCATTTATTATGATTTTATTATTGCTGTTTTTGACTTTTATTACAGTTTGGCCTTTCAGAGACTATAGTTGCTGGTAAAGGACTGAGACCAAAATAATTACCTTACTGTGTAGGCCTGCAACAGCATTTTTATGTTGATTTTTCTTTTCCCCAGTTGTTTTCCATGCCTCATTGAATCCAGCAGTGATTTTGTGTGCCCCGGTGGCACAGGTGGTAGGAATGCCACATTGCAACACCGGGGCCCGGGTGTTCGAATCCCTCTGTGGCACAAGTGGTAGAAGTGCCGCTCTGCAGCTCGAATCCCAGGGGTTGGACTCGATGATCTCTAAGGTCCCTTCCAACCCGCATGAGACTATTACTATTACTATTTTACTGTTCATTTTAAGGCTTTAAAATAATTTTGCCCTCTGTTAAGCACTTGCCTTTCCATTTACTACAGGTCAGAATCTAACAGCAGTTTTTTTCTGTGTACTGGAGCATGCATCGTGTTAAAAGATACACAAGAATCAAGGTTTCCTGCTATGTCTCTAGTGTTACCAGCTTTAAGAATGCTTCACAGTGAAAAGATCTTAAAGTATATTACAAGAAAAATGTCAGTCACATTTTGCAGATGAGCAAGATAAAAAATAAAACAAAAGAATGACAAGATTCGATTGTGTGGAACATACTGTCCAAACTGAAGCCCAAGTTCTAGCATCTAAACCAAATTTTCACATACAATATCTTCTTGGTGAATGTAATAAAACAAGAACTATGATATGAATAGTGTGATACTAAAAAAATTACTTATCTGGAAGTTTAGGGGGTTTTTTTGTTTGTTTGCTTGTTTTTTAATTAAAGCAATCAAATAGTAGTTTACCTGTGGCTCTGGTGCATGTACACAAACTAGAAGATCTTTAATCCATTAAAAAAGCCATAAGAACTGTTTGTAGTGACTTTTGTAGTCGTTCTGCTATTTGTCAAGTTGGAACCAGTGTAGCAGTCCAAGGAAGAGATTGGCAGTCCTTACTGATAGTACAAATCTGTAAAAATCCCCGTTAAGTTTTCAACTAGTTTTTGACATTTAATATCCTCAAGATACAGCCTATTTTTCCTTCTGCTGTTTCTGCATGCAGTTAGTCCAGTTTGGAGAATTTAGCCCAAAATATGTATGTTTCATAAGAGCAATATCATTCAGCTACATAAGCACTGTTTCCAAAGATGGACTGCTTGTAACTTTGAAATTTTAATGAACAAATCAACTACTCAGTGGTGAACAGTTTCCTTATTTCATATTCTGTTTTCCTCATTCTGAATTTTATTTTTTTGTCATTTGGTTGGTTAAAGCACAAGTAATTCACGGCAGCGACCTTTGACTAATGGTTTTGAAGTTGTTTTTATTTTTTTTTCTCTTGTGCAACATTAATGTATACACATAGAGTTCAAATAAAATATTAGACAGCAAATGAAAAAAATTTTCAAATGGGGTTTTTTCCACATATCTTTAGCCTTTATATTGGCATTGCTCCCAGCATATGGCTGAGTGGCTCCAGTAGTTGACTGCACTGTGCACTTGATAAGGAAATCAACAAAGGTCAAATTGTTCATAAAATCATTAGTGAAATGTCAGAAACAATTTAGTCTAAATAGCATATTTCCTTGAAGAAATGCCCATATGAAATATTCCTTCTATCCACATTTCTGTGCTGTTGCCTTAGTCAGATAAGAATTGGATTGCTGACAAGAACTAAATGCTCATATGCAAGATATGTATTTCTAGAGTATTTTCCCTGTAAAAGGGAAAGATAAAACCTTTGTTTTGGGAGAGAGTGAAGGATTTTTCACCTTAAAGTGAGTCAACTAATGTTGACTCAGTTTCTCATTGTGACCCAAAATTCGGCTTTAATTTTGCACTAACGCTATCTCGGTAGGTGATAAATAAGCTTGATACTGTAAGAGTAGTGTTTCTTGCAAGATGTGAAGGTGAACGTAGCATTTAGTTCATTAAATATTATCTGGAGATAGAACAGTCTGAGAGTAAAGTTCATCCTTTTTCTAGCTTCATTCTTCGGAGAAGAAATTTGCCATTTGCTCCTGGCTCTCGTACTTCACTCTGAACAGTGTCATTATGGTTTTCTAAGCAGGAAACCCTCCTATGTTGAAAACTAAGACTGTCAGAGATTCTTGTCTGAGAGGTTTTAAGACTCTGTAAATCTTGCAAATTTGAGGCCTTGGTAAAGTAGTCTTTATAGATCTTTGGCTTTGTTCACATTTCCCGCTAATTAGCTGTTCAGAATCCAGGTGGTTGCTTTTATCACTGGCTGATGTACTTGTCATTAAATAATAGAGGATCTATTGATTATTTCCAACAAATGTTTTGTTATATTGAAGACATATTTGCATTGCAATTCTCAATGAGACAGATTTTCTGTTGACATTAGTTATTAAAACAAAAATGCTAACAAGATATATCATTACAAATACTATGCTATATACAGTCCTGGCCAGTTCCATTGAGAACACTTACCCCTTAATAACATTTCTATAGACTAATCATATCTCATTAGAACGTTTTTTGCTCTAGTGTGGCAAAGATCATGTAGCACAAATGACATTTAGATATTTTAAAAACTATGTTTTTCAGAAAACTTAAGGGAAAGAAAAACATTTCCTGTTTATAAGTGAGACTGTTTCTTTCCATTCTTGTATTGCATCTGGTAAACAGGACCACATAAATCTATGAGCTCTCAGATGACATTTTTTCAAAGTTCTCCTTGCAACTGACTTTATTGGATTTACTCTGTTCACAGTGATTTTAGTTGCCAGTGATTTCTGTGATTGGTTTGTATGATAACAAAGCTATAACTCTGAATAACTCTAAAACAGTGGATCCAAACATCTCTTTCCTTAATTGAGTGTTTCTCTCATCTGCTCCAAAGTGAACATTTATCCTGAACCTTTTGTCTATTGGTGAGACATTTTAACCTCTGAATACATGGTTGTTCCTTCATTGCTCACTTAATGCATATTAACTAATTTGATCAAGAAGTGATATTACACCTTACAAAACTAAGTGGTTTGTGATTATGATTCTGTGCAGACAGATGTCAGACACAGTGCTCCTGCAATTTCTTTATTGAAAATAAAAGCAGTACTTGTACTTAAACACTAGGGAGTACTTCATTAAACAATTTATGCTAGTCTGGATTCTTTATTACAATGAAATACATACACTGATGTGACAGAATGTAAATGCAGAAATCTTTTTGTACTTCTGTGGCAGTGATGTGTCTCAGGCTTGCCTAATGAAAGGTCTTTATGACCAAACAACAGTCTCTGATTGCAGCTTACTGCAGCTCCCAGTATTTGTCAATTAAATTACAGGTTTAAATATATATATATGTGTGTGTGTGTGTGTGTGTGTGTGTATTCATATATTTATATATTTAAGTATAAATATATAAATAATATGTAAATAACTATAGGTCTGATTCAAAGGAAAGACTGTCATTTATAAAAGTGGCTGATCTGTAAGTTATGATCCTTTTCCCCTTCTCCCACAAATGTAGATGAAGACTAGGTGATTAATGTATATGCAGTTATAGGCCTGCTGTTTTCTGTAGGTATACTACATACTCTGTTATTCATATGTGGATTTTCTTCAAATCAAATATATAATAACAAAGCAAAAGCCTAAATACCACCCAGGCTTCAGCAGAATATAAAATTAAGCTAGATTTGAGCGTGTCCAAGGCAGAGGAGACAAGTCATTGTAATAAGAAATCTATTTATCTTCTTTATATAGAAGAACAGAATCTAATTTATCTGTGTGCCCATCTGGGCTACATTGCTCATTTCAAGTTAATTTAACAAATGATAGACTGCTACTGGCCTTTTCTTTCCCAGGAGAAGAGGTTGACAGACAGCTGTGCAGAGATGCAATCTACCCAATCCCTGTTGTCTGTGAAGCTCCATGCCCAAAGGACTGTGTGCTCAGCATGTGGTCCGCATGGTCCTCCTGCTCACACACCTGCTCAGGCAAAACCACAGAAGGAAAGCAGATGCGTGCCCGCTCAATTCTGGCATATGCAGGTGAAGGTAAGGTCACATACTTTTACAGACTATTGTCTAATTGTGAATACTTGTCCATTACTGTAATGCCATAGTAATTACTTGGTCAACAGAAACTTATTAGGGGAAACTGTTGTTGTTTTTTAAACAATAGGAATATTATTTAAATGTTTATTCTAAATTCAATCATGATAGCTAAAACTGTTTTAAAGAAGACGTGTATTTGTCAGTTAATGTTACTCATTGTTATCACTATTTGATTTCAAATATTTGTCTTTCCTATTTTCTGTTAAAAATTAAAATTCAAATGATTTACTCTATGCAAATTGCAATGAAATATATTTATATATGACTGTTGATAATCAGGTGATAGGTACAATATTGCAAAGAGTAAAATTTAAATGCTGAAGATACAAAAGTTTTAATGTGTTCAGTTGCTAGCAAATGGCTCTTGTAGCTTAGCATGAACTTCTGTCACCACATTTACATTTTTATACATATCAAAACTTTATTGTGTTGTCCCACTTGGTTGGTTTCTAGGGAGTTAAATCTATTTCTATCTCCTGAGTCATGCCTCCCTTAGTCAGCAAGGGATTGCTACCGCAATGGAGTCATCCAATGCTCAGAGGAATAATACACATCAATTATCATTTATTGAGAGCTTTGTTAATAATGAATACTCTAAAATTAGAGGTATAATTGGCTAATTTGATAATGTGGATTAATATGCAGTACAGGTAAGACAATATTAGGCAACAGCTACTACAAAGAGAAAAAAAAAAAAAAAGAAAAAAAAAAAAGAAAAAGAAGAAGAGTATAAGCCTTCTCTTTTGGAGTGACAGCTTCTGACTTCAGGATCTCAGCAGGAACTCTTTTGTTCCCATCTTCCAGACCTTGTAAATTTAAAGGCAGCATATAAAAGGAAGCATGGAGACGCCACCTTGTAACTTGCCTTCACAGAATACAATGGTATATCTCTCCATTTCCTGTATCAAGCTGGAATCAATTGCTCACAGACTAGGTTTTCATCCAATAAACACTCATGGACCCTCCCATTTGGAGGCAAGCAACTCCAAAGAAATGCTTTCAAATGTAAAACTGTTCTCAAAATGATGTTGATTACCTCACGTTCATTTGAGACATTCCTTACCAGTTTCAGATGTTTGGTTTTATTCTGCGAATCCTGACTTGTGTATAGTTTCCATTCACATAAATGAATCTTGTAGAATGAAAAAGGGACCTTTCAGAAGCAAAGAAAGAGGAAATAATCATTCTTTGCTTCCCACCAGCAGGCAACGTTCAGGCAAATCTTGGGAAGCAAAGCCTAAGTGCATAGCAATTTTTTAGGAGGACAAACATTTTCTTAAGTGGGCTCCCTTTTTTCCCCTTTCCCAAATCTATTGCTGAACATGATGCCAAATGATAAAGAATATCCCATCAGCTGGTTTGGGTCAACTGTTTCATCTCTTGCTCACCCCTTAATTGCTTTGGGGGGTTGGGAGTCAGCCTTGGTGCTGTGCCAGCACAGCTCAGCAGCTGCCAAAATAGTAGCTCTAGACACATGTGCTTAGCAAAACATTGTGTGGGCTGCTGTGCAGAAAGTTAGCTTCATCCCAGTCTGAACCAGTACACATTTTTTTCTGCCCATAAATCTCTTGCATCTTTTAGTCATTTGCTGAATAAGAACTAACTGATTGACTTTCAACCTCCAGAACTGCATGACAGTGATCAGCCATGTTTCCAAAATATAAAACACTGATTGCATTGCTGATGCTGCCAGATCATTTTATGTTCTGTGGCAGGGCATATGTTATAAAAAGGAAGCTCAACATGAACTTTTTTTTTTTTTTTTTTTAAGTGCAAGTCTTGGTTCTAGTCAGAGCTTATAAAAATGCATGTTGCTGAAAATTCTCTAAATATTTTGTGTAGCTATGAATCATGAGTCAAGACAAGTCACAAGTAAGACTAATAATGCTCCTTTCATGCTAAAACTGAGTCCCAAAATAATCAGCTCTATTCAGGCAAACAGTCCCAAATATGATCTTTTAGACTTTTTGAACTTATTCTTGGCTGATAGAAGAGTAAGACTAGTGTAGGGAAGACTTTTTACAGTAATTTGTGTATAGTGTAGCCATGATTTTGGGAGTTCTAATTCAGAACGTTGTAGGACAGATAAAAGGGGTTATACACAAATATGCAATCCCTGTGACATCAGGATTGTACATTAATTAATGAAAGAATGTGCAAGTCTACTGTCAACCTATAAATAGGCTAAGTGTATCCTCTAAGATGGCATATGGAGTCCAGGTTTTTCTCTGAGTCCTTGATTGCACTCATCCTACTGCTAGTCATGGATAATTCAGTCTACAAAGTTAGCAAGTTCAAAGCGTACAGAATGACTGAGCTCATCTTCTACTGACTGCCTCTCCAGCCCTATGCTGCCTGCTCCTTCAGCCAGAAACTTACTTCGGCTGTATGTGCTTTTATAAGTGTTTCCTTATCCAGAACAGTGTCTCTTCTGTGTGATCAAAACACGCACTGCAAAGCCTCAAGCACAGTATGCTGATGCCCATCTGGAATGAGATTGTTTACATGCGCCCACAGGGAAAGAGGAGAGAGTAGTCTCTCTCCTCATGAGAACATTTTCTAGTTTGTGAGATGAATCCATGTGGAAACTGGTGTCAAAACAACAATTTTGATATCTTTTCTGAGATCACTGTCCTCAACTTGAAGGTTTGAAGGGTGAAACTATTTATAAATTTATCTCTGTGAGTGTACCCATAGTAATAACACATTTGTGTCACTGTTCTCAGTGTTATCTGAATATACCCTCCAGGGGTGCTAGATATACATAAATCACTCTGAAGGTAATACCTCTTATCTATTTTCATGGAATCTACAGCAGATACAATGAGCACAATAGCACTATCAAATAGAAATTCTCACCTACTAAACACTGTTTTTCAACATGGTGACAGCCATTAGCAATTTCTGTGTATAAGCTGATGCAGTGCTCTTCATTTCATGGTATGACAGCTGTACATGGCTGGTCTTTCACATTGCTGTTGCCTCTGCTGAACTGTACCGCTCACTGCCTCACTTGCTCACTTCTGCTGTTCAGTCTTCACAAACATTTAACATGCATTGGTGGATGTCAGTGGATACTATTTTTTCCACAAGGAGGAATTCAGTTCCATACCTTTGCTTCATACGCACTTCAGTGTCAGACACGATTCTGTCAGACTGCCCCTCTGCTGCTGTCTGCCACACAGCAACAACATATAATGGAATACTGTCCCTTAGTCCATTTTTTGTTTGAAATATGTTCTTAAAACAGTTGTATGTGTATCATACAAGTTACACCTGTGTGCCATTGTCTTACTGTGGCTACTACATGTTCATAGAGTACCAGAGTATAATGCCAGAAAGACTCTTCAGGATGACCTCATATGTCACAGACTATTATGCATCTCTGAGTTAGGTAGCATAAAATATCAGTCATATATCTAATCCAGTATTCTGTCTGATAGGCCAGTAGCTCATACATCTCATATATCTACAAGATTGATTTACTGAACCTGTAAGGAATAGCTAGGTCAAAGAAGTTTCTTCTCAACTCTAGGCAAATTCTGGTTGACATGCTTTAAAATTTTATTACTGTTAAAATTCCGGTGCACTTTAACTGCATAATTGTAAAAGAAGTTATACTTAGGGCCTTTAGAATTGTTTATTCCTCTTGTACATCTTGGATTTGTTTTTCATTTTTGTACTTGCCTGAAACAACATCATTTTGTAATTCAATCTGAAAACAGAGAATTCAGTAATTGTTTTTTCTAACAAATTCCCTGTTCATCCAAGGATCAGTTGTGGGTAAGCCAAGGATATTTTGAGTTTTAACTGATTTCAGCTGAAACCTGAATGCGTTAAATACATAGTTTTAGAAATGGGAAGCATGAATTGTCAAGCTTTCAAAGTCACTTGGTATCTGTGTGTGAAGGAAAGTGAGGGGGAGGATATTACTGTACTTCATTTTACTAAGAATATTACCCAGGTAATATTCCTGTCTGGTGTTGGAGATTTGTGATTCAAATCAGATCAAGGAAAGACCTGAGGACAGACTTCTGGTCCTCCATAGATGCACTCAAACATCTGTCCTGTTATCTATTACAGGAGATATCTCTCAGAGTTGTTCTTGAAGTTCATCTTGATTTGCATTTTTTATATGTAATGTGCAAGCAAGTGTGAATATCTGCAGGACTGGAACAAGAGTTATGCACCAACACTGACTTTTTATCTAGCAGTAGTCTGCACACTGGCCCCATCGGTCTTTGGGAAGTAAGGCTACTTCAAGGAGCGCCTACCTCATTCCTATGGCAAAAAAATCACTCTGTAAATTACAAGAGGAATGTCATTCATATCTCTTTTCTCAAACGTTGAGTTTATTCTAGCTGTTTTAAAATGCACATATACAATGACATGCAAAATGAGGGATAGCAAAACGATTAATAAAAATGAGCCTTAAATGCTTTAAAAAGTGTTAGACGTTTCAAAATGTATAAGTTATCAAGAGAGTTGCATACTGGTTTATAAAATCCAATCCTTGAATATTCTAGAGCAACGTCTTTCCCACGATGAGCTTTAAAGCAGGCAGAAAAAGCAAGCTCTGCCTATGACAAGTCTTTTAAAGCATTCCAAGAGGCTACCATCTTAACTGTAATATTTTATAAGTAAAACTCTATCTGTTAAACTAGCCTTTCATTTCCAAATGTGCTTTGCCAAAGTATTCAAATCCAAATAGAAATGCTTCAATTCCAACTGTTTTTTTATACCTTAAAAGGATCATTTTTAATACTGCAAAATAGTAATTTACAGTCATCTATGTATTTATTTATATGAAATGTATTTAGTGTGAGTTGTCCCTTTTTCTCATAACCACATTTTTTTTCCCAACAATATTAATTATTTTTTATATTCCTATCAAAACTGTCCTCATTCGGTTCTGTGCAGCACCGATCTTCTTACTCTATGCAAATGTTATTAAGGATATTTCTAAGTGCCCTTAAATTGAGGGTGCACAAGGAAATGCTGTCTTTCTGGAGAGAATGACACACTTATTCAGACATAAATAGTATGCTTTTAATATTAATTATATTTAATACAGTTGATAATTGTATCATTCAGCATTAGTATTTCTACATTTTGTCCATTCATCATGCAGTTTTCTTCATTATTATTTTTATTTGAACGGAATTGGATTCCCATTCAGCTGAAGACATTCACACTCCTTTTTTTTTTTTTTTTTTTTTTTTTTTTTTTTTTAACTTACAAGTCAGTATCACTCATTTTTTTTTTTGCCTGAACCTGAACATATCTTTCTTACATAGCTGTCAAAATTGATTATAAGTTTTCACTTTATTCTTAGATACCTTAGGAACTGGTGATTATGGAATCCATTCCTGAAGAAACACTTCTTGACCACCCATAAACATTTAATTTATAAAGTTTCTTGAATTTATGAATTTCCCACTTGTTTTTTTCTGAGGTAACCTCAGATGTCAGTAATTAGTTTAGAACTTAAAAAAAAAAATAAAAAAAATCTCTTCTATATTCTTGTTTCTTTAGTCCTTATACAAGAAAAACATTTTTAGTCTCCTTCTGTGGATCTGTTTTCTCTCCTATTCAAAAAGCTTTGGGACTATCATTTTTGTTTTTATAAAATATTCTCTATTTCCTAATTTTCTTGCCTGCTGTATTCCTGTCTGCTGGTGATAAATTGAATGATTTTTGTTTCCTGAAGGAAGCTACTTCAATGACTTTTTGGGTCTTTCTATGTAATGATAATTTTGTTTTACTTTTTTTTTTTTCTTTTTCTTTTTCCGTTTTTTGTCCAAATTTAAATAATAGGGCTTTTTCTTGGCTTTATGCCTAATGAAGTATTTTTAAAGCAATTCTGATCAAATTGAGTAAAATCCATTTTGAGCCAAAACAAACTTAATTTTAGTCATTTTTTAATCACATTCACAAGTTGTAATGTGTCTTATAATCCTCTTTCACAAAACTTATTAATAGATAGTCTTTTTCTTGACTTCTCAAATAAAGTGATATTTTCTTGGTTGCATTACTGTCTTTCAGACTTAATTTAGAAATTTAAAATATCCCCACGGAAAAAAATAAAATAAAATTGGATTTTATCCTGTGGTGTCATTAGATAATCCTTTTCCTCATATTTGCTGCAAAACTAAAACATCCACAAAAGTAACTTAGAGTATAAAGCACTTTTGCCTCTTGTGACAGTTATTGGTGTTTGCATACTTGAACTAGACATTGATTCTTGTAATTTATTTATTTGTTTGTTTAATCACTCCTAATAATAAGCGCTTAAAATCCCTTATCTCTTGCATGTCTATAGAGCAACCTAAATTTCAGTGGTAGGACAGAAAAGCTGATGTGCTTCCTGATGCGTGCATGGTGTGAGCATGTGTTTTTCTCCTCAGAGAAAATTAATGTATATTTCATCCTCAGAAGCACATAAAAAGCTCTTTCAGTTATCTCTCTTTTCTACAGGATTGTTCTTGTCCTTTAGGAAATAATTTTTTAGGTAGACTTTCTGTGGTTTTCCATCACCTTGGGAAAGGAATCCTGTTGTTCTTGAAGTTTTAAGTAAATTCTTAAACTTAGATTCTGTGTGTCTAGCAGCACCAGAGATTGAGCAAAAATGATTTGTACTCACAGTGCAAGATATCTAGTATCATATGATCAAGCTTGGTAAGAAAGACCTCTTAATGACTTATTCAGGATTGGGAGGCTAAATTAGCTTTGAAGTGTTTGAATGTAAGAAACTGAACACATATGAATTTGGGTACAACAAAGATAGCATTATTTGAGCTTTTCTTCACAATTATGAACACATGAATGCATTTTAATCTTAACCTGCAACAGCTTTTGTTATCTCAGTCTAGACCTGAAATTGCCAGCTGTGCCATCCTCTTAGGTAATTACGTAACATGGAAGAATATCCACTGGGAAGTAGGACAAGAGCTTCAAAAATCTTTTTAATTGATCCATGAATTAGACATAAACAGTGGTCTCTAGAGATACATAGCTAGCACACTTAACCATTTATTCTGCCTAGAGCCTTCTCATGTTTTTTCTTACAACCTTTTACGAAACCCCAAAATAAAAATGCTGTAGACTAACCCAAAGATATTAAGTAAAATAATGTGTCAGATTATTTATGATTATTTTATCATCTTCATTATATGAATTTATGTTTGCTGTCCATGTATGTTTGTTCTGTGTAGTATACAAACTTAAGTTTGACAGAATTAATATTTCGCATATGAAGATGAGGAAGAAAGAAAAACTTAATTCATGTGATTGAAATAATACAATTTCATCAGTTTTTGTTTGTTTGTTTTAATAAATCACTATTTTATTTTATTTTATTTTATTTTATTTTATTTTATTTTATTTTATTTTAATTATTTTTTTTCCCATTACATGAACTTATGCCCTGTTTTATTGTTCCAGGAGGAGTACAGTGTCCAAATATTAGTGCACTACAGGAAACACGCAGCTGTAACGAACACTCTTGCACTGTGTATCATTGGCAGACAGGTCCATGGGGACAGTGCATAGAGGACGCATCTGTGTCTGCTTTCAACTCCTCTGCAAGCTGGAATGGGGAGGCCACCTGTTCTGTGGGGATGCAGACAAGAAAAGTCATCTGTGTGAGGGTCAACGTGGGACAAGTAGGCCCAAAAAAGTAAAGACCTTAAAACATTATCCTTTCATACTTTGATTTGGATTTTGCTGGTCTAGATGTGTGCACTGAATGCATGTGAAGACAAATGGCCCTCTCAAACTTTGTGCTCTTACAAAGGAACAATTCATATTTTAAAAATACAAAGCTAAAGCTATTAATGGCCTTTGAAGTACTTTTCAAGCTATTGATTTTTATGGGTGATATCTAGGTGACTGTGTTGACATCTGACTGCATAACCCAGCTGGCTGCTTACCATCATCAGGCTGAGTCAGGATGAAAGTCCTGAGGCACGTGTGTGGTGTGAAGGCAATATAGCACTATTTCTGAGATAGTTCAAGTAGTTCAAAACAGGCAGTATATATATTAGTTAGGGAGTAGGCAGTATATATATTATATAGGCACTATATAGATTAGTTAGGGTAGTTCCACGCATAAGCATTTTTGGGGGGGTCAAATTACAGTGTAACCTACTTAATAGCACATTCTCAGAATCAAACTGAGGTCAAGCACAGTAAAGTTCTGACAATTTGACAGATCTTCTTTCAGATTTTTCCCCATATAATTTTTTTCTGAGGATTGCTTTATCCCAGTGGTTTAATTTCTCAGCATTATTTATGACCAGGGTTAAGTACAGATTAGCTGCTAGTTAAATACATTTGATGATATCTCCATGCAGTTCGTCAATCTGTAAATAGATCCTACTCAGGAGAGATTTAGGGCTGGAAGAGCTGAGAGCAGAGGTCTTTTAGAAAGTTCATGAAGCAGCTGTTCTTACACAAAATACTTGCACAGTGCCAGCCATTCCTCGTGTTATTCAGAAGAAATGGACTTATTCCTAATCTGCTTTAAACAAAAGTATGGGAAATAATACCAGACCACTCTTTAACCTAAACTGTTACATACCTGCAATAATTTATGTTCCATTCAGTCATAATACCATTATATATTTTATTTAAAAAATGCTAATGATTTATCTTCCTTTTTAAATGTTATCATCTCTGCCTTTAGCCTGGCCTTAGAGTTTTAAGAGGAGGACTGTTTTATTGCATAAATGAATCAAGTGAAATGAGAAAAATCTTGGTTTATCTTTCAGATTGTCACATTAAAATCACCAAATCATTTTTAAAGAACCAGACATTTTACATGAAAATGTAAATAGGAATCGTGCTTTAAACTCCTCTTAATAAAAAAGATTACTATGGTATGATAGAATCAATATTATTGACCTTATCTACCTCACAAGTTATGGACTTCAGCTTGTATCTATTCTGTTTAATTTGACCTTGAGTAAGAAATGCCAAAAAAAAATCAATACATTGCTGTAAGCCATATATAGTAAATACAAACAATATAAAAGATAGGAATGATGTTCTAATTGAACTAATTGCCTTGCCCAAGGATCTGAAATTACTTTTTTTTTCTTTCCTGAAAGATGAAATTGTAAGTGAAACAATGAATGCATATAATGCAAACTTTTCTGTATTCTTATAATTTCTGTCATTCCTTACACAAAAAGCTAATAGTAAGCTTCTTCAGAATCATTGAATTCATTTCAACCCTAGAGAAAAAAATCTGAGAATGTAGACACTGCATGTGATTGCTGACAGATCATTTTGATTGTGTATAACGCACCCACTCATATGTCATCTGGTTTTATGAATTTCATGCAAGCAAAAAGGCAAAATTTAACTTAAAAAGGCAGAGTTTATGAAGAGGTGATGATCCTTCACACTCAAATTATAGGAGAGAAGGATGGATGGAGGTGTCGTTATGAGAGGGCCTTATTACAGCCAAGAAGTTGGTGCTGATTTGCAATAAATCACGTATTTTGAGAATGGAACATGAATTACTCAGAGACAGCCAATGAGCTAACAGATGATATTGCCAAATAACATTTCCCTGTGGAGCTGCAACAACTATTTTCTTTTCTTTTCCCCTATTCTTCCCCTACTGACACAGGTGTCATTCTATACTAGCAACAAAGGTCACATTTTCTTCGCAGTTTTTCATTAGACTTGCCAGTGTTCCCTCTAGTCTGGCAGAAAAGATACCTCATGCTAGCTAACCATTCTGAGTTGATCCAATCCAATAAAAAATTAGTATCTCTCTGGTCCAAAATGCCTAGTAGTTAACAAGAGGAAAATCACAGTAATGTGTATTTTTTTCTAATAAGCCAAAAGCTTCAAAATGTTGAAGTGATGTTTTTTGTAAATCTTCTTGCAATCTTCTGACAGTCCTTGCTGTGCACTTTTAGGGCAATACCCACTTTGAAATTATATTAAATATTTGCAGTACTTCTTCAAAAGCTATTGCATCTTTCTGAAGACAGAACACATTGTAGAGAGTTGATTCTGCTTAATGAAAGAATGGGAACACTGAACCCAGGAAATGATCTGGGTTAATGAGCTCCGTATGTGGCTGTTTAATAATCCCTTTTATATCCTGATCAAGCCTCTTCTTAAAACAAGCAAGGTTTCCTGTTCATTCTGACAGTCGTTCAGTCTCATTGACCAGACCTGTTTCAAACCCTTTATAGCTCCTATCATAAAATCATGGCCAGCTTATACCCAAACGTGAGCTTACAGTGTTATTATATCAGATATGTCTCCTGCCAGAATTTAAGTAAATTCATGAAGAGCTAAATATATATTTTGCTAAGCTAAGCAAGATGGCTTTTCCTTACAGTAATTTAGAAGTTTGAAAATAACACTCAAAATGAAAAAGGCTAGAATGATGAGAGAGAAACCATACCGTTGAGGTTTGTTTTGTTTTTTTTTAAATTCAGTTTCCAGGTGTAGAATGCACCAGTTTTGACTTGCTTCCACCGGATATATTTAATTTCTAACAGGTTTTGTTTCTGAGCTCTGTCCTGGTGAGTTCTGGGCAACTAGCTGTCAGCTTGCATGCATCCAAGAACTTCTTGTGATTCACCACTTCACTGCAGATCTATCATTTCTTTGATAATGGTTTGTTTGTTTCTTTTTTTCCCCAGATGCCCTGAGAACCTCCGACCAGAAACAGTGAGACCTTGTCTGCTTCCCTGTAGGAAGGACTGTATTGTGACTCCATTCAGTGACTGGACACCGTGTCCTTCTTCATGTCAGGAAGGTAATTTTGTCCATTGTGTTCTAGTGGACAGATTTTAAGCAGTCAGACTAACTGTTGGTTTTGGCAGAATGCTTCTACAGACCTCCTCCTTATAGAAGATACAGCTGACAGAGCTGGTACTGCAGCTGCTTGGAAAAAAATAGTGTTTCTGTTAATGAAACAATATAGAACCTTTTTAAAATTTGTTTCAAAAGCTTTTTATAGCTTCTAGTTACAGACTCCTGTCTGAAAAACGCGTTAAAGAATGTCTTCTATTTTCTCTTCTATTTATTTTTACATTACTAAAATCTCTTATGTTTTCCCCTGATAAGTAGTAAATGCCTGTATATCAACAGAAGAGATACTTCTATAACTGCAGAATTATATTTGTATGTATTTGAACGCATTATAAAACACTTGGATTTTATCTTTGAAATTATATATGCTGCTTGTTCATCAGAAAACCTGAAACTGTATATCCCTAGATGCATACACATATAATTTTGGCAAAACTTGGCAAAAAGGACTTTCGCCTGTCCTTACCCCCAAAGTAAAATGAAGGAAAATGTAAAAAATTAAGCTCATTTTTAATTGATATTAGTGTTCTGGTTTAAACATACATTGTGATACCATTTTAATACATTTGGTAAAGTCCTTGACAACAGTAGAGGTCTCACTTGAATTTTTATTACACTGTAGTTGTAGATAAAGTGATAACTGGATTTATATACCCCTCATTTTACTGCTTTATCTCTTTCTCTCTTTTAAGTTAAAGAGGAGTTATTTTACTAGTATGTACCATTAAAGAAAGTCTGTTATAACTCTTGTTCCGTGGAGTGCTTATCCCTGTGTGATGTAATGACACTGAGTCGAACAACATTTTCATACTTCTACACAATTTGTATTTCATGGGCTTTACCCATTTGTGTCAGCACTCCAGTCAGCAGATATGGGCTGCATGTCTGTCTTGTCCATGTGCCAACTCCCGGCTTGTCCTGGAGCTGGCTGACTCAGGACCAGAGACTTTCCTCTGAGCTGAAAAGCAGCCAAGTAATGGAGAACCACTCCTGGGGTTCTCCTACTGCTTGCTTCTAATTATGATTGCTTGGCTGCGGTCCAGTAAGCTTCTAGGTTCAAACTGCAGCTGCTGTAGTAACTCAGCAAAGCTGGTATCAAACCAGTCAGTCAAATGTTTGTGCTACTGCTCTCTCAGATAAAAAAAAAAAAAAAAAAAAAAAAAGAAGAAGAAGAAGAAGAATGAAAACCCAATATTTTTACATAGTAACATCTGCACGTTACATATCACTATAAAATTAATATATATTTGAGGGGTTTCCCTTCATATTCTGCCTGAAGCAGAAGGTATCCGAAGCTGATTAAAATCAAAACTCCTGAAAGGATCATTTGCTGTTTATCATTAAGAATAAATTATTATAATAATTAAAAACTACAAACTGTACATTTATTATAAAATGGGAAAATAAAACTTTACATTGATATGTAGTGTATGCTCCTTTGAAATATTTTTTGTATCCCTAGCTAGTGTAATGCTACTCCCAGGTGGAAAAGAAGAGCTAAAGCTCAGTGCAGGGAGAATCAAGAGTGTAAATTAAATTTGTTATATTTCTGACTATAGACATTAAGAAAAGACAGATTTTCTGATTGAATTAGTTAGTAAATGAATAAATAACAAAATATAATAATTTATCTTTTTAAGTTTCTGTTTTTAGTTTTGCATGATACTAATTAAAGCAAATTTATACTTTGAAACTGAAGTGCATCAGCAAGCTTATCTGGTTAGTTTTGTTCTCTTAAACACTGCATTCTTTTGTACATTATTACTGTTGTTTCTTTCTTCTTAGCTCTGTTCCTTGGTCTTTAGCTGAGATAAAGTGTTTTATCTATTGGGATAATTTTCTGCTTAATAACAAACTGACATGTCACTATTTTGGTGATTGACTCAAATACCTGTTACTATTTTCCCTAATTATTGCCATTCTTATATAATAGCAGGAAAAATAATCTCTGCTGTTCTTTTCAGGAGATGTCATAATAAAGAAACAGTCCCGTCACCGAGTCATTATCCAGCTCCCTGCTAATGGTGGTCGTGAGTGTCCGGACACTTTATTTGAGGAAAAGGAATGTGAAGCTTCTCCTGTTTGCTATAGCTACAGGTGGTGTTTTTCAACATAACAAAGCTTATGCATGTTTTGTCAGCCTCTACTGTCTGCTAAACTTTGTTGAATTCCACTTCTTATGAAAAATAGGATACATACATCATTAAATCGAGGTTTTTAAATGGATGCATAGACCCAGTGGGACCCACAGAACACGGGGCCCACTATTTATGTTTCCTTTTCTTAGAAAGTAATAATATTTTTTTTTTCCAGTTTATTTGCAAAAACATTGCAACTAATGAGAATTATTTCAAGATAAGACTTTCCTGTCAATTATTTTGAAATTTTGTATGATAAAAAAATACTTTCATATTTAAACGATCTGAACCAGTGAAATGCTAGCGCTGTTCAGGAGAACTGAGTTGTACTGCCATGCAGCAGGACTGTATTTGCATTTTCCATTCCTATTAAACCTGTGATTATCTGCCAATTGGTACATCCCCTAATGTGCACAGTTTTTTGTGTTGGCTTAATATTCACCAGAGAATGCTGGTGATTCATAATTTCTTGATGAAACTTTTGGAGCAGTTTGCAGTGTCTGTATGAATAGCATGGGAAAGCCTAGATGCACTAGGTAAAATAAGAAAGATGAGGATTTTTTATGCTTTAATTTATATGTTTGAATCAGTAGCCAATGTTTGGTTTCTCCTGTAGATAGAGAACAGCCCTTGCTAATTCCCGTGAAAGAACTTGTTGCAGAGAATTGAATAGAGGCCTTGAATTTTATTTCAGCCCCAACATATTGAGATTAAAGAAATATGTTGCTTTCATCATCTGGTAAAAATTGTTCTTGCAAATTCATTGGGAAGCAATACTGTGTGTAACTAAAAGATATGAAAATATGTGAAATTACAATGGGAAGCCACCACAGTGAGTATTCCAGACGACAGATAAGTGAATTTGAAACCTTTTATTTGTCAGTACCAGAGTCAGAGGAATATCTTTTAAAACACTGTCTGTTCCTCATCTATTTAGTATTTTCATTACCAAATTTTACCTGGGCTAGTTCATGATTATTTGCTAATTAGAAGTAAACTTGCTTATGAGTGATAGAGTAGGTAATTTAGTGACATGGCCTCATACTAAAAATTTCTTCTCTATTTTTCCTTCTCTGTATTTCCATTTATTTCAGGTGGAAGACCCACAAGTGGCGCAGATGCCAGCTAGTACCATGGCATGTGCGCCAAGACAGTCCAGGAGCACATGAGACTTGTGGACCTGGGTTGCAAGCAAGAGGTTAGAACCTTTCATTTATTCCTCAGAAGTCTGCAGCTGTACTGGGGTGGAAAATGCCATAAAATTCAGTCATTGTAGATTAACAATAATTTGATTTCTGGGGATCAGCAGAGGAAAATACTGAATGCTGATATAGTAGCATGCATTCTAACTGCCATTTGGCAAATGCTTAATTCGTAAAATATCAAATTTAATTTATTTTTAAATATAGATTCTGTACCAGTGGATAACTCATGTTATTATTATTTCTTAAGTTTATTTCAACATAGTTACCTGAAATAAGTTTTGCAGGGGTGCTTGTGGAAAGTATTTTGTCAAGAAGAATTTAAAAGGAAAGTGAGTTCATTTTAAATTCTTCTTTTTATGCCAAAACTTGTGCAAATTCACCTGTAAAAATAGGACATTTTTCAGCTAACATTGTTATGAAGACATGTTTAGGAGTGTATCCACAAGACCAGATGTAAAACTTTTGTTTCTTGCAAGTGTTTTTCAAAGATGGTAGGGATGGGAGAACCCTACAGTAATTTTGGACTGGAAGACCAGGGTTTTGGACCCCTCAGACCAGATTCAGTTTTAAACTCAGATCTCACCCTGGCTGGACCAGATTGGGAAGAATCATGTCCCATTGAATTTTGAGTATCTCCAGCGATGGAGATCAAACAATTTCTCTAGGTACTTGCTACATTTCTTGTTTGCTTATTTGCCTATAATAAGTTATTTTCCTAATAACTAATCAAAAATTTCCCCTTCCACAATTTGCGTCTGTGACTCCTTATTCTTTCACTTTATACCCCTAGGAGGAGTCTGAATCTCACCTTTTTATACCTTCCAATAGAGCATAAAGATTGTAGCTGTTGAGGGCAATGAGAGCACAATAGGTGTAGGACTTAACACCATTGAAGTTCATGTGGTTTCTACCATCCTATTTCTCAAGGTAGTCAAGGTCCTCTGAGCAGTAGCCTAACTCTTCATTTAGGTGCTGACTACTTCTCTCAAGCCGTTGTCCTCAATTTTGCTGAGGGTGCTTTCTGTGTAGATTGTTAAAGATGTTGACCACTAATGTGTCGCTCTCTTGAACAGCTGCCAGTTGGGTTTCAAATCTACTGATCCTTTCAGTCCAGTGACCCTGACATTTTTTCTACCATTTGCATTTGGTTCAATATAATTTTAATAGCCAAATCCAGCTTTATGGTCACCCATCTACATAGAAGAAAATGTGTATTTATCAGAATTGTTTATGTGTGACTATAGTAAGGAGATGCTTTTAGGTGTATTAAATAAACTCAGTCTGAAAGTAATTACAGTTCCCACTTACTGTGTTACAGTAATTGAATTGCTTTGAACTACTAGTCAACCCTGAATTTCAGGAATGATTTTTCTTTTGCCTTTGCTGAGTGCAAACTTCTACCTGTTAAAACAACGTTTGCTCAGCAGATTGTAGAATTCCTAATCAAGGGCATTGTTAACTGTAGAACTGAAATGAATGGTCATTAATTTCCTTGAAGTACTGAAGGAAGTTATGGTATAGTAAAAAAGTCAGAGAGTGAATCTTAAGCTAGTAACTTCTATCGATTACTCAGAAGGTGTTATTGGAGATCAATTTAGAGCTTACCACAAAACGAAACATGAATGTTTTGCCTATATTGCCAAGATGAATGTCTTCTGACTGTGGTAATTCTTTCAGAGTTCTGTAACTAATGTAGTCTGTGAGGGCTTCTCTAGAAGTTTATAGTTGTGTTGTAGTACCTAAATCTGACCGCTTGGACTCAAACTTGTTAGTAATGAAAGGCAGCTAATTGGACTCTATTATTCGTACATGTCTTGAGTTTCAAGATGGATTTTTTTTTTTTTTTTTGTGTTGTTGATATTGTTTAGTTGGTGGTTGTTGAGTTTTTGTTGTTGTTTATTTGCTTGTTTGGTTTTATGCTCCAATTCATTCATGTACAGTGTACACATACTGAACAATATGTATTTTTGAATTAATGGGCATGCAGTTTTTAAAGCTGTTGAAACAGCTTGACAGTATTTCCCTCTGGTACTTCGCAGAGTTGCTAGAATTTGATCTTAGAAAGTATAACACATAAGACACACAGGTGTCTTATTCCTACAAGGAGATATAATGGGATAACTCTCTAGTATTATGGGATGGTGTGTAGGATGAGCATCCTTAATTAAGAAACCTGGGAGCAGCTAACCCTGAAGGGAGTTGGTGTCTTTTGTAGAATTCTGTAATTGTTCCTGAGGTTAGGAGGAAATATTTTTCTTCTGGTTTTTTTTTGTTTGTTTTTTGTTTTGTTTGTTTTTTTGTTTTTGTTTTTTTTTGTTTTTGTTTTTTGTTTTGTTTTGTTTTAATTATTATTATTTTTATTTTAAGTCTAGAAAGTGTACAAAAGTTATTATAAAATTTATGAAGGAAGGTGAGTTCATTTATCAATGATTCTTTCTGTCACAGTCCAACTATCTAAATATCTTCTGGGCTGTTGTGGTTAAATTTACTAGCATTAATGCCAGAGTCTTTTTTAGCCCAGTATTTTTCCCACTGATATAAGTGACAAAATTATTATGAATGTTAAATTTAGAAAACATTATGTCATATTTATCTCAGTGTTTTAATACCAACCAATGTGCTGAATAGTCTAAATTGATATTCTATAAAGGCTAAATAAAACTAGTACAGTTTCTGTTTAGGTTGGGATAAGTAAGATATATCCTGATTTATTCAATGACTTTACAGCGAATATGACTTGGAAGTAAAAGCTGAAGATTTGCGCAGAAGTAACATTAACTTTGGAAAATATAATTCTGCAGTTCACTATAATATTGATGTATTTAGTTTGTATTTCAGAAAATTTGCTTTTTGAATGTGGATAGTTTGTTTGAAAAGTTTTATATAAAATGTCTCTAACACAGGGTATTAACATATAAGCTCTTCCCTCCTACTAATTTCTGCCATGAAAATAGCTAAGTGTGAATTTTTAGTGGTACCCATTACCCTGTTCCTCCCTATGTCTCCCTCCCCCCTCTCCTCCCCCACCCACCCCCCACCTCCCCCACCCCGTGCAAGAGAGGATTTAATGCAGTGCTCTCACAGAAGGGAGGCTGACCTGGATGCAATGCTGATTGAGTTCTGCCCCAGATAGCATTACAGAGATTTTACCAGTATCTGAATCTCAAGGAAGACTCTGGAAGAAGTTTTGTCTTCTCTCCCTTCTTATTCTTAGCTTCTTCCTGAATACTTGGCTTCTCATAAATAATGTTTCTATAAGCTACAGAAAACTTTACATGATACCATGTTGTTAAAAGTTCTGTACATCATTTATTTAAAGGCTGTTTTTTATTTTTATTTTATTTTATTTTATTTTATTTTATTTTATTTTATTTTATTTTATTTTATTTTATTTTATTTTATTTTATTTTATTTTATTTTTAATACAGATTCAGAAAAAGCCATGGAAGTCTCTTTATCCACCCCAAAATTAGGAAACGCTAAACACTGAAATATGAAATCTATTTGGCATAACATTTTGATACTTCATTTATTGTATAATACTGGAATACAGATATTTTAACATATACTTAAGCAATTGTTGCTGATTTCTGTACAAACATTTACTATATTTTGAGTATGTAGACATAGCAGAATTTCTTTTTCAATTGAAAAAGAGTTCTCACTGAAATTTCTGATGCTTGTAAAAACATAAAAATACATGTTCATTTCTAGTTTGTAGATTGCTCCAAAAGTAGTGCCTCCTATTTCTTCCCATGGAAACTCCAACAGCTACACAGAGCTCAATAACACTGTTTGTTAAAGGAAATTGCCAGCTACAAAATGTTTTTTCTCAAAATAAGCACCACTATTAGCTGATTCATGCAGGTGAGCTGATGAAGATGCTCTTCATTTTGTGACATGGCAGCTGTGCATGGATTTCTGGAACCTGGCTTGTCTTTTACATTGCTGTCACCACAGCTGAAATGCACCACTCACCACTGTACTTTGTTCACATCTGCTGTTTGATCTCCAGAATTGTTCAGCAAGTATTAATGAATGTCAGTGGGTGCCATTTTCTCTATCCTGGTTCTGATTTGATTGTCTACACAGCAGTGCTATAACATGTATGGGAACAATAGATGTGTTAAATAAGAAAATAATAGGAAGGTATCTATGCTTTTATCAGTACTTAATATTCAACAAAGCACTGTACCATTCGTATTTTAGTTAGAAATATAATTACATCTGAAAGAAAAACTAAAAGTTAGAAATCATTAAAAACAACTGCTTGAGTGTCTAAACTCAAGTGTGAATAAAGCTGTAGAATATGCATGCATTGCTTTATATCACATCTTTGCTATTCACATTTCCATTCTTCAACCTTTTTGTCACATTGGTCTTGCTTGGCAGAAGAGAGAATTGATCGAACCATAAAATTTAGATTTGTGATTCATTGTTAAAGGCAGCTCTGTTTCTAGCTGCCTTATATAATGAAGGATTTGTTACAAGTCATATCAGTTTAAATGAACATGTCACAAAATTAGAAGCTAGGTCAGTGCAGAGGAAAGAGAAGAAAAGAATTATTATTATTATTATCTTTTTTTTTATAAATTCCATCTAGAAATATACATGCATATCATGGGAAACTATTTATTTCAAGATAGTAACCTAGCACTTAATACCTGAGAAACATATTCATTGTTATAGTCATAAACCTACTTGAACAAGGTAGATAGGCATGATAATTGTGTTTAGTTTTTATGATGAATGAAGATTTACAGTCATATCACTGGTTAAATGTCATTTAACAGTGGGTAAGTAGAGCAAGAATGTATTTCATAATCATAGTAACTTAAGACTTCAGCTTTCTCATGTTCAAAATAGTCATGTGTGGGTGATATGAAGGCAACAGTGAGTCTGAAAGTTCCTCTTTCTTACGGATGAGCACAAGAAAAGCCATGTTTTACTGCAGCAGCATTTATATTATGTTTATTGTCATGTGCTGTTTCTCATTTAACAATAGTAAACTAATCAGATGTCTTGATATGTCATATGAAACATAGAAGGAGGAACACAGCGTGTTAGCAGATTAAAAATACAGAATCTGGAACATTAGAACAAATGCTTTATGAAATCAGGCTTCTAGTATTTTATAGTGATACAGGCTATAAAATGTACTGAGGAACAGAAGAGAAACCTGCTCAGTTAGGGTGTGCTAAGGAGACTGCTTTGTAATTCTTATGTCTGACATTTATTAGCACATAGATAACTTCAAAGCAGAGGTCTATTCAGAGAGCTTTATTAGCATATGTAGTTCAAAATTATGAACAACTGAAGCAGTTTTACATTATTCTATATTTGAATCTTAATATGTTGACAAACATCAGCTCCTCAGTTCTGAAGGAACTTGGAAATATTGTTCAAATCCCTTTTGAACTGTATAAGAAAGTCCAAGGAACTTGCTTGCTAAAAAGGACTGTTTTGCCAGTAGTCTTTGCAGATTTAAGCAGGGCTTGTTGGATCACATTCCAGTGCTAGTGAAGAGGACACATAGCAGAAACATCTCTTATGCCCAAACTGTGATAGCCTAATCGCATCATGATGTGTATGGATGGATGCACTGGGCTACCCTGGTGACTGAAAAGAGATTTGCAAAAGGATGTGCAGCCTGCAGTCCTTGCCACCATAAATCTTCCTCAGAGTTTTGTAGGAAAAATGGGATGAAAATTGTGAAATCTGTCAGCAGATTCTCTAGTAGCTAGAAGAAGGTTATTTATAAAACTTAAGCAGAAGCTTTAGTAAGCTTGCTGTCAGACAGAATATCTCAGAAGGGCTGTATTTGATGTCACTGGGAATTGGCCATTATTAAAGGTCTGATCCTGAGGTCTTACCATTCTTCATTCATAGCATGTAAATAGTTATTTGAAAGACTGCGGAGTGGGAGAACTAGAGGAAACTTCCCAGGGTTGCTGCAAGCATGTAAGTGGCCTTGCAGACTTGTTTGAGCCATGGGGAGGCTCAGAGGTAGAACTGATGGTCAAAAGCATTTTCCTCTCATTGTAGATAAGCAGTGACAGCAGCCTCCCTCTCTGGGCATTGGTTACTTGGAGGGGGCATTTGCTCTTGTGGTTATTTTGTACCCTCATCAAAAGCACAATAAAAGAGACAAAATGACAAAGGACTGCTGCTCTTTCATGGAGCTACAAACTATTATATTTACTCCAGCGAGATATGTCAGATAACAGTGCCCTATCATCTAGTTCTCATGACTGAAAAGTCACTGCAGGTAACAATGGGCAGCTTCAGTTTTCATACAAGAGAATTTGGACAGTAGTGCTCAAAGCTACTATTGCTGTGAGAAATTAATGGTTTATTGCCAAAACAAGACCCCAGATCTCCAGACAATCCCCTGAAAAGATTTAGAAGTAATACATTGTTACTCTTTGTCACATAAAATACTCTTGGGCTTCCATTTTCCCAATATTACTGGAACATACTCCTGCTTAATGTATGTCATGATAGAAATATTTCATCATGCAGTGTCTAGTCTGACATATCCCACAGAAATAGAAACAATGATAAAGTTGTAGCCTAGGCAGCATTGATTGTAGTTCTAAGAAATGTTAGTAATTGCTGGAATCATTTTTTTTTTTTTTTGCTTTTCCAGAAATCAAACAATGATTTTACTACTAAATATTTAACAAATTAAAAAATAGTAGCACGAGTAAAGCAGACGATATTAGAGCACTCCCATTTGTAAAACAGTGTAATTTCTAGGTCTGTTTGAGGTCAATTAATCTCACACTTCAGTGAAATCATGATGATAGTAGCAATGCTGGAAAGATTCTTATATAAATCCACTCATAGGAAGACTTTTTCAAATACACTCTTAGTGTTTGATTATGCCACCAACAAATTTGTTATTAGCCTGTCATCCCCCATGGCTTACTGGTAACAGTGCTATCAGATGAAGTTTTAATTATGTCAAAATTCCTTGTCTAGAAAATTTAAACTGATGTTTACTTCACACATTTCTTCTGTGAGATTATAATTGTTAAATGCCAAAACAATGCCCTAAGTGAATAGTTTCCTTGTTAAATTTGATTTTTCTATTAGCCAGACTCCTGCTTTATGCTTTCACTTAACAATTACCTGCTCTCAATTCAGTAATAGAAGAGCCACACTATTTCCACTTACTGCTAATGTCTGTAATAAATGTGACATGGTTGTATAGGCCAAATAATTAGTTTGACACTGCATAGCTTCATAGAAGTTGAAGACATTGCCCTGTATATTAAGTTAACCATTGATCTCAGTGACATTTAGTCAATATAATTAAAGAACCACGAATTTGTTCAAAGATGCAGGGTCAGGGTTTGCCCAAATTAGCCTGTGTGTTGTAAAAGTAGATTGTATTCTTAATATCTACATTAAAAATAAGGACATTATGGATTCCTGACCAAAAATAATGTATTAATGGTATGTATACAGTCGTCAAAATCCCTACTTTAAATAATGGAAAAATACCTCCTCTTCTAACTGTCACAAGGAATTATAAACCTTTCAAGTAGATACCTGAATCTGTAGAATAATAATGGTAAAATGTATCCAGGTCATGTCAAATAGAAGTAATATGAATAGTTATGGACAGGCTCTCTGAAAATTAAGATTCAGGAATTGATTTGGAATGCCAAGCTGTCCTTTAATTTGTGTTGTTATTAAGGTGAAATATTTAGGTCTCAAGAATGAAGAGTTTTCCTTCTTTGATTGGTACAGTAGAACTGACAGTTAATCTGAAAAAAAACACAACACCTACTTGGAGTTAATCCCCAGTGGAACTTCTCATCTGGGTCTGCTTGAAGTAAATTAGATGCATTAATATGTTTCTGAAGAAAATTTATAGCAGACTGAATACCTACCCCAGAGTAATGTTTAATAATCAAGAAGAATATTGGCTTTAGAAACACTCTGTTCAGCTTGTAAAGAAGTATGTTCTTCTACCGAAAATGTTTATGGCCTATCAAAGAATTAGATGGAGAGACAGTATCTAAAATGGCTGTTAATCTTTAGAGGTTGATTATTAAAAGTTATTGAATTAATCAGTGAACTATATTTTAGTCCTTTTGTAAGTATAGTTTTGATTACTATAAATGGTGGCCTATGCCTCTCAGAGAATGAAGTGAAGTTAATGCTATTAGTTTCAGTGATGTGCACACATGCCAAGGATAAACACAAGACAGGACTTAGGTTTGACCTCAAAGAATTTCCGCACAGTAGAACTTCTCTGAAATATCTTACCTTGGGATATCTGATACACATTATTTCACAAGAATCCAAAATCATAGTGCAGACCTGCATTATTGCATTCATTATGGTTTTCCATACTGTTTGCCTAACAGTAGAAATCCTGTGGTGTGTACCATTCACACATCATTAAAATAGTTGTATGGATTTTCAATTTTTAGATACTTTTTCTCTTTGAATCACTACGTCACTACAAAAAAAAAAAAAAAAAAAAAAAAAAGGAGGTGGTTTCTTTGTATAAATCCACCAATAATAACAGGATTTGACAGATTAATTGTATTAGACAATGTACAGCTGGTCAATCCCCCAGTAAGCACAACTTAATGCCATACTGAACCTATAGCAAACAGTACTGGCAGCACTGAACCAAAGGGCAGTCAAGGATCATGGAAATAGTTTCCTTAGCATCTCTGGGAAAACAAACCTCCCTCCCTTTCGGTGTTTTAGCGCAGAAATGTGGCAAAAGCAATTCACTCAGGACTTTTGGATGTTTTAGCAGACATGTGGGTTTGGAAGAGACCATTTGCATCATCATGTCCAGCTTACTACAACCATCATGAAGTAAAAATTTAATTTATAACTGTAAATAGAAAAAAAACCAAAAACTTATATAATGAAATAAAAGGGCAGAGAGGCTTGTGCATGTCAAAAAACCTTTGAAATTACCTTGCAACAGTCTTAAAAAACAAACAAACAAAGCCGTTGCTTCTTCAAGTGTTCTTTTTTTGTTTGTTTGTTTAGAATGTAAAATAATTTATAGTCAATTTTCTGTTTTATTTTGAAAATTTGCTTTCAAGCCCATTTTTTCTTCAACAGTTGAACATGATTATACCATAATACTTCGGATGGAAAAATTTGCATTTTTTTTTAATTTGCATATGAGTAAAACAATTACTGACAGCACAATTGAAGTACTATGTTTAAATTATGGAGCAGAGTGTAAAATAAAGCATGATATTCCTTCATATGTTTAGAGAATGATATATTCTGTTTGGATGCAGTGTTGCTGCAGCAATTGGTGATCCAAATTACTTCTACAGTCATTATGAGATACTGCATATGCTGTGTGCTGTGAAATGTGAAAAAGCATAAATATGATTCTCTTGTGTGAACAACTGGAAGTTTTCAATCTTGTTACTGCAAAATAACTTTTATGTTGTTTGGGGCTAAGATTTACATAGGCTTAGGTTAGAATAATAGATAAGCAACAATGTTAAAAACAACAACAACAACAAAACAACAATAACAATTAATCCATGAGGAGCAGCAATAGAATATTTTTAAAGACTGTGTCAATGGGGCAGCCCCATTCTTTTCAAATCCTTATGGTTTTTGTTTTTTTTTTTTGTTTGTTTGTTTTTCTTTTCTTATTTTGTAAAAAGTTTTTAGGTTGTAGCTGTCCTTTTATAAAACATTACATCCCTGTTTATTGGTACTTCACCGAAAGCAAATACAATTTGTCTTTCAGTCTTTCAAAAATGAAAAATTGGTTGGGCAGTAATACTGTTGCAAGTGGCAAAGTATTATCCAGAATGCATTTCTAAATATTATGTCTTTCCTTTTTAAAATATGTGCTTTTGATACAGTTTTGTTTCTTATGTGCCACAAAGCTACTGAAAATGGTACTGCAAGTTTTTCAATGTCGGAGTTATAGCTTTTCTCTGTAGGATTAATGTAATGATACTGTGAAAATCAGTATAACAGATATGGAGGACATGGTGATAACATGGATAACATAATATTTACAGTTGTCAATGAGATTTTTTTTTTTTTTCCTGATGTGTACTGATAAACAAATGGTAACCAAAAGAGAATCTCAATAGAGTCATTCAGAAAGATCTTAGGTATTCATTTAAGATATAACTGATTACAAATGTTTGTTTGTTGCACAGATATTCTGGGCTTTCAGTGTGATTTTGTGGTAGTGTGCTGTTGACTTAGTAAATTATAGATGTTTGTGAAAGACTGCCAAACTAAATCCAATTCTTTTCTTTGTTTCCAGCAATTACTTGTCGCAGACAAGACGGAGGACAGGCTGACATCAGCGAGTGCCTTAAGTATGCTGGCCCTTTACCATCTTTAACACAGACATGTCAGATTCCCTGCCAAGATGATTGTCAATTTACAAACTGGTCGAAGTTTTCTTCCTGCAATGGGGACTGTGGAGGGGTTAGATCAAGAAAACGCACTCTTATTGGTAAGAGGAACAAGGAAGATAATACATCTTTTATTAACTGTTTTGATTAATGCATGCTTTGCATTGAGGCTGCCTTATGACTCTTGAACATAGGAAAGCGGCTAGAGAGAAGTAAGGATAACACAGGAAGGAGGCGTTTCTTCTTTATGCATTTCAGATAGAGAAGTGCAAAGCAGACCATTTATTTTTCTGAAAAGTAAATCAGCATTATCTGTAGGGAGGTGAAAAATAATAATAAACCAAAACACGAGTCCAAAGTAATAAAAAACTCTTGGCCCGTATTTTTGATGAGCCCTCCATCATCTTTACACCAGAAGAGGCACAATTGTCTGTTATTTAACAAGTTTTTATACCTTGTTTATGCTGCACTCTGATTCTACAGCCTGCCTCTTTGCACAAAGTGGTCAGGAAGGTTCAAACAATTACAGAATAGTTGTAGGTGGAGGGGGCTTCTGTAGGTCCCTTGTCCAAACCTCCTCTCAAGCAAGGTCACTTAGAATCGCTTACCCAGGGCAACATAAAGGCAACTTCTGAGTATCAACCTCCAAGGAAGGTAAATTCTACAGCCTCCCTATGCAACCTGCACCAGAACTCCACTCACTTTACTACAGCACAGTGTAGAAGTGCTTCCTGATGGTCAAGTTCCCCCTTGTGATCCAGTTTGTACCCATTCCCTCTTGTCCTTGCCCTGAGCATCACTGAAAAGAGCCTAACTCCATCCTATTTACACCTAATATTCAGGTATTTATAAACACTGATAATATTCCCAGTTAGCTTTATTTTCCCTAGGCTTGAACAATTCCAGCTCTCTCAGCATTTTTTCACTGGAGAAGCACTGATGATGAAAAACAGAGTGGCAGTAGGCCTTTTCAGTTATTTGCACTTGATTTACATGTATTGTGTAAGCAAAGAGTTTGGGGAGCAGGTTTGCAATTTGTTTTCATTCTTCAGCACCCATAATTATAGAAGCAAACTATATCTTGAGAGCACTGTCTAACCAGATCGAGTTTTCACCAGCTTGGATTAGGTTTGCTTTTTGGAGTTTTGGTTCTTCATGCAGAACTGTAATTGGAAAAATAAAACATTTGCTGAAAGTTTGCTGGATCTTCTCTTAGAAAATCTTGTGAAGACCCAGATTTGACTTTTTTTGTCATATATTTCAGGTTGGTAAGAGAGCAATCATTTATTCTTAACAAGATCAGGTACTCTTTCTTCTTGTCTTGGCTACACTAAGACTCCCCTCTTGGATGATGTTTTGTTGCCATAGAAATGCTGCAGCAGTAGAATGAATGCTTTTTAGCCTCTTGATACAGAGATGCATTTTCTTTCTTTCTTTTTTTTTTTTTTTTTGACTTCTTAGCTGCACTCTTGAATGTTAAATTTATGATTAAGCCAGACCTTCCCCTAGCTGAATATTTTTCCTTTAGAGTTCTTTATGTTCTCACTTCTTCTGTTGCCTTCACCCAGTAGCTGAGTTCACTGCAAAAGGTAATAAACTGCTTAAATTTCTGCCTTATTTTTGCCACTACTAAGAATACACTTTTTTGAGTGATTTTTCTATTTATTACAGACATTCTGTCTTTCAGTGTTTTGTTACTTTGTGTTTGAGGCAATGGTGTCCCTTGAAATTTCTTGAGGTTGTGCTTAATAGAACAAAAAACTTTTTCCAGTGATGTTAAATCCTTTTCCAGAAACTTTTACTGACTCCATGTGATAGACACACTGCCACTTTGAAAAAACACTTTTTCTTCAATTTTATTTTAGACCTGCTCTTTTACTTCTGCATGAAATCAAGAGAGAAAAAAGAATCCTGTTTTCAAATTATAACTGAAACCTCAAGTGTATGACTAGGCCTGTGTCACAGCACTATTTGCCAATTAGTCTGTGTTGTCTGTGGAGGAGGAAAGCTAGCTAAGGGGGGTGCCCATTAGCAGTTTCAGAAAGAATATGATAGCATAAAAACCCTATCAGTTGCTTCATCCTACTGTAAATCAGAAGATCTGTGAACAGTGAATAATTCATGATCTTCAAGAATGTTCATTGAGACTGTCTTGCAACTCCAGTGAACTTTATGCCAGATTTGCTTTTGCATAAGGGGGAAAAGTAAATTATTATTATTATTTTTAACATTCAATTTTAAAAACAAAGCAAGAAATAATCAATTATCTTACCACACTGTCTACACTGTGAGGTACTTCCATGGCCAGTGTTAAGTTACCTCTTCAGACTTGCTAAAGCATCAATGTGTGCTGTGGTGTTATTTCTATTTCAGTGTGCTGCACAGATGCTATGAAGGTTAACTGGCTGTACATTCGTAATGATCCATTGGAAGATGAGGGTTTCAAAGAGAGGGGTGTATTTAATAAAAAGTTGTGTTTTCAGAAGAAGAAATTATTTTCTAGAAGTACCTTGGTTTTATTTTAAACAAAAGCAAAATTAAATATAGTTATTAAAGGTGCTGCAAAGTTCTGTCCAGTACTTTTGAAAAGCAAGGAAAAATATTGAAGACTATTAATTTATGGTATAATCTAAGTAACAGGAACCTTTAAAACTGTTCTGCAAAGACTTCTCTATTTATTTCATAAGCTGTTGTATCTGGAAAGGAAAATAGACCAAACTTTACCATAGAGAACATTAAAATAAAATTTAATAGGGGGTGGGAGTTGGGAGGATGGGTACACAGAGTAGAACAAGGTAATTATTAGTAAATGTATGACAAGTGGTAGTGAAATGAAAGAGTTTTTACATTTCGAAGGAAAGTACTACTGTGCCAAAGCCGTATGCTACTTCCTTTTGCAACTTTCTTCAGCTTAAGAAAATTTTATCCATAGAGAATTGTTTTTTAATTGAACTGCACATTGCTTATGAAATAGAGGAAAAATCATATATTCACTTAATTACTGTCTTTTTCAAAATGTACCCCCAAGAAAATTTATTCAAAGTAAACACAAATATATGACTTTATCTTAAAAAGCATTACCTATGCATAAAATTTAGACGTTCCTTACTTAAGAAACAAAAATGATTAAACTAAAAGAAAAGAGTTAATCTAACTAATTTTGGGAATGCATATTTAATTTAAAGTACTTAGATTTGCAAACTGGAATGAGGTTTATCTTTCTTGGAGGATTTGTCTTAAGGATGGATAAATGAATTTTTTTGGAAATGTAAACTGATACAAACTTTCTAAAATATTTTTTTCTTCTTTCCAGGAAAAAGTAAGAAAAAAGATAAATGCAAAAATTCTCAGTTATATCCTCTGATCGAGAATCAGTTTTGTCCATGTGATAAATACAGCGCTCAGCCTGTGGGAAATTGGTCAGACTGTATTTTACCAGAGGGTAAAGTGGAAGTATTGCTGGGAATGAAGGTGCAAGGAGACATTAAGGAATGTGGACAAGGTTATCGTTACCAGGCCATGGCATGCTATGATCAAAATAGTCGACTTGTGGAAACGTCACGATGCAACAGTCATGGTATTTAAAGATTTATTTGCTTTCATCTGTTCTCATATCTGCTTTATTTTTTTGATATCTGTACATGTAGAATTTTCAGATTGATATTTATTGCTTAGGCAGAATTTCATGGCAAGATATCTTCAAACACAGTGCACATTTTGTATGCTTCTAAAAAGACATTTCAGCAATGATTCATAAAACAGTAAACTTTGGTTTAATGACTGCTACCGTGTAGTATTTGAAACTTAATAATAGGAAATTAGTAACTAGGTATTTTAGGAAATGAAGGACAAATCTTATTATTTTTCCTGATAACTGTTCTTGCAAATTTGAGAATGAAGACACTTCAGAGGGTCAGATCCTTTCAAACTAAACAAGGACCGCACAGGACTGTTTTGAGGAAAATGAAAATAATTTCCATGAATTTGAATAAACACAGAATCTTTAGATACCTTTAATCTCCTGAAATAGCCTTATCTCTACCCTCCCTACCTTCCTCAGCTCCTTAATAGGTATACTTTGATCTGAAATCAGCAGCGCATAACCCTGTTTCTGTGTAATTCTGTCATGTGGAAATGTAGGTTGCTTAAAGGCTTTATAGTCCTTGTATTCATGTTGCTCCTGGAGGGAACACTCACCTTCCTGAAGTGGATGCATCTGTAATGTTAGGTTCAAAACTGGCACTTTCTGATTTTCAGTGAGCTAGAAATGTGCTCATTTTCATCATGGAAGTTTCTGTAGTCATGTGTCCTCCTACTTCAGAAGATTGGTAAGGAAAGTGTAAAAAGGTGCTATGAAACAATCTGGGCTGTTCAGAAGCCCCCAGAATACAATTTCTTTGTTGATTGTCTCTAACTAAATGTGATTCCAAGTGAGAAAGAAGTGTTCTTTCAGCACTGAGTCTAGAGTATTCTTGGTCAGTGAAAAGTGGAAAATAGTGAAAGAATGGAAGTCTATGGAAATTCAGGGGGGCTGATGGCCTAATGTCAGCTATCATCCTTAGCTTGAAGAATGTGGACTATTAGGTTTTGTGAAACCAGGGAAAATGTGAGGGAAATAGATGTGTATCCAAGAGCAAATTGTAGGTGCTATGCACAGTAAGTAATGCAATGCTTTAGGTAACTTGCAAACAGAGGTGGAAATTGTTCCTTTATGTAGAACAGGCATGGACTTAGCTGTTTTGAAACCCTGGCAGTGCACATTCAGTATCTGGCTGCAGTGGTACAAAATGGGAAGTCAGTTGAATATCTGCTCTCTGTTTTGCACTAGCCTCGTAAACCCAAAGAGAAGTAAAAATACATGCAAGAGTGGTGGTGAGACATATGGCTAATCCAGACTACATAACTTGAGCTCACTGTGTTTCTATTTTTCAGTAACCTTAATGGCAGCAAATAGCTCAAAAATGTGCTTTAGAATAATGTAAGTGATAATAATATTAACATTAATAATAAAAATTAAAGGAGTTCCTTAGCAAGAATCAAAGAGTAAAAAAGAAGGAATGAAAAATGGAAACAAAGCCTTTTCTCAGCCATCTTTCTTCACCATTATAACTCTTTATGATGACAATTTCCAGTCTAATGGATTTTATCAATTAATGTCCTCTACACTCACAGTGACCACAATATGTGGAAAAAAAAAACTACTGACAATGTATTGTTATTGTATTTGCTATACCCAGGGTTACCATTTACATGCCATTAGCACTAGTAGGCTCCAGAGGGAATCTTCCTGAAATAAAAAAAAGCATAGCTGTATTTTCTCTTTCTTTGTACAGTTCTCATTTTTCCCATTTTTCTGACTGGAGATCTGAAGTCTCTTTTTGCTCTCTATATAAACTGGAAATGTTTTTGTGTCATTGCTGTGATTATTGTGGAATGGAAAGCCAGAACCCCTTGATGTTTTGATTTTTGTTAGTTTGTTTGCTATTGCAGTAGTTTTGGTTTTTTTCTTCCTTGTTGTTTTTTTGTTTGGTTGGTTGGGTTTTTTTTGTTTGTTTTTGTTTTTTAATTCTTTGATTTTTAATTTTTCCCTGATGTATTGTGTGTTTTTGATAGTGAAGCACAAGGCATTTATGTGTGTTCTCTCATCAGTTCCATCTGAAGGAAGGAGAACATCTATCTTATCCATTTTGTGATATACAGGCAGGTGAGACTTGAATTGCTGTTGAACTGCCCTCTGTGCATCCTAAGAATATCTGACAGGTATGTCAGGTGCACAGGAAGTGAGATATTAAATTGATGATTAGGAATTAAACTGATGTTAAAGAATATGTCACTAAAATTATAGCTTCCAGTAGCTCTTTTAGAACAGCACTCAATTCTTGATAGAGATTGGGCATAACCACATTACATACTACTTCTAAGGGTTATCTAATTTATTGTCTGCCTTCATCATTTTTCAGATTTAGCATACAGTTACAAAGGGGCTAGGACAAATGACATCAGTGTTTCCATCTAATTTCAGTGTTTTTTCACACTGCCTTTTCTGAATATCTGCTTTGTATTCATGGATTATGTTTAAATGATTTGTTTTATTTTGCTCAACATGTATAATTTGCTGTTTTGCCTGTTAAATCTTATTTTATATCTTTCAAACATTTAAGATGTTTCTCTTGTTTCCATGCTCTTGGTATACGACAGTTCTTTATTTTGACATCATCTCTAGATTTCATTGTTCTGTTTTTGGGGTTTTTTTTTTTTTTTTTTTTTGTTTGTTTGTTTTGGTTTTTTTTTTTTTGTCTTTAAGAACAAACATAAAAGCTATTTTATGCCAGATCAACAAGGGACTTCTGTGGCATCACAATGGTTATCCCACCAGCTAGCAAATAAAAGTGCCTTGTGGCTTCCCATCAATCTACTTTTATTTTTTCAAGCTAAACTTGACAGGTCTCATAACTCAAACTTGCTTGAGTTATTTTTGTAAATTCTAACAAAGTTGTTTATTTCCCAGCAGAAATGGTAGCACAGAATTTTTCACTAATTTTATAACTGGTCCAAAGAAGGATAAGGCTTGTCTGCTATGTTATCTGCTTTGTTCAGAAATCAGTTTCATTGTTAGTTCTTATGAATCTATTATTGCTTTTCAAAGTAGTACAGTATGTAATCAGAAAAGAGATAGGATTTTGCAAATCAGCTTGAATTAAGAAAGAAATCAAGATGATTATTTAAGGATTATTTTTGTGTGTTGCCCAACTTTTACTTGAACTTATTTTATGTCATGAAACTATGAAATAATGAGATAGAATATAGAGATAATTGTACTTCACCTCTGACAACATCATCTAAATCTGACAAAAGGAACAAACTATCTTCACACTGATATTTTTAATATATCATGGAATGTGTCATGTGGTGTACTAAAAAGACATAAGAAACTCAAAGTGCTGACATGTAAATTTATGAAGCCATGAATAGGTCTGCATTGCAAGTCATGCTGTTTTGAGTGTGAAGAATAAGAAGACAGACCTGCTCTGCAATGCAAAAAAGGAAATGCACAGCATTTTTGTTTATGTTTTGTCAGTTGACTTCTTCAGAAAAGAAAAGCTGAACAAGAACATGCAAGTAAATACATCAGAGCTTTTTTTTACTGCTCAATACACCTCATTTCAAAAGATTTGGGAAGAAGTAATTGAGTTTCACAGAAGCTGAGGAGCTAAAGGAATGGTTTAACATGAGGAAGACCCCTATATTAGTACATATTATTAGTTATTTTTCAGTGATATCAGTTATGCAGTGTGTGGGCAGAAGCTAATCTTGACAGCAGATGTGGCATTGTCAGCTGAAATGACCTGTTGTTTAGCTGGTCTCTTCAATAGAAGACATACACATTGTTCTTACTTTGATTTCAGCTTTGTTTCATTGATACTTTGGTAATTTTATTGGAGGAAAAAAAAAATACAGTTTGCTTGATACACATGTGTGAGGTTTTGTGGGGTTCTTTTTTCCATTAGAAAAGCAGTAGTTGTTTTTCATTGCTTTATCCCTGTCACTGCTACTATACTAGAGCTCTGTGAATAACAACAGGTGTCTTCCAGTAGTTTGTTTTCATGTATTTGAAAAAAAAACACCAAAACATTCTGTTCCCTTTAAAGCATAACTTGGATTTTTTGTAATGACAGAATCAGAAGCAGGCCACTGCCATGCTTATGAACTATAATGTTTATTCAACAATATTTTGTTTTCCTCCATCATAGATCACAAATCATGACCCACATAAGCTGAAAAGTGTTTGCGTTTGTGTGTGTGTAGCAAAAGCAGGCATAGTAGCATGGCAAACAGATGCAGCATTTTTATATAGGTCGTATTACCCTTCTTAATTCATGTCAGTTTACTGCTAAGTCCTTAGGCACAGTCAACCAGTCCAGGATAGTTTGTCTGCTGCCTTATTAGTGAGAGATTATTTCCCCCTTTAGCGTTAATTAAATGAGATGCATTGATTTGTGCTGACTCTACAAAGCCCTCCATGGCTACAAGGCTTATGCAGGGGATTAGAGAGGAATATCTGTGTATCACTGAATAGTTTTACAACAGCTGCTGGGAATGTATCCATGTGAATCAAGAAATTTTGTATTTAATTACTTATATGTGTGATAGTAAAATCTTGTAGTTTATAACAGCGCCTATGTTGTCTAAGACAACAGTTAGATATATCCACTTGTATCAGGACTTTTAAAAATCTTCTTGTACACTTCCAGAGTGGTAAAATTTAATTGAGATTTTCTGTTGAGCATTTATGCTAAAATTCATGTATTTCCCGTAAGAGCTTCTAATCCAATATGGCAGTATGCTTAGGTTCTCAAACTGTTATTAGGGTCCTTCTAGTTTCATAGCATATGAAAAATCTTCTAAGGTTTATTTATTTGTTTGTTTGTTTTCACATACAGGATGCTGTGTTTGTCCTGTTGTGTCTTGGAATATAAGTACTAACTGTTGTCCCACACCACAGTTACTAGCATGGCCCTCTGCATTATAGTGCCAGCATGTTTGGTCTGCCAGTAGCACAGCAATTATGAGGCAGTCACCCATCAACCCAGAGACCTGCGTTTAGTTCACCGGAGGTAGAGATGCTGGTTAGGCATTAACAGTTGCCTTCATGTTTTAGAGTTTTGAAAGAGCAATTCTGAAAAAATAATAATGACCATATGAAGTGCGGTATATTTTTCCATGGATAGGCAGAGGTATGAATGCTCTCAATTGCAACTTGCATCCTGTAAGATGTAATCCTGCAAAATCCTGTTACAATTGAAATGCAAACAACTGTTAGATTCTGTGGGTTTGGGTTGCTTTGCTTTATTTTGCAGGTGTTGGGGAGGATGTGTTATTTGTTTGTTTGTTTTTGTTTGGTTTGTTTGGGTTTTTGTTGTTGTTTTCCTGGAAGATAGAATCTTAGAATTTTGTATTTTGTGACAGAAAAAAACAACCAACCAACCAACCAAAATAACCTACCAAAACAATGAACAGCGCTCCCACCCCCCCAAACTATGCTGAAGTACGTAAATCATTATTTTGTCATTGCAGTTTTTTTTTCTTGGAAATAGAGCATAACATTTTATATGTGAAAGCAAGAACACAATTCCGTCTGTCCTGAGGACAAAAGAGTAAATGTAAAGACTTTCCATGACGTTGTTTTTGTCTGCATTCTTCAATATAAGTAGTTGGTCTGTTCTTATACATTGTGGATTACAGTTTGTGTGGGGAAAATTGGAATCTCACCTACCAAACTTACTTTGTCATTAGGCTAAATGTGAAGTCAATTAAAGTTCCCCATTGGAAATTATCAAGCACATCTGTTAATTACTCGTTCTAGGAGTGCAGATTTTGTTACCAGTCACAGTGGGGCAGTAAGCCATTCCGTTTTAATAACAAATTCAGTTCATACTCTTAGAATTTTAAGGCATTTGTTAAATTGTGTTTCAGTATTCAATCTTTCATGATAAAATAGCCATGTTCTCATTCTTAGTAGACAACTGATCATTTTGTAGCCTTGTGGAGTTCAGCTGATAGGAGCTGAAACAATTGAGAAACTACTGCATTGGGAAAAGGAGTAGACCTAAAGAGATGAATGTTATTTTCCAGTACCATTCTGTACCTTGCAGAGAGATGTCGCTGTACCACAGTATCCCCATATTTCATCTTTTCAGTCTTCATATATTACAGAGAATAGGAAGAACTGCAGGAAGTGTGCAGTGAAAGATTTGAGTCAGGAGGAGACAGCAGGCAGAACATGATCTCACAGAATCACAGAATCACAGAATTACCCGGGTTGGAAGGGACCTCAAGGATCATGTAGCTCCAACCCCCCTGCCTGGCAGGGCCACCAAACATACACCTTTACTAGATCAGGTTGCCCAGGGCCCCGTCCAACCTGGCCTTGAACACCTCCAAGGACGGGGCATCCACAACCTCCCTGGGCAGCCTGTTCCAGGACCTAACCACTCTTCTAGTAAAGAACTTTCCCCTAACATCCAACCTAAATCTTCCCTCCTTCAACTTAAAACCATTTCCCCGTGTCCTGCTGTTATCAGCCCTTTCGAAGAGTTTACTCCCTTCCTGGGAGTAAGTTCCCTTCAGGTACTGAAAGGCTGCAATGAGGTCACCCCGCAACCTTCTCTTCTCCAAGCTGAACAAACCCAACTCCCTGAGCCTGTCCTCATAGGGGAGGTGCTCCAGCCCCCTGATCATCTTTGTGGCCCTCCTCTGAACCCTTTCCAAAATCTCTATATCTTTTTTGTACTGAGGGCTCCACACCTGGACACAGTACTCCAGATGGGGCCTCACAAGAGCAGAGTAGAGAGGGACGATCACCTCCCTATCCCTGCTGACCACCCCTCTCCTGATGGAGCCCAGGATCCCATTTGCTTTCCGGGCTGCCAGAGCGCACTGCTGGCTCATGTTGAGTTTCTCATCTATCAGGACCCCTAGGTCTTTTTCTGCCAAGCTGCTCTCAAGGACAACTCCTCCCAGCCTGTACAGGTGCCTGGGGTTCTTCCGGCCCAAGTGCAAAACCTTGCACTTTGCCGTGTTGAACCTCATTAGGTTCACCCGAGCCCAGCTTTCCAGCCTGTCAAGGTCCCTCTGAATGGCATCCGTTCCCTCCACCGTATCGACTGCACCACTCAGCTTGGTGTCATCAGCAAACTTGCTGAGGGTGCACTCCATTCCCTCATCGATGTCATTAATAAAGATGTTAAAGAGCACCGGTCCCAAGACAGACCCTTGAGGGACGCCGCTCGTTACCGGCCTCCACCTGGACATAGAGCCATTGACCACCACCCTCTGTCTGCGGCCTTTCAACCAATTGCTTATCCATCTAGTTGTCCACCCATCAAATCCACCTCCCTCCAATTTGGAGATGAGGATGTGATGGGGGACCATGTCAAAGGCCTTGCTCAGGTCCAGGTAAATGACATCGGTCGCCTTCCCTTCGTCCACCAACGCCGTCACTCCATCATAGAAGGCCACAAGATTAGTTAAGCATGACCTTCCCCTGGTGAAGCCATGCTGGCTGTCTCGGATCACATGCTCGTTCTTTATGTGATCAAGCATGTTGTCCAGGAGGATCTGTTCCATAATCTTCCCAGGCACGGAGGTGAGACTCACCGGCCTGTAGTTCCCCGGGTCCTCCCTGCTCCCCTTCTTGTAAATGGGAGTGACGTGACCCTTCCTCCAATCATCCGGGACCTCACCTGACAGCCATGACTTCTCAAATATGATGGAGAGCGGCTCAGCAACCACCTCAGCCAGCTCCTTCAGGACCCTGGGATGCACGCCATCTGGCCCCATAGACTTATACTCATTCAGTCTAAGGAGGCACTCTCGGACTTGCTCTACCCTTACAGTGGGAAGGGATTTACCTCCTTGGTCCCCACATAGAGGTATGGGGGTGCAAGACTTAGGGACGTGAAAAAGACTAGAATCCTGGCCACCAGTGAAGACCGAGGTGAAGAACTCATTCAGCACCTCAGCTTTCTCTTCATCTGTTGAAGCCATTTCTCCTTTTAAATTTACCAGAGTAGGTACGCCCATTTTGGCCTGTCTCTTCTGGCCAATGTACCTGTAGAAAGTTTTCTTATTGTTTTTCACGTCCCTCGCCAAGTTCAGTTCTGCCTGCGCCTTGGCTTTCCTGATCCCACGTCTGCAAGTTCGGACGGCATCCCTGTATTCTTCCCGGGTGACACAGCCTTGTTTCCAGAGCTTGTACACCCCTTTCTTCACCCTCAGTTCTCTTAGCAGGTCCTTGCTGAGCCATGCCGGTTTTCTACCTCTCCTGCCCACTTTCTTAATCAGGGGAATGGAGACCTCTTGTGCTGCCAGGAGGGCATCCTTGAACAGTAGCCAGCTCTCCTCAACATCCTTATCTTTGAGGGCATCGCGCCAGGGGATCTTGGCCAGCATTCCATTGAGAAGCTTGAAGTCAGCTCTTCTAAAGTTCAGCATCCTGGTCCTGCTCTTTGCCAGGCCCGCATCGCTTGAGATCACAAACTCAACCAGGGCATGATCGCTGGAGCCCAGGCATCCTCCGACCTTGACGCCTTTGATGATCTCCTCAGCGTTGGTGAGCAGCAGGTCCAGCAACGCTTGACCTCTGGTCGGTCTGTCCAATACCTGAACCAGAAAGCTATCATCAATGGATTCCAAGAGCCTTCTGGAGCTCTTGCAGCTTGCCGTGTGGTTTTCCCAACAGATGTCCGGATGGTTGAAGTCCCCCACCAGGACAAGAGCCTGTGAGCTAGATGCCTCACGCATCTGGAGCAAGAAAGCCTCATCAGCAGCCTCCCCTTGATCAGGTGGCCTGTAGTATACCCCTAATACCAGCTGACCTTTATTAGTCCCATCTCTAATCCTAACCCACAGGCTCTCAACCTGTTCTTGACTGTTTCTCATGGGGAGCTCCTCACAGTTTATCCAATCTCTGACATAAAGAGCAACTCCCCCACCCTTCCTACCTCGCCTATCTCTCCTAAAGAGCCTATAGCCATTGATGGTAGTATCCCAATTGTGGGAGTCATCCCACCATGTTTCTGTGATAGCAACAATGTCATAATTTTCAGAGTGCATCACAGTTTCCAGTTCCTCCTGCTTGTTACTCAGGCTCCGTGCATTAGTATAAAGGCACTTCAGCCGGGCTGTCCGTCTCACCACCTTCATAAGCGATCCAGGATCCGCTAGAACAGCGGCATCCCCAGCATCCCCCTGCCCTACTCCCTCCTTTTGCACTCTGCAATCATTGCCCACGGAGTTTGGTACAATCCCTTGAATGCACCGTTCAACCCCAGTAGCCCTTATTTTGCTCCCTTCCCCCTTCGTTCCTAGTTTAAAGACCTATCAATGAGTCCCGCTAATTCTTCAGCTAATACCCTCTTACCCCTCAGGGACAGGCTGCTTGCATCAGCAGCCATCATTCCAGGTGCAGTGTAGATTGCCCCATGGTCAAAATAGCCGAAATTCTTGTGTCTGCACCAGCTCTTAAGCCATCTGTTTAAGAGATGGGTTTTTTGGATCCTCCCTGTACCTTTTCCTGACACCACGGGCATAGAAGAAAAGATCACCTGCACCCCAGCTCCTTCAAGTATTCGCCCCATTCCCCTGAAGTCTTTCTTGATGGACCTCAGGCTTTCCTTGCCAACTTCCTCACTGCCAGCCTGAATTATTAAAAGTGGGTAGTAGATCTGCAGATGTCCGATGAATATATCTTTAGCCTTAGCTGTGTTGGTCTGCTATTTCGCTGTCTCTCGTGTTCTTTCTTATTTTCTTCTGTTTTTCTTCACAGCCACTTCCATGCTCTTATTCCTTTTCCTTCTCTCTGCATCTATCCTGTTTTTGCTTGTTCTTTAAATCTCAGTTTTCTGCAATTGTATTACACAACCTGAATGTGTGATATAATTTTGTGATATTCCATTGTATAGACATCCCTCTGCCCTCAGGCTTTAGCAAACTGTTTCTTTAATTTGCTTTTACAGTATCTAATACAAGTTATACCCTCTCAAGTATGATTAAATCAGTAGGAACAAGACTGAAAACTGAAAAAAAGTCCCCATTTATGTCCTTTCCACATTAGGAGCTATGTACTGCATGTACTGCATCACTAGTCTCATTTGCATGTCTTTTATTTATTATTATTATTATTATTATTATTGTTATTCTCCTATATCAGAGTATACTCTCTCCTCATAAAAATATTTATGGAAGGGTCAAGGTTTACAAGTACCAGAAATATAATAAAATCAGCCCTACCCTAAAGGAAAACAAGCAAACCAACCAACCAACCAAGAGTGTGCATTTTTCAAACTTCCTGAACATCAATTTTCTTTGATTTGCTGGTAATTTCTATGAACTTCTAGAAATGATTATCTTTATTAATCCTAAAATCTTAAGATATGTTGACATTGAGTGTACAGAAGGCATCTGAGGTGATGACATTCTTCAGAGAAACATTTTCTGAAAAGAGGCATTAGAAGAGTAGTAAATGGAGCACAGTATGTCATTTGCAGCATGTAACTTTTAATATTCAGACATCTTTCTTGACTGAAGAAATATCTACAAGCAATTTGAATCTGCTTCTGCCTGGTTCCAGGGGAGTCCTGGGGCGTAGCTAAATGCTAAATAGATTGTTAAATTGGAATAGTGAAGTGCCTGAGAGGAAGAAACGGCACCAAAGAATGAGTATGCCAAAAACTTTTTAATGTCAGATATAACAAGGGTCTTTTCATTTTCATTCCACACATTAATTACCTAGAGAATAAAAATCAGATGCCAAATCAGAGTGGTTTTCATTATTATTATTTTATCTTCCTTTGGTCCTCTTTTATTATTTGTGGGAACATTCTTAATTCTGTTCTGCTTTGATACCTGAATAGAATCTTGAGTGAATTTCATTCTGTCTGTGCATTGCCAAGGTATTGCTTTGGGCAGAATGTTTAGTTTATATCTTTTCTCTTTTTTCTTTGTTTTCTCTCCCTGTGTAGTATTTTTCTTCACAATTTTCTTTACTATTTTCTCAGTTATTTACTTTCCCCTTCCATCTACTTGTCTTTATTTACTCTTTCCATTATTCTCCCTTAGTCTTTCCCTTCTCTAAAGGGACATAGAACTATAGTATAATCCTGGTTGGAAGGGAAGCAAAAGGATAATCATGTACAATTCCTGGCTCCACAGTGAAAAACCAAACCATTGTCAAATGTCATTCTGTCAGATTGCCCCTCTGCTGCCATCTGTCACACAGCAACAAAGTGTAATGGAATATGGGTTGGAAGGTTCAACCTCTACTACCGTATCACCAACATAATAAAATAGGAGACATTGCTTTTGGAACAGACTTCATACAGTATATTTAAAGCTCTTTGAATTTGTTTCTTCCATGCAATAAATGCAGATGCAGAGATTTAATGAGTGCTAAATAGTATAACTGTGCTATTGTAGGTTTCTCCAGTACAAAAATTTAAGAAGTTATTTTGAAACTAAATACAACATATTAGAATCTCTAGCAAATTTATAAATAGTCTTAGATTTTCGATTTTCAGGTAGTTCCATTAGATAATAAATATCACTTTACTTTTTTTTTTCTTTTTTTTTTTCTTTTTTTTTCTTTTATTTGCTTCTTTTGACTTTGTTTCTGCTGTGAATTTTCATTCAGTGATTTTTTAATGGTATGCATAAATGGTTTTGTATAGCACCTAAGAAAGCGTTTTGAATGCTAACTTCTGATGAAGTTACAGAGCTCAATATTTATGATGTAAAAGTTCATTGTAAAGTAGGACTTTGCAGTCAAATACCTCTGATTTCCAAGACTAATTCAGAGATATAAGTTAAGGTGAAATGTAATCAGTTTTGTATCTACTGCTGCAAGGCAAACTGTGTCACCAGCTCTGGTTTGCAGTGATGTGATCTTCAAAAACATATTTTGTCTAACATCTTTCATACAATATCACTGTGTACCTTTCATACAACATTTCATACAATATCACTGAATGAATGGCAAGAGATACTTAATGAGTGTGCTTGTAGTTCAAGATAATGGCATTCTAGCCAAATTAAGGAAGATACATTTAATGAATAGTAGTTCTGCAGTGCTCATATTCAGGAGAGGCTGTGTATATTTAAACTGTTTAAATATCTAGAAGTTATAAACGGAGGAGAACTAGCTCGACTAAAACCATCATCTGAATTTGGCTATAAAATATTTTGACTTTTACAGTATAGAATCATAGAATTACCCCGGTTGGAAAAGACCTTAAAGATCGTCAAGTCCAACCACAGCATAACCATAGTACCCTCACTCTAACAACCCTCTGCTAAATCATATCCCTGAGCACCACATCCAAATGGTTCTTAAACACATCCGGGGATGGCAATTCAACCACCTCCCTGGGGAGCCTATTCCAGTACTTGACTACCCTTTCTGTAAAGAAGAGTTTCCTAACATCCAACCTAAACTTACCCTGGTGTAACTTGAGGCCAATGATTGAGGTATGTTTAAAAAAAAGCCACTTGTGTTTTTTTGTATTTGACACAAATATGTATATAGAAATCAAATTTTTAAGAGTTTTGATTTTTGTACATTACAAGTGAGTGTTCGGCATTGGCTGCTTCAGAAGAGGAGCGATAGCTTTACTTAGAAGTACAAGTTAAAGTTACTAAGATCAGCTCAGATGAAAATGGCAGTGATTTTTTAAAAGTGTTAAAAATTGTATTATGTGAGAAATATATGTAACCATGTGAGTCGTTCGAGAATTGTCTTATCCATGTGAGTATTAATTTTCCATCTGTTTATTAAATATTTTAATTCCCTTTTATATACACTAAGGATTATTTAATTATTAAAGTCAATGTTTTCCAACAGCAAATGTGTTCAAGATATGATACAGGGAAGGGAAGGGGATAGTTCATTAAAGTTTAGGATATTGTTGTAGTATAAATACTGCAAAGGCCAACTATTTTGCTAAGGTTTTGTATCTTCTGCTGTAAATATTGGCATAAATGACACACTTCATAGAGCTGTGGCATATGTTGCTTTTAAAAAAAGACATTTTCACTTACTTGGTGAATTGAGGCTTCATGTTACTCCCCACAGACCATGTTCTTCCCCTTTCCAGCCTCTCAGGGCTGATGACTTATCCAAACCCAACATCTGCTTTTCCATTCAGAGCAATTATTCAGTGTGTTAGTGGGGGCAGATGGTTGTTAATCGGCAGATCATTAATGTGGCAGACCACTCTCTCTTTCTAGCCTTAGAAAGGTCACAAGGTGTTAAGTTCCCTTGCTCTGTGCTGACAAGAGATGAATTTTTTCATTCAGTTTGATAGATATATATATTTAATAACTGCAGCTTACTTTTTACATTTATGGAAGAGGCTTTTAATTAAAACTACTTTTATTAAAAAATGAATTGTTTCATGGTATAAGAATGATAAAACAAGGGATGGGTTAGAGTCAATTATGCTGTTGCTGTCAGAAATTTTGAATACTGAAATCTGATGGATGTGAATCATAATCGGATAGCAGTGAGGATGCTCAGCTATTACTCTATCACAGTCTCCAGAAAATACGTGTCAATTTTCAGCAGAATTTAATTTAGCCCTAATGATGAAGAAATCTCTCTATTCACACAGTCCTGTCAAGTCAAACTTTGGACAATCTAAATGAATTAGACTAGGGCTTCAGGGAGACATGGCAGGATGACATGCTGAAGAGATTTCACTTTCTTTTCCATTCACACAGGTTATATTGAGGAAGCCTGTATTATTCCATGTCCCTCTGACTGCAAGCTCAGTGAGTGGTCCAATTGGTCTCGCTGTAGTAAATCCTGTGGAAGTGGGGTAAAAGTTCGGTCAAAATGGCTCCGTGAAAAACCCTACAATGGTGGAAGACCCTGTCCCAAGCTAGATCATGTCAATCAGGTAATTTTATTTACATATAGATTATTGATGTAGTTTTTCCATACCTCAGAAAACCCTTTTAGCTGTATTATTGTTGTTTGGGGGTTTTTGATTGTTTGTTTGTTTTTTAATTTTAAAAAGCTACACAAATATGGGGCAGATGCATGTAGATTGAGATTGCTTAAATTTCCTCAGCTGGTGCAGGACCTGCCTTCATTGTTCAATCATCTGCAGGAGTTTAGTACTTAATCTGAACTATAGAGTAGAGTCGATAAAATATTATTTAATGTAGATGCTGAAGATCTTGTGTCTGAAGATAATAATCTGGCTGCCCAAACTGGTTCCTGTTCAAATGATACTAAGCTAGGACACATGATCCTAGAGCATACTGGGAGTGCTTTGATGAGAAATGAATGTGTAGTCTGTGGGAATAAATTTAGCACTAATCTAAATCAAACCCCTGATGTCCATGTTCTTCCTGTTTGCTTGAAGAGTTTTATGCAGGAAAAAAAAAAAAAAAAAGCTTTTAAATTAACTTGCAATTTTTGAAGTCAATTTATATTAATATTGTTGTTGAATTTAATTTACTTTGCATAGGCATGTTGAATGACCACATGATCTTTCCTATAAATATCTAGAAATAGGAAAAAATATGATGTCAATATACATTTGAATAAAATGCATGTAGTTATCATTTCAGCATTTTGCTAGCACAGAGTGAAATGGCTTGTTGATCTAATTTTCTACTATAGGGAATATAATTAGTTTTAATTTATAAAATATCTATTCAACTAATGAACTAAGATTGTGATCCAGTCTAGCAAAACAAAAACTAGAATGTGTGTTGCTGAATTTTAGCCCATAAAAATCATTTAGATTAGGAAGAATATGTTTCAACAGGAAAAAACATATAGTCTATACAAAAATATTTCTCTTTCTTTAATACTCATACAGAACATAACAGACTCATTTTGATTTTGTTAGAGGTCTGATGTCCTCAAATGTGCAACACTATTGCCCTCTACTGGTGTTTTTATTTGTTGCAATGTGGCATTTTTCAAATAATCGTAGATTCATAATATAATTACAGTAAATATATATACATATATATATACACACACATACACACACACATTACTTCATGAGAGAGTTACACACATAGTATAGTAATGTCAAAGAGTTCAGAGGATATGTCTTTCAATTTAAAATACATTCATTGTCTGGACATCTCAGAAATATTCAAGGAATGTGCCTACATTCTAATTACCAAGGAGCAACAGGTTAGTTAATTAATCTAAATACAGTCCAATATTCATTTGTCTGGAAAACAGCTGAAACTTCAGAATATTTATTTCATATAATTGATATTATATGTATATACAAATATATAAAATATCATTATATGCATACATACACAATATAGTGGTTAGATTGGGTCTTTGGAGGCCTTAGATATAGGGGATATGATGTAGAGAGAGATTATACTGTAGGTAGAGGGCTGAGAAATATGATATCTGAGGAAAGCTTGCAATAGATAGTCTAGCTCATGGACAAGAAGATGGTAGGGATCATGCTGGCAGTCTACTTGCATGAACGTGAAAGGCTCTATTAAAGGAGGAGGAAATAGTCTATCTTCCATGACCATCATGAATAGGATAAAAAGCAGTAGGCTTAGAATGCTGCAATCAGTTTTGGGTTAAGCCTTGGGGAAATTTTCTAATGGTAAGACTAGTGAAGTGTGGAAATGAAGTGCTTAAGATGTTGTTATGTTTTAAGAGCTGGTTACTCAACATCAATCAGGGCTAACGAATGCATGACTCTTTTGGTGGGGACTGAACACAGTGAATGGAAGATGTCTCATTTAGCCTGCTTTCTTCCATGTACTCCTGGGTCATGCATGCTGGAGTGGCTCCCAAACCATGCTTCAGCTGAATGCAGTTTACTCTGCATTCTGTGAGGTTAAATGTCATAGTAATATGACATGGCAATATACAGTCAGGATTATTGTAAGATTGCATCAGTGGCCTTCAGAGGATTTCGAGTGAAAATGCTAATCTGAGATTGCTAGAGGAAACAAAAGTATAAGGGCATCGCTCCCATTCTTGCCTCCAGGTATTATTTTCTCAGTCATCCAGTGGATGGGTATGCATTCCTTACACTAAATGGTTGTTGTGACATGCAGTCATAGTTACAGAAGTGCAGGTAGGGTTGGGTGAATATCACTAAACACATACATGAATATACAAGTTTTATATATTTTTTCTTATGCCAAGCAGAACCAGATATATGCAGACATTCTCATGAATTAAGGCTTCACTGTTTTCATGTTGGAAATCCTGAACAAAACAAATAAAGTGCCTCCTCTCAGGCACTTTATGAGAAGAGCAAATTTAAGATCATCTGATGAGGCTAAATGTCTGTAAGTCTATGGGGCCAAAAGACATGCATGCCAGGGTCCTGAAGAAGCTGGCTGATGTAGTTGCCAAGCTGTTGTCCATCATGTTCCAGCTGTCAGGTGAAGACCCAGGTGAATGGAAAAAGGGAAACATCAGTCCCATTTTTAAGAAAGAGGGAAATGAAGACCAAGGGAACTAAAGGCATGTGAGCCTCATGTCTGTGCCTGGGAGGATCCTGAAATAGATCTTCCTGGGAGCTATCCTAAGGCGCATGTGGGATGAGAGCCGAGTGCGGCTTCACCAAAGGAAGGTCATGCCTGACCTTCTGGTGGCTTTCTATGATGGAGTGATGGTATTGCTGACAAAAGAATGACAATAAATGCCATTTTCCTGGACTTGTGTAAGGCCTTTGAGGCTGTCTCACATCCTTATGTCTAACTTGGAAATATATGGATTTTAAGGATGGACTGTTCAGTGGATGAAGAGTTTGTTGGTGTCAGTGTTTTACAGGCTGGTTCTACCCAGTTCCATGACTAGTGGGGTGGAGGGATTTTACAAAATCTGCACCTCCAGAAAAAGGAATCAAGGGACCCGAAAATAATTTAAAACATCAGCAATGATCTGAGGAGAAACAGTGCACTACATGATGTTATGATGTGGAATACCAGTAACCAAAAGTCATAAAACCATGACAGTTGGATTATCACAGCCATAAGGTCATGGTCAACAGCTTTATGTCCAGGTGCATCTACACCACTGATCTTCACACCTGACTTAGTGCCTGCATAGTTCACAGAAGGCACAGATGCACTGACTACTGTGGTTTTCTTGTATTTAGGCTGTTACACTGCATAGTGATATCTCTGATTCTTTGCACATTCATTGTTCTGTGGATTTTGTTTGTGATTGTAGGTTCATAAACCAACAGTTCTGCTTTTCCATCAAAATAGTGTTCCTGAATTGAATGTTGTCTTATTTAAAACAGAGTTTTGGATTCTCTAGAAATTCTTGTTGTGCTCTCCTGACACCCAGGATGACATGTGGCTGATAAAAGCCAATTTAGAAGCAAAGATCTTTAATCTGTGAGATAATTGCTAGTAGTTATGTTTTATAAAATTCTATTTTCTTCTAAATAAAACATCTTCAAAATGCCTCAAAAATAAGGAAAATCCAAGAGGAAAAAAAATGATGTGATTTGCTTATCAGAAGTCACAGAGTATTGTTTGTAAGGTAAACAAAATAAATGCTTTTTATGTACCTATGTTTAACTCTAATCATTCTTTTTCTCTCTGTTTTTTTTTCTCTTGGGTTCATGAAAATACTTTCTTCAGGCTCAGGTAAGAGATTCTAAAACAGTGAAATAACCTTAACGAGGGCTTCCTGATACTGCTTCAGTACATACATTGTCTGCCTTTATTTTTTTTTCCTAAAAGAAAACATACATAAAATTTAAATATAAATTACTATTCAAGATGCTATTCAAAGTCTGTTGTCAAATCCATAAAAAATACTAATGCCAGTATTCTTGTAAATTTCCATCAAGTATTTTATCAATATCATTATTACAACCTTTAAAACGGCAAGTTCTATACATGTCAAATTAATTACATTTGTTATTCTTATCAGATAGATCATAAACTTTTTTTTGCTTATATGTCAGCATAATCTCTGTTGCATATTTATCTTGATTGTATGCAACAAAACTGACACTCAGTGTGGATTCCAGGTATATGAGGTAGTCCCATGCCACAGTGACTGCAGCCAATACATATGGGTTACTGAGCCCTGGAGTGTCTGCAAGGTGACCAATGTGGACTTGAAAGAGAACTGTGGAGAAGGTGTTCAAACAAGGAAAGTCAGGTAAAACAATATTGTTTCTCTTTCAATCTAAAGTACCTCTTGGCACATCACTAACAAGGAACATTTAACTTCTGTGCATTTTGTAATACGGCTGTCATCTGTATAAACAAATATTCTTTTTGTCTCTTTGGCTTTACTTGAGTTTTCACAGATCAGTATTCTTTTACCTCAATCACTTCATTTTTTGTATCCTGACAAAATGTTACAATGCTTTAAAATACTGTGTGATGCAGTCATGCACAAAATCCATGGCAAATGCAGTTTATGTGCAGTTCTTTTTTCCAGATGCATGCTGAACACTGTGGATGGTCCTTCTGACACTGTAGAGGACTACCTGTGTGATCCTGAAGAGATGCCGCTTGGTGCTAGAAAATGCACACTGCCATGTCCTGAAGACTGTGTTATGTCTGAATGGGGATCATGGTCTCGATGTTCATTGGTAAGAAGTGTATTGTATATGAATTATTTTGTTAAGATGCTGAAATGAGCACTGAATACATATGTAAATAACTGTATTTACTGTCATAATTCACACTTAGATGCAAATAAAGGTGTGCAGGTATTTTTCATTCAGTGAAACTGCCCCCAGAAGTTAATCTTCATAAATAAAAATGTCACAAATGGACATTCTTCAGTATGGAGTAGGTTCTGTGTGGTGAAATAACTTCTTCAATGGTTTTTGCCTAGCTTTGGTCCTCTCTGTATCAGAAGATAGCCAATGTATTGAAAATGTTACTATTCTGGAAAGAGAAAAGTTTGTAGTTAAACACATAAAGATAATTTTGTATCTTTTCTCTCCTTCCTGCCAGGAATCTCCAAAGGAAGTGCCAAAAACTTCAATTCAAACTTAAAAAAAGGTTTTAGAACCTCTGAGTATTCAGACTCTGGTACACTGCAGTAGGGCATTTGCAAAATAAGCCTCTAAATATTCAGTTTGAGAATGGAATCATTTCAAAGCACTACACTGAGATATGAACTAATTGGGAAAATACCAAGTTGTTATCCAGTTAAAGGTGTTTTCAGCTTGCTTGGTACCAAAGTTAAACAGCAGATTAAAATTTCTTCTGAAGTGAAAAGGAAATGATTTCTCATAGGCAACAACATGAGCCTGTTATTTTAAATTTACATTCAATCAAGAGGTTACTTGAAAGGTTGTTATAATATGGAAAGGTATCAGGGTGCCAAAATATCAAATATGTTTCCAATTTCTCTTTCAAGCCGTGCAATGGAAGCAGTGTCCGTGAAAGGTCATCTGAATCCCTAAGACAACCAATTGAAGGAAAGTCTTGCCCTGCTGCCACTGAGACGGAAGTCTGCACTTTGAACAAAAACTGCTACCACTATGACTACAATGTAACAGGTATTTGTGGTCATATCACCTAGTGACTCATCAGACTATGACTTAGTTCCAACCACCTTGCAGGCCAGTTTTTTCAGCTTTCCATTCTTATCCAGAGTCTCATACTGAGGACTGTTGCAGTCTGTTTGATTTGTACAAAACATTATTGAAGACTTTGCAGCTGGGATGCAGTGCACATGCTCTAACACCAGGAAATTAATTTAATTATCATTTTTTTTATTTCCTCGAAGTCTATGTAGATTGAATTGAATATGAGCTGTGCCTGCTTTCAAAAGCAAGTAGCAGCTGTCTTCCCTCCATGAGAATTGCACGTGTAAAAGTTTCTATGGGGATTATTTTATGTCAACAAAATTAGAATTAAATGAGACATAGGATCATTATGAGTTTTATCTAAGATGTCTGCTACCCTAATGAATTCCTTATTTCCAGACTGGAGTACATGTCAGCTCAGTGAGAAGGCTGTCTGTGGTAATGGAATCAAGACACGGATGCTCGATTGTGTTCGCAGTGATGGCAAATCAGTTGACCTGAAGTACTGTGAAGAGGTGAGTGGGTACCTGTAAGATCTTTTCTAGTGGTGCTAATTAATGCTGAACCAACTACAGTCTACAGAGTATAACCCATCATTGCCAGCTGTTTCACAACACTATTCATGGATTGTTAAGTACCTCTGAAATGAACTGTGCCATCAACAGTGATTTTTATACAATTTCCTTTTAAGTGCCTCCATGAAGGTATGCTAATTATTATGTCCTAAAGGAAATGACTTAGAAACAATAATTAATAAAGTAGAATAAAGGCAATAAATCTTAATCAGTACACTAATCATCATTCTAATTTGATATAATGTCTGTGTGGGGCTTTGGACAGCTGCCAGTATCAATCATTTACTCAGTGTGTTGGAAAATATTTCTCACGTGTCATTCAGCAGCTGGGTTGAATGTTAACTTCTTGTACTCAGCTGTGCAACACAAAATGTACCCAGACTAGTGTGAAAAAATGAGCAGGATGAAGGAAGTATTAATGAAATAGGAGCATGTATAAAGGTTTAGTCAACTGATAAGAACCCTTAAATTTTGAAAGAGCCATATTGCAAATGTTGGAATTAAATTCAAATTCTACAGGACTGTTTTTTCTTGCATTTTTCCATCAGTCTGAGTGTTTTCAGTCACATGGAGATAACAATTTGAGGTAAAATGAGAAAACAACACAAATCTTATCTGTGTTTCTTGATGGGAAGTAATTGAATTTTCTTCAGCTGCTATTCCTTCCTAATCCTGATATCAGAGACAAAATCACTTGCAATGGGGATCTGAGGTAGAGTGCCCTTTGCAGCATCTTTGATACAAACATCTTTTCTCTTGGACCTTCCTGGTGAAGAAGCAGCTAGTTGGTACTTTTCAGGATATAGCTGTAGAAAAAGGAATCTTCTCAGAAGTGGGAGATGTCATGTACTCTAGAGTATGATTTCATAGAATTTCCAAGGTTGGAAAAGACTTTCAAGATCATCCAGTAAGGGTGGAGATTCTCCTTAGCCTCCTCATATTGTTAATATATTTGTGAAAATGTTTTTGTTTTCTGTTACCTGAACAGAGAAGTTTAGTTCAGACCAAGCTTTTACCTTTCCAATTTTCTCCCTGCATATCCTAACCAATTATTTGTACTCTCCCCAAGTTGCTCGTTCCTTCTTATACAGGAGGTATCATCATCATAGTATAATAGTCTCGTGCGGGTTGGAAGGGACCTCAGAGATCATCGAGTCCAACCCCCGGGATTCGAGCCTCTGCGTAGCAGAGCGGCACTTCTACCACTTGCGCCACAGGGGAGATTCGAACTCCGGGCCCCAGGGTTGCAAGGTGGCATTCCTACCACTGCGCCACCGGGGCACACTGGTAGATTCTCTTTTTCTCCTGGAGTCTCAGAATAAGCTCCCTGTTCTTCCCTGCCAGCTTATCTTACAACATAGAGATATCAATCCAACCTGATCTTAGACACCTCCAGGGATGGGGCATCCACAACCTTTTTGGGCAACTTGTTCCAGTACCGCAAAACTCTCACCAAATCTACTCCACATTGGTGAGCACCAGCTCCAGAAACTCTTCACCTCTGGTTGGTCTGTCCAATGTTGAACTAGAAGGTTATCATCACTGAACTCCAGGATTTTTCTGGATTGCTTACAGCTTTCTGTGCTGTCTTGCCAGAAGTTATTTAGGTGGTTAAAGTTCCTCAACAGGATGAGAGCCTGTGAATGTGAAATTTCTTGTAGATGATGCAGGAACTGGCTCCTCCTGCTCAGGTGGCCTGTAGTATATGGTGAAGATGTTGACCAGTCCTGTCCCGAATTTTAAGCCACAGGATCTCAATCTGTGCCTGACTGTTCCTCAGAGGAAACTCCTCACAGTCTACTCACTTCTTAACAATAGGCGGCAACTCACCCACCCCTCCTACCTTGCCTATCCTTTATAAAGGGCTTGTAGCCCTCAATGATAGTATTCAACTTATGCAAATCAGCCAACCATGTTTCTGTGATGTCAATAAGATCAAAGTTTTCTGGGGACATCATGGTTTCTAACTCTCCTTGCTTATTTCCCATGCTATGTGTGTTGGTATAAAGGCATTTCATCTGGGCTTTTGAACACAGTGCCTCCCTTGAGGAGCCTCCCCACAAACCTCTGGGACAAATCTGATGTTTTCCCCCACTGCTTCCTAATGTGAAGCATTCCCTTGCTCTTCTCTGCCTCTCAGCAATATATACCCTTACTACAAAAGCTCTGGTTTAAAGCCCTAGTGGTGAGCCCTGCCAGTTTCCAGCCTAGTATGTTCTTGCCCCTCCTGATCAGTTGTGTCCCATACCAATCAGACATCCTTAGGCCTCCAAGATCCTGGGTTTCTGAACCTACAGGTTCTTTAGCAAAGAGAAGTTTTCAGTTGAGGCTGGTACCTACTTTTGTGCCAAGTTCCTCCTTTGCATGTAGATATTGGGATTATAATCCAATCTAATACTTGATTAATTTATGTCTCAGGAAAAATTTCAGTCTGGTTACCCACCAGCAAGTTTATATGAAATTAATACAGGAATGCATTAATAAATTATTTTAATGTTTCAGAGCACTCAAAACAAAAAACCATTGTTCCTTGTGGGTTTTTTTTTTTTTTTTTTTTTTGTTGTTGTTGTTATTATTAGAGGTAGAAATATTGATTAATTCATACCAGAACATCACAGAAAATATCCATCCACATGAATATCCCATCAAAAATATATATATATACTTCATTAGATTTTTAGAATATATATTTCTTATACCATAAAGCCCTTAAATTATTCCTCTTGTTACCCAAAGAATTTAAGCAACCTTTAAAATCAGTGGTTACTTTTTACGCTGGAACCTCATTGCAGAAAACCTCTGGAGCATTCCTGCTCCAGAAGAAATGAAAGTTTATTGCCTAGAGAACAAACTAGAGCAACAGAGAACTACTTACTGTAAATGACTGGCCAATTGACATTAATGAATTGGAGTTCTCACTTTACAACAGCTGCTGTGACACAGTTTTACTTATTTTTTTATTTGCTGCATTATGTAGAGATACATCCTTGTGTAAAAGATCTGATCCTATTCTCAATCATACTGTTAATACTACATGTTCAATTTTGGATGTGTAAGCAGTGGTACAGCAAGGTCAAAGGCTGATCCAATAAGTGTGAGGAGTAAAAGCTGCTAACCTGATAAACAATAAAGCCAGGCTGTTTCAGTCTTACTAGATCCTTAAGTCTAAAGATGTGAAAGTGAACTCTTGTGACCTTCTGGTTCACAAGAGGAGGGTGTTAAAGAAATTATCAAAACATGTATATGTACTATACACTTTTCACTAATCTAATCACAAATGGTCCTTTAGTTTTGTTTTGTTTTGTGGTTGTTTGGGTTTTTTTGTTTTTGTTTTTGTTTGGTTTTGGAGGGAGCAAGAGGAATCTATTTTTTGCATTATGAAAGCAGTATAGAAATATTGTGTTAAGTTAAAAATGAGCTAGAGAGGTTGATGGTAAAAGAAACACTAAATAATTCTGTAATGAGTTAGCAAATGGAATTTCCCCTGGGCTATCGTAAGATTTTATATCAACTGTATGAATAAAGCAGAAGTTCTACCTAATTTATGTGGATAATTTATGCAGATAAATTTACAGAATTATGATTCTTACTGTCATATGCAAGAAGGGGGGATCAGACTAGCAAAACCTATTCTGATCTCTTAAAAATGAAGGTCTTATTTCCTCGATATGGTTCTTAAAACAAATAAAAACCTTGTAATAAAAAATCCCTTCATTTTGTCCTTTGGCTATCACACTTTTCATATATGAGCATCAGTGTCATCAAAGATTACATTTTCTTTCAAGCTCCCATTTTCTGGCTGTTGCTTTCCTAATACATTCCATGTGATCCTGTGTTTGTTTTGGTCAATCTGATAAGAAGCTAGCCAATCTTCTTGATTACTGCCAGGATAAATTAATTTGTAGGGCTTATTTCCAAGTCCTAGTTATGTTATCATAGTTCCCTTCAAACTCTCAGTGCACAGTAATACTAGTTTACTTGGTCACTAACTTGGAAAAATTGGTGTGTCACAAGTACTCAGATTGTCTTTTTATTATTTGAATATCAAATCACCTCAGACAAGTTAACTCTGGTCATTCTCAGACTTAGGGACTTATTTTTATTTATTTATCTGCAATTAAACATCAGAAAAAACTAGAAACCAACAATTTTGTCTGAATCAGACAGCAAATGCAAAACATTTTGGTTTTTATTGGCAAATAGTCTGTCTGACAGATTGCATGATTAACCTCCTGCAGAGGTTAAACATTCACGTGAAACAAACCTATAAATTAATTTTTGATTATCACAGGATTTATGGTTCATGTTGGTCTGCCTTCCCTGCCAGGTAAAGACAAAAATAAAGGACTCCGTGCTAGTATTCTTAACTTAAGTACTTGCCATTCACACATCATACTATCATAGTCATCATAGTCTCGTGCGGGTTGGAAGGGACCTTAGAGATCATCGAGTCCAGCCCCCGGGGATTTGAGCCTCTGTGCAGCAGAGCAGCACTTCTACCACTTGCGCCACAGGGGGGATTCGAACCCAGGGCCTCCGGTGTTGCAACGCGGCATTCCTACCACTTGCGCCACTGGGGCACACAAGAAACCACAACTCATCTATAATTTGTCCAGCAACCTTTTCATATAATGTTTCCAATTTTTTTGCCAACCACATTTTCTAAGATCTACACTGTGAACTCTGATTCATCAGACAAAGGAAAGAGAGGGATGAAAAAAGAATATGGGATTAATGTCAAATTAGAGCAGACTAATTGTTCCTCAGATCCATTTCAGCAGCAAATCACTGTCTAACACATGCAGCTGGCAGATCCCTTGGGGTAGTTTGGCCTTCAGCTTCTCCTCTTGGGCTTTTGCTTCTCTGGCTGCCAAGGTCATTCCTGTTCTCTCTAGATGAGAAGGTCAGTCCTGAAAGAGAACAGTCGTGTTCACACGTTTGCCATAAATCAGTGCAGTAGATTTTGAGCCTTTGGTCAGAAGATTTGACCCAAAAGCAGACTTTAAAGACTATTTTATGGTTTCCTAATTATCCAAATTCCAGATGACCCAAAAGTTTCTGATGTTGATGTGTGCAGTAGCTGTTAAATCAGGTTTACACTGTGATACAGCAAAAAGCCATGAACTCATTCTTTGATGTGTAAAGTAGAGGTCTAAAATCTCATTTGTCTCAATACACAGTACTGCAAAGGCAAATTTAAGACTTGGTGAATCTACCAGGATAAGACATTTCCAGTATCTGTGGTAGTTTATTTATGAAATGTATGCTAATGTTGTACCTAATTATTGCTTTATGCTTGCATTTAAGTAGGAAATTGTGAGTTTATTTCCTTTTTAAAGGCTTAACTGCTAGTTTCATGCCATTAACCTTTGTATTGTTAAAATTAATAGGTTTTGAAAAGCCTAGTTGGCTTTTTTAAAGGAAAAACAACACATGGCAGGATTTATCTTAAAGATAGTGGTAGCCTTCTGGAATTCTGAAAGGTCTCAGTGATGATCAAGGGTCACTGATAAAAGCCAGTGGATAGGAGTGTCTTTCATGCTGGAAAACTGCAGATCTCTTCACGTTAGCAGAATTGATTTTCCTTCACATTTTATATCATGTATTTTACAATTCATTTTGAAGCTATGCAGGTTGCAGGGATTTTTATTGTCATGCTAATATTTATGCCACCAGTTTTATTCCATCTTGTGTCATATATTCTCATGTGTATTAGCCAGAATATCTCTTCCTCCTTGACTGGAGAATATCTGGAGCACAGGAGTTTAGAACATAGAAACATAGTTTAGCACAGAGTTTAGTACATAAAAATGGCTTTACAAAATTAGACTGAAGACCCATACAGACCATTGTCTCTAAGCACAGGCTGGCACTTCCCTGAGAGGGCTGCATCATTTTTTAGTGTTTCACTGAATTCGGCCCCTAGAACTTCATACAGAACCTATGTTTGGGAGAACATGTGAGTCTGTTCCCACATCCCCTTCTTTCGTTCTTCTCCACTATGTGCAGCTTTTATATCAAAGGTACTGGTGATATCTTCTTATTGTACAAAAAAGTGTTGGTTTTTTTGTTTTTGTTTTGTTTTATTTTGTTTTGTTTTCTTTCAGAAAAACATATATTGATGTATTTTTTTAAGAACAAAACATTGTTGACAGTGTCAATGTCATGTCATTGTTTTTGTGGATGGTGTTATTGTATGTAATAAGAATAGTTTTGAACTCAGCTCCTAGCATCAGTTGCTAAGCAATACTAATTTCAGAATGACATTTTCTATGGCAGAGGCAGATTTGAAATGCATTAAATTGTTAATTTTGGAATACTCCTATTTCAAAATACTTTAATAACACTTAGATTGCTTTGTTCCTTACTTATTGTATAGTTGAAGACGATGGGGCCTCCAACTGCATAATGCACTGATAATTTAAGACAAGTCAGAGAGAAGATTTATCAACTGTGATCAGAGCTGCAGAACATTTGGACAGCATCTCATTCTTTATGCTGATGTTCTCTGCCAAGTGCTTGCAGAAACTCAACATATGTGCTATTTCAGGAGAAATAAAAAGTTGAAGAAAAACAATCATTCCAGTGTTAAAAAAGCCAGATGTCCATCCTTGGAAGGGAGGGACTGCAGACAACCAATTATCTATTAACAAAGCCTGGGAGGGATTGACTTTTTGAATAGTTTGTTCACTGCCCCAGTTCTGAGAAGGAATCAAATAGAAAATGTGACAATATGGAGAAACAGCTCTTGGTAGAGTCTGTATTAATGGCATACCCAGTGTTATCTTAGCTCAGGAGCAGAAGCTGGAAACAATCAGGATGCTAGGTTTTAGTTGAAAGGAGTGTTCTTTTAGTTAGAATAAACTTCATAGCCAAATGATGGACTCAATGATTCTTGTAGGTCCATTTCAACTTTGGGTATTCAATGATTTTATTATTCTAAATAGTATAAAGTAAAAGTGCAAACTGAAGCCCTCATTTTATAAGCTATTATTTAGAAAATATTTATTTGAAAGAAGATTTCAGAATATATTTAAAAGTCAGTATATGCCTTTAGGACTGTGTTGCCACTGGGACTTTGTTGCATGCTCAAGTGACCAAAAGGGCAAATGACATCCTGGCCTACATACAAGGGAGGTGACTCTGCCCCTCTACTGTGGAGTCCTCAGTATAGGAGAGACTCAGACCTGTTAGAGTGAGTTCAGAAGAGGGCTGCTGACACACAAAAATAATGCAAGGATGCACCATCCTTGGAGACATTCAGGGTTTGACCTAGCTGTAGCTCTCCCTGTTCATTGCAGAGGTGTTGGACTAGAAGACCTTTAAAGGTCCCTTCCAAGTCAAATGATTTCATGATGATTCTATGATGATCAGAAATAGCATGGCCAGTAGGAGTAAGGAAGAGATTGACCCCTTGTACACAGCACTGGTGAGGTCACTACTTGAATATCATGCTTAGTTTCAGGCCCTTCACTACAAGGACATTGAGTGTGTGCAGAGAAGAGTAATGAAGCTTCTGAAATGACCAGAAAACAGGACATATGAGTAGTAAGTGAGGGAACTTCAGTTTTTAGTTTGGAGAAGAGAAGGCTGAAGAGAGACCTCATTGCTCTTTAAAATTACCTGAAAGAAGGTTACAGGAAGAAAACATCTGCCCTTTTTCTCAGGTGATGAGGGACAGTGTGGTAGGAAGGGGTTTAGTTTAGGCACTGACAAAGGTGATAAGGCATAGGAACAAGCTGCCCAGGGAAGTGCTGGAATTCTCATCCTTGCAGGTGTTAAACAGATAGGGATATGGTTTAGTGATGGGATTAATTCCATCAGTTTCATGACTGGACTTGAAGATACTTAGATACTTAAAGATAGTTTCTAACCTAGATTATTCTATGATTTTGTGAAATGAGATTTAAAATATCCTATTATTTTACGTTTTACTTAGGGATTACTTCATGTTTACTTAAAGCTTACTTGTTTCAGATTCATCCTGTCCAAATGCATACTCAGCACTTCTGGCACAGACTGAACATTACATACTAACCATTGGATATTTTCTTCTAGCTTGGTTTGGAAAAGACATGGCAAATGAATATATCCTGTGTGGTGGAATGTCCTGTGAACTGTCAGCTCTCTGACTGGTCATCTTGGTCTGACTGCTCACAAACATGTGGCCTTACAGGTCTGTACGTAATCTTGGAATATTTTAAAGACTGACTTTTCTTTCCCTCCCCTTCCTGTGTTCTTTCCCCTTCCCTTCCCTACACATAATTCTGTATTAACTCAGGGGAAAAACAGCAGCAAACTCCAGATGAGGAGTCAGTATCTCCACAGAACTGCTATAAACTTTTTAGCATCTTCAGAAGGAGTATTTTTCCACAGGCTTCTGAACTGGGAATTTACTACTTTTTTTTTTTTTTTTTTTTTTTTTTTTTTTCCTGTTACAGAAGTAATCTGAAATCCTGATCAGATATCCTCCTTCATGCAGTACTTCATGCTGTACTGAACATAGTGTCTGACTCAGAAAATGTAAAATAAGAAAATCCATGTAACAGGCAAGAGCCAACAGATTTGCTTTACTGTCCAATTTATCAAATATTTAAAAAGTACATTATTCAAACACTATGCTTTTCACCAACGTAGAACCATCTTGAAGAATAAATCAATCTGGCCACTTTCCTATTACCTATATTGCTGTTTCTCATTTGCAGGAAAAATGATCAGAAGAAGGACCATAAATCAACCATTTCAGGGTGATGGGAGGCCTTGTCCTTCTCAGATGGAGCAATTCAAACCCTGTCCAGTAAAGCCTTGTTATCGATGGCAGTATGGTCAATGGTCTGCATGCAAAGTAGAGGTAAAACCCACAATGGACACTGAAATTATGGAGCTCACATATCTAGGCATGTGAGAAATATGCCCAGATATCTGTTTGAAAGCATTGTAATCAGTTTACTTCCGCATATTTTATAGAAAAAATGTGACGATTTATTTTTAGTGTTCATATTTGTCAATGGGTATAACAATGTCCTGCAGACATTCAAAGTTTGATAATTCAGTGACATCTTTGCTAATAACTGAAATCTTGACATAGTAAAAGAATGTATGTGGTAACAGATGAGCATCCTTATTGAAAAATAAAAGCCTCATTGTAGAAGAGATCTTCTCTTAAGCTACTGCCGTGATTGCAATTTAAAAGCACAAGCTAGATCCATACATTAGGAAACAATGGTGAGAGCAGATATATACATATATATATTTTAATTTCAAATGTAAAATCAATGTATTTTTCTTTGTATTTTGGCAAAAAATAATAGAAGATGCAATGATATGTGATGATATGTTCAAACGATATGATATGTATCTCCTCCTTCCCCAGGATGCACAGTGTGGAGAGGGCACAAGAGTGCGGAACATTTCCTGTGTGGTTTTTGATGGATCCACTGAAGACGTAGGCAAAATAGTAGATGAGGAATTCTGTGGAGAAATAGAGCCTATTATAGATGGCAATAAGAAGATGGTACTTGAGGAAACATGCACTGTCCCTTGTCCAGGTAAGTTATTCATATAAACATTACATTTCAAGTTTGTTCGGTTTTCTCTTTTAGATTACAGTTATCAGTGTTCAGGATAAGCCACAGGCAATAAAATATTTTTCACATACTTGAGTGATTGGAAAAATCTACCAAATGACCAACTTTGTTACTCTGGTGGAGGATTCACTACTGCTTACTATTGGATTTAAAATTTTGCTGTGTGTAAACCTGTTCTTCAGCAGTCTCACATTTAGCCAGTAAGAATAATTGCCCTATGGGGATGTGCTAATAATAAGTTCCGGCTAATGTTTCCAAAAATCCCTGCTTGCTTTCCTATTATACATCAGTTCTCCAATTATTCATTTATTCACATGCTTTCCTAATGTTGGCAAATAAAATACCTTCATTAATCAGGCATCTGGTCAACACAGTGCTGATTACATCTTTCATCACAACAGTACAATGTAGCTTTAATTTTTAATAGCTCTCTTTCACTGCAATAATGAGAACTAAGAGGTTTATTAATGAGTCTGTGTATAGCCCATTTCATGCTGCATCTTTTACAAAATGGTCTGTTTATGTTATTTTGAAGGTCTTCCTTAAATTTTCTTTAGTCAGTCTCACTAATTTACCTAATTAGTAGAATTTTATTTTTTATTTTTACTTCATAAAATTACATTTTACAAATCTCTATTATACTACCCTGGAATAAGTGGAATAGACACTTTAATCACTTTCTCATTTCCCAGTCTTACAGAGAATGTATCAGTAGTAGTTTCTACTGTCTGTTTAAAGTGCTTCTGCATGATATGTGACAATCTTTTTAAAATTCAACAATGCTTTTTCTTTCTAGTATCAAAGAGAAGTAATGAATAAGATGTATAAAATTAGCCTACGGCACACAGTGTACAATACCCTAATATTAATTAAATCCAAACAGTGTGTGGAGTGTCATCAGAAACTGAGAATGAGTCTGACCTTATAGGAATGCTACAGAAACCTATCCTGCTTTCCAACAAATAGACTTTTATCTTTATTATTTTCTGACCCACAGAAACTTAGAAAAGCTCAGAATATTATCTTCTCTTTTGTGTAAGTCATGTTTAAAAGTTAGAATGTAAAGAACTAAAGGGAATAATAACAAAAGGATTTGGGCAGTTTTTCTAAGTCCTACTCAGTGACAGAAGCTTTTCACATACATGGATTATCTTTTATCTTCTAATAAAATTTACAGGGGACTGCTATTTGAAAGAGTGGTCAGAATGGAGCCTTTGTCAACTGACCTGTGTTAATGGTGAGGATCTTGGCTTCGGAGGCATACAAGTCCGATCTCGGGCAGTAATCATTCAGGATTTAGAGAATCAACATCTTTGTCCAGAACAAGCTTTGGAAACAAGACCGTGCAGTGGTAAGCACCACAATACACATCACTCTTCCTAAAATAAAAAAGTACAGAAATATAGTATGTTTCTCTTCTTTCTGCTTAGGCTGTCAAAATTAGGAAAATATGGATTTAGTGGGGATAGAAATGCATTTAATTTTTTATTTTTGAAATATCAACTATGTACCAGAAAATCCTGGAAAATTTAACTATTATATGTTTCCACTTTAAACACATTTTAAAATCCTTTTTTAATAATGAAATACCTCTTCAAGGTTCAGGGAAAAAATTAATTGACTTATCTGCTTGATAATTTCTTGATTTAAAAAAGAATATTATGATGCAGAACAAAATTTAGTATCCTATCTGCCCTTTGAATTATTTTTTTTTTCACATGACAATGACTAAAACGTCTGTCTTACTGCTAGTACTGAGCAAAATATCTAAGAAAAAATATTTTCTGTCAATTTAGACACCAGAGATGAATCAAAAAGAAATGTTATTGGGCTACTAAGGTATAGAAAGACTTTGTATTTTATCCCAGACTATATGAAATTTGTAAAGCAGAGTAGAGATGTGAAGCCAAAAACAGCCAACCCCACTTTACCATACACTGGAACAGTAATTAAAGCATAGCTTTACCAAGGAAGAAAGCTGACTCCTAAAAGACTTTTCACAATAGATGGGCCACAACCATTATGAGGTTGCTGGAAGTGTCTGTTTTGTCCATTAACTATGTTGATTTTACTCCACATACACAGTATGTATAAACATTATTATTTAGTGTCCACGAGACATCTGTTCTATTCTGTATGCATATGGTAAGTGCAGACTTCCATGTGTACAGTACACCTTTCTGAGTTGCCGGTTGAAAGAAGGACACCATCAGAGACATTAAACTTAATGTATGCTTTCTACTTGCAGCTAGAGGTAGGCTGAAGTCATGTTGTTGAATCTCTTAAAACGTGAATGTTTTCTGTATAGATGGCCACTGCTATGAATACAAGTGGATGGCAAGCCCATGGAAGGGATCTTCTAGAACTGTGTGGTGCCAAAGGTCAGATGGCTTAAATGTCACAGGTAACTATTTGTTTTACATACACACAAAAGCCTGGAAAATAAGTGGGTAATACATTTCTTTTCCCCCAAAAAGAGAATATTTTTAAAAAATAATCTAATGAAAACACTTCTTCCTGATGCTTGAATCAGTATGTTGATGAGTTGAATCATCATGTCTCTTCATACTAAAGATGTCAGCTCAGTTCCAGAATTATATAGCATGCAACAGTAAAAGTAAATAATAATATTATCTTCTATATTTTACCTGGAATGCTGTGCATTGTGTATTTGTACAGGCATCCATGTATTTCTAAATTTCACATTTCAAGCCCTTTGGCAAAGAGAACTTTTATGTATTAATGTATGATGTATACACAGAGACAGAGACAGATGCAATGCTTGATGATAACAAGCATATATCATATGCATTCTGAAGATTATAACAGATTTTAATAAATATGTTAATATCAATGTGTTACTTTACATCAATGGCATAAATGTATAGCAGGATAGTTCAGTAGACAGTGATTGGATGGAGTTTCATTTGACGTAAACTAAGGTACAAAATGTCTTGTGTCTTGAGTGCATGACTGAGGTGCCTGAATTCAAGAAAATCTTCATACATATCTTATTTGCATGATTTTATTTATCAGAATTAGGAATTATTGCAATCTATGGGATGCATTTATTTTTTAAAATATTCTGATATCAGCCAAGGTGATTATAAACGCACTCTTAATTCCAGCTCCTGTCAGGTCAAAGGGGGAAAGTTCTGATTCATGATGGAATTCATAAGGACTGTCTGCAATGATACTAGAAATTACATCTTCGTATCATTTTTACAGGGTGTTGAAGTAACTTTTGGTAGTACAAAGTCTCTTTTATAAGTGTCATCTTGTGTTGTAAAATTTCTAAAATGCATCATCTTCACATCAGGTGAAACAGGGCATCTTTAAGTCACAATTTTTGTTGATATAAATATATTAAATTATCTATTAAATATCCTAGAAAACTTTAAATCTCTCACATTGGAGATTAAGGCTCTGAGATATTAGAAAGCAAACTACATACATAAATCATGGTCATTCACATATAAATAATAGTTTGTTCTCCTGAATACAGAGCCATGTGATAAATTTAAGTGTACAACTTTGTGTTGCTGGCAGATTTTTCATGATGATCTCTTATATAAGCATAAATAAATGTAAGTGGAACTGATTCTTCTGAAATGAAAGTTCTGGGAGTTTTACATTATTTAACAGGGCCTAATAATTTTTTTCTGATTCTAAGATTTGCTTATTCTTCAAAATTGCTTTAAAATAAATTATAATCTGGCATTTATAAAACATGGACATGCATGAAAAGTAGAAAATAATAACAACAACATTAATAATAAAATTATTCTTGATTACCTAAAGAATATTGTAACAGAGAAACAAGAGTATGGAAATCACCTATTTACTAAGGAAAAGCTATAGATCTATATCTAACCCATTTAGAATACCAGATAAATATGCATTAGCATTACTCAATCTAGAAGAGATGGAAATTGCAAAGCAGATAATAATCTATCAGAAAGACAGATGCTAACAGATCCAAACTGAGATGAGAATGGATGGTTATGGAGGTAAGTTAGCCTCTAAAGACTTACCTTATTAATTTAATTAAATTTCCCTAGTCATATTTATGAAATATTTGAGAATATTTTCACCTCAAAGGAGAAATCCTATATTTCTTGAAAAGAATGGGAATCTAAAAGACTGAGTAATGAAATAAGATAAAAGTTATTTTAAAAAGTGCTAGCTCACATATTTGTCTCCTGAAGCGGTGGAACTTTAGCAGAATACAGTGCCTGCCTTGGCAATTCAATTTCAGGAAAAACATTCCAAGACAAGCAGGCAAGAGAAAGATGGGAAGATTTCCACTTTGAGCATCTTAATAGATTATTGTGTTAACAACAGGAACTAAAACCTAGCATAGATAGATAGGAGAAAATGAATCCATGAAACTTTCTAAATCCTGACAGGACTTCCATGGCAAACTAACCTAGGTTATGTTGTATCTCTTTTAAGAATTTGTTCTGCATGTGTTTTTAGGCTGTGGTACTTTTCTGATTTGAAATGAAGACAGATGGAAAATTTCAGACACTGTTCCCATGCAGTTCAAAACTATGTTTTTGATATATTCATGATTTATTTCAAAGAAAACGTTTGAAGTTCTGTGAGAACTTCTCTGCACGAAGTATACAATTATGAAGCAGACTGTATAATTATATATTATATATATATAAATAATACAAAGCATTTTTTAGCATGGTTTGTATAAACTGTAGTATTGAAAAGCTCAAAGTGGTAGATACACATTTATGATTGATTTGAGTGGAAGTTACTTAATTTGATCAAGAATCAACTTATATGTATGATGACTGTATTATAATATATATATATAATGATGACCAATATAATGATGACTATTTTTTTTATGCCTTCTTGTTGCACATCTGACTCTAAGATAGTGTGTCTAAATTGAGATATTGTTATCGTGAGTCCTGTTCCTATTTTAAGGCCTTTATTTATTTACTTGTACAATATTATCATGCTGAATGGTTGTTTTTTACTTGAAGGTGTTCTTTCCTACGGGCGATGAAGCTACTATTTCCTTCTTCAGCTTGCTTGGATGACTGATACTTTATTACATAGATTCTCACAGGCATGTGATTTATATGCTAGGCTGCACAATTTTCCTTTCTGGGGTGAGAAAAACTGATGGCAACCAGCAGGGTTTATTTTGTTCCTCATCAGCCATCCTGTTAACAATTTGATCTATATAACCACATCTAACTGCATCTGCTATGATTGTGACCAATGTCAGCTATCAGGATTTCATCATCATATCACACCAGTATAAAAATATAGTTAATTTGGGAGATGCAAGATAAGATGTCCTGTTGCAATATAAATGTTAAAGTATGTACTGCTTATCTTTCTGAAAGATGAAGGGAAACTCAGATAGATACAGTCAAACTGATTCTAAATATATTTTGAACTCAACCTGGCTGAAATGATAGTGAAAGCCTGATTGTATATATTGGTCCATAACAATAACTGCACTTTAAGTAAAGATGTAGGAATGAGAACTACGGCAGTATAGAAAGGAAAGATATACTGACAACTACTTTCTATCAAAGCATTCAGTATATGTTCTTCACTTCTGAAAAAGTTCTCTTAGACAAGAGTTGATTGTGGCTTCATAAGAGGCAAAACTATAGCGTGAGTAAAATTAACTAATGAACAACTTCATAAAACATAAATTCATAAACTGACATACTTGTTTTCATTTTGTCAGCAAAATGATAGATCAAAAATATGCCCTTATTTTCTTTGTGGCCACAGTTTTAATATGATAGTTAATAGGAGGGCCTTAGGAAACTTAAATCGGTTTCTTCAAGCACAACAAAATATTTACACTTAGTTATTTCACAAAGAGTGAAAAGAAGATCACTTCCCAAATATTAGTTCTCTAAAATGTGAATGACTCGAAATCTCCATGCTATATCCTTATTCTACCAGTGAAAAATACTTAAGACAAATTATCCTTCCCCAAGGATTAAGAGTAGGAGCCTTGAATTCAGTTTAATAATAAAATGGTAATCCGTGGCATACTGTAGGAAACAATGGCATCAGTATTTTCATCAGAGGAGAGGTATTACCATGTCAAAATATGATTTTCTGTCCTACAGGAGGCTGCTTAGTGATGCGCCAACCAGATGTTGACAGGTCATGTAACCCACCATGCAGCCAACCCCACGCATACTGCAGTGAGGTATGTGCTAATGCATCAGAGCATTAAACATCCCCATGAGGGCTTTCCCTTACATCTCTCTGCATTTCAAAGATTGTGACAAAAAATGTATTTTCAGATATTTTTGATCATTACTTTGATATAATCAACCTTAGACTGTTTTCTAATTAACCTCTCAATTAAATGTTGAATAATCTTTATTCATTTGCTATGATACTTCATAAAAATATATGAAGAGGTACTCTCCAGGCTAGCACTCATCAAAACAATCTTCTCTTCTAGTCATCCTTCTTGTTGTGCTTTATAGCCTACAGAAAACTTGTTTTTCTGCTACACAGTGTAAAACACTTGTTCCCTACAGACTAGAACATGCAGTTGTGAAGATGGATATACTGAAGTAATGTCCTCCGATGGCACACTTGAACAGTGCACTCTCATCCCAGTGGTGGTGATTCCCACTATGGAGGACAAAAAGGGAGATGTGAAAACCAGTCGAGCTGTGAACCCTACCCAGCCCTCTACTAACCAGTCAGGACGAGGAAGGACCTGGTTTCTACAGCCTTTTGGGCCAGGTGAAGTCATGCAATGAGCAGTTTATAGTGCTAACTACTTCTGCAGGGCCTGGCATTCATGTATTTGTGATGACAAGGAAAAGAAGAAAAATCCTTAAGTGCTCATTTAAGAAGACAAAGACCTGTCTGAAAACAGAAAAAGAGATAATAGTTAAACTGCTGCCATTTTATGCTAGTCAATCAACATATCTAATGACATTTTGCATTCCAAAAGATTTCTTTTAGTTCCTGATACTTGTTAAAATTCACAGAATCTATTCAAAACACGACTTCAGATGGGCATTAGCAGCGAAAGTGCAAGCTAAGATATTAAATTATGCCACCATAATTGATAATGCCACTGAAAAAGGTATGAAGAGGTGGCACAGAGATCTGTAGAAGATAAATATTTCTTGAAGCTTTCAGCCATGGCATGAATCATAGAGAAACAAACAGTATAGATAGAGCATTTTTTTATTCCATATCTAAACTAATCCATGTTAGAGAAGAGCTAAACATAATATTTAGAACAGACATGCTCTAAATCACTGTAGGAAATGCTCATATTTACCATGTTCTTTAGAGCTGGACAAGCACTTGAGTGGTAAGAAAAATGTTCAGAGTTATACCATTAAAAATATTTGATAAGGTCCATCATGTAAACAGATTTCAGTAAATATTTTCTGATACTATCACTGACATAAATAAAAGTTTCAGTGACAAAATGCTTTCAGAGAAAGAGATTTTATTCTTGTCCAAAATGTTAATTATACAGAGAACAATTAATTATTTTCTTGTCTTTTCAATCACATAGAGCTAGATATGTTTACATGTGTCTTAGTGTTTATTTCTAAAGCTTCCAAGAAAGTTTTAAATCTGAAGATTGAAAGCTATAGCTTTGCTTGCATAAACACCAGAATACTGCAAACTGAGAACAGCACTACTTACAATAAACAGTTTAAAGCAGGTTTGGGTTTTAAATACTTTAGTTATATCCGATTAGTCCTAGTAGTATATTTGTACTTTGATACTATACTTGATACCTCCAAAAATTGGTCATTACTCCATTTAGTTATTACTTTTATCCACAATAAAAAGAATTTTAAAAAAGAAATTAAGATTTCCTGGTCCTCTTCAAAAAAAAAAAAAAAAAAAGTTCTTAACAAATATGCTATTTTTAATTCACTCTAATTCCACATTAAAATGCCATAAGGTGTGTTGTAGCAGTCAGAGTACTGTCAATAAACAAGTATCAGGTAGTTGTGTTGAACTGTAGAGAACATGGATGCTCGTGTGAGTTCAGACATATCTTCAGGAACAAGAAATAGTTGAGAGATTTCCTGAAACCTCACAAATGCTCCAGTAATTCCTGATTTGACTTAACAAGGCAGTATATCTCAGTTTTATATCAGTTTTAGATAAAAACAATGATCCTTAATTGAACTAGGACTTGATTTATGATTGATTGTTTTTATTCCATGACTAGCTAACTTCTAGAAAGGTTTTATTTACTCTCCTATAAGTATTCCTTACCATACAGTTTCCAAGCCTAGGTATAAAATAATTCTTCAGTAATCTTCAACAAACTATACTACGGTTCCAGAAATGAAAGTTTTTATCCTCACAGCTGTCTTTGCTGATGTATCTTGGATGAGTTTGAGACATCCATTCCCTCATACACAAGAAATAAGCTGTCCAAGGGAATTCAGAGTGCCTGTATGAGATGTGATGCCTGTGTTTTCATAAAATAAATGACCTCGTTAACACAGTTCTCTATTCTGACCAAAATACATAAATCCATACACAAGATGATATCTGTCATTTCTCCAAGGACATAATATTACTTTAAAACAAGCAAACCCAGAACAACCCCAAAACTGTTACGTTTACCAGTGGAAATAAACAAAGGGAAGAAAATTATCTGTATATGAATACTGAAATCTGAATTCTTCTCATTCTTACAATCATATTTTTGGATATGTTCAATTTACCTATAACTGATAAATTATTTTCCTTTTATTGGTTACTATCAGTTATAATGTCATTATGTACATTAATGTAGTGAAGAAAAATGTTTTTACATTAGTCTTATTCAAGTTGTTCATGAGTATAAGGCTTTGCAGAAAGCTTAAAATTAACTGCATACCACTAGCGATGGTTACTCCGAATTACAACAATTCAGCATGTTTTTTTGTCTTATCAGAAGCTGGAAAATCATCAGCTGCATTGGTTATGCCTTATGCCTCTGCAAAAGCATCATAAAGCAATATGTACTTGTTCAAAAACTTATTAGCTATGTTTGCTTATCATTATATTGAAAATATATGCAAGGCTTCATGGAAGAAGAATTTTGCCCCTCATAAATGAAATAATTCAGTTTTTTAATTGAGTTTTCTTTGACAAGACAATAAGCCCCTTGTAAAAGAATGTTTTCAACAAGCAGTTTAGAAATGTGTAAAGTGAGTCATAAAAAGTAGCAAATCTAACAGCATACACTTAGCTTGTGTTGCAACACAGTCATTTAGGGTTCAGAGCAAAACCCCCAAAAGTCACGCCATTCTTTCCTTGGTTTTGCTGGGGTAAGCAAGGCCATCCAGAATTGATACAAAAAGGAGAGTGGAGTGTATACATCAGCCTGTAGGGATATCGTGTCCAAATTATAAATTGCACAGGCTGTACATAAGCACAGGTCTTATTATCAACAGACCGTTGCTCTATTTCTGAGCATGAGTTGTTTTTGTTTTAGTTTTTGTTTTTGTTTTTGTTTTTCTTGTGGGTTTTTTGTTTTTGTTTTTGTTTTTTTTTTTGGCTTATTCTGTGAGAAGTGGTTTTTCTAACAACAAAATGTGTATATGATATTGTGATATTAGATTAAATTAAAGTGTATTAATTTTTTGCGATAGAAAAAATTAAGAATGTGTACAAGGTACTAATGTTGTAAAACATGTTAAATATATTTTAAAATGGAAAATGAAATAGCAACAAGAATGAAAATAAAAGACTGATTTCCCAGAGGTAGAAGGGAAAGTGATGCTGCCTTTCTATCCTGCTGAAGAGGATAGTCCACTTAGCAGTGGACTCAGGGACTGAGTACCTTGCTGCTCTAAGATGCTGCCATTCTGTTTTTGTCCCGTGCCTCAGCATCATTCAGATTATCTGAACTTTAGCTGAAATGCAGAACAGAATAGCACAGAGAAGCTATCACTCCGTTGTTTAAGAGTATTTACTCTTATTAAGCTTTAACTGCTTGTGAAGGCATTTATTTTGCATCTTAAAAGTATTTCTGTACCGTATCAGAACTAATAATTTAGCAAGACTAACTGAAACACTACTGACTAACATTCATTCCTTTTAGATGGGAGGCTGAAGACCTGGGTTTATGGTGTAGCTGCTGGTGCATTTGTTTTACTCATCTTTATTGTTTCTATGATCTATCTAGCCTGGTGAGTTCTTTAATTATTTACCAACAAGCAGTTCCTTGCAGACTGTAATAACATAAGTATTTATATTTGCAGCTTTAGGAGCTGCAGGGACTTCTGTAAACTGTAATGTTTAAATTTCTATGTACTTTTGTTCAAGCTGAGGTTCATGGGCTCTGGTTGTAGCCCAGATGATAGATAAACTGATAGACTGTCTTGAGATCAAGAGAACTTCTTGAAAAGATGGCATATCTTAGTGGATAGTTTATTTTCACTCAGTTTATCTCTGTTGAGAATGACTGTACTCTGTCCATGGTAATTTCATTGCAGCTGTATCACGAAACCCAAAAAGAAGTATAAAATAGGAAACCTAGTCAAGTCTGATTTGGTACTTGGTGGGATATAGAGAAATACAACTAAGATAAGGCTTAAAGTTTTCTCATGTGTTTTCGTACACAATATATATATATATATATATATTACTATATGAAAAAAGAGATTTTTGCAAAAGCAAGTAATTTTTGAGAATGTTCTCCCTGAAGTAAATTGGGTCCTGCTTGGAATTTCTGATCCCCATGACTATGAAAGTAGAAAACGAGGGAAGTATGGTCTTAGACATCAAGCTCATGGCTGTATTGCATAAGTTAACATTTGGGTGGCTTCTGGATTTGTTTATGTTTTAGTAAACTTTCTCCAAAATCTCACTTATGTCTAGGTAAGAAAGAAAATATTTTCTGAATGAAAGAATCTCCATTAGCTTTTAACTTCACTGCAAATTCTTCAGACGGTGGACACTGCAAGCCCCTGTAAAAGCTGTTCTGGGAACAAAGATTTTGGTTTGGACTACCTGATTGACATATCTGATGAAAGTTCATTGGACAACAGAATGCAGGGGCCTGATTTAAATGAATGCTTATAATATAGTCTAAAAGAAGGCAAGAAATAAGGCTCTGATATTATAATTAAAGACAAAATACGTAAACTTATATTTTTACTCAGCTTAAACATTTTTTAAAGCTATTGCAAATGGATTGGAAATACTGCTGGATTAAAATTTAAATTTAAAATTTAAATCAAGGATGGATAGAAAATGTTTATGGTTAGCAACCTTCAATATGTCAAGAGAAGATTTGAGTCACATAATTTAGAAGAACCCAATTGATTGCTCTATTAATACACAACCAAATATTACACTGTAGCCTGTGGGCTTTTCTGAAAAATGACTGATCTTGTATGATTATGTGCTAAAAATTTCATCACATCAGTACCATAACAAAATTTAAAGTCACATCAGTACCATAACATCCTGTTTCTGGACAACTGAACTTTGAATTAGGTGTTGCTTTGGGTTGATAAAGTGATAATTAATGAACCACATGAAGGTTTTGAGTGTGTAGCTTTTACAAATGATAACCAAATGTATTATTTTAATACAACACAGTCATCATTAATTTAAGAATGAAATCCGTCATTGCTGTTATCAGTTTCTTGTTCTATTTACAAATTATCTTATTGTTTCAGCAAAAAGCCAAAGAAGCCCCAGAGAAGGCAGAACAACCGGCTGAAACCTTTAACCTTGGCTTATGATGGAGATGCAGATATGTAAAATGTAACTTCTCATGGTGACAAATGGAGTCTTAATTATTGGATTGAAATCAGAAGGTATCCAAAGCCACAGGGATTTTATATGGAGTGGACTTAAGTGTTTTGACTTTCTTTTTTGTAACTGCACTGTAGATAAAGATGGATGGATTTCATAATGCCTATGGATATTCGAGGTGTTACTGCTTTACTTTAGACCATCAACACTGAGAAATCTGGCAGAATCGATTTAATAGATGATGCTACAATTGGAAATACTTGTGGTCTTTCGTCAGTCTTACAAGCTATAAGCACCACTTCTGTCTCCAGAATACTGTAACTGATGATGTATTAACAGTGGAAAGCCCCTGCAACATTAACCAAGTATAATCAGTACGCATGAAGAGTTTGTACCAAGAGTTTGTATGACTCTTTATATTCAAGCAAAGCGCATATACTCAGTTGAAGAATATGTATTACTGTATCAGATTATATACTTGTTAAAGAGCAATTTAGTGCTTATTACATTAACTTTTAACTGAGATTAACCCATGAGCAAGTTCAGCAGTTTGGCAGTTGATGACAACTTGTGTTAAACTGCATTTCAGAGGGCAATGACTCACTTGCAAAATTCTACCCTGTTACCACTCCAAAATATAAAGGCCTCATAAACACACCCAGAAAGGAGGCATTCTCAGATTCAACATTTTCTAGCGGTTGCTGTCTGGAAAAAGAATACCCACTGTAAATGTTACAATACGTTTCTACTTTCTCTAACTCAAACTGTTGCCTGCATCTTTTTGCTACATGTAAGGCAATTTTTTGCACTATATTAGTGCAGCATGATATGCACTTAATTAGTATTGCCATAGTAACCGCCTCTTTTCAGAAAGGATGATGGTGTATCTTGTGCAAGGAGTGTCAAGTAGACAGGTCTTGAATCCTGAAGAGAGCAGCATTTGGTTTGGACTGCAACCTGATGGAATCGGCTAATGACATGTACTGTACACACTGATCCTCCTCACAGTGGCCATTTGTGGTCTATATCATGGCAGTAATACAAGTGTCTAGTTTCTTGCCCCATCTACCTATACAAGTATAGATTGTCCTGCTGGTTTCTAATTGTACTTTGAAGGCTGTTTATGACTAGATTTTTTATATTTGTTAACTTTGTTAGAAAAAAAGAAAAAAGAAACGAAAAAGAAAAGTGATTGCCCTCTAATCTTGAGTGATATTGTCTAAAAAGGTATTCTGATTGTTTGTTAGGTGAAAGAAAAAGGTTTTGCTTTTTTTTTTTTTCCCCCTTCCACTAATGAGAGCATTTTCACTGTTGCTGACAGTGCAATATTCAGAGCCCTTTTTATCTTTTCTAATTAGGATAATTGGATAGACTCTTTTAATTATTCAGTTAAATTCTTGAGTGTGCTGGCAAGTAAACAATAGTAGTTCTGCCATTGTAATTGTCATAACATTTTAAAGATTTTTGGCAGAATAAAAGCTCACTGTTAACCTCTTTCATGCTTGTGGCTTTTCAGTGTTGCGCTTCTGACATCAAGCTCATTGACTTGCCACTGTATCTACATGCCTGTTACACATTCATGACCTGAGAAGAATTATTCTCATAAAATGGGTTTGATGTATAGTCTGAAGCAAGCATATAACTGACTGTGCCACTACTAAGCAATACAATTACAATTTTATCAGGCAACCTGTCAAAAATACTTGTTATATAAAGCTCAGTATTAGGTTCTCAGGTCTTTTTTATAACCTAAACCATTTCTGCCTACTCATCTTACAATTTACTCAAGAAGCACCCATTTTTGCATGTTGAATAAAATTGCAGCTTTGCAAACTTTGGCCCAGATTCACGGAAGTCTGTGACAACTCTTAGTGACATCAGAGGATGACATCAGTCCTTAAAAGTAACTATCTTTATTCCATATAGAACAGTTCTCGGAACCAGTGTGCATTTTGTGCAATCCAAGCAAACACGATCCAACTTTTAGCCAGCTTACCTTACCAATGTGGAATTACTGCATTAAAAACAAACAAACAAATAAATAAATAATAATAAAAAATCTTAATCCCACTGCATAAGTATTCTCCTTAATGGGATGGTAGCAGAGAGGAACAATAGTAACAACTTTTTGTACATGTTTATTTTCTCATTTTATATCTTGATCCACAGCTGGTTAAGTGCCATGGCCCCCTACCTCAGTAGTAGTTCATTCATATATGTATTGCAGAACTAGGGGCTTCAGTCTTGCATTTCTCTGTGAAGATCCATAGGAAGGAAAGATAGAAAGGGGAAAAAAAAAATAAAAAATTAGCAATGACAAAACAAATCTCAGTGTATTTAATTAAGTTAGAATTCTTGAGTAAGAAATAAGAAAGGCCTAATTGATTACTATCTTTTCAAGCATACAAAAAAATGTGATGCAAAAGTTATAAAGTTTTAAAGAACAGTAAATATGTGGAAACATGAACCTTAATCATGATTTTTGTACATTAAAAACTGATTCTTTGTTATGAAATGGTATTGGACCGATGGGGAATTGAGGGAACAGGGCTTCTTTCAGTGGCAGTGAGTCATCTCTGTTTAGTATAGGTCATTGTCATGGTTTTGTAATTTTGTAATTTTGCTATCAGTATTCCACATCATAACATCATGTAAAGCATGGATAATTTTATCGAATGTGCAGCTCACAGAAGAAAACTACATATCCCATAGAACATCACAGTCAGGGATAAGTCACGGGACCAGGACACTATATAATCTCGTTCCCAGGCTGGAGTTCTCTCAATTCAGACTTCTTGGAGAGTAGGAAGCGTTCCAGCCGTGTCGCCTAGAGTTCACAGTAGGCCTGTCGGTTTTCGGGGCCTATCTTTGTTTCGTTCAATTTATTAGCCTCAATTATATTATATTATATTGTGTTATCTTGTGTTCCGATATCATAATTAGTAAAATAAATTTTCCTCCTTAGATTGCTGCTGTTTTTATCCCATTCCCCTTTTTTCCCTTCCTTTCCGGGCCCAGGGGGCCCTACGGGGTGGCTCCCCCCTGTCATGGGCATAGGTAAATCTAGGTAACCCGTGACAGTCATAGCAGGAGCTGTTGCCTAGTTCTTACACTGAAGATTTCTGTGCCCTAAATCTAAGTTAATAACATGAAGCTATAGGTATGCCATCTCTTGTTTCTTACCATGAAGTATTTGCCACTGAAGAAAGGGGGATTGTTTATTTAAGTATGCTCGGCCTTTGCAATCCATGCAAGTTTTTTAGTATGTTACTACATGTTTTATTGGGTCAGTGAATTTTGCTTATGCACATCTTCGTCATACTAGTGCTGCATTTAAAATCCAGAGTGCATTTTTTATTTTTACTTTTTACAAACAAAGTGCACAAAAATGTGAAGCCAAAATGGCTTCCCTCTTTATCAATGAAAAAAAAAAATAAATGTCTATAAGGAGGGCTGAAATGTTATGTTATGCTAAATGTTGCAAAGGTGACTAAGCCCTTTAGCACTGACACAGTAATAATAAGTGAATTATCAGTACAGAATGAAAAGCAATTTACTTTAAAAATCAGAGTGCTTCTACAAATCCAGTGCCTAAAGCAGCCACTACTGTAGATTGTTAGATTGTGAAAGTAAAGTGATCAAATAAACCGTTCAGAAAATAGCAAAGTAGACATTTTCCTGTTGATGTGGTGGTTTGTGTTTTCCTTTTTAAATCTGTAGTTTCTAGATTACTGTGTCTGCTTTGAGTCCTGGACTAGTTCCTTTTTGAAGCTTTGTTGCGACTGCACAAGCTTGTTTATATTTAGTATAAAGCATTCATTTTGAAACTCCCTTTCACCTGCCAAAATGTAATAAAGTTTGTTTTCCAATATTACAATCTGAAGAGACCAATTTAAAAACTCTGTGTATAAATCACTGTAAAATATACCTTGACTTAAATGGAAATTGTCTTTTAACCTTTATGTAAATTGTGCTCACCCAAAGTTAAGAGTTTATTTTGCCTAACTTAATTTACTTGAATATTTATTTTGTAGAACATGGAGGCAGCTGTGTCTGAGGAATGTTTACCTTTTTTTTGTTAATGTTAATTTGTAAATTGTGTAATGCATTTTTATTTTTTAAATTATGTATATTTCTTTTTTTAAAAGCACAAAATGTTTACGTACAACTTCTTCAAATTTGTGTATATTGTCACTAAGCTTTATTCAGTTAATACAGATGACATGAAAATGTAAGAAGTCTTACATTTTCATCTGGGTTATTTTTACATAACTGATGTATTGCTGACAATAAATATAAACACAAAATCATTTCATGTGTTTTTATAACTGATGAAGTATATTCTTCTGCAATAGAGCAACAATAAAAAACAGGTTCCTGAAATATAAGCACCCTTTAAATAGTCTTCTTTTCTTTTTGTAAGAAATCAGTACTCATGTTCTTATTTTTAAATATCATTCTCTTAAAAAAATAAAGTACTTTCTGACATACAGTCAAAACCTGTTCTTGCGGTGTTATTGACATAAAAGTTTACAGTGCATATTTACTTGATCAATAAATATCCAATATATCATTTGCATTTAAAATTTTCTTACTTTACTGCCATTTTTAGGTCAGCAAAATCAACCTGTGTGTGGAGGATAAGGAGGATAAGGAGTGAATCCAAACAGTATGTCCCTACAAGGAAAAGAACAGATAACAAAATCCCCCTCCCCCAAATGAACAAATATGCTCAATGCACTCAATAAATTTGTCACTTATCTCCCAGTGTTGATTAGCCAGTATCAAATTCAGTCTATATTTTTTTTTTTCTACAATCAGGAATTTCTGTTTGCTTAACTAGGGAAAAAAAAAAAAAAAAAAAAAAAAAAAAAAAAAAAAAGTAAATTTGGTTTTATCATAATTGTTCAAATTCTGACCCGTGTTCTCCAAATTATTTTTTGTCGTGTTAATTTCTGCAGCATATATTTACATACCAGTCCAATTTTATTAATTACCTCTCCAGTAATCCTTCACTATTTACCCTTAACAAGTTTCAACCCAACTTCAAGAGCACACAATTCTAATTTTAGAGACGTTTCAGGATTTTCAGCTCTTCTCTATGTTATTTTCTTTTGCTGGAATCTACAGTAAAATAGAAATGTTAAACTTGTTTTTTCCACATACAATTTATATTATGAAGACTTTAGATAATACAAAGCTGTTCAATCCAGTACAGACAAAATTCTACAAACAGTTTAGAAAGATACTTGGAAGAACAAAAGTAAAATTCTCATTTCAAGCCTGTGGAAGTGAATTACCTACTAAGAAAATCATAAATTCTTCACTGTCAGTAAAGAAAACTTGCAGTTTGCTGCAAGTCTTATAGAGTAGTGGCTTAAATATTTATTTTAAAAGTATTAGAGGAATATAATCTTAATTATACAAATATAATGAAAGGAAATGAATTGAGAGCTAAATCGGGAAACTTAGATAGGCACTGTACATATTTTAGCCTTCTACTAATGTAAAGATCTACGATAATGATTTTAGGAATTTGTCCTGCTGAAATAGGTCTGAGCTGAAGCAGACATTCAGGATCTGTTTGGCATCACTGATAGTAATTTGGCTAAGATTATTTTTGCATCTTCTGGCTGTTTGCTTTGACACACCAAAGCTGAATAGAGTATACAAATAGCAGCTAGTGAACGGACAGATGATGAAGGAACAATCTGAATGTTGGGGGGCAGGAGAAGGGCTTGTGTTGAGCCTTTGTCTTTCCTTAACTGTTTATGGTTTAGCAGAGGGAGCATGCTTTTTATTTTGCTTGCCTTCATTTGGGCAGTATATCTGGCCATGCAGAGTGGTGTTCTCTAGTGATGTGCTGGCAAAGAATCTCCTATATGCCTACAGAAACTTGCATTTTTCCTATGTCTTGGTTTGATCTAAAAGTTGAGAGGCATATTGTGAGGCAAACCTTCTGCTATGTTTGGCAAATGTCTAGTGTTCTTAGTTTTTGTCCTTTTTGTACTCTGCTGTCCAGAAACTTTGCACTGGAAGATGGTTTAGTCTCACAAGAGCACGGCGGTCTATGAGTGGCATAGCAGAAACAGTAGTCTGCTGGTAGCCAGGCATAGCTGTACTTCAAGTAGACCCTGTCATGTGTAAGGCATTTCTAATATTAATACCCTCAGCTGCTTTGACAAGTTGATACTGTTAGATGCTGCCTCCTCCTGCTTGGCCCTGCTGGGGACATTGTGATGAAGGACCTTGAGGCATCAGAAGTTTCTAGTGAACAACATGCCTAACCACGCAAACCTCTACCACAAAGGCTGGCAGCAAGAGGGGCAACTGCACATGTGTCTTTTTTGAACTGTGGAGCTCAGAACAGGACACAGTACTCCAGCAATGGCCTCAACAGGGCAGTGTAGAAAAGTAGGATCACCTCCCTTGACTTTCTGGCTATACACTTTTTAATGCACCCCAGGTCAACAACAAAGTAAGTTGGAGCTAGACTTCCTGAAATTGCTTTGAAATAGTTTCACTTGAAATGTACCTTCAGATAATTTGGCCTCCAAATTGGAGTATTGCATAATATACATTGCTTCCACATTAACAACCCAATTTACTTTGGAGTGTAAAAGCAAAAACTCAGCCATGAGTGCTCTTATATCTAAGGACTCTTAATTGCTCAGTGCCTTTTCTTTCTGAACGCAGCTCTCTGTGGGATTCCTGAGCACAGGACTGCTTAGAGAAGATTGCAAAGAGTAGGTGGCATGCACTTACCCTTTCATGGTCTTGGCAGATGTTTGTCATGGGTCCAGCATGGAGCCTGTGTGCTGTGATATTGACATTTCACTGCTTCCTAAAAATCTCAGCTGTCCTGGCTTTTGCTGCTAAATGGTGAATGGTTCTGGCATTCATCATTTAGCAATAGTTAATGCTTTCCTGCTGGATATTTGAATGTCCATATTTAGTACAGTTTCTTTTCACATGTCTTGTAATGGCCCCTGCAGCTGTCCCTGAAGTGGTTTGCCATCTGTGAGTTGCAGTATTTTTCATAGTCCTCATCTCAGTAGGGGGTTTTTAAGAGTGAAATGGATGGATTTCCTGTTTGGAAAAGTAGGATCTTCTTTTTTTTCTGTGAAAAGTACTTCAGAAAGCACAAATGCTATTAACAGATTTGTCAGTCTGACTGCTTGCCAGCAGTTTCAGTGGTGGTATCCATTACAGAGATCCTCCTTCCTCAATCATATGGTGACAATGACCAGTGTTAGAACCATCCTAGCAAACTTCTCAGATTTATTTTCCATTCATGCCACATAAATTACTTACATGGTGCTGATTGATTGACTTTAGCAAAACACAGCAGTTACATAGGTTTCAAACTAACCCCTCAGCTGTGAAGGCCAAGTTAGTTTTATGGCAGCCTTACATTTGCAGTGATTACTTGAGGACATATGGGGTAAATGTAGTAGTGACACGTAGTGTGGTTAAGAAAAAAGCCCTTCACCTTGTCACTGTAATGAAGCTGAAACTTAGTTACATGATCATTATAATCCATTATATTGTCTAGTGCTGTTATCTATAGTCAAAGAAATAATATTTTAAACTATTCAAGATTGAGTCTGGTTAATTATTATTATGTGTTTATGCATTCACAACTCCTTTCACTTATGAGTGAAAATAAACATTCTCGTCCATTTGAGGGGTTAGTGGCTCACTTATGCATTTTAATTTTTAGCAGGTTGTATTCAGAACATAGTCCTGAAGTTTATTAGAACTATATTCCGGAATGGGAATAGTCAAATGAATGAATTCTTGTTTATTTCCAAAAATACCTTTTCTAGTGTAATTATATTTCTTTAAAATGGCACTACTATTCAGTGAATATCAGATCAAGTTTGCTAGTTTGCAAATTAAAATTGACAAAAATAGTTACATTATAGTCACGTTCAGACACAGAATCACTACTGTGCTTGAAAGTAAGCCTTATTGACAAAAATAGTTACATTATAGTCACGTACAGAAACATAATCACTACTGTGCTTGAAAGTAAGCCTTATTTTTAATCCTTTCCTTAATAACTGTAAAAATATACCCCTCTTCTTACCTGCACATCATAAGCTGTGACTTAAATCTCAGCTTTTAGTTCTTCTCTGTGGTGTTCATTGAGTTGCATACATGGAAATAGGGATGCAATTTGAACCTGTGACCAGATTTAGTTAAGGGATCTGTGATGCATGTTTACAGTTTGGTGGTTGCATATTTTTGACGGGTTATGCTTTATGGACTGCCTAATGAAGTCTTACAAAACTTCTCCCAGACCAATCCCAAACTTATTTACTTAACTTGCACCCACAGAAAGATTATACAATCTATCACAGAAAAATGAAGAATGACAAGTCTCGTATTGTGTCTTGCTTTCATACCCTAGATCTGTTTTTCTTAACAGCTTTCTTCCTATGGCCCCATTATGTCTAGCTGCTTGAAAAAACAGCAGGTTTTAAAACCTACCTGGAATTTTTCTGATTTTCCACTGATTGCTGTCAAAGCCTTGATTTTCTTTTGATGTGTCTTCCCACTCTTAATATCATGGTTGGAGAGCAGTAGCTTGCAAGATGACATCTTACAAGTATCTGGTGGTATGCTATCAAATGCAAAAATATGCATATTTAAAATGTTTTTTAGGCTGATGTAATTTTTTTCCCCCTTTATTCAGTCAAATCTGCACTTATGCATTTGGAAATCTTGAGGATACACAATTCTACATTTTTATGGTTCACCCACATCATTTTATTGCCTTTATATTAATCTTTTTACCTCCTGTTTGCTTTTTATACTTGCTTTGTGTTGATTTTCATTGTAAATTCACAGTAAGGGCTGTTTCTCCTGTTTGTACACTTTCAGCACAATGGAGAACATTCTCTTTGGAAACCTAAATGTGATATGAACATACATATTGATTAACAGAACACACTCAATATCTACTATTTTTCCAATATGTCTGGGTTGAAAGCTTGGTGAATTAGCTTTCAGGTGCTACCTATTTGTGAAGTCCTTGAAGACTTAGTCAAGTGAAGAATTTCCACCAAATTTTCTGTTCCTGCAAATACTTCCACAGCAGAAATAATTACATTCAAATTTCTTAATACTCAGTGTATTATATTACCTCAAACACATGATAATGATCTGGCCTTTATTAATTTTTCTATTGATTATACCAATGACTTGAAATTGTGAGTAGTAGAGATGATCTCAAGTTATTTTTAAAACAATATTTCTGAGGTGCATATCATCCTACACATTATAATACATTGCTTACTTCAGGTAAATATTCTGTACCTAATGACAGAAATCTCCACATGTGAATTTCAAAACTGATTTCATTTATAGCACTACTATTCCACAAAAGTTAAGATATTTTCATTATTTATCCTGATTTGAATCAAGATAAAGTCTAGAACACTCCAGCTACTCACCATTGAAGAACAGTAATTCTGAGTCATAGATTTTCTCTATTTGAACTAGAGAGCTGCACTTGAATCTCCAGGAGGCTGAGGAAGGTGTATACCCCTTTCCCCTTCACTGGCTTCTTCAGAAAGGACCAGCCCTTGTTAAAATCATTATCTTCAAATAGGCTCAGAGGGGCACAGAGATAGTAAGACTAGCTCTTAGCCCCAAACCATGAAGTACTCATTATTAATACTGTCCCTGTGATCCACTAACAAAGAACCAACCTCCCATAAAAGCCTGACTTTCAAGATGGTCCAAACCTGAGAGAAAACAGTATCTCTGGCTTAATGGTACCTGTTATTTTAAGGATTACATTGCTGCCTTCCTCAGTGCTTTGTTTTTTTCAGTCTACAAGTATGAAGAGCTCTGCAGCTTCATTTTAAGAGTGGAAATTCGTCACACAAGGTTTTGCTCTGCAAAGGAGAGGAAAAAAAATAATTAGCTGGCAGTTTTGTGACTGCCTGAAGTTGAATTTAATGAACTGCAGCAAAAGCTTTCTGCAACATTAGAACAGCAGCTGGAGCTTAGCTTTACATATTTGCTTTAAATGGCCTCCACTTACTAGTTGATGAGCAAAACATTAGTAGCAGCCTTTTGTTTGGTTTTACAGAAACATAAAAGTCAGCTCTGACAGCTAAAGCAAAAAGTTACTTGTTAATCTTTAGCTTGCTCTCCACTCAATAATAGTGCCAGAGAAGCTGAGGCAAAAGTCTAATTCCTCACAATTGTAAATGGACCTTTTCAGAAAGGGAAAATATTACCTGCATTACAAATTACTGTGCATCACCCCTGTTAGTGCTTTCTCAAAATGAAGTGTAATTTTCAGTACAAGACTTCTGTCTGCCACCTTACGTTAATGAAATGGCACTGCAATTTGTTTCTCTGGAATACTTCATGGCCCTCATCAAAAAGCCTGACCACCATTTATTACAACTGTGGTTATATTTAATGACTTGATATAGCATATAAAGATTTCTGCTATTGTGTTTTTATGTAGCTATAGTAATATTACAGAGATAAGAAAATTATGTGTGAATGATAGAAACAGCATTTCCATTGTTTACAGCTTTTAAGTCTTACTTCTTTAGTGGCTGCTAATTACCATACAAAAGTTCTACATTAATGATATTAAACTATGTGTTTAAGAAGAAAACTTATATATTATAACTTAATAAAGAAGAAACTTAAAGTTTCTTCTTTATTAAGACTCATAATTTCTCTAGCAGATTCTCTGTACTTTAACTGTACACTTAATTGCGTTCAAAAAAAATCAACAAGACCTCTAATTCACTGAGTGCACATTTAAATCTTTCAATCCTCACTGCTTTTCAAAGGAAACAGCCCTTCTAAAAAATAAAAACAACAAAACATGAAAACATCTCCTTTTGTCTTGCTGGCAATATTGTACAAGCTGTGCCCTCAGACACATCCATACCCATGTTTCTAACTAACCCTCACATCCTGGAAGTCTTTGACCCAGCTGAACCACCCATTAAGAAGAGCATTAGCAGAGGAACACAAGTTGAATTAGCGGGAACAGAATAATATGTCTGAAGTTAATTAGTTTTGATGTCTTTCTTCATGTAGTACAGCCACAGTTTTACATAAATAGAAGTAAAATGTTTCATGACTCTAACATGATAATGTAGTAGAGAGAAAGACAGGCCTGGTACAATAGCTCAGTCCCTGAGCAGTAAACACTGGATGCAGAGAATGGTCTATGAGTGGAGGTTGCTGAAAGAAAGGGGCACAGGGTGGCACTGGAGGCCCCACAGCTGTAAGAAACTCACCTATGGGTAGTTAAAGAAATGGAGACCTGGAGCTGGACAGAACTGGTTTTAGGGGTAAAAAAAGGGAACAAACAAGTAATAATTTATGTAATGTATGTAAAAGACACTGTATATAGAAAATGAAGGTGTGATTAGCAAAGGCATGAAAGTGTGTTGGCAGATATAAAAATGACCCTGAGGCAAGCCTGCTGTGAAATAAAGAAGCTATCAACACAAACATCATATTCCTCACAGCAAATGGCTCCAGATGCTGATCATCACCACTGATATAAACTCTCCCTCACACACACACCTACTGACACCAGCATGAAACCACCAAGCTCAGCAATGAAAAAATGGGCATAACACTAGAGAAGGAAGCAGGAGGCAATGAGTCTGTTTAACATTCTTAAATGGTTAAGATCTGGAGTACTAAGAGTCAAGTTGCTTCAAATTCAGGTATACTAACAATAAGATTTTGGCTTTTTTAGGTGTGCATCTTCTTTTCCCATGAGGAAGTTTGGAGTGTAACTCAGCTGCAGCAGCTAAGAGATTTCTCAGGCAGAGGGATGAGAGCAAAGGATATGTAAAGTCTTCAAACATTTTAAAGTTTATGTATGCCAATATGCATTCTTGGCATATCAAATTTAAATAAGAAACAGAAAAGCATGACAAATAGAAATGTTCTGGCTCCAAGTCATTAGAGAAATGTGTAAAAGGAAAGCAAGAGTGCCATTACCTGAGGGAAACATCTTGCTATTTTTAATGGAAAAGTTCAAGATAGATAGTTTAATTTGGAATAGAAACAAAAATTTAGAAATTACCACATCCAGGCTATGTGTAAGAAACGTGATGACAGAAAAAAAGAATAAAAAGTGGTTAATGTTGAAATGTGATGTAGGAAATACTTACAGTGTGCACTGCCATAAGCAAGGCTCTTATCTGTATTAAGATAGCAGATGATGTGTCTCAACTGAACTAATACGCTAATCATCCAGAAAAATATTCAATAAGGATGCAGAATTTGCTAATGCTACGAAAAAATACAACAGAAAAAAAACACCAAAACAACACCTGAGCACATGTGGGAAAGAAACCTATGGGCTAGTTACTGAAAGTAGTAATATTCTGAACAACTGGAACAAGAAGTGCCTGGAGTGAACTAAAGAGTGACTGAGAGTTGCTGTAATACTGCAAGATAGCAGTGGGGGACAAATAAGAGTAAGAAAAAATACATCATAAAGCAATGAGCCACAGCAAGATCTGATATTATAAAAGACATAAAGCATGTGCTTAACTTGGGAAACTTCCTTCACCCAGGAGCGAAGCAGAATTATTTCAAAATAACTTACAACTGCAATGGTAAACAGTCAAACAGAGCCTTAAAGTACGGAATTGAACTGGTGAAGACAAGGATGTCACAAGCAAAGATTGACTTACTTAGTAATACTGAAGAGCCTTTTCTTAGGAAATAGCTAACAAGTGAGAAACAGCTGTTTGAAGAACAAAAATGCTAGTTTTTACAACATCCAGGAGGATTGCTCATGTGTTCAGTCAAGCCAGGTATTCTATGCAGAACTTGCTGGGTGAGCAGCTGTATGTCAGCCACTGTATCTAGCAGATATAGGTGGCTTTTTCTTTTGTGGAGACCAACTTGCTTTTGAATTTATGTTATCATCTCCTAGCATCCATTGCTCTTCTAATGGTTCCACTGTGCATGAGTGTGAAACAAGATATGTCTACAGAGAACGCCTTTGCTATAAAAGATGAAAAGCAGAAGCTCTTGCCTTTGCCTTCCTCATAATATGATTTTTCCTTGGGCGTCAAGGGTAGCTTAGCATGCAGATGAAATGTGCCAGCTCACCAGCAGCATGGTGGAAAGAATCTTCTGTGCTGAAGACAGCTGAACAGCAGTCTTTTGAAAGAAGGATCTGACGGAATGAGAAATACAAGCAGAATTCCAGCAAATTCAAATGTTCAGTCTATATTCAGAATAAGGCAAGCAAAAACATGCCACAGAAGTACAAGAAAACAAAAAAAGACTGACATATGGGTGAGACATACAACCTTTAAAAAACACCAGGACAAGAAAGCTTCTGTATAAATATCTTTGGTTTCTAAGACTAAAGCATGCTCTTTCCAGGAAAGTAGTGGAAGTCTCATCTGGTGAATCATTCACAACAAAATGCCTGTAGCAGAAGAAAGTAGCCTGACAGGCAATGCTGCTAGCTAGGAAAAGCACTCAAGCCTCCATTGTTAGGCAGTGCTACACTGTTGAGAAAGATGTGCAAAATTTACCATTATAAAAGCATTTTTCAGTTCCTTCTATCCCTTTTTTTCCCCATTTACCCTTAGAGACTTCTTAAAACATCGGAAGATGAATCCCCTCAGGATTTCTTTGGCACGGCACATCAAGGAAGCAGAAGGAGGTTAAGAGAATTATGGACAAGAGGAAAGATAAATCTGGGGGGATGAGGATAAAAATTGAGAAGCAGAAACAGAGAAAAGTCTTGTAGGGATGAATTATTGATAACATTTAGGGCATAATTCTAGACAGTTTTGTATCTAACCAATTGTCAGACTCTCAAATGACCATAGAGGTCAATTTCTTTCATATGCTATTCCTCTAATGAAAGCATCATTATTCAGTGTGTAAAACAGACCTAAAACACAGTGAAAGTACAACCTGATAACATTATAACATCAGCTGTAGATTTTTAGGTGCTGAAATGAAATAGGATTGAAAAATAACTACATTCCACCACTGAGCTTCATTTGTACAAGATTTGCTTCCTGCAAGGTAAATGCTATCCAAGTTGGCATCACCACATCAGTATATCAAATTAAACTGACTTTTTAAATGAGCTTCTAATTTGTTGGCTGAAAGAAGAAAGTAAAATGGCATTATCTGCCACATAATATTTCCCTTGTTGCCAGTCTACATCCAAGCAGTTTTACCTCATGGCATATACTGCCATGATATGATGACTTAATAGTAGCTTATCTGAATTAGCACAATTTTGCTGGCATTGTCTAGACTATAATTAGAGCAGGCTATTTCACGCACTGTATGCTGGTTTTATAACAAACATATGTGAGACATCTGGGATGGGGAATCCAATGCATTAGTAAGTAAGCTAACAAATTCAGACAACATGTTGTAAGTTTTCCAGACTTGGCCTTTATCTTCATCTAAGAGGGCAATGTAAATTTTCCTGGAGACTTCAGAAGAAGAGTGTGTAGCTACATCTGAATGACACACTATAATGTGATGGAAACTTTTTCTCTCAGAGAGTGGTCAGGCACTGGAATGGCTGCTCAGGGAGGTGGTGGACTTGCATCCCTGGTGGTGTTCAAGAGACATCTGGAGGAAGAGCCATGAGATACAGTTTAGTAGCTTAGTGGTAGCAATGGTAATATGAGGACAGTTACACTAAATGATCTTGTTGTTCCTTTCCCACCTTGTGATTCTATGATTCTATGAAATGAGGTATGGAAAGGGGTTGATCCTGTCTCCATCTGTTCTGGTCATTTGGATGCATACAATACACCTGAGCTCCCATGTGTTGGTCCTGCCTTCCCACCAGATGCTCAATCACTGGTTCAAGCTGTGACTTAGCATTTCTGCTACAGACACAATAGCAAATAACAATCCTATGTCACAATCTTTCAACAGCAGAAGCCTGTTTCTGTTTCAACTCAGAAGCCTGTTTCTGTTTCTTCAGTTATTCAGTTTAATGCTACAAGATAAGATGTTAAATTTCTAGTTTGGTTTCACCCTCAGACCACCTTTAATAAAGTCCTCTTTAACACTCCAGATTCTCAGGTATTTGTCTCTCAGGAAAAGTAAACAGTAAGTTGAAGTAAAATAAAGTTTCAATCTGCAGAATAGGTCCACACAACTTTATTTCTCAGACCAATTTCTCTATGGTCTGGTGAGCACAGGGAAATGCCACAATGGTTGGGCACCAAAATCTAAGTCCAGGTATGCGATGAAAAGAAGTATATCAGTGCAAGCCTACAGAAAGTAAAGCTACAGCCAAAACACTGGAACAGTTCATTAGCTATGATATAGTTAGGGAAAAAGAAAAAAAAATGTAAAAACTTAGGGGAAAAAATGTTTTGCTAATTAGCTCAGCAGAAGGCTGGAGCATCAATACAAACATTCTGGAAAGCATGTAATAAATGACATCTCAAAAGATGAAAGAGATGTCATACTCACTGAATTAAGGATGAACAAAACTCATGGTTTACCCTGACTCATACTAAGATAGAAAATAAGGCAATTAAGTAACCACAGATACTTCACAAATCCTTCTCGCATTAAACTCAGTGACTGTTTCAGATTGTTTCTTTCTCACTTAAAAAGAGGGGAAAAATAAGACAGAGAGAAAGAAAAAAAAAAAAAAAAGAGAGAGAGGTAATAAATGATAATAGTTGGTTACATGGCAAAACAACAGAATTTGCTCAAGCAGTACCAGGCTGGGAAGATCTTAAGTGACTCAGGAAACAAGATGACAGATGACATGAGGAAAGAAACAACTGACAACCAAATTGCTTACAATTTTTTTCTTTTATCTTACAGCATGCACTAGAAATTGCAGTTCCAGTGAACACTGTGCTCTGAAGGGCAGAAAGATGCAACAGTATTATGAGTTCCTGAAGCAACAGTGGGAAAAGCCAGTCAGGCAGAAAGCCAAACAGAAAAAAAACCTCTCAAGACTGCATGTTTTTCTTGTCCAACACTAATGATTGCCAGAAAAGAACAGTGAGAATTAGTAAAAGCAAGGACAGACTGGTGCAAAATCCACAGCTATCTCCCCCCAGAGGCAATGTCAGAGAATTTCAGATTCATCAGCTGCGATTGCAACACAGAATCTGCAGAGAATTCTGTGCTATCTTGACAACTGCTTAATGTAGACAGGAATAAACGAAGCATTTATTCCAATTACAAGGGAAGAAATAGTCATGGAAAAAAAAAATAAAAATCAAGGCCATAGAGGATCTTTTTTTGCCTGATTTTATAACAGAATTAATTGCAATTTTACAAAGGATTTTTCTAAAGAATGTACCACTCTTGACTATAAAATTATATAATGTGAATCTCTTTGCTCTCTTGTTCATCCCTCGCTCTGTACAACAGGGATTCACATTCCACCTTGTAAGTGCAGGCAGAGGTCGTGCACTGACTGTCGATGATGGCTCACCTTGAGGCAGTCAGCATTTCCCCAGGCAAAAGCTAGGTGTGCACAGAGGCACAGCACAGACTTTACAGGGCAGTAAACAGAAAGCTTGTCTGGTCCCTGAGGGTATTTTTGGTGATGGTTAATGGAGAGCTAATGGAGAAAACGCAGCACTCTGAATACAGAATGTGCCACATTCTCAGTCCTAGGGAAGATACGAAGTCATGGTTCATCAGTAGCTCAGATGGACCCACAAGTCCCCAGAGAGAGAAATAGTGACTCAGGCATTCTCAGAAATGCAGGTGCTTTTCCAGATGTCATTGTAGTACAGACAAGACCAGCAAAATATTCCTAAGAGAATCTGTGAACATTCTCTTAGACTTCACATGTACATTCTATAGGACTGATTAACCTTTTGACAATCATATATTTGTACTTCGATGTACTTTTTCAGATATATAATGTATGGAATTGCTCAATATCTTTTTATATAGTTCAGTCAACCCTGCTACCCAGGCCTTTTTTACTGCTGTGAAGGCAATAAGCCTAGTTATTAAAATCCTGTTGTGTGGACTATCTATGTTCTTGCCTTAGAAAAAGAACAAAGACTCAACAGTTTCAAACATTTTTCCCTTTTCCATTAAAGCCCCCTGTAGTTTGAGGTAAAAGCAATTTAATAAAGCTTCCTTCTGATGTTTTCAGCTAAAAAAAAAAAAAAAAAAAAAAAAGAAGAAGAAAGGAGAAACTTCAGAAAAGTTTACCAGAACACTAGAACAAATTAAGGGTGCATTTTATCTGTCACTTTTCTGATGGATATTAGCCATTTTTACATTTCATCAGGCCAATTATCCAAAAGGAGAACTATCACTGAAAAAACTGAACCAAAATGACTTCATCGTTTAACAGGAACAGCATCTTCTCAAACATTACCATCTAACTTTCATTTATTTGAATCAAAGTGGGACATCAAAGACATCAAATTAAGAGCAAAGGACCGTAATTAATGAAGTAATGGTCCAAGAAAACTGATCAGTCAAGGAGAGGTGCAAATGAAAGCAATGAGACTCTAGCGAAGTTTTTAGTATCAACATTAGGCTTTATACACCAAAACATGAATTGTAGAAAACTTTGCAGAATTTTCCAAGTGTTAATTATAGCAATTATTTAATTGCTGAAAATTTTACTTGTCGTTTAAAACTGATCTGACCTATGCTTTAGGCTACTGGAACTATCATTGTGTTATAATGTCTTGATGCAAGGCCATGGAGGAAGAAGAAAGATTTTTATCAGAAATATTTCTACATATGTAAATTGGTTTTAGACTGTGTATGTCCAATCTTTTTCTAGGTGACTATCTTTCGAAACTATGCTAATAATGCAAATAATAAATAGCTGTATGAGCAAATGCAAACAGTACTGCCAGGTGTCAGAGCTAGTGAGTTGGTCTCAGAGACCCAAGACACATTTCCTAGCACAAGATATTAGTAAGGTGTTGAGATATAGAATCAGAGAATCATACAGAACCAGAGAATGGCCTGGGTTGAAAAGGACCACGGTGATCATCCAGTTTCAACCCCCCTGCTATGTGCAGGGTCACCATCCACCAGACCAGGCTGCCCAGAAACACATCCAGCCTGGCCTTGATTGCCTTCAGGGATGGGGCATCCACAACCTCCTTAATAATAACACATTTTCAAAGGTGCTTGCTTTCCCTTTGAAGACTTAACAGTAACAGCAGTTCTATATTTTCATACTTAAAGTAGGCATCCAGCAGCAGCCTTGGCTCTGCCTGGCTTTTTTATGGGCCTGAAAAGAAGTCATGTCCACAGAACAAGCTGCTGGTCATTTTCTGAAACGGCAGGAAGATTATTTTTCATTTTTAAGCTTCATATTACCAGTGAGAAGCTCTGCCTGCATTTACAGGCACCTTTCTCTTATCTCACACATCAAATAATCCCTCAGAAATAAAACCACAAACACTAGCAAGCAAAATAACATCTCTTTTTACTGCCAGTATTAAGCGCTGCACAATTCAGAGTGAAAAGCCACAGTGATTAAACTGGTATTAATCCAAAGCCTGACATGTACAGGATTAAAGTTAAGACCAAGGAGTGACATCCCTTGGAGCAAGGTGAGGTGGGACAGTCACTGTTGTGCCTGGGAAGGATACAGATGCCTTTTGTTGGAGGGTAGACCTAGGAATGTTCATAACAGGGAAACAGGTGGGACAATAACTTTGACACCCTCTTTAAAAACGTGAGCTCCTACTGTATGTGAACTCTACAGATGCTCACTTTATTTCCGAAGTTTTGTTACCCTTTCTTTTTGCCAGCATTACTGCAAAGCACAACAGCTATTCCCAGTTCTTTCCAGATCTGAGCGCCCCTGCAGAGGATGTGTGAATAATGAGCGGTACACACATTCGGATGGAGCTGAAGTATCTGTCCTGTCCTCCCTTTCCTGCTGTTGCCCATGTTATTTTTGCTTTATATTTCTCTAGAGAGGACACGGGAATTAAATGATGTCTCTGATTTTCCTAGATTGCAAAGCCACTTTTGAACAGAATACTCTCCAATCTCCCCAACAAATTACAGTAAGCACCTGCTAAAATGAATTTTGCCAAGCTAGTCAGGCGATCACAGCACTGACACTGAACTGTGTGTTGGGCTTAGCTTGGAAGATAGAAGAGTATTTGGCAGCAATAAAGAGACAGAGCACAGTGGAAAAAAGGTGTGTGTGTGTGGGGGGGGGGAAGGGGGGGAAGAGAGAGAGAGAGAGAACTGAAATAAACACACAGAAATACTACACGTTGTTTGCATGTTTGAATGCTGTCGAGCTTCGTCCCACCGTCTCATTGCCTCAAGGAAAAGCACCTACAAGCAGCTCGGTAACCGCAGCCGGCACAGCAACTGCGGGAGGGCTGCAGGGACGACGTTGTGCCTCGAGGTGGCGCTGCTGCCCCGCTACTGCCTCAGTGCTGACCCGTCTTGTCCTCATGGAGCCTCAGAGCTTCACGCCGCTGCTGTGGCTGTAGCCATCCCCAGTGACACCACCCCAGCCCTTCTGCTTCTCAGTTGCTGATTCAGCAACGCCTTGAGGCGTTGATTGTAACTCAGCAGCGCGCAGACATGTCCCTTCTGAAATCAGATCAGCACACGTGGTAAAAGCCTACTTACGGCACAGCAATCTGGAGGAAAGGCTGCAGTAATATACTTCAAAAAACTGGAAGGAAAGTCTTAAGATGGAAGGAAACAAAACGCAGTGCAGTTTTCTGAGGTGATACTGCAAAGCACAGCACAGTTCACAGCACTTAAGAGAAGGAACAATCCTATGTACTGCTGAGTAGTTTCCATGAATAAATGAAAGAAAGGAGTAAGGATCGCAAACATGCTCACCATATCAATCATCCTGCTGAAACCTCACTCCACATCAGTCCGCCCCCTTTCTGGCACAAAAAGAGTTAGAGTTAAACACACCTCCTTTTCCTCCTTTGTCTTTGTTGTCATTCATCTTTATTGCCACACTTGAGCATTTCCAGACGCATGTCTTATATTGAAACTACACCATTTGTTCTCCAGCTCTTGTTCTCTAGGTATATACCCTCATATTGAGGAAGAAAAAAAAAGAAAAAGAAAAAAAAAAAAGAAAAAAAGGAAAAGGACATCTCTCTCCTCATCTGATTCAAGCTTCCATGGCCTTAAGTAGACCTTATTTATTTGCTCATAAACCCAAGTTAGGTAGCTGTTCATTCATCCATCCATCCATCTATCCACCCATCCCATAAGAAGAAGGTACTCCCCACCCCCCACTTGCCATAACCTTCTCAGGTTGAAGAAATGCATTTTTCTGTCCCCAGAATAAATGCAGTCAGTAATTTACTTTCTTGTATTGAATTCAGAGGAATTCAATGAAAAACAAGACTAAGCAAAACGACAAGGCTTCAAGGAGGGTTTGAGAAGATGGATTATTGAGCCTGGGGAGAAGAAAACTGACAGAGAATCTAATTGTAGTACTCCTCTACCCAAAAAAGGGTCCTAGAGAAGATGCAGCCAAACTCTTCTGATGTGTATTGACATGAAAGGAAAAATTCTATCCTGATAACTTTTCCTCCTATGAAGGGCTGAGATTTCAAACATTTTATTAAATCAATAAACAATAAAATATTATATTTGTATTAAAATATCCTGTAAGTCTCTGGAACATAGTTTTAATATTGCTATTTGCATCTTTAAATATGGTTTCAGAAAGTGAACAGCTTTGTTAATACTACTGCTGGGAAAGCTATTTATAACCACAATTCCACCACAGTTCTGATCAGTATTCTGAATATTTATACTAGTTCTTCCTCTGAGCATTCTTCCAGACATGGCAAGAGCCACCCAATCTGTACCACACACACACACACAGTGTTACCTTGCCCTTCTTTTCTTCACCCTCCCCTCATACACTACTTTGTTTTTTCCATTAAAAGCCCTTGAAAATACACTGAAAACTGCTGAAAAGCCATCTAAAAAGGAATGAGCAGTCATTTTGGTAAAAACACGTAACTTCTCTACACTGTTAAACCACCTGGTGCTCCAAGGACAAAGAAGCCGTTCTGACAGTCGGCTTGTCAGCTCCTATCCATCCTGTGAACAAATAGCTCTTCGGGAAACTATTCCTTTGGCACTGACTTTGCCTCTCTCTAAAGAGGAGACATAATAGAATATCGTAAAAACGCCCTCTTTCAATCTCTCTTGAAATATTGGACACTCAAAATCTACTTGCTTTTCCTTTGTAACCCTCATTCTATTTCACTGGGCTCACAAAAGCATGCTGATTATGACTTGATTCTTCAGATCCCCTCTTTTCACCCGAGAATACCCTGTCTACAAGCAATAGAGCACAAGGCTTGTTTACACAGAGGCTGGTGTGCAGGGGCTGGGGCCTGCATTTGTGTTTGTGCAGTTTGTTAGCTATGCAGTGGCTCCTGGAAGGAGAGTTTGCACTGAAGATACCTCTAAGGCCTTACATACTTAATTCTTGGATGTAGGTTGTACTCCTCCAAGGGTAGGAGTGGAGTAAATGTCCAATTCCAACCCAACTTTTCAAGCAGGGTTTAATTTGCAAGGGGAAACTCAGTCTGCTTAAAACTGCAAGTGTGTTTTTAAGGACTGTGATGTGCTTACATAACTCACCCTCAAAATCATTGGTACTCACAGAGATAAGTGCTCTGGATAAGCTGAATTATTTTTTCAGCAGAGGTGGATGACTGTGTTATACTGGTGAATCTAAGCAGCCTTTCCAGAAACAGATAGGGGATATAGCTTGCAATAGGGATTCTCAGGAGGAGCCAGAAGGGAGAATTTTAGTCCCTACCCAGTATACTTCTGTAGGATAAAACGTATTGTAAGACGTATATGATATAGAGAATGTTCCGGTCCAAATAGATCCATCTTAAATTTCTCTGTAAACGAGGTAATAAAGCTGCTTTGCCACCCTGTCCTTCAATCATTACTAACATTTTTTACCACACCTAACTGAAGGGTGACCTCAACTGCATGTCTGAAATGGATTGCAAGGTACAAGAAGGATCTCTGCTAGGATAAAGTGGGCATCAGTTTCTCAGCCTGTGGAGCTCCTTGCAGTCCAGAGGGGCTGGTAGTACAGATCTGTGACCAGAGCTTATCTGTTCACTGAATAAATGTCAATGCATTTTGCAGTGTTCTTCTATAAATTGCATTCTCTGACTGGTTTCCTAACATATTTTAGAGTCCAAAATGAGGAAAACACACCTATATACTAATATCATAAAGACAAACAGGTTTTCTTTCCTTTTTAAGTCACTTGTTTTGTCTTCTGGGTTGAGTTAAAAGAGTGAGAAAGAAATAACTGGAGTTGTATTTTAGTGTCAGCTAAAGAAAATGCAATTTTCTAATATTAATACCTGTGGGGTTTTTGTTGGTGTTTATTTTGTTTTGCAAAACATTTTTAATCTGCCCTAATTCCAAAAGCATCCCATGGAGCTATGCCAACAATAGATGCTGACTGGCAAGTAAATAAATACATACATACATAATGTTAATAGGAAAGATTGGCATTAATATCAGGGATTTGGAAATGCTACATCATATGAACTATATTCCTTATTCAGTGGAACAAAATGAAGCAGTCAGAAAGCCAGACTCCTTTATCAAGTGCTGTTAACTACCTAAAAAGTTCCACAAGAGGGCAGTAGGTACTTGGCTTTGAGAAAGAAATGACAGGGACCTGCTCATATGCCATCCTTTTCGCTCTTCTTTTCTTGTTATTTCTCTCCAAAAAGGTAATGAATGCAAACAAGCCCAGGCGGTGGGTAAAAGAGCAGCTCCAGGAAGCCCGGGCTGCTGTGCTGCTCCAAGCTAACAATGTAGAAAGCAGCTACATGAAGCACAGGGTAACTATTAGGGAAGGCTATATAAAAAATGTGAAATATGGTTCACTGTGCAGCTACTTAGGAATGTATTCACTCACAGGAAAGGGGTGTCTTTTTTATTTCTGGTATCATAGATTTTCTGTGGAATACTTAAATACATACTTAGGCAATGATTATGAGAGCATACTTATAGGTAGAATAGTTCAGTAATTATCTCAAGAGCACTGTAAAAATTAAGCTTGTGTAGGAAAAGGAATTTTTTTTTTTTTTTTTTTTTTTTTTTTGGAGGGTGCTATCAGTTCATGCATAAAATTGGTTTTGCAGTTTTACTATAGAATCACAGAATCACCAAGGTTGGAAAAGACCTAAAAGATCATCCTGTCCAACTATTCACCTATTACCAATAGCTCCCACAAAACCATGTCCCTCAACACAACATCCAATTGCTCCCTGAACACCCCCCCCATGGTCGGTGACTCAACCACCTCCCTGGGCAGTCCATTCCAGTGCCTGACCACCCTTTCTGAGAAGTAATATTTCCTAAATTCCAGCCTGAATCTCCCCTGCTGCAGCTTGAAACCATTCCCTCTAGTCCTACACTACAAATTTTACATTATCTGTCCACAAAAGAAAAAAAAAAAAAAAAGAAGATGGGTATATCTATAGGATTGCATATGTGTGTGAAGAGATGGGGGGATTAAAAGGGGAAAAAAAAAAAGAAAAAAAAAGTCTTAAATTTTCTGAAAATTTCAGCAAAATCCAAATACACACCAAAACCAAAACTAAGCGACCAACAACCCAATCCCCAACCTGCTCCATACCCACCACTGCCCCCCTGCCCCCTTCCCTTCCCCTCCCCTCCCCTCCTCCCCTCCCCCCACCAGCCCACCCCGCCTTTAGGAAAAAACACCAACAACTACAAAACAACCCCAAAAGAGAAAACTAGAAAACCAGAAGAAACCCTACCAGTTCTTCAGCCATGGAAAAATGGAGTTTTACTAATATCCTTAGCTGTCTGCATTCTATGCTTCCATAAAGCCTGTAGCTCATGTGAGAACTTTACAGGCCTGCACTGTGACATCTCCAATTCTCAAGCAAAGCAGAATTACATGAAAAGTTCCGATGTGTCGTCCTGGAACAAGGGAGAAGAGAATTCTTCTTATTAACCTGAAAAAAAAAGAAGAAAATACACCTTAATGGTTGCAACGACACTGAGAAAAACGCAGGTGTTTGGGGGTTACTTTGCTCTATCTTTAGGGTAAGAAGTCAGATTAAACGTTAAGTAAATCCCTGGCACCAAGAAGAACAGTCTGTTTCTAATACTGGTGCTTTGATTTGGCTGAGCCTGTGTAAGGGGCCATGTCAAGCATGGCTGAAATTCTTTTGATTTACACTGAAGCAGACGAAATGTCTGACTGTTAACATTTTATTGCTAATGAACTGCCGTGCTGAACATGGTTTTTCACCACTACCCTGTTCTGTGTAAAGACAGGCTCATTTCAGCAGAGATTTAGAAAGATGCTGGGATGCAGTGAGAAAAAAATCCCTGAAGCAAATATTTAAATACTTAGACTGCCTGGTGAATGAGGAGATTTGTTCAATTTTGAAAGCGATTTAAAGTTAGCTATCATGGATGTCAATTAACATCAGACCAGCTGTAAAACATCTGCAAATGACACATGGGCTCTCCATTCCCTTCAATGCTTTTGGAAATCATGTTATTTATCATTACTTGGGCATGACACTTGCACAGGCAATCCCCCTGGCCCCTATACCTGCAGAGACAAACCTTCTGTTATATGTCTTTCAGATTCTCTTCGATATTAACTTCCAGAACAATCAAATGAACAGTTAAGGAAGAACCACAGAGGAAATAAAACGGGCATTTCTGACCTTTTTTTTCTTAAATCAGCAGAGGAATTGTGCTACAAGAACGGTGTCATCAGTGAAGAAGAAGCCATCTGGACAGCTCTAGTCATTGACCAGTGTTCTGCCCTTTTGAGGTGAAGTCTCAAAGCCTCATCAAAGAATTTTGAGATAAGATTTATTCTCCAGCAGAAATCTTGTCACATATCATTTTTTGAAGAAACTAATGATTCAAATAACTGTGATCTGCAGCTCCCAGTGTAAAGACAGGACTTAGGAGAAGCCAGAGAAGAATTTTAACTGGACAGACAAATACCTTTATATATGGCACTGTTTTCTTGCTATATACTGATTTTTTTTATTATTATTATCATTATTCAATTATTTTTTATTTTATTTTATTTTGTCTCAAGTCTCCTTTCAATGCCAGCATTGCACCAGGCCAAGATCACTAACATGATCTGGAGGATTTGTGTTAGTCCTTAGCTACCTGTTCTTCAGTCACATAGTTTGACCACAGATAAGCAGCAGACAAAAGCACATCTACAGTGCCTTTGGATACAGTTCAGTACAATTAGTAACTGTGTTCTTGGTTTTTTGGTTTTTTGTTTGTTTGTTTCTTTTAATTAAACTTGCAGGACATTTAAAACAATAGTAAGCAACGATTCATGAAATCTTTCTCCTCATTCTTAAAATCACTTCAAATTTGCAAAATTCAGGTATTTTTCAAATGCAAAGCAAGAGGATCCCTGGTATCCATCCTCTCTTCAGTAAATTTTTTAAATGAAGTTTTCTAAATATCTGCTAAAGAAGTTTCATGTTATATCACCATCATTTATATGTCTCTTTTAGCTGGTAGGATTTGCTCACTAATATATTCTCTTTCTCTTAGAATGTTTATGGTTGACAAGTGTATCTACTTTTCATAATCCTCCTTTCACTGAAAAACAAAAGAGCTCCATTACACATTGTAGGGAAATTTATATCATGAGTTACTATGCTTTTGCAATCATTAGTAGTTTATTTTACTGCCACATTGTTTGTAGCAGACTGCAGGCATTTGCAAGACTTGAGTGCAAGAGAACATTGCTACTTGAGATATGTATTGGGCTGGTGAGTAGACACTCACTGGAGACAATGTATGAGCTTTCTAGAGGATTGTAGGGCAGTTGTCTATGTTTGACACTCATAAAATTGCACTATAGGTAATGATACACTTCCCACCTGCCTACTATCTATTTTCCAATCAATACCAATCTGCTTCTCAGGAATGTAAAATGTTTTGTTTCTGTTTAACACATATATTCCCAGTTAATGGCATCTTTCTTCCTTTGTTGCCCATAATAGGCTGAATAGTAGCCATAGTTAAACTGTGATATGAACAAATTCATTTTTTCTTTAAAAAAATCCTCCCTACTACTCACAGGCATTTTGTGATAGTCTGTGATACTATGAGGAAAACTGAAGAACAGCACCAGAATTCATTATTCTCTAGACCATACATATAGGACCATACATTCACTAAGAGAAAGTTTTCATGGCTGCATATTAGATTGTATTAGTTCTAACTTACAATGACATTGAAATAATAGCTTTTCGAACAATAGAAATACCATTACTTTGTATAACAGAGAGGTACTGCTTCAAACTTTTTCCAAATGGGTCTCATTTGAGCCATATATTTTTTGTGGCGCTTTTGAAAGATGAGGATTTGGGGACACTAATTTTGCTTCTTTTGTATTTTATGTATTTTAACCATTCTTCAAGAGGAGATGAAAGAAATGGACCACACTGTGTAACAAAGCATGGTACACTTCTAGGTTTGGACAGAAACGACATGGCATATTTTACTTGCTGTTCATGCATCATTTGCTTTATTTTGAGAAACTCTGTCCTTTCTCTTGATGCAGGATATCTGTGTTATATGAAGTGTAAAAGGAAACTGTAGTTATCATTCAAATATGCTTGCTGTCTTACTAAGAGGAGAATGTTCTCTATGTCAGATATTTTGGTTTCTGAAGGTTAAGGTCCTGGGGATTCTGCCAGAAGGCAGATGCTGGGCTGGCAGACGGCATATACTTTCAGTCATGGGGGTGTTGTCCTTCACTACTTCTGGAAAGAAAATCTTTTGTATAGTTGTGCAACAAACTTTTACCTTGTCTTTTTCCACTTCCTCTGGGATATATTCCCTACCTCAACTAGGAAGTTTGGGATCTTATGCCAATCATCTGCTATAGTTTTGTTTTTGATCTGTGTGAGAAATAGCAACATGTTCTTTACTTCATTCTTCTGAGATATCAAAGCATTCTTCCATTTGACCTAACACTAATTTACCTGTTTCCTTACCCCCCGTGCCACATTTGTGATCTATGTATCCAGCCTGATCCTAGCTGGGGGCAATAAAGGGCATATCTGTGAGAGACTGGATTATCAGCAGAGCTCTGGGCTCAGGTTATTATCAGAGGCTGCCTAGCTTCACTTCTCACTTTCCTTGCTCTATTTAGTTTTGCAGGTGAGGGACATCCAATAATAATAATAATAATAATAATAATAATAACAACAACAATAATAATAATAATAATAATAATAATAATAATAATAATAATAATAATAGTAATAATAATAAAAAGAAACACTTAAGTGATGAGTGATCCATACTGGAAGGAAGGGAGGGGATGCTACAGGCAGAATCATCTGCACCGTGAATGGAAAAATCATGGAGTTCTCTAAAAAAATAATAATAAATATTGAAGAATAATGTAGACTTGAATAGACTTGAAGACCTTTTAATATAATAGTAAATCACTTTTCTCTTCTGAGTGTTGAAATTTGTTATCTTACATGCATGTTAGAATACTGATGTCAGAGGTCTTATGTCCTGAAAACATTAGGGGAAATTAGGTAGAATAAATTGTACTTAAAGGACTCTGCTTAAAGAAAAAATATGTTTGCATACATGGGAGAATAGTGAAGAAAAGAAAACATAAGATGCTTGATGAATTCCCAACTCTCCTTTATCAGCTTTTTTCTTTACCTTCGTGGTTCCTAGGGAGGGAAAAATTCAAACCAAATGGCTACTAGCTGGAATTACTTCTACTTGCAAAAGTAGTTTCTGCAGTGGATATCTCTGATTTTACCATTACATCCACCATTTGTGTCCAACACCTTCTGTCCTCTCCAACTAGACTTCCTGTTAGTGTGACAAGTAGCCTGAGAGCAATTTTTGTCTATTATCCACTATCTGTTCTCACCTCACTGACTCCTGCTCAAGGCAACAGCACTATCTCAGCTGTTGAAGACAGATGTTCAGATAATCAAATACCTAACCAGTCACCCAGACTCATGTCAGCTACATGCAAGTATAATTTCAACTTTTTTTTTTTTTCTTTTCCAGAAACAAGCAACAACAACAACAAAACAAAAAAAAACCCAATACCTTATTTTCAAAATTATAATGTTATTGCCTAGTCATGTGTACTTTCACATTCCAGAAGTAATTATTACTGCTTCCTTATTAATTCTGGTAATTTAATACCTCCTACTGTGGTGAGCAAGTATAGAAAAAAGAAAAATGCATAATGAGGAAAACAGTTTTCTCCTCAGTACCTATAAGGACTGGGTTGAAGCAAGGACTGACCATAGAAAGTCACATTCCTCATGACTGGAGTCAAACTTTCTGTGAGGCTGCAGCTTCCTGATGGCGATTTTGCTGGCTTTGGTACAATTTGTAACCTACAGAGGTGCCACTTTACCTCCTGATCACGACTAGATTCATGAGAGGTTCTGGAGGAAAAATATAGTAAAAAAAATATAATAAAAGCAACCATAAGAGTGGTTTTGGAAGAAAGCAAGTCTGGATATCAGATCTTTCTCTTCTTACAAGAATGTTGTAAAAAAAACTTACAAATTATATCACTGAAAATTTAGTACATAGGCCATCAGTCTCTCTGATGATATAACTGTCATCAATCAATGACAAAAGAGAACATTGTTCGACTAAGACGTACTCCATCCAAGGGTCTCCAAGAGTTCGTTAGCATGTATTTCACAATCTGCATAACACAGCAACAAATGTTCTTTACTTAAGGGTCAGAATGCTTAGTGAGTAAGGAATAGGTGACTTACTTACATCAGAAGACAGAAGTTTGTCCCTAAGATGTAAGAAAAGACTACAGCATTCCTTCTGTCTTAGAGTATTTTTATGTAAGGTCATTTTCCTTCTTGATGTTGTATCTCTTTTAGGAAGTGCAACCATCATTCTTTGGCAATCATCATATTAAGCCATATTAAAATTAAGTTAGATTGAACTGAATAATTTTCTTACTTATTTTCCAAGCTTTAAACCAGTAAGTAAAATATTAACACTGAAAAATACAGGAGAGAATGAGTAGTACACATTTCCTGCTTCACTTGGGACAAAAAGAACATATAATATCACTGAAGTGTTCGATTTCATTTTATAAAATATGTTTTGCTAGGCTTATACTTATCTGATTTAACTTTCAGATACGAAATTTAACATGCTTTCAATATTCCCTGCTGATTTGCACAAGACAGTAAGAACTAGAGCCAAAGAACTTCTTTAAAGTTAGTAGCTTGGCTTATGCATTGGCCAGCTTATGTTCAAAGGTTCTTTGTGAATAACAAATCAAGTGAATAGCATAACAAAAATTACTGTTCCTTTGGAAGAATGTTTCTACTGCATTTTCTTAAAAAGAAAAAATATTTTTCCTATTCTGAAACTGGTAAAATAAAGAAAAATAGTTACTAATTCTCCAAATGTTTACATATTTTTAGACTACTTGTTTCAATTTTCATATTTGATTGCTGGAAATCATTTAATGAAAAGCATCTCATTTTTTAGAATGAGTCTGCAGATAAGCAACCTGCAGCAGAATAAGAAAACAGCAGAATGAGAAAGAACATTCTGCTGTAATCACAAAGGCAGTGACTATACACAGCTGTTTTTAAAAATCGTTGGCAAAGTATAATTAAAAGAATAGCAGAGATCTACCAGATATTTTTCTTGAGAAAGCACAGAAGTGTATTCTTAGCACAGAATTCTTCTACTGTGAGTATGCAGTGGTGGGGTAGAAGGAAGGTAAATAGCAATCCAGATGTTACAAACAAAACTGAAAAGGAGAGGCTTCACATAAATGAATACACAAATACCTATGTACATACAAAATCTTAGATTAAAAATTAGATTTTTAATACATACTTACACTGTAATATTATTCTTGTATATACTTAAAAATAGTATCTGTTCCATATTAAAAACATTAGAAACATTTAAAATTGATGCATTGGCTAAATATACTAGAGCTGGAAATTTTTAAAGCAAACTCTGGAATGTTTAAGTACTAAAAACCATCCTTCAACATGTGGGCATCTTGATTGAATTACATCCAAAATTGGAAGTGTAGTACCCAATGGTCAGGTTATTTCTTTGGTTTGTTGTTGTTTTCTTTCTTTGTTTGTTTTACCACACATTTGTAGCATTCAGAGCTGAAAAGCTGTATGAGATTTCTTTTTCTAAATACAGGAGCTCTGTTCATGAGCACTGCATGGAGGGTGTTCACTGCATTGTACAAAGAATGTAGAAGAAGATAAAACAACTAGAAACATGGAAAATGTCACTTAAATGCAACAGAAAGCCTTGGCTGCTTATAACAGAAAATGAATAAAGTGTGCTATCATGCTGGACACAGGAACAGGAAAGGAAAGGGCATAAGCTCTATTAAGTTTACATGGAAGAACAATTTGTTGCTAAAGTTGACATCTGTGTTAGTGAAACATCATGCATGATTTCTATAGGAACCTATAAGGGAAATGAAATCAATGAAATGAAATCAAAATGGTGAAAAAGCTGTTGTTCTATGCCATATTTAAAGAGAAGCAAGAGAGGGAAGGGAAGGGAAGGGAAGGGAAGGGAAGGGAAGGGAAGGGAAGGGAAGGGAAGGGAAGGGAAGGGAAGGGAAGGGAAGGGAAGGGAAGGGAAGGGAAGGGAAGGGAAGGGAAGGGAAGGGAAGGGAAGGGAAGGGAAGGGAAGGGAAGGGAAGGGAAGGGAAGGGAAGGGAAGGGAAGGGAAGGGAAGGATCAGTAATCATGATAGATCATATAGACATAATAGTAACAATGGTAAGGAAAATAACTGGAAAAGTTATGCAGTGTCACATTTCATGGTTTTAGCCACTTTTTCCAGTATAAATTATGATAGAATCTTCAGGGAGGACAGGTTATCCCTCATTCTCTTTCCTCTGAAGAATCTGTACCAAGAGATATGTCAAATACTTATCAGGTTTTCTGTAGTCTGTGTTGTCAGGCTACAGCACAAGCTTCATATTTCAGAAATTTCTGTCATTCAAAGAAAGGTTGCATTGTCAGTCCACTGAAGAAACATATCCTAAGATTTGTTTCCTTGAAAATCTTCACAAGGATGCAACATGGGAGTTACAAAATAATTAGGATTTCATATATATGCATCCTTCTCTCCTTGAATTACTCTGTTTCATGTTTTTTTATCATTGGATTATACCATTCTACACATAGAATCATAGAATTATTATAGGATGTCTTAGGAGGGTAATTAAAGATCTTTTAGTTCCAACTCCCTTGCCATGGGCAAAGTTGCCAGCCACTGGATCAGGCTGCCCAGGGCCCCATCCAACCTGACCTTGAATGCCTCCAGAGACTGGGCAATCATAGTCTCCCTGAGGAGCCTGTTCCAGTGCCACACTGCTCTCTCAAGTAAAAAAAAAAAAATAAATTCCTAACATCTAAACTGAATCTACAGTCTTTTGTACTGGAATAGGCTCCCCAGGGAAGTGGTTGAATCACCATCCCTGGATGTGTTTAAGAGCCATTTGGATGTGATGCTCAGGGATATGATTTAGCAGAGGGTTGTTAGAGTTAGGGTACTATGGTTAGGCTGCAGTTGGACTTGATGATATTCAAGGTCTTTTCCAACCTGGGTAATTCTATGATTCTATGATTCTTTTAGTTTAGCACTATTCCCCTTCATTCTGTTGTTATCACACTGTGTAAAAAGTAGGTCTCCCTCCTGCTTGTAAGCTTCCCTCAAATCCTGGAAGGCCACAGTGAGATCTCCCCAGAACCTTCTCTTCTTCAAGCTTAACAAGCCCAACTCCCTCAATCTTTCTTCATAAGGGAAGTGCTCCAGTCCATTGATCATCTTCATGGCGCTCCTCTGGAGCCACTTCAAAATATCCACATCTTACCTGTACCGGGGTCTTTAGGCTTGAATGCAGTGATGCAGATGGGGCCTCACAAGAACAGAGTGGAGGGGACAGTCACCTCCCTCGCCCTATTTTCATGCAGCCCAGGATACTGTTTGCCTTCTAGGCTGCAAGTGCACACTGCTGGCTCATGTCCAGCTTTTTATCCATTAGGACCCCTAAGTCCTTTTTCACAGGAGTGCTCTGAAGTTCTTCTCCCCTTCTGTACCTACACCTGGGATTTCCTCAACCCAAGTACAAAATCTTGCACTTAGTCTTGTTAAACCTCATTAGATTTTTGTGTGTCTCCTTCTCAAGTGTGTCCAGGTCTCTCTGGATGGCGTCTCTTTCTTCTATTTTGTCATCTGGGATGCATGCTGTCTGGCCGCATAGCCTTTTATACATTTAGCCTTATGATGTGGTCTCAACTTTCTCCACTCTTACACTGGGAGGGATTTTCCTCCCTTGAACCCCACTTAGAAATTTAGGGACATGAAAGGCTTGTGACTGATGCACCTGATGACTGAAGCAAAGAAATATAAATACGAATGAGTAGTTTCATGTAAAACTTCACTGACTGTTATTCAAAGGTTGTTCTTTGTCTTACATATGTGTAGAAACTTGGATGACAAATGCATTAAAAATATATCCTACCTGCTGTTACTTATCGGTAGATGTACGGTAGTAAAATAAAAAGATAAGACTTTGCAGATCACCAATGCTATCTACAAACAAGGTTAGCAACAGAAGTTGGAAATCACATAGATTATGTACTATAGTAGTAAAAATAAGAAATAAAAGTGCATTTCAATATTGATTTTTAATCGCATTAACTTAAAAAATGAGAATTTGCAGACATATTGGACCAGATCATGGCCCATGCATTTTCACTTGCCATTAAATTCTGAATTATTTTATTTTCACAAGCTAGGTTTAATATATAATTTTGTTTCTTTATGCTTTCCTCTTTTACTATCAGAGCTTGATTAATTAAATTTTAACTCATTAAGAATTACTTTCCCTAATCCATAGCAACCCAGTCAATTAGAAAGGGTAATAAGTTAAGGTAAGAAGTCAAAAATAATGTGATAGGAATAAATTCAATCAACATAGCGAGACAGGAACTTGTCTGAGTTCACCTGAAAACTGCAGAGTTGGTTCTTGGTCTGTACTGGTATAGCCTTCAGCTAGTAAATTTATGTTTACTTGTTTAGGATTATAATAAAGTAGCTTAAATCTTTTACACTATATGTCTCATGTTCAGACCTGAAAGATTCATAATTTTGGAATTATTTAGGGGAGACAATATGGCACAGAAGGAAAAGTTGTTTGTTTATTCATTATATGAATACACTTAATTATTTTAATTCATTCCATCACATAAAGTAAAACACCTAGACTAAGTTCCTCATACAAAACAACATTCTTTTTCTCAGTACAGATAGAATGAAGAAAAGAATTAATTTATTATGGACCATCATTTTTCCTTGTTCATTCATAATTGCTCTCCAAATATAACTGAATATATCTATCTCCACATGCAGATGGTAGTGCTTTACTTTGTCTTTTGGAGGATTGCAGCTGGTCAGGCAAGAGGTGTTTGTAATTCTGCATCAGGTACTTCTCCCTCTGCCTGGCGGCAGCACAGTCCCTAGAAGGCCCTTTTGTTTCATGTCTCAGTTTCTCCTGTTTCCTATGCATTTGAGGGAGCAGTGTCCTCTATAGCATGTATTTTACTAAGATCAATTATTTTTAATAATTTCCATGAGAATGCAGTCACAGCCACTCTCAACAATATTTTATCAAAATTCCAGTACATCAAGAAAATTAAATTTAATCATACATAATTTTAGAATAATATTCTAAGAAATAAAACAAGCTACATGACCATTTTTCACCATGGAATCAACATCTATAGTTAAACTCCATGGGAAAAATTCACGGATTTGGGAATAATGGAGGATCAGACTGCACAGCAACTACTAGGATGATTAGTTGATCCAGCTTACCTCTGTGATGGGCCATGCAAACTCACGCAAACTGATTTCTGAGTATTACCACAGATGGAAGGAACAGAAGAGGCTTGAAATAATTGCAGACACTCACTCTTCTTGGGGAATAGTCTTGTCTACAACAGGAAATTTTCAAAAACGACAAATTATTTTAAAAATTATTTGTGAATTTGTTCATACAAAACAAACAAATAAACAAAACAGTTGATAAATGGCCATTATGAATTATCAATACTAATGACACCAGGACTTCTAGATTTAGCTTTCACATTTTCTAGCTATCTTCTTAAAGTTCTCAAACATGTAAAAAATAGTGTATTCTTGGCTTCAAAACTGCTTCATAGATAGTGGGAACTTTTCAGAAAAAGGACTCAAGCACAGAGCTACCCAGTAGTCATTTACAGTACACTGATGTTGAACATCTGAATGTCATTTTGGAAGATCCTTTTCTGAGATTCCAACTCAGCTCTTATTTCTAAACCCAACAAGCATTTAAATGAGCCTGGATCCTGCTCCAGGACCAGGTACCCACTCATTATGCAAATAAGTTGTAGGCATTCATTTGGTATACTACTACATCTAGCACTTATCTCTTCATATCTGTCTCCTTGTTCCTAAAATACAGCCTCACAGATTTTGTGTAAAAAAAAAAATTATTACTGGCTAAAAAGCATTATTTTTCTAATGAAATCTAAATATATGTATCATTTCAGTTAAGTCAAATTTAGGGGCAAATTAATACTCATCTTCTGGCTTACTCTGACTATGCAAAACTTTGATTAATACACAAAAGTTTACATATATAAAAATAAATTGATTTCTTGAAACTAAATCATTTCTTAACATGGAAGGGTAAAGTAAACCAGGAAGATTAAAATTGTAGTTATATCCCATGCAAGTACATGAGACATCTTGTATTATTTTTCCTAAAAGAGCTATTATTAGAAATGAAGCTCTTTGTGAATAAGTGCGGCAGATGGTGCATAGGAGTGAGTGGTGAGCAGTTTACAGTAAACAAATTCTTTATTTCTGACGGGTCATGGGGAGAGCTAACATGGTCCCCAATTTAATCAGGGAGTCATCTAGTAAACAGTGGCATTCAAATAATGATGTGAAACATCATCTTTTTTAAAAAGAAAAACAAAAACAAAGAAAGCCTTTATATTGTAGAGTCCTGGAATCATTAAAGTTGGAAAAGAGTACTAAAATCACCTAATCCAATAGTCAATCCATCACCACCATGCCCACTAAAACATGTCCCCCTACATGTTTTTAGAACACTCCAAGGACAATGACTCCACCATTTTCCTGGGCAGCCTGTTCCAATGCACCACCATTTCTTTGAAGAACTAGAAAGCCTATTCCTACACAGATTTCCTACAGAAAGGATGTGCCTTCTGGGCCTGACAGCATGATGAAATTTGTGAAGGTGCTTCAGCATGCTCAACATCTTCTACTGAGAGCACTTTTGCAAGTTTAGTACCACTGCACTGGTCTAATTGAATTCAGGTATTTACTGACATGCCATATCTTTTGTCAGTTAGTCCCTTTATACATGGACTCTCATATACAAACAAGGCTTTACAATTACTTTAACTATTTGTCTTACAAGACACTCTCTATGACGATATTTAGTAGGTTTTCTATATCGGCAGAGACTGCAATTCAAGTCAGTAGCAGATGAATCTCTTTTAATAAAGCATCCCTAGCTAATGGGAGTAACATGCTTACTGGACTTTTTGTGTACTGCTCAGACACAATATATTAACAAGAAATTTAGTTCTGCTCATATTAGTTACGTCTAGGTGAAGTAGTACCATGAACTATTGGTTGAAGAACATGAGTTTCCAAATATATTTTATCTACATCTTAAATTTGGACTCAAACAGTAGTCTGTGTCTTAGAGTTAACTAATACCACTAGCTATAGATAGAACATAACATAATTTTGCATACTCATGTGTGTGATGGGCTTGTTGAGTTACAGAAAACACACATTATCTTCTGCCCCTTAAATCAGGCTATTATTTTTTCACAGAAAAAAAAACCAAACAATTTTTGGAAAATCTATTTAGGTAAAATCACTCTTGGAGTTAATTTAGTTTAAGAGATAAATTGGTTATTAAGTCAGTTATGCTCCCTGCAATTCCATTTATATATATGAAAGAAAAAAATCTTGCATTCTCTGCAGACAGTAGCAAACCACCAAATACAATTTTTGTTGTCTCAGCACCAAAATTCTACCATATGGCAGCCTCTATTTGAAGCTAGATTCTATGCTTCTTCAGTAATCTCCTTCACCTCTTTTCCATACACACATGAAATCATCCATTGTCAAGCACTTGTACCTTGATGTACATATTACTTCCTGAAATACTTCGCAAAAGCACATTAGTCCCTGAACCTCTGTATTTTCCACACTGCTATTTGCTTTTCTGCTTAATTGACTCCTAAATTCTGAATTTTGCACTGAAGCAAAAGCCTCTGCAGGCCTATCAGTGAGTTCTGTTGCCTGTAACATGTAACTAGCATTTGCCTATAGAGATAGATAGAGTATGAGAGGTTAGAGATGATGTCCTGAGAATGACTTACAGTAATAAATAGCAACAAATACTTCCCCCTCATCTAAATTGGCCTTGAATATCTCCATGGTGGGGTCATCCACAACTCTCTGGGCAGCCTGTTCCAGTACTTCATCAGACTCTTGAGTGAAAATGTTTTCCCCAGTACATAATCTAAATCTCCACTCTTTTAGTTTAAAAAACATTTCTCCTTGTTCTATCGTTATCAAACCATGGAAGAAGTCTGTTTCCCTCCTGATTATAATTTCCTTGTAAGTACTGGAAGTGTTTGGTTTGGTTACTTTTTCTCCTGAAAAGAAGTTGGGAATATATTTTACAAATCATCTGTGCTCTATTTTAAAGATTTACATCTAGAGCATCAGGCAGGTTTTAGATAAATCTTTTACAAAATATCTGCATTATATGTTTTTGGGGGCATCATTCCATATTTCTTAATTAACTTATTCTGTTTTAGGTTTTCTAGGTCATCTGTCAGTTATCTGAATTGGTATTTCCTGATTTTGTATCTCATGAATTACAGGATAAACAAACTTAAAGAAAATAAGTGAGCAATATAGCTAATTTTTACTGTGATAATAAATAAACTATTAATTTGAAATCTATATCTAGTTGCATCCTGAAGGGCTTGGTTCTTGGCTAGGAAGTACTGAATAACTACAGGTAATTAACTAGAAGACATTGAAAATCATTGCTTATTGAGGCTGAAGATGAGAAAAAAAAACAGTGGGCTGGGAAACAACAGTGAAGGTCATTTAGACGAACAGGCATTACTGATATACAGATTCAGCCAATCACCTACTATTTAAATCCATGAAAATTCTAGGCAAGAGATTAAACTTCCTCATTAGACCTTTGAATCCAATAAAATCACCTTAATTCTTGTGAAGGAAATTTCTCCCTACCAATCTACACAGTAATATTTCTATAAAGAAATTATTGGGTGTACACAGCTTAAAGAAGATAGATGAGCAAGCATTATCAGAATTTTGTTACATGATATACTTCCAAGTCTAATAATAGAAGTACTTTTTGTAATGTAAAAACTATATTCATTCTGCATAGATGTATTTACTCTAAGAGTTGCAATTACTGAAACACTATTTGAAATGAGATTTCTATGTACTCCTGCAATTCAGGAAAATCTTAAAAAAAAATATTGTAATAATGCAGGTAAGTTAGTTGTAACTCAAATAACAGTTTTTGAACGTACAGTTGTTCTAGAATACCAGGTCTTTGCGGGAGGGCTTCTCTAACATTACTGCCTCCTCCTATTTTGTTATAATGGCCCATGATGTCAGAGATGGATACTGATTTTATGGTAGTAGAGGCTGAAGCTTCCCACCAATATTCCATTACGTTTTGTTGCCATATGACAGATGGCAGTAGAGGGGCATCCTGACAAAATGGAACCTTTTGTGGAAATGAGGATTAAGAAAAGATGTATCATTGAATACCTTCAAGCAGAATAAAGTGCACTCACTGACATTCGTCATGCTGAACATTTGTGGAGATTAAGCAGTTGATGCGAGCAAAGTGTGGCAGTGGATGATGCACTTCAGCAGTGGCAATGGTAAGAGTGGGTCACATCCACAGGTGCAGATTTTTATGACCATGGCATTCAGGCTTTTGCTCATCACTGGCAAAAATGGATAGCTAATAGTGGTGCCTGCATTTAAAAAATAATGTTTTGTAGCTGAGAGTTTAATAACTAGTGTTATTCTGCTCTTTGTATATGTTGCATTTTCCAAGGAATTAAAAAGGAGGCATTACTTTCAGAGCCACCTAAATATGATATTCTGTATGTTATGTTATCTGCCATACATATCTACACCACTTCTTTAGCAGCAAACATGATACAATCATAGGCTCATGAACATAGATTTAAAGCTTTTCTCTACTTTTTCTATTTTTAGCAGTTACTCATATATCAGTCAGATTCGGGTCACAGTAGCCAAGAATCTATGATTGCCTCAGATACTCTCAGCTGGATTTAAAAAAAATCCAAATCAAAAACACCAGATCATTTTAACTAGACTTAGTTCCTTGGTGCTATTCTTTTTTTGGAGATAATGAACATAACATCCCTATAAGTCTATTAAAACTAATTTCCAATCTTGTCTTTTCAGTTATGTGTTGTATCTTGGTATGCAAATCAACTCTTCTTTCTCACACACATCCTCATACAAATATTTCTGCCTTTCTCAATAACCGATGCCTAATAATATAAAAAGAAAAAAGGAACGGTGAATTGTCTTGTTATCAGAAGCCATCAGATGAACATGTTGGTATTATTTATAATTGCTATATTGTTGCATAAGGAGCCAGTTGCCAAAGGAATCATTAAATCCACAGATTTTGACTTCTGTAGAGGATTGCAGAAAATTGCTTTTAATAGAAAAGTCTTTCATTTTATCCACAAAGTGGGAAAAAAGCTAAACTAGGCAGAATAAATGGACCTTCTTTGAGAAGTTCTGATAGAAAATTCCCCTGGGTGGAAGCTTCAAATGGGTATAATAAATCTAGAGATTTAGAGGTACAATATTTTTTGTTCCATACACTTCAAAGGAAGAACAGTGAGGGGTTTGAACAACTTTCTTGAAAACAATACAGCTAAAACAGAGTATGAACAACAAAAAGACCATAATTATCTACTTGGAAATAACAACAAATATTTGTCACAATAATGTCATTATAATGTTGCAATAATGTTAATTCAATGCTGATATACATATGCTCAGAAATATTAAAGATTAACCATGCCATGCTATTATCCTTTAATGTTCTTCTTAAACTTTTTCCTATGCATCTTCTGTGCTCTCCTCCGTGCAGTCCCTGTATACTACACAATATGTTCTGTTAACATTTGAAGACTCATAAGCACAAAAATATTTGCCTACATCAAGATTAATTACTCGCAGTATACAAAGTGGCAATGTAACAGAGGAGCTTTTGAAAACACTCTTCTATTAAAATCCTATCCATTATGGATTTCAGCGACCTTTTTCTCTTTATTCTCCTTTGCATCAAACAACCTTGCAGAGTGTTTTCTCAGTAACATTCTTGATCCAAGAAGACACTCTCATGTTGAGGTCAGGGCACTAAGTAGCAAGGTCTGTGGGACCAACTTACTGCCAGTTTTACTGATTTAATGAAGGCACTTCATTTTGAAATGCATAACCACTGACAATAAATACTGCATCATGAAAAGCAAACATGATTTTAGCAGAGTGTAATATTAGCCAAGTATGCAGTACCACTATCCCATCAACTATTGACTCTAAAGCACCAGTTATTTAGAAAATAACAGAAACAACAAAGTAGCAGAAGAAAATTACAGACCTAGTCACTAGTTTGAAAATTATTGAGGAAGTTCAGTACAATAATTTTGACAATACATTCAACAAAAGAAACAAGCAGAAGAATTGAAACAGACAAAACCATTTCAGACGGATTTGGGAATGCATACTTTCTTTATCCAAGTATTAGTTTTCAAAAACTTATAACAATGTATAACAATAACTTCTTAATAATGGCTCAACTCTTGCATTAAATAATGGCATCATTTGAGAATATACTAATCAAACCATCCCAGATATGTGCCAAATTGATCTACAAGTATTCTTTGTCTTAGTCTACAACTATAACATTGACTGGATTAAGCTTCATAAGATATTAGCAGAAGTATTTGGAAAATTATGGTATATTACAGAATCCTTTGAAACTATGATGAGTTAATTAATTTTTACCTTAGAAATTATTTAAATACTAAATGTTGGAGAGTTTATGCAAGAAAAAAAATGACATTTTTATTGCAATGAATTTGCAGCACCAATATAGGAGAAAAAAGGAGAGTGTATTTGACTCTCAACAAAAAAACTTAAAATAATTTTACAAAAACTTGTTACTTAGCAAAAGCCAATGAAACAAACATTGATATCCTTTGTCCTTTTGTAAATTACCATAACTATTAAAGATGTATCCATTTGCTTCCTTATCCTTTTCTTTGTATCAGCATCTCATAGACACAGTATAAAATCTTTGTTCCATATTATGAATTATCAAGCAATAAAAGGACATAAAACATCTCGGTTCTCTCTTGTACAATTTACATAAAGAACATTTGCACCAAAAGATTAGTTCATATTAGTCCTAAGACAGATCATAACAGAGTGACTGTGCTGAAGCATGAATAAAAAATGTCTATAAGGACTACAGGTAAATGTTAACAGAAAACAGTTTCTGAAACCTTCAAGAGTCTGCAGACTTCCTGAGATTAATTTCATCATGTCGCACTTTGGACTTAAATGGTGTGAAATTTTTGTTATTGCCCTGAGATGACCTCAGCAGTCTGCAACATTTAGAAGCTTTCTAGTCTTTAGCTGCAGAAGATTTTGTGGTTGGTTGTTTAATTTTAGTTTTAATTTATTTTTTTCCTTTATATATATATATATTTTAATGCTCATAGCTTAGTGGCAAAATTTGTCCTTGGTAGCTAAAGAACTACGAAGAAGTTCTGTATATGTATTGAACTTTCTTGTCTCCATTCAAACTTCTTTCTTTTTTTTTTTTTATTATTATTATTATTTTTTGTAAACTGTTGAAGCAGAAATATTATTAAGAAAAGACAATTCATATTCTTCAAGGAGACCAGTGCTAAATAATTCTCGCTGCTTTCAGAAGCTTCTCTCTATTAACAGAGTTATGATCTCTAATATCTCAAAGCCAGATGTTTCCCAGTTGGATGGGGTTGGGCACAAAGTAGAGTTTTATGTGTTTAATTAATCTTAAATAGAAATTTTCTTGATCTTCCAAAATGCTAAGAAAACTGATTCAAGATTTAAATTATTTTAACAATTAAACTATTTCTACAGTTTCTGCTATCAATCCTCGATTTTGCATATGCTTCCTCTATAATGCTTATATGCTTCTATACAACTATCTTTCCACTTTCAGTCGTATTTCGAGTGCTTATTTTTGTCACTACAAAAAAAATATGTACCTTATCAAGGTAGGATGAGCTACTTAGATATGACTTATGTCATTATATGCTGTTTTTTTTTTCCCTACATTTAACTAGAGATAGTTCTTGGAGCTGGGAAAATTTTGCGGGGTAATTTTTATCGCAGGTTGAGAATGTCAGTTCAATTAATTAGACAAAAGGAAATACACTGATTTTGGCAAAGACTGTATAGGAGCTTTTCTCAGGTGAGCACAGATTGTCTGGACAAGAAGATTAAGCAAATTTGGAATACTTCAGATTTTCATATTTTGTTTCTGAATTAGCATAGATTTCAGTCTTTCACAACTCCCGTGAATATTCAGATAATTTATTTCTGTTATCATCTCTGAACTGTGAGTAAAATAACTCTACCAACACTTGCAACACAAGCAGCTTTAATTATTGTAGAATAGAATAATAAATCACATAATAATTACCACTGAGTACACATGTAAGGTGAAACTCCTATTTTCAAGTTGTTATGATTATTCCTGTTAGTAAGCAATGGTAATTTTCCTTTAGGTACTGTGGGAGTGTGCTCAATGCTTGATGCACAGGACCTTTTTTGTGAGGTTTCTAGAAAACAGCCAAGAGACTCACATTCAAAAGCTCATTTTATGGAGCCAAAGAAAGTTTTTGTTTTCTACTTCCATCTGTCTAGAAAGACTCATGAATTATTCATGTGACAGGAGTTTGTTTCAAAAAGAAGACTACATGCCTAATTTTTCAGTTTCTATTTTTAGTGAGAGCTGGAGCGCTATGAAGGAAGCCCTGTGTGCATAAAAGCTCCGTTTTAAAAGTATGCCATTTGAGAGCATCATCTTTGTTTGCTACAAAAGGGAAAGCAGTGGCAGTCCTCCCAGTTATTACTTTATAAATTGGAATTTCCCTTATTGTCTATAATTGTATTTTTTGTTTTTAACCCACAAAGCAGAAAAACAATATTATAGGTTAGCTGAAGTGTTTCTGTTAGAAAAATACGTAATTTTGCATAAACAAGAACATCCTCTCTCTTTTTTTCTGTTGATTCTTTCACTGTATGCCAGCGTGATACCCAAAGGAAAAGGAATGATCTCACTGCATTTACTACATATGCACACTTAAAATGTTTCCTCTGTTACAGAGCTTTTAATTCCACCAAATTCCCTATTTTTATTTCCCATATATGGCAATCAAGGTTTGGAAAGAGTAGAGTTGGAAAGCCTTTCAGATCTCAGTCTTGAAGAGCCTGTTTGCTGGAACTATCTATCAGGCAGTTTTGACTACTTTTTGTTTCTTTTATTATATTTAGAGAATGAGTGATGGGGAAATGAAAGCACATCTAAATATATTTAGAATTACAACATCTGTAATCAAGACAGTGTACAAACCCTTATTACTTCCAACATATTTCATAAATTTATTCTACTTTTTACTCTGTCAACATTTATGTGAACTTTTTCATACTTTTTCTACACTCCAAACATGAGGGTATTTTTCTTGATAAAAAGACTGGAAAAGCACCCATTTAACCAGATGAAGTTTTTAGTGTGGCTTGTATTACCAACCCCAACTGCCATTAAAACAAATTTGAACATACTTATTTTAGCAAAATGCAAAATTTTCTGTCTCTTGAAATATATTATTTACAATTTTTTATCAAAGTTGCCCCAGTGGGTGTGAGTGGTCATATGAGTGGTCATAACTCATTATTTATAACCACTTGTGAGAGTCATTTGATAACAGAGAATGAATACCTTCAAAATAAATATGACACTGTACCATGTTATAAATCACTGATTTGAACAGGACACTGAATAATTTAAAACTACGTGTTTGGACTCTATACAGTGTGTTTTGCATGTATAAAATTAAAGAGAAAGTGACATTATCATATAAATAATATAAATAAATAAATAATATAAATAAATAAAATATAAAGAATAAAGGTATTCCGCAAGCATCTCGTTCTCAAATGTGTCTTTCAAATTGTGAGTGGATGTAGACACAACTGATGACTTTGTGCACATGTGCTGCCCTGCATAATGGGCTCTGAAGTTGGTTAGGCTTTTGTAATGCCTTCTGACAGTGTGATGATCACCTGGAAAACATGCTCCTGGGTAGCTTATCCTGCCAGAGGCACTGGAAAGGAGACATGCTGTCTTTTATTCCAGTCAGATTCTAGTGAGTTTATTGAGAAGGGAGAAATCCAGCTGTCCATTTGTAGAAACATGCAATTCAGCAGCTCTTGGGCTGTGGCAGAGATAGCTAACCGTACAGAATTTTGCTGGTAGGCTCTCATGCTTTGCAGGGTTGAAGAGAAGCCTCTGATGATTTGCTGAGTAAGTGAAAAAGTCTATAAATCAGTAAAAGCCTTTGCAAATTCTATGCTTTGCCCATTCTATGTGGCTTCATTTCCTAGAAGAAAAATGAGTGCCACATATATTAGGAGACTGCCTGTGAGGATAATGGCCTCGCTTTCTCCTGAGCATGATATAAACTTGCAGCATCTCTCCAGCCTGGGCACTGCAGGTCCTTCTGTTTAATATGATCGCTATTAACTCCCACACACAGCAGCAGCAAGCTTTTCTAAAATGCAGACAGAAAAGTGATCTTACACAGTAATTTCTTTGAATGTTTGACTCTTCCTGGAGAGTCATTGCACTTGGACAAAACATACACACTGTTCTGTTTGCCACCATTGTACACCATCTGCATCTGATAACTCTTCATGACTTCATGAAACAGTACAAAAATGGCATAGCTTATCAAATGACAGCAGAAAACAAAAGCCCACAAAAAGAAAAACAAAACCCAAACCAAGAACTCAATTACATTGACCTAAAAACTTTCCCACTACGCAGTTCTTGCATTAACTTTGCAAAAATAATTCCTGCTGTGTTATAATGTGCTTATTTTTTATTATTATTTTTTAAATTTCCCACTTGTCAAGCAAAAAGCCATGATGTGAATGTTGGAACATTATGAAAATGAATTCATAAACTAAGTCTATCTGCCAGTATTCTTGCTAAATGCTGCAATGAGTGAGAAACTCAGCATGTGGCCAACCAAAACTGCATTGTGAAATAAAGTAAGAAAAAAAAACAGCTAGTGAATGCGAAAGAGAAAACATTTGTGACATATATTTAATGATCATGCAGTTACATACATGTTAATTCCCTGGGGCCATAAAAAAGTCTTTTGGCTCATACCGCTAACCAAATTATTAACTTGGCTGGTAAAGGCAAGTCAAAAGAATTAACTTCAGCCCCATGGACCCTGTGTCACAAATATCTGATGAAAGTGAAGCTGTGAAAAATGCAGTCCAGATAGCTGCTCATCTGGTGCTCATCTCTATAACCAACATCCATGACTACTATAGAAATTCAAAAGTTGGAAAATTAAGATCACAGAACCACAGAATATTCAGGGGTATGTCTGGCCAAGCCCTGCTCCATCAGAGCCACTCGGAGAAGAGTGTCTAGGCCAATGTTAAGGTACCTTCTGAAGATTCCCAAGGAGGTTTCTCCACATCCTCTGGGCATCTTATGCGAGTGCTTGTATTTCCCAGCTAGTACTCTGCAGTATGCTGCTTCAGCCTGTCCCTACATCTTTACATGCAAGATACAAGGGTTAATGTCATCTGCTATCCAGAAACATGGTGCCTCTTGTAGGAAAGAAAGTTTCAGTGTATGTGACACTACACATACACTAATTTTTACAAAAGCACTATGCTGCATGACCCAAAATACTACAGGCCTTATTAATGTCACTGAACACTTGCCACATTCCTCTGCCACCAGTTTCTCCACAAAGAAAGACAAGAAACATACCGAATAAGCATGTATTTGTCTTCCCGGTTATTGCACATAAGGTCAGGCTTATCACCCCTGCACCTCAATGGAGAGATGGATAAAGATCCCAGTTTATTTGATTGACAGTCACACATTACCAGCTTCAATTAATTCTGTCTCTCATCAGTTGGTGACAAGCCAGAGAGGACAATCATTTTCATTCTTCAGGTAGTGACTGCTGGCCTTTCCCTGGTTAGTGCTGGTACTCCACAAAAGATGGAGAACATGCCTGGACTGCCTGTCCTGGGCCTCATTAATTTGATTTTGTGCAACTTGGTATTCTAAAATGGGACAAAATGTGCATAAATGATATTAATTTTACATTAATAAATTGAATCTTTATCATCTTTGACTAGAATATTAGGATTCCTCTTGTATTCATCTATTCAATATGCACCTTGTTGGCTAGACAGACTTTTTTTATCTTTGTATTAATTCTTATCACAATTTTATGTTACCTTACCACATTCTAAAAAGTAAATTGCCAATTTTAAGTGTTTTTAATATTCACTGGCATAATTTTTAGTATATATTACTTTTGATCAAGTATTCATTGTGCTTTCATTTAGGATCAAGTGAAGGGCCATGACCAGAATGACTTTTCCAGAGTATTTTGCATTGAGGGCAGAGATGAGATCATTAAAGCAGCATAAACTAATCCAAGAATTCAGAAGTAAGAGGAAAACACTCGCAGTGACCTTTCACTTTCTACAATAATTTATCTAAAACAAATGTTCCTTTAATTCACTTTATAATGGTAATAACGGGAGAAGGCTGGGTAGCTCTTAGAGGTTTATCTGCAGTAATTAAACATTTTCTTCTCCAGAATTTCTTTTTCCATAGATCAGACCAGAAGTGCAATTCACTCAGCTGGGAAAACACTTCTAGAAGGTCAAAAAATAAACCTATGCCATTTCCTTCACCTACTATTAAAGATGCATCAAACTACCCATGAACATTCATGCTGTATATCATTGAACATGAATGGGCTCAATGACCTGTACAGAACAAGGGTATTGAACAACCTATTAGACATGCTGACAAAAATACAATATTTGGGTCATATTATACAACATAAAAATAATTATTTCAGAGTTACGCCAAAAGACAAAGCTTACTTAAAACTACAGACAACTTTTATTCTTCACAAGTCATTTTCCTAACAGAGTAGGATAAATATATTTTTGTTTTGGGTCACTGTTCTATTTAAATATAGTTTTGAAATTTGTCTTATAGTGTTACACAGTTCCTAGCTGTTCTTTAAGTCTAAAGCCAAGAGTGTATCCAAAAAATATTGTGGAATCTTTTTGTTGTTGTTTAAATTTGCCTTTTTGTTGTTGTTGTTTTTTCCCATTCAGTAACAGATTTTAAGTATTCCCCCCCCCCCCCCCCCCCCCCCCCCCCCCCACACACACACACTTGAGCCTTACGCTTTTAATTTCATAATGTATTTGTAGATTAAACAGCAATCTGATATCAGGAAAAACACAGATTTCTCGTTGTTTACATCAGAAATATTACAGGAAAAAAAATGAATAAAAGGAAGCAAAAAAAAAGATTTTCCATAATAATTAGGTTCAGAATAGGTTTGAAATATAAACAGATCCCACAATATATGAATTTTACTTTTAGGAAACTCTTTCATGCCAATATATTTCAACCTTTGCCAATCTGACTGCTAAAGGACATACTTGAATGAATGAAAGCAAAACAGGAAATCTCATTAAATGTTGCCAGCAGCTTCAAATTATTATGAATTTTCCAACATAGTATCCAATAATTATATTAACTTCCCAATAACGTAGTTAAGCATCTCTCATTACAACTAATTGAGAAAGTACAACAGATTACCCAAACTCACCATTTTATGAAAAGAAAATGACATTTGTTCAGCTCTGCTAGCAGTTGAATGCATTGGTGTGCAAGGACAGTAATAACAAAGTCAGCACTGACCTTTCTGTGGGTCAGAATACTATGTATAAAAAGTTGTTAACATTTTGTAAGTGTTGAGCTTGGAAGCTTTCCTGGTACTTCTGAGGCTTAAGCAAACTCTGACCTTAAGGTCCATGGCTCTGGGAACAGCTTTAGGCATAAGTCTCTCTAGATATAACCTGCCACCAACAGGACAGCGCACAGTCTGAGTTCTAGTCTTCATTGCTGGCGATGAGGAGCATGCTGGGGAAAATCCAGAGAAACCTTCCAGGATTCACAATCAGACTGGTCCCCCTGCCGCAGAGCAATAAAATTCACATTATTACTGTTATTATTATTACTGCTGTTATCCAGCTAAGAGCAGTCAGAGCTACATATAACTTAGTGCATTCGGCTCCAAGATTGTAAGACAACCCACACAGACTGCACTGAGCCAGCTGGGCAGAACTGCTCTTGAGGTCTGGGCAGCTGATGTCTCACAGCATCTGTATTGCGAAGCCTCAAAACTGGAACAAGTAAACCTAATTTTGAGGCATAAAATTAATAAGCATTCAATTCTGAACTCCAGTATAGTCTCTGGGAGTTTACTTCTAAGAAAATATTTATTTAAATAAATAAATGTGGTCACTGCACTGAGCTTTTTGATGTATATGTCCCACTCTCCACATCCATGGCAGAATACATGCACAGCCCAGTGCTACAGAAGGTCTCTGTTGCACCTTTCCAAAATAGAAGCTACAGCTTTTGGGCAAAATAGATGTTGTTGGAAGATGCAGGAATATCTCCATGCAGCCAAGCCCTAACAGATCTCAGTATTTTATGCACTTAGCAAAAAAACAGAAAATTTCCTGCATGCTTAAAACAGGCGTCCATCTAAAATAACAAGGGTACAATAATACAGTGGTCATAGTAATATTAACAACAATAATAATTACAAAGCAGACAGTTCTGCAATGAATATAATGATGATTTCTTTTCTAGAACTTTGCTATGCCCATTTCAGACCAGCGTCTTTACATATTATGAAGACAGCAAACACCATCATTGTTTGTTTCTTTTAACTTATGGGTTTCCAAATATTTATGGCTCAAATTAACATCAGAGGCAAAATATGCTCAGAAAGGATAGCACAGGGAACACTTACAACACATCTGAGAAGTGCTACATGGGGTGAGATGCAATTATTAGGAGTGACAAGACATGAAGCTATGAAAGCGATCTCACTGTGTGTGGAAAGAAAAGTATTTTGCAAACAACCTAAAGGGATTAATTTGGTGTAGTAAAATAATAAGTTCTCCTTTCTTTTACATAACATTCAATTCTGCCCTGATAGTGATTTTTCTGAATGGTAAACAGCCTACCTGGAATAACACATTTGTTTAGAAAGATGAATGTTGGGAATGGAGAAGAATGAACGGCAGTGAGACAAATGATTCTTGTTGTGTCATGTCTGTCTTTTCAGGAACCACTATCTCCCACCCTGGCTGCTTTCTTACAAACATCACTTACTTAATATCAAATGCAAAGTTTTCACCCGGTAATAATCTTTCCCAAGAAACTTAAACCCAGGGATAGATTTTCACTGACTGGCAGGATAGATTATTCCAAGTGCTTCTTTTGTCACTTGACCCAACATACAAATTTTACAGAGATGAAGAGAAACTGGCTATTATTTAAAGTTCACTTTTGGAGAAAATTAATGAATATGTTCAAGAGTCCTGAAAATCACTTAAAGCAAATCTTTACAGAAAAGATAAAGTGTTAGACCTAAGGAATGAACAAAGTAAAGATCCGCTGCTGAACACAAATGCTTACTGGGTCCCTCAGCAGAATAATAATACTGAATAATACAAGTCATTTGTAGCCCTTCAAATGACCAAAATCACCTTTCAGAGTGGCAGTGCCTGTGTGTGCATGCTCGTGTGTAGATTTCCGGGGAGGAAAAAAGCTTCAGACCACAGAATCGAGATTAATATGCTTTGCTCTCATTTAATTTGGCTTTTTATAAGGGGGGCAGACAGTGCCCTGGGGGCAGAACAGAGTCTGCAACCCATAAAATTTCCAATAATTCAAAGAAAAATCTAAATTCTCCTTATCATGAAAACAACAGTGATTTAAGTGCCTGCAAATGGAATTATTTGTCAACAGTTACACGCTCTCATAGAATGAAACCCAATTCAACATTATTCTCAAAGAAACCATATCCTTTTCTTTTAAGGAAAGATGGGAATAAAAATGAGTACTGTACAGACTGATAAAGGGGAGCTATTGCTTTCCAATAAGGTAAATGACACAATCCTGATCCCAGGGTAATTTGGCATAAAACTGGTTTTCCTGGTAACATGAAAAGGACATTGTGTGTGGAGTCTCTTCCTGTTGATTCATTCCCCCTTTTCAGGCTCCGGCGCTGCTGGAACAGATTGTCTCCTCCTCGTGCGCAAACCCAAGTGACATCTGATTCACCCATTGGCAGCTGTTCAAGCCTATCTGGACAAGCAGGCCTCCGTGAACTGGGGACTGCAGTTTTTTCCACAGTGTTTATCAGCTGTTTTCATGCTGTTGAAACGATCTTGGCAATATCACTCACAGTAATCCCTCACCCCTTTGTGCCAATGTTTTTTTGAAACACAGCTCTCCTTGCTTCTAGGTGTGTTATCTCAAAAGACTTGTGCCTAGGAAGGCTGTGCAAATGATCACTTAAACTGTACTCCTCTGATGATTCAGATGGTGTGTAAAATCAGTAACCTGTAAAAACTAATATAGTTTTTTTGAAATGCAATTAAGTTAGCTAGCTGCCTATTTAAATTTATTGTTTAAATCCTTGAAAGCCTAGCAGCCTGCAAGTGGCAAAACACTCCATACGTTAACTAAATACTGTTTCTCTGAGCCCTATTCATATTCTCAAATATCAGAAGCCATTTCAGAGGTTCAGTTATCCAATGAAACCCAACGTTAAATTTATGTAAGTAAATGAAGGTCGTGACTGTGTCTGGGCTGACAGTCTGTGGCAATAGAATGATTTTTGTACACAAAAGGGGAGGAATTTAACTGATTTGTTCTTGCAGTCATACCCAAGAGTTGAATTAAGAAAAAAAAAAAAAAAAAAAAAGCAAATGAAACAAATTGTAATAACCTCAAAATATCTCTGACAAATATCTATCTTACAACTTATTCTCTGAAGAAAGGAAAGGGACAAATCCATACCAATAGAAACCCCCCCAGCACATAGAATGGTGCTTTATATTGTGAAATAGATGTTATCCAGTGAAGCCTGCTAACTGAGAATGAAAGTACAGCCTATTCTAAGCATTTATAAAAGCATCTATCTATTTGATGCACATACATCAGTTCTTCAAAGCCGCCCTGAAAGACAGCAACAAACAAGATATAAGCAAGCTTAAACAGTACCAGACAAACCAATTCAAAGCTACAAAGTTTGGATGAAACAAACAACGCAAAACTCAGCATGGGTCAGTGCAGTGTTAGCAGCAGAGGAAAGAGTTGATGTGACAGCACTGACAGATGTCCGTGCTCAAAACACATCAAAAATTACCTTCACAATTCAGTGGTTTGTGTATACGAGATGGCCAAAGCCAAAGAATGAAACCTGGGTAAGATTTCTCTAGCTGCTCATGAAACTGCACATTAACCATCTTTTTGATCACATTATTGGTGGAGAAAGTCCGGCCTTCAAAGTAGAAAATGTTTACAGATTAAACAGAATATAAGCAGTGTATTCATAAGCTCTCCTAAACATCCCTTTTACACATTAAAATGGCCATATAAGGATTTGTGAAACAAGTATAAATGTAATGGCAATGTTCCAGTCAGAGGAGGAATTAAATAGTAATATTCTATTTATTTTTTCCAGTAATAAACAATTTATTGCCAAGATTAAACAAACAACAGGAAATACAAATTTTTACCTAACAGGAAAATTCTCTTAACCATTAAAGCATAATACACTGTTATTTATCAGGCAGTGCTCCAAAGAAAGATATCAAGATTTCTCCCATAATCAGTCATTAAGGACATATCAACCAGTCTCTCCTACCTTTGAGGTGATGTGGCTGTGGCTCTGATGCAAAGGAGATGAAGAAAACTCTCCAAGACACCTTTTCCAGAGTGCAGATCTTGTGCATTTTGTTGCATATTCAAAGAAGAGCACAGTAGTCATATTGTGATAGCTGGTATTGACTAGCCCCTAGATGTAACCTGACTGCAGAAATTTCCCTAATTTTCTACCTGAACTCTCCATTTAGAATATAGAAGAAGTTCTCTAAAGCAAGAACAATCCAAATGAGAAAATCTCATTTAGTAAGCTAAGCAACATTTCAGGTAAGCTTAAGTGCCAAGACACTGTAAAATTAGAGGGAACATGCCATTTTACTTTCTTTGAGGAAAGCATCTTAGAAGCCAAAACAAAATGAGAAGGTTGCAGGTGATCTTCTGTAACTTAAGGGAGAAACACAGTGAAATGATGAGGAGAGCAAGGAAAACCCATCAGAATCACTTGAAGAAGTGGTGACAGCAGACATCCTCCCCCAGTCAAGTCTTCATATGATAGTGTTTCTACTGTGCAGGAATGTGACAGGATGCAACTGAATCAGTACATGCTTCAGTAACAGCCTGGGCCAGATCTGTACTTTATGCAGGATTTGACTTGCACAGAGAACAGAGCAAAGAAAATGGATCACCTACAATCTTGAATACTGTGTTCAGTTTGGGGTCCCTCCATACAAGAAAAACACAGAAGCCCTAGAGCACATTCAGAGAAGGGCAACAAAGGTGGTGAATGGTTCAGAGAATAAACCTTATGAGGAACAGTTTTGGAAACTGGAATTATCTAGACTGGAGGAGAGGAGGGTCAGGGAAAACCCTACTGCTCTCTAAAACTACCTGAAGGGAGGTTGTGACAAGGTGGAAGTCAGTGTCTCCACCTGAGTAACTCTAGTAATAGGACTAGAGGGAATGGCTTCAAGTTGTGACAGGACAAATTCAGGTTGGATGTTAAGAAACATCCAAAAGAATGGCCATGCATTGGAATGGGCTGCCCAGGGGGTGGTTGAGTCACTGTCTCTGGAGGCGTTCAAGAAACATTTTCACATGTTAGTGGGGAATACTCATCATAGGTGGACAGTTGGACTGGATAATCTTGAAGGTCTATTTTGATCTTTATGATTCTACGATTTTCTATGATCTGATGTAAAGAACTTCACAAATTAATAATCTTCATAGTTTAACTTCACGCTTATTCAAATTCCTCATATGTTAGAGACAGAAAAATAGATTGTCCTATATGCACTCAAAGAAAGGCATATATTTCATCATTTGATATGCAAGATCTGACTGCATACTTTCTATGTGCTCCTTAATGTGTCCGTTAGTGCTATTCCAAGTAGTTAACAAGTGAGTAAGTTTTGCTAGAATGTCTTTTCAGGTGTAATTACAGTATGTGTGTACATAGTTGAGTACCTGAAGCATAACAGGCATCTTGAGATTATGAACTATACTGTGTTTTTGGTGAAAAATACCCTTTATTTGAGCTTCCACTCAGAGTCAACCTCTGGCAGTAGCTTATGCCTCAGTCAAGATGAGCTTCAGGGAAGTAGTATAGCAATTAGCATGTACAAGAGCTAGTTCCACAGGGAACTCAGAAATAAGAGCTTTCCTGCTGAGTTATATAGCAGCAGTGTGAAAATCAAAATATTTTGTTTTAATACTTCATGCTATTAACATTATATGCTGAATTCTCTTTATGGAAACAAAAATCAATTTCTGTAGTGGCTGATAAAGTTAAGAAATGCCTAATGCCAAAATGGAATATTCAAGGTTTTTTGTTTGTTTGTCTGTTTGTTTTTTAAAGTGAGAACATTGCAAAAAATAAAATCAGAATCACACTAATCACAAGCAAAGTTCTCACTTTTTTTTTCCTCTTTGTGAGCTAATATGCTAAATAAACTGAATATTTGTAATATGCCATTTCTCATAGTTACGGCCCTATTATTTCACAGAGTTGCTATGGACAAGTATAATAAATAAAAGTAAATTAGCCAGAGAGACAGCATATTCTGTCCTTAGTTACATGCAGCTGTTTGGTTACAGTGCATAATTAGCATATAGAAATAACTTCCTGTCATGCTTTTTTTTTTTAATATATTGCTTTGCCATAAATATAAACCTTAATCAACAGGTTGGATTAGGTTTTACATTAGAAAATAAATAGAAGAGCTAGTCTTTAAATGGAGAAGAATTATTTTGATATTCATCCTTCAATAACCACTACAATCTATTTTGTAACTGTCTTGAAAAAGTTGATTTGGCGATGCAAACATCCTCTGTATATCCCATAAAGGACATACAAACCATTTCCTTCAATTAGCAAAGTTAAGATGACAGATAGCAAGAGTTTTAAATTACCTTTTATGGCAAATGGATATTGTGATTTTATTAGAGCTCTATCGTAGTACAACTTCATTTTATGACATAAGCATAATTTGACCACATTCTTAAATATTTTTAAAATGAATACTCACTGCCTGGGATGTTATGAAGTATGTTTGTTTTTATTGCTACTGAATCACTATATTAGCATTTCTACAAAAGCAGAACTTCTCTGTTAGCTCCTGTTTCCCCATGAAGACAGCCATATAAATAAATTAAGAAGTTTTTCACAGTGGAAATTGAAATTCTAGCTCCTACTACAAATTAAATCACCCTACAACATGCTTCAAAAATGAAAGTCTAACATATTTTGTGGCAAGATGTGAAGCAGAAATCAAATGAATGGTCACATACACATTTTAGTGTAAACCCATGCACACTCCTATTACTGTGAATCTGAGAACACCTAATTCTGAATAGACACTTTTTTGCACTGGAAACCACTTCCATTTCATAGAAATTCAGAATGAAATTTTTGTCACCACTTCAGGGTAGTCCATGGTAGAAAACATTTTGCAGATCTGGATTCAGAACCAAGTGAAGAACAGCATGGGTTTCACTGTACTGATCTAAATTAAAAGCCTGTTAATGAATAAAGAATGTATGACTATATGTGTCTGCTCTGTTGACAGAATTTATTTCTTTAAATACGTAAAACATTTAGGGAAGAGTAATTCTACAGTGTGACGGAAAGCACAGCAATAATAGCAGAGTGGAACAATCCCAGGCTGCAGCAAAGGAGAACAAGCTTAAATGAAGCAGCTGCAGGCACAGAAACAAAGGGAAAAAGACTGTTCACCTTAAGAAGACCTCCAGTAGTCAGGGATCTCCAGCAAAATGCTACTGCCTCCACTAACAACACCTAAGTGAGGTCTGGGAAGGGGTGGATCCTTGCTGCACCCCTTCCAATCACTCAGAAGCATTGCATGCACCTGAGCTCATCTGGGTTGGCCCTGCCTTCCCACCAGGTGCTCAATCACAAGTTCGGGCCAAGATTTAGTATTTCCATTACACTAAGGAATGCAGCCTCTGCTGAGTCAGAGCCAATGAGTTTTATGTAACCAATGTTACTTATTATAAATTAATAAAATAGCAATAAATTGACTAGAGATGAAAACTGTTGCCAATAAGTGTCAGCTCAGTACTCTTTCAAGTGATAACAGAACTGATATTTCGTCTCAGAAGAAACAGTGTGCTCTGTCAGGAACAGACCTACCAAGTGCAGGGAGAAGAGTGGCAAGAGAAGGGCAGAGGGAGTGGATAGTGGTGGTGCTCTATCCCAGCCCCAGCTGCTTTAGTTTGCCTCATACAACTGTCTAGCATAAACACTATGCTGATAACAGTATAGCAGGAACAGATAAGAATACAGTAGAAGCAAGCATGAGATCTGGGTTATGGCCGATGTACTGAGAATGGAAACTCTACCATGTGAGTGATGTCACATTGTTAGGGTAGGAAAGATTGCTCATGAACATGGTATTTACATAGTAAGAGAGGTCAGTGGGAGAAAGTAGGTGGTGGGTAGGATGCCTGGTTCCTTAATGATGTTGTTGCTCAGCATGTTGTGATATAGCAGCAGTTTGCTAAGTAAAGCCTGCAAAATGACTACTGACAGGTCTCCAGAACCATTCTGCTATGGTCATGTACTAACAATGCTACAGCAAATTATCTTTTTCACAGGACATGGTATACAATAATTTAGTATGGCAAAACAAGATAGTTTATATAATAACGTGTCATATGAAAGGTTCCACTGCTTGCCACGCTAGCACAGGTTTAACTCCAGAGTTTTTGGCAGCTTTGATTGTTCCCTGTTTTAATCACTGCACCTTTCTTGACATCGGTGTCTGTTGTACTTGACTTCACCCATGGCTCTGTTTTTCCCCAAATTCATTGCTTCCATTACCCGTGCTCACATAACTTACCTTGCGTTGGCAGGAGGGGAAGAATATACAGCTTCTTCCTTGTGAGGTAGTCAATAGTGTTTCAAAGATAAGCCAGGCACCAAAGGGTTGTAAATAAATGTCACTTCTGTCTTCAAAAGCCCTCCATATGTGACATGTGCAATGCTTTTAGTCTCACTTGACCTGACCCAAGGGGAAGATGTCAGAAAGCCTCAGCTGAATCAGAGCTTCTGAGGCTACAGCCTCACTGGAGAATTACCACCTTATGCCTTACTGCTGTTCTTTAACAAACGCTAAAACCTTAGGCTTCATTAAGACGTTATACACATGAACTCTCCAGTGAATGATTGTCAAAAGATGAACACATCTTAGCTTAAAAGGAGATTATGTAAGATGTATTCTAAAGCAGCACATGCAACTTCATAATGTCAGTTATTCTTTTCCTTCCTTCCTAGATAAAATTAGCTCACAAGTCTTCACAGAAACACTGTAGATTACATTTTGGGATGGTTATATTTCTAACAGAGTATTTTCTTTACACGGATTTAATGAAACACTAAGTAGGAACCCCCACAAAAGCAGAGAATAGCAACAGTTACTAGAAGGGCTCTGCAGCCAGCGGTTTCAACACAGCATGTGAGCAGGGTGAGACAGGCAGCTCATAAGAGAAAAGAATTTACATTCATTCTTCTGAAGAAAAGGAAAGACAAGGGAAATTCTTCAGCCAGTGCTACCTATCAGAGTAAAACACTGATTAAAACATTATTTTCTATATGAAATTCTTTTTATTGGCAATTATCAAATGCTTCCTCTATGGTGAGATGTAAAGATATGATAAAAAAATTATCTTCTTGAAAGTACAACAACAAAGGAGGAAAACAAGAAAAGTATATCTTTATCAGTGTTCTCTGGCCATAAATTCAAAACAACAAATTCTTTCCAGTGTACATTTTGGAGATTTCTTCACTATTTTTTAGAAATACTATGTATGTATCATCTTGCAAGTTCAAGCTTGTGTGGTTTGTGATAAAGTCTAGAGGTAAGTCACTTTTGAGAGACGCAGAACTGGTCATCAGTGGAGCAGCAATTCTGCACAGATGAAGAGCACAGTTTATTCCTAAGATCAGGAATAACAAAATCCTTAAGTTTCTTGTCACTGCCAGAACTCAATTACATTAAACTGTGTCAGCTTGAGCAAGAGAAGGGATAGAATAAAGAGGAAACAAAAGCAACACAAAATCAAATACCTAATTTGTAGAAGTGGCTTATCCCCACTTGCATAAAAGTAATGGAGATTCCACAGTAACACTCAAAAATGTGGTCTGGGTAAGTAGTAAATTACAAGAAACACTGGATTTCTGTAACTTTGGTGATGGAAGCCCCATTTGATATGAAAAGACAATGAGAAAATATTTCTTTTTTCATGAGAAAAGCCATGAGAAAAGTGGTCCTCGAATAGAAGCAGAAATTTTAAATGACTAGGAGTGAATTCCTAAGGAATGCTCTAATGAGAAAATGAATGCTTTTGAGGAAATGCTTCATCGTATCAACTAAGTCTGCATATATCTAAGTTCCTGAAAATTTACAGAGAAATAGAAATATATATATATACATATATATGAAAAATAAGCAAAAAAACAACGTACTTCTATTGTCATTTATTTCTGAAGGAATAAAAATAATCAAAATACCTAGATTGCTGAAGCAAAAAAAAAAAATTAAATCTGGTAGTCATTTTTAGAGAGTTTTATATTTAAATGTAGTGTCAGTGTGAGCCCCAAGAGCTTTCCTCAACACCCAGACCCCAAGGCAACGCCTGGATTCTGCTCAAAGTTGGGAAATTGGATGCAGCATGCAGCTTACAGTAGAAAAGTGCAGCTTGCAGAGGAAAGTGACATTTCCCTCATATTCTCAAGGGGAAAACAGATGCATTTGGAGCTGATAAGCAAAGCATTTTTTCTCCCCTTTCTGTTTGTACACACAAGCTGTTAAGTATATAAACCTGAAATCATTATTTCAGAATTATAGAATAATGCAGTTTGGCAGGCAGCTCAGAAGGTCTGTAACTGAATCCCCTGCTCAAAGAATGGTCAGCTTGAGATCAGACCAGGTTACTCAAGGTTTTCTCTTAGAAGAATGGAGTCTGCATAAAAAATGTATCTCTGAAAGAAACAATATATATATGTATATATATGTATATATACTATATTTCATTGATACAGAGAATTAGAAAAGCAGCTTGTTCAAACAGATTTAATTCTGTGATCTAAAACGATGTAGTTCACTCCAAAGTAGCTTCATATGAATTTCCATGGAAACTACAACAGATAGAAGAGCATAGTGACACTATTTGGTAGAGCAAATTCTCAGCTATAAAACTATTTTTTCAACACAGATATCACCATTAGCTGTACAATTTTGCAAGTGATGAATAAAAGGTTGTATGTCACAGCAGCTGGAATCTCACCATTGCTGAAACACACCACCCACAACCTCAAAAAATCACAGAACTGTAGGGAGTTGGGAGGGATCTTTAGAGATCAAGTCCAACTCCTCCACTGAAACAGGTTCCCTGCAATAGATTGTACAGGAAGGCACCCAGATGGGTCTTGAATTTCTCTGGAGAATGAGACTCTACAATGTCTCTGGGCAGCCTGTTTCAGCGCCATGTCACTCACAGTAACTAAGTTCTCTGAACTCTTCAACTTCCTTGTATTAATACAAACTTCCTGTGTTTCAGTTTCTGCCTGTTACTCCTTGTTCTATTGCTGCATGTCACCAAAAAGAATCTACCCGTAACAACTTGTCTCCTGCATTTTGGATATTTATACACAGTTATGAGATCCCTTCTCAGCCTTCTCTTTGACAGACTGAAGAGTCCCAGCCTTTCCTTGTACAGGAGATGCTCCAGCCGCTATTCATCTTTGTGGCCCTCAGTGTGCTCACATCCACTGTTTGGTCCTCACACACATTCAGCAAGTGTTAATGAATGTCACTGGGTGTCGCTTTTTCTGCATGGAGGAATGCAGTTCCACACCTTTATTTCATATGCACTTCCATGTCAGACATCATTTTCTCAGACCGCCCCTCTGCTGCCAGTATTTCATTATGCTGGCCTATGACAGCAAAGGCAGATGTTGGTGCTATGGCAGTAGAGGTTGAACTTTCCTGCCAATATTCCATTACATTTTGTTCCTGTGGGTCAACATAATGAAATAGGAGGTATTACCTTCAGAGTACCACTCATGGAATTGTTTGTAGAAGAGACAAATAAAGGTAAGTTTTGTTTCCTCATGCCATAGATAAAACATTGTTACTAAAAGTAACTGCAATACAATTCATAAGTGAAAGTGTGTTATATTAATTTGACTTCCTGATGACACTATGCCCCTGCTGAGATGATAAATTTACCTAAAAATTAAAGTCTTTGAAATGTAGTAGTACAAGTTCAAAGGCAGTGCTACCAAATCTGCTATTTAATTGCTGTCTTTCTTAAAATCTTTACTGCCAGCTTTGAAAACAAGGCAAACTGGCTATTCCATTTTCAGGGGCTGTGATCATGAGGCACAGTGGTATTTCTAGTGGTACATTTAACTCTTTTTGGTCTTCTGTGAGATTTCAAAACAGCAAAGCTGTAATGTATTACAAAACTACACTCTTCTCATTCTATGCAATACATGAACTGAATGTAACCTAGTATTTGAAAAAAAACCAAACAATTTTTTTTTATTTTTTTTTTTTGTCTACTGAACTAAATTCTAGACTGTATTTAGATATCTGTACAAATACATATACTTGCATCAAGGTAATGGCATCACTGATTTTCCTATCATAGAATCACAGAATCGTGGGGGTAGGAAGGGACCTCCAGAGATCACTGAGTCCAACCCACCTGCCAAAGCAGGCTCCCTACACCAGGTCACACAGGTAGGCGTCCAGGCGGGTCTTGAATATCTCCATAGAAGGAGACTCCACAACCCCCCAGGGCAGCCTGTTCCAGTGTTCTGTCACCCTCACTGTAAAGAAGTTCTTGCAAACATTCGTGTGGAACTTCCTATGATCCCGTTTCTGGCCATTTTCCCTTGTCCTGTCTCCACACACTGCTGAAGAGAGTCTGGCCTCCCCACTTTGTCCCCCACACCTTATGTATTTATAGACCTGGATCAGGTCCCCTCTCAGTCTTCTTTTCTCCAGACTAAACAGACACAGTTCACTTAGCCTTTCTTCATAAGGGAGATGTTCCAGGCCTTTCACCATCTTTGTGGCCCTCTGCTGGACTCTTTCCAAGAGATCCCTGTCTTTTTTGTACTGGGGAGCCCAGAACTGGAGACAGTACTCTATATAAGGCCTTAACAGGGCAGAGTAGAGGGGGAGGATCACCTCCCTCCATTGGCCTTTTCGGCCATGAGGGCACACTGCTGGCTCATGGCCATCCTGTCGTTCACCAGGACGACCAGGTCCCTCTCCGCAGAACTCCTCTCCAGCTGGTCGTCCCCCAACCTGTACTGGTGCACGCAATTATTCCTCCCTATGTGCAAGACTCTACACTTGCTTTTGTTAAACGTCATATGGTTAGTTACTGCCCAGCTTTCCAGCCTGTCCAGGTCTTGCCGAATGGCAGCACAGCCTTCAGGTGTGTCAGCCAATCCTCCCAGCTCCATTTAATCAGCAAACATGATGAAGGTAGCCACTATCCCCTTGTCAAGATCATTGATGAAGATGTTGAACAAGACCAGACCCAGCACTGATCCTTGGGGAACACCGCTAGTTACAGATCTCCAACTGGACTCTGCACCACCAATGACGACCCTCTGTGCTCTGCCTGTCAGCCAGTTCTCAGCCCACCTCACTGTCCACTCATCTATCCCACACTTCCTCAGCTTTGTTATAAGGATGTTGTAGGAGAAAGTATCAAATACCTTGCTGAAGTCAAGGTAGAATACATCTACCACTCTCCCCCCATCCACCCAGCCAGTGAAAACATCATAGAAGGCTACCAGGTTGGCTGAGCATGACCTTCCCTTGGTGAACCTATGCTGACTACTCCTGATAACCTCCTTTTCTTCCAGTTGTCTGTAGATGGCATCCAGCATAAGCTGTTCTATCACCTTTCCAGAGTCAGATGTTAGTTTGACTGGCCTGTAATTACCCGGATCTTCCTCCTTGCCCTTTTTTGAAGACCAGAGTGACACTGGCTATTTGCCAGTCTTCAGTCACCTCCCCCATTCTCCAAGACCTCTCAAAGATGATAGAGAGTGGTTCACCAATCACCTCTGCCAACTCCCTCAGCACCTGGGGATGTACCCCATCAGGCCCCATGGACTTATGAACACTGGTGTTGCCTTGGTGCTCATGGGCCACCTCTTTCCTGACTAAAGGGATGTCTTCCATTCCCCAGACCTTCTCACTAACCTCCAGGACCCGGGATTCCTGAGGGATAGATTTTTCACAAAAGACAGAAGCAAAGAAGGCGTTCAGTATATCCGCCTTCTCAGCATCCCCCATTACCAGAACACCCTCCTCACTTAGTAGGGGACCCACATTCTCCCTAGTCGTTGATCTATACATCATATATATATTCTATCAATACAGCCAAAAGCTTGAGACACCTCAAGCATTATCCTTCCTTTTTAGCATACGTGGTAGAAAAGAGATGCTACTTTTCCTTAATAAAATGTAAAATTAAAAAATATGTGCACATTTCCATTTTTGAAATAAAGCCAGGGATACATTCATTTATTTTCCTTCACATTCCTAGGTGATTTCAACAGTAAACTATTCACACTGTACAGATCTATTCAACATATGATCTGGAGGTAGCTGTTGTATTTTTTCCTTTCACTTGAGCTTGTGCTAACAATTAAAACACTAGAGATAAAATACTAAAAATAAAAACTAAATGTTTAACCCGATCATTTCTCTAGAGATCATTTCTGATCATTTTCACTGTTTTATTCAAATCCTTTAGCAGTTTGTTCCCTTCTCTACCACAAATCTTGTAGAGCTAATTATGAGCATTTCTAAGACTTTGCAAGGTAATTTAACCAAACAATAAAGTCTAGCAATACTGCCAAGCAATATATCATAGGCTGGAGCCAAACCCTTGCTAGGTGCATTTAAATTGGAACAGAATAAAGACTCACTTATTCTCATACAGTTTTACTGTATATAAAAAAATAACAATAGTAGCAAATAGCTCTAACACATGAAGCAGTAGAAGGAACAGTTTTGTTGTGCTATGCCTACATGAAACTACGCATAAGTAAAGTAATAAACATTTATTTTTAATACGATCTAAAACTTCTACCCAAGAATCTAACTGCTCGAACAAGAACATGATTGATAGCACCAAGAATATTACTTAGTAATTCATTATTCCATGAAGTTGTTTTTGTTATTATAAGATATATACATTCAGCCTCCACTCAGGCTCTAGTGAAGCTAAGTTTACTCTACTGCAAAACTGCACTACTTCCTGAAGGTTAACAAGAAAGTGGGAAATCTCGCCAATCCTTGAGAAAAAGACACTCTTAGGCTATGGGGCAGGTGTGGAGTGGTTGGTCATAAATTTGTATTTAGGTTTGCTCAAAGAGTAGCAAATAGGCAATGAATAAGAGTTTTGTGTACTTTTCTTTCTTTACTAAGACACTACCTTTAGTTGAGACTGTAGACAGCATCAGGGACTAATGCTAGACAGAACTCCAGTCTTCAGAATAAAAACATAACAGGTCTGATATGTCTACATCAAGCAATTAAAATTCCTACCCAGTTATGAATGGCAAAATCTAACCAGATTATCAACAATAACTAGAAAATGTGGGTCTAAAGATCTAGTTGTTAATTAAAATTATTAATGGAAAACTTGCTCAGTCTAAAGAACTATTGCTACTTCTGCTAATTCTTATAATGACCCCAAGCCTTCACCATCATCATCTCTGTCTTGTCACAGTACAGAAAATTCACTCTTGCTCATGCTCCCATCTAGGTCAAGCTTTGTTGGAAGTAGTGAGATAATAGCTGGATTATAGGCATTATAGCTGCCTCATACTATCTGAATATATAAAGATATGAAAAGCATTAACTATTAAAATATTTATGGAAAGATTAAATTAATTATTTAATAAAGTATATTTTGTAGCAATATGCTCAAAATAAAACATCCAGTGCTGAGTAAAGAAAAATCAGATATTTGTGACTGAAACAATGATCCTTAAAATAAATAGTAAGTATTGAAACTGAACGTACAGTTCTAACAATTAAAAGAAAAACAACACAGTCTTTCTTGTAACATAACTGTTATAGTCTAGGATTTATAAATCCTTTTTTCTCAGCAGCTAATTAGTGCTTCATATTCCCCAGGGGTTTTAAGCACTTGCTAATGATTTTATCATGTAGCCTGTAAAATCTTCACAACAGACCGATGATTAAAGATTGAAGTTGTCTCTATATATTTTTCTTTCCAGATCACTGAAATTGGCTGGTTTTGAGTCAATTTACACTGCAGCCCCAACTCACAAACTATCTCTAGTCAGAATTCCTATGGGTATCACCTCCCATCTATAGAAATAAAAGCTCTAACACTCATCAGGCAAAAGCTTTTCAGATCGCAGTAATAAGGAATTTGAATATAAGCCACAAATTACTACCCTTTATATACTGGTGCTTCTTCAAGCTTTTTTGCTCCATTATGAGAATGAGGTTGTTCCTCTGAAACTCTATCCACCTTCTCAGTTGTATGGCAGAATGAAAACTGATTTCTATCAGTAGCTCTCTTTGCAGACCTCATTTGGTACAAGTATTAAGATATTCACAGTAAAATCTGGTGGTGATGTTATATTGTAAAAGGGATATACTTTATATTTACAGAAGTAACCAGCAGAAGCATGCAGCAGATTGGTGACATTGTTTTCATCTGTAATTTCTTCTTTGTATAACTTCTAACTCCATGTATTTTGCTAGGATGCTGCAGGCTGCATTACTTTACCTGAAGAATATAGGCAGTGGTGTGCTATTGGCTTCTTACAATACACTTCTATCCCAAGATGGCAGATATATTACGTAAACTTTCAATAATATACTGATACTTAAAATTATTAAATCAATATGTATATGCTGTATACTGTCTTTACAACATGAACCAGAAAAAAGAATGTTCTCACCGTACTCTTATTTATGACTGCATTTGTGTTACGAGTTCATTGTTACAGCTCTTTCAAAACTACATGATTTGGCAAGAACAAAATTAATAAAAATTTGATCAGGCATAAAATGACTGCATTTTTGGTTAAAGTGCAGAATGGTAGCACAATATAGGTATGGTACAGCTTTTGTTTTTATTCAGCTATTTAGTATGCTGTAGGTATAAGTGAAAGACTTAAACCAAACATCAACACCGAACCTTTTAGATGTTAATGTGATGATAGCTGTGTTATTATGAGTTTAATGATATCTAGCGCACACAAGAATACATAGGTGTCATGCTGGGAAACCAATGATCTGGCTCTCATTTTGACTGCAGGCAAAGAATATCTCATCAAAGCTATAAATTTCATGAGTCTGTTCCCAAATTTAAAACCCGTAAGGAAATGGCTTTCATGGTTCAACAGTTTTAAAGGGTTGCTCTTACTTGGCTTTGTAACAAGAAAATTAATAGTTCTTCTAAAACAAATCAAAAATAAAATTGTGCCATAGCTGCATGCATTTTCATGCCATTGCCTTCAGCATTTCACTTCCTTTTCCAGATAGGACCACTGCAGAATCCACATTGAAGGCAGCGTGGGGAAACGTTTATAACTTGCTATGACTTCACACTACAGTGTTAGATAGGTGGAATAAGTTGTCTATTCATTGCTATGTAAAACTCGTTTTCTTCAGGTCATGTGAAATAGAGCCAGTTTCTAATCAACTTTCACTTTCCAGAGAGTAAAACCTATCTAACCTAATGTCAGAGAGAGTTAGTTTCTGCAGTGTGATGCAGAACAACCAACCCAGAGGTAGAAGCCTTATGGGACTGCAATAACACAGAAGTAGTAAAGCGATATAATTCTCTTTCAGTGTATTCTGTTTTGCTTTAAAAATTCTCACTGCATAAACACCAATTCTCCTGAGAATGAATAATCATATTTAAATCATTTTCTTAATGCAGAAGTATGACAATGCTCTCTAATGAGCAGAAAACAAATATTGTGCTTGGATTAGCTGTTGTATATCACATTTCATGCCTGTAATGCACTATGATCAGCTCTGTTCAGGAGAAAAGCCGTAAACGAACACCACAAATACAGCGTAGTAATACATTTCAATATTTCATTAACAAAATACCAAGAATACTGTGAATCCTCATTTCAACCAGTAGAAAGACATATGTATAGTAGGAATAAAATACCAAGATATATTTCCTTCTGTGGAGTATCCTTATAACTGCACAATGTTTAAGATTCTGCTATTTCAGATGAATAGCATCAGTGTCAAAAGCAGCTTTGCTTTTGTAGCTAATGTCAAACGAGAAGCATTTGGAATGAAAATCCTGCTTGTGTGACAAAAGCAGTGGGGCTTTATACTAAGGAAATCCATTTTAAATACTAGCAACCTACTACACATGTATGCATGATACAACCTGATGTACACTATTACAGATTAGAAAAGGTTTTCTGCATTTGACTGCAAAGAGCTCCCACACCTCCCAGTGCTGGCCCTGGGTGGGGGAGGGGTAGGCCTACAGGAAGCTGAAACGTCAGAAATCCTTTCCAAAAACAAAAACTGTAGTAATAAACAAATTTGCTCATGTCTGAGGATGAAGTGATTGTGTGTAATAGAATAAAACAGCATTGGAGTCTCACAGTATCCCAGATAGGCCACTGGCATTCCACAAGAGAGAAAAAGCAAACATGGAGCAATGAACAAAAAACCAACAGCAATCCATCATGGACTGTACAAAAAGTGGTAAATTGGCTTTAATATGAGGAAAATGACAGCTTCTCTTCAAGCATGAAAAACGTGATTATCCCCTAAGTCACCCTAAAATAGCTATTACTGGGGTAAACGAGAAAACTGAGATTCCCAACTGGGGACCATCATCACTGTTGTTCTTGACAGGGATGGAGTGGGAAACAAATAGCTCTTAATCTAGACTTTCAGAGCAGCATGTGACTTTTATTATTCAAGGACAGCACTGGAGGAGGAAGAATAAAATAAAAATATATATATTAAAGCTGGCTGCTCAGGCACAAGTACATATGTGTGTCTGTGTATGTTTACATTCAAGGAATGTCCTGCTCTGTAGAAATGGCTGTAGTCAGTTAAAATAAAGCTGTGTAAACTTTTGCTCATCTCATCTCTTTAAGCCTTTGAACATATTCTGATATGCTTTAAGCTTCATTCTACACAAGATAAGACTGCTTTTGGTGTCCAAGTTGGCTTCTGAATGCAGCATGGACATGCCTTTAATAAAAGGCACAATATTCTGTACTAGCTTTTCAACTTTGTTCTCCTGGGGCACAACGCTGAATGTCATCATGTTGTAACTGTGTAGGCTAGCTGCAACTATTTACACAGTGCTTTGTGCGCAAAACACTTTAAGATAATGAGTAAAAAAATGCATGATGAAATTCATACCATTAGACTAAAAAATGCAAGAATATACAAAAAATACAAAGCTCTTTAGAGAAATTGGCTATAGACAAGTCAGCAAATCTCAGTTTTTCTAGAAGGGACAAATTTAGGTCTGCATTTTGACTCAGTCATTTGTTTTGCTTAATCTCAAATCCACCTGATTATGATAACATAATATTGATAATTATTATTATTTTGCAGTTGAATGGCTTTTTGAATTAAATAACTTAACCTAGGGACAGGTTTCTATTTTTCAGCCCAGAATGTAGACTTTGGGTGACATACACTGGATGTTTGTAGAAGTATGATTTATGGGATTGCACTTTCATGTGAAATTTTTAAGAGTGTAGGAAAGATACAGTAATACTTCTCTTAAGATCTTCAGCATTATACAACAAATAGAACTTTTTTTAACATCTGTACTGCCTTTCTCATGCAAGTGTTTGAAGATCAACAATGCATTTTCAAAATAATATTGAAAAGCAAATATCTACCTTTTTCATCTCAGGCTACTATATAGTCTAGAGAAAGTAGCCATCATGAAGTGAACGAAAATAGACCATTTTGCAAGACTGAGAATATATTTGCTGATTTTGTATGACAATTTGTGTGGATAAACCCAAATTCGAACTTTGTTAAAGAAACATGCGTAATTGAAGCTCATGAATCAGAAAGGAATTTATAAAAGATATTGCTTGAGCATAGGTATGTTCCTTTTAACTATAAAACTATAATTTATATAGATGTGAGAAAACTTAAGATTGATACTATTTACAATCTGATTTACCAGTCAATATACAGAAATAGCAGTAATAATTTGGAAGACTGAGAAAAAGACATAAAGATCTTCAGTGGAAGGAAGATACAACCCTCCTAGAGCAAGGGACATGGGCAAATGTGGCTTCAATTCTGAAACAGAATAATATTCTTATTTTCTTCACTATATCAAGTGAAAGTATTAAGCTATAAACCTATATCTGAGTTTCTTGTGCTCATGTTCCCACAGATTTATAAATAGAAGTAAATAAAAAAAGATTTTTTTTAGGAAGTTTTTTTTTTTTGTTTTTTTTTTTTTTTTAATTTTAGATTTTCAGTATTCACTTCAGATCTGATGATGTAGAAAGAAATTATTTTATGCTGTTTAAATGCAAAGATTGCTACAAAGAAATTAGAACTGGGTGGGATGGCCCAATCAAGACAAAAATGTGGCATTCATTAAAAAACTAAGATTGTGTGAAGACGGAAAAATTTTACAAGGAGGAAAATGATGATACCATATGAAATAACTTAGAAGTCACAGACGGCAAAAGCACGTAAAACTAATTATATATGAAAACATATTGTATAAACCACAAAATCATTGCCTTCATCCAATCCCCAGCCATGCTTATTTTAACCACTGTTCAGAAGAAATTTCAGAACTTCAGCACATAACATAGATCTGACTTATCAGTATCAAAGCTTTTGCTCAGAAATACCAAAATGTGTCTCACTTATAACTATCCAGTAATAATAATATTACATGGTGTAATTAAAAAAAAAAAAAAAAAGTAAAATAATAATGTACTGTTTGCTCACTACGTGTTTTTAGTGATGTTTTCAGTGATCCATCAGCTTTCTTTACCATGTTCAAAAAGCTTTTAGAATTCATTGGTATGGTGCTCAGTTCTGATAATTCAGCTTTTAATATAATCACAAACATCACCAGGAGCTACGTAATTAATTTCCCAGTGTAAAATGAATTTAAATTTCAGTGACTTTATTGAGAACTTTATTGTTAATTTTACAATGAGAAACTATAATCACTGTTACACAACTTGCAAATATTTAAAACAAGAACAGCAATCCCCTATTTTTTTGATTTTTTCTGTTCCAAATTCAGTTCCTGAGATGGATTTTCAGCCTCAGCTTCATTTTCATCTTCCTGTAAAAGAAAATGAAAACCCAAACATTAATCAATTTACTGAAGCACACTTTTAATACTTATGCATATGCATAGGGTTCTGTACATACTTCTGCCATCCTTCTCTTCACCAACAAGTATAAAAATAAGCAAATAACATCATGTATTCAATCATTTGTTTCTGCTCAATAGCTGAAATAAAAACACTCAAAATATAAATAAGACTAATCATCTACATTCACAGTAGAAGAATAATTTAAGAAGTAAAAGTCTCAGTTATAGCCATGACCAATCTGCAGGTTGGTTACACAAAGAAATTACTAAAACCCACACAGTTTGCAGCAGACAGTACTTCACACCTTTCCTTTGTTCTTGACAAGAGGTTTCCACTAAATTATTTTCAAATGCAAGAACTTTCATCATTGTTCTAAAAATTACTTTTGAAAAGCATCTGCCATTGAAAAATGTTTCATTTTTTTGAGACCAGATACGTTTAGTTCACCCTTTGATAAAAGACAGTAAATTTCACTTCAGCGACACTTTATGTGCTGCAGCATCGTATTTTTGTCCCATCTAGCATATTTTCTTGACAGGTCTGCCAATTTTCCAATTACTTGTACCACCATATGTTATCTGAAGATCAGTCAGGTCTAAAATAGGAAACATGAGCATGTCAGGCAGCAGCATGCTTACAATATTCTACAGCTTCAACTCCAAGAGTTGGGCTCATAATTCATGATGGGTTTAGCTGGATCATGCTGAAAAAATGAAGTGACATCATAAAGACCATTTCCATAGGAACTCGTATTATTTTGTGTCCAGTACAAAACTGTGACTTCCAAAATATAAATTAAAGAAGTCTGAGAAAATTATTTCATAGGGCAACTTGCAAGCCATCATCACATCAAAAACAGCCATTGTCATACATTCAAAGTATGGCCAGTTTTCCTGCCTCTATTTAATTCACAATAACATACAGAGAACTTTTCTCACTTTGGAAACTTTAAAAAAAAGCAAACAAACAGATGTTTGGGAGTGAAAAAATATTCTGATTGCTGTAACACCAGTCTTCAATAGTCAATATTTGAGAAAGAGATATGTCAGGGATGTTGGATGGGACCCAGGATCCAAGGGTGTAGTTTCCTGCATTAAATCAGCAACTTCATTCTTCTATGCAAATCTTGAATCCTAGTGTTCCTTTCATTACATCAAAGAGTGTTTTGTAAGGATAATTATAATAAAGATTCAGAGATACAAAACATAGAGGAAGATCACATGAACTTCACAAAATAGAATAGGACCAGAAAATCTTATTAAAAAACATTGTGTCATAATATGTTACACAACATTAGAGTAAAATTGAATAGCTCATTGTTCTATTAAAGAAAGGTATGCCCCTAATCATTTTAGTTTGGTAAGGTATTGCAACAGGCTGCCCAGAGAGCTTGTGGATGCCCCATCCCTGGAAGTGTTCAAGGCTAGGTTGGATGGGGCCCTGGGTAGCCTGGTCCAGCATTAAATATGGAGGTTGGTGTCTCTGCCTGTGGCAGGGGGGTTGGAGACTCAAGATCCTTGAGGTTCCTTGCAACCCAGGCCATTCTGTGATTCTGTGATAGTTCCAAATCTTTTTCCCTTCCAGAATAGAGTAGGCACCGAGAAACATTTTCACAACTGACTACTTAAGGCTAAACGCTTTCTTCTTAACGTCCTGGATTGACATATCTTCAATTATCTTTAAAACACTTAGTGACCTCTGTTTTTCTAGTTTGGGTGTGAAAACATCTATACACACGTGTGAAACCTAAGTTTATTGATTTGTAGAAATTACAAATGTAGCATATATTTAAAAGAGTGTGATGTACAGTGCACCCATAGAAACAACCAAGGAGCAATGTGTAGCTAAGCTCAGATGCCTGCTTATAGAAAATAAAGAATACAGCAAATGTTGAATAAAAAAGCAGAAAAAAAAAACAGCAACAAAAAAGCAGCAAGGTTCCTTCAGGTCAGGCTTGTTAACAAAGGAACAGCAAGTCGGTATGTTTCTGAAGGTCATTACCTATAGAAGTTGTATTTCTGCTGACCTCAATGCCAACCAATTCACCTCTCTAGCACATAACCTGCTGTTATTGCAGTGTCTGTGTCCTCCTCCTTCATACAGGCAAGGTAAGCCCTACATGGTCAATCTTTCCCAGCACACTTGAGTTGGCGTTTAGGGGTTCCACTTGTAAAGGAAGCATGCAGAAATTTCAGACTACAGAGAAAAAGACCTGGGCCTTGTCTTCACTACAGGCGGGCAAAGGGATATAAAACTGACATTAGCTTCCTGGGCCTATTTTTTGGGACAAAAATGTTTTATCCATTGAAAAAGATTTTATAATAGAAAGTAGCTTTGTATAGACTTGAAACGTTTTAATTTTCTGCTCTAAGGTCATGCTTGCTATCTGGCAGATTTCCTAGTTTACAGTAGCAGCTGCAGTGCATCATTTTTTCTTAGAAGCAGAAACAATGGTTGGCTGGTTAAAGGAAGTCTAGGTTTTGCTCTGCACGAATTCTAAAGACAGAAGCATCTGCTTTGGGATATTTTGCAGAATCGGTGCCCTTTCTTTTGTTCATTTCCTGCTGCTTCAACCAGGTAAAATGTATTTAAACCAGTAAAATGTACATGAGTATAAATTGGATTTATGTGGGCAGACTAGTACATTCAAGTCATCAAGGGCCCTGGATGTTATCTTGTTTTTTTGTTATTTTGATGCTTTTTTGGAAAAAGAAAGCTACAAAAGCTTTCTGAACATGCTCTGCATCGGATATCTCAGCTTTTTGTAGAGGCACTTTTACCCCATCTCCATTTTCTAAGAACAGAAAGCATCACGTATTATTTTGAAATGGAAATCAGAGCTTAGAATCTCCAAAGATGGGTAATTTGTGCAAAATGAAAGATGGTTCATCTTTCTTACAGTATGCATTCACAAAGGGAGAAAATATTCTCTTTGTTACATGAATCTTCATCCAGATCAGTTCCCTGATCTGTACATTACCACATGAACAACAGTGTCAGGACAAAAGAGACTGGTGGGGGACACAGGAAAGTATGAGCTAACAATTCTGATTCCCATTCTGCTTTCTGCCAGGAAAAAAAAAAAAAAAAAAAAGTGATGGTGGTGGCCTGAAAACCAATTCGCTGATTACTGAAAATTATCGGAACATTTTCAGATATGATCTCATGATATATAAGAAAAGCAACATCACTGTCAGTAAGTAAACTTGGGAAGGACTTGTACTGGCAATATAGAGTGTATACACTGACCATATTTCAAGGTGAAAAGTCTTACTGTTCCTTCAGTTTAGTGACAATGCCAAGTTTCTAAGTAATTTTTATTCTTCTTAACTCAAGGAATCCCAATGATAGCATATACAATACTAAATTGGAGTTTCCAGTGTCACTAAAAATGTTTGAATTTTCAGCTAACTAGTCTATGTACCTAATTATAAAGAAATGGTGGCTGACTGAAGATTAAATATATATAATATATTTGTTTTACTGATTACCACTTACCATTATAAAGCTTTAAATTCTGAAGGAAAGAAAAGGAAAATCTTTTATTTTTGTTGTTAGTTAAAATAGTTGTTGATAGTGGTGTGTAAAGTTGCTATTACTGGTTTAAATATTAATGAATGTGTAGGTGAAACACTGAACTCCAGTTTCTGTTTGACAAAATTCAGTTCACATTTCTGTTAGTATCTCACATCTCTATTTTACATTATTATTTACTTTGCTTCTGGTCACCCTATGACTCTACTGACTAGTGCTTTCTGCCCTAAGAATCCTGAAACAGAACAGATCTTTTGTTGTTAAAATGTTAAACCATCAAAGTAGATTTTGCTAGCAGATGTCACAAGTCAAACTCCTCTTGATATCTTTTCTGACTACAGCCAACTGTCAGTTCAAACATTAAGTGGATTTTGAATACACTCACATAAAGTATGCACCAACACATCTGGAGATTTGTAACAGTAGTAAAGAGAAGTGAATCCCTCAAGATGTTATTACTATTGAGACTATCACTTGTCTCACTGAAAAAGTGAATTCAAGAACCCAAAGGATATTTTCATGTTGAAATGAATTAAGTTTACTAGTCTGGAATTGTTCTTTCAAATTTGCAAAAATAACAGTGACGAGGAGAAGAACTAATGGCTTTAAAAAGCACTGCTGCTGCACATCTCATGAGGGGAGACTTTCCAAACCAGCTGATTTCTAAGTGGTCTTTATGGAACTGGATAAGATCCTTTCGATGTCCTACAGATGATTTCAAATGCCCTGTGAGCATCTGTTGGTTCATGCTACTTAGTCTACATCTGTTAGCTGAGCATTAGTGGATCACAGTACCGGAACAGGACCAAGAATTTAAAACTCAGAGCCCACAGTCTGCCACCTAAATAAATGTTGTGAATTATGAGTGTACTGAGCATTTAGTACCTCTTCTAAAGATAAATGGAATATTTTGAAATTTAGATGTGTTTAGGTGGCAAAAAACTGGGGGGATGTGGCTGACTTTCATGTTCCAACTTCTGAAAATTTTGATTTGACACTTGAGAGAGTGTGATTTGGTCATATTACTTCATCCCCTTTGTAAGCATGTTGAAGGTCAACTACAAATTATGCTCAAAGCAGAGAACAAGAAGCCCCACGTGGAAAGTTATTTTTATAGTAGTTATTCCAGAATATTCCCTTGTAGACAAATCTTGACATAAAAACAAACAACTCCTCCCTCCGAGAAACAGAGTTTCTTTTTATTTCATTGGTTACTTACATGAATTCTGGAAGACAACAGTGAATGAGACAGTTCTTAACTCTACAGGGAATCTGACAGTATTCTGTACACAGAACATATCACGTAACTGTGCTAGGAAATGCACAGTTTCACAGATCTGTGCATTACATCACATCTGCAATTTCTAAAGTTCTACTACAAAAGGAATAATCAATAAAATGAAGTTATTGTTTTTGTCCTGTGTGAAGTTTAAGCTATGTTATAAATTTAATAAATGCGGTATGATGGAAACAAACATCTGAGTAAGTTAGAAAATGACCAACATAAAAGTATGCTACTACATCAAGACATGACTGAGGAGTTCTCCATGCTACTAAATAAATTAGAAATACCATCTCAAAAACACTCACAAACAAATTCAGACACTACCACTTTTCATATTAACTTAACCCCAAAGACCTGTAACACGACCTGTATAATAAGCTTCATTGAGGTTGTGCAGTTGGTCACAAGAAACATTAAGTACTTCAAACTCTAAAAATAAAGTCTTGAAACATTTGTCAGCAAATAATGACTAGAAAAATATTTTGTTGTATACTCAAGTATAATAAAAATAATTATCCTGTAGAATCCAGAAGAATAAAGAATGTTCCTCATTGAGAACACGGTCAGAAGACCTGGTCTCTATTATGGACCATGTCCTCCAAATTGCAGTCTGTACGCTTTCTTTGGTCGCATCACAAACCTCACGCAAGCTCCAAATTGCTTGAGTGCCTGAGACACCACCAGAAAGGTCTCTGCTGCTAGCATAAAGCAGAGACTAGACTCCTCTCAGGGCAGCAGTTTTCCACACTCAGGTAGGTGGAAAGCAATCACCCTAAATACTTGCTAACTATCATTCCTAATATTGGCTAATTCATAAATACAAGAAAAATCACTACTTACAATCAAAATGTGACAGTTCATAGATATTGCAGGTCGTATCTCATTGAGAAGATCTTTGCACACTAGCATTTTTAAACCCTCAGTCCAGACAAGAGGTATTTCATCACCTACCTCACAGATTCTAGCGAGCAAAACGCTAACTGGAAATAGGTAAAAATTATGAACTCTTTAAAAATACATCAGGGAAAAGGGACTTTAGAACCTACGACAGCTTTTCTTTGTGTAAGTTTAGTTCTTGCTTTCCTGTGCAATAGGCTGAATGTGGAGGAAAAAAAGAGTTTGCAGGACTATAAACTGAGTCTTAAGTCAGCCTCTGTGTTAAATCAGCAAAAGGTGAGCAACCAACACTAAATCAAAAGTTATTTTTCTTCCAAAGCCTGTGCTATGTGCTTCAAACGTATTGCTGACAAGCCTTACAAAGAGTGGTGCAAAAATACGGAGTACAACTGGAACACTTCTTTACAAAAGGATATTAGGAGCAAATATATATTTCTCATGGTGGATGACAGTTTTCTGTCAGTGCAGCCCTGCAGTGATAAGGCAGCTGTTTGTTTCCCAGGAAAAGGAGACCCTTGCTGCATGGATCATTTTCATACTGACAGCCTCGACAAGTTTGACATTTGCTTCATGAAGTATTCTGAAGCAGCCATCAAGAAAATGCACCCTCTGGGACCACTGGCAAGCTGACAGTCGTACCTTTTAATGTGCCATCTCCATTAATTCTTACTGCTAAACCCCACGAAGTTCCTACGACAAAGTCTCTGCTGATCTGCTAACATTAAAAAATGGAGGGTATCAACGAGCTAAGCATTATAATGTAAGTAAACATGACATCAATAAACTGGAAGCAGTTCCCCATCCCATTTTGTTGTAAATACTGCAACTGGAACTGCCGGGGGTGGGGGGTGGTCCTTTCACGAAGCAGTGCAAGGCTCTGCACTCTAGGTGGCAATGCAAGACCAGGAGAACCTCTGACACTCCAGCTTCCCTTCAGAAGATATAAGCAGCTGCGTGCTTATCACAGCCTCTTTCCTTTAACTTGTACAAGAACTTGAAGGCTTTTGGAAATGGTTGTCAGTGTTTTGTATTTTCTATCTCCTTGTTTCTAATTCTGATTATACAGAATTATTATACAGAAAAATGTAGCATCGCAAGAGTCCTTGCAGCAGAATTGCATTTAACGTTTAGCACAGAAGTGGAATTTTATGCCAGATTTCCAATCCTCCATCTGTTTCTCTCCTTTTTAGGAGGCAACCATTCCACTGAGTGGCCCTTTTGGCTGTCTGCCACTCCAGTTGGGATGCTCTTCAGGGCAGGTGGTGTTTGAAACCAAACCATTGTTTTACAAGTTCAGCTGGTTCTCCTTGAAGAAAAGTACAGGAAAACGTCTCCTTTTTAAACAAATTGAATCTTTAAAGATTTTGGTTTATGAACTTCACACTGTATCTATAAAAGCTAAATATTACAAGCCTGAAATATCAACAGTGAAATAGCTGGAAAGCTATTTCAAGGGGATTGATTGTACTGTGCCTGTACCTGAAAGGACAGGCTTCCTTAATCTCCACTCCTGTCGTAAGATGCATGCTCATCTCTTATTCCTGTCTTTTATATCTGACCTCATCATGATTAAGATCCTTTCTAAGGCAGATTTGTTGCTCAATTATACCACTTACATCTGTGCATAAATAAACATACAGATGCTAATCACAATAGCATTTTCATAATGTAATCATTATTTTCATGAATTATGAATTTAAAAGTTCCACTGTATATATACACTCACTACTACAGAAAACTCCATACCCTAGAAATGCCTATTCTTATCAAATCAAGATTATTTTCAATATCTACTGTTAAATTCCTGCCATATTTACTGTATTTGTTTACCAAATTATAGGAAGCAAAACTTTTTGATGTTAAGGATTAAAATAGCATTTTCTTACAGCAGCGACATGAGGACAAAAGGTTCTCAGCGGTGAGGAACGAGCAGTTCTTTTAAACATTTTTATTTCTATGTGCAGTGCAATAACAAGCAAAGAAATAAAAGGTTTTCTTATTGGTTTTTGTTTGTCTGTTTGTTTTGTTGCTTTTTTTTTTCTGCTGTTCAATTGTTAGGCTCTACACATGGATTACTGACTGATATTTGAAGATTTTTTTCCATGCTTTAACTATTTTTTTCACAAATAAGTTTGGGTGTACACAGTCTTTGATCAAGGGTTCCAAACATTATTTGTTCCCAAAGTGATCTAAAACATATAACAGAAACCCAGGCACAAACGACTTCCACAAAAATGCTTTTGCAAACTACAGCCTAGAGTCAAATATACCACACTAAATATCCATGATGTACATGATTTGAACAGAAAAAGAGAACTGTTGTGTGAAAGGAATACATTTATCTCAATAACAAAGAAAATTTCAACTTTAATGAAAATGTTTTAGGAAAGATGAGTGCATTGCATGCTTCTGATCAAAATTAATTAGAGTTTTAATGTTTTACATTTCCACCATAATTCTTTAAATGGTGCATTTATTTCATAGTAATAAACACTCGGTTCATTAAGTAAAGTTCAAAATCTGTGTTACTCGCTACATTTAACAACCGTTGGCCCTCTTTTTCAGTATTTCTTGATTCAGATTTCCAAAGCATTGAATAAGCAATTGAGGAACACAAATTTCATGACTCTGCATATTTAGGATTCCTATTTTATCTATGACAAAGGGCAATTAATCTACCATTCTATTCTGAATTCTAACCTTAGTGAGCCATGATAGATACTGAAATGAACTTATAGGAAATGCTTAATTAAATTACTGTAAAAAGCACAACAAAAGTTTTCTCCTTATGACTAAAGGAAATTTATTTTTAAAAGTCTGCTGCAGTATTATAAATTGGGAATTCATGAAAACATTTCTATAATGTGATAACTAACAATTCAGAAATCTGTCTCTTTTTTATTTTATATTTCAGCAGAGCACTTCACCTGAGTACAGCCATGAGATTTTGTTCAGGCTCAAGGCACAAAAGATGGATCTTTCAATGGAGTTAATACGATAACATGGCCAGCTGGACAACAGAGCAAATACCTGTATCTTACTCATCTATTTTACAAAAAGCACTATTAAAAAATGTTGTGAAAATGCCTTTGTATAATGTTATAAATGCCTTTGTTATAATGCCTACTTTTAATGACATTAAATTGCCAATAATACATTATAGAAATAGAATAAGCTCTGTATGTAGGCAGCAGGATTAGCTATGGCAACAAATAACACCTGTGCCACTGACAAAGAAATCAGACCTGGAAGAGGATTTTTACTTTTTAGTTTTTAAACACAATTGCTTTTCATAGGTCCCGCAAAAACAAAGGGACGTTCAAACCTCTAGTGACATGAATACATCCAGTTATGTTAATGACTTACAGTTTCATCAAACACTGCAATAGATTTCCAGTATTATGTTATTAATTTATTTAATGTGTATTATTTATACAACAGTCTTTACATTTATAATCAAATTACTTGACAGAATAAATTCTGCATGGCAAAAGCAGAAAATCTGCTTCTTTTTACCATTCTTTTGGCCCCCACACATGCGGTGTTTAGTAAAAAGGAAATGCATATTTTACCACAATATCAATAAAAGGATTAAATTTAGAATTTAACAATTATAATAAGCCAAATTTTACAGTGATTTCAACATCAATTAAATATAATCCCCAGAAGTGCGCTGTAGTCCAGGATCTGATCCACATCTTCACACTACCAGTAGAGGTAAGTCCCTCATGGAAGACCTATGCTTACCCTACAGTTATAATTAATTTAATCTGAATTGACATTGGCATTATGGACCTTCCTAAAAGTCAAAATTATTCCTTTATGAAACATATGTTCATTCTTTTAATTACACAGTAAGACTCAAACATTAATGCTATGGACCTCAGATCAAATGTGGCAAGAAGTCTATGGTACAGAAATTGGGATTCAGTTTGCTTGACAGAAAGGACAGATTTGTAAATTTGTTGTTATATTTTGACTTTATTTCTGTACTGAAGGTAGCATTTACTGTTCTGATTCTGTAATGATGCATGTACAGTCCTGTTTCATACAAAGGAGCACCTCAGCTGTATCTGAAGCATCAAAGGTATACACATAGATAATAAACACATAGCAAAAGTTGAATCAAAACTGTAACATAATAAACTCATGTTTCAGTATTTTCAAACGGATCAGTTTCTAAATATAAGATTAATATATTATGCTTAGCAGTAGAATGAATTCTCTTCAAGCTCCACTTTAAATTTCCAGCTGGAGTCTTTGCATTTCCAGGTGGGGTTTGACACTGGCTCCAGCTGTGATGGAACTGAATTTTCCCATAGCAGCCAATACAGTGCTCTGCTCTGCATGTGTATCGAAAGCAGCACTAATATTATGGCTGCTGGCAAGCAGTGCTGGCATGGCACCAAGGCTGGTTCCTCAACCTGAGCCATTGGGCTGGGGGTGAGCAAGAGCTGGGGATGTCACAGAGTGAGGGCAGCTGATCCAGACAGACCAGAGGGATATTCCTTGCTATATGGAGTCATGTTCAGAAATAAAAGCTGGGAAAGGGAAAAAGGGATGTGAATGAGAAAGCGGCGAGTTCTCAATAATGAAAGTATTGGTCTCCCCCAGCAATTCAAGTCCTGTTTCTCAAGAAGTGGCAAAACATTGTTTCCTGAAGGGAAGTAGAGAATAACTGTTTTCTTCTTTTGCTTCTGTGATAACTTTGTTGTTGTCATTACTGTTTTCTTTTCCTTTAATTCAACTGTCCTGTTTGCCTTTTTTCAGCACATTTTCTCCCCATTCTTCAAGGGGGGAGGAGTGGGAGGGCAGTGTGGTAAGGCTGAGTTGGCCATCAGTTGTTAAACCACTGGTGGTTCTAAAGCCAAATGATATTTAATTCAGTGGATACTCTGAGGGATTTTTGATTTGTCATGATATTAATGATGTTTCACTGAAGTTTTGTAAAACTATAATCTGATGAAACTCTTCCTACTGGATGTAATGCAAAGCCCAACCTTTTAAGGTAACACTATAATCAAAATGAACCTTGAAGAATCTGATCTGAGAGGACCTGCCTCGAAACATCCTCTGAAATCCTTCCAAAACCTTCATTCTACTGATATTTATTGGTTTGTAGTACATTTTCTTCTGTTAAATCTAGTATTGTTTCAGTTCAGTAAATCAAAACCCTCTTGATGACACTTGACAACAGTCTCTTCCTGCCCCCAGCACACCACATATAACTCTGTTAAAAGACTGGGAGAAAAAAGATTTTGTTGTGTTTCAATTACTGAAAAGTTATAACCTAAAAGATTCCCCAAACTAGGATAATTTGGCTAGAATAATTAGTGTTTTGCATATTTATGGTAAAAGTGCTCACGACAGAGCTCACATTACAAATCATTATTTATCTACATTTTCTTAACACATTGAAGCTACAATATAATTTGTTGAAATGGCTGAAGCATACTGAACTTCACTCCTCAGAAGACTATTCATTCAGGAGGTGTTTTTGTTGTTTTTTCTCCCCCCTCATTCTGCTATTATGTTGTATCTTAGAGCTTCCAAGACATAATACTCTTCTCAACCATTAAGAACCCCAACATGCAAACACATATACATGCATCATTACATTCAAGTCATCTGATCATTGAACTGAACAATACTGTTTAGTGGAGTTACGTATGAAATATATTGTAGAACACGGCGTCTACTAAGAATAGAATACTGAATTTAAATAGACAAAGCAAGGCAATTAAATTATGAGTATTTAAGAAGAAGAGGCTATTTTAAGATGACTATTTTATCCCAAAGTCCTAGTGCTTCCAGTCCACTGTTTCTGAAGGGTGTCTGCTCAGTGTTCAGTAGTTACTGCTCTGTTCTTTGTGCAACAGCTGCTGTCATAATAATGCTGCACCTACAGGTATTACCTATAGGATGAATGTAGAAAATACTAATATATTTGTTTGTTTTGCTTAGTTGCAACTGCAGAATAGGTAGTAGAAAATAAAGATCTGTGGTAAAAAACAGGCTCATGATCTCCTGTAGCAAATATTACTCAGCAATTGATATAATTCCTTTTTCAATTTCAATTCCTTTGCATGCTTTGTCTTAACTAGGCATACCCTAGGTAATGTATAATACTGAAACTTCAAAAGCTGGTAGCCCTGCCATTTAAATCAGCATTTAAATTTAGAAACAGATATCTAATTGTATTACTTCAAATATCAATGCAATTTAAAAATGATAATTAAGAATGTTAAGAAAATACAGTAAGTGCTGTCTATTTTGTCTATTTTTATAGACAATAAAATATGGATCATGCCCTTCCTCTGTTAATTGATATTTCCCTTTGTCAGAGCTTTCCTTAGTGTCAAGTGGTATTCATTGGAACTGGACTGAAGTATCTTTAATCATTTAATTTCAATAAAAGCTTTCAAGAGAGAGATTCTCTAAAAGGAAAACCTGAAAAGTGTTACCTGTTGCTTCCCTTGTCCTTTCAAAACAGTTAAACTGATTATAAATTCTCTGTTTGTTAGGTACTCTACCTCTTTCCAAGATTCTGCAGTTTATTTTAATGAAGTGTAATACATTGACATAATAATTAACTAATTAATCAATTAATTAAATAATTAGTAGTCACCAAAATGTGTGTGAGCTACTAGATAATTTTACATTTCTTTATAAAATAACTAACTGTACATAACAGACACACAAAATCTGTTAGTTCTTGCATGTGTTTTAAGGAAATAGTACTGGGACTTGAGGAGTAAGTCAGTGGAGCTGTTCTTTTGTGAAGAAAACCAAGTTCAGATCAAGCTGTGAAATCCTGATGTGAAGTTGAGAAGATGTCATTGGAGGGGGAGGAGGAAATGGGACAGAGCTAGCTTACAGGATGTATAATCTATAGGAGTGTCACTAACAGAAACTAAGATAAAGCATGTGTCTAGAGTAAAGCAAGGTCTGAGATTCAGACGAGGATATCTTTGGCTACAAGCTAAACTCTGATGTTTGTCCTCCTACTATATCATCTCTTTGGCCTGGGGAGAAAGGAGGAGGCATGGAAACTGAACATTAAAGAACCTACTGGTAAAATGTGAATAATAATGCTTCCAATGTCAGGATAGAATCTTATGCATGAAAAGATTTATGTAAGTGCTAAGTGCTGTCATTGTTATTACATTTTGAAAGTACAGGAAGCTTTAAAAGCATTAACTTTTCTACTGTAGATCATCATATGTTCTTTTTGAAACCAGTATAGAAGATGTAAAATGAGTGTACATATTGCAAGAAACAGTCTGGTTCTAAATTCTGATGCTTATTTTCTATCTCCAGGAAAAGTAAACAACCATTAATAGTGGGAATTTTATGGTACAAAACACTTCTGCTTGCATTTCAAACTTTGCTATTTTCACAATGGACAGCAGAAGTTTCACATGTAACAGTCCCTCCACTCAAGAGCAGCCATAATTCATTTCTCTATCAACACATCATTTTCAGCAATAGCGAGCATTGCTCACTATTATATATGGTACCAATTTAACAATTTTTTAACCTGTACATATATATATATATATATTTTTTTTCACTGAGAAAAATAGGATGAATAATTTTCTTTCATTTATTTAAAACTTTATAGAAAGAGAGTAACTGGTACTGCCTGAGAGGTTAAAACACTTGCTATGAACAGAGCTGTCACAGTATTTACATTTACAAAGTGATTTCTGCATGGATGGGATTGTTCCAGGCTAAAACAACATTTTTAATACCGTAAACAAACAAGAGATGAATGCACAAAATGAACTGTTTAACAGGGCTTTATGTACCCCTTGTGCATTGTATTTGAAAATGAAGTCCTTAAACTAAAAGGCGGAGGGATTCTCTGTGGATTAGAAGAGAGCCCTGCAGTCCTTTCAGTAGCATCTTTTTATACAAAATTTGGCACTGTTTGCTTCAGCAAATGACTTCACGCTTTGTCCTTTTAATCCAATTTCCACCTTAATATAGACTAAAAAATGTAGTGAAAATACTGAAAGAGGAAATGTTTTGTGTTGGAAATCTAACCCAGGCAGTAATCCAATCCCACAGTCAGTTCCTCATTAACAGAATTCTAACCTACACATACTCCATACAAACTGGCTTTCAAAACTAGCTATGAGTGCATACAATTATCACACAGATATGACTCAAAAGGGCAAGTAAGAGGTTACGTCTGACAAAAAGAAGAGACAGCTGAAAGTTACAATAATTGACTGTAATCCTTATCTCAACTGCTTGGCTTAGATTTCTATATTGTAACAGCCTTCAAGAGAATAAACCACCCTATTCAGCAATAGCTTCCTTATGAGCAGGTATCATCTCCTATTTTTTTTGTAGACTAAACTGTTTATACATATCTTAGATAGCACACTACAGCAGCCAGGAGCCCATTTAAGGAAAGTCATATACATACTTTACAGTTGCATAAAATACCGATTTCCCAGTAAATTAACATTGCTGTGTTTACTTTATTGTTCTTAGACTGCTTTACCACAGGCATGAATTTGGGTAACATTAGATAACTGTGGATTCCAGGGGCTTGCCAACTATAAATCTTGGCAAAAAAGGACAAGAAAAACAGCATCATAGTGTATCCCTTGCAGAAGTTCTGCAGATCCAGTGATGACTCAAAAAGCAACATCCCAACATCAGAACAGTAAGATTCACAAGAGGCTATTTAATTAAATATAAAAACACAACTATCTTCAAGCAACTTAAGTAAGATGAAAGTATAGTATGTACAACATTCAGTGCCCCATATCTTTTAATCCTAGACAAACTTTTATCTCATCATGCAGGTCCATGTCTTAGTCATGCCTTGGGCAAAATCGGGATACAGACCCAAACCAAATGCAGATTTAAATAAACTAATGGATTATAGTCTTGCAAATCAGAATCTTCAGTAAGCACAAAGTAAGTGAACTGACTGCCAGAGTTCACTGGCAGCTCATTACAACAACCGTCAGCACTAAACTGTGTCTCTCCAACTTGCCTTCACAGTGGGAAAACATGACAAATAAAAACCTAGAGCAGATAAATTAATTCTATTGGGGGGGCAGGGGGGATGCATGCTAAATTCTTAATTTAATATCACTGGCAAAAAGGAACCATGGAGTATTTTGTACCATTTGTGAAGTATTTCTATAATGTGGTTTATTTTGCATAGCCATAATTGTCAGTTTTACACTCCACCAAAAGCTGAATTGCTTCTTAATAAGTTCCACAATTTCTCACAAGATATAAAGGATTTTGCTTATATATACGTAGGTCACTCCAAAAGTAACACCTGCTATTTACTTCCATGGAAACTACAACACATACAAAGAACGCAGTAATACTATTTGACAGAGGAAAATCTGAGCTACAAAGCATTTTTCAGCACAGGTGTCACCAGTAGCTATGCATTTTCACTAGTAATGAACGGCCTGCATGCCACACTTGTGTAAATCTGAACCAGCAGAGGTGACCCACTGGTGCTCACAGCCACTGCTGAAACACACCACCCACCACCTCACTGTGCCACTGTTCGGTCTCCATAAATATTCAGCAAACACTGATGAATATCAGCGGGTGCCATTGTTTCCCACATGGAGGAATCTGGTGACACACCTTCACTTCATATGAACTCCAATAACAGACACCATTCTGTCAGAATGTCCCTCTTCTGCCATCTGCTTCATGGCAACAAAATGTAATGGAATATTGCCAGGAAGGTTCAACCCTTACTGTCGTATCACCAGCAGCTGCCACTGGTATCATGGGCCAACATAATAAAATAACAGGCGTTACTTCAGAGCTGCCCTTGTAGAACACTTCAAAGTTAAGCTGTAAGAAGATGAAGAAGACCCCAAAAATGGAAAATATAATTCTTGACTAGATTCCTTCCAAGTTTGAACTAGCTTGAACTGCACTTTTCCTGCATTGCTTTTCAGCAATAAGCTAGTAGGCTCACTTAATGGTAAGGATTCACATTGTTAGTCTATATAAGAATACAGGCTATCCTTGTGATTCTTTTTTTCTTGCTGTTTCTCTGAATGATTGAGGTCAGGACTTACGTTTTTATTTTGTCTTGGTGGTTTCATTAAGTGAAACACAGCTTGACTGTTTAGAACTGATAGCTTTAGACAAAAGTAGGTGCCCAAAACATGTCTGAAGGTTGCACTCTCTCCTACTTCCTTTTGCTGCCTTGGCAACACATACAAACCTTCACTCTCTGGCAAACACTTCACCATCTCTCGGCTTGTTTCCTTCCAGCTTTTACAGTCTACTTCACAAAATTCTCATCTCTCTAATGGGGAAAATTTCTGAAGATCCGTAGGATAACTGAAAATCTTGCTGTTCGTTCCTTTAGGACACAGTTCTTCTCTCTTTGTTTCTGCTCCATTTCCTTTTTTAAAAGAACATCTCTCTTACAAGGACAAGGTAGAACTAACAGCTTAACATTTATAGAAGCAGTCAAAGTGGGTGACTGAGGAGGTGTTCCTAGAAGGAAATATCTAACAGCAAGTTTGCTTTCTGACAAAAAGAACTTTTTTTTTTTTTTTTTCCTTTTAAATCTGACATTAAAAGTCTTGGAAAGCAAAACACCATTAAAGTTAAGGGGAAAAACAAAGAAGGCTCCAGTTTGTTACTCTAAAAGAGAGACTACTGTAATGTATTCTCCAACTTTGTGTTCAGTCTTTTTTGACTTCTGTTTGGTTATTTTTAAATGCTTGACCTGTCTATTCCGTAGCCTATAACAGCATTTGCTGGAATGCAGTTCTAATTCTCCCTTGGGTAAAAATTTATCCATGTCTAAATCACAAATCTTTGCTCACTAGTATCTAATCACTGCCCATCCCAGTTTTTTAATCCTTATTTTTATTTCTACATTAAAAATTAAACAACTTCCTGTCTTTTCTAGCTGAATGAATTGCCAAAAATTTTAGCGCAGTTGGGATGGATTGGAGCAGAGAACTCAAGTCTAGTTGTAGTGGACTAATTGCTGATAATTTGTTACATCTGCCACTGTCTTCAATCCCTTCTGGACACCAGTTTCATAACCCAAACTTTTAAATATTTTAGAACACCTGTCACATTCATATTTCATCAGTCTGAAAAAAAGACTCAGATACTAATAATGACAACAGAAGCCTTTGTCTCAGCTGATATTGAGAAATACAGTAGGTTGTGATCACACCTGTAGCAGCCAAGACAAATTTGTAACTAATTTCTATAGATTAGCTCACTCTGCTTTCATGTACGTATTCCCAGTAATCCAAAAATGTTAAATACATAATTGAATTTCCTTTTCTTAAGGCATATGATGTCATAACCCATGGTAGGAAAGAATAAGAGTCAACTGACAACAAAATATTATGCCTGTCCAAACATTTAAAATGCCGCATTTCTTCAATAGCTTGGCTTGCACATCATTCTGCTTTTTACATTAACGTTTATGTAACTAGTTGTCTATCAAGCTCTTCAAAATCAAAGAGTAGATATTTTGCAGCTAACAACCTTTTTCATGCTCTTAGAAAGGCACACTCAGACATATGCAGTCTAATAAAAATTAACACTTCAGAAAGTCCATTGTTCCATTGGGCTTCAAAAACACTTTACATGAGACTGGCTGGCTGACTTGCTGCAATTTCTAAGCCACAGGCTTACAGCTTTTTGGAACACATGAAAAAAGAGTAACATGATTGCATTTCTGATCAATGGTGGGCTTTCTTAATGGTTTATTATTATTATTTTTCTTTGTTGTTCTGGATGATGCATGGCAAGCTCCTCACAGAGCATTCTGAAGATATGTATGCTCATGAAGAAACCCAGAAGTCAACACCAGTCATCTAGAATCTACAAGACTATTATGATCCTGTAGTTTTCTTGCTTCAGAAGTGTCACAGCACACTTGAAAATTATGAAGGGAGCAGCATTCATGTGCGCCTGATCAGTCTGCCCTGGAGGCATCATAATGGTTCTACAAGCATCAGATATGCCCAGCACTTCAGGAAGGGATGAAGACAACCAAACATTTATTAGTACTTCAATTTCAAAGAAAAACAACCAATGAAAACCATTCATCTGGTGCACCTGTATTCTTGGAACAAAGGATACTGAGGCTCTGAAAAGATGCACTGTGGAAACTGAGATACTAGAATGCATCTTCATAGCCAAATGCATATAACAGTCTAAACTGGTGACATGCAAGAGCCTGACTTCCAGCAGCTATGAGTTCATGGTTCAGTGTAGACATATCCTCATATAGCATCTCTGTATGTTTCTGGTTTATTATTCAAAGAAAAAAACAACAAACTATGAATTCTAAGCTTTAGTTTGGATTTAATTCTGTGACCAAAAGCATACCTATATAGAAGCAGACAGATAATTTTTCAGTTTTATGATTCTGAATTTTTTTTTTTTTTTTTGTTCACCTAGTTAAGGTTTAGCTTCAACATCAGATGTCTTCCTTTGGACTAGAAAACAAGCAAACAAACAAACTGAGAAAAGATTTTACTCTAAAATTTAGTTTAAAGTCTCACTTAGAATAGTTGGAAAATAGACCAATTCAATTGACTACTTGACTATATTGCTATTAATTTATTAACATTCTTCATATGATAAAAGGATGCAGTGAATCTGCAAAACAAGGACAAATACAACTTGTTGTATCCTGTCCAGACCTCAAAAATGCCTCTATTGTTATGGTGTTTATAAATGAAACGTGTAGAATGCTTAGATACAAATGCTGTTGATGCCATTGATTTTCTCTTAAAAGCATTTAAATGTACCGGTTAAAGGAGGTTCTCAATCCACCTGTTGATAGCTGTTTAGGTTGAAGTACTGTGTTATCTAGGGGGACACATGAAGTGACTGACAAAAATTCAGTATATATGAATAACATAACCTTGAAATAGAAAAGCCTGAAGTCCTGAACAAAATGTGAAGAGCACAAACCAATTCATTCATCCGTTTGACACAGAAAAGCTGCCAATTTCATATGCCGTGACTTGGATTCCTCATTCTTGTGTCTGAGCTCTCCAAGTTGGATGATTTACTTATACAAATATACTCCATGGACAGTAGAGGGAATGTCCATCACCCTTATCCTGCACACTGATTTGAGGATGGGATGGTGCAACATAAAAGCCAATTGAGTCAGTCGTAACACTTTTTTTCTGCAAAGTGACCACTTCAAAGTAAATGCCACTCAGAGTGTTATTGATAATAAATTCATAGTTCATAGAAACAGAAAATATTTACAGGTTTTAAAATTGAAATTATAACTAACTTTCAAGCTACTGATCATGCACTATTAAACAAGCCTTACTGTTTTATCACAGTAATTAATTTTTTGTTTCTCATTAATGACATTCTTATCAATCCCATGATGCAAACAGAATTTAACAGCACCAAATGCTATAAGATTACTTAGTTTATTCATGTCACTAGAAAGCACAAATACATATCTTTACATTGTTGATCTTCCTAACATACTAATTAATTGCAGCATGAAGGACAGTTTCCACGTGTCTTAGTTATGACAATAAAGGATTCATCCTCAAATCGTCTTCTAATATCTGATTTTGTAAATAAAACAGTTATCAAATTTCTAGGCAGAATTCCAAACCTAAATCCTGAGTATATCCCATAAAATCACATTTCTATGTATGTTCCCTATGATACATTTGTACCTTACTACCACAGAGAATGTGTACCTTCAGACTGATACTAAATAAGCATCAAAATTTCTTGAGTGTTCTAGTAAAGTATCTGCAGAATTGGTATGAAGTTTGCTGCAAGCTTGTTTTAACTTTCACTTGACCTTTACTTTTTTTTCAAAAAGAGATTTTTGTATTCATATATCCATTCTTGTTGAAGATGGGGTTAAACTTGTCACAAGCATTTTAATAAAATACCAAAGACCTCCTTTAATTTATGGCAGATATATTTTCAAGAAGGAAAATGCTGATATTATCTTGGTTATAAGCTTGCTGCTGAAATGATTTAGATATTCTTTTCCTTTCACACAGTATCAGTATAAAGCCTTTCTTTGCAAGCAATGAATTATAGTTGACACTTCAAACCTATTCTATCAGTATCTCCTAGTTCAGAAAAATGAGAAAACATAAATATTTATTCTATATATATAGAAGAGACAAAGGACTCTGATAAAAATGATCCATTATGGAATGATGAATAATTGTTACATGTGTCACACTTGGAACAGCAAAGGGCAAAAAAATTTGCCACTTTTTAATATGAGGATTCCAGGTTATTGTGTAAACAAAAATACAGTCCTTTTATCGCACTGAGTTGATAAGTGTTCAAGCCCAGTGATTTCTGATGACATTCACTTCATGACTACATGGATGATGAGGCCGCTTGATGCAGACCCTTGGTCCGATTTGATAGAATTTATTAATGACGTGCTTTAAGAGTGGAAAAATATTTATGGAAGCAGCTTATCGTTTCCCCAGCTTCTAAGTGCAACACTTTCCCAGCTTAAATACAGCAGTTAATAAGGACAGGAATTCATTTGTTCAATTAAGTGATCTGTTCACCCTCTTTCATCTTGATCCCATTACTAATATATCTAAGTGATTCAATAATTTTTCCCGTTGGATAGCGACAGTAGGGTAAAAAAAGTAATATTTCCAATTATTTGAAACAGTATTATCAAATATTATCACTCTTATTATCAGTCGTTCCTTTTAAAAAGGGGGGGGGGAAAAAACACAAAAACAACTATGTGCAAGTCAAAAAGCAGCAAATATGGGTTCTTTTGTTATATTTTTAGCTAAAAAGTCTGTGCTTTTGTTTTTTAATTTATTGAATATTTTTAACCATATAGCCTAAACAAACTGATAATACAAATTCTGGGTTTCAAATTAAATCAAAATGACAAGCTCATGGGATAAGGTCACCACGAGAAGGGTATAATATATACATTTATTAAATACAAATTAAAATGTATATAGATTAAGTGAAAATAAACTAGCATTAACTCAGTAAACAATAATCTGAAAGTTCTAATACTCTGAAAAAAAAATAAACGGCTAAGCCAACTTGTACACTTCCTTAAATTAAAAAAGTGAACTGTACATATTGCAATTCGCTCATGCTGACTTGGCAATAAAAACAGAAATCATTCAACATATGCAACATTGCATTTGAAAAGTATTACTTTTTGACACTATTTTTGGCTTCATCTCTTCATCCATTGGTAGGTGAACTTTTGGAATAAGCAAGTAGAAAGCTGCAGTAGTAGCTATGAACTGCTTCCCACCTCCCCCAGTGGCCACAGTCAGATACCTAGGGAACACTGCAAGGTGAAGGCAGAAGCAAATCAAATATGTCCCTGCTAATTTCCCAAATTAAATGTTATTACTAACTACAGTACACTTTATCTAAATAATATTGAGATAAAGACATTTTATCCAAATTACTTAGTATTACAGAAGGAATTTAGAAAACTTAGAATGTATGAAAAATAACATTAACACTACAAATTTTCCTACTTTCCAACCATGGTTAAAATACTCATGCTTCAAATATAAGCCTATTTATTTATTTATTTATGTACTTAACATTCCTACACAACATCTTGAAGGAGGAGTGGAGGGAGAAGATTAATTATCTTCATGGTATACAGTATCTCAGAATTGTGGTAAAGAAAGATGCTCTCTCTGCTCAATCTTTCTGCTTTCTGGGGTTGGGTTTGTTTTGTTCTTATGCAATTCTGAGTACTTCCTTTTTTGAATAACTTAGTGCCTCTTTAGATATTGAAAGCTTTCTCAAATAATGTCATGAGTTCAAATTTTTTTTTTTTTTTTACTTCTGCTTCTCATCTCATCTGGCTAAAACATGAGCAATGGTGACTTCCGGATTATCTGTAAATTCAGAATGACAGTGCATCATTTTTGCTTCTATTCGCATTTCAAGTACTACTCTTTCAACCACAAAGACTTTACTACAACAAGCAACATTTTGCAGATACCGACATCTAAAATTCTTCACAGCACGCACACGCGCAAATTATATTCTATGGGTGACTCCATTTTTAAATGCTGAGTTACTGAGATCTTTCTGCACAGTTACCTATAAAAATAAAGACTGTCAAAGATGATATCAAAAGTAAGTATCTAAAATGCAGAAGTAAAAAAAAAAAACAAGTGCTCTTTTCATTATGCTTCCTACTTCTTCATACTCTGTCATTTCTTTGGAGCCTTATACCTCCCAGAATCAAAACTACGTGTGAATAAAAATACCCTTATTCTTGACTCAATGCGTAATTTTCTACATTTATCCAAGAAGATACTATCTAAAGGCCCATCTTAATCCTCCTAAGTTATGGATATTTATCTTTGTAATATCTTTGTAACTTGTGTGACTAATATTGGACTGAGTTTACCTATGGTGAGTGCCTACATGCTGAGAGCCTACTGAAAATGTCAAGAAAACTGCAGTCAAGTACAAGTGTAGGTTTAGAAAACATATGCCGAGGTGAAAGACTAGATCATACTCCATAAGTTATACTAGAAAAAGAAAATCCCAAACAAATCAATGTTTGAATTGCCTGACAAAGGTTTACAATAGATAGAGGTTGGACTCACATTACAAAGCAAACTAAGATTTATCACTGGAAGTCTTCAGCATGGAATCTTGGGTTCACTCTGTTTTGTTTGAAGTGTTTTTAATGAATATAAATACTAATTTATTTATTTTTTTCGAAAGCATGCTCAAAATTACAATGGTATATGCCACATAATAAATTAGAATGGTTAGTAATGATCACTCCTGGCTTTCTAATTTACGAAACATACACAACGAACACTGGCTACTGACTTATAAACTTGAAATTGTTAATATTTAATTCACTTATAAAACAACAACTACAAGATGATAGGGAACATTTCTAGCTTTATTCACATATACAGATTTAAGGCTGCTTTCTACTCTGGCTATTCAGTTTGGAATTTCTGCTGTAAATTAAAATGAATTATTAATCAGAACCTACTACTTAAGTTTACTCTGCTTTCAAAGAGAGAATGTTCAGGCTAGAGGCCTAGATTTGGCTCTGCTGCTACAGAACCACAGTGCATCTCCAGGCTCCCACATGAGACAGCATCAAAACATATCTTTCTATTTTAAGCCCCACTTGAGTTCTCTCAAATATCTTCTGCCAGCATCTTTCTCAATGGACAGTGGCATGCTTGACAGAGATTTAGACAAGTAATTTTAGCCATCTAAATCTTGCAGTAGGCATATCCGAAATTCTTTTCAGTATATGGACAGAATATTACCAAAGTAGTACCTTACAAGCAGACACTAAAATATCCTTGCAGGCAGAATTTGTGTGCTGATTTCTGTTGCTGGCTAAAACCAATTTAAACAATAATCTTAACAGATTAAAATAAACAAAACAAAACAGGGCTGAATATAGGAAATCTAATTTCTCAATGATGTTACTCATATACAAAATCTCTCTGAGTTAAACTGTACTTTCAGTAAAATTCTAAATGTTTTTATATAGAAGAAAGTTTGCAACTAGAGCACAGACCACACCCTTCTGGGTATCCTTTGTGATCCAGAGGATCAGGAAAACTACAACTGAGTATGCATTTAAAAAAAAAAAAAAAAAAGATTAACTGTAGGAAAACTGTTCAACTAAGAAGGATTTAGCAGGTCAGTGAAGGCTATGAAAAATAATGTCATTTGCTAATCTACTTTAGAGTCTTCAGAAAATAGCCATTTGGTATAAAATTAACATAAATTCACTTTTAATTTGCTGTTAATTAAGGAAGATGAAGTATGTATAGCTATGACAAAAATATAGATTTATAACAAAAAAAGTGAGTCTAATAAATAACACATCACCAATTCTACTGTGCTAAAATATTTCAGTAATATGAACTCCTCAGTGCCTGCTAAATATAAATAAAAATGAGAGTAATTTAAAGAAACAATACTTTGAAGAAGCAGAACTGCATCACTACTGGGATTGCACTGCAATTCAGAGATAACCCTGAAACAACTGGGTAGGGAAAAATCTATATAACCTACATTATTAATGACTTCTGAATGACCTCTGCTTATCTTCACTACCTTAAAGATGACATTGAAATTTCCAATGGTGCCCAAGATTCAACATCTGAAATCCAGACTTAAAGAATATTCTAATATTTTTAACCTGTCATAAAACAGAAATTTCTGAGATTATATATGATCTATAGAAATGATCAGTTTTCTTTACACAGTACAATGTGAGGTCTAATATTTACACTATATAAAAATGACTACATAACATATTCATTTGTTTTTTCATTCAATGCTACAGATAAGAGAACAAATCATTCAGAAAAGAAATAAATTAAAAATAAAAGACTGTTTACAACAGATACTCAAGAAAGGAGTTAAATTTACTTCCTCCCAGGAAAAAATTTCAATGGTACATCACACATGCCACTCAGCAAACGACAACAGTAACTTACACAGCCTGGAATCACAACATTGCACAAATCCTTCACAACACCTGCTGACAGCCAACCAAATAGCATATATGGGTACACTCAAGTCCATTGACATTAGTACAGATACCAAAATATGCAGCTATAGTAAAACAGACTTCAACTGTTCAATTTGCAGTTACTTTTTAATTAAAATATGTTTGTTAAGAACTAGTTGAAGTTTGCTTCATTTGATTTTTTCACTATGTTTCCCATTCCCTTTCTCCAGCTAAAACATTTTTTTTTTTTTCATGATTTCATTATGTAGTTTGAGCTGGAAAAATTTATTCTTTCTTCTTCTTTCCTTTTTTCTTAAAATACAACCAATTAATTAGCATGCTAAAGACACAAAATATAACATGCTAGCATCAAATTGAATTTACAAAAATTAAAACAAATAATTTTGGGGGAACACATATTAAAGAAAAATGATGTCTTATTAAATATACATCAGCTCTAATTTAATCATTTCTTCTGTTCTTATTAATTTTTATGATTATTTTAGATTAGTTTTTCAAATAACAATGAAGCTAGTAACATCTAAGAAAAGATTTTTCTTCTCTTTGAATGAATCTATTTCCAACTCATCTGTATTCAGAATATGAATACAAATCTGTACACAAGTAATTCTAAATGCCATTGGCTTCCTGCGTTCAATGCTGCTATTTTTCTAAAGAATGTATCCACAGATCAATGACCCATTCATAAGATCTGGAAATGCCAAAGAATAATACCCCAGGGAAAATACTGTTTTCACTTGACTTAAAATAATAATTTTTACAACAGAAAGAAAGCAATAAATCCCAAAATCACTGGCAATGCCATCCAGAGTATCTATATATCTGAAAGGGGAAAAAAAGTCATACAGAACCAATAATTTTTTGCACATTAAGTTCAAACTAAAGCCACGGTAGAATGAATGAATCTCATAGATGAATGTTCATGTGGCAGTGTAATACTGTCCAGCATTTTTTTCATGTTTCATCCCTTTTCTGTTACTTTTCATTACTCATTGCTACTCTGAGTTGATGACCTCCAACAGACTCATTGTGACATACCAAGAATGGTGAATGTGTCACAGACATTCAAGGCACGTGGAGGGGCTGCCCACAGAGAAGACTTCTGATGTAATCCTGAATGTTTTCCTGCAGTGATCTTACAAAAGAAATGGAACACACACAAGCTTCCCCTTCACCTTATCAACATCTGACCTTCTTATGATGACACACAAGTACACACTTTTTCCTGAGTAATACTTGCTGCCCAGTGATATTTTTCTATCCTTCCTTCTTTTTCCTTCCCAAAGGAGAGAATTATTGTAGATTATTTAATTTATCTAACTTGTACAGAGTGCTTTTCTCTACAGCCCATCTGTAGACTGTGGTGCCAGTTTCTGAATTCAGTTATTTGAGTACAGAAAACAAAGGTTATTTTCTACATTTCTAGCACAGATTTTTTATTTCTTTTAGAAATATAGCTGAATGTCAAGCAATAAAAGAGAATATTGCAAGGATTCTTAGCTTTTGACGTTTTTAATTGCCCCTGCTTTGGTTATTACACAATAGATAGTTTTGTCATCTAAATATAATGTATCTTTGTGAAATCCTTTAAAATATAATTTCAAACCAGTGAATGCCATTTTCTATTTGCCTTTAATTTTCTCTCAATAGTAAGTTCATCAGAGTGTAACAATTAATTAACTTAATTAAGCTAACTTAATTATGTTCTTTCATAGGTCAATATGTAGAGCTACTCAGATTAATAGCAGAGCTTGTAAAGTTAATCTTCTTGTATAATGCAAATGATGCCAAGTCATGTATTAAATACCTTCCTGAGTAACAGATGATATAAGACTAAATGTACTTTAAAGAAGGGCAGAGACTGTGAAAAGGTTAAATAAAGAAAAATGTCTTGGATTTGTGGAAATTTTAAACAGATCTAATTAATTTTTTACATTAATGATGTTCTTCCAAGAGAAAGCCTCATTCCATAAGGCCATTTCCAGCTTAAATATACATAAATAAATTTTAACTTCAAAAGCACAACTGCATGACAACAGTTTCCATCCATCTTGCAACCTTTATGTTTCATTATTAAGAAGATTACATAAAACGGTCATGTGAAGAGACTAGGCAGAAAATTTGAATTCTTAACTTCAGAGTATTTGCATGCTTACTCTATTTCCCAGTTTATTTTACAAAGGAATCACTTCAGTAGCCAAAGGTATTATGCTCTCTTCTCTGCTCATTATTAATTCACTTTTAACAGTTGGACTCTAAGGCTTTTTAGGCATATGGCTTAGCACTTTTGCTATGAAATATTAATGAAAACTACAGCATTCATAATAATTACTTGTAGAAGCATAAAAGGTAAAATCAAACAAATCTCCTGAGTGCCAAATGATCTGAATAGGTGACTGAACTCCTATGTTAAATAAATGAGTTTGATGGTTGGAATCTATACTCTGACATGAGGAATACAGGCCAAATAACCAAATTTCAGCCAAGTAACTAAATTTTGATCTTCTTTAGAAAGAGCGTGACTTAAGCCCACAAAATATTCTAAACTTATAGAGATTCCAGATCTGTAGCCTATTGCAAGTAACTAGTAAATCAGCATTTGCTCTTTTATTCAGAAATCAAGATTTTCCTTGGTACATACAGCACAGAAAATTGTGATAGCTTTTCTGAGCACTAAGTTAAAAGAAAAATTAGTGTTCAAGAATTAATCCGTATTCTAATTAATTCCGTTTGGATAACTTTTTTCTCATTTAACAGTATGTTGGGAAGAACAACATATTTATAGCAACAACAAGCAGTCTGCCACAGTTCTTCTATCACATGAGTTCAAACTTGCAGATACACAGAACAGAGGGAAGTACTGTTAAGCCTATGAAGTTTGGTAAGGAATGAACAGGTGTTGGTTTTTTTACAAGCATAACGTATTTGTATTTATATGTATGGATATACAAATACACATGTTTTCTCTAGTAAGACACCAAATCCTCATTCTGCTTCTTGCCAGTGTTTATTGTGGACAATGACTAAGATATTTTCTCAAAAGAAAAGTGAAAGCTGGAAATTCAGTTATTTAACAGCCTTCTACTAACAGTAAATGGAGAAAATATCACATGAGCAATATTACATGCTATGCCATAGAATTATTTTCTATTCTGTTCTTTCAAAGCATCTCACTTCACACTTTAAAGCAAATACCTTAGAGTAATAAAGCTGCAAATGAATGTATTGGACGCTCTGCTTATTAAGTTTATGATTTCTTGTTTTTGTTTTTTGGTTGTTGCTTTTTGTTTTTAATCTATTTAGTATTGTCAATGGAACTTGCTAGGGAAAAAAAAAAAAAAGTCTTACCTGGAGATCAAGGAAGAAAGATAACTCACAAATAAATAAATAAATGAATATTTAATCAGAGGCAAATTGTGTTCATAAAAATCAACAAATGCTTCCTTTGCCCAAAAATGAAGTAATGCAGATGTTTCCCAGACTTTCTGAGAATAATGTAAGGATTTAAAATTGCTCCAATCATATTTATGACTAAGATGTCTTAAGTATAGGACACATCTTTTCCTACAAAACAAAACCATGATATGGCTGTGCATTACTAATGGGAGAAAAAAATCTGTGCTCTTTTCAGATCTAGGGAAAGCACTAAATGCTAATAGCTCAGAAGGAGATTAATCTTTCTTTAGTTCATAATCCTGCAGCTTTTTTTGCACAACTTCTGTACTTTTAGAAAGCAACACAGATACATGGGCTATTCACATTCATGTGCTACAATGAGGTTATCAATATTTTACCTAAAATGCTCCTTATATACACACTTTTGAGGGGAAGAGAGGGGCCCCGCAGAAAATGGATTGATTGGTTATTCTTTGTTTTACTGAGCAGAGCTAAATGTCATAAACTGAGAGAGTGGCACAGCATTTCATCTGTATCTGTACTGCTCCAGCAATGCAGCCATGCAGAAAGACCAGCTCTGTTAGCCTCGAGGCTTACACGATTAAACATGATTAATTGATTTGCCACCAGATCAGCAAAGAAATTAATACACATAACTCATGCATTTCTGTTTTACTTCTAATTAAATAAGATAATACGCCTTTCCTGAGACTCAGGTTCAAGGGAACTGTCAAAACTTGTCTCTTCTTCCTTACATAGCTTGCACCCGATGCTGTCACTCCCAGGAGACTTGAGTGCTGCTTATGGGAAATGATATGAAAAATACAGAACGCCAATCAACTACTGCAACAATAAACTTTCACCTCACTTTCTCCATCATGTTTGTGCATGCAGCTATAAAAGAAATATATTTACTAAATACATTGGGACTTCCAACTACCAGATGAACAATGCAAGTGACTCCAGAAAACAGACTAAGGCGGCATGTCCAACCCATGGCCTGCAGGTCTCACAGTGCAGCCCGCCTGCTGGTGGCAGCACTTCCCTATTGAGTGGCCAGGTGTGCACCCATCACTCATAACCACCAAACAACAACGTGCTATCTGGCACTGCCTGGGCTGAATCCAGGCCACAGGGAAGGCGCAGTGCAGTGCTAATTCAAGTAATGGCAAATAAGAGCATGTATTCTGATACACTGGCTAAACACAGTCCTGTGAACAGTAAAGAATGCAAAGCCTTTCTTTCAGTTTTGGTACAGGAATTTGAGAATACATTTCAAGATTGCAGGAAAAAAAAAAAAATCAATTTATGCTTGTGACTCCATTTTCAGTTGATACATTACCTCCATATTTTCAAATGGAATGCAAAGAGTTGCAATCAGATATCCAACTCAAAAATTTGTTTATGTCTCTTTATCAGACTTCTAAAAGCTCTCTTAATGGAGAAAAAAATAGCCATTGCTTCACAGTCATATCATATTCATGTCATCGCTTTGGGCAGTATGCACATCTGTGAGCAACCATTGTCAAGGAAGAGTAAAGTTTCATTAAAAATCTTTGATGAGCACCTTAAGGACTCACTACAAATTGCAACCACTGCCATCAAGCTAGCCTGATGCACCAGTTTCAGAAACATGGGGTGAAATATCCCATTAGTTTTATGGTTTTGCTGCTCTATCTATGGTATGTATTTTATAAGGGTTGCTTTGAAAGTAATATCTGTTATGACTTCAGGGGTGGATGGCGGTGGTATAGTAGTAGAGGTTGAACCTTCCTGACAATATTCCATTACATTTTGTTGCCATGGCAGCAGAGGGGCAGTCTATCAGAATGGCATCTATCGTGGAGGTGTGTAAGAAGAAAAGGCGTGTCACTGAATTCCTCCATTTGTGCCCACTGACATTCATTGACGCTTGCTGAAGATCTATGGAGACCAAACTATGGATGTGAGCATGGTGGCACAGTGGTGACAACACCAGTGGGTCATTTCCACTGGTGCAAGTTTTGACAAGCATAACGTGCCAACTCCTGTTCACCAGTGGTGAAAATGTACAGCTAATGGGGGTGACTATGTTAAAAAACACTGTTTTGTAACTGAGAATTTGCTCTATGAAGTTACTGTGCTCATTGTATCTGTTATATCTCCAAGGAAATAAATAGCAGGCTACTTTTGGAGCTACCCACGTGGCCCAGGACAATTTTTCTTCACGTAGTGAGGCTCAGGAAAGCTAAAAGGTTGGATACTCATTGAGTAAGAGAAAGGAAATGTAACTTCTCAGCCTTCATAACTGCAGTGTTATTCAAGCAAGTGCATTTGTACTTTCAAGGCATTTTAAAAGCCCCAAAACTTGATTTATCTACATGTCCAGGGATTTTTCTTTCATTGGCTAATGGTAAAGAATGAGCGCTATCAGATACAATTGAATATACTGAGTCAGGACATCCTAACAATAGGTAGGTGTTGAATGTTGAAATGGTCGTAGTGACAAAATGTTTACATAATTTAAGATCTTAACGTAATTTTAAAGACTGTGTAAATTAGTATAACATTTTACTAAAAGCAGTTATTTCACACATTCCCAGTAAACTGCAAAGAAGGTCTAATTAGGTGGCACTGAAATTCAGATGGTAAATGTTAATTCCTTTTCATATGCAATGAGCTTTCCTTTCATTTTCACTGTTGCATGCTACTTATTAAAAATGACAATAAAAATAAGTAGCATTAACTTATCAGTCACACAGGTAACTGCTTTCTTACAGTATGGACACCATGCAAGCATTTAAACCTGTATAAATTATTTTTTCACAAGGGACTTCACAGTTTTTGAAAACATGGGCTAAAGTATATAACCCCAACTTCAAACACAGTTCGGTTACTTTACAGTCTCAAGTGTTTTGGAATCTGAAGTACACACACTTTCCTGCATCTTTGGCAGGCACAAAAATTTCACAGGTATAAAGGCTGAACTCTCATCATGCTGATTACTTATGCAGCAAGTTTTGCCATATGCCACATCGCTGGCCACTGTCCATGTCTCACACAGCTATGTCTGATTTCAGAGCATGAAAGAAGGATTGTAAGAAGGGGGTAGTACCAGGAGCAAATCCCCTGCTGCCCTCCCACTGAGAAAGGGCAGCCTCAGAGAAAGAGAACCCAGCACTCAGCCATCATCTTGACTAGCAGAACATCTGGACAAAAAGCCTCATCTAAGTGATCAAATGACATCACACAAAGCTATTGAGTGAGTCAGATGGGACTATCTAAGGGGAAAATAAATTATAAGCAGGAAAAAAAAACAAACCAACATGGATTATATAAACAACTATAGCAATTCATGGGATTTTCCTGACTTCCTCCTACTAAAAATTGTTGTCAAGTGTGCAAATTTGAGACACCTCTTTAATACTACCTTCCGTCTATTTCTTTGTCCCATCTATTCCATTTCCCGAAATCCTTAGTCTGATAGCTTTGTCCCCTTTACACTTCTTTTCTGTTTCCCCATATGTGGCTGCATTTGCTCATTTCATTAACAGCCACAACCTCTTCACCAGTACTCTTTTGGGTCGAATTCAGATGAGAATGCATTATAAAAGAAGGAGTGCATCAGTTAACAGCTGTAGTGAATTCTGAATATTAATTAATTGAGTGAATACTGAAAAAAATATATATATACATGAGAGTGATATACCAGGAGACTTCAAATAAAAGGAGAATTCAGAAAGGGATCTGTTGAAGTAAACACATCTGCAAACAGTTTTGTTGCTGCTAGAGACATGTTTTTTAATGTGTAATTCACAAACATTTGCTTACTGTGCTGACTTACCCACACGTAACTTAGATGGGTTGTTTCACAGTGAGTTCTGAATTTGGGAATTCAGCATACTGGCTCTCCCCTCTCAAGGTTTCCTGCAAATCCAACCACAAAACTCTTTCTGACTCACCTCTCTCTGTTTTGATATAAGCTGCATTAATTATGTTTTGAGAAGTCTCATTCTGTTATTAAACATATACAATACCTCATGGCCCCATGTTCAGCAAAACAGCTTCTCCATAAACTGAGATATTTACTCAAATTCAACAGGTATATTTCCATATTTCACTTCTTTCATGTTTCCTCAATTGTATTAGCCCCCACAGCAATGCTGTACTCTTCATGGGCAAAAACTGTATACATATCTTCTTCTTTGCTTTTACTAAACATGTTTCATCCTTCTTTCTGCATTATTTTATCTTGCTTTCTAATTATCACTTCTGCTATGCTTCTGAATTTCTCCAGAGAAGAAACTGAGATAAACTGGAAGAGCTGAGACCTAGGAGTCAGAATCCATGGCCCTCCATAGGCTAAGATCCCTTTGCTGCTCAAGAAAATAGACATAAATATTATTAAAAGTTTACATTCCTCTATCCACTGGACTGTTTAGATGAGATCTCCTGAGTACAAAGTAGCTCTACAGACTGAAGCCAGAAGACTATCTTAAGAATTCTCCCAGCCCTACATTGAGGACTTGCCTCTTCTTCAGACAAAGTGAGAAAATCATCGGAGAAAAAATCCATGAAGGTATTTGATAATTATCTATGATCTGCAAAGGAGAAATAGTGAATGACACTGCAACGGCTCTATTTCTTCCTGCTGATATTTCATAATCTCTTTTACAGGGAAGATGCAGAGAAAATCGGAGGAAAAAAACATCTTAACATTACCTTGTATGTGGCATATTTTTAACAACAATAAATGAACTGCTTGAGGAAGCCAAGATCAGGAGTATTAAGGTTACTCCAAAACAAAAGACTTATCTCATTAAATAGAATAACCTTTCCCTGAAAGAATGATTCTCATCATAAAATTAAGTTGTAAGTCTCAATTCAGTAGACAGCCCTCTCTCCAGCAATCATGTACTGAGACAACCATGCACTCCAGGGTCTGAAGAAGTCAGTCACAGGCTATGTTACCGAACTACCTTACAAGTCGGCACTTTTTCTTATAACAACAAGGAGTATGGCCTTATGTTCGCACTACATCATTAGCATCTAGCATCATGTTTTTGGAACACAAAGGTCACAATGAAAGGAACGATAATATGACCAAGGGTCTTTCCTTTGCGCAACCTAGCGGTTAGCCACGTTTAGGTTTAATGAAGGATGACAAATGCTTTACATCTACTTATGTAACTATATACACATTCTGCTTCTGTTTCTTTAGTCTTATAAAGCTTCATTTGTTCAAATCTAACAATTTCCTGATACGTCACAGGTGTGTGAAAGATAGGAATAATGAAAAAAGTATTATTTCCCAGTCACTGATAATAAGCAACAGTATTAAAATGCACCAGTTGGAGACTACTTGGCTTACATAACAAATGTCTGGAAATTTACCCTTGTCTTATGTGTCAGTGGTATGGGAGCATAAAATTCAGCTTTAGCTTTAAAAAAGTCTCTGCTACAAGTAAAACAACACTAGGCATGAAAAACAGGCAAACGAGTATTCCCCAACAGTTAACCTTGGAACAGAATAGACACAGAAGGTCCTACCTCTTCTGGATGTTTCTGTGCCACCGATATCAGCTCTTCAGAGCTACTTCTTGAGGTAGAGGGTACCACATTACCTGGGGCCTCTGAGACCACCTCATTTGACGGCTCGGAGTCCTGAGGGCAACAGAGACAAATAGACCCCTCAGCAGTGTGTTGGTGTGGTACCCCAAGAGGGAGAGACTTCTCAGAGGAAGCGTGCTCTAAGCACAGAAAAACAAAGAATACTTGAAGTCTAAAACCTTGTTTTAATCTGGGCCAACACCTTTACCCCAGAACAAAAACACCTGTCATTTACTTTCTTAAAATGCTAGTACTTTCTACACAAGAGCATTTTAAGGCTTAGAAAATAACTACATAGCATTTCAGAATTGTCAATTTCTGAATAAGAGCGCTTGTTTAGCCCATACCTACCCCTGTGTTTCATCCCCTTATTTATGATGGAGGTTTCTGCAAAACAGCTGGGTCTATGTTAGAACAACTCAACACAAATATATTTTATCAACTGCCGTAAACTGATAAAGCACATAAAAATATTAAGCTAGAAAAGGTTGTAGTTGATTGTCAATGTTAACACTACCATCAAATAAGTAAAATTAAAACAAGTAGGTAGTTTATATTGTATTTTCTGAATTACCTTCACAGTGAATTTGTGATGCAATGCTACTAAAATAGATCAGTCAAAACAAAAATCACTTTAGTACTCCACTGCTTCACACAGTGATTTTGATATCTGCATAGATTGAGATATTTTGCTGTGTAGAAAAAAAATCCATTAATCGGTACAATCTCCACTGTGCTTGTAATGCTCATTATAGAATAAGATATTTTAGATGTCATTGCTTAGCAAGCAGAATCTATGCTTTTGATGTACCATTTTCTCCCTATAGTCATTAATTGCAAGGAAATCAAGATTGCATTTTCGGAAACTGCAAGCTGCAAAGCTCATTATTAAGTTGTTTTTTTTTTGTCATAACAACTTCTCAATTGTAAACTGAAACTTCATACTAATAATATTCAGCATTTGCAGTTTAGCCCAATGAATGTGTTTGGACTGTTGGAAGAGGAAAACTGAATGCTGTACTCCAACACTCATTAGTGAAAACCACACTGAGAATCAGAGGACAAAATACATGGATGAGGTTGCTGGAGACTAGAAAGGGGGAAAATTTCTTTGGACCTGGAGAGTTATGTAATATCTCTATCTGATATAACTTTTCAGGTTAGTCCCTTTAATAATAAATATATATAAATATATATTAAATATATAATAATAATAATAATAATAATAATAATAATAATAATAATAATAATAATAATAAAGCTTTTAAACTTAACTTTTTGGTTGCGCTGCCTCTTCCTGACTCAGAACATTCTGCCACAACCTGTGGTCTATCACCTTAAGTTGAAAGCTGAATGCCAGGAGGACTTAAAAAGCAAAATCAGCTTTCAGTGGAGAATGAAGAATTCCATCAATTAAAATGTTAAAAACAAAGTCTTGCTGAACAGTTTTACAGGCATTAATAAATGCAAAATGAGACATTTTGGTAAAGCTACCATCCCAATTCTATGACTGGAACAGTAAAACACTATTTTGCTCAGTTATCTCAATTACTCACAAGAATATAAACATAAAGGCTAAATATGGTGAATTACAAAGAGAAATATCTCAAGCACTCCAACAGAAAATGTTGATTCTTCCCTATCCATCACATGAAAGCTCACTGCTATCTCTGCCATGCAAAACTTCCGCACTGTGCTCACACTCATAGTTCCTGCCTTTGCCTTAGAAGATCTGGACTCGCCCAGCCAAATGTCCCCTGGCTCAGTGGCCTTCTCATTTTGGTTCCTGGATAACAGTGACAACAAGACTACCTCTTCTCGCTGTTGGTCCAACTATCCATGATCTGATTCAGAGTACTGAACCATGCCATTTTGTTTTCTCCTTGAGGACTAGAAAGTTAAATCACTGCTACGCAATTTATTGGCTTGGTACGCTTCCAAGAGCTCTCCTGTGCTGCTTACAAATACAAAAGTAACAACCACATATGCTTGGAGAAAACGGTGTACTTGTCCAAATTCTTTGGTTCAGTGATTTCTCTCCTTGAATTCTGACTGTCTTTTGAGCGTAAGAAAAGTTGTGGTGGGCCAGACTTTGGTGGCAACACTTCTTTCTTATATTTTTTGAAAGTTAAAAAAAAATTGGTTTTAAAGCTCTTCATTATAGCAGTAATTTGATAAGTGTGTATTCCCATTTCATTCCTTTTTCCTCATCAGGACCATCATGTCACAGATGCTCTCCTCTGATCAAGTCTCAGTATCTTTTTCCCATTAGCCATGCTTCTCCTTAGTTGTCTAAAAAACAAGCTGGCCAACATAGTATTCCATTTTTAAGGTTATGGACAGAAATCAAATTTACTTTGTTATACAAAAAGCAATAAAAGAAAATGATTCTCCTTGTACAGTTACATCAGTTTTGCCATCTCTTTCTGTTGCCACGTCTTAGGAAAAATATTCAAAGCCTAAACATCTATATGAAAGGCAATCTATGTTGCTATGAAGTACTTAAGCAACATGGGTAATACAGGTTTTAGAAATAAACATTTTCAGTAAGTGAAGCGTGATCTATTTGTGTAAGGTAACGTGACAAAAATGCCACAAAGTGCAATTGAGAACCTTCACAAAGCTTCTTCTCATTGCATTATGAGTACACAGCCAAATAAGCAATACCTCTACTAACCACTTCTAGCACTCTGACTTACACTTGGATAAATAAAACCATCTGAGAAAGTATTAGCACTGTTTACTTTTCTGAGGGAAAGGAACATCATCTGTTTCACTGACACCAAACAATTATTTTACTGAAGAAGTATAAAATGAAAAATGTGCTTAAAAACTAAAATCAGTTTCTTGTCTTCTTCCTATTATTTATACCACAATATACAGATTGGCTGCAAAAATGCCACTTCTTTCTTTTCTCAAGGCTTTGTATCAACCACACCTCTCGTTTATTTGTAAGCTTCAAATATAGTCACAAATGACATGACTGTTCGAAGATGTAAAAACAGCACAAGTACCACACCAGACATTCTACTGTTTATACAAGAAAGGCAAATCTGCTTGGACCTGTGTCTGTTTTCATATAATCTAAATATTCATATACTTTAAGATACAATTTGGACCTTCAGCACTTTATTATTTTAATTCAGGTCAGTAGAGATCAAAGGTAGGAGGTGAAAAATCGAAGGTTTATCCAACTCTAATGAAATTTCCTCAGAATACTCCATTTTTATTTTTTTTTTCTCCTTTTCATCCTGTTTGGAGTGTATGCTATTTGCATCCACTGAAATGGAAGTAAACATCGTTATCTTAGTTTCTGTCCTTTGCTGTGCAGAATTAGCAGTGATATAATACACTGAAAAATCAATAGTGCATACAGAGCAGATGGGGATTTCATTTGTGAGCTACATAAAAGTGATAGATTTCAGAGGAAAATATTTACATTTTATGCTATACTGATGTTGTTGGGTTTTCTGTTTGTTTTTCAAGTTCTAATTTGAGGACTTTTTAAACTTTTTTCTTTAAAAGAACAGATATTAAATACACAATACATACATAATTACACATATGTATTGTATATGTATGTTCCATATATACACACACGTATTTACAGGCACGTACACTGCCAAGGCTGTATTCATTATAAATATTATGGAAACAAAATACTGTAACTGTTTACCCATTTATGTTAGAGACACAACAGATGTCAAAATGTATAAAACAGAAGGTCTATGCAGCCTCTGATTTTGAAGAGAATGATGAACTGATGTATAAAAAAACATGCTTAAAAGACTGCTCGAAAGCATGAGAAGTTGCATTCAAAAAGAGATGATGGAAAAACATCATCTTAAGATGGTATTTATACCAGCTGAGCTTCAGTTAGTCTGCTGTTGCTAATTTAAAACAAAACAAAAACAAAAAAAAGAATCCAAATGAACAAATGAGCACCCAAACCTGTTATAGATAATTTCAAGCTGTCAGGTTTGAATATATTAACTCTGCATCAGTTTTCATGTATCATCCTTTACCTTGGTCCAGTTGAAAATTACACAAGCCATAAATTAGCTTTAAACAAGCTTTGAATCAGCCTGGAACCAGTTTTCAAATTAAAGAACCGTCAGTATATTACATGGTACTGTCATTTTATTACCCCAATCAATTCTGTGTGGCCTGAGGTTGAAAGAAAATGGATGCTGTCTTCATTTGCAAAGGGTTTATCTCTTACACCAGGCTCTGAGAACATGACTGCAGTAATGAATTGAAGGCTAAAGTTACTAACAAAGACTTTTAACAGCAGCAAAGTAGAAATATTTGCCCCCTCTTTCCAAAACATGAAACCGGCTTCTTAAGGCTGAAGGACTATGGGAAGAGATGAGTTTATGTTTGTTCAAGTGCCATGGTGCTGTGAGGCTCGGGGAACACTGCATTCAGTGAGATGTGGGAAATGCCTGACTGGATCAGAGCAGGGTACCTGAGAAGCCCTGCAGGAGACGATCTCGGATGCTCCCATCATTCCCTGCTCCCTCTTACTCCCTACGTTCTCACTTTGAAGGTCTTTCTGATATCTCAGGTAGGATATGGCAAAATCTAGTGAATACAAGGTATCTGTAATTCTCCACAGTTCATGGGCAAAGTGAAGCCCCGGCAGGAACAGAGCTTATCTTAATCTCCTTACACACGCAAGATCAATCACTTTGTCATTGCCAGCATTCTACCCAGCAATGGTTAATGAGGTAAGAATACGGGCTTTAAAAACCCACGATCTGTATCTGTAAAATTTCCTCTTATTCCCCTTTTGACACTTTCCTCGTGCTGATTTTGTTTCACATCTGACCATTTCCTCTCTTCCTCTGCCCTCTTCAAAGACATGAAATTACAGCTGCAGCCTTTACACAGGCTGCTAGCCCCCGGTGCACTCCCGTGCTTGTTCTCAGCTGCTTCTTCCCTCTCTTGTGAAAGGATGATGACTCCTTTGTCTGCACACTGATAACACAAGGCTCTCAGCAGATGGCTCAGCAACTGCTTCAGTTCAGGTAACAAACCTCAATTTGGAACTGCTGCCCTCTTTAAAGGCAGAAACAAAAGAAATATCATTTATAATTCTCAGCTTTCCTAACATAAAACCTTCATTTCATACTTTAGCCTCACGCTATTTTTTATCAAAGTGTGCAATACAGAAGACCTAATGAAGTTACATTTGCAATAAATACCAATCTGCTTCCATTTATTATCCTTCTAACTTTCTATAAACTACAGCATTGACAAAAGCAAGCTTGCATCTTCAAAATGTGCCCACATTTCCAGCTGTCAAAGGGTGAATCCCCGTCACAGCTGTTTAAAATAAAGATGTTACTATCACTAGAATTTTATGAAAACTGTGTGAACAAATTATGACAGGAAACAGGGTCATATGTTTGCTCAGGATGTGTTCTTCAAATGTAGAAAAAAAAACAACAATCTACATATATTTAAAGATAGAAACAGCACTCTCAAAGTAATGTTTTTCATATTTATTCTTCCAGGTTTATCTTATGCAAATAGAAACAGCTACGGGTGGAACATTTAATCATCTGAAGGTATCACCACTCACCTCTGGAATCTGAATTCACATTCACTTTTTAATCAACACATTTTCCACATCTGCATTAAGTCAGCGTAGTAATCCCACTTCTCTGTGGAATGAATCCTTCCCTTTTAAAATCAAACTCTCCCACATTTTTATATTTCCCTTTTACTCTCCCATTAATGGAAAGCTGTCTTTCAACACCTGCTTTTTATGACCCCGGACCCTCCGAACAGTGTTAAAGAAATCAATTGCTAAAAGTGCTGTAATTTCTAAAAATACGTAAAAAATAGAATTAACCGCTGAAATGTAGGTTTGTGACACTAATCTTATATCTTGTACATAATGCAAAGGAGTACGCCTTTCTTGCTATTGTCATGGTCTAAAGACACTGATCACAGATATACTGTGGCTCAAGCTGCTGGCAAATGTAATGATATAAGCATCTTTTTGCATGATTGCAAAGTTTTAGAATTTCTTCAATAAAAGGAAAAAGGCAACATTTATCTTTCCTCTGCTATATCCCCTATGTCTCATCTCATACAATGTGGTAATTATCTGGTGTACCAGAGCAACAGATTTTACGTTAATACCTTTTTGCAGGCTATTAATGATACGGTCAGACTGATATACAACACTATTATTGTTGCATATAAGAATAACTCCGTACTTTGCCTTTCTTCTACACACCACTATCCTTCTATCCTGTTATGTAATTTTTTCTCACAATGATTCAGGATACAGGCTCGTACAAGTTATTAGGAACACAGTGCTGTTAGCTGTGCAGTAAGGTACAGCAGCAAACTTACTCCCACCCCTCAGGCCAAGCTACCCACTCACACGATTTGTGGCCTAAGCAGTTTGCTTTACCCCACTCCATCATTCAGAGGGAAAGCACACAGAAGTTTGCTCCTAATGCGTGGCTCACACTCTGCTCAAACCACAAGACTGAGCACTTGAGAAGATTTCTGCTCAAAAAAAAAACCCCAGCTGCTTTATTCGAACAAAAATAGAACGTAGCTCAGAAAAGACTTTCTTTCAAGCACACAATCTTCAAAACTGTGCATCAGCATGCAGAGTGTGTCTGTCAGATGTCGGAACAAAGCTTTAAATTGTACCATCTAACTTAATTCTCAAGATAGGGTCAGCACATTCACAGGGCTTTTTTTTTCCTTTGAGATGTCCTTAAAGTAATATTTATTTAGCTTCTTAAATCTTCATCAGCACTGATTCTTGCTTTTCAACTCCTTGAAGTCCAGATTTTCCCAACATAATGCAAAACAGAGCAATGTTAAAATGTGCGAGTGCCAAAAGCATTGCAAAATTGTCAAAGGCTACTTAACAAATCAGAATCAGTTTTCATATCTCCCCACTTTGAGATTATTTTTCCCCAGTAATAAGAGGAAATAAATAAAGAGACTGCATAGTACATCATTTTGCAGTCTGAGTTCACTACGTATGTTTTATAGCTCCCTGAACTTTCCTCATATGGCACCCACTTATCTGCCTGTGGTTCAGTGCTTCATAACTTCTCTATCCTGCTCTGGGGGAAGGCTCTATGAGCCCTCTTTACCACAGTCCAAGTTTTTAACATGTTCTGCTCTCCTCTGAGAGGCTTTTTGTGCATTCCTCCATGAGCTTCCATATTCCTAAGAATGTGTGCGTGCTCACATTTCCCCTTCTGTGTCAAGGGCTTCTCTTGCAGTCCCATTAATTTCCCCCATCCTGCTTCTGTCCCTCTCCCTTTCTGGACCCCATCCCAAAAAGTATCATCATTTACTTACAACTGGTAAGGCAGAGAACAAAAACATTTCTTCAAGGCTATGAAATATTTTAAAAGAAATTAATCCATCTCTGTTTGATCATGTATACAAAAATGTTTCTTATGTCCCCCTTTTAAGATCTCTATAAAATGTGCTAAGTTAAAAAAAAAAAAAAAAAAAAAAAGAAGACAAAAAAATCTCCCGGTATCCTTTTAACAAACTTCAAACAATTGTGTTATGAATCTCATTTTGCACATGCCCCTGAGTTATTCATTCATGCTGGTGAGCAAGTGCAGCAACTCAAGAATACTTCCAGGTAAGTTTAAGCTACTAATGAAAATACATACTCTTATTAATGTAAACATAGGGATGTTTTGTTCTGTCAGACTAAGCCACTCTGACAATGGGCTGTGTACTCAAATGGGAAGGAGCAGCCCAGTTTCAGAGGTGACATTAATCAGCCATCTTCTGCTGAGCCTGCAGGAATTGAAAGGTCAAACCCACTGCTGCTGCTTGAAGGCATCCTCAAAAAGGCCTGGAAATTCCTCATTCTTCTCTAATTAAGAACACCAAGAATGATATATGGAATGATGAGGCTAAATTAGCTCAAAATATAGATCTGACACCTTATTTTTAGGGGGCATATTTTCCTCTTTTTATCATTTTAAAACAGAAATCTTTTGTTTTGTTTCTAACCTGTATTAAAAAACACACACCAAGACCCTCTTCAATATACTTCCTTAAGTAACATTGAAGACCAGGTTGTTTTAGCTAAAAACATTATGCACACAGTGCTTACACAAACATGCAAATTATATAATGTAATAACTGAACAGAATATATGTGTATTAAATTTTAGACTTTCTACCTTGAGACTACTGATATGCAGTTCCACAAAATCTCTTATTAAAATGGGAATGGAATAGCTTTTGTAGTCAACGAAACTAAAACACAAATACCTTTGATACAGCAAATGTAAGAGTGATTTTAATAGTCATTTCATGCCTAAATTACTCTCTTTTGATGTTGCTTCTTCACATCTCCATGAAACGTATATATCAAACATAAAAGTATTTATCCTTCTACTCTGAGGATAAACATCAGCCAGATCCCAGGCTTTGTATGAGAGAGAATGTTCTAAAATGCAAACGTGCTTCCTAAGTGCTGACACAGCCCCTCCTGAATCAGCTAGGACTACAAGGGCAGCATCAGCACAACCCGGAGAAGGTGGCACACACCACCCTGATGAATACGAACAAGACTACAGAAAGCACATGATGGAACAAATTAAATATGCCTGACATACATTATTGTGGGCAGTGGAGCACAGAGGAAATTCTTGAGTAGGATTGCAGAACTGATGAATTCAAAACAAAGCTATGTTTCATGAAACAAATTTTGGGCTTTGATGTAGTCCACTTTCAACAACTAACGAAACGCAACACAACTATCAGAAATAATGAACAATAAGCCCCAACTAGATGAAAGAACAGGGCTTTCCAAATCCTCCTTTCCCAATAAGTAAGCAAGCTGAAAGCACAAAGAGGCACTAGAATATTCAAGTAATGCATTTTCAAACAACATTCTGAAGTTAATATATTTTGAAATTAAAGTATTGACAAGTCTCATCAAAAGAATCATAGAATCATAGAATCACAAGGTTGCGAAGGACCTACAAGGTCATCTAGTCCAACCATCCTCCCATTAACATTGCTACCACAATGATCAAAAGATCAAAAAAGGTTGAAGACAATTACACAAGCAAATCCCAATACAATACACATAGAGAGCCAAGATGCACCATCACTGGCAGCTATTGTGATGCAGAAGGAACAGTCCTTGTGCTGAGGATCAGCCAAACGTGTTGTACACGTTTCAGAACATCATTGCTTTGGCCTTACAGTCTGCATGTCCATCTCCAGTTTTAGCGTCCCCTGAAAAGAACCCAGTTTGCATGCTCTTCAGACTGCACTGTAATGCAAACCAGAGCATTGCAACTGGCGGCAACTGGATGATTTGCTTCAAAAATGCATTCCTGATTTTAACCAAAATGGTAAGATAAATGGAAACTAAGATACCTGTGATTAAGATGCTAAAATGAGCTCATCAGTATGCAGAACCACCAGAATCTACTAATAGCAAAAGTTCAGAAGAAAAGCCAATTTATCTTAAAAGCCATCTTTAATCTTGTTAACCCTGGAATATTAGGTTTCCTTCCTTCTCCTGAGATTCACTACACTGAAAGCTCTGTGCGGTCTAAACCCTTCTTTATTTTTTCCCAAGTAATAAAAAGAGACAGACACATTTATACCTTTAATAACTTAGTTGCAGAAAAGGCTTGATTGCTTCCCTAAATTCACTGGTCATTCATTCAATAATCACTGTGTGGACCCAAGATGACTTTCCTCTTCTGCTTGGCAGAGTTCAAAACCATATTTATCTAGAGATTATTTAATTCACTGTTCTTGAGCTGAGGCAGATTTCTTTGCATGGAAAAAACGGATTCACTAGGCAAAATGGCTCAAGGTATAACTATATTAACTATATTAACCGAGGAAAGAGACAACTTGTATTCTGAATACTGTTTTGTATCAAGGAGCTTCCCACAGGTTCTGCCTTTCCTGTACCCTGAAAGCACAAACAATAGGTCTGTAAGTCATTCCAGTGAGAGATTATGACAGATTAGTAAATCACATCTCCCATATCTCAAATGTTCTTTTTGTTTTGTTTTAATTTTCTCATAACTAGCTTTTAAATGTGGGTGATACTGATGATTTTTGTAAAAACCTTCAAAATGTTCCTTACCACAGGCAATAAGGAGAGCTATTTAGAATATCTTTTTGCTCTGAAGTTGCTCTGTTTTTTGCAAAAATTTCATCCTAAGCAAGCAGTGGAGACATTGATATTATGTACTTGCAGAAAACAAGAGGGCAAAATGAATATTCACTCGATACATAATATACCTGCAAACATTAATATCTGGTATGTATCCTTATTTATTGCACAGGACTGGTTACACATTTAACATCCATTATGTCAATTACTGTATCAATCTGCTGATGCCCTTCTAATTCCAAAAATAAACCTGCAGTGTGATTAACTCACTCTAAGCACACTTCTGAGCCTTCCATAAATACTGAGTTATCATGTTATTTCCTTTTTGACGCTTCTTTTCTGTGGCTATTTATACCACTTTTGGAATGATACCATCTGCCTGTCAGTCTTCAAGAGACTAGGAGCTAGAAGAAACCTTGATATCTACAGATTCCAAGGCTTTCCATTGGTATAAATATATTTTTTCCTCTGGTACAGTTCAATGCAGTTGAAATACACTTAAGACTTCTCAAACATGCTCAAAGGTGTTTCAAACCACTGAACCAGATAATAATTTTCAACTGTTACCAAAGACACATTTACAAAATCCAAGATAAACTTAATTGCTGCCAGAACTTATCAATGCAGTATGCATTTTAAAGGTTTTGTGAAAATCTTTTGAAAAGCTACCTTAAAATCCCACATAGTATTTGTGCACTTTCTTGGTAGAGCTAATTATAATGCTCTTGCGGTTATATTCCCACACAAGCTATTTGCTGAGCCAATTTTAAGAAGAAGGAACTTTTCTGCTACAGAATGCTAAAATTCAAGTGGTGAGGCACTCCTTAGCACAGAAAGAGGCTGACACAGCACAAATCAGAAATGCCCAGCTGTCTTCTGCAAAATGTGATTAAATGTGGCTGGCACTACAAGAATCTCTATTTGAGAATGGCAACAACCTCACAACCACTATCTAACACTACCACAAAAAGCAAATCTTGACTCTGCTAAAATTCATTACTTGCTTAGCACTTCATAAAATGGCATTTTTTTGGTAGTTTTTTTTTGTGTGTTTACCTCCCCCCCCCCCTTCACTCCCATCTCCTTTCTCTCTCCTGATTCAATATGACTGGATTTCGTACAGGCAGTATTAGTAATTTATACTGATGAGTGACATGTTACTTAAAGTGGCATACATGGCTGCACTTCTTTGAAAGCCTTTAAAATAAAATCAGTCTTGAGAGTAAACATGAGTAGGCAATTAGGAAACTACAATACAATGTTCAGATCCTATCCAGAGCCTAACAATTAAAGATCTAATTCTTCCTCTAACATACAGGATTTGATTACAGGTGCTAAGTTAATTTTCAGGGTAATAAAGTTGAAACTAGTTGTGAGGAATCAAGATACATAATTCTTCTCTAATTACATACTTTCTAATTCTGTGTAAGACATAAGGTAAGAAATATACATAAAAGGCTTTCAGCAGCAACAGAACTCTACTTGGCAAAATTAGAGTGGATGGGGATGTCATCGTAATTCAGGATTCCTTTTCTCTGTTTTGTAATTGTGAAGTACACACCCTTTGCTATTTTCTGTTGACAGTCTACAATTCTTGAATGAACATTCAAATTATAATATATTATGTACACTGTATATGCTTTTACTACAGCCCTCCTGGCATCTTGTCATCAAAGCCAAAAATTTAAGCAATCTTCAACTGGCTTGTTAACAGAATAGCAATGGTCAATTACAATTTATTGGTAAATCTGTTGATGACACCATTGTCAGTACAAAGCCCCTATAAATACTTTAAAGGCTCTGTCATTATTTTTTGAATACGACAGTAAGTTAACTTAAAATCTTTTGGCAGCTAAAATTTGATGACTTTCACAAGCTTCTATTTTCCTTCTCTTACTTCATTTAGAAAGGAATGTAAAACTGAGCAAACCTGGATTAAAACTGCTATCTCCACATTGTTTACATTTCTGTGTATTACCTTCAGTTACAATCACACAATCACAATGCTGCTCAACAGCTGTAGATATCTAGAGATTATTTTTCAAAAGCACAAACAATAAAATAACAAGAAGAATCCCTCCTGCCCTTCTCAGTCAGTACTCTTCCATCAGCCTTCTCATGTACTTTGAAAGCATGCACACCAGAGAGCAGTTGTAAAACCTTCTTATGCTGAGGTGCTGCTCAGTGTTGAAAATGTATTCTCATTTTTTTTTCTTTAATTCTCTTATGATGAGTTAGCATAAAACTAGGTTTAGTGGCTTTATAGACACAATGCTAGCTGCTTTCTGGATTTTACCAATTGCAGATAGGTCCCAGCTTAGACTCCTTGCCACTCAGTAGAGTGGTAGTAAGCGACTTAGGCTGTAAATTCATTTTGTCATGGCTTAGGAAGTGTAAGCCATAATTCAGTAGAAAAGCTATTTCCCAGATAAGCCATAATTGTAAGCAGATTTTGTTAGAAGCATAACCTAAAAAAGGTAAGGGGGAGCAGCGGTATTTCTAACAGCTGCCCAGTGACGAGATTTTCTTTCCTTAATCATTACTTTATGCTAGATAATATTTATTCTACCAAAACTAAACTGTATCTAAAGTAGAGTTTTAAATGCTTAAACAGTAGATTGTGTTTATTCAGATTAGAAGCATTAAAAGTGTATCATCACTATACTGCGTGGTTCAAGTTACTAAGCTTGGCACTTCACTAGTACCAGGAACCTCTTAAATTATACATGAAAAAGGCCTAGGTTGGAAGGGACCTAAAGGGCCATTTAGTGGCAACCACCCTGCTATGGGTAGAGCTGCCACCCACCAGTGAAGGCTGCCAAGGGCCCCATCCAACCTGGCCTTGAACACCTCCAGGGATGGAGCACCCACAGCTTATCTGAGGACCCTGTGCCTCACCACCCTCTGAGTGAAAAAGTAGAAATCTCTTTTGCATTTGAAAGAACCACACGTCATCAATCTCTGGCTGGTATTAGATCTACTGACCTCTGTGTAACCACTCAAAAGGAGGTTTGTTCAGAGAAGGTTAAGAAAAAGATAATGCTGTATGTAGCATATTGCCCATTTTTCACAAGACCTTTTGGTTACAGTTAAGCTGAACCCGGTAGGAAGCACAAGCACTGGAAGTCCAAGATGAGGCATTTAGTGGCATGGGGTGTTTGGAACTGGTTGAACTGATTTTGTTGTGGAGAAGAATTCAAATAAACATCCATTCCAAATGTATTTCACAGTGCTTTTTTTTTTTCCCTTCATTATAAAAACCTAAGCTTCCTACATAAACTTTAAGAATCTTCTGGCAACTGAGTGTATGATTATTTGGATTCATCTGTGGATTTAATACCAACTAACTCTATCCTGAGCTTATCCTCTCTATATAAATCGAGCTTCAGCTTAAGTTAATTTCAAGGTTGATTATTTTGGGAACATTTTATGGTATAAATTATTCAATAGATAAATCTTTTATATTTATTTGCCAAAAAATAACAGAGGTTGAGCCAATTCATTTTTCTAAATATGATACCCGGGGAGCGAATGCTAGAACACACTTGGCAGTATTAACAAGCCAGCTGATAAGAACTGCTCTACACTGCAATTTGACCTTTTTGTTGTTCCTTGGACTGTCTGGATGGTCAAAATTCTTCCTGTGACAAGGTTTGGCATTAGCAAACTTCATAGAACAGCACTACTAACGATTCACACAGTCTTAACATTTGGATACATTTTTCTTGTCTCATTTCATGACACTCATTCAGTGGTGTCCAAGGCTTTATGGCTCCTCACGAATCTATGAAAACAAGGACTTCAATGCCTTAGACACAATGTAACTGAGCATTTTCCAGCATATATATACATATAAATATATATGTTTGTATAGCTTTTATCATATGACAGTACATGTCTCAAGCTGATTTATGTAGCATAACTCAACTCTACTCAAAAAGTTTTAAAATATATGAACAAATACAAAAATGTTTGACTGTACCGCCCTTGATTGACTCACAAGAAAACAGGTCATAATATCCACACCCATTAGAAGTGAAAATAGATTCCACCTTTTCAAACGTGGTCACTTACAGCATGCAATTCACCCTTCTGTAATATTACTTAAGCCTGAAAATTGTTGCATAAAGCATAACAGAAAAATTCAATTTATGTTCGCCTTCTACCAGCTAGCAGATTTGTTAGCAATATTCATTTTCCAGGTGCAGTGATGTTTGCCGTGGTGGCTGAACATTTTCTTGTATGTAGTGTTCTCACAAGAAGGTGCACTGACTACATTAGGGTCACAGCTTCTTTACAATCACTGCAGTCACCCTTGTAAAAAAATGCAATTAAAAAAAAGTTTCAATTAACACAAAGGAACTTTAATAATAAATATTTTTATGTGTATTTTTTGAAATATATATTTTAAAGATAACTAATTTTGCACTGAGTGATTCCTGCAAAAGTACTATAAAACATATTTAAGACATGGAGCACAAATATAACATTACCAGTCTGCCAACCTCACCTTTTATCCTCAAATAGTGTTTTCTTGTATATATAAGGCTTTAAAAGCTTTTCCATTTTAAAAACATTTCCACTTTCTTAGAAATGTATAGTTCTGAATGTTTGTAAATGCCTGGATAAAGTCTGTCCTTGTAACGCTGATTCCATCATCTTCTATGAGTACTCAAGCAAACAGAATCCCACTCAGACTAATCCCTTTGCTAATCTAAATTGTTTAGCCCCTGTAGTTCATGGACAGGAAAAGGCAGTTCCAGAGAACCAGTCATCCCAATTTAAGGAAAATGTCTAAAATAAGGGCACAGTAATGGCATTTTACAACCGGGGAGTTAAGGCACAGGGATTAAATAATTAAAAATTCCAATAAATTTGTTACTCAGTTGCAATAATCCAGATCACATCATTCATTGTGATGACTTGGAAACCCAGATTACACCACCACCAACTGCCACTCTGAATTCAGCATTTTTGCACGTTAAGCCAAAGGATCCAAGTGAAGCAGCAGCAAATGAAGAGAGAAAAAAAAATACTAAACATCTAAAAATACTTATTTGGTCTAACATGCACAGGAGCTTGGGGTGAGAGAAGGGTAAAATCCAGTCTTCCAGTCACAGCTCAACTACTTCATACATAAGGGAAATCTTTCTCTTTTCTGTCCCTGAAATGGTCCTTTTTGTTTCTATGTCTTGCAGAACCTGAAGACAGTATTTTCTTCTAACATTCAACCCAAATAATTCTCTTTCAGTGACCCCCAAAAGCTAAATGGGATAAGGCAGAGGTCCTATAGAAAAAAATAACAATAGCAGTGTGAACTTACTAACGGCTATAAATTTATGCACAGCCAGAAGAAGAATGCAGTGCTGCATGCAACCTTAATTTGAGCATTTCCTACATTCTGAAAGCTTGACTTTTTATTTACATATTTTACTTTTATTTTTTTCTGATCAAATTAAGAGATTTGAAAGCCGGATATGCTGCTGCTTTGCTACTAAGTAAAAGTGTCTACAAATGCTTTCCAACAAGAAAGGTGTACAGAAAATACTACTTGCCAGGGCTTGGTATATCATGGATTTGTAGCTCCAGACAATATTTACTGAGGGTTTTAGATGAAAATTCTATGCACATACTCTCACAATTTATTTTCACTGAAAAAACGCAATACCGTAAGATGAAATAAAAGCAAACTGAACAGAAGTCTACAAGCAAGGCAGCTGATCTTGCAGCACTCAAATAATGACCTGACATGTACACTCTGCAGCTTTTTGCAAAATTGATTGTACACAAATATGAACAGATAGAAACCAAAGAAGTCAATGACTATGGTCATTGTAAATAGCATGATATATTTTTAAAGTTTTTTGCTGCCTTGGTACTTTGCAAAATTTGGAAATTGAAAGAGATACTTCAAACAGTATTTTTTAAAAGGAAGGCAATAGAAAGGATTCTTAAATTCCATATCTAGTAACAATGAGACCCCATAACGAGCCCTTAAATCACGTCATAAACACATGGGCAGGCCACATTAATTTCTACTGAATGTTACATCATAATAATAAAGAACTACATTTGTATTATTGGTTAGTATCAAATTAAACTTTAATGTTCTATTTTTATTTTGAATATCAGTATTTGAAACTATCATGCTATCTACGATTTAGAGTGCTGTCTGACAATACTTAAAACACTCCATAACACACCAGGCAGATGGATGATGTATTAGAAATGGAGAGCCTATAGGTTCACTTCAGCTTTCATGCGATGCAACAAAATCTACAAGGTCTTTGAGATGAGAGAGCTTGTCAGATTTTAGTAGTGAGCTTCACCCACTCTCTAAAGTGACAGTAAGTATTACCAGCAGAAAAGCCATTGCCCCCATGCCCTACACCCTTCTCCGCCTGTCTGTTGTTTGACAGGAAGGGTAATATGGGAATTCATCCTCCATGCTGGTGGAAGAACTGACACAACTGCTGTCCTGTGACTTGTATAAGCAAAATAGAAGGAGCACATCCATACTTGTGATAGATGGCAATGTAAAGTGCATGTTTATTATCACTACACTACATCTCTTACACCATGGACCATCAACAAGTGTTTAGTAAAAACTGAAAATAAAAATGCATTATTTGCATTTTTGCACTTCCCAAACACGTAAAATTAAAAATTGTAATTGTAAGTAAAAATCCATTAAACCACGACACGCTATGCGCTATTGCCTCTCTTCATTGAATTAGCGTAATTTACTTACCAGTTGTTTCCAAGGGCCAGGACTGCTGCAGAAGACATCACTGCAGAATTTTAAAACATACACTAACAGTGATTTAAATTGGATCACAACAGATGAAAAACACTGAAGAAATGAAAACTAAACAATAGTCTTCTTGGCAAAAGCTGGAAATTCAATCCTATTTTGCTGCTATAATCCGTACTAGAAACTACACTGTGACATACCAAAAATTGGATTTAGTAAGTGACTGAGAGATTGAAACTGCTGGGAGCTCAAGCTTGCAATTCATCCATAGGTCAGGCAGAGTGCAGCAAACAAGCAACCTTCTCTACAGCTTCTCTCTCCCTATCTCTAAGTACACAGCTGAGGACTACTCCCTCTAGTAAGGGGCAGGAAAAGCCTCATCAAATTGCGATAGGTAACAGAGTAGGAAAACAACATAGAAAACTGAATGCAAAAATGATGAAGCACATAAAGAAAGCCCTAACCTTCTAAAACGCTGTTTGCCTTAAGGAAGGTTTGCAACAAGTGTAACTCAACACTAAAGGGGTTGAATATGTAACACATTATAGAATAAAAAGACTTTAAAACGGGAGAGAAAAATGCAGCTTTTTCAGAGAATTTTTCTGTACAGCATTGTGAAAAAGCAATGTGAATGTGGCTACCGAAAACCACAAGGAGTCCTCATAAGACAATTTTTCATCACCTTTCAAATACATTTCCATTCAAATACCATTCGAATTGCTTAAATTTGAAAGTGCAAATGACTTTATTATTTAAATATACTCATTTAGAAGTCTATGGAATGAAAATCAGATACACTAACAAGCTTTTTTTGTTGTTGTTGTTGCTTTAATTTGTATCACTAACATAATACAAAATACATTGTCAATCTAACAATAACTTTGTTTACTCTTCAGAACACTGTGGATTTCAATTTAAAATTAACGCATGCCCTGCACTAAAATGATGTCAATCATACTTAATTTACACAATAAAGTATTTTATATTATCTGATACATAGCTTTCTAATCTCCTGAAGAAGAAAAAGCATTTAGAAGTTACAAACTCTGCTTTTTTTGAGTTTGTTTACTCAAAAGAAGTCAAGGAAATTGGAGACAGAAATTTTAATTAACATTACCAATGACCCATTTTAGTTTAAGCAGGTGACAAAACTTCAATAATTTCAAGTCACTCTTGGAAAGTCCATTCCATGTAAGTGGTATCCAAGAAAGACTGCTTGATGTCCAAAATGCAGTGGACAGCTAATTCCCGATGGCTGTCTTCATATTTCCTTACAGAAGAATTAAATTAACTCCCCCACCACGCAAAACTGAGAACCATTTCCTCCCAGTTGCAAGTCAAAAACTATATTTGTACATTTGGTATCTGCTTCTTTAGAGCAACATCCACATATGCCAACACATAACTTATGACAGAACCTCTGCATAACTGCATCCTTTTGGTTTGTACTCAAACCAACAAAACTTTGATGCACCAGATGAATTAGTAAACCCAGTTTTAAAAATTAAGTACATAGAGTCTCTTTGCAGGTTACAGTGATGACAGAAGAGAATGCCAGTACTATGGAAACTTCTGTACAGGAATGCAAAGATGTACATCTTTATTTTTTAGTAAGTTAGAAGAGTACTTTTTCCATCTATAATACTAAAGGGTACAATCTAAATCTATGTCAGAAATTTAATTCTGACTTTAAAATGTTATATTTGATAAAAGTGTACTCATCAATAGTTTACTATTTTACTGGTTTTCTTGTAAGCTTTATTATCAGTTTCTACTAGTTTACGATCACTAGTTTACTATTAAGAACTTTCACAATTTTTACCACTAGTGGAAGAAACAAACAAACAAAACCCACTAAAATCAACATATTTATTCAATTAAACCATCTTCATTAATTCTGACAAAGGTATATATTCTATCTCTGTTCTTAGAGGTTTTTGTACTATACTAATCCAAAAGTACTTTCACTTGCCTGTAATATTACCAATCTTGATACAGTTATACTTATTCAGCAATACTTATACTGATATAGTATACTTATTCACTCTTTTCTCAGAGAGAACACTGTAATATGAAGAGAAAACATGTAACTCAGATAATAAAATTCTCTTTATTGATTATTTTCATTTTTCATACATTCCGTTTTTTTTTAACCTGTTTTACAGAGAATCTGAAATCATTATTTTATGACCACCTGCTTTTCAAAGCAGATCAATTTAAAGCATTTCAATAAAAGGTGTGAGATGATTAAAACTCCAACTACTTCACAGGATGAATCAACTTACTTTGGAAGATGTAGAGTCACATTCCTGACAAATCCATCCGTAGCCAGTTTGCTTTGGAGACTTTTTCAAGGGAGGGTCTAGACAGCCAAAATGGTAACAGAGTCTGCATTCATCGCATCTGTGAAAGAAAATAAATATATCTATGTATATATATATTGTATCTTTGTATTATTTTACACTGAGCTTCCCTGCAATTCTCAATGCAAGATTCTTTGATCCATTATCGTGGTACAGAAAGTACATTTTCTACAAGCGTAATTTTCAAATGCCAAGTATGTTTTGCTAAATTTGGAATATTCCAATGCAGACACTCGTGCATCATCTTCATCACAATCTTATATAAAGGATATTATTCAAGAGAGTTGCTAATTAAAGAAAAGAATATAGCCAGTTCATTTTTGTCATTTATTCAGGTATTTTTTCTTAAACAAAGGCAATATTGATTTTTAATAGTCATTTCACTTATCTGTTTTTACAAGGCAAACAGTGAAACACTCACACATTCAATAATTCAAGTATAACTTACAGCTATAAATTAGGTATTTTAAACTGTAACTATGTAGTTCATAAATAAGGGCATAACACATTTTCTGATTCTCCTTCAATGTGCTGGAGAAGGATGACTATTTAAAATGGCTGTGATCTTCCACTGTGATCTTTCATTTATAAAACTGCCCTATGTATAAATAACACTTAAAAAAAAAAAAAAATCAATCTTTTTGTTACTGTTTTGTACCACGTTTAGTCCAGATGTGAAGCTCAAAACAAATATAAATATTGTCATTTCCTTGCTCAACTATTCATAATGTACCGAGACTTTGAATAAAAGACAAGGTAAATAATAAAAAAGTAAGAAATAAAGACTTCAGAATTAGAATCTCTAAGAATTCCCTTGCATTTTCTTTCTCTGCTTCCCTTGCAACCAATTTCTTCACTACAAAACATGGAAAATATCTGAAAACTGCAGTAAGAGTATGGCATGTCCACCATCAGATAGAAGACAAAGGTGTCATAATTATCAACAAAGATAAAAAGCACTGCATCACAGAAGGACTCAAATAATGGAACACCTTGCTGTATTAACAGAACAAAATACACAAGTGACTTTTATCCTGGAATTAGTCTCCGCATAAAAGAGAAGTAACTGTTTTATGATGACAATTACATTATCTAAGTAGTTACGTTTGTCCTTGTTGTCAAATCTGTTTTTGCTTGGGAAGCTATCTGTTTTCACACATCGTACATAAGTCATGAGCACTGGTGAAGGCCCTGTTTGTACTGCTTTTGCTAGAAGGAATTTGAAACAAACCTGTAGGCACTGTACAAGTTTGCAATGACACAGTTTATGTATTTTTAAAAATGGGAAATAACACAGTATGAAGTATATCCTTTGGATTATTTAGTAATAATGTAATTCTAATTTCAGGACAAAGATCACACTGAAAACTTAAGCAAGAAAATCATTCTGTTCAGTTCTAATCTAGAAGTAAACTATTTAAATATGTAAGTAGTTTTATTTCTTCTTAAAATGACAGAAGGGTTGAACTGGAGATAAGATTATACTCATTACCTTAACGGCATATGCAATCTTCAACTAAAGACAAAACTTCCTTTCATTCCCAATGTTCTTTCATTTATAAAGAAATACATTTTTCCTAACCTATTTAATTCTTATAATCCTGTCCAGTTAAGTACTTGCACTTGAGCAGTGCTCATCAAAGCTCTCAAGTTTCCCTTCTAGTTTGGGATCCTCTAAGTAACATAAAGACTCACACTATTTTTGATGAGCATGGAGTATTTCTGTTTAATCCTAAAGAACTACATCTGGCTACATCAAACACTAGCAATTTAGGTTGCATTTTTTCTAAGGCAATTGCCTATACAAAGAACTGTTACATATTATGTTCAACAGAAGCTGTTTCCCCCTCAGAATTACGCTTATAATTGAATGCCACCTTTCAATGTGAAAATAAAATATGGTACCTAGAAAGTGGTATTTCCTAACTTCACCTTCAGCCACATTTCAGAAGTATGCTGAGGAGACAGAAAAGGCTGGGCTGAAATAACGAGAATGTGGTGAAAGTAAATGCAAAAGCCCCATTAAAACTGAGTGTTTTTAATTTATATCGTTACTTTCATTACTTTTTGCATTTTCCGAGAATGAGTTAACAGCTATGAAAATGTACGGATACTAAGTAGCTTTCAGATACTAGATAGCTACTATCCACATTTGCACAGCTGAGAAAATGCAAACAACAAAGCATTCTCAAAATATAAAATGTTGCATGGCTAAAAATGAGACTATGTCAAATATTTTGAAACAGTTTCTTCATATTGCTTTTTATTGGAATATCAATTCTGTATTGATGAATACAATTTCACAGAACCTGAAGTTCCTAGAGCATGATGCTGGGAAGACTGGATGAATACAGGCTGTGCTGTGGTTATAGATGATGAGCTAGCTGCCTGTAGAGCCTGTTCACTGACACTGAGTTGGGACAAAAGGTGAAGCTTAAACACATCTTAGTACAGAGAACAAAACTGGTATTCATAACTCGTAATCCCAGAAGAAAACCTTAAGCCCATATTAAAAAACAGCAGTAGTAAACTAAGGCTACGCCTTGAAGAAAATACTACTGTGTTCTTTCATCTAGAAACATAAAACAACAGAAAATCCACTGTCAGATTCAGAAAATAAGAAACAGACACAAAATAAAGAGCACTTTCCAACTACATTAGAGCTTGAAATTGCTGGGTCACAAAAAGTGTCACACTGACAGCCTCACAGTCTTTCAGCAGATGTGCTCATAGATCAGTCACAACTTGGACACTTACAGAACAACGGAGCTACACCATGTTGCCATTTACAAATACCGTCCACTTCCATCCTGGTAACAGAGTCAGTTTTAAACTATCAGGGAAAAATGGCACAAAACAAAGAAACTCTTCAGCTTCTTCCACTTTAAAAAAATCAAGCTAAAATTGTTATATTTGAAGATTCAAGGTCACATTTCCAAAACTGCCCTTAAAATAGCAAATGTTACTTACGGATATTTTTTTTGGTCATTGTTAAGTCTATAATGTATAACTGCAATTAAATGCCCGGTCATTTTCAGTTGTCTGGCTAGCAAATGAATTTAAAACTTGAAAATGAAAATCAGAGCTCCACACAAATATAAGCTAAACTAATCTTTTAAATTATCTTTAACTGACAGATAATTGCTTACTATCAATGTTTTAACAAGCCTGAAATCACTTTATGCATCAAAATTAGAAATTGTTGTATTTCTCATTCCAGCAATTAATTAGGATAGATATATGCCCACTACATGACAAGAAAATGGAGTCTGGAGAAATGCAGTGCATTAAGTTAACAAATTAAATAATAATAAAGGAAAATATTTTTCACTTTTAAAATACAGAATGCAGGTCAGCTACATCTTCACAGCAAGAAAGCCTGATTAAGCATTTCTATACCTGAAATATGTCTGCTTTGTTCTTTAATAGAGTGATCTCCATCTGTTCATGCCCTTGGATTTTTTTATTATTTTAGGCAGTACAGCTGGCTGTGCTCAAGCCCAACATAACTCTGTTTTCCTGTTCATAATTAACTAATTATCCTCTAATCAATACTGTAGATACCGATTTTACAATGTAAATGAGATAAATGAGATAAATGAGATAATGGCTGGAGTCAATCTCATTTTATTTACAAAGCTCAACACACATATCCAATTTCATCACACTGCATCTACCTACACAGGAATGAGTCTTATCAGCTGGCCTGCAGAAATCTTCATGGGAGCACTGTGCTTTTACAGAGCAACAGCAAATGGAAAACCTGCCCATCACTGGCATGTGTCTAAGTCACTGGTTAATATATAACACCAAAAAGAGCTGACTCAGCTAGAGTGAATAAACTTATTTTGTATTCACAAGACAGCATCACCCATCTATAGTTGCAAAAGTAATTACCTGCATGTCCCTGAAACACAACATTAAGAAGCTAATCTCTAAATACAACTTCACAAATATGCTTCAGAGACTACAGAAAATCCTTCATATATGTGCACATCACTGAACACTGTCTGTAGTGTCCTGCCAAAAAGTACTATACTGATCAAAATACAAAACAGATGACAAACAAAACCTATTCATCACAACAGCTTAGAAAAATACATTATTGACAAATCACCATCAACATTAGAGAACTTGTCATTTAAGAGTTACTCCAGCAAAATGAGAAATAATTAGACCAAAATTAGGAGCGATCTCATCCAGAAATTTTAAACTCTCAGAACTACAGTGGGTTGGGCGTGCCCTAAACTCTCCAATAGTTGGGCAGATGCAACACAAAGGCTAATCCAGATACGGCTGCATTTGACATAATTACTGCTACATATCCTTCATATCCTTCCCTGTTGGCTTGTGCTTGACCTCATTTCTGACTGAAGGCTCTGAAGACCTGAGGAGCAGATGTTCCCTCTCAGGCACAGGTCTTCTGGTCCCTTTAACTCCTCAGTGCTCAAGTGTTGGGCCACTGAGATTGCAGACAGCTGGAGACAAATACAGAGTCCACTTCAGACTGTAGCACATTCTTGTGTTCAGACAAACATTTTAGATAAATCTATGACAGTTTAAGGCACTGTTTCTTTTTAGTGGTTTTATGACAAACATGATGGAAAGGAGGTCCCTTCCAACCTAAAACATTCTGTGATTCTGAATATGTAAGCATTACAAAAAAGATCAAAGTAAGCTCAAGTGAGTTCAAACCACCAAACCCAAGGTGAGGACTTCAGGTTGAAGCCGGTAAGCAGTGCTTCCATTATACCTTAACTGTAATGGGAACAACAGACAAATTCTGGGTGGCAGAAGTGAGTACTAACAAAGAGGTTATAACAGAAAATCCTATATGTGATGTCAAAGAAGTTTCCAGTGCCCTTATTTAAAGAATAAATTAATAAAAAATCTAATGGTAATGTACCTCTACAGCCGTACATTTATTGCAGCTATTAATACATCCTTCTACTTCTCCACTGAAGGAAGGCACTCAAAACATTTCTGTATTACGAAATATGTGCAAAGCATTCTTCCTTTTAGCTTTCTCTTCTGACACATCTTAAAACAAAGAGAAGCCATTTCAAGACTTCATATCTTACCCTGCCACTCTACTCCGAACTCCTCAATTCAGCTTCATGGATTATGACAGAAACTGCTTTCACTTTGCTGTGACACAATATAGATCAAACATGAAGGAAAAGAGACACTGTACTCTCATTAATACTCTTATTTCAAATACAAGGTCCAGATCCTTCACAACTCTTGCTTTCAGACTGAACAGGCAAGAGAAGTTTAAGAAAAACAAAACAAAAAAAAATCCCTCGCCTACCAATGGCATAAAAGCATAATATGGATGGTCAAGTCATTTTGCAGTTTCTGGTCTACAGTTATAAGAAATAATTAGCATCAGAGCAAGTTAGGACAGTCCTCTCACATAGACCAATAAAGCTCTAGGTGACTTTAGCATCCGCCATGTGGCAGATTCCAGCACTGAAATGATTGTACATGCACTGAATGCTGAACATAAAACAGGATGTAGCTCAGAGATACAGCCACATGCAACATATGAAATGGTTATTTTGAACAGTTGTCTGTCTCCAAAGATGCTGCAGATTCAACTGGATATAATTCTGAGGACTGACCTCAGTAGTCAGTCTTCCTTTGAGTGGGCAGTTAGGTCAGATGCCCTAAATTTATTTAGGATTCTATTTTCTATTTTTCTATTTTATATATGTTTTGACTTGAAGTAAACAAAATACTCTTTCTGGGAAAGGAAATGATTGTAATATTACACATGATAACTGAAAGCCACTATCAAATTTCTATTATATTAGGTACAATGCAGTTGTATTAAAACAAAAATTCTAAATTGCAGAGAATGTAACAGTAAATGGAATTCTCTTCAGCAGAATGTTACTCTCTTCTGTTACACCCCAAAGCGAGAGGGGGCATGGCTATTGCAGACAGGTGAGAGAATACACCTGAAGCAGGATGATTAGTACATTCTCCCTCTTACATATATATGTAAGAAACAGAATATATACATATGCCCCCTACTGAATACAGTTTTTGGACAAAATGTCTTCACAGAACAGGACATGTTTACAGACCCTCAGCTGATAGAAGTTTCAGGATAAAGTACCCCCAGATGATTTGGGTGTGGGAAACTGCATACTGATCTCTAGTTTACTTATATTTTTGTCCATACCCTCAAGGGCATTAATAAAATGTATTTTTTCTCCTTACCACACAATAATCTTGCAGCAAAACCCTCACACACTTAGAGGATCTGTGTTATACTTTTCAGTAACTCCTATATTACATGAGATTTTAAGCAAATCCTGTATTTATCACTAGTTATAATATATAACAGCATGAGTTTCTATGGCTCTGAAAGTCAGGAGAAAGTTCTACTTCAAAGCAAAAAGCTAAATGAAACATTCTACCTATGAATTCAGAAGGAAAAAATAGCACTTCATGTTGCTTCTACTCCCCTTCTGCTCGAGATGCTTATCATTAGGTAACCTAAGTATTGAATATTTCATTTTAACAGTACTGATGAAGTGTCATCAATAATAACTGAGTGAAAGAAAATAAGCATTATCTGGCACAGATTTCTGTAGCTAAATTTATGATACTAAACCCAGAAATGCCACCTTACCTACTTGCTTTTTAATATTAAAATGAACAGAAACAAACCAAACAAAACCAACATAAAATCCAAAAACAATTACTATTTATGGGTAAGGACAGACTCTGAACTAGCTGCATATAAGACACTTATTCTATGTAAATCTAGATGTTTTCTGAATTGTCAGCAATTCATTTATGTCATGAAGCTTAGTTCACAGACAGTCATTTACACGAATGCTATAAAGAAACTTTATTTACTATACCTGTAAGTGAACAGCTTCCTTTCAGCATGAAGTGTTCACTTCTCTTTCTCTCATAGTACTTCAATACTACAAAACACAAGGCTTCATTAAATTATTTTGCAAAATAACTAAGGGCCCACTTATATAAGAGGAAACACTACATAAAACACTACATATTAGGTGTGGTTTTATTTCTGTTAACATTGTACAACTACTATATAGAGCTTATATTGAAAGATTTTTATGTTCTAATTAAGTATTCCTGTGAAGACAGTTCCTTGGACACACATTAAGATAACGTTAGTCAAATTACTGCCCCCCCCAAATGTGCAAAATACTTTCTTCCTTGGAAAGAACATGAAATTCTGACAAGAATTACTTCCACTAACAAATAATATTGGACTGCAGCTGTGGTGCCATTCTCAAGGGTTCAGACTACACTTAGTTAAACTGAATGGTGCACTGTGAAATGCAACTGAAACCTCATTACAGATGTGAAGATTGCCAACACTTGTTTCAAAAGGTGAAATATTGAGTGCTAACATCTGGCTTTCCAGAAAAAGAGAGGCAAATGATGTGAAGAATCATAAGATGATAAAAAGAAAGATTAAAAACTAACCTAATGTCAGAAGAAAGTCCCAAAGAAAGCAAGCAATCCTATTACAGACACTCTACTGGAGGACAAACATATAAAATACAGCTGGAAATCCCCTCGGGGTTAACAAGCATGGCCAAGAGTAACAACAACATCAACATTTATAAAATACCTAAGCCTGGCCTTAAAAGCCTTCAACAGCAGAATTTATTTAACTTTCCTCACCCTGCAATTAGATGCAATCAATGCAAATTCTTTCTATCGCTTTTCTAAGTTGTCTTGCTAAAAAATCTAACCAGACTTGAAGGACAACTTTATTTTCCCCTTCTTTGCAGCAACTTCTGCTTTCATCTCTTTTATCTAGCATGGATCGCCCCATCCTTGCTAAATTAAAGAAATCCAAATATTTTAAGCTTTCCTCTTCACTTAGGTCTCTTGTAGTCTGCTCATCGTTCAGTCTGTTTTCCTTGGCCTTTCTTTACTTCTCTTGCTGAGGTAGACAGCACATACTAGCTGAGCCGTTTTCAAGGCTGCTATACCAATCTGAGCAATGGGGAGTACTTTCATATGTTAAGCATATTGAAACAACCCTCTTCACAGAATCAGATTGATTCAAAGAATTAGTTTGTGATCCAAAATTATCCATTCCTTCATTTTTGGAGGCCCACCCCCTAAATATTTATCTTTGTAAGATAACTGCACTAAATAGTGATTTGCCCATCTTTTCTCCATGGTATATTTTTCTAGATGGTTTCTTAAAACTTCATTTTAAATTCTAGCCTCATAGTTCCTCAAATCACCTTGGTGTCACTTGCAAACATAACCAAACTCTTTATTACAACACCTAACACATTAAAGCAAAACTTAATAAAAATATAGGAACACAATTCGGGAGAGGACTTAGTGAAATCCAGTGAATAGAACATGGCTCTAATTTGACAGCGAATCCACAGCTACTAGTCTGCTTTCCTGATAAGCCACATATTTCATTGTAGCTTAATTAACAGAATATTTCCCTTGCTTACTTACCAGATCACACAAAAAGCATTTTCAAAGTCTTACTAAAGCCAAGCTATGAGGCATTTATCATTCTCTCCTTCAACAATGCTTGTAGTTATATTACTTTAATAACAGGCCATAAGTCATACAATATACTTTAATATTGTTTTTTACACCTAAACACTAAATCAAACAGGTAAACACCCATATTCCTCCCCACCTTGTTAGCACAGTGTTGGGATGAGACTTTTTATTGTGCTTCAAAATTGTGGATGAGCAGTCCCTAAAAAAACCAATAAATCACATTTCCTGAATGAACCCCTATTTTCTACTTTCTTACTTTAAAGGTGTCTTTGTGTATCTTGCCAACACAAAGTGGTAAGCAAAGGTTCAACAAAAAGTCTGACTTGGATATCATCCCTCCCCTTTTAAAACAAAACAACATGTTAGACATCAGGTTAATTTTATTCAATATAATATTCAAACATGAAATGCCCTAGCAAGAGATGACTTGAAGTAAGTATACACAGGTTTATATATTTCTCCTATTACTTATTACAGCATTTCTTTCTTATGTTTAAAAAATATTTTCAGATGAAAATGTGCCTTCAGAGATGACAAAAATCACCATATCTCAAGAAATTCAAAGATATATGCCATCAAGTTACAGGTTTGATTGCCTTTCAGCAGAATTTTTCCAAGCAAGTACAAGATGAGATCGATGAGGCTGTCAATACATTGCTACAGTAGATTTTAGAACTGGACCGGTACCGTTTGAAGATGCAAATACTATATCTGCATCTAGCAGGATATATATGGACGAAGACGAAGATCTCAGCAGTCACACTGTGTGATCAGTTCTTCATTCCTTCCCCAACTTACACAACAATTTCAGATTTGGATTTTGATGAAATAAGCTTGTTCTGAACACAGTCAGGGAAGCGAGCCAAATAAAACAATATCTGCATTTCCTTAATATTTTCTCTTTCTTAAAAATGTTCCATAATGCAATATAGGTATAGTTCTATTCACTCAAGTATCTGAAGTCAGAAACGATTAGTCCATTTTTTCCGTGGCAAATCTATTCCTTAAGAATAGTAAGTCTCAAGTGTTTTACAGGTCTCATTATCACTGAACATTTTTTTTTTTCTTTTTAAAAGGAAAGAATCCTTTTTATAGTAGGGTCTATGTACAACATGATGTTCTATATAGAAATGTTCTCTTCAAACTGTATATAAGCAGAGCAGCAGGTTGATGGCGAACCTTGTTTCATTCAGTATTACCATAGAGGAACACACAGTATTTCAGTCCCACAGGCTTCTGTCACTCTTCAGTGAATTCAAGCATTGTATAACATCATTTACCAAGGAAGCACAGGGGAAAAAGACATTATTTAATAGGACAATTCTGACAAGACATTTATCCGTGATCTTTTAACAATGCACATAAGAAATGTTCCTGATTAGTGCTAAAAAAAAAGCAGGCAAATTAACTACCTTGTCAGTCCAAATAACAAACCAATCAATTACATTCTATCCAAGCCTGACAAGCAAACTCAACTTTTTGTCATAATAAGCTTATAGTAGAGACAAGGTAGCTGTTCTCCTTTACTTTAGGTACTCTATTGACTGCTTAATCCACATTTAAAAATCATATTTATAAAAGAGGTTTCCAGGATTGCCTCCGAGGATGAGTTGTGGCAGAGTTGTGTCTCATGAAGGGTATCTACACAGTAAAGTGATAAGAAAAAAATATTAACATTTGAAGATCATAGCAGCTCTGCTCTGTCTTATGAAACATTTTAACATCACACTAGATTCAAGCAATTTGTATGCTCAGATCCAAATAGTATAAGACTCTCATAGAAAACTACCGAGAGTTCGTAAGAGTCGGAACATTAAATTAAGTATAACATTGTTTTCATTTTTGCTCAATACAGCTCAAAGAATAAATGCAGTCCAATGCAAGACTGATTTTTTATTTTTTTTTTAATTACAATAGCAGCAAATTAATAGAAGTAGACCTCATTGTGTAAACTAGTGTTTTCCTCATATCTGAAAGCCATGCAAAAGTATGTTTGGGATTGACTACATGACAGCACAAACAGCACTGGTACTGTGTTAGAACTTAGGGTTTTAGTTAGAAACTTCAAAAGTTTTTAAAGTTAGAACTTTAAATAAATAAATAAGTTTATTACATAGAATAGCTTTTGAAAGAAAATAAAGCTAAAGATCTATGAAGTTTCAAAATTGAACTTACTAATCTGCTACACAGACTACTTTGATACTTTTATCATTTCTGAAACAACACTTTTGAGGTAATAATTTGCAAACGTTGAAAGCTTTTTTTCCTGCTTGTACTCCTTCTCTTTTGACATTCGCAACATATTTTTTAAGGATGCAGGGTTTTTCTGCTTAGTTTGTAATTTCAATTTTGGAGTGATATTTCACATTTAAGCTTCATAAAACTAGAAGTAACATGAGAAATTAAAATGACTGATAAAGATTTTCAGAAAACAACGTCAACATTGTCTTTGAGCTGTGCTGGCATATCAAATACATGAGTTTTCAATGATGTATATGAACTCTTCACCAATTTTATTTCCCTACCTTGAAAAAATATAGAATATAATTGTAAGTTAAAATAATTCTGAGATACTTTCATGCTGTTATGAAATAAAAAAGCAATGATCTAAAGAACAGCAGGTAGAGTTGCCACAAATCCCAACAATGATTCTTCATAAAATACATTTGAGTATAAGGATTTTCAGAGTAAGAATTAAAGGGATAGTAAGTAAGTAGTGTGTGTAAATCCATTTCTGTTCTTACTTCATTTTTTACTGGGGTCATGATCAGTTTTGTTGTTTTTGTTTGTTTGTTTGTTTTTTTAAAGTCAGGTGTACTGAACTGCATTGCTACGCATATTCCAATTTTGAACTTTTTAAAAGCTGAGCTGCAAAAAAAAAAAAAAACAAAAACAAAAAACAAAAAACCCATGTTTAAAATCATTTTTCTGCAATCCCGTTTCCTTAGCTAGGACAACCATCTTTGCTCCGAGTCATCTCAGAGTAAATAAGGTTGATGGGAATAGGCATACAAGGGCAGAAAAATGAACAGCAGCCTCAGTACACAATTCAAGGTAAGCATAAGGTGTTTGTATTTAGGAAGCGTAAACAGACTGTACCTACACCAGTAATTCCTATGTTATTTCTTTATGTTTCGTTTTTATTGAGAGCAACATAAAATCACAGAACTGACTGTTCAAGTTGGAAGGGCTAGATGACCTTTAAGGGTCCCAAGTCCCCTGCAGGTTACTCAGACCCCAATGTGCTGAGATATTTTAACGCATATTATAATATTAAAATGAGTATTCCTTTATAACTGGATGGATGATGTTACCATTTATATGCTTTTAAAATTAGACAACATCATTATCATGTATGATTTAGGATTATCTTAATCCCTCTCACTTCTGAGTATTACTTTAGTAGGTAAACAAAGCCAACTACATTTAACCAGATTTCAAGCCAGAAGCAGCTTAGGAAAAGAAAAAGGAATATAAATGAACAAATAGAACCATTTTCTTTAGCTTGTAATGCACAAGCTCATCTGCTAAAATTATTGATTTTGTAGAACTACTTACTAAAACATTTTCCTGCGACTTCTCACATTTCACTTCTGTCCCATTCTCATCTTTTGCTTTCTTCTTGTCCCTACGTTCCACTTTCTGACCTTCACAGATGCAAAGAACTTATCTTACTCCTACATTCTTAACAAATTGCCAGCACTCAGTCAGTTATGATTAAATGCACTGTAAAGGCTTTGCACTGAATTAAGCTTTTTACACATTTATTCTCACTTCTTCTGGTGGCAGCACCCAGAGATGCTCACATTTTCACACTTAGTTGAGAAAAGTATTTATGAACATAAAAATATGAAATGAAGACAGCATGCAAAACTGAACAGTTTTGCTATCTTTCTGAACAGTAGGCGTGAAAAATACCTGATAGATAAAAAGCATCCTGCACAACAGTAACAGCTGTTTTCAACAAGGAGATACTCAATTGTGTTGTCAGGTCTCCTCGAAAATTTATTCTTTACTGTAAAGCTGTCCTTTGCTTCAGGACAAATAGGACTACGGGACAACTTTTCATCAAGCTCTAGAGAGAGAAAACCACATCAGCAACTCTCATTTTCCTCCTGAACTACACATAGCCGGAGCCTCCTCCCTTTTCCTCAATTAAGCAAATATTATGTAGTAGGGAGTCCACGCATATGGGCAGATTTCCTTTTTAAAGGAATTTAAAGCACAAGAAACAGAAGGAATTATTTCAATACTTTTTAACAGAGTTGTCAAAGGCTGCTGTTTGTTTGTGTGAAAGTTACTGAAAAGGACATGTGGCAAACAAATGCTTACAGAAGTAAGATTTGATGATCTTTGTTGTTTGTTTGTTGGTTTTTGGTGGTTTTTCTTAGCCTTCTTCATCCTTGCTTTCATCAATTTAAATGCCTGTTCTGAGAACAGCATTTTTCACTGTTAAGTGGGCACAAGTATAACATATCTGCAACCACAATGCAGGTTCAGTCTACCTTCAGTTATTTTCAAAGATTTGAAGGCAAGGAACTGTTTCAGCATACCATACAAATTCTGAATCGTTAAGATGTTCACACCTTGAAATTCTATCAAGCCTAAGGAGGTATTTGGGACAGTAGTCCTGGTACGGATGAAAACTTTTCTCTAATGAAATACAATGGTAATGAAAGAGGTAGAAAAGTGAAGCTATTTATCCACAGGAAATGCTGACAAAGACTAATTTTAAAAAACAAGGAACCATGTCTGCAGTAAACATCAAAACATCTGAAGGTGATACAAGCAATATGCATTTTTAGAACTGGTCTGCTCAACATACATCTCTTGATCTCTGGTATTAATGTGAATCCACAGCTCTATTAAGTACATGGGTGTTACAGAGCTCTTTATTGAGTGGAATAGAAAATGAAGAGAAGGACTCCCATAAAATAATATGCAAAGTGTCTCCTAGTTAAAATTAATTACTTAAATTCTTCTCAGCATTGATCAAGTTATAAATACAAATGTTTCATTAATGTTTACACATTTCTACTTGTTCTAACACCCATTCATTTACCTACCAGAAAGTTATCTGCAGGGAAAAGCACCAAAGCATCTGGAACAGAAAAGCTTTGCTTCATTCTCATAACTGGCACACTGGAGTATAAATAGTGACATTTAGAAGTGGTCACTGTATAAATTTGTTGAGGTAAACAAGAGTAGCACTAGTCACTACCTCCACTTGAAAACAAGTGAAGCACACAACCTGAATTTATTTCAGAGCACAGCAGAAACCACATATCCTATCCAAAAGACTGAATATCAGTATCGCATATCTGAAAGTATTTCATTCAGTAGGAAAAGTGTCATTTTCCTTCATTCTTCAAAGCCTTTGTGAATACATGCTTCTGAAAATGCATGAAAAAAAATAATAAATAAATAAATTTTAAAAAAAGCAGTCAATACACTCAATACTCTACATGAAACCCAGCTTTCTCTTTTAAGAGACTGCTTTTACAGACCTTGTCACAACAAGGTCCTTGATGTTATCGAAGTAATTTTCAAGATACTTTAATCACTGGCAGAATTCAGTAACCTGACAAGAGAAATTTGGGCCAGGAAGATTTCAGTAACTTGAAAGGAAGGTTATTGACTGATGTAATTTCATTTGGATGTGACTGAATCCAATTGATTTGTTTTTCGCAATGCATATCTTCCCTCTGCAGCTGTCTCTATCTGATTTAGTGTGCAAGTGCAAGGAGTGGACTACCTCTTTCCACTTCAAGCAAAACATTTCCTTCCTCCTGCTATTATTTAGAATGAGCACGCAAGGAAAGCACTTTCAAGTCTAATCTCTGTACACCCACTGTACACATTCAAATATTCATTTGAATGCTAGGCCATGAATTTAACTGAGCCTTGTGAATGCCAGCATAAGCAAGTAGTTAGAAAAACAAACTTATGTTTTATTTACTGAAATACTTTGTTAGGGTTTGTAAAACATGAAGTCACATCACAGTACCACACTAATTCTCAGTACCAAATCTACAGTACCATGTAAGCTAAAAACTTTAGCAGACTGCATATTTTCAGTTCAGATGTCATTCAAAAAAAAAACTACTTTGTATGCAATGAGCGTAAATTTATAAACACCGATATTCATGAAATCAAATCTTACCACACAAGTTGATTTACAATATTTCTAATAAAAAAGAGGCATATTAGGAGAAACTTCACAAGTGAAGTCAGGTTTAAACAGCATAAACCTTAGGGGCAAAAAAAAAAAAAGTGGAGAAATGCGTGACTCACTATAAATCCTGTGTGTGCAGCACAGTGTGCTGAGAAACACCAGATACCTTGGTAAGGTTTTGTCAGAATTAAAGGGAAAAGGCTGTGACACTAATATGCACCTCAAACCCAGAATGGTTTGACTGTTTGCATATTCTGTTATGATGGCATTTTCTCTAAAATTCAGTTCAATTACTTCACTTTCTTTTTTTAATTAAGTTGAGTATATTCGCTTCCTTATGCACTATAATAATTCAAGAATGCTGGTAAGGAGAAAAGTATATCTAGAAGATAGAACACCGCTACTTTCAAACTGTACACAAATACTCATCTTAAAGCAATCTGAAAGAACCTGTGACTGAACTCCTCACATGCACTGCTTGTTTCCAAATATCCAATGAGTAAGGAGTAAGATAATGCCTCCATTGGAGTTTCCATAGTAATGATAAAATATTTAAAGGCTTGCATCATAATGTGTCCTTCCAATGTGCATCTATCCTGACAGTGAAGTTACACAGTATGTTCAATTATTTTAACTAAGTAGATAGATTAAAAATGCAAGAATGTCAAACCAACAAAAGAAAAGGCAAAGACAATATAAGCACACAAATTCAAAACACTATTTCATCTAAGAAGTACACACCAATTTGATTGAGAACAGAATGATTTAATTCTGAATGTATGAAAATTGCTCTTTTATATCAAAACTCTGTACATCTTAAATAATCAAAATGTCTTTTTCGAGTTAATTCCAACCCCCCACATAAGTGAACAAGTAAAACTTTGCCCTACAAGTAAGTTATTTCGTATTTCTTCTCACAGATTTGCTGCTCTTTTTCCCTTTGCTTTTGTTGCTATTTCAGGAAGATGGGATGAAATAAAACAAAAAATTAGGAAAGCATTTTCACTGAAGAATTAACTTGGCTTTTACTGACCAATTGCCTTATTTTCTTCAACTGCCTGTGCACATAAAACAAGGTCCACCAATTATACATGACTAGTTGGCTTAAGGACAAAATTTGTGAGCTTCCCTCTGATAATCTAACAATGGAAATGGAGCTAAAAATCAAGTTCTGACAGTCCTTCCATGCCGTTCCAATTTTTATGTCTTGGATAATAACATGAGTTCTGCTGCAATTTAGTTTTTACGCTTAATCTATATAGTTCAAAGTTCTAAGAGTTTACAGACTCTATAGCAACAGGAATATTCAGGCTGTCCTGAAGCAGCATGCTCCCAATGTATCTGTAGAAACATTTTCACAAAGAAGCAACAACACAACACTCAGTATCAACCACTTCGACTGCTTGATCCCAAAGTAGGCTAAACTGGGTTCAGTTTCTGCTGACAATAACCAAAGGGTATCTTCTAAACAAAATTATGTCTTGCATAAAAACTGTGAAATTAAGACTTCATTTATCAACAGAGGAAGTTAACATCATAGTCTAAAAATATTTACTATAAAGAATGTACAGAGGAGTCTTTTTATTTATTCAAAAATAGACAAAGAGAAAAAATGGTGAAAAGTATATTTTTTCCAATTCAGTACATTAAATGAAGTCTAAAGAATTTTTTTGTTTTAGTCTTGTTTAATTAGTCATATTTTTAATTATTTTAATAATTATTGTTATTTTTTAATTAACCTTTCATTTTTACTGCTTTCAATTATGAAATGATTGGCTACATGAATGAGGAAAGAGGAGTGGTGGTGACACAGTGAAACATGTACAGCTAAAGCATTTTAAGCTCCTGGGCATTTGCAATACTAAGTTAAGTACAAGACTGGATGCATAACCTGAAAGCCAGCTAGACTGCTGGGCCCAAAGAGCAGCAGACAACAGCTTGGGACAGTGTCCATTAACAGACAAAGAACCACAGATGTTGATTTGGAGGCTAATATAGATCACTGTCTTCATTAACACTGAATGGTAAAGCTTCAATCTAAAATCTGCTTGAGAAATTTGAGGAGTAGACCAGAAGAAAATTATGAAGCTCATCCAGAACTATGAAATTCTACATCAAATAAGATTTAACTCCACACATCATGCAGACTGAGAACCAACAGCCTATGAAGCAGCTCCACGAAAGGGAATAGGCAGTTAGAGTAAATATCAGACTCTGTATGATTCAACAGAAATGGTACCAGCAAATCTAGGGAGGCTATTATTTCTGTCTTCCCAGTGCTAATGAAAAATAACTTACAATGCCATAAGCAGTTTCAGGCAACACAATTCAAGAGAGATTATGAGAAAACAGAATTCATGTAACAATTGCCAAGATGGCATCAAAGGCTGCAGGATCTGGCCTTATTTGGTCCTGGAAAGAGGGTGCTATAGTGTGAGGCAGGGGGATCCAATTGCATCCCATAGTTACCTGAAGAACAGTTAGAATGACAGCTTAGCCAGACTTTTCCCATCACGACTGATGACATGACAGAAACAAGTATGGAAAGTTCAAAGTGGACATTAGGAAAAGTCTCTTCATTCTAAGTAATGCAGCACTGCGATAGCTTATGCAGTGAACTCAGGTGTTACTCAAGACTCAGCTTATCACAACCACAAACTACCTCTTCCAGTGGAGATAACACCCCCTTCTCTGAAAGAGAGACAAAGCTCTATGACCTCCTGAGGTTCTTTTCAAACAACTGTTATATGGCTACCTTTCTACTCTTGTGAAGTTAATTTCTGAATAACATAACAGTTTTTATAATCATTAGGCAATGTAGTTTAGTTTTCACGTACTCAGTTTGAGACATTAAGTCAACACTTTCATAGGAAATTCATCATCAGTCCCCTGAAATGACAAACTCAGGAGCTGTCCAGTACAGCACTGACCTTGGATTCACTGAAACATTAAGGGATGAGAAAAGAGCCTGCAGATCTACAAGCTACTCTATAGGAAGTAGTCCAGCAAGAAATTATGATAATTCGTGCTTGATATTCCAAGCACTTTCATTTCAGGTGTTAGCAGACTAATCTCTATATCAGTCATTACTTCCAACTATTGCTGATGCCTGTGAGATCAGGATGGAAAGCAGCTACTCTGAAAAAAAACCAAACAAACCTGTAATGCTCAGTATGTGGATTTCTCTCAGTCACAACAAATAGCATGAAATCTTCTTTTGCAGCCCTCTTGAGGAAAGCATCTGACTGTCCACATGCCAATAACTGATTTTTAAGAGTTGTCCAAGAGTGATATTTATAATCAGTCTCATTTTGCAAAAGTAGTAAAATGACATCTCAAAATGCAAAGGAAATTATAAAAAAAGGCCCTTCTCTTTGACTGAAAAGTAATTTTGTATTCTACCGAAAGCCAGAAATTATAAACATTTTGTCTGCTAAAAGCCAAAGACTGTGTGAGTAAAACTTGAAACATTTGTTTTATAACTATGACTGCACATAATGCATATTTGTAGCCATCCAAAAACAAACACTCCAAGGCTCAGAAAACTGGTATTCTCCACGAATATTTACAAATCTAGAATGAAACACTTTATCTTTGAAACAGCCTAAATAAAAAGTTCCTAAATGTATTTCTAGCTTACAGAGTCTACAGAGCAAGCTAGAAAAGTATGGAGAAAGCAGTGTATTCACTTTTACAACACACACACACACACTTATTGCTGGAACTTTTACTTTTCTTTCTTTCTCAAAAGGCCAGAATATTTTTTTGTCCTGCTCAGATTGATAAAGAATTGGCTTATCAACAGATATGGAAAGGCTGAGAAGTGTTTCAAAGCACATTTGCTTAACTTGCAATGCAAACATCCCATGTATTTCACGGTAATTTGTTAATTCATTTTGAGCCTTCAGTTTTACAGCTTTCTAAAAACTAGTGAAATACACAAAAATTAAACTCACAAAAGCCATAAGAATTACAGTTCTGTTTCAAACTATTTCTGAGCAGGCAATAATTACCGATAGTTTTTCAAATTAAGTCATAAGTTAACAAGTAAGTATACACATTTACATCAGAATACAGCTATATAAAAAAATCATAGATTTTTTTCCGAGATCAACTATTCAGAAAAGTATTTAGAACAGCAATTGTTAAAATACGTTATATAGTGCTCTTTGTTATGGTTAAGAGAGCATGGAAAAAAGACTGAGATGTCATCCATAAACCTTATAAGCAATGCAGACTATCCACATTGTAAAGAGAAATTTGTTAATTATCAGTATTTAAGATAATTAACGGAAGTGTACTAAGAAAATGCTCTATTAGTGCAATTGTATACAAGGTATTATATAATCATTTCTAAGAAAACTTGAAATCAGTAAAACAATACCATGATGTTCACTTTCAAACATTTACCACCTTTTTTTTTTTTTCCCTCAAACAATATAAAATGGGACCTTTAAAAAAAAAAACAAAAAAAAAAACACAACACAAATGTTATGAGAAACAAGAAAGAGATTTTTAGCACTGTTTTTTTCCAATGGAATATTACTTATAGTAAAAGTGCATCAAAAAAATAGCGTAGCTGAAGCATTAAGTGTGGTTTGTTTCAACTGAATTAAAATGAGGTAACTTCTTCAGAAAGAAAAACATATTTTAAATATACATTTTCATTGTATTACCTTTTGGCAGAAATGTTTGTAATGAAACAAATCTAAAGCACAACCAACCAGTAGAGTGAACTGATGGCTCACTGTATGCCATTCTGGGTGCAAACCAAGTCAAATTATTTTTCCATTTCATCAGTTCCCTAAGCTTTTGTTGCCTCTGTGGTTGGTCACCCTCAGCCAGATCTCTTTCACATTATATGTGAAAGAAATATGAAATATTTCTTTCTTTGAAATATGCAAAAAAATAAAAATAAAAAATCCCTCAATATTCACTTAAGGTAAAAATGAAATGTCTTTTTAAAGTAAGTAGTAACAGCCTCAAATGTCTTTATAAAGATACATTTATACAAAATTCTGTCTTCAAAGCATGAATATAAAGACAAAAGTATTAAATAAGAGAAGACTGGATGCCACTCTGCATCACGTCAGAACTACAAAGAAAAAATTTAGACTTTTTCCTTATTAATGGCCATCGTTACTCTGTAAAGCTTCTGTACCCCTCTCTTCCTTAACACTGGTTTTGTTTCTTCTCAAGAAGCGATCAACACATACATCAAATGATGCACTAAAATGGCACAAATACAAAAGGTTTGTTTGTTTTAAAAAAAAGGTGTGTGTGGGGGGGGGGGGGGAGGGAGGGGAAAGTGGTGTAAAGAATGTAAAGAATTTATCTCAAGAAAATTGCCAAGTGCTGGAATCTGTGAAATCTATGATTGAGATAAACTGATTTCTGAAATCTCTGCTGTAAGAGGAAAATGAAAACACTCCAAATGAGGCAAATACTATTTTCAAATTAGTTAGCCAAGATAGATGAAAGGCACCACATAACATCAAAGAAAATATGTAAAAACATGGGGACTAGAAGTTCATCCAAAAAGTTAATTTCTTACCTCCAAATATCTTCAGTATTTTAAAAATAAAGTACCAGTATAAAAGAGAAATTTTATAAGCATACTACATATCCTCTGCAACACATAAAGTAGCTGAAAATTTAATATGATGTAATTTTCTAGTCACTCAATGGAAAACACTGAGACTCGCGTCTCAGCTCTAGTGACTCTACCACAGAAACTTCTCTTTTCAGCACAGGTTCTTATCTACAACTCTGTCTCGCTGAGTCTTTAAAAAGTCTCAGTGTCTCTCTCTCTTCTAGCCATCATCCACAGTTTTCTTTCTCTAATCAGCCTGACTTCTCTCAAGTTCTGAAGCTTGAAAAAGTAGCATTTTGCTGCCTTTCCACAACTCTATCTCAATTCCATTTTTCCACACTTAGCATCCAAACTCAGATCTTTCTCCAGCCCACTAATCACATTTTCACCACGATATCTGTGTTTGGCAATGAGTACCAGTCTTTCTACCATATAACCACAGCTCAAGGATTCACCTGGAACTCAAAGCCATGTTTCATACAGCACATCTGCATGAGCTTGGCTTGGCTTCACTGAGCAAATAAGGTTAAGATGCAAGAATTCAAACTGCTTGCTAATTAAAGCATTTAATGGCAACTGTTGATTTTCAAATCAAAAATAGTTAAAGGTACCGACACAAGAAAAATAAATAAAAACAGCGATTCACTAAGATCAGGATCAGCTTGTTCCAAGGAGCAACAGGACTTGAAACATCTTCACCTTACTAACGACTGCTTGTATTCAAATATTTATCAGATGTCTGCATTGGCTCTGATATTCAAACCAAGGTTAGTCCAGCAACATGCTAATCTTCATCAGATGTCATCACCTACGTCATGTGTATCATGCTTGCAATGACAAAAATGGCCAAAATGATGCAGAAAATGGAGAGAGAGACACTGGTCAAGTTCACTGCCCCCTTTTATTCTTCTCATCTTGTGTACACATGTCCACTTTGCACCTGAATCAAACAGACTTCAACTATCAATCACTGACATCAGTGGTAAGCTATTTGTTCACACTTGTCATTTCTCTGTACGTCCTGTAGCAAACTGCATTGCAACTGCAGGGACAAGCATGTTGAGCTGGCCCACAGTACACTATAAGCATCGGTGACAACAGACCTAAAAACCAGCTATTAACAAGTCTCTTGTAGTTCCAAGGAATCTGTTCTGCTTACAATACTCTTATAGGTCTCCTTCTTTTCCACCCTCAGGAAAGAAAGGGAAGCCTCTGATCAGGTTTTTCAATTCACTTAAAAGCCTGTGTGCATATAAGATGACAGACTTGCCCACATCTCAGAAACAGATGAACAACTAGTAATTTTGCCTGAAAACAATCAGTGTAATGAAGGCATACTAGAGATACAATAAACTTTTAGTTTGATTATAGTATTATAAGTAGCATGGAACAGAAGGTAGGGTCCAGTACTTCCATTATCACCAGTGCTTATCATATCTGATTTTCGTCTCTTCCAGTGCCAGCTACAAACCTTCAAAGTTTTGATATGTTTCAGTCACAGACATTTCATTTGAGCATTTCACCATTTCCCTTTTCACTGCCTGTAAGCAAGCACTTTATAATTCAGTCACTGTATAGAAATATACTATACATTATTCATGACTCTGAAGAAACAGAGTGGTTAGCTTGCACAATTTCAGAAGCATAAACAGTAATATGAATTTGAAAGAAGTGAATTGAAACTAACATTCTAAAAGAACCACTGAAAACTTTAAATTAAAAATGTTTCAAAAAATTTTTCCAAAAAACATTCTGCAATGACTTCTCCAGTGAATCCCAGAAAACATTTTGTGACAGTAACAGAGACAAAAAGCCACAAATACAATGATCAAGGGAGGCTGAAGTACTATTTCCCCAAAGCTCTGGTGCCAAGCGCTGTTAGCTGTTTGAACAAAAATGTTATATACATCATAAGAAATGGCAAAAACAAAAATAGCATTCTAGAAACATTTGCACTTCTGGGGCTGACAGAGAACACTGAATACATGCAAGATGCTGGAAAAGGCAAAAGCAGAAATATTTAACCAGAAACACAAGTTTTCCTTTACTTCGTGTATCTTGTTAAATGTTATGTATTAAGTGCATTTTCAGTGGATACATTTTCCTTAAGTTGACAATAATAATGTTTTGAACAGTATCATTTTAACTTATACTGTCTATTATCTTCAAGTAAACAAGTTCATACATAGTAGACTGAGAACAAGTACTTCAAATAACTTCAATATTAATTAACCCACACTGAAAATATCATGTTGCTTAATTTCAGAATTTTATACATCTTCATTACTAAAAACAAAAGCATTTTGTACTCATGAGTTAATATTAAATTTAGGTGCAGAAATAATGAGAATGGGATTTTTTCTTAGGCATCTCATGAAACAGTAAAAATAACCTTGAATGAAACAGTAAGATATTATTTTCATAATTAAAACAAGACTAAGATATTTAAGTAGAACTAAGCAGAGAAGTTATTCATTCAAGCTTCAGAATTAAGGACTCCATTTTTTTTTAAGAAATTTAATCTTATGTGATTTCTACGCTAAGCAGGACCAACTGAAAAAAAAATGTTAGGTACCAAGGACTATAAACTTCACCCAAACTTCATTTCCCAGAAAGACACAAAACACTGCTATACAGCAATCAAGTGGGTCAACACAAGCAATGTGTCATGGTCTTTCAGAGGAGAACCCAGATGCAATGACAGCACACAGGAGCATGGGACAGGCCTCACAATTTGTAGTTGCCTTTGCTGACCGATACATGCATACACATACAATCCATACAAACCTACGTACATAAGCGCAGCTACATACAAGGTGAAAAAGAAGCCACAATAGTTTTGACTCAGAAAATAATAGCTAACTCAAAGAAGCTGTTCAGATCAAGTCTTCAAATAACTATGATCCTTATCAAGGTATTAGGACTCTTAAGACCTTCCACAGAAAGCCAGTTCATCTCACCTGTGTTTGCATGGGGTGGGGAGAGACATGCTTCCCGGTGGTGCTGAATGAAAGGGCAAGAAATCAAGGCACAAATTGAAACAGTGCACATATTAGCATAAGCAGCAGCACTTTTTTTTTTTTCTTTTTTCTTGCTATTTTTGTTTGTTTGTTTGTTTGCTCTACTGGGAGGAAGGTCAAACAGAACAAGAGGGTCTGCAGAAACCCCATCTACGGAGGTACTGGAAACCCAGCCAGCCCGTTTGAAATGAGTTACTCCATCTGACCTTGCTCTGAGCAAGGGGCTGGAGGCCAGCTCTAGAGGTCTCTTGCAATCACAGCTGCTCTGTGATTCAGCTCTTTACAAAAGCAAAAATGGTTTAGACAAGCCTTTCAGAACTGAAGAAAATTAAAGTCCTACAGTTTACTTATTGTTCTTTAATGTGAAAAACTAAGATTACCACTAGAGTTTTAAAAGCCCGCTGGTTTTCTTATCTCTTTTTCACAGCCAGTGTTATTAAAAGAACTGTCAGTAGGTACCAGCAGACGACAGGCTGTTTTTATGTAAATTTAAATAATTTTACTATGACTGGTTACAAAATAAAACTTTTTTTTTCCCATTTCATCTGCTTTGCATCTTAAGATATCAAACTGCTGCTTTTTATATACCAGAAATGGCATAAACTGTCCTAAATGCAAAAAATGTCAATTAAATACTAGACTGATGAACACTGCTCCGACTACTAAAACTGGCAATACTGATTTTACTCATGCAAAACCTAAAATCTCAACAGATGTAACTTTTCTTTTAAAATGGACATTAAGCATCTTTTCCTCAAACGCATTTCTTAACATTCCTCTACAGGCTCACATGCTTGGCAGTTACAATTAGTCTTCATCAAGCAAGAAAAATCTATAAATTGCTCTCTTTATCTGTCAATTACTATTTAACAGTCTTCAAAACTTATTAAATAAGGTCATCCTTGCCAAAATTTCTCATGCTGTTACTGAATGCAATTTGTTTCTCTTTTTGAATATCTTCAAAACTCATTTATTCCTTTTCAGTGCAGATTTTTAGGTTACACTGTGTACTACCCACAAACACCTTCATCCTTGGTTCTCCAAATCACTGAAATAATGAAAAAAAAAACAAAAAAAAAACCAAACAAAGAAAAAAACTTAGGAAGTCATGTCCAAAACAGTCTCTAGATTGGAAATGAAAAGTCCAGTGAATTTCTGAAACTGACAAGGTCATAAAGACAGAGTTTAAACTTTATTTTAATTGTCTTTTACCAAGCACAAACAACAAGCCTGCACTCCCTTGTGGTTATACTAATCAGCAGGCACTGCGTTAGATGGAAAAATGCACAAGAATCTCATCCATTCTCTTTTATGTTCTATTTGCCTTAATTGCTAAGAACAGACAGGGTATGAAATAAGTGGTCCTTATCACTAGATCCAAAGTGATGTCCATTTTGAGGCTGGAAAGGTACAATACCAACATACTACTGAAACAGAAGGTTTAACTCCCTTTCCCTTTATTTCCCTAGGTAACATCAGGACCAGGTATAATTTGTCACTGAATTTACATAACAACCACACTTTCACAAAGGTCTTCAAATTTTTGAGATTTTTAAATCCAAGGATAAAACTTAGCTGCAGTTCAGACTGAAGTATGCACTTTTATTCATACAGTATTTTCCTACTGAATTATAAGCAAATTTCTGCTATGCAATTTTAGTACTGCTATTGCTAGCTTTTATTGCTGTATGAAATTGCAAACAGCTAAAGGCTGCCAAAACAACCTCATCACACCTATTTCATTTTTAATTGCCTTTTCTAAGAATTAGATCTGGAATTATTGTTTAGATGTCAAATAAATGACAACACATTTTTATCAATTAGGTTACACACATATGTTTTTTTGCAGTTAATTGAGAAAATTCTATGAAATAATGTTCTAATGTATTCTAATGTGTTCTAAGTTAGCTACTAGTCCACTGGTATCACTGGATTATACTTGCATTTACCTCTATCAACTTCAGCTAAAACTGAGCAATGTTTCAAGCATCAACACCCACTTGGCTATCATTATCATTAAAATTCCCTCTGAAAAACACAAACACCTCATCAAACACATTTCACCACATGTAGGATGCTGAAGTTTTCATGAAGTCCTGAAAAAGCTCTCAGTTGCTACAGTTTTCATAACATAGGTTCCATCAGTAAAACACAACCATACATACTAGCTTCCAGGAAAAGCACAGGGTTAGTTGTGTCTGTTTGCTTTTAACTACAAATAGTTAAACTGAATAAATTATTTTTATTATAGATTTCAATTAAAGAACTAAGGCTCTCAAATCAGAAATGACTGAAGAATATTCTCTTTGTCAAACACAGCATACTGGTCCACAAATAATGGTGCAGCAAACATGCTCCAACACCTATGTTTTTTCTTGAAAGTCACTGGACAATTGCACCGCTAAAGATTATTTTTCAGTGCCCCCACAGGGAAACCTAATGACTTACAATGGCAGTAATAATTATCCAACACACTAACTGGATGGGAGAAAGGAAAAAAAAAAAAGAAAAAGAAAAAAAAAAAAAAACTGCCAGAAAAACTTTACACATCCTTACGAAAGCAAAAACCAAAACTGCGTTTTTAAAGGATGAAAGTGTATACTGTGCTAGGCAGCAGCATGATTTTTCATTAGTTCCAAAATCTGACAAAGGATGCAAAAAACACACTTCACACAAGTAATATTTCCTGTTCAAACCACGCTTACATTTATTAGCTTAGAAGACAAGCTCCTGTATGATATTGATGGGCAGAAGCTTTCTCACTCCATACGAACTTATCCATTTCCAAGTGACAATGCTGACCTTTCAGTGTACTACAGTTGCTCATACTTGGCTCTCTTCTCCAACAATTTATAATAATATATATAAAAAATGACATGCAGAAATAAGTGTACTGTGCTGTATAGCTCATGCATAAGGTCTCTGTGATTGCTAATTAGAAAGGATGCTTTCCTGAATTATCATACTTTGCATGCAATTACTGCAGAGCAACAACATAAATTAACTTTACAGAAAAAGGCGTTCAATATCATTGCTTGAGATACATACATTTCCCTTCCCCCATAATCAGTAAAATTCAATATGTGAAACAATGCACATAAAATGGTATTGTTTTTGTCTTTAAAAGAGAACAGTGATTTCTGTAATAGAATTCAAATGCTTGGCCACCCTTCTTCTACCTTCCTAACCTAACTTTTGTTTCCTTTTAATGAGAAAAGGGAAAGTCAGCAAAACAAAATGTCACCATTAAATCATTTCACAGCATTTTGTGTCAGAAATGTAATGGAAAATGCACACATCATGAGAAAGGTTACTGTTTTTCCAGAATATCTTTTCACTTGGTTCAGGGCGTATCTCTCTACATAACTGTGCAGGCACTACTGATAGTTCTCCCTAGGCTTAATTTGGCAGTTGAAGGATTGTGGCATTTTCAGGAAACCACTGTGCAGTGATTTTAGTGGTTATTCAGCTGAAAGTGATGGTATGATTTAGAATAATTACTCTGTTTACGTGCAATGGTAAAAGTCAGTTATGACATCAAATTCCAGTGTCAGCTTGTATTTTACTGTGTATTTCCCTAATATGGCAACATATCAGACTTCAAAGTCAGAATTACAGAAATTTATTGTTCATGTTCCTCAACAGCAAAATATATATGGAATACAGGAGCACTGTTATACTTAGTTTAAGTGATAATTTTAAGAAAAATAAAAATGAAAAGAGAAAAAGAGAAAAAGTTTTACCTAGTTAATCAGAGAACTGAAAATTAATTAGTGCCTGACCTTTATATTACAGTCATTGATATGAAGAAGGGAACAAAGTTATACTAGAAAGTTGTGGGTTTTTTTTCCCATTTCCTCTCTACAGTCTGTCTCCAAGTGAAGTTACCAGGCATTCTTCAATTTGAAGTCAAAGAAACACTTGAAAAGTTAGCAGCAACCTTATTCAAGACAGCTGGCAAAGCTTTCATGGCAAATAATTGTTTTGTTGTTGTTGTTTTTCAACAACAACATGACAACAACATCCAAAAAATATGTGTTCAAATAAGATAAAAAAGACATTTCATGACAATGATCAAGAATTAAAAAAAAAAAAAACCAAACAAAAAACAATTCAAAAGTTAAATGCATAGGAAAAACTTGAACAAGAAGCACGAAATTGTTATAAAGTTAATGTGCTAAACACAGAGATACTAAATCTTGTCTTATTACGGAAACAGATCTCTGGCTTTTTGAGTGGCAGATACAAATTAGTAGTTTTTGTTGATATGAGAATGCAAAGTCATCAGAAAACAATATAGGTTATGGTAACAATCTCACTTTCTCCAAAGAAGTCAGTTTTATTAACTGTAAAGCAAAACAAATTCTGAATCCAGCCCTGGATGCACATGATTAAAAAAGAAAAAAAAATCCAGTCTTAAAATGAATGTAAAAGGAAATAACCAAATGAATAATTGCTCTAGTCTAGATTATCTAACTGGCAATTTCAGTGGCAAGGACAGGGAACCAAAGCAAGATCATCCAAAATAGACAAAATTGTAGCAAATACTAACACACCAAAATACAGAAACAATAAACAAAACCAAGAACTCTATTTTTCAGAAAAAGATATTCTATAAAAAGATTGATATTAACTTGTAAATTTCTCAAACTTCCATTTATCAAATTTTATGTGTAAATCATTTCAGCTAGATTAATGTTTTACTTCAAAAAATGAATTTCTCTTCTAACGTAAGCTGCGAAACAGCCTTCTTTACACAGTACATCATGGTGCTAAAGAGGCACTGTAAAGGGTTTTTTTCTTGTTTCCTTGACTGTGGTTTTAAAAGTATGTTCTCCAGTACCAAGCTCTAAAATATCTCAGGTTACAGATTAAGCTAAAAAGGAACGATAATATTGCATATATAAGTAGTCTATCCACAGCTATCCAGAGATCATCATTTTCTACCACATAGAAAACTTTCAATTTGGTCCCAAATTAACAAGAAATTGCACACATTTTTACTCCATTAATTTATTAATGAATATCTGTGCTATGTGCCATTTTACTCGCATCAATAAAAACTGTGCTTGGTGCTTAGAAAAAAGACTAAAACGTGCTAAGCTCCCAGTACTCTTACCTCCTTTTCATGTATGTACTTCTTCAATAATGCAAAACATATCTTCTCTCTGATTTCACATCAAATGTTGAATACTGTAGATGATTTTTGCACTAATAACTCAGGCCTCCTACTATTAAAACCCCACACAGGTTATCTAACTATACAGATCAAAGAGAAGCAGTAGTAGTGGGCAGCAATAACAAATGAAAGAAACAATCAACCGCATACCAGGACAAATTATTATCTTTTTGTGTACTCAAATAATTCATAATTGACATTACACTTCTGTGGGCAGACAGTTACTCTAGAAAACTGACTCTACAGATGCTTGCTTGGTGCTAATTGTGCCAAGCCAAAATTAAGGCTGCAATACAGTGTTTAAAAGGTATTGCTTCCTGCTATCTACCATGCTCTTTTAATAATCTGAACACAAACATTCTCAGGCTACAAATTTCTTAAGTGTTTCAGTTTCATGGTTTCTGTAGCTATGGCTCAGTTTAACAATGTACAACAACTGAAATGATAAAGAATTTGACATTTGTTTTTTGAGCGCTCTGTTCTATGAAATGCTCTGATGTGATAACGTTGCTGCACTGAAAGCGACTGAAGCTGTATGGCCAGAACAACAGAATATCTCACATACACAAATGCCAACTGAATTGGATTATTTGATGCATGCTTAATGCTTTAAGAAAAAAAAAAAAAAAAAAAGAAAAACCTTAAGAATATCCATGAAAATAAATGCTACTGACCCTAGCAAGATAAATATTTAAATCTTTTGCAGCTATAATGTATTACTAGGAACCAGGCTGGGAAATACTTTGCTAGGTCATCAGCCTCTGCTGTTACAGATAATGTAATTCCACATTCTCTGCATCTTGTTTCGTTAATTTTAATCTTCTACAGAGGCACCTCACTCACGGGCATTTTTTTTCTAAAGAACTCACTACTTACAGCAAAGATAATCAACAGAGCCTGACTATTATGTTTTTTAATTCTTTTGAAACTTGGGAGTTAGAAAAAAAGGTATGGAGGCCTCTGATCCGTGTATTTCTTACGGCAAACAGAAAAATAAGAAATAAATCCTGAAATATCTAGCTGTTTTGGGAACAGATGACAACTGCCAAATACAGCATAGAGCTCTAAAGTACAAATCCATGATTGCATCACAGACTTAATCAAGCAGCTGCAGCCAGAGAAAAGGAAAACTATTTCTGAAAATTCACTGATCAAGAAAAGTAAAATACTATTAGCAGAACAGAAAGTAATTCTGCAGAAAGATCTGCCTGAATTTCTATTTACAAGCAATTACTTGAAAAATGTACTACTTCTAAAGTTCATGATACAAGTCCACAAACATTCGGGTTCAAAATACTAAACACCAATACCGAGATCTTCTGATAATTGAATGACTGAATAAACCTTGCATCTGAAGAATGCTGAACCTTCCAGTGCACAGTGGAAGATTAAAGCCCAATAAAAAGATAAAGCCCAGTATACAAGTAATTGGGAGTCACTGGCCTACAACTTTTAAATAGATAGGTAGGCAGACAGACAGATGTAGATAAAGGGATATATAAATCTTGCCCTAAACTAACTTTAAGGTGAGTTGATCACTAAACAGACTGGGAAGTAACTGGAAGAAAAACAAGCAGCTATGAAAAATTAATCCTTGATCAATTTCAGGAAAGAAAAGCAAAATAAACAACCTTGGGAAGTAAAAATTCACTTAGTAATGGGAATACTGAAAAATCTTGTCAAACATCACAATAATACTCCAGTAGGTCTTCAAAGCTTTCATAATAGCAAGAGACACAAGCATGCATTCTTCTTCTACCTTACATATTTAAAAAAACAAAACTTAATTTCTTCACAGTATTTTAATATGTATTTAAAATGTAAACACTGTTTAAAAACGAAATTCACAGAAATCATATTTTTTCCTGAAAAGGTCCAAGATTATTCTTTTCTGCACTTGATCACAGATGGGTAGAATAGTCACAAAATTCAATTTTGTGCTGTCTTACAAAAATGAGATTTAGTAGCATGATTTAGACAGAAATAACATTAGATGATTTTGTACATACTGCCTAACCTGGCTTTCCTGTTTCTAATAACAAAGAACTGAATGGAAACAAGTCTTTTAACCTAGACAGTATGTCTAAAGTTTCTGGTTTTTGCCAATACTGTGCAGGTTGTCTTTCAGATCAAGATCATATAGTGTCAACAATTAAAGTACAGCTAAAAAATAAAATCAGTTATCTGAAAATCTAAGTTCATATTTTTTAGTGGCTTGGATTTCCCTAAGATCTAACTGGTTAAACAACGTTAGAGCAGAGAAATAATCCAGGCTTCAATTCAGGCTTTGCTTTACCATTTTCAGAAAACAACAGACATGCATATTAAAGAAACCATTTAGGTACCAGAGTTAAATAGACTGGTTTCTAATTAATTCAACATTCAAGAATCTGCTATGGATTTCTTGCAGTAAAACTTCAAAAGTTCCAAGTATTTGCAGCTTTAGAGGACTGAGCAACTGAAATACAAGTGTATATGTATGTGTTCACTTGCTATCTATCATCAAAAGAAATTCCTGTGAGAAGGCAGTAAAATGAATGAGAGTGAAAAAAATACAGCAGGTAACTTATGCAATTAGAAAAGTTAACGTGCCGAATGAATCCAGATAAATTATGTAGCAGAAATAAACCACACTACTGAATATTTAGCTTCTCTTCATTCAAGTACTTCATTCCAGTAAGATGATGCATTTATAATCCTCTGTAAAACCTAAGACTGTTGCAAATTGTGGATGAATTAACTAATATTTCCTTATAATTAATCTCTACATTAACAGCCTTTAACTATTGTAAATCATACTATTTCAATTACTGTGATAGATTGTTAATTTTGTTGTAGTGCATTTAAAGTAATACATTATTAATGTGCTTGTTCTGAAAAACTTTAGCTTATGCAGAACTTCAAAACTGGTAGTTGAGCTAACAGCTACGGAACAAATCCTTAACATGAAGGCTGATAGGCACCTCACATGGAAAAGAAACAAATAATGTGAAGACATACTTATTTGTCTTACAAATGTCATACACATTTGTAGCACCCCTATTACAGATGTTGTATAGATTTTCAAGCTTTTCAGTTATTTTGTGACTTGGTTAATCCAGTATGAGAAACTTTATAGTTAAATGTATCGGATATGTTTTCAGCTTTAGTAAATATGTCCCTGTATGTTTTCATCTTTCTACTACTCACCTTTCCCTATAAGATCTGCCTTGATACAGTGACTGCACATGTAGAATATCATGTTTAACTTGAATCACATGAAAATGAATACTTTCAGATTTACTTACTCTCAAGCATGCATCTGCATTAAAAACAAATACTTTGTACATGCTTAAGAGCTCACTTGCCAGTTTTATACATTTTTGAATATAGTAATCAGTATTCAAATCTGTTCGCAAAAAAATCGGTTTAATGTTTTTTTCAAATAGAACCCTAGACTATATTATATTCTCTGTTACGCTATCAAAAGAAATGAGAAAATCCAATTTAACTGATGGGTAAGTGTAAAAAGTCAATACATAAGATTTCAGAAGTACACTTGCTCTAAGCTGTGATATAAAGAAATCCAGTGCTTTTTCAGCTACTTCTTTAAGTTGGTCAATGTAACTACAACTTGGTCTCATACATAAACTATATATTAATTTTGTTCTTCTTTTCACATATTAAGTATCTGAATGTGTGTTTTGTTTTGTTTTTTAATGTTGCTATATTCCTAAACACTTCCAAGCACACCACGAAGGCAAAAACTAAAAGTTATACATTTGATTGTTTGTTTCGAACAGTGGCAGTTCATCATAATTTTTTTTCTTTTACCAAAACAGAATAAACAATAACACTATGTTAAATGTACTTTAATGCATAAAGTGGCACGATCACTTTCTCATGGAGAGCGGAGCAAAATAGAAGGCAATCTTTACCTATTAGATACTAAGCCACGCTTTATCTTATACATGTTTCTACTAAATATTGTTAAATTATCAAGAGAGCTATTAGACAATATCATAAGAACTCTGAAAATATCTGCACTAATAATAGTGAGTTATTAGCTTAATTTTAAAAAGAAGATACTTAAGTAGCAAGCAACTGCTTTGTAAGTTCCATGATTCAATGGCTGCAATAAACCATCAAGGAAACCCATTAAACTTCTCCACTGCAGACAACTTACAAAGATTTGCAAAATGAAACAAAAGAAAAGCATCATTACATAAACACTTTCTAAAACAAACAGTAGTGGTCACATCTGAAAACAAAGATAGCTTTTTAGAGTGCTTTATGAATGTGTTAGAAATCAGTTTTTATGTTTAGTATCAATATTTAGATACTCTCTTATCTCAAAATGTGTCCTCCATTCCAAGCAAATCTTTTCAGTATTTGATACTCCTCTACCAAGTTCTTACTTCTGTGATAAAACGCATGCCTCACATCAAATCTATCTGCACTCTGTACTAAATATTGTAAAAACACTACATTTTACTGCTGTTCTTCCCAAAATTCAGTTCATTTGAATAAAAGGATATTCAAAATTCATAATTATTTGGTCAATGATATGGCTTCTTTATTTTCATTTATCACTGTTATGGAATGGCTTGGATTGGTAGGGACCTCAAGGATCATCAGCTCCCAACCCCTCCCAAACCACAGGCAGGGCTGTCAATTGCTAGATATATACTTGATCAGACTACCCTGGGCCCAATCCAAAATGGCCTTAAGCACCTCCATGGATGCAGAATCCACAGCCTCTCAGGGTAGCTTGTTCCAGCACCTCACCACTCTTAGTAAAAAACTTACCCCTTACATTTAAATTTACATCCCCTGTCCTTTAGTTTAAAACCATTTCCACTTGTCCTATCAATATCTACCCTTGTAAAAAGTTGATTTTGCTCATATTTATGATCTTCCTTTAAACACTGGAAGGCCACTATATCTCCCTCATTATTATGCTACATTACACCTACTTGACTGAATTGCTTTGATTAACTTTTTCTGTCCAACTCATCTTGTAAATAGTAATTGTTCCACTTATAACAGGCCAAAACTGCACAAGTATTTTATTCAATAAAATTAATATATAGAAAAATAAATATAATAAATTTATTTAAGAAAAAGGTGTTGCAAAAAGGATTTCAAGACTGATCCACCCATTTTGTGGACAAAGCCAGAAAACATGAATTTTTAATATAGTGCATATCCGTATTGGAAACATCTATATATGAAATCTGACAGCAGTGATTAAAAACACAGTCTTCTTATTTCTATAAATTATATGGCCACACACAGAAGTACTGACAAATTAATATGTGTCAATATGGTTTTAAAAAAGCTAATAAATATGGATATTCTAACTTTAATCAATTTTAGTACAAAACTGAAATCAATAAGGTAAACTTCAGCCAATTAATGATCTACTATGATTTATGCAAATGAAACCTGCCTTTTCAGGAATAGTTACAAATCACTTTACAGACAATTATTTAAAGATTTTGTATCCATATGAACGACAAGTTAAGTAAAGTCATAGATAATGAATAATCCTGCAGCCATTCCCTGCTGCAAATAAGCATCTAAAACTGAGATTAAAAAACCTGAATCTCCATTTGTCAAATAGTAATAGCTAGTTGAACAATTTAATACATTTTATTCCAGATTTAGTAATAAATATTCATCTTTGTTCAAGAAACACGTATTTTACAAAACTCATTCAACCATGGCTGAAAGACTGTGCTGGCAAATTAGCAGCCAATAAGCATTTAACTGCAGTTCAGAAGCCACTTAATTATAAGCAGTTTTCTGTTTAATGATGTCTTGGACTCAAAAACATTTGCCAAAGTGCAAGTGGTATACAAGCAAGGGGTCCGAGGTCTGAATTACCTCACAAACCTCCCCACAACAAAGAAAGAAATTTACATTTTGTGCGTGAGAGAGGGAGAGTGCAGCACTGCAATCTCTGAAATAAATAATTGCTTATCTTCCTCTAATCTCCTCTGAGCAGCCAAAAGTGAGACATCTATATAACTTCTAGAACATAACATTTCTGAAAAATAGATTGCTCATGAATCATGCAATTAACTCTGTCTCCGGTAACATCAGATAGAAAAGCTGGAAGGCCCCATCAAGATTATTTCTCAAGTCTGCAGTTTCAGCAGTTGTGTATTTTCATTTAACTTACTGATCATACTGCACATTCAAAAAAAAAAAATAAAATCTCTTCTATTACATCCTCCCTAATCTACCTTTTCTTCACAGGAGACAAGGCAAAAACAAAATCTAGTAATGACAAAATATTTGCTGAGTGAGAGACAGAGATGATGGAAAAAAAAATAACGGTTTTCTGAGAAACATTTGTCTGTAACAACAAACAGTGCTATGATATGTCCTTTTTTCAAAAATTGCTATCAACTTACATTTAAAGTAACACTAATTTTCTTCTAAAACTAATTGGGAAGATAGTTTACAACAGAACTTATTAGGTTTTGATACAGAGTATGTTTATTTTTGGTCAGTTTGAATTATTACTAAAATCTTACTATTTTGTAATACACAAGACATACCATTCAGTTCCTAATGTATTTTTAATTTTCAGCCTAAATATATGGTTCTGGAAAGCATTTCTTCACCTCCCTTATTTTCTCACTTCTGGTACTCACTTACAGAAAAAGCCTGATGGGGAAAATTCACTCACTGCCCTTTTCTTCAGTAAGGCATGGTATATCTTTCCAGGATTTCTTCCCACAACCAAACAGCTTTCTTTCACTGCTGAATTCTTGACAACTGTTATGAGAACAGGACTGAAGAAAGCCATATTCCTGTTGCTGAGACTTAAAAACAGTAGCACCAATTACCGTGTTCCTTTGTTAACAGATTTTGGGATACCCTGCTTCTGTATCAGTCTGGTCCAGGAAAGGAACTAGGAGGCCAACCAAGCTGTAGAATACCTTCACAACATATGAGTTATTTATGAGGTCACAGAAGTACTCCAATTCCAAAGAATACTATCCCCAAGAGAAATAACTGCATGCATCAGAACAGGTTAGGGCCATAAGAGCTGCAAAGGAGCTCTGCAGAGAAGCCTATGAGCCGGCAGTGTGCACTGGTGACCAAGAAGGCCAATGGTATCTTGGTGTGCACTAAAAAGAGTGGCTAGATGGCTATCAGAGGTTATTCCTCCCCCCCCCAACCTCCCTCCACCCCCGTGTCCAGTTCAGGGCTCTTCAGTTCAAGAAAGACAGAAAACTTGTGGAGGGAGTCCACAAAGACAGTAAAGGGCCTGGAACAGCTCTCTTTAAAGGAAAGGCTGAGAAACCTGGAACTGTTCAGCCTGGAGAAGACTGAGTAGGGATCATATCAATACTTACAGATTTCTAAAGGATTTGCATCAAGAGGATGTTGTCAGCCTCTTTTTGGTTGGGCCCAGTAAAAAGACAAGGGGAATGGGCACAAACTGGAATACAGGTAATTCCAATTTAGCAGGGGGTTGAACTTGATGATCTCAAGAGGCCCCCTTCCAAACCCCATAATTTTGTGAACCTGTTAAATTTCATCTTCTACAGTACAAGCTATGCTAAAATCATAATATAAAATAAGCTTATCTCAGCAGAAGACATCTGTATCTGGGATATATCCTAATTCTAAAGCTACATTTTGACTGCATTTATCACCAATTCTGTCTTTCACTGTAACCGATTCCTTGAATGAAATTAAAACATGCATTTTAGAATAAACCCTACAGTTAAAAATACCAATTATGTCTGTCCTGAAAGGGGAGACCTTTTCCATAAAAATCTAACTGAATCATAAAGGACCTAAGTATAACACTGTTTTTTATCTGAATTTATTATGAGATCATTTTAATGAAAGTTCAGTAGATTCAATTAGAATTTGTTTTCTGGTTGCTAAGCTCCATTATTATTCTTTCACAAATTATGAGCAGTTTCTACAGCTTCACAAAGAGGTCAGAAAGCCAGATATAAAGTTTAAATCAGTAAAAATTGTGGTCAATAGTAGCTGCCATTGAATAGCTATTCTACATTTTAATTAGATTTCTGCACCCACTAAAACACCATGAGGGTTTTTTTCCAGCTCTATTTCAGATAAGGAATATGATTATCAAACCCTTTTATGATCTGTATTAATGGAGGTAGCATTAATGCATTTTTAAATACACAAATTACTTATAATCCAAACTTTAACTCAAAAAAAAAATTGTTGATGATACTAATTTAATTAGCCTTAAGATAGTCCTGTTGATTTACTATCATTAAATTGCCTGTTTATCTTTCTGACCTGCTATAAAACATTGACAATTCACCCTAACAGAAAAAAATTAATTCCATTGTGTTAGAAAAACAGATTACCTTGGTTATTTACAACTTAATCCACAATGTAAACATGTTCGGCAGGTCAGTAAGTGAATCAAGTCAATGTTTCTAGACTAATGTTTCTCTTAAATATTTTTATAAGCACATTTTATTCAATAAAATCACGAAAACAAAGTGATGAAGGTGGAAGTTTAATCCCTCGTAAAGTCAGAACATCAAACCTACCTGACTAGATTTTCATTGTCTCCAGTCCCTTTGCATGTAGCACATTCAGTCCTTAAGTCTTCTGATTTGGGCTTCTTTTGCAGAACAGACTGCCGTTGTCTTCTTTCTCTGGGAATCCGTTCCTGTCATAACAGTAGACAAAAGAAAGGAATGGGGGGAAAGAAGGGGAAGAAAGTAATATTTTCAATTACAGTACTGAAAGTAACATTTCAACCCAAAGTTTAATTTATATTTTTTTGTGAAAGTCTTTAAAAACAAACAAACAAACAAATAAATCAAAACACTATATTCCAACCTCAGGTTTTTCTTCATCTGGCACAAAGCTTCGTTTTCGTCCTCTAGTTCTCTAGAAGAAAATATATTTAGATTTCAATATAAAGTAACACAGCACGTTTTTGTGATTTATTTATTACTCTAAACATCAACAAAAGTATACCTCATGAAATCATTTAAAGAATTAACTATAGAAGTACTGAAGGAAAACTACTGTATCAGATGCTAGAGAAATGTACAGCACTGTCCAAAAAGAAAATATAAATAATTTTGTTGAGTTGTGCATGTGGAACCTTATTCCAAAGAACATTATCTTCAGAATAGTATCATGAAGATGTTTCATAAACTAGCCAAATACAAAACGCATGAGTTTAAATTCAATATAAGCATTTTATTACAGTAAATTAATACCTGATGTTAGAGTACACAGAAATTCACCTTATCACAAGACTTCATATACCATAAGTTGTTTTGTTTTGTTTTGTTGTTGTTACAATGGAATGTTACATGTCAGTCTTAAATATATATATATATAAAATCACATATATTAAAAATTGGTGCTTTAAAACCATAATATATTATTAAATTGGACTTTTGTAATCTAATTTATATTTCAGTACAGGATATGCTTCTGTACAATGTTTTCAACACTAACTAGGACAATTAAATTCTGAAAAACATTTTACCAGCTTTAGTTTCATATATACTGAGGTACGTAGTAAGAGAGATGAAAATATCTATATGGCAGATCATTTTCCAATAATAGTCATTCTGTCATTCTCTACTAAGGGACATGGCTTATTGGGGAAATACTGTTGATAGATGGACAGTTGGATTAGATGATCTCAGAGGTCTTTTCCAGCTCTCCTATTCTATGATTCTATCAATCTACTGCATTAACTACATGCCAACTTAAAAATGGTACAACATAGATCAGATGAGTAATATGAGAGGCAGAACTAATTACAGTATTGCATTCGGCCAAAATAATTAAATGCCTACAATGCTAAGAAACTAGTTCTAAAAAGTAGAGTCTCCATAAACTATACCAACAATAAAAAGTTTAAAAAGAACTGTAAGTATCTACACGCAGCTCACAAGCAAGTCTAGTTTCGCTCAGTACTTATCTCTGAAACAGCAGCAATATGAACTGCCATTAAGTTGGTAACATCACACTTTCCCCTCATTTAATAAGGAAAGAAAATGAGAACAGATGCAGTAGGGAAACATCAGAGACAATTCTACTTATCAACGAGGTCTGATACTTCAAAATTAGTTTTAAAAAGGACTTCAAAATGCTTCTTTTTCTTAGAGAAAATAATCATCCAGGAAGTCATTTGTCATGTGATCAAAAACTGCACGCTACTTTTTCATTTCAGTTACTTATTTTTAACACAGCTACTTTTGATGTCAAAATGGAAAAAAAAATAGTGAACAAAACAATCTTAGAACAGTTAAGAAGCATCTGGATGGTAAAGCAAAACCCAACAAAGCCGATAATATAATGCTTTTCCTGTAATTGTCTTCATTGAAGGGGATTTTTTCTAGTTTCACAATTCAATATTTAAAATTATTATATACATTTAAACATAGGCACAGTGTAAATAAAACTGCCACTTCAGCAGATATATACAGATCTCTCTATAAAAGCAGATTTGGACCTGCTTACATTAGTTATGCAGTGTTTGCAAAGCTTGTTCTGCTTCTGAGTATGAGTTAACTCTGTAGTAAAAGGAACCGGAAATGAACAGACAACTGATTTTTTTTGTGTCTCCTTAGAAGACAGATTAACTACTATTAGGTTTTTCTTTCAACATTTCCCTAAGGACAACTGTTAAAAATGGTAGGACAGTTGAATCAAGGGGAGAGGGCAGAAAATGAGAATTTAAGGGAGAAAGGTATCAGTGAACAACCCTTGCAGTTGTCTCACAGCAGATACTTATCAGTCTAAATCTGAAAGAATCAATTCATTACAAGTATCTGAATTAATGTAGTATTAGAAATACTAATATAACACTGTATATAAAATCTATCACTGCAATAAAATACCTTAAATTTCTACCTTATACGTTTACCTGTGGCATACACATCACCTACATATAAATACTTAAAGTCACTGTAACTATAGTTAGGCCAAAAGTTTTCTTCCAACATCAGCAAATTAACCACCAGCTTTAAAACTTCCAGCCTCTGTCATTAGCTCTATGAACATTAATGAACTCTGATAATTTCAAGCCATGTAGGCCACACTGAATGTAGCTATGTAAAAAATAAAAAGTGCTAATAGTCCTATTTTCTGATGTTTAAGCAGGCAAGACAATAATGCATGATATATACAATAGAATAATGACATCTTGAAAACTAATACATAGTTTAGAAATACAGTAATGATGTCTTTTTTTTTTTTTTTTAACCAAGTGGAAAATACTAAAAGTTAATGTAAAAAATCAGATGAAAAAAAACTTTTACATAATATAAATTACATTCTTTATATGCTATCAAAGATAAGGGAAAAAAAAAATGGGCTTCTTTCAGCCATCATTGGGCTTTGCATCCATCTGTTGTACGCAGCAGCCTACTGTCATGGTTTAGAAACACATATCAGCTTAGGGAATTCAAAATATCAAGACATACTGCTGAAAAAGCAGAATACTGGCATATGGAATAAATAACGAAAAGTGAATAAACAAAATGATCCAACATGATGTGGATCAAATGTGCGAGTGGTTCAGAACTAGGGGTACATGTTAAGAAGGCATTAATATAGACAAGAAATAAGTAGATAATGCAGATTCCAACTCACAAAACCAAGTATGGTACTGAAAAAACTTCCTTACAAAATCAGATAGTTAATAAACCTGTCCAACAACAAATGTTCACAGGAAATTTGGCCAACAACAGGATCAGTTTGTTAACCAAAAAGTGGGAGAAACTTCCCTTAAGTCTTCAGCGAAGACTGATGTGGGATTCTCTATTCTCAAGTCAGGAAAGCTAGAATTTGGCTAAATTTCACATTCAAATAAGCTTCTTCATTTATAAGCACCTCAGTGACAACTTGACAACAATATGAAACAAAGAATATTAAGAAAGAAATTGACTGGACAATTTTGAAAATTCTCATTAAAAAATTGAAATTGATACATGAAAGAAATGAAAGACTTTTATACAGGTCTAGGATCCTTACAGGATCCCATACCTAGGGTCAGTTCCACACACTGAAAGGAAATAATCTGTTTGCAAAGCAGTAAAGAAAACAAAGCAGCAAAGCACAGCAGCAAAGGAAATAGATCGCCATCACTCACAGACACAGCAAGCTGGTATGTTAGTTTGCAAATGTGAAAGCAGAACGTTGAATGTGACAGAACTGGTGCATACATGACCCCAAACCACCATGGCTGTCAGCAAACCACATCATTATCCCTCACTCCTTTGTCTGCAAGATGCACACTTTAAACCTGCTCATCCAAAGACAGCAGCAGAAAGAAGAATGCTCTCTTGGAGCAGTTTTGTTCTCCTGTGAAGAAAAGGAAAATCTACAGGATTCAAAATTGTTCAAAAGGATATGGCAATCCCTAAATGTCACAAATACGTGCACTCCTGTTAAATACTAAGCATTTACTGAAATGTAACAGGAGAATAAAAATTTATAGTGTCACTTTTTCTCTATAAAGAAATACACAGGATTTGCCAGCATCATAAATAAATTGAAAATAAATTTATCATTGGGATCATCTGTGGTCAGAAGGTGTTGTGGGCAACAGTTCAAGTACACACAATGTGAAAGCAAAATAGTATAGTTCTGGCTTTGATCAACTCATTTTGTTATTTACTAAATCAATGGCAATTTCTAAATGACAATGCCAGAAAGTTGTTTGAGAAAATGTATTTAAACAGGAAGGGTGAGAGCACAATGACATTTAAAAGCACTTAAGAGGTTCCAAAGCAGAAAGGTCTGCTCCCAGTTTCACCTTTGCTTACTATGCTAATTGGTTAGAATTTCTCTTAATGTTTGCACATAAGCACTGCAAAGAGGCCCAGCACATCTGCTTATGTAGTTATATCTGTGCAAATTTTGAGGTTTCACAACATTTGCCTTTACTGCTTCTGCTAGTAGACAGGATTGGTGCTCTTTACAATGCAGGTGTGTCTGTACCTCACAGCTGACAAAAGAACTAACACCATCAACACCACACCATTCGTAGAGCTCCCTTTTGTCACGAGGCTGCTAATATCACACTGATGGTGATGACATCACAAAATAATACTTTTCTGTATAATGGTAAGCACAGGAAATTCATTCAGTACTTACTCCAAGTACTCTGGGTGTTTTGAGGAACACTGTATCACATAATGGTACCACTAAGAAGGTATGCATTTCTGTCTGAGAATTTCATATAAGTAATTCAAAACTAGTCACAGAGTTAGTATTAAGAAATAGATTACATTACTAAACACATACCTGCCTCTTAACACTATTGGTACAACGACAGTTTGTTGTGTAAAGTCTGGAGACATCCTATGTGGAAATCATATATATAAACATCCAAAGTCTACATAAAACAAATGTATCAAGTTATGAATAAAAGACTGCTAAACACAGAGTACCACTGACTGTGGATGAACCTTCAATAATGCTATCAAATACTCTTGTGTTACAGTAAGTAAAAAGGAATGCTGAGTTTTATAAAATATGAGTAGGTTTTCTGAACAAAGAACTGGGAAAAGGTCTAATGCTTTCAGAAGAAAAAAATGAGTAACTTAACGAAATAATGAGAATACACATAATGCAGACTACGGTTTTTCTAAAGCTTGAGAAAAAATAAATAAATTGAAACTGCACATTTTGCAAATATGGTAATTTTTAATCCATGTCGCCCAATCTTCATTAACAGTTCAATGTTGCCAATACCCTTTGCCAATGGAAAAGTTATAATCAAGACAGTCACAGAAAAACCCTTTTGAATTAGTTTTGGTTAATCAAGGAAAAAAAAAAAAAAAAAAAAAGCTACTGATGGAATCACACAGGCACAAAATTACTTTAAATAAAGGTAAGGACAGTTAATGTAGACACCAGATGGCACACTCGCTCAACACAGATCAAAGCGAATACCTTGAATGTTAAATTTTGGTATTCATCAAAACGTATCTCTGGAATAATTACTTAATTTTCTGTTAAGCTGGCAGTAATAAAAAGGGAACTGCCGGACAAAAAAAGAAACAGCAGCAAATCAATATATGATTAAAACAATAAATAAGTCAAGTGTGAAGCTCAATTACAGAGACTTCCAGTTTGCCCCCTCCCCCCCCACAGTTTCCTTTTAGTTTCTTTCTTGTAAGAACTTTTAATTTGTGGGAAATTTTTCCAGCATTCCTGTCCCTATGCTGTCAAGCTGTACTATCACTGGCAATTAATGACTGTTTCTAAGAAATAAGCATAAGAGTTTGAGAATCTGAAAGACTACTTCACATCCAAAAGGCAAAAAAGGCAAAAAAAAAAAAAAAACCAAAAAAAAACCAAAAAAAAACCAACAATGAACCAACAATAAACCAACAAAACCCAAACCAAAAAACATGAAAAAACAAGGCAGTTTGCTGATGTGACAGGAATTCTTTTCAAGAAAAGTTAACTTAAGTGCCTATTTTTGCATGGCCTTACTTGAAAACTGCCAGGTATCTATGGTTACATCATCCAAATATCATTTCGAATATGTCCATCTTTCTCTTTGGTGTAGTAAAAATAAGTTATCTATGATTTTTGTTTCTTAAAAATACAAATCAAAATATCAAAAACTATTTATCCTTCCCCAAGCCCAAGTAATGGACTATTATTATAATTTAGTCCATTTACTTCAAACTTCATTGAAGAGCTGCATTACTTTACTTTACTTTCTGCCTTTTAAGACCAAAAAAATAGTTCATAGCTATCTAAGTAACGTCAAGTATTCATGTATTTGGCAGGCTGACAGATCTAGTTTTTACACGTTTGAATTGATAGGTTATACATTGGTTTGAACTTTAATATTTGGTATTGAGGGGTAAAAAAGAAACGTAATTTACAACATTCTTTCTTATAAAAAACTTTCAGTTTCAGAAAACTGAGGAATTCCTGATTTAGTTTTTCCTCATGTTCAATTAGCAGCAATTTCCAAGGTGAGTATTGCAAAGACACAGCACCCTGATGATAATTTGCTTTATTTGGAATGGTTCTCGAACTTCAATGGGTTGACCAATCGCAGCCAATGTCAACTATCATGACAGGAAAAAGTTTAAATATTATTTGCTGTCTTTATGAAGCCCTGAACACTCAAATTGGAACTGTTTTTCTATTTTTGTTCTGTAGCCATCCCTTACTCAAAACTTGTACCTATGAAATCACATCATTAAATTATACAATAGATGTTTGGAAAGAACTTGCTTGAAATACTTCAGTTAAACACAAAATAACAATTGCTTATCTTTTAATATACAGGGTAAGAAAAATACTTACTTCTCTTTTGGTATTTCAAACAAAAGCAAGAAATATTAACTTATTTTAAATAATACTATTTATTTGTAAAACAAAAGCAAAGTACACAACAATTCCCTGAGCTGAATACGGTTTGTAGGTACTTTGTCAGTATTTTTCTTTTTTTTCAAACTAATCTACTTAAGAGCGTAGCCCCTCAGGCACAGATTTGCTTTCTTTCATGTTCCAAAGAACGAACAGCATACTGCTGGCAAATAAAATAATTTTTTTCCCCAAAACACTGTGTTTTTACTGCTAAACAGAAAAGCCCCTGTCTGCTCACTGGATTTTATACAGAGCGATTACAGAAAAAGTTATCAGATTTTCAGTTTTCAAGTAATGAAAATAAGAAAATCAGAAGATGGTATCATTCTTAAATCCCTCGAGAAACTATTTGATGCCCCTAAATCCTTTACAAAGAGACAACTTCTCTGTTTTAATAGTGGACAAATGTTCTCATTTAAAAGGAGCTAATAATAGTATCTATACACAAAAAAAATGCTAGTATGCTCATTAAAAGTACCCAAGAATTACAAGGAAAAGCATTCTTTACCACCTCTTACAGTACACAGCCAGCTCCAGCTGCAGTTTTGCTTTAGAAGATGTGTTTATGATCTTTCTTACAGAAACTCCTTTATACTGCCAGAAGACAGCATGTATACTAGATGGTCTGGCAACTTTCAAGTAAAGGAACTACTGAAATTATACTTAGAGATATTTTTTTTCAGGGGACAGAAACAGCATATTCACTTTGAAAAACGTACAATACCAGAATACCAAAATTATTTAACTGATGAGAACTTGGGTGAACAATCACCTATTTTCTTCTTCATTCGAGGATATCAAAGGAAGTTGCAACTTATAAAAAGCTGATTTGTATTAACAAGGATAATCCCATGAAGGCTCTCATCAACTGAACATATATAACTGTATAGAAGATCAGCATTCATCTCTCTGCTTACTACTCCAAAGCACTAGCTGTACCTCTTAGAAACATACATTAAACCGTGTTTTCTTTTAATCTTTGTTGAAAAAAAAAAAACATCCAACTTGAAAAAACTATAGGTTCTGAGAGCAAACATTAAAACACATCTTCAGCTTTTTAACTGGTATACCAAAAAAAACCCCAAAACAAAACAAAAAAAACCAACAATGTTTAGATAGCTCAGTTTATGCAAATTAAACATTGGTTCACTGAAATTCACTAGCAGCAACAATGATGATTTATGAAGCTTATACAAGTATGAAATTGGAATTACAAGGATTATGGATTTAAATAGAACTAGTTTGAAAAGTTATCTACTGGGAACCAGAAAATTGCTTAAACAATTACTAAGATTACTGAATAAGGCTTGAATCCAAAACACTGCAAATTCAGCTCTTATACAATAGACTAAAGACCTAACACCTAGTCTATTCATACTCAATAAACACTTGTTTAGACCCTGATTCAGAGAACTCTGAATTTTAAATTTACCTTTGAGCATTTACGTATAATCTTACATAACATGTTCAAAGCAAGAAATGTGTTATCATAAACTTTCTCTTTCACAAACAATATGCTAGGCACTCTCTTCAAAACAATATAGTCCGAAGGACTCCACATTCTCACTGTTGTCTCATTTACTTTGAAATGGTTGCTCTTGATACAAATATTCTAAACCATTTGAAACCTAGGAGACTGAAATATTAGAGTGCAAATACAGAGTAGTTTTAAAAAACATATATCGTATTAGGGTGCAAAATACTGTCCTGAAAAATTTAGAGAACTGCACAAGTGAGAATCACAGAATCACAGAATCACAGAATTACCCGGGTTGGAAGGGACCTCAAGGATCATGTAGTTCCAACCCCTCTGCCTAGCAGGGCCACCAAACATACACCTTTACTAGACCAGGTTGCCCAGGGCCCCGTCCAACCTGGCCTTGAACACCTCCAAGGACGGGGCATCCACAACCTCACTGGGCAGCCTGTTCCAGGACCTAACCACTCTTCTAGTAAAGAACTTTCCCCTAACATCCAACCTAAATCTTCCCTCCTTCAACTTAAAACCATTTCCCCTAGTCCTGCTATTATCAGCCCTTTCGAAGAGTTTACTCCCTTCCTGGGAGTAAGTTCCCTTCAGGTATTGAAAGGCTGCAATGAGGTCACCCCGCAACCTTCTCTTCTCCAGGCTGAAAGGAGAAGCGTGGTCCTGACTCTGAATAGCCTTCTCCAGTCATAGTCCTCTCTTACTTCCAAATTCTAGAGGGACACTGAGTCCTCAATGTAATATAGAAGCTCTGAATACCAGTGTATTCCCAACTGCCACAGATCTCTGGTCCTCTCAATTCAAATCTAAGATTAGGCTGAACAATGTAGTCCCAGTAAAAAACATAAATTTTCATTAGAGTATCCACCTCCCTCTCATCCAGTTGGAAAGTAAGTGTAACTCACAGCTCTTCCCAGCCCAACAATTAGTTATGAGCCAAGTTACTGCACAAGCGGTCATGAAGACAGAAAGAAACTGCACCACATTAAAAACAATACAGAGCATCCCATTCTAAAAGTCTGCTAAGAAGTATCTTGAGGCAGACCTAGGGCTAAGCAGTTAAGAGACTTAAAATGAAAGTGCCCTGAAAATACTTCTAAGTTCATACAGTACAAAGCAGAAGAGATGATATGGGTTACAGAAGTTAAACATACAGAATTAGTTAATCACTCATATTTTTAAAATGCATGTAAAATCGTTAGAGATATCAGCTAATACTACCCAATCCAATTTTATCTAAATAAATATAGTAGAGCTTTTTGTGTCAACAAAAAAAATGAAGAGTTAAATACAATAAATGGCTATAATTAAATCCAAACAGGTAAGATGCATTCTCTTTTCTTGGGTATGCTGTACCATCAAAACAAAACAAAAGCCTTCTCACAATTGAATCAACTGAAAATAAATTTATGCAAAACACATGGAAATTCCCTTTAGAGCAACAAACATACAATTCAACAGTCTTTAATTGCACTTGTTGATTATAACTGTAAACAACGATGATTGCACACTGCTAGGTAAGTGGGTTTGCCAATTTCTTGCAAAACAAAATTAAATTGAATAAAATGTTCAGAGATATTAAGATGAGAGAACTGTGAAGTAAACATATTTTCAAATTAGTCATTTTTTTCCCCTCTTTAAAATATTTACACCAAGTAAATATACAAAGGCATACAAAAAAGAGAGACCAAGTATCTGGTCAACACTGTTAAACCATACCACAGAGAAGTTCTCTCCATAATCAGATAAAATCTTTCATTTCTAACGAAGAAGGTAGCAGGGAATCCCATACAACTTGGAGGTATCTACTATATCTTCCAAGATCAGCACTTCTCATTTTGTTACACCACCTAAATGTATCAGTCCCAAGAAAGAATTTAACAGAGTTCAGAAAAAGAAACAAGCAAGGTATCAAGAGTGCAAACTTTCACAGTTAAGCAAAAGGCAATGCAAGTGAAACCAACAAAGAAAAACAAACCAAACAAAGCTTCAGGAAAGCTAAACAATCACAGCTAAAGAGTTTATCAGAGATAACTTTATAACAGGATATCATATCTTTCAAATTTGTGTTTTGTAGAAAACAACTGGAAAGAACTGAAATGCAACCTAAGCATTCAAATAGAGGAACAAAGCCTTCATCAGACAGGCAGCCATAATTGTTCCACAGTGTAATGTTGTACTTTGCCAATGTATTAGCCCACTCAAAGTAAATTTTATCTCTGTGTTGTATAATCCCCACGCAGCACCAGTGACACATCTTCACAGTGGAAGAACCCATTAAGAACAACTACGCAAACTTCTGTACACTTGGCACAGAAGAAACTATTACAGTATCACCAATAACACATAAGCAGAGTAGCAACGTGTCACAGTTCCAGCCTGGATTGGCCTAGTTCCATGACTAATATAATGAGAAAGAGTGTCCAAAACCAAAGGCCTTACCCTAATGCTACAGGCAAGACAGCTAGGGAGCACACACCACAGAGACAAGCAAAAAGAGAATAGTCTTGTGACTCCCACTCAGTTTAATCTTTCTCTCTGAACAGAAAATGAAAATGGAATAATGAACTCTTCTGGGAGCTGTAGTTCATTCTCTCTCTTCTGAGAGAAATGTGGAAATATCGGCAATCCATGGAACTACAGCATTAGCTCTAACTCCCGCTGCACTACATGATGTCATGTAGTGGGATTCTAATAAGAAAAATCATAAAATCACAACATAAAGGAAGATTGCTTTCCTACAGATACACAAATCCATACTATGCCTTACATCACCCTTTTATTATCAGTATGAATGTCTTTCCTGCAGAACTTTTAGTTCTATATTCCATAATCATGAATCTCAAACCTTAACCAAAATATTAGGTTTAGACATGGGAAAGAGAATGAAGAAAAATGGGAGATGTAAAGAGTTCAGTAAATAGGAAGACTAGATTCTCTCTTCTGCATGAACAACATGACCACAGTTAGTTCAACCCATCCAGAGAACTGTTAAGAACTTATTGATTCTCACACGTAAGAAAGAAGGAAATTTTCAGTCAATGAGAAGAAAAGGGACATAAAAAAAAAAAGTTTCTGCCCTGTAGGCACTCAGTTATTCATACAATTTAATTTTGCAAATAGTCCAAATAGTTACAGCTAAATTAATTGTTACGGTTTGAGACAAGAGTTGGACTCGATGGTCCTTATGGACCCTTTCCAATTCAGGTTATTCAATGACTTTACAATTCTATCCTTAAAACTCTTCTTAGTCACAGATTAGGAAAACTATTATGTATATCAAAGCTGCAACCCAAGCATTCCATATATATTGAAATTTATTTAAACCAAACATTTAGGAGGAAAATACCTACTTAATCCCATCAGGGTATACACAGAGGAGTGAAGTATGGTGTATTTACTAGCGCAAATATCAGAATTCAGAAAAATGCCTCTGAGGAAAATGAAGTTCTAACCAAGTAACCGACTGCATGTCAAAGAAGTGTATCTAACCCTAAATTGAGTGGGTTTTGGTATGTCCTAAGATTGGTAGTATTTCAGAAGAGCCGCAGTTTACATACAAATAACTACAAATGGCAAAAGGATCATATGAGCAAGAGTTACTCCCTGAACTGCACCATAATGTCCTTTGATAACATTTATGTGCATTTTGTAAGTGATGTGACACATTACACATGAAAAACCTTGCTTCAGGAGTAGGAGAATAAAACTTTAAGCACTAGAACATTAGAAAAACACAATGGAATGCAGAGATTAATGCTAAGTTCTACTTTCAAGTAAAAAAAAGTTAAATATTTCATGAGTCTAAAAAACAGCAGTTCTTCTAAAAAACTAGATAAAGAAAAGTAAAAACCAAAACAAACAAAAAACACCACCAAACAAAAATGAATGAAAAAAAACCCCATGCATCAGGAAAGTTAAGAGAAAGCACAGTGACAAGGAGGTGTCACACAGGCTCATGTCATAATCTATGCAGTCAGTTAGCAGGTTACTCACACATTAAAAAATATATTACTTTTCAATTGTAGCATATATCTTCCTGAGCATATAAGAACAAAGTGCCTGCACTATTAAGACAAAAAAAAAAAAAAAGAAAAACAAAAACTTGTAAAGGATAAGCTTAAATGCAATGAGAACCTTCTGTTTTTCTGCAATTAACAAGGGCCTCAGTGACCAAGATGACTGGAAAAGCTTGCACAACTCTTCAGTTCAGAATTCTGTATCACACATCATTATTTAGTTTAGCAAAACTGCATTTTTAACACGTTATAAAGCCTTATACAAGATAAGTAACAAAATTTACTACATCCATACTTTTTTTATATTTTAAAATATTGTATAACTTTCAAGATGCCCAAAAAATAAGTTATTTTAAACAAAATTATTATGAATATGAGCTGTATAACAATCACTCAGCTGTTATTTACCGTATTTCTGATTGGAATTTTCTTCGGTTCTGGTGGCACATCCTGAGGAACAAATTTCACTGGTTCCTTAATCTGCCTCCGTGATCTTTTGGTCCCATCTGGTAAGGTTTCCATGGCAATATCAGCTTCCATGTCACTGCTACCTGCCTGGTCACACTCTGAGCACTGCCTGCAAAGGGAAAGATTTTTTATTTAAAACTGCAGCCACAAAAGCACAAAAAGAAATGTTCTGAAGCAGAAAAAAAAAGTGTTTGGGTTAGAAAGAAGTAAATTAAAGTCAGTAAAGCCAATAGCAACTAGATGAATCTCTCAAATGCATGATAATGTAGTCATCTGGTGATAAAAATAGCAAGACTTACTCTGTTGTTGTGTTGTTTTTTTTCTGACAGTACTTGTATCTTGAAAACCAAGATTTCAGAAGTAGAATATAATCTTATGTCAGTGTTCATATTGTACCATATCCCTATTTTTAACTGTGTCCACTGATCCGTAATCTATTCATTACTGAAAATGCTGCTGTATTTTAATTTAATTTTAAATCTTAAAAAATTTATATATATATATATATATATATATATATATATATATATATATATATATAATAATTTTAAAAGTGTTGTATTAATAATCTTTGAACAATAAGTTGAAAAAACATGCCTGTTGAGTTTGAGGAAGTACCTAATCACAGTCTGAACTACCAAGTGTACATCATCTGAGGAAATGCTAATGACAAGCTCCAAGATAGGATTAACAAGACAGGAAGTAATTGAGTTTTGTTGTGATTTGCAGAAATGACTCATTTTATGTGAAGTTGTAAATGCAGATGGTAACTAAAAATATGCGAAATGAAAATTTAAAAATGATATCCACTGGTAAAGGATTTGCATTTTTTCCTCACATAACTTTTTCAATTCAGCAAACTATAAATCCTTCCAAGCAAATTCTAATTAATCGCTGTTTTCATAAATTCAAAATATTCCTTCAATTATATCAACTAAAAAATAAAAAGGTCCTGCTATTGATTGGCATTACAAGGGATATGAAGTTGCAAATTTGCTCTGCAAGGAGACTAACCAAAATGTACTTAGTTATTTGTAGTTAAATGTTAATAAACACTTGAGAGAAGGCATGTCCATCATTCAATAAACTGAAAGAACAAATATTGCATATGTACTGATTTCTTCATCTATGAATTTTCAACAGAAATAGCTTTGCTCCTGTAATATCAACTCATTTTATCTTAAAAAGCTATCAGTCTTGCCTTTATTTTGAAATGTCACTGCTGACAAATGGTATATTGCTTTTAGTCCAAATTCCAATTGCTGTTCAACTCAAAAGAAGAGTACCACAAATAAAACATACAATACACTTTTAAACTGCATTTTTAACAAAGGCTGCTTCTGATGCATGTTTCCATAACTTCTTTTACATAGCAACTGATAAAAAACAAAAAGTCCGTCCCACTGATGGTCTTACAGTCTATTCCAACAGGAATCAAATCTCCGTATTCATTTAAACATCTGGCTATACCTGCAGCTACAGGCAGTGGTCGCAGTCTGCTAGACAAGCCAGTGGCTGATTAGTTAAATTACAGAGGGTCTAATCCTGGACTATGTAGCCATTACCAGTGTGACCCTGGGGAAATCAGCACCTTTGTGCTTTAATTTTTCCATATCTAAAATTAAGATAATTGCTGCTACATTATAATGTTATGAAGATTAATCATTTCTTATCTTTAATGCACTTCAGACCACGAAAAATGGGACACATGATAGTATTACAAGGCAGATTGCAGCAAAGATACCACTGTAGATTTCATACGGTTGTCAAGACAGAAGAAAGTCAGCCCTTGGTTAACACTGCAGCATCGATCACATTTATATAGAAAGCACAACTAAAATTATTTGCTTACACTTATGTAAGTGCCATTTTGAGCAATTCTGACATACAAAAAAATATTGCCTATGTTATGGTAAAAGCCTGTACTGTATGTAAATTAAAAGAACAAACAAAAAATCTATAATTAAAACACTGCACTTTAAATGAAGTTACTGTAAGAGAAACAACAGTGATATGATCTTAAAAATATGTCTGGAGCTGGGAACCTCCTCTGCTGTATCTGACAATGAATCATTGACATTCCCATTGTTTAGCTGTGAACTGCTAAAAGGGAAAAACATTTTACTCCTCCATAAGCTCAGACAATTGCATAGAAAACAAACTATGCAGGCCTGTAAAGCACTCTAGTTTCACTAGAGCCCTATTTAAACACATAAATATGTTATTGTAATTTTGATGGATTTAACCAAAGAGCTATGATACTATTATCATCTAAGAGTTAAGATACTACCTGCAGGTTTTTGAAATTCTGTTTCTACGACCATGCTTACTCTGAAACAGGTGGTAAATGTCTCACAGCATCCAAAGAAAAGAGAAAGTTCTACAAAAAGAAAACTGCAAAACCACAGCCTGTTGAGAGGCAGGGGGTAAACACGCAGAACAAAACCTTACTAACACACCAAAGATGAAGAGAAAAAAAATAGAAGTTACAAACAAGAACTACCAAGGAAACTCTCCATTTACTGGAATAGCCTCTACTAACACAGGTAACTATATCTTATCAACCCTTTTATAAAGCAGTCAAGTTATAAAGTTGTTTTGTTGTTAGCTCCCACAGGATCCACAGAAAAGCTATTACAGATATACAGTCTTCTAAGTTGGAAACAATCTTCTTAACTTTCAGTTCCTATTATGGTTTATTTCAACATGGTTCTTGAATTTAAAGCACTCCTTTTTTCCATTCTGCTATTTAATTCCAATATATTCACAGAAAGCACAGAACTGCCATTCCTTTTCTGGCATTGCTAAAGTCATGTTCATTTTATTTTGTCTCTTCAAGGGCAATCAGTGAATTGAGAACCTATCACAACAGGTCATCTTTCCATCTGTTCAGACTATGTCTTAATTAGCAAGAATTGCCATGCAGCACAAGTAACTTAATAGGAAAAACAGTGCTGAAGATTCTATTTCTGTACATGGCTTTTGTTTTGCTTTTACTCTGGATTTGCTTAATCTAGCCTCAGGGAAAATCAGTGGTTGAATGTAATAATATTCTGGACTCATCTGAAAAGAATGCGGTAACCATGTTCCATGGTCCACAACGTGAACCACAAAGCAGCAATGTGATTTACTCCAAACTGCACATTAAAATGTTGAAACAGATTTGCCCCCTGTAGAAAACAGGAGACCATAACTGAACATAATGTTTTGGGCATACTATCCGTGTCTTACACCAAAGCACTGAAGCATGGCTTAACAGAAGTTTCCTATATTTCAGATGCCATTTTTGGTCTGTTTTTTTAAAACTTACTGTAAAAATTCCCGTAGCATGAGTAAGGTAAAAACCATTACATTACTGGACATCAATTAATTATGACAAGAGACTTGACATCCAAAAAAAAAACATTTTCAACAGAAAAATCTTCTCAACAGATGTATCACTTTACATTATCCTTAAATGATCACTAAGACATAATTCTGAGAGCTTTCGCATTGACCATAATGCTTCTTTCTTGCTTCCTTTTATGGGAAAACAACAAAAAGGTAGCCTAGTACATCTTTTCAAAGGCAAGAAGAAATGCCAAATTTAAACAAAAGTTAAATGAAGGCACTGCAAGATCTTAGTCTCATTAAAAATGGCATTATTCAAATCTTCAGACATCTGGTTATGTGTTGGTCATGCAAAAAACATTTCCCTTCATCAAGAAAAATAACACTACAATGGTATTATTACAACAGCCAAAACTACATGATGTCAATACAAGTTGTTGTTTTTCATACCACAAAACATTTTGAGCTTCATGCACAAAGATTTTACTTCAGGGTAAGCACCTTAAGACCAAAGAGTGCTGCCTTCTCACAAAGTTTTAGAAAATAAGACCATTAAAATATATTTTAACCTAGAAATAGATGAGAAGGAAAAACTTAAGGCCTATGTTAACAATAAAACAAGGAGGAGGGACACTTTAAATTGTTTTTGTGAAGTGGGGACGTCTAGAAATACTTTTAAAACTAATATAAATTTGGGCTTAACTTAATAAATATTTTAAATTAGTAATTATAAAGTAAATTATGACCAGTGATAATGGAATGGAAAACAATCATCATGAAAATTATTTTCTACTGTTTCCTGTTTTCAATGTCGATTAAAGTCAATACTTTTAATCACTTTAAATAAAATATTTCAACCTGACTAACATTTTAAGGAATTTCCCATAATAGCCATTTTCCTACTTAATCCTTTTGCTTAAATTCATATTATATTCTATAGAAATATCTGAAAAGTACATCAAAAAATCTGCATTTTTATTCACTGCTTAATCAAAAGATTAAAAATTTATTCACAACAGCAGGGGGGAAAGCCTGCTGAACTCCAACTTAGATTAAGGTTCCATTCAATATGCTCTCTACTGATCTGAAAGGATACATAAAGGCATGTAAATGATGAAAAGAATGTAATCAATACAGATCAATTTGTCTGCTATAATCTCACTGTCTAGAATAAGTCTTAGCTAATTAGAAGTAAAAGCAAACTTTGTGATCTGAGGTATAACTGAAGCATGAATTAACAACAAAGATAAGTCAAAACTTTGAAAAAACAGTTTGTGCTACCTGTCCTATTCTGTCTTTAACACCCATTGAGAATTATAGCTTTACATCTTTGACCAATGGCTGTTAGCAAGTCCTTTCAACTCAAGTTAAAAAGCCAGAAAAATTAAAATAAAATAAAATAAAATAAAATCAAGAATATTCTGAAAAAAAAAAAAAAAACTTCCATGGAACTGCTTCATAAATCAGACCAAAGATTAGAATTTCTTCAAAACAGCCAGAAGTCCAAAATCAGAGACTGTAACGAGTAATTTAAGGGAAATTATGTTCAGAAAAAATTTAGTGATTGAATCTTTCTAAGCTTTTCAGCTTTTAAAGTAAATCTCAAATTATTAAGTGAGTTTACTGGAATAAATGCAGGCTGTATCATATTCTGATAAAACAAAGAGAAAAAGAAAAAAAGAGACCTCCCGTTTCCAGTATAAGCCACCTTGATCTGCACACAATATATCATCAAAATAAGGCAAAAAAAGATTGTTTAGATGTTATGTGGAAGTCTGAAGAAAAATTTAAGTGACATTAAGAAAAACAGAATCAGAGTTTTCTTGATTATAATCACTGCGCCGTATCTTCAGAAGGAATTCTTATCATATACTCATGTGGTATCTTAACATTCAGACTAGGTGATGATAATTCACAGAGATGCTGTAAGCTAAATTCTTTCCAGATAAAACAGAGTAGCAAACTAATTTTATGATAATTAGAAATCAGCACCTCTACACTTTGGCAGTTCTCTATTGTAACACTTAGCTTTTGTTCTGCTCCACTCCCACAAAAATAATTTTAATTAACTGTAGTAAGTACAGTTATACATGTACTTTTGCCATTGCAGAAGACAAGTTTACGTTTAATTACTTACAAGTATTTTCTTAAAGATCTAAACAGAAGAGCTGCGTATCTGGGTCCTGAGACAAACAAAATCAAGTTGTTTATTTCCTGTGGTTTTCTACTGTTATTACATGTCATTGTCAATAATCACAGAACACAAAAGCAAAGTAAAGCTGTAACATATTTGTACAAGGACAGTAATGAGAAATCTTTGCCAAGTTACATTTTAGCTTCAGTCATCGCTGCTGAAAATAAAATAACCCATCTAAGACAGCAAAATTTAAAACAAAGAGAATGTGATATCTAGTTCATGTTCATGTCCTACTTTAAGTACAGGTGTAACATAAAGCACCAATTGCATTCTTACCAGTAACTGTTTTTGGTCTTCCTGGGCATCCTTGTAAGAGGTGGATCCAGACAACCAAGATGATAATGGAGTTTACAAGTGTCACACAGTAACAGCAGGTGCTGATCATGGTTCTTCTTGCAAATTCCACAACTTTTAATGTAGGTAGTAGAAAAACATTATAATTACATTTGAAATTACAAAGAACAATTATAATTACATTTGAAATTACAAAGCTGACAGCTTCAGCATCAGCATGTGGCAACTACTTTCATGTAAGTGTGTAACTATTTTTACAAAGCACCTATACAGTAAAACATAAAAGGCACCTAATCTAGTTAACAATAAAGAGATCTTGAATCTAATTGTTAAGGACTTTTAACTAGTAAGTAATTACTTGATGCTCAGACAAAACATACTAATGGCAAATGGAAAAGAATACTATCTTTGCCATCCAAATGCTTAAACAGAAAAATTATATGGCTAGTATCAGTCTTAGCAATCAGATTTATTTCAAAAATGCAAATACCTCAAAACAGGTCTGTGCTGCCAATACTCTAGGCAATATACCAGCTAGTAGGAAGCTACATTTTAATATTATTATTATTTTACCAGAATTAACATTTCCATTCAATTATTTCCAAAGGCTTGGATGTTTATTGATCTCCTTATAGGAGAAGCTGTATCAGTAGACTGTGAATGCAACAGAACTAGTAAAACGTAACTTCCATTGTTTGTCAGTATGTGTAAAATTGTCAAATACTCATCCCACTCACATGTTCTCAAGATTCCAGCCTCTTACAGTACTAGAATGAACTTTTATATCTTCTTTGTTCATTTTGCTAGCTGGGCATGATAATGTTTACATGCTATCCCAAAGCATTTGACATTTCATAAATAAAAAGTAAATATTCTTATGTAATAGGTGTATTTTGCACCCAGCCATTACAACTAAACAGTAGCAGCGCTGTTTGAAAAATCATCAGCGCAGATGATTACATTGAAAAACACAAGACAACCAGTGAAACAATTGTGTACTACACATTAAAAAAGACTATGTTAGTTGTAAAGTTACCTTTGTTCTTAAAGCATTGCTGTCATGTTAGCAAAGGAAAAGCTCACTGATGTATGTTAAGGGGAATAAATTATTATTTCCTCAACATAGCCTTTAGACGTAAAGCAATTAATAGAACTCTGAAGCATTTTGTTAATGAAAATCTAGACAAACTATTTTCTCTTAGTAATTTTTTGAAACTGCAACTTAATAAAAAATGTATCTGTTCTATCAAGACTTCATTACTTGCCTATAAAGTACAGCTGGAAGCGTAGATGCCTTTTGTGTTCCTCCTTCCTTTTTACTTGGCTTTCTTTCCTTAGGAGCACGTAAAATTGCAGGTATGTTCAATTTCTATTGGATTTGAACAAATGCAGTACAATGAGTCTTGGGACTTTTAAAGAACTTCATTCCAATCTCAATGCATGAAGAACAGGACTCAAACTCAATGGGAAATGGCTTAGCCATCTATTTTACAAACAGAAGCAACTACGGCTGTTTATATTACAAAATCATATTGGGGTAAAGTAATATTATACTCATTTTTCAATTCAATAAGCACAATGAACTACTAACATTTAAAAATTCATTTCAAGCTTTAAGACAGAAGGATGGACAAATGCTTCTAGGTCTACAAAGTGGCAATAAGGAAAGCAAAACTCACAAAACTGACAGAATAATGCTAAGACAGTTTGCTTTTCATCCAGCATCCCTACTACATTGGTGCTCGATAGGTTAATTAGAAAAATTATCTTATTGGACCAAGCCTTCCACAAAGCAGACAAGATTCTCTTCGGATTTCTAGTAATCTGCAGTACGCTGGCTTCCCAGACAGCAGCCATCTATCAAAGTCATTTCTCAGCAGCCCCGTGGGTCTGCATCTGTTCAACCAACTGGAAAAAAAAGTCATGCAAGCTGTGCAAATGAATTCTACTTTTTCTTTTTTTTTTTTTGTTTTGTTAACATTTGCACCAGGAAATATATTTCTGAATACTTTTTTTCACAGCCATGTTAAGAAGGAGATAAAATATCCTTATGCAATAGATGCAATGTACTGTTTAAAGTATTTTTTCTTCAAGTAGGAACAATAGGCTGACAAAAAGAACAACCAATATTGTAAAGACTATAGCTCCATAAACAAAGGCTAAGTTCCATTTCCTGAACAGCACCACAAACCATGCAGTAGCAAAAGTCATCACAAAATTATGATCCACTTATATGTTTGCATTTTCACTACAATTTATTCAGTCTTATTTAAAATTGGAAGATGAAATCATTTCAACCTCTCTTTGAAAGCTAAAATTGCCCGCTGTCATTTAATACTTTTGATATCAAACATATAAACACTGTAAGAATCTACATTTCTCTCTTTTTAGCATATATAACAAAGTGAACTAAAAGATAACTATTGGCAACAGGAAGTAACCAAATCTTCTGCTCTCCTACATTTTATATTCATTTGACTAAACACTCTACACTATCCACCTTGAAAAACATCACATACATAATGCATCCTATAAAAGCCATCAAGTTCCTATACCATTTGAAGCCTGCAGTAAGTAACGACAACACTGAGACAAAAGTGGGAGGATTAACTTGTGCTTCATGTGCAGTTTCTCACAGATGATAAGTCAATCAGTTCTAACAAACGCAAGAATTTTGCAAACAAGATCACTATTACAACAACACAATTTAACTACAGATTTCCATTAGGTGGTTTGCAGAAGTCTGTACATTTCAATCAGGAAACATTATTCCCAGAGTGAAGCCTAGGTCTGATCAAATCAATTTATTTGGCCACAGAAGTGACAAAAAGAACCCCAAAAGCTCATTTTTTGAAAACTGTATCTGCCTATAAACTAAAAAAAACAAAATAAAACCAACCTGTCCAATGATTCTACCCAGCAGAGCCCAAATGCCTTGCCCCTCATTTCGTAGTTTTCCATTCATATTTTGTAGTTCTTCCAAAGATTCACAAAGCTGAGCAGTTAAAGGAAGAAACAAAAGGAAAGAAAAATCATTTAGGTACATTCAATAAAATTTAACTCTTACCCATTAAAGGTGCATTACTTTATTGGAACATTAAAAAAATGGACTGCATGTCAAAATAGCTGAGATCACTGCAATCATTTGGCAATTTAAAATGAAAATGCAGGCAGCCACCTGCTTTAAGACGACAATCTGAAGCATTTTAGCATAAAAAGAAGGTTTCATAGATACAATTAGTAAGTAAAGTTCAAAATACATCAGTGTCTCATATGTGTTGTCTCTACCACTTAAGCAGCAAAAAATATAAGTGACCAGCAAAATGAATAAAAGCTCTATATTACCATACTTTCACTCATTCTACTGGAGAAATAATCTAAATTAAAAGGATGCAAGGAGAAGAAAAGTTACCACACAGCATATACAACCTATTAATGTGGATAAAAGCATCCCTCTTTCACTCTCCCTTTGCCTTTGTCTTCAAACTCAGCAATTCATACAAGGCTGTTTCTCCATTTATGTATGTTCTCATGTAAAACACGAACCTAACAGTTTAATAGCAACACTATCCTTTGATACCAGTAATTATCAGCAGGATACTGAACTGAGCAAGAATTGTAACATCAACTAGTACAAAAGGAATCCTATGATACATTCAAAATATTTATATGTTACAGAAATAATTATTGAGTAAAACATGTAATTAAAACCTTTTTTTTTTTTTTAATGCACAATTGATATGTTAGAAATTTGGGGGTAAACGACTATAAACCTGTTGCCTCAAAGTCTCAAATGAAATGCATATGAAGAACAAAAACAAAAATAGCCTTAAGACTGCTCTGTCAGGAGAGGGCTCTGCCTGCAATTTGTTATGGGAACAATCTATGGGGACAACTAAAGAATCACTGCAAAGGCAACATTGACTCTGCTGGTATATTGAGGTGGGGGACCAATAACCACAGAAAAATTTAAAAAGAATATTTTAAAATAGTACTTTTCTTTAAAGACTGAATATTATCTATTTTTCTTTCTAAGTCATCTTGTTTGGAAAGAGAAATGCTATCAAAGTTAATAGTAGCAGCATTAAACAGAACAATGGCTTATTATTCTTTTTACTTCACCTTATTATACTCCACATGAAGCTTTTCTTGCTCGTTTTCTAATTTGTCCTTGATATTCCTCTGCTCAGCCATATTCTCCTGGATTTGAATCATGCGCATATTTCTCTCTATTTAAAAGAAAAATTCATTATTTTCTAGCCTTGGCTATATTTTCAAGTTCTACACACTGAAAAAAGTGAGGCAACAAAAAGCATAAAACCATTGTTTTGTTTTTTGGGTTTTTTTTAAAGCATACAATTATAGGTTTATTACACAGCCTCAGCAAAATGAACATCTTAACACTGACTTTTTGCTGCATACAATAACCTAGTACAGTTATTTAAAGGGTTATCTCTGATCAGCTAATCTTCTGCGCAGTCAATGTTAAAAACATGCCATTCCACATGTAAGGAAAACATAAAAGAGATACTAAAGGCACCTAAACTTCCAATCCCTTCTTAGAAAAGATACTACTGCCTGTTTGTATTTGAAAGATGTTTTTCTTTTCCCAAAATTGTTAAAAAAGAAAAGTCATCAACATTCTGTATATTGGGCAATAAGGTTTCTGACCAAAAATGAAAAAAAAAAAATAAAATATAATAATAATTCCTATTTGCCTATTAACAAAGAAATACGAGAAAAGAAAGTAGAAATACATCAAAACAATTATTTTTCTCTGAGAAGAATATGTACTTTCAATCCTTACCAAGGTAGTAATTGACAAAATCAGCAGTGAGGGCTGGTTGTTTATGCTTTCTTCTTCCATCAACACTGGAACTAGTATCTGAAGTATCAACTGGAAAAATGTCTGTACTAATTCCCATTAATTCAGCTTTGCGCATAAGCTTGCGAATGGCTGAAGCACTGCTAGTGAGTGGCCGTGGTAGCTTCTCCCTGGGAACCCAAGCCTGTGGCCTGGTGGTACGAGCCAGCTCTGCCTTGGCACGATACTGCTGTAGTCTGGCATTGATTCGAGCCTACAACAAAAACTTCCATGAATTAAGAACATAAGGGAACAATTCAAAATCAACATTTCTGAAAGAGACTGTGTCTTATTTTCAGTTTAAAAGCTGAAGAATCTAACAAATACTTTTTTAATTAAAACAATTTGATTCAAGAAATACACTAACAGACATGTGAAGTAAAATCAAAAAGCATACTTCAATAGCATTACCCTTCCAATAGGTTTCAGAGGATTTCACAGATTCCTTGATGAGGCTACTCTATTAACGTGAATTATTGCTGGCTTTCAGACAGTCCTTCCCAAAAATGATAATATGATGGAACCATGAAATTTCATTGGGAAAAATCTTTGCTGACCTACCAAAAATACATTAAGCATGGCCAACATGTCATGGAAGCTGATCTTTCCCCTCTACTCTGCTGTAGTGAAACCACATATGAAGACTTGTGTACATTTCTGGGATCCTCAGTTCAAGAAAGACAGTAAACTTCTAGAGAGCTCAACAGAGGATGAGAAGGATGATTAGGGGCATGGAGCATCTCCCTTCTGAGGAAAGGCTGAGAGACGTCCTGCTGTTCAGTCTGGATAAGTATCTTAAAATGATATGTATCTTATCAATACTTACAAATATCTACAGGATGGGTGCCAAGAGGATGGAGCCAGCCTCTTTTCAGCAGTGCCCAGGAACAGAACAAAAGGCAACGGGCACAAACTGGAACACAGGAAGTTCCATATGAACATAAGAAAGAACTTATGTACTTTTAGAGTGATGGAGCAATAGAACAAGTTGCCCAGAGAGACTGTGGACTCTCCATGTCTTAAAGCATTCAAAAACCACCCAGATGCATTCCTGTGCAACCTACTGTATGGAACCTGCCTTAGCAGGTTAGTTAGACTTGATAATCTCCAGAGGCCCCTTCCAAACTCTATGATTCTGAAGTTTATGTGAGCAGTAAAATTTGGTGAACAGTATTTTTGCCATATATGACATTCTTTTGTATGAACACCTTTTTCAATGCCCTCTCACTTCACAATGTTAAACTAGTTTATTTTAATCTGCCAAAATCTTAACCCAAAGGGAACTGAAATCAGCAGAAGCTCACAATACTTGTTGTTGATGACATCTGTATATTTGTGACCATCTGGGAGATCAGACCCAGATCAATCAAGTTGTTGCTGACAGTTGGAAAAAATTGTCTTGTGGGAACTCTATGCAGCAGTAAGTCTGGCAGAAAATGACATCAATATACAAGCCTTCTGAGGCAAAACTTCAGCTGACTATGACTTAGAAGTTGCTCATTTGCCAACATAAAGAAGCAGCTAACCCAATCTGACTACCCTACCGTATGGTACGAAATACTCCTGAGACAAAAGCAAAAAAGTTTGCATTTATAAATATACACCACGCATAAGGAACATCTTTGATTCCAAACAGCATTGCTGAAACTACTGTTAAAGATGCAGTTTAATACATTACCTTACTAGGTCACAAACATTAATGACCAAGAAACACAAGAAATATGCCTTGTGGAACAGTTTTAAGCCCAAGGGCTTTTATCTTGAACATAAAGCAGCAAGCAAGAGATCCACCTGCAATCATCACCTTGCTTTATTCTTCACCAGAATGAACAAGGATGGTTTATATCTTCCTTGTTCTTGATTCTTCTTTACTTGATGATGTACTCAGTTTGAACATCTTGAGGTCATTTAATGTCATACAACTGTATTCTCAGAGCCCAATTCCAGAAATAGCTGACGAATCAGACTGACTAGTTTAAATGAAATTCTCAACTGTAAGAATGGATTTAAGTAAATTCGAATTACATACTTTACTCAAGTAATGTACATTTCCTTTATTCATATAAAGGAAGTATTTCAACATATACTGTTTTCCAGTAATCAATAGTAGTGCCAGACGGTTATATAACTTAGATTCTTTCTAAAGATTTTTCTTATTCTGGGACACAGGACTTGCCAAACTGCTAGCTCAGCTACTCCTGTCAGGGTTAGAAAGCACCAAGCACCACCTTTTTCTCCTTTTGAAATGTGTCTCAAAAATACACTTTCACAGCAACACACATTTTATTTCTACAACTACATACTCATTTATCAATATCTGGAAACCTTACTTAAGCTTTAAAACTCCCATGGAAGTAAGTTTTCATTTTGTGTATATGTGCATGTGTATTCAAGTGCAAGATATGACTTTATATACACTTTGTGTCAACTCCCGGGTCGAACATTTCTGGTATGTATTAAGAAACCTCTGCAGTTCTAAAAATGCATAGGAGTCACTCAATTATCAAAGAATCACAGAATCATCAAGGCTGGAAAAGACCTACAGGATCCAGTCCACCCATCCACTGATCACCAATAGTTCTCATTTTTTTTTATTTCAGAAAAAATTCCATACTCATGGAGTCTTGATTTGAAGGAAAGAGCAGGAAGAAAGGAAAATGCAGAGAACTTACTAGCACTAGCAGCACCACATAACAAATGAAGAGTTCTAACCAAAGGTCTAAAAATAGAGCAAGTGCGAACCCTGTTGGACTCACACTGATTTTTCACAACCAATACTTACCACAATGATGTAAATACTATCCAGCATAATGATGCCTCCACTACAGAGTCAATACTTCACATATTGAGACCAGAGAGTACTACACAGTTATGTAACATGCTTTCAATCATGTCCCACCAAGGCTCAATGCCTCACAGGAATATTTTATTCAAAATTCTTCTGTGACACTGTTTGCTCATTCATTCTCAAATGCATGGGTTATTTCATATTTAAATTTTCTTTGCCTATTTAAATATCCTTGAAGAACTAGAAGTATATATATACATATATATATATTTATTTATTTATTTTTTAATAAATATTTTTATAATATAAAAATTTATTTTCTGGTTATTATACTGAAGTTCTACTTTCAGAAAATGTTTTGTTTTTTTTTTTTCCTCTCCATTATTTCACTCTTCCATTTTATACAAAGCATCTGCCAAGGCTAACAATAAATTAGGCACAATTCCTTCCAATGACAAGCTGCTTTTCTATATAGCTACTATTTGTCCATAGAATTCAGTACAGCCTCAGTAGTGAAAGTTAAGTAGGCGACAAATTTCTCAAATCAAATAAACAATTAACTACACATATTTAAACACATTGAAGTACACAGATTCCCTTGGAAGTACTGAAATTTTTATGTCAACATATATCAGCTGAGCTTATGGAGTAACAGTAGACAGGGATACAGATGAAAGAGATGCCTTTCAGGTATCTCCTACTCAGTAGTACAGATGAAATACTTATTACATACAAAAACAAAACAAAACACCTGCATGTAAAATTCAAGGAAGCCCTAAAATAAGTGAAAAATGTGATCTAGCAAGGAAAATTTCTAGGCTTGCTAACTCTTCAGCTTATTTCAAAATATTATGACAGAAAAAAAAAAAAAGAAAAAAAAAGTAGATTGTCACAGAATAATGATACAGAAATATATCTTTTTCTTGTCTAGCTCTAGAAAAAAGCATTAAAAAAAAATCTATGAATCACAATGAAAATGTAATTACCATCTTTGGGCAAACAAATAAGATTTTTCAATTCAGTTAAAGATAGATTCCTAGCTGACAATAAGTTGATTGAGAAGAGTTCTCAGAAGCCCAAACCTGCATATAATTCACTGATATGTGAACTATGTGCCATCAATACATTTCACATTTAATTCCCTACAACAATAGCAATTACCCATCCTCTTCCTTTCTTCCTTGTTTAGCATGGATGATTAATGCAGATACATTTGTGTAAGAAATATAATACCTGAGCTTCTGGCGAGAGCTGTTTTTCTCTCTCCTGCAAGGACATTTTACAATAAGACTGTAATGCCAAGTAGTTTTTCCGTTTCCATTTTCGGTCTAACCTGTCCGCATGCTGTTTACAATAAGCAAAAAAAGGGTCAGCTATATCCTGTTTCAGAGAAAACAAAGAAGAAGAAACAAAAGTTAAGACACATGATGTCAAAAAGGCTCTAAAAAGCACAGATATTACGCCAGCAGATCACACGTTCAAATAGACTTGTTTTTGTTCTTTTGTTTTTTAAAGTATGTACGTTTCTAAATCAATTTTGTCATGTTGATACAATTTACAACGTAAGGGGACTTTCCATCTTTTTCACTGCATGATCCCGACATTTTTAAATGCATTAAGTTAAGCAGTTACCTCAGTGCTGCTTCATATCTGCACTATTTTCTCATCCCAGAAAAAAAAACAAAAACACATTCAAATGTATTTCACATATAGCATTTATAGCAAACTTGTCACTGCTTCACTGTGTCATCTTTTGCATAAAATCCTGCAAGGGACTGACAACTGGATAATATGAACATCAATATATTTAATTTCCTCAAACGGTCTTTCAGTGACTTTTGTCTGATTAGCAATCAAACAAATATTTTTTGTTCCTATTTCTACTTCTTAGTTCCATCAGATTTGTGCATTATCATGGCTCAGAGTTTATAGCAACATTTAGCATATGCAAACACTGCAAGTAGTTTACAAATATCTAAGCCAAGAGGAGATTCACTCCGAGAAGTACATTTCATTGCCAGCATACTTTCAAAACTGGAGAAACATAATAAATACACAGATTAAGAAAAACTTGAAGCAGTCTTCCTACATTAAATAATAAAAATCTTATAAAATAATTAGTCTATCAAACTTTCCTTCACTTCACCTACAATGTGCACAATAATAAAGTCTGTACAGGTTTTCCTTACAAATATTTATTTTGATTTAGATTCTAAGAGGGAGTAACAACTTACTCTAAAAAAATTAGCAGCTCCCTCAAATGAGATTTTTTTTTTTGAGGTCTTGATTAAAAATATTTCAGTTACAGAAAATGTGTAAAAAAGAATTTACAATGAAAAGACAAGAAAATACATATGCCTAGACAAAATTCACATAGTTTTTGAAGAATCAGAGTTTCATATATTTTTTTAGGGAAAGGAACACTGAGGTATCTGCAGTCTTCCTATTTACCAACCTCACAGATGGGCACAATTTTGTGATCCCTTTAAATGTCACCATTAGGTGGTCTGTTCTTTCATACACAAAATCCTTATTGTCAATAGTGCAGGTACTGCTTATAAGTGCCCCACATTTCATACTTTTTAAGACAATAAGAAGTTAAATTAAAAAAATGTGAATATGACAGGCTCAATCAAAATGATAAAAACCAGAGTGAAGTCTGGCAATCAGGATTGCCTTAATTATATTAAAAAGTGGACGACTGGTTAAGAGCATGGATTAAAAATTTATCAGTAAGTTATAAATGTTTGCAATGGATTTCAGTTCCTCAGAGTAATGTTTGTACAAGGAAAGACATACACTGGAAGAAATGCTCAGAAAACAGCAATGCAGTTAAATTTCCTGACACTTCATACAGTCATACAGTCTGTGATACTGTGAAGTGTCAATCCAGGTAAAGTTCAATAAATAGATTTAGAATTCGTTTCTCATTTATCTACAGAATATTAAGCTAATTTTTGTATAACATCCTCTATTCCTTTTTCCATGCCATTTCAAAAGATGCTCAGAGTTGGAGAATTTCACAAAGAGCCCTCTCTGGACAGTCCTTTTCCTTGGTCTACCACTTTACTCTGAAATAGTGAATAAAAAGGGCAGTATTACAGGTCTTCCTCACAGGCTTTTCATGCAACACTTTGATTGTATCTTTTCCATAGGTACATCAGAACTACCTCTTCTGCTGCTGCTTCTGAAAGGAGACCTTCCTTCTGAGCACAGGTCACATGGAAATAAGCTCTGCACATCCCAGCATCGCAACTGATGCATACTCCAGTTCTGGCAAAACGAGGATCTTCACAAAAACTACATTCCTGAATAAGGGTAGAAAATTTAAGTATTGCAGGTGCATTTTGCTTAATATTTCTTAATTCACTTCTTATATAGAAATACCAAACAGGTTATGAGTTTACTCCAGTGCCACACAGGAACCAAGTGGATTGCTAAAATATGACAATATTAAAAGCTTCACCAATACCAAACCCCAACAACTGACATCATTTTCAACAAGCAATGGAAAAATGACTAAACAATCTGAAGAACATATGAGATGAATTTATATCCTCTGGATGACTGAAAGCCATAGATAACTATATAACTTTATTTTGATAAGCTTTGAATGAGGAGCCAGTGCATGACAATGGAAGAAAAAAAAAAAACAAAAAACATCAAAAACACAGAAATGTAAATATCAATAAATAAGTTTACAATTCACATAAACACAGTATTAAGGCTTTGGTTACATGCATTCCAAAAGTAGCTGTTTTGAACACAGAAAATGGTTATCCATAAAAATATAAACTTATTTCTTAGCCAGATTAGTTCCTTGGTCTTATTCACCTCAAATTCATATCGAACAGCTGTTCAAGCAAACTAAAGCAATGAATGCCAAAGCAGGAATAAGCAAATGGAAGCAGCGCTAGTATCCAGTGAGTAAAGATGACCAAAGATTACACATGCATTTCTTCATCTCAGACACGTTGAGTATGAATCAAAGCTGTGTATCACCTACAGAAATTATCTCCATGCAGACAGTTAAAAAATAACAGAGAGGAACTGCAAATGCAATTCAGTCACTGAAGAATCTCAAGACACTGCACATACTTCCTAAAAAGGCACTATTTATCTGTGCAACAATAGCTCATAACAGAAAAGAAAGCAATAGAATCATAGATTATTATTTTAAACTGATACTCCAGGGGGAAATTTAGCTAAGTAAGCTGTAACTTCCACACTTGATATAGCAAACAGGGAGAGTTTACAGCTCTGTGAGAGTAATGAATCCTCATGCACACAGTTCACTTGTCTTACTCACAGTAAGCCTTCCTCTTATAATGTCAATAGAAAGAAAATGTATGATTCGTTGCAACAATAAGGCTGCAAGACTTTGCAAGAAAAAAAATAATAATAATAAAGGTGACAAACAAGCTACCAAACATTTCTAAGCAATGTTAAATACCCCAGTGGACTCATGTTGTCTGTGCTAATACAAAGAAGTACAACACAGGCAGGATAACCAAAGTGTTTTAATTTATCTTTTAAAGTTTCTATATTTTTAAAAAGTTATTACATATTCTAACTTAGTATTCAGCTTGACAACCTGACACCCTAGGAAAATTACAATGCATAAATTAAGCATTAGAGAAGCAGTAGCACAGTTATTTTCCCTTACATTAGCCCAGCAGATAAAGATTCTCCACAATGTCTCCAGGGCTATAGCAAATTATATAAGCAAATTAGTTTGTCCTTCGCAGTGATTTTCTGTATGTTTTGTGCATGACCACCTTTGACCAGGACTGAGAATATTTACATGTAAATAAGTATTTACGTATAAAAAAAGTAAATACTGGAGACATTTTTCTGATCAGGTTTAGAGTCCCATACTCTTTTGTTGTTTTGGTGCTGGTAGTGGAATGAGGTTAATATTGCTTTCCAGTAACCCTATGTATTCTAGTTTATGATTACAAAGAACCTAAGTAGTTCTCACTGAATATACATCTGTATACTTCTTAATCCTCAAATCCTCCAACTCAATTTCCTTTCCTTCATTTCACATCCCATAAATCCCCTTCTCTCTCCATCCACATTTTGGCAATCTGCCACTAACTGATTTTAAAAGAAGGTAACTGACACCTGTATAAAAAAATAAGGGAAGTGGAGAGACAGCGACAGAAATTACACAGAATAGCATTGAGGAAAAAGAACAGGTATTAGGAAAAAAAAAAAAAAAAAAAAGGAGGAAGAGCAAAGTTACAACAAACATGAACTTTATCACATTTTCCTTCCTAAATTTCACTGCAATAAACACAAAATGAGATTGGAAAGACACATTATTTTTAAGTAAAAATGTGAAATAAAGCTACTGGTAGGCAGCATATATCTTCTAAACTTACCTTGGCACCATACTTTGAATAATTCATTTCTGTAAGCGTTACTGGCCGCAATTTGTCAATATCTCCAAATGCCACTCCTGGAACATAGAGGGCACAAACAATATGGACCCACCTAAAACAGCAAATAAATTTAGATTACTATTATCAATACTTTGTTCTCACATTACGCTCATCATTTGCAGATATTTAAGTACCATGTAAATTAAACAGATGCTAGAAAAAGAATATCTAAATAAAAATACATCATAAGCAGGAGGGGAATTTAAAACCTAACAATGAATAGCAGCAGTTTTTTGGTACAACTCTGATTGCTTGTCTGGATCAACAGCAAAGTTACCATCACATTCTGTTCTGATGGTTCTTAAGTAGTATTTCACATCACTGTTTATGCTGCAGGAGAAATATATTAAGATTTTGACATTACCTACAAAGCGGAGACAGACTAATGGGGAGAGATGGTGGAGGTGAAGTTTGAGGTACAAACTTATACAGGTAGCAACAGGTTAAAAGAAAAATCCCTGTAACAGTAAAAACTACCTACAAGTTATTAATCCACTTCATTCTAAGGAGCTGGTTAGTAAATCTAATCAAAGCCCTAGTGCCAATCCATTTACTATGTTGTATTCCACAAGACTCTTTTCATGTGCATATTTGAAAGCCGTTTTTATACTATTGTTAATCACATGGGTTTGAGATGCTAGACGATAAAATCACTGCGCAACATTAAAAAAAACAAAAAACAGAAAAATATATAAACGGAATATAAATTTAGATGCAGTAGCTGCATTACTTTGTCTTCATGGATTTCGCTAGAGCCATCTGCACCCACAGTAAAACACTGCAACTAGTGGAAGACTCAATAAAAGCTAAAGATGAATTACAACCTTGTCTTTGAATAATATGATCCAAAGCTGACAGTAGACTAGCTGTAAAAGAACAAGCTGAGATACTAAACTTACTGCTGTATAGACGGAGGAAAGATCATGATGCCACCTTCTGTGGCAACAACTTGAGGCAATTTCCTCTAGTCCTACCTATTTACATGGGAGAAGAGGCTGAACCCCACTCTGCCACAACCTCCTTTCAGGTAGTTGTAAAAAGCAGTAAGTTCTTAATGGAGTCTTTTCTTCAGATTAAACATTCTCAGTTCTCTCAGCTACTCCCCGTAAGACTTATACTCCAAACCCTTCACAGCTTTTTTGCCCTTTTCTGGACTCACTCCAGCACCCCCAGGTCCACCTCTTCCACACAGTCTTTCAACCACTCTCCCCCAAGCCTGTAGCACTGCCTGGGGTTGTTGTGGTTAAGGTACAGAAGCCAGCACTTAGTCTTGTTGAAGCTCACCCCACTGACCTCAGCCCAACAATCCAGCATGCCTTTGTAATCCTAGGCAGATCAACACTCCCAACTTGGTGTTATCTGCAAACTCATACCCCTTGTCCAAGTCATCAATAAAGATATTAAACAGGACAAGCCCCAGTACCAGCCCCCAGAAAACACCACTTATGACCAATCTCCAGTCAGACTTTATCCCATACATCACCATTTCTGGGCTCAGTCCTCCAGCCAGTTCTTTATCCAGCAGAGCGTACCCATCCAAGACAAAGGCTGTCAGCTTCTCCACTATACTGTGAGAGACAGCATCAAAGGCTTTACTGAAGTCTAGGTAGAGACTACATCTATGGTCATTCCCTCATCCACCAGGGGAGTCACTCAATTGTAAAATGCAAATAGGTTAGTTGAGCAGGACCTGCCTTTCATGAACCCGTGCTGGACTTGACCTCTTCCACTGTCCTGCACATGCCAAGCGATGTCACTAAAGACAGTCTGTTCCATCACCATCCCTGGCACTGACATCAGGTTGACAGACCTGTAGTTCTCTAGACCCTCCTTATGACACTTCCTGTACAAGGGAGTAACAATGGCAAGCCTCTAATACTATGGACCTCTCCAGTTGACCAGAACCACTGATAAATGGTGAAAAGTGTCTTATAAGTCACCTCTGTCAGCTCCTTCAACACCCTTGAGTGGATCCCATCTGGAAAGGAATGGAGCACCTGGCACCACCTGGCAGTCAAAAGGACCAGCCACAGCCTTGTGTACATCAGGCCCAGATCTGCCAGCCAGTAAAGAGAAGGGATTGTACCAGTCTGCCCTGAGCAGCCACAGCTTGAGTACTGCGTCCACGTTTGGGTGCCACAAGGACAGAAATTATAGAGTATCCAAACAAGAGGTACAAAGATGGTGAAGGGTCTACAGAGGAAGACCCATGAAGAGCAGCTGAGGTGACTCAGTTTGTTCATCCTAGAGAAGACTGAGGGGGAAAACTCACAGCACCCTGCAACTTCCACACAAGGAGAGCAGAGGTACAGGTACTGGTCTCTTCTCTTTAAAGACAGGACCCAAAAAAATAGCATGGAGCTGCATCAGGGAAGCATGAGCTTGGGTATTAGGACGGCAGGGCCCTGGAAACAGGATGCCCGGAGCAGTGGTCATGGCCCCAAGCCTACTGCAGTTCAAGAAGTATAGACTACGATGCTCACTCTGCCTTTACTTATCCAGAACTGGATATAGCTTGGCCTAAACCACTACAGTAATTTGATATACTTCACAAAAAGGGTGCACACACATGATTTTGTATTTAAATAAATATTACTAAAAGAAATATCGTCATGAATACACAACTTATTCTCTTCACAAAGAAATCAAGATGCTACTATTTAATTTTGCCCCTCGAAAAATGCCACATGCAGAATAAGTTCTGTAACCCCGAAATACAGAGATTGCTCAGATGTTAATAAATGTCTTGTATATTCTGTGAGGCTTCTTTTCTACATACTTTCGTTGATTTAAGATTCTTTTAATTAATTTGTATAAAAGGAAGTCACACATACTCACAATTATTATTCTTAAAAAAACAAACAAGGCTCTGGTTGAAGATTTTCACATTAAGTTTAGGATACTGGTTGCCTTAAAACTTACCCTCCAAAGTTCAATATAAAGATACACATCTTCTACAAGCATCTGCTTCTCAATTTAATTTGCACAGTTTTTTCATGCTCCAGTGGTGTACACAGTAGGAGTTTATCTATGGTAAACCCAACAGCTGGCTGCTTACTTCATATTGACCTTCTTGAAATGTTTTAGTACATGTCACCCAAGTATTACAGTACTACAGATGTAAACTGCCATTTTAGTGTGACTGGCACACAAGTGCCTCATTTCTTTAGGCACCTTTGTGTGAACTCAGACCTGAACCTTTACTAAAAAACATAAAGAAATCAGTCAAGTTCCCAGCTGAAGTGATTTCAGCTGCTTTTAATACCAGTTCTAAATATTTTCCTGCTCATTTGTTTAGCTGCACATGTTTTAGAAGACTGTAATTAAGACAAATTGGGTAATCAAAGAAGAATAATCTTCCTTGTTACTTCACCATCCATTTTGCTTGGAGCAATGATGACAGATGTTGATTAGGGAAGAAAAACTCTACACCATAACAAGGACAGAATTCATATTCTTGGTTAATAGCATTCTGAGAAATAAAATTTCATAAATTCACATTTATGCTCATGAAACTGAGAAGTTAATGTGAAAAGGCTTCTGTTGAGAAATTAAGCACCTAATTATTCTAATGATTCATGTAGGAAGAAAAAATTATTCTAACTTGATTATGAAGGGAAACTGAATAGGTTTGGTTGCACTTTACTGCAATTTCCATCCACTGATGCATATAAAGAAACACAGCAATGGACACAGCATACATCCATAGCGTGCACTGTCTCATTCCCTAAAGATTTCAGATTTATTAATAAGCAATAGAAGAAAGAGAACAGTATTATGTACATTGGCTAGTGCTGTTTTTTTCTAGTACATGAACCTACCCACATGGGAGACTAAACCTCTACTTAATCATGAGAACTGTATCATGTAATCCAAATGCACAATAATACAATAGGAGGGATAACAAACTGACATGTTACTGTCCACAGTCAACCAAGTAGGCATGTGCTTTTGAACAAAGCATCAGAATAACAGATAAAACACTTCTACATCAATCAAAAACATGCTGCCATTTTATAAGAAATTTCAAGCAATGTAGTGTAATTTATATTACAATCATATGAGAAATTACATAGATAGCACTTAACCTACATTAAATAATGCAGAAGACTGAAACATATGCTGCCAAGTGACATTAATTCTAGTACTACCTAATTGTCAGACAGTTGATTTCAGTCTCTAGTAACTGAATTCAGTCCACACAGCAACATTATTAAAGAACAGAGAAGTAAAATTTGATTAAAAGTTGTAAGTTACACCAGAGCTACTCCAAAAGTAATACCTCCTATTTGATTATGTTGGTCCACAACATCAGTGGTGGATGTTGGCAGTAGGACAGTAGAACCTGAACCTTCTGGTAACTACTTTGTTACATTTTTTGTTGTGCAACAGATGGCAGTAGAGAGTCAGTCTGACATGCATTGGAGTTTAAGGTGCATCGCTGAATTTCTCCATGCAGAAGAAACAGCACCCATTCCACATCAACACCTGCTTAACGTTTGTGGACCATACAATGGATACTAGCACAGTGAGGTGGTGGGTGGTGTCTCAGCAGTGGTGCCAGTGGGCCTCCTCCACTCATACGGATTTTTACAAGTGCAGTGTGCAGACTGGTCTTCATTGCTGGACGAAATGAATAGCTAAAAGTGGTGTCTATACTAAGCGTGTGTATGTATATATATGTATATATATATATGTATGTATATACACACACATATACACACAGTTTTGGAGCTAAGAATTTTCTCTACAGTGTTACTGTGTTCTTCGTTATCTGTTGTAATTTCCATGAAAATCAATAGGAGACATTACTTCTGGAGCAACCTACATACAAGAAAGATGGACTAATCAAAAATTGAGAACTGGAGCCCCAGAAATAATTTAAAACAAGCACAACTTCAAATAACATTGTCAAAATTATTCACTGCAAATCTTGACTCATTTATACAAACTTCCCCCGCTAACAGTACATTATTTTCTTGTACTTTTAGTACTCCCCCTCAGAAGATGCATATAGAAGACATGGATTGAGGAAAAGATTTAACAAGTATATCTGAAAAACACAGCTACAAATTCAGAAGCTGAGCTCAGTGTATATCCAATGCAGGAAGGTAGTTACTCTCCAAAGACGACGTCAAACAAAGCTTTCCAAAATATCATCCAGAGCTCTGCTCATCTTTTAATTTAACGAGGAGAGGATTTGTTCATTACAGTATCAGCAATAGTACAAGTTTGCGTAACACATGAATGAGAAAAAGAAATGTTTTGGCTTACAATACAAGACAGTTCATCTAAACATGACTCCTTGTATTTAAGTACAAAAAACTGTAAACTGTGAAGGCTATTACAAGCCAGTAGATGGAAAAAAGACCAAGGATACGGTTATATTTTGCTATTTGCTAATACTAAATATGATGTACTGTAATATATAGCTTCATGTAAATGGTAATGCATCTATCAATTCACAATGAATAACATGAAAGATCTGAATTTTAAAACATCTGTACTAATACTGAATAACTGAATTCTTTCCAGTTCATCCACAATCATCAGTAAGATGTCTGCAGACTTTTACAATCCTACATATCAAATGCCTGAAAGTTTTATATGTCATTGCAAACCCACGATTACATAATTGTAAAATGTATGGAAAAATAACTGTTGTGATCTAAATAATAATATATTCATTAACATTAGCAAAAAAAAGCAGACATAGCTGACAAGTCTGCTCTCCTCTTTATTGCAGAAAATAAGTTACCATTAACATCCATGCATTAATTTATTTTTTAAATATAAAGAAATGGAAGATATTGCATGAGAAAGACCTTCTATTATATCCTGTAAGACATCTCTATGCATACAATACATGGTGATTTCATGTTGGATAACAGGTATTATTGGTTCCTGAAGTGGTGATTCATTGCTTCACTTAGAAACATCTGTTGCTCATAGCTAATAAACCATCATGCTCAAATTCAGGGTAAGACAAAATTTTCCCCAATTGGTGTGAAAAGTATTAGGTGTGCAAAAAAGAGATTGGGCGACTGCCTATTCAGTTAGCACCCAACTCAAAAATAAGCTGAGGAAAAAGGATATTAACAGCTTAATTTATGACCCCATTGCCTACAGGAACAGACTAGGGCAAAATCCCATCTTTTAAATTTAATCTGATATCCAATTTAAAATGACACTTTTAAGCCTTACCTGCCTGCATCTGTCTCCTTGAAGATCCCATCTTGGTTAGGACATAGTTCACAACTAGGTGTGACACCACATTTGCATGCATCGCAAAACCAGGGTTCAGTGGAATTTTCTGAAGCCGAGCTCATGATAGAATCACTCTCTCCATCAACACCATAGCAACCTTCACACATAAAAAATGGAAGACAATATAAGAAAAGACAAGTAGGCATACAGTTCTTAGGAAATATACACACTCAATGACAACTAAAATTCCAAGAAAGCTTCCAATATTTTTGCAAGAGTCATTTTTAGAACAAAACTTTTTACACAGGCTTTAATTCTGAAATGTGATATATGATCTGGGAATGTCTTAGATTGCAATCAAAAAACAAAAAACAAAACACTACTTCGTTTTTTTAGCCTATTCATCATGAAATAAAAAAAGACTTAAAGCAACTCGCAGAGATTAAGCAAGAAATAAAGCATTTTTAAATTAAATACAACATATTTCAAGTTAAACATAACGTCTAAGGAAAAAATTAAGAAATTCTACAAAATACTGAAACATGCTTATTCTTAGCGTCTTTAAACATTAATTATCCTGTAAAATCTTTTACACATCTTTCTTCCACTGTGGCAGTTCTAGAGCTCTGCTGATCTACATGCCTTCTTGTGCAGCCTGGAAAATCAGCTTTCAGTTGAATTAACAGTCTTACCAAATTCTAACATGGTTTCTTAAATTCTGAAGTACTAGCAGCATGTGATGGATCATCGGTCAGTTTCAAGGTTTGAGAGCATGTATGGGTTCAAGACATTCCTATTATTCTCCCTCAACCCACCTTGAACCTCTAAACTAACTTGATCATGCCAGCAGTATGCAGTCAACAAATATCTATCCCACATTATCACTTCACATTCAATATCCAATTCATCAAGAGAACACGTGCATAAGAAGAACCAAATGTATTCTTACAACCGCTGAATAATAAGTCTAAAAGACCTTTTGTTTCTTCAACATCAAAGTATTATTTGACAAGCATAGCTTGACTTTTGACAGACCACTTCGTTATTTTATTTTTTTTTAATATATTTATCAATCATTATTATCATTTTAGCTGGTTTTAAGTTATGATTAAATTCATTGTGTCTCAATTCTTCTTTTGGTATACTTAGTGTATTTTCGTGTTTTTTAAGGAGTCACTGCATGCTTAATCACCATAAGCTTAGGAAAATTGTCCTTCAGAATCATTCAGAAGCTTCTTACTTCAATTTTGGACAAGAGTAAGAGCGGTATTATTACTGCTGTAAATGACATAGAAAAGGAACCTCATAAAGCTTATCACCAAAAAACCTATACTTCTGTATATGCCACACTGAATATTTATCTGCAGCTCAGTGCAAAAAGAAAAAAAAGGAGAAAAAAAAAGAAAAAGAAAGAATGTCACTGTCAGCATCGAAGCAGAAACCTTACAAAAAGATTAAATTCAGTTGTTTGCCAGATAAGAGTGATCAAGTATCAATTTTGCTTGTAAAGCAGTTAAATCCTTTAATCTTATATTTAAATAGCAATGTAGTTTATTACTTTGGTTCTCTACTGACTGTATTAAAACAGCAATAGTGCTCTAACCCTCTTTATGACAGCAACAGAAATAACAGTTTGAAACTACAGTCAGGAAGTAATCAGAAACCACTATAGGTACCATTTAAAAAAATACAGTCCTCCATTACAGCATGAGGTTCATCAACAAGTATTAAACTAAGAAAAAAGTATTAATGATTATGATCTCTAGAGGTCCCTTCCAACCCCTGCAATTCTGTGATTCTGTGAAATAATGCTCAGACGTGTATCCACACACCAGATGCATTAGGTATATAAAAAACTGTCCAGCTCATTTATAAACTGATTCAAATTTCCTTAGTGTCCTGGTAGCTTTAAGGAGCACAGCAGATAGCCATTTCTTTTTAAAGTTGCAATGCCACAATGCGGAATAGCTGCCAGCAAAACTCCTTTTAAACAATTACATTAATGTACAAAGACATAGCCCACTGATATCATACAGCTGATGAAAAATTTAGACTTTTTAAGAGAAGTACATAGGTCTTAAAAAAAAAAAGAACAACAACAAAAACAAAACATTTCCTTAAATACATTAAAAATTACATAAAATTACAGGAGGAGAAATACTGTCATCAGTCAATACAGCAAAATAAGATTAATTTCTTCCAAACACTGACTATCCTACAATCAACTATAATTAGATTTGCTTTTCTAAACTAAGCATCATCAGTCTACTAAAATTACAATGGTGTCACATCATAAGGATTTGCCTGGACACCCTTATCATTCATTTATAGCTAATATTTTCCTCCTTTTTCCCAGAAAACTTCTACATGTATTAGCTGTAATTATTTCCACTCTTATCATGTATGTTGATGTCAAAATTGTTTTTCCTGTAACACTGCAAATCTAGGTCATCTCCTCATGAGAATTTATAACTCAAGTATTTTTTCCTAATTCATTCAACTGTCTTAGTGACAGTTTTAAAGACTTCAAGATCTCTAATAGACAAGGAGACATTTACACTTTTCCCCATCATTTGTCAAAACCTCAATATCATACAGTTACAGGCAGCAAAAGGGATGGTCATTAGCCAGAGAAAATACACTACATTTCTGCCAAGGGCTGATGTTCTTGTTTCAGCTGGGCCAGAGTTCATTTTCTCTGGTATAGTGCTGTATTTTGGATGTAGGATAAGAACAACGTTGATACTACACCCATGTTTCAGTTGCTACAGAGCAGTGCTTACACATAGCCAAGGACCACTCATGCTATCCTACCAGGAAGAAGATGGGGGTGCACAAGGAGTTGGGAGGGGACAGACTCAGTACTGCTGATCCAGACTGACCAAAAGGATAAAGGGATTGTTCTATACCACATAACATCATGCTCAGCAATAAAACTCGGGGAGGGGATGGCCAGGGTGGACTGCTGCTGATGCTGGGCATCGATCAGTTGGTTGCAAGGAACTGCACTGTGCATCATTCTTTTAATATCTTCTTTTATCACTATTATTTTACTTTCTTTTCTATCCTACTAAACCATCTTTATCACAACCCACATCTTTTACCTTTTTATTTATTTATTTTCTAATTCTCTCAATCATTCCTTTAGGAAAGAGAGGTAGAGTAAGCAAACGGCTGTGTGGTCCTAAGCTGCCTGATTTAAACCACAACAAGCACTAAACATACCAAAACAATCTTGTCCACAAGAGCTGGAGGAAAGGAAATCCAGCTGGTAAGAATGCTACTGGCTGGTAAATAAAGCTGGGGATGCAAAAATACTATCCAAAACAGCAATTATGTTACTTGACATTTTGATGTCAAATGTAGAGGAAGAGCTGTAACAATTTTATTTTATTTTTAAAAAAGAAACAGCAAAAATCCCCTCCATTGTACTTCAATTAACATATGGAGACAAAAGTACAAATCCCTACTGTAGAAATGTATGGATTGGGCAAAAACTCTCGATTTCAGCCCAAATAAAAGCTGCAAACCATCAAAGGTAAAGAAAGCTGCTGAGTAGCATCAAAATTTAGAAAAAACATTTCTCAAATTTTCTCAATATACTGCGCTCATATTTTCCTCTTGATATCATTAGCTGCAATAGTAACTGTGAAGAGAAAGCCTAAATTGATCAGGTTAACATTACTTTTTCAAAACTGTTAATGGAATGTTACATAAACACACACAAACTGTGTACCATTTACCAAGTACATACAAATAAGCGAATATACTAAATAGGATTCATCAATTAACACTCAAGTAAAAGATGGATTTGCAGTCCTAAACTAAACCACACTTTTAATGGCAGCCAATTAATTTTAAATAACAGTTTAACAACCATCCAAAAAGACACATGTCATTTTTTAAGTTGAAAAATAAGTGTTTTTACTGCAGAGCTATAACACAGTTTGTGCATTGAATCAGACAGTACAGTATTTGATTTGAAAAAAAAAACAACACCCAAATGCAGTTTCTTCCAAGGCAATCTGAAAAGTTACAATACAGAGACCATAAGTTCAGTCTTTAAAAACAATGTATTTCCTTATTTTACCAAAGTACTATTCTTCTACCTCAGACAATTCTTTAATTATTTCATTTAACATTCTTAAAGCTTTGAGGTGTATGGTGGTTCAACTTGCTATCATGTACCTTCCTCTGCAGTGCCTGAAAAAAAACTTGTCTTTTTAAACTAAGATTTTCTGCACTAATTTTATGTCTCTTTAAAATGCATGGGCACACAGATACAAAACAGCTTCTGGACAATCTTTCCAATCTTTTTTTAAACAATTACAAAATAAGCATGATAAGGATGTTCTAGCTGACCCTCCTGTACTAATTGTTGGGAATTGTGGTTTTTGAAACTGAAAGCAATGTAACAGCTCACTACCGTAAACATTAAGAGGTAATATTCCAGGTTTTCTCAAGGCAGCACAGTTGTTTAGCTGGTGTGAAGGTCTTAAGATTGAAAGGATAACAAGAAAAAGATAATTCTTGTAATGGAAATGGTAGGTTTCAGTTATTGGAGTTACTGCACCTGGGATCTAGTCAGCATTAAGTGCTCCATCTACCCCTTTCACCTGAAATTATGTAATTAAAAAACCGAACACTAACATTTTAAACACTTAGCTGGAAATGCATGCTGTATTTTCCTTAATGTTCATAGAATTCTGAATTTTGGATCTTTGTACAATGAGAGCCTTTTCCCAAATGGTGCTCAGGAAGTGCCCGCATTTATGTATTCCTTATTATTCTTTCACTCTGTCTGCTACTCCCTTGAATGCTTCTTGCACTAAGCAATAAAACGATATGAGAATAAATCCCATGAATTTAAATATATGAAAGTCAAGAAGTTGAAATTCTCTTAACATTTACTCTTCCACAAACTGCATCTACATATTATTGACTGCAGTTATCTACTGAATGTAATTTCATACAGAAAGCTAACTTTATTTCCTGAATTTAAGTCCACTGTATACTGCCATTAGCTTATTTTTATGCATTATCATTAAAATGAAATTACAAACACTTTAAAGTGCTAGCATTAGAACAAGTACTCTGAAATGTATGCCACTGAGGGAAAAGAGAAGAGAGAACTAATTGTCTCCAAGGATAATATTTTGCTAGTCAAACTGAATGTCTGCATATGCTAACAACAGCCACATATATTTCAAATCCTGATCTAATTATAAAGCTCATGAAAGCATGAACTTAGGCAAACTGTAGGTTTTCAAAAATAAATGCTGTGAGATAACAGTATTTCAAATACATTACATTGGATACTTAACTGGATCAGGAGTTTAGAATAAAGACATTAACCATGCACAATAAATCTAGAAGACTATTTTTATTTAGTTAAGGGAGAGTACTAGAGTACATAATATGACAAAAATGAATGTTCACACCAGACATAAGCAGACCAAGGTAAGCATCAAAATTAAAGCACATGAAGACTACACTACTGCTTTTAGCAAGTTAAAGCTTTATTTCGCACCAAATCCAGCATAAGAAAGTTAAAACAAACAGAGGGGATGGAAAAATAACAGCTAGAAAAAAGTGGAGCTGCTCTTCCTTATTTAATTCCCAGCAAATAACACAAGGGCAGTAGCTGGCAAGCATACTACCTACAGTTATGTCATATCCTATGATATGCACCAGACATTCTCTTCAGACACACTGCAATCAATATGTCAAGACAACTGACATCACAGTTGGGGGCGTCCTGCTATTACAAGATCTTACCACAAAAGCATTTATCCAAAATGACAGATTATCGCCTGAAGATGATTTTTTTTTTCTTTTTTTTTGTAAAAAGAAATTAGAATTATTTGTATGCTGAAGTAAATACACAAACAACTGTATAACTACAAATTCACAATATTTTTTTTTCCTAGCAATATAAGCTGCTATTTTTTTTTTTCCCCTTTAAGAAAAAAGGATTGATATGTGAAATGAGAACAAATATAGTTCATGAACATGATAACTTACGGACTGAACTGAAATCTTAGACATAAAAATGCTAAGTATAAGACTGGGTATTAGTATATACACGTATGCTGCTTGCATAGGTTATGGAGTAGTTACCGACCCCTGAAATGCTCTTCAGAGGTTACAGAGTTTTTGCCTGGTGTCTGCACCAGAAAGGCAGTTTTAGGATAAGTCATGCAGGCCACGTATATGATATGAACACCACACAAAGGGTTACCCTGAAAGGAAATTTCTAGCAATATCAGCATTTGTCAGTAAGGCAAACAAAGAGCTCATTGAGCACCCACAATTTTATGTCCGAACTAGAATCTTCCTATACATTTTGGCCAAATAATAATGCTTCTCAAGAGCTCTGACAAAGTTTCTCCCAGATGAGTTATCACACCTTCTTCCTTTGGAGGACATCATGCAATTAACTCAAGGAAGGAAATCAAAAGGAACACAAATCATTACTGAGCAGGCAAATACTGTACTGTGTGTTTAAGGTACTTGTACCAAATACTCAGGTGCACATGTAATGAGTAGTATGCACAGAGGGAAGCTAGCTGTGATAGAAAAGCCAAAGTATATGGAGCAAGAGTAAAGGGAGATCTGGACTGTGACAGCAGTTCAGGAGTTACAGTACATCTCAGTACCGAACAGGAGGCATCTGAAAAAAAAGGTGGAATTCTACCCACTGTTTCCTAGTTGGCATTAAGCAAATGAGTGCATGAAAAATATTGCTTTGAAACCATTTTTAGTGTGTGAAAACAGAAGTGGAGCAGCAGATAAGGAAAAGCATTTCCTTCATGAAAAGTCACGCACCAATGAACAAATCCAACCATTTTTATAACGCCATAAATCACACAGATTATACAAATATCATTCATGCTTTAAGGAATGAAGGTCTACCTTCTTTTAACTTCAACTTAACTTCTTTAAACTTTAACTTAAGCTGGCCTCCCTTACTTAAAATAGTACAGAATAGCAGAAATAAGAAGTTTTAAGAAGAAAACTAAGATATCAAGAACATAGAATTTAAATTTCAACAAAATATGTATGCCTATCTGTATTTCTATCTACTTTATCTTCCATCCTCAAGAGAAAGAGCAAAAACATAATACACACACATCTTTCTTGTAAAGGCCCTTATAATTCCACATGCTCGTCTTATGATCACCTAGGAAGAGCTCCTTTAAAAAAATAAATTAATTAAATAAGTGAAAACTTGACTATAGGAACCTGTTCTCCTCGTCTTTTGAGATCCCCTTTTAACTTAGCAGTATATCAATAAATCACACAAAATTGTAACCAAGTTAACACTTCAGAACTATATTCACAGAAAATGTCAGATGATTTCTCTTGAATCCTCCCGCTATACACAGCAGGAAAGAGCAACTACACTTAATATAAACATCTACTAGATGTCAAAGTAATTGGCAAATGAACAATTTAAGCATGTTTTAACTTCAAAATTACCATTAAAAATTATGAGGCCAAGGCTAGCTGTTAAGTGCTACCTTCAATTCTTTTCTCATCTCTCTGCCTTTTTAGTACAGCAAAAACACATGCAAAAGTCCCTTTCTCCTGTGAATTCTCCTATTCCCACTATCTTCTATGCCATCATGCAAGCAAATTTGCATACTGAAATAGACAAAATTTCATCTGATATTAAGTCCTAAAGTCTTGAGAATACAATCTGTAGTCAGGAACATCTGCAAAATGTCATCAATTCCACAGGTATATGCAGACCATGACCTATCCTGTACTTGCTTGTATTAGCTTTCCTAAAATAGATGAATGCAATACTACAAAGAATCCATGCGGCACTATAAAAAATTACTCACCAGAGTTCAAAGGCTTAATTTTTTTTCTGAAGCAAGTAAAAATGTTAATAAAAGTAAAGCTTATGCTTTCCTCATGCATTAACAATGAAGGAATTGTATTACCTTCATGCACTGTTATTCCACAGTTGTCACACTGGATTATTTCATCAGCATCTTCACTGTTATCTCCAAGACAAACGCAACAAATCAAAATATGGTCCATTTTCTGGGAACTCCAATTTTGGGACTTCTCAAGGATCAAGGAGTCCTAATATCAAAAAAGGAATGCACGCGAATTACAAGAGGAACTTCAATTTTATTTAAAAGATCTGTTATTTGTTCAAATTTTGTGGAAAAAAACATCAACAAATAAAGTCTCATATATGTCTTTGTTGTCAAAATATTCAAACTCTTCATTCATAAAATTAAAAGCTGGATATGGATACAATCTGATTTTGTTAAATTTGTAGTTCTGTTAATACTAAAATCATATGTTTGACTATAAAAAGGGACACACACAGAAAGCCATCTAAAAAGGAAAAGAGGACCACCAAAATAAAAAAAGTGACCTTCAATATCCTAATATTTAGAAAGGAAGATTCCCTTTGTTGGAAACAAACAAACAATAACAGATTAAAAGAACAAGAAACTTCTTGTATTTTTGTATTAAAACCTGAAAATAAAGAGTCAAAAAAAGCCTGCCAAGTCTTCACATAAATAAAATATAACCATTTATTGACTCAATTGTTTTATTTTGTTACATGCAAATGGATTTGCCTCTATGCAAAATTCAATGACATATTAAAAGAACTTATTTTCTTCCTCTAGGATATTCACAATAAGTCAAATGCTCCTTTTAGTAACCTTCAATGTGCATTAAAAAACTCAAACAATTCCCTTTTAAAAAGGAATTTCTTTAAGGAAACAAAGCAGCATCTCACAAACCAAAAAAAGTTGCAAATTTCCATATTTTCCAGAAGCACCATCTCAGCTACTTGTTATTTCAAGCGTGAGGTATACCAACTGTCTCTTACACAAAAGCCTCATGGCTTATACAAATTTTCTTCTTTCCTATACTAAAAATAAACAGAGTTTGGACTGCCTTCACTGGTGATATGAAGGCTTGCAGGGGCTAGACTCACTGCTGAAAGAAAAAAAAAATAGAAAAAAAAAGAAGAAAGTAAGACTTTTAGAGCAGAGGCTGATAGTTCAGTGCTAAAGGCATCCATTCAACACACTAGAGGTGTGAGAATATTACAAGAGTGCTGCAGTGTATCAAATAGGGAAAAAAAAAATAAGTTGGAAAGTTTCCTTTCAAACTTCTCTTTCTACTCCATTCCCCCCATTCATAAATTAAAAAACACAACAGTACCAACACAGCACTTTCATATCCAAAGCAGATAAAGATTATGAATGGTAAGTGAAGCAGATAGTCTTTCTCGAAGATCTTAAATTCTTTCACCAATCTATGCAATTATTATTCTATGGTAGTCTGTCAATCCTATACTGTATGCCTCTGCTCTCCTCAAAGTTTTCAATGAATCACTGATAGAGCCTTTTAGTACTTCAGGTTTATCCAGTACAGGCATTTAGAGGGTAGGGGAGAGATACCATTGCTTTTTGTAGCTGATCTCGACTGGTTTATTCCAAATAGAACTGCCTTGTTATAAAGTATATATTGAAGTAGGAATGTGCAAAGATACTCCTGGTTTTGAAATCTTCCCATCTATTTTTGCTAAAGGAAAAAAAAAAAAATGATGACCTACAAAATACAAACCAAAAAACTCCACCCCATCTAGAGTTAAAAATAAATAAAAATGAAAGACAACATAGTTGTTCATAAAATCATGCTCTTCCCCTAAAGAGTATAAGATTACTAAGCATTTCTTCCATCTTCCTTTACTTTGAGTCAACCAAGAAACTTGCACATATTTGTCAAAAATACTGCATCCCACCATTATTTATAATAAACACACAGTTCAGATAGGGAAACAGTAGTAGATACTCCATAACTTTGGCACATTTAACTGTTCAGTAGCATCTGCTTGTTGGAAGCATCTCACATGCCATGAGAAACCAGCTTCTTCTGACTATATACTTTCAACTTAAACTGTTACTTAGCTTCATTAATATAAGCTTAAAATAAAATTGTGATCTCTACTGTCACAGAAGTCCAAAGTCTGGTAACTAAAAAAAAAATAAAATACAGTAAATATATAGTACTGCATTGTTAAAAAACAAAAACAAAAACATATATGCAAACATGAACAAAACAAAAATTAAGTGATGGAAGGCCATCAGCTTTGAATCTAAGAGTTATGATTCACAGCCATATTGCTTTACATGAAGAAAATCAAGTGGTCAAATGCAGACCAGAACAACTTTGTCCTCCTTGCAGACAGGGAGGCAGACCTGGAGAAAAAGACAGGAACTGCTGCCACCTTCCTAACAACTCCCCTTCCATATCCAATGGAAGGATTTCATTCAAGCTATATGCCTCCCTATTTACAAACTTAATGAGATCTTAAAAAACAGTAATTATTACAATCACTAGGAATAGAAGAATCCCATTAAGTGGTAGTAATTTATAAAAACACAAAAGTATCGTTTCTCCAATGATGCTTGATCTTGCAAAAGAAAGCTATGTTTGCCTGCCTCTGCTCCATATAGTACATAAGTACATAGTATTTCATTACAGCACGGGTTAGAAGACTCACTATCCATGCCTCAAAATATTTTAAGTGTAGAAAAATGAAATAAAAACTGCAAGTTGATTAAAAAAAAAAAAAAAAAAAAAAGAAAAAAAGGAACTGGACAGCAAGGAAATGAAGAATACAAAGGACACTACTGCTTAATGTATGTTCAGAGTTAAGTACCTGAACATTCTTTCATGCAGTAATTATGCCTTAAGACATCTCTTTTTCTTAGAACTTGCAGAATCTCATTACACTGCAGAACCCAAGGCAGCACTTTTTTTTTTTCCCACAGTACTCGCTGTTAAGAATACAGTTGAATATTAATCTAAAAAATGAGTCTAGAATCCAGCGTACGGATACTGTTGCAAGACTCTTTGCTAGAATATCTGTTCACAAATGGCATTCAGCTTCACAGTTACAGAATTATAGCGTGAACTTCAAAATTTCAAATTCTGATTTTTATCTTTTGATAAATGTCTTAAATTCAAAGAGGAACGTATATATATATATTAAGCAGGTTCCCATAAGATCATTGTAAGACTACCCTGAGTTTCTGAATTAGGCTTCCTTTTCGAAGTCAGTGGAAATTTTGGACATACTGAAGAATATGTCCCTGACAATCTAGGATTACATTTCCATTCTGATAGGGGAAAAAATACTGGAAGGAAATGGCCCATCTCCCAACGATGACCTGGTTCTCATCACTGATACCAGTAAAGCTCTTTCAGCTCCTCAGCAAAGACAGTACAGGTAACGACACAAGAATTACAGAGCTTGATAATGAAAGATAAACACTAGCCTGATCGGGGTAGAAAGACTTTTATCCCTGACAAAATGAAACCATTTCACAGGCCAGCTTAGATGAGTAACAAAAGAGAAATGGTCTGCAGACTGCAAGTGGCGTACAAGTTTAAAAATAATAAAAGTACTTCATCCACATCCAAGCAGCATCTAGTATAGTAATAACATTTCAAAGCATCACCATTCTTTTATCAGTAAATATCTACAAAAAATTAAAAGAAAAAATATACAAAAAAAAAAACAAACAAAAAAACAAAATACCTAGAATTACGTATTTTTAAACAGTTATTTGATTATTTCTTGTCACTAAAACTGCACACCTGGCTTGCAATTGCACATATAAATATGAATACATACAGTAACACATGGAACAGAGAAGAGTGATTCCTCCAATCATTTTGCTTAGCCTTCATTACAATAAAGTCTAAATGAAGCAGCAAAACCTTAAACTGTTATACCCCTATCATTTAACAGATATCTCATTTATACTGCAATTGTTTCCTGAAAATAGAATGTAGATTTTACAATAACACTTTTTACTTTGTTTAGGATTTTGCTGCTGGAGGAGAAGTCAGCCATCCTGACAACCAACTATCTTTTTCCATGGCACAACCTCTAAGGCAACTGTAACTGTATGGGAAAAGAAAGTTTCATAATTTGACACTTACCATACTATTTTCAGATTCTACAAATAGAAAATAGTTACTCTAATGATTAAGTGCACAAATACTTCTTAGCACTGTAAGGAATTACTCCACTTATATGCATTATATGTAAAACCAACATAAATTGACATGATTGTCCTTAGATTTTAAACCCAACTGTGCATATTTATTTACTTAGTATTCTAGCATTCAGACTTCTATGCTTGTGACAAAGAACGGCTGGGATAAAGAATAACCTATTATTTAGCTATTATGAGAATGCGATGTTTCTGATTTTTGTAACATTATAGATGTGCTACATCTAACCTACAACTAACCTTAACATTCCACTATTATACGCTGATTTGCAGACCAGATCCTGTATTTGCTTCAGAATTAATCCAATCACCCTTCCCATTAAAGCCAAGAGAACTCTGCCTATTGACTTTAATGGCAATGGATTGGCCACAAAATGGTCCAAGCAAGTTTATTAAATAAGAAGCAAGTGCTTATTTAGCCCAATTTTGCCACTTTGTTTATTCCTCTAAACACAATGCCAGCCAATCAGTTAACTTTTCAAATCAACAGAACAGCACTGGGGAGTAGTTTCCATTTCTCAACAGACATATTATAGAAAGTTGGGTGCACTACCTCATTACTCTTGCTTTGTGAAAGAGCCAGGCTATCATTTGTCAGTTCCTCATCATCTGCATTATTTCTGTTAAGAACTTTACTCTTCTTTTTCTTGGATCCTCCGTCACTAGCTGTGCTGCTATTATCTTCTTCGTTACCTTCCTCATCATTGTCATCCTCATCACTTCCACTCCCATCATCTTCATCATCCTCATTATCTCCATCACTCCCTTCTTTTCGCAGCGCATTTTTTCCTTTTTTCTTCTCAGGAGTAGGCCGCCAGTCATTGTCATCTTCACTATCATAATCATCCATATCATTTAGCTCTTCCATTGACACAAAGTCCAATAACGGTCTGTTCCTTCGCAAATTCCATTTTTTTGGTTCACTTGCTTGTTCATCAGCCACAGGATCAGTTTCAGCTGCTTTCTCTTTTTCTTTCTTCTTTTTTGGCTTCTCTTCTTCATCTTCTTGCTCCTTCTTTTCAGTTTTAATTACGTCTTTGTCTGCTGTTGGCACTTCTTCAGTGGAGCTCTTTGGCTGTTGCTCTTCTGCCTTCTCTTCTGCTGGCTCCTCCTCCAAAATATTTTCTTCTGATTCAGTACAGGAACCTTCTCCACTGTCCTTTGATGCATCTTCACTTCCATGACCACTTCCTTCAGAATCTGTTGAGTATATGAAAATTTAAAAAGAAGTTCCGAAACAAATGTACCCCCAAAACCAAAATCTGTTGAAGCAAGTTGTTAAACAAAAGAATGAGGCATGTTCCTCCCTCATAAGGAAATCCATCTATTATTTTTTTTTTCCAATTGGTCTCCAAATACTTCTATTTCAAGTGCTATGTTGAGAATCTGTTAAAACACCAGTGCATTGTAAACTGGCAAAAAAAAGATGGTAAAACTTATTAAATGAACATTAAATGTTCATTTGAACTACAGCTCATATTAACAATAAGTGAAGTGTCATGTTAATGAAAGAGTATTCAGCTTTCAATTTTTGGAGATGTTTTCTAACTTAAAAATATCTATATTGTTAAAAAAGCAAAGAGTTTATATAGTACTAATAATGTGGCTGATCCTATAAATTCATTTCTTGTACAGGTTTATTTTTATGGTTTGGGGTTTCCTTCAATATTAGTTGTCAACCATGTATGAAATATGCTTCATTCAGCATCAAGTCTGCACAAACAGTGCTTAAATTCTAACTTTAGACCACCCATATGATACTTTTCTGGGTACGTTAATTAACACAAGCCAGTCTGTGCATGATCAAGGAACAAAAGAGGATTCATATGTAAAAAAAAAAAAGAAAGAAAAAAAAATCACAAAAATAAAGGCATCAGCAATACAAACTACACAAAAATTACTGAAAAAAGATGACAAGGGAACTTGTTAGCTTTTACAAAGATCATCCTCCTTTACTATCTTTCATCTAGTATCTTCCCACTGCTTTTCTCTTACAGTATTTGTTTTAATGAAGAAAAACCCAAGAGAAGATTCTTGAAAAGCTAAATATAGAAGTTGTTTGATCCAATGTATGGATCAACTGCACAACAGCTACATTTTTCAATTTGTTCAGAGCATTCAACAACTCCTCATCACACTGCCAGAGGTTATTAAATAGATGGAGAGAAGAAACATTTTGGTATGTAAATTCAAATAACAATAATAATAATATTTATTCACTTTACTTACCACACGCAAATATAACACTGATTTTGTCACCTTGCATACAAAGAGAGAATTTCTGTGCATAACCACCTCTTTATAAAGCCAAAGAAACAGTGGGGCCAACATACTTTCTAAGGCATGTACATTTTGAGAACATGCTGCACACTTCACAGATGCCATGTATTCCCACTGACAGAATATGACTGACCAGTAATTCAGCTGTTACATGAATATATTGGTCAATTTTGCTTTCATGGGTATACCCATATGTAGAAGCAGAAAGAATCTGATAAGGAGATCATATAATTATCAGCATTAGTACATCAGTGCTACCACTACTGATCAGAACACTACTGTAACAGGTAAACAACAGGCCCCTTACAAGCTGATAAAAAAAGGAAGTTTTATTAAAGTCTTTTACTCGAAGAGTAATTCAGTAATGCCCTACCCTTTCCAGCCAACGGTAACTGAAGTACAAGCATAACTAACTCAGACTTTGAAATAGTGGAATACTTTCTAGGAAAGAAAAGCAATATTAACAAATATGCAATATAGCAAATAATTCTTACATTACAGTAGCTTTCTCTGGATTCTCATTTGCCAGACCTCATGACCGTTCTAATGGTAAGTCAAAGTTAGACTATTCCACTAGGCATTTATGCTACAGATTAAATGCCAGATGTATGTTTGATAGCAAACTGTACTTTTGTATTACAGGCACCTACTGACAATGTGCCAAAGTAGCATGGAGCTTGCAATGTTACAATTATTTTCAGAAGTTTTTATTACCTTATAATAGATACATATATTGTATCAGTACTGTACCAAAAAAGTAATTTAAGATTTCTGGACACAAATGGTTGCATTTCTGAACACACATAGATCTCCTGTGAATTTAAGCTTCCACTTCATTTCTGGGTAGAATTTTGATCTAAGCATTATTTCCTTTGTAGCATCACCCAATTAACCAACAGTGAATTTTGTACATCCATACTGCTGCACTAAGAATACTCTCTAGCTGTTATATCCCATACAGACAGTATAAAGCAGATAGCAAATAAACCTAAGTTTCATTCACTTCTCACCTTCAAATTTTCTCTTCTGCCCACACATTACATTTTGTATTTTCTACCTGCATGCATGCACATACCAGAGATACCTATACTAAGGGATATCTCTATTTGAATGCATTCGCTGTGATAGGTATTTCTCTAGAAAGAGTTGTTCTGCGATAACAGCTATTTTTGCAGCTGTTCTTCTGTCAGATGCACTTTCAGTTAAGAAAGAGGCTGTAGTGTACAATTTTCCCCTTGAAAGAAATTCTTAAAGAATGGCTCTTTCAAATTGGCAACCATATTATGTCACTTCCTATGGAAGAGAGTGCAGCTACTCCCAGTAAAGACAGGGCCAGATACATTGTCAAATAGTGAAGAATACAGAGTTCTGCTGAGGATAAATATTAGAGATAACAGTTGGGAGAAAGGCATTAGTTACTTCCATACAAATTGTAGCTCTAACCACTGAGCAGAGGAGCAAGTGGCAATCACACCCAGAAGGGGTAACTGAGCAATTCTCCAGCATATAACATTATGCTCCAGAATTAACATCAGAAAAAGTGTAATGAAGGTAAACAAATGTAAACAAAAACAGCTCCATATCAGCAGTTTGCAAATGCATGCTGTGCACAAGACTTCAGAGGAAAGATACTACAGCAGTTTAATAATAAACACCAGGACTTTCGTAGGGCTGTTTTGCAGGCAACTAAATGCCACACATTCTAAGAAAATCCATACATACTGAGAGCGGGTGCTACACTACTGAAATAGATGGCTACTCACTCAGAGAAAACAGGTTGATTCTTCAGTGTAGCATGAAGTTTACCGAACAGCTCTGTAAAAAGCAGTTTGAAGGATAAGCTAGCTAGAAGACATCACAGACTCAAGTCTGGCTCTTACACTGGCAAAGCCTAAACGATTTCAGACAGTAGAAGCACCTGGATTATTTTTTTTTTCTTTTTTGTCATCTAGCACATGTAGCAGCATGCTTCATACCATCCTCTTTATGAGGAGAGCAACAACAAAAGGGCTACAGGAGAGGTTCATCCTTTAGGAAGAAAAAACAGCTGAATTACCATAGCTATGGTCAGTAGCTTCTTAAGGCTGCTTCTCCCATTCACAAGGTGAACAAGAAATCCTTTACATGACGTTGAGAAATTACCAAGATATCACTGGTAGAATCACACTTCACACAACACCTACAACCCCACAGTCAAGCTGCTCACATGCACTATAGCAAACATAGGTTAAAAAAAGCTGTGTTTCAAAAATATACAAGCTAGAAATTAATATTGAAGATTCCAAAATACCTTGAGGAAATGTTTAAACTAATGACAAAGCTCCGAAATTAAGAACTGGATGTAAGAAGTCAGGGAAAACCAGATCATATACAAAAATTTAAATGAACTTTTGAATTGCTGTAGGCGGTGTTATGTAACTGGTCAACTCTTGACCACAGCTTTCTGTTAGCATAAAGTCAGACAGCCTCACTACAATCAGACTGATAGCAGGAATGAAAGAGACTCAACACTTCATTTTGAACATGAGTTCAAATAAGAAAACCTTGGCTTAGGACACTGGCTTTTCTACACTGCTCTGCAAAAGACGAACGTAAAGTGACTTTAAATATTTAAACCCTAGTAGGCTATTGGCAATTCAGTATCGTAATGTTGGCAATTAAAAAACCTGGAACTGTCTGCATGAACACAGTTAACTTAAAGAACAAAAATCACAACCAGTTATGAAACTGCTGTTCTGTTCTGAGGTAGAAAGTTCATTTCTAAAACAAGAGATGAAGAAAATATAATCACACATGGAGGGTGGGAGACCAGGAAATGAAACCAATTCCTCACCCACTATTACAATTGTTTCAGAAGATGTATTTATTTAATAGGGAGGGGAAAAAAAAGAAAAAGAAAAAAAATAAAAAAGGAGGAACAAAGGTTTTTAATAAGCAGTTTTCTTACTTCTACACTAGCAGTAATATCACAGCATCTTCACAGATATCTACTCAAATCTTAAAAGCACTCAAAACTGTGATTTGCTAACTTTGTGTAGAGGTCATAAGCACTGCCTCAATTTAGGCTGCTGCAACACAGATGGAATCAGTTAAGCTACCTCTTGAATTCATCTGACATTCCCCAGTTTAAGGCACAGTCTTTCAACTGTCTTTTAAAGTCAAACTTTACTCATTTAGATGAAGTATTATATGCCCTGTGGTTTCCCCTCAGCAAATTTTCACTGCTAATATTCCATACAATTGGATTCCAATGCAAGGTTTTACACAGTGAACTAGAACTTGCATTTTTTTCCCAGAAACACCTAGGAGTTTCACTTCTTGCAAGAGGGACATGATAAATGGAGGCTTAAGTCTGTGAGGCACTGCAGCAGGTCCATGGCTGACAATTGAAACACAGCATCCTCCCTGAGAAGTGGGCACACTGCAAACAGGTCATCCCACTGATTTAATGAAGCTCAGAAGAACATCCTCCAGGCAGCACAAAATATGCAAGAGAAGGGCATACACACACAGAGAGAAAAAAAGGGGAGATGCAAGAGAAAGTAAAGTGTTAAGTAGCTCAGTAGGAGACCACAAGTTCAAGTTTGCATTCTGTCTTACTGAATATGTACAACACCATGAACCAGCAATGGTTTTGTAAGGGGCAGACTGCAAAGATGAGGCACAAAAATCACAGCAGAAGAAAACAAAAACAATGTTACTTCATCATAAAACGCCTGCCCAAGTTACCAGAATGAAAGCCTTGATGACTATCAGGACACACAAAGAAGAAGTCTCAGCACTTCTGAAGAAAATACCAGTTCAATACACTAGTCAGTCACTCCAAAATACCACTATGACTGGCAGATAGCTATACGGATAGCATATCTCACATGGGATAAAGATAACCCAAAAGAATGTAGCATCCATATTTTTCATCTTCTCTAATGAGAAAAAGCCCTTGGCAATTCCACTCAGAAGAACTACACACCAAGGCTGCAAAGTTAAAGTCCTCAAATTCAATTACAATAATTAATATTGTGCAATTACATGATAATTTACTAATGATTAGCTCTGCTGTATTATTTCTCTTGTCCTCACTGTCTGCTAAAACATCCTACAAGTCCATTCTCAGAAACAAAACTCTTTAGTTTCTTCATCAATATTTCATCCGTGTGTATAGCAGCTGCAATCTGATACTTTGCAAACCTTTTTATATGACAATATCCTGCACAGGAAGGAAACAGTGGAAAAGGAAACAAATAGAAAGACAGGGAAATCATAAGTTTCAAATACAAGCATTTCAGAACACCTAATAGATGCTTTTACATATATCATCACACAGTTTAAATGGAGCTCCTCCTGACCTCAATTAGAATAACAGTATATAGTACTTCTGCAAGCCAGACATCATGCTCAACACAAAAAAAAAAAAAATAATAATCCCAAACATTTACAAATGCCCCTAAAAATGAAGGTCCAGGAGACTTTTAGAAGAAGTAGCGACAGGATTCATGAAGGCTGAATTCAACTATACTCTTCTTAGTTATGCTGAGGAAGAGGTTCAGTCCTTAAATTCACATATCATGCTTGTTCAGGGACTAACTTTAGAAACAATTAATGAAAGAGCAGCTAGAAAAAAAATTACTTAGCATTAAAATACTACAAAGCCAAGAGGCCTGAAATTATTTCCATTAAAAAATTTGACAACAATATAACGGTTCTAAAATCAATTCCCTTGAACAGATGTAATAATTTTTCTTTAGAATAGAAAAGTCAATAATTGCCTGTTGCTGTAATCTAAACGCAAAAGAAAATAACACAGTAAATAAAGGGCAATATTTCCTACTGAAAATTTAGCAGTGAAAATGGATGATAAGCTATTAGAAACACTTCCTGTAATGAAAAAGTCACCGAGACATCAGGACTCTGAATACAAAAATTCAGCAATTATAATTCCTTTCCATAAATACTAAAACTCAATTTATCAAATCCTTACTGCATCACATATTCCCAGAAATCTGACAGAACATGCATAGAAATTTTAATGTTCAGGGTTCAGTCCTCCTAGACTTGTGCACTATCATATCTACTCCCGCATATCACTTAACATCCTTAAGCTCATACATATGGATGCAACAAAATCAGCAGGGAGTAAACAACTTCAGAACCTTTTTAATTCAGTGTTTAGATAGTCCTTGAACCTTTAGCTGTCAAATTCACTTCTCTTTTAATTTAAAAATTGCTACTTATAGCTGCATTTATGAATCAAATAAAACAGGCAACGCAGAGCGGTAGAATAATCATAGATAAGAAATTTTTCTGAGCCATAAGTAGACTTAATGGTCATTTTCAAGGTAGAAAGATCACCTATGCCCCTATTTATTTATTCCTCACTGTAAGCAAACTGTGCAATGAGAGTCTGAACTCAAAGAACCACTAAATACTACATTTATGCAGACCATGACTTGTAACAGGCATGGAGCCCACTGAAACAAGGAAAAGAGCAACAACCCTCTTCGTGTATGTTTGGTGGCCCTGCCAGGCAGGGGGGTTGGAACTACATGATCCTTGAGGTCCCTTCCAACCCGGGTCATTCTGTGATTCTGTGAACCCTGACTCTAAAGGAGATCTACATATTATGCTTTGAAGGCTAAATTCTGCAGAAAGAAAAAGGAATATCTATTGTCTATCAGTATCCTATCAACAACAATCCAGAATTTGTCAGGTAGGTGTGTTTATGTGCATACACCACTTTTTTCCCCCTAGACATATAGTACACATACATATACACAAACTTTGAAGTGACCAACTGTATTTACCTAAGTGCCTTTTTTTCCAGTACGTCTTCCATTTACTCCGAATGGATTAAGTACAAACAAATTGAAGGGTATTTTATACCAGTCTCTCTTAAACAGATGCCCTATTTCAAATATCCCACAGCTATCTAAATGAACTGTACGAGAACAACTTCTTGTTCAGTTTAAGAAGCTATACATTTAATAGCATCCTACATCCCAACTCCTCCAAGCCCTCACAAAGTTTTCCTTCCACGCTAAACACAAACATCTGAAAAGAAAAAACACCCAACGCTGTTGTTTCAATAACATTTTCACTTAATGCCATGTTTGATCAATCAAAAAAAAGCTATATGAGATATCCAAACACAAAAGAGTTACCCATTGGGTTTTTCCCATTATACAGTTGAGCCCATTCAGCATGGCTTCAAAAAAGATTCAACTTCCTCAAAATGCAACTGAAGTTGAACCACTCTCAGAGGTGGACACTGCTCCCCCATGTGCACGTACATACTCTAAAAGCTGAAGAGGGCATCAACTACAATACAGTCCTTTCCACTCATCCAAAGTTGAGACAGAAAGCTTTCTTGACTTTTAAGTAACAAATGATTGTTTTTTTATCAAATAATAGATTGTTTTGGATTACGTGTCTGTGTTCCACACTCTATTTCCACTTCTCTTTTTCCCTTAAGCGCAGCCTACATTACTAATGCAAAACAGAGAGGTTTTATTTGGGACGTAAAAGAGGGATAAAAGAAAAAATCCCAAAGCAGAATTATAGAAGCAAATGAAAAAAGTTTTCAAAACTTCACACAGAACTGGTTCTGGTGAAATGATCACTAAGCTTTTCTTCATTAATACAGAAGATCTTCAGAGATGATTAAAAATAAAAAGGAATCTTTACAAGGAGATGGGGAATATTTTTGCAGGATAAAGTCACAAGAAAACACAGACCAGCACCTCCAGTGCTGGAAGAAGAAAGTGGAGTTCTCTGACAAGGAGTCATATTGCTTCCCTTACAACTTATATACACTGCTTCTCTTAATCTGTTTCCCTGAGCATGACGTAAAACATCCAGCATGCAGCTTTTAACAAACACAGTCCTGCCCCTTTTCTCCCCCTCCTCTCCCTCCAGCAGAGCTCAATTTATTCAGCATCTTCTCTACTTTCAGTTTCTGTGGATGTTCATTCGATAGAGGAATGCACAGAGCACTGAATGAAAACATCCCAAAGCAAGGACTTCTGTTATGAAATGCTTACATCTTTCTGCACAACTATGACAGAGGACATCCCAAGTCTGCTGTAAAAAATGTTAACTACAATAATATAGAATAAAAACTTGAAGACATTATCCTTCTGTTTAAGACTTTCACTCAGAGTGGAATTACCCTTGAGAAGTCAGGCAGGTTCCTCAGTCCTCCAGAAATTACTATCCAGACTTATCCAAAACAAAAAGGCTTCACAGCAGTTACTCCAATACCAAAAGAAGCTAAAGTTTCCTAAGTTGCCTTTAGACTGAAGAAATTAAAAGCAACAGGCACAGCCACGACAGTCAGCGCAGAAGCTGCTGAAATGCTTCTGCCAAAACTTATTTGATAACTGAGTTTTCCACTGTGAAAAATGTATTTTCAACTGAAGCACCGTATGTTTTACTTGATCAGCTGTTTCCTATCTGCAGCATGGAATCTCCAGCTATTCAACTGAAGCACTTCCAGCAGCACCACATCCCAGCAGCTCACTAGTACCACTCTCATCTCCTGCATGACATTAAATGAGCAACCGTAAAACAAAAATGAGGTAATTCTCAACAGAGGCAACGAGGAAACATATTTACCTGAAGCATCTCCAACTTTAAAATCACTGTCATCAGAGCTATCATAATCTAAAGCTTCCAGCAGGGAAGCCGCCAGAGGCTTCACTTGTCTCCTCTTCGAGCTGCGGTCCACTGCAGAAAGAAGCACAGTACTCCTGTTAGACGGCACAATGAACACAGTACTCCTGTTAGACGGCACAATGAACACAGTACTCCTGTTAGACGGCACAATGAACACGCAGCGTGGTTAGACGTGCGGCGTTAACCCGACGGGGCAGCCCGCACACGAGCGCTGCCAGCACTGGCGGCGCCCTGCAAGGGACGTGGGGGATCGCTCACAACCCGGGCACGGCACCGCGGGCAGACGGAACCGGCACCTCCCCGGGCCCGGGTTATAGCGGAGGGAGCCGCTTCCCTGCGGCACCTCCAGGCGTTCCGCCATCCGGAGACACGGCACGGCAGAGAGAGGACGAGGACCCGAACCGCCCGGCACCCCGAAGAGATGCTGGGCTGCCCCCGTCCCGCCGAGCGCCTCCGCGCTCTCCCCGGGGAAGGGGCGGGAGGAGCCGCAGAGAAGCACTTACTAAAGGCTGCGCAGGTGAGCGGCGGCGAACGGGAAAGCGTCCAGGCGGCGGCAGCGCGGGGCCGCACAGCCCGTCGGGTGCAGAGCGCTGAGCCCCGGACCCCCTCCCCAGACAATGGGCACGGCGGCGACCCGGATGCAGACCCTCGCCCGCCCGTCGTCGGCCCAACGGCGCATGTGCCAAAGCGCTGCGCCTGCGTGTAGCGAGGTGAAGGCGAGGAGGGGGCGGATGCTGCCCGTAGTCCGCCCGGTTGCAGCGAGGAGCCTCTCCTGCCGTCTGGAGGGCGGGGGATCAGAGGGGCTGGGTGCCGGCCCAATACTCCGTTTGGAATGGTAGAATGGCAGGGTCTTGTGCACGTTCACGGCGTGCCTTTCAGAGTCATGTTGATGGGGAAGAACGCCTCAGCAAAAAGCACTGGGGTGTCCTCGGTTCCCCCGTGTGGAAGGTTGTTTTTATTAAACAGATTGTTTCTATTAAACACACGGAGAGCATTCATGGTTAGTCTTCCTTTTTTGAATACACCATTCCTGACTCCGGTTCTATCACGCCTACTCACATACACTCTCCACCCATGCAGTCTAGTGTTCCCTTCAAAATTGTGATCACCTTCCTGTTCCCATAGGGGTTCCATATGTCTCAGCTTTGCACTCCTGGAGTGTTGTTGCTTTTTTTCCTTTTTTTTTCTTCCTATTTTTTCCCCCGTTTACTGGTAAATTGGAATCCCCATCCCTCTTCACTTAAAATTTCAGCCCTAATAGGACCAGTAGAGGGGCTTGGCCCCCTTCATCTGTGGGCCCATACTGGTACGTGCAACCACAACTGGCAGGAGAACTCAGAAAGGTTACAGGGAAAGGTGGAGAAAGACCACTGCAGAGTGGTGGACAAACTTTTAATTCCTCTAAACATGAAAGTTGAAGTAGATGTACATCAGATTGTCCAGGCTTTGATTCAGCTTGCTGGGTTGGTCTGCTGTGCTAGGACTATTCCAGTTATTACCTGTGTGGGCCTGGCAAATCTAGGTGACCCAGAAGTAGCTGATGTGGCTGCCTGTCCTCTTCATCAGCCTCACTGTGCCCAGCTATGCCTTCCTCCCCTATTCATGCTCCTTCCTATGACTCTCAGCCTATGTGCTTTATCTCAGCACCTAACATCAATTACTCTTTAATTTCCCAGATCTCTTTCTCCTTTCTCCATTTTTCCTCCTCTAAAGGAATATTCACACTTATTTTTGTTTCTGAAAATGTCATGCACGTTCTTTGTTGTCTTCTGTAGTCAGCTTTCATGCTTCATCCTCGTTCATCAACAGAAAAAAAAAACCCACATCAATAAAAGTACAAGAAGTGTAAAGTACTTAATATTTATTCACTGTTTCCTCGAGCTTCTGAGCACTACAAAGATAAGACTTAGCAGCAAGTCCTTCTAATTCAATAATTCTAAGTATGTAAAACTTATAGCATAGAAAATAGCTTAAGAAAAAAATACAGTCTATGACATTATTCTGTGGAAGCTTCTGGCTATTAAAACAGCTACAGAATGGTAACAGAATGGTAAGTACCCCTTAGTAGATTTTAAACCCCTTTAGTTGATTCAGATTGTTTCAAGTTAAGGAAAAAAAAAAAAAAAAAAAAAAAATGCTCCAAAAGAAAGAAACCTTCAGAGGAAATGTCTGATCTTTGTATTCTTACAAGGCCTTTGTCAATCTCGGCAGATAGCCAAGTATATTAAAATGTGCAGCTGCCTTCCTGATTCAAGAAATAAGGTGTTAATGGCACACTGCTGGGAGCTGGGCACTGTACATGCCCATTAAATAGATGGTAAGCGTTGTCAGCTTAGCACCTTTGAATACTACTCTCATACACACACACACATAAATTATCTTAAAAGGTAATTTTTAGAGCAAAATTATAAAGAACTAAAATAGCACATCCAGTATGAAAATGTCATGGCAATTCCATCACTAGCACAACATCTAAGAAGTTTCTAGAAATACTTCAGTATATCAGGTCATGTCAAATACATCAGGTCTTTCAATTATCTCCACATTCCAATGGTTCTCTCCAGCTCTGTTCTTCAGTGCACAGCCGGCTGCCAAAGCAGGTGTCTGAATCTCCATTTCAGTGTCACTCTTCAACTACTAGAGAAGAAGAGAAAATAATATCTTCTAACTGTACTTTTGCCCTAAGAAAAAAAGAATCTTTGTCGTGATTCTGTAAAGGCAATTTTATAGAGAGTTATACAATACCAAATCAGCAGAGAATATGGTTATATTCACATAAACTGACTTTAAAATATCATCTTTAGTTTAATGAAAGTGTCATGTTTTCAAAGAAAGAAATACAATAATACAACATTTCCTCACCTAGAGAATAAACTGAAGAAAATGTATGTTTTTAACTCATCCATCAACTGTGAATGGAGAAATAATATTATGAGGAACTGTATCTATTTTTTTTCCTGTCAGTGAGCAGACAGTTAAAGCCGTGACCTACCTGTCTAAATCCAAACAGCAAACTCTTTTTTTATCCATCAAAACATCACCATCTGTAGTAGGGAGACTGACCTTTTCAAGTACCTTCCCAAAGCGAATTGTTCCAGCTTTCACTCTTTAACTGCACCATTACAGCAAGCACCTCTCTGTGATCTCTGCTCTTTTATCTCATATTTTATGGTGAAATATAAAAAGACTGAATCAGATATATTTACTATTTTAAATCACAAAGAGATGGAAATCAGCATCAATAGTCTATGAACAATAAGACTTTGAAGTAATAAACTACACATTTCTACAAGGTTTCCTGCAGTCATATACTGCCAGCAATGTTCCCTTCATGTATACCAACATTTCATTCACTCCTTAAGCCAGTCTCAGCCTCACTTGATTAATTATGGATTTTGCTGATTATATGGCACTCATGTTGTAAAAGATCTGAGAAAACTAAAATGGTCATACCTATCTGCAATAGAAAACTTTCTGAAATATAAATAAATAAGGTGTTAAGATTGCAAGGGTTAAGAAACATTAGAAATAGGGCTATTTATACCTTTGATTCTGTGGGAACTGTCACACAGAGTAATGTGTGTCTTCTTTCATTTTTTAGATAAAGCTTTGCCCCATTCCCCCTTTTTCTTGCTGGTATGGGATGCAGGTGTTAAACCTAAGGATAGGCAAAGATGGATTTGTCTATTTCTGCTGCATACAGGTCCCATGTACGTTGCCCATGCTCAAACAGAGGCTCACAGACAGTCAACTCATACTCTCTTTTCCCAGTGCTGAAACACAGACCTCAGCAAGCCCTTGTGTGGAGTTCTAGTCCTGCAGCTCCTCCACCAAATGGTTATTTTAACTTAATAAAAATGCCATTTTGTAAATCATAGTCATCTCAAGCTTGAAAAAGCTAAAGCAGAGACCTTTCTCCTTTCCCCTGCGTCACTTACCTCCTTTTGCAGTCACAGTGACACTACCCCTGTCATTCACGTGCACGCAGAGGACATTGTTCACAACTCTGACCTCACTGCAGATTCTGCCGCTAAAGGCATGTCTTAAAGATTCAGTGCAAAACACATCCAGTGTGCAGCTTTCCTATCTCCCTGTTTAGAAAAAAAAAATCATGCCTGGGCTCATCTCCCTTCTCATTTACATCAATATTCCTTAGTTTGGTTTTTGAAAATGCAATTCTGATGTTGTCATATCTATTGTAATGATTTTTTTCTCAGCTTCCACCATGTTCCTTTTCCATTTTATCCCTCCAGTGATTTCCCCTCTTCTGCTGCATCTGTCATAAATTACTTGGGTCTGATTTCAATACACTTCACAGATTACTCTTTCTTTTGTCTGCCATTTATTTACGGCAGATGACATTTGACATACATATTTGTTCTGCACAGTGTATTGCCTCCTGTTCTCTGTTACATTTTAAGACAGACACTTTTTTACAGGCATCATTCATACTCAGAATGTGTTCCATGTAAATACCTGCAAACTCAGTTTGTGTTTCCTTCAAAACACCCTTCTACCACCACGCTTCCCAAATATGTTGTAAGGTTCAATGGAACTGTCTCTCATACTGTCTCACATTTACTTTTACTGTTCTGTCATTGCCATCCCTTTCTCCTTTTTGTCCTGTGCTTACATTCCAAATCTGTTTGGAATAGTATTATTTTCTATTATTTATTTATTACTCTGTATTGCCATGTTTGCATTGTTTTTCTCTCTATGATTTATGTGATGTAGCAGAACTTGGAGTCAGGATTAAAGCTTGTATGTATAAAAGCTATAAAAGAAATAGTAAGAGTTTGTATTTAAAATTTTCATTTTAATATAAGTTTACATGATTTTCAAACAGCAAGCTCATCAGATAAGTGATATTTTCTTTGACTGTATAAAATTTGGCCATATAATGAAGAATAATAGTTAATAATAATACATAAATATTAAAGCATTAGACCATAGAAGTGTTGTACTGGTTCAGATTCTGAGAAAGCCAGTGAAAAGCAGGCACAGAACAAATATATATTATAGTTTCCACTGATTTCCCAACTTCCAACTATTTTCAGCTGTGAGACTTTCTTGATCCAGGTGTGCGTTGTCCATGTTGTGGTCTGTAATGAACCTTTCATATTATTCCGTAGAACTCTCTATGAGTCTACCATCCGGTGTATGGCAACAGTATCGTTTTGCATGTTTTGAATCTGGCTTTTATGATGTTCTGTTCCATCTGTCAGCTCCTCCATTTTCCAGGCTGAGCAATCCCAGCCCCCTCAGTCACTGCTGACAGGGAAGCTGTTTCATTTCTTTAGTAATTCTTGTTTTCCTTCCATGAGGTGTTTTTGTTGTTGTTGTTGGTTTTTTTTTGTTTGTTTGTTTTGTTTTGTTTTGTTTTGTTCCCAAACTTAATATTTAGGTTACTCCAAAAGTAATGCCTCTGATTTATTTCTGTGGAAACTAAAACAGATACAAAGAGCACAGTAACAGGGACAGAACAAAATATCAGCTACAAAACACTATGTTTCAACACAGGCACCATGCTTAGCTATACATTTTTGCCAGCCATGAACAAGTTCCTGCATGTTGTGGACCTAAAATCTATGCCAGTGGAGGTGACCCACTGTTTTGCAGTGTTTTACCCCCCACTGCCTCACTATGTTCATATCCACTGTTTGGTCTCCATTAGCATTCAGCAAGTGTTGCTGAATATCAATGGATGTGATTTTTTTCTGCACAGAGGAATTCAGTGACACACCTTTGCTTCATATGCACTTCCATGTCAGACACCACTCTGTCAGACTGCCCCTCTGCTGCCACCTGTCACATGGGAACAAAATGCAATGCAATATTGACAGGAAGGTTCTACCTCTACTGCCATACCACCAACATACTCAACTGATGTTGTGGGCCAACGTAGTGAAATAGAAGGCATTACTTTCAGATCAGCATTTGTACATCCCTACCTGTAAAGGAAGAACAGCAGTGAAATGCAGACAAACTGTGCATTTATTCACTTGTCTAAGAACATCTTCTGGTTTGTTCTCTATTCCTTTCCTACTAATCTTTAACCTTTGAGATATGGAGTGTGCACTGACTGCTACACGGCACTGAACTAACGCTTTCATGAAACAAATTCCAAGCTCCTGTTCTTCAAATGAGACCAGTTGGCTCAGTGTCTATCATTCCATTTGTGAAGTTAGGATTGCTTTTCCCCAGGATCATCAATTTCTTTACATTTATCTGCACTGCATTTCACTTCCTTTGCATTTATCTTGATTGAATATCATATGGCATTTTATTTACTACCCTGTCCTATAAGGGAGTATTTCAACTGCTCCATGCATGAGTTATTTCAGAATTCTTGCAGAAGTAGTGGTTTCTTAGTATCTTATCTCAGTATTTTATCTTTTTTCTTAATATTTTATTAGTAGCTGCTTCCACAGTAACTTCAAATTCAGTCTTTCTGCTGAGCTTTCTCCCACTAGAGAAGAGCATCTTTTTTTTCTTTTTTCCCTAAAAAAAAAATAATCTCTTTTTTTCCCCTTCATTTCCCTATCTAAGTACACACTTCCTACCAACCATCAGTTGTCCTGATGGATGCTGGCATGTTCCTTACTGCCTCTGAAACATTAGTTAGTAACAACTTGGATTATCTCATCTAATGGATCCTCAAATCATTTTTCCATTCCACCTAATAAATGATATATATTTTTTTCCATTTAATCTGCTAGACCTTATGATACTTTGCATTGTCTTGTTTAAAATACAGTTCCAGCCACATGAAGGATTTATTCCTTTTTGTAACAGTCTCCTTTACCTTGCTAGAGTGATTTCAGCTTCCTTTTACCTTCTCGCTGTCACTTCCATATCTATTAAGCAGTGATGCTGTGCTTCACGTATAGTATTCTCTATGCGTTTACATGCCTCTTTCCCTAAACTGTCCCACTCAGATGTGTCATCAATAAGCTTCCTCATATTATCTAAGATACTCACTGAGGTGGTTCATTCGTTCATTTCATTTGATTCTGATTTCTTGAAAATACACCGATATTTTGCACAATTCTATTTCATGTATATTTTTTGTCCTAATATTTCAGTGCTCCACTGATTGTCTTCTTCCCAAAAGTCTGTTATGCCATTTTGTTTTTGGTGTGTGTAAAGGAGAACATTCCTGTTCCATCTTATTTTTGACTCGTTTGGGATTTATATATGTGCCTGTTGCTCTTTCTTCAGGAAGTCATTTATGTAACACACATGTAATAATTACACCATTTAACTCATCCAGTACTGTAAAATACAGAGCTCAGAAGACTTCATTTTCAGCAGCAGCATTGTCATAGAACAATATGCTCTTGTGTATTTTTGTCACTTTCACTGTTTCTGTTTTAAACACTCAGTTATCTCTTTCTAGATATACAGTGCCAAACTAAACATCACACAGCATTCACCTTGCTAGTGCCTGCACGTACAGGCTCTTCCTGAAGGAATTCAGCCACTCATGCTCAAACCCAGCAGCAATGCAGTGCAGCCTTGCAACCTTGGATCAGACTCCAGAGAAAAGCTGTGAGAGACAGTTGGGAGAATACTTGCTGGAGAGAGAGCTCTTGGCTCTGAAGCAGCACTAAGCTCAGCTCTTAGTCATGGATCCTGCCTGAACAATGACTGCCTGCCTGTGCTTGGTCTTGTTCCTCTTTGGTCTTATTCCACTGAATCCCTGCCTGTCACTAATGTATTTGGCTGGAATCATCAGACATTTGGCTGACCCTGGTGACCATCATGTGTGCTTTTCTTCTGCTGGCACTGTGGCACTGTGTCATCCCTGCCTTGCTGTCACCATCAGCTCCTGGCTCACCTTCCCTTACATAGCAACTCCCTCTTGCAGCTTCCTAACATCTCATTCAGCTGAATTCCAGATAAAGTACTCCTTTCATCCTGAAGTTGTCCTCAATTCATAATGTACCTGTATTCTTCCTCCTTGCACTATCCAGTCAAGATAACAAAAATCTCTCTTTCTACCTCTTCCCATGGTGGCATGAGGGGCAAGGTATCATTTTACAGAATACTGTCATAGAAATCTTGGTCTTCAGTTTCCTTCTTATTTGCCTAAATGTTCTTCCCTTTGTCATTCTGGTGCACCACAGCCAGTTACCCTTTCCCAGCACTCCTTAGAAGCCTATTTACTAAGTGGATTTGCTGCCTGGTATTCACTATAGAAGCCTGAAAGCCTCTCGGGGTCACAGACCCAGACGTGTATGTGCAATGATAGATTATTCCACCAATACCCCTTTCTTTTGGGGAAAAAAAGTTACATGCAATGCAAATACAGAATGTCATTCCATTCTTTTTTAATAATCAAGATTCACTCCCTCTTAACGAGCTATGAAAATTGTCAGCATAAGCCAGCAATTCCCAGTAACTTCAGAAGGCTCTGGCTCAGACTTTAAATGACACTACCTGATACACTTTTTGCAGACCCAGTCTTTCATCTGCTATGTCACTGTGGTCTTGAAAAAATCTGGGATGTAAAGAACATCTGCTACAACAAACATAAAAAGCAAAGACCTGCTGTTGCTAATGGGAAATATTCTAAGGGCTCGGATTTAGAAAAAAAAGTTAATTAATTTTTGAAGAATAATTGCTTTGATTGCACGTGTCAATGACCCTTCTCACATAAAGCTCTTCCAATACAATCTTGTTTCAGTCTCACTGAGGACAAAAGATGCTTCAGCTGTACTGACAAAAATTCTTATGAATTGCTATAAATTCTCCTGACAGGGGTTCTGTAGCTTCCTTTTAAATTCTATTTAGTTATTATCTGTAAACAAAAGAAGCTGAGCTGGCCTGGTTTGGATTTATATGAAAAATTATAATGAAATAATAAAACCAGTAAGCAATAAAGAAAGGAAATAACTGCTTTTAATGTCCTCTGTTAAATGTAATCGTGACATTTAAGAATCCATTCGCTTCTTTCTCTAATATTAATTATTTCACTGATTAGCAGAATGTGAGGCAAAAATACAGAAAACATCTGTTATCATCACAGAATTTATAGGAACTAATCTATTTTTTTCAAATTATGGAGGTTTTTCTTGAAAAATATATTTTTGAGAATTTGAGCTGATTTAAGATCCAGTTTATTACAAAATAAAAGTCATTTAGTTATGCTAGAGTTTCACTTCATCATGGCATTTATACAGTTTTCTTTGTGCTTTGAAAAAGTTTCCAAGACATGTCTTTGTTAAGGTACTGCCAGCATGTGGCAAAAATACTGGCACTTTGCCTGGGAAGTTCAGCAAGAGCTGGAAGATCTCATCTCATTCTGTGGCGGTGGACAAAATAGTCCACAGTGAAGGCCAGTCATATGGCCAGTGACCATCAGCTGCTTGGCAAGAAGCACAGCTTCCTTGAAGCAGATGTGGGAAGGTGAACTGATTTTGCACATTTCTGAGAGATTTTTCCTTTCTATTCGATGGCAGAGCTCCCAAGAACAGCCCATTACAGCTGGGACTTCAGAAGTCTCTGTGTAATTGCTTGATATACTACTCTGAAATGAATATTTCAATGCAAAAACATTTGAGAAATTATAGCTGCTCATTTAATATTAATGGGTCAATTTCAAGTATGTTTTGAGGACTATGAAGTCCTGCACATGCAGTTCTACAGAAGAAGCAGATTTTCTACTGTAATGCTTTATCGTGGAGCCAGACATTTAGTGTTGACCTGTTGCATCTGGAACACACAGACTTTTTTTTTATTGTACATTATTTGAAACATAGCTTGGCATTAGGCAAATGCACAGCTTTGCTGGTTTTGGTGGTATTGAGTTGGAGATGAGTCCGTTAAGTAAATCCTCATTGATCCAGTTCCAAACATGAGCAAAGCTTCTCGTTAAAAGATTCCACTCCATTCTACAAAAAATAAATAAATAAATGCAGGCTAAATCATCCAACAGAGATGTTAATTTCTATTTTTACACAGAGTAAGTACACATTACACTGTGAGAATTACAGAATTACACGATGTCTAACCGTAATGATGTCTCCCTAGTCCCATTGATGGCAGTGTGCAGTTTCACATGAAACTGCCATCTTCTAGTCTCAATACCAGTACCAAACTTACAATTACCCAAATCACAGTGAGTCAGATTACTTCTTTATATGACAGAAAGCTACTCTATGAAGAAGTCCTGTGGCTCCAAGGCCAGTATATCCAATGCACATTACTGGCTCTGGAGCAGTTCACGTTAGATCAGGTGGAACAGATGCAGGTGAAACACACATTGAACTTCAGTCTTGCCACAGTGAGAAGGCAGAACCCCACTGCCTCTCTCCCATTTCCTTCTCCTGGATGATTTTAACATCCTTTACACCAGTAGTATTGTACATTGTGTACTATGAGCATTAGCAATGAGCTGGAACTGATCCAGATAAAACCTTTTAGTCTCTTTTGTACAGCCTAATGTAAACTGGTGCTGGCACATGCATATCCAAAGGATGGATGAAACTGTCTTTTTGAGTAGCTTACTGTGGATTAAAATGGCTGTGTAACCTTGGCTTTAGTGGTTCAGTATATCCTTTGCTGTTGCATGTAATAAGACCATACCTGTCTGAATTCTCACTATTTCTATTCTGTGACTTAAGGTGACCTTAAAGGAAAAAAGAAAAAAAAAATCTTGGAATGCACATTACACAGTCTTTTTTGCTGTCCCTCAAATGACCTTTATCTCTCTTCCAAATTCCAGTCATGAAACAGTACACCAGAAAGTAGATTTAAAAGACCTATCACTTTCAAAGTCATGCTTCTTCCCCTCTGATCCAGGGGAGAAGGAGAGACAGGAAACAAAAAGTCCTGCTGTCCTGATTTGTTTCTTTAAAAGATGCAGCTATGAGAGCTGCTCTTGTTCAGTGCTGGCAAAAATGGCTGTATTTATGTTGAAAAAATAGTAGCTGAGAATTTGCTCTATCAAATAGTGTTATGTTGTAGATTTCACAAAAATAAATGAGGCATTACTTTCAGAACAATCTACATAGGTAAACATTACTTCTTTCAAATTCATTGAACTGGAATTTTCTGAATTAAAATCACATGAATCATTTCAGTTTGGCCAAGTTTTAATTTAAGCTCATTTTAACCTAGAAACAAACAGAATGAATCCAAGTTTGAGAAGACTGGAAGTTCTCTTATAGACTTTTTTATTTTTCTTTTGCAAATAGTTAACCTCTAGACTGACTTACTTACATGATTTTTTATTATTATTACTATTATTTACTATGATTCTGCTCTGGAGAGGGCTGTGAAAAATGCATCTCATATAAGAGTTATCTTTTGTCAAAGGCATTGCTTTTCAGAGCATCATTCTTGCAGGGCATAGTGATATAAAAAATGTATTAACTTTATCCACATCTGTTTTGCATTCCATGAAGAAAAAGTAAGACTACTGGGTGTCTGAATCCACTAGTAATTGCTACATATGCTTGTTGGACAGCTCTTTCACATGTACTGGTGTTGTGATTATGTCTTAGAAATTAAGGACGGCAACCTGAAGGAGGAGTTTCTTAAAGGGCAAGTCCCAAAGAGAAAAAAACAGATGGGCAGAGCCAGCACTGGAGTAGCTTCACAAAGTATACAAGCTTGTAAGTTAGTCAGACATGTTAAGTTAGTGGAAGACAGGAGTAAACATTTTTAGACTAAGAAATTGAAAAAATAGAACACTCTATTGTCTTTAATCTGATTTCTTGCACAATATAAGATGAAAACAACTGTTCACGAAAAAAAGAGTATCCTATGAAACTTCTTTTTCATTAAATCTGTTCTTTATGTTCTGCCTGTTCTCTCTTTGTTGTCTTAATGTATCAAAATATTCTGTTGCTTTCCCTTCACATAATTTTCAGTTCAGACTAGACTGCTGTCCAAATAACATCAGAAATTCCTTCTCAGAAGTCTTATTACAGGTACACATCAATTTAAGAGATATACTGTATATATCCTTCAAAGAAGGATGATGGACTTAGTCATAAAAATATGTTATTATCCTTCTCTCATAAATATAGTAATATAATTCTCTACATATAAATGAAACTGTAGTTAGCGAAAAGATAATATGGGAATACTACCTCTTGAAAAGCAGTAATTCATAGTTTTTAACAGAGTGTGAGGTTCCTAAAAGTTCCCGAGTAAAACTCAAGAGTAGTCAAAGGAATGAATTTATTTTTTCATTAGTTATCTTTTATAATTCCTAGATAAATAATTATAAAGACAAAAATATAATTTCTCAAAATTTGTGGCAGATGTGTTAGCATAAAACACAGCACTCTAAACTGTGTCCAGACTAAAACACGTTCCATCCTCTTTCTCCCAATTGGAGTGAATACAGTACATTCCTTCAGTGTCCACATTCCAGAAAGGAGACAAGCTGGGACTGGATTTAACATTCTGTTATGTTAGAAATTATCTGCAGAAAGTACTAATGATTCAAGTGAATGTGATAATTGGAGAGAGTGTAAGTGTGAAAAAAGTAATGCCTTGGAGATGCACTACATGCCTTTTTACAAGAACCTGGCACTATGCCCCTCCGTAGAGATTCTGCTTATGTCTAAATTGTAGTTCAGCTAGCAAAGCCGGGAAAAGGGTTTAAACCACTGCCAAGATGTCCATAATTTATAAATGCAGCTGCCTGCAACATTAGGCTGCTTTCAAAAACAATTGCCTCTTGCAGGGTCTGAGATCATAGCCCTCGTAGGAGGAACCCAAGACTGATGTCTTTGCACAGTGTCAGGCTGGCCTTGTCTTACCAGGTTCACACCAGGATATTGCAGGTAGCCCGGTTTTGCTCTGAGGGGTAACAACAGTCTGAGTTTTAACCACTTTCTGAAATACAAGGGAAGTCTATCCCTGTGTACTAGCTTGCATCTTGAGTGATTTGCTAAAGGCTGTAGATGACATCCTAAAAGAACAATTTATTCTAGCTCTGTTTTAGATTACATCCAGCCTGTATCTTTCTACTAATTCCAGAGGATATACTCGCTTAAACTAAACCCTACATTTGGATGTCAAACATTTTGTGAAATACATTTCCCCCACAGTACTCTCATTCACTGAAACACGGCAAAACATGCTCCACTTTCATCCTTTTACTACTAAAGTAATCAATAATAATTCTGTCATTTAGTATTAGCAGCTGGATTAAAGTTTCCTTGTCGCAGTGTATAAAAATAATAAACAGTTTCAAAACAGTCTTGCAATTTGTACTCAGTAAACATTTCTACTTTGCAAACATAACTCTCCCCTAAAAACTACAGCAGAAAACATAGGCAAATAACATTTTCTCTGGAATTTACACAAATGACAGTTACCTCTGAAACAGCAGTATCTGCCCTCCTGATCATAAATACAAAAAATCCCTGTCTACCACTTCCATAAAGAAAACAAAAGCATATGACTCGTGTTAGTTGAAGACAGATGATATTTTTTCCAATCTACTTTTGTAGAAAATAGCTTGCTCAGAATGATTTCTAATCCTGTACTCTAAGGGTTCTATCACTGTCTTAAATGAGAACAAGCTTTAGCTTACTGAAACTGCTAGATTTGGGAGCCTTATTCTTTCTATAAATTGTATTTCTATTAAAATACTGACATCCTCCATTAAAGAAAAAAATACAGAAAAAATAAATTACAGTACAAAATCCATTTATACTGTTCTAACTGTGCAATCCTTTGTTGACACAGCTTGTGCAGTTATTGCCACAGCAGTAAGACTATACTTTGTAAACATGCTGCTTTCATGTTTCTTTGTTAACATTAAATTGTTCTCTTTAATGTTTGGAATACATAGTGAACATGGAATCTCACATATCATTTCCTACAGCTGTTGCACAGTCAATTATGCATTTTCTTTGCATTGTCACATGTTAGAAGCTGCTTGTAAGCTGCTTGTGCTGCTCCCAGACTGTCTGCTTAAGTCACTCCAGCTGCATCAGTTTCTGCTAAGCAGCAATATGTCCTGGAAAAGGCTGTCAATACCACATTATTTCTTTCCAGTGAAGAATAATACCTTTCTTTTCCAGAGGGGAAAATAAATAAATAAATAGATAAATAGATAAATAAGACTTTGACCAATTTTTTTTGTAAGTAGCAACAGCAGATGACATACAGTAGTTTTTGGTAGACTGAACCTGTCAGGCCAGACCTGAAAATGTGTTATCTCTGTTATCTCAGTCAGCGTGGATTCCCTGCATAAAAATCAGACTTGTGTAGAAGTGTAAGTAAACTAAAGCTTAACCGAAGGCTAGCTTGAACTTGGAACACCAGAGCAGAGGACTTGTAAGAACTATTTCTTCACAAGCACATCTAGAAGAAACAGCACAGAATGGTCCAAGAAACATTAATCCCCTTCACTTGACAGCAGAAATTAAGAAGAATCCCTTAACCCTCTGGATTAAGATGATGAACCAAAATTTTCAAGACATTTACAGGCACTAGAAACACTTTCAGTTTGTCTAAAATATTGTTAAATAGTTGATGTAGCAGCTAGTTAACAGTTTGAGGTACTACTAACATTTTTAGTAAAGATTTTTGCTTTAGGAATTGATATATTAAACTTTTATTTTTAGTGGTCTGATGGTTTTTGAAATCAAACAACAGCAGCTTAAAGGGCAATACTGCCTTTGGATGCAATTGTACAAATGAAATTGTCTATAAAAGAACAGCAAGTCAGCATCATTTTAGGAAGATATTCTGGGGCTTGACAGGCCCTGAATCAAAGCTGACTGATAGATGAACATCTCAACCTCACAGTGTATCTAATGTACTGTATTAATTGCAAATATAAGGTGTCATTTATCCACATTTTGCCATGTCAGCATGAGAATGTATATTCTGGTGTCCATCTACAGAAGCTCTGTTATGATGCTTATTATGCAGTATTAATAGTCAAATTGCATATTTATTGATCATAAGGGAACTCTGCTGTAATGTTTGTTACTCAATTAAGCATGATGCATGGGATTTGGGCAGACATTTGTCTGGTCAAAGAGACCTATGGTACACCAAAATAGATAGCATAATTTCCTTGGTTCCTCCTTGAACACTGGCCATGTTTTTTGGGGAAAACCAATAGGAGAAAGAGGAAACCGGATGCTCCACCTGACTAATACATAGATTTGGTTATTCAGCGTTATAAAGGCTGGACCTGTCTGCAGTGACTTTGGAGACCTCACCTACAGGGTGGACACACATCTTTAGGACTTCCCAATTGCTAGGACAGGTTCTCCAGATCCTTGCTGCATCCGGAGCTCACCAACAACTGTGGATCTGGATGATGGTAAAGTTATAAGGCAATTGGTGAGGACTTTCTCACCATGAGGTGAGAAAGGTTATTGCTAACCTCACATAGTAATGATTAGATGCATTACCTTGCTTATTTTCTTTACTGTTAAGCTTATCTTTTGACTATTGGTACTGCTTTATTTTCATATTATTTTGAAATAGGCAGTAAAATAAGCCTATCATTTTTTGTTGCCGTCTCTGCTCTTCTGACTCCATCAACTGGCAAAACATAAGGGAATTGTTCTAATGAATTCTTGGGGTTGCAGGTCAGATAGGGTGCAAGCTGTGTGAAATTTATGCTTCTTCATCCTAAGTTTCAGCAAGTTAAAGATCTACAGTACATTTGAAAGATCTGCTATTTCTGAGATTTGCTCTCTAGAGAGCGAGCAGAGACCAGGATTTATTTATTTTAGATGTTTGATTCTCAGCTGTTCTGCTGTTGCCATGTCATTCCTGTTCTTGCTTTGTGGTTTTTTTTCCTAACAGTCAGGGAATTTTATGTTTTAAACAACCATAAATACAAACCACGCATTTTATAAATGCTGGTATTTTAAACCTGAATATTTTCATCCATTCTGAAATGTCCCATTAGTCCCATATGTCTCTATTTCCATTTTCCTTTCATCTCGTAACCATGGAATTCTTTCAAGGGATTTTTTTCCCAATACACTGAGCATAACCCTCACTGGTGACAGGTGTTTTAACTCAGTTGCTCCCGTGGGATCTGTCACCTGAGGTGCTGCCTCAGCCCATGTTGCTCCATCTCTCTCTACAGAGAAGGAAATGACTTCCATTTATTATTGAATTGAGCCAGATTTGAATCTGTTTGCTGACAAGTAAAACAGCTCAATATTCCATCATGAACAACCTAGATAGCCCCACGGTTCCCTGTGAAATATACACTTTAATAGCTTTTCTATTCTAAGAAATATCCTTCTCACTGATTCTTTTTATATTTCACATGGATAAACAAAGAACTTCCCTTCAGGTTTTTAACGCAGTTTCACCAATACCTGTTTATGACAGCAAGGAAATGTGATTTTACACAAATTTTGTTCAAGGACAATTTCAGAATTTTAAATATTTGTATTCCTCATTAGAAAATGCTTAACTTCAAGAAAGGGAAAGAAAGGAAATCCTCACTTCATTTCATTGCTGATAATTTACTTTTACTAAGTAGCACATACTCTCCTATTCACTCTTTGTAGGAAAAATAACTGTATTTTCACTTTAAAATGTAAAATGTAAGAATGTATTTTCACTTTAAAATAAAATTCCTTATTTTAAAGAAAACATTTACTTGTTTTAAAGTAATTATAAGTGCATTAATGCTAAAGCAGTCTACATGGCTTCTTTTATTAAGTTTTCATTATTATTTAATAGCAGTATCAATGTGAAACCTCTGTAAATTAAGGTTAATAACTTTAAGTTTACAAATAGCACTGTGAAAATCCAGGAAACAGGTTGTATTTTTTTAAATATAATTTAAGGATTTTAAGTTATATACATAAATAAAATTGAACTAAAGAAATGCTTTCTGTTCTCTGTGTTAATATTATTCCTTGACTTACTGACCAGATTACAAAATCTTTAAAACTATTCTTCCCTTAGTAATTGAACGTACAAGCATTGTCATTGTTTTCTTTTCCAGATCTCCAGCATTCTATTTCACAGACATTTTACTTCTATGGTTGCTAGTAGGTGATACTGTGTAACATAAATTCCTTCCAACTTTTTACAAAGTACCAGGATTTCTGTGTGCTCTTAATGAATGTAGAGAGACAAGAAACATTATCGACTTGTACTGCTGACAGGCCTAAATGAAAGAAGAGGCAGAACATTTCTTTATCCCATATGTAGACTGCTCCAAAAGTAATGCCTCCTACTTATTTCCATGGAAACTACACAAGATGGTATTTGTTTTCTCTAAGAATTGTTTTCAAAAGGTTTTTACCTTTTTACCAGAACTGTTATCTCCTACAGAAAATCCTCAGCTTATTCATTGTTGTGATTAACAGAAAAACATCCTTGATGATATAGATTAATTCAAAATCAAGTGATCTGTGACTGAATGTAATAGTCTTTCCTTCATATTTTTCTCCAATTAAAATATGTACCTTCAAACAGGACTCTAATTGTCTTTGCTGATCTTTTTGCAACTGATTTTGTCAAACTTCAAGGGTTCAATTCTTCTGAAAGCCTTTGATTTTATTATGACTTCATATTCCTGTTCTTCAGGAGATCAGATGTGGCTATAACTGATCACTCTTAATGTAAAAACAGTAGAAACAATAAAGCCAGAATTCATAGAAGACAGCAGAAATCTGTGGAACATCTTATGAATCTGTTATGATTCATAATAACAGATAAAGTTTAAGAAAGGAACCCTTAGAAGCAGGAAGGCCAAAGAATAGAAATGGCCCCAGGCCCTTCACAGCTTCATTGCTCTTTGGATGCTCTTCAATGTCCTTCTTGTAGTGAGGAGACAAACCTGAACACAGTACTTGAAGTGTGGCCTCATCACTGCCAAGTGCAGAGAGACTTCCCTCATCCTACTGACTACACTACTTCTGACACAAATTATTCTGTCCCCACTACACAATGAAGGAGTTAGAAAAGTCTTGATGCACACTAATTATGGACCATCCTATGTTATCAGCACCAAGGAAAACAGTTAAACTGCATTGATAGCATGACTTGAGCTGTGATCAACAGTCACTCAGCGACTTGTCCAGTGTGTATGTATGAGGCACTGAATGTGTCCAATGGCAAGCATCTGTTCTTGTGCATGGTTATTTGTTAGCTAGATTGGTTTTAAGTTAAAAGAGGGAAGATTTAGGTTGGATGTTAGGGGGAAGTTCTTCACTAGGAGAGTGGTTAGGGCCTGGAACAGGCTGCCCAGGGAGGTTGTGGATGCCCCGGCCTTGGAGGTGTTCAAGACCAGGTTGGACGGGGCCCTGGGCAACCTGATCTAGTAAAGGTGTATGTTTGGTGGCCCTGCTAGGCAGGGGGGTTGGAACTACATGATCCTTGAGGTCCCTTCCAACCCGGGTCATTCTGTGATTCTGTGATAGATTAAATGGATTGACAAGCTGGGAAAAGCTGGATTATAGCATGATGGACGAGAAACACTAGCATTTATTAGAGTCTGTTGTGATTGGGATAATCCAAGATGATTCTTGGTAAGGTGCTAAGTGAGTAACTGGAACTAGTAAATGAAATAAAAGACACGTTTGCTTAAATATATTTGTTCTCTGCCATTTTATTCGTATTTAATTTCAGAGTTCTACTTTGGTACGCGTTCACACAAACCACTGGCAATCATCTCAAGTTACTCTGCTTACTCAGCCAATCTATGGGCCATTTCACTATAAACATCCCTGCCACATTGTATCATGTGTACGTTCAATGTTAAAAGGTCTCCATCAACGCTGTGTACGCAGCCGGTTTTCACCACAGCGGCTGCAGCAGAACCACGAACACGGCCGATTTATGGCATATTTCTCGTTTTCCTTCGAGGTGCAAAAACCCCGTTCTGTTCAATCTTAATTCTTAACTGGTGAGACACAAGCAAAACCGCGCAGCCTCCACAAACACCCTCTCCAGGCGGCCGCTTCCCCAGACGCCGCGGGAGGGTCAGCACGGCCAGGCGCAGGGCAGCCCCCAAGGGCCCGCAGCGGCGCCTCCCGCCATCCCTCAAGGCCGCGGCGCAGGCGCCGCTCACACCTCTCCCTGCAGCAGGGCGGAGCGGTGTTGGCGCCTGCTCGGCTCCCCTCAGCCGGTGGCTCCGCGGGGTGCCCCGGGAGGTGCCTGCTCGCCCGGTAAGCGCTGCCTGCTTGCCTGCCGGCCGGGGGCTGTATGAAAGCAGAGCACGAGGGGCGACGTTAGCGCGGGTGCTGCGGCGGGGTGCCGGCCGGGTTGGGCTTAGCGACAGGCGAACAGGCAACCGCCGGAGCTGCTACATCCGGGAAGCGGGCACCTGCCGCGCTGGGGGCCTCCCGTGACATTGGGCTTCGGCAGCAGAAGGGGCAGGACGGGCTCAAAAGCCGGGTAGCGAGGAGGGCCTTCGCCAGCTGCAGCTATGTTTCGTGTTATCGTCAGCCACGCCAAGAAGCACCCCAGTGTGAGTACCCGCGGTCGCTGAGGCGGCTCGGCGCCGCCCAGGCCGCTGCCCTCCGCGCCCTCTCCTTGCTGTGCCTCGGCCTCGGGGTGGGCACCTCCCGCTGACCGCCTTTTCCTGCTGTGTGTGGGCCTGTACCAGCGCGACGCGAGATACCTCTATCTTTCTTGGTTACATCTTTTCTCCCTAACAAATGTTTCTGAGAAACGTATTGCTAGAATGTGTTCAATGGAAACAGTTTTTCCATGTTAGTTTCTACCCAGAATGCAGAGCCCTATTGCAGGCTTTTAGAGAGCCATTTGTTACAACTCAGAACATGGGAATTGGCTGTTTGGTTTGTCAGTACTGTCATCAGAAATTCTCATCGTAATACCGTTTTGTTACATCTCATTGAAGTCTTTCTTGTTCTAGTTGATTCCTCTGTTTGTGATCATTGGATCAGGAGGCGTTGGCGCAGCTCTGTACGTCATGCGTTTGGCAGTGTTCAACCCTGATGTCAGGTATGTAAACAGTTACTTACGGTGCTCAGTCATCTTGCTGTTTATGTGAATGTAAACTTCAGCACGCTGGTCTTTGTTTCTGGAGGCCTTAGTAAATCTAGCTCCATATTACAGGCATGGGTTGCGAGATTATTTCCTTGCTTTGGAGGTTTGCTTGCAACTTCACCTTACAATATTTAGAGGTTACTGACAAAGAACTGCAGCTTCTTCTACAGAAACTTTATTTAGATAGATGACTGTGCATGGTTAATAACCATAGTATACAGATACATTTTATTGTTTTTGGAGATAATGTGAATTTTCTGAGTATGTTCTCATGTTCTGTATTTCTCTCAATAGCTGGGACAAGAAAAATAATCCAGAACCTTGGAATAAACTGGCTCCCAATGACCAGTACAAGGTAAAATGAAAACCACAGACTTGTAGGAAACATAGTACCAAAAATATAGCTTACTCCTTTAAGACATTTAAGTTTATTAGAAAGCAGCTACATGAGTGGTATGTTTCTTCTGCTGTGCAATTCACGGTTTGTCTTTTGAAGTCATAACAGATAGAGTTGTTTGAGCTTCATAACCTTGTCTTTGGTTGATAGTGTTGATAGTTGGTTGATAGTGGAGCAAACTAAGTCTTTGCACAGAAGCAGTCAGATGTCTGCTTCAGTGTAAGAAAGGGAAATTTCATACCTGTGGGAGAATAAACTAGTGGCATAATGCTCAGAGAAAAACATGACAGGAAGGAGGACAAAATCTCCTCCCAAAAGTTCTGAACTAAACCTTTTAGAGTTCTAAACTGTTGGCCTTTTATCATGGAAAGCAAAGTAGGATAATGTCAGTTTATAATATAAACTATAATTTTAAGATTAACTGCTAATAATAACTAATAATTTGAATGTAAACTAATTGGCATTTGTACAGTTTGAAAATAATTGTTTGAAAACTGTTAGTAATGGACACAATAAAATGCTTCTTTAAGTGATATTCAATCTATTTCAGGGAACTAATGAGGAAACACATTTGTAAAGCTTTTTATACTACACAGAAGTGGTACTCTTACTACATATTAAGGTCTTCTGTTAAAGACAGTTCTAAAATTATCCTCAGACTACTAAGAAAACAAACATACTGTGTTTTCTGTTAGTGTATGCTCAGCACTATATCTTAGTATGCCAGTCATTCAGATAAGTGAAAAAACACTCCAGAATAAAATAGGTTGTGGTTCCCTTTATTTTTATTATCGTTTCTGGAATGTTGCTTTTTCCTTTATATCTAAAAGGCAAATTCAATGCAGTGCACAGCATGAATTCCTTTAAGAAGTGCATGCCTTATGTAGCATTCCCATCTGCCTTAGCATACAAATGCAACCACAGAATTTACCATATTTGGGTTTGTGTATCATTGTGGATTTCTTTTTCCCAAGGCTGTACTGTGGGAAATGGGAAGGCAAAAGTTCAGTAAAAAGCACTGGTGAAACAGTGAGCTTTAGCTTTTGATGAAATTAGGTTTTTTTGTTTGTTTGTTTTTTAAACTTAAATTCTCTTTGGAAAGACCGAGAAAGTCAATATTAAAAAGGAAAGAGCTGAGAACTTAGTTATTACTGTGTAAGTTGCAGAGAAAGATTGTAATTTAAATGTTTTAAAAGAATCTTAATTTCTTTTTCAGTTCTGGGCTTTTTTTTTTTGTTTTCTTTACAGTCACATACTTGATGTTAGTTCAGAGATATGATTTAGCAGAGGGTTGTTAGAGTTAGGGTACGCTATGGTTAGGCTGTGGTTGGACATGATGGTCTTCAGGTCTTTTCCAACCTGGGTAATTCTATGATTCAGGCATGGAGTCCAAAATACAGTTAGTATGTAAATTCACTGTCTTCAGTAACTGTCTGGACTATTTTAAAAGGTTTGTAACAGGATCCAACTTTATTAATATAAAATGGGTCTTTATACCTGCTTTTACCTTCTTTCTTCTTTGCAATTTCTTTCGGATCTAGTTTACATTTAACTGAAGTACTTAAGTTTACTTAAACCAAACTAGGTTTTAGCATCACTGCTCTAAATATTCCCTTGTGATGCTGCTTTTTCACATTTACAATCCTTTATGCTACTTGGCAAGCTCAATGTTGCCTTCAGCAAATAGTAACACCGAAATCTGGGGAAAACAAGATAAACCCAGCAGTGCTGTCTGAACTTACTGTGCATGGACTTCTAATCTGGATATTAAATAAGACATTCTGTGGGGTTTTTCTTTGGTTGTTCTGACAAGCTCAGGTGATACATGTTTTTAATAAATGCCATGGAATATATCATATCATCAAGTTTCTCATTCTTGTCAATATTATTATTTTTTATCTCTCTTGCCTAGTTCTACTCAGTTAATGTAGACTACAGTAAGCTCAAAAAGGACCGTCCTGACTTCTAAAGAACATGCACATCATCACGAGCCGCACAGAAAGGTCTTCCGGAAGCTGTCCGCACAATTACCATGCTTAATCATCCAGGAAATACTCAAACATGCCTCACGCTGCACTTGGTCATGTGTTTGAAAGTGTTTTGATGGGGTTTAATAAATGTCTGAAACTTGAAGTGTCTTCAGTTTGCTTTAATTTCTCTAAATAAGAACATCCTGACATTAACAAACACCGATTCATATTTGCTTTACAGGAATTGAAAGTTGTCTTGATGGGCATAATACTCACTGTTGACTTAAAGTCAGAACTTGAGAACAAATGATTAAATGTGCGTGCATATATATTTTTAATTGCACTTAAATTTTTCTAGTTGCTGCTTTATATAGTGGACAAGTCATTGCCCAACAGGAAAGCAACAGATGTTTCCATATGTTCTGAAAATAAAAAAAAAAAGTTCTGTGGAACTGTGTTTTTGTTCTTTGTTTTTTAACTCATAGTTGGTTAATAAGAAGCCAATCTTAAATACCTAAAGAAGTAAAATTCTAGGAACATAATTAAAATTTCCAATGGATCCTACTTTTAAAGGTCATAAAGCATACAATCAGCAGAAAAAGGCACAGGGTTCAAGAAATAATTACAGCTTTTGTATTAAACAAAAAGAAGTTTCAGAAGTATTGTGTCCTTGTTTTGGTATTCAGCCGAACTTCATTACGGAGAGGCAGGAAGCAAATATATTTGCATGTCTGTAATTTATGCTCGGTTCTTTTCTGTAGAAAGTTGGTACTTCCCTGGTTCAGGGTTGTGAACTTAATACAGCTGTCCTTATTTTGTTGTGTATCTAGTTCTTTAACTAGATGGACTGCTGACAGTGGAGTTAGCCAGATAACCTTAGCTGTCAGTGTAAATATATAATAAGGGCAGACTCGACCTGGGCAGCAAGAACATTCACTGGAGAAGAAAAATTATTTAAGCAATTGCAAAACACCAAATATCTGAAAAAAATCCACATTTTATGCAGAAAATCTTGCAAGTTGGTTGGATGTGGTTTGTTTGGCAGTGCTTTAAAAAATTTTCCTTTTTGTTGATGTACCTTTTTGTTGGATTCAGTTGTGTTTTTTCATTTGCGGCCTTGTTTGCCCTTGACATGTATTAAAATTAAGAGAGATATTTAAGCTCTTTATAGCTTTAAACATGAATTGACTAGAAAACAAAAAGGCCATTAATTCAGTGCTCTTTCCTGTTTCTAAATGGCAGAATACTTGCTGCTGAAACTGAAAACATTATTCTGAAGGCCAGTAAAGGGGCATTTGCTCCTTTCTGGAGCATTTGGGGGCACGCTTCTGTCATACTTCAAATAGTATCAGGCAGTAGATTCCATTGACTGCCAAAATTAAAGCTAATAAACGTAAGATTTTTTTTCCCCTGCTCTAATGCTTCAACTACTTATTAATTGATAAGTATTAAGCAATTTTCAGAAAGAAAATAAAATGAACAATTGTGTGTACTTTGTGTGACTCAACCAGCTCAACCACTAATCCGTTATTGTCATACAAGCGTTCTGTGCTGTTTTTTAGCTGTATGGGGCTAAGTTTTGCAGATGTTTTAGAGCTGAACTCTCAGGCTTACATAAACTTGAGGCCATGCTACCAATTGTGAGTCTGTGTTCAATTTATTTTGTTGTTGTTGACAAAATAAGCACTTGCTTAAGTCTTCAGCTTTGGAACAAAGAAGCATTACAATCCCCAAACTGGATTTTCTTAGAGTGTGAAATCTTTGTTAAAGTTCCACATTATTTAATATTAATATTCATAAATGGATCAGTATTTCAATTCTATTAAATTACTATTCCACGTTTTATTTTAAATCATACAAACCTACTTTGTCATTCCCTTTTATTCTCATTTCGTGTGTATTGATTTTATTGTCAAATTTCATTCGTTCAAAGGCTTAAATGTGTGCATTCCTCTACCCACTGTGAGTTTCCCATGGGCACAGGTGAAATGCTTATTCCATATAAAGCCAGAGCACACACTTTCCCTTGGTTTGTTGCTGCTTGCTGGAGGCCTATCAGTAGCCAGTGCATTTCTTTGCATTTTGTTGGGAGAGAGCCATTTTTCACAGCTTGACGATACTCTTCATTACAATTTTGAACTATCCCCTTTAAATCTCTTTCCTCTTTGTAAAGGCAGAGATGGTATTCCCTGAAGACAGCACAAAGAAGCTGCAGTTTAGATTTCTGTACTCTATTATCTTTTAGGTTTCTAACTACTAGTGTTCATCTTTAGCTACTCACTTTTATGAGATGATCATTAGTAGGAAAACTGAGGTCTTTCACTAATGTCAAGGTATGTGATTTCACTTGGGCAGATAGATATCACGTTATATGAAAAAGACTGATATTCTGCTGTCAGACATTGCAGCTAAGATTGATACAGCTGCTGTTCTTCTCTTCGAGGTGAAGTTTTTTCAGAGTGATCACTGTAAACCCAGCCTGTGTGTCTTCTTGATGAGCCGCACACAGGAGTTTTGTCTACTAGTGTTAGAATCCAGCTGTCAGATTTCCGTGAATGCAGTAATTCTGCACTTCCTCATCAATGGTCCTGGTAAGAAACAAGATGATTAAATCTGAAATTATTTCTGCCCATCTAGGATAGAAAGAATGACCCATTTCCATATTTTTTGCAAGTGAGTGTGTATTCCATACAGCGTAATTTATTTCCTTTTATAGCATGTTTAGTATAGTCAGTAAATACAATTTATGTTGTTGTTCTTAGTGAGCTTAAGTTAACGAGTGGCTGTAAGAAATTAGAATAGTGTATGTGATATTAAAAGAATAATTTAAATTTTGCATAGGATTTCTACCCAAATGTCATGTGAGAAAACGTATTTCAGATCTGCTTTACCTTTAAAGGTAGTTTGGCGCATGGCTATTGAATGACCTTTAAAACTCAGCGAAGGTATGTTTGATTTTGACTGGACTGTAATACTGTGTGAGAAAGAAAGGCTGAAAACTTTTAAGAAGGTGTTTTGAAAGAAAAAGTTATTGGGAAAAAAAAAAATAAAAAAATCAGAGATATTTGAAAGTGCACACAGTTATTGTTTCTACTCACTGGTGGTAAGACCAGCCTTACCATGGCTGCAGCTGTATGAATTTGGAAGTCCTTCCTGCGGGACTAAGAAAAATGAAGTACAGAAGATATATGAGAACTCTAAAAATAAGACAAAACAAAGAAAAAAAGACAAGAACCACAAAGGTGTTCACTGTTATCTTTGCCACAGGTAATGGATTTTTTTTTTTTTTTTTACTGAGATAATTTCATAGAAAAGGTTACTCTTCCATTTCTTGAAATCCAGGAGCTGGTTGATTTCATGCTTTTACTTAGAAGTGGTCTTGGGACTGTGGTTTAGTCATACGAAGTTCCTGTGAAGTCTGAACAGTTTAATCACCTCGTCTGATCTCTAAGCTTCTTACGAGTTTGTTTCTCTGGATACAACTATTGCGGCATGCCTCCCAAACAAATATTAATTCTGTTGCTGTCTATTGCCATCCATCTTTGATGGACTTTAATTTTAATTTATTAACTTAAAATCTTTTTGGAATACCATTATCTGTGATTTGTGTTACTACTTTCTTAGGAAGTACAACATCAGCTGGTACAGTGGAGGAAAACAGCCTCAATTGCCATTCTTGAGAAACATTCTTTAGCATTTGGACTAACATTCCTATAAATCTCACATTTTTCTCAATAACATCTCTACACAGGCTTCTGCTTACATATCTGAGGATGAATGAATTCTATGTAAGAAAAAAAAAGAAATGATCTTTCTACTACAACAATATAAATAAAAAAAAAATCAAAATTCCAATAATCTATGCTATTATGTATAAATTAAAAGTTCAGAGTTTGAAGCAAGTTAGCAAGTTCTGAAGATGATTAGAGAATAGTTTATTAACACGTCACGCTGCACACATTAGAAAGAAAAATAAAAATTCCACTGGTAATGTTCATAGCAAATGCTTTGCAACTTAGACACCTCAAGTAATGTTTCTAGGGTCATTAATTTGAATTACTTTAGACAAAATAATGCACTGCACCATTCACAGTTCATCACTATAATGTAAAGACAACTTTTTAGTAGAACTGCATAGACATATCCCAGTATAAAAATTTATAGACTTGTGAGTTTTTTTCATATTGAAAGCAAACTAACTATGAACATGAAATGTTTTCTAATTTTAGCTTCCTTTCTGCAGGCAAATGAAACAAACTGCTGAGAAGGTAATGAAAACAGATCACTTAATGGTGAAAAATCTGTGTGCCATTCTTTCCCTACCAGTGGTGCCACTGCTGGAATTTAATGGGGTGACACCATTGTGTCTGAATGAAGATTTTTGTCCTAGCCATTTAAAAATGGGGTTACAATAGATCAAGATTTCCTCCATAGTCATATTTTTTTTCCATTTGTTTTGCCTTTCCTTTCTCCTTTTTCCTTTCTCCTTTTTTCCTTTCTTCTTTTCCCTTTCCTCTTTTCCCTTTTCCTTTCCCTTTCCCTTTCCCTTTCCTTTCCCTTTCCCTTTCCCTTTTCCCTTTCCCTTTCCCTTTCCCTTTCCCTTTCCCTTTTCCCTTTCCCTTCCCCTTTCCTTTTCCTTTTCTCTTTTCCTTTTCCTTTTTCTTTTCTCTTTTCCGTTTTCTCTTTCCCTACAGAACTCATTACTGGCAGGAAATAAACTGAATTTTGTCCCAATTCAAGCTTCTTACTCTATTACTACTTACCTCTCATGACAGTCCATGGGATTTTGATGGAGTCTTAAGGGGATAATTTTCTTCAGATGATGTTCTTATCTTTATAATGTGTCAGACATTTAACTAACTAGAATGTAGGCTTGTGGGAAGAAAATTAATCTCTGCAGTTGAGACATTGTGCTTAAAACAACTGGGAATCATTGTCAGATTTTTTTGTTTGTTCAAATCACACCTCTCCTTCCCTTTTGTAACAGTGATATTCATCTGTTTGGCTTATTAGAATGCAGTGAGAATTAGCTTGAGGAACAATAAAAACAAAAGCATTCCAGTGGGTTTCAAATAATATAAAATATATACATAAATGATGGGTCAGCTATGTGTATTTTAATTTGATATTATTTGTTTAAAATCTTAAGATATGATGCCTCACTCCGAATCACTGTACCTGAACACAAATAATCTGAAACCTTCAAACTGTGAAAGGATTTCAAAAAATCTTCAATCTTAGATCTCATTTTATTCTTGTCATGTACAAAAATTAGATGCCTGCATAACTGAAAGGGGTTAATGGTGAATTGTTATTTAGTACTGAGGAGGTAAACCTGTTTCTTCTGTAATGGAGCATAATGAAATAAACATCTCTCCAAAAATAAGGACCTAAATTTTTGAGAGCTGTTTCATGTTGATGGCACAGTGTAAAAATAGGAAAGTTCTTCTGGATGGATGGATGTGCCATGAGTGAGCTACAAATGGCCCTGGTTAAGTGGCTGTGTTTAAAGGTGATCTAGACTGCCTTGCTTGGGAGGTCAAAAAGATGACTCAAGTCTCACCCACTTCCTCCATCACATCAAATATTTCACAGCTGTCTTGGTAGACAGAGTAAAGAATGATCAAGTTTTTTAAAGTTCTACTGTTTAGTAACCTCAGTTTGAGCTGATAATGAATAGAAGAAAATGTAATTAAAATGTGATCCTCAAAATCAGACTATCTTGCAAAAGGAATATTTCCTTTGAGGAGTATAACATGCAAGGATCAGACAGGAAGATCTGATTTGTGGGGTACCCTATGTAGCAATAGACTTGCCCCAGCAGTCAAATGAATTATGCAGTTGCACTCACATACACATGGACCCTTAATGGTTGTACTTCAGAAGCAATAGAACCACCCTATATTAAGCTTAATATTCTTTTATCTACCTGTGAGCACATGCAATGCAAAATAAATAGTGCATCTGAAATTCTATTTGGATGTGTTCTGCAGCATTTCTCAGCCATTACAAAGAGCTTGGATGGGAGAGAAGAACTGGGTTTCTGAGACCCTGGAAAAAAAGATTTGTTACATCAGAAGCAAGGAGAATGGAGAGACAGAAACAAGTGGTGAGCTCAGTCAGGCATAGGAAAGTAGAGGATATAAAATATACAGAGGAAGCGTAATGAATTCCTCCATTACAATTTACTGTCACAGGAAAATGTTTTTGTACATGAATTTTGACATAGAAAATTGGATGGATTTTTGTTTGTTTGTATGATGCATTTATTGAAAATGAAAAAAGCTCAGTGACAGCAGTATATAAATGTGTACAGATATGTTGTGTATGGTCTTCATTTTTCTTGTCTTCAGTCTTTATTCTCTCATCCTTTCCACAGCTAGATAGCCAGGTTTCTGCTTACTAGCCTGAGAAATCCTCTTCCTTCATATATCTTCTGCCTGTCAGAAGCTTTCCTTCTGCTAGGCTCTGCTATTTCCTGACATGCTACAGTCATCAGCTACTTTTGTGTTCAAAAGAAATAGTGTCTTTTCCCATCAACATCTTGTTACAACTGCGACACCAGCTTTCTGAGTAAGCAGGATAGTTATGCTACTGAAGTAAAACTTTGTACATTTTACAATAGGAACTGTTATGCTTAAAAAATTCCTACCAACAGTCGGAAGCTTGATGTCTCTGGAAAACGAGTCATATCCATATCTAAAGGGGAGATGACAGATAGAAGAAAAGAAGGGGACATAAAGAAGGAGGTATTTTTTCTCTGTTTGTTTTTGTTTTTGTTATGTTTTGTTTTGCAGTAAGGATGGTGAAGCACTGGAACATGTTGTCCAGAGAGGTTGTGGATGCCCTGTACCTGAACACACTCAAGGTCAGGCTGGATGGGATTCTGAGCAACCTGATCTAGCTGTAGGTGTCCCTGTTCACTGCAGGGAGTTGGACTTGGTGGCCGTTAAGGGTCTCTTCCAACTCAAAACATTTTATCATCCTGTGTCACATCCTGGCCACTACAATAGTAAAAAGTAGGAATTCAATCTGCAGTAAATATAAAAAAGATGAGTTGTTTGAGTATTGAAAGATGAAAAATGTTTGAGTATATGATGTTCAAACAAAGAATGCTAGCACAGTACACAAAGACTATAGTAAAAACACATTTGACTTTAAAGCATGTCTATATGCTGAATCCAAAGTTGAATAAACATTGCTCTTTATAAGCAATCTTTGCTATATTCATTTTCTTAGCACTAATTAGTGCATGCAGCTTCCAACAGAGAACAAAAATTAATTTCTGATTTCTGAAGAGAGGGTGTGCTTGGATGTTCCAGCTCATGTCAGAACATACGGTTTGTTTTCAAGTATGTCCTCAGCCTTAAGAACAACCATTCAACACAATGCTGTGCTCTGCAGTAGTACAACTTAGGGTAAGCAGATCTATTTTTCACACCCAGCAGCATAGCCATGAGAACACAGTACAGTGCAGCTCCTGGGCCAGCAGTGACCGCATGCTGCCAGGATGGCTGTCTGTCCCTGGGATGGCTATTTCTGTGCAGCACTGCCCTCTGCCTCATCACTGCAGGAGGACTAGAAGACACTTAAATATTTTAAAGGAAAAGACTAAAGGATTTAGACTGTTTATACAGTAATTTTTGATTGGAAGAAAATAAAAGCCTGAGGATTTCTTTGTTGTGTTTGCACACTGTGAAATACAAAGAGGTGGAAGTATGGGCTTTATGAATAAGTAGTGATTTTTTGTACAGCTATACAAATGCTTTCCACCGAAGTATGCACACACAATGCATTCCCTATATGCAGGAATAGTATATACACATGAAATGCTTTTGAATATTTGCAATATTTGCAATTTGCAGGCGGTACATTATATATGAACATAGTGCAGTGTGAACAGCCACTGCAGAGTGCTCATCTCCAGTGACATTTAATGGCCTCTGCTCTTCTAGTAAGTGTGGTGTGTCCCACAGCTGAACCTGTACAGCTGTGGGTTCTGCAGGGAGAGGCCAGCATACCAGGCCCACAGCAAACAGGAAACTCAGGGCTGAGAGCTGTTCAAGAATAGTGTTTATTTTTCTAAGCAAAGGACTCTGTATCAACAGCCTTGTAGACACAACATCGCTAGCTTGTTGAAGCCTCTTTAATCTTGCACAAAATTTTGATGTGTGGTGATGTGATATTATAGATGGTACAGCTTAGTTAGGAAATATTAATTTCTCTTGGTTGATATTTACAATGAATGCAATGCAGCCATAAGCTTGGCGTAGTCTACCTATGAAAATGTTAAGAAAAATTTACTAAATAGTAAAAAAGCATCTGTTTGACTGTTCAGAAGCTTAAAAATTATAATAAAAACAGCCACACCATGTTCATTGTACTTGCATTGCTACTCTCTTTTGAAATTGAAAGGGTTTATGCTATGGCTAAAAATTAGAGGTAAAAACTTGGACATACTGAAAAAAATAAGAATTTCTTGTTGATTTAAATAGGGCCAAGATTTCTTACGGAGTCATTTAAAAATCATTAGGGGAAACTTCTGCAAACTGAACTGGTGTTTGCTTAATCCTTGTGTTTTCAGCAGAGAAAAATATTTATGAAACATGCATGAGATGTCTGCTTCTTGGCAGGAAACATCTTGGCTGCTTTTTGCTGCAAAGAATCTCAGTCTTGGCAAAATAAAAGAAACAAGCTTTAAACCGATTAATAGTTTATCTGATTCAGTGATCATCTTGCTTTAGGACAGAGTTAAAACCATCAGAATACTTCTCTTGATCTTATTCAGAAAGCATTCACTGCAAAGCAAGAAAGCTGTGTTTAGTGCAGATGTGCTATCACTGAAATTGATGTTTTTGGGTTTCTAATCTACTTTTGGACTGTTATTCTAAGATAGGTAGGCAGATTGACTATAGTATATATATGTATGTGTTCATATAATGTTCATGTGTTTCTCTATAGCTCTAGAATATGATAAAATAAGGGGAACTTCAAAATCCTGCATATTTGTATCATTATTTCTCTCTCTCTCCAAGTCTCTCTCTCTCTCTCTTTTTTTCCCCAGTTTTTATTTTTATTCAGCATTTTGGCCTGTTTAAGAAACAATAGCATATGCAGCCTAAAGGAGAATGATCACCTGTGAGAATCTCTATTTTTTACTTAGATTTTTGGTTTGATATTCTCTGAATACTCTTTCGGTCTTTGAGATCAAAGAGTTAGAGGATATATCCCTTTGTCAGCTGAGTTTCCCTCCCTATTATGTAGTATACTATTCAGTTTTAGAAATTCCACACTCCACCAGCAACTATAAATCTTTATCCCAATGTTTACTCTGATTATTCAAAGAGTTGATTTTAAACAGTTACAGTACAATAGCTCCAGAATTCAATATGTACTCCTATTACTAGGTTGCCCTTACCCAAGCAGTCCAAATAAATAAGATAGAAAGAAGGAGAAAGGATACGTGTTAATCTGTAAATGCAAAAATAAAAGTAACAATTCTGTACAGCAGAACATAACCATACTTTCATCAAATGGATTGCTTCACCTGCCATATGGCCACACTTTTTCTTCACAGCCAGTGATATTATCTGCTTTGCTGTACTCACGTCCTAGCCCTTGAGGCAGTTTATCCCTGAAAAAAAGAAGATCAAACTTGTAATCCACTGCAGCAATAGTCTTCCAGACTCAATCAGATTTCTCGTTAATCTCCTTGACAAGCATGAGTGTAGCTTCTTCTGCCCGAAGAAAAGCTTAGAGTTCACTGAATCTCTTGTCCCCAGCAGAGCTGGTTATAATTCTCACTTTTGAACTCTGGGAGCTGAAAACACCAAGTTTTTCCAATTTATTTTCAACTTTGGAACTGATAAATGCTTGTAAAATAGCCTTAACCCTAAAAGATGTGTTTGCATTATAGATGAAAAGAGTAGGAAAGCTACACTGAGATGGGTTATATACATAACAATTTGGCAAAGTGAAAAAGAAATAGAGAAGAAACTTGTATTTTGTTATTCTGAACTTGATTTTAAGCTGTTTCAGAATCAGCAGAAAACCAAAATCCAGCAAAATCGTGGACATTAAATAAGGTTTCTGGACTTGCGGAGGAATAAGAAGAGATTCTATTTAAGACACTTGGGACTGTGTAGAGCCCTTTGAGGTGAAGGTTAGCTGGAACACAAACCTTACCCAGAGTTAAGTGTTGACTGACACTTGTCACACTCTGTAATGTACACATACATCTCCATAAGACCCACTTGTCCTATGGCTTAGTCTCTAATACAAAGTGTGAACATGCTTAGAATAATCCTGATGTGACTCTTATTCCTGTATTTCTTCTGATTTTCAGAAAAATAGTTGATTTTCAGCCTAGAGTGACTTATTTTATTTCTTTATCAAGTTACTAACACTGAAAAAGTCAATTCCTCCAGAAATACTGGAGGCAACAGAAGAAAACAAAGGCATCTAACTCTGTGAGGATGTCACTGTCTTTCAAGCTTAACAGTGCAATTCAAGAGAAAGGTTTGTATGCAGTCTTATGCTTCATTAAGTGGAATTGACTGCTGACAGTGGTACTAATGAGGAAACCCAAAATTGAATAGTTTATAAAATAAATTAATTTAATAGACCTAGTAAAGGGAAGGTCAAATGAGAGCAAACATTTTTAACCAGATATATGAGCATACGGCCAAAATCCTGTACTAATAGACTTGTTTTTCCTCTTTTGCATTACTTCCCATCCATAATAAGTCCTTCTGTGAGGAAAATGAAAACAATTATATGTTGTCCAGCACAAAATGTTCAAGTACTAAAGTGAACTTTGTTTTCCTTCTAGGCCTCTTTACATTACAGAACAATGCAGTTATCAGTGCAGAAAAATTAGATAATATGGTTATTGAACATGAAGATTTGTGAAAGTCTTCCAGTTATGAAAAAAAAAATAAAAAAAATCTTGTAGCATCCATGCCATCTGCTCGGTATGAACTGGAGAAGTTACTAAAGGGAGGAAAAAGCTGAGAGTGATTTGTCAAGCATACAGTAGAAATAGGAAGTCGATTATCTCTCCATTATTAGCCTAAAGTACCTTACCCAAGGTGCACAAAACTAGAGTCACTACAAGGAATCCCCAAACATGCTAAATGCATGAGGATAGTCTTCACTCTTATCTGCTGCTAGAAGGAGAGAATCAAGAAGAAAACTGCAGAGTAAGAAATGTTATTGGGCATCCAACCAGGCTCAGGAGCTTTCTTCCATCTCCTGTGGCTACCAAGGTGCGGAAGGAAAAAACAGATAAATTGTACTTCAGTGACTCTTTTTTGTGAGAGAAATGGAAAAACTGAAAGCTGCTTGGTGAATTTTCACTCCTTTGAGTGATACCCCAAGGAATTTTACGCTGAATTTTAATTAAGAAATGCTTTTTGGTATACTTCTTCCTGATAAGAATGCTGGTTTAAAGGGAAGTAACATTAAAACTTTCAATAATTTATTTTGCTATTTTAAAGATTTTTTTTTTTTTTTTTTTTTTTTTTTAATCTCATACAGAAGACCAAGCAGGAACTATATTCCTAATATAATCTTAGCATGAAAGCTTACTAAACTGTCTGAAGCATGTTAAGTATTTTGAATGTGATTAAACTCAAAATAATTACATACTAAAGGTAACTGTATTTAAATGTTCTTTCTAAATAGCAGTTGGACTATAATAAAGTTGATCTCTATAAATCATTTTATTCAGAAATTTAACGATTTTTTTTCATTTTAGTTTTCAGCACTTTCTGATATTAATTGAGTATATGTGCATTCTGTGATCAGTACCTGCCTGGAGCAGGTTTTCCGTATATACATCAATTCAGCACATGCTTGTAGTTCTGTGTGGCTCAATAAAATATTTCTTAGTTTGTTATATTAAAACACACTGAACCACCAAATACCACCAAGGTCAGTGTAATCAGTAAAAGGAGTTAATATTATTAATATCGATTTTGTTATTAGAAATAGAATTTATGAAAATGGTAAGCGAATTCTGTTACCCTTCAATTTAAATTCTAACTGCCACTATAGGAACTATACAAGGTCATATTTCTATTACTGAATACAGTATTTAGGATCCTGGATGAGGAGAGGGAGTGAGGGTTCAGGTTGGTCTCAGTTCTACAAATGCACAAAGAAGCATGTTGCTTAAAAGGAGAGCATGTCTCTAAATTAAGTTACTGCCTATTTCATACAAAATGCTGTTTTTGTTCTCTAATTTAGGTATTTGGATTAACACTGGTGAATACAGAAGGCATGGAAGAACATATGGAAGAACAGGTCAAATGCACAATGCCTTTACAATGGAATGTTTCCTTCTTCCTATACACTGACACTTGCAGATCCATCGCTCTCCATTCTTGTGCATCTCAGCTCCTGTCTCAGTGCAGCTTACTTGGGATTCATGTACATGACAAAAGGGACTGTAATCTTTACCCTTTTTAAATTGCTTTGCTTGACTCAAATTAGCTAACATGAGCTGAAATACTGGGAGTTCTACTTGGAGGTCATAGCTTGCATTATAATCTATAGCAAAACCAGTTTTCTCTTCAGTTTCTAAACAAATTAAAGCATTGCTGCTTTGCTGTCAGTGTAATTTCACCATTGTTATTAGAATAGACTAGACTTGTTAGAATATTTTGAATAACTACCTAATCTGTCTAAGATTGCCCTTATTTGGACTTAGGGATTTTTATATACACATACTTTTTGTAAAATAAAGCATTTATCCTGCTGTGAGCTAAATGCTAAGAAATTGCTTTTAAAACTGACCAGGGCAGACTAGAAATAGAGTGAATTCATCTGCCTAGCAAGAAACAAAATGAGACATATTTTGCAGTTGTTAAACCCACTTTAACATAGAAAATAACATGTTTTCAGATTGTTACATTCAGAGGCATGCACTTCTTGCGCAATAACATATTTTACTGCATTTAGTATGTAAATTGAGCAAAAAAGAACTTGGTAGTGGTGCTTAACTACAAGGAAGGATGGAAAAAACAAGGTGATTTGGGAAGTAATTTAATCAGTGAGAAACAAAATGAGTACAAATGGAAATAAATGTCAGTGTAAAACTAACCAGAAAAGAAACAGTGTAATTGACATATAAACTCCTTTGTACTATAGTTTACATATAAACTCCTTTGTCTGCTTAGTGAATGCCATAGAGCTAAACTGTCAGTTTTGCAACCATCCATCTGCACCAATTAGAGCCTCCTCTTACCAAAGCTGCAGTTACAACTGCATCAGCATGTCTGTCAGAAGATTTTTGAGGAGCATTTAACTCATTAAAAAAAGAAAAATGTGTCTCAAGGAAAAAAAAAAAAAAAAAAGACAAAAAGACAGAAAAGTTCCATACAAAAGCAAAGCTCTTTGTTTGTTAGTTTACTTATTTAAAGGACAACTACTGAAAAAAAGAAGGGAAGTTTGAAACTTTAAAATCACAGAAACACTGAACTGTAGGCACTGGAAGGGACCTCCGGAGATCACTGAGTCCAATCCAAAATTAGGAACACCATGAATAAGAAAATCCGTTGCTGTTTTGTTTGTTTGTTTGTTTGTTTTTAAAGTCTTTTAAGGTGAAGCACCATGAATCCTATCAGTCACTCTGTAGATCCCAAATGAATCTCATCACAAGTATTTATAGAGGTTTGCTGTGAATTATAGGCTAAGAAAGCTGATCGTTTAGTATGGAAACTCGGAAATAGTGGAACTGAGTCTTACTACATAACCCAGATTATTTTTGCTGCCTACCATGGAGCACTGCAGAAGACATAGCCTGAAAGCACTTTGTTAGTGTAACATTCTATGGTTGTTTCAAAAGCTGATGCTAAGACGCCTTTTCAGGAAAGTTCAGAAAACAGAGGATTTAGGATTGGTTTAGGTGATAATCCAGTGTGTAAACTTTCCATTCTGTCAACCAGTTCCAAGTGTTTTGACAGCTCACACAGAAAATTTCCTAATTTCCTTTCTCTCTACTCTCTCCACTCTTTTACTTCACAGTTCCACTGGTCAGCAGCAGAAGAAGCTGTGCTTTCTCACATTTGCCTGAGACACTAGTACAGTCCTGGTGTGTGTGAAGCTTCCTGGAGGAGCAGCAATTTGGAGCTTTTGATACTTTCATCAGACAATGGAGACTTGAGCAAACACCAGCACAGCAGTCATGGTCTCCTTCCTTTTGCTTGGACTCCATTTACTGAAAACTACTTGATACCACGTGTTCTTCCACAACAGTAGATATCACAAGAGTCTTCCTGCTCTCTTCTGTGGAGCCCTCCAGCAGACAGCTGTAGTTTCTCTGGAAATATCCCAAGATGGGCTGTGGAAGAGAAACGTTAGGAGTTCTCTGCACAAGAAACCTCTGATTCCAAATGTTATCACTTAAGATCACTTAAGGTCTTTTCTTCTCTCAGCTATTGAAGTCTGTTGTTCATTATTTGTTGTATGTCAGAACTGTTGTTTTTTTTTTTTGTTTTGTTTTGTTTTGTTTTTTCTGTGTGTGTGATTTGTTCTTGTTATTATTTTTACTTTATTTTTTCTAGCTACACTAGTCATTACACTTTCTTATCCTCTTTTCCCATTCCCATTACTAAAATACACTGAAACATTAGGACTAATACTGTATTATCAGAACAAGTTTAACAGCTTTCATATTTCCTTTGCTTTTTGCTTTTATCTCCTCTGATTTCAAAATGTATGTATGCATATATGGATTATGTATGTATATGCTGAAACTGACTATAGTACCACAATGGCAAATAACTTGTAAGAGCTTGAAAAGCCCTGTAATTATCTATAAGCAAGAGAAAATAAAAAGCTGCTTACCCAGCCCTACAGCACAGATATGGTAAGCAGCACTACTGTGGGAATCATTTGTCACGGCTGACAGGAAACATCAAAAAGAAAGATTGGATGGAAGGACAAAAAAAAATAAAAAAAAAATCCTTGATGAGTTATTCTTTTTTTAATAAAAATCTATCATAAAATCCTTCTGAGGCATTATGGTGTTATTAGCTCAATTGTTTTAATTTATTTGAGTCAAACCATTATAGTCATCAAATTTTAACTGTTCCTCTAAAATTTTCAAAGCTTTGCATGCAGTAAAGTCTCACTAATCTTGTTAAAGTCAATGCAAGCAGTGTTTCTAAATCCCAAGTAACTCATTGGAAATTTAGTCATTATGTCAGAAATCCCCAGTTTTTATTAATGAAGATGATATTGTATTGGAACATGTTAGGAAGATGAGAGTAGCTCCATAAAAAATCTTAGCACTTGGAAAGAAGAAAGAGAACAAGCCAGAATCACAAAATACAGAAGAATTTCCAGTTTCAACACAAGAAAATAGACATTCTATATGTAGTGACATTAAAATCACATAAGAACTGATATCATCATTTGAAAAAAAAATAAAACCAAAACATTTGGTAAGCAAGACTAAATACTTTCCTTGTACTTCTCCAGCTATTTTCTTTCCCTAGATATTATTTTACTATTTATCCAGCTCCTCAATAACATGAAGAAGCCATAATGGTAATAACAGTAGTAGCAATAATACCCAAACTTACTAAAAAAACTCTTTTTTTTTTTTTCCTCTCAAATATATTATTTTTCCTTGAAGCTGTGAATGTCAAACAACAGGTTTAACCAGAGTATCTCTGTGTTAAGACTGCTGTAAGAATCCAGGGAGAAGGAGGTGTGGGAAAGGTTACAGTCAGAACCTCTGCAGTGAGACGAGGAGAAAAAGAATTAGTTTCTGGGAAAATAACACCTTTTTTTTTTTTTAATGCAATTCCCCACTCACTGTTAGAAATGACTTTTTCTGTGGTTCTGAAAGTACCCCATTAAAGCTCACTTATTCCAAGAGCAATTTGTTTGTGTGTTATATGATAGCAATAAAAGTTCATAGTTAAATGAATAACTCACTCTCATTTTTGCACTACCAAGTACATTTGTTTATTTTAATTCTCTGCATCTCTGTTTGCCCTGTGCCCACACTGCAAATGGAGGGTTTTTTTAATGTTCAGACAACTTCTTTATTCTTTTCTTTTTTGAAGGATCAACACAGTGTTAAAAATATCTATTGTGAAGTCTTGAAGGATAAAGAACTGCAAAATCTCATTCTCATGACAGCACAGAGCTTTTAATCCTCCAAACCTCCTTCTTTTCAAGAAATACTGAAAAGAAAATGGAAAAAGAAATGTAATTTAGATCTGTAGCATTTTAGATTTATCATATGGACTACATGAAACTTGCTTCCTAGCCACTAAATTAGGATTAGCTAAAATAAGGGTGACTTAAGTGATACACCTACTTTAGTTAGGCTCACAAAAAAGGGCATTGTGAACTCACTACACAGAATGAGAGGAAAATACTGTGGACTAAGGAAGCTGGGAAAAAGCAGGTCAAAGAACTTGATAAAGTTATATTCTGATAAAGTTATGTTCTGAACTGAGCTCTATTAATTAATTAGTTTTCACTGACCCATTTCTTTAGATTGTTCTTTTCTGCTTTCTAGATTTCTGCCAGTGTATAACAGCCTCTGCTGTCTTTGGCTTTTATTTCCTTAGTAGAACTGATCCTTTCTCTTCTATATAAAATAATATTGACAAAAACCAGCCAAAGATGAACAAAAAAACGAAGACATTTTCCTCATTTAATTATTATCTGACTAAAGCCTTGCATGGAGGGTGAGGAACTTTCAGATACAGGCTGTAAAGAAGCTTCGTTTGGTTGAGTTGCCCTAAGTTGCAAATGGCAAGCCTCAAGTAAAAGAGTAACCAAATCAGCCAAGGAATGCTAAAATTTGCTGTAGAAAGCAACATATGGCGTCATCCACACCACATTAAGTGTTCTGCTGTTCTTTCTAAAGTAAGTAAAAAGTGTAAGAGATACTTTTCTTAAAGTATCTTAAAATCTTCAGAGATTTTAAGAGCATAGCATGTATGGAAGCAAATATAAAAAGGAAGGCCTATTCCAAAATTCTCTGATCATTCCACTGATAAGTTTTGGATTGACAGAGGTGTAGAAGACCACTGAGATGTATTTATTAGACAGAAATCATGTCCTGGGTTGTCACATAGTATATAGGTTATTGCTAGTACTAATCCACTTCTTGTATTAAGTCTAATAGATTTGAACTACAGTCATTATGATATTCTCATTATAATAATGAGATAATACGCATTTTTGTATTAGATTAAATTTCCGTGATTTTTTAGAAAAGAATATAACCATTTTTATCTAGATCATCCTCTTTGTAAGGTACATGGGAAGATTTCCTTTTCCTGTACTGGGATTTGTCTTTGTACTGAGGGAGAAGATGGACTTATGCAGGGCACTGCACGTGCAGACCCAGATAGAGAAAAGCAGTTCCTCAGTATTAACCTCAGGGCCTTTTGGGGAATGATGAATGAACTCATTAATGAGCCTTTCTATTTACTTCTGTAAAGTCCTGTAGTGGATTGATTATAGTCAACAGTACAGCTTGCATAGATTTCCTCAGATATCTCTTCTTCATTACTTATAATAAGTTATTAGGTATAAATATATTTAATCATCTGAGTCTTTTATAAAATTACAAACTAAGGTTCAGAGAAACAACATAAATATGTGTAATAAAAATAAAGCTGAAAATGGACCTTGTGACTACATTTCTGTGCCGTTGCCAAGTTCACAAAGGGATAGCAGCTGGTGAGACCATTAATATATGAAGACTTATTAAGCAAAAAAAAAAAATAAATAAAAAAAAAAATCTGCTTGTTTAAGTGAGGCTGGAGGGAAAAAAAAGTATCAATTTCATCAAAAAGAATCTCATGTTTCTCCATTAGCTTTATTTATTTATTTATTTTTTCACGAAGCATAGTGCTTTGCAAAGACATCATGGTATCACAATCATATAGATTTAGCTTCCTAACCACACTCTTAGACTTAGTAATACTGGGTGAAATCCAAAGACAAATTGAAATCCAAATGGTGTATTTTCCAACACTGTGAGCTAGAACTTCAGCTACAATTAATCATCAAGGATCTGATAAATTCACCATGTGAAGTTCTTCCCCTTATTTTTTTCTGAACTTGGAGTGCAGGTCATCAATTTCCTTGTACTTCATTCTCTGGGGAAGTAAAGTTGCATTAACTATCCTTTGACACACCATACTCTTTTCTGTTTTTTGGAAAGCGAAGAGGTACTACCTGTGTAATACAGATGTGAATTCTACTTAAAAATAACTAACAGAGAAACACTTGTTTATACTGAAGTTTGGATGAGAAAAGTATTTTTTTATGGCTATATTAAATTAAAAGACTCAGACATTTTCAAGCGAGTGCCAAATTCACTAACAGCTGAATATCCTGAAATACTCAAGGCTATAATCTTCCTATATACAATTTTCAGCACAGAATCTGTCAGCTTACAGTGATAACTGTGTGTGCATGAGGCCTCCATACTAATCTATGCACCATCAGAAAAAGAGCAGCAGTCAGATTGTACTTAAAGCAGTGATGTGTAGACCACACCCATGGCACCATCTGCCCAGCTTTGATTCAAAACTATATAGCTCCAACAGTACTTATATTGCTGTTCATTGTTTTTCAGACTGAGACTGAGAAAGGGGTCTTGCCCAGAAGGTATATAATCTATATAAAATACATATAAAATTGTGGAATCATGGAATTATAGCATGTCTTAGATTGGAAATGACCTTAAATGTCATCTAGTTCCAAACCCCCAGCCATGGGCATTGTTGCCATCCACTAGGTTATGTTGCCAAAGGCCCTGTGCAACCTGGCCTTGAATGCCTCCAGGAAAGAGGGAAAAGAGATAACACTTAAAAAGGACATAAACTCATCCTATTACTTTTTTTTTTTTTTTTTAAAAAAAACACAGATTAAAAGAACACGACCTTCTACAAGAAATAGAAAGGTATTTCATAGACTTACAGGAATGTAAGGCAGTTATGGCACATTACCTTGGGGAATGTAAGCATTAAAGGCAGCAAAACTTCATGCAAAATAAAAACAAAGATGCAAGTAGAAATATGAAGTTCTTCACAAAGATAAAACTCCCACAGACCCTTTAGAGCATCAAATAATATGGATAGATGTATGAATAGTTTCCCATATTCTCAGCTCACCTAATATAGTGTTGCATATTTGGACTTATTAGAAAATAATGGCTTGAATCATAACCATGAGAAGTGATTCTGCCAGGGGCAAATCTTAGGGATTCATCCAGTCTGTGTTTTGAGTATCAAAGGTGTTAATATCTTCAGTTCATTCCCATGTTTATTTTTTCACTGAACCTTCATGCCCAAACACTACCCACAGGCTTCACCTGATATAACCCCATTTCTCTTGCAAGTTAGGTAGAACAACTTTATGTTTTTTTAAGACCCTTGAAGATCATGTGTGGTTGACTTAAATGAACCAATCAATAAAAGTCTTGAAAATGTTAAGGAATAAATGCTAAGTGGCAGTAGCATGGTACAAAATGTTTTATATTTTTCTGTTTGTAGGGGATGCTTTTTCTTCACCAACCTTTTATAGTAGGACAAATGCTTTAAGAGTATCAAGATAAGACTTGTATGGTCCAAGAAAAGAAAAGCCTTGGCCTTGCCTTTGACAGAAGGTGTAAATTTGACAAAATGGACCTAGACATATGGACAAAGCTATTATTTATTTCAAGTACATTTCATGAGCATTCTGTGGGGGACCACTGACTAAAGTTGTTCCTTTCTGGCAAAGTCTTTGAAACAGGGCAATACTGCAATTACTCTTTTAAAGGTAGTGTACGTTGTGTTCAGAATTAAGTTCACCGAGACTTGCAGTTGTGCTGACACAAACCCATTTTAACATTATGATTGAGTTTATTCTGCACCACTGAATACCATCACCATAAGTATGCTTTCAAAATCCTGTTTGTAGGCAAAACCATGGGTTATTTTCAGCTGAAAACCTCAGAGGGAAAGGAGATGCAGCATTCAAGTAAAGAAGAAAAAACACAAATAGGTATCTTGTTTATTCTTGTTAAAATTGCCCCCCTGTAGTGTTGCTAATAAAATAAATGACAGCTAGAAAGCAAGTGAAAAGAAAGAACATCCACTGCTTTCTTTGCAGGTGCTTTCAGGAGGCCTTAGGCTTGGATTATGAATTGTTGCTACTTAAGAAAAGTTTTCTTTTAAAAACCAAGCCTTCCTATAAGCTTTTATCTGATGTTCAGGCAGAAACATTATGTGCAACTTGTAAAGCAGAAAAAATTCATATAAGGCACTAATATGCTTGTAGACGGGTAGAAAAATTGACAAATATGTAAATAACCCATCACCTACGATATAGAGTGACTTACTTCTCTGTCATACTTCAGGGTTTCTGCTATATGACTAGACTTAGTAATTTATTCAACAAATCAGATAATAGGGCTAAGAGAAGAATTACTGTCCACTTGAGTAATACCACATGTGCTTTTCATCAAGGCTTTATAACATATATATGTATGTGTATAAATCATTTGAATAAAGCAACAAATAGAAAAATAGAAAAATTAGGTTGTGATTTTTGACTTTAGAGTCCTGAAAGAAGCAATAGAACAATTTGAAATCTTGGCTTGATTCTGATGTCTTAGAATTGCCACTCTTGGGAAAACAAAAAAGAAACAAACAAACAAAAAAAAGGTTTCATGCAAAGAGGGGTGTGTTTCAGAAAACTTACTACAAGATAAAGGAATTGTTTGGCAAAATGAAAAATGAGTTACCCAGACAATACATCCAGCAGACATTGACAAGTTTAATCTTTCTGATTACCTCTTCAATAAATCTTAATTTTAGAAGAAAACTGCCATTTCAGAGTCTTTTTTTTTTTTTAGCTAGCAGAAAAATAAAGAGCATGATGGAATTCCTGTTTCATAAATCACATTGCAGAATGTATTTTCAGCCCAAGAAAAATGTCTTGAGTAATATTTTTCCAATTCTGTATCAGACGGATGAGCTCTTTAAAGACATTTTTGGGTCCTGCAACAATCTAATGATTCACCTATTTGTTCAATAATTTGTATCAATAATAATATCTTTCAGGCTGGCCTTTTTTCACTTGAAGAAAGTCGTTTTTTACTTTTCCTGAAATAAAACAGTGCTCTCAGCAGTCTGCAAAATAACTGTAATTAATGTCCAGAAACCCATGGTAGACACCACCCCAGTGCCTAAAATGCTTTTGCTACTGCTTTCCTAAACTATCAGCTTAAAATTCAAGCCTGGTACATTTAGAATCATAGAATCTGTGCAGTTGGAAAAGGCCTCCATGATTATCCACTCCATCTATTACTAATATTTCCTCACTAATCCATGTCCTTTAGTACAACATCTAAATGCTTCTTGAACACATTACCCTAATTTTCAGGGCAGCTGCTAGTATTTTTCAGCTTTGTACAAACCTGAGTAATCTTATTGTTTCCTGTGTTGAAGATTACTAAAAACAAAAGAACATAAAAATTCATAGTATATTTAACATAAAATTATGAGAGGATTATGTTGGACTTGGAATTTTTCAGTGTGAACAGTTTCTGACAGTTTCCCCAGTTTCAGTTCTTACCCTAGCCACATCATGTATTTGCACATTAATAGACAGAGGGGCTGTAATATGAACTGACTTTTAGCAGGAACTGTTGTGACAAGACAAGGGGACATAGTTTCAGACTGAAAGAGAGGAGATTTAGTTTGAATATAAAGAGAAAGTTTTTTATGATAAGGTTAGTGAGGTACAGGAACAGATTGCCCAGAGAGATGGTGGGTGCCCCATTCCTGGAGATGTTCAAGGGCAGGCTGGACCAGACTCTGATCAGCCCAATCTATCTGTAGTGCCACTGTTCACTTCAGGAGAGTTGTACTGGATGGCCTTTAAGGGTCTCCCCCCACCTCAAACAATTCTATGGTGCTATTAAATTTTGAAAGAGCCATATCTTATGAGCAATTGGTGAACAAAAAGTGAAGAAAATAAAAATATATTCAAGTTGCTTAGCATCCCATTACCAGAGTTATTTACCCAAATGTCAGCCAATATACTGAATTTTCTTGCTTGTTTTCCCTGCAATTAGTTTTTCACTAACATTTTGTTCTTCATCATAATAGCTTACTGATAAACACTGTGTTTAAACTGAGATTTCTTATGGTCTCCTCTTTGTTTCAAAATGTCTAACAGACGTTAGCCTTAGATGGAATTACTGAATATATAGGGGAACTGACTCTTTGAAATGGGATTGATCAGGAAAAGGTATGATTGTAGCTGAACTCTGCTTTTAGATTATTCCTACAGTTGCCTGAACCTGCTATCAGCTCTTTCATAATAAGGTTTAAGACTAGCAAATAACATTTCTTAGCCACTAGCAGAAATGTGGATAACAGTCTTGGCTTGCATCTGATTTGATGGCTGAATAAATATAAAAATTTAAGCAACAACAACAAAAGAGAGTTCTTTTTGCAGTTAATTCTAAGTAATATAGCAACTTTTTCACTCTGGTTTTATATTATATTGGGTTATTTCGTGCTGTCATCTTTAAAGCACAGTGGCATATTATGTGATATTACGTCTGCAAAAAACTATAGTAGTCATGAGTCAGAGAGTTATTTAAGTATACAGTTCACTCCTGATAATAGCACACAATTTCAGTGTTACTATTTTGAGTGCAAAATTACTTTTGTCTATAAAATTAAGCGCATGTTTTTCATAATAAGTAAACACTAGAATAATTTAGGTTTAATTGTAAAATAAATGGATGAAGAAAGTTCTTTTTAATAAGCAATAGAATATCCCATACATCCCAGCAGTTGAGGTTTAAGGAAAGAAGCCATTAATGATGGAAATGAAAATAAATAGATGTCCATCTTGCCCTCATAGTTAATAAATCTCTTTGGGGCTGGACCTGATGGTCTCTAGAGGTCCCTTCCAACCCCTCCAATGCTGTGATTCTGTGATTCAATGCAAATGCATCTAACTCAGTACAAAGCTGTATTTTAGAGACCATTGAAAAAGTATATGCAACAGTTCATAGTACTTGTACTGCAAGAATGGAAATCAGAAGGATGTTTTTAAGTCTGTTCTGACAGTTTGATAGTTCTTCAATTTCTTTTAAATGTGCTTATCTGCATTTTCACATCAGAGTTTTCTGAATATTTTTACTCTGTAGCATTTGATTATGCGCTTTTTGCTTAATCTGTTTATTTGCTTTATAAACCTAGGAAAAGAAGACATGCTTTTCATCCCTTCTTTTTATCTTCTCTATTTCTCAACTCTGTATTTCTTTACAGTGTGCTACCTGGGCAATTCGCTTTTCTCTATATAAACAATTTGTGATTAATATAAACGAGCTCAGATTGATTCAGATACAAAAGGAGCTGAAGAGTGATGGCTGATGCAAACAGGGTGATTAGTATTGCTCTTGCTACATGATGAATTACACTACATCATGCATTAAAACAATGAATTGTCCTTCAGGATATGAAAGACATTAGAGAATAACATGATGGTAAATATATAGTCCTTTATCTGATGGAACAATCTTGAAATTCAGTAACAATTTGACGACTATTTTCTATGTTTCAGAGAGTATGAATGACAGGATACCCTACTGCCTGTAATAAAGTTGTCATTAAAATTCTTGCTCACACTATGCCCTTTGGGTTCAGTTCTAGTATTTTTATGACAAAAGCTTCCTTGAAGTTGTTTTTATTTCTTTGACTGAAAGAGGAGTCTATAACTGGATCCCCAGTTATACTTTGTGATCCAGTTTTGGGTCCCCAATAACCTTGTGCCATTTTGATGCATCATTTCATATAGACATGAAGTAATCTGGGATAAGCGACCCTGTGTCTGAATCTAAAATTCATGTGAAATTCATGAAATTCATATTCTATTGGAGCATACTTTCTAATAAATTTGCTGATGCCTGTTGAGATCTTCTTTCAGGGAAGTCATTGAACCACGGCAAGATTTCCCTCCAAACCTGAAGAGAGGTTTCTGTAAGTGTTCTTAAAAACAGTTCACTGATCTTCAGAATCTTCCTTAACTCTCTCATTTGCCATGATATACACAGACAAAGTTCTGGCTCTATATCTCAGTATATCACACTTAAATATTGCAAATTATATTTGTATTTATGGAAAGTTTTTTTGGATCTACCTAACTGGAAAAAGAAACCACCAATACAAACATGAAAAAAGAACAGAATAAACAAAATATTTATTCACTTTATACAGAGCTCAGGCACCCACATTTTTTATTTATACAGGCTATGATGAACCTGTATGCCACTAGGTGTTCAAAACTATGCCAGAAATTTAAGTTCATGTATGAAAAGAAGGAAGTAGATTTCAGATAATGAGAAATGTAAGATACAGCTAAATTACGAATGCATGATTTTCAATTTGCATAAAAATAATACCCAGCACCCAATAACAATTTTAAAGCTCTCTCCGTTATTCCATCTGAATACGTAATCTGCTTTGGTGTTAAGCTATTTTTTGCCCGGTAGAAACTAATCATCCTGATCAACTCTAATGACATAGTGTTTGAAATAGGATTATTTTACTTGATCTGCTGCAGAGCATTAAAAATTATATTTCATTTCCTTTCAGACCAGACTATGTTAGTTCTTGTTCACTTGCTTAACTTCAAGGGAAACTTTAAGGAAACCAGCACTTCTTCTCATTTAATTAGAATATCAATATTTTCAACTCAGAAGTACTTCAGCTTTCAACAGTAATTTTCAACTTTTCATAATGAATATTTTATGAGTAAGACAGATAATTTTTTTTTATTATTATCTTTTTTTAATCATTGCTTTGTAATTAACAGATGCTTTTTGTGGGGGGAAAAAAAAAAAGATTTCAGAAACATTAGAAATATCATTTGGCAGTACAGTTAAATCTTGTCACGAAAAGTCTTACAGATGCCAAAAAAACAAATAATGACAAAACTTAATGAATCTAAAAAAGCAATATCTACCCCAATAGCCTTCCAATACCTGCTAGATATAGAGATTTTTAAATCTTATGTTCAGTGTTTAAAGCCTTTCTTCGTTGCAAAAATTCTTAAAGACAGAGAAACCCAGGGTTGGACCTGACTTTCTCTGCTTTGGAGTCATTTACTTTTTATCTGCCTCTCCTGAGACAGCTGTTTCATTTTACTGATAGATGTTATGTCACCTTTCAGCTATCTCGGGCTCTTTCACTTTATGAGAACTGTTTTCCACTACACATTTTCATTTCAACTCTTGTCTTTTTATATAAATGATGCTCTCTTTAAAAATACACTGCTGTAATCTATTGGCACAGATCAAGGAATGTCTACAATCCACAAATGAAACTGGTGTGTGGGTTGTGGTTATCTCAACTCTATTCTATTCTAGACACCAGAATCATAAACTTTGATATTTCACAGAGGAAATGAAATGGTCTTATATTTTATCTGTCATAACTATTCCCTCATTTGTTTCAATTGCTTCAAATTACACTGACAATACATACTCTTAATAACAAGACCAGTTATATCAATGATAACAATAAAAATATGTTTGTTTCAAACTGAACTGAATTTTTAATTTGACTGCTTTCCAAAACAAAGCAGTAGCAGTAGAAGTATATTAATCTGCACAATTTAAGCTTTAACGGGCTAGGAAACACACTTTTACATTAGTATGATTTAAACCTGAAATACTGCAGTTCTGTTAAAAGTAAATCAACTTTTGCATGCATGTCTGAATACCCAAGGTTTTTGCAACTTGTATTGCTTCTTCTTCTTTTCTAAAAGAAAAGACCAAAAAGAGATTATATGGAGGCTGCAGACTGTTGAGAAAAATGAAAAACATACAGAAGAGATGAGGTGTAAACCTAGTGATCTGAGCATCTTAAAAATGTTGCAAGACACCTACACTAAACTATGAGATTCATCATATTTTTCGACCTATTGTTGTTGTTTAATGTGTACTTCAAGCAGAATCCAGGTTAGTGCTGTAGTCAGCACTCTGTGGCCATAGTCTGTGTACATTGACTTCTGTGGTGATTTTCTGCAAGCTCTGTGATGCACAGCATTACACTAAATGTATGTGCCATTTTCCTTACCCAAAATCCAGTATGAACCAGCCAATTTGTTCTGTCTGTTGTAGTTAGATAGTTTATATAGGAGGAAGAAAGCTTTTCCCAGGAATGTGGTAGAAAACAGGAGAATGAGGTCACATTGCCTGAGTTGCCAAGGCTTTTTGTGAGAGGAAAGGGAGTAAAGGTGAACAGCAGCAGGGACGAGAGCAGCTATGAATTTGGGCACTGGAGTCTCATTTTGGACATGTAAATTTCCATTATCTCTTTTTCTCTGATATGACTTTTGTGAAAACACAAATGACAAATGCAGCAAGCAGTGAAAAGCAGTGAAAATGATCAATCTGATGCAAAAAATTAAAAACGTGAACCAGTGAGATCAAAGAAATTTTAGCTTCCTTGAATAAAGACTTGAAAATGAAGGGTTCCAAGCTTATTTTAACACAGCACCTTTTGTTAACTACATGCATCAAAGAAATCAAAGAAACATGGAACTTCAGTGTATGAACATAGGTATACTCTTTTTTAACTTCACACATGGGAACTGGACCCATGATTTGTGCTGTAGCAGCTTGCTGATGGTCTTGGAGTAATAGTAAATTTTTGTCATCTTATTTAAAAGTTATTTTTCTACTCTAATATTAAGTAGTTTTATGTTATACTTTATTTATGAATATGCAGCTTATGTAAGAATATATATATATTATTAAACCAGTTGTTATTAAGTTTATAAATTATATTCAATCTTTTTACTTTGTATGTACTTTATAAAAGTTGCAGTTTTACAATATATTATTCCTTTTATGAATGTGTAGTACTTCTCTTACATTTTTGTAGTGTAATGAATATACCTTTAGTGTTGTAGGTGTTAACAAGGCAGAACCTTGTTGTGCTTGGGGAGGGTGAGATGCTGTAGGCGCTAACAAGGATTCGGGCTGTGACGTGGATAGTACCTCCCCTGTTCAGTCCCTTACCTTGTGATGTATCTTGGGAACGCATTTTAAACGTACACTCTAGGGGGCGTAGACGAAGCGATTAAAGTATATAAGGTGTTAATTACTCCCATTAAACACCATTTTGCCATCTTTCTCGCTGAGTCACAGTGGCTTTTTGGCCCTAGTGGGGGACAGTGCTAGAACCTGGGGCAAGGGGTGGTTGAACCATGGAAGAGCATGGCAACACTTTAGTGTGGCCTGACCTACATGTCAGTAAACTGAGTGAATATGACAAACTAAGTAGTAAGTATTTCATTACAAAGAAAAAAGAAAGGATGTTAAGACAACATTGCTGAGGTTATAAAGCCAATAATTTCAAAACGAAGGTATTCCAATAGAATTTAGCACCACTTCTGCTGATAATCATTTATTAAGTGATCAAGTAGTCCCCTTTTTCTAACACAATGTGACCTTCTGTGAGCAATGACATTGTGAGCTGTTGTTTGAGCAGTCTCTGGTACTAAAAATAATTAGTCATAAACCGAATATAGCTTTATTTGAGTCATGCCCTCTGTTAATACTGTTCTTTGATCACTCAGGTTATGGGATAGTGCATTTTCTCCTTAATTAGGAACACAGGAAGAAAGAAAATATACCCAAGTAGTAAATATAGTCATTCATAAAGCAAGTTCATTAATAGCATTTGAACATTTGAATGGAGAGCTGCAACTTTCAAGTCCACATAAGACTGGTTTTGGAAAGACAGTGTCCTGTGCAAGGGACCCCATGCTGGAGCAGAGGCAGAGTTGCCATGAAGGAGCAACATAGAGGAAACATTAGGGACTGACCTCTGCCACTCCTTCCCCAATTTCCCAAAACACTCAGGGGGAGATGGTAGAAAAGTGTGAATGAGGGAAAGGTGGTAGAAGTTCACTTTTAGTTTATAACTGCTCTAGTCTGTTGATAATAGGCAATAAATTACATTAATCTCCCTACACTGTATCTCCTTTCCTCTGACAGTAACTGATGAGTGATCTCCCTGTCCTTATCTCAACCCCTGAGCCCTTTTTCACATTATTTTCTCCCCTTCTCTGAAGGAAGAAGGAGAGCAAGATATTGGTCTGGTGGAGTTTTGCTGCCCATCAGGGTGAAACCACATCAAATACATGAATACACAGCCTTAGGTGCATGACAAGATAGGATTTCTGTGTTACCTTCTGGCTATTAAATGCTACGAGTATCCTGAGGAAATAAAAGCAGACATAAACCCAATTGTTTGGTCTTCAGAACAGCTGTGCTAAGCACTAGGGAAGAAGTCTAGCTGGGCATATTTCTGATTAAGTCACTTAATAGGAAAAGGCTTAAAGTTGTGCTTATTGTCCTTCAAGTCCTATTTCTTTACTCCTTGCCTGGATTACAGCAATACCATCCTGGAAGTATTGAGCCACCTTCTCTCTGCTATTTTTCTGATTTATTTTGCTTTTTTTATCTGACTTCTGTCTTCAGCTTAGAAACTCCTGTATCACAAAGACAGAGAAGATACAGTCTAATAACCAGTTTCCTCTTATTGGCTCTGTGATAAATACCATGACCAACTATTTTGACTATTATAATTAGGCTAATGTGGAGAGATAAGTGAGCAGAGATAGGAATTATGTAGGTAGAAATCTTACTCATGAAACCATTTTTTGTGTGTGTGTTTTAATAAATGTGAACACAGAAATTATAGACTGAGAGGCTTTCTAATGGAGCCTCATTAGTAGTATATTACACAGTCAAATTGAGGCTGCAATCCTACAGGAGACTGAACACTTTGACAGTAGTAATTATTCTGCATTTTCTCTGTCTTGGGCCAATTGTTTTCTTTGGCAGTAATTCATGAAAAGGAATCACGAGTTTCTGATATAACAATGACCAGGTATTCCACTTCAGAGTGTATCTGTGTAACACAGATACGTAAAAGCAGTTTGCTTTAACACAGAGGACCTAATATAAGAAAAGAGTTCCATGTTAGACTGTTCCTCTGGAGTGCTACTTACACTTAACATACTGTCAAATACTTATAATATATCATACTGACATCAATAAGTTTTGGATTAGGATTATTTGGTTAGCAGTTATTCACTTTGTCTAAGATTAGAACATGAATGGTTATTTAGTGTAGCACAGCAATCCATTTCCTTAAAAGCTCAGCATGCACTTAGCATTAGTCTTGTAGAATTTACATGGAAAAATTTTTCTGTTTGTGGCGGGATAATTTCCTGCAGCTTAGATTTCTTTGTCTCTATACTAACATGCTAATTCTGTCCAGTCAATTTTTGTCACTAAGCCCTGAAGCATTCACTGAAAGGAAATATTACAGAATTGAGAATTTGCTAACCTAAGATAAGGTAAAACAAATTAACATGTGCACAAGTACTTAGTTACATTAATGATGTAAATGTTTTGCAACATTATACTTTTGAAAACAAAATGATCTTGTTATTATAGAGAATTTGTGATTACTGCAATGTCAAGCAGCCTCAGAAGCTATGGGAAATGAGGCTCACTACCATGTTCTATGCCTAAAACAATGATTTATTTGAAATCCATTGAATCCCCCAAAAAGCATTAAAAGATCACTGTTTAATTTAACACAGTAGATTCTGTTAAAAAAAACAAACAAACAAACAACAACAACAACAATCTATTCTGATTTTGTTCTTGTTCTGTATGGATTACTTTAACTTACTTTAGTAAAATAGAACTGAAGCAGTCTTCTCCCTGCTAAGCTTCTGGGTGTTCTAAATCCCCAACAACTGAAAGTGTGTGTGAGTACAAAACTAATTTCGCACCTTCTACATTTAAACCTAGAATATGTATTGATACATTTTATTTGCAAAATATTTTAAAATATTTATTTGGCATTAAAAAAATAGAAGTAAATAGATTCTTAGGAAGTAAGGGGCCATTTCACATTTGCACCTCGTAGATGGCAGTCTGCATCTTGTACAATTGGTACTTACATGTCTAAAATACTGATATTATCATCAGTTTGTCTGAAACTGTTTGGTAAATTTCTTATCTTTGTATTTTTATGTTTGTATAATCATTTTCATCCAAATCACACATTTATTTCCACCACATTGCTTGAGCATCTCCATTTTTTTTTGTTGAATTCCATGGGAATCAAGGCTGAAAAAAAAGATAATAGATTTGCCTGTAAAATAAGTTTATTGCTTAAAATGTAAAGTATTCTTGTTTGATTAGCAAATGAAAGAGTCTGTACATAAGTCTTTATTTGTGACATTCGTAACCCATATAGTTTTTACCAGAGGCAGCCTTGCAAGAGCTGGCCTACCTGTCAGGGCACAATGAGGGCCAAGTGCTTCCCAAGGAACACTTTTATATTGTGGGAAATATAAGATTATGGAGGGAAATAAATAACATTATTTGGATGGCAAAGTTATGTTTGCAGAAAAACACTAGATTTGTGCTATTCTTTAGAAGTCTCATGCTATTTTTATACAATACTTTGGCTTTCTTCTGCACACACCAGTAATGGGAATCAGTTAAGCCAGGATAAGATTTTTACATAAAAAAATGAACACGCATATTTAGAATTTCTTAGACATTAAACTATGGTTTTGAAAACTAACTAACTCCCTTTTGTTTACAGGCCTTAAAGTGTTATTTCTTAGTTTTCTTAAAGGAAAGATTTAGAATAGAAATCCACTCTTTTGGCTGTGAGATTTAAACTTGCAACCCCTTTGTGCTAGGTTTCAGCATTTTCCCTGAAAAGGGAAAGTTGGAATTTTTCTGTATTTAGTAAATATAGCTAGAATCCTAATAGGACACTTTTAACTGTGATTTAAACACTTTAATAAATGAATAAATAAAACAAGTCAAACTTGAATGGAATTTCAAAGCCACTTCTTTTTGTCATGGATTTTCTTCCTATATCGACTTTTGTCTGTTATATCAAAAAAGCTAGAAGGCACAAAAAAGAGCATATAATATTTTATAAAGGAAAAAAAGAAAACATTAATCTGTACTCACCTTAAGTTTCCTTATATTATATATTGACACATCTACCTATCTATCTATCTATATACATGCATACATACACGCACACATACACACATCTGTGCAGTGCAAGATCCTCAGCAGACAGAAATAATAGTCGTTCTGGCTTATGCTAGCCTGATTTGTCACAGGATGAGTATCTGTCTGGTAAGGACATATACAATGTCGCATGTATAAAAAAATAAAAGTTAAAGAAAATTTTCCTGTTTTATTTTAAAAGTTGTACACAAATATACGCACATACATGCGTACACTGGCATATATAAATATACCTCTACACATATGCAAAAGACTTATTTGCAGCTGTCTGTCTACCCATTTATCTAATTTCAAACAATTTCTGTATAACCATGATGCTTTACTGCCACGAAACTCATTTCATATTCCATCAGTCCCTTTGAAAATGATGAAGTGAGATCATTTACCCTGTTCTTGTTAATGGGCTGGGCTTTTTATTCTTACTACAACAAAATGAGAGAATAGCTTGGAAAATTCATATCCATTACAACAACAGATGCACTGCAGTGATACTAGTCAGATCATGTTTAATATTTGTGCTAATAAAGAAAAATATTCTGTCATTTGACAAAGTCTGAAATGAGAAAAGTTTGTATATTCTTCTCCGTTCTTCAAAGGTTCACATTCTGCCTGACCTATAAATTTCACATCTTTTTATGAAAACCCCTGCAAAGTTCAGGAATGGTTAGGCGCATATGACTTTGTTTTGCACTTGTATAAGTCTGAAGGTATCTACTTTTAGCATGAGGTCGTAATTAATAATACTTTGCAGGCATCCAAATGTCTCTAAGCCTTCTGCAAGATTTAATTAATACTTATAACAACCTGGAGAGGTAGTCATGGGAGATAAAGAAATTCTTTCACATGAATTGAAATGCAGCTGTCCTTGGACCGGTGTGTAGCAGCTGTTTAACAGGAGGTAGAAGCACAATTTAAGACTAGAGATGAATGAAAAGCAAGAGGAAATTTTGGTAGTAGAAGTATAACTTCCAAGGTTGGTTGAAGGGTGAGTGTTATGGCTAATGCTCTGTTGATTACACCATGATCCCATATGCCTGGCTTATAATAGCTGTAATTTGTAGTAGATTGATTAGAGAAAAAGATACTTTACTAATGAAAGCCTTTATATACTTAGATGGATAGAAAATTAATTAGAGAAATCAGATGCAAATAAAATTAAATTTTTAAAATAAAATGACGGGACAAACAGAAAACCTTTGATTTCTCTAGTGTGAGAAAAGCATTATGTATTAGAGCAAATCTATCAGTTTTGAAACAGTTTCTGGAAGATACATGAAGGAACTGTCGTAATATTTATTTAAAATGAAGCTGTTGTTTTAGTTACAAAATGACAAGATGACAATATAAAAGTCAGATAAGGAAATTTTCTATTCTAAGATACTATAGATAATGACATCCTGAGGATTTTGGAATGCCTAACTGTAGTGATGACTGGAGGTTCTTGGGCTACTGAATGTTTTCATGAGCAGTTCTCCATCACATGCGTGGTGGCAGTGACACCATGTTGAGGTTTCAAGAGCAATTTCCAGAGTTTCTGGCACTGAGGCAACAAGATTTTGAAAAAAGAGGCTAGTCATTGTGAAAGGACAGATAACAGCCTCACTGTTAGAGACCAGAGAATCTATCCATACGGTGGGGGACTCTGTTCCAATAGCAATTGCTAAGAAATCTTTGGAGATTTGCAAATAGCCCAGGCTCACATCTTCAAATGATTCTGGCTATTGATGCAGCTTTATTAAAGCATCTATTGTAGTTTGCTTTCATTAGCACCATGCTAAAGGTTTAGAAGATAATACTACTCCCCATTTTCTGCTGCTGTAGTTCATACATTATTAATATATCAAATATCATTACTTTCAAATTACCTGTGATAAAAGGAATCAGAAGTATTCCCATGTCAGTTCCTTCTTTTAAAGAGACATGCTTCTACTGCAGAGCTATAGTGGCAATATTATTTTGACAAACAGCTATAAAACAAGAAAAAGTCCTACTTTCCAGTATTAATCCATCAGGAAGCTTTCAGGGATTCATCTTGTCTGAAATATTCATAGGCAGCAAAATGTCCTGAATGCCCTACAGAATTTGTGCAGAGTCAGGCAGATGATTGATAGTAAAGTTCTGTTCTGAGTCACTCACAGTATGTAATTCTATTTGTCTTGCCAAACACTAAAGAGCAAGCAACTCATAAAGTGTAAAGGTAAAGGGGCTCATATTTTCCCACATTTAAAAAAGATCTTAGTGTCTTCACTTCTCTGTCCATTGCTGAAAGAAAAAAATTCCATTAAATCAAAAGAGAAAAGGACAGGGTTCCTGGTGAAGCAGTTGGAAACTGTAATAGGTGAGTATCAATTACTGTATTATATATTTTTGTATATTATGACAGAAAAATTCCCCACAGTTTTACATCATAAACATCTGAGATAAATCAACAAATAGCTCTCACATCATTTATAATTACATTGAAAATGAATTAAAGATCTTATTGCTCACAACTTAAGTATGCCCCCTGGCAATCCCAATAACTCACTAAAATACCCTTCAGCCAGTAAATACTGTCTTAATTGTATAACTTAACTTGGTTATACTCTGATAAAGGAAGCAGTGAAGTAAACACCATCATGTTTGATTACCCACTTTTGCTAAATGCTGAATGTTCTTTTCCTCTACAAAATTCTGTTCTTATCTGCATGCCCCATCAGTAGATTATTGTTGTTGCTCTTGTATTCTTTAAGTTTCTACTGAAAGACACCCAGACTAGTACAAATGTATAAATTCAAGATGAAGGGGAAGCTTAAATTCTGCCTTTCACTGTTTGTCTCATTTTAATTCTGGCTATCAAAAGGTTAGATATTTCATAGAGCATTTATTTTTTGTTTTGGCTTGTGTCCATTTTGGTCACTTTCCCAGAAGACCTCAAGTGATAACATGGCAACCATAATTTTTTTCTCCTGAGTACCACTGCATCTCTATGATAACATGTTTTGACAATGCTCATACAATGTCCCACTGCCAGGATGCTGTTGGAAATAAAATTCAGCCATACCATTGGGTGATTTACAATATCTATAATTTTGTGTGAGTTGCACGTGCTTAAAACCCCACTGATAGGAAAGAAAATCTCAGCAAGTCTAGGAAAATCTCAGCATGGAGAGCATGCGGTGGGCCCTGTTAGGGGGAGCCATACATATCACTGCACTAAAAGCCCATCCCTTGTTTTCTGAACATGGATGAAATAGGACACAGGAAGGGAGAACTGCAGCTGGTATAAAGTGATGTCAGCAGGGCTCTACTGCTTTAATACACTAAGTGAAGATTATCTGGCATATTAAGGCCATGTTGCATCCTTGGTTCCAGAATATAATTACCTACAAGTGCAGAGGAAGAACAGGAAAGTGTTTTTCTTAATAGCTCTCTGAGCATAGGAGAGGCTTATTGTCTGTGATTAGTGCTTTGCAGTGCACTCTAGTTAAACAGAAGAATAGTTGTAAAAGGTATAGTTGGCAAAAAAATAACCCAGCTGGTTTAAAATGCTTAAAATATGAAAATAGGACCAAAGTTCACACTTGGGGTTGCCTGTATCCTCTATCTTGTGATTAAAACCTTGCAACTTCTAATCTCTGATCAGGCTTATTGTTGAAAGTGGTTAATTCCATGGTGGATGTTACCACTGTACTGTAGGGTCAAAGACTCGGGCTGTGATTTCTGTGCTCTGGGCATGTGTAAAGGAATATAGAGTAAGTGCCTTCTGAAGCAGTTTTTGTAGGCAAAACTGAATGGTAAAAAGGTTAATTATTTACACTGTCTGCCAGCAGTGTAAGAACAGCATGTGTTCGGAACAGGAGTCAGGCTCCTGCTGAGGAATATGATCAAGATAAAACAAATGCCAGGAGACTGATAAAGCAATGCAAATGACAATACTTGCATAACTTGGTAGAGCAGATGGAACAGGATAGAAATACTAATAAGGTGAGGTCACTCAACAAGGGTGTCAACGTATGGAGGCAGGAATGTTTTCAACAACAAAGCCAGATAAAGGAGAGAAATAGAAATACCACATGGACAGAATATGTACTGACACAGAATGCAATTAGGGATAGATGATGAGATATCTTAATTAATGCTTTAATAAATGGCTCAGTAAAAATAACTAACCATTTTTTGAGTGTGTGGTTGGAGAACCAAAGCATGACTAGTTCTAGGAAGGTGAGAATGTTCAAACAATAGTTTCTAGCATCAGCACACTGATTCCACTGAAGTGGGAAGCACTCAGGGAGCAATCTAGACATAAATTTAATTTGTTTGGAAGTTTGAAAATAAGTCACAGGACTTTTTTAAAATGAGGTGGCCATACCCACAGTTTTGTATGAAATGTAATAAAATGAAAGAAGCATGAAGGCATCTTCTAAATATTTATGCCTGATAATAGCCCATTTCTGAAGTCTTCTTACTTTGATTAGTTCATCCTAAAAAGGAAAAACAGGTTAAATAATGGAAAAAAAATCAATATGAATTACAGCAGATGTTCAAACTAGCTACTATTTGAGAAAAGTCAGAAAATAAACAAGAATACGCACCTAATTTTACATCATTTTCAGAAACAGGTAATAAGGTCCCATGCAATTATTCGTGAGATACATAAAACTATTGCTTTCTTTTTTTTTTTTTTTTTTTTGTGTGTGTGTGTGTGTGTGTGTGTGTGTATCTCTGGTAAAAAAATATACAGGTCAAGTAGAAGCAAGAAATTTCTGTTTCATTTAACAAAGTTCTAATACAAAGTGACAAGAAGTCTTATACACAATCATAGTCAAAACAGCAGAACTTAGAACAGATGAAATACTGAAGAGACATTAGATCACTTAGGAAGGCTGTTGTGATGGTTTTTGATAATGTGTCCACTGGCAAGGTAGTAGCTAAGAGTAATGATTATCAATGACTGGCAATCCTGATATATTCCAGAAGAAGACATGGTCAGACAGTGAGACCGGTCTTTTCTACAAAGCCAGTCCCAAGACAGAAGTGAATTTCAGCACACCTTAGGAATGGTAAATCACAGAATCACAAAATCACAGAATTGTAGGGGTTGGAAGGGACTTCTAGAGATCATCGAGTCCAACACTCCTGCCAAAGCAGGCTCCCTACACCACATCACACAGGTAGGTGACCAGGTGGGTCTTGAATATCTTCAGAGAAGGAGACTCCACCACCTCCCTGGGCAGCCTGCTCCAGTGCTCCGTCACCCTCACCATAAAGAAGTTCTTCTGCACATTCGTGCAGAACTTTCTATGCTGTAGTTTCATCTCATTACCCCTAGTCCTATCCCCACGCACTACTGAAAAGAGACTAGCCTCGCTACTATGGCTCCCACACCTCAGGTAATTATAAACCTGAATCAAGTCCCCTCTCAGCCTTCTTTTTTCAAGGCTAAACAGACCCAGTTCCTTAAGTCTCTCCTCACTGGGGAGATGCTCCAAGCCCTTCACCATCTTAGTGGCCCTCTGCTGGACTCTTTCCAAGAGATCCCTGTCTTTTTTGTACTGGGGAGCCCAGAACTGGACACAATATTCCAGATGAGGCCTCACCAGGGCAGAGTAGAGGGGGAGGATCTCCTCCCTCAACCTACTGGACACGCTCTTTTTAATGCACCCCAGTATGCCATTGGCTTTTTTGGCTACAAGGGCACACTGCTGGCTCATGGTCAGTCTGTCATCCACCAGGACGCCCAGGTCCCTCTCAGCAGAGCTTCTCGACAGCAGGTCATCCCCCAGCCTGTACTGGTGCATGCAATTATTTCTACCCAGGTGCAAGACTCTACACTTGCTTTTGTTAAACCTCATCCAGTTTCTTACTGCCCAGCTCTCCAGCCTGTCCAGGTCTCGCTGAATGGCAGCACAGCCTTCAGGCGTGTCAGCCAATCCTCCCAACTTCGTGTCATCAGCAAACTTGCTGAGGGTGGTCACTATCCCCTCATCAAGGTCGTTGATGAAGATGTTGAACAAGACTGGACCCAGTACAGACCCCTGGGGGACGCCACTAGTTACAGGCCTCCAGCCAGACACTGCACAGCCAACAACAACACTCTGCACTCTGCCAGTCAGCCAATTCTCGACCCACTTCACTGTCTACTCATCTATCCCATACTTCCTCAGCTTTGTTATAAGGATGTCATGGGGGACAGTATCAAAAGCCTTACTGAAATCAAGGTAGACTACATCTACCGCCCTCTCCCTGTCCACCCAGCTAGTGACATCTTCCAAAAAGGCCACCAGGTTGGTCGAGCACGACCTACCCTTGGTGAACCCATGCTGAGTACTCCTGATAACCTCCTTATCTCCCAGTTGTCTGGAGATGGCATCCAGCACAAGCTGTTCCATCACCTTCCCTGGGACAGAGGTGAGGCTGACTGGCCTATAATTACCCAGGTCTTCCTTCTTGCCCTTTTTGAAGACCGGAGTGACATTGACCATCCTCCATTCTTCAGGCATCTCCCCAGTTCTCCAAGACTTCTGAAAGATTACAGAGAGAGGCTCAGCAATGACCTCCGCCAACTCTCTCAGCACCCGTGGATGCACCCCATCAGGTCCCATGGATTTATGGACCTTAATGTTTCCTAGGCACTCACGGGCCACCTCTTCCCTGACTAAAGGGAAATCTCCCATTCCCCAGACTCTCTCATCAACCTCCAGGGTCTGGGATTCCTGAGGGAGAGCCCTTTCACTAAAGACAGAAGCAAAGAAGGTGTTCAGTATTTCCGCCTCCTCAGCATCCCCCGGTACCAGAACACCCCCCTCACTTAGTATGGGGCCCACATTCTCCCTAGCCTTCCTTTTGCTGTTAACGTACTTTAAAAAGCCTTTTTTTTTTTATGCTTTATCTCCTTAGCTAGATTCAACTCCAGGTGGTCTTTAGCCTTCCTGGTCTCATCTCTGCAGTCCCTGACTACATTCTTATATTGTTCCGAAGTGGTCAGATCCTTTTTCCACATACCATGTACTTTCTTCTTTCCGCAGAGCTTGCACATGAGCTCCTTACTCATCCACGCAGGTCTCCTTGCACCTTTTCCTGATTTCTTAGTCACAAGGACACACCGATCCTGAGCTTGGAAGAAGAGCCGTTTAAATGCTGACCAACTCTCACAGGCCCCCTTGCCTTCTAGCACCCTGGCCCACAGGATAGCCCCAAGTAGGTCCTGGAGGAGATCAAAGTTGGCTCTCCTAAAGTCCAGGGTAGCAATCCTACTTTTTGCTTTGCTTCCTCCACTCAGGATCTCAAACTCCACCATCTCATGATCGCTACAACCCAAGCTGCCCCTGACTTTTAATTCCTTAACAAGTCCTTCCTTGTTCGTGAGAATAAGGTCCAGCAACACCCCACCCTGTGTCGGTTTCTTGACTACCGGCATTAGGAAGTTATCTTCAATGCACTGCAAGAATTGTCTGGACCGCGCATGCCTGAGGCATGCAAATACACATTCTCTTTGCTTGTCTCTTATATTGGAGGAGCTGCAACAAGTGGCCCGAATCATATGAGAGGTTCCCTCATTTATATGGTGAGGAAACTTTACTAAAATAAGAAATAAGTATGAATGTAGTGGCTAAAAGCAGAAGAGCTAATAGTAGGAAAAATCTAGCCATTGGTTTAAATACTGGTATTTGCTAAGTGATATCTATGATTTTCTGTCCCCAGGTACTATTTGGATATATTTTTTATACTATCTAATTAACTGATGCTCATATGTGTATTCTTCTGTAATATTTCTGCCTTTGTTAAATTACTATAATCATCATCCCTCTTATTCAGCATATCTGCCATACTGCATTTTCAGTGTAAATCTGCATATCACAAATATTCTTTTGTAGAATTTATTATTCCTTATATTAAAAAAGAAAATGTAGCCTCTCACCTCTCTTTTTTTGAGAACAGCTGCTTTTCTGTTCTGACAATGGCTGATACAGAACAAAGATTCTCTTCTCACAGACTTTTTCTTTGCTTACTACATTATCCCTGTTTTTCACTTTCAATATTTTAAAAGGCAGAAACTGAACTGGGTTTGATGCATTTCACTTCATCTGAGAAATGAAAGAAATAAAGGGTTGAAAGCTTAGAAATGGACGAAAGGTTATTTGAATCTATGTCTCCACTTGCAGCTTTGTCTTCTCTACAGCTTTCCTGTTAATATTAAAAGGCAATCATTCGCTGTGAAGTATAGCATAAGAAATACTCAGAAATAACTTTAGGTATATTCAATAAATAAGATGCACCATTACATTATAAAGCTATGTGTAGGTATATTTTGACTACTTTGATGCATTAAGTTTGACAAATAGGTATGTTTACATTTCCCCATATACAGATGTGTTATAGAGTATACATTTACAAGAAAGAAATATGCTCACTTACCAGATACAGGTACTGAAACTTAAAAGTTTATCCATTTTTATGCGGCTTTTTATTTGAAATTGTAACAGGTAGAAATAAACCTTTTTCTGATCCTGATAACTTGCACTTTGCATTTGGTATCTGGCAGCCCCCTTAGTTTTTCTGAATGCTATTCTGCCTCCAAATACAAAAAATGTTACAGTTTTGGTCTGACTCACAAAAGTTTGGAAATGTGTTTTCAATCTCTTCCCAGAGGGCATTGTTATCCTTTAGCAATTCTATTGTCTGATGAAGCAGAAGGAAGATTACCACTTTGATATGGATTCCATTTAAAGCAGAGCAGAGTATCAAACTAGTGATCTGGAGTTACAGAGCCAAAAACAAACAGTGCAGATTCAGAGAGCATTCATGAATTCATCTTCAGGAAAAAAAAAAACAAAGCACCACACACACACACACACACACACACATATATATGTATATATATATACATATGTATGACTACTCCTCGCCAAAGAATAAAATAGCAACATCAAATATTGTATTTTGATGGGTCACTTTAAAATTCGTGATATGAGTGGCAGCAAAACCTGAGAGCATATTAACCTTGTAAATAAACTGTGTTTTACCTAGAAAAAAATATATAATTTTGTTAAAATTCACACAAATTATTTACCTCAGTTTAACTTTGAAAGAGAAAGATGACAAGTTAATGGGAGCTACAGTAACACTTTGCTTGAGACCCAGTTAGTGGGAGCCATTAGACCTTCCATTTTGCATGATATTAGTCCTTTTTTTTCACGTAAATTGTTTTAGCAAATCACATTTCACAATTTTCTGCTCATGTTTGGCAGCTGAATACAAGTTCTCTGTTGTTAAATTACTTTTGGTTGTTCTGAATTAATCTCACATGTGGATAGAAAGTTAAATTACACACAGTCACCACACACTTTGGCACAGTTGCCCATGGAACACTTGCACAGAAAGACTGGAGTTAGCATAGGTGCCAGCTAAGAATGAACTGAATTTTCTCCAGAATGATACATCCAGATGCTTTAATACTGTCTTGCATTGCTTGGACTCAGTAATATTGACAGATTTCTAGGGATGCATTGAGTATAGCCAGAAAGAAAACAAACAAACAAACAAAAACAACAACAACAACAACAAAAAACAACATCTTTCTATGCAGAGTAGAAACTGTCTTCTGAAAATCTTAGCTGGAAATATGATAATGTTAGTCATGAAAAAATGGATGGGTGGCTGGATCCAGAAGATTTTGATCAGCAGCATGAAGTCCATTTGGAGAACTCTCATTAGTGGTGTAGCTCAGGAGTTTAAACTGGGACTATCGGTGTCTGCCGTCCTCATTAATGACTTGGAAAACAAGAAAGGTCTTAGCAAATTCACAGATGACACAAAACTGGGAGGAGTGACTGATTCTTCAGAGGATTGTGCCTCCATTCAGAAGCACTGAGACAGGCTAGAGAGTTAGGCTGAGAGTTCATACTGGGATCATAATTAAAAAAAACAACAAAGTACATCAGGGTAGGAACGACCTCAGGTACCAATGCATACTTAAGCTGCCCAGTTGGAAAGCAATTTGATGACTTATTAAAAATTTTGCACCATTTGTTTAGTGCAATGAATCAGTGATAACAGTTGGCTTATAACTTAATCTTATCTCGCTGATACTTGTGGACTCCTTCCTCACCCTCACAGTTGACATGCTGTAGATCCTATTAGCCAGTTCAATGGAAATTATTGGTAGAGAGCCAAAGAAAAGAGGTCTTCTCTGTAGACAGAGAAGGAATCCTAAATATCTGAAACCTTGCCTCTTGCCAGGGACAGCAGACATAATTTCTCTAAATAAATGTACTTCAGAACTGATACAGTAATGGTATTTCTCTTTAGCTATGGGCATAAGTGTTGGGAACAAGCTGCAGATGTGACATTCCTGGCTGGAAAAGCAACAATTTAAATTCATGTTAGATATCATATTCTGTCTCTGGCTTAAAACCGTGCCCATCTGTCCTATGCCTGTTAAAAAAGTTATCTTTATTTTCAGGTCTTGTGATAAACTGGAGATGTGCTTAGGTGGAACTCATAAGTATGACACTAAAACACTGTTTCTACTGCAGGAGTCACTTGCTTGGATGATGATACCAAGACACTGATGCCTGCCCCTTCTTGTGATTTTACCAGTTGGCAAAAGGGCCAAAGACATGTTAGACAGAAAGTTAATGAGCACATGTAGATACTGGAACAGCATGTATTTTGTGGGCAGTATAAAAGGATATCTAATATTGCAAACCTGTAAAACATAGTGTTTGTGGTCCAGGTCTATGATAGATACTTTCCTCAGAAGCTGAATTAAAGAATATACTTTTGTATGGAAATTCAGGACACAATTCCAGCTACAAATGTTCCAGACTAATTCTCGGTGCCACTTTATGCAGCTAAGAAATTTAGCTGCAATGCAAAGAGTGGTATTGAGCTGGGTTTGTTAAAAATCTATTTTGATATTCAGCTTTCTTCTTCCCTCTTTATACACATAGATTCCAACCAGCTCATGAACTCTTTGCTCACTATCAATAATGTTGCAGAAGTGTGAATTGTCCCTTAACAGAATTTTTCTTTTGCTTCTTGGTATGTGCTCTGTGACACTGAGGAAATTATATTCCTAATATGTTTTACTAGAGATGAATTTAAAGTCTGGTAGGAGCTTAACTGCTTTGCTGAACTGAAACGTGTGAGTATAATATTCATAAGTTTCTTGTATTAATCTAAAAGTGCTAATTAGTAAATAATCTTCATTTTGGATGAGACTGCATTCATGTGTTAAGCTGAAATAAAATACCTCTTCACTTTGAGTGGCCCATGTAAAAAGGATGCCAGATCACAGCCTGAGTTCTGAGGGGAGCTGCAAGTCCACTGTTAATTGTTTCCAACAAGTAGATGTCACAAGCTGGGGGTAGAGCTGCCTAATGTTCCATTATGTGTTGGGTATTGAATAGCTGTGCTGATGCAGGGTAAAACAGTATTTAAACCAGCAGTAGCATAACTGTTGAACTTTACAGAGCTTTTTAGAAGCAGCTATCCTTATGCTCTATAAGACTGATGCAAGAGAATATGTAACTATTACTCTCTCGTGAAAATAGCTCCGCATATGTGGATCTGGAGGAAAAGTAAGAAGAAAATACCTGAGGTACTTCTGGTGGTTTGAATGGTTCTATACCAAAATCCTGAAAGTATAATGCTGACAGCAAGCTTTAACTATGGAAATAATTGCCATTCTTCAACTGGAAAATAAAAATACAAATAAATAAATAAATAAAAATGAATTTCTCATTTAGAAAAATGGGGATAATTCAACTTTGCCTTTGCGCAAATCAGGCACAGGAACTCTATGCATCTGCACTCTTTGAGCCCTTGCATTTCTAAGCCAGCATTATTGTGACAGACATCACTGCAAGGTCATGAACAACAGGGGTAAAGATCGTTTCATACGACAATGGTGACATGTAGAGCTGCAGCAGCAATGCAGTGTTTCAGCTGAGTAGTGGTTTTAATCCTCCTTCTTTGTTAACCCTTACCTCCTGGTCCCCTGTTTACATACATTCAAATGCTTGCAACTTCACCCTGTTTCATTAGATTTGGCAGATAGACTGCATATTGGAGAGGAGCTGCAGTACAGTAGTAAGGGCATAAGTATTGCCAAGATTGCAGCCAGAGTGACAGACAGGAGCTAATGAACAGGACAGCCCACCCCAGGAAAACTTTTTCTGTAGAATAAAATATTATGTTATTTTTCACTGGAATAGGAGGTGTCTGTCTGCTTGTCCATTTGTGTATGCATTGCTCTTGTATTACCCCAGTGAATGGCAAGAGGAATGCTTCCTAAGTTCAATTTGTGAATTCTTATGTCCATCCTCCTAATCTCTAATGCAGAAGTGCTTGTGTTCTCATTTTATAGGTAAGAAAGCTGAGCAGCAAGAAAAGCAGAAAGGATAACATGCAGCAAGAAATTTATTTTTAAACAAATTCCCTCTGCAGGTAGTGCAGAACATGATCTAAGTTGAGCAGTCCACTTAAATAAGTACTGATTTCCCAGAAATACTTGTAATGAAATGAGTGGAGAGAGAAATAGAATTTCTGTCTAAATTGTCTGTGATATTGTCACTCAAACTATTATTGAACTGTTCAACTTGAGACTTACCAAAAGATTTGACAGGAAATACTTGCCCTGAAATTTTATGAGATTTTCATTCTTCCTGCCAGAATCTGAATATTAAATACACAAATGTAAGCTCCAGCCTGAAGATTTAAACAACTTTCACATTTATTCTTTTTGTCTTTTATAACTCTTTGAGATGTAAATTAACTTCCTATGATCACTTTTTTTTACTAGATTTACTAAAATAAATCAAATTCTGCTGACCTTGACAACATATGTTTTATTAGAGACAACTGAGTGTAAAAAAACTAAGTAGGATTTGTCCCTTTGTGTTTGAGTGTGTGACATCTGAAACATTTGTATAAACAGCAAACCAAATCACTTGAAAAGAAAGAAATAGTGCGTCAAAAGTAATGAGGAAGGTGAAGAAAATACAATTTTAATTGTGCACAATGGTACAGCAATAGTTTAGCAATACATACATATTAATTGTGTGTATAATTTCTTTATCATGAAAAGAAAAGGATGATTTTTCACTTAGTGACTTATCAGCTCATCTTCCATTCAGTGTGCAATTTACTTCTTAGTGCTCTTAGAAGCTGGTTTTTAAAAGACTGTTGAATAGGAGACTAGGTGAGCCTTCAGCTGTTGTATATGTCAATCCAAAGGAAAAAAAAAGAAAAAATCAAACCACATTTCCAAAGGAATGCCAGAGAGCTGTCTTGGCAGTTGGCAGATACATGCAGGCATTATTTTGCAGATATTATTGTTGATAGGTTTGATATACAACATGGTTTGTTTGAGCCAATGGGATATTGTCTTCTTAACAAATCTCATCATGCCAGCAGTGTTGCTTCTATAGGATGCCTTATCAGCTCCAGCCAGAGTCTGCTACACTTGCACTTGCCTTCCTAGCCTGAGAGGAAAATAAATTGTTTCCAAGCAGTTAATAAGAAAGAATTATTGTGAGTGAGATGCATGACATTATGAGCAAGCATGGTGTTTTACTCACTAAATGTTTCTTTGCAACCAACCCCATCTTTGCTCTCTTGGCAACATTCCCTCTTTCACCCCTCCCCACACTCCCTAGGAAAAAATAAATAAATTAAAAAAATAAAAAAGGAAAACAGGCTCAGTGAAGATTTCATTTCTAGAACAGAGTCTCTTTAAACACTGTTACCAATGTGTTATTCTATTTCAAGAAATGCACTTATGACATTGCTCCTCTGCATTTTAATATAGATGTTGGAGAGGGCTGGAGAGCATCCCAATACTCTGTTCTTTTTTTTTATTGTTGTTGTTTTGTTTGTCATTTTGAGGGTTAGAGGAGCCACACATGGAAAATTAGGGAGTTATAGGACTAAAGGTATTCAGTTTGTGGGTCAAATGCTTTTCACCTTACATATGTAGGTATAACCTTCAAATGAATGAAGCCACTGGTATTAGCCACAAGCCACAATTGGTCTTTCAGTCAATTCTTGCCATCGCAAACTCATGTGATAGCTAACAAATACAAAGGAAAATGAAGGCATACTGTCATACAGCTGTACTGTTTTTTTATGGTGGTGTGGACATAAGCACTGATTAGATAAGCAGTTAAGATTTACACCTCTGGTCAAATCACATTTTGGGTAAGCAGAGATGTAAACTATTTTCTTATCTGTAATTTTTATCCAGACCAAATAGGAAAATCACATATCATATTTTTAATTGAATTTATAATGTTCTGATTATTCGTACTTCAGCCATACACCTATTTGTTATCGCAATATTGTCATGACAGGCAACCCAAAAAGAACTGTGAATTCTTATGCAAAAACCACATCTGAGGGAATTGTTCAGTATTTTATTGCTTTGAAATGAAAAGTGACTCTGAATATCAAAGTACAAGAGCAAAACTGATAAATACAACACTGTTACAGCCACTAAATGTTCTGGACTTCCTAAGCATCTGTAATCTGTGGATCGCAGAACATTTTAAAATACTTTTAAGACCTTATAATATGTTTGTAGGCATTGCTATTCAGATTTATAAAAAGGTAATGTTACAAGAAGAAATGATCACCTAGTCTGCCCGAGGCATTGTATGACACAGCTGCCTGTGCAAGCAGAGAGCTAATCAAGAAAACACTGTATAGTTTTGTGTGGTTTTGTGACCACACAGTCTAGAATACCTGGAAATTCAACTTGTAATGTTCTTCTTGCTATTATACTTCCTTTCTCAAGGCTTTTGTCATGGATAAAGCCAGAGTCTGTCAAAACTCTGATAGAAGTTTTGAAGATAATAAATCCAAACTGATTTGTTTCGGTGCAAATCTGCATAGAATTTCTTCTTTTCAATCAACATTGAGTTTGTTAAGCCAGCAGAAAAAATTGCTGTATCCTTCAGTCATACAGTAATTTTGGTACAGTGTTTTGGTAATCTCTAGGCAAGTTTTGACATTTCACTCAAATTCAGCTCAACCACAATGTTCACTGACACAAGTAAACAGTATAAGAAGTGTCAGGTTCCCTTTTTTAGTGAAGTAATTCAATATGTATAAGGATGATGGATGTTTATGCTTATTAGGGAATCATTGCGCCAAATATGTATAAGTTCACACACTTTTCTTTGGAATCCACTTGAGTCTTATCTATTCTCAATATATTTTAAAAAAAATAAATGATTAGATGTCTGAGACTTGCAGAAACTGTAATCACACAGTGCATCAAATCTGCATGTGTTTGCAAAAATACAGTCACAACAAAATGCATTATGCAGAACAACCAGCTGATTTGATTAATTCCTATTCAAACTAGAAAAAGAGTAGGAAGATTTATTTGTTTTATTATTCTGCTAAAACAACTAAGCTAAAACTAAAACAACTAAGGGGACTGGAGATAAATAGAACCCAAATAAAGAGAGACCCTAGAAAAGCAGCATTCAAAAATTAACATCCATGCATTTCTCCCAAAGGTTCACAACTAATTGCTTTGAATTTTTCTCTAGTTCTTATCTAGGCTATCCTCCATATACACCCACATAACCTGAGTTTTTTCATTTTGAATTGGTTCTTTGTATTTTCCACCCATCTACACTTAGCCTTTCTTATGACTAATATTTCAAATTCTGAAAACCCTAGGCTTCTCTTCTATGTGCTTTTAAAAATATTAAAAATGATCTTCATTAAAATACTGTCTAAATAAATTTGTGGTTAAAGTACATGCTCAATCATTTTACAGTAATTTGCAGTCTGAGTCAGTGTATATCAGCATATCTCTAATAAATTCTACTCCATGAGGATTCTTGAGTATTGCCATGTCCAGTCCAGAATTTTTTTTTAAATAAAATACAAAGAAAAGCTAAGAAGTCAGCAACCTCCTGCAATTATTTTCATGCAAAGAAACAGTTGGTGTCCTAAAACAGTCATGAGCTTAAAAGCAAGAAGAAGACAGTGTACACTTGTTAATCATGATGGGGTAGAAAGACATTTAAAAAAAGGTAGAAATGAATGTAGGAAGTTTTTGAATAAAAAATCAAAATTTCCTAAAATGGCTGAGAAGCAGCTAGCCACTCACAGGTACAGATTGCAGGTGCAAAAGGAGGAAGATGAGGAGAATTACAAAATTGGAAGAGGACTGCAGTTCCAGACAGTGACAGGTGGTGAGGAAAAGCTGTGGAGTAGCATGATCTCCCTCTTTTCGTGAATTCTTGTTGGTATTATGAAGTGTATGTGCACATCCATGAGAACATAGTCCCTATGTTTGCTGATCAAACAGTACTAGTTGTTCGTAAGTAAAATGGCATAAAAACTCCCAAAACACCAAACACAGCTGAATTTCTTAAAGCAAAGGAGTAAGCTAAATGACAGTGTCTTGTCCTGGAGAAATAACTGCCTTCACTATAGACCCTCCGAAATGTATAGCTAATAGAACTAGCAGTACAAATGGACAGTCTTTTTCTTTGAATCTGCATTGCAAGGCTGTACAGTTTTCCAGTAACATTCTGAACTACAAGATTTTTTTGAAACAGAAGAATGGATCTGACTTCCATTCCTTAGTAGAAAAGGGGATAGTGTGAGGGTAAGGTCTTAGAATTGAATCTGTCGCTTTAGGGATCACCAGTACCCATCAGTATGTGGTCCCATGCATTTAAGCATAAAAATAATTAGGCTTTTATTTTATTTTTTTTTTTGTTTTGTTTGACCTGGCAGTTTCACATGTATAGAATATATAGAATAGTTTATAGTATATAAAATAGTTTAACATGTACAGCTGCCTCCAGAAAAAAAAAAGTAAAAAAATTTTTTAAATTACCTGGATCTCAGCTGAATAATGGTGTTAACATAAGGGTTCAGATCTGCTGCATACTTAAAAGTACATAATTCAGAGTGTGGTAGTTGATATTTTCCATTAATGAGAAACAAAATATCTTGGTTAAGAACAAATTTGCACTATTATTTACAACTTCAAGTCTGAAAACAGGTTTTTTTTTTTTAAAAGAAGAATAAATCTAACTCTTAAACACACAGATTTTAAAACAAAAGCAACTTTATGGATATTTCAAAAATGTATGTAATATTATATTTTCCCATTAAAGCAGCATTAAAAAACAAGTATGTACTTACATAACTACTGTTTTTCTCTGTGCTTGTTCTACACCTTTAAATCTCAATGCACCATCTGACTTGCTGGGGTTAGGCCAAGGCTTAGCTGTTTTCATTCACTTTTTCTTCTTCTAACTGCACAGTTCTGGTTTGTGTGCAGGTAACTGACTACCTTATGTGCTGAGTAATACTTAAATCCCATGGGAAACTTAATGTTTCCTATGGTTTCCCAGCTCTTTCCTACCTCTAAACTAAATAGAAAAATGAAGCTGACTTTGTTAAATACTATACTTCAGCATTATTGTCACAGAAAAACTTGAGTAGAGATCTGTCAAATTTATTACTTAAATCATTATTGGGTGGCTTATCAAGGATCTCTTGCTGTGTTCCAAATACTCTCTTCGATTGTACATGAATTTTTTTAATCATCTATTCTTCCCATTCCTGTAGCTACCCAAAGTGCTTATTGCTTAGTAGGTCATTGTTCCAAGTTTTCTTTCCAGTAATTTTCTTCTAATCTGCTTAACTTTATTAAGTGTAAAAATATGTGACTAATGTGCCACTTACAAGTGGTAACTATCAAACTCTGAACCCAAGTAAAAGAGAGAAAGCTTATTGTTCATTTCCTTATTTATTCTTCGATTGATACAAAATACCATAGATGCTGTTTTTCAGACTTAGGCACATACAGGTTTTCTGCATACCTTAGTCTGCTAGATGTCCTCCACCTGAGGAAGGCACTGACACTAATTAGTCTAAGGCTTACACCCAGAACATGTAGGGAGTGAATTAACAAAGAAACTTAACCTTGGCATTCCTTGATTCCTGAATTTGCTGTGTGAATATCCTTTTATCTTTATTTTAACTTCTTTTTGAAAAATATCCTTCCATATGAATGGACTAATCTACTGCAGCTGTTGCATCTGTTAGTTGCTTTTGATAACAATACCTGGTTCCCAGGTGCATATTTGCATAAAGAGTGATTTGATATCACTTTACTGATGCCAATTTACACCAGCTGGGAGTCTGGCCCACTACTGCTAATTAGTAATGGACAAATTTATTTGCTCTGGCCTTCCTTTGCTTAATAGTACCCCTGGTTCATCATTCTAATGTAACATCTTAAAACCTGCTGAAACAGAATAGTTTAATCAAAAACACTTTTGCTCATATTCCTCTACTACTTGCTTGCAACACATATCTGTAACCTCCTCCACAGGAAGCTCAGTGTGATACTTATAATACCTGAATACAATTTTTTAAAACTGTTTTATGTAGAAAATGATCATGTTCCATATTTGCTTAGAAACTTCACTTAGGGGTTGCTAATTAAATCAGTAAAAGCAGTAAAACAGTCGAGGACAAAGAAAATAATAAGATGATTGAGAAACAAAATGAACAGTCAAGAAAAGGACTTGGAAGAGACTGGTCATATTAAGAAGAAAGTGAAAATAAAGACAAAAATAAGAATAATGAAGAAAATAGTAATTATTTATTGTGCTATTGGGTTTCTTGCATGAAGGAACAGTACTTAAACTCAAGAATGGATGTGTTTTAGAGATTATGAAATTAACGTCAGAATGGAGATTTATGTATTTATTATAGTGTTATTCTATCCTGGGAGCTCAAAACGTGGAATGATTATTAGCTAGGTTACTGTTTTTGTTGAGCAGGTATCTCTTCTGTTATTACTCCGTTAAATTACATGATCATATTTCTCTGCACAATTTAGATCTGATGTATGCTAGTGCCTCCATTTTGAACAGACCATATGGAGAGCTCCATGAGTGCCCAGGGAACCAGAAATATGCAATGATCAACCATGTTTTCTGTTATTTGTTGAGCAGATGAAAGGAGCTGTAAAATAAAAGGCATTTTGTGATGGTTTCTATGTCCTTTACTGTCCTTTGTTTAGTTGCACTGCTCTAAGGGGGGAAAAAAGTCTGGTTTTAATATAGCAAAGAAAATTGCATAACCACTTGTAAGATCCAAAGTAAACGAAGGCATCAGAATAGAAGACACTACTTCATATAATAGTTTATAATAGTGTAATAGTATAGTAGTGTGTATAATAGTATAATAGTGATTATGAACTAGATGAGAAAAAATATTGATATATGCATGTACATACTTGCTTATAGATATTAGATTATGAATAAACGGATAGAGGAACAAGAAAAGACAGTAGTTATTATTTCTCGCTAAAGAATTCTTCATTTCCTTCCAACCCAGTGTCACTGACTTACTCAATTCTTCCTTTCCTCCTATCCTTTTTCCGGAAAAGACATTCAATTGCTGTGTTCCTTTCTCTCTATACACACATGGAAAAATAAATGGTGGTCTCTCCATTTACTAAACTGAAATAAAAATGAAAAATCCCAACTCTGCAAGAACAATCCAACACAAAAACACCCTTCTTCCAACTCTGGCCTTTTGAAGAGTTGTAGATGCTTGCAAAAGAAAACTTTTAGACAAGTACAGTAGCAGAACCACATCCCATAAGGAACATTCTAGTCTATCAGTTTGCTTGGTGAGTTTTGTGGGCCATCTGAGATATAAAGGCATTGAACAAACATTTTAGAAATAACTTTGAGATGTGGAGCAAGCATTTTAATTTGTGGTCTTTTTTTCAAGATCAGTATTTTAACCAGTTATTAAAATTTTATCCAGCATCTCTGCTGCTTTACTCCTTATTAGCTTGATTGTTTGCCTTTAGATATTTAAGCACAGTGATGAAATGGAAGGAAACTGCAAGAAGACAAAGACTTTATGTTTGACTGCTATATTAGGTTATTTGGCTTAGTGTCTGTGGAAATGTTTTTGATTGCTCTTCCTTTCTCTATGTGAAATTACTGCACATCATGTTCTGGTAGGCTTAAATATAAAAAATCATATCAAAAAGATCAGAAAATGACTTTCTCAGAAACTGGTTACAGTTTTTAACGATTTTAACTGAATCCAAGAGAAGAGAAGAGAAAAGAGATCCGTTAATGTTAACATAGGAACAATGCATCCAATGCAACTGATATGACATAAACTCCAGCCTTAATTTGTCAGACCTATTAAAGAAATATTTATTTATTTCCTCCACAAGCCCAACACCTGCATTCTCTAAAGACAAAACTACATTGATATTCTGACAACTGCTCAATGGTCCATTATGAGAATCTTGTTGTTTAATAGACTTTGTGGTAAGAGTTATATGTTTAAAAGTTAATGTGTCAGTGAAGTGATGTAATACTATTTCATCTTGTGGTTATCATTTGTGGATTAGTGTTCAGATGGAAATAAAATTTATTTTACATCCTAAATATTTTCAACTGCCTTAAGCAAAAATGATGCAAGCATGTCTACGGTACCTAGGAATAAGAATTTTGTGGTACTGATATTATCTGTCATCTAACACAAAATTTCATACTAATGTATTATGTAGATTATTATGATTAGTTCTTCTATTATTTTTATTTAATTTTTTAGATGTCTGCTTTAGAATGCCCTTTAAAAGTCTACATTTGGTGGGACAAACCCAGTCTACAACAACTATGGAGATGCTATAAAAATCAGTTAGCTAAAAGACAATAAAACTTGTAGTTAATTCATCTAAGAATAGATCATTTTTTCACAGCTGAGACCACCCAGTACAGATATTTATACTTGCATTTTAAGAAAGCTTACTTTTCCATAAATTCACATATTAGGATGACAGAGTGAAGAATTATGTTCTCTATGTATTCCAAAAAGCATCAATGCTGGAGGTACACAATTAAAGCAAGCTTCATTTTCCTACCTCCTTGTGTGGAAAAAAGAAAAAAAGAAAAAAAAAAAAAAAAGGAAAAATAAAGTATTTTTAAACCGTAACAAAGCATTTTAAGAAGACCTTTTAAAATATTTTCTTACAGTGACTCTCATGTCTTCATTCTTCAAGTGTTGCTGCAGAAGCAGAAACTCTTGCTTCAAGGAGAGAGAAAACATAAAAGTCAGACAGTGTGCTCTACAATGCATGCACCACAAAGCATCCATAAAGCTTATGAAAGACTATTTGGATGGCATGTTTACAATATCTTTGTCTAAATTCAAGCCATGCAATAATTTTGAAAGTTAAAATTGTAACTATAAAGTGAGTCATTTCTGCAAGAGAGACCAGGGCAAGAATACTACTGTGAATTCAGGGGTAGGTCATCAACTCAAGCACCTGAAGTGCTGGTTCTGAAAATATCTCACAAAGCAGGTTACTCCTGTCAAGCCTCTGTGTGAGTCTTGCTTCTTCAATATTATGTACTCAAGAATACTACAGAGAGCTGCTTACATTTTCTCTGAACTCAGATTCACCTTTTATCATATTTTTGTATTCTCTCCTTTACTCTCATTAGCCATCAGTCTTTTCTGAATTTGATTCATTTAAACTCTACAGAAAACAGGAAAAACACTTTCAACAAGACAGTGATGAGGAATAAAAATACAAACAACAAACCAACAACATAATTTCAAGATATAGAAATAAAATCCTACTAAAAAGTGATATTAACAGCAAGGATTGTGGTTGGTTTGTTTGTTTTCCAAAAATGTTACCAAGATTTTTATATTAAGGACATTTTAAAGCCCTCCTATACTTGCAGGTGCTATAGTCTTTGCCTCTTGAACTTTTGAAAAGAGGATACATGGAGACTTGTCAGCTGACTGTACTTAGCAGAGACAAAATATGTTACAAGCTGGAATCTGAGACTCTCCATTCCATGGAGCATCCCATAGATACTGGAATATAAGGTCACACTAGCATATTTTCTTCCTGAAAGTCCTTAATGAAAGAAGCACACAGCTCTTTTAAAACTTCATTTTCCATTCTTGTGTATGAAGCATTTGATGTTGTTCCTTTGTTCAAATATTATGATAATGTTTCTACCTTTGGGAGGCAAAATTGTAATAGCTGAAGGGAAATACAGCCTCTCAAAGGAACTGATCAAAAATCAGTTCTAGTGTAAATAGATGCAAACAGTTATTTTCAATAGAGTTGTATCATTTTTGAACTAAATTAGGTCTATGATTGACCCAACTCTATAGTCTCCAGCCAAAATTCATATTATTATAATCAAAGTTTGTAGAATGTAAGTAAAAAAAAGATTAAAAAAAAAAAAAAAAAAGAGCCACATGCCCCATTTGGCTTTCAAAGGCAAATTGGGAGTGCTTTTCTCTTTGATCAGAAGGTCAAAAAGTATTTCTATCACTTGACACAATGTGAGAATAGAAACAATAAGCCAAATATCTAACTGATGTAAGGACAAGTTTGATTATACTACCTTTGAGTTTAGCCTCCTATTCCTTGGAGTTATTACTGATAAAATATACGTTTTTTTTGGTGGGTTTTTTTTGTTTGTTTGTTTTTTCCCAAAGGCACTGATGTGCCAAGAAAACATACAAAACAAGATAAAAGGTCCCGCTAGGTAAAACTTCAGGATATTACATTTCATTACTGTTGTTAATTCTAATGATTTTATTCAATATTTCATGTATTTTCTCATTATTTTTCTTCTGAAAGCTCCAGCTTCATAAACATCACAATTTTTCCATACTTCAAATGTTACCACCCCCTTGTATCTTTCCATTTATAGAAAAAAAAACAAATATTGAGGGCATAGATATTAATTTATAGAATAATTAAATGTTACTTTTAACAATTGAAATTTTCCAAATTTGTCAAAGAAAATAATTTGGCTTTAAATCTTATTCTGCTGTTGACTTTTGGTCTGCCTTTCAAGTCACATTTTCAAACTTTTACTTTTGGCTGCAAAGCTAAAAACTTAACTGTAAAAAACATTAAAGATTTGGGAAAAAGAAGCCAAAAACAAAATGAGAGCACTCTGGTCAAGAGTGGTTCACATCCTTCAAAACAAAACAACCCCATGCATATCTAAAGTCAAATAAAACTGAGCAAATGCTTTATGCATGCAGTTTTTAATACATGGAAATTATATAAAAGTAACTATATGACAACTGCTTGTGCAGACATTGTCTCTTAAGGGAATGAAAGTGGGGCAAGGCAGAGGCCACAGGTTCATAGAAACAACCAAGCATTTTGTGCTTATGATACTGTTTTAAAGCCAGTAGTATTAATGGTCTGTACACCTAATCCATAAATGTTAAGTAGATATCAGCTCACTCACTTGATAGCGACTAACTTAAGTTTTACTCTTATGCACAGCTGATGTAAAAGATTGGTGATAGCTGTTGGGATCCTGCAAGTGACATACTCCTCAGGCAGTACTAAGGGTAAACCTGATCTGGTTGTTTAAAGCAAGCTAGACTGAATTACACATGGGCAATAAAAAATAATCTTCCCAGCAGGTTTCAAATAGTTTCATAAAGAAAAATAACCCTCTCATCCTTTAAACATGCAGGGATGATTAACTTTTAGATTAATCTAATATGAATAAATATGAATAAGGTTAATCTTAATCTAATATGAATAAATGTTCCAAATATTGAGAATAGTTATTTTTGCAAATTAATTCAAATGGACTATGCACAGAAAGAAAAGTATTTTGTATTCTTCTACAAAATAAGTATGTTCAGGATTTTTGGTACCGTGGTTGTGGATTTGCCTTTGAGAAACCAGGCATGCTGACACTGGATGGGACACAGCCAACCAAGAGGAGCTAGAATACAGTGGGCAACAAGTTGTCTGGGGTAATCACCAGAGCTTTAAGCTAGATGCTGTGGGGAAAGGAGATGTACTGCTGAGTGACAGAGGGCCAGGAAATACTTTCACTTTGGAAAGCAGCAGAGGAAAATCTCAAATTTGTCCCAGAGAATTTTGAGAGGTATCTCTCAAGAAGGTAGAGGGCTGATAGCCCAGCTGATGCGCTTCTGTACCTGTAGCACAGGAAATAAGCAGAAGGAGGTAAAAACAATAATGCAATTAGAAAACTATGACCTGATTTCTATTACAGAAACATGGTGGAACAAATTGTACAACTGGAATGCTATGATTGAGTGTGCAAGCCTTTCATAAGGGAGTGGCAAGGTGGGAGGGATGGGTAAATTATTCTCAATGTTGAATGGATAGATTGTGAAGAAACAGCTTCTGAGAAACAGCCATAATCAGGTTGAGAGCTTGTAGGTCAAAATTAGGGACCAGTCCAACAAAGTACATCTAGTGTTTGGGTTTACAACAGGCCACCTGATCAAGGGAAGCCTATTGATGAGACCTTCTTACTTCAGGTATAAGACGCTTTGTGTTCATGGTGTCTCGTCCTGACTGAGTATTTCAGCAGTGGTGACAGCAATGTGAAAGACAAGCTACATTGAGCATGACCATGCACACTGTCATACCATGAAATGAAGAGTGTCTTGATCAGCTCATCTGTGCAAATTTGTTGATTACAACCAGGGAATTGTATATAGAGCTGAAAATCAACTTGAATACATTGTAAATGATGGTGACAACTTTGGAATATCACAAGATTTGTGCTAGGTGGGTGCCATGAATGCTCACACAGGAACAGGAAGAACACCATGTACAAGTTTGTCAGGACAAATTGAACTGATATGAGACCGAAGTTGACAGATTCGTGTAACACATCATTACATGATGAGACGTGGTGTCATGACTATGATCTTGACTCAAACATTCATTGGTGATATATGAATTCTACATCAAAGAAAATGTTGAAAACGCTGCCCTTGATGAATAAAGTGACATGAATGTCTTCTGGGATAGGAATGGAGCCCAGAGAAGACACTGACTAAACGGAAAGGCTCAAGCTTTCAGTCAGGCAGGATAAGAAGATAACCTTTCTCTTGCAACTTGTTAATGCCAACCCCATACCATTTTGATGATTACGGAACAGAACACGTTGTCAGTCTTGGCTGGACTGTCCTACCACATCCACCATGTTGTCCTGATTTGGCATCTTCTGACTTCCATCTGCTTAAGCTGATGAAAGATAATCATCAGCATTTTCCTAGCAAAAATGTCATCATAGCAGCTGCAAAACAGTGGGTCACCTCTGCTATTGCAGATATTTATATGGCATGCAGGCTCAGTTCAGTGCTGGTAAAAATATGTAGGTAATAGTTGTGACTATACTGAAAAATACTGTTTTGCAGTTGAGAATGTGCTCTGTCAAATAGTGTTACTGTGCTCTTTGTATTTGCTGCACTTTCCATGGAAATAAAAAAAGGAGTATTACTTTTGGAGCTATACACATTGCAATCTTACATTACAGATAGTCTCTAATACAAAATGTAGTCATTTTAGTAATAATGCTAATTGTTTTTAATAATTCTTAACTTTCATATTATGCTTTCAGACTGTGTTAATCTTGCTTAAATATATTCAGAACTTGTAATTTTAATTTATTATGACCAAAAGATGGCAGCACTCATGCAGTTTACATTTCCTTCCAGTTATTCCTGTTCACAGCTCTCTTAGCAAATTTTGTTTTATGATGCTGCACTTTATTATCCTAGGTAAACAATTATTATTTGGGAATCTTTCAAATGAGAGCATATATTTCCTGTTTTGGGGACAGTAATTAGGCTTCAGAAAGCTTAAAAATAAATTCCTTTTATTTTAGTTATTTTAGGATAGCTGTTCTAGAGGAGATGACCATCAGTAAGTGATAAACAAAACAATCTCCAGCTTGAAGTCTTTTTAGGGAAGCCCATCCTCCTCTTCTGGGGACTATTTCACCTGAGGATTTGCATCACATAGGTCTCCTGACTCTTTTCCCTTTTTGTTTGTTTGTTGTTGTTGTATGTTTGCTATTCTCCTCCTCTTCCCTATTCCACTGTTTCTTCTTTAATGCTCCCTGGTCTCCTGTTGGACAAATCTGAATGTTTGTGCCTGATATAAACTCCCTAATGGTAAACTTCCAATTCATTGATCACTGTTCCTCCTGCAGCCAGAATTACTCAGCATTATCTAATGCCTGAACACTGTTGTAACCACAGCAGTCCAAATGCATGTTCCTCTAGGTATTGAACACACAATGTGGTGGCTCTGAGCCAGTGTTAATAGAAATTGATGGGGGACAACAAACAGTGACTGTAGTAAAGCAGATTTTGCAGATAAATAATATAAAAAAGAGAACCACATGAAAAACGTTGACGTGAGAGACTTCAGTAAGCACAGAGCCACACTTATCCTTTTTACTTTTGTATGCTCTTTTGTTATCTACATTTTCTCATTGAGTCTATTTAGACTCAAATATAACTCTATTCTACTCCCAGATTTATCCATACCTGTGGTTTCTGATGATTTTCAGAACTGCATTACATTGTGTGTTGAGTTCTGTCAAATGTAATTCTTTCTCTCTCTCCTCTTCTCTGTGCTGAAGATCAGTGATTTGCAGGCCTTTCCACTATGAAGCTCGTTCCATTTAATAAGCTAACAAGCATTTTGACCTTAAAAACTGTTGCACATCTGACTTGGGAAAGAGAGAGCGAAAGAGGGCTAGCCACAAATATTCTGGAACCTTACTCTAATGTAATCAGTTTTTGAGTAGTTGTTTTGCTATCTGGAAAATGACATGTTTCATGATGTCTTTTTCCAGGATAGAGAGCCTCATAGACGTGATAAAAGTACCTGAAGGTATTTTTTCTTTTTATATTGAAATAAAAATCAATATAATTTAACAACATGGTTTTTTTTGTTTTTTTTTTTAATTACACTGAATAAATATGTTAACAATACAAAGTAGAAAAAATAAAGTGGTGAAATATTAATTTGTTTAGTAAGGGGATTTTGAAGATAGGAAATAAATTCCTCAACATGGAAGACAGTAGTGATACAAAAATCTAAGGCCCATGAAATCTCTGACTGGCACGAAATCAATTTATGTAACAAGGGAGTACAGGCAGTATTTCTGATGATAATATCTAACAGAAGTTTGGGAAAATGGGGACTAGGATAAATCTTGTGCCATTTTCAAGAAAATATATTTCTGCAGAGAAAAACAGGACATGATGCCCCTGGACTTTGATCTTTACATGTATCCTGGATAAAAATGTCAACTGAGTGTTTGACTGACGTAGACTGAATAGAACTATTGAAGAACATGAATGCAAGGGTAAGAAAAAAATCAGCTGGACTTTTGAGAAGTTTTCATCTAAGAAAATACACTGGTTATTTAACTCTGTAAGAATGTGATCTCAATTACCATTCTTTTTTTATTTACAACTTTCTGTATCTTGCTGTAATTGTGATTCTGAAATGCTGAGAAATGATACGAAAACAAAAAATTGGAGATTATTTTTTTTAACAATAAATGACATTATTTCAAATATTAGAGGTGAATTCATGTGAACTCCAAGAATTTTTCTGTGTACTGAGACCTAAGGCATTTCTATGCAATACAAAAATATTTCTTGTGTACATCTCTGTGAAATAAATGGAGTATGAAGTACTTTTATTATGTTTCTATACCATACAAAGATAGCACGTGAAATCATGATTGTCAAAGAGAGGAATATCAGAGTACCAAATGAATCAGAAAACTGTTCCAGTCATGCTCCATGTAATAGTGGACATTAGCTCTGGAAGCAATTAGCTCTTACAGTCCTTAATATTTACATTCTTAGAAAATGTCTGGCATTTAAGAATATCATCATTTGAAAAGAAACCAAAGACTGTGATGAGAGAAATAAAAAAGTTTCAGTTCAATTTACACAGTATTGCTCTACCATTATGTTGAATAAAGTGCAGTTTAATTTTTAATGAATTTTGAGTCCATTCTCTATTGTAACTCAGCACACGATAAATGAAACAACTATTGTATTGCAAAGTGGCCCTTTCTTGCAAAGACAGTTGTGCTGTAAATCCTGAAGTACATGCCATGTAAACCTACTTTTATTCTTGAATTCAGCCCTTTTAATACTTTCTGTATCTAATTTATCTTTTACCGACTCCCTCATAGTAGTAGTTGTAGTAGAAGTAGTAATCAGTAAACACAGTTTATTGTGAAGATATTTAGATAGAAGGCAGTAAAAAAGAATTTATCAAACATTCATTAGTGTAGAGTCTTTCATAACTTTTACATAATTTCTGCTAGATTATCCACATTGTGTTATATTTTATGTTGGTTTCCATTACAAAATAAATGTGTTATGATCTGATAATGGTTTTCTTCAATCTGAAATCACATTACATATGCATATATGAACAGTGCAGAACTGTCTTTCAAATCTTCAGGTTGTGAAATTCTCCCTTGTAGACATCAGGAGTAGAAATAAGATTTCAGATTATTTTTTCTCAAAGAAAATAAAATTTTGAACCATCTCATTACTTAAGATAGCAGGGCTGTCAATAGCCCTACCTTTGATAATTCATATAATAAAATGTTTACAACAAATGACAGGACAACCTGTTTGTAAACTGGCACACATAGTTTGTCCAATATTGTACTTGGCACATCTAAAAGCAACTACCACAGGAAAAATATGTTAGTAAAGTCTACTGGACCAAAACGGATACAGCCATATAGCCACATAGAGCCACTAAGGTCTGTAAGCCACTAAGCAAGCCCTAGATACATTTGTAATTCATTCCTTTTTGCTTATTTAGTAAAAAACACAACTAATTTTTGAAAATTAAAGAAAAAACCCACAGTACTGTTTTGAAAAAAGCTCTTCTCATGAGAAACTGTGCATCAGTTTTCAGTATTTTCCACAGTTGGCAAGTTTTTGACTTTGTTTCAGTTTTACTTAACCTTATAACAGTAATACATGCCCTTGTGATCAAAAGACAAGCTTGCTGTAATTCTCTAATAGCTTACGGAAGTTATTCTATTTCCTGGAGCTTCTTGGAATTCAGAAATGTGTTCGTTTATTTATATGAGTAACTCCTGTGCCATGACCGCCTACCTGCATTCACTATGTTGGCAGCTCATAAGAGCAGAATAAATTTAAGATCACACTGTTAGTTATTAAAGATTTAAAAAATATTGTTCTGAGACAGGTTCATTTGAGGATTCCTTCCTGAACAGCTTTTTAGGAATTTTTCTCACAGACATTTTTTAGTTCCTGATTGCATTTAAAGTCTCATGTGTCAGAATCACAGAATGGCTTAGTTTGAAAGGGACCATGAAGATCATTTAGTTTTAACCACCCTCTGCCATGGGCAGGATTGTCACCCACTAGGTGAGGCCATCCGTGTCCCCTTCCAACCTGCCTGAATGCCTCCAGTAATAGAGAACCCACATCTTTGGGAAATCTGTTCTAGTATCTCACCATCCCCTGAGTAAAAATATCATTCTAGATCTAATCAAAATCTCCCCTGTTTGGGTTCAAAACTATTTTCTCTTGTTTTATCACTACCTGCACATGCAAAAACTTGGTATCCATCCTGCTTATAAGCTTTTTTTAAGTACTGAAGCCTTCAATTATCAAGACTGAACAAGTCCAATTCCCTCAGTGTTTTGTCATAGGAGAGGTACTCCAGTCCTCTGATCATATTTGTGGTGCTCCTCTGGATCCACTCCAACATTTCTATATCTTCATTGATCTGAGGGGCCAAGGTCTGGACAAAATACCCCATGTCAATCATCCCAAGGGCAAAGTAGAAAGGAACAATCACCTCCCTGAGCCTTCTGCCACTGCTCTTTGGATGCAGCCCAGGATACAGTTGGCTTTCCAGGCTGAAAGGGCGCACTGATGGCTCATGCCCAGCTTAATGTCCACCAGAATCCCAACATTCTTCTTTTCAGGTCTGCTATCAATAAGTTTTCCCCTCACTTTTTACACATTGCTAAGATCACCCTGACTTGGCCTCGTCTTCCTTTCTTTCATTAGTAGTATTATTTTTTCCCTTCATAAAACATACTGACTATATTTCATAGAAACATAGAATGGCCTGGGAGTACTGAAAGGTCCAGCCTTTATCCCAGTACATGAATAGACAAGATAACTAGATCACTGACTTGTTGTTGAATTGAAGCTCCTGTTGCTGAGTGGCTAAACTAGAGATGCTGGAAAGAAAAACAAACACACTGGACAGGACAACACCAGATGGACAGAGAAAGGGGACAATTAAGTGTTTTTTAAACTCTGGTCCATTGAGGTTCAACCAAAATTTGCAGCATAGGTACATAGTACTGTAGATATCAGCAGAAGCTCTTCCAAAGTTGATTACTGTAACACACAGCGTGACACTGTGAAGAAATAGGTTTACAGGCAATTCATTTGCACTTGCTAATATTTCTTTAGGCATAATCACTTCCATCTCTGCTACAATAGGATTCTCATATTGTGCTCTGAGCTTAGTGCTCTGCTACATTTGTGGAATTTGATCACAGAACACAGATAATATTTCTGCCTAGTGTGATTTCCACATAAGAATATAGAAATATCTTCTTACTGCTGAGAACCTTCCCTAGATGATATTATGTATTCACGTATACTACATATTTATTACATGTATCTTATTAATATTTGTCAAAAAAGGTTTGATTTCTACATATCAAAAATTTAAGCCCATCTTCATTAATAATTGGCAGCCACCTGAGCATGTAAATATCTAAGCCATGGTCTCTGAAATGACATTCATCTGAAAGTCTAAAATATCCTTCATGCTACCCTCATAAGTGTCAGTTTCAACAACTGTTAACATCTGGGACATCACGTAATTTAATCCCCAGTTGAACCCAGCACTAGATGCAAAAGAACAACAGTGATATCTGTTATACCACTTTGCATCAATTGTTAATGATCCATTTTACTAAATGAAGAGCACATTTACTGCATCTACTTGTCTTGAAAATGGAAAATCTACTACTATATATAGGCCTAACAATTGATTTCAATCAGCAAGTATAAAATGAATGAAATGGACCATTTTTTTTCCCCTTCACTTGGCAGAAACCAGTGTTAGGAGAAGCAATATTTTCTGTATGTTATTGGTGTTCTTTCTTCTGCCCTCTCAAAACTGAAGATTTAGTCTCTAAGCTGCATTCAAGGTTAATGCTGCTGAAAAAATGGGGGGCTGAAACTTACAGCATGTTGTTTCATACTGTAATATCAAAATGAGAGTAAATAGAAGTACAAAGCACTTGAGAGCTAAAGATGGAATACAAGTGTCTTTATAAGGCTGTGAGGTTAACTATATACATTTTCCACTTCATGTACAGGAGCATATGGATTAAATATGTTTTCCCCTTTCAGATTTCAGGTCATTTGGAAAAATATATTGGACAAACTAGAGGAAGGTTTAAGAGACTGTGTAAGAAAGGAAGTCTGGATCTTTAAAATAACAGGGGAAAAATCTGGGGTGGAAGTGCTGGAAAGAATAAATATGAAAAAGTGAAAAGTCACATAGAAATATAGCTTTGCGAGGGAAGATGAAAGAGGCATGAGAGAAGGACTTGAATGTTGCAAATATGTTCAATCATGGAAAAAAAACATTTAAAAAAGTCACTCTGCAGACTCACCAGCATATTAAGATTTCAGGATTCAGTGAGGCTTAGAGACACATGCTACAGTTGTGACAAAGTGAAACTGGTTCAGCATACCTGCACTGGAGTACATTACAATTAATCTTGTGTTCTGGTGCTTACAAGTATATCAGAAGAAATTTATTGAATAAACAACTCTGAACCTCTTGCACCTTTATTTTGTGCTGCAATTAGTTCAACACTTATTGTAAACCTATATGATCTCAATTTTTGTTTACCCTTGTATTTTGTCTTTATGACATTTGTAATTACATGCTCTCCAGGTCTTTTTCTGCTTGTTTACTCTTCTATAAAACATATTAGCCCTTCAAAAATCCATTTGTTGCTACCAGCTAGGTTTGAGTCAGTTACTGGTCTTGCTGCAAATAACTAGCCTCTAATTAAAACATCCTTTAATTGTTCAGATTCTTGAAATGTGCTTAGACATCGATTTCACAGTCATTGGTCAGTGGCCCTGAGTGCAGGATTTGTGTGAGAAAATCACCATGCCCAAGTGACATAGAAATCTTACAAAGAATGAGTAGTCAGACGTTCCCACAGCTTCCAAATCATTCCCTCCATCTGCCAAATACAGACGATGCGAAACTGAGTGTGCTGCAGATATTTACAGTGTTAACAGAGGCCGTAGTGCCATGCCATGTTTGAAGTAATCAGAAAGCACTGTTCAGTAACAAGCACCCCAAGACCAAGAAGTCAGCTGGCTTATAAACAGGAATTACTCTAAAATGTGATGATTTTATATGAAGCAAATAATGTAAATAAAGACGCTTTTGGTAGGCTGAGCATGGTTTAGCTAGCACAAGTTTGCTAGAGTTTGTATTGTTGTTCAGCATTCCAACTGTACCATTTTTCTTTTAGCTTTTCCAGTTATACACTTTATAATATATACTAAAGATGGTTTACCTGTATTAAAATATCTTAGCATTTATGCTGCATACAATAGTACTAGATTTACAGCCTCTCTCTGTTGTTTGGCCTGGCTTTTTCTCACTTGCTATGGATCTCATGTTTGCTCTTCAATTACAGATTTCAGGGAATTAGGATTTATCTTTGAATTTGACTCAGCAATTCATGAATACATAACGTTGTCAGAACAGCTGGAGCGTATCTCTTACCTGCTCTGTGCGATGTGCTTTAGGCACTCTTCATAAAAACATAATTTTTTAAACTGTGATTCCAGTACAGTAAGAATTACTATAACGAACTGGCATTGGAAGTGGTATTTTTTCATAAACTGTTAAGTGGCTAAATCTATTTCTTTTTTCAGAAGGCACAAAAACATATTCACCTAAAGTTAACCAGAAATTTGTCTTAATTCTTTTTAGTTTTGTAACTCTTAACATAATACAAAGTTAAGAACAGCTGAAGAGAAAATTTCACACGGAAATGCTCTAAATTTTCATGAGTTGTTTTGACATTGTTTGACAGTATTTTTCCTTTCACCAGTGATATTTCAGCAGTTGACACAAAAAACTGCTTGTACTTACCAGCAGCTGAATCCCAAATCGCTATGGCTTAAAGCCAAGTTTGAACAGCCTCATGGCCATCTATTCCTTAGCTTGCTGCAATTAATGCCACACTGACGTGTGGAATCAGACTCTATAACCAGAATTAGGTTATAAAGCAGGTACATGTTTATTCAGCACTGGGCACATGGGGGATCACTCCTATCATGCGCATCAATGGACAGAAGGGTTAGAAAGTTATAGAGCAAGTGTATACATATTCAAATTTCCAAGAAATCATTAACATATTCATTGCTTTTCTGGGAACTCATTTACATGCTGTCCCTCCTACTGACGCATGCGCAGTCCATAGTGGGGGGTCTCGCTCTGGTGGTCATTGGGATGAAGTTAGAAGTCTTCCTCAGGTTACTCTGACCCAGCTCCTCTACTCAATCAGTCAAAACCAGTTCCTTTGGTTACCTTTTCCTTATGTATATACCCAGCTGTATTGTCTTAACTATAGATCCAGCTGTGTTATCTTAACTATAGACCCAGCTGTATTGTAACTATAGCAATGTCGGCATGTCCCACTGTTCCTTTTCTTCTGACATTCCCCAGAGCCAAGGATACTAAATCTTCATGAAAGGCCCCTATCTACCTGATTCTTACTTTCAACACTTCCCCATTTGTACAAGAGATTTAATGGTGCCACTGTCAACTATAAGCTCTATCTGTTATTAAAACTTTCCAAGCCATTTCTGTAACTTTAAGTATCAAAAATAATGAAGTTGTACCAAACTGTGAATCTCTTTCAGTCATTCTGAAATGAATACAGGCTTGAAGACTGGTGGGTAGAGAGCAGCCCTGTAGAGAAGGACCTGGGGGTACTGATGGAGGAAAATAAAGATGAGAAGCTGTTCGAGTGGGACCAGAGGACAGCTAAGAGAATGGTCAGAGGTCTGGAGCATCTCTCCTACAAAGAAAGGCTGATGGAGCTGGGCTCATTCAGAGATGGCTTCTGGGAGACCTCATTGTGGTCTTTCAGTAATTAAAAGGGTCCTACAGGAGAAATGTGAGAGCTTTATCAGATAATGTAGTGTCAGGACAAGGGGTGATAGTTTTAAACTAAAACATTTTCACTGAATTAGATTTAGTTTAGATATTAAGAAGAAATCCTGTACTGTGAGAGTGGTGGGGCACTGACTCAGCTTGCCAAGTGGAGCTGTGGATGTCCCATACGTGGAAGTATTGAAGGCCAGTTTGTATGGAGCCTGATCTGATGGGAGATGTCCCTGCCCATGGAAAGGGAATTGAAGCCCTTTAAGATCCTTTCTAACCTAAACCATTCTATGCTGTGACTTCATGATTCTCTTATGTCTACAATAAATGTTCCAAAGTGTGAATGAAAACAGGATCAAGAATTTACCAGTAGAACCTCTGTCCTGATGAAAACTAACATTTTGCCTCTTTTTTGCAGCTTTTCTCCTCTCTTCTGTGAGAAAACTGATTCTCACTGGAGATAGATACTACCCATGAATGCCACAGAAATTCTGTATGTATAGTATATTTCTTTAGCCAAGATAATTTACATATCAGCCACTGTCATCTCAATGAACAAAATAGCTTCTGCTTCCCATCACCACCATGATAACTGAGATAATCTGTAGTGGTATGGACATTATTACAGTAACTTTTCACAAGGTCAGGGTCAAATGTAAGTTTTTTCCTAATGAATTAATGAAAAATTGGACCAAGCTCTCCAGCTAAATGGAGGGAGACATATTCTTTTCCTGGGGCAGCCCTACTTGCCCATAATTCTGCTTTTGTGGATTCAGAGTTTGCATGCAAACCAAAATCAGCTTGCCTGGAAGTGGAGGGGAGGGTAAGACAAACTTGCAGTAAATAAATAATTTAGGGAACGCTGAACTAATTCCAAAAATAAAATAATGGGAAAAAAAGTTCCACTTAATATTCTACACATTTTTCCAGGTATAAGATTTATAGATCTCATTTGGTCTCATTTTTGATGTTCAACAAATAAATGATATGTTACTGATTTTTATTTTTTTTTTTTAATATTTCAGAATGGAAAACATGTTCTTTTATTAATACAGTCTTTTCTAGGGCAAAGGTTTAATTCTGACATCAGAATATATAAACATATTAATGTCTCTGATGCCACTTAAAAATATTTTATTGTAATTGCAAATTAGAATAAGAGAATTAAAGGGAATACTTAAGTCGAAATAGTCATAGGAAGCAATCAAAATGATATAAGAAATCAAAAGTAATTGTAAGGGAAAATAATCCAATTTATAAGCAAAATACTTAAAACTCTCCCTGGTGTGAAATTCCTTTCTAGTTGTAAGGATGCTTGTAAGTGCTCCTGTGGTAGTTTCTTATACTATCTATTCTCTACCATCAGATAAGATAAATGAAAATTCCTTTTGTTCGTTGACAGTATTGTCCTTTATGACTGAAATGTTATATTCATGCTTGAAATTTTAACCTAGCTGACATGCAATCATAGTTTTCTGTCACTATGTCAGTGACCTACATTAATGTTATAAAGGTAGTACCTGAGTTCTAGTTTTTGTAGAATAAACCTTTGTGGAAATCAGGCCAACAGGCTAAATTTAGCACAAACCTGACTTAATGCTATATCAAAAAACTGCTTCTCTTGAAAGCATACTATATGCTACAGACAAGTCATGAAATCTAGAAGGATTTGCTATTTTGGTGGCCCACTTCAAGTATAGCAGCATGATATAAAAGGATGCTTTGGAGAAATGTATTTACATTCACAAATAATATGTCTTAAAATTTTTAATTGACACTCTATAGAATTACACTTAGTGAAAATGACAGTTGTTCAGGGGCTCATATATATATGTCAGATTGTGAAGATGATTTTACTTCCTTTGATCCTATGTAGTAGATCTCGTACAAGTAAACATTTCAGCGAAGGACCGATTTGTTACTCAAATGACATGTGAGATCACAAAGATTTAATTTTATACTTTTATTCAACCACAGATTGTTAAAGTTCTTAATTTCTGTCTCCTGCTCCTCTCTGTCTTGTAGCAAACAATACCTTACTTTCTGCACACTGAATTGCACGCTCGTAGCAATTACCAATTAAATCCCTCATTAAGGGAGAGTTTATTATGTGTACCTTATTTTTGTACATATTCAAATTATACAGCTACATTATAGAAAATTGTGTTTAGTATAAGGTTTCCTCTTTTATGCTCTGTCAAAAAGTCCTCTCTACCACTAGAACAATTAGCTAGTTCCGATATTTGCAATTCTGGTGACATTCTTGCAGAAGTGCTGCATTTCTACAGCACCTGATTTATCTGTTTAACATTTTTTTGGTAGTAAAATTCTGACAAGTCAAGAATGAAATAAGTATGAAAAATGAATACCCTCTTTCTATAATACTCTCTGTTTGATTTCCTACTCAAACATAATGTTTCCTCATCATAACAGTCAGCAATAGGTGCATAAGGAATGAATCTACTGGCAACAGCAAATGTATTCACACTTGCAGCAAACTAGGAATGGCAAAATGATAACTACTTTATATATTTTGTGTTTTAAATTCTGAATTTTATTAGCCTCTGTCCTGAACTAAAATGACCCTCAGCTCCTACTGAATGAGAGACACTTAGTACTTTATCTGTGGATGCTGCTTATAGAGTCATACAGAAGCTGGAGGCTAGCCAGTGAGTTTTCCTATTAAAGCAAACCACACACATTCCTATTCAAATTTTCTGCACCACTTGTTATTCTATCAAAAGCAAATTTCAATATTTTGGATATTTTTTTTACTTAGGCTCTGCTAGTAACAAATTGTATTGTGTGTAGATGTCAAGGTTTTGGTACAGGGTAGCTGCAAGGGTGGTCTCTGTGAAGGCCAGGAGGCTTCCATATGCTGGAAACAATAGGTTCTAGCTGGCTTAAAAATGGACCCAGTGCTGGACATGACTGTGCCTATCATCAAAGCTGGTTGCACATTTATGAATATGTATTTAAGAAAGGACAAAACACCATGCAGCAGTGATGAGTAAGAAGAGATGAGAAATAGCTCTATGAGCACAGAGCTCAGAGGAGGGTGAGGAGAAGGAAGTGCCTCCATATTCCAGAGCAGTGATTGCCCCACAGATATCCACAGTGCAGACCACTGAGGAGCGTGCAGTGGAACATATATTTCCCTGCAGCTTGTGGAGACCATAGGAAATGTGTGATGGAAAGGAACAGCAGAGAAGAAATGTTATAGACTGACAATAACCTCTCGTTTCCCATCCCATCCTTCACCTACGAGGGACAGAACAAAAAGGAGTTGGGAGTGAAGGAATGAAATTCAGCATGGGAAAAGGAAAGGGGAGGAGGTGTTTTAATTTTTATCATTGTTTCTCACCACCCAAATCTATTTTAATCAGCAATAAATAAAATGAACTTTCCCCAGTTTGAGTCTTCCCCATGGTAGTAACTTGTTAGTGATCTCCCTCTCTTTATCCCGACATGTGAGCTTTTCCGTTTTACCATGTTCTTTTGAGGAGAGAGTGAAAGAACAGCTGAGTGGACATCTGGCAACCAGAAAAAATCAACCTGCAACATTAAATTTTCTCCTTTGCTTAATTCTTTAAAGGGCTGGATGTAATCATCTAAATAGCAGAAAAAAAATAGTAATGAGAATCTTAGTGGAAAGAAAGAGACCAATCTTTGGCTGGTGTGAATCCATAGAGTTCTGCTGTTGCTCATGGATACAATTATCAAGATAAAATAAATCGAACAGTCTTCTGCTTTAACCAGCTGAACATCTGGTCTGTGATTTTGTTTTGTGAGAGAAATGGCAGGCTAATTATGATTATTTTATTACTATTTGTGTTTACTTGTTTTTGGTTTTTTTTTCTCAGCATGTTCAATCTGAAGTAATCCTAATAGTTCTGCTTTTAAGACCCTTCTTAAAAGTCACTGTATACAGCTATGTAGAATTTGCATTATTACTAGTTAAATTACAAACAAAAAACAAAACAGGTAAAGAAACAAAAATGTTAGGTAATTCTAAGCAATCTAGATATGAAGTTTTGCAAATTAATTACTATAAATATGCAGGGTACAACAACCATGAGTGAGTTATCAGCATCCCTGTTGGATGTACAGACCTGACAAGAAAGGGCCTAGAGTCAGATGAGCAAAAGGGAACACAAATCGATAAAATGGGGATTGAGCAGAGGAACCTCTAGCAATGAAGTGCCTAAAGGACACTATCATGAAGTAAAATCACGCATTCCTCCTGGGAAATAAACACGCTGGGATGCCTCTCTGGAGTCTGTACAGTAACAAGAGGAACTAGAGACTTGTATGAAGTTGCAGGTCTATGATCTTGCTAGGAACATGGAGGTCTGGAAAGATGGCTCATTTAAATGCAGCATTACAATGGAGGAATACCAGCTCTTTAGGAGGGTTCAGCTGGGAGTTTGTGGAGAGGAGCTGCCCTTTATGCAGGAGAAGACCTGACAAGCATGGAACTCTAACTAAGGATGTCTGTATGCTAAGAATTAGAAAATAGTTCTAAAAAGGATAAATGCACTCATAATGTATAGCATCTAGAAAAAAAATGATCTGTTTGGTTATTGATGTGAGTTATCCTCCAAATGAAATAACAGGGAGAAATCCAGAAGGTAGAATGGCAGCTTGTTTGTGTATGTGTTTGACATACGGATAATCAAAGAAATAAATTGTTTGCTTTGATTCTCATCCCATTGTCCTGCAAAGAATTAACCTGAGCAGATGACAGTATTTACCTTATGAATATGGAAATCAAAGAAAAAAAATAAAATAAAAAAATAACAGTAGCACAATCACTATTTTCCCTGCAAAACTGAGCTAATAATTTATTTTCTCAGTGTAGGTTTCAAGGTTTAAAAAAATACCTACATACAGTTTGGTAGCTTTATTTGTCTCAGAACATAGATGAGATTTATCATGTAAAAATTATCTTTAAATTATACAAATTTCTCTTCCTAAGTGAAAGTAGTTCTGGAAACTCGACACTAAGAGCAACAAACAACTGTGTCCCACTTCTACAGAGTGGACCAACAAAGACAATTTGAACTCTTCTGCTAATCCATCCTAAAGCATCCTGTTTTCAGTATTCAAACTAGAACTATGCTGTTTCTTAGCTGCAAAACTCTGATATTCTGTGTGTATATGTGTATATATGTGCATGTCTGTATTCGTACATAAATACATAAGTAAACCACTGAAGAACTGTTACAATGATTAAATGGTCTAAAACTTCCTGTCAGTTAGCAGACCAGAATTTTGTGCTTATTTTATATATATATATGTACACACACATATATATATATTAAGATTTGAGGCATTTAAAAAAAAAACATTTGACTAAATGGAGTACATGAGCCCATTTCCAAGGGGTGTCAGAGAAGTGAGAAAATCTCTAGAACTTATTTTTCTACCAGTGAAACCTGAATGGCACTGAACTATCTATTCAGCCAGGAGGAAACTGGGGTCCTGGTCAGAGAATCTAGCAAGATTTTGATCAGAGACAGCTTTATAGTTGTCATGTATCCTGTTCTGTAAAGTATATTGGTTTTGTACTTTTCTAATCAAATATCTGAATTGTTTCCAACAGGGCAAAAGATGATTAAACCAGTATCTGCCAAGACATCATCTAATGAAATACTCAGTGAAAGTGTAGTAATAGGAGCTTTATCCAGTCTGAACTCCTGTCAGGATCCTGAAGGCACTATTAGGTCCCTACCAGCTTCACCTGGGGCTTCCAGACACTTTTACAGGCCCAAGAGGTCTGGAAATCCTCTGGCCCTTCAGTCCATGTCTGAGCTGTGTTAGAAGATTACTAGACTCCAATTCAGATACAGCTGTTCCTAAATCTGGTCATTATCCAGCACTAGTAATGATATTTGGGTCTCTGCTACTCACACAGATTGGATACAGTGGTACTTGGCCTTGGCCTGAAAGGCTTTTATGCTGCAGGTCTAGTTGTCCTCTCCACTATCTACCCCTTAGTGACCTGCCCTGTTCTTGCTGTAAATGATAATTTTTACTCTAGGAAAGATTCTTTTGATTATCAAAGCTATTGGATTCCAGTGGTTTACAGAGACATTTTCACATTAATGCTGAGGGGAGAAGATAAGGAGAAGAATGCCTGTTCAAAATAGAACAGTTAATGCAGTTTTTTATAACTTATTTGTTTCATCAGACACTGGATGTAAATGAATGCACAGGTATGTCCTCATATAGAGGACTCCTATGAATGCATAGGAGTCCTCTATTATAATGAACTTTAACCCTGTGTAAAGTGGTTTCAGAGCAAGAAGCTTATGCACAGTGCTGAATGATACACAGCAATTATCTTGCTCTGAAAAGGACTATGTTCTTGGCTCTCCAGCTCTACTGGAAGCTTTGGAGCCCCATTCTGATCACGTACTGAACCCTTGATGTACATAAGGCAGAAGTCCCCTAGAGCTCCTGGGTCTTCATGGGGGAGGGCTGGGTATCTATGTCCAGCAAGGCAGTGGCTTGGAACAGGTGCCGACCCATTTCCTCCCAGGAACCTTTTATGTTGAGTGAGTTTAATTTTGGCACCTAAAATGAGATGAACTACCACTAGTCCCACCCATGTGAGGTTTGTCCAAATATTGTCAAAACATAAGGTTCAGTTAGGGCTCAGTCACTAAGTTTATTTGAATCCTCCGTCTTTGGTATGAAGACATGCTGTAAGTAAGCCAGACAGGCAGGCAGGTCAGGACTTAAAAGAGTTTGGACCGACCCATATTTAGAGTACAGATATGAAAATCATCAACTTGTAGAAGACCTGTGGAGCAGGATGGTTTCCAATCAAGATGACTGTGACACGTAACCTGAACATTTTTATCTTCATCCAGATGTTGAACTGCTTTAGAATATAAATGGAGGGTTGCTCTTCCCTTCAATTACTGCAGAAGAACTAATCACTGCAAATTGACTTTCTTCAAAGGTCAAGAGTTTCCAAGAAGGGTTAGTTCCTGAAAATGTTCCTTGTGGTGTCCTTGGAGACACCTATGCCATTTCTATCTTAACTGTGTGCTTTCAACTGCTCGAGGCCTCTCACAAACTTAACACAAAATATATAGAAAAATGCCCTTCCATTAGATCAGCTTACATGTTTTACAGAAAAAAACACAGGATTGTTAAACAGCGCAGTTGTCTCTGAACTGACTCTCTATTTGTCAGAGGTGAAATGGCAACTTTTCAGTACCTCCACCTCCATTAATATGCTTCCAAGAGAAACAAAGCTTGAAAAATGTGTTAAACCTCTTTTGCTGCACCACAAAATGACTTAGCTCCCATTTAATTTTATCCATGATTATTTACAATAAAATGACTTTCATCTGCCTATAAATCCTTACCTGGTACATTCTTTTTCCAAATTGCTTTATTAATCCTTAGTTATTATTAATTAGAAATGGCACAAACAGCACAATCATTTTCTTAACTCTGTCCGACAGCTGGGCTTTAATAGACTACAAAGCATTACTTTGGTTTCTGGGATTTATTTTTCTCCTACATTAGATATGTCACATGGTGGAAGAAGGTGAAAAAAGGGGAGAAATAATTCCAAGTGTCCTTTTTAACTTGAGTGATGCAGACAGGCAAAGAAGCTAACTGCTTTTTATTCACAATTATTCAGTATTCTTTATTTTCCATAGCCCCTCCTTTATATATCAGCTTACTCATCTGTTACTAGTAATATTAGACCCTCTCTGTTGTGTCCATAGGACCTACAAATTATATCATGTGTAACACAAATCAAATTCTTTCCCTGCAGTGATGATTGATCAAGCAGAATATTCACATTTAACAGTGTAAGATCTTGGTAATTGCTTATCTCAGGAAGAGCGGGCTATTTCCCTGGACTGACACTTGTTTGTCATGCACTTGCTAACCATGTTTCTTTGATTTTAGCTATCTACTGGAAGTCCTACTGATGATGTAAAAGGCAGGTAAATAACTTATGAGCACCATGGATGGATTAGCTTTCAACTTCTACATCTAAACAGTAAGAATGGGAAAGTGCTGATAGCACTGAAAATATTTCATTTTTTTCAATCATTTATTTATTTATTTACTTACTTTTGCATTTTGCACACAACACCAAATGATTTTTTCTTCTAATCAACATTTTGGTATTGCTTTTAATGATCACCTACATAATGATTAGCCCATGGGGTAAAAGTGTGACTGTTTCTTCTCAGCTTATTTTACCGTACTCTCATATATTCTATTGATCCTACTTCAAAACACAGAGAATTAAAGAATTCCAGTCTTCTACATCCAAGGTTTCACATATGCTTCATTGGAAATTTGAGAACACTACCTATTTCTGAATTGAAGAAATGCTTTATAATTGGATATTGAATTTTTCTAATACAATCAGGACAAAGGATATAAAACTGTAGAAAATGGAATGCCTATGACAGAGAGAGCTATGAATTTACAATGCAAATGTAAGAAATATGGCCCAAGGACTATGCAAATGTTCAGATGAAAAAAAAAAATATAATGGAATATTTTATAAAGGGTTTTTTGTTATTAATATCTTCTTAAACATTTACATAAGTGTGTAAGAAAAGGAAAATGAAGAACTGCACATAGACCAGGCCATAATCTAATAGTAAAAGAGATCCAATGCATAGTGCTCAGGGAGGCTGAGAAAACATGGAGGAAAGATACAGTTGAAGACAACTCCGAAGAATGATCAAGACTTAGGGACTTGCTATTGAAACATATTTCTTTTAGATAAGGGACCTAATTTTTTGAAATAGTTTTTAAAATAACTTTCCTTTTATATACTTAAATAAGCTAACATGTTGTCTATTATTATTATTATTATTATTATTATTATTATTATTATTATTATTATTATTATTATTATTGTTGTTGTTGTTGTTGTTGTTGTTGTTGTTGTTGTTATTATGGTTGTTTTTTTTGTTTTTTTTTTCTTCCAGTATCTTATGTGACTTTAGAACAACTTGATCTTCTTTGAATTTAAAATCTTGATTCCTGGTGTGCACAGAGGCACTTCCGGATCGCAGTGATACAGTGAAAATTTTACTTGAAAGGTTATAATCAGGGAATACATATGTCGATACAATGTACTTAGTGGATGGATAAATAAATATTATATAGGGATTATTTCTAAAACTTGAAAGTTAATTTATGCAGTATTATTTTCCTTTTCACTCTTTGATGAGCTTTCTTTTTACAATCTTAGAAAAGTAATTTCTGTTAAAGAAACAGCTTCTTTCTACTTCCTGATAGTCCTTATGCAGTCTATTATGAACAGAAGTCATCCATGGTATAACTGGTGTCTCCAAATATTAAATGCTTCTGACACACACCATTCTATTTTTTTTAATGTTTTGAAATGTATTTTTATATGTTTTGAGATGTGTTCTGCAGACAAAGAGCTTCTAAGAACTAAGATTAAACCTGTAGTAAAATTCTCTCACTCTAAAGTTTACATGCTCGATATAATAGCATTTCATAATGACATAAAGCTGTGTGTTGTACTTTTTGGCTCTTTAAAATGTGTCTAAAATGTTTACTTAAAGCATGGGGGATTGGTAACACTTGAGGTTCTCAAGATTCAATTAGTTGTGGTAGTTTCTGTATCTGGAAAACACCAAGTGTTATAAGAGGAATGTGATACTAGAGGTACTACAGCTATATGTAAAGATCCTTCTCAGCAAATGCAATTCCAGTTTTTTTGCAGACTGGGAATGAGCTTGGCACTTTCAACAAATTACTTCATAGACAAGAAATCAGAAGTTTTTTCAGGTTTTATTAAATCAACTCAAACTTTATGGAGAAAAGTCTTCTTTCTATGCACACCATTATGCTGCGTACTGTAAACTGTCAGAAATGCTTAATTTCATCCTGAAAATGTCTCTCCCTTGATATTTATTTTTGTTAAAAAGAAAAAACAAAGTTGAAATTTACTTTTACACCACACACACATACACACCAGAAAAGAAAAGAAAATCTTTTCAATTATAAATACAGAATTCTGTGAAACAGCTGCAACACTTTTCTGCATTCTTTGTTTCTGACTGCTTTCCCTTCATGCCTTGAGCACCCAAAAGGATTAATTCTAGGTAGTTATTTAAATATAGTTACTTGCTAAAAATCCTCTGCCAAGATCAGAGAGAAGGGATTAGGATTAAACTGTTCTAATCAAAAGTATTTTTTTCTTTCCTCATAGCGGCTTTTTTTTTTTTTTTTTTCCTTCAAGAAACAAGCATTAACACTATAGTGACAAAACAATATTGTAGAGTGCATATTTCTTGGTGCCAATAAACATCTTCCTTACCAAATACAGAAAAAGGGTTTTCTTTTACCTTTGTCTACAAATGTCTCATGAATGACTAAGGATTATATTAATGTACCATGTATTAAATTAAAATGCTGTCTTAACAATGTGTGTTTTTGCTTTTGTCAGTTTGTAGAATGGCTTTCACTTCCACAACTTTTCATCAGAAGTCGGACACAGAAAGCTTATGCCTATGACTTCAGTTAAAAATTATTCTTGGACTTTCAATTATGGATTATTCTTGGACTGACTGTAGTTTTAATAATAACAAATGTAATGCTTTCCTATGAACTTGACTTCTCTGTAGCAGCTGAGATGCAATAAAAGATTATATACAAAATATGTCAACAAGCTGTAGGGAATATGGAAGTTTCACAGCTTCTGATCAGCTGAACTAATTGAATTGGTACAGAGTATTATGTATCTCCCATTCCTCAGCATCACAGAAATAGGGAACAAACTAGCAGTTCTGTGGGAAAAAAAAAAAAAAAGAAAAGAAAATTTATCACATGGCTACTAAGAGACACTGTCCATCTAGCACTTTCTGACAGCGGTTTTACTACATTTTTAATACTCTTTGGTCATTTTGATGGTATTGTGCTGGCAGAATAAGATTTTGAGTTGTTTGAGACAACACTTTGATACATGGAGAGGAGAAAAAAGACACTCTACCTGAGACCTGAGATTGTTTTTGATTATTTTATTGCCAATTTTTAATTACTAGTAGCTCAGTGAAAGAATGAGGAGTGTAGTTAGACAGGAGTTGCTAACTGAGCACAAGGGGTGAGGCAGATCCTAACTATTCTGGGAGTAGAATATAGTCACTGCTAATGTGGTTTAGGAAAGAAGTGCTTTGGTGTGAGAGACTGAGAGAAGGCAGAAGTGATGGAAGCTAACTGTGTGTATTTATGTCAAGAATTATGTACAGGAATGAGAGAAACTATCAAAAATATGCTTCTTTTGTTGTTTCTTAATTAATTGTGCAACTATGTCTGCTAATTAATTTATGAGTAATTTAACAATCTCTGTACATAAGTAAGTCTTCTACTAAATAAATCCTTCTCTTCAGAAAATGAGTGTAATTGCATTGATGGTAAGTAAGAAATAATGTCTATCACATTGCTAAAACATCTTGTATTGTATATGAAGGCTAGCTCAGCTGAGGTGGGATCATCATCGATTATGGGGATTGTTGAGTAAACAGAATGTGAATGCAGTTGGCAGGACATTTTCATAGTCTCATTCAGCAGGGAGCCCTCAGTAGATCAGAGATAACATAGACGTTAATCTCTTGGGAACTGGAACTCTCTCTTTCACAGTGTGTCTCTAAAATTCACAGCATAATCATGACTAGGCAGTATTAGCAGTAGTGCAAGTGTCAATAAGAATTTTGTTTAACTGTCCATTTGATCTTGCTATAATTTACTAAAGTTCAGAGGCTTAACAATTTCAGTTAGGTGAAGAGATTGATAGTGGAGTTTTTGAGACAGCCTTATTTACCTAGAGGAGAACACACAGCTTTTATTTCCCCGAAGCTCAAACAAGAAACTATTCACATTTTGTTCTACTCTTCCTCTATCGATTTTCTGTGTCTTTTCTTGCTAGCCTTTTTACTGTATTACATACGATCTGGTCTGTGATGACTGGGGAGCTGGCCTGGATCCATGAGGTGTCCCAGTACTGTCATAGTTTTTGGGAGGGCCTCTAGTTAATGTCATCGCAAAGGCCTTGTTTCTGAAAACTGGTGCACTGACCTCATATTGTCCGTTTCTCAGTTTAAAGGGAAAGAAATTCTAGCTTTGGTTTTTCCTGTATATGCTGCTGGATTCTTTTACTCTGGGATTGTTCAGTCTGGAGAAGAAGAGGCTCAGGGGACACCTTATCACTCTCTATACCTGAAAGGAGGTTGTAGCAAGGTGGAGGTAGGCCCTTCTCCCATGCAGCAGTAACAGCATGAGAGATAACACCTTTAAATTGTGCCAGGGGAGATTCAAGTTGGTTGTTAGGAAAAATTTCTTCTAAGCAAGAGCGTTGAGGCATTAGAGCAGGCTAGCCAGGGTGGTGGTAGAATCACAGAATCATGGAATGGCCTGGGTTGAAAAGGACCACAATGATAATCCAGTTTCAACCCCTTGCTATGTGCAGGGTTACCAACCATCAGACCAGGATACTCAGAGCCACATTCAGCCTGGCCTTGAATGCCTCCAGGGGTGGGGCATCCATAACCTTCTTGGGCAACCAGTTCCAGTATCACCAACCTCTGTGTGAAAGACATCCTCCTAATATGTAACCTAAGCCTCCCTTGTCTCAGTTTAAGACTATTCTCCCTTGTTTCAGGTTTTCAAAAATAGAGTAATTGTGGCAGAGGACATAGATACTGAGCATGCAGAAATGGGTTGACATTTGGACGAGGCAATGTTAGTGGTCTTTCCCAACTTTAATATTACTATGATTCTGTGATCCTGTAGAGTGAGTTAGTATAACTTTAGCAAGAATAATTTGACAGTTTTACTTGCCCCAGAATCAGCAGAGATGACAAAGATATATGTAACAATGCTGATACAAACATGAAAAGAATGTTTCAAAAACAGAACAAATTGAAAATATGTACTAGTTGGATATCGCTCCAGTTGTTTAACTTCTTGCTTAAAATCTCAGATTTGTAACAAAAAAACAAAAAAACAAAAAAAAACCACAAAAAAAACAACAACAAAAAAGCAATTGTTTATTTTATTTTATTTTTTAATTTTTTTAATTTTTTTTATTTTTATTTTTTTTTGCGGGGGAAGCCATGCGGTCTTTTTATTGGCTTCTTGTCAGTCTTACTAGGGTAATTGCTCCCAAACAGTATAAGAGATTTCTATTGTATTTCTCAGATGTAGTTAACTTATGTGTAAAGGCTTACTTGCTTTTTTTTTTTTTTTTTAAATATGTTCAGATTCTCAGAATCTTTAGAACAACACCAGCAAGTTATGTCATTTATATAATTGACTCCCTCTTTAGTATGTCTTGTCTGATGAAGGCATGAAGAGAAAATCTATATCTCCCAGTCTTTCCTGTGTGTCCATGTAATCAACATTATTTCAACATTATTTTATGCCTCATGTGAGATAATAGCTTCTTTTTGTTATCTGAAGCAATTAATTATAATCTAATCTAATGCTACCTCCAATCTTATTCTTCTTCCTCCTATGTAAAACTCATAACAAAATTAACTAGATATTGTGTTGAAACATTGGTAGGCAGGATGACAAAAGATGGTTTACACAGATCAACTCCTGCTGAGATCTGGCTTCCTGTATTGCTCTATGCTTTCCTTCTGTCAAAAGGCATTAAAAAAGGACTCCAGTATTTCTGCAAAGAAGTAAAGACAATGTGCCTTTTATAGACTCCCATTTGCGGAGTATTTGGGATGGTGCTCTACATGTGTCAACATTTTCCTTGTTACAATTGCCAGTTACAAAGTGTGGCCATCTTGAACTTTCTTTGACAAAATAACTGATTCTATAATTTGCAGAACATGATTTGTCAGCCTGATCTTTAATGGAAAAGAAGAAAAATCTCTTCTCAGAAACAGAGAGACCTACGAAAGACTTCTCCTTTGGTCCAGATGTAGGTTTATGTTATACATTTTTGTCATGAAGGTATGCAAATCTCTTTGATCTTCAGTTTATGTAAATATCTCACTGATTATTTTTAAGAAGCTAACATCTATTTTTATGCTTGTGTATTCTGGATACTAAGTAAAATATTTTGTTTTATTTTTATATATACAGTTGTTTGAGCCTTACTGTCTTTTTGCTTGGAGTAAAACAGAACCTACCACTAGCCCTATGGAGACTTGGCACCTGACTCCTCTAATATTGTCAAAACCATCAGCAGCTCAAGGCCCTTTGAGAGAACACACTGCTGCTTTTTCTAACTTTATGTTTGTTTGTTTTCTTTTTGTTGTATGTGTCTAAAAAAGAAGTCACTTCTATGAAATGAAAAAATGCAGGCACTTACTATCAGCTGTACCTGTGTGATTTTCAGATATTCAGTTGTGGGATACATCAGTGAACATTTATGGATTAGGCACTATAGTAAGCTTTCTCATGGTACAGTAACTGAATAGGTCCAATGTTGACTCTAATAACTCTTGAGAATGTTTACATCGGTCACCTCTGAAATTATTCTGTTCACTATAGGTCAGAATAACAGCTTATCTTTTTCATGACTCAGAAAGGATGTGGGATTTTAAAACAGCCCAAGTGCATAAAAATAGTTACTGGTCTAGCCAGTGCATTCATGTTTACTTTTCTGAAGAAGTATTAGAAGTGATGAGCTCTCAAGAATGTACTTTGTATGTTCAGAATTCACTGAAACTGAACAGATGCTTTCCAACTTTGTTGATGTTCTTATTATGGCATTTCAGACCTTTGGAAACTTTTACTCTATATTGTAGATGTTTTAAACTGCCCAGAAAGATATGCATGTTGAATGTTAAAGGGAACTTAATAGATTAAAGATCCACTTCATTATTCATCTGCAACTTGATGTTAAATGTTCTTTGGATAAATATGGCAGCACAGGCCAGGCTCAGAGGGACTGATCATTGTTGAGAGGAGTGAATCATGAGGTGCTCAATTTTCTGGAGAAAGTGGAAGTGCTCTGACAATGGGGAATCCTTTGAAGCTGAGAAATCTTGTTCTGAATTGACAGAATCAATATCCATGACATAGGTTTGAATGTTTTTCTATTATGCATTCAGACCTGCTTCCAAAGCACCAAGGGATCTTCTTAGTTAATCACTAGCATTACCCATGACAGGAATCTGTGAGGGCATAAATAGCTTACCCAAGTTATTTGTGTGGTAAATGCTGTCAGATGGAGTTTTTCTTTTAATGTATTATGCAGACTCAGAATATTCTTTATCAGAGCACAGGGATGCAGAGCAGAAACAGTCTGGGAAACCATTCTTACTACTGGCATAAATTTTAGCCCCTTTGCCAAATGCCCCTTTCAGCAGCATGGTAAAACAAAAATAAAAACACAACAAGCAAGCAAACAGACAAAACCAAAAACAGAAGGGTCTTCAGTGAGAACAGCCCAGACCTCTCTTGCATAGATTAAAGTATCATCATGCATTAAATTAGTATAGATTGTCTGACCTGAAGTGCAACCTGAAAACACTGCTGCCTCTCTGTCTCATTATACTGATTGCTCAGTGGAGCTCATCTGCACATACTTATAAGATTCAGTAGTAACTGCTATGGTTGAACTTACTATACCTGTACAAATTGTCTACTCCACTGTACATGTACAAATATGAAGTTCATACTAGACTCCAGCTTGTGCCTGAGGGCACATTGAGTTGCATAGGACCCATAGGCAGCATCAGGTAACCAAACCTATGCATAGAACTGGCCAGGTTCTCTGACAGGTGGACTGAATATGCGTACTAGGTGAGCAGTACTGGTGGATTGCACAAGCCATCATGCAGTATCTTTAGTATTTGACTGTTTGAAGAAGTGGACTAATTGCCTCTAAGTTCCTTGTCCAAATACAATTCTTTTTCTTTTTTCAAACTTCTCCTCAAAAAGCCATTGAGAGTCTTTTCATTGGTTAGGTTTTTTGTTTGTTTGCTTTTTTAATACTTTCAGTTGTGATATGTTTGTAAGGCTTGTGTTTTTCTTCTTGTGTAACAAAATCACTGCAGTAGTTGTTTTGTTTGTTTGTTTGTTTGTTTTTTTCAAGTACTTGCACAAACTCATGGGATTTACTTATTTCAGAAATATTCATTCCAATAGAGTTAATACTTCTATGCATTATGTATGTAATTCACATATTTAGCTGGATCTGAATGCAAAGGCCTAAATTTGCCATTCTATTTATACCTCTGGAGTCCATGTTTCACTCATGTTCAGGCCTGTAGTGTACATAATTATTCTGAGTTTTACCTTTGATTCACTTGAGATATTCTTGTCTGTTGGATTTTCCAAGTGCTGCTATCACAAAAGCACTTCTACTTTTGATTTCTGCTTCTGACTCTCTCTCCTTTGTGATGGTAATTTGGAGATACCTGAATGAATCCACTCATTCAAGTTTCTTAACTTTGATGTAAATTTCTTGTTGTGTTGGAGATTTTTCCATTGTTCTGGCTCTGTCCGTTTCTTCCTGTTTGATCAGCAGTCCACAGGTGGTAGCTTTGTTGTTAAGTCTGCTAGCTATAGTTGTTTTTCTTCCAGTCAAATTGGTATAATCTACAAAGCAAAGATTATAGATCTTTTTCCACTAGCTGATAACTTTGTCTTACTAGAATGTTCAAGCACTTCAAACTAATTTTCAAGAAAAATATGAATAGAGGTTCTTCTAGGAGAAATCACTGATCTCAGTGTCTTGAGGGAAGACATCTTGTGCATTTGTCTGTGTGACTGAAGGAACTGTCTTTCTACCTTATATACTGGTGCTCATGGCATACCATTTTTTAATTTTACCTTTGCTATTCCGTTTTTTGAGGACTTACTCAAATATTTAATGAATCTCAAATCACTTCAAGGAATCTAAAGATGCAGGGTATGCTAGGTGTCAGTGCTCCCTTCTGAAATGAATTTTTATTTTGTGGAATCTGTGTTGTCGATATATTAGGAGCGGATAACATGTTAATGAACAGTTAAAATGAATGCAGCTTCTGTGCCAAGAATATGTTGGTAACAAACCTACCTCACTTATCAAAGTTTTCACAGGAGAAACTCCAAGTGGGCACACTGGCACACAAAAATATTCGATTGTTCTTTGGTTAAGTCAAACATGATCATAGACAAGAGATGGATTTCTAGTCATAAAAAAAAAAAAAAAAATGAAAGAAAAAAGAAAAAAGATACAACAAGGGGAAATAGTGAATCCTCCAAGTCACAGACAACAGACAATAAGACAATAGCTCTAACTTGGAGCTATTTATTGCGAAAATTCACAGCTGTGATTCTTGGAATGTGATGGTCATCTAGCTTTATGCAGATGCTTAATATATGAAAAGTGTGTAAGTACACTGCATGCTGGATTTCAAATAAAGCTAGTAGGCAGAGTGATTCAGAGATATTTAAATTCTCAAAATGAGTTATTTTCTTTAATTTAGGACTGTATCCAAATTAATAAGCCTTGACCGTCAGCCAGCCAACTTGCCTAGGGAAGTGTACACTTGCCTTGCGTACTATTATTGCCTAGAATATGTTCCTTCACTGAATTTTCTTCACTGTTATAATTCCAAGCCAGAAACTGAGTGCCCTGCTGCCTAAATCCTAATGTTTGCAACGTCCTTTAAAGTCTGTACAGCAAAGGAAGGTATGTCCTAGTTTTAGAGACAATTTAAATGTATCTGAATTGATTAGTTAGTACTGGTCCAAGCCCCCAGATGCTCAGTTTGATGTAAGCTTCTTTCAGATTTCTTTAGATCTGCAGCATATACCCACATGGAACAACATACATTCATAATATCAGTCATGCTTAGTTCAGATTTCATAAGTTGCCTAATCATGCAGTGAAAAGTCCACTGCTTTTTAAATGATTTATTATTACTGAATAGCTGAGAATTCATGTGGCTGTGACTTGGAAAAAATAGAGAATTAACATTAAACAAGGAATTGTTAGTAAGCATCAAAAAATCAGTGAACTGAAATTCAGTGTGGTTCCCCAAACCCTATTGCACATCCTTAACCCAGTTCTCTTTCTCTGAAATACTTCTTTCAATGGTCTTACTGGCTGTTTAAAAATCACTGACTTCCTGAGTTTAGTTAGTGATCTGTTTGTTGAGATAACTGGAGGAGATGATGGGAAAAACAAAATGGATAGGATTCATCAGGGGAAGTGCTGGTGCCCTGGGCTCCACTCACAGCTAGTAGAGATCTAGTCAATACAGTGAATAGAGTCTAAAGTGCAATTCTTCTTCTTCTTAAGAAGCTGTCTAAAAGAAGTGAAATGAATTAAACCTTGGAAGTGCCCATTACTCTCCACTGACTTGAAAGGGAGCAGTGGGGGACTTATCTTCCATGCAAGCAGCTGGCCTTCAAACATTTAATTTGAATGCTGTCTAATGCAGTCAGTAGTACTTCACAAGTGTGAAAAAATACCTGTGAATTTGTAACACGTATGCCTATCATTTTTGAAGGCTGGGAACTTAGGAACTCAAGTTTAAACAAAAAAATGTTTGTTTCAGCTTACTTGGTATATATATTTGTACATATGTAAACTGTTCAGGCACTCAATGACATTCCTTTCTGCTCTAGATTCCAGATGGTCAGCAGCAATTTGGGGGTTAGAACTGGAGAAGAGTATGTGGTTGACAAGAAGTTAGTTATTCTGTGTAGTTGAAAATATCCGAGCTTTAGCTAGGAGTTTTCAGTGATTTACATCTAAGGTTTCTTAACTAAGATTAACATTATGGTTGCTGTGAATCTAGCGGTAGAATTCTTAGGCTTTTATTGTTTCTCCTACCAGTCAAAGATGTTTAAAGTCACGAAATTATGAATTTCTCTTTCTGGCTGCATGACTGAACCTTGGATATCTACTTCAAGTTCTTCATATTGAACTTTAAAACTTATAAAACATGATGCATGGAAAACATTTTTCTCACTTCATAAGCAGAAAGGAAAATAAAAAAGCTTAATGTAGAAATGCAATTTATATTAAAACCTTTGCCACTCATGGTTCATTCCTATGATCTCAAATGCACATCCATTACGTCCCTGTATTAAATGAGTGAAAAAGGGACAAAACAGAAGCTGCTTGATTTTATGAGGCAAAGAAATAATGACAGAAAAATGGGGATTTTTGTTTGTTCTTTGGTGTGAATTGGCACAGGCATTATGATGAAGTGAAAATGCAGAGGTTAATTGAAAAATGCGATAAACAAAGCCCCTTGAAGGTCTCAGAATAATTTTGCCTGGCAGCACTGACAGCCTTCTACCATCAGGCAATAAACCCATTCTGAATTGCTGGAGAAAAAAAAAGAAAAAAGAAAAAAAAGGAAAGAAAAGAACAGAAGAAAGAAAAAACCCTTAAAGTTAATAGCGTTTCTGTTCCTTCCACCTCATTTCAACCCAATTATAACTAGGAAAAGTCATTTTGTCTAATTTGCATTAATGCACCTCTATGGAAAAATAGCTTAGACAGAGAATTTGATCTTTTTTTCTTTTCTTTTTTTTCCTTCCTTCCTTCCTTCCTTCCTTCCTTCCTTCCTTCCTTCCTTCCTTCCTTCCTTCCTTCCTTCCTTCCTTCCTTCCTTCCTTCCTTCCTTCCTTCCTTCCTTCCTTCCTTCCTTCCTTCCTTCCTTCCTTCCTTCCTTCCTTCCTTCCTTCCTTCCTTCCTTCCTTCCTTCCTTCCTTCCTTCCTTCCTTCCTTCCTTCCTTCCTTCCTTCCTTCCTTCCTTCCTTCCTTCCTTCCTTCCTTCCTTCCTTCCTTCCTTCCTTCCTTCCTTCCTTCCTTCCTTCCTTCCTTCCTTCCTTCCTTCCTTCCTTCCTTCCTTCCTTCCTTCCTTCCTTCCTTCCTTCCTTCCTTCCTTCCTTCCTTCCTTCCTTCCTCCTGGCTTAAATTTTGGTGGTGATTGTTAATTTAATGGGAATGGGATAAAACAATCCCATGTAAAAAGAATTACACAATTTTAATTTAGGAATGAGGATTTTCATATTAACATAGAAAAGGGAAAGAAATTGTAGTAAAGTTCTAAATATGTTATGATGAAATCAGTTAAATACAGTTGTTGTTTTGTTTGTTTTTTATTTATTCTATGCACAGAAATACTACCTCTGTCTTTCCTCAAGTGTATGTCAATTGGCATGTTTCTGTGAAAAGAACTAAAGGTTTTGTGGAGAGTCAATAGTTATATAGAATCAGGACATACTTCATAGAAATACACATTTCTGTGACTAAACTGTAAAGGTAGTGTTTTGTTATATATATATATATACATATATGTATTTGAGATAATATATATTTCCCAAGTACAATTTTTAGAGAGCAAAGAAATAAAGATAGGCCTAAAATATATTTCCAGCTATATTAAACAGGCTATTTGCATAAATTTTAGCTGTGTGTGGAATCAAACCACACAGTGTGCTGAGTGCATTTTAAAATAGAACCAGTATGCATGTAAGAAAAAGAGAACATTTCCATTTCCATGCATATCTTGTGCAGAACTCAGTCACGGTTCCTGAGGACTGAAGTCACTGTTATGACAGTATCTACCCCAAAGGAAATTCACAGACAGGAAAAAGAAAACAAAAAAAGGGTAGAAAATCCTACTTGCAACCAATGTTGTTCTAAGCCGCAAGAAAAGCCTGCAGATTTCGCTAGAATTCTTCCTTATACTTCTGCAATAATTACTTAGTTTCAGATCTCCAGGTGGTGCAATGACTTACTTAGACCCTTTGCAATACAAAAAAAGCACTAGATTCTAATTCAGTATAAGAGTGTATTTAACTGAATGCCTGAAAAAGTGATATGTATCTTTATTTTCATGTAGCCAAAGATGCAAAGTTCTGTTAGTGCCTCGCATAAGAACAGAGGATTAAACAGGAATAGCAAGGCCAAAAAAACAGGTGTTCCACGCTGACACAGGTATATTCCCAGAATATGCAGCATGTGTATAATCAGAGAAGTGACTGCTCGTAGCCCATTCTGATGAAAGATAGAAAGAGATGCACAAGCAGGGAGGAGAGATGTCTGGAGTGAAGCTGAGCCTAAGAAAGGGGGAAGAAATATGCTTTCTGTAACTGTCATCTTTGTTTCCAAGCACTCAAATTACTATTTATATTATATTGCTAAGTGCACTCTCCACAAGTTTGTTGATGACGCCAATCTGAGAGGTGCAGTTGATACAACAGAAGGAAGAGATGCTGTCCAGAGGAATCTGGAAATTCTCGAAAAGTGGGTCCAGGTGTCGAGAATACACGCATCTGAATAATGTATGGAGTGCTGCCTGCATAATGTCATGAACAATTCTTGCTGGAACACTGAGAGATGTAAAGGTTTCTGTATCTGAATGTTGATGAAAGTTGGTGGTGACATCACATCTGAACAGTCCAGAGGACTACCAAACTCAGTCCAGGAACTGAAGCAATTTCTATTGCTATCAGCCAGGATGAGAGTTAGTTTGGTTATTTTAGATAAAATGCCAGAACAATTTTTCTATCCAGTTCTGCTGAAATGTTTAAATTCTGACAGATTTTCAATATATATTCTGGTGATTACATCAAAGGTTTGAGATTATTTTATAAATTTCCAATTGAAGTTATATCAATGGATAAATTAAAAAACAGCAACGTAGCTGCTCTGTGGAAACTATAATTTGGGAGAGACATCAAATCTTTAGTTTGTTCATTAATTTCATGTTGAAACTCTTGTAATCATCTTTTACCAGTAAATTTTTGTGCTCATTCTAATTTGCTTGTGTAGTCAATCGAGATCTCAGTTATTCTTAAAACAAATACATTAAACAGCTTGGAAGATAAGAGAGCCAGTCAGGTCATTAAATCAACATCAGGTTACAGAAAGGCATTATGTTTGTGATGACATTAATATGAGAAGGAAAGTAATAATCTAAACAATGACTGTGTAAACAATTCATATTGTATACACTGTACTTAGGAAACTAATACAATATTAATGCAGTTGGTGGTAAAAGTACATGGGAAAGCAAACACTAAAAAAAAACTCGGATCTACTTCAACAAAAATAGAAAAGGAATGTTGAAAATCATACAAGTGATCATGTGATCACTGAGACACTAGTGCCTTATTCAGTAAAGATTAGTATTCTTTTCCTTCAGCTGAGTCCTCTAGAATAGTTCTAGATGTTTGATGTAGTTGCCAGCAGTGTTGGCAGATTTATTCTTTATGGATTTTCTTTCTACTCAACAAGAAATTTGACAACTGTAGATGAATGATTAGAAAAGTGGCCCTGGGAGACAGAGTTTTTCAGTTTAATCTTTATCTGCTACTGGTTTCCTCTTCTGTGAGTAAATCATGACAGAATTTATCAGGAAAAACTTCTTTACAGAAGGAGTTGTTAAGCACTGGAATAGGCTCCCTGGGGAGGTTGTTGAGTCACCATCCGTGGATGTGTTTAAAAACCATTCGGATGTGGTGCTCAGGGACATGATTTAGAGGAAGGCTGTTAGAGTTAGGGAAATATAATTGGGTTGTGGTTGGACTCGATGATCTTTAAGATCTTTTCCAACCTAAGTGATTCTTTGATTGTATGATTCCATGAATCATAATCTGGAACATCAAGGTATTGAGTTTTTAAGTAGCATAGACTGTAAGTTCCTATTGATGTTATTGAGTACTGAGTTCTCAAATGTTTGGGCCTGAGTATGTATAGTAAAACACACTGTATTGGAAAAGGTATGTTTTAGAATATCGCTAGAAATATTAACGATATGCTGAATGGGGATGGATTGGAATGCAGTGTAGTTCTACAAGTTCTAGACAGTTCTGAAGATCAAATTGCCTGAGAACTTTATGTGCTTCTTATGCCAGTTTACTGGAAAGGATTTTTTTATTATTGTTATTTTTATTTTCTTCCATGTTAACCTTATAATTTAAGAGCAGTGTTCCCTTAGTAGGTATCTGTTATTCCTGTAGAATTTTTTTCTTCTTTCAAAAATTTTACATGTGTGTGTGTGTGTTTGTACATACTAAATATTACAGTTCAGGACTCCAGGTGAAATTCTTTCTCTTTTCATTGTTTAATAGTACACATAAAGTAGATGGCTATTCTGGTGGCCTGTATTAGGACAACAAGGTGGATACTCTGAGAATAGACCTCCAATAGAAGTTGAAGATAAAAGTAAATGTTGTTAAGTACTAATTTTGCAGCTAAAAGTCAGCTCATTCTATAGTCTTTCACATTAAGATGAAGTGCTGTTTTTTTTTTATTTGTTTATTTATTAACAAAATCAGAATATTAGGTGCACACCACTCAGAGCTCAAGGACTTGTCATTTGAAGTAGATTAGACTGATCTACCCAAAACAAGTACTTTTTTTTTTTTTTTTTTCCTGACAAAGTGCTAATAAACCCTTCTGGCAGCCGCACCGTTCTTTCAAGATCTTACTGTTTGTTTTATTTGAAGTGATGAAATTTACAGAGAACTGTTAAAAGGTTCTAATTGAATTTCACAGAAGGAGACCTGGTGTGACCCAAAATGGGGAAAAATAATCCTCAAAGCCTGTCTCTGTGGAAACACCGATTAAAAACGTTAAATGGGAAAGAAAGGTCCAAGCTAGAAATAATCAGTGTGAGACTTAATGAAGATTTTTGAGATAACTGAAGGTTGATAATGTCTACAAGATGTAAGGTGCATGAAAAGATTCACAACAACAGAAAAGTGTTTATTAAAACACCTTTTAAAAAACCTTGTGAAATAACAAAAGCTAACTTTAAAGGTTCCTATTAAAATAAAGCCTGGGTAAATTAGATAATTTCACCACCTACAGCTTTAACAGAACTTTTTACTTAGCTTTTATTTCCAGGTTTGGTTCACTTTGAAAAACTTTAACAATCATTGCCATGAGGCTTTTTATGAAGTTGGTGACTAAGAGCTACATAAATCATATTTTCAATAACTTTAAACAGACATGAAATGGGGTAACAAACTCTCCTAGTTGTGTCAAGGTAATTTGTGAATCTCAGTCTAACATTCCGATCATGCCAGATAAAAGACATGAAAGTTAACTTTGAAATATCTTAGGTTATATGCAGATTGACCCTGCTTTCAAGAGAGCTGTCATTTCTGTTCCTAGTTCATGATACAGCCCTTGGTATGCTCTGTATCCATACTGGAGTGAGATCTTAGCATAGAGTGACTTATTGCTCCCTCTCCTTTCTTGGGCAGATGAACAGACATTGCAGCTATGACTGTGCTATCTTGAACAGTAAGAGATAGATTGATGTGGCTTGTCACACCTGGTAAAGATTGTAACTTTCCTTTCTTCACTTTGATTAATGAGAAGGATACAACGTAAGATATTTGTTCTTAGCACTGACTGAAATATGAATCATTACAAAGAATTAGCTGCCTGTAGAATTATGTAATATGACTAATGTTGCCTTGGGAAGCATGTAAATAGCAAGGTGAGTCACTACCTACATTGGTTACTAGGTCACTTCTTGCAAAGCCAACAGGAGGTGAGCCAGCTTCAAGGCTGAGTGATAGGAACTACAGTAGGTACAATGCTCACAAATAAGCTTTGATATATTCCAAGTGCTAGCTGACTTCTGTCCTGTCAGTGCAGGACACAGCTAAAGATGGTATGTAACTGTGTGATGTATGTGTGAAGTATGCCTAACGGAGTAATTGCTAGTTAGTTATCATGCTATACTTCAACTATGTAAAACAATTATGTTAAACAGTTGTCAGCATAACCTTTCTCCCTGCCACTGGTCAAGGGGAGTCAAGGGCTAATTTTCAATGCAGGTTTTCCTACTGTTATTCAGCCCCTGACTTAAGGGTTCAGTAGCCAGAGTGCTCTGTTTTTAAGTCTGCCTCTTAAATTAGCTGGAAATTCATACGGGTATAGTGATGATGTCTTTCTCTCAAAGCTACAAAGGAGAGACATGTTCTCTTAAGTATGCAGTTTTTGTCTGTTGGTTTCTGACACTGGATTGAGGAATTCCCTTCAAATCTATAATGTTCTCAACTTGCTTGGGCCGTAAGACAGGGCTTGCTGGTTTGAAAACATATTTTGGATTTTGCTGTGAAGACTGGCAAAGGAAATAGCTTATGTATGCTAACCTATATGACAACCTGGAAAGCCTCTGCATTTGAGCTAATGCGTGAGAAAAAACAAGGTGAAGAGATGGCACAGGAATCGTTTTTCACTCTGGGAAAAGAAAGATTTGTGTATAAAAAAGTGGAAAATGTATGATTTTGAGTAGAGTTTGGCTGCTCATTTTCTTTTAATGCTTTTGTTGGGCTTCATTCTAATTATTTTGTCAAGGTCAGCTTGAGTCTAGGACCTTTATTTTAATGTTTGCTAGGCTGCTAGAAATAAAACAAGTAATGATTACTATTTTGTTCCTGTTGCTCAAAAAGCTAGTGGTATCTCAGGCTTCGACCTGTTTCTGTATTTTCGACTTAGTAGCCACTTTCTATCACTCCTTCCCATCTCATTTTGCAGTTTCCCTACTGAAGCCAGGTGACTGGTAGAGGCTGGAAGGGTGAGCCTTCTGCACTTTTAGCATCCCTCATTTTTGCTGTAATACTTTATGTAGTCCTTCCCTGCTCTTCTCCCAGCTGTGCAGCATCAGTGAAGCTAAATTTCTGATGCATCAAATATTATTTGTTAACTATTTGTTAACTCTTTCACTACACACTGTAGTAGTTTTTTAGAAATCCTATAGGGTTTTGTTTTATTTATTTCTTTCAAGACAATGCAGTATGCTGTGTGCGTGTGTGAATGTTTTAGGTGCCAGTAATACAAATCACAATTCAATACTGTTGAGCTGAGACAGATACATAAAAATTGTGGGTGTAGCTATGCTTCCATTACTCACATTGTGAAGCTAAAAGCCTTCTTTAGCCATTTGGTTGTCATATAAGAAAGCAAATCTGATTTGAATTCATTAAGGAAGGACTAAATTAATTTAAATACTTTCTGACATCAAGGAAGTATGGTAATTTATAGCTAATTTTCTCTATGTATCTTGTTTCATGTCAGTTAGATATTCACATTTCATTGCTAGTAATATATTAATTTTATATGCATTGTTGATGCAATTTTGGGGATATTATGATAGCAGCTAAATTTTCCTGTGAATGGATCAAATCATAAAAAGGAGCCTTGTAAATTCAGTTGATTTTTACTGTACAATAAAGGCCTGTTAACTGAATTGCAAATTAAATACTTATTTGCAACACATAATACAAAGCATTTAGTATCAAAAAATGGGCTACATTATAGACTCACAATGTGGAACTGAAAATAGGCAGCTTCAGAGCATGTTAAATATCCTTAGCAGACTGCTAAAATATGACATGGGAAAACAGTTTACACTCAAGCAATTATCTGATAAGAACCTGTACTCACAGTGAACCCATTGCAGTATGTCTACATAGATAGTGTATATATATACTTGAGCACATGTGAAGATCCACACAAGGGCACAATGTATGCCTATTTCTTTATGTACATAATAAAACAAAAGTTCACAATACTCAGTAAGAATATAAAAATACAGATGGCAAATAACAGAGGATGTTAATAAAATGTGTTTTAGTCTACTTTTATGGTGATGTATATTTTATGTAAAGTCAGGGGAAGTACACTGAAAAGCAACTGAAGTAATATAGTGGTGAATTAAGTTTTAAAGCACTGTTGAAGATTGAGATTCATTGTTTTTCACTCATTTAATACAAATGAAACAAATACAAGATAAACAACCTTTTTTCATTGGTACCATTTAGTCAGCTTGTTTAGCCTGTCTTTTAAAATAATATTTTTCGTACCTTCAGCACTTTGGGAAAGAGGATGTATGCTTTCCTTTTGAGATGTGCTAAAAATGAAGTGAAAAGTGTGTCTGCAGTGATTATTTGTCAGGTAGTAAAAGACTATACAGATGAGGGAGCTGAATAAAAGCTCTTCTATGTCCCCTCAGATTACATGACCTGCCATTTAAGGCATGTTTTCAGAGTAGACTGACATCTTTGATTACCCAGCCTTTTGAGCCAAGCCAAGTTCTCAGCTGGCACGAATCAGCATGTCCTTTCTGAAATGCTCAGTGCAGTGCTGACTTTCAACAGCTGCAGTTCTTCCCCTGGCAGATCCATAGGTTTCTTACCTATATTTATTTGTTCATTTTTCTTTCAGATGCTAAATTAAGAAAAAAACTCTGCACCTTTTGCTACCAAATAAATGAAAATCATATTTAGTAAGAGGCGGTGCTGCCTAGCATATTACAATATTTAGCATACTTCATTGAAATCATGGAAATGACAGACACTGACTATTTGTTAAGAAATAACTAGAGGAATTTGGAATGGATTACTATACTTTGGAGGAGATAACAGCCTTTTACAAAAAATTAGAGCAGCCATTAGGTGATCTGATTATGTTAGCTGCCAAAGGCCCTCAGGGAAGTCCTTGCACTCCATCTGTGCAGAAAAAGATGAGAATTGGCATGGGAGCTTTTACTCTAGCTCAACATCACTCCACATTGAGATAAACCTCTTGAGACTACTCAGGAAGATATCAGAGTAAGCTGGATGGGTTATATATATATATATATATATATACATACACACACATATACATATATAATAATTATAACTAGGAATATATAGGTTATATATTCCTAGTTATAATTCAAAGACTGAGAAATGTTGTCGCAACTGGGTGGGAATTTTTAAATCTAGATATGTCAAGCCATGAGTAAAATTGTAGGAATCTGGTCAACAAAGCTAAAGCAATAACACTAATTTATTTCTGTGTGAGTACAAACACTACTGACAGTAGTAAAGAATTTAACATCTTCCAATTTACACATCCCATAATAATTAAAAGTCCAAAAGCTTAAAAAATCAAAGCCAAACAAATAAATATTTCATCATTTCTGTTGAACTCTTTTTTTTTTTTTTTTTTTTCCCCTGCATTTAGTACTTAAATGTAGGAGTCTGAAACAGACAGGTTGCTGGCTTCTGACCAGGGATTTATTGCTATGTGTTTAGAGGTGGCTGAGTACATTGAATTCTCCAGATAAGGATTACAGCCGTTTTTATCTGTGATAATCTAGATACTTTATGTTTATTAAGGGCTGACATAATACAGAAAAGATGGTGTGTGGCAATTAAAATATACCGAGAATAATAATTCTTTTGCTTTCCAGAAAGAAAAGAAAACATATCCAGAAAATACGACTTTAAAATAGAAAACCTTTTAGTTTTCTTAACAACTCTCTAATGCATTATGTTGGTTTGAAATGATAGTCTGTACTCTATTTTTTTTGGAATGCATTAAGGAATTTGCACTGACTTTATCTTCTGACTCAAACAAACAAACAAACTGTCTGCAGGTTGAACGTGATCTCACAGATTGCATATGCCCTACCCACACTTTTGTTCTTTCCTGACCTATATGAAGTTTCCATTTCATTGTCTAGGAAAATTTGTGTAGAAGAGAACATTTAGTCTCCGTATTTTAGGCATAGAGATTTTCATTATTCTTTTGAATTCCCTTATGCAATGCCATACACTGTTTTCTGATTGAATGGTGCAATAATTCCATCTTTATTTGCATTTGTATAAACATCCTTTCACATTATGTTAAAATTATGAAGAAGGAAGTGAATAAGACAATATGCTTTCTTTGCCTTTCTTGATTGAAGGAAAAATACAGTTTTAATTCAAGGGGAATAAAAAGAAAGTGCATTTTGGGTATCAGTTGCAGGTTTAACAGTAGCTAACCTCACCCATGAGATTATCAGCTGCTGTGTTATCCCATTATTTCACCTTTGCTTCCACAACAGGCCTTGTGAAGCATACACTGTACCTAGCATTGCCTATGAGAATGAATGTTACACACAGCTGTCAAATTCATGCTAAAATAATATAGATCTGTTCAGGCAAGTTTATTTCCTTATTTCTGAGAAGGATTTATATTTATGTTTCAACACTGCAAACAACTAAGACCAGAAATGTCTTAATTTCTGAAGGTTGAACGTCATAGTCCTTGCTCATGGGAGTGATCCAAAATCATAGAAATCACAGAGTCACGGAATCACCAAGGTCGGAAAAGACCTACAAGATCAACCATCCACCTATCACCAATAGTTCTCACTAAACCATGTCCCTCAACACAGTGTCCAAATATTCTGTGAACACCACCAGGGTTGGTGACTCCACCACCTCCCTGGGTGGCCCATTCCACTGCCTGACCACTCTTTCAGAGAAGCTGTATGTCCTAATTTCCAGCCTAAATCTCCCCTGGCACAGCTTGAATCCATTCCCTCTAGTCCTATCACCAGTTAAATGGGAGAAGAATCTGACCCCCAGCTCACTACAACCTCCCTTCAGGTAGTTTTAGAGAGCAATAAGGTCTCCCCTGAGCCTCCTCCAGACTGAATAATCCCAACTCCTACAGTCGCTACAGACCCCTCACCAGCTTTGTTGCCCTTTGAACACTCTCCAGGGCCTCAATGTCTTTCTTGCAATGAGGGCCCCAAAACTGGCCACAGTACTTGATGTGTAGCCTTACCAGAGCTGAGTACAGGGCGACAATCACTTCCCTATTCCTGCCGGCCACGCTGTTTCAGATATAAGCCAGGATGCCTTTGGCCTTCTTGGCCACCCATGCACACTGCTGGCTCACATTCAGATGAGCATAAATCAGTACCCCCAGGTCCATTTCCTCTACACAGTCCTCCAGCCACTCTGCTCCAAGCCTGCAGTGCTACCTGGGGTTCCTGTGGCCAATGTGCAGGATGTGGCATTTGGTCTTTCTGAACCTCATCCCATCGGCTTCTGCCCATCTATCCAGCCTGTCCAGATCCCTCTGTAGGGCCTTGCTATCCCCATGTAGATTGACACTTGGTCTCATCTGCAAACTTACTGAGGATGCATTCAATGCCCTCATCTAGGCCATCAATAAAGATATTGAAGAAAACAGGCCCCAGCACTGACACCTGGGGAACAGCACTCATGACCGGTTGCCAGTTGGATTTTACCACCTCTCTCTGTCCCAGCCCTCCAGCCAGTTCCTTACCCAGCCAAGGGTGTACTTGTCCAAGCCACGGGCTGCCAGAATCTGCAAGAGAATACTGTGGGAGGCAGTGTCAAAGGCTTTGCTGAAGTCTAGGCACGCTACAGCAACAGCCTTTCTCTTATCCACCAGACAGGTCACAAGATCATAGAAGATCAGGTTGGTCAAGCAGGAACTGCTCTTGGTGAACCCATGCTGGCTTGGCCTGATCCCCTTGACCCACACATTCCTTAGAACCCTTCTCGTAGTTAGGAGTTACATTGGCAAGCCTCCAGTCTTCTGGGACCTTACCACTCAGCAAGAAGTGCTGATAGATGATGGAAAGACACTCAGCTATCACCTTTGCCACTTCCCTCAGCACTCTCGGGTGAATCTCATCTGTCCCCATGGACTTGTGGTAGTCCAGTTGGACCAGTAGGTCTCTGACTGCTTCCTCCTGAATCATCAGGGGTTTAGTCTGCTCCCCAGCCAAGACTCCCAGGTCAGAGAGTGGAGTACCCTGAAGATAACTGGTCTGACCTATAAAGGCAGACATAAAGGAGGCATTCATCCATACTCAAATACTTCAACAGCTTCACTCTGAGTACAGTTACTCGAATTAAAGGAGACTTAGTCCTTTAACAGAGTAATAAGTAACTGAAACACATTCAAGCTTTAAAATTTGAATAAATTTTGTTCAGAGTTGAAATTTTCAGAAACTGGAAAAGTAGAGCTTAGAAACCTATCTGTAAAGCTTAGATCTATTTAAAAAATACCCATTGCAAGAGGATTTATGTAGCTAGCTAAAATATGTTTTTATGTGCCCAGACCTTGCTTTGCATAAGTGGAAAATGCCACAAGTATATGTGAACGCTATGCATTTGATTTCAGCTTTGCCCCATTGAAGCCAAGGAATAATCAGAGCTCTTATTCCTAAAAAGCTGAATGAGTGCAGTACTGCCAGGGTACTTCTATGAAAAGGGTAAGTAAGGGTGCAGTTCTATCACAGTGAAAGCCTAGAACAGGAATGTGCCCCTTGTAAACCAAATAAATTATATATATATATATGTTATATATGTTATATATATACATAACAATAATATCAAACTAAATCACTTTCTTGTTTCTGTATTTGTTATTAATTTGGTTTCAAAATTGTATCTGTACAGGTCATGTTTGCTTAAAAAAAATTAAAATGTATCGTTACATTTTTGAAAAGTAACTGAAAGTTTTAGCTCTGCTAAATGACAACTATGGAAAAAATACAAAGTAATGTTAAATTTTTAATTTTGAGGTTTTTTCTTTTTAATTTTCATTCATTTATTTATTTATTTTCCCCCTCAAAATGGAATTTTCAGGAACAGTTCACTTAAACACAAAAGATACCTTGAATCCTTTGCTTTGATTTTTTTTTTTCTTAATTCAAACAAAGTTATTTAAATAAACAACACATAAACTGCATTTGAAATGAAAAATATAGTTAAATCCCCAAGCTATTACAATTTGAGAGTGCTGACTGTCAGAAGGCTTTATTCCAATCCTTGTGGAGACAGAAAGTTGTTCTCATGAATGTATTTATTTCACCAGATTCTCCCACCACAAAACAGAACCAAACTAAGCAAATAAACTCAATTCAACCCAAGCCCATCTTTTTTAAGGTACATGAGTTTATATTAACCTGAAGGAAAAAAAAACCAAAATGTGGTATAAATCAAAGCAGTCCAGAAATGTGGTGCTTCTAAAAGTCATCTTGGTTGTAACATTTCAGTTGATTGTGGTGGTAGGCTTAAAAGGTAAGTTTAAAAGATAAGTTTGTATAAGTGTTTAGAGCTGTTGAATAAAAGAGAAAAGAAAACTACCCAGTATAACTACTGAAACTGCAAAGCAGTATGACCTTGCCCATGTTGTCAAAAAATAACTTCATTGGATCTCATCTTCTACGTAAGTTTGTTTCACCAAGAGAGATAATTTTTCAGCTCCTGTGTTTCTGGAACATTTACTTCTCTGACAACTAAAGAAAATGAATGTATTGACTGAAAATCCCTATGCTCAGAAACAGTCACATCTCATTTCACTTTTCTTTACTCGCTTTTCATTTACAGACGTAGACAAACATTTCTTTCTATTTTGTTGTTCAGGATGCCTACTTTTCCATTTTAGGAATTAAAGGATTGTTTGTTTTACCTTGTGCTAGGAAAATTCTTTATTTCTTTATATTTTTTTTACTTTTTTATTATTTTATTTATTTATTTATTTTTCTGAGAGAAAAAATAAATCATTGTCTTTCCCAATTGATACCCCTTTAACCTTTCTATTTTCTCTATGTTAAGACACTAATGCTCATATATGACTGCCTTTATACAACTAAAGGGAATCTGAAATGTATTATAGTGTTTGGCTTGTTATAACTAATTACTAATAACACAGTGAATTTCTATGGAGTCTGCATTGGAAATAGTAATTAAGAAAGCTAAGGTTTCCAGTTAGACAGTCAAGAATTTAAATATACCAGATTTAAGTTAACTTTTACAGATAAAGCTTTTTAATGTAGGTTGTTGGTTGTTTTTCTTTCTCGGTTTTCACAAGTTTTGTCCACCAAATTTCTGGATTTCATTCCATATGTAGACTAATTCTCACCTGGGGAAAGGCCCATTATTGCCCTTTACAGATACATGTAGCACTGCGTGCAGTCAGTAGATGTATTAGTTCACAGCAGTCTTTAAGTCTGTATACTACGAGCCATCAAAAACTTTTCTACACCTTGAAAAAAACTCCAAGTTCAGTTTGATTGGCAGAAAGAAGCTCTCAGATTTACTTTGGACTGCTTGTGCATATAGCAAGATATTTGTAAGCCAATTTTTTTCTCCCTTACTCCATGACCTATGTATTCGATGACATTATGCATAATACACCTGCAAACCCCAGCCCTATCTCACACTCTCTATGGTACTACATATTCTGCTACCTCACACAGCCCAAATTTCTTCTGCCACCTTTTTACATTTTACCTCTTTTCCCTACCCCAACAAGATATTGTGTCCTTTCAATGTATAGGAGAACTGAGGCTCACAGAAAAGATAGCTGTATAGGTTGCTCCAAAAGTAATGCCTCTTACCTATGGGCATTGAAACTAAAACAGATGCAAAGAGTGCAATAATACAATTCTATTGATTCCCAGTTTGAGATGACTGGTTTTAATTAGAATACATCCACATAATTCATCTGTGGCAGGAATATGGGGGGAGGAAATGAGAATGTGGGACTCAAACCAGGCATCTCACCAGGAAGTGGTACCAAGGTGGTACGAATAGAGCTCAGAACAGAATTTCTACTGCAAAGCTATCATGCTACCCTTCATGTTACCTTGTGATGCAGCATTATTAGATGGTAAAATCAAATGTTGATTGTAGTTATAGTACCAAGCAAATGCTTAGTGCTTCATTTCCTACACATTATCTGCACTGATTATAATATAGAGGGGACAGTAAGGAGGTTAACAGCTGTCTCCTATGACTTTTGGAACAGGAAAGTACATTGTGTGATAAATATTTATGCAGAATATTGTTTGTAGATATGATATACCTACTAAACATCACCATCATAAGTTAGAGCCTAAAAATACTTAGTATGAAAGACTGAGCTGCAAGAAATTGAGGAAAGGAAATTCTGAATCTATTATATTAACTTGAAATATTGCCTTATTGAACTGTTTAACTCTCCTATTATGTTAAATTCTTATCCTATCATCAAATGCGCTACTTGCTTTGGTCCTTCAGTCTTCATTGACTAATTGTTAAGCACTGAATGTGAAGACATGCTTTTGCTGAGGACAAAGTTATGGGTTTTGTTATTTTGTTTTGTTTTTCACTTATGGAATTAAGTAAAAAACAACAACACACAACAAAAGTATTCTGGAAGTGTTCTGTGTTAAATATGTCATTATCTTCACCAGATTTATGTGAACTTGAGTGAACTATTGCACTGATAATTTATTTTGAGTTCACAACTGTCAATAAATTTTAATATTGCTAAACTATTCCTAAAATCCACAACTGGCTTGTATGTCTTACATATGAGAGGAAGTATTGCTAATACAGAAATATGGTACTTTGGGGGCTGGTCTGGAATGATCTGGTACGGGAGTCACTATAGAATGCTCACATTATTACCTAATCGTGCTTTCTTTCCTTCCTAACATTTTACTCCTTTTTTAGTAATATGTTTTCATTTGTGTAGTGTCTTCTAGACAAAATAATATACAGTGTTGAAATAAATATATGAGAAATACATGCAAGTTGACAAAAAATAATTAATAAATACAAGTCTATGATGTATCTGGAAGCCTTAAAAAGTGTGAAAAAAATAAGGAGTTGTGAGCAGATATTTTTTTCCAGATTCACAAGAATTTCTGTTTTGTGACATAATAGAAGCCAGGAGTGCCATAAAATGGGCAATAAATTGTGAGAAATAACATATTTTGTGACAGTAAACTTGCTTAAGTAGGTTTCCATTACTGAGCTTGCTGTCATCTGCTTCCATCTAATGAAAAAGTTATTACTTGGTGTAGAATTCTGACATGTTTTTTGTACAGACTATAAATTCACTTTTATTTACTTTTAACTGTGAGACAGTGATAAATTACCGTACAATTATCACTTCCAAGATGGCAAGCTGACACAATGACAAGTCTTTTTAGATATTTTGTTCCACTTCCACTAATAAGTGAATGTGCAGTGGTTCAAAATACTGCTTCATTTTGTCACCATCACAATACTATTTGCTCCTCAGGTCTCTTTCTACTTTTTGGACACTTTCCTCACTCCTTTTGCCCATAAACTGGAATTTTAAAATTCTTTCATGTTCGTTCTTTGTCTGCGCTTCCCTACTTTAGGTCTACACTGACCTAAATTAATTCAAGCAGATTAAGGCCTTCTGCAGGCTCATTCAGAAAGTTTTATACCATTTAACTTGTTGCTGAATAAAATCATTTCAAATTTCTTTCTTTAGTTCTGTAGCTGTGCTGAGTGTCTTCAAGTTCCAAGTGCTTTGACTGGGCCTTCAGCTGAAGTACGTTGCATTTTATTGTATGAAAGAGCTACACTTCTCTAACCATACGGCCCAGGATCTAGGTGTAAGTGGACAAAAGAAAAGCTTAAAAAAGCTTGAATATAGAGCTTTCAAGTTGTACAGCTTCCTGAGGTGAGGATATCTATAACCTAATAGTGCTGTAGGAAGACTTATTTCTTTCTGTTCCATTCTAAGCTCCTGCTGCCTCTTTCATGCCTTCACCTAACTGAGAACTGTATTTAGGAATTCAAAAAAAGGTTAAAAACAGGTAAAAATATTCCTGAATGGAATGTGCTTAATTTATACTAACATCAGGCTGTTTACAATATAGATGGGCTCTTTCAAAATATATTTGTTCTGTGAGGCCATAGTCAATGTGCTTTCCTCTTCCCCACTTTAAAAAAGCATGACTAGTCCTTAAATTTGTCTGTGCAAAAACTAGTAAACAAACTCCAGAACCTATGTGGTTGATATCATGAGTCCTAAGCTCACGACAATCTCTGAAATGAGCTACCGGTAAATCTTCATTATTTTTGTGCTACTAGTATATAACACACCATTAATGCTGGAGAGAGTAAGGACTGTAATTCTACAGTCTGAGGATTCAGTAGGGAATAAGCACCCCAATGTATCATTACAGAACTCTTCTTTCACATTGTGATTATTACTACAACACATATAAAAAGAACAACAACAACAACAAAAAACAAACAAACAAAAAACCCTAGATGTTTTCTACCTTTTAATCATATTTAATTTCTTCATTTTTAGAATTAGACTTTTCCCAACAGTTGACTGCTTACACTAACAGTGCTACTTTAAAATGATTCACAGTTCTTTCAGCTTATTCTGCAGACACCTTTTCAGACAAGTCTTATCTTGCTTAAAATCTCAAAATACACATTAAATATACAATTATCAAAATCTTATTAATTATAACTCCTGTTCTGAATCCAGCATGTTTCTCTAAAACAGAAACAAAGGGCAAAGCATAACATTAACAGTTCCCTGCCAAGTCATGGGAAGTTTTGATCTTGTAGGTGCTAAGCCCTTGCTACAAGTACTCAATGCATCCTAAGAGAAAAATTAATGGGAAAACTCCCATTAATGACAACCAATTTTTGTTGTAGATCTCAAAATTCAATTGGTGGGGCAAGTCATCTGCACTTGGAAAGTATCCAGTAAGATTAAACCTGTAGTATAACCAACAGGACATGAAATAGTAGACACCATTTAGACACAGTAAGTCTATATGTTACTGAAAAAAATAACAACATTTATAGTTCTTAATACATCACAAAAAACATATTTCTGTTATTGGAGTTCTGACTGCCTTCAGAAAATGAGAAACACCTGCTCATGATGACAATCTAAGGATAAGAAAAGATTGCTATGCTTATGGAAGATGAGATAAACTTTCCTGAACAGTTTTCCTCTCCCACAGGAAGTGTCATAAAATCCTTAATATAGTCTAAGGAAATCATCAGCCTCTCAGTTTCACATTCAAGGTTATGCCCCATTTACTCTGCAATGTGAAAGGCTATTAAATTATTTTTATGCTGATAGCACTCACTGTGTATTATAATACTTCTTATATTAAGAATATTCTCTTTAAATATTTAGAATAACTGAAGTGATGTTAAAGTATATGCATATATATTTAAATGAAAGCACTCATGATTTGTGTAAGACTTTCTAGACATGATGGATGCTTACTTAAAAAACTTGCATTCAAATACTGGAGAAACATAAGCTGCTCTTTGTATCAATTAACTGCTCAGCAAAACAGTTGATTAATCAAGAGTTTTTCATCGGTCAAAGAGAAAAGAACATTGCAAATCTTTTGATACTCCTAAGAAGTAACTGTTGAAACGTGTTGGTTTTTTTTTTGGTTTCTCATTTTAATATCAAACCAAAAACTAAACTGATTTAATTAATTTAATTTTTTGTTGAAAATAGAAAGGTAATAATTAATGTAACCACCATCTCATGTCTAGTGAAAGCCTGGGAATATTTTTACTCTCCTATTTGCTCTGTCTGGGAAATTTTACAAAACCCAATGGAGTTACACTAGCATAGAATCAGTATGAGAAGAATGTCAGAACTCTTTAGTTCAGAACAAATTTAAATCAGCATCAAGCACTAGTTCTGTAACCTATGGAATGTTTAGGATCAGGATTTATAACATATAGAATTCTGAATGAATAATCTTATTAAATCACTAACTAAATAGAGAAAAACCATTCATTGATTTCATTTTATAGATGCCTAAAAATGAATGCTTCAGATTTTTCAGAAGTGAAAATATAATCCTAAGAAAGGATAACAGCTGGATGAAGCACAGTGATGATATAGTTGCCTCCAGCTATTATCACTTAGACATCTGTTTTGGAAGGTGAAATATCGTGAAGTTACAATAAACTTTCTATTAATGAATAACTTTAATGAGAAAATGAATGAAAATTAATGACAGTAAGCACTTGGGAAGAAGATAACAACCCAAAATAGAAATTAAAAAGAGCAAACGAGGAAAATTTTGGAATGAGTCCTTGGATATTTCATGAATCTGAAAACAGCATGAATGATTAACTGTGAAAACTAAACCTTAACACTACAGTGAGTAGGGTATCTCTCCTATAAATTATCTGTCTCAAACTCAGAAGTCTAGTACAGAACTGCTTGCCCTAGGGTCTCTTTATAGTCAATAGAGAAATCTAGGCATCTCTGGAGGGTGATTCATCTCTGACTAGAAACGGCATCTGAGATAGGTCAAATAAATTGCCCTCTAGAGGTGCCTGCTTCTCTCCAGTTCAGACTTAGACATCTAACTTTTACTTGTCTAAAGATAGGTGACATGAATCCCACTTCAGATCATCTTGATCTCACATTGTTCCTCCACTGAACAATTGAACAGACATTAGTAACAAAAAATCCCTAAGGCTTGTCACATTATAGACACCCTATACTGACCAAGAACTGAAAAATTCTATTGACTGTTCAACTACCATTTTTAACTGATGTTTTAGTGTAGAACTTGACCAAATCTCCATGGCTTGTAAAGCTTTTTATGTATAATTCACAAGCATGTTCCAGTATTGATGCTGATTAAAACAATGTGTGCTTACTATGTTTGCTCAGAAAATAATTTCTGTACTAAATACAGTCTAATACTGTGGGCACAATAATAAGGACTGTGGGCACGACTCTGGAGTTCCAGGTTTGGTGGAAGTCTTTACTGTAACGCAAACCGTGCTTCATATGTTTTAAGATTACATTTCCAAGACATAAAAAACATTATTATCATTTTACCCACATAAATACCCTTAATCTGATTAATTGGTTATTTCTTTAACTTTACTTATGTGTTTTTTGTTGTTGTTTGGTTTTGTTTTTATTTTTTCCTAACAGACTGATTGCCTTGGAATTCCCTTTAATTATTCACAGTTTTACATGTGGTTAATAAAATAGAAAAACAGCCTTTTTCCCTTTGGTTTCACAGAGTATAGAACCAAAGATCTTAATGAGACTGCAATACATAATGAACAAAGAGAATGCTTCCAATTGTTTTTACAGCATCCCGATAATTAATTTTGATGGCCACAACATGACTAATTTTAACCCTAAGTCAAAGTCCATAGGGGTATTTTACAGTTTTCCTCTTCTGCGTTTTATTTTATTTTTTCTTAGAAATGACATCAGATTTACTTAGATTTTCTGGAAAATTCAGCATAGTGAATGAAAGGAAAAATTAGCTAAGAAAAAATAATGGTAGGACAGTTTCATGGAAGAAAAATGTTTTTCATATTTTTTAGTAAGATCATCAGAATTTTGTTCAGAAGCAACTATGCTCACTATTTTGAATGTGCATATAAAATTAAATATCATTATATACTATACATAAATTAATTATACATTTGGGAAATCAAATTTAGTGATGGATCACTGGCTCTAAACTACAGCATTCTACCTAGGGCTAAATTAAAAGCTAGCCACTTGGTGTTTTGACATCTCATTAGCAAAACTGCCTTTATCACATGCTAGTCTATCTGAATGATAGAAAAGGGTGCTCATGAATAGTATGCGTAAAGGATTTGTTGGAAATAGAATAGAACTAATCTGAAAGAAAAGCATTAGTGGAAATGATTGTTGGATTTGTAGTGGTGTTTTCAAGCTATAATTTTGAACTTTCCAATGATATTCCAAGTTGTGTTTGTAGGTACTTACGCGTACAATTTTATACTTCATATCCTTTGTCAGACATTTATAAATACAGTGCTAATGGTTCTAAACTAACACATATTGTCTATCACAACTGCTGGATCTGCTTTTTGTAGTGGCTTGCACTCTATGGCATTATTATGCCACTTCATGTTGAGAAGTCACTAGAATATAGTAGCATGATTTTTGAAGACTTCAGTTATAAATGCCCATTATCATTTGTGATTACACCAGACTGGATATGTATTCAAATTACTTTGTGGAATTCTTTCATCTGAGATTCAGTTTGCTGAGGAACGTTCCAAGAAGTTCAGTGGTTTCTGTCTAGAATTTTCCTTGTCTAAAGGAAAAATACGTAACCACTCAGGTATCAATGCATAATAAATTACAGAGAGTATTTAGGTCATCATTCAAGCTGCCTAATTTCAGTTGATTATCAGATAAATTAATACCTTAGCATCTTCCGAGAGATTTTTTCTTAGAAGTGAAAGAGAAGATGAATCATATCAAAAAGCTAATTTAAGATATCATGTATTACTGGAGATGCTCCTTTTTTTCTATTGACTACTGCATAAATCTACGTGTAACTTGGGAAATTCCTAGCATTGATGAACTCAGTTGTATGCATAATAGTTAGGAACATAAACATCATATCAAGACTATTCTGTATATGTAAAATCGTAGAAATGTCTACGTAAAGGAAACATAAGCAAATTAGTTTAGGATATGGAAATTTGAGTCGACTCTTATTTTAATTTCTACGTAAAGCTGGACAAACCTAACTAGTAAATCTATCCTTAATAGTCACTTGACCAAGTAATGGAAACTGTTTTACAGAGTCTGACTTCTCTTTACACAGGGAAGGAGTATAATTTTACTGAATGCCATCAATGTTATTTTGTTATTGATTTCTTCAAGCATGCATGATGCACTGCATTCTACTGGAAGTTAATAGCAATAATTTCATTGTAGCTGAACCACCTTCTTTCATCTGTCAGCCTCTTTTTATTTTATTTTTTTTATTTGTTCCAAAATCAGACAAGTTAGGACATTTGATTATCAGTATCTCTGTGAGCATTTGGTAAGGGCTTGAGCAAAAATCTCCAGATCAAGGTCTTTCCATTTCTTGCAGCTTGACCTTGTTAATTTGCCCTGAATAAAGTATCTATACATTCAAGAGATACACTGGCTCACACTGTACAAAACTTCAGAGAGAAAGAATACTTTTATTCAGAAATGAAAGCAATTTAAACTGTGCCTCTTTCTCTTTTTATTTGTTTTACTTTTTTATTTTTCTTCATATTTACTGAAACATAAAGGATAAACTTTTAAATTTGAACATCTTTTCTACTTCCTAAAAAACCTGATTTTAACAAGATAATTATGTGTCACCTTTATGTTTTTGATATGCTGTATATTTCTTTTAATACAGGCTCTACTGGGCATGAGTTGGACTTTCCTACATGAATCATTAGTAAGCACATCACTAAATTTTTGCTGTGTTAAAAAATAAATAGCAATAAGAATAAAATAATAATGATGTTGATGATTGCAATAATAAAAGGACATTTTTTTATTATAGAATGGTTATGTTGACATTTATATTTACATGTAATCTTACTATTGCTTCAAAGGCAAAAATCAGCATCAACTAAGTGGCAGCTACTCATTAACTTGACACTAATGTAAAATTATAGTGACATAATGAAAGAATAAAAGATATCTTAGGGCATACTGATGTTAGATGAGAAGAAGGGGGGTGCTAAATTACCTTATGTTTCCTTGATTGTAAATAGCCCTTGGTTGTTAAAACCTGGCAAAATTCAGAGCAAGAATAAGGGTTCACTGTCATGCAATTTTCTACACTGTGTTAGAATATTCAGAATTATGTACATTAAGATGTATATATCCTTTTGAAAGCTAGCTTTATTTTCAAAGGCTAATCAAAACTGAGTGGCAACTGAGCATGTATTTAAAAGATTTTCATCATTAACATACTGCTGAACATCAAAAGAGTTGATGGGTTTTAACTACAGGTTAGATTAATTTAGTATGAATTTGCCTGTCTTAAATTTAGGCATCTTGTCAGTGAAGAAAGGAGCCTGTGAAATGACCTAAAAGGTACTAATTACATTTCTGTGATTCCATTTTAATAATCATGCTTAGAATGGAGTGAATGGTTCTAATGGAGATACCTACCTCCCTGCAAGTAGAAAAAAAGAAAGAGGAATTATTATTTTTTTTTTCCAAATAATCTTTGACATATTTTTGAGTGGCCAGTTTTGGATAATTCATAGTGTTGTTTAGAACAAATGTAACAAATGTTGTTGTCTAGAAACCACCCGATCTTTTCAAATCACTTGAAGTACAGAAAAAAATGTATGGGTCATACTTTTAGGTTTTCCTACTGTCATTATTGTCTGGCCAAAAAAGGAACATACTGTGAACTCATTGATGCCGTTAGATAAAATAAAAAGCAGTTGACAAAATAGATTGCAAAATATTAAGCAGCCAATAACGCTTCTTATATTATATATTATTCCTGAATATTTTAAGGTGGATTTACCAAAGTTTATTATTTAAGTCTTTCACCCATGAACTGGTGAAGCTGGTGAAATATACGATAAACTTTTAATTGTGCTGAGTAGGAACAATCAATAGTGGTATATCAAGGAAAATTCTAAATCGGTGGTAATTCAAATGACAGGCAGGACTTTGCTCCAACACTTCATTAAACTTCTATTTTTATGGGGATTTCTTCATTTCCACTGGAATGAACAAGTCAGTATGCATGACTTATTCTGCAATGAACTTTGATGAATTTTTCTAAGTACATTAAAATGAGCTCCATCTTCTGTTAATCCAAAGACCCCTCCATTCCCTCCTCTCCCCACCCCCCATACATATGGTGATAAACTCTCTGATGCACATACGAGAAGGCAGGATAATGGGCATGAAGGACAATCATATGTATGTACGTATATAAATATATATTTTTGCTTGTCAGTAATAACACTGAACTGCCTACAGCATTCATAGTGCCTCTTAAAACGCAGGTATTGTGTTGAATTTAAAATTCTCTTATGCTGAGCAGGGAAGAGAAAAAAAAATCAAACACTTTCTGAATTGGGCCCAAATATCCAAGGTTAATTTTCTGAGAAAGCTGCAGCAGCTAGATAAGGCCATACCCTGCAAATTAGTTTTGCCTGCCTGGATTACAGCTAAATTTATGCAGCTTGCCTTATCCTTTCAGAAGCGCCTCTGAAGTGTCGTAATTAACTGGCACACATAAAGTGAGCAAATTTTCTGCTTGGTGGCAGCCATTCCTCATTTCATCTCAGTTCCAGCCCAAATGGAAAGGTAGTTTCTTATTTTTACCGTCAAAAAAAAACCTACAGCCCTCCAATATTTTACAGGAAGTCTTTGAAAACAAACACAAAATGTCTTCAGAATAGAGTTTGGGTATTAAAGAGCAAAAATACTGCTAAGGAAGCAAGGTGGCAATTTTGCATAATATTAATTTAGAAACAAAAGATGGAGATTATGTATAAATTACATATATATGTGCATATATACACACACGTTAACCTTCTAAAATCTGACTGTTCACTAGACAATTTTTGTTTTTTTTCTTTCTGTTCACATCCACATTCAACCTATAGGTTAGGAAGGAGTAAATGCATGTTTCTGTCATAACATAATAAGTGCTATTCCCTACTATCAAATGTACATTTAATATTTGAATATAATTTTTATTCCTGCTGATAAAAATATTTTAATATTTAAAAAAAAAACAACCACAAAAAATCTAAATAAACTGTCACACTCCACATGTGAAGTAAAACTGGCAGATGTAATCTTGTTGGTAATAATGTAGATTCTGGAGTAAATTTCATCTTGTTTTCTTTCCTCTTGTGTTTCAAGTTTTCACAAATGTTGGTGCTGTTGTCATCATGAAGATTTTTATTGTTCTAACAGTATTTCATGTTATCTTGCTTTATTCTTATGTATGTTTTCCATCTGTTCCATTCTTTACTCTTTCACAAAGCCTGTCAAATATTTTGGCAACTTTGAATACATATTTGTAATCAAATATTAAGGAATTACTTTCTCCTCTCATCTCCTTCAAGCTCCTCCAATTTTTGTGCTATGAAAACTTATGGAAGTCAGTCAGAGTGACTGTTTGCTCTGAATTCTGATGACAAATTGAAACTTCTTTGCTGCTGTGCTGTGCCAACAGTAGTTGGATTTTTTTTCCCTGTTATCCCATTTAGCAAAAGTAATTTCTAGGTTTGCTATCAAATCTTCATGTTATCCATACAGAATGGATAGGGAAGTGATTCACTATATTACAAACCATTGTGAGCTAAACTACCTCCATTTCAACTAGTCTAGCTTAGTAAAAATCTGTACTTTTGCTTCTTGAAAATTGATACTAGAGCTCAGCTCGGAATTTTCTACCATCTATTTTTTCTTAGAACTTTCAGTTGTGCCAAATATTATACTCTTACTCTGCTGGTAAGTAGATCAACAAGTATGCTGCAGTGTGTTAGTTGTACAAAGCATACCCTGTATAGTAAATCTCCCAACAATTGAGTAATGGCAGCAGGAATCAAAGGGCCAAATTCTTCAGTGGATTTACTTGGGATTTAAGTTAGTTTAACTGTTAAGCAGAATGTGTCCCTTCCTACTTCAATTCTAGCAGCTACTTATAGCTGGAATTCCTGGGCAGTGAAATGATTTGCAGAGGAAGAGAACATGATATGAGTTCATGGAATTTTTATTTGCTTAATCTTCAAGTGAAAAAGATGAGTATTATTACTGTCCTGACCATATTAAAGTATCCTGTCTGTGAGGGCACATGCATGTGAAGAAGGAGAAGCTAAAGAAATGCTAAAAACATATGCAGTTGGAAATCTCTTTAAGACCTGAACAAATCTGGAGGCAGCTGGTTTTGAATAGAATCTAAGAGTTTGACAGCAAGTGTGAATAGGATCTTAATTATTCACACAAATTTTACAGAGTTTAGTTGATCTTAAGCCAGGTAGTCCACCAGAAAACAATAAAAAATATTTTTTCTGTACTTCAAGATTAGATATAATGAACTGAAAAACGAGATTAAATGAAAGTGGAAAGTCTAAGTTTCAGCAGTACTAGCATTTATCCCACATTCTTGATATCCCAATAAATCAGCTCTCCAGATGATTTCTCATTGTTATGAAAATGCATTGCAATGCTTTTGAGTCGCAGGCGGTATAAGCCTAAATCTTTGTGCAAAGATGAAACTTAAAGGAAGATATTGACTGTAGTAGTCAAACAACTTAACTTCTCTTCCCAGCAGTGTGTTTACAGTAGCTATGTCTAATGGTTAGCAGACAGTAGTTTAGACCTCTATTAGTCCTGTTTCCTCAGCTAAGATTACTGGGAAGCATTTTACTCACTGAATGCAATGATGATGATTGAACTTTAAAAGCTATGCAGCTGTCAAATGGCAACCGGGCTCATTTATACATCACACCAATAACTACTGTCTATATACTTACTAAATTATTGGATTTTGAGAAGAAAGTAGACATTCTGTCTACATTTTTTTTTCTAAACTTTTTTTGTATATATATTTTTCCTCTTACTGTCTCTAACTTTATTTAAATTCTCTTCCCATATTTTATCTCTCCCATCTTTACTCTTGACACCTTATGCCAACCTTTTATTTTATTTCCCAAATCTTTATTTTTTTTTCTTTTCTTAACTTTTGTGTAACTGCTTATATTTTGCTGTTGCCAGCATTGCTATTGTCACTGCCATGAAGCTTATTTTGATCACGTATAGATATATAAAATAGTTAATTCAGTGCCAGTTTTACTGGAAAGAGAATACTTCATTGTACTGTTTCATTTCAGGAATATGAAAGTGGGAATGTTTGGACAATTTTTGTTAATGATAATACATATTTCTTGCTAATGCATGCTTTCCTATCTAACAAACAAACAAACAAAGAAAAAAAACAACAACAAAACCAGACCAAAAACCACAGAGAGGTACAATAAAAATATGAGTGTGACATTTATGCTTTCATAGCACTTTTTATTTTTTAGTATCACTGTTATAAATACAGTGAAGACAAAGTGAAAAGCCTTTTAAAATAATTCCAAGGTACTGTTGCATTATTTGCGGGCTTTATAGAAATGCGTGGCCACAATTTGTGGTTCATTGTCCTATATCTCTAATAGCAATACCTCTGTTGTAGAAAATTAACTGATGCTTTGTGAATGGTCACTTATTCATTGTCGTAATTACTCTTTTACGCTTCTGTAGTAGATAAGCCGTCTTACTTCATATTTTGTAAAACTATAGAAATAGTTAATGGCAAAAAAAAAATAATTAAAAAATCCTTACCTTTTAATGTAAAAGTGCACTTGACTTGATATTTGTATATTTCTTTTCTCAGATATGTAAGTATGTAAGTCTTGGTTAAAATTAAATTAAAGTGCTCTTTAATTTCTTTCCATTTTGATCATATAAAATACCCTAATCCATAGGAAGTTTTTTTAGAAACATATGCTGTATTTTATATAGTATATGATTACATATGTACATAAAACCAACCAGATTTAATAACAAACATTATTTAAAATTCCAAAGTGAAGAAACTGATGTGCTTTGCCAAGGTTTTTCATTTCTTCTTCTTCCCCCCCCCCGCCCTTAATTTTAATAAATCTCAGCCATCCAGTTTCCTATATTGAATTCAAATTAAACATTAAATGAACAAGTGATACATGTATAAAACTAATGAATAAAAATCCTGTTTACCAATTAGTTAAATCCAATTAAAGCTTAAGCTGATAATTGTATAAACCTCTGGTATGAAAAAAGAAAATATGTGCTCAGAGCTGTTGTCTACAGAAAGTGTAGGAAGATACTGGGAAATTGTTACTGTACTGAGACATTGAATAAAATGCTAATTTCACTGTTGTAAATCTGTGATATTGAACTTGGGACAAGCAATTGCCTGTTGTTAGAGTGTTTTCCAACAGAAGAACATCCGCAAATCTAAGGGGAGAACTGGTGCTCAAGTATCAACGTGACTACATCTGCTGCTCACTAAAAGGCAAGAGAGCATGATTTTCAGAAACTGCAGATGCATTTAGAATTTATATCTCTAGAAAGAGAGATCATATCTGAATTGTTTATTGTATAAAGTCCATATTTGTTTATGACCCTTATTTCAGAAGTGTTAACTTACAGATGCAAAATATAAACTCTGACTAGCTGTACTTTTGTCTGATATTGAATTCTTTTTTCTTCTGAATTATACAAAATTTATTCACAAGGGCATACCATATTGCTGTTTCTCTACAGTGTCTTTCACTAAACACTAAATTGTCTCTATATTTGAGTTTCAGGAGACTGTTTATTTTATTTTTAAAATCCTAGTACTGGAATTATTTCAGGGACACTAAGATAAACTTAGAAGCAACGTAAGAAGTACAACTATTCCTTATCTGCTCCATCCTCTGTAAATTGAAAAGTGATTGAGACTAAAGTGAAATGCATCTTGCGGCAACTACACAATAATTACAGAGCTTTTTATTTAATTTAAATATTTAATGAAATAACTGTCTGAGAAACTTCACTTAAGATTATTGTTATTCCTCTGTAACACAGTTTACACAGTAGTGACTTTAGTAGAGAGCTGGAGTGGTGTTACCGAACTGAATGCATAATATTAATACTAATAAGAAGAAAACCTAAGGGGATGAATGTACCCGACTCTTTCCATTAGGTATTTTTCCTCTCTGTGTATTCTCACTTTCATGACCAAGACTTTTGAACTGGGCTTCGGGTCCACAAATGAGGTGCTATAAGGAATTTTTTTTCTCAATTTGACCAACAGCAGCATGCTGGTCCATAATGCAGTTGTGAAGAAGACGACAGCTCTTTGAATTAATGTAGGGAAAGAAGACTCCATTAATCATATAAAGACTTTTCCTTCCTTCACTCTATCACGGAATGAAAGATTTGCTTCATCCTACTACTTTTCTAGTTAAGAGATAATTTGAAGCAGGAATTGTTGGAAGTTGGTGGCCTAGAGTAGCTAAATTTGGTGTATAGCAAAGTAGAAAAGCAGTCCTTCTGAGGTGATCAGTGGAGGAGTTCTTGCTCAATAAGCTGTAGTGTTGATCAGGCAGAATGTCTGACATTCTGCTAGGTCAGACCTTCTGCCTGACTGGGCCAGATGTGTCAACAGTATAACAGTTCCTTATTTTATTTTTCCTTTGGTCTCATTCTTTCAGTTTTTTCCTTACCTTTCTCTGATCTTTTTTGTCTTTTCAGCATGTATGGTTTTTTTTGGTTTTTTTTTTTTTCATGATAGATCCTTTCTGGAGCTGTGCTTATAAACCCAAGTGTTGTTCAATTTCTGTACTTTCATGTCTCCTGTTATGATCTTGCTCTTTATTTTTTGGGCCCCTTTTTCTAAGGGAAGCCAAGGGAAATGGATGAAAGCATGGCTGCCTAAAAAGAATTTGTTATTAGTGAAATTCTGTATCCCCAGTCATGCTCAGGACTGTCTGCATGAGGTCTCACTTTCTTATTTAGGAATTGTAATTTGGAGGAAAATTTGACTATTAAAAAATAAGGACAGTTGTCAAATAGTAACTATCACTTTTGCAAGTTTTAAGTCTGTGATCTAATCCATTTTGTAATCAAGTATCATCTAAATGTATATTTTATTGTGACTTTTTATGAACAAAAACTGAAATGGCATAGTAGAACTTGGGAGGTTTATGCTTAGTTCCCCAGGCAAGTAATTTAAAACTCAGATATGTCTCAGTTACTTGTTTATATATGTCCTTCACTTATTTATGTGTATTTAATGTTAAATTCCAAGCTTTTTGATATAGTAATTTTCTTAAAATATACTACCAGTAGGAGACCCGATGTAGACAGTCTGTTGTTTCACTAATATATGTGACACATCAAAGTGAATCTTCCTCTAAACTCATTATATTTGAACAAATGTTTCTGAGATGCTTTTCTTAAATAAGAAACTGGTATATATCCCTCACACATAATGACAGAAAATATTATCAGAGATTGAAATTGGAAATAAATAGTTATATTACTTCTGTTTCTTATCATAATTGGTAAACTACAAAACAAAACATAACAACAACAACAACAAACAAACACTGTTAACAAGACTTCCCTGCATATTTGAAAAAGATGAAGATACTTGGTAGGCTATTGAAATGAAGACACAATAAACAAAATGTTATTCCCATAGTTATCAATGACAAAACACTCATTTATCTCCTGGACTCAGGATTTTACTTGTCATTTGTTAATACTTGAAAATAGTAGAGACTAAGAAACTTTATTTGGTGATACATTTTTTGAAATTAAAATGAGAGGTTTGGCAATTCAGAGAAGCCTTATCAATACTCTGATAAATAACTTCAGACAGCAATGCTAATATAGATAATTCTGATTATGCAATTTTATTTTGATATTAAATATTAAAATGCTTGATCATAGGATAGAAATATTTAACAAAGCAAAAAGCTTAAGTATATTCTATTTGAGTATTTGAGTATGACACCTGAATGTATTTTATCAGCAACAAATAAACACATAACCGGAGTGATTGCTGTACAGATTTACTAATTATTCTACCCAATTTTCTAAGAACACAGCTTTTTTTTTTTTTTTTTTGTCAGTACATTAGTAAGTACAAAAGTTTATGTCATTCTTAGGTTGCTCCATATATTTAGCCTCAAAGGACTCAGAGGAGAAAGGGCCCATTTCTTAGAAAGACTGCTGTTATCTATCTGCAGGTAAGCATCCCCAAACAAAGCAGGATTATAAGGGATCAGGGGTTATCTTGTCATGTTATAATTTGTCCTTTTGATTCTCTTTCCCTCAGTTCAGATGGGAAAGGAGAGGAGAATGAGAGATTGTCTGTCTGGGGTTTACCTGCTAGATGATCTTTAAGGTTCCATCAAACCCAAGCCATTCTATGATACTCTGGTTCTATGACATTAGTAAAAGTAATTAAAGATACAAATTTATGTGGTATTTCTTTTCTTTTTTTATGAAGTTCATTTCTCAAACAAACAAAATTACTGGAAGAACATTATGGGACCACAAAATTATGATTTTTGATCTAGAGAGTTTTTCTTTAAATATATTGAACAAAAAATTCTGGTAGGTTACTTTCTGGAAATTAATAACTGTGCATAGCCTTGAAAAAAAAAAAAAAAAAAAAAAGAAGACTGAGATGGGAACTGATCCAGATCAATAAATATATAAAATGTGGGGGAAAAAGTCACAAGGCCAGACTCTTTTCAGCAGTGTGTGGAGACAGGACAAGGGTAAACATCCAGAAACTGGAGTATAGGAAGTTCCACACGAATGTGCACAAGAACTTCTTTACACTGAGGGTGACGGAGCACTGGAACAGGCTGCCCGGGGGGGTTGTGGAGTCTCCTTCTCTAGAGATATTCAAGACACACCTGAACGCATACCTGTGTGACCTGGTGTAGGGAACCTGCTTTGGCAGGGGGGTTGGACTTGATGATCTCTGGAGGTCCCTTCCAACCCCTACAGTTCTGTAATTTCACAATGTAGGTCCTTGATGGAACAGTGATTACACACATACACTTTAAAACAAATATTTGAGTAGAGATAAGATGAAGCACTAAACATAATTCAACTAACAGAGATTATCAACTCTTCTTTCATTGCACAGAAGACAAACGAACTTCCAAACCAAAGACCTGGACCATTAACTATCAAGCAGAAAAAGGAGATTGCCCATTATAATTAATCTACATGTCACAATCCATTGAAGGCAAAGATCCATTTCTACTATTATTATAAAGTTGAAGAGTAGTTAGAAGCATAGAAACCATCAGAAAACAGGGAAGCATTTGGAAAATAATTAGAAATATTTATTCTCCACCTTCCTCATGCAATACCTCAATCTACACAAACCTGTAGTGAAATAAAATGTTTCACATGTAAGGGAGCCTTGAACAGAATGGTGGTACTCAACTAATTTTTATTAGCTTCGTAGTTGCTTTTTTAAAAATATATATAGTTTTAAAAAGTCTCTCTCATATTTTCTGCTTTATTTCTGATTTTTTATTTAATTTTGTTTGTTTGTTTGCTTGCTTGTTTGTTTCTGTAGAAATCATTAAAAGAGAGTCTGAGTTCCAGCCAGTTTAAATAGGAGAGTAGAAGTTTTCAAAGTACTTGTATAACAACTTCAGGTCAAGATGAAAAACAAGCCAGCAATTTTGTATGTCTAGGGATGTAACAGCACTTTTACATATCCCTGATATATTTTTATCTAACACTGGGCAAGAATTATTAGGAGAGATTTTCAATGTAATGAATAGGAATTAGGATATGTCTCACTGTCCTCTGTGCTCCAGAAAAAATTACCAGTGTATTCGAGGTCTGATCTAGTTTCCACTGAGATCAGGGAGAATCTCAAATTGATTTTTAGGGAGAGCTGGATCAGACTCTTATTACATTAGCTAAATCCTTACTAGACCAATATGTGTGTGAACTGGCAGTGATAACGTGAAGATGAAATGCTAGCTTTAAAAACCACTGTGCTTTCTCTTTTGTGGAAGAAATGGAAAAAAAACACGTGTGCATGGAAGAAATGATATGCTGCTGGCAGTTTTGATCCTGTACAATTAGACTTTTGATCATCACTCAACCAGTCAAGCAAAGATATAAAACCATAGTTAGTGTGTTTCTGCACATAATGATATAGGTAGAAGTTTTTAGTTAGCCATTCAGTGCAGACATTTCTACTGAACTCCTGCAGGAAATAGGTTCTTGATGTAATCTCCTATTGATTGAACTGTCAGACATTAACTGATGGCCAGCCTTTGAGAGATACTGTTTTAAGAAACCTTGTGATGCTGTTTCACAATTCCTTGTCATATGCTTAGACTTGAGATATCGTGAAGGAGAAAAAATGATGGAAATTGAGAGTATACATGTTTCACTTTCTCATTAGAGCTAAAATGAAAGAACTGGGGTCAAGATGCTAGCATAGGACTTTGCTTTTGGAACAGGGAGGGCACTGACTACATATTAGGACAAGGAGACATTTACTGTACATTGATCTGCATCTAATCTGTTCTGTCTGTGTAGCAGGCTAGCCAAATGCCAGCTCTTATCTATGGCAAATGACATTTTCCATCATAAGGAACAAGCCAGAGTTTTAGAATTCATCTACAGTTTCTTTATTAAAAGCATAAGACATCATAGGGAAGGTTTTTACTAAGAGTTCAACATATATGGAAAAAAAAACCAAAACATGTTCTGATAACAAAATATACCAAAATATCTCAAAGAATGTATGTCAAAATATGTATAGCCGTGTTTCTATTGATATTCATGGAAACATACCAGTGGGAATGATTCTGGATCTTTGTTGGAAACTGCACATACAGTTATATCTCATTTCCTAATGCTTATTGTCAAAGGAGGAGAAATCCTGTCCACTTTTTAATGTAAATGGGACTAGATTAGATTTAAAAGATATCAAATAATGCTTTGTTGGGTAACTTTTCAGAAGTGAAGTTTTACCAGAGGAAGACTGCATAAGAAATATTCCAATTCCAATGCTATTTAATACATAAATTTTTAGTAATTCTCTAAATATGTATAAATGTCCTAAATACTTTTAATTTATTAAAAGAGTTAAATTTCTGAGACATAAAACCCTTATATATGACAAAAGTGCAATTAGCATGGAAGTGAAGGTTACAAAGAATGAAAGCAGAACACAAACCTTACACTAAAATTGAATTATACCCCTTACAAGCATTTAAAATTGGTAAAAACTAAGAGGAAATCCCCTAGCTCATGAATACCGTAGTTAAAAAATAAATGTAATTTTTTTTTTTATTATTTTTTTTTCTTCTGCTCTGATTCTTAGGCTGATATGTCTTACTGGTTAAAACTATTTAGAAAATCCCATTAATGTAATGGTGATTTTTCTCAAATGCTGTTATTCTTAGAAAAGGATTATAAATTGCAGCCTTTTTTTTTATATTCATATGTTCAAAGATCCTGTAATTCTATTGAAAAAGTACTGATTCAACACCCTTCTGCATAATATTATCCAAGGAGAGAAAAGTAAAAAGTGGATGCTTACACTTATATAGACCAATGAGATCTAGGAACCTTTGCATTTTAAAGAACATAATTGTAGTAAAAATAACTTATGAAGGCCTTTGACATGGTACCCCACCACATCCTCATCTCCAAATTGGAGGGTTGTGGATTTGATGGGAGGACCACTCGATGGATAAGAAATTGGTTGAAAGGCCGCAGGCAGACAGTGGTGGTCAATGGCTCTATGACCGGGTGGAGGCCTGTAATGAGCTGTGTCCCCCAGGGATCTGTCTTGGGACTGGTGGTCTTTAACATCTTTATCAATGACATTGACTATGGAATCGAGTGCACACTCAGCAAGTTTGCTGATGACACCAAGCTGAGTGGTGTGGTCGACACAGAGGAAGGAAAGGATGTGATTCAGAGGGACCTTGACAGACTTGAAAGGTGGGCCTGGGTGACCCTAGTGAGGTTCAACACAGCAAAGTACGAGATTTTGCACTTGGGCCAGAAGAACCCCAGGCACCTGAACAGACTGGAAGGAGTAGACCTTGAGAGTAGCTCGGCTACTCTCAAGTACCTGGGGGTTCTGGTGGATGAGAAACTTAACATGAACCAGCAGTGTGCTCTTACAGCTTGGAAAGCAAATGGTATCCTGGGCTCCATTAGCAGAGGTGTGGCCAGTAGGGGTAGGGAGGTGATTGTCCCTCTCTACCTTGCTCTTGTGAGTCCCCATCTGGAATACTGTGTCCAGGTATGGAGCCCTCAGTACAAGAAAGACATAGAGCTGTTGGAGAGGGTCCAGAGGAGGGCCACGAGGATGGTCAGGGGCTGGAGCACCTCCCCTATGAGGACAGGCTGAGGGAGCTGGGCTTGTTCAGCCTGGAGAAAAGAAGGCTGCGGAGTGACCTCATTGCAGACTTTCAGTGCCTGAAGGGTACCTATAATCAGGAGGGGAGTAAACTCTTTGAAAGGACTGATAATAGTAGGACAAGGGGAAATGGTTTTAAGTTAAAAGAGGGTAGATTAAGGTTGGATGTTAGGGGGAAATTCTTTACTAGGAGAGTGATGAGGTCCTGGAACAGGCTGCCCAAGGATGCTGTGGATGCCCCATCCCTGGAGGTGTTCAAGGCTAGGTTGGATGGGGCCTTGGGCAACCTGATCTAGTAAACATGGAAGTTTGGTGGCCCTGCCAGGCAGGGGTGTTGGAGCTTTGTGATCCTTGAGGTGCCTTCCAACCCGAGTCATTCTGTGATTCTGTGATTCTGTAATTGGAAGAAAATATTAAAGATTTTGTACATGGTTTCTAACCAAGAAAGAATCCTGATCCTGCAGTTCATTTAATACATATAAATATTATGCCCGTATGGAACAACTTGCAGGATCAGTTTAAATTTGTAAGACATATGATGTAAGATGTATGATCTGGAGCAGGATGATCTAATTTGGGTGTAGTCCAGAATGAGAAACAAACCACAGTGTCTTTTTATGCAAGGTGATGATATTGAGGAACACTATGTTATGATCTGAGTTAATAGTTAAAATGAGGACACAAGTACAAACACTATCAGTTAAGAAGTAATTTGAAAAGGCAATTTGTCCCATCCTAGGATAAGCAGTTTTCTTTTATGAAAGTGATTGTTTTCCAATATGTAGTTTTTAAAGATGTACTCAGTAATTGTGCACTATCAGCTATGATCATCATGGTCATCCTCACTTATAAAAAGGGGAAAACTAATTTCCATCCATTTCTAGATAATTTTTAGCTTGTACTGTTTCCCAATTTTACTTTTTTTTTTTTTTTTTTTTTTTGTACAGTTCTATTCATGTGTTTGGTATCATGGTAGAGTAAATCTTGCACACTATTTTAAAATGGAGTAATATTGTGTGGGTACAACAAAAACTGCTGCATGGAACAGGTAAGTTTGTGACTTCACTGAGGGGCAGGCTATTCTACATCCCTACTTAACAAACTGGATTACTGAAGGAGTTGGTTAGAAAAAAAGAAGGATGATGAAGTATCTTTAGATTTCTGAAATAATTCAGGTTTGGGATGAAGATCAACAGCTATCTCAGATGATGAGGGGCCCAGTGGAGCCTGGTGCTGAACCCAACAGCCAGAGGCCTGATTGCTTTCTGCTGAGTATTAACTATTAATCATGTGGTGAAAATTCCATTTTTTTGCACAAAATCTCATACACTGCCATAAAATATAATCCTGTGGACCACATCTGAAAGCTATCTGGTGGCCTCTGTGGTGCACAAATTCTGCAGATATTTATTTCCTACTATGCAAGCACTGAAAGTGTGACAGAGCCATCTGGAGTGCTGAATCTCTCAAGAAAAGATGAACAATTAATAAAAACAAATAAATAAAAAAACCCACCAACAATATGAAATAAGAACTTCAGTACCAGTTTACCCCTATTAGCTCAAAACAATGTGTCAGTCAAAAGGCATGAAATGGATTAAAGTATTCAGAAGAAGACCCATTGGCATTGTCATATTCCTAATCTGCTGCACAAGTAGCATTCAGTATTAACTTTATTTCAGAACAGTTAAATGGTATTTGTCAATGTTAGATGTGACAATCCTCTGTTCTGCTCCTCTGCCTTTTTGAACTGTGAGTTCATTTGCTAGTACATGTCAGTGAATCGATTATTTTATGACTCCATTTTAAATTTCCCTTTTGTATTGCACTACAAGCAGTGGGAAGGAAAATCCACTCCATAAAACAGCTTGGATAACCAATATTTAGCATGCTACAGTATACCTGCAGTCATTGTATCTTTGAACTACCAGCAGAACAGAAATGTCCAGTGAATTAAAAATAAACAAACCACATGAAGAAAAGAAATGCAGAATTTATTTAGAGATATAGGTAGTACTGTTTACAACCATCCATTTAATTACTTACCCATGTACAGAACAGGACCTGCCCCACTCCCACCCGTACATACTGAATATGATTCATGAACATTTTAGTGCTTTTTTACTACAAAATGGTCGTGGGTTTTTTTCATTTGTTTTGTTTTGTTTTTCTGGTTGGTTTTTTTTTGTTTTTTTTTTTTTTTTCTCTCTCCTTATTTCTTCAGCGATAAACAGAACAGTGGGATTATTAGAATCTCATTATTTTCTCAGCATTTCATGAACAGCATGCTAGACTGGGGGAAATCTGTTTAGTTTCATATGAGAGAAACATAAGGCACAGAAATGGACAGGACATTTTGCTAACCCATTTTTTTAAGTGTTACAGAAGTTGCTGGAGAATGCTAAATGTGCCAATGTAGCAGGTGTCAGGAAAGATTGGGGAGCAGAAAATGTGTCACCTGCAATGAAGATGAAACCCATGAGGGTGCAAAGTATGAAAAAAGCCTTGGCTTTACATTCTTTTCAACTTCTTTGTTATGAGACTCTGGTATATACAGAATTTATTTGGAAATTTATTATGTGGTGATGCTTCTTAGGAAAAACAAAATGTCCTTAACACGTAATTCATCTTAATGAGCATGTATTATACCCTACTTACTGCTATGAATACCACTGACTTCATCTGTTACAGGACAAGGAATCAAATTCTTTCCACAATTTTGTGGATGAAAAGTTCCAAACATTTTGCAGTTTAAAATGTCAGAGGAATTACTCTGGTCTTGTATCAATATAATAGTAACAATGCCCAAGTGAATGTACATAAAATGTACAAAATATCCATAAGAATAATACTTATTTGTTTAAATAAGTTACTGATCACAACCTTTTATAATATTTTATTTGACTAATTTCTATAGGAACACACTGTCCAGGAATATTTCTGTTTCACGATTTATGGCACATATAACTGTAGAAAAACACATTAATAGAATATGTGATGGTGAACAATATGCTTACTGAATCAAGCAAACAGCTATCTGGAAATGGAAAAGTTCTCTCTGAGAGCTTCATGTATATGACTTATTACCTAAAAGAGAGGAATTAATAATTTTTAGTTGCACATTTAGAACATGTAGCAGATTGTCTAGCTAGGCTCAGGACCGTACCTGTGTCATTTAGTTATTCTGATTAAGCTACAACAAATCACCTATTTCTGAGACTGAAATTAGTCACTATGCACACATGCTATTTGCAGTCTTCATACAGCTGAAATTCTTTAAATAAATTCTTGAAACTAGATCTTTAACATTCTTTTTTCCCACCACATATTAACATAATAAAATGACCACAGAGACTTCATGGTTATTCTTTTTTCTCTCTCTAAATATTACTGAAGGTTGAGCATCCATGAGCTGCTCTTTTATTCTATTTTCCTTTGTCTTCTTGTGCTGTAAAAAAACTCAGCTCGTTTGCTCATGTGTGTATGTGTGCTCCAGCACTGACACAATCTTAATGAGTATCCATTGGCTCTCTTGCTGTTGTTTATATTGCATTTCTACTGACAAATCCCAAAACTACATACAAGACTTCAGATGTGACCTACCGAGGGCTGAATAGAGGGAAATAACACATTCCTTCAACCTGCTGATTATTCTCTTATTAATTAACGTATCCCTATAGGATGTTAGCTTTCATCATATCAACATCATGCTGTGACTATTGACTCTGTAAGGATGTTCAAAACCAGGTGGCTTTGCTGCTGGCTCCTTTAGCACTACTTGGAGCAGGAGTCAGGCATTACAGTTGCTTAAAAGAAGCAGACACAAGGGGCCAAAGGAACAAAGATATCACTCTTAGTAATTAAGAAAAGTTTGAAAACCAAATAATTCTGTGGTACCTGTGAATAGGCAGTAAGATGCCTCCTGCCCTTGCCATGGCTTGTGTGAGCTCCAGGCAGAGCTACAATACTGACAAGAAGGAAGAGATGGGATTAATTTTCATGATCATCTATTTAAAAGGCCAAAAAGGGAAACCCTTTGCATAAGAAGATCAGATATTACTGATGTGTTGTACAGAATAAAAGTGAGGTACTAGAAGAGTTCAGGAAGTACAGCAGTGTTAACGTTGATTCTTGTAAAAAAAAAGACTACATTGCAAAAAACAGCAACACACTGTGAATCCTTTTACTTGAATACATAAAATTAAATTAATTTTTATTTCTTCTGCACAGGTGCAATGTTTTCCCAGAAAACACAGAAAGTCATCGAAACATCTACAGCTGATATTTTTCACTTGTATTTTAAAGAGGAAATTATTATGCTAAAAGACGTTCTTGGTAAGACACTGCTGTCAAAACTGGAGACTCAACAGCATTGTGATCCTGTGATGTTCTGCATAATCAGTAGATTGCTAACTAATCAATTTTTTATGAGGATTAACATTCATAATTTGTAGGTGAGTAGATTATGTCTAAGAAAAACTTTATCAAAAGCCATTCATCCGAGTATCTCTAGTGTTGAGGTATGCAAGACTGATGGTTCAAGGAATCCTAACTTTAAAGGTATGCATCCAGGAGTAACAATGGCCAGCTGAACAACAAGAGGAAGGGGATTTTGTAGTCAAGAGTGATGTCAAGGTGGGCAAGGACAGAAATCTGAGTGACAACGGCACAAACACAATTGCACTCAAATGAGGTGACCAGGGCAGGCCTAGGAATGGGAGCCACAGTGAAGTGAGAATCCCAGAAGTCAAGCAAATCTCCAAGCTGAATGTTGTATAACCTGACAGCATGTGTCTAAAGCATAGAACAAAATCTATAGCTGTACAGTCTCCGTGAATTTTTAGGAAACATTTCTGTGTCAAAAAAATTGGAACATGAACAAATTAGCTTTGTGTTGAAGGACTGAAAGAGATAAATTGTAGGAGTCGATAGAACTCTGCAAAGAGAATCAGAAAGTTCAGGTGAATCACAGAAATCATTATTTTTGCTGTCCAAGATAGTTCTCAAATATAAAATTCAGGAGAAGGAAGTGTTAAAAAAATTTACTTGCAGTGAATGCTTATGGAATTAGATTATGGTCCCTGTCCTGTAAATTATGGTTATCCTTAACTTAGGGCACTATGGAAAGATGCTTTTTGCTACAACATTGAAATGTCCAGCCTTCTCAGTTACGTAGCCCCACAACAACCTTTGCTCAATTGTTATCAATTACAAAAGAAAAGAAAAAAAAAAAAAAAAAAAGATTTCTCTTTCTTTCTTCTTCCAATTCAGGAAATAAATTGAGCTCCCAGAGTGCAGAACGAGCACCTTGTTTTCTCCTTGCAGTCTGGTTTATTCAGATACTTAAAAATGAAACCTATTCCACACACAATCACATTGCAAACTGCATTTCATTCATGTCACTTTGTCGATTCTTCCATTCTAATCTCATCCAAATAGACTCAGAGATTTATACAGTATATGGACATACAGGAGTAAACAAATATAGTGCTGATAAGGTGTGCTCTCTGACTTGCATTGTTTGTCAGGCAATTGAATGAGATTAAAACATACTCTACTGTTACCTAGGCTTAGAAGTGTGTACTCCTTAATGCAGAACTAGATTCCACCTTGAGAGGAGTTAGAACCTACCCTTGTACAGATCCTGTATATCTATGATCTGCTAGTTTAGGAAGATAGAAAGAAGAAAAAACATGTTTCTAGCATAGGTAGTAAGACTGTTAAAGAGAAAGCAGACATAAAAATAAAAATAAAGCAGAATTTTGCTTATAACATTGCCTCACATTATGTTCAACTCCCCCAGTCTATAAATCCATGACTTTATAGCTTGATACAAAGCTAGGGGATATTTCTTTTGAACAGGGTACTTGGTATCACAGCTGCTGGAACCTGGTGTACGAGTTAGCCAAGAAACTTTGGCAAAAAATAATAAAACCATCCATGTTGCAAGAAGACAGAGGGATGCAAATGCACAAGGATATAGAACTTGCTGCTGCAGCTACTAAATAAATAAGTGGTGAAGGTGTTAAGCATTATAGAAATTCATCAAAATCCACATCCATTCTCATTAGCTGTCTCCAGATCCGTTAAAGAATCAGAATGTCATAAACACAAACAATTTGCATAAGAAATGTCCAAGCCATGAATTGGAAACAAGATTAAAAGAAAAACAGCTGTGTGTAATTGTCCATCCCCTGTGGAGATTAATATCACACATTACATGAAAAATCAGATTTGGGAATGAGGTTAACAGAATTAACTAGAAGAGGGAGTGAGCAATACCTCCTACATAGTTCCCTGTTCATAAGCATGTCTTTACTGCCTTTCAGAGGCCGCTCTGTCTTGAAAAATCATCCTCACAATGGCTGCAGGATTTGCTACCTTGCTACATTTAACATATTTACTAACGACAACTAATTGATTTTTATTTATCTGGCAAAGCAAACCTTGGTCTTTTCACCCTAATATTTAATTCTCTTCAGCAATGTAAATAATGAGAAAGACACTTGCAGATCTGATTAACCTGCAAGTTCCTTTTTAAGCAATGAGAAATCAATACCAGTACCCATTCCATTAAACAACCCTTATCACTTGAGTCAGTAGCTGAAAGAACATACACATATGTTATTTTTTACAGTAATGATTCAACTGTAGGGCAACTCTAAAAAAACAATTAAAGAATAAAGGAAAAAAGTAAATAAGTGGTTCCTATAGTCTTTAAGAATCCTTTACACAGGAAGAAAGCTTTCTATGTTGACCTATCAGTGTTTTAAACTGATCTGAACAGCAGGCTTTCTAGATTGTTAGAGTAACTCAGTTTCCTATATAATAGTTCCTTATCTGAAAGTACTGATGAAAATCCAGAGATTACTGTCAAATCCTGAAACTGATGTGAATTCTCAAATGTCATTATTTTAACTGCAAAAATTATTAAAGAAATACATAAGCATACTATGTATGAAATTCTTACCATAGCATTGTATGCCACAATATGACAACAATTTCTAACTTATAAATATTATTTTCTATAGTGAATATAGAAAACAGAGTAGGTGAATTGGGTGGATAGATAATTTCAGATTTGTAAATGACTACAAAACTAAAATTTGGGCTTTTCTGGAATATGCTTTATTGGATCAGTTCTCATCTGAAATTAGATATCCAAGAGTAGAAAACTGGGTTTCCTCAACTCAGTATTCTTGTGGATGCATTGTTCAGATCACATCCCTGTAGAGGTTTCAGTAGTGAGAGCTACTTCCCTGTGATTCTGTCTGTATGCTTTTTGACTTGTTTATTTTCAGAAAATATGATGTGTCAGCAGTATAGCACAGATTTACTGTGTAATTGGTTGAACATAACTGAAAACAGGCTTGCCTGAGATTTTCAGTCTCATGACAGCGCATGCTGCTGGACACTTGGAAAGACATGATCAGACAGAGTGACTATGCAGAAGCTGATGAAATATCTCCTAGTTTGCAAGGACAGTGGCTGTCTTGTGTTCCTGGTGACTCAATTCAATGATGAAGAGTTCTGTGCTACTCATTACACAAGAATTATGTCTTTTGCCCTCTTAAAATTACTGTTTAAATTGTCTTATGAAACAAAACTGTAATTGGATCACACAGCTCAGCTAGATGACAGGTAGTCCAAACTGACTGATTGAAATACTACCCTGCTCACACCTGTCTGAAGTATATTTAACTTATCCTACTAGCACTGTAGCATATTGGAAGGTATGATTGAGATTGATGCACTGGGGTGATTTTTAGGAAGTATTTGTACATTATACAAAGCCCCAGTATGCACACTTTTTGAAGATATAATCATGATATGCTTTGCACATACAGAACAGTTCAATTCTGTAGAATGAACATGTTATTCCTAAACCATGTAGACAAATGAAAGGCCAAAAATGACATGTCTAGCCTGATACTTCATTGTCAGACAGACGCATCTTTGTTCACTTATGTACTTGCTTCCCATATATATAAGTACAAGCCTGGAGGTCTTCTGTCTGAATAACTCTTTAGGTCAAGGTTAGGAATTGCAAAGGTGAAGACAGCAGGTAGGCAAACATTCTCTGTCAGCTCCCTTGTTCTTTCATTTAACTCAGTTCGTTTTCCTCCTACTCCTTTCAACTGCATTGTATTGATTTCTGTCCCTTAAAAATCTTCATGCTTTGGGATCTGAATCAGTCATTGACTATTTACAGTTTGAGAAAAATGTCTTTGATTGCAGCCCAGAGAACAGTGAGCCTTATCCAGTTTTTCTGAGAAAATGTTATAAAAGTGACATAAAAATCTTCTTTTTGACTCTGTGAACCATTTATAGGTCTTTAGCTGCAGCAGAACACCCTGGAAATAGGTATGGAAGATGGAGAAAACACACTTGGACTTAGAAAGATGAAATAACTATATTAACTAACAGATGGTAAAACTAAGTTTTATACAGTTTGACTTTTTAGTTGGTCCTTTGACAAGATAAAAAAAAATAATATTTTTTTGGAGTAATTTAAACTTCCTCACTTCAAATAATAATGTAATTTTTTGGCCACTGATTATATACTCTTTAACAGAGTAAGTTTAAAGGAATGTGTAGTAGAAAAACACTTGCAAAGTCAGGTGCTGAAAGAAGAAAAAACATCCTCAGCATCATACAAACCATGTAAATATAGGTGATTATATGAACCAATTGTCCAGGCCTGTCAACATTCAGCATCTCTGTCTGTGGTAGACAGTTACTGTTGTTTACAACAGTCTTCGTCTCTGACCCTGGATAGACAGCCCTGAAGCGATATATATTGATTTAAATGAAATACTTTCAGCAATTTGAATCAGAATTGTTCTGCTTCTCTGGTAATGAATACAAGAAGCTTTCAGAAAAGGAGTTTCAGCTGCTGCTTGGCTGAATATCTTCATGAGAGCAACAAAAATGATTTTACACTAGAGGCAAACTTGTCATCAGGTTGGTCCCTGTAAACTGAAGTTAAATTGAAAGTTTTAAATCAGCCCTGCATAGCTTGAGGCTTTTAACCATTGACAAATGCTCAGAGAAATCATAATGAAAAATTAAGAAAGCTTTCCCCAACTGCGATGCTTTGACTTGTCTACACAGGAATAGATTATTTTCATGTTGTTGAACCTATTCAAAGCTTTAGACATGTTCAGGGAGGAAGCAAGCATAGAGGCCTGCCTTGTGTATTGCTGACTGTTACCTGCTAGCTGAAATTGTTCTCCCAGAAGAAAAAAGCATATTTGCTGCTGTTCATAGCAGTATGTAGCAGTTCATGTTGCTATAAAGAGAGGTGAAAGCAGAATGCTATTTTAAACATTTAAGAAATAATGAAAAATGCAATGTATCTGTTGGAAATCTGGACACCTTGAGACGAATTCAATATAATCCACTTCAGTGGGTTCACACTTGGTTACTTACCTGGAAAGCATGCTGTCAGGTTTCCAGTATCCTACTTATGCTCCACTTGAATGAACAGCTAGTTGAAGAAAACCAATCAAAATCAGCTGTTTCTTTTTCATATTTGGGCCTGTTTGTAAATGAGAAACAAGACTGTACTTATTTATAGACAAATAAACCAGTAATTTCTCCATGAAAAATTCTTTAGCAAACATGGACATAAAGAATACATACCGAGATGTAACAGTATTTTCAGTTTCCACTAAACTTTCTTTTCTATTCTTTTAATCAGAAGGATGTTTTGAAACACACACAAGTTAGATCAGGTTTGAGATAATAATTGTATCAGTCTGCAGCACCAACTGGGACTTCCCCTGGCTTCTGGGAAGTTGCTAGGCTACTATCTTAAAGAGACAACTCACTTGATTAATTGCAAATACAGATTGCTTTATGAAAAAGTTAATACATTTATAACAACAAAGTCTAAGAAGTAGCAAGCTGATTATTAGAACTTGCAGTATTCCCTGAATACAGGATTAAGGAACAAAAGTACAGCTTTCTAAAAGAGATGCAGTTGTCGCTGACTGCAGCTCTTGCATTGGTGAGTTATTATCATGCTGTTAGTAAATCGACATTCAAAGAAAATAAAAAAGCATTTGTTTTCAGAGTGTGATATTCAAAATAAATGCCGCTCCACTCACTTTGTATTTGTATAACTGGCAAAGAGCTTCTGCAATGTTTTAGGGAACCTCTATCCCAAATCTGCCACGGAGGAGAGTGCATGTCTGGTATGTATTTGCACTGGATGTCAGACTGCTGATACTTTGCTTTTTCATTAAATATATTATTACTTGAAACTCTTCAAAGGGCTAAGCAGCTTTCATTCCTCAGATTATGTGGTGACTCTATGAATAAATGTAATATGGCAATGCATAATGATAATTACAAATATATATATATAAAAGATGTAAGCACCTGGTTTCTTACGAGTAGACATTTTTGGAAATTATTTTAACTTCCATGAAATTTGTTGACAAAAACTGGAGAAATAAGTCTTTGAAATTTTCTTTGCCACTTTTTAGGCTCTTTAATTAAATAAATAAATAAATAAATAATCTCTTGATGTTGTATCTGGCAATATTGAGAAATATTTCTGAAGTTTTTTAAAAGCTACTTGAAGAGGCAAATCAAACATTTTCAAGCAGCTTTACACGCAAATCCTTACATAAGCAGCAGGCATTTGCTCAACCTGCTTCTGATTGCTCTTGAAAGCTTCATTAATAACTTGTTTCACCCTTTAAAATGCCAGATAAATTGTCTCTATACCATTTGGGAGCACTCTGGCTTGTGGTCACTGCAATGGGAATGCATTAACCTTTCTAACTGGTAGACCCCAGATAAGTGAGGGGATGATTAAAAAATGAGCAACCTGCAATGAACTGAAAGAGCAGGTGAGGGAGTAACAGCACAGCATAAAGCTTCAGTGGGCATGCAACAGATTTTAAAAACAGTGAAAAATCTCTGATAAAGTAAAGTACAACTTTTTAAAAATCAAAGTCAAATAGCTTGGAAAAACTGAGAAGTTACAGAGGTTGAAAAAAGAGATCATGATCAATCAGTAATGTAAGTCTTACCTGAGAATTTCTGTAAATTGTACACGATTGTATGAGTTGAGAGTAGATAATGGTGCACCTACAAGCTGCAGTTTATTGATATTCTGAGCATTAAAAGACAACAAAATAACACACATATGTCCTGTCGTGGTCCTTGAAGACAGCAGGGAAAACACAGTGTCCTTTATAGTTGACTTGTATTAGAATAAGGTTGTGAGGGATATATATCCTTTATCCTTGTAATTAATTAATGAAGTGCGTAACCTCATAAATTGGCACTTCACACCTGTGGGAAGTTTTATTGTTCATACTCCATAAAAGCTTGGGAATATAGTATAGTTTGGGGGCTATCTAGTTTAGCCTTATCCTGAAAGTTTTCTTATTGTGAAGCATGTTGTTAATCTCCTAAAAAAAAAAGGTGACAAAAAATATTCTGTGAAACAGGGTATTGTGATGTGACTGGGAAGAGAATTCCTAACAGCACAGAAGGACTCCCTATTTCAAGCACCAGGCTTTTTAATAGTAGCCTTAGGATCTTCTTGTCAGCCTTACGACTGTGAAGAACACTATGAATCGTAGCATGATCTGTTGGTTTTTTTTTTGGATCTAAAATTGCAGAGATGCGATCAGGGGATATGGATATTAGTGATACATAGCAAAGGAAAGTTTTATTGATAGATTAAGGTCAGTTTTAAATGTAAAGATTAAGATCACTTTAGAAATCTACAGGAATATACAAATCTACAGGAATATATATAGGCAAAATCCTAAAGCAAGTTTCAAATGATATGACAGATTAAGTGTTTTTTTTTAACAAACAATGATATATTCTAGATGAATTTTGTTTGAGATTCATTGAAATATTAAAATAAAAAAAAAAGAAAAGATTGGTAATGAATATTATTTTGGGTAGATGAAGGGAGAAATAATTTTCATTCTTTCAATTACCTTATCATGATATACTGGTTAACAATTTTTAAATACCACAGTAATATCCATATTCTTCATTTAATAAGATACTCAGCCAACTCAAAGGGTTCTGAACATATTGTTTCTGCATATACAAAATGACTATTTTCATGCAACAAAAGATAAACCTGTTGCATGCAGGCATCAGATGCAGTTGTAGCATTTCTTCTTATAGTATGAATAATCAGTTGTGCAAAATTTGTCCTCAGAGTGCTCAATGTTGGGAAAAAAAAAAAAAACCCTTCGGTATTGCTTCTCTTTTTGTTTTCACTTTTCATATATATATATATATATATATATATTTATATTTCTGTAGATTTAAATAATTTTATGAGCATTATATATATATATATATATTTATATTTCTGTAGATTTAAATAATTTTATGAGCATTATTTTAAAATATTTATTATTTTGTTTTAAAACACTTTAAACATAATTTACAGGCTATGTTTCAATGGCTCCCCTATGCTGATTTACTGTCTGAAAAATAAGTCTTGATTTGAGGCCAAAAAGGCTGTAAACAAATTGCAAGGCTCCACTTCCACAATTTTTTATGCTTTAAAATATGAGCTGGTTATTCTTTCAGCTAAAGTCAGTGGTTTATGAATAGTCCTAAGTATTAAAAAAGGATCATAGTGGAAAATGTCATTTTTTACCTTCATTCAACTGTTCATTTTGCAATTCTTGTTTGCTGCTGTCAGCTCTGTTAAGTATTAGAGTCTGTAATGAAAATGTTGATGATTTACAGACAAGTTTGAAAGTTCATGATTTCACAAAATAGCATCATATCTGGTGTTTCTGAATCTGGATTTTCCAGTTAGGGTCATTTTAATTGATCTGGCCTCCACTGTAGACAGCTTGAGTGGGTTTAGTTTTGGATTCTTAATGAAAATATTATGACTTTATGGTCTATTTAAAAATATTCAATCATATTTTTAAAATATGTTTGAGTTCACAGTGTGTACTGTGGGAGAAGTGTAAGAGTAAGCTAATAATGATCAAAAATCTTAATTTAGAGTAAAAGATTCTGTTCATTCTAATTGTTTGGACAGTGAAGAATTGGAAGATTTTGGACAAGCAACAGAAATCTTTAAATCTAAAGTATGGATCAGAAGTGGTCTGTGTAGATCTAATATTGCCTCAGCACAAATATATGAAGTAAATGACTTTTTCAGTTTCTTTTATTCATTTTATTATTTCAACACGTGTTGATAAGAAGGTATGACTTGCAGCTATCTCATATAGCTCAGTGTTCTAACTTTCAAGCTGTGACTGGGAGAGCAGGATCAAAGACATTATGAGCGCACTTCCAAATAAAGTTATGGGGTTTTCTGAATGTATACATAGGGTTCCATATCTGTGATGCATATGTGATACAACAAGATTTCTGTTCCTGTTTGCTTTCCCCAGTTTTGGTATCTGATTTATCATAATTTTCGTCTTAGTTATAGTCAGATATTTGCTACATGAATAAATGTATATTTCCATACCCAGAGATACAAACAACACTGACACGTATATTACAAAGTGGATTTACATCCTTCCTCTAATAGGGAAAGAAGAAATCTATTTCTGTAAAAACTTTCAGGTGAGTCAATTGTTCTTACTGCGTGTGTATGGGTCATGGCAAGGTAAATGAATGGATGAAACAGTAGTTTCCTCATTGTGTCTTCACTTTGAAGACACACAGGCAAAGAAACCATCACATAATGGCACAGCATAGATACTGCTCACTTCGTCCTTTTTCCATCTTTGTTTACAGAGTAGCAGTCAGTGCATTAGCACTAAAAAACAAACAAACAAACAAACAAACAAAAACACTTTAAGAAAGATGTCTAAGTCTATTTGTACTATAACTAAGTAGCTCGATACATAAGGAACTCATCTGAAATCCATGTTGAGTTAAGAAATGTAGGCCAGCAATCTATGTCCAGCCAACCATTGCTGACAATATCTAGCTTTTATATTTACACCTATAACAAATATTAAAGTCTAAAGAACTTTACTGTAAGTTAGCATAAATCAATGTAACCTCACCAAAGTCAAATTTTCATGTAAATAGTGAGCCATTCCACTGAATACTGAGATATATTGCCAATATCCTGCTTATTTTTTCTGAAAACTTCTTTTGACATAGAAAAAAAAGCCCCAGTAAAAATTGTAGCATGTCATAGTATTTGCTTCTGTCTGAAACCCAAATGAATAACCATTACAATCTTCTTGACCTAATGCTTATACTCTTTGTATACTCTTGCTGCTATTTCAGCCTTGTTCAAGTAGTCACAATTTCCCACAAAAGAATTTGTAGTCACTGTGGAAAAGCCACAATAAGTAAGAGATTTAAATAATATCTCCAGCAAATAAATGTAGAAAGACTTATTATTGTGTTAAATAGAATGAATGCTTACTGTGCTGCTTCACTGCTGCTAATAAGCCATATCAAGTCAATTTTCTCTGTCCATTCAGTAGTCTAAAAGTGTCAAACCTGGGGCTTCAGTGCTGGTTTTACTGCTAGGCTGAAAAGGTGGCAGCTGTTGCTGGAAGGGGAAAATGCTTTCACTGCCTCAGCAGTTGCAGTGAATACTTTCCTCTGAATCTCTCTGAAGTCAAGGGAGAAAACGGTTACTGTCATCAGATCAGCAAAATGAATATAATGTTTTGACATGCCTTTGCATTACTTGTGTTTCCCTCTTTTTAGATAATACTTTCTAGTGAAACATTGACATTTCCTTCCTTTGCATTGCATAAGAAATTAGAAAATATGTAATATACCTGGGGAAGACATTTATCAAAAGTCAGATCTGCGAAGTAAATAGTGGTGTGTTAGTGTTCCCAGTATTTTCAGTTATAATGTATTAATAATCATGTTACTTTGTAACTAGAATATGACTATTTGTTCTATACCATTGATACCACTATTTGATGAAATCTGAAGTTTAATTTAATGTATGAATTATTGCAAATACCCTACTATCTTGTCAAAACATGTTAAGTCTTGTATAAAGTAACTATAAATTTGATGAAATTCAACAAGTATTGTTCTCCTTCGTGCTGAAAAACCTATTACTAGTTATTTAAAAATATTTCTGAGCTGCTATTATTTTTGTTCCATTCTAATTACAACTGTACATAATTATTACATTTTTAGTATAAAATACATATGGCATTTTCAGCTTTTGTGCAATTTATTATCAATCTATGCAGAAAATGAACTGGGAAGAATGGAGCATGATAAAGTCATTCAGTGTGATTTGCACTTGGAAAACAAATCTAGTCTAACTATCCAGCATTAAGGAACAGGACAAGAAACAAATATGTGCAGGCTCTATCTCATTAATTCTAGGATCACTTAACTTATTAATGATCTTTTTGAAGTTTAAACCATTAATGCACATTGGCTTTGTCTCACATTAAGACTTTATGATGTCACTTACACTGAGTTATCGATGAAGGTGAAATTTACCAAGAGAAAAAAGGCAGCTTCTGTTTACTGTAGGAAGTAACAGCAACAAAACACGCTTAATCAACCCCAAAACTGGTACCAATCCTTAATGTTTTACCTCATGACTTCCTTCTTGCCATATGCTAAAGTTCATTCTGTGATGAGCCTTTGAGCTGTCAGACTGTCTGCCTAGTTTTTCCTCTCATTTTGTCCTCAGTATAAGTGGCTGTCTGCTGGAAATTGTTTTATATCTTGCCTGACCATTTGACTGCAGGGCATAGTTACTTTTCATTTCTCCTGTTGGAGAGATGGTTAACACAGCAGGGAAGCAAGGCCAATTAAGTGGCCACTACCATTAACATTAACCTTTCTAAAAGTGTAGGCATTATGTCTTAGAACATATTTGGTACTAAATCAGAACCTCAGGGCCAGAAAAGTGTGAGTGAAGTACCAATTTTTAACTTTTTTTTTTTTTTCTCTGTGTAAGCATGAGGCAAGAGCCTGTTTTGAAGGGCAAAGCCATCTGCTTGTAGGTCGGTCACTCCTTTATGTGAAATGCACATGAGATATTAAAAAAGCTTCTAATTTGGCAATCACTAGTGTAGTTTATTAATGGTCATATTCTTTTGAAAAACCCAATGCTGCTTTACATTAATGTCTCCATCCCTGGAATTCTTAAGTGCCACACTGAATGGAGACCTGGGCAGTTTGATCTAGTGACTGGCAATCCTGACCACAGAAGAGAGGGTGGAGCTAGATGAACTTTAATGTCCCTTCCAACTCAATCCATTCTTTGATTTTGTGATTAACATCGGTCTTCTAAATATTTGGAGCTTTGGGATAAATATTCACATTTTTAAAAATGTATCTGAATCTGGTCCCTTCCTCTATAATTCATCTTCCATGATCATTTTTCATTTTCTGCTCTTGATGTGAACCACCGCTTGTGGCAAAAAAGTAGGTGTATTATGTCTATCTGCAAGTGGTGCCCTGCATTATCTATCTTGTTTAATTTTTATTATTCTTACCTGACAATTTGATTTTATGTAGAAGGAACCAGTTGCCTCTCTTATGACTTCCCACTGAGAACTTACTGCTTTTGTAGTCAATGAATTACTGTTCATCCCTGTGAGGAATGTTGTAGGGAATGTAGAATCAAAGTGACATCTTTCATAAGGTTTGCTTCTGTGATTGAGTTCCTTAGGTGAATATATATTTGCATGCAGGGTCTCTGAAATTGATTATTTTTGGACAAAACAAAACCAAAACATTCTCCAGGACTGAAACGAATGTATTTCAAATTCAAATAAGTGAATGTACTTCAAATTCAATTCAATTCAAAAAACAAATTAGAGCAACATACCTATAAACTGTATGCATAGTGTGAATGGATACAAGCACTAGTTCTTTATTCCTGCCTGTTAATGCTGATGTAGCCTTTGATGCTGAGATGTATCTTTTCACTGAAGTTTCTTTTCTCACTGAAATATAATTGTTTCTTTTCTACTTGACTAAAAGTTTTTAACAAAACTGATTAACTTCAGTACTGTGACTTTTCAGTTGAATTTCATTGATCAATGGTCTCAGAGCAGCTGAATAAACTGGCACAGACTTAGGTAGCGTTGTCTCACATGTAATGAAAGACTACATTTAGATACTTCCTTCAGAAGATCAGATTGAATTTTAATATAAACAGCTCTTAGGCCTGTTAGATCATCAGGCAAAAGCCTGAAGCTGGGAGTGGGGATATGACTGGATATTTGCCCACTGAAATTAGTAAGGCTCAAATTTAAATTGAAAACTTATTCCACCTCAATACATGACCAGAGATTTCAGTATTTCTCTAATTAGGTGGTGTTGAACATGAAATATTTTTTTGAAAAATAATGACTTCCTGAGGGGAAAAAAAAGGCTTTTGATTTCACAAAAATACAGTTTTTGTGGATTATGTTGGCTTTTAAAAGTGAAAACCTTCTATTTTATACTGTTTTCAGTGGAAAAACTTAGACCATCTTTTCTCCATCTTCAGCACTTTCTTTTCATAAAGGAAAAATGCTCTTCATTTCTTCTCTTTTATTTTTCATAAAAAATCTCATGAAATCTGATGCAAAAAATGCAGTGACTTTTTTCCCCCAGAGGATCAGGAAGGAGGTAAACTTTACTTCTCAAGGCATTTAGTCTTATCTGACCAGATCAAAAGCACGTTGTTTCAGTGTTAGCAACTTTCGTCCCACAGATTTCTTCTTGAATCTTCATCAGCCCCACATGCTCAGCTCTCCCATGTTTAAAAGCAGTATTGGTGAGGAAAATAATTAACTGTTTCCTTCCCTCCTTCCTTCCTTCTACCAACAATACCTTTATTCACTTTTTTATTTCTGCAGATCTTATAATACCAAAGTCAGTAATGCTTCTTTAATGTAGTAAAGTTCTATACATACTTTTGAATGTAATGTTATAATGGTTTGAGATTCAGATCAGACTCAACTGTTAATTTAAGTAACTTTACTAGTGATTATATAAATCACCTTTAATTTTGCATATCTCTTCTTGTTAAGCCGTTTTCTGAACTTTGAATCAAGTGAAGTAAGTGGCAAGCTGAGAATTAATATGATATGGAAAGAGAAGTAAAACTGAGGAAAATTGTGTCCAAAGAATTTTCAGGCAAAGCTGTGGTGTCAGACTACTCATGATTTTTTGAAGGAATCCAAATTAACCCTTTTTGTCTGTTTCAAATACAATCAGTGGTTGAGTGCCCATGTGTCTTTGTTTCTATGGATGTATTCCTCAAATTAATTCTGTAACAAGAAAAATGTATGGGGTAGTTCAACACACTCCGACCTGCAAATGGGCTCTAATCTATCAGAAGAAATAAATTATCATTTCCTTATTTCTATTGGATGTCTCTGATATCTTTAACCATGGCAGTCAGCAGTGTGCACTTGGCAACTTGCTGACTATATAAGAGTGAACTTAATTGTTATCTAAGGGTTGGTGAAAACATTTTCTAGATCTCAGACCTCTTTCATGAACTCAAAACTATGGGCTCATGGGTAGTTGCCCAGAAAAGCTGTGGATGCCCGTCTCCTGGAGCCATTCAAGGCCAAGTTATATGGGGCCCCGGGCACCCTAATCTGATGGGTGGCAGCCCTGCTCATGGCAGGTGGGTTGGGACTGGGGGGGCTTTAATGTCCCTTCCAATACAAACTATTCTGTCATTCTACAGTTGCGTGGGTGCTGCCAACAGGCTTCTCAGTCACTGTATACTGGCTGAGGTGATGTTGGGGCCCAAGGCCCTGCGCAGTTCTGTGTAGCTGGAGGCCATGTTGGATGTGCAGCATGGTGCAGGCCTGCACCTACTCTGGTCAACTTGTATGTGGATCACTAATACCCCAAGTTCTCTTGGTCACAATATCCTGTGAGGAAAAATAGATAGGTAAAGAAGGTGTACTCTGATTACAAGGACCAGTGAATACAGTACCCTGTGTTGGCTGAAGCATAATGCCAGGGAGAATGAAAAAGGCATCACTGAATAACTCAGAGAATGACCTACTAAGTAGGATATTTCTGTGTGAAAAGTCTTCACTGAAGCTGATATCTTTGGTGTCTGTATTATTTGTTTAATTAATACATCTGTGTATGCAAGATGATCTTTCTGGTTTCTAGTTGGAAACAAGACCCATTACTATTACTGTAAGCAAACCAAATGGAGAGAGGTTCTTTATGTAGCTTAATTCAAGTTGTTAAATAATATTTCATGAAAGTTTTCCAACACCCACAGGTACACAAAATACTTTCCTCTTTCTGTGGCTCAGTAGTTGTGCCTGCCACAAGTTATCCAGATGTCACTGCAGTGATTCATAAAGCAGTGATAGCAAGGAAATAGATAGAATTGGTTATTTCACTACTGCATGTCTTCATTGCAGGTTTACAAGGTGTAGTATGAGAAATGCCGCTGACTTGATCCATGCAGTTCCTCAGTTCAACAGAATTATTTTAGTGGGTGTGAAGCAGTGATAAATTTCAAAACTAAGGCCAGCTTGTACAGATCTGAACCAAAAGAGTAATTATGTGAATCAGTATTGTGAAAACAAAAGACCTGTATTTGCATTCTTTTTGCCTGTGGAAGAAAAATACTAGAAAAAAAGCCATGTATTAGCAGATCATTCTGATTTGTATTTAATTCCTTTTATTTTAAATATTCATTTATTAAGTGAAAGTAAGCTAGAAGAAAAAGCTTTTTCTTTTTTTTTTTTTTTTTAAGCAGGCATGTTATTCTACTTATGGAAGCTTGGGAATAGCATGTGCTGAGACTTAGTTCAGGAAAGGGGGAAGGAGTAGTGCTGGAGGTGAGAGTGGGATCTGAACATTCAATTGTGCTTGTAACAGGTGCATTTTCTAAAATATAAATCAGGTCAAGGAAGTTCAAGTGGAAGCATGTTTGCTGAGTGAACAGACAACTTCAGAGAAAGGATGTAAAGTGGGAAAAAGAAAGAGCAATCCACATCGCTGTAAGAGCAATCTACAAACCATGTAGCATAACACTTGCTGAGAGTGTCACAGATCTTTCAGATACTTACCTTTATTTCCGTACCTCACCCAACTCCAACTATCTGTTACAGATCCTTGCCAGTTCTTAGCAGATATTTTATGAAAATTCTCACACATATTTCAGAAGCTATTGATTTGCAGTATTATTCCTGTTTTAAATGTACCGCTAACTCTTTTGAATCCATTGCCATTTTTTTCCTATGCACTAAGCATTACAGCAGCAGGGTCTGAAATTAGTACCACTGGGTGGCTTGCCTTGATGTCTGCGTGATAAGAACCAGACTTTCATCAAGGATAAAAAAAGCATATTATTTTAGTAAACTAAGTGCTTTTCCATTGTTGCTTTTTAAAGCTGTAGTACTGCTGCTAAGAAGCTAAAACTGATTAGCAGTAACTATTTGCAAAATTAGTAAAAACCTCTTTCTCTATAATTTGATCATTTCAGAAACTTTACCTTTTTCTTTTCTTTCTTTTTTTCTTTTTTTCTTTTTTTCTTTTTTTCTTTTTTTTTTTTTTTTTTTCCCAGTGTTTATTTTTATACCTAGTAGCTTTTGTCTCAACCTTTCAGTCTAGTTGCTTTTAGCTGCTGTAAATGACCAGGGAAAAATTTTCACATTACAAAGATATAGTTTCCTGTCTTTTCTGTATGGTGCAGAGGTCAGGATGGGAGATCAGAGGCAGGAAGCAGCTTGTCATTTTGTTAACAGGTACAGGGACTCAGAGCTTTGTTACACTCTACCAGAAGCCATTAGAGATCCATAATAAGCTAGGAGCGCCAGCATGGGGCTGGTGTTAGGCTGGCAATGAGATGCAGTTTTGTTCAGGAATGTGGTACTGGAAACTATTTGCAATACACGCATGTGTGATATCATACATATACCTGAACCCACATGGATCTTCCTTTGGGTGTGTGATTCAGCATAGAATAAACACTATCTTTTGTTGATCCTGCCCTATCACAAAGAAAACTGAGTATAAAAGATTCTTTTTTTTTTTTTTTTTTTTTTTTTTTTTCCCCCTCATACTGCCTGGCTTTACTGTGCCTTGTGAGGTAAAGCACTGACGTGGTCTCCATTTTCTAAAATTGTGGGGGTAGCATTACTTTAAACTTGACCTTCAGTGTTTCCTTTTACATTTTCTTAAACTCATTCAAGAGTGAAATTCCTGTGAGTTATAAAATAATATTACTAAAGCAAAGCATTTTTCTAATAAATTCTATAGGATTTCATAGTAATTACTATTGAAATCTATGACATTTCTGTTGTACCCTATTATTTTCTCCTTTAATTCATTCCATTGGATTTTTTCTTTTAAGGGTGAAATCCTTCTGAAAATACTACTCCTCCACAGTGAGCCCTTTTTTGAAATTGTTATGCAAATCCAAATCCTGCAGTCTTCAGAGGGAATCTGTGACAAAACTAAGACAGACATAGCTACCTCCAGTCAGGCAATTCTTTTGATTAAGGTTCTCTGCTTTAAAACAGAGTTTAATCAAGGATAACAAAACCAGAGGAAAACCACTTTCCAGGTGTGCCTTCTTGTGCAGATGGTGTGCTGCCAAAGAGAATCAAAAGAGACTTAATTACAAGAATGATCAGCAGAGTCAGACAGGATGAGAAATTGTGCACTCTGATGGAAGCTGTTCATTACAAAACAGCATTGCTTGGCACATGGGGAGGGACGAAGCTGCTTCTGACAGACGACAAAGGCTTTTTGAAGTCTTCTGAGAACAAATAATCCGTGCCATAATGTTTGAAGCATTTAGAGAAGGTGACGATCACTTGTCCTTGCTCTGGACAAGTCTAACTCAGCAGGAGAACTCATGCTGCTCACTTTCCTGGGCAAGTAGGGAGGCAGGAGATCTTCCCAGTCTGCTTCATGACAGCCTTTGAGATGTTTCAAGGAGTGGCAGCAGTTAAATGCAGTACTATTGCCTGTTCAGAGAGGAAGGTAATATCACTTCTATAAGAGTTAAATTATTTGGCCAAGATAGAGCTGGGGCTCTGCTGTTCTACCTGCTGACAAGCAGGAGCGTGAACACAGTCTCTGAAATTTTTTAGACTCACTAGACTTTTGAAATTGTTTTTGTGGGCAGTTGAACATGCCCTACCATACCCATATATTAAAAGCATTGAATGTTTAAGGTTTAGGCAAAAACCTAAGAAGTATCAAATTGTATTTACAGGTTAAGGAGGGGGATGTAGTGTCTTCCCTCATCAGCAGTGCAGTACATCTTTTACTTTTTATACTAATATCTGTTTTTCTCTAACAAAGTTGATAGTTAAACTGTGGTTTTACAACTTAGTGTTTGTAGCTGTACCCACAGAGTGCCTGTGGGACTCCATCCAAGTACAGCATCTGGCCACAGGGAGCTGCATGAAAAATAACCTCATTAGTATGTGCTGAGTATAAGCCCTGTCTTCTACCTGGCTCGTCTTCTGTTGGACGTGTAGTCAGTCGTCCATAAGCAATGATGCATTTATCAAGGTACTATTAACGAAACAAATTCTAACCTCTGTTAAGTGAAACAAGACCATGACTTTTCCTCTACTGCCTTGGGACTAGCACAGTGCCCTGAACTGGAATTTCAGTTGCATGTGTATTTTGATGACAGAAAAAAAACACCCCAAATCACAAAAACTAAACACAAATGAAAAAGCAAATAAATCTCTCTAGGAAACAGGAATATAATTTTCTCCTTGTGTAGCTGTTCATTTCTATTTTTTTTCTGGAGGGCTTTCCAGACACTTGTGAATTAATTTTAGCAATATCACAGAGTGCACAGAGGCCTAATTCTATGTAATTAAGGGGTAGACTGTCATTGATTTCAATGAGCTTTGGATTTGGCCCAGGTGAATATAGACTTAGAAAGAGAAGGAGCCCCTACAGCAAGCAAACAAGCAGCAAAGCTGGGATATAAACATAAATGATTCTAACCAACTAATAGCATCCTACTCGGTTCCTCAGAGTCTCCTGAAGGTGTTCTTTGACAGAAGATGGAGGGAAAAGGATTTAAATGCATTAGCAAATCTCAGGAAAAAAAAAAAGGGCAAGCAAAAGAAGGTTGATAGTCCAACTGTAGGGTGAAAGGATGGACTTGGCTCCTTCCTTGTCCTAAGTTTTGTCTTTTCTCCTTTCCTTGCTCTCCCTCTGGATAATTTGCTTCAGTGATTTTTTTTTTGTTTGATCTCTCCTGGTACAGGTTCCCTATTTGTTACTTCTCTTTTGGCTGTCTGCCCATCGGTAATTGGCAGGAGATGATGCATCTGGGAGTACTGAGTCACTAGGAGAAATGCATTTGCAGGACACTTAATAATACAGGGGTCTCAAAGTATTTTACAAACATTAATTGATTCAGCCTGATGTTATATTTGTGAGGAAGACAATCCTCATTAGACATTCTCCACTTCTGGGAAAAAAGAATAACTAAGAAAACTTCTTCTAAATTGTTACTATATTTTTATTATTTTCATCATCATATACATGATATATACATAAAATCATTGATCAAGTGTGAGGCATCTGCATATCTGGTTTGACAGCTCATTGTGCCCATGATGTCTGAGCTTCTGTTCCAGTAAGGTTTATTCACTGAATTCTGCAAAGATCCATAAAAGATAAAAAGAAAATTCTTAGGTTTCATGTTAGAAAGAAAATGGACACTGTAGCTAGAAAATGTCTGTATGCACTGCCATTTAGAGACAGCATTTTTAATAATAGTAGTTATATCTTTCATGTTGCATACACTGTATATTACATAAGAAAAAGCCCAGCATACACATTGACTTTTACGTAGAATATGACTGGACTAATCTGTTTAAGGGAAGTGGGAAGTATAGTTAAGGAGTTTAGGTGGTATTCCTTTTTCATAACAATAAGAATAGCCACATGTCTGAAGCTAGAGTTAATATAAATCTTACAGGGAAGAGCCAGTAGTCTATATGGACATTCTGTAGTACTAGAGAATGAGCCTGTGTTAAGGGCAGATGGTGAAGTAGTAGGGAAGAATAGAATAACTCCTTTGGCTAGAGTATGGACAATCCTTAATGAGTATTTTTGTAGGCTGCAAACACCCCATGCAACTTTGGACCAGACTGTGCACACTTTGTTTTTGAAAATAAATTGCTCTTTGTCTCCCAACTATTAATCTGTTTTAATTTCTGAACTTCGGTGTTCTACTGGATACAAAAGAGTATGTCAAACGCCACTGCTCTGCTCTAAGTCTTAATTCTTCATTGAGGAAGATGGTAAGAATCATTTTTTTTAACTTCCCGCTTCCTCGTTTGGATAAGAAACTAATGTTCTAAATGTTATTCTATGAATAACTAAAACAATTGTCCTTGCAGTTTCCTGAACTCGCAATGTTCTAATATTTAACAATACTCCTTGTGATGAAAATCCACAAATCCACAGTATTGACCAGGAGTGACTACCAATGTTCTCTAATGGATGAAAAGCTATCTAAATCTCAAATTTACTCTTTTCAAGGAGGGAAGAACACTAATACCATTTGTGGAATTGGGTTTGCTTAGGAACACATCATAATTATGATCCAGAAAATACTTAAATGAAAGCCGATGACAAGCACGCCTAGAATTGACCATGCAAGGTCACTTTCACATTTGATACCGAATGCAGATAAATAGCAACATGGTTGGAAGCTAAGTGGCAAATTCAGAATCATTTCTGCAAATGACTTTGCAAAAAATAAAAATGGAACACAATACATAATTGTTTTAAGAAGATTTTTACTTTTTATTAATATTTATTTTTGCAAATTACTTAGAGACTAATCTTCTGTATTAGCTTTGTAAGTTTCCTCATATAAAGTTCAGCTGCTTTCTGCATACATAAAACACCTTTTTTATACAGAACATGTTTTTCAACTTCTTGCATAGGTAATGGAAATGAGCTGATTTTGCTCACATTTACTAAAAAGAAAATAAATTAAAAATATTCACCTTTGGGCTGAAACCTTGCATGGAAAATTTCAGTCAAAATGCAGAACTTTACGGCTAGTTATATACATGTGAACATACAGAATACTGAATAACAGAAGATTGTTAAAATATGTAGGTTGCTCTAAAAGTAACGCCTCCTGTGTATTTGTGTGGAAACTACAACAGGCACAAACTACAAAATAACACAATTTAATAGAACAGATTCTCATCTACAAAACTATATTTTTCAACATAATCACCACCACTAGCTATGCACCTTGGCCAGTGATGAACAAGAACCTGCATGATGGTTTTTGGAGAACCGTTTTAAACAAACAAATCTATGCTGTTTATTTTAATTTGTTTCAAAACAGTGAGTTTACTTTAGTGATTAGATGGCAGTTTTACAAAGGTTTTGATAAATTCAGAACATGCAGAAAATGAATGTCTTACTGCTCACTCCTGAAAGAAAGTTAGATAAAGAAGCCGTTTCATGAAATTATTTCTAATTCTTTATTCTCCTATGTTTCATAGAAGTAGTGATATTTCCTGTTATGAGAATACTGAAAACAACCCCAGGCATTACACAAATTATCCTTTCTGAAGGTTTATGATGAAAACAGGAGTAGTTTGTAAACAGAAGCAATATGAAATTTGGTTCATTCAGATTAACAGCCAGTCCAAACACCTGTGCAATTTGAGCTAAAGAAGCACATCTGCTGTATGAAGTCTGAATTTAAACTACAGCTTTAATAGTACAATCAAAGATTTATTATTAATACAAGTGCACTGGTATTATCACATGCAATCAAAATTATCCAGTTATTCTGGCCATTAATGTAGTAATACAAGTAAAGCTGATATATACACTAATTTAATAGCTACCTCTCTCCCTGATGGTGTGCTTCCAGTGTTACTCAAAAAGATGAAAGTAAAGTTTCAAGGTGAGTAATTGCTATTCAAGGCTCTTTACAAGGAATACATTCATTGTGTTTGGTTTTTTTCTTTGAGTTCCTCTTTGCCAGGCAGAAAATGGTGATAATGGTGATGATTTCTTCCTACTCAATTTAGATTTAGTTTGTGTCTATTTTTATGTACAAGAGATGCTCTGTAAATAATGCTGCCTATGTCATTACATTGACCCACATCAGAGGCAGATGTTGGTGGTATGGCAGTAGAGGTTGAACCTTCCCACCAGTATTCCATTACATTCTGTTGCTGTGTGGCAGATGACAGCAGAGGGGCAGTCTGACAGAATGGCATCTGATATGGAAGTGCATTTGAAGCAAAGGTGCGGAAATGAATTCCTTCATGTGGAAAAAATGACACCCAATGACATTCACTGATGGGCACAGAAAAAAATACCTGAAGAATGTGAAGTATCTAGTACTCTATTTTTAGTAGATTAATTCTTCTCCCTTCCCTTCCCCCTTCCCTTTCCTTCCCTTCTTAATTAATTAATTAATTTATAAGTAGAGTTGTATTTTGGGGATTTTATTAGCAACTGAGAAAACTGACACTGGATCTTAGATTGACCAACTGAAGTCACTGTTGATACATCTGAAGGAAGAGGTGCCATCTAGAGGGACCTGAACAGGCTTGAAAAGTAGGCCCATGTGAACCTAATGAGTTTCAACAGGTCTAACTGCCAGATGCTGCACTTGGGTTGGGGCAGTTCCGAGAGTATTTACAGACTGGGAGAAGAACTTGAGAGCAGCCCTTCTAAGAGGGATAGGTAGATGAAAATTTTAACATAAGCCAGCAGTGTGCACTTGCAACCTGGAAGGCCAACCGTATCTGGGGCTGCATGAAAAGAGGGTTAGCCAGGAGGGACAGGGAGATGATTTTCCCCCTCTCCTTAGCCCTTGTGAGATCCCATTTGGAACACTGAGTCCTAGCTTGGGTCCTTAACTCAGGAAAGATATGTAGAAATTAAAAGGAGGACTACAGTTCTTTGCCTGTACAAGTCAGGCATTAAACAGAGTACCAACTAATTTTTTAGGTGGTAACACTGAACACTTAGGTTGTCATAAGGTTGGATTTGAGAAGATATTTCTGCAGTAAAAATACTTTGATCATTTTCCTGAGAATCTAGGCATTTTTCAGGAGCAGAAACAGTAGCAGACATCTCCTTTTTGAATTGTCATGTATTATTCACTGCTTGCCTTAGGTGGTGCTTTCTCAACAAATTAAAATGACAAATTTTTGCCCTTAAGTATTTACAGTTGAAATTCATTGCTCTGACTAGACTGTTGGATGTCTGCTGAAAATTCAGGACAAATAGCCCCTTTATGTGACTCATCAGTTCTATGTATGTGACATACCTTCTGAATATATGGGAGATCTTGAGCATGAACTACCCACACAATCTCTGCAACAAATCTCTCACTTTTTGAATTGAAATATAGAAACTTTCTCTTTACATACTTTAAAAAAAAAAAAGGTTTCCTGATGAAATATTGTGAGAAATACAGGGGACATCAGAGAGCATGTTAATGTTGAGATAGCACTGCATAAATACATTTCAGAATATTGTTTTCAACACAGATTTAATAAAATACGTGCTGCATTAACTGTGTAATCATTCTTTGTGGTAAAAATAAGGAGAATAGATTTGAAACCATTCTATTGTTTATATTTTCTTTCCACTCTTGCAGTTTAAATGTGTCTACATTTTAGTTTCAGATATTGCTCTGAAGAATAACTTACCCTCACTGGCCTAGTTAGCCTAGTTGTGCTCTATGCAGTGTTCATAAAGCTCAAAGTATGTGCAGGTGGTACACCATCTCAGGAGGAAGTACTGTGTGTAAAGATATATTGTTTTCGCATAACAAAAAGATGTTGTGACTGTAAAAAGTCCAAAGAGGTGCCATGGAGCTTCTAATACAAGGTAAAATTCTGCTTGCAGAAATGTAAACCTGCATTTTTGAGTAACCTAAGAAGATGTACTTGTATAAATAGGTTGTGTGATTTGAATGATAGTCAGAGGAGAAAGTTAACAAAGAGAAGTTATTGCAGTATGCCATAATAGGTAAAAATTAAACAAAAATGAGAAGAGAATGGGGAGGGGTAAACCAAGCAGTAAGCAGGGGCAGAACATCTGTTGAGAGAACTAGAAGAAACGCATATTCTGTAAACCCTGGAGTCCTCAACCACGGAGAACACTGGAGGGATTCTGTGCTGGGAAGTTGGAAGCATTAACTCTTACGTCTCTCTTCTTTTTCATCCTTTTTCTCACAAGGTTGCCAGCTATTGCAAAAGTGTGAAATAAATTGTGATCCATAGCAAATTCCACCTGAGCCTAGGCTACTGAATATGAACACTAAAATATTCCTATATCCTGCAGTTTCAGATTGGGAATAAATTAACTGAACACTCATTTGAGAAGCACTTGAATAGCAACAAACACTAAACATCTTACAACTCTATTATTCTAAGTCTTTTTCTTGGTAGGATTCTTCACTTTTCTAAATTCAGGGATAGCAAATGGAAATGGAACCTTTTTTACTCTATATTGTACACATTTCACCTTCTGTTCCACTGTGCTGTGACATGCCCTCAGATTAGAGATCTGGCTGACATTCTGAGATTGCAGTGTTCTAAATAACTGACTTTTGTAAACTCAAAGCCAATATGGATGTGGCAGGCAGGAGTTGAATAACAGTAGCAAATGACAAGAATAAAATAGGATAGTTCTGTGATTAGAGATTTTCATTCACATCACAGTAATGATTTAGACACACACAGTCAGAACGTCATTGTAATATAAAAGGGTAGCTCTGAAAGTAATGCATCCTATTTTATTATGTTGGTGATATGGCACTAGAGGTTGAACCTTCCCACTAATATTCTGTTACATTTTGTTGTTGAATGACATATGACGACATTGGGAAAATGTGATAAAATGGCATCTGACACAGAGATTCATATGAAGCAAAGATGCATCATTGAATTCCTCCATGCAGAAAAAATGGCACTCACTGACATCCACTGGCATTTGCAGAATGTTTATTGAGAACAAACAGTAGCTGTGAGAACAGTGAGGTGGTGGCTGGTGAAACACTCTCAGTGTGTCACTTCTGGTGGTGCAGAATTGTAGGAGCATGGCATACAGGATCTTGTTCATTGTTGGCCAAAATGTATAGCTAATAGTGCTGACTATGTTTAAAAGTAGTGTTTTGCAACTGAGAATTTGGTTTATCAAACAGTGTTATTATACTCTTTGTAGCTGTTGTAGTTTCCATGGAAATAAATAGGAGGTGTTACTTTCAGAGCAACCTACATAGTTCCTATAAAGTATTAACCACACAGAGGTTCTATATTTTACATAATTTCATGAAGAAATCACCATATGATTATTTTAAAGTATTTCAGCACTTCTGAATTTTAGGCGCAGTTTCTCTGGTGATCTGCAGTCCTCAAATTTAGTAAATTAGATGTGTTTTTAGACAGACATCCTGGAGGAGAGGGTTATATATCAGCATCAGTGAAAGTTAACATTTATTCAGATGCCTGTGATGATTCTTGAACTTTTCAACATAGAAAGGACAAAATTAACAAGCAGAAATCATGAAACACATTATAGTGTATTATTAATATTGTCCTCAACATCTGTTGAATAAGGAAAATGTGTATGTATGTACTTAACCAGAAAAAGCAACAAATCAAATACTATTGGATACTCATAGCTATTTGAATTTCATTGTCTTATTTCTACTAGTAGTGGATTGCTTTGAGATATCTGATTGTTCCTAAGACGCTTGGACAGAATTTAACTATAATTGCTGCGTGATTTCTAGGAAAGAAGAAAACCAAAATTACCTGGATGTACTGGGCATAATATGAGGGGATCAGTCTAGATATCTGATTTGTTCAAATGAAGACTGACAATTTAGCCATGTGAGTAAACTGCAGATTTCTTGTGGAAATGTTGTATCAGGTTTCTGTATCCTAGTAGAATATTTTCTGTGACATGAAATGTCCGTCTTGGAAATTAAGTACCTGATTTGTTTTTGATGTTGAGAAAGCTTCAGCTTGGGAACCCAAAAATGAAATGTTTTCCATTCAGACAGAGGAAGATACCAGCCTCTGAGGGCAGCAGAAAAGAGAAGTTGCTGTAGGCCTAGTGGGACCTCAAAGATTCAAACCCCAGAGGAATCTGGTACTGCGGGAGCTTCTGTCCTAGTCTCAGAAGAATGTCTGCATAAGAAGGAATTTGAGGAAGTAGACAAATGCTTCTCGTCTCCACATCTTTTCTCCCATCACTGATAATTACTCCCAGCTGGGTATGCACAACTGGTCCTACAAAGTGATTGTCACTTCCTTTCATCATACCAATTATCATTGGCTAATGGGGGAACATATATCTGTATAATCGTAATCATTTTCTAAATAATTTGTGGTCTAGAAGGAAACATTAAACAAAAGTGTGAAAATTTGTAGAGAAGATTAACGAAGGAAGCTAAGACACAAAGAAATAACTTTCTTTTATGAAAATGACAGTCAAAATTTGAAATATATTAGGAACACTGAAAACCATAGTAAGATAAAGATAAAGAAACAGACCCCTATTCTACTGCTGCCCTATTTTTAACAGGAAATGACAGAATTATTAGTAGATAAATGAATAAGTAGATAAATGAACACATTCTTGTATCTAACTAAAGAACTGCTCAGCAGTATATAATGTCAGTAACACAGAGTTGTAAGCTAGATGACTAACACGTCTGAAAATAAAACAATTAATAGGCATTCAGTATTGAGAAGAGGTGTACCACTATAGTAGTGTGAAAGGTACAGAAGTATGGGGTGAGATGAATGGTAAGATTAGGAAAGTCTAGCTTGGCTGGCTAATTAGATACAGTTATTATTTTATTGCAGCACAAAAATGTTGAATATTATTTTTAAAATTAAATTTTGGAGCAGAATATGAGTTCCTGGTTCCCAAGAGAAGGGCCACTTTAAAGAGCTATGATATTGTTCTGGAACATATAAAATGACAAGTAGACAGTTTGCTAATGGGGGAGGAAGCTAGAAATTACTAAGCAGCTTGAAAAAACAGCAAGGACTCAGGAAGATCTTTAAAACTAGAAAACTCTCTATCATTTGTACAAAAGCTTGGATTTTTTACCTACTACTGCAAAGACAGAGGATGCACATAGAGCAGATTATTCTTTTTCTAGAAGATCTAGCAAGAAGGTGCACAGCAAGAACACGTTGCTGGAAGTTAGTAAGCAGATGATAAGGAGAAGTAAGCACAGTGAAATGATTGCTTACTGGAGCAAAATGTCAAGTAAATTCTCTATGTGTAGATTACATTAAATATTATACAATATGTTATAGACAGGAATTAGATTTTAGTCAATTACAAATTATTACAGTCAAGATAAGAAGAAATAATTATATACAATGGTCTTTGATGTATGTGAATTGACAATTATTTATCCTTTTGGTTTTAAAAACTTTAGTTTGATTTGAGAAAGAAATATAGAGATTATAGATTGAACTGGGCCTTGGTAGTGGGGAGGGGCTGGTGGTAACTTGAAGCTCAAGGGCAGCCTTGGATGTAGTGACCACAAATACGTGAGGTTCAAAATTCTTCTGGATTCAAAGACAGTGCACAACAAACTTGCTACTCTGGACTTTGGGAGAGCAGACTTTGAACTCTTCAGGGAACTGTTTGGCAGGGTGACGTGGAAGAAAGCCCCAGAAGGAAGAGGGGCCAAAGAAAGCTGGTTGGTATTCAAGGATTGTATCCTCTATCCTCCAAGCCCAGAAGCAGTCATCGTGAGAAGAAGGAGGGTAGGTATATACTGCCGGGAGGCCTCTATGGATCTACAAGAAACTCCTGGAATTAAACTCAAAAATAAAGTCTATAGGGAGTAGAAACAGGAACAGATTACCTGGGAAGACTATGGAGAAGTTGTCTGAGCAGCCAGAGATCAAGTTAGGAAAGCTAAAATCCAGACAGAATTAAGTCTACTCAGAGACATAAAAGGGAACAAGAAGAAATTCTACAGGTGTATCAGTTATAAAAAGGTCAGGGAGGATGTGGGTCTTTTCTGAAAGGAAACTGGAGACCTGGTCTTGAGGAATAAAGAGAAAGCTGAAGTGCTTTAAAAGGTTCAAATTTGGGCACAAAAACTGTAATAATTGAGCAAAACAATTTATTTCTATTTAGACAAATGTCAAAAAAGGTAATTTTGATAACTTTTGTAATTCAGAAACTAAATAACCTTTTGCAAAATTTTTCAGCTCCATATGCTAGTTGTTGATAAATAAGGGAACCACTGTCTATTTTATTTATACATGTGTGTGTACCATCATGCAAGTAGGAAATGCCCAAGATAAATTGTGTTTTGAAGAACATTTTCAGATTAAAACATTACCTATCACTTTCTGTTATTCCAGAAAAGATTTAATGAGCTTTACTGAGACATAATAATGTTAATATACTGCCTTTAGTACTATTTGTCAAAGCATTTGTAGTGTGTTTGACATCTTACCAACATACATTTGGACATTCATTTTCCTAATGACTTTGTGAAGATGACCTATGCACTATAAAGGATTCCTTCACTAATTAGTCCTTCTTTATTTCTAGGCACCATCAAGATACTCATTCAACTAGAATATAGATTTTATGTATGTATGAATGTATGCATTTATTTATTTATTTTGTTAAGGACAGAATTTTAGTGAGATAGAAACAGTAGTGATAACAATCAAGGACAATATGATGATTTATTATCACAAATTACTGAAAACAATTGGCAATTAGGAAATAAATGTGTAAAATTTGTATCCCCTAAGTGTTGGTTTAATCTGTCATTTACAATAGATCTTCCCATGCAATGATACAAAGTATTGAGATTCTACTGTACAAATAAACAAAAACAAGTAAGCATCTGTTTAATTAATTATAGATGCTAAGTTGCCCACAGAGATTTGCTTTAGAAGAACCTACGGAAAGATCATAGAATGGTTTGGGTTGGAAGCAATGTCATAATTTGTATAGATTTACACCCAAAAATACAGTCACTGTTCCCCTTTCGTCATATCTACAGTCTTATTTATGAGACTGATCAGATTAACACCAAAATGCTCTCGATCCTTTCTTTCTGAAAAACACTTATAGCTGATCACATTGCTACCATTTGCCTGTGGAGAACCTCGAGTATCTACAGTTCTAAAACATGAGGTGCCATTACTATTATTATAGAAAAGAATAAAGGAGTAAGGAAGGCAAGGAAAAGCAAGAGGTTAGCATTACTAATAGTACTGTTTATTTATTAATGTATTTATTCATAATATATTTTCATATAGCTTTACTGTATGAAAATGGGGAGATTATGTTTTCAGATTCTGTCAGACCTCAAATGACGAAGGAGAGCTTTAGCTAAGATTTGAATAGAGGTAGAGGGAGATCTGTCTTAATTCTCTTTATTTTACAACCTTTGGTGGAGCTGGGCTTGTTCAGCCTGCAGAAAAGAAGGCTGTGGGGTGACCTAATTGCAGCCTCTCACTTCCTAAAGGGAGCCTATAAACAGGAGGGGGAGGCAGCTCTTTGAAAGGGTAGATAAAAGTAGGACAAGGCGAAATGGTTCTAGGTTGAAGGAGAAAAGATTTAGGTTGGTTATCAAGGGGAAGCTTTACTGTGAGAGTAGTGAGGAGCTAGAACAGGCTGCCCAGGGAGGCTGTGGATGCTTTGTCCATGGAGGTATTCAAGGCCAAGTTGGATGGGGCCCTGGGCAACCTGGTCTAGCATTAAATGTGGAAGTTGGTGTCCCTGCCTGTGGAGGGGGGTGTTGCAAATTCATGATCTTCAAGGTCCCTTCCTGGCCATTTTTTGATTCTGTGATTCTTACAAACCTACATCTCTTTCTCCATCCTTGTCATGTTCTCAAATAAACCTCTATTTTTATATTATTATTATTGTTAGACGTGTACCGAAAACAATTACCGATAACTTTTCTATGGTTGTGTGTCTTTTAGATTGCCTATTTTTTATTATTTTCACATGTCAAACATCCTTGTGCTTTAGCTAGTGCTTGCAGGGACTGGGTAGAACCACGAAGTCCAGGTAGATATTCTCAGGCTGTAGATGCAGATTTAGTTGTTAATTAAGCCTTCAGGCTGATTCTGCACACCAGAACAGTCATGATTATTAAGGTCACTGCTCTATTTCTGTTCTACTTCACAGATGCAGGTGTTGCAAATTTTGAGGGTTCTACAGTTCAGTTGTGAGCTACTGAATGTGCTGTCAGTCCAGACTGCTGACTGCAGGATAAGGTAAGATGTTACAACAGGTGGCTGGAATAGGATCTCATTTCAATTTCTGCACCAGGCCCCCACCACTCGTGCTCTGCTCTCTGGTCCTAGTTTTATTAAATCCAAAAGTTAATAAAAGGCAAAGGTTTCTTGTCATAATGTAATTACTTTTCTAAATATAAGTTTAGCAAAATCAAGGGAATGTAATATTAGTTTCTAGGGAAGGAAGGGCTGGAACTCTGTTTCTGTGTCTAGCTGAGATTGTGTGATAACAGGAGATGAGAAGGAATTTAAAATATGTCCGCAAATATACAATGAATATACATCACGCTTTGGTACAGATTTCTAAAGCTAAGTGGAACCAATGGGTGTCTCCCCATTGACTGCTGGTTTTCAGTCATGCTGTAAGATACTTGTCGCTCCATTTTCCATTAAATACTCTGAACTCTCTGACTCAGCATTAGCAGGGAGAAATGGGTAGAAAAATTGCTGCATAAAATGATAATTTTAAATCATGCAGTCAGACACTGTAAAAAAAAAAAAAAATCCATTAAATTTTAGTCTGCAAATCTGTCTTGGACAGCCTCTGTTATCTACCAGCATAAACTACACTGTGGAAAAAATTTAGATTTGCTGCAGCTTATTTTGAAATTGCACTTGAATTAATTGAAGAATCTCAGAGAACTGAGCAATACAGGAAAAACAAAATTTAAAACCTGTTATGTTCTGAAAGTTCTCAGATTTATGCTTTTAAAATATTTGGGCCATATTATGGTATACAAACACAATGCTTTGCATTCAACTTCTTTTAAAAAGGAGACAAAGTATAACAAATACTACAGAATAATGACTTATGTGAAATATTCAAGTATTACTGTTCAAATTTTAATTGACAGTTTTATTCCCATTACAGCATGGTGAGAGGCTCTTCACAATTTACCAAATTCTGGTAATGCACCTTTGACCTATCAGTGTGCCATTGTGTTGACATTTTGCACTAGAGTCACACAGATTCCAAAGTTCATTGCTGAATCCCATGAGATATTACAAATGTGACTTCCCAGATAATTTTCACATCTTGCATGAGGCAATGGAATATTGTATCTCAGCACTGATAGGGATACCCCCCTCTTTAGGGATATAGCCTTGGGAGAGAACGTAATAGTAATCTCTTGAAAGGATCCCAGAAGACTGATGCTAATTGCTTCATTATTCTGGCCTACTTTATGCAAAATTTTTTGCAAGAAAGTCAGACTTTAAATTATAAAGTTGCTGACACTCTGCACATAGGAACCAACCTTTCCCTGTGGCTGAGCAGACAGGCTTTTCAGTAGCTGCTGTAAATTCCTTATGAACAGGGAAGGAGGCTGCCAGCATTCTGACCTTAACAGGTGGATGCAATGAGGTGGGGTATATGAGTGAGGTGGTAATACAGGTGTATTAGCAGCCCAAGTCCTGAGGGCAACATATCCATGTTTCCAGACCTGTTGTTTCATGCAAAAAGCCCTGCATTTAAATATGCCATCTTCTGTATGACACTGTAAGAACCTGGCTTGTTCATTTTCACTTTCAAATAGGACTTTCCTCATTGTGTGGTGTGGGCATAAGTCAAAATGCAAAAAAAAAAGGACGGAGGAAGGTGAAGTATAGCACTACAGCAGTTTTCCTTCCTCTCCTTCCTTTCTTTAACTAGGAACCAAGTGCACCTGATATTTCTACCAAGTTTAAAATGCAAAATCATTTAAAAGGACATGTAAATTTATGTCACTGCCTAAATACTAAATGCAGTAATAAATGATCTACTATTATTAAGTATTATCTATTTATATTTAAAAGTTGCCGTATGCATGGCATTAAATGCTTTGCCATTGTATATGTATAAAGTAACCTAGCATGCCTTCTTGACCCTACTTCATTTTGTGTAAAACACCGTTAGGAACAAGCATAATGATACTTGCATATATCCTGAGGGACTGGTGAGCACTGGCAGATGCTCATCTTTACTTACTGACTGATGGAAGCTGAAATTGTGAAAATTTTGCCGTACATCATGCAGGTGCTGAGAGACTAAGGTGATAAGTTCAAAGAGCTGATGGTTAATAATTAAATATAATAAGCATCTGCTTTTGTTACTACCCGGAGGCTGAAATTACCCAGAGTGCTGTTTAGACACAGTGTGGATTTATGGGCAGCATAGCTCTACACTGTCTCTGGAAGGATCAGGTGGGAATTTCCACTGACCTGTAGAAATATCAGAGATTTCTTAAGCTCTTTGGTATTTCATGAATTCTACAGCCCAAATTCAGATGTCCTCACTCATTCTGACAAGTGCCCATATAATGTCAGTCTAACTAGTGTTGGAGCTCATGGGACAAGATGTGCAATGTTGGTATTCAGCCCTTTCTCATACTTTGTGTATCATCTCCTCTAACTAAAACTCACCAGTATAGCATTTAATATAAACTATCTGTTCCGTCTTCTGCAGTTAGGAGAAAGAGATAAGCACCTCCACAGGGAGTTGAATCTGTCTTCAGGTATATCAGTTGAACCAACCGCTGGAGAGCCCCTCTCTTCCTACACTGACTGGGGAGGGAGAAAACAGAAGATTTAGAGTTTTGTATAAAATGAATTCTGGTGGAATACCTGAGCTATGTTAACCTGGTAATTAAGGCAAATCCATGCCTACTGACCATCCATACTGTAAGTTTCTGAGTGTAGTCCTTGAGTGCATTTTTTGTCTTTTTCTTTAAAATACAATTAACAGCTGAACAATGACAAGAAATATTCAGTCTTATGGCAAAAGCAGACCATAGTTCGCAGCAAATACTAATATTGCAAATCTAGACATCCCCTACTCACATACCTTATTTCCATTTTACAGAGTAAAATGAGAGACTGTTACCTCTGTCATTACATAGGTCATTTCAGTTAGCTGGTGTTTCCAGAATTATTTGGGCTTAAAGTTATATGGTTGCAATACGTGGAATTAGTAGAGGCAATGAAAAGTGCTAATGACTTTCATGAACTCTTACAAACTGACTTCATATAATTTACTTAAACAAATTGTGAGAAAACAACCATATTTCTATCACTGAATAAACAATTAATTCCACAGAATTTTATTCATGTGAGTAAATTGTTTCTGCAAATGTGCTTAGATCTGTACATATACATATATATAAATTTCAGTGAAGTAGACATACATAAGGTTTGTCATCTTTTCAAAGGTATATTGATGATGAACATCTTATTAGATAACCAAGGCTTTTATAAGTATTAACAAACCAGAAATATTTTTCCTTAGCTTTAAACTTATTAACATTTTCCTTATAATACAACTCATCTGATTATCATGAAGAAGACACTAACAGTTGATTAAAATAACAGATGTTACTGAATTGGGAGATGTAGTGTTACGAGTAAAAGCACAAAATTAATATGAGGAGATGTCAAAACATCAGAAACCCAGGCAAGAAATTACAAAATGAAACTTTTTATGGGGAGAAACAAACAAACAAACAAACAAAAACAAAAACAAACAAACAAAAACCAACAAAAAACCAAACTGCTATAATACAGTGAAGGCATAATGATCTGGAATATTGTTACATAAAGAAAAGGAGATATTTGGAAGACTTGGGATGAATGTGTACAGAAGAACAGCAAACTGGATAAACAACTATGGGATTAGAAAGAGAAACAGTGAATGGCTTTCGGGAGACAAAATTTATAGTAGAACAATGCAAAGAATCCCGTGCACAATCCCAGAAAGTAATTTCTAAAATTATAAAGAATTCAGAGAAGAGAATTAAAAAAATGACAAATGAGCTGTAGTTTCTAATTTAATTAAGCAGGCTAGCAAAAAGATTAAAACTGATAGAACTTAATAGTTTTCCTCACTGAAAAGCAGTCTTGTTGCATTGAAATGAATGGAGATGGAGACCATTGATACTGATGAAGGCAGTGTGAATATGTTTATTCACTCTGACTGTGATCCAGTTAGGCCTGTTTTTTATTGAATTGAGTAGAGTCATAGAAATACAGAATTAGAAATATAATAAATGTAGAAACGGAAATACAAAATTTTTCAGGCACTGAAAAGTTAGAAGTAAAGATTGAAGTCTAATCATGTGCTGCAGTAAATGAAGGAGTTTCCTTTGACATAGGACAGTAACAACATTACTATAGGAGCTGTTCTGATGTACATATTCTATGTTAGGCCTTTTCCTGCAATGAAGTTTTCCTTCCACAAGTACATTTACGAACTGGAGATCTCAAGCTGAATTCCTATTTCAGTTATGGTAAGCGATAACTGCAAATTTTTATCTGCTTTGGGAAACAGATTTTTTCTTTCTTTTGTGGTGTTATGTTCTGTGTTGTGTTTTCTCATGAAAGTATCCTGAGAATAAAGTCTCACTCTGGAAAGACACTTTTAGTTTTTTACTTCAATTCAAACTTTAATCAAAAGGGGAAAGATATTTGTATGGCATAGCTACTGGCATATAACAAAGCTGCTGCTTTTAGGAAACCTGTCTTATTCACAACTGTCTAGGGGACACTCTAGAGAACAATTCAGTGCACCTAAGAGAAACTCTTGATTTAGCCCCTGGAGGAGCCTTTTTTTTTTTTTTTTTTTTTTTTTTTGTGGGCTATGAATAGAGTTGAACTTCTTATTTCAGGGCATATATAAAATCTGTAAAATCTGAAGTCTGAATTGCCATGTCAGGCCATGGCTTAAAAATGACAATAACTATAGTTAAGGACTAAATCACAAAGCCTTTAAATGATAGTGATGCATTGCATTTCTTTGTGTTACATGATATCAGGACTGACTTGTGCAACTCGTTATAGACTGATAACAGTGAAAATATAACCTGAAGCTGTCAATAAGTGAAAGTACTTGTTCTGTAATTAAACTATTGGAAAATACAAAGACTTATAGTTTTCTAGCTACTGTACTTTTTTTTTTTTTTCTGCTGTTCTCATGTGTGAAAGGTAAAGACAAAGTGCTTTAAGGAATTTTAACAACTTTCCCATTACTGTGGTCAGCTTCTGCAGCACTTTTGTTTCTTTAACTCTTCTTGCACTCAGTTCACTGGTGAAATGCTTATCCAGTTCGCAATTACATATTTTTGTGTATAACTATGTAATTTTTTTCCTTCTATATATCTTTCATTTCCACACATACACTGAATATTTGCATAAATTTCTTTTGCTGTTGTTGCTTTTGTTCACTATAATATGCTAGGTAGCAAAATTTTTAGTAGTGCATTGCTTTGGATTAATTAGATAATGATAAGTTGCTTTAAGGCATTTGTCATGTCTTATTTTTGAGTCATTCTATATTTGAATAGATATTCTAGAAGACTGATGGTTGTTTTGCTTGGTATGTGAATTTCTAATTTTTATTTTTTACCTCTGTTCTGAAATACAATATTACTCATCAGAACCTCTGGAATTCAAGAGCTTTGTTATAATTTCATTTGAACAAACATCACCTATCTTAGACACAATGATAAAAAATGCATGAGCCTTGAAGTTCCAGTAATGATTTGCAAAATTATAAATTGAACAAGTTAATATTCCCAAAATGTTTACAAAAAAATGCAGAAGGTGATTATATTCAACATAAATTTCTATCCACAGCTTCTGTTAAAAACTTGTTATTGTCAATAATCAACAACTCTGAAACAAGATACAGCCATAATGTTTTGAGATATACAAGAGATAGGTAAAGGACTTACACAATCACACAGAGATAAATAATAATTTTTCGGAGGTAAGCAGAAATAAAATATTCCTAAAGGTCACGTGCTATCTCTTCAGATCATTTAAGGCTTCTGAAATACCACTCTGAGGTAAAATAACTACCTCTCCAGAAGAGTCATTCTGTTAGACAGTCAGCTAACAACAGTACTGAGATAAATGGGAGTGCGAAGAATTGATTTTACACTTGTACCATAAGTGCGGTCAAAGACTGTAGGCCAGTACCTCAAATAGAATTCTGGAATATTATTGTATATATATTGTATATTGGCAAAGAGGATACAGTGAAATACACCTTAATACTTTTTTTTTTCTTTTTTTTTTTTTCCCCCTGACTTTAAATTGAAATATTCACTTCCCAGACTGTTTCACAATGTGGTGCAACCTCACATCATTTTTATTTGGAGATCTTTCTCTCAGTTGATAATACCTCTAAAGAAAATGACTCCTGCTCCTTCACCAATCACCTCTTCTCATCCAACAGTTTCTCTTATTGCAAAGTGTTTCTTACAGTGTTGCAGGAAAATAAATGCATACTTTTTTTTTTCAATTAAGACTGACAAAACCTGAATAGAATAGGAAGTGAGACTTTGTGATATTCCACCTTAATTATTTTCCAGCAAGGCTGTTTTAGCATAGAGAGATTGTTGAGGCTTAAAAAAAGAAGTATTTACACAAATTGAATTTGGTTGCCCCAGATCTGTTAGCAGTTTTGTGTGAGATTCTGGCTACTGGTCTGTTTGTCTGTTTTTGTTCTTTTTTTCCCCCTATCTTTTATTTCTATTTCAGATGTTTCTGATTTGAGTAAGCTCACATTTCTTTTGGCTCTTTGCCTTAGCTGCTACCGGTTAAGCTGCAGTGCTATCCAGCTGGGACCAGCCATCTCTGGTAAGGTGTTTCAGGCATAATCATGGTTGGGTAACGGCAAGAACAATCAATCCAGTATTCTGGTACTGTATCCTCCATGCAGTATTAAATAGTCTCCAGGGTATGTAGGCAGCAGGACAATGTCATTTTGAGAAGCCCCAGTATATTCTCAGAACTTTAAAAAGAAAGCATTTGGCCTTATTTTCTTTCCCACCAAGAAAATAAGAGCATTCACAATCCTAGCATAATTCAACAAACACTTCAGTGTATAGTGCTAATGAGAGAAAATAAATTCTTTAATAAAATTCATTTTGATAAGACAAAGTAGGCTAAACGGAATATGCAGTTAGGCATGTAAATGTGAAGTGCTTTATTGGACTTGATATGTGATGAATGTTTTCTTCCAAAGATGAGCAGGTGAAAAGGAAAGATGTTCTTTGGCACTGTTGGAAATTTTGCTTTTGTCTTTTCCCATTCAGTATAAAAAAAAAAATCCACCAGAGCAGAAACTCTAGCAAAACTAGGAAATTAAAACTGTGTGTGCCATTTAATCCAAAATGCTGCTAGTGACTTAGTGACTTTTATTCTGATATTCTTCTTTCTTCAATACGATTACATGAAAGTAAATGCAAGATACTGATCAGCAGATCAAAGTCATTTTTAGTATGTCTAAACATAGTCTTAGTACTCACCTTTAGACATATGATTTCTGTAGCACTGTTCAAAGTGACTAATTTCAGTTGTTCTCTTGGGATATGAATAATATTGGAGGAAATTATTAAGTTAATATAGTTGGGCAATTTTTAAGACAATTTCTATTCCTCCAGAACAGAATTATCGTTATTATAATATTGCTTGTAAATTGAAACTTATGATCAGAGATTTAAAAAGACAGTGTAGTTGGAGAAAATTCCTACTACAGTTGATGTAGGAAATGGAAGATATATATAAGTAAATATCTTAATAGTTTACAAAGTCTCGGGTGTAATATGGCAGTCTAATTTGCTTAAAAAAAATCGTTATAATAATAGTAGAGTTTCAATACATTATTCAAATAAACAGAAAAAAATAAAGTTGTGGAAGCTCTGTGTTTAATGTAATGAATGAAGTGCAGATTCTCTTTTAGAATTCTGCTGCTGATACATTACTTTTACTTTCTGAAAACAGGATTATTTGCCTGTGCTTGTTAAAACTCATAGATTGATATTTTTAAGAGTAATAAATGATTTTGCAGATAGATTCTTTATTTCACATAAAATACGAGTGTATAAAAGTTTCAAGTATATAAAAACAATCACAATTTCAAAGGCAGACACTTAGTGCCCAAAGAGATTTCTTGAGAGTCAGGGTTACTTTTCAGATGTACCTGGCAAGTATCCTATGCTATTCATTTGCAGTGAAGAATGACTTCATGCCCTACTATGAACAGATTTACTGAGTAGTTCACTGCTATGAAAACCAAACGATTTTACTAAGAGTTGAGGCTATCTGATTATTTCTCTTCTTTCTGCCTTTTACAGTTTAAACAGAATTGGGCAGTTACAATGTAAGCTTTACAATAAATCAGGCTCAGAAATTTACATTCTCTCTTTGTTGTAGAATGGTGATGTGATAGAAAGATTTATTTACAGGTGTAAAAGACTGTTGAACCCTATTCTATGGTCTTATGTTGGAAAATAAGATTAGAAACAATGCAACCCCAGGGAATAAAAATAGCCAACAAAACCTTTATAAATACTTCTAATCAACGCTGGACAGCAGCCATGTTTAAAACCACAAACAAAACAATTAAGAGAAAGAAGTCTCACCTCCAAAAAAGTGTGTAAAATTGTTAGTGATTGTTTGTAAGAGATACTGTGTCAATATAAAGATCAACATTCACTTCAGTGATTGTAGTTCTTTCATTATGATACTAGCACGCACAAACCCAGAGAGGAGTAGTAGAAAACTGTTGGATACTAAATAAAATATTTTCATTTAAGCTAACTGACCTACTATCATTTCCCCATCTTAATTTTCAGCTTTCTTCAACATATCATTCCTAAAGAATGCTTATTGCTTTCTCCTGTTACACCAAAACCACAAAGTTCTTTCAGTTCTCTAGCAGGAAAAACAATAGTAGTTGAGATGTTATTGTCCTAAATGTGTTCTTCATCTCTTGATCTCTCTGTCTCAAATATATATATATAGTCATTATATATATATATAAATATATATATATAAAAGGAAAGGAAAATATAAAGGAAAATATAAAGGAAAGGAAAGGGAAGGGAAGGAAGAAAGGAAAAGACATGTTTCTAGTTTTTAGGGAGCAGAAGTTGTCCAGTGACCAAACTGTACTGTAGCTGGTGTCCTGATGAAGCATGCAGAAGTACAGGTGATGTGAATGGTTCATTTTACTTAACTTCCATCTGTTTGCACTTCCACTTTTAGGTCTGGTTCAGTTATCATACTGCACAATTTGTTTACTCTTAATTTTAAAGAAGATGCTCCGATTCAAGATTTATGATATAATTATTGTTATTATTTCTAATCTTTGTTTACACCTTCAAACAAATGATTAGATTTAGAAACATAATTAAAATGGATGAACAAATGTATTGCCCTTAAGGCTTAGTACTGTCATATTGTCTCAGTCTTTTTTATTTTGTTCTGTTTTGTACAAAATTCCCTATGAATAATAGCTGTTTAGTTCAAACTTATGTATCATTGGTAAACTGATCATTGATAAATGCAAAAGGTAAGTAGAATTCTTGCTGGTTGATGTCCTCTGAATCTTCAATTATGTAACTCAGATGAGAGTGCAATCCAGTGGAACAGTGAACAATGATTATTTTTCAATAATGGAATCTTCCATGACTTTTTAAAGTCAGCATCACTCATACTGGTTCATTTGTTAGTAACGGTTCTTTTATTTATAGTAACACTACACTGTGAAAAATCAGTCAAGTCTATTTCACTCTGAAAACATCCAAATGAAAGCCTTAAAATGTTCATGCTGGCCTGTGCAATTATTGCATTGTACCACTGGCCTGGAAAAGAATCATGAAATAATGACCTGTTAATTCAGGTCTAGAGCACATAAAAAGGAAAAGCTCAGAGAAAAGGGATAATCTATTAACATTCAGCTGAGAAAAAATAGTATCTATACAAGATGTCACCAGCTCAGCTGTTCATTTGTTCACGGATGGTAATCAAAGAAGTTAGAACTATCCCAGTAATGTTTTGTTTGTTTCTTTGTATGTTTTAACATAGTAACTATATCCTTGTTAATAAGTTTTCTGTGGTATAAAAAATAAATTAGTATCACCACAGAGTCCTAGAGTACCCTGAATTGGAAGGGATCTGCACGGATCATTGAGTCTAACTTCTGGCTCCATACTATACCGGCCAACATCCAGACCAATGTCTGCAAGCTTTGTCCAAATGCTCCTTGAAGTGCTTTAGCTCAGGGCCATGCCTACTGCCCCAGGAAGCATGTTCCATGTTCACCACCGTCTGGTGAAGAATCCCTAATGCACACCTGACCCTCCTCTCATACAGCTCCACGAGAATCATATTAACTTGCCTGCAGATTAAGAAAGCAAACAGCAGTGAGAGAAAATCCAGATCCTGGTGGTGACTATAAAAGATCTGATTTTAGGATTGTGGCCAAATGTCCCACATAATTATTTTAGAAACAAATCCTCAGTAAAACCCTGATCATAAAGAGCTCCAACTTTTGAGAAAGTTCACATGAAGTTATTGATTTAAGGTAAATTAAACTCTTTAGCAAAGTTTTTAGTGTGAGACTGAAACAGTAGAGACAATATTATTTTTATTTAAAAAAAATATGTATTCTGTAGCAAGCAATAACCTTACACTCTCTAATTTCTGTTTCAAAATTATATGAACGTAAAGTTACAGGTCTTAATAATTAGGAAGCTATTCTTGCAATAGAAATTTCTTTTTGTCTTTTTCTGAAAACTAGACTTGTAGCCAAAGTGCAGAACCTGGCACTTGGCCTTGTTGAACCTCACCCCATTCACCTCAGACCAGCCATCCAGATTATCTAGATCTCTCTTAAGAGCTTCCCAACCCTCGGGCAGATCAACACCACCTCTCATCTTGGTGTCATCTGCAAACTTACTGAGGGTACACTCAATCCCCTCATCTAGGTCATCAATAAAGATATTAAATAAGATGGGCCCCAGTACTGACCCCTGGGGGACAGCTCTTGTAACAGGTCGCCAGCTGTACTTAACTCCATTCACCACTACCCATTGTGCACTGTATGTACAGTTATAAACAGTTACACTACTAGTTGAAAATGCAGGCCTTGCCATATAGACTAAATATTCTGCTCATAAATAAGTGAAGAGAAATTGACCTGGTTTTGGCTGAGACAGTCCACCCCCCACCCCCTCCCCACCCCCCCTTTTAGTATTTGGTATGATGCTGTGTTGAAGATTTGGGAGAAAAACAATGTTGGTAACACACCAATGTTTTAGTTGTTGCTGAACAGTGGCTTAAAAGAGCCAAGGATGTTTCAGTTTCTTGTACAGTTCTGCTAGTGGTAGGAGCTAATGTGCACAAGGAGTGTTTCTGACTGCTGCTCAGGGAGTAGTATCAGTCAGCATGTGGTAAGCAATTGTTTTTTGCATCACTTGTTTTGTAAATACATATTATAGTATTATTATAACTATTATATTTTTCTTTTCTTTATCTATTCTATTTTGCATTATTTTCTCTTTCCTCCCTCATCCCTCTGAGGGATATGTGAGTGAACAACACTGTGGTGCTTAGCCACCTGGTGGATTAACCACAGAAACAGTCTACCTGTTAATCTCAAAACCATGTGAGAATTCACCATGGAATGTAGCACACAAATTCACATCAAAACTACAGAATGGTATATTCATGGTGTATTCAGTTGTATTTCCCAAGATATCTTTAGACATATTCCTCGACAAATGAATTTTTATTTTTATTTTTTTATTTCTTTACTTTCTTGCTCATGTGGAAGCCTTTGAAATGATTTTTTCTAGAAAGTGAGAAGATGTGTTTGTTCATTATAATAGAAAGAAGGTGCAAGAAACAAAGAATGGCATATAGAACTTGGGGGTAGCTATAGGGAAAAAATGTAAAACAGAAGTAATTTCACATTATTTCCTGTCAGTACTGGCATTATATTGGATCGGTTTTATCTCTTTATATTCTTAGAATATTTTTCTCGTTTACACATAGATTAATTTTCTTTATCTACTGCTTAAATATGGTTCACCTTCAAATCCTTTAGAATTCAACAGCTTAACCTCATATATAAAGAGAGGTGCTTATGTCATTCGAAACTGATAAGAAGCACATTCTACTCTTAGTTCAGCTCTTCTATTTTAACAGTTCAAGATAAATTAGTAAGTAACAGATTCAAGGAATCACTATCCAAAAGCTCTTGTAATCCAGTGGTAAACTGTGATTGCTGCAAAGAATTCTAGATTGCTTTAATTGGATATTTGAGAGTGTATTCACAAGATTTTACTGCTAATATATTTGCAAACATTTGTTTGAATACTTCATGAATTATTTAGCATTTTTATTCAAAAATTGCTGAACACTAAAAAGATTCCTCACTACAAGGAAAAAGAGTATGTTCACATTTGCCTAATGTTATCAGATAATCTTTATTATAAAACTATCTAACAAGTATTTCATGAAGTAAAATAGAAGAAAGTACCAAACAAAACTTACACAAAATAGTAGAACCTCTAAAAAGAACATCTGATAAATGATCTGTTAAGTAATCAAAGTCTTCTGTAAAAAGTCATTATTGATTTTGTACTTTTTTGTCACATCTTTTTTATTTCAAATATGATCATCTCTGAAATCATTATACAAAACCTGTGTATTTATAGCTTGAAACACCTGATTTTTTCATACATTAAGAATCAGATTGCATATTTTTTCTGCATTTTCCTTTTGGATCCTATGCATTCAAGGTGGTTAAAATAGGAATTTAATGAGAATATAGGACAGACTTCAGTGAAGAGTGCAGACAGACAGTCTATTTTTATTGGACTGGTCTTTTTATCCTATTTTCCCTCTCTTGTTCATTCCTAACCCATTTGATTCTTGCTTTTACCCATCTTTGGAAAATAAATCAGAATCATTACATGCAGAATTTTTCATATCCCTGTAGTCTCCTTAAAACAAAGGTGCTGAAGATGACAATTTTGTGACAAGTGGATAAGTTTAGCAACTTGCTAGAAACATTTAGCAATTGAACATATAATGACCACATCTTTCACTAATTAAACTAATTAAAGGTTTGTATCATGTTTGATGTTACAACAAAGTCTTGACTGTATCACTCTCGTGACAGTGTAACAAGTGAATTTTGTTTTGACTTTTTTCATTAACTCTTTTTGAATGTGTTCTTTTGGTATGGACATGCATTCTTAAAATGTGATTGTTGCAAAAGTACTTGTGGAAAAGAATCATGGCAGTAAATATTAAACCAGGTAAGTTCACAGGAAAGAAAATAATCTCAAAATAGATTTAGGATTATGGGAGAGTATTTTGAAGATCTGTCTGTGATTTTATTACAAATGAGTTAACTTTGACTTGTTCTTTCCAAATTGACTATGGAAAGATCCTCTAATGCATCTAACAAATCCCAAAGCCCTCCCAAATCGCTTGGTTTATTTGTGCATTAGTACATGGTTGCCATGGAAAGCATGCAGCAACATGTTTATTACTTGTTCTTGTCCCCTATTTCTGCTGTTCTAAGATATCCTGTTGACTCTGGAGGAGATCATGTATTGCTCTCTCAGAATTAACTGCACTCACAACAGCTGGGAACTCAACAGAGAAAAGAGTAGCAAAAACCAATGATAGCAAGAACAAAATCTGTTAACAAACTCTCCCCTCTCTCCCTTTGAAGGATCTATTTTTTTTATTTTATTTATTTATTTATCTATTTATTTATTTATTTTTGCACTATAGGAATATGGCTAAGTTTTCAAAAATGACATAATTTATTTCCTTAGTAGGAATACTTTTCTCAGTGTATGTCTCAGAGTCTTTGTGTCCTTGTTCATTCTGTTAAAAATAAAATAAAATAAAATAAATACTTTTTTTTGTATAAACTATCTTTCTTGAAGGCAATACAGAGCTGTGGCACAACATAAATGACTGAATGAGTTGTGATCCTCCAGCACTTTAAAGGTGTTCATAAAAAAACATCTGTTTTAGAAATCTTTGATGATTTGTTTCATTCTGACATTTAATGTGTTAATGTTAAAGCTTTACTGGTGTATTTGTTTTGATAAATTGTTTTTTTAGTATTGCAAAAAGATATTTTACATTCAAGATGGAATCTTTCTGATCAAAGTTAAACCATGTGGATCTTGGTGAAAATAATCAGCAGGATGATGGGTATGTAGAGATACAGATCTGGACCACTGCTGATGTTCATATAGGTCCCATCAGCAAATATAGGAAAGGTTTCCAAGGTAAATCCTTGCTTTATTTTGGGAACACTACTATGTTTAGAATAAAGCTTCTTTAGTCTTGCTTCTATTAATTTTACCTTTATTTTTCTTTTTCTTTCCTTTTCCATTTTTTCTTCAACTTTTTCGCTTTATTAAAGAGTAAATAGAAAAAGAATCAAGAATGATTTCAAAAAGACAGTGTTCAAATAATTCCCCCAAATAAAACTTCACAAAACAAACAAACAAACAAAAATCCACATGCAAAACCCACAAACAAAAACAACCAAATCTAAACTCCAACTGCAACACTACTTTAAGTATTAATTACAATATCGCAGAATCACAGCGTTGTAGGGGTTGGAAGGGGCCTCTAGAGATCATCAAGTCCAACCCCCAGTTACAGTTCCCTAACATTTATTCCAGTTGTATACCAGTGCATGTTTATCCCCAGCTTTGTAAGATCAATTCAACAATAACTTACTGATGCTATTCAGGTTAATTTTGAGAGATTTGTTGTATCTTCTTGGCTACTGCTGAACTGCTGACCATTACTGCTTAAGATGGACCATTCTATGATGATTCTATGACATTTTCTGAAACATTCTAGAATACTTAAAAATGCTAATCCTGATCTTGTGCATGTCGTATATGAAAATGTATGGATGCATGGGAAAGATGGAGAAGGAAAGCAAATACAATATTACTTGGCTCATGAGGATTCAAAAGTACCTACTGGCATAATCAGCACTGCATTACTTTAGTGTATTTGCATAATTAAACAACTGTAAAACAGTATGCTTAGTTCTGCTTACCTTTATAGCAGACCAGAGTCAACAGGAAAAGCTGAATGCAGTTCATCTTATTGAAATGTATAGTGCAGGCACTTCCAAATTCATTGTGCAGAACTGGACAATATTCTTGGCATATTTCTTTCTAACAAACAAATTATGTAGCACAATTGCCACAATAAAAACATTTAGTTTAAACTTTAAGACTATTTATAACTCAGGAAGTCACACAGGCAGTTATGTACTAAGTAGTAACCTAAGGAATGAGGAAAAACTGATCATTTAGTTGACATGGTCTTTAACTAAATGTCAAATAAAATTATATGACAACCCCTGGGAATGTTTTAGTGTCTGCTTAAGACGAAAGCTTGCTTGTCTGAAGTATACCCGTTAGTGGTTCAGTGTGTAATTTTGGTTTTATTTGTATTTCAACAGAGATGAAAAGCTACACTGAATTTGTGGTAGGTGCTATTTTACTACAGAGTAAAAATAATAGATGCAATAAAGAAACCTTTGACAAACAGGGTTTTTAGTGACAGATCCACGGTAAAGTTAAACATCATGGAGAGTTGACTAACATATTCTATTAATAATGTAGTGTTTTATTCTATATATTTCTGAGGTTGAAGTTTTGTACAGTTTCTCTCAGAAGAAATTTGTCATTGGAAGTCTGGCCATACTTGGGAGGCTTGGGTATTTTTTCATCTTCTATTGACAGTCCTAGTTTTACTGAAATGAGGTGATTTTAGCCTAGAAGCCAATACTCTTTCTGTAGCATTTCTTTAGTTGTTAAATAAATAAATAAAACACATTAATCTATATTATTGGACGTGCATTCAAACAATATATGATTTTAATGGACTAGAACTGATTTCGTAAAAGGACTTAGGTGTCACACTGCTAAGTATTATAGCATCACTATAAAATGTATACTTCAGCTATTCAATACATATAAAAAAAGCATAACCAGAAAAAATAGCACAGAGAATAGGAATGAACTCATGTGTTCCAACAGGAAATTTTGAATACAGGCTGAACTCAAACTTAGTTTCTCAAAAAGTCCAAAATAATAATTTTGTTTTGAAGTGGAGGTCTTTTTCTCCACTGGCAGTTCACAGTGGTTTACTTCTTCTGGATTTCCATAAAAGTTTCAGGCTTCAAAACCATCTTGGGCAAGTCCTGCTAATGTTGATGCTCACTTTTATACCACAGCTCTGTGATTTCTAACAGTAACATGTTATTCATTTATTTAATTTCTTTTCCTGACATCAAATAATGGAGGTGAATTAGCTGATGTGGAAGGTGTTTAGGAAAATCTGGGTTGCTACAGCACATAACCTTCAATAAGTAAATAAGTAAATAAATAAATAAATAAATTGTGAATCACTTATTAACAACTAAATCACTTATTAGCAACTAAATCTCTGGCAGTATTTTCTCTTGATTTATCAAAGATGCTTTTTGACTTGTCTAGTCCAATGCTTTAGGAAAGGCATGTAACTTGTAACTCATTTCAGTAATTGAAAGAAAAAACAAAACCTACCTCAAATCTACATTTTCAAATATCATTAGATATTTTGAAGACTAGACAGCCTGGTTCTGTTTCTTTCAGGCAGAATAAATACCAAATATAGCACATTATGTATAAGCAAGCAATGTGAAGATATTTATTATAATTAAGGCACTTATTATTTATTTTTAATAATTATTTCTATATTATTCCTAAAATTGAATGAACATATCTTACCTGGAAGACAGCATGTTGTTGTACAGTAATCTAGGGAAGGAATTTTATCTAGTTTCTCACCTCACTCATATAGGGAGTATTTATGTGGAATAGCTTTTGAACATCACCCAACATTGGCTGTTGTGTGGTAGATCTGGTGACATACAAACTCCCATGATGGAAAATGGCAATGATCTCATGGGGTCTGTGATAAGATAGTGATTTCATATAGGAAGTCCTCAGTACTTTGTAGTCAGACATTGAACAATTGGCCTAAGATGGCCATGGTCAGTCCTTGAAGTTTATGTAAGGAAAAGACAATATTAAGGATTATGACACAACAAAAATGGAAAAATAGAGACCATACAGAAGTTTATTGTGTGGTAAGATGTTCAGTCTACAAAAATTCTGTTTCTAATTAATTTGTTATTCATAGTAAGAACAACCATTTTCCAGTTCTAGGCTGAAGGTGTAAAGTGAAACTTTGTAGTACAGGCAGATATCTATGAGCAAGTCTGAGCTAGGACTGGCCACATTATTCCTTTCTTTGTGGTCTTAAAGGCCCTTCTGTTGTGCCCAACATAAAAAAAAGTCATTGGTTCAATGCAGTTTATGAGGGTTTGTGGTCATTTCATTGTTACTTGGCTGGCTAATGCAGTAATACTGGGACAAATATTAGATATGGAATAAGCATGGTGAGTCTAAATTATTCCCTTATTTCTGACCTCTTCAGTATCACAATTGCTAGCAGATTTACCATGAGCAGATGTAACGAAAGACCATGCAGATCTCCAAGTTCTGCCAAAGGACAAAGTGATATGTCACATAACAAAATTCTGTTTCTTTCCTTATTAGTTGTTAAAGGTGCAGGAAATAGAAACCCTTCACATCACATCACCCTTTGTGAAGATAGATTAATGCTTGTGAAGCATCACAGTGCTGAGTGCCAGAAAAAAATCCCACAAGGCTGCCATAGAAGCATGTGTGATAGATAAGACTTAAGTCCACAAAATGAACAATGATTGTAAAACAAAATATTGAATAACTAGTGTTTATAATGGATCATTATCCATCTTATTCACTCAATGGGATAAAGCTCACATGCGGAAAAAACACAGTGTTCAAGCATGTATTAAATGTGTGTTTCATAAAGCATACCCTCCAGGGAAAAGAACTGCACTTCAAAGACTTGAGTTCTTTCGCTTTGTACTTGTAAGAGTTTGATTTTGCTACTGAAATATCTATTACAATTTTAACATGTAATATTCTCCCTTCCTGTCATTTACCTCTTCTGACCTACACGTACTCACCTGGACTTTATTTCCATTAATATCTCAACAGGTGTAAAATGTTTTTCCACAGATGCTTTTTCACACAGATGTTTTCCCTAGTCATTCTTTCATTTCTCCCTTCAAGTCTCCTTCATTCTTTTGTGCTGTTCATGCCAATAATCCCTCTGAAATACGACATGTTTTGGCTTCTTTCGAAGCTCAAATAATTGCAGTGCTATTTAAGGTTCAATAACCGTGTGCTTTTAGCAGTCTAAATCTGAGTACAATACTTGCGCCTTTTTGTAATATTTTTATTTATTTATTATTTATTTTCTGGTGGGGGAGAGAATCAAAAGTCAAGATCAGTTATCTACTTTCCATAATGTAAAGTCTGCCAGCCTTGTCTCTTTGTTTACTTGAATTGTTTATATTTACTCACTATTTTATCTGTATCTGATTTTAAGTTCCTTTTGTTGATAGACCTTTCATTTCATTGAACCTTAGGATACAGTCTGTTTGTCCAGTAACACTGATCATATGTTTATTATCATTTATTAAATATCTGAACAAAGATGCAAATCTATGTTGAGATGGCAAGTTGAACCATAAGTCAGGTCATATTAGAGAGAACAGGGTTTTTGTTTTAGATGCATAAATACAGGAAAATTAAAATGTTTAGGTTTTTCCTGGCATAGTTCTCAGTGGAAAAGAAATAAAGTCTGATTGAAGCTACTCTTTTTTTTTTTGTTTGTTTGTTTTGTTTTGTTTTGTTTCTTCAGGTGCTGATACTGTTGCTGTTTATGGACAGAAGACAAGGATAGGTCAGAATTATGACAATGAATACGTGGACTATGATATGGGGCATATTGTCTCATCATAATTGAGTACTTATGCCAAAATACACTAGATCTTAAATATGCATCTTAGTTCTGGTCCAGGACATGGAACCCATTTCTGTAGCTATAGGAATATGATTGTGTTGCCATTTATAGTGCATGGACTGGATGAGTTAATATGTCATTGACAGACTGTGCTTGATAAAAGTATTGTGAATGGCAAAAACACTCTATTATAAATGAAGATGCCTTTTTAGTCTTTAGGATTCAACTGTAAATGAGTTTAATTAGGAACAAAAAGACATTCTTAAACATGTGAAGTTTGAATACTATGATGGAAATTCTGGTTTAAAATAAACTGCTGAACAGAGTCAAAATTTATGACTATTGTAATTATTCGAGAGAAAGTTTTGGACTGATATAGACAGTAAAATGTCCCATCTGCATATTACTTTGAGATTTCAAGGTGCAGTGCTAGTCCTGTGATAAAATGTCATTGTGTAGATTTTTAAGTTATATATTGAACACAAAATACAGCTTAACTATGTGACAAAGTGAACTCAAGTATGTTTAACACATTAGTTAAATAGTGAGGATCAGAGAAAAACAGAAATATTAATAATTTGATCTGATTTAATTTTCAGTCCCTCAGTATGCAAACTTCAATATTTAACACATGAAAAGTTCCAAGAAAGAAAACTGGACGTTAGTATAATTCATATAAAGGAAAGAGTATTCATTTGCAAAGATAAGTTTCATATTGCATGGTCAAGCAGATGTAATACAAATGGGGCATTTAACAAAATATGTAGCATGGTAATAACATTATTGTTTATTCTATGATTAGTGAGATTCCCAGTGGTGCAATGAATCTCTGTATTTCCATTTTCATATTTTCTGTGGCAAAGTTTATATCTGTAGGCCATAACTTCAAATCACATCATAAACAGGAGTCTGACTTCATGAATTATCTATTTATTGTCGACAATTACACAATTAATCTGGGTTTTAAGCTTTTAAAGTAAAACTTTAAATTTTAACATAATTTGTTATGTATCATAGTCAGATAATACCTGGTATATTTTCTTTAAAGACTAATAAAATATGGAGATGATTCTTTGGCATAATCTCTTTCCTCAACATTTTCCAGGGCACATATGCTTTTCTGGACTATACTCTAAATTTGCTGGAGTGTAACAAGGTGGAGCTGAAGAGTATATCTGTGAAAACATACATCTATATAGCACAGAAAAAAAAAATCAACAATCATAACAAAGAAACAAACAAACAAACTTGTGCCTTCTATTTTAGACTTCTCTAAAGCAGGTTAGAACATAGGGTTGGGACCACACCAAAAACCTTTGCCTCATATTCCATTTGCATGATTGCAGAAGTAGAGAAATGTGGAGCAGACCTCCGGTGACAATGGGACAGGTAACAACCTGGATCCATCAGCTAATTATGTGGCAGTGTATAAAAGCATTTTGCAATGCTAATTATTAGCCTTAAACATTACATATGCATGATACTTTGAAAGCAGAGAGGCAAAGCAAGTCTGCCTTTCCAAAGGGTTTGTAATCTAGCAGCCTTTTAACTGAACTTAATTCAATGAATGCAGCTAAGCATGATGATGACTCTGTGCCTAGACTAAGCTGGAAGAATCTGTTTTTAAGAATGACAGTTACATTAAAAGAGATGCAAAATCCAAGGATTATGTTTAATTTCTGAAAGGGATCAAATTGTTTACATGGGAAACTTAATGCAATAGGATTCTAAATGGACTGTCTGGGAGCAACTGCAATTCCGATTGACAACAATAAACATAAACTAGGTCCTTCAGATTTGAAGTAGTACTTTAGAGAAACAAAAGTAATGGGGGAGAAAGATTTGTCATGCATTGTATATGTTACAAGCAATATAAATTGCATAAGTAGTGTAATCTGGCTTCTTGCAGACAAAGAGGTAAAACATTCAGCACATGAAGCAGCAGCTGTGGCAGCAATGAAAGCAAGTGAAGCCATTTTGAGAGCATAAGTAATGAAAGTAGCAGGTGTGGAGATATCCTTTCCAGTGAAAGCACCCCAGTGATTCTGGGGTGGTCTGTTAGACCTACCTGTTAACACTGCTGCCAAAATAGGATATGATGTTCTATTTAACTGGCCACCATCTTTGGCAAATAGCTCAATAATTTTTGTTTGGAAAGGCAGAATTCAAGAGGTCTGAGGCTGAATTCTAAAGTAATATTTTAAGAGTAAAAGACTATATTTTATTTTATTTTTTGTCTGATCAGCTATCTGAGCTGTATCAACAGCAGAGGTATGTTCTTGTGGCGCTGCATCTGCTTTGTTATCTACCTTGACGAACAAGCAACATAGTTGCTACTGTCAGACGGTATCCATTGAAATGACATTAATTCCAGGAAGGTTATCTACAGGTTCATTTTGAGAAGGAAAAAAAATAAAATAAAATAAACTATGTGCTCGTGGGTCTTTTTAAGAGAAGTGCACATCAAGATGTTCTGAAATATGTGAATAATGACAGCAAAAGATGTACAACTCCACAATTAAATGTGCAGAAAGTGGAGAAGATAAATTTGTACTCTTTTTGGCAGAACATCTCGGCTATGTGAAAATGGCTAAGAGGCTTTTTCCTACTCGTTTTTCTTTAAATGGGGAGAGTCCATAAGAAACAAAATGAGAGACTACTACTATCACTCCACCAAATCAGTGAAGAAAATTTTCTGAAGAGAAAATTAACTATCAGGAGACTTAAAAAACATATATATTACCTGAGAAACAGCAAGTACTTAAGGACAGAGTGAGATGTAATTTACACTAGCATCAATTTGGATTATGTCCATTGATTTCACAGAAGTTGACTGGTAGAAATACACCGAATTTACAAGTATGCAAGTAAGATCACCACTTAGAGCACAGGACACTGTAAAGTGATATGCAGCTGGATGCAGTCACAGCCAAACTCTGCCCCGGGGTTACATCCTTTGAAGTCACTAAGTGCTTTCTTTCTCCGCCTAATGCTTTGCAATATTTCTTGTCTCCAATAAAATACTTTTCTTTCCCTGACACAGACTCCTGCAGTTCTCCTTAAAAAATGGTAAGGAACTAGCTGAGCAGTGACTTTTCATAATTAGAAATATCGCAACACTGTCTGCCTCACCACATGTTAACTGTTTCCTTTGCTGTACAGCTGTAAAGGAAGGGCTGCTTCTCACCTACAACTTAGTTCATCAGTGGCAGCCTACAGCTTTTCAGTCTATTTTGTTTGGTTTAATATTTGCATCTGAATGAGATTCAGCCTGATACCACTTTTCATCAAAACAAACAAGCAAAAAAAGACAAAAAAAAATTAAAAATTAAAAAAATAAAAAATGTGTATTCTCTGTTAATTATGTATCTTTGAGTGAACTTAAAGGAGGGTTGTGAAAATGAATTCTAAGCATAGTGAAACTGCAGTAAGATGGCGTTTTTTGAAATTGAAACTTTTGAAATTGAATAATTGAATATATTTATACAATAGCAGTTGTCTTTTTTTTTTTTTTAGAGAGAAAGAGAAGGAGAGGGAGAGAGAGATATAGATTGAGGTGCATCACCATAGAAAATCTTATCATCTCCTCTATGCTTCTGTAGCTCTGAGTGCAGAAGGGAAGAACATATGAGGACACATGGTTAAAACAGCTATTTCCTAAGCCTTGCCTAAATACCTGGGCACTAATGAATTTAGGTAAGAGTGATTTGTGCATTTTCAGATTTTATCCTTGCAACTCTGCGTTTTCACTAGCCCAGCAGTGCAAATGCATACCTCTGGGCCAGCTTAGCTTAGCCAAGTACATAAAAGACCACCCTCTCTGCAATTTCCATATATTCCCCATATTTTTTTCTCCATTTTTGTGAATTATAAGGGAGTTAACCATTGGTACACATTAGGTTTTAAAAAACATTCACCCTGTACTGAAGGAGACTGGAAAACTAAATGTATAACTTCAATCCTCCAGAAGCATTCACAGCTTTTCTTTGGTATCTGCTCTTTCACCTCACCAAATGTAAACTTACTTGACTTTTACTCTCTAAATTGAACAACCACAATCTACTGCAAAAAAAGTAGTCACCTCATCCCTCACTACTGGCGTACATTATTGAAAGAAATGGCTGGAGGGAAGGAAGGCTGAAAAGGTTGAGGGCATGGTTGCTGAAGAGGATTAAAGATAAAAATGGTTAGGGGAGCACAGAGCATACAGGGGGGCATATAGGAGGCAGGAAGAGAAGGTGGTAGGATTTTGTAATGATGAAAAGAAAATGGAGCTTTGGCATTTGAGTGGAAGCCCTCAAAGCACAGGACAGACATGAGGATCAAAACGTGGACACATACGCTAAATGTGAGGAAAAGAGAAGAATTCAAAAGAAATGAGAAGGGAAAAAAGGGGCAAGAACTGGAACACAGAAATAACTGAAACAGATAAAAGGAGAGTGAAGAAGTAGTTTAAAATAATACAGACTGGCAGAAATAAAGAGAGAAAGAACTACCAGGGACAAATTAAAAGTGGGCAGGAGAGTACCCTGAAACTGGTCTTTTTTATTATGATGAGCAATGATGTGGAAAGGAAAAGCTTGCAATATATACCCAAACTACTTCAATAACATGTAGATTTTTCTTTCTATTTATTTCTGATTTGTCTCAGATAGAATCATCTGGTTTCTACTCCGCTGCTGCAGGCAGGGTTGCCAACCACCAGATCAGGCTGACCATGGATGAAAATAACTCTTGCTTCCCTACTTTCTCCCCACTTTTCAACCTTTGCTTTAGATTTTGTTTAATAAATTTACCTAGGGGAAAATATTTGCCCTGATACACATGCTTTAGTAAGAAATACTTGTGTAGTAAGCATGTAATCTGAAGAACAGCTGGGCAAGTCCTGAGAAAACATTACGATTACTGAGAAGAATTCAGGGAATTTTTGCTCTGGAGGGGATGCTCAAAATTTCCAAAAAGAGGGCACACCCCCATTTCTTCTTTTTCTGATTATCAGTTAGAAATAATTTTCCTCTTACCTTTATTTTCCCTCTTTTATTTTTCCTTTCTCTCTTCTTTTTTTCTTTTTTTTTTTTCAAATTTATTTATTTTAATATTTATTTATTTATCTATTCATCTATTTATTTATTTATTTATTTATTTATTTATTTATTTATTTTCAACATTAACTTCAGAATTAAGTATTTCATCAGACATGGAACCAAAAATAATTGTGTCCACATTTAAGTCATTCTCAGTATCCTCTGTGCAACAACTGAGTCCTTGGTAATCTAATCCAAAATAGTAGGATTTACAGTCTGGATTTATTTTGTCCCCAATCTATTTTCTATGTTATATCTCATTTTAGTAGTTGTTTTCAATAGAGATTCTACTTGTTCTACAATGACAATCTGTTTTTGTTTGTTTGTTTGTTTGTTTGCTTGCTTTTTTTGTTTTTTTTCTTCCTGAAATTGATTTCACAATATTAATTATTATCCATCATTATTATAGAATATAGGTAAAAGACTTGGATATGTGTTTTGCTTACAATGCAAAATCAGTAAGTATATATTATTTTCCAATCTCTATATTAGACAAGCTTATAAAATCCTCAAGGACAATAACAATAAAAAGGACAAGGGACAATGGAAGAACTTTTATCCCAGTTCTGTGTATAATAGGCTTTCCTGAAAATCCAGGATCAAAGTGTCTTCATATAACAGAAGAATCTGGTCATTTTCTAAGTAAGAATAGAGAGTTGGAAGTTACACAGTCAAAGTATATTTTGGAAAAATCTTAAATATTTCTATAGTGGGATGGTTTTTGTTCTCTGATAAAGAAATACAGCTTCAAAGACTGCTCTGAAGTAATGCCTCCTATTTTATTATGTTGGCCCATGACATCAGAGGTAGATGTTGGTGGTATGGCAGCTGAGATTGAATTCCCACAATATTCTGTAACATTTTTGACCAGTAAGGTTGTGGAATCCCCTTCTCTGGAGATGTTCAAGATCCATCTGGACACGTACCTGGTTTAGGTAGGAGACTGCTTTGTCGGGGGGTTGAACTAGGTAATCTCTAGAGGTCACTTCCAGCCCCTACAATTCAGTGATTCTGCAATTTTATGGCTATGTGACAGATGGCAGCAGAGGGACATCCTATCAAAGTGGTGTCTGACATAGAGGTATGTATAAAGCAAAGGTATGTCATTGATTTCATTCATCCAAAATACAATGGCACCCATTGGCATTCATCAATGTTTGCCAAATTTTTCTGGACACCCGACAGTGGATGTGAGCACAGTGAAGCAGTAGGTGGTGCATTTTAGCAGTGGCAACAGAGACAGTGCGTCATCACCACTGGTACAGATTTTTACAACGAGGGCATCCAGGCTCTTGTTCATAGCTGGTGAAAATGCATAGCTACTGATTGTGGCGCTTCCTCTACCAAATAGTGCTATTGTACTCTTTGTTGTAGTTTCCACAGAAACAAATAGGTGGCATTGCTTTCAGAGCAAGCTATTTAGGGTTGCTGCAGAAAAACCTATCTTAGTAGGACAGAAATTATTGTTAATAAATTAAGAAATTGTTTTAATTAATATATAATTTATTGAGACTAAAGAGAGAGAGATGGTGAATATGTCTAAGGAAAACAGGAGTTAGACTTCTGTTTCTATATGTCTTAGAAACTGTTTTAGAATGACAAAGCAAGGTTATACATCCATTATGACATTTGTTTTTGCCACAAGTGGACATGAATTAGAATTTAGCTTTACACATGAATGTAATCAGCAGAAATGACATGTTTCTATTCCCTTCCTATTCAAAAAAAGAAATCAGCTAAACCTAAAATTTTTAATCCTAGTTCCAGCTTTCATTTTTCCTCATTTACTTATCACATATTTCTGACATTTCATTTTTTTTTCAAACATTCATATTTAATGCAACATTCTTATAAATATGGTTTATGTCCTTAAAAAAGAGTCTTCCTTTACATTGTCAGTCTGCCTGTGCTCTATAAAATAACTTCATCTCTTTGTTTCTTTGCAGCCTTCTACTACTCTCCACAAGTGGAGCTTATACACTTAAAAAAATGCATTTCAATTAATGTTTCAGGCAAGTAAATTCTTGTAGTAGACCTTTATTGTTGTTGACCTAGTGGAATCAATAGGTATTTTAATCACTTGCATAACATCTTAATCTGTGATAATGAATGAACAAATGTATAAAAAGAAATTCTTTTACATATAGTTTTATTAGAGAACTACAACACCTTTATCTATTACTTTTGTAATTTTATTTTTTAACATTTATATTTCTTTGTGCCATCACTATTATTTTTCCATAGTAATTTTCTATGTTTCAACTTGAGTTTTGTAGTTAGTTGCATAGTTTTGTTTTTGTTTTCGTTTTTTTTTTCTTTGGCCACAGTTCTCAAATTAAATCTACTTGTCACTTTAGGGTTAATAGACTGGTCAAAATTGCTATGTACTTTGAAATTCTAATCTGAAAGAAACACGGTATACTAGCAAAACTACTAAACAGCTGGATACCTTCAAGCATTCAGTCCACAACAGCAATCAAAAATGACACAAGATAGATTACAAGCCTGAAAAAGAAGTGCTGACCTTTAAATAGGTAAAACACCAATGCAGTTCTGGCTATTGAACAGCATTGTAGTGATGTATTTCAAAAAGTATTTTTGGAAATGCCAAGCACTCAATCATTATTGTCTAAGTACTTTAGAGAAAAGTCAATAGAACTGTTAGAAAAATAAACTGAGAAATTAACTTGCTTAATATGCATCTAACTCTTCTTTAAATGTTAATTTCTATGCCTCCCCTCCTTGTTTTCCAGCTATACCTTAGGAGCTCTTTTTTTTCCTTTTTTTCTTTTTTCTATCTCAGCATTGTTTTAGATAGTTATCTTTCTCATCAAAGTAATCTTGTCTTCCTGTCACATGAGCATTTATTTGATTTTCCCTTCTTATCTCAGCACAGATGTTTCTTCACACAGATTTCTGACAATACCGAAAACAAAAAAGAAAAAAAAAAAAGAAGGAATTTGTTTTTTCATCCAATTCTCAACTGACAAATTAACAACAATATTGGATCACTTATTTTCAGCATTCTATGTCAGCTCTCATAGCTCTTTCCAGTTCAGAACCTTAAAGATATATATTTTTGTTATTTTATTATTATTTTTTACTGGGCCCTTATACACTCTCATTCTCTCTCACTTTCAAAGAGATGTGAAAATGTAAAGGTAGAAATAATGTAGTGGTGGTTGTATAGACACAGCAGCATAATCCCTTTCTATTTTGGACTTGTTTGTGCCTGCACTTTTATTGTTTTTCCAGAACATTTCAAATGTGTTTTGGAACTGTGTTTTAATTTCAGAATGTGCAAAATTATAGAAGCAAAAAGGATTGACTGTATTAAAACTGTTATAATCAGAGCTTTGAGCCTCAGGGATGGCTTAGTAACTGAGAATTTTCAAGGGGATGTAAATTGGCCAGGGATATCATACAAATAACAAGAACTGTAATGAATACATGCACTTAGCAAAGCCCTACTCATTTATCCTTCAAATCTCTAGAGTATAATGTTCTTTGTACACTTTCTGTTGCTGGTAAGTTAAAAAATAAATAATAATAATTATATATATATATATATAATATATATTATTATTTTTTTTTAAAAAAAGGTTATATTACTTCACAAGATGTTTTGCTGCTTTCAGAACATGACCAGAAAATAAAAGAAAAAAGAAAGAAAAAGAAAACACAATTTTATGAATGGGAAAAGGAAAAAGAACTCAGGAACTACAGAATCATAGAATCACAAGGTTGGGAAGGACCTAAGAGATCATTTAGTCCAACTGTCCTCTGAGTACCACTGATACCACAAGCTACTAAAGCATATCTTTTAGCTCCTCATCCAATCGCCTTTTGAACACTGCCAGGAACGGTGACTCTGCCATCTTCCTGGGCATGCCATTCCAGTGCTTGACCACTCTCTAAGAGGAAAAGTCTTTGGAAATTGGAAATCTCTCAAACTGTTTTCTTCAAAAGAGAATTTCAGCAGAAAAAGAAAACCAAAAAAACAAACACCAAAAAACCAAGCAAAACCAAAATGAATCAAATAAAACTGAAGCAAACTAAACAAAAACCAGACCCTCTTTACTGTTTCTTCCTACTATAAAGCAGCTATTTTGCAACTCCCATCAGGAACGCCAGCAGACACTTATTAACCCTCCAGAGTTTAGTTTGACTGAAATGATACTATGATACTATGAAATTCAATAAACTTTAAAAATTATTGTCAGTTGGTCTTTATTTAGAGCTGCTATACTTCATATAAACATTTATTGTTAAATTGAGTCAATCACTGGAAATATTTCTTTGTAATAACAACATTTATACCTTGTTCCTTTTTACCTCATTTTTTTATCATGTAGATATTACAAAGGGAGAGAAAAAAGAGCATATGTGGTTTGGTAAATCTGCTTCTATCCATTTCAAATATAGTAGGAAGCCAAACTGTAACATTGTTCCTTTCAAATGTGGTAATAAAGTGATCGGTCATCTTTGAGAATTGGCTATGTTTACATTTTTAGGAGCATATTTCACCACTAAATAAATATTATATATATAAGAAACAGCTGAATTATATACAGTGGTGTTGTTGGCTTGGTACAGGTACTTATCAGAAAACAGCATCTTTCTCCTGTTTATTAGCAAAATGAATTAAATATTCACAGTATCATAGTCTCGTGCGGGTTGGAAGGGACCTTAGAAATCATCGAGTCCAACCCCCCGGGATTCGAGCCTCCTGTGTAGCAGAGCAGCACTTCTACCACTTGCGCCACAGGGGGGATTCGAAACCAGGGCCTCCCGTGTTGCAATGCTGCATTCCTACCACTTGCGCCACTGGGGCACACAAGACGTTTCTTTTGCTTTTCTTCTTTGAAACTTTAAATTCACAGAATTTAAAATTTAAGGATTCAGGATAATATACATTGTAAAACATACATACTTACTTGCATGAAATGAAACTTCCTGTCATACTCTCATACATCTCATAAGACATTAGTAAATTTAACACTGGTCATGTAAATGGTAATATGTAAATTACATACATAAATATGTATGTGTACAAATAATACAGTCTGTACAGTCTGAGACATCTATAGTCTTCTAAATATTCCTAAAATGCATTTCAAATATTAGACAAGACTGTAATTTTGAAATTGTTAGATTTTCTATCTTCTATTACCAAATATACATATACTTTTTTTTTTTTTTTTTTCCTTTTTTCTTTTTTTACCCCTCTTTTTTCTGCACTAAAAATATGGAATATAACATATGGGTCTTTCATTATAAAAATATTATTCAGTTTTATTGTGTGCTGTTTCCCAGAGTTTTTCTAGAAGAAATCTGTACTAAGCATCACTAAAAGTAATGCAAAGCATTTCTGACGTAATGTCTGATAGGAACATGTCTTTACAGGTGAGTATTTTGTGGCTGTTAGTATTTTCCAAGTTTTTTCATCTTCTTCATATTGTGAGAATATATCTGTTTATGAGATATATATCACCTCCCAGTGGACTCCATGGTGAACGCCTCTAGCTCTCTGTATAAGAGAAGAATATTATAAGGATCAACATCTGCATGGGTACAGTATGATGCTCTTGAGATATAGATGCATGCAGCATAGATCTATTATCTAATCATGTAAACACATTATGAAAATACAAACTTTGGTTTAGTCAAGAGACTGCTAGTAATATTCTTTAGTCAGTCAGATGTAAGGTTGTTTTTCAAGCACGAATGCAATGGAAAATTGCTTTTGTTTTGTAGTCACTCTTGAAGCCATCTCCACAAAAATTTAGTTCAAACCCAAAGTGCTTTGGGACTTAGATAAATCTAACATCCAAATCTAATGTTTTCCATGTCTTCAGGAAACACTGAACAGAATTATTTGGTATATTTGAATAATCTGTGTAACATCTTATTAAAACTCATACATTACCATGAGTCTGTATATCATACAATGTGAATAATATTTTTTAATGACTTTCAGGATAGTGTTTTTTCCAAACACTTTAGGAAATTATGCTTTTTTATCTTCTGTTGTCATTTTGAACATGTAAAACAAATTATTTTTAGATATATATGTAATAATGTGAATATATAAAACAAAGAGATGAACGTAAAGTAATGCATAGTCTCAGTAAAATTACTCAACAAAGCAACATGATCATTCTGTTTCTTTGATTTTCTCTTCAATATTTGGTTCACTCACAGCAATGGTGAGTTTGAAGGGGAACTTATGGAGGTAAAGGCATATATTGTTGCTTGGAAAACTGTAAGGAAATTTCAAGTTATTAGACAGGAATATAGTGGAAAATCAAGACTGGCAAGATATGGAATAGATCATGTTCAAATACTAATATTGGAACAACAAAAAAATAAAATATATATAAAAAATAATGTAGTATGCAACGAAATGCGATTCCACAAAAGGAAAGAGATATAAGGACAAAAGTATATATTAAGAGAAATCAGAAAAGGAAGTTATGATAAATTAAGTGGAAGAGAAAAAGGGGGCAGCCAAGTGGTTACGATGTGAATTCAGTCTGAGCAAATGGCATTTGGGAACAAGAAATGTGGCTTGGATTATATTAGTTATCATAACTAAAGATTAAAGTTTTGATAGGAAAAGATGAGATGAGTATGGGGAATCAAGACAGTGCAAAAAGGCAGAAATGAATGACAGTGAGCTCAGTTTTTGTGTGTTATCATTAAGAAGCTTAAGAAGACATCAGTGGACTAGTGAAAGATGTCTTTATAGGAAAAAGAAATATAATGAGGGAGTACATGTAGCAACTGTAAAGATATTTTGAGTGTTAAAAAAGAGGATTGGCAATGACTAATCATTTTGTACTCTGTGAGAAAGGGGAAAAAAGAACTTCATACTATTTTGCAGTCATAAGACTGCTTATGCTTTTCTGAGGTAAGTCACTATAATTGCCTCAATATTTATGTCAAGGACCAAGGTTTTTCTGAATTTCTATAACTTTCAGAGGACCTGTGCTTTGTCATATGTCCAAAGTCATAGTGGAAATGCTAAGTCAAGGCTTGAACTAGTGATTAAGCACCTGGTTGAAGACAGGGCCAAGCCAGGGGAGTTAAAGGGATAAATGTTTGCTTTGTTATAGAATTTTTAAAATGCTAGTAAAGCCTCAGTATTGAAGTAGTCCCATATCTATCTATCTATCTATCTATCTATCTATCTATCTATCTATCTATCTATCTATCTATCATCTATCTATCTATCTATCTATCTATCTATCTATCTATCTATCTATCTATCTATCTATCTCATTTACGAATGGATTGTAAGAAGTTCATATGCAAAGATTTCCCAAAAAGAAATTAGGTAGGGAAGACAAAAGTAAAATGGTGTTCCCAGTCTGGGAACATACCAATGCATGGATTTCCTTTCCTTCTTTCATAGAAAGATTTGTAGTGGTATCCCCTGAATCATTAAATTTTTTGACCAATTTGTTAAATTCACAGTTTAGCAATAATAATTTTGCCATCTCAGTATGGTTTCTTCTTGAAAAATATCTGCTTCATTTCTATTAATTTCTTGTTATTTTTACAGAATTTTTCTCTGGAGGGCTAATTAGTGTCTGCCCAAGTTCCTGATGGGAGATGCAGAATAAATGCTTTATAACACCATAGGGGAAAATATTCAGATTTTACATGACTACAGAAAAGCAGCTCGAAATAAACTTGACCCTATAAATGGATGTTAGCAATGGCATTATGCTGTCTTTATGCAGAAAATTTATCTTTAGAATAAAAATTGCTCTATTGACAGTGGGCAAATGTCTATAGTACCATGGTTTTTATTCCTGGTGTGTTTGAAGTACTGGACATAGAAACATAGGACTGGAGACAGACTGTTTATATTTCAAGCTACGATATAACCTTTCAAATCAACAGAGAGCTCTCAAGGTGTATCAGATCAAGGTATATCAGAAAACTCCCAAATATGCATAACTAATAATAAGGTGCTTTAAATACACTTCCAGAGTAGAAAGATTTGAATAAATCCTGCCATCTCTCCTCAAATTAATCTCAAAGAGCCCACTAGGCAGTTAATCCTCTACCTTGATCTTACTTACCTGTAGACTCCTATGTATATTAAAATTGAGAAGATTATAAAACTAACATGGATGCCAGCTTCAGCTCTATGAAGATAACACCCAGCTTTATTTTCCCACTATCTGCAGTCAACACCCTTACCCAGCTCTGGGGGCTCTTCAGCAGGTTTAATATCTAAATGAAAAGGACTTTTCTAATTAATGACTTAATCCAGGCAAGGTGGAAGGAGTTGTGGTGTGCCCTGGAAATCCTTTTTGAAGGCTGTATCTCACTACTGTTCTCATCAGGGAGAGACTAACTGAATTTCAACAAAATATACAGAAAGAGAAAAGAAAAAAATATCCAAGACAATAACTCTCAGTAGCTAAGTGACTAGATGCTCAAGAGAGAGATTGCTTTGCACTCATTTTGAGTTCTGCTTAAATCAAAATAGAGGTTCAGTGTGGTTCTCTCATAAATCAGGTATAGCATAGCAGTCAAGTTTTCTGATGTTTTGAAATTAAGTATATCCTAAGTTGTCTTTTTATGCAATTAGATGTTATTCAGAGTCCCCCCAAACCCCCTTTTGTCCTACCCGTGCTGACAGTGTTTAAAAGAAGTTTTATTTCTATGCATGCATGCATGTATTTTAAGTATTGCTCCCTTCTGTGGTCTTCACTCTCATGGTATGTGTGTAAGCTTGCTTAAAAGCAACAAGAAAGGTCTTCTCTGCATATCATTAATAAATACAGCTGAATTAAATGAAGACTCTGAAACCCCCTGAGCTGATGCTCACTTGAGGGTGTAGCAGAGGCTCAAGTTCCAAACTGAATAAGCTGGCACAGCTGTGAACACAGTTATGCTGCCAGTAAACACACTGGAATTGCCATGGCATAGGAAGGTACTGTGATCATGTACCGCAGAATAGATTTTATGCCTGAGTACAGTTGTTATCAAGCACTGGTGAAACGAGATACCTTTTAAATTGTCAGCTCTAATTCCTGAAATACAATATCCCTGTTCTCTACCCTTTTATCTCAAGGGGTTACTAGTATCAATATATCTATAGTGCTAGTAGTGTTACTGGTAAAATCCTTATGGTTAAAGAGTCAGGTTTACAACTTTTCCCAATATGTAAGAGGGACTACAAATCATCTTTTTAGAGAAAGATAAAAAATCTGATTAGAGAGAAAGGATTTACAGTGCCCTGTAGGAGGAGGTTTAAACAATTTGTCACTTGTTTTTCCACGACATACCACACGTCAGATTTTGGATGAATGTTTTCTTCTGTATTACAGTGTCAGGGAACAACATAAATACATAGACTGATATTGCCATAACCATGAAAGTATTGATAAGCAAATATTTGTAATAGAAAACAGAGAAGTAATCATTTACTTTCTATTACTTGTTCATGAATTCATAATATGTTTTTCAATTAATATTTAATGTGCTTGATGTAGTTTGTGGAGTTTTTGTGTGTGCCGTTGTTTAATATCCTGATTAGCTTTCTCTCCCCTCAGAAGATTTCCTAAGATGAGTATGCCTGACTAGATTCAATGCAAGTTTTCTCTCAGTATTTTCAGGCTATTCTGTACCGAATGTTAAGTTTATTTTTCCCTTTTATTAGTCATTCAACCCTTCCATTTACATGAATTTGGAAGACTTGAAATAGTATGTCCAAGAAGTTTTCTGATTATTAATCTAAATATTTTCATTGTTTGAAAATATAAATGCTATAGCTAATTTTTAATATTAATATTTTGTATTAATATATTTAATTTCACCATTCTTCTAGAAGCATTTACTAAATATATACAGCTGATTTAGACCAAAATAATGAAAGAAATTTCAGTGATCTCACAGCCTTGTATTTAGTGTATCTACAAGCTGCATACAAGGTATACACAATTGTGTTAAAAAAAAAAAAAAAGTAAAAAATGAGTTCACCCAGCTTTTTCTTTCTTTGTTCATGTCTTAATTAATAAGTACAGCAGTTCTTAATCTACATGAAAGACTTTTTAAATCTGTTTGCCCTGGAGATGTTTTCCTAACATACCTAATTTTGACAAGGATGATACAACTGTTGTGAGGCAGTTAACACCCAAAAAGTGATACTTTTCAGGTGAGGACTTACCCCTGATCAGCTTGTTGTTCTTTCACAGATTCAGAACTGTTCCTACTAAACTTTTATCACTGAACCAGAGAAAGGTTTCATTTGAAAGAGATCTTTAAATAATAATCTAATCCAATTTGCTGGTTGGTTACACTTTGGCTGGTGTTCAGTGACCAAAACAAGAAAGATTGTCCGCATACAGACATTATTACTTTTCCAGTGTATCCTTTGACAACACTTTACACTCTAGAGTCTCAAAAGCTGAAAATGCACAAAACCCTAAACTGTTTGGTTTGGAAGGGACCTTAAAGATCAGCTTAGTTTCAGCCCTTCTACAATGGACAGGGTTACCATCCAGTTGATTAGTGTGGAATAATTGCTACAGGTGACTTTTTTTAATTGCTTAAGGAGCTCTTTTTTCAGCAGAAGTACTGTTTTTTCCCAGGAATACAAAAAAAGTACAATAGCATGGAAATTGAGGCCAAGATCTGTGATCTACAGTAGTTCCCCTAGGCAACCTCAGGTGTTGTTAGCATCAGGAGAATTCGGTGTACTGACTCTTAAAAAGAACAGTGCTGGGATGGGAACTTGGTGATACCATGTTTCCGATAAGCTACCCTAGGCTGAAAATCTGTCATTTTTTGGCAGAATGCTGTCCTTTGGATTAACTTTGCTCATGATGATACCAAAACACACCTATATCTCAAAAGCTACCCACTTCCTATGTGCAGCCACCCCTCTCAGAGCATGTGCTCTGTATTTTTTATAGCCTTTTGCTTTATAAAGTGGAGAGAATTTTACACCATTCAGAACATAGGTATGTAACGACTAGAGAAACACAAACTCCACTTGTGAATCAGTAATTGTTATATTTCATATACTGAATGCAATTGATCTTTCAGCTCGAAACTGGGCGTTGCTCAGGATGTTGCCATTTAACACGGTGATAGGTTTGCTCAGGGCTCCATACAAAATAGCTTCAAACACTTCCAAGGAGGGGCCATCCACAACTTCTTTGGACAGCCTGTGCTAGTGCCAGTGCCTCACCACCCCTCAAGTAAAGAATTTCTTCCTTATATCTAATTTAAATTTAACTTATTTCAGTTTAAAACCATTGCCTCTTGTCACTACTGAGCACAATAATTATTCTTTTTCAGTCTTTAATATAAGCTGCTTTATAAATACTGTCTCATTGTAGTATTTCTTTCCCAGGCTGAAAAAAACAAAATCTCCCAGCCTTTCTTCATAGACAGATGCTCTGATCACTTTTTATGTCCTTCCTCCAGATCCTCTCTAGCAGGTCCATATCTTTCTTGTCCCGTCTAAAATTGAATTTAGGATGAATGAATGTATATGAGGCATGCTTGCAGATAATTTCTTACTGTTTAAAGGCTATTTAAGTAATTTTCTGAGCAGCTGCTGGAAGCTACATTTACTTCTTTCTTTTTTTTTTTTTTTTTTTTTTTGTGTGTGTGTGTGTCTTTGCATCTGTAGTTTTCATATGTGAAGCCTGACAAACATTCTGTTCCCCAGATCTGTTCCATTTTCTTTGACTCTCCATTGACCACAAAGAAAATGGAGACATCTGGAAAGACCAAATATCTCATTTCAGATTACCAATGTTTAATATATCACCCAAAGTATTGCGTGAAATTAGCTACTTTTAAAGGAAAGGTATTGTCTCATTTTTCTGGACACACACACAAAAAATGTCTAGTGCGAAGATACCCCAGTCACTTAAAACTTACAAATGTTAGTCCAGTGTACTGGTCCTAATTGTGTAGAAAAAGAAATAGAGATGGTAGCTTTCATTATCCTTAGAAATGGATAATGATCGATTTCTAGTAATATATATTAGATTAAATATAAAGGATAGCAGACAGCAGGAAACTCAAGTAATGTAAAACTCTGGGGCAACACTGCAGAAAGGAATACATTTAATTTGGCTTCTTTGACATAATCATCTTTAATACAAAAGCTATTCTATATCCATATTTTTGTTATCACTTTAAATTTACATACTGTTACACTGCTTAAGAGATATTATTTAAATAATATTGTCTTGAAGTCTGGATAATCTAAATTTTTCCAGAATATTTTGAGTGTAAAGAGTATTCACTCTATTTTCTTATTAAATTTCAATAATATTCACTACCAGAAAATATGATCAACATTATATTTTGTCATCTTATTCTAAAATGTAGACCCAGAATGCATAGGTTAGAATAATGAAAAAGCAAAACTTTAATAAATAATCCATTTTGTCTGTGGCGTCATGCATAATGTAAATTATAACTGGGAATGGTTAGTAAAATTAATTAAGTAAATGACAACTTCTATATTTCTCACTAGTTTTTATTATAGTTGTAATTAAAAATATATATACTAATTTTTAGATTCACAGTTAATTGCAGATATAGAATTAAACTCTGTTCCCTACATGTCAACCTTTACTCTAGTGAACCCTCACTCCAGATTTTTCTCCTAGGACCAAAACAAAGCATCATACCAGACTGTGAAGAAAACAATTCCATCCCAGCTGAAACTGAAATAGTGAGTTATGTTAATATCAAGAATAATTGGCATATACTCCCAGCTTCTCTCAGAGATGCATGGTCTTTTGAAGAAAATTGGAGCTTCTATTAAAAGTGAATCTGAAACCTTTCACCAAGGTGAAAGGAGGAATATAGCCATAATACAACATAGTTTGTAGCTGGTAAAACTTGTTTTGAAAATTATTTGCTAAAAAACTACAGTCAAGCTTGTGCCACTTTGCTTTTTCCTTGCAGTGTCATCTTTGTTCTGTGTTCAAGATCTCAGGGCATTATCACCCTTAGGGATTATCTGATTTCTGCCAGCCTCCAACATACAGCAGTTGGACAGGGAAATGACTCCATACCCCAGGGGTTGCTTTCTACAGGAAGGTGTGTGTCCTCAGTACTTATACTGATTGATTAAATCACTAATCACTGCAGGCATTTTTAAACATAGGAAGGTGTGGGAAGTTCTGGCTGTGCAGCCTGCTTGCCTCTCGCCCACCTCAAAAATTATGAAAATTCTTTTGTTGGCTAGAAGAGCTGACACAGAGTTGGGGGCAGTACTACAGAACTCTGGAATACCCTTTTTCTGAATACAGCTATTGATGGCATTCTGAAGGAAGAGTTTCTTCACATCATTTGCCTTAAGCAGCTCCCTAACATTCAAACAAACCTAAAATAAACAAGGAACCTCACAAGATAAGAAATACATGAACAGAAAATAAAACACAGACTATAAAAACATTATTCCTTTGAATCATAGCTCAGCAGTACTAACACTGTGCTTCAGAATATGACAGCATAGCGTATTAACATAGTAAGTAGCTGGGAGTATTTTTCCATGCTGGTTATTTCGACTACTTAATTTTGCAACTTATCCTGATGTTTTATGAAAACACAGTATACATTTTCTTGGCAAACAGTGAAAAAGATAGGATTCATAGCCCAAAGATGGGAGATTTGCTTTAACTATGGTTAAAATGAATACAACCTAACGCTACTGCTGATGTTCTGAAAGAAGATTTACCATTCCTCTAAGTATAAAGACAGTCCTGATGAGACTGCAGGAATAGAGAATACACGTATCATCAAAGCACCAATTTTATTCACTAAGTAAGAAGAAATTATCTATGGGGAAGAGATAGCAAGATTAACTCAGCTGTAAAAAGAGAAACTTGAATTAAATTCAGTAAAGCCAGTAGAGTTGATTCTGCCATCTGATAGATACAAGATAATTTGCCACAAAATACATCTTGGAAAATCAGATTCTCAGCTTCCTATTAACAGAATAAAAAAAAAGAAAAAAAAAAAAGAAAAAAAAAAAAAGAATTTGTAGCCTCCCTTTTCTTATTCCACATACACACCTTCAGAAAAAGAAAAGAATAACAAGCCAAAATACCTCAGAGAAGTTTACTGAACAACCACTTAAGGGTAACACAGCAGCAAATTCCTCGGTGCTCCAGTAGTCTATATGATGCTCGCTACTTCTGATGCTGGATACCTATATAATAAACTTGCACAGCTAGGATCTTCAGAAATGAGATGAGGAACAGTTAGGTGGAGGACTGAATGAAAGAGAATTGGATTTATGCATCAGTGCCTTGCTAGAGAGAGAAATGGGAAACAGAGACTTCTATCCGTGGCTCTGAGCCAGTGGTTTTCTACTAGCATTCAAGTATTCATTTGCATTGAAAAAAACATGAGAGAATTCACCTCAATAAAGAACTCTGAGCATCTTAGCAGTACTGATATGTACTAGTAGGAAGTGATTCTCCTCCTTTTGATCTCAGAAACTAAATTCAGACTCCACTATGCACTTAAGAAGATGACACAGTCACTCAGGAAAGAGCTGATTCTGAGGCTCGGAGTAGCTTATGGTACATTGTGCATGACCGTGGACAGAAACTGAAGTGACTATAAGGTTCAACAGTCTCTGAGGTAGTGTCTGAGAGGAGACATTACCATTTATACCACGAGTGTTGAGCACAATGTTCAGGTGTTTTCTCCTATATTTAAAAATAAGTATCTGAAACTCCAGAAGCCAAGTGGACTGAAATAAAAGGGCAACAGTCCACTCTCTGATGAAAACTGCAAAATGGAACAGCTCCTTATAGACACAAGACAATATCCTTTTCCTCTGGAAGAGAACCCTGCTGCCCTGGAATCATCTCTGGCCAGTGATGTCCTTGAAATGGGTCCAAATGCACCTGTATTATGCAAGTTAGTAAGAACCAACATGTAGCTTGGGAGTCTGCTCACAATATAAACAGTATTAACAATCACGTAGTGGTTATTGTGAGAGGCAAAATACAGAGCGTTATAAACTCTTATACATCCCACATGGCTAGATAGGGTGGGATGGGTTAAAGACACCTTAATTTCACATCATTATGTATTGGGCAGTTTCTTATATCTTGTTTGGTCTTAGTGGACTTCTATGTTGTAGGTGGATTTTATTTTAAATCCCTGCCAACATTCACACCATCAAAGATGAAAAATTCACACCACCATCAGATAGATGTGCCGGGAAATGCTGACAATCTTAACTCACCTGTCACAGCAGAAAGGTTTATAAAATGGCAAGCAAAAAAGTAATCATACAGGAGGCACTTCAGAGTCATAAGTGTATTAAAGTTTTCCTGAGAAAACTGAATAGTGGTGGGTATTCAAGTCCTACTGCATCTGATATGATACGAATGAGCCCTGAGAATAGGGTACTGCATGGAACTTGTAATTGGGGAAATGTGAAAAGAAACTATCATGCTACAGCCTTCCCCACATCCTGTAAGGGTAAGGTGCTTCTGTGTCTGGGCACTAAGGTGACATTATATCCACCTCTGTCCAATGGGACCAGAGATAGTGAAGGAGGTAAGCAATTGAAAGAACAGGGACCAAGCTGGATGGAGCTTAGAGCAAAGTGGTTTAGTGGAAGGTGTCTCTGCCCATAGCAAGAGAGTTAGAACTAAATAATCATCACATTCCTTGGCAATCTAAATACTCTTTCTGAAATCTTCATGCACTTTATCATCACTGATACCAGATAAAGATATTAATATTTAATGCTACATTAGTACTTACGAGTTGTTTGCTGCTGGTTATTTTTTATTATTATTATTTATTTTTCCTGAAGAAAATCTTCCTAGAAGAAATTTAAAGTAAATGTAGGTACCCTTTTATGACTCAATTGTTCCCATCAAAACTGATGTTTAAATTGTCAGTTGTGATAAATGAGGCTGAAGACTCCTCTGTCCTAGTCAGTTCCCTTTAAAATGGAAACCTGAGGAGAAAAGCACAAAGCAACTGTGAAATTAGCCTACACAGCTTTTTCAGAAGCACTGGTAAGGGCTAAAGACTATATATATACACACATAGTTACATATACATATCTAACATATATATATAGGCAAATGTGGAAATATACAGATCCAAAAAAAAAAAAAAAAGGTTTTGCTTTGTTTCAAGTTATAGATGGAAGTTGCAGAGTTGTTTTTTTTGTATGTTTTTCTTTTTTTTTCTTTTTTTTTTCTTTTTTCTTTTTTTAAATGATCTGATTCATCCTGATGGATATAACTGTGCTTTATCTCCCTTTCTCTGAATTCTAACTGCACAAAATGCCACATGCCTATTACTAAACATAATGTTGTGCTAGTCAGGGAGAACACACATTAGAGAGAAAGACAGAGAGATCACAGGGCTCAGTTTAGAAGTCTGGCTTCCTTTGCAATCCTCCTTTCATCTCCTCTTCTTATGTTGTTATGTATCTGTTTTTCCTCCATCCTGTTTCTTCAATGAATGATGATGAAAGAACACTCTGTGGAACTCTTAGCAATCTTTTTTTTTTTTTTTTTTTTTTTTTAAAAGATAATTTCCTCATGTACAAAACAAAAACCCCAACACTTAAAGTAGATGGTGGTTCAGAACTGCCAATTACCGATGAACTTTTTGGAATGTGCAAAATTACCCAAGAGAGACAGATATTTCACCACATATGCACTGGAAGTGTCTGACTCTCTTGAGTAATCATGCATGTAGGTGCTCTCAGAAGAAGGAGAAAAAAGATTTCACATTTTTTTCTTTTTTTTTAATTAATTTGTGTTGTTAAAGTTGAAGGACCTAGTTGGTAGAATTTGTATCCAAGAAAAGTTCATGAGTTTGACTGACAACTGCATGGGGAACTGAAATCTACAGACGTGACTGGTTGTCTTCAATTTCTTATTGTTTGTTTGGATTTGTTTTCTTTCAATAAATACGGTAATAATACGCTTTAAGTACTGGAGAGCACACATACGTTCAAAAAGGCAGTAAAAGTAGCCTTTTTAAAAAGAGATAAAGAATAAATGTCATCAAGCATTTACAGAGGAAATATATAATATCTTCATGAAGTACAAATTTTAACCAAAATGGAATACTCTTGTACTTTGAAATGCATGTTTTCTGGGGAATTACATGTGAATATTCACAAGCTATTATTGTACAGTTTTTTGTTATTTGACAGTAAGGTATGAGAGTCACTCTGAAAGTAATGGCTCCTATATTATTATACTGGCCTGTAACATCAGAGGTGGATTGTTGGTCATGTGGCAGTAGAAGTTAAAAACAAATATTCTGTAACTGTAACAAACAGTGAATGTGGGAGCAGTGATGTGATAGGTGGTGCATTTGAGTAGTGGTGACAGTGACAGTGTGTCGCTTCCTCTGGTGCAGATTTCTATGGGTATTGTAGAAGGGATCTTGTTCATTCTTGGTGAAAATGCATGGCTAATGGCGATGATTATGAGGAAGTAGTGTTTTGTAGCTGAGAATTTGCTTTATCAAATAGGTCTCTTGTTCTCTTTGTATCTGTTGTCATTTCTGTAAAAATCAATAGGAGGCATTATTTTCTGAGTAACCTGTGTATTATCAAATAGTACCAACTGAAGAGAAATATTCCTGCTACCAGTTGATTTTATAATCAGTATTCCTTATGATACAAGCCATAGCATCTATTTTAGGAATTAGGAATTGCTACTCATCTTGGCTACAACAGCCTTTTCATTCAGTGTAGTGTATAGGCACTTTTCATACTACAGTAATTTTTTCATAACGTGAATATAAAATGGAATTACAGTAAAAGTGACATTTTCACTATGAGCCACGCTTATTTTAATTCCTCACAGTGATACCAAAGCAGCATGCTCTTCCTTTCAGTTTCAAGATTCCATTTTTTTTCTTAAAGTGAGATTGGGATTTTCTTTATTTCTTAAAATAGTGAGGATTACAACAACAGTAACTCATACAGTTTTTAAATTCCAATTTTTGTGTATGTTTGACTGCTTCAGGAATCTGAAATACTTTACCCTACCAGAAAAGCAACAGTATGCATATTTGAAAACAGCATATTTAGTGAGATATATTTTACTGTTTCATGCATGATGGGGCCAGGTTCTTTTCAGTGATGCCCAGTAGCAGGACAAGGGGCAATGGGTGCAAACTGGTGCATTGGAAGTTTCATACAGACATCAGGAAAAACTTCTATAATTTGAGGTTGACAGAGCACTGGTGCAAGCTGCTCAGAGAGGTCATGGAGCCTTTTCCAAAGGCATTTAAGATCATGATCACTGGTGAAAATGGGAAATCGAGAGCATATAAATTAGCAAAGAAAGTTTTATTGTGAATAATATAAATATCTGTTGGTTGTTCACTTTTTCTACTTCGGTATAAAACCATGTTCCTGATCTCTGTAGTAGAATACATACATAGATTCTGCAGCTGGTAAAACAATGCATTTGTTATGTATCTGCTGTCAGTATTACTACTCAACAACTGACTCATGATGGAAAGAAAAGGATCTATTCTGCAACAGAAGTCTCATAAAAAATAGAAATTACTAAATTCAAGGCATTGATCAGATGAGCATGATAGTCCCAGTTGTGGGACTTTATAATGGCTCACATGAATATTTCAATCATACAAAATATCAAACTGAAAACAGCATGTAAGATCAGTGTCTTTTGGAAGGCTGTGTCAAACCCGTTGTGTAAAGTCATCATTTTGTACACATATTTTAAGATACTTGTGCCATAGAAACTTGTCACTTGAAATAATATTTACAAAGTTCCTATGGATATGGATTTATTTTATTTATTTATTTATTGTCAGTTAAAAGCAGAAACAATACTGCAGAAATTTAATAGAACAATATTCTGGTGAAGGAACATAGACAAAAGGACAAAGATAACTACTGTGCATGCTTAACTGTTATTTATATAAACATAATGTTAATTTTATCTCTACCTTGCATATCAGGTAGATAATAATATGGTACAAATGAGATACAGAAACAGTGTTTTCCTTGTTGCCAAGATTAAAAGAGGACATGAGATGCTTCAGGATGGCCTTGCATTTAAAAATAGGAGATTCACAATAAAAATGTATTTTGTTAAAGTGTTGACAACAAATAAATTGAGAAAAGGAAAGATTTAAGTATTTAAGTGAAAAACATAATTGTAGTTTCCTGGTATGGAACATGAGCTATGATCCTTTCTTGCTGTATTTCTATATGAATTCTACAAATTTAGATAGTTCTACTACCACATTGAACAATTTTCAAGTAAAAGTGTGATGATGGATAATGGGAAAGATCTCACCAACAGTTATGTAAGACAGCAAGAATAAAATGATAAGTATAGATGTGCAGTTGATGTAAAATGACAGTCTATATATTACTCCCCTAAATTTCAGAGCTGTATTTTCAGACAGAATTATAAGGCTAGAGAATTCTCAGAATTCTCTTGCTATCACTTCTTTAGGTGAGGCAGTTATAACACTATATTGCTTGAAGTTTTCTCTTCCCTTTTTATTTTTTTTATTTTTTTTTCTTCCCTAATCTAATTAATCTACTGCTGTGTGCTTTACTTGATGGATGGAGGAACGAAACTATTTATTTCCCAAAATAAGATAATATAGATGTGAATTTCAGTTTTAAATTCCCAGAGCAAAAACATAATAAACAGAAGACATCAAAACAGTTCGACTTTCACTGGCAAGGGAGAACAGAACAGCTTTTTGTTTTGTTTTGTTTTCTTTTCTTTTCTTTTCTTTTCTCATACAAAGAATATTTCTCCTGGAAAATCAGTGAATACTCTATTGTCTGATACCTGTTTGGAGGCCCCTTTTCCAAGTGAAAAGGAAGACTGACAGTGCTCTTTTGCTTTAAAAAAATAATAAATCTCAACTAATTCAGTTTCCCTAGAACAAGTAGGTGCAAATAGTATAAAATTATTTACAATATTCTTCTTCATTAACAGTCTCTTACTCAAGATATCTTGTGGGAAATCTTGATCTGTCAGCTAGATTTGGGTGTCCGTTCACACCTACTATGTTCTATAATGTACTAACATCACTGAGCTGGACTTCCTTTTCCAGTAACAGAGTCATAAAACTGAAGGCTACTGATAGTCTAAAATCTGTCTTTTAGTATGGTCTGGTAAATAATAGACTTGAGGTTCTTGTACTCAATAGAAGTTCAAGTTTACACTGCATATGCTTCTAACAGCTGGTTTGTAAGATTAGCTTTTAAAAATAGTCTTTAATTAAAGAAGCTTAATAAAGTTTATTTCTGAAATTCTAATTATTACATAAATCTTTAGCACATAATCTACATGTTAATATAATACACAGCCTCTCATCAGGCAAATTAATATTCTTGCTAAAATATGGCAACAATGCTATGCACACCATTCTAAATGATATTCAATTTATATATTGTATGTTATATATTATATGGATACTATATCAACTACTTTGATTTATACTGTATGCCCTTTAACAATACAAGCCAAAGTTCCCCTTGCTTTTTTTTGTTGCAGTGAAAGTACTCAGTGCATTAACACTGCTTAGATTTTCCTATATTAATTATTTGAATCTTTTCAGCAAATTCAAAATGTAAAGATTTTTTGCGATGCCTACTCTGAACTCACCTAATTGTCATTATATTAATATTCCTCAAAAACATACATAGAAAAGTGATAATCTATTACTTGCTTTCTGTAAAGATAAATAGGATATTGTGAAGTAAGCCATGATATTTAATTCTTCAAAATAGAATATATGGCAGATCACTTTCTGAAAACCTTATAGGTGTGATACCTGTAGGGGTCATTCAGAAAGTAATGCCCCCAGTGTCATAACAGATGTTGGTGGTATGGCAGTAGAGGTTGGACCTTCCCAGCAATATTCCATTACATTTTGCTGCAATGTGACAGAAGGCAGTCTGACAAGTCTGATGTGGAAGTGTGGATGAATTAAAGGTGTGTCATTGAATTCCTCCATAAGGAAGAAATGTCACCTGTTGACATTTGCCTTTGCTTACTGGACATTACTGGAGACCAAATAGTGTATGTGGACTCAGTGAGGCTGTGGTCGATGTGTTTCAGGAGTGGCAACAGTGACATGATGTACAAGCCATACTCTGAATGCCATGCAGATTTTTACAAGTGTAGCATGCAGGATTTCGCTCATCACTGCCAAAAGTGTAGAGCTAATGACAGTGATTAAGTTGAAAAGTAAGAGCAAAAAGATTGTATCCATGTATATTCATCAATGTTTTTGAATATTTCTGGCACCAGACTGAGGCTGTGAGCACGGTGAGGTGGTAGGTGGTGAGTTTCAGCAGTGGTGAAAGTGACAGTGGGTCACCTCCGCTGGTGCAGATTATTATTGTTTTGCACAAAATAGTTTCTTTAGGTCTAGCAAGAATACAGATAAAAAGCAGTGTGCTTCACTGTATTTGCTAATGTTTGCTAACTCTCTATCTAAGAGCTACCCATTATGGACCCCTTGAACAGAGGTCACTGGAGAAGATAAAAGATAAAATAAGTCTTGGGTATATAATCTATTCAATTGTTTAAAATTTGATACTCAATAATACAATCCTTTTCTTCCAAAAAAAGAGTGGAAAGAAAATACCTTATTTAAAAGAAAAAAAAATAGAATATTAACCTTTGTTCATCCAAAAAATGTTACTATTGCTGTTCATTCAGTTTTTTATTTTAAGCTGATACATTTTCAAAAGAAAAGAAGCCCAAATTATTGTTCAGATTCACAACTGGTCTTTCTTCTGTCTTATAATACAAAATAATGTATTTCTTGTAGCTTGTGGTGAAGGAAGATTCTATACTTGTACCAAAATAAATACTTGCATCCAAGGAAAACATAGAATGGGGAAAAAAAAAAAAAAAAAAAAGATAATTTAAATCTTATTTCAACAGATATACAATGCATGCCAACATGGTTTAAACAAGCACAGCTGTATACACACAGCCATCAATTGCAGCCACAGGGACAGTTCCTTATTGACAGCTGAAAGCTGACCATAGAACGAACAGATGAAGTTTAGATAGATCAATAATGAAATAAATAGTAAAAGGTCATCGTTTTCCTTTATCACTGTTTAGAATCAGTGCAACAATATCTTGAAAGAGAACAGCCAAATATAATTTTTCACCTTTTTATTTTTGTAATATTGATTTCAGTGAAAAAGAAGGCGGGAGAAGAAGAATAATCTATTTTTCTACAAGACATCAAAAGCTGCCTATAAGTAAATATTGACACTTGGAAGATGTGTGAGTTTATTGTAAAACACTTTTCCATTTTAATCACTGTAATTCTATAAATCTTCACCAGACATACTGGTGTGAGCTTTTTAGACCTGGCATTCTGTGTTCTGGTGAAAGCAAACAAACAAAACAAATAGCAAAATAAAACAGAAGGAAGCCTAAATCTCAGAAAGATTACTGGAGGAACACTGTTGTTTTTGTGTTTGTTTTTTTTTTGTTTGTTTGTTTGTTTCTTTTTGTGTTTTAAGAGAAATATCACCACATTATACTATGTAGCTTAATAGGCAACAATTATCATTACCCTTGAGCTATAATAATGCTTAGATTCTCCTTTCCACCTTGATCAATGCTGTCTTTTAATTGAATCTAAATATTTTATGAGCAAGAGGTAGATGGAGCATAGCTTTTTGGCCTTGCTAAGTCTTATTGCAGAAAACATAGTACGTGACATTAACAGATGCATAATTTAAAACTGAGGGCTAAGATTCATAGTGCTTACAAAAACAGAGGTTACTAAAATCCCGAAATACAACTCATAAAACTATCGAGCAAGATGTGTCCCAAATGAGATTCAAAATGTCACTCCACCAGCTACAGCATTTGTCAGTCCCAGAAGAGTTCATATGTAAGTAACTGCCTAACAATGTGAAAAACCATATACTAATAGGAAATCAATCACCTTTGAAAGAGGTCACATACTTTCTGTCCTGTACACTAGCTTCTTTCTCCTGTATTTTACTGCTCAGGGTGGATTAAAAGACATGGACACAAAAATAAGAAATCAATAGGAAATCATGTCACTCAGTGTCTGATTTGTTCTCTCTGATGCAATAGATCATTAGATACTGACACATTAGTGTCAGGAAAGCATTCCTAAGTTGTGTGTCATATTCTCTAATTATTTCAACAAGGGGTAACCATTTGTCTTATAGAGTATGATTTCCTAGAGATTAGTAACAACAAAAATCTACTAGAAATAAATTTTTGTGTATTTAAAATATCAGAAATCCAGACATTCCTGAACAGCAGTGTAATATCTGTTTAAATGCAACTCTCTGGTCTATTTGACATTTCTGAGAAAGAAGTTATACACCAGGCTGTGGTCTGAGTAGAGCAAACATGGAGACAAATTAATAGCCTCTAGAAGAGATCTGAATTAGTGTTTACTGAGGCAATATATGTAATTCAGAATAAGATTAAAAGATAAAAGATGAAAAAGACCAAAGATAATCTTTTGACATTCAGCTGACAACCTGATTCTTAGTTTACAAGTGGAGGAAGGTAATTGCTAGATGATGAACAGGTCAGTATCTGTTCTCTAGGCTGTGTGAAGGGTATTATAATTAATGGTTGTAGAATATAACCTCTAAATTGCTTTCTAAACAGAGATGTCTGTCTCTTCAACTTCAGGGAAACAACTTCAGGATTTTGGAGAGCTCTTCTTTCTGCCAGCTCCTGCAGTTCTCCGGTGGCACAACAATCTGCAGGAGGTGACAGCTAGTTGAGACAGTGTCACACTTCAGAACCACAAAAAGTCCTGTTTGTTTCCTTTAATCATTGTATATAAAAGTCTTCTGGTTATAAGGTACTAGTGATGGAACCAAAAACACATAAAAAGTCACAGATCTATCTCCATATTTGCAGTTACATTTTTTCCTATCTAAACTTCAAAATATAATTTTCTCTTAATCAAATATCACAAATCAGAATTTTCAATTAAGCATAACTTGTTAGCAATAAATCTTGTTTCTAATGATATTTAAATGAAATGTGATTAAAACTTCTTATTTATTCTGGTTTTAGTTTTTTAAATGAAGTGTCATTAAAAAAAACCTCAAATTCACATTTGAATCATGCTCAGATAGTCATAGATCTTGCCTTAAGTGTGTATCTAAGTAAAGTGGTATTAATCTATGACAAAGTGTATATCCTGTATTTTAGAAAAGCCATTAATACTACATTGCTGCCACACCTGGAAAATAAAGTTATATTTTTTCCCCTGTTCTTTTCCTTGGTTTCATTCAACTGGAATCTGAAACCCAATATCGGCTTAGGAATTATTCTCAAAATTGAAAAATGCATTTGAAATCAAATACCCATGAGATTTCACTATGAATTCTCTACAAAAGTGCTAGATCATTGGCCATATACAAGGATTGCCCCAAAAGTAATGAATCCTAGGTTATTATATTGGTCCAGAGGGGGATGATGTTGGTATGGCAGTAGATGCTGAACCTTCCCACCGATACTGTGTTGCATTTTGTTGCAGTCTGACAGAACAGCATCTGACATGGGAGTATGGATGAAGTAAAGATGTATCATTGAATTCCTGCACGAGGAAAAAATGTCACTTGTTAACGTTCACTGATGCTTTCTTGGCATTTCTGGAGACCAAACAGCAGATTTGAGCTCAGTGATGCAGTGAATGTTGTTTCAGTGATGGTGGCAGTGGCATGATAGACTAGCCATATTCCAAATAGCCATGCAAATTTTCACAAGTTTAGCATGAAAACTCTTTTTCTTCACTGGCAAAAGAACATAGCTAATGGTTGCGATTAAGTTGAAAAACAGTGTTTTGTAGCTGACAATGTGCTTTTTGAAATAGTATTATAGTGCTCTTTGTAGCTGTTGAAGTATGGAAATAAACATGCAACATTACATTTGGAGCAACATACATGTTTGCAGCTAGTTATATAAGAGGCAAAAATATTAAGCACAGTGCAAATATGAGATCTATTTACATCAGTGGAATTTTGTTCCTGTAACATTTAGTTGCTCATAAGTATCTTCTACTCCTTCTGCAACCATTTAAAAAGTATTTGTTTAACTTATTTATAACTGGATTGTAGTTATGACCTCATTCTCTGCCAGAGATAAGTTTATTTGTCCTTGTTGTTGTCAGTGAAGTCAATAGAAGTGAATGTGTCTTTGTATCCTGTTAGCTGCCAAACTTTATCTGACCATTTAATATATACCTTCTTCACCATAGAGATGTCTTGCTACAGATAAAATTTTTCATCAGTTCTTTGCAACCCTGTAGCAACTTATCAAATTCAGTGTAAAAAATGCTGTGTATACTAATAAGTTTAACAGTAAGCCATATCTATTGTCAGAGAAATCTATGTTTTTCTGTTGGAAATCAGACCTGAAGGCCAGAATCTTTTTAAAATTTGTTATTATTCTCATATAGTATACAGAATTAAGTTCATTTACGTGGTTGTCAAGGAAGGAACTTGAGCATTATCAAGAAAACAACAAACAACTACATACCTGGTTTTTCAAAGCTGGCATGGGATAGGAAGTACTGAGAGTTTCTCTAAAAGCTGAATTTAACAACATTTTAAGTAGATTGGTACATGGATTTCCACAGTCCCACAGTACATAATAATGCCATTTTCTGCAACAGGTGTTTTTTTTACTCAATGTTTGAAGATCTGAATGAAGCTCAGGGGCAAAACATAACAAAAGTTACAGTTTTACAAACAAACCTTGCCTTTACAGACTGAAATTTCTTTGCCAGCGTCTGATGCTGCAGGTGAACTACACTGACAGGCTACATGAGTGCTCCTCCTGATTATCCATGTTAGCTTCTCTCTTCTCAGTTCTTCTTCATATAAACACTGTTTGCCATTTCTCTGAGGTTAATCAGGGTGGATTTAGTTGGTTTTGTGTATTTGTTGTCCTCTATCAGTACTCTTCAAAGCTTTTTCATTTTTACTGTTTCGTCATGACTTAACCCACCCTACATAATTTCTGATTTAATTTCTGCATTTCCTTACTTTGCTACATTTGTCCTTTTGACATAACAGTTTTACTCTCTAGAAGACATAAGCAAATAGGCTATCTCCCTCATCTTTTCGAACATTCATACAACTAAAGCACTTGACCAGCCAGCAAAGAGGCTGTGTAAAAAGAGGCTAAAAGGTGAGTCTTTCCCAGGTTTCTCCTTCTGTTTTATCAAACCAGTCATCTGGTCTTAAATTTCTATGTTAAGTGTATGACTCAGCCTAATCTGTGTTCTATGGTTTGTTTTGATTTGACCTTGCTGGTATAAGCAACAATAACTAACCAATATGACAACTGAACGTTAAACTCTTTAAATTGAAAGGATTCAAGTGCTTTAGAAGTTTAAGCCCTGAGATAGAACTTAAACAAAAAGCTGTCTATCTGAAGTTGGCACTTGGATGCTATCTCTTACTGTCTCTATATAGACAAATGCCTCCAAAACTCTGTTGCAAGTCTGTTGGATTGATTCCTGTAAAAGTAGAGACTGGCCTGATAGCACTAGGAAAGCACATAAGGCTGATCCTAGATAATAACAAATTACTCAAGGTAGTTTGTTCAAGTCTCCCTGCACCCTTCACTTCTTGTCTCTTCTTCATCTCAGCTTTTAAGAGACATATTTATCTGTGACCCTCAAAGTGAAAAGGGTCTATGGAGATACAAATTTTTTACTCTAGTAATATTTGACCATTCTTGAAATGCCTGCACTGACATATGCCATGTCCCCAACTTTTACCTTAGCTTCCAAAAACAGTCTATCAGGAAATTTGGACTTGAACAGAGCAGGGGGAAGACAGCTAATCTGGGTCTTACTACACTGGGTTAAGAAATAGAAGTAATATAGCTTCTTATAGCACTGCACTATGCTTCTGAGTCACTGCTGCTGTATGTCTGCTGGGACTGGAATTGTTGCTTCACAGTGCTGTAAGCAAGTCACACAAGATTACCTATGTTTTCCACTAACTGTAAAATCAATTGTCAGTTTACAATTTCAGGATGAAAATCCAGTACTATCTTCTCTGAGCTTTTGATTTTTCATTTCACTTCTTATTTGTATAAGTTCCTATTCAGTGATGTGAGCAGACACATGGTCTCCAGTCAGATGTAGCCATCTTCATAACACTGATTTTGCCACTCTGCTTAGATGAGTTCACAACCATGAGTAAACTGTACTGTAAATAATTACAGTAAATCATTATATTGCTTCCATAAAATATTTACATAATAACTACTGAAGAATCTGGAGAGCATGGAATTCTGTTTCCTTGCATTTTGTAAAGTAAAAATGTAGTTCTGAATTTTAGCAAGATGGCAACATAAACAGTCAAAATACTGAATCAAAAATTACAAGCAAAAAGATCGGTGAGTGATCATAACCTTATTCATTCCACAAAACAATTTCAATGTAAGTGTCTAAAATAACAGTGTTTTCACTGTGGATAAGATAAAAGGTACACTCTGTAGTGGTACTTTGTGTGTAGGTGTGTCTCAAGTACAAGTGAATCATTTTTTTTCTGGGAGGTTACATGTAAGAAATTATTAAATACTAGAACTGACAGGCATGATATTCAAAACAAATGATGTAAATATATTCCACCTAAAAGAAGCTTAGTTTTCTTTCTCTTCAAATTCTCAAAATCAATCTTGGCAAGTAAGGAGAAGAAAGAACAAAAGAAAACAAAACAAAAAACCCAAAACAATATTGTGACTAGATCAATAGTTTTGGATAACAGAAACCTTAGCTTAGTTTCTTACTTCCCAGTTAGTGCAAGCATATCACTCAGTTGAATTCTCAGTGGAATGTAAGCATTCTGACTGTTTTTTGTTTGTTTGTTGTTTTTGTTTTTGTTTTGTTTTGTTTTTCCAGAGACAATATTCAGTTTAAAGTTTGTGTCTCGGAGTGTAGAATGAACATCCTCTACTCCATTGTTCTGCTATTGGCAAATTAACAAGTCCAAAATGAGTGTCCTGATTGCACAGGGACTGATTAAAGAGACAGGAAGAAAAAAATTGATTTCAAATCCCAAGAAAACAGTGCTCAGTTTACCTGGAACATGGCTTTGATCTTTGCTTGGAATGTGTGTTCTCACATTTTCCTGGATTATTTCTATCAAAAGTTTCTTCTTTCTGTCAAAAGATTGCCCCCTCCATCCTTTCCCCTTTTACACAATATAGGCTTCTTAGTAGAGTCAAAAAGGGGAGATTCTGGTTATGTCATTATTTGCTTAAGGCATGCCTACCCAAATATCTCATTTATATGAAAAAGCATCTTTTTTTAGCAGAGTAGGAAAGTTGGCTTTTGTCTTTTCTAGATTCTTTTGTATCAACAAGAAGAAAAATGTTTCTTACCCTCTGCTAAATAAGAACATGGTCTACTGCTCCAAGACTTCACTGGGAACAAGGTGAGTTGTTTCTCTTCCCTGTCTTTCAAATGGGAGACCTAATCTCTTGGCTGAAAGTCAATATTTAATTTTCTGTGAAAATCAGTTGTTTGAACAGATGGAGATGGGAATATCCCTTTAAACTCCAGAATGACTTGATGAAGGCTGGCTTCTGGGAGGAAGAGCAGTGTGTTTGAAATATTGTAAAGGAGAGGAAGTTAGCCCTGGACTCTCTGATTTTGACTGAATAACAAAACCACAAGACTACTGCGCAGGAGGTGCTCTGCTCCATCCTTTTCTCTTCAACATCACCTTTCAGAACAGTATTTGTCACTCAGCAAGCAGCTGCTGGTATGAAACTGTGTGTTGTTCACAAGCTCAAAAATATTAGCTGATGGCACACTGAGGACAGAGCAGGGCATCTCTAGAGGGCAATCAGAATTTTCCTCTCTCTGTAGGGTGTTTGAGAAAACCAGGGATTTCATATGTAATCTTTCAATGTTGATATTGAGTTTTTAGGTTTTACAATGCATAATTGATGTGAATAAATCCTAGGTCAGGATGTTCATTTCTCAGTGGTTTAATATCCTTGACAATGTGGAATGATATCACCTCTCTGTCCCATAAGTTCTTCTTTTAAAGATATGATGGTAGAAGAAGTTTTCATAAGTAAAGGTATCTTCCTTATTGCTCCTATAGTATCACTAAAGTTATTATTATTTTTTTCTATAAGCTTTGTTAAAAAAGAATAGCTGGGATAAAATCTCTATTTTTATTCTAATTCAAAATGAAGTACGGTAGGTTTTAATATATGGATATTTGAAAAGCATCTATAAACTAGATGCAAAATTTAAAAGGATATATGTATGAATCACACATTTGGTGCATAAAAGGATTTATATATTTTACACTCTGCCCTATAATTCCCATTAATGATAATGGAGGTTACAAACTACACATTATAAAGAGCACATAACACTGAAATCTGACTTTTTAAACGCGCGTGCTTTTACATTTTTAAATAAAATTCATAAATCATCAAACTACAAAAGAAATGAAGCAGTAGAAACTGAATAGAATAGAATAAGAGCGCAACAGAAATATTACTCTGTTTTCACTCTCATACTGTAAGTGTAATACACTGGAATTATGACTGTATGACTATCTTCTCTACTTGCCTTTCTCATTTTCTATGGTCAACATTATATTGAAATTATTGTAAGGGCAAACAACACTGTAGAGTTACAAGTACTTTCAATAGGTAAAGTATACAATATAAAGTCTCTACTGTTACTGAGTAAATGTCATCTTTCCACAAACTCACCAGCAAATATTGATAAAGAATCTCAAGCTTTTCAAAGAGTTACTAAGTCAGAATGAATTAGTTTGTGCAGTTTCAGTACATTTATAGCTCCAGTTAAAACATCACTATGTGTAGTTAACTAAGAATACTGTACAATTTTTATGATTTTCAGGAGTTAGGAAGAAGGCTACTTGGCAGGATCCACAAACTTTTATTTTGATGTGAGCTGAAAATCTATTTAGTGTGGTATACTAGATTAAGATATCTAAACATGTGAAATAACATTATGTTAGAGTGCGAGCCATTCCAGTGAAAGTTGAAGTAAGGTGGTTGTCATCTCCTTCATTGAAAAATACAATCAAAGGTAACATATAAGTGTTGAAGGAGGTGAGTGAGTTAATTTTGTGGCCACTGTCAAAGATAACAAACAATGTCAATAATTATGACAACTGGGATAGTTGCCTATAGACTAGAGGAAAGCAAATGTCAACCCTGCCTCCAAAAAGAGCAAGAAGGAAGACCCAGGAAAATTACTGCCTGGTCGGTCAGCCTCACTTCAGTCCGTGGGAAAATGATTCAGCCCTAGAAACTGGGCTGAATGGCTGGGGTACTGGTGGTAGCATACCTTGTGATAAATTATTTTTAATACCTCTCCCTATTTGACCTTTTCTTTATAGTAGGAATAGAGTCAATAGATGTAAATGTACTAAGTCTTCTCTGTAACTATCTTGAGAACAAAATATTTATTATTATTATCATTATTATTATTTAATAAATATCTTATGTGAAATTTCCCATGTCAAACCTTCATGTCATCCTTCATGATTATTTCTCCAGGCTTTCATACTTGTTATCTTTAGTTTTTAGTCCCGTCTTTCAAGAACTTGTTTTATTTGTAGTTCAATAGCTGATAGGCCTATATATCAGTAAGTCAAACTGATAGAGGTTCCTCCACTCATTTTCTAGGGAAAAAATTTTTTTCTAGGGTAAAATTTTTTTGCTCTGGAAAAAAAAAAAAAAAAAAAAAAGGAGTAGGAGGAGGAAATCTCTTCTCTTTACTGATCTAGTCAACAATCCATAACAGAGGGCAATTATCAGGAGCACAACATAGGATTTGTAGAATGTACCAACAGTCCACTCCCAAGTTATTACCAGTTATTACCTCTCCAGCTGATCTGTTGCAAATTGTAATGTAATTTGCAGTAACAGCAAATAATGGAGTTCTTACTCTGCAGGTGGTGAGTGTCTGACGTTCATCTTTGTGAGATTCCTAAAAGCTACCACTCTCTACCTAAAAGCAGATATACTTCTATACATTAAATATCTATATAGTCAAGAATTGTGTCTCCAAGAGTGACCCAGAAAGAATTTTTTAGAAAAGTATGCCAACAGGGCAACCATGCTGACTCACCATGAGAGTCTCCCAGTCTGCACAAATTTGCTGGACCAGGATTGGTGTTTTTCTTGCTATTTTAAAATGAACCTTGGTAGATTTTTTCTACACTCATGTGGTTATTTTCTGAACACCCTTTGTTCACTTTAACATCCATACTGCACTTCAGCAAGAAACTTCAAAGCCTAATCACAAAGCTTACTGTTTATTGTTTTGAGTATGCTACCTGCCATTTTATGCTGTGTTGCTCTTGAATTATTAAACAATCATCCATGTCTGTAACTGCTTCATTTTTCTTTCAGAAAGAATGGTAGTTCATTTTACCCTTCTGTTACACTTTGTTCCAGCCCAAAGACATTATGCCTCAGATCAAAAAGACATCTGCTTGTCAGACTTCTTTTCTTAGGTACTGACCACCCTCTGCACTAAAATGAATCCTGGAGCACCAGTAAGTTCTTTGCCATAACTGGTAGGCTGTGATCAAGTTATTTGATGCAGTTCTGGTGTATTCTTACCACTTAAGAGAAGAAGTAGATGATAACCAAATCTAAAACTATATGGAAATTATAGTGCTTCTCTGTAAGATTACAGAGTTATCAGAGTCCACTGGCAATGAGGGTATCCCAACAATTTTAAATAAAGCAGTTGTAGTCATAAGAAGTGTTGAAATAACTGAGAGCAAAACCTCAGATTGAAGAGATGCCCAGTGTTTCTCTTAATTCATTCTACATGTATTTTTACAGATATGCCTATAGGAATGGAATTTTATAATCTGAAAATATTTCTGGTAATCTGACTGTAAGTTGCAGCAGGCATTTGTTGAAATCTCTTATCCATTCAGTATATTAAGGAAGCTCAAAAATATAACTTTTGTCTTCTCCAAAGAACGTCAAGTACTGTGGTTGGACCTGAGTAGAAGTACGGGTCAAACTATTGAACAAAAACATCCATACCTATTTAACAAATAAGCAAGCAAACATACAAAAAAAAAAAAAAAAAAAAAAAACCAAACCAAAACCAACCAACAAACAAACAAACAAACAAAAAACAAAAAAACTAACCAACCAATCAAATACAAATAAAATAACAAAATCCAGAAAATTTTCCCTCCAAAAATAATATAGCAATCTGCTTACAGACATTTAATGATTATTGAAAGCATCTGATTTTGCCAAATTAAAGGGTTTGGAGGGTAAATATTGCAGAGCTGTAGGAAGAGTGGTGTTCTGAGTTTATTACAAGCAGCACCTGACAGGATGAAAAAGTCAATGCTTAAATTACTTGTTCTGTGTGATGTGATTCTTGGTGAATGAAAGCAAAATCACTGGTTTTGTACTTGTCTGGGAACTGATATTATTCTCAGACTCAAACTGAAGATTTGCACCTGGTACTTGAGACAAGATTGTTCCTGAGAAATTATTTCTGCATATGTCTGGGACACTTAGGTGGGAAACTTGGCACTAGGAATTATCAAAAGCAAAAGAGTGGGCTACCTGTTTGAATTCAGAGTGAAAAGAGTTAAAAAAAAATTACTGCATCTATTAGATGTGTGAAAGATCTCTTATTATGGGTCTTTGGCTCCTCAGATGCAGAAGCAAATAAAATAAAATCACGATTGTTATTGTAAGTATATCAGGATAGTTTAGGTCAATGAGGAATATCATCTTCTCACTAACATAGATTGCAAAATAAAATCCATATTCAGCTATTCCAGAACAGGTATGGGCATGCAGTATCTTTTCTATTAAATTAGACAGAATATATAGAACTGTATTTATGCAGTCTTTATATTTATGTTAAGACAGTTATTATGTGTTTTGGTCTAAAACTGTGGTTACTATATCCAATCTCATGCAAACTGAAGAGTACTATGACCTCCACACTTTTTAAATTTAATTTAATTTAATTTAATTTAATTTTATTTAATTTTATTTTATTTTATTTTATTTATTTTTTTCTTGCCCCCAAATGATTATGAAAAGGCTGATAAGAACTCAGTTTTTGCTCTATGTCATATGGCTCACAGCATTTACGCACCCTGAATCCAGATTACCTATCTTATGGTATTAAATAAGTTGCCTAATGAAGTTGGTATCTACAGCCCTCTGAGATGCTCCAAGGTATCCGAAACAGCTGTATGTGTCTAGCAGATAGGTACAATCAGATTTGGCATGTGTCTGACCTGAATGGAATCTGAAAATCAAGAAATACGTCAGGGCATCTCAAACATCACCAAGCACCTGTATCTCAGCAGATGTATTGAGCCCTTAGACTTGAAGGCAGCACGTATAATTCTGTGATAATCAGTGCAGACAGCCTTGGTGAGAGCATAGCAAAAATTGAACTGAGAGTCAACATAAATAAATTTCCTGTTCTGTACTGAACACTATTATATTTCAATGCTTTCAGCAACAGTACTATGTTGATTGAAAGAACATTTTTAAGTTGTCCTAGTAAAAATGATAGTGATAATGAAAGCATATGAATGTATGGGGCCAAATATTACTCTGACAGTACACTACAGTAGCCAAATTATAGCAGCAAATCTGATGATTGCACAGATATTTCCTTCGTGTGCAGTTTCTGGGGAAAAAATTGAATTTGGACTAGATTTTCATCTGATTTTCTGTATCTTCTGGTTTGGAGCTGTTCAGATAGCAAACCATTTTTACATATTTCCATTCCCTGTTGTTTGGGCAGTGTTTGATGTGCATTTTGTAGAAATCTCCAATTAAATTTTCATTTAACAAGTGTAACTTGTGCTCAACAAAAACACTCTTCAAACAAATTCCAAACAATAGACACATTTACGGGATTTGTTTCCAATGTACAACATGCCCTCCATAACATATTTATGAAATGTATCTGTCAGTAATTCAAAAGCTCAATATATAATTTTTCTAGAAAAAAAATATTGAAAAATATTGGACTTTTTTCTTTTTTTTTTTTCTTTCTTTTTTCTTTTCTTCAATTGATTTTCTTTTGTTGTGGCATATATAAAATAAAAATTATCAGAAGTTAAAAAAAAAAAAAGTTCCCATAATTTTATTTATTTATTTATTTATTTATTTATTTATTTCTCTTAAGCTCTTAGTATTGTTGTCAGCAGAGTGCAGAACTTTGCATTCTTTCTTTGGGTATTCCAGAGAGGTAAAAGAACTCTGGAGTTTTCTTCATATGAGCTGACCAGAGCAGATACTATATCATAGGAAGACCCTACAGTGTCAATTGCTGCAACAACAGTTTTCCCTATATAAAGCAATTTTTTCATGACTGCCATTGTTTTCATGCAAAATCCATAGCAACGATTACTATTGTCATCATCATTCCATGCTGCAGAAAATAGAATACTGGAAGAATTGTACTGAAGGAGAAGAGTAGGAGATGATAGTGAGTTCAAAAAGCCAAACCAAACCTCCTATAATTATGCATTAGCCTTACCTGGGAAATTCCACCCTATAATATCTGTGATCAAGAATTCATTTGCTGCTTCCCATCAGCACTTTTTTTTTTATCCCACTCTCAGGATAGCAGGGTTCATCTTGTTTCATGCATCCTTGGGAAGACAAATGCCATAGTTCCATACATCCCTCCCTTCCTCCTTCTTTGCCCCAACTCTTACAATTCAGCATGAATCCATATGATATGGGACATCCCTTTGGTCAGTCTGGGTCAGTTGTCATAGTTATGTCCCCTTCTAGTCCTTGTGCATGCCCAAGGTCCTCACTGTCAGGGCAGCATGAGAAGCTAAAGCATCCTTGGCTCTGTGCTCAGCAACAAATAAAACACCGGTGTGTTGTCATCACTATTTTCATCAAAAATCCAAAACACAACATCATATAAGCCTCTCCAAAGAGAATAATTCTATCTGAGTCCAAACCATGACACTTATTCAAGTTATCATATGCAGAGTTCTTAAAATGAATTGCCAACATAATTTTTTCCTATTAATATAAACCTCTGGGAACTTAGGCAGTTGAAACTTTCTTTGTTACGATCAGTAATGTCTTGACTACAAAGTGTACACAGTTTAACTTTTAGTTCATTTAATTTCCAAAGAGTCTCTAGGAAAGAGTTTCTTCCAATTATCTAAAAGACAAAAATGGCAAATAAAGCACTGAGGGAGATGTTTCACTGAGAAGGGTTTGGCTTTGAATCATCTCTGCACTTCATTACCCTCCAATCAAGCAATCAAATTTCTTCACCTCTGGAATTCACATTCTACTGATTATAATTTATGTACTTTAATTGGTTACACTGTAATTTCTGGATAGATCCTTATGAACAAAAGGACTGTTACTGATGGCTCATTCACAATTTTAGTCTCTTATTTGTAGTTGGCTAACAGATTCCCTCCAGATTTCTCTATCATCACCTACACAGCTCTCCCACTGGCTATAAAATACTGGAGCAGCTTGTAGGTAATTGATCAGACAAGTGAACTGTAAAATATTCATTTTCTACTTCAACAGCTAGATAAATCTCTTGGGAAGTGGATGAAAATATTGCTTATGCACATCAGGGTCGGTGTAGTAATAGCAAGGTTGCTGATAAGCAGGGGTCTGCTACAGAGTTAATGCTTAATTCTGTTCCACGCCAGAGATGGGAGAGCATGCAGTCTCCCTTTGCCTGAAGCTAAGAGTCTCATTATATACGGAACCCAAGGCATCAACACCAATGCACCACTCATTCTGCTTCAGGGATGGTGCTTCCTGTTTTAATTAATCAAGTTCATCTCAGTGTAAAATGCCAAAGAACAAATTAACACTTAGTTACTGTAACCACCGTGCTAAACACCAAAATATTACTAAACAGGAAAGCAGGAATGAAAAAGAAATGAGAGAAGAGGGAAAGTAGAGATGAATCCTGACTGTTTTTTTTTCATCATCAGTAATCTTTACAAAAATCTCACTTTGTAATTTTTGTTTTTTTTTCTTTTTTTTTTGTTTGTTTGTTTGTTTTGTTTTTTTGTTGTTTTTTTTTTTAGCTCCAAGTATTCAAACAGCTGTCAAGGAGCTTTAATTGAAAGCGTTTAAAAGAAGACTGCATAAAGATTTGTACAGCAACAGCAAAAGATAGTGAGTTCTTTTCATCTTTATCTTGCTGGGTTGCCATAGTAAGAGAATCTGCAGGGAATTAGCAATAGCTTTTTTTCTGACTAATGTTAAATGTGTATTAGGTAACATCATAAAACACATGCAATCTCTTCACCTGATTCCTTGTCACAATAGAAATTAAAGCAAAGCTTTAATTATTGGATGATTACCATTTATTTTTCTCCCACCGGTTTGTTTTTGGAGCAGCAGTGAACACACTTTCTTTCTTTGTGTCTTTGGAGTGTGGTGTCAGTCAGCTTAAGACAAGAAATAAGATGTAGTTGGTACTGTGTATGCAAAAGTTATACTGTGTGTGAGTACCTGGAGAAGACAAATGGAATAGCACAATTTTTCTGTGGAAAAGCAAATGCATTATAGGTGCTGCAGGCCTCTGTTGTAGAGATGCTGGAAAGACTCATATCTTTCTTGGTTCAGGATGTTTATTTACTTTAAGGAGGGAAGAAAAGTCCGCGTATCTTTGCATAACAGCTAAGATTGTGTGATTTGAATTCCATACCAAACAAAGCAATGGCAGTAAATTGGTCATTCAGAAAATTTGGACACATTGCTAACACCAAATGACAAAAGCCAAAGATACTTTATTTATTTATATATTTATATTTTATTTTCTCATTGTGCTAATAAATAGACTTCTTCATGTATAATCATGTTTTTGAGGTGAAACTCCCAGATTAGTGCCACTGTAAAAGAATGTTATGGCATTCAAGGACTGTCTCAGATATTGTCTCATGACTTGAAAACATAAATTTTCCGAAATCTGGGAAATATATTCCATCATCACCACAGACAAAGCAGGCTGGGAATCTTCTGCAGGCACTGAATTTATTTATTTATTTTAATGTGTTTATACATTTTTGATGTATCTAAAGCAAAATACTTCATTAATAAACATTCTGGAAATAATATTCTGGGTTTCTAGTATACTATGTGCAGATTGTTGTGCTGCATATTTTTCTGAAAAAGACTGATGTAGATGAAAACACATTTTTATAATGAGGAAAGTATTCAAAACAAAGAAGCAATAGGAAATGATACGAAGAAAAGAATCACTAGTGAATATAAATAGTGCAAATAGTACGCAGTTCTCCTTCATGTGCCTAAGCACCACAAATACTGATATTATTTTAGCTCTTCCTTGATTCTCACTCAGTTAAATAGATAATTAAAAGCAAAAAATAAATTTCTTTTAGTAATAAGGTGATAGTAAAGTGTACCATGAAAATCAAGTGCCTATTTAATAACTGTATGTAACCTTTGCTCTTTGAATGCCTGTTGTTGTGATGGCAGTGTGTTTAAGAGAAATAGATGGATCAGGAGCTGTCTTTTCTACCTAGGACTGAAATTAAATTATCTCCTTTACTGTATTTTTAAGTAAATAACACTAATGTTTTATTTGCCTTTTTCATTTTTCCTTTCCCCTTTCCTCTCTCCCTCTTCCTTTCCATTCACACTCCAAATTTCAACGCATACCTGTAAAAAATTAGTTTGGGTAATTTCCTATGTAACCTTATGAGACATCCATTTCCAAAAAAAGTAATTTCTATGTTTTCAGAGTTAATCTTTACATTTTTATCACACACATATATATATATATATTATATATATATTTAAATTCAGATAGCTACTGAAGTCAGTACATCCGTCTGAAATCAGATAAATCAAATAAATGCATAGTAAAGTATAAAACTAACATTGGAAAACCTCTTTGAATTACAGTAATTATGGCTGCAATCTGAAATGTTCTTAGTTTAGTAACATCATAGAAATAAAAACATTTTTCGTGTTCCTACTAGGTCTTTCAGTGGAAAACTACTATTAGCTGTTAATTTGCAATTAAGAGCTAATAATTATCAGTTTTCTTCCCTGACAATGTGTTGAGATTCTTTTATTATTATATATATATATATATATATTTTATGTGTGTGTGTGTGTGTGTGAAATCCATACCCTTTGGGATTCAGACACTTTTCTGGTAATGAGCAGCTTTCTCCCTGCAACATTTCAACCTTCTCATTGTAAAATCTGACTCCTATTAGAACCAGATTTTTTAGCTCTGCAGATTCATATTCTCCAATTAAAGCTTCCTGTTGAGTAGGCCAGATTCCTTCAGGAGGGAAATGTTAAAAGTCAGTGGATTATGGAACATCACAAAGCACAGAAAAGACTAAAAATGGTTCCTAAAGGCTTATAAATTAAAACACTCTCTTTTATAATAATTGGTTGTGATTTTAGTTGAATACTCTGTAAAGCAATACAACAAAGAAATCATTGTGAAAGGTTGTGAGCAGCAGCAAAGAAATGAATGATTTTAAATAGGAAAAAAAAAAATAGAAAGGGAGGAAAATCTAGCTTCAACAAATTCAGTATAATACTTTTATGGGAAGATAATACAGATATATAGGTAGCCAATAGAAAGAAAGTTTCTAGTAGGAAGACAGGCTGGAAGAGATTTAGAGGTGATATGGACCACAAATTGGATATGAGATTGTAGTGTATGACATGCAAAAGGATGCAAAAATTATATTTGTCTGCAAAGGTGGTTTTGTTGAAATTTCACTACCTGTAAATACAGTGTTCAAAAGTTCCCTCTTCCTTGTATCCAGCAGTGCTTTCTTGTGTTCCAGTGGCTAAGTAGGGATTCAGGTGTGGCTATCAAACAAAAATGTGTTCTTATGTGATTGTTATAAGTGTATATGTAAGAAATCTGCTGAGGTTGTAAATTGCAGTTTCTGGTGTGAATTTTACAATGACTATGAGTGCAACCACAGATCAAAACTTTTGAGCTTTTGCTTCCAAACAAGAGTGAAAAATCTGAAGTTAGAAGTATCATATTGTTCACTTTTCCCCTTAAATGTGAATCGTGTGCTAGCTCGAGTTACCTACAGGACAACCTTTAGGTAAGAAGAGCCCTATATTAGAAATAGGAAATTAGAGAGTTAGAAAGTTTCACTAAAACAGTAATTTTTGTGAATTCTTGTGCCATCAAAACAGCTGTGAATGTCTTAGCTAATGTCTTAGACTCCAATAAAAATTACTAAGAAATAAACTGTGTGTATGTGCATATTTGTTTTTTTAAACCACCTGCAGAAATGAGCTCACTGTAGGGTAGTCTACTTATGAAATAACAGTAAAAGTTTAGTAAGGTTATTTCAAGATTTGAAGAAAGCATAGGAATACCAGATTGTTTATATATAGTTTTACTGCTCTATTTTTTTTTCTACTTTTTTTTTTTTTTTTTTAAATTTTGCATTCAAGATAATAAGTGTGTTAAGGATATCTCCTTTTATGCATAAAATTAAATACTTGATAAACTGAACATGTTTCAAATTAATTTCTCTAATTGCCACCTCCAATATATTTTTTGTTAGCCTCTCTGTGGAGAAGACTACACAGCAGTTCTAAAATTGTGGTAAAATACTGGAAAATCTGCTTCTTTGTACTGTTTTTCATGGACTTACTAGTAATGACTTGTCTTTTTTTAGTGACTGTGAGATATGTATTACAGAAAAGGAGCGATAAAAATACAGAGCTTATTTGTCAGGTACATGATCCTCAGAATTCTGGCACTCTTTGTATGGAGTTTAACATCATCATCATCAAGTACCTTTTGAATGGCAATTTTTCTTGAGTAAATCTCAAGAGCTCAGCAGAAGAAATCAATATCTTTGTCCTCATTTTGCAGCTAGGGAGAAGAGGACATAAATTAAGATCTTTCAGAAAGACAATATCAGAGGTAAGAATCATGGTCAAAGTGGTCAAAGTCATGGTTTATTTGAATCCTATTCATTAACAAGCACTCTTTTACAATCAGTGGAGTATGTTGGTGGTACATCAGCAGAGATTGAACCTTCCCACTGATATTCCATCGCATGTTGTTGCCATGTGGCAGATGGCAGCAGAGGGGCAGTCTGATACAGTGGCTTCTGACATGGAACAGCACACAAAGCAAAGGTGTGGAATTTAATTCCTCCACACATAAATAAATAAATACATCAATAAAATTAAAAAAAAGAAAACAAACAAAAAAAAAAACAAAAAACTTTCATTTACCTTGGAGAATGATTATGGAGACTAAACAGTGGCTATGAGCACAACGAATTAGTGAATGGTGTGTTCCAGCATTGATGACAGCAATAGTAGGTCTACTCTGCTGGTGTAGATTTTTACAAGAGTGGCATGCAGGCTTTTGTTCATGGCTGGAGAAAATAGGTGGTGGTGACCATTTTGAAAAGGAGTGTTTTGTAGCTGGGAATTTGATCTATCAAATAGTGTTATTGTGCTCTTCGTATCTATTGTAGTTTCCACATAAATATATAAGAAACATTACTTTTGGAAAAATGTATATTGTTTTCATTCTGAAATTTCTCATTCCTTGGAGTACTTTGCCTGGAAAACAAGAATAAACAACAAATAAGTAATAAAAACATCTGAGAAACTGAGGGCTTCAATGTATAATACAATATTTGCAAAAATGTCATTATATTTATAGCTCAAAAAATAAGTGCTACACATGAGTCATATCTCACGGGACAAATGGAAAGATATTCCAAACTGTGTGCCTTATTTGAAGGACTTTAATACAAGTGAAGAAGTTAACCTGGGAAGAAGGTTCTTCAGAAAAATAAAGATTTTATAGCTTTTTGGAAGAATTTAGTGTAATCTCAAAAGAGATACAGCATGCTAAACAATCAGATTCAGGGAGAAAGTTAACTCTATTGCTATTGTGAGACAAAAAATAAAGAATAACTAAAGGTAGCAGAATTGGACTGTTTTCTAATGGTCACTTCAAGCATGCAATTTATAAAACTCTCTCTAAGACATTTACAAATGTGAGAAAATATTTCTCTCAATGACTGACTGATCTACCCAGTAACAAGTATCTGATGACTCTTGGTTGCTTTGGTTCCAGTTATGGCAATAAAATGGATTAACCAAAGTCTAAAATAAAACAGTATTCTTTACATTTTAAATAAATAACACAATATAGATACAACAGAAATTCATTACTGGGAAATACTGAATGATGACTTCAAAATCTAGAATGTAAGGGAAAAATTCATGATACTAATTAAAGATCTCATTAGATCTCCATTATGAGAAATAAGAGAAAAAGCCTTTTTATTTCTCTAGAGACCGCTTTAGCAACATGAAATGAAGAAAAAAGGCTTAGAATCTAATCATTTGTATCTCTTTCCCTTATAAGCACATACACTGAATTACATTGCATCTTATGTAGTAAAAGACATTAGTGAAATCACAGCAAATACTTTATTCATAGTTCCATCTTAACAATGAAACATATGGCTGAATTAACTTGCATTTCTGCGTCAGTAGAGAACACCCTGTGATTCTCCATTCACTAAATGAATGTTTTTTTTTTTTTCTATACCTACAGCACCTAGTAGCTGACTGATACGAAGTATTGCTTAGCTGTACACAGTTCTCTGACACTACCTATAACTTGTTAATTTGCACCCAGTGAAGGGCTGCCTATTTACAGGGACCTCAGCTGGTATGTCTTGGAAAGGGGAGAGAATTAAAGATAACTAGCTCTTTAAAACATGTGGTTGTGGACTACAACAATACTGGGCAAGCTATGGCTAATGAGCACTTTCCTTTTGTTATTGATTTATTTTTTATTTATTTATTTTTTTTTTTTAAGTTTTAGCAGTAATTACTGTAACAGTTTCTTTGTGTAACTGAAATCTCTAGAAATTCCTATACAACTATCAGCCTTATTTCTCCTTTCTGGTGTTAAGAGGGTCAGGAAGTGCAGAGGATTGTTTTTTGTGTTAGTATCCAAAGCCAGCAGAGGAAGGTATAAGATCTGGTCAAAATATATTTTAGAAAAAGTTAAGTAGTGATGACTGAAAAAACTGTTCCAGTTTAACCTTTACTACAGAGTTCTTTCTTTATCCAATTTATTTTCCTATGTATGCCAGTGTTCTAGATTTCCCTGAGCACTCTTGAAAGAGATTTATTAACATCAAGACAAAAAATAAAGGAACCTAACATTAACAGGTTACTCTGAAAGTTATGCTTCTAATTTATGGAAGCTAAGACAAAGAGCACAATAACACAGTTTCATAGAGCACATTCTCATCTACAAAACACTAAAATATTTTTCAGTGTAATTGCCATCATTAGCTATACATTTTCACCAGCCATGAACAAGAGTCTACACGCCATGCTTATAAAAATCTGCATGGCTGTCTGGAACATGGTTTGTTTTTCTTGTCACTGTCACCACTGCTGAAATGCACCATCCACTGTCTCACTGTGCTTACAGTTTTTGGTCTCCATAATAATTCTTCAATGCTATTGAAAGCCAATGTATGCAATTTTTTCCACATAAAGGAATTCAGTGATACATCTTTTACACACTCCCATGTCAGGTGCCATTTTGTCAGACTGCGTCTCTGCTGCCATCTGCCATATTGCAACAAAATGTAGTGGGATACTGGTGGGAAGAATCAACACCTACTGCCATAACACCAACATCTGCCTTTGATGTTGTGTGCCAGTATAATAAAATAGGAGGCACTGCTTTCAGACCAGCTCTTGTAAAAACAAATATTGACCCTTGTAATCTCATCCTGGGCAGAAGCAGTTTTATTTCCATTCAGCAACTGCCTTCTTTTTCTTTTTTACAACATCCTTGTCCTAAGCTCCCACACATTTTTTAATTTAATCATATCCAAAACTTTTATCACCTCAGAATACCCTTACTCTGAAGGAAATCTGCATTGTTATTATTTCTGTCACTTCACATGCCAGCTGTCCAGTGCATTCATTACAACTTGCATCTTCTTGTACAACTGTATGCATTATGAATCATTGCAGCTGACCTGTCAAATTATCAGAAGACTTTAATTATCAGAATAATCTTACTTTTATAGTACAGTTAGAACACTATTATATATCATTAATTGAGAGAATGTAAAATGGGATTGAATGTGACAGACACCGTTCACCATATGTAGGTGAACAGACTCTGAACGCATGAAAAAGCAATGACATTATCTATATACCAATATCTAGAGATATTAATATAAGTTATAAAGAAGTGGCCATTACATAGGAAAAAAAAATATACATATGACATTTTTACCTTGTATTCATAAATATTTCAACAAGACAGTTAAATTATTGTGCAGTGACACTCACTGATGCTGAAAATGTTGAGCAGCGACTTATGATGGTGTGCTTAGAGCACCTGAGGCAAACACCTGCTGCACTTTTGCAAGGGAAGGCTCTATACATCAGTTTTCAATCGTTTTGTTGTTTCTGCATAGGAATAACCATGATAACCAAAATGGAGGCCTTGTAATCTTCCAGAAGCCTCCAGTACAGTGCTTTCTAGCTGTGGGATCTTTTACTGCCCTAAGTTTGGGCTTGCAGGAAAGTGAAATCACTGGAACAGGAAAATTCTTAGAGGTATTTGACAGAGGTAGTCACATGCTCATATGACAAAACTGTGTAGATCAACAGATCTGTGTGCTGACTTGCAAAACAGAACAAACATACAAAAGGCTAACTGAAAGTTAGTAACTTCACCGTCTTCCTTCCTTCCTCCCTTCCTCCCTCCCTTCTTCCCTTCCCTCCTTCCTTCCCTTCCTCTCTTCCTTCCCTTCATTCCCTTCCTTCCCTTTCTTTCCTTCTTTCTTTCCTTTCTTCCTTTTTTCTTTTTCCTTGTTTTTTTTTTTTTTGGTTTTTTTTTTTTGTTTGTTTTGGTTTTGGTTTTTTTCCCCCAAAGATAATAGGACAGTTTTCACAAATATATAAAATTGCAGACGGCTCCCTGAAGATCAGCTTCTCTACATTATACTTCCAATTAAACTGGTTATTCCTGTCTGAAAAGCAAATTGCAAGAAATGCAGTGTTTAATATAATGAGCATGCTAACTTTCTGTTAAATACTAAGGCAAGCAGCTAGCAACCAAAAGAATTATACTATACCTGCTGGGGAATTCAATTGTTTTAATCCATACTGACAAAATTATCCTCTGGGTTTCAGGCAGAAAAATACCAAATGAGCAGCCTGAAATTAAGAATGGCAGTGAACAGGCCTGCTCATTGACTTAGAGAAAAGGTTGCTGCACAGGAATTTTTAAAACATGAGATGGTGGTAGTAGGAGTGGAAAAGAGTATTAGATCTATGTAACAGACAGAATAAAGAAGGAGACTAGGAAGCATTTTTGTTAGTACATATTTGAACTGATTACTGAAATCTTTAAATGAAAGACTCAAACTAAGTGAAAATTGAGGGTTTTACTGTTAGAAATCCTAGATCCTGACTTAAAGAACGTCATGTATCTAGTGATAGATCTGCTGAAGTCAGAACTCAGAAGCAGAACTTCAGATGACAGAAGCAGATGCTTCTGTTTTAAGGTACTTATGTTTGGAAATTACAAGTATTTCCAGCTGGACTATCTCCTGTCAGTTTTCTCTTACTGTCTGACATGAAAAACAATAGAATCCCATATCGGTTGACTGAAAAAACTCTAGTTATTGTACATGAATACTCTCCAAAGTACAATACAAAATTAATGAAACTGCAAAATGAGAGCCCACCATATTAAAAAAGGACCTGGTTACTTTTCTTGCCTTGCATTGTGATTATGAGGGTATAACAGCCAATTTCAGTGCAATGTCTCCTGATTTATAAGTGTTTCAGTACTGTGCCCCAAATCTCCATGAATAATGAGAATAGCTATCAAGTCATTTTAAGTTTTCCTACATATTTGTAAAAATGAAAATAACCATAAGGATGCAGCAGATCATAACAACACCAAAGGTTATGTCATGATCTGTTGACTTACTTTCCATACACTTCAGTGAGGGATTCATATTTGGTATTATAAAGTTATTAAGTATAACAGTGCACTGACTCACTACTATTTTTAAATTACATGAAAAGCATAGCACAAAAAATTATTTTCTTATATCCCATTTGCACTTTTTGTTAGATTATGAATTCTCTCTTGGTTTTGTTGTTGTTGGTGGTGGTGGTGGTGTTTTTTCCAGTGGATAGTGAGCTCTTCTACACAAAATAAATATCTGATTCCTTGCAAGTACTGGAAAATTCCTTTCTAGAACACTGTTACTTAAAAATTAAGATATTTATTCTGGGAAATTAGCATTTCTAGTTCAAATTGCTGTACTGTAGAAGACAGCATATGAGTTGTGGTATTTCAAGTATTTCATGTAATGAGGAAATTAATGAATGAAAAGAGCATGGAATCAGTTACTCTTTTTCCACAGATTTGCATGGTTGGACATAGCTTTATACATGGGTTGCAGAGGATATAGGTATACAACAGCACACAAATCTAACTTCTTGCTGTCTGCTTTCTCCTGAATACAGGCACATGAGAGGATAAGATACAACTGTGTCACATCACAGGGAATTTTACTGAGGTACGACATCTGTGTATGACCACAGGATTAGGGCACATCTGGTTGCATGAGAAATTTTTAAAACTTACCAACCTGAGACCTGCACTTGCATACTCCTCCTTACCTTGCATTTAACCATACTGTGAACTGGAGAGCAGCTAAGAAACTGAGGTCCAATGTGAACTATTCTTAAACCATTTATTTTGCATCAGAAACAGTGTTGCCAGCAGGAGCAGAGAGATGATTGTTAGATGATTGTTGAAAGGAAACACAGATTTCTACTTTTTCAGACAAAAGCACTTTGAAAAACTTGATCCTACATAGCTGAAAAGTAGCTAAAAATTCAAAGGTTTTAAACCAATGAGAGGAGATATTTTGAAAGTTCATTAATAGAATCAATAGAGATCAGATTTCTCAAGACTTTTTCCATTACAAAGTTTCTGTAAAAAATTTAGTTGCTTTCACTGCCACGAATGCAAAAGAGCAGTTTTCTTTTAAAGTATTTAGCCAGCCTTTGTGTATTGAAATGAACTCTCAGGAAAAATGAAATAAAATCAATGTGATAAAGATATCAAAAAAACAAGTCAAAAAATCATCTGATATCACATCACAGCTGTGTACATATCTGGAACTGAAAAAAATCAGATCTATGAAAATTTTTATTAGGAATTTTATTTCATTGTTAAAATTATTGTGATCAACATGAATATTTTTTGTAAACAGGGCCAAATGTGAACTTTCTGTCCTTCATTGCTAGTAGGTTCTATGTCTTGTAAACTAAGGTGGTTGGCAGAACTGCAAAGCTCCTATAGACTTTAACTGAGCTCCAAAACAATGGAGCAAAAAACCAAAACAATTACAAGAAGTAAATCAGTTCTCACAGATTTGAAGAGTATAATGCTGAGCTATTCACACTTTAACCTGGAAAAGCTTTGGGAATTTTGAATATATAGAATGCTTGGGAAAATGAGATCACCATTCTCACTTCCAAAAAATTACTCAGAGATTCATCAAAGGGTAAAGTTTAGTTCACTTCTAAATATGGTGTGAATAATGTGTGAAGAGAGGCGTCCTGAGGGGAAGAAATTTTCCTGTTTTTTTAGAAATTGGAACCCTAAATAATAAACAGAGGATATAGATAAAAGCAGAAATACAATTTAAATTATGACTTGATGAAAAACACCAGATACATTACAAGCTATTTTCTACCCTTCAAAAATCCAAGTATTGAAATAAAATAAAAATAAAAACAACAACAAAAAAACCCCACATTTTTGATCAAAAATATTTTTTTTTGGAAGCCAAATTCTTATATTTTTAAAAGAAAACTGTTTTCTTTATTGAATATGTTTTAATATTAAAATATTCAATTACAAACCAGAAGATATCCATAAAGATAAAACACTGGCATTCACTGAAGAATGTCTTGTCAAAAGACGTATAGATCTGCCTCACAGAAAGTATGACAGCACTTTGATCCACTACCTTGTTCTTTTGTGAGGTAATCCTTAAATCTTTCCTAACCTTTAGAAGCTAACAACAGCTTTAAAGCATTAGTGTGCTTGTCAAATCAGAAAGATGTGGTGAAGCTGAAGACAGTTTCCTTCCAACACTACCTCCCCTGTTCTGTTCTGCTTTGGCTGACCATAGCACATCTAACTTCAGGACCAACAATGTGTCTCTATGACATCTATACCACCCCCAGTAGATTCTATCATTATGGTTTAAATCGATAATAATATTGTAGCACACCTCCAATGGAGATTCACTTTTTTTTTTTTTTTTTTCTTTTATTTTGCTAAGAACAGAACAACTAGAGCAGGAATTTGTTCTCTGCATTTGCCAAAGAGAGGAGGATAACAGCATCTTGTACGTAACTGAATGAAGCATGGCCACAACAGTTTTTCACTGTTTACACTGTTCAACTGTTCTCCCAATGTATTTTCCCATGATTATTTATATAAAGCAGATTAATTATTAGATATCAGTAATTATTCAAAGTAGCTATATTTTATTTAAATAAAAAAAAAAAAGAGTAAATCTGAATTCAAAAAGCTTTATCTCAAGAAAGTAACATAATTCTACTGTGATTCTCTGAATAGTGATGCAAAAGGGAGTTCAAAAGGATGAAGGAAAAATGAGGAAATCTTTTCTACTTTTGCCAATAGAAACAACTTTAGTTCCCTATTTTTTTTTTCTATATTTGCACATTATTGTGAAAATTGTTTTCTGTGATACTTCATGAATAGACAAAATGATTAAGAACTCATATGCACATGTCTTAAATTTTGGATATTGGCCACTTCAAATTTAAAATTTTGAGTTAGGGATTCATCCTGGTAGCAACGTGTCTAATTCTCTTTGATTCTGGGGAGACTTGTGAAATCCCTTTATACATCAGTCTTCATCCTTAATCATTAAAATACTTTATAAGGCCTTAGGAATTCACTAGGGCTGCAGTATGAAGTGAAGCAATACATATTTACATTAAAACACAAGAACTTTTGGCTCTTAATTTCATGTTTCTAAAATGGAACATTTTCTTATTCAGTGAGGTGTTACAAACATAAGTTCATGTTTATGAGACACAAATACACATTATTATCATTAGTTTTGCATAGGGGATTAAGCATGAAACAACAGATTGACCTCCTGAGAGAATAACCTGCTGAGAACTTTGAAGTTCCCAGACTATTTGATTAAAATAGTATGTATGCAAAAAAAACCCAAAACAACAACAAAAAAAAAACAAAACGACAAAAAAAAAACCAAACAAAAAAAAAACCAACAGGGATTGCTACATAAACACGACAGTAATGGAAAATGACTGTAATATTTCTACTTAACATATTTGTTTAAATACTCATAAGAATGACTGTACTTTAATCACATATGTATTAGAATACTTTTTTTTTTTTTTTTTTTTTTGTACATTTTGATCCTTTGAAATACCTATATCTACTAAGGTTTAGCTATTTTTCTTCTATGAATAAACTGCTTTTTTTTTTTTTTTTTCCTTCTGTTAAGAATCTTTTCAGATCACTCCAGTAGGGTACCCACCATAGTACTCCCAAGTAGGACAGGGCACATGAAAGGCAATGCTGAACCCTACTTGGATATTTGGCACTGAAGAAGAAGATATTTCACACAGAAAGTGAATTACAGATCTAGATGTAGTGGAATCATGTTTCTTTCTCAGTACTTAATTTGTAGGTGTTCTCATTCTATGCAGTGCTAAGTGTCAACAGTTTATTACAAGTGAAGAACAAAATGAAATATCCTTAGCATGGCAATAATAGAAATCAAAATAATGTATTATCTGAAAGATTAGATTGATTGTGTAAAATAAATGTGCTCTTTGATGGGGTAAAATAAATATCTCTTTATTATTATTATTTATTATTATTATTATTATTATTATTTTAATTAGTAGTACGTAGAATACATCACTGGGTTAGCCACTCTTTTCCAAGAACACCCTTCCTATGCTCCAAAAGTAGTGCCTTCTACTAAATTATGCTGACCCACAACTTCAGAGATGGATGTTGGTGGCATGAGGTTAAACATTCCCACCAAAATTTTTGTTACATTTTTTTGCCATGTGACAGATGGCAGCAGAGAAGCAGTCTGACCACATGGATTCTGAAATGGAAGACGGTATGAAGAAACAGTATGTAACTGAATTCTTCCATACAGAAAAAATGGTGCCCACTGACATTCACTGACACTTGCTGAATGTTTATGGAGACAAAACAGCTAATGTGAGCACAGTGAGGCAGTGGGCACTGTATTTCAGCAGTGGCAAAAGTAATGTGAAAGACCAGCCATATTCTAGACAGCCATGAACAGCCATAACATCACAAAATATGGAGCATCTTGATTAGCTCATCCATACAAATCAGCTGATGATAGTGACTTTGTTGAAAAGAAAAAAAAAAAAAAAAAAAGAAAGAAAGAAAAGAAAGAAAAAAAAGAAAAAAAAGTGTTTTGTATCTGAGAATATGCTCTATCAAACACTGTTATTGCTCTCTTTGTTATCTGTTTTAGTGGGAGGCATTACTTTCAGAGCAACACACATATTTATTAAAGGTTCTCTGCAAAAGTATTCAAAAAGAATGAAGATTGGCTTGTAAGGTGTTTTTGTTTGTTTGTTTGCTTGATCTGTGGGGTACACGTATTTGTTAAAAAGTAATCTGAATTTAGAAACTGTGTTCCAATTTCTGTTTTCAGTCCACAGCAGGAAATAATACAGTGGAACAAATGAATGCTGGATCTTGCCCAGCAATGGAGGCTGACTACTATTCACATCTAAATTGCAAACAATTAAATTCTTCCCACAGGTCAGTCAGACACAGCCATAGGGACCAGTTCCTGTGGGTTATGTGCACTTTTGAATAGGCATTTATACACCATAAATTGTACAGACTGTTTGAAGAGCACTGCTTTGCAGCTTCCTCCCATGTAGGCTTAGCCTGTATTATTAACTACTTACACAAAAAGGATGCATCAGAAGTTAATGGGTTTACAGCTGACACAAGGCTTTCAATAAACTCTGCAAAACAGTAAGAATTACTAGCCACTCATACACATTCCTCAGCAAGAACTCAATATTCCAGGTTCTAATAAAGTACTTCTTATGGTTAATAGTTCGAACAGACTATTTTAGAACACGCTGTGCTCTGTAATATGTGAGGCAATTTTGGGCTGAAATCACTGCTGCTTGAATGTTTTGCCAACTTAACTGAATTCTGGTTCCACATACTTGTATACTGAACATTTCAGTCCAACCCTTTCCAGAATCAAAGCTATATGCCACACATTTTATCCTGTTCAGCCTTTCTTCCAGTGCACAGGCAACAAACTACCACAATATTTTATCTAGCCTATTCCTCTTGAGGACACTATAACAACCAAAAGTCATCCAATGTCAACGCATCTTCATTTCCAAGTTTTGAAGTTCCTGCAGCCCTCCACAATGAAATCTGTCATCAAATTCCCCTAGTCTTTTGTTATGGAAATAACAGGTCTCTTCCCCAGTGAAAAAAATTAAGTCTTCACAATTCTCTGCTTGTGGTTTCCCTTAGGAGTGTGAAATGAGGGAGGGATGGAGAAGATCCCAGAGGAAACTTCAAAGGGTGTTTTGCTATTTACTATAAGGGCAAATAACAATTCAGATTTTCTCTGCATTTCTTTATGGAAAAGCTTACACTAATTATTCTTATCCAAAATAGGAGACCAGTATCATCAGCTGGGAACTGTCATATTTTTTTAACAGTTCATATTTCTGCTAAGTATTATTTCTGCCACAGAGTAATAAATGAAATTAGATTATACTTCCAAAAGTTATAAAACAACAGACAAATAAACAAACAAAATAAACCAACCAGCTAAACACGCAAACAACAGAGAAGGAGAAATAAGTAAAGGAAGATAGGGGAAAATAAGGAAAAGGAAAAGAAAGGGAAAGGGGAAAAAGGAGAAAGAAGGAGAAGGAAATGGAAGAGAAAGAGGAACAGGGAGAGGAAAAGGGAGAGAAAGAGAAAGTGAAAGAGAGAGAGAAAGAGAAAGAGAAAGAGAAAGAGAAAGAAGAAAAGGAAAAGGAAAGGAAAAGGAAAAGGAAAAGGAAAAGAAAAGGAAAAGGAAAAGAAAAAGAAAAAGAAAAGGAAAAGAAAAAATGGGGGAAATAAAAAAGAATAAAAATAAAAAAAGAGAAAAAGGAATAGAAAGAAAGAAGAAAAAGGAAAAGATAAAATGCATCCATGCTATTATTTCCCTGATCCAGTCTGGCTAAATGTCTTAACGAGGTGGTTCTCATATATATATATATATACATTTAATTCTGTATTCTCAGATCATATCTGATTTGAATTCCCCACACATAGTCTTGTAGTTAATTCAAAGACAGACATCTAAGGCACATTAAAAATATCTTTGATAAGAATCCCAATAAAGTGCATTTTAAATGCTAAAAATAGCATATTTAATATCTTTTTTAATATCCTAGAATATCATGCCACTGAGTATCTGTATATGCCAAATTGATACCCTGGTGGAATCAAAGAAAGTTATGTCAATTATTGTCATGTTGGGTAAGAACAACAACAGAATTTTAAGAAGAGTAGAACTGTGGGTTTTGTTACAGGAAGACAGGAAGATTAACAAAGAAAATGCAGGGATTTATTTAAAAAAAAAAAAAAAAAAAAAAAAGCAAATGAATTGTGAGATCAAGTTCATTATATATACATAAAATCACATCTAAGATAATGCAAAGTGTTTTTGTCCTCTCCTAGGAACACAGTGTAAACACAAACTTTTAATATTTGTGTTTTCATGTATAAAAATCCATGAACAAAGGGCTTCGCCACTCTAAAGGTTGCACAGCATTTCAACAATAGGTTTAGTTGATTTGAATAGCCTTTTGGCATGTTGATTTATGCTGTAAGAGCAGCCGAGGTTTTTAACAGTTTAAACAGGATAATGGGGTAGAGAGAGCATGCTGGGCAAAATGCATTCCAAGATTTAAGGTCTTGAAATGTTTGAGTTAAACTAAACTGACTTGTATTCATTCTTAGCAAATTTGCTGTAATTATATCTTGAAATTCTGAAACAAGGCTGAGATCACCCGCCATCTGATCTGAGGGGATACTGGTTCCCATTGTAGGAACTACATTTCAAGCTGTTAGCCACATACCTAGACATTAAGTAAATGGTGCAATATCTATGTTAATATAAAATTATTTCAGAACTAAGGCCATTTGGCATTTGACCAATCTTTGCTGAAGATACAGATGAAAATAAAGGAGAAACAAAAAAGGTAAAAATAAAGAGACATCAAAATGTATTACTGAATTATCGAAAATTAGTATAATAATACAGTGCAATTTAGCTGAGATTATTGTGTGGATGCACCCTCCCTGACTATTTGCTAGAATAGAGACAGCCTGGTTGACAGATCACACATATTAAGCTAACCTGCTACATCAAAGAAGGCTTCACATATAAGATAGTTAAACCACTACTCAGGATCAGTCAGTAACCTACAGACATGGAGGACTTTTAATTTGTTTGTTTGTTTTAAAGATACAAGCTGATATTTTGGTCCAAAATGAGCATCAGATACACATTTCTGTAAGCTGCTGCTGAAGCATTAAACCTTTTCTTGCAGAGTTTCCTAGGCACCTGCTCTTGGCCAGTATCACAGACAAGATGGGCACAGGAGAATACACAGGACTGCTGCTGCCCTTATGCTAGTGAAGTGACAGTGGAGGTGTGCTTGCACAAATCCATTAAGGCATGTCTGAACATATGTGCAGGGAAGAGCAAACCTGATGAGACTTCCCTGCAATCTCTGTTACAAGCTCATTTACAGGATAAGAAGCTGGGCTTTGTATCACTGACTCTTTGTCAGACATTTAGGCACCTAACTTGAGCTGTTCAAGTTGGATTACAACAGCTCCCTTTAGAGATTTCAGCTGCCTTTAGAGATTTCTGAGTACTGCAAGTACTGCACCAAAGACATCCAACAGAACTGAACTGCGATGGATTTGCCACTGGGAATGCAGCCTCAGACACGTGTTTCCTACTTGCAGTTCATTTGATATTGAACTTATCTTTTAACACCATTGTTAACCCATCTTCTAGCACATTTTAAATTGAAAAGTATATCTCTATGTGTCTGCGTACATAAACATGTTTGGGTCTTTTTTTATTTTCTCATGCTATAACTAACCGACTTATTTAGAAAAATATTTTTTTTTCTTGTTTTGAGCTTTAGCAATTGCCATAAATACATACCATTTTTCTACTTTACGTTTCTGAATAGAAAGCAGAGCTGGAAAGGACTTCCCACTGTGATGTACTTTCAAAACAATTTAGCTACTTTGAATGTAGATTTGTAAGTGTAAGCAGCACTGACAGAACTGCTGTACAGCTTGTAAAGCTTTAAGTAGGCGCAAATGAATTCAGTTTGTCCTGAGAACTTGCACCTGGTGGAGTGCTCTTCTTATAGACTGCCTGCATGAAGCAGAGCAACTTCTTTCCAAACTGAGACAAATGTTTGTGCTGAATTATTGAAACAAAGTTCAATTGCAGGACCACTTATCTCTGATAAGCAAATATAGAAGTGTCACGTGGTGGTTGTTTGAGAGCAAAAGTCTATTAAACGCAACCTTTGTTACTCTTGAAAAAGAGGTTTTTGTATTTTTTTAATTATTATTTTTGTTATTATTTTAAACTATAGAAGTGAAATGTAACGATAGGTCATGGAAAAAAGAGGAATGTGAGAAAAACTTAAAACTGGAAGTCATTTAAAATTGTTATTAATTTGTTGTTATTATCATTATTAAAAAGTGCTGCATGTCTCTGATATGTACGGGAAATAGATGTAATTTCATGCTGTTAATACATTTACTAATGCTGAGAAGTGTGATAAATAAATAAATAGATGCAATGAGTACCTCATTCCAAATGGAAAAAATAAAAAATCTGAATGTTAAAAGTCCACACTTTTCTATTTGATTCCAATACTTTTATTTAGTATTTTTTTCTTTACCAGCAGTTTCCAGATTCCCTTCCTATTTTCCCTTCTGTTTACCTTTTTCTTCAGTCCTCTACTATTCACTACTCAACGCTTACTGTTTGTTTCCCTGCAATACCTCTTTCACTATTATTGTTGGTTGTTCTCTTTTATTATCCCTCTGCTCTAGATGTGAGTTTCTTTGTGCTTTCAAAGGAAAGCCAATGAATAGCCAACTTTCCCCTAATATACATGCTTTCAAATCCACTGGGTACTAAGTTTGCTGCAGCTCCTCCACTGTTGCTCTTCTTTGTCTAATAGAATATTGGCTTTTCTTTTTCCCTCTACTCAGCTCCCTGTACAGAAATCAATGTTCTGCTATGCTGAGTGGATGACAGTGATGCAGAAGATGCAGAACAGCAACCTGATGAACAGAGAACTGTTCTCTAATAAAATCCTGCCTGCTGAAAAATGAGCTCTGATCCAGAAGTGAACAGTGAACAGCTCAAGCTTAAAGGATACTAGTTCAAAGAAAGGGCTTAAAATCTGTTCCTTATTTACCATATTGTAATCTTATGTAAGATCCCAAAATATAAATGCTGTTACTCTCTTAAAGGCAAAGAGAGGCTATTACAGGAGACAGTGAAACCTTTTGGGAGATTAGTGTGCTTTCCTTAGATTAGGGGGAAAAAAAAAGTCTGGAATCCTTGACAGTATTTCCCTGTCTTAATCTCCTTTGGTGGCTGCTGGATTTGCAATGTCTATCAGTGTCAGTCATTGCTAGTTTTGTCATGCAAAGGGGTATGTTTTGAAAGAACACACAGCCTGATCATTCAGGAGCACATCATCATGCTCCAGTGCCAGAAGAGATGGGTCACAGTGAATTTCACATCCAGCTGATTAGAGCTAACACATAGAGCTTCAATCTGCTTTCAGTGAATTCAACATGCTTTTCTTCAGCAGCTTTTTGTTTGTTTTGTCTTTATCTCTTTTACTTTTGTCCTCCTGTGAACTGTCTATATGAGCACTTAAGATTCTGAAAATCCAAGGTTGTTTTGATTCATTCTTCAGGCTGGAATACTATTAGTTTTGTTTCCTGGATGTCTGAATGTAACTGGTGGGTGCAGACTCACTGCTGAGGTGAGAGGAGGAAATTCCTCTGAGGACAGCAGTCAGGAGTCTGTTCAAACAATCACAGGATTTGACCTGCAGAATCAGGTTAATCAGTCTACTGGATTTCCAAATGGATTCTGTTAGAAAATTGGCTGCATATTATGCAGAGATGGGTAAAGAGAGATTTTGCTATGCTTACTGAAGTGTTTCAACTAATCTTATGCTAGACTAGTGCTTCACACTTGACTTTTCACTCTCAGCTTTTCCACAAGTATATTTGATTTGAGAAAGTGACTGACTCCTAGATAAAAAGTTGTTTGAGGCTTACTGGCAATTCATTTAAGGAACAGAGTGGTTAGATGGCTGCCTGTGCTGTATGTTTGCTGAGGTGAATCATTCAAATATTATAAAGTTATCTGCTCTATGTGACTTTGATCTGAAAATGTTCACCAGTGTTTTACTTTTTCCTTGGAATTATACTAGCTATAACAGTACTTCATCACAGTATAGAAGACAAGTACAGAACTACACCTGTACCAGCGTAAAGACAGAAATCAGTGATTTCAGTTACATTCACTACTGCTTCATGTTTCTTCTAAATGAACAAAACTGAAAACATTGGGGACATGTCTTATTTTCAGTCTATTTTTTTCTTATATTTATAAAATACCTAGTATTAACAATGCTGAGGTTTTTCATTTTCAAATCTTTAAGCAAGGAATGAGCTGTTTGGCACAGGAATTATATGGCCTTGATCCCTCATACAGTCAGATCACGCTTTTAAGTTGGTGAGGCCAGATTACCTCCTATTTAGGTTCTGTAAGAGACTCTGTCTTCTACCTATATCATTATGATGCTGAAATAACATTGTAGGGGAACTGTAAGGTCACAGATTGAACTGGTGATTGAGCAACTGGTGAAGCAATGTGGCTGGTCCATGGAACACAGGCACATTATTTGCACCTGTGTTCTCCAGATGATCAGAAGGGGTAGACCCAGGATGGAACTACCCTGGGCTCATACAAAGGCCAGCTCTGGGAGGGAGAGTATTTCTTGGGCTTAGGCTGCTCCTTGAAAAGGGGTGTTACTTAGCTAGAGATTTCTTTCACCAGTTGGGTGAGTGATCTTCTTTCTGTATGTGACTATTGGCTTACCTGCTAATACTTTACTTAGTGTGACTAAGAATCTGTCAGAAGCAATTTTGCTTTTTTTGTGAGCAGGAAAAGTGCTAAGGTCAAATAAGGTGTGCGTTATTAGACCTGCTTAGTAGAAAGGGAAACCAAGTCATGAAGAAATGAAGCAACTTAGCAGAAAGCTGTGAAATTAGTCAGAAAAGTTTGAACTTGTATGTACTACTGTATTGGAGGAATGAAAAAAAGACAAAATTCATCTCCCTTGTTCCCATAAGATACTCTCTTGCTTTGAGGGAGGGGTACTATGAATGGATGTACTCTGATTTAGAACAGGTGACATAAGCATGAGCACTGACATTTGTGTGGGAAACTTTTCTTATTCTCTGCTCACAGACAATGCACGTAGACAGGCAAATTTTCTGTATCTCTTAAAAAACTTCAGTGGAGATTATAAGGAACACGCTTGTATATCCATAAACCACTCCAGAAGGTAGAGTGGGGTGAAATATTTACAAGTGTGGGCAGATTCTATCGAGCAACAGGCTGTTCTGTGCTTGTGTGCTATAGGGTTATCATTCCATCGGTGGGGTCTTGGTTTTGTACTTGGAGTATATGTCTGCCTTTAATTTTTAAGGACCTATCTCAGCTGCGTGATCACTTCTTATAAACAGCGTGCAGAAGTCACTGTGGAACACAGGCAGGGGGCTTCCCCCCCAACCCCCCCCACCCCGGTCAACAGTGGCTGACTCCAACAGTGCTGGGTATGGCATGTATGCTGGTAACCACTCTCCCCTCGCTATGCCGCCCTTCTCCCGCGCGATGGCAGCAGTTTGGAGCAATCCGCCTCTGGGAGGGGGAGAGAGGGTGGGAGCTGCAGGCTGGGCCGGGGGCTGTGGAATGGAGTGGGTCGGGGGTGTGGGGTGGGCGCGCCTCGCAGCACGCGGCCATTCGCAGAGCTGATGGTTTCAGGGCACCAAATGCGAGTTTGGCTGCGAGAGATGCATCGTTTTTCCAGGTGCTCAGCATCTCTCAGCTTGTTCTTTCCTGAACACACTTCCTGAGTTCCAGTTATCGACTATAGTATGTCTGCAAATGATCACTTCCCAATTAGCCGGTAACTTTTGAAATCAGAAAAGCACAGATTTTTCCTTTATTGGGCTATAATTTTCCAGCAGTTTTTCACCAGGTTTGCAAAAGCAAATATATTTTTACTCTGTTGTTGTACAAAGCTTTCATGATAATGAAGTAATTCATGAAGATTGAGCTGGACTCAAACTTTAATACAAGTCTTGAAGTGTAATAACTCTTTTGTGCTGAAATACAATTTGAGGATGTACAACAAAATATATTAAAGACTTTGTTAGGAAGGAAAAATTAATTGCCTTTATATTGTCACGGTGTCCTTTTGCTGAATATTATCTGATTCGGTGAGAGACTACTGATTTTGCTTAGCCCTAGAGGACCTTCTTCAAGTTGCTCAGAGAAGCTGTGGATGTCCCATCTCTGTAGGCATTCAAGTCCAGGCTGGATGGGGCCCTGGACAGCCCTGCCCACAGCAGGGGAGTAGGAACTGGGTGATCTTTGAGGTCCTTTCCAACCCAAGCCATTCTGTGCTTCTATACAGAGACTTCCAGATTTGTATTCCAAATTGCAGTAAAGCATTTTGTTGTTAAACTACTGTGGTTAATTATAAAAACTAAACTTAGAAATTACAGGAAGCTAGATTTTCAGTACGGAGTCCACATGTTTATGTAAATGTGATCACCAGAAAGAAACTGGATGTCTGGAGACAGGATATCTTGGGGATGGGCAAATAAAACTTTGCTTGGAGTTGTGGTTTGAAATTTGATTCTCCAAAATAAAGTTTAAAGCAGTAGAAACAAACACTTGGCAATGGCTGCAGACACAGTGGAGTCAGAAAGCTCAAGTACTGTTTTCCACTGAAGTCCAGGTATTCTACTTAATGTGTGTGTTAGGAGGAAGGAGTGAATTCTTTTATCTCAAACTCCCATCTGTTCACTAACACAAAGACTGGAACCAGGGTGTGAGTATTAGAATCAGCAATTTGTTTTATTTAAAGTCCAATGAAAAATGGATGTAAATGCATAGCTCCAGTAAATTGAGGAACTTTCTTTCCTCTTTATTTGTGTATTCCCTTAAGAAATAAGTCGTGAATTCAAGTCCTTTTGGAAGTAAATCTGGATTTTGTTTCTTGGCTTCTCTAGAGTGTCTCTTAAATGTCAAACTAAGACTTCCTTGTTTAGAAGGAGGTCAAACTCTTCTCTGCCTTTGAAGTCCAGTTTTGTGTTTTGTGTTTTTCTTTTTTTTGCTAGTTCGTAGACTCAAAACTCTTTTACAGGAGTTTGAGGCAATCATCAGGAAAACACAATATTCAGTATTCTACAGAAAATCAATCACTGGCAGATTCAAGACTTCACAGAATCACAGAATGACCCAGGTTGGAAGGGACCTCAAGGATCATGTAGTTCCAACCCCCCTGTCTAGCAGATCCACCAAACATACACCTTTACTAGATCAGGTTGCTAAGGGCCCTGTCCAACCTGGTCTTGAACACCTCCAAGGACGGGGCATCCACAACCTCCCTGGGCAGCCTGTTCCAAGGACTTTGGCCTACAATTCCCAGTCTTAGTAGATGAGCTACTAAGATAAAACCTACTACTAAGATAAAACCTGCTACTACTCATGGCTACTAAATAAAACCTTGGAGCTTATGATTTTCTCCTAGAAGTGCTGCTGGGCAAAAATAGCAACTTTTATCTTCTGTGCCTTTTTTTTTTTTTTTTTTTTCTCACCTTAGGCATGTAATGATTCTGAATTGTCTTTATGTATCTTTGTCTGCTTATAGGTTAAAAGTTTATTATAAATCCCTGATGATTTATTTTAGCATTTTCTGTAGTAGGATGAAGGCAAATTTTTACACTTTCCCTCAGTGAATAGAAATGTTCAATACATCTGTAGCAGGAGCAACAGAAATGAGACTTTTCTTTTCTTGCCCTGCTGTTATAAGTCTGAACACATTAATGACCTTGGACCTGTATGTCTTATTGAAAATTAGTGACTAGATGAAAAGAGTTTCCCAATAGAGACAGTGAGTGATTAATTCTCTAGAAAAATTCACTAGACATCAATCAATCTAGCAGAATTGCTCAATAGTGTTGTACTAGAATATGAAAAGATAGTACTTATGAATATTAAAAGATTTTTTTTTTTAAAGTATAAGGCTTAGGAATATAGTCTGTTTAACAACATATGCTATTAAATTAGAAACTGTAAACATCTAAAAGTACGCTGTGATTGTCAGCTTTCCTATGTGTGATGAGAAAGTACGTTGGCATATTATTGCATCTTTGCTGTATGAAAATTAAAAATAAATGTTTACTCTGCAGTAAAATATGGAGGATAGCAGCATGCTTTATTGTATTACCTAGAGTACAATCATAGAAAGATAAAAACTATCCTTTCCCCTCTATGAAAGAAATAAAGACTTTTCTTTCCTAAGGAGGTCTCAGTTTCTGTTACAATAATATATTCTGTATATGTTGAATTTGGCCTTTTGCCTGAATGATAACGATATAATCTCTGTGTAGGAGATTCAGTGACTTTATATGACTAGAACTAACAAATATGTTAGTGATGCTTATGTTTGTGTTAATTACACCTCTATACATTCTAAATATTATATATAACATACACATGGCATGCACTGCACAGGGGTTGTTTAGTACTAATTTACTTTGCACCATGTATTTAGAGGCTAATCAATGTCCTTATTAAATGCTTAAGTAGTATTTTAAATGCTAATCAAAAACTCGTGAATAGTCAGTCATATTTCAGTTTCACAATAATACATTGCCATCTATTTAGTACTGGAGAATGTTTTTGTTGTTGTTGTCGACACTGAAACATTGAAAAATGAAAATTAGTAGGTTTATTAAAGGCCAGTTTTGTACTAGAATAATCTGGAACCATCTATTTAATTTCTGAGTGCTATCTGCATACACCTGTTAGTTGTCTGGCAGCTATTTCAGCTAGTGAAGTAGCATTGCATTTCAAATAAAATTAGCCTTGATTATACTGGAAGGATAACACTATGTTTCAGCTATTATACCCCCTAGAAGATTATTGCATTAAAATAGCAATGTGACAAACATGGGGCAGAAAGATCCCAGCAACAGGTAGATGTAGGCTGCTCCAGGAGTAATACCCCATATTTATTTCCATGGGAACTATGACAGATACAATGAACAAAATAACACTATTTGATGGAGCACATTGTCAGCTAAGAAACACTATCTGACAACGTAGTTGTCACCATTAGCCTCTAATGGAAAATTTGCATGAGCAGAGGTGACTCAGCATTTCACAACTGTGTTAGTGGCATTGTTGCTAACAAAGTGTTGCTCGTGCTGACCAATGGGCTCTATGATCTAAATATTAAGAGGCTTGGTGTCATCATGCGGTATGAGAAAAGTTGACTGATTTGGCCTGTTTCTGAAAATTCAAGTCTCCAGCTTTGTCGGCATCATCATGTAGTGGTCAGCGTTAATGGCTTGTCCAAGTTACAGGAAATCCAGGAAATTCATCCCTTTCTTATCTGAAAAATCCAGTGCATATCGCTTGACCTGCTAGGGTTGTGTTTTGAACTTCAGTGAAGAATTCACATGTCACTGTTCCATCAACTGCTTTCTTGACTGCACCTTATAGTAGTGATAATAATTCTCATCACTGATGATGATAGAATCCAGGAAACTGTCACTTCAGCCTTGTATTAGTTCAGTACATCCTGACAAACTTGTGTTTAGTGTTCTTTTGCGAGAATTCGCAGAACTCCCATGGCACAAACTTTTTGGCATTCTAACACTGACACTATAGTTTCCAAAGCACTGATGCCCAAATTCTTGTATACTCCATGTACACTTCCCTGGTTGCAATCTAATCATTTGCATGGAAGAGCTGATCAAGAAGCGTGGCCATCTAGAACCTGGCCTGTCTTTCACATCACTGTCACCACTGCTGAAGCACATTATGTCCTGCCTCTCTGTAACCATATTCACTCTTTGGTTGCCATAAATCCATAAATGTTCAGCAAACATCAATGAATGTCAGTGGGTGCCACTTTTTTTTTTTTTTTTTTTTTACTGTGTGGAAGAATTAAGTTCCAGCCCTTTGCTTTACATGCACTTCCATGTTAGATGCTGTTTTGTCAGACTGCTCCTCTGCTGCCATCTGTCACACAACGAAATGTAATGGGTTACTGGTGGGGCGGTTGATCCTTTATTGTGATACCACCAATATTCACCTCTGATATCATAGACCAACATAATGAAACAGGAGGCATTACTTTTGGAGCATCTCTAGTTTTCATTAATATTCAAACTTAATAGCCTCAAAACATTTTGGATAATCTTAGAAAATAATGAATTTTTAAGTTCTTTATTTATGCTGAATAATTAGAAAGGAGAAGCATTTGAAGTTTGTATGTGGAGTATTTGCTGCTCTGACAAAGGAGACTATGAAAACAATGTCCCTCTAATCCAAAAATTGATTTGTCTTAAAGTTGATCATACTCCCAGGCTTCATATATCAGCTGAAAAAGTCTCTTTTACAAATTAAAAATAAACAATAACAATTGTCCATGTTCCTCAAGCAATCTATTAATATCCTTTTAGTCTTTCTAACCCTGAAAAGGAATACATGAGTTGTGCTTCACTTCAGAGGAGTGAGTTTTTAAAGGCATTAGAGTTTGACAAGCTACAAAGGTTGCCATAATAGTAACTGTACAAAGAACTACAGTGTGCTAGATTATTTGGAATTTTTCATTTAGGCCATGTCCCAGGTATACGTGTCCTGCTTCAGAGTAGAGCTACAAGCTGTGTCTGAGTTCAGTGACATTCGCTGTTGCTCATGTGCTAAGTGGTATTCTGAGTAAGGAAATGCCAGAGTTAAGATGCTGTGTGCCATCAAGGTCATCCTGAGTTTGAACTTGTTCAACGTCACTTTGTTGTGCTACAGAGCTGAAAGGCAGAACATCATCTTCTGTTACATGAAGGAGCTTTGGTTTGCTAGTAAATCTTAAACGAATACCAATTTTAGTCCTCTGAGCAGCAGATTCTTTTGAACTGTTGGATACAGGGATCACAGGGATCAATCAGACTACTGCAGGCAGGATGTGTTCATTCAGTAGCAGTGGCTTTGGCACCAGGAAATTATGGTTAAGAGCCTATTTTCCTTTTAGCAGCAGGAAAAAGTACTGTAAAAAATAAAAATAAAAATAAAATACAGGACTTGGTGAGATTGTGTGATGCATAACCAGTGTGTAATCCTCTGAATGTGCAGGGAATTATATGTGAATGAGGAATAAGAACAAAAAAATCCAGTTGTTACTGTTACAAATGCTTTGTGCTGAATTCCCAAGTTTGAATTGTTGGTCAGGGATGCATTTGTCTTCAGAAAGGATCTCTGAGAACAGATAGCGTTTGTTAGCTCCTTCCTTGGAATTTACTCAGAAAAGTCCAGACATAAATGGGTCTGTATTCAGTGGCTTTAGCTCAATAGGGTTCTATTTTGCAAATCACATGAAATATGTTCCTTTTTTTTAATGTTAACCAACCAATAAAACAAACAAAAAATAACAAGAAAAAAAATGTTTACCACAGGAAACTGGTATAAAATAAGGTAAGCAGAGACTGTCTTATAACAACATTCAATGCTTGTGTATACTCAATCTGCAATTAAATACTCACTCATACGCTTTTATTTTTTAATTGTTTGGTTTCTTTTTGTGAACACAGCTTTGGCAAGATTGTACATAGCTGTAATAAAGGGATTAAAAGATGTCTGTACGCAGGCATGCATGCATACATGTGCATGCACGCATTCAAGTTGTATCTTGAGTTGAAAATTTCTGTTAATTATTTTGAGACAATAAATTAAACTTCAAAACAGAAATTGAAAGATCGGTAGCAGAAGGGTTTTGACAAATATAATACCTGCAGCTGCATTTCTGTTTCTGTGTGAGATTTGATTTGACATCTGCTCATGTTAGCATTTGGAAAAGAATAAGGCTTGGCATATGCTACTATGTATTTTCCTCCTACAGAGGATAGAAGTGGCAGGCACCCTGCTATACCTTTTAAATTGTTCCCTTATTGCACAAATTGAAAGAGAAATATTTAAACATACTTCAGAGGTTAATTTATAACAATTACTTTCTCTCTTTAAAGGCACATTTGTTTCCTGTTGCTTGAAATCTATAAAAATACAAACCACAAGAGACCACTAAACCTTTTTAATTCCCTTTAAAAAAAAAAAGAAAAAAAAAAAAGGCAAGCTTTCCTAAGGAACAGACTGACTGTATCCAGTGCCGAAAGAATTGCATCATATCTCTTTGCTATTCTCTTCTCTGGAAAATGGAGATGGAACCACCTCAAGTACATGTTATGAGATGAACCCTCAGTATACAAGAATTGTTGAAAACAGAAATTTTATTCCAATTATTAGTCCCAGTTTTATGAGACACTGGTGATCAAGCCTGCAGAGGATGTTGAAGTTATGCAGATGTACTGTTTGTTAAAATGATGTCAGTGATGATGTCTAGCAGCAAAAAGCAGAGCAAGACTCAACAACTGAAGCCAAATAGCCTTGAAGGAGAAAGAAGGTCTGCATGTTCAACAGCAAGGGGAAGTTCTTGGTCAGACTTGCAGGAGTGTATGCTGAATTCTGAAGTGAGCCTGGTTATCTCTTGATATAATGCTTTCTATCTCATGAAGAGATTTTAGGGCTTAGAAAAGGCTTGATGTGGGGATTCCTGTGGTCTTTCTTACAGGTCAGATGAGCTTATATAACTGTATTTTCTACTCTTTGGCCCTGTGAATCTTTCCTCCAGCTAAATGGAAGGAGAGCAGAGACATTCAGCCAAGATCTTCCCCATTCTTATTTCACTGCTAGCAGGCTCAGCCCAAAATGCAATACAAAGTTGTTGTCCCAAGGGTTGTTGTTCAAGAATGCAGAACAGGCATGTATATCACTGAACTTTTAAGCACAATGAAAATGAGAAGGCAATTTTCAATTTTCTAACACCACTTTGCTGTGAAAGATTGTGTCAATCCTCCTCACCTGAGATAATGTACAGCAAGATGCTGCAGCACAGCAGCTGATGAGCCTGCACACCTGTGCTGAAGCATCCAGAGTGTTAAAGTGTTCACCTGGACTCCAGATCTGCTGCAAAACTCTGTGTGCAGAATTCTGAGGCAAAAACTCCCACCCTAAGTGTGGGAGAAAGTTCACATGCTTCAGTTTTGGAAAAGAAAAACAAAAATCTTTGTAATGTAGTCTGAGTTGTTACCCAAATAAAGCATTATAGTGCTTTTAAATTATATATAATACTTTGTTTTTATTATTTAAGTGCTAAACATTCTCCAATACAGTGATGACACCATGCAAAATAGTATGCTCAATCTGAATAAAAATCAGGACCCTAATATAAAGGTGTTTGATAATTCTTTGATGTCAACAAGTGTACATCATTTCATTTATTGATATTTAATGCCATTTGATTTCTGCATGGAACATGTAAGGAAGGAATGTAAGAAGTTTCAGAGAGCAAGCCAGTCTAATCTCATTTGACACTGATTAGGGGGATATAACATAGCATGGAAAAATAGGCAAATGCTCCTGGAGGACTATGTGCCTCTGTGGAGGAGGAGATGAATTGGACAACAGTGGCTGTGGAATTATGAATGGTAATTTCTTCTGTGATGATCTCAACAATCACTGCAGTGACTGAAAACTCTCTTTGCATAGGGAGAGAGAGAGAAAAAAAAAATACAAAAACAACTAAGAAGTGTTGATTCTTGTTGACAGACTAAGCAATCAAGTTTATTCATGTTCAGGCTAGAAGATTCAGTATTCAAAATCTTTTTCTGCACAGATTTATTCTGTTTTCACTGAGGCCGAGCATTTATTGCTGTCATTATTTGACCTAGGAGATTATCTGCACTCAGGTTTCTCTCTCTAGTTGGACATTAGTTTTGCCGTTTTTATTTCACTCAGAATCACCAGTGACTTGTGTTTTCCAGCTCTTAACGTGACAGATAACAAGGACAATAGAAAGAGTTCTGTGACAGATGCAACCTTGTTGGCATCTGCAGGTGCACACATATTTTCAGTTTAGCTTGCTAAAGGGCATCAGTTCAGAGCCTCAGGTGGTTTGGAACATATGCTGCCAATGAAAATAATAACAAATAAAAGTATTTTGAACATACTCATGTAGGTGAGTATGTACAGAACGTTTAACTCTCTGAACACTGAGAAGAAATATTTGATGGTGTCAAATTAATGAAATACCTGTGATAAAAATAAGCCTGCTAGAACTCTTAGAAGCAAAAATGCATTAGTGCTCTTGTACACTGTTACAGCACTTAATGTTTTCTCTTGCAGCGTCTTTAGAAGACAATTGCCCTTGATATCACAGAGATATTTCAACACTTCTTTATGGTATCTACCCAAACCCTTATTATTAAGCATTTCTTTTTCATTAATAATTGATACCCATGTTTAAGGCTTCCAGCTGAAAATATCTCTCAAATCTACTTTATTAGATTTTGAGTAAATGTTCCCCAAATCTCCTTAGCATTTTGTTAAAAATGAATGTCATATATCTTTTGATAAAACCTACAGAGTTAAGTGCCTAATAAAATACTACATGACTAAAATGACTATTAATATTTTAGCATTATGCTGAAGTATGAGTGTTCTCCTGGCAAAGGTATAAATCACTGGTTTTTCATTTCTTTAATTTTTTATTAATTGGTACTTGAGGCAATAAACCATAACACATAACTTTGGCTTCAGATAAGGTTTAATGAGTGCCTGACCTCTGCTTGGATAATTCTCTGTCAGTGAACTGATTCAGAATAGCCCTTTGAAGCTTGAATTTCTGTATTGAATGCTGTTTGCTTTTCACTGTCCTTGACTAAAATATGCAGTGCTGAAAGTTGGTTTTTTATCTAAAATAAAAATGGGTTTCTATTAAAGAAAAACAACTGTATTTTAAGTGACTAATTTAGTGGAAACTTTTTTGTGGGTGTCTCTCTGCTTCATCAATTACTCTGCAGTAGAACAGAAGTCTGATTATAGCTTCAGCTGAAGACTACCTATATTAATATAATTGAGTTATGTAGCCTACTAACTTGCCATAATCTGCATTATGGCCCTTCCACCTAAGCGTACGTCATTCATATGGATATACAGTAAAAAATCTAGCAGAATAACACCTGTTTATTTTAGAAACGCACGGAGTGTAGCTAGAGAAACCAGAAAAGTTATTACTGAAATTGAATTGTACTTTTTGCAGGGTACTTGAGTAGGTTTGATAGCTTTCAGGTAACTAAAAAAAATGCAGATATTCAGCTGATACAAGCTCGACTCAAGTCTCCTGAGAATAGTCTTTGCCAAAGGGATCTCTAGTACTTTCTAGTTCTGGCTGTAATTTGAAATACTATGAGAGCAACCACTCATGCTTTAAATTGAGGTTTATTTTTTCTCTTCCTCTGTGAACCCCAATGTGCAGCTGGGCATGAGAAAACAGAAAAAATGACCCAACTTATTCTGGCTCTAAAAATTTGTTTCCAGGAAAAGATGTAGAATGTTTAAAAATAAGATAAAAAGCAAGCAAATGTTTTAGCACAAGTAGCCCAGTTCTGGGCTCTGAAATATATATGAGGGAGGCTAAATTAAATATGTTGTCTGACCTTTGGCAGGTGTATGAATTAAGGGCAAATACCTTTTATGAGCATCATGCACACTGACCAGTGTCCCAAGTGTGTACCTTTTATTCCTTATATTTCCTTATAATCAGGAAAAACCGTTTCTATGAATATCATATTTACTAGAGTAGAGGCTAGAACATGAGTTTCGGGCTTCTGAGCCATTTTAACCCTTAGGAACAAATATCCAATTAATGATTATAACATGCCATATACTAGCAGTATTTAGAGTTTGAAACTCAGCTTTCAAACTGAAAACTTGAAACTGGCAATCAAGAATATCCAGGCAAGGGAGAGCTTATCACTTCTTTTGTGAAAACAGATAGCTAGCATGTTAAAACAGGATGCTTATATATATGTGGTACCAGGTTAAATCAGCAGATTTAGCTTGAGCATTAAAATATTTATATTTGTTAGTATCAAAACAACTTTAAAAAATTAAAAAAAAAACGAACAAACAAAACTTATACTTTTTTAATATGTTGGGGGGGGGTCATTTTTGTTTTAAATCATTCACGTCTGTGCAGTCAAAAGTAATCTTAGCTGAATTATTCAATAAATATTATGAAAGAAATTAAAAATAAGAAAATAATAATAGGCTTAATTATATGCTTAAATAAAAATGTGCTTTGGTGCTTTGCTAAAATTTGTGCCCCAGGTCCTGGTCTTGTCGTTTGTTCAGGTTGATTCAAAAAATTTTAGAATTTTTACCTGCAAAATCTGCTAGTTCCCTTGTGGAGTCACATTCTATTCTGTATGAAGATTGGGACTCAGTCTTCACATTGAACATGCCAATTGCAAAGGAAACATATCAGGGCTAACAGGGGCAACCTAGAAAGGAAAAATAGATCTGACTGCTTACAGTTAACAGCATAAACCTATGGAAACAAGCTGCCTCTCCATGGTTAAGATACTCCACTCCAGTGAACAGAATTAATTAAGTTCATTTCCATGCAGGACTGCCCTTGGTCCACAGAGAGTCAAAGGGCAGTTGAAGAGTATAATTACTTCTGTTAAAGAGAAAATGGCAATGGGAGTTAGCCCAGCCTCACAATGTGATTTAAAAGAACAGCATGCCTTTATTGTATTTTTAGTTTGATGTGGGTGAATTACAAAGCAGGAGAAAAAGGCTCTGTTTGAAGCAGTACTTACTAGATATAAATGGAAACGCTCATTCAAATTCTTCATTCAAACTAGTGAAGAAAAAAAAAAATAAAGGAAAAAATCTCTATCCCTTCTGATAACATGTCCTGCAGTAAGAACAAATGTTTCTTGAGGTTGTGAGAATAAAAAACAAATGACAAGTAATATTACTACTAAAACTTTACTAGAAATTAGATATTAGATGCTATGTCTGGTCATTTCCTTAGATCTGGTAAATGCTAAGAACTTCTTCCATTTTCTCTTCTGTACTGCACTGTAAACCAAATGTTAACAGCCCAACTAATTTTGACTACAGTCTCCACATCACTCCAGACGTAACAGATTTCTCTGCTACTTTCACTTTTTTTTTTTTTTTTTTTTTTTTTTTTAATTGCTGTATCTGAGTATTTTTGGCATCTCATAATAAACAACCATCCTGCTGTTGTGCTCATGGTATAGCTGTCATGCATCAGAACTGTAGTTATGCCCAGTTTATGTTGTCATTAAAGGACTGGAATTCACCTGTATGGTTAAAAGCCAGGCAGTTATAGGCTTAAGTAATACTCTCCAGCTTATTGTGTTACCACAGTAATTCCTATGTCTAGGTTATAGCTGCATCTTAACTCAGAATTCAAATAGAGGAATTTTAACTTACGAGTAAGTTTTACCTAGTAAAACTCCTTAATTAATTTTATAAAAGACCAAGTAATTATATCAGGAACTCTCTAAATTTCTCTAAACTCTCTTTCCATAGTCTTTCATGAGATATATTTCTGTTAGATGTTGCTTGCTGAAAGCACATTGGCAGAGCTGATAATATAAAATGAATAATGAGATAAAAGAGCAAGTCTGCACTAGGGTTTATAAACAATAAAACAGAATTCCAGTCTGTTGAGCTACAGATATTAAAAGGAAAAACATAACACATTTACCCACCAAATAAAAACAAATAAATAAAACATAACACATTTACCCACCAAATAAAAATAAATAAATAAAAAATTTCAAACTCACGTGGGGAAAAAAAAAAAAAAAAAAGTTTTGGTTTTCATTGAAGTCACTGTGCTAAATGACTAGGATTGAACTTTGTGTAATTTCAGTTGAAAACTTGAACATGAAAGCTAAAGTAGGCAATATAGACTGGAAACTATGTTAATGACTGAATAAACAGTGTAGAAAAAATAAGAGAGCTCTGAGCACCCTTCAAAAGTTCACAATGATTTTAAAAATATTGGAAGGAAGAGATAGAAAAATAAACGAAACATGAGACTTCAAAATGCACAGAGGTGTAAGAAAAAATGTTAGAAACAATGTAATAATACGTAGTTATGTGACATTATTCACAGAGTAGAGCAGTATAAAGCAAAACCAATGAGAAAATTCACAAATGCAACAAGCCTATTCTGTGTGTGTGGATCAAGTCCTTTGTAGATAGAGGAAGGGAAGGAAGGAAAATGTTTGAGAGTTTTCATGGCTGGAAAAATACATGGCTGTTTGTCCAGTCGCTTGTATAGTGTTGTGTAAAGGCTGAAGTGTGAGTGAGATGTAATGTAATTCAGTAGGAGATACTAAGAAACACAATTACAGGAGCACAGAGCTAACCATGTGCAGAAAAGTCTTATAGACTTCAGTGACAGTATTGCAGTTTAATAGACCTGGGCATTTGGTCTCATTTCATTTGGAGCAGCACTGGGCAGTTCAACAATATTGCAGATAAAACAAGAAGAAAACTTCCTCTACCTCAGCCCATCTTTTAGCTCTTTGCAGTGAATCTAGTTATGTTTAATCAGACAGAAGTGAAGGGGAAGCTGTTTTCTGATTTGTCATACCTACTACATTTGTCATTTAGCAATGTTAGTGTCTGATATCACCAGCAGAGAAAGCTCTGGAGGAATCTGTACCCAACCATGATATATTTTATGGGGCAGATAATATTCTGCAGGGATCTGTCTCTTTCATGGCTTACTGAGGAAAGACACCAACAGCTCGATTTGTGACCTCAGTGGCTGAAGACAGATGACATAAGTCTTCCTGATACTGGGTCAATGTATAACAAAGCTTTCTGCTGTGAAGAAAAGCTGAAAATTAATGCAAATTAAAATATAACAACAACAACATCAGCAAAGCAGGTATCAACTTAGAAGTATTGTCTTCCATAGCCTGTAATGAGTATTTTACGTGGGTGAAACTGTCCTCTGTTTAGGATATGTTCTGGCAGTATCAACCCATATGAAAAAGTCCTGTTGTCCAGCTTGAAGCTGGGAACATCCATTATCCAAGTAGGATAGGGGAAAGCTGGGCTAAGCCCCAGCTAGCTTCAGGATTTGATAATTCCCGTCTGTCAGCAGAATGCCTGAATTTCCTCATGGTTATGAAAAATCTGTTCTTCTGAAGTCTTGGCAGCCTTTTTGCTACCATTGAGAATGAGGAGTTCCCAACTTGAGGATGACTTCTCAGAGGGATTCAGATTGTCCACTTGATGTTATTTTCCCTGGGTTCTGCATGAACATAGTGATAAAAGCCTTCTGAAAGATATTCAGAGCAGAATGCATCTTAAAACCTCAGTTTTCTTCCTGCAGGCTATAAAGAAACCATGGAGAGACAAATTTACTAGTTCAGACCCAGAAGGTTGCCTTACAGGGTCTGTAATCATAGTCTAACTCCTAACTAATGGATGTGAATACTCCCACTGGACCATCTTTATTTGATGTTTTGATATCTTATGTCAGCAGGTAATTTATGATTAAACATCAGAAAATATAAATAACTACAATTTGATAAACTACAAAGTTAAATGAAGAATTTAAATATTTTTTCAGTAGTTAACACTATCAGACACTTCAATTCACTAAGGCTTCTCTTAGTTCTCACTGTTCTCAACTCAGTACAACATAATACTGTGTAAGTAATGATAGTATACGTCTGTAGTGAGGAATGTCAATATACACAGATGAATACAAAACATGGCTGAAGCATATCTTGCATTTTAGAAGGAATTTAGTTCCCAAATAGCCACATGAGGTATCTGGAATCCTTTAAAGCCCATAGAAGGTTCATGTACCAAAGATACAGGATATCTCTATGTTAAAGAGCATCTTCTGCCTTTCAGGCATCTAGTCAATCTGAATTAATTGTAGTTTTCTCCCTCATCAACTTCAAGTCCAGCATTACTGGACAATTTCTGAATGTTGAAAGATGATGGCTAGAGTGAAATTAGCCCTAGATTTGTGTGCCTAGCAAAGCAGTTTTGGTTTCCTGAAAACAATTTGAACTTATTTTCTGAACTTACTGTTTTTTCAAATTTTCACCATTTTCATAAAGAACAAAGATGTCTGAATAGTACACAAATATATTGAAATTTCAGTTTCTTTTTCTTAATGAAGATTAGGAAGAAAAAAGTATATATATGTTTGCTAATATAACAATACTTAACATCGGAAAAGAAATACTGATGAAATAATTCATATCTCTTATTTTTGAAGCTTCTGTTTAAGAGACTAATAGGTGCACTTACACATACACAGTGGGTTTTCAGGTTTTGCATTTATATATTTATTTATTTTTAAAAAGTAGCTATGTCTAGATGAGCTTTTGGATATAGATTTTCAGTTTCTCCTTTGACAGTAACAGTATCAACAATTTTCATCTGAGAGTTTCTTCTGGATTAAGTCTGTAACAGGAAATAACATAATATTTTTTGTATTATCATTATCCAAACAAGATGTCTTTTCAACCTATTTTCTAATCTTGAAGATACAAGGAACCTCAGATCCATTTTACATCTCCAAAGCCCTAAGCTCTTACATCAAGTATATAGAGTTCAGAACTGAAACTTAACAGTTGGTGATAACAGACATTTTACCTACCAGGTATGTCAACTTAGTACAGTTTTTCACATACCTGATTTGTCTTTGTCTCATGAAGTATTTCAGATCCAATCTCCTTGAGGCTGATGAGCTATTTGCTGCTACTTCCTTCAGGATTTCAGACTACATACTGAAATGTCTCAAAAAATTCCTTAGTGATTTCAACTCATTTTTGGAAATTGGGTCATTCTGTCTTCCCATGCCTTGAAATAACCAGTTAAAAAAATAAAAGCAAAAGAACAAGAGGAAATATCCCAAACTCTGATGTCACACAGTCTTCAACAGCATCAGTTTAGTTTTTCATAGTGAAAACTTAGTATCGTGGGATGGTTCATAACAGTCTTGATAACATTTTTAAAAACAAAACTTCAAGGTATTCACTACAAATTTAACAATTTGGTCACTATTACTATTACCAGAAGAACATATACCAAATTTAAAATTGTCATTCTAATGGGAAAAGATATATATTTTCATAAATATTGTCAACATGTAATGGAATATCAAAATTCAGTCCTAAGTATCTTAAAAAATCTCACTTATGATGGATTTTTTTTTTATCTGACGAAATCTTTTTTAAAAAGGATAGTCTTCTGTTTATTTTTTTTAATTACAATTTTATTCGTAAATTAATTAATTAAAAATCACTTTTCCAAAACTTAATTTTGTTTTTAAAAAAATTGCAATTATAACTTTACAGGCAATGTAACAAGGCTATTTAACAATTTCCACCCAAAATTATATTTTTATGTTTAAAAATCCCACCCAAATACCTTGGATTACAAAATACATTGTATTCACTCTCACAATAGGGCAGTGTAGAAGGGCAAATGTGGACTGAAATACAAAAAACTGTATCTGTGACAATATTCTTCCAGAAATGGTAAAAGAATGAATTTGAGAGATAATATTATGTTAATTATTTTGAAAATCGTATACATTATTTTCCAGAAGGCTAAAATAAATGCGTGAATGTGGTAGGGTATCACAGAATGGTTAGTTTCACATCTGCTATTGGCAAAATAATAGAAAAAAGTGACATGGGATTCAGTTATTAGAAGACTAAGGGATAAATATATAATTAGTATCATTCAACATGATCTCCAGTGATCATATTTTGGAAGCTATAGTGGGGATGGTGTTACGAAGAAGCCTGAATGTTGGATGTGGTGTACGTGCAAATATTATGTATGCATGACTTGTAAACTAGCCTTTGCTGGACAAGCACAATTAAGTGTGGTTAACTTCAGGCTCAATTTAGCTAATTTAAACATCTAAGTAGGAGTCATGTATTTCTGTCAGATTCCTTGACATCTAAATGACTTAAACTGGGGTTCAAATCATTGTACAAGAAAATAAGTGTGTCCAGAATTTATAAGAGTTAAACATGTAAGAAGATTGGTATCCTCAAACAAGTTGTTTAAAGACAGTGTAGATTTTGTTAATTTTAGGTAATGACAGGAAAACTGTCCTCTCATAGTTTTGCTATATGCATTTACCTTTTCCTATTTCTCGCACTGTTGATTTGAGAATATTTCTCTGCACCCTCAGAAAAAGTGAGCTAGCTCACAGATAAGTACTATCAACAAAATAAAATAATCTTTATAACTTTCTCAAAATTTGAGACTGTTTCACTGGAATGCACATATGAATGTTTAGAAATGCATGTTAGCTACTATCAGTGACTTAATTCCTTATTCTAAAAAAGATTATGACTAATTGAAAGATGAAAGTGAAAAAAAAAATTAAAAAAATAAAAAAGAGAGAAGAAAGAAAAAAGGAAAAGATAAAAACCAACCCTTTCTTAGTTTTTGCCACTAGCCCATAATGTTGTGCTCTGCTTGTGTAAGGTTATTAGAATCAGGTTAGCTTGTTGTATGGCAGAATGTTCATATGTCAGAAGAAAAAATAGTTCCATCAGTTTTTTTGGTATTTAAAAATACTTATGGGCTTTCTTTGTCATTATGATCATTCTATTTTGTCCTTTTTTTCCTCTTTATCAACTTCTTGAGAATTTTCACGGCAAAAAAATATGACCTAAAAATACCTCAGTTAGCTGTGTAACTCACAGAAAATGAGAATGATGATTAATACAATCCTTGTCTAAGTTTCTTTACAGCAGCATGTAGTAAAGGTACAATTGCATTTATTACATTCGTATTTAGGCAGGTTGGAAATAACATTTCTATCAAGCTTTATGTGAGTGACCTTTCATGAATGTGAAATGTTTTCCCAACTCCTGCCCCACAAATTAATAGGAAATTATATGGCTGTTATAAGAATCTGTAAAATGGATTCAGAAATACCTAACAGAAGGAAACATTCATAGTGTTGCCTATATAAATCTTCTCCCACAAAATTCCTATGCTTTGTTCCTTTCATTAATGTATTTTCTGGCTTTTTTTTCCACTCCCTCTTACTCATTTCACAAACAACGGTTTGCGGGCTGATTTGGCCCCGTTCTGTGACTAGTGGGGGGAAGAGACACATGGATCCATTAATCTGGAAAGGGGAAAATAAAGAGAAAGAGACATAGGCTCCCAAAATAACTGTGGCAACGATCTGAGGAGAAACAAACTAATTTACTAAATATGATATTGAAATGCAAGATAACACATTATATTACAATATACTACAATATAATTAGAATTGGAGCTAGTAAATCAAATATGAGAGAAAGTGTCCAAAAACTGAAGGCTTTACACGAATGCTGAATGCAAGACATGAGGTCAGCTTGAGCACCAAGGAGGAGAGTCTGGAATCATGACCTTGACAGGAGTTTTACCTCCTCTCTGTAAGTAAAGTCCTCTGGGGTGTGTAGTTCTTCTCTTCTGGGTCAGGTACCTGGAACTGGAGCATTAACTCCCAGTGCACTACTTGATATTATAATGTGAAGTGCTGATAGCCCAAAATCATAAAACCATGACACTGTTCCAGAGCTCTATCACCCTTACTTCTCATGTTTGTATGGAACTTTCTTTGTTCAAGTTTTAGGCCATTACTGCTTGTCCTATTGAAATGCACCACCGAGAAGAGCCTGGCCTCATCAATTTCCCTCCCATCTTCCCTCAGATACTTATAAACTTTAATCAGATCCCTCCTCAGTCTTCTTTTTCTCAGGCTGAACTGATCATACAGGAGATGCTTCAGGCCCTCAAATATCTTTGTGGCTCTCCATTGTACTCCTTCTAGAACATCTCTGTATTTTTTTTGAACTGGGGAGCCCACAGTATTCTAAATGTGGACTCAACAAGGCAGAGTAGAACGAGAGGATCATCTCCCTTGATCTACTAGCCACACTCTTTGTAATGCACCTCAGGATACCATTGTCCTTCTTGGACATAAGAGCATGCTGCTGGCTCATGGCCAAATTATAGACAGCAGGAACATCCAGTCCCTTCTTCAAAGAGGTCCTCTCCAGCAGGTTGTCCCCTAACCTGTACTGGTGCATGCTGTTATGCTCCCTGGATGTAAGATTCTATGTAAGATGTTGAACCTCATTGGATTCCTCCTTGCCCAATTCTCCAGTCTGTCCAGGTCTTGTTGAATGGCAGCCATAGCCCTCAGAGGTCAGAGAATGTGTGTATAAACACACACACACAGACATGTATACATACACAGACAGATAGATATCCTCTCTCTAGTTCCAGTAACTTGTTTCAGTCCAGATAATTTTAAAAAGTGTTTATTTTGGAACATTTTTTGTGGGCTAAGTTGAGATGGTTTAAACCAACTCAGGATAAAAGTGATGTGTTTTATTAGCAACAGTAATTAACCAGCATTTAGTGATCCATGTCTTCAAGATCAATAAAAGCAATTCAACAGATAAATCACAGTACTAACCCCTTTCTGTTAGCACACACCTACACATTTCTAAACAGCTTTCTACTTCCAATTCTAGAAAATTCAAATTGCATCCATATTCCCATACCTCATACCCAGACTTATATGCACTCACTTATATGCAGAGAAGATGCTGCATAACTGCAGTATGTCCCAGTGTGTTACACCCCTTGCTGTCACCCAGCCCACAGCCTGCTCTCGGCATCCAGAAAGGAGTCTGCTCTGTCCAGTCTTGGCAGTGGTGGTGATACACTGGTTACAATTTCTGATGAGGACAAGAATAATTTTGGTTGTTGATGCTATCTTGGATAGTTTGGGGTGCCGTGCTGAGATGAACAGTGTGCACTCACGTTCCCATCTCAGCAGCTGAGGTTCTTTAGACCCTTTTACCAAGCCTGGGCCACACTGATCCTAGAGGGACACTGTCAGAGCAGGAATATGCACAGAGACAGGACTCTGAAGGAAGAAAAAGGGGTTGACTGAAAAAGTATACAAGAAATGCTTCTGAGAAATGCTTCCAACAAATGCTAATGTGCTATTGCAGGTCTTGTTGCATTATGTAGCATCTGACTACTTTTCATTGTCATTCCTCCAACACAGACCTTGAAATCTCATTGCCCATCCTTTTTTTGCACTGACAGTTCTATGGCTGACTTACTCTTATAAATACCCTTCATCAAAACCACTGTGACAAATCACTTTTAAAGACTCAATGACCTTGTTAATTTGTAATGTTTATTCCAGTCCTCTGTGTAAGAATCTCCCTCTCAGAAATCTTCATTTAAATTTGTTTAAGTTCTGTGTTCTTTATAAAAATAAACGTTAAAGTCTCCTAGAGGTGAATATGCATCCTTGAAAAAACACTTGAGGTTGTCCAGTGTCTTCAGCCAGAATTCACAAATGGTTTTTCAGTGTTTATAATTTTGTCTGTAGTAGGTAAAACATTTCATGAAAAAAGTATGCACTATCATGAATTACAATGCATGTTGTGGGGCAGATAGTATTGTGCATGTTTCCAATGTATTAGAAAACATATCAGGAGGAAAGCTTCTTTCTATAAACTTTAACAACTTCAATATGAATTAATTTATTATTAGAATTATTATTAATCTTATTTTTTTCTTAATTAAGGAGATATTGCATTGTGTATTAACATTGAATTGCATCAACTGCTCCTTGTTAAACCACAAGGCATACAACAAAGCAATCATAGAAAAGCTTCTGGGTTTTCTTAATTAGAATAATGACAGCTTTGTGCACCATCAAAAAGGATGTTTTTAGAAACAGCAGAGAAGGAACTTTTGTAAAATATTAGCACTTAAGACAATCAAGGAAATGTTAAGTATCACAACACCTTTAAAATCTTACAAAATACTGACAATACACAGTGTATGTTCCATCAACAATCTTGTAGGCTATTAAAGCAGGAACACAAAGTTTTTAGATAAATACAAAGGTGGTACTTATTATATTGTTCTCACAAATGGAAAGAGCGTGAAGTTTTTACTTTAATAAAGCAGATGCTTTAAAAACTCACTCTACAGGAAACCAACCAAGGTTTCAGTTCTTTTCCTCTGCAGTTGGCCAAAAAGTGCTGTTTGTGAATAAACTGAACATATAATTGCAGTTTGTCAACAGGGATAGTTTATAGAAAAGGGATATAGAGCTGGATAACAAGGATGAGACAGAAGGAAATTGCATTGAGATGTTGATTATTTATCTGATTGTCTAACTGATAAATTTAGCATATGGGTCATGTCCACATAGGACCTAGAAGGCTGAAAACCAGAAAGATTGTTGGTGTTTGTTCTAAATCACTGCTAAGAAGAGTGACAGAAGTGATAAAAAAAAATGGACTTGATTTAAAACAGCTCAGAGTGTATAGTTCTCTTCTTCCATTCTCCAAGATATTTGATGAAAGAAAAGAAAACCCTTATTTTTCAAAATGTAAGATGACTTTAAATAAAAAAATTCCCTTTGAAATAGAAAAGTTGGCATTTCCAAATTGAACATGTCTTGTTCTGAACTGATATTTTTGAGGATTTTCAATGATAATCCTGTCCAGCCATTTCTTTTTACTTTTTTTCTTCCCCTTATTTACCAGCAATGCATGTGAAGTTTTGCCTATAGTGACTTCAGTAGTAAATGGATTGGACTCCCTGTAACCTTTCCTAGAGTAAGGTGATTGCAGAGACAAGAGGTGCTTATCTTAGAATACTAGATGTGCGCAAATGAGTGAGAATTGGGAATTTAGTTCTCAAAAACACAGAGGAGTAGGCACGTCACATGTAAAGAAAGCATTCTGAGTAGGTGCAGCAAGAAGAGAAAATTAAAAAGATGAGATATTTAACAAAATATGAAATCTGTATTCATTGTTTGTTGATTGTAACCCCAGTAGCTACTTCTTGAGTGTAAAGCCCCATTTCTTTTGCAGTAGCTGAAATTTGCATATGAAAATAAAGCTCATACTAAATTCTTTAATTATTTGTAAATTTAGGGTATGCTGTCTAAGATGTTCTCTGATTTTGTCTATTCTGACATTTACTAACTCATTATGCTTTGGGGAAAGCACTAAGACAAATGGACAAAGGACTTTCTTAAGGAGTAGGTGAAGTACTTCAGTTTTCAGGAAAGCTTTCACTTATTTTTATGAGAACAGCAAGTGGTTTGATGTAAAACAAGTGTTCAAAATAAGATTATCACCTGAATTTGTTTTCTCAATTTTTTTATTTTATTATTTTTTTTTTTAATAAATACTCTTATCTCACACGTCTGAAATCTCTAAAAGATGTTGTAACACACAAAGAAATATAAAATATGAATTTAAAATTAATAGGTAAATAGTAATATCATAATTTATAAGAGAGAAGAAAAAGTGGTATTACAAGGGGTGACTGAGCTCTTGACCTAGAGGGGAACATGAAAGTTTAAATGTTTGGCAAAAGAAAAACTATTCCCATTGAACCAGAAAACTGTGAGGCAAACAGAATTCTGTATGGACACTGCACCCTTACAATGTCTTTAGAAGAAAATTTTATTGATTTAAAATCTAATCTTTCATCCAAATTTTGAGTGGAAATGCTGTTCTGAGTTGAGTCACTGTGTAAAAAGCTATAAAAGTGATAAACATCCATCAGTGGAACATGAACAGCTGAACCGTGAGAAGCTGTATCCCTCTGTCTCACAGACCGTGTGACTGGACTTTGACTGTTGCGTATCATTCAACTGCTCAGTAGATTTTCTTTCATTATATTTCATCTAGTTTTGACCAGTAACTTCTAAAAAGCAACTGAGATAGATAGGTGTGTGTTTTACAAGCTCTTAATTACAATCTGCAAATCTGAAAGTTACTAAAAGGGGATGGTCTCCTTTTGCCTATAGTGCACCTCAGTGCATCTCCCTGATTCCAGTTTCTTAAAACTAAATAAAAAGTCATTACTTTCTTTCTTCTTCTTCTTCTTTTTTTTTTCCTATTTATTTGTTTTTTAAAATTAATTGAAATAAATTCCATCCCAATACTATTTCTTTACTGCAATATGTATTACAAGGTTTGAGTACTTGCATGTATGAATCTCTTGAATTTATTTGCAAAAATTGCCACTGCAAGAGATTCTCAAGTATCTGAACCCAGCTGATGTCAGCCCTATCAAAAATAGCTTTGCTATCTAAAAGATTGCACATGCATACAGCTTTTTGGTTTTCAAACACTTCAGTGGTTCTATGTAACCCAGATACTGTTTTCCCCTGTTACAGTTTTTCAGTATTTCAGCAACAGTGGCAGCAGCTGAAAAAGCAGCAAAAAGAGAGTCTCTGCTTTATGTCTGTGTTTATTTGTTGAGCACTGGCAAAGATGCACACTTTTCTTTTAAAACAGCCTTGCTGGTACATAAGTTTCTCTCTAAGAACAGAAAAAATCTGGTATTGTGTTGTGACCTTCTCTTCTGACTAGCTCAGTACATAAAAATAGAGCTCTCTCTTAACCTCTGATGTACATATCATGGCAGTGCTTAAGGCTATCTATCTGAGAAAGCAAAGGAGCTGGAGTTTTCTCTTGAAATGATATCCAGACACTGTCTCCTTATCTCTCCTCTCCAACACAAACTGTTTCAGTGTCAGTGAAATCTGTAATGTTTAAAAATAAACAGAATTGCAGTGGTACAGCAGATTGGAAGTTTTGTTTATGGTGCAGAATCATATTGTGGGAGGGTCCTAGAACAGATTTTCTTGTTAAGCTAGAAATGCTTTGGAAAATACTTTGTATTTTTTTGGAAAATGCCCCAGAGTGTAACACTGTATTATTTTCCTTCACCAGCAGCAATACACATGGAGCAGGTAATACACTAATGATTTGTCATTTTGGTTTAAATCTCTGAAATATTCTCCAAATGATGAACAGGGGAATGAGTACAATTCAGACCCTGCTGTATGTTTATACTAGTTATCTGGGTGACTCACTGAATTAACTCCAGTGACCATGATGCTATACAATCCATGGATATCAGATCTTTCCAAGCCATGTATGCTGCTGAAGGCATCAAGACTGAAAAACAATGTGTGTTCAACCTCACAGTCAGACTGGTTAACTGACTTCTAAACTCTTCCTACCATTCTTCTCTTGAAAGTAATTAAAATCTCTCTTATGAAAAAAAAAAAAAATAATAAAAAAGAAGGAAAATGAAAATCTAATGATGTTTAACCAGAACAAGTCAAGACAATACCAGATATGGGTATAGACTAGGAGAATTCATTGAGAACAGCCCTGTGGAGAAGGACTGGGGGGTCCTGATGGATAAAAGGTTTGAGATGAGCAAGCAGTGGGCTCTTGCAGCCCAGAAGGCCAACAGTATCCTGGGTTGCATTAAAAAAAGTGGTGGTGATTGCCCTCCTCTACTCTGCCCTTGGAAAGCCCAATCTGGAGTACTGTGTCCAAGCCTGGGGCTTCCAATTTCAGGTACTTGGAGGGATGGGGAGTTATTGGAGTGGATCCAGAGGGCCAGAAAGGTGGGCAAAGTGCTGGAACACCTTTCCTATGAATAGGTTGACAGAGTTGGGCTTGTTCAGCTTGGAAAAGAGAAGGCTCTGGGGAGACTTGTCATAGTTTTATAATTTTGTAATTTTGCTATCAGTATTCCACATCATAACATCATATAAAGCATGAATAATTTTACTGAATGAGCAACTTACAGAAGACTACATATCCCAGAGAACATCACGGTCAGAGATAAGTCACAGCACTTGGACTCCGAGGCTGGACTGAGGTTTTTCAAGTTCTGGTGTCCAGGAGAGCCTGTGGGAGCCTTCAGCCATTTCGCCTAGAGTTACAGTAGGCCTCTCAGTTTTGGAACTCATTCTCTCTTCTATTTTGCTTGATTCGTTAGCCTTAATTTCAATTATATTGTATTATACTGTGTTATCTTGTATTTTGATATAGTATTTAGTAAATAAGTGTGCCTCCTTAGATCATTGCTGCTGTTTTCTTTGCTAATTAACTTTTCCTTCCTTTCAGGCGCACGGCCCCATGGGGCCAGCAGTCCCCCCTGTCACGGATGCAGGTAGATTTTCGGTTAACCTGTGACAAGACCTCATTGTGGCCTTCCAGTACATGAAGTGAGCTTACAACCAGGAGAGGGCCTGCCTTTTTACACTGTCTGATTCTGACAGGGCAAGGAATGACTTTAAACTAAAAGAGGGGAGATTTTGGTTAGATGTTAGGAAAAAAAGTCTTTACGTAGAGTGTGGTAAAGCACTGGAATATATTACCCAAAGGGGGTCTTAATGTCCCATCTCTAGATGTTCAGAAGGCCAGGTTGGATGTACAGCATGATCAAGTGGGTGGCACCCCTGCCCATGACAAGTTGTTTGGAACTAGATGATCTTTAAGGTCTCCTCCAACCTAACACAATCTATGATAATGCATTTACACAGAGAGGTTTGTTGCTCTCCTTTCATTGAGAGTTATTTTAGTTAAATTCTGGTATGCTAAGAAATTACTAGAAAGACAAAATTAAAAAAGAAAATAGAAAAAAAGAAAAGAAAAAAGAAAAGAAAACAGAAAGGTAAAGGAAAAAAAAAAAAGAAAAGAGAAAGAAAAGTAAACAAGATCTAAGGAGAAAGAAAAGAAAAAAAGGATTAAATGAAAATGAAAGAGGAAAAATAAAATGAAAAAGAAAAGAAAGGAAAAAAAAAATGATTCTCAACAGTTACAAAGCTATGTTTGCCTATTCTATGTATTAGTTTAGGACCTAATTTAAAAGGAGTTGAGTCTCAAAATGACAAAAGAGAAGACAGATGGAGAGAGGTGGATGAATGCAACACCATGAAGAGTTTTTAGTTGTTGTTGTCTTACTTTGTTATCTGTCTATATAATTTGATTGCTTCAAATATAATTATCTGCTTAATACATAAAGAAAATGCTTATAACAGTCCTCTATGGTTCTTCATAAATCATTAACTGTTACAAATATTCTCTAAGGAAAGTGAATATAAACTAAAATTTAAAAATTACATTTTATAAAAGAAAAAAAAATAATAATAAACTGTTGTGATTTCATTTATCTCTTTCTGCATCTAGCAATCTCTTCGTGTTTTCTTGAAAAAATATCACAGCTCCCTTTGCCAGCTTTGCCAAAGCAGAGATCTGATGATTTGAGAAGGTAGGGTAGTTCTCATCAGAAATCCATTGATAAAAATATTCTTTTTCCTCCTCTCCCTCTCTTTCTGCCTTTCCTTCTCTTTTGTTTTCATTATTATATCATTACAAAGATTTCATTTTACCAATGCACTGCTGATCTTTTTAATTTTGGAAAAAACAAACAAACAAGAACAACAAAACAGATAAATACTGATGCAGTATGTAAAACACCATTGTTTTGATTTAGTCATAGTATGATGCAATAGTATGATCAGACACAGTGCAGTGATACAGTGATGAATGATATGGAATTTAGTTTTATATTTTAAGAAATAGCAAAAGAAGCCTAAGGCATATGTGGCATAACACTTGTCTCTCAGAATGCAAGAACTTTAAATCCAAATATGGACACTTGATTCAGCAAAAATAAGATGCGAGTTCTAGGGAATGCAAAGCAGCTTGTAGCTTTGCCATAAGGGAGTAGGATGAATTTGAGATTCAAGATGGGAGAGCATATGGTTTGTACTTTAAAACCTACCACAGGTGTCACAGTAATCTCATTTTACTATTTACACTCATGTTCAAGGTCTTGATTTCCTCTTCAGTGAAGAACAATTTTCCTTGAAATTTTGCAGGTAAACAGAACAGGATCTCAAAGGACAAATAACTAGAAGTTATTTATGACATGACACCTCAAACTTGCTTATACAGGCATATTTTGGGTGAATTCATGTCCAGAGTTTGTCAGCCTGAATGCCACGTGCATTTTATCTAGTTCCACTTTCTACTTACTTACAACTTTTTTACAGATATGGATTATAGGTCCGAGTTGAGTTCACTCCTCCCCCCACTTAAATCAAAGACTATAGCAGGATGTTTAATATAAAAGATTTTACTATAAGCATATAAATAGCAATGGAAAAAAATGTATTACTGCTTTGTAATCCTAAGTTTCAATCAAAAATCGTCCCTCATACAATATTGTTAAGGCTGGTATTAAAAAGGATTTGCTAAATACTGAATAGAGAATCAATCAAACATTTTCTTGAAAAATGACATTTTAAGTAAATCTTTCTTTGAAAACAGTGCTTATTTCTTTTTATGCAATTTGTTTTCTGTTTTCTCTTGCATGCCACAGACGATTTAAATATCACTGTGTAAAACAGAGGAGAAATAACTTAAATATGAAGCTTCATCTCAAGTTAAATTGTATTTGTAAATGCCTCACTGAGCAAAAATTTTCAAATGCAATTCAGCTATAGTAATCATGTTTAAAATATAATTTTTCATAGTTACATCCCATCTGCTCAATACTGATAAGAAGTTAAAAAAAACAAACAAACAAACAAAAAACCAACAGCCAACAAGCTATAACAATCAGTGTCACAAAATGTTTATTAATTGTATAGATTATTGCTTAGCTTACTGAACATATTTAATATCATGAATGTACAGTACAAAGTATAGATGCAAATTTTGAAAGATGCATTATAAGTGTAGCTAGACTATATAAGTTCATAAACACTTATTATTTTGTTTAATCTGATTCTACACTGAGGGGATTGTTTTACTGCAGGTAAAGTGCATAATTTATTCATGGGACATAAAAAAAGTCAGAGTATATTAAAAATCAGTGGTGCATAGTGGGTAAAGCAGCACACAACCCATTGGTTTCCAAAAAATATCAGTAAACTTAAGAGTTAGGCTTAATTTTATTAGGCATTACCTTTAACTACAGTAGGATCATTTAATCATCTGGTGGTACATGAGGCATTCAGGTCAGTTAAAATGGTACAGTAGGGTTTCATAGTATTTCTCAGATCTGGATCCACAAAGGACATTGGAGAGGAAGAAGCTGAATTACTGATAATTTTTTGTCATGGATACGCATGGCTACAGGAAGTCATCAACAAAAACAAAGCTTATATTATTAAACAGCAACCATAGACTAGTGAAAGTGGCAGAATAGGAATGAGTTAATTAGAGTGTTTATGAGCACCTTACTGGTAGGTTTGTGTCTAGTTTTATTATTGTAAACTCTGTTCTGGAACCAGCAGGCATACTTGAGAATAATAGTAGTCAGTACTTCAGACTATTCAAAATGATAGACCAATGATAGTCAATTTCTCCATTCAGCAACACAGCCAGAACTTGATCCTGCCATTACAAACTCATCAGAAATTTTTGGATATGCCCGCATTGCAAAGGATTGCAGACTTCCAGAGCAGTTCTGCGAAAGGTATGATCTGTGTTTTGCTTCCTTTTTTGTTTTGCCATTTCCAGTAAGATCTGAACATGTTTATGTGGGAGATGTGTTTTTGTACATGGACACTGAAAGTGTGAAGATGCCTTAACCTTCAGTACAGGAATATCAGTAGATGCATTCCTCAGGGCCATCTTTCAACATGGTGTACATAGGCCATTTATCCTACTTACCCTTACAGGTTGAGACCAAGTAGAATTTCATCAGGCTGACTACAAATAGAAATGTTTCATTTTGTTCAAAACAATTCAAGAAAGATTTGTTTCTGAACCTTTGAAAAATTGAAAAGTTCCTGCCCAGAGTAGCTAGATTTCTCCTTGCAGTGCCAATCATACTGACTGAAAGATGACCAGTTTATTTTCATTTATGTCAGTTTTAATTAAAAAAAAAAAAAAAAAGAGCTTTTTAATGGCAATTTTCACGTGAAATATTTTCTCTTCAGCACTGTTTGTAGATGAATCTTCTGCCACCCAAATAGGAATGAAAACTGATAGCCTTGTTTCAGAGCAACACACTATAAACACTGTATTCCACACTGCACTGCAGACTAAAACTGTAAAGATACATGATGCCAGCATAGTAGTTTGTGACCAGCTGAATATACTTCTTTTTCATTTAAACATCTGTGGGAAGTACCATAACATGGCCAAACTTCCAAATCAACAGTGTTTTGCTGCTCTATTTTCTTAACCCTAAAAGTCCATCCTGATTTTAAAATGTCACTATAGCCTTTAATTTTTTTTTTATTTTTTATTTTTTCCTGTCTTAGTTAGGGTTACAGAATTTTCACCTAACCTAAATTTTAAGTTTCAAATTCCAATTTTCACATCTTAAGATTTTTTTTTTATTTTTATTTTTTTTTAATAGGGTCGCCTATTCCTCAAATTCAATCATTCCATTTCTTTTATAAATGTTTGTGAAAGTGTTCATGTGATTGTAGTAGGTGAGCAGTGACGCACAAAAGCTGAATGGGCAAATGGAGTGTTAGGTTCCATCATATAAGAGAAGAATGGAATAGCAGACTTCACATATCTTTTTTTTAATATATTATCATTATTTTTTAATGTAAGCTGCAGTGTTCTCATTAACATATCCTTACATGAAATTTCTGATTACTTTTGGTCTTAGAAAAAGTTCTGTGGTCTTAACTCCTAGACTTTAGGGATTAGATTCAGTAGTTCTGTCACCAGTGCAACAGTGCTGTTTACTCACAGTGAATGCAAATTTGGTAGTTTAAAATAACAAGACATACATGCATGCATACACATACGCACACTGTAAATTGTAGAATCATAGAATGGCTTACGTTGGAAGAGATATGTCCTGGTTTCAACTGCGACATGGTTGATTTTTCATCATAATGTCTGCTACAATGCTATATTTTGGCTTTAGGAGAAAAACGTTGTTGATAACATATTGATGTTGTTACAGTGCAGTGCTGCACAGAGCCAAGAAGATTTCTTGGATTGAAATGGATTGAAAGTGTAAACTGTGTGGAAAAGATGTGCTGATGTTTCTTGAGACTGAGGAAATGACATATTTATTTAAGAACTGACAATATTATCTCATCTAATTTTTGAAGATATAACTGCATCCTAATAACTGGTTTGCTTTATAACATTTTCCTACAACTACATAAATTAATAAGAAATATATCACTATACCCCCCTACATGGATAGTAAGTGCCTGAGAATCAGAAATCATACCTGCATTATTTATCTTCATCAGTTCTTAAATACTTCTATGATAAAAAATACATGCTTCCCATAAACAACATACATAGTCTTTTGACATGATTTGATTAAAAGGAAAATCTAGGTATTTACACATATCTAGAGTTTAACAGGGGAAGCACAAAGATCTACTTTAAGCTTTTTAAAGGTCAGGGCAATGTATAAGCTCAGAAAACTTTTTGGGACTTGCTTTTTCCTTTTCCTTTAAAGAACAATTGCCTCATTTAGAAATAATTGGTATTCGCAAAGGAAATGCACATGTTCTGAAACCTAGTAATTTCCAATTGCCAAGATACCTAATGAGTTGTCTTAACAAGATTACCAAACATATAAAAGGAACTAATTGCATTGCATTTAATTCTGAAATCACAACTAGATGCAAAATAGGTTTTGCAGCTGGCATTTTGCTTGCAATGCAAGACGAAAATGAGGAGGTAGCTAGTGATCAAGGGACCATACTGCTCAGTTTTCAGGAAGAGTCACTCCTTCTTCCCCAAATAGACACTAAAATTATATACCATTATTGCTTGAATGGAGAAATATTTTAACAATCTGTGACATTACAAAGGACTAGCCAAACACATCCATTCTGCAGAAAGATCTTTGATTAACTGTATTTCATTTATTTATTTGCATTGTGATCTACTATTCAAAACAGAACCCATAGGTACTATTTCAAGACACAATTTGCTGCTTTTGTCTTCCATCTATCTTTTATCTATAACTTATTAGTCTGCAAATTCACAGGTATGAACTGTTGCCTATACTCCCCAGTATTCAATACTTCAATGTCTTCCTTAATCATTAATTGAAAAAATAATTTCACTATTCCTTTTAAATATGAATATGCTATTATTCTGTTCCCTGTATAGGTATGCAAGCTTTTTTTATCTCCTTTTTCTTTCCCTATATCCTTACTGATATATTCACTGCACTCTCTAGCAATAACCTCACATGATTTCTAGGATTAGATTCTTGCTATATTTCCTCCACACAGGACCACCCAAAAATCAGACTATATGATTGAGAGTGAAATACTTCTTAAACTCTGGCAGCTTGGGGCAGTGACCTGGGGAGCTTTTCCCAGTACCTGATCACCCTCTCAGTGAAGAACCTTTTCCTGACATCCAGCCTGACCATCCCCTGTTGCACCTTCTTAGTCCCTCAGGTCCCGTGGCTGTCACAAGAGAGCAGAGATCAGCTTTTCTCTGCTCCCCTTGTGAAGAAGCTTTAGGCCATCATAAAAGTCTTCACAGACTCCTTTTTTCTGGTCTGGACAAACCAAGGGACTTCACAGCTGCTTCTCATATGTCTATCCCTCTACATCTTTGTAACCCCCCTCTGAACACTTTCTAATAGTTGTGTGTTCTTTTTGTGCTCCCAAAACTGGATGCACCCTCAACAAGCTAGCAATGCTGTTTGTTGCACTCCAGGATACACATGGTCTTCCTGGCTGCCTGAATACAACTTGCTGTTGACCATGACTCCAGCTCCCTTTCAGCAAGGCTGATCTCCAGTGGCTCATGCTCAAGTCCATTCACATAGCAAGACTTGACCATTACCAGTTGCTAAATTCCAGCATCCAGATATTCAACATTTTTCTTGTTTATTTGATTGCTTGTTTTCCTATAAATTTGTAATAAAAACCTAGTAGTCCGAGGAATCTTTGGTTATCTAGTCTGGAGAAGAGAAAACTAAGAGGCAATTATATTGTTCTCTGCAACTTCCTTAGGATAAGAAGTGGAGAGGGAGGCAGCAGTCTCTTCTCAAAGACTGGGTGTGTGGGAATGGCACAAAACTTCTCCAGAGCCTTAGATTGGAAATAAAAAGTATTTATTTACCATGGGGGTGGTCTAACGCTTAGATAGGTGGCTGATGACTGTCACTGTCCAATAGATGTTTGGACAATACTTTCAATAACATGCATTATCTTTGATGTGGCCTTAGAGGTCACGCAGTTGGACCAGATGACCTTCGAAGGTTGTTCCAGTTATCCTATTTTCTATGATATCTTAAATGTTGTTCAAGACTACTTAAAAGGGGCCATGTTAATTTGTGGTGACACTATTATCTTTTTTTAGTACAACATTCCACTAGTAACAACTTATTAGCATTGCATGGTTATTTACCTGAATTGCAAACAATTATTTCTGTTTCTGATTGTGTGACAAATAACTTGCACATGTCAATTTGATAAAATAATCGCAATCGGTTTATAATGTCTTCTACTAAAAGACCTTACCAGGAGTAAGATTCCGAGAAATTCAGAGGAATTGAGTTATTTTACCCTCATTTGTTATGAAAGAAATTTTACACAGACTAGACAAAGACCTGGAAGAACTAGAAATGTGTTGAAGAAGGAAACAATTCACACAATATCTGACCTAAAAATAGTTGGAATTCAAAGAGTAACAGAGAAAAATATCTTAAACATTTAGTTCATTTTTATTTCTTAGATATCAGTTTATATTCATGGTTAAAAAAAAAGATAGAATAAATTGACATTGACCTTGCTCAACATGGACCTTTTGATTTTTTGTGGTGATGCAAGGGAAGTTTTTGAGGTCAATGAATATTATCATCAGTATGTTGCATATACATCTCCAATCTCACAAATATTTCAGGATATGACCATAGGAGTCACAGGAAATCTAACTCAACCCTTTTCTCACAAATGAGATTTCTTCTTTTCAGCTAGCTCTAAGTGCTTCTGTTGTTAAGAGCACATATAAATTTCACTTTCAATTTTTATTCTAAATAGCTACCAGGAGAAAACAATGTTGCAGAGAAATAACCAGCATCAGAATTTAACCAGTTATCATTTTTCTTTTTCATTTTTTCTTTTCTTTTTTTCTTTTTTTTTTTTTTCTTTTTTCTTGTTTTATGATCTCACGTTTTTGTGAGATATTCCATAAGAATGACCTTAGGTACTGTAGCTGTAAATTGAGATGGACAAATTGCATAGCACATGTGTAATTCTCAAGCAAAACAGAATGCATTTTTATACCACTTGACAAGATGTATGCCATATTTTCTGTAAGTACACAGACTTTTCTTCCACTAAAAACTGCAAAACTAAAATGAATCATGCTTGTAAAATTTTACTATCATATTATTGCTGTACACATCTGTTTGAGGCTCTGCTATGATTGACTGTAAAGCTTGAGTAAAAATAGAAGAATAGATGCAGCTGCAAGTAGAAAAAATAGAAAACAGTATAAGAGCAGTGCTCATTGCTGATTCCTCCTCTATCTCACCTATACTTGCTCTAACTCCTGCACTGGATTTTTCTATTTCAAAAATAGTTGTCTTAATCACAAGTCATTTTGATTCCTGCCTTCTAGGTTGGACTAGCTGATTAGTGCTGTAAGTCTTTGTAGTTAGCATGTGACAAAAGGGAAAAGTTATGGAGGTTCTGAACCAAAGAAAATTGCCTTTTTACTTGAAAGAGTATGTTTCCTCTTCCCTTTGAGGTAGTTAGCCTGCTACCTAATGGGGTTCAACAAGGCCAAGTGCAATGTGCTGCACTTGGGCTGGGGCAATCCCATGTATTTATACTAACTGGGGAAAGATCTCCTTGAGAACAGCCCTGTGGAGAAGGACTAGGGGGTCCTGGTAGATGAGAAGCTGGACATGAGCCAGTAGTGTGCACTTATAGCCTAGAAGGCCAGCTGTGTTCTGGGCTGCCATAAAAGAGGAGTGGCCAGCAGGGAGAGGGAGGTGATTTTCCCCCTCTACTCAGCTCTTTTGTGGTCCCATCTGGAGTACTGCTTCCAGGTATGGGAACCCAAGCACAAGAAAGATGTGGAACTCTTGGAACAAGTCCAGAGGAGAGCCACTAAGATGATCAGGGGGCTGGAGCACCTCTTCTATCAGGAAAGGTTGAGGGAACTTGGCTTATTTAGCTTGGAGAAGACTCCAGCAAGATCTTATTGTACCCTTCCAATATTTGAAGGGAGCACGCAAACAGGAGAGAGAAAGAAAAGGGTGGATAGTCTTAGGAAAAGGAAGAATGGTTTTATACTAAGTCAGGGGAGGTTTAGGCTACATATTAGGAGGAAGTTTTTCACCCAGAGGGTGGTGACACACTGGAACAGGTTGCCTAGAGAGGCTGTGGATGCCCCATCCCTGGAAGTAATCAAGACCAGGCTGAATGTGGCTCTGAGTCGTCTGGTCTAGTGGTTGGTTACCCTGCACATAGCAAAGGCGGTTGAAACTAGATGATCATTATGGCCCCTTTTCAACTGAGACCATTCTATAATTCTAAGATTCCATGAATCTACCATGTTCTTTTAATTGTTGTGCCATCTATATCATGTGTAACACTTCCATTTTAGACAGTTCTAGGGATTGTGCCTAGATATTGTCTTATCAATAAAATAATACATAAAGAAAGAGGGGCAACATAAGTAATCATTTTAAACATTACATTGAGGGGTCTTTCAGTGGAAGAGAAATATTGACAGAGGAAGATAAAAATATACCTCCAGTCACATTAATACTCAGGTGGCCTCTCAGGGATACTGTTCTGTAGAACTGAAATATATGAGAGAATCAAATTAAAAATAAACAATAACAACAGAAAACAAAACAAAACAAAGAAACAACCCCCCCCCCCCCCCACACACACACACACACGAAAACAACTTTAAGCATATTTCAGAAAATTTTCTCTTTGTGAACTTATCTTCAAACTTGTGTGCATAGATGCAAAGGAAGCATGACTTGAATCCTTATTCAGACTGGTGAAACATCTATGTTAACTTTATCTCTGAAGCTGAGTCTCTACATACTGTCATAAGCAGACTATGCAGCTTACCTGTGGTGTAGCTAAAAGCGTCACAACTTTACTCTTATGAGCCAGTATCTATTTTTATGATTATGATGTATAAAGATGTGTAGTAATATACACTGGAATAATAATTCACAATTATCTCCAAGCATTTATATGAATGCATTTGTATGAATCTTCCAATCACTCCAAATCTATTCGGACATTATATAAATTTTTATTGAATGATGTTTTCAAAATAATTGTTCTTAGCCTTTGTGATAGACCAGATAAGAGAACAACTGTATTATAAAAGTGTAAAAATAATTACAGAATTCCTGGAAGTGAGAAATCACCTGACTTGCCAATCAATCTCCAGCACCTAGAAATACCATCACCAAAAAGCTCTGTGCATAATAAGATGAAACCTACTCTTATGGTCCAAATGAAGGAGGAGGTGAGATTATATATACAACTACATCTGCATACTCAGGTGGTTTCTGGGAGAATAGTGAGATACCAAGGGAAGTAAAGTTTTACTTTTGTTTTTTTTTTTTTTTATCTGTTCAGATGGAATAGAAAAAAACATTTTTTCTAAGAATGTCATTACCACAGAGGAGTATTAGTGAGAGAAAGTTTTAAAAAAGATAAAAAGAAAAAAGAAAAAGAATAAAAAAGCATCCAAATAATTAAAACAGAATTAATTTTTCTGAGCAAGTATATATTATAATAAGTCACTTAGATCTTGTGGGAAGACAAAACATAAGTATGAAAAATTGTACAGCTAAAACAGGTGGCTAAAGAAAAAATATTAATTGTTCTATCATTCATTTTTGTGATTAAAGGTGCACTGATGGCTTCCTAGCTAGCCCTTTAAGTGTAATTAGTATGAATGCTAATGAACTGAGCTTTTTCTAATAAATGCAGTCCTTTTTTTTTTTCTTTTTTTTTTTTTTAAGAAGTTTTTCTTGGTCTTAACATAAATTTTTACTTCTATCAGCCTTTTCTAATAGCTGTGTCTGCTTTGAATAAAAATTCAGTTAATTTTTCAATTATTATGACAGTCTGGAGAGTGAAGTAATGTGACAAGAGGTGCAACAAAGTCTTTCTGAGCATATTTGAGTACAGTTGTATGTGTTATGATGCAACTAAAAGTGCTCTGGTTTTGTTGTTGTTGTTGCTGTTTGTTTATTTCTGTTGTGACTTCTAAAGTTCAGTGCAGTACATTACGAATGTCTCTGTTTGGGTTTGCATTAGTGTACAGTGTTCATGTTTAGGTTTTAAAGTTACCATCGTTCTACTTATGGTTTGTTCACAGTAGCACTTCTAATGGAAGATGAGGAATCCCAGTCAGAGTACAAACTGAACAATTGTGGAAACTGATTTCTTTAAAAAGGGAAGTCTTTATTTGGAAAGATTGCACACAGAAATCTGCAAGACAAAACCTAAGCACCGTATTTCTCCTGAATATGTGAAGTGCACCCATAGTTTGCTTTATATGCAGGATGTGGGAAGAAACTATAGATCACAGTGTCATCCAGTAGAAAGATATAAAGAACTGACAGATGCTGGAGTGTATAATGCCATTAGAAATGGTAATTAGTAATACAAACTTTCTCTATTCTTTGTAACAACATCTGGCTGAGCATCCAATAAACTATACAGTATAAATTATGCTTAAATGAATACGGTAGATGCAGTGCTTACGTGGAGACTGTGATTCTGTAAAGATATTCTGGCATGTTCATTTTAGTTCTCAAGTCTTTTGGAAAAGCTTTTACTTTCTTGTCCAATTATTTAAAATATTGGGTTGGAAGCCAACCTAATCTGATTAAAAATGTAGATTTTTTACAAGGTATTTTTATTTAGTCCAGTAGAACAAATTGAGATCAGAATTTTACCTTATGAATTGCTAAAATGTATATAAGATAAAATATATTTATTTAAGAATATTGTTTCAGACAAGTATTTAGAATGTATATTTTGCCTTTTGGTTTCAATGCAAATGATGCCAAGATTAAATCCCCTACTAAGTTTTTAAATGATTCACCTCAGAATTTACTTTAGTTGTTCCAGCCTGCTTGAGGAACTTGTCTGATGTGATTATTTGTTGTCAATGTTTTTGTGGAAATTGTGGACTTATGCTATTATTCTACTAAAATTTGTACAGATTACTTTGCTGCTTTTTTGCTTATATCAATAATGCTTTATTTAAAGTCTAAACTAGAATGACATTATTAGGTATAGAGCAAAAGTACTAATAGAAATAAAAGCTGTTGAAAATAGGCATACATGCACCTCTTTGAAGATGGCAAAAGTAATATTATGGTTCTGAATTTTAATTTGCAAGCTGGCAACAACTGGAGTCTGAATTTTCATCAGAAAAGTACATCCAAATCTTTACACAAAAGTGTATTCTCTCATTTATATCAAACATAAGTTTGGTGTATCTGTGTTATGTTATTTATTGTTATTTGAAAGAGGTAGAAAGACTTGTTGGAGTTCAGAACGCATAGTATTGTGTGTGAGCAATGTTGTCTTATTATCTGAGAGCACTTTTTCCAATCTTGACAGATTCATATTATTATCTGGAATATTGTTTATAAAGTCATGATACCACAATTTATTTCATGAATTTGAAAAACCTGAATACCAAAGCTAAGATGAAAAGCTAAGCCTCCAAACAGTCTAGTTAACAAAAACAGTTATTTGGTCAAATTTAATATTAAAAAATACATACATAAGCAATTTTCTTTAATCGCTGAATGTATCATTTTTCTTGATTTAAAATTTCACTTTTAAATTTTCCTTTCCATTCAGTTGTAATAGACATTGAATGCTGTCCAATTGCTCTACTAATTTCTGTGCCACAGAAATTGGTCATTTCTGTTCATAGAAAATTTGGCCCTATTGAAAAATGATGAATTATACCGTTTGTGGAAAATAACAGTCTTAGAGAGCATGCATCATTAGTACATTCATTCAGTCTGTAATATTGCACCCTTAAAATGTATAATGTGTGAATACACTACATTTGTAACTTCCTTCAGATTATAATATTTTTGTTCAGTATTGAAATACTGGAAACTTTGGAGTTGATTCCTGCCTACAGAAATACTTAAGTCTTATTCACTTTCATAGAGTATGCTTGAAAACACATGTTGTATTCAGGAACTGGAAAAAGCAAAACAGGACTAGAAGTCTGCAAATAAATGAAGACCAACAAGCTAATATATTTCAGAACACTGTTCTATTTATTATTATTATTATTATTATTATTATTATTATTATTATTATTATTATTATTATTATTATTATTATTTTTCTTCTGTGCTACTGAAATCAATAAAGTGCTATATATTGAAGTTATCCACAATTGGTACTTCATGAGGTCTTCAATATATGTTTTTAGGAAGAACCTAATTCCAGGTAATAACTGAGAGCACTTCCTTGAAGAAGTAGCAAAACGGAAATTGAGGTCTTTTTAATTATTTTCAAATTCCCATAACTCCTTCTCTAAGATCTGCTAAGTTCAATTGTTTGGAAAGATGTATTTATGTACATATACTTTTTAAGAAAGATACATTTTGACCAGGTTCAAATAAAAAAAAAAATCCCAGAAACTGGATTGTTTGTCTGTGGTTTCACTATTTCCAAATTGAAGTTGGAGCAGAGAAAATATATGCTTTAGCATTTCTGTAAGCTTTTGCTAGAAATTTTACAACACACTAAAAATGCATACCAGTGTAATAACACACTGGAACTGATGTTGATGCCCCAAAGACAGGGACCATGCTTTGGCTTCTTGAAGCTTGTCCATGTTACAATTTCAAGTGAATGGATTTAGCAGACTGCAGGACACAATAGTCCTCCTGACTTTGACATCTCAATGATGGGCTGCACCAAGTAGTGGTAGATAGTGACTGATTTTCTCAGTCTTCTCAGGGAAAATGCCGCTGTTGTCCTGGATATCATATTTATCATCAAAATTATTCTGATGTAGAGTCACTGCAATTCCTGTTTGCTTCTCTGAAGAAGGGTGTAGGTATGCTTTCCTGTTAGTAACTTCTCTAAAATGCAAATTTGCAAATGGATCCATAATTATTATTATTATTATTTTAACTTCCTGCTGATTGAACTACCACAGTTATGAACAGTGTCAAACACAGACTACTATGAATTGCTCAGTGCCCAGTGAGTCATGCAGACTAACTGTCATGGTTTGTAGACCCCAACACTTATAAACCCATATACCTGTTTATTCACATAAAATACAGAATTTTAAAACAAATGAGTTGGCACAGAGAACTGCCAGTCTCAGCCTACAAATGTACAGTTAAAATAACTACAACAAAAATATGTGTCTGTAGCACAATATTTGCTTAGTTGAGGTCTTAATATGAAAAGGCTCCGTACTGATGAAAATAATATTAAAGTATTTAATACTCTGGCTTTATTAAGACAATCCTTCCCTTCTTCTTCCTTTTTTTTTTTTCTTTTTCTTTTTCCCCTCATTGTTTCCAAATCCTTTCTTTGAAAAAGTGTTTCTACTAAATATAATAGCAGCTTGTTTTCAGACAGTACCATCTTCTGGGACAAGGCTGTTTCTTCGCTCTTCAGAAGATGCCACTCTGCTTTCAATTACTATAAAACTGTATAAACAGTTCAGATGTTTTTGGTGTTACTAGGAAGAATTGCATGTGCATCTTCAGAGGCTTTCCTGCAAATGCATCTTGCCTTATAATATAGAAACTCAGAAAATAATTTGAGATCAGAAAATATAGAAAATTTTCTTTGAATTTTCAATGCTATTACTACTTAAAATTGCTATTAGGCCAATGGAATTTCTACAGTGTACATTCATTTTAAAATTAAAATATTTAGTTTTCTACTGTTTCTAGAATTTGAACTTTTTGTTCATTGAGAATAGACAAAGAATGCATAGGGAACAGCAGTATAAAATACTACTGCCTATTCTGGGTCTCTCATTATGCCTCTAAATATTACCTGTTTGATACAGTCTGAAGAGAGATCCAAGATCATATATTTTTTACTACCTAGAAAATTGTCTCAATGTGATCAAGAATACAGTGAGATGCTAGAGTTGTATTCTTCTGATCAGAACTTAGTGATCAAAAAGTAATGATCTGGTTTACTATCCTTTTGCAAGGCTTAACAACAGGATATTCTTAGTTATGCAGTAAAAGGTCATACCAAGTCATTCATTTCAAGTTGTCCAGGGCAAGGCAGACTCTCACCTACAACTTGACATCCTCCTCAGGATAGCTTGTCAGAGGTCAACTTACGTACCTTATTAATACCTACCTGATCTGAAACTTTCTTACCAATAGAGGTACACATGAAGTGATGCCACAAAAATTAAGCTAGTACAAAGAAGCAGGGGGATTAATATCTCTGAGGCCTCTGAAGCCAAGGGAGAATTAGAAGAGTAGACAGTGAAGAATCTTTCTATGTCTCACTACCTATCTCACTATTTATTTCTGTATGTTTCCTAAAAATCTATTATTTTTAATTCCCTAGAAATCTGAAGCAAAATAGTTTTTTGGCTGGTTTATTTTTTTTTTTAATAATTAGAATAATGTAAATGTTTGATGTGAATGAATGTAAATGAACTTTGCATTTCATTTTCAAATATAGTGTTAGAAGAGAAAGCCATCATTGCTCCTATCATAAATTAATTTTGCCAGTAGAACAGAATAATCTCAGCTTCGGCTGAAAACTCAGATCCATTCCTTATTGAAACCTTCATTAGAACATTAGAGTGCACACAACAGGAGGTGAAATTATTCTGTTTTGATTCCCCCTTTATACTATACTATTGTGTGCAATACAGAATCTAACAAGATTGTCTTAATCAGTTACTCCATCATTTAGCATTGTGACCTTTATAATATTCCCTTGGCTTTTTGTGAGAGGCAGATGTTAGTATCATTTGTTAACTATGCTATATGACTGTTCCTTGCAAAAAAGCCAAACAGTATAAACTCTTCTTCAAAGAGAATATTTCTGTTAAGACTTCATCTTATTTTTGTCAAAGACAGCAGTATTTATCAATAAATGTCAGCTTTCCTTGGGTACTGAATACAATTCTATCTTTGGATCTATGAGAAGACAAAGAATAAAATATAATTGTTAAGATGTGCATTTATTTTTTTTAAGATAATTACATTGAATGTATTAAGAAAATAAAAGTATTATGGGATTCATAAGCATGCTTATTCCCATAAAACACTACTATATTGTTTCTGTAAGACGTTTAATTTTGCAAAGTATACTTAATGGTTAGTGCTAGGGTATATTTACCATGAATCGTACAACTAAATAAGAGCTTCATTAAATGTATTTACAATATAATTAAGGAGACAATAAAATGTCACTTTTTAACTGTTTTGCTACATTAATATAATATAGATCCTAGCACCTTCAGTAGCATAAAATGAATTATCAGTGACTTCATTACATTGGGAATGTGATTTTCCACTTTGTAACGATGACATGGTGGAAATTTGCCTTAAAATACTGTTTTTCTGCCATGTGAAAGGTATAGAATTACCAGTCAAAATACACTGAAATCTGATTCCCTGAGTTTTCAGGTATCACCTTCTTTTCTTCATGAGGAAAACAGCTTTTATAATTAAAACAGTTAAACCCAGTAGGTTTTAATGACTAGTTAATAAAGTGTGTAATAAAGTTGTTTCTTAAATGCATCTAAATAGGAAATCCTACATGTGGAACCACTCTCTTCCTGGTAAAGTTAAAAACCTTGAGTTTAATGGAGCATGTCAAAATAAAATTCAGCACTATGAGTCTTACTGAGTTTACAAATCACAGTTATATCAGTTGGCAGGGAGAGTGGCTTTATGCGCATTCAGTGTTAGAGCTACTGCTGTAGGGATCCTGCTTATTTGTAAAAAAAAATTAAATTTTGTTCTTATTGTGCACAGTTCTACTCTGTCATGCTATCTAGTGGTTAAGTCAAATCATGACTTTCTCACTAATGTTTCATTCTGATCAGAGTACATAGGAACTTATATGTTCTCTGTTTTAAAAAGACAAAACACCAAGTAAGACTTCTCATTCTCTTTTTATCTTCTTGAGCATAGTTTGTTGTTCTTTTTTTTTTTTTTTAAGAGAATTTTTCTGAAAACTAATTTAAAATGAAATAATGATTAGTGTTCTTCGTATGGATGATTAAATAGAGTAAACTCACTGTTTTAACCAAGAATATCAGTGTATTATTTGTAGATAGCAATGATAATCAATCACCATAATGATTCAGAAGCCTTCGGTATTTTAAATTCAACTACTTTACCATTTATGAATAGCTGTTTTGCATAATGCTCTTTCACTTCTTTTAACTATTCTAAGTGACCATTTGTCTTCCGTGTGTACTGTCAAGTACATTGAAGACACTTCTTTTTATGTAGCATTATGGAAAAATCATTATATATAATTATAAATGGAGCTTCAGTTAAAAAACCTTAATGTTCTGGCAGAAAGTGTCGGAAGATCTGAAATGGAATGCTGAAGCTTGGAGAAAATCATAGAGCGATGATGACAGGAAGGAAAAAAGAGCAGTGACTAAAGGAATCTCTGTCAGCCTACAGGTTGACTATATGTTTTTCACCATTTGGGCTACAACTCAAATGGTATTTTAAGTTTAGATATATTATAAGCTAGGAGAATTTTCTTTGTAGCATTAAAATGAGAGAGAGAAGGAGACAGATGGGGAGGGGCAGAAGAAAGGAATCTTTATCAGTCCTGTCAATACATACCAATCACATGAGAATTTTATATGAACATTTCTATTGATTTAGAGCATACTGGACTTGATTCTGTTTTAGAAATGGAATGCAAGTGTTTTCTGGAAGTTTTTTTGGCATTCTGTAGTAATAAAATTCCAATTCACCCATTTTTATGCTAAAATGTCATGAGGACACTAGTTTGAAGCGAAAAAAAATCAACTCAAAGTGTAAAAATCATGTTTTACATTGTACTTCACTGGTTTCCAGTCCCAGTGAGCCACACAACCCAGCAAAATGCATCTCAAATGTAGTCTTAGAGAAGTAAGCCAAAACATTTCTGAAGACAGTCAACATTCTTAGTGACTTTGGATCCCTGGCAGTGAACTAAAATTTTGTGAAAGACCTTAAATAACTATCATGAAAATGCAATACTGTGAATCCCTGATGTAGACGTACCTGAACATAAAGGTACCACATTAGAAAGCAATATGAATGGTGGCAAGTGATAATGCTTATGATAATGCTTTAGTAGACAGAGTCTAGTTTCACTTCAGTTCATGGACAAATTATCTTATCTCATGCAGTTGAACAGAACTATGCCAATCAGAAATTGCATATACATTTGCTCCATTCATTGTTTAAGTTGCACCTGGTTGCATCTCATGGTATGGACCTCAACATAAAGAACCAGTGTAGGCAATACTGTTCCAGATCTATCAGAGTGCCATTTTCACCCCAAAATCATATAAGTATTAATGGAATTTGTATTTTACTCTATAAAACACTTCATATGGAAAAACATGCACACATGATAGCAGAGGTATTTGAATGTGAGGCAATTCTATCTCTAAAAGACTGAGTGAAGAAAACATATATCTGTAAACAAATCAAAATGATTGAAAGAATTTATGATCATAGAATTTGCCAAATATCATTCTACATCATACAGCTGCTTGATTTTAGAGATAAGGGGGGAATTCATTGGGGTTATATTGGAGAAAAAAATATCAGAATTGGCAAGATAAGTATTAATGAATAATTAATGAAGCTCTGCTATAAACACATGGCAGATCCTTTCAAATAGGTATGTGTATTTATGTGATTATGGTTATTTGTTTCTATTTGTGTCTGTGTTTATCATTTTTAGAATGTTTTGTAATGCTTCATGGGATACTGAAGAGAATGAAATAATTAAAGATCTTGTCTTTTCATGAGTAGATCTGTTCTTCAGTGTTGTAAATATCATTAAAATTTCAAATATTACATTATTTTTGCCTGCAAATGTCTGCAGATGGTAAAAAGTAGTAAAATTAAAAAATAAGCAGAAAAACAAGTACTGAAATATTCAGTCCAGAAATACACTAGGTCATCTAGCAATGTGCTTTTTGTAGTGAAAGTCGCGGTAAATGTTTATGGTGTAATATCTGGCTGTTATTGTATATGATCTTATCTCTTTTGATATTCTTGCATTTCAGCTATGCCAGTCAAGATTTTTTTCAGCTAAACAGCAACAAAATTACATTATTATCAAAGGCGTGGGAAGAAAAGTATTTTTCCCATGCAAGATTCTTTATCAACAGAATAAAACATCAGTAAAATAATAATTTTCCATTTCCCCTTGCCTCCAGTCTTCAGTAGACACTGAACTTAACCTATTAGAATCTAAGTGCAAACTACAAGTATGCACTTGAGAAAACTACACATCCAACTTGCAGCTGAGGGTGATTTTTTCTTGCTTAGTAATAAATGTTTAGAAATGATTAGGTTTATAATTAAAGTGCTGATGCAGCTATAATTGTAGAAGCATATGCAGTATTCCTATAAATATTGCAGCAACTGCTGTGGCAGACTTTGTCAAATATTTTGTATAGGGCAGCTAGGCTGTGGTAGCCGGTGTGATGGCACAAATTATGTCGAGGTCTGCTGATCAGCTGCCTTTTGAAGTTATTGTTAAACCTCTCTCTTCTTCAGCTAAAACTGACATTATCTTTATGCTCTATCATAGGGGTATTGCTTGAAATGAACAATCTCAATTTAAGTGAAACACACATCTAGCTTTTTGTAAAAGAACAAATGATACTTGACAGACCTTGCCCCTGACATTTAAAATCACACCGTAGCTGATGTTCTTGACATATACAGGACATCAGAAGAGGACTGAGCTCAAAAGAGCTAATATTGCTTAAAGTTAGTCTGGGAGAATTAGTCTACTGTGTATGCTATAAATATTTACAATTCTTATGAAAAACCCAAAGGATACATATTAAAAAATTAAAAGTTGTGTTTTCAAGCAGATAATTATCAGCATAAACTTGTTTGGTGCCCTTACAAACATGGACACTATGAATACTGGAATAAAATCAAACCTGCCTCATACCCAAGTAAATTAGTGTTCTGTATTTTAGCCTAAAACTCATTTGTACTGAAGATATTATTTTGGCCACTGATTGCATGAACATGATATTAATTACCTCAAGGCAGTGATAAATCTCTTACCACGTACAGAAACTATTATTTAAATTTTCAGAAGGTGCAATGTTGAGGGAAGAACAGGATTTTTCAAGGCAATGAATGTGATTGTTGTTAGAAAAAATAAAAAAAATAAAAAGTTAGGTAAATTACAGCATTTGGACTTTAACCCAAAAATATTTTAAATGCAGCATGGACTGTTCATGTCATTCCAAGTAATGGTTGCTATAGGTGACCCAGAAATGAAACAAATCATGGCATTGTAATTTAAAACTAAAACAGCGGGCAAAATATTTCCTCTCAAGCCTGTTGTCTCAGAAGTAAATGAAAAGGTCGCGAGACTTTCCATTTACTTCTGAAACAACATGGACTGCTTGAACTCGGGAACATATTAATGTTTTTACCACAGATTTCTATTACATGTCAGGAACTCCATTCCAGGATATCACAGTGGAGGTGATGAAAAAAGACAGATGATAGAATGAAATGTCTAGACCTAACACGAAATAATCAACTATCTTTATATTTCCACTTTACATGCTATCAGGAGTCCTGATTGTGTTCTATAGGTGGTGGTATTTCACCTAAAAATAACAGCTGCTGCAAAGTACATGGTTGTCCACATAGTTACAGTTCAAAATGCTAAGAATTTGCATGTGATTGAATAAGCCCGTCAGAGCAAAGTGCTACATTTTTGTATTGAAATAAACAGTGGCAACCTAAGACAGACTCACACAGTTCATGACTAAGATTTACCAATAGCCACAGATTTAGAGAGCAGGAGATGAGGGGGCTGAGAAGTGTTGCCCATATCAGGACAAATTCCTGTAACAAGGAGTATGCTCACAGCAGTAGCGTTCTGAGTAAGAAAACATTCAACAGTTGTTCCCAGCATGGTCATCTGCAATACGGGTCACAGTCTGGGTGGATCTGATGCAAATGCATATTTGCGTTGTACATCTGAATTAAATGTACACCAATTTTGATGTTAGATTTGTCTGATAATTAAAATTACAAACATGCTTTGTAGACTATTCTTAATTAATACATCACTATTGTATCTTAGTAAATTCAATAATTTTGGTAAGCTTGCTACACTTTTTTCTGGTAGTTAGCCTGTAAGAACAAGTACAGAGAGTGTCAAAGTAGATCAACTTGAAAAGTCCTCCTGTTTTAAGATCAAGAATCCTATACAATTCGGAAAGAAAAATAAAAGCAAGTTGCAATGGAAAACATTATCACAAACAGAAATTGGTGAATAAATGCTTTTCTAAAAGCGTCTCCTAGTTGCCAGTCCTTGCTGAAGTTGCTCCCAGAGTGCTCTCAGTAATACAGATGATTGTAGTAAAACAGCATAGTGAATAAAGTCCACAGCCAGCACACAGAATTTCAATCAACGCCACCTAGCTTACTTTTTTTATTAAAAGAAAAGTCACTAGAATGCCTAGATTCCCTCACAATGTGTCTTCATTAAGCCTCTGATTTTGCCAGGTCCCTTACAAAGGGAGCTTGAGGTGTTAAGGGATTTTGAAAACATGCAAGAGACATATATAATAGGCTAAACTAAGCCAACTAAAGTTTTTACATAGAGAAAAACCTGAAGTCTTTGGTACTGTGGAACTTGGCAATCAAGCAGCAGGGAAATCCTTTACCAGTAATTATTTTAACATTAGCCACAATCAGCAAGAAAATAGCAGAAAGTGCTTTTCTTCACAGCTATGCCTTCCACGATGCACTGCTGTGTGCTCTTTCTTCCAAGCTTTAATAAGAAATATGATGATAAATGGCATCCATTGCTAATATTTTTAAGGCAGCCAAGATTAGAAGACAGATTTTGTTGCTAATAATTTTGTACCATGCCATATTAGACGTGAGAAATTAGAATGTGTGTAATGACAAAAAAAGACCAAAGGATAGGAACCACTGTCTTTGGGAGATGCTTTTTAAGTCATAAATACCAATTCTTCTTATTTTTGATTCTACATAGCACCACAGCTATAAACAAAGTTCCAGAGCTAATTCCCTGCCTCTCTTATTTTTTGTCTTCTTAAACACACTGCTATATATTTGTAGATTATTAGTGCCCAGTACAGTAAGTAGAAGATCTAGTGCTTCCTCTTCATTCATTTGTAGACACTGTATGTATTAGCTGTATTCATAATTAAACCTTTGTGGAAACAGCTACGTATGAAAGCAACATATGTAAATCGTTATGCTGTTAGATGACCACACAATGCATTTAACTTGCTTAATAACAGATTGTATTAGCCATAGGCAATTATTTTCAACAACAGCAGGATCTCCTGGGAAGCTGTGCCTGATCTTCCAGGCAGGATAAGATTTAACTTACCACAGTTCAACTTGAGACTTTGTGTGTGTGTGTGTGATATTTTTCTGCTTTGAATATTTGCTGTAGAGAAAACTTAAGGAAGAAAACAGAAACAACTAGAAAATCACATGCCTACATCTACAGCTCATGTGCCTTCAGTTTAATTTTACATGGAATTCAATGCATTTCCAGAGTTAAGACTTGATTTCACAAGAGCTTACTTTGTCATGTTGCCTGTTTTCTGTTCAATACCATGGTTTTCTTTTTAAGGCTTTATAAAGTTTCATAAAAAAATAAATAATGTTCCAAGCAATATTGCTACCAGACTTTTTATTTCTGTATAAATGTTAACAGCAACAGTTGACAGCAAAATGAAAACAGAGTACAAAAAAATGAAGATTAAGAGTCCTTCTTCATAATTTTAGGGGTTGTCAACAATTTTTTAAGTGAAAACCAAAATGTATATGGGCATATTCCAAAATGCTGGGTGATTCTTTGATAATTTTGAAATTGTAGATGTGAAATGCACCATGCTGACTAGGGTATATTTTGTGAAAGGCTAGAACTGTGTCATAGAAACTTTTTCTGAGAGAATGGTGCCTGTTTTAATATTGTTATGAACCTACAGACATTTTAAAAAGTACGTATGCTACCACAAAGGAGCTGACATTTCACTAATACAGATTTTCACTGAGATGAATAATATGAGTCAAGCAACATAAAGCAGTTTGAAATAGCTAAGAAAGTGAATCAGAATTTTGAACCATGCTGAATAGCACCCTTCTGGGTTAGCTTCGTTTCTAAGCCAAAAGTTCATCTTTGCTTTAACAGACAGAATTGAGTGTAATGCTCTGAAAAAAAAAAAAAAAAAAGGCAATTTTAGTAGGCCCAATTGTTCTAACTACATTGCCAGATGGGATTAGAGGGGCTTTAAAGAACTGGAAAACTGTGACACCTCCTGTGGTTTGCAATAAATCAATCAATGAATGTGTAAATAAATAAATAAAATTACTCCAGTCCCTTTAACAATAGAATCAATTAAATCTAATGTGTCCCTGTTAGGAACCAACCTCTGCAACTAAAATAAAGTACTTAAAACATGAGAAGCTGTGACCTGTATTTTTCCTTGTACTTCAGAGTGGTGAGGTGCTGGAAGGGGCTTCCCAGGGATTTGGTTGAGTCACTGTCTTTGGAGGTATTCAAGAAATGTTTAGATGTTGTACAGAGAGATGTGGTTTAGTGGGAGAATATTGGTGGTAGGTGGCCAGTTGGACTGGATGATCTTGGGGGTCTTTTCCAGCCTTAGTGATTCTGTGATTCTTTTATTTGTTCCTAAAATGAGGCAGGGATCCAGAATTCCATTTCAGTTTTTCCATAAACTCTTTCTTCATTACCTTCATTGACCAAAGTATTAAATCCAGAGCATGCTGCCCAGATCCACATCATGTCATTTCTTTCAATGGGACCATGCTTCTGAATGAGGTTCCCATCTTTCTGAAGATCATTTTTAAAACTCACCCTAGTGTTAGCCTTGTTGCTTTAAAAATGCAGACAACTTCTTTGGAGACTCAGAAATCTTTATGTCATGTATGCTATTTGCTTTTGGAAGTCCTGTAAGTTAGAATCATAGAATCTTAGAATTGCTCAGGTTGGAAAAGACCTTAAAGATCATAAAATCTAACCATAACCTAACCATATTACCCTAACTCTAGCAGCCCTCCTCTAAATCATGTCCCTGCACATCACATCCAAATGGTTGTTAAACACACTCAGGGATGGTGACTCAACCACCTCCCTGGGGAGCCTATTCTAGTGCTTAAGTTCACAGTGTTTCCCATATAGTCTGTTCACAAAACACTTATTCGAGCAAGTTCCCTTGATATTTCTATTTATTTACTAGACTAAATCAATCAGAAAGAGTCCATTATTGTCCACAGTGACTATGAGAAACACCAAGCATTCTGTTACTTCAGTAAGATACATCCCTGTAATTTTCTTCACCAGATTGATGCAGCTCTTCTTCATCTGCCCATGATGTACTTCAATGACTTCATCTCACTTCAGTTTCCACTTAAGGCCACTGCAAAATGGCAAGCACAGGTAGAGAGAAATATCTGAGTCTACTTTACAAGGAAAAAGCCTGTGTGCCGAAACTTGGTATTTCATCTTATGCTTTTTGATTTTCATTTTCTTAAAAGTAGAGATACTGTATCAGTCTAAGTGCTCTATCTTTCCTACACAGTGCAACAATAGGCCTCAAGTATTAAAAAACAGATAGGGCCAAGTGCACAATTGGGCAATCGTATTATGATAATTACTAAAATATTGGAAAATAGGACTCAGATAAGGGAAGCTGAATGACTGAGTTTTCCTTCTAGTTTAGCTATCCTTAGGGGAGGTTGGAAAACCCTAGACATGAATATATTTTTATGTCCCCAAGGTTTACTAAGCTGAATTCACATGGGATTTTGTATTGCCTAAGGAGTGTGAGACAATGCATATCACACCAACACTTAAATGGAATTATTCTGCCTGAGATTTCTTGATGTCTTTAAAGAGAAAGAAATATGAGAACTAATATGAGGAAAGTGAAAGCAATTAGGATATATTATATTACTTACCGTTGTCTTGTCCAATGAGTTCAGTGATTACACCAAAGTAATGAAACATAAAATAAAAAAAAAAAACAAAAAAAAAACACCAAACAACAATAACAACAACAAAAAACTCCTTTAAAGCCCAGATGCGTTATGTTGTTCTGGTTTGCTTACCATACTTAACATGAACTGAGAACTGGTATGCCACCTCACTATTCTGCTCTGTTTTAATGGTGCACTTTGTTTTTCATGTCACTTTTTGTTTCATCACTGTAAAGTTCTCTTTTGTTCATTAAAGATGGAGACAGGGCTGTTAATTTCCTTTGCTGTGCACTGAGGGAGAGGTGACTGCAGTACTGATAGTCTGCCCTGCTCTATAGGGAAACCCTACTGTTCATGAAATCATCCCCCTGAATGCAAGCTAGTGTCAAATATTAACAGTGAATTAAAATTGCAGGTAAAAATAGTGACAGTGGCATATTCCTGTCACTGGGTTTGACAGGAAATTTATTTTGCTATAGCTGAAAAGTAATTAACCTCCACTGTGAGAAATTCTATTACTAGTAGCTATTCTGCCATGCAAAGTACACTACATGGAAATGTTACAGGCCATCAAGCAGAAAAGGCAGATTTGTCTGCATTTTAAACTAAAGCTCCCACCCACCCCCATTTTCCATTCTCATTCTTCCTCTTCCCTCACTCTATCTGCACTGAAGCCAGAAATTGAGATGCACATGCTGTAAAAAGAAACTAGTCTAAAACATAAGGATTTTCACAAGGTATTTACAAGAGTTAATTTCTCTGTGTGTGTGTGTGTATGTGATAAAAGAAGAGTGTTATAAATAACAAATCCAAGCCTTTATGGAAGGAATTTAGCAATGATCTAGAATGTCTTTCCAATCACACCTTTGGTGTGGACACATACAGGAAAATGTCAACACATCAGCTGACAGGACTTCTGTCATCTGGTCCTCCATTACACTTCTTTGCTACTGGTAAAAGTACAATCATCCTCTTTTGATAAAGAAAAAAAAACAAAAACCTGACACTCAGAACTGAGACTGTATGCTGAGAGGAGAAGTTAAGCTTTTTCAAGTACATTTGATGATTTTACTTAACAAAATGTGACTGCAAAGCAGAAGGAGCCTGACATCTTCTCTGTGAACTTTTGCCTGACTAATGAAAGCAGCATTTTTGGAAACAGGTAAATCAAACTCTTCCCTCTGGAATCAGTGTCTATTGAAAGTCAATATGCACGAGAGAATCCACCAGTCTCTCTGTGTGACAGGGGTAAAGCTGTGACGAAAACAAAAATTTTTTGCTTTTTTTGACTGATCTGGTTTCATCCTTGTACCATCTATGGTTATACTATGAATTGGTTGTGGTGAGTATTGCATTTTCGAATCAAAAAAAAAAAAAAAAGAAAAAAGAAAAAAAAGAAAAGAAAAAAAAAAAAAAAAAAAAGCAAATATACTGAAAATTACAGGGGAATACAATTTTTTCCTGCTACAGACTAATGATTTTGTCCAATTGCTTTGCAAGTCACCTTTGTGAGTGACAGGTGTGCATTAACAGCTTGCTGTCCTCCTCCTCAGGAAGAAGTGGTGGCTACCACACTGCAGCTGTAAAATGACTTCAGCTTAATAATGGTCTATGGGAAAAAAAGTACATCTTTAGATTTGCATTTTAAAATGGCAGTGCACTCTGGGATTCCAGATTACTGTTATTAATGAAGGAATGTTTAATGCCTTTTTAGTAGGGATTTCTGAACCATTCTCCATTTAAAAGAGATTTCACTTCTCTAAAAAAAAAAAAAAAAAAAAAAAAGAAAGAAAGAAAAAAAGAAAAAAGAAAAAATGTTTCTGGGAACAAATAATTGAAGTTTACAATGTACCACCAAGGAACCTATTCAGAAGTCTTTTATTCTCCTTTTACAAACCCTCTGTGATAAAAAATCAGAAAATGTATGCACTAAAAATGAGTAATGGACCATAATTGGGCTTTCTAATGTTTTCCATATTAACAATGACTCCCAAACCACCTCCAATCAATGTCTGAAGTCAACAGTTTACCTTGGAGATTTATAAACAAAGCAAGAAAAAGTTGAAGGAATTGGCCTAAGACAACAAATTACAAAAACATGAACACTAGGAGTCTGGCATTTAGTATGATACAATTTTGAAACCTATAGAAATGAATGTAGCAAGGCTACTATCATAGGAAAATGCTTTCCACGGTGCACCCATGTATATACGTAAATATATGTAATATGTAAGTATATATATTCATGAATTATTTTTATGCAAGGAACATCACTGAAATCTTTAAACATAAATAGTGGAGCTTTTATCTAAATTGTTTTTACATTTAGTCTTTGTGCTTATTCAAATTTAAGTTTCAAAATTACACTTTAAGCAGGCTATTGGTGATAAAATAAATCTATCCAGAATGGATTATTACTCAAAAAATATTCGTTATGTATTTTGAATAGAAGGGCTTCTTCATGCAGGTAAAACTAACACATATAATTTCCCATGGTTGTTTACATAGGAGTCAGAGTTTTACTGATGATTTGGAAAACCAGTGGGCTGCTTGAGCATTGTCAAAATGTGTATGCTGCAGTTTACCTCTTCTACTTTTGTCATAAACACAGTGAGCTGGGGTTTGGGGTAAGAGACATACAGAAAACAAATGTCTCAAGCACCTCTGCTGACACTGTGATCCCCTTTGTGCAGCAGGATAGTTCTTAGATTTTTCTCCATCAGGAGCAATAAAACAAGACAAATGCAACTCCCTCCCTACCATCTCATTTCCTTTTTGTCTTTTAAAATTCAGGCATAACACTTTGGGTCATGCCTTTGTTGTTTAAATTTTCTTGATGGACTCCCATTCAAATCCAATAAAAGGATTGGAAACAAGGCGTTTAAGATGTTTTTTGTAAACTATGTTATTTCCTAACAATTCACTATCACATTGTGACCAAGAAGTGATCAGTTCTGTATCTGAGTCCTAATTATCAGCACTTTGAGCCCTGGAATGTCTCCCCTAATCTCCAAAATTTACTGCTCCCCAGTTTTGGCAAGACTTTCCAGTTTAAACCATTTCCCCTTGTTCTGTTGCTAGATGACCTTCTGAAAAGCCTCTCCTCAGCATTCCCGTAGGCCCCCTTCAGGTACTGGAAGGCCTCTGTATGCTCTCCTCAGAACCTTCTCCAGGTTGAAAAACTCCACCTCTCTCAGCCTGTCCTCATAGGGAAGGTGGTCCAAACCTTTGATCATCTTTGTGGCCCTCTTCTAGATATGCTCCAACAGCTCAATGTCCTTGTGTTGGGGACCTTAAAACTGGACACAGTACTTCATATGGGGTCCCATAAGAGCAGAGTAGAGTGGCAGAATGACATCTTTTGACCAGCTGGGTCGCACTTTTCTTGATGCAGCCTAGGAGGGCTGGAGCACCTCTCCTGTGAAGAAAGGTTGAGGGAACTGGGCTTGTTTAGATTAGAGAAGAGAAGGCTCCAGGGAGACCACATTGTGGCCTTTCAATACTTGAAGGGAGTGTATAAACAGAAGGGGGAGCAGCTGTTTACAAGGGTGGATAGTGACAGGACAAGGGGTAATGGATTTAAGCTAAGGCAGGGGAGGTTTAGGTTGGATATTAGGAGGACATTTTTCACTCAGACTGCAGTGAAACACTGGAACAGGTTGCCCAGAGAGCTTGTGGATGCTCCATCCCTAGAGCTATTCAAGGCCAGGCTAGATGTGTCTCTCGGCAGTCTGGTCTAGTGGTTGGTGACCCTGAACACAGAAGATGGTCGAAAAAAGATGAGTATTATTATCCTTTTCAACCAAGACCATTCTATGATTCTATGATTACGGTTGGGCTTCTGCGCAAGCACACACTGCAGGCTCTTGTTGAGTCTTTCATCAACCAACACCCCAAAATTTTTCTCCATGGGGCTGCTGTCAAGACATTCTCTACCTGATCTGTGTTTCTGCTTGAAATTGCCCCTACACAGGTGCACAACCCTGCAATTGACTTTGTTGAACTTCCTGAGACTGGCATGAGAACACCTCTCAAGTCTGTCCAGGTCACTCTGGATGGCATACCTTCCCTCTAGCATGTCACCTGAACCACTCAGCTTGGTGTCATCTCACACTTGCTGAGCGTCCCATGTCACCTGCAAAGATGTTAAATGACACCAGTCCCAGCACGAATCCTGGAGGAATGCCACTTTTCACTGGTCTTCACTTGGTTGACTGCAACTCCCTGAGTGCGACCATCCAGCCAACTCCTTATCCAGCAAGTGGTCCATCCATCAAATTTGTTTTTCTCCAATTTGGTGACAAGGATGTCATGTAAGACATGACAAATGCTATGCAGAAATCCAGGTGATGACTTCAGTTGCTCTTCCTTTATCCACTGAGGCTGGAACTCCATCATGAAAGGCCACCCTAAGTATATATTTAAAAAAAAACCCATATAGTACAGCAACACAAACTTCTTTATATAACTAGCTACAGTACAACAAAATAAAGTAAATGATAAAAAGTCAATTTTTATGCTAATAAACATAATGTACCAGAGGATTATATCTAAAAACTCTGGGTTGGATGTCAACAAAACTCAACGTCTTCAATTCTTTTTACATTTTAGCTAAAGTGAATGTTGATTCAATATATTCTAATTAAGATATATTTATTTTGAAATGAAAGATTACTATCATAGATGTGAATATTTTAAAAAGTGTAAAAGACCAAAGTGTCTTTACATAAGCATAGTTCTAACTTCATGAATTTTGAATCAAGTAAACCACCAAAGCTAAATATCTGGAATCAGAGATCACTTTTATTAATACAAACAAACTCCTTCTGTCTTAGAAAAACAATTCTGTAAGGACGAAACTGTGTAAACACACACTTCTGCTTCTCCAGATTCTGGCTTAATTAACCTTTTTCCATGCTCTTCACTGATAATTAGCCTCTGCTTCCATAATGGAAAAAGCAATCTCTGCAAATTGTGCTTCAGAATTGTAGGAACTATTATGACTGTGCTTGGGTTTTACAACCCTTTAGATGAAAAATATATGTACATTTGCTTTCAGGAGGACACTTCAGATTTATTCATTTTCCAGCATGTTTGTTTTGTTACTTATATTCCTTACTGCAATTTTCATCCCATTTCTACACCAGAGTGCTACAGATAGGCTTTCAGAAATTGTTTAGTGTTAACTGTAGATACATGACAATGTGGGGTCATCTAAGACTAGGACATGTTAAAGAGCATTTCTTCTTTCTGGTTCACCACATATCCCCATAAACAACTGTATACATTAAAAAGGAGACACTGTGATTCCGAAATAAGTAGTCTGAACTAGAAGAGACTGGTGCTGTCCATGAGAACAGACCAGAATCGAGAAGAATTACCTCATGACACATGAAAGAATTGCTCGATAAAGAATCAGTAGAGTATCTTGCTGAAAACCTGACACAAGCCCTCAAAACATATCAAAAGTGAATCACAAATTTCTGTGTACAGACATTGTTGGAATATTTACCCACACAGGTGAATGTGGGGTTTTAGAAGCATCTAAATTTTCAGAACAAAAGATCATTTACTCTAATGGAAACAAATGTAAGTAATCTTTTTGGTCACCTTTCTTTCTTTCTTTTTTTTTTTTTTTTTTAGTTGCCAGCTACGAATTCTAACACTGGAAATAGAAGGATTACTATAACACTACAGAGTAAACGACAGAAATGAAAATTAATGATATGTGAGGGGTCCTTCCAAAGTTACACTTCCTATTTTATTATGCTGGTCCACAACTGAATTCCTTTATGTGAAAAAATTTGCAATGATTGACACTCATCAACACTTGCTGATTGCTTATAAAGACCAAACAGTGGATGTGAACACAGTGAAAGTTGGACTGAACAAACTAACACTTTCCTAACACCCAGATAGCTGTGAAACAGTGGGTCACCTCTGCTGGTGCATTTATTTACAAGCACAACATGCAGACTATTGTTCATCAGTGATGAAAATATATGACTAATGCTGGTGACTATGTTGAGAAATAGTTTTTTGTATCTGAGAATTTGCACTATCAACTAGTGTTATTTTATACCTTGAATCTGTTGTAATCTCTATGGAAGTCACAGAATGTCAGGGATTGGAAGAGACCTCGAAAGATCACCTAGTCCACTCCCCCTGCCTCAATAGTCATTACTTTCACAGAAACCTATGTAAGTAGTCATAGAGGAAGATAAGTGGAAATAGAATACTCACATCAAAGCCTATGTGCATTATATTTTTACTTGTAAAATAATGAAAGAAGAGCTTTTATACAGCAGCCAAGTGTTATGAATATTATCTATGAGAATGCAGATAGAAAAAAATATCTCAGCATATAATTATACTGCAAGTCCTTACTATCCAGCAGTTCACAGTGTAGGTGTAACACTGGGTCTCTTTATACTCTCAGACTATATAGAGTATTCTAGTATTCTGCTTTGGATTCCATTTTCCTTTACAGGGCAATGTCCATTTTCTGAAATATCTGTGTTTTTTAGTATCAAACACATTAACCTAGTATTACAAATAAACTCCCTACTCAAGTCGTTGATTAAAAATATTGTTAAATATTTCATTAATAATCAGGTTATGCTTTGTACATCTGTTGTCTGACTCTGTTTCAGGGTGATCTTTTTATCAAGAAGCTACATCCTGCCTCCTATTACCAAGGTTATTCCCTTCTGCTCCCTCCATATTTCTTGCCTCCTTATAGTGGTTACATTCTCTTCCAATTACCTCAGTACTAGTTTAAAAAAACAACACTATTTTATCTACACTGGAATGAACTACACTGCAAAGCACACAAAAGAAACCTACACAGACAAAAAGACCAGGTATTCCTGCCATCTTTTTCAGTTTCAGCAGAGCCAAAGCTTGGCCTACATATTTCTTCTCTATTTATTACTAGAATAAGAGTAGATAAAGAATTTGTTTCCAATCCAAGTCTTACAGTATAAAACTCCAGCTTTTTTAGAAAAAAACACACTTAAAGGAGAAAGAAGTGATTCTGCAAACAGAAAATATGGGAGGATTAAAAAAAGGCATGCATTTTGTGCAACTTCTCTATCTGAGAGATTTTTACTAACTCTAGTGTAAACACAAACACACAAAAAATGTTTAAGCTGGCACTCCATTAGAAATTAGCAAAGGAGAGTGGGGAATGAGGATCTGTTACAGAATTTCATAAGGCATCATGCTCACCACTCTTTTTTTTAGAATATTTTCTTCTCTTTAACAATTATATATACAGTGCTCTGAGTTCACCTGATAATTGTCTGCATCATGCTGGAACTGAGTTACTTTTCTCCAGGACATTCAGTTTTTCTTCAATTCTTTTTCTTTTACTACAGTGCAATATTCAATCTCTGAATTGTTATAAGCATTTCTTCAGTAGATTCTCCTCTCCTCTCCTCTCCTCTCCTCTCCTCTCCTCTCCTCTCCTCTCCTCTCCTCTCCTCTCCTCTCCTCTCCTCTCCTCTCCTCTCCTCTCCTCTCCTCTCCTCTCCTCTCCTCTCCTCTCCTCTCCTCTCCTCTCCTCTCCTCTCCTCTCCTCTCCTCAGGTAAGGACAGAGTGTGGGGGAACATTAGCATAATGTTAGCTTTCCTAGAAGTGTCTAAACATCCACTTGCTGTTGGGAAGTAGCAAATTAACTCATTGTTTTATATTGCTCGCATACGTACATAGTTTTTGCTTTACCTAATAAGCAGGATTTATCTCAACACACAAGTTCTCACACTTTTACCTTTCCATTTCTCCCTCATCTCCACCTGGTGTGTGAGTGGCTGCATAGTACTAAGCTGCTGCTGGGGTTAAACTATTGCCTTAAACATTCTCTGAGATAACTTCTCTGTTCCCATACTTAAACCAGGCAGGCATAAGTCACTCATGCTGAAGCTTCTTCAACAGATAAATTCTGAGTGTATGAATGTGTGTGTTTGTGTGTGTATGCATTCTGACACAATTTATAAATTATAAAAAAAGATTAAGCATAAATCAAGCATAAGTTAATGTGTACATGACTGTGATTTTTTCAGAATAGAAAAATACAATTTAAACCTGTCAGAGAGAAAAGAATGAAATTTTGTTATAGTGATATACATATGTGCAACAAAATAACTGAGATAAACCATATACCACCACCCTCTCTGACCTTTTTAAAAATATGTTTTGTTCCTCTTTCCCCATGTGCTAGAACTGGAGGACTACAAATTCTCATGGCAATGTGAGCAGTAGACCATACACATAATGCCGTACTTAAGACTTCCTGCTTATCTTTCCTAAGCCTAGCTGGCAGAATGCTTTCAACTTCTTGTTTGATCACTGTAACTTAAATCAGAGACTTTCAATATGATCTACAAGTTATCCTTCTTGCTAATGCATTTTGAAATGGGTTATACTTAGGATATAATGCAGGCTATGACTTTAAATGGATGTTTTAGATAACTACTTTACAATTGCATGAGCAGATGGTCAACAGAGGGAAAAATTGGTTATTTCATTCCCAAGAAATGAATGCATATCTTGCCAGTCTCTCAGGATGCTGGAAGCACCTAGCATTTTCATCATAAGCTGGGATGTGCTTACATCAGTTTTTAAACTTCTTTGAAGTGCTGTCCACAGCAACTGCCTTTGAGCCTCACACAGAGCAGCATCTCAGTGCTTGCTGGAGGCTTCACTGTTTACTTGCAGTTTCTAGGACACTACACAATCTTCTGCTAGATGACTTGCACTTCTAGTAGAAAACCCCTGTCATATATATTTATTTTACCACTTTCTATTGCTTAAGATCTTCCCCACATTAGGTAATCGTGCAGTGGTCAGCAAAAAGCCCACAGATTCTTTCATACTGATTTCACTGACAGTTAGAAAAGGGCTTGCAGAGGAGAGGGAGAAAATAAAACCAACAATGCAGAAAAATCAGGCAACAAAGTGATGGAGACATGTTAGGAATTGATAAACTTAATGGTCTTTTGCTAGCTAAATGATTTTTAATCTATGAAAAATTAAATACATTATTATCAATATTAAAGAATTTGTAATTGTCTAAAATATCTAAAACTTGCAGTTTTTGCATTGAAAATGAAGGTAGGCATTAGAGGGAATATTTTTATGATTCAAAATGGAATCATATCAGAAATGCAATCAATTGTACAAATACATATAAATAATTTAGGTTATTTTACATTCTGGTAGAACGCTGCCTGAGTAATTACTTTCCTTTTGGAGGCACAGGTGTTTCACTTAAGCCTATATTTAAATTATTTTCACTATAGCTATTATTTTAGGATGTAAATATGGTATTTATTAAGTACTTTTTTCTATACCATTTTTTCATTACATACACAACACTTCTATTTTATTTATTTATTTATTCATTTATTATTGAAACTCTTTATACATTTTCTGTTATGTCCAAAACATGCAATTTCTACATTTTATATAAAATTATAGAAAATATCACTACTGACTTTCTTGGTACACAAGACCATGGAACCTGATAAGATTCATTCAAAAGTTCAGAGGGAACTGGCAGATTAAGTTGACAAGCCCTTACCCATCATATCTGACAGGTGGTAGAAGTCTGGTGAAGTTTCCCCTGATTGAAAAAGGGGAAACATAACACCCAGTTTCAGAAAGAGAGAGAAAAAAGATCCAGGGAACAACAGTCCAGTCAATCTCACTTCTGGCGAGATCATGGAACAGATCCTCTGAAGGACCTTCTAAGGTACATGAAAAATAAAGATGAGATAATTGGTGGTAACCAACGTGACTTCATCAAGGGCAAGTCACACTTGACTTTGGTAACCCTTTATGATGGAGTTACAGCCTTAATGAAAAAAGAAAAAAAAGCCTAGCATCATCTACCTGGATCGGTGCAAGGTATATGACACCATCTTATGACATCCTGGTCATTATGACAGTTAGTCACCAAACTGAAGAAAAATGGATTTGATGGACAGACTGCTTGCTGAAGGAGTTGGGTGGATGATCACACTCAAAAAGTTGCAGCTAGCGGCTCAGCACCTAAGTGAAGACTGGTGACAAGTGGCATTCCTCCAGGATTGGAGCTGGGACTGGTGTCATTTAACATCTTTGCTGGTGATGTGGGACCCTCAGCAAGTGTGCAGATGACACCAAGCTGAGTGGTGCAGATGACATGCTAGAGGGAAGGTATGCCATCCAGAGTGACCTGGACAGACTTGAGAGGTGTTCTCATGCCAGTCTCATGAAGTTCAGCAAGGTCAATTGCAGGGGCAATCTCAAGCACAGATTTCATGTCTGTTAAAAATAAAGGAATATACTTGCAAATTTAATATATATTTCTCCTGTTTTCAGTGCGTGAAAACATAGGTAGAACAACAGGCTTTTCTTTTTTGTAGTTTTTTCTTTAGTGATTAAATTATTGTACTTCAATCTGACTCATAAATTTAACTAAATTAGCAAGCAAGATCCATAACTAGAAAACTAATACGCATTAGTATATGTGATGATGGTGGCTATGAATAAAGAACTTAATAAGGTCTTTAGTTTTTCCTGAACTAGAGAAAATAGAGGACTAACAAAAAATAATCCACTTAGCTGAAGTCACTCAAGGACATGTAAGCCATTCAAATAACACAATTGCTTGGTGATCATATGACTATAATTGTCAAGATCTTACATATGCAGTGTTAAACAAACCTCTGCCTAAACAGATGGACTCTGTCTAATCTCTCTTGAAAAGCATCAAAGCTTCTAATTAAGGGCAGTGGTATTAACAGAAGGAAAGTATTCTCTTTTAATTGGCAGGGTGCACATATCCAAACAGAAAAGGAATATAACCTAGGATAACAGGATAGAGGCCACTGTGCATGTGGTAACTTCACCTGACTGAAGAACCAGTGGAAGGTTTTGTTTTGAACTGTTTGACTATTTAGTGTGATTACTTGTGATTTTGTTTTAAAAATAACACAGTAAAAGTACATAGGAAATAAAGATTGCATCTCTTCTGTATCTCACTGATTGAAGGGTATCTGATTGAAAGATAAGTATAAAAGACTGCAGTCATGTTCTTTAGCACTGTTCTTCAAATTTCTTCAGTTCTGGGAGAAGTTGACAGTTTTCCAAATTGCTGCCTTTGGGCGATTCCTCATATTTATTGACCGAAACTGCAAAATTGATTCAATAATAGAATGTTTTTTGTTGGGGGGACTCTCCCTCCCTGCTGATTACCCCTCTTTTGACGCAGCCCAGGATACAGTCAGTTGCAAGCACATCCTACTGGTTCATGTCCAGCTTTTTATTCACCAGAACCACTAAATCCTTCTTGGCGGGGCTGCTCTCCAGGAGTTCTACTATTCGGTGCACATATCTAGGATTGCCCCAACCCACTACATGATAAACCTCATTGGGTATACATGAATAAACTTCTCAAGGTTGTCCAGATCACTCTGGATGGCATTTCAGACTAGCATCATCTACAGACTTGCTGAAGACCAATTTATCCTGCTGTCTATGTCATTGATATAGCTGTAGATTGTAGAGATTAAGATCTTTCACATGAGTTTTTAAAATGTCCTTGGATTTGTTAATATATTTTTTATTACCAGTTGAACTAAGCAGAACCATTGATTCAGCTAAAACGTTCTTCCAAAATGAGGTTCTATTGTATGTAGTATCATCAAAGAGTAAATAAGAGAGCACCATAGCCTTTTTTTTTTCATGTGACTCCTTTTGGACTAAGATTCTTTTCTTTTTGTTAAATTTCACATTTAATTTGAAAAATAAGAAAAAACAAACAAACAAAAACTAACAAACAAACAAAACACAAAAAAAACAACTTCCCAGACAGTCACATATGCTGATGTAAACCTACTTTGAACTTCACAGAACAGGAGGAAAAAGTAAGAAAAAAAGACAGTTTTTGTCACAAAATCTTGCAATAAAATGAAATGAAATTCACGTTTAGAATTGATGATGGCCATGTATTCTGATACAGTTAAGATACATATTGAATAGACAGCTTTGTTAAGCCTTCCAGATGTCTTAACTAAAAGGCCTGTAAATGTGTTTGTATGCTGTGGATATTCAGAGTCCTATTTCCTTTCTTAGGCTTTTGGATTATATCTGATACCAGATTTTTAAGTTTACCATATCTGCTGTTGGTTGTACAAGCATTCTTTCATTTTGAAAATTAACAAAACTGAAATTTTGTTTGTCTACCCTATTGAACAGTTTGTGATCACTGTTTCTACCTTTAAAAAAATAAAAAATAAAAAATGTCAAGCATTATTTCTACTTTCTGCTGTAGTGTTTGCTGCACATATTGAAAAATCTAACTGGTACATAGGTGTTCAGCTGAAATAAAAAGAGAGAACCTAATGCTTATAATGGCATCTCTAATGGAAGTCATGGATCTATGTAGTTTGACTGGAGTAACTGACCTATACCATCCCTTTAAAATAAGATGGAAAATAAAATATGTTTTAGATTACGCTTACTGTTCTACCACACTACACTAAACTTCAAGATGAATTATTATAAAATATTACCAGTTTTTCTGTGTGTTCCATTTAGTTTGTAGCCCACATAAAAATCTGAGCAATGATTTTTTTTCATTTGTTTCCCTATGTAATTAAAATTTTCAAGATCCCGTAGATCCTCAGCTAGAAACTGTTAAAAATGCAGTCACAGAGCTTAATTATTTTAGAACTTAATTGGGAAAGAAACTGAATGTGAAATGTATATACACAGTATGTCTATTGTTATCACCATAAGAGAATGCCTTTGGCCTTGAGGCCAAGATTAATTAGAAAAAGCAGAGAAATGGTAAAAACGCAAGAAATGTAGCTAGTAAAGGGAAGTTTATCTTCTTGTGAAATACTTTTATGATAATGAAAATGCTCTCTTTCACTGAGACTTTGCTTCAGATGTTTTCCACATTTTCTGGCTGAAAACCAGATGCTTTTAAAAAGTGCTTTTCATTTTTCTTTTTCCATTTCTCCCCCTCCCTCCTTCCTTCCATCCTTCCTTCCATCCTTCCTTTTTTCATTTTTTTTTTTTAATAAGAACTTGAAAATTGTATTTCATAGAATCACAGATGTCATAGATTCGTGTTTTTCTATCACTATCTATCACTATTCCACATCATAACATTATGTAGTGTACCAGCAGTTAAAGTGTTGTGTTGCAGTTCCGTGCTGAGCAGGTGATACAGAAGATCCAAGAATATCCATATCTGAAATTTGTTGTCCTTGTCATGTATTATATAAAGAGTGAAAATTCTAAAATGTATTCATAATAATTAAATTAAAATATAGGATTGAATTCAATGTAAAAATGTCATCTGAATGTGATCATATTTTAACCAAATCCATCACAGATCATGGTAAAGAACCATTGGCAGTTATAAAATCAGTGAATTCTGAATTTAATGTGTTACCATGAAATATATGAGATTTAGTGTTCGTACATTGAAAAAGAAATTCTCTGGTTCTCTTCCTTTTCCAAACTTTTTTGTCCAAAGTCTCGATGTAGTTATATGTAATCACTATTTTATCACGTCACTTAACACAGAAGCTCATGTATGTGGATATTTCAACAAACAACTGTAAACTGAATGTTTTTTATCATAGTGTGCTCAGGTATTTTTTCATATGCATACTTCTTGTTTTGTGCTAAGATTTTGAAAACTTGTCAAATGATGTCTTGTTCTTTACCAAGTAGTCCATGTTAAGTTTCGGGTTCAAGAATACAGGCTACCCCTCTTGGAAACACAAATTTTAAACACTGAAAAATGTTGATTTTGTTTATTCATTTATTTATTTTTTTAATAATTCAGCAAAAGTGTTAAGGCATCTCTCCATCTCTCCACCATGATTCAAAACATATCTGCTTTGAAATGTAAGCCAAGCATAGAAACACTTGTCAAAAAGACACAACTTTTAGAAAGGAATAAATAAGTAAAATATTCTTTTATTGGCTGCTTGCTTCATTAGCTATGATAAATCTTGACATTTTTATACTTCTTCAATTATATCTTGAAGGATATTTTCAATAAAATTATTGACGTTTTTTAGCTCTTGTTAATTATGTTTCTATATTGATATATTTCAAATGTTTTCTTTTTGTGCTGAAACATCTTGATACTGAGAACATCTGAAAAGTGCTCTGATTTCTAGGAAAGTAAGAATTGAACTTTTTGACTTGAAAATCCTAGTGCTATTGTGTCCAGTAAACCTGCTAGGAAAAGAATAAATAAATAGCTTTCAAATAAGTACAATTATGCTACACTAACATGACATTTATCTTCAGCATGCAGACAAAAATTTAAAATTTTATCTGTGAATTTACAAAAAATATGCACCTACAACAGCATTTAATATTTAAGGGAACTAAGTAACCATTTGTTTCATAAAGAGTGTGAGTGAAGATATGTGATTCAGAACCAAAGAATATTATACCTAAAAACAAATTATTAAATAATAGCTTTTTTCTCTGCTCTGATTTGTTTTCAGAATGCATGTGGTAATTCCTTTCCCAGTTCTTTCAATGATAGGAAGAATGGATTCTATGTGACAGAGTGAAGCACCTTGAATTTTATTGTTTTGACAGATTTTGAGAGATATTTGGAAATTCTAGGCCTTTTCATGCTTCTAACTCTGGTTAGTTTGTATATTAAATATTCAGTGAGATAGAAAGGAGCTCAGGCCTCAGGATAGTGCAGGTAACTGAAGGCAGCAGTTTGAACTTCCAGCTGTCTGTTCCTGACATTTTCAGGTGTAGATCTATTGAGATTAACACCTCATTTCCAGGGGAAACTATTAATTCTCTTACTTACCAAGCACACTATGTTGTGAATATGTTACAGCCTATGTCACATATGGGTGCCTAATACTAAAGGCATATTTTTTGTCAAAAATTCCAATTGGTATTCTGTAACAACAGAAATAGTAACTTCAGCTACTAGAGAATTAAACAACAAAGGCTACAAAAAGTTAATTATGGACTTTCATCCATTTTTTTTCCCCCTCACTTAAGACAAAAGGGAAAAAACTGATTAAGAAAACCAAATATTAGATTAACAAGAGTGATAAAATTATGGTTCTTTCTTGGATGTAACTGAGTGGAAAGATCTCAGGAAACCTTCATTTTCATAACCTGAGATTGTACAAAAGCAAGGCATTATCTGGCTGTAAAAATTAGAGAATATAAATTGTTGGTGCAAATAAACAATAAAGTAGACATATTTTTTTCCTTGTAACAAATGTACACACACAGCACATCAATCTACTTGGAGCTTCTGACTCCTTTTTTCTCCCAACATTTCTAATCTCAGGTAAATGACTTTTTTATCTTTCTGGAGAAATAATCAAAGATACCACTTAATTATCCTGTCATGAATTTTTTAGTGATAGATAAACTGGCTGATATCCAGTGCAGAAGTGAACCATTCATATAAAACAGTGCAGTCCTAATTTTTCTGGGTTACTTTGACGTGAGTGGTTTCCAAGTGCTGCCAATGAATTAGTTTACTCTTTACTCTAACTTTGAAGAAGCATTATGAAGGAGGAAAAAAATGGTAAATAAGTTTACTAACTGCAATGTGTGGCAAACAGCTCATAGCAAACATCCTTCTGAACCCAACGATAAATCAGTAGGGAAAAGCAATGGAAACTCTTTAATACCCAGTCTTGTACCAATGGCATAAGATCATCTTTTTCTACTCTAATTAGTATTAATACAATTAATTTTATAGTTTGATGATTATAGTACCAGTCAATTAGTCTTGAGTTGCTACAATGTCAACCTCTTCTTCAGAGAAATAGGGCCATAATTCCCTTAGAGAATCTGTGTGCCAATGTGGTGAAGTAAGGTAGTGAGAAACAAGTCACTAAAGTGGTTGACATTCTCACACAGATTCTTTTATCTTGTTTTTATATTGGCTATACAAAAACCGAGGTTAACGGGTGGTAAGTCAGTGTAGCAACAAAGGATTTGGTAAAGCTTTGTCTACTTACCTCTACTGGAGATTTATTTTTCTGTGTTGTGTGGTTTAAAATACTGTATTTCAGGCAAAATAACAAAAGCTACCTCAAATATCAGAATTTTTGAAAATAAATAATTGTGATGCTATTCAAGTTTGTCTACTAATTTAGTCATAAATGCTTTGATTGACAGGCTGAACAAAATTGTTTTCACTGATAAGGCATATAGAGAGTTTTTAGCAATGAAAAAATCTTCATTTGCTGACAGCTGAGAATGCTTTCATTATTAGTTAATAGAAATTTGATTTACTGAACAATGGAAAATGAAGCATCCTTATTCTATTGCTTAGAAGAAGCCACAATATCCAAATTAGGGCTCCTCAAAGATGAGAACTGTACATGATTTTTCTACATATAAGTTCTCATTTTCCCACTGTTTTGTTTTTTTTCTACACCTGAAAACACAGTAGTGTACCTGTCTCTCATGCATACTGGAATCATTACAGCTTATCTCAAAGTCAAAACAAATCCTGTGCATCTAACTATAATAAGAGTGCATTGTTTTCTTTACCTGTGCAAATGAAATGAATGCACTATTCTAAAATCAAATTACTTAAATTGAAATCATCAGCATGATGTTCTGCTCAAGTTGAAAGAGTAAGTATTCTGTTATTTTAGAGGGAAAGACATGTTATATGGCTGCACTCTTAGGTGAATCCAAATTACTTTATAGCTCTCATATAATGGCCTGAACTGTATGCTACTGGGAATCTTTCAAACTGTTGGAACTGGAAGAGAAAGGGATAATCAAGAATCTCTCTTAAGAAAGAAGACAAATGTGATATGTTTATCCAGACTTGGTCCATATCTGCCATATACAGTAAGTTTCTCTTGAATTCATTAATGCCTGATAAGCATTTGGAAACTTTGATAACAGGATAACACATAAGTTAACACAAGATCATGAAAAGTCCAATGACTTCCAACACTCATACTCTGTCTACTGGTCTACTGGCCAAAACAAAACACAGAGAAGAAATCTCAGTGCACGTAAATCTTAAGGCACAACTGATTTATATCTACTTCCTTTTGATACCTGCATATTTGAAATGGTGAAAGATAGAATTACAAAGCAGAGTAAATGAAGCATGAAGCTTTGATGTTTCAAAGCAAGACAACACAAAACAAAACAAAACAATAACAACAGCAACAAAAAAAAAAAACAACAACAACAAAAAAAACCAAAATACAAAAGGAGCCAAGGGCAGCTTTAACTATTACTTCTGCTTATTCTTGGAGGGAAGCAAAGACTTGAGACACTATAATGTTATAAAATTCAAAACTGCATGTTCAAAACTTTACAGGAAGGCTGCAATTAATTTTAAAAATGTACATTCAAGTGGATAATGGGAGGTAGCAGCATTGTGTTCATTTTTGTCGGAAAATAGTGGAGTGCAAGTTTTAAGACTTTTATGTTAATGTTAGCTAAATAAAAGCAAAATCATAAATAAATACTCACTTATCCCTCACTTCTGCACTTGCTGTTTAAGTGTTAGGTCCCAGGTAGAAATGGTATTTGCAGAGGGAAATCACTTTACAAAGAAATAAGATTTTTGTTTACCTTTGAGAACTTCTGATTTCATCAGCAGACTTGAACTCAGGGAACATACACCTAATAAAATAACTTTAGTTCTTTATCTAGGGAGTTGGTCACCACAGTCATTTACTAAAGAATTAATAGAGAGAACAATCCCTCTATCCACAGTAAGCCAAGTAGTTGTAGTCCTATTTTCTACTCATGTAACCTTCCCCCGGCTTTAACATTTGGAGTTTTGGAAGCTATTAGACATTTTTGCAGGTGGGCCTGGAAGAGCACTAATTGGAGTCCAGTATTAGCTGGAAGTGATAGAAGGAACAATTCTCTAGATTGCCAGTTCTGATGTGAATGGCCCAGATGTTAGTGGTAGCTGCCAGCTGGGAACACAATGGCCAAAAGCTTTGCATATGTAGCCTAATGGTGATTAGTAAATCATTTGACCATAGCTAGTGCTCTTGGCCTGTGTGATTTTTATGTCTTTTAAACCCTTTGCTTCAGTCTTTATCCTGATGAAGAAATTATGTGCACTGTTAGGAAAAGGTGGATTAATTTCAGCTCTCCTGGTATTCAAAGGACATTTTTTTCCCCCACAAATCTCCAGTGTACACTATATCACTGATTATTTTAGATAAAGAGGTTCACTATAGGTAGAAACTTGCTCTCTAAAGAAGAAAGATCTCCAAAGTGGGTGCTTTTCTTATTATCAGTTCTTCTATATTAATTGACTAGAAATCACAGGAAAATCATGACTGCTTTTCAACTTGATCTTACTCATAAGAGCTTACCTTTAAAACATTTTTTTTTAAATATCAGATAAAATCTGACCAATAGCTTAGTTAAGACAGAAAAGGGATACAAGAAATGTCTAGATAAAGCTTAACTTTTAATGAAACCAAACTGAAAATATGTCAAAATTGTTTTCATATAGCTCAAAAAAAAAAAAAATTAAAAAAAATTAAAATCATTGTCCTGTCAGCTTGAATACTGCGTGCATGTTACTCTGAAAATAATGCCTGTTATGTATTTCCATAGAAACTACAACAGATACAAATACAATGACTGTTTGAAAGAGCAAATTGTCAGTAGCAAAACATTATTTTTCAACACAGTCACCACTGGCAGCTATACATTTCTGTCAGCGATTAACAAGAGTCTGCATGCCATGCTTGTAAAAATTTGCAACAGTGGAGGAGATCCACTGTCACTGTTGCCTCTTCTGAAATGCATCACCCACGACCTCATTATACTCACATGCATTCTTTGGTCTCCATAAACATTCAACAAGTGTAAGTGAATATCAGTGAATATAATTTTTTCCTTGTAGAGGAACTCAGTTTCACACCTTTGCCTTATATACACTTCCATGTCAGATATGAATTTGTCAGACTACCCCTCTGATACCATCTGTCACACTGCAAGAAAATGTAATAGAATACTAGTGGGAAGCTTCAGCCTCTACTGTCATATCCCCAACATCTGCTTCTGATGTTGTGGGTCAACATAAAAAAATAGGAGGCATTACTTTCAGAGCTGATCTCATATATCTTATCAGGATTATGAGATCATTTGAGGTTTATCACACTCAATAGAACTTGAGTTACTTGTATAACAGAATTATGTAATGGGCCTTTCTATTTGCTGCTTTACCTTGGTACTAAGACTGAAGCGCATATTTTTCAGATTTAAGTACATCCATAGCTGAACCCAGTGTAGATGAAGCCTGTGAAATCCCTCCACTTTCTCCAGAAGAATATTTAATTTACTGTAATGTTCTATAACATGCTGAATGAGCAGGAATAACTGAGTATGTGAGCAATAGGCTGGGAAAAAAGAAAAAAAAAAAAAAAGATTTTGGTGCCTTTCTGTGTTTAGAATGTTTAGAATGCACTGTAGTAGGAGAGCCGAAGGAAATCATGTGCTATCTCACTGAAAATGGTGATGAAAGTTAAGCATAACTGCACTGTCTTATGCAAACCTATGTACAAAACTGACCTACCAGACAACACAGGCCGTGTGATAAAATGGCCAGGAGAATGAGCATTCACATTCCTCTAAGAAACATAACAGTGATTGAACTCTCCGTTTATGGTCAAACCCTCTTATTTTACCGACTATATTGTAAATTGTGCTTGAAGGTCAGAGGGCTGCACTAATCTCTGAGAACAAAAGGACAAGGGACAGATTCTTACTGTAACTTTTAAAGTTCAGTCAGTTTGTGTCACAGCCTTAACTGTACATCAGCTTCATTTAAAAATAAGTAAGAGTTGTCTGGAGTGAGGAGTGACTGCCTAGACCATTACAGTTTGGCTGAGTCACACTCTTGTCAATTCCTTTCAACACTAGTCTCCATGAAGAAGAAGCATGTATGGCAAACAGAACACTTCCAAATTCTTACTTTTTCACACACCTCTGATTTCCCATCAAATATTCTTTGCATCTCCACAATCTGGATGCACATTTCATTGAAAAATTAAAGCTTCAATGCAGAATATTTTCAGATATAAAGTAAAAGTAAAGAGTTTTTTCAAACTCAAATTAACTTATATTTATGCAGTAATTCTCTTTGTCATTAGTTTCTTTTATGACAATTCTTCATGTCTCTATTGCTACGTAGCATTTCTGAATTTAAGAGTATTAAATAAAAAGATATCTTAAGAAAATACTTGATGTTTTCCCCTGCTTGGGGGTGACATCTAACAAACATAATTTTGGTAGTGATATTAAAGCAGAAGTAGACAAGGATACCTTCCTTAATCAATTTTAAGACAAAAATTCAAAACCAGAAAGTGCCAATATTTCTGAATCACTTTCAACCAAGTCACTGTTACAAGTTCTGCAAATGTCTTGGGAATTCAGTTTTTCTTTCATATCCGGTGTGTGTCTTAACTGGAACTATTAAACAACTATTTCAGTCTGTAAGTTTTAGCTGTTGGCTTAACTTCAGCTTTCTTACTCATGCAGAAAACTTGTTACCCTAGAATTGAAACATTACCCAGAAGACGCATGTTTGCATGTCTGATAGCTATTCGGGTGAAACTTGATAAACCTGTAAAAATATAAGAAGAAACTAACTTGAGTAGGAAAGTTCACAAACAAACGTGAAACATTACAGATATTGAAGTAGCCTAGCTTTCTGTGACTACATACATACATACATACATACATATACATATACATATATATATATAAAGGATATAATATATCCTTTAATTTTAAGGATAGTATAGAAGCCACTTATTCTGAGAATAATTGGTAGATACTGATCAGTGCCAATGGCTGCCAATGTAAATGAGGATTTACTGTCTACCTCTATTTCAGCATGAAGTTTTCATTCTTACATCAGCTCAACTGACAGAACTTTTAAGAGAAGTTAATTAGCTCTGTCATGTCTTTCCCATTTTCAATTTGATTGAAATTGGTTATTATTCTGAGAAGTTGATAGAAAGGGCTTACAGAGGGATAATAAATAACAGACAGTTTCCTTAAGAAATTGGACTTCTTATTTTTTATATCTGTTGCTGAGCCCTATAAGTTCAGCTCTGCTTGCAGCAGATATTATCATTATGTTAAGTAAATACCAAATTAACACAATGATAATAAGCATAATAAGCAATGTATTTTAAAACCTGGAGACAAAAATTTTGACTTGAAAACAAACCCCTTGTTCTTGCATGAGATTTAGCAAAATACCTACCCAAAATAAAGTTTGTACTATAAGCTCTATGATGCAGTACAAGCTTACAAGATAATTGCAGAAGTGCAGAAGAGGGGTCACCCATCAATCTACCATTGCATATTTGTTGTTTCTGGAGTATGAGAAATAAATGCAGTGATGAAGACCAAGGCTGGACTAACAACCTAATTTCTTAATTTTTTTTCAGGAGAGCCCCAGGCAAGATCTGAAAACTCTGTTAAGACATCACTTTGCATGTTGAAAGATTACTTCGTGTTCCACTTCTCAAAGACAAATGAAATAACACTTAAGTAATACCTAATGTTTTAATGCTGAGATTTACAATTTCTTTTTAATGATCATATCATGACTTCACAACATTTTTGTATATCTGGAATAAAGTAGAACTATGAAAACAAAAAGTTATTTTTCTCTGAAACATTTCATAATACTTCATTATGCTCAGATCTGACCAGAAACATGAAAGGATGACAGAGGTGACGTTCCCATAGGATAAGACTCATAACCAATATTTCTTCTCAGACCATCTATACTGGTACTAATGAGGCAAAAACCCCATTTGCAATCAGATAATGAAATCAACAGCTTCCATAATTCAGAATGAAAGTGCACAGCAGAAACTCTCCAGATGCATATATATGAGTATGAAATATACATGTAAAGAAATCCACATGTATAGATGCATACATGTATACCTAGATATATATGCAATGCATTCAGAGATCCACACACATAGAGATGTTATATGCTAGTTTATTTTATTGTGGCAGGAAATTATCAATGAGTACATTAAATATGCACTTTATTCATAGTTGTGAAACACAGAACAATTTGCCCATGTGTGAATTATTCTATTTATAGACTGTAATGTTCAGAATTCCTTTGCTTTCTTAATAAGCTTTTGGTTTAAACTGTGAATACACAATGAAAACTACGCTAAAAAAATATAAGAATTTTTAAAATATGAATCCAATAATGATAGTTTTACAGGCTTTGCTAATGATTATAAAATACTACATGATTATGTCATTCTGTACAAAGATTTTCTCCAAACATAAGTAGATTTGGCTAATGGTAAACGAGGATAGAAAGATGTAAGGCAGGGGTGTAAGAACAAAAATGTGTAGAAATTTTCTGTACATTTTCTGTGTAGAAAGCAAATACTGACAAAGAAAGTAAGTTAGAAAGTTAGAGGTACCTGCGTAAAACAACTAGTTATTTTGAGGAAAATATGAAGAACACAAGATTCATTTATTTTTCACTATGTTGTAGTTAACCACAGATTATTCTTCTGGAGAGTGCTCTTAAGAGATTCCTTCTCCATCTAGCTAAACAGTTCCAAAAAAACCTCTTACGTTACTTAGAGGCCAGAGAATAGCAGCAGTTAGCAGCAGCTCTGGGAGGAAAAATGACCTTGGGACATTTCCTTGCATTATGTTTCTAATACATAATTAAGATTTAACATTTAACAAAGAGAAGTTTGCTTTTTCTTTTCTTTTCTTTTTTTTTTTTTTTTCCAGCAATCAAATGTGTTTTATTTGTATACATCTCCCTAGTTCCTTTTCAAATCAATTTCAGTTAATTCTTGCACATTTACATCATTAGTATAATTACACATAATTGCCTGTTTTAGTATAAATAATTCTTGTTGCATAATTAGAATGCAATTATGATTCTGGTATATGATGTATAATCACATCATTACAATTAGTGATGATGTCACAAAAAATTCTAGAAACTCAAGATTTATTACACTTATGTGTTTGAAGTAGTAAGCACTGAATAACCAACATAGTTGCATAACTATTTATGCAGGATATTATCCAGATGATTTATATTCTTCTCGAAGGTAAGATGGTAAAGCATAATTAAAGTTTCCCAATAAATTTATAGAGAGAAAATCAACATGATTTTAACTACAAGCAGTGAGAGAAAAATGAATGATATATATACAAAGGAGGCTAATTGCAAGTAAGTTTAGGTAACTCCTGGATACTTAAAATTTTCAATCATCATATCCAAATAGATATCTATTTTAGTCCATGAGATCTCTTTCCAGTCCCAGCATTCAACTGCAGCATTAAATTCTCATAAGCCCAATACCCTGAGAACTGCCTGTTTCACATGTTCCAATCCATGCCATGCTGATGCAATTTTCTGGCACTGACAACTGTTATTACATAACTTGGAGTTTTCTGTTAAAATCAGATGTATTGTTTCAGCTCTTGAAATTATCAAAATAATCAATATACGTGAGGTACTACAAGCTTTATTCAGCTATTACAGAATCACAGAATCACAGAATGACCCGGGTTGGAAGGGACCTCAAGGATCATGTAGTTCCAACCCCCCTGCGCTTAATTTTGCCCACAAGTATACTTATATTTGCTACTATTTTAATTGTATTTTGAAATCTGTTATTTCTAGAGATTTGAAGTGAAGAGAGGAAGCTGTATTTTCACTGTAAGAATGCCCTAGTCATTAAAGATCTAACAGCGGGTATTTTGAACATCTTAACATATCTTAGTTTCTTTGTATGTGAAGAATGACATGACACTAAAGTTGAAAAATGACATCCAGGGAATGTTTTCTGCAGACTTACGAACAACTGGATTGACTGTAATGTTCAGGATCTCTGGTAGGTTTGCTACATAGAGAACCACATAATTGCCTCTCATTTCAGCTGGGGCTTTTCTGGAGCTAAAGTATTTGTAGTAGTTTTCCCTGTGTTCTCAAAGTCTATATGTATGGTGTCTTGTTGCATCCTCACATTTTCTAGCTTTTCATTGCACATTTCAAATGAAGCATCAAGAAATTTTACCATTTGGGCAAAGGGTGGGGGGTTGGAGAATATTGACCTTTGATGCTATTGCATGGAGTGCAGCTCTACCTTTTGGGGTCTGCACATTTCTTTGTTGTGACAAGGTAATGAATCTCAGTCTAAGAAATGTCACAAACATCAGCAGGTTTATCTGAGACTCCTGAAAATGATAAACATTACTGTTGTGCTGACCATAATTGTTTGAACTTCTTAGGCAGAATACACTGAAAATTATGGGACTGCTGTTATCAGAGACACTGCAAGTTAGAGTAGAACTACTGTTTGTTTTAATAGAAGAAAAAGAAATTGAAACCTACTACTTACCCTGTTTTAAAAGGCATGTGATGTAGGTTAAATTTTACTATTTGATGCCATCTAGCTCATTATTAGAGGTATCTTAACATTAAATATTTTGAAATATTTGTATAGACTATGTATCATTCCAAAGTGATCTGCTTCTTTGGAATACTACTTCTTAATTTTAATTACTGTTGAAACAATGATTTTCAGTCTTCTGAAAGGCATGTTTTTGTTTGTTTTTTGTTTGCTTAAAAAGCATAATCTAAAGGATTTTTTGAGGTATGATAGTAAAGGAATGCAAAGTAATCTCAAATAATCTGCAGCTGAAAGGATAAGGTTAATACAAAGAGCAATGGTCTGAACCTTCTCAGATGTGGAGGCTGACCAAAACATTTTATGTTTACTGGAAAATTATTCTCTGATTTTGAGAGACATTCATGTGCTTTGAGAATCTTTAATGTTTACATTTTCATTAAACAAAATGTATTGATCCCTCTCTCTCTCCCTCCAAAAAATATGAAAATACCAAATTTATCACGTTGTATCAAGATATTTGCATTCTGAATAATCAGTATTTTTAGAGTGTAGATGTACTAAGTGTGTTTCCTCTCAGTCATTAATTTGATGGGTTAATATTGAGACACTAACATTTTTCACTGAAGGGCCATATAGTTGAGATCATGTAAAGATGATAAGGTGAAAGGAATGAAGGGGATAATGTCTTACTTTCTGACTTTTCTGTAGTTTACAGGTGTGCAAATTCATCTCAAAATTAATTTTTGTTGGTTTTTGTTTTGTTTTATTTTAGTAAGGTGGTCTATCATGAATATTTTTCCTGCCTTAATTATTTAGATTGAGCATAATCTTTTCTGTCTTTTCATAAGTATTCACATCTGCTTGTTATTTTGCTTACTGAATAAATCCAGTATCACAAACTGACACATATAATGTTCTGCCTCAACAGCAGTTGAATTTACAGTTTCACATAAAACACAAATCCTCCTTTTAGATCCTGTCTGTACTACTTTGGGAAGAAAAGGAACTTTTCATCTCTATATCTATCTGCTAGTCTGAACTGACATATCTATAAAGATCCTTAGCAAACAATCATGCTGAATTCCCAGAGTTAAACTCCTACCCTTGAGACCCTGGTCACAGATCTTTTACTTCATTTGATCTTCTTTAAGACCAAGAATCACATGAGGTTTGTTATTTTGTATCTTACAATCAAAAGACATCAGCTGCTCCCTTTCTTCCTCTTCACACTTCCTGTAAATTTATTTTGTTGTGTGTGTATCAAGTAATTCCAAAGGACCCTTGTTTCCCTTCTGTATATTGCCTCTCAAGGAATTAGCAGTGTATTTTGTCTTGCTTAGACTGCTTGTCTTTTTTTTTTTTTTTTTTTTTTTTCCCATTTGATTTGCATTTAAAGTATAATCTCTACATTACTTTACTTAGATATTTCCCTGTGGATTACTTTTAACATAAGACATCCTCAATTCCATATTCATAAAATATTCGTTCAATGACCATAATGAATTTATTTGTTATAAACCTGATGGTCATGTTGACTTACATAGGAAAGCCACTGTAATTCACCTTGGTTAAACATTCATTAATTAGCACTGTATATTGCAAGACCTTACACAAAGTGAACGTGTAATGACCTGGTCTTCAGTTCATTGAGTAAGTACTTTGTGCTTCAGACAAATTTTGAAGAGACTATTTACTAACTTTTAATCTGATATTTTAGAACTTAATAGGATATCTATATGTTTTTATTCTTTCTAATTAGAATAATAAGGGGTTAACTACATATCTCAGTCAAAAGCCTGAGTTCTCAGCTCTGAGACTCACATTTCCTTTAGTAATTCTGTTAAGCTTCTGCAATAGTACTATTATTAGTAATAAGTACTAGTATTAAATTAGCATTATGAAAGAAGTAATTACTGTAAGATGTGGAAGATATATAAATGATTTCACTACATAAATAAACCAAACAAAAGTCAAAATCCAGGATTGTAACCATTTCTTTCTGAAATGGGTGTAAAACCTAGAACTTGTTAGGATTCTAAGTGCTTTCACTAAAATAAATGAATAAATAAATAAAATAGTTTCTGTTAATATCATTACTTGTGAATTTTACAAGTTCTCTATGATTTTATTAAGGGCTGACATGGTAATAGTAATGAATGATACACAATTACAGTGTTCTTCTATGAAAAGTGTTACATTTTTTTTTCACATGACTTCCCCAGAGAGCTCATGGTTTATTTTGCAATACTCAGTGCTCTTTAGTACCTTAACCAGTATATGAATTACTGGCTGTCTTTGCAATCAAATTCCTCCATACCAGTCATACTTCATTCTCACAGAATAAATACTACAAGTTGATTACATGCTTTTACATGCTTGTTTCTGTGTATTATTGAGATTGTGTACAGAAGTTGCATTCTAACTCCACAGACTTCTCTCTCTCATAGGCTTAGAAGCAACCTTTTTATTATTATTATTATTTTAATAGCATCACTTCAATTGCCACAGACACCTGGAAGCAATTCTGCGATTAACAATTCAAGCTACAAGAGAAATACCATTTGTGACAGAAAACAATGGAAATGATACAATAAGGCTATAATTATTTAACCAAAAAGAACCAAAGTTCTTAACCAAAGATCAAGTAAATAACTTTTCTCTGGCAGAGATATTAATTTATCAGGAGATTTACATGAGCAGATGGGAGTGGGAAAAGTACTGTAATATGAGGGTGTAAAATGAAAACCTCTCACTCTTCAGTGGTAATGAGCCTTTTGTGGCACATTACTAGACAGCAATCTATCCTTGAATGAAAGAAGCGTGTCAGAGAGAAAGAAGCAGTACTCAGTGAGGTATGAGAAACAATGCATTTTCAGAAACAAAGCCTGTGAGAGAAACCTTTCTGCTAAAGAAAGTGAATTCATCTGCTGAGTAAAGTTTATTTCAAATAAAAAACATAATAGTGGATTTTTAAACTAAGATATGACTGCATATCCTAAGACATACACATAAGCCCCGAATGTGCTCAGAAACATACACAAGAAATTACTGCTTCCCTCTCTTAAGACTTCAAAGCAGAAGATAATGATGATGATACATTATCTTCCCTGATACTTATATTAGGAAAATTATTATGACATCTATAATCAAAAGTGATTTTTTTTTTGTTTTGTTTTAGTTTTTGTTTTTTGTTTTACTTCAAATGCCAAAATTACAGCATTGGAAGCTAGAAATTCCATGGGAAGAAGTTTATTTTTATCTCTTGACCACAGCATCATCCTTATTTATTAAGACCATGGAACTTATATGGTTGAACTGCTGAAATAGGCCAGAGAGAATAATTTTCTGCTGCAAAGATCTTCCATGCTCCCCACCGTGGTCATTACATTTCAAAGTGGAATGGGTCATTGGAGCATAATATATTTCATGAAGGTGTGCAGTGGATATGATTCAGTGAGTCATATCTAAAGAACAAAGGTGGGATTGAAGGAAGATAAGATTTAAAACTGTCTTATCTGTAGAAAAACTTTCTGTGTTCAATGTAAGAGAATAGGAACCCATCCTGTTATACATATAACAGAGTTGCTTATAACTAAACATAATAAAAACAAAAGACAACTGATGAGTACAGGTCTGGAAGTATTTCCTGTCTTCATCAAGACTATATCTAGCAAGCTCTTCTAGAACATTTATCTTTACAAGGCTAGTATTTTATATGAGCCTCAGTTTCATTACTTTGTTCCATTTTTTTTCTCCTCATAAGTGTGAGCCTTTTACCCATCTAATAATTTCACTAAGTGTACTTATTCATGGACTTTACTAATAGATTAGATAAATCTTCCCTAAAAACTTTATTAATGATCAGATCTTTCAGTTTATCATAACATAAGGAGAATAATAGTGAGTTCATGAACAAAAAAAATCAAAAGTTGAATAATAATCTGATGCTAAATGTGTTGAAGCAAAGTACTTTAAGATATTTATTTTGAAGCGCTATTTTTATTCAAGAATAATATATTAATACTCACATAGAATCATAGAACAGATTAGGTACCTTAAAGATCTTGTTTCAACCCCCTCACCGTGGGCAGGATTGCCACCCACTAGATTAGGCACTAGATCAGGCTGTTCAGGGCTCCATCCAACCTGGCTTTGAACATGTCCAGAGATCCACAGCTTCTATGGGCAGCCTGTGCTAGTGTCATACCACACACTCAGTAAAAAAATTCCCTTTGTCCTTGCATTATTATATTGTGAAAAAAAGTTGGTTTTTCTCCTGCTAAGGTTTCCTTGATGTACTGGAAGACCATAATGAGGTCTCCACTGAGCCTTCTCTTCCCGAGCCTGATCAAGCCCATATTCCTTAGCTTTCCTTCACAGAAGAAGTGTTCCATCCCTCTGATGATCTTTGTGGCCCTCATCTGGATCGGCTCCAAAACCTCTATGCCTTTTTTTGTGTGCTGAGGACTTCAGATCTGAACACAGTACTCCTGGCATGGACTCAGAGTGGCAGAACAGAGAGTGTCAGTCACCTCCCTCTCACAGCTTTTGATGGAGCTCAGGATGCCGATGGCCTTCCAGGCCGCGTGTACACACTTTTAACTTACACCAACCAGAACATCCTCAGCAGGGCTGCTCTCAAGGAGTTCTTCTCCCAATATGTACACATTTCTGGGACATACTGAAGCATTTGAAAGGATTTAATTGCTACATTATAGTTCATATTGGAAATCTAAATCCCTTCCACTTATGTCACCTTAATTTTGATACTAAATAAATAATCTCAATTTATGATAACTTTCATTTCTCTGCCAGCACTCCTGAAAGCAACCTTCTCTTTTTACATCTGTACATTTTCTTATGTTTTAACTAAACACAACATCTCGTCTTAATACTTGCATCCAAGTCTGGTGTTTGGTAATGCAACTTCAACATATATTTTTTTAAGATAATGTTTCATCTAACAGGTCTTTTGCCTTTTCCTTCTTAAAAAAAAAAGAAAAAAAAAAAAAGAAAGGATAAAGCTTGAAGCAGGATGAGAAATGTGGCAGACATAAACTGTATAAACATACATACTGAGTGGTACAGAGGGACACACAATCACAAAAAAAATACAATATGGAACCTGAAGTAAGCATTTCATCTGTTAACTTGCTGCAGGGAAGGATCACCTGTATCTAAATTATTCCCAATAATTATGTGGCAAATGACAGAGATTCTAGAATCTCCCTAGGCAACCTTATCTGACCTCATTAGAATGTTCTTTAATGTAGAACTTAAATCTCCCTTGATAACTTTTAAAACCATTAAGTTTTGTTTTATGTGTAGTAGACAGTTTTTCATAAGCCTTTCACTTTATTTGAGTACTGCAGTTCCCTCTCAGTATTGTACTCTTTAGACAAAACTCTAAGACCCTGTTGTCTCCTTTATAAGTGATGCTTTCTGAGATTCTAAGTACTGCTGTTCTTCTACTAATTATTTTGCTTCTCTTCATTTAATTATGAGATATACTGCCAATCTATTCTACTTTATTATCTTCACTTGACAAAATTCTCCATGGCCTTGTCTGCATTCTGTTCTTGAGCTTACATATACATCCTTCAGCTTATATCTGCTCAAGTAACGCAAAAGTCTGTTCTCACAATATAGAAAAGCTGTTCTCACAATTCACTACACAAGCCATTCACCTGAGAGATATCTCCAAATGTTTCTTGAAGTCTGCAGACTTTGTGCAGTGACCACTTACTTGCTGTGGAAAGCCTATCCCTCTGGTGCAGAACCTTTCCCTAACCCAAGCCTGACCCTCCCCTGGGTCCATGCTGTTTTCTTAGGCCCTGTCACTGTCACCAGAGAGCAGTGCTTCCCTTTGGGGCTGCAGCCATCAGGAGGCCTCCCCTCAGCCTCCTCTGCTCTGGGCTGAGTAAACACAGGGCCCTCAGCTGTTCCTCATACATCTTGTCCTCTAGGCACTTAACTATTTTCATTATCAACCTGCTTTGAATACGCTATAATAGCTTTCGTTTCTTTTTATATGTCACATTTCAGTTTTCTTTTCTTCTTCCCATTTCAGAATGAACCTGTTCCACAACATAATCAGGACTTTGCCCTAGAAAATGCATCTTTCAAAGATTTTGTAGATGGAAATATGTATATAAGTGTTATGCAGCAAATGCTCAAATATTCTGGTTCTTTGAGTAAGTTTTTCACCTAATTTACATAAACTGCACATAGTTGGGCAAGGAGCTTTACTTACACTGTTCCATTAATTAACGAATTCCAAAAGGAAACACTGGAGGGGGAAAAAGGAAAACATGCACACATACAAAACCTGATATCCCACTGAGGATTGATTTGTTTTATTTCTTAATGCTTACAGATATTCCTCTGCTCCTCTGGAAAAAGATTTTCTAGCATGATCTATGTAAACACTGATACTGCCTGTACACCTGCCTCTAAAATTCTTTTTCAGGGCTTTTGCCCAGGTGCATATGATTATATTCAAAATTTGTGGGCAGAAGGAAATATACTTTATACTTGTCAATCCAGTATATTACTTTAAGCTAAACTGTAGTTTAATATTCTAAAAAAATATCCCCCCCCCCCACCCCCACCCCCCCTCAAGTTATTGTTTGACCAGTCATGACGATGCTAACATTTATACTTCATGTTTTTTAATTATTACAGAAAAGTCCTGTTAATTATTGTATATAAATTTCATTGGACCGGTCCCTTCTGTGTTTTTATTCCCTACTTGCTAATATATTCTTGGGGTCTAAAAGTCAGCAAAAAGAAAGGATATTGTGTGCCCCGGTGGCGCAGTGGTAGGAATGCCACGTTGCAACACCGGAGGCCCTGGGTTTGAATCCCCCCTGTGGCGCAAGTGGTAGAAGTGCCGCTCTGCTACCCAGGGACTCGAATCCCGGGGGTTGGACTCAATGATCTCTAAGGTCCTTTCCAACCCGCACGAGACTGTGATACTGTGATATTCAAGAATAAAAGTTCTGGACTCAGATAAAATCCTGAAAAATAAAAATACTGGAAAATTAAACAGTACCCCAGATATAAGCAAGACCATAAAAGCAGCTTCTCTAGCTAAAACATCAAGAGGTATATATAGTATATTAAGATCTAGCTAGGTATATATATATATATATTTTATTTTGGTTTATTTTTGTGTTATAAACTTAGAGCCCTTAAACTGGTTATTTCTGAGACATTTAGATTTGTGGTTATCTTCTGATGAGTTGGAATTATCCTTTCCCTAATATTTTGGATGTTCATTTGTGGTTTGTTTGACACTGCAGACATTTGAACTTAATAATTTTTTTTGCTTTTAGTTATTGTATCTTCAGCAGAAATATTGCCTGAAGTGACACCGGAAAGTTTAAGATATGTGTGCATGAACAAACCTCTTGTTATTATCCAGTATCCTTATACAATACAGGACCATGGTTAGAGCTGTGACAAGCCACTTGAAAGCAAACTTTCAAGCCCTTCAGTGATCTGAAATAAAAGCTGTAGGATAAGGAAGAAATAGGCTCTCTCACTCCAGAAATATACATTTCAGCTGAATGAATCTCGTTATACAGTGTATTTCACTGAGACAAGTTATGAAATACCTAATAGTGCATTGCTGTATATACATAAATTGCTACCTCTCAAATGTAACTACATTTCAGTGTTAGTCATACCAGACTTCTTCACTGTTCTTTCCTTTACAGCATTTTTTATAAGAGGTCTAGGTCTGTATCATCTGTGTCTTGTAGTCTAAGAAGTAATTTAAAATAGCAAGAAATAAAAGGCTACAGAATGCGTTATTACACTTACTTCTGGATTTCCTAGCTACTGTCAAGTTCTTAGGGGCAAATTCTTTAACCACAAACTCCTATATTGTGCTATGTATTGAAAGGCTTTGTCCTATTTGTGTAACCATAAGCAGAGTTGAGATATTTTCTTTCTCTGCTAACTTTGCTGCAGTTTAAAAGTGATCCAGAACTACATTCTAAATTGACAAAAACCAGATAATCATTGCTCTCTTCACACACTCCCATCCTCATGAGTTTATATACACATAGATACATTCCCACTTTCCTCTGTTCCAGATAGGTGTTTAGGATGCAAAAATCTAAACAAATTTTAGGAAAGGTAAGTGCAAGGGTCCTACTGCCTGTAACTTTACTCAGGAGTCTTCTCATGTATGTATCTTATTAACTTTTTAATACATATTTTTATACAGTTCCTTACGACCCAGTAGAACCCAGAGTCATAAAAGAGGAGGAGCAGTAGTCTTTATCCTCATTTTAAATAAACACTCATGTACAATCTCAGGGCAGCCATATTATGCATGGGGTGAATTTGTGCTTTCTGCTTTTTGTTCTTACCTTCTTACCCATGGCACCGTCTTTGAATAATACATCATCTGTATTCCTTACTCTAATGATTTACTAAGCCTATAAATCATTTGAAACACTGTTCAGGCTGATGATGTGTTTGAGTAATACTTCATCACAAGAAGAAACAGATGATACATAACTCTCAAGATGGCGCTGTATAGAAAGGAAGCCTGGAGCATATTATGTTGTGTGCAATACACATTTTCAAAAGGGCATGCCACTAATGGAGCTACTCTCACTTTTAGGCTGCATGTCACAGTCTTTATCAGAGGAGTTTAATAAACTTTATTGTTTCAGGAAAGAGATATCACAAGATGAACAGATTCTGCTGCAATCTGGTTTGTTTCTCAAAGATCCAGTTTGGATATTTGTTCTTCAAATGTATAAAGCAATTGTAATTTCCATTATAGAAAAAATAATATAAAATATATACCAAAAGCAAAGCCATGAGAATAAAGAAAGAAAGCTAGAGAGTATTTAGTGACTATACAGATACAAAATTTAACCAAAACTCAAAATTTCACCTGTGATGAAATCTTATATTCAACAAATAAAGGTTCATCATCTAAGCTACAAGGTGTTGAAAGCTCAATAAGTCAAAAAATTTAGGCATCATTTCAGATAGATACCACCTGAATTTAGGTAAAAGGGATTCAGGAAGTAGAAAAGAAGATTCAAAAAGAAGATTCAAAAAGATTCAAAGGTAGAGCTGTTCAAATCATTAGACTTTTAGTTCCATAACAATGTTGAAATTGTAAAACAGATAATAATGTTTTATCTGGGAAATGAACAAATAGAAAAATCAAAACACTTTAAATAATTAAAAGAACAAAAACTTTGAAAAACTTTTAATCCAAGCTAAGTTTATTTTGTTTTGTAGAATTTTTTCATTTTTAAACTTTGAATTAGATAAATTTTGGATCCAAATTAAAACTAAGAACAAAATATTATAACATAAATGACATAAAAATAACATCTTCAGTTGGAAACCATTCCATGAGTTCAAAATAAATTTATGATTTTCTCTCTCTCTCTCATTTTTTCTTTTTTCTTTTTTTTTTTTTTTCCAATTGAGATTACTTTTTAGAGAAATAAAAAATTAAGAAATGCAACCAGGCTTATCCATGTTATGCTGGACTGTTCTTTGCAAACTTGGTGAGATAGTACTATGTAGAAAAGTGCTTCTTCCTGTAGTTTTACAGGGCAGACTATTCTGAGTGTGTCACAGAGTAATGAAGAGAAAATAGAAGAAAAATCACAAGTACCTACACTTATGATTTGTTGGACTTGATATTTGACTTTAATGAAATCTTTCTGAAAGGCCATGCCTTTGAATGATGAACTCTGCAGTTTTGCTGAATATCATCATTTATCAAAAATGAACAAAAGTAAAACCAACAATATTAAATTAGTAAATGAAATTATAGAAAGTGATAAGGGGATGGTAACATCCAAGGCATTCCAAGGACTACAAATATGAGCCTGTATATAAGTTGTGGTGAAATAAATGGAGTACACTTGGGGACAAAAGCAAGTTAGAAGATGTGATGATGTAAAGAAACTTCTAAATCACTGTAAATTACCATAGTAATACTTTTCCTGTTTATTGGGGTGAGGTGGGGGGATGCAGAGTGTGTGGGGGGGGTTGAGGGGGGGCAATGAAATACTTTTCACTGAACTGCAAAACTTGATTCACTGCATTTCTGTTGACTGATTCTGATTTACTATCGAGGAAAGCTCCAGAATGTATGTAAAAGAGAAATATGAAAATTAGTTATCTGTAACATTGTTTCCTGATTTTATTTTGTTATTTTTGTCCATAAAAGAAAGAAGACAAAAGAAGGGAATGTTGCAACCATTTTTTTCCTTAAGAGCCAAATGCATTGTACAATTCTTCATGACACAAAGATGATTAATTTTTTTTTCTTTCTTTTTATTTATTTATTTTATTTTTTTACTTAGAATGATCTTAAAGATCATAATCTTGATATATGGATGCTTTAACATTGTAAAAAGGTCAACCTTATAGAAACTGATGCAATCCCCAAAATAACGGGAGATTGCTGAAGAATTTCTTTGTTGTAGAATGAAGAGAGGTTCTGATGTATGGAATTTTAACTTCAGCTATAAACAGTTTGATTCAAAAATGTCAAAATAAAAAGAGTAACATTTACTTTGATGAAATTTGATAGTGAAGTGAATTAGGTTATTTTCAAAATTATTAAAAGTTCCAAAAAGTTGGCAAAAATAAGGATTAGTGAATGGAAATAAGTCTTTTTTCCAGTATGGAAATTCTTGTATGTGTATAAAAACACAGCAGCAAGGAATTACAGCAGGAAATAACAGAGGTTTTGGATGGCCTTCAAAATTCTGGATATTTGGTATGTATACTTTTGTTAGTAGGAAGTGAAAGAGTAGTAAGTTCAAAGTATTCATTAATGTTAACATCTCTTGTGTTCAAAATAATTAAATGCAAATAGTTGATGGAATAAAGGGGTTGAGTTAGTCCTTCCTCTAGAATATCTGATAATTAATTACTTCTTAGGTGAATAACTGGAAATCAAAATTATACGAGCATCATCTTCCAGGTTTGTTATTTTCACGATGCAGTTGTTCCTTTGTCTTTCTCTTCTGTATCAGACCATGATATCATTTGGGTTTCCTATAGAACCATAATATAAATATGTTGTAAATAACAGCAAATGACTAGCTCTTCCAGTGTTTACCCATTGCTTCCTTCATAATTAAGAGGTGTCTCTGTCTTCTGAGAAGAAGTGCATAAAGATAGAAATCTCTTCTCCAGATAAGAAATCATACAAGACCTATTGAATACAAAATATATATTGAGATATTATCAAGAAACAAATAAATTACTGAAACTCTGTTAGATCTTAATTTATCTCTGTGCAGAAGCCAGTAGTAAAGGTATTGGAACCTTCTTTATCTGCTGCCAGCTTACTACATTTCAAACAGAAATAAAAGAGCTAAACTGGTCGGTATATAACATTAGATCAGCGGAGTGAATTTCTGTGGGAGAGCTACAAATGCAAACAAGCAAGAGAATTTATGAACTGAATAAAGGAACTCTCTACTGAGAAGAGTGGCATTAGGGAAACGATTTCTCATACTTGATTTTATGTACCTTCTACTGCACTGCTTAGGGAAAAGTAACCTTGTTTCATGTTGTAGACAATGAGGCTTTTTTTTTTTTTTTTTTTTTTTTCTTTTGCTGATCATCTAGATGACTAATAAGAAGTAGAACTTCTGGCTTAAGTGCTAATTACTCAATTAATTGTTGTACAGGTTTGATTTTATTGGGAGCATTAGATGTACTTTGCTGGACTTTACAAGTACTGTTTTTTTCAAGTTCCTTTAAAGAAACAGTGTACTGGTTTTTAAATTCACCTACTTTTACTGCTTGTGCAATGTTTTCGTATAGCAAAGAGTTACTTGGAAAGGAAAAAAACTGTTTTGGAAAAATAGGGAAAAACTTCCTAATAGAGAAAAATAGATAGAACTGTTTTATATAAATATTTAATGAAGAGAAAGTATATATGCATAGAATCTGTCTGCTCAAAAAGTTTGTCTCCCTTCTGCTTTTAAGCTTCCTTCAAGTACTGGAAGATAACAATATCTTCCCAGATCTTCCTCTTCCTCAGGCTGAATAAGCACAACTCCCTCAATCTTTCTTTATAAGTGTTCTCCATCCCTCTGACCTTCTTTGTGGCCTTCCTCTGGATTCACTCCAAAAGCTCTACATCTTTCCTATGCTGGGCCCCCAAGACTGGGTGCAGTACTCCAGATGGGGGCATAATGAAGACACTTCCAGGCCTCACCATTGGCTTGTGTCAATCTTTTGATCCACCACAATCTCCACGTCCTTCTAAACAGGGATGTTTGCAAGGAGTTCTTCTCCCAGTTCTTCTCCCACATATCTTGCATTTGGACTTGTTGAATCTCAATGGATTCATATGGGTCCATTGTCCAACTCCCTTTGCATGGCATCTGTTCCTTCTGTTTGTTCAACTGCACTGCTCAGATTAGTGTCATCTTCAAACTTTGCTGAGCTGCAATTGAACTCACTGTCTGTGTCATTTATAAAGATGTTCAAGAGCAGCAGTCCCAAGACAGCTCCCTAGTGGATATTACTTGTCACTGGCCTCCCCCTAGGCACAAATTAATTGGCCAAAACCCTCTGTAACCATTAAATCAGTTCCTCATCTATTGAACAGTTCACCCTTCAAATCTATTACTTTCCAACTTAAGGATAAGGATATGATGAGGGGCCGTATCAAAGGTCTTTCACATGTCCAGATAGATGGCATCTGTTACTCTTCCTTTGTTCACTGAAGCTGTGTCTCTCTCATAGATGGTCTAAAGTTGGCCAAGCACAGTCTGCACTTGGTGAAGCCATGATGGCTGTCTTGGATCATCTCCTTATTTTGCATGTGCCTTAACATACAAGCTTGTAAGTGGACCTATTCCATGATTTCTGTGAATGGTAGATCCTGTTTGATAAACCCAATTCCACTCTATGATAAGGTGAACTGCTTAGTGGGTGAAGGTAAGGCTGTTGATGTGGTCTGCCTGGACTTCAGTAAAGTCTTTAACATTGTCCCCAACAACATTCTTGTGGAGAAGCCGGCTGCCCACAGTTTGGATGTGCGTACTGAGGGATTTTGCTCCCCCCATGAGAGACATAGGAAGCCTGACAGTGAGGACTGAGGCTAAGTCCTGTTCTTTATTTCTGCAGTGAAGCCTGCATCCTGAGAAGTGTCCATGTACACTGAACAATGTAATCATTATAAATATAAAAAATCATGCTATTACACCTGGACTGGGAAAGTAAAAGGGAAAATGCTTTGTAGAGGAGTGGATGTTGTTTTTTAGACCATTTAACACTGTTTGGAAAACCAAATAAGATTTCAGGTGAAGAATGAGTACCTATGTAGCTGATAGCTAACCCATACACAACAAACTTTGGTGTCTGTTTACAGGCCTAGTTATATTCACAGGAATCCAGTTACTGTATTTAGTCTTGTTCTCCCATCTAATAAAGGAACTGATGGGTACTACTGACAATGGCCAGGAGGTCTACTGATATCCTTTGCAATAACATATTTCCTTATCTGTTTTCAGTTTTTTGTACTGTACAACATTTGCCTGGTTTTTAGCTAGTAATAATGAATGTTGCGAACATTTGATTTAATATTAAATTATCTGAAGAATATATGGGCTAATCAATGTGACATATAAATTACCAAAGTGGCTTTGATTGAGTGTGGAATCTACAAAGGTTGTCAGAGACCAGATGATTTTTCCTGACACTTGACCTTGGCCTTAGAACACATATATCTAAATTATATATTGGTAATATGATTGTTCTGTTAAACATTTGACATTTATATTTTGTGCAAAGAGAAAATATCAAAACTAAAACTTTAAAGTAGCCCTCTGCATTACTCTGAATTTAAACAAGTTAAAAAAAAGAAGAGCCTACAAGTCACATGCTTTTAGGGAGTTGTTTTTTTTTTGGTAGTAATCAAGAAATTAAAGTGTTTAGTATTAGAACATGTGCACATATGCAAATATACACATTTTGAAAATACGTGTTTTCCATGGAAATTCATTGTTCTTATTTTGGTTTGTCATTGAATTTTTGTGCAGAGTGCGCTGGTTTTGCCATTTCCCAGAGGGGCATTTCACTTAATTTCTTTTTGGGTAATCTGGTGCTCTAAGTTTAAATTTAAAGTTTAGAAGAACCATTTGATTTTAATAACTTTTATGTGCAGTGCTCCATTGAGTTTGGATTTTAGTACATAGAACTACTTTTCCATAAGGTGATTTTTAGTAAATCCCTGTGTGTAAAAGAAAGATAAACACACATCAGTGACTTTGTTATTGCAATTAAATTGTTGGATTTTTACATTTGAATATGTTTTGAGCATTGAAAAGCATGAAGAGACTGTTTTCTCATGTTGGTCATAGACACTTTTCTAACAACTTTAAACTGCCAGTTTTCTGAGATCTCAGAGAATATTAAAATGCCATGGATTTCTAAATATATACAGTCAGGTCAGGAAAGCAATATTTCTTCAAAGACACCATTAAGTCAAACTCTTGAACAACATCCATCTTTTTAGATTCTGCACTCTTAGGCAAATGCTTATTTATTTACTTCTTAAATAAAATTCCACAGCTTCCTCCATTTTTCTATGCTTACCGACTTTGCCTTAATTGCATTCATTTCAATTAATTGCAAGACTGTGTCTATAAACTTGAATCTATGCAATGTGAAGCACTAATCTCATGCCCCTTCCAGGATTTGCAGATTGTTTCTTTACTTGTACTTTTTTGTTTCATTTTTCTTTTTTTCTCTTTTCAGTCCAAATGGCATATAAACATACATAAATCTCTATAAATCAGGAGATATGTGCACACTGTTTAAACTTTCATCCCACAAGAAATGTTTCAGTCCTTATCAAAACTGAGAAAACCTTCTCTTCCCATCTATTAGATAAGCACAAGAAACTAGATGAAACACTGATAAAACTGTTGTTTCCCAACCAGAATGAAGGCTGGAAAAAAAAAAAAAAAAACAAACAAAAAAACCCAAAAACATTAAATCTTCCACCTTTGTTATCTATTTTTTAATTAACAGTTGAAATTAATGTGTTAAGAACATTATAGCACTGAAAAGAGCAGAACACTACGTGTAAAATTTGGGAAGGTCATAATAAAATTGCCTTGGCATTTGAAACAGTTGTGCAGTCAACACTGTTACTCCCAGTTTTGTAAAGGGTCCATAATACAGTTCATATTACATTCATTTTCAAGCCTGCAAAGTGAGTTATAAGAGTGTTTTCTTCAGCTTACCTCTTCCTTCCTTGCAGCTTGTGAGCAGAAGCATTATGGACAGAGAAAATGCTCTTCTGAGCTATGGTTTTCATGGGAAAACCAGGCTATTTGCTATACCTATGACATCAACATTTCCTTCTGGACTGGGAACCTGGACTGTTTCCCTTTTCTTCCAAAGAAACATATTTAGCAAGCCATTTCTCTTTCTGTGTTCTCTGCTATATCGGTAGCTTCTTTTGATGAAACGAGGTGCTACCTACCTATCTGTTCTTGGTAATTTCCCCTTCCTATTCAGAGAAGTTGCAACCTGTGACAAGGGCAAACTGTATCATAATATCAGTTGAGCCTTCATGAATTCTGACTTGGCAACTTAAACAAGCTTTTGACTGAACTCTGATTTAAAATTTTGGATGAAATATGGTGTTATCCTTTTGCAATTGCGTCACTCTATTGGAAAGCAAACTCTCAGAGTAAATTCCCTTTTTAATGTACATAAAGAGGCACATGCAGCCTAGAGGTATGAAATCCAGTAATTCAACAGTGTACAAACTTCTGTTTCTTCTTGGTGAAATTAGAATGGAACTGATCTCTGTTATTCACAAACGTCTGTTATTTTGAGACACCATCATACATAGAGCATGACTCATTGGCACCATATGACAGACTTACTATTTTATTTACCTACAAACTTGCAGTATGGATTTGTAGTCTCACACTGCTTAGATTGGTGATCTAAAGCAGAGATTTCACCTCTGCTAGTGCTGGTTTAACAGTACTGCTCAAACTAAATTTACACTAGGTTTTCTGCCATTACAAGACAGTGCCGTTCAGGAAAATAATATTAAATCATACAGCTTTATTCAATGTAAAGAAGAAAAGAGTGCAATGAGAAAGAGAAAGCTGCCAATATATGAAGGTAGGTTGTGACTAGCTGATGTTCAGCTTTAACTGAACATTTTTCTTCAATTCATTACAAACCATGGGATTTGCCACACTTTTCTGTAGTAATTTTTTCCTGATACCTACAAATTTAGTTTCAGAATTCATGCCTCCTTACCAAATGGATGTTGGCATGATTTAATTTCAGTCAGTTTAGAAGGAAAAACTGAAAAATTACTGAAACATTAGGATTCTTATTTTACGAGGGATGAGAATTTTGTATCCTTCTTTGAACTTTCTTGTCTCTGAAGCTAACACTTCATAATCTTCAAGTACTCAAAAAAGTCTTGTTGACACTCACACTAACATAATAACCATTTTAGTCACTAAGATGTTTAATGCATAGTTCCTGTTTAAAATGCAGCATGTTTGTTTGTTTGTTTTGTTGTTTTTTTTCCCTATAACTTTTCAGAAGGAAGTTGTTCTCAACAGTAGTAGAGGCATTTGAGGCTTAGCAGATTGTTCTATGAAGTACACTAGATCCTTTTGTCTTTCATTGGCACCCACAGGAGTCCATAACACCAAACAGTAGAGGATATGGGTTTTGGTAGCATCTGGCTTCTTGGCTGACTCCCCAGATACTATTGGCAGCTTTGCATTTGCTTTCAGAGCTGTCATGTTGTTAAGTTCCTGATAGGCTGTTAGCGTTATTGTGCACTTTCAGACATGAATTTTTGACTCACCTTTGTTTTGAACACATTTTATCTGGAGTTGCAATTTTTTCAAAACTAAAACATTCAAGAACACATGAAGGAAGAGTCCAAGTTGCAATTCATATAAATAAATAAATCAGTTTGATAAAACAAAAATGTGTACGCAATATTAACCTATCCTTTCACGCAGTGTGGCTTCATCTTGACATTAGAAATCAAGTTTCAAAATATAACAGCAGAATCACAGACTGAATGTCTGTAGGTACGAAGGTAGCTCGGTGCTCAGTTACATCAAAGATTTAGGAAATGACATGAAGAATCCCATGATAGACCATAGGAGCCCACTAAGTCAATCACACATCCAATTTATTTCAGTTCATGCAGAATCTGGAACAAAATCACAATTCAAAATCCTTTGGGCTAGGTTTGGCACTTCACTGCAGCCTCACACAGAGCCCCAGTATGGCCTGCCTCTCTTCTGAAACCACTGAATCTGGAATGAATCCAGCCACCGACACTTTAGTGGAAGCATATTCACTGTGAGTCTGTGATCATAGCATAAACAAAATAGTCTGTGACTGCCAGCATACCAGAATGTTGTTGGAAAGAAACATATGGGTAGAAATATTAATTCAGTAATGTGAACATTTACTGCTATGACATTTTCAGAATAAACAAATTCTCTTTTTAATGATTGTCCATTCCATTTTTTATGTGATTTATAGCATAGATATATTTATATGGAGCTGGAACTATTTATTCTCACACACTGCAACAGCCAACCTAAACCTAAATGCATAATCAGCAATAAGAAAAAGATAGAGTATGTGTTTTACACATTCCTTACATTCCTCAGTAAAAAAAAAAAAAAAAAAAAAAAAAAAAAAAAAAAAAAAGTTGATATCCTTTTATTTCCAATTTTTTTAAATTTTGTTTTAAATTAACAGATTGAATAAAAGACCACCAATGAAAATCCAGTGCTTACAAAATGTTACCCCAGAACTTCTAAGATACCACTGTATTTCCTTTTATTTAAACAACTTATGTTATTATGTTATTGTGCTGCAACTACATTTTACAACTTCTAACTTTTTAATAAAGACCACCATCTTGTATTTATACATGTGCTGTATGCAAGAAGAAAACTTAGTTATAAGATATAATTGATATATAAAACTGTCAAATCTTAATATTCTGAATTATATATTTATAATTAGCATGACTGATCATATTTCATCCTATTTAGGGAACAAATATGAATAACCACTTCTAGCAATTTTAAATCTAATTCAGGAGTTCTACATAATGGGGGGAGGGGGGGGAAAGAAAATAAAAAAAAAAAAGAAAAAAGCCTGATGTACTCATAAAGCTCAAGGAATTTGATTGTAAACTTTCCCAGATACACTGAAGCAAAAAGAACATTTACAAAACCAAAATGTATCAACCTGTAGAGTGGCATTGCATATCATGAATTTTCAGATAAATTATTAGCCTTTTCTTGCATATTCACTCATCTTCAATGCCAGCTTTCAACTGTGAGATTTTTGTAGTTGTGTATTGTTCATAAAGCTGTGTATAGGAATTTAATATGGAAAAAATAGCAGGTATTAGTTGCTGTGGTGCTGGTGGGCGATGTTCTGTTCCGCGTGAAAAATGAAAAGATATGAAACAAGGAAAGTGGTGGTAACAACATAGCCTAACTACATAAAATGAGTGAAAAACCTTTTGAAGGTAGAATAAAAAGGGAGAATATTGAATACTAAAAATTTCTTCTTACAGGCTGCAGAAGTAAAGCAGGTTGAACACTGATAGCAAACAGCAGGAGGCTGCAAAGACTAAAGTGCCTAAGGGTAAGAAAAGCTTAGCTATAATTCTGTCTAGATTAGCTCCATAAGATTTTGTAAGTGACATCCATAAAATAAATTGCAAAAATTATTGGAAAACAATGGAGAACATCAGTTTAAGTTGTGAGGAAATGCTGCACATTATTTCTTCTGTGTCATATTTATTTAATTCTGGGTTATGTATTCAGCACCTTGGTTACCTTTGTTTTGCTCTTTATTCCATTGAAATACATGAACATACATCTACAGGAGGGTTTGTACTGCCTAAAGATTGCACTGGAATCAAATCTGCCCTGCCTGAAAATGGTGGGATGGAAAATTCTGAGAGACAGGTAGATGCAAAGTTCTCTGTTTCTCTGAAATGTGTTCTTCAAAGGCAATCAAGGCTTGAACCAAAATTCAATTTAATCATTCTATTGAAATTCCAGATAAAAGTCTCGCCAAAATCACATATAGTAACACTTCATACTACTCAGTTAAGTAAAGATATGTTTTCTGGTATTTCTTTGTTGTAGTCCCAGTGCAACTCCTGAGAGACATCAGAACTCTAACTATATATTGCTCCAGTTGAAATAATTTGATTGTTTCAAACAATGAATTTAAATGCATTAGCAAAAATGCAGCTGCTTCACTGAAAGTCTGTAATGTAATAAAGAAAGCTACTGGTTAAGCTATTGGTTTGATTACTTATTCATTTACTTATTTCAACACTATTATGAAAGTCAGGTACAACTAGTAACATGTAAAGCTTCCATAGGAAAAGAATAAGAGTATTATATGTTCCTAATTATTAGACTGTCTTCCAGTTTTTTGTGTTTGCATTAATAGTGTTGGTTAAAAAGTCTATGCAGCCAGTTTTACACACTAACTGTGTATTCTTCTAGTAACTAAAGTTTTGCATACAAAACTGTCTAAAGATAGTCTGTAATAGGTACATGGTGATATTATTGGCCTTCAAATCCAGGCAAAATATTCATAACCAAACAAAACATTCTGCAGGATGGGGGAACTCTATGGTCCCTGTAGAAAGGCACACAAAGTCTTCTGTGAATTGTATCTCTACAACTATAAGTCTTAGAGATATATTTTTTTCATTATAGATAAACAGATATGAGGGGAAAAAGAAAAAAAAAAAAAAAAAAAGAGCCTGGAATTTGCCACATAAAAGCTTGTTCTCTTATTCATAAATGTTTAATACTAATTTCAGACTAAAAGAGAGGTAATATTCTTTGAGATATATTTTATCTTAATGATTGCTGAAAGTTTCATTTTAAAATGAAGCAAGATTTGTGGCAGAGATAAAATTTTATAGGCTAACTAACAAGCAAACAAGCCATGCTCAAGTCTTTAAGCTAAGTATATGTGGGAGACGATTACTTAAAATTTAATTTCATTATGTTATACTAATAAATGAAGGAAATTTTGATATATTCTTTTAACGATGACTCTGCTGTTATTACTTTTTTATTATTCAAATACTTACTGAGGGTTTTCAAGGCTTGTTGACAGGAGAAACATCAATTATGTTCTTCCACTATACATAACGAACCATGAACCATGTACATTACTAATGTGTAAGAAGGAGCTAATGAACCTTTCAGTTGCCTCCCTGTTATTCCCAGGAATTTTTTCATGGACAGTTTTAATTTATATAATTGAACTGAACAACAACTAAAATAAACAAAACTTCAGGAAATTATTGTATTTTTCCCATTAATTTATCAAAACAGCATATTCACTCTTTTTTTTTTTCATGTTGTCCCTCCCTCTTTATTTAAAATGATCATTAGTTATTTTGTCTTCAAATTCTTCTTGAACAATTTATTTATACTATTAACTAAAAAGTCTTAATAGTAGCTAAACCTTAAGGATTTTATGGTTTAGTATCTATTCAGTATTCCTTTTGGCATGTGTCCCTTGTCACATAGGGGGCTCTTTCTGGTGCACACTATTGCGCCATTTCAACTCCTCAGGACTGAGGTCCTACATAATAACCTCTTGTTTTCATTTTACACTTCCAGAGTCAATTTCTATCAATTTTCACATGGCCTTTTTTTTTTCTTTTTTACTTTCTACAAATAAGCCTATAATGCACAATCTCTTTTTTCTTTTATAGATGGCAAACCTGCCTCCAACACAGATACCTTTGTAATCAAGACACTGTTAAATTTGGACTCTTCTAATTTGAGTTTCGTGCAGCACATTTATTTAAAATGTTTAGTAACTTTTGCACTAATTACTTGTTTAAACTCATTCTAGCTGCCAAGCATTCTTTTATAACTGGTAAAATATAGATCATTCTGAATATTTATGTGTGATTTGTGTGCAAGTGACATTTATGATCAACACAAACTTAATTTGGTAGTGGAATCAAATAAGAAGTGTCTCTGTGTATTCTACTGGAATGATTAGTAAAGGTCATTAATCAAGAAGTCTCTTTTGTTCTCAGTTTTATGCCACATGAATGAGTAAAGATGCAAAAGAACTGAGTATATCATCAAGCATTGGCTTTCTTTATGTGAAGTATTCTATTTTCTCATTATGAACCTCCACATCCTTTATGTTTTTAATCACTTGTCTTTTATGTGTGGTCCTATTTGTGATTTATGCCTGCATAGCACTCAGGGGAAAAAATTAAAATAAAAAGAAAGAAAAGAAAAAGAAAAGAAAATGGTCCACCAAACCAACCAACCAAACCAAAACAAACAAACGAAAACACAACAACTAACATTTCTGGAATACAAAGTCAAGAATTTGACTCTACATCTGAATACTGGTAACTGTCCAAGTCACTGGCCTAGATCAGAGATTTTGGTGTACTCAGACTCAAATATTTGTAGGATTTTTTTGTTCAGCAAAGGTTACAACTGAACTGAAAAAGAAAAAAACAAGAAAAAAAAAGATTTTATTATTTCCTTCATTGTTTTTTTTTTTAGTAACTTAGTCCACAATTATTGTCAAAACTTTCACATTCAGCAGCTAAGGATAGTCCAACAACACACAGTATGAGGAGTAAGGCCTAGTCTTTTAAATTAATGTTTATTTGAATTAAAAGAGCATATGGTAATGCTGTAAAATTACGTAATGAAAATAACAAACAAGACTCTCAGAAAAAGGAGAAATAAATCTAACTTCTCAAAATGTATTAGAAATGTTTAATAACTGAGATGAAAAGATGAGATTTAAAAAGGCTTATAGTTGATGTCACTGTTGCTAACAAGACAAAGACATGTAATGTATGAAATTTGCTATGACTTTGCTGCTTGTTTCTGTTTGCTGTGAGATTAACATACGCTGGTAATAAAAACTATGCTTCAGTGAGTGTATATCAGTGCAGCGAATGCACCACCATGATGGAAGGGTATACACCAGGTTTAAATATTCCCAACAGAGGAATATAGAAAAGAGCTGCTCCAGAAGCACAAATTTTTGTTTTGACTTTAAAAAGTCTCATAATGGCACATCAAACTAACAGCATTATTGTTCTAGCCTTCACATTGTTCTGGGTCAGTAACTCAAATTCTTCACCAGATACATCATTCTAGACATTTATAGACAATAATAAAATAACTAAAAACTGAGCATTACTACTGATGAGGAAGTACCTACAAGCCTCGTCCCCAGCTTCTACCCTCCTAGGCAATTTTGTTTGTTAGCAACTGATTTAATGCAAGTTTCACTCAGAGCAGAAATCTCAAAAGAAAATGGTTTAGAATTATTTAAGCTGTTACAATCTGAACTGTAGAGCTAGAAATCAATGTATTTTCTAACATAAAAATAATCAGTTGTCTAAAACTGAGTGAGTTTTATGTTTGCAAATTTATACAGTCACAAGAACAAAATAACAAAGTATATGCAATTGTCAGAAGGAGCAAACATAAGGCAAACAAATTAATGAGCCACACCATTCACATTTCAGGAGTGCATCACAAGTTTTTATAGATAAATAAATATAAAGCTACATCTAATTGTTATTGCTAAAATGTTAAAAGAGTACCTATTAGTTAAGCCTGCATTTATTTTTTTAAATATTTCCCTCAGAGTGAGATGCCTCTTCCTCTACAAATTGCAAAGCAACCTGCTGAACCTGCGGAACCTTACACATAAATCAGTTATAAATTTTCATCTACTACATGTATTGTTTGAGTCAAGACACACAGTGTAATCAAGTGCAGTAAACAAAGGACTATAAAGCTCCCTGTAGACTATTTTACACAACCAGGAGCTTAACTGAGGCATAGATAAAACAGATGGCTTGAGTAACTCACTTATACTGCAGTGCTCAGTATGGACACAGCAGAGATGCTCTTTACTAGTCATTGTTTCTCTTTTGCTATGCAGGCTACACCTATCAGTCTAAAACTGTAACCCTTATTGAACTCCCTGCTAAATACTCCCTCCACATCTTTCCTTTAGGCTCCCATCAAGTACTGAGAGGCTGAAGCATTGTCTTCTCAGTGCATTATGCTATCCAAACTAAATAATCCTAACTTCTAAGTCTATCTTCACTGGAGAGGTGCTCCAGTCTCTACCATCTTCACAGCCCTCCTCTGGAGCCACACTAATTGGTTATGATGTGAGCCTGAGAGTTGAATGCAGTATGGCAGTATGGCAGGTAGAGTATTATGAGAATGGAAAAGAAATAAATGAAAACCTCCTTCAGTCTGCTCACTACATTTCTTTTGATTTAGCCCAGGACATGTTTGGCTTTCTGCGCTTCAAGTGCAAAATGCTAGCTTAGACTAAGCTGAAAAGTTATTGACCAATACCACCACATCCTTCTCCCAAGAGGCTGCTCTCTACCTATGTGTTACATAGGATAGGGAGCTAGGATATATGCTGTAGTGGTTTTCTGTAAGTATGGTAAAGGGATACCAGTTGGACTAGATGATCTTGTAGGTCCTTTCCAACCCTGTGATTCTATGATTCTATGATAGCCTATATTAATGCTTGGAATTGCCCTGACTCGTGTGCAGGCTCTTGCATTTGGCCTCTTTTTTTTTTTTTTTTTTTTCCCCCCCACATGCCCACTTATTGAGCAGGACCAGGTTTCTCTCTGTGGTGTCCTTTCCCTCCAGTGTGTTGACCCACCACACAGCTTGGTGTCATCCATAATGTTGCTGAGAGTACACTCAATACCATTCTCCATGTCAACATCAAAAATACTAATTAGTACTGGTCACTATATGGATCTCTGAGGAACGTCACTGTACAATGATCTCCACCTGGACATTGAGCAGTTGATTGCAACACTTAAGGAAACCATCTAATTCTAGCATTGTTTTGAGGTATCAATAGAAAACTCGATTGTTAACTGTTGTGTTTCACATCTTTACTGAAATAAAAAAGGCTTTCAATAAAATCTCACCACTCTGCTAGGACTGATGCCTATTATTTGTGAAAAGCTTCATCTCTCTAGTAGCCTTGAGAAAAAATAAAAAAATAAAAAAGGACACACAAAACATATTTTTCTTCACAGCAGTATTGTCTGATTCTCAGTTGTGGCTCTTCTGCTTGTTTCCCAAGGCAATAGGCACCTGAAGTATTTTCCTGTAAAAGAAGTGTACTGCCCATTACTTAAATCACAGTACTTTTATCCAGTTTGAACATGAGACCCTTGTCCTAGACATCCTGTGGAGAAAAACAAGGTTTTAGAACTAATGTCAATTCTTCTCTAAATTCACAGTTTTAACCACACACAAAAAGTAAATGTCAAATGACTAAGATAAGTAAATTGCAGAGATTGTTAACCAAAGTCGTTTTCTTAGTGGGTACAAAATGGTAAGCCACTTTGAAAACGAAGGTATTGAATGTAAGACCTGAATAAACTCAGCCTCCAAGAGCTCTGCTAAGATTGGGGTTCACCTTGAAAGTCATTTTCATCATACTTCTCCTTCTTCTCCTGTCATCTGCAAATTTCAGAAGATAAATAAATAACTGAACTGAGATTCTTCTAAGAGCAAAGGTAAATAGCTAGGACTGAATTAAAATAAATCAATAAATATATTTGCTAGTTCTTCCTGAAAAAGTAGCTGAATGTTTATGATCAACCCTTTATAATATTTTCTTCAGATGAATTTACATTAGGTGAAGGTCATTTAGCATGAAAACACTTTTTGTGGATTTTGAAGTATCAAGATACAGTTCTCATCATACAGATGCTAATAACTTAATATTGTAGGAAAGACTGGTAGAGACCCACCAGGTTCTAAGCAGGAGAAATGCAGATGAGCTGAGAAATTAAATTATGTCCTGAAAGCTGGGAGCAAGCTTCAAGCATATTCAAACTAAGAGCTTCATTCTGTTATCTGTCCTCAGTTTTAGAACTTCCATTGTGATAACCCTTACAGGATTAAAGCAGAGAATTTTACTTTTTTCTGTATCTCCTCAGAAAGGTCACTACAGAGCAGTTGCTCAGATCTGTAATACTGCCACACATCACAGTTTTACAGTTAAGGAACTTTGATAGTCTACTTTGACAGAGTAAATATGAAGCTACTCCAAGTGTGTAAAATAGCTTATATTATCTTCTGAATAACAGTCACTCGCTAGTAGGTGATTACTTGACCACTTGCACTGTTGCAGCATTCTTCACTGGGTTCAGTTAATCAAGGTAATTTCAACTACAGAGTTTGTGTTTTCTTTGCCTAATGTCTGGAACCTGATCAAATCTTTTAGCATGATGAATGGACTCTGGTAGATGGGAAAAGAACAAGAGGGAAATGGAAACGAAAAGGAACAAGAGAGAAAGGGATAAGAGGGAAAGAGAAAGGGAAAGGAAGTTGGGGGAGAGGAGATATTTCAAAAGTAAGAAAGTCCATTAACAGTAAAAATCACTTGTAAGGTGATAACGTGAATAAACTTCAGAATGCATATGTAGTTACATTTCTTCTTCAGCACTTACTAACCTGTTCTTGGTCTCCTGTATATTGCTGCCAGATCTCTTCTCCCTAGGCAGCTCTCTCCAGGTTAGCTGAAGAAAAGTGAAGGGTACAGGAAAATATAAAAGCACGCAAAAGGAGGCAGGGAAAAAAGATGTAATACAGTCAAGGAGGCTTCTTGTGTAACTTTAGTTAGTGTTCTTGCTATATTATCAAGAAAAAAATTCTCATAAGCATTAAAAAACTGGTCTAATAATTGCATATAATCAAACTAAGAACTAAATCCCCTCAGAAGTATAAAAACAATAAATAAGAAAAATTGAAAGCTATTTTGAAGGACATATGTAGGAATGGCCAAAAATACATTCAGTATTTTCATGGGGTAGAAGTAATTTTGCACAGAAGGCTTTTAGCCTTCCTAATGTGTAAAGTATTATTCATATAGTATGACTGTCAGTAAGACAAAACAGTTCTTTTTGCAGTAATTTTTCTCTTAACAGTACCAATACTTGATTAATCATAACACATTATAATATTAATTTCATTAGCATGCAGTAAATAGTATAGATGGTTTCCAGAAAACTTTTATGACATCTTGAATATTCCAGTGATTTCAAGTTGTATTTTTCAGCTACAATTCTTTTTGTAGCTGTACGTAAAAATGAGCTTACAAAAAAGAAACCCTCAAAATGGTAGTCTTCCTAGGGCACTAAGGAAGACTATAGTAATTTTTAAAGGTACTTATTTATATCTCTCAGTAATAGAGAACATGAAGCAGACATGCTCTCAAAGACTGAGATGCCCAGGTAACCTGTTTTCTGTATGATCTGAACATTAATTATCATGTTGCATCTAAGACTTCTCTCTTTTTAGACCAGGAAATCTAGGCATGGGAAACCTTAGTTCACAATGATTCCTGCTCCAACTGATACCATGGATGCTGTCAGCTGGAGGTACTCAGTCTTAGAACTTCAGCCTGATCCTGAGAGTCATTTTCAGACTGTAACTTTTTATCCACTTTGCCATAGTGAGTCTTAGAGCCATTCATACAAGTAGCTTTACCTAGTTTCATCTTCTTTGTGTACTTCGTATTTTACTTTGAAATCAGGAGGGTACAGTAAAAATGTTGTCCACCATGCTAATTCCCATTGGCATCTTATTCTTGCAGGCAACCGATAGATTATGTTTAGGGATGTAAAGGGCTATTTGTATTCACATTGACATTTACCTCTTGGATAATGTGTGATAAATGTTTGAGATCTAACAACCACAGCTGAATCAAAGTCTGATGGAAGTCCTGTGGAGAAAAATAAATATGAAGATATATCCAGAAATAACAGATCATTTATTTGTTACGTGTACATATAATGTTGCCCTCTGTATTTATATCACAGATTTATCAAGGTTTCTTCTTCTTCACTTCAAATAATGAATTGCATTGATTAAACAGCTATTATTAGTGCATTTGAGCCTTTTCACATTTAATAACCTCTTTTTTTGACACAAATTATATACAAAAGAAAAAAAAAATGCACAGAATCAGAATGGAGAATCTGATTGTAAAAATGCAAATATTGTATTTCAAATGCTGCATATTTGCCACCATTTGGCTTCTTTCCAGCAGAATACTTTTCTGATTAGCCCCAGAAAATGAAATTGGAAACATTCATTAAAAAAATGGTCTGAATGGCATCATAGCTCCTTTGTATTTTTTCTCTGTTCATTTGTACAGCTATAATTACAGATTCTTCGTGAAACGGTTGTGTCAATCCTTATTAATCTCTAATTTCTAATCACATGCATAAGTAGGTTTAAACTTCATTGCAAACCTTTTGAGAGATCAGTGGGCTTTGAGGAAGAAATGACATGTTGCTCATCTTCATAATGTTTTCTGGAGAATCTTGACAGCAGTGTTTTCCAGAGGGAAAAAAGTTAGTGGAAGGAGGAGGAAAATGTGAAGAAAGAAAAGGAAAAGACCAAGACTATTGCTAAGTGAAAAGTTGTGTTCCATATTTTACTTTTTTTTTTTTTCCTAATGTAATTATTGCTAGATCTATTGGTGGGTGTGATAGCTTCTTGTTGCACTGCTTCAGTGAGAAGGAAGATAAATGATGCTACAACACCTGGGAGACATGTAGGCAAGATTAGCTGAGAATTAAGAAACTCTTCTGCGACTCAGAAGCCAGTGGAAAGATCTGACAAAGCTGTAGTGTAGAAGTTGGAGCATTAAAGAACAAATTGTTTGGAAAGAAAATGAAAGAATAGTATTTTTAAGTTAATTTATTTGAAAAGAATCTGTCCATGCCTGTGAAAGTAAAATAAAGACACCAATCAGAGTTTAACCTTAAAAAAAAAAGTATCAGGCATATTTCTTAATACCACAACATCTTCAGCACTAGGTTACAGTCATTTCTCACACTGGTTCAGTATGTAGTCCTTGAGTATTTAAAAATATTCTGCAGCTTTAGCTTAAGTTTGCCAATGTTGTGATTTTTTATTTTTTTTTCCCATCACCTTTTCTATAATACTATCATTAAGGCAGTTGTAGCTTTAGTGAATCTATCAGCATATGGATTCTGATTCCCACAACTAGAGCACTGAAGAAAGAGTTGAGTCAGCATCTCAAAAAGCATCACAACGTCTGGTCATGATTTAATATTTGTCTTTTATATTAGAAAATAAGAGTCTTAATCATTTACAGTTTCGGTGATTGCAGTAGATCTTCTTGGGTCCTAATAACAGATTTTACAGATGGATTTTAAAACAAAACCAATCAGCACAAGATAATATTAACCAGAAAGACAATTTTGTAATTGTGCCTGTGTCTAGAATGAGACAGATCTCTTGCAGCCTGGAAGACCAATGATACCCTGAGTTCCAGAAGAGTGGTAGCCAGCAGGGCAAGGGAAGGGATTGCCCCTCTCTTATGAAGCCCCAGCTGGAGTACTGCATCAAAGTCTGGGGCTCCCAGCACAGGAAAAATGTGGAGCTTTTGGAAAGGGTCCACAGGAGGACCACAAGGATGATCCAAGGGATGGATCACCTCTACTATGAAGACAAGCTGAAGGAACGGGGCTTGTTCAACTGGGAAAAATAGAAGGCTGTCAGGAGACCTCATTGTGGCCTTCCAATTTTTTAAAAGAGTTTATAAGCAGGAAGGAAATAAACTTTTTAAGTGGGTAAATAGTGATAGGAAAATGCAGAATGGTTTTAAACTAATGGAAGGGAGATTTAGATTAGATATAAGGTGGAAGTCTTTTACTGAGGGAGTGGTGAGGTGCTGGAACAGCTTGTTTAAGGTCAGATTGTATGAGGCCCTGCACAAACTGATCTACAACTTGATCTGGCATCTGGCAGGTGTTCTTGTGAAAAGGGGGTTGGAACTTGATGATCCTTAAGATTTCTTCCAACCTAAGCCAGAGAGGAGAGGAGAGGAGAGGAGAGGAGAGGAGAGGAGAGGAGAGGAGAGGAGAGGAGAGGAGAGGAGAGGAGAGGAGAGGAGAGGAGAGGAGAGGAGAGGAGAGGAGAGGAGAGGAGAGGAGAGGAGAGGAGAGGAGAGGAGAGGAGAGGAGAGGAGAGGAGAGGAGAGGAGAGGAGAGGAGAGGAGAGGAGAGGAGAGGAGAGGAGAGGAGAGGAGAGAAAAAAAAGAAAAAGAAAAAGAAAAAGAAAAAGAAAAAGAAAAGAAAAGAAAAGAAAAGAAAAGAAAAGAAAAGAAAAGAAAAGAAAAGAAAAGAAAAGAAAAGAAAAGAAAAGAAAAGAAAAGAAAAGAAAAGAAAAGAAAAGAAATGAAAAGAAAAGAAAAGAAAAGAAAAGAAAAGAAAAGAAAAGAAAAGAAAAGAAAAGAAAAGAAAAGAAAAGAAAAGAAAAGAAAAGAAAAGAAAAGAAAAGAAAAGAAAAGAAAAGAAAAAGAAAAGGGGAGAAAAGGGAAGAAAAGGAAAGGAAAGAAAAGGAAAAAAAAGAAAAAAGAAAAGGCAAAAAACAGGAAATAGTTGGCAAAGTCATTAACTATAATGTTGTTGGCTTTTGGAAAATAGACTAGATGTTAGATACATTATGGCTGGGCTTTCCACAAATGTAGAATATCTCTGACTGTCACTATAGACTGTGAATCTGTGGGTGTATCTATCTTGAACTGAGGTAAAAATCACAAATAAGACCAGAAATACTGGTGATTTGTCTCTCTCAGTCAAACTGAGATTGGCTTTGAAGACTGAGAAGTTCATGAATTATTCATAAAGAAACATATATATACACACAAACACATATATATTACATTTATATATCCTGTCTGATTTTGTGTATAAACTTCGCAGCATAGATTGAAGGTAACTGTTATGTGATGACTCATATTTTCCTCTTAACTTTCCGTGGTGCCCCAGAAGCTTCAATGTCTTTCAGCCTTACCTCAAAGGATCTTTAAATTCATGTTTTCTGCTGGTTTAGATATATTTACTGGTTTTTACTTTACATCTTGTTTCAAGAACTCTGCACAGATAATGAAAGTCCTGCCTCTGCCTATATTTCAATTGGCCTTTCAATCACTTCAAATATTAGCAGAACCTTTAACTTCCTAAAACTTCTACTTGGAAGAATGTTAGGCATTGAAATTGCACATAAAATCAGTGTATGCTTGTTCAAAACATTGCACATGAAAAAAATAACAATTTCTGTCAATTTCTGTCTACATAATACAGTGTTCCTAGTTACTGACTTACACACCAAAATGATATATTGTATTCATTTAAACTTTCATTAACACTTTACCTCAGTGCTCATCAGTAAATAAAAAAAATAAGAATACAGTAGAGATTAACAGGAAAACTTTAGTAAGAAAAACTGAAAGCATAACTATAGCATGAAGAGTTCAGATATCTACACAGTGGTAAAGTTCAAAAAGGTTGTAGAACTAAAAAAGGTGATAGGAAAGACAAAAAAGATAATGAAGTGTGGGGACTGATTATGGGATTGATTTAATCTCTACCAGAGGAAAGGTTAAATTGACCTATCATCTTCAGTTTGAACAACAGACAGCTGAGGAGAATAAGAAACAGTTTTTAATATAGTGTGTAGCATGGAGAAGATGAACAGGGGTGGGGGGGAGAAATAAAGTTATAAAAGATGAACCTGAAATCAGCCACCTGAGGGGAAAGTAGAAGGCAAGAAAATAAGAAGAATAGTCTTGACTGACTATAGAGAGCACCAAGTAAATCTGTGGGGCTTGGACAAATACCATACAACTCCTAATCTGACTAAAAATGAGATGTTGTTTTCTTGATTGTTTAATACCCTAAAGGAAACACAGTTTAGGACATTTTAAGATACTTTAATGCAGTGAAGAATTAACAACAATAGCATCTTTTATTGAGAAGGAAACTTGCAAAGTAATGTGATGATATGTTGTAACTCCAACTGTTTTAACATCAAATTATGACAATTTGTGCTGTAATTCCGTAGGACATAGCCCAAAACTATGACTTAACACAAAGGTAACATTAAGCCCTCTTGTGTCTTCTTGTCATAGGAAGATAGTGATGTAGGCCATTTTGGTGAAAGTTATTAAAGGTCTTCGGGTCAATTACTCCTGCTTATTTAGGAAGATCCACATTCTGACTAGATTATGCTTAAACAGGGAGCAGTTTCCTTCCCACAGTTCCAAATTGCTTTTCACTTAGCAAATGTCTGAATGTTCATTTTAGGTCAGATTTAGTGTGAAATAATCAATACTCTCCTGTTTGTTTGTATCTTTCAGATTGTATTTTCCTTCTTTCTTGATGTTCTGTTAAGTATACACAGTTGCACAGTGACAACTATTTAAGTTCCAGAGCCTGCTTTCTAGACCAGCTTCTATTGAATTTCACTCTGCTAATTTCATTTCTGATCAAACCTTCCCCAGGTGCTCATTTTTTATTACAATTGTCCTGACAGGACCTCCACAGCAGTACACCTTGCCAGAGCTATTTCTGATTATTATCCTTTTCCTAGCACTGTTCACTGATCAATCCCTGCCTCAGAGCAGGGATTCTGAGAACAAGATCAGTTTTGGACTGGTTAATACTAATAGTAATTTCCTGGATTTTTTTTCCCAGGAATGAATGCCAGCAGAAAATGCATGTGCTAACCTTTCTAGCACTTCCTCCATTCACCTACAACTAAATGTAAAATTGACATTCTTGATGATACAATTGGAAAAAGAAGGTGTGAACTGCAGGTTTGCAACATGTCTGCACTTAGTAATCTGCTGCTTGTAGGAGCAACACAGTACATCAGCTTTTTGTTGTTGCTGTTGTTTGAGAACTGAGTTTAATTTAGAAAATTACCACTGGATAAATGCCATGTAAAATAAAGCAAAATCTCCAATGCTACTCTAAAAGGTTACAGTTCAACCCAGAAAAACCAACCATGCAAATAAATAAGTAAATGGCCAGTTCATAAATGTTTTCTAGAAGAGCAAAGTGAAATTTTAATAAATAATTGATGATCTGACAAACATAATTATAGGAAGAAAATTAAAAATAATTATGACTGTTTATGTAATTATTTATTTTTCTTAACTAACTATATATAATGAAAAAAGACTTATGATTTCAGAATGTCCATACTGTATGTCACAAGAGAGCTTTTATCCTAATCTGACCCACTGAGAACTAAGTTAATATTAAAATATGAGGGCTGATCCAGAAGCAATGTTTCCTATTTTATTATGTTAGTCCAGGATATTAGAGACAGATGTTGGTGGTATGACCATAGAGGCTGAACCTTCCCACCAATATCGGTACATTTTGTTACAGTGAAACAGATGGCAGCAGAGCAGCAGTCTGCTAAAATGGCATCTAACTTGGAAGTACGTATGAAGCAATGGTGTAGAAGAGAATTCCTCCATGCTCAAAAGATGGCACTCACTGACTCACTGACTTTCACTGAGGCTTGCTGAACAGTTATGAAGACCAAACAGTGGATGTGAGCACAGTGAGGTGGTGGGGGGCAAATTTCAGCAGTGACAACAGCAGCATGAAAGACAAGTCACATTCCAGGTGGCCATAAAGATTTTTACAAGTGAAGCATTCAGGCACTTGTTCATTGCTGGTGACTGTTAAAAAAAAGTATTTTGTAGCTGTGTATGTGCTCTCTGAAATGTTATTACTGTGCTCTTTGTATATGTTGGAGTTTCCTTGGAAATTAATAGAAGACATTATTTTTGGAGTGATACGTGTACTAGTCAACAAAATAGTCTGTAGAGATCAGGAAAAATATGTGCAGTACAGCAAAAGAAAAAAATAGTAAAACCAGTAACTATATTAATCATCATCAGTTATTCATAATATATTCTAAATGTTGCAATAAGATAGTTGAGCTTTAATTAGGCCACCAATTAGATACATTTATCATGAAATAGGACTACATTCATAAATCCTGGAATATTAATAAGTAAAAAATGGCATTTTTCCAGCTGTTAGAGATGGTATACTCAGTTGATGTTATACCCGTTGACAATGATCAGATTTAGTACTAGACAGAAGCCTTGATCCTGTTCAAAAGACTCATGCTAAAGTGAAAACTCATTCCAAACCAACCATAAGAGAGTTTGGCTGACATTGCCTTAATGGGAAGTCACTCTCTGCTCTCTCTGTGTATTCTACATAGATCATTTTACTCCATGTCTTTGTTTTTCATACAAGAATCAGATATTTCCATTCACTCTAGAGAAGAAGATAAAAAGGCTGAAATATAGTAGTGATTTGTAAACTACTTTCAAAAGTACTGTCAAAACTTGACATACAGGGCTTTTAAACTGAAAGCAGCAAGCAAATGAGTTACTAATCTGAAATGTCTTTGTGTATAAGCTGACAGCTTCTGTCTGCCCCTTGCCTTTGCTTCCAAAACATTTGCCTGATGTAGATGGCAGCAACCTCTCCAGTCATGCTCTTTGGCTGTTCCTTCTGAAACTGTCAGGCCCGTCGCTTTTCAGTGCCTCTCCTCTGTTTTCCTTATACTGTACAAGTGTCAGCTTGCTATGGGAACTCAGAGTAGAGGCATCTGTGCAGCACAGTGTGCCAGATACATCAAGAATAAGAGAGAGAAGTGACATAGAAGGTCAGCAAAAAAAACTCTGGAGGATCTTTCAGTGCTGATTTCATCTTAATGATTGAGGGATCAGACTGAATACTGTGAAGCCCAGCCAAGAGACACCCAGCTGGCAACATGTTGGCTCTGAGTATGTTCTTCTGGTCTATGTTCATTTTTTGTGGCCAGATCTTAAATGTTTTCTTCTCTTCACACAACTTTATTATGGAAAAGTATCCAAATCTGAAGTGCCTCACATCTTCTGGGGCACACAAAACTAAGGGCTACATGAATTTTGCAGGGGTGAAACATGAAAAATTAACTCTACTGGGATTCTTCTTAATCCTGCTGTACTGAAGAGCATAGTCTCTTTAGCTGTAAGTTTCCAGCATGAAACAAGAATTTTTGTTTCAAAATATCCTTCCAACAAATACTGCATTAAAGGATTCTACAATGAACAAAATTCCTTTAAAAAATAATCCTACTAATATATGATTTATTCCAAACAAAATTGTTAGCATCCATAGAGCTTCGGAGCTGCACCCTCTAGGGAGATGCTTGTATAGTGGGGACAAGTGAATAAAAACATGAGGTATGTTGGAATTCTAAATCCTAAAAATGGATCTGAAAAATCATCTTTTAAAGTATTGCTGATCTGAAAACTGTAACGCGTGTTCTGCAAATTTGATATTGTTTCATCGAGAGCTATGCGAATATAAACATAGGAATCTTTTTGGAGTTGTTCTTAAGAATTAGGTAACTGACCTCTACTATAAATCAAAATTGTTTTTCTCAGTTCTTGCAACAATTAGCACAGACAAACAAACAAAAAATGTCAGCTTAGAGGAGTCCATAAATAGTTGTTAGGTATTTCTCACAATGAATACCTAACATCTTTGTTGTAATTAACTCCATTTATTATTATACATTTAATTTGTTTCTGCTATCATTTCATATTGTAGGAAGATTACATTTTCAACACTGGAAACTTCTTTAGATTAATTTCATACGTATATGAAATAACATTTTCTCTTTTGTATTCTTGTTGTGTAATTAGCTTTAAATGGCAGTAACATTTACATATAAAGTATTCTATGATTATTCAATCCAACAATCCTGTAAATTTGTTGTACAGTTCAGTATTTCATAGGAAGACTGTTCTTATGTATGCAAATCCATTATATATATTAAATACTCAATTTCTGCAGATTTCCTTAAATGATCTACGGGATCAGCTTTATAATGAATGTCCTGGAAATTCATCAGAGATGTAAAGGCACATAGTGATGTGAATAATTCAGAACATGCATTCTTGCTTAAACTGGTATTTTGAATGTCATTTCAGTCATCTTATATGTAATTTTAAAAGGCTCCTCTTTCTTGAATCCTCTATTTACAAAGGCCCTGTCAATCATGACTTGTACTGCAAGATGGGAGACTGCACCCATGTCAGATTTTTCTAATTTCCTCAAAGCCAAGTTCTACATCCCACAGAGGGCTCAAGTTTTTTTAAATGCCAAAGTACATGTGTATTCACTACTGCAAGGACATTTCTCCCATTGATTTGATTCTATCTCTGAGCATGAGGGAGAGACACGGGGATGGTGGGGCAACATTTCAGCTCTTCACATGCTACCTAAGATTACCAGTTCCAGAATTAAATTACAGAGAGAGATCTATAATATACGTTCAGTCACTACAATGACTCCGTTAGGGCTCTTGCTGCTAATGGCATAGAGTCATTTGTGGAGATTTGCATGCAGCTTTTTTGAAAGGATCTCAGCAATCCACCACTTTCAAACAAATTATGGGCCAACAATATTCTTGCCAAAGGGGTTACTTGGCATGGAACTGGTTATTTAGACATATTTGGCTGGGAGAAAATACATCACAAGAAGAAAAGAGTAGAAACGGGGAAAGGCAGTAGACTGAATAACAGGGAAAAAAGTAAGCAATAATATTAATAAGCTACTTATACCTTTAAACTATGATAATAAAGCCTTAGCAGTTAACAAAAGGCTTTCTTCTGGAACAAAAACAACCATACTAGTACATGTAGCTTTAAAATACTTCAGAAGGAAAAAGGATTGTAAAATATATTTCATTTGTGACAAGAAGGAAGATTCTCTTTGATCAAATTCTTTAGCTTATATATTTGGTTTCTGAATTGTGAATGGTGACGTACTCCTCCGCTGAGCAACTGATGAGATGCGAGAGAACACAATAGTACTTCATGTTTCACCAAATGACAATAAAATTCCTGCAGTAAGTAAACTGAATCACAAAAGCAGAATATATGTTCTAGCTTCTTAGCAACTACCCCAGTTCATCATTCCAGGCAAGATTCTTTATTCTGTGATTACTTCTTTACCTCAGGCTAAGTGAATAGGGCTTACCATGTCCCACTTTGGTGAGGGTCTAAAGAAATCTTTTCTGTGCTGTCTTAGGAATGTTTAGTATTCGGCAGTTTATCTGCTGAATCTAAGGTTTGGAAATTGAAACTATTTTCTTCTACCTGCCAACTGCAGGCTATGGTAGTAAAGCTTTCCACTCCTTCAAAGGCCATGGTATAGAAAAAAGACAGAACCTGTTTTTACTCATTCTTCCAAAAAGGTGCCAGCTGGCAGAGAACCTTCATCTTAAAATTAAGATGACTCATTCATAACTCCTACAAAAATTATAGGCATATTTGAATATTAGATTTGAAACTAACTTGTTTGTTTTGTTTGGCTTTGTTTTTAATTATATTAGCAGATGGAAAGATAGTCACTTAAAGTCCGTAGTCACTTAAAATCCATTACTTGCCTTCTAACAATTTATCTAGCAAGAGCTCAGCAAGGCACAGGTGATCATTGTTTGGCAGCAGTTAATTCCCACATTGCTGGCATATCAGGATCTTAGTTCAAAGTGCATTTAAGTTTTTGTAGATAGAAGACTGCTGTATTAGAATATGATGAATATACAAAGAATGAGAAATAATGTAAGGGTTGAAATGTATACTAAAGCACATGTGTAAACCAAGAAAAGCAATGGACATGATCTGCATTTTATGACTGTTATTTTCAGCTCGCATAGATCATCCTTTCCTGTGGAATTGCCATAAACTCAAAAAAATATTAGTTTCTTGGTTTTGAGATCAAGTTTAGTGATCTCAACAGCATTTCAGCTCCTGTGCCATTTTGGGGTGTGCAAATTAAGTAGGTAATATTTAGCTTGATAAGGTAGTCATTTGCTGAAAATGCAGGTAATAACTCGTTCTTTTACTCATGAAGAATTTTAAATCTTTTACAAGTATACGTACATTTTAGACCTTGACCCAGTAAAGTACTTTAGCTAGTGTTCAACCAGGAGGACGGTTCCATTAAGGTTCAGAGTGCCTGAACAGATATTTGCCTACATAAAGCTGAATGTAGGGAGAAAAAAAAAAAATTAAAAAAAAAAATGTAGGCAACCTCAGAAATCAAGCACTTTATGTTAAAATACATTTTATTAAAGCAATTATCAGTGAAATTTGACTTGCAGAACTACTCAAGGGAGCTACTAAAAAATTGGCTGCTAACATATGTTCTCAGTTAATGAAGCTAGAGCAGTACAGTTTTCAGCATTTTGGAGATGGTTTTGGGCAGTGCATTAAAACAGTATGTTGCCTATTAAAGGTGAATTATTTTAAAACTGACTGGAACAGTTTAAACCAAATGAATTTAAAGAATCACAGAACAGTTTCAGTTGGAAAGGACATTTAAGATCATCTAGTTCCAACCCCCTGATGTAGGCAGAGATAACTCCCTCTAGACCAGGTTGCTCAAGGCCCCACCCAGCCTGGCCTTGAGTGCTTCCAGGAAGGGGATATCCACAACCTCACTGGGTAACCTGTTACAGTGCCTCAACATCTCCATAGTAAGGAATTTTTTCCTTTATCTGGTCTAAATCTACCTTCTTCCAATTAAAAAATATTCCCCCCTTGTCCTGTCTCTATATGCCCTTACAAAAAATTCTCCCCAGCTTTCCTGTAGGTCCCCTTGAGGTACTGGAATGACTTTATAAGGTCTCCTCCGGGCTTTCTCTTTGCCAGGCTGAAGAGCCCAATCTCTCTCAGCCTGTTCATCTTCATGGCCCTCCTCCAACAGCTCAGCATCCTTCATGTGTTGAAAGTCTTAGAACTGGACACAGTGCTTCAGGTGGTGTCTCATGAAAGCAGAAGAGCAGAATCACTTCCCTCAACCTGCTCAATATCAACCTCAACCTCAATATCGCACCCAGGATATGCTTGGCCTTCAGGGCTGGAAGTGCACATTGCCAACTCATGTTGAATCTTTCATCAGTTGACATCTTCAGATCCTTCTCCTAGGGGCTGCTCACAAGCCATTCTCTTCCCAACCTGAGACTATGCTTGAGACTGCAGAGAATAGCTTTCATTAAATCTACTAAGGTTTTTACTGCTATTTCAAGTTAAAATAAACAAACAAACAAATGAACTAATAAAAATCTCTGCAGTGTAAAGGCAGAAAGATGGCAAACCTTAGAAAATGATGTCTGTTTTGCATAAAAAACTAAAAGAATCAAGTCCAAGAAATATTGTTGCCTAATTGGCAAGGTGGCTCTCCATACAGGAGAGTGGGGACCTTTGGCATTCATATTCCTGATTTAACTCAGTCTGTCACACTGAAATATTTTACCTCCTGTTCTCAAACTCAAAGCAGATGTTTAAACAAATTTCATTTTATTGCAGGAAAACAAATGCATTTAAACCTTCTACAGGACTGTCATCCTCCAGACAACACTAAACTCATGCAAAAAATTTTAGTCAATACTGTAATAAACATAATAGTACCACAGGAAGGACAAATGCATATTTATGTTATGCTTATACAGTACATTTTAGGCAGAGGCAGGTGACCTCTGCCTGCACTTTTTGCTGGCCAGAAGCCAGGTAGATGTGATTAGCATAGTGTTGAGCCAGAACCTGTGCTAATAATGCCTGCTGATTGTAAAGGCTGTTACCTGGGCTTCATTCCATGCTAACAATGCTAGTATAGATTCCAGTTACATCTGTATTAGAGTTCTAGTTCAGAGCATGACTACTCCTTTAAAAAGTGCCCTGTTCATCTCTTGTTCATTGTGCTTTCTATCACATCCATGAGCTGTCATCAGAATAGGCACTGAAAGCTACTTCCACTGACACAACACTCATCTTTTAGCCTCTCCCAGGTTCAAGTCTAATAACAAAAATTATGTTATTGTTATACTGTTTCACACCCCAGTCTATGTCTAACTATCCTGGGTGTTGTATCTGGGACCTCAAAACCAGCAGTAAGCTTTTTCCTCCACCTGACTCACCTGACTGCCTAGGCTGTGGAGTAGACATGTTTTGAGCAAACAGAAAAAAAAAAAAGAAAAAAAAAAAGAGCAGAAGGATGGAGGGAAAGAAAGCATGAATGTGTCTTTTATTATGATGCTTCAGTGTCATCTTCAATCAATGCTGCAGTGGCTTCTGCTAACAAGAGTGAGCACTTGCAGATGCAGCAGCATCTGGGGTCCAGATACCACAAGAGTGAGTCCAGTTAGTTGGTCTGTACAGGATGGCTTTTTTACTTTTTTAGCTATTTTTTTTTTCCCCAGTGGAGGGCTTCAGTACACTTAGGCATATTATCCGGAAGATTTTTTTTTTTTTTTTCTGAAAAGGAAAACATCAAACAACAGCCAGTTTAAAAAAAGAAGAGTTATCAGTCTAACAGCTGTACATCCACAAGAACACATGAGAAAGGAGAAATAAAAATAGATCCCTTTTAAAAGACTCTTTCATTGCATTGGAAAACCACAAACATGATAAAAATTTCCATTTTGTCAAGTATAAATTGCATAGGTTTTTTTTTTCCTCCAGAGAGTTGATGCAATCATTTGTTAACAACTGTTTTAAAATGGCTTAAAGCACATCAAATATGAAAGCTTTCATAGAAAGAAAATCAAGTACTATTGCAAAAGGGAAGTAAGTAGACAGACTTATTTTTGATGTACTTATTAAACAAGCATAACCTTTTTTTACAAGCCATTTTACTGAACTCACTAAATTGCTTGCAGGCAAACATAAAACATGGTTAGAGTGAGAACAGACAAATCTATCCTCAGCTTTCTACTTTTTTTTCCAGTACCCTTATGACTTACCAGATGTTCTTAAATCTTGTTCATAATAGACATCTAACAAATAGCAATCTTTGTTTTATATGAAAGTTATTTGTTCTTTTTACTTAAACTGTGAAGAAATTTTGAATTAGTTGTGAGTAGAAAATGTATCACTTATTTTGCCAGTTGTTAAAAAAACTAAATCTTATTACATATTTTGCATAACTCAGGAGATATTAAGAAATAACAGCAAACATAAAGTAGAACTCTTGATCTCATGTTAAAGTAATTCTTTTTGAACCACTTAAGCAACACTTTAAGACCATACATAAATACCAACTTTAAGGGATGATTTTCTTAAGAACTTAAGTGAGCGCTTAATTATGCAAACCTATATTTTTGTAAAGAACACGACTGAAATATTAACTTTCTTTTTTGTAGCACCTCCATATCTTCAACAAGTTGTCAACATCTGTTCAAAATTTGACATTTTGGGTTGTCATAAGTAATCTAAGATTGAGGACTCTGCCAATAGACTGATAAATTACAAAAGGTTGTTCCGAAAAGTGTTCCACCTAGTTCATTATAGTGTCCCATGAAGTCAGAGGCAGATGTTGGTGATATGACCATAGAGGCCCACCAATATTCTGTTACATTTTGTAGCTAGTGACAGGTGTCAGCAGAGGGACAGTCTGACAAAATGGTGTCCGACGTGGAACTATGTATGAAGACAAGTTGAGAACTGAATTATTGCATGTGGAAAACATAGCACCTATTGACATTTATTGATGTTTGCTGGACAATAAGGGAGACCAAACAGCGGATGTGAGCACAGTGAGGTGCTGGATGATGTGTTTCAGTAGTGATGATAGTGATAATTGGTCACTTCCACTGGTGCAGATTTTTACAAACAGACTCTTCTTCATCACAGGTTACAGTGCAGAGCTGAGGGTATTGGTAGTGATGACTATGCTGAAAATGGTGTTGTGAAGCTGAGCATTTGCTCTATCAAGTAATGTTATTATGCTCTTTGTATCAATTGTAGTTTCTATGGCAATCAATAGGAGGCATTACTTTTGGAATGACCTACATATATCTGCTTTATTAAAGGTAATACATAAAAATACAAAACAACAGAACTTGCTGACACTATTTCTGGTATTATAGTATCCCTGCTCACAGAAGTAGGCTGGAACTACACGATTTTTATCATCCCTTTAAACCCATAGTTCTATGATTAATACATACTGCATTAATAGGCAAGTAACAAGGCAGATTGATTACTGCAGTTAAGACTAGGGGTCTTCCCTTTCAATTAGGATCTTTTTTCGTGAGTAGATCTAAATATTTCAAGAAAACTGAGCTTTTTATTTTCTTTATTTTTTTTTAGCTTTAGCAATTTCTGTCCTTCACATGGCTTAGGGTTTTATTTTCTGACTGCACTATGAACAGCATTGTTTTTAAAAATTCAGCAAATTTTTTTTTTTTTTTTTTTTCCCCTGGGCATTTTATGGTTCTCTTACTTGAAGATCATTCTTATGACACGGAAACATTTCATCAGAAATGTGGAGAAAACTTAGGACACACAGAAAATCCTCACTCTTAGGAATGCTTCACAGTGAAGAGAATTATGCCACAGCCCAAAATCAATTGACAGAGCAACAGAAGGTGAAGCAGATGCAATGGAAGAAAAATGAACAGGTGTCTGGCACCAACAAAAGCAGGAGTTGGTTTCCCCCTCTGTCTGGTGTCTAGAGGAGATAATGGCAATGAGCAACCCTGCCAAGAATGCGTTGTTTACACAGTGTATGTACACCCACCTGCTCCATTCGAAAATAAGTCTGTTGAACTCACCTGACTGAAAAGAACAGAAAAAGTATTGATGAGTTTTTGTATTGTGCCTATTGAACTGACAAAGAACTTTATAGGAAATTAATAAAATCCACATGAAAAAATATCAGTGTTCTTACAACTTAAATGGTGTTTTTACATAGCTGTCTCATTCTCTTCTGTTCCTTGGTTTGTCTGTGAATATAGATGTCTCATACAACTCTTGCACAGATTATTTTCATGCTTTCTATTTTCTGTGAAGAAAGTGTTTAAAAGAGAGATGGCAGAACTTTAAAATAATAATATATCTTCAGTGTGTTTAGTGTCATGAGATATGAAGTACAGGAATCACAGAATTGTAGGGTTTGGAAGGAATCTATGCAGGTCATCTAGTCTAAAACCCTGCTAAGCAGATTCCCTACAGTAGGTTTCACAGGAAAGCATGTAGGCAGGTCTTGGATATCTCCAGAGACAGAGACTCCACAATATCTCTGAGCAACTTGTTTCAATGCTCTGTTACTCTCAAAGTAAGGAAGTTCATTTTTCAATCCCTTATCACTACTGTGAGATGTATTGAGAGAAATGCATCATTAAAAGAAACTGAGAAGTTAAAGATTAGATAGAAGGATAGAGTCATGTCTCACCTGTGAAGGGAGGAAGGTGTGACTATATTTACAAATTCCCTCTCTTAGATGAATTAATATCAACATTTCTTAATATAGTATAATTTTGTAAAAGGGAGAATGCTGTAAGCACTCCTTGAAAATATGTCATTAGTACATCATCAACTGAACATTTACCAGACAAACAAAAGGCAGATAAATTAGCTGATCACTGAACTAGCCATACCAAGGTGTTAACGTGGGCTAGTGTACGTTCCCAAATGAGTCACCAATGTTAAAGATAATGAGTCCACACCATAAATTGCAAAACTTCATATTATCACAGTCTGGGTTTATGAAAAATTTAAAATAGTAACATGGTTGTTACAAACACAAATGCAGCATAATTCATATAATTCATTCATAATTCACAATATTTTTTTTACTTGGTTTAAATATTAGTGTATATGGATGCTTATATCTTTGTCAGATATAAATAGTTGGAGGTAGAAATATGATTTACATCTTTTAGAGAAAAAAATATCTGTGATTGAAATTTCAATATGAAATAAAAAAATCAACTGCTTCAAAAACTAAGGTTAATTGTACTGCTTAATATCATCACTATGCAGTGGAAATGTGTGATTTTTTTCATTTCCGTGATGTTTAGAAGGATTATTCTTTTAAGAATCCCATAGTTCTTTAACTTCTGATGAAAATTCTTCCGCTGAATTAATGGAGTCATTTGGAACGTCAGTTGTTTTTATTCTCAACTGCCAAAGGCCATTTTTTATTTATTAATTGTGTCATATATATAAATCCATATACTGAATTTCTGGCTGGGCAATCAAAATATCAGCATAAGGTAAAGATTCTAAAATTGGACTGATCTCCATGCCGGTGTTGCTGACTTCATTATTTCACAGCAATAATATCTGCCTTTTGGCTCTACTCTGACCTCTCTCACAGCACTCATTAGCTGACCATCCACTACCATTAAAATTCTGGAAGATATATGAATAAAGCTAGTGGAAAAAGCTGGAAATCTCAATTTATAGTGTCATAAACTGGCACTGCAGTGTCTAAATTATGACTGATGAACAATATTGACACAGGTATTGTAACACAGGAATTGTGAATGAAAGAAGAGGGGATTTCACGACCCATACCCAGAGCAGATGAACAGCGCTGCTTCAAAATTCATTAGGCTGTGGCAAGGTTTCGATAGTTGGAGGTGTGAGCATTCTTCTGATCTTGATTTGATGTATCTTGTGTCTTTTATGTGTACTACATTCTTCATGAAGCCTACAACAATCAACCTGCTCCACTGATTAACATGTGAACTGCATCTCCCCTTGCTGTATTACTCAAATTTTCCTGTCATTAAGCTTAGTCTAAATTTAAATTTACTAGCAGTGCCTTTAGATTTGTAACAACTTAAATGAGGCTATAATTTGGTCTATTAACTTTGTACAGCTGACTACCAAGATATTTTTCTTTTCTGTGTCAAGAATTCATGCCACTTTTCTGAATGAAATTTCAACATCCTCCAACTATTTAAAAGACCTATCAAAATACACTTAACTCGAATGCTAGCAAATATTTTGATAAACTCCTTTATTGTTCTTCAGAACTAACAAGTAATACTTGTTCTTCCTGAAAATACAAAGAAACGACAAAAACTGATCTTATATAGTTTTTTTGGTTTTGTTTTGTTTTGTTTTGTTTTGTTTTGTTTTGTTTTTTCTAAAAGATTTGAACCAGAACAATATTCCCAGTTGCTGTCATGGAACTAGTATTGTTTAATGAACTACTTTAAAATGTAACTTAAATGAACTGATTATTAAAAAAATAATAATCCATGCAGAAAGGGAGTAAATAAGTAAATTGAGGGCAATATTTTACTTTGAAATAAATGTGGTACAATAGTACACTTTCCTTCAATATTCGATGATCTCTAGAGGTCCCTTCCAACCCCTACAATTCTGTGATTCTGTGTGATTCTGTGATTTTAATAGTCTAATGTATTTACAATACATAATACTAGCAAATCGAACAAGTTATCTTTATGGTAGTTAACTATTTTAATGATAATTTTTCTACGTTTGTTGTTGTTGTTGTTGCTGTTGCTGTTTTGTTTTGAGTTTGTGGAAAAGATTGGAAAAAAAAAAACAGCATTTGCTCTCTCCCTTAACCTGCTGTCCCCCTCCCCGCCTCTCTGACCCCTCAAAGAGTCTGGAGATTTAATATATTTTTGTCCTTTACAGAATAAAAAGCAGCAACAGCAGATTTCAGTTTAAGAAATACAAATCTGTGACAACCAACGTAAATGAACAACAAAATAAAAAGCAGTAGAGAAGGGTCAAATCCTTTTGATCCACAGGCTATTATAGGCAACAATGGGTCACTCAATTTTTGCTTTTGTTTCTGGAGCTACCAAGAGGAAACTACATAGTGTCTCCCCCATTGCAAAATAAAGAAAAAGACAGAAAACTGAGAAACTAAGGTCTAGCTATAACAGAGAGTATCATCTTCTACTGACACTCGTCATTCACCTAAAAATCTTAATTAATTTGCCTAAATTCATAGGTTCAGCAGGAGCAGAAGTTAGTCAACACTTGTTTATTTCTTATCTCCTTGTGAGGGAAACTCACTAAATTTTAGTAATCTAGAGTCCCCACATCTGCCAGAAGTAAAATTGGATAGGGATTTAAGGATTTTGTCTTCTGTGTTCTTAGTTGTGTTGAAAGTGACAATATTCATGTCCAAGACTGCCTTTCTTTTCATCCCCCATCATATTTATCTATCATCTCTTGCTCATTTTACATTGAATATAATAATATAGTGACTAATTTCATTTTGACATTTTTACTACATTTAGGAAAAATTCTCCTCTTCTTCCTCTTCCTAAATGAAGAGATTTAATTTTCAGATTAAACACAAATCTAACAGTTGTCTGATAATGGGAATCAGGAAGTAGTCTAAATGATAATACCAGTTTGCTGTATCGTCTGGTCAGGAATATGATCATGAAGCCTTTGTCTCAGAATAGGAAAGATCAGAGTAGGAAAGTGCTGCTGTTAGACAAGTGGGATAAATTAGTATGGAAGATTAGTCAGTGATTAATATGTTCCAAGAGTTGTTTTTATGCGGTTATAATTATAGATATATACTTATCTCCCCTTCCTGGCTTGCCTCTATTTATGGATTGTAATAAAATGAGAAGGAAAAGAGAGAAACTGGGATTTGTCAGAATGCTGATTGTTCAATCAAGCTTAATACATGAAAAAATTTCAAACATTAGGAGAAAAAAAAAAAAAGAGGAAAGTAGGGAGTGAGCAACACAGAAAAGTCAGATTATTTTGCAAAAGTTATCTCCTCCACCATATTAGTCAAGTGTCATTATAACACCAGTGTTATTCCATCTGAAGCAACAAATACAGTAACAGTAGTAATAATTTTCTCCTGTCTAGCCATCATGTAAGGCTCTGACATTACTAATGTATGTTATTTTCATTATTTCATTGTCAGCATTAACCTATTAGTAGGGCAACTTCCTTTTACGTTGGTTTAACTGAATTGTCCTTGTGCAGTCACTGTAATATTACTTGGGGGCATCTCATTTTTTCTTCCCAAACTTTCTTCAAAACATTATGCAGTGATCCAATTCATGGAAATCATCTGGCTTCAAATTGATGGTTATATTTTATCTTGATTTGGCTTCAGCTTCCTTGATTTGGCTCCTCAGACACCTACACAAGCATTGTTATGACAGTTGAGAAGGGAGACTGAACCATTGAGAAAAGGCAGGAATCAATCCAACACAGGGCAATGAAGGTTTGCATTGTGCTCAAGTAACAGCATGCTTAAACATAAAGTAACACAATCTTGCATCAACTGCATACTGATCCAAAAGTCCCTGATGATGTAGGAAGATATACCGAAGTTAAACCAAGGATAGACGTCTGCTGTATAATGCAGGCTACTAATTGCAAGCCAGACTTGAAAATACTTTGCGTCTCACTGAAATACACCAGGAGAGAAGAGAAAGGAAATAACAAGGATTCAACAATATACATGAATAACAAGTTCAGTGAAGTTTCAGTAATTGCAAAATGACTGTCAAATCAATTTTAAAAAATGACTAGGTTTTATTTAAAGAAAAAAATAAATAAGTAAAGTGGTTTAAAAATATTATGGACAACACTGTCTTTGTCTTTGAATGTGTTTGAGCACACACTGCCTCCAGTACAGATTATTTCATTTCAGAATGTTCATAACAGAAATAAATTATTTTAACATTTTGAACAATAGCTGTAATTAACTAACTATATGTAAATTACCTCTCTGTATGTATCTTCCTGTACTTTCCCTTTTATTTATTTATTTATTTATTTTAATCTGTACTATGATCAGATGAATACAAAGTTATGAATATTCTCCCAGAACTGCAGAATGGCTTAACACACTATTTTTGTTGCTCAATTCATTGACTAAAACAATACACAGGGAGGGCTGAGAGTCATTTATTTCAGTTCTCTGCTCTTGCAATGGACATTAGATGGATTTTCTCAGGGCTATGTCCAGAAGTGTTTTGAGTACATCTGTATGGATGGAGATTATAGAGCTTCTTTAGGTAACCTTCTCCTAAAATTTCCCTGAGAGTGCCTAGATTTATTTTTTATGGAGCTTCTGTCCATTGTCTCTTTTCATATCACAATGAACCTTTCAGCTTCTTACTATTTACAAACTATATAGATACCTGTAGACAGTAATCAGAACTCCTTTTATCATCTCTTGTTAAGAATGAATAAAACCAGTTACCTCAACTTCCTTTACATGTCATGTGCTTCAACTCTTTAATCATCTTGGTGGCTCATCTCTGGACTCATTCCACCAAGTCAGTATTTTCCATAGAGAAGGCCCAAACTAAGGCCAGATGAAAAGTAATTATCTCCAGAGTGTTATTTATATTCAGTACAGTGCACCAAATAAACTGTTTCAGTGTAAGAAATCACAGCATCACTGTGGGAGTTCTTTGAAATACATTCAAAGAGAGCATCAAATTTGGGAAAAGGAAAAAAAAAGGGGGGGGAGAGAAAAAGCAGGAAGCATTTTTGTACCACTGCATACATTACTCTTTATGTCATACCCATCTATACTTAGCGTAGCACTCAAGTTCCCATTTCCAGAATGCTATGATAAAATGTAAAATAAAAAAAAATGCATAGATGACAGCAATAATAATCAGTTGTATAGAAAAAAAAGTTTCAGATCTAGAAATTCATCAGATCTAAGAATTTTATAAATAGATTTAAACCTTCCTGTTATTGTCTACAAACTTAGTGTTAAAGTATGCATATTTCTATCCAGATCATTTCCTGGACATACAGGTTCTCCTACAATCATGTATTTTTCATGTTAGGTGCTGATTTGTAGCATCTCGTTAGGAATCTGCAATCTAATATTAAGTTTCCTAATATTTCTTCTCTAGAGACTGCAAGGCTACTTTGACATGGCTGCACAGCAATTACATCAACTCATCAATGTGGTGAGTCTTTTGAGAATTGCTTTCAACCTTGTATTATTTTTATTTTTTTCCTGATTATAAGTGGCAGAACAAAGGAGTGAAACAGGAGTTAGTTATCCACACTTGCTGTCACTATGTGCTGTAACTTACTCTTAAATTATTGCTTTGAAATCTGTAGTTTTGCACCTTCTTTCTGACAGTTTAGTTTGATTTTCCTTCTTTTATATTTTATAAATAGTCTGTGAATGGAGCCTAATATCTGTCATAAGTGCTTGAGTCAAATTTATATAGAGAAGAACTAAAATGAGTAACTTCCACCCAGTTTGACTTTTCTACAGCTGGTGAAAAGCTGGTTGGGTCTGGAATAAATCATTTTCATGTGTTTCAAAGCTTCACAAGATTTTGACATCTGTGGTGAAAGAAATATCTAAATTAAACAAACCAAAACAAACTTAAACCCCAGCTGCAGATTTTTCAGATAGTTCTTTTTCTGTAGAATGTCAGATTTGCTACCTCAAAGTCCAATTAGAGTTCATTTTCTTTCCAGTCCTGCAGCTGGGAGAAGTTTAGTGAATTTGCCAAACAGTTAATGAAGATTTTCACTGAAATAAATGTTGTTTAAACACATATTTCAACGACTTTATGTGTTATTGCAAAGATAAGTTTAGATTCAAGATTTTTAGAGGTTCAGTGTTTACTAATTTAATGGCCTCTTCTAGGTGCCTGAAAATGCTGGTTGGCTTAGAAATGGGTAACCTTCTTGGGTGGATGCTGTTTTTTTGCTGATGCTATTTAAATGACAGAAAGAAGCTCTGAGAACACAAGAAAGTCAGAAATTATTGGACTAATAAAATGTAAAATGCATGCTGGAAAAAGGACAAGAGCTATGTTCTTTTAGTTTTGGACAAACTAAATGGTACCAACCACTGAGGTACTAAGTTTTTGGTATGTAAATGTAAGGTAAATTACATAAAACATACATGTGTGCTTAAAGTAAATGGAGAAATAGGAGTAGCTGCGAGACACAGAGGGTCTATCCTGTCTGAGTTTCATGTATTTCTTGCATAAGAGTAGAGGAAGAGTTTTGCAGCTGAAATCAGTGATGGATAGATTAGATAACAATTAAAATTAAGCTAGTCTTTTCTGAACTGGCATAAAATGAGAAATATGCCAAGACATTCTGAGTTTAGAAAGACTAGTCAGAAAAGGTTTGCACTGATGGAGCTGAGTGAATTGAAGTATTTTTTCAGAAAATTATTTCTGTTGATGCTCTTGAGAAAAGAATAGAATATGTACCTCAATGCAGCTTCTAGTTCTGTTTTTGGAACCTGTAGATTTTTTATGTTCCTCATCCTTTCTCTCTTCAGTTCTTTTGTTTATGTTTGTACTTGATTTTATTTCAAAAGATAATACCTCATATTCATTGAACTGTAACATATCATGAATCCAGGAACGAAGAAAAGAAAAGAAGCAGCATTTTCTGTGCTCATTGATAGTAATATGCATTTTCTGTTGATATTTCTGTACATTTTCCAGTTCAAAGAGTAGTATTTGTCTGATCTTGGATTCCAAACTCCTCTAAGCTTGCATTAGATAGGAAAACCACACAGAAGTACCATTTTCTGTAATCACAAGCCAATTTGCTGAAGGTCTGATTAATTTTAATCACAGAATTCTGAGATGAGATACTAGTGAATAAGAAAAAAGTGTTCTTGGCTGAAATCAGTGTTGTTGTTTCTACAAGTTTTCTTCCACAAAATTCACCTTTTGTTTTGAAAGTGAAAACAATGCATTATTACTTTAGAAGCTGACATTTTGAAAAAGCACGCTTTGAAATCTTCCGTCCTCCCTACCCTCATTCTGTTGCATCGTCCTATATTAATTTTCTTGATTTAGTTCTGTTCCCAGTGTTAGCTTTTTTATGGGCCTCACTACCTCTGTTAATTCATCATGGTGGTAGAACCATCTTCAGTAGGATGTCTGACATTCATGGAATAGCACAAGAAAGATAAGGATTTCCTCTCTAAGAAAAAAATATTGATGAGTAACATACAAGAAGCACCACAAAATAAATAAATAAATAAATAAATAAATAAATAAATAAATAAATAGATAAATAATGTTCAGAAGCTTGTGTGAAATCTCTTGGAAGAAAAAAAAAAAAAAAGCATTGCAAAATATACTATAAAATGTAATTTTCTTCCTAGAAATGCATTAATCTAACCTTGTTACTCTAGAATCTTCCTCTGTCTGCTGCTGATGATACAAAGTGGTTAATAGCTACAGTTTGAGATATGGACTGACACTTATTCTGCAGCAGTCATGAGTGAGTTATTCCAATCTGTGCTAGCACAGCTGGAAAATTTACCTTCACATGGCTGGAATTCCATTTCAGTCTGTCATGATACACTACACTGCATTTGTTTCTTCATGAGCTACAGCAGTGGTACAGTGTGTTCTCTGAGTTTTCTACCATCACAAATACAGTCACTAAAACCATCCATTAATAGCAGGTTGCAATTGAAATGCTTTGATACAAAAAACACATTCTTTTGTAAGGAGACAGTTCTCTTGTAGATAGAAGATCTTGTGTAATAGACATGATTTTATTTAAATTTTCTTTAATTTTTTAGAAATCACATTTTGTATGTAATTTATATTGTTCCCGGGACAGACAGATTTTAAAATACTTTCTTAGTACTTACCAATGAGTGAGCTACCCTAACTTTTATTTACTTTGGTTCAAAGAAACAAAAAAATGACTAGAACATAATCATAGCTGCTTTTCCAGAGATGATTCACACTCATATTTTGTTCAATGACAGGAAGTATATAAGCTGGAATTATTTAATAAGCATTATCTCTGGAAAACAAAAACAAAAACAAACAAACAAACAAACAAAAAAAAACCCTGGAGATTAAGTCAGGCTCAAGGCCTGTGTACAAGTTCATCTTCCAATAATTACTTCAGCTCCTGAGTATCAAGCGATTTCTTTTAGACACTGACATTTCTTATGTACATGGAGAATTGCTACCAAGAACATGAATTCAAGTGGTAGCTTTCTTCTATGTCATTAATATAAAAATTTAAAATGGTTATAACTAAAGACATGCTCAATACTGGCATTGATACTCAAGTGTCACAAAACAAAATTTTAATTTTACCCCTATGTCCTTGAAATGCTAAGCAACAGAGGAGATTAATCCTCCTCTAACTTCCTCTTGCTCACTCAAATTTCTTTACTAGTGAGTGATATCATGAAATGTTATATATAATAAATCATATGTTTCACAGCAGAGCTAAGTGAAACCCACAGATTGTGAGCCTTGCCCTCTATGGTCAAAATGATTGTGTTGCTTACAGTGCTGTCTTTGTAGTAGAAGTAGAAGTGGGATGCTTCTAGCAAAAGAAGAACAAGGTAATTTTTTTTTATAGTTAGTAAAACTATCATGATTCATGCAATAATGTGGCTAAAGGAAGACCTGTCATATTGATTCTTTTACCTCACCTCTTTTCTAATGATGGTTATTGTTTCTGTACATGGCAGATTGCATATTTGTCAGAGGTATTTCAGATGTAACTAATATTTCTAATGTTTGCTAAAGTATTTTTTTCTTGTCATGGGCTGGAGCCATACATTGTGTTTGTACAGTATGAGCTGGGCTGTGGGTGTTGAAATGTTATTTACAATGTCCTTTCATGTGCATCAGGGAATAAGTCACACCATGGTGAGCATGAAGGAATAAGCTTTCACTTGCACAAGGAGGTTATGGCAGCTCTTATAGAATTGCCTGAGTTTATAAGTAGGAAAATATATTTTCATGCTGTGGCAAATGCAAACACATTAAATAGAAGAGCTATCCTTTACATTTTGGAGAGGTTAGAAAGGTGAGGATGGTGAACAGCTCTACAGTAAGAAATGTATTTTTCATTGCTTCTTTCAAATGTATTTAAAAATATTATTTTAAAATTATTGAGTTTTCATAATGTTTCATGCATTCAAAACAATTTAGTACTGACTCACCAAGTTTTGTTATAATAAAAACAATTTCCTTTCAAAAATGTAGTTTTATAATTGAAGTGGTATGTATTTAAGTCCAGTGCCATGGAATACAAATATTAAGGTTTAAGTATGAAGCAATAGAGTAATAATTTTTTTAGTGGAAATTTTGAGGAATATTAAAAGAGACATTTCAAAATCAAAACACTTAAAGTGTGACTTACTTTACATAAGAATGAGTACCTGATATTTAGACAAGTCTGTATACTTGTCCTTACATCTATGAGAAAAGAGAGCATCTTTACAGAATGAACTACTGTGAGCTTTAGTTTTTGATGATTTATTTTCTACATCGGCATGATGCACAGCAGTGTGGCAAATCATTTTGTCTGCTTTTGAGAACTACTTTAACTGTTACATATAATATAGTCAAGACTCGTGTTCCCTTCAGGGACATCCTGGTTGCCAAACTGGAGAAAGATGGACCTGATGGATGGACCACTCACTAGATAAGGAATTGGCTGGATGGTCATACTCAGAGAGTTGAGTTCACCAGTTCAAGGAAGCTGGTGATGAGTAGCATTCCTCAGTGAACAGTTCTGGGTTGGGCGTTATTTAACATATTTGTAGGTGGCATGGACGGTGGAATTGAGTGTATCCTCGGCAAGTTTGCAGATGACAGCAAGCTGAGTGGTGCAGTTGACATGGTAGAGGGAAGGGATGTTATCCATAGGGACCTGGACTTGAGAAGTGGACCCATGCCAACCTCAAGAAGTTCAACAAGGCCGAGTGTAAAGTTCTGTACCTGGGTTGGGGTAATCCCAAGTACATATACAGGTTGGGCAGAGAATAGCTTGTGAGCAGCCCTGAGGAGAAGAATTTGAGGGTTTCAGATGATGACAGATTCAACATAAACTGGCAAGGTGTGCTTGCAGCCCAGAATCCCAACCATATCCTGGGTTGCATGACCACCAGCAGGTTGAGGTAGGTGATTCTGCCCCTCTACTCTGCTCTTGTGAGACATCACCTGGAATATTGCATCCAGTTCTGTAGCCCCCTACACAAGAAGGACACTGAGTGGTTGGAGCAGGTCCAGAGGAGGGCCATGAAGATGATCAGAGGGTTGGAGCACCTCCCCTATGAGAACTGAATGAAAGCTGGGGCTCTTCAGCCTGAAGAAGAGAAGGCTCCAAGGAGAACTTCTAACAGCCTTCCAGTACCTGAAGGGGGCATACAGGAAAGCTGGGGAGTGACTTATCATAAGTGCATAAGGGCATCTAGCAACAGGACAAGGGGAAATGGTTCTAAACTGGAAAAGGGTAGATTTGGACTAGATATCGGAAGAAATTCCTTACTGTGAGAGTAGTTAGATGCTGAAACAGGTTGCCAGAGAGGCTGTGGATGTCCCCAGCCTGAAAGCATTCAAAGCCAGGATGGATGGGACTTTGAGCAATCTGGTCTAGAAGGAGGTTTCCCTACCTGTAGCAGGGGCATATTAATCGTCTCCTCCAACCAAAACCATTCTATGATTCTATGATTCTGTGATCTGCCTGTTCAAGGGACAATGGTATTCATAATGTCAGCTGGGGCCATTGTATATTATTTGGGAGAAGTATTAAACTTTTCAGTTAAAGGAAAAGACTATGCACTGTTTTGATTAGGAATATAGTGCCTGTGGAAGAAACAAATAGAAAGGCATGATGAGAAAAAAAATACACTTAGGCTGAGTTTATTTTTCCATCTATGCAATTGGGTCTCTTCTTTTTTTTTTTTATTTATTTTTTTTTTTTTTTTTTTTTTTAGTATTTAAAAATACTAAATCATATAGAAGATGATGTTATGATGCGGAATACTGATAGCAAAATTACAAAATTACAAAGTGAGCAGTGTACTCAGGTGGCCAAGAAGTCCAGTGGCGTCCTGGCTTGTATCAGGAATGGCATGTTGAGCAGGCCTAGGGTGAGGTGAGGCCTTACCTCAAGTACTGTGTTTGGATTATGGCACCTCAGTAAAGAAAGAACACTGAAGTGCTGGAGCAGGTCCAAAGAAAGGCAACAAGGCTTGTGAAGGGCTTGGAGAATATGCTCTATGAGGAGAGGCTGAGGGAACTGGGGAAAAGGCATGATTTAGTGGTGGGCTGTTAGAGTTAGGGTGAGTTTGGTTATGTTATGGTTGAACTTAATGATCTTTAAGGTCTTTTCCAAGCTGAGGAATTCTATGATTCTGTGATTCTGTAACACTGTATAAGAACTGGGTACTATATTATTGTTTTAATAAATAATTTGGTCTGGGTTTACTAAATTAAAAATAAATAAATAAATAAATAAATACAAAGAAGTACAACTAGAAAGAAAATAGTTCTTTTCATAGATACAGGAACTGATGAATGTCTGATTTAAGAGTCATGCTCACATACATTTGGGCAACATTTTGCCATAAACTGATAATTTCTATAGAGACTTCTACCATACTGTGAACAAACAATAGGTTTTTTACTACTGTAAGTACCATCTAGTACTGTAATTTTCATACCCTTCACTCAGCTGTAAACACTATGTGCCTCTGAGAACAAGGCCATGCTGTACAAAGAGTAGACCAAAAAAATAAATGGCATCCACTTTCCAAAGATGACTCTTACTACCAAAATTTTTGTGAGCTGCTTAGAAGAGGAGCTGATCGTTCCACTTCATGAAACTGAAGTCCCTCCTTACACATGCTAAATATTTAGAAGAAACATTCAAAGTGTATATGTACTTGTATGCGTATAAATACTGTTCGTCCCTGAATTTATTCAGTTGATCATTGAACTCAGGCCTCTGGCTTACTAAACAGCAAAAGTGGGCATGATGAAAATTCTTCTGGATGAGTTCTCTAAGTCTCCTTGACTTATTTTCACTATTGTTCAATGAGGAATGTCTGGCCTGAGTAATTGTTCACTACATGCTTGTGCAATAGTTATTTCAGTAATAAAGAGGCAGCTTCCATCACGGAAAAATCACGGAAGTAAATGTAATTATTCTTATGTTCTTCTTCACTTTTTCTAAAGTTGTGTGCATGAGCTTGCATATATTTTTCTAAACTTGAGTAGAGAAATAAGAATGATTCAATCTCAACACCTTTCTTACATTTTTTTAAATTATTTTTACTTATTTTTATTAAGTAGAGAAAACTGTCTGTGTTTTACTTACTCTATCCACTATGTCTGCTGTGAAAATATGAAAAAGTAGAAACAGAAATAATAATAACTTGAACAGTACATTTTAATTGAGGACTCTCAGAAAAATTAACATTTCTCAGCAATATGTATTTGTGATTTTAAATTATTCATTCAAATTCATGATTTTTTTTTTTTAAATTTCCTACAAGGTTTACACTGATAATGTTCTCTCCTCCTCCTTAACAGGGGACAGTCTGATTAGCTGTGATAGTGCACTGCATACACTAAAAGGAGAGGTATTGTTGAAGTGGAGATATTACAGATGTGTAAGGTCAGGTTGTTATCATATTAAACAAATCCCACTCAAAAATGCAGCCTGCTTACTTTTATATTATTTTGATTCTTTAAATGCATTATGTCTTGCTTGTCATAACCAACATGTTATTGTGAGCTGCAGAAAGCAGAGGTAAACAAGTGTGGTGAAATCTCTTTTACGTGTTCCTTTCTCCCATACTAGAAGAAATTTAAAACCTTCTTGTTGGTAAAAACACTTTTCTGATACCCATCATAAAGTTATAATAGCATTTGAATATTTTATTCACGCAACATATTTGTGTACTATATTAGTTTTGGAAAACATACGGGTTTCAAAATGCCATTGTTTCATCTGATTGACCCCTACCAATTGGTAGGGTAGAGTTGAAATTGTAGACTTTGTTACGGGAGCAGAAAATACAGTTCATCAGATCACTGATCCCCAGAGTTCAAAGAAATCTTCTAAAAAGTTTTATTTTTTACTGATATTTTTACAAATATTTTCTTTCATCAAAGAACATGGAATAACATTTATCATCTTTGCTTGTAAGTAAGAAAAGCTCTGTTAGAACTCAGAATTGTCTCTTCACGTTACAGCATCTCCTTGTAAAATTGTTTTTCCAAACCACATGTTTGATACTAATGATGAGTGATGCAAGCAATTTATTTCAAATACTTGGTGAATACAAAATACAGTCAGTTCATAGTAATTACAAATCAAAGTGATTTACAATAAGGATTTGGCATTAGTATCTTGGCCTAACACATAGTAACACAGAGATGCAACAAGAAGTTATTACTCAATTTAGTGTCTTTGCCATTTTTTGCTTTATACCCTGGTGAGATTTCAAAATGAAATAAAAGATGGCACTAAGCATGAGGAACTTCAGAGTACAATGTCATTTTGAAACTGCCTAATCAGATAAACAAAATAAGAAAGAATTTTCTTTACATCTAGTTGTTATCAGTTCCTTTTCAGAGTCCTAAAATGAAAAATCATGTAAATAAAAATAAATCCTACGTTTGACTACACTAGCTAATTAGCAAATAATTATGCCATGACACTTTGTCAAACTTGCTAGTGCTCCATTTATGCACATTTCAGAGTTAGTACATACAATATTAAATTATTTCTTATTCTTTGTTGCATTTTGATGAGATTTGGATATTTGTTATAAGAAATAAGTAAATAAATACAGTTGATTTCATGAGATAAAAAATTTCTCTGTTCACCTTGTTTTGAAAACAGTAGATAGATGAATCATCGTGTAACTCCCTCTCCTCTCCTCTCCTCTCCTCTCCTCTCCTCTCCTCTCCTCTCCTCTCCTCTCCTCTCCTCTCCTCTCCTCTCCTCTCCTCTCCTCTCCTCTCCTCTCCTCTCCTCTCCTCTCCTCTCCTCTCCTCTCCTCTCCTCTCCTCTCCTCTCCTCTCCTCTCCTCTCCTCGTCTCTTCTCACATATTTAATTTACTTTAAAATCATAAAGCACTGGAATAGCTGTGTAACAACTTTTCATCTTCATTTAAATACTACCACATCATATTATAGAAAGTTGTAAGTGAAATATTATTATACATTAAAAAGCAGTTGCATTTTACAAGGCAATCTCTAATTTAACATAAAAAAAAAAAAAAAAGACTGTATGCTGTTACTTGAAATTGCATTCCAAGAAATGGAAGTTTTTATGTTCAGTTTTCCAATAAAATTTTATCAAAGGTTAAGCAACGGCATGTGAATACAATCTCATTATATGTAGTTAGTATGGTACTTGCAGTATAACATATACAAAATTATATAATGCTTAATTAAAACTAAGTAGAGAGTGATATTTACACTCATACAATTATCCATGCTCCAGATGTCTTAATACCTGTCTTGTTTAGAGCATAAATGTGTTTCTTTCTAGCCTGACTTTACTAAGAGACTTTCCCAGGTATATTACTTTTTTTTTTTTTTTTTTCTCTAAAGTTGCACACTCGCATGCTTGTGATTTGGGAATGTAAGAATACAGAAAATATGTTGTTTCATCCACACCATTTTCTGATATTATGCTATATTGTTGATTTTCAGGAAGTTAATTCATTTATTTAAAATAACAGTGAAAGCAAACACTGCAGAACATTTTTGCCTTCAAATAATGATTCAGATATTTTTCATTTGCAAATGCTGATTTGCATCGACAGTAAGATTACAAATGCAAAAGAATTCAAACTTTACAGCCTTGTTTTTTCTTGTAACTCCAGGAATGTGACATAAATCTAAAAAATGCAGGAATTATTCAGCTCGGGGTGAAATATTTTATAGAAGAGTTAAAATGTACAGGAGTTATACTCTATGATCCTTCTTTAACTCATCAATCCTAGGAAACATTTTATTGCACTGCCCAAAAAAATTTCATTTTACCTAACTCTATAGCTGTTTAGTTTAATATAGTTGGTTGGATTAACTCTGTATGTAACTGTGGAATGAAGGAATTGCCATAACACGAGTGTCCATGTGTGGAAGAGTAAGAAATGGGAATATTTTCTCTTTTTTACTTCTGTTGAAAATGAATGTCTGTTGTGAACCATGGCAAATTACTTGTAACAAACAGAAAATTCAAACAAACAATACACCAGCAAACTAGCAACAACAAAAACAAACAAACAAACAAACAAAAAAAGAACAGAAACAAACAAACAAACAAAACAACAACCACCAACAACAAACAAAAAAGAAGACCCCACCACCTCTGATGATATGGTTTATATCAAGAGGATATATCAAGAGGAATCTGTGGGAGTTGTAACATTTGACATCTATTTCCTGTTACTTTACTTCTGGTTGGACTGCTTGTTTGTCTAACTGTTGGCAGAAGTAGAGCAAGGCACTATTTATTGTTATTGTATTATGAAAGTAACTAGAAAATTTGACAGGGGGACTATTCTCAGGAACTGCCTTTAAGCTCTATTTCTATACTTTCTCAAAAGCATCTATTAGAACAGAGCTGCTCCAAAAGTAATGTTCCAATTTTATTATGTTGGCCTTGATGTCAGATGCAGATGGTGGTGGTATGGCAGTAGAGGCTGAGCTTCCTCACCAATATTTCATTATGTTTTGTTTTCATATGGCAGAGGAGCAGACTGACAGAATGTCATCTGACATGGAAGTTCGTATGAAACAAAGGTGTGGATGTCTTCCATGCAGAAAAACTGACAGCCATTCACATTCATCAGTGCTTGCTATATGTTTATGGAGGCCAAGTAGAGGGTGTAAGCACAGTGAGGCAGTGTGTGGTGCATTTCAGCATTTGTGACAGCAACATAAAAAACAAACCATGCTCCAGAGCCATGCAGATTTTTATGAGTGCAGCATGCAGGCTCTTGTTCACCACTGGCAAAAAGTGCATAGCTAATGGTGACAATTACATTGAAAAATAGAGTTTTGTAACTGAGAGTTTGCTCTATAAATAAGTGTTATTGTGCTCTTTGTACATTTTGTAAATTCCATGGAAACAAATAGGAGGCATTATGTTCAGAGCAGCATATGTCAGTATTACTGTAGATAGGTTAAAGGGTTAGGTGAACACAATGAAAGAACTCTTACAGCTTTCAGGTTGTTGCTTTACATACCTTCAAATGAGTTGACTTCATTTCAGATATGTTTAAGTTCTCATTTGAGTCAGTGGGGATCTAGTCTGGAGTACCATTTTGGTAAATTGTATATGCCTTTCAGTTGTAACAGCAGTTTATTTCTTGACAGTACTTACTGACAGATGATTTCCTCACCTCCCTGAAGCTATTATCTGCTTCTCTGGTATTCTCAGTTCTTATTTGAAAGAAAGTAAATCTCTAAACATTTTATGTATGAAGTTCAGCAGTGAGTTTAATGTGAACAGCTCAGAAATATGTGCAGGGAGAATGAAACAGCTGTAAGATACATGATAACTCTTCCATTCTATGTAACCAGTGCATGGCAACAGTTTCTTTCAGAAGAAAATTTCAGAGCACAAAGTTAGCAGAATTTATCAACCTCAAATCTCCAGTCCCAAACTCCAGAAAGAATGGTTGGTGTGATTACAGCACATGTATATGTGTATACATAAAATGTGTAAAGAACATATACATTATAATGACAAATAATACCCAAGAGAAAGGGGAAACGTATGTGCAAGTAATAAGCAAAACTGTGAAGTTTCTCACTTTCACCCTGGCAATGAAGTAGTACCAAAGAAATAGCTAGAAATGTATCAGGGAACATATTCATCCTTACAGAGAAAGTTACTCAATTCACAGTGACACAGCTTTTCATTTACAGCAAAGTAAAAGTTTATCTTCTATGGAACTGCCTTTTGTTATTCAGTTAGACTTTCCCAGAGTAAACGCTTCTGCCCTTCTGTTAAAGTCCATAACCACTAAATCTGTGTAACAGAGGATTCAGTGTCCCATCTCATCTCTTACTATTGGCTAGTTTTAATATCCTTTAAGTTCCCAGAATATTTGTCGAGAGCTTAGAAATCACCTATAAGGTTCAAAGCAGTTGCTAATGATTTAAAATGGGTGATTTTCTTGCTGCATAAATAACACTGAAAGAAACTTACTTTTTTTTTTTTTTTTAATTTTTATTTTAGTGACATTTGTTTAAAAGGTACATTAAGTAAATGAGCAACAATTCCAAATTACTAGAAAATTTTCTGTGTTGCTTTAGAATTCACATATCTTGATGGTCCTGATCAAATAAAATATAAGTGCTTATTAAAAAAGTACATATTGTATGTAATACAAATGTAATACATTTCACTGTAATAACAGGCATCATGGTTTTTTGTTTTTTTGGTTGGTTGTTGGGTTGGTTGGTTGTTTTTTTTTTTTTTATTTGTGATATTTAACATGTACTTGTCAGTTCCTAATGGTTTTCTGACTAAGATATCAACATATTTTACCTATTACCAAAGCACCTCTTTTGCAGATTCCCACATTCTCGGACAAAGAACAGCATATGGTCATGTAGAATAATGAGTAACAGAGTAAGCTCTTTACACTTTAAAAGATTTTGTTACTGTCATAGATTATTTCAGCTACTCCTAGAACATTTACAGTGTTATTCAAAGCATCATTAGGGGCTTGTGATGATTATCATCTAAGGAAACAGGGAAGGGGAACATTTCATTGGTTTTAGGTGGAAGAAAAATTCACAACACCCCCAGATTTTTTCTGGGTCTGTGCCAGAGTTTGAATAGGTGAATTATTTCATTATGTCAGATTGCTTTTATTATTCTGCGTCAGATCTTTTGTTGAGAGTTTTTTCCACTCATAGGTGACAAATGCCACTGTGTGCATACAAGCATTTCAATATTGAAAGTAGGTTAGGTGGGAAGGTTAGATGCACTACCTGTTAACATATGTTAGTTCTCTATGAAAGGACTAGTGCCAATCTTTTAACTGTCTTTGGCACTGTATTTTAAATATCTCACAAGTATGGGCTACAAGGATATAATTAGAATAGATATCCCCCTTCTGGGCTATTTCATACCTCCATGCAGACATTATGAGCAAAATTTACAGCACACAGGAGAGCGAGAAACACCATAAGGATCCGGATACAGCATTAATGTATTTAATGAGCATTGACACATTTATTGGAATCAAAGGTGGTAATAATAAGCTCTTAAAATGCACGAAGAAAAACTGATAAAAACTAGCAGTGTATCTTACCAAACAGTACAAGTAAAGAAATGTAAAATGTTTATTATTTTAATAAGCTATTACAATTCTTACTGTTTATTTTTGAATTATTGTCTACGATTTGTCAAATTTATTTCTTGAAAATCTCATAAAGAAATGTAAAGCACAATTGAAGGGTATCTTTCCTTTGCAAAAAAAACATTACACCTCGTTCATTAAAGAACTATTGAGAAAATATGCATACCAAGCAAAACTGTTTAATAATAGCCTGATACGTGTATTCTTTAATCCATATTCATTTCTCACTAAAAATCTTAGGAAAATATATTAATCTTTGTGTATATTCTAGTAAAGATTACAGTAGATCACTAAGGTCAAGAAGGTATAAACACTAGATATACAAAAATCAAGTGCAGAAGCGAACAGTTGTGCTACAAGTATACAAAAAAATGGTGGAAACTCTCTTGTGTCAACAGAAAAGGATGAGAAGGTGCCCTGTTAAGTGATCTTCTGGTTCATTAACACCTAATTGCACGTTAAAAATCACACCCATCAGCACGGAGATGAAAATATAATGAGACAGCAGCTATCCTCTCCCAAATCTCGAATCTTCCATCCCCATAACATGCATGCCTATGAAAGTTAAAATAGATTGATCAATCAGAAACTTTAAAATGGAGTGTTTGGTAGCTGTGTATAAATGACTGCACTAGTATTTGAGGTGTGCTTGCCTTGCGAAAGATTGCCATGTACTCGATTCTGCATAGGATTAAAATAGAGTCCTTTGTGGAGATTTCAACTCCATGTGCTTATCAGCTATGCACACCAAGCATGAACTCCATTAGGGATAACAAAGATAGATAAAGTTGGAAAGCTTACTGTGGCAGTCTTTACAGGCAAAAATGATAAGGAGCTATGTGCTGAGTAGAGGACATAAAAACAAGCAAAAATTAAAAAAAGCTTTGTGTATGACTATCTCCTCTATAGTCTGCTGCATCCTATTGTCTGAAATCAGTTCAGCTCCAGTATACACAGTAAAGCATTCCCACTGGAGATTACTGCAGAGGCGTGGGCATTGGTCATTCTCCATACAGGATAGTTAGGCTTGGCAGGGTATCTAGCGTTACAGTTTCTCTGTTATTTGTCTTTATGTTGGTCAAGAAGATGAACAGCTACATTTGTCTGAGTTCATGCAAAGGATTTGTACTAATTGAGAGGATTTTTGCTGTTTCTCTACAGATTAACAATATAATCACATCTGGAAATAAATTATTTGGTAAAACAATTACCTCCAATACAATCTAGAATTCAACCTAAGGCCACTGCAATCTACTAGAACAATGATGTTGGGATGAATTTCTTTAAACATTTCTTTTATGGACATCTACTTTCTAAAACAGGTCACAGGGTATCCTTATTGTTAGTGTCATGATAGAGGCATTGTAGAGGGTACAGGAACAGTGGTACAGAAGTCTCCACCTGATAGAAGTCCTGCATTCTGAAGAATCACATAGCACAAGCTCTATTGAATGACACAATCTGTAAAGGTTTTATGCAATTGAAACCACAGAACTTGGTGTCATTAGTCTGATCTAACTATTCCAGAAGCATTCCAAAATTAATAGCAAAGCAAATCAAAGTTTTTTGCTAAACAAATATGAGATAGATACAAAATATTAAAAGCACAGAATGTATAACAAACCTTATTTTAGTCTGTAAAGGGAAGTGATGATGGCGGAAGAGGGGTGGGGGCAGAGGAGGGTCAGACAGGTAATAAGCTTAATATTTATATGTGTCTCTGCACACATGCAGAGACCTGAACACATACTCTTATCTGCTGCCTTGCTGATAGAGCCTTCACATAGTAGATAAGAAATATGGTCTCGAATCCTCTTCCTCTGAGGAGAAAATTTTTCTCTGTTGTTGGCTACCATGGATAACTAGGTAGTAGTGGAAGGTACTGATTAATAAGACATTCATGCTATTTAAAAGGGTCAATGGCTTTAAGTAGAATAAGTATCTCTCCATCTTGTTTTTTAAATCTCAAAAAACAGTACAACATTGTTGGGAATCTAGTTGCTAACATCTGGGCATGAACACGACACAAAAGAGTAATGCCTAGTAAAACCAAGCAGACACTGTATTGGAGATTTTAGATTCCATTTTCTGATTTAGGCAGTTCAATCTTCCTCAGTTTTGCCACTGACACTTGATTATTCCTTTTAATCTAACATATCATTTTTAAACTGGTCTGTGTTTCTTTCTTCTTGGAGTGGAGAGACAAGAAACTTAGTGTAAAAACTGATTACATGATACTGTCTTTGGGTGCAAAGACAATCAACTTTCAGAACACAGACAAGATCATTTATAGCTTTTTTTTTTAAAAAAAAAAAAAAAAAACAAGGTACATTTCCTGCTGCTGTTCCTATTTCTTCACAATATCACTTTCATAGAGGCATAATGTGGTACTTAATACACCATGGGCAAATTGTTCCCAAAATGAAACAATATGATCTCCACTCAACCAAGAAAAGAAAATATGATTGATGTACTTTAACTGAATTACATGAATGAAGGTCAGAGTATAGCTTTCATGTCATATTGATATGAAAAGTAAATCTTTCTATGGATGCTGGGAAATCTGACAATCTCTCATTAGCCATTCCAGTTCTTGGAATCTTATCTCCCAAGGATAAATGCATACACAGAGTCTTCCTAAACTGCATTTTATTACTAGAGATCACATGAGGTAAGATAATGAGAAAAAAAAGAAAAAGAAAAAAAAAAAAAAAAGAAAAAGAAAAAAAAAAGAAAAAGAAAAAAAAGAAAGAAAAAATGAGAAAAAAGAGAAAGAGAGATACTATTTGATACCCAACAATCATTCCTAGACATTTTTAAATGTCTGCATACTGTAGAAGAAATAAGTATAAAGGTATGATTTTAGATCAAACAACTTTAGAAGACTATACTGTCTTCCCTGACTGTTTATATACTTTGTTTAATTATCAAGTTATTTCTATGTGCCATTAAATTAAAAGCTGTATTTTAGAAAAGAGGTTGCAGGAAGGCTGTTAGAAAAACAGGACAGACTGTACACTCAGTTACAAATGACATGATGAAACTTTGGGTTAAGCTACAAGCACTGGAAGTAATATCCCTGTACTCCAGGTTTCTTTTACATTTTTCTAATCATGCTTCCATTGTAACCAAGTTGACCATTACAGTGGTGAAGCAGAATGACCTGATGGCATCTCTAATTTACATTAACAAAGAAAATATCTAAGGAAATAAAACTGCAGACAGAAAACTCTTATCGTGCCCTGTTTAGCCTACTGTCTTGGCAGCAGGGAGAAAAACTGCTGGAAATTATGAGCTCTGATATTGGTCTTTTAAGTCACAAAACCATAACTACATGCCCCATCTTCTTTACTGTGAAGCAGTTTTACTCAGAGAAATCTATGTAGTACATCTGAAAATATTTGATTCAGTGATACAGGTGGATCATTCAGAATTACTTACTGAGAAAAGAAAACTTTGTCAGAATTTTTTTCAGTTGAGAGATTTCTGGAAAGGTAACAATATCTGTTTTCCTTAGAAGCTAAAATGTTTTTGTAGAGAAAAATATCACTAATATATTTTGATCATACTGCCATTTTATTCAGTCTAAAATTAGTTCTCGTTGTTTTTTAATTTTTTAAACAATTATTCCTAGACAGAATGAAAATAAATTTCAGACTCTTGAAATCCCTCATTAAATTGTACTTCCATTCTGTTCTAAACTCTTGTGATTTAATCCAGCAGACAGGTAAGGACCACATAGACGTCTTCTAAATACCCTCACAGAGGGAGGAGGGAGAGAATTGGTAATAAAATAGAACTCTTGGGTTGAGATTAAAAACTGCTTACTAAAACAGACAAGGAAAAAAGAAACAAAAATACAATTATAACAATATATACACATAGGTCACTCCAAAAATGATGTCTTCTATTTGTTTCCACAGAAACTACTAAAAATACAAAGAGCACAATAACATTACTGGATAGACCACATTCTCAGTTATGAAACACTATTTTTCTAAATAGTCACCACCATTAGCTGTGTATTTTTGCCAGTGGTGAACAAGAGCCTGCATGCTGCACTTGTAAAGATCTACATTGCCATCCAGAACATGACTTTCACATCTCTGTCAACCCTTCTGAAACACATCACCCATCACCTCCCTTTGCTAACATGCACTGTTTGTTCTCCATAATCATTCTGCAATCATTAATGAATATCAGTTGGTGTCATTTTTCTGTATGAAGGAATTCAACTCCACGTCTTTGCTTAATAAGCACTTCCATGTCGGATGCCGTTTTGTCAAATTGCCCTACTGCTGCCATCTTTTATATGGCAACAAAGCATAATACAATTTCAGTAGGAAGGCCCAACCACTCCTGTCATACCTCCTACATTTGCCTCTGATGTTGCAGGCCAGATCAATAAAATAGGAACATTACTTCCAAAGCAGCCCTCATATTTCCACATTGTAATTGCTCAGCATCAAATATTACTCAGCTAAAAACAGGACTTGCTTGTTGACCCTCACGCTGCTAGCAACACAGTATCTCACTACCCACCAACCAATGCCCAGCCAGTCCCCCAGGCAGTGGTCTATTCCCTAGCCAACTTCCCACAGATTTATCAATATTTTCATGATGTCATGTGGTATGGAATAACCTCTTGCCTAATTCAGGCCAGCTGTATTGGCTCCACTCAGGGGCTCTTCTGTACTGATTTGGTTTTAGGTTTGTCTTCATCATTCAGTAGTAAGCAAAGCATTGAGTGTCTATTAACATTGTGTCAACTGAAACCAGGACATCAGTTCATGTGTTAATATTGATCTTAGACAGCACCTTGTCACACTCTAGGTGTTCTGGTGATAGTGGCAGTACAGTACAAGTGGTCTCAGACAAGGCGATTATTTCTCATGTTAGAATGCAGTAAGAAGCAGTACATAATAGGAAGGCTAGGCCTTTTCTTTCTCTCTGATGAGACATTTTTGATGTTCAGACCTTCATGATAAGTAGTTTCTAAGGGAGAAAATATGCTAGTATTGGTGCAGCTCCTTTATCCTTTCATTTTTCTTCAGCCATTGTGCGTAAATTTTTCCCTATTTTTAACTATGTCATGTGAAGGTACGATGAATTTGAGATTTATGATAATTTGTCAAGTGAATTATGTGATTTTCATTTTCTACCTGGGTAACACTAGCTTGTTACTAAAGGAAGGAGTTGTGTTTTTTTTTTTGTGTTTTGTTTTGTTTTTTTCCCCTAGTATAAACTTTTAAATGAGTAATAACATTAGTGAAACCTAATAACTTTAAACCTTCTGAAGAAGGAGCTGATCTATGTCTTGATTTTCCTGTCGCCTTAAGGCGAACATTTATTTTTAATGACAATAAGATTGTGATCAAATAATTTAGTTATATTTTCATAAATTGCTCAATCATCTCTACTGTCTTGTCACTGTAACTGTTTAACACACACATTTGCTTCATGTGCACTTCAAATAACATCTGTATGCATGTTACAGTGCTATGCTGTGATTTCTTTTTCTTCAGCTGATATTTATATTATAGTCCTGAGAGTCCTTGTTTCATTCACTAGCATTTGAATATGAAGCAAAGTTGAAACAGACATCTGTTAGGTTTTAACCAAAACCTAAAGATAAACTTTGAAAATATTTTCAGTCTCTCTATGTGTTGCTGTGGAAGATCTGGAAGACATTATTTTTTTTATATTAGAAGATACTTCATGCTTTTTTAGTGTTTACCTAAATTTAAAAGGATTCTTTAGGCATTGGAGTTTTCTGAATAACAGTAGCAATTTTTCCTCTTCACTTTTCACACTTTAAAAAGACAGACACAATCATATTTATGAGATTTGTTCTGTATTAAGATACTTTTATACCATTCATAATCACAAAACCTCTAGCTCCACATAAAATGGAAAGGTAGAGATTGGATTGCAGCTGCATCTTCCAGCAGTGTTTCTTGTATTTTAAGATGACAGCTCATTACAGATTGCTCCTCATATTGAAGTCATTAGATATTTATATGAAGTAATGTCATTATCTCTGTTGCTGAACAGAGATTATTCTGAACAGTTTGGTTTGCTTTTGAGTGAATGCAATTTTTTCAGTGTTTTAATTTTGTATGCACTAAAGTCCAAATGCCTGCTCAGCTCTTTCTGCCTACTTAACCTTTTATCTTTTATTTTAATATTTTTTGTTGTTTTTTTGTTTTTTTCCTCACACTTCATTTTGCTAAAGTAGCTGACAAGAAATGGGGCTGTTCTTTCAATACAGTTCACATGAACATGGTAAATTCAAAGATTTACTGTCTTGAGAAGCAGGCAAAATGTTGACATTCCCAGTTCCTTCTAAATAAGCAGTCAGTAATTTCAGCTGCATGACTCCCCTCTCTCACCTCTTGCTGATTTGAATTTGGCACTAGAAATGTAATTTCTAGAAACTGGAGTTTGGACAGCACAGGACTAATGGGACCTGGAATATTTAGTGCTCTTCATGCAACGCCAGTCAATTACCTTATGCTCATTTTAAGTGTTTTTAAAGGATGTCATACTCACAACAACTAAGCTTAGCTGCACTGTATTATAGGGTTTTTTTTTGTTGTTGTTATTTTTTGCCTGTAACTCACAAATTCCCTAAAATAAAGCCCATATTGAATAAAGCTGAATTTCAAGCCCAACATTTTGTTTTGGATTTTTTGTTTGTTTTCTGTTGTGGTGGGTTTTTCTCCTACCACTAGTTTCATATTTAAAAATAAAAGTTCAGTTGGAGAAGTTCTGATTGTTTCTGCTAGTTATGTTGATCTGAGGTTGCTTTTTAAGAACTGAAATAATATATGAAAACCCCAAGCTTTCTAATGGCTTATAGATTTATTTATTTTTTCTGCATCAACATAATTTCCTCAATTTCTTAACCACAAGCAGTTTCTCTCCCATCACCCTGTTGTCTGTGTGAGAACAGACTTTTGGTGTTGGTGGTTTATCTCCTGGAAGGCAGTGTTAACTGACAGAAAATTGCATTATTTCCTTCAATTTTAATTTCTATACTATTTCTCCATTTATATTGATAGTAAATAATCTTTTGCCAATTCTGTCTGTTTACCTTCTTTTATCCCCATCCGTTTTCACTGCACAGATTCTACAGTGGCCTTAATGACCTTTTAATCATTAGGTAATCAGGTTGGTTAGGCACAACATTCCTGAGAGCAAATGGGTAAATGTGAGTGGAGTGTAATGACTACTGTTTGCAGAGTTTTTAGTGTGTCAGGCATGACTGAATCAACAATACCTAACTCATTGTGGCCCAGACACAATTGAAAAGCACCTCACAAACAGTAATTCCCTTAATTACATTCTGGTCACAATTTGTTGCTTTATTCCTACATCAGTGATAAATGGCCTTTCCAGTTATCTTTGCACATGCTACAGTGTTGAGACAATGTTGTCTTCTGAAAATGTAATGTTCGTGTAGAACCTTGAGATATCTTTGACCAGGTCAAGGTCCTTCAAACCAACTTTTAGGAGTCATTGACTCACAACACATAGTTTATCTTACATCTTCTTCCAGGGTATGATTCTTGTAGTTTGTTCAACTGAGATGTTCATCACTATGAGTAAACAGAGGTGTTATTTTTTCCTTTCTCATCACTGACTTTTGTCTATCTTAGTGACTGACAGAGGATGAGTAGCTACAATGCCTGTGACAACCTGAATATCAGATTCCTAAAGATTCTGGAGAATGTCATCAAATATATGAAGGATGAACCAGATGTCCTTGAATCTCCACTGATCTACAGTTAGTTTTCATCTTCCTGATCTAAACTTTTTTGATGTCACTGATCCTGACAGAACATTGACACCTGTCAGAGTAGCAACAATAGCATAAATATTATATTTCACAAAGAACTTTCAGAGTTATCTGTGATAAAAATGACGATAAAATGACGTGAGCTTTAGCGTGAAAAACAAACAAAAATACAAACAGAAAGAGTTAAAAAAAAAAAAAAAAAGAAAGAAAAAGACCAAAAAAACCCAGAAAGAGTTAAATATTCTCATGAACTTTACTGGGCAAAGAGGCCTAATGATCTTTCTTTCTAAAGTAATGATCTTTCTTTCATGGTTTTATTCATCACATTTGTATGACGTAAAATCTATTTTTTCCCTGTACTTACCTGCTACTTCTAGAAACTCAACAAGCAAAGATATGTTAGCAATAGCTTTGCCAAAAATTGACTATTGTAAGTGGAATGCAATGTTATAGCAATAAACTTCAGGTCCCTTACTAGAAATTTGTATTTGCCACCATTTCCCAACCAACAAATTAAAAACTAAGGAGAATAATAAGCATTTCAACACACTGTGTCATTCTCCATATAAAGGGAAGACATCAGTGTATTTCTTTGTGACAATATATATATCATATATATTTATATATAATACAATATATATATACACAATATAATATATACAATATAATACATATTATATAATATATATACACTACACACACACATATATATAGTATACATGATATATATTTAAATTGTATTCTGATAGTATATCTCAATCATATATTTAGAATCTCACATATTTTATCTGGGTTTTATAATTACTGGGATATTTTGATGCAGAAGTAGTTGAGTTTTGTTTGAAATTCTTTAAATTACAAGTGAGAATCATAGGATACTCAATTTTTGGTGCTCAGAAAAGAAAGAAAGAAAGAAAGAAAGAAAGAAAGAAAGAAAGAAAGAAAGAAAGAAAGAAAGAAAGAAAGAAAGAAAGAAAGAAAGAAAGAAAGAAAGAAAGAGGACAGGAAAACAAAATATAAATTTCCTGTCTGCAATGCATGACATATGACATGTAATATTGTTTTGACCTTTAAATTTTACGTGAACATTTTGAAATTCTACTTAAACACAGTCTTTTAAAGAATTTAAACAAATAATGTGGAAAACATACAATATTTTTTCCCTTCTACTGAGTTTTGAGTGAAGAAGCTTGATCAACTGAAGCATATTCTTCTATTTGCCTTCTGAATCATGCATTCATCATAATGAAAATTATCTGAAATGTTGAAAAGAACAGTCCTCTGAGAGTCTTTACAATTTGGTCTCAGTTTCAGTAAATCTTTGGTCTGAAAAAGATGAATTAATGTCTTCAAATATAATTTAAAGCCAACTGGACATTCAGTGTCAAATATCCACTGGATTTTCAAAGAATTGGTTGTGACAGCTTGTGGGACAGATTCTTAGCTCATGTGGATTGATGAGAATACATTAACATCAGCAGAGTGACATTGATTTATGTTACCATTAAAATATGAACTGCACAGCTTTAGATTCTCCTTTTGCATTGTCTAACTCAGTTACAAATGTATTGAGATGTCTGTCTGTCACACAGTAAATTAAATAAACGGAAACCTGTTTGCACATGTCTTTTCTGTGACAATTACAATGCTCTAACTTCCCAGAAGTGCCCAGTAAATTACAAAAATGTTTCTCCTGAGCACAGTAAACAATATATTATATGAAGGGAGACCTTATGTTCTAGCTACATACTAGGTACCAATTTAACTTCAAATGCCAATCAGTAACTAGGTGCTGAAATGAAGAATTAAGCACATGTAATGACAAGACGAATAGAAGAGTCTCTTTCATTCATATTTAATTACATACTACCAAAAGTCTACTGGTTTCTTTAATACAGCTCTTTAATAACACTTTGATACAGTATTACCATCAGTACCAGTTTAAGGAATGAACAGCACTTTCCCTCAATTTAGCAAAACCTTTTGCTCTGCTTTCTTGCTCTTTGAACAACGCAGTCTTTTTTTGCCGAAGTAGCAGATTCCAAAATTTCTGATCTTTTTAACCTTTCTTCATGCTGTTGATTACATTTGGAGTTCATGCCATGCTAATTATATATGCTATTTATAAATCCTTGGGGAGGGATTTAAAAAAAAAAACAAAACAGGGGGGGTGGTGGGGGTGGGGGAGTGGAGAGGGGTGAGTAAAGTAAAAATAAAAATTAAAAAAGGAAAAAACTGATCACTTTGATTCCTCCTTTAAAAGGCAAACCATCCATTTTATTACCCACATGAAATCTTTCATAACATGCTGAGCAGATAGGGCAACAACTTGTCTCATGTGCATGCTGCTGAATATACCTGCTGTGAGCATGACTGAATGAAGCTGTTCTGCAGTGCATAGAGGGTGACACAGTTCCTGGGTAGCATTCTACCATTTACATCTGTAACAGGGTACTCGGAGTTAGTATTTGCATATCATGCGTGATCCTTTTCTCTTTTTTTTTTTTTTTTTTTTGTGTGTGTGTGTGTGTGTGTGTGTGTGTATGTGTGTGTATGAAAGCACCTAATGAATTAGAAATATGAATAGGGGCCATCTGAACTTCACTACTTCACTTCAATGACCAGGAGTCATGAAAATCTACTGCTTATATTCTTTGGAAAATACATTCTTGAATACAAAACAGAAAGGGAACAAATTAAAAAAAAAAAAAGGAGGGGGGGAAGAAAGAAAGAAAGAAAGGAAGAAAGAAAGGAAGAAAGAAAGAAAGAAAGAAAGAAAGAAAGAAAGAAAGAAAGAAAGAAAGAAAGAAAGAAAGAAAGAAAGAAAGAAAGAAAGAAAGAAAGAAAGAAAGAAAGAAAGAAAGAAAGAAAGAAAGAAAGAAAGAAAGAAAGAAAGAAAGAAAGAAAGAGAGAAAGAAAGAAAGAAAGAAAAACTTGACCAGTTCTCTCCACCTTCTCCTTAATTTCTGTAGTAGTTATTATCATAGAAAAAAGAGAACAAATCTGTTCTTTGTAGCCCAGAAGGTTTAAATGTTCTGGGGAAATGTAATATTTTGTTAGCAAATGTTGATCTTTGGGAAGGCTAGGCAGATCTGTAGCACTGAATTGTAACCAAGACTTCTGTAGAAATTCTATGGGTAATACAAGATGAGAGATTCAAGGAATAGCCACTGTATAATATATACAAAACATATGCATGCTTGTAGCTGAGCCAAGAATATTAAGTATGATTCAAGATTTATAACAGTAGGTTTATCATCCTACAAGATCAGAATAAACAGGTAGATGTATTAATCCAATTTTATCTTTGTTCACCTGAGAGTGATTGAAAGAAGAACACAAAATGCCATCTCTTTCATTTTGGAAGAACTCCCATCTGACAGTTGCTGTAAAGGAGAGAGGCTGACTTAAACCAAATCCACTGAGAGGAAGGGATTTCTTACATGCAATATTAAAGGTTATGTTTCATTCTGATTCAGAGGCATTTCTTAACTGAGGAGAACATGAGTAAAGGTGGCCTGTTGAGATTTGACATGACAACCATTGTCATCTTTTTGAGGTGTAGCTTATAGAACAGATGTCCATTTATAGAACAGTACAAAATTTTTAATGCTTTTGAAAAGAAGAGCTTTTTTAAAACTCCATTTCTTGAGTCTTTTTTTTTTTTTTTTTTTAACCAGAAACCAAGAGTTTCCATGTTCTATGTCTGCAGCTACTGCTGTACAGTGCCCTTATTCCCACCCTTGCTATGAATGTACTTTGGGAAATCACAAATGAATAGTCGTATGATTTCCTTTCAAGTTTTCATCAGAAAAGGGGAGGGGCAGGGAGGTGATTGTCTCTCTCTACATTACCCTTGTGATGTCCCCATCAGGAGTACTGCGTCCAGGTCTAGGGCCCCCAGTACAAGAAATAGAGGGAGCTGTTGGAAACGGTGCAGAGGAGGGCCACTAAGCTGAGTAGAGTGCTGGAGACAGGCTGCCAGAGTTGGGCTTATTCAGCTTGAAGAAAAGAAGGCTGGAGGGTGACCTAATTGCAGCCTTCCAGTGCCTAAAGGAAGCCTATAAACAGGAGGAGAATCAACTCTTTGGAAGGGTAGATAACAGCAGGACAAGGGGAAATGCTTTTAAGTTGAAGGAGGGAAGATTTAGTTTGGATAACAGGGAAAGTTATTCACTATGAAAGTGGTGAGTTGCTGGAACAGGCTGCCCAGAGAGGTTGTGGATGCTCTGTCCCTGGAGGTGTTCATGGCCAGGTTGAATGGAGCCCTGGGCAGCCTGGTCTAGTATTAAATGTGTGATTCTGTGATTCTATAATGGTACAATAAAGAAATAACAAACCATTTGCTTTTTAATAATGATGTGGATTTTGCGAAAATTAATAATTGACTTCAAGAAGGGCAGAAATGTGCCTGCAAGATTACCAAGTCACTTCATCACAGTTTCAATCCTTTTATGATTTGTAAAGAAGCAATATATAATAAATTTAAATAAATATTAAAAGAGTAGAGGTATGGATCATTAACTTACACTGGGGATCAGAATAATCTTAAATGTTACTTACAGGCAAGTTTCTTCTTCTATTTATCTTTTTATGTAATACTAATATAATGTAACTTCAGCATTACTCCTTATTTTCTTGAACTATGTTACAAGGCATCATTATTGTTTACAAGAACCTTTGCAAAGCTGAAAAGCTAGTAAAAGAGAACTTGAGAGTACCATTGCAATTTTAGAAGGGGGGAATTTGAAATTAAAAGAGGAAATTATGTACCTACTCCATCTTTGTAGTCAGGGAGAACTTCACAATTTTCTTAAATAGAAGTAGAATAACATCAGAAATTGGAATGACTGGTACACCCAGGGAACAATTCATACTGAAGCCATCTCCACCTCTTAGCTTTGTGTAGATACTTGACTAAAACCTTTCTTAGGTTTTAATTGCAGATAAAATCTTTCTTACTGTTTTTCTTATTTAAAAAGATACTTACCAACTTGTGATGTAAGTATCATGAGCTTCAGCAGTTGCTTTACAATTTTTTTTTTTCATGAACAGAGTAAACAACCTCATAAAATCCGCATGAGCTGTCAGTATATGGCTTCATAGTTACCTTGGGGCTGCAGCAATTAAAATATGGTATTTATTTAAAAAGAAAAATGTCAGACTCTTCCATTTTTCAGATATATGTGTTGGTTTTGTGTTTTAACTACTACTCCTTTTTGCTCTGGGACCATCTGGGATCTGAATATTATTAAATTGTATATAATAAAAAGATTATATGACTCAGTTAATTGGGCAAGGTTTATAAAGGCTCCAACAAATTGATGAGACCATCTTTCAAGAACCTGAATGAGCAAGTCAGAATGATATGGTTAACATGACTGGAAAGGTAGGATCCTTTTTAAAGTCTTGGCTTTTCCTCTGTATTTGTTTTAAATATTCAGCGCTAAAAAATTTAATTTTGAAGTATGGAGGAGAACATTCTATATTTGTGTCTTGTTATTTTACCTCCTTCCCTTTCTAGGAATGATTTTTTTTACTGCGAGAGTTGACAGAGCACTGGAACTAGATGCCCAGAGAGACTGACAAGTCTCCTTAGCTGAATATATTCAAGACCAATATGAACACTCTCCTGCTCAACTTCCTGTAGGGAATGCTGAACTCTGAGTTCTTTTCCTACCTCTGTGTTTCTATGATTCTATTGTTCTAGAATTCTCCCAGAGAAGGTTGGAAGATTTTTGATTATCTGTGAAGTAGAAAAATGAGAATTTTATTAATATGAACTAAGAAAAATTTCATTGCTTTTACACTAAAATCTTGTTGTTTGGATTTTACCTCAAAGATGTATAAAGACAACAGAAGTACTTGTCTCTCTTCTTCCCTCTTGTGTGAAAACAAGAAAGAAGCAAATTCAGACAGTGACTTGTTCTAGCTGTGCTCCCAGAAGATCAGAATTCCTCCAGGAAGTAGAACAAGCTCAAGATCCAAATTTCAGTAAAGCAAACATGAACCTGACACACCATTGCTAGTTCTAGCTACTTTGAGACAATGAATAATTCCTGAGCTCTGGTCAGAAATTCTCTTCTTGACAAGGTATTTATAAAAAAATTCTTTAACAAGTGAGTGCAATCCAACTAGAAATTCAGTTACATTTTAATATAATCCTATCTAAAAAATCCTCTAAACATCTCAAAATTTGACTTCATGCACATATACAAGTATAGTGCACACAAAGAAAAAAATAATTAACAATCTGCTTACAATCTGAGACAGGTTGCTCACCCTAAAACATTTTCACTTGCATTTAAAGATAATGACGTTTATCTGCAATGTAATTTCCCATGACTGTTTTTACTCATTAATGGGAAATACTTGCCATCAGTGGTTTTAAAGCCTTTCCATTTATTTCAGTTTATCAAGTAAATAGTTACATAGCCTGAGAATTTACAGGCCTGTTTCATTACCAAAAGATGGATATTTGTCACTGAAAATAAATAAATAAATAAATAAAAATCAACACACTAAATCAAAGAATAAGGAAGGAAGGAAGAGAAGGAAGAGAAGGGAGAGAAGGAAGGAAGGGAGAGATGGAAGGGAGAGACGGAAGGGAGAGAAGGGAGAGAATGGAGAGAAGGAAGGAAGGGAGAGATGGAAGAGAGAGACAGAAGGGAGAGACGGGAGAGACGGAAGGAAGGAAGGGAGTAGGAAGGAAGGAAGGAAGGAAGGAAGGAAGGAAGGAAGGAAGGAAGGAAGGAAGGAAGGAAGGAAGGAAGGAAGGAAGGAAGGAAGGAAGGAAAGAAGGAAGGAAGGAAGATAAGAACAAAAAAATAGAAAAACAGTCCAGGGTTTATTCAATGAAATTTAGTTTTAGAACCTGTCCAAAAAATAAAGCAGCCTACATAAAAACGAAAGACAATCAATCATTCAGATGTAAAAGTGATTGTATAGCACGAAATCACATTAATAATTAATCACATTAATAATAATTTTTGGCATTCCACATCATAACATCATGTAGTGCACTGGGAGTTGAAGTGTTAATGCTCCAGTTCCTTGTACCTGTCTGGAAGAGAAGAACTACATTTCCCAGGGGGCTTTGCAGTCAGAGAGGAGATGATAATTCCTGGCAAGGTCAACTGATGAGGCTCTTTGGTTCTTCTTTGCTCATTTCTTCTTCACCTCTCCTCGCTGCTGCCTGTCCCGACGGCATACATCACTTCAGTATTACTGTAAGGCCTACAGCTTTCAAATACTCTCTCATTATATTTGATTTATTAGCTTCAATTCTAATTATATTGTATTGTAGTGTGTTATCTTGCATCCTGATACCATATTTAGTAATATTAGTTTGTTTCTCCTGAGATCATTGCCTCTGTTTTTAATTATTTTGTGGTCCCCATTTCCCTTTTCCAGAGGCAAGGATTTTTCGAAATCCCTCTGCCCCACTAGTCATGGAACCAGGCCAAACCAGCCCATAAAACATTGACAAAAAGGTGTAAAATTAATCAGGTAAAGCAAGAACCTAAATATATCTTCCTCTTAAGTGAGTGTTGGATCATGTTGGGTTGCTAGCTATCAAAAGGTACTTCATTCTTTCCCAGGGAAATAAAATATTAAAGTGACTATTATTATTATTATTATTATTATTATTATTATTATTATTAATTACAAGTCTTCTGCATGCCTAAAAAGTATGATGTCTAGCCCTACTACTTATTACTACTATAAAAATATGATGAAAGAAAAAAATTACAAAACAGTAGAAATGCAGTATTTTAGAGAACAATAATTCTCTGTTTTAAACAGTTCAGATTTTGGTTTTAGGACAGAAACATCTTTTCTACAAGTTGTATTCCCCTTTTGGTTTGTTGAAGGAAAGAACTCTCATTCCTCTGTTGTCTGCATCCGGTATAAGATCAGTTCTCATAACAAATAAAATCCTTTTCATAGCATAATTTTTACTTCCTGTGAGGAAGGTGATAGCCTTGGCAAAGAAATTTCTCAGTTTTGTTTTATACTATATATAGATAAGTCCATAGTAGCCAAAGACACATGGAAGGAGAAAGATTTGAGCCAGCTCTTTGGGAAAAAACCTCAAAAGGTCATTAAGAGGATGGTCCTGAAGCTATAATTATTACCCAAGTCAGTGTTTTCTATACTGAAAAGTATAAAACAGCTCCAAGTTTCTCTGATTCCTGCAGTGGTCAGGAGCTGTCTTAAAAAGAAAAAGCATGGGAGGAGCCAAAAGATCCTTGTGAGGGCAACTTGAAGTTTTTGAAATATTGTGGGACTATTGAAGGTCTCTGAGAATCCAACATGTGAGCAAAAACTGAAAATATAATCGCAGACGTCTCAGTCCTGTCTCTGGGTACATTTTAATACTGTATCATGTAGTACTATACTAATATAGTGCCGTGTAGTAGAGTAAGCCCAGGAAAAAATCGAAGTAGTGCATATAAAATTATGTATCTGTCTTCTATTAACAGATTTTATTTTTATAGTTTGAGCCTCTTATATAAAAGTGCGTTTTCAAACATCCTCAGAAAACTTTTGAAGAAATTTATGCTGAAGGCTTTTCTGTTTCTTTTCTTTTCTTTTCTTCTCTGTTTCTTTTCTTTTCTTTCCTTTTCTTTCCTTTTCTTTTTTTCTTTTCTTTTCTTTTCTTTTCTTTTCTTTTCTTTTCTTTTCTTTTCTTTTCTTTTCTTTTCTTTTCTTTTCTTTTCTTTTCTTTTCTTTTCTTTTCTTTTCTTTTCTTCTCTTTTCTTTTCTTCTCTTTTCTTTTCTTCTCTTTTCTTTTCTTCTCTTTTCTTTTCTTTTCTTTTCTTCTCTTTTCTTCTCTTTTCTTCTCTTTTCTTCTCTTTTCTTCTCTTTTCTTTTCTTTTCTTTTCTTTTCTTTTCTTTTCTTTTCTTTTCTTTTCTTTTCTTTTCTTTTCTTTTCTTTTCTTTTCTTTTCTTTTCTTTTCTTTTCTTTTTTTTTCTTTTTTTTTCTTTTTTTTTTTTTTCTTTTCTTTTTTTCTTTTTTTTCTTTTTTTTTTTTTCATAAATTATCTGCCTGATGGTCTATAGCCATCTCTATAGTTCACTGTGTAGCCTAATACTCATATATCATATGATGATGTCACTTTACCCAAATGCTATATGCATTTTAGTGTATAAACAAACAGTGGCCCATAATGAGAAACCAATCACTTGTGCTCCGGTGGCGCAGTGGTAGGAATGCCGCATTGCAACACCGGAGGCCCTGGGTTCGAATCCCCTTTGTGGGCGGAAGTGGTAGAAGTGCCGCTCTGCTACACAGAAGGCTCGAATCCCGGGGGATTGGACTCAATGATCTCTAAGGTCCCTTCCAACCAGCACGAGACTATGATACTGTGATGATGATCTCTAGTTTTTTCTGTTGTTTTTTTGTTTGTTTGTTTGTTTTGTTTTGTTTTGTTTTTCCTGGTGTTTCTTTTTATCAAAGGAGGGTATTATGGAATCTTAAGGTGTGCTAAAATGGAGGAATGGAATGGTGAGTCTTGTATGTGAAATCAGTCTTGCTAATTGCACAACTGCCATCAAATATTCCGGACTCAACTGTATATCGTCCTGAGCAAACTGATATGACTTCAAAGTTAGTTTTGCTTTGAGCAGCAGGCCACCTAGGGTCCAGATGATATTCAGAGATTTATTCTAGCATAAATTCTGTTATAATTCTTTAAAACTAGGTGATCTTTGAGGTCCTTTTCAACACTGGACATTCTATGATTCTATGAAAATGAAAGAATTTGAATTTGTTTTGTTTTGACGTCTTTTTTTTTCCCTTTCTCTCCTGTCCCTCCTTCCCCTCTTTTGTTTTTCCATTAACATCAATCGCACACAGTTTGTGAAAGTCTACTTTTTGAGTGTGAAAAAGAAGAATAAAAAATAAATATTCATTTTCTTTGGGATAATCCATTTGGTAGGAATATCTTTGTATGAGTTAATAACTTGCAGTTGAGGCTGGTGCAGCTTTTAACTTCCTGACAGGTGGAAAAAGAACACTTGGTGATCTGCCTGAACTTGAATAGCTGTGTCTGAGCCCACAGGGACCATCAATATTTCCTGTACAAAATTTATTGAAACAGTTTTTTGCCACTAACAGAGTGCTGAGGCTGGATGGCTCTACTCAGAATCTGGAGGTTATAAGAACTAGGGAATAGAAATTCCCCCTTGAAAAGGTGGAGGAGGGAAGAGGCTCTATAGTCTCTTCACAAAGCTGGAAAGACCATGATACAGTAGTCAGTGGAGACATCAAGTTGTCTGCCTAAAGTACCATGCATAAAGATCTTCAGCCAGTGCTCATAATGGTGATGGGAACATCAAGAGTACATTCACCAGTTTTTCCAGATCTGTAACAGCCTTCAGGAATAAAGTTTAAATCTGTGTTTTCTTATTTCAGAGTTAATTTCTCCAAAATGATCTTGCCTGAAGGGAACAGGTTAAGTCACTGGGACTTTGGAATTATTACTGGTCTTGTCAGACCGCACTTCTAAATGGTATTGGTATGTTATACAAGTATACAAGCACACATAGTCAGATATACTCACAAACTTATTTATATAGTGCATATGCATAGCATATATATATGTATTGTACTGTGCTGAAAAGACAGGTGTAATCCTCAGCACCTTACTAACCACAGATGTGAAAGAAATACACTTCCTCAGCCTTTGGCGCTTCAGCTCCAGGCTAGTTTTGTTTAGAAAGGCTGGACAGCCTTTGATGTTTGATGTTGATGATGACTTCCCAGACATCAAACAGAGCTCTCACTTAACTGTAGTATATTATTATAATATAGTGCAAAGTAAATGTCAAGACAGAAAGACTACTTTATCAATAATAAAGCAACATTTTAATCAGCCAAAATATTTTTGTACTATTTTTGTATTTGTGTATTGACCATTAAGCTTGATCAAGTTTTCTTAAATTCACTGTTTTGCATTTTTTTTTTGTTTTTGGAATTTGACTAATACAATCCATTATGTGTTTTTATATCTAAATCTCAGACTAGGAGTTTTCGGATCACAACCAGATGGTGTACGTGTATATTTAAACCCCATGGAGAGTACTCCAACAGCCAGAGCTTTCTTCTGCATCTACAGAGAAAAAAGGGAAATTATTATACACACTGAAGAATATACACACAAGACTTAGCAAGATTCATGTAAGTACTGATATTTGAGTAAGTATTGACTCCAACAAGGAATAAATTTCATTTCAGCATAACAGTAGCACTTTTGGGAATGTTTAGAGATGTCTACTCTCAGAATCAAGCCATCCAGAAAGAGCATAAATATAATGCAACTATCTCAAAATATTATACAAGGAATACTTTTAACTCCATAGATTGTATATAGATGAACTTAGTCATTGATGAATCCTGTGTCCTTTTTTCTTTTTGTGGATAGATAGCATATATATTGTTGCTGAAGACTACAGCAAACATAGACTTCTTAGTAAGGTAGTATTATAATAAACTGATAATTGTTAACGAAACTGATTTGTCTCTGATGTGAATGGAGAAGAAACTGTAATCAAGTAGGACCATATGGGCCACAGAGAAATTTGGATCAAGCAGAAAAAGAGAGAATGACTAGCAGGAAATGATGAGCATAAGTTATTTTTATGATGCAAAGTGGACAAAAATTTTCTCCTGTGCCTAAAGATGTTGAAGCTTGTGAATCTTGAGTGAGAAAAGTTTTATTAATATCATAGAAAAAAACAACAGGACACGTTTCGTTATTCTTGATCAAACAAAGACAGAAGCTATTAACATTTCTACTTTTATACCTCAGAAGAGTTCTTTTATAACTCAGAAGAGCTTTACCATATGAAATATCAATACTATTGTAGAAATTATAACAAAACACTAGATATTGAAAATCTAGTAGTGGCAATCATCACCAGCAACAACATCAATAACGAGAAGATAGTTTGTTACTTAGTAAAATGTATTTTGATTGTTAGAGGAGTTGATGCAGTCTAAGGGCAGCTGCCATTCAAGTAATGTTTTATGTTTCTTAATTCTTTGCTATTAAAAACAATCAAGGTTACCATGGATACTGCAGTTTTATCGCATGGTCCTTTTGCAGTCATTCAGCTACGGAACACGGTATTAGAGAAGTAGTTCAGAGTGCTGTGTACTTCTGAATTTTTTAATATTTTGAATGAGAATATTTTAACTTACACACTGGGCCTATTAGATATATTTTATTTTTACTTTTAGGAATATTCAATAAATACAGTATTAATGAACACATATGATCTTATTCATTTCACATAAATATTCCCCAGTAGAAAATGAAATAAATGAAAAAAAAAAAATTAAAAAATCACCTTCTAAAATCAATACAAAAATATACTTATTTCAGTTCACAATCTGTAATATTATTGCATTTTATATATGCTTCTACTTCATCATTCCATTCAATAAACTATATAGATTATTGTTTAAATTATATATTTTTCAAAGATGTCATATGGTTTCATTTTTTAAAAGAGAACTAAATATTTAATTCAATTTTTTTTTAATTACCATACATTTATATTCAGGCACAAAAAAATTAAAAATAATGACGTTCTTTGGATATATACTTGGGAAAGTCATTTCTGTTCATTATAATAAGAACATATTTACAAATATATCAAGAGTTGCTAATGCTTGATTATATTTCAGGTATAAATATTATTTGTATATTCCGTTATCCCCATTAATGTCAGAATCTTGCAGCTATTTGGCAGAATGAGTAATCCAGACAAAAGCTAAATTGTTACTTGAACAGTGATGAAACTTCTTGGGAAAAAAAAATACACTTAGCACAACAATTTGGTAATGTGTCCCACAAAGGTAACAACAGCATTTTCTCTTCTCTCAGCCGCTTCTCAAATTTTATTGTGACATTCTATGAGAGACTCAATTTAAACATGGACAAAAGAAATGGAAAATATAAGTACAGACTTATAAATCTGGATGTGATACTTACTTTGCAAGAGATTTGTCATCTTGAGTATTTTTAAAATTAAAATCCATTATTTTACTAATTTGTTTGAATAGTGATCACACACTTTTATGAGCTGAACTCTCAGATTCTTACAACTATATGTAAACAAGTAAAGAAAGAAAAGAATATATATTTAAAGAAGCCCAACAGAGAACATACAAATCAGTCTTGAAAGAAAAGAAAATCTGAAGAAGCACTTTCAAAATAAACATATTAATAACGAGTTCTGGCAAAATATTTCCATTCCCTGCTTTTCAAATCTGCAAGCATGCTGTCACTTTTCCCCAAGGAGCTTACGTTCTTACTCTCCCATGTATTGCATACAATAACTTGTCCCGTAGGGCATCACTTTTTTCTCATAAACACATCATTTATATTTCAGTAGGAATAGCATTTGCTTCCATTTCAGTTCTACTTTTATTATTAGCAGTAGTTATTTATTGGATGTTAACATTAAATAGATGGCAGTAAAAATGCATAGAAGTCATTACATTAGAGTTGCTTTTTAAAGAAAAAGTTTCTGTATAAAGAAGGCAAGAGCTTGCCTTTATTTATGTACATCATAGATGTGGAAACTATTATTATTTTTTAAGTCCTATTTACTGCCTAGCTCCAGGTTAAAAGCTGATAGGACTCATCACAAGATGATTGTGTGTCTAAACAGCTGTAGGACAGGCTGTCTCTGAATATCAGGGTAAGATTCTCATGTTTCAGCATTTCCTCCATATCTGTGTATTTAGACCTCACGTACATAACCATCCAAGCAGAAGATTGAACAGTTATTTGCAAGACAACTTAAAGAAATCCATAATGCTACCGGAGGAAGGTAGGGTTCAATGATTCCATTTACAGCAGAGTGTCAGAGAGAAACTGGTGACCAGAGCAAAATCCTCAATTCCAGTTTGGTCTTCTGTAAGCTGTGTCAAAGCTCAAAGCAATGGCTGTGTCAGGAGGGAAAGAAGGGAGGCCAGTACTTGGTCATAGGAGCCTCCTCATGCATCACTGTCAAACAGCCCGTAGAGAAAAAGAAGCAAATCTTCACTGTGAAATTGCTTCTCAAAATCAACCAACAGCAGCAACAGTGCAGTTTGCAGCTTTTGTAGAAATGGTGTCAGCTGAGGGAACAGAGGTAGATCTGTGAAAACAATGGCTTACTGAACCCATTTAAACAATATCCATGGAGCGTTAGTAAAAGAGCCACAAAGCATAAAGATGGAGTACATTAAGCAACTGAGGAGATGAGGCATGAGAGAGAGAGAGAAAGAGTGCTTTGGAAGAACAAACATTTTGGTCTGGTGGTTGTTGTTTTTTGTGAGGTTTTTTTTGCCTGATTGCATAGTAAGTAGCTGTGGCTTGGCTGGTGCAGTTTAGAGGATCTGTGTTGGTTATTATTCAGCACACACTGCTATACCAATGAGAAACATACCTCAAGAAGGACATCCATCTGCTTCTAGGGAGCAGATTACACTCTGTATGATGAATAAGAAATCATTGAAAACTGACCAGTCTAAAAGATAAAAGTAATCAATTTGAGTACCACAAAATTTATTTAGGTTGCTCTGAAAGTAATGCTTCCAATTTATTTCCATGGAAATGAATAATTATATATACTAATATATTATATATTTTATATTTTAATATATATATGTGTGTATATACAATTAAAATATATAAAAATAAATAAAGAGCACAATAACTGTACTGACAGAGCAAATTCTCAGTTACAAAACTCTATTTCTCAGCATAGGAATTAAGTTACCTGTGCATTTTTGCCAGTGATGAGCAAAAACCTGCATGTTGTATTAGTAAAAAACTGCACTAGTTGAGGTGACCTGCTCTCTCTGTTGCCACCACAGAAGTGCAACACCTAATGCCTCACTGTGCCCACATCCACTAATTGGTCTCCATAAATGTACAGCAAGTGTCCATGAATGTTAATGGTTGCCATCTATTCCTCATGGAGGAATTCAGTGGCACAACTTTGCTTCATAATAAAATCATAGGCATTTTGAAGCAACACTCACTGTGACGTCTTTGTAAGAGTGTGGGCAAAGATACCGGCAATTGCGGTTCTCCATTTAAAAGTAATGCAGAGGCAGGTGTGGATTGCCAGTATACATACAGTGTGTATGTGGCATGTAAATGATTTTGTATAAAAATTCTTTGCCATGCAGAGGTTCATTCTTCTTGCAGAAGTATCTTCTGGTAGAAATTAATCCTACACTGTAGAGAAAAGTTACTGGTTGTTCTTATTTCTTGTTAAAAAATAAGCTGTAGAAAGTTACTTTACAAGATAACCTTTTTTTCTCAATTAAAATTTAAAGTCAAATAATCTCATAGAAAAAAACTACATTTTTTTAAGTCATGACCTCATGATCTTCCTATATCTTCCTTTCTTTATATCTCTTGATTCTCTTCTCCTATTTTTGATCTCCAGGCTCAAGGCATTCTGATCACATGTGAATGGAGAATAAGTCTTCCTCCCTTTCAATTCAGCAAGAAAAAGAATGGATCATGAATATGATGGTGACACTTTTATAGAGAAAGTGGCAAGAAAGCAATTACCAGCTTCAGCACAAGGGGATTTTGCTGCAATTTGTAGTTTCTCACGGTTTTTTTTACATCGTAAGTCCAGACAGAAAATTGACATTATAATAACACAAATATTGTGCAAAAACATGGTGGAAAATGGTGGATAAACAGTACTCAAGCTGAGATATCTAACTTCCTCTTGCTACTTCAGAATCTGGCAATGACTTAAATACATATTTAGAGGTTAAGCAGACAGATAGGTACCACTATTTTGCTGTTACTACTTATTTAGCTTTTGATCTTTATGACTGTTCGAGAAAATGGAGCGCAGCAGACAAAAAAGTGATTCTATGTTTGAGTACCTCCACAATCAAGATAAAATACATGGAACAGCATAACACAGACCAGCCAGTATTTTCACTGGCGTAGAAATAGTGTCTTACTTTTCTCCAAGCGTCTGCTGCATCAGCAAGCAAAGCTGCATTAGTTTTATGGTTTAATCTAATAGCAAATCCCAACAGAAATTTTCTTATGCTACAAATGTTAATATTACTGTCACCGTACAGACCAAATATCAGTTATCAAGGAGCAGAATTGACTATAATGCCAAATATTTGCCAGCTTTGGGGCAGCAGTACTTGATCAATTGCACTAAGAGATGTCGGTTCCGCTCACTCAAGTTGAGCCACACTTCAACATACGAAGCAGTGTTATATATATATATATGTAACTGTGGACCAGATTGTAATGATCTGAAGAAAACTGTTGTGGCCAACAACAGAATAGTCCAGAAAATTTTAAGTGTTTAACAAACTACACACAAGACATTTCTCCAAATATTTGAAACCTAAACTATAGAACAGTGAAAGGACTCGTCTAGGAATATAGTATTGGAAAGGAAGCATTTCATATGTGAAAATATTTCCTCACAAACAGATTTCTGGAAGCAGAAATCTGAAGTAATCTTAGCTTAGACCTCTGTGCCCAAAAAGCCCAAAAAGTATGCAGGATAAAATATAACAAAAATATCTGCGCCTTTCTCCCTCTCCTTAGAATGACCAAACAGGCTACTCTCCTTTCTTTTGATGCTGGTGAAGAACACTTCTGCTGAGAGGGGAATGTTTGCCTTCATCATTGTTTGTGTTATTGTTCACATATTTACACTGCTGCCAAAATTAAATATGAGATTGCAGAAGGAGTCCTAGCCACCTCATTGTTATCTGCATAGAAGGGTGTAAAAGTGGTGCTTGAAAGATCAGAACTCTAGGGAGAATGAGACTGGAAAGCTATCCTCAAGTATAAGTGAACTGGCTTACTGTACCAATCAAGCATGCTGTCAATGAGGACCACCTGCCAGAATAATCTCACTCTGAGACTCACTTAAGGAACTAAATCACCTGCTTAAAGTTTTATTTAAGTGAAATAGCCCAGAAAAGCAAACAGAGTACAGCTTGTCAGCAGGTCCTCAGGGGACAAGCCATTTGTTGCTTGTCCAACTTGCCAGAGGAAGAGCACTGCATTTTCACTTAGCTTGAATGATTAAATTTTGCCTTGAGTAGGTAATTCTTCCTTCTCACACATGCCAACACACACATACACAAAAACTCAAAGTTGCTTATAGAATGTGCCAAAATAATTATGGTTAAGGGTAGATTTGGTATGGGATAGCAGTCTTTGTTGTAATAGCTAACCTAAAGATATCTCTATTCCATAGCACATAGAAGAAGTATGTGAAGTAGTAAGTGAAGTATTCTGTTATTTTCGTTGTTTAATTTTGTATTCTTTTGAATGAAATTTATACGCAACGGCTTTTCAATACCATTTTGCTTAATACTGTAACATTTATGTGTTCCAAGTAATACACTGAATTTCACTCAGTCAAGTACGGATATACAATATAGAATGGTTCCTGCTCTTGAAAAGTCAGGAAGAGAATGAGGTATTACAAAAAAGTATGATTAGATCAATTTTATATGTGGTTAGCTGAAGATAGAACCTTCAGTGTCTCACCTAAATCAACACCAGAAGTTGTAGCCCTGCAGGGACATCATCATTTTAGTTGCAGTTTAATACTGCAGTGAAAGATTGCTCTTTCTTTATACTGTTGTGAGATAATAGTTCACTTTAGGTATTAATCTGAAGCCACATAAAAAAAAGTTAGTAGTCACTTGGAAATTAATTTAAAAGTACGAGTAACTTCCTTTTATTCTAATGTCAGCAATAAACATTTGTGTATAATGTGTGCCTAAAATATTGGAGAGCAGAATTCCTATGCAATGTGCCTTAAATTTTCCATGTCCTCATTCCTGGTTATCTCACTGCAAATCCTTTGCATCGCTTAGCACTCATATTGAGAGAACTCTGAAAACAATCTTCAAGCAGTGTGTTATGCCCTGTATGGTCCTGTTTACAAGCACTCACCTCATTATGAAAGCCAGATTCTGTCATCCTCAGTTACAGTGAATTTTCATTTTGTTCTGTGAAATATTACACTGTTTCTAATGTGGTTTTGCATCATTCGAGATTAAAGATCAAAAGAAATAGAATTAATCTCAGTATCTTTGGGCCACACTAATTCTGGGAATGGTGAATTGGAGCATTGATTGATCAGAAACACAATGATGAGACCTTTGCTTAAAATATGTTGTCTTTTGTGTCAGAGAGGTGAGTAAAATAGAGATGCTTATTTTTTAAGGAGATCTTTAAATCACCATCTCTGTTGTCTTCATTTTCTTTCCATTCAATTTTTCTTCAAAATGAAATAAAATAAATGAACAGACTCCATTAAATTACATTTGCTGGCTGAAATGGGAATAACACTGTGATGTAACAAGTTATTTACAAAGATTTCTGTGTGGCCACATTAGAATTGCAATGTAATCACCAATTAAAAGTAATGCTGTATACCCTCTAAGGAATAAAATATCTAAAAGGAAAAAATAGTCAGACAAATAGATCTAACAAGGATTTCACCATTGTAAACTGGATGGTTTACATAAAAAATAATGGTAGTGTGTCAAATTTGTTTTGGCTTTCTGAGTGCATGGAAGGCTAATCTGACATTTTTAATTTCTCATTTTTAAAGTGTAACTTCCATCATTTTCTGCTAACTTGAAGTTCACAGCTCATGACAGATAGACAGACCTTTCCCTAAGAGAAAGAATACTACATACAGGATACATAAGTATGTGAGTGGACATGTGTATATCACACAGAAGAAAACAGAAAGCATTTCCTTTGGTGTTAACTAAAACTGACAGCAGAGTACACCCTTTTCTATGTCTAGGGAAATTACTTCAGGAAATTACTCAGTGAGCTGTGATTGTTTGTACACAGTCGTCTTCAGAAAACAAGTGGCAACGCTGCTAATTTTGCAGAAGAAGCCAGTTCTCAAAACAAAACGGTATCACTGTGGAAAGTGCAAAATGATAGCCCAGCTTCATAGATTCTTTGTGGTTATTTTTTGCTTTTGTTGGAGGGGGAGGCAAGTGAGTGTTTAGTGAATTCTGACCAGGATCTTCTGAGGAGGCAACTATCCAGAACTTCTGGCAGAGCCAGGTGGAGCTGAGAGTATTCAGAGCCTAGAAATGTCCATTCTTTTCTTTGATTACTAATGCTTCAGTAGTACAGATTTACTATCAATACTATTAATTTCCTATTTAAAACATGATCAGTAATAATGATCACACTTATTCTATATTTATACATGCTGCACATGTAACAAAGAAGAGACCTTAAATAAGTCCTTCAGCATTCTTCGTTTTTATTTGCCATGGTTAGTTCTAAAATTTCAAGGTTTCTGCTTCAGACATCTGTTAGAAAAGTGACCATTAGGATCACAGAAAGGGAAAATTTTCTGTCTCTGTCTTCCATGCACAAAAGAGCACAGCTGATGGCACAAAAAGATATGCACTATAAAATTCTTAGGGCCCCTAGATGGCAGTCAATGGAGGGATTAGAAATGACTTGTCCCTTCAGCTTCAGAAAATGAATACCAGGAATACCTTTGTGAATCCCCCTTGGAACACCACACTAGTGATTCCTTAATTCCATGTATTGAATGTAGCTCATTTCTTTCACTTTGTGTTGTGTTTTTGTGAATACCTGCCTGATTGTCACTGCTCTTAACATTTGTATAAGTCTGCGTGATAAAATCTGTGTCTCCTGTATACTAGAACATACATTTGTAAACAAAATAATTGCAGCAGAGCAAATTAAGGTATTCAAAGGAACTGATGTTGTACATGATGATCATGTCTTACAAAATGCAGCTCACACAGATGTGTACTGAAGCACAGATAGTGGATTTACATGAATTCAAGGGCCATCTCCCTGAGAGGAGTGGGTCTCTGGATCTGCAAAGACACTCCAGGTATAGGGACTCTGATCGAGCAGCTCTAACTGCAAGCACCCAGAGAACGGCCTTTCTCTCCATCACACTCCTCAGACCTACCTAAGTCTTTGTGTCTTTATTCTGAATTGACTCTGGCATTAGATTTCCCTCCCTCTGAATAACTGTGGGAATAATTTCAAGTTTTCCACATTCTTGGACATCAGAGATGTGAATTTTACCTTAAGTGTGCATGATCAAAAAAGCATGTTTAGAGCCCTGAGGTGGATTTTAGGACCACTATAAAAAGATATGTGGAGTTCAATGGTCTTTACTCATTGCTATTCACATGCATAAAAAAATTCCTTTGTCACATAAAACTTAATCTTTAGCCAAAGTACTGCTTCTGAATCTTTTAAATTGGACCATGCTATAAAAACATTTTAGAGCATTAGAGCTTGTCTCTCTTTCTCATCACTTTTAAACTAAATAAGCGGTTGTGATCAAGTTCTAACTTCCACTAAGCATAAAATGTGATTTGATATTTTTAAGCTGAATAATAGCAATTTAATTTACAATGTTTCTGGAAAAGAATAGATTCCAATGAGTTTTATGTGTTCTGTGAGTTATCAGAAAAGCAGACTCATTTAAAAAGAGTATCTTTGCTTTGGATCTGAAAATAATCCTTTTCATTTGTTAGTTTATATGAAAATTAGCCTCTTTCATTTATCTTCTGGCCTGTTGGGCTGAGGGCCTTGTATTAAGCTCGAATATCCTTGAGCCAGTTTCCAAGGACCTTTTCAAAGATCTTGTTCAAAATATTTTAATCAATTGAGCACTTCTAAATTGCAGCACTAGAAATTTGTCAGAGTTAAGATCAAGTGAAAATGGCAGGAATTTAAGCATCTGGGCTCAGTCCCATGCTGAAATAATTGATTCAACTGGGAACAGGGCTGAATAACTGTTGAAAGTTAACAGTAAAACAAGGCAGCTATAGTTAAAGGGAGAAATGATGGGTTCTTTTTAAGACATGAAAAATAAACTGCATTTAATCTCTTATTTAATCAAATATATTTAGTTGATTCTCTGTAGTGAAAATGCAGTAGTTCAGTGTGTCGAACCTTTACTTACATAGATTTTCCTCAGAGTACATCTCTTGTACACTACTTTCAACATCTTATGCATAAGAGTAGCCCATTATTAGGGTTAATTCAAATTAATCTTAGTGTGGTCCATACTCAGGGAAAGAACAGCAACATACTGATCTTCATGCACACATTCTTAAATGTCATGATTGTATTCAGGTGATTTTCTGGAGAGAGGTCTAGCTTTTGATTTAGTCTTTTTTTTTTTTTTTTTTTTCTTTTTTTTCTTCAATTTAGTCATTTTTCATAATCAGGTGAAAAAAATATTAAAATATTGTAACTATTTTTTTCCATATATAATAATGTGTTATTTCTATTACAGTATCTACAGTGAAAATAATGCAGCTAGTAGATTACTAATTCTGTCCTGGAAACATCCACTTCAATTTTCCTAACTACTCTTCTATTCTCACTGCTGGTATAAGCCAGGGTCTGTTGTCTAGAAACGATCAAAGTTCCTTTCATCCTATTGTAATTCATTAATGGGACTTAAATACCTTGAAAGCTCTTGCTTTAGTTTCTCTGGGTGAGATTCATCTACTGTTAGCCATCTTGTCAGACATCTAATCTGAACTGGCTAGTTTAGATTTATGCTTCTCCTAGTCTACTGACAGAGGAAAGCACTTTCAGAAACACTTGATCCTAAAATGTTTATTTAGAATAACAAAATATACTGTTCTCTGGGAGGAATGTATTTTTATTTTGATTTGATACAGAAGAAGCCTGAATGATTATCTTAGATTCTGTGGTTAACTATTCTATTCTAACTATTCTAACAATTAGGGGGGCTGGACTTGATGATCTCTGGAGGTCCCCTCCAATCCCTACGATTGTGTGATTCAGCAGTCAGCTACATGTAGCAAATTGGACTAGCTCTGTCCCAAAACACATTTGTGGAGTGGGAGCAGTACATATAAATCTCACAAAATATTTAAGGTTCATCTCAATAAATCTTTTAATCAGTGAGAGAAGACCTCATGCAGCATATTAAATTTCTGAGACACACCAGTGGAAAGAAAATGGGTTTTAAAGATCAGAGCCTTATCCCCCACTCACTTTATGGAATACTTCATTCTTTTTTTCATATTAAGCATAAACTTGTTGAAATAACATTAGGATACTGACATTCAGTGACCTGTTTGGCAGACTTATCTGGCTTAATAAAAAAGATGGTTTTTTGTTGTTGTTTTTTTTTAAATCTGAAAGAGTGTTTACCTCATATTTAAATGTGTAGTTGAGTATGTTATGCTGAAAGCTACATATTAATAAACTGCCATTAGTAGCTGGAGTACTAAAACAGCAGAATTGTTATCTATCCACTTTTCTCAAATCCCAAGGTCTGTATAAAAAATAAAATTCATTTTAATACGTAAAAATTATTTTGCAGACTCAGTTTAATGGAGTTCTCACTCTAAAAAAACTGGGTTTAACTGTAGGTGAAAAGGTGCTTTTAATACTACTCATTCTGCCAGTGCTGTAAATAGGAATACAGCTCCTAAGAACTAAGGAGAGTACTAATATCACTAATGAAAGCAAGGTGTACAGTCTTAAAACAGACTGTGGAAGATATATAAAACAGATATTATTTTCAAAAACCAGGAGAGCTTTTATTTATTTATTTAATTAATTAATTAATTAATTTTTTATTATTTTTTTTTTTTAGGGCAAAGGATAAAACCAGATTCTATTGTTTTCATTTGTACTGCTTTACATTATGGTTTATCAGATTTATTGCTTGTTTGTCTGAAAGAAACAAAACAAAAACTGGTCCACTTACATAAGTGTCATTATAATGAAATAGCTATCATAATGAAACTCTGAAAAATTATTGAGTGCTTTAAAATTCAGATATCAACAGCTCATTTAATTTGATTTAATAGAATAGAGGACAAAACTGAATGCAGAGATCTTCAACAGAACATTTGTGGTTTTGACTGATTAAAAAACCTGCTTATAAAAAGCACAGGAGAAAATTAAACATAAAATTTTCTTTAATATGCCAAATAAGATTTTTTTTTAAAGTATTACAAATAGGGCTAGAATGGATGTTGACATCTATTCCTTTTTATATTAACCATAGTTATAGTAATTTTTATAATATTAGCCAGGTCTTTCCTAAAGCCAGTAAAGAAACTTTCACTACTATCTTTTTGCAAAATTATTTGATCAGTGTATTTTCATTTTTATTGACAACAGTTTTAATGGTCATATCCAATTTCCTCATGAGATCAAAGATAATCTTATCAAAAGTACATTGTCTACCTCTACTATTAGTCTTATCAATATATTTAGACCAATGTATCAATACCTTCTAGCTGTTATTTTCCTAGATAGATGGTACTGCTTTATTTAATTCTGTATTCGCATTCACTCAGATTTATTTTCCTGATGTATCTAGCATGCTAAGCACTCACAATTCCTTTTCCTTCGGCTCATAATTTAAGTTTCTTCTTATCTCAATTTCCCAAATGTCAGTTCAGAAACCTCAACTTTATAAGTACTAAGAGGAACAGCAGTAAGAGTCATCCTTTCATGAATGTGAGGATCAGACATGCTCTAGCTTCCTTAATACAATGGTTTTGAATCCTCAAAGCACCTCTCTCACCATCACCACCACCAGCAGATCCATTCCAAAGAACTCTCTCAGGGAATCTGCATTCTTCCTTAAAAATGTACTGTGGCTGTGGCTTTTGTATGTTGAACGTAGGTCTGAAATGAAATTCCTTTTGTGAAATCACCTCCAACTTGGGGCAGAGAAAACAGCAACTCAGTTTTAAGAATACTGCAGTAGATTAAATTTTTATGTGTATGGAAGCACACAGACTGTCTCACTGTAAGAATCCTTGTAGAATTGAATGAAAAGAGATGAATTGTCAATGAGTCAGAATTAAAGTGTCCCATGGTCTTAACTGACTTCTGTGTTTCTACAAACATGCTCTATCCAATGTTGGAGGTAAGTTAGGTCTCCTGAGCCAGTGAGGTTCTCTGAATTTTCCTTGGTTCACTTGGATTTGAGATTTTGGCTAAGTTAGTTCAATGCTTCCTTTCATGTCAAAGGAAGTTACTCAAAATTGTAGAGAGAATATTATTTATATATCCAGAAATATTTTATAAAGACCTGAAATAGGTTTGACAGTCCATAGGAACACAAAATGGAAAGTCAGATAAATGAAAAAGTGAGGAAGTCATGACTGGAGGAGCAGATTGTGCTTGCTAGAAAATCACTGATACAAAACCGAAGGGCAGCCAGTGTAGGAGAGAGCTTTGATTGAATATCTGCCTGGCAATTTTGAGTTGATACTTGGATTTTGATATAGATCACAATACACAAAAGGTGGCTCAGAACTGTACCACTATCCTGTCTTCTAGAGCAGACAATTATCTGAATTAATTAATACCAATCTACTTCTAATAAAGTGCTTATGAGCCATGTTTCTGTAACAAATGTTACATAACAGAAAATAAAACATTGTCTTATCTGATATATTTGGAGCCTCAGCTGTACATATTTGACCCCTATTTTACACGGTTGTGGCTCATTGATTCTCTCTTTTAAACTCTTGGACCGAGCACTCAGCAATCATTGGACCACCCATACATCTTCCAAGCTGATTTAGTCTATGAACTGTAACCCTGCAACAGGGCTGTAATGTTTCCGCCACTTGCAATGCTGGCTGCTTGTCATTATGACATATAACCTAGAAGATGTACTTAAGAACGAGTAACCTCAGAAGTGTTAACATGCCATCAGTCTTTTCAGCTAACGCAAAGACAGGACTCTAAACTATCAAAAAATGAGTAAATGAGCAAGTTCACATGCTACCCTAATAGTCACCAAAATTCAGGTTTGTAGCCAAAAATATCAGAGGAAGAAAGAAATGTATAAAAGAATGGCTCAAAAACAAAACAAAACAAAAAAAAAACCAAAAAAAAACCACAAACAAAAACACTTTCATGAAAGGCTGTATAGATAGGTGTGCCATTTTTTTTTTGCTTGACCATGAAGGATTTATATAGTTTTACATAATATGCCTGCTATTGCTGCATAAATATGGTGATGGACAAGCTTAAATCATAAATATTTTCCTTTCCCTGGATTTTTTTAGAAATACCAATATGAACATAGACCAATTGTAATAGAGCATTCTAATTTAATATAATAGAGCTTTCTAAAAGGTCAGACAGAATATTTTACATTGAAAATTAAAGTATAGGTAGCACTAACACTGGAGTTAGTGTTTATCCCACTTCAGTCTTGCTGTTAATGAAATTGTATTGAATATTTTATAATATATTGAAGAGTCAACACAAAATAGTTCGCAGAGTATTAAGTATATCAACAATATTAAGCTGGGTCAGATAATGGCAGAATTAAACAAAGACGAAAGGTAACAAATCTGCCTTCAATTAATGTAGTGAATTAATGAATGATCTCTATTACTCTACTCATGTTCATTAAACAAGTATAATGGGCTTCTGAATTGTCCATGTGAACCTAGAGTGTCTATTCAATCAAAATTACCTATGCTTACTGTCAATCCCTTGCTGATTATTCTTTGTCAGAGGCATTCATAATGAGCCCTTTGGCACTGTCAGTTGCTTTCGGATCAAGCATGCAGTGTTAACAGGGCAGCGCCTGTGTACACATTAAGTGAATAAACCCTCATTTTGTGCACTACTGTATGTGTATATTCACACACTAATAACATACTATCCTTATTTGCTGCCTGTAGGCCTAACCAGATCTGCCAGCTGAAAAGTTAATTGTTTAGAATGCATTATTTGACCGTGCACTCCTATGGGGTGTATCAGTTGTAGGTTGAAAGGCCAAGTGTCTTTTTTCAACACTAAACACACTCATCCTGAAGAAAGCAGGAAAACAGAAGCAGGATTTATATAAATCTGTGCCTCTGTAAGCATAAACATTACCAAAATGTAAGCATTTCATTAGAAATCAATGACATCTAGAAATACAAGCATCTTGTAAAGGAGGGATGGGATTGTGGCCCTTGGTAGAAATTGGTTTCTTCTTTGTTTGCAGAAACTATCTGGTATGCCATGTCCTGTAGTCAAATATCTGCTGCTTGTTTAAAATATATTGTCATAACAGAAATAGTGTTGTCTAGCTCCTAAGTACTCAGTCTCTCATAAACTGTGGAAGCAGAATCATTTTGACTGTTTTGCTTTTGTCTGCTTGAGTTAGAGAACAAAGTTCAACCCTTACCCTTCTTATGTCTTTTCTTTCTATTTTCAAGCTGAAAACAGTAAGTCTTTCACAAGAACATATATAAGATAGCCCTGTAGCTTTTTGTAAGATAGTTTTTATGCATGTTATTTTATGACAGGAATATTATAGTGAGGAAAAAGCACTAAACTCATGTTAAATGTTTCTGTAGAAAAGATGGTTGCATTTATTAGGATTAATAGACTACTTATACTGGAAACTGAAATCCTCTTTTTATTCACATGCAGTGTAGTGAGCAGGTAACTAAAATCCAATCTTCTTAATCCTCAGTGAAGCAGCTTTTTCCCTGACTTCAGCGACAGTTCAATTTCTGTTATGCTAACCATATGCTTCTGATTGATTATCAGTTATATTTAATTATTCAGAGTTACAGATGGCAATTTTGTGAAGCAAACTGCTGATCTCTGGAGGCCCTGTGTGCTGATGCCACTGCCTCTGTAGTTCTAACTCTTGAGTTTTTGAGGTTGAGAAAAACAGGTAATTTAACCAATTCTATAACCTATATTGGTCTATCAAGACAGGAGAGAATGAGAAGATTCTGATGAACAAGAAGAGAGGATATCAAGATATATGCTCTTAAATAACCCGTGTTATGACGCCTGTCCTCAGTGAACTGCTGTAAGAAATTACCAAAAGCCTTCTCTGGGAGGTAGAATAGCTTTCCAGCCTTTACCATCAACATATCACTCTAGAGTTTTTAGAGAATGCTCTAAAAGCTGTCCAAAAATATGACAGTCACCAGAATGTGAAGTTTTCAGTGATGATGCTGTTGGCTTTTTCAGCAGCCTCCAACATGGCTGGTAATTGATGGGACCTCCCAAAGGGTGTTGCACAAGCTGACCTAGGCCCCATATGCATTGCAGCATGAAGGCACGTATGACTTTGTATTCAGTAATTTTCAGACAGATTTCTGAATCTCAGTGGAAGCAAGACAGGTTCCATATCTAGAGGCAAATTATTCCCTCTGAATTCTGCTTTTGTAGAAGATCATCATGTTAATTATAGTCTTCAGAGTCCTTTATCTTCTGTTTCTTTGAATTTACTTCTGGCCTTCTTTGTTTGCATTTATGAATCATCACAAAATTGGAGGTTATCGTCTTTCATGGATAGAAGCTTAGGTAAAAAGAACATATATTACTGATTAAAGAATGCCTTTCTAAGCCATAAGCTGTTGATATGAAACAAAAATATTTATTTCCATATTCAGATCCCCCAGTTGTGGAACAATATCCTCCTAGAAATAAAAAATTTAAGCGTCCCTATAGTGTCAATCTTTCTCCATATCCATTGAACTACACCTTGAAGATGTGACACGTTTTTTCCTTTACCACATTTTTCCAGTTCTCCACATGTGAAGAGTATTTGTAACATAGTAGAAGATTAAGTTCTTGCTTCCACATCTATAGTATCTTTCACTCCATCTGCAAGTAAGTAGAGCCCCACTATTCAGTACAGAATGGTACCTGGTAAGCAAAGCATCCTAGGTCAAATGCTATATTGCCAGAGTGCAAGAACTTGAACAGCAAGTTGTCAGCAAGCTGAGGATGAGTCAGCGGTGTGCCCTGGCAGTCAAAGGGGCCTTACCTGATGGACCTTAAGGTACAACAGACCCAACAATGTTATCTGTCTGAGGGAATAGATTGCCCCAATCTGCTCAGTGCTGTGTGGCCTCACCTTGAACTCTGTGTGCATTTTTTGGCATTACAATATAGGAAGAACATAAAACTATTAAAGAGAATCCAAAGGAAGGCTACAGAGATGTTGAATGCTGTAGAGGGAAAAAGGTGTGAGGAGCAGCTGAAGTATCTTGCTTTGTTCAGCCAAGAGAAGAGATTAAAGAAAGGCTCATAGCAACTCACATCTTCCTCAAAAGAGGAGAAGAAGGGCAGGTGTTGATCTCTTCTCTCCAGTGACAACAATAAATCCTGAGGGAACAGAAAGAGAGGTTCATATTGGATGTTAGGAAAAAGTTTTTCTCCAAGACTGTGGTCACGGGCTGGAACAGGCTCTCCAGAGAAGTCATAGAATCATAGAAGTCATGGCATCATGACTTTGGATACTGATTTCAGAATGATCTGTGCAGCCCTGTGTTAAGCCAGGAGTTGATGATCCTTGTGGGCCTCTTTCAACTTTGGATATTCTATAATTCTATGAAAAGCAGAAAACTGAAGCACAAAACTTATCTCCCCATCTCCAAATATTACTGTTATAAAGAAAAGTTATTTAGCATTGTACCCCCTTTGGGATTTTTGATGATGATTGCCACAGGGACAGTAGCAGAGAATCTGCAGTGTTGTTTTTTTTTTAAAGTTACTTTCTGGAAATAGGTCTTTTGTTTTCAATTCACCTAATAGTGCAGTACCAGCAGAATGCACTTAACAAATCATAGTGAATGTCTGCACCTTGCTATGTATCAAAGTCCCTTAATGTGCCAACAAAGTTCTCCAAGGTCAGAAAAGCAGTTTATCAACCTCTTATATCTCTTACAGCAGACAATAAATTTATTCTACTGTTGGAATCTATGAATATTTCAGATGCTCTGTGAGATAAACACTACTGCTTAGGATGCTCTGCATGTCATTGTCAACTAGTACCAAATGCTGTCACTGCTTCACACTCCATACTTTTAGATTACACTCAGCTCAATAAAATGCAGTACGATATGACTTGTATTTTTCTGTCCTTTAGCTCTTTGAAGTTTGTTTCCCAGCAAACATGTGATTATTAATGTAAGTTTCCATTAAATGATTGAAAAAAATAATGTTCTGAATAATTCTTTATTTCTCTGCTTAAATTTAGAAATTAACAAATTTTATCTTTTGTACAACTATAGAAGTTTTGTAGAATGCTTTCTTAAAAACAAAATATAATTCTTCACTGTATTTTGAGAAATTACTGAAATCCAGGATGCTTCCTATTTCTCTTTAACTTAAGCAAATGTATTTGACTTAATATGTACTTAAGTCTAACTAAAATTACAGAATCACAGAATCACAGAATTGTAGGGGTTGGAAGGGACCTCTAGAGATCATCGAGTCCAACCCCCCTGCCAAAGCAGGCAAGAATTAAGCAATTAAGAATAGCTTTATGGAAAACTTTAAAATATTTAATGAAATATTTAATTCACGTATTATAAAATCATCCTGAAGATTTTTCCATTTTAGAACAAGTAGTACCCTACTGAGACAAATTAAAGTGTGTTTGCATGATCTATGAGACAAGGAATGAGAAAAAAGTAGGATTTTTGAACTGTTAGCTTTGTAGAGGGACTTACAAAACCAAATACAATGTTGGACTCCTTCTTGAACTTTCTCCTTGATTGTAACCTTCATATAAAAGCACAACTACTATAACAGTATCTAACCTCGTGACCTGTGCTGAAATTTTAGATTGTTCTGGGTGACTTTGGCATTTACATTCATAACTACTAGCCAAGATATCATACTGAAACTTTAGTTGATGGAAATGTTCATCTTTTGAATATCGCGAAGCAATACATTCTATACCTAGCTGAGTCCACATTTACAGGGAATAAAAAATTAGTGAATTAAAAATAATATCTACCATGTATTTTACCATATTCCTAAATAATCTCAGCCTCATTACACCTAAAATGATTTTTCCCACAACAGTTTACTCTAAGACTATCACCTGCTTCAAAAATTTAAGTTTCATCGTTTTGGAAGCACTTCTTATTAGAAAACTGGAAACATATATTTTTATGTGATATGAAGTAAGTATGGTAGCAGTGGTGATAGGCTCCTAAAAGAATATGCATAAATTTAATTCAAACAGACACACATAAGGAGTCCTACAAGCAGAAATAATATTTTATCTCCTAGAGCAATTACAATAATGACAACTTTTCAGTAAAAGTAAACAACTCAAAGAATTCATTCTTTTCTTTTTCCTTTTTCTTTTTTGAGGATAGCAATAATATTTTGGCCTCAAAGAGGAAAGTTAAATGAGAAGTGAATTCTCTTACCTATTCCTAAGTGTTCTCAACAATGACACACTGCTTTGTGCAGCATTCTTCCATCGATCATTGCCATTTTAGTGGAAGTTTCTTTTTCAACAGTGGCAAAGCTAAAAACACAGAGGAGTTGTTTTCTAGTTTTCTTGTCATTCTGATACTGATGTAATATAAAGACCTCTTTAAAGGAGTTTGTTTATTTGCTTCTACTCTCACTTGTACTCATAAAATAATAACTGTTCCCTATTGTACAGTTAAATTGAATCAAATCTTTAAAGCATTAGTTTCCCTAGATGGAACATATGTATGTGATTAAGATAAACATTTTGTCAAGCTTTTAGCATTCATTATACATGCTACTTATAAAGTGTGTCTAGAAATATATATGTGCACACATATTCTCCGTGGTTTACAGTATGATGCTTGCATTAAGCATTAGAAAACAATTGTAATGAACTTATCTGGAAGGCTATGTTTCCCTCTTTGCTTCCACAAAAATAAAAATGAAAGGTCTGATTAGTAAAGTTACATTCAAATTATGGAAATAACAGGTTATCTTATTTTAGCTGAAATCACTTTCCTACTCTAAAGTCCTCTTAAAAACTAATCCTGTTTTCTTTGGAGTCAATACAAGGAGTATACAAAATCTTTATGGATAATTCGGCTTATATGTTTGAATGATTTTGGTATTGAAATAAAATAACACTAGCTGAAAAAATATTTACTAAAAAATATTAAAACATTTTCTTAAAATGTTACCCCAAATTGTTTTTATTCATAGAATAGTTTGGGTTGGAAGGGACATTAAAGACAATATTGGTTTTGTAAAAATTTCATTGGAATGGAATAAATAAATAAATAAATAAATGTTTAATGAGAGCCTGAAAAGATGAAGATCGGACTTGGATTTCTGAGACAGTAAGTGTTTATACCATATAAACTCCAAATTTATAGATTTAACAGCTCAACTGCAGCATGCTGGGTGCTGAGACATTGTAATTAACACAAAAGCATAGCAGCTTTCTCTTACTATTTCCTCTTACCTCTTCAGTGAGAATTTAGGACCAAAGATAGACCAAAGTCCTCTCTTAGAACAATAGCTACTAGTCAGCCAATGTGACATACTGAAAGTAAGGTATGATATACATGCAGAATTGGAGTCGAAAATGCTTTGCTAATTTTTACACAAAAAGGAAAAATTTATTTCCCCATTATTAATTTAAAAAGTTTTCTAATTATTGCACAAAAAAAAAAAAAAATAATGGATACCCTGATTCTAACACTTCTGAAAGATTTTTTGGCAACCTTCCCTATAACAATTTCAGTTGATGGGATGAGTATGTTTCTTGAATGGATTTTTTTTACCTTTTTTAGGATTGTAGTCCCAGAGCTATAGTAAATGTTTGGACAATACTTTGTTACCTGCACTTTGGTGATATAACTGGGACAGATTTCACACCTGCTGTAATTTAGCTCCATTTTATTCAGGTCAGTCTGGTGGTACACCATTAAATATGCTGTATGCTGTTAAATGAATATATGTAATATTTATTATCTGCTACAAGCATTGGTAATAAAATGAGTAAAAACACTGGAAGTCTATATAGAAAGATGTTTTTAATATAATTTGGCCTTCTGCAGAATTATTTGGCACTACACATTGCTCCCCCTCCCAAACTGTATAAGAAAGTCAGTATTATTTTATGATCTAACGTTGCTATTATAAACAAAGTATAAACAGTGAATATTCAGAGAATGGATTTCCTATAGCAAGAAAGGTATCCCAGTAAACCATTATTTGCCTCTACAGTTCAATGTAAACAGTATCTACATATTTTTCTCTTTATTGTGGTCATAAAGTAATGTTTCTTCCTGCAAATTTAATCGTTACTGCAAACGATAACACTGACATTAGTTTTTATGTTGTGAGACTCCAATAACTCTAAGATTAATGCAAAAGAACTTAACTTTGTGAGTCATGACTTAGTTTTATTAGTAACTCTGCAGTTTGATTTAGATTGGGAATGGGAGAGAGTAATATTTGCCCATAGAAATGAAAGGTTGTTCATTTCATTATATCATTCATAAGCAATATGTGTTTGATTCTAATTTCTGTATGCAATAGAGAATCAAATATCTGGGGGCCAATAGGTTGAAATTCTTGCAGGCAGCATAGGTTCTTTAGGGACACACCTTCAAATGCTGGAAAGGAACTATCTGAGAAAATCCAGTCACCAGCTTCAATATATACCTGCACTTTGAAAAGCTCAAGCATGTCTCAAGTTGCAGAGATACAAATCCTAAAAAAAAAAACAAAAAAAAACCCAACTATTTTCTTTATTGGTCCAACAGCAGAGAATGGAGTATGCTGTTACATCTGATAAGGATACTGTCAAGCTGAAGCCTGATAATTTCTTTGTACCCATCTAGCCACAACACTGCAAAAATCCCTTCCTACTTCATCTTTTCAGGTAATAAGAATGGGGCTGTCAGAAACTGAAGTAAGGAGAGAAGAGAATAAATAGTTTTAATATTGGAACTGTCTGACAATAAAGCAGCTGAGATACTGACAAAATATATAATTTAATGTGAATAAACTTCTATAATGTGTGGCATATTAACCATCTTTGATTATTAACCACTATGTTCTTCATGATGCCAGGAATTTCAGATAAGGAGAGATTTGACCTGAGTATCAGGACAATCCACAATCCTTACTGTTCTACAAAGCAGGGGAAAGAAGAGTATCATTTTTACAACATTCTTAGAGAGGTGCTTTATTCCTATTTCGCAGCAGGGTACCTGAGCCACAGAGAAGCCACTAGTGTGGTTACTAATTTTTCAGAGGCAAAGTCTGTATAAAAACTCTCATGGGTTTCACTTTTGCTGCTGCAGCATCTAGAGCTGAAAAAGAGAGCCACTTCTAGCCTTTGTTCTTTTTCCTCTTTCTGTATTTTGCAACTTCAGTCAGGTCTCCTTTACAACTTTTCTGTTGTTTGTTTTCAAAGGCAAAGTTCACTAGTGGCTGCCACGTTAGTAGAAAGATCTATACTCTTAATAGAGATTTTCCTCATAATTTAGGAATTGTATTGGGAAACAAACAGTTAGGTTTATGGAAATTTTCTATGATTAACCATCACCAAAAGAGAATTTTGTCTTTAGATTGGATTAGTATGTCTTTCCGCTCAAAGGGGAAAAATATGATTGAAGCAGTGATCTATGTATCAGATCCATAATTGCCAATTTACTGTTAGATTGCAAACGTGTTTTTCTTGTTTATCTGACATTCTGCTTTGCTTCTTTTCTGTTAGTTTGTTAGTTATTTTTAAATGCTTGTGTGAATAAATCTTGTTTGTTTATGTTACCCACTCACAGCATTGTTTTTAAATAAAAATTAAGGAGAACAAAGACCACAGTTTGCTGGTTTGTAAATGTGTTCACTAAAAACAAAGATCAAGGCCTAGCTTTGTTTTTGTTTGTTTGCTTGGTTGCTTTCTGTTTGTTTGTCTTTCCTAACACTTTCTAATATAACCTGAACTCTAACTGGTTTTAAAGACTGGATATGGAATAACTTCAAAGACCTCAAGGAGAAAATAGTTCCTAGTCAGATTTTTACAGTACGATTTCTGTTAGAAGCCCTACTAGTTGACTGTTTAATTGGTTTTGGTGTTTAAATCATTGTTATAAGGTTAAAATTTATCTTTTTTGACTATAGAAATTGTTGCCCAGTTCACACACATGGTTTTCATTTATCAGAAATCTCTTTTGACTTTGTTGACTGATTTAGTTATTCCCGCTCACTTTCCTATCAACCATGTGTCACAAATGTATTTGTAATGGCACATTATGTAACAACTTTACAATAAATAGAGTGCGCTACACCTGTTCTCTATGTTGTTTCTTGATAAAACAAACAAAACAAGACAAACAAAAACAAAAACAAAAAAACCCCAAACCCACAATGTCTTCTGTAGGTAATAACTGAGAAAAACTAACCAACAAACCAATCAACCAAACAAATGAACTAACTAACTAACTAAATAAATAAATACTTAAAAAAAAAAAAAAAATCCAGCGCAATAAAACTGTTAGTATAAGTTTCTTATGGGTAAAGAAACAATGTACACAGTCACTTTGGAATACCACTGGGTTAGCAGACAGAGATATTTTTAACCTCTTAAAATTTAGCAAAAGAGTTTGAAAATTAAAAATTCGTAGAAAACAAAGCAGTTTTTAGTCTTATATACACACACATATATATATACATATGTACGAATTTGTTGATCACCTCAAGCTAGAAGTCCAATAAAAACCACCAACAAACAACAGGTTGTATTTAAAATCTATGATATTTGTCAGACAATACAGAATATTTAATTATGTTTATATTTAAAATTTAATTTCATAGCATATACCAGGATCCTTTAACATACTCTGAGCCAGAACCTAGTCCTATTTCACAGTCCTATTCAGTGCAATTTTGGCTTGGGAAATTTGTTATGTGGGAGATTTACAGGTCCAGATAATACAATATAATATATAAATAAACTGCTCAGAAATTGTTACACTGTTCATCTAACACAGTCACAGCTTTAGGATTCCCATGAACAAAAAAGGTCATTTCATACTGTTAGCACAGGCAAAGCTAGTAAAAGTAACCAAGGGAAAATGCTGTTTTATCAAACAAGGACACTTGTTGATGTTATGAATGAACTGTGTGAAAGTGCGAAAGAAATCATGATTTTTCCATTCTCTAAATCTCCGGAATTCATTTCCTCTTTATTTCAGTGTGTACACTGTGGTTAACCAAGTATCTGAAAATTCTGCTTTTCCTGTAGTAGTGAAAGGATATAGTTCTCCAGGAACATATGAGGAAAAAAAAAAAAAAAACAGAATCTGGTTTAGGACACAATTGTAAAATTTATTTTTTAAAGGCTAACCTCTAAAACATAATAGAAATACAGCACAAAAACTCAGTAATGTGTATTTCTGCAAGAGGACAAAAGGAGAAGTAGAAGCTGTTCTTTGCTAAATCAGAAGTTATTAGTGAGATGCTGGTGTTGCAAGCACTAGTGCTTTGTCCTCTGCTATTTTTATTCATATAAATTGGATAATGCTTTTGAAAGCAAGATTTCCATGTGATTCTAAATTAGGAGGAACAGTAAATAATGAGGAACAATGTGGACAGTAACAGGACTAATAGATGACAAATGTAGTTCAGTGCAGCTTAATGCAGAATAATGAATCTGGTAGTGAAGAGAAAAAAAAAAATAAGAGAGAAAACATTTAACCATCTGCAAGCTCAAACACACATAAAATAAATAAATAATAATTTAAAAAAACAACCAAAACAACCTTCCCTCCCTCCCACCCCCTTACCTCCCCGCACACACACAAAAAGAGAAGATGAAGTAAATTAAGTTGCTGGCATATCCTTTCCTAAAAAGAATTCTTTGCAAAACTCCAGACTCAAGATAAAATGAGAATGAGGAAACAGATTAAAGGTTGTATTAACTGTAAGGAGAACACAGAAAAAGAGAGAAGGTTGATAATCTATTCTTGAATCCTCAGGCTTCTTTTATTCCTTCAGGGACTAAATGAGGCATGGACATGGAGTAGACAAGGATAAGGTGATGATGCACTGGCAATGACTACTATAGAAGTTTGCAATTTATTTTGCAGTCAAAACACTACTATTTTCAAACAATTTCAATTCATCTTTTGTTGCTTATCTTCTGTTAGACTGGTAGTCATGGTTTCCAAAGATATTCTGTCAATACTGCACTACTGGAAGTTATTTTAGTGAGCATAAGCAGTCTTTATGTATCCTACTTCATGTCACCTTTTCAGAAGGTAGAACATAGGAGCAACAGTTTTCTATTGCATGAATTTGTTCAAATGCTTTTAAAAATCATTTATGAAGAGTTTTTTATAATTAATCTTTTCAAGTTACTTATATCATGTTAATGAGACCAGTACCTCATTCAGTACTAGAAAAATCAGTGTTAATGGGTTTTTTGTTTGTTTGTTTGTTTTATTTTGTTTTTGTTTGTTTTTGTTGTTTTTTGTTTGTTTGTTTGTTTTTGTTGGTTTTGATTTTGATTTGGTTTAGTTTGTTTTTTTTTTCTCATCTTGCTGGTTTTCAGATATAAGTTGCTGAAAGCATTCAATCTGGAAGACACCTGGTGCGTTTGACATTCCTTTAAAACATGAGGCAGTTTGGAAAACACCATTGAATTGTAAATTATGATCTTTATCACAGGCAACTATGATGTGGACATTCAAAGATCTGAGGTAGCATATTACTTTAGTTTTTGCTTGTGAGTATTTCTTCTGATATGGATATGATCATTCAGTTTCTTAAAGGATAATTTCTTAAAGTTTATTCCTGTTCTTCTGAAGTAGCTTTCAGAGAGTTATCTATTTTATTTAGCAAATGTTTTGTTTTCTTGGATTTTCTTTTTCATTGTTTTTTCTTCCTTTTAGGAGATCATTTTAGGATTATATATCTTGCTCCTCCTTCCATAAATAAACTCATTTAGTTTAGATATAGGACTTCTATTTTGTATATTAGTAATATTAACTGGATTAATTGATTTATTTTTTAACTCCTAAAACTAAAGTAAGTTTGTTCATACCTGAAACTAAATATCTAATTTTCTGAAAACACAATATACTTATCTGTGATATATTTGTATATAGTTTTTGTATTTAAAATATAAATTCAGTCAATTCTAATACCATTTTACATGTAATTTACAAGGCTTTTCTGATGGGTTCTACAACTGACAGTAGGTTTCCTACGTAAGCTGAATACTGAGAATCAAGTGTTCAAGGCCAACATGTTGGTTTTTTTGTCAGGTTGGTAGGGAAATTGATTTGGTTTTAATCCAAACAGGCAATTAAATATGATAAATTGGAATCCCTATAATGCTGGTAACCATTACACTCAGATATGATGCACACTCAGAACTGTAAAACACCTGATAATAGTTTTAATAATATTACCAACTGTAAAAAAGAATGCAAATTAACACAAACATAAGAGTGAAATTGTTTAAAAACTCATAATAATTTGAAAAATTCTACTTACTTTTGTAACGTTAATAGGGAGTACTGGAGACTCCTGAAAAATCTAGTCTCTCCCTTCTCAGTATAGCTTCCTCTTGGGGAACTGGAATTCACAAGGGAATAGCTGAGACTGCCAATCACACAACCTAGGAAGTGCAGTTCCACAGTACTCTATGCTTCAGTCTGTCCATGTGATATCATGATGTGGAATACTTATAAAACCAGGGCATGGATATATAGGCTGCATCTTGAAATTTAAATCCTAGTGCTCGCTACAGAAGTCCTGTAAAACAGATGGAATCAACAGCAACTTTTTAAGTGAAAACATATGTTTTAAGGCATTGCAAAAAGAAAAAACTATTTTGTGACCATATAGGGCTTAGATTTGGGAAATTTGTTTTCAATTCTTGATTTATATTACATTTTCAAGCTGTTTTATTTTGCCCTTTTTATATAGAATAAACTGAGACTCTGTACCAGCTCTTCTAAGTATCCACACTGCTGGCTATGACCACACGTATCTGTCTTTTTCAAGCCATATTTTCCTGATCATCTCTTCTTTCAGGTTGGTCTGGAATAAAATCTACACACAGAACAGAAAATCATCTTTCAAGCAGGCAGTGTAACTGCACCATCAGGAGACTGCCACCTTTCATGCACAACGGATTTCATATAAAAGAATCTACCTGCTACATTCATTTCTAGGCCATATCTGCAACTAAGTGGATATCCATCACATGGTAGCTATGTAAGTTTTCACAAGCATTGCAATTTGAAACCTATTGATGTCTCTTTTTGATTAAAAATGATACTTAAATAGATATAGTCATTGATATTCATGCAGATAATATGACCTAAGTGAATACTGTTAAACATAGTCTAGTACTTCTGGGAATGTAATTTAATTATTCTGATTACCTACTTAAGTGAACATCTTCAATAGCTGAATAATGAATATTACTTGTCCACAAAATTATCCAAAATTAAACATTAACTTTGACATTTTTATGCATAAAGTTTGAAAAAGAAGCAAGATTTACATTTGGAAGGCTGGGATTTCCTTGCAACAAAGAGTTCTAAATTGTTGTCTGATTTTATTCTCCTATGTTGCATTACAGACCAATACACTGGAATGTGTGTTAACTAGCAAGTTCAATGGTATGGAGTCAAATATTGAGATTGAAATTGTTTGCATTTTCTTCTGATATTTTCTTTGATATTTTTTAGACTTCAACTAATATTTGTAATAGAATTAGTTTGCCCTTGGATTTTGAAATATTTCACCACTTACATTCAGCAAAGGTTTGTGAATCAGTCAGAACTTTTTTTTTTTTTAAGATTTCTGTTCCAGTTGCTTATCATCTTGAAGACACGGAAAGCACTCCATAAGATGCAGCTGTTATATTTTTTTGTGAGGTATGATTTTATTTTACCTGAAGTTCATCTTTGTTAACTTTCTGAAAGAAAAATGAGCAGTGTTTTAATTGTATTCACTTGAAACAGCATAACCAAAAGCAACTGCAGAGAAGCACTTAAAAAAAGAAGCTATGTGTTTACTAACCACAATTAGAAAGAAGAAAAGATTAAGCTAAAAGTTCATTCTGAGAATAGGATTCTAATGAATCATTTTATTTTCTCAATTGAGAATCAGAGTGGATTTGCTATATCACAAGGAAAACTCTTTAGATGTGTCAAAGAATCTATTTAAGCCTTTGTTTCTTGCATGCAAATAGCTTAAAATTGCTTGTTTGATCTGTACTTGAAATCTAGGTTCTCTCACCTGTTAATGGAGAAATAGAGTTAATGGCAGTAAGGAAATCTCTGTTTTCTGCAAGGAAATATCGAAAGAATCATTGGCAGAGTGCCTGCTTTTTCTGTAATGGTAGCTGGAGCACAGTGACCAATGTAAAGGTTTATTCCTAATTTTTAAACAACTGGAGTTACATAAGACAAAAATGTTATATTTGTAATTTGATTGACAGTGCTGGAAACTAACAAGATAATATTGGAGAAGCCCGAGACAAAATTATCTATTCAATCCACTGAAATTCTTCTGTAGCAGTGTGTGTTTAAGAGCTGAAATAATGTTGTGCTGGCCTCTCCAGTAATGTTTTTCCACCTATGTGATAGACCAACGAGTCTGTTATGCTTAGAAGTGAAAAGGAAATATTGCCTATTTGTTATGTTAGCAGATATAGATGATTGCTATTAAAAAATAATGATAATAACCAAAACAAATTTAAAAAACAAAAACAAACAAACAAACAAACAAAAACCACCACTTCAGAAGAGAATTAATATACTTAAAATTAAATATGCAAATAACCTCATGAAGTCTAAGATACTGTGAGATTCAGCAAAGAACTGACACATATTTGAGCTTTTCTTACCAGTCAATATTGGGCTCAGCTTGCAAATGCAACGATTTGTTGTCTACATCAGCCCTAATTACATATAAAGTTATGCTGGAATTTTTACAAAAAAAAATAAAAAGAAAGTTTTCATTTTAAGCAGGATGATATTCCACCAGACTTGTATTTTTTGTTCTATGTTGCTTTTTATGTTATTTTCAATATGAGCTCCCTAGATTACAAAAAGTTTTGCTTGGACATCAGACTGTTCTAGGCAGTAGCTAAGCCCTTCTGCAAAAATTAAAGTAAAAAATTAATGAGGTTAATTTATTAACTTTAATAACTGGCATAGTATTTCTCTGCATCTTCATCATTTAAAGATTCACTCAAAGGACTGTGAATGAAAACTTGTATCACTGAAGATCAGAAATTTGAGAGACATAAGAACAACTGAAGTTGTCTACTTGGCTTTCTGCAAAGCCTTTAGTATGGACCTGCACCACATTCTCATCTCTAAATTTGAGAAAAAGGGTGGATTATTCAATGAATATGTTATTGGTTGGAAGGTTGCAATCAGAGCATTTTGGTCAGTGGTGCTATGTCCACATGGAGCTCAGTAAACAAGTAGTGTTCACCAGGGGCCCATCTAGAAACCTATCATCTTTAACATCTTTATCAATGACACTGTTTAGCCTAGAGAAGCATTCTGTGATTCTATGATCTTACAGTTCTATGATTATAAAATTCTCTGCTTGTCTCCAATATTGTTTCAAGCCCTAAAGATCTTGGCTCTGTGTTGGAGGTAGATGTATGCAGCCTTAGATGAGCTTTGGCCTCAGTATGTAGGCTTGATCTTCAGCAAAAGAAAGATTGATGTACTACTCCCCGAGGCATACATTTGAAGTTGCATTTTCACAGATGGCTTAAGACTCACCTAAAGCCCAAGAGGGATTAATATATTTATTGTAATTAATGGGCAAGCACAGAATTCATGTGAAGATATAAAGAACTGTCACAGAGCATCACTGTAGTATGACAACTGAAAAGTTAATTTGTATATCCAGAGTAAAAAGATGGACTATCTGTACTTACTGACAACAAAAAACAATCCAAATAAATAAATAAGCATTTTAAATGTTAATATCAGTTAACATTTATATACATGTTAATAATCAGCTACTTTTCCCTTGAGAATATGTTTAGGACTTTCTTTTTGTACAACTTAAAAAAAAAAAAAATAGACAGGAGAAAAAAAAAAAAAAGATAGATGGAACTATCAATTAAGATTCTTTGATTATGAAATCTGGAAATGTTGAGAATTTAGAAATATTTTTAATTTTAATCTTTTCCTACATAAGTAAGAAGAAAAACTGAATATGAAAATAGTTTTTTCTGTTTTGTTTTCAACCATTCATGCTAATTGATTCCCCTTTTCATCATTTAAGCATAATACTGGGTTTGCAAATATACAGTAAAATGAATTTCTCTTCCCCAGAATTCATTTTATTCTGCATGTATTACTTGTGTTTTCTTTTAACAACTCGGGGTAAATATATTGTGTTCTAAACAAATGCAATTCAGTTTATGCCACTGACTTTTCTTCCCTCAATAAAAATTCTTATGCATCAGCACCTGTTTCTAACAATGTAAGCATGGTTCAAATTCATAGGTTAGCCTAGCATTCATTCATTTAAGAAAAAAAAAAAAAATCCGCAAATGAAGGTTCAGAGTGGCTGAAAAGGAGACACTACCCTGCAGTTTATTGCATTCTGAGCCAGTGAACGTAGCCTTTATAGCACTATTACCAATGAATTTTAAATCAGTCTAAAGTTCAAACTTCACTGAAGCATCACATTGTATGCTGAAATCAGATGACCATTTTGTCTGGCAAATGCCATCTATATTTCAGAAAACATCCATGTTCTCATCAAAAATGAATTAAAAGACATGAGAATTTCAAGCATCATTTGTCATCTGAAGCTCATGTTCATTAATATGCCTCATATCTGTAACTCTGAGAAAAGCAAAGTCAATTTCCAAATTACCATAAGACTCAAAACTAAACAGTAATACATTTTAAAATGAGTGTGTTGAAAATTGAATGCCAACTGAAAATAAATTATGGTACCTCTTAAAATTAAATTACAACAGACTTTTTCTTTGTCCTTTTCCTTCTTGTCATCTTCAGTTAGCCTAGCTGTCCAAGTTTTACCATATTTACCCTGTGACAAGAGACTTAGAATATAAAAGACAAAAACAGTACATAATTGTTTATAAGCAAATACTTTAAAACAAACTTAGCTTGCTATAAAAAAAATATTTTTTTTTTTTATTTTTTCTTCTACTCAATCTTTCAGTACATCCACCCCAGTGAAATTTCATTCTGATTATATACATTTTTTTTTTATTTATCCAAGCCTGTAAATATCCATATCTGATATGGCTTCTACATCTATGGCTTGAATATGTAAATATGTTTTTTTGTTTTGTTTTGTTTTGTATAAACTTGATATATTAAAAAAAAAGCTGACAGCAATAGATTTTCACTAAAGATTTTCAAATGTGGACAGAAACAGGTGAATAACTAAGAAATAAAAGAAAAATAAAAAATCTGAAACAGGTATTGAATTAAACCTGATTTTTTGGTATATTTTACATTACTTCAGTTTTGAAAATATTGGCATTTCTTTTCCAATCAAGAGCTGTAACACAAAAAACAACAGTCATAAAATCATAGAATGAATCATAAAATAATAGAATGACTTGCATTGGAAGAGTTCTCGAAGATCATCTAGTATAAACCTGCCAACCACTATGCCAGGCACTAGATCAGATTGTCCAGTGCCCCATCCTACCTGGCCTTAAACACTTCCAGAGATGGAGCATGTGCAGCTGCTCTTGAGTAATCTGTGCTAGCGCATCACCACATTCACGGTGAAAAATGTCCCATGTCATCAAATCTAAATGTTCCCTCTTTTCATTTGAAACCATTACCCCTTGTCTTTCCAATATTTATTCATTTGAACTGCCCACAGTCTCACTATGTCACTGATCAAAATGTTGAAGGGCAAGATAGACCCCTGGGCAACACAACTTATTCCTGACCTCCATGTGGACATAGATCCATTGACCACAACTCTCTGGCTGCATTTATCCAACTAGTTCTTAATCCATTGAATAATCCATCCTCTTAGTTTATACTGAATCATTGAATATTTTCCCTAAATACCACTAAAAGCCACGAAAGGACTCACTTCACCTTTCTCAGATGCTGCACAATGCCACTTGAAATTCAAAATCTTTATTTGATGGCAGATGTATGATAGCAAAGTCACCAACAGAAAAGAAACTGCTTCTGCGCATCAATGTTTCTGAAAAAAGTTTCATTAAATGAAGTGGATATTTTCATATGCTCACTAATCAAAAATAGGAAAATACTTGTTGTCTGTTCAAATAAAGTCTTTAGTATTATTGATTTGCTGTGAAACAAACTCAGGTGGATATGAAATTTGTTTAGGACTGCAGCATACAAGGAAATTTAATTCACCTTAATCACTTGTCAATGCTCTGTTGACTCTGATTATTTTGAAGTAATTATTTATGGGGATTTCCAGTGTTTGCTACCACAAGAAGTAAAGAATCAAACTGAAACTACTATACTGAATGTCAGAGAAAAAATAAATAATTTCATTGAATGTGTTTTGTATTGTGAATAATTACTCCCTGTGACACCCACAATTACAAATGCTGTGATGTTCTTTCTGAGTTGCCTCTTCTCCAGGTTAAACATTTTCAGTTTATTCCACAGGCAAAATAATTTCTGTGTTCTTTGTCATTATTTCTGTCTGTATCTTTACTAACTATATCACACAGTACCTGGCATGGCATAAACAGATTTTTTCATTTCATTATAATAAAGGTGTATCATGGATTCTTAAACTGATAATTTTGTCATTTCCTACCAGATCATAGAATTGATATTGTTGTTGTTTTTACTACTATTGAGATTTTGTTTCCGTAAAATGATGTGTTTTAACTCCAGACACTATTTCCTGAATCATACCTTGCTCTGAGTAAGCTTCTGAATAACAGCCCACAGTATTTGCATGTACAAGTATTTGTATATGTAGATCTTCCGTGCTCATTTATCTTTTTGTTCTATTGGGTAAATATCGATTTACATTTTTTCAATGTCAGTTTGTGAACACACAAGCTTGATGTGACTGCATCTTTAAAGGAACTAGATCTGATTTTCACTGACCTCAAAATCCCTTTTGACCAGAGAGGTACGCTCTCTAAAACTACTGACAGCATGATTATAGTGTGTTTTAATTTAGCCAGTGTTCACATTCAGATTGCAAATCCTGCTAGATCAATCTAGAGAGAATTAATTTTTCCAGGATAGACATTGCTATTGGAAAAGGATGAGAGATGCAAAAAAAATGTACCCACTCATACAGCAGGTGACACCATGGTTAAAGTAAATATAACATAGTCTCATGTTCACTGTGGATGCTGTAATACTTGCTGCACATCCCGTTGCTATCTGTATTTATTTATTCTTTACATTTAAAAGGAATTTTAATTTAAAATTGAAACGTAATTTAGGATCAAATTGGTGAGATGTTCATGCTGATGAGAAACTGCATCATAAAAGTCTACCCAACAACTGACTGCATATCACAAAAACTCCAAGCATTAAAAAATATAGGATAGGTCCAGACTGCACCCTTCTATTCTTTCCATGCCATTCATTCCTCTATTCAACCATACACTTTTCTTCCTTTTCTCTCAATTTGACCAGCTGGACCTTGCTCAGCCACGCTGGTTTCCTACTTCCTCTGCTTGATTTCTTATGCAGGAGGATGGAGAACTCTTGTGCTTTCAGAAAGGTTCCCTTAAAGTGCTCCCAGCTCTGTTCTTTTCTATGTCCCTAAGTACAGTTTCCCAGCTGATCTCATTCAATAATAGTTTAAACAGCTGGAAGTTTGTCTGCATTCCTTGAAATCACAAATTTGACCAGGGCATGGTTACTACAGCTCAGGATGCCTCCACTCTTAACCTCTTTAAACTAATTCTCTTTAATGTAACTGAGCTTGTAACTGAAGTGGGTATAAATTTATTTTAGTGGTGACATTCTGTGATGAAATTTGTCATGTTTAATCTTGATACAACACCTAATTTTATTTGTTTGCTTATTTGTGTTACCACCAATGTCAGCCACAGCTGAATCAACATCATACAAAGAACAGTACTGGTAACAGTCCAGACCAGATGTTTTGACTCTGTCATACCAAATTATCTTCAAAATTCTGGAAGTAAGGCTTCAAGTTTCATAAATTTATGGCTTCTCTTACAGAAAAAAAAATCCCCACAGCTGTAGTTCAAAGGTCACAGTAGTCTTACTACTAGAGTGGACTTGAAAATGATTTGGGTACACCTTGATAGTTAATATATGAGGGCTTTGAAATAGAGAGCAGCATATTCTGACTAGAAAAATGCCGGGGTGATCTTGCAACTATTATGAATTTTTCTGTTACCATGCATTCATCTCAAAAGAATCTATCTGGTTGTTAGTAACAGAGTATATTAATATTGCCATTCAGTTATTTTGTGTTTTATATGACTTTTTACCAATTTACCAAACAAAGAACAAGCAATAACACTAACACTAGCAGACTAAATAATCTAAACAGAATCATAGAAATCACAGAAACACCAAGTTTGGAAGAGACCTCCAAGGTCATCCAGTCCAACCAACCACTTACCGCCAATATTTCCCCATTAAAACATGTCCCTCAGTACAACATCTAAATGTTTCTTGAACACCTCCAGGGATGATGACTCAATTACTTCCCTGGGCAGTCTGTTCCAGTGCATGAATTTCTTTAACAAAGCCATTGACCTGATTGGCATGTTGCATAGTCTGAAACAAGTTAACAAAACTAAAGTAATTCTCATTTTATTCTAAGAATGAATTTTATTTCTGATTTGGTTAATACCAACATTTGCTTAAGTCAATAAATTATTCCTTTTGTTTTATTTATACAAATATTGTCTGGAAATAAGATGAGCTGCATTTGGAGGACAATAAGACTTGGGGGGATCGTTGGTGTTTGTTTTGTTTGTTTTATTTGCTTGTTTTTGTTTGTTTGTTTGTTTGTTTTGTGGTTACCAGGACTAAGTAGATAGGAAACATCTTTTTAACTGACTTTTCATTATTTACTAAAATACACGTTCAATTTTTGTGCTGACAGACAGGAAAACTTGTGGTTGCTGTGCAATTATTTCTCCATCTTTGGATATTCTCCAGCATACACAATTAGTACAGTAGTTCTTATGCATTATTTGATCAAAGGAGTGATCTTAAGGAAAGTAAAGAGTACCTTTAAGGAAAGTCCACTGTAAAATCAAATTAGAAATGGAAAACGAAAATATGGCATTTTAGGAAATACCAAGTTTAAACCCACAAATAAGTCACTTCAATCTAGGGATTTTCACCTCATTACAAAATCAGCTGGTTATGGTATGCCTCCTTCTGATGGCTTACAAAGCATGCAGGATAACCAACTTACACTAATGGAAAAGTCTGATTATAAGTATGATGGCAAAATATAATTCATACAATTTTTGTTTTCAGTTAGTCTAAGTGATTCTGTTTGGGATTCTGAATATAATCAGATTCTTTTAGAACCACGTAGTTCTCTGACATTAGAGATAGGTCAGCAATCTAGCATGTTTAGTAGTATTGACCCAAAGCAAACTGTGGTTGCTACTAACACACATGCAAGATACATTCACTCAAACTTCATTAAAGTTTCCAGTTCTGCCCCAAAGGTAAATAGCAGATGTGTCTTAAGACGATTAAATAGATCACTGTTATGACATGATTTTCACATTTGACAGTATCTTAAATATCTTAAGAAGAACAAGACCCTTCACATGTTTAGAAAAGTTTCAGAATCAAGTCTCAGATTTATTAGTCATCCTTCAATACATTGAGACCAATTCAATTTGTCAGAGTTGGATATCATTGCCATTTTTTACAGAATCCTGAGTTTTAAATCAAGGCCAAAATAGCATCTAACCTTGGAGTGAAAAAGAATTTATAGTATTGCTGAAAGGGCTATGTCTCAGAGGAATTAAAATCTTTTGAATAATCCATTCTGATTTTTTTCTCCCCAGAGGTGTAAAAGAGGACAGCTGCTACTATGTTTAACTGAGTAGCTAATAAAATCGCATGCACAGCAAGAGTGATCCACACAGCAGAAATAATATGTTCATCTTCAGAACTTATCTTAAATTAGGTTTTTACACTAGAAGAATCTTGCATGGTCTTCTAATCTGTTTTATGTAACTCTGAGAGATTTGTCTTCTGAAAATTTTAACTTATTTTTTCTCGTAAAGAGATTATGTGGGAAGAGTACTTTTAAGTTTATGGGAAACACATTATGGCAGAAATTACATCATGCCACATTATATCACATCAGAAGTGTATTGAATACATATATATATGTGTGTATATCTGCATACATTTCAAGCACACACACGTAGTTGTCAGAATTGTACAAGTTCCCACTATAAACATTGCTTCAGTTGCTTTTAGTTCTGCCAAAATGCAACCAAAGATGAAATTTGCTATTTCAACTGTGTGCCTTAGGTTGACGTTTTATGTTAACTAAAATTTATTTCCTCTCCAACAACTAAGTAAAAAGACTAGCATACTGATTTTATTTTTGTTCTTTCTTGGTTTTTCTTTTTTCTTCTTTTTTAATATATTGTAAAACTCTTTAGCAAGTTGAAGCAGTAAAAATCCCTGAAGCAGAATCTTGAAGTTCACTGAAGATGTGTATTTCACCATATTTGTGATTATCTGCCTGAATTTAATTAGATAGTAAGCCTTTAAAATAGCATAGTTTGTAAATGATTGGTGAAAATGTTTTATTAGCTGGAAATCTTGAATTCTCTATGTGGTGAGCATGTCCCATCTTAAGAATGCATGGGACTTTCAAGATCTATGATGAATGTAAGATCCTGGTGCTTGATCTACAAACACAGAAAGACTGTGTCTCAAATGCTGTCAGTGCTCTTCCATTCTCATCCAAACATTGTGGAGTGCCTAGAGTAAGTTTTTCCTACACTGTTGTATAGGACATTAGAGCTTGGAAATGAACTGTACCTGGACCAATAGAGACTGCTGTCCAAGCAAGGGTGTAGAAGGACTGGTAGCCACTAGAGAGAAGGCTGACAGTGAAGTATAAGAATGGAGGTTTTTAGTGGCTGATGAACTAGATGAACAGAGGAGAGAGAACTGGGAAGGGGCTTTCACAGGTGACTTAGACAAGAGTCATGAGAAGACACATAATTGAGATGAGCTCAGAAAGATACGTGGCAGAAATCAAGATTTGGATGTGAGATGTTCAACCGTTCAAGAGCTAGATAAAAAGAAACTTTATCTACGTGGGTGAGATACATAGAATTAGCAATAAACTAGAGAAAGAAAAATATAACTAAAACTGAATTCCACAGCACTACACAGAACAGTCTAGAGATATTTGCCATCATTGCTATCATACAAGTCCAAATAGAATATCTGCAGGCTTGTGCATTCTGTGCTTCTGTATTTCACAAGCCAATATTAACTTCTTAGTTGTATTTAGTATGGGTAGTCTGCTTAGCATTCAAGTTGCAAAATATTTATGCTACCCCTTTAACAGAAACAAATTGTTAAGTACAGAAATTGATTTATTTAACATTTTTTAAGCTTTGATAACAGAACAACAGAATGAAAATACTGAGAGCATGTAGCTAAACTACGTGTAAGTAAATAAAGAAATAAACAAATCCAAATGATGTTAAATGGAGAACATACACACTAACCAGATTTATTTTAGAGAAGTTTAGAAGAACATTTCGTTTGAAATGTTGACAATTTTCATTCACTAATTTATTCAGTGAGTTTATCCAAAGTGTTCCTGTAAGAGATTACTCTTTTGTACAATTGACTCAAAGCTTGCTGAAGGGCACATGAACAAGTCTAAGCAAGCCCTGGTCAAGGGTTGAGAAATCCTTTGTCTGAGGGACACAGTTGGATAAGGTCAGGGGCAATGACAGGAAGATAACGTGCAGATGTTAGCAGGAAAAAAGTAGGATATAAGAGGGATCAGCAACCATGAAGTTAGGTTTCTGACAACAGAATGTGATGCCTGCAGGCTGAAGTACAGGAAGGGTTTCTGACATCAGATTCCTCATGACGTGGGACCTGCATGCTGAAGGTCCCTCACTACAGAAGTCCTGCTTACTGACAGACTCTCTCGGAAGTCCTCTTACTGACAGACTCACTCAGAAGTCCTGCTGCCTCCTTCTCAGCCAGCCACCCTGCTGCTGCTCTCCCCCCCTGCACTTTTGCCTCAGACCATCGGAATGTCTTGCAACAGGAACACTGCTGGATCCTGGCGGTGACTATCCCTGCTTTATGCAATTCTTTCCTCTTCTGATCTTTTTTATCGCCTGCCTTTCCTTCCCCATCACCTTAAATCATCCATCCTCCCCTTCCCCATCTCCCTGATTAAGACTTGTAACAAACTGGCCAGACCAACATTTGAACCATTGTTTCTAAATGTCAAGCTGGGTATACATATACCAAAGAACCTCCTCTACCTTCTATAAATTGGAGTAAGACAGTTCTATTCTGTGATATCAGTAACTGAGATATTAAAACTTGCCATGATGCTTGTGGACTACTAGCAACAATACAAAGATTGCATAATAAGAATGAAAAAATAAATAAAATAGTTAAACTATTTCTTGAGATGTTGACTATTTTTTGTGGTCTTTTTCTAATTTTGGCATTTGAAATAATTGTATGTACTTGTATGTGCAACCGAAATGAGATATTTTGAAAGTAAAATTGAAAAAATAAAAAACAAGCAAAAATATTGTAGAAGCAACAAAGTTTCTTACAAACATACTAAAGGTATAAAAGTGGAACAAATATTTTGCTAGTGTGTGCATTTTTATTTATTTATTTATCTATTTATTTATTTTGTTGGCTTACAGACATCACATAGAAAAAGAAAAGTTGTTAATAGAATCATAGAATCATTTCTGTTGGAAGGGGCCTTTAAGATCTAGCCCTACCCTCCTGCTGTATGCAGGGACACCTCCCTCTGGACCAGATTGCTTAAAGACCCATCTAACCTGGCCTTGAATGCCCTCAGGGAGAGGGCATTCACAATCTTGCTGGGGAACCTGTTCCTGTATCTCACCACCCTCACAGTAAAGAATTTCTTCCTGATAGATACCTACCCTATTCCAGTTTAAAACCATTTCCCTTTGTTCTGTTGCTACATGCTTTCACAAAAAGTCCCTCTTCAGCTTTACTGTAGGCACCCTTCAGGTACTGGACGGTTGCTTTAAGGTCCCCTCTTCCATATCTCCCAAGGTTCATAAACTGAAAGGCAGCAGTCATTCTGTATTTTTTTATTTTTTATTTTTTTTAATTAAAAAGGACTGTTGAATAGATAGCAACACTTAAAATGCCATACCAAATTGAACTGAACAGCAGTGAAGTCTCCAGCATTGAACACACTGAATAGAGGCAGGCACCAAAGCAGTCAGTGTTCTTAGTTTCCAAATGTGTTAAGAGCAGCATGAGATAACACTTAAAGCAAAATAAGAGTGCTCCACAACATCGGGGGTGCTGATTGGCTGGTGATTTGTAAGGTTGAATTGCATGTAATATAAATGCCTTTTGATTGTAAGACAACTTCAAAATTGCTGAGATTTTAAACACTACTGATTATTCTAAATTATTAAATGAGCTGGAAGCAAATTACCTGTGAAGCCAAAATAAGCCTTGATGATTTATATTAGTAGTAACAAAAACATGTTGATATTAGTAAGATTGAGAAACGAGTAAGTACTTTGCTTCTGGGAGTAAAAATCATCAGAATGTAGAGAGCTGACATGGAAGTGGTATTCAAGCTTCTTGGAAGATATGTATGTTTTTCTTGTGTGGAAGGAATATTAGGAGATTTCATCTCCTGAAGTTTCAAACCTTGAATACTTTCTCTGTAAAATATATAATGTAATGCAATGTAAAATAATATAGCAATATAGTTAGGGTGTAGATGGAAACCATTAAAATACATTCCATCTTCTAGAAAAATAATATTCCTCTAAAAGATTTTTGGGCAGGAATTAATGCTTTATATAGTTTTTATTACTTTGCTATTATCAAAGTATCTGAAGTACCACTCAGTAGTTTTCATATTTCTCTAACAAACATGTAGGTATCTGGCGCAGATAAAGTACAGTGCATTTTCTGAGAAAAACATTTCTTAGTTTAAAAACTGAGATCACATGAGCAGTTCTATTACTAAAAATGACCAAGTATGCTAAAAACTTTTGTTAGCTCTGAAGTTACCAAGATAAAAATCTGAGTTTTACAATATAGAACATGCAATGATGTTTTATTTCAAACTTTCTAATATTTGCGATGTCATAAATTGGTTCAAGAATTAGAAGTATTGTTAGTATTAAGATGGTTTTAGAAAAGCAGTTTAATCACACTTAAATGTATTTGAAGTTCCATTACCTCAACAATAATAAAGCATTAAAATTGTATGTACACCGAAGAACTCATTTTCTAAGTCTTTTTTGTTTTGTTTGTTTCTGGATCCAGCAGCCCCACTTTTGATTCTTGTGGTCTTTTCCTCAAAAAGTCTCTGTCTTTCTGAGAAAACTTTCAGTCTTTGGCTCATTTCCAAGACAGAAATTTATGTCAAAATGATATGTCAGAGTACTGATGAGGGGGGAGGTGGTTGTCTTAAATGGAATGAGATGGTAGATTCATGCACCTAAAACAGGGCTTTTTAAGAACTGCTCTGACAGCCTTATGCAGATAATTCCCATTTGCCTGTAAGCCTTTCTCTGAATTTTGTTTCTCTGCATCCAGATCTGTTCTGAATGGTCCAGCTATCTTCACTCATTCATCTTTTGCCAGAAGTCAGAAACCAAATATTCATCAGAGTCCCCATGAATGGTGAAACTTTTAGCTGCCTTGGAATTTGGCTAATATACTTCCAGGTAACCAATCTACATGCACCAGAGTTTATGCTATATTTAAAAGTAGACCTCTTTTCTGTAGTAGTCTTTTGTGAGTTTTCGGTTTCTTCTGCTCTCCTGGAGAGTGTGCAAGAGAAAGTTCCTAGATTTACATGGAAAATTTCCTGTTGAAGAAAATGTGAAAAGGAGAATGTCAGGAAAACAAATGGAAAACGCTGTTATCTTTTAATTGTTGATCCAGATCCCAACCAAAGATGAGGAACACATCTTTATTTTATCCCAGGAGCCTTGAGCAGACTTTGAACAAGCTGCAGGCTGTTACTCATAAAATAGCTGATTGTGTTAGTAGAGGAATGTTACTTCTATTACTGTTTTCAACCATTATTATTATTATTTCAACTATTATTAAGTTTTAAACAACTCTTTGTTTGGCCCTAGGTTACTTTGAACTGCAGCTCTAATTCATCAGCTCTCTGCGTACAGTGAAGGAAAAGTTATGGTCTAATTGTAATCCCAGCTGTGGGGTCAGGTACTGAAAAGTACCTGAAGGTAGAGAAGGTACTGATTGACCTTTAGTTGTTTACATTGTTTATTGATTTAACACTGAGATATAATGCTTATCAGTACTCTTAAAGAACACTGGGCAGCCTGATTTAGTGGTGGGCAACCCTTCCCATGGTAGTGCGTTGGAGCTGGATGGCTTTTAAAGGCCCTTCATACATGAACCATTCTGTTCTATCTTTAATATTGGAAAAAAGTAAGCTTTTGTAAACTTCCAGTAGTTGCTTTGGAAGCAGTGATGCTTGAGTATGCATACATATATATAATTATGGCATAATAATGCCTTTTAATTGATAGGAACACCATGGATAATACATTGTTCACTTTACTTTTATTTACCATAATTTCTATGGAATCAACAACAGAAAAGATACAGATAGATGTAAATACATTATTCTGCTTTCTGTCAATAAGAGAGAGAAAAAAAAAAACATCTTGGAAAAGATCAAAAGAAACTGAGATTCATATATCAATGTATAAAATATTTTGTGACTTAAAGGTAACACAAATGATGAACAACAACAACAAAAAATCATGAATGTATACATATGTGTTTGTACGACATAGCACATTTAAAGGAATTAATGGTAGACAGAACTCTGCATATTTGCCTACTTAAAGCTTGAATGGGAACAAAAGCCTGTAAATCTTTCCAACCTTAATGAACATATCTTCAAGACTATTTTAGTTCTTGTTGCAAAATTATGGAAATCTTTTTATTTTTCACTGACCTATGTTCTCAAATTTACTTTTTTAAAGAGAAAAGAGAAATATATCACTTCAGTTTCCCAAGGAAATTGAAGTAACTTGCACATTAAATTGAATAGCTTTTTTAACTCTACAACTAAGATACCAGAAGTATTAGCAAACTCTCTCATTATAATACGTGAATATTTAACCTTGTGAATTGTCTTTCTTTTATATTCAAACCCTAAATTCAGAAACTTCATAACAAAATTATACAGCACAGATTTTTGTGTTGTGGAATATAATTTATTGATATTGCAACTATATTTCTCAAGTCATTCAGTGGTAGTGGAAATACATGGCCTCAAAATTGCTAAAACTAATAGAAACTTCTAAAAAAAAAAGTGTCAGAAATTCAAAACTGAGTTGTTTAGTGAAATGATAATCTTGCATGCATGTGAAAAATTCACTAGAGTCTCAAATGAGAAATAAAATTTATTGGTAAGCATAATACCTGATTCTTGGCTTGTAATAAAGTTTATGTTTAATCAATCGCAAAATTTAGTTCTCACAACGTTCACAAGCTAATAAATCCAAAGGAGTTTATGAAACATGAGAGATACTGAGATTGAATATAATCCATATCAGATGTATATTTTAAAAAAGATTACTTAAATGCACTTTGCAATACTTACATTAATGCTTCTTTCCAAGACTGAGGATATAGATTGTCATGGGTTACTTAGATTTGCCTATGCCCGTGACAGGGAAAGCCACCCTGTGGGCCCCCCCCCCGGGGCCCGGAAAGGAGGGGGAAAAGGGGAATGGGATAAAAACAGCGGCAATCTAAGGAGGAAAAACTTATTTTACTAAATATGATATAGAAATACAAGATAACACAATATAATATAATTGAGGCTAACAAATCGAACAAACAGAGAGAGAGAGAGTCCCCGAAAACCGAGAGGCCTACTGTGAACTCTAGGCGACACGGCTGGAACGCTTCCCACTCTCCGAGAAGTTCGAGAGAAGAAGAAGGAGGGCACTCCAGCCTGGGAACGAGATTATATAGCGTCCTGGTCCCGTGACTTATCATTACCCCTGTTGTTCTCTGGGATATGTAGTCTTCTGTGGACTTCACATTCAATAGAAGTATCCACACTTTACATGATGTTATGATATGGAATACTGATAGCAAAATTACAAAATTACAAAACCATGACATAGATGTATTCTGATGCTTAAGGATTTTCGTGTATATGATAACTTTCTTGACAGCATTCAAAGCAGATAGGCACCTAAATCCCAGACCACTGAGATGAGAATTTAGCCTTTGGCTCAAAGCACTCAGTTTCCATCACAAATCTTCCTATCTACCCATATCAAATTGAATAGTACTACAGTTGAAAATCTTAAGCACTGTGAAATAGGGAATTTGCAGACATGGATGTTTTGAGTTCCAAACTACTTAAACCGTTCAGAAATAGAAATGTTCAGAACATATCTTCTGTAACTAGGCATTTAGTGAAGTTAAATTTAATATTGAAATGTATTGATTGAAACTCATCTTTTATTGTTTTGATATATAGCATTAAAGTAGTTTGAGACTGCAGCAAAAGCACAAATAAGTAGAATTTCACTGTGATTTAGAATAGAATTTCATGATTTAGAATAGAATTTTGTGATTTAGAATAGATTCCTAGCTTTTTGTTATTGTTGTTGAGATTAGATTTTTTGCTACAGTTTATTTATATAAAGAACCACTTCTTTTAATTCATCCATATTTTACTTACACTGTTCTTCCCCCATATTGTCTCTGCAGACTTTTTATCCTTCCAGATAAACATAACAACAAAATTTAATGAATTCATACAATCCATTCTTATTGTCAAGTGCTTTTTTTGTTTGTTTGTTTTGTTTTTATTATTATTACAATTATCTTAAATGTAATGATTACTATAATATTTTTATGTAAGTGGAAAAACTTCAAAATTATTTTAGAATTTTGTTACAGCTTCTTGTCCAGTTGAGATCCTGCAATCACTCTGTGTTGAGAAATATTTTTGAGATTACAGCAATGGATAAAGAGGGGTGAAATCTTCCATTCTTTTCCATTAGATTATTGTTGTTTCTGTCTCTAATTTCTGAATTCAGTGGGTGCTGAAAGATGCAGAATCTGGGAGAAAAAGAAATTATCTCCTAGAGTAAGTGTGATTCCTGGTTCACAGACTCAGATGACCAGAGGCTGCAACAGCTATTAAGAAGACAAGGTCTCCATCTGGTCAACAACAATCACAGAGACTTTTTCAACCCTGCCATGATTGTTTCTTTCACCTCTTAGAAAAAGCATTTCAACAGGTCAAGCCTCTTTAACTCTTGCAGATAGAAAACTGCAATTTATGAGCCCTGCTGAATGCTGTTCCTAGTAACAACTATGATATTCTGAAATTGAGAAAAAAAGATCTTGCTTCTAAGCATTGCAAATTGTCAAGGTTTGGAAAAGCTGTAAGAGTCCTGTATCTGCTCCTAAAGCTGTTCTCTCATATCAGTAGCAACTCAACAAAGCAAGGCAGAAGCTTCCTGAACTGGTAAGACCAATCTCATTCTCTCTGTTCTTCCTGCAGCAAAATGGCATGCCTCTCTTTGAATCAGTAAGAATCACTTAAAATTACAGACTGGTGCCTAAGGCTGATATTTTTGTCTCATACTATCTGAAGAAACAGTAATGTTCTTTTATTGTCTTTTTGTCTCAACTTCTAGGTAAAAAATAATATATGTTATCAATAAGAGAAGGAAAGGGATTTCCAAATAATCATATATTTGTCTTCGATATATTTTTTTAAAGAAAAAGATGTTGTTGGTTGTTTGTTTTTTTTTAATTGCATCTCATTTCAAGGACTAGATATCTGTTTAAAAAATCTGTTTATCTCTAAGGTAGAAAAAACGAACTTGAAATTTACCTTGCAAGATAAAAGATTCATATAATCATGGAATCGTTTGAAATGGAATGCACATTTAAAGGTCAACTCATCCAACTCCTCTGCCACGAGCAGAGATATCTACAGCTAGATCGAGTTGCTTAGAGCCTGGTTCAGCATGACCTTGAACATCTCCAGTAACAGGGAATACACCACAGCTCTGCTTCACTATGCTTATTGTAAAAATCTATTATTTCCTTATATCCAGTTTAAAACTCCCCTCCTTGAGTCTGAAATTGTTTCCCCTTGTTCTGTCACAATAGATCCTGCTAATAGTCTGTTACCCTGGTTCTTATAGCCTCCCTTCAGGTACTGAACTGTCACTGTTAGATCTTGCTGGAGCCATCTCATCTCCAGGTTCAACAGCCTCAGCTCTCAGTCTCTCCCTGTGAGAATGATGTTCCTTCTCTTGAATTACTTTTGTAACCCTCTTCTGTATATGCTCAACAGGTCCACATCCCTTCTGTACCTGGAGCTGGATCATATCCAGCTTGCCATCCATCTGTATCCCCACATTCTTTTCAGTAGGGCTGTGCTCTATCCTTACATCCTCCATCTCTTCTCGATTGTGGATTTTGCCATGATCCAGGTGTACTTGGCTTTGTTGGACCTCATGAGGTTCACCTGGGCCCACTGCTGAAGCCTTTCTGGATCTCTCTGGATGACATCTTGTTCTTCAGGCATATCAACCGCACTACACAGTTTGATGTCATTCACAAACATCCAGTCCAACCATCCACCAATCACCAGTAGTTCTCAGTAAACCATGTCCCTCAGCACAATATTCAAACGTTCCTTGACCAACTCCAGGTCTGATGGCTCCACCACCTCCCTGGGCAGTCCATTCCACTGCCTGACCACTCTTTCAGAGAAAGCTGTATGTCCTAATGTCCATCCTGAACCTCCCCTTGCACAGCTTGAAGCCATTCCCTCTAGTCTTATCACCAGTTACATGAGAGAAGAGGCCGACCCCCAGCTCACTACAGCCTCCCTTCAGGTAGTTATAGAAGGCAATAAGGTCTCCCCTGAGCCTTCTCCAGACTGAACAATCCTAGCTCCCTCAGCGCTCCTCATAAGGTCTGTGCTCCAGACCCCTCACCAGCTTTGCTGCCTTTCTTTGAACACACTCCAGGGCCTCGATGTCTTTCTTGCAGTGAGGGCCCAGAACTGGACACAGTACTTGAGGTGTGGCCTTAGCAGAGCTGAGTATAGGGGGACAATCACTTCCCTGTTCCTGCTGGCAATGCTTTTTCTGGTGCAAGCCAGGATTCCATTGGCCTTCTTGGCCACTTGGGCACACTGCTGAATCATGTTCAGCTGAGCATCAGTCCAGGTCCATTTCCTCTGCACAGTCTTATAGCTACTCTGTCTCAAGCCTGTAGCACTGCCTGGGGTCGTCGTGACCAAAGTGCAGGACCCAGCATTTGGTCTTGTTGAACCTAATCCCACTGGCTTCAGCCCATCTATCCAGCCTGTCCAGATCCCTGTGTAGGGCCTCTCTACCCCTAGGCAGATCAACGCTTCCAGCCAGCTTCATGTCATCTGTAAACTTACTCAATGGTGGACTCGATGCCCTCATCCAGGTCATCAGTAAAGATATTGAAGAGGACAGGCTCCAGCACCAACCCCTTGGGAACACCACTCGTGACCAGTCACCTGGTTGGATTTAGCTCCATTCACCACCACTGTCTGGGCCTGGCCCTCCAGCCAGTTCCTTACCCAGCCAAGGGTGTACCTGTCCAAGCCACAGGTGGCCAGCTTCTGCAGGAAAATACTGTGGGAGACAGTGTCAAAGGCTTTGCTGAAGTCTAGGTAGACCACATCAACAGCCTTTCTCTTGTCCTCCAGACAGGTCACTAGATCGTAGAAGGAGATCAGGTTGGTCAAACAGGACCTGCTCTTTGTGAACCCATGCTGGCTGGGCCTGATCCCCTGGCTGTCCTGTACTTGCTGCATGATCTCCCTCAAGACAGTCTGCTCCATAATCTCCCCTGGCACCAAGGTCAGGCTAACAGGGCTGTAGTTACCCAGATCCTCCTTAAAACCCTTCTTTTAGATGGGAGTCAAACTGGCAAGTCTTCTGGGACCTCATCAGTCAATAAGGAGTGCTGATAGATTATGGAAAGTGCCTCGACTATCCATCACCTACACCAGTTTCCTCAGCACTCTTGGGTGAATCTCATCCGGCTCCATGGACTTATGGCAGTCCAATTGGAGCAGTAGGTCTCTGTTTCCTCCTGAATCGTCAGGGGTTTTGTCTGCTCCCCATCCATCACTACCAGGTCAACAATCCTTATCTTCTCTATCTGGTTTATGCTACAATATCTGTTGCTTCTATTGAAACACAGCCGAACAAAAAACAGAGAAACACACAGAACTCCAGAAAATCTGACAGTAATTTCAAATGCTACAAGTTTCTTCTTCCAGTTAAAGAATAAGGAATACACTAGATATCAGTCATATTCCTCAGTGTGTCACTGAAAGAGATCCAGACAGCACCTTAACAGTTGTTTCAAGTCCATGCTGAGCAGTAAAGAAAAGAATAGGATAAAACAAAAATATTCATATATCAGGAACACATAGCTTTTTATTCATTTGCATTTATGTAAACAGTAGGTTTGCTGACAGTTACAGGTATTATTAGGTTGTGGCTGAAAAATTTATCTTAAATAAACCATTTTAAAATCAACTGTGCTTATCTTGTAAAATAATTTCTGTGTAATTTCTTACCCAGAGTTACATTAAATATTTTATGCTTCATCACCTATCTACTTTTCAAGATCTAGAAAATTTTAATGTATCTAATTATATTAACTTTATCACACAAAACTGTTGAAATGAAAGAGGCATTTTAATAATACTTGTTATATTATTTTCAGAACTGTAATAATGGAAATGAAAATAATTTGAAATGTAATATTACTCATTCATACTTAGTTGTGTTGATGTTGTTTTTAAGTCATTTAAGGTACAAAAATTTTACTTAGGAATTCAATTAAAATTTAATTTTATGCTCATAGTGATAGAACACTTAATGTAACCTGATTTCCTTAACTCTTCAAAAATAAAGTGGTTTATATTTCTATTATCCTCAGTACTTTTTTTCACAGAAAATCTGCACATGTATTTGGTAGGGTTTCATTTGGAGTTGCTCAGATATCTTTTTAAATTACATCTGCAGACACTTCTAGATTTTACATTAAAAGATAGCTAGACTTATATTGTATTTAACACTTGATCTTTCTGCCTCTAAGTTTTGGAACTGAATATAATGTAGCTTGAATGAGACCTTTACGGGAGATTCTAAAATTACTTTTTGGTCTTTAGTAGCAAAATCTTATTCTGTTTTACACCAGTTATGAAGAGCTCCTTTGATAGCAAACTGACATGACTTTGATGATGATGGACATAGATCTATGCTGAATTTATGTACAGTAATACAACATTTTACACTTCTCTATAAAGAAAATGGTCCAAGAAAAAGTAGAGAAGACCTTTGTAGAGAAAAAAATAAGACAAAAAAATATAGTATAGTGAGGAATTGAGACAGTTATGCTATTGATTTTTTCACAAAATATTCAGACTGGGATGTAGATGAGATGATAATATTAACTTCAAATGGAAGGTAGTGTAGACTTTACTGTGCTTTATAGATTGTGTTAGAATTTATGGAAGGGTATCCTTAAAAAGATAAATAAAAGAAGTCCAAGAAACAATCCTCAAACCCAAGTTCAAGTAGTACAGATTAACATGACAAACAAGTTCCCTCTAAAACAGACTGTGCTTTCCTGAACTGCTTATTATGCTTGATTTTCTCTCCTTTGACCTTGGAACAGAAGACATCAGTACTGTGTTTTGTCACCTTGAAGAGTTTGAGATGGCATGGCAACCACATTGTATGTTATCAATTGGTGACTTTGTGAGGTGGAACATGTTTGTGGCTGGGGAATTTGCATTAAGCTGTATATCAGCTTCAACTACAAAATGTCTACTGGAATGCAGCTGGCAGAACAGTAGACTTGAGAGGAAGGATGAAGTTTTATGTAATCCCTCCAACTCCTGATTTTGGTCAGATAATCTGAAATGAACTGTCCCCACAACTGTGTATCTTTGTCTTAGAAAAGACAAAAGACCTATAAGAATCCAAATCAGACTAACATGAATTGAGGCATATGCCAAGGGCACTGTATCCTTTCCTAACCTCTCAAATGCTGCTGGAGATTTTTGCGCTCCACTCTTGCATGGCTTGAATATACATATGCCAATCTGAAAGTAAAGACTCCTGTTTATTTCCATGGAAATTACAACAGATACTAAGAGTACAATTGCACTATCTGATAAAGCACATTCTCAGCTACAAAACACTGTTCTTCAACATAGCTACCACCATGAATTTTCAACAATGATGAAAAAAAAAGCCTGCGTGTTGTACTAGCAATAATCTGCACAAGGGGAAGTGGCCCACTGTCACTGTTGTCATGGCTGAAATTCACCACCCATCACCTCACGGTGACACCATTTAGTCTCCGTAAATATTCAGCAAGTGTCTGTGAATGTCAGTGGCTGCCATTTTTCTAGAATTCAATTCCACGCCTTTGGTACATATACATTTCCATGTCAGGCACAATTTTGTCATGCTGCCCCTCTGCTACCATCCACTGCACAGCAACAAAATAAAATAGAATTTTGGTGGGAAGATTCATTATCTACTATCATGTGATAAGTATTCTGACATTTGGGGCCAACAGAAAAAAAAATAGCAGGCATTATTTTCAGAGCAGCCCCTGTATGACATTTCCAGTAGAATAGGAAAAGTTCTTGAAGTGACTGCACGTGAAAACTTTTTCCTAAGCTGGGACATTTCCATGGTGTAACCTACCTGCTGGCCATCTGTGGACCAATTATTGCAAATCTCAGTTTCATACTACTTGAGGGTCTGATTCCAGTGACAGGTGCTGAAATCGATTATTACATGGTACCAAAGCATTTTTACTTTCTGTGCTTTCAAAGATGCTTTTTACATTTTGATATTTTTTAAATAGTGTTTCTCTAGTTTGTTCTTCTACTCTTCTGATTTTCATTTTTTTTTTGTTAATGTGAAGCTAATTAAAATAATAATAATAATAAGATGTACACTCATTAGTTTCCATGAAGACTGATCACAATTCTTGCTATCTGATACGAGTAAGTTTCTGCAAGAATCCCAGAAGTAGTCACAAATCTGCTGCCGTGGTTCATTGGCTAATCAGGAAAGTATTGAAATCTTGATTGACTTTGTTTGTTGTTTGATTGAAATAGAGAGATAGGAAGTAGTGGGCAGATTAATTAATTTGTGACAGACAATCTAAACTTAATCTAAAGCATTCTGACATTTTGATTGATGACTGAGAAAAGGTGCTTTAAAACAAAAATGAATTGTCACTTTTGTAGTACATTAATACAAAGTTCCTGCCTTAGTGGCTTCTGTTATATTCTTTAACATAAAAATTGAAGGCATCATCCAGAATTAACAATCTGAATGTTTAAAAAGTAAAGTTCAGTGAAGAGGACGTGGAATAAACAAGTCAAATGATAATTAAACAGTATTTAGATTCATATACGTGTACATAAAAATACTAAAAAGTATATGTGGAAATTCTTAAAAAAATATAAAGTCTCTTTTACACTTGTAATTATGAATATTTTCTGGAACTACAAGAATCGACAATATAAAGAAGACAGGGAATAAATTCCAGGTAGTCAAGGCTAATATTTGTAGTAAATTATGGTATCAGGAGCAGTGGAAGAATGAACACTATTTCCATATTATCATAAAGTTTGGCTGGTCAGAGTTACAGCTCAATCATGTACAAAGCTCACTGTAAATTTAAGTCAATAGTTACTGCTATGTTATGATTTTAGATTTTAAGATATGTCGGTTGTTTTATATAACAAGCTCCAACTTGAACTCCTTTTGACAGATTTACACATTAACCTCCTTCATTACTCCAGAATGTAAATATACCTTCAGAGTTCACAGAGAACAAAGAAACAAACCAGGAGTAGTAAAAGAGATTTCTTGAATTATTGTTTTTATAAATAATTACAGTGTTTATCTTTAAGTGACAAGAAATAAAACCAAAAGTTGCAGGTTCATAAATCTGCAGAAGCTACTGACTGTTATGCCTTTTCTCAGAGGCACAGAGTTTAAAAACAGTCTATTGTGAAGCACTACAAAATAATTTCTTTATCCAAAAGCTCTGAAGCAGTTATTAAACCAGCTGTTTTCAAAAGTACACAAATCTGCTAAGTTGCAGTTGGGTAACTGTTAAATGTTAAAGCAGTGAATGATCAGCATGTAGCAGATGGCCTGGGAATGGGTTAGAAAATGGCAATGTTAATACCACCAGACTGAGATGTTCATTTGTGCTGTGGTATGTGCAGGCTGGATGAATAATGAAGGTTCTGTAATAATTGTGTAAATCCCAACATTATTAAATCGATTCAGCTGGGGTTTCTTAATATATGTGAAGCACTTGATGTACTTTGAGAAACACCTCCTCTTTTTGCTAAAGCTGTTCTCATTAACTCATACTGCTTTATTTGCTGTGACCTCGGTGTTCCTGTTTAGTAATGAGTGGAATAAAAATTAGAAATCCACTTTAACTCTCAGTATGAGACCTGAGAAAGTATCCCAGAACCTAAGCACTTCTCACACTTGTTTTTTTAATTATTTTTTAATTTTTATTTTCCCATTATTTGAAACATACACCTTCTCTTTTATGATTTTAAAATTAAATTAATTTAAAATTAAAATTTGATTCAAATTTAAAATTAAAATTTGAGGGAAGGAAAATCACAGTCTAGTTAAATGCTAAAAGTCATTTTAAACTGGTCAATTAAAAGAGTACATAAAATCAATACTGCCAGTACATACTTTGCTCTAACAGTGTATCAAACCTTGGTGCTTCCTTTGTAATGCCAAATGATAGAATAATTTTGTTTAGTTATGGCAGACGTAGATTGGGAGTAATATGTATTTAAAGAAGAAACCTAAATTACCCATGTGTGATAGCCTCAAAAGAATGATCATGTGTGATACTGAAGTAACATGCGACATTTTTTACTATTTATTTATTTATTTATTTTAAAAAGCAGAAATTCAACATACTTTATGTTCTAGGCAGATGCACAGCTTGCAGACTTGAAAACTGGAATGTCCTTTACACCTCAGTTTTTACCATATTTTAGGTGAAAGGTGAAAACTGATGGCTATGAGGACAGTGTTACTTTTCACCATTATGAGTGATATGCAACTTTAAAGGTACGTTTTGAGACTTATACAGACATCTGTGCTAAGGCTGATCACAGAAATATGGCCAGCTAGATCAATATGAAACATCATATGCAATTAGAAACAAGGCGGATGGAAATCTTAATGCTGCCAGTTCTTGTCACTGACTGTTTCAGATACATTAGGAAAAAAACCACTGAGGGGCACTTAGAACACAACAGTGTTTTTTTCTCTCTTGTAGTAATTCCCACTAAAGTCTTCAGATAAACAAAACTTTTAAGTGACATCTGTTAATAATTCTGTTTAAAAATACTGAATAAATAAAAGCACAGATCTAGAGAAAACACATCTTCCTTATTCAGTAATGAATAATACGAACTAAATTCTTGCTATACATAGAAGACACAATGTCTGAGACTATAGTAAATTCCAGAGCTATTTTACCACCAACATTCAAAATGCCTGCAAGGGAGAGGTGAACATGGATGTATCCCCATCCTTACTCTTAATTATGGATCTTTTTGTAATGTGAAAGTTCCTAGTGAAATCAAGAAAATATCTTTCTATCAATTTTATACAAAGTCACCCTAGTTTCTACATTGGTGTGAGAGATTTCCACAGTGAAATGATTGAAGAGGAATAGAATTAATATTTTAGAAGAAATAAAACATCAGCTTTTGCTCCCAGTCACATTTCCATAACCCTGAAAAAGTTATGAATGTCATTTGAAGCCAAACCATATGAATATAATTTAGCTTGCAGGATAAAGAGGGGATACAGAGCTCCTTAGAATGTCTGTGTTTACTTAGATCTACAGTATAGTACAGCCCATAAGGAGTATATTATTTTCTCAGAGCTACTTTAACCAGCCACAAAAAAAATAAATTAAAGAATGAATATAAAATTTACAGAGGTAATAAAGCTGATAAAAGTTGATTTTCTTATCAAGTGCAGCTGCTACTCTGGCAAACAAATAATGAATTTGACAATAATAATAATAATAATAATAATAATAATAATAATAATAATAATAATAATAATAATAATAATAATAATAATAATAATAAATCTGCCAGAATGTCATTATTCTATGCCAATCTCTAAGTGTTTTTAGATTCTTGCGAAAAACAAGTGCCAGTAGAAGTCTGAACATTCTTCAGACTTTGTTATGAGGGCCTTATCAGACTGGCCTTTTATAAAGCTGAATAAGAAAGTTCAAGGATTATTTTTGAAATCCTCATTGTTTGCGTCTGTAATACTTAGAGAGTATGAGCTATTCTCTGAGTCATGCCTGTCATGGGAGAAATAGATTAAATAACAATCCGTAGCTGATTTGAACACTGTGATTTATTTAAGTGCCAACAAAATTAGTGCTTCTATCCTATTTGATTATTTATGTACTTTGTTCCACACCCTACCTGCTTCTCCCCTTCCCCTCCAGCCCCCTTCTCCCCTTCCAACAACCCTCTCTTTGCATTTTTTGCCATTGAGGAGATTGCAATTTGCCTGGGAGGGATGAACTGAAAGTCCAGCTGGTTTCATGATTTCATGTGGTCCAACTATTTGCAGAGATCACAGTATCACAGTATCACAGCCTCGTGCGGGTTGGAAGGGACCTTAGAGATCATCGAGTCCAACCCCCGGGATTCGAGCCTCCTGTGTAGCAGAGTGGCACTTCTACCACTTGTGCCACAGGGGAATTTGAACCTGGGCCTCCAGTGTTGCAAGCGGTATTCCTACCACTGCGCTACCGGAGGCGCCCAGGTACAGATACATCTGTAGTTCTCTTCAGTCAATCAATGGTGCATTTCAAAGTGTATCTCCACCCTGATGTGTCTTCCCCAGCCTGAATTCTCTATATGCAGAGACAAAAGGTGTCAGTCAGCTTCCCACATGGTTCTTCTGCACAATATAGTACCCTATGTTCTCTACAAGTTAGAAGAGTATCACGTGTGACTTGTGTTTGATTGGGCTGTTAAACCTCTACACAACTAGTCTGTACTAGCTGCAGCTCACTGTAGCAGGTTTGTGCTTTGAGAGTTCAAAGGCTTATTGAGTGCACATGCACAATTACACCACTGGCATTTATGACCTAAGACATTCTTCTTCCACCAAGATGCCTGAACCTCCACAATGAAATCCAGGATTTTCACCATCATAGAAATCTGAGAGTGAATTAATGCATATGCATATTCTGCATACACACGTATATACAACTAGGTGAAAAACAGACAAGACAAACTGACAGTAGTTGCCTCAGAGGTCAACACTACAGTGACTCATTAAGTAGTTCAAGTTCTTCTAAAACAATTCATAGGTTTAGTATATGTACAAAAATATTTAAGAGAAGGAACAATAGAATTGAGCTTGATAGGAGACATAGTTATTTAAATGAGTAGTTTTTATGATCTTTGGGGACTGAAGCACACACACACACACACACACACAAAAGGCTAATGTATTGAATGAACTTAAAAAAATAAATAAATATTTTTCTCCATTCATCCAGTTTCCAGATCATTAATAAAGACTAAGAGCAGTCCTATCTGGTGTAGTTTATCAAACTATTTTTTACTTCCCTATTGAGAAAACACTATTTATCTTTTCATTATCCAGTTCTTAAAAGGAGTTTGCCTCTTATCCCAAAAAATCAGAATTTTCACTTTTTTTTTAATGAGTAATATGATTGCTGCATTTCTGAATAAAAATGAATTATAACAATTATTTCCTGTTTTCCTACTTTTTTTCCTGATCTGCTTGACAATTCTTTTCTAATAGTTTGGATAATTAGGTCCTTTCCCAAATCTCTCTGGGTTTCTTCACATTATAACTTACCATGTTGTAGTTTTAAAAATAAATTTTACAAAAGAATATGAAGTCATATAAAGAAGGTTGCATTTTACCTAGATATTTGGAATGAGGTTTGGAGGAGCAGCAACACTTGTGTTAGGTAGTCAATTGAGCTGAATAATGCTTTAAAGTTCTTAAGTAAATAAAATATTTATCCCCTCATATATTTTACAGTTTCAGGATTAATTAATGAATTTAAAAAAATAAAAAAAAAATTTAAAAAAGTATTTTTGGAAGGCTCACAGCTTGGAAACATGATTCATTTTGAGAATGAGGAAAAACTTACTTTCCAGAAGTTTCATGTAATGTGCTTTTTTTAAAACAAACAAAAACTTGTTTTCAAAGTGAAGGATCTCTAAATCAGAGATAAGTCACCTTCCCTTCTGAGGGAAAAATAGAAGTGTCAAGTATTTATTTGCACAAATATGGATTACAGAAAGGAAATGAATACCAATCAAGAACAAAGTGAGTCAAACAATTCTGACTGATAGAAGAACAAGTGGAAGAAAGTCACAAAATATGTGGATTTAATCTATTAACTCATGTCTTATGAAGCATCCCCATAAGCAAGCAAGGGAAAGACTCCTGGGGAATCTTACTCTGTCGCAACTCAATTCAGAAAATAGTTGTGAATTATTCATTGCTTATGTAGAAAGATGTGTCGAGTAACATTTTGAATATTATGATATATTATTCATTAACAATCTCAATGATGAAATACAAAATGCCTTATTACATCTGCAAATGACACCAAACTGAATGGGGAGAAGTTGGGAGCAGGTTTAGAATTGGAACAGCCTGGAAAAAATTGAGAGACAACATGGAAAGCTGAGAATGAATTTCTGTGAAGGTAAACACAAGATAATCAACAGCATTTCTTCAGTTAAGAATCATGGGCTTTTGTGAAACAAATTGAACACAAGACCACACAGTTGCAAGTCAAGTAAACCACATAGAATAATGATTTAGTGCAAAGATAGTTTTGCATTGGTAACAGGAGAAATCTTTCCACTGTACTCAGATCAGCACAGATTCATTTCTAAGATCTGTGATTCTCCGTTGCAAACTACTCAGTAAGTCATGAGAGTACAGAGAGTAACTGAGTTCTACAAAACTTGGCCTAATAGGAAAATTCAAGCCAGATGAAAGAAGGCTGATTGGGGACACAGAAACACATTAAAAGTTACAGAAAATCAGAATGGAAAAGAATGTATCAAACCAAAGTTCCACCTTGCCTATTGTGTTTCTAGTAATGGCCATAAACATAAGCTCAAAGAAAGTAAGAACTAGAGGATTAAAAATGGTGGATCCAAAACTTCCTCAATCTTCAACAGTTTTAAGTGCACAGACTTTCTAAAGTGGAAGTAATTTTCATTTATTTAATAACTCTCCACGGACAATGTGCCTAACAAGATTTTGAAAGATTGGTATAGTGTTAAAGAAAAAAAAATCTGTTCTCCATGCATGGGTGGATGAGACCATGAGTAATGGGCTTCAATTACAGCAACAACAGTTTAGAGTAGATATTAAAATAAAACATTGTAGTAATAGATAATGAAGAAGAGGGGTAATTTGCCTGAAAAGTCTATGGAGTCTTCAACTTTATTAAAAACCCACCAACACCTTTTGGGAATAATATATAATAAATTGTGTGGTTATAAGCAGTATGAGAATAAAAACTATAAAAACTCTTTTTTATCCTCTCTGTTAATGTTTTTCTGTAATATCCTGGTTTACTGATATTCTCACTCTTTTTTGACATTCTGTGTTGAATGCAATTTATTTCTAAACACAGAAACTTCCCAAGCAAAATGTAAATTATGATTTTTCTTTCTTTCCAGTGACATTATTATAAGGAAATCTTGAAGAACAGTCATTCTGATGATCCATATTTTTAGGTTTTCTCATTTTTTCTGTTTGCTTCTTTTTTGTTTGTTTTTCCCCAAGAATTTTTGTTTTTCTGTGCTTTTGTCATTTTCTATCCTAATGCTAGAGTAAGCATTGCAAAAAGACTCTTAGCATTACTATATGCAGTAAAACTACCAAATAGAAACAGGAGTAGACCTTTTACTGACTGACAAGTAATTCAGTGATAACACCTGTTTCTGTAGTAGTGTTGAAGCTATACTCTATCTAGTGATATGGACAAATGATATTTCTTTATTCACGCTGAATCCTGCATTCTTTTAGCTAAAGTTGTCTCTTACGTAAATCTTTTGTACAAACGATGTGAGAGAGAAAGTGTGCAAAGACAGTATGACTGAAAAAGGCAGTAAAGAAAGTGGTAGGTTATATTTTATGAAATCTTGTCCATATTCACTGTTTTATTCTTACAATAAAAAGAATCACTGAGCATGGCTGAAGTTGTAGATCTCCATATTGTCAGTTCATTTCAGATATACCAGCAGTTTTTCGCTTGCAAGCAAACCAGATCAAAATTAATAATCTTAATTTGTAGGTGAAAATACATTAAACGAATGTCAAAAAAAAATATCATAAATTGCTCTTTTTTTTTTTTTTTTTTTTTTTTTAAGTTGCCATAAACAGTACGTATCAATGTAGTAAACAGTCACAAGTTGTTAATAGGGAAGTCTTTCAGTGAAAGCATTGCTAAACTTTTACAATGTATTCCTAAGAAGGGATGTCAATTATATAAAGCAATGCTGTATCCATGAGCTTTCTCTTGTAATGAAAATATCCAGTAAGTTTGTAAGTTTTAAAAATGAGGAAAAAATCTAAGATGTCTAGACTATGACACTGGTCTTGAAGCTTTTAAATAGAAACAATACTAACTTAATAAAACTGCACTTAATTGTGTGTCTTTTCAATCTGCATTAAAATTAATCATTACTTCTTTTGTGTTTCTGCTCTTCTGCATAACATGTGGGTCCAGATGGTTCTCAAAGACTGTAATTTCTGGGGATTTTAAACAGCACATTTGTATTCTGTAATAGAAGACATTTGATCCTTTATTTGATGTTGGTTCCCGGAAAATCCCTACCTTTAAAAATTCATGAGAGGATTGGAGTGGTAATCTAAGCAGCTGGTCATTTTCCTGCTCAATTCATTTAAATCTAGCCAAAAAAGAGAGAAAAAGAGAGAGAGAGAGAGAGAGAAAAAAATGTTTTTAAATAGGTTCGGGGCTTCCACATCTTAATAAAGATAATAGACTGAAATTTCATCTGTAGAACTTAAAATGTCAAGAGTCTCAATAATAACAACAATTACTGATTATGGGAGTAGTCAGCAACTATAAAGACTTTGTGGGATTTATTTTTATTTTTCCCCTTCACCTCTTAAAATCCCATTATTTATGAGTAAAAGCACTGTTAGAAACATATGTGATCTTTTCTTTTAGCAAAGTTGTTTGAATATGTTCCAAGTCAGTACTGAGTGATATGTCAGTATATTTTAAATATAAATGTGCAAGAGGCAGGGATATACATTATTATTTATGTTGAAATATGAAGAAATCTTCATGGAAAAGATCTGTGTATACTTAATTTGTATCACACTGTATCTTGAAAACATGAAGAGTTCAAGCTGATATTTTGCAGATTTGGTCCCTAGGATATGCATTATTTTAACAGCTTTTTCTTGTCACTACTGAAAATAAAGATGTATTCCATTATATTTCACTTCCTTTTTTCTTCAAAAATCTATTTCGTTATATTTTCTGAATTGACAAAATTTTATTTTTTTCATTTATTTTTTTAAGATTAACTTTCATTTCAAAATTCTATATAAATGTCTTTTAATTTATTTTGTTTTCCTTCTCCATTTCATATTTATTATTTATATTAATAAATAATATGTATGTCTACTTCCTTTTCTTCTACAGTTTTTATCAAATATGTTTTTTGTGTTTTTTTTGTTTTTGGTCTTTGGAAACAGGAAAATGAAGGAAATATTGCTTCTCTTTGGTTTGGTGTAAGGTTTGGTTATTTTGGTTCATTTATTGGTAAATGCTGTGGTGAGGTGTAGTAAATTCAAGTGGGAACTGTGAGGTGGGGGAAGAAAAAGGATCACCATTCAGTTTAATAGCGATTACCATATACAAGCATGTAGTACCGCTCTTTCTAAATTTAATCACTGAAATGAATGGCAGGAGAAAAAATCTCTTGTATATTGGTCCAACTACATCCAGGGAATTTATATGAAAGCACAGCATTTGTCAAGCCATCATTTGCATGCCTGATTCCAGAGTTCTCTGTGGGAAATATACAAAGTGTAAACATGTGTTGGATTATCAGCTTTCATGGTACCATTGAGTTGCACCCTTCCTCCAGCAAGGAGAACAAACGATTGTCTGTGTTTATAGTGATCCTCCAATGAAAAATGGTGGTGCTCACAGATTAGATGGAATTTAATATACCAAAGTAGTTTCTCAGCAAAAATTAAAACTGACTTACAAGGAATACATGCATTATTTCCTGTGTTTAAATTTTAGGAACAAATGGATAACATAGCAATTTATATTGGAAATTAATTCTATTTTGAATTTGCAAAGCAGATTTTGAGAACTGAGTTGCTAAAGTGAATTTAAAATGTGGTTTTGGCGATATGCACCTAATTGTGACTCAGAAATGAAAAAGAAAAAAAAAAAAAGAAGAAAGGAAAGGAAAGGAAAGGAAAGGAAAGGAAAGGAAAGGAAAGGAAAGGAAAGGAAAGGAAAGGAAAGGAAAGGAAAGGAAAGGAAAGGAAAGGAAAGGAAAGGAAAGGAAAGGAAAGGAAAGGAAAGGAAAGGAAAGGAAAGGAAAGGAAAGGAAAGGAAAGGAAAGGAAAGGAAAGGAAAGGAAAGGAAAGGAAAGGAAAGGAAAGGAAAGGAAAGGAAAGGAAAGGAAAGGAAAGGAAAGGAAAGGAAAGGAAAGGAGGAAAAAAGAGGAAAAGGAAAAAAGAGGAAAAGGAAAAAAGGGGGAAACCAAACCAATTTGCTTATGTTTCCTAGGAGACAAGAGTAGGAAGAAACTTCAACTGGACTGATATTATTATTAGCAACAGTAAAATTAATTATTATTGGTAATACTAAAATACCCATTGAAATTTGTTGTGACTGTGCTGCTTTACTTACTGTGCTCAGAATTAAATGAATAGGAGAAACAAAGGAACATTCAGTACCCTTTGAAAATCACAACCTTCGTAGGAGAACAACTTTAGTCTTTTTAAATCAGCCTCTCAGGCATTCACTTTACTGGGCTGTTTAGTGAACAGCAGAGCAGGGGTCAGCAATCAAAATCACAGGATAGGAAATTTACAATGATTCACAACAAGGATTGTATGAGCCCAGGAGCTGTGGCACCTGTATGAAGACATCTAGGAGATAAAAATGATCACATGTTCTCTGTCTGAAGAAGACTCTTGCAAAATAACAAGTTGTTGATAGCCTTATCTTGAACACCTTCTGCTTTTGAAAAACAGCATCTCCATATTTCTGTTGACATTCCAATGCAGACTCAACTTCTAATTTGAGGAAAAATATTGCAATTTGGCAGTCGTCCCACTATCCTTGTTTTAGTGGATTTCTAGCATAATACCAAATGTTTCCCTAAAAACAGACAGTCAGGAAAGGAAGAACATGCATCATTACTTCTACCAAAGACACTAAATATACTTCATGTTTTGTAAGAATGTAGCCAATGTACTAAAAACGATGAAAAAAAGATTAACAAGATTATTATTTTTTATTTTTATTTTTGTGAGTGATAAATGGTAAAGCAACTTGATTGCAGTAGGCATTTCTTCTTGATTTAGTTTTTGTTTCAGAGATAGTAAAATTTAAAAGTTGAATTTAAATATATATGTTGTACTTGTTTTGTGCTAAAAGAGAAAATTCATTTTTCCTTTGTTCATTACTTTTTCAGTACAAGCTCTTTGCAAATTTCTTGGGCTGAAATATCATTATGTGACATAACACATCTGGCTATACCTGTCAAGTTGTGTAACATGACCTTCTGTAAACCAATAGTGCATGTCTTATGTGACAAGAAATTGAACAGGACAAGACAGACTTTCAGCACAGGAGGCTCATCATCAGAACATCATCTTTGCTGAAAATCATTTAAGAAAACAAAGTTCTAATATCTCGTGTAATTTGCTTCACCTTCATTTCCAAATGCAAAATGGTTGTACAAAACTACAGGTATTTGAAGATGTTTAATAGAATGTGCTTTTCTTTGTAAATAATTTTGTTCAAAATAAAATTAACTAGCTTTATTGAGTTAACCATAGCAAGTTGATTTTAGGCTAACTATATTTTACACAAAGAGTTTATTAACACAAAAACAGTTTGAAAAGGCAATAGTCCCACACAGTTCTTCTTTAATAGTTTAGTTTATTCAGCTTCATAAAGGTTATTTTTCATCTTTATGCTCAGGAAAGTGATACCTATAAAGAACTAAATTTATTTAAACATCAAAATAAGAAGCTGAGTGTTGTGTATGGCAGACAGCTCCATATATACGAGGATTTACATTTTATCAGTAACTTTTTCAATGTATGTTTGTTTTTATCATCATCTCCAATTTCATCCACAGAGCTCATGTGGACACATAGTGATTGAGCCAGTCTTTGAATTAAAACTTTAATAATAATAATAATAATAATAAATAATAATAATAATAATAAAAAACAAAGATCTTTCCTGCTTCATAGACAGATGGCAGCTTATTACAGGTAATTGCAATTGGTTCCTCTGTGCTTATGTAGACATATGTCAATAAAAAATGAAGTGTTGTGAGACTGGTCTCCTGATTTTCTGCTGATAAGGTGTTATATCCCAGTTAGGATACTGTTAAATGAACAGTTTAAAAAAGGATATATATATTTATAGTATAAGTAATTTTCCACTACGATGAACAAGTAGATTCAATTAAGTTATTAGTAACATTAAACTAAATATTATGAGATCAATTCAACAGCCATTCATCTATTGTATTTTTATTATAATACTATTCAGACATTTTGCTTTTAGGATCTCAATACATAACTATTGGAACAGAGGAAAATAATCCTAACCTAAAGCTTCTCTCAGGTAAACAAAGGTATCTGAATGCCAAACAACTCAAAAAATTCATGGTAGTGAAACATGTGCTAGTGGAATCTGAACTGCAAATGCTCCAGACTAATGTTTCCATTCTCTACAGAGATAGTGATTGCAAGCTTTCAGGAAATGTATTGCTCCATTGCTCAGCCACAACCCCATATTTTAAATAGAAGCTCAAGTAAATCTCCTCAGCTATCCTCTGAGAGACAGCAGGGAAATGGAGCAGTAGAAAATAAACACTTAGAATCCAGAAACTAATCTGACTAGCTTTCACTGATGTATTTATCTGGAATTACCCACTAGAGTCTCAGTCCTCCAAACTACTGAGCATTCTTTCTCTACCCCAGCTAAGCAGTTAAGCATGTGCTTAAATGTATACATTCACTGGGATTCTCTTGACTGTTCCAAACTACTCATGGCCTCAGAATCAAGCACTGAATTGTTGTCTGTGAACTTATTTCCTTGCCATTTCTGCCCGCCCCACCCCCAACCCCCTCTTTAAAAAAAAAAAAAAAAAAAAGAAAAATAAAAGTTTCATTATAAAGAAAATAGATCACATTAAATATATAAACATGAATCTCTTGGAGTGAATTTGGTAGAAGTAAGAATTCTTTCTTAAACTTGCTAAGAATATTTTTAAAATATGTGGTCCATTCTTCTCAAAACGAGTCATAAATCCACAGCTACTAAAAAAGTTAGGTTAATATTATATCTGCAGATGGCTGATATTCATAAAGATCCCATTTTTCTGAATAATAATTTATATCTCCTTTAACCATGTAAAAAATTATCTAACAATACGGAAGAACATTTAAATGAATATTCTGTGTACAAATTTCAATTCAATTTATCATAAATTTACTTGGCCTTTCACTTCTTTTGAGCACAATGTAATTGAACTATCTCATGTCTCACTGTAAAAACTTTGATCAAATGTAAGGTGCAAATTATTCACAAAAATAATATAATGCAGATAAATATAAATAAATTTCTGTATATATTTCCCCCTTGGAGCAGTCAGATACTTAACACTCAGTTCATCTCCTGAACTCTATAAATGTTGCAAGCTACAAATCTCATATTCAACTCAGTCTTTGAGTCTCAGCAGAAGTAGGAATGTCCACTGTGATCTGCAAATTATTTTCACAGTCACCTATGCCATGACAAATACTAATCTAACAAATGTCTAAGAAATTTAAATAAACTAAAAATATTTATTTTTAAATTTGTCAGTAGAATTTCTTTACAATTTTATCTTAGCCTACAGCTCTATATTTTTGTAACTTCTATTTTTGTTTGTCTTTCTCATATTAAAAAAAAAACATATCAAAAATACAGCTTAAGTTAGATTTGGCATTTTGATCTGTGTTGGAACATTACTTTTTTTAATCTCTTCTATATGAAATGGCTGCAGATATTACTGTACTGTCTTTATCAAACTGGTAAATAACTGTTAGTTTTAATGTAGATTTTCTATCTTTCAAAGATTATATGTATTTACTCTTTGATTACCCAAGAATTTCTTATTTCTGATTATTCAAGAACTTTGCTAACTCAAGATTCAAATATTCATATTTTATTTAGTACAAACATATCTGACAATTTTAGGTCAAGATCTTACATATATCTATTTTGAAGATAGTTACAGGCCACATACAAGGAAACTCCCATTTTTATTTTCCAAATTCTGAAGAAATGTTTATGCATTGAAAACAAATAAGGTTGAAAGCCATGGTATATTATTATTCAAATTGTCTTCTTGATAAGAATGCATTAATCTTTCTTAATTACAACCAAATTCAATACATTCATTCAATACAATGCAAGATATTCTCCTATATTGGCTGAATGTGGGAAACAATTGTAATATTAATGGCTTTTGTTCTGTCCAGTATTTGTATACTGGAATTTTCAATTATCCTTTCATTGTGTTATTTTTCATTTATCTATAGTTCTCTTTCCAAGTAGGCAAACACATTAGCAAGCTGTGTTTCCTTTGGAGTTTGATGGAGATGTCCTGAACATAATCCTCTGCTGATACTCAGTGACCAGCATGTATTGCTATAATGCTACCTTGATTACTCTTTCACGCTCAGACCGCCTGGAAAATATGAAATACTGGTGTAGGCAGAGGAATATTCAATACTTTAGATTTGTTTCCTTCCTGCCCCTTGTTTAAAATTCTAAAACACCTCAAATGGAGTTCAAATTTTCATAAGGAATTTGATAGAAGTATTTGTCATCATTACTATGGCACACTATTTTTTTATTTTTTTTTTCCACTATAGTATCACTTGGCTATAGTATTATCTATTAATAGGATTATGATTGAGTATCGCAGAGAAATGATTTTCATCATTTTGGCTTTTATAATAAGAGACAGCTAGAAACTCTTTCTCTTCCCTAAAGCAACTGAATGTACACACTTGGGAGAATATTGTGAACAGCTTTAATAAAAATGGCAAAGTAGAAAGGAGATGGGCAATCTTCAGCAAGTGTTGAGACAGAGTATTTATAAGATCAGGGAATAGACATATAGTCAAGCCTCAGGGTGATTTTGCCAGAGCTCAGACAATATTGTAGTTTGTCTTAACATTGAAAATCTATGGAGTTGGATGGACTGAAAAAGCAGTCCTTCCAAAGTATTTAATGGCATATATACAGTGAGGTGATCTTCTCCTAGAAAAGAGAAATCAAGGAAGACTGAAACAACACTTTAGAAGATAACTATGTCATTATTTTTGTTATTGTCCTGTTTTTATCAGAATTCCATGTCATGACACCATGCATCAAGTTGTTCAGTGCTGGAACATTGTAGTGCCAGGGAGCTGCAATTTCCTGGACAGCTCCTAGCAGACTTGGCTATTTGTACTTCCCAAGTCCTGGCTGCACTGTCTATTTCTTAATATGAATTCCAGCTCTGCAAGAGGAAGAAAAATGGAGAAGTGTAGGACTGCAGTTCCCATAAGTCTCCAATACTATCTGCATGATTTCTAATTCCAGGTAAAAGAGGTAGAATAGCACAGTGATTGGGAAGAAGGATCCATTTCCAGTAGCACAGCGAGCAATGTGGTTGGAACCCCTCTCTCTCCCATTTGCTTGATTTGTTACCTATAACTTCTTTTTATATCATATTGTTTTACATTCTTTTCTCACTTATAGCAAACCAGTTATCCCACTTTATCTTGGTTGCATCCTTCATACTTCTCTCCTGTGAGGGGAAGTGGCGGGAAGCCCCGTCACTGGTGATGGAATCAACTAAACCATGACAGTTATCATCATTGCCATCTGAAATTTTTCAAGCACATTTTCTAGATTGGTTTCCTGAACATTTGGTAAATGAATATTAAAATCTAAACAAGTCCAAGATCTTCCAAAGCTCATATTTTCTTGAAGTGGTAGGTTCACTTCCTCCAATGACCAGCATGCAAGTTTTCTTGAACATTATCCATCTCCCAATTTCACTCTACAGTGCTGTGTGCATGAGCTACGTTTTTATTATGTATGTTTGAAGCACTATTTCCTCTCCATTACATCTCTGAGAAGTTTGCTTTCTTAAATGCTTTTGATCTTTTTGATATGTGAAATGTTAATCTAATTCTTGCTGTAAGAGAATAAATCTACTTCAATTTTGTACTGAGAAGGAAAAGAAAAAAAAAACCAGTGTAAACTATTTCTACAGAACCACAAAAACTAAATATAGTTCTAGAAGTTCATGACTGTTCAGATAGAACTTTCTGGAAAGTTCATTTCTAAACAGACAGGAAAATATCATTTCTTACTAGAATATTTTAACAAAAAACCTTATCGACTATGACATTATTTTTTTACACCAGCTGATACAGTAGAAGTGTATATTTGTATGTTATAGAGATTTTGTTTAATGAAGGCAAAAAGTAATATATGGTGTATTGGTGGGAGTTTAATGTTGAAGCTGGTAAATGAACACAAATATAATTTGCGCTAACAGCAGTTTTGTGTTTCTATCAAAAAGTATCTATCAAAAGCTTGCCATGGGAATGAAAACAAAGAAAGATTCTCTGAATGTCCTTTCTTTACTTGCATTTCAGAGAAGTTGAAAACTATGTCAGTATAACTGCTTGCAAAAGGAAAACACAGTAATCTCCAATGAGTTACTGAATCTTTGCAGTGCAAGTGAAAATTTAAGCAAAAATATGCATAGATGCTTTCAAAGAGATTGTATTGGTTTAAATGGCTGAATGACTCTATTACAATGACCAGTAAAATTAGGGTCAGATGATAGTTTTGCTTTGGCATTCTTGGGCAGCAATTTTTCAGGAAAAAAAAAAAAAAAAAAAAAAAAAAGGACCTCAATTTTATAGGACAAACATTATAGCATTCTGAGTTGACTTGTTCTCTGACAACAGCAGTGACAGGAGAATAGTAAAATAAGTCATATAAACATTCAATAAGAGAACAATTGTGTTAATACTTAATTTATCTTTTTTCCACTTCGAAGACTACTTACAGGCCTGCTATCAGAGAAGTAATTTACTTGAAAGTTGTGCTTCCTAATGTTCTCATTTTGATTTTGTGTTTGCAGATCAAAGGGAAATCTACCCTCATGAAACTTTTTCAGTTTATCACATTGGTGGATTTCAGATTTATTACATTCTTATCCTTATGATCCTATGTAAAATTCAGTGTATAATTACCACCATTATATGTCATGCTGACTTAGTTGACTATAGTTGACTTTCCTCAGTGTATCAGATGGTGCAACAGGTACAACAGGTTTCAAAAACAATTCATTTATTCTGATCTTAATGCTTATGCTATCAATTGTCTTTCTATAACCTCTACATGTGCCCTGTTTAACTTCATCTTATCATTTGGATGTCAGAGCAAATGAGTATACACATCAAGAAAAAAAAGAATTGATTATTATAACTGCTATGCGATTTTGTCCATGAAATATTGTCAGCTAGAATATGATGCCCTTTCTCTAATGGGAAAAAATAAAAATAGACTTGAAGGGAAGTAGAAACACAGAAGGAATTGCAAAAGAAAAAAGGGCAAGACATTAAAAAAGGCTGGTTTTGGTTGCCTCCATTTCTAGATGGCTAACCTTTTTGTTTCTATGAAGATCAAACACATATAGAAGCATTTAAAATGTCTAATCTTAGTCCCCTAAATACATGACTTATCCATTTCTTTATAATCTTAATCTATCTCTGTGAGATTTTCCTTCCTTACCTTTAAAAAATTCAGGAGTAATAGATTTTTACCTTGATAGGAACCTCTAATAATTATGCGCATATACTTTTCATTAAACAGATTGACTTGGTTATGTACAATAATTATTTTGGAAACATGATGCACACCAAGACTTGTCTCGGTACACCTAAGTTGATAAGTTGTTTTGTATTAACCTGCATTCAATGGAAAAATCACCTTGACTGGAATGACAAAGTTTCCAGTACGCCGCTTTCCATCTTACCTTCTTCGCTGTCCTACAATAATATTTGGTCTTGTAAGAAGTATAGATCTCACTGTTTCAGCTGACAGCGACTGCTTTCAAACTTACTTATGCATGCTTTAGCTTTCAGGAGTACATCTTGTTGAGAGATGAACATAATAAATATAATATCCAAATCACCATTACAATTACAAATCACCGGTGGTGATTGAACTACTAGCATCTGTAAACACACTATATGAGGGGAAAAAAAAATGTCCCATGGTACATTACAATTACCACTGAAACTAAGAAAAAAATCAGTAAGAAGTTCATTACTGGAATTCTAATGAAGGAGAATTTCCCATTGACCAAACTACAGGGAGAAACACGTACCCTTAGCTCTTGTTACTCTCAGGGAGTCTCAGTGTTCACTTGCACTGTTATACTGTATCTGATAAAGTAAGACAGCTGTGAAAAATAACAGTGAAATATTTGCAGTTACTATATTAGTAATGCATGCCACTTTGAAAATACTATAGATAAGGGCTAGAAATATCGAGAATAAAGATAAGAATGAAAGAAAAACAAGCATGACTCAAAAAAATAAATGATGACTATTCCTTATCATCTCTAAATTTCTATGCAAAATGCATAAGATGAGTATCCTCTGGATAAATGCTACATTTAAAACACAGAATTTCATTTGTCACTACCTGAATTACAATGCAAAATAGCAATGAAAGTTCAAGGAGAAAATAATATTGAACCTGAATTCGCATACTTCCTGCAAAATGCACAGGTATGCAGAAATAAAACCAAAAAGTCTAAAGACACGAACTAAGTATGAATTTGTAAGAAAGAATGGTTCTATAAATACACCATAAATAAGAGAAAAACAAAGGGAAGAATAATTCACTACTAAATGAAAAACACAGCATATAATAGATGACAGATTAAAAGATGAATTATTCGGATTCTCTACTTTTTAACAAAACACTAAATTGTGACCAGCTACTTCAGTTTGTCCAGATGATAGGAATAACACATAAATAAAAAGAGACTGAAAAATATGGAGATAGGACAGTATGAGGCGTCTGGGCCTTATGAAATTCACATTTGAATACTTTTCTGAAGTAATCTATATATCCTTAGTGTTCTTCTAAAGAAGTAAAGGAAAGCAAATATACTATTCTTTTTTATTATTCAGAACTACGTTCCTTTTCATATCTGGAAAACTTAGGGTCTGAATTCAAGGACTGCTCTGAAAGTAATGCCTTCTATTTCCTTATATTGCCCACAAATTCAGAAGCAGACATTGGTGTTATGGCAGTAGACAATGAACATTCCCACCAATATCTCGTCACATTTTATTGCCATGTGACAAATAGTAGCAGAATGACAGTCTGACAAATTGCTTTCAGAATGACCCATGTATATTTGGAAAAAAAATAATGCTGGTAATAGCTACTTAATACAATCACAAAATCATATGACTTGGAAGGGACCTGAGTCCAATCCCTCAGATAAATCAGATTCCATGTAAGTAGGCTGCACATGAAAGCTTCCAGGTGGGAAGCATGAGAGACACATAACAGTGAAAGGTGTCTTTCACTTATTTGTTTAGCCACTTTAACTAAATATTTAAATTAAATAAAAATAATTTTACATATAAATCATATTATCATACAGGAAAATATTCACTTTACCTACCCAATAATAAATTTTTAAAAGAAATTACTGATGGAATGCAAAATAAAATCATATGTATTTCTTAGCATTATCATTTTTGAGATAGAAATCACAGGTGGCTTTTAAACAGTTATGAATTAGAAGGCACAATCTTTTTCTTTTTTCAACTGGCTTGTTCACTAACTTGGTGCTGATAGTGTACTTACATATTTAATTTCCTCTATCATAAATGAGTATCTTTGAACTATTTGTTAGTTATTTCAATATATTTTTGTGTTCTTCATATCTTTGTGCATCCTATTTGCCAAACAAAACAACTTTTCCAGAGGTAATTTAATCCTAAACACATACCAGTAGTGTTGCATTTTATTTCCAAATGCAATATTAGAAAGGTTAGCAGGGAGTTCTTTAAATGAAATAATGATTAAATAAAATAATGATAATGATTAAAATAAAATAAAATAAAATAATAAATAAAATAAATAGATAACAGTTTTCTTCACTTTCCTTAAGTTATCTTTCTTTTATGATCTTTTTTCTGCATTCAATGTCTAAATAAATAGGCCGCATGTGAACTACTAAATGAGAATAGGGAAAACGCTATTCAGATACAAGTTTAAAGAAAATGGCAAGGCATCCTGCAGGAATCTTGGTAGTGCTCTTCAGCCAGCAGCCCCTGGTGAAGACTGATAATTTTTTTTCTGAACTTTTATATCTTCTCTGATATGTCTGTCAAATTCCCTGGACCATATTTCCTATTGCTGAGTCCACATATATAGCTAATAGTTTATTCAGCTTCATTGAATATGGGAGGCAGAATCACATTCTCACTACGAATGTTACCCACATTGAAAATCTATTCATTGAAAAAAATAAATTAATAAAAATAAAAATAAAAAATAAAATTAAAAAAAAACCCAAACACAGATGATTATATGTGCATAAGTCCATCATCATCTGAATGCCATTTTTCCGTGTATAGGTGCTGTGTTTACCTGTCCTCTTATTAGGTAGCTAGACAGTATTTCCAAGATAAAAGAAAGTCTCCTTTCTTCTTCCAGTCTCAATTCCTTTCACCTCTAACATCTTTCATCCTTAACTATCTCTTCCTAGCACTGTACATCAGTCCTCCAGCTCTATGATGCTACTTCTTCCTGATTTCTAACCTTCTATTATGTGCCCCTTGGTCTCACATACCCTTCTCTGAATCCTCCACACATTATGAGTAAACACAAATCTCTGTCATTAATTGCTGTTTCAAGTAATAGCATTGGATAACTCTAAAGGAAACCAGCAGATCGCTTCGGAGACTGTCAGAGAAAAAAAAAAAAAAAACAACACAAAAAAACCCAAAAAAACACTGGTTGCACATTGGCAGTATTGGCTGTTCTACCTCAGCATTATTTCAACATTTAATCCTCTACAAAAGGCATTTAATGCTTGGTGCACTCCAGTGCTATAAATATGATTGCATAAGTAATTACACAGCTTTGCATCCTGTAACATATTTGGTAACACTTTAAATAAAATATCTTCAATGCATTTCAATGCATTTTTAATTCAGACTGGATACAGCTACTATTCTATGCTAGATAAATAAGTGTTCAAATGTAAATGAATGCATAGAGATTTCACAACTACCTAGTAATTAAACAACTTGGGATATTGCAGTTGAAAATATCAGTATATTTCAATGATAATTAATAATATATAACTTTCTTGAGAAACATCTTGTCCAATAGCAGACTATCAGCCACACAGAGATATAATGTACAGAAGCCTATTACTTTGTCTCTATATTCAGACTAGTAGAAGGTGCTTTTAAAATGTTGAGAAAAATCCTTGTCAACACTTGGATTTCATCATCTGAATATCACATTTATAACCTGAAGATGTCTAATTTTTTTAATTTATAATGATATTATAAATATCATATATATGATATGGAGGATATTATCCAGTGTCTGGATAATATTTGCTTATACTATAATTTGCAAAGTAGTTACATTCTAGTTCACCCCTGCTACCTGAACACTCCAATATTATAAGCTTTCAAGTCACTTCCAGAAATTAAAATCAAAACATATTTTAACTATCTTTTTACAAGAATTAGCTCTTATCCAGCTAATTGAATTCCAGTTGAAATCTTTGGAAGAGTAAGATACGTATTTCTACCTCAGAAGGCACTTTGCTACAGTATTTCATCTTTATTTAGTTTTGTTATACAGTATCCTGGTGGACTGGACCTACAGTGGGAATTTGGGAGGGTGACAAAGCTCTATTGTACAACATTATCAAAATTTTGTGCAGCTACTGTATTAAGCTGACAAAAAGATTCTTATTTTGTGCAGATTACTTGAGTTAGCATACATTACAAATGCTATTAACATTTTCATTTTTACAAGGCTATGAAAGCATACATGCACGTGCACACGCACATGCATGCACACACACATACACACAAACACAAAAATATAGAGAGAATATTATGTGTGTTTGTATAAGGAAGGAAAATACCTTCTTAAGCAGGTATAATCCTAAAGGAGTAAAAGTTATCAAGTATTATAGGGATGGTAAGGAAACTCTGTGGGATGTGAAATGCCTTATGCTTACACAAAAGGGCCAAGTAGTCTAAAACAACCACATGATTGAAAAATATGACTGTTAAACTCATAGTAGATAATCATAGGATCATAAAGTCATAGAATGGTTTGAGTTTAAAGGGAACTTAAAAAATCATCTAGTCCAACTCCCCTGAAATGAACAGAACCTACAACTAGATCAGGTTGCTCAGATCCCTGTCCATCCTGACCTTGAATGTCTCCAGGGATAGAACATCTACCACCTCTCTGTACAATCTTTTCCAGTGCCTCACCATCCTTACTGTAAAAAACAAAAACAAAAAAAACCCAAAAATAACCAAACTTATTCCTTATATCCAGTTTACATCTCTCCTCTCTTAGTCTGAGTAATAATAATGAGACTAATGCCTCAAGTGTAATGAAAAACTAACTTTAAAAGGGATGAATCCAACATTTTGTGGATCAACCAAATAGTAGAATAAGTCTATTTTCTTCTTTTTTCAAATCAAACATAAAAAGTAGGTACTTCATAAATGTCTATATTAGGTTGTTCCAGTGTTTTATCATCTAAACATTTTTTAAAAGCATTTGTTTAGTTGGTATGGTTTGGTTTGGTGCCTTCTTATTTATTTAAAAAATAAGCCTGCATCAGTAAAAATCAATCTTATTAGAACTGACAGAACTGTATAAATATTTCTTATGTCTCACACATCTTGTGCTGCTGAATATCTGATTTCCTTTCCCTCATGTAATGTTTTTTAAATGGTAACATGTAGCAGACTCACATTTAAATTGAAAGACATTATAACACTTAGAATCTTTTCTACACTCCTGGGCAGGTCTCTTTTTGTATGAGTGCATTTAAATACTCCCTCTGAAGAGCAGATTTTTTGCCCATACTTTCATTTAATCTGCTCTTGTCAAGTTCTTCCTTTTTCTCCAATTAGCCAAGATCATTTTGAATTACAATTATATTTTCCCAAGAGTTTTAAAACCTTATACTTTGCAACTTCCTGCAGAAATGCTGCTCTGTCATTCAATTTCTATTAAGTGAAACTTAACAAACATTTTTAAGTGGAACTTGGCCTAGAATAAACCATGCAACTTGAATGAGGTTCTAGTTTTGCCAGAAACATATTGATAATTTCTGTTTTGAAATACAGTGTAAAATTCTTACAGAATACTTCTATGTACTACAAACACATCCATCTGAGAGAAGTTAACACTCACCTGGCTCAATCAAGGCTATGCTATTTTATTTTTTTATTTTATTTTAAGCATTTTATACCCCTTATATTCTGTGTCACCAATACAGAGAATATAATACCAAATACTAAAATAACAGTGAGGGCTCTTTGTCTTTATATAAAATAATGGCAATTTATTATAATTATATATTATAATTATATTTTTATTATATTATTATAATATAATAAAATAAATTATAATTATAATGATAATAATTATTATAATTATTATTATTGTTGTTGTTGTTGTTGTTGTTATTTAATTTATTTAAGAAATGCAGATACATTATAGAACATTTTCTCAAATATTAATTGCATATCTGCTTTTTCACTGGTAGAGAGACTTATTAAGTTTAATGCTTCTAGGGAGCCTATATATTTTTCAGAATTGCATATTGTTGAATTTTACTGGTCAAATGTGAAGTGATAGAGTAGGAAACAAGCAATGAAACAGGATTGGACCAGAAGATTTGAGATAAATGTTAGAAAATGTCTATTTTGGCCTTGTTATTTCTGTGAGTATGGAGAAGATATAGGAAAGCAAGATTGGAGATTTTGCAGCCTTTGGAAGTTTAAGCTTCCAGTGATATCTGACAAGGTGAAATTAGGTTAATAATCTATTTTATTTTTTACTTTCTAATCCAAAAATATATTACAGACACTGCTTGGACAGGCAGGATTGAGGGGCATGTCTGCCAACAACCACAGGTATTAAACTCATCTCAGTGTGATATTTTTCATCTCAGTGTGAATAGTTGTTTTCACAAGTATTCAATGCACTCATAGTTTGTTGTTGTTGTTGACTGGTTGATTGGTTGTTGTTTCTTGAAGAGAAGAATTAAAATAAAGAAAAACATCTGCAAGAAAAACGATCCCCCTTTTCAGAAATGTTTGCTAGCAAACCAGTATATGATGTGCTCTAAAAGAGTTTATTCTACAACAATATATATAAGGAATTTCTTTGTGAATTATCAGCTACCAAAAGAAATGTGTAATAGTTCAGAGAATGAAAATTACTGACCAATTGTGCTGATTACATGTATTTATTGTAGGTTGTGCTATAGATGTACATAACATGGAAAAAGCCAACGGGGGGAAAAAAAAAAAAAATAGCCACCTTTTTTTCAAAGTACACTGGAAATACATATTTCATGGAAATAGACACATTTTGCAAAATTTTCTATTTCTTTGATAAAATAAAAGACACATAGCAGGGTGTCTAGTAACAAACTATCTCTTGAAATTGCAACAGGACATTCTATATGCCTAGTGGCCATTTAATTTAATGGGATTTTTATTAGCGCACCCTGACTGGGTTATTTAAACCACAGGGGTCTTTGCAAGTAAAGGAACAATTTTAACAAGGAAAAAAACACAATTTTTTATTTTTTATTCTAGAGATTATACATATTGCATTTTTATTCATCTCTTAAAACAAATTGCTTTTTTTTCCTAACAATTTAATGAAATTTCACTTCTGTGAAAATAGAAAAAATAATTCAGTTCCTTAAGTGCCATTTCATAGCAGTACAATAGCTTCAAGAAGCTCCATAAACTTTACCACCTGAGGATATTATATATATATATATATATATATATATATATATATATACACACACACACATGCATACACACACACACACACGCACACACACATATATATATATATTATATTTCACCTGAAGCATGGAAATTTTGTCCACATTCCAAAAATTATTTTTTGTTATCCTACTGAAAGGATTGTTTATATTTATATACTTTATTCTACATATTCCATATTTTCCATTTATTCCATATTTTTCCGTTTCAGTTTTCATACAAATGAGAGCAGCAAATATTCTGTTCATTGGTATAAGTAACTGTATCTCCATAATAACCTGAAATATCCAGCATGGCTTCAGATTTCTACAAATATTTCACTGTTCTTCCAATTAACCTATTTTGTGATAGTTAGAATAGCTCTATATTACCATTAACACCAACAAGATTGACTCACATTCTAATCATCTGTCTTACATTGAAGCTCATTAATATTTTCACCTTTCTCCTCAAATAATCATGATTTTCTTAAATAAATCAACCAAAATGATAATGTAATATTTAAATTTTGCAACATGGAGATTATAGAACAAAAACTCAGAAGAAAAGGACATTTATATAGAGAAATACTTCTTTTAGATTTTCTGTACAGTCTATATGTCTTCCAGAGTTGGATATTATTGAGTGGAGTTGATTGGCTGTCAAATGACAAAGTAGGAAACAAGTGGTGAAACAGGATTGGACCAGAAAATTTGAAATAAAAGTAAAGAACTGTGAAATTCAGTACTATTGTTTCCATAAGTACAGAAAGATAAATAAATCTTGGAACTGAAAGTACTAGGCATGGTACATACTGTAAAACACACTTTCTGTTTCCAACAACTTATAATCAAAGCAAATATTGCCATCTGTAAGAAACAGCCAATGAGAGTTAGGAAAAAAACAGTGACATTATCTATAGGATGTTCAAAATTTTTTTAGACAGTAAAGATGAACAAATGTGTGTCAGTAGAATGGTATGTAGCAGAACTGCAAATTTTATTCTCATTTAGAAAAAACCTGCTTCTAGAGTGCAAAGTTCTACACTAAAAGAACATTTTCAGGGTTACAAAGTCAAGCACATTCAAATTGTCATGAATTTCATGTTGTCATAAATGAAAAGAAAAAAAAAAGAAAAAAAAGAAAAGGGGATCTCAACAGTGAGATCTCTCTAATGTGCACTGAAAAAGAGAGTTGCTTTCCATACTGAACATGTAAATTCAAGCTTTTACAAGGCTATTTATACATGATCTGAAGTATTTGCTTTGTCATTTTCCTGTTTCAAAAATAGACATAATCTAGCAGAACAGGGCCCAGATACATATTTTTGATGCAAGTTACCACTCCTCCACTGCAAACAATGAATAATCAGTTAGAAATACTAAAAATGCATGATTTATTTATAGCAGATGAATTTCAAATTTTTGGTTGACATTGCTAGAGCAGAAAAACAATAATAATAACTGCATTTAAGATTAAGATAAAAATCTATATGTGTAAAAAGATTCATGATGAAAAGAATTAAAAATGAAATGAATATGATCATGACTTTGAGCTTACTTTTACAGGGTTGTCTATTGATTTTTAAGTCGATTAATTCTAATTCACAACAAGAGGAATAATTTTTGCAAACAAGAAATTTCCTATATAAAATGTTGAGAAGAATCTGTTTGTAAAGGCCAGGTGACAAACAAGAAAACAAAACAATGCAAACAATGAAGTTTGTTGTTGCAAATCAATGTGAAGATTTGCCAAAAAAGCCAAAAACATTTTATTTTCTTTCTTTTCTTTATTTTCTTTCTTTTCCTCCTTTATAAAAATCAGTCTAATCTGGAAAACACGCAATCTTATCATGTTTAGGAATACTGATAGAAGGAATTGGGCATATAGCTCTTAATAAAATCAGTGGGAGTTAGAAGTGAAAAAACAATCTGATCTGATTTAAACTACACAGGTCCAAAATCCTTTTCTCCTCAGATCACCAGGAACTGATAAGAACTGTATTTCTCAGAATTTACATATTTCTGAAGAGGCCTTAACCAGGAGTCAGTTCTTAAAGAACAAAGTTATCCATATTATGAATATGTTTAATCCAAATGCTACTTCTTTCTCGGAAGAAAATTAATAATAAACATAATAAATAGAAAACAAAGTATCACACTTTGCTGTGTAAATGGACTTGAGATAGCATCAGGCAAACTTAAGGTAGGTAAACTTACAGAATGCTATTTTGTACAAGGTGACAAAGTGCATCCCTGCTTTTACTATGTAGAAAGCCAGGTATATAACTGTCACGGACAAACTGTTTTAAATTAATACAAATAAACCTTAACAGTAATGTGTATGTGAATGTAGATCAATTAACAGAAAAATACGTAAGACTTTGTGAAACCCTTTCATCAAAAATATTAGAAAAATACTGTGGAGATACACTTACATTGAACATCTGCAAAATTACAACAGGACTGGCTGAAACAGAAAAAAGTCTGGATCATTCAGAGTCCCAAACCAAAACCACACCTGTCATGGTGGACAAGAATTACCGAGGTAGAAACTGGATAAAAACACAACTGAAAAAGCATGCATCATCAATGAAGGACAAGTTCTGATTCTGTTTGAGGAGGATGAGTAGGAATTTTGAGAAAAAGGGACATTCAGTACCCTGTGACCATAAGGTTCTTCTGTAAAGCAAAGAAATATTTTCTCTGTACAGAGTTACATAAAAATATCATACATGTATGGAGTGAAGTAAATGAGGTAATAAGTAGTAAATATTTTCGATGTTCAGAAGCCATAACAGTAGGAGGTTGATCACAAGACTATTTCAGAAGCTTAAACCAAAAACACATTTGTTAAAGCATACATTATTGTAAGCAAGCTCTATAAGATTTGAGACAATGTAAAATTACTATGAAAACTAAAGATATGTGTTCAGAATATAAGCAGTAAAGAAAATCCCTAATGGACAAAACAGATGTCTTTGTTAAAAGAAATTAAAAAAACACAACAGGATATATGCAAGCAAAATAGAGTCAAGGGTGTAAGGAAGATGCCCATAGAGCTAGTACATGGTCAAAGAAAAAAATAAGTTAGATACAGCTCATAAATAAATAACCAATAAGATAAATAATATTCAATAAAACTCAAATAAATAATACTAAAATAAGTAAAATACTATCATGTAAAATAAGTGAAATACTTTCTCTAAGACTTAGCTTTCCAAAAGGTGAAAGCATTAGTATTATACAAAATGAGTAAAAAAGCTTTGGACAGTTAGGAGGTAGTAATGACTTTGAACATGCTTTCTACTGTATTCAGGGTATTAGCTAATGAACTTACAACCACTTATGAGTACAATTAATTTTAGAAGTTTAGAGGAATCGAAAAGTACCAGAGAAAAGTAATCCCAACATCAATTGTAAAAACAGAAGATTAATTTTTGGGAACCGTAAAGTTTAACTCTACTACTTAGGAAAACATTTTGTTAAGACCTATAAGAAAATCATATAGACCAACTTTTAACTTTATAGTAGGGTTTGAGGAAACAGAGACAGAAGGTATAACATATCATCACCAGCATTCTCATGCAGGCAGCAGATCTGAAAATGTTTACAAAAGATAGTTACATTTTATCTCTTGAGAAGATAAGACAACATGACATAACTTTTCTTTGTTCTGGATCTGCAAAACATCCTCCATTTATTCATTCTCATTCTCCAGTAATAAAGGGGGGAAGACAGGGCATGAGAATGCATTTTTTTTTTAGCAGATCTTTGAATAGTTTGCTTTCCAAATAAAAAATCTGAAAATAACCCATAATTTCCTAAATAGGATAGAGTAATAATATAATCTTACAAGCTGACAACAGTTTGTTTTTTACTGGAACTAGTACATTTCATGAAATTTATCTACATGTGAATATTTACAGCACTTGCCTAACAGGATGATCATACACACTGAATGAGAAGATTATCTTATATTTGGTCAGAAAATGAGCAGATGAAAAATACTTGCCACAAGTTCTGTATGCAAATATGTGTTGTTTTTATGTAGTGTCATGCAAAAATAATGGTAATACACTTAGCTACAAAAAATGTGAAATGAAAACTTAGTGAAGACCAACATAAATGAAAATTCAGAGCAAAACTGTAAAGCATTCAGAGTGCAGTAAAATGCAATAATATGCTCAAGGGTCATTGTTACACCTGCCCTCAATTAAACGTTGTAGAAGATTTAAATCTGGGTCAAACCAGCAAGGCAATTAAATTTAGAGGTGCTATGAAAATTTGTAGATACTGAGAGTATAGAGATTCAAAACTATGAGAAGCAGAAAAAAAATGGACAGAAAATAGCCAGGGAGATGTAACTGTTTTTTTCATGTGATGTGTTCAACTGGGAAAAAATAACAGGAAACAAATACATTCTATATGAGAGCAATCTGTGAAAAAATTGTGATGAAAGGAGTTAAAAATGATAGTGGGTAATAAATTAGAATGATGTTGTAAAGCATATTCATAGCAATAAATGTTTGATATGATCTGGGAGCTGTTTAAATGTAGGGGTCATATCACAGTAAAGATGTTAAAAAGCCACTCTTCTGAATAAATGAACATAAAATACTGTACGTAGACATTGGTATTCTGTTCTTAAGACTCTATAGTTGAAAGGAGTTGAGTAAGGAGCAACAAAAATTATGAAGATACTTTAGCAATTCTTATGTCATCAAAGAGACAAAATGCCTGTAAATAAAAACAAAAAATAAATAATGGAAGAGTATAACCACTAAATAACACTATAGGGATGAATGACTTCATAGATTGTTGATCGAGGTTAATTAAAAAAATAAAAATAATTTAAAAAAAAAATGTCGTCATCATAGGCTACATCAAGAATAGTGACAGAAATCCATCTAAACAGATAACACGTATTATATAAGAAACAAACAAAACTATGAAACAAACAAACAAAAACAACAAAAATCATGTTCTGAAGTACTGAATGGTTTGGCAGAAGAAAAATAAAGACAGAGTAATAAGGTTTTTTGAATGATCATTCATTTTTCTTTATTGAAAGAGAGATTTTAAGGGAAATACAGAATATAATATTGCAACATAGTGATAAAGTAGAATGACAAATCTAAGTGAAATGCTTTCTTAACATACAAAAAAGAACAAAACAAAAAAAAAAAGATAAATGTCACATAACAGTTGCATTTTTGCTGTGTAATCTGAGACTCTTCACTATATGAGGTTGAAATAATCCTGAAAATAAGGCATGCAGAAACTTTAATTTAAAATTTGAAGAAAGTTATTGACAGTCCATTGATGATCATCTTCATCAACAATTTTTGCTTCTAGAAAATCTGGATTTCATATGTCACATATAAAACATTTTATGTAGCTGCTTTGCTGAAATAAAAAATAAATTAAAAAAAAAAAAAAAAAAAAAAAAAAAGCTCTTCTAACTGGAGTTCCATGGACATGCACAACTGACAATGTGAATGAATTCCAGAGTGAATGCTTCACCTATAAGTTTTATATTATATTAGCAAGAAATATTCAGGCAACAAAGCAGTAATTTGCTAAGTTTTATATTATATTAGCAAGAAATATTCAGGCAACAAAGCAGTAATTTGCTACTCCAGTGTTCTATTTCTCAAAAGACCAATACATTCAAAGAAAACTGAAAGATTCAGAATGCTTCCATATGGATGCCTCATACTGGCAATCCCTGCTTGTCAATAATTTGAAGATAAAATGTGGCTCTCTTCTCACTTACATTAGACTTGTTCACAAAGTGATCTGACTTTAAGATTCTAACACAAGTGGCTTGATTTTACAGACGCATCTTTTTCTCCAAGGAACTCACAGTTTTCTAGTTCATGTCCTTTATTGTAAAAGTGTCCACTATCATTAGCATAATTGTCTACTGTCAATAATTCAGTGCAAAAAATTTTACTACATTGCAGTATTTTGAAATGCGGATTGAAACTAATTTTTTTCTGACTAAAGATGGGAAATGTAAATTTACCTTTTAAACAAGGGCAGTCTGGAAGTTTATAGCCTAAGAACAGCTTCCCTGTGTACCATGGTGTAGCTGACCTTGAATTGTGGTGTCCAAAACAGCACAGAGTTCTTGAGCTGAGGCCACACTAATGTAGGGCAGGGTGGGACAATTCCTTCACTTACCTGTCTGGCAGTGCTGGGCCTGATTCTCCCCTTAGTATGGTTGGCCCTTTTCACTGCCAGAGCACTTGGCATACTCAATTTGCCATCAGTTCCCATAGATTCACAATCATTTACCTTGAGCACTAAATCTTAAACAACTTTGGAGTTGTCTGGGAGTTTATCATTTCCATAGACACAGACCTCCTATTTAGGGCTCCAGGTTCCTAGAGCTCCTCGTTGGTGTTAAAGACAGAGTCAAATAAGTTATTAGATTCTTCTGCTTTAGCTATATCCCTAGTTGTGAGATGACCAAACACATAAAGTAATGGTTCAACATTATCTTTGGTTCTCCTGTTGATATTATGTACTTTAAACGCCTTTTGTTGTCCTCAACAGTACTGAGGACAGCTTAAATTCTAATCGAGCATTGACTTTATGAATTTTCACCCTACTGTCATGAACAGCATATTTTCCAACTTCCTGTTTTTTTAGATCACCACCCACTTTTGTCTACACTGTGATCAATGTTTTTTGATGTCAATTTGTAAAATCACTTCTCAAAAATTTCTTCATTTTTGTTTGGCTCATTACAGTTACATTTAGTGTATTTTATATCTGCAAAGAATGTGTACAAATGAGAGCATCTGTATTTCTAATGCTCATAATTTAGGTCTGTTTTATGCTGTTAAGTAAACTTATTAGCATTTTCAACTTAGAAAATAATTTGTTGAACAGAATGCATTGCAACTTAAAATGACTCTTTAGTATAAAAAAATCAGACTGATGGAATTAGTTGAATAATAACATTCACTTTCTTTCAAACAAATTAATGAAAAAATTGAAAGTGTTTAGTTACATATCTGTTAGCGACATAATCACTGGCTCTGTTTCAGAGCAAGATATATATATGCATACATATGTGTACATAATACATATATACCTTTTTTATTTTTTTTAATGGTAGTTGAGTTGAAAAAAGAGAGAAAGAATAATCTTCAATTTTGTAATAAAGATTTGTTTGGGAAAGTTATTACCAGACTGATTTGTGTATATTTATTTACAAAAAAAAAAACAACACAGAAGTGCCTGTATGTTTCTTTAAGTCTGACTTGAGAAAATTCAGTTCTACTAAAACAGGTGAAGTCTATTGGTGCATGAGATCCCTGTAGGCTTGTTAGGATTTCATCCTGAAATACTGGTTATAGATTTTATTTTTCATGTGCCTTCTGAAATCCGTTAATTGAGTCCCTGTAAAAACCAAGGACAATTATGACCAAAATCCAGATGCAATCATCCTTGTAGACTAACATGAAATGGAAAATATTTAGTATTCCATACTAATGTTAAAAATCAAGTCACTGCAATATATAGCTACAGGTTTAAACTACATACTAATCCTATGTCTTGATAATAATTTCTTCTTATCTCTGCTGCTTTTTATTTTTTTATTTTTTAAATTTTAGAATTGATCTACATATTTTGACAAAACATTTGCGTTTAGAAAAAATTTACATATTTAAAATTCCCAGGTGATTCTAATTATCTCTTATGGCTCATTTTTAAGATATTACAGTAAATCAGCTTTTGAAAAATTGTGCAAAACTGGATCCAAGAATTTTGTCAGTGAACAGTGAGGCATGACATCTCTCCGAAGAACAGGGAGCTATGAGTGATAGTGTGGTTGGCAGGCCACAGGCCACTCTAGTCTGGGATCACAATACTGCCTCCTCCAAAGGGGCAGAGTATGCTAGGGAGTAGTTGAAGTTTTTCCCTCAAGTTCAGCGCAAGCCTGTAGGGAGCTGGAGACTGGCCCTGCTGGGGTATTGCCTGGGGCAGGGATTGATTGCCCTGGGCTAGGTGGAAACAAGGACCTGGAGTGTTGGCAAGGTAGCCACAAAAGACTGGCAATGGCTAGTAAAGCCTGTTGGTGTCACCAGGGCCCTAAATCAATGCAGAATTGGATTATTAAGAAATGGTTCCAGAAAACTAGCAATAGCACTTAATATTGAAGATAATATGTAAACCATGTCAAATCTTTTTGTTTGTTTGTTTGTTTGTTTGTTTGTCATTCAGTTAATCCAAAAGAATAAAGAGAACAACAGAGATAGCTGAAATAAAGAATTAACTTTAGTGAGATAAAAATCAAGTGTATAGTCCAAACTAGTTATTAAGGCACTCCTTGTCTAGTCTATGGAAGTTTATCCTAAGAGAGTAGGGCTACAGCCCATGTGTGTGTGTAATCTATCTATGATCATCTGACTTCATATTCCATTTTACCTCTGGTGCAAACTGCTGCTGTTTGCTTTGTCTAGAACCAGTGCACTAGTTTAGGATCAAAACAAGAAACAGTGTCATTAGAAGTCAATAAATAGTAGTCTCAGGCAAAAGTCAGTGATGATCTCATGGAGTTTGGGAACAAGAAACTTCATTAGCCACTAGTTGTTATACCTCTCTCAAGGATGAAAATGAGTCGTCTATTTTATGTTACCTACCTTCATGACTCTGGAGGGAATTGAGATGACAAGTGAAAACTAGATGTTAAACTCATGGATAGTAACTATTGGATAAAATAAAATCTATTTAAAAAGTTTATCTTGAATGCTTTTCTTCTAAAAAATCTTCAATATGTTAAATAAATTTCTCATTCATATATATATATATATATATATATATTTATAAAAGTAACATTTTTTAAATTTATTTATTTATTTTTAAATAATGAATAGACATTGCAGGGAAAGGAACAGGTGAGAATGTTTCATGTTAGTTCAGTTTGACCCAAATCCATGTCTTCCTGAATGGCTGTACTAATTTCTTCCTGAATGACTTCTTCTGTACAGATTTGATCCCATTGTACTGGAGAAAAAGAAAGAGTTATTCTCATTTCTTTCTGTGCCAAAACAGTCTTACATTTTCTTTCAGTTAACCCCACTAGATAATGGTTTAGGGCAGTGAGGTTAAACTAGCTTCTTCTCACTTTCTCTCACACTCTGCTCAAAACATTAGTCACAGCAGGAAGGCTAACATGGAAACCCTGTTTCTCCTTATCTCTGAATTACAGCAGGGACAAGATTCAAGGAATGTGCTAAGATTAATTTCATTCAGTCAGTTGCAGGAGGAGCTTAGCTCACACACATTGGTGGATCTTTTCTTAAAAGAAACTTCCTGTTGTACAGGTTCCCTAAACCTGAACATGATCTGAATGGAGCAGATGGGTTTAGAATAATATAAATATTGTTATATGCTGTCATAGAAGCCACCCTGATATGTGGAAGGAATTCCTCATATAAAGGAAACTGTAGCTCTTTTATCATTTTTGCTCTTCAAGTAACATCTATATAAGAAAGGCAACCGTCCATTGTTTTTCAGAGCACAGATTAATGATTTCTCCAATTTGACAAGAAAGAAGTTTTAAACTGCTATTGCTTAAACTGCTTCTTGAGAATCTCTCCAGTCATCCAGGAGATGTACCTTATTTCCCTACAACAGAGATAGTGGCAGTTCTTACAGACAACTCTGAACAGGTAGACTTCCACCAGTGCAGTGAGAACCAGGCTGAGTGCAGTAAGAGAATTTTACATTATTACAGATTTAAAAGTTAAAAAATAAATAAATAAATAAATAAATTAAATTACTGTATCAGATTAAACAGAATTCCACTGTTTCAAAAAAAAAAAAAAAGAATCTGGGAAAAAAAATAGGTTCCAGAAAATTTCTACTTTTTAACTTAAATGAACTCAAAATACAGTAGGTTACTTAGTAATGACTGTTATCTGGCATTAAAAATTTAAATCAGCTAAACAGTACTCATAAGTTACAAACTACAAACAAGCTATGACAGAAAAAGAGATCTTGTTTCTAACACTAAGTGCAAATGCTAACTTAGCTGGTTTACTAAACTTTGTGGCTTTTTTTTGTTGTTGTTGCTGTTGTTGTTGATTTTGTTGTTGTTTGTTTTTGTTTATAAGATTTTAAGATTTTAAGCCTTGTTTTATCAGTTAGTAAAGGAAGACTTTTTACTTAACAATATCTAGACCGGCAATATAAGACATAGAAGATATATCATAATGAGATATCTGCACTTAAATATTAAGGTTCAGATTACGTTGACAAATGATGTGTTTTGAAATACTGCCCTTCAATTTTATTGGGTACAATAGAACCTGAGTCATCATTTTTACTAATAGTGAGTATAGTTTTACCCCGTCTAATGAAAGGAACAGAATTGATGAACTAGTCATAAAAATATATCATCATCAGGAATCGTACACATCAAGACATCATAGACATCAAGAGCTACACTTCTTCCTGATTTGATTTTATGCAATGTCATTTCACTGTAATAGTCATAGGAAAAGACTTTTTCTGTAAAGAACTAGATTGTCTTATCTCACAGATGGTTCACAGAGTTGCAGATGCAGTAGAACACATGCGTCAGTAATGTATATTTCCAGTGCCAACGAGGATGATGGATTAAAAAAATTCAGGCAAAGGGATTTGGCTAATGTAGCTGAACACTTCATATTTATAAGTTAATTAATTATATATATCCTAAAGATCATTTGGAAACCAAATTCACAATACATAGCCCCTTGTGCCACCTGTTCTCATTACTTGAGTCAAAACAATGGATAATCATCTAAATATGGAAATGAGTGAGATATATGGCTTCCTCCTCTATTCAACCCTCTGATTCTTTATCTTTAGAAATATCTCTTTCAATCATTTTTCTTGAACATTAATAATTTTTCAGACTTTCCAAAGTTTACTTTCCACCTCAATATTCAAACAATTAAATACTTTGGAATTACCTTTCTCCCACCTTTCCAAGGTCAAGTTAGTCCAACATCTCTCCTCTCTGTCTTCCTACTCTTAGCTTCCTTGTTTTAGCCACGCACAAGGTTATCACATCTGTTTAATGGTTTCTTCTTGTCAGCCCTTACTTCTTTCTCTTTTCCTCCCCACCTCTTTTTTTCATACTGTTCCTCTACTTCAGCAAGGGCTGTCTTCAGGTAACAGTCCTGCCACAGTTGTTCATTCCCCTGTCCTTATCCCATTGTGAGCCATCCACAGGCCTCAGTCCTTCAGAGACATAACTCCAATTTATTTTAATTTATTATTAATTGTGTTTCCTGGTGGAAGAAAGTCACACAGAGTGTAGCCTTGCAGGTATGAGGATAGTAAATTAAAATATATGTGTATTATTTTTCCTGAGAATAGACAGGAGAAAAATGTGCATGGGGCAGAGGGTTGGAGGTATTGGTGTCATTATGATTTCTTCCTCATATTAAAGTGTTTTGTAGAACGTAAGTAACTTCTTTTTTTCTTTTTCTTTTTTTTTTTAATTTTTTTTATTCTTAATCTGAGGTGGAAAGGAATACTAATTAAAAATGAAAAAATAAAACCTATATAAAACACTACAAGTCTGTTGCTTTAAACTTGTTGACTGTATCATAAATCTAAAAGCTTTTTAATGTATTTACTGCTTACTGTCTGAGTTGAGAATGGGGACTGGAGCTGAAATTCTTCCCAGAAGACCTGAAGGTCCCTCCTGGCATGGGCTGCCCTCACTAGGCTCCAGAACCCACATGAAATTGGAGACCTTTGATTCTTTTTTCTTTTCTTTTCTTTTCTTTTCTTTTCTTTTCTTTTCTTTTCTTTTCTTTTCTTTTCTTTTCTTTTCTTTTCTTTTCTTTTCTTTTCTTTTCTTTTGCTTTTGTTTTGCTTTTCTTTTCTTTCTTTTTTTTTTTTTTCTTCAGTAAGGATTTCCAGTATGTAGGAATTCTGATATAAATCTGTATTTATAAAACAGTACAGAAGGGTTTTACTCTCAACAAGAAGGAAGCTGAGTGCAAAGTTGTTAAAACAGAGGAATCAGTATTTACCTCAGTAAATGATGGGAATGTTGTTTTTTGCAATCTTCAGAAACTTGTAGTGATATACATTAGAGATAGGTGGTTTGTGCTGGGGTACTGGTAACTATAGTATGCACATTTCACAAATTATTTTACTTTGAAAGGACTGCACTGCAATAATCTAAAAGCAGCTTGATATTTTAGTGTGTTAAAGGAAGATCTTGTGCCCTCCAATTAGCTGTTTTATATAGTATAGATGTATTATAGCTTTATAGACTGGAATGAATATAAATTGAGTACGAAGGTTATTTTCACCACAAGTGATTTTGCAAGATTCATAAAAGGCCACACTGCAATAAAAATGTAACCACGGAAACAAGTCTACTATAGGAATGATACAAGTTTAACACTGTAGCCAATAGACTGAAAACCCCTCTATATTTTTGAGTCATTTTTGTTTTTATGTGTTGAGACATGAACAATTTCAGTAGTTCTTTATGTAAACAGATTAGTAAGAATTAAAAGAGTAACTTTAAGAGGTATTTTCTGAGGTTATTTTTCACCTCAGGTGAAACAACACATCTCCCAGATCGTCTTGTCTGTGGTGAGGTTATAATTATAAATAATGCTAGCAGACAGCTTTTGGGAGAGTTTATGTTGATTTTTAAAATGTTTAGTTTAGGTCTTGTATGATTTCTACAGTACCCACATAGAACTTTGCTGCAAAGTCCTAAATTTCATTGTTTAAATGCCAGAAGTAAGAGACTAAATCTCTGACTGTTTCTGTTTTTTCCTGACAGAACAGCAATATAGACATGTTTCAAATCAACAGTTTATTATACTCATTTAATACAAACACCACCAGTCATAAATCCATATTGATATTTATTTCAAATATCACCATAAAGGTTTCTCATAAATGTGAGACCTTATGGATGGAAAAGTTGATATTAATTTGTAAAACCTTTATCCAAGTTAATTTTATGCATTTGTATTCACACACTTTCATAAATAAAAAGATGTGCAACACAGGTTAAGGAAAACTGGCAGTTGAGTCCCAGTTAAAAGCTCTAGGGTTCCTCATGATTGGCAATGGAAAATGAGTCTTTGGACAGATATTTTATAACCCCTGGCTGCTATCAGCTCTTAGACTTGTACTCAGCATTTGGCTCAGAATGTTGTTTAGTTCAGTTTCTATAGATATGAGGCCATATTGCTTATATTGCTTGCCCATTGTCTTATTTTTTACCTTTACCTTTTTTTTTTTCTTTTTTTTTTTTCATATGAATTTGAATACCTTTGTAATTTGTCTTCTTGAGCATCTAGCAGGCAATGAACCAGTACATTTGATATGTTGTGATCTCATTGCCAGTCTCTACAGCAGTAGGGCACATTTTCTCCAAGGACAAGACAACTGTACTGAATATTTTTGAGTGCAGGCCTTTTCTGAACATAAGATTTTTTACTAATAATACTAATAATTTTTTACTAATTAATAGTTAATAAATAATATCAATAATTTTACTTGCTAAGACCAGTGTTCTGGAAACAATGTCCTTTTTAAGAATATGATATTTAAACCCTGCAGTTCTTTTAACCCCATTTTATTTCAGTTTTAGTTCTTTCACGCACATTTTCAGTATAATAATTTACACTTTACAATTTTTTGCAAATTTCTCTCCAATAGAGGAAGATACAGTAATTTCCTGCTGCCACTGAGACTCTTTATTGCAGATGACATTAAATCTTCACTGACATAAGCAGATCTCCATGACATCAGCATGACATTGTCAAGTTTTATGCCTCTTTCTTATAGTACCTGATAAAATAGGAAAAAAAAATGGTTCAAAGGAATGAAAATGATCATTTTTCAGTAGTCTTCATCCACCAGTTTTACAACAGCACTCCATTAATTTCAGTCTTATCCTGTTTTAAAATTATATAGAAGAATCAAACCTGTACAGTTGTGTTTTATTGTTTTTGATTTTGTGGTTTTTTGTTTGTTTGTTTGTTTGGTGTTTGTTTGTTTGTTTGTTTTGGTTTTGTTTTGGTTTTTTGTTGTTTCTTTTTTTTGAGTGGTGTTAGTTTTATATTAGTGTAAAACTCACCAGGTATAGTTCAGATCATCAACTGATGTGTTTAAAAAAAGAATAAAAAATCTAGCTTAATACAGGTTTCTTCAAATTTAATGAGAATATAATTTAGAAAAGAAACATCTCTTGGCTTTGAAAACCTACTTAGCAGCAGGTTTAGTGTAAGATTCATAAACGATCCAACAGCCATAAAATAAGGAGATCTTTAATTATCAGGCTGGGAGAAAACAATGTTCACCATATTTCTTTCTATTCTACTTTAAAAGAAGGAAGCGTGATTGTCAATGGTTTATGGGGTGGTTTGGCCTGGTTCCATGACTAGTGGGGCAGAGGGGTTTCACAAAACCCGAGCCTCTGGCAAAGGGAAACAGGGGACTCCAAAATAATTAAAAACAGTGGCAATGATCTGAGGAGAAACAAACTAATCAACTAAACACGGTATCGGAATGCAAGATAACACACTATAATAAAATATAATTAGAATTGAAACTAATAAATCAAATATAATAAGAGTATTTGAATGCTGTAGGCCTTACAGTAATACTGAAGTGATGTGCACAGTAAGGATGGGCAGCGAGGAGAGGTGAAGGAGAAGAGTGACAAGAGAAAAGCCCAATCAGGTGACCTTGCCAGGAGTTCTATCTTTCTTCTGATCACAAAGCCCCCTGGGGAATGTAGTTCTTCTCTTCCAGACAGGTACCCACAACTGGAGCATTAATGATTTAACTTCCAGTGCACTACATGATGTCATAATGTGGAATACCACTAACCAAAAATCATAAAACTGTGACAGTGATGCATAAAATTCATGTTGAAAGACAAATTTTCATAAGACTGAAATTACCAAAAACAAATACAGTGAAATATCAAGTTTAGTGCTTTGTAGCACTAAATATAACTACAGTGCATTAAAAAATCCCCACCATAAATAACATACTTTGCCTCCTATTTTGGAGATCTAAAATACTCCAGTTGAGATAGCATTTTTCAGTATGAACTGAGCCTCTTTCTAAGAATGTCTCAGTCATATTTTCTCATGTTCGCTGATTGCGCTTTGAATTTTTGGCAATGCAATTCTTCTAGGTGAACCAGAGTTATAACTATTCTGCTCTTCTGGAAGGCTAGACAACCAGTGCATGTCAGGAAGTATCATCAAATCTAGGACTTCAATTTATGACCTTCTTATTTGGATCTTATTTGGAAATGAAGTTAGAAACTTGGCTCTCCAAAGTAGAAAGCATCATATGTGACACAGTAACAGAGCACTGGAACCAGCTGCCCATTGATGTTTCAGAGTTTTCTTCTCCAGAGATATTCAAAAAGAGCCTGGATGCTTTCCTGTGCAAATTATTGTAGGTATCCTGTTTTAGCAGGTGGTTGGACTCAATGATCTCCAGAGCTCCCTTGCAATCCCTGTGATTATGTGATTATGTGATTTGTACGTGTAAAATGTTGGGATCCACATCCTGCCGGCAACTACGAAAATCCAAAGCATATTTTTATGCAAAAGAGATGATCTTGCCAGCCAGAACTTCTTCATCCATTACAAAGAAATATATTCTTGTCTAAAATAGGAGCTATGTTCTTCCTCAGATATTTTCTACTAATAAGATATTGCATTTTCACTTTCTCTGTTACATACTTGACATTAGAACAAATTTGTATTTACTGTGGGAGTATGGTACCTCTTTATTTAGTTATTTATTTTAAAACAGCAGAATTATTACTGTAATCTTCTGTTGTAACTGAACAACAACAACAACAAAAACATCTCTTTATACTTTGGGAAACATAAGAACTGAGATCATGGAGAGCTCACCCAAGTAATTTTCCTCAGAATTTATTACCAAAACAGATTACTTGCCTAATTTTAAACCACAGTAATAAAGATCTTCTTTTATTAATGTCCATTGCTTAATGAATCTAATCTTTGTTCAAATTTAATTGCTAAACTCCTGCTGGTATCAACAGTATCTAGATCAAGGCTCCACATAGAAAACTAAATTGTTTTATCATTTTTAAAATATTTTGTTAGGCTTGGAAGCCAAAAGCTATTTTTTGGTTGGTTTACAAGAAAAATGCAAGACAAAAAGATCTGAATTTGAGATTTTTCGGAGTGCCACTAGTCAGTAAAAGGATTCACCTACGAATCTATGGAAAAAAAAATTAAAAAAAAAAATAAAAATGCTGAGATGTCAAAACTCTTTTTTCTAGCCATGACTAATATTTTAAAAAATAAGAAAATAAGCTTTCAAACCAGTTTATTGGACAATGGTGGGGTTTTTTGTTTGTTTGTTTGTTTGTTTTTGTTTTGTTTTTGTTTCCCCCCCCCCCCTAGTTTATTACCATTGTACATAGAGCTTGGAACTCTCTGGTTAAAAAGAAACAAACAATTGTCATAACAGTATCCCAGCATGAGCTTGCACTATATTTTTTAAAATATCAGAAGGTTTATTTAACAATTAGTAATCCTTAAAGAGCTTAAAATCCTAAAATCATCTTCAAATCATATGCCATATAAAACAAGTAGTAGCAGTTAAGGAGATTCTCAGCTAATGTCTCAAGATGTTGAGCATTTCTAAAACAAAACATCTTGGGTCTGGTCACAACTTTCAGGTTCTCAGTTCTTACCTTTGAGGGTTATACTGGCATATAACTTGCAGATATTCTGATACTAGAAATTCCCAGTTTGATTTTAATATGATCTTAAATCCATTTTTATATGATTCTTAATCCAAGAGTAAATTACACAACTGTTTCTTCAAATTAACCTCTTTAAATTTTGAATAGTAATAAATGCTTTGTTTGTTGGTTTAAATCAGTACTGAAGGAGACTACACACTCCAGTAAGTGATTATTTCCTTGCTTCTGCACTGCCAGCTTGCTATAATTTTTGTATCCCATAAAGGAATATAAAGCAAAAATATTGCAACAAGGGTGAAAACTACTGTTATATTTTCATTTGTTATATCATTATATGTATTAACCAATATATTTGAATGACAGAAGAGACTACCTTGCCTATCAGAAATTAATAATGAATATGTTTGGTTTAAAATTCCCATTTGTAGTCTCACTTCTCGTGTCCTCCTTCTCCTGATTGAGGTTCTGTAATGCAGTTCTGTAAGGCAATGAGGTGTACGCACTGATGCCAGAGATGGCTAGAAATGGCTGTAACTGAATCAGAACACTCCAGGGCACACAAGGTACACTATAGACCCTGCTAGTCTGCCAGGTGTGCCCCTTATGGTATTCCATACCATACTTCTTAAAATATGAATGAGAAGTACTTAAATCACATTCTGAGTTACACCACTGCAAAAATGAGCTATTCTTTTTTTTTTTTTTTTTTTTTTCATTAATTATAATACTGCATTTTGAAGGGATCATAATCTTCACTCTATTTTTTGTGATCAGTAATTTTTATAAACTTGATTTCCTCTGTTCACTTTTTAATTTCTAGGGTAAAGCAGAGTAGCAATTTGTGTTCGTGTAAGTTAACCCTCTTGTAGCTTCCAGGCATTTTAAGAAGAATTTCATTGAAATTCAGTTCAAAAATGTATGTAATTTACTGCTAGTTGATAATAGGAGATCATCTGGTTTCTGCTAGGCTTGCGTGACTGAGTTTAATAAAACATTTGATGAAATCTTGATTAGATCACACAAAGCTTGCTATTTGGCAAACATCAAGTGTTATTTGTGCTTTTGTATCTTTCTAACCCTAATGTCCCTGGCACTGAATGAAATAATCAGCTTAAATGTATGTACACTAATTATGTGTTTGTCAGGAAAACATAGCACACTATTCCTTCATCAGTGTCACAGGGAAGTACAATGGATTTAATTCACTTCTAGTTTCAAAATATTTTCATGGTGGGATGTTCTTAAAAGAGAAGACAAATTCATAAAGATCTTCTGTGTGTAATTTATAGAGACAATACAGTGATAAGCAGAACCTTATCCTAGGTGTGCATTTTATTCTCCGGTTCATATTTTAGAGTTGGGAAAATTTATATTTAATTGACTGTAATAAGGTATGGTTTGAAGTCAGAGTAAATTTACCATTACTATCCCAGGACACTGCTTACTACAAGTTTTTTATGAAGTAGCCACACATGAAGTAGCTCATAAAATGTCTGGTAACATACTGTCCCTCCACTTCCTGTCATTCCATAGATTCAAAGTTTTGCCAATATAAAAAGCTTTTCTGCCTCCCATTTTAGAATGTTAATGCCAAACGAACCTACACATCAGACCAGCTGCAGTCACAGACAGTGTAATCCTTTATTTATTTATTTATTTATTTATTTTTTCCAAGTGATTTTCATTTTCTTTCTTTTTTTTTTTCTTAATATCATAAGTGTTTGGAAAAAATGGCTGTTTTTATTTCATCTGTAAAGTACGCTGTTAAAAGCTAACACTTCCCAGTCCTGTTCACAGTTGTTCTCATTGGTAAATTTTTACTAGCTCTGTTCAATCCTTAGATTTATAGAATCATAGAATCATACAATCACCAAGGTTGGAAAAGACCTAAAAGATCATCCAATCCAACCGTTCACCTATTACTAATAGCTCCCACTAAACCATGTCCCTCAACACAACATCCAGTCTTTCCTTGAACTCTACTCAGCACTGGTGAGGCCGCACCTCGAGTACTGTGTCTAGTTTTGGGCCCCTTACAGCAAGAAAGACATCGAGGCCTTGGAACCTTGTTTGTCTATGTTGTTGTTTTTCTTTTTCTGCACCACTTATAAACATGAATCAATGTAGGTTCCTAGATTAGAGGAGGAACATATTGGCACCTGACAATTCTGACTATGGTTCACTTATTCCCTTATTTTATGTTTAAAGTCTAAAACAGTAAAAGTCTGACTTGTCCACTTTTGCCTGTTTCATAAAGAATTTTAGAAATAAAGAGTAGGCTGTTGAAAAGGTGGGTTTTTTTGTTTTGTCTTGTTTTGTTTTCTTTGTTTTTCTGTTCATGGAGTAAAATTTATATTTATAAATGTACAATTCATAAATTTAATTATATAAAATCTGTAATATTTGAAATAAAATAAAATAAATGTACGAATGTGAAGGTTTTACGATCATTAATGACTTTACGATCTTGCCTTCTAAGAAGCACGCAGCTAGGCCAATTACTGAAATGACACCAATGTGGTGAGCAGTAAAATGGCGATTTATTGTAGCAAACACACACTTATATAAACTATGCCTTTCGTTTACACCTACTACATTACATGTCACCAATTCTTCCAGAATTGGGGAAGGGCCTGCCATGTAACATCCCGATAAGCTCCCCGTATTTTGCCTAATACAACACGAATGAACTCTGAATCTAGCACATGACCCAATTTTATAAATACCTGATATTTCTAAAATTTCTACAATCCAAAATGTCTGGTTATAATTTTCAGTTACTATGTCTATTTTCACAGTTAAAGACACAATTTGTGTTTTGCTAAGTATTACACAAGATAAAATGATTTCTATTGGGTAGTTGAATTTTCCCATAAAGTGGAGCTAGTGCTTTTAGCCACTGAAACTGTTCATGCTTTGATATAGAAACTAATAACCACTAAAGTTGTCTGATAATTGTCTGGAATTGTCTGGAGAAGTAGTTCTGCTGATTATGTACCAACTGATTTGAATGATTCAATTTATATTCTTACAAACAGATGAAAAGGAAACAGACTTTACAGTACAGTACAGAAAAAAAGTATAGCTACTCCCAGTGGGATTTATAGTGCATATAGTAGCTTCTGGAAAGCTTCCAGCATACAATCTGAGGTACTGGAATGCATCTTCACTATTGTTAGCTTTCATATTCCATAGTCTAAGTTTCTTTTGTTGTCTGATATTAGAAATGCTTTCCTGCTGTGAAATATCATGAAGTACTATACGATTTATTTTTGCTGTATTCCTAGCACTTGAAAACTACTTAAAGGAAAAGCTTTTTTGGGTTACTATTTCTGCTGTTGTTCAATTGTAGGAATTCATACTTCTTACTTTGCATCACTTGTGTAGAAAAAAAAAAATCCTTTAAAATGAGAAATAGCACCATATTGAAGAGCTGATCAAAGATATATGATTGTAAGGGGTGGAAATACAATGAAAAAAACTTTGGCATATGATTTTGGAATTCTTCAACATTTATCTATCATCTTGTCTTCCTCTGACGTTCTTAGGAGATTTTCCACAGATTTCAATAGTATTTTTCAGATCAATACCAACTACTTGTGAATGTCCTACTGTTCGAAAATCTCTTTAACTCAATGGAAAACTTCTAAGGTAAAGCTTAGTTTCACACCTAGAACTGATGTCAGTGGGATTTAGGTGTCTATACTATGAATGTAATTGCCTGAATCTGGAGGTATATGAATGTTCTCGTCTTTTCTTTTCTTTTCTTTTCTTTTCTTTTCTTTTCTTTTCTTTTCTTTTCTTTTCTTTTCTTTTCTTTTCTTTTCTTCTCTTCTCTTTTCTTTTCTTTTCTTTTCTTTTCTTTTCTTTTCTTTTCTTTTCTTTTCTTTTCTTTTCTTTTCTTTTCTTTTCTTCTCTTTTCTTTTCTTTTCTTTTCTTTTCTTTTTTTCTCTTCTTTTCATTTGACCCTTTAATGTTCCTTGCAATACAAACAATTCTATGAATCTATAATTGTTTATGGGTTCATGATATTACATAAGTGTTTGGGTTCAACTGGACAAAATATATATCAAATACCTCAATCTTTACTGCTCAGCACATAGCAGAGCTCACAGACTGTATTTTCAGCCTAGAAGAGAAGGAGGACAAAATCTTGTTGCAGTCTTATGCTTCCCTTTACATGCATTTTTCAATGCCCATGTCCTTTGAACTCTAGACTTTGTCACTCTGAACCCTAGCCATAATGATAGAACTGGGCTGAGCTGAAGCTGAAAGGGAGCCTTATCATAACTCTGAAAGGTTCAGAGGAGAAAGCTGAGGATGGAGTACAAAATGTTGTTGCAGTGTTATAATTCCCTTGGCATGCTTTTCCCAGTCTCCCTGTAATTCAATATGAAATCAGATATATTGGCTTCTATTTTACATTTTTTTCTTTCTTTTAGTCTTCCTACAATTGTTTTTTTCATAGTATTTCCAGGAGGAAAAAAAAAAAAATCAAACAAACACAATAATAAATTAAAATACTGTACTTCGTACTCGTGTTCAATATAACGCTTTGCAGAGGAAAATATCTAAAATCTTCTCACAAAGACAGGTAATACTATTAATTTTGAATGTAAGGAAAGAAGAAATTATTTCCATCTGCTGCAGCTATCCATCACTTTATGTTCCATGGTTTGGGAAAGAGATTCACATTCTGGCTCTGACTTGAAGTATAAAATGAGATACACCAATGTAAAAGAACCAAGTTTCTAGAATGTCAGCAAAATTTTACATGAAGATAAAGAGGAAAAAGATGAAATGGGGGAAAAAAAGAGTGAAAATAGAAAAAAAAAAAAATCATTCAAAGGAGTTACCTATTTTCCCTCAAGTCTAGATACCTTCATTGTTTCCTATCCGTAGTATTTCAAGTTACAAAGGGAGTACTTTATGGAAAATATAGTAAGATTTATTTGGCAATTGCTTAAAGATTTCATGTTATACCACACTTTAATTAAGATTAATGGACACAGGGTGATACAGAGCAGTTAAAAGTGCAAGAAGAATATAATTTGTTCTATCAATCATCTGTTTAAGTCAGTAAATATGTCTGACATATGCTGTAGATCTATAAATTTGTCATTTGCTTTAATACTATTATGCATTCTGTTGACTAATCAGTAGTCATATTTCACTTACTTCTTGATGCTAGAAACTGCTTCTGTAAATATTTCCAGTTAGTAATAACCAAACCTCAAGCCTATGGAAGTTCCTTTAAACTTTTGAGTCTGATTTAGCTGATCACAGCCTTATGTCAACAACTTCAGCTTTCTGGTGCAATTGGAAACATCTCCTGAATCTCCTGGTTCTCTGTGGTCTGAATGAGAAATTGTCAAAAATAAACTGAGTATAAATAAAATAAAATAAAATAAAATAAATAAAGTATAAAATAAATAAAATAAAATAAAATAAAATAAACAGCATAAAATAACTCTGATTATTTCAATAAAATCAGAAGTATTAGCTCTAGAGTAAAACAAAAAGTTTTTCTTCCATATCATTTCTTCTGCTTTTTTTTTTTTTTTTTTTTCCTGCTACAATTTTAAATGTCAGTTTTTGAGTACTCAGATGCTGTCTGCTATCCATCACTATAATGATCCAGTGAGGTAATGTGGAAGATAATGGCAGTTCAAAGAACTGATTCTACAAGCAATCCAGAAATGTGAAGATATACCCTTTCCTTAATAGTAGCCTACATCCTCTTAGGACTGATATTCAAATAGAGACTCATTGGATGATTTTATTCATTACAATATTTCATCATTAATACAGTTATTTCTAAATATAAGCTCCAATTTTATGCAAAATGCCAAACACACTACAAGGAGGCTAAAAGGTTTTCTATTCATTTTAGCATCATTTGGGGTGTTTGTTTTTTTTTTGTTTGTTTGCTTGCTTTTTGGTTTGTTTGGTTTTTTAAATAGAATGCTGGGATTTAATTTTTCCTATTTAGTATTGGTGGGGTTTTTTGTTTTGTTTTGTTTTTTTGCTTTGGTTTTCTTTATGATAAACAAAGATATGCATCCAAATATTGTCAAAATAATGATAAACTTTTTCTCCATGGCAGAATTGCTTCTGACAAAATAGCAGGTAGCTTAAGCAGTTTAGAAAATTCTGGGATACTTTACTTGGTGGCTGTTATGCTTGATCTAGACCATACAGAGTGGACAACTGCAAAGAAAATCAGTTTTAAATTCTTACCCATATTCCTTTGTGTGCTCTTTACTAGGTTCATAGCACGTTAATTGAACTTGAACTTCAGCTTTTTAGACTAGCCCTTTTAAAAGGCTACAAATCATCAAGTAACACAGAAATATTTATTGAGCATAGCAACAGTACAATAAAACTATAAGAGAATACTATTGAAATGAATTATTATGCAAGTTTGAATTGCCAAAATGCTTTGTGTGAAAGATGCAGTGTGGCTGAGAAGGGCTTGAAGCCAATACAGCAGTTTCCTTCAACACCTGCAAGACCTGTAGCAATCAAGATTTCTCCTCAGTTTCTCAGTTCTCCTCATTATGTCTAACATCAAATTAAGGAATAAAGTTTCAGTCATAGTTCTTCCCATATCCACAGGCTCCCAAGGTTTTTTTTCCAACTGTTATTTTACTCTATTACAGAAAATGTACACACTATGCTGGTGTAAATTAAAACTTTCCATGTGCATGGTGTCAGGAAATCCCTTTGTTACCAAAATGCTTTCATAGTTTTTCACATTGTTTCCTTGTGACTTACCATACAACTAATCTGAATTTTTTTGTATCATTTGTTTGTTTGTTTGTTTGTATTGTGCCATGTACCTCTCAGTTCTTTAGTTCCTCTTATTCAAATGATACAGAACATGTTTACAGCAGTAGCTGTATGCTATAGGGATACATTGGTGTTCACCAGATGTGCATACTTAGAGACACACAGTACAGATTTGAGTGTAATGCTGATTTACATAAAGTATTTAGGGTTTTTGTTTCTTTGTTTGTTGTTGTTGTTTTGCTTTTTTGTTTTATTTGCTTGCTTTTTCCTGATGGAGAAAGAAGTGATGTAATCCTGTGCACTGTCTAGAACATCCTTCCTATAAAATAGACACGGAGTCATTCAGCAGCTAATGCTCTGCAGACACATGCAGGACCATGTTCACTTAGGATTCACAACTTTAGTAGGTATCAGCTCAGTAATCAAAATCAGCCCAGGAGAATTTAAAGGAGAATATGTAATAATAAAATAAATTCTGAATTAACTAAAAATAATATGAGCATACATTAACATAACTTTTCTTCACTTTACATGAAATAACAATAGAACCACAGCCTCTCTAGATCAAATAAAGATTGCTCCTTATTTTGTTTCCTGATGTGGATGCAAAGGCAAGAAGACTGTAATATCTTTCCATTTCTAAAACTTGGTGACTCAGGGACTTCCTGGGTCAAAGACTGGTTTTTGTATTTCACAGCCTGTAAAAGAGTTTTATTTCATAAAGGCTTTCAGTCTCTCTTTAACCCATGCTTTCACAACACTCTGTCGACAAAGACTTTGCAAACTACCCAAAGGATGCAAGGGACCATTCATTAAGCTGTCAGATGGAGAAACTCTGTCTTTGAAGTAAAGTCTGTTGAAACTACAAGATGCACAATTTTGATTCAATAGTGTATCAAAATTTCATCTTCTGTTGCAGGTACAGTACAGAAGAAATGTATTTCAGAAAAGCAGTCTGTCGTGACCACAGAGGTATCAGAGTAAGTGTATATCCAACAATGAAGAAATAGAATGTTAACATAAAATAGAGGAAAAAGGACAAATATGAAAGATGTAAGTATGCAGACTTAGATTTTATTTGTTATTCCATATATTTGCACATATTTATAGGTGTTGTATTATGTCAGAGCACCACTTGAAGCAAAACGAGTTGATTTTAGGCAAGTCAAGTGGAGAAAATTTTCTAATTTTAAAAGCGTGTCAAATTCTGAGGTAGGTAATTACTCCCAAAACTATATAACAGTAAAATTAAAGACTGGGAAGGAACTGTTTTGAAGTCTCCTGTAAACTGAGGTGACACTAGAAAGAGAAACTTGTTTAAGTAGGAACCCTGGGGAGAAGCTAGTGGTGGTTACTGAGCAGAGCAATAAGCAATCCAAAGAAGAGGCAATGGGATTGCAAACAGGTCACACCACAGCAAGACCTGCCATTCCTGAATTGTGAGAGAAAGCAACTAGTGTTCTAGGAACATACTGTAAATCTAAATAAATAAATAATCTAAATACTGTAAATAAATCTAACAGGATAAATGCTTTGTTATTATATATTGTTGTTTTCCTACTTTTTAATAAAATATTGCCATTAAACCTACTGTTGCATTTTTGTGGGTGGAAAGAACTTCCTGAAATCCCAGCTAAATGTTGCCAAGGTTTTGAACTGTAGCTCAAATCATTTATAAGAGGCTGCTTATCATTTCAACTTAGTCAGTGTTGTAAACAACAATTTCTTCACACAAGTGTTATGGCAATCCTACCTTTGGGGTAGAATACCTCTTAGATGCATATCTGCAATTTCACTGTAGATATCTTCCTTTTGAAAATCATTTGTTTCTGTAACAATGACTGTAATGAGCTTGAAGGATTCACCATAATCTCTCAATTAGAAATAACCAATGTCAAAGCATTCCTGAACATACTGGATCATTACCCAGTAATGAAAACAGGATCTGTTAACACCTAGGATTCATGCATCACACAAATTGAATTATTTCTAGGAGTTACATAGAACAAAGCAATGAAGCTTTGACCTGTGGATCGATAAGGAACTTACATCTCCAGCAGTGCAAGTCTCTTAATCAAAACAGTGGCTGCTCATTTATATAAAAATAAAAGGTCATTGATGCACTTTTAGAGAGAAGATTGACAGCCTTCCAAAACACCTCCTTGCCTGATCTTTCAAATCTTTTAATGAGCAAGAAATGTACAAGAGGATGTTCTTCATCCTGAAAAAAAATAAAATAAGAACTTAAAAGAGAGCACAATTGAAACTACAAGTAGGCGTTTCTGTTCTTGTACTGACAAAGCTGGCAGCAACATAAACTTCTGTATGCAAGTTCCCTTAAAAAGCAGTAATGATCTGAACTTGTCTTGTGACTCTAACAGGAGGTAAATTTTAATGCAACAGACATCTCATCCCTTGCTAGGTAAAAACAATTGAAAAGGAACCTGTCTTACAGAGCTTTCTCCCGTATTGAAGCTGGCTGAATTTAACCAGGAAACCTGACCAAATCCAGCCTTTTCTGCAAGAAGGAATCCTATTTATGTGAAGGAAAATCATTAACATCACAATGTTTGGATAGTTATGAGAGTGTCAAAGACCACAATGACTTAATGGGACAAAGCATGTAACCCCCCTCAGAAGGTTACAAAAATATTTCAGTGAAGAGTCCACGGTATCACACTAAAAAAGAAACTCTAAAGAAATGTTATACAAAACATGCCAGTAGACTCACATCTTAAAGGAGGTGTCACAAATACTGAATTTTAGCCTAATAATCCATACTTTGTCCAGACATGAGACATGAGAAAGTATCATAAATAAACAGCTATTAAGACACACCGATGTGCCTCCATATTTACATGAAGCACCACAAGTTCATAAACTTGAAGAAAATATGCAGATCATTCTTGCAGTTGGGACCACTGTGCACAATTATATATCCTGTTAACTTTTGTTAATTGTTAGAACTGTGATTGAGTCTAGTTTGAGCTTTATTAAAAATAAATAAATAAATAAATAAAAATCCCGTAAAACTCAGTAAAAATAAAGAGCAAGGTGTTAAAATTTTGTTTATATTCTTATATCATGTTCTGAGAAGTGTTCAGGGTGAGTTTGTCTTCCCCACTGATGAAAGTAGAGACAACACATAAAGCTGCATTGTCATATCCTGTATTTAAACCAGCAGAGGGAATCTGGTCTCTCATAGCTTTTTCTTCTCTACTTTTCAGGGGGCAACTGCAGCTCTGAAGGAAATAGAAGAAAGTTTTCAGGATGGATTCCAGTTGAATTTATGCTAATCGGGAAAAAGCAAGAACCATCTTTTCTCATCTGCAAGATGAATGGGAAGGCAATACATAATGTCTAGAAATTTTTGTCTTCCTCAGGCAGCGCAGGCATATACCACGATTGTGCAGACTCAATTAGAGAATACAGTTTAGCTGCTAATATTCAACAGAATAACCAAATCACTGAGATAAGAACTGGCTATGGACATACATCCTTATCCATTTCAATTAATTCTATTGAAGTCAGAAATCTGTTTGAATAGAAAAAGGAGAAAATTGATACTCTTGATGTAGTCATTTTCTTGACCCCAACAATTCATGTGGACCTTGAAGTCTGAGCTGAAATCTACAAGATGTTAGTGCTTAGGGCTCGGTATGCTTTAGAAAGAAATAATTTATTTTTATTTTTCATGACCTGTAGGTACTTTAAGTTATTTGAATAAGCTTCATACGTTGCTCATATCTGATATTCCTTTATGGTAGATGACATTAGACTCTGGCATAAATATGAGGTCACTATGTTACAGACAAAACTAAGTCAAGAAAAAATTATGAAGTTCCTTTTAAATTGTATCTCAGAATATTCTAATTCTTTAGATGGTTTTGGCCTTTGTGAATGAGACTTAATATGTCAGTAAACAATATGACAGTGTCTTAAATGACAATAATCATACATCCATCAGTCTCCATTCACTGCTGACATTCTGATCGTGTTTGTCATTCTATAAAAATTCCAGACTTTTAGCTTTATGTCACATACAAATTTTCCTTAATTACTTCATTAACAAGTCACAGGTCTCTATGGCAAATCATTGAAAACTGATCACAGTATTCTATTTTGATTGTTCACTGGGTATATGTTTATGATTTCTTCTTGCAGCTGACAAAACTGGATAAACTTTTAACATAGTTCAAATGAACTAATAAATCAATCATGTCACCAAAACTGACAAACAAATTGTTTAATTTGCAATATCATTATTTAATGTGCAAATAAGTTTGTTAAAGGCAATTAATCAAGCCAAAAAAAGAGTCAAACAGTAACAGAATTTGCCAGGCTAAAATCACTTATTTGTTCTTAAACAAGTATGAAGAGGTTGTAAAACAATTCAAGTCTATTAATGTCACATATAATCATTTGGCAGCAAATTCTGTGAGCTTCTTGAAATATAATCTTTGTGAATTATTTGTGACATTTTTCAAAATGGTTCCTTTCTATTCTCATTTTCTACACCTATCAATTGACCAGTACAAGCAAAGACATTTTTTATAAGTATACTCAGGCAAGAAAAGGAAGGAAAGAAATTTGTGACAGATCTTCAGAGAAATAAAACAGAATGCAATATCTGTCCGTTTGAGAGCAGATGGATAAAAAGAAAGAAAAGCCATGTTAGTAATATTGTCCAGCTAACACATTATGCTAACCACACCTTTATCCAGATTAGTTAATGTAGGCTTCCCATAGCTTCTTGAAATTTTAATGTTCCCAATTTTATTTCTCCTGTAGAAGCTGAACAAGCATAACAAGCTTTCACAACCAGTACAGTAAATTCTGGTGCAGTTTCTTCCACTTTCAGTGAATCTACATATTAAACTAGTAGCATATGTTTTCCTGGAGTCATTACCAGCTGTATCCTTGTGGTGGGCCCACTGCAACTGGATAAAATTGTCCATCACGGGGCAGCCTCTGGTCTCTTCTCACCCAACCCAGTAGCCCACTATCAAAAACCCTGTCACCTACAACTAAAACACCACCATGTGAAGAAATGTGAGATAATCATTCCAACTGAAATCTGACTGAATCCTGGCACTTTCATGAGTGCATAGTTAAAATAACTTCAGAGAGAAGTTTAAATACTAATTAAAACAACCCTTACAATAAATAGGTAAAAAAAAAAGATGATAAATCAAAGGAAAGAAAATTGATACTGTTGCCCAAAAGCACATTACTTAATGGAAAAAAAAAAAATAATAAATCTCAAATCTGTTCTATCATACAGGAAGTTTGGTCTGTCCAGTTCTCAAAAATTAAGAAAATTAAGAAAATACTGATGATTTTGCTGACATGGGGCAAGTCTGACTCAATAGATTTGATGGACTTGTACGGGGGACTTGATGTTATCTCAACAGAGCATGTTGGACTCATTGCTCATTTACAGATCAGAGAGGTAGTACGTGAGGAGGAAGTAAAACCCTGAATCCTGAGTCTATTGTGCACTGACAGCTGGTGACCAGGTCGTAAATCAAATTAAACAAAACTAAACTAATCCTGCATCAAGAAAATATTCTATTAGCTTGGTGAGCGGTAGTCCTTCTGCTCATTTTTGCTTACTGAATTAGGATAAAACCTGAGTCAGAACCTCAGCTTCCTTCATTTGGAAGATATGCCATAAATCTTTAAAGGATTTAATACAAGCCTTCCATAGGACTGTGTAGAAAGGATGGAATTGCACAGAAAAGGCTATTGATTAATTGCTGTGACAACAAGAGCTATAATGGCTATTGACAATTCTCTTGAAGTACTTAATGTTGCACACAGTGACAGAGTACAATCATGTTGATAAAATAGTTGTTCTCAACCAAACAATAGGAGGACAGACAGAAACGTAAGGTATTAATTACATGCAAGCCAAAGACAAGTATGAAAAAATCCCTCTGAAAGTAATAGTTATTCTTTAACAAGGTAAACTCATGTACAAGCTTTACTTTGTGGCCTTTTAAATGACAGTCTGAGAATTCTGCGATTCCTCTACTCAAGCTTCATCTACTTTCAAAAGTTGTAGAATATTATTTTCCACCGAGGACAAGAATAAACGTGATGGTTTTGTTTTTTATTTTTTTGTCAAATGTGATCATAGGTAAACTTAATCCATTGTCACATTTTATCACCAGCCACATAATGCTTGAAAAATAATTCAAGAATAAACTCCTTAAAAAAAAAATTTGTTGTCTTTCTTGTACATGCGGTATACCGCTAAGCAATACTAATAATTGAGCTTTAAAGTGAAATACATTGCTTCATTCTGAAGGTAGATAAAAAGTAAAATCTAGTATATTTTCTCCTTACAGACATTGTACTGAACAGGAGAGCAGAATACAAGACTCTGTTTTATTCTATTTATGCAAATTCCCCTTAATATCAGTGGAGGACTTGCAAGTTTATAGAATAAATCCTATCACAACCAATCCAAAAATACTATTTTGAGCTAATATACAAAAAAAAAAAAAAAAGGAAACTACATCTGCCTCACTATGTTTCCGTTGATTGATATGCCTTTTTACCATGTTTAACTGACATTAGTGTTCAAATGAAACATGACAAAAACTCTCTAGAATGAAATTCACATCTCCTTGGCTGATAAAACATGAACGATGTCAGCACAGTTTTCTTCACTTGCTTGATGTGAAATCTATATAGACCACATGTCCTTAGGGGACATAAGGTAGCACTGACAATATGTGCATTTCTAGAATGCAGACGAGAACCACCTGACTATCATTTACAGTCAAAAGAGGCATCACTTGCTCCCAGTTAAGGTGATGGGACAGGTCAGCTGCTCTTGTTTATCATTCAGGACAATGGCATGGCCAATTGGTCTCACACAACCTCAGCTGCCATTTGCTCAGTAATTCACACCCTTGTACCAGCCCTGTAGTGATTTCCTGACCATAACAGTCACCCCCATAGCTTAACTCAGAAGCACGTCAAACCTTGAAGGCCCTTCCCTACAGAGTGGATCTCTGTTTTAGGACAAGTATCAGCTATTTTATTAAAAGTCATATTCTTGTGTGATTGGTGGATGGCTGCCATACCCATATCTTCTCAGACAGGCCTTTTAATGGGTACCACTTGCTTTGACCCAGGAAGTACACGTGTATGAATATATAAAGATATACAATACATACAATGTATACATATAAAGAACTATGAGGGTACAAATAGGTATACATATATTCTTATCTATTTATACATAAATACAGCAAAATATATAAAGTGTACACATAAATAAAAAAACTATAGGAATTTTATGTTGCCATAAAACATAAAAGCAAAACAGAAAAACATTCATTTAGTAAAGAGGTAATGGAATGAATAATTATATTTAAAATGTAAATATAAATTAATAACAAGTAAAAAGCCAGCTTGGAGCCCTCCACTTGTCAAGACTGGTGTCATTGTTTTATGATCTTTGATTATCAATACTCTACATCATAAAATCATGTAGTGCACTGGTAGTTAAAGAGTTAATGTTCCAGTTCCAAGTACCTGTCCCAGAAGAGAAGAACTACATACCTCAGAGGGCTTAGCATTCAGAGATGAGACAAAATCCCTGGCAAAGTCATAGGACCAGGCTCTCTTCTCACTTCTGCTCGTCCTGAGCAGGTGAGATACACTGAGGTGCATCTCACCTCACTGCTAGAGTAAGATGTTCAGCTTTTGGGCACTCTTTCACTCATTAGATTTGATGTATTAGCTCCAATTTTAATTATATTGAATTATAGTGTGTTATCTTGCATTCTGATATCTTATTTAGCAAATCACTTTGTTTCTAATGAACTAATGAACTTTGCTCTCTTCTGATGATTGTTTTTACATTTTCTTCAAGTTTAAAAATGTCATGTATACATATTGGATGGGACACTGAAGAGATTGATCATGAAGCAGCTTTCTAGTGCAATAGTGATAAATTAATTCTATATTCTGTGTTCACAATTCATTGCATAATTTTTTCTTTCTGAAAAATTTAGTTATGCAAATAAAAATATGCATACAGGGTCAATATGCACATAGTTGGCATTTGGATCAAAACTATGAACTTATCTCCCTTTTCATAATGGAAATTAAGTTACAAGCTGTTGAAGGCTTTTAAGGCTGGTAAGTCAAGAAACTGAGAATCTGTGTGCCATGATGTCTGAGTACTCACATGAATGCAATACCAGTAAATTGTTTCATGTCGCAATTTAACATCCTCAGACTCTTGGGATCTTTCTTCATTAGATTTATACTACCCAGAATTGAGTACACGAGTAAAGATTCTTCCTTTTCATGATTGGAGAAGTTTGTCATAAAACGAGACTCCTACTTATGAATATTAACATGCTTTGCAATAGAGAGCATCTGGCTTATATTTGAAATAATAATTATCTTCTTCTGACACATTTATGAGTTTTCCCTTCATTAATTTTTATCTAGGAAATATTCACTGCTATGGTAGGGTAGTTTTAGAACAAACACCTGGTTTTTACAACTCTTATCAGAAATTTGCAAGGTTTCAGGCAGGGAACAGCTTAAACTTAATTAAGTGAAAAGCTTAACCCTTTGGGTCTTCTTTTGAAGTGTCTCACTGATACCCTTTCTAGTAGCTTTGAAGGGTAATTTTTCCTTCAATCCATAGATGTTTTTTACTCATATTTCATAATGTAATACAACATTCTGCAAACCAGGAGTAGAAGAAAGTGACATAGAATGGAAGTCATTGAAAGACTTGAAAGATCTGAAACCTTTGCCAAGATTCAAAATTTATTTCTGTTTCATTGTCTTTCCAAGTGCAAACACAGAGTGAATTTACTGCCTTTGCATTCCTCTGTGGCCAAACCTCTATAAATTTCTCCGTATCTCTGTTAATAATCTCTTTCAAAGAAACCTTGGAATGAGCTGGTATTTATTTCATTTTAGAAGACTCACAACAGCTGACAGTAGCCACTCAAAGAATCTAAGTTACGCACCTTAGTCCAGTAAAAAGTATTATGTGAAAAATGAAAAACAATAGTCATATGAGCAAAACAAAATTTGACAAAATTTTTAGCAGCTAATGTAATATATAAAGAAACAGACATTTCTTTTGTATATGTAGAAAGAATGATTAAAATCTGGTGATAAAGTACATTTGTATTTCATCCACCTTGTGAAATATACTGAGTGCAGCCTCTCTCACAGTAAGTCCTTGACCAACAAAACCACAGAACATATTAAAGTGATATAACACCTAGCGCATACGGTGTTATAACACAGCCAAATCATTATATTATTTATTATATGCCCCACTTCCCTTATTTACTATACATGTAAATATTTACTTTTTTATGAAAAATAAAAAATCTACAGAAAAAAAGACTGAGTTTTCAAATTCAACATCAGAATTAAAGACTAGAACAGATAAAAAAATAAAATAAAATAAAATAAAATAAAATAAAATAAAATAAAATAAAATAAAATAAAATAAAATAAAATAAAATAAAATAAAATAAAATAATTGAACTATCTGAGTGAGAAAATGTAGGCTTTCATCATCTCTCCATGTCATGATGTAGTGATCCCTTCAAGAAGTGGGTGATTTTTAGTGTACTTGGTTTTCATTAGCACAGTCTATTTTTCACTTGTTTGGTTAATATTTTTAATACACGTAGCTAAAATTTTGTTTACATTTCCAGATTACAAATTTCAATTCTAATTTTAAAGAAGTGTTTTATAAAGTTTAACTAGAATAGTCTCATGAAGAAATAATGGCTATCTTTGTATGTTAATACAAATAATGGCTATCGTGTGTTAATATATTTGTGCAGCTAATGAATTAAGCAGTTGCACTGAAGCTCCATTATTTGCTAATTTTCTTTACTTAATTTTGATATTAACTGAACATTTACCGTTAATTTTTATATCCCTATTTTCTATGCTTCTTATAGTCAAAAGGAATGATAAGAAGAAAAGAACAACATAAATCTTTTAACATATTTCATACACTATAATCAGGATTAAATAATAATAATAATAATAATAATAATAATAATAATAATAATAATAATAATAATAATAATAATAATAATAATAATAATAAATCCTCTCTTCAGAAAAGATTCTATCACTACATGAGAGTGAAATTTTACCCAAGACTCCACACATTACTTGAAATACCTAAATTACCTGAAAAATATCTTAGCTTCCATTAAAAGCAATATTAAAATCTAAAAGATCTGACATTTCCTTCTTTGGCTGATTTGAAGTTGTTTGCAAGAAAAAAAAATCACCTCATACATGAAATGCACATTGCAAGCAAACAACTTTTAGAAATTTAAAGGGGAAATATTTAAATGCTTTATTAGTTTCTCAATTTAATACACAAACCGTATAAAATAACTCATCTTTGGAACCATACTATAATGACAATAAAGACTAGAAGAGCTTAATTTCATGAATGTAAGTTTATGGCTTTAACTACAAAGAGAAAAAATTCCTCCTAAAAGGTCCGATCTTTACAAACAAAACAGCAGAGCTGAAAACCTAAAAAACCCCCTTTGTTTTTTGTCTCAAATGCTGTCTGTGGATTTGTCATTAATTATCATCTTGCTTCAACTAAATAATAAACTGAGACATAAAATCCCACACAAAGTAACATCAGTTACTATTTATTTCTCAAGAAAAGAAGGGCTTGTTTTATTTATCCCTAGCTAGTAATTTTCAAAGAAACTATTTCAACGAACTTGGTGGTTATCTAGACTAGTTGGGGTATCATGTTGGACTTTACAGTAAATTAGTAAATTGACTGAGCTCTTTTATTTTATTTCTATATATTTTAGTAACCATTTGTCTACTTTGAATTAAAATACATGTTAATGATTTCATGCTACATTTCCATCTATTTCTTTTTTAATATGAGGATCTTACCTAAATTCTTTTTTAAAAGAAAAGATCCCTAAAAAGATCCCTATATTTGGAACCTTTGTTAATGGTTGTAGTCTATTTGTCCTCCACTTAAATTACTGTAAAATGATTTTAAAAGCATTTCTATATGTAGGCATCATAGTTTCATTGTTATATATGATTTTTTTTTTCTAAGATGCTCATTGATAATTAAGAGAATGATCCTAATAAAATTTATTCTAAAATTCAGTATTTACTGTTGTCATATTCATATTTCAAAGACAAAGATATATTTGTGACAATTAAAAATCTAAACATCACAAAATGGCACTCTTTGCAGCTAGATTAACTGAATGAGTTGTTTCAGAATCATTGCTCTTCATAACTCTTTGTTTACATAAAACAATGAACTTCTGAATTCAAGAAGATTGTCAAGCTTCATAAATATTTTTAATAAAAGTCAAACTAAACGTTTGGTTACTTCCTTTGCTTTCTTTTTTTCTTTTCTGTCTCATGATTATAGGTTGGAGACAGTTACGTGTATGTCTTCTCTGCTACATCAGCTCAAAAAATTGGAGAGGGTAATTCAATTATCAATTGACTATGGTCTGTAACTCTGTTATAGATGTTCAGATACTACAGTCAGTATTCAAATTCTACAAAAGTAGTACTGACAGTAATAAATCAACAGGGTTACACTGAGACAGGCTTCAACAAGAAAACCTCTTCCTGGACTCCAGATCAAGACTTGTTTAACAGATTTGCTTACCAAAGCTCATCTTCCTCAGGCTATCAATAACTGAGCTAATTAGTTTAAATATAGCTCAGCTAAGTTTATGAACTCTTCCATGTTGCTGGCTGCAGTGTTATACAGGAAGATTCAAACTGCTCTTAGTAGAGCTATTTTGGCAGATGCATTTCTTACAAATGGATGTGTGCAATATGTCACAACCAAACTCACCAACAGTAGAATTCTATATGATGCTTTCCTTATGGAGGCGAGAGAGGAGGATGCAGAGTAAACATGTTGATGTGACCACTGTTTAGAATCTCACAGAGTGCCTTGAATTGGAAGGGACCTCAAAGACCATCTAGTTACAGTCCCCTGCTGCAGTAACCAGTAAATCAGGTACTAGATCACATTACCCAAGGCCTGATCCAACCTGGCCTTGCACTCCTCTAAAGAGTTTCCACAACTTCTCTGGGCAGCCTGCTCCAACACCTTACCACCTTCTGAGTAAAACATTTCCCTGTAAAATCTAACCTAAATCTCCCCTCTTTTAGTTTAAAATTGTTCCTCCTTGTTCTTACACTATCAGACTGTGTCAAAAATTGCCTTTCCTCGTGTTTATAAGCTCCCTGTAAATTTTGAAAGTCTGCTGCCAGGTCTCCCGTGAGCCTCCTCCAGGCTGAGCAAACCCAGCATTTCATCACACAAGAGGTACTCCAGCCCTCTGATAATCTTTCTGGCCCTCCTCTGGACCTGTTCCAAAATCTTTTTGACGCCTCTTATCTATGACTGTACCAAATCTAGATGACAGTTCTTTGTGGTCTGTAGCCTTAGAAATTACTGAGACTCATGATGAACTGAAGAAGGAATAAGCAAGAAAACTGACGTATTTTCTACCAGAGAAGCACAAGTAATATAATATATATATTGTGCTTTCAAAATAAGTATATCTTCTTAGATCACTCAAATGCTTTTTCTATATCCATTGAAAGAGTTATATGAATTTCAGTAGAATGTGTCAAACTTTACTAGTACTTAGTGCTTTTATGGTCATCCTAAAGAGCGACCACAGTCCTTACACAAGTTCAATTAAATATTAGTTAAGTAGTATGGGAAAATACCTTTTCTGGGATAATGATCAATTTATTTCTATATTTAGTAGGAGGGATGAAGAAACTCCATAGCTGGGACTACTGTAGGAAGGTAGGTATATTGGTATTGGTATTCTTGTAGGCATGTTGTGATATCCAGCTAAGGTAACAGAGCTAAATGAATAAGTCAAAAGAAAAATCCTTTGAAGGGTTCGTGGTTTATAATGCACTGCTGAATCATAGAATCATAGAATAACCAAGGTTGGTAAAGACCTTCAAGATCATGCAATCCAACCTTTCACCCACCACCCATATTTCCCCACTAAAACAAGTCCCATAGTACATTGTATCAAAATACATTCAGATTAGCCACTTTGACAGATTTTTATTTTTTTCATTTTATCAACTACTTCTAATACTATGTTCCTATTTAAAGAGATAAATTGTTCTGTGGATAATTAAGATAATTGGATTTTTTTATTTTTTATTTTTTTTTTACATTTTCTAGGGTGGACTATTATTAAGATGCTGGGAGCAATGTATTCAGTTACAATAGAAACAAAGATTTAGTTAATATTCTCATTACTCAATACCATAGTAAACTCACAGCTACCAACACCTGTTTCACAATAAAAATTTGTGGTGTATATGCTTTCAAATGATTTACTTTAATTACAGTTAATTAATTTTCAATTTTAGATCTGTTTTTAATTTGCTTTTCAAGTTTCTTCTTTATATTTGTGAATCATTTACAGAGGAACTTCAGCTGAAGAAAGAAACTGTTTTCCCAATTGTACTTTCAGTAAGTTACTTTGCTCCTTAGTCTATTTCAGTGCTTTTTGGATAAGTAAAGAAAGCGCTGCAGTATAATAGCACACCACACCCTTTTTCAAAAGAATCATACCCATTTTCTCCAGCTTTGAATACAAAATATTTTGATTATTAAAATGCAGTGATAATTCTCTATGGTATAACAAAGAATGCTTGCCTACAACTTTGTTAATCATCCCTTTGAACTTTTTACATCGATAACATTATTGCATAGCTTAATATGACATGGAAGTCTTATTCATAATTAGAAAATTTTAAGTTGACTATTTACTTTTTCCTGTATTAATTAATTCATATTTTATTAAAGTAAATTGCATATGGGCCTGAGCTCCAGTGCATTTTACTCTTATTCATTTATTTTCTACTTTTCTTACTTACTATCAAGGAAATATTTTAACATCTAGTCATTCCAGATCAGATCATCAACCATAATTTAACAAAGCTATTTGTTTCTATTTTTTAGATTTTTCCATTGTTTTTATAGTTTCAATCCAAACTTTTTTTGTTTTGTTTTGTTTTCTATTTTAAAGCTTACTTTGGAAAGGTTTGTACTCTTCTTCAAAGAAGCAAAAAACAATTTTAGGCCACAATAAGGAAGAACTATGCCCTGCTAGGCAGGGGGGTTGGAACTACATGATCCAAAACCCATTTGTTGTGTGCTTAAAGTTGGATGTATGCTCAAATACTAATTCAGCATTAAGAATGTGAGATAAAAGACTCTGTGTTTATCAACTTTGTAAATATGTTAAATACTTGTTTGAGAGGAACAGAAACAGTTTTCATCTGCAGTTAACTCTGTATAAAAAGTATAAAAATTATACTACAGAATACTCGAGTACAGTACAAAATTATATCAGACAAGTTCACCTCCATAACCTGTATTCATCTATCCTGAAGAGTACAACTGAAGTACACTTGGGAGATTTGAAATTTTTGTGACTTCAGAATTGTCATTAAATAAAATCTTATTTTGATTGCCACAAACTTTGGTGAAGTCTCCATGCAGATGAATTTTTACATATAACACATATAGTCTGACTCTCTTGAAACTGTGCTTGAACAGTGCTGCTCTTGATGATTCTCTACCACAATAAATGATAGCATCTTCACTCCTTTCTGCACACACACTTTCTGCAGTGATTATGTTTATTTTACAAAAGGACTCATGCATGCTGTGTTATGACAGGCATGTGGTGAAATAAGGAAAGCCCCTAAGGCAGAAGGTCTCCAGAATATCTGAGGAATGATCTCCTGTTGCTTTATTTGGCTCTTGCTGGTACCCATTTCACTGCTGACTGGACAAAAGCCATTTAACAACTGAATATCCTTGCCTGGAGGATTTGACACAGATGGGTCTGGTCAGAATGGTATTTTAGAGTCAAGCCTATGACCTTTTTACTGATAACAGTATTGCATGTTATGCTTTTCACAGAGCGGCTGATCAGTGTTTGATTTTACATTGTATTTATATTTAATTTTTGGCTTTGTTCTTGTTTTTAACCTGAGACTCCATATCATTATATATAAATAGAAAATGACCTGTCATTGTACTCAGTACGTTGTTCATCTGTGTAAAGTTATGAAAATAAAATATTTATTTCTCTAGTTTTCAGGACAAATAGTAATTTTTAGGAAGAGTTGATGATCATATCTGTTACTCAGTTCTTTGTTTATTGCATATGAAATACTTTTCCTATGAGACTGTAGCAAAATTTTCTAGTTATAGTTACTGCATTTCACTGCAATGAGATGGGAGAAAAATAAATAAAATAAAATAAAATAATAATACATTGAGTTGATTTTCCTTCTACAATAGTATAAACCATGACATAATACACTGAAGTCAGTAATTTGATAAAAATGAAAGAAGATTAAAATCACAGTTATGCTGCCATAGAACTTATCAATTTTTTGAAATTACAGAATGGCAGTAATGTGGCAAATGACTAAACCCAGGCACACCTTTCTCAGAAAGTAGATATTGATCATATTTACCATCTCATTTTTCATGTAATTCATCTTCCTCTTTTTTTTTTTTTTTTTTTTAACTTTGTCTCGTCTTTCAAAAACAATTTTTAATCATAAAATGTAAGTAAATAGAAGTAATTTCCTTTCTATGGGATCTAAAGTTTTGCGATTTTATCAAGCGAGACAAATGTGACTACATAATATCTCTTTCAAAATGAAAGTAGCTCTTAAAGACCATATATTATAACTTAACATATAAAATATATAAATGCTGTCATTGACTGCCATAACTCTCTTACATCTCTCTTTTTAGTAAAGAGAAATGGTTGAAATGAACTTAGATTCAAAATTTTCCTGAAAGTGTTAGAACAACCAAGCTGTGATTGCTAGAGTGTAAAAATCTCCACCACATCCCATTTCAGTGAGCAGAAGGCAGTGAGCCAGTAGCAGTAATCAGGCAAAATACTGCAGAGAAATTCAGAGAATTCTGAAGATTTGAAGCTAAATACTCACTATTCAGAGTACAAAACAAAAGTTTTGATACAGCTATGTGGATGTCAAGTAAGATAAAATTAAATGTCTTTATATGAGAATCTAGTTCAAGGTATATGAATGTGCAAGTGTTGGTTCACTTAAAAGACAAAATTCTTCAAATGACTTGCTCATTATGAAATTGTTATCCAGCCCTGATGATCAGTCACTGATTGGCAGAATTTAATCTCCAGGAATACTGTGTGTTTGTAAAGAAGCAATAAAAATAATAACTGGTATGGAAGTTGCCTCAGTTTAATGCCTGTACATTTTCAGGTATAAATTGTTAGTAGGAAGTTGTTTTGAATTAAATCTTGGAAGTTTAAATTGAAAACTGTTTTGTATATTTTAATCAGTTTTTTAAAAATGTAATTGTAGCAGAAGTTTCCATTTAAATATATATTTTTTTCCTATGGTGTAATTACCAGTGAAGAAGATTACAGCAGCTAACTACAGTGAGATTGAATTTCCAGATTCTAATATTATTCTAGGCCTGTTTTACTTTAGAATACACTGTCAGCTGAAAGGAAAAGGTGTGTTCTTCAAAGGCTGTGGGCTTTAAGTTTCCAGCTAATGGAAGATTGCTTCGTACATAACCACACATTTTGAAGAGCTCAGAAACTTGACTTTAAAATAGAAATAAAAAACTATGAGAGAAGGAACAAGTACATGATATGAAAAATAATAATAATAATGATAAAAATAGCATTAGAACTAGGAATGAGTCAACATCTACTCAAATAAAAGTTTTCCTAATATTTCTTCCTCCCTACTATTTCCATGACAAAGCTATGTCAGTATTCCAGTTCTTGTGAATTGTAATAAAATTCCAACTTATTAAAGCTCCAAAACTTAATGAGCATACTTCTACTAATGGATGAGAGCAAGGAGGAGAGAACTGGAAATGCATACAGAAGATACGATGTATACAGATGTCTATGTATCTTTGATTATATCTGTATCCTCGACTCACCTTATTCATTAAAAACTGCATTTATTATGACACAGCAGACTTTGTATTCCTTTGTTTAAGCTCACATTTTCTAGAGTGATTTATAAGATGATAATGGGAACACTGGCTGCATTATTTTATGCAGTTGTCTATTCTACTGTCATGATCAGAGTAGCTTTAATGAATTACCAAGCAAACAGACATCCTCACATATATAGATATATTTCCTTGTAAAGGAACACGCATACCTTTCTTAAAAAATAAAATAAATTTTTAAAAAATTAAAAAAAAAAAAAGTGAGAAAAGAAGGAAAGAAAGAAAAAATGTTTCCATATTTCCATACCATAAGCTTAATAGAGAGTGGCTGTCAGATAAAAGTACTGCAGCTGGTTTTATATATTACAGCATTTTAAGATTGAGTGTGTATTATGAGTAAATGATTTAACCACATTCAGCTGCCCTGTAAGTTGTTAGCAATTACAGATTTTGCTTTTCAGATGAACATAATAAAGTTTTCTGTGTAGCTCTTTTAAATGCAACAGCAATGCTGAGTCTTCTCTACTTGATAGTTCAATCACACAGGATATCTCCATATGCAAGTGAAACAAAAACTAAAAAGCAGCAGTACAAGGTAATGCCTGATATTACTAGTGACTCAAATTCATTTGCTTTGCAGTGATAGTCCCACTCTTAAAAAAAAAAAATAAAAAAAAAATCATTTTTCTGGCAGTAGTCATAGCTTCAGTATTTTAGTAAATCCATAAAGTGTTTCAAACTTTGATGCATCTTCCAACAGCTTAAAAAACATGCTCTTAATGCTTATAAGCTATATCAAAATAAGTTGTTCTGAACAAGTAAGTAGCTCACAATGCATAAAAACAAAATAAATTTTAAACATCTCGATACATATTTAGCTTTTCAGCAATCAGTCTCTCTACCACAAATTAACAGAGTGATATTCAATCACCTAGCTTTGTCCAGTGAATCAGTGCATATTTTCCCCCATTTAAATAAGTAAAGTTCTTGCTATACTCTAGAGTCAAAACACAGGCATTCATGCTCTATCTATGTCCAGCTTTTGATATCACAGTGAAATATAACAATTTGTGGAATCCTTAATCCTGATTAGTAATAAGCACTTCATTTCCTTAGAAATGTAAGGAGACAATCTAAACACAAAAAGTGGGATTTTGCCAATGGACTTGTAGTATAACACATATATTTTCCCAAGGGGTATAATGAAGTACTGAAACATTTCATAGACCAAAAAGTAGGAACTAGTGTTGAACTGAGACCTACAAAAAAATTGCAGCACTTGAGCTTAAGGTAAAAAAAAATATCAGGAATTCATTCTGAGCAGTACGTATAGCTTTGCACAAATATTTAACTTAGTCTTTTGGGGAATTTTCTGTGAGATGATTTGACTTTCAAAATACTTGTTTCCACTTCTTTTCACAAACATGTGGATCTTCTGATGGAACAGCTTTGTTGCTATCTGTTTCTCATTCCCCTTTCCCCTCCAGCTGTTCTATTTATCAGTTGTCAGTAGAAATGTTCATCTTTTATTGACTGAGAAGCAAAAGCATTCATACTGTTTGCAATAAAAATAACTGCTCAATATTCGAATTATTAGAATTTGACTTAAATCTTCTTAGGATTTGGGCAGCAAATGAAACCACTTTTCTGTCTGCATTAACTTGATGCCAGAATGCACTTCATTACTAAGCATTTTTAATGTTGACAGGAGGGCTTAGATACACAGCAAATGTCTTTTGTTTACCTACAGACCATGCAGCATTAAATGAGTTTGAGTAGTTAATGTGATGAGGATAGGAACTGAAATGGAAAATGAAGCTAATAAAGTCTTCTAAAACTACTTTGTTTTCACAGACTTTTCAACTTCTTTGCAAATACAAAGTAGTAATTATGAAGAGAGTTTTCTCTGTAGAAGGCAAAGCTTTGGCTTCCTTAAGCAAGACATTCTGTTAAAGTTTTGTGTTCAGGCCTTAGCACAGTATACCCTCTTTTGAAAAGTAAACTGACAGTTCTCTACACTGTACGAAGATCCTCAAACTCCACTGTAGTGAAGTATGAACAGATGAAGATAGGAATATTTGAACAGGTATCTCCACATCAGTGGTCTGTATGATTTAATCTATAGGTAAGTATATTTTAGAGAGATAAAACACAGTGCCAAGCTAGTGCATGGGTCAATAAATTGAACTGCAGTCTTTCAATACTTTAGCTTGCAAGAGAGTACTCTTGAGAGAGTATTGATGCTGGTTTTCTGATTCAAATTTAGTGTAATATCGGGCAAGCAGTGAGGGAGTTTCCTTTCCATCTTAATCTTCTCTGATCAGAGTTACTGCCTGAAAACAAATTTCTTGTTAGTTCAGATCACTCTAAAGTTTATGACCACTTCTGATCAAGGACTGGTTTATATACTACAGAATAACAAATGTATTGGGCTAAAAAGAGACCATGCATTTTTAATAGGCAAATGATGGCCTATCAAAAGCTATTTTTCAACAGTAAATTAGAATTCACATAAATCAAGCTGCTTTTGGTACCTGGCAGTGAAACTAGCCATCTAAAATAATTATTAATACTAACCACAGTGATGCTTTTCTTCAGCTTAGTATTGACAGAACTTCATCCAGTATTGACGGAACTTCATCCATGATCAGTGAATCGGTATAATCACAACATAGAAAATAGAACTGCTTCAGTCTACCTAATTACTAATCTAAGATGTAGTCTTAGATAACACATATAAAGATGATCTGTCCCAATAGTCACTGCTCTGCTTTCTCATGGAAAGTTTCCAGGTCCACACAATGACATTAAGAGGTTGTCAACCTCACATGCAATACCAAATTTTATTTCAAATCATTCAACCTTTTAAAAATCATTTTTTATTTATGGATGAAAGTATCAACATTCACTACAAAATGAAATACTGAATTGGTCACATTTTCCAGAACGGTTTTAAAATCAACACAAAATATGCTGACATTTCTACATACTGGGTCATATTGATAAAAAAGTTATTAATGAAATTGAAACTTAAAAATAATTTCTCTGTGATTGTATTTATTATTTGCTAGACAGAAAACTTCATTCCAGCCCATAGCTATCAGCACATCCAGAAAATTTACTATTGATCTGGTATATACTTATAATTTTATTTAAGTACTAATCTGTGGTAAACTTCACCAAGGTAATTCCACTGAGCTTAATCTTAGTCAAATTACCTAAAATGTGATGAGCCTGGATCTGCTAGTGATTAACACAGCTCAGTACTGTATCTTGGTAGGGAGTATTTACATGTTACTATAACTGAGTTCTCAGGTTAGATATTTCTGTGACTTGAAATGTTAACATTTTTAGAAGAGCATTTTGCCATCTTTTCCTTTTCAGTTTTATTTAGATGACAGAAGGAAATTCTCAAAATGAAGGCTAATGTACAAGAATAATTTCTCAAAAAGCAAGGAACAGCAGCTATTTAAAACAAATGAACATGTAACAAGCTTACATCACTATAACAGCAGGATACAGAAGAAAAATGTAAAAATAGCCACTTCAAAAAAACTGTTTATTAAAGCCCTCATCTCCACAGCAGGAAACAAAAAGAAAAATACTGAAACAGCAACCTTAAAAATGATTTATTAAAAAAATGCATCACCAGAGATGTACAGAAATAAAACAGTTTTCCAACCATCTTAAAATATTTTCATCCAACTATGCCCCAGCAGGAAATGCTATAAAAATAAAATTTCCACTGTGCAAAAATAAATAAATAAAATTCTTTCAAAACAAGGTAAAATAAGGCCTTTTAAGAAGATTTTACAAAGCTTACATTGCGTAGTGAAGACAAAGGCTTCATAATGCATAATTTTTGTACTGTCCCATTCAACAACCATGTTTGACCTGCATTTTAGCAAAAAAAATGTGAGAGACCCCTGCTACACCAAATTTAAACTTCAGTGATCTCACCATCTTTCATAAGTGATTCCACAATATGGTATCTTAAGTTATCTTATAATATTTCTTGCAAGCATGTTTTCAAGAATGATGGAACTTTTCTGAAAGTTTCTTTTCCAACTCAGTCATGATTTCTACTGGGAATACAGTGTATTCAGTTGCCCTTGAATATGAATGTGGTATTCAATACTGAATGTAAGCACATTTCTTTTAAAGAAGCCAGTGACTGTCTAATTATCAGATAGGAGTATCCCAGGACCTAGACTGTACTATTACAGTATTGTGTTATATCACTGACTTCACTGAGGCTGATACTAACATACAGCAGTAAATGTGACTGCAGAATCAACCTTTTCCTTACATACTTAGCATTGTCATTGACTTCAAGCTTGGATATAAATGTTACTCTAATACCTCATGCTTTACTGATTTTTACAATTAAGAAACAGCAAACTACTATTTCACCACATGAAAATTAAGCACTTAGGATCTCTATTAGAGGCCACAGCTTCCTGCCCACAGATAGTGAGCCTCATCGTTATGAATACTCCAGCTCTAAGTTTTTCACCAAGATTTTCATCCCGCCAGTGCAAAATAGGTTTTTCAGCCCAGATGATTCCTGCATTACCTAGACTGCCTGAAGTCTCCTCTGCATTAAGAAATGAAGCAGCAAGAGATGCAGTGTTTCTGATGTTTTCCAGAAGACATAAATCAGTTCCTGGTGCTGTAAAAATCAGAAAAGCTAGACTTCACGACATCTTCCAGTAGTATTCACTTCTACTCCAATATCTGGCAACCCTTATGTGATAGCCTGGACATCTTCTTCTTACATTAATTCTAGGTTTCCCTGCCTTTCCTCATATGGACCATGAAAAGTCAAGCCCTGGCCTCTCATTCTTAATGTGGCCCTGACAACTTTGACCACAGTGATAAAGAGCTCTGGTCTGTTTTTCTGCTGGAGAAGTGACCATAAATTAATTTATGATCTTATCACTAATTATAAGCTGAACCTGCTAAGTGGTATTATTGTAATAATAGGTAAGAAAATGTCCCATTATACAATTAAACACCTCCACAAATATAAATGTATGTGTGTATACATAGATACAAAGAAACTAAAAGAAGAATAGATCTCATGTTGTAGTTTTTGTAACATATATGTCCATCAAATTAAAATATTTGACTACTTTAGAGAAAACTGAAATAAATACAGTGAACCTCTTAGGGTCTGCCTGCACACAAAATTCAAGTTTATCTCTGATTTGCATGAAAAAGACCTCAGCATCAATGTTGGCCCCACCAACATTCCATTACATGTTGTTGCCATGTGACAGATGACTGCAGAGGGATTGTCTGACAAAATGGCATTTGATGTAGAATTGTGTTTGGAGCAAAGATGTGTAACTGAATTCCAACACACAGAAAAAAATGATTAACCATGTAAGCAATGTTTTCCTAGCAATTACACCATCATAGCAGCTGTGAAACAGTGGGTTACCCCTGCTGGTTCAGATTTTTGCAAGTGCTGCTCTTGTTCATTACCAGTGAGAATGCATAGCTAGTGGTGGTGACCGTGTTGAAAAACAGTGTTTTGTAGTTAAGAATGTGCTTCAGAATCACAGAATCACAGAATTGATCTGTGATTCTGTGATTTAGCAAGCAGCACAAGGGTTTTGTATCCACTGTGTTTTAATGGAAAAGGAGACATTACTTTCAGAGTAACCCACACTCGCTAATCCAAAAGAAATTCACAAACACATTCAAAGCCCACACCTTGCCTGAAGCTTGTGAATGCCTCCAAGAGTTTGTCAGGTAACAGATGTTGCAACAGTCTTTTCTTTGTAGATCATGTTGGAGCAAAAGTGATCTTCTGGATGAAGTGAAATGATGATCCACTCGAGTTGTATTTGTATTATCATGATTCAAAGAATTCAGCACAAACAAAGCCTTACATAATTTTTCTTGTGGTGTGTCTCCCGTATTCCCCCTTTTTTGTTTAATAAGAACGGATCTCAATGTTTGATGAGTATGCTCAATGATAGCTTGTCCAGTGGGGGAATGAGGGATGCCTAGCTGGAAGTTATAAATTCTAATTCTGGGAAATAGAGACTTAGCATCAGTTATGGGGTGGTTACTTTAACAACAATTTCATGAGGAATTTTTTCTTGAAAATTAATCACTTAGCGATATTGTAGAAAATAGCAGCAGAGTTGATAACATCTCCTTAGAAATACTATTTTACATGGGACCAGAAGAAAGCTAGGACCTTCAGGCCATCTGATGATTTGAATTATGATAGCATCACATGAAGAGAGAAACAATTTTTGAGATGGTGTAAATTCCTTCTTCTTTTTTTTTTTTTTTTTTTTTCCCAGATAGCCTGCTGTATACACAGGCTTCAATAAATAGCAATTCCAACTGATTTCTGAAAACTATTTCTTATCACTCACATATTCTGTTTTCAAAGATTTTGCGTTAATGTGAAAATGTCTATATTGACACTGAACCCTATGACTTAAATATTAGCTATGGATCTTTTCTCCGAGTAGATTTATATCAGTACTAGGATTTAGCACTGTAACTTTTACTAAGGATACTAAGGGTGGTTACACATAGCATTAGGTGGATTCAGTTAAAAAAAAGACCTCCTCATTGCTCCAGTAATTTCCTATTCATAAATCAAGTATATATCTGCCTATCATACTACTGCAAGAAACGGATAGGTGATTACTAAAGTAATATTTATATGGATATAATCTACATAAAATACTAAGATCTGAGCCATTAAGAGAAGAAAAAAGTCATACAGTTTCAGGTATTTCAAACTTCATTTCATATCTCACTGAAAATAGTGGACATACCCTTTTGTTGTATATCTCCCCTGCTTTGTGCAGTACTGAATACTCTTTACCACAGTGATTATGGAAACAGAAAATGTAGTAGTTCATAGTTTCTTATTACTGTTGAATTTTTTAATAACAGCATTCAGGAGATATTATTGTTCTCCTTTTAAAGGAAAATTCTTTCTCAGACGTATTAAGAATCATTTATTTGAGAAGTTTAATAAGATTCCTATATAAAGAAGTTCTTATATTAATGTGTGTATTTTATGCCACTTCAGCTTAGTTCTATCTTTAATTTCATATAAGCTATTTGGAGTTGATTAACTAGCATATAATCTCTGTCAGCCAAATACATGAAAAGTTGGTGGTGTATTTTTAATCATCTATATTCAGAGCTAGAAATTAATTTTACTTTGATTTTTTTTAAAACATCTCCTGATTAAAACTTAAGCAGTCAAACATTTCAGGCATTTAACTTCAATGTTGTGTCCTCCTCTATCAGAACAAAATTGAGCATTTTCCTATACACAATAGAGGAAAAAAAGCAATTACTATCAATCAGTGACTAAGCAACAGATTGGAGTATTTAGAAAGACTCATTCATACACAGATTTGCAGTAGTGTTCAGCTCTTCTGATTAGATTCCATAGATTTTAAATTGTAGCTAATTAGGCTGTCATAGGTTCATTAATGGCTCTACTGATTCAGCACTCCCTCACCTGCATGCATATTAAAGCTCATTAGCTCCCTTGTCTGAAATACCACCTGCATTAATTGCTGCTGATGCACTAGGACTCTTCAGAAGGCTCTTCTGACAACTAGTCTACCTGCTTGTAATACCCATTGCCCCCAGAGCTCTTCGGGAGAGTTAGCACATAAAGTTCACAGTGTTTTACACATTGTAATGCTGCAGCTGTTGTGAGGGCAGTCAAGCCTGTTTTCTACTTAACAGCAGGAAATAAATAATTAGCAATGTCTATACTGTAATGCTAACCACAGGAGCAGTTTATTTTCTCTGGAGTCTCACTACTGTAAGCTACCTAACAATTTCATGTACTAACAAAGTGCTAGGGGAGATCCAAAGACATAAATAACCTATTATGACCAGGAGGAATAGATGACCTGAAGTTGAATGACTCATGTTCTCTAATCTCTTTAGGTTAAATGGTTGATTAGTTACTTAACGCAAGGGCAGCGGACCAGGCCTGTGACATGGGTAGTTCTCACTAAACTAGCAGTCCTTTGTTTTATGTAGATGTTCTTACAGAGATCCAGGTGCTAGATTCACAGTTGAGTGATGGAGCAAAGCTGGAAGAAGCTGGAAGCTACTGAGGAAACCAGCTCTAAGAAACAATTCTTCTTGGCTGGTTTCCATGTGGTTACAAGTGGAAACAGCCCTGTTAGTTAATGTGTGATGTAAATTCAAAGTGTTACTGACAGCAACTTGCCTTGCTGTAGCAGCGTTAAATTGTATAAATTGCCTTGTCTTCTTATAGAGAGTTTTGGGGTACTAACAGCAACTTTTCAAAGTGTCCCCAAGTAAAATTTTGTCTTCAATTTAATTGTGCTCAGAAATTTTTATTCTTTTCTCTTTGCATTTAAATATTTCTCATTGTAAAGTTATATTTAATATCTATATTTTCATATATACTTGTGCCATCAGTCCACCAAGATTCTTATTTTCTCCTTTCTTATAACTAGATTAATAGTAATACTTAGAAATGAAATAATTTTTATAATATAAAAACAACAATAATTACATTTTTACATTTTCTTTCTTAGTAATTTTATACATACACTTATGCATCCATACTCAAGCATCTATATCCTCCTGGACTTATGTGCATATTATGAAGAACAAAGAATTCACAAAGTATTGCTTGACTTTCTGAATAATTTAGGTTCACCCTATGGGTATTCAGGTATTCTGTTTTTGAGATTGAACCATTATTGCATCTTTTTTTTTTTTTTTTTTTTTTTTTTTACCTGAAGCTACTCAGAATCTTTCCTGAAATTTGAAATAGTTTAGAAAATTTTGAATAATATACTTGAAGAAAGAATAGTGCAAGTTTAGAAAACTCTCTGTTCTATACTCATAATCATATATTTACTATTCAAACTAACATTCCAGACTTACTTCTTCAACATGGAAAATAGTTGATGAAATGGAGAATCTGAGTGCAGTGAGAGTCCTTTTTCCATAGCAATTAATTTCAAGACATTGACCTAAATGATTGCCCCAAATAAAAAGAATACAGAAGGGGTTACAACTTTACAATAGCTTTTTGAAGGTCTTCCTCCAACACTGAGCTCTTAACTATCCTTTTAAAAATAAATTATTGGGTAAAAAATAATAATAATAAAGTTAATTTGTGTCTTTTTCATCATTCTTTCTTCATTTCCTTTAAACACGTTCTAGCACTGAGTAAGTTCTCAATTTACTCAAAAACAGGTGTTGCAATAGTAGAGACAGAACAGTTACAGCTTTCCCAGGTCTATTCCTCTTTTCACTGGAAGCAATCATTTAATGATGCACTCCTTTAAGTTCTGTTATAAAAGCATCAACATCCTGAATTTTTATTGTTGTTGTTTGTTTTATACAAGTAGAAAAGAATGAACAAAATGTTACTTAGTTCAAGCTTTCTTAGTCTGCATTGGTCTGAGTCTTGACTGAGAGTGGGTTCAGAGACAACATTCATATTTATAAAAGTACTGTCACTATGATTAAAAATAAATGCTTCAGAAAATGTTCCAACCCATCAAATGTTCCTGTTAGTATAGCAGGAATCTAGATAAGCAAGTTGAGGTGTAGAGATAATAGTAAACTTTCCACTGAATTCTGATCAATACTTTGGTCTTGTGAGTCTGAACACAAGCCAGCCAAGAAAGAAACCACTGTATCAACAGCAGGTGGCTTAAAAATATCTTGTGTGTGAACTGAGGCACAGACAGATGGAATCAGCAGAGCAAACCCACTGATGATGTTTAGAGCCATTTTGGCAAGGTCCAAGATATGTCCCTTTCTTCCCACCTGTGTAGCTGCTGTCAGATGTCAGATCTGGAACAAGAAAATGAGAGTTCAGCTCCTTGCTTTATTGATCCCCTTTGGTTCTATAGAGCTCTACGATGTGAAAGAAGTGGCTCAGACCATAGAACAGCACACAGAGCAGACTTTTATTCTTGTCAAGACAGTGGAGAGTAAGAAAATGACTCCTTATACTGTATTTTCATGTACGCTTTTCTCATTCCTTCCACTCTTCTGTCAATTAAATGCACTTGTGTACAGAAAACAATTTTTTCACTTTTCATCTTTAAACTTTTCTTTAATGCCTAGTGATATTCCAAAGGTAAAGCATGTTCACTAATTTCTCCAGGTGACATTTTTCATTTCAGTCTGTCATGGATAGACCTGTATTCAATTCTGTTGCATCACAGCAGGCTTCCCATAGGGGAAACATACAGATGCCTCCAATGCTACACAGGGAAAAACAAAATATATATTTTCTAAGCATAAACAGGATTACATTATCACTCAGTACTGTACCAGGAAGGTGGATTTTTGGTAATATATTCCTTAGCCCATTAACAGATTACTACAAGCTATCTGATGTAAATTCTTTTCTGGACAAGCCACGTAAGTATTTATTCATGCTGAGTAGGATTATTTTCCTCCTCTCACATGCACACACACACAGACATCCTTGTGTTTTGCACAGGGATGGAAGAACAGCTGTAAGGATCAAAGCATTCATTTCTTCCCCAAACAGCTTTCTCTGAGCTCTCCAAAATAATGTTGAGTGAAAGAGAAAAATCAGAGTTGTACCTGACAGGGAAGATGCAGGTTTTCCTGACACTTTTTCCCCCCAAAAAATGCACACTAAAATCTCCCTCTAAGCATGATATCAGTTCTTGCTGTCTACTCACAGAGTCACAGAATGGAGTCACTGGCTACCAGCCAGCAAGGAAGGTGGTTTCCTGCCAGCTGCCTGCCCTGCCAATGCCAGAGCTTCTCTGCAGAGACAGTGAGGATGTGCATGATCTGCACCAATGATTTTGACATGTCCCTGTTTATGCAACTTACTGTGGGCCACAAGTTTCATCTTATCTGCACCAGGTAGTTCCGTCCAAAGTATCAACATCAAGAAATATTGTCAATGTTCATTACTGTCAATGGAAACTGCTTTTGGATTAGAACTCCAAACTGTGCACTCTATTGGAGGTGTATGTTTTTCTCCTTCATTATTCTTGGCATAGAAAAAGACTACAAAGATCTCTCATTTTAGTCTCTTTGTTCAGATAGCATATCTAAAACAAAGCATAGTTTATACAGTTAGGTATGAAATACAAACTAGCTTTGATGAGCATAACACTTCTCTGCTTACATTAAGTAGCCAAAAAATGCCCACGCTTTTCGTTTCTTAAGATGTTTTGTCCATTTATCTTTGAAACTGCAATGTTAGCAGAAAAAGATCCTCTCAAGTTGTTGCTGCAAAGTCTTTTATTAGTCATACAAAAAGGAGTGCACTGTGCCTTTGAGACCTTAAAGAAACCCAACAGAAAGGACAGGCCTTTGAAGTCTAAAAAACATGTATAATCTACTTTCACTTAGTCTAACAGAAGAACCACATTTACCATGCTCATGTCATTATGGATTTTAGTTTTTTGTTCTGAGTACAAGGTGTATGATAGTCTGGAGATTATCAATTTGGGATACATTTGAAAGTTGACTTTGATCTCCTTAAAGCTATCAATCTCAGCTTTGGAAGGAACAAAGAGATAAGAGAAACTAGAAACTTAATTTGCATCCGATACCTCTGGAAAAAAGCAGTGAAAGCAGAGAACTAAATAACCAGAAAGCCAAAAGTCTTGCACTATTCACCGCAGGGTCTTTGTAAAATTGCTTGTTTTATAGCTAGAGCGACATTCAACAGACTGTAGTGAGATAAAACACAGTAACTCAATTATAGCCATGGGCAGCTGTATTCTTTATAAGGCTCGTAAAACTAGGATTTGTTTTTAATGATGAACTAGAACCTGTGTCTTCTGTAAGATATAAGCCAGAAGCCACACAACAGGGGCATTTATTTAGACTTCAGAAAGAACTCAGATAAAAACTAGATGTTAATTATAAAAGGGAATACAGGAATAACACTGTTAAGAGCCCTGTTTGAAAGTCTGTTTTGATTATTTTTCCTTTGAATCAATTTCATCCACTCTCTTATCACATCACACCACATCTTCACCAATGATTCAAGTCTCGCCACCTCACAAATACTGCATAGCTTTCTTCCCATTATCAATATGAATGAAGTGCCCTACCAGGATAGGTTAGAAAAGCCATTGACCTTTCCTCGTGTAATTGTTTCCTGAAAAAATACTTCTCTTGTGTTGTCTGCAAGGAAATGACCAGGTCAACATACACTTCTTCAACCTTGCCAACTCTAACATAAAAAAATAACAGTGTGTGCATCGGAAAACAATGCCAAATACCTAGCACGGCTGAATGCTTTACTGCACACAATTCTCCCCTGAAGAATAAATAAAAGACATTTGAAGGAGATGCCAGAAGTGTCATTTAATACAAAGGGGTGGGCAACTTTTCCTGTAAGGCACTCATCAAAGACTTTAAATGATTGACTGCCTACAAAACATACTCCACATAACTGAGAGAATAGAGAGAGCTCTTGGGATAGTTTGTAGGTGGATATACATCACCAGCAAACTTACAGTCCCTTACTGGGAGAGGATTAGAGCAGTTCTTGGGTGATCTGGCATAGCCAGCCTACTATACCACCTTTGCTCCAGTCACTTCCTAATGCATTTAGAAACTCAAACTGCCTTGTCATCCACAGCTCAAAAAGACAATCAGTACGAGTCTTTATTCCACTGTGTATGAAAATACCTGAGGTCAGAGCTATAGATGGCTGTGCCTGTATTTCTGCCAGGTGTTCTTATACTCTGATGATTTCAGTCTGAGAAACAGTGAATAGAAGTGAATAAACTCTCATCAGCTTAATTTAATTATCTTCTAAGATAATTGCTCACATGGATCAGAGGGCATGGACTGATGGTATAAAAGGACATAAAACACCAACTACAATCTCGATTATTCATTTTCTCATTGCAAAATTCTCAGGGATAACCAATGGGGGCAAAATTTTATCCCTTAAACTGAAAGTGTAAATCACAGTAGAAAAAATAGAAAAGGTCACATAAGGTTGTATGAGGTGTATTTTATAGTTAAGCTAAATAAAACAATTTGTCATGTATAACATGATCCATTCACTTAGCTGAGGCAATGTATCTCACTTCATTCCTAGGCAACTGTTGAGATGAGAGATTGTTTATTTTTCTTTTTCTTTTCCTTGTCTGTGTTGTTTTCATTTATTTATCTATTTATTTATTTATTTATTTATTTTTACTTTATAATTTTAGACTGTTATTTAACTCAGATAATTCACATATTTTATGTAGCATTTACACAGTGAAATTTTTGTTTGAACCTAGTGACTTATTTGAAAGCAATGTAAGCTGTTGTGTGAAACAGAGATAGTTGAAGTGTACTGTTTTGAAGGGCAAAATCACACTACGAATGTGGAATTCTGTTAACTTTCTATATAAATGTTTTCCAAATTTATAAACAGCTCAACCTGACAGTCTTTTATTAATCTTTTGCATATTGACTGAACATCACAGTTTACAGAAATAAACACTGAGGCTATTTTTCTTCTTCTGTAATAATATAAATCAAAAGCAATTATGAAAAAGCTTACAATAGGTTTGCACCTCTAGAACTCAGCTGCTCTGTGGCTCATGTTGTCACTTTGTAGTATTCAAATCTGGATGGAAAATAGCACTGTGTTGTTAAAATATTATTATAGCAGTATGAACAAAATCAAGATTAACTGCAGAAAATTTAAGACCATTGTGGTTTCAGCAACATAGGGGATCTGAGAAGAGAAATTACAGCCAGATTCTTGGGGTAACTTTATAACAACTGAGAACTGTGTTGTCAGCCTTCTGAATTATGCTAAGGGTCTTTTCAGCAGTATATTTCACTTTTGACATAAATTATAATGTTTCATTCTCTTCTACTGTCCTTATTTTTGGTTTTAAAAACATCAAGAGATACATGCTCTAGTTTCAACTCAGTTAAATTTTCTTGCTGAATTGTTTCTGATGAAATGTACAGAACCAGTTCGATAACACTACTGAAAGTAAGAGAACAAATACATGCATCAGTTATACTTCAATCAATGAAACATTTCTGTCAACTCTGTATTCTAATACCAGTTTTGGATTGCAGTAGAACAGTAAGAACACAGATGAAAAATAGCAAGATAATATTTTTTTAAAGAAAACAGAGACAGAATGGGGAACAAAATAGGAAAAAGACTGAGAAAATTCCTCCTTAAGAAAGAAGTCACTTTTCAGAGTCCTGATTCAAACCCAATGGAAGACAATGGAAAGCCTTGTAAGAGCATACAGATTGGCTTCAAATTAATGCTAGGTTTTGTCTTGAAAATGTAAGAGTTTCAGTCCATTGAATGTCCTTGTATTTCTGTTCTGTGCACATGTGGTTTATTTCTTTACTTGATACTGAAGACTTATCTGATATGCACAGTATTCGTGGTTATAAGTAGAAAAGAAAAAAACTTGGAATTGCTGACAGACAAAAACAGTGAGTTACAGGCTTCCTTTCTGACTGGAATAAATATGGGATAAATGTGGGGTTACTTCCATTGGTGACTAAAGTACTTGATTCTGATTAGTTTATTCATCTTTCCTGACCTTTTTTTTTCCCTTTTTTTTTTTTCTTCTTTTTTTAATTATTTTTACGTCTTGTTTTTCAATATGCTTCTCTCCTTAAGCTTCAGTACACCAGAGCTGAACTAGCTCAGCAGGCAGCCTTTTAGTCTGGACAATCATAGAAACAGGAAGGATGCACTGCACCAGAAAATTAGGTGAGCTTTATTCATACCCCCTGTAATAAAATAGATTACTCTCCACAGGGACTAAAATGTGTGGACCAGACCTCCCAGAATAAAAGCACATGCATCTCCAATAGGAATTAAATATTCTCCTTCAGGGAAACTCCCACTTTCCCAATTCTTTTGTCAAGGATGAAAAAATATATCACACAGATTTATTGAAACTAACTCTACGCTTGTACATAAGGAAAAGGAAAGGACAAAAAAGGTCATGCCTCTGTACTTGCCTTGCAGCAGCATTACCATACTTAGAGTTGTTAAGATTGCAAAGACTTCTGGGAGGTAATGCTGACATTAATTATCCTCATCAGACTGGGTCAGAAAAAGAAAATGGTTATGACCACTTAACCTGACATCTTCTAAGAAGACATTTAGGGCCAAATAAATCCCTTTTATTATCTTCACTGTTGCCTGGGAGCCAGGGAAAATATTGTTTAGTTATTACTAGAGATTTAACATAAGCTTTACATGGGATGCTATTATTGGACTACTTGTCCAGAAATAATATACAGATTCAATAAGAGGCAGCCCTTGAAACTTAAGTTCCATAAAACTTCTGAAATAGTGTCAGTGATTTGGTTTGGTTCCCTTTTCTGTTTTATCAAAGCAGGCACTTCAAGAAATTAGGCATGTATAGGGAACTATTTTAGAAGCCTGAAATAGTATGTCAGATAACACACACTGAAAATGGAAACCAAAAAGCAAGAATTTACATTGTACCATGATATCCTACAGAACTAATTCTCAGCATTTCCCCATTGTTAATTGAGCTTAAAAGTTTGAAACTACATTTAATGAAAACATATTTTTGTTCTTAGCAATTTTTAAAATGCTGGTAAACAGCGTGTCTCCAAAATACAGACTGGAGATTATTAATCATAAGAATCGCTGTTATTATAACATTAAAAATTATTTTTCTCATGGAACCATAGGCTCAAAAATCATCTCTAATTCCAGAAGGTAAACATGATATAAAAGAAATACTAAAAGATGATGAAGAAGATAAAGATCAAAAGTTAAGGTACATTCCCAAAAGCCTGACAGATTGCACTGGAAGTTTAGCAATGCCACTTGAAATCATTTTTCCTTCTTTGAAGTCAGCACTTGTGAGACGTCATCATCTGCTGATTGTGACATCTCATGTGATCATACTCTGATTACTTCTTCCCTCCCCCATGTATCAATTCTCGCACCAAAATAAAATAAAATAAAATAAAATAAAATAATAATAATAATAATAATAAAAGCACTTATTGCTACTTTTTAGGGTTCGGTGATTTAGCAAACTATCTGTAGAATTATATGTTAGTGAAGAATGATTGATGCTCTCTATCTTTTGTGCTAATCCTCCATGGGACTGATGAAGTTGCTTTTTTCTTGGATGAAGTGGTTTTGTAGTCACATAGGTGAACTCAATGCTTAGATTTTCTACATAGCTGCTTTTATCAGCACAGTATCATTATTTCTTGGAAAAGTGGGATAATGTCATATTTTATTATTTCATCTGTATACAGCCTTCCTTCTGTCCCAAAATGTCATATCCTTCCCTAGCACCTGTAGTCTGAGCACTGTAACTGTTATTAATAATAATAATAATAATAATAAACCTATATATCATATTAGTAGAAGCATTCATTTTAATGATCATAACAATTTACTATTATATTTATTATTATTTATTATGTTGTAAAAGCATAGGAAGACCACAGTGATGATGGGTCCTTTTTGCTGAATAATTAATAAACATCTAAAAGTTCATACAATTGTCACCATCCTCCTCATTTCTGTGGAATTATAAAACCTCTGTCACTAGACATGTCAGACAACTTCTAAGAAACAATTTGCACGAGTGAGTTTGGGCTCTGTGAGACAGAGGAGCATGCAAAGTGGCAACTGTTTCTTCTTAGATTTTCAGCATATTTTCAGAAGAAGACAATAAGAATATATTACTGATAAAGATGCAACATTTCAGTGAGAATATGAGCTGAACCATTACATCTTTGTGGTTCATCCATCACTACGTGACACCTGACACCTTCATAAATCATCACTTATTTTTCTTACTTAATTTATGCATGTTTCTTTTTTCAGAGTAGCTGTTTATATTTTATTAGGGATGCTAATTTTCAAGAGTTTGCAAAAAGTGTCTTGCAGAAACAGAGTCAGACAAGATATCAGTAATGTGACATTCATAGCCTTTTATATAAAAGCTACTGAACGAGTAGCTTAGGTTCAAATAAGAGGAAATTAAAGTTGTGGCTAACTAGGCTTTTTGATTGTCTACGCAGAGTGTATTTATTGTCTCCATTCATTTCCCTGAGGGCAGCTTTCTTACAGTAGAGAAACCTATGCACACTTCTCATCCTGTTGCTAGCAGAAACTTAAGGGAAATTATATGCCTTGCACAGGCATAAAGGTTTCTGCAAGTCAGAATATATGTAATAAAGAAACCTGAAGATATTTCTCAGAAGGCATACTCCATACATTTAGTGTATACTGCAGTAGACAATTAGGATATCTGTAGAGTCATAAAAATGACTATAACTAAAATCATTTGCATTTATGATTTCCGATCTTAATATAAGTTTTACATCAGAGAATCATAGAATCACAGAATCGCAGAATGGCTTGGGTTAGAAGAGATCACAAGGATCATCAAGTTCCAAACCCCATGCTGCAGGCAGGGCCCCCAATCTTCATATCTAATACTAGACCAGGGCCCCATCCAACCTAGCTATGAACACCTCCAGGGACAGGGCATCCACTTCCTCTTTGGTTAGCCTCATTGGCTCAAGTAATTAAAATTATGATGTCAATGATGTCTACAAGAAAAACCTGTTATTCTCATATAGAATCCACATGTGAATGGGTTGAAAACATTGGTATACTGCACAGGGATAAGGTATAATGATTTATAAAACTGTAGATACCATTTGATTCAACCAATGCTATTTTGCCAGCCATCTGGTGGAAATCAGAAGAGAAATAAAACCTGAAGACATCAAACTAGGAATTAACTTTTAGTCAGGAAAGGCACGCTGTGATTACCTGAGCAAAGTAAAATCCATCAGCATAAAACTATGCAGAAAAAAGTAAAATATGTTTCAAGGAGTATGGAGAAGAAGACACAATAACAAAAGCAGGAAAGAATTAGGAAGTCAGAGTATTGGCGATCTGGACTCCTTACAAGAAAATGTAATATAAAAGTAGAAAAAGTAAAGTTTTTAAATAAAAATAGCAGAGGACCTGTCATTTTTCTCTCTTAAATTATTTACACATTTTAAAATAAGTTCAATCTAAGGTATCTTTTGCTAGGATTTCCAACTATGGGCTACACAATCTTTTTGTAAGACAGTTCTGATTTAACAGCATGAAGAGGCTAACAAAAAGACATTTTGCCATGTTCACAGAAAGTTTATGTAATAATGGACAGTATTTCAAAAAAACTATAACAATGTATTAAGTCATTCACATGTTCTTGTGATAAAGGGAAAATACCCAATTTGATGCAACAGATTTTGTCATGTTCAAGTGGGCTCATATACTTAAAGAGTTTTACTGTAACCAATGAGAACTGTCAAGGCTAACTTCATAAATATTTTCATCAAAGAAACAGATTACGGTTTCCTCTGAATTGCAAGTGATAAATACATCATCTGTACAGCATCAGTGAATACCAAGGATATGAATAATTCAGTTGACCACAAACATGTTAAATTATAGAATAAATATACAGATTTCAAATTTTTGCAAGGAATCACTCATTATAACTGACTGTGTGAGTCTTAAATAGATGTCACTAAGAGGGAGAAAGGCTCAGCCTATTGACTGATCCCAGAAGGCAGTGACGTTCTCTTGACTTGTCTGCAGTGGTGTCTTCCTTCAAATTCCTTCTCTTTAAAGCCATTTTTGCAATATTTTCTTAATTTCAGGTGGACCTTAGTGACTCTAGTCAAACATATCTTTTTTTTTTTTTTTTTTTTTTTAATTGGTGTGACAGAAAAATGAAAAGTTGCTGACTCTCAGTTACAACTACTCAGTTTTTCAGTTCCCATCCTTCCAGTACTATCACAGAGCCTGGCCATGGTGTTTACATTCTGCTCCACTCTCTGTGCTGGATATCTTAGAGTCAGTACACAGAGTTCCTCTGGTGTTACTGCAAATGCAAGGTTTGAAAGCCTTACATTTCCTAGGGTACTGTCAGAGAACAAATTACATACATATTCACCACATTACAACCTGGTGATTTCCTCAATGCTATACTTTCTCTTAAGATGGGTTCATTGCACTAAGTCATCTCCACTAATTATTCTACATTATCCACTCCAAAACAACAATCACTCATGATTCACAACATTTAGAAGGAACTGAGGAGATCACATGCATCCTCTTTTTATGAGGATTAGAGTTGTTGGCTCTTGGGCTTCTCACTATTTATGGGGTAAGATGGTAATACAAGGTCATAGTATTTCGCAAGACATTGTTATCAGTCCTGTGTCAAGCCTCGGGCATAATGTCCAGGCTGAAAGAAAAAGTTGGTAGCAGCAGGGAGCACAATCTCACAGTACTTTAATGTACACTAAAGAACTTCCATGAATGCTGTGGCTTAGTTTTGAGCCTCACTTTAAAAAAAAATCAATATTTTTAAAGAGGTTCACACCACCATGCATTTTCATTACACCAGACTGATAAAATCACTACTATAATTTCCAAAATAATTATTTTTCCCCACCTCTCCTTTCTCCTACAGTTTAAAGGTAGTAGTAAACCTCAGTCTTCACATCCACAGAAGGAAGAGTTTAAAATGATAATAGTTGTCTCTTGCAGCTTAACCCACCAGGCAACTAAGAACCACACAGCCCTTTCCCAGTGGGATGGGGGAAAGAATCCTTGAAAAAGAAAAAAAGAAAAAAAAAAAAAAGAAAAAAAGGAAAAGAGAAAGAAGAAAGAAAGAAAGAAAGAAAGAAAGAAAGAAAGAAAGAAAGAAAGAAAGAAAGAAAGAAAGAAAGAAAGAAAGAAAGAAAGAAAGAAAGAAAGAAAGAAAGAAAGAAAGAAAGAAAGAAAGAAAGAAAGAAAGAAAGAAAGAAAGGAAGGAAGGACAATTTACTAAGACAGAAATGGAAAAAAATATCAGTAATGATCATAAGATATACATTTTATATATGCCTTCATGTATCACTTTTTTTACAAAATAAGTGAAGCACACAATTTTATAGTTTTTTCACAAGATGTCATATGTTATGGGATATCCCTTCGGTCAATTAGATCAGCTTTTCCCTCCCAGCTCCTTGAGTCCTCCTAACCCAACCGGTAGAACAGTACAAGAAGATGAAGAACTGAAACATCCTTGGCTTATACAGCACTTCAGAGCAACAACTAGAATACTGGTGCATTATCAACACTGCTTTTCTCCTAAAGACAAAACATAGCATCATACCAGACAGTATGAAGAAAATAAACTGTCTTAGGCAAGGCAAAAAGAATAAGGAGGAAAATGCAAATGAGCTGGCAGAGTCAGGAAAGTACATGATATTTGATCAATGCTTGCCATTTTCAGAGATGTTCTTTAGGGAAATTTTCCATTGCAGTGTCATATACCAAATGAAGTGAAACAAAATTAATACAAGATGTGCGCAACTAACAATGAGGTTTTAAGTGCTTTGTTGCTCTTCCCTGTTTACAACTACTCTTTAAACTGACTACATTTAGGGATGAATTGATATGCACTAGCTTCAAGCCTTTGGTATTTAAACTGCTTGTAATCTCAGGTGCACACATCACAACACTGATTTATTTCTAGTCATTGTACATGTTGCAGTGCATTCATTGAACATAGAACATTGATATAAGTGTACAATGAAGAGCATTGTAATACTTTTACCACAAACTGTTATGTTAACATGACAGACTCTTTTGTTTTAAATCTTCTTTGTGATCTTTTTCCTCCTAACATGAGGAGGTAGTGAAGAAAAAGTAGGGGAAAATAATGTATTTGAGTGTAAAACCAGAGCTGCACATTCTTCATGCTCTGCTTTGCATAACTGACCAATCACCAGGTCAGGGCCAGCAACTGCATACAGACACCAATTTCATGAGCAGTAGAAATTATAAAATTTATTACCTCGTGGTGTTTGTTTATATATAGGCTCCGCTTTGTCTACACCTCCTTAAGCTATGCATAATATCATCCAATCACAGAGCAGAGGAGGTCCTGTCACATCACAGGAGTGTTCAGGATACACCTACTACAACATTTGAGAATTATATAGAATCACTACAAAGTATGTGAGAAGGAAAAGGAATAACATGCATTTAATCTGCAACTATCTACCTGACCAGATACAGAGAAAAAAAATAATTCAGATAAATGCCACAGAAGTTTATTATCTCAATGAAATTCAGCAGAGGATTCATAAAAAGAAAGAATAATTCCATCAAGAATTCATATAACTAATAAAAGTGATTATTTTTAAAATTAGAATATTGTGTCAAATGTAACATCTTAGTCACGATCCCTTACCCTTGTGGTTATTGCCTCCCTTGTTATACATGATGACAAGAGATTATGATAAAATATTGGGTAACAATGGAGTATTCTTCATACATTCCATCATACAAGGAGGTAGGCATTGTCTTTTGTGCGTGATATTAAAATACTTGACAGTCATTTTCTAGACTCTTAAGCACTAAGCACTAAGCCCTTTTTTTTTACTTTGTTGTTGTTGTTGTTGTTGTTGTTCCTTCTCTATATAATATTTTACTCATTTCCAGTTCCGCTTAGGAGCTACGTTAGTAATACTTTCTGCCTTAGATTAATTACCCTGATCTAATTCATTTAGTGCAGGACAGCTGTGGTACGTGGGTTGCCCACTGATGTATTGTGTTAAATGATGCCCATCTGTCATTGCAGCATATCAACATGGATTCAGTGTCATCCACTTCATTGGCTCTGCTGAGATGTAAAGTACGGCTACAATGTTTACCACTGTTGTTAATTTAATATCTACACCTTTAATAACCTGACTGCTGTCATTCGCCAAACAATGATGCATGATGGCCAATAAACAGCCAGATAGAAGGCATTAACTTGACAGCATAGCAGACCATTTGGTATAGTTAATTAGAGCACTTCTGGGCAAACTTGCTGTTGTAGAGTATTCTCATGTAAAGATGCTTTACTGAAAAGATCTCTTTTAACTGTGACTCTGACAAGTATGATTGCTACCTCATTCTCTTGACTCAGAAGTGGAGATTTCTGTAATAGCTATTTTATTTTATTTACCACTGATCAATCTCCTGCTTTTTCCTCTGTTTCCTGTCTCCTCGCCCTTCTTTTCCTCTTCCCACTAGTGAAAAACAAAGAAAAACAACAACAACAAAACAAACAAACAAAAAATTGAATAGACCACACTCAGCTGTACAATCTTACACCAGTCCAATGTTTGATAGGCATTTGGGTTTATCAGTAAAATACAAATATTGCACCCTTTAATAAACATAAAATAATAATTTATTCAAAGCATTCTATCTGTTGTGTTCTTTCTTTCTGAACAGAAAATGTAATTTCATGAAAAACTTAATTGACCAACAACACAAAAAATTCATATGGAAAAAAACCATTTTCTTAAACTATTTTCGTATATCTCTACAAACAGAAAATAGACACACATTCACCACACTGTAGTTAACATTTTCAGAGAGATGTGGAAACCTGCACGATTGCCTGCAGCTGGTAGTGTGTGATTAGTGTTTTAAAACTCTTGGCTGTATGCCTCAAGTAGATATTCAGTTTTGGAACTTGATTACCACAGATATATTGACTAACATATTTCAAGACTCCCGAAAAGCAATTTGGAATATTACTCTGAGAAGGACATTGTTGAGTCCTTCACAATATTTTTTTTTTTTTTTCTTTTAGGAGGTCCTAAGCATGAAGAGGGCTTCAGTGGTCTCAGGACAAAATAAACAGTTATTTCCTGGATTTTTCAGTCAATTTGAAATCTCAAAACTCACCAGCAGACATCTCATCTTTCTACGTGTAAAACAGAGAATCTCCTACCTCAACTATTAAGACAGAAAATGGCTTAGAGGCCACAGCACATTCTGGTATCACTGATGGATTACGTATGGGTTTAATCCTGAAAGCTGGTTGCTGAAGGTCTGTGTTAGGTGAGATGATACTCCTATTCCCAGACTTGGTTAAGAGCCTGGAGGTTTCTGTAGACAAATGTTAAGAGTCATGCACTGTAGTCAGCACTGCAGAAGAAGCAATATAGGTACAGTAAAATTGAGCTAATTTGACTACTTCCGCTGGATGGCTCATTTAGGATCATTTAGTTGGTTTAAGGTGCTTTTAAGAATGAATCAGAAACAAACATTGAAATTGTACCTGCAATATAAAGACCTGCATCAGGAAGGTTGTAAGGCAAAGGAGGCTTAGAAAGCACATAAAAAGTAGGAATCATGCCACTGTCAGAAGGAGCTGTGACATATTCCAAAAAGTATGTAACCGACCATACTCTTTAAAGGGTGCTCTGCAACACAGTTCAAAATTCAGAACAAATCTTAATTAAAATCAAAACTCTCATTTTGATTCCCCAAAATACTATCCAAGTTTATTTTTTAGGAAAATTCTTTAAGATATCAACATGAATTTTTAATATGTAGATTTTGAAAAGAGTCCTTCAAGATTTTTGATTAAAACTCTCAATTCAACAAAAACATTTTGTTGCAAATGATAATAAACAGCTATTATTTTAAAACATTCTACCTTTTCCTACCATACAAAGAAATCTTAGAAGCCATCAAACTCTGAATAATGGGGCTGCAAGGAACCTAATTCTGAACTGATGTAGATACTCCACACATAAAAACCTTTGCTGACTGCTATGAAATGCAGTCAGTTCTGAACACAGATAAACAGCTCCTCAGATACGATACATTTAGAACAAAGCTGCTGAATCTCATTCTTCTCCCAGTCCATTTACATGTTGACAGTGACAAATTTGAATGGTTTTGAGAAGAAATATTGTCCCAAGTATTTCAGTTGTTAAATCTTTATGAAATGGCTCCCATCCTTTTTCAGCAAGCAGGAAACCACAGAAAAACTCCTCTGTTTGTGTGTGTGTACATCCATGTGCCTGCTTTTTCTACTTTTTCCTGGGACACTAAAATGAGACAAAGAACAGATCATTTAAAAATAAAATTAAGTTCAGCTGAAAACAGGTTTATTTTTTCAAATATTATTCCTGAGATCTCACACAAAAAGATAACAAAATAAACAAAATCAAACCCAAAATGACAACAAAAACTACATATGTATTGACAGACAAATAAGACCTGGAAATAGACAATTATACTTCCCTAGACTCAATTTTTATCTTTTTCCTTTCCTTTTAGAGTAAGACCATACCTTGCTTAAGAAAAAAAAACAAAGCTAAATGAGTCAATAGTAAATTTTACACACATTGTGAATTAAAACAAAGCTCATTGAGGCTATGTCTCAGACAGAGTCCTTCCCCTCCTTCCTCCCATCCTCCCAGTTTTATGGTAGCATATAGGTCTTTCAGAATCAGGCAAAGAAAGCATGATTTACTTGACTAAGTCCAGATGTCCTTCAAAGATCGTAGATTTAGCCAAGATAGTTAAAGGCATCTTGGGTAGGATACATCTCATTTTAGAAAATATACCTAAAACAAGCCAGTTGCTAGACACTATGAAGAAAACAGCAAACAGAAATTCTACCCCAGATTTCCTAAAATAATAATAATAAAAAGCACAAAGTGCTTGGATGCTGAGTTCTCAAAATAGCATACAGAATGTTTATACAGTTTAAAGACAAATTACCTCTTTGGGACATTTTGGAAGTTGTCTCACTTTCATTTCTGTTTTGCCTAGAAAATCAATATTCATTCACCTTCTCATCTAGGTTGAGCTTGTGGAAGATTTTCATGTGAATATTTGCTTCTTTGTTTTGTTTACCTGATGGAATTAGAAACTGACAGGAACAGCATTGTCTGGCATATTCAAACTAGAACTGTTTAGGGATAGGGCTCAACATTCAAAACACAGTAACACAGGGAGAGAGTGTTAGAATAAGAGCTCCAGGTAGAAGCAGAGCAGGTTATTTTACATAATAGTATTATGTAAAAAGTGGTCTTTTTTGTAACTAGTCAGAAGAATGAAGCAAAACCATGTAGAAATGATACATACATGTATGCCTGGGATGCATTCAAGATGTAAGCCAGCAAGTAAGCCATTTCCCAAAGGGACAATGACATGTTAAGATAACAATAAAAGACAATCATGGCAAAAACAGATCAGCAGTCTTCAAAAAACACTTAATTCAAACTGCAACCAGCATAGAAATGATTTAACAAAGTAATCAGTGCACAAAGCAACCATGTTTCAAACTGAGGCAAAAAGAATCTGGGATAGAGAAGATTAAAATAAGGAAGAAAAATAAATAAATACATAAATAAATAGATAGATAAATATAGTGAAAAGAACACACCATGGCTACATTGAAAAGGGAAGCATCATTTTCATGTATGAATATTATGTTTTAATCAAAAACTAATATTTGTGAAACAGCAAAAGTGCATAAACCAGTACAAATAAACAAAGGCTGGAAATAATAAAATTGGTCCCAGCCATTAAGGGCTTTACCACTACATTCCAGTACTGGTAGCCAGAGTTAATGACCTGAATGATTTTAGCATGGATTTCATTAAATTTATTAACAGGGTTGCCAGACAAGAAATCTACCTAGGTTGTGTAATGTACTAAGAAAACTTTAACAAATTTAGAAATAAAGTTGTACATTACCATGGCATAGAAGTCCTAGGTGATGTTTCTTAAAACACAGACATAACACCATAATCCTTGTCTTTAGATATCAGATTTCCTCCTATCATTTGTCTGGGTTCAATGAATATGCAACATGACAAAGATTGTAATCCAAGAGCCCAGTTTGGGCTGATTACCAGTGAAACTCAGGATTGTTTTTAGATTCTCCTTATTGATCAGATTCTAAACATTAAAATATTTTCTACAAAACAATATGTCTTCTTCAGAGAGACATAAGGTCTCTCATGTCCACAGTGCAGAACATTTGCTCAAACCTCTAGCAAGAACTGAGAGCTCTTTGTTCGGGGCATTGAATCAAACAGAATAGTGTCACTGCAGTGAACAAGGATGTCTGTTGTTTTTTTTTCCTGTTTGCTTACAATATGCTGTTATGTTCATTTGAAATATAGTGTTTAAAGTGGGCAGTAGCAATGAAGTGGTTAAATGCAATTATGCAAACAGACTCAAGAAAATAGATGTAGATCCTGTTTTACCAAGCAAGATAATTGCTTGCTTCTTGTGTGTAATTTGAATGATATTTCTTCATGTCAATGAACTGCAAAACTTTGGAATTAGAGTAATATTGGTATTCTTTTCAGTTCAAAGATAAAATGTGTAAGGAAAGAACTACATGGAAAGGACTTTTTGTGACTTCAGTGAATTCTGGCTTTTAGTAGTTTCTGAAAAATGCTTCCTCTCAAAAAAAAAAAGTCACCCTTGCTCATACATCTTATCTACTTTCAATTTAACACTGTACATCATAAAAGCAAGGACAATCTAAGGTTAAGAAAAGAAAGTTCTTTGCTTTCAGAAAGAGATCTGTGAACAGAGCAATATATCTTGAAAAGGCCAACTCCCTAATCAGAAGCAGCTGCAACAGAGCCATTGAGAGAAGGGAGAAACAATTTGAGAAACCAATGACACTTTTTAAAAATTATATACAGAGAAAAGTCCATTCCAGATTCTGTTGATCCATTAAAGTTTAAGATCAAATTTGCAGAGAGTCTGCTGGCTATGAGAATCTAATATATTCAAAATATTTTTCAGCTATTCACTCAGTAATAGTAATTCTTACTATGTTTCCTACAGAAACAATCACAAAAATAAATATATATATTACAGCAACAAAACTTCTGATGTAACTATACAAGGGCATCTAGTCAGACTTGCTGGAGGCTGGGGGCCTGAACAGAGTGCAGCTAGATCCCTGATCACTATTCCCACAGTATAAATGCATATCTTGAACTTTACAGGTGCACAGTGGTAGCTCATTTGTTTCTTAGAGCAATAAAAACTGAATTTGTAGCAGAACAGTATCGGGTAGAATGAAAGTACAGCAAACCATAGTCTTGAACCTTTCAGCAGACAAAAGATTGGAACAAGATCCTTGGCTGCCCCTGTAGATGGATCTGTGCTGGAGTACTTACTAATCCGTCATTTCCAAATTTGCATTCACTCTTCTTCCTTCCAAGCTTCAATAAAGCATTCTGAGTCTGCTGCTGGCCTGAGTTAACGAAGCAGTGGAAAGTATTTGTGGTATCAATCTGAGCGCTGTAATAGACCTAGCTATCAGCCCATGCAAAGAAGCTGATTGGCTGATTGTTGCAGAGGAAGCCAAATACATTGAGTTCACATTTTTTTTCACAGTGTTCTCACAATCAGACTCTTTGCATTCTTTTTCAGGAACAGAGTAGGAACAGCCTTTAAAAAAAAAAAAAAAGACAATATAGTAAATATTATGGATGGTGTAATAATTTTGGTGGATTTTACATAAAAGATTTTATTGTGCTATCTATAATTGTAACCACAGTCAATCTAATTCTGTGCAATCATAAAAATAAAAATATTTTATATAATATCCTTTGAATCAATTAATCTTTAGCATAGAAATCCGATGACTTTTATGACAGTAAAGCTCCTACTGGCTTTCATGGGGCTAGAAGCCATGAATCAAGTCAAGAAACAACTAAAGACTGTTTATCTTTAGGTGGAGGCAAGTTATAACTGGTTTTCTGCTGGAGTCTGTGTTGGGACTGGTGTTCTTCACTATCTTCAAAAATGACTTGAACAGCTGGATTGAGTGCACTCTCAGCAAGTTTGCAGATGACACTAAGCTGAGAGGTGTAGTTAATACAACAGCAAGAAGGGAAGGCATCCTAAGGGACCCAGAAAAACTTGAGAAGTGGGCCCACATGAACTGAATTAGGTTCAACAAGGCCAAGTGCAAGGTGATGTACTTAGGTAGAGTAGTTCCCGATATGGAATTTATACAGAATGGGAGAACTCATTGAGAGCAGCCTTACAGAAAACATATTGGGGGTTCTGGTGGATGAAAAGCATGGCACAAGCCAGCAGTTTGGACTTGCAGCCAAGAAGACTAACTGCATCCTGGGCTGCATTAAATTGGGGTTAACCAGCAGGGTGCAAGACTGTTTTTCTACTCTGCCCTTGTGAGGCCCTACCTGGAGTACTGTGTCCAGGTCTGGGGCTCCATGTAGCATCTGAAGGACCAGACTCAGATAGGTGAACGATCCAAACCCTTTATTGCATGTTCTAACATCCCTTAACATACACTTCTAAGTCCCCTCTTACAACTTTCAGGCCCCACTCTCCCCCCAGCATGTCAACCCAACACTTAACCAGTCTCCTTCATGTCTAGACATCAAGTGCCCACACAAGTGCTCATCCAATTAGAGCCACACCTTGCTTCCATTAACCCTCTTCTCCATTCAGGGTCATCATCAGGCTTAATCAGGAGATTATGCTCCCTACTTGATTTTTGCTCTTGTCTCCTGGAGACAGATATTGTTTTCAGTGTCCTTTTCCACACCCAGTCAAACTAGTTTTTCAGCCTCTATTATGACTGTTGTCTTGAACCCTCACAGCACCCAGAAATGAAATGAAACTATTGGATAAGGTCCAGAAGAGATCCAAAAACATGTTCAGGGGGCTAGGGCAGCTCTCATACAAACACAGGCCAAGGGAGCTGGGGTTGTCCAGGCAGCCTGATAGACAGCATGGTTACACTGTCCTCTACAGGGGTGTTGGAATGTGATGATCTTTAAGGTCCCTTCCAACCCAAGACACTTCATGACTGCATGGCAAAAATTCACTTCACCCTTGCACTTCTATGTGTGATAGGTAAAGTATTTGACTGATTCAGCTGGATAGAATTCAGTTTTTACCAATGCAACTATGCAGATCAAGTTTTAAATAATAATAATTAGATATGAGATGGTTTTTTTCTTTTCTCTGTGTCACGGGTTACTTAGATTTACCTATGCCCGTGACAGGGGAAGCCACCCCGTGGGCCCCCCTCCCGGGGCCCGGAAAGGAGGGGGAAAAAGGGAGTGGGATAAAACAGCGACAATCTAAGGAGGAAAAACTTATTTTACTAAATATGATACCGAAATACAAGATAACACAATATAATATAATTGAGGCTAACAAATTGAACGAAACAGAGAGAGAGAGTCCCCGAAAACCGAGAGGCCTACTGTGAACTCTAGGCGACACGGCTGGAACGCTTCCCACTCTCCGAGAAGTTCGAGAGAAGAAGAAGGGCACTCCAGCCTGGGAACGAGATTATACAGCGTCCTGGTCCCGTGACTTATCATTAACCCTGTTGTTCTCTGGGATATGTAGTCTTCTTCTGTGGACTGCACATTCAATAGAAGTATCCATACTTTACATGATGTTATGATGTGGAATACTGATACTGATAGCAAAATTACAAAACCATGACATTCCACCCCTTATTCTACATTATTACATCATGGTAAATATATATATACATATATATACACGTATGTAAAATTATGATAGCTAAACAGTAGAATTACATGTAACATAACTAAATGTACAACTATAATAAAATATAAAATACACTACACATGCAAACATATATACATATAAATACATAAAATTATTGACTGCACTCCCCCAGCATCAAATTCCCTTGTGGCACACATTGAACATCCCCATCCTTCTGCATTACCCACCAAGTGCACCCAGGTCCCTGGGCAAAGACAGTTCCACGGATAGGTTTGCCCTTTCCAGAAGCTGGAAGGACCCAAACAGCTTTTCCCAACATGTTCTTTACATGTACAACAGGGACCTTATCTCCTTCTACAGTGTGTAGGGGGCTAGATTGACTAGGACCATCACGATTGACAGATCCTCTAGTATTCACCAACCAAGTGGCTTCTGCCAGATTCTTCTCCCAGTGCTTAAATGTTCCGCTACCCATTGCTTTCAACATAGTTTTCAACAACCCATTATATCGTTCAATTTTACCAGAAGCTGGTGCATGGTAGGGAATATGATAAATCCACTCAATGCCATGATCTTTGGCCCAAGTATTTATAAGGGAATTTTTAAAATGTGTCCCATTATCAGATTCAATTCTTTCTGGGGTGCCATGTCGCCACAGGACTTGTTTCTCAAGACCTAATATGGTGTTTCGAGCAGTAGCATGGGGTACTGCGTATGTTTCAAGCCACCCAGTGGTTGCCTCTACCATGGTGAGTACATAACACTTACCACTGCGAGATCGTGGCAAGGTGATATAATCAACCTGCCACGCCTCCCCATATTTATACTTTTGCCACCGCCCTTCCTCCCAGAGAGGTTTCATCCTTTTGGCTTGTTTAATTATGGCACATGTTTCACAATCATGAATAATCTGCGCAATAGCGTCCATGGTTAAGTCCACCCCTCGGTCTCTGGCCCACTTATATGTCGCGTCTCTTCCTTGATGACCTGAGGTCTCATGAGCCCATCGAGCTAGAAATAATTCACCCTTATTCTGCCAGTCCAAGTCAATTTGAGCCACCTCAATTTTGGCAGCTTTATCTACCTGATGGTTGTTTTGTTGTTCTTCAGTAGCCCGACTTTTGGGCACATGTGCATCCACATGACGCACCTTTACAACCATATTCTTTGTTCGGGCAGCAATGTCCTTCCATAATTCAGCGGCCCAAACAGATTTACCCTTCCGTTGCCAGTTGTTTTGTTCCCATCTCTGTAACCACCCCCATAAGGCATTTGCCACCATCCATGAGTCAGTATAAAGATACAGCATTGGCCACCTCTCCCGTTCAGCAACATCTAAGGCCAGCTGGACAGCTTTTACCTCTGCAAACTGACTTGATTCTCCCTTACCTTCGGTGGCCTCTGCAACCTGTCGTGTGGGGCTCCACACAGCAGCTTTCCATTTGCGATGCTTCCCTACAATGCGACATGATCCGTCTGTGAATAAGGCATATTTCTTTTCATTTTCTGGTAATTCGTTGTATGGTGGGGCCTCTTTAGCACGTGATACCTCTTCTGCTGGTGATGTTCCAAACCTTTTATCTTCAGGCCAGTCCATGATTACCTCTAGGATTCCTGGACGATTGAGGTTTCCCATTCGCGCTCGCTGTGTAATCAGCGTAATCCACTTGCTCCAGGTGACATCGGTAGCATGATGAGTGGAGGGAACCTGTCCTTTGAACATCCAGTTCAGCACTGGCAGTCGAGGTGCCAAAAGGAGCTGTGTTTCAGTCCCGACTACTTCGGAAGCAGCCCGAACCCCCTCATACGCGGCTAAGATCTCCTTCTCAGTTGGAGTGTAGCACTCTTCAGACCCCTTATATGATCGACTCCAGAATCCCAGGGGTCGGCCTCGGGTCTCTCCTGAGGCTCTTTGCCACAAACTCCAAGTGGGGCCTTTCTCTCCAGCAGCAGTATAGAGGATGTTCTTTACATCCTGTCCAGTCCGTACTGGCCCCAGAGCTACAGCTCGGGCTATCTCTTGTTTAATCTGTTCAAAAGCCTGCTGCTGCTCAGGGCCCCATGCAAAATCGTTCTTCTTCCGCGTCACCTGATAAAGGGGGCTTACAATGAGGCTGTAGTTTGGAATGTGCATCCTCCAAAAGCCTACTGCACCCAGGAAAGATTGTGTCTCTTTCTTGCTAGTTGGTGGAGACATGGCAGTGATTTTGTCGATCACATCTGTTGGGATGTGACGACGTCCATCCTGCCACTTTATACCTAAGAACTGAATTTCCTGGGCAGGTCCTTTTACTTTGCTTCGCTTAATAGCAAAGCCGGCTTGTAGAAGAATTTGGATGATCTGCTCTCCTTTTGTGAAAACCTCTTCTGCTGTATCACCCCACACAACAATGTCATCAATGTACTGCAGGTGTTCAGGAGCACCACCTTGTTCCAGTACAGTTTGGACCAACCCATGGCAAATGGTTGGGCTGTGTTTCCACCCCTGGGGCAAACGGTTCCAAGTATACTGAATGCCCCTCCAGGTGAAGGCAAACTGTGGCTTACATTCTGCAGCCAAAGGAATAGAGAAGAAGGCATTGGCAATGTCAATGGTGGCATACCATTTGGCTGCTTTTGACTCCAGCTCGTACTGGAGTTCCAACATGTCCGGCACAGCAGCACTCAATGGGGGTGTGACCTCATTCAGGCCACGGTAGTCTACTGTCAGCCTCCATTCTCCACTGGCTTTACGCACTGGCCATATGGGACTGTTAAAAGGTGAGTGAGTTTTACTGATCACTCCCTGATTCTCCAACTGGCGAATCAAATCATGAATGGGGAGCAAGGAATCCCTGTTGGTGCGATACTGCCGTCTGTGCACTGTCTTTGTAGCAATCGGTACCTGCTGCTCTTTTACTCGTAGCAGCCCCACAACAGACGGGTCCTCTGACAGGCCAGGCAAAACAGACAGCTGCTTAATGTTGTCCATATCTACAGCAGCTATCCCAAAGGCCCATCGATACCCCTTAGGATCCTTGAAATGCCCCCTTCTGAGGTAATCAATACCCAGTATACATGGAGCCCCTGGGCCAGTCACAATAGGATGTTTTTGCCAGTCTTTGCCAGTGAGGCTTATTTCAGCCTCCAGCACAGTCAATTCTTGAGAGCCCCCAGTCACTCCAGAAATATGGATTGATTCTGTCCCTTCATGACTGGAGGGCATTAGGGTGCACTGTGCACCGGTATCCACCAGCGCCTTATATTCCTGTGGTTCTGATGTGCCAGGCCATCGAATCCACACAGTCCAATAAACTCTATTATCCCTTTCCCTCCCCTGACTGAGGGCAGGGCCCCTCTATTGGTTACCTGTGATGACTGGAGCAACTCCACTGGTGGTTGGTATGTCTAGTAGTTCTTTCACCCGTGCTCGTAGTGCAGAAGTGGGCTGATCATGCCACTTCCTCATGTCTTCTCCACGGTCACGTAGGTAGCGCCACATGGAAACACGCGGTGCAATCGTACTGTTGTTCTTTGCTCGAGCTGGGAAGCGTGTGCGTTTAACAGCTGAGACTTTTGATGATGCAGGTGAGGAGTAGGACTGGAATACTTTGATCAGATCCTTCATTAGACCTGGTGGCCCGTACGAGGATTGACCTTCATCAGTTGTTTCTGATACTATTACGGGATCATCATTACGATTAGTTGATGGAAACAATTTCTTGCACATTTCATCTACTCGGTTTTCTAGCCGTGAGATGGCAGAAACTGCGGCATGCAGTTGAGGGAGCTGCTGATCGGTGGTTTGAAGCATTATAATCAGCTCAACAACTCGGGGCCATCTGTCCACGAACCCTTTAGAACCTGTTACCAATGACTGTGCCATTCTCTCTGGTGCTGTACTTGTGATTTTCTGCCACATGTCAGGATCAGCCCTCACTCTCTCAGGGTCAAGTTCGCTTGGATCAGGGCTGTACAACATTTTCGCCATGGCCAATTCCCTCAGGCGCTGAATACCTTTTTGGACGGTATTCCAACTATCAAATTTAGGCTTCAAAGCATCCTTATAGGGGTACCTTTCTCTCACGGCTTCTAACAGCCGCAACCAGAGAGTGGCAGCTCCATCCGAACATCTGCTAATCCCTCTGTCGATACCTGCATCTTGGGCAATGCTTCCTAGTTGGCGAGCTTCATTACCATCTAGAGACAAGCTGTTGGCCCCGTTGTCCCAGCAGCGAAGCAACCAAGCAAGGATACCTTCATCTTGACGCCGTGTGAACTCCTTTCTTGAGCCTTGGATTTCAGTCAGCTTCAGAGGTCGACAATAGGTGATTTCCTCCTCATCATCAGTCTCTTCTTCATGCCTCTTGGTTTTTGCCTTTGCTTTTTTCGGTACTGCTCCATGCCCGGCACCTGGGTCTTCTGCAGCCCCCCCCTGTGCTTCTCCTTCTTTTCGTTCTAGACGCGTGGACACCCGTTTCCATTTCTTGCCTTCCACAGGGGCAACTGATATTGCTACTGATGCCTCCTGTGACTGATCAGAATTAACTTGGGCTTGAATCTCAGATCGGAAACTCTCTCTCTCCAGAATAGTATGATACAAAGCACGGTATGCATAAGCCAAACCCCACATAAGGTTTACCTCCTTAGATCTCTGACCCAAATACTCACTTAATTTCTTAGGGTCCCTTAGGTGTTCAAGAGTGAAATCCCATGACACTGCGGGTCCCCATGCTTCTAAGACTTTTCCTAAACCTTTCCATATTCCCTGCCAGTCATCATTCTCTGGTTCTGGAGGAGACTTCCGCATAGAACGAATGCATAGGAACATATATGCATTCATTAATAGTGATAACATGGATGCAAGTATGAACCCTATCTCAGTTATTGAAAGGCGTGTGGAAATCTGAGAGTACAACCTAAATAAAAAGGGTTTTTTTAGCCTGTACAATGAATTAAACATGGTGGTGTTTGTAAAATTGCCTGTTCCATCTGGGATGCAAGTACTTGTAAGATTCGCAATTCCATCTGGGATGCAAGTGTTTGTAAGATTCACAATTCCATCTGGGATGTAGGTGCCAAAATTCTGACCATACCACATCTCATAAAAGTACCAGGCAGGTGTCTCCATCAGTATCCACCTCATTAGGCTATATACCTGCACAATTCCACAACACCAAATTATGGTGTTAATAGTTGACCAATACTTTAAGAAGATCATAATTGCTTTCAATCCCTTAAACAGAGCAACTGGGATGAAGAGTGGATTCATAGCTGGCAGGCTCTGTAAAAGTCAGAGCTAGCTAGCTTTGCTCTAAGGGAGAAAGAAATCCCTTTGTTTTCTACACAAAAGTTAGATAGCAGTGCTGAGAATGTACAGCAGCCCTTAATGTTGACAATTTGTCTGGTATTTCAAGGTCACGTTCTCAGTGAGCAGCTACGAAAAGATAACACTCCCCTAACGAAGCTCTTTAAGAGTAAAGAGAGAGTTGTTCTAAAAGCTAAAAAGCTCTATGCCCGCATTCTCCACCAAAAATCTGTCACGGGTTACTTAGATTTACCTATGCCCGTGACAGGGGAAGCCACCCCGTGGGCCCCCCTCCCGGGGCCCGGAAAGGAGGGGGAAAAAGGGAGTGGGATAAAACAGCGACAATCTAAGGAGGAAAAACTTATTTTACTAAATATGATACCGAAATACAAGATAACACAATATAATATAATTGAGGCTAACAAATTGAACGAAACAGAGAGAGAGAGTCCCCGAAAACCGAGAGGCCTACTGTGAACTCTAGGCGACATGGCTGGAACGCTTCCCACTCTCCGAGAAGTTCGAGAGAAGAAGAAGGGCACTCCAGCCTGGGAACGAGATTATACAGCGTCCTGGTCCCGTGACTTATCATTAACCCTGTTGTTCTCTGGGATATGTAGTCTTCTTCTGTGGACTGCACATTCAATAGAAGTATCCATACTTTACATGATGTTATGATGTGGAATACTGATACTGATAGCAAAATTACAAAACCATGACACTCTGTGATATGGGACGAATAGAAGAGTTGTCTGCCAAATAAATATTTTTGACCCAGTGTCATGCTGTGTACTTAGATTTCTTGTTTACAAAATCAGTGAGTTTGTGTTCTATTAAGCAAATACATTTGTAAGGGTGCTTTTAAAAGTTTGATAGACTTAAATATATGTAATGTGATGTAAACTGTGCCTTTTCCACAGAATATTCCTGAGTTGCATAGAGCCTTTTGGCTCTTTGGCATTTGCTATATTAAAAACAGGAAAATTATTGAAGTTAAGTACTGTAGATTTCATTTTAAATTTTCACTGCAGAGTAATGAAAACTGAATAAGCAGATTAAAAACTGACTTAAAAATTAATCCTCAAATCTCTTCTTCAAGAGATTTTGGTCTTCAATTAGTAAGTCAAGATTTAAAAATTCACATTTTGTAGACCAAGGTTTATGCTGTTGTCATTCCTGTTGTTGCAGATAACCTGGATATAGCTAACATGCCATGAAAATGTCCTGTTTTAGTATCAGACTTTATGCATGAAAGAAAAATAAATTGCATATTAATTTCTTATACTAACATTTTTTGGGAAGAAAGTGTGGTCACTCTGGCTTATTTCAAAAATGGTGTAAAAAAGCTATTTCCAGAAAATAAAAGTTCTAATAGATTTTAGTTGACACAAAATTTGTAAGTACATATTTGTTGACTGAATTTGGAATACCGAGTAAAATTCTTACTCTACGGAAGGCAACATCTAAGCGCTCATTGGCTGCTGTAATATCATTTCATCTGTTTTAAATAAAATATAGTCATGATTGCTGCTGTTAAATACCTCAGTTATTCTTCATCTTTGGTGTGAGATATCCTTGTCCTACCACCCTATTTATTTTTGTATTTATCTAGTGAATTTGCTTCCACTGTAAAATAATTCTAGACTTTTTACTACTTCCTACTAAATTTAGGAAATCTGGAACAAACTTTTCCCTGGACTACCTGTGACTATTTTGCTGAATGAAATACACTGAAACTAATTATAATCTTGTAATCACAAGGGATTAAGAATCAAAGCTTTTTATCAGATTTTTAACATCTCTGAAATATCACTGATTGTTATGTAGGGTATTTTATTTCATAGTTTTAGATCCTTTAGAAAGTTTTTAGCTTTTGTTGATTTTACTTTATATATTTGCATTTAGGTCTAATCTCAGGGGAAAACAAAAATATCAACAAAAACAAACAAAAAATGTAACTAAATAAAACAAAACAGATATGTAGAGATTAATTTCTTCAGAGTTGTTATCAAATCAGTAGATAAAAATACAGTGTTTTTCTATAGGCTAGAATTCTGATTCTTCAATAGTTATGTAAATTTATTACAAGCATGTTAAATCACAGTCATCTTGAACTACATCAGATTTCCTTCCATTTTTCTAACTGCCTCTGGCAATATTTTACAATATACAGGACATACTTGTTCATATTATTTACTTTAAGATAAAGAAAATAATTTTAATTACATGAATACATTATTACTACGTAAGTAGTCTCATGACTCATCAGAAAGTCATTTAATTTTCACACTGAAAAAAACAATGAAATGTAAAAAATATATTGTTTTTTTTTCCTTCTGTCCCCTTTGCTCATCCAGTTGCAAACTTAGTAAACACAGAAATTGGAGCAAAGCACTGGGGGACCCAAATCTATTCTGCAGGTTATAACTATGTTTCATTAACAAGATTTATACCCTGCTGAGGAGAATGGGTTCTAGGCTCATCATTTCCAATCTTTTTATCAAGAATACGTCACGCATTTCCTCTGAAATAATTAATCTCCAAGGGAAAACACATGGACTAACTTGGCCTCATGGACTACCTCTAAAGCTCTGCAAACTACAGCCGTGGCACTAGTGATAGCAGAAGTAGTTTAACAATTTTGATTTATTTCAATCATGAAGTAAATAAACAACCAAACTGACCAACCGACCAAAGAAATAAGAACAAATAAAAAAAAAAACAAAACAGTCACATCCATGTAAAAACCTTGCTGCTTTTTTTCGTACTCCAGTAGCTAAGAGGCAAACATGTCCAGAAGGCAAACTGCCTTGTTAGTATGCAGTAATGTGCTTAAACCAACATACTGGCTCAGAAACAACCAGATTAAGTAATTTAATGCTGAGAGATGGAGCATAACACCTTGGACAAAGTAGCATGGCCATATGCCATGCAAATAGGCAACCTGGTTTATGTTTATTCTCACTAATGCTGGACAGAGAATGTGGATTATTTCTAGATAATGTCAAAACTCCATATTCACCAGGAAGTGAGGTGTTTCTTGTGTTTGGTTTTTTTTTCCTTCCCAGAGTTAAAGGAAAAAATATATATATACTGCTGCTTAATTTAGTCTAACTTGTAGTTTAAAACAAATCATTTAATTTCAGTCATGTTGAGTCCTTTAATAAGTCTTTGATAGAAGTAAAAAAAAAAAAAAAAAAAAAAAAAAAGTAAGGATCCATAATTTTATTTGATACTTTTCCCCAACAAGTAAACATCATTCTTGTTAAAAACATACCTTAATCTGGAAAACAATAATAATTAAAAAAAACAACTGTTTTGACTTTTTTTAAAACATCAGTATTTATTTCATAAGTTTACTTAAAAGACATTATTAACAGGTTAGTTTAAGTGTGAACAAAGATATAGATTGCAGAAGCAAGTGAAGAAAAGTGTTCTTTCAAGGGAATTTTAGGTTGTACATTGGGAGGAAATCCTTTACTCAGAGGGTAGTGAGATGCTGGCACAGGCTGCCCAGAGAAGTTGTGCATGTCCCATTTCTGGAGGTATTCAAGGCCAGGTTTGATGCAGGCCTGTGCAGACTGGTCTGGCGGGTGTCCGCCCTGCCCACAACAGAGGAATGGAGCTCTCTGATAGTTAAGGTTGCTTTCAGCCTGAGCTGTTCTATGATTTTAACTCTTTGTAAAGAAGAAAAATATATATTACTTTGAATATATACATTTCTTAGCACAAGTTTTCTTTCATTGTCCCCCATTGCTATTGGAACAGAGCTGTGAAAGTTGTTTCTGAGCAACAAAGAATATGGTCTTCTCTAGTTTGTACTGGAATGTCTGAAGCTCAGTTATATTTTAGCAGATGGAACAGGAGAAAAGTCTTTCTTAAGCCGTTTCTTTTTCTTTAAATCATGTTTCCTGAACACCCTGGTAATGTCCAACAGTAAGAAGGGTATTGAGTCCAGTGGGCCTTTCAGTTTTGAATTGTCAGGTGCTATTTTTTTTTCAAAATAATTGAAAAATGCAGTTATACTTGATATATATAGTGAATGATTAAAAGGATTCTGTAGCAACATTTTGTCTCTATCACAAAGATGCATCTGTTAGTTGTATATTTAAGTCCAGTGTTAGCAATAGAAAAATAGAATGTAGAAAAGAGAGCATTGCCTCATTTGCCAAGGAAGTACAAAGCACATAATTTACTTAAAGGTATTGATTTTTTTAGGGCTTTTTGAAGCTCTTTCTACATGTTGTCAGGAAAACATCTATCCTGGATCTATAGCCTTGACATTGTGAAATCATAGCAAACAGATTTTTGTTATGATATCATGGAAGGACGTGAGTTAGTTCTTGGAAACTATTGGCTGGTTTTATAACATTAGTCTAATAGTAGTGCCCTGTCTTTTCACACATTAACTGTATTTCAGATTTTTGAGGAGAGAAAGCAAATGACAAAGAGCAAAGAATGTTTTTGATTTTGCTGGTAATGTGCATAATAGTGGAATTTTTGTTACAGAATCACAGAAGTGCAGGTATTGGAAGGAACCTTATGAGATCGTGAAGTCCAATTCCATTGCCAAAACAGGTTCCCTACAATAAGGAGCACAGGTAGGCGTCCAAATGATTCTTAAATATCTCCATAAAGGTGAATTCAGAACTACTCTGGACAACCTGTTCCAGTCTCTATCACCTATATTCTAAAAAAGTTCTTCTACATGTTAGTACAGAACGTCCTGTGTCCAAGTCTTAGAACATTACTCCTTCTTCAATCGCTGTGAACCACTGAGAAGGGCTTGGCCTCATCCACTTCCCTCCCACCTCCCTTTAGATATTTATATATATCTATCAGATTCCCTCTCTGTCTTCTTTTCCCCAGGCTGAACAGGAACAGGTTACTCAGCCTTTCCTCTTACAGGAGATGCTTCAGGCCCTTTGTGGCCCTCCTCTGGACTTCGTACAGGAGATCCCTGTCTTTTTTGAACTGGGTAGCCCAGATGCAACAATGTGCCTATTTCCACAACAAATAACAATTGTAGGAAAGAGATGTCTGGTTTAAATTATGGGTGTAAAACTGGATCTAGAAATATGTAGCTGAGATATATGGGGATGAATCATTCTCGGGTTGTCTTTGTCCTTAATGCCCTTTCATTGTATTTCGTCTTTCATTGTAAATTTCAAACATATAAGACCTTCTGTTCCCTTGACGTGTTGTACTTCAGTAGATCAAGAACACTGACTGAAGTTATGTAACCTGTTGCTAGTTCAATTGCTCTTTTTATACTCTTGATAGAATAAAGTAAAAAGCCAGTCATTTCTATTCCACAGTTACCACGTGCACAAACACTTAAATAAATTAAGATTTGTAAATGTTATTTATTTTATGAACTTGGGTAGATGCAAAAGAAATAAATAAGACACCTCTCAGCAAGATCTGTACTGTGAGTGGGGTAAACACAGGATATCTCATTATCACAGAAATAGTAATATCTGCCTAAGGTGCTAATGGCTCTTTCTAAGCTCTCGTAAAATTCAAACACAAATATCAAACTGCAATGACTTTCAAGAAAGCCGAGTGCTACTTGAAATTTATTCATATAAGTTTTAAGAAATATCCCTCAGGGAAACAGAGAGACAGTTTTTCCTTACTACCAATAAAGCAGAAAACTCTCTGTGGAGCTAAGAACATATGACACACATGCACACACAAATAAATTAATAAATAAAAACAAGAAAGAAGGGCCATGAAAATGGAACTGAATGCAGCAGGCAAATTTAAAAGGTGCAATTCACTCTATTCTGACTGCTTTAACCTCCTAATTTTCTCTTATTTCCCAATCTGAAATCCAGCCTCTCTGCTTTTCAGGTCAGGCACTGAAGGTTTTATAGTTTATAGCAAAAATACTCAAAAAGCAATTCAGATATGAGTACTATCCTATGTTTTCTGAATAATTTGTGGCAATCTTTTAAAAGTAGTTCATATAACCTACATATTTATGTGGGTTGCTTACCATCAGAGAAAGTGGTAAAACCCATCAGTGCATAACCCCAAACCAAAACAACAATGAATGTAAGACAGTAATAGCTACTTTAGTCTGGTATCAAATGAGCAGGGACTGTAAGCATACAGAATTATATATGGTGAAAGTTGCTCAATAGTTTTCAAACTAAATTGTGTTTTAAACATGTTCCCTCAACTGCTTATGGGGACCTGCTTTCCAGAAAGAATTACTGAGATGCATTCCTTAGTGGCAGAGCATTTGGATCTTTGTAAGAAGGTTACATTTAACATCACGTTTTTCATTTTAAGGAGGGAAAACTGAAGTCTTCTATGGGGTAAATATTGTACCATGCCAAGTATTTGTAAACATTGGGTCCAATTGAATCAAGTACAGTTATTTAAATTAAGAGCTTTAATAACATTTTTATCAACCACAAATCCCAAAGTCAAACAAGTTTAAAATTATTTCAGAGGGGTTTTTATCTGTAAAACCTCATAACCTGCTTTTATCTTACTGAGAAGTTATGAAATGAATTATATATATTAAAAATAAAGAGAGAGAGAGAGAAAAAAAAACAGCTAATGCTATAAACAAAATGGAAACTGATCAACAATTTGCATGCAATCAAATGTGGAAATGCCACTGTGCTAAGCTTAATAGTTTACTACTCATAATCTTGCAGAATCCTTCAGAATTATAATTCTTTTTTGATCCTCTTACTACCCTACCTTAAAACCAATAATCGTCAATTTCTTTCATAAAATATTTTTTTTGCACAGGCTATTGGTATTCCTAAATAAAGTGATAGTAAAGTATTTTCAGTCTCTGGGAAAAAGCAGTAAAGGAAAAAGTAGAAAATAAATCAGTTTATTCCACTATTCTTATAAGTTACTCCCTCTACTTGGAGAAAATCACTCATCACAAAACTGTAGATATTGGAAGGGACATCTGGACATCATCTAGTTCAACCCCTCTCTAAGAACACCAGCATAGTTTAGTTCTGTGAACAGGGATAAAAAGAAATTAAAAATAAAAATTACAATGACGAGATTTTTCTGGTTGGAGCCTAGAAAATGTTGGCCAGAGCATAGCAGTCGTAAGGTGTGTGGAAAAGGGAACAGTAGCAATCATGAAGTACTCAATCAAGTCTCATATCATGACATTAGCATAAAACTTATTCAATTTTACCTATTTAAAGTTAAGAGCCTATCATTAACTCACCCATTTCAGCCACAGAAAGAGATAAGCGTTCCATACGGTTATTCACAATATCTTGATGTAGACGAATAATGTGGTCAAACCTCAATTTTAGACAAAGTAGGAAGAATCCCTAGCCACATTTGTGCAGGATATGTTGATAAATAAATAGTGGTGTACCAGGATAATAAAACCATTCAGAAGAAGCCATTTCAAAATGTAGTTATCTTACAAATTTTTCAGCAAGTAGCATTTACATCTTTGCTGTAATGCAATAACATGTCTGGTGCAATTACTTCCAAGAAGGCATAGAAGGCGTAGATAGAGAGTTGCACTTGCATATGCATTTCCCAGTGACGTTTTTCATATGTTTCCACCACTGAAAAAAAAAAAGAAAAAAAAAAAAATAATAAAAGACAGTGAAAGAATGATACTCACTACTTGTAATTTACCACTAAGATTTAATGCTTAAGTGATGAAGCATTAAAGCTTCAGCCTTCAGCTTCTGTTTTGGAACTTCATAACTGATCCTTTGAGAAGGAGCTTAGTGTGGAGTTAAAAATTCTAAAATAATGATGTCTCACTATTTTACTTCTTGGATATTATTGAATCACAAGGATCATAACATTTTAGAGAAGGTTAAGACTCATTATGAAATTACCTTTTATATTGGAATGAAATCACAGAACTTGAAGTCGGTTACTTTTTTCTGAATATATCAGATGGGAATTTTATAGTCTTTAAACAGATGAGTGTCTTTCCATTGGCTTCTGTTGATTAGAGTCAATTCGACGCAGGACCTAACTTACAAAGGGAGTTGTTTATCATATTTTACTTTTATTATCTTGAATACTTTGAAGTATTACAAAGATAAGAATTTTTTTTAGCCTAATGCTCTGAATTATTCCATTTTGTGTATAATTGGAAAGCTATAATTTTTTCTCTTTGCTGAAACTCAAGGTACTGGTAACTAAAAATAAGTCTGTTCAAAACCAGGAAATTTAGTGCTGAATCTTGATGAACTGAAGCCCAAAATATATGATAGCTGAATAAAGGATTTATTTATATTACCCTTGCATTGTAGGTATTACATAGATTTCTCAGAAAAGGATGAAACTGTATGGAAGTTGGGTATATTGAAAATATGTTGCTAAAATGAAGGAAAAGATTTTTCAGTGATTTCCTCTGCAGTATGAGACTGTATAAACACATTGCATTGGACTTCATAGGGACAATGAGTCTTAGAGAAAGTACTGCCTTCCAATATCAGTTCCAGGTGACGTGACAACACTTTCATGAAGTCCTGCAAGACTTTTTGCTTGAAATTTACTAAGCACAGCACAATGACAGTGACATTTTAGCCTAATTTCTTCTTTTTATATTTGGTCATTAAATTAATTTACTTCAATTTTCAATTACTTTTCCTTTTCTTTTTTATACTTTTCTTCATTTACTACTTGAGTAACCTACTTCAAGAATTTCAGATTTTGAAGCATATAGTATAAAATGATAAATATCACAAATTTCCCCAGATATTAGAGTAAAAAAAAAAAAAAAATCTAACAATTTTTGGGTGATATTTATTTATATCTCACAATGACAGTGATTCATTATATCCAAGATAATTGTTTCTGTTAATCCATATGTGTATGCCATAGGTTACCCCTGGAAACAGAATCATATATTATTATGAAAATGCAATTTGTAACATATACACTTTTCTTAGAAAAAATCTTTAATAATGATTTGCTGTAGTGAACATGATGAATTCAGGATTCAGAGTAGGAGCTTTTATTTCAATGTCTTGCTACAAAACCAATTAGAACTCACATAATTACAACAAAGAGGTTGCTATATAAAAATGCAATGGGCTGTACATAACCTATCCTGGAGGAAGAAAAAGATTGAAGGTTGATCTGAGGCTAAAATTCTAAGTAGGAACTCAACAAGCTCCAATTATATTCCAGTATTACCGTCCATATTCTTTCTGTCCTTGAAATTATTGTCTTACTTTTCTGTGCATACGTAGTAGGATAAGTAGCTTGTGGAATTTTATTGGATTCAATATTCAATAATTAAGTCACTGTGAATCTAAATCTATTTTTGTGTACAATAATTTGGTGTGTAGGATACTACACTGATCACCTCCACAGAAATGCTGCCTGAACTCTGAAAAAGATGTATCTATGCTTCTAGTCAACAAATGAAAAATTCTTCAGTGTCTTTGATGCTAACCCACTGCAGGAGCTACTTAATATTTGGTCGACACACTGCAATTTTCAGAAGTCCTGGCTATAAAGAAAGGAATAGTTAAAATGGATAAGGAACTAAAAAGTCTTGACTTATTCTATCAGTCTAGATTGAGCAATGATTTTTCTAAGAAGTCTCAAAAATAGATGAAAAAATGTAACTGACACTTCCACTTTTTTTACAAAATAGAGACCTGTGTTTCAATTAGCAGCCTACTAGCTACAAGTTACAGGATAAAACAAGATGTCAGCAAAAGGGTTTGAGTCATGTTGATCAACCTTAAAAAATTACAGGCTATGATTTCAAATTATGTACAGGAAGGCCTTGTAAATAGGTATATAAGTCATGTGTACAAAGCTAATGAGATGGGTTTCATGATTAATTGACATTTATGAACTAGACTCCAATTCCATAATACATCTAACAGTTTCATAAAACAATTATTTTCCCTGTAAAAGTAAAACCTATTAAAATATTTTAGTTTATATTTTGATTTGTTGATACTAAACAAAAAATTTCCTAGGTTTACAAGCATACAAATAACACGTCCTTTAGAGTAGCATGATCTACCATCACTAGTCATATTACTAACTTCATTTTTCTTCAGTATATCTTCCACAATCAAGTTGTTTTTTTCATTCTTAATAATCTAAACTTTGTTGGCTATATTTGAATTTATTTATGCTTTTCCAGGTTTTGAATGAGTTACTTGAAAACAGTTCATAATTAAAACTTCATAGTTATCTTCCTCAATGGCAAAGGCAATAAACAAGTTGGCCTCACTTTTATTTCCCTAACCTGAGGTGTTCTTAACCTATGGGAATTCACCCACTTATATAGAAGACAGTCCAAAATAAAGTACATATAACCAATTAAAGTGAAAAGAAAGTTAAAATGAGTGTCTGGAATGGAAGAAATCCCCTGGTGAGTGCTGTTATAAAGAAGGAGATATGTGCATCTATATCCTGAGCATCTATAACCTGAGCAAGATGTTTCTCCCTGTAAAATCACATTTGTTCTTTTATGTGCAAGTCAGGCAATCCTCACCAAGTACAAGAGGAAAAGCTTATAACTCAGAGTTTACCAAAATCAAAATTCTATTTATCATGATCAAGAGTTCATCAGTACAAACTTTAATGCATTCCCCATAAAATAGAATTTGGCCTGTGGCTAAGGAACTCTCTACTTTCAGCAGGAATGAGACTCTGAAGCGATGGACTAATTATCTGTGTCGCTGGTGAAAAGTGAAAAGCAGAGTAACAGGGGAAGGATAAGGGACATTTCTGATCTGCCCCCTTGCTCGCCCTTCTTCTTCTTACCCCCTGATGGGCCAGGCCCATCAGGAGTAAAGGAGAAAGTTATGTTTACAGTGGTCTAAGATGAGTCAATTTGTACCTGTATCCCCTTCACTGAATAAACTAAGTAAGTTTATGACATTTTTATGCCTAAATATCTTAATGATTAAAACACTGACATTTTTTCCAACTTTTATTGTAAGTACAATTAAAAAAAAAAAAAAAAAAAAAAAGCAAATGAAAAAGATTAAGTTTTTTATTCCTGAAAGTTACCTTATTGGTATAATATATATACAGCTATATAACTTTTTCTTTTTTTTTTTTTAAACCAGTTATCCTGTGGTTTAACAATGAACTGCCATGGTCCATTCAAACATACAGCAGGGCTTCACTCCCAAATTCTTCCTAATTTTCTCAGAAGCTGATCAAATGAATCCCCCTTGCTGAACAAATTGAAAATATTATCAGTCATGACTAGAGAAAATTAATTAAGAAGTGAAGAGAATATAGGAAGAAAGATTAAAAATGCATCATCTTTAATTTTGAGTTATTATTTTGCATAATCATCAGTACTCTCGTGATTGAAGGCACTCCTGAAAAACCATGCACACCATTTAAAAAGTAGCCTGACCTAGACATGAAAAATTATGTAAGATTGAAATGGAAGTGCCCCCATCCTTAGAGCATTTGTAAGAGAGATTTGTACCTAGAAATAGTAAGATATTTTGTGCTGAAAAATAGCAGGATATGACTGAGGAAACTTGAAGCTTTCCATCTTTTTTTTTTTTAACAAGAGCGATGAGAGTGATAAATACACAGTTAAACAAAGATTTGAGGATTTTCATGCTTCCTCTTCCTTCTTTTTCCATGTTCTTATGCTCTTCCCATCCCATGTTAAGATAATATAAGCTAATAGTAAATGCATGTATGATAACATCAGCTGGAAAAGTGGGTTAAAGATCAGTAGGTGATAACTGCAGACTTAGATATATAGCTTTAAAAGTATTAACTGGTCTACTGGGCTGGATGCATGTAGGGAGTAGCATGGCAGTTGTCCACTCCCCACCCCCTGCACTCCACCCCTTCATATCCCCACATCCCCACACACAATTAAAGATTAAACCCTGAAATCCTCTTAAGACAAGATAGACCCAGGAAAATGAACATTCACTGTTCTCTCTGACAAGTTGGCCTCAGGTGAGGACAAGTAACAATATTTCTTCATGTTCAGTTTTCCACACAGCATAAGACATTATTCTAATAAAAAAACATTTGAACCAGGAGGTGTGCCCTATTAATAGTCTGAAGTGTACTTGGATTAGGGAAATTTTATACTTCCTGTTATATTGTGTTACTTTGTGGACATACTAAATCATTGTATTTTGAGGCGCAAATGAGTTGATTTATTCTGAGAAAGTTGATTGATACACAGTTTTGACAGTGTAGGTTAAATTCAAACTGCTCACTGCATAGGAGTTTGCATCTCCTTAATATTTCTAAAGCACACCAAGGTTTTCAGGTATAAAGTATGTTGGAATTGTAAGAGTGTTTCTGCTTTGCAGGAATTATCTACCAAAAGAGAAGATTTGAACAGAAATTTTAATGAATTTAAGGGTATTACACAGCATAGTGTAGGAAGCATAAGACAGATTTCATGAGCAGCAATTAATGGGCTTTTTCATGTGGATAATTTGAAAAAAAGAATAAATAAGGAGAAGAATATCCATCAAAGCTACTAAGCCATTATGGAACACAAGCCGAAGATAAGGAGCACAAGGCATAAATCCAAAGTAACTACTGAAGACAGTCAAGTTACTCCACATTTATATCAGTTTAGCAGAGAGAAGGAAAAGGTCTATTGAGTATAATTGAAACAAGGAGTTTTTCATTAAGTTGAAAGGACTTTTACAACCGGAGGCTCCTGGAAACTCAGAGCACAACAGTTCTTTTTAAACAGTAGCATTTCACTTTTCTTCATCATTTTAATCTCTAGTGTTGGACAGTGCTTTAAAATTCACTCAGGATGTGCAAAATTGTTTACATCAGTTGTACTTAATGGAAAATACATATAAATTTCAGAAGGAAAAAAAAGTGTATTTTCTGTAAATGTTTATGTAGTCTTTTAATTTTTATGTCTTTTTTTGTTTGTTTATTTGTTTGGTTTGGTTGGTTTTGAGCTCTTATTTTATTGTAAAACTTATATGGATTTAACCATTGTCTGCTTTGCACATTTATGGTCATGGGTGAGGGAGTTACCTCAGGAAATGTAGAGATAACAATATCTTCTCATTGCATCACTCAAAGTTTAGGCATCTAACCAATAGGCAAAGTTCACATGAAGAAAAAATATTATTTCTCAAAATCATAGTTCAGTCAGCATATAAGGATTTTCTATAGTGTAGAGATAAAGCATATTAATGAAATTTATTCAGGATTGTGTTTGTATTTGCAACCATTCAAAGGGTTTGTTCTGTAAATGTTTTTGTTTAAGTAACAATATATACACACTGGATATATATAGATTTGTGTATACTAATATCTTCAATAAAATAATGCCTGTACAATGTTGTAAACATACATAAACATACGAAGCCTTTTCTTTTAGCTGGTAGAGATAGTTGATGATGTTATCTTGAGTTAATAGGAATGAAAATTGTACTACAAGAGCCACTGGATTTCCTTGTCTAGGATCAGCACATGTATAGGCACATTTCTTGCTTTCCCAATGAAAGGCTGATTAAAGCAAGCATAAATCATTCATTTCTCTTCCCATCTCCAGCCTTTCAAACTGATTTATATGAATGAAATTATTTGTTGCACTAATTTATAATTAATTATCTAATTCTGTGAATAGATTGATAAGAGAGAAAAAAAGAAGAAAAAAGAAAAAAAGAGAGCTTTTTTCACTTTCTGTTATTTGTTAACATTTTCAATAGAGTCTTTCTTTCTTTTTTTTCCTTGTTACTCCCTTATCCCCCAAAAGAGAGAAGAGATGCATGAAGGTCACTACTGAAGATTCATAAACCATTGTGAATAATGTCAGAACTATAATTTAATTAGTGGCCCATCTGTCACTTTCTGTTTGACGAGCACTAAATGTCCAATTATCATTTAATATCTGCTCTAATCAGTTCTGGCAAATTTTGCAGACACACTGGAGATGACATTAATAGATGGAAGTGAAACTACCTTTGCCACATTATCAGAAAGGGAAAGCTTGTGTGGTTTTTTCTTACAGTGAGGAAGGTATGAATTCATTCCAATTATCAACAAAGACATTTTACGTAGAACGTGTTGCTGTGTATTGCAAACTAAATCTTGTGGTTGATTTTCTCTAGAGTTTGAGGGGAAAAAAATCTTTTAATTTTTATGCTGTTTTTGTGGTTGCTTTTTTTTTTTTTTTTTTTTTTTTGTCCAAAATGATATTCAATATTGCATCATCAGTGCCTCCATCTTCAATCTCTTTATTATCTTCATTAATTAGTTTGTACCTTCTGTTGCTCCTTTCTCTTTCTTACATTAGACTTTGACAACATAAGACCCACAAAGTTTTTCACAAAGAAGGGGGAAAAAAGGCATGTTGGATAAATGCAAGTAGGTTTTTGAAAGCTGAAATATACAATCTAGGCACACAAAAAGTATTGGGCCTAAGATTTTAGTCTGTTTGTGGGACAGCAACTAATCACCATGTCATGACCTTTTTTTGGACAAAGAAGAGCAGAAGAAAAATGTAATTTTTAAATGGAATTTACAGCACATGTGTCTTGTCAGACAGGACATAGAAAATGACCACATGTTCTGAAGCATAGAACAGCATGCTAGTAAGATTGATGATCTATGAAACATGTATTGACAGCATTATAAAGCGTACTTTTCCACTTGTAATGGAAGATAAAATCCTGGCCTATCCACACTTTGGCTCAAGGTCAGGCAGCCCATACCTTCTTAGACTGAAGATCAGTAACAGCTTCTGAAACAGACATTTTGCTTGACAAGAAATTTCCTCTAAGAAACAAGAGCTGTTCACCTGACACTTTAGATTTTTGTCTGAACTCTGATTATAAGTACAATTCTTCAGAACTAAGGAAAATATGGAACTATATATATATATAATTATTATATGACTGCATAGATTTGCCACTTAACAGACAGTAAGATTGGGATTGCTGTCTGCAGTGATAAGAAAGCTAACTATTTAAGTTGATACAAAATAAAGCCCTTTTTACCTTCTGCTGTGTGTCTTGGCAGTGACTCAGAAGTAAAAATGTCATTTTTGATACTCCCGTATTTGCACCAATGCAACTGAGATTCTACTGAAACTAAATTGTCACACTTTTATTCTACACAGCTAAATATATATTATAGCATGGAGTATTGAAAATGGAGGATATGAAGTTTCAAGTAATGTATGTGATCAGGAATTCTCATTATATGCATCACTACACTTATCCTAAGACATATAACTCTCTAAGCTTGATGTGCATATGTGACATTGATTTAACAGCCAATTTTTAAAAATGTTTACAGGAAAGTTTCAAATCAAAGGAAAACAAATGGATTCCTACGTAAGAAAAGACCAGCAAGAACATGCATGCACACACAAATGAAAAAAAAAATAATAATAATAAAAGGAATAACGACAATACAGGAACATAGCATACAGTGTCCATGCCCAGGCATTATTGATACTGATTTCTTCTCCTGCTTTGGCTCAGAAACGTGGCTTCAGACACTGAAATGTAGGGCTTTGCTTGGAGATGAAGTAGTCATAGCAAAAAGCAAAGCCATGAAAGCAAAAATGTCTATCAACAGTCTTCTTTAAGAGAACAGAGTTGATTCTGAGAGTTTTAAATACCCATGGGAATTGAAAGAAAAACATTCACTGAAAGAGGGTATATCATAATAACATTTTGGTTTATATAACTACACACTAACTTTACAGTTTTCATCAGATCTTTTCTTTAGATGAAGATAACAGCAGTTTACAAATACCTCTGGAAGACAGAAATACTGCAATAGGAAGTGAATCCTGAGGACAGTGACTAACAGCCTGATAAACTCAAAGTATGAGGAAGTACCAAATATATATAATGAGTCTGAAAATCATTTTACATGCCATTGCCTAATTTATCAGTGCAGGTTAGGGGATGACCTGCTGAAAAGGAGTTCTGCAGAAGACTTGGGTGTCCTGGTGAACAACAGCTTGGCCACAAGCCAACAGTGTTACCCCATGGCCAACAAGAATTCATTTAAGAAAATCTTTTCCTTTAGAAAATCTTGGGAAAATGGTTTCTGTATAACTCTTTCACTGTCAACAAGTCATGTGAATATCAGTCAGGAGCTACAAATTGGACTTGAATGATGCTTTATCAGTAGAATACTAGGAGGTGAATATACCCAGTATATGCTACAGCAAAAATTGAACATGATTCAGGATAAAAAGGGACTAAATTGATGATTCTTAGTCAAGCAATAGCAGGCAATAGATAGTGAGCTGGAAAACGTATACCAGTAAATCACTGGACTGGTCTGTTCTCCCTGATCCTGTAGAGACACCTTTGCTTCTACATCCTCCTGTTCATCTGCTGCTAATTTAGGAGATGTTGTGCTTCTGTTTATGAAGGGCATGGTCTTGTTACCTTTGAAGTCAACGGTCAAACTGGTGTTACTTTCTTGGAAGCAGATGGGGCCATATGGCTTGCTTGCTAGATCATTGCTCATGTACAACACCCACAGAGATAACAGGTTTCTAACCAGGATGAATTGCAAAGTGAACAACAGCAAAATGAATGAAATAACTAAAACAACACAGAAGCACTGAGTTTTGTAATCCTCTTCTGGGTACATTTTGGCACCTCATTTACACCTTCCCAAAGACACACTGCAGGGATGGGTTGTGAAGGACTATAATGGGGCAGTGAATAATAGCAAGCTGATGTGAAGAAGGCCTGTTATCTCTGGAAAGGGAAGCATTAAGACTTAATTAGAAAGCTATTAGTTTCTTAGGCTGTTAATGTATGACTCTGTTGATGCCATTTTCAGTTAAAGAGGTTCCTACTTCCACTGGATTATGAAGTGCACTAGATGTGTAGTGCAGTGTTCTCTGTAACTGAACCTGAGTGTTGCTGTTACTAAGAACAGATATGAATAGTAGATGCTGTCAAAAAGCATGAAACTCAAATCTAATTTCTCTTCAGATATGACATCGAATACATCAATTTTAAATGCTGAGAGGAGTGCCCAGTGAAGCAACTAGAAGAAGCAAATGGGTATATTTCAGATCGGGATGTGAACTGCCATCTGTAAACTTTAGTAACATTATCACCTTAAGGATACAACAGAAAGTTATGAAGACACAGATATTCTCAAGTCATCACGAACCAGACAGTCTGAGAAGGGCTATCCCTGAACCATTACAGCGTAACAACAAAGCTCTGATGAAAGGAGGGGTAAATTAGCTGAGGAAGAACAGCAGAGATGCACTGTGTCAATTAGTTTGATCATCAATAGCTTGAAAAACCTCGGAATGAACTTCAGGTAGTGAAATACAGGTGTGCTGTGCAGGTAATGCTTTTGTTTCACTAACAGCGTGTCAACAGTTAATCGAGGCAACTGATTCATGCTCCTAACTGGAAGCAAGACTCAAATGCACATCCAGCTGTCTAAAGTTAAAGAGGTGGGGCAAGAAAGTGAGACAAAAAGTACTAACACAAAAATGCTCAAGTCATGGCTTTAGTAACATACGGTATCCAGCTCTATGGAGTTTTACCCTTTCTTGTTATGCTGTGTGTGGAAGGGGGAGAAGGGGAAGGGGGAGGACAGGGGAGGGAGAGGAAAAAAAAAAAAAAAAAAAGATGAAAAAAATGTCGTAGTTATAAAACGAATGTTTATCATGCATAGTGCATAGTGGTGCAGCTGAGGCATGAAAGCTCTCTGATGTGGATGAAGAGCTAGTCTCATTACCTGAGACCTGGCACCAACAGTAGGACTTCAGTCTTAACAAGCAATATCAGGTTCTTTATGGTGAGCCCCAACCATCAGATTTGCAGAGATATTTTTGTGCTAGGCATTAATATTTTAGTTTAGGGAGTCAGGTTTTGAGTTGTATTCATGAAAATAAGTAGCATCTTTAAACAGTGCAATGCAATGCAATGCTCACCTATAATCAGTACAACCATTACCAGCAGCTGTCCATCACAAATACTGCTAGGAGAAAAGAGGTCAAAATAAAATAGAAATTACAATTACAGTACCTATGTTTTCAAAAGAGAACTGTTTCTATTTTACCAACCTATAATTTGCTAGAAATGTTGCAGTGTGTACTTGATATCATCTATTTACTTATTTGCATAATCGTGGTTCTGCTTAAGATGAAATTAAATATGTATAGTTTATAGAGAGAGTATGGAAAAACTGATAAAAAGGATAAAAATAAAGACATAGAAATTAAAAAGCATCTTAATTAACTCTGCAAATTTTTCTTATCTATGTACTTATCATGCTTTGGAGACCAGCTAGGAGTTTTTCCCTTTAAAAAGTAAATGTTTTGCTATTCTCATTTAATAAGAACCCTGACAGTGAAGATGATAATGATATAATATTTCAGTAGTTCCTGCAAAATCTCCATAAAGCGTAGGACCCTAAAGTGACTGCTGTACAAGGAAGTCAAACTACAGTACAAACAGGTTCTGTATAAGCTTCTTTTTGTGAAAATCTGTACACAGTGACTCAAAAGCAATGATGTTGCAGTGGTACTGCAGGGAGAAATATATATTTATCAGAGAGAGTTCATATGTGACTTAAAGAAATATACAGCTTATTTGTGTACATATTTTTTGATATAAGTCTTTGGCACTATTTGATGGTAGAAGCTGGCCAGCATAAGAGGCCCGTAAACAGAAATCTTTTACTCTCTTGAAAAGCCAAGGGCAGGACATCTGTCACAGAGCTCACCTGCTCATGCTCAGCAACTCTGTCACAGCTCATGAAGCTTCCTAAAGAAGTATCAGATATGACTGACACTATCTGAATACAGAAATTGTCTGGAAATGGACAAGCAGAGACTTTTTAACCAGCCATCAAATCACTGTCATTGTAGTGGCATGGGTGCTTAACTTCTAAAGGGAAACCCAAACAGTCCTTCATTTTTCTAATGGACTGAGAAGTGTTATACACAAACAAAAAAGTTTTGCTTTCCATGCTAATCCTATTTTTTATGTAACTGATGGTTTAAGGGAATTTCCCTGTTTCTGGTGACATACTTCAAGATTTCACTCTGCCTTAAGAACTGCTTCAATCTGAATCTATTCCCTTACCATTTTGAAGGATTCAAAGCCAACGCACCTCATTCTTATTCTTACTAAATTTTGTTTACATTGTTCTTCTGTTCATGTTTTTTTCTTTTTTTCTTTTTCCTAGACTATAGGTCTGCTACTACACGATTCTTCATTGTATGCGTGAAACCGCTGGTAAAATATGTGAGTTGTCAGGCTGGGCTGCTTTTTGTTGTTGGAGTTGTGTGTATTTGTAGTTGTTTATATGTTGTTTGTTTGTGTTCTTTTTGACATGTGTTTAAACATAGCCCTGTATATGAGCTAGGAAATATATGGCATTGAGATTATTCAATAAGAAAACTCATTTCCTGGGGGTAAAGGTATGATTTGAATTCTAAAAATTCTAAAAATTGCTAAAATATTGAATCTGTAGTGATTTATGTGCTCTTTTGTGCAAAGAAGGGTAAAGGAAAACCCTAGGAGCTATTAACCTGTCAGCTTCACCTCTGTGCCAGGGAAGAGCACATGACTTATGGAATCTGCACTAAGGCACATGGAAGAGAAAGAGGTGAAATGGAACAATCAACATGGCTTCACCAGTGGGAATTCCTGCCTGATTATCTCCATGGTCTTTTATTATGGTGTAACAGCAACAGTGGTCAAGGGAAGAGCCACTGATGTCATCTATTTGGGCTTCAGGATGGACTTTGACAAGGCTCCCCATAGCATCCTTTTCTCTAAATTAGAGTTGAATTCAGTATGTGGACTGTTCAGTGTATGAGAAACTGGTTGAGAGATTGCACCTACAGTGGTGGTCAATGTCTCTGTGTCTAGGAGGAGATAAGTCACAAGTGGTGTCTGAGGGGACAATACTGGGATCACTGTTCTTTAATACCTTTATCAGTGATATCTGCAATGGGATTGAGTGCAACCTCAGCAAGTTTGCGGATGACATTAAGCCACATGATGCAGACCATACACCAGAGGGGTGGAATGCTATCAAGAGAAACCTGGACATGCTTGAGAAATGGGCCCAGGAGAACCTCGTGAGTTTCAACAAATCCAAGTGCAAGGCCTTCCACCTGGGTCATGGCAGTCCCTGCTATCAGTATATTCTGGGAATGTAATAATAGAGCACAGCTCTGCTTTCAAACTAAAATGTCAGATTTAGATTGCATATAAAGAAAAAGTCTTTTACAGTAAGAATGAGGCTCTGGAACAATTTGTCCAGAGAGGTTATGGATGCCTCATCCCTGGAAACATTCAAGGTCAGGCTGGAGAGGGCTTTGGACAACCTGATCTAGCTGTAGGTATCCCTGCCCATTTCAGGGGAGTTATTATTGTATGATTCTGTGAAACTTAATTTTCAGAGGTAGAAAGTAAACAGTTTTTTTTCTAGTTCTCTGAAGTCCTCTGTTTTATTTCACTCTTCCCCCTACTATGCTAGAAGTAGGCTTGTATCCTTACAATTATTTTTTCTTTATTTGTGGGGGAGGTAGAGAGGAGGGTGAAAAGTGGGGGAAGATTTCCAGTGTTTTTGTTTTTTTTTTTAAATGGGAGAAATACTCTACCTCCTTTAGAAAGCTCTTTATTTGTAATAACATCAGTCAAGATTTTTTTACCATTCACTGAAGATTAAGTTCTCTGTTATTCTCCTCCCTGCTGAAAAAAAAAAAAAAAAAAAAATATTGAATTTATCTGAAAAGATACCTGTGGTGGACAGTTACAAATTCCAACCCTTGCTTGTTTTAAAGTTAAGGTCAGAATGAAAGAGGGAGTTTAAGATGCTAAGTACTTACGGCAAGACCTTGAATGCACATCTTGAATAATAGGCAGACAGTTGAGTTTGCATGAGTCCTGTAGCAAATAGGTCCTTGAACAGTCATGCTGCTGCATTCAACATTAGTTGCAATCCGTAAGTGGTTTTCAAGGGTAACTCCAAAGAAAGCACATTAAGATAATACAGCCTGGAGGTAAGATCACAACTGAGAGATGGGAATATATAAATACTCTTCCTTTAAAAATGAGCAGATAGTTCTTGAATTGTCTACTTAAATCCTTCTCATAATGAAGTAACAGATATCAGTGCAGGAGCAACAATAATAGGTGCTTTCAGTTAATTTATAACATTTCTCAGTGTCTCCAGATTCTGGTGTTGAACTTCCATATTTCTTTCTCAGGAATCCTTAATTTAGGAAACTTAGGCAAAACTGACCTTCAACATATAGCCCTTGAACCAATCCACCCCATAAGGGAAAAGAAATTAAAGTAAGTGGTATATTTAACTATAAAGTACTCTTTCCTTTTATAAATCTATTTAAAAGCCTCCATGTAGAAATATCACAAACTTGTTTCTGAAGTGTCTCTTGAGAACAAATGCTTTTCTCATCCATTCTCACTTTCTTTTGTCTTTCAGAAGTTAGTAATTTAATTACTTTTGTCTTTATATGATCAAGTCTCTTTCAGAGTTTGTCATCTTTATATTAACTGTCTGTTGGAATAAAAGATGCACTGAAATAAAAATCAAATTTTTTATACTGTTTATACGTAATCACAAGAAAAAATAAAATAGTTTATTAGGTGTTAAGAATTAACACTGTGCTTAAAACAAGCACAGAACATACATCAGCTACAGTCCATCACTTACACATGTTTGGAAAGCTAAGTCCAGGCTTCCAGGTGAGCTTGGTTTTACAGAAGTGCACCAATACTTTTAAGAAGGCAAGCCTCAAAAATTTCTCTGCCTTGAAGAGAACTTGAAAGGCAAAATCTGGGTTGCTGAGATCTTTGAAGTATATTCAGTGTCATTCTTAAAGGTATTTCAGGGTTTTCTTTTGTTACATTGTGGAATTTAGCTCATTTTCAAATGTAAGATATATTTTTGAAATCTTATCACCACTGTCATTTTGAGAAGATATACTACTAACTCAGAAAAAACTGAAGTTTCAACAGACACTATTATTTTTACATTTTACAAGTAATGTAGTACATGTACTAGCAAATTTATAGTAGTCTCAATTGTAACTGTTATTAAAAATATGTGGGAGGAAAATGTTGGAGAAGAGAACAAAATGGGAAGTATGTTAGCTACCTGTCTATCTATGTTACAAGTCAGATGAACATGCAGAATACATATGAAATAAATGTTATTCATATATTTCGCTTCTGTCCCTAACTTTATTTATCAACAACTGTATTTTATGCTGCCTTAGTTGCTTACTGAACTAGAACAACTTTCCAGAATAAAAAATCCTCTCCTACAGACATAATTTGAAATGGAATTCTCTTTCAAATATCAGTTGTTTTTCTCTAATGTTAATATACCTGTTTTCTTCAACTTCTCTTACTCTTTTTTTTTATATGATGCGCTTATTTACTCTTTTCACTGGTTCACTTTCTTCTTTAACTTTATAAATCCTGACTGAATATATTGCTATCATTTATTTCTTCACATTTCAAGAACCATTTTCATAACTTCTGATTTCACAGCAGTTTCTCTTTAAACAATATTATCCTCATTTTCTTAGACAAGAAGAAATGAAGAACATATTATTCTTATAGGCAACTACTATGTCAATGTAATTAATCCCTTCCTCATTCATTTTCATTATTTCAGAGCTTGAGTATCAAAATGTTTCTGTGTTTTTCCATTTATTTCTTATTTTGCAGCTGTATATGAATACCTCCCTTACAAGAACAGACTGAGAGAGATGGGGCTTGTTCATCCTGGAGAAGGCTCTGGGAAGATATGAGAGTGGCCTTTCAATATCTAAAGGAGGAATATAAAAAAGAGGACAAACTCTTTAGCAGTGCCTGTGGTGATAAGACAAGAGGAAATGATTTCCAGATTTCCAGAAGATAGATTTAGGTTGGATATAAAGAGAAGTCTTTGACTGTGAGGTTGGTGAGGCACTGAGACAGGTTGCCCAGAGAGGTGATGGATAATCCAACTCTGGAGACATTCAAGGTCAGACTGGATGGGGTTCTGAACAACCCGATCTAGATGTCCCTGTTCACTGCAGGGTAGTTGGACTAGATGACATTTAATGGTCCCTTCCAACTCAAAAGATTCTATGATTCTATGATTCATTTACTTATTTAGGAGATAGAAAAAACTTTATTATTTTCCATATGGAATTTTGACCTTTAAAAGTGGACTTTTTATCAGCGTGAGTAGTTCACATAATACCTGTAGCTGATCAAATCAAAGATCTTTCTGACACATACTGTTGTGTCTAGCATTGGCCAAAGGAAGATACTGTGAATAGTTAGAAGGATGACAATATTTGTGTCTCTGTCAATATTCTCAACCCTTTTCAGCTCATATACTTTCTGATCTAGGTGGGCTTTCTTAGTAATCACTAAATTCCGTGTACTTCTGTTTCCTCAATTTCACCCATTTCTTCTGGAACCTATGTATGCCAAATTTCTGCCATACAGGTGTCTAGAAAGGCAGGTTAGTTATCTCTACTATTTTTATTTTAGAGTTAATACTTCTAAGGGGTATAAGATATATGTTAAAAAAAAAAAAGACCTTTTGCTTGCTATGAGAAGATATATCAGAAGACAGATTCTTGGTGCACTGATCTTTACAAGGGTGAAGGGAAAAAGAGAATTCCTAGTTGCAATCAGTTTCACTTAATAGATACATAATACATGCACAGAGGCATGGAACAACCTTGCTTGTTCCCAGAACATTCTATTTACTATACCAGGTCCTATAAATTGCAATGCAGGGACTAACAATTTTTGTGGCAGATCAACTGCTTAGTCAGTGCTTATTTTGAATGATGATTGTGTATGTGCAGGGGAGCAGATGTGTCCTTTCTAAGTGTTAAAAGGGAATTGCCATTGTTGGTAATTCATGGTTGGTTTCCATACAGGAAGTCTTAGTCCCTTTAAAAAAAAAAAAAAAAAAAAAAAAAAAAGTTATTTTTTTTCAGTAGTTGGTGAGAAAACTACACACAAGGCATTTATTTTCTTCCCAGTGTTTTAAGTTAATGGTAAAGGTTTAGATTTCACTTTCCAGTATCTTTGTTAGCTTAACACAGTACAATTTAGAGTGTAAAGGGGGAGAAATGTTCATTTTTGTCACTGGCAATTGTATCAGTGACGGTCAAAGAGTGATAGAGGCCAGAATACTTGATAATTTGCCTGCAGTGATGCTTGTACTCCTTGGGAGTTGTTTGAATTAAACACTGCCAACCAGGGGAAAATCAATAAAGTTGTTTAAATGGTTTCAGAGGGGCCTTTGTGATGATTGAATATTACTCTTCTTACAAGACCAAGAGCAGCTTTTTTTTTTTTTTTTTTTCTCCAGCGCATGACCAGTAACTAAAATTATTCAGACCGAGAGTTCAAATGAAGGCTGAAGGTCTTCTTTTCTTATTGTCTTCTTCTACTGACAGATAGTTTTCATTTTCTTTTTCTTTCTTTTAGCTAAAGTAGAACAAATCAATAAACCTCCCAGAAACAGCAGCATTAACATTTCAAATTGTCCTTATTTCCATCTAAATCTGCAGAAAAGAAAGGCGAGCAGCAACACTGATTTATGCCAGTTGAGGATATACTCTAACAATTCTCTGGGTCAGATTACTTTCTCTCAGTTTGTCTGTGAAATGATGTACTCAAAAAAAAAAAAAAAAAAGAACTGATATAGATTTTCATAGTATGCAGTAGCATAAAAGTTTTATAATATAGTTTGAACACTTTTTAATGATATATAACAGCCTGAAGAAATTAACTGAAAAGAATTCAGCATCCAAAGCTATGTTTTATGAAGGATGTGGAAAAATATATATGTTAGCTGCTTGTTCAGAGAAGGTAATAAGTCTGAGAAAATCTGCAGCATGTCCATATGTAGAATTTCTTCACTCAGATGAAGACATAGGCTATGGTAGGTAGGAATTTTTTTAAAACCTTGTTTACAATGCAAGCAGAATCTTGACCTTATAATAAGTCAGCTAAACAAGTAGCAGTTTATAGTATTCCTTATTAATCAGGCTTTGCTGATGTCAAACTAGTGGCAGCTGAGCACACTTTTTGTCTACATCATTGTTATTATATAGATACATATTTTTATATTTAATAATATATAATAATATATCACTATGATATATGTAATATATACACAAATAGTGGTTATATGTATATGTAAGAGATCTGAAAGCACATGAATTTTAAATTTTCACTGCAAATCAGACATAGTGTGGGAAAAGAACAGATAGAACCTAATCAAGGGAAGTATGACTTTTGGCTCCTCTATCTTTGTTTTCCTACTATTCAGCATTTAACATATGTCTTGATTACCTTGTTAAAATAACAAAAGTACCAACTCTAGCTATGGAAATGTTTTGAGACCTCATTAAAAGTTGTGACATTTTTAAAGCTTCATTGGAAATTATCCACTGTGAATGAATGGTACATTTTAGAATAATAATGAAAGGAAGTATGCCAACACAGGAAATAAATAAAAATAAATAAAAAATAAAAAACACAAAACAAATAAAAACATACAAACAACAAACAAACAAATGCCACAACTATAATTCCAAGTCTTTACAGTGTTCTTTTTCACAGTTCTAGGAGATGGTATGAAACAATTAATTTTGTCCCAGCTATTCCTGTCATGTACAAATGATAGTGAACTTTTAGAGAAGTGATATGCTTTTCTTTTGGAGCACATAACCTGGTACAGCAATATAAAGAATACATATTTATACATCCTTTCTCTCTTTCTCTCTCTGTTATCTAAACATGGAAATTAGGACATGTATTTTATGGTCAGTATCTGTGTCAGATTATACTCCTCATCCCAACTTTTGGTTTAGAAAAATTCATTCAGCAGTAGAAATCATCTTGATTGCAAAAAACTATCCTCTATATCTGGCATATGCCTCTAAATTTTGCCTGCTCCTCTATGCAAAGACTGAAGTGTTTGTTTGTTTTTTTTATTAAAAATTATTTATTTATTTATTTATTTGTTTGTTTGTTTGTTTATTGGTTTAAATTCTATTTAAAACCATCTATTCTTGTCTTGATCAGGGTCTAAATAAATAAATAAATAAATAGAGAGAACAGACATAATAATACTGACACACATTAAAATATGCCAGTATGTGTTGAATTTGCATAAAAAAGTTTCTTACAATTTTCAGTTAAGAGGTGGAGGAGTACATGTTCTCTCTTAGAGTTTTCAATTTTAATACATCTTGTGTGATTACATCCTCAAATCTTAATTTCTTAGTATAGTGTGAGGAAGTCAGAAATAAAAAAAAAATAAAATGTTGAGGGGAAAAATTCCAATCTGTCATTTAAATATCAGTATGATTGTAGCAATAGGGAACTGTTCTTAATTGTCAAATCATAAATAGCTCATCTATCTTAACTGGTAAATTATTTTGTCTATGTGTGCTATTGACCCTCTACTGGAAAAGTAATAGTCCAGTCTTGTCTAGTGCACCCCACGGTCCTCAAGCCAGACTATAGTGTTGAAGTTTTTAGTTCAGTTTTGTGTCTATCTGCTTGGAGTCAATCAAACACATTAGTAATTGTGGCCATGGACATTTTCATCCATTAAACAAACAAACAAACAACCCCACCTTTATCATCTAGAAATGATTATCTTTTGAAGTATTTAGTATTCCACCTGATGAAAAGCCTAATTAAAAATACTTGCATTAGTTGATTTTTTAAATTCCAGTGTTGATAATAAATTTTAATATCTGGATTGTCTCATACGTGACATTTGCTTTCATAAGCTATGCAGTTATCATAAGTTAATCCTGTACAGAAACTAATCAAAGAAGGTGTTACACAATTGTAAAACATATGATTAAAGTGAGGGAAGGCAAAGCTCATGTAAAGAACTGAATATTATAATCAAATTGCCACTGAATGGAGATGTGAGGACCTCAAGCTCAGTTTAATTAGGCCACTGAGTGGAATCCCCTAAGACTGACAAGAATTGAGCAGCTAATAATCAGTTTGTTCTTTACTGATTACCAGCTAATCATGTCCCAAACACAGCCCCTTCCCCCTTTCTCATAATGAATATATTTGCAAGCCTTTTTTCTAAACTCTGCACCTTTATGGGTGCACAAGCCCTAATCAGCTAACTTCAAGAGCTTTAATAACTAGTATCTTTAAAGGTCCACCTATTGTTTGTGGAGCAAATATTTGTATCCTTCAGTATGAAGTGATGAGAAAACCAATTATGCAAGAGCAGCAGATTTTGTTACCTCAGTTTCAAAAATTAATTTCCAATTTCCAGCAGCTGAGTGTGTCTCTGCCAAGTGCTATAATTTTGTTTACAAAGTAGAAAAACCATTTGCACTCAAGATTTCTTGCGTATCATGGCTGTGACTTCTAAGATATCACTGTAAAGCTTCTTTTCTATAATATAAAACAATAAACTCACTTTTTATGCGTCATATTTCATTGGAATTGTAATCTCAAAGGTTCTTGTCTACACACCCAAGTCATCTGAAAGCTATTGACTTTGTTAGACCTTCTGTCTGGTTTGTCATATTATAGACAACAAAAAATATATGATTAGAGATTCATCTAATGACTCCAAGTGAAGCAAAAAGCCAAGTAAAGCAGTAGAAATGTATCCACCAATTGCAACGGGACAAACATATATCTTGGAGTATTTTTAGATGAAAAGAGATAATGTCCATTGTTTCTTGGAGAGCATTTTGCTAAGAAAGTGCTATTTGAACTCAAAAAGTACAATTCAGGGCAGTAAACAAAGCTTACAAGCACAAATAAACCTTTTTATAGAAATAGCTTCCATAGTGTAAGCCACTTCTGTAACTGGGAGGTGGATGCCAAAATTTTGTGTGTATCTCAGTTTTCATCTGTAATTTCCTAAATGCCAAGCAGTTCTGCCATCTTGACAGACCTAAGAAGGTCAGCAAGTCATGAATATGTCTCATCTTCTCCCACACCAGCAGTAAGTCCTACAGAAACCAAAGGAGGCTTTTATTCAAAATCAGTCAAACATTAAGGAGGTGACTGCAAGTTTTTGCCTTTTAGCACAGAGAGGTAAGAAAACCTGCATAAAGGGTTCATAAAATTAATTCCTCTGGCTTGAATCTTTAAATAAATAAACAAAAAGGAAAGAACCAAGGAAGAGTTAAAGTGACTACATTAAGAAATTGATTGATGTGTTGCTCCTGTGCAGTGTTCAGCAAACCTTTCTCTGGAGAGGCTTTATTGGTTTGCTAGTACTAAATTTTCCAAACACATATATATCTTCTGGTGCACAGCAAGTTTGTCACTGTTGAGAAACTACGTCAGCCAAGTTAGAAAAGTTAAGAGCCTGTAAAACCTAAGTCATCCAGAACTGTCACTAATGGAAAAAATAGACAGAGATATTAAAGAATTTCAAAGTTATATGAAGGTTGGGATTTTAGATGAATAAGAGTGAAAGGTAGGAAAAAATGGGTATTGCATTTTAAGATATTTGCAAATAAGCATGGTAACTTAGATAACACAAAAAATAATAATTAAAAAGAACAGTAGTATGTCAGCCTATCTTCTTAGAACTGTAAAACAAAAAAATGAAGAGATAAAATACTTTCAATCATGTAAAAATAACAGGAACTGAAAACAGCATTAAGTAGCATTAGAATAATAAAAGTAGTTTTTGCTTCCTTTAAAGCCTGAAACATGCATAAGTTCAAGGCAATAGCTAAAATCTTCATTTTCTTGCTCAGAGTAGTACAATTATTTCTATCTCCTATAGAATTTTTACTTAGCACTTTCTGTGCTTAAGATTTTCTTAGAGCAATTTTCCTCAGTTATTCAAAAATCGATTGACTTAAGAAAAGTCCAGTCACTTTTGTTTTTTGTTTGTTTTTTTTTTTGTTTGCTTGTTTTCTGTTTTACACCAATATAAGTGAGTGTAGAAACTAGTGTCTTTTGTAGTACAGTTTTCAAAATTTGCCAGAAATCACTGAGGTGAGTTTATTTATGTGTATGTAGTTTCTTTATTTCCAGTAAGGAGAAGTGCTGGGAAATATGAGTTTAGTGATTGACCCTCATTTCTAAAGTGAGCTGAGGATAAACTGTTTATTTATATCTATTAATTATATATATTTTTCCTGACCAAGTTCTGTATTGAGCATGACCAGCAGAACTTATTATCTGAATCCAAATACAGTGTTTGTAGCTAGGGCATGCAATTCAATAAGCCACATGCTCTTGGGAGTACAGTCCTCCCTAAACCAGGTGAAACATGGAGGGTGGAAAAAAAAGGCACAGATATGACATGGCATGTTTTCAACAGTAGAGTCTAATATACTTTAAAATAATATGGAGGTACATGTTCTGCATCTACAGGAATATTTCTCATTTGCCACAAATCAGGCTCCCCCATCCACCAAGAGCAACCTCTGCCAGTGAATTGTTGCACTGTTAAAAAGCTGATATTACATTCTACTACAGCACACAGAAATAAGAGATCCTTACAAATGACAAGCCACAGCCATGAAAGCCAATGACACGGGGAGCACTTACAGCCGATAAGAAGCATTTACTCTCTGGCACTTCAAAGGCTTCTCCCTGGGATGCCTTTAATCCTACCATGCACCTTAAACCCAGTGCTCTGCACTGCAGCAAGAGAAGATGAAAGTGAAAGCACGTAGACAATGGTGTGACAAGCAAATTTAACAAGATGGGCCATGTGTATGACTGATCATTTATTGACCCAAGAATTATGAGAGTGAATGTAATAATGAGTATGTAATATTACTAATAATAACATAAATAATAGTGTAAACAAATCTGTTTTGAGGACTATTGCTTTAATCAGTCACAGTGTCTGCCTACATAGCTTGGAAAGTTGTCTTCAGTTAGGATGAAAATTGAGTAATTAAAAAATTAAACGCACTGCAGCACTGGAAGAAAAAAAAAAAAAAAAAAAAAAAAGTTTATGTTTTTATGTTACCAGCAAACTATCAAAGAAAATGAAGGTTTGTATGTCTCAGATAACTGACATGTTTGCTCTGGAAAACAGAACATTTTTTGTTTCCAGACTTCTCCATGCTTACAGCACTACTCAGTTGAGAAACAGTGTGACTCAGACGCAATACAATGACTTCCAGCTTTGGAAGAACAATGAAATGCAAACTCACACCTACTGATAAATGAACTGTTTCATTTTAGTTCTGGGATTTCTTTTAATTTCAAATTTTCAAGATGCACTGTAAATTCTTTATGAGGTCGTCTTTTTTTTTTTCTAATCTGTGTGCACTTAGACTTGTTCAGATGTATCACCTTTCTAACTCCTTGCAAATGTCATACCTGACAGGGAAAGATGCTTGTGTTTTTTTGATGGTGTTATTTTTTGTTTCTGTTTTTGTTTGTTTGTTTGTTTTTGCATATATATTTTTGCTCTTTGGAAAAAAAAAAAGGTATATCTTGAGACTTAAGGCTTATTAGCTGGTTAAAGACAATTACAGCTTCTGTGTTTCATTTTCTTCTTATTTATATCAAGAAAATTGAGAAGGAAAATACCTATCTATGTTTTGTTTCTGTTTGTGTTTAGAATATATAAACAAAAATGTCTGGTTTAGCATTTACTAGAACTGGGAAAGAATCATAGCTGTAATCGATCACATTTACTGTGCTTTAGACCAGGATTTCTTTTTAGTCTCAGAAACTCCTGAGCTGAAGCAAAAAGCAAAGTAACAGTAGAACTAACTACTACCTGGCTAACCATAGAATATAACTATGATAAAAATAATCAAGCCAAAACATATTTGACTTATGGTACGCTACATGAGAAGTCCTGACATAATATTTAATATAGTCATCATCCCAAAGTGATAGAAGAGAACTCTCACCTATCCAACTTTATTGGAGGAAAAAAGCTGCAACACAGATGTTCAAGCTGTGCCAGCCTTCTTTTGATCCACCCTTTCCTTAATAAATACATTTGCAGCAATGTTCTCAATACAGTACTCAATAGCATGAACATGAGATAATCTTGACCAAAGTAAATATATTTCTCATACCTTATACTGATAAAACTTAGAATAAAGATAGAAATAATGAAACTACTATAAAATAATGCTAGTTAACTAAAAAATTGCTTCCAAGCCTAAATCCTGGCCTCTCATGGGGACGATATTTCTATTAAATTTGTAGTTATAGTTCACTCACAGAAAAACATACAGTTCTTGTAATTTTTTCAAGTGTAGACAAAATGTAAAAAATTAGAAATGTTCTACAGCATATCAAATATAATTATATAATTGTATTTATTCAGGGAATATTCTATTTGCATTGTATTTCAATATTCAGTAGCTACTTTAGAATATCTAGTAATTATATTCTGCAGCTAAGACAAAGCTGCTTGTACTTCAAATGTAGTCCTGCTTGATGTATTTCACCTGTTTCTGTAATACTGAAGAACTTATTTAATGTAATTATGCTTCATCACTTTGAAATTTCAGAATGATGACAACATAGTACTATGATTCCCTCTGTTTAAGAATATGGGGACTATTTTCAGTAGTTTCTATTCGCCATCCTCATTATTTTGACAAGTTTTTATACTGTTCATCAAAGAATACATATTAAGTGTACACTTTGTGGCTATCAAGAGAATTTTCAAACTCATAAAATTGTATCATTATTCATTAACTGAAGTGAGTGATTGGTGTCCTATGCCATGAATCTTCATTTTATTATTCTGTATTAGGTATTAAATGAAATTTGAAAACTCTTCACGTTGGCTAAAATGAGGCATTCTTCAAGATCAATCCTTTTATACCTCTCACTGATTCAAGCTGAGTTCCTTACATTATCGCACATAGTCTTAGATGGATATGAAACTTCACCTGATGCAGTGATTAATTACAGCTTTATGGATGTAACATCAGTAGAGGAGTTACTGTAATATTGCAGGCAGTGCAGTTCAACACTGAATTTTTTTTGTTTTTATATCATGATGTTTCCATTAAAATATTTTTTTTAATTATTAGTAAAATAGTTTTTATCTCTAAGACCTTGTTCAGTTGCAAAAAAAGATACATGCTTTAGGAAAATATATGGAGCAGAATATTGCTGGAGGCTGGAGGGTCAGGATTCTCCTTTCATTAAGCTGAAACAAAATTTATTTCACATTAAACAGAAATGCCTTCTGAAAGACTCAGCTGAGGTGGGCTGTTACTATCAGCTCTATGTCAATGGCACTGGTGAAGGAAATCTTCCACACAGCTATCACCAGTGGATTGAAAGTGATTGGTATTACAACTGTTCAGGCATATTGGATTGTTTGAGATCTGCTTATATATTCAGCATCTTTCCCTGGCCAGGGAACAACAACAGTGGCACTGGATGATTCTGTTACTTCCAAACCCTCCTGAAAGTGTAGTGACCTGAGTGAGCTATAGCCCCTCACAAAACCTTATAAAGAGAACACACATGCTATCAGCAGTCTAGCGGGTATATCACAGACAGTGTTACAGGTAGGTGCAAGACAGGCAGCTCTGCTAACAGTTTGTCAATATGCATAGTATCATAGGTAGTTTCAGCAAACAATGCAGTTACTCATGATGTCAGGAAACTAGGAGAGACATAAAAAATAATTTCTTTAACTTCCAAATCATTCTTTTTCAAATATGCCATTTCCTAAAATTTCTGTTTAGAACATAGGCTGACGTATGCACGGGCTGATAAAATAATAGTTCATTTTCATTAGGGAGTAGCTATTTGTAAGCTAACACTATCTTCACGTACGAAAGAATAGAGGGTGGCAAGTAGAAGATAAAAGCTACTGACAAAGGAATCTTAGCAAAACTATAGTTTTCCTGACTGTGCAAACCTGTCCTGAACAAACTGCTGCACCATTGTGGTTAGGAAACTGGGGATAAAAGTAGGAATGACACTAGATAGTGTGATGAACTCTCACAGTCTCTCCTTTGGAGCAACCATTTTATATTTTTTCATTCCTTTTTAATCATTCCAGTCACCTACAGGCAATTCTCTCTACCATTGTATTAGTAAAAAGTGAAGATATTTTTAACTAGTGAATGTTCAATTGACATTTTCAATGCTGTCATTGTATGATTTAGGATAGAAACACTGTTTCGCACTAAATACAAAGATTTCAAGTACAGCAAATTCGACACAAGGTGTCAAGGAGCTTTGATTATGACATTTCAACAGCATGAGAATCCACTGTAAAGGCTTAAATGAAAAATCTGTTTCTCTGTGAGAGGAAAGTCTTCAGAACAAAGGCCTTTTACTACCTATGATTTTGCTAAGTTTTAGATGCTGGTTTCCCTCACTTTTCAGCATTGAAACATCACACAGGGAATTAAAAGATCACTATAACCTGGCAACTGAGGTCTGTTATCATGAGCACTTATACTTTATTGTATCTGACTATACTTGAATATAAAGTTGCAATAATGAAAATTCCAGCTACATGATAGAGAATGACAAACTTAAACTAAAATGTAGCCAAAACTTAGTTACATTAACATGCAAATAGTCCCAGATGTTTCAAATACAGAACAGCAAATCTAATTTTAGGAGTCAAACCACACAGGTTACACTTCCTTAAAAAAGTGTGAAATTCAAAATGGCAATAATTCAGCAACACTCCAGTCAGATGCAACATAATTGTTTGACTCAGCTCCTATATGATAGTTCCTCAGTGTTCCTAAATACCTGCGGAAACACTGTACATTGAAAACAGACTTATGAACTATCTATATTCTGGGAAAATGAAGTAGAGTATGTAATATCCTTATCCTACAGAAAGTATTGTGTAAAATGCAGAATTCTGAGATAATATACTCCAACATGCTGTAATATAGTTGTAATAAGCATGCTAGTTTCCATACATATTTAGTTTTATTTCTACTAATCTAATATATTGCATAAAATACTATTTTCTGCTCTCTGCTTAATGCTAGTTACGGGAAAATGCACTCAGAGCTTTAATACTTACTTAAAGTATGCTGCAGAATTTTTAGCAATAATGTTAGTACTTTGACCTTTACAATATCCTACATCTTCATTGGATACCTACTTCACCTACTTTCCCACAGGCGAGAGAGACAGTAAAATAATAGGATACATGGAACAGATACGCATCATAGCCAGTCAAATCAAGGAATATTAAAAAGGTCAAAATACTCAAGTCTACTACTGTGATTTATAAAACATATGAAGAGTTTGAATTTTAGTACCCAATTCTACTGAGAATAATCATAATGAGAACTGAAAATGGCACAATGAATAGATTTTGGTGACAGTAATTTGATTTTGAATGAGAGATAGTCGTCTGTTCTTCACTAAAACTAGGTTCATTACTTTTATGATTTTACTCTTCAAAGTTACACTTGGGTCTGAAACCTATTCTTACTTTTCCTCACAGGTGAATTTAAATGCTATAGCTATTTATATCACAAATACCACTCTGGGAAATACTGTGGAATCTATTCCTTGCTGTGGGAATAGAACCTCAAATTTAAATATTACTGTGGATTAACCCAGGAAGTAGCTGAACACCATACAGACTTCACTCATTCTCTGTCCCTCCCCTCAGTGGAATGGGAGAGAGTATTGAGGGGAAAAGAAAAAAAAAAAGAGAGAGAAGAAAAGAGAGGAAAGGAAAGGAAAGGAAAGGAAAGGAAAGGAAAGGAAAGGAAAGGAAAGGAAAGGAAAGGAAAGGAAAGGAAAGGAAAGGAAAGGAAAGGAAAGGAAAGGAAAGGAAAGGAAAGGAAAGGAAAGGAAAGGAAAGGAAAGGAAAGGAAAGGAAAGGAAAGGAAAGGAAAGGAAAGGAAAAAAAGAGAAGAGAAGAGAAGAGAAGAAGAGAAGAGAAGAGAAGAGAAGAGAAGAGAAGAGAAGAGAAGAGAAGAGAAGAGAAGAGAAGAGAAGAGAAGAGAAGAGAAGAGAAGAGAAGAGAAGAGAAGAGAAGAGAGAAAAAGAAAAGAAAAGAAAAGAAAAGAAAAGAAAAGAAAAGAAAAGAAAAGAAAAGAAAAGAAAAGAAAAGAAAAGAAAAGAAAAGAAAAGAAAAGAAAAGAAAAGAAAAGAAAAGAAAAGAAAAGAAAAGAAAAGAAAAGAAAAAAAAGAAAGAGAGAAAAAGATGGAAAAAAAGATGTAGAATTAATAGGTTGAGATAGAAATTATTTACTAGGAATGAAAAGGAGAGAGAAATGATAATAAGGATAAACATATATATATAATATGTGTGTTTATAAAATATGTGTGTAAGGTAATGCCCAACGCAAGTGCTTGCCACCACCTGATGCCCAGCTAGTCCCAAGCAGCAGCCATGTCCTGGACAATTCCCTTCAGTTTTATAGTTTTTCTACATGATATCTCATAGTATGGGATATCCCTTTGATCAGTTTAGGTCAACTGTCCTGGTTCTGTTCCCTCCCAGGCCCTTGGGCTCCTCCAGAAATTTTGCTGGCAGGACAATACAAGAAGCTGAAAAACTGAAATGTCTTTGGCTCTGTACAGCATTGCTGAGAAGCAACTACAACATTGGTATGTTATCAACACTGTTTGCCTTCTAAAGCCAAAATGTAGCATTATACCAGATACCATGAAGAAAATTAACTCCATCTCATTTGAAAACTGAGCACTAAATTCACATCTTCTTTAAATGTATGGGATTATATATAAAAACGTATGCATGCATATACACACACAACTCCTCCAAGTGTTATGAAAATCTCCTCCACAAAGTGGAGATAAACTGATACAATAACATAACCCTGAGAAAACTCATAGATTCACATGCTGTGAACAAGCTGTCTGTTTTTTTTCACAGTGACAAACAGTTGCGTTACTATGGCATAGCAAGATATTACTGGGCGATTGTGCCATTTTAGCTGACTGTAGATATAATTCTGTATTATTCACTTTAGCTAAGTTGGTCATTTCTAGGTTCTTATTCTTAAAGCTACTGCTGAGTTTGTTCTTCTTTTATGGCAGAAGTAGAAACAATTGAGTCAATAAATAACATGTATTAGCACATTGTGCCACATTTCAAACAATGGAATTTGATGTACTTGCAACAAGCTACACAAAGTAATATTACTTCTATGACTCAAAGAAGAGGTAGTTTATTAAACCTCGTTGACTTAATTGTGGTCATGTGAACATATTGGTACTGATGTTCTTGAGATATTGTCTAGGAAACTTGATAGAGACAATTTATATTCTGATGCAGGTAGGGTAATGTTGCCCAGTTTAACAAAATTCAATCCTCATATGCTTCCCTAGATACCTGAAAAGAGATTTATATGGACAGATCTTCATGGCTCTGATTATTTAGGTGTCCTTTTAAGTAAATGGCTAACGTGCTTCCCTAAATGTCAAAAATGGCAACTTCAATCTGAAGATTTTTAATTTGGCAGTTCTGAACAGTTAAAGAGGCAACTGGTAGTATTACAAAAAAATAAAATGGACACTACTGATTACAGGACTTATTTTCTACTTTAATTTTCAGTGAAGTTTTCAAAATGCTACATAGTACTACTAGTGAATTAAGAGACCTTGCTACAGAAATTATTATTAGGAAACACAACATGTAGGTCCTATATTATAGTTTGAAAAAGAAGCAAAAACATTTTATCACATTTATGAAACATATAGAAATAATAAATATTATATTTTTAGTTACAGACTGTTCGTTGTCTTAAACATGTTCCTGAAGTATGTTATAGTGAATTGCATTCTCTAGTTATTTTGACTGCCACTTGGGAAAGCTCTCTAATTGTGTGCCATTAGGTCACTATTCAAAAAAGTTTGCTGTAGGATGTGCAACAATAGCCTTATTCTACAACTGTGGTAAAGTTCGTTAGCTAAGATAAGTTCCTTTCTGGGAACTGTTACAATTGCACTAATTGCAAGCTACAGATTTATAAGCTTCAAAGATGTATTTTGTTTTGGATAGAGAATGACAAAAAGACAGTCTTTCTCGATACTTTCTCCCTAGTCAACATAGTATAATTCTGAGAAGCATTTCACAGATTCATCTTTGTATCCATTTGGAAGATGCTTATTCATACTGATCTCATTTTTCCCCTGTGCTCAGTTGTTACTGAAATTCTGGTATTTTCTTAAAGTCCCTCTGCTTGCTGAGCTGCAATTGCTTGCAATTACTTCAGATATATTACTGTTCTAAATTTATTTTAATTAAGTAAATAATACCAAAATGTCACAAGTCTGTGGTGAACTCCATAATTACAGCATATAATTTGTCTGCTGAGTACAGAATTACTTCAGGTCATCACTGAGTTGAAGTGTTCTAACAGTGCTTAATAGAGAAATATAAAACAGCTCAAGCTGGTAGGGAAATAAGGATGTCTCCAGCCCTGTCACCTACTCCATTTGGGGTCAACCTTGAGATCAGACCAGTCTGCTCAGAGCTTTATCCAGTATCTTGAAAACATCTAAGCACTGAAGATGCATTTCCTTTCTGGGTGACTTGCTCCCTCACAGAACCGTTCTCACAACAGAAATATTGTTTGTTTTGTTTTGTTTTCTTATATTCTGTTTGGAATAATTCAACTGAATTCTCATCCATATTGTTCATCCATTTGCTTCTAATGTAGCAGTATAGCCTCTGTGATGTAATCCATTCCTGGTTCCACCTCCTGTAAACTATCTTTCTCTGTTAGAACTCAGTAACGAGTTTCCTATTTTGCCAGACTGCTACAGCTACTTGTTTTCTTGGGCATATGCAACTTTTTTCTTGCACCTGGTGGTCTTCAAAGTCTGCATATTTCCCTGAACTCACTTTCACTGTATTTCACTGTCACAGTTCTGGCCCAGTCTACCCAACTACATGACAGATCAGGCGGAGGGACCCACAGAACCATGCCCCAGGAAAAGGGGTAGGGGCCTAGGGAAAAAGATTGGAGATGGGCCTTAGAATCAAACAGCGGCAATGACCTAAGGCAAAAAACTAATTTACTAAATATGATATCAGAATGTGAGATAAAACAATATAACTTGAATTGAAGCCAATAAATCAAATAAAATGAGAGGGAGAGTGTCGAAAAACTGTAGGCCTTACTCTAATGCTGAAGGGAGCATACATTGCAGAGATGTGCAGAAAGGAGAGAGAGAGTCTTGCGATTCCCAAACAGTTTTATCTTTCTCTCTGAACAGAAAACAGAAATGGAACAGTGAAGACTTCTGGGACCTGGAGTTATTTGCATGAGAAATATACCTGGGAATATCAACAGTCTAAGAAACTGGAGCATTAACTCTTTAACTTCCAGTGCACCACATGGTTTTATGATGTGGAATAACAATAACAGAAATTTAAAAAAAAAAACCAAAAAAAAAAAAAAACCACAACACTCACCTACCAGTGCAGTAGTAAGGGCAAAGTGAATAAAAGAGCAAATGAAATACTAGCTCAACCATTTTCCCCCCAAAACCATGAAATTACTATTTACCTCTCCCTTACTAATCAGTTTTCCTATAACCTGGACCATTTTCTGTACTTTTATTTTTAAAACATTGTCACGTTTTCAAAAGAATCTGTAGGTTCGTGAAAGCCAAATGAAGGCATGTCCATTTCTTAATGGCATGATCATTTGTGAACTGTGAAGTGGTTTGAAGTGGTGTCATTCTTATGAGTTATTTTTTATTTTCTTTCTGACAGCCCACCATCTTAATCATCATTTGCTGCTTTATTTTGTCTTTCCCCAGTTTAGCATAATCTTTCAAAAGATCATTGACAGTCTGTCATATATTTTTAAGATTTGTATTTCTGAAAAAGATAAGTTGAATAGTTTCAGATTCAGTTTTTTATCAATATGAATGACTTTATGTTTTTCTGAGCATCTCCGTTAATCCATGACAAGCTGTGAAATTTGCAGTTTTTGCCATGACAGATCCATAAAATCTGTCATCTTCCTGAATGATAGTGTTCATGACATACATGGGGCCTTACTGACATGGGCACTTATTAAAATGGCTGATGAAAATTACCATTAAATTAGTAGATACATCGCCTAATTGGAATAAAGTCACATAAATACAATGTGTAATTCTTTCTCTTTTGTAGAAAGATTACTTTTTCAATATTCATGAATTCAGTGTGATGCTTATTTCCCTTCAGGTGTTAAAAATACATATTTCATTTGTTTCCTTCTGCTGAGCATATAATTTTTGATAATTGCTAAGAAAGGCAAGTGGAGTTATATGATGTCTTATGATAGTCTGCTGATGCCTCTTCATTATACAGATTGTAAAGAGAGATCAACTGCTCACTGGTTTTGTGACTACCTCTACTCTTTTTGTTCATATTTTCAGAAACTCTCTTTAGCCAGCTATACTTGGTATAAGTATTCTTAGGTTATGCACTATTTTCTTACTTTGAGGTGGATCATGAGTGACTTGTCAAATATGCCAAAATTCCCTCAGAGGATATGCTTTTAAACAGAAGGTAGAAAACTGCTGGCTCAGTGCTCATTCAGGAAAACATGATCACTTGTGAGTTCCAATAGTATCATTAATCCCCCATCCCTGCAGGATAATCATGGGGTTTGGCCAGAGGACTTCCATCCTGATACACACAGTGTTTTCTTCTTAGCACCAGCATAACAGTGTCCCCTGATGCTTGCTAACAATCTAAATTTTAGAGGTTTTGTGGGTTCTTGTAGAACTATCATGGGATGGATTTGCCACTACATTCTGCTCTAGAGGTTTACCTTCTCTCAAGGGGTAGATGCTTCAGTAAGTCAGCTCTGGTATGTATTCTACCTAAATCCACTCCAAGATTATAGACAAAGCCTCAAAACATTTAGTCAGAATTGGGGAGGTCATATACAGTCTTGTTAGGATTTTTGGATACTTACTATTTATGGGGTAAGATGACTGACTTAATGTATTTAGCAAGATAGTATTATCAGTCCTGAGTAAGGGCATAATGTCCAGGCTGAAGAAGGATGTTGGGGCAGAGGTCACAGCATGCATTCCCATCCCATGTCCATATCAGGTATTCTGGATCTCATCGCTTCCACAGGAAGTTCAGAGCAAACCTTACTGTTTAATCTCTGGATTTTATTTATACTTCAGCCAGCATGACTGTCAGTGGATTGCCTGGGCACAAGCTGGAAGCACATTTTTCTGGACTTCCTTTCATTTTCAGTTTTGAAAGGGATAATGTACTCTCACAATCACTCAGGCTCCAATTCCAAATTTTCTGCTGGATTAAATAGTCTCTACTGTCCCTATACGAAGCTTATATCATATCTAAATTTAAGTTCTATATTCATATCCACTGCTTTTTAAAAGACCATAAACATGCATATATATACAATATCTCTTTCTAATAAAATCCCCAGAGATAGACTTAATCAGAGTGATATGTATCTGTAATGCCAGGAATATCAAGAAATACCACATCCTGATGGAAAGTAGTAATTGCCTAAAGAGGGTGGATATTCTGTCACTAGTAGATGGCGGGTTATTCTCTACCAACAGGAAATCATTAGGCAGAAACTAAATTGCCCCTTGTCAGGGATACTCATTTATATAAAGAGACATTGCTATTCCCACCCACCAATACTGACTTCCAGTAATCCCTCATATGTCACACATACACCCATGCAGAGTTATAGTAAGTCATGTGAGCTAATTTTCACTTCCATACTCCCAGGCTGTGACCACTTACTCATGTCAAGATATCTGCTGTCCTGTTCATTAATACTAATGCCAATTCAAGCATATCCATGTAGTCATCTTCAATCTTACTCAGTTATGCTGGCATTTTACTCAATCACGATCAGTCAGATCCACCCTTTTGCACTGTAACTGTGACTGATACACATGCTCAAAGCCTCAGGGTGATTTTGAAAAATAGAAAATGTGTCTCTTATGTTTGGAGAATAGAAAATCTCATATTTTAACGGTAGAAAAGCTGCAACAACTTCAGACATTTCATGTGAATAATTAATCAGGAGGACAATATTCACTGAAGTCCCAAGTCAACGTTTTCTGACCAGGTCCATAAAGACATCTATGTTTTAGCACAGCTATAGACAGAAGAGTAAATAGGTAACTGGCAGAGAGGTTTCAAAATGACTGATTACATCTGAAAATAGGTGATGGTGCATGTATTTAATCAAAGGTTTTTACATATTCTTTAATCTTTTTGGTGAATTCATTCAAGTGTTTGGCTGGCATTAAACCTCAGCACTCATTTTCAGAGATGTTTCTCCATGAGTCTGCCAGTTCTCAGGGTCACTCTGCATAATATTACTTCTTGTTACAGCAAACTTATATTTTTTCTTTGAATTCTTTTTCTTGGCAAAGCAGGTAAGGAAAATGTTTGGAGAAGAAGTACAAAAAGTGATTAAAAATTTTATCTTAATCTTCATTGGGATTAAAAACAATCAAGAAACCTCTTTGTACTGTTGTTGCATTATGTCATTTTAAACAATTGCATTAATTATAGGGCTCAAATGTATTTCCATATCAACAGTATTTGGGTTACTTTACACTTAACAATGAAATTTTAGACTTTATAGTATTTTATTATTAGCCAATTGCAACATTTCTGTGCTTTAAAGATATTAAGGACCCCCCTCGAAAGTATCTGCCACTTAACATATTGGCTTTGTTTGAAATTAAGAGAAACCATGAAGTAAAGCAGTTCTGGCAGACAATAAAATAATAGTGAATTAACATATTCCACAATTCATAGAAAAGTATTTAAAGCCAAAATGAAATGTTTAGAAGATTGAATAATTCCATCAAAAGGGACATTCCAACATCACCATTCTCTTATTGGAACCAAGTGCATTGTAGAAATGTTCCAGTTCATTACAAGTCTGTAATAGTTGTTCAAGCCACAAAATAAATAGATAGATAGATAGATAGATAGATAGATAGATAGATAGATAGATAGATAGATAGATAGATTCTGATAATGACTCTGTATTTATTTAGAAAAATAGTAAAAACAAAACAAAACAAAACAACATCCTGAATGTGTAAAGAAGATGATTTTTACCTGGAAATTCTTTATATAAATTTTAATTACAAGAAGAATGATCATGGAACATAAGAGAGACCCAAATGGACAGAAACTGGAAAATAGAAGAAGGACTCAACTCATCCTTAAAAATTTAGAAGAGACTTCATGTTAAAAAGCCAGGAGATTGAACTAGGAAGATTTATGGTGCAAGGTCTCAGAGAAATATAAAGACTAACTGTATCAGTGTAGACACAGTTGTAGAACCATAGAATCGTGAAATATATTCTGAGCTGGGAAGGATCCATAAGGATCATCACGTCCAACTCCTAGCTCCTCACAGGACTATCCAAAATCAGATTGTATGTTGGAGAGTGCTGAACAAATGCTTCTTGAAGCTCAGCACCATGAACACTTCCCTGGGGAGCCTATTCCAGTGCCCAAACCCCTCTCAGTAAAGAACCTTTTCCTAATATCCAACATAGTCAACTGATTTTTCATTTCTTCTCTTTCAAATTTTTGTTCGTTTATTATGTATTAATATCACATTATCTGGTTTTGAAATTACAGTTGTTCTCTGGGGAAAACAATATTGCATTATGTCCCTTAGTAGTAACAGAAAATATAAAGAAACTTTAAGGAGATTTCATTTCATGTTTCAGCTGGACTTATAAAAAATGTTAAACATTTTGAGGTTATTCTTTTTAGAAAAAGATCTAATTGGCTGTTTTCTGCAATGTTGAGCAGTCAAACTAAGAAAATTAAAACCAGTGTGACTTTTTCTTTAATCCCTATTTGATTGCTTTATGCAACCTACTGATGCATCTATTGGCACAGTAATGAAGTTACTCTTAACCACTACAACCCCTATTGTTCACAGAGCCAAATCCTAGTGGCATTTTATTTCCTCATCCATTTATTAGCTACAAAAGTGATTAGAATATTTAGTAGATAGAGCGTGAGAATGCTCACTGGTTGAATATTCAGACCTTTCTGAAACTGCTGCAGTGACAGACAGTCCAGGTGGCACTTACAGGTGCACAGCTGCAGTAAATTATGAAGCTGGCATTTTTTACAGTTTTTTTTCAATGCTGATGGCAGTGGTCTTATTTTTAATCTAGTTTGTAATCCCCTTTCCTCTTCTGTACACACAGAAGCAACTACATATTCAGTTTCTCTTTACATCTCTACCTCACAAATGTAATACTAATTGCAGAGTCATTATGTGCAATTTTATTCTGTTTTTCTTAATGTTGGTTTTACAGAGCACCACTTTATATGTGCATACATGTGTATATATTATTTTAGTATTGTATCAAATTTTTCATTATAGACTAAAGGGAAGGGCACATGCAGATGTTTTTAGCATGAGGTTTCTAAAATGTTGTAGAATCAAAACTTTTAAACCCAAGAAGCATTATTGATACTTTTGAGTTTCAGACTGGAATCCAGGAAATATCAATGATTTATCTAACCTTCTTTCACTCTGCTGTAACATATGACATTATGAACATGATAATAAAATATAAATTGCCTTATAATGTAATAACAATATTTCTGAAGCAATATGAGTAACTCCCTCAAAACACAGAGAATGAATTTGAAGATGAGACATAAGGATTTTAATAGTTGGCAAAACAGAACCTCGGGTCACTTTTTCCTACCAAAAAAAAAAACAAAAACAACAACAACAAAAACCCACCAGTATCAGGGAAACAGATACTGTGGCAAATGTTGACAGACATAGCATAAAAAAAAAAGAAAACATACAAATTGCATCTTATCCTGTCCAAATCTTAATTTGCACTGCTGTTTAGATAATTGTTATGAAGGACTACTTGCTCATTATAGTCATTGCTAGGACAATGACACACTGAAGTGTCATCTTGGAAGGAAGATCTGGAGTACTCTTTTCTACCACTGCCACCTGCCTGCCTTGCAAAGTCTTTCACTGGCCACAGAACTTCAATCATTAAGCGAGGAGATCCTTAGGAGCTGAATTAAATACTGTTTTCTTTGGCCTTGTAGTTGTTCTCACAGACATTTCTATTACACACTTCATCACCAACAGTGCTTTTAGAAAGCCTTTCCCATGTGGCAGCATGGATATGACAAGTGACTGCATGAGTTTTGTGAGAAGCTGAGCACATTTGCTTCTGGAGAAAGTAGTTGGGACTGTCCCTAGTGTAAACTGAAACAGGAGGAAGGCTTTGAGTTTACTGATCTCACTCTGACCTGAAGAGAAAGATCTGGCTGGACCCTAATGAGTACCAAAGATTAACAAAGATTATGCACTCTAAGTGGAAAGGAGTTTTTTTCATTACATCCCCACCCGAGTTTTCAGTAAAGTAAAAGATTAGAGAAAACAGTGGTTCTCTGTAAGGCCCACATGGGGCAAAATAGTAAACAACCCAAACTGCTGCACATGTATTTTTTTTAGAGCTGAGAAAAATTGCTCTGATATTTCAGGGGGGAAAACAATATCACCATCTATATATGGAAACTGTTCTTCATCAAATCATCACATTTTAAAATGAATTTCAAATCTAATGTATTTTTAAATTCTCTTTTAAGTAAAACCAGATTGTTTAAAATATCTAGCTACTTTATCAGCCTGCAATGTACTAAATTATCATAAAAATTTTGAATTATGATAAGGGCCATCTAGGATACAAAACAGAGTCATAATGCAGGCATCTCTTAACTCTGAAGAAATCAATATATTCTGCCACACAGAAATTAAGTGCATAACTCTGCACATGCAAATGTATGAAACTTGACAGGGTAGGTATGGAAAAGAGAAATGGCAAGTCTGATTATATACCCTTTTCTTCTAGTAGTCAATTCTGCTGCTTTTGAATAGTGGTCACATTGAAAAATGGAAGATAGATTGTCCACAAGTACAATCTGAAATACTAATATTTTAAAACAAGAGAAAAGAAATCATAAGTTAAGCAAAACAACTGTAATTTTATCTACAACTGTATTCATCTCTAATAAGAGAAGCATTCTTTTTAATATTCCTGTAAATTTTAAAGCCTGAGACAAGTAGTATGATAATAAAGTGGTTTTTTGCACTTTCATTTCACAATGAACTATATCAGCTGGAATACCCAGGAGAAAGGGAAAACTTCAAAGCATGGCCCCAAATAATGTAGAGAATAGGTATGGTCTGAATACCAACACAGCCTGAGCTTTAAGTTCAAACAACCTTTTAAGACACTTCCTGAGAAATAACTTTTTTAATTGAGTTCATCTCAGGGGTAACAGCATTGTAAAGGTAGGTTCCAAATCTGACTAGTTCTTTTCTGTACATTTTTTTATATTCTGAGTAACAGCTTGGGCACTGGGAATGACTCAGAAACACCCTCACTACCCTATCATCTCCAGTGAATAACTTCCAGAAGCAACATCAAGAAAAAGAACTTTCAGAACCTCCTAATTAGGAGTTTATTGTTCAGTTTAATCAGCAGGGAAAAGAAGACTGATTTAAGAAACACTGTATGTGAAACAGAGAGGAAGTTTTCCCTGCACAAAAATATTTATTTTCATGTCATGAGACTAGATAATGAGTGGCAATATAGCACTCCTGCCTTAGCAGTTTTATCTCTGGTAGAGAATAGGGACATTCAAGCCTCAAAACAGAAATATCATATTCAGAAGCATCAGTTTTCACAAGTATTTTTTCACTCAAGCAAGAATGTCGAGGTAGCATAGTTTTCCAGAAGCTCTTATTGAGATAACTGTGGTCTTAGAAGGGGGTGACTGAAGCATTCCAAACATCTGAACAACTTGTATACTAAAATAGGTCTTCTTGGATAGCACTTGTTACCCAAATAAAAGAATGCAAAGAAAAGCTCAAAAGTAACTAACTCTGATACAAATAAAATGTACACAGTTTAGCCTGTTATACTCCTGTTTTCATTCTAAAGGAAAATGGCTTATGCAGTTCTACCTTTATCAACTGTGAGCTGCTTCACCTTTTTCATACTTCATACTTCAAGTATTTTCCTTACTGTGATTCTTCATTAGCCATTCAGATTCTTGTAATGACATCCATTTGTTCAAATTAATTCTTCTGACATTTCCCTATGCCACATGTATGTCATTATCCCAGATTTTGTATTATTCTTAACAGCAAGAAAATATGTAAAAAATGAATTCACAGTTCTCTAACATTGATGCAGCTTTCTTTTCTTTATTTTTATCTTTATTTTTAAACAAGATCGTTTTCATGAAGGTATAGGTTATTTAAATAAAAGAAGGTTGGCTTATCTCTTTAGTTTTAACCTTAGTATATAGATAGGTAATTAATGGGCTTTTCCATTAGAATTAGCTTTTTCTACACTAAAGCTTTATTCTGTTAATTTATTTTCATGGAATTTTGCAACATAGGAGCTGGTTTATGAAACAGAAATGTAGTTTAAGTTGTCCAGTCTAAAGCATACTGAGATCACGGGCATTATTTTACTGAAGGAACTGAAATCATTAGGTGGTAACAGCTTGTTGTCATACTAACTACCAACGTGGCCTGAATTGAAAGAGGAACCCTACTGTGATTGTTACCAGAACTCATTCATTAACTCCCTCTCCTTGTTCTCATCTGCTTTGCAGCTGTATCCAGGTGAGAATTAACAGGGCAGTTTACATCAGGCAGATGGTAGGTTCCCCAAGACAACTCTGTTTAAAGAGTAAGGATGAGAAACTAGTAACTGGATAACAAGCTTAGGGCAGATGGGAAACATAGAGATTTAGGATTCTTTTGTAGTATACTTATAATTTACATTTGCTCCTGGGTTAGTGTCAGTGGAGGGGAGAAGTACAGATCTCTCAGGGATTATTGTCCTAGTTTCAGCCAAAACAGTATTGATCATACACCAGTGTTTTGATGGTTGCTGGGTGATGAGAGTACACCTAGTTCCAGACCTGCTGCTGCCTTTATTGTTTGATCAGTCTCCTTCCTTATCATAGTCTTTCCTTACAACACATCTTCCTAGTAATGCCAGCTACTACGAAGTTTTAGAGCAGTTTACTATTTTCTCAATTGTTAACTTTTTGTCTTCCTTTTAAATGATGATATTAAGAAAATGATATTATTCCACCATGCAAAATGTGTCTCCCTTAAGCAAACAAGAGGTAGAAACACACTAGCTTAGTGCATTTGCAGATTGATATTTTATGACAACTAAATTTCAAAGGATTTGTGCTGTGCTTGTGGGTTTTTTTCTTCATTTCCTTGAAAGTTCTTATTTGAAAAAGCAATCAAGAGCTAAACATATGCACTACTGCTATGGTACTGTTGTACCACTCCACTGTGGGATTAGAGAACTCAGGAAGATTGGCTGTTTTTCTCTCTTCTTAATGGCTAGGAAATTTTTCATCAATACATAAAACTCCCATTCTGACAGTAACTGTAATTCCTGGTGAAATATAGCTGAAACCCAAAAACATGCATACAAACGTTAAAGCTCACAAAATTAAAATTTGGTCTGGTTCTTCAATATTAAGCAAACTATCTATTTGTAGTTAATAACACAGACTCTGTACTTGACGGTATAGGGGTCTTGAAGGCTGTAGTCTGTGCTTTATTCAAGATTTTAATGCAATCTGAAAGAATATTCTTAGATCTCTCCTTTAGGTAAAGATAATTTGATTAAAAAAAAAATAAAATGTATCAGCTTCTCCCCTATTTGCAGGCGACACCTTCTCTTTGACTGATATGGTATCTTTCTTCTGTCACAAAACTGGAATGTTTTAAATGTATATGCTATCCTAGAAACCTTATATCTGACTGCAAATGATCTCTTCATCAGTTCTTCCTCCTCTGGTCATTTGTTTGTCTGTACTCTCAAAAATATGCCTTATGAAGAGCAGAACAGTTTCATCAATGCTAATATTTGCCAGGTTTGAATGTCTATATCTTTTCATTTCAGATAATGAATAAAACAATGCACCACTCTGTGCACCTGCTTGAGATAGCTTAGTTTATTCTATTTGCATCAACATTATTGCTATGTTATTGTACACCCTGGAAGGATCACAGAATAAAACACTGTCGTTAAGGAAATTAAGCATTGTACTCCTGTATTAACAGTCATCTGCTTAAACATCTCTCTAGCTGCCTTATGCTGTACTATAGATAAGATAAATAGAAGCAGGATCTGTTCATATTCATTTCCATATTCATTCATCATGTAAATGGATACTCATTTCATGTAGTATTAGCTCTAAAGTGGAAAAATAATATTTCATATTAAAAATTTGTGTTCATATTCTTTTCATATCTACTTTCAAGCAAGGAAAGAAAACTTGAGCATCATCAACAGCTTTTTATGACCTTTTAATATACACTGTGAAAACACAGTCCTTGGTTACAACAAGGAGATATTCTATCCTTAATGTAGTTTATACTTTCTGCTTACAGTTACAATAAGTAGAATTTCCATCCTTACGTAATTCAGAAGATGGGGTTATTCCATTTTAGTTTTAGTTTGTTTTATTGCAGATATGAAATACGTACAGCATCAACAAAGTTTAGGTTCTACACTTGTGGCATTTCATTTCTACTGTTGGAACTGTTTAAATAAAAATCTTCTAAGAACAAAATAAATAAGAGTAATATTTAATATTAATAGTCATTTTGAGCATTTTCCAAGCTGTATTGCCATGTAAGCTTTATGTCAACATTTGTTTCTTCCCTATTTTCACAATTCTATTTTATCTCTGATTACTAAATTAAAGCCATATAAGCAAGCTCTGAAATATCATTGACAGCCATTGACAGCAGTTCACATTTTCCAAAGCCCAGGTTGCTCAGAGGTGCTCATATGCTTTCATTCCTGATTAATCGTTCTCAAAATATTATAGAACCCATACCTGGAGCATTCCAATATTGCATGGATTGTACTCATTTCTATATACTATGACAAAGCAATGTTTCTGATAATCTCATCTATGTTTTTCTTTGAAAAGTGTAGGTTACTGATTACTGATCTCTAATTTTAAATGTCTGTTTATTTTACTATTGAAGTAATAGTATTTCTTGTTCACACCTGAAAGACTGTTGCTTTGTCTGATTGTTCTGCGTTTCTTTCCAGTTACAAAATTTCTTCAGTTGTGTTCCTTCTTCATTTATTATTATTATTACTATTATTATTCTGTTTATCAAATGAATGCACCCATAAAACTTAATTTATTAAAGTTGAACTGGGTAGGGGGTGGGAAAAAGAAAAAAAGTAATATTGTGTCTACTTCATATATTTGGTTTAGTTATTTATTTGAAAATTACATGCATGGGAAATATGTAACATACTTCTGAAGTTAGTTCTTGTTCATCCGGACTACTGAAGAGTAGCTATTTTGAAGACAGCTGTTAACTTCTGAAGACTAAACAGTTTTAACTTCGTCTTGGTGGGATGTGAATTTTCTGTGTAAAGTTTCAAATTCCAATAAGCACACTTGTGCATCTAATCCAGGATTTATCTGTTTATTTGCAAGACACACTGCTTTTTGTTTGCTTATATTTTAGTGCTGTATATTGTCACAGAAAATTAAGTACTTTGGTGTCTTCTTCTCACAACAGTAGGACCCTCATTTAAAAGTAAAGCATTAAGGACTACTTTAGAATATAAATCACATGGAAATACAAGTTGCACATGTGTGATGGGAAAGGGGAAGTAGGTAAAATTAATCACAGTCATCTTCCTCTCAATTTAGATTTTGGGAAAATCATTGTCATTCCTCAGTAGCCTTCCCACATTTAGAAGGTGAGGTTAAAGTAGTTAGTCAATTAGAGACATGCAAGGGCAAGAGAAAATGACTAAAAGTTTCGTAACACACTATTTTTAAACAGTGTCTTTTATACCAAATAAGCTCTTGTTGAGAAAATGCAGAGGTCAGCTCAACAAATATAATACAGTCTTCCAAAAATAGTGGTCTTTGCTCATCCTGAAACACTATATGTAATTCAAAATAAGATTACTTTCTGTTTTATTGGTCTGCATTAAAATTAAAGTAATTTCATTACTTATATTTCTATACATGGAAATGGTTCCAATAAAAGCAAATAATATTAATTTATAAATATGTTTTGTGTTATTTGTATTTGAAATATATCAAAACAAAACAGCAATACAATTAAAAAACTGACTATATCCCTTTGTTATGTACCATCAGAAGAAACTGCCGTGCTTGATTAATACAAAATGAAGTTAATAACAAAGAGAAGGAGGCCAGCTTGTTCTTTGTCTTAAGAAACAGGTTATTCTAAGCAAGGAACAACAATTTCATTCAGCTGGAGATTGAAGAGTTCTGATCAAGACTCATATATGCTGTCATTTATTTAAAATAAGGAAATAAATAAATAAAAGTAAGGACAAGAAAATTTCCCTCTGTGTGATGTTTCAGAAACCACAGAACAAATCCAATTTGTTTTGCTCGTGTAAATATTTTTTACTTGAGCAATAGGGTGGTCTTGAACAGGCAGACTTGCAATTCAAAAGAATTACATCTGAAATGTCTTTATGTAGGTAGCTCTGAAAGTAATGCTTCCTACTAATTTCCATAGAAACTGCCACAAAGGGCACAATAACACTATTTGATACTGGATATCTCAGCGACAAAACACTTGTTTTCAAAAGACTCATTTTCAACACAGTAACCACTGTTAGCCGTGCATTTTAGACAGTGGGAGTCTGCACGATGTACTTGTAAAAATCCACACCAGTGGAGGTGACCCACTGTTTCATAGCTGCTATGACAGCATCATTGCTGAAATGTACCACTCACCACTTCACTGGCTTCACATCCACTGTATGGATTCCATAAATGTTCAGTAAACAACAGTGAACGTCAGTGGGTGTCATTTTTTCCTCATGGAGGAATTTAATGACACACCTTTTCTTCACATACACTTTCACATCAGATGCCATTTTGTCAGACTGCTTCTCTGCTGCCATCTGTTGCATGGAAACAAGGTGTAATGTGGTATTGGAAAATCTGATTGCTACTGCCATCGCACCAGTATCTGTGTTTGAAGTCATGGGCCAATATAATAAAAGAGGAGGCATTAGTTTCAGAGTGGTCCTCAGAATAGGACAGCAAGGGAAATGAATGACTTTGATAGCAAATGATGTCTGATTTCGATTTACCATATCTAAAGCAGAGTATTAGGACTTCAGTATGTATATCAACTTCATTCATCTACTAGTACAGAAGAGCATAGAAGGGATCATTTAGGAAAAAAAACAAAGTAATATTTTTGCAAGCTGTCTAGGTATAAATATCAGTTCAAGTCCTAGATCAGATCCTTTACACTAATGCACACAGTCTGGGAAATAAGCAGGAGGAGTTGAAAATCATGATGTGCTTGGAAAAATCTGATCTGATTGCTATCTCAGAAACATGGTGGGACAAATCTCACAACTGGCATACTGTTATTAAGGGATCCTATCAAGGGATACAGGCTCTTCAGAAGGGATAGACAATGTATGTTTTACGTAGTCCACAGACACTATTAGATAGTGCCTATTTGCATGTTTAAATGTATTAGTATCCTGAGTGGAGACCTTGATCATTACAGAAACTCATCCAGACAGGTCCAGCCTTAGAACTGATCAAATTTTACATGGCAGACACACTTGTAATTATTCAGAGGATATTGTTCTTGTAGGTATAGAATTGATCGTAGAGGACCTTGAGCCACTTGGGTGTAAGGATCCAGCATAGAGTGCTTCAGAGACTTTCAGTCAATCCAACTGGGGTCACTGTTGCTCTGGAGATTGTGACTGTCACTGGCTGGACAGCAGCTAACCATCCTGCTCAAGCATGATACTGTGCAAGGAATACCAATTATTTCTTTTTTTAATACTCTGTGTCAGTGTTAATTTGAGCATATTTAATTAAAATAATGGGTAAAATAGTAGAGAAGGATGGCTTTAAGTATTTAGCAAGTGGATTGGCACAGTTTATATTCTTCATACATAAGACAGAGGTTTTTCATTTCACAGGCGTTTGCAGCTGCTTTCAAATAGTCACATGTCTGTATGAAGATATTAGACTCAAAAAAGACTTAAAAGCTTTTTTTTGTGAGAGGAGTTTTATTTCAGGAACAGTATTTATGGCTTTTAATTTAAACATGGTTGTGACAAAGAAAGCAGAAAGAGACCCCATTTTTATGCATTGCTGGTTTAGTTTCCTGAAGTCAAAAATGGCTCCTGAGTCATGCAATACTCCAGTCTTTCAGTACTGTCACACATTATTGGTAAGTGGGAAAAATTTAATTTCACTAGAGGTTTATGCCTCTAAAGCAAATTTTATTTCACAGTTGTCTCAGTGATTTTTGTGATTCTAAACTGCTGTATTCAACTGACTATAGAGACTTCAAAATGAAACAATATCATAATTATGGAGAGGGGCCAGGTCCAGTGACCTCTTCAGTATTAGTAACCGCCCAAGGAACACTGACACTTATCTTGAGCTTGAAATGTAACATTCATCCCAAAATAATTCAGTAGTATCCTGTGAAGAATAGCATGGCTTTGACCTCAAATTCACAAATGCTTCTCCTTCACCAGTTGTCCTAGACCACTATAAACTGTTCCCTAGTGATGCTCTAAAAGCAGCATGGCACTGTTTTCTTCTAGATGTCACTACCAGCCTAAGGATCTCTGAAAGGCTTTCTTGTCTAGATATCTTTTCTTCTGTAGTTTTACTAGTTTTCACCTTGCTTGTGCAAATCAAATGTATTTCACCTGATTTTTATCAACAAATTAAACACCTTTCACTTCTGTTTGTTGTTATCTTCTGTATACATGAAAATTCCATGACAGAACACTCTGCATCTTCTTCTTCTGCTGTTGGCCATTTTGAATCCAAACCAGCAAATTCCAACTAAGTTCTTTCCAATCTCAGGAATGCGGTGCTTTTATGCACAGATGGATGGGAGTCCTGTTATTACTGAAGTGCAGAATTTCCAAGACAATTTGGAGGCTGACTAATCAAAGTCATTTTACCAGCATTAGTTTTGAAACAGGTAGCAAAAGTGATTTATAAACATTCAGAAGGTCATAGCTGAATTTCAAGGAGCATAAAACATTTTTAGTTTGAAACATAGGCCATAGCAGCTGCCAACTTTTGATACAAAAATGATCATTCCTAAAACTCCTTTCAGAAGATTAGAAGCATAAATTACTTTCTTCTCTACTGAAATTCACATTTAACTTTGTTACATAGACCTGCCTAATATTATTCCAAGTTCTCCTTTCAGTGATGATTCCTCATTTTAATATTCTATTTTACCAAGTAATACTGTTGTATAGATTTAAAATATATATATTAATTTTGGGGTTTATAACACTTGTGTATCAGTTTATTCCCTCATTAAAATATATCAGAAATCCTGAAACTACAAGCAGTCTGAAACAAACTTAGGAAAGTTATCAAAACTCTGCTATTTCAATACTGCTTTTCACTAGGAATATTATAATTTTTTATTCAAGATTTCCTTGCAAATGGAGAAGATTATTTACAGTTCAATCTATCAAAATCACTCTGAGCCAACAGAGCCTTGTAACAAGGGCATTAGCAAGCACTTTCTGTTTACCAACAAGAGCAATATTTTGCTTTGGTTACTGTTCCTGCATCAGTACAGGAAAAAAGGTTTTCAGGGGAAGTACATGGTTTGCTTAAAGTGGTAAAAGGATGAACTAGTCAGACAGATTACTAAAAAAATAATTTAAAAAAATAATAATAATTGTATTCTAATTGGGACATTTACCATAAATATCCTATCAAATCAATTAACCACTCAGATGATTATTACCACTGATTTTTCATTGTTTGATTCTCAATATAAACATGACCTGATAACATGCAGCAACTGTTTTATCCTAGCTTCTTCAACAGTTTAAATTTCATAGAATAATAGAATGACTTGGGCTGGGAGGGACCTCAAAGATCATCTAGATTCAACTCTTTCCATGGGCAGGGTTGACAACCACTACACCAGGCTTCTCAGGAACCTGTCAAGTCTGGCCTTGAACGTTTCCAGAGTCCATCCTCATCTTCTCTGGGAAGACTATTCCTGGGCCTCACCACTCTCTAAGGGAAGAACCTAAACCTCCTCTCTTTCAATTTAAATTCATTCCTCCTTGTGCTATCACTATCTACCTGTGTAAAAAGTCAGTCCTCGTCCTGCTTGTGAAGTAAGCTACATGGGTAACTTGGTGATCTGTTCTTACTTTCCATCAGTTTTCTACTTCTTCTCTTGAAGATGCTATTGTTGAGAATGAATCAATTGTAAAACAGTGATACTTACCTGTCAGGCACCTCACTGTTGTGTCTTATTCTCTTTGTCCGTCTAAAGGGAAAACAGATAAAATGATACTTCATAAAAGAAATAATCCACCACTACTATTTTTTGTACAGTCCTTTTCTATATTCCCTGTCTCTTTAGGATTTAAGCTCTTTCTAGAAGGGGCTTAATGCTAGTTTTTTTTCTGCAAAGTGTCTACACTGTTCTTTTGTTTCGATTTGTTTTGTTGTTGTTATTGTTTTGTTTATTTTAATTACTAATAAAATAATGTAAAGGAAGATATCCAAGATTCTTCTCTATCACCAGTGAGGTAAGTGTGATCCAGTCCTTCTTCCTGGTAGCTGTTGTTGATAAATAAGGACTCCTTCCATCTGTCCCTTCGCACACAAATGAGCCTGTATTTTTGGATTTGTTACTGAGTTGTGATTGCCTACATAGTATAGATAAAAGCATTCCAAACTCTCTCTTATAGTTAATTATGTTTTTACTTAAATTCTCCTTTGAGAATAAGTGATTTAACCCCCAGTCTACCTTGAGCCTGGTGAATTAAGCTCACGCCTCACTTTTTGATTATGGTAATACTACTGATACCATCAGCGCAATAATTAATTGCAGGTTTTGTCAATTTTCTGCTTGACAAAATCGTCCTCAAGCCTTACCTACATCTTACCACGTCACCCAGGCGTTCCCTTCTCCTCTTCATGTTCTTTCACTTTTCTTGTCTGTATGTTAATATCTTGAGCTTAATTTTAATTTGAGCAAGGAAAAAAAAAAAAAAAAAAAAGACTTTGGGGGACTCCAAGGCTTCTACTTATTCATTTTCAGTGTTTGGTAATGTTTTACCAGCAAATCCTTCCTGAAATAAAATAAGGGTACTCTGGAACATTTTGTTTTTCATCTTGAAACAGCCAGTGCACAATAGGTTAAACAAAGCTATTGACAATTTCAATTTGCAGCTAGCAGCAGAGAAGATTTTAATAGAGAAAAACAGGAAATATCCACAGCAAGACCCCCATTATCTAACAAATTATTTGCTTTCAAAATATATTAAAATCATGCAGATCTTTGCAGGACTGACTCTAGCACAACACTTACCTGCCTCCTGGCAACATAGTTACAAAAGCAAAGTGTGTCTCATTCCACTTGTGATATTAAAATGAGATGTGAGCCTACATTAAAGAGTAACATGTTTGTTTTCTGAGTGAAATTCCCCAGGTATTCCAGATTGCCAAGCAGCCTTTCTATCTGTCTGCTCTATTGTTAGCATGTTTCATAAATCTAACTCAAATGCAGCTGAATCTTTTCCTTTACAAAGGATCAGGTTTTGAAACTAGGCAGCCATCACATGCATAAAATGGTTAATCACATTGTGGCTTTCAAAGGCAATCTTAGTTTAAATTATTTGCTGTTCTGTGAGGAAAGGGTCACCTATGCGCCATAACTACAAAGGGAAGAAGGCATTTCTGCTGTCTGTTCTGTCTCCATTTTGAGTTCAGGCTGCCTGCTGATTATTCTGCATTCACTTCTCTAAAAAGCTTATTAATGTGGTCTAGAGGGAGACTGTCAGAAATGGCAGAGTGAATCAAGGGATTTTCCTTCAACATCCAAATGACATGCTGCAGCAAGAGAATTAAACAGATGACTAACCAGTGCCCTTTTGTCTGCAGATGAAGATGGGATTGCCAACTTGTAAACCAGAGACTGACATTTCGGTGGATTAAATTGTCCTGTTATTGTACTGCTAGTTTCTAATCACTGGTGCTTTCTTGATCTCAAGTGCCTCAGCTGAAAGCCTTCTCAGTTCTCTAAGAATTGTTTGCTGAAACCCTCAGCAGAGCTTTTGCTGTAAACATTTATCCATAGAGAAGTGCCGCTCTGATGCTGACTGAGGAGAGTAGTTGGCTTCTAGGTATTTAATTAAAACATTAAGCAGAAAAAGCTTTAGTGTCAACATTCGCAAGTGCTTTACTATAGCTGTGGGTACTTATAATTAAGTTTTCCTGCAAATGCTTTTTTTCCTCTTTTCTTCTCTAAGAGCTGGAATAGCTTGAGGTTCACTTTGCCTCATGCTGTTAGTTGTGGCTTTGAGACCATGCCCCATGCTGTCATCCTCTGGATTCTTTCAATCTGGTTGTTAGCTTTAATTTCTAAAATCAAGATTGGATGGCAACAAGGGGCTCTAATGAAGAGTGGAAAGAAAAAAGTCATTTGTTAAACAGCATTAAGAATTCTTATATGCAGCAGCATATAATGTGGTCAAGCTGATTTATTCTGATTTTGTAAGCTGTCAGATGCTTTTTACCTTGCAGTTAATATTAACAGGAAGAATACATTGTTCAGGAACCAAAAGTACAATGATGCGTATAGCAGCTCTGCCCAGGTATACATTTGCCATGATTCAGATGCTTTGTCATTTAGAAAAACAGAAGCTTCACCTTCACCATGAACACGGTCATTAGTATTTGCATTTAGAAAATGCTGTGTTCACACAATTAATTGTTGTCGGTTAGTTCATCAAGTTTCTACTCTCAAGAATACTGCTTTATTTAAATTAAACAAACAAGCAAACAAAGAAACAAAACCAGTCTTGTATCTTCCAGCTTGGAACTAATAGCAAAGTACAAAGTAATATCCTTTCACAACACTTTTCTGAATTAGATCTGTAGAGAACATGTTTTTCTTCCAGCACTCTGGGAAATCTCAGTTCTACTACCTCAAATGGTCCATGCACTTTACATCTTCAACATAATGAGTTAAATAAGAAGTCATTGTCCCTGAAGAAAGCAGGGAGGTGAAGATTTAACATAACATCTTAAGTCACAGAGACAACTTTTCTAAGATTGTAAGCCTGTTTGCAGATTGTCTGTGATACTCTACATATGGAAGAACAGAATCTTTAGATTGCATAAATGAAAGAAGACTCGTTAAGGAACACTGTGAGATCTCTACTTCAGTAGTTATTCTTGCTTTATACTTTAGTTCTCACTTCCCTACCTCTGACAAACAGAAGTTAGAGGGGAAAATTTTGGTAGAGCATACTTTAATATAGTTGGCTACATGTTCACAGGTACTTTACAATTAATATACACTGCACACCTCAGTTATAAAGGATATCCAGGTTTAGGCTTATACAAAGCTGCCAGCTGTGTGGTATGTGCTAGAGCTCTGGGTGTATGGAGCATTGGCCTTGCCTCCCTCCCCAGTCTGTGGTGCGTTGCAGCTGGCAGCACAGCTTCCTTGCTGCAGCTGGCTGGTTCCCCCTCACTTTTCCTGACATCAGAGGGCAAAAATTGTGTTTGCAGTTCTTTATGAAGTATTTTTAAAAAGCCCTGGAACTAACACAGTTACTTAACAGTAAAGCAGTAACAAGTAACTGCTTTATAGACATGGCATGAATTAGCATGACACAACTGCTGCATCCAAACTCAATTCCTTGTGTACCTCAATACTTTGCTATTTCACTGCAATGATAGATATATAGAAAAGCACAAGAACATCAACAAGTGTTACCCTCTCCTATGCTAGGAGGTCACCCCATTATGATATATGTTCACAATAGTTACCATTCAAAATCAATAGCAGTGCATCATTTCTTCTTGTTACTGTATTTACTGAGGGAACAACCCTATACTTTCACCATAATCCCAAGCCTCTAGTAGTTTGATTTGCATAACTGCAAACAACATTGCAGATTCTTTTTGAATCTGTTAAATAAGCTTTTGAAGTACTATTAGAAGATGAATCAATCACAAACAACTTAAACAAGAAGAGCTACTATTACTGTTTCATATTGTAAAAAAGGAAGCAATGCCAATACTAGAATATCTTGAGAGAAAAATATCTGAAAGCTTTGAAAATGTTTCTTTGTAAGGTGGAAATAACAAGTAAACATATAATAAAGAACAAAATTGAAAAAGAGGAAAAAAAAAAACACCTCAATAGAATCAGCTCAGTTTCAAAGAGTATGTTAATTTTATTCAACTAAATTCTTCTCCTCTCTTTGCACCTGCACACACACACACACAGACATGTGATGTATTTTCAGAGAAATGCATATCCTTTTGTGTATCAAGTTATGAGCTAGCTTATTAAGACTGGAATGCCTGAATAAACATTTACTTCTCCCTTCCCCCATTTTCTAAGAACTGCATTTTCTGTCAAAGACCTGCAAGAAAGAAAAAGAACACTGGCTGAACATTGCTATTTTTTCTTTCTTATTTTTGCTATTATTAACCAATACTTTTTAATAAAATAAAACTTAATCTACCAACGCTACATCACTCTACTTGAAAATTTCTCATAAAGGAAATTCTTAGTGAAATTATTTCATAATAATAAATGAAAATTAAAAAGTGAAATTTATTTTGAGATTTAAGTGTTGGAAATAATGAGGAGAGACAATACAATATCCATTCTTCCAATTATTTTTTAAAAAATTATGTTAAAAGGGAATGTGATTTGTGATTTGATGAAAAGTTATGAACTTACATTAGTAAGTAAATTAATTTAATTTTGATATATTGTTTTGATTGTTATAAAAAGTCCTGTCTAAACTGTGGAAAATATTTTAAAATGCATTAATAAAAATGGATGATATCTCTTTAAAGCTTGCATTAGCAAGCTGGGGAAGTTATTAGTATACAGCTGTAGCCCTAAGAGTGTAGACTTGAAAGAACTGTTTATTTTCTGCCTTGCAGCTGTGTGTAAAACCCACTGAGAGAAACTTGTTACCAATTACTGGTTTAGAGGCTTCAAGTAAAGACAGCAGGTACCAAGAGAGTAAAACAGTCTAGCTCACAAATAACTATAGAACACTGAAATTCCTGAAGAGCAGTTGTTGAAGGAAAGGAGAGGAAATATAAGTGCTGAAAAGGAAGGGAAGAAGGGAGGGAAGGAAGGAAGACAAAGCAACGTGAAAGAAAGAGATGAAGAGGAGAATGAGTTAACTGAGATGAAGAAGAAAGGTTTTGCTTACATTTACAAACATCAGATCAATAGCTGCAACCCAAGAAACCAATGCAATTCAAATAATGTCCCAGTACTTGTAATAACCAATTGGAAAGACACCCCCATACAACGTAATGTCACCGAAGAATATTTTGCAAAAGGGAAGGACATTTAAAGAGTGCAAGAGAAATTATTAACATGAACTACTGCAAAGAAAAAGTCTAATTCTGACTTGGGAGAGACTTTATAAATCAGTGAAAATAACATGATTTTGTTAACTGAGAAAAAAAAAAAAGTGGAATGTTTTAGGTTAAACAGAAAAATGAATTATTAAATGAGAAACAACTGATAATCCTGAGGTGAATAAGATAAATGAACAAAGTAAGAAAAACTCAGAAAAGTCATGTACAGGTAGCAACATAGTATTTTGATGTGCTCTACAGCAGATCTGTCCTACCTATTGGCCCACAGGCTGCATGAAGCCCCAGAGAGCTAGTAATGCAGCCCTACAACATCTTAAACCTTTAACATTATTGTGTGATTTTTAGCATTGTTTTCTCATGGTTCAATTGTCTATAGCTCTAGTGCAGACTGCACAAGAAACAATGGAAAACTGTGGATGGGAAGGTGTAGTGCAATGTTAACACCACTTCTCCCACCTGACACACACACTCAGTTTAGTCAAAATTGTGTGTGTATTAAACATCACATGCTCTTTTACCACTTGGTGATTAAAACACATTGATTGCTTATAACAATATTTTGGCCTACTTACATGTGTGTGTCAGTAAAGATGTATTTTTTTGTTATTAAGAAGACATGTAGGTTTTCATATTTCATTATTAAACTTGGGCCCATGTTATTTCAAAAAATAAGTCAGTCAGTCCATCTGGTGGAAGAAATATCCAGAATCCTCATGTAGTGCTGACAAATTTTATTGTCTCAAAAGAAAGCTGAAACAAACAAACAAACAAAAAATCAAAAAACAAAACAATACAAACAAAAAAAGATGAAGGAAGGATGAAGGAAGTGTGAAGGAAGAGTATTCAACAATAAATGGACTTATGTCAGCAGATTTATCAACAGAAGTAATCAAGTAATACGGTGATCTGCTTAATTTGTAAGGAAATAGTGTCATTTTTCAAAGATTACCATTTAAACAGACACAATATGGAAAAAAAAAAAACACAAAAAAAAACATGCTGTTTAATTCAGCGCTTATCAAAGAACGTTTTGTAAGGACAAAATAGAGGAAGTGAAAAAAAAGTCTGTCATATTAACTTTTTTTTTAAATGTTACAACTCCAATGGACTCTATTATTAAAGCTAGTTATATGGCAGCAAAACTGATTGCAAAAACAAACAAAACCACAAATTGATGGTAAGTTTATTAAGCAGTGTATGGAAAGCATGTCACATATAATTAGTACTGATGAAAAATAGATTTTTCTAAAATCTTTTTTAAAATCACCAAAATACAGTTCTGGAGAGCTGAAAATATAGGAAAATCTACTGAAAGACATTTGGAGAGTAAAGTTACTTATTTCAAACTTCATACTTTGGTGATGAAAGTACAGATGCTTAGATATGGAACAACTTTCCATTTTTATTAAAGGTATTGAGAACAAAAATAATTCCATGAAGAAGTGGTTTCTTTGGTGCTATTTTGAGGCAAAACTACATCTCCTTATTTGTATGAAGCCATAAAAATTGCATTAAAGAGATTTTATTTAAACTTTGTCATCACATCTGGTATAGCTACTGATGGCAGTGTGGTTGGTTAAAAAAAAGGGGGAGCTTGTAGAATTAATAGAACATGATGCAACTGCCACCAGCAACTCACATTTGATGAAATATCCCTGCAACATACAACAAGAAAATTTATGAATAAAAATTTTAACAATAGAAAACACCATGCAAATCATCATCAAAACTGTGAATTTTGTATAGACTAAGAGACTGAAGCTTCACTGATTCCAGGAGTTCCTTGAAAGTATGGATGCTGGTTATGGGGACGTTGTTTACTTTTCTGGAGTAAGGTAGTTAAGTAAATGCCAAAAAGATTTTACGATCAGGAAGTCTTCATAAAATCCACCACCTTGGTTAGCTTTGCTCATAGTACCTTCAGCAAAAATACAAGAGCGATAATTACTCTAACCATTTGAATGTGATTCACAATTAAGATTCAAACTTCTTCCATGACTTCTTTGGACAGCCTTTGCCCCTGCTTCAACACTGTCTGAGTAAAGAATTTCTACCTACTGTCTAATCTATCCTCTCTTTTAGTTTAAAGCCATTCCCCTTGTCCTATCACTATATCAGACTGTAAAAAGTTGGTCTCCTTCCTGTTTATAAGCTCACCTTAAGTACTGGAAGGCTGCAGTAAAGTATCTCCTGAGCATGCGCTTCTGCAAGCTAAAACAGATATGCATTATATTCTCCATTACATTGTGTAAGAACATGTCTAGAAACAGAAGAATGATTCCAAAACCTGAATACTGAGCATTAAATGTTCTAGAAGAGAATATTACGCTTTCTCATAATCGTTCAAGGAGTCACACTTGCTATTAGTTGCCTACAAACCAGCTTTGTTGGCATGATCTTTCATGGGGTTTTCTAATCTCAGTTTTAATTTCCTAATCGCTGGGCTTCTGTACTATCCATGTGTCTGTATAAACTTTTCAGTCTCAGAAGTATCAGCAGTACCAAGGCAAAAAAACAACCATTAGAAAAGTATTTGATCCACTCACAATCATATCACAATCACAGTGATATCAGAAAATTCAAGAAAGACATACAAGGGTTGTTATATTAATGAAGAATTATAAAGCAAGAGTTCAGGACAAGACAAAAGGTTTGAAGCCACAGGCAGTTTTTAAAATTATATGCCCACTGAAGTCAGCAGGTGGATACTCCCAGTAAGAGCAAACAAGAAAAATTCTCCTTTTGGCATCATCTTCTACCAAAGCACAGTTTAAAACGACTGCTCTCATATAGTCTTTGGTTTTTGGTAACCCATAAATAAAAACTGTAAGTTATTTTTACATATAAGACATGGATAGAAAAATTAGTCAAATACTGATTACAAAATGAAAGTTCTCACTGAATGTGCTATTTAAATATACATCACTTGTTACATCAGTATATCATAGGCGCACATATGTAGTCTTTACATGAGGTACTATTCACATGACAGAAGGATTTCTGATTATACATAGAAATCATTGTGAGAGTAACTGAATAATTTCCAAATTTAAAGCAGCTTTGTAAAGATGGCTGTTGCTTACCCTAAATGCTTTTTATGTGTTTTCCTTTAAGGTACAAATTGTGACTGCACTGGTTTTAAAGGCCTGCTAAAAGGATATTCCAGTGTTTACTTGAAAGAGGCTGCTTAAATGTTTAATGACATTAGCTCTTTGCAAACGGCATTCATTTCCTGTATATGCAAATTTTCTTAATGTGAAAACCCCATAACAGGTAGAATGTAGAAAGTTAATGAAGCCATGTAATTACTATCACTATAGTGACTGCAGTCCCCAGAGAACAATAATGTGATAAAATACATGAGTTTTGACTTTCTTTGGAAACAACAGCTTATAATTTGAAAATAGATAGTAAAATATTTTCATTATCTTCTGCTATTTTCTAAACCAAATGGCAGGTAAAAATAGATTATGCTTTTATTAACTTCAAAAACGGGAGATAAAGCAATTAGGTAACATTTAATTGTATTCCGTTTTCCATGGATGGCAATGTTTTGCATTTAAACTCTTCTTTCAGCCATGGTGTAAAGCCAAATTCAAACTGACTTCAGCCTGAAAGTCCTTATTTCTAGGAATGGAAAGGTACATACTGAAAATGGCCACTGATAACTCTGTAGTATTTAAAAAAGAATCAAAATCTTATCAGAAACTCTGAATGCCATTTGAAGATTGAAAAGGACCTTTTTCTGAATTTCAGTGCAAACTTCTAATATGTTGTGCAAATAGTCAGGAAAAAGTCATGAAGAAGTGTTTAATGGATATATTTACAGGCTATTTTATTTAATTTATCTATTAATTTATTTTCTTATTACCATGAGCACTATGAAGAGAAAAAGAAACAAGATGTAGAAGAGCTCTCTCCTCCAGAAGCACATTGTTGTGTCAGTCTGGGGCAAGTCCTGCAATATCAGAAATCAGATTTCTGATTGCTCTGAAAAAATTGGAGCTGTCTCACAGAAAGTTTTTTTGGCCTTTCACTCGCTATCCAAGAGAAGCACCTTACTGAGGAATCTGGTCAATCTGAAATCTCTGTAGGATAAGAAAATAGAAAAATAAATACATAACATAAATTGTCTTCTGGAAATACAGAATCAGAAAACCCTGTAAAGGTTTGTTTTTCTTTTCTTTTAGTGGACCTTAAGCACTTCAGGTATATGACCAAGGATTTCTTCAATACTTACTTGTATCTTTATCTTCATTGCACAACTTATTGATTTCAAAGCTGTGGAGATATCATGTCATTTTACAGTCTGAACTGATTTTTGGTTTTCTAGCATTCTTGTGTCTCAGTATTTAAATTTTATTGTATTTTGCTATCATAGAAGATGTATTTTTAATTGGAAAGAATACTTTATCCCATTGCAGAGTAGTGAACTCTTTCTTAAATGATGAAATGCTGTCTTAAGCAAAATCTCTCATCATCAAATCATTATTACAGATTTCACTGCAATATTCTCATTTCCCACGATACAATATTGTGCCAAGCAACACAGAAGTTCCCCTGTGTGGTGTGTACCCTTCCTGCTTTACTTTATGTACACCTTGCCCACTGCTTAAAGAGCTCTAATAAATAATATTTATTTATTTTATTCTCTCATCAACAGATTTGCTCTGTGTTTTGCTGACTTTAACATCTAAAACTGTAGTGCCAAGCAAGCTGTAGTAGACTGACTCAAAGTAAAGCAAGCAGCTATAAATTAAATAGGTCACTACTGGCCAGGGTTCTCATGTATCATGTTAAGTCAGCAGCAACAGTTCTTATAAGAAAGGTCCTGCCTGACCAACTTCATCTCCTTCTATGAGCAGGACCCACTTGATGGATCAAGGAAAGGCTGCTGACATAGATTTATACAAGACTAGACTTCAGCAAATCTTGTTACACTGCCTCCCATAGTATTCTGGAGAAGCTGGCAGTCCATGACTTGGACAGGAACTGGTGTTGAAAGTACATAGTTAAATCCAGCTGATGACTGATCATGAGTAATTTTTCCTAAGATACTGGGGCCTATCCTGTTTAATATCTTTATTGATGATGTGGATTAGGGAATTGAATACACCTTCAGTAAGCTTGTAAATGAAACAAAATTTAAATGAAGTGTCAATCTTGAGGGTAGGAAGGCCATATAGAGGGACTTATCAGGATGGATTGATAGGCTGAGGCCAATGGGATAAAGTTCAACAAGATAAGGTGCCAAGTACATCACTTTGATCAAAAAAATCCCATTTGGTTTGGGGCAGAGTGGCTAAGTGGAGTAAAAGGATTTGGTAGTGTTTGTCAACAGCTGAATACGAGCCAGCAATGTGCCTAGGTGGTCAAGAAGGCCACTGGCATCCTGGCTTTTATCAGAAATAAATAGTGTTGCTATTCGGAGCAAGGAGGTGAGGGCATACTCAGCTCTGGTAAGGCCATGCCTTGAGTACTATGTTCAGTTTTTGGACCCTCACTATGAGAAAGGCATCAAAGACCTGAAGCATGTCCAGAAAATCTGGTAAAGGGTCTGATGCACAAGCCCTCCGGGTAGCAGCTGAGGAAACTGGGGAGACCTTGTCATTCTCTTCAACTATCTGAAAGGAGGCTGCAGTGAGGTGGAGGTTGACCACTTCTTCCATGTAACTAATGATAAGAGGGAATGTCCTCAAGTTGTGCCAGGGGAGGATCAGGTCGGATATTAGGAAGAATTACTTCTGAGAAGGAGTGATTAGGTATTGGAATAGGCTCCCAAGGAAGTGGTAGAGCAGCCATTTCTGGAAGTGTTTAAGAAAAGGGTGGGTGTAGTACTTATGGACATAGTTTAGTGGTCAATATTGGTAGTATCTGGATGGTTGGACCAGTTGATCTTAGAGGCCTTTTCTGACATTAATGATTCTATGATTCTTCCATCCTATGTAGCATTACTAGTGGCAGTAACAGGAACTGCATCTTGATATAACGGTCAGATCATCTTAATGATCAATCTACAAATACTGAGATTTTTCCACAGAGGTCAAATCTGATACCTGTTAAATCAGGCGCTGCTGTCTGAATCTCAACTGGATGTGGGCTGAGCTCCACAACATGTTCTGGGTACACAACCTGCAGTCCTGTACTAATGGCTGCAATCCAGATTGGAAGGGCAGGTTTTGTCCCTTCCACTCTTCAAACCAGCCTTGAAGGAGACACTGTTATGTAGTTCTGTCCTTGCCCATTAATGGGAAAAAGATATGAACAGGTTATGCATGAGGAGTTTGAAAGTGTTTCTTGTTCTACAGAAATGGAAATTGGACAGCTAATTTCCTGAAGCACTATGTAAAACCCAGCCACAACGAGCATTTTGCAGTACATCCATTGATTGAATTTCATTTGCATAAAATGTTCACAGAGTTGTTAAATACAAATAAGTCAGTAAAACTCCATGTCAGTTCCTGAACATTTCACACTGAAGAAAAGAACTGTATTTCTTAGATAAATTAATTGTTGTGAATTCCTTCATCCACCTTAATTTGTCACTCACCTCATTGTGAGGATTAATTAATGTCAGTAAAGCAATTATGAAGACGAAAATCGTTATAAGTATTTAGAAAATATGCATATTTGTTCTGAACAGAATGTGAATCATATCAAAATATTTCTTATGCCATCTCAGAAATACTCTACAATTATACTTATTCCAGGTCATTTTAGAGCATGGCTGGCTTTTTCCACAGATAGAGGACAGATTCATAATGGCACTATTGTGTCAGGATTTCAGTGATATTCAGACTCTAAAATGTCATGCTTCTTTTTAAAAGCATGGAAGATTCAGTCTCTAAATTTGATATGCAAATGTAACCAATAACATTCAATTAAAGGAAGCAAAGCATCCATTTGGTATGGAGCACCAAATCATACTTTTTAAACAAACATTTTAAAGGGAAGACCTTATTTTAAAGGGAGTGTTTCTGTTCTATTTATTCTATTTCTTAAAAACAATTATGATGGGTATTTATTTCACATTACTCTAACTAATATTCTGAACTAAATCCGGGTGGAAAATTGAAGGATACATTCTGAACAAAGGTGAGATATTTTAAGAAATTCCATTTAGAGAATTTCTTACACTGAAATATTTTCCAGGTGTTTTTTAACATTTAACTATTTTTATTTTTTTTAAAGAGAAAAAAGAGGCAAATTATTTTCTAGCAGTTGACAGACTAAAAACCTGAAATTGTTTACCTTAGTATATTCAGAAAGTCAGTTTTATTTTGAGATTGTATCAAATTACATTGAAGATGTTACTTCAAAAAAGTGGGGTGTTCAGAGTTCTTAAAAGTTTCAAAGCTGAATCTCAGGGGAAAGTACCTTACTAGATAATCCATAACTTCTAATGTGATTCAGATCAAGCTATATTTCAACACTATTGCAAAATATACAGAATCATGCCTTGCATTCAGCTATGACATGTGAATACAAAGTCCCCTGAAGTTATCAGTCAGTGATGTTCCCATGAATGCCAGTTGGACTTTGATTTGGATTTTCATGCTTTTTTTGTTCAGTTTTGTTTTGTTATCTTCCATGAACATCCAGGCAGATTGCACCAGAGGTATCTGGAAAAAATGGCATGCTTCATTGATACATAAATATATAAGTATTATGACACTGTTAAAATGGGAAAGGATGGTTAGGAGAGGGGAAATAAATGTTTAATTTCAGATTTGCAACAATGCACATATGGGCCTCTATGGCAGGAGATAAAACAAATAACCATAAGTTTGAAACATATTTTAATTGCATTTTGATATAATAGACATGTTAACTCCTTCAGCCTCTCTAGATAGACCTGCATGCAGCTTGGATTCTATTTTGGATATAGACACCACACATTAGGCAATTTCAAACTTTTAGGAGATTTTTCTTGGATCTGAACATTAATCTCAAATCTGTAAGGGACACTCAGCACAGAAGTGTGAAAATCAGAAAAAAAAGTCAAGAGCAATAAAGACAAAATGGTTTTTGTCTAAATGCCAAACCATCTGTGAAATTTTTCTTTCAACTCTATGGACAATTATTGTAGTACTTACATTCATAATTATATAAGGCTTATACATCCCATGGAAAGAATCTTACAAAAAAGAAATATAACAAAATTTAATATTCATCACAGGGCATTTTTTTGGTCAATAGTCAAGAAAATACTTGGTTTATTCAAAAAGATTATTATTTTAAAATGTAATTTGTGGAATTGAAATGCAGTACACATCATTACTGCCCCAATTTCACACTAGTATAAAACTGAATGGAAGGCAAAGTTTGTTTTCAGCATCATCACACAGTGTGTAATAATGTCTAAAGCTGTTGAGTGTGAACAAAATTACAAACCTCCCCAAAACAGGAAGGTATTAATAATACTTTCAGTTTTTCACCAATTCCATACAACACACAGAACAGTTCTTATCTTTCTTCTATATAATGTGAGTAAAAGCAAAAAGTACAGTGAAAAGTAATGTATCATCATCTAAATAAGAGTTAATACCCTTTGATTTACCATGTGGCATTAAGACTTCTTTGTTTGAATATTTGTTTTTATTTGTTTTTATTTTTTTTTTAACTAAATAGACATATAAATGCATGACAGTTCACAGGATAAGATATTCTGATAGCTAACATTCTCCTAGAATTGCAGGAGGCTTATATCTCAATTATTTATTTTAAATTAGACAGTGCTAAGCAGGGGCCAGGAAAGTTTGTTGTTAGCAGAGATATTTTGATGTTATTGCCTTCTGTGTCCTTGAGTTTAACCTCCTTACTGTTCTGGTTTAACCCAGCAGACAGTTAAGCACCACACAGTCATTTGCTCACCCTCCACTTCCAATTGCATGGGGGTGAGAACTGAGAAAAAAGAAAAGTAGACATTATTGGATGACAAGAAAACAATTTACTAAGACAAAAAAGGAAGGCAAATATTAGTAATGACAAGAATGATGTTTGTGTGTATACACATATATATATACAAAACAAGTGATGCACAACACAGTTATTCACCATTCACTAACTGATGCACAGCCACTTCCTGAGCAGAGGCTGCACCCAGGCCAACTACACACAGTTTTAAGGTCTTTTTCAAATGATGTCAACTGGTAAGTAATATCTCTTTGGACATTTTAGATCAGATGTCCTTGTTCTGTCTTCTTGAAGCTTATTGTGTCCCCTCAGCTCTTCTCACATGCAAGACAGTACAAGGAAAACTGAAACATCCCTGAGCAGTGCAGCTCAGCAGCAATTTAAACACTGCTTTGTTATCAACATTGCTTTTCTCCTAAAGCCAAAACAGCAACATACCAGAGACTACGAACAAAATTAACTGTCTTGGCTGAAACAAGGACACTTCAGGCTTTGATTCTGTAAACTAGGCCTAGTAATGCTCCCTTTGTAAGTGAATTAAGATGTTTCCTAACCAATGTTTGAATAATTTTTTGAGGTGAGAGTTGCCAGTGATGACTGAACAAGCCTTATAAAAATAAATCCAAGATATTTATGTAGTCATATGAATTAGTTTATGAAGTTCACGAGTTACAGATTTTGATCATTAAATTCTATTACTTAATAGATTGAATTGTGCATGTTTGTTAATTAGAATTAACAAACATAATTTTTAAATTCTAGGTGAAAGGATTTTTTTATTTCTTAATTAGTGTTTTCTTTATTAATTAGTCCTGAAAATATGCACATAAAATGAAAGTAATAACCTAGCTGCCAAAAAGCTGTGTAAATATATACATCTCATTATATATATATACACATATATATTTAGAAGAGTACATTTACATTAAGATGCCATAGCAATAAACTATGCAACAATATGATGAACTAGTTCTGATTTATAGATTTTGGTTCATCTGAAGTGGTCTGTGATAATAAAATGCATAAGAATGTTACAGCTCTGCCTGTACAAGTACTCCTGTACATTAGATATGCCCTGGTGTGAACAAATTAGGAAGAGCAAAGAACAACAAAATATACTATACTGATAATCTGGTAGAAGATTGCATTTATATATTAAATGTAACATGAAACTTCAGAAATGTTTAGAATAGAGAGTGTAAACTTTCACAGCATGATTTAATAAAACTGCAGTGTATGAATAAACAAAACACTGGAAGAGTCATTACTTTCATTAAGAATATTACAGTGAATAAATTAACCTATAACAATAAAACCTGAGCAGCAGATATATGTAAGTCATTTACATTGTGTTGTAGACTCATTTGGTGTAGGAAAGAATGAGTATGTTATGGTAGAGGTTTCATTAGCACTTGCATTTCAATTGACTTAGAGGCGCACCATAATACAAAAGCAATAAATATCATCCATAAACAAGAATACTGTAAAATGATTTTATTTATTTATTTATTGAAAACAAGATGTTCGGTGCCATTACACTTTAATAGTCATTTTGCACTTTCAGTATTAAAAAAATGCTAAAAATGCCTGCAATGTGGTCATCAATGAAATCAGTGTTAGTATTTTGTGTTACTATATTGCATAACTTTGTTAATGTGCTGTCATTAGATAAGACAAGATTCTGGGAAAGCAGAATTCTTCACATTCTGTTTAGGTCACACTGAACTATCTGTTTTAGACAAACTTTACCCTTATTTGCTAATAATTTTCTACAGTCTAATTAAAGTAGCCCACTGAGTCAAGCTGGCTATAAACACTGTTATACATTTACATCAAGAATTATTTTTCATCATCACTTTGTTATTGTTTTATCTGGGCAAACAGAGAAATCTCTTGATCTCATTCTCTCCAGGATAAGAACACTAAAAAGATTTCTCAGCCAGGGGACTGAACCCTTTTGCACAGTCATTTCTAGAAACAAAATTCTATATAGACTGAGATATCTGTTTGAACTGTTTGAATCTTTTTATGCATCAAAGATGACTGAGGAACTGCATTGTGCCTGTGGCTTATGTTTACCATCTGTGACCTATTGCTCTATGTTTGAACATGTCCGGCATCCTATGTAACACTGCAATATACGATGAACTGTCTCCAAAACTAAGTATGCTTGGTACCATACCATACAAGCAAAAGAGCCAATACCATCATAATTTTATGAATATATGCACACATTGCATGAAGACAATTGTTTCTATAATATGTTCATGAAAATGATTAAGAAGTTTAATGACAGTACAAGTACTTCTACCTTTTTTTATACTTAGAAAATGCATGAAAATTGTAACTGAAAATAAAATAGGTGTCCTTTTAGCTCACAATCACAGTTGAAAGGTGACTAGTAACAGTTTTTGTAGAGCAATTCTATAAGAATAGGGCAAGAACTGCTGTGTGATTTTTTTTAATATACCCACCCACATTCCAGAATTCAGAGGACCATCTTCATAACTACATATAACATTCCACGTTTGCTCCTTATTTCTATTTAATCCTTTAGGCATCCAAACATTCTTTAGTAAAGTTCAGAACTTAATGAAGTACTTAATGATAAGTATTCTATCAAATACCACTCCCTGCCATGTCTTTTTTTCAAGTTGATTCTAATCTATTTCATCACTCCTTATACAGAAGTCATTCAATATCTCTAATTATTCTTGTTGCGACTCTCTGTAACTTATCAAATCCAATTATATAGTTTGTGAGAAGGGATTGATTGAACAGTTACACAACATTCTTGATAGCCGTTCATCACTAATTTAGTTGGGTATAAATATTCCATTCTCTTTAATTTTCTTTATAAAATCTAATATGTATTTGTCTGTCCGGAGGAACAGCCCTAACATGCTCTAAGATTTATTTTCTGAGTAGAAGTTAAAAGGACAGAGTCCACCATCATTCATATGCATTCAAGACTTTGCATTCTCAGAGTGATTTTCTGTACTTTATAAGAATAAATTCATTTCTCATAATGACAATCAGACCTTCATGAGGTCTTCATCTTTCAAATGTTAGTGCTGTAAGCCCAGTAACTACAACTAGAGTAACTACAACTACAGTAACTACATTAACAACCACATTATCTTTATTCATTTTCTATTTTAGATCATTTACGAATATACTAAACACAACTGAGAGTGAGCATTTCTGTTTGGGATTCCTCTAATTATTGCCTTTCTTGAAAGCAAATACAGGTCGTATCTCATATATTTTGTTTCAAACATAATATATGACTCTTCTCTAAGACTGATTAAAATTCCTTGCTGAAAAAAAAAAAAACAAACAAAAAGTCTTGAAAGATTTCTGAATATGTGTAAGAAAAATAATATTGTATCACATGGCTTTTGATTCTTCAAGGAATTCTAGTAGGTTAGCAAAGTGTATTCTTCCTCTGGGGAAGCCACATAATTCTTTATCAATATATGAATATATATGTTATATATATACACCAAACTTAATATTTGGTCTAGTCTCAACCAATTGGCTCATTTAAACTTCAGAACTGCTAAATTTTCTCTTGAGACCTTTTAGTATGCTACTATGTTTACAATATTTCTTTGTTCCTAGTATGAAGGCAGATTCAGTAGATAAATTCTAAACCGCAACTGTTATTTTGGCTGTTTCATACTGCGATTCCTCTATAATTTTGGGGCTAAAATGTCTAGTCATGGAGATATTAATGTTCATTGCATCAGTAATTTCTAAAACTTTAAATGCTGGCAGCACAAGCTGCAGTAGTCCATCTGTCCTATCCCCCTTGGAGAATAAGGTCTAGATTGTCATAAGCTTCTCTGCAATGAACACTGAGTCAAATAATTCATTCTGATTTTCTGTAGTGTCCTCATCCTCCTTGGGAACTCATTTTAGATCCTGATCTGTATATAAGAGCTACCAATTCCATGGCAGGTTGCCAGATTTTTACTATGTTTGAAAAGTTTTAAAGAAGTTGATTTTCAAACCCTTTTTGCTTTAAATTCTTACTGTTTACATCTATTTTTTTTTATGACAATACTTCTGTTTTTACATATTATAACCTCATACGCTTTCTATAATCTATCATGGCTTTGAAACTCCCTCTCTCTTTTTCTCTCCCTCTCCCTCTCTTTCCCCTTCTCTCTGTCCTTTTGTTACTAAAACAAAATATTTACCGAGATCTTACAGGGTACTACAAGATGCGCACACCCTATTTTTGCTTCTTTTTAAAAATTTTCTTTGTTTGCTTTGTTTGCTTTTTTTCCCCAAAATATCATCTGACCTGAACTCCAGGAAAAACGGACCATATCAAAATCACTTCTCATATTTGTCATTTGTTTCAGTGGAGAGTTGTGATGTGTTGAGGTTTTATTCAGCAATGTATATGATTCTGCATAATAATAATCTTTCCCATAGTATTAAGCTACTACTAATTATGAGCATTTGAGTATAACACTAAAGCATATTGCAGAGTATCATACCTTACTTACATTTTTGTAAGTTCATATTGCTTTTCCTAAGGAACTATTTTCAGTTATTTATAAAAATATCACTCATACCCAAGCAAAAAGTAGTTAACTACTGTGTTCCACATAATCAATTGCAAACTTTAATCATGATTGAGGAGAAATATACACCTTTCTTATTACAGAAAAGATAGAGACATCAAATTTATCATGGAGATGCAGCTTTGACTTTACAAATCTAGTGAAAAGGGCTCTACTTTATCAAAGTTACTGGTCTTAGCAGTATTAGCAGAATGGCAGTGCTCTACTACTAACACATGGGTATGCCTAACAGAAAGACGTATGTACAGTATATAAAATTCTGTTTTCCATGGAAAAAAAAAAATGCTGTGGAGTAATAATATGTTTGTCTGTGCTGAGTGAAAAAGACAAGTCTGGTAAGAGAATTTTCTTTCCTGCATTTAATAAAGGAAATTTTCAGAGTATGTAGAGTCACAGTCAAATACATTCCTGAAAACAACAAAAGATTTTACTATTTTACATCTGGACCTAAAGAAGACTCTGCTAGCTTTCTTAGGCTTAAAAATTAAAAATTATTTTTAAAAAAGATTAAAAATTCTGAATTATTTTATCTACCACCTCTGATTCCACAAATGGTTGTTTAAGCATAAGTCTACAATTATGTCTTCTGGGAGATATTCAGTGTGCGTGTTTGTTTGTTTTTAACTTGGGACTTTTAGAACAAATTAATAAGATAGTATCACTGAGGAAAAGTTTTTGATAGTTCCGTGTTTCACCTCACCAACCAGCACATGTAATGTTATAGATCCAGATGTTCAGACTTTTGTCTATCTCTATTTCTTTCCAGCAGTGTTTATATATATATATTTTTAAACGTACATATTTCAAAAATCAGATTTTCAAGGGTTTTATATACTCAGAAGTCTTAAAATTTTAGGTGTATATAAGTTTTCTTCATTATATTATGTTGTATAATATACAAAAGTGTAGAGTGAGAAAATGCTAATCACGTCCTTTGTGCCAATGACTGAGAAAGATCTGACAGTATGTTGTCAGTCCCAGATATCACATAAGTATCTAGTCATATTTTCTCTTCACTAATGTATATACTGAAAATGCTTCCATGAATAAGAATATAGAGAATAGTACATGTTCTGATAGAGATATGGATAAAGATATTCAGCATACAAATCATTCATTGTGAAACCAAGCAGCAGCCTAGAGATAACAGAAAAAGGTCATTAAACTGTGAATGTGTAAGTAGCATCACCTCAAGAGCATTTGGCAATTGAAATGACTGCATTCACAAAAAAAAAGGCTTTTATTTTTGTTCTACAGTTAAAGATAATAACCAGTGAATCTATGGACATGAAAGATGTGCATTTCATTTCATATATGCTATCAGTCACTGTAAATTTACAAGTATTTTCTATTTTTGTTGCCGTTAGAATTAAAAAGTGTAACATGAAGAAGCAAGATATTAAGATTTTGATTGTATGAAGAAATTATAAAGCTATAACTCAGCTTCAAATATGTTAATGAGATGCTTTCAAAATCTAATACAGGTGCTAATATAAACTGCAGGTTTAAATTAAATTGAAATATTCAGAATATTTTTAATGTACATTCACAGTTTAATGACTTAGTGTCTATAATACTATGGCTGAAGCATATATTGTTTTCTTCTGATGTTTCAGAGTTTTTTCAGTATACAAAATAATTTATTCATCTGTCACATTCTTTTCTTCTCTTATATGTTCAAGAGTTAATTACAAAAGCTTTTCCTGCAGAAACCATACTTAGCAGTCAGAGGTTTATGACTGTCATCAAACGATTTCATAACTAAGTTGCAGTGAAGGCATGCCATGAGTTTTGAATCAAATAAGAGAAATGAATCACATGGTAAAAGGTATCAGCTAAAAATCTTCTAGCTTGGGAGCTTCAGTGGAGCACACATTAGAGCTATGAATGCTTTTGTCACAGTATTTGAGCTTTTATTTTTTAGCAGGGCAAGTACGTATATTTTATTTCAAAATTTGAGCAACATTTTACCATTAAAGTTAACTGATTTAAGCTTTGCATGTGGGGTTTTAGTTTATTTAGTTTTTTGTTTCATTTGCTTTTTTTTTTACAGCAAGTTTAAAAGTTTGGACAAATTTCATCAAATATTAAGTCATATTTTCAAGAAGATTTGTGTTTTGCCTCAAATCCACATTCATTTATTGATTCAAAGTTTGTTTGAGATAGGTATAGTGCTTCAGTTTGAATTGTTTTGCTTTTCATGCTTTGGTTGATTCAAGATGCAAAATATAAGCATGAAGAATATTATTTTTTATCCAAAAAGAAGATGATGATAAAATTTGATTACAATGAAAGCTTTTTCTTGCTGTTGTTAATGACAGAAAAATGTACTTGGATTTTATTTACCTTGGCCACTTTAAGTGACAATATTTTTTTCACCAGTTTATCTAATCTTGTTCCATTATTAGTAAATATTAATTCAATGTTCTCTCATGAAAAAGATTAAATTACAAATATTTCTCATAGTTAACATATTTTTTCAGACTAAAATCCATGGTAGCAGAATTTCTAGCTCCTTGAGACAGAATGTCTCAGTTACAACCCGCCAAAAGATTTTCATTAACTGCAGGAGAGCCTCACCCCTCCAAAGATTCAGTACATATGTCTCACCTCTATCTCTGCTACTAGGAAAAATACATACTAAGCATGAGGAGACATCTAAAAAAAGCAGTCTGGTAATGATTCAAAGTAGCATAAATTTCATTCTGCGAAGTTTCACTCCACACCACTGTCTCGCTCCAATTTATAGGAGGGAGGCAAGGTTCTTTGACATATGTATTCCCGGCGTGAGATTAAGAAACAATGGTTCAAATGTTGGTCTGACCAGTTTATTACAAGTCCTGGCCATTTAGGGAGATTGGGAAGGGAAGATGGGTGATAGGAAAGGTAGGAAATATAAGCAAAGGAGTCTGGGTAGAGAGCAAAAGAGAGCTCACCATCGTGAGTCCAGCAAGGTACACAGTAGGTCTACTGATATCATGCACCCATCTGATCACCACGAGGGGGGTGGGAGAAAGCCAGGAAGCTTCCCAGTAAGCCGGCCTCAGGGGGTTCTTCTGAAGAGGTTTTCCCCTCAGGGAATTCTCTGTCAAAGATGTCTTTGGGAGTTTGTCTCCAATGTCCCTAGTTTAGCAAGGGCTTTTTATCCCCAGTTCCTGTGTTATTCTTTCTTCTTTTCTCTCAGTTTAGTGTGACATACCTGGGACAACAGATAAGCCAGCAGGGAGTGGTGCCTTCGTTTCCATGCACAAGCATTATCGCCTTTTACAGTGGTCACCTCCTTCAAGCATCAGCCCTGAAAAAGACTGCTTGTCCCACTTCTGCTTATCTTTATAATCGTAAGCAGAGTTACATCCACCATTCACCCCCCTAGATAATTAGCAGTTGTCAGAGTCTTATCACCAGAAAGGCCTCACAAAGCAAGCTTTGAGACATAAAACAGTTTTGCCTTTAATAACCACTTCTGTTTTCCCACAGGCTGTTGTTGGAGTTAGAAGATATGAATTCTTTGTGCCTTTCTGTCGTCATTGTAGTTCTTAATTTTTGTGCCTTTACTGACTGAGCAGGAACCTTTTGAAGAATTCAGAGTAGAGATCTTAATTCAGTTATATCTCTCAACTAAAGAAGGCATGCATGCATAAATACCTGGTCTTATATACTAGTCTTCTAGTAGGCTCTTGTGTGAAGTCCAGCTAACCTGATAGTGAAGTACTAACATCCATATGAAGCTGGGAAATGTTCTCTGACCAGGGACACCCCTAGGTTGCACATCTGTCAGTGTATCCCCAAGTGAAAGGGAGAGAGATGGATGTGAGAGCTAATGAGGCAATTGCCCACTGTAAGCGTTTTACAGAAGAGGTATGAGATTTAACCAGCTCTCTTCACCTTGACTTAGATAGCAAGACATGTTTTGAATGGCTTTTTATTGGTTTGCCTTCAGAGACTGAAAAACAAGACCTTTATTTTAGACTCCATTAATTTCCTGCTTAAAGAAATGCTGAAAATCTTCTTCCATTTCTGATAAAGTTCAATAAATAGAAAGTATAACGTGCATCAAACTTATATTTAAAAGTCCTCTTCATCTGCAGAAGTCCTGCTTATTAACTATATTGCACATTTAACTCCAAGAGTTCTGATTATAATCAATAACTAATCAAAAAGTAACTTACACAAATCACAATGAAGTTCTGAATAATATAAGAGTCATAACTTCTCCAAGTACATAAATACCAACCCTTTTATTGAAAAAATATGCAGTTAGCACTTTTTCCTTTTTATTGTGGCATCTGTTTTAGAAATAAATTTCAAAACAGAGTTTTCAGCAGCAGCAGCAGCCTCTGTTTTCAAGAGTATCTACAGTACTGAATCCACTTTAATCAGAGAAGTTGGATAAGTGCCCTATCAAAAGCATAGTGCAGGGGAAAACATGCAGATGGAACTGATTGGAATGGAGGGTCTGGGGGTAGAAAGCTCTTTTTAGTAGACAACCTCTCTGAAGTGGACAAAAATGAAGGAGAAATCCATCTGCAGAACATGCAAATTACAACTTGCCTTAGCTCTGAAACATAACTCAAATGCTATGGTAAAAAGTGTGGTGAATAGAGTTATTTATGGATATCCAGGGATGAAAGCTTTGCCTATAAAGAAAACTCACACACACTTCAGTGAGGTAAGTATCAACAGTGTAATAAGATTTAATGTGACCATCAAAAGAGAAATAAAATGGAAAACTTTTTGATCACACTTTCTACAGTGAGGGCAAACTGCAGGAATGACCTTTACTGCTCATGCCAAAACACTGAGCCAAATTCACTCCTGGTGCCACAGTGCTGAATTCCAGTAAATTACAGCAGAGATGACCTTGGGCCATTCTGTTTATGTATCCTAGCTATAAGCACCCAACAGTAGCCAAAGTGCATTGTCTTTGAAGCAATAACGTTTAACAATCCAAAGGTGAATTTAAAAAATAACAGTCAATTTTACTGACAACTCAATTCAACTTAGGTTTAATTAAAATGGCAACAAAAAACTGGAAGTAATTCCTGCTTGGGAAATGACTTCACTACCCACCCAAGACACAATATCAAGAATCAAACATTTCGCTACCAGAAATCAAATCCAAACAGAATCCTTCTCATTTCAATTGAGCATCCTGAAGGTAGAACTCACATCCAACAATTTTTGAAAGCTGCTGCTTTTAACTATTTCCTGGAACCTATTTCATGTTTCTAACTTTTCCATGGAAACGCTTATGCCATCTGTTGTATATGTGCTAGCAATAAATAATACTATTATCATACTACGTTTAAAAATATACAGCTGGTATTAGGATCATTTTGAAAGTCCTGAGTATGCTGACCTTCCCATCTAGATTTAGAAAGTAAACAAAATAGAAGACTACTCCATATGAGCAGAGACTTAAATTTATATGCACAGTATTTCCTTTACACATTCAGAAGAATATGTATTGCATATGCAGTGAGACTAGACTGCATAGACTGTTAGCCCACCATGCCAGAAATGCCAAGTACATTCAGCTTCCTCTGCCAGACCTATGTCACAGTCAGCTTGAGGTCTGCTTTACAGGCCAGAGTAAAGTGAACTTACACACAGCAAATGCCCATAACAAAAAGTAATTAATTTTCAGCCATTAATTTTTTCATTACTCTATTAATCAGATACATCTTTTTACTCTCTGCTCTCATTTTACAGATATTCAGGATAACAAGAGGGCATATTAGACACACTCCTGGAGTTCAACTTATGCTGTCCCAGCAGAAAAGTGATAGGAGCAGTAAACCTGTGCTATAATTAAAAGGAATCTACAAGAGTAATTATGGAAACTAGCTGTAGTTTACAAAGGCATCACAAAGCATTTTACAGGACTTTTCTGAGGCTGAATTTTTAGACCGAAGACTGGGTGATAGCTAATTACACCAGTAATAGAAAAATATGTCAAAGCAGTCATTTAAGCAATATAGTTACAGTCTGGTCAAAAAAAACTTGATGAAAACATAATACTTCCATTGCAGAAAAATTGAAACTTTTCAAACTCATTTTTCTCTTTAACCAGGAATGAAAAGATTTACTTTCATGGTTTTCTGTTTAAATGAAAGATTAGGATTACTTTTAATGCAGAGAAACTGATTCTGATCTATTTCTTTTTTCCCGAAGAAAAAAACAAAAACACACACACAAAAAACAAAGGAAAAAACAACAACAACAACAAAAATTGGCCCTGGGAATGAGCTTCCCAGGAGGAGTTAAAATGATCTCTTGAATTTCTCGGTGTTTCAGGAATCCTTCACTTACAGCTCACTGGATGTAGCAGAAGCTCACAATACCCTTGCTTAGACAGAACTGTTGGCTTTCAGCATTAGGACAAAGTACTAAGCAGCAACTTAAGCCATTGTTCCTAGTGTCTCTGGGACACACCTACTACCAAGCACAGCCTAGAAGCCCCACTCATTCTTGCCTCAAACTGCCACTTCTTCCTTTGGTTGGTTTCAGATCCCTGTTCTGTAAGCACTCAGAGATCAAAGGTAATAAGGCCACTCCAGCCCTGTACCCTGGATGCCATAGGAAACAGGAAAATCACATTAAAAAAAATTATGCTGGATACTGAAAGATTGTCCTATGTCCCACTGAGTGTTCAATGAAAGCTTTCCATAAGGTAGCTTGACTTTGTGAAATATATAGCTTCCTACTTAAGCAATAGATTTTTCTAACACTTCATTAGAAAATTTCTAATAAGGAAGACATACCACTAATGGCTAAGAAAAGAATTTGTCAAAAATTTTCCAATACAGAATTTTTAAAAGATATCCCAAAAGGGACCATTTTTATCTAAGTTCAAATCAAGTAGAATTCACTGTGGCCTTTCAGTATTTAAAGGGGACTTAAAAAAAATGATGGAGATTTTTTATGTGAGTAGATAGTGATGGAATCCCACTTCATTGGTTTTAAGCCAGAAGAGAGGAGATTCAATTTAGATTACATATCAGGAATACATTATTTACTCTGAGGGTGATGAGGTGTTAGGACAAGTTGCCCAGAGAACCTGGATTCCCCGTCTCTGGGCATTCAAGGTCAGGTTGAATGGGGCCTTGGACAGAATGATCTGGAGGACAGTTGTTCAGAACTGAATGATCTTTGTGGTCCCTTTTGCTGCTAATGAAGGAGTTAACAATGAAACCTGAAGGTGATGAAGTAACTGCCAGTAGTGTGAATTGTTTTATTGTTAACTCATACACACTAATCTCACTGGTAATGCTATTAGCAATCTATTTAAGTCTATTACAAATGTATATTCTCTGCCATATCTCTTCAAATGCCACATGAGTCAAATGCCACAGCTGCTGGCCCACTACAGGAGTTGTGTATTGGAAGCTAAAGTCAGCTCTGGCCTTTGAAATGTCTAGACTAAGTATAGCTACTGCTGGTGCAATATCCTTTGAAATGTGGAAAACTGAAAATGTTGTGACAGGGTTACATATTAAGGTATTGCTATTGTTACCCCTTTAATTAGTGCTGTATTTAATTCTGCAGCATCAGTGTGAAGTTTGAAAAAGTTAGAAACAAGTTTTAAGGTGTTGCCAAAGTCTATCCAGAATCCAGGAATCACATAGGATGATTCTTCATACTCTAAGGACACTTTCTGAAATACCTCCAATCATAGTTTGAATGATGCTCCTATTACCTTGAAAAACACACAAATAATTGTGATATATGACTCACCCGCGTAGAGTTGTATCAGACAACCCTCAGAGGTCCTTTCCAACCTCAGCCATTCTGTGATCTGCAAATTTTTCAGTGGCCTAATTTCTGGCAATTGCATAGGAACTGAAAGTTATACATAAAAATAAAGATACCTCCCATAAACAAAGACATAATAAAGGATGATTATTTGAAGGCTTTCACACATAAAGGACTGAGAATATTCTGTTCACTTGCACCAGCTGATAAAAAAGTCACCTTTGGAAGAGTGATTACCACAGAATTAGAGAGAGACGGGATAAGAAAACAGAAAGGATATTAAACAATTACTTAAGCACAGCCTGTACAAACGAAATCAATGAACATTTGCCTACATCAGAAATTGGATTTACCAGGACAAAAGAGAAGAAATTAGAAAGTACCTTGATAACAGAGTTAATGATTATTAAAAGGTTTGAAAATCACACAATGCTAATACTCAAAGATCAGAGTGTATAAATTCAAGTGCAAGAACACTAGGAAGGGCTAGAAAACAAGTTAGAGTAATTTAGTGTGTATTTTTATGAGTTTATTAAGAGAAGACATTGAATGCTAGAATGTGGGGAAAAAAAACAAAAAAAAACATTACTTGCAAAAGACCAATAATACAGTAGGAATTTTCACTTGTCTTTTCTTTAGATAAATTTATTCTCAGGCATTGCATAACTTTAGTTGATGTAATTTATTTCCTACAAAATTTCAAGTATTTGATATGGCTAGAAATGGGAGCATCATTCTTCCTCAAAGGAGGAGCTCTCTGATGATATACAGGCTCTGTTAATATAAACTAACTAGCTGATCTTGTAGTACTGTATCACTAGTAATCAAGTAACTGAGGAGATAGATAGATTCTACTGTATTATCAACATAAGAGGTACAGAACTGTCCAAATTATTTTACTTGTAGTGTCTAAAGTCTTTCCTATGCTCCTGCTGTATAACTTCCCTCTTCACATGTGCCACATGACTTGGGTAAGGCAGGACGTTTTCGTGGAATCTTTGTATCATAGAATCATAGAATAGAATGGTTTTGAAAGGAAACACATTTGTACTTAAGCAAGTTCAGTCTTCATTTTTCATTTATAACTAAAAACTCTTCCTTTCCTACCTGATTGTCTGGTCCACAGATGTCTGAAGTGAACCAATATGAGATTTTTCATAAGGTCAGATGCAAATTATAGGATGTTCAACACAACCTTAGTTGTGCTGCTTGTTTTTATTTCATTTCCTCATCCAAATTCTCAGAATAAAAATTACATGGGATTTTATATTTGTCCTACCAGGGACCAAGAGCAAGTCAGTAGCATTTTCAACATCTCTGCATTGCAAACTAGAGAAATCTAAACTACATTTTCATAGGCTTACTCAGACATACAAGAGCCAAGTAGCTGCAACAGCTACAGTGGAAGTGAAGCCTACTTTGCTGAAAAACAACCTACACAGAAGATTAATTTAGTCTCTATGGTACTCTCTGATACTGTGCTTAAACAGTTCCCAGTGCCATGCTAATTAACTTTAAAGTGGCTCACTGGATGTGTTTCTACTATATTCTTCAGGAGCAGCATACAGGAAAAGCAACACACAAACCCACTGTTATGTAAAAAATGGGCCTGCACAGACACATGATATTCTTGCATTTATGCACAGTAAGGAACCTAAAAAACAAACGAATAAACAAAAACAAAACAAAACAAAACAAAAAAAGAAGAAAAAAAAAAGGAAAAATCTTTCCTGATATGAATATTAATTACAGATTAAAGCAAGATGAGGAAAATAAATATTGTGTAGGTAGAATCTTGTCAAGTTTAAAATCCATACATACGCTGAAACAGTTTGAGATGAGCTATAAAACTACACATGGAAAAGAAGAATCAGGAACACTATTTATTCTTCCTTCAGTAAAGGCAAGATTGTGACAGTGAAGAGAAATCTACAGACAAATTTTCTATAGCAATATTTGTTATATATGTAGGTGTTTTCCCTAAGAGAAATAGGAAGTCTGTTACCACATATTAGAAATGGGAAACAGGAATGGTGCAAAATTCACTAGAAACCAATGGAAGACTGACTCTAAAATTGATACGACAGAGTTGAGATCAAAACTGAAAGTCATTTTCTACTCCAGTGCCCAAAATACAAAAAGCAGAAGAAAGATACTTTCTCAAAATATCAGAAATAATAAAAGCCCTCATACAAAGAAGAAAACAGCTGTAGGAGAATCAAGTTTAGTTTTAGAAAAATTACAGATGGCAGAAATAGAAATAAAATGAATTGAAAGCAACTCTCAGTTCGGAAATAAGTGGTAATTCTGAGCATATGTGCCAAAAAGCAGTATAATTTTTAAGAAACTGGCCTTGTACAGATGCTTGTTTTTTTTTTTCTTGTTTGCTGAAAATTCTGCTTAGCTATTTCAAGTACCAAAGCATGAATGTATGATGAATTATGATAACAGTAATGAGATTGCAAATAAATTAACTTAAATATCTTTAAAATATTTTAAACACCCTAAAAATGAACCTTTAAATAATGAGAAATTCCGGAACAATTATCTAATTCAAATTCTTTCTGTATCTGTACCTGTGTCTAAGTGTTTTTCTGAAAACTAATTCTCTTTAGAAAACAAGTAAAATAACTGTTTTCCCTTTCCAGCTCATAATAAATGATTATCAGGTCTTCATTATGGTTTGTAGCTTTTTAACCTCATTCTGAAATCTATCTGTGAAGTTTGATACAATGAGCACAACAACACTATCAGACTGAGCACGCTCTTAGTTACAAAATACTGTTTTTCAGCATAGTCATCACTGTTAGCTATGCATTTTGGCCAGTGATAATCATGAGCCTTCATGCTGCACTTGTAAAAATATGCATGACCATCCAGAACAAGGCTTGTCCTTCACATCTCTGTTGCCACTGTTGCAGCGGACCACCTATCACCTCACTATGCTCACATACACCATTTGGTCTCCACAAACACTCAGCAAGCATTGGTGAATGTCAGCGGGTGCCATTTTCTTGTGTTTGGAGGAATTCAGTTCCCCATCTTACCTTCTTATATAATTCCATGTCAGATGCCATTTTGTCTTACTGCCCTTCTGCAGCTATCTGTCACATAGCAACAACATGTAATGGAACATTGGTAGGAAGGTTCAGTCTGTATTGCCACACCACCAATATCCACCTCTGACATCGTGGGCCAAAAAAATAAAATAGAAGGCATTACTTCCAGATTAACCCTCATAATACAAGAAAAGAAAATACAGAATCTTCATTTACATGAAATTAATAATCACTATATAATATCTCTATTCCATCAGGGAGAGATGGCAATATTCATTCTATATTTGGGTTTTGATTGTAGAATAGTTTAATTTTGTGACAGTATACCAAAATTTGTTTGTTTGGGCAGGTAAATTAGATAAGAATCACTTAAATTAGATAAGAATCACTCAAGTAATTGGTTTTATCCAATCAAAATATAATTTAACATATTAACATATTCTGATATAGATGAATGCATGGGAAATTAAGTATGATTCTCTGAAGATCTGGAAAAGGTTATATTAATTGGAAGAAGGGACAAGAAGATATGTAGAAGGGTGTAGAGGAACAAAGCTGGGATATTTTTTATCTTGTGTAAGATCTAGTATGGTTGATTGCTCAAGATAGGCTGCCCATAAAGAAGAACAATAGCTAATGAGGATGGATGTATCACCTAAGCATATTAGAAATGGCTGCAGCAAGGAGAGAATTGTGATATATGTACAGAGCTCTATTTTTGTTCATCTCTCTCTCATATGACTGGCTTTGAAAATGGAAGGAAGTACTGTGTGCCTTAATTCTACTTACTAAAATAATAGAGGCAAATATTAACCTGATATAAATATTTAGATTTTAGGCCTTCTTTGTTTTCCAAAGGAAAAATTTCAAATGGTTTTCCCTTACTACTGGTAAGACATAAATCCATTAGTGGAGAGTGAATTTACTTCAGTTATAATGAAGATAAACTGAAAAAGATAGGGGAACAATTTTATAAATGAATAGAGACATAATTACAAAGGGATTTAGGTAGCAGTATAGTGACGCTGATGGTCAAGCAGCACATGTTGTTACCAGCAAGAGATGTAAGAAAAAGTAATGTGTGTAAGAAAATCATATCTTTTTGTGTCCTTTGGAGAAAGCAAAGTACACTGCTTTAAGAGTTTTCCTGTTGCTTTTTCTATGAACTCAGCTACATGAAATAATATAAAATTTGGCACTTGTTACTGATGTTTATTTTGATATTCAGTAAAAATAAATATCCTGAACAGGCTTGCATTTTTGTCTGTGAATAACAAATTTGAAAATATGTGGGAGGCTAAAAATATCAAGTTGTTTTAGAACAGAAGGAAGGTTCATCAGCTAGATGATTGATCTGTTTGTTTTAATAATATAAAATAATATAATATCATAATATATAATGTAATAATATATTTAAAAAAAAAAAAAAAAAGAAAAGAAAGGAAGAAAGGAAGGAAGGAATGGAGGAAGGAAGGGAGGAAGGGAGGGAGGGAACAGGCTTTACTCTGTACCCCTATGAACAGGCCCAGGCTGGGGAGGATGCTAAGAAAATGACAGTAAAGTTGTCACCTTGGGAGAAACACAAACTCTTATCTGCACTGTTAAGTTCTCTCTCTCTTTATTTCCTCCAGGGAAATGTTTGCACTTTGTTTCTGACCTGTATCAACAGTAAGAATGTTGCTAGCTCAGACATTGCCATGCAGAGGGGGCATTTTTTGCCTGTTTTCTGTCTCTTATCACCCACACGGCGGTGAGAGCAATCACTTCCCCTGAACCATATGCTAAAGATTCAAACACTCTCTGCCAAGGCCAAAGACGCATAAACCAAGTGTGAAATCATTTAGTTAGTACAAGACAATGTCACACAAACAATGCTGTAGCACTCTGGGTAACTTTCAAAAGATTCGAAAGAGCAATCCACTTTATAGGTGAATTATAGTTCTGATTTTTATAAAAGTGTATCTTTTTCATCTCTGACCTTCAAAGTCATAAAGAAAAGGGAACAATAACTTTCCAGATCAAATCACGTCAAGCAGGATCATTAAATGTTATTGACTGATTACATACACTTTAACTTGTAACATTTTTTTTCTGCCAAAGATCACATTACATGAGTCCATCAGTCTATCCTTTCTTCTCATGCTTCTCCATGTAAAGATCAAATATCTCCAGAAGCAATTTCTGAATCTTGCTTTATGTAATTATAAATGCACTGTAGTCCAGACAATTATTATGCTGGCTTCTAGGACACAGCCCCAGTACTCTTTCCCTCATCTGATAAAGCTGTTGGTATTTTAAAATAAAGTAATTCACTGAATTACCTTGTATTCCACAGTTAATTATGTTCAAAATCCTTAAACAGCAGCAGAATACCTAGGACACCATTCGATAGTAGACTTGACTGATCTTTGCAATAAGTGAAGCTGCACTTACCTACAGGCCAACACTCATTTCTGTCCTCAAATATTGTTCAATTTCTGTTAGTTATTGCAGTATTTTCACCACTAAAGGCTTCAATAACAAATTTAACTTAATATATCACTTACAGCAAAATCTATTCAGCCACAGGCAGTGTTTAAGTATATCCTGACACATAACAAACACTGTCAAAAATAGTGCTAAAAACACATAAGTGAATTACATATAAATTTTTAACTATAAATTTCCTTCTAGGGTAAAACACTAGGGTTCAGTTGTTGTTAGAACTAGTATTCTCTACTTCTTCTACTCAGTATCAAAACATGATTATAACATGAAAATTGTTCTTGATATAGTTATATAACAGATATAGATATAATATAGATATAGTTATAATATAGGTATAGTTGTAAAAAAAATTACCAATTCTTAAACTGATTGTTAAAATAAAGAGTAACAAAACTAATGTGACAGTGGAGGGAGTAATACAACATTATAAACTTCAGAGGTCATTCTGATGAAATTGTTTTGTTTGTTCTAGTTGTTGTTTTCTTTTAAGTCAAGAGCTTTCAGCTACTGGTCTGTGTAATGAAGCACTCTCAAAGAAGCTATGAGAAGATGTAGTAGCTCTTTCAGTGACCTACAGCAATCTTTTTTGCATTCAGAAAACTATTAGTGCTTAGTCAAGGTGTTTACTATAAAAAGTTCTACTCTTTCTTCTTGAAGTACTGTAGAAAAAATGGAATATGCTGCTATATTTAGAAAGGAAACCTTTTCCAGTGCATAAAAATATAGAATACACAAATACTCTTGTTCTAGAGACTTAAATCTGAAGTTTCATGACAAAGCTGTTCCAGTAACCTTATCTACTGCTTTTATGTGCCTATCCTAAATATACCAGTGTCCTTTCTTCCAAAGAATTTTCAAGAAAGAAGAATAGATAATCTTCTTTACTGGAGGCTGTCCACATAATCCTTGTGGGATTATTAGTTTCAACTGGCACTTTATAAATAATCACTGTTTTCATTGTGTTAGCATTACTTTGTTTGTTTAACAAGTCTAGGAAGCACAACAATCAGTTTTCACCTGTGACACTGTTACTAAACTGTGTCCAAATGGAATTATCATTAATCTTGTACCATTCATACAGGTCGTCATATAATTTACACTTTATAATTTTGGGCCAGGCTTAGGCTTCAGAGTAGTAGTTAACCTGGGACATGCTAATATTAATAGTCAATCACATACATTTTTGCTACCATTACTTTTAGCTTAAGAAGGAAAAAAAAAAAAAAAAAGAGAGAGAGAGAGAGAGAGATGGTCAGAAGTCTGCTCTGTATCAAAGATCAAAGCCAAAGATATTGGGAATTATTAGAGTTTTCCATATATGATGCAGTGATTGAATGTCTCTGCTTTTAAAACACTAAAACAGTTTCTTCCTTTCCTTTCTGACTTTACACCTCTCTACATTTTGGCTGTGATCAACTTTTCTTGTATCTTTGATAAAACTGTATCACTTTAGTTCCAGATCACGGCCTTAGGGAACAAAATACTAATTCTTAAAACCCAGGTTACCCAATAGAAAGAGAAAGCTTAGAACACACACTTTTTTTCCCCAAGTAAGTCTCAGGAATAATTATCTTCAAAGTGAGTCAGGAAAAGAATACTTTGAGTCCATATATTTAATTGGTAATAATAATAAGAAGGGAAGAACACAAAGGGTGAAGAAATAGCCTGAGAACACTGCTTAGCATAAACCACAACACATAAGAACCATATATTTTTCTCTATGTTCTGTTAAGATTCTGCTAGAATTTGCTAGGATTGGGTCTACGAGAATTTTCATTATTGCTATGTAATCATTAAAGTAATTAAAACAATGAAGCTTCCTCCCTTTTTGGCCCAATCTCTGCTATAAACAAACTTAATAAAAATAGTAAGTAAATACTGCTAAAGAACTTCAAATAAGCTTTTTTGTTTATGTTCAACCTCATAAGTCCATTCTTTATGTCAATTCTTCTCAGAACAAAAAGGCTTACCACTGAAAATGATTTAGATGCCAATAGCAAAATATTATTCATAGCCTATAATTATGATGATAATGACACCATCAGTAATCATAAATCATCATTATGAACACTTGCTGACTGATTATTGTGGCACTGGGCTTTTAGCAAGTATCCAATATTACTTAAGGAGTTATATGACACAATGAAAATGTTGGCAAAGTAAAGTTGACTGCAGTGAGGCTGATAATTAACAATGTAATGTTTCTTAAAACATTATGGTTTCTTGTTTAACTGCTTCCCTATTAAAATACAGTCAAACATTTTGTTTGTGAATAATTCACTCTAAATTATTCAAATGTTATAGTATCATGCATTTTAAGACAGAACCAATTACGTGAATGGACTGGAATCTTCTACAATCTGAAATATTGTTTTTTAATCTAATTCTGCTTCTAAGATAATTACTCAGAATCAGTCACTGTCAGGATTATAGCAGTAATCAGATTGGAGTTAGAAGCTGTTGATAATATCTCAGAGTCCAATTTCTTCCCATAATAAGGAGATCAAATCAATTCAGCAACTGAGAATTACATTAGGTCTACACTAAATATAGTTTATATGCATCACTTTTGTTGTTGTTGTTGTTGTTTGGTTTGGGGCTTTGGGGGTTTTTTGTTTGTTTGTTTGTTTGTTTGTTTGTTTTTTGTATGGATCTGAGGCTTGCATTCATTTTATATGGAATAAGTATGTCCAAATTCCAGTACTGATTTGTGATACATTCAGAAAGAATATAACTGAATGATTATCTTTGAGCCCTAGATAAAACACGCTGAGAAAGAAATGTCTGATAAACCACTATTTTGTTATTTCCATATGCATGCTAATCCACTGTTATTAAATCTATAATATCTAAGTATTAAGTTGTCATTAAAAAATTACAACTATTATCCTGTTTTAAAATGATTTACCACCCCCCCAAAACAAACAAACAAACAAACAGAAACCAACAACATAAACAACTAAATCAAGATTGTCCTTGGGTACAAGTATATAAGGCTTGACAAAAGAAAATTGTTAGACTTTGTTTTCCAATGCAAATACTAATTTAAGTATAAAATCAGAAGCAGTCCAAGCTTTTTAAGATAAAAAAATAATTAAGCTTGGTATATAGAACTGCAATAATGAAATCACTTTCCTGAAAACAGGCTACAAAATAACTGTCACATTTTTATCTACTTTTCTTGTAATTGCTTGCATTTGTTTACTGGATGCAGAAGCTATTTCTTCAGCTTATTTATGTATTCTTTTAATTATTTTGATTCTTCTTTTGCACTGTTTTATAGAAGAAATGGGTTAGCAATTCACCATTTCATTTTGTATGGTCTTGAGAAGTCAAAAGTACATGGCCAATTGCATATCTGTCTGAATAATGCTAGTTTGTTATTTTATCCAAGGATAGTTTTATTGGTAATCTTAACAAGAATTACTTACGTCTATCATTTTAGTATTTGTTGTCTCCTCAGCAGAAATAGCACGATGATTTCCTCATACAAAGAAGCAGATAAAAAAAAAAAAAAAAAAAAAAAAAAAAAAAGGTTACAAGGTAAAGGAGAATATACAAGGTAAAATATGTAGCAGGAGAGTTTTTGAATTTTAACATTTTTACACAAAATAATTTATAAGTATAATTAAAATATCAATTAACTTCAATTAAAAATAATACATCCTATTTCTTTTTCATTAAAGATTTGATTTGAACCAAAATAATCCACTTCTTTTCTTTGCCAAGAAAAAATGTTGCATTTTTAATAGTATCTACAATTCACTTCCCCCAGATATGTGAGCAAAAATCACATATAAATACATGAGTAAATGAATATTTAAGTATTATTAGTACTATTATTTTCAGCCCGACTTTAATTTCTTTGTAGCAAGATTCTGGAATAATACCCGTACCATTCTAAGTCATTCTTACACTGTGAAGAAACAGTGAATTGGTTATAAATTATGCTACATTCATTTCATTTTGATGCTACATTATATGGACAGAGACAAGTGAAAGAAAAAGTAAAGTTTCAATATAAAGAGATTTGGACTTTTAATATCTACCGAGTTATAAAAGCTATACCTATTTCAAAGTCTGAGATGATGGGAAGTAAGAAGGTAGAATAATTTAGACAAAAGTTGTTAGACTTTAAGCTTTCTAGCTTGTCTTCTGGCATTCATTATTAGATTATATCAGATTTATGAGGGAAATTTCATATCTAAAACCATTTCATATATAAAACCATTACATATCTTTTCTTAAGGCAAGTAGACTTTTCCAGGCAGAAGGTTGAATGAATACACAAATGACAGATGAGCTCCTCGGGTTCTTTTAAAAAGTATGTTTCTAAAAGTTACGAATGTAAAACCTACAGGATTAAGCAAGAAAATATTGTAAGCATGAGGGGCAGTAAGTATATTATGGACTGCCTGACAGGAAGCATCTTTGAATTTGTCATTTGTTTGAAAGCTAACTCAAGCCGTATGCAAACAAAATTCCAACTGAAATCAGTGAGAGTTGTGTTGTAACACTCATGAAAGCATTAAGAAGATTTTATTTTTGTTTTTGTCTTTTTCCAAGTCAGATATTCTCACTTTTCTCCTCCACATTTTATGTAAAGGATTACTGTTAAGTCCTTTCTTGTGTAAATTACTTCTCAGGCAAGTTGTAACCAGGACTTTTCATTGCCAGTGTAAGATCATTCTGGCTGCCATGAGCCACACTCAACAAGGACAAAAGCAGATAAACTGGTCTCAGACATTTGTGCTGCTGCATCATGGCTTCAGTGACTCTGGAGTGCCACAGCTCTGGGAGTTACTCTAACAGTTGTTTTGAAACAGCTATGGTTTGCTTGTTTGTTTAAACAAAAGGCCCTGTTGTGCTCTTTGGAACCTAGGAATCAGAATTCAGGATCTCATATGAAGTATCACACAGGGATTCAAGTCTCCAGAAATTGTGCAGTATGAAAAAAAGGATTGACAACATATAATGCCTAAATCTGTTCAGTAATTTAGAGGTAGCATGTGACATAGTATTTTCATCCTGCAGCACTACCATCCTGTTATGCTGCTGTACCTAGTCCATTAATACACGTAGAAGTTGTAGGCCATCTGACACCACAGGAACAAAGAATTTTTTAATGACACCATAACAATGGATTGTGACACCTAAATGCACTTGCTGTTTGCAAGTATGAAGCTTAAAGCTTTAACTCATCAGCTTGTTACTTTGACCTGTCTACCATGCTTCACTAACATCACCAGACAGTCTTCAGTAGGAAGCATGCAACCTAGTTGCGTGTCTACATCTGCTATGACTGTATATGAGGGTTTGAAGTCTGATGCTGTTATCATTTTCACCTGGAATGAAAAATTCCTGCACTGAGAAGTACAAGTTGGTATTCAAGAATCATCTGCTGATGATTGTGGTTTTGCTGAGTTTCCAACAAAGCAACATGAAATCTACTGACCCTAGACTCTCTGGACTTTCAGAAAACAGAAAATTGACATTGGATGAACATTGACAAGAGCCTGAATTAGACCTATTTCCCCAATGAGGAGATTCAAGGAGACATGCCTGGGGTGGCAGAAAAGCAACAGTGCTGCCTGGCCCAGTGGGTCCAACAACCTGCTCCAGGGAAGAAGACCAAAACAATAAAACAAAATTTATCATTAAATCCACAAATGAAAATTCTAGATGTAATTAACTAATGATTATAATAATCAGAAAATTTCCACTGTAACTGAGCAAAACAAGAAATGCATCACATATTTAAAGCAACAGCATCCAAAATGCCACTTTCCAAGTTAAAAGATATTGCAGTGTTCTTTTTTACTATTTTATTAAATACTTGACTCTCCATCCATTTTTTATATTTTAAATGACACTGCAGTGGTATTTTATCAGTTCAAGTGAAATAAACAACTTTCTGATGACACTGTAGCTTTGAAATATAGCTTTACCCTACTAAGTCAGAGAGAAGTTGGAGCTACATCCGAACTAGGAACATTTTGAAGGTAACAAGATAAGATATATCAAATCCGTATACATTTATATATTCTGAGATTTTACCAAGTAGATATTAATGAAGCATATATTCCTCCTCTCCTTGCTTTTAGAAATGTTATATGTGCCCTCCAAGTTACAGTAAACATTGTTGTTAAATAACTATGATGACTATTGCCTCACAAATTATAGCCCACAGCCCAACTTACTTCAGTGAGTAGCACTTAATCAGTCAGCTGCTTTTACTGACATTGCAAGTTGCTGTTAATATGTGAGGTTACGCATGGCTAAGTACATATTACAGACAGGAGGGAAAAAAATGGCTCCACAATTACCATTTACTTAGAGCATTCTTTTACTCCTTGAGTAACAGAGCAGGTCAAACAGCACAATTTCTCATAAACAGTTTGATGTTGTTGTGCCCCAAACTGGGATAAAACAAATTAAAACAGCAAATTACTCCCCCTTTCAAATACACTGAAATATGTTTCGTTCTAATGGAAATTTTTCAGCAGTATGGCTCCAAAGAAAGAAAAATCTTTGATTTCACCATATCATATCAGTATTTTTTAATATCATACCTGAATTAAGAATTCATAGTACAAGTCTCATGTAATAAACTAGTATAATTATATATATATATATATTTCTTTTTTAATGCAATAAAATTGTTGCGGGAGTCTTAATGTTATTGAAAGGATGAACAACTTCCCAGTGTAAAATTATTTCAGCGAAGGAGCATCTACAAGTTGTAGAAACCCATTCCCTGAAGTGAAAGACCTTTTAGATATGTAGCTTAATCCTATTCCAGGGTGAGGGGTTGTGTTTCTAATACTGGTGATACAGCCTTTACTTATTACAGGTTCAAGTGAGAACAATTTCTTAGAAATGGTGATTAAAACGTATCTCAGCAGCTCTGACATTTCTATATATTTGGGTAGGTCTCTCCGAAAGTAATGCCTTCTATTTCTTTCCATGGAAACCACAACAGATACAGAGTGCACAGAAATGCTATTTGACAGAGATCATTATTCAGCGTAGTCACCATCATTAGCTATGTATTTTCACCAGCAATGAACTAGAGCATGCATGATGCAGTCATAAAAACCTGCATGGCTCCCCTATATTTTCTTTTCTATATAGATAGCAGTAAACACAAATAATTCTGTGAATTCTGAAAGCACTGGATGTTTGATACGCATAAAAGAGCTTATCAACTGTCTACACTGCATGTGTAGCATAAGGCACTGCTCCTCTAAAGAAATATGCAGAAAGATGTGCTTTCTCATTGTCATCTTGTGGTAACTGTAATAAAAGTTACCACTGTTTACTTAGATGATGGTTAGGTGATAATCTTAGCACAAGATTGCAGTTGTGGGTCCAGAATCTCAATTCTAAAGCTTAGATGTCTCTGTTATTTACTTTTTTTTTTTAGAAATTATGTGGTCATGGTGTAGATAAATCCTGTAACTATTATTTTTGGGGATTGTTTTTGTTTTTTGGTTTGTTTGTTTGTTTGTTTTTGGATACCTGAGTGGTTACTACCTGGGAAGCCAGTCAGATTTTGCAATCTGCACATCTGTGATTGGCACTTTCTTACTTTAATCTTATACATGTAGGATTGAAAGCAACTTCTAAAATCCCAGTAGGCTCTGAGTATAGTAGACCATCTGTGTAAGACATGTGAGTTGCCAACAACAGAGTGCTCCTCCTGTGCTCTGCTTTTTAAATAGACTCCTTGGAGAATAGCAACTGAGAATCACAGTGTATCAAAGCAATCCAAGAATCAAGAAAATGGGATGCCCAATGACATGATGGCTAATTCTTCAGGCTGTTAGGTAGGTATACTAAAGAAGCTAATGATACTGTAGACTGGGTAAGTTACCAAGAATTCCTCAATTAACAATATTCAAAGCAAGTAACTAGTAGTCTTGTTTAGGTTTCTTACTGATAGCTCACGTGTAAAGGTAAGTATTTACTTATGCTTCTAAGAGTTTTTATCCCTAACATTACCTAGACTCTTTAAAATCACTATTCAGTTCTAATTTTAGATCTAAATAATTTAGTGTCCTTGTTTCACACCAGCTTGGGCTCTTCTTACAACAAAATCCACAAAACATTTTAAAGTTAAACTAAAATGTATTTCATCTTTTGATCATCTAGTGAAACAAATCTCTGAGCATAGAAAACATATAATGCATTTATAGTGTATGTAGTTCTCTCCAAAAGCAATGCTTCCTATTTATTTCCATGGAAACTACAGCAGATAGAAAGAGCACAATAACACTAGCTGATAGAGTCCGTTCTCAGCTACAAAATACCTTTTTTTTTTTTTTAAACACAGTAACCGCAATGAACAAGAGCATGCATGCTGCACTTGTAAAAATCTGCATGACCTGTCTTTTATGCTGACATTCATCACCCACCACCTCACACTGCTCAAACCCAGTTTGGTCTTCATAAACATTTAGAAAACATCAATAAGTGTCAAAGGGTGCCATTGTTTTATGTATGGAGGAATTAAATTAAACATCTTTGCCGGATATGTATTTCTATTCTACCAGTATCTATCTCTGACATCATGGACCAACAAAATAGAACAGGAGGCATTACTTTCAGATCAGACCTTGTACCAAATTTTATTTTCAACGATGGCATATAAAGCTGCATTCTGACATAATTTTACTAAGGCAACAGAAAAATCATATTTAAATTCATAGATATTATTCTGTATAAATCAAATGAAATGTTTGTATGGATCCCAGCAGACCTCCAAGCTTCAGTGTTTCAAAGGAATACAGCTTAATGTAAAGATGTTCACAGTTAATACTTTTAAAATTCCAAAGCCCATGTTGTCAGATTTTCTCATATATTGCAATTCTCTCCAAATATCTTTATACATTCAAAGTACATGTAAATATATTTTCCAGTCAGTAATGGCAAATTCATATTGTCTCCACCAGATGAACAAAAACTGTATTCTGAGGGGCAGAAGAAGAAGAAATGACTGCCAAATATGCCTATATCATAGAATGGGTTGGAAAAGACCTTGAAGACCATCTAGTTCTCGTCCCCTGATGTAGATAGGAATACCACACACTAGATAGTCTGTCCAGGACCCCATTCATCCTGTCATTTAACACTTCCCATGGATGGGACATCCATAGTTTCTCTGGACAGTATGTGCCAGTGCCTTACCTCACTCTGAGTGAAAGAATTTCCACCTAACTTCTAATCAAAATCTCCCTTCTTTTAGTTTTAAGTCATCCTCACTTGTCCTATATAAGTCTGTTTCCTTCCTGCTCATATGCTTTTTTAATTACTGGAAAGCCACAGGAACGCTTCTCTTCTGCAAGTGGAACAAAACCAGCTCCTTTAGCCTTTATTGGTAAAAGGGGTGCTCCAGCCTTTATCATCTTTGTGAATGAATCTGTTTGTTTCCATGTATTTATGTCAATCATACTATGGATTACATTTTCACTTAGCAAAACTTTCATTTGCATCAGACAAAATAAGCCAGTGTTCCTTATGTTAGCAAACACTCAACTGATCTCAATTTGCATACACTAGGCAATATCACGAATATCTACTACTTTGTACTCAAAGACTACTTTCTTTATTGACAGGATATATCAATACATATTATTGCAAGTGTTTGTGTCCCGATTAAGAATTGTGTAAAAGATCTGTACGTATTTAGAACTGTCAGCTCTAATGGGGAAACTGGCTGATCAGCACATCTGACAGAAGTCTCTGAAATTTCATTGTAACAAAGCATCAGGTTCAGGCACTGTGACAACCCATTCCCTTATGCACTGAATTGCAGATAAGGACTTGCAATACTTATGTAAGCGTAATCAGACTTGTATGCTAAAAAGGAAGTATTAAGCTTATATTGTTTTAACATTCCAAGTACATGCACAGGAAGACCTCATGAAACAAATTAAGGTCCTAGCCCTTGAATGAGTTCAGCAAAGGTGGACCTCTCATTTAAATTACGTCCTCATGAATACCTGATCAGAATTCACTAGATCAGTAGTCAAAAATATCGTTATAGTTTCTTACTCTTTGTTTCTGGATGCAGTCTTATTCTTGGGTAAAATATTGTGTCTGCTCACTTTCCTCTGTCTTTCCTCTCCAGGACACACTCATCATAGCGGAGCATTTGAAAATCTTGTCTTATTATTCTTTCATTTATATTATGTAATATTTACTACAGATAGAAGTCATCTAATACCTGGCTTTAAGCAGCACAGCTTAGACAACCTTAGATGCTGATGGTGAAAATTTAAATATGCAGAACTATCAGTTACTCCTGAATTTTATTCTCATATTTTTTTTCCTATTCTCATATTCTCACGTGTTTCTCCTAATAATTATATGTGAAAATACTTCAGAAGTATTATACCTCAATTATACCTATAATCTGAATATTCATAACCTCTCCTCTAATGCGTATCTGTATACCTAAGCATTTTGTACATTTCAAGGTCTTGCCAACTTTGTTCTGTAGAACTAACCCACCATCCCACCTTTTTGATTCCTTTTCACCCCTAAATTCAAAAATACTCCTTTGGGTAACTGACGCCTAGAAGTTGTCAGTACTGTGACACTTATAAGTACAATCCAAACCTCTCAGTTTTTGTAGTTTGCTCTCACGGAGTTTACTTGGGCTGTTTGACTTCTTCTATTTTTTCCTATCAAAAGCTTTTCTATAAAAGAATGCATCACTAAAACAGTATCCCAAATCTTTAAATTTCCCCTCGCAATAAAGTACATTACTATACTTTTCATAATTTTTGTAAAGCTGTATTCAACAGTCTCTATTTTGAAGCTTTATTAATATGTGTATCTGATTCCAACTGAAGAACATTATGTCTGCAACAGAAGAATACTGAAGGCAGGCAGCAATACAGAGGAATAGCTATGGAATAAAGAAAAAAAAAATTTAAAAAAAAAACAAAAACACCTCACAATGCATGTAGTTATTCAGGCATATCCATATCTTAATAGGATTTTTAATTGGAATTGTGGTTATTTTCTTTATCCACTATTCAGAGATGAAATTACGAAATGACTTTTTAGGACAGTTTGGAAGAAAGCACAAGAAATGGCTTTACATAAATGGGTTCTGTTTGGATCTTTTTTGTTAAAACAACAAGTATATTGAGTGGAACAAAATTATTTTCACTGAAGCAAAACTAATGAAAAAAAAAACACTAAAAATATTTACTTTTTACTTCAAAATCATTCCTGTCATATTGCAAATGCCTTCCATGAACTCTCCAGTTTCATCAGGTTTGGAAGTAATTTAGATTCTTTCATTGCTATATAAGGTTTTCCAAATCTTCTTTTTTTTTTTTTTTTTTTTTTTTTTATTAGAAAACTATTTCTAATTTCTAGTTTAAATTTATACATTTATACACATTTAATTTTCTGCAAGTACTATCCTTCAATATTTATGCTTTCGCATTTATTTTCTGAATGTATTTACGAAAAATAATCATACCCTTCTCTACTTTTATTTTGCTAGGCTGAACAAACCAATTCCCTTTAATCTCTTTATATATGATAAGTCCTCCATTTCCTCTAGTTATACAAGTAGTCGTCTTCTCCTCTTCCAGTCTCAGGGAATTTTTTTTAGTTTGCTTTAAATACAAATAGCTTAACACAGTATTACAATATTCTAACTGTCCTCTTCCCAACAGCTTTTTAGAACAGCTGTACAGGGTTTGAAATAACATCTCTGCTGCAAAACTGCTGCCTTCTTCCATGACTGAGGTTTAACAGTCATCTTTCTCATCCAAGTTTGTTCTTCCATCATAGTATATTAATAAACACCTTTTACTTAAAACAAAGGTTGTTAACCATCCTAACATATATGATTAGATTCTTACTGCTATCACTCCATCCCATGAAATTATACTATATGATAATCTTGTATTCCCCCAAACTGGTTGTGCTGATGCCATCTGCACTGTCTAACTCATTAGTGAAAGTGTTTTACTGTCAGTGTCCAAAAAAAACCCATCATGAATAGAAAAAGATCGGTCACAACTCCAAATCTTTCTTTTTATATTATTTTCTCTTTGTGATGCACTCTGTGCAATGCACTGTTTCTATTGAAGTAATTACCTCTGGACACTAAATCAGACACATTTTTTAAACTTAGATACATTAAGAATTTACTTTTTAAAAATAAATTGGCTATCATAACAGACTCTACACTTATTCAGTAGAAATTACCTTTGATAAAAAGGTGGTGAATTTCAGTTTACCTTACATTTATTACTGCATCCTTCACAGATTTTTCTTTAGCTTTGTGTTAGGAAGGTTTTTTTCCAGTCTGTCTTCACACCACAGTGCCTTGTATAAGGTTATTTCTTTCTGTCTGAGATATGTACTTTGGAAAACATTTACAATTGTAAGTAGAGTAATTCAGGAAATCTTCCTTGTATGAGATCTTTGGGTGTTGTTCTTACTTAACAGTTTTCTTCATCATCCCAGACTTTGCTATTCTAACGTTATCCAAAGATGTATTTTTCTTTAAGTAACTATTTAAGAGGTATTGAGGCAACTCAGGATTACTCACTCCCAGCCTTTTTTTTCCCATGAATTGTTCACAGTGAACTCTACTGTTTTCAATTTCTTAAGAGTTAATTAACTTCTTAAAATATTGATTATCAGACATGGTTTTGCAGGTGTTACATCTGCATCAGTAACTACCAAAGAAACAGCTCTATGACAGGAAGAACTAGCAGGGGTGAGGTTGTAGGAAAAAATAAATAAATAAATAAAAACGCAAAAGATTTAGAAGTGTGGTCAGGACAAAATAAAGAAATAAATTAAAAAAAAAAAAAAAAAAAAAAAAAAAAAAAAAAAAAAAAGCAGAAAACATACATTTTCCAGGCAGAAAGAAACCTAGGCACTGAAGACAGCAGTAATAGTGGAAAGCAATTTAGACAGCGGCTTCAAATACAACACTAGAAGCAAACCAATGCAATTTCAAAGCATCTCTGTGTTAGTTCCACGACACAGTGGAGAACTTTGTCATCAAGAGAAAGGAAAAGTAACCATCAGCCCAGGGTTTTTGGATTCAGCCCAAAAAGTTATATTCTACCTTAGAACTACAGACAATATATATATATTAGCATTAAAGTAGGTAATACCAGACTGCCAGACAAAAGTCAGACTTGATCATCTTGACAGATCAGATATTAAAAAGTTTTGAAATAGTTACTAATACCACATAGTAGAAAGCTAGTATATCTGGTATGCAGAAAGCAATGATGTTTATTACTCTAATGACTGCCAAAAAGGGCTGACATCCCTCAAAGCAGAAGAATCAGCATTCCTTAAGAAAGAGAGATCACGTAGTATAACCAAAATTCCCATCTCATCCCCACATCTCTTTTCTGTCTTCCTCAGAGTGAGCATCTGTCCTTTGTGGCTGCAGATTCTCAGTGTTTTGTTGGCTGAGCCACCTAAGACAGCAAATATGATAATCACTGTGACATTGTAGCAGAGCACTAAGCCTTTATCAGGTGCTTGTAAATCACTCTGTAAATACCTGCCATTGGTTTCTGCTGTGCATCCTCTATTTCAAGGAGACCTGTACTTGCAAGGCCACTCCAATAGGGAAATGCCTAGGGCTCTGATCCAAGCTATATATGCAATGTAAATACATCCCAGAATAGCAAACAGTGAGATACCATATCACCCCAACACTGCAGTGCTGAAGCCTCCTCCATAGGATTTTACTGTGCACTGTGCTAATATGTGATTAAGATACAAGATACCAAGGACCTTCAGCTTATGGTCCACTTGGCTATTACCTGGCTAAAACAAGTACCTCGATACTGAATTCTTTGTTAATATTGCATATTATAAATATAATTAACTAAAGAAAAAGTTGAGAGAAAAATACCCAAAGACTCTTAAAAACCACTGAAAAAAACACAAAAAAATGGAAGTAAAGAGAGTCAAGAGGAAGCTCAAAGAGAGTCTGTCACTGTCTCCTACTGAAATCAGATTCTGACTCTGAAACATTCCCATACTTCCTGGATTAATATTTTTCCCCTGTACTACAAGTAAAGGAAGTAAAGGTGAAAACATCTACAACATGCTGTTAACTGTTCTTAACTAACAATCTCTTGCACCAACCAGTTTCATAACATCCCTTTTAGCTGAAATCAAACTGTATGCAGACTCAGGATTAAGAAGGAGCCTGCTGAGAGTTCAAAGAAGACTGACACAGTTATTTATGCATCTTTAAAAAATGAAGCATTAATGGAGGACTCTGGGACAGACACTGTTACAGTAGCTACACCAATTTTATATGTCTAAAAGTTTCAAACTACCTGATTAAAAGGAATATTATGGCTGACCAATTGTATAATAGAGATTTTGTAAGCAAAATATAGAAATAAAACATCTAGCAAAAACACACAATAATAAATCATAGAGTTGTAGAATGCCTTGGGTTAGAAGGCACCCAAAGGATCATCAGGTTCCAGACCCCCTGCCACAGGCAGAGCCACAAACCTCCAGATCTGGTGTAAGATCAGATTGCCCAGGGCCCCATCCAGCTTGGTCTTGAAGACCTCCAGGGACAAAGCATCCACAGTCTCTCTAGGCAGCCTGTTCCAGCACCTTACCACTCTCTCTGACATCCAATCTAAACCTTCCCTCCTTGAGTCTAAAACAATTCCCCCTTGTCCCATCACTGCCTACCCTCATAAAAAGTTGATTCCCCTCCTGTTTATAATCCCCTTTTAAATAGTGCAAGGCTGTAATGAGATCTCCTCACAGTCTTTCCTTCTTCAGGCCAAGTAAGTCCAGCTCCCTCAGCCTGTCTTTGTAGGGGAGATGCTCCAGCCTTCTGATCATCGAGTGCTCTGGTTTTCATTATTTACTGAATAATTTTTCATAATTTGCTGAATTCAGCAGGCCTTTCTTGAGACCTGAAGAAAGTATTTTGAGATTGGTTTGAATCTCAAGTGAGAAAATGAATTATCTTATTTCAGATAAGATGGATCATAGGTTACATCCATTTGAATGACTTTATTTGCAATCCCTAAAATCATTCCTGAACCCATACAGTTTTAGTTCTGAAAATGAAATATTTTGTATAAGTTGCCTGCCTATTTGAACTCCATATTTCAGCTAAGGTTATATATTTCCCTGTTCCCTGATCATTTTGGAAAATGCATTTTGTTTCAGTAACTACCCTCCTCCAACTACGCTCTGAATAATCAGCTTCCAGATTAGTCTTGAGTGTGTTCTCCAATGAGTTATAATCACTGAAATCACATTCATGTCTATACAAAAACCACGCTTCAACATTTCTACCACAGTCAGGCCCACCTGTTTTACAGATTAATTTTCAACTGCACTAGAATCTATAGATGTTTGAGTTCCCTTATTACTGAAGGATTTGATAGGGAGATACAAAGTTTTAGTAACTTAAATGATCATCTGACCTACAGTTGGGTTTTGATTCCCAGATCTACCTATGTCTATAATCTTTAAAGCAAACACGGATTACAGAAAGCTTGACTGAAGATTGATATTGTAGTGTGTATATTCAGCAGAACTATTCCACAGGCTCATTGGATTTCCAGGAAAACAGACAGTGTTAAATACATCCCCTGTTTGTCTTGATCTAAAGTAAATAGGATTTAGCTGAGAAATTAATATTTGTAGTCATTTGTAAAATGGAATCATAAACTCAATAAGAACTTTTTATTACCCTGTGTTTTGTATCAACTTCATTTATTGTACAATGAGTAGCTTTCATGAAGATGGTAGCTTTATATTAATCTCTAGAAAATGTAGCTTTTATTCTTATCCTGAGAGAAAAAAAACAAGAATGACTGAAAATAAACCGTATTTTCTTACAAAATATTACAGTACTGTGTATTCTTTGTATTCCTGCTTGCTTCCATGTGAATTTGGATAGAGATTTTGCTTTAACTTCTCCATCTACAAGATGGAAACTACAAATATTTTTCTATTTAACTGAAGTGTTTTCATAAAATGAATGCATTAAGATCTCAACAAATTCCTAATATAAAGCATAGCTTTTAAATTCAAATAGAAATAGAAGTATTTAAAAGAATATTTCCGATAGTGAGTGTGATGAAAGAGTGATTATGCTCTCCTCCTAGTGACATAAGAATGGGAAATTTGTTTAAGTTTCACTGTTCTTTGTCTCTGTATGAGTTTCCATGAAAATAGACATTACTTCCAGACCAATCTATGTATACCGTTGGATTGTGATTCTAATTCTTTGGTTCACAGGATGAACTATTGACAAAGTCTCCAAGTGTCAAAAAGAGGTTATTTCAGAGAGATCATAGCTATTCATATAAAAAATATCAAGCATGATACTGTAAAGTTCGTAATGTCACTAAATTTTTCTTTTGTTTGTTTGTTTGTTTGTTTGTTTGTGTTTTGTTTGTTTTTTCTTCTAAAGTCTTAGAAGCATTTGGAGATTAAAGAAAGATTAATTTCAAATCTACTTTTTCTCTCCCATGACTGGTAGGTGAAGATTTGTACCCACTTTTAAATCAGAGATTATATCTGTGGAAGTCACCCATGATTAAAACAACATCATATTACTGTCTTTTAAAAATGTATTTATTGTTTTCACTGTTTGTGTATGTTTAATATTCTAGCAGTGAAGCAACGTATTGCTTAATTAAAATAAGTCACATTAATTTATGAATCTCTGATTGGAATTTGTCAAATAGTGATTAAGGTGTAATAGAAAGATGCAATCATAGCTACCAAGAATTTAGCAGTTGTCTCACAGCAAGAATCTCTTGACCTTACAACTCATTTACTCTTCAGCTTGGCCTGGTAATCTCCAGAAGGAAATGATGTGGAACACATGAGAATTCAGGTCAGAACCTTGTTAGAATCGGTGTGAAAGTGCAAAAGATTATTAGGACTCTCAATAAATTATGACTGAAAATTACTTCAAGTGAAAATCATGTTAGGATGCAAAAAGAACAGAAAGAAAAAACATCAAATAATATGCCTTCATTCAAATGAAACTGTACAAATTCTGTTTTCTCTATAAAGTATTTACTTAGGAAAACCTTCATTTTCTGTAGTATGCTCTAAATATTTCTGTCTTTATAAAACTCTTGCTATTTGATAAAAGATATCAAGAAACCTAAGGATGAGTATCATCATGCACATGCACAATTTTCTGTTTGCTCCATTATTTACACTGATAAAATCTTGCAGTAATGATGTGCAAAAGTGCTTATACAATAAGTAGAATCAGACATGGCTATTTACAAACAAAATCTCTCTCAAAACACTATAAAAATCCTTTGTTCTCACATTCTGATACTTTGCATAGTCAAAGTATTCTGTACTGAAGATCAGCATTTGAAAATTTGCACATAAATCAGATGTAGAACAATATGTCCAAAAGGCTTTCTTCAGCCTAAAATCAGTATTGACTGTATGTGAAGAAACTGTGTTTTCTGTGTCAGGCTGCAGCTGTCTAGTTTTGTTTTTTGCATGTTTACTTATATTTCTTACGTAGGTGTAGTTAAGTGTTGCTTAGCATAATTCTTTTTAGGATTATTTTCACACTCCCCAGATTTTACTCTGAAACCAGATCTTACCTGAACTTTCCTAATTCATGGGAATGAATATCTTACTCAAAACTGTCACATCTGCCTCACTGCTGCTCTAAGTCTTTAACTTTAATGGCTAGGTCTTTCAATCCCCTGCAACTGTTCACAATGCTACTTAAGAATGCCTGTTCTACTCACAGTGGTTGTAAATCAAGAATCTGTCTATGATTCACCAGTCTTTTCCTCTACATACCTGTGAGTGACTGAACTCCCCTCATTTCCAACGTCTCTGACATTCCTGAGATTCTGCATACCAAAAACAAAAAGATCAAACAATCAAAAAAAACCCAAGAAAACACCTATCTGTATTAAAAGAGGATCTTCTGTGGCTTTTGGTTTCCTTATATTATTAAAGACTAGATATAATTGTCTTATTGAATGCTAAGGAAATCTCCAACAGAATGGGTCCTTTCTGCTTCCAAGACACTTTCCGACAAAAGACAAGGAGCTGTGAAACAGTGTTCACACTTACTCACACAGGTAAATGCAAACAGAAAGTAAGTGATTTTTGAACAAGGAGAGAAACTGTTCACTGGCAAGATCTAGGTCTTCATAACAGTATGCCTTCAAATAGCACTTACTTAAAAGTCATTTTAGGATCAGTTAGGAGATGCTATTCTTATACATCCAGTTACAAGCCTTTTTTCCATCCAGAAAATAAGCTTTTGACTCATTTTTTATTGAGTGTGGTGCAATCCTTAAAATAATTTCATGATACTGTATCTGCCATTGATATTTTCCCAAATTTCTTGCCATTGTTCAGAAAACCACCAGATGGCGACTGAAAATGCAGCTCTCCATCATTCCCCAAAACCTTATAATGCTCTGTTCATCTGTCTTCAGACTAAGCTTCCTGGTGGCCTCAAAGCGTATATAACATACACTGTATGAAAGGGAGGCATTTATCACCTTCAGCAGTACACACCTGCTTGCTAGCCAAAATTGTTAAACAGCTGCAAGGGAGTTAAACTTGCACAGTGGTTCATAATGTCGTATTCCATTATGAAATTTATTCTGGGAGCTCTCCTTTGTCCCTACCTAGTAATGTGTAGAGTCTCAGAATGTCACAAAAAGATAAATCTGCTATGTGACTCCTTAAATTCTGGAACAGCTATCAACAGTGTCTGGGAGCAAGCTGTATTATAACAGATCTGAAGCCCAGCTAATAAGAGAAGTAAAGTATATTAACAGCAGAAAAAGAAAAAAGAAAAAAAAAAATAAAAGAAGAAGGAAAAAAAAAGTTATAGAAAGAAAATAATTTGTGACAGAAATGGGAAAGTTTTAAACTACAGCAATAATGTATATGTGTATTATTCTATTGTAGGCTTGCTTTAGTCACAAAGCAGTGGCTGTGTTTCAAACGAATGAGAGTATCTTCATAGCTAGTGAATCAGCTTAACTGGTTTTATGATTCTCTTTGCTATAGCTGCTTCATTAGTTTGCTTTTTATGACCTGATAAACTGCTGGCAATACATCTAACTGCTAAATAAGCTATATGAATAGTAATTAAAAGTGGATATTCATTCTACATTTGTCTTCCTGTGTACATGCTGTATTCTACTCTTTTGGATACCATAGCTAACAAAAATTGTTCACAGTTCTTCTATCCTCTAGTCTGACTAGCTTTGTGATTTCCATGGTTAATGGTACTTAGCTTTGCTCACACTGCAGTATGCTACCTCACTGTATTTACTCTACAGACTTTAACTAGTATGAGTTCCCTGGGTCTTGCTAAAGAATATACTAACCATCTAACTTTGTTGGTCAGAAAACCAAATGAATTTTTGTGCTTAAACTCTTCTGTATATACAAGGAAAGTTAAAACAGATACATGTAGCTTTCTACTACTTGAAATTATTGGAAGAATAATACATGTGGTTAGCATAATCTTACTCATCAGTAATTACAGATGTTTAGAGTTGAGTATTCACTCTATTTACTTAGCCACTGCTCGCAGAATCTTCAGTTCCTACTGTTATAAAATTTGTGAAGAGCAAAAGAGGTAGCATAGAATTAGAAATGTATATTCAGTGGAAATTATGACAGCATGATTTCAGTAATTCCTGAAGGGCAATTGATCTACTTCTGACTGAATGCTCACAACACTGACTCACTCACTAGATTTTAAAAGGTAGATGTAAAACCATGTCAGACATTATTTTTCTCAAGAAATGGAATGTCTGTATCTACCATGATTGACTTCTTAATTTGTCCAATAGCTGGATAAAGATGAATGTTTTTTTCTCTTAAAGATTTATTTATTGCCTTTGCTTTATTTAAAAAATAACCTTTAACCTGGGCACGCTGCTCAAGTGTTTCTAGGTGGCATCCCATCCCTCTGGCATGCCAACTGCACTCCACAGCTTGGTGTCATCAGCAAACTTGCTGAGTGTTTGATCACACTGTCAGTGTCATTGATTAAGATATTAAATAGTATCAAACCCAGCACCAACCCCTGGGAAACATCACTTATCACTAATCTTCATTCAGATATTGAACCACTGATCACTACTCCCTGGACTCAATTCTGCAGCCAGTTCTTCATCCACTGAATAGTCTACCCACCAAATCCATATCTTTCCAATTTGTAGAAAGGGATGTTGAAGGGTGACATGTCAAAGGCCTTACTGAAGACTGGATAGATGACATCAGTGTCTCTTCCTCTGTCTATTGATGCAGTTACACCATCATAAAAGGCAGCTTATTTGGCCAAACAGGATTTGCCCTTGGTGAAGCCATGCCAGTTCTCCCATCTCACCTCACTGTCTTCCATGTGACTTAGCATAGCTTCCAGGACAATCTGCTCCATGATGTTTCCTGGAACATAAGCAAGACTAACAGATGAGTAGTTCCCAGGGTCATCCTTTTCACTATTCTTAAAAATGGGTGTGATGTGTCCATTTTTTCTAGTCACCAGGGACTTCATCTGCTTGTCACAGTTTTTCACATATCATTGAAGTGTCTTTACAACTGCATCAGCCAATTCCCTCAGGACTCTGGGATGCATCTCATCAGGACTTGTAGGTGTTCAGGTTCCTCAGGTGATCATGAACCTGATCTTTACTTACAAAATGAAGGCATTCCTACTTTTAGTTATCTAAACATATAGTAGTTTATAATTTCATTTATATTGTTATTAATCAACTTATATAGTTGATTTAGCTGCAAATTGTCATTTAACTTTATACACTATTGCTTTAATTTCCTGGCCAGAAATCAGATTACGAAATAATAATAATAATAATTTCTGACCTTTCTTTCAATTAATCATCATACTATACACTTCTTAAGAATTGGGCTTGACCAGAGTTTTCAGGAAAAGTCACTGTATACTACAAAATATATTTATTTGATTATTACATCCAATTGCAGTGCATTTTGGTGGTGTTGCTTTTGTTTTTTCTTTAATCTAAGAGCTGTACTGAGATATGCCCAAATGTTGATCTTAAATGAAAGAGAGAAAAGATTAATACTTTATTCAACAAGCTGGAAGCTACCCACTAGTCAATCACAATACATCCCAGAGCAATTTGCTCCATTTTCAGACTAGCTCTCTGGCAAATTTACCTTTCACAATAAAATGTAGAAAACAAACATAAAGTTATTCTGAAATGTGGCTGCAATGTATTTCTATTTTGCAGCCAACTCTGTTTACTATAACAGAGATGATTGCACAAATTGGCCTAAACTTTATATAGTTTTTTTAACAGTAGATCCACTTGGTGGATGAAAATTGAGTTGGTTTTGTGGTTTTTTTTTTCCCTCCAGTTTTTATTCCAAAATTTTTTTCAATTCTTTCTCTTTTTCAGGAGACACTTGTCCTGATGGATAACAAAAGCTGAAATTTAAGGAAATGTTGGCCCACACTACAGGTTCTGGTGAAAAATGTTTGGAGCTGTAAGGTCTCAGTAGTTCTTTAAGGACTCCATTATACATTCCCCCCTACTTCAGATATATAGAGACATGGATGAACTAAGCCTTATATCATTTGCAGTTAGGTACACCTAAAGTTTATTTAAATATTTTTTATTTTTCCTGTCTCTCTATATGATCACTGATTTGTGGCATGAAATAAACAGGGCACTGAAATGTGAAAATTCATGAAGGAAACTTTATTAACAATGCAAGTTTCAATTACAGCTCCCACTTACCATGAGCTTTAGTAAAACCCCCTGCTGACTTCAGTAGGGGTCTTGATCAAGTAAGTACACAATTGGCCCAGTGTCAGTAAATTCACAGTAGTCTAGAGAGAAATCTGACTTTGTGTTTCTCTCAGCAATCAAGGTGAAAACACTAATAATTCAGGCTGGCAAATTATTCCTAAGAGCCTTACTTCCAATGAGACTGTGCAGCTCCTGACAGCTGATGGTGTTCTGGGAGTGTCCTTGTGGTACTGGAAGGTGTTCAGGAGCGGAATAGCACTTCACACCAAATGCAGCAGCTATATCCAATGATCTGAGTCGAGTCATCTAGGAGTGGTGCCCTGTCCTCTTCCTATTCATTTGTGGTGCAACATGGAGCAGTATTTTGTAAGTGTGTACAAAACAAGCAAACAGACAAACAACAAAATACAGTAGTGGCTGAAAATTAGCTAGATAGATATTTTACAAACAACTTGGAAGATGTTATTTGAACAAGCTAAGAGCTAGAAGTAGGTGAATGCCTAGACAGAGACAAGCTGTTTATTGTATGCATTTCTTATGTCTGGAACACTAGAGTGCAATTGATGTATCCTCCTGAAATAACTGTAACGTAAGAAGCATGATTGTCCCCATTTCTGAGCAAGAAATTGAAGCACTAGGAGATTAAGTGAATTGCCCAAAGTGATACAGGTACCAAGAAATAAATCCTAGTCTTCTGACACCAACTCAGTGCTTTAGTAATCCTCTCAGTTACAGTTGCTGTAAGAAAAAAGCCTGATCCCTTGTAAATATTACCTAGGCTTTCCTATGTGTAATCCTAGCTAGAATGTGCAATGTCTGCTTCAATGGCTGCAGAACTGAAATGAGCTAACCATATATAGGCATCTTTATAATACTGTAACACTGCCTATGACCATACTGCAACAATTTTACTATCATTGTTCTGCATAATTACAGTAATGTCACTTCAGAATCTGCAGAAATGGAGAGTTATATGTTTTTCTTAGATGAAAATATTAATTTTTAAAATAAGATCTTGAAATTTCTCATGTATATAAGATTATAATTGTACGTATGCCAAATCTAGTAGTGTACTTTTTTTTTTTTTTTTAATTTTAAGTGATATCCACTTATTAACCTTAAAATATCTACCTTAAGCTATGATCAGAGCCTGCACATTCATCTGAAGTTCTAGCTTGGCAGATATAAGAAAGAAAAGCCAAAATATATTTCTATTTTACGTAACAAAAATATGCTTATTAGCTTTACCTCTTTCAAAAGACAGATTACATGCAGCTAAAATGTGCTAAAGTAAAACTCTGATATTCAGATTTGAGATATATACATGACTAAGCAGAATGTAGCTGAAATTCATTTGGGTTCTGGCAGGAAAGACCACAAAATTACTAATAAAAGTGAAATCAACAGAAGTAGAATTTATAAGTCATACTCAAAAAAGAAATGCCTACCAGACAAGATTTGGCCATTACAAGCATATATATTCACATATTTTAAAAGATGTGACAAAAGGGTAAAATGTCAAAAATGTGAAAAGACTTTTAAGCCTCCTGGAGTCTGATGTTTATAAATAGTATTCAATGGTAGCATTTGTTATTTGATCTCTAAGCTTTGCTAAATGGTTCAAATTTAACCAGCCAGAATAAATCTCTAGTGTTTCTGAAAGGTTAACTGTACAGTGTGCTGTGACAAGATATTTCACCATATATTAATGATCTCTTGCTGTTTGCTTTTTCTTTTATCTAATATTTTCATTTTAATACCCCATATCTTCTACTGTTTCTTTCTTGTTCCTTTATCCTTTTTCTTATTTACCATGGAACTCTTCCACAGTCTGATGCAAGGTTACAGCTTACATTGCTTTCTGGCACAGGAATGAGGAACCTCATGTCAAAGTGTCTCTTCTAGTCCTTCCTCAATCATTTATTAACTCAAGTAAGATACTGGAAGGTAACAGATCACAAGAGCAATTCTCACGATCAATATGGGTTGAAAGGGTCTGGATGTTTTTTTGTTTTGTTTTGTTTTAGTCATTCTGTGCTGCTCTTTCAGTCATTAGACTGAATCTCAAGATTCATTCTGTCCCAAAGCTCCAAAGCTCAGCACCAAAAATGCAGAGCTGAAATACTTATGTACATTTTCCTTTTTTTTTTTTTTTTTTAAACCAATGTTTCATCATCACATCTTGCCATCAAAATCAGGCAATGGAGCAAAGCTACCTGATACTAGCTTCTCCATGCTCTTCTTCCCACCACCTCAATACACGCAGAATATCACCTTACAAATTCAACTGACTTGTCTGCTCTAAAATGTTCTATCACTGTATACGCAACTGTTCATGTAGAATGAAGACAGATCATATTTAAGAAAAAAGTGATAGTAAAGTGAAGGTAAAACAAAGCAAAATTAAAGCTAAAATATTAGAAATAGCTCAATTTCTGTGTTTAAGATGTTACAGAAGAAGGAAGAGAAATGCACACCCATCTTGGAGGATCTAGGCTTGCAGAAGAACCTCCACAGAGGAAGAATCTTCAACAAGAGATCCTTCCTTAGTGGCAGTCAGCCCTTAACTGACGTCCAAGAAAGATGGAGCCAGGCTCCACCCTTTCTGGTTGCAGAGGTGAACTGCCTTCTTATCTGCACTGTAAGTCATTCTCTGACTCTTTGTTTCCTCCAGCGAATTGTTTGCACTTTGCTGCAAATATTTAATCAGCTATCTGATGTGAAAATGCTCCATAAGAGAGTCTGGAAATAAGAGATTTTAGAAAAGGCACTGCATTTTGATAGCTGCTGAACATGTTTACTTGTCAGGAAACACTTTGAGTAACTTGATCAAAATATAACTATATGTCATAGAAGAAAAACTATGTTAACAGAGAGCTTTCCATTCTATCACACTGTTTTGATCAGTATAAAGTCTAGAAAAGTACATCTAGGAAGTAAGGGAGAACATTTTAATTATAATTATTTACTGATGACAGTGATGGATTTTTCAAAATGCCTGTTTATTTTTTAATCAAGATGCATTCTATGTTCAAGGAGGTATTATTCAGGGAAATCTCATGGCCATGTCTGTCAGGAGGTATGTTTAGGTCATTACAGTAATGTCTTCTTGCTTTGTAGGTTTAGAATTTATGAAGACAACAAAATGCAAACAGGCTAGTCAGCATAAAATGATGACGTAGTATCTGTTTCCAAATTTGTGTGAGTGACCTACTGAATACATTGCAGTTTTACACTATTTGATCTAAAGAAGTCACAGAAAAAAACGTTCAGAGGATGGACAAAGTTTTTTCAAGTTGGAGGAGCTGGAGGATACATATGCTATGCTGAAGTATGATGTGAGATTATGGACTGAAAAGGATCCTGCAGGCTGAAATTAGTTTTTTTTCTTTCAAGCCTATTTTCTATGTTGGCAGTCAGAGCTGTGACAACATTGAAAGTACTTTTCTATGAAGTTTTCAGATAATTTTCTTGTATAGAATTGTCTTATAGACTGGCGTTTCAGACAGATTTCATAGCAGTGAGGAAGAGATGAGAGTGCGAAATTCTTACTATAGGCATCCACAGTTTAGCCTAATGTTGACATCAGACTGGCTGTCTGGATTCCATTATAGCCCAGGAGAGCTAATCAATAAAGGTAATGAAGTTTAGAGAACAATTCATCTGACCAAATTTAGGACAAGATGAACTGCTCTCTAGATGTCATTGACTGTATTGGCGAGTCCTCCATTGACTATAATGGGACTTAGACAATTAATTCAAACATGAACAGATGTGTTACATGTAACCAAAGCAAGATGAATCCTAACCGCAGTTTTTCCATTATTGTGGATAATGAGAACACCTACAGCTACATCAGACTATGGACATGATATGCCTGCAAAAGATCTTTCTGTTAAAATCTCTGTTTTGTTTCACATTAAATTGGACTGAAGACTATCCTCAGTTTTCATCAGGACAAAGAAACTGAGCATAATCAGACACTGCTAATAAAACTTTTGCTTGAGAGGTGTGGCAAAAAGTACTGCTCTATTTTAGCAATGCTAAGTGGAAAAGACATTTAAGTTTGAGCAGTTTATTGACTTTAATGCATGTATGAATATGCAAGCATACACACTTTGGCAATCAACCTGTACTGTATGATAAAAAACAAATTCACTGCCACAAGAAAAGGCTGGACTTGAAATAAAATTTCACAGTCTTACCTTAAAACATAAAAAGAAAGTTAGATTTCTCATACTACCCTTAGATCTTAAAACTTGTTTGGTTACACATTATGCAATTACTTAAATATGAAGTTGAGTCACAGTGGGTGAATATAAAATTCAAATAAATAAATTTAGAAACAGAAACAGAAATAGAAATAAATAAAATGGATGCTTCAGAATGAACTATGTAATTCAGCAAGAGTGGCATTGGTCTATTCTCACTCATGACAGGTGACAGGATGATTATTGCAATTAAATTATTTTGGTTTTGCTACAGACAGTATTCTCTAAGTACTTGTTTCTAAGGTATTCTTTTGATCTCCAGACAAACATTATTTCTGGTAAAAGTAACAGGAAAATTTTTCCCCAGATTCATGGGACAGCCTTCAGCTCCTGTGTGAGACAGCAGCAAGGGGATTATTATCAGTTTTACACCTGAATGTGAGAAACGTGCATATGTAGACTAATAACTATTTAATTTTGCTAACTTGATTCTCGTCATTTTGAAAATGAGGTTATCAGCAAGCACTATTGCTTAAGATTAGTGTGCAAACAAGAAGCAAAAGGATAGAGAAACTCCATGTGAGCATGTAAAACTATAAAGAGGTTAGGAAAAAAATAATTAAAAATAAGCTTCAAAGCATGATGCGGAATCACAGATAGAGCAAGTGGTCTACATGGACCACAAGTGAAACTGCTGGAAATAGAAAACAAACTGAAAAGAATGGCAGAAAACATAGGTCTAACATTGGGGTGGAAAGTAAATATTCTCAAGAGGTCTGCCAAAATGCTCTATATGACCTAGAACTACAATCTTATCATTAGAAGCATGCGCTTTTTCACCTGAGAATTATAATCTGAAGTTATCAAATCCTTCTTGTAGGAAGTACATGATCCTGTTTGACAAAAAAAAAAAAAAGGAAGATTTATTGAAAATATGGCCCCCCCAGTTGTTTTACTCCAGATTCGGGCTTTAAGTGCATTGAAAGATCTGATTAGCACAAAGCATACATTTCTACTTTTTTACTCAAGAGAATAACTGGAGGTTGTTGGTGTTAGATAGTAATTTCTCACACAGAACTACGTTGCTAGAAGAGGAACTTCAAAGATTTACCATATTTTAGTCCTAAGCAGAGGCAACCTGCAACTTGGCCTGGAAAACACCACAAATTAAGCTTAACTGCTAGCATCATGTATTACACCACAGCTCTTCCTCAGTAGTAGAGACCCTCCATGGGATGCAAAACTAATCACAGTAGCATTACTGAAGTCTTCTAAAGACGCTAAGTTTTAGGCTTAGGACCTATCTGATCATAATCTTCTACTTATTAAATGATAATCTTCTACTTATGAAATGCATATTAGTGTCTCAAGTATTGTGGCTGCCAAAGAAAATACTGTGCTATTACCAGCATAGGTATTTATATAATATGCATATTACCTTAACATTTTGGTATTTTTAAAAGAGACTTGCAGAAGTGCTTCCTTTTCTACTAATTTATTTCCATGGATTAATGTGTTTAACCTCATTGTGCTGATCTTCAGCATCAATCCTCAGGCTTTTGGAATATAAAATAGTGACCAGAAGTGATAGTAAGCAAACATCAGGGAAATGTTTTTAAAGCAGGATATTTGTGAGCATGTTTTTGACCTGTCCCAGTGACCTGGCAGAGCAGAGAAGAAAACTTAAAGAAAGGAAATATTTGTTTTAAAAGATCTCCTATTTCCAGGATGCAGTAACAGACATTGTAGTGTGGCTGTTTGTTGTTTGTTTTTTCGAGCAAATTATTAACCATATTCAAACTCAAGTTGTAGAGTCTATTCTTGGCCCATGCCTACCCTTTCTAGTGATGCTAAGCAGTAAGTTCATTTTTTGTGTCTCACAGATCCCACCTATCAAAAATTACTTTTCAGCATGCTCACACAATCTTGCAACAGTTTAGTTTGTGGATATACACTTAGTTTGATAAAGTTTCTTTAACATTTGCTAATTTAACAAGCAGTACAGTTCATTTCTAAATGTTAACTTCAAATAGTTTTAAACACCAAAATAATTCCATTTGCAGAGTTTCAGAATAGAACAGTAGTATTAAATCATAGTAATCCTGCTTTGAAGTAAACCTTCATTATCCAGCAGTAACAATCACCATAGTGGGGAAGACAGTAGCAGTAAATCTTCTGATGCTCATACAATTCAGCCTTTATCTCTGAGTTTAAGCAAAGAGATCAATCCTTGATTTTCTGAAGCTGAACTAAAACAGAAGACAAACTAGCTTGTTTCAATTCCCAGCTTCCAAAGATTTTTCTTGGTTTCCTTTACAGTACTCATAAACCCAGATTACCAGTTCTTAAGACCCTTCGATTCCATAATCCTCCCTTTGCTGTATGCTCAGTAACCTCTGAATGCAAATCAAGGATACTCTGCTGATATTTCTGCCTGTCTGTTTAACACTCTTCTCACATTAAAGTCTTTTTTGCATTTAACAGATAATTCTCCCTAGTTAACTTATAACTACCTTAAACTTCTATTTTCTTGCTTTGTTATTTAGGTATAAATAATTTCATAACATTTTTTATACTTGGAGAAAAACATAGATCAAGTCAAGAGGAATCCAAAAGGAGTATGAATTTGATTCATTCTAGTTCACCTAATAGACCAGAGAGGATCTTCAGGTATATCTCTCATTTCTGACTGAAAATGACTGCAATCTAGCAGTAAATTTGAAGACTACTTCTGTATTTTACTTCAAAGATTTTACATCTGTTCTGTTTTTGTATCATCTTCTCTGAACAACTATAAATCCTCAGTAAGATCAACTAATACTGAGAAAGACGTGTAGAGATATTTGACAATTCAGAAAAATGTTAATGGAATTTGTCTACACAGCAGACCAAACTTTCTCTGTAAGAAAATTCTGCATTCAATTAACCCTGCATCCCACCTTCTTTCCCCGCACCCCTCCCCAGCTTCATTTTATATCAACTCATAAGTGGCATCCCAGGGCAAAAAGAAAAACTGATAAACCTCAGCAACCTGAAGACCTATAGACCACTTGGGAATATCTCTCAGAAGACCTCAGAAGAAAGAGCAATACCTACAGCAAAGGTTGTCACAGTGAGTAGTTACAAAGCCCTGCTTGCCAGAGGTGACCTGTTCCAGACTGAGGTTCCTTCTACAAATTCTTGAAGCTTTGTTCAGATGTTATTACAGACAGGACTCATTAAGTTCTCTGCAACATGTTTTGAGCTTATCCTAATAGTTTTCTAATATCCCTGCAGAATGGATCTCCAGAAACTGCTAGTGACAAATCACATGTACTATTAGAATATAATAGAGAAAATACAGCTAAAGACAGACATTGTGCTTTTTCTTCCATTTTTTTCTTTGTGAAGAAGGGTCATCTGAGTCCTTCTCACTCCCAGTGTGAAGAACAAATTTCACAGATATTCCTCTCTGGAAGGAGAAAAATGACATTTTCTTGAAATATAGGGGTTGGACAGGCCAAAATTATACTTAGGCTGCAATAAATTCAACCTTTTTGACCAAACAATACTTAAAAATCAGATTTTATTTTATTTTATTTTATTTAACCAAAAAATGTTATAACATCTAAACAAGTTTATTTAGGAAGTGATGACACATCATCTGGTGGGAAGTCTACTTTGTAGGTTTCCTGGCCTCCTCTCATGGAGAAAGCAAATGATGCTACACAGAACATCTTAGGCCTCCTGTCCCTGAATAACAACACTCAGGTGATGAACCAACATATAGTATAGGAATATAAGTCGATATAGTCCTTATAAGGCAGCAGAAGCAGTTTAGACTTAAAATATTTGGGTAGACATTCCAATTTTGGGATCGATTTTCTGAACTTTTCCAGTGGGAGAAAGAAAAATGTCCCCATGTTGCTGGTCTTTGTCAAAACGACTTCACCAAGCTTCTTTTTCTCTGTCTCTTCTACAGTGATTGACTACTTGTGTAGATTTCTTGGGGAGTAGAATAGTGTCACGGGTTACCTAGATTTACCTATGCCCATGACAGGGGGGAGTCACCCTGTAGGGCTCCCATCCAGCCCAGAAAGGAGGGGGAAAAGGGAAATGGGATAAAAACAGCAGCAATCTAAGGAGGAAAACTTATTTTATTAAATATGATATCGGAATACAAGATAACACAATATAATATAATATAATTGAGGCAAATAAATCGAACAAAACAGAGAGAGAGTCCCCGAAAACCGAGATGCCTAATGTGAACTCTAGGCAACATGGCTGGAACGCTTCCCACTCTCTGAGAAGTCAGAGAGAGAGAACTCCAGCCTGGGAGCGAGACTATATAGTGTCCTGGTCAAGTGACTTATCCCTGACCATGATGTTCTCTGGGATATGTAGTCTTCTTCTGTGAACTGCACATTCTATAAAATTATCCATGCTTTACATGATGTTATTATGTGGAATACTGATAGCAAAATTACAAAATTACAAAACCATAACAAATAGTCAGATCCTCTGAATCCAGGTGACTTCGGAACTGCTTAAAACACTCATATTTTCCACGATATTCAGAAGGTAAACAGTGGAACAGATAGAAAAAGGTGTGAGTATATACAGACATATTGTTCACATCCAGATGTTGAAGGTGGTCACCTAGATCTCATCTGCTTACAAAACAGGGCTGAAATATGTTAAAAGAATATGTATAATGGCATTTATACAGTGGCTGGTGAGCAGTGTATTATAATCTGACTCAGTCATTAAGGCACAATAATTACATAGGCTGGCATTCCCTGCAGGCAACAAGAAAGGAGCTGCCATCATAAAAAAATTTGCATACATGTAAGTAGTTTGGGGTGTTTTCTTTGTTTTTTTTATTTTGTTTTGGTTTTGGCTTTTTGTGTGTGTGTGTGTGTGTGTGTGTGTGTAGAAGTATTTTTTTGTTTGTGGCAGAAATAAAAGCATATGGAAACCAAAAAGTGTATTTTGCAAGATTAAAGCAAGGTATTCAAATTCAACTACTATCTGCTCATGATTTTAAAAATACCAAAAATTGGAAAAGAACTGTTGTCTTCCTATGTTGCTAAACATTTCTTTATACTTGACCTTCTTCTACCACTTATAAAGTAAAAAATAAATAAAATAAAATAAAATAAAATAAAATAAAATAAAATAAAATAAAATAAAATAAAATAAAATAAAATAAAATAAAATAAAATAAAAATAAAAAATATCTCCTTTTTAACCAAGTAAAAGAAAACAATTGCATTATTTTTAAGAGAATGGAGATACTCTGATATATTAAGAATTCCCCAGGTAAAGGCCATGACAATAGAAATAAGAGATGGTCTATTTCCCTGTGACATCTGCACACCACAGTGAAAATTCCATAACAGAACAGTAAGGTCCAAATAACAAGACAAATTATAATAATGATAATAAATAAATGACAATATTGAGACATTATCATAGTCATTTTCCCTTTTATTTTGCCATGAACATTCTATTTCTATTAAAACAAATGAAAAACAGCAACATTTTTATCTATTTTGAACGTGTTACTTAAAAAATGGATCCCACTTAGAAATTTTATTAAAATAAAGTTAAATATTTTCTCCTTTTAAAAGTGGAAATGATTCTGCGCTTTTAATTTCTTTCTGAAGTAACAAATGTCTCTGAACCAGAATGTTGCTTACTATTACTGGTCCTGGCCTTAGGGAATGTTACTTTATTACCTTTCCAAACCATACTTCAGAGGAATTAATTAATTGATGCTCTTAGCAGCCTCATCCTGACAAAAACATATGATACTCAAATGTTAAACATGGAAGCTAAGATGAAACTGTCAGGAGAAGGCTGAAAGTGGTTATTAATATGGGTTTTGATAAATATCTTCTCAGGCTCACACTGTGCCTCGTCTACTTTCATCTTGGAAAGTAGTTAATCTGATTGATGAAGATTCTGTTTCAGATTGTCTCCATGCTGAGTTTAATAACTGTGCCTTTTTTTTTTCCTCAAAAATAAAAAGTGCCTTATTGCAAGGCAAAAGTGCTTTACACTGGCGTGTTTTGCAATCATGTAAGAAGCCTAATTGTGAAACCCTTGGTTTTTGCTCCCTCCATGCTTGAATAGTGTCGCTTAATTATCACACCATTCTATACATGACAGCATCCTGTCCACTTCCCCCTCCCTGTGCACTTTGGGAAGCAGACTGATAGGAATGTTGTCATATGCTGCTAATGTTAAGCCCTCAGGCTTAAAAGATCAAGATCATCATGGCATCCTATCAGGTCTCCAGCACAAAGGGGCCATACAGCAAGACAGTTTTGTATCATTACTAATATTCCAGTGTTAAAAGAGAACAAGCAGATGTTTTTACTATTATTTAAATAATAAAAATAATTGTTAATTACATAGTCATCATTGGTTGCTAAGTTAAGTAAAAAGGTGTGTCTTTACAGAGTAACATCTGTAATCGCTTATCCTACTCTGTGAAGTTATTCATGTTATAAAGAGCAAAAATTTAAAATACCAAAACAAAAGATATTGATAAAAGAGAATCTCAAATATACAGCTTTGGCTGTAAACATCACTATAACATGTCTTCAGAAAATTCTTCTGTTAATTTGAAGCTTAGACATTTTTCTGCATGAATATCCTGAGATATAGTGACAGCGTATATCACCTGTGATTTCTCTAATTGTAATAATTAAGTTCCCCATGCAGTCTGTTCCCTACACTACATAAAGGTGACTTCCCCAGGCCACTGCTTTAACTACACCATGTTTTTCTTGAATCCCACCACTGACATCACCTTTTCCGTAGTAACTAAAGCAAATTATTTATTTTATGTCTTATGGACCACACCCAGCAAAACAGATTGCAGATTCAATCCCATCCTCCTGATCAGCCATCTTTGGGCTAATCATACAGTCCTGGTAATGCTTTCTCTACTCCTGATTCTAATCATTTGGGTATTTTGCACCCTCTTTTTGCTGAAAAGTCTGGAAAATCTTCACAATCCTTTGATTTCTGGAGTGTGGAGACCACTATCTGCTATGATATTCTTGTTTCACCTGAGGGAGGGTTAATTTTCTACGCAATAGCTTGAATGGTGCTATGTTTTGGATTTGCTATCAGATTTAAACTTCAACATATAGAATCATAGAACCGTTAAGATTAGAAAAGGCCACTGAGATCATCTAGTCCAATCACCAACCCCATCACAATCATATCCAATAAACCATGCCCCTCAGTGCCACATCTGCACATATCTTGAACACCTGCAGGAATGGTGATCCCACCACTTCCCTGGGCAGCCTTTTCCAGTACCTCTCCACTCTTTCTGAGAAGAAATTTTTTCCTAATATCCAACGTGAAACTCTCCCAGTGCAAATTAAGGTCTTTATCTCATGCTATCACTAGTAACCTGGGAAAAAGAGTCTGATCCCCACCTTACTACAACCTCCTTTCAGGTAGTTGTAGAAAGCAAAAAGATCTCCCTGAGCCTCCTCCAAACTAAACAATTGCAGTTCCTCCAGCTGTTCCCCATAAGACACATGCTCCAGACATTTCACATCTTTGATACATTTATCTGGACACATGCCAGGGCCTTCATTTCTAATTTGTAGTGTAGGGCTCAAAACTGAACAAGGCCCTTGAGAAGTGGCCTCACCACTGCTGAGTACAGATGGATGATCACCTCCCTAGAGCTGCTGACTATGCTGTTTCTAATACAAACCAGGATGCCAGTGGCCACCTGGGCACACTGATGGCTCATGTTCAGCCAGCTGTCAACAAACGTTTCCAGATTTTTTTCTTCCTCTCAGAATTTCAGCTACTCTGCCTCAAGCCTGTAGCACTGCATGGAAATATTGTGACCAAAATGCAGGACCTGACACTTTATATTTTTGAAACTCATTTTATTGGCCTCAGAGCATCAATCAAGCCTGTCCAGATCCCTCTGAAGGGCCTTCCTACTCTCAGGCAGATCAACTTCCTCTCAACTTCGTGTCATCTGCAAACTTACTGCCAACCTGTGTCATCCCATAGTCATTCTGAACTTTATTTATTGATTAATACCTATAAGCCTTGGGTAGCAATTGCTTTATTCTCGAGGAAAAAAGGTCCCAGAATGACTGTGCTAAAAATAGGCCATATTCAAAATTTGTATAGAAGTTCCCATTAAAGTGTCTTCCAAGCTGCTAAATCTACAGCTAAACCTGGAAAATACTGAAGTCTAGTGTGTGGGTTGAAGTTAAGATCTAGTGCAATACTGAGGAGCAGGTATTTCATTTTATCGACAGTCCAGTCAAGACTACAGTCCATTAGGAAATTGTCTGGGAAATGTCATCTTGTGTGAAAATACTGATTCATCAGAAAATAAATTTAGAATGGTTCAGATTAAATTGGTCTTCTATTCCAAAAACTAGGTAATAAAAGTCCTCTTCTGAGTTGTTGTGGTATTTTTCTGTTGTTTTTTAATTTGAAAGAGTTCTTTACTTCAGACTTAAGGTTGTTGGTATTTTTTTTAATTATTAGTACTCCTTACTAAAATGAAAACTTAAAATATTCCCAAATTAGTGTAAAAAAAGTTTCAGTCCAATTTAATCTTATTTATATACTAGTACTACATAAATATTTTTGAGAGGGATGTAATTTTTTCAAGTTTTAAAAGACAAAACTAGACAAAGAAACACAAGAATTACAGTGCATCAAAGTGGAGCCTGCAGTGACAACAAACTCAGATTTTTTTTTGCTGCAAAAATAAGGAGCCCATTGGAGCTAGACTGCTGCTTGTTCTAGCAGCTGGGATCTTAGCAGATGCATGAGTGAATAGAGAAGACATGAATAAATACACACTGGAGGGAAAACATCCAAATAAACAGTCTTGCTCTTGTAGTTGCTGAGAATAGGCAAGGTGAGATTAGACATCTACAAGGGTCAGGTGATAAATATATCATATATTCCCTTACTGATAGGGCTGCAGAAAATAATGTAACTCTCCAGGGCTCAAACACTGTCAAAGGAAGTAGCGCAGGTGCACAGACATTTGGTTATTCCTGTTACTCCACTGCCCTTGGTGACCACTTCCTAGACTCTGCCTGCAGCCAGCTCAGCAGCTCTGGGAAGAGGAATACAAGAGCCTGTCTTCTATGGGTGGTAACATGCTCACTACACTTTCCAAAATCATTCTTTTGACTAACAGAAAGGGATAGAATATTAATTTAATTTTTAGGTGACTTGATTAGGATTTGAAAGATACATGGACTGACCTTTCCTCTTTATCTTTGGGCAAATCACTGAATTTCCTCTTTTCATCAGTTCCATGTGTGTGAACTAAAATTATTTCTTCCCTTCCTTGCATCAGCCAATACATATCAGTAGTTATTTACTGAGAGTTATTTAATTGTTTTAGTTTTCAAGTGCTACATGCATTATGGCATGTGAGTGTGAAGGTATGCGTATAGACCTGGAGAAGAACTTATTGAAAGCAGCCCTTCTGAGAAGAAGAACAATAATGTGATTGATGAAAAGCTGGACATGAGTATGTGCTTGCTGCCTGGTCAACTGGGCTGTATCAAAAGAGGGGTGGCCAGCAGGAAGAAGGAGCTCTACTCTGCCTGTGTGAAGTCGCATCCAGAGTATTGCACTCAGGTCTGGGGCCCCCAGTAGAAGAAGGAGGTCAAGATGTTGGAGTACCTCCCCTGTGAAGGAGGGAGCTGAGCTTTTTTGGCTTAAAGAATTGAAGGCTTCTGAGAGGCCTCACTGCAGCCTTCCAGTAAGTTTTCAACAACAAAAAGTAGACTGTTTAAAAAAAGAAGAAGAAGAAGAAGAAGAAGAAAAGAAAAAAGCAGTTACCCTTTACTGAGAATTAATATACTGATAAATGCACCTCAATAAAACATGGTTAAATGGCACATTCAGACTATGTTACTCATAGCAGTTCTAAACATCACTGGTGCTCTGAGCACTGTATCATTTTAGGCATATATTCCTGGAGTGTGGAAGAGGAGTGCTGTTTCTCTCCAAGACAATGTGTGTTGATAATCTCTTCCCTTTCTCTTTGCTAGCTCTTGGTCTTCCCTTTTCTTATAGAAATGAATTATATGTCGCATAGGATTTTCTTAAGAGAAATTTATACACAGTGTATATATATATATAAAATAACAATTACTAGCATCTCTGAGTGGCTGTGAGTGTGCATATTAGTTGCTTTAAAAGCTGTGGAAGGAACAGTAGGTCTAAACATTTTCCTGCTGTTTGTATCAAACTCTGTGACTGTTAAAGTGATAAGTATGTCTGACAAGTTTCATTTCAAAGAAATCACTTTGTGACTAACAACAAGTTGATCTCATTACCTGCTTCTTGTATCAGTCTGGTGAAAGAGTAAATCTGAAGTTCAATTTCTCAGTCTTTCTTCTTAATCAGTTGGGAAAAATTGTCTTTAAACTAATGTAACTTATTTCAGAGGGGGTTGAGGAGTGGGGAGGAAAAATAACTGTTCTTATCTTTTGAAATCTAGGCTTTAGTTGAAAGCTATATTTTTTTTATTAAGATAGCTTTTATCAGCCTAAGAAATTAACTAGTACAGAAAGAACATTTATTAATACTGCAGTTAGTCTCTGAAAAGCACTTAGGTATGAGCAAAACGAAATTAAATACGAAAATTCAGTACTGCTATGAAACATTCCCAAAACTATTATATGGGAAAGAGCATAGAAAAGTGCCAGTATATATAGGTCATTTTGAAAGTAATACCTCCTATTTATTTCCTTAGAAATTACAACAGATACAAAAAGCACAATAACTCTATCTGATAGAACAAATTCTCATCTACAAAGCAAATTTCTTTTATTATTATTATTTTTTCTTTCAGAATAGCCATGATCAGTAACTGATTTGAGCTGACTGAAACATTCTTTATTTCATGATGTGACAGCTGCGCATGACTGGAAAATTGCGCATATTGGAAAAGCTTGTCTTTTACATTACTGTTGTCAATGTTGACACCATGGTGGTGTGCCACCCACCACCTCACTATGTTAACAGGAACTGTTTGGTCTCCATAAACATTCAGCAAACATCACTGAATGTCAGTGGGTGCCATTTTTTATACATGGAGAAATTTAATTTCACACCTTTGCTTCATACACTCTTCCATGTCAGTGCTCCTCTGCTGCCATCTGGCTCATGGCAACAAAATGTAATGAAATATTGGTGGGAAGGTTCAGTTTGTACTACTATACCAACAGTATCTACCTCTGGCATAGTGGGACAACATAACAAAACAGGAGACATTACTTTCATGGCAGATTTCATAAGCAGATTTACAGTAGTAGGAAGGCTATGGTTGCTACTTTCAATATATTAAACATCATAGAACTCAACTGTAAAAGCCAAAACTGACAGAAATCTAATTTGGTCATTCTTAATAGCAGAGAAAGTTATCAGAAGAGATAATTGGTATTTACTTATAAAGATTATATATATGTATGTATAATATACTATATATATTATGTATATGTGATAGGACTAACTGGTAGGTTTTCTGCATCTCAACCAGAAATAAAACCCTAGATATTATGGCTAGCTGTAGTAATTTACTGTGTTGGAAGCGCAGAGATGTAGTCTTGTGCTTAGATGATGTGTTTTTGCAGGACACTGCTGCAAAGGAGAGCCTTACCTCAAAAAAGTACTGTCAGAAAAGGACTTTGGAGAGGACAGACTGACTAGCAACCACAATTGCCATTAGGCAAAGCTCATAGATGAAGGAGCAATACAGCCAAATTATGTGAGAAAGTTTTATTTTCACAGTGAAATACACTGATTACTTAGGGTAGAAATGCTTCTGTATGAGCACATTTCATAACATTAGTTTACAGTTCCATTAATCAGCTCCTATGGCACAGATGCACACTGGAATGCAAGCCTCTAATCTTTGTCCGGGGTTAGTTCATTGTGTTTCAGAAATAGAGCAGCTGTACTTGGAAAAGGGTGGGAGTAAAGACTGTTTCAAATCAGATGATAGGACAGAGAAACGGATGAAAAGGAGTTTTCTGTGCTCACCTCCATGGGTCTGAACTCTTTATACAAAGTGATTGAAAGTGAAGGTGACAGATTAAAAAGACATTTGTGTGAGCTGGCAAGAAGAAAATAATGAAACTAGACAAAGGTCATGTGATATAATGCATTGATAGATAAGCAATAAGGAGCTATGGCAATCTAGGTTCATTACAAAAGACATAAATCAGAATGACAGGATTCAGTCAGGACATACCAAGTTGCCATGTGGCGAAGGAAAAATGCTAATACTGAGACCTTTCACAGTGTAAGAGTTATTAAGGTAGCAAAACCAGAGACTAAACATGAAAGGTATTTGTATGCTATTGGAAGTTCAGCCATGCTTGGCAAGTTCTCACAAATCCTGATGTGCAAGAAAAGAAGTCCTATCAGAGCAGTCCACAGGCTTGTTTTCCATTTTAAATTCCCTTGGGCAAGACCTTGGCCAATGTAGGACTTTTTATACAGGCATGTGAGCCTGCACAGAAAAAATCATACTGAGGTTTATAAAAACATACAATTTAATGACAGTTTAAATAAGAAAATCTAAGATGAAAAGAATAAAATATAAAAATAAGTCTCACAAGACAGTAAAATACTCATAAAAATCTGAGCCAAAGTAAATTTAGAAACAAGCACCACTCGGAAAAATCAGTGGGACTTCTGTTTCCATGTTATTTATAAGATTAAGAAAATTCAACGCGTCACTTTTTGATTCTGGCAAAATATTTAAATTCCCCAGTTCTGGAAATGATTTCAATTTACTCTCATATCTTAAAAAGTCTTCAAAGAATCATGCAGATATTTTTCCTTGTTTTCCTTTTCTTTGCTGTATGAAGTAGAAAATATGAGTGCATATGCCACATTCTTTTGGTCACCCAAGAGCAGGGAGAATGAAACAAAATTCAAGAAAATGCAAGAATTAATGACTGCTTCAATGTTCAGTGATGGCTGCTGTCCCTATCAGTGTCTATATTTACCAGAATGAATTATAAGTCTAATGAAGATCAAAAAACTGTTAATGTCCCAGAATTCTGAAAAGCAAAATGAGTGATGAGCCACTCTTATGTTCGGATCCTATTTGAACTGTAATTCATGACACTTTCTTACAAAAGTTACAATTAGTGTCATGGACATTACTGTCATTGAACTGCAAACACTTTGTCTCTTGTCTGTCAAATTCAGAGCAGCTGTCACAATTCTACTGAATTGAAAAGAGGAGTAATTAAAAATCCCTACTTTATAAAATTTCCAGTATTCTTTACTAAAGTCAAAGTAGTAATTATAGAGATTTCAGTCAAAAATATATTCTTCAGCTTTTTTAACAGAAAATATTGCCTTTCCCTTCTTCTGAAGAGCCAGTTGTAATTCCAAAAGAAAAAAATAAAATAAAAATAATAATAGAAGTCAACTAGAAAAAACTGCAGTATATCTCCAGCATTAGAGAATAACACCATGCGCTTAAAAGGCAAATAATAATGGGTTTATTAAATATGATATTTTAGTTATTATTTATTACATTTGCTATTATTCATTATTATCTATTACGTGTTCATTCTATCACTTAAATCTTTGTGCTTTAAGTTGAGGCATTTACCATGTAAACTAATGACATGTCATTAGAGAAGCATTCAGAATCAGATACTGACTGACTTTGTATCACAGTTTTCCATGCCCTCAGGGAGACAGAAACACACAGAAATATTTTGCCTTTAAAAAAAGATTCAGAAAACTACTTGATGCAGGACCCTTCCTCCCCCAGCCCCTCCCTTCACACACACACACACACACACACACACACACATACACACACACAGACAGACCTACTGGCTTGGGTAGAATAGAAAGGGAGACCTTCCATCCAACCCACAGATCTTTACAAGAGCAATTGGTGTAAGGGCTTCAGCACAGCTTCATTGGATGCCACATAATTTCTGAGTAGCTCTGAAAGTGTGATTGGCCTCATTTATTTGCTTATTTATTGACTGATTTATTATTTATTTTAAATGTGAGCTGGACAATGAATGCCTTTAGTTCTGTAAAGGCATATGAAAAAAATCCTAGGAAAAGAAAAAAACAAAACAAAAAAAACCACAACCTTTGCAAATATTTCTGCTTCTAGAGAATGTTTCTTGAAAATTAATCTATTCCTCAACAAAGTTATTATTCAGAAAATTGCTTATGGTGGTTTGTTTGCTTATCTCTATTCCCAGCAAACTCATCAATACATTTCTAACAGAATAACAGATAGATAAAGCAAAATATAATGTCACTCTTCCCAAAATATCTGAAGGGATATCAATGAGTTGAACGAGAGTTCTAATCTGCTTTAACACTTTTGTAAGCAGATATAAATACAATAATTTGTTACAAAAATACATTCACTGTTAATTATTCTTTTATCTCAAGGCATACTTGATTTGTTTCCAAGTGCAATGTCCTTTCAACTTTTCACTAAAATTACCAGTCTCCTTTTATAGAAAACATCATATTTTTAGTTTTAGAGGTCTGAAATAAAAGCATATGTAGGCGCCCATATAAGTGACCTGATTTTTTGAAATGTTGAGACTCAGCTCCCTGTGTAATCGATATATATTGATCTCTCATACTACATTCTCTTTATGCAGTTGAAAATTTACCAATACTGCCATCCAGTATTTCACTGGGATTCTACAAAAAAATCTTGGGTATCTGTGCTATTGATAAAGTAAAAATAAGTGTTGAACTATAATATTAATAGTGTTAGTAATGCTCAGCATAAATATTTGTTATAGATCTTATTCTCTGATATGTAAGAAAGGTTTTCCAACTGAATGCAGTAGACAAGAGCTGAAAAAATTACCTCTGACCTCTCAGATATTTCATTTAAATTCTTTCTTAGAAGTGTAATTATTAACATATATCTTACATTTTGTGCAAGAGTAGTTTTCCCATGAAACCAAACAACTCATCCGAAAAGGTTTGTTATGTTTTGTTCCTATCATTCTTATCATCCTGAAAATGCCATAACTTCCCTCACCTTAAGGCTCTTACTGGATTATAAACTGAAAAAAATCAACGTCCTATCTCTGTTAACCTTTGGCAAAGCTTGAGGAACTATTTCTTGCTCATGAAAAAGCCATCTAATTGCTAATCTATAATCCTTTTAATATGCTCTACATTTCGGATTGATCTATTGCCAGCTGACCCAGCAGTGCCTGTGGCTATATTAATCCTATTATTCACATGTTCTGATGGAACTCTTTAATGAAGTCTGAAAGGCTTGCATACTACTGATATTAAGGATGGTTACACTTGTATTGTATTGTACCTAATTATGGAGCATTCTATTGTCCCACCTAATTGTTCAAATTATGCTTTTTCCTGAGGCATAATTTATTTTCATTATAAGCACTATCATATTGTTTCCATCTGTGTTCTTTTTTTCCTTTTTTTTTTTTTTTTTTAAAAAAAGGGGCAGGAAGCTTATTTATACTAACAATCATTACAACGCTTGACCAGACTATCTGAAAATAAAACTAACAAGGTAAAAAATGATATCTAGAAAAATAGGAGTAATAAGAGATAGTAGTACCTTGTGTATTTAGAATACAACCTCAGGATTCTAAAGCATTCTAAAAACAAAGAGATTGTTTGATCTTAAAAGTAGATCTTTTAGTTTGATCTTTTAGTAGAGAGCAATTAAAACTATCTTTGCTATAGAGAGAAATTTATGAAGCTTGTTAATAGTAAAGGCAATTTATCAAAACTGCAGCAGTTCTTAAGTCCAAATTCATCATTGATTGTTTGTTTTGTTGATTTTTGTAGTTGTCTGTTGTTTAGTTTTTTGTTATTTTTGGTGTTTGTTTGTTTGTTTGTTTGTTTGTTTGTTTTGTGGGGGGGTTTCAGCAAATACAGGAATAGAAAACATTTCATTGACTTATTGTTTGGTCGTATCAAACATTTTACAACTATTGAGACTGATGTCATCACTTCAGTGTCCCATGGTAGAACACAAATCTATCTATCTTTCGATTCCACGCATTGCACAGCAGCAAAAGCATTCCATCTGTAAGTACTGCATCAGAAAAAAAAAAAAAAAAAAGTTTCTAATCCAGCTATCTCTGTTACAACAGAAGTTGGAAAATAAAGGCCCCTATTCCCTACACTGATGCCCTTCACTGAGTCTTATTATATCTCGGGTCATGTATCTCCAAAATCCTGCCCTGCAGTTACAAGAGAAATCACTTACCCTTCATGATGCCATAAGAAAAATAATAGCCTGGCCCCTCAAAAAAATCACTCAAACTGATTGTCACATGTTTTATTCTGTCAAGCCTCCCAAGAAATAAGAACATCAAGATCAGAATTACTGTTTTCTTAACTTGGAAATGTACTCCATTTGCTTTGCATTGTAAAATAACTTTTATTTTATTTTAAATCTTAAATATTGAAGATTAAGGATATTGCAATGCCTTGGCTGCTGAGTGATCAGCAGAATATATATGTTCCTCATTGGAAAAATAAATAAATAAATAAATGCCAATACCTCAGTGATATAGTAACCTTCAGCTACTTGTGATTTCTCTTTCAGATCTGTTTCAAAACAGTATATCTCCACCACCAAAGTCTAACCTTAAACAATTAATGTCGCATTAGAGTACTGATCACACTCTTAGCCTCACTAACTCCTATGCAATCTTTCTACACAAAAATAAATTCATAACAGAATATATTTAAAATATTTTCCAGTCTTGGTGATTCTGTGACTCTATGTGGCTTATCCTTCACAATATTGCACAACTGTTTAATCACTTGTGCTTTCTCCTTTGGGATTTCCATACTGGACTCTTTCTTTTCTGCACATACAACTGAATTTCCTTACAAATTGTATAAGGGAGACTGAGGAATTTGGTGTGTCTCTTCACACCATCAGAAATTCAGGAACTACCTCAGAGGACCTGACTGAGTCAACATTTTCCATAGCAATTGTGGGTAAATTCCTCGACCCTCTCTACATCCTATGCAACATGCTACTCTCCTGGGGTACTTTCTGCACTGAAGGAGTCACCTGCAAATGAGGTGTACAGTGCTTAAAGAGTCTTGATAAGCCAGAAATGGAGACAGAAAATTCCCATAGGATTTCACAACAACCCAGTTTCCCAGTCTGAGTAATAATCCCTTTGCTTTACCAGTAACCTCATTGTCATTCTAAGGAGCCACTCTCTCTGGTGAAATTCACATGGGCAACAGTGTAACAACTAGGACAGAGGGTTGGTAACTGATATAAGCAGAAAAATAAGTAGTTCAACTAAGGGAAATCAATAGATTATTCAACCCTTGGCAATACATGCTATTAGCATAAATGTGCTCATTAGTCTGCTAATAGACTTAACAGCCAAAAGCATCTTTCCTTTTAGGAGCATTAACCCACAGAATGTAGCAGAGACTTACACTGATTCATCGTATCATTTTAAGAGCACAGTGACAACAAACACATTGCCTTTTACCAACATTATCAAACACTCACCAAATCGGAGGGGTAAAAATTTGCTATGCAGGACATTGGCATTGCTCGGTTGATGCATTAATTGAACTTGCTCAACTAACTGCAAGTAAATAATTTAAGCAGCCATTAAGAGGTTGGAGAATCAAGTTTGAACAACGTTCTCATCTGGTTGTGATATTTTTCTTTGCACTAGTTCATGCACATACAACTTTTTTACTTGTCTGGGCCGCTTTGAATGAATAGCAATTGTCTTGAGCTGTATGAAAAATATATAATATGTGATATCTGCTTTAAAATTAGTGTCTCTTATTTTAATATGTTGGCCCATGACATCGGAGCATTAGAGGCAGATGTTGGTGGAACAACGGTAGGGGCAGAATCTTTCCACCAACATCCCATTACATGCTGATGATGTGCAACAGATGGCAGCAGGGGGGCAGTTTGACAAATTGGTGCCTGGAATGGAAGTGTGGATGAATCAAAGGTGTGTCATCACACTTTTATGATCTCCATTATCAGAATTACAGTTTCCTAACTGCTGATTTTGTTATTATATTATCATTGAAATAAACAAACAACAGTGGTTAATATTTTATTTTTGTAAGGAAGAAAGATTTTATTTTTATAAGTAAGAAGACAGAAGTATTGATTCATGTCATTTTTGATTTTGACTTAAAGTCAAAGATTACCACTATCAGTCTGTTTATACGTCACTTCTAAAATATATCTGATAGGTCATAGCTACCAGCTCTACTTTGATGTAGATCTGGATGTAAATGATCCCTTATTTGCTTTGGGATCTGCGGAAATAAATTGGCATAGACTTACATGTGCCTTAATGTTGTTGTTTTTTTGTTTGTTTTGTTGTTTGTTTGTTTTGTGTTTTGTGTTTTTTGTCAAGCACATTTTAAATCGTTTTTATCTGTTCTCAAAAAAATCATTATTTACTTCTACAAGAAGTAAAATAGTTACCCATTTTTTAACATTAAAAATGAGATTATATTTTCTCTCTGGGAGTTAATGAATTTTTAACTCTGCAGGTTGTCAATTGGCATTCTGGATACTGCTTAACTGAGCTTTGAACATCTCAGCAAGAAGGCTTTGTAACATTTCTGTTGTTTATGACACAGTCAGAGAGTCTCAAGAGAAGTTATTCAGTTATTTCTACCAGCATACTGATGGATTTTCCTGAAATTACCAGATTCACAACTATGCTACACATAATGTGCCAACTTGACACCAGATGCTGACTGGAAGAGGTCATGGTACCAACCATCAGCTCCTGACTTTGCAGTCATTTGAAAGTGTTGAACCATGTTTCCACTTTATGTACATTAGTAAATCATTTCTATGTTCTTTACTGGATTGCATCTGCTATTTATTTTCCCCAGAAACATGTATTACAATTCACATATCACCAATTCATCAGAAAGAGTAATTATTAATTCATCATAATAATTTTGATGTACAATATGTAGTACTTCATACAAAGCACAGCGCAATCTTTAAGTTTCCCCCAGTTAAACTAATACCCCTGCTGCCATGCTGTATTCCTAATTTCTACTAAAGTAAGTGAAGAAGTTACAAAATGTGTGTCAGTAAATTCACAAATTAAACATCCATTCTAAAAAACATATCAACTATATTTTAAAGTCTTGAATAAAAGTTGTAAATTGTCATTATTAACTGATTTAGGAGTTGATCAATCAAAAAGACTTAAGCAGCAACATGTTTCATAAAATAGTGAGAACCTTGCAGAAAATCTACCAAACATAAATCAAACATGGTGCAGTACAATAACTGAAGGTTTAATAAGTATAAATGTACTGAAGCAAAACATTTAGTTAACCCTACACACTCTGCTGAATCAGAAAACTACATTGTAGGTTGTTATAGTACAGCATATCAGTATCATATAATAACTGAAAATATCAGTTTCTATAGGATCAAAAACTTACAAAGAAAAATTTATCAGCAAAGGAGATAGAAAGAAAGAGAGACTGAGAGTTCACTGGCTAACAGTAAAAAACAGAAATAATTTATTTATGCTAAATATGTAGGTTGCTGCAAAAGTAACTTATTTCAGTGACAACTATAACAGGTACAATGAGTACAATGACACTATCTGATAGACTCCATTCTCAGCTTAAAAAACACTATTTTTCAATGTAGTCAGCACCAGTAGCTATACATTTTTGCCAGTGATGCACAAGAGCCTGTATGCTACCCTCATAAAAATGGCCATCCAGAATGGGACTTGTGTTCTACGTCACTGCTACCACAGCTGAAATGCAGTACTCCTGCTTCACTGTGCTCACACCCACTGTTGGGTCTCCAAAAACATTCAGCAAGTGTTGATGAATGCCAATGGGTGCATTTTTTCTGTATGGAGGAATTCAGTGACACACCTTTGTTTCATACACACTTCCATGTCAGACGCCATTTTGTCACACTGCTCTTTTGCTGCAATCTGTCACACGGTAACAAAATGTAATGGAATATTGGTGGGAAAGTTCAGCTTCTATGGCCATGCCACCAATATCTGCCTCTAAATTGATGGGCCAACATAATGAAGTAGGAGTCATTACTTTCAGAGCAGCATTGGTACAATGGAAGATTTTATTTCCTGAATGCCAAATACAGATTGTTTCTGGAACATTTTATAGAATTTCATTACAATCTGACAAATATCAGATTCTAGTTAAATGCTGCCAAAAGAAAAGGATGAAAGCATGTAAGTAATATTTTGTGTCAAAAAAAGAAAGTGTTTTCATTTGTTTCACTATACCGATACAGAATTTTTATCACTTTTTTTTTTTTCCCTATGGGAGAACTTTGAAGATCATCTCTGAACAACTAGTTATTTTGAAACACAATTAATGCTCTCAGTGGGCAGCATCTGAGTTCCACTGTGCAATGGAACAAAAAGACAAAAAGTTCACACAGGGAAGAAAAAACACCAGTCCTTAAAATCTTTTAATTTGAAATATGTTTTACTTAAAGATATTTATTTGAGTGCCATTTTTTTTTAAGATTTTGTTTCTGTTATTTTTTCTATGCAATTTTAATATAAATCCATTTCAGTTAGCAAATCCAGGCCTTTCTTTTCTTTATCCTTTCTGAAGAACTCTGCAATTGAAAAAGGGCTAAGATTATGAAAGCTTCTGCAGGAACAAGGAAATGTGGAAAATAAATAATGGCTTTGGAGGGTTACTGTTGTCTCCAGGGAAAACTGATGAATCAAGGAACCGTGCAGACTGTACTGAGAAGGAAAGTTACATTGTTTATCCAGTTCCTAAACTTCTGAACTCACAAGTGGAACTGTTAAGCATACAGGATCCCAGAATCATGCACTACAGTCACAAGAGAATAGTTAACCCTCAGCTGAATCCTTGGTCATCTTCTATTTGCAACTATCCATCCATCCCATCTGTTGCATTTTCTTGAGGCTGCTGCTTGGTGGCACAGGGAATATTCACATCTCAAAGCTGTCTATGCACTATGAACGGCTGAATGAGGGATTTTGCATTTTCTACTGGCAGCAAAAGGGAGAGATGGCGAGGACAGGGAAAAGATGTCTCAGAAGATGCATTAACTCAGACAGTAATAACATGAGGCAAGAATTCATTTCTTTCTCTTTTCTCTTCCTCTTCTGCACTAGGATTTTACTTAAATTTTTTGCACAACAATAAAACATGTAAATAAATTCAAAAATTTACTTATTGGAACAAATATTTGAATTCTGGGACACAAGCCTTTTCTGTACTCAGATAAGAACTTGGATATCATTCTTCATGTTGAAAACCAGTACTCTGACAAGTTGCCTCCTGGATAGTCTCCAACAAATGTTTCTTGATATCTCCTTCTCTCTTTTTTGAATTGTCAGTGGTACACAATTACTGCCAGTCCTATAAAAACTCTATATAGTGTGTATCTGTATGGTAAGACATGTAGTGGAAAGTAGCAATATCTCACGAATTAGATGAAGTCTCTAGACTTGGCAGACAGATTTTACAGCTCAAGTATTTCCCAATATTAAATAACAGCAGCAAACTCAAAATAAATCACAGTTTAAAAAAAACAGATTTAAGCTAAAACACTACACTGAATGGTTTTCAAGGTAGATAGCAGGTATAAGAAAAAGTAGTATGATCCAGAAATTACAGAAGAAATCTGCAGTGTACAAGAAAAACAGAATTACAACTAGCTCTATAATTTGCAGTATATTTTAGAGATACAGTTTTAATTCAAAGACTTATTATAGTTGCAGGTGTTTTGTAGTTTTCTTAGAGCATCAAAACTAATAGATTGGGAAATGGCTATTCTATTAAAAATATTCTCCCACTGACTTTTATAAGTTTTCCGAGCAAATCCATTTTGACGCACAGTGATTACATTTCTTCCCTTGTTTGTGTCTCTAGATATAGCAAATGAAATTCCATTGAGAGAAAGCATATGTTTGATTCATGAATTTTGATTTTACCTTTGGGATAGAGAAGAAAGGGGTTGATAGTATTGTCAAGATGCCATATGTTGCTCTGATAAGGTCTGGATGACATCAGCTTGCTGGATGCTTGGCTTTTGTGATGAGCTTGGTGAGCTTGGGATGACATAAAAAGAAATATTTTTTTCTGTTCTGGGGGGAACAAAAGAAATAAATAATTTTTAGATATTTAATTCCAGCATCAATGATTATCATTTAATGATATTCCTACTGATTGTTTCTTTGTTGTAGAATTTGAAAACTGAACTGTAGGATTTCTGCTTTTTGGGACTTTTTTGGCTTATATTCATTTTCTGCTTTCAATTTGCACATACATGGATAGATAGGTAGATAGATAGATGATAGATAGAAGGATAAATAAATGAATTATATATTAGAAGTGTACCAGATGTTTTTATAGAAATCCTCTGGGTTATATTTGAAACTTCACTTTAGAAAGTCAGTTGTTCACATGGGTATTTTCCAACATAGAATAATTGAGAATAATAAGAATAAATAAAATTTGAATATGACAACAATCATAAATAGAGAAAAAAGCTTTTCTATTTTGGAATATTTGTAATATTCCTATTAAATATTATCCACTTTCTCTAATGCAGAATTCAATTTCCAGCACAAAAGAAATAAAATATTGATATTGGTAATGGATTTTAATCTGAAATAAAATGAAGAAAAAATAGAAGTGTGCATTAAAATATGTTAATGTTAGTGTTTGCCTAATATCCATAATATCATAATATGTTTTTAATGTATTTGGGCAAACTGAAAACAACTGACATTAACAGCAGATAATAAATCCCTTTATTTTGTATAATTTACGTGCTGCTGTTGTGTTTCTTGCCATGCATTTGCAATGAAAATAGCAGTGAGATATATCAATCAAGCACTTCTGAAATGGGCACTGCAGTACAGTCTCTCAGTGTTTTTGAACCTAAAAACACAAAAAGCATACAGACAACAACAAATGGGGATAGCTTACACCAATGAGTTCTCTCAACACATAGCAAAACTGCCAATATGCTTTTGGAGATTATATTACATTAAAAATGCCAATAAGAAACTCTATCAGCTTAATGAAACAGATGTTCAGGATTTCAAGTGGGTTGAATGACACTGATAACTTCATTCACAAGCAATAGTCAATATAAAATATGATTTTCTTAATAGAGTAGAGCACAGTATTGATAATTAAATAAACTTTTAATAATGAATCTGTCAGAGAGCAAGAAGTGCTATGAATCATTCATACTTACATGCTTGAGGCAAAAAAAAAAAAAAAAAAAAAAAAGGAAAATGGCTGATTTTTTTCATTTTCTTTTCTGCCAGATTTGCTCTTCGAAATTAGCTAGTCAAACCAGCTGAATAATGAGGTCAAATTTTTGACAGGGTTAAAACATCATGGGTTAGGGGTAATAAAACATAAATAATTTAAATAAGGAGACAGCATGGACTTCTCAGTAAGTCATTCAAGTTTTTTTTAAATAAAAAATCGTGATGGAGTCTAAAAAATGTTGCATTGCAAAGTTGGAGTAAATATCTACTCTTCATATTTCACTGTATCTGCATCCTCTGAATAGCCTTTCTTTCCACAGACTACTCTCGCTCTGTGTAGTGAAACTGCTTGAGCTAAGAACTGAACTGCAGTACAAATCTCTGCCCACAGACTATGCAATAGGTTTTTGATTCCCCATGGTCATTCTTGATATAAAAGGAAAGACCTGAGGCTTCTGATAAAATAATCCTCTAAGATGCTTCAGCCAGGCACCTCACACAAAGCCATACAAAATGCAGTTCTTTCCCTCAATGAGTCCACTCAGAAAACTGAAGGAAGAGAAAAATGACGGTAAGTCTGCAGGTGGCAACAAGTTGGGTGAGGCAGGTAAGAAGATCAAGACCACAGATGCAATCCAGAAGGACCTCTGCAGACTGGAGAAATGAGTCACAAGGGCCTGAGTAGGGTCTATCTTGATCACAGTGCTGGAGAGGGGCTGACAACCACCTAAGTCCCCAGGCTTATTTACAGCTAGTGACTAAGCAGCTCCTTGTGGGTAGCACAATCAAAGTCAGAAGTCTGCCAGTTCAGATGCACATCCACCACCTGAGGAACATCCCTGACTATATCACTGGATCTAAGTGTGATGATATCTCTATATCTTTACTTTCATATCTTTCTCTCTTTTTCTCACTCTTTTCAAGGTGTACTGCCAACGGCTTATTGACAATGAATTATAAATATACGGATATAGATCTAGTTTTCATAATAAAATACAAATATTTTAACTGATCATTTGGTGTGGTTTCACCTTAATTGACCCTTAAAGGATGACAAATCTTCTTTTCCTCAAATCTTTGTACACTACCCAAGAATCAGCTCACAACAGGAACAGCTTCATTGAAGTGTCTGAGAGGTTGTCAGTGCATGAGCTGAGCATGAGTTCCTGGTCGGTGCTTGCAGAAAACAAGAAAACAGTGCACTGCACTGTGTAGGCAGGAGCACAGCCAGGAGATTGAAGGAGCAATTATTCACCTCTGATCAATATTCATTATGTCAGATCTGTATTCTGTCCAGTTTGGGGACTCCAGGATAAGGAGGAAATTTAGAGTACAACCAAAATGTTCTTCAGTGCCCGTGAGGAGAAGCTGAAAGTGACACAGATGAAGTTACAGCAGAGGTGACAGACCTGTGAGACCAAGAAAGCAGAGACATGCTTTTCACAGCATTGCATGATGGCTAAACAGATAAACCAGACTTAGTTTGAAATAAGAAAGGCTCAGTTGGATTATATGGAAAACCTTAGTCACCATGAGGTCATTTTGACAGGGAAGCAGATTGTTCTGAAAGGTTCCTCCTTCCCTGGATATTTTCAAGATCTGACTGAATCTTGGGATTTGACCTCACAGGTAATCCTACTGTGAGGTAAACACTGTACTCCAAATGTCCAGATGTCCCTTCCAACTCAGATTTTCTTATGGTTCTATACAACTTTGTCTCAGTCATGGAACTGGTTAAAATTTAAATTAAAAATTAACCTATCCCTTGAATCCACAATTAGTTGTTTACTACCTTTTGATTCCTATTCACTGGACTCACTGACTCGATCCTGCCTGGACTGATGACAATCCACAGATCAGCAGCTGATGAGAATCATCCGTGCTGTTGGTGAGAGTGAACAGTTCCACTGGATGAATAGAGTAGCTATCAAAAATCCTTCTTGATGCTTTGAATAACTGCAGTCATACTCCACAACTACACTGCATAAGCTAGTTTACATCTTGATTTGGATAATTTTCATTCCATCAGATGCCATGATTACAAAGTTAGTTAATGGTACCACATGATTATAAAGTGACTTCAGTATTTCATTGTCCTGTGTGACTATGCTTAGTTTAGGTAGATGAAAATAGATTGAGTTTTAGATATAGATTACCCAGAGTTAACTCAAGACTAAAAGCTGTTCTAGAGATCTCCTTGTAGAAGGCACTGCCCTGAAGGACCTACGCAGCTCCAGACTCTCCTATCTTATTCTGTTTTCAATTTTGTCCTAATTATGGCCAACAACATTAGGAAGTATTTCTACATTGCACTATATATACAGTGTAGATTTATGTATTTTATATCATTTTTAAAGAAACAAACTTAAATTACAATACCTGATAAATTAGTTTGCATCATTCTTCATACTAATCTGACTAATCTTGCAGTGAGCTCACTGTTAGCTAATTTTACCAAATCAACCTGCAGACTGCAAAACAGAAACAATTTAGTAGATAACTGGTACTGATGGCCTGTAGTATTGGGTTGTCTATGACATGTCCAAGCATCATTGCTGCATAGTACAACTTTTTACACACTCCTAGAGCTTTTATACTTAGCTTTCCCCAGAAGTTTGATAGTTTGACATGGATGGATTCTAGTCTGCCTACCTTTTCTGTGCTGTGCCATGTTCCTTCTGTTTCTTTATTCAACAGAAATTCTTCTCTTAAAATCAAGTACGTAAGGTAAGTAATGCAGTATCTCTGTATTATACTCACGTTCTTAATTAGTTCCTCCCTATTGAAGAAGTAGATCCAGGACAGTTTCTCCTCTGCATGGATTTTCTACTTTCTGGATCATAAAGCTGTCTTCTCTGTATTCTAGGAACTAGTTTCATGTTTTACTGCCTTCATTACCTAATGGGTTTCAAAGTGGTTATTGTTAAGTCCCTCATGAATACAGTATCTTCTGGTTTTTAATACTTCAAGAATTGATGTAGGATTTTTTCCATTTTAGTCCATTGATCTGTAACAAATACACACAATTCACCATAAACATTTATTTTTCCAAGACATCCTCTGCAAATAACTTACAGATATGCTTTCTTATTTTCCTATATAAGGATTCAAATATTTTATTTCAGCCTTTATTTTTTACACATTTTAGTACAGACCTAATTTCCTCCTCTGTTGCTGTTTCCTGGCACGGTAAGTTAAACCTTACTTTTCTACTATTGTGTCTAAATAGTCTAAAGTGTGAGCAACTAAAGGTTTTTTGTTTTTTTTTCTTTCAAGTGATAATTAATGATTTTTCCCATAAGGGCTTTGCCAGAAAAGATAAAGATCATTGTCATCCATTTGTATTTGTATTTTCTTTTAAGAAAGCTTGTTCTGTATATTAACTAAAAGATACAGTATGACAAGATAGTTGCTAGGAGATATTTTTTTCGCTGCAATAAAAGAACAAATAGTGATTTGTCTGAATATAATTTATAGCTACCCTCAGGCTGCAGTAAATTATGCATCTCCTTTTATTCACAGAATGTCTTACAAATGTTTACTTCAGATACCTTATTCCACCTGTTTTTCTCCTGTAGTTCTGCGTATCTTTCATGCAGAGTAGTAATGTGTTTTGAAGAAACAATAACACGCGTTGATTTCTTCCTATAAGCTAAATTCCACACTATGTCTGGTTTCTCTATAAATATAGGTGGTAAATTAGTGTACATCTAGTCACACATAATTATTGCTAACGTCTAATAATTATTGATGGACAGGAGGGAAGTTGTACAATGTCTATCTTGCCCTCTCCATCAAAAGCATTAAGAACACTCTATAAACAGCTGAAGTACTCTGCTCAGGAGAATAAGTGCTAAGATTTCACAATTTTTACTTCTATATTACTTGGATATTTTAAAACCTACACTGAAGAGTGTTGAAAATTGAAATGAAATTTTTCAATTTTGTCTTGTATTAGATTATTTTACAGGGAGTAATTCTAGTAAACTCCTGTGTCTTCATTATTTGTGTCCCCAAAGCAACTCCTACAAAGACAACTCTGTAACAACTCTTTTGTTCATGTCTCTTGTTCAGTCACTCTCACTTGTGTCACTCAGAACAGATTTACTGGCATGGTAGACCTCTACTAAAGTTTGTGACATCTTTACATCCATCAGTTCACAGAATGCAAATTTTGAAGAATAATTTTATCATATTCATGAGGAAACAACTTAAACTGGTTCCAAAGGAACGGCAAGTAATGAGAATACTTGCATCCATTAAAATTGTAGCTGCATTTCATTTAGTGAAACAAGGAGGAGACTGAAGATAATAATGCTTTTATTGTATGTAGGCTGTGAAGTCTAAAACCCTGATCTTCAAGACTGAGGTTTTAACAAGCCATGAGAAAAGTAATAAAATATAGAATAAGAACTTTCCTTACTTAAAATTTTCTAAAAAACAAACAAACAAATAAACAAACAAAACAAACAAATTTCTCTCATTTTCTAGTTTAGCTTTTATGCACTTTCTTACTTGGTTTCTGGAGTTTAGGGGTCAATATAAGATGTCATTTTAAGTTACAATAGTCCTCTTTAATAAGAATAATTTTATCATAGAGTCTGGAGGCAGTGATAAAAGATACTTCATCTGTAGCCTATTAGATGAAAGTAAAATCAATTATTACCCCTGTTGTCTTACATCCACACACTAAGCCATTACATGAGCATTACTTAAAGTTGTTAGCATTTAGCTTAGATTTAAAAAGCAAACCTGGCTGATCTCTAGTTCTTCCTCTATTTCCAGGTTACTGTCATACTTGCTTCTTGAGCTTTGAGAGTCACATACTGAGTATTTCTTGTCCCCTCTTGAATCTAAAAATGTATTTTCTGAAATGTAAATTTTCTGTTTTGTACAACTAAAAAGTTGAGCAGGCTCAGAGGATCTTATAGCAGCAGCTGTTTTATGATCTGTTTTTCTTGCAGTTGTTTATAAAACCTTATGGTAAAAGGTCTGAAGTGACTGAAGAGGGAATTCTTCAAGTAGGCCAAAGTGTTTTCTAAGTTAGTGGCTGATTTGTCTCCCTGTATATGGAAATATTTTGAGCATAGGCAGGAACACTTATCCCATTCACGTCTAACACTTGAAGAAACAAGAAATGGTTTGACAGTCAGCTGCTGACAAATGTAAATGAAGTTCACTGTCTTGTTATTAACTTGATTGATATTTCCTGGGTAAAAGCACTATGGAGCACTCCTGTTATGTAATGATATTTGGTGAAATACCTGTTTTGCATCTCTCAAGTTATCATTATGTTAATTAAGTTAATAAAGTTACAGCCTCTAGTAATAATCATATTCCTATGTGTGTATCTTATTTGCCTGAGGTGTTTGAATCAACATACTAGTCTTATCAAGACTGACAAAATGCACATTTTGCTACATAATTACCAGTTTAAAAAGAAATTTGGGGGGATTGGGATGTATTCAGTTACTGGCACCTTGATGCATTTTATTTTTTTCTTTTAGGAATATACCAAAGGGACACATACAAAACTTTCTAAGTACCACTGCAGTCCCTGTATGCAAACTTCACTTACAATGGTGAATACATTTTACTGATCACAGGAGAAATTCATATTACTTTCTAAAGAGTATTTTGTAGATTTTCTGTTCAAATGCTGTCATCTCCACTTACTTAATTAGATTTTATTTTCCTATATGTTGGTGACAATTTCCAACCAGTCTAAAATTTATCATGGCTTTCAAAATACTTTAACTATATGATTAAGAGGTTTTGCTTTCCAATATTTCTCAGGATAATGACAATGTAACTGGATTTAAAATTAAAATGCAATTTAAACTGATGCAAAATACAACTTCTTATTCTTCCTACTAGTTCCATATTAGTATTCTGAATTAGTATACAGAATCCAAAAGGTATTTTTGAAAAATAACTAGCTTTACAGCAGTTTCACCTGTCACAATTTAAAATAATAATAATTTAAAAAGATAGCTACATAAGAACTTACATATAAATAAATTGATTTTTGTTTAGTTAAAAAGTGTACAAATGTGTGCATATGAAATTAATGATACTGATGAGCAAGATAATCTAAACTATTTCTACAGTATTCCTTGTCCATCCCTCTGAGGCATCCATTTCTAGCCACATTCTGATACAAGCTGTAAAGTAAATGTCCCTCTGTTTTACCAGAGAATATTTTTACATGGGGCCAACAGGATGAAGAAACATCTCAACTTTTCTAGGGAATACTTCCTTACCTGTTTTTGCACCTCACAGTACACAGACAGTCTAGCTTTGAATTGTAAAAGGGCAACTAACAGACCGATAAGGTGTACTTATATAGCATTGATCTGTAGGTTTGTATTCCCACTTAAAAGGTCATAAAGTCATTGTACTGCAGAAGAGATGCTAAAAAAATCATTGTGTTTAGAGATAAATATTAGGCTGAATGGTGACTAGGAGTTATTGGTTATGTAGGGAATCCGAACAAACAATTGATGTGGATTGTTTGGCTCCAAAACTGATATAATATTTTTAGGAAAGATTTAATAAACTTGTAAATAGGCTGGACAGAATAAGCTGTGAAAGTGAACAATATGTAGTCTTTTACACAAGGAATGGAGCAGTAAAATTCAGAAAGTAAAAGGCAAACCCACACACAAAAATGTATCCATTAGAAACAATACCATTAATTTGGAACTGAAATCATCCATATCTTGGAAAAGCTAGCTGACTCGTGAATTGCTCAGGTTGGAATAAAAGTCTATTTGTTTTCCAAGACATCCAGGAGAATTTCCATGGTAATGCTAAGCGCATCTCTTCTATGTTCACATGTTAACTACTGAACATAACAATACAATCAGCTGGTAAGCTCTAATTCACTATGATATCATGACTGTGTTATCCACAGTATTATGAATAAAAGCCTTTCTTGCTATGGAAACCAATAAAGTAAACTGAAGTTATACTTCATGGATTTATACTATTTTGGGATCAAATAATACATTTCAGACTTGGTCTGCAATTTGCTGTAGTCAATTGAAAAATATCCAAGTTGCCAAAGTGGACTTGCCCAGACTAGTTCTTTTGGAAGAGACCTGCAAATATCATCAGATCTAATTGTCTAACAACTTAAGGGATAACCAAAAGTTAAATACTAGTATAGAAGACATAATCAAAATTCTTCTTGAGCACTGGGAAGCATGGCTCACCAACTACCTCTCTAAAAAACCTGTTCCCATTTCTGAATACCCTCACAGTGAATACATTATTCTTCATAACCAGCCTGAAACTCCACTGGTGGAGTTTCACTTAGTGCTGTTCCCTCACATTCCTTCATCAGTTACCAGGAAGCAGAGACTGAGATGTCCAGATCCATTTCCCCTTTAAGGAAATTCTAGATAGTAATGAGGTTGCCTCTCAGACTTAGCTCTTATTCTGTTTTTCTCCAAACTAGAAGAGTATCATCCAAGCATCCTTCTCTCCTCACTGGACATACCTTTCTTCCTCTCTATCAGCCTTGCTGCCTTTCTCTGGATGTTTTCAAGGACCATATAAAGGACATTACCTTTATACCCTGTGGAGCCCAGAACAGTTATTCTGCACCAGCTCTAAATATACAGGGAGAATCACCTCTATTGATAATCTGGGTATGCTCCATTTAGTACATCCTAAAAATGTGATTTGCTCTCTTGTCTGTCAGGACATGTTTCTGGCTCCATGCTCAGTCTGCTGCCACCATACCACCAAGTGACTTTCTGCTAAGCTATCTCCAGATACTTGTCTCCTAGTCTGACCTTCTGACTGGCATTGCTACAGGTGCAGCACTCAGCATACTCCTTTGCTGAACTTTATGTCATCACTGATTACTCAGTGTCCTCATCTATCTAGATCCTTCTGTGTGGATTCAAACCTCCAAGGAATCAGCAACATCTCTCAGTCTAATACCATCAGCAAATTTGCTGAGGATGCATTCAACTTCCAGATCCAGACAACTGATAAAAATCTTGAACAGCACTCGCCTTAGAATTGAGTCCCTGGGTACACCACTGATGACCAGTGGCTAGACACATATAGTCCCATTCACTACAAAACTTTGAGCTCTACTGCTCATCCAGTACATCATGCAGTGTAGCATGAATTTGTTTATCTCACAGTTGGAACATTTATCCATCAGCATACTGTTGAGGGACAGCAAAGAATAACTTACTAATATCTACATCTACATATACATCTACTACCTTCCCTTCTTACTTTGTACTTAGAAGTACTTCTACTTCTTAGAAGATCAGATAACTAAGGCAAGATTTTCAAAAGTCTTGACAAATCCATGTTGGTTATCACTAATTGTCTTGTTTTTTAAGTGCCTTTAAATAGCACCCAAGATTGTATTCTACATAACTTTTCTAGGAAATGAGATTGGAATGAGAGACCTGTAGTTTCCTGAGTCTTCTTTTATGCCCTTCTTGTAGAATGAATGACTTCCAGTCAGCAGGGGCCTTCCCATAATCCCAAACTCTATGGTGAATTGTTGAGAGAGGTTCGGCTGTAACACCCACTTTTGATCAGATTTATATGCATTGATTTATTTTTTCTGAAAGATTAATTACATCATATTATACCCTGAATTGTACTCACTGAAGACAACAATTACAACAATCACAGAATCAAAGAATCACAGAATGACCTGGGTTGGAAGGGACCTCAAGGATTATATAACTCCAACTCCCCTGCCTGGCAGGGCCACCAAACTTCCGTGTTTACTAGAACAGGTTGCCCAAGTCCCCATCCAACCTGGTCTTGAACACCTCCAGGGATGGGGCATTCACAGCATCCCTGGGCAGCCTGTTCCATGAAGCTTGATGATTTATTGAAAAATTTGTTTGTATGTTTGTTTTCCCAGCTAGTGCATTCTTCTTTCATTGTACACTCACAACTAGTTAATTAACTGTTTACTAAAATTTAAAGATTTAGCTAAACTCCTTTATTATCCAAATTTTACTCGGTAATTTCATTCTCAAATCTGTTTACTAGCCCCTAAAAATATATAAATATTTGATCAGTCTGGTTCTGTTTAATTTCAAACTGCAATGCTAATCTATCAAAACATTTAACTCCATACTATTTTCAAACTTACCACTCCCTTAGAAGTTCTTTCTTGGGTTGACATGAAGTGCATGGGCATTTACACTTGAATGGCATTTGGAAGGACACTGTGTGTGTAGCGATGGTATCAGCACACCCATAGTGTGCAGTTTATTCTAGTTTTACTGCAATGGCTCTTACTACATCTGACTCTTTTAAATGCCTCACTAATCATAAACAACACATACATTCATAAAAACTTGTTTCTTTAGTCAAAATTTTAACAAACTCTTCAAGGATACCAATTTATAAATATTCTCAGTCTCCTTAGCTTTTAAAGAACTCAATTATGGTGTGACTTTAATGTTTATAATCAGTTTATCTTTTAAAGAACACAGTTATGGTGTGACTTTAATGTTTATATTTAGTCTGTCATTTTTCTTTTTCTATGGTTTTGAGATTATTGAGGGGGGTTCATTTTCCACTTGCCTCTGGTTCAGCCAAATTAGCAATGTGAGTTTTAGTGCAAATCACAAAGTTTTGGTATTGATTTCACAGACATCTCAAACAGGATTTTGAAAAGGAAAACCGATTAGGAAACTTAATCATTTGTAGTAAAATTATGTTAGCTACTACTTGGCAAGATTGCTTTAGAACTAGGGCTTTGAAGCCTGTCATAGGTCTTAAAAATAAAATTGCTTGAGTAGTTGAGGAGAACTGTATTAAAATGCAAATTTCCAGCTGTTAATATTTCTTCAAAAACCAATAATCCCCCAGGGCCACCAATATGTCAAATACTTAATGGAAAAATATCCCTTAGGCAGAATGGCCTTTTTAAGTTGACTTTTGATTAAACTTAAAATACTATATAGGGAAAAAAAAAAAAAAAAAGGAAAAAAAAGGGGGAGGAAAAAAAAAAAACAACTTAAAATCTAAAAGGGGATATAAATATAGTACTAGACTAAAATGTCATAGACGATGCAATTGGAGGGACAAAATTAAGGTCAATAATTTTAAAGTAATTTTCTATCCTTTATGAGGATTAGCCAAGGAAATAATTGCTAATGTAAGGTATACCTTAAATCACACACAAATGGGACCTGAGAAAAACACAAGGAAAAAAGAATTTAATACTTTTTTGAAGTAATACATATGTCCACATAAAGATAGGGTATAGCTGGCACGTATGACACAGAATTTAAAGTCCCCACTTCTGAAAATTTCTATTATGGTGAACAAAAGCTGGAACTTGATCAAAATTATTAAGTAAGAATACTTGCTATCAAGTTTCAGGACTCCATGTGTCTCTGTCAAAACAGGGTTTGGATTTCCTTTGAAAAAAAGTGGCTTAATCAAAAGTACAGTCCTGTTTCCATGAAAAGCAGTGATAAAACAAGGATGTAAGCAGAAATAAGATACTATTTTGCACGCACTGAGGTACACTTTGACAGAGCACACCAAATTTTTGAGGAAAATAAATTGTGATGTGGGTCTACAATGTATTCAGTGTCAATTACTAAAGAGTATTTTGAGTTGCAAGAAAAGGCAGTATAATACAGGCTCAGATCATCTCCACATACATTAAATAAATAAATAAATTGGAAAAGATTTATTATAATATTAGTAATAATATAATAATAATGATGTTGCATGAAGATAAGAAGTGCTACATCCATAAGGATGTCACATTACATTCTGTTTCCATAAGATGGGGGAATGATGTCCTTAAGCTGAATTTTAGTTCCACAGAGCATGTGGTTTCTCTTAGATTTCTCATCTGTCACTTATTAGGGAATTTTGGCATCACTGGATTGCAGATTCAGAATGGGATGTGAGAACCTAAGAAGGGCATCAGGCAATTTATATACCCAACTCCTTCTTAAAATGCTTTAAAACTGAGAATCAGTTCCCAACAATGACTGTGGGCAGAAGGTGGATGGAGATAAAGTCATAACAGCAGATGAGGGAAAATAATGGAAAACATATAAGCACATATATTTACAACATATCACCAAAGTCTGTATATCAAATCTGTAGGGACTCTAGTTCTTAGTATCCCTGGCCCATAATCGCCCTAAAAATTTACAGAAGTACCCAGAATTCTGTATTCCTCATGATCATTTCACAGCAGTTAAGAAAGTAACACCTTTAAATCTTGTCCTAAAATGTCCATCTTCCTGTGTAACCTCACATGTTCTTACAAGATTCTAAATTTTAGCTTGCATTTAAAGACTACCTGTTTTAATTCAGAAATGAATAATCTATCTTAGGCACTTTGAGAGGTACTTCAAAAAGAGCACCCATCATTATGAAACCCCGAGATTTTCATTTTTAGTGAACATCCAAACCAAATAAAGTAGAAACTGAAAAGGACATTCCATGTGATCAGCAGGTTTCCTGTTTGCTGATAGTGAAGTTATGCTCTGTGAAAAGAAATTGATGCCTAATGAAAAAAGAAATTATACTTCCATTTTTTAGGTTTTTATATGAACTACTGTTTTAGAAACAAATAAGCCACTTTCTGGGTGTTGAGGACACTGTGCTAATGACAATGACCAGTTTTGATTATGGCCAATGATTATATTCAAATCATGGCTGTGACCAACTACCAAAATGTATTTGCTGACATAGCGTGTCACAGCAGCATTTCTCAGAGCATCAAAATAGCTATACAAGCACTTTTATTTCACCAGCTGCAAGATGAATAGTAGCACTTCGACATTTTCAGTTTAACAAGTCTGTACTTCAGAAAGGGCAGAAAATGAAATATTTTTAGAATGACAATAAACAAAGTTATTTCACTTAAAGTATTATTTGAAAAATTCTAAATGAAAAGTTCAAGAGAATTTTAACCCAATTCTCTCCTTCTCATAGAACTTTTTACCAATTTATGCTGAAGTTTTAGCTGCATCTCCAACCAAAGTACGTCATCATTACCATATAAGTACAGTCTCTTTGTTATCCCAGCTTCTCATCATGTTCAACAATGCTTTATTATAAATTCATCTTCAGTTGTTTGTGAGTCAGACTTAGAAACAATAAGTAGTTGTGATTAGTATTGTGAAGCTAAAGATGGAACCATGCTGCATTCTATGTTCAGTTCAGGGAGTTTTATATTCTTCTCTCTCCATAATTTCAGGGCAGAAGTAAAAAAAACTCTTTAAATCTTGGATATATTCCAAATTAACAGCTGTCGTATTTACATACTTTTAATACTTTTTTTTTTATGTTCTCTTATGAATGATTTGAAGCCATTAATAGGTGATCTACTATTGTATATGTAGAAGGGTTACAGATTTATTTCAGCATCACTGCCATTTTTCCTTATCTAGCATAAAGTTCTGACAAGACTTTAAAAGTTAGAGGTATTGCTCTTTTATTTAGTTTGTTTTCTGATATTTCTCTTTATTTTCCCCAGGGCTCATTTGGAGTTAAAATTCTGTTTCAGATATATCCAAACACCCTTATTTACCTCTTCTCCAAATAGCCTTCAAAATTTAATTATTCTTGAAGGTCTCTTTTACATTTTAAATGGATGATTGGGAAGTTATTCTTTTCTCTCTCTCTCTCTCTCTTTTTTTTTTTTTTTTTTTTTTTTTTAGTTAAGTAAGGATGTTTTTTGAACATTATCAGATTCCCAATTAATTATCCAAATAATAGTATTGTTTGTATTTGTTTTTTTCATTAGGGGGCAAGGTTGGTTTGTAATCATTTTTGGTTTTGCTTTCGTTTTTTGTTGTGGTTGGATTTTTATGTTAGATTTAAATGCATATTTACTTTTGTATCCATGCATAACATCAGACAAATTTGTCATGTTTTACTGTTGGTTTTTTTGTTTGTTTGTTTGTTTTTTGTTTTTTGTTTTTTTCAATTCATATAGCAAGGGAATCAGGATGTGGTTATTCAATGGTTTAGACTTAGATGCAGGGGAATTTTAACCTTCAAATTACAAAAGAACCTCATTATCATAAAAAGTTTAGAAACAGTTAAGGTTTCAATCAGAGAAAGAATAAAATAAGTAAAAAGCCACGACTTTCCAAGAAACATATCCCAAAGATCAGTTTTCTAAAATTTAGATGCTTCAGTGTTCTCATATAAATTGCTTAAAATAAGAATGTTATCATCAAAGAAAGAAGAAAGTAATAAAGAAAAAGCCTAGTAACAGACTTTCATTTAGTACCAAACAATAATATATCTGAATTTCCCTTTGAATTATCATAAATAAAGGTGCTCTTCTTTGGTCTATTGGTTCACTTTCATTCTGTTGTGTGACTGAGATTATACTTTTCTGAGATTAGGTGGTTTCTTAGAAGACAAATTCTTCTTTTTCATATGAGTTTACGATTTGCTTGTCTTTTAACAAAGTTGGTAAATAGGTCTATAACCTGCTACTTCTGACTACTACTATTTGTCCTCGACTAAACACCCAACACCCACCAAGATGTTCTCTCTGTCTCTCTCCTCAACTGCACGGTGGGAGAAAATAACATGAACAGGAGCCTGTCAGTCAAGATAAAGTCACAGAGTTGACTTGTGATTTACTATCGTGACTGAAATAGACTTGACGTGCAGAACATAATTTTAGAATTTTGGGGAATTTAAACAGAATTAGATGGTGAGAAATAAATAAAGAAACGTCATATTCCTATACTTCACTCTTCTCAGGTTTATATTCATTCCTTCGTTTCCAACTCCTCTACTTCCTCCACATCCCAAGCAGTGCAGGCAAAGGTGGAATGAGGCTTACATAGCAGTTCCTCTCTGTTTTTCCTTGCTCATACTACTCTGTTCCAATGGGCTGCAGTCCTCAAGGATAAACTTCCTCCAGCACAAGCTCTCTAAAAGCCCATCCCATTAGGAAGTATCCACATGCTTCATTGTGAGGTCCTCCAAAAGCTACAGCATGTTTAATGTATTCAAGTTTAGTAAAAAATTTTTTAACCAACGAAGCATAATATTTCTGGATACTCTTTCTTTTTTTTGTAAGTAGCATAAACCATAAATATTTCAGTATTCCCTCCTTTAGACTGAAGATCTCAATAAATTGGGCAAAGACTGTGCAATAATTTTTATATAGTTTTATTTATACTCTTCAAATATTGTATGTGAAACTGAATGTCTATTCAAATCATTAAGTATAAAAGTTCAACAACACATGTTTCTCAAAATAAATTACAATTATTTAATTGGCAAATATTTTTGCATCTCTATTAAGTTTTTCTTCCTCTATTGGTTTCACAGCACCATGCAATAGCAAGAATCTTCTTGCTGTTAATGAAAATTGAGGTAATGATGTTGGGTGGATGAGGTGACAGAGGGTCACATCCACCATCAACAAAAGTGTCAGAAGAAATCTAATTCATTTTCAACTTGTTGGTAAATGAATAAGGGCTCTTCATTCAATTTTCAGCCAAAAAAGTGTCTGTAAAACTGCAGTCACAAGTAGGCACTTGGTATATGCATTTTACATGAGTATACAAGCAATGCCATATAAAGGGCAAATATATTTGCAATTGCACGTAGGACGGATCAAGGTACCAAGAAATTTAAAATGAAGAACAAGAGCAGGGGACTGTAACCACATAGGATTACCACATCAAATATTCAAGAAGGATACTTAGAGCCATATCTGAAACATTTGTTACAGGTTAACAATTCTTTATATGAATTCATAATAACTAATAATATACATGTGCTAAACATCTGCATAAAATATGGGGATGGTAGTGATTGAAAGTGATTGATTTTTCTTTTTGACACCCAATATATCTGTTTTTTCAATAGCTTAAGCACTCCAATGCATCAGTCTTCAGTATATCTATACATATTTATGTGATTACTTGAAATAAACCTTATGGAATTTCTCCATCAGCATGCTTTAACACTAAAATGTAAATTTTTAATATCCAAAGGTTTCCAAAATTTGATAGAATTATCTAGGTATCACTGTACAAGCATTTAATTTGCTTTCCATCTGGGTGACTGGATGTCTCTTCTGAGAATATTTTTAACAGAATAAAAAGTTTTTTAAAAACAGTTAAAAAAGAAAAGAAAGGCATTTTATGAATCTCTCAAACTATGACTTATCAATTGAAAAAAATAAAAGGAAGACAGTAACAATCAACAGTTTAAGCACAATGGATTCAATGTGACTGGCCCATAAACAACAAAAAAATAAGGCCACTTAATTTAAAATAACCACATGCAATTAGAAAAGGAAGATAATTTATGTGGCATAATTATGAACATTAAAGATTGTGAAGTATGTTTTCATTCTTCTTTTGTTGCCTGATTGAAAGCAGGGTGAGGGGGACCACAGGAAATGCCTTCTTGCATGTCATTTCTTTCCAGTCAGTAAGATTTAACATTATGCATCATCTTTATGGAACTGAAATATATATATATGTGTGTGTGTGTGTGTGTGTGTGTGTGTGTGTGTGTGTGTGTGTGTATGTGTATATATATAACCAGCAATTGAGATCTTTAGAATCAGCTTTCAAAACATCGGTTTCATACATCAACCTACACCAGTGTTTAAGCTTTCTAGATTATTTTGTCTCAAATTTCTCTTACATATTTGTTATTCTTTCTTCCCACACTTATTTCCCATTTCTGATTCTGAACTGGACTGAATTTCTTCTTTTAACTCAGGCTTCTCATTTCTCTCTTAACTAGCAAAAACCTTGGGACGCTGACTTTCTTGTGTTTCAACATATCATTGCTGTGATCTTTTCTGCATGAGCTACCAGACACAAATGATTTGTGTCTAGTTTGTCAAATGAGATGACTAATGGGAGTGGACAACAGATCTGCATCTGTTTCTTCATCTCATTCTACTTCATACACTTACAGATATCTCACCATTTAGTTAACTGTCGTTTTGTTATTTGTAAGAGTTTTTATACTTTCAAACTAGAAAATAATCCCCCTATTTTCAAAATCATTCTCAGAGATTACATATCCTCAAAGTCATATTAAACCCCAACGTAGAGTATGAAGGCTTTTTCTAATTAATTCAATTTGGTCCTGCAGATTTGATTCTGTCTACATAATTTTTTCACATAGCATTTTTAATATTACCTCTTTTACAAAGAGATTAAACTTCAGAAATTAAAATAAAATCTATGTGAAAAATAGGATGATGTTGGTCTTGCTTTAACACCTACTTCCTCTGTAAGCTTATGGGTGCTGAAAAAACTACAGTTATTAAGATGAAATATGACTGCATAAATCATGCAAAACAATTCAAAGTTTCTAGACATCAAGAGTCTTGCAGATTTAAGGTGTGATTGAAGAGCAATAATGTACTTTAGTCAGTTAGTTAGCCTGAGACTGAAAAATAGACAAGCTGATTGAAGGACTTGACCTAATGATCTCATTCTTTTCATTCTACTCTCTGCTTGTTTCCAGTCCACTCTAGATCTTTGTTCTCTAGTTCTTAGTAGACAAAAATTTTCCCTCAATTCCACTTATGGAAATGTGTTTCACTGAGCCTGGCAGTTTTTGATCGCTTTTTACTGTACCCTCACTATTTTTAGCTAATGTGACAGAGGTAATAAAGATGCCTTTAGCATGGAGGTGACAGGAGGTTATTTTCAGGAAAAGTTCAAATGACTTAAAAATCTGTTTGACTTCAATAACAACATTTAAAGAAATTAATCAACATTTCAGGAAATAAATAATAAAAAATAAAAAATAAAAATCAAGAATGAAAAAATATATGGCTATTTAGACTTAGCTTGATTTCATTATCTGATAGAAAGATTCATGTGCTTTCTATTTCTTGAATTACTCCCAGTCTAGATTATAGTTACGTGTTTGTCAGGAGTTTTCACAGACCCTATCAATTATTCTGCAACGAGAAACTGCTAGTATTTAAAATCTGCACTAATGGAGCAACTGAAATTCCTGTTCATGACCTAGACCATGCTGTATTTATCTTGCTCCAATACAGAATGAATGAACAAATGAATGAATAAGTAAATAAATAAATAGATAAATAGATAAATAGATAAATAAATAGATATCTGTGACCTGCATCTCGAAAAGGAAAAAATAAAAAAATAAAAAAAGAGAGGAAACAACACTACACTCTTAATTTCAGAAAATATTCAATATATTTTCAGTGCAGATTAAGATTTTATCAACAAAACTAAAACCGTTAATAAAATTTTAAGGAACCAAATACAGTACTTGGTTCTTGTACTTTTTGTGAAGTAGTTTAACTACAGTTGTCATATATGTCATCAGAGAAAAAAAGCTTTTGTGAAATTCACAAAATTTATGAGTTTATAACAATTCACAGGTGATTCTAGATTTTGGGGTTCATATAAAAAATGTAGGTTTGATTTTAAATAGTTAACTGGGAAATGTAACAGTGAAGGCATATGATATAATTTAGGTATAATTAGAAATGGCTGTTCAGGTAGCATCTAAAAGTGCATTTTCTCTGAGCTGATCTTTCACAGAAATATCATTTACAATATCTTTCCATAAACCATTTACTTTATGCTTTAGCTATTTAAAAACAAGAACAAAGTTATTGAACAACTGTTGCTAAAGAAAATGTTGCTTAAAATTAAAGGAATAGGATTGGTTCTTTTTATGTTGTCATTTTCAGAGTATAAAGAGTCTCCAATTTATTTTAATATGCATTCATAAAGAACAGTTGTAATTTTGTAAATGCTTTTTCTCTGCCTTCTCCCGGTATTATATGTGCTGCTTCCCACATGAAGAACCATCCATAAAGAAAAAACCTGTCATAGTTTGCTTATTTTTATAAATGATTTATTGTTCCTGGGGATTTAATCAAAGTTTTCCCATGGAAGCCTCATATTTGAAACCAATTTACAACTTCCTAGCTCTTGTAAAATTAAATTAATCAGCTGAAAACCCATTTTATGTTTAATTTCTTAGCTGAAAAAAAGATTTTGGTAGCGTAAATTCATCCAGTACCAAGAGCTTTGCAGAAGTCCTGCTTTCACTATTTACACCATGTTCAGGCTATAAGTGAAACTGTTAATGATGCTTGCTCAGGAGACTTTAACCCAATTAAAAAGCCCTTGACAAAATAGGCTACTGCATTTTAGCCTCAGTTAGCCTCAGGAGAAAACAACAGGGGTAAGGAGATGACAACATGGTCAATTAACATGGCTTCAGTTGTGTTATCCTCACTCCACAATGACACTAACTAAACTAAAGTGAACTAACACAATTAAACAATAGAGATTCTTTATTCATCCAAGTGCATCCCAAAGACTGAGAAAGATGACCTAGTGCCTAGCAGATTAGTAAAAAGTTCAACCCGCAACACTATCTCATCCTTAGTTATAGGCAATTATTCAAGTAAAATTGTAAGTTAGGATTCAGTGTTGCAGTAATCCACTACATCTCCAGACTCTTTTGTATAACTTTACAATTCCAAATCTTTATGGCTTCAGTGAAATATGAGGGCTACTCTATCAGTAATACTACCTATTTTATTATGTTTACCCACAACATCAGAGGTGGATGTTGGTGGTACAGCAATAGAAGTTGAACCAAAAAAAGTCTTGCATTGTTGTACATATGCACACTCTCCACTTCTTTTACACAGACCTCAATTCAGCCTTTTCCTTTGTATTTTTCCCATTATCTAAGTCATATATGCCAGCAAGTTTTTGTAGCAGGAGTCTCTTCTGAACCTCAAGCACCGCTAAGATTTTTCTGCCCAGATTGCTTCTAGAACAAAGTGTTCTCCTTTAAAATTATAATTTATAAACCTGTTTTTGTTCATCTTTTTGTTATAATTGAGTTATCTTCTTTGACTAACACTCTCTCAGCACCTACAGAAAGTGTTAGTACTGTTGAAAGTTATTTCAAACACCTGATTAACACTTATTTGTAGGATGCAGAAGAAAATTTCTTCGCCATCTTCCTTACATACACTTATCCAAGTATTCCAGTTTTGGTGAACAAAGAGGTGTGACCTTTTGTGTGAGTGTTTTTGAATTTCTGTAGGTATTTATAGTTTTAAATGGAGGAACAGTAACTAAAAAACAACAGGCTGAAGAGATTAAAAGGTTATGCTGAGATGTACCAGACAGTCACTCAAGAACTGTTATGATTCAGAGACTAGAAGTCCTGTTGAATCTATACAAACTTATGAACTGAGAACACCAAGGACTGACCAAATCTGTGGAAGGCCACCAGCACACACACTGGCATCAACAACAGGTAGTGCAGTTTGGACCATACCCACAGAGGTATAAAAAAAATGCAAGAATTCTCATAAAAGAAGGAACCCACTGAGGGATTTTCCAGATACCTACCTAGACATCACCAGTGTAAAATATTTTAAATTTTTTAGTTGGATAGAATTTGGCTATCTAGCCCTTAAGAAAATGAAGCAGGTAGCTAAAATTTGTCTATTGGTATGATCTCAAATAAGGATAAATTTCTTGACCCAATTGTGAATGGTAATGCCCAAGAACACTTTTATGGGAGATTTACTTTAAGTCCTGTTGTTTATTTTTTTTCACAAATCTATTAAAACTAATCATTCACACAAAGAAGGAAACCACTTTTCAACATGTTTAAATACTGAACATATAGTTTTGTGTTATCCTGGATGTCTCATTTTCCTTACTGTTTCAAAAAACTGGAGATGACCTCTCCTGTCAGTTAGAGATGAGCTCTCACTTTAAAGGTCCAAGATAAGCATAAATTGCTATTTTGTTTTATACTGTGATTTTATATTATTGCTTTGATTTGTAACATACTTCAATTTCATTCTCAGTTTGTACTGTCTTTCTAGGGAGATCAATTAAAGATAACCAGACAAATTCTTGATTATATTCAGAGAGTCAATTTTAATATTACTTACATGAGGGGGCTGTAATCTTATCAAAGATGTAATCTCTCCAGTTCTGCTTTTGGTTACTGGAAAGTTTAAGGATTGTAATTCAAACCAATGTGATATGGAATGTGAGAAAAGTTCAATTTATCAGTGTTGAATCATATAAGCTAAGTAAATAACAGTGTAATGAAGAAAAATCAAAGCTACAGAAAAAGATTTCCATTAAGTTGCCCAGCAATGCAATGACATTTCTAAGAGTATATTCTAAAATGCCATGAGTTCTAACAGCAATGCAGAAAGTGAGAGAGGAATCAAAGTAATGCTAGTTTCAGACAGACGAATATACAATATCATATTGGATTGAGAATGACAGTTATCTTTATATTCAAAAGATAGCATCGTAGCCTTAAAAGAGCAGAGCAATGACATAACTTGACTCCACAAACTGCAACTTTCAGTGATATGGAGATGTCAGGTACTTGCTTATTGCATGAATGATCAACACCAGTAAGAATTTACTGACAAACACTGAACACTGGACACAGGTGGGTAAGACCTTCATTGTAATTAAAACTTTATTCTATCTTGACACAAATTTTACAGGTTGGAAAACATTAGACACCTTATATGATTAAGCATCATTCTCAAACAAAACCTTCCCAGCATCTGCAGTAGTCCATCTTCAAGACTTTAAGGCTGGAGCTAGTACTATAAGCAACTAATCAGTAGAGAAATTTGCAGCAGTACTTTTGCTTTGACAATGCCAGTTGCAAGAGACTGCATATACTGAACTGGACACCTAGGAGGCAAGGACGTATTTATAGCTGTGAAAACAGCAGCAGCATCAATACAATGAATCTAAGTATCAATCTGTTGCTATGGAAGTCTGAATTATTTTGAAATCCATTCAAAAATGTCTCAAGGAGACAGCATTATGGCTACAAAAGCATAGCTTGTGACGGGGTGTTTCATAGAGGCTCTATATCAGGTCCTAAGTTAGAGTAGTCATATTGGTTCAGGTTCACCACAATTAGTGAAATTATCCTCTCAGAATTAATTGTTTGTTTGGACTAGGAATGCCACTGAGACTGGCATAACTGCTGAATGGGATCAGCTTCATAGCTGTGCAGGGTAAATACCTCCAAACCCCTACATCTCCCAGGAACTTATGGAAACTGGACTTTAGATTCCCAAATTATGTTTTAGAGGATTTTAAATTCTTGTTCTGAATTCCTAGAACATAAATAATGATTCATCCACCAATAAGGAATAGATAGCACTAGCAGACTTAACATGACGTATTCAGGACTTACAGTTCTGTGAGACATATCTCACAAAACAGCAAGAATCTCAGTTCCACAAGCAACAAATCCAGAAATATTTTATTCAAAAAGTTCTGCAATACTGTTCAAAATCATTTTATCTCAGTATGTACAATGTGGAACATTACCTTCTGATTCTTGCATGTATTCTCCCTTTGCTTTGGGAAAATTATGGGATGTTAATCCCCAGTATATGATTTTAAACTTATATCAGTACTTCATGATAAAAATAGTTTGTTTTTTTTTAACTTAAAATAAAAACAATTATGCTTATATGCTTTCTGTTTAGAAAAACTGAAATATTTTAACTTGTCCTTGAAGTAACAGTAAACACAGCATATTTATCCAGTAGTTTTAAATAAAATTTTCAACCCAGCAGGGCTAGCTAGAAAGCATTTGTCTTCCTACAATGAGACTTTTAATTCAATTACGTACTCATAGGGGGAGAAAATGGTGTGTGTTCCAGTCTGCAAACCCCATTGTCCACATGTGCATTCTCTGATCAAACAGATCTAATAATTCCTTGTTAAAGTCATCATTTCCCATTAGATGAGCAACTGTGGCTGGTAAAAGGTAATGGTTACAGTGTGTTACACAATTAACACAGTGTGAAATGAACTGAAATATGTGTTCTAAAGATGATTTTCAATGGAAATAGAGTATTTAGACACTATGTATCGAAAATGCACATCCAAATGTGTGCTGTGATGAATGTTCAACAAAATTGACTGTGCTTATTTACCACACATTGCTGTGTTGTCTAAAGCACATCAAACATTCTTCCGTGCTATGAAAGAGAAAACTTGCATTAGAAGAAAATTACTTGAAGTTGTCTGGATGTAGATAAATGACAGAAATATTTTCAGGCTTTGTAATGGTTTCTGACAAAAAATGTAGTAAAAATTCAGATAATCACAAGGAATGAGATTTATAATAGACATCCAGTTTAGTAGAATGAATTCCAAAAAAAATACTACATGCCTCTGAAAAAGAAAAAAAAACAACAAAAAACTAGCAAAACTATGAGTGAGCAGTGTTTTCTACATGATGTGTGCCAAATTGTGCAAGTATAACTCAAGTAGTCAGTGAACCGCAAGATCCAGTTGTTCATAGATGCAGAAGTTGCAGCTTCTGTCTGTCATAATAAATATAGAGAGCATTCTGGTAGTAGAAATCTGATAAAAAGTTCTGTAAGTCCTTTCATATAGCAGAGCATTTTCACAACCTGTATGCTAAATGCAAATCTGGAATTTAAGTCAATTAAACCACTTAATATCTCACCTAGGCATTTCACATGACAATTACACATTTCTAGAAATTGATAGTGCCCTGTGAGATAAAGTTGCAAGTTCTGTTCTTCAACTGCATAAATCTGTAGGACCAGCTTTCTAAAATCTACAGCCATTCTAAATGGGCAGCCGGTTACTATCACATACCAGATCCAAGCATGCTCTAAGCCACAGGAAATGAAGCTGTCTGACATTCCTGAATGATTTAGATCAGATGGTACTTGACCAAGTCCCTGCTGACAATCCTTTTTTCTCAAAGAGATTTTTTGTATGGCCCAGTATGACTAGCTCAGAGCACCAGTAATGTTAAAGTCTAAGTGGCAGCCTTTAACCCCATAGACAAGTCCTGAGATACTAGTGTTCATGAGAGAGCAAATATCTACCCTTGAGACAGCTGCAAGGGGTCCTTGGTGCTAAAAAAGCCCCAAATTAGCAAAGTACAGAGATATCCCTAAGCACCTCAGAAAAGAATTTCAGAAGACAGACATATTCTGTAGTTGAGAGAATCCAGTTGAATCTGTAATATGCAGGATCCCTCAGAGATACAAACTAAGTTCATCTTCCAGTAAGGGTGAGATGAGGCCAATCAGCAATTACACAAAGCTAGGAGAGAAAAAGGAAAGGAAAAAAAAAAAAAAATAGAAAGAGAGAGTAAAAAAAAAAAAAGAGAGAGAGAGAGAGAGAGAGAGAGAGATTCAAGCATATCTTCCTGAAACAGCATACTGACGAGGAAGAACTTTTAGGAGAAAAGATGGAGAAAATGGCCGTGGAAGCCAGAAAAGTCTTAAAACCAAGGTTCTAACTGCACTGTGTGATGAAGAACAGTATAGAAATTCACCATCTATATACTGGTTTTACCTATTTTTCTGCCTTGTACTTACGCTGGATTTCTTTTTTCACATTAATTCTTTTGCTTTTCTCTTGAGTGTTGTTGTATTGTATATACTTGTGCTTGTCCCCGAGGCTCTTATTTTACAAGCCTGTAAGGTATGATGTGTTCTATGACACCAGCTCAGAGCATAGTTATACCACTTCCTCCTAGCACTAGTGCATGACAGTACTTAGATTGTTTTTAGATACTAGCCAGTATCTCCAAATCTCCTTGTCTCCCTATTTTTCTTCCCTTGTTTTCATTTTTATTTTCCACAATATGTGCTTTCAAAATTTCCGTCTCAACTCTGTAAGTATTTGTGAATGGGATTGTCTGTGTTTATGTCTGCACAATGGCTAAAATCACAGCTCTTATTATGCAAATAGTAAGTAATAAACATTAAGAAATAAATTAAAAATGTATATGGCAAATGCTAAAAAATAAAACAAAAACAAACAAAAAAAACCCACAATATTTCCATTTTTCTTTTTGCAATGGTCTTGTGAATACTGCAAATTATCAGAGCCACTCCCCTTTTGTTTCCTGGAATTGGAATAAGTGTTGTTTAGTTTTTGGAATGAAAGAGATAAGACACAAAGTAATCTACTGACTAGATCTTGCCTTTCAAATGCAGGAAAGAGTGATTAGACAGTCACTACCATCTAATAGAAAAGATTAATTAATGTTAACTTACAAGACCCATCATTATGCAACCTAAAATGTCTTTGGGTTGTGCCAGTATTCACTAAAATCTGGACAGAAAATCCACTGATTCCAGGGTGAAACCCATTATAGATTACAGTGGTCTTGAAGTTAGGTATCACAAGAACAGATATATTTGCATTTGAGACTACTCCAAAACTGAGTTCTTCGAATCATGTCAGTGTTTTGATTTAAGCAAATAATGGCAGGTAATACAGCCCAAAATCTGGCCCAAGGGACAAGTGCAAATGCTTTAGGAGAGCTGAATTTTTCTTAGAGTATAAATGCTACCTTGTAACCGTGACCTTTGCAAAAATGGTGCAACATAACGTGTCCAAACAGTGAAACTGTGACCATGATACCTCCCACCACATATAGAGATAAACACAACAGAAAATACCAAATCTTAAATCAAGCACACTGCACCAATTTGTGATGATATTGAGCTAGGTAACTTCAGTTGATTGGAAGACAGACAGTTTACAGCCAAATCTCTTATAAACAGCAATTTATTTTCAGCCTACAGAACTTCCAAACTACTCTTTGTGATTCAGATTGTCCATAGATGATTTTCTTTTCAGTACACTAAGGTCATTTGATAGTTCTAACTTACAAAGAAAATACTGCCAATAATGAGTTTCTTCAGTAGCTCTTTTCAGAAACTTCAAAACAATGACCCGTTATTGTAGATGAATAAATGTTCTCATCTCTCAGCAGAATGGCATTCTTCAAGTATAATTTCTGAAGCAAAGGCCCTTACATAATTGTCTAGAATAGTGTTAAGGGGACAGAAGAAATCAAAAGTATTTCAGGACATGCAAAACAGAAATAGGTAAGCAAATGAGACAAAACTATTGTCTCTCCTTGAACAGTGGGAAGCAACATGTGTGAGAGAAAGCCACACAGCTCAGGAGCTGATGCAGTGACAAACAAAGATAATGCTGGGAGGTCATTGTCTCCTCCCAGTGATAAAGATCTCAGAAATGTGAAGATCCACACTGTACTTTACTTAGACTGGTGGTTAACAGGATTAATAAGAAGAGAATTAAAAATAATATAAGAGTGGAAGGACCCACTTCTAACAGCATGTCTTCAGGAAATGAGCCAATTTATGCTGGTCAGGCTTTGAGATAATGGAGAATAATTGTTATTTTTCTTATAATAGGGAACAACACTGCAAATAAACTCTGAGTATATTGACTATTCAGTAAATAAGTAAATAGAGAATAAGACTGTCTTCCATTGCACTGTAAATGGTGTTTCCTCTGTTTAATTAAACTGTAGAGGTTAGGTCTACAGAAGGACATACACACATTGAAGTCCATCAAGTTTGTTCCAGTGATCACTGAATCCAAATTTGCACAAAGCAAAACTTCAGGACAATTGCAAACTCCTGCACTGCTTAAGTACTGACCACAAAGAACATTTAACATCTGATGTATACCTATGCCTGACATATTTCTCTTCTTGAGTGACTGGAGGTTTTTAATTTGGTAGACTGCTTTAGAGTGCATAGAGCAGAAAAATATGGGATTCTTAGTCCTAGAAAATGCAACGATGGTAGTAAAGAGAGTCAGTAGGATTACCAAATTCACTTCTGCTTTCTAGGCAAGTGTTGTAATGAGATGATTCTCACAGAAAATGAGAACATGAGCCCTCTGTATATTAGAGGGGAAATCTTTGTTCAGTTCTTTGAAGGAAAGAAAAGACAGAGGTTTAATTCAAAGTATATTGCAGCTCTCATGAGATCTGATTCGGAGGAAAAGGTAACACTTAATGGTTGGAAAGAAGCAGGAGAGAACAAGAAATGCAAAAATTGCTCTCACCAGCATCTGCAGAAACTACTGTTGTTAAATGAAATCACTTCCTCTGTTTCAGTTCAGGCTTCACTTTTTTCTTTTCTTTTTTTCTTTTATTTCTTTCTTTTTCTTTCTTTCTTTTTTTTTTTTTTTTTTGTTGTTGTTGTTTGTTTGTTTGATCATGCTTTTTGCTTGTTTGTTTTTGTTGTTTAATTATTTTTTTCACAGCAATGATTGAATGAGCCTCATGGACTATCTTGAGAGATATCCTTACCTCCCTCCAAATCAAAAGCTGTGCAACTGCATCATCTCAGTGAAGTTCTCACATTTAAATATATCAAAAAATTTTACCAACACAGGAGAGTGTGTTAATGCTATGGCTTTTTCCACAATGATATCCATTATGATAGAAGCACTAGTAAAGATTTTTTCTTTTCTCTCTTAAGAAAGTAACCACACAGACCTACACAATTGTTTCCACATCAAGCTGCTCCTTATGTTATTGCAGCCACTTTAGAAACAAAAAGGGATATACAGAGAGTTGATAGTTTATAGTAAAATAGTGTAAGTAGTACCTGCAGGTGAGCTTCATCTTTTTTCATATGAAAAGTTTTATAAATGGGGATCAAACTCATTTTATAGCTGAATGACCTACCTTCAATGATCAAACTTAAGTAATATTTGTAAAGGTTAAAATCCTTGTTTTGATGAAAATATTAACATATATCCTCACTTTACACAGTTTCTCTTGAGTACACAGTGCATGTTAAAATCTTTTAGAAGGAAGCAAAAGCCAATTCCCCAAACTGGAAACTCGTCCACAATTTATGCTTTATGTTTGTAACACTCACAAACAAACGTAACAGCAATAAGGGTAACTTCTAAGCCATTAGCCTCTGTAGAAGTATTTCATTTGTTAATGTGAACAAGAATTGGGCATTTATTAATTGTAGATATTCCAAGACAGACAGTTTTCTGCCTTGACTTTACACAAAAATCTACTTAAGGTTTAAAGTTGCTGATATTCTCTCTTTCTACAAGAAGGCAGATGATGGAAGCATCTAATTCCCTCAAAACATGGAAGTCATTGTTTCTGGTAAGTTTCCTGTTTAGTCCCCAAATAATCATTTATTTAAACTCTTGTGACCGTAGTCTAAAGACTCTAACTGTAAAATGCCAGCTTGGTTATTCTGAAAATGTTAAGACCCACCTGTGCCATTTTCCAGTGATTTACGGTACCATTAAAGACTATGAAGTGCTGATGTTGTAAGTTTGAAAGGGAAAAGAGGAGGAGAGGGATGCATTATTGAAAACCAAAATCATGTTGATAAATGGGAGGAATGGTCTGAAATCAATAACAGGAAATTCAATAGAGATAAGTGCAAAGTACTACACTTGGGGCTTGACAACACAAGTAGGTTAGTACAGCAAACTAAAACATGAATTTGCAATAGACTTGCTGCTGCATACTAACTTTTCATGCTAATACTCCTTCTAAGCACTAAGTGTAGCTTTGTGTGGTGCTGTTTTCTCCCACAAGTTGAACACAGCTGGCATTAGAGCTGGCCACAAGTATCCACAAGGGATATGTGGATACTTGAGAAATTAGCAAAGAGAAATTAGCATGCTGTAAATTTGTATCCTTTCCTACACAAAATTACCATTTAGCATTTTAGGCAGAAAAAAACAAAAGCAAATGCAAAGTATGGAATTACAGGCTAGACAACATTAAAGCATAAGCAAGATATAGTCAGTACAGAAAGCACTGCAAACCATCACTGATAAATTATGGAAAATAACCATGTCAGTACTGCATACAACACTGTTGCTAATATGGAGATAGAAACAGAAGATAATTCTTTGTATTATGCTTTGCTCACTGTTGTTAAGAGTATCAGCAAGAATAGACTGTTTCCTTTGGGTTTCCAAGCTTGAAAGATAAGGCAAGTTTTGGAGCAGCTGTAAGGATGAAGTCAAACATCCTATAATGGGAATTTAAAAGAAATGTTAACAAAATCTATGACTGCCGTCTAAGTCTGGCTTTCAAAAAAAATGGAAAAGAATGCTATGAAGGGAGTCTATTGTTTTTTCTTTTGGTCTATTAGGAACTGAAAGGAAATACATGCTCCATTTGCAAAGATGGAGATAGTCAACTGCAATTTTAAAATGTTGAGGTGTTATCAACCTGAGGGGTACAAGAACAGGTCAACGAGAAGAACGGTAGGGAGAATACTTGGGTTTATTATTTTCATCTCTAACCCTGAGACATGACAGTTCTACAAGAGGAAAAGGGAGAAAAAGGAAGAACAGAGGAAGAGAGGAATAGAGAAAGAGAGACAGAAAGGAAGAAAGAAAGAACAAGAGAAAGAAAGAAGAGAAAAAGGGAGGAAGGGATCGGAACAAGCTTCTCATGGGGAAGGAGCAGAAGAATATATGGTTGAGAAATGCTGGCTAAGTTTTGAGCCAGATTACCTTCAGAGAATGAGGAAACAAATATATTGGAGAGTTTACAAAAACACATTTCAGTGTGGTCTAAGCATTTTTACACCTTCTTAGCTTTGCAACTCTCTTTTCTCTGTCTCTTGAAATCTATAAAAATTGCACTAAAATGTAGACCCTCCAGTGGCCTGTATGTGTCTTAACTATATGTTAGGCAATTAGATACAGGGCAGAAACATCTATTATTTCAAATGTAAGAGCAAGTTTCCCTAATTTTCTACTTGATCAATCATGGTTCTGTTTTCAGTGTCTCTTCTATGTTATCTTCCTCATCTTTACAATATCACACTTACAATTGCAAATCATAAAAAATAATAATTAAGTTTACGGTTACATATAAAATTATGATTAGTGGTGCTTGATGTGCCACCTGGTTATTCAGATTTCATTTGCATCACGATACTACTTCTATACCAAACTTGCAGTTTGCATGTTATAATGAATTCAACAGATCTTATATACAGCTAAACTTAAAATAGAAGCCTTTGTGTTGACAGCATTTCTCATTCAGACAGCAGACTGAAAATCTCTCAAAGTGGAAGATGAGAAATCTGTAACGCTTAGGTAAAGATGGAGAGTTTAGTTAAAATGTGCAAACAAAACAAAACAGAAGTTCTGAAAATTCATACATCTGTAATGTGTAAGGAGAAATTGTAATAAAAAAATTAATTGTCTTCTCTTGGCCACTATACTTTAAGCCATACAAGAAAAGCAAAGGAAACACAATATAAAGATTTTTTTTGCAAATGATGTTAACATTACCTTGTGGAGAATGAGAAAAATTTGAAAGAAGCCTACATGCTGGTGATTGCAACTATAAGTTAGCCTGCTACCTAGAAGCATACAAGAAATAGCAGGAAAATAAATGGAAATAGTGTATCTTTACTAGCAAGTGAGATTATTTTATTGATCTGCTATACCTCCAAGAAAATCATTCAGCCTTTCAGTAATATTTAGACACTTAGAGGCAACAGGTTTCAGTACTTCCCAGCCCTACAAATGAAATGCCACTTATTTTTAATGCCTACTGATGTCTTTACCTAAGGATTAATTACTGTTTGTTACTTTGCATTTCTAAATGAGTTAATGCAATCATCTCATTACTTCCATTTTAGCAAAAGAAGTAGCTGTATCTCAACTATTCCACTGTATAAAATAAAGAAGTATGGAGCACTACTTATATGTAATCTAAAACTGGCAAAATGGACAAGAACAAAACAGTAGGGTAAGAAAAAAACACAGACAAGTAATAAGGATAATAGATACACCAGAAATCAGTAAGAAGTGAACCATAAACTATTTCTCACCTTTCACAATCTAGAAATAGATGGAATTAATTGTCTAGTGAAGCTCATTGGGTTGATCATATACCTGTAATGTTAAGAGTATTTTGAAAATAGGTATAAAGAGGTACAGCTGAAGAAAGTAGCCTAAGCATCTGAAGACTGCTAGTTCAAAACTAAAATGATGAATTAGAAAGAGCACTGCAAATCAGTATAATTAAGGTTTGCGATTTTTATAAGGATTAATAGTGGAAAGATCATTAGAAATCGTTTTTACAGTTTGAGACCTGAGAGTGACCACTGACAATATGAAAATGGAGGAATTTCTTTTAAAAATATATGATGAGCCAAGTTATCTATCAGAGTGTATTGAACATACTACATTAATATGTAGATTTTAACTGCAGGAGACACTGAAGAAATAGAAGTTGGTCTAAAAAGATTAACACAGTTCTTTCAGAATGGTTAACTGACAACTATAGGGGTAATTATTAATTTATGCAATATAACTGGAAAAAAAGTGCAATTCCCACAAACAAAATATATTGATGTTTTTGCCTCAATATCAGGAAAAGCCTTCTGTCAGGGACATTAATTAAATACTTATATAGTCTGCAGTGAAGTATTTAAAAACTTGAATGACACTTCTAAAGCAATGTTAGAAAACAATTAAGAAGATAATGCTTCTTAAAGGGAGAGATTATGTAATAAAATGTTTTTACTGTAATCCTTTTGTGTAAATAGTGAATAATAAGTACGACACTGATATGTGGAGGGGATAGCATCATCCAATAATGGGGGTTGAGTTACTGTCAGAAAATACTGTTGACCTCATAGAAAAACAGTTCAAAGTTTACTTTTTGAAATGTCTATTTCTCAAAGCTTCACTGGTGTGTTTCACGTTTATGAATTTTTTTTATCCCTCTAATTTCCCACCAACAACAGAGAGTTCATTTCACACATCACTAAAACTTTGCCTCATAGCAACACCTCTACTTGCTACGTGGCAGAAGTACATTTTGAACAATTAACTTCACTTATTCTAGAGTCTTAGTCTCTACAATGAGATTAATGCTCTCAGAATTAGAATTAAAGTTTAAGCAAGTCACTGGTTTCCTCCAAACACCTGTATTGTTTATTTATTCCAAAAGCAAAGTAAAATAAAGGGTTTGAAATATGTGCCATGTAATGGGCATCAGTCTAATCTGAAGTAGGCACCCATGCCCTTCAAATGGAATAAACTATCATGAAGACATCAATGTTCCAGTGAAAAAATAAAGCCCTCCACAAAACAGAATGATCTATCTGCTATTTTTTAGTAATAATAGAATTTCAACTAATTAGCTGGGATTACTAAAAAAAGGAAAATTATTTCACACATAGAATTCACCAGTCCTTTATGAGAGATCATGCTACATCTGTTAGGTTATACTGTGACATGTATGCTACCCATGTGAACACAATATTCTAACAGACTTACATTTTCTTGGACTCTCTAAAGTGACTTATAATTTAATTAGCGTTTTTTTCACAGTCAGAAAAGTATTAAACTTATACATACACTTCCTCTAATTTGTCTTAAAAAATATTTCATACACTTATTTTAGTATATCTTGAGTAAGACACTGCCAATTCTTTATTATAAGAACAAATAAGTTTTATTAGGCAGTAGTCTGTTGTTCCAGTGTCAAAATGTTTCTGGAGATAGTATTTATACATTAGAGCACAAAGTGATAATTAAGTTTCCAGTTTTTGAAATATTGCATAAAATGAATCAGTTATTCAATTTCTCATGAATTCCAGACATATACTGAGATCAGAAGTTGATCTTGAAAATGTTAAGAAATACTTAAGCTTCATTGATATATATACAAATATATATATGTGTGTGTGTATAACTAATTGTTGAAAAACAGCACTTTTTCTTTGAGAACTGTGCATAATTTTGTTAAAATTAATTTCATGAGCAACATGCCTCAAATTTATAGACATATAGTTTACAAGAGCTCTGCACTCTTTTGAATTTTGAAAAATCTTAGCATAAAAACTATTTCTGAGTATATACTGTAATACAAATATCTGTATTATGATGGAGTTCCTTGATGTAGCCATTTAAGATATTCCTAATGCTAACCACATAGTTACATACAATTCAGATGGTGACAAGAAGCTCTTTAGATTGGATGCCTGGACTTTATACAGGTTTTAATGCTCAAGTAAAAGTATATAATATTTTGTAATCATAGAATAACGGAATCATAGGCATTGGAGGGGACCTCTGAGGATCATCTAGACCAATATTCTGCTAAAGCAGGTTCCCTAGAATAGGCTGTACAGGAAAATGTTCAGGTGGGATTTGAATATTTCCTGAGAAGGAGAATCCAGAGCCACTCTTGGCAGCCTGTTCTAGTGCTTTTTAACCCTCAAAGTAAAGTAGTTTTTCCTCCTGTTCGTATGGAACTTCCTAAGTTAAGAGTTTGTGCTCATCACCCCTTGTTCTGTTACTGGGAACCATCAAAATAGACTGGTCCCATCTACTTGAATCCTGGACAGCATTGCTAAAAGCCCCCCTGCTCAGACTTCTCAAGGCTAAACAATCCTAAGCCTCCTGTCTCCATTTCAAATGAGGGAGATATTCCAGGCTCCTGTTCATCTTTGTTGCCCTCCATTGGGCTCTCTCCAGAAGTTCCCCATCTTTCTTGAACTGGGGAGCCGAGAATTGGGCACAGTACTCCAGATATCTCCTCACCAGGGCAGCATACATGGAAAGAACATCCTCCCTCAACCTGCTGACCACATTCATTTTAATGCACCCCAGGGTTTATGTTGCCTTTCCTCTGATCCTTAGGCACTTCTCTCATTCTCCACAACCTTTCAAAGATGATAGAAAGCAGTTTAGCAATCAGTTCTGCCAGCTTCCTCAGCACATGAGGATGCATCTCACTGGAGTCCATGGATTTATGTGAGCCAGATTTACCTAGGTGATCTCTAACCAGATTCTCCTGAAACAAGGGGAAGTCATCCTTTCTCCACACTCTCTTATCTTCAGGATTTGAGATTCCCAAGGGGCAGACTAAATAGCAAGGGCTGAAGCACGGAAGGCATTCAGTAATACAGTGCATTCTCTGTGCCCTCTGTTACCAGAGCACACACTTTATTCAGCAGTGGGCCCACATTTTCAGTAGTCTTCCTTTTGCTATTGACATTCTTAAATAAATCTTGTTAACATTGACCTCCTTCACCAGATTTAATTCCAAGTGGATATTAACCTTCCTTGTTGCATCTCTGCATGCCCTGACAATGCCCCTATATTCTTCCTAAGTGGCCACCTCTTCTTCACATTCTTTAGACTTTCGTCTTCCATTTGAGTTCTTCCATGAGATCCTTGCTTATCCATATGTGTCTCCTTCCTAATTTGCCTGATTCTTACTCCTAGGGATGTACGGATCTTGAGCTTGGAAACAGTGGTCAAAAAATTCTGTTGGGCCTCCTTACTTTCCAATCCTCTAACCCATGCGATACCTTCAAGTAAGTCCTTGAATAAGTCACTGTTGCTTTTCCTAAAGTCAAGGATTGCAATTGTACTTATTGACTTGTTTCTTCCATGTAAGATCCTGAACTCCACTATCTCATGGTTGCTGTATCTAGGCTGCTCATGACTGTGTCATTCCCAACAAGTCCTTCCTTGACTGTTAGAACAAGGTCCAGCAGCATACTTCTCCTCCTTGGCTCCTCCACAACCTGCATCAGAAAATCATCTTCCATGCACTGAAGAAACATCCTGGACAGCGTGTGCCTGGCAGTTATACTTTGCCAGCAAATATCAGAGTGGTTGAAGTCCCCCATGAGAAGCAGCAAGCGTGAGCATGAAGCTACTTTTAGCTGTCTGTAGAAGGTCTCATCAGGTTCTTCCTCCCAATAAGGCAGCCTGCAATAAACACCCACAACTGTGTCACTCAGATTAGCCTGCCTCTCACTTCACACCCATAAGTTCTCCACTAGTTTATCATTGATCCCTAGGCAGAGTTCAATAATTTCCAGTTGTGCTCTGACATAGACATAAAGATCATTTCCACCATCTCGCCTTACTGTTCTGCCTTTCCTAAAGAATATGTAACCGTCCATGACAGCATTCCAGGTATGAAAGATCCCCAATTCTTCTTGTTTGTTCCCTATGCTGCATGCATTGGTAAACTGGAACTTCAAAGAAGAAAAGGGAGCAGATGATGCAATCCCTGTTTTAATCTACATTCTCAAAACACACAGTGCTCATAGTTGTTTGTGATATTCCTGTAGAATGCCAGATTACAGCATAAGAGTCAGAGAATGAGGTGATTTAATCACAGTAACACTGTACTCCAACTAAACACCTTAGAGCAGTATTGTCTAGGCCAACATTCATCAAAACACCCCAAAACTCCATTCAACTCCTATAGGTGGAGTTATAACTTTTCTTGGTTCACTGTAAATAGATACAGTGAATTTCAACATTTTCTGGCATTATATTTTTTAGCAAGGGAAATATTAAAATACAAATTTAAAAAAAAATAAAAATGAACGGAATTGTTTGTTTACTATCCATTCAAGCCTGGGAAAATAGGGAGAAAAGGATAACATGCTATGAGTCATTTCACAAGCAAAGAAGCAAGTAAATTTTCTGTTCTGTACTTTGATATAAATAATAAGTTAAAATCTTTCAAGTTTTCATCACTGTATAGAACTTTGATCCGAGACAGATGCAGTGTAAAACTTCCTGTTTGTGGATTTCTTGTCTTAAAAGCACAGAAGATGATAAATTAGCTCTAATGCTGATCCACCCAAGGCAAGTTAAATATATTAATATATTTCTCCTTGCTCAAGTGTATGATCCTTTTTCCTTTTTTTTTCTTTCTTTTTTTTCTTTTTTGCAATAATTTGTTTTACAAAAATAGCCACATTTGTGAATACTTTATAGAATTAAAAAAAAAAAAAACAGAAAAAAATGAAAGAAAAAAGAAAGAAGGAACACAGCAACTATCTTCATTTTGTAAAAATCAATAACTTGAACTTTTTAATCCTGAAAATATACATTTAGAGCTATGCATCTTTATAATGTCTAGAACTGATGACCTGAAGTAAGGCAAGATTTGCCTAGAGTAGCACTCCATTAAGTCATTGTTCACATACAAAACCCAGATATTCATACATACATTGTTTAACTGAATTAGAAATACTCATGCTCACTGAATTTCTTTTTCACCTGGCAGAGACAAAAGCATTCTTGAAAAAGATTAAAAAACACAAAATATTTTCCAGAGAGACTGAATGAAGTGCAGTGTAGTACTAGCAGATAAGTAACACATTATATGATTTGATTTTAGATCACTGTTTCACAATCGGATCACCAAAAGAACTCTTCCAAGTTCAGTCTCAAGAAAGATTATCAGTAGTAGCAAGTTCTTTTGAGGCTTCAGACTAAAAAACATTTTGACTGGCTGTGAGAGAGGCAGATAACCACATAACGAACTACCACAATCAGAAGAATCAAATCCATTGCTTGAAAAATAATTCTTCTGTGTCTTGGAGTTACTTGAAATATATATGTATATATATATATGCAGTCTATCTATATGTATATAATTTATACACTTGATAGAATGTAAATAGTTCATATATTTATGAATGGAATAAAAAAAAAAAAACAAAAAAAACATAACAAGGTCGTTCCAGTAGTAGTCATTCACATTCACTCTTCAGAAATATAAACAAGAAACCACAAATGTAAGGTTCAATCATAATACAGGTTGCTAATTGTATTTAAAACTGGATGTCTGTATACTATTAAATGTAAATTTGAACCCTCTCAAACCAGATAGCAGAATTCTCACTGACTTCAATGGAGCCAAGATTTTACTCCTGCATTATTCCATGTATTACTTTGTGGTATATATTCACAACAGTTACTTTCCATACAGCACAAATGAGGAAATCTAGTGCAATCACAGTTTTTGTCAAAGAAAAAACACATGTACTGTAGCCCAATGTACTCCTGCATGTAATCAGAATCTGGACCATATGTCTTGGACATTTTCTTTTTCTAAACCTACACATGGTCCAGGACCACAGGGTTGTCTTTTGAAAGTCACATATAATGGAGAAATAATTCCCAAAGGCATACAGTTTGAAGGAACCAAAGCATTAATAGTATGGAAGTCTCCTCTCCTATTTGTACATTATTACCAAAATGTTTACTTGTCAAACATATTATTTATTCACTTTGCTTCATTCTCATTTATGTTTTGCATGTTTCAGCAAGAGATGTCCACAACTGAATGTTGTTTCAAACTTCTCACTTCTTGAAACATTAGTTGATTATCTACTGGGACTTTGTAGAAGCTGCTCATGACGTTGTGCGCATTTGGAAGATGACCCATCTCTGTATTCATAGCTTTGACAGAAGAGCACAGAACCTGGAGTAAGAGTGGGAGCGGGAAGAAAGCTTTGCTAGGAAGGATTATTCTGAAACATAAGAGAAGAAGCACTTAGTTCTTCTTTAGGCAGCCTTGTTTTAAGCATGGCTTTTCTATAGTCACTTGTTGACTGGCTAGTGGGGATAAAGCATGCCAGTATACACACAAAAATATATAAAACTATGAGTTTTTCATTCATATGAAGAAAATTCCCCAACCCATATACAGGGATTTCTTCATTCCATAAAGAGAAATCAGTGCCTCAGACGAGGCTAGAATTAAGGCAATAGCTGGCCTGCAAACACAGAGTGGCATCATGTTTACCCACTTCTAAACACTGATGATAATTTCAAACAAATCCTAACTGTTGTAATTCATCTGAGTGGGGTCTTCCACTGAAGTTATCAACACCCTTCGCAGTAATGACATCTCCTTGCTAAGAATAGGGCCTGAGAAGTTTTTATATATTCTCCATATGTGCCTACATGTATTTACACATACTCTTATGCACACACATGTACTTATGCACACACAAGCATGACCACACACAAATTTATAAATATATATATATATATATGTACATATGCAAAGAGGCAAGATTGATAACCATGTCAGATTTGGAACGTTACCCACTTTTCCGAACCATTTAAACTACCATCTACACAGTACATATTGAAACTCAACTTTAAGATTTCTTTTATTTTTATGTACAGCTCATATTTTTTGTCTGGAAATAAAATATCTAAGTACAGACAGACTGCAATGTTGTATATGTATAGCTTTCAACAATACTTAAGCTGAATAAATGCTTTGTACATAGTTCTGTCTTTTAATGAGTTTACAGCTACATTGATAAAATGGATTCTTCAATTCCTCAATTGCTTTTAACCAATAACAAGCAGAGAGACAATTACAAGTTAATATTAATAAGCAGCTCAAATAACACTGGTTAAATTATGTACAATACAAACCATTCATACAAATCAAGACTAGGATATTGAATTTGTTACAATATTTTGTAATAAAGATAAGACAGCCACTTATAACTTACATGTCCTCCATGAGGCATTTTCCTTCCTAAAGATCATCTGGAGGGTTTTAAAATAGCTTTGCTCGACTAAACTCAACCAGGTTTAAAGAATCAGAGCTTAAAGAGTCAGAGAAACATAAAACCAGAATGTCTGCCCACATGTAAATTCCAAATGTTTGCCCATCTTTACTGGTAACAGGCTCGTTCCATGGAAAAAGAGCCACCTAACACCACCTTGAATGTGCCTACTGTATGCTGGAAAAAAAGTCACTTTGCTTTGCTGTGTTCATATAGCAAGGAATACAGAACTTTACACACACATTTTTCCCATTTTAACAAGTATTTACTCCTACAGTATTATTTACCGGTACAGCTACTCCAAGCAGTAGAATGCATGAGTGGGGATTATTGGTATATACTCAAAGGATTTTCAAAGAGATTTCCACAACAGTCTGTGTTAGAAACTGTTCTCTGTCTAGCTAATCCATTTTGCTTGATGATAGTTTATCCCAAAACCTTAGTTATCAGACAATGAAAATCTCTCTTAACAGGAATCTCAATAGATATGAGCTGAGAAGAGTGTGTGTCTCTATGTGTGTGTATGGTTTTATTTCAAATCCATAGTGATTTACAACTAGATTGAAACATGGTGCTGACTGGGCAAAAATTACATTAGATTGTTTTCCACTAACATATTTGCAGCCATATGACATCAGCAGAAGCAGGTAGACACATTCCAGGCAATAGATGTGGCTTTCTTCCTCGAGGTTACAGCCCTGTCACACGAATTCTTTTATTCCCCAGGCTTCAGTCTCAGACACGTGTTCATTCTCACCCTGAGGGGAAGTAGGGTGTGTCACTGTGGTAGTTGTAATCAGGACACACCTTCTGTACTAGTTTATAATCTGTACTATAAAAGGAAATGTAAATACAGATTACTTTAAAGGGCTTGGAGCAGAGCCATGACACATGGCTCTGGGTCTGCTCCTGATAACAGGTTTTTGAAGGGTCATAGTTGCAGAGTGTGTTCTTGGTGGCCTTGTCAACCTTTTCATACTCGATTCGACAGTTAAAGGACTTGGAATCTTTGGCATCAATCACTGTCTGTTGTGCCAAGTCAAATTCCACTATTTTTGTAGGGGGCACTAGGCTCACAGATACATTCCCTTGACCAGTGGAGTTATGCCTGAAGTAAACGCTAAACGTCCCATTGCCATGGTCAACGATTTTCCCTGTTATTAACAGATTTAGCTTCACAGTCTTGATGTTGGAATGAAAATCACCCCAGCCAAACATTTTCTTAAATTTCCCAGTCTTGACAATGGGCCGTCTCTTTGCCCTGGGCCGGGGCTCTTGTAGGTCTGTGGAGTTCCTCAGCCAGTCCCAGAGATCTTGCTCAGTATAAGTTTCTGGGGCATCATATCGCAGGTCTAAATCTGTATCATTTTCCTTTCCACGAAAAGTCTGTGATAGCAGTCGGCTGATGGACAAGTCTTTGCTACTTTCTGTCCATATATGCTTTAGTGTGGATTTGGAGCTTCCTGATTTTAGAAGTTCTGATTTACCTCCATTTGTTAAATTTGCACAGGTAACCTGGAAAAGAATGAAGAGAAGAAAGAAAGGATACATTAAGACATATAATACAAAAACCACCATTTCCACCTGGGCAAATGAGCAGATTTCAAAATCATAAGAAAGATTTTTTTGGGGAGAAATAACTACATTCTCCATATTCAAGTAGAACAAAACATAAATGTCTACTTTCCTCTTCTTTCCAAGCAGTTGTTATTTAATTCTCTTTTGTCAATCTTTTGCCTTCAGAATTAATTCTGACCATTCATTTAATTATTCAGCATACAAGTGACTTCTGTCATGATGCCTGTAATTGATGAGAAAGGAATCAAGTGTACAAAAACTAAAGTACACAGCTGCGTCATCCTGCTTTCACTGACCATTTCTCCTCTCAGAGTGAAGAACTTTAGTTTTAATGTTCTCTCCTTGCAGTAGCTGTGTTTTCCCCCATCTGAGGCACACTCATTTATCCTTACTGCCCCTTGAGTTCACTGTTAGGCTGTTGTCTTGATGGTGTCAGTCTGACTATGCTCAAAGTCCAGGTCACTAGAAATCTGATGACAGCAACCTAATATCCCTACTCTTTTTGTAAAGATACATTGGTCTGCGGTCTTGACTAAGACCTTCAGTAACAAGTACAGAATAAACAATAGAATAATGTAAGTTTTAATGAGTTTCTTCAACAGCAATAAACCTACTGTGAGTTATACCCCAATTAATGCAAGAGGAATCACTCCCTTTCTAGAACAGCTACTGATTTGCCTTGTATGTATGAAGTTTGATATGTATTTCTCCCTTCCACCTCCTCTTTATTCAGACATTTCTCCATGAACCAGTGGTTTGGGCAAGACAAAGATTCATTTGTGCAATTTCAAGAAAAATTAGGGGCAATTATTGGAAAGCAATAATTTTTAAATATCATACACAGCACATTTAAATTTAAAAAAAAAAAGAGAGAGAGAGAAAACTGTGGATCATGTTGCTAAATTTCAGAGATAGGTTTTCACAGTGTCAGAGCCATTTTTTCTTATTTATTTATTTTCTCTTTGCCTTAATTGTGTGGAAAACTGAGAACAGATGCAGCATCACAGCTGCGTAATTCACAGCAGTGATGGAGAGCAGGGAGGGCTGGAATTATCAGGGGACAGGAAAAGGACAGGAGGCATCCACAACACCCTTAGACTCATTTCTTTAAAAACTTACACCAGGTGCACTACCACATTTTTTTAGCATTTGAACTGACATGAAGAAGACATTGAGTGTCTTATTTCCCTTTTCATGACTACATAACACATTCTCAAAATGCCTGGTTTATACCTCTGTGTTTTGGCACTGCGTTACATTGTGCTTCTGTATTGTCAGCTTCATCTTTCTCTTCACTTAAATCAAATTGAGTATATTCACAACTAAAGAAATATATCGAAAATTGGGTAGTATTTATACCATGATCCCTCTCTACTAGTATAACTGAAGGTATATGTCAGGGACAATATCTCTCACAGTTTGACCTTTTCATTTCCTAAGAATCATGGAATTGAACATGCTTTCATTAGCTTAATTACTCTTTCAAGGTCAGTTGAAGGAAATAATCATACATAAAATCAGACTAAGTAGTCTTAGTATCCTTAGATAGAAGGTATGTTCACAGACTTTACAGTAAACAAATGGGTAAACTGTTCTGTCGCATCCCACACTACATCTTCCTAGCGCAGTTCCAGTGAGAGGAGTCAGTAGCAGCAATAGCTAAAATATAGGTTTTATTTAAGACCTTGCCAAAGGGATGACTTTTTCCTCTTTTGAACTGAAAGAAGGATAAACACAGCCTAGCATTTTGATAGCCACTTTCTAGCTGCATCTTAGCATCATCACAGCGAGCCAGGAGAGAAGCTGTAATGAAATGCACTGATGGTGCACTGGTTAATGAAGCAGCAGTGAACATGTCACAGGGAGAGAGAATGAGACTCAGAATATAATTTTGCAGTGGCATATGGAGAAGGCGAGCAAAATAAGGGGAGATATGTGGCTAAAAGGAAAAATGTGCCTGTCCAGCATGAATCTGTCAACCTATTATGAATCTAAACAATTAGCTAAGAGAGCTAGTCTACCTACAATCTGTAGGTGGGACACAGATTATCACCACTATATTTTTCTTTCCTCGGAGCGTGCTTTTGTTTTGTTTTCCTTTCTGCCTTCAATGACTGAAAATTCATAGGATTATGTTGCAAGTTCCATGAAACAAGATGTAAAGGAATAAAAACCATTTAAAAATAACATCTGATTTTTTTTTCCAACTAAAACTGAACAGAAAAGAAGGGAAGTATTTTTTATAATTGCTGACTGATCCAACGCAAGTACATTTTTGAAAGCCAGTATATCTCATGGAAATGGATAATTCAGATCCCATGTATGCTCAACAGCTTCATATTTGTCTTAATAAATACAATTGATTGTTACTGTCATTGATCTAGTAGCATTTGAAAAGCTTCTGGTCATGCAGTTAGCCGTGAGACCTCTGCAATTTTCATTGTGGGTAACTGACTACATTCATGACTATGCCTGAACCTGCCCTCCCTAGTCAAGTGCTTGTGTGAGTACTAGTGAAACAGCCCCCAGCTGTCAATAAAAAGTGCTCTAGAATTCATAGCTCTTCACTAATATTTTCCAGACAAGTGCTCTTTCATATACTGTTAGTGCACTATGTACTATGGAAAGTAGCTAAATGTATCCTCAGAGACTTGCACACCCAATAATACAGAGCACTGCTGTGTAATAGAATTTCTGCAAGTGCAGCAGTTATTTTCACATGAACTAATCCACAATTTCCTTCTGCCTCTCTTCTCTTCAATCATAAGCCTGAAATAATACAGGAAAGATCATAAAATGTATGTGATTTTGCACTTAGCATTGTGAAAACCAGCTTACTGAAATGCAGACTCATTTTAGCAAAACCTAAAAAAAGAGCCAATTTTAAATGACTAATTGACAGTTAAACCAGAGAGCAGTCAAAATTTCATCCTGTTTTTTTTCCTTCTTCTTTGACTTTATGTGTGTATAATCCAGAAACATGCATACAGCCCCTTACCAATTAATTCAACATAAAATCCATAACCACAGCCAATAGAAGACTGAAAAATGTATTGTTCTTCATTATTTATCTTTTCTTTTTTTTCAGAAATGGTTTCCAGCAGGAATTCACTGGGACTGTTCAAGCGTACATAGGATTGGGGTGAGAATGAGCATTTTTCTCTATAGTTACATTATAAAAATTTATAGAAATAACAGAATCAGATTTATGTCTGCTTCACTCTACAAAAATAAGATGCATTTCAGCTTCTGTTGGCTGAAGTGATCAGGGTCCAGACTCGTTTTTTACTGTATGTATATATACAGAGCTTCCTATGTTAGCCAGTCTTCGCTGGTGGCTTTAAGCTTTATTCTAACAGAGGAAACACAGTATAGTTAGTATACAAGAAACATTGAAAAGTTTTGCCAAGTACAGTACAATACATCAATGTTCCAAAAGGGCTGAGGAGATGAATTTCCTGTGACTGCTTAGCTAGAAGTGAATAATTATGATGTCAGTAGTGTCCGTATAGAAAAATAGTAAGGAGAAAAAAGATTTAGGAAAGCTTAGCCATTACGACAAATGTTACTGGAAAAGCAGCTCAGTAAGTATAACAAATTGACCTTTGCTTCTAGTCTTGTATCTTTAATGGAAAATACGAATTTCCACTACCTAGTAAAGCTTACTGATAACAAAAAGGTACAGGGAGCAGACTGCCTGGTAACTTTTTCAATGAATAATGACAAACAGCTATTTCATTTCTTCCTATGTTTCTAGGCAGAAACATAGACAGCGGTTTCCCTGGGTATAATAAGTCAAAGCACAATTAATAAAAGACATAGGAATTGACCTGTAATGCAGTTTTTGCTCCACTAAAACAGAATTTTCTTTTCGTTCTGTATCCTTCTTTCTGAGGATGAAAAAATTTTCATGATGTTTAGCTTCAATAGATGTGCTTTAGTGACTGTCTGTTGTTTAATTAGGACTTCCTAAAGGATAGGTGGGATTTGTCTCAAAAACCTTGGAGTCCTCTTTCAAGAAACAGAACACTGAATGCTTAGTCAGATCAAATCTGAGCATTTAAAACAAATAAAACAAAGTTGGAAAGTTATGTCAGGAAGTTGTCAGGGTCTCAAATGGTAATTTATGCTCTATTCTCATCCCAGGGCAATATCAACCATAGTAATATTAATACTAAGATTAATAAATTTGAGATTTAAAGAGTGGTTCAAAGAGATACACAATGCATCTTGATTTCTCACTTTATTATTGCTCATTACCTATAATTATGGTATTGGCTTAGAAATTATGTATTTGTTCCTCTGAATATATGACTACTTGAGGGCAAATGAAAATGTAAACAACAATCTAATACTCAAGGTGGAAAATCTCTCTCTTCAGGTAAACAAGTAATCAAAACTGAAATCATTTTTGTTGGCATAGCTCTGTAACAATTTGGCAGCACTGTTTGCATGCTCTCCATGCACAAGAACTTAGAATTTTCTTTCCTCTGTCAAATATCCCAGATGATAAAACAGTACTGGTGGAAGTAACTGCAAGGTAGACTGTTGTCAAGGCAGAACAGAACTCAGAAAAAAATCAGTTGGGTCTATGTTACCCACTTTAACCCTCTTTTATCCTGTTACATCCTGTTACATGGAAGAAATTTTAGATATAGCTAACTACACTGCTTTAAGGAAATTTTATTCCTGTACCTGTCTACACATTGGAAAAAGTCGGTAGTGGCATGGATATATTTTATCCAATGAACAATTTCTAGTCAGAGCTAATATTATACAGGTATTTGACCATACACAAAGAAAATGAGAATTTAATTTGATGGTTATACAATTATAACAGGAGGAGTTAAACTCTGTTAAGGAATTGTGGCTGCTATAAATTGGTATACGAGAAAGAGGTAAAAAGCAGAAAATCTCCGAAGATTCTAGCTCACATAAACAGAAATCTGTATTTCAAACTTAGAAAACATTTTTCACTTTGACCAGCAAAGAATAAGTATTTAGGTTTTGTTGTTTCACTTACGAATTTGCCATTGAGAGAACACTTTGGAGAGAGCAGAAATATTGCAGGCTAGAAACAGGACAAGATTGCTCTACCAAAACCTTTTATACAAGACTATAATCACATCCAAGTCTACTGTTTCCTACAGTGTAAGTGTGATGAAGCTAGTTCTGTGTTATTTTTACAACAAGTTGTGTAGTCTTAGAATCATAGAGCCACAGTATGACATAATTGTTTGGCTTAAAAGGGATCACTTGGATCCAACATCCATTGCCATGGGCAGGGATGCCTCCCACTATCATCTACCTCCTACCTACCCTGGGCTTGAACACTTCCATTATTCCACTTGAATACTTTCCAGTGTAGCACATACTTCTAGATCTAGGAAATTTCCTACAGAGTGCTTTTCTTTTGGTGATAGTATAGTTTTGTACTATTCTGTTATCTTTGGGGTTTGATTTGATCTTTGATCATACAAATCATTTTCACAGGTATTTACAGTCTGAAAAGTAACCCCCCTTAAGCCTGTTCTGTTAACTAGTGATTAGAATAAATGCTTAATACTTGGGCTTTCAAAGAGTATTTAGCCTTCTGAAGAGACATATAGACACTCAAAATCAGTCAGACAGACTGTGATTATGCGGATATTTCTTCCAGCAGCATTGGTCTAACACATTCTTTCTTTCTCAATTTTCTCTGCTTTGCCCTGCAAGAGTGTTGTCTTCTCAGCTGCGGCAGTACAGCTCCTTGTAAATTCTTTGTAATGACTTTCTTCTTCCTTCCACAAACTACCAGAGTGGAAAACTGACTTGAAGTTAATCAACCAGACTCCTCTAAGTGCCTGGAGAAAGCTGGGGACTTTGAACCAGGAATCAAAATCACAGATCCATGCCAGGAAGCCATGAGATATCAGTTCTAGGGAGCATTCTTGCTTTACCTAAAAAGCAGAGGCAAAAAAGGAACTACTATCACTGTTGTCTCTCAGAGAAGGGATCTCATTTTTTTTCTTCAAAATGCATTTCCTGGGGGGAAGAAAATAAAAAGAGGGAAAAAAAAAAAAAAAAAAAAAAAAAAAAAAAAGGAAGGGATTGTCATTTTCAAATTAATTTAAGAGCTTGAGAACATCAGCATGCTGCCACCTAAATTCTTGTCCAAAAGGCCACAACAAAATCTAGCATAGCACCTGTATTTCTCCAGTGTAGTTCGGTATCTGGATGCTTATGCCAAACAGAGCCATGAAAAAAAGCATGGCAGTAGAGGAGCTTACAGGTCGAGAAAAGGAAGTGCTGCCTCATTTACAGGTGCTTCAAGAACTGGGCAGTTTCAAAGGTGGTAGAAAACAGACTGTATAAAAACAGTTTGTGACTGTGGTTCTGAAATACTTTAAAATTTATGAACTAACTCTGCTCAATGTATTGGTCAGTCCTGACCACCACTGAAATTAATTATAAAACTCCTAGAGAAGCAGAAGAATGAATATAGTGTGGCATTATGTAGTTTGTTTTCATCTTCTTGACTAGTAATATAATTAAGGTAGAATTGATGCTGTTCAATATCATTTCTCTATCTATTTAGAAAACATTACAGTAGTGCAAATAACAGCCTGTGAACTGAAGGACCAACTGAGTTACAATATAGTGTGAAATTCTTCTCATTACAATTTTACAGCTTTCTGCTTTTTGCCATAGAAGTGCAGGAACTCGCTCCAAATATTTCTAATGGTGGAGATGCAAGTGAACTTATAAAGATTTGGAAAATGATTGAAATATATCTGTATGAAATATCCTATTAACTCTTGCCCTACGTTTTACATTTTTAGAAAGAATTCGACTAAACTGTTGAAGCTTGCTGCCTGTGTTGTCATTAAGGATTTTTTACTTCAGTGGATTACAGCTTTTGAAAATTCAACCAGCTCTGTTCAGCAGGGGATTAAACTTCCATGGAATAAATTAAAGTGGGTTAAAAATGTCTAACAGGGTTTTATGACCCTTGTGTTATACCAGTATTGCACACTGCTGCTAACTTTGAAATGAAAGTCTAGGTAGGTAAATAAATGTTGTCAAGGATATATTTCTCTCTTTCCACATTCCTATAAGCCTTCTTTTATTAATACTGGTTTGCCATTTTCTGCATACATGTATAAAGTAATATTAAATAAAATTAGATTTTATTTGAAAGGCCACAGAGCAACATTTTAATCAAAATTTGCGCTGTATTTTTCTTTACAGATAACACACTAAAGAAAATGTCTGTTCTTGTATGGCTACACGTATCTTTTGAAGAGGGTGTAAAAACCTGTAGTGTGCTCCACACTGGTGAAATGGAAGATATCCCAGTACTATATAGTGGTGTCACAGTTTTGGCTGAGGTAATTTTCTTTGTAGAGGCTCGCTCATATGATTCTCTGTTTTGGTGTGTGTGTGTGTGTGTTGGGGGGAAGGGACGCAGAGGAGGGGATAGGAGGTGAAAATATTTGCCACAATACACCAGAGCAGTGTTTACACAGGGCAAAATACTCTTCTACTTCTCATGAAGTCCTGACAGTGAGGAGCAGCACAAGGAGCTGGGAGGTGGCATATCCAGGACAGCTCAACCCAACTAACCAAAGGGAGATTCCATACTATATGATGTCATGCTCTGTAATAAAATCTGTGTTAAAGAAGGATGAAGGGAGAGATGTTGGGAGTGATGGCATTTGTTTTCCCAGGTAAGCACTATACATGACGGTCCCTCCTTTCCTGGAAGTCAATGAGCAAAACTGTTGCAGTGCTCCCAGATGGTAGAGATGTTGAAAGCATATGGAAACGGCAGAATTTGCTTTTGATATAAATCTGAACTCAACCACCAGTGCACGTTTGACTAGCTGGGATGCAGAAAGATTAAGCAGCCTCAGAAAAATACTACTACATTTTGTATACATTGTTGGCATTTCTGCAACTCTGAACACAGATATCATGCAATGTCTATTATTCCATTAAGAAAAATAAAGTTACAAACACATTAAGAGCATACTATATACAAATTTTCCTACCATTTGTAAACTACATATATACATATATTCATTCAGTTAAATATTCCTCTGTAGTATAATTCCTGAACTTCTGCAGACTAGGTCTGTGGTGTATTTCTGAGTTGATCAAAGCAGATGCTGTGAAGGAAACTAGTATAATCAAAATAAAATAGAACACCAAATTGAAAAATCAACATTTTCTATGCCTAATAGTTGCCTTGTATTTTCTTCCTACAATGGCATCATACCTAATTAGAAGTGAAAATTAATAGCCAACAGAATTAATCAAATTCCATATGCAAATATCTAGCTCATGAGAGCCTTGGTCCAATTTCTAATACCATCATTAAGATCATTAATTTAAACTGAGATGAGTTATGAGTATTTTGAGCATTGACACATAAGCTGAAGGAGGTTATTTGCTAAGATTTTCATAACAAAAATGAAATACATAAGAAAAAAATACATTAACAGCACATCGATCTCTAAGATAATGAGCATTGCTATGAGTATGCCTTTGGAAGACCACAAGTCCTCTCCTGTAACATGGTGTAGTTGATACATTGTTTTAAATTCACATTAAGGTGTACCTAATGAAGTTGAATACAGATAGTTCAAGGTCTACTAGGCTGATATCTCTGGGATTATTTTATACTTGCTGATCTCTGCCTAGCACCTTCAAAGACCAGAGAAACTTTTTTTTAATCAAAACTTGAGTCCAAGTTTCATAAACCCTTCAGAGACACTTTCACAGTCTACAGAAAAGGACCAAACTATTCCAGTTAGCAGAAAATATAAACTTAGCTTCCAAATAGAACTACAGGAGCCCTAAAGCGTTAGTTACATGAGAGGCAATTGAGTGCATTCTCAGACTAGCATCTCCTCAGCTCACTTCAACTAACTCCAGTGTCTTGATCCATAACTACATTTCCAGGCAGGGTGACTAGAAGAAATGTAGCCTTTTAAGGCAAATTATTATGGACTGCCCAAAACCTATGAACTTTCTCCAAATGCTGATGGTTGAAATATTTTAAGTTGAATAGTCAACAGAATGATTTCAGAGTAATAAAGTAGTGATGGCACTATATTACATTTCCTACATAAAGAAGAAAAGTATAAAATTTATCATTCTGACCTTGTATCACAAGGTCTTTGCAGTTATATAAAAAATTCAACTGGTCTATCAGAATTGATTTAGAAAACAGTGAATTTCCAACATGTGTAGTTTTCAGAAGGATTTGAGAATTAGAGAAAACAATGGAGTCCAGAAAATAAGGCTGGAATCCTTACATGCGTTGGTTTTAGTATTTAATCAACAGCATGTATGTATATAGAATCATACAATGTCTTATTTTGGAAGTGACCTTAAAGATCATCTAGTTTCAATCCCCTACTGTGGAAAGTGTTGCCACCCCCCATACCAGACTTCCCAGGGCCCCATCCAACCTTGTCTTGAATGACAAGGATGGGGATGGGGAATCCACAACTTTTCAGGGCAGCCTGTGCCAGTACCTCACCACACTCTGAGTAAAGAATTATTCCCTAACATGTAACCTATTTCTCCCCCCTTCTAGTTTAATGCCATTCCCCATTCTTATCACTAATAGTATTAAACCATGTAAAAAGTCAGTCTCCCTCCTGCTTGTAAGCTCCCTTCTCATACTGCAAACACTAAGATATAACAGACTCAGGGTTCAGGAAAAAACAGACATTATTGATCCCAAATATGTATGAATCATGAAATGCAGAGGTTTTAGAGATGGACAGAGAAGCAGGAACTTCTCGTATAAAGTTGGAGAGATCCTTTATCTTGGGGTTCATTCTGCTTTGACCTCAGATTGTTCTGGGTGTCACAGCCTTGAACACACTAAATTGTTTGGGCCAATTCTATTTGTAATATCTCTTGTGTGAACTGGGTTTCAATGGAGTAGCTCAAATAGAAATTAAGTTCTTCAACTTTCAGAGAATAAATATTTCTTTAAAGGCAGGTCAAGGCCACAATACATTAACATATTCCTACATCTTACAACCCCACCCCCCACCCTCCCCACCCAGCATCCCCCCTGCATAAAAAAAAGAGCAAATATCTTTCTTCCATTGTTGTAGTCTCTATATCTGTGTGTCTGAACAACTGCACAGAACAATGTAATTTAACCTTACAAGTAAATTTCATTTGCTACCTGCCAAATACCAGTACAAAACATAACTATGAAAAAGCAATAAAATCCTCATTCTAAGGCAATAGGTAACACACTTTTGCTATAATATACTTGCTAAATAACATTCAATGAACTCATAAAAGCATTTAATTTAAATTTAAATGCTTAGCAGTTCGATTTTTCAGGGAGTAAACTACAACTTTGCTCATGTTTCTTTTAAATACATTTGCAAAATAGACATCATTTCAAAATCCACTGTTAGTGCTATATATGATTACAATTACTGCAGTGTTCATGGTCCACCCTTTCGTCAGGGTTAGGACATACTAGCAACTGCAAAAATACACAGTCCCTGTCATAGACAGATTTATCACTGAAATAGAATTTGCAAAGGTAAGAAAAAAAAACAAGAAATACTGGTGATGTCATAATTCGACTACAAATTTAAGAGTTTGTACAAATCTCTACACTTTTATTTGAATGTCATATCCAATATGTCCCAAAAATGTTTATTTCAGTCACCAATAGAAACATAAAATGCCACTAGCAGTTTTTAAAAGGATACAAACTCTCAAAAACAGACATCTCAGAGGGGATTTTTATGGCACTCAAGTAAGTTCACATGATCAAAGGAACTGAAACCCACTCATAGGGCACTAAGAGGTCTAAATATTCTCCACAGGCAGGGACATCTCTCCTTAGTTTTGAGATATGTATAACTTCTTGCTTTGACAAGATTTGCAGTAAAGGTGATTATATATATAGGTGATATATATATAGGTGATTATATATACATATATATAATCTATCCTTGAAAGTGTGAATTACTCAGTTTTCTCTCCATTGTGCAGTTGTCAGTCAGTAGCACCTCTCGGTAGTTTCTAAACTACCTAATGAATAACATTTTCTACTTTTTAAAATTTCCTTAATCAAAGTCTAACGATATAATTCTCATAAACTCACTGAAAACCAGTATAATCTTATATAATTTATAAAGATAGTTGCTTTTTAAAGGGTTTCCTTACTTTACTGTATAGGTAACTAGGACACGAGAATGTAAGACAGCGAGAAAAGTCCAATTTGTACTTGTTACAAGATTATATCCATTCAATGAATTTTTTTCAAGCCCTCATTTTATAGATATTCTTTCTAAAATAAGTTTATAAAATAGTATAATCCAACAGTAGACTAGGTAAACTAACAGAATATATCTTCCAATAATTTTAGAACAATTTCTCCTATGGAGTACAATGTATACCCAGATTTGGTTGACATTCCAGATTTGGAAGACATTCAGTCACTCACTAGTTGCAGGATAGTATAAGAAAATCAGGTGTTGTAATTTACAGTAGTGTCATGGTAGTAAATATAACCAAATGTCTGAAGCCTAAACTCCAAATCAAAAATCGAATGTCTTCATTATTAGCCCCTGCATGAGTTTGGTTACCAGGAGGTAGGAGAAGGGCAGTGACTGTAAGGTCCTAGATTGAAAAAACACATGTGTATGCAAATGATTTAGCTATGACACACTTTTGCCTAAAATTACCCATGCCTTTTCAAGTATTATCATGTACTTTGAATAATGCAGAAGCAGATCTTTTGCCAACATCACTGCTGACCATTTACCTGATTTTTTAGTAGGTCTATGCCTGATTAGTCCAGCTGAGGAAACACATATTTAAAATTATCAAAAGCTTCATTTTTAAGTTAAATAAAATCACTTAAAACAATTTTGGACAGCATTTATGTCAGTGAGAATAAGAAATTTACAAATATGCCTACTGAATATAAAGGATTCAGGCAGGAAAAGCAATTTTCCATCATGTTCTTCAGTTCAAAAATGAGTGCATTTTTGTTACAGGGAAGAGCAGTAAAGGATGCATATCAGTCTCTGTGCCTGTTCAATTAACTGCTCATTCTAATCAGACTGCCAGCAAGGGATCATTAGGAGTTTGGTGTTTATGATGTAAAATATCTGCTAGGAATTGGATTTTGATCATAGCTTCATTTTACATCTGTTTCGCACTAACCAATAGAACAAAAGAGTGTTAATCACTCTTGACCTTTGCTGGATTTGAACTGGTAACTTGATTGCTAATCCCTACTGAGGGTCTCTGAAGTACACTGTAGAGCCCCTGAGGCATGCAGCTTGACCCCCTCTCTCCAACATTGTTTTTAACCAAAAACATCATCAAGAATATGCTCAGACTTGCCAATGCTAATTACAGCTTTGGCCATAGTTTTTCAGATGAAGTATAGATGAAGCTGTCTAACTAGAAATATTAAGAAAGTATGCTGGGCTCTTAGTGATTCTACATTAATCAAAAAGTAGCTCCAGCCAAGAAGATCTTGCCGCCAAGAAGATCTTGCAGACTCATGCAACTGTACAGTCGGGCTGCTCACAACAAAGTGCCCAGTTCCTGGCAATTGGAATTCTTAAGGGGCCAGGTGGAAATCTGTTAGTTTTGGCTTGTATCAAAATCTTCCCCCAGATGGTAATATAATTCTAAACCAGCTGAGATTCACTTTGCATTGAATTTCATTATAAGAAAGAATCATACAGCAAAGAAGTGAACAAAAGGTTTTCCCCTCCTCAAATTTCAAGCTACAGTATTAAGAGCAGTTCTTTGAGGTTTTATTCTGAATATGATTAGCTTATTCTAAATTTCTTATCAACAAATCTAATCTTTTTTCTTGGTTATTTTCAAATTTACATTCAATTATACTTCAGATTAACAACTGCTAACTGAGGAAAGTAAAGCAAAGAAGCAATCAGGCCTACCTTGCACTCAGCACCCAAATAACAGATATTTTAGTAGTAAAGCAGGTAGGCCTTCTTGCAGAGCTTAAACTGGTTTGCACTGTATTTTTTGTGCTGCACTGACAGAGCCCTCATTTCCTACACTGTCATCCACTGAAAAAAAAAAAAAAAAAAAAAAAAAAAAAAAAAAGATGCCTACTTGCCCTACTTTCCAAGGCAAATACAGACTACAGTAATTGTATGTTTTCACTGGGGTGACTCGATTTCCCCTTAAAACAGGGTGACTCGATTTCCCCTTAAAACAAGTTCTGGCCAATTGGAGTTGGGCAAGGACTACAGCAAATGCTAGTTGCTCACTCAGAGGAACACTTTAAAAAATACTTCCCAGTTAGATGGGCGACCAGACACTCAGTGTATACATACGGGACAAAGAGAGTATGGCTTGCCAGTATGCAAATAAAAATAATTCATACTATGAGCTAACTACACTTCTGTGGAGTTATTCTGGTACTACACATACATGACTGAAGCTTTAATCTGTTCCATGTGTTCACCGAATAGTCCACTGAATATCAACTTACTGAAATAGGTAATTTTTGTCAGGAGTGAGAATATTTTCCCTTTCCTGATGTTTTGGTAATACTGTGATGTGGCTGCATATGTAATATGAACTTTAACATTAATAATTTTGACAAAGCCTAGAAAAGAAAATTAGAAAATGTAGTTTTTACCCTGAAATCCTGGCAAGAGACATATATGAAATATATATGTCCCCAAAACAAAAAGCACACTAAGAAAATTTTGTGGTTTGTGGTTTATTGGAAATGTTTAATCAACTAGAATTTTTCAAAGTTTAAACGCAAATCACACATCAGTCTCAGTCAGGCCCATCAGAGAACCAACAAAACACTTAAAGAGCCATGAAAAGACTTAGAACTTCTGAACAATTCCCAGCCCTCCCATTGTTGTAGCAGCTCCTCCAGGAAGGCAGCTTGCCAGCTTCCACAAACAAACACCCTGCACAAGGGAACTGAGGTACTGGATGAACTGTCAACAGGAACTTGTGGCCAGCATGCCAGGCCACCTGTTCTAGGGGGAATTGTGCCATGGGAAGAAGCTGGATTCCATTTCCTTAGCAATTCTCTTTACGTGGCTTCCCAGTATTTACCAAATCTCTGCCACCTGGACAAACTCCCATTGTGTCTAGGAGAGAGGGGGAGCAATGGAACAGAACGTGCATTCCTTCTCCCCTTACAAGTTTGATGTTAGAAAACCCTAAGTAACTACTATAGATCTCACAATTGAAATGTTAGATTTGTAAAACAATATATATATAAATGAATAAAAAATAAAAAATAAAATAGTAAATTTCTGAGAGATATATAAAAAAATAATAAAAATAATAAAAATTATTTGTTCATTTGCTGCAAAAATCAGTGAAAACTTCAGGGGATTGAAAGAGTGAAATATCTACAGTTATTCCAGGGGGAAGAAATATATCCATTGCTCTTATATTATTTAGCACACTAAGGTTTAGATGTTAGGAGGAACATAAAATCATTCACCAGCAAATACTCTTTGTCTTTCTTCTTGACATACTCAAAAGACAAAGATATCAACAACATATCAATAGGGAATTATACCAAACACATATGAAAATTACTTTGTTTCTTTACCTTGCAAAACAAAAAGCAATAAAAATTTCTTTCAGTATTTGAAGGCAGTATTTAAATTCATTTCTTCTGTTGACCATTTATAAAACACAGCTGGAAAAAACCTTAGTGACATAAAGTCTGTAATACCATGGGAGCATAATGTATGAATAATATCATGCTCAGATACAGCACTTTTCCTTGAAGACATCAAATTATTTCACAACAGGATCAAGTCTGTCTACTACATAAAAGATATTATTATCATTAAAAAAATATAAATGGCAAAATGGAAGTACTGAGTGACATAACTTGCTCAAGACATCCCAAAACTACTCTAAATGCCACATTGACAAAAAAAAAATTGTATCATCAACAAAAATCAATCCAAGAATAATCAAGGCCAGTTATGTTGCATATTTTGTAAGGATGTTAATTCAAACTTGGTCTTAGCAGAAAAGCACAAATAACACAGTGTTTGTAACTGGAGTCAATTTTAAGCTAATAAATATCTGCTTTGATCAGAAATTCAGGAAATAATTGCAAGGTTAAAAATAGAAGTACAGACTACTAATAGCATAGTTTGAAAGGAAATGTGTACACTGAAATCCAAATAATTCAAAGACTTTTTTTTTTCCCCCCCCCAATAAAATACCTGAATTGGGCATAATAAAAAATGAGACAAGCAGACAAGGGTACAAAGCTGCACAGTGCTGGTCCATCATTGACAAAGTCATATAGAGAAAAGAAGGTTTATAGTTGTTGAGGACCCATGTGACACTTTTTGGAGACAGAAGCTTTTTATTCAGAAAAGAAACAGATGTTTTGGCAGATAGCATAGAAAGAATCCTGTCAAAGACTATAAACTAGGCTTGAAGGGAAGAAAAAAGAGTGGGGGAAAAATGTGAAGTATAAAACAAAAGAACCAAAATGACATGGATAAAATAGAAATGCAGGGAAAAAAAAAAAAAAAAGAAAAAGAAAAAAAAAGACAAAGGCTTTGTTAAAAAGTAATGTTCTAAACTCCTTGTAACTTTGGAAGAAGTTTTGAGGCACAAAAAATTAAACTGATCTCTCTTCCACTGGCACAGATCATTGCAGCATGAGACTGGGAGATTAATTTTATAACTGCAGACAGAAATCTAATAAAGGGAAGAGTCAATGCCCTTTTTAAGCATCAGTAGAGAAAGATCACAAGAACCCAGCCAATATTAAAATGCAGCCAAGGTTTATGGCCAACATTTAAGTAAGTTTATCCTGGAATAACAGAAAATAGCTGACTTTGTAAGTGAAGACAGGCATATTTCAATCATCTGCCCCTGCAGAGCTTTCCTCTTTCATTCATTTGTGATAAAAACATTCCTTCTGAGCAAAACAAGTACACTAAAGAAGGACTAACTCAAATTCACCAGGACAATTTCTGTGCATACTCTCAGCCTTGATGAAGAGCTTTGCCAAGAAACTTCTAGCTTGTTCTATTCTGAAGCCTACTTCAGATGGACAACTACATGCAAACATTTCTAAAATATCCTCTTTAACTCCCAACAATAACCTTTTCTGGAAAATTTGAAGGAAGCTGGAATCAAGGGAGCAAAGTCAGCTAGCCCTGCCATTTGCAAAGAGTGAAGTATCAGATGAAGATACTTTGACACATGTTGGTGTAAATGTCTAAATTGCTATGCAGTGAGACCCGACGTAATGTGCACTCCCAGCTGTGTATCTACTGTTCTCTCACTGACACTTAAACATGCGATCATAAAAGATTCAGATACTATATGTCAGCTTCTCCACAGAGCCTTCAGTGTCTGTCCTTCATATATAGTAAATTCAAGGTATGGCAAGGACATACCAATGCAGAAACAACAACAAAACTATATCACTAGGACAAAGCAAGATTGTAAATTGTTATGAAATAATCCATTGCAATCAACTTCCTACACCTTAAAATAATATTAGTCAGCCAATAGGGTTGCTGCTTAAGGTACAATTCCTAAAGGTATCTTCAATTCAAAGATTAGAATTAGTAGTTAGATGTTGTCCTATAAGGAGCCACTAGGAAATTTAATAATGACCAATAATTCTCATACTCTGTACAGAAGAAAGAAATAGAAAGGTAATATTGTTATGAAAGTGTTATACTCTATAGTCTTTTTGAATGATAACCTTTATAACAAATATTAAGATATGCTGTGTCTTGAACAGCAAGAAATAGAATATGTCTGTAAAAACAGAAAATCATGACAATATTTACATTCAAAGGAATGTACAAGGAATTATAACAAAGAAATTATTATACGTCCCAGTTAAGCTGACAGGAAGAAATAAGGTTAATCTGGAAAAACTGACAGTACGAAAACATTTTTGCTTTTCACATGTATTTCTATCAGGCTCCCATTTGAAAAGTTCTTAGTTTAAGTCAAAACCAGATATTCCTGTCTGATGGGCATGAAAGAACAAATTCACATCTGCACATTAACTATGTTCTCTGTGCTTCAACTTTTATGCGCAAAATTATTTCTGGAATTGTATCTCAGCTTATAATTTAATGATTATTGTACATCTGGGAGAAGAGAGTGCACCTTAGTTTGTCACAGCTACATTTTTATTGACTCCACAGTAGCGAATGGGGAAATCTCTTTTTGTTATCAGACTGAGCATACATAACTTGGAAGATTTACAGGGTATATATAAAGCATCAGTGATCAAGTGACGTTTGCAGTGACTGTGGGACTGAAAAAATATCTGCATATGCATCTAGGATGCTACTGCAACTATTTAGCAGCGGCAGGAACTTTTGTGCCAGAAACACTAAGGGAAGGTAGCTTTTTTCTCTGGAAAGACTTCTTGTAAACTCACCACCACCCCAGCCCAGCATACCCAGCTTGTTCATCATTAAGAAAGAGCATGAAGTATTCTCTCCAGTGGTTTCCACTGACCCTAACTTGTAGGTATTGTGATATGATCAGTCCTCCCTAGGAAGATCTACAGCATTCTACTTTATTTCTTCCAATTCCAAAGGTATGAAACAGACAATAAGGCAAGATCTTTCACCTTGCTCTCTCACTTTCTCAGAGGCATTTAGCTTCCCCTCTTTTCTCCACCTCCCCCAGACTTCTCAAAATTTTTTGTTACTCTGAAAACTAGCTCTGTGCCTTCTGAGAAACAAATCCTTCCTTGGTCTGATTGAAAGTCTGATTAAAAGTAAATCTCCCTTGTTCTGCAAAGAGGAAACTACTGAAATTAGTTCTTACTGATGGAAAAGCCACAAGTCCAAAACGCCAGAGGACAGATGAACTGATCAAAAAGACAATGAAATCTTTCCATTAACTTTGATAGACTTTTGTATTAGGTCATTAATCAGCACTGTTAAGAACATGCAGGGAGGTTTTGCACTAGAAAAACAGAGATAGAGAATACAACCTTGACATTTATACTGCTCAAGGAAAACTCAGGAGATGTACCCACAGGCATTCTATGGTTTTTAGATTATAATAATCAGTTTTATATTTAAATATATTAGATCAATGACAAATTAAGTATGGAATTAATGATATTTGGTTGATCACTGAGTTTTTCTGACTGATTGCAGTTCTGAGTGATCATTTTTATTTTCTTTTTAAAAATAAATAGTGTATCTACAATAAAAAGATATGTGTCCTTTACAGAATTATTAGTCTAAGCATGCTTATACTGAAGTTCTCTATGCAACAAGTTATTAACACAAGATTTATTATGCCAAAGAGGATGGAGATATTTGCACCTGAGATTTAGAGATTTTTTATAGCATGATAAAATAATATATATTCAGTATCTATACTTATATAGGTAGTTGATTTCTTTGTTTACTGCTACCACACCCTATGTAGAAAAATGAGCAATATGCATAGCGTTCCTTCATCTTGATCTTCCAGCTGCTTAATGCTAATTTGCATGTGACTATGGGGAATTTGTCACTTTTACACATTATTTTTACTTCTCTTACACTTTTCTAGCAGGTATTTACAAGCCAGTTCACTAAACCATGTTCCTGAGTTATTCCAGACAAGTGTGAATTATTTTGTTTACCTCTATTATAACGCCACATTTTTCACAGCTGCAAATCATTACCACTTCTCATAATTTTATTCACCTATACTTCTCCTTCATTGTATTGCTCCACTAAGTGAAAATTACCATTGTGCTGATACTTGCAAAATGGCTGAAGTCATTTGCCTTCATTTATATTTGCCATTACCAGCTAACTCCTGTGCTCTTTCACTCTTTCATCTCCTGAAGTTAATCATCTTCTATTTTGCAAAAGAAAAAAAAAAAAAAAAAAAAAGAAAAGCTCAACATTTCAGTGGTTGCTGCAGTGGACACTGACTAGTATTTATTCCAAACTGGAACAAACTGTAAAACTGTACAATGGGTGTGATGAGCTCAGAGTCTCTGAAGACCCAGTGAGCACTCTGAACATAGTTAAAGGAATCACAGACTTAAAAGGCAAGGTACATGCATGAAAAGAGCTGTTTACTGGTCAGAAAAGATTGTAAAAGCCTAGTATCTCTTTCAGACTGTGCTGTAGCCAATGCTTGCCAGCATAAATTACATTTATTTTCCTTTTCTCTCTTCACTAGTTAACTTTTAATCTAGTTGAGGTAACTAGACAAGTCCTTGAAATTAATAATTAAACTTCTTCCTTCTATTTTTCTGTTTTAATCATAATCAAATAGTACCTTTCTGGAATTGAATTTTCATATCTCCCTATCCTGAAGAGCAGAAGTGATGCTTAAATATCAGTAATTTCTTGCTTCTGAGTTTCTAGTCACTTCTTTTAAGTCCACTAACAACTTTCCTCTTTTATATTATAATTTTTACGACAATTGGTCAGGTGTTTTGGATCTTTAGAACAGACTCATGATGGCCCTTGAGCTTTGTTAAACTTTAGATATTCTAATATTCTGATCGTGTGTTCAGGTATGGCCCTGATTTCCCTCAGTATTTCTTCTTCCTAGGAAATGTACAATTCTCAGCATCTGTCTCCCACTCTTGTGAATGTTCAGGCAAACCATTAATTTAATGTGTGGTAGTTTTGACCATTAATTATATTAGCTTCTTACTCCTGCTACCTTTATAGACTTCCCATGTAAAGTACTTTAAAATGACTTCACAAAACTGTTCAGCACATCTTCTCCCACGTTGACTCTTTTTATAGCCTTAGGCCTCACAAAAGGAGCAGGTTTGCCACCTTCTTCTGTGAAATTTAAAAAATGAAATCTGTTTTGTGAACTAGTTTTTCCCAAATGTCCTATTATCTCCTGGTCTCAGCTGTGGCATGTAGTAATAGCCTTGATCATCTGCAGTAATTCCCTGATTTTCCAGAAACCTACCTTTTTTTTTAGAAATACTTACATACAATGGAGCATGCAAGAGAATTTCTAATGGAGGAGACCATTACAAATTGAAACTAATCAGCTAAAGCTTAAAAAATATATATATATAAAATACTGGGATAGGAAAAGTATCTATTCATCAAAAATGGGCAGAACTGACTTTCTATCACTACAAACATTGCTCACACTGTATTTTTCTACATAAATGAATGCATTTTTATTCATGTGTGACTTTTTAAATTCTTCCATTGTCTTCATTCAAACAAAGATTTACACATCAGGAAGGACGGACACTGTACCTCTGATGCACGTTCCTCTCAACACCAGTTAGTGTTTTCCTTCTATGTATTGTAAAACTGTACCAAATGTCTCTAGAAACTGACATCACATAGTATCCTTTGTAAACAAGTCAATTCTGTAAACAAATTAATTTATCATATGTTTCAGCATAATTATTGTAGATGTTTCTGCATAGTATCTTTAAAGAATATCTATTCCTATTCAACTACAAAGCCAAAGGTATTATCCAGTCTGCCATAAACCCCCTCAAATCTCTATTATTTTACATCTGTTCCTCTGATGAACCCTAATTCCCTCACACAGAATCAGACAGAACAAAATTGTCAGCTTGTTTGACCAACTTCTGCCTACGATTTTATAAATAATCAGATATGAGTTGTTTGGCTTCATCTTCATCTTATTTTTATCCTACCTATCATCTCCAGTGAGATTTTTCTCCAGTTAGACCAGAATGTTGGCTTCTATTACCCATTTGTCAGATATTTTTAAACAATCTCCTCTGTGATTTTTTTCCAAGCATCTGCCTCACAACCTCATTATCTTCCTTCAAATCCCTCATTAAAACTCTCTTGCTGTGATGCCTACAAAAAAAACATGAGAGAATGTTTAAGCTAATAATGCACTGAGACACTTTCTCTCATGCTAACCAATGTTGCTTCATTGTTTCCTTGTGCTTCTTTAGCTGTCTGGATCCATGTGTTGTCTCTTATCTTTGATTTGAATCATAGCCTCCCCATGAGGTCCTAGTTTATGACTTATGGCTCTTCAGTGCTGAAAATATAAATAATCAGAAGAAAAGGCTTTTCTTTCTCATTATACACTGTTAGCTCCTGAAAATATGTTCACACTTCCCTTCTGCGTTAGTTTCTAGCAAGTAATTATGGAAAGTAATGTAATATAATCTCAAATTCCTCTCTTCTTTTTTCAAGGAAACACACAATTGAAGGGTCAATTCGCTCTCTCCTGAAAAAAAAAAAAAAAAGAAAAAAAGAAAAAAAAAAAATCTTTGAAAAGAACTATGGGCAAGAGGGAAAAGTTCAGGATTCAGCATAATTCCTTTTTCCAAACAAGACAGGGAAGTTCAACCCTATTTTCTTGTCACCTTGTTCCTATCCCTGACACATTATTTCTGTGGATTGTACACAAACATTTAAAAATTAATTTAAGCAGAAGTGCAACTCATTAACACTGTTCAGCTGATAATTGTTTGTCACCTGGAGAAAAATTAGTACTTTTGTAACAGGAGATACATGGTGTTCAAAGAGAAAGCTTTTTTTTCTGCCAATAAGAAAAATGTAAACATAAATATACCTAACAAATATTCATGGGCGTCAACAAATGGTATAGAAACTACTCATTTTTGCATGAAAGCAGCTTTTATACCTACAATTACATACCAACAAAGACACAAGAAGTTAGACTTTGTGTTGCTCAGTTTGGATTAAGATTTCCCAAATCCACAGCATATTTTTTCTTTCCACAGCATTTTGTAAAAAGAATACTAACAATAGAAACTGACAGTTTATATCAGTTATGTGCATGAATTCTGAAATTGAATTCCATCATTTTAGTCAATCTGAGGTATCAGAAAATAGTTCAGTTACAAGAATTTAAGAATTTCTAGAGATTTAGAAGTTCATTAATTCCACAGCACTTCTATATAGGCAAGTTTTAGGTGAAGCCAGATGCTATTCTAGCACAGAAGGAGCTTGAAGACAACACAGAACAAATGTTAATCACCACTTCATAAAGCATTTCAGACTTGAAACTGTGGAGCTGCAGAATGTCTCATTGTGCTTGCAGGGGAATGAGGCAGCTCCAAGCTGTTAGCATAATCTCACTCTACAAACACAGTAATGCCCCCTCCATTGATTATATGTTGATAACCTAGTCTCCATTTAATCAAAAATTATTATCTCAAGAAAATTTAATGTCTTTGTGACTTTCAGAACATAAACGTGAAAAATATATTTGTGAGTAATGCAGCCTACCTGGAAACTCTTTCTTATACATCATACCTGCTAGTGACTTACAAGCAGTACACATACTATAAAAGAGAAGACTTTCAGTCCATGCACCATGTATTAAAATATAATAATAAGTGTATGTTACAAACACAATAGAAGGTCAGCTTTGACAGCTCATAGTATAAGCCATTCATTTTCACCTAAGTATTTCCAACAAACTTTTTCATATATCTCCTCACAGCATAAGAAAGAAAACCAAACTGAACAGATCCATCTTAAAATGTTAAAACAAAAAACAAAGAAAAAAAACATACAAAAATCCCATACTCTTCTAGAATTCCTCTTTAACTTTTTCTGGCTTTTCTCTGTGGGTTTTTATCACTTTCCTAACATCACTTTCAGTGTGTCTGATATCAATATCAATTTTAGCCTGTCTCCAAATTCAAGCATGCATCTTCATCTGAAACTGTGTTCTGATTCAGCAAGAGAAATTACCTTGCAAGACAGCATGAAGGGCAATTTAAATAAGAAAAAGAAATAAAGGTAACAAATTAAAATATTAGACACTGCTTTTTGTTATTTGCATAACATTATCAATATTTTAAAAAATACTCAAAATAGGAAAAGCAATGCTATGACCATATAATGGATGAAGTTAAGGAGGAGAATCAATTATATGATTTGCAGTCAATGGACCCAATTTAAAGTTATGCACCATTTACTAAGATCTTCTGAACAAATCGCTCATGGAAAAAAAGTTCAAAAAGTGCTGTCCAATAAAGCACAAATCTTTACACTTCATTTAAGATATGTTTCTTTATGCACAAGTGGCCATATCTCCATTATGCATCCAAGGGTGCATAATCACAAAACAAGGTGGACTGTGACAGAAAGGGACATGACCTGTTCCAGTACACAAAATATATGCATTACCAGTGCTCATTTAGAAACAGAAAAGTAAAATAGGTATAAAATGTCAAATTGCCTGATATAGCCTTAACTTAAAACAAATGCCCATTGCCTTTGAGAGTTCTATTCTAAGATTTGCTGCAATAGAAATAGAGGATGAAGAGAAAAGGAAATAAATGTGATGACTTCAATAAATTGTACAAGACAAGATATTGATGTGAAACCTCAGTCATGCAATTTGCAGTTTTTGTGGCACATATTTTTTAAAAACATCCACACTTATCTAGAAGTAACATAAATCATCACTGATAAAGGCTTTAGATTACTCACATTTGATGCAAGTGAAAGGTAGAAAACCTACTAGATGAACAGCCAATACAACTCCAACAGGACACTTTAAGTGAATTGGGAAAACTGAAGAGATTTTCTAAAGGTTAAATGAAAATATAAATTTAATGAACAAGAAGTTTTGTCAGAATCTTACATCACACCCTGTACCCAAAACCATTTGGTTAGAGAGGAAACAAATCAAATCCCAGCAGGGAAAGGGATATTTCAGTGATAAGTATCGCGATACTCCTTTGTATATTTGGCAACATCCTAAGCATTGCCAAAACACATCATTCCTAACTGCAGTGCTTCAAGAACGTTGGTACATCACAGTCAGTTGTCAGAAGAGCCTTGAGCAGGCCTAGCAGTTCAGTTCTTTTCGTAGCTAAAATCTCTATGGGTTCAATATTTTACAGAAGATTAGGAATGATTTTATCTACATCTGAAAAGGTTGTTTATGGGAAACAGAAATTTAATATTGGCTTCTTTGATCTGTGGTAAAGCATAATTTTAGGGACACATCTAAATTTCAGAAAAAAAAAATGCAAATAATATGAATAACTGCAATCAAATATGAAAAGATGAGGAGAAAGACAGAAAAGACTAGGAACTAGAAGTTTGGAATGTTTAACACTATTTAGGCCCAAAATTCCCAGTTTTTTTACAAAACAACTAAAGCAAAGTTGTGCATAACTGATAGTCTTCTCAGAGATAGGGTACACAGAAATTGATATATTCACAGTGGAAGAAGGACTACACAACATGAAATGGGAACAGTTAAATATATTACCGAAGTCCTTTAAAGTCATTAGTGGACAAATATTTAATTAACATTATAAAGAGATAGCTCAGAAGTGATTTCACCAACATATTTACTCTTACTAAAGATTAATATCTGAGCAGTGCTCTGAATATTTTCAACAACAGAATGATGTCTTGTAATTTCCATACTCTTAGAATGCTAAATGTAGAGGTTAAAAAAAAAAAGAGATGTTTCATTATATTGAAACTACATTAATATGAACAAATTATACTATATATACAATGTATATTATATTCTGGGAAATTCAAATACAAGATTAGGGGCTTTTCATGGTTATTTTGGAGGAGATATTTAATATGGAATGATGGACATCATTGGCAAATTGTGCATTTGTTCCTCAGGCAAGACTGAACCCATTCAGAGCATTATATTTTGTAGAGATTTTGCTTCTGATGTTTGAGTCAAGAGATACAGAGACAGTACAATAATTTTACAGGAGTATCAATGCATGAAGGAAAGAATATAAATAATGAAAAGTCTGATAAATAATAAAAATGGAAATCATTTTATTACAAGGAATGCAACTACAGAAATATTATAGGAGTACTTTGACAAGCTCCATAAAGAGAATGAAAAGGCTAACGACAAATGGCCATTTTCCAGACAGCTGAGCCAAATTTTTGAAGAGATTCAAGAGGTAATCAAAACTCTTAGGAATAACAAGCACCAGGTGTCAACAGTGCTGCTGCTGCAATGCTAAAATAAATAAATAAATAAATAAATAATAAAAATAAAAAAGACAAACCAAAAAAAAAAGAACTACAGTATTGGAGATGTCATTTATGATTTCACCTTTTATGTGGAAGCCTGTGAAAATGCTAAAGGAATTAAAGAAAGCAGATATATTTCTTGTTTTTAAAAAAGAAAGACAAAATATAAAAAGACTGCTTTCTCTCCTCATTATGATTCATAGGATTCTAGCTTTAGACATTTATATAGATTTTGTCCTCGCAGGCTAGAAACATTAGGAGAATGCAAGCATTTCCAGAAGTATATAACATTTCATATATCTCATCCTTACGTCTCAGATTATTTTTAATGCTTCAGTGGCAAAGAAAAATTGTAGTATGATCAGCATGCATAAACATATTTTAAGAACTGTGTGATAGCATTTTTCCAACTTAGTCTTTGTACAACAGTGAAAGAACTGCCTAATAAAATGTTTAAGGTTTGACAATTGTGTCTTCTACTATTGAAAAGTAGACTGTGGTATGGGAGATCCTTATGCAATTTGGCAGTGATATGGGATTAAGGAAAGGAAAACTATGTGTGTAAAAAGTCTATACAATGTTTATGACTAACCTAGGGTTAAAAAATAAAAATTAAAATTAAAAAAAAAAAAATGAGTCTGAAGCAAATTCAGTGTCTAAGCACACAGTCAGAATTCAGGGAGTAAGTTCCAGACACAAATATGTTGGAAAATCATTCTTTAATAGCCATTAAATAAACATCTAAAATTCTGACCAATAAGGTAGGCAGAAAAATTCAACAGGAACTGCTAAGGTTCTTTAATACCCAGGTGATGAAAGAGAAGAAATGAGAATCTGAGCTTGATTCATCACAGTGATATTCAAGTTTTATAACTGTTGGCCTTCACTGAAATTGATAGTTACATGAGTGAAATTTCAATAGTGATGCTGAGCATAAACTCAGTAGTAAGTTGTGTTATTCATTGAGTTTGAGCTTCTTTTGTTATGTTTGTTATTTATGGCCAGCCCTTGGAGTCATACCTTGCTTGAGGTATGTTTCTGAATTATTGTCAGACTTGACTTGATATTAAACTGCATTACATTAAAATTTTGCTGATGGGTAGTTTTAATATTCATATGAATGATGCAACTGTACTTTGTCTTTATTCTGTTTTGATTTAGTAAAGATACCTACCTGAATAATTTTTGTCTTCTCTTTTTCTTTCAGCAACCACTTAATGTCCCTCTTCTTTATCTAATAATTATTGCTCTAGGCAGTTTAGATGCAGTTAGATTAAGTTCTTTGTTACCAGTTTTGGTTTGTCAAATCATATTGTTATTTCAAAATCAGAAAATGAGGCACCTGATTTGCTTCTTGGAGAATTTCATATCTTGGTGTAGACAATTTGTTATTCTTATTCCTTTTTAATAAGCGAGATTTAAGAGGAAGAAAGATGCAAAATTGGCATCTCATAGCCAAAGGAAGGATAAGCGGCTCATTGATCCTGGAAAAGACTCACATGCAGAAATCAAGGCTTTTGTGTAGTATTTCAGTTATTTCCTTCATTTATTACAATATTCTTCAAGAGGTGCTCTTCTTCCAGAGATCATGAAAAGTTTTTTAACCAAGAAAAATTTACTGAAGATGATTCCATTTATTGAAGGCTATACAATGTTTTTTACAAACCTTTCCTGAATATTGTGTCATCATTGAAATAACATAATAATGTGCTGGTTATTTTATTTATTTCTTAATTCTGCCTTCCATAATGTCTGTCTATGGTGTTATGAAAATTACAAGCGAATATTACACCTTAATAAAGAATAGAGATGCCATATGGAACATCAGAATAAACCTCACCTCTTTCTCATCCTCTTTTAAAACAAATGCTGACTGCATAGACTTACTTACAGAATGACATCAAGTTCCTTAATAGTAGTCAAGGTAAATAAATAAATAAATAAATGATATGGGACAAATTGTGCACCAAGATTTTTCTAATCTTTCAGCCTTTAAATCAGGAATTGCTCATTTAAACTTTTTCTCTTAAATTAAACATTCTAATAAAAAATATTTGAAACATACACCTTGAAAACAGGGTATTTTTGTGCAGACAAAAATCAACTACAACATGCAGAACAGTTTCTGAACAAAGTTTAAATGTATTTCTAGAAAAAATCAACTCTGTAGAACAAAGAAATAGTTCAAACTAGCTATTCCCAGATAAGTCAAAAATGGGAATATGTGACTTACAGGGTACTTGTTCAAACTGCCAGAATACAGTGATAATACTGAGATGGAAGGGGTTCAATGCTTTAAACAAAAGCTATGTTCATCCAGGAGTTTATGTGCTTTGTTTTTGCATGATTTGAAGAGTAAAACTCTCCATTTACTCAAAGCATAGAAAGTCACAGATACAGTTCAAATGTATAAAAAGTATAAATTATTCAAATGTATTGTTGCATAACCAAAAGAAATAATTCCATCACTGCATTACTAGTTTATTATGAATTTTAGGAAATACTCCCTAGCTTTCACAATACCAGGAAGCACTGAAAAGCTGAAATAAAAAAAGGACAAAACTGATTCTGTAGCTGATTCTATCCTTACATATGTCTACATGACACCACTTTCCATTACTTCTGTGTCACCACTGTGCATCTTCACTATGTTGTCATATATTTATCCTTGGATAGCACCTCTACTTATATGTAAGGACAAATGTAGCTGATCTATGAAGAGCAGAAATTTGTTTTGCAGAGTCTAATTTTTGTGTTTCACCTATATATTTCACATTTAAATTATGACTGCCTCTTAGTTATTTTATTCTTTCTTCATACAAATATTGTACTCATATCTACACATCATCTGAAACAATGAGTTCCCCAGGGATATAGAAACACAATATATTTCATGAATATACTTGAATAGCAGTGTATACTCATGTACACAAACACAAACTGAATGAAATAACCAGAATGCACAAACAATATTCTTTCAGAAGCAATATTGCATCCGATGTCAAGAAACAAAAATCCTAAAAAAAAGTAATATTATTAGTCTGAAAGCTTCTCATAACAACCTCTGTTTAGGGAAACTGAGAATTGTTCCTCTCTTATTGCTAATCTGTGAAATGAATAAGCATGCAACAAAGAGAAGTAAGAAACAGTTCACCTCTGCTCTCACAGTGGTCATGGAGTGAGCCAGATATGTATCTAAGGAAAGGCACAGTGGACATCTTCTTAGAACATGTAAGAGAGCACAGGGACGTAGCACTGTGCAGAGGCTCACCTACTTTGGTAAGGCTCCAAACATTAAAATTGATTTAACTCACCATCAAAATGTCAGATGAAATTCTACATAACTTTCTTTCCAGACAAAACTTTTGCAAAACTCTTCTCATGACAAAAGAATGGCAGAGCATACTGTTTTGCTCTGAGCTCAGCTATTTTTGCAGGCCATTAGAGTGTTTAAATGTCCTGGACTTCTTGGATTGCCTTAGCAAGTAGAAGGAATGATGCTTAGACTCCCCTGAGCACATGCCGCAATTTATAGCTTTGGCTACCAGAGAGGACTCTAGAGTGAAACAAAATAGATCATTCCCATGTTCCATGTAGAAGACACTACTTACAATCTGTTCCTATTAGATTTTCACTAAAACGATGGAAAACTCATATATCATCAGTTTCACATCCCTTACAAGTTTCAGATAGGTTTTCACTCTGAAGTGTTTTGGGGTTTGAACATTGAGATTTAGCTTGGGGTTTCAAAGACGTTATATGAGGGGAATACATGCATGAATCTCGAGAAAACAACAAATTTAAGGTCCTTTCTGAATTATTTATTATGCATTTCAAAATTCTGGAATGGAAAGTATTCCAGCAGATGAACTTTTTAATATTTAGCACTATCCAGTAATCAACCAGGGCACAAACCTTCTCTATTTCCAAATCTGATATACATAGTACTGTGACAAGATTACATGGATAACTATATAGTTCTGATTGCAACGACACCCTAGCATTCTGATATTGATGTCCCTCCTGCACTTTGCAAAGATTCTAAACTTTGAGATATAAAAAGTAATCTTGCTTGTCTTATACAGTTGGGAATGAATGACAAATTTTGTCAAACTACTGAGGCATCTAAAGATGTAGATTCTGGCTTCCCCGAATTTTTAAAAATATCCAAAAGATCTATGCACCGGGGCATGAAGGACTGTCTCCAAAAAGCAAAAACAAAAACAAAAACAAAAACAAAAACAAAAAAAAACAACAAAAAAAAAAGAGCCCCTCTACATCTCTGAGAATCCTATCTTAATCATACCTTAGAAACATAAAGGTCTGTATCATTTAATCTAAAGTCACTAGAAAGAAATATCGTCTAAAAATTCTTTTTCAAAGTTCAATTCAAAGTTCTTTTGAAAATCATCAAAAATAACTACAAGCTTGTAAGACTTTCCACCCTATTCCTTATGACTTTTGTGTGTTCACAAGTTTTTTATCCTAATTTGGGTCCTGATTTTGCTACTATGATAGACTGTACTTCCACTCCTATGGAGAGATACAGCAACTTAATTAGGTCTCTGCATAGATCTAAGGATTCATTTAAAGATTTGGTCCTCTTAGGGTTATAAGTTCTTTTGTGTGACGAATAGATGATACTTAAAAGTCTTTGGATCTAACAATGATCATATGAGAAGTAGTAATAATACTGTCCTTCCTGACAGAGAAAACAAAAAGGAGAAGTTTAGACTAGAAATTCATTCAATTCCATCTTATGTTGTTATTTCAGCTATGAAAAAGCTAATTATATAAGCTCCTGGAAACTGTTTCAATTGTAAACCAATTGTCAATGTGTTCCTGTCACTTTTCAGCATAAGTGATCTGTGTTAATTTTGATTTGCTACTATACAGTTTAGGTGGTAGAAACAGTCTGAAGTAGTCTGGATGGACTGTCTGGTAGAAATACACTGAAGGCAATATATACATATATATATAGATATATACATATGTACACAGACATTTATAAAAATAATATATATTAACCTGTTATCGAAAGACTGAGTATACATCTGGCAATGCATCAAACCTATGAAATCATGAAAGTTCTCTTCTAGATATCAATATAATAATATAGATGTAACATAATGATAAGATGAAACCAGAGTAAACCCTAGAAATTTATGCTGAATGCCTTTCTAGCCAGACTTCTCCAGCAGCCCAGCTGTAAGGAACATTCATCACAGAGTTCACTTTCAATTATTTCAGCCTCTAGGAATCTCTGTACTGCTATTTGGTTTCCTTCAGAGACAGTGCCTACTGTTTAATATAAACAAAATCCTCAGACTTTGGGATTAATGCTACTGACACTCAGCTCTTCAACTCACTGTGAAGAAGAGGCACAAAAAACTAATACTTGAAGTTAACAGCTGCATTAATTTGTTGGTGCATAGTTTTAGGTAAGTAACCTCTACAGGCCTATTCCCAAAGGCAGGAAGGGAAGAAGAACTTTTCTACAAAACAGACCAAGATGATGTTTCAATTGCTGTTTAGATTACAGAACATATTGGACAATAGGTGCTCCTAGGAAAATCCCCTACTAGAGCATCTCACCTTGGGTGTCTGCATACTTCTGTTGAATCAAGGGACCTCTGAACCAAATGATCTCAGTATTGAAGCCTATGCAGAAGTGTAGGACAACTGATATAGCAATAACTCAAGTGCAAATAAATTTTACATAGATATATAAAATAAAAGAAAAATGTCAAAAGTTCAGAAGGTATATGTTATGTATGACAGAGTCACTGTCCCAAGAAATCTTCTCCCCCTGCTCTATTTTACTGCCTTCTAAGCAACATTTAGACAAGATGAAGTGATTCCATGCAGAGCACTGTTCTCTCCTAGATAGGCTCACTTGAGCTCCCCATGCAGTCCTTCAGCCATTTTCTTCTTCTCAAAACCACTTAATTAGTTCAGCTGTCTGAAGCAGACATATTTGAAATTTCTTTTGAATTTGGAGCATACATTAAAAGCAGCATGCAGAGGAGACTACCTGGAATGTTTGTGTCCATGTGGATTTGCTTCACACTTGGGTGTGTAAACTTGCTGGCTGTCATTTTCAGGTCAGAAGGTAAAGACTATCAGCCACCAAAGAAAGGACAGACCATCATAATTAACTGTTCTAATAGAAGATCTGCAGTGTGTAGTCTGGAAAACATCAGCAAAAAACAAACTCTCACCTGACTCACAATTCACCCATTATTTATACAGGGTCAATTTAAGAGCAGCAGAGCAAATGGACAATGATAATAGTCACTAAGGCCTTGATAATCAATCAGAGATACATTGCTGCGCTGAGGAATAGTTGGAAGTCAAAGGATTAGGGATGAGAAGAGTAAGTAGCAGCTCCTATAGGTAATGCTCCAGGGGTGGCTTTAGAGATCATAGACCTAGATTTGCAGCTAACTCCATGCCCTCCAGCAGTTCATTTTGTTCCTGTCTTCCCTGGCATTTATTTTGGGTTGTATGCTGGTTAGGATAGCAGCCGTTCTTATACAGTTCCTAAACGACAGCGCTCTGCACTCACAGGAGGCTTCCAGACACTCTTAGAATTCAAATAATAAATAAACTTAATTTAGTAAATATTTATTGAGTTCTCTCAGGTATTATAACTAATTACTGCCATTTTCCCTTAAAGAACTAATCCATCACTATGCTGAAGATAAAAGACCTTTTCAAACAATGGATTTAAAATCTATCTACTTGGAGAAATAATTTGTTCTTATTTTTTTCCTATCTTTTTATGCAAATTTTTTGCTTCCTTGAGGGACAACTCTAAAGCCTCTAAAGAGTGTGAACTAAATAAGTATTGAGCAAGTTCAGATTCTGTACAATATGAAGATGCAGAGAGAAATCTTCTATTTCTAAAAACATTACGTACATACAGAGTCTACTTTCCACTCAATAGTCATTAAAAAAAAGAGCTGAACTATGCATAGTATCACTATTCAACCACCCAGTTTGACAACAATATTTTAACAGTACATTTTTTTCTATTTCTCAAGTTTGGGATTACACTTCCATAATCGTCCATTTCCAACTCTATCTTTTAACATTATACCATGTAGCCTAGCTACACTTTTGGTAGGGAAAGACACATTTTGGAGAGTACTCCTTTTTTTCAACTGAACCATTTTGAGAGCCTAAACTTAGATATTCAAGGACTTATTTGCATAACTAAGTAAATGTGGCCTAACTCTCAAGAAAAGGTAGAAATATTTGAAGTTTGGCACCCCACGTAAGAGGTTTGACTAAGTAGAGACAGTTTACTTCAGCTAGTTACAAAGGGTTTGCTAAAGTTATAACTGGAAAGATTCAGACAAACGTCAGCAGAACTCATCTTATGCAGACAGAAAAATAGCAGAAAATCTCCTTCTAGTTGAAATAATAGCCTAGTCAAAGAACAACAAAAGTTTTCCTTTCATTAACAAGTTTTTATCCTATGTCAAATAAGGGATGCATCAATATAGTGACACAGGAACTGATCCCAAGTTTCAGTTCCACAGAAATAAATATATGTAACGTGACTGAAAAGGAAATATTATAAGTTATCTTGTTATTGATTTATATTTTGGAGGTCTTACATCTTGTTCCATATGTAATAAGGAATGTGAAATTGGTATTATTCTGTTATCAACCAGCTCATATAGCTGTGGTAATCAAAACAAAAATTTTGGTTGATCCTCATAATTAAAATTCATTCATTGTAGAGGCTTGGAAAAGGGGCATTAATGTAAAAGAGGCTTATAGTAATTCCAGTTTTAATTTTTTTAAAGTTATCAATTTTTTTATAGAGCTGTGGAACAATCCCAGGTGGTAAACCAGATCTGCCTACGAAAGGTACTGCAAAGAAAAAAGGAATTGGCAAATTTTTCCATTTCTCCTATTCTACAACTCATTCGAATGAGGGACCATAATGGATTATTATTATAACTGCAGTGGAATAAAATAGGACTACCAAATTACCAATGGTCCCTACACCTACATTCATTGATCCTATATGAATGCATTCTTAGTAGCAGACTGAATATAATGAATTAGGAAACTAAATCCAACTCAACTACTCTGTGTTGTGTGACCTTCACCACTTCATGATACAACATTTTTTCCCATTTTGACCATTTGCTGTCTAGACTGCAAGTTGTGTGTGATCGGTACTCTCATTTACTCTTTACGTACATGCTTTCTAATATAATGTGGCCTTCATTTCACTTGAAGCCCATAGGTAATTCTAAAACCCAAAACATATAGAATCATTAGCTCCATCAAAGCAACCCACAGTACATCCAGAAACAGGTTATATAACTGCAGATCTGAGGGACTCATTCATGTCCCAGATTTACAAGGGGATGAAAAACATAAATGTCCTGAAATGCAATCCAGTTACTGGACAATTCATCTGGTTGTCACAATTTTTTGTCACCACTGAAATCAATATGATTGAGAAGATTTGAAAGAGGAAGAAAAGGCAAAAAGAAATGAAAGAGAAGTCAGTGGATTTCTCCCAATGCCCAGGACAGTGGGCACTGGAAAGATGAGAGAGGATTATTTGTGATGAACAAGTACAAGCACACCAGAAAACAAAAAAGGCCATAGAACTGCTCATGAAACATTGACCTTTCTTAGAAAGATTTTTAAAGGCCAAGGCTTCTATACTCAGATCTTGACTTAGGGAAATGATGGGCTTTGTTCTTATGTACAGCTTCAGTATTAATTTATTTTCATATGATCAGTTTTTGAAGTTCAGAATCAAATTATGTCAAATTAATCAGTTCTACAACAGTGCTCCAGTCTTCCAAATTCCTGTTGATTACAGTGAGTCTGCAAGCAACATAGCAGGTCTTAGAGCTTCTAATTACCTCTGAGAATCAAATCTGATACCTCTAGATCAGTTTAGCATAGCTCCTACACAATATCTCTGCATACAAATTTGATTTGTGTCCTACTCAAACATACAAATTAAAAAGACAGAGACAGGTTTGCACTTTTAGTCATATGCTTCCAATGTCTACATGACAATTACCTGTGCTTTTGATTCTATACCTACTATCGCAGTGAGCCTACAGGTATGTCAATCTATTAAAAACTAGGATCAAGGTCAGCAGACTTGCCTTGACAATGCAATTATTCAAGTTTATATAAATTTAGAATTCTTCTTATTATATTTCCCCAAGTACTAAAAAAATATTCTCTTTAACAGCAACAACAATTGATAAAAAGAGTTACAGTCTTACCAGTCTAACAATCATTTTTAATTGCTATCAGATCTATACAAAATGAAACAGTATTTCCAATGTAATACAAGTCTAGTAGATGAAACAAAAATTAGTCCTACCATTTTGGCATTAAGTATATTTTAAATGTTCTTTTTTCTCATTTGAATAAAGGTTGTCATTAGATGGATCGCTTTCTTGACTGCATGCTCAACAGTGTATTCCAAACCAACACTGAAATACGTTCTCAGATAATGTCCAGCGTAACTCCACAAAGGCCTAAAATGAACTAAGATGTAATGAAAACACTGGGGTGTGATTTCGTATAGATCTCAATGATCTTGACATTGGAGACCAAGATGCATGTGCTCCATAATACCTATTAAGATTACTGTAGAGTTGTGGGATTTTTTCTGTTATTTCTTCTTTTGTTTGTTTGTTTAAAAACCACTCTCATTTTATTAAGATATTAGTAAAAGTCTTGTTATAATTTCAGTTTCCCATTCAGGCTGACTTATGGACTTCCCCCATTGTTTATGCCTTTTCAATGCACCACTTTATAGAGTGTAGCCATGAATACATCAGGATTTGCACAAAAGAACTTGTGTAAGTAGATCAATGTCAGCTGACAAAATAGCATCCTGATTTAACAAGACTTTTTCTTCTTCAGGTTCTCTCAGTCTGCTTTGAATCAGTTACAGAAATCAGGGTCAGAAAGTAGGCTTAACTCAGAATTTTTTTTGCAGAGATTTTAGCAATGCCATGTTCAGGTCTTTTCCTGGTCTTTCTGAGCCAAAGCCTGTGAATGTATGATGGTAGATGCTAAAAAGAATATCTTAGGAAAAGGCCACTCCTAAAACTCTAGGTAATCAACAGGAACAAAGTATTAAAATAAATATCCAGATATGATCAAAACAATATTCGAAAATCCAGTGTTGTCACAGATTATCATAATTTTTGCCTTCAAATTTGAAAAGCTATAAAAATCAAAATCAATAATAAAACTTTAAATGATGAAAGGATAGTTCCTTAAATAGATACTAACAGTTTGTAGGCATCTCAAGCTATAAGGGCCAAAATATCCTAAACCCTGCAAAGTTTTGCAATATAATCTCCTGATGATTTTCTTTCACTAAACTGGTATTATATTAATCAGGACCATACATAAACTCATCTGAACTATTCTTTTTTTCTGCATTTCCCCAACAAATATTTTCTGCTTTTTAAATATTTTGATTTTCATGTTGAAAAATCTGCAGACTAAATTTATACATCAGTTGCAATGAAAATAATGTCTCCTATTTTATTATGATATCCCACAACATTGAAGGCAGATGTTGGTGGCATGGCAGTAGAGGCCACACGTATTTCCTTACATGTTGTTGCTGTGTGACAGATGGCAGCAGAGGGGCAGTCTGACAGAATGGCATCTATCATGGAAGTGCAAATGAAGTAAAGGTGTGGAACTGAATTCCTCTGTGCAGAAAAAAATGTACCCACTGACATTGTTAAATGTTTATGGAGACCAAAGAGTGGATGTCAGTACAGTGAGACAGTGGGTGGTGCATTTCAGCACTGGTGACAGTGGCATGAAAGACAAGCCATTTTGAGCAGCCATGCAGATTTTTGCAAGTGTGGCATGCAGGTTTTTGTTCATCACTTGTGAAAATGCAAAGCTACCGGTTGTGGCTATGTTGAAAAACATTGTTTTGCAGCTGAGAGTTTGCTCTATTAAATAATGTTATTATGAAGACATTTCTTTCATAGCAACCTGTTTATATTTGATAACAGTACACAGGCATATCAGCAATATAAAATAATTTCCCTACATGCAATAGATGCCAATTTTTTATTTTTGTTCCTGGTTACTGCAGAAAGGAAAGATGTTAGTCCAGTGTATGCCAACAAACAATGTGCTTTCTAGTTCTCAGCAGTAAATATACCTGGAATATGCACAGAAGTAGCACTCATCCTGAACATCCATCACTATTGTGATAGTTTGAAGTGCATCTGGTCATCTGGAGTATATTTGCTCTAGTTACCCAGTTCAAGTCATTTTCAGCTATTGTGTGTGTCATCAGATGACAGTAATGAAAATAACTGTGGTCATTATTATAGGATTTAAGGCTTTGCCATCTGTTGAATATTAGCCTTTGCCTTCCCCCAACTGGCATGTAGTTGTGCCAAAATCAATACATAAACAATGTCACCATACTACCCTTGTATATATTTGTTTATCTCTTTTGCTTTTACATATCCTAAGGAATCACACAAAATACTTTTAATAGAGCCAAGTAATCACCAAAGGAAAAGATCAGGCAGAATAAATGTAGTTCAAGGATTGATAGCCAGTTACAATGCAACGCAGAACTGGGGACTGCAGTCAATATTTGCCATTACAAGCTATACATTCATGAAACATTAGTGCAACTGTGTTGAGCATATGTTAAGATACAATTATGTCAAACACAGATCCTACCAGATTTTTTACTATCCAATCAACATCACTTGGCACACTGTAAAGCATCTTAGTTACAAGGTTATGTAGAATACCAGCACAAAACATTGCAGTACAATTGAATACAATATTCATTCTTACAAAATATCAATGTTTTCCCACAAATACAAAGTGGATCAGTATCTGAATGCCTTGTATGCTTGCCCAGGCCTCCTTTTAAGATTAAAAATAAAAAAATAAAAAATAAAAAAATGTTTATCTGTTAACTCCACCTCACATAGACTGGTGGAGTAGGCTGTACCTTCCATAGCAATATGTACACTGCACATACCATACAAGAGCTCATTCTAAGCAAATTCTTAATTTATGTATTACTGCTCCCCAAGCTGGACCAGGCTCTGAGCAACATGATCTAGCTGTGGATGCCCCTATGCACTGAAGGGGAGGTGGACTAGGTGATCTTTGAAGTCCTTCCAACTGAAAGATTCTTTGATTCTATCATTTTCTAAGAATCCTATGGTACATACTGATAAATACTAGGTATTAGTGATGACTACTTCAACAATAGCATATGACTATCAATGAAAATGAACTCTGTAAGATATAGCAAATCACAATTACCAAGGAACTTTTGAGTATTCCTTGTCTAGATTACACTGGCAGGGAAGATTGGGCAAGAGACAAATTGTTTTAGTATGATCAAAATATTTTGGGTAGCATCCATAATCGTAGTTTCCTGACCTGTTTCTGCCTGGAATGTACTATCTTCATTACATTTATTTTGAATATTATTATTTTGGGAAAGTTGTGGCACTATAGTTTCATGATCCAATCAGTAATGAGATTAATGAGGATGCCTCATGCTATTGTCCTCAGCGAAGGAAACCACTTTAAGTAAGAGTATCATTGTAGTGAATTTGATTGAAGAGAAAAAAATTGTGAAGGAGATTCTACTAAATTTCTAGTACCAAAATGACTCCGTACTCAATTCTGAAAAGTCAGATGAGCCATGAACAAGTATAACAAAAAACTATCACTTATAATAAAAAAAAATACTGAGGAAAACAAGCAGAATTCCACAAACTCCAGGACAAACTGCAAGACTCAAAATACAGCCTGACTTTTCTCGAAAAATAGCATGTTTTGTTCCCAGAGCTTTTAGCCGTACGCTAAAACAGAAATATTGTATAAATCATTCAATAACATATTAGTGCTAGAAGTCAAAAAAAAAAAAAAAGCATTTCAGTAAACATGTAAACACTGTGTTCATTGTGATTGTTAAACACTTGGAATTGTTTTTTCAGAAACAAACCAAAGCTTGTCAGCTACCGAATAAACGTACATTAAAATGTAATCACTATCCCTGTTGATCTAGCAGTACACTAGTACACTGACTGCTCAGACAGTAAAGAGTTTTAACAGCAACAGGTATCAGCTCTATATAAATAATGCAGTTTGCTTAATTCAAGATTCTAGAAGACTCTCATGTTATCTTTATAACCTAAGATCTCAGATTACTTAGACAGAGCATCAGAGGAAAGATGAATTAAAATGTGTGGAACTACTTGCAGCATTTTCTCTTGGTTTTTTTTTTTTCTCTTCCCAGTTTCTTCTCAGCTGCGAGAAGAACCATGTCCACACATATAGTAGCTCTAGGATAGTAGCTCTAGGAAACAGCAGTCTCTCTGTTTATCTTGCTGTTTTTAAGCAGAAGTTCCACCCCTGAGGAAAGAAACCTTCTCCATTATGTCTACTAAATATTTACCTAACTATAAAAGATTTTGTCATCAGTAAATTTGGGTTATAGAATTGTAAAATCATTAAGGTTGGAAAAGTCCACTGAGATCATCTAGTCTAGCTGACAATCCATCCTTACCATGCCCAGTGACCATGTCCCCCAGTGCTACATCTGCACATTTTTTGAACACTTCCAAGGACAGTGACTCCACCACTTCCCCAGACAGCCTATGCCAGCGCATCACCACTCTTTCTGAGAATAATTTTTTCCTAATATCCAACCCAATGAAACTTAAGGTCAAGGATATTTTTAAGAACTTCTGTTTTATCAAAATATTCCCCAGCAGTGTAATTCTTTGGTACTAGGTAGATCAGAAGGGAAAAACAAAAACAAAAACAAACAAATAAACGATGTCAGCAACAAAAAACTTCCCCATAATGTAAGAAAGGCAACATGTAACTGACATTTCACCATAGATCTGTAGGAACTGTAATCAGGCTAAGTGCTATCAAATGTAGCTGCAACTATTTGCAGATGATAAAATCCACCTACAAATATTTCTTAAATCAAATTTGAGGATTAGAGGTCACTCTGCCTAAGAGCATTTTAGTCTAATATTTGTCAAGGTTCTGTCACTCAGGATTTTTATAGTTGCTTTTATAAGGAAGAGTTAAAGATTCTAATATATTGCACACAACCTCTTTATACTTGAATGCAAAGTCATGGACAACTTAAAATCCTGCCAAGAAAAATAGTTCTGCAGGCCATCTTCACTGACAGAAGCACAGCTGGAATAAGAACCTTCACTAGAATTTCCACTGGAGCATAGGAGTATAAAGACTGAAGAAACAGCCACGTAACTGGGCAACCTGTTGTGGTTTCTGGGGATACAAAATTTGACCAAATTAAAGGAAATTATAAATCCAGACTATTCAGCCATCAGTGAAGTCAAGATGAAAAGCAGTGGGATTAAACAAAAATCCCAATAGTCTCACTAGACTTTGAAGCAGATTTATGTTTCAACATTTCCCTCATTCGTCCAGGAACAACCTAGAGACAAGGACCTTTATCTCAAGTGGAAGGACACTAGCCTGTGTCATCCATAGCTGTAAGTATAGAGAGCATATTATGTGAGGGGAAAACATGATAGAAGAAACATTAGATAACAGAAGGCATCAGGCGATAAGTCCATTCAGGGAATCCATGAGAGTGAAAAAAAAGGCTGTTTGAACTACTACTCTGAAGAAGCCCATACTCAATGTTTTCATGAGTACTGCGTTCACACATAAGCAAAAATTAGCTTTGTTTTGTTCCAACTGTCTCAGCTGGTTAATGCCCCCAAGATTAATTCTCTATTACAGATCCAAATTTTCTGTAAGCCAAAAAATAGCTCCAGCTAACTGAGCCTGGTCAGCATACATACCCTCATTCTGACTCAATATCAAGATATATTTCCTTGTTTAGTTCCACAATCAGTTTTACACAAATAGCTTGAAAAAAATAGTGATTGCACTATAACATAATGAAACAGAATTAAAGCTTCTGTCAGAAGAATTGCTGTGATCTCTATTTGTTAGAAGTAAACCAAAAGGCCATAAAACAAGTTGTATCCAACCAATATGCTATAGGGTAGAAATATGCTATAGGGTAGGAAAAAAAAAAAAAACACGCTATAGGGTAGGGAAAAAAAAAAAAAGATAAATATGCTTCTTTCTTATTTCTGTGAAAGATCCTAAGGCTCTAGCAGACACAGTGAATCAATCAATTCATCTATACAATCAGGAAATATGGTAGTTATTGCACATTCATTGTGATGTAGCATTCTCTGAAGCCAAATTAAAAGAACGGGAGTAAGATATTAAGAAAGGGCTGCTTGTAGATTGACACATGCCATTGTGCTACATTAGATCAATTAAACTATCCAGATAGTCCTTTGAGAATAAATGGGTATATGCTCAAAGAATATATCTGCACAATCTGATGAAGACTTTGAAACAGCAATTCATCATTAGTTTCAACATGAATGGCAATAAAGACTGAGCAAATGACAAATGTTCTATGCAAAGTCATCCACTGTAGAAGAATGGAAGAGATAAGACACTTCAGCACTTTCCAGTAATGACTGAAAAATCACAAAGCCAAAACTCCACGGTTATAGAAATATTTCTCTGAAAAAAAATGTCCTTTGCCATTAGAATTGCTCAGTCTGCTTCACTAATCTTCCCCAAGTGCACAACGTTGCCACAAATAGACTAACAGAAGTAGCCTTTTACCAGCAACAGACCTTGTAGTAATTATCTAATACATGTCACTATTTGGTTAAAGGGGGATGTAATGAAGCACAAGAACCAGCACATCACTAGAACTGCCTGCCAAATAATAAGGAACACTTATGTACCACACTAATTTAAAAGGATTCTGAAAGTGAGTTTTCACAAGACAGCCTCAAGTTCAAAATAATTCTACAAGCAGTTCCCAAGGAGACATTATACCACCCATGTCCTCTGAACTCCTTTTGTATCTTTCATCCTGTCACATCTACTTCTTCCTCTTCCCTGACTATGCTTTAAAGTAGCAAGCTGGGTGTCCAATGAGGGCCAAGAAATGATTCAGGAGGGACCATAAGATCTACAAGCATTATTTTGAAATGGCTTAAGCCAGTCTCCTTTCCCATGGCCATAGATTGTTATTTCCTCCATCAGTCCTAACACTAAATGGAGCCATACAGTCTCATCAATTTGCTAATCCAAAGGAAAACCTTTTTTTTTTTTTTTGAGGGTTAGCTTTCAGTGTAAGTCATCACACAGTCACATGCTTGTTGTTTCCAACACAAGAAGCAGAAAAAGTGTAGAGAGAGAAGAGCAAAACCACCCTTTCCTTTGCAACAGTAAGACTAACATAACCTGAACACATCATTAGTGCCTTAGAGGAAGCTCTGCTTTTACAAGCAGTTCTGTTCTCCCCAGAGCAGAAAAGTGAGAAGCTACTCCTAATTAGTAGCTGAAAGTGTTTACACTAGCCTAGGGACTACTAAATGCTTGTAATTTCTGGCAGAAACTCAGATCTTCCAGAAGCAAATGCACATTCACACCAGTCAATGATAAGTATTGACTTTCTCTCCCCAGCCTCAAGGGAATAAGCTGCTGCCAAACCTCCAGAACAGCATACATGCAGGGGAGCCCAAGAGGGTCTCATAAGTTCAGAAAGCTTCAAATAAGGGTACTTCCTTCATACAAATATAGTTTTTCTTTTGAGGAATGAGGATCCAGAAAGAGGCAGAAACTCAGTGCTTCTGAAGACTGCGAAATGTCAGTACTTTTCCATCCCTGAATAGTTCTGCCAAAAACTGCCAATAGCTTGAACATAAAGACTATTTGATGTTTCAGCAGTCATATTCAGTTGCCTCAGAGAAAAACCTAGGCAACCTGCAGTGACAACACCCAGAGCAATCAAGAGGAGTGTGTAAACTAGACACTTGCTCTTTCTAGCACTGGAAGCTGTTAGTCATCTATGCGCTACACATCAGCACTACAACAGGAGGTCAAGTACCCTTCCTCAACATAACCCATTCAGCTTCTTAGCACGGCTATGAACTTAAGTTTTAAAGGTGAAACTGCAAGGCTTGAGGGAAAATGAGGAGCACAGTACAGCTGTGTCAAGCAATAAGACCTTTGCACATTTTGTTGCAGATGGCAAAATCCCAAGTCTTTAATATGGAAACTACTGCTGGAGTTAAGACAGGGAGTAACTGAAATAAAATATTCAAAATTAGTGAAAGCCTGCACTCTCCCACTAACAAGCCAGTGTCAGTGAAAGTTTTGAGGGCAGATAAGCTGGTATTTTCTCATTTGTGCAAAACATCAGCATCTTCCAAAACAAACACTTTCTCTTGCAAAAGAACACAAAAAAAAAAAAAAAATGGTTTCCTTCCTTTAATTACCCTAGTGATTAAAAGGCAGAATATTGAAATTAACTAGAGAACATTTTGTTCTTTCTCTATTCCCAAATAGTTCCTTGCTTCTCATTTGTTTGGCTTTATTTCATGAGCAGGTAAATTAATCCTCCAAACATACTCATCAACAAAGATCCTTTTTAAGTGCCAAGGTTTTCAAAATCTCATTTTCCAAAAACTTTACAAGCACACATTTTAACACCTGGCAGAATTGTCACAATGAGAAATTTGGTAAAAACAAACCTTAATATTTAAATGCGGTATTACAAAGTAAGGATGTCAATTTTAGTCAATAAAGCAGTCTGCAGCACTTGGAACTTTCCAGGGGGAGGGTTTTTTTCTAGCCAAGCCAGCAGTTGAGATTTCCATATTCCAGATTTCTCCTAAGTGTGCACTGTGATGGCAGAATGATAGTATGTCGACTTTAGTGCTATTGTCAACATAGGTTGAAATTACTCACTGATAAAGTATGAAATGATTATGCCTTTTTTTTATTTTAGAAATTTTTTTTAAGAACTCTTCCTTGTTGGACAATTTTTAATACATAATAAAGGAGAAAATGAGTGATTTTCTTTCTGTTGAGTCAGACTTTTTGGTCACTTGTCCATCATCTCAATCACCCATGACTAAAATTCATTCATGTAACTTGTCCTATCTCTATCATAAGTCTTATCTGAAGTCCTCTGTCAGAAAATGTCTGTTAACTCTAAATTGTTTGAAAACTAAAAATGTATTGTGGAGAGGCATCTCTTCATGTTTCAGATTTTTTCTATGGAACTGCTTTTGATCACTCCTTATGAGCAGATGTTACTGAGCCAGGTGTACCTCTACATTTGACAAAATTGATACAGGCTGGACATCTTAAGATTTGCACTGACAACAGCCTTATATAGCAGAATACACCACACCATCACTGAAAGATCACAAACAGACCTGTTTTAATACTAGAATAAATTCAGTAAAGATCCCAAGAGCAGATTATATGTGGCAGTAATTATCAGCAGAAATACACAGACTTAATGTCTAATATCCAACATGCCACATCAGCAGTTAATCTTAAAATTTTCAGAGAAGAATGACATTACTACATTACTTTGGGATCAGTAAAGGAATTAAAATACTTTATCTAGTGATGTGGAATACCTTTGATCATAAAGACCGCGTATTTTTGTCTTTCTGTTGCACTACTGTCCCAAAACTCTACAATTTGCAAAAAGTAGGCATTGGAGAGTTCAGGTTCAAAGATTGGTGCAGACCCAATATGACAAAATATGAGCTGTGCAGGACTTATGCTAATGATTTGTAGTCTGTATGGGAAAGTCTCATTCTTCCTACCAGGTCCCCACTCTGAAGTACCACAGAAAATTTCTCCATAAAGCCTATTTCATTATGCTTTGCATTGAGGTAGTCAAAACTTACTTCTACTTCTGTTTATTTCAAAAGTGTTTCATAAGCAAGAAGCTTTAGAAAACCAAAGCATATAGCTCTTTTATGGGTTACTTTTATTTACAGTAAGGTTTTGCTATGAAAACTCCATTGAAAGATTTTTCTATTTTCCTAATTTTGTAAATCTAAGAAGAAAAGCACATCCAGAATATTAATCAATCCCTAAATCAATCTTTAAGGTCAAACAGAATTTTTGAAGTTGACATATCTGATAAAGGATTATGACTCTAAGAGTCACCCCTGTACCTTAAAAGTAAATCTTAGAAATGCCAGATGATTCCAATTCTAACAATAAAGTCAAGAAAAAAAACACTTTCATGAAGTACATTTCAAGTTTTTTCAATAAGTTACTCAGCTACAAATTTTCCAGAGCAGGTGTTGAGTATACAAGTATAACAGTTTCAACTTTAACTCTTGTGTTACCATAAATTATGTTACCTAGCAATCAGTTACATCTGAGAATGCAGTAAAAATTACAAGCAAACTAAATATAAAAATAAAAAACAAAACAAAAAAACTATTCCCTATCCTTCCCTCAGCAGAGCATTTGGGAACAACAGTAGATTGCCTTACCCACATGTGATATTTGACAGTATTTGAGGAAGTATAGTATAGTACGTCAATATTTCATTATCTATTTTACCTTCCTCTTGGGCTAAAAAGAAGAGTCCCACATTGTCTTGTTATTTTATTACTTCACTTGTACCATTCTTTCATCATGTATGATTTGTATAAGAGTGAGGCTTCATTCAGAGAAGGAGAAGCCAGCTTATTAAAGCAGAATATCAACCCATTATTCATTCGTACTATATTGGGATAGATCCCTTGAAAAACATGAGCATCCAATTCCTTCTACTGGGAATCTGTACGTTGAAGTATATTAGTGTGGGCTCTGTGGCCTACTTTTCTTCCATTTCTTCACTAAGATATCTATCCTGAGGAACTAAGATTATGTTTGATTCTCCCTTTGTCCAGCTGGTACATGGTACTACCATATTGATCAGTGAAAGAAGAAATTGGTCCTGATGTTGGCTTCTTTAGGGAAAGGATGCATTAGTATTAATGCTCTAATCTCCTTTGGAAATGAAACAGGAGATAAGAGCCTGCTCCCAAGGAGAAAACATTGAAAAGGTCATTTTTTATAGCAAACAGAAGAGCAAATATAAGCATAGAGGCAATTTTGTGCCAAGTTCTATTTTGAGTTCTTTTTTGTTTTTCTAAAGCAAAAATGGCTGATTTTATTCATTTTTGTGCTTCAGTTAAGATTCACCACCTTTCATGATGAATGAAGTAAAATGGGGCTGTTTTCATGAAAGCTGCCATTTGTGCTTTAAAGAAAATGCTCTTGTCTTTTTTTTTTTTTTTTTTTTTTGCATAGTGCTTAGTCCAAAAAGTTATCTGGCAAGCTTCAAATGGTGCATATAAGTAGTCAAAGGGGACGAGTTCATACTCGACTGACTTTAGAAGTAATAGATAAAATTCATTAACATGTGAAAACTTATTTTGTAGCATAAGTCAATACGAGGCATACTTTGTGGCTACATCTATACGGAACACCATATTATAGTAACAAATCTGATTTAATACCCTGAGGCATTTGAACTACAAGTATGCATATGGTTCTAGGAAGTCGTGGCTTCAGGTACTAATCCAGTTTTATGAAGTCAACAATAAGAGTATTGCATTAGGTACTTAATACATAGAAAGTGTATCCTAGGAAAGCAATTACTTGTAACATAATCACAACAATTTACTTGTCTTTACAGCAATTGTGATCCAGCCTTACAACTACACTATATGGCAACCAGGAGTGTAATTAGTTTAAAGGTAAAGTAAAGCACCCTAAAAGAATATTTTTATTAATTTAGCTTAAGAAATTCACACTCACCAAAAAGTAAAGCAATTCAAAGTTATGATTTCCATGGCAAATGCAACATCCATGCTGCATGTAAGCTTAGAAATATCTGCCAAAGGAAGTGTTAGAAAATTCTCTGTAAGGTAAAAGGGGACTATGTTAAAATTCCTGTGAGAATCATCATTTCAAATTCTCTGACTCCTCTCTGCATGTACATTCTTATCAGGACATTGCACAGACATACTTTTTTGCATTTCATACTAGACTTCCACTACATTTGTAACACTGTAGAATATTTCACTCTGAATGTTAAGCACTGGAATTCTAAAACCTTGCTCTTATGGAAAAGGCTTACCAGAGCAGAAGCTGAGTCGTATTAATTTATTGTCATGATGAAAAGAATAGTGAGAATCAGAAATGACACTAACTCTTTCTATTTTCTCCACTAGTTTTTGATTGCAATCATTGTGGTCTCCATGGATGTCTTATCCATAACAGGCATACCAGCATTCAAAGCCATTTACTGAGAGTAAAAAACAATTCTGATCAAAAATGTGCTGCTGCCAGGACTTGGCATATTAGAGCGTCTGAAAAGATTGCCAAGGCTGGCATGTTGCCTGTGTTGCTCAGGGCTACAAAAGATTGGCATAAACTAAAAATAGTTGAAAAGATCAAATGTGTTTATTTTTATGAGGTACTTTTCTTTAAAAACACAACTTGCCTATCAGATCACAACAGCCTAATGTGTCAAGGTACTGATGATTTCTAGAATGGGGCTGTGGATCATATGGGTTGCATACAGTTTGAAAGGATCCTGCATAATTGGACCTATGGCACACGTTGACATGTAAAATGTTACGCACAATGTGGACTTCTAAAAAGATCTAAAGGAATAAGAAAAGCAATTCTCACTAAAAATCTCATAAATCATATAAAAGTTGATGAAGAAAAACTAAGGACAGTTCAAGAATTAGCATGTGATTGAGAATTTAAAATGCCGTGGCTTTCCTATACCCACAGAGAATTCAAAACTTTAAATGCACAGCTGCTGAGCCATAGCACAATAATTTTTTTCCCAGTTATGCAAAGACCCTCTCCAAAATTTCGAAAAGGTTAAAATGAATTTGTCCCAGTTCTTGTAGAACCATTTCATTGCATGGAGACAAAAATATATCCATTTTCTTCAGAATTTTTAAATTGTTTTGCTTCCAGTTTTGGTGTTTTCCTTCTATCATGAAACAAAACTGTACAGGCAAAAACACAGAGAGAATGATGACTACTCATATAATCATAGAACCAAAGAATCACAAAGTTGGAAAGGACCTACAAGATCATCTAGTCCAACTGTCCTTCCATTACCCTTGCTACCACAAGCTACTAAACCATATCTCGTAGCTCCTCATCTAGATGCCTCTTGTACACTGCCAGGGACAGCGACTCCATCACCTCCCTGGGCAGGCCATTCCAGTGCCTCACCACTGTCTCAGAGAAAAAGTTTTTCCTTATGACTAACCTAAATCTCCTCTGGCACAACTTGCGGCCATTTCCTCAGGGCATATTTGTTGCCTGGGAGAAGAGGCCAAACCCCTCCTCATCACAGCCTCCCTTCAGGAATTTGTAGAGTGCAATGAAGACTCCCCTGAGCCTCCTCCAGACTAAACAATCCCAGCTCCCTCAGCCACTCCCTATAAGATTTGTGCTCCAGACCCCTCATCAGTTTCATTGCTCTTCTCTGGACACATTCCAGGGACTTGATGTCTTTTTTGTAGTGAGGGGCACAAAACTGAACACAATACTTGATGTGCAGCCTCACCAGGGCTGAGTATCTGCTGGCCACACCATTTCTAATGCCAGCAATCAAAATCAGTCAAAATTGTCTAATTGGTAAATGCAATAAGCTCGCAAACAGTATCAGAGGATTTTTCAGAATACAAATATTACATTTTAATTAATTTCTTTAGGATATCTAGGAAAGATAAGCATGGAACAGCTTTCTATTGGATGTTTTATAAATAAAAACGTCCATTCAGTCTAAGATTAAATGGTTTCTTATGATGAGCTGTTTACAAACTTTAAGTCTAATACAGTCTTGCAGAAGGAAAAATATAGACTGAACACAGCAGTAAGTTAGTTAGTTTTCCAGCATCTACAGTTTCTGCCAGTTTTTTGCCTAGATCTTTGTCTAAATTCCTTTGAACCACTAGTTTCATAATTTACAAATTCATATTGTATAATCCCCAAAACTCAGGGTAATTTTAGGTTTCTTCTAGTGGATTTTCATAAAACTGCCAGAAGCTCCTTCTAGGTTCTTCTAGGTACATACAGATGGTGTAACTGCTTTGAACCAGGATCCAGTGATCTCTGGCACCTGAAGGATCTAAAAGTACTGCAAATTTACATGGAGTTAATTCAAAAAGAAGAATGTGAACTACATAATCTCCCACTGTGGAATGATATTGTGTGTTTGAGGAGGAAGCAAACCATGCAGACTAGAAACCTTCTTCTAGCAAGCAGTTATAACAGGAGCAGAACTATATCTAAGGGACATTATGATTTTCAAAGACATTGCTATTCAGATGTGGAAAATGGAGGGAGTTCAATTTTATTTATATGATACAGATGAAGTACTGACTTTCTCAAGGCAAGTAAACAAGAAAACTTATTTCAGTAAGATGATTTTTTCTGGAGAGCCAATAACAGTTCATTTCACAAACTTCTCTCAACTGCTGATCCACACATTTCCAGTTACTGGTTTTTGGGCAGCTGCCGAGTCATCACAGTGACTGACATCTTTTTCTTTTCCCCATATATGTTTGACTTTAAAAAAATAAATAAATAAAACAAAAAATTTTAAAAAAAGCTTATTTGGTGCATCACTAGCAGTTTTCAGTACACTGGTTATTGTGCCCTACAGACCTCAGAGTGGAATTCGACCCTCTCTTGGCCCTCAGAGGCAGTCTCCAATTATTATCTCTACAATATTGGCTTCCTCTGCCTCTTCCAGAACAATAGCGGGTTGGACACTGCAAAGAACAGATGCCAATAAACTCACACCTACAGCTCTCTTCCCTACTACCTGCAAATGTTTTAGCATACAGCAACAGTAAATAGTGCCTTTTAATGCTGAACTAGATCTCTAAAACTCTGGATTCAGACAGACATCTCTCTTTTTCCCTTCCTCTCTGTCTCTAAGAGATACAATCGGTATGTACACCAAGACTTTTTTTTTATTTTATTATGCTGGCAGTAGTGGATTTTGTCCCTGTTGGTGGCGGTGATCACATCTGCATTTTATTGGCCTACTTCTTATAGAGATTTTTTGCATGCATGGATGAATTTTACTATGAGATGTTTCATACTGAATATTGGCCATATGGGAAATACGTTTGTGATGACAGAGAATGATGTTAAAGATATCAACACAATTTAGTTCCTCCATTAGGAGATTCACAGATTTTAAATGACCTTTTTTGTGTCTTGTTAGCTACGTAGGTAGGAACACATGTTAAAGGAGTGTTATCATGCATTTAGAGACATCCTGATCCAACTAGAGTGTCACTGATGGAGTCCTGATTGCGATACACTTCAGACTCTGACTTTTTCTCCTGTTTTCACCAAATCTATATAAATAAAAACATAAAAGCATGTTATTAGTGAAATGACTTGTACAGTAGTGCTTTTAACTTCTTACAAATTATATCGCATCTGCCATTAAAGAGGAAAGCTATTTTAAGGGATAGATTCACTTTCCACATGCTAAAGAGAGAAGTTATTAAAAAGCTGTCCACCATAAATGTTTGTAGTATATCTGATTTTATACTCTATGTTTAAAAGTTATAAAAATTTTTCTTCCTAAACCAAGCCAGGTGTTCTCATCAGAAGGTAACTCAGGATAAAAATTATCTTGTGCCATGCTTTAAACAGAAATAACACTAGGACTGATGATCATACAAAATAGTAATACTAATGCACAGAAAATCTTTTTAGCAATACCACATTTAGAAAGATGTTCCAGTTTGCAAGCACATTTTCAAACACAGAAGTCTTTACCCACTCACAGTAATCCATACATTTAATATCTAGCCCCAGATCAATCACAAAAAAACTTAAAGCAGATCACCTTGATCTAAAGGCTACAAAACTTCATAAAGTTAGCAGCTATCACCTGAACCATCATAACTCTCTAAGACTGCCTCAAATCCAACATAACAATACTTGCTGTACACTTTGAATATAAGTCCATTAACAGGCAATTGTAGTAGATTAAGAACACACATGTCAAGTCTGCCTATTTATCAGGTGACTTAAACAACTTCTGATCACCAAAGCACACAGGATCAGGACTACATCTCCTGGATTCAGTTCAAAGCCTGTTGGAGCTTAATAATTAACTTACATAAAACCTAACTTAACATACATAAAACCTAACATAATTAAATAAAAAACCTTACATAGTACAGATTTTCAAATTAAAATATTTCTGCCATTCAGCCTGGCACAAAAGATTCTGGCTCATATATTGATCCAGAGTCAGAACTTTTGTGAAGAGGTTGCTCCTGCACACATTATGCTACTCCTCCAAGTGTGTTCTCTACTGCTCTTGCATTGGAGAGAGGAATTTTGAAAGACCTTCATGAAGGCTGTGAGACCATCATAGGAAAGTTCTCCTGGTGTTTTTGGCAAATCTAACATGTTCCCAAATAGCTACAGGTACTGAAGGTGAAACTTGATCTAACTAGTAGAGCAGTCAGGTTTGTCTATCAAAATTACCCTGAAATCATTATTGAAGTAGCATGAATAAAGTGGTCACCCAACCTCTTGAGTGCAGTAGTCACTTAGTCTCAGCCTGAAAAAAGTCTTCTTTGCAGAGTTACTTTTTAGTCTGAGAGTTGAGCAATTCTACAACTGTTTCTGCTCTGGTTGGTCCTTACTTCTTTGCTTTTGTAAATGATAAATAAAGTCACCCACTTCACTAGCAGAGATTTGTAAATCTCTGTTATCTAACATGAAAAGAAAACATGAAAACATTTGATCCTGGTTTACCTTGGTCCTTTAACAGTATGAGAAATATTCCATCAAGAAACAGGAGTCCCATTAATTCCTGTAGAACAAATACTCCTGAAGGATAGATTCATCAAAACAAGAAAACACCATCTGGCATTAAACTTAGCAAATATAATAATAATAAAAATCACAGATAACTGTAATGACAACTTACATGCCTTATGCATTAGAAAGTGCATAAAATGCATGATTCAGCATGAAATATACATAGCTTTATGGACTATGCAAGCTCTGGATACTAGTTCCACAGCAGGCAAGCTGACGTGTTCAGAAGAAAGATCAATCTGCAACAGAAAGCAAATACTAAAAATACCTCAAGTATGAGTTGAGAGTGAATTTCTTGCCTTCACCTGCCACCACCCCTGGTCTCTGGACAGTCTTCCCTCTGAGAGCCATGTATACTGTAAGACTCATTTCCCTAATACACCCTTGTTGCTTTGTTCTGTTCCTCAGGACTATGAACTATACTCTGCTTCTTTAAAACTTCACTGTTTTCTAGCACATTTCATGTGGTATATCTACATTTTTTGTCTGTCCTAGGTGAAAAGGGGAAAACAGAAAGTGGTAAAAAGTGAAGCAACACAAACCATGGCTTTTGAGAGATATTAAATATTTGTCCTAGATTCAGTTGCAATTTTTGGAGGAGGTTGGTTCTTATCTAGCTCTGTTTGCCAAAGCCTTACTTTACAGGGAGGATTTCCAAAAATAAATGCAAGAAAATATTACTTTTCCTTTCTCTAAATACACACAAACATTTAATGCACTAAGCTAGGCTACTGTGCAGGCACATGCCTGGTTATTGTGCAAGCAGCCACATCTGTGCAGGTAATATTAAAAATCTGATCATGTACACAAGATGCTTTAAATCAGATGATTAATTACTTTTAGAAGTGGGGTTCTCTTTCTGAGATGAAAGGAAATACTTAAGTTAGTTGAGATACCTTATTATTTCTCCATAATGTAAGGAGCTTTAGGGAAAGATTAGGTTTATTAAGTCAGACTCACAATGCAGGCTTTCAACACTGCCATTTCCAATAAGTACACATTTGTTTAATATTAAAGTTCCCTTTCAAAACAAAGTAGTTAAGCCTACCCTCACATTTATACATCTGCAGTTTGTTTGATAACTTACAACATAATTACAGGCTGTCCTCCCACTAAATGCTGTATTCAGACTTATGAAACAAGGTGGTAAAATGTGCGCTGGAGTCTGAGTACTAAGCCCATAATTTTCCACAAGTACCGGGAAGAAAAGAAACGGAGGGGAACCCTGCTATTTAAACTGCTCAGTTATCATGTTTCCCTCCCCCACATACACAGTAGCATATAACCCATTCATATTTCAATTTTACATTTCCTAAACTGTCATCTTCTCATGTTTCAAGTTCATCTGAAATGCAGTCTGCTTATCTGAGCAGCAGTGAATGATTCTGCAGATCAAGTGAGGGCTGTCTCTCCCCACTGATAGATCTACAGCAAATTTGTTGGTGAGATAAGGCAGGCATTGTGGGGCTAGGTGAACAGCTTAGAGAGCTCTGGAGGGGAGAAGTGCTTAGACCCCTTTCTTGCCACGCAAGTTCAAGCAGTGAGAGGATCATAGAATCACAGAATCATAGAATTACCCAGGTTGGAAAAGACCTTGAAGAACATCAAGTCCAACCACAGCCTAACCATAGTACCCTAACTCTAAAAACCCTCTGCTAAATCATATCCTTCCCTCTCTACTGGAGATGCAACTAAAAGGAATAGGTAAACTCAGGTAAAACTAGAGCACATGGAGTGGCTGAGTGGCCTCACTTCAAACAGGTTTCCTGCATAGGGTGGCCAACCCTGGGGACTCACAGGAGTGGCCAGTTTCCCAGAGCCCTGGGTTGCCTACTGGGTGTTGCATCACCACCCACTCCTTTCTCTGGAACTGCTTGCTTAGGCAGGGAGAAGGGGTCACATGGAACCTGAGCTCTTCCCTTCCTTAACCCCCAGCCCCATTGTGCATGGCTCTTGTGGAAGAGAGCCTTTGTACTCTATTTTCCTCAGGGACAGAGATACACAAGCCAGAAACAGAGCTTTCCACACAAATACACTCTTTCTAGTTTTTCTGTTTCTTTGTTGTTGGGCTTTTTTGTTTGTTTGTTTGTTTTTTGTTTTTTGTTTTTTTGAGTCCATTCTGTTATCCCATAATCCTTAACCACCAGTCAGAGGTTCTGAACGGTGATTTTGAGCTTTATGTATATGTAAAGCTCACCATGTAGAAAAACGTTCTCTGAATATCTGTGTTCTGTAAATGTGTCAGTTCACTTGGTGCTGCTCCAAACTGCATTTGTCTCATCCACTGCACATAACTCTAGCAAATTTTTCAATTTTAGATTTTAAAACCTGAAAGTCACTTCATATTCTGAACACTTACTGAAAGAGGAATGACTATTAAAAAGCATATTTATCTTTCACTATATTTTTTTTCCACCTTCTTTCTTCCATCTAAACATGCAACATAAATATCAATGAAAACACACTCACTTCTGATTCCATTTTAAAATCCCTCATCTACATTTGGCACGCTGCAAACATGAAAGACTTAGTCTGCTGTGAGAAGTATGTTGCACCAGAATAGCATATTGAAAGTAGGTGTCTGACTTTCATAACAGTGGTAGATTTATCAAGGAGGGGAGAGATAAGATGCTGAAAGCTGCATGCATTATTGTCCTTTGTTTGCTAAAGCATCTCTATAAAGCAAGCCTAGGAAACATGAGTCAGTCCTCACCTGGTCTAAAGTATTCTGAAAGGCTGGGAATACAAGGAAAATGTAGCCTAACTCACTTGCTCACTAAAGTCCTTCTTACTTACTACTCTCATACGGATTTACCCAGGACACCCACCTCATATTTTGCCTGAGCTTTCAAAGACAAAGAAAGAATATTTCAGTCATGCCCAAATTCAGACTGTTTTTATCAACATGCCAGACAGGCAGGAAAAAAAAAGAAAAAAAAAAAAAAAAAAGTTAAAGATGCAAACTACAAAGGAGTTATGGAAATCTGTTGAAACTTTGTCTCCATAAATTACACACAAAGCTGTAGCCTTAAGGAGAATTTACCTTCTGTGTCTGCTAAACCAAAGAGGTAACTGGCAATTACTCAGAAAGTGAGGATCTGAAAAGGTAACAGCATTTCTGCTCAGACCTGTATGGATGCAACAAGTGGAACACAACTGTCCCTGTCCCATTTGAAGCCTTAATCCAGGGCTTTTATAGAACATTCAACTCCCATCACTGCCTCCAGAAAGAAAAGATTAAAAGGTGTTACTAAAAGTGAAAGATACAAATTTAAATGGCTAAAGGGAAAAAAAACAGAGAAAAACAGAGGAGTCCATGAAATGTTATTTCTTTTTTTTTTCCTTGAATTTATTTATTATTATTATTATTATTATATTTTGGCAAGCATTTTCTCAAACTATGTCAAAGAACTGAAAAAACTCACTGCATGTGTTACAATATCAGCAGAAAAATATGGCACTACTGTAAAAGAAAGGATGTGGAAGAGCCTGTCAAAGTACATATTAAAGTTTCCATACAAGATTTACTATAATCTACATACGTGCACCTCTCTTCTATCCATTGAAACTGGACACGTGAGAGTCTGAAAGCATATGTGATATTGATCATTTTAAATGCAATTTATGTTCCTTTCCCTAAACCTTCTGTATGGTAACTGTTGAGTCACGGCCTGAGCCACTGATTGAGCACTTGGGGAAAGGACTGGGTCAGTCCTGGGAGCACAGGTGAAGGCAAATCACCTGTGTGACCAGAAGGGGTGGAGCCTGGCTGCACTTCTCTTAGACCTCATTTAAGGGCTGACTGCCACTGTGGAATGATCTAAGGTTGGAGATCCCTCTTTTATGGAGTCTTTCTTTTAAGCCTGGATTTTTGGAGATGGGTAAGTATCTTTACTTCTCCTTTGAATTACTATCCCATCTGCAGTAGTTCTTTTGCTGTTCCACATCTGTATTGCCTTTCCACTGCATGAATCTTCCCTACTACTGTAACACCTTCTCCCAGTAAAATTTCTTCCTTTGCATATTGTCGAGTATTCTAGCTGTTCTCTCCATATTTTTCAATTGTCCAGAAAATATCTTTCAGTGGTGAAATAGACTGTGATACATACAGCTGATCTACCTGAGAGATGTTCTCTATGACACAAGTTTGTATATAGACACTTAGATACTTTGGTTTTCATATCATTACCTAATTTTCATCTGCCAATAGTTCAAACAGCAGTAGTTAAAACAAGAATGAGATATGATTTTCAGAAAAGGGAAGGAAACACATTATAACTAATTCTGAAAAGACTTTGCATCTGTGTACTGACCCACCTGGTGTGAAAATAAAAACAGAAAGGTGCACACACATCATTCTATGGTCTGCATAATTATCTGCCCATACATTTTGTCCCCTGCAATTATGTTTGCTACAAGGAAAGGTACAGCATTTACGTCTGGATTCACAAGAAGGTGATTTTTTTTTCTGCAATCTCTGCCAGCAGCAGCAATCAACTACTGACAGATGTACTATGAATCAGACTTAAATTACTAGGTGGCTGGGCACTATATTGCTTGGTGTTCCTTCAAAGTTCAACAGCAATGATCTTTGGCAGCAGTGCTCCTGCTTCCCCAGCTAATGCACTTATTGGAGGTTTATTCACACTGCTCTGTTTCATAGCAACATCTTAAGTCATCAAAGTGAGCACCATGAAAAAATAAGATGTGACAACAAAAGTTGTTGTGAATTCCAGTTTCAGTTTCTTGATCTTGGAAGACAAAGTTAAAGCCTTCTCCTATTGGAGCTCTCCTCACCACTTGCAAACCCTCAGCACCATAGCTGAGAACATCAGCACTCCAGTCACAGTTCTTCTCTCTAGATAGAGCTCATTGCCAGAAGGATGGCACAAGAGCTCCTGCAATCCAGAAAGATTATTCAGTTATTTAAGGCTAATGATCAAGGCAAAGGTGGATGCTGACTTCTCTGACCAGCCATATGTAAGGCAGAAAAGGTCAAAAATGCTGCTGTAAAGACAGGTAATAGGGGAACACAGTTATTTCTCGGCACACTGGGCCCAAAACTTGAGACAGAGCAGGTCAAGAAGCCAAGAGCCCACATGACCTCTGATCTATGGAGTGGGAACTGCAGCACAGGGAAGAGAAAAGGGTTGAAATCCTTCTCATTCGAGCTTCAGAAACTTAGTCAACTGCAGACACGTTATCAAGGTTGATTCATGATTAGGGAAAACTCAATATCAGGCAATTATATACTACTTGCCCTATTCCAGGCCTCCTCTTTTACCACTAGGAAAGATTTTTTTCTTTTAATACCATTGTAATAAATAAATCTCTTTCTCACAGATAGTGGGAGCTTGTTTATGAAAGAAATACTTTTACGTAGTCTCTTTTCAGAATACAACTGCACTAGAAAAGAGACCATGTAGTTATATATTGACACTAATGTAAAACAAAATTTTCCATACCACCCACTGCCTGCTCAGTGTTCAGCTTGTAAGGGACTAACTTAGGTTAAGAAAACATAATACTCAGGAGTGAATTTTCAATTATTTCAGATTCCTTCAGTTACAGTAGAAGCCTGAACACATTGCTAGTCCTACTAAAAATATGTGTACAGGCTTTGTATGGTACTACTGATGTTTTCCACTTATAATTAAACAAGTTGTGAGTGAAGATGCTGAAGAACCAGTAAGGAAGGAAACACTGCCACAAAGTATTTTTATTCAAAGAACACTTCAAAATGGGTTGCAACAAGTGTGAGTAGTAGAACATGCCAGTCAACAAGTCAAGGATAAAGACAGCAATCTACAAATGCTCCCTTAAAACAAGGTTAATCAGACCATAGCAAATACTTAACAGCCAAACTTTCAGCTAGTGTCAGCTTCCCAGACAGTCACTAATGCTGACTGACATGTAAAGATATTGCAGAAATATCAAACAATAGTTCAATTCTTGAGGTCCTGACTCATGCATTTTACTCAGTTGTTGGTAGAGCAATTTTTTTTATTGAAGTCAATTCATTCTGACACCCTGTTCTGAATGCTTGTTGGACTTAGCAATAATAATTCCTTCTGCTTCTTTTCATGTGTTATCCCTTCAGCCTTGATCCTTTCATCTGTGTCCTCTGTAGAAACGATGTGAAATCCCTACTATATTTCCAATTATTAAGACATCTGGAGATGGCAGTGAAGAGTCATGACAACTAAATATAACAAAGGATCCTACATTTAAAATGCGATATGACCTAACATTTACAGAGAGAGGAGAATGTCATGATTATAAATGTATCATCTGATAATCTACTAGTTTTCACTATCTGAAGTATGTTTAATTAAACTGAATGAAATAAATTTACTCCTATTAGTCAAATAATTTATATAAGACTTAGTTACCGATGGAAGCTCAGGATGCTAGGGGGCTTAAAACATCTCTGTCACTTGAGAAACAAGTAAATATAAAGCCCAGGTCTCCATTAAACTGCTTCTGCAGAAATTTTATGTTGATTGAAATTTTAGTCAAGTAAAGCTGAGATACAAAACATAGATTTATAGATTATAGAACCCTTTTTCTTCTGCAAAGAAAGAAAATGGCTTATTATTTTTAATCTTTTTTATAAACCACCCATGTGTTGCAATTTTAAGAAATGAAACATATAATGTTTAAAATCAGGACAATAGGGAGATACGGACAGCAAATACTTTGCTACATTTTCTCGTGGCTTATGGTGAACAACCCCAATCTAGCAGCTTGGCAGAATATTTTGTTCTTTGTGCAAAAGGGGAGGATCGAGGACATTTTTTCATGCCTCTTAGATAAACTCTCTATAAACCCCTGGGTGAGCTGCATCGATTTCTACTAGTAAAACATTGTATCCTGAGTGTTTATGGTTTGTAGGCAGCCCACTGTTTGCAGGTAGCCTTCATTTTCTGCAATTCACCTGGTTGTGCAACACCATGAGTGCTCTGCTCTGCCACCTGTCAGCCACAATCTAGTAGATGTGCAAAGCAAATTCTCTAAATTCTCATCAATTATTTCCCTTCAGGATCAGTGAACTGAAGGTTTCTCAAAGGAAGGAGGAAAGTCTGCTTTTAAAGCCTGTATCATGCTGCGCAACTAGTTTACAGCTTGTGTCATGCAAACCTTAATCTCTTCACAACCTGTCTAGCTGCGTCTTAGTCTGTTCTCAATATCGTCTCTCAACTGAGTGATCTGGATTTCTCATGATCTAATCATATCCCCTGTCATCTCAGTACGGGTTATTTCCCCTATATCTTTATCACAGATACATCCTTCAAAACATCAGTTAAAGACAATGTGACAAAATCAGCAAAAGGCTTTGCTTTACTGAGTGCAAGCAAACTAGCTGTTGGGCATTCTAGCAAAACGCCGCAGTCCTTTTTCTAATCTTTAATCTTAATGTTTGCCTTTTCAAAGCGGCTAGTTGCTTCCTTCCCACTTATCTTCTGAATCAGATAGTGACAGTGTGTTTTTATACTGCATTGCATTTTCATAACCCATGTAAGCTGAAATGTTGTTTGTGTCAAGTTTTTCCCCGTCATCGACTATTATAAAAGTAAGTATTCATCCACTGATATTCACAAAGCATTTTTGTGTTTATCCTTGGATATACCTTCAAAAGCAATCATTCTCTCTTGCTTAGAAATATAAAAGCTTTTCAAGTATATTACCACCAAAAGAGCATACATCCTTGGGCTCTGCATGTGCTTCTTTCTTTGTTTTTCACTGTGGTTTTATTTGAATGTTTTATTGATTATTTTTCCTCTCAGATCCAAAACCATAAAAACAGGAAAAAATGTCTACTTGTAAGTGATAGACAAGGAAAACGGCAGCAAGAACCCATAACTAAGTCTGAAAGTTGAAGGAAGAATCCTAAAGAGATGGCATAATACAGATACTGAGTCTCTGCCAGTACACATATAAGAAATTGCCTTTCTCAAATTTAGCCTTCCTTGTAGGAGAAAGAGTAAAGGCAGCAAACCCAGGTCTTTGTGTGAGCAAAGAGATAGAGGCAAGAAGAGTAGACTAAATAAAAGCAGCACATCACCGGAAGCAGGCTGGCCCCTAAGAAACTGAGAGAAGTTCATCCTTTCCCCACATGGGAAGGAAGCAGGTGAAATATCTGCTTGAGGAGGGGTGCAGTTACACTCTATGTATCCAGACATTTCACAGGTACACAGTGCTGCCTTCAGTAGCTCATTGCTGTGAATGCATTATAGCACAGCTATCAGCCAGACACAACCAGCCAATTCACAACCAGGCAGACTGAGTACTTCATACATCACTCTATCAAGGGCTTTGCCTTTAAATCCTCTTATTTCTCTACCTCAAAGGCACCTCAGTATGTCCTAGTTGAATTGGCTGCACCATTTATCAATAACAGCAATAGCTGCTGCCACATCTTGCAGTTACTTGGAACTGTAGCAATCTACCTATAAGGAAACAGTGGAAAAAAAATCAACAAGATTGCCTCAGATCTGCACAGCTAACAAAGGCAGGGCCCTGGTTTAGAGAGACCAATAACATGCTCCAATACAGCAAATTTAAGTGGATGTGACATTGATTTCTCCTGCAGCTCAGTTCCATAATTAAAGCTATAACGAAAGACTGATTCATTGTTCTACTCAGGCACATTCTCACTGCAGTCAGAGGAATCTGCCCAGTGAAAGACCAGGGAAATGTGAGCAGCAACAGCTGAAAGGTTTAACCTTGTTTGGTTTATTTCTAATCACTCCCTTTTAAAAGCATAATTAAAGCCACTTGACATGTGAGGTGACATATACGTACTCCAACATAACACGAGAAAGAAAACAAGACGAACTCTTCATGAACCAGAGCCATGATTTCATCTTGGCTCCTGATTCAAGACTCTCTATCCCCTGTCTCTGTAACCCTTCCCTACACCGATGCATTTGCAGAGACCCTTCATTGTTCTCCCCAGCTTGCCCCTCAGCCTTCTCCCCTCTGCAGTACAGAGGAGCAGACATTTCCCCCACTGCTGAGAATTGGACTCTTATCCTTATTTGATTGATTCCCCTTTTCTGAACGCTGGAGATGACTACCTGGTACTGTCTTTGTCACTGTGTTACTGCTGCCTTTCATAATTATAGGACACTGATCTCCCTGTGTAATTTAAAATGAAGTTTAAGGATTAATGACATTACATTCTCTTTCCTCCTGACAGAGTTGAACTGTTTTCTCCATACTGTTACATAATTACAATAAACTGAAATTTCTGTTGCAGAAGGAACAGTAATACTGGAAGCAATAGTGGCATGATTGTGCTGCAATATCAAATGTATATTTAAAATAATGGTAAAATTTAAATGTTTAAATCTTTTGTTGTCGTTGTTTGTTTTTTATTGTTTTGTTTTTTTTGTTTTGTCTTGTTTTTTACATACATTCAGAGGGCATTTAATACAGTTTAAAAATAATGGAATAGGTCACTTAGCAGCAAAGCAGTCAGAGAAGCTATCGCCTATACAGCAAAATATTAATGCCCTTTGAAATAAAAAGGCTAGGGAGTAGCTCCCTTTATTGTCTAATGTTTTGTACATTTGCAGACCCAGGTCCAGAAGTATTTATCTTTCACCTCAAAACCTGATTGCTGTGCTAATGCTATTTAAAACTAAATGGAAGAAAATTATATTCTCCACAAGAATTCGATTTATTCCTTTCTTTGGATAGAAAAAGAAATAATAGTCATTTTTATTCACACAAAACCCTGTATAGAAACCTCTGTGTGTAAATCACATTGGGCCTCTATAATTTGTTATTAGCTATTGGTTATAGCTGGGATAAATGCATGGGAACACTATGTATGTAATTGTAAGCAATGTCACATTTGGATTTGGGACTCAGAACTCCTGCAGCTTTCTACAAATCATTACTCTTTCTCTAGTTTGCTCTTTTTCCTGTAAATCTTTGCGCAAAAGCCAAACAGGAGTACTTTTCTTAGACACAGGAAGAGTCAAATTAATTCTTGGAGTGAGCAAAAAAAGAGAACTCCCTACGCAGCCACATCAACCTTGTGCACAATGTATAAAGCAGCATTTGAGAAATTAAATGTGCTGAAATATTCAAGAACTATTCAAGTATCCAGTGACCCATAGTATGCCTGGCTCAACATGAACACTCTTGACAGGGAAGCCCAACATGTTTTCCTGACTTCTGACAACCAGCGTTCCAAAGGAGATAGTTTAATACCACAGACCACACTAATCCTCATTTTTCTCATATTCTGTCTTGTGATCTTACCCATTATGCTGATAGTATGCACAACTTAACATGGGACAATAGGTCCAACTTACTGATACACAGCTACAGAGGATTTCAATAGAAAATTTTAATATTTGTGTATGATGCTCAAATACCACCTTCCCAAATGAAGTAGGAAAGCCAATGAGTGCAAAGATCTCACTGTGCTGTTCTCTTTCAGTCATTAGCTTGAAATGTTCATCTTGAAATCCAGAATGCAATTTGCAAGATTTCTTTGCAAAGAATTATTAAAATGTATCATGGAGAAATATTTTAAGTTTTAGCACATTATAGAGGTCCAAATCCATATTCGCTTTGCATGTAATAAGGGTCCAGACCAATGAGCTTTAGTTACATACGCAGGTAGCACCATACATGATCTTATACTTTATATGTAAATAGCTAGCTGAACACCTATTTAGGAGTTAAGTTTACATGCCCCAGTTACAGAAATTCTGCATTGAGTTTACTTAATTGCATACTCAAAGCCTTGACTTTCTGTTTGTTAGTCTGATCTTTATTGGATTTTCCCTGGATAACAGATTCCCAGAGTACCTCAACCTTTGCATTGCATGAAATTTCTTCCCCTCTGCCTCTTATTACAGCTTCTCTGGGGCAAACACATTGTTTACTATCTCAAAGCACGTTTCAGCTCTGATCTTTCTATTTGCAAAAGCACAGAAATCATTCTGTTGATCTCCAAACTGTCAGCAGCAAGAAACAGTCCCTTGATCTCTTGGTATGGAAGAAATTAGAGCCTGTTTTTGTGCCCAGGGTCTGTAAAATGGGACATGTATGTGAAGAAAGGCTCCTTGCTCTTTCGCCTCTTGGATATACGTGGAAACACCAGGCATAATGTAAGCTTCAGCGATTCATTTTCAAAGAAACAGCAGAAGTGGCTGCATCTGAACCACAATGCAGACAGCCTGGTTTCTTTACTCAGAAGAAGCCCATGCCCCTCTGGACTCATTACCTTACTCATGCATCTAGAATTGGGCTTCCACAACTAAGAATTCTGAACTGTCTCACGTATTTTTCCAGCTGATGATGTATGTTACAGTCCACTAGGAACAGATCTGAAATAATTTTATTTCATCTCACCTCACATCAGACAACACGTTAGCACATTTTAATGGAGTGGTGTACAGTCTCTCTTTCACTTAATGAGACCACATTCTGATGAGAGACTCTAGTGGGTTAAGGAATCATAACCATAATGAAATCCAAGGTTTTGGGTTTTGGTTCATTAGGTAACAAGGATTGCTCTTCAGAATGTTTGGTTCCAAAAAGGAATACAGATGCCAAGGCTTTATATCTCTCTGGAGAGTTTTTCCACAAACTGTCATTAATGAAGAAATGTATACCAAGGGGAAGTGGGAAGAAAAGAGGGATTAAAGAATTCAGCTGTGCTACAACATATTTATCTATCCAAACAGGATAAAAAGTTTGCTTCTCAGTTGTGGAAAGGGAAAAAAATACCTTGTGAACTGCTTTTGATAAACTTACACTGGCTAAAGAGCAGATTCTGCTTCCAGAATAACACATATCTTACATATATCCAAGGTAAGCACACCAGCTGACAGTTAGATGTACCCCTTTCCACCATATAAAAAAAAACATGCAAACAACAGATATGGTCAACATGCATATCACTGATCTTTCATGGATCTTTTCCCAGAAGAAAAGAGTGTTTTAACTGCACTAGGAACAGACAACAGTGAAAAGGAGGCAAGTTCATTTTGCAATACATAAACCTACTAAAATAGTATTTCCACCTCAGAGTGGAAATATGATAAAAAAATGTTGAAAGGTTCTTGTAGAATATTCAAGATATTATCATATAAATTCTCCTCACCACTATAATTTGCATAAACTAGCAATAATTCTGTTAATAGAGGAGGATGGAAAGGTTATGGATTTTCTTGCCCAGATATGTTCCCTCTGGTAAGGTAAGCCAAAAAGCTATACAATTTTAAGGAAGACTGAAGAAAAGCAGATAAACCAAGGCAGGAATTTAACCTCCAGTGTGTTCATCTGCACTTTTTTTCCCAGAAGCTAAGCCCTGCACTTGAAGTACCACGTAACCATGCTCATTTGAAAAATATTAAGCAACACAGGAGAAGAAAGAGCAGTTTACATACTACAAAATAAGCATCATGGCTTCCATTCACAGCAAGGGAATGCTATAAAATCAGAAGGAAGAACTGGAAGCCCTGAACAGTTTTTATTGCTGCAAAATACAATAAGATTTTTTGGTTCTTCCTTACATGTGCAAGTCATGGGCTACATAAAGTCTCACAGAGAAGAATATGCTAATACCTTCAATTTGTGAAGAACTGAAAACAAAGTACAATGGATGTAGTCAAAGCATCCATTTCCAAGGTTAACATTCAGACCCTAATAGTCCTCCCAGACATAATCATTGAGCAGAAAGGATGATTAAAAGTCATAATACATACTTTTTTCCAAATCCCACACTTGACTTTGATCAGAGCCTCTGATTACAAGGCACGCATAATCAAAAATACTGTAATTAAAATGCATCAAAGACTGCTGACCTTTTGGTGCAATCTTTAGTGTAAAATTCACAGTATATAAACATGCTTTAATTTACATGAAACATTTATCATGCACAAAGAAAGGTAACTTTGTGACATCAACATAATTAGTCCTGGCATATTGACTCTACATGTCAGCCCTTGGCTGTGAGCTAACTTGTGTGAGATCTTGACATAATCATGTTAAGTGCTGCCAGTTTGTGTAGCTGCTATAGAATAAACAGGAAAAATGGTATCAACAACGTAGGCGTATGTTCTGTGCTGCATGTTAATGAAGCCATTTGTACTAAAATTGTTGATATTTAGGATTTTGCCTTGTTTTAATGATGAAAACAATCAATACTATAGAATCTTTTAAAATACTTTTTAAAATAGGCCATTAATTAACCCATGGATTATTGTAGGGAGAGAGAAACATTCTTTTTGTAAATACATTCATTTTTCCAAGGACTTCTCTATTCCTTCTAAAATGTTGTGATTTACTGGCAGAATAATGTGGCCATTTTATCACATGAATAAATAGCCATAACAGCTACAACATAATTTACAGACTATTTCAGTTCTTCTTGAACCAAACCACCTAATAAAAGAAACTTGTCATCAGAGAAAAATAAAATTTAAAAAATCAGACTTATGTCCACAGAAAGCAGTTTTTCGTTCTCTCAGCTTTATCTAAAAGTTATTTAGTGACAGCAGGAACCTCTGAAGAGGTTTCAACTTGGCCGGTATTCCACTTTTTAATTTACATATTTGATATCCTACAATCACCTTCTGAGATCTTACAGTACTGCCATTTCTGGTAGCAATAAGAGATAAGAGGATGTACTTTGCACATTCCTAATGCCTGATAGAATTAAAATCCTGTATCTTGATGTCAGGAGAATTTTCTTTGCAAATGTAATACAGTGGTTTTTAATACATGCAAGGTTTTAACTATCAATTTTTTGTTTTTATTGTTATTATTATTATAGACAATGCAGTATTAATGTTAATTTCAAAATATATCTTGGAACTTTGATGATCTAGAGTAAGGCAGCAAATATTACTGAGTACAGAATAATGATGAGACCTCATTTTAAGGCATTAAAACACAACTTCAGGCTTCTCCTCTATTTATAACACACAAACATCAAAGTCTGACTGCTAAACACAGTGATGACATAATCATAATACACAACCTCAGCATCGGCAAGATCAGTGTAATAAATCTAACATTATCTGTTATTGTTATAAAATACACTTGCACATGCTGACTGTTTCTGAAATGACATAATGTTAGGAATTTTAAATGTGCCTTCAGCCCAGAGCACTGCAGGGTGAATAACTTTTATTTCCTAGATCTGAGCCCACTCTAAATTCCTAAGCCAAGCATTAATTTAGACATTAAATTTTCCTTCTCTTTAGGATCTCACTTAAACGAAATCACCTTTTTTTCAAAATTTAAGAAGAGAATAGACAATCCCATAATAACTGCTGCTTTCTCCACATTTATGAGGAGTGACTGGGAGAACTAAGGCTGTTTAGTCTGGAGAAAAGGAGGCTGAGGGGAGACCATATTGCTCTCTAAATCTCCCTGAAGGAAGGTGGCAGCAAGGAGGGGTTTGAACTCCTTTCTCAGGTGGCAAATTTTAGGGCACAAGTAAAAGATCTCAAATTGTATTAAGGGAGGTAATGCTAAGGGATGCAGCTTCATAATAGGACTCAGTAGTCAGGCTGATGGTTGGACTTGGTGATACTGAAGGTTTTTATTCCAATCTAGATGATTCTATGATCCTATAATTCTAATTCTGAATCCTCTGCAGATGGTGAGTGCTCCTAATCCAAATCCAGCTGTACTGCTAATTCCATATGAACCTGTACTATTGAGGTTCCATACCTTTAAATCTGAATCCTGTCATAAAGATTGTCTTCAGAGTCCTTTTCCATGTGGATTTAAACCTGTGTCTTGACAGAATACTCTTACAATGTTATTATTTTTCTTTATTTAAAAATACCTCTGCAACTTGGCTTAATCTTCCAAAAAAACAAACAAAAAAAATAAAAAGAATAAATAAAAAAAACTTAAGCAGAGCATCCTAATAACCTGACTGTTCTGGAACAGGGGTAAGGATAGAATTATATAGCTCCCTATCACAGAACATTTTTAGTGTGTTTTATGGCACTTGTTCTGACTCTGGTAGACAAAACTATATTAATTTACCTAAAAATAAATTCTTACTACCACTGGGACATTCTAGAGTAGCCTGACATACAGTAACGCCTTAGAAGGGGACTGGTAGGTTCTATGTTACCTCTGCGAAACCCATACTGATAGCACATGTACAGTGTTTCAGATAACACTAGGTAAGCAACAGAACTGAGCACTGTTCCAGGGTAGGACACAGTTGAGGAGTACACATGCACTTTAGTTGCCCAGCCTACTTCTGTTGGCCCTGGAGAGCTAGTGAATATAGGCAGTAGAACTCAGACTTCTAGCTGATCAGGTCAGGGCCTATTTAGGCTCCAGTAACCATAAATACTTTAGGTTCAGTTCAGTTGCACAAAACTGATACTTTTTGCTTCCACATGCACAAATGTAAATGTAAAGTAAATCTAAATGTAATATAAGAAAAACAGGAAATCCAAGCCCTTCTCAACCAACATCTTGCAGCCGTGGCCATCTGATTTTCAATTGACACCAGGCAGCCATGCTTAAGCACCTAGATTTAAGTCGCTGATCTGGAACTAAATCTAAAAATGGTGACTTAATGGCCCTGTTCTAAGGCCTGGATATTCTGTTACTCTCAGCAGTTTAAGTGAGAAAGAAAGGAAAAAAAAAAAAAAAAAAAAAAAAAAAGGTAAATTAAATTATTTTTGTGTGCAGCTGAGAGGAAAATCATCTGTTCGACTTCTTTTCCTATTACTGCCCATTAATTGTATAGATTTTACAATTCTGCAAATCACAGACTTATTTCTGACATTCCAAGCATCAAATCAAACCTAATTCCAGGATTAGTCTTAAACTTCTAGTAACTCTCCATCCCCTTCCTGCACAGTATCTTGCTCTGCTGCTTAGGGCATTATCTGCACAGAAAACTTACAACAAAGCAAGTATTTTCAATGAAACACCTCTGTTCTGCTTCTCCCTCTTTATGTCTGCATATTCCTTTATAGCAAAAGAACATTTCAGGAGAAGCTGTAGTATGCCTTCCTGTTTTATATTATGTTTATTAAAAACTCTTCACAAGCAATCTTCACAGTATAAGTAATTAGTGAAATTAATTTACTTTACCTTTTATATTACTGCAGGGATTATTGGTTCAGGAAACTAAATGTAATTTATTTCCAAGTATCTCAGACATTTCATCACTTTAGTATTCATTCCTCAATGCACAGACGTAAATTTTAAAACTTCATATGAAGTTATGTACAAAAAAATATTAATTGTCAAATTACTCTGGTGATCTGTGTTTGTTTCTGACTCCACTTTATACATCAATGTCTTCAGATTCTCTGATAAGATATGCAATCCCTTCCTCTTTCTTCTCCTATATTTCAGTGAGCTCTGAAATAAAACAAATAGGTGACACCAAACCAGAGGTATAGGTCTCAAAAACAAGGCAAGGTAATGCAAAATGTTTTTCTGGCACTATGTTCAGTTGCAATATGAAAGGTCTTATGGAGCAGAAGTTAAAATTCTTCCTGACAATCAACTTCCTAAGAAGTCATTTAAAACATGATGCCAAAATATTCTTTATGGGATTCCTTAGATTTCAGAATTCCTCGAGCAGTGACAGCTGAATTCCTTTAAATGCAAAAACTTGAGAAAGTTTGCCAAACTTGTGTTTTACACAGTCCTCTTTTTTTCCCAGTCACTTTTTTTAATGAGGAAATAAGAAATATTCAAGAAACTTCAAAGTCTTTCCACCTTTCATTATCTATTTGACCTATACTAAAATAAATAAATAAATAAATAAAAATAAAATAAAATAGTAACAATATTGGAAACTGGAGTTTTGTATCAGTACATAACCCATATCCTGTATTCCAAACAAATTTTAATTTACAATAGGCTGATTTTCATGTCTGACTTCAAAACATTCTTCATCAATTGCTGATTCCTGATTTCTGTAAGCTTCTATGACAAGTTCTAATTCTTCTTGACCTGTGTTTCTTGTGTTTTGTTGTTGGGTTTTTTGTTTGATTTTGATTTTTGTTTGTTTTTTTTTTACTTTCCAGTCTTCTCCTTTTTTTCCTCTTATGTTTAACTTGGAATAAGTTAAAAACCTGAAGTTTCAGTTTCTAGAAACCTCATCTGCACTCTAGGCACCTATTAACCTTGCTCCTGAGTGATCAAGGAGAGTTTTTATCCATGTAAATGTTGTTTAACACCCTTGAAAAGTTTTCTTCCAGATTTGTCAGTGCAGGAGAGTGTTTTTGTGTCCAAGGCTTAGTCATGGAGTCACTGATTTCATTAAGAACAGAATTTTTCCCTACATGCCAGTATCTGATGCTTAATCAAAAACAATGATTTACAACTGTGCATGCAAAAATGTGCAGATTCTCAGAATGTCCCTCATTTGCCTGATTACCATTAGGTATGTAACCCATATATATACTCCATTAATAACTGGCATCCTGCACACACTCACTCTGCAAAATTGATCATCCCAATATCCAGACATTCTTAAAGCAATTTTTTATCAAAGTGTTTTATATGCATACATTTTATTATATTTATAATTTTGTAGGCCACCACAACCTGAATTGGATTTGCCAAAATTTCTTGCCTTTCATACATTCCCATCTTGACTTTCCTGATGTAATGTGTTTGACACAAGCATGCATGTTATACATTATGATTTTATAGATCAGCTTATTTCTGATACATTGTCAAATCCTTATCAGAAAGGCAGTTAAACAGCATGTAGAGACACATCGTTATCTATTGATTCAGTAATTCACAGAAGAAGCCAGGCAAACATGTCAGATGTTGCTCTTTTTATAATCATTTCTAGCCACCTGTGTTAGACTGAATTCTTCTGAAATTTCATCCTGCTTTCAACATGCCTACTACTCTCTTCTGGAGGCTTATGATTAAATCCTGCATAGCAACTGCTCCCTATATACTCACTCACTGTCAGGAGGTTAACTGGTAGATCTGCATTTACCACATTTTCTCCCAGTCCCCAAAGCCTTCATTCCCTCTTCAATGATAAACAGAGACCTTAAGAGCACCACTCTAAGTACACACAACCCTCACTTCCATCTCTGCATGAGCTTTCTCTTCACTGTTCCCTAAGCACTACATGCAGCAAAGCCACACGCTTTTTCCTGTTATTCAAACACTACCCTGCTGAGGGAATGAAAATGACTGGGCCATCTTTATAATAGTTATTGTCAGAGCAAAGCCCCTTGGACAAAGCACAACAATTTCACCTTATACAAAAAAAATACACTACTATTTGTGTGGAGGAAGGAGAGGTAGATAAGCCCCAAGCATCTCTCATATTCAAAATTCATAGCAATCTCTGCATCCAAAAATTGCATCAAGGCATCAAGTCTGAAGCTCCTTATAACTAACAGAGGTTTAACAAGGATTTCTGTCATCACCACGACATTCTGAAAATCTTAGTTTACCTCTACTTATTTTTAGACATGAAAGAAAAGAGGATTTCTCTTTAACAAGCTTTAAAGAAAAAACTTCTGAAGATAAAAATAGTACTCCAGTAATAATATGCTGAAACCTCAAAATACTTCATGCTAATTCCTTAAAATACTGGATGGTAAGTTTTACTATTTTAGTTACAAACAGGATATATATATATATACCAGCATGACAGAGCTGTGGTCTCCTTGAGCATATCACCACAAAAGTCAGTTTCAGACTTATCAAATGTTACAACAGGAACATTCCTCATTACAACTTGCATGAAATTTCTTTAATACTTTATCCATAGATCACTATTTATAGAGAATATATTATAAGATCTCCAACACTTGAGGTTGATTTGCTTCATTACTGTGGTGGGCAGCAGAGATAAGAAGATAAGAAGATACAGATATTCTCATGCATAGGAGGCATTCTGGACTCCATTCTCTTCTCCAGTTACTCATATATCTAAAAAAAAGTCCTACATTAATATTTTTCATATTTCAGAAATATTTTTCTCTGATCAAATTTAATTCATTCCTGACTGGGTAAGAAAAGAGTAAGTCTGAGTGTGGCATAAGATGTGGGAAAAAATGCATATTTAATGATACTCAATTTGTGTAACACAGTTTTCGACTAGAGCACCAAGGAATGTAGTTCTCCAACAACGTTCTTCAAAATTGGCTCATTCCCTCCAGTATATTTCTAGTAGAGCTAAAAAAGCATGTTTCATCTTCCTACACTGAACACAGTATGATTTCTTCATTGAAGAAGAAGGGGGAAGTGTAGGGAAAAAAAAGTGGTTAGCAATGCTAGTTTTAAAATAAAATATCGTTACTTTTAACAGGATCTCAAGACCAGGGATGGCTTTTGTAGCTACTCAAATGAGTATGAAGGTCACTTCAGTAAATTTAGAATCTGAACAGAATTTTAATCTTGGTAAAGTCCATTTCAAATGTTGAATGATTTCTTCTCAATAAAATTTATATAAATCCCAAGCTGAAAACCATTTAAAATGTATTAGTACGTTCTACTTCAGTTTACTGAAACACATTACAGAAATAGGTCTTCTGAAGTACATACCACAACCTGGTGTTTGCTACTAGAAAGAAGGGTTGATTTTTCAACCCAAAAATCCCAGATATATATCATTTCATTAAAATACATGAACAGAAATCCCTTTTATACCAACAGCTAGTACCCTTCACAGAAAGATTTATGTGTATTTTTCTAAGGAATTTTCTTGTTTCACACTCATAAACTAATGTTTGTCTTCTAAGTAATGTATGATTAGTAGATATTATACCAAGAATAAATGTACTGAGTGATACTACAATAAATCTGTAAACTTCAGTCCTTACAAAGTACTCTGTCAAATACCCTGTAGCAATCTATAATGTTTCACACTGTCTTCACACTATCAATGAACAGCATAACACAGTGAAAGATGCATGGAAGTTTTTCCTATATCCAGCAAATTATGTTTCATAGACAAATATTTTTCATAGAATGGGCTGCAGCACAAAAAAAAAAACTCCTGGGAATTGTAAATTCAGGATAATTTCTATAATATCTGTAGATATATTTATGTCACATCTGGAACATGAGGTTCTAAACCAATTTGATAAGTAGAGAAATTTGAACAAATGCTAGATCAAGGGCATTTTCTTCAGCATCAATAAACCCAACATGCACCACAGCACAAAGTTATGCTAACAAATATATTTTCAAGTATGATCCTAACTTCAAATAATAGAACAGATCTTGACTATAAATGTTTTTATGTGGTAGCAACAGCAAAATACTCAATCTGTGGTTATGCTCTCTACCTATTTTAAATGTAAGCTTTCTTAAACTTTGACTAATCCTTGCAATGTTTCTTTACGATACTAGTTAACAGAACATTTGCAGCTGAGTAAGTACTTCAGATTAGAAACATCTCTTATCTCAGCTATTCATGTCATACCTGAATCAACACACCTGCATTTCTCAAGAAGTAGTAAAAGGGTGAGAGCCCTGTTAAAGGTTCCTGTTAAACTATTCCTGCTCTTTCCCACTTCATCTAGGGCCTAGTTACATTTACAGAATAAGCTACTAACGTTAGTAAGGAAAAAGAAAGAGAAAGGGAAAAGTCACTTAACTAGAGTGAAGTTTCATCTGCAATGGCTTAAATATCTAAATCACCATTACAAAGCTTAGTGGTTTTTCAGTTAGTTTTGCACAGTAATGTCAGGAGGAAAGCAAGACACATTTGCCACCTGGAAACAACTGTAAGATTTCAAACTCCTTGTTGTTTCTAATTGAAATAAGGAAGCAAAATTTTGAAATATTTTCTGAAGCAAAAGTGATTTTTCAGTTGTCTCCACTAATCATACTTGTTCACAAAAAAATATGTAAGAAAGGATATCAATTAGAATTTAAATACATTTCTTTGAAATGTGAAGATAGTGTGCCTCCGGTGGCGCAAGTGGTAGGAATGCTGCCTTGCAACAACGGAGGCCTGGGTTCGAATCCCCCCTGTGGCGCAAGTGGTAGAAGTGCCGCTCTGCTAAACAGGAGGCTCGAATCCTGGGGGTTGGACTCGATGATCTCTAAGGTCCCTTCCAACCCACTCAAGACTGTGATACTGTGTGATAAACTTCTAAGCAAAAGTTTTTTCAAAGTGAAACAGATGAAATGTTGTGTTTCGAATGTTTTTTCAAAATACTTCAAAAAACTTATGACAGTTTGGGGCAAAATGTATTATTTCCTTTTTTTTTTTTTTCCAGTTATGAGCTTATCTGATCACACACGTGGGAACAGAAAGTATACAAATGTCATTGTCATAAAGCAATGGCTTCAGCATTTTTTCCAAACCGCTCTATGTTTCCAGACATAACTTTAAAGAGTAAACATTGCCATCCAAAACAATCACATTCTGGACACATTTCCATTTTTAGCTCAGTAAATTTGTTACTGTGTTAAAGGTGGGCTTGCTTTAGATAAAATCCAGGTTATTTTTTTGGAGATCTACAGACTGGCAGGAAGAAAAACAGACATAATGTACCTATCAACTTTGTTGACAGCAGAACCCTAGAAACCTAAGCTACATGCCACAGCTGCAAAAAGACAAGAGGCAATACAACAGGCAGTAGTACTGTTAGTTGGCAGAAGAGGCTCTACCACAGCAGTGATTGTTTGTGGCAACAGTATCGGTAAACACAATTCTCTGTAGCTCAGCCTCCACCATGCTCTAGCCCTTCTGCCTCATCCACTGTTCCTCCACTTCCTAAAAAAACAGGCAAAGTTCCAGGCCTGATATATTAAGACACTGTTTTCCTTAGGCCTCTAAAAAAGGCTGGCACAGCTCTCTTTTCTTGTGCCTTTCCTGACGTGGTATAGACTTTTGATGGAACACGGGTAGACTTGCACCAAATCTGAAACATACCATAGATGAAATTTAAGTTACCAAGATCAAGTAAGTGACTGATAAAACCCTACCTAATCCACTTAGGTTTCAGGAAAAAGTCTCTTCAGTAATTATAAATGTACTACTGAGGAAACTCAGAGGCATTTTTCTCCTTTCTGTGCTGGCTGCCTAGATAAGTCACCTCTTATTAACAACCCAGAAAGATGAGCTAATGTCTGAGACTTCAGAGGAGCCTAGATTTCCAGCCATACTCTGGCCAAACTTAATTCATTCAGATCACTCTGAGTTGTGTGAAAATTCTCTTACATGGTGCCTGCTGGTTTGAAACACTCACATCAGACGTAAGAGCCCAGCTTCAACAGAAGGGGCACAGAGTACTTTCATTCAAAATGGTGGTGTTTAAGCAGCTATCTAGAATGAAAAATCCTTGGAGATACTGCAAATGAGAGCTCTCACGTCCCCATAACAACACAGGAATATATTTGTTTACGATGTTTACTGAAGCATATGCAGCAGCTCCAGGTCATGATTAACTTAAATAAGCTTAAAACACCCCACTTTTTTGTATATCCTACCAAGTAACTTTACTTCCTCAGTGATTAGCACATGAGATTGTTGTCCAGATAGCCAAGGAGATCAGTGGCATCCTGACTTGTGTCAGAAATAATTTTGCCATCAGGGGTAGGGTGGTGATCATTCCCCTGTATTCAGCTCTGGTGAGGCTGCACATTTTTTGGGGCCCCCTCTACAAGAAAGACACTTAAGCCCTGGAGCTTGCCCTGAGAAGAGCAACAAAATTGGTGAGAGATCTAGAGCACAACTCTTATGAGGCACAGCTGGGGAAAATAAGATTGTTTAGTTATAGGCTCTGGGGTGACATTATAGCTCTCTACAACTATCTGAAGGAAGGCTGTGATCAGCCTCTTCTCCCATGTAGCTAGGAAGAAGACTAGAGGGAATGGCCTCAAGTTGCACCAGCGGAGATTCAGGTTTGATACTGGAAAAATTTCTTCTTTGAAAGAACAGTTGGTCACTGGAACAGGCTGTCCAGGAAGGTGATTGAGTCACCATCCTTGGAGGTGCTCAAGAAAATTTTAAATGTTGTACTAAGGAATATGGTTTATTGGGGAAATGGTGGTGGAGGGTGGATGGTTGGACTAGATGATTTTTGAGGTCCCAGATTAAATGTCAAATCTGTCTCACTCCATGTACGGAAACTTCAACATTACATATTAAACACACTCAGCAAAGGCCAAGTAAGTAGGAGTGTTAAAAGCTAGGACACAGGTCACAACTTGTCTTACAGGACTAGAAAGCTATTACAACCCCAGTATTGGTCTGGTGCTAGGCAGTTGAACATGGAAAGCATATGTCCTAAGAGAAGGGGTTGGCAGATAAAGGAGATACTTCACATGTTTGTTTCTCTATTGAAAAGTGTTATTTGTCCTCATATATTTATTGTACATTTAATTCCATTTTTGTTTGCACTTTACAGATATTGCCTACCACTACAGATGTCCTATGTTGAAAAACATGACAATTTTGAAATGCAATTAACTCAACATACATAGTATCAACAGATGTTTTGGAAATATGTTCCATTTCCACACTCAGCAGGCTTCTGCTACTACCTCCCACAAAATAACAGAAGTCTCATGAGACTAATGGTTTTGGAACAGCCATCACCCTATTACAGAGAATCATTTTCTATGAATTGATGTAGTAGACTCTAACATCTTCAGAACATCTAAGCCGGTATCACAACTATCTTTAGGCACTTTAAAACTCAAGTTTCTGGTGCTTAATAATCTCCAATATCATGGGCTCCTACACTTTCAGAGTCTTTTGATGGAGGCAAATGATGATCTACGCTGGTGTGATTTTAGAGTGCATTATATATGACCTCTCAAATAAATGTGAGGAGTGTGAACCAAATTTGAAAGAGCAGTTGTTAAAAACAACATAAACAGGACAGCATAACATAAAAAAAACAGCATTCTGGTTTGGATTTTTAAAAAAATCATTAAAAATGCTTTCTTATCTATAAGTGTCATTAAGTAATATGCAAATAAGCCACAGACAGCAAGTAATTTGAAGACATTATAAGAGAATTCATCATGGGGCACAAAAACATAGTTATAGTGTCCTTGTATTTAAAATGAGCTGACTTCCTTATGGACTAGTGCTCTAATCTCTTCTGCCTTTCCACCAACACACATTTCCCCAGACAGTCTGTGTGAACTCAGATGAGGTCATAGGAGTGTGGAATTCAAGGACAAACAGATAAGATACTAATCACATCACCTTCCTTCCTCTTATTGGTATGCTTCAACCATTCCAACTCTGCGAGCCATCCTTAACAGGAGGTACAACCTCAGAACCTAAAAGAATGCTCAGATTTAGTGATGAGTTTAGGCCTATCACTTATTTTATTTTTCATGGTGGTATACTTCCAACAGAAATCATAAAACACGTACAGGACTTTGTTTCACTCCATCCCTCACCCATATACACAAACGTTGTAAATAGATATGAACTGACAACTGCCTATTTTTAATGTCTTTTACTTTGAGACAGCAATTTATTTCCTATTCTTAAGTAAATGAGATACTCCTAACTGGATTTGTAAAGGCTTTAAAATCTTTTACTTATAACATTCGAAATTTTAGAAATCATCTGACAAGTCAGAGCATTTACTGCACTACACCTTTTGCAGGGTGGTAACAGAATCTGATTTTTCACCTTTTCTTTTAAACAGATGACCCACTGCTAGCTTCAGCAGCACACGGCAACCGGTTCATGAGAGAAAGTAAAGAATAGAATTCATCAGCAGCATAATTTAAAATAACTTGCCCACAGAGGTTATTTTTCCCAAGGTTGGCAAACATGCTGACATCTGATGGCTTAAGTCTCTGATTATTTTCTTGTTTGTTGTTTCCCACTTAATGTACTGTGTGTGTTTGCATTGTCTACACAAATGCCACAGGTTAATTAAGTATTTTATGTTTAAATGCATTTCCTTTTGTCAGTTTTAATTGTGGGGCTTTCAATTTCAAACCAAGGTCCCTTTCTGATAAAATCTTTAGAAAAAAAGCCTCTGATTTAACTTTTTATTAAGAAGGAAAATTAATATTCTTATTAATATTTACTACCTTGTATAATTCCAATGTGTTTTTTTTCTTCTCTGAAATTCAGTACTTCACTTCTCTCCTCAGGTTAAAATTGCCCTATGATTCTAACCATTTTCAAAGTGTACTTAATGGCCTTTTCTAGTTTATATGTATATGGCCTCAACAGGAGCATAGAGTTAATAAAGTGATGGCATTATATCTTTCAATTTCTTCCATGCTATATTATTTCTCTTCTGCTGATTGCCGTGGAGATTTATAGGTTACTGCCCAAAGTAGCTTCCAATACTGTGTTTCTAACTCCATAGTGTTTAATATATCAGGCTTAATTATATCAGTGTCACATCTGTCATCTCAGCTGTTGTTTCCAATTGAACTAAGTCTCACATATTAGAAAAATAGTGTGTTTTATTCTTTGGAGCTTAGAAACATACTAAGTGTCACTCCTCCTCTGGTGTTTAGGCAGCTAATATTACATTGATCCTCATTTTGGCACACAAAATATTATAGTTGGGATGCATAGATGATAATGTTATAAATGTAACAATCTGTGTGATAAAGCCCATATTTCTGTAGGGTATGTCCATTTATCAAGAAATCATATGTTCCTGGAGAATTAAGAATAATTTAGGTGCAGCACTACTCAACCATTTGATGACAATCTATTTATTTTGAAGAGTGTAAGCCACATTTTGAAAATATTTTGCTGTCATTTCTCCAGTTTTCAAATGTCTCATTACCAGTATGTTCAAACAACCAAATTACTACTTACAATTCTGAGCTGTGCATGAATATGTATATGTTTTGATTTAATTCTTTTGCCCTTATGTAATTTTGTCCTGGCATACCATTAGCTTTCCAGGATATTCCTCTGTGAACAACACCTGTTCCTCCTCCAGTTCAATTGTAATTTTCCTTATCTCTTATGACTGATGTCTTTGGCAGATGTCTTTGTCTGACCTGAATACTCTTTAGCACTTGTCAGTCTTCTCCCGTTCCTGCTTTATATAACCCCTCTAAACATTTGCCAGATTCTGTGGTAGCACTTTAGCTCTTTTGTGGCAAAGATGAAGCTTTACTTTCTGCAGATACATTTTGTTCTTCAAAACCTTCTGCAGTTCTAAGTTGATTTAAAACCCTTGTAGTTACATCAGCTTTCCTATCACTGGCTTGAGATTGAGTATTTCTCTGTCCTGCACATACTGGTAAACTTAAATAGATTTCATGAAAGAGTTGCTTACTGCTGTATTTTTCCTTGGTAATCTAATTTTAATTTCTGAACCTTCCCAATGCTAAGCCATAGGCATAAATTCAGTCTCTGGCCAGAATAGTTTCCCAGATCTTGCAAAAAATTCACTGACATGTCAGGAAATTGCCCCTTTCAATACCTGTCACACATACCTTTCTAGTAATCACCTACTCAGCGAGTGAATGATTCAAACTAAGATCTGAATTTCCTACTGTCAAACCTATCTGTCTCATGGCATTGCATGGATAACAGCTTTCCACTTTGAGAAGGTCCAGTCTGAAAGATGTCAAGACCACTGGAATCTTCCATTTGAATTGAATTACAAAAAATAAACACATTTTCCTTCAAAGAAATCTTTGTTCCAGTGTATTACAACTGTTTGGATTTCAACTTTTTTTAATATTTGGCATACTTTGAATGTTTTTAAACCAGAGTCAAGAAATTGAATTTTAAGTGGTAATGGCACAATTATCCATTTACATATTTTTCTATAAAACTTTTCAGTGTGATAACCTCCATCAGGCTATAGCACATGCAACTAATCATCCCAGTAAGAAAACTGGATAATAAGATTTCTAAATTATTAAATATGTATATAAAATAATGAAAGTGTTTATTTCCAAAGTCAGATCTAGCAACGAAACAGAGTCTCCACTCAGGCTACAGCCAATTCTCAAAGTAAGTCAACAGATGACTTTAGAATACAAAGCAAACATTTTGCAAAAGTAGTCTACAAATTTAAACTTCAGAAAACCTTCAGCTTCTTCACTTGCAAGCCCCAGGTAAATGCTTACTACATCGCACTGCATCTCACAGCCTTTCACATGTTTTCCAAAGGAATATTTTTGAACAAGAGGTGACACTGGCAAAAAAAAAAAAAAAAAGGGAAAAATAAATCTGCTCCAGACTCAAAGAGATCATTAAAAATAGACTAAATTGCCTTACTATTCCCACAAGTTGGGCTGACATTTGAAACAGTAATTTGGAGAAATGAGCAAAGAAATATCATTGACAGGAAAAAGGATGAGGGGTACTGATGAAGAAAGAAAAGTGTGAAGTGAAGCTGGGGTAAAGAGGCTGTGAAAGATGAAAGGACCAGATTTCCCCTATAGCAGTAATCTCACAACATATAAATCACCCTATTATTTCTCCTTTAGAAATAATTCTGATTTTTTTTTCCTTTTTAAATGCCACATAAATATTCAATAAAATTATATCTCAAACAAATTATAAATACTTTTCTTCACAGGTCATCTTCTTAAATTTTCAATTTCATATTCTTTTTATTTACTGAGAGGTAAAATAGAAATAGACCAGTTTTGAGTTGTAATAAACACCAAAGGCTACAGAGAACATCAGCGTAGTCCAGTTAAAAGGAATTACCTATGTATATCCCATAGATTCTGTTCACATGTAGTTGCATTGGTTTTTAATACTGCAGTAGAAACAAATTTTCCCCCATGCTTGCTCCAAAAGCTTACTCCACCACTTCACAATTAAGTCCTAATGTTGCTAAGAACCGAGAGCCCTGTGCAGCCCATGAGAATTGAGTGTTTACAACACTGTGAGGGACTGGCATTTTTAATTATCAAGGCCAGAGTCCTCAGGCAACATCATTCCCTAACTCAGAGCTATTATTTCTAGCGGTTCTTCCAAAGTATAAGCAAGCAGCTCTAGAGTCTTCTACACAGTAGGAAATTTAGAAGTAGTTTCATTGCAAATGATTTCCTACAAATAAAAAGACACCAATAAACACAAAACCATGATTTTTCGATTTTCTGAAATGACCTAATGAACTGAGACAGTGAAGCTAATGTGCCCCAATTATGTCGGGGAGGGGATGAGGGAAGAAAAAATGAAGAAACGAAGAGAGAACTTGGATTATAATGAAAGGTTGAGAATTAACCCTTCTGAACTCCTCACTTAATACTCAGTGAACAAGTCAGTAACTGAAAATATACTGCAATTTTCTCACTACTCAGCTAGGGGGCTTTAAAGGTATGTGGAGGGAGTGTGCTTTAAAGGTGATATGGTGATCTTCTGAACACAGCCACAGCTAGGACTCCCAAAAGCAGTACTCCTGGAGCAGGAGAAAAATATGATCGTCATCATCCTCTTTCAGTCTTCAGGATGCATTAATTTTGTTAAGATCCTGACATACAGCACAAGACATATCTGTGTGGAACACAGCTTTGATTGTGCCAACCCTACTCTTACCACTTCTCAAACTGTGCTAGCGAGACACATAAACACATTTTCACACAGAGGCTCTTGTCAAAATACATCTAACCAGTATCTCTCCATTCCTCTGCATTTTCTCCTCCTGACTTATAGTTGTAAAGACAAGCTCTAGAGCAAGTATAGCTAGAGATGTGCTGCTTGGTAATATTGGTACCTCTTAACAGGCAACATTCTGCAGATTAGGCTGGACTTTCTTGGTTTGTTATTGTCTAAACACTCTCCCCTCAGCTCCATTGCCTTTCTGGTCCCCTTAGCAAGCTCAATCCCTTTCACTTTGTTTCACTTCAGGATACCAGTTCCCTACATTTTTACTTCCTATTTCCTCCTGTTAACATCTGACAACCCTCTCTTCTTCTAGAAAGTGCAAAAATGAACATATGGGTTGCTACCTTCCTGTTATCTGTTAAGACCTCTGCATCAATTCTTTTTTTCTTCCATTTATTTTGTGAGCTTCACAGAACAAAGAATCATTCACAGATTTTTATGAATGCAGTATCTAAAACAAGGATCCTCATGCTGAGAAATGAGAGTAAATTTCTCTTCCTCTGACTTTAAAAGACAAGACATAATAGTATGTGGGAGTTTTACATGAAGCATTAGAAAACACTTGTTAACAGAGCAACAGACATGCCTTGTCTTCAGGCTCCACTTTAGAAAGAGATGATTACTTCTTCCTGTACAATATATCAGTAGAGACACTGTCATTGTGCCTTGTCACCTCAGAAGGAATACAGGCGGAGGAAAGTCTGTGATTTTTTTCCTGACACTTGTGTAACTGTACTAAACTATGCACACTCAATCAAGCTCTGAGGTAGGAGAACTCATTTTTCTCTATTAAAAGTGAACCTGACAGTTTGAAGACGTAGTCTAAAAATCACTAGCATACAATTCAGTGAGGACAAGTGTTATGTTTATGCAGAAGTGATCAACTGTACAAACAGAAGACAGAAAATGATTCTGTAAGAAATTGTTTGATGGGGGATCACAAGCTGAGCAGAAATCAAGAAATTAACCCCACTGTAAAAAATGTAAAACTACTGTCCAGGTCACACCAGCAGTATCGTATGCCGGTATTGGCTGTAGATACTCTAGAATCAGTAAGTAACTAAACAATGTAACGTGCTTTTAGAAACCATGTTTTACTAATGATGTGAAACAATTGCAATTGATCAGAGGGACAAGAGAAGTGAATAAGAGGGCTGAAAAGGTGATCTGCAAGGAAAAGACTGGGAAAAAAAAGAGTTCAGTTTGGAGAATGCAGTGCTTAGAGGAAATGTCATAACAAACTTCAATGATATCCTGCTGAGGAACTGGAATCAATTGTTCTCCCTGTCTATGGGGATTAGTGAGAAATAATGGAACATGAAAATTTTAGATTAGGCATTAGAAAAAAAAAAAAAATGTAACATGAAGACAGTAACACATCAGAACAGATTCCTGGGAAAGACAGTCATTGGACTTTTTTAGGAATACCTTCCAAACATGATTTATCAGTTTCTGTGATAACAGTTGTAATAATAATACCCTATGCTTCTCTCATATGTTTTATAACAAAGAACCCCAGGGGGCAGCTCCCCTCTAAGTAAAATGGGCAGATGGAAAATTTGCATTCCACTTTTGCAGGCAATGAAAGAAATGTCTCTAAGCAGTTGAGATTGAGTTGAGTCTCCCACATACTGAGCAATAGACAGGCCCTAAAAAGACTGCACAAGTAATCAGGGGTCTCAGCTCCAGGAAGCCATCAAACCTAAAGCATAAAGGCTACAGTAGGTACAACTTACCAGATCTACCTTCAGATGCAAACAAAATAAACGTCTAAAACCAAACGTGTCATAGCACACTCCCTTTGTAGTCAAAGGAGAAAAGCATATATGTTTAGCTGGTGGATTATCTGAAAAATTAAAAATAAGCTACATTTCATTTCTTCCTGGGCTGCAAATACATAATAACCAATCAGGAATCACAGCCAGCTGATGTTTTAAATCATAATCATTGATTTGAAATAAAGTACACCAAGCTGTGTGGTGCACTCAACTCACCAAAGGGATGGGATGTCATCCAGAGGGACCTAGACCAGCTTGAGCAGGAAAGAAGAGGACAGCCTCTTTAACAAGTTTTGTGATGGTAAAACAAAGGAAAATGGTTTCAAGCTCAAACAGGGTATATAGGTTAGATATAAGGAAAAATCTTTTACAGTGAGGGTGGCGAGGCACTGGAGCACAATGCCCAGTGATGTGCTTGATGCCCCATCCCCGGTGACTTTCAAGGCAAGGCTGGATAAGGTCCTGGGCAGTCTGATCTAGCTATGGTGTCCCTTTTCATTGCAGGGGAGATGGACTAGAAGGTCTTCAGAAATCCCTCCCAACTCTGAGGACTCTGAGCCCCTGCTCTGAAGTGACATTTTTACTTATAAAAATATGATTGTATCTTGTCCCTCCTGAACACTTATCAAGGTCATTATGGATTTAATTTTATATTCAGAAGGAGAAGCAGAAAACATTTCCCTTCTACACTACTTTTAACACATTAAGATGTTAATCAATAATAAGAATATGAACTGCCTATCAAATAAAGTGATAGATGAGTTTGGTCATGGGAACATGATCCATTCAGCTCTCATGTAATTCTCTAATTTGCCATATGATCCTCTAGTGTGTAAAGTGTAAAGGATCTCTTCAAATGTACTAGATGTATAATAGTCAGTTCTAGTAATAGCTTTCATATTCCTTTTCCCCAAAAACCAATCTCATTCCACAGTAGATTTGTTTTTCAAAGATGAAATCTCTTTCATGTTCTCCAATCCAGACCCTTTTCTTATTTGAAAAACATCTTCAGCTTCAGACTGCCTCTCAGTCTTTCTGTGCATCTTTCTCTTTTTGCCATCACTCCTAGTAATGTATTTCACTTAGCCATGTCTTAGGGTTTTAAATAGGTCTGAATAGTCCTAGGATGGGACAGTTTGTTTTGGTAGGAGAGTCCATCTTCCTCTTGGGATAGCATTGCAGCAATCCAAGGACTTCATTAACTAAGCATGTTTCATGATTGTTCAGACTAGGGACAGAGGGCTCTGCCTGACAGCCCATGGTACAGGTGAGAAGACAGCTAGCAGCTGTGGAGGGGAAGGCTGCCAAGTCATGGGCGCCAGGCACATCAGCAGACCAAAGAGATGCTAGTAAGAATTAGTCGTGCTTAGCACGAACTTCAGGGCAGTGCCAAACAATCATAGTTACTTGCAATTACCACCTTCCTTATTCTGAGCAGTTCTAAGCAGACTCCATTAAAGAGGATGGCCCACGTAGCTTTGTTCAGCTGCCTAACAGTCATAGATGGATTACCAGCGGGTTGCTAATTTGAAAATTGACTTGCTTTACAGATCATGAGTTGTGGAGAAGGGGATCTGTTGGGCTTTTTTTATTATTTTATCACACCATTGGCCTGGATGGAGAAGAGTTGTTAGGAAGAGTAGGGGGCAGCTTCCATTTGGTTCATACATTTACTTTCAGGCCTCCCGGGATGTATAGATGAAACAGCAGGCAATGTCTGGATTAAAATTCTGCTGACAGTACCTCCTCTTCAAAAAATACCAGCACAATCACAATACTTGATCGGCTTTGTTTCAGTCCTTTAGTTGGAGAAGTGCCACTACTGGTCCCTTTGGCAATTTTCTGTCACCTCCTTCAAAAAAAGAAAAAAAAAAAACCAACTGGTTTGGCCACTCCAAGGGCTAGTTTGGCAGCTGTCACATTCCAGATTATACTTCTTGAGCACTGGCATCTGCATTTGTGACCGGCCTTTTCTCTAGCTTCTGCCCTGGCTTAGTTCCCAGCTGCTCAGCAGCCCTTGGGCTGGTGTGGGGCCAATCTGTTTCCCGACTTCTCTTGCATCCTGGTGGCTGCTTTCCTTTGAGTCAACCTTGATAAGAGAAAATATGTTACACAGTAGTTGCTACTCTTGCAGACAAACGCAAAATGGACTGCATCTTTTACTCAATCATAGACAGTGCTCTTATAAGCACACCTGGAAACTGTCTGCCACAGCTTGGTTGAGAGAGGTACAAATGTTTTGTATTTGTGCTGTTGAGCATTTTCTTCAGAAGCAAAGTAGCATTTACACCTGGCTTGTTCTCTGAGCCAGTTTTGCACAGATTTCTGGTCTACAGTAGCACAAGTAATAAAATTCAGATTCTGGCATGTTAACAGGTGCATAGTAACAGACTGTGCAAGTACCCTAAACCTGGATGAATCATCAAGAAGCATACTAGAACCACAGCCACCATTTCATGAGTGCAGACAAAAATCACTACATCCCATTACTATAAAATGTTAGAAAACCGTCTCAATTTGTCAATTGAAATAGGACATAAATTAATACAAATAAGGACTCAGAAGGCAAAGGCTATGAAAAAAAAAAACAAAAAACAGGAAATCTTGTAATGGACTAAGTTCTACATTTAATAGACAGCCACTGAAAATTAAAAAACAAATGGTCACAGTTTGTCTGGTAAGTGCTAAGTGCTTTCTAGGTCACAAAGACAAGCCCTGCCTGAGACAAAGATTCCAGAAGAATTAGTTTCAGCATACACTTATAGGCAAAGTATAGCTTCCAAAACATGCACAGGGAAACACGGCAGAACTTTCAGTCACTGAAACAGGCAGCACAGATTCTATGTATTTCACCTACATGTGATGTTTAATATGTAAATCTGTATTGTATCTGCTTTGAGGTACTGTCAAGGTACAAAGTACATGCAAAGAACCCGAAGAACACAACATTGCTAAAGGTGCTCTGTACAGGGGGAAATCACAACAGGTACAAAGATGACAGAAGCTGCTCTCCTGTTTCCTATGAAAGTTCCCAGTTCCACCATCCAAATCCAATACCAGGATGCAACACAATAGTCGGGAAACAGGAAAGTAGAATGGGAACGAAGACAGACCAAAGTAAACCTCATTCTAATCCTTGTCTTGGTGAAGTCTTAAAATACTGTGGCTAAAGCATTACTGCCTATCACATTTGATTTCCCAGTCAGGAAATATACTTATCTACCCAAGAGTCTTTTCTAGCCACACACTGGTTGGTATTAGTGAAATTTCATTTCTGCAGTATCAAGACAGTGTGCCAGTAACTGCAGTCTGAAGATCAGTTTGTCAAACTGAGGATAAACACCATCCAAATGGTCTGATCCCTTCAGTGACACTTCAAGGTAGACCAAGCAGTCCTTCAGTATCATCATAACATGGCTTCAGATGGTAACCACAGAAGCCATTACTTAAAATACAATGAATGAAAATCTAGAGAACCAACTGTTCAATAAATAAAGGATATTTATTTTATAACAGCATCATTTTTTAACTAACTAGATAAAATGCATTTCAGCAAGTGCAGTTACTTTGATCTCACTCCAGAACCACAGAAGGTGACAAAGATGGCCAGCTATCTGACAACTACTTCATCAACAGTAAGTCTCCAGACAGGACAGTGTTTCATAGCCTCCACAATGCCTTCTCCTGCATTCCTAGGATACTGTGTACAGTAAATCAAGGTTGTGGAAAGAGTAGGACCCTGTTGAGTTAGGCTCTCATCTAAGGCTCTTTTGTGAGATTCTAGCTTGAGGCTACTCTAACTAAACAACTGGCCTCAGAAAGATCAGTTATCTCCCTAACCCTCTTTAAGGACTTCAACAAGCAAAGTGAATTTAAATGAATCCACTAGTCCTGCTTGTAATTTTAAGATTTTTTTCATCTTCTATTCCTTCTGCAAATAATTATTTACATATTAGATAAGGTGGTCTTAAACTTATATAGTTATGCAGTCAGACTGAAGTTGACAGAACTACATCAATTCAAACAGATGGATTTATCTCACATGAATTAAAATGTATTATTTAAAAAAGGGCATCAAAGACCCCAGTGAACTAAAAAGGCACCACATCTCACCTTGTATTTTATAAACTGATCAAAACATGCCTTAATACTAATCTCAGGACAGGCTGAGAGTGTTGAGACTCTTCAGCCTAAAGAAGGCTCTGGAGGAAACTTATAGTGGCCTTCCAGTACCTGAAGAGGGCCAACAGGAAAGCTGGGGAGGTACTTTTCATAAGAGTATATAGTGACAGGACAAAGGGAAATGATTTAAAACTGAAAGAGAGTAGATTTAGATTAGATATCAAGAAGAAATTATTTACTGTGAGAGTGGTAAGACACTGGAACAAGTTGCCCAGCAAGGTTGTGTATGCCCCTTCCCTGGAAGCATCCAAGGCCAGGCTGGATGGGGCTTTGAGCAACCTGGTCTAGAAAGATGGATTTAGTGTGTTGTGGTCATTCATCCTTAGGGAAACATTTTTCTCTAGCTGAAGAAACTGTCCACTGGGTTCAATCCAGCCTTACTTATACAGAGCAGACATAACCCATTTCTGCCAGTCTTGCCAATCCATCTTTCATGTTACTCTCCTAAAAGAGCTTGCCCTTTTCCAGAGTCATTTGAGTAGCCTTTATTCTTTACCTAAGATTTTTCTTTCTTGTATATGAACTATCAGAATTGCACATAATTTTCTATGTAAAGTGGCAGTAATGGCATTTCACACCTCACCACTAGAATTACCTAACCTGACCTGTCTCAGGAATAGTTTTCCTATCTCGTGGCTAAATGATGTCATGAGGTGTTGGTTAATCTGTGGTCATTTGATTCAATAAATCTTCCTTTCCCTCATCAATTTCCAATTTATCTAGTTCATAAAATAAATTCTTGTTATTAGTCCCCAGATGCAGTGGCTGAATTCCAAAAATATCTTCACTAACCTCTCTCTCCATTTTTCACATGGGGAAAAAATAAATAAATAAATAAATAACCAAGATCACTCCTGCTGTAAAAGCTTTCCAGAAAGCAGTGCGCTTTCTTTTTTGGACTTTTTGGACTTCCAGTGGAAGTCCAAGTTTTTGGACTTCCACTCTATGTTTGGGCTGGATCAATGCACAGTATCAAGAATTTTACTCAGTTCTTTAATTCACATTATCTCAATACTAAAAAGTCACCTTTCTTACTGCAGGTGACAAAACTTCATAAAATACACCCATCTTATGAAGGGGGAAACAGAGGAAGCCACAAGAAGACTTTATCCAAACAAGTAACAGAGTGGCTCTAGAAATTACCTCCATCTGTAATCCTTGCCCTCAGAAATGTGATAATAGATTACCACTGATTCCACTGAGATTAGGTTTTCCTTAAAATAGGGTTACTAATATATTTGAAATTCAAATTAAATTCAGCTTCTTGTTTTATTTTCAGTCTTTTTTTTTTTTTTTTTTTTTTTTTTTTGTCTTTTTCTTTGGTCTGTTTCCTTCTGTAAGTGTAACAAGCCTATTATGTTCATTTTGCTACTTATTCAGTTTCTAATCAAACATCACTTTTGGATTTATAGAACTAATGAAATAGATTGAAAACCCCATTAATAAATAGGAGAGGAAAGCATCCCTAGAAGTGTCAGAAATTACGCATATTTCTACTTTAAATTCACTTAGGCTAATTTGGACCTAAACTATATTGCTACTACTCCTTTAACAGGCTATTTTTTCTTCATTTTCAATAAATATTTTGTTGTTCATCAACTATGCCACCATCGTTCACCAACTACAGAGGAAGCACAATAGGCAATTAACTTCCACCAAATCCCAAAACAGGACATTTATGTCAGAACAAGGTTGAATTATTTACTGTAATCATATAATAGAGAAGCTTACCCCACAACACAGGTCTCTGTCCAAAGCGAATTAAACTCTCCTGAACTCTCATTCTATGAATACACAATGGCTTTTTTTCCCTCCATATAGTGCAGTAAATTGCAACCATTCTTGCTGCATCTCAAAGAATGCGAACTTTGAAATGGAAACTGTCAGGTCAGAGACACCACTCAACAACTCTTTACTTGAGAAATTTGCCTGAAAAATGCTGATATACTGAGTAACAGATTTATTCCTGCACAACTGGGTTATTCTGTTGCTTTTGCTATGCAGGTATTCCCTCAGTACCAGAACACTGAAATGTTCTGTATAATATCCACTCACTTTGTTTTATATCATTCATGGGGGCTTTTCCCTGGTATTTTATAAATTAAATTGCAGCTCTCAAAATCATGAAATGCGCCAAGTAGGGTAGCTTTTACCACATATCTCTGAGAGTCCTTGCTGGACTGTTTATCCAGAATTGCTCTTCCACAGCAGAAAAATATTTTAAGGACTGAATCCAGTCACAGAATAGGTGCAGGCTGTGCTGGACAACCAGCACTTTCAGGATTAGCAAAGACTGCCAGACATTTTAAAAGATAACGACCATATCTGCCAGATCATTTCAGCCTTCTCCCATGGCTCTACTGGTGTGGATCAAAGAGACCACTGAGCCTGAGGGGCAGCAATATGAGGTGGACCTCTGACAGAGATCAGCAGGCACAGTATTCAAAGATAAAAGGCTCAGTCACACAAAACAGTGCAGTAAGGAGCAGAGTTCAAGAAATAGGTCATTATTAATCAAATTATAGATCAGACCCAATAACCACATATTTCCTTGAGCTTGCACTCAACAGCCCTTTTGTAAGATATTCACAGAGTAGGATCAATACCTCTCTGGAGGTAAGTGGCATAAATTATGCCTCAACATATACACCACAGGAGTTTTACTGTGTGTTGTATACAGTAATTGCATTTTATAGATGATCGTGGAAGGCTTCAGCTTTCATTGATTTTTATCATAAACTAAAAGGTGGCAAGAAGAAAAGAACAGCATTTTATATGAAGAAGCCAGTCAGCTGAGGCTGCAAAAGAAAATGAAAATTTCACATAGAATGCGTGATCAATTCGTGTTACACGCAGAAACGAAGCCAGATATTTGATTGAGAGCAGTAAAAAAAAGCCATCTCAAACGTGCCACAGAAATCCCCATTCATCTAATAGCAGTCAACTGTGCTATCCATCAGCAAGGTTTAAGACTATAGGAAGTCTCTCTAATTACAGGCACTTTTAACTGTTATACCGTGGATGCCATCTGAATCATTTATGAAACAGGATAACTGAAAGTTGTGTTCTCATTATCACACATAATATGACCACATTCACACTGAGGTGAAGATTATAATTTAAGATCTTTATGTCTAGCATTTGTAACATTCAAAATTTCATCTTTAAAACATTCCTTTTCTGATTCTTTCTTTTTCATGTCCTTCACAGCAAGCAATTCAGAAGAGATGTTAATGCAGCATAACAACTCTTTACCCTTTTTCAAGGCCAATTTTGCAATATGGGCAAAATGATTGGAAATGTAGTCCTGAAAAAGCTTAAACCATCTGTCAGGGACTCAGTTAAGAAGAGCCACACTGTTTCACAGCCAAAGATGTGGATAAATTATGCCTGGCTAGAAATGTCCAAAGCATGTGGGTTACCATTCAAGCTTATTAGGATGAATTACAATTTTTTTTTTTTATTGTTCATTACCCTAGTAAGATAATCTTTTCAAATTATAATATGCAATAAGCCATGCAGACCGGAAAGCAAGCAAGTGGTAAACACTGGTAATAACGATTTTAAAAGTGCCATATCCTTATATATCAAAAAGCCATATATGTGTATGCACTCAAATGCCTATTTGTTTGCCTGTGTTGACATACTATTATCTATATGTTCATGCTTTATAAATTTTATACACTTTATATTACTGCTCTTGTTTAATTGCATGCCATAAACCACTTGCTTAATATTTTTATTCCTGAATGTATTTTAATATAAATGTTAAAGATCAAGAGTTTGGGATAGCTGTGATTAAGTTATACAGCTTATTCTACCACACATAAAAATAAACTGATATTACGATGTTGTTTTAATACCAGTGTTTTTACAAGCAGCTGTTACCTCAATATTTTTAAACAAGATTTTTTCCTAAGTATTTTAAAAACACTTCCAGCCTAAAATTCTTCAAAGCGTATAAATGAAGCATTTATCACAATTACAAAAACTGGTTATTAGCTGTGGAAAAGTCTCTGGGTAATACACAAAATCAAGTTAAATCAAATGTTTTCCTCTAAATGACTATGGCATGATTTTAAAGCCTCACGCAGACATGGTAAATGTTAAAAGGCGTGCAAGCCATGTCCTAAGTTGGAAGGGACGCCCAGGGATCACTAAATCCAACTCCTGGCTCCACATAGAGACACCCAAATAATAATAATAATAACAATAATAATAATAATAACAATAATAATAATAATAATAATAATAATAGACTAATTGTGTGAGAGTGCTGTCCAAATGCTCTTTGAACTCCAGTAGCTTGGGCCCTGCCCACTGCCCTGGCCAGCCTGTTCTATGCCCACTGCTCTCTGCTTCAGACCCTTTCCCTAACCCCCAGCTGCCCTTCCCCTGACACAGCTCCATGCCATTCCCTCTGTCCCTGTCGCTGTCAAAGAAAGCAAAGCTCAGCACTGCCCCTCCGCTCCCTGTGAGGAGCTGCAGCCATCATGAGATCCCCCTCAGCTCCAGGCATGAGCAAACCATAGGACCTCAGCTGGTCCTCATACATCTTGCCCTCTGGACCCCTCACCATCTTCACAGCCCTCCTTCGAAGGCTCTCCAATAGTTTTATGTCCTTCTTATGTTGTAGTGCCCCCAACTGTGTAGTGTTTGAGTTCAGACCACACCAGAGCAGAGCAGGAAAATCCTTCCCCTTGCCCAGTGGCACTGCTGGGCCTTGGTGTGCACCAGGGTGCAGTTGGCCCTTTTGGCTGCCAGTCTATGCTTGTCATATATGTGAAAGTTATTAAGTATATTCAATAACTAAAAGGCATGTTTGTGCACATAAATTGCTAACTAGAATTTAGCCAGCTTTTCCTTCAATGTCTATTAAAAAATTCTTACAAGTCCTGAAATTCACCATTTATCTGCTTCAGAAATAAGAAATCAGCCCTAATTTCATTTAGGAAAACAAATTATCTTAACCAAAGCATCCAGCTAAATTTAACATGACCCTAAATCTCAGCTTTCACATTCACAAGTATTTTTTCGATCAGTCTCTTATGCGTGAAAACAACAATATCTGATTTTCTCACAATATTGTCAGAATTCAGGAATGGAAGTTAATGATGTACCTGAAATAGACCACTGAGAAGGTGAAAGCAAACAATAAAGAAATTATCTGAAACACTGATGCAATTAAGGGACCTCCCATCTTTCATGTTCTCAGTAAAAAATTTAGTATAGCTGAATCATAGAATAGCTTGGATTGAAAGGGACCTTAAAGCTCATCCAATTTCAACCCGGTGGTGTGAACAGGGCTGCCAACCACCAGACTAGGTCGTCTATAGCCACATCCAACCTGGCCTTAAACATCTTCAGATAGGGGGTATCCACAGGTTTTCCTGCCAGCCTGTTCCAGTGCCTCAGTAGCTTCTGAGTCAAGAATTTCCTGTTAGTATCTAATCTAAAACTCCCCCTTTTAGTTTCAGACTGTTCCCCCTCCACGCCTCCCTCCTTATCCTGTCACTATCAAACCATGTAAAACATCAGTTTCCTTCTGTTTATAAACTCTCCTCGTGTACTGTAAGACAACAATGAGACCTCCCCAGAGCCTTCTCTTTTCTAAGCTGAAAAACCCCAGCTCCCTCAGCCTGAGTTCAGGAACAGAAGATTAAAGGTGAGAAGAGAATGTCTCCTTGTGGTAAAAGCAGCAATTCAGGAAAGCGCCTGATGTAAAACAATATGGTATACAGGGTACAGACACCTTTACAAAATCCCCACTGGATCCTTCGTGTTCACCCAAAGCAATAAAGAGTCCACACATTTTGTACAGTTGTAACCAAGTGAAAACATATGAAGATCACCTATTCCAAAGATAGATCACATGTATCCAAATTTCCCCACAATGCCATCTTGGCATCCACATACCCTGAATAGTCTTTATTATATTTTTACCGGATAATGAAAGCAATGTAAAATCCATTAATACACTAGAAACAAACAAATAAACAAAACAAAGCAGCAGCTGGCACATTAGGTGCTGTTCAGGTGCCAACACAGCAGTCTGCACCAAACATGATTATTTTGTTTGTTTGGCTGATTATATTCAGTGGAAAATAGATTGCAAGCAGAAATAGCAGCTATATCAGTAGGGCTGACTGTAGATTCTGTTAGGCTTCCTAAAGAAAGTCACCTGAGCTGCTTTTTACTCGTATCTATTTATATTTTATTTCCCCTTCTCCATTTTTATACTGACAAAGCAAAGATGTAATTTTGTGTGTCCAGTTATGGTCACTGAGTATCTGAAAGTCCCCTGGTCAAGTGTGTCTAATTCAGAGAAGACTGAACCAAGTAACACTCGGACTGAATTTGAACTGGTGACGTATACAGTGGAAAATCAAATGTCTTTACCATTATGTAGTAGCTGGGGAAAAAAAAAATTATGTTGCCCTTTCCCAATTTTATTTGTTTGAGCAAATTTGTACATCCCTGAAACATCATCCTGTTACATCTTTAAGCTATAAGCTATAGTCATGAGGTGACTGAACTATCATTTATCACAGCAGGTTTAACCTGTCACAGCCTTGGTTTGTTCCAAGGAAACAGAGGAAAGGAAAGGACTGACATAGCCAAAGTCCTTGCTCAGAACATGAATTTCTCTATTGTAAGGACACGAAGGTTTCTTACAAGTAATTGGGAAAACAGAGAGAAGTGTATGAGCCATCTCAGTCCATACTTCTGCTAGAAGAATGAGAGGAATAATCTGGTCCTAAATAAACTGTGAAGCACTTTGTTTTCTACACAGATATTGAAAGAAAAAGGAATAGAAGAGCAAAACCAGAAATCTAACTGGCAACTTCCTAACATACATGCCAATATACACATCCCTGTCTCAAGCCTATACTCAGGTTGTCCTCTGGTCTGTTTTTGAGGTAGTATACACAGCTGCCCTGTGTTTATTTTCCACCAATCTGTGACTGACTGTAAAGTTGTGTTCTAAAAATACCAAGGCTTTCTTCTTTAAGTCCCTCACTGAAGTCTCAGTATTGTATTACATCTGTAAAATGACCAAGTATCAAGAGTAGAAGATATTTTATAGGCCTTCCACACAACTGGACAGAAAAATTGTATTCAGAGTCATATATCTCAGTTCCACTCTTCCTCAGTGTAACACAAGTCTTATCCTAAGTCAAGATTTGAACTGCACCAGTGGAAAAACATTTACAAAGCAGCTTCTTGAATAGTCCAATACCTCCAATTGTTTCCTGCCCAGTATCACTTCTGTTCTTATACTGTCCACTACCTGCTACATACAGCAGTTTTTGGATTAGTTCTGTTTATAGAAAAATAAAGCACTGCATATTCAGAGAACACCAAATGAAAGACTGAAAACACAGTAAGGGAATAATTGTTAGAGGATGAAAAAGGAGACTATTTTGATTTAGTCTTTCATATAGATTGCAGTATTTAAATGTTGACTGTTGTATGATCTCATGTTTTGAAGTTCAAAACAAATCCTGAATGCAATGCAAATGAGCTCATTATCTCACCTCTGATCTTTATGTATTTAATTTCTTGATGACCTGTTTTACTTTTCCTTTGCTTAAAAGCAAGAAATTCAGAGATAGAGGAATATTTTTACATTTGTTTTATCTTTCTTATCCAGATCTGATTACTAATTACAATGAATAAATGACACTTAAATGGGTAGACACAAAAGACTGGTTAGTCAATATATGTTGAAGAAATTAGGTATTATTATGTGGCATTAAAAATAAATAACTAACCTTTGGTAAGTTTTGCGATATTAAGACAAGTGTCTATAGAATTTAATTCTATTTTCTTAGCTCACCAAATAAAATGATAAAAATAAAAAAGGTAAAGCAACCTTTAGTTTAATCCATTCAGCACATTAGTGAAATATTAATTTGGAGAATGAATTATGAACTTAAAGTATCCATCAATATGAATGGATCAGTGTATTGTCTCTCATTAAGCCTTGGTCACATTACCCATGTTCATCTCATTGTGTGATGATTCGCAAATGGAACTTTACTACTCAGAGCACTTATGTGCAATTTTTGTCAGTAATTAAAGAGCGCTGAAAATGAAAGAAGATGACCATGAAACATCAAAAATATTTAAGTACCAACTATGTTGCCAGCATCTAAATGTGAAGACCATGAGTTACACGCACTTACAAATTGCCACAGGATTTTAATTTCCAGAACAGATCAGAAGGAGCTTGCTATCATAAGCCTACAGTCATTGGCAATCTTTTTCTTCTATTCCCTAGTGCAGTACATAGGCCGTGAGTTCACACACTGAACAGGTAGATTAAATTAAGATCTACAATAGCTTCCTGGAACAACAGTTTACTTCAGGTGTTAGCTGCTGTCCACTGAAATTTAAGGTACGTATTTGTCACTTAGGCTTGAGTTTCATTGCCCACTTCCCTGGCATTTATCTGCTATGGATATTCTCAAAGCCCAGTAAGTTGATATTGTAAAGTACTGTTCCAAGTGCCTTTAGGAATAAGGAATTACAAAAATAGGAGAAAGAAAGGAAATAAATGCATATTCAAAGGTAATGTTCTTGGTCTGCTGGGTCAAGAAGAGTTTTCTACACAACACTGTGCATTTGTGACTACTCTGGAGATCTTCAGACCATTGCACAGTGTAGCAAAGGAAATCTTCAAGTAGAGGTGTCTCATATACGACTTATATGGTCTTTCCAAGATGATCCAGAACTCACCTGTGCTAGAGTGAGTTCAGATGCAACTGTTGGAGTGTGCAGAAAGACTTGCAGAACTCTAAATTTGCCCAGTCTACATCAATTGGCAGAGCCCACAGGCCATGACTGTGTGTTGTACCATCCTTCATATGCTCTTACTTGATGGTGATTTAGGTTATAGAAGAGTTTAGTCAACATAATTGATAATTATGTTTAAAAGAGAGAAAAAGAAAGTCCTCCTTTATGTACATTCCTTTGTTTTAGCACTGACACTTGCTTCATAAAACACAAAAACTATTTTAGGGGCTAAACTACTAAAAAACCTTGACTTTCTTTGCAGAGGGTGGCAGGGAGGAATAAGTAGGAAACTAAACACAGCTTTCATATTTTTTACTTAGGCCCCAACCTACTTTAGATCAAATTTATACTGCTTCTGTATAACTGAATATTTCTAGCTAGCTCAAAAAAAAAAAAAAGGAATCCATTTTATAATTGCTGCTTCAGAAGAAAATGAATAACAAAATTAGAGACAAATTATTTGTAACACAGCAGAAAACACAGCAATGATAGCTGAGTAGCAAAGTCCCAGGCGGCAGCCATTGACATAGAAGCAAAGGAAAGCAACTATTTACCCTTGGAAGGCCACAATACACACGGATTCCCAGCAAGATACTCCTGCCTCTACTGCAAGACCTTAAATGAGGTCTTGGAAGGGGTGGATTATGGTTCCACACCTTCCATTCACCCAGGTGCTCAATCACTGGTTCAAGCTGTGACTTAGCATTTCTTCTGAGTAATCATTTGATAGCTAAGGTAATGTTCTGTCTTTTAAACTACTGAAAAGCAAAAAACTGATATTAGTGGGGAAAAAAAATTGCTAAAATATAGCATAATGCTGGAGATATACAATGCCTTTGTAAATGTATCATGACCTTTTTGATATTCAATCGCAGCAGTTTGGTTCTTTTAATATACCTATATATCTCATCTATGAAAAGCCAGTTAAAGTGATGTTTTATGACATAAGGGATATATTTCAGGAATCACTGTGGTTCTTCACATCCCCAAAACAACCAGACCATCTGGCACAATAACCTCTGTACATGCAGTCAAAGTACACAACTTTGCAGCAGCCGAGCATAACAGTATGAGAAAGGTTGCTTGACAATTTCTCTAAGCAGAGCTCAAAATAAGCACATTAGCTTCTTACATTCAGGAGCACATCATTAAAATGAGTAATTGGGAATGAAATAAAAGGAAAAATCCAAGCCGCATGACAACACCACTGCTTCAGTATATGAAAACACATTTACTTTTTAATTGGCCTTTTACCGTCAATTGGAATTGTGGATATGTGATCCAAAATAGTCACAGCATGCCTACGTGAATTGGCTAATGAGATGTCCGCTGACTGCTGAGCCCTTCAATTAATCAAATAGCTGAATACATTTAAGGTAGCTAAATATTCTTCTCTCTGGTAATACACTAAAATCCAACATTATATCAGACATTTTCACTGGAGACTAAAATCTGAGTTCATACTGGGATAGCCTTCAAACAAAAAATGACATTCATTTAGTGATTCGAACATCTGCTTAATTATTTTTATTACCCTGCTACATCTTAGGAGTAATATACTGAGAATTTGACTTACAAAATAAATTACCTTTAAGACAAAGAATGGCAGATTATATCAGTGGTTAAGACACCTGAGAGAAAAGTAGGCTTAAATCTCAGTTCTACCATTCTCTTCTGTTTGACCTTGTCCATGACATTTAACTTACTATCTATATCTACTGGACATTTATTGATGTCAGACAAGGAAAAAAAAAAAAAAAAAAAAAAAAAAAAAAAAGAAAGAAAGAAAGAAAGAAAAGAAAAAGTGATGCATGTTACTCTTTTGGGAAGTTTAAGGTTTCTAAGTTTGTGTCTAGCCCTCACATTCTTACAGCTACTTAGCCGTCATAGGATCCCTATAAAGGCAATGCTGTTAATTGAGCTAAAAGACAACAAAAAACATCGTAGTGGTTCAGTTCAGCAGGTAGCTGAGCACCTTGCAGTCATACACTCACTCCTCCCTCCTAGTGGGATGAGGGAGGGAATCAGGAAAGGAAAAAACAATAGAACTCACGGATTGAGATAAGAGATAGTTACTAAGACAGAAAAGGGGAAAAAAGAATCATACTTTTGATAATGTATATATATAGACACACACACAAAAAGTGATGCAAAAGCAATTGCTCACCATTCACCAACCAATTCCCAGCTAGTTCCCAGGCAGCATCTGTCCACCCAGCCATCTTCTCACCATTTTCAAGTATTTTTACATGATGTCATAGAATAGACATAGATTATTGCCTTGGCCAGTTCAGGACAGCTGTCCTGGTGCTGTCCCCTCCCAACAACTTGTATTCCCTCAGCCCCCCCCCCCCCCCACTGTCAGAACAATATGAGAAAATTAGAAATTGAAATGTCCTTGACTGTGTGCAGTACTTCTCAGCAACAACTAAGGCATTATCAACATTGTCTTTCTCCTAAAGACAAAACAGCATCGTAACAGACACTATGAAGAAAATAACAACTCCTTTCCAGCTGAACAGGCATATATGACAAGCTAGTGTTAAGAAGCAGTGTCACAATATTTCCATATAAAAACATTTTTTCACATACAGAGGAAACTGTTCAGGGACCTTTCCAGTCTCTCTGTCCTGGGGGAAAGAACCGTTACTGAATATATTAATCTTTTTTGTCTCATCTTGTATTTTCCTCTGATACTTATGTTTGCCTGTTCAATCCAAACCTAGCCTTAGCCGTAAGCCATTAGCAAAAAAAAGACCATCATTTCACATATCTTCTCTTTTGAATCACATTGAGATGCCAAATCAGAGTCTCTATAAACTGCAAATTAGTGGCTACTAACATTACCATAATAACAATGAATTCTGTAAATTCTAGTGATAAAAAATTATAAAGGGAAAGGCAGAAATAATTGTTTTCATTAAATATACCATTAGTTACACATTATATTCACCATACACAATTGCATACAGCTTCAACTGTTTTTCAGCATGTGGCCAGGCTTCTGTTGTGAATCATTACCTACACTATTCCACAACTGGTCTCTACTGGACACTTCCCAGATAGATTAGAATTGTTTTAAGCTGATGAATCTCACTTTTCCAGCATCTGACCTTTTCTTTTCCTTTAGCACTACTTGTGGTTGAATAATCTGCTGCAGTATACTCAACCTGAAAGCAACACTTAAAAATGTTATAATAGAGTTCACACCACAACCAAGATTAATTAAAAATGACTTGATGAGCAGTTGTGGTGAGATGACCCCAATGGACAGCTAAGCACCCCTACCAGTTCTTCCTTCACTGTCTCTCCAGAGGACAGCGAAAAGAATGAGAAAAGAAAAAGAAAGAAAAAATCATGGATCACAATAAAGAAAATTTAGTAATTGAAGGAGAGGGTGGAAAAAAAAGAAAAGAAAAGAAAAGAAAAAAAAAAGAAAGAAAAAAAAGAAAAGAAAAGAAAAGAAAAGAAAAGAAAAGAAAAGAAAAGAAAAGAAAAGAAAAGAAAAGAAAAGAAAAGAAAAGAAAAGAAAAGAAAAGAAAAGAAAAGAAAAGAAAAGAAAAGAAAAGAAAAGAAAAGAAAAGAAAAGAAAAGAAAAGAAAAGAAAAGAAAAGAAAAGAAAAGAAAAGAAAAGAAAAGAGAAAAAGAAAGGAAAGGAAAGAAAGAAAGAATTAAAGAAAGAAAGAAAAAAAAAAAAGCCACATAGTGTTGTCAGGCACATAAACTCTTCATTTTACTCCTTAATAAAATTTCCAAGTACATGACAATTTCCAAGTCATATTATACTATGAAAACATTCAGGAAATAATCAATAGGACCTTCTTAGACACAGTCATGATAAAATACCCTTGTTTCAGTGGGGGAGCAAGTAAACTTATATTATCTCAGCATTCCAGAGCCCTTACAGCAAAGAATTTAAGAATTCATACGCCAAAATTTCATCCACACAAAAGGTTGACTGCTCTCTAGACCCCGGCTCTTTAAGATCTTGGAACTACAAGACTTGCTGAGAATCTTGCTATTCTGATGGGTCAGTTACTCTGCAGCTTGACCTTAGCATGTCAGTACGCTTCAACTGAAAATTATTTTGTCTGGCACAATAGCAATGTGGACATGAAGTACTGTGTCGCTTGTTCTACTGGTGCAACATCACGCCAAAGAAAAATCTCCCCAGCTGTTCACTTTGTCTTAAAGCCTAGAGCAAGCCAACAGATAACTGAAACGAGAAAAGCCTTTCTCTTGTACCAGCAACAATCAAATTAAGTGACATGAGAAATTTTCACAGGAATGAGTATTATATTGATTTAAATGCTTACATGTATGTCTGTACACATGAGCCAAGAGTCTAAACTTTTACTGTAGCTGATTTTTAGCCTGCAGAATCAATAGAGCCTCAAAAATTCTTCCAAAACTGAAGTACACACCATTTGGAGAAGACAAAGGTAACAGACCCTTGAAGGAGGTTTAGGAGAGTGGGCGATTAAACAAAACAATTTTATCACTAACATCTGTACTTCATCATTTTGAGCTGAATCAAATTGATCTCCTATTCTATATAATTTATCTCTTTCTTGACAATTCCTTTTCTTTAAGCTGTTAATAATATTAAACTCTCATCCTGCAGTGCTGCTTCTGAATTTTTCCATTTTTTCTTTTAAGCTTCTCACTTTCGAAGGAAGGTCTATTGGCTTGATCTTCTTTGAAGACAGATTTACTTGTTGTCACAGATGATTTAGAGATTCCCATGACATTTGGTTTTCCTTTTGTTCCCATATTGCAGATAAGCAAATCTTTCCCTTTGGAGACACTGACAGGTAGAGCTAATTTGCAATTCCCTGTAATTGACCATTTCTTAAAGACTAATGATGCAGTTCATATCTAACCAGTCTTGAAAAAAAAAAAAAAAAAAAAAAAAAAAGCACAAGAGCAAAGCAAATCAGAAGAAATGTGTATTTCAGACCTTATTAAAGGGCTTTCATCAGCAATTCTTTCCTAAGCTTTAAATTGTCTCACTATTCTGTGTTGATGCAATTTGTAAATCTAAACAGTTGGCTCAAGCTGATCTCATTTATTTGATGCTTTAGTACACAGTTACTACACTTTCTACAGATTAATAGCTGTAAGTTATGACATAGCTATTTTGTTAACCAGAATAAAAATTTCAAGCCATACTTATTTGTATTACTTTTCGCTGGAATATAAGAAATTTATTGCTTGTATTCTTAAAATATATGAAATCTCTTAACCAATTTGGTTGTGTTCAGTGATTACTGTATGTTGCATTTCTGGATAAAATGAAATGAAAGACAACACATGCAGCTGGGGTCTCACCCCTTTTAATTGTCCTGCACTGGAAGATTGAGGACCGCTCTATGACATTCTTTCTCGTTATTTATTTAGCCAATTTTTCTTCACTTTTTTTGAAGATCTAACTTACACTACTATCATGTTACTGTACAACTGAACAAAATACTTAATTACATCAACTTATAAAAGAAATACATTTTTTCAGAAGTAGTCATCGCCTAATAGGAAATGGCAGGTTAAAGAAGTTAAGTGCATGCTAACTAAAACCAGCAAAAATCTTGAAATAAAAGACAACTGCATTAGGTCCTTGAGAGTTACTATTACAGTAATTTCAAAAGTCTGAGTACTGCACAGGAGTTAGAAATGTAAGTAGTTTTGGGGGGTCTAAACCTGACTGACTCACAAACATTTGACACTGGCACATGCTTCTGAACAAATCATATGTTCTTAAAGGTTGCATAAAAGTAGCCGAGAAATTTAGATGTATCTAGAAAGAGTTACTTGACATTCTGAATTCTGAAACTATTTCATATTTTTGGTCATTAATATGCTCTTTTTCCACTATTATCTAACCCAAGTTGGAAATATAATTCTCTTTCTTTTAGACTCAATTTCTTTTTTCTTTCTTTTTTTTGGTGGGTATGGAAACTGCAAATACTCACTGTAATTTTTTCTATATTTAACACAAAGGCATTTACTCAAAATGAAATAACTTTATGAGATATCAAAAAAACTTCTTTTATGCTTCTAACATTGTATGATTCAGTAATAAATCCCAATTACCAACATGGACCTACCGTATTTCAATTCTGCTATAAAATATCAATGGTTTTATTAATTGTTTTCACAGAAAAATAAGTCAAAGCATAGAGCATAATAGGCACATAATTTTCCAAGGACTCAATTTCCTATGCATTTGCAACGAAGCCTTGGACAAAAGACTCGGACAATAGAACTTTCAACTGAGAAAACAAATAGAGGATACAGACTGGAAAGGGTTAAACAGTAGAAGAAAATGAAGACGTACGTTGTCGAGAAACACTAAGAAGAGCAAAAATAGACTTTAAGGAGAAGCAAAAAATGAAGAAAGAAAAAAATAAAAGAAAAATAATGACTTAGTGTTTAAGAGGAAGAAAGAAATAAAAGAAAATGATCTAGCAACAGAAAACACTGGTAAAAGACTGGAAGAAAAATAGTAAAATTCTAAAGAAACATAGATGATATAAAGGGGAAAAAATGAAAAATGAATAACAATGACATTCATTCTTCTGATTTCTAATTTGTAGGAGCTTCATGTTATCTATTGTACTTAGTTTACTTTACAATGAGCATATACATCTTCTACATGCTATGCGTCCCTAAGTTTGGTAGCACTTCTGCAAGTTGAGGTACATGTTTGCAAAATGAAACTTCAATTTCCCTCTGTAATCAATGGCCCTGTGTAATGTGGAAGTACCTTTTCTGGTGATGTAATTTTTCTAATCTTTTATTGCCTGGCACAACAAAAAACTCCAGCACACATTGCTGTGGCACCTAACACTCCACCCCAGAGTCATGTCAACTTCTGACAGCCTTCTTAGTGATACATCCACTTGAATTACATGGGAATTATTTCAGTCGGTGTGTTTTACTACAAACCTATGTAGATAGTCACAATAATTTACTTCATATGCCTATAGATTTTGAACTTGCCAGCAGCCATTTCACAGTGCAGAAGTAGAGGTTTATTCTTCTCAGAAGTCATGCAGGTATTTACTCATGACTACCCTCAGACTACAGATACCTCTTTTCTCTTAAAAGGAGAGCTCTCTCGTATTTCCAGATTTGAGACAAAGGGAGAGCACTAACTGTGAGTATATTACTAATGAAAATTTGAATCCAAAATTGCTAGTCTCACTGCCTTTCAGACAATCACAAAACTCATGTTAAATAGTGCTCTATGTTTTCCCCAGTAGTGGTATTTTCTTTCTGTATCTGTAACAAGAGAAGATTCTGAAGTGGAAACTTCTCAAGCATGGGGTGTTTGGTGTAACATCCAAAATTAGATGTCATTCATCTTTGTGTCAACAGCACTGTAGGTAGCTAAAGTACAATTTTCTCACTTTCTGATTTACTGATGAGTTGCACCATGACCCAAAAGAGGATATTCATAAGAAAGCATCCTTCTTTACAGAAATTAATTCCTTAGGAAAGTGTTTCAGGCATCTTCTCAGCAGCTACAAGCAACCAATAGAAATGCCACAGCTGTTGAACATTGTACACTTGAAGTAGTACTGGGATAGAATCGTCTAAAATAGGTTTAAAAGCATTCTAAAATTAAAAGGCAAAAATTTCCTATACCAAGTGCATACTGAGTTTGTTTAATGTCCCATGATTTATTTATGAGGATTTTCACCACAGTTAGGAAAAAACTTGGTTGAAAAATAAATGAAAACCAGCATGACATTAATATGACCAGAGAGAACCTCTTGCTCTTGCCTTTGGGATATGATCAAAGGACTCACTTCTGCGGGTATAGTTCTGAAAAATAATCATGTCTGACAGCTAGCATATGGCCCCGATCCTTAGCTGTACTTGAACAGCATTTGCCACACCAATAGTGCAAAGCATGCCTAAAGACAGCACAGTTTTCTCCTGAAGCAACTATTGAAAAATGGGAACTTCCATAAATACAAAGGTGGAAAGTATCTAGCCTGTTCTTGTAGTCTGAGTAAAGGAGATGAATGAGATAAAAGACAGGATAAAAGATCATCCCTGTATTAAACAGCACCTTATGAAGATAGACAAAGAAAAAAGAAATCAAGAAACATGCAGCCTCCAGGAGCTAAAGGAAATTTTGAAAAGCACATAAAATCAAAAAAAAAAAAAACAACACTTCCCTTTCCTCTTGAATTGCGTTGTTCGTTCCAGAGACACAGCTGAAGAGCGAGACTATACATAGATTGGATACACTCCAGGATGCAGCCTACAGTCCCTGTTCATGACAAGTCAGTTGGGAACTTACTGGAAGTTGATGAAAGTTCCACTTTCCCTTCAGAAAATGAAAGCATAGAAATGGGGAGGCAGATGAAGAATAAAATTGATGCAGAACAAATCAGAAAACAGCTGGATCACGCACAATAATCCAGAAGCTGGAGAGCTATTCAGAGGTTCTACAGATTTAATACAGCCTACAGGAGTAGAAAATCATGACATACATTTTCATCAACACTTTAAAACCTTTAGACCATTTGTCTTCGATCAACAAATAATTTTGTCCTTAGTCACACATGCTTTCTACTTGTCTCACACATCCTTGTATCAGTTCATTCAGCAACCAGATCAGCACAAAGATATGTGAGAGAAAGGTCCCATATGCAATGCACGGCATAATATGCTTTTCAAAACAGTCTACTACATTCACTGTAGGTGTCAAGAACCTTCGTGTGAAGTAAAAATCACTTGTTCTTTCCTTCCAGAGTTCCTCCTTATTATAAATAAGGTCACTGACTGCCCCAAAGTAACTTCCCTTTCCCTTCCCAGTGCTACAATCAGCACTGGTCTCCATACTGACATGAAGAACAAGAATCATAGTTACCTCCAAATGGAAAGATTCCATTAAAAAATTCACAACTGCATTTCCAAAACCCTGTGAAAATATCAGGACTGTGATTAGAAGGATATAGCTACACTATTGAACAGTCTATTTAACTTTGAGTTTTATTAACTTAAGAAGTGTGATTTACCTCAGCAGAGAAAAAATAATGGAGCATAAATAGGTTTGTCACATCTTCAGTAATTTTCACGAAGGGTTCTTACTTTAATTTGTGAAAATAGAATTCATACACATGATCAAAATCAATGTTGTTTCCCTTTCCATTTCATTTACATGTAGAGATACAGTGTGGGAGGGAAGAGAAGTTTTTTCTTCTCTTCAGTTACTCAACCTAGGACAACAAAATGGGAGCAAATTGAATTGAGACCCAGTATAAAAATGCTGAAATTCTTCAACATGCAGTGAGTTTACTGGAACCATTTCTCACTCATCACAGCGTAAACCTGTTTTCACCTCTGTACTCCCACCAATGAATGCTGTGAGCCCTCATCACATTCTGAGATTATCTTAAGCACTCTACACTCTCCATGATTTTCAAGTTCTCTTTAACAACTTGAGGTGAAAGAGGCAAAAAAGGATCAATTAGCTGCAACTGATCTTTACATTTATAAATTCTGAATACTTAAAAAACAACAATCTCTAAAGATTTTATTCTGTTCCTTGTCATTATTTTCAACACCTTACACACTACAGATCATAAAATACACAGAAATACAAATATTTCCAAGTAGGTGTGCCATGTACACATGACAAGATCATTCCCAAAAAACCCTAAGGCTATTTTTCATTCATTCCTGCTGTATTCAAAAATAGCAGTATACTAAAGCAACTTGAATTCTGGACTAAGAAAAAAAAAAGCTTGTTTTGATTAAAATTTAAAAATAGACTCTAAGGTTACCTTTTCTCTACATGGACTACTAAAGTATCAAAATAAAGTGTAGGCATCCCTCGAGAGTACTAGATTTTAAAAGGTACTTAAATAAAAGATTTTCATTTCAAAAGCACTAAACACCCATGAGCATCTATTGTGGAAATGGGAGATAGATTCTCAGGCTTTAGAACATGAACTGTTTAAACAGACTGAGGAATCTCATTTTAGGCTTAATCGTGGTGACCAGCTGTTTCTTAGTCTTCTATCTGGAAAAGAAGCACCAACCCTGATTTATCATTTTGTGCTTCAGATGGTCATTCATTTTCATGCAAAGTGTATATTACACTAGTATTTGTCAGACATTTTTCTGGTCAAATGCATAAGTCAAAATTAGTATTAAAGTGTATAAAATTAGAAGCATCTATTTTAAAGTCATTAAAAATACATTTGATAAAAATCTGTAATGTACTTAATGGATTAGAATGCATTTGAATTACTTCTGAAATAAGTATATTTTCCTATTCCATTGAATTTCCCCTATGATATGCCACCCTTTAAACATGAAAGCAGGGAAAGAGTATTAAGTACAGTTAGAAACTGGAACTTCATAATAGAAAAAGTCAGCTGAAGCTTTCATTCAAGCTTTGAAACAGATACTATCTTATGAATTTTTTATGGAACTTTGCGTATCTTAGAATTCCCACAGTGATTTTAGAAACCCACAGGGGTAGTAAATACCAAGCAGATCTGCTAGATGAACAGCAAACCAGATCAGAACTAGAAGCAGTATGAAAATATATAACATAATTTTGATTTGTGAAACACCTAGTAAGCAGTAATACACATTTTTTATTTTGGGTTTTTTGGTTTTTTTGTGTTTTTTTTTTTCACATAGGCTTACTGAGCAGCCAAAGAACAAGGCAAATGAAAATCAAGTCCCAGTGAGCATTCCATTTTTCAGGTGGCTAGTCTCAAGATCAAGTTTGTCATAGAAAAATGTTAATTTTTTTAGAGCCTGTCAATTTTATTTTCTACCAGCTGAACAATAATATTTAATCTCAGGAATAGAGGCAGATGTCTCTTAGATAAGACAGCTGCTTCTTTTAAGTTAGAAAATACAGTCAAATTGCTTTCACTTATCCACCTGCATGAGCATATTCTAGTTGCAGTAGGGAGAGTTGCCTGTAAAGCACTGATTGTACTTAATTTGCAGTAGCTCAGACACTTGTTACTCCTTGTTACTACTTCAAGGGATGAATGCAAAGACCAAACGAATCAGATTCAATGGCTGTACAGTGTTTTAGGATGTGGTGCATGAAACAATATTCCTTCCTTGACTGGTCAGAAGAGACTAACATTACACAAAGCAATTTCAGCCACCTCCTACAAAAAGCACACAAGAACAAGCAGATAGGGCCAACAGCATTTCAACACCAGCAAGAAAAATGTATCTAGAGAAGATTACAAGAACAAAACGTGTCTATAGTGGCACTCCTCAGAATACCTGTCCAGCCTCTAGCCATCTGTAGCTCAGTCATCTGAAGACATACTCTTTCTGGAAAATACCACCCATTGTCTTGCTTAAGACAACTCATGGTGCAGAAAGCCAACTGCTCTTCATCTACTTCAAAATCATCAGTGATTCATCATTTGTGTCCTAAATTCACAGCCTTGGCAAGAATCAGTGCTAAAATTCTGAAAACACAAATCTCAAGGAGGCATATGGGATCGAAAATTCCTTTGCTTTCCACTGGTTTAAATCATGAGCAATATTCTATGTATATTGCACCCTTCTGAAATGACAGTTGGAGGCCAATCAGACCTAGAAACTAACCTGTTTCAGTGATAACTGCAGACGGTAGTGAAAATCCACGGTCTGTTCTATTGCAGAGTAGCCAGTATTTGTAAACAGGCAGTCAGAGTTCCTTCTGATGTCTCCCTCACAAACCTTGTACTCAACTCCTCAGTCCTTCTTTGCTGGACTAGGGACAACTGAGCAATCTTTCTGTATGTAGAAAGACAAGAATGTGAGGTATTTTTGTTCCAGGCAGGATCTATATTATTAAGAAGTACAATAGGCTTTGTGTTCCCTGTTCACAAAGGATTACACTCTTCAAGTACAACATCTGTACTTTAGAAGCCTAAAAAAGAAAAATAACTTTCTATTTTCATAATAAAGTCACCAAGTATTCTCCCCCAGTCCTCTTTGTGAAAGGAGGAAATAGTGACTGTTGATAAGAAACAGGTAATTTCCTCTTGATTCCTATTCATAAGCTTCTTATGAATGTTAACACCCTAGACCTTATGTGTGATTAAAATTAAGATTTTTGCCTGTCAATACTTGCTTCCCTGTACAAGTTTGGCCTAAAAAGACTTCCAAATTGTTAGAGTTGTTTGCATAAGAAGAGAAGCTTCACTTTATTGTGAGCCATGGCAGCCTGGTAGGCAGATAAAGCATTGCCCTAGACAGGTGTGTTAACTTCTTTGTAGTTCTGATCTTCTCATTCATTTACTTTTTAAATAACAGAGAAAAATAGATCAGATAGATGCATAATTTACAGTAACATCCACTTTCTTCATGCATATTGCCTAGCAGCAATCTCCTTTGGCTTTCAAAAGAGTAAGACAATCTTTCAGATTTTCATAATGTAGAATTTTAAAATACTTGTTCTTCTCAAGGTGTTGATATCACACAATGTTGGTTATTTAAAAATAGAACCTGTGATTTATTGTCTAAATGAATTGGACTTCCATGAACTAAAGGCCAAATCTTAAGAAGAAAAAAAATAAAAGAAATGCATAGAAACATTTCACAGACAAAATTTAGCATATTGATGTGAATTCCGTTAAAAGAAATATAAAGATAATCCTTCAAATGAGTATTAAGCTCCTCCAGTCAACATGACCACATGCAAATACATTACCTTTATGTAATTGCTTACACCCCAGCTGTGGTGCAGTACAAAGTCCATTAATATCAGTTGTCTGTGGCCTTGGAACTGAACAACATGATGCCTTTTTTTTTATTCCTATGCATCTGCCTAAATCCCTTATGTTTCTCCTACTAGGGGCAGCATGTACTACAGCCCTCTAGGCAGCTACCCACATTCCTGTCAATCCTGTATGAGATCACACTACATGCATCCTGATGAGCACCGAGGTCCTTGGCTGCTCTCCTACTAATCTCTGCCTAGAGCTCACACTATGTATTTGACAACTGCATCACAGAATAAAACACACATCTTAATAGATCTTACCTGAATCTGACTACTTACTTACTTAGTATTCATAGCCAAAGGAAAAGGAGATCAGCCCCTGGAGGAGGCTTTCAGGCTTCCACCAGGTATGGATATACTTTGGAGCTTGTAGCCTAATAAGGCATGGTAGCAAAAGGGCACCTATTTTCTTAGAGACCCAGGTCACAGCATTGCAGAAGGTACTATTACATGTATATATCATTATTCTGGGAATACTCATGCTGGAACACACTGAAGAACCCTTCCCACTGAGAATATCCCAAGTAATCAGAGATCACCAAGATTTTATGGCACACAGGACAGAGCACACAAGAAAAGACAGTATGCAACTTTCTTGGGTCAACTTGAGGAGTGATGGAAACAGACGAACAGATGCTAACAAGACCAAGGTCCTTTCCCAAGTCAGACAGACAGCAGATGAATTACGTGTCAACAAGTCTGCCCATATTCCAAAAACCTTTACTGTTACCCAAAACAAAAGACCTTCATTCACCCCACTACACACTTTTTTTGCCTTCATGAAAAATGTATTCTGACAGCCCTGCCTCAAGGAGCAGCACACAAGTGCTTCTGTGCTTTCTTGGCTCAGGCAAGGATGGCACTTATCACAAATGAACCTGTCCTTAGCCCACCCTGCAGTATTTTGAAACATGGAAATTCATGGGAAGACACATCTCAGCTGTCTGAGCTCTATCCTGAGTGTTCTGTCAAAGACACGTAATGTTACGAAAATCCTACCCTAGTCTGGACTGCTTTTCTAACAGGCAAAGTTGATTGTCACTTACACACATACAAACATTTAGATATATTCAAAATATATTCATATGCACACATGTGTGCTCACAGAATGATATTCTGTCTCCACTACTACATCTCTGTGTCAAAACTGGTTCCCACGTGATAATTCTGCACAGCAATCTGGATAAAAAGTATGTGTATACATGGCATCCTGATTTTCAATATGAAAATTCTTAGCTAATATATATATATATATATATATATATACAAAAACAAATTATTTAAGATATACCACTTTTGTTCCTGGCTTTTGCACTTGCCCGGTATAACCTTTCAACACTCAATATCTGAGCCATTTTCAGGTCTGTCCTTGTGCTTGAACTATCTTTTCAGGCAGTCATTTTCTCACATGCTGGTTCCCAGGATTGCCATATGACTTGGCAGGGCTTGTTTGGATGGCTTACATGGTGAGCAGGGTTCTTTTTCCCTGCACAACAAGAGAGATAGTAAATCTAATTCATTCCAAAGCAAGGGAAATGTCCATGCAGAGTAGTGATAGATGGGACTCCAAAAACAACAAACACGGGAGAGGGTGAGAGAGTAGAACCTGGGACAAGGGAAAGTTGAAGCCAAAACAGGTAGGTACAGATATAAAAATCTTACATAGGTTACACTTCCAATTATCTTCTCCAGTTGCTGAATGCATAGCCCAGAATGCCTGTTCAAATAATATTCAAGAGTGACTGAGACCAGTATAATCACAGAAGCAGAGACATGGCTGCCAACATCATAAAGAGCTTTCTGCTTAGTAAAATCAAGTAGAACATGTATCTTTTCAGGTGTACATCTCAAACGTTGTCTTCTGCATGGGTATCTTGCTAAAATAAACAGGTTAATTTTTACAAATACTTGAACATGGAATGCGTTCACTTCCTACAGAAGTTTCCCTTACTGCACCAAACTGAACTGCTCTGCGTAGCTGACAGGTGCTTGCAGTTCAAGTTATAAAACAGCTAGGCTGGGAAGGAAACAATTCCTTGCAGGTTACGTGGAGCTGTGTCTCACCTTCTCTCTACTTTTAGCAAAACAATTTTTCAAAGACTTGGGAAGAAAGGATCCAGGTGGAGAGGCTGGACAGGAATTGCAACAGGGATGGGCAGCCAAGCCCATGTCTGATTTGGCTTTACACAAATATGGGTACGTACTGGTAATGACTAGCTTTGGTACATGCATAACTAAAACTAGGAATGTTTCCACCGGTTGACACAAGAGCAAAGGAAGGAGTGAGCAGAAGCAGCTACAGATCCATACTGTAACCTTGGGAAGACATACACAATTCATGGTCACCACTGGGAGTCACCATAGCTGTCTGATGCCTTCCAAGGGACTGAAATGGAGCTGGTAGACAAACCCAGGCTACATTTACCAGCTCCATTTCAGCAAAATCATGTAAGAAAGACGTTCGCAGTTTAGAGAGAAAACATCATACACATCTTGTCCAGCTGCAGAAATGAGATAGATAGGCTCTAGCTGCAGCAGATAAAGTTCAGATGAGACACCACAGGAAATAAACAAGGACTGTCCTCGTAATCTCCTCCCAGACAGCAGACAATTGGCACTCCCCAGTACTGAGCAGGGCTAATTTGTAATATGCAAAAGAATTTAAACAGCCAATCTGGACTCTGACCAAATAGCATTTGAATTTTAGCGCTTTCACTAGTGAAACTGAGTTGCATTAAAAAGTAGCATAATGTCATTCTACCTTTTTCTCTGTTATTCCAATAGCTTAAGACTTCATATAATCTTAGCATTAAAACTACATTACATCTGGTTTGTCTAATCTCAGAATAGTATTTATTACCAAATACCCGAGGGCTAAAGTATTTCTCAGCATCCACTGTAAGTTAAGACCAGTTACAAAGACAGCCCCAAACTATTCCTTTATCCTACCTTGCTTTGGAAAGTATTTAAGTTTTTTATGGGTCTTGCTAGAGGGCAAAGATCCTCATCTTCTGTGCCATACAAAATCACCATTATCCCTTACCAATCAAATTCACATTGGTAAGCTAGATAACAAAGATGAAATACACTATATAAAATAACAGTTATCTTTGTTAGTTCTATTTTTTAGTTTGAATCCTCAAGCTATTACTTCAAGCTGTACACAGTTCTGCAACTTGAATTTTGGCACTGAACAAGTGTTTATTTTTCAAGTCACAGTAGAGAAAAATGAGACACTCATGTTAATAATCGTATTACAATGTAATTTTAGATAGAAATTTAAAATTTTGTTTAGTAATAATATATTGCTAGTGCAATAACTTACCCTTGCGTCCATATTTGCAGTACTCACAAGTGCTCCTGCAGGACATACCTCTCAACCCAGAAGAGAGTGGTAGCAAATGTTTAAACGTGAAGTGTCTGACTGTATCTTGAGTTCCTTATTTAAAATTAAACATGCATTTTTCAGTTTCACTGGGCTGACACTAACTGTGTCCACATGTCAGAAAAAGAATGTCATCAAGCAATTTCTCTTCATCTTAATAGCAAACAATTTAATGCTAAACCTCAACCTGGATTTTTTTGTAACAGTATGATGGATGAATGCAAGGAACCTTCTTTTTCCTACTATTATCTGGAAAATTATATAAAGTACATGAGTAACATGTAAAGACCTGTCAAGATCTATACTGGCACAGCAAAATGTTTTGGCATCTAAAAGCTATGGCACATCTCCACTAAACCAAGAAAGGAAATAGTTCACCATTTTTTCTGTTAGGTCTCTATCAGGGATGATAATCTCTGCATAGCTTTCTAAGGTATCATAAGAAATTCAGATTTCTTTGGTTCTTTTAAAACCTTTCATGTCATATTTCTCTGCTCTGGGGTTTTTATTACAGATGGGTTAGTTGCAAAATACATGTAATATCCCAAAACATCAATCTGAAATGACATAATGAGAATAGGATTCGTTTTTTTTTAAAAATCAATTACTGACGAATCAATATATCTTTCTCCTTTTTCTGCCTCAGTGTTTTATTCTTTCAGGGGGTCTACAACTTCAGTTAAAGACTAAATGCATCGAGCTATCATATTATTAATTGATCACAATAGGTGAAGTGTTCTGACTTACATATTAATAACCTTGTGTGGTGTATGGGACAAGCAAAAGAGCTGGGGCTGTTCAACCCAAAGAAGAGAAGGCTTCAGGGAGAACTGAGTGTGACCTTTCAGTACATAAAGAAGGGCTATACGAAGGAAGGGGACAGACCCTTTAGCAGGATCTGTTGTGATCAGACAAAGGGAAGTGGTTTCAAACTAGAAGAGAGGAGATTTAAATTGGATATAAGCAAAAAGTCTTTTACAATACAGACAGTGAGGCACTGGAACAGGGTGCCCAGAGAAGTGGTGGGTACCGCACCCTGGAAGGCATTCAAGGTCAGGCTGGACCAAGCTCTGAGGAACCCAGCTAGCACTAGATGTTCATTGCAGGACAGTTAGATTAGATGACCTTTAAAGGTCCCTTCCAACTCAAACAATTTTGTGATTCTATGAATTGCCTTACACAGAGACATTATTGCTGCAGTATGAAGTCCCAGACAGCATCCAGCACTGGCTTGTGGAATGCATGCAGTTAAAAAGTCTGATTTGCAGAGAACTTCTCTCAGTCTCCAATTTCACTACCAGTTCCTCCATAGTTAGTCAGTCAAACAAGTAATGACTTGAATGCCTAAATTTAGAGATACTCATCAGTGATGAGTTTTATATCAGACTATGTGGAGCACAGGAAATTAGTACACTTTTCTATCCACATTCTATCCAAATTCACTGTTTTCTGTAATACACTGAGAATACTGTTTATAATCCTTAGGCTTTTCTGCTTGTACCCTTCATAAAAAGGCAAATAAAAAGAAAGAAAAAATCAAAACAAGCTTTATTTCTGCAAATCATGTAGTTATCTTGTCTAGTTGACACAAATTCTTAGATCTCCATGATTTTAACAGAAGATTCATTTTAAATCTAGTCATTCTGAATATTCCATCTCAGTTAATAACCACAAAAAAAATATTTTAGACTCATGGTCTTGCTTTCACCTACTTCCCCTCAAAATGGGATTTACTGTGGAAATGACAACAAATAAATACTACCCTCATATCTCTTACTGAATCCAAAAATATTTGTATTTGTACATAGCCATGCTAACAGGTCATTTAAGAGGCAAGCCTTGTTAGCTCACATACTGCCATACCTATATGTTCAGAATTAGGAATGCTTCATTCTGCTATCCCTTCAAAAAGAGGCTAACCAAGCATGTAGTCATCTGTGCATGGCTATGCAGTTGTGCTCTAAGCAAGAGAAATTACTGTCTCTACAGTAACACAGAAATCTCTTCTAGTTTATGAGATGCTGAGCTGCCCACACTGGACATAGTAACAATTCCTTCTATTTGTATATTAAATCTTCCCACAGAAGACATAAGAATGTTTTTGTAAAAATGTAGTTCCCAGTATCTTCATGTAGTACTAAAGGTCAGACCTTGTTATAGATCTATGGAAGTCCAGGGGCATTTTTGGAAGTGGTTTCAATCACAGTTCTGTTGTGGTAAAGCATTTGTAGATTCTCACAGTGGTTAAACTTCACTAATTACTCTCAACCAAGTGGAGATGGTCTCATAGCAATGTGTGTTCAGTGAATTCTTATTACAGGATGAAGTAATAGCCAAACCAGTACATACACTCTGATGTCCTAATTCTACCTATGGCCACCATCAGATGTAGCTAAGGAAGTTATAAATAGTGCAGATGAGAAAAATGTAAGAATATAATAAAATGTAATTCACATTTCAGTGAACAAAATGTTTATATATTGAGAAACTGTACAATCAGTTGTGGGTAGGAAAGTTCATGCTAGCATTTCACATTTAAGGGTTTGTTTCTGCCTTAGAGCATAACATACACTCTCTCAGAACAATTGGTCTGCTAGCCAAGAGAGGAAACCACAGCAGAAGGTATTGACAGTCACATATGGTCAGATCAAGGGAAACATCCGGACTTAATACCAGCTGAAGCTCTGGCCATCAAATGTTCCAAATACCCAGAGAGTAAGCTGCAGGCACCTGGGTAGTCTGATTTGTGACAAACCTCACACTTATTCCCTTACCTTACACATGGGAAAAAAGAAAAATCTCACTTTTACCAAATCATTTAAATTTAAACTCCTTTTAACCATCTCCACCTTTAAAGTAGCACAGTGACTTATACTTGTTTTCTTATACCAAAACAGCTACAAAGATGATCTGTGCAATTGCATGAGATAAGAACATAAGAGTTAAAAATAAAGCTGAGAGAGAACTCTTGAACTCTTTTGCTATTCATTACCCCTATCTTTCCTAGTACTGTCTCACTATTCTTGTAAGACCGTAACACAATATATCCAGGCATTTTAAAAAACATCTGTGTTTAGTACACAGTTATTCTGTAAATAAATCTGCAATGAAGTTCTTGAAGGCTTATTTCTTATTTTTTAGCAGCTAAGCATAAAATATTGGGCTATAAAATGCTTACAAAACTAGATTACAGGAAGTGAATAGAACACTGTTATCTACTGAACAAATGGTGGGTCAAAGAATAGCTTGAATTCTCGTGGTGAATATGACAGTGACCTTCACATACACCACTGACAGAAAGCAATTTTATTTACATTTTTAAATCCACATAAAGGTGAAAGATGGTATTGCTACAAAATGAAACTTTTTTGTGTGTCCCAAGGAATAACTAGGCTCTCCCAAGGTCACATGTAGCCTGAATGGAGAAAGGCTTTCTCAGTTCTACTACCAGTACATTTTGCCCAGAACTTGTGGAACTGGTTATCTATTTTTATTTACCACTTGAAAAGTCTTCGTATCTTAAGATGGAGAAGTTTGAAATGAGAGATTGTTTCTTTTGCCCACTAGATGCTTCTGTGAACTGGTCACTAATTATGTCTGGACCTGCTTTAGAGAGTTACTTGTTTCAGCTGTACAGATTAAAAGGTTTACCCATTGATGGTGAGGTGAAAAAAAAGCCTTGCTTTAAAATAAATAAATCACCTCTTCTGGACAAACAGCATTATGATGCTTATAATTCTACAATTTAGGAAATAACAAAAACTATATAATATTTAGTGCAATCTGCATCTTTAAGAATTTGCATAGCATCTTTTTTTCCGTTCTGTGTGGCTAGCTGCCATTTTTAATGGAAAAAAAAAAAAAAAAAATCCCATCTGTTACTACGTACCGTTATTTTTGCTCTCTCTAAGTACCTCATGACAAAATATTTCTTACAAGTCTGATCTGTAACCACAATAGAGTCAGCTCTGTTATAAGGACAATATAAACAACTGGATTCTTCTAACCTTTCTATTTAACACTTCAGGCTTTTCCAGAGTATAGCATTAAATAAACAAGTTTATAGAATAACACCATTTTGGAGAGCATTTACTGCCACTCAGAGTGCCTAGGACGGCACACGTGTCTATAAATTATAGGTGGCTCTTGTAGCAATGTCTATGATTAAGGTTACCTGAAGCTTCCCATAATAAGACCTTTCTTCAGTTGCTTATAAAAGTTTGCTGAACTTTAACCACTTGAAGAAAAATTTTCACTGCAAGGTATCAGCCTTACATTTGTTTAGCCTTTGTGGAAAGTTCCACACAAAATGGTTTAGAGAACAAGATTACAGGAAAATATACCTTGCTTTGATAAAGCAGTTCTTCTTTTAGAAATCCTAATGCTAGCTTTTTGGAGAATGGAAAACCTTTGAAAAGTGGTAGGGCATGTCCTTTTTGCCAGGTATATAATTTTTTACAGTTCCTGAAATGTTCATTCGAAGTTAGTCTAGTTTGCTATTTTTGTGGGGGTGTTTTCTTTATTTTTTTTTCTTTTTTTCTTTCTTAATCTCAAGTCTTAACCATTATTTTTCAGAAACACTTCAGATTTTAGAGCCAAAATCACTAGTTCCTTACATGTTCCAGCTCCCAGATTCATTTGTGTGGAATAACGTTTACATGTTCTAGCTCCACAAAACAATGTGTTTGCTCAAGTCTATAGAACTAGATGCACTGACCTACTATATACCTGCAATTCTTGTTCCTGATGTCATAAGCCAATAAAATGAGATGTTTAAGCCTAATTCTCCAGTTTTCTAACTGACAGTTCCTGCCTTAGAGGCACTGAAGATGACATAGAGACTAGATCTATAGAGAGCCCAGTATTCTGAGATGTATTTAAGGACAGTGATAGACACAAGAGCGTGGGCAGTTTTCTAGATGTAATTAATCAGCTGTGCATGAGAGAGGTTTTTTAAACTGTATTTAAATCCAATTTTTGCTTTACAAAGGAAAAACATTTGGGCAAGCAGATTAAGTACAAGAAAGTACAATACTGTTTAAGCTCAATATTTGCAATTTTTGCAGATTCTCCAGGTCAGAATCAGAAGGAGTCTGTAATTGCTACTATTAGGCACTTACTCTCCCTGTCTCTGTTTAAACTCCTAATCTGGAATTAGGTACCCACTGGAAGTTTTCTGAGAGCATGATTTACAGAAGCTACTATACACTCCAAACTAAGATACTGCAAGAAGATGAGAAATTAACTTAAACGCTTTCTATCATTTCCTAGGCATGCACCACTCCTAGAGTTAGGCACCTTATCCTACTATTGCTGATATGCAACAGACAGAGTAGGCAGTGTAATTTCAGCTTTCTGGCTCAAGCATTTCTTTCATATCCAAACATAGCTTTTTTCTAACACAAGCTCTCAAGATCTGAAGTGGATCCACAACAAATGAAATCCTATGCATAAGAACAAAGGGTGAGAAAAAGACTTAAATGAAGTGCTTCAGAACTTACCTATGAGTAGACCCTTTTTTCTAGCTGTATTAAGCCAGCATAATGTAATGAACAAGTGAAATCAATAAAATCTCCCGTATGATTCTACTAAATAGTGGTTGAAGTGTAGCAAGCATGAGTGTGGAGTTCATACTTCTTAAATCAGAGAATGAAACTGAATCTCCCAAACCAATAATGAAACATTCAGCCAGCGGGCTGATTACAAAAATAGGAGTGAGAACAAAGAAAAGCATTCTGTGATTGTCCTATCTCTTTTACAAATCTCAGGTAAGCTATAAGATCCAACTGAAGCCACTTCTTGATAGCCAATACTCTTTTTGCCTTCGCATTCCTGTAAGAATTAAGATTACTAGAGAAATTACAGCATTTTAGGTTGCTGTAGTGATGGCATTTAAGCTCAAAAATAACCCAGAAGTCTATTCCAGCTGATATTAATTCTACCATAAGTAACATTTGAATGTGAGATGCAGTCATTAATCTGGGAGTAGAATTTAGCTGCATGTTGTTAGCGTCTTGCAACTGCGATATTTTCAGTGTGACTGAAAGTGGCAGTTGAGCACAGAATGATCAAAAAAGAAAGCTATGGCCTGGCATATCAGCCCCAGAAAAGATACTTCATATTGAGAACGTTCACATGGAAAAATGTCCAAAGATGATATTCAGAGTGTCATGAACAGAAAACACCATACTAATGAAAACCAGAGCTTGAGTAACATGAATTATGAAGATTATGAAGTAGTTAATGAATTTAAGCTAGAAGCTCTGACAGAAGAAGACAATGATGAGAAATAAAGAATAATGCCTGTAAGAGGAGCTTTCTGCACAATCATTTTCTGAGACCTTGAACACTTGCGGGATTTCATTGCTGTGCTTGGTAGCAGTAATACTGTCTGAGCAGAAGAAAACCCTAACTGAAGTTTTCAGCCTTGATCCAAAGCTGTGACCAAAGTCAAAAACTTAGGTTTGTGTGTAACCTTGTCTCAGCCACTAAATGCAGTGTAAATGATTCTTGAATAGCCTGGTAGAAATAAGCACTTAAAGAGCCAAGCTTGTGCAAGCTCAGCAGTTTCAACTGAATGATTCTTTTTTTAGTTTCTGTTGATTTCTTTGATTTCTCAAAAGGAAATTGAGCTAGGATTGCCATTCAATTACTTTACTGATTTCTGTGCAACTTCAGTGGCTCATTCATATTTTAGAACCAACCATGTTTTATTAAAGATGAACATTCTGTTCATTTTTTTGAGAGCTAACAAAAAATTTCTACTATTCCCATATATATTACTATATAGTAATATATAGTTATTTAGTTTATAGTTTATTACTGTATAGTTATATAAAATTACTGTATAGTAATATATATATATGTATTATATTATATTAAACAAATTAAACAATGTGATTTTTGTTTTTAAAGGTAGTTCTCATATTGTGTTTATTTGTCATGAAACCAAAACAAACAACAAAAAAAGCACAACCTCAGGTTTATATTTATAACCACTGGAGGTCACTTTTATGCTGGCATTCCTGCTAGGATTTCTCTGTCTATGCAGTGATATTTTTAACATCCATAAATAAGCCCAAAGTTACTTTTGTTGTCAAAGAGAGCAATCTCAATTAAAAAAACAGTTGAGGTTGTTTTCCATTAGGCCATCTTTATGACAGCTTTTGTTTCCGAAATACATATTCAGAAGACATTGGAAGCTAGGATAAATTTATCAGTGTAATTTCACTAGGAACAAATTTCCATTCCCACTGGGCATATTTATTGGAATCTGACTGTAGCTGGTCACATTATTAATAACGAACAATTTATTTGATTAATTGACCCTACATTTCTGTTCCTGAAATAAAGTCTCCTATTTTGATTTCTGTTGTTTTTTGTTGTTTGTTTTTTTTTAATTCATGAGCATTCCTTGAGTGTTTTCAGCATATTTTATGCTGGAGCTTCCTTGGGAGCTGTTTGTTTCATCTAATAGCAATGATTATTGTTTTACAGGATATGATGTGATGTGAGTCTTCACATACTATTGTCTTTGTTCCTTACTTGACTTTGCCAATGTAAGTGCAGTACAAGTAACACTCCTGATGCAGTTACTGAATATCTGGCATTATGTTTGAACCTCTGACCATCTAAAAGATGCACAGTCCTTAAAGAAACATCCTGAGCTAACTATTCACTGGGAAAATATATATATATATATATATATATATATATATATATATATATATATATATTTACATAAACATGCATTGAAAAAATATAAGAAAATAAAATGGATAACAATATAGGAGAATTGAAAGGTTCTGAAGTGTGTGAACCTCTGTAGCTGGATCCTTATGCTATTATCCCCACAATTGTCAAGCTGTTTTTCTGTGAAATGTTTACCATCACAGGGGGATCGTTCATGCTTTTCTCCAACCACGTAATCAGCTGCAGCTAAAGTAAGGAAAAAAGAGCAGCGTGGAGTGTGACCCATAGGATGTGCAAGTACATCTCTATGAAATTAGAATTATATGATGTATAAGCAACTAATTTTCTATTTTAAAAGTTATTAGCATAAATCTACTGTAAATAGCCTTTTCTAAACAGACAGAAGAATTATTCTTCATATTTTTACAGACTAAGATAAAAAAAAAAAAAGGTAAAGTATAGATGTATTAGCTGAAATTCTGCCCACCCCCTCCCCACACCCCCCCCCCCCCCCCAAAATCCTAGAATTTAAGAATTCATCTTAAATTAATCATGCAATGTGGACCACACTCAAATAGGTGAAAGTATCAGTATTGTCTTGAACTCAATCTAATTTCTCTACAAGCCCTACAAGCACTGCATTCCCACTAGTGTACAAGTTTTCTTGACAAACACGTGAACCCATATGCCTCTGATTTCCCACAGTGTTTTGAGGTTCGGGAGTTTAACAACTTTTCATGAGGAACAGAAGTGTATGCAACTGTAAGGGGCATGAAGTATGTGAGCAAACTTGAGTCAGGGACATGTCCAGATAGATGAATTTTAGCCTGAATCTCCAGGCTAGCGAAGTCACAGCTCCACCTGTTGAGCTAAAGCAAATCATCCACCCATAACAGTTAGCAACATAGGGTTTTTTCTCTCTCCTTTTTTTTTTTTTCTCTCTTTTTTGACATGCAGGGATCAACAACACAGTTCTATTTGACTAAAGCAAAACATAAATGTTGAGAGACAAACCATTTAGCCATTATTCTAACCATAGCCACTGAGCTATTCTGCCAGAGTACAAAAGGACTTGGATGTAAACAGTTTCATGGCAGGCCAAAGACAGGATCCTAGTTTTCTTGATAAATTTACTAAAGCATACCACAATGAATGAAACATTGTTAGAAATGAAAGAATATAGAAGCTCTTCAGCTCCTTCTGACTTCACAGAAGTCTGCACTGACCAAATACAATGGATATCACTAGCAGAATATCTACAGCATTCTAGACGTACATAGATATTCATTCATATTTCTTAAAATCCTTATTTCTTTCTTCTATGCTATTTATAAATAGCCACTGCAAACAAAGAAACTCCAACTATAATGTAACAAAATATCATTCCCAACCACCTCATAAAAATGGAAATCAAGAAAAGGACACTTTTATGACCAGAGTATTCAATGGCAAAGTTCTCTCAAGTCTGAACAGAGCAGTAAACATGTGGTATTTTTATGGAAGAAAATATAGTTTTGTGAGGTTTTTTTAATAATATGATTGTCAATTCAACTATATTTTTTTCTGAAAGGGGAAAAAAAACTGCAATAATCTGCAAAAACAGATATCAATAGCAGTTAGACTTCAAATCTAGAGCACAGATATAATACTGCATATAGGACACACATGGCTTCCTCAGATATGCCACCATTTGCATATCTTTGTAATTTTAGAAAACAGTAAGTGGTGCTTGAACACTCCAAAAACACATTTACCAAAAGGACAAATGAATAATCTACTTGAAAAGCCTACTTTGGAGTTCATTTCAAAGATAAAGATGTTTTCCAGACTATTTATACAGAAGTTTAATTAGTAGAATGAATAAGTTGTATCTCATTATTTCTAAAATTCAGAACTAAGTAGAAAAAAAAATATTATTCAAAAATAATGTATAATTTTTATTATCAAATAACTTGCTACCCAGTAATTATTGTGAAAAAATAATAAAGGAAATATTTTTAGAGTAAGGGATGATAGGTAGTGTAATGTTTGCCTATAAGCACAATTCTGTAGTAGATTCAAAGTAGACCAGATGTAAATTATTACAACGTAGGATTTATAAAAACGTAAATGCATGATCTTTTCTGGCACAAAAGTAAAAAATATATCCTTAAAACAGAAAATTTAAAAAAATAAAAACAAAAGCAAAAACCTTATGCATTCACTTCCTTATTATTCTTGTTCAGTAAAACACTGAAGCCCATGTAAAGCAATTCTCCTTTCTTCATTTAAACTTATGTTTTACAAAAAGCAGTCACAAAACACTGGCATCTACTCTAAAGTGTCTGATGCAACCCCACAATTTCAGAATATTCCATTCATTGTTTGGAAAAGAAGCAGTTGCACCTCCTCTAACCTACTTAGTCACACATTTCCATATTCATTACGCTACATATATATATAATATTCATTCCATATACATTACGCTGAAAGACTGAACCATATCATTACAATCTGCTAACCCACCCAATAACTTTTTCAAGGCTTACATTCTGCTCAGGTTAGCAAATATTAAGCGCATTAAAGATACAAACATATGCCACATTCTGATACCTTTATGATTCTGTGGAATAATGTATTATTACAGTGACTGGTACTATCTGAGCCAGCAGAGCTACTCGCAGAGTAGACATCAAGAGAAGAGTATTATTACTTGATTAACTGTAAAGAAGATGAAAACACAGCAGCTGATTCACACAGAGCACTGTTTTCTCAAAGGCCAGATGATGTTGTTACTTACTCGCACCAAGTGACCACTCACTGAAATGGCTTCACTGAGTTAAGAATATCCATTGTGCACACAACTACCAAAAATCCTATTCATTTATTTTTATAATTCAGATATAAGTAGATAATGTTACTAAAGGGTCTTATTCTTGTACTTCTGTTTGCAATATGTATTACTCTACCATTTACTGCAAGCAGTCCAATGAAGACAATTGAACTGTTTGTGAAAGCACATATAAGAAATAGGTAGATATATAAAATTATGTGTACTGTTGAGGCAATATATATCACAAATGAAGGCAGCAGGATGGAGTCCGTCTTTATTAGTGGTCAAGGCTTTTATATTTATTGTGCACATTTTTGATGTCTCATCCCTGTATTCATACTCCTGCTTATTTTTCTGCTTTTTGAAGACCCATTAACTTAGCAATTGTCATCCATAAATCTACAAAATTATTGCTATGTTTTACCTAGCACTGTTGCCAAAAAAATCTTCTCAATGTGCAAAACATTTCCAGAGTAAGCCTTAAGAAAACACCCTGTATGCAATGCAGAGTAGCTGCAGTAAGTGACAACAGAAATTACTCTAAATTAGAGTCAAATTACCAAGTAACATTCTGATTTTAAACAGACCAATATTTTACAATATTACTATTGACTGTGCAACAACTGTGAGGGCACAGCTTTAATATTATTTTTATTTTAAGTCTGTATCTTCTTCTGAAAGCCTTCAAATGCTATGGATGAGATTGCAAATATAATAAAAGCAGTCCATTAATTTTATATAAGTAATTTCATGTACCTGAAGGCCTATGACAACACTTCTTGACAAAATAGCTTAACAGAAGAATTTTTCTTCTAAAGTTCAATCAAGAATGGCTTATAAAAATATTATGGTACAGGTGGTCTGAACTTTCCATAACAGAAATTCCATTAGTAACAATTTTTGAAGTGCTGTCAATTATGCTTTCAATTTGAAGAGGCACCTGAATAATGACAATCAATCCTCAGCAATAGAAATGATATACTTAATCTTGAACAGGAGACAGAATCTATACTCCTACTGAGTCTGCTGATCCCAGGGACCCCGTCCCGGCAATCATCTAATTTTAAGGAAATGTACAAAGAAATAGCATAGATATATTTTACTTAGTACCTTTTCAAATGTTTGGCAAAAAGGAGAATGATTAAAAGCACACACAAAAAGAAACAACTGGGATGTACATACAAAGAAACAACTGGGCTGTATGCAAAAGAAACAACCAGGCTCTTCATTCTTTAGATTTATTTTCAGTAAATGAGCCTGGATTAGAAAATGAGATTTGAGGAAAATAGGGCACTAGTATCATTATCATTTGGTAGCCAGTCAGAAAGCAAAGTGAGCCTCAATTCTTCCCTTTCCACAAACTTCAGACATGGAAAAAGCATGTTATCTTTCCATGCATTGATGCACTGGTCAATCTGTCATCTAAATGATGAAACAGCTAACAGAAGGGGTGATACCCCAGAGGACATCAGCAAAACCAACATGTGAATGGACAAGACAGAGACCAACTAGCAAGCAAATCCTTTTAAAGCAGACACAAGGGACAAGAAGGAAATATTACTGAACTGCCCCTTGGAGAGGTAGAGACAGGGAATCTGGAGAGATAGATGCAGCATGCAAGGCAGATGAACGTTCCTGAGACATTTGTCACTAGGTGTACCGCAAGACACTGACATTAATGAGGGTGGCATTTGGAAGATAAAAGCAATATCTCTGAAGCAGGCAATACAGTTTCCAGGCACCACTCATGGGGACACGGTGTAAACAAAACAGACTGGAAAATGATCACATCTAGCAGAAGTACCCCAGTCACTACCGATATTCCTGGGAGAATATGGATCAAGAATAAATGGCTTAGAGTTTTGTCTGTGGGGCTGATGGAGATTGTGGGTTGTTTATCCTTGTAGCCCAGTCAATTCCTATCACATTTCTTTATTGAAAGGCTCTCCATCAGTCATCCACTTATACCTTCCTTGTCAACTGTCGGTGTTTCATTGACAAGTGCTTTTCAGGCAGTAGACCTCTAGAGGACAGCTCTGTCAATAGTGAGTGGGAATTTACAGGAATGGAGGATCTTGTGTGTGATTACCTCCTCTTGAAAGCAAGTAGGGAGCTGGAGTATACCCGAGCCCTGGCTGTCTGAACAAAAGTAAGTGGGGTAAGCCGATCTGGCTGTCCCTTGTGGCTGTCTCAGAATACCACTGCCCTGAAAGTGATGTCAACTCTTGACTATGCAAGAGAACTTTTTCAACTACAACCCAGAAGGTGGGAATCATCAGTAATTATTAATCATTTATTGCTCTCACACTTCATTGTCAGTCATGTCCCATAGCCCATTTTGATTCTGATGCTTACAGATGTCCCTGATCTTCCCCAAAAAGAAGAGGATCCAGTGCTATGGGATGACATGAAGCAAACCCAAGCATCACAGAACAACTTTCCCAAACCCAGAGGCATAATTCTGGGGGTCTTTGATAATTAAATGCAAGATGTCATCCCTACTCCCCAACCCACTCAAGTATTACCCCTCTAATCAGCGTATCCCAAGAAAATAAAGAGGCTGTTTCACCATTAAAAGAAAGCATGTCAACAGCAACAGTAAATACATTGACCTTCCTATCCACCCATCCACTTCTTCCTTCAGGAAAAGTGATGCAGGCAACAAAACCCCAAGTCCAGAGTGGGTTTCGATTATGGTCTGTGCAGCTCTGGCTCGAAATACTGACTGTTTCGGAACGGGGTGTCTATGACGGAGGAGTTTCCATGGACCGGCTTGCTCCCCGGCTGCGCACAGCGAGCGGTGCCAGCGGGGCTCCGCGGCTGGAGGGAAGAGGGGCGGCTCCGAGCGCTGTCCGCGGTGCTGGCTCCGCTACCTGCCGGCCCCGAAGCTCTCCAAGGTGCTGAGCGGACCACGGAGCCCGTGCGGCTGGAGGCGGCGAAAAGGTGCGCCAGCCCCCGGAGGAGACTGGGCGAGGCGAGGCAGCAACAGAGCAGAGCACTGCAAGTCAGCCTTGCCTCCATTCTGCTCCCTTCACAGCCTTCCCCAACTTGAAACGTCCAGACTCTCTTACAGAGAGAAAACAAAAAGAAAACCACTTTTTTAAAAAAAATCAGCTGGGCTAATCGTGCACCAAAGAAAGTTTTGCATGCGGATCCAATAACAAACAAGAGGAAGGAAACAAAAATTAACTCTATACTGGATAAGGATAAGCTCTTTCTTTTTTCTTTTTAGTGTTGCATGCAGGCAGCTCAGATCCACGTGTAAAGATGCCCGTGTTCCCATCCTGTTGCAGAGTGCCAAGAACCTCCCGGCTGCCCTTCAGAACCTTCTCTTTCTCTCTCCATCTTGGGCTGTGGTAGAATAAAACTGACTGAATTCCTCCTTTAATCACAAACAAGTGCATCAAGGCAGATTCTGGGAAAAGAAACTGTTACTAAGCAGCGACCGGTGTCGTAGTAGTTAAAGTAGAAAAGCCTCTCACAAAGTCAATTCTTATGTAGATGAGGCGACATAAGAGCTTTTCTCTCTCTTAGCGGGCTTAGTGAATTTCTAATTTGCCCAAAGAAGCCCTAGAGGAATGAGGAAGAAAGGGCGGGAATATTGGGACTGCCAGTCATAATAAATATTGGCATGCTCTGGATTGTCGCCTAGAAATACACTGAAAATGAGATCCAACATCATTGTCTCAGCCGAGTTATTTCTCTTGACCTTCGGTTTTGTCCACCCAGGGTGAACAAACTTCCCAAAATTGGCATCACCCCTTCACTCTGCAAGACGCACTACTTCAGTCTCTCTAGGTCACAGAAAGACAAAGTGAATGAGAGGCAGTTTCCCCACCAAAGGAAGGACACTCTCAGAAGTTTAAGATACAGCCAGAAAAACGTAGGGTTAAACAATAAACTAGGAAAAGTGCAGTTCTGGGGAACAGAGAGCAGTTTCCACTGCATTGAGAACCCGCCAATATATATCATATCAATAAAAAGGAGCTCTTCGAAAGCTTGCATAGTAATTGAGATTGGAGATCTTTTTTGATATGGGTTGGCATTTCCTCATATCAATCTGACAGAGCCAACTCAGGAAATTGCTGGTAATATTCATCTGGGGAGCAGTTTCATTAAACGTAATTCATTCGACTTTCACAATAAATTGAGTGACATCCTTACAGCAGAACCTTTTTATCCTTGATGAAGTGCTTGCCAGCCTTTGGTTTTCCACTTTATTGTCACATTCCTTAAAGCAGAATCGTCAACATGTCAATCTGCTGCATGAAAAAAATGCTAAAGCTGTATTTACAAAGCACCCAGGAGGTGGTTTAATGCTGACTTATAAGAAGAGCGAGTTGAGAGTTAAACTATCTGATAAATCACAGCATAACTTCATCCAAGCCCAATTGAGAGAACAGAAGCCAATCCTAGAGAGGGAAGGATGGCTCACACATTCATTTTCTCCAAGTGCTGGCTATTCCGAGCAATTGGTTTCTTAACCTGCTTCACCGCACTTTCCAAGACGACTGGGAAATTGGCTTTTTGTTAATTAAAATGGCGGTTTAGGGATGCAAGGATGTATTAAAGGGCTTAAAATGGATACCTCTAAGTGCCAACCTGGAAGTTTTGGTTATTCAAGGGGGAGGGGATACTGGATTCTGTTCAGGTGCCTCCCTGAAAGGTGAAATCTACTCAGAGCTGCCTTCTACAGTGATGAAAACAGCATGTGCTAAGCATCAGGAAGACCCCTCCCTAAGCTCCTCCGGACGGTCCTTGTGGTTGGGAATGAAGGAAGCGTGCAAAAAAAAACAAAGTAAAAAAATGCATCACTGTATTGCCTAACAGAAAACTAGAGCACTAGAGTTAACTTCACCAGGTGCAACTGATTCGAGACCCATTTCTACTCCCGTGCACCATCTTCCGAAAGGGTAACTATTTCCCCTACGCCACTGTGAATGCGTCCCGAACTCCTTTAGAAAAGGGGAGCGGGATTGTCTCGGGAACATGTCAGCTCCTCAGCACAAAAAGCCACTGATCTTCCCCAGCCCCCGCCAAGCGCTCTCCCCCCCTCCACACCTCGGACGTCAAATTGAAAAAATGCAAGGAATCTCTTGTTTGGAAGAAATAAGCAGTATAATAAAAAAGCAGTAGCCGAACGCTTTCAGCACTGAATGCCTCTGAGAAAATACTGTGAGTGGTGATTATAACAGGACAATACCTTCCCTCTCTTTTGTTTTTTGTTTTATCTTCGCAGCCTGTAGTGCTGTTGTTTTTTTGGTGTTGTTTTTTTTCCCCTTTCACATCAAAGTAGGACGCGATCAGCAACTATCTTAAAAAATGGGGAAGAAAAAATGAAATCAACTTATCTTCGCAGCACGTGATATCTCTCCACGTTCTCCATAGCTTTCATTAACCGGGGTGAAATGACCGCAAACAGTGCGACACAGAGGGAAATTAAATGTACACAAACTGCGGAGCCGCCAACCCCCTGTTTACCCCCTCAGCAAACACCGCACCGAGTGTGCCACCGCTGAGAACAATTGGAAACTGCTCATCTTCGCGACATTTTTTGCAGGAGAGCCCCGCTCAGCTGTCGGAAGGCCTCCGAACGGTGTGGAACGGACCTCGAAATCCCACCGACAAGGGAGGAGGTTAGCAGGCTTTTTGCAGATACCTCTGCCAACGTCGCCCTGTAAAACACTGCGCCCAGGAGAAGCTCCCCTGCGAAGCATCCTCCTCGCAGCCCACGTCGGGGGTGCGTGTGGAGGTGGGGGGAATCATCCCGTGATTTGCCTTTGCTCCGTTTAAGTGCTGCAAGGAGGAAAATCTCCCTGCCAGACAACGCTTGTGTTGAGCCTAATTGACAAATCCGCCGCTCCGGGCAGGGAGCAAGCAGAGAGCAGGGTGATCCCATCAGAAGGGATGCGAGCTGCTGCTCCTTCCTCGCACGGGATTGGAGGCTGTCCCCGACGTGGGGCAGGAGAGCCGGGATTGCGGCTGGGCCCGCAGGCAGCGGGCGGTGCGGGATGTCGCGCTGCGGGCGGAGGGCAGGGCTGGTGCTGGCCGCTGCCGACAACCCGCCGGGCCCCGCTCGCACCGAGGGGCTCCGTGCAGCCTGTGGGAACGGTCTGCCTCGGCCTTTTGGCCCTTTACGGAGCTGGCCCGCCGAGAAACAAGTGGTTGGAAGCTTTGCCGGCTTTGCCAGCAGCTCTGCTGTGCGTTTTGTAGTCGCTTCTGCAGCATGTTGCTTGTACCCCGGGAAGAAGAAAGTAAGAAAGAAGGAAATAAAGGCGGGGAAAGACAGCCTGGAGTTTTATTTTGCTGTGGTGTCAGGCAGAAAATTCACTGTCAGCTAAGTAGGAATTAAACGAGAATGTTTCAATGAAAGGAAGAGTGTAGGACCTCGGTGTCCTTATGCACAGACAGAAATGAAACCCAAAAAGAAGGAAAAAAAAAGTCTCCAGTCTCCGAGCGGGTTTTTCTCTCTAAATATTTGCACGCTTCCTCAATGACAGTTTTGAGCTCGGCGCAGCACTGAGAGCTGAGAAAACATTACTCATTAGAATACCACCGAGATGCTTCAGAAAGGACAGCGAGGTGTCTCTGGGTAAATCCTTCCGACTGTGGCATTTTGAACACTTTGTGCAGCTCTCTAAACCTGAGAGAACAAAATAACTGCGGCCCGTGGAGATTAACTCCTAATTCTACCGCATAAATACAGAGCCACTCGGTTAGGCCAAAGGCAGCGAGCTTCCCGTGCAAAACAAACGTAGTATTTGCACTACAACGCACAGCTCAGAACAAGGAGAAAACTCATGTCTCGCACAGGCTACTTAATGTTCTTATCAATAAGCATAATACAGCCAAGCATCTCCATCCCAGCGAAATTCCCACTCATTGCGGTCAGCCGTGACCTCTATAAATCCCAAGCAATAAGGCAGAATGGCATAAGGCTCTATTAAAAGGAGGGAGGGAAAGCAGAAGCACCTCTCTATCTGTTTTGTTTTGGTTGTGGTTTTTTTGGTGTTTTTTTTTTCCGTAAGATTTCATTAGGAAAAGGTTGAACTGTGGAAGAAGAGCAGAGCGGTTCACCCGGTCGGGGGGGTCATACAGCAGCAGTGCTGTAATGGGGAGGCTCGGGGCGTTAGCTGAACGCCGCCGGATTCGGGAGGGGGGGACGGCTGTCCTCTCGCCCACAGACAGTCCTGCCACAAACTCGGTGGGAAGCCGTTTGAGTCGTCATTTCGTTTCCCCTTCCTAACAGGTTGGGCACCGGCAATCTTAATTCCGAACTGAGTCCAAGAAGAGAGACAGAGGGAGAGCACCGAGCGCTGCTGCTTGGCGCTTCCACTCGATCACTTTAACACTGCGAGGGCCCAACGCAAACTTTCCGACTGACTCCTGAATGCAGACAGAGGGGAGAGGGGCCGGCATCGCCGAGCGGGTTCCGACCGAGGGAGGGAGAGGAGCCGGTGGGACGGGGAAACACTCCGCACCCCTCCGGGCTTTCTTGCCGAAGAGCGCACCCTCTCCCCTTGGCTTCCTTTTATTCCCGATTTTTTTTTCCCCTTATTCTCATTGTTTCAAAGGAAACTGACTAACTAAATAAATAAAAAATAATCTCCTTTGCTCAGTGATGCCAACCAAGGAAAAAAAAAAAAAAAAAAAAGCAAAAAAAGAAGCATTCAGGTAATGAAGTCTGTAACTAAACGGTAATTGAATCAGCATAATTTGCACACTGAATGGTTTTCAAATGCTCCCAGTTTACAATTAAAGGAGAATTAATGCGCTTGTTGTTCAGACTGCGGCACATCAGAATAAATCCAGCGCTGTTGTTGTAATGAGTCGAGAGCAGTTTAACTGCCAGCAAACACATTTAAAATTTAACACGACGTATCGATCTCGCTCCGGTTCTTTGATGGATCGTTCCCGGCTCTCCCCACCCCTCCGACACACAACGCGACCGGCGGGAGGCGACGCCCGGGGGTGGGGGGCGGCGGGAGGGCGCGGGACGGGCGCGGTCCCCGGAGCTGCGCGGCCGCGGGAGAAGAGCGCGCACGGACCCGCCGAGCCCCGCACCCGTCCGCGATTGGCTGCCCCGCGTCGGCCGCGCTGCCCCGCAGCTCCCCCATGCGGCGCTGGAGCATCAAGGCAGGCAGACGCGGAACGGGGAGCGCCGCCGCCCCCGCCCCCGCCGCCCCGCAGCCTCCGCCGGAGCCGCGGCCGGAGCCTCCCGCGCTCGGGAGTCGGGGCGCTTCGACGGCTGCTGCTGGCCGAGGAGCTCTTCCTTCCCCTCCGCCCCAGGGATGAGCTACCGCCCGGCGTTCGCCCGCTGAAAGCACCGCAGGCGGCGGCGCGGGCTGCAGGGAGCAGCCTGCCTGGTTTTGTTCCTTGCGATTGCGGAGGGAGCGAAGTGTGCGCTAACCGAGATAACGCCTCTGTGTACCCGCGTTCCCCCGGGAATCCTAAAGGAGGTTCGCCACGGAACTCGGCGGCGCTTCACGCGGGTGCACTCGCTGTGCCGGCAACGGGGCCGCACGGCAACGGGGCACGAAGTTGCTCCGATCCCGAGCCCGAACGCAGCCCCGCAGGCACTTGGCGCCCCGGCCCGGAGGTGGCACCGGGACACCGCGCACGCTGCCCCCCGGCGGCGCGGCCCTTCCCCGGGGACGAGAAGTTCCCTCCGCCCGCAGACCCCCGCGCCCCTCTGGCCCGGCCCGGCCCGACCGCGGGCTGCCGGCAGCTGCCGTGAGTTTGTTGGTTCTCCGGCGCTCCCCTCTGCCGGCCCGTGCACTCACCAAGTAGAGGGTGGGCTGCAGCAGGAGGACCGCGCACCAGTACACAGCCTGCATCCTCGCCGCTCAAACTTCCCCAGCGCTGCCTTCGCTGCCTCTTTGTTCCTCGCAGAACATAGATCCACCTGACATCCACTTTACGGAACAAGCGGAGCTCTCACCAGCCTAGACAAAAATGAAATTATAGACCTCATGACCACAAGACAACGTTAGGCTCGAGACAAGGGGGGATGAGAGGTGTGTAGGAAAGGGGGGGTGAGGGTGGGGGGGGAGAAGAAGGAGATGGGGTGTGTGGATGGGGGTGGAGGGAACGGAAAACGATTAAAATCGAGTTAATCCGGCGGCAGAGCGGACTGGCCACCCGGTCCGGGCTGGCTGCGGAGCGCCCGGCGGCAGCTCTCCCCGTGTCAGAGCCGGGCTGGGGAGCCCCGTGGTGCGGCTGGGACGGCCCGGGGGTGCCACCGCCAGCCCTGCGCGCCCGCTCTCGGCGGGGGCCGGCATAGCGGACAAGGGCAGGAGGTGCGAGGAGCGGGGCTCCTGCCGCTCCCCGGGGCGAATAGCTTCGTCGCCGGGCCCCTAAGGCAGCTCCGCGACTCCCCCCGCGCCCCCAAGCGCCCACCTCCCTCCTCTCGCCTCTCCGTGCCTCGCTCCGTGTCGGGGACGCGCTCCGGAGCGCCCCGACGGGAGCTGCCCCCCAGCCCCGGCCCCAGCCCTCCTCCGGCCCCGCGCCCCGCGGGGGGGGGCCGCGGCGGGGATACGTACGGCGTGGGGGATCCGACGGCTCCGCGGGGCGCTCCATGGGCGAGCCTAGAGGGGCCGAGCGCCGCGGCGCAGCCCCCCGCCCCTGCGCATCTCCTCGCCGCGCTCCGCACCGGGCTGTCCCGCGGCCGCTGGGCATCCGGCGCAGGCACTGGCTGGGCGGCCGGCGGGCTCTCCCCCCCCTCCGCCTCCCCTTCTCCGCACACAGTCGCGCACGGCTCCGCCGAGCAGGAGGACACTTACGGGAGGAGGGAGCTGCCCCGGCTGCCCGCTCGCTTTCGGCGGGGGGCGCGGGCAGGAGCGGCGGCAGCGGCGCTCCGGGGCGTCCAGGGCGATTTGTCTCTATTAGAAATGACTTATTGGCGAGGGAGCGGCGAGCGCCAGCTATTTAACTTCAGATAAAATCTATCTGCAAAGACCTTGGCCGATCATCTTAAAATAAAGCGCCGGAGCCGAGCGCTGTCCGAGCCTCACTGCTTGGGGAGAGAGAAAGAGCGGCGGAGGGGGGAGGAGGGGGGGGCTGGCTCGGCGGAGGGGGAAGGGAGGAGGGAGGAAGGGGAGTTCAGCGGCGTCCCATCCTCTCCTCTGCGCGGGGTGATGAAGCAGAGCCCTCCCCGAGCGAGCCGTGCGCTGCCTGCCGCGCCCGCGTTGCCCGCCGCGCTGCCTCCCTGCCCGGCGCCTGCGGAGCTCCTCGGCCTCTTCTCTTTCCCTTCAGTTTTTCCGCTTCCCGCGGGGGTGTCCCGTGCAGCCGCGGCGCCGCTCAGCCCGCAGATCGAGCTGGGTGAAGGCTGCGGGAGCCGAGCTCCGGGATTAAAGAGACGCTTTTCCCCCGCCGGCAGAAACCTGTGGCTGGGCAGCCCCTCGGAGCGAGGCTGGAAGGCGCATCCCTGCCCGGTGCTGCGGCGAATCCCGCCGGCTGTCACGCAAGGAGAAAGGTCTCATCGACCTTGCTTTCCTTCTTCTTCACAAGTCCTCCGGGTTCTTTTCCTGCCCTCTTCCACACACTCCCCCCACTCCCCCCTCCCCATCCCGCGTCTTACCAATGTGACATTGGGACAGGGTGAAGGGGAGGACACCAACAGCACAGGGCAGCCTTCCCAGATCCCCAGCCACGATAGCAAAGCTCAGATTTATCACCTCCCAAAGGGGAACCAAGAAGCAAGCCAGCACACTGCACAGAGCGAGGAACAGGAGGGAGGGAGGACTTCAGCTGTCCTGCCAAATCCTTGCTTCTCTCAGAGCATGTCCTTGTACTTAGCATTTGCAATCTGAGGCTTGAGGACCGATCTGTTTTAATCTCGGGCCCTGGGTTTGGAACACTAACATAACAGAGGAGTGGGCAAGGTGGTGAATCCCCTCTGGAAGAGCAGCACGGTAGTTTCCTCCATGGCCATTCCAGACACCTGGAAGATGGACACTTCCATATGGCTCCAGCACCATCCCTCTGTCAGACGTGGGACACTCACGTCATGGCTTTGAACAGAAGCTTGCAGTCTGCAAGGAATCATGCTGTCATCCTGCCCCTCAGACAGCCCCTGCAATACCGTGTGGGCTCCAGAAGCCTGGGGACTTCATGTTTCAAAGGGGTAACAAATCAAAAATCACAGCTGACTTATCCTTAATGCCAGCTGCCTCCTTCCTATCTTTTCCACTCCTATTTTCTCAGAAGTTGAGAGGCTTTGTCTGCATTTAGTACACAGTCTATAGACAGAAAGAGAAATGGTCCTCTCTTAGTACAGAACAAACTTGCCATCAGCTGAGTGGAGCCCACGGATGATGTACGCTTTGGTTCCTCACAAGATGCAGCTGTTATGTATGTAGTCCCAGCATGGTTACTCTTAACTTAGATATGAAACTGCCAGTTTCATGCAGAGCAGTAGGAGCAAATGCAAGGTCTGACTGATTGCCAGGGGCACGTTGCTGAGGAACATATAGCTTCCTCCTCCAAGAAGGAACTATCCTTCCCACAGCCTGCCCAGCTTGATTCAGCCTCTCCAAGATTGGATCATTAACGTCTTCAAGTCAGAGGTGGTATGGAAGTAGTCATTGGAGAGGAATTCTTCCTTTGGCTGGACAAATTAAGGTCTCCTCAGTCTTTCTCACCAAATCCTCGTATCTCCATTAGGCGAGTTCTGCAGTGAAACCATTGGAATCTAAGCGTGGCTCCTCTTTATTTCAGCCCACTGAAATCCCCTCCCCCTCAGCGAGGTGTACTGCAAACAAGCCTGTATGTTGTCTACCTGAGGCATCAGAGGAATCTTGAGGTAAAGGTCTTAAGAGGGAGCAAACCTATGTCCTAACAGGCAGGGACTGACCAAAGCCTTCACTGAGGGCGTTCTCACTTCATCTGACCTCCCAATCTGAGCTTCCTAACTACAGAGAAAATAAGCTTTCCTTCCAAAAGGCCATCTGGGCCACTTCCTTCCATTGTGATTTGAGAAGAAAGAAGCAAGGATGATCTCTTTGGGTTGGTCTTTTCTGATAAAAACTAACAACAACAAAAAATCAGAAACAGGGTTCCAAAGGATTCCAGCTGTGAACACATGATACTTTTTCAAAGGGAATGGCACTGCTTATCTGACATTTAGGATTTTTCAACATAGACATTTGACTTTTATCTGATTCTGTAATATTGGCAGAAGAGCTTAAGTGAAATATTAGATTTTTAAAAGTTAATTTTAATTCTAACCATTTGGATACTGCGTGCAATCCTAGCAACCAGCTCCCCAGCAAGGTGGTGTCAGCTGGTGAGGTTTTAAAGAATCACAAATTCTGGGTTTACTAATGGACTTTTAAAAAGTCCAATTAGACTTTAAAATGCAATTGGACTACTTTTAAAGCATTGAAATATATTCTGACCTTTAGGTAGCTTCCCTGTTATTGCGAAGAAAGCTTCCCTTCTTGCAGAACTGAAAGGGTCACAAGCAGAAAATCCGAAGACAATGGCAAGTGATTAATAATTGCTGGAGGTTCCAACAGAAGATGGGCACATGATTTAATTGCTTGAGGCACTAGAAGAACACACAGTGCTGTAATGATAAATATCAAATGACTGGGCTAAACCTGCTGTGCGATGTAGCTAAACCACCTGCACATTATACATGAAATAAAAGCAGTAAGTAGATCTGAATCTCATGCAATACTATTTATAGAAACTAAGTGTCATCTTTGGGAAATAATCCTTAATATGTGTATATATGTATATATATATAAAAGAAAGTAAAGCAAAGAAGCCATGAGGGGCTGGAGTACTGAGTGCTGAGGCAAACCTTAGAAGTTGAAAATGTTACACAGCTCAAACCACCGTTTTTCAGTCTGCCCTCAACCCATTTTTTCTCATGCTGTTTCACTGTTATAACCAACGCCTGGGTCAAGAATTTTGGTTTGATTAGCACTGATAGAAGCTTTGTCCCATCACTTTAAAGGATACACTTAATTGTTGATGACAACTGTCTTTAAATAAATAAAAAAAATCAGCCCATGCTGTGAGCAAATATCATCTCATCTGTATGCACACTGAAGTACCATTGAATTCAACTGGAGTCGCATATACACAACAGTGACAGATTATGGCCTCCACAGCTTTTCTATATTTGTAACTATACAGTATATGGGCCAGATGCCTCATATCACTCATGTAAATAATCTTACTGAAATGTTCTTCATGCTGCCAACAATTCATTCATCAGACCTTTGCTTCTTTTCCCTTCCCCTCTTCACTATTTCAATAGATTTTCTTTGGTTTCAAGGAAATCTTCATATTCAGAGTAATTTTATGGCTGGTATAAATACTACAAACAGAGTCCTTTGTCACGTTTTATTTCCGTTCTTTCAAGGTCATAATATGACTGTATATTCTATTCATACACCTAAATACAAGGAATATCTCTATGAGACTTTTATTGCATTGATTTCTGCCTACTTATAAAGACATACCACAAAGTGATGCTACTCTGTGTTCCATATGGAAAAATGCAGAAATATTCCAATCACTTTAACAGAAACACCTTGAATTCATGATGTTCTTAATTATTTCTCCTGTCACTATGTCAGGAGGAATCATGGAACGCTGGAGTGAGATGTGGCATGCAGCATCAATGACTAAAAGGTAATGTACTAACAGTAGTGTCTGGATTGCTCAGTGCTTCTGTGATATAAATGTGAGCAAGCCTACAGGCTTCACTGGGCTTATTACAGGTGACACTGCGTGCACACTCAGGATTTTTCCCAAAATACTTGAGATGAGGTGAGACATAAACTATTGTCTATAAGAATAAAAGTTACAGCCAAATTTATCTATCGGTTCATTAATAACACATTTAAATCCACAGGGGAAAAAATATTTATCTGAAGATCATAAATACAATAAATAAAGAAAGCTTTCTAATCTTCTTTGTATAGAGAGCTGCTTTTCTAACACTATATGTATAATAGAGATTTCTATTTGCGTTCCATGTTTATTTCATTCATTAAATCTTGACAATTTCTACAATAGCAATACAGGAAATGGAGTTTTAATAATAACCATAAGAAAAAAAGAGAAAAAAAATAATCATTTAAAGTATTGGAATGAGTCTATACTGAGCAAAGAGTTCCAATATCCACAAAATACCACAAGTTGGGTGATTTTCCTAGAGACATAATTAAATATCAAAAGTTCTGTTGGACTAAGTGAATTCCTAATTAAAATCCAATCATTGGAATATTTCATGATGGCCACTCTAGGGATTATCAGCTGATAGCAATAATTGTTGAAATCATAAAACCTGATAGCAGAAGTTTTATTAAAATCTTTCTGCATCTGTTTTTAATTGCACAATAATGCAACTTATATAATGTCAACTGAAAAGCTTTATGCAGGAGGGTGAAAACATGAGAGAGTTAAATTGCCTTAAAGTAGAAATTGATGGAGGAAAATGCCTTTGAGGCTGTCAGTCTTTGCTTTCTGCGTGCTGGTAATGGATAAAGTGAGGAAGATGCTGAAGGTTCTTGGACTTCCTGAAGTGCCAGAGGAAGGATGGACATTTGCAGCTGAGGGCACTGTCATAGCAGTGGTTCTTGGGAGATCACAGCTTTTCAAGGCTTGTCCAGAAAGTGCTTTGTACAAACTCAGAGCATCTGGGGCAGAATTCCACTCCATAGAGAAAGGCAAAATTTCTCCCTGAGAGCAGGGTAGGACATTGCAGTTCTATATCACACATGCCTGAAGTAGGAATAAACTCCATGACACAGCATTGCTGTCACTGAAGGAAGATCTCCTCTTGTCTTTTGTTCTGCTGTTTTTTCTCAGTCACACTCTAGAAGTGCCAGGTTACCAGTCTCAAAGAGAGCATTTACCTGTTACTCTACAGAGCTTAGAAGATGAGCAGGGCAGGATGCCAGGTTGTCCCCTCAATAAGTCTCTGACTCCGGAGTCCTTCCTCACATCACTCCCTCCCTTGAGCTTTGTGCCAAGACCATGACAGCATGCCCAACATGCAGCATCTGGTGCAGCGCTGGCTCTTCTGCTCCAGGCTCACTTCTTTACAGTTCCTCTGCACTGCAATAAAGAGCCTCACAGTCCTGTAGACTTCAGGTCTTCACAGATGGTGAATGACTAGAATTGTTGATGCTCAAAAGAAACCTTCTTCTCTTCTAAGGACACATCTGATAAAAGGGCAGATTATATCAGTTAGAACAGCCTGAGAGCTGAGCTCAGATATGGGACTCTTCATGCCAAATACTGCTGCCACTGACAGTAGCTAAGATGAAGTGGGCTCATGGGTGAGTTTTCAATGAGACATGTGCAGTTCTAAGCATTTTCAGACAGTTTTTACTTTGCAGAGTTTGTAAACTACCTCCCACACTGATTTTTTCTGGGAACTCATCATCTGCAGAACCAGAGCGAGGATGATATTTTATCTTCCCTAATGACCCAGCTTCATATAGTTGGTCTTGCAAGGCAAAGTGAGCTATCAGGAAACAACTCAGGAGTTTTTACTTTTCATGTTTTATACACCTACGTTCAGTCTATCGGTCTGCTTTTCTTCAGAGAAATGAAAGTTTAGAGGCAGAGTTAAGCCCTTGTGAGAATTTTTGTTTAGATACCTCTTGCAGTGACAAGAATTTCTAAAGACAGGTTTTGTCTCAGCCTTCATCTAGGAGATGATTTCACACAGCAAGATGTTAAGGCCAGCAAGGGCTAGCCTTAAATCAGACAAGGCTGTATGCACTTAAGGATCAAGATCGTACCTTGTATCTACCATTATTAGGTCTAAAAAGATCCTAACACAGTTTTTGTTTTGATTATTTAGAGGGGTTCTCTGAGTCACACTCATTATCTTCTTCGTTCCTTTTATTTTATTTTTATTTTTTTTCTTGGACTTCATTGTGGTTTTGTGTCTTTCATATGTTCATAGATATGAAGGACAGCCTTCAGCCAGGCATCCACTCACGTTGCTACTTTACTCAACTTAGAATCAGGTCTAACAGTTTTTATATTTAGGGAATATAAAAGAAATGCGAGATTATGGGAAGGGGTTATGTCTTTTGCAAAACTGTATGCAAATGTGTCAACTTTCACATTGTAACAAGCATAAAATAATCAAATGCTTTTGCTGATCTGAACCTACTTTTGCTATGAGAAAAATGCAAGATGTTTCGGACAGAATGTTGTCAAATCTTTGTTAGAAATGGACAAATCTTGGAAGAACTTTTGCCTTTGATGAAAACCTGAAATAGGCTTTCCTCTTTGCTTTGCAAGGGGAAAGAAAGCTTCAGGCAACATATCAAAGAAATTACAGAGGAAATGAAATTCCTACTTTTGCATGCAGTTACTGCTGAGGTATGAATACTTGGCTGCAAAAAGAGGGACAGCTGACAGGATCACCAGTATTAATGAATACACGTTTAAACACAAAGGCGTGTTGATTTGTCGAGTTACTTTGTTGTGCTGATGCAATGGCTGTACTGCACACAGATGCATTTCTATTTTACTCTGGAGAAAACTTCACTAAAAATTATTGGGATGTGAAGCCAAAAATCAGACCAAAGAGAAATAACCAATTCCCATGGTTTACATCATTTAATGTGAAAAATCCTGCTTTCCCTGTCAAAGATTTATGAGGGAAGAGGGGTGGGGGGGCTGGGGGGGGAATGTTAATTACAGTGGATTATTACAATCTTCCAGTGCCACCTTGTGGCTTAGCATAAGACTGCAAAATGCACCCAACTTCAAACTTCGCACTCACCAAGCATTAACACCCAATTACTCATGTAGAAATTTATAAATTAAGATAACAAGTTGAGAGTGTTTTATCTTATGTACTGAAATACATTTTGCTCTACTCATGAACAAAAATCCATCTTTTGCTGGTACAGATTTCCACCTATCATTCTTGATGCCAACATTCAGATGTTACTCAAACAGGCTCCAAAGATTGTGGTAGACAGACTCTGAGGGAGGTTTTCTCACATGTGAGAACTTCTTTAGCATTGCTCCATGACTATTCCATGTGATTTAATACCAAGGATATACTTTCAAGGGTGGATAGTGATAGAATAAGGGGGAATGGTTTTAAACAAGGTAGGTTTAAACACACTCACAGAGAGTGGTGATGCACTGGAACAGGATGCCCAAGAGGGCTGTGGATGCCCCATACCTGGAGACATTCAAGACCAGGCTGGATGTGGCCCTGGGCAGTGTGGTCTGGTGGTTGGTGACCCTGCCCATAGCATGGGGGCTGAAACTGGATGATCACTGTGGTCCTTTTCAACCCAAGACATTCCATGATTCTATGATCCTATGAAACCGCTGTTTCTACTTCACTGTGATGCATGCATCTATTTCAGTGCTTTTCTGTTTCCACTGTGAAGACTTTTCTTTTCTAAATCCATAAGGATTTTCCTTACTGCAATCTGATGCTCATTCTTAAAGCAATGGGATCATGGTTCCTGAGCAGAGCCCTTAGATGTGTCCATAATACAAAGCCCTTGCACAAGTATCTCTTAGTGATAAGGGATTTTTACCAACAGCCAAGTGGGCTTCTTAAACACAGAAATGAAGAAATCTACATCATCCATAATCAAAATTGGTCAATTTCAGAGACTCATATCCAGATGGACATTTAAATGGGAAAAGTGTATCTTCAAGGAGAGGCACACAAGACAAAGGGCTGTCAGCAGCAATGACAGTGAATCCAGAAATAGGCGCAAACTAGCTCATGCTCAGACTGATGCTGTACAATCCATTTCATGGACAGGACAGTCCAGTTCCCAGTCTGACTCACCATCCCACGTCCTAAAAAGCTGCCATTTTCAGCTAAGCAAGCTGAAGCCATTTGAAGCAATGGCAAAGACATTTAGAGGACATAAATTAAACTGAGGGGAATCTCGTTGCTTGTTGTTCAGCAGCATGGAAGTCCAAGCAACTCACAAAAGACAACTGTATGAAAATAATCCCCAGGTTGCTAAAGCAGAATTGTCCATTAGCATCAAAATAATTCCTGGATAATTATGTCTAAAATTATCTTCCAGTGCCAGTCAGGTATTATGTAAAAGGTCTTAAAATGGGATTCCTGATTTGAAGAATCAACCATTTAACCTACTGTCAGAGCCATCTTTTACTTTTCAGTCTATACTCCATGTAGATCTATGCTGACAAATCTGTTGCTTCATGTCATCTGTCAATAGTATATATTACGCTGTTTTCAAAGAAGCTGAGCTTATGTGTTGTACCTCTCATAAGATAATAGGATCATAAAACATAATTGTAAGAAGCACATTTTTGGAAGATTCATCTTCTTGTTGAGGGCAGAAGATGCGTCTGTGATTTTATATTCACACATAGATTTAAGGAGACAATCAGATGCTGACAGAAGCCTGATTTAAACAGCAATGTTAAAGCAAGGTGGCCATGATCACTCCAGCTCCTCAGTTAAATTGAGCCTTGCAAATCTCATTTTGTCTTTACAGATCTGGAGGACAGTCTCAATATGAATGACTACAGTATTCCTGGCCAAACACATGCTAACCAACAAGTCATCTTTGTGCACAGCCGAATTTGGATTTGCTATTTTCACAGGTTTTTATACCTCTAGATTCAGATATACACTATAAAATTATTCTGCAGTAGCAGCAGACTATTTAGAATTAAATCTGCTTTTCTTAGCTGTCTAGTTTCAAACACTGAAGGAGTAAATTTGGGTTTCAGAGGTCAGAATTACAGAGTCAATATCTCCCTATTTTTAAGGGGCATTGCATTTAAATGTGTGTGGTTGTGGGAGGAATTGTGTAATTTAATTAGGCTTTAACTTCAACTAAATTTGAGACATCGCCAGCATGGCAGAGTGTACTCATGTAAAACAGATGTATGGAGTTCAGCTTTAGGAGTTGTTCAATCTAAGCCCTTGTTGACTAAAATTTAGTAAATCCTGGAGCTTGGTAGTTTAAATTCTGACTTTGAATTGCTTCCACACATTTAACAGTCTTCAACTGAATCAAGTATAAAGCTGGTTTAAGAAAGTGATAAATAGGTATCTGTTTGCTTACTGTTTGAGTGCTGGGTACTGCAAAGATTAATTACCCTTAATTAACTATCTCCTTTGTAGAAGCTTGGAGCAAAGTATCTAATGAGAGCAGAAGGAAAGCAGAAGCTGCTTGATTCACTTAATGCACAGGTATCATCTGTACAATTATCTGCCCTCTGAGCAGATGGGGTGCACTCAGGGCAAACACGATTCTGGCCCTGATAAATGCGTCACATTGAAGGAACCTGGAGTGACAGAATAGCACTACTCACAGACACATCCTAGCACAGTCTCAGCTGTGTGCAACCAAAGAGAAAGTAAGTTTTGTCTAAGGGTAGCATCCACCCAAAGAGGACTGAACATCTCCAGTAAAAGGGCTCCCTGAGCAATAGGATATTTAGGATGTCTATATATTCTCTTGCACTAAGGACAAGAAATCAAGATCACATTGTTAAGAAAGTATTCTACAGAGATTAAATTCTCGGGCACATGGATAATCCGGTTTCTGATGCCACAGAAAATTGTCCAATTATTTATATGCCACATGTTACAGTGATGGACTTCTGAAGGCATCTGAACAGTTTCTTATGCAAAGGGGACCTGTTAGTTGTGAACCATGACATTATTAATGTCAAAGGGAGAAAAAGAATAAGCAAAACATCACCTTTTAGGCAATGAATTAAAGTTTAGGCTGAAATACTCAAGTACCATGCTCAGAACCAGAGAAAAGATGCACTTGAAAGCATGGTTGAACAACTAACAAAGGTAAAAAGGTTAGATTTTGAAACTCTCTGGGATATTTGAGATCAATATCAGAAAGCAAAGTCAAACTAGAACCAAGACTTTGATCCATCCAGAAAGTTATAGATAACTTTTAAATAAAACTCAAAGAAAGTCAGTATTTGTGGAAAGGCTCCTGTTCTTTCCTGCATTCTGTAATGTCATAATTTCTTCTCTTTTTAAGCAAATGACTGGCATTCATCTTCACCAAATTCACAGCTCTGGCAAGACACTTGTCTCACTTCATGGGGCACCTGACTGCCGTGCTGAATGAACTCCTGCCTTTCTTCCCTCTGTCCCTCAGAAGACCCAAAGATTCTCATTAAGAAAGGACTTTATGAGTGACAGTCCCTAGAGACAGAACTGCTTCATCTCCATGATGACATGCCAAGGTTAATCTAGGATCCAGTACCTGTATTTCTCAGACCTTTTAACACACAGCATGTATCCCCTTCTTGACTTGAGTCCCAGATCCAGAACTGTCAGCTCCAGGCAAACAGAAGTGCCCTGTTTCAAAATATCCTGAGGCAGACTGAGAACATTTGAAGCTTTGGGACATAACTGGTAAACACAAGACCTGGAAGCTCCCAGGGACTAACTAGGAGAGTCCATTCTTTACCTATAGCCCATGGTTAGAGAGTTAGGGAAATAGAAAAAAATCAATAGCTCTTTATTTGTAAGTATCTGTAAGGAATAATCACGTGACATTTGATGACTTTTCTCTCCTCACTGAACTAAATGCCCCAAGGGGGTAATTTATTTCCATTCAGTTTAGACATTCCCTCCTTCTTCCCACAGATACTGGTGGGTAAATCAAGAAGAACCCTTTCAGTACAGTGAAAGAATGAGATCATATGTGGGTGATAAAGCCAGTCCAGACAGCTGATAAGCATTAGAAGAATCTTCCTAGAGGTACTCAAAGGTCCCATGGGACTGCTGCTGCAAAGAAGGGTGTCAGAGGCGCCTGCTGTGTCCTGTTCTCTGGACATAACACACTTGTGTTTGCATAGCATAAGAGCACAGAGAGTTCACAAGACAAAAAGCCAGTATTGACTTAGCTCTAAGTGGCCTGCTTCAAAGCAACCTGCAAAAGGGCTGCAGTATATCCTCACACTGCATGCACTGTGACTGTGCCCATAGAAGCAAGAGTTGAAAGAATTAACATGAACTGAATTTGACTTCAAGAAAGAGAAATACCTTAAAAAATGTAATATGGGTAAGGGGAAAAGAAATGAAACAGGTAAAAGGGTAAGCACTTTATATAGTGTGGAAATTGTTTTACGATGTCATAGCATAGGCTCTTAGTAAGCCAGCAACAACTATCAAAAGAAATGTTTAAAAAGGACAAAATCACAAGTCAGTTGGAGTAAACAACAGGATGAAGACTTTTAAAAGCAGAGACAACAGAAAGAAAGTTTAATCCAATTAAAAAAAAACAACAAAAAACTGGCAAGTTAAAGGAAAAACCAGAAAGAAGCCCAAAATATTTTTAGGAACAATTTGCTGAAGGCATAAAAATGTTTCATAAAAAGCTCTCTTTAAACACCTCAGAAGTAGGAAGCCTGCCAGCTAGTTAGTCAGGCAGATATACGATCAAGATGTAAAAGGAGTGCACATGGAAGATAAGGCTGAAAATGTTTAATGAATTTTTCCACTTGTGTTCATGGTGGCGGATCTGAGGGAGGCTCAGGTATCGAAGTACTTCATACGAGGGAAGAATATGATGATCTGCCTCAGACTGAAATGTTAGAAAAGATTTTGAAACAAATTGTAAAATAAGTCATAACAAATCATGTTCCAGGACTCAAGAATGTTCACTCGAGAGCCCTAAAGGAATATTAAACTGCTGAGCAATCAACACTATTTCATAACTTAAAACACACACCAGTCTCAGTGCCATAGATATTAAGGGTGGTGCCATTTTTATACATAGTTGCCAGTACTGAACTTAGGAATTCTGTATTCCATCATGAATAAGAAATTGTTAAAAACAATGCTGAAGGACAAAACCTATAGACCCAGAAATACAGTACACTATAAAACATGACTTTTGTTGAGGAAAGTCATTGTTCATACATCTATTCCTTTTTTTCTGAAGAGTTGTTTAATATGTATACTGCAATTTGTAAGTATTATGCAAATTTCTTTAAAACTTCTGCAAAGTCCTCACAGATAAATACTCAAAAGCACTTAACTTTCATTGAGTTTGAAAGTCCTATTATGAATTCAATTTTTTTCCAGTGGAGGGATTTAGCCAAGGGGCTGCAGTGATCCTGGTACGGGTGTTCTTGGCATCCAATGGATTTGTAAATGATCTGAAAGGATCATGTGACATGCCAAAATTTACTGATGATGTACAATTACTCAGAATAGGAACAAAATGAGGATGGCAGTGAAGAAGTATTTCATTTACAAAGTGGCTTGAATTTAAAATGATAATAAGACATGGTATGAAATTCAATGTCAGCAAATCAGAAGGTAGAGCCTTATGTAAATACATGCTCTGAGATGGTCGTTTCCACATGGGAAAGAGGTGTGTGGAAACTTCCAGTGAATCTGTCAGCTGAACAAACCATGGAAATCGTAGAGATAAATAAACTCTTATTATTTTTTTGAAGATAGGGTGTGAACAAGTCAGAAACCATGAGTACACCACTCACAAATGGTCTGTTGTGCTACAGTTCCCACATAACAGAAGCTTATAAAAACCAAGCTCCTCTGCTAGTAAAACCAACAGCAAGGGAAGAAAATGATGTGAAGAAAGTAAGCAGGCAATGATATTTGTACTACTTTTCTCAATGCAAGAGTTCTCACCCAGTGAACTGAGAAAGAAGTACTATTAAAGGAAAGTGTAGGTCAAGATGTAAGTGAATTCCTGAGCACATCACCAAAGGATGTGAGGGTTGCACATCTGAAACTGTGAAAAGAGAGACAAGTTTTTGATAGGTAGAGGCATTACATGCTATTAAATGGTGACAGTAGTCCAGCTGCTCTCTCTAGGTCAGCCAGTGTTTAAATTGCTGGTCACCTGAAGCTGGTAAACTTTGTTCTCCCGCGCTTTCCTTCTGCATTACCATCCAGAGATATACTTTTGGTCTAAACAAAGCTTCTGTCTGTCTAGCAGTCCTTAAACTGCAGGTGCACAGAAGTAGAAAATCTGACTGGAAGAAACCATTTGAACCACTGAGTCCAGTCCTTGGCAGGAGAAGCCTCTGTGGTTCAGAAGGGATTTGCTGAACCAGAAGGTTTCAAGGCTGTGAACGGCATTGCCTGCTCAAAACCTAGTTTAAAGGAGAAAAGACAAAACCACAGTGAATTACCAGAAAAGAACAGAATGAGATTAAGGGCTCCACCTTCTCCTCCATACCTCCCCACATAAAGCAGAACTGCAAAAAGTAGATGCCTACCCAACAGAGGAGGGCTAAAACAAAAGCAAAAGCAAAAACAAACATAAATACCTCTGGTGAATTTTTACTGAACAACAGTGACTGAAAAGATCCCTTTTGAATGCAAATACATCTGTTTGTTTGTTCTTACATTCCTGAAAATAAAATAAAATAAAATAAAATAAAATAAAATAAAAACATTAGATGCTGTTGTTAAAAAATCTAGTGCTACTTTTTCCTTTCTGTGCTGCAATTTCTGTTTAGGTGCCTCTGAGTGACTAGGGCTCTCAGAAGGCAAGAGATGCCAATTTCTGTAAAAGGAAATGGAAGTGCTGTTATCCAACTCCGCTGTACGATCACTAAATCTTGAAGCTTGTCTCATAGTGGATGAGCAGTGAAGCAGGAAATTGCTAATGCAAAGTGTATAAGAGAAGATCCACTACAGCAGGATGCAGGCCTCAACCTAAAAGCCACAGTTGCAAAGGAAAAAGAAGAAATATGAGGGTAGAGGAGAGCATTATGAAAATTCAACAGTTTAAAAATAATAATAAAATAATTAAAACAACAAATCATTTTACTATAATTTAATTGTTAAGTTTTTGATTGCAGCAATTAGTCTTCAACTGGTCTTCAATAAAGCACACAGCTGGCAAATGGCACAGCCCTTCAGAACCTAGACCATAGAAGTATGTGTACATAGGAGTGAGAGAAGAAAATAATTTGTTTTAAAATTGGTGACTATCTACCTGAGAAGGTATGTGCACAAATGTATGTGAAAAGGGCTTTAGATCTCTGATTAACCTAGGGTCTTTTAGCATCAACTTTAACTGCTCACTTAAGCAGTACCAGGCATCAGCTATTAGTACTCTTTAAATTACACACACATTTAACTTGTTTGCAGGGGGACAGCTTGTATTCCTCCAGGCAAGAGTCCAGTTGTGTCTGGCAGGTATAGGCAGGTAAGAGTTACTGACTGACTGATAACGGAAAACATATGTCTGCATAAGTCTTCACAGTTTAAGAAAAGAAAACTGTCCATGTGTGGACAAATGACATCACCTTTTCCTGGGGTGCTGTAAAACCTTATATTCCCAAGCAAAATTGATTTCACACTGTTTGCTCTACCCAGCTCTTGTAATTTCTGTAGTGAATGCTTCTGTGACACTGCAGAGATGACTGCAAACCCAAAAGGGAGTTTTCCATATCCCACATTGACTCTGGTGTCTTCTCACAAAAGGAAGGCTGGGAAACCTGCTGTAACCCTACAGACTGGGCAAGTGTTTTACAGTCAGAACTGTATCTGTTCTTTGGATTCAATGCATATCATCTGAGTTTCATGATTACTTATTTATGGAAAACACAGCATCATCTGCAAACGCAGTTTTCAGAAAAATGTAGCCTTCTGAATGTAGCTGGAGCCATAATTGGCAGTGTAGGAACCATAATTATGTCTGTGAAACCCAGAAGGTGATATTTAACAGACCTTAAATAGAGAGTTACATAGTGCACAGTTCTTCACTATCGGCTGCATGAGGTGTTAACCTGTCTTAATGTTCAGCGTGCACAGACTCAAAAATATTGGATGATTTATTTTAATAGCATCAGCTGAAGCAGAGTTTGGTTGTACAAGAGAACTGTAAATTGGAAAATGTATGGGACTGAATATGTTTTAACCCCAGTAGGAAAACAAGCTCTAGTTATTCATAAAGTTAGGGCTAGCTCCAACCTCAAGGTTAGGCTGTGAAATGTACTTGTTGAAAGCAACTAACCTAACTAACATCAATGTGCTGAAGGATGCTGCTATAGATCTAGTTTCCAAAGGTTTTGCTGGGCAAAATGCTTCATATTCTTCACAGCCCCCCATGTTCTTTGGGCATGAACTAGGAGCATCATCTGAGGGTCTGTTCAAATGATCCCTCGCTCTTAAATAGCATTATCATTACAGAGAGCTAAATATGCAAAAGGGATTTAATTTGGGCAGTTTTTCCATAGCTATAATTTCTGATTTACAATTCATCACATCTATGTATAAGCATGAAAAAATTGTCCTGTAGACTTAGCTCACCGTCTGGATTTCGCAGTCAGAGGACTAGGGCAAGAAACTCTGTAGGGCAATTCATCTTGCCTAACCCAGGCACGAAGCTTTAGAGCATTTTGACATTTGATTTAGCTTTCTGGCACCAATTAGGCTTCTGCTTTAGTGAGAGCATATTGAGCTTTGAAGATGCCATCTCTCTCCCACCAGCAGCAGAAAGGAGGTCTGACATAGATTAGATCCAATATTCCAGGCAACTAAAGTTAGGGAGAATGAAACTGATTTATTGTGTCTTCTCACATGCTGAAATCATTAACTGTGGATTTTAAATGAGGATATCTAGGCAACTCTTTGCTTGATGCTGCTTTCAGATACATTATCAGATGCTTAAATGCTTAAAGTTCACATTACTTAATGCTCAAAATTAGAAGCTGTTTTCTAAAAAAAAAAAAATTGGAAATGATCTGAGATCCCAGCTCAAAATCACCTTGAAGGTCAAACTCCAAAGCCCTTTGCTCTTTCCCCAGGATGAATGTTAAGTAGTCACCAGCTCTGGAATAATGTAAAGGCCTTGCTCATTACAGGCATCTTATGTTGAACATAATATCACCATATGTATGTAGGGGATGAACCAGGAGCATTTGCTGTCAGAGAGCAGCAGTTATTTGCAAACACAGCTGAGGTGCTTCCAGCAGTGAATTGTTCACACGCTGCTTGATGTAAATAAGAAGCTTTTTTTACAAGCACCCTGGGGCAGGGATCTATTCATCTGAGAGGCTCACCTCAGCCACTCGGTTAAAAGTAAATGAAGAATATAATGCACAAAGACATCAGGGATACCTTTGCCATTCTAATTCCAGACAAGACAATTTCCCGTTCACTGTTTAGCACAGAGATTTCAGTGGCTGAGGACTGCAGCTGTACACCTACTCTAGATGCCTATTTTGACTGTGCAACACACCAGCACTTAGAGGTCCCCAATTTGTCGGATCATTCATTGTTCACTTAAACAAAGATGTCATAGTATGCATCGAAATTAATGGATGCCATGACAAACAATCTGAATATGGTAAAGAGTTGAGTACTGGAGCACTAACTCAAATTTATCTAGCATTTGGCCTCTTCCAGGAGAGGAATAATAGATTATTGGATTCATACTTATTGTGTAGCACTGCTGGCAGTGCTCCCAGTTCCAAGTTTTACTGCTGCCAGTAAGCAAACCTAGAAATAAAATACCTGTGGAGTTATGTGTTGCCCACTTCACTCATCCATTGTCCTCATTAGCAAAAGGCCTGAAGAAAAATGACTCCATTTGTATCAATTTCTTACCCAAAATTCCCACTGGATACCCAGCTGTCAGCACATCCCTATGTTTCAAGGCATTCAAGCATCTCTAAACAAGATCTGAGTTTTCCTCTGTGTTAATTACAGGAACAGCATGCTGAGATGATCTTCAATCAGAAATCTCCTTTTTCCCACCCAAGATTCGCCCAACTTACAGCTTTTGACTGAAAGTAGAAGTGAGAAGTCACAGCTGTATTTATCACTTACGTAAAACTGAAATTGCATGCTTGAGAGGCCATTGGAAAAGAATTTGAAAAATTCTCACTGTATCAAATACTGTAACTGCAACCTGCAGCAGTAGCATAACTTTGGCTGAGCTTCTTTTGCCCTAACTTTGTGCTTTCTTCTACTGGGTGGAGGAGATCCAAAATTCTGATTTTCCCAATGATCCTGCCGTACTCACTGCTGTCTATGGGTGACAAAAAAAGGAAAAATTAGATATGAGACCAGTTCCAAATGAAGAGGTAACAGCTCAGCAATGAGAAGTGAAGGGACGTGGTCATTGCAAAGGAAGAGACTGAAAATGGAAGAAGCAAGCGAGATGAAAGCAAGAAATGGTCTCTGATTGTAAACAGGCTCTTTGTAAAGGGAAGTGAACAGGTCACTGGACTACATTCAGTGACTAACAAAAGATGAAAAAGAATACTGTTTGATGAAAGGGTTCCCATTATCTACAGCAGCAGGTTCTTGAAAATGGAAATACTGTACTACTGTGTATCAGCTGATGCTAGACAAGCTGTTAGTGAAAGGATGTATGAAAGTGACATTACTCGAGAAGGAACAGGATAAAAAGTGAATGAAAAAACTAGAGCATGTATGGAACTGCTGCCAAAATGTTTAAAGAGATAGTGAATGATAGGAAAGTGTCTGCTACTGTATGCCCTTTCAAAAATGTTATCTGTTCATTAGAACACAGGCAGCTGTCAACAAAGAGCTGCAAGAAATCAAGGGGAAAGAGTTTTTTCACTTTTCCCAAGAAAACATGCTTTTCTATCCACTATTACTGATAGGACAACCTGTGAGAGACTTGGCAACAGATGTTAGAGGATGTGCAGTACTTCTCCAATGATGCTGGTAGTGAAGAGAGATGTTGGCTCGGAGATGCCGTTCATTATAGGAAACCATGGAAAGACAGTGGGCCAAACTGATGAAGAAAGTCTCAGAGAGAGGGCAAGTGTGCATAGGTTCAGTTGTAGTGTGGCACCTCATCACAGAGGCTGCTGTTGATGTGTCTGCTTCAACTGCTTCAGTCCTGCTCAAAGAGAAGATCAAGCATAGCAAGCAGTGAGACAGAGTAAGAAAGTGAGAGAGCAAAGAGAGCAAAGAGAGAGAGTGTAAATAGCAAGAGAAAAGTATTGCAAATGCCTTTGGAAAGTTGTGCAAGTGGCAGTGTGGTCTCCTAGATAGCTCAATGGTAAAAACACAAGGTATTAGTAGGTAAGACTAATCAAATATGTGCTTGAGCAGAAGAGTGGGGAAGGGAAACATGTGGAAGTCTCAACAGGTAAAACATTGTCTGAGGGAGGGGTTGCACAGACCAGCCAAGGCAGCCTGCAGATTGCTGTCTCCTGTCACCTCCTCTGGCCCAACTACAGAGCCTCAAAGGCTGCTGAAAGCACCCCATTTCCTCTTCCTTCCCACAGGAGGGGCTGCCAGGACAGCAGATTCCTCCATGTGTGCAGATCCTGTCACTTACTTGTGCAGCTCTGGGATTCTAAGTTTGCTTGAATGTTTCTGCCTACGTATACTAGAGGAGCCAGACTCTGAAGACAGACTTTTGTCTCATCTAAGCTGAAAAAATGAGAGCTAAAACGATGCCTGAAGGTACAGTGAGATTAGTTCATAGTGCTGAGCCTCAGCTGGACTCTCTGGAAGCTGCAGCTGCTTGGTAGTGTGGCTCTGAATAATAATAGGATGAAAACACAAAAATGTCACTAGTATTTGTGTCTTATATAAAATGAATTAATAGTGTCAGCTAGCTATTTCTGTACTATACTGAAAGGGTGATGAGACCCTCTCTGTCCTTCTGAAACCTGTGTGCTTCTTTTTCATCCCTTGCTTAGCTTACCATGGTGTTTCCAACTCAAACAATTCCCAAAACCCTTGGTTATCTTCGCATGGATGTAAAATGTTCAATCCTGACAAATATAATCTAACACCATTAGTAGCATTCCAGTCTTACGAAGTTATGTAAAAAATATGGAAAGGGACATCCTGGATCACTACTGGTTGTGGCTGGCTCAAGCTGAGCTGGTCAACCCACTCTTCAACCTTCTGATTACAGTACCCATTTGGTTTTCATGAGTATATATGTGAATACCTGGGAGAAGATAAGAAGAAAGAAGTGATCTATAAAACTCCTAAATAATTTGATGATTGGTCGATATGCTCTAAATGGCCTGTGTAGTCCTAATTATCACACCTGTATAACGTAAAATTTCAGATTACCCAGAATCCTATTTTAACTTTCTAAATTTTTATTGTTCTTAATCAGAAATCTATTTTGCTTTTGCAGTACATCTTTTGGTATTCTTCATAGAGAATATAATAAAATATGCATTACTGTGAACTCTTGGTTTCTTAAATATCATAATGATTTTAGGATGATTGGTTGTGACAAATGCAAGATGCTCTGTGCTACAGCTGTCTTGAGAGGGCTATGAGCTTTAGCTGGCATTCCCTAAGTGTATTTCTCATTAAATCCCATCATTTTACTGTCTTTCAACAATGATGTCCCTTGTCTTCATTCCAGTGTTGCCTTGGGGATAAAGTAATGAGTCCTCAGACCTTTTTTTTTCTCTCTCTCTAAAAAGAAGGTAAACAAAGTACCAGACAAACTAGAAGATAAAGTAGCTCACACAGTAGGAAAGAGGGGAAAGAGATGGGACTATACATCAAAGAAACTGATATTTGATTCACACTGGGCCCAGGCACCACTTGTCTAATCTGTAATAGACACAAGCTTGGTCTATTCTGCAAAACTCCTTCAAAATCATTTTAGGTTTCTCATGCAAAATGATTCCTTCCTCAACATCTTAGATGCTGTATTTCAAATATCACCCCCAAGCATCAAATCATGAACTCAAAACAAGAATTCTACCTGTTAGAGAATGCTACTACAGACTTTGGCACTTATGAGATAAAAGGAAAGACAGGTAAGTTAATTTTTTTTTTTTTACTTTGACAGTTTCTGGTGACATTTCTGCTGCTATTATATCATAACTAATTTCCATTATATAATACTGAAACTGAATTACGGATAGCACACAATGTTTCCCACATCTTTAGTTCTCACTTTTTGGCAATCCTGTGAAAACTCTAAATCTTAGACTCTCCACATGGTAAACAAGGTATTCAGTTCTATGCTTCAAGGCTACATCTCTGTTCCTTCCTCTGTTGAGGCTATCAGGACCACTCCTCTTCTATTCCTGGCACATCTCCATCTCTTTCCCACTTTGTAGGTAAGGTGAAGGTTTCAAACTAAATGTTCCTCCTCAGTGTAGATTATCTTGTCCGATGTTTTTGTGCCTAAGTCTTCAGGGCTCTTTGTTTTCACTACCCAATGGGTATTTCAGTTTCTACTCCTTTTGTTCGGGAAATAAATAACACTGGTTGTTTTTCTATGCAACACAGAAATCAATATCTATTTGAAATTTCTGCAGTTATCAGTGTTGTTGTCCTCTTTAAACTGCAAAGCTTTTGAGAGCTTTGTGCCCTAGCCATACGAAGCAAGGCTGAATTTTCTGTTTAAAAAGGATTTCTTCCTGCTGGAAATTCATAGAAGCTGCACATGAGATACAACATACATGTTCTCATCACGATATCCTGCAGACAGCAGATTTTCTGACCTAAGAAACACACACTAGGAAGGCTAGCAAATAGCTGCATCCTGATACAGGAGGCTTGAAGACCACCCATCAACAGCACAGTAGATTGCTTAGGTTGGCTCAGGGAAGTCAGAAATAAGTGCATGGTTTATGGAAGAGGATTGCAGAAGAAGTGGTAGTTCAAGCTCAGAATATAGTTGTTGTAGCTCCAGAGGAATTGTTTATGGGGAAAAAAAAAGAAAGTAAAAAAAAATAAAATTAAAAAAAAAAAAAAGCTTGGTTTTCTTTCAAAACACTTGCCATTTATTGATAGATTATATCTTTTGGAGCTAAAGAAGTCAAACACACTTCTAATAGAAGACAAGTACGCAAGGATGCAAATAAGAAAAAGATATCCTGCCTTCTCATTTCTCACCCACAAAAGTACATCTTGACTGAAACCCCAATTTTCTTGAAAGCAAACACCTCTGTCTGTAATCAGGGCAGGATTTCACTTGATGCTGCTGCTCTCTGCCCTGTCCCAACCCATTGCCACCAGCCAGGCCCTTCCCATCAGACAAGCTTTGTCTGTGTACAGCTGTTTACACAGCTGCTACTATCCCTGGCATCACTGAATAATTGCTCTGCAGCCGCACCTCCACAGTATCTCTCAAAAAAGACAAGCACAGAATGAATGCAGCAAGTGTTTAATCTTTCCTCTCATCTTCCTTCTTTTTGTTTCTTCTCCTACAACCAAACATGTGCAAGCGATGCATTTTTGTCCCTGTGGTTATTACTTTACATTTTGCTTAACACCTTTGGTCTTCTTCAGGGCTGTAATGTGAATTTTCTCACTGGATGAGGATGATACCTTAAGGGCAGTAACCCATGTCCAGACAAGAATTGTCCATATGATCATACAATATCTAAACATTTCTAATCACTACAGAATAATGAATAAACAAGTAGATATGGATTGTGAGACTCCCAGGAAAAGTAATAAATGTTTTTGGAAGATAATCTTTCTTTTGGCATATTTCTGCAATGACACTTCCAAGCATCTGCTGCATTCTGCTACCTTGCATTGCAGTACTGTCATAACTCATCAGCAGTGCCTGGGCAGTATTTGCATAGTGAACCTCTAAGAAATATCTGGATTCCTCCAAGAGGACAAATGGTGCCTTGGTAGCTTGCATTTTCCCCTCTAACACTAATTCTCAGGCTGTTATCTCAGGATGATGTGGGGAGCCATGAGCTGCAGAGGATTCTGTCTTCCAGATAACATGTTAAAACCGAGAGCCTGCTATTTGCAATCACTGAAAATACTATGCCACTTTTCTGTAAGGTGTATTATTTCCTCTACTCTGTTGAAATCCCAGCTGTGAACCTTACGTTCTGCCTATCTATTTGCTCCTTAAAATTAAATTGGATTGGATGGTTTTCATTTCCTGTCCCCTCACTTCTTGTGCTGTGCGGCTACAGGCAGTTAAACAACCACAGTGTTTCACCCTGGAGGTGTCAGTAACTGGTGAAATAATCCCTTTATGAAAAGATTTACCTGCCTCACAGGAATGTTGCAAAGTTTAAGCCTTTTTTTTTTTTGAGTTGAAAAGCACCCTGGATATACTGATGACCTGCATATTTGCAAGGAATTAACAGGCTTTGTATGAAATTAATAAATGCCATCATTTTTTTCTGAGATTTAAGTTTCCTTCTTCATTTCTGAGCAGAAGTTGGTTTTGATTAAGCAAAATAAAAGCAGTCAGAAGATAATCCAGGCAGGAAAGAAAAACCAACCACAGTGCTCTTCTTTAGAGGAAATAGCTTTCTCTGCCAGGCAGGATCTCTACAGGATGCAGAAAAACTATTGTGAAGGATGGCTGTCATATTAATGCAGTTCCAGGTCTTATCCTGCAGCCACTTTCAAGACATGTGACTCAGCTGTATTTCTTTCTATTCAGCAAAATCAGCACTTGCTTTGAATACCAAAGTCAGGAAAGAAAGAAACACAGAGAGATCTCTGTCACACAGGCAGTGCATTTCCTGATGAAAACGATGGCAGAAGCCCAGATTTCATTGGTACTTTACACTTTCATCACTATTTCATTGAGTTTTCTACATTTGGGCACTGGCCATCCAAGAAAATTTAACCCCTTGGAGTGAAACAAGTTAATGTTCTTAAAATCAGGTGTTAACACAAATTTCAACAAACTTAGCAAAAACAGGACATGTTGTTCCATGCAGCCCTGGTAGGGGGAGACATCAGAAACATAACTAGTTATGTTAGAAGATCTTCTTTCTTGGAAGAAGAAATGACTATTATTAATCACTGCTTCTGGAGCATCCAACGTGATCAAGAGACTTTCAAGTAGCAATAAAAAGAAGTTCTCAATTTTATGTTCCTAAATTAAATACGGAGTGGGAGGTAAGGGGAGTATCTCAGTGCACAGAGTGCTCTTAGAATGGTTCAAACCAGTTGATCCAGGAGGTCTTGTATGCAATGTTAGGGATTATCTTGAGAACCCTGCAGTCTACTTTAGTCATACAGTCTTTGTAGAAACCAAATGCTTTTCTTGTGATGGGTTTTGTCAAGTACATCCTGTGAAAGTAGGTATACTCACTGGAAGGAGAAAATTAAGTGCAGCCAATTCTCATTTATTTTCAGGATAACTTTCTGACTTGCAGTTTAATGAGACTTCACTGAACAAAGCCAAATTCCTTTCTCCTTTTAAAGTCTTGAGTTGTGTTTTTTGGGGGGTTTTTTGTTTTTTCTTTCCAAAAGTAAATATGCTAACAGTGAGCTGGCCTCAAACCTCAATTTACAAATGTTTATATAAACCAGGTGTTTATTTTGTTTGCATTATCTTGTCCTCTACTTCCCTGGATATTTGAGGATTAGCATACGTTATGGACAAGATCAAAGAGATCAATTTACAGTTTGTGAGCTTTATTCAGGAATTATTTGATTCTTGCAAACACCACACAGCTGTTGTGTATGCAAAAATCTACTTACTTAATGGTATGTAAAGAAAAGATTTCTATGGAGTCTTTTGTTTGACAGAATTCATTCTTCCATCTCATACAAAAATCAATTAAGATGAAAATGCAACTGGATGGTGTATGTGTATTTTTATTTTTTTTTTAATCAATAGACCCTCATGTTCCCAGATTCTATTGAATTAGGTTTTCAAAGCTCTTTTGTTCTCACCTGTCTACGAAAAATCATTCACAGCGTCCTGGATCTCAGCTCATAGTGACTGCCTGAATCCAAGAGGTAAAGCGCTCTGTCCCCAGGGAGGGTTGCCAGCTGTCTCATTGATTCAGCATGGCTCTTGGCTGATTTTGAAGTAGCACTGGCATAATTTCCAGACAGAGGTGTATAATGAGGTAGCGCCATGTTAACGATTACCAGGGAGAAGCGGAACATCTGGTCTGGAACAAAGGAGAAGTCCAGAGCTGAACTATCATCATCAAAGCATTCACTCGTGGGGTAGCACATGCCAGGATTCACTCACTGCCTAGAAGCAACAGATTTAGGGCTGAAATGCGATGTGAAAATAACAGTAAAAAATTAATAAAAATAATAAAGCATTTTCTCATTTACTTCTTTGCTGGGATCTATGTTCTTGTTGTCTTAAAAAACAAAAACAAAAACAAAAACAAAAAACAAAAAAAAACCAATTACAATACAGAGAAGGGATATTCAGAATAATCTTCACCTTGTACAAATCCGTAGTTATTACATGTACATTTTATACATTTCTCAAATTGCCTTTACTCCATTCATTTTGATGTACGACCCTCCCTAAGAGAAACTTCATCTGCCCTTCGCAGGTTCCAGTTCTACAGCAGAAAGTCTGGAAATGCTGGGGAGCACCCAGTCTGTCAGCTGGGAGTGATCTCCCCATACAGTTCTCCCACAATCTGGAGGTCTGAGGATGTAAACTGTGAAAATTCTTCATCAACATTTGGTGGAGACTGTGAGGAGTATTTAGAAATAGAGTGAGAGAGAGAGAGAGAAGGAAGGACATGATCACAGGCAGCTCATGCTGCCAGGTGCATTTACAGTAGGTGCTGGCTCAGTTCTCCACCAACTCACTGAAATCCCTGTCTGTAGCAGCAGGATGCTGGCAGCATTTGCAGTGGTATACAAATGCCTGGATATCTTTCTGCTTTATTTTGCTGGGTTCAGAAATTTAAGAAACCTGTGGTTTATATTTTCAAAATAAAAGGAAAAGAGATTAAGTGTCTTCCTATCACTTGCAGGAGATAAGAAAGGTCTCTCCATCAGCTTCCAGAGCACAGCTTTCTTGTGAGCTGAACTGTTTGGTACACCAGTAAGAATATGGAACCTTCACAGTTCTTGTCATCATTCTTAACACCTCCCTTGCTGGGCTGTGTTATCTCCTAGAGGACTGATGCTCACCATGGTGGTGAGTCCTTGAGGCAGGTATTTCACAGTGAAAATCATCATTCCTTCTTTCGTTCATAAGAGGAGTGACACAGCTCTGAAATTTTCTGATGCTGTGAAAAGTGTTCTTGGCATTGCTCTACCTTATGACCACTACCACAGACTGTTAATTGTGAAAAAGGACTTTTGTCCTTCTTCCTGTTCACCCCTAGGGTTGATAGCAACATTATTACAAAGTTAAATATGGAATTGTTAAATGTTCCAGGCACTCTTTAATCAGTATCTCTACCAATTTTCCTGCTGCCCCATCAGGCTGTTCATACTACAGATGCAGTGTGATGGGCTTTAGCTGACATAGCAAAGAAAAGCCTTATTGAAACACAAGACTCCCATGACCTCTCTCAACCTCAGTCAGGACTCCCCAGACTCCCTTATTTCACATTGCAAAGAGTCAGGTGCACAGCACTAAGTTATGAACTCCTAAACCAGAACACCAATCCTTCATCTTCATCCATTTCTCCCCTTCTGTTCATAGATTGTTTTAGGTAGCTTTCTACTATGATTTGCCCACTGCTTTTCCTCTTACTCCCCCAGGTGCCTCTCAGAACTACACGTAATCTCCTTTCCTCATATCATACTTTTGAACTTCAAAATGTTCTGTGCCCTTTTGGACTTGCAAGTCCGTACTTCTCTTTCAGCCTACTCTGCTCACTGAATCTCGCAGGCCATCCCCTTTATATACTCCTGGCACTTCCCCCAGAGGTGCAAGGGGATTAATATGTATCTTCTGTTCCCCAGTGTAGTGTCATAAGTCTGCATCTGTAATACTGGAGATGTATTCAGAATTCAGAATATTACTGAATTCTGCACAGCGTTTGATCCCTTCGTACCCTAATGGTTCAGACAGGCAGACCTCCTGGTTCAAATTGTGTCCCCACTTTCAGCCAGTGCATGTGCATATTTATTGCGTGGACACAAAGGAAGAGAAGTTTTTCTCCAGATTTTAGCTCAACAATGAGCCAGGACAATTCTGGGATGTGCCTCCACAGCCAGAAGCTGCAAATTCTCACAGAATCCAAGGCAGAGGTATAGCCAGAAAAAAAGGAAAAAAAATATAAAGAAAAAAAATATATCACTGCATTCACTGCATTGGAACAGACTATATAAAAAGGTTCTTTACAGACCCATCTGAATGAATGTGAGTGGCTGATCCACTTCTCCGCAACACTTCTGTTATCAGTAGCCTGACAAGTTACTCGTAAGGACGGAGGAAGAAATAACATGTCATCAAAATGAACTTCTTGAGTACTTCCATTTTGGTGTAGAGAACATTTGATAAAAAGAGACACTTGGCATCTCTTCCTTAAACATAGTCTTCTGCCTCTTTTGTTCAAGCTACTAAAAGCTAGATAGCATATGCACAGGGAGTAAATTCTTCACAGGCAGGCATCTGGATCAGTATAATGAAATTGAGTCTATTTTTAGGCAAGTGATGCTAGCTTCCCCATGAAACTGCATATTTGTAGTTTTCAGGCTTTCTGAAGAGGATTTTTGCCATAAATTGATTGTAAGTCATTTTGAGTGCATGGAAGGAAGAGCCTGCTCCAAAGTCTATTGAAAATATATTAGAGTCCTTCTATTGATTTGAAAAGCTGAAGATCAAGCCAGAAAGGATTCATTCTGTCCATGTGAAATACAGGCAATTTGCATTAGAAATGCAACATAAATGTATTTCTTATGCAAAACTCAGCTGAACAACACACTTCACTGCCTATCTAGCAAATTCCACAGCTGGAAACATTGCTCTTCTCTTTATAACCTTATTCTTTTTATCCAGGTAGTTAACCAGATATTTGGGGTTTTCTGAATTGTTTTGTTAGGAGGATAAATTGATGACAGAGTCTGTGATTGCCCTGGTACAACCCATTTTCTTTACCAGGAACAAGCATAAATCCCTGATGCAGCAGGAACAAGCAATAGAATGTTATTTTTTTTTCTCTTTCAGCATCCTAAATCTGCTTTTTTAACAATCATTCTGCCCCAACATTGCTGTTTTTTCCATTGGCTTTCCTTCAGTCATGCCACAGATATTTCTTTGTCTCCTGTTTTTTTCTGGTCCTTTCTGCTTGTTTTTCTCACAGTTATTGATTCTCATTTCTATTCATTTGAACCTTAGGCTCCGAGAGTGTTTCCCAGAAATCTGGAGCTGCTGGGATCTGCTGTCAGTGTCCATAGTAGCAAATCCATTGTGTTCTCTCTTTATTGCCTACGACCACTTAACTGCTCTCATTTACTCTAAGAAACAGTGATAGTCATGCTCAGCAGTTCCAGTGAAAACTGTAATTGTTAGTAAGAAAAAAAAAATCTCATCTATGTCCACGTTACAACTCTCCTGTATTTACTTTTCAATACTGATCCACAACAAGTGCTGAAGTATCCATGTTCTTAGGCAATGTCAAGTAAATAGGAGATTCATTTAGCTAAGTCTTAAAAGAGTGCTGCCCAAACCAAAATAACTTTCATGTTGATCCACTGATGTTCTCAGCCCAATGAGGATCACCAAAGTCTGTGTATAGTTCAACAGATTGAAAAAGACTCATCTGAGAGCAGCATACCTCCTCAGGAAAAATATCTGAGCAACAACAGACCATGTCTGATGGACAGAACTTATTCCTTGGGTGCTTGTGCAGCTCCTCCCCAGGAAGACAAAGTCACTGCTGAACTCTTAACTCTCAGTAACTTCAAGCAGCAAAGTAAAGAAAAAGGATGTAAAATGGAAACATCGTGCAGGAGAGCTAGAAGAAAGCATTCAGAAAGGGATTTTGTAAGCAACCCTCGAACAGAAGTAACTAAAAGAACATTTTGGGAAAGGTTCTGACAAAGAGCCCGGAAGTCCTGAGAAACCTTAACCAAAATATCCACGACTCTGTAAAAATTTGTTTCAGTTGTTCTTTTTTTTTCTTTTTCTTTTTTGCCTTTTTTTTTTTTTTTTTTTTTGTGTGTGTGTGTGTGTGTCCCTTTTCTTTCATTATTTTTATGCTTAGGTTCTTTTGCAAAGGCTGAATGCATTTCGCTTCAGATGTTGCAGAGCCATGCAGAGTAAACAGCCTGTCAGAGCTTCCTCAGGAGAGTTCTTCTTCCAGACCTAGATGAAATCAAAACTATTTCAGCAGAATATTATCAAAATATAAAGTTATAAACATATACAACATTTATTTACCCAGGTCTTCTCCTCAATGGAAGTATTTCACCTCTAAACCATCGCACAAAAGCAGGTCACTGTTCCCCTTCACATCCTTTCACTGTGCCTTCAAAGAAAATGATTTAATTATCTCTTCATGGAGCACAAACACAAGAAGTCACTGTATAAGGGTTTCACCTTTTTACATACTTTGGGCACCCAGCTTAGATTTGGGACCTCTGCTCCCAGAGCCAGTCCTGTTACAGATCCAGGCCTATGAGCTCAAGTATATATGGAAAACTAGATATAAAAAATTTGTCTAGGGTCATGTAGAAGCCTAATATGGAGCAAGAAACTGAAATGCTTTTCCTGAAACAGCTTCTTTGCCTTCCAGTGCACCTGGCATGGCCTTGAGAACCAAAGCATTGGCTATTCACATGATTAATAACTCTTCCACTAAAAATTGCTCTAGGCACACTTGGTAGTAGCAAGGATAAGTGGGAGGTCTAAGCTAGCTGGTAATACTCGATAAACTATTAAGCAGCCCACACATGGGCTTGAAAGATTTGTGTGTGTATATATTCATCTTTTCTGTAAACACACAGAGGACAATTATGAACACGGTGGCTTAAACTGCCAGTGCTAATAGATTGCTGACCCAACACAATTACTACTGCCCAACTCCCACAGAAATCTGTCCTTTCTGTTGAGAAGAACATCTTAGCTGGGTCTTCAAGTCCTGCAGAAACTAAAAGGGAAAGAAAGAAGTCAATTATGCAGGGGGAATAAAAAATAATTAAAATGAGTGTTCGTATATAACGTATGTATTTGAATGATGTTTGACTTCCACTGAGAAATATTAGCAATATCTCAGAAAATCTCTTCATGTCACCTAGTATGAAGGATTACCCTGGAGAATGTGGGACTTACCTTCACCTGAACATGGCCACTCGGTCACTCAGAATGCACAGAGGCTGCAGTTTATTGGCAATGGATGCAACAGTAACATCAGAGCACTGTAGCCCTGTTCAGTGAGCCCATGTTAAAGGGAAAATTTCATTCTGCACATAATCTGTATTCCATCCAGCTAAAGCCAAAATACTCAGGCTATAAAGGCAGAAAAACTCTTTGTGTGGTATATAAGTATCAGGCATCAAAACCTTGAATATGCATGAGTACACATGTATCTGCATTTGCAATACACACTTTATGTGTCCTGGAGGTTCCAGGACCCCAGCAAGGCTATTCCAGCCTCCTCCAGTTTCTCAGAGCATTCTACCTTAATGGTTGTACAACATAATGTCATAGAATAATAAAATTGCTTGTGTTGGAAGGGACCTTTAAGATCATCTATAGGCAGGGATACCTCCCACTAGACCAGGTTGCTCACAGCCCCATCAAGCCTGTCATTGAATGCTTCCAGGGAGGGAGCATTCACAACCTCACTGGGCAACCTATTCCAGTGTCTCACTATCCTCAAAGTAAAGAATTTCTTCCTGATATCTAGTCCGTATCTACCCTCTTCCAGTTTAAAAACATTTTCCCTCATCCTGTTGCTACCTGGTCTTATAAAAAGTTCCTCCCCAGCTTTCCTGTAGGCCCTCTTCAGGTACTAGCAGGCTGCTGTACAGTCCCACCTGGAGCCTTCACTTCTCCAGGCTAAAGAGCCCCAGCTCTCTTAGCCTGCCCCTGCAGGGAGGCACTCCAGTCCTCTGATCATCTTTGTGACCCTCCTCTAGACCTGCTCCATCAATTTCATGTCCTTCTTGCACTGGGGCCTCCAGAACTGGAAGCAATACTCCAGGTAGAGGGTGGTGTAGAGGGGCAGAATCACCTCCCTCAACCTGCTGGACACACTTCTCTTTATGCAACCCAGGGTACAGTTGGCCTTCTGGGCTACAAGCACACATTGCTGGCTCATGCTGAAGCTTTCACCAACCAACACTCCCTTGGGCCTGCTCTCAAGCCATTCTCCACCTGATGTGTATATGTGCTTGCAATTGCCCCAGCCCAGCTGTAGTACCTTGCACTTGGATGTAGGACTTTGCACTTGATGGTTACTGCGAAAAAGGCCTGTGTTCCACCACAGAAGCACACACGTATCAACTCTGAGAAATGTCATTCTTCTTTATATCAAAGCGCCTGGCTTCCTTTTGCAATAAAAGGTGCTATATAAGGCAAGATATGACAATCTGAGCAATAAAAGAAATCCTAATCTCTTCATGCTGGGCACAGAGAGAAGTTTATTGAAGCATTGGTTTACTGTAGTATGTTATCGAATTGTGATAAAGCAGATAAAAAGGGAATGGAAATGGAAAAGTTATTAAACTAATTGTATCAAGAAGAATATTAATTTAATTTATCTCACTTTATTATTGCCATCAAACTCAAATGCAAATCCTGAAGTGCGAGTTAAATAGATGATTGAATTTAGTTTTGGTCGAAAATAAAGGGTGAAAAATGATAAACGTTTCTTCATCATATTAATTTGGAAAAACAAATCTTTCTCCATAGTGTTTCTTTCATATCCTTCTAATTTCCTGGTCTTGTTAGGAGTTTTTAAAGCCACTACTTTAGAGAGATCCATAATGAGGACTAGGGTGCATAATCTTTCTTTACTAAACATGAACATATTTTCCCGATACTAAAACTCAATTATTGGGTGTTTCAGTAGATGCTTAGAAGCATACTGAAATCAGAAGATGGTTACCTCAAAGAGAAATGTAAATAGTTTTTCTGCCGACTACAAATAAATATGCTCTAATTAGTTTTTAAAATGTATTAGGACATTGTGAAGCTAGCATAGCCCCACAAAGTATTGAAATTTGAAATAAATGATTGCTATTCTGTGCTTCCATTTCAGTGTATAGGGTTCTTTCATTAGATTTTAACTTTATTTAAAAGAAGAGTTAGAGTTGAGTTGAGTTTTTTACACCGTAAGTATTTAAAAGCCCATGTGCAAAATCTAGCACAATAAACCAATATATTGTCAAGAATTAAAAGTGAAATCTGATCATATTTTAAAGAAATGGAAAAATTCCAGGGTGTTGCCTTAAGTATATATACTGGAATCAGAGCTTTATCATTATCCTGACTGAGGATGTATCTACAATATATACTATGTACTTGCCGAGGGTAATTTAACCTTAAAAAGACCATTTGATTAGAATGACTGCAGTGCTTCTGGTACCAATGTACCTTGCTTAGAGCACTTTGGAGATATAACAGAGGCTTGCAGTAGAGCCTTCAGTTATCCATTTAATCTCTCCATATCTTATTTTTCCTCTTGATAGAGTGGAAGCAAGTGAGAACTGAGGCATAAAATCTGAGGTATAGTTAACCTTTATAAGATGTTGTGAAACAATTAAATGAGAACTACGTAACAAATCAACAAAGCAATTCTGTCTGAATTCATTGTCTTAGCACAATCTAAGATTTGTCTCTCTTGTCCCTATCACATCCCTAGCAAAGTATTTCCAGATTCTAGTATAACATAGGCACAGTCCACTGATATATTCCATCACACTGAACTAAAATGCACTGTTTTCACTGCAAAACTCTAAATAGAAAGTACCTGCCATTACCGCGCCAGCATCTCCCAGAAGAAACTGTTGTCATCTTCAGAACCCAACTAAAAAATACTAAAAAAAAAGTAGCAACAGAAATCGATGATTCTCCATGGATTTAGGTCTTATAATTGGGTTTGCTGATATTTGATCTGCTATTAGGACTCAAACTGCAGCATTCTTTTTGAAGCAAGCTTTCTCCACTCAGCTACATCTTTCATAAAGTATTTGGAAATCTATCTCTGAGATTACTGTTTTTCTCTCAGGCTGTTAGGAATAGGCCAAAAATATATTTACACAAAGATGAGAGAAGGGAGCAGTAAAACCAATGTGTCCATAAACACATTAATCTAGCAATTATTTCAGTAGGCTCCTTACTTAACCTAGCTGAAATGTTTTAAAATAACTTCAACTAGAAAAAGTAGAAAGAGGATTTTACATTCAGAATTGCAGTTTGATTCAATTCTGATAAAATTCAGGCTGCAGAGTATTTGACCAAGTCTTAAAACACTAATCCAGTAAAACGTTTAGCACTCATTCTTAAGGTGATGTGTTTCAAATAGACTACATGCCTAAAAAATGCATTAAGCGAAAGTCATACTTTGTTCTGAATGTTAGGATTCAGATCTTATGAATTTCAAATAATAGCTAAGCCAAGTGTAGTCAATACTTATTACTACAGTTCTGCACAGCACGGTAATAAAAAACATGGAAATGTTTGCAATTGTACCCACAACATCCCTTCTGTAATGCTTTCTTGACTATGCCAAGTTGTTGAACTAAGTAGACTGGTGCATGTCATGCAATGTACATGGAAAGAGTAGAGAATAGAAAGGAAAATATCAGTTTGGCTGCCATTTCCCTAAGTTAATATTCATTGTAGGAGCATATGTTGAGTTTTTGTATTAAAATGAAGGCTTTCTTATTACAGATTATAGGGAGACTCATGTGAACAATGTGGCAGATATAGACAATCTAAGTGTCTATTGAGGCATGGAGCTGCAATACAAAAGCAATCATTGCAGAAAGCAAGCCAGTGACAATACAATTTTAAATCCATTTGATAGGCAAACTATATCTGTTGAAACTTCTCAGGATGAATGAGTATAAAACTCATTATCAGTATTGCAGCATGTCCCATGACACCACTTTATTTATTCAAATAAAGATTGGAGAATGTGTGTAAATATAGCTTCCCTGTACTATAAAAATTCTTTGCAGATAAATCCTTTGCCTATATTTGTTCTTCATGCACTTTTCATGAATCTCTCATGCAATGTTCCTGCCCCATGTAGGAAAACAAATGTTATAGAAAGTACAGGGCATATGCCTCCGAAGTGAATTTACCATTTAGAATGATCAGTGAACACATTCAGGATCCTGATGATACTGGAAAGCACTGAATCCTTAATCTTGGCTTTTATCATTTAATATTCTCAGTTGAGAATCTCAGATGTCTGTGAACCATCACAGGCTACTCAGTAATGCTTTTAAATGGTGAAAGTTATTTGGCTGGCAGAGCCCAATTGGTCACACTGTGGGGCAACTTCACATCATGTCATAAATGTTTTCTTTTTACCAGGTACTTTTTACATATCAGTTTTCCCCCAGGACCTGTGGAACCCAAGTAATTTTCTATCCATTTCACTGGCCATCACCTGGCACCCTAATGTAGAGAGACCTGTTCTTCTCCTCCCATTTGAATGCAGAGAAGTCCCACAAACTATCATTCCTGAAATATATCAAATTCACATGATCAATCACATTTATACAACTTTTCAAGATGATGAAACTTTTAGAGATCACGTTGTCAGTGATTGCCCATTGTTTGGACTGTAGAGTGTTTACAGTTTTGACAGCAAAGCCAACAATACTCCAATATGATATCACCTGAAACAATCTCTTAGGACTGGGACATAGGGATCCACAATCTCCAGTGAGCTTTGCATCGTACTGGCATACAACAATTTCCACTGCTTTGTAGTAAAGATCTTCTGAAAGATTCAGAGTCAGCTTTCTTTTATTTTTTTCCCTCTTCTCATCCTTCCTAGAATCTCTGTAATTGTGATAATAGTAGTCTAAACTACCTTGCCCTTTTCATTGTTGAGTAATTTGATTTGAAAGTAATTCCTATTCTCAAGCTCAATAACCTTAGGGAAAAGGTGAAACAGAGAGGTCATTCAAAATACAGAGAGTATCAAAAAGGTTTAAATAACTGAATCATTAAGATTCTATAACCTCTTCTCCATGACAAAGATGGTAATGAGAAGAGGAAATAGCATACTGTGCAATGTATTCACTGGGAAAATTACTGTAATGAAACTTAAGCACAGGAAATAATACAAATGTAGCCTGTTCTCATTATATTCAAAAGATTGGCATTTTTGTATCCCTTTCTTCCTGTCATTGTTACTGTTGTATGAAAATCAAGCCAGACTTTCATCTTAAAAGAATCATTTTTCTCAACATACAATACAAACGTCTCACAGAAAATGTAAGAACAGATAGACAGTCAAGTGGTCAACACATTAATTTACAGTTCATACAAAACTGGAAACAAACCTCAAATCTGCATGCATTATGTATCATTCATTACAACTGTATTCATCAAGCTGTATTAGGTATAGAACAGCTTTTCAAAATATCCCTAATATGTGTCTATCTGCAACTCTTTCTTGAATCACTACAAAAATCATCTTTTATGTTATTCAATACTATTTCTTAAGATCTACAAAACCCAGTACATTCTGCAAGAAAAATATCTTAAAAGTTAATTAATGATTTCAGCATGGAAGAATGGAGAAAGAAACTTATAACTACCTGTAACTATCACAGATCTTCCTGTTTCACTGGATATCATCACTACCATTAGTTATATAAAGGTTTTCTTTTTGCAACAAATGAATTGTTCCTTGTTACTTCATTCCACCTTAACTTAAAAATAGAGAAGCAAATACTCTCCTCAGACATTCCAAAGACGATTTGTGCTCAAATATCAACAAAAGCTTAGTTCTGAAATTGCTACCTCCAATGGTGAACATTTTGAAAAACAAAGATCAGCTTCAAAAAAAAAAACAAAAAACCCAACTACTATGAACAGGAGCACCCAGCAAACATAAAGGCAGTTGTCACTAAAAATCAAGTCATGTTAAGTCATTTTATCCTTATGTTTCCAAAGCACTTTATATACTATGCGTAGTGTCCTTCTAAATAACGAAAAGCAGACAAGGGTGGAAGGGCAGAAAATTTAACAAGTGTTTTGATATTACATAAGCAAACACTTCACAGCATCTAGATGGATACTAAAAGCAATAAGAAAAATTTTAAAGGCATATCACTGTGACTCCTTCATAACCACAGGAAACAGCATTAGTTATTTTAGTAGTCATAAATATTTTCTTCCAAATTTATTTTTACACATTTCTGGAAAAATCAGTTAAACTGGATTCTCAAGCCATAGAATTTGAAAATAGGTTTTGTCCTATCTTCCAACCTTCTTTTTCGTCAGCCTAATTCTGAACAAACAGTGAGTATCAGTTCAGGTAAATCCAACCACTTGGGCTTTTCTGATGATAATCCAATCTGTTCCTTCTGTTTTGACTGGTGTACAAAGATAATTTGCATAAAATCTACAGTCCTGAATTCGTCTCTGCATTAAACAAAGGCAACTGTAACAGTACCAAGTGAAATACTTCTTCCTTAGGAGACTTCCCATCCAGAAGATTGTTCCAGTCATCCACAACTCTCATGGACTTATTGCCTACAATGCAAAATGAGAAAAATGTCACTAGTAGTTCCATAGCTCACTCTCCTAGCCTGTCTTGATCTTGCTGGCACTTTAAATCTCCTATGCTTGTGAGCACAGAAGGGATACAGTAGTGGAGCCCAGCAATCTTGACCTCCTAGAAGCTGATATGAACTCATTTTAGGGAGGCACACTAAGTAACTTTTTCATGAATTGATTAAACAAAGAGCACAAAGGATTCTATGTGCAGAGGTACTAACAGACTAGAAGAAGAAACTACTTCTCATTCTTTAGCCTCACCTGTGATGATGTGTCACTTGAAAGCTGGGGATTTCTTTTCTCTTCCCATCTGGCTTGCTCCCTTTGAGCAACATTTCAGCTTTCAGTGCCTGGTGGTCTTTGCATCAACAAACATCCTTACATTTCTAGCATTACATCTCCACTTGACATAACTACAAATGAAAGCATTCTTCTGTATATCCATTTGCTTTTCATGTAGCTTTGACAAATGCCAGCTGGAACAGGGAAAGATGCTCTGATTTCAACAGCTGACAGAGAAAGCTGGCCATTCCCAACAGAAAAGGAGAAGGACATTACAGAAAACACCAGAGTCCAAGGCCAAGGAAATCACTAAATAAGATTCAAATCTTGCCCTCTCTAGCCCCTGCTGTCATCAGATGCTAGACCTAAAAACTGATAAGTTCATACTTTTCTTCACTGAGTGAAATCAGTGCTACTACATGTGGATGGTGCAGTGGTTGTCAACAATTGAGTGAATTCTTGAAAAATAAGAAAAACTGAAGAAATGAAAAGCAAGTTAAAAGACCTGGATGCTCTTCATGGCTTCAGCTGTTCTCCTATCTCAGTGATGAGGTTTGTGAAATAAGGAGAATGAGAAATACATTGGAAATTTTGAGAACTGTCAGTAGAGTGTACATGGGGCACAGTACAACACCTTTCTAGTGTAAAGTTGTGTTCTACTAAAATACCATTTTCCTCATTTTAATTTATGGCCCCACACTGCATATATGCATCTGTCCTTAGAAGGAGCAGGTAACACTGTATAGGTACACCTAAGGATTGGGAGAGTTCTAGCACGGAGTAAAAGAGTTGTCATGAACATTCACAGAGTTGTCCATTTTACTTGAGTGACATAAAAAGCCTCCACAACTTTGGTAAAACATACAGCTTTTGCCACTGATCTCACTTAAATTAATTTCTGACTTCCTACGCATCAGTATAGCAAATTTCAGGGCAAACTTGCCTACAGAAGATTTTCAATGTATACAGAAACTTCTTTTCAACACTTCACATTATATTACCCAGCACGTGACAAACTCTGGATGGAGCATTTATGACACCTGACATCTAGAGCATTCCCATGCCTTTTCAATGACAGCTGCTGAGAAGAAATAACATCCTCCAGCTGCACAACTTTATCCTTCCCTCACTTGTGAATTGAGATGTTTGGCTTTAAAGTGGCACTCTATACTGTACTCTTAAAACTGCAATTGTCACTTGATGAAAGGAAGCCAAATGCTCCATCAGTGACATCTGACAGCGAATAAAAATCTCCTTCCTAAGGGCATAATGGGCAGGATGCAGCCATATCATTCTTCCCTCTTATTAAATCACACTATCAGTGGGATTAACTATCAGGCAGTAGACACATGGGCTCCACAAGAGTACACAAAACAGAAGCAGGGTACAAAAGACAAGCACATGCCCCTTCTCAGAATTGAGCACCGTGACATTCCATGAATAAATTAATGTGATTAGTTTTCCAAAGAAAACCTAAGGAAAACAGTTGGCGCAAATGCAAGGCCAGGTATTCTATCACCTCAAGTCTGGCCTTCACAGTGGGTGAAACCACAGGGAAGGAAGAAAACAGCAGTTCTTCAATAAGCAGATTCACTTGCAGGATAAATCTTAAGGAACAACAGAAATACATGGGCAATAATTGCCAGATAGTTAAACAAGGATGAAAAGCATGACCAGATGAACAAAAAGTCTGAGTTTGTTCATTCTTTCCTCCCACAGCTGCTGTCTGGCCACAATTTTCTTCTCAAGTCTAATTAGCAGGGCAAATTAAGCCCTCATGTTACTCTATTCAGTGGAGTTTGCATGTGGCATACATTTGCACTAATGTGCTATGCACTATGCTAGAGATTTGAAGCAGCTTTCTGTTGGTAGTTAGACATTGAAGGGATCTGATTTCAGAAAGAGTTTGAGCCTCCCTACAGCCAGAGGGTTGCTCTGTATAAGGACTATGATGTCAAAGGCAACTAAGAGTTAATCAACTAGTTGTAGCTTTAGAGGAGCTGTGGCCCCATATTAGACCTGCCAGGCACATATACCCTATCTGCAACATATTTGGTGTCTCTGGGCACACACACTATGATGAGGAAATGTAAAAGCCTCCCACAAGTCAACCAAGAAATTTCTGGCTTTTGTGTATGCTATGTCCAGACTAAATGGCCCTGAGTTATTTCTCAACCATTATCTTTATTTTAGCCTGAAAAACTAGGAACAATAGTGCTGGTAAAAAGAAACTTAAATAATGATAATAGTCGTTTGACTTTTTAACCTTGCCTTTATTGACAATTAAGAGACTATTTTCAAGTTATACATCAATTCTAAAGGTTCTGTAGGACTCGCAAAAAGATCCCCTTTTAAATATAAATAACTGCAACACATAGGGCAGAGCAACCTTCTCTCTTCTTCTACCCAGCCTGGTCAGAGTTGAGATGCTTAGATGGAGAAGCCCACTATACAAATAATCTGCCCCAAAACACAACCTATGTTCCTGCTGCATCTTCCCTGTAGAAAGGCTGACTAAATCTCTTTGTCATTAACACGAAAATATGGGAGTCAGTAGAATGCCTCTACTCTTATTTGTCTTCACTTTACAGGGGTAAGGGATTGTTCCCATGAAAAACCCCCATGCCCTTTATCCAGTGAAATAGCTTGGGCTTCTGAGACATAATGCTGCTGCTTCTCTCTTGGAGAAAGAAGGCCAGATTCTGCATTGTACAGGATAAGTGATGAGTGGATTTGGGCTTTCCCGGGTGGCCATCTAGTAAAGGCTTCAAACTAGAAGTGACTCAGATAAGAAGGACGTAGGGCAAGGGAGGAGAGGACACACATCATTGCACTATCTCTGACTGCACAGCAAGCCTGAACCTCCCTGATGCTCCAGTCAAAAGCACCATGCAAATTACCTTAACTGACCCCATTTTATTCACAGAGCATTTTATTCTAGTACATGCATCCCGTGAATCCCTTGGCAGCTAGCTAACAGCCAGCAAAATATTCTCTGGCAAATGCCCATTAAACTTCACACAACGTTCCTACACCAAAGAGGCTTTATCTCTAGTTTGTAGTCTCATTTTTTTAAGCATCCTGCAGTACCAGATAAGCTTTACAGAAGCTGTTCATTATTTGATGTTTCCTTTGTTCAGAAAAAATGACAACAAATAAATTTGGGCAAAAAAAGAAGCACCACTTTGATATTTTCAATGGTGTTATTCACAAGACAAAGAAAAGATACATTTTTAACATCCTTGCCCAGAATATTTAAGTCCTGGGTTTTGCCAGAGAGACGGTTTGGGTACAGAGTGCTTCATTATCAAAGGTTTCAGCAGTTCTTGTCTATACCCTCCCCAGCAGCATCCTGCACGTCACAGTCACTTTCTGGGAAACCAATTTTGATCTTTCACAGAAAGCCATTAAACCTGGATCTTACAGATATAACTGTAACACTTTAGCCTAAGAATTTTAAAAAGCTACTAGCCTTTCTTAATTATTTAGTGAAGATTTAGCACCAGGTAGTGGCTCCTAGGTAGAGGTGTATGTCAAATATATGACATACAATTTGTTACTGAAGGATGAACATTAATGTCTGTTGTCACATTAAGAGACAGGCTCAACCTGGGCAATACTCTACTAATAGTTTCCAGGGTGGGAGGATTTGGAATTTCCATCATTTTAAATGATTCATTTGTGTTCTGATGTGATCCAGGCTCACTTCACATCCTTGGGCCATTGCAGACATTTTACCCCTCTGAGTTAATCCTGTGTTCATTCCCCAGAATGAATATTCATACCATTCAAATGCAATTTTTAATTAACCGCACCAGCAGCATTATCATTATTGCACCTGAAAGATCCAAAGCCAGATCCGAGAGAAATGTTGGCACAATAGAATTCACTAAATTCTGCTCACATTCCCTTCTAAGGCTGATCACCTTTAAAGTAATGAGACTAAACTGTGGGATAATATAAGACAGATCTAATTAAGATAATGAACTGGAGATTATGAGCATTGCTACTCCGTGTCTGAAGAATTTTAATATATTAGTCTAGTAGAAGGTTAAGGATTTATAATAGGGAAGATATAGAAATATACAATGTGTTTTTGATGGACAAAGCTTGAGATTCAGCACCTACAATGTAGAAATGAAAGAAGGATAAAAGGAAGTAAAGGAGTATGTTTCAGGAAACATGCATCATCATTTCTTTTAATTAATTTACTTAATGTTTGCATAGAACACAGGATGAGAGAATTTTCCCTATAAAGTAAGGAGTAAAAGAAAGCAGGCAGGGAAACATTATGGCAAGCTGAGAGGCACTTATAAGGCTATACTGTGGAGAGTTTTATCCGAGCTTCCATCTGATATGGCTGTTATGGCCCTGGATGAATTTTTCTTGTGGGAGCAGCCTAATTAGCTTGCCAGCAGCAGCAAGGAAAGGAAAAGAAAGGAGGCAGGCAGAGAGGAAGGGGGTAAATGACCTGTTAGGTAAAATAGAGATTATATCAATAAGACCCACTGTTCAGCTCCTGTGAAGCTTCATCTTCCAAAACAAGGCAGCAGAGAGATAAATGTTGGAGGGTGAAACTAGAACTTAACAATTTTCTGTAATCAAAAGCAGATTGTCAGAAATCATCCTTCTCCCATTTGCAGAGAATGCCTGGGAACTGACGCCTTGGAAAGGTACTCTCAGCTATTTCACTGTAATTATCCTGTTATGGATAAAATTTCACTCCAGAAAGAATCATTATTAACCTTCTAGAATGGAAACATCAGTTTACAAGCATGTCCATTATGGAGCAGTAAAACAAAGCCTGGCTGTGCTGGCCCAGGGCTGCACGTCAAATACAAATCATGTTCTCTGCTGAGAAAGGAACACTAAGAAAACTATAGTCTTGAGGAATAAGATTGCATGGAGACACGACTGCAGCACAGGTAGGCACATGCAACCCACCACTGGCAGTGACAGCAGCATGACTGCAGCAGCACAGTTTCTCCCAGATGACGCTGTCTTGCCTACAATTGTAGGTAGGTGTAGAGCTGTGAAGCATTGGCAGCAGTAGAGGGAGTGCTCCTCATACCTTGCCCCAGCATCCCTTTAGTCTTGATGGTGTAAGGAGAGGCACAGATCCTGGACATCATTTGCTTAGAGTTGCATGCTGTTGCTGTACACTAAGCAATCCTCTGGTGCACTCCAGTACTTATGGAGGTATAAACACAGAGGAACATCCACTGTATTATTCTGACTCATGAGAGACTCATTCATAGAGCTAAACCAGCATTGCTAGAGACACCAGACCCTCCCCTTGTGGGTGGGAGTAGAGTCCATCACAGAGGCCCATAACTGGAGTATAGAGGGAAGCAGTTGGCAGCAGCCAGTCCAAAACACCATTTCATGTTGTCTCGCTACAGCAATATATTAAAGGGACAATTGATTTTTTTTTTTTAATTTTTTAATTTTAATTAAATATCACATGATTTAGGAAAGATTTAGTTTAGGAAACATTGTTTGATAAAGTATCTGAGAATAATATGAGAGTAATCTCTTTGTAGACCATCTCTACTTCTCCAAAAAGGGTGCCATGGACAGTATGTAATGAGCCATTACAAAGACGATTTCCAAAAGAACAGTTCTCACTGCTGTTTCCTGTCCAGTTTTCATTTTGTTCCAGAAGCAGAGATTGTACTATATAGATAAGCATAATTGTCATTGGCTTCACTGAAATAGCAGTGTTAGTCCTCTGTATTTAGAAATGTAAACTCTCCTTGGAAAAAAAAAAAAAAATAACGATCTATGGATCTGGAAGTACCTAAATACTTTTTTTGAGGTGGGGGCTTTCCTTCAGATTGCTCTACTAAAACAAAATAAAGAAATGGTCAGCCTCCTCTCCCTGCAGTATCGAAGAGACAATATCCATGACATATTCTCCATAAAGATCAAAGTGTGTCTGTGCAGTAGACAGGTATTTCCTGGAGGCTTATTCGTGTTTGAGGTAAGCAAGAATATAAGGACATAACCAGTCTCACTGCTCATACTCTGAACACGAAGCACATTGGTTTTACCCTTGCTTGTCTCTTATTAGCACAGTATTAAAAATAATTCCAAAGGAAAACATTCTGCAGCACACACTCGTCCCCCTGAGGAGAGGATGAGAGAACAAACACATACCAGCTGTTCATTGTGCTGCTCTGTGCTCTACTGCATGTCACTCTGTTTCTTTGGTCATGAGCTCAATAGAAAACCCCAAAAGAATAAACTGGAAATCAAGATTGTCCTAATATCACTGAGCAAAGCCTGAAAAAATCAGAGTGAGAGCACTGAAGCAATTGCTCAGAGGTCTGTCAACTGTGCACTACACATCAGCTCACCAGGAGACGACAGATTAAATTAGAAAGAAACATCCTTACTCCTCAAATTTTAAAATAGACTCTTAAAGCATGTTTTGTAAAAAACCAGTAGACTACAGGGGTTTGAGTAAGCTTGATATTTCAGAGAAATCTGGTTTGCCTGAATGACTTGTATTGACCAAATTAGCAATGCACTGCAATAAACTGCAGATACTGACCTGGTTCATACACATTTAATATGGACATTAAACTCCACATTAAACTTCTACTGCTGTTTTGTGGGGCTAGACAATATGGTGTTTGGACAGCAAACTAAAAAATAAGTAACACAATAAGACCCTGCTTGGTAAACACTTAGGCTATGGGAAGTTCATTAGCCTGAGGAGGACAGTCTCAGCCTGTCAGAGAGACATCAAATGGTCCTCCATGAACTGAGAAGAGAAAGTAACTCTGAGTGCATAAAAAGTTAGCATCTCAGTGCCAAGAGAAAATAGATAGAAATACAGAGGTATGCTTAAGCAGATAATTTTAGCAGGAGGGGAGTTAAGAAGGCAAATCTGCCTGCCTTTATGAACAGGAAACAATATTTCATGGGGACAATTGTAAGAACTTGTTTTAAAACCTTTTTCTCTAACTGCTGTATTCTTACTGCTACCTTTGATAAAATAATCAATGTAGTCACTATGTTCAGTCTAGTCACTGCCCACTGGAGATGAGGTCCTAGCTGAAGTGAAGGAAGGTCACTTGATTTCATCCTATAAAAAGGTACAAAAGCTTCAGGGAAGACAGAATTCCTTCGCAGACAGAGAACAAAGACCAGCCTGGAGCATCACAAGAGGAATTGATTTCTTTTATTTAACCTGAAAATGAACAAAATTTTCACAATCTCAACTCCAAAGTTGTTGCAATACCAACTGTTACTCTTTTGCTGCCAATGTTTATTGTCATTTCAGCCCCATTGGACTTCAGAGATGCCATCATTTAAATATATGTTCCTTCCCCAGTATTTAAATCTATAGTTTCAAATACTCTTTTACTCTCTATTATCCTTCCAACTTTTGTTGCCCCCAAAGCCATGTTTCCATTCCATGCATATGCATGGAGATAAAAAAGATCAAGAGATATGAGCTTATTCAAATCTCATCATCTGTCTTATATCCAGTGTATCATACATTAATGGAGCATTAAAGTTTTAGAGCTAATTCAAAGTAAAAAACTCAGTTATGATGATAAAGACTGCTATAATCCAGCGATCACAATTTTAACTGCTGCATGAATACAAGAGTAGGACACATGATTTGAATAACAATGGGAATATTGACAAATACTGAAGAAGTGTGTGGAAGTAGAGCATTTAAGAGAGCAGCTTTATTATTATTTGAAAATGTGTAGAAACAGATGTGTCACCTGACCAAAGCAAGACCTGATTTTCTCACTGCTTGCACATTGATCTTCATTGATTCTCATACAAGCAGACCCCAGGTATTGAAATGTACCACCTTAACAATGTTCAGAGGCCTTTATTACAGATTCGTTCTGTTTGAAATGAACCAAGCTAAGGAATACTCATTTGGCAAAAAGACCAAAAACGTATGACTTATCCCAGTCATAAGAATCTAAAAGACTATGTAATTTTCCTAGAATGCCTTTAATTTAGCAAGACACCCTGTACCAAAACTAGCAGTACAGAGAGATTCAATTCCAGCCTGGCATGAGAAGGAAAGCATTATCACCCTAAAATGGCAGCCACTGAGCTGAGAGTTCTTAAGAGAAAGCTTCTAGACATCTGGACTTACACAACATTGTGGTGATGTTTCTAAATGATGTCCTCATAACCAGGAAGCACCATAGTTAAAATCAGTCATTTTCTGCCTCCCCTAGCCTTTCTGCACTTTTCACTCCTGAAAAGTAAAATGACCTAAATACAAAGTCAAGCATTTTGTTTTGTCCTAATTATTTACTTTCCAGCATTGTTAGACACCCTCAGAGAAAACTCTAGACTCCTCTCAGCCAGGTCCAACATATGGAATAAAATCCAAATCAAATCTAAAAAGCTTACTACTTAGGGACAAGTAAAAAGAAAAGCATCTTATACCTGAGACTTAGAGGGATTAAGCAGAAAAGACTCATCTTCACTGTTATCCATGAAGAAGCAACACAGAGGTCTAAAGGGGCCCTAAAAATCCCTCAAAACATGTCAGATTTTCTTAGCAGAAGCACTAAAAAAAGCAAAAAAAGCCTTGTTCCTTACATTCTTTCTCAAGGTCTAGTATAACAAGCATGCTACAGTTTGGAGTGGGGACAAGAGGAACGGCATTATGGCTATTTCAGCCATGACATTTCTATTTCATGCAATCCTATTTCACATCCCCTTAGGACACTGCAGAGGAGCCACAATTTTAGCTGAATAGATTATGGTAGAGCTTTCAGCAGACCCCAGGGCAATCCAAGGTTAAAGGAGCACAAAAGTATCTCAAAGTTACTTTAACCTACCTTCCTACTGGGTCACGACCCTTGTGCTTCCACTATTGAGACACAGCATGGAATTTCACTCCAGTTTTCTCAAATATGTCAGTTCCAGAACTGATTTCAGATGCAGAGTTCCCAGACTGCCTCCTTTACTCTGATGGGACTGCACAGACTGGAGAAGGATCAGTGAGAATCTATCAGTGTCCATAAAGACCCCAAGAGTGTGCCTAAAGTAGTAAGAGCCACACTTTTCTCAGTGGCGCCCAGTGACAGGACAAGAGACAAGTGGCACAAATTCAAACACAAGAAATTCCACCCAAACTCACAAAAAACCTTTCTTAAGGTGAGGGTCCTCAAACACTGGCACAGGCTGCCTAAATCAATTATGGAGTTCTGGAGTTACTCAAAACCCAACTGAACAGAATCTGAGCAACCCACTCCTGCTGACCATTCCTTGAGGAGGATCTTGGGCAACACATTTTCCAGAGGTGCCTTCAAATCTCAGCTGCTGTCTAGACAATAACTTCACAGTGGCTTCATCATTAGTAGCTGAATGCATAAGCATTTGTAATGCTTGCTTCAAAATATATCCCTCTATAAGGAAATATGAGTTCTGCTGGCATCGAGGTGCAAACTGAAATGTGCAACTGTGAGTTCGTCTGTGACAACAAGGCAATTCAACATTCATTATGAACTTCTAATGAAGAACATTTGCCTTGGTTGACTTTCTTAAAAGTTTTGTGTGTAACTGCTCCAGCCTGATTCTCAAGGGTCTTTGGATGGAAGAAGGGCAACAGAAATTTATTTTTAGAGAACACCATTTGCTTCTGTGTGTCTATAGTGATTCTCCAGCTTTATCATAGAATGGCATGTGTCAGAAGGAAACTCGAGGATCATCAAGCTCCAACCCCCCTTTCATGCTTTGTTATACACAGGTTTTCTCAGGAAACATTAGTTCAGAAACTTCATTTTCTCTGCAGTGCAGAGGAATCACCTGAATAGGGACATTCAAAGGCAGCTGAGCATTTCCAAGGACTAGTTTCTATTACAAGTTAATGACACTTTTGGTGTCTTCTTTGGCTGGTGAGAAAAATGATGTCCACTATATTTATTCCTTTTCTTGTATATGGCTCCCTCAAATGAGAACTACAATTACAGAGATGTGAGACCATGTTAGGCTCATACACCCACATCCTCGTAACAATAATAACTTACTATGGTCCATTTTCATTCCATTTCCTTCTGTCCAGTAGCTCTTGATTTTAGAAACCACAAACAGCCAATTTAGCAGAATATATCAGGTAAAGAACAGAAATTCTTTCCCAGAATAAAAGAACCAGCATGATGAGGTTGTCAGTTGTTCCGAAACAGCACAGTTCCACAGTGGCCAATGATGAATTTAGAAGGATTTTTATACAGTGCCAGAAAGATCAGATTTCTTCTTACCTTCCTTTTTCTCACAGGCTTTGTGGCATCAGTTTGTCTCCCTGCTGCTCCCTCAACTTGGCAAGATGTCATAGAAAATAAAAGCGAAAATTAGGGACTGTGTACAGGCCACATATTTTATATTTAGATAATAGATTTAAATCCTCACTGTGGCTTGCTTCCACCCTAACAAAGAATTTCTGTCTTTCACCTTCATCTCAGAGTCTTTATCCCAGGCTTGCAAAATCTGAATTACATCTAGTACCCACGTCCCAGTCTGCCATGTCCTAGAAGCGCAGGATCAATCAGACACTTACTTAGTCTTACTTTATCCTGACACTGGGATCTGTGACCCTTATATTGAATAAAAACCGAATGAACAATGCTGTCTGTCAGGTCTGCCTGTCACAGATAGGAGCTTCTTTGACACTGCTGCAGAGCTGACAAACAGAAGGGACATTCATGACATGCGTACACTTCTCAGGGGCCCCCGAGTCTCCTTTCTTTGAAAATCCCAAAGCTCTTTGGATCTCTACTGCACACACAGTCTCAATGATGCTCAGTTCCTTTGCTCCTATGCTGGTATTTTGCAAATTCTTAATAACCCCTTAGTAAACAAAACAAAAAATAAACAAAAAAAGAAAAGTGCACTTTTGTACATGTTAATGAGAAGAATACAATGTTAGTTCAGGGAATGGAAGGTACAGTCTTGTAACAAAGCCAAAACTTTGCCAAAATTCCTCAGTAATCAAACAAACAGGTGAAATATATACTTGAGGACAGAGTACTAACAAAGTCATATTCACATGGAAGGACATCTGAGCACATACAGCATATAATGAATATGTGTTTAAACATCTGAACGGATTGCCTCTGCATAAAGTACTATGAAGGGATTAAGCCAGAACAGTCATGTGGCAGTAACTCAATAAGGAAGATAAAGCACAATCATTTAGACCCCAGTCTCCCCGAAACCTTCGCTTCAGCTGCTCAGGCTTCATTTACATTACCACATCTTGTGCTTTAGCTATTAACAGCATACTACATTGTGAGTGGGCTTTTGTGGGGACACAAAAAGAGTGAGTGGTCACAAGGAAACCTTTGTGCCTCTTCCATGGTTGCATAGAAGATCCAGTCCTTGCAGCCCACAGCTGTATGGGGAGTTTCAGAGTTAATAATGCCAGCAGCAGAACACTTTTCAAAGGAAAATGGAGCAGAAGGGAGGGCAGCTAAAGCCCTGCTCTCTCACTCTCCCATCAGCTACCAAACTAAATAGAGGGAGTTTATGCTGTACCCCCACAAAGGAGACACACAAACCACTTGTCATTGGAGAAATCCTTTCCATGGCACTGAGATGTTCCGTCTGCCCTTGGGAGCTGACAGGCACAAGGCTTTCAGGAATTACCCGTGTTGCAGTGCACCTGCAGCTCCCCCACGATTTCACTGTGCCCTTGCTAGTGCCTGGAGAATAGAGAGCACTGAGGATTTATGTGTGTCCTCTTGCTGGATTTATTAATGGTATTTGTAAGCACTGGTCACATGCACGATGCTTAATAAACGTTAAGCTTCAGATAGGCATCGCCTAGAAGAGACAATTTGTTACGTATTCATTCTCTGCCTCAAAAAAAAACCAAAACAAAACCCAAACAAACACACACAAAAGAACCACTTTATTTTTAAAGAAATGTAAAAGAGCTTGATTCACTCAGAAATCAGAGTCCAGCCTAACTGGTTAGTGTTCACTGCATTTTTCCTATGCATGACGCTTTATGAATGAGCAGTCTGGGAAGTTAGAATTGAAAGCTTGAAAGAATTCAGAGCATGTTTGCTTTTCTAATGACACGTTTTGTATTGTGTAACATCAGCCATTAGCTCCCTGGAACGATTAGAATGTACAGGAAAAGTACTGCACGCGGTTTGAGGCACTCCAGTACAAACAAAAAGGACATAAAACTATCAGACAGTGTCCAATGGAAGGATACAAAGATGATGAAGGATCTGGAGGGCAGGACGTTTGGGGAGCAGCTGAGAGGTCCCTTCAGTCCGAGGGAACGGCATGGATCTGAGTCAGGGGAGGGGCAGCTGGGGTTAGGGAAAGGGTTCTAGGGCGGTGGGCGCGGAGTTCAAGCTGGAGTTCAAGCAGCATTAGGACAACACCTTCAGACACAGGGTCAGGATTTGGGATGCCGCTGTGTGGAGCCGGGAGCTGGACTCGATGATCCTTACGGCTTCCTTCTAGCCCCAGATACACTGATTCTGTGAACCGAACCTCCCGTCTCAGACAAGGAGGAACCGCCAGGTGTCAGCCTCACCCCGCAGAGCCGCACCCGACTCGCAGCGATCGCAGCGGCCGTCGGATCCCGCAGTTCCCACCCACAGCATTTCTCTTGTGAGGGGCGACGGTTCCGCACGTTGGCAGCGAGATCAGGGGAGGCTGTAAAAAGCAATATCTGTATAGGTTCAAATGTTGGAGCAGCCGTCGCCATGGCGACTGCTGCATCAGCTGGATTGTAACCAGGTGAATGAGGGATCTGAACAACTTCCCCGGGAGAAATCCAATTAATATGGCAGGATTTGTAGCGTTTGTGTCTGCAGAAGATACGCCAGGGTTCCTCCGAGCTGGCAGCCACATTTTACAAGCAGCGCTTTCCTCCAAAAGCGAAATACTGTCTGTATTACCTTTATGATTTCCCCATGCTTTTATCAATGCCTGTTTCTGAGGGGTTCGTTTTCCTCTCACCAAATTCCATGCAGGCTTTCATTTAGCTCACCCACTCCACACAGACAGTGCTTTGTAATGCCAGCTATCACTCGGCTGTGTCACAACATGCAAACGAAATATCTTATGGTAGTGTTTCCTTTAATGAAAACGCACTGAATGTTTCTTCTGGGGGTACAGCTTTATAAAAATGAAGTGCTGTATGCTAAGGATAAATATAAAATAAGGAAAAGGGGGAGAAAAAAAATAATATATATATATATAAAGCAGCTCCATCCTTGTGCAGTTTCCTTCCTGAAAAGCTTTTCATGTCTGTGAGGCTCTGCTGGAGTTTTCCCAGCACACTGAGTTCCCAGGGATGCTGCCCATCATCCTGATCAGTGGTACTTCAAGACTGGGATTTGCAGTCTTTTTTTTTTCAGGGATCTCCAGCTCAATTTTTGGCTTATCCTCTCACAAAAATGTCCTTTGGCTCCAGTATTTTAAAATCCTTTGATTTACACCAATGACAAACTCCAAATGTCAGCTAAGATCCCAAGCCTTCTTGTATCTATTCAAAAAAGAAATAATAGAATCATAGAATCACAAGGTTGGAAAGGACCTGTAAGATCATCTAATCCAACCGTCCTCCCTTTACCATACCTACAGAAAATCCCTTAAACTGTATCTCCTAGCTCCGTATCCAGACAGTACTTGACTCATCCTTTTCATTACAAATAAACACACACACACACATAAAATGCAATTCAGAAATCAATTGGGGGAAAAAAAAATGTACTGGATGGGTTTCTCACTTACAGCAAATCATCTGCTCAAAAATTATCTTTCCCCTCTCCTGTAGCACTCCCACTCACCTTCAGTCTCCCTTGTTCCTTTAATTTTACATTCTTGCTTATGTTCAGGAAGACCACTGCAATCATGTGATGAATCAGTCCTTGAGTTTGTGGTCAGTTTTAAGGCAAGTCCCTTTGGCTGCCCAGCTAAAATTCTCCTTGGGCCTCATCCAGACTCACATAGAAAGACAGGGAAATTCAACAGCTTTCTCACTTAAAATAAAGCAGAAATAATTGCAGAAATGCTCCCCCATAGACATCCGTGAGGTCAGCACAACCACCAAGCAGAGCATCACCCTGTGCCACAGGACATGGTCAAAATAGGTGTGCAAACCAATTGTAAGCACACACAACACACAGCTCACTACTGTCACAAGTAAATGAGTCTCAGCATATATCTATATGACCTGCTAAAAATTTGTTTTCCTATGAGGCTGTATTAGCATTTTCTTATCACCACAGGCCTGTGAATACAGAGAATTTTCTGTGCAACCCAGGACTTAAAAAGAGCCTTCAAAATGAATCTGTTAAATTGGTTGGTGCAGATTGCAATTAGGTGGGTTCAAGGAGTATGTGAGTGACAGATTAGACTAACAAACAAACCACTAGACTGAAGGCTCAGATGGCTGAGGCTCAAGAGACTCGTCTTCTATTTTAAGCTTCCTCACATCTGATGGGACCTGGGATAAGTCACTTCATTTCTCTGTAATAATATTCATTTTCTACTCTCCTTTTCTGCCTTGCCTGCTAAGAATATTTAGAAACGGAGATTGTTTTTCATTTTATTTACATCATATTTGTGCAGAAGGGACCACATATTGTTAGGATGTCTGAGTGCCCAAGCAATACAGCTGTGCTGCTAATAATTACAACATTATTAATAAATTATAAATGGCGTGGCAAATGTCAACTCACTGAAAATAGCTTTGCAACATTTGTCATAAAAGCAAGGCCATCCATCTAATGCTTTACTTATCAATTGATTATTTTTTAAATATAATACTGTATTAAACATTTCCAGACATTACAACTTTTTGGCCAAGTTTCTTTTCCAGTTCCTTTTATATAATGAAAGAACCAGGCAAAAATATGTTTTATTATTAAGGATACAATCTCACACACACATTAAAAAAAAGTCATACTGAGATTCCATACAGGGAATTTTTTTTTCTATGTTAGAATGCAATAAAGGAGTTGATTCATTCTGTCTTATTTTTATGTCAATTCAGCTTCCCTATATCCAAATTTACTGACCTTAGAAGCAAAAAAAAAATGATTTCAGTAACACTAAAATATATGTGTATTTCTTGTGCAAGTTATTGTGAACATATATAATTTGATATGGATTTAAGAACAGACTAGAATAAAGTTGAATCAAATCAAATCGACCATTCTGGTGAATATATATACATATTTATTTATTTTATTATATATGTTGGCAATCACAGTAATGAGCTAAAGGATGAACACATGAATCTCATCTACACTTTGGGCATTTACAACATTCAGTTGGGATGCTGAGAATACACATGCAGCAAGGAGACCTGGGTAGCGCTGGAATCCAAATGTTCTGCCTCTGCACTAGCTGCCCTTCTTTTAATAACCTGTAAGCAAGGCAATGCCTACCTGAATACAGCACAGTCAGACAGAACAAACAGTCCTCACCTTTGTGCACCGTACAGCATTTACACACAGACGCAGGCCAGAACAAGACAAGGCTTTGCTAGTAAGCCCTACTTGTCCTTTCTAGACATATTAAAAAAAATGCTTTTACTGGGTAGTTGCCCTGGAGCACCAGCTAAATAAATTCAAATTGACATTTATTTCTCAATACACTTCTCTAAAGAAGAATCAAAGTTGTTGTCTTACACCTGCTTGCTCTCATCTGCTGAAAATGTTCCATGTAAGATAACACGGCCAGCCTGCAGAAATGCAGGCACTTGCTAATAGGGCTCTTTAACCAGATGCTTAGAGATTTTTGCTACATCATTTCAGGCCAGAGATCTTTCATAATCTGCTGCCATTTCCTGTGCTGTAATTATGAGTCTTACATCTTGACACAATCTACATCTCCAGCTCTCTGTTCATTTTTATTATTATTTCTCAGACCCGTCAGGCTGCATAAAGTTACATAGGTATTAGATTTTCAGTTTCCTCATATAAATTACAAACATCTTTACAAACACAAGGACAGCAAGAGTAAAAAAACATCAGTAAAAAGGGCTTTCTTTGGACCAGCCTCAATCTCCTCTGAGTAATAACAACAACAACAAAAAAAATCCAGCTGACTATTTTTAGAATGTTATCGTTTTCTAATTTCTCTGCACAGTGTCTTGCATATAGGAATCCAAAGCACTTTACTAAATTCACTACTTCTCTATGACACCATGATTAACCTAAAAATTACGAGTGTTCTACCTTTTGGAAACAGAATTAATGAAGAGCAGTGAAGGAGGTGGGGAAGTATAAGGAATACTGATCAAAGTGAATGACTGGGTATTCTCACAGTACCATGTTAATAAAGCCAGTAATGGTTTCATGGTAAGGGGTAAAAAAAAGGTAAGCTTCTGTCTAATGTGTATCTACTTTCATGAAAATGGATAAACTGGCAGCTGGCATAGGAAAGGGCTGGATAAAACCACCATGTGTTAGAAGGCTGTGAGCTGACCCACAGAAGTGACTTTCTCCCTGCACTGGGTGTTCATCTGATCCAGCACACTGTCTCCAGAAGAGCGCTACAGATTTACATGGGCTCTGAGGAGACTGAAAGAGAATAAAAGAGAAACGAAAACAGAGTCTGAAAATACTGGTATTTTCTTAGAAAGGAAATAAGCAAAATGTGAAGGTAACATGAGCTTCCATTCTACCTCCATGTAATTCAAAGGGTTATCACAGTCAATGTAAATAGCAAATTGGTAGAAGGAAGAAAACTTCATTGTTAGTCTTAAACTGAGGGACTGGACTTGACACTGAGACCTACATGCGACCTCCAAGTAGCTCCCATACATTTCTTTGCATGTTCTCCTAGCACTGGCCATGATAGATACAGGATAGCATACATCAAGGAGATTTCTTTGCTCCTTCTTCCAATTGACGTATTCTGTGAAAATGTGAACATGGGCAGCATTCCCAAACCCATTAACTGGAGTCCTTAAAATGAGGAAATTGCAATTACAACACTACTCAGAACTGCCTAACTCTCATTCCCGAAAACCAGAACTTAAAATTCATAATGCATTTTACTTCTACACTCAGCACAGTCATTCCTCCTAGCTCTTTATCTCCAGCGTGCCTTGCATAAAACCTGCAGGAACTAAAAATAACAGCATTAGCTCACCACCTCACTACAGTCAATGAGTTGAGTAATGCAGGCCTTATGAAAATGTACGTTTAGAGCTCTTTCAGATGAGCTGCATAACACAAGCCATTAAACATAACTCTATTGATCTAATTTCATTATTTTCAGCAGTCTGGAATTTAGAAATTGAGCTCCTTTAATGAATACCGACCATGGGGAAAAAAAATGCTATGATTTATTAAATTTATTAAATCTTATTTGAAAATGCCTAAGATGAGATGTTTGTCATTATCAATGAAAGTTTACAATCATTTAAGTCTGTATTATTGCAAAATAATCATGGCCTACATTTTTTTAAAGGGCCATTATGAGGAAAATTGAATAATTCTTTCATTCTAACATACTATTGCTTTCCAGTGATAGAGTCAGAAAATTTTATCTTCCTGAAAGAGTATAAAAGATTATAAGTTTGACAGAAGACAGAATAGCATGTCCACACTCATTTATTGAAACAAAAAAGAGAACTCTTATATGTTGTAAATGAATAGGCCTTTTTTTTTCCCCCAGAACAAATGGAGAGAACTAATCATAAAATGCAAGTGTTTCCTTGCAACATTATAGCAGTATTTCCCCTTGGCAACAAGGGCCTTGTGGACTCTCCTTTTTTGTCACAGATATTAACACGCAGAAAATAAAAAGTCATGTTATAAGGACATGCCAGTTGTAATGCCACAATACAGCACCTAATCTCTCTCCTATCTAGGTCAAACATCAGGACTTCCATTCAATTCCCATTGAGTATAAATTCTACAAAAACAAGACCTACTGACCTCTTTGTGATTCTCCACGCCAGGCAAGACGTGCTTGGTACATTACAGACCTTCGAATGTCTTTCAGTAGTTTATTTCACTTTCGTTTCACATTTACAGCAATATAGCAGAAGAATTTGGACCTGATCTGATGACAGGGAGAAAGTATGCTTACCTACACATACATAGGTATAATACATACATATCTACAACACTGAAATGTATGCATTTTTATTATAAAGTTTGTTTCCAACAAGTAAAATGATACAAGGTAGATTTGTTTTATTGTCTCCAAAGGCTCTATCCCAGTGACATGACATACAGTTAGAAGTCAAATTCTAGAATGACTGAAGTTAGGACAAAGACATCTGTTGCTCTTTGGAAACTAGCCCATGAAATCTGACTTCTATCTTGGTACAGCACAACCATTTGAGGACATGATATGTGTCAGGTGTTTTGCTTCCCCTCTTGTTCCATCAGACAGGGAATACTGCTGTTCTGAGATTTAAACCATGTCATTGATTAATAGTCCTACTACATGCAAATAATCCTACACTTAAAGCAACTTATCATAATTAAATAATATTACAGAATAGATAATAGACATTTCCTATATAACGACTGTCTTGAGCTAAATCAGCATCTACCAGTTATCTACTAGCATATCTATGAGTTAAGATACGTGCATGTTAAGCAGCAAATCAACCCTAAATTCCAAGGCAGGGTTCCGTAGAATGAAACTGCAACTCAGTGTCTTGCTCATGTAAACTGCAGTCTTGGAGGGAGGATGTGCACGCTGATATTCTCCCAATACTGATAGGATTTGTAGCTAAATGTGTTACAACAGCTAACCAAATTATCTTTAATGGTTGGCAGTAAGTACTTTTGGATTATTATCTTCATGGAATCACAGAAAGAAATACAGGTTGAAAGGCATCTGGGGAGGCTTTCTAGCTCAACCCACCAGTACAAAGAAGGGCTTAATCCATAGTTAGAAATAATTTTAACCTCAAATTACACTTATAAGACAAATTATATGTTTTGTCCAGGCAAATACTGAATATATCCAAAGATGGAGATTTCAGAGCTTCCCCCGGCACCTGTTCCAATCTAATGCATATGATCAATGAGTTTTTCTCCAAGGATGTTCACTCAGCCTTACTCTACCATGGGTCATAATTCCCTCCCTGTAATCCTGCCATGAGACACAGTAGTGTAGGAGGCCTGAAATCAATAACTAATAAAGATATTCATGATTATACACACTCATTTGTAGCTCTCAGATAGGCTTCATATAGGGAGATATAAAAGCAGAAGGAAGGGAGGAGGTTTCAATTGATTTTTTTACATTATTAGCCCTATTTCATAATTCATGTTTGGTGCAGCTGAATAGTTCAACGTCTTCAGCATCACTTGACCTAAATATGTGGCTCTGCATTGTTTTTCCTGGCTCAAAAGAGAATTGTTAACATGAGAGAAGAGTTTATAGATATTCTAAACATATCTTGGTTTAGTTTGGATTGGAGTACTAATGTACTCTAAAGTACTAATTTAAATCACATTTTGGTTTAAAGGAACTCTTGAAAAAACAGTCAATTAAAAAAATATGTTCACATTTTCAATGGACTGAAGTGGGCCCACTGGGCCTGTGATTCTAAGATTAAATAAACAGAAAGACTACGGGAACTTGAATCAGTAGCCATAGAAATATTAAAGACTTGCACTGGACCTGTAGCTCCCAAACGTAATGTTTAAATGGCTCAAACACTAAACTTCTACTTAACCATAGTAGAGTCATTTGTTAAAATGTGCTGTAAAGAACATTATTACTTGTTCACCTGTATAAAAAATACTGTCAATTAAAAAAAAAAAAAATCCTAAATGAAAAATGTTTAATTGCAACTTCCATTGCTGTGTTCCTCTATCAGATTTGCCTTTATATCAGTGACCAGGCTATTTAGATCTTGTACACTTAGATCCAGTAAATAGTACAGTTATGTTTTTCACTGCTTGGATTCATTGGGAAGGAGAATGGGTAGAGCCCTCTTTTCTTTACACAAGTCAAAATGAGCTGTTAGTGCAGGCCAGATGGAAGAAAAACGTAATATAGTGTCTCAAGTCTTTGATCAATTTCTGTGCTGAGCAGTTTACACATCATTCATGGATCAAGGATGTGCTGAAAGGAACAGGTCAGCCCTGAATATACCTTTCAGAAGTCAGTCTAAACAATTCTTTAATTGTAGAGGAAACAGATTACAAACACAGCTGTGAAAATATGACATATCTAGCATTTTCAAATGCTTTTAACTGTCAACTATATGTATTACAAGCTATGTTTTATCCTAATGGGAACTGAAACGAATAACTTGGGATGCCCTCTAAAAGGGACATGATAATGGAAAATCTTTCACCACAGCAGTAAACTGTTGCAGTACATCTCACTGAGCTAAGAAAAAAGCAAATTTTAGCATCCTTTATCTCTAAAAGCGTAAGATGACCCCCATTATTGGTAACTTAAAATGACAATCAATCAATCTAGCGTGCTTTCACAATAAATCAGATAATGTGATTTCTCTGAAATTGTATGGGTGTTTTAAACCTTTTTGCTAGCAATATCTGAGAAGTTCAAGAATCTTTTTGAAATCCTGCATTAAGATTGAAGCTGAATCTCAATTTTTTAAGATATCATCCAAATAATGATGTTTTTTGCTTAGCAAGAATGAGTTGATTTATGATACATCAACCCTGTGAGCAAAACAGTTTAATTACCTATGATATTTTCAGCTTTGTTAAACATTCTGAGGATACTGGAAGACTTCTCACAGAATCAAACTGAAGATAATGTCATCAATAACATGCAAGAAATCTATTAATGTTTAGCCATGTGGGCTATTTATATGTATGTGTAATAGAAAAAAGGAGAAGCCAACATAGGATGTATTGGATCCATGTGAGAGTACAGCATGTCTCCTGGGGCAAATAATCTATGCTGTTTCCAAAAGAGAAGGAAAAAAAGAAATTAAAAATCATTGCATTGCTCAGATAAGAGATGCTGCAGTATTTTGAAAAATACCTTATTTAAAAGCACACATAAAAATTTTTTCTTTTTGGTCTGATTCAATACTATCCCTATGGCCACCTGAAGAGATTTTCAAAAGTGTACAAAGAATTTTGGAAAACAGAATTTTCAATAATAATTGATATTTCTCACTTCACAAAAAATATATATACACCCATATACTACACTAAGAAGTATCTAAGATCTAAGTATCTTTAGAACAGCAAACTCCAGGACTCCTATTCAGGTAAGGAAATAATAAAAGTAATAATAAAAGACTGTTAAAGATATATTCCACAGATAGGAAATCTTGGGGTATTAAGAGATGAAACTTCACTAATGTTCTTTTCTTCATTTTGAAGCAATGACAGATTTGTTTTCTATTAGATTGTAAAAATAACATAAAGTCTTCATGTCATCTACCCTATAGTAACTGAAAAACACCTTCTGTCTCAGTGTGGCTATCTTTGACCAGCCACATCAGATTGCCATGGAGGGCACAGAGATTATACAGCACAGAAGAATATGATTCAACCTGTTGAAATCTCAGAGATTACATGATGTCTGGTTTTACTTCAGTTTTAACACTAAGAATCCTTTGTCACACACAACAAAGCTTTTCAAGCACAATTATTTCATTTTAATTTATTTTTAAGCAGATTTCAGAATACTTTACAAAATTGACCACTAACACATTTTGGAAAATATACAATATTTTCAATGAACTACAGTTTGTATTGTTGAGGATGCTCTCAGCAGGAATTTCAGATAACACTGTACTAAATGGTAACTAATATCTCTTAAAGATAGTGCCTTCAGTAAATTAAATTGGTATAGCTTTTTAAATAGAAGCATTTTAGAATAGAAGAAGATAGATCAGTAGTTGATTCTGCCGCTGCATGCAATAGTTAATGTTACAAGATTTATTTTCTGACATAGAATTATTCTCACACTTCTTAGAGCTTGCAGTGTCTACAGCTCCTAGCACAACAGCTGTTAAGAGTTTTTTAAATAGATTTTCATTCGCCAAACATATGAAACATCTCCGGTAGATATTTAAAAATGACGTGACTTATATTCTTAATGGACAAAAATATTTCAACAATTTAACTGTTTCAAGAGTTTTTATTTTAAATGGAGAAAATCGTGTGGATGCACCAAGGAGAATATCCAGGGAGTATGATAATGACAGATAAGTATCTGTGTAGGACAGTGGAATAAAGTACGGTAACAACAATGTTCATTGTCAGATGGACAAGAGGAAATAGAAGCATTGTACACCTCAGGGATCATGAATTACACAAAGGAATACCCACATTTATCTCCATTTGTACAGCTTCATTAAAAGTTAGGACTTTGGACAATATCTAGTGTGAAACCAATCCTGCATGCAGAAAAATCCAGGCAAGTCCCTGTGCTCACACTTGTTCCATGTCAAGCCTGCAGAAGCAGAGGAAAGCAATGCTGACTAAACATTGTGAAAAGTACTAATTCAGGATGACCCTCTGCAAATTGTCAGAGTTTTGGTCCAACTTTGAATTTCAGAGATTCTGGCATCACTCCAGCCTGGAGTCCTTTAATTCCAAATCACTTCTGGGGCATCAGTGTCCTAGTATGTATTTTCCAGTTTATGAAATGGGAACAAATAATTATGTGATCTCTGAAGCCGCCAATAGGATAAAGGCTTTCAGCAGATAACTAAGCTGCAATCCTGTTTGCCACTGACAGAAGTGGTCAAGTAGTCCTAACATTACCTTACATAATTTCCTCCACTGATGACTAGAATTAGTCTACATTTGCCTCTGTTTATAAGTAGGAATTCAATCTCCCCAGAGACTCTCCCTGTATGTATTGGCTTCTACCATTCACGATACTACTGCTCAAATGAATATGCTCTACTTTTTTCTGGCCTTTCATTGACAGGGCTGGGAACAAACAAGACACATTAAATGCCCTACAGAGCTAAATTACCTAACTATAGTAATTAATACAGAAAAGCAAAAGGCTAACTGCAAAATTAAACATGATTAAGCTGGATAGATACATTTTACTAAGAAATTTGACAACAGATTAGAGATTGAAATGCCATTTATAAACAGCAATGATGTTCCAGACATTGCGAGCAATGTGGCAAGACAAAAGAGCATTAGATAGATCAGAGATAACAGAAAAGACTAAAAACATTCATTCAAGGGACCAGAGGGAATTGAAGTATTGTTTCACAGAATACAGCTTGAAATGTTTGTTCTTCCTCGAACCAGAAGGCAAATAAAGAGTTATAGGAAGATTAAAAAAGATAGCAAGTGTGAAAGTTCAACCACCAACTAATAATGTTAATTCAGGAAAGATGAGCGTTCATCAGGAAAGATGATCTTCAATGTCGTTTCTTAGATATCTGATTCTACATGCATTTGATAAGTAACTAATTCATAGAATTGTAGAATTGTCTGAGTTGGAAGGGATCGTTCAGGTCATCATCTGGAGAAAAAAAAACCAACCTGTGTGTTTGTAAGATTATCGTATAAAGATAGCACAGAATGCACATGCAGTAGAATATAACAAATTAAATGGTGAGCATGACCTTATGGTATGCATTAGTAGCAATGAAATACAATAAACAGAACAGGAAGGTGAGTGTCACTGACTCAATACATGACTCCAATCTTTATTTATCCTTTTACAAATTATATGGATCTGGGACACAGTGTAACATAAGGCTTAGATATAGAAAAGATCTTACAAGAAGTAGGCTAGTATATATTGGCAGTTTATCCTCACAAAAGCTCTGGGTTTACATGATGGAAGGCTTGGCTTTCTCCCGATAAAGTATGACCTTCCCAACTTTGGTACGGCCAATAGTTATATCTCCAAGGGCTGTACTTTACTTGCATCTTCCAGTAATTTTCATGATGTTGCTGTAGGAATCAGTTTGCAAATGAGTGCAACAAGAATGGTGTTCTACAAAACAGCAAAAATAGTGAGTCCAGACTTGTTTTAAGGTCAGCAGATCGATTGTTTAGTTGATGTGAGCAATAAGAGCACTTTGATGCCCCAATGGGAAGAAATGTTAGTAGAAGAATGAAGGTAGCACTATACTTCAGGGTGTTTTATGCATTCATTCAGCTTTGCTATGGAAGAGAATTTGTGAAAATTAGTGGGTAAACCTTATTTCATGCATTATTTGCAATAACTCTTTTCTGTATTTCAGCTGCACTAAAAATATCTCCATGGGAGATAAGAAAGGTGCTAGAACAAGCAGATGGCACTCGCTTATATTTATTCATGTGCAGGGATAAGCCATATGAAACACACTAAAAGACAATGAAATGCTTGTATCATAAGGAATACAGATTTAAAATTAATTGTTTAAATTCATAAAGTAATCTCAGCCCATAATTTAAGAGATTAAGATGGACAATCCCAGAAGTTATCTGTAGCTTGCAAAATGCCAGCCTCGTGTAAACAGAAGTGTGCCAGTCTAAGACACTCATTTTAGATATATTCATACATACACAACTGCTGGCATTAAACAGTTCCTAAAGTATAGAAGTATGTCTTTCAGAATGAAGGATTTTCCAGGACCACTTGCCTTCCTTCCTCGCTCTGGTTCACCTAACAAAAATATTACATTTAAATTTATCAAACAAAATCTCCTTTTGAATCTTGGGAAGTAACAACAATTACTTACTTCACATACAGTGAGATTTACTTTTTTCACCACTCTACAATCATTAACATGAATTTCTCTGTTTGCTGATGAGCAAAAACTACTAAATAACAACTCCAGGTCACGCTGAAGTGACTTCAGATTCTAATCCATGCCAGAGAGACTTTTAATCCTCCACTGACATCACCTTTTAAAGAGCTAAGAAGTAACACTATGAATAACTTTTTCTCTTAAACTGTACTAACAAGAATATGATTAGATGGTTAATGCCTGCAATGAAAGTATATACACCTTAGCCTGCTGCCTTTTCATTTCCATGGGAACTCCAGTTAAATTAAATTAAATTCATACAACTAAAGACAGATAAACTACACCCTAATAAGTACCTTATTTTCCTGTATTTGACCTAAAAAGCTCTGGATGATCAGCATAGCTAATACTGTCTGCCAGACAAAATCTAAACAGAAGTTAGATGTCTGAAGTCAGGTTTCCTAAACAGTATACCACCGGAAGTATACCCTCTCCTTCAAGATTGAGAATGCCATGAAGAAACTCACTTCCTATGAAACTGTGTGCTCAGTATTACAATCACAAAGGCTATTGAGGTTTCTGCAGCTCTGGAAAACAACCCCACTATTTCTTGCCAGAAACCCATTCCAGTTTGCCAGCACACTGTGTTATGTACACCTCACTTGGGTATAATCTGCTGTCCATGCTCTGACCAAAGTAAGGGAGGGAACTCTGCAACCTCCCATGTCTTGCCTGGAATTCTTCAGCTTATACAGCCATCGCTATGTGAGTTTCTGTTGCTGTACATTTTGCAGTTCTACACCTGGATGTATGGCTCCAAAAGTGGTTCAGCTACACCTCACAAAAACACCATGGCACCGACATGAAAGCTTCAGGTCACTGCAAGGGTCAGCAGGTATCCCCCCCCCCCATCGGAGTCCTTATTTCCACTCCTTTTGGTTTCCCTTCACATTTTCTACAGCACTCTCCTATCCTCTCCTAACCCCTTTCCTTAGGCCCTTATCAACTCCATCTTGCCTTTTCATTCCTGTTTCCATCGCTGCTGTCATGCTGAACTCACTGATCTCTTCAAGGCAGCTAAAGATGCCCCATTTCAGAGGTATAAGCCCCTCCTCAAATTCCCTACTGGACCATTTCTGACCCCATTTCACAACCCACATTCCCTGTCCCAACGCTGCCATCTGTCCCCCCCTCTCGGAGGACCATTCCACACCCTTGATGACAACTGCTGTGACAGTCACCACCTCTCACTATTTCGCCGTCGAACCTCGCGCAGTACCCACGGCCCCAGCAGGCTGGGGCTGACTAGAGGTGCTCGACATTCGGCCGAGGCGCTGCCAAGCGTCCCCGAAGGATCCCAGCGAGCCCTTCCTCCGCCTTCCCACCGCGGGCAGCCGGGACGGAGGAAGAGCGCGCCCGCTGAGGCCGGCGTCAGGAAACGTCCGTCCGGCCCAGACGCCGGCACCGGGCACAGCCGCCGCCCTCCCGCCTCGGCCGCTGGGCGGGTGGCGGCGCGGCTCCGCCCCGCTGCGGGGCTGGCAGAGGCGGCTCCGTTCGGCGCTGTGACGCCGGCGGCGCTGGAACACCTGGAGGGGAGGCGGCGGTGCCTGCGGTTCGGCCCTGCCCTCCCCTCCGCTCCTCGACCGCGGGCAAGGTGAGTGCGGAGAAAGGGGGCCCCACCGGGCTCCGCGCTGGGACCTGGCGGGTAAACGGGTTCGGCCAGCTGCTGCCGGTGGCGGTCAGCCTCGGGGCCGCGGGTGGGGGCCGCCTCCCCCCGCTGCCCGCCCAGGGTGGAAGGAGGTGGCGCGGCGGCCGGGCCTGAGGCGCTGGTGCCCTGCGGGGTTAAAATCGGCGAGGCGCAAAATGGCATCTTCCCCCTCCCTCCCTCCAGCCGGGCGGTTACCTCGCCATGATTATTGCATTTATCCGTTTCTGCCTCCCTTCCTCCCGTACATCCTCCCTGGCTCAGTGCCCACTGGTAGCGGGGAGGATGGGGAGGAAAACGGCCGCTGTTCCTGCGTGGTTTCCGGCTTCGCTGCCGGGCTTCCAGGTTAAAATTGGGGCTGCCCGCCACAGTGACCGCAGGGCTGTGCCTTAGGTGCCTGTGCAGGGTCAGGTGCACATCAGGCATCTACAGCTGATGACACGGGAATAATTATAACAGAATACTTCTCATTCAGAGCTTGTATTTGGTTTGATCTCGATAACCAGATTTGACCTGCGTCCATCTACCTGGTGTGTGAATATGGTCAATCTCATACATTGGTTTAGAATAAAAAGAAGAGAAAAAAAATGGTTCATCAGATTTTAGTAAGAGGAAATGATGAAGGGCACTGTGCTCTTTTCTTAACTGATAGACTGTGTACACATTCAGCACCAAGTGTAAATAAGTCTCCAGTCACCTGGTGCTGTAGGCTAAGGGCCTGTACAGGTCCTCCTTGAGCATTCAGCTTTGCCTCGGTGCATCCAGTTCTGATTCATGGCTGAGACAGATCATCTCAGAGGTGCACCATGGAGTCCCCTGCCCCAAGTGACACCATGTGGATGTTCTTCTGGAGCTTTGGCATGAGCGTTGTTCTTCTATTTGGTTGCCTGCCATTTTCATTTATCCAAAAGCCGTGCTATAAACCAAGGCAATAATTTATTTCCAGGAAGCACCTGTTCAGGTTTTTTGTTTGTTTTCCCTGTGTTTTATTCCCTTCTTCCTTCCAGTTTTGTGTTACAAGGATCTAGTTTAATTTAGGCTTGCTCTTGTTCCAGAGCAAACTTCTTGGAAGTCAGCTGTTGTGGTCCAGTAAAGCTGTTGTTGAAAGTGTTTAATCACTTTTCCAAAGTGTTGGGCAGAGAGCTGCAGTTTTGATTCTTGTATTTAGCATGAAGTCTAGGAACATCTCATTTCGACATTAGGCGTTTTGAATACCCTGCTAGCCTACTGGTTTAACCTAGATGACCCTAAGATTTATGGTAATACTGATGCAAAAGGAATTCAGCGTAAAGCCATGGGGATCTCCTGCGTAGTGAACTGCCGTAACTGGTAAAACCAGTTGTGTTTTTCCCACGGCAAGTTCTATCTGCAGGTGATGTGGCAGTTCAATGCCGCCAAACCTTGGTTTAAAGCTACCTTCCTGTTTAAACTTCATATGTGAAAGTTATTTCCAGAGGGGTTCAAAAGTCAGCATAGTGAAAAGTCAGTTGCTTGCAGTTGGAATTTGCCTATTTCTTAAGTGTGAAAGAAGTGTTTTTAGATGAAAGTGGTTTCCTCCATTGCCTTCATGAGAACCAAGTTTCATATATACATGCTACTAAAGTTTTGCACAGTCAAGAAAATTGGTTCTCCATATGGAAAATTGGTTCTTTACGCTTCTTGTTTGTTGTTGTTTTTTCCCAGTAAGATTGTATCATTGTGGGAAGTAGAGGCTGTGAGTTACAAACTGCAAAGTAAAATTCCATTTGAACCCTATTACAAAGCTGTTGTTTTTTTTCCCCTTAAGTAGTCTCAAACACCTGTCTTACCCATTCTTCTTTACTGCACCCTTTACAAGGCTGCTAAATTGTTCTGATGATTTCCAAAGTAATGTTTTCTGGAAGAGCGGAATAATAACAGCTCTTGTCACTCTTAAACTGGTGTTGAAAGCTTTTGGTATGAGTTGGCAGAAGGATGTGCTAATATCTCAGCTAATGCTAAACGTCAAGAAATATCTTGAAAGACACTTTCTTAATACTTTTATCAAAAAGTCTTCTCCAGCAACATTGCTCTGAAGTTGGTTCTTCAGGTTGTTTTGCCACTGCTTGATTGTAGAATCACTCTGAAGACACAGTTACGCCTCATGATGCAGAAGCATTAAAATACAAAAGCCTGGAGAGTGCAGAATGTTAAACGAAGAACCGTGTAGTCAAGAACAGTGGAGACATTTGACCTTTTGCATGTTTCTAGCAATAGTCTCACAGTAGCTTTTCCTGCGGCTATTGTAAGCCGTGGCAAAATGAGGGGCATTTTGACCGGTTATGCAAGCACTTACGTCAACTTGGGAACTGTCTGTTCCCAGTCACTGAAACAGTGACCAGGTCCATCCTGTGAGTAGCTTTGTAGGAATCACCAACGCTCAGGAAACATTCAGCAAGTGTGCCAGGCAATGAGAGCAATCATGCAGTGGTTGAGAGGGCTGAGCATCTGTCAGGGATATTGTAGATTGTATTGATCGTGGGCTTGACTATAAGTGTAGTGAAAGAAGATCACCCTCTTTTTGTTTTGCTGTGCATGCTGTGCCTGTTTCGTTCATCAAATTTCTTACCCACTAATGTGAAATCATAATGAGGAATCATAGAGATTATTTTCCCTATTCCCCACCCTTGCATTGTTCCCCCTCAGGTATAATAGGATTGCTTCCTGACATCTGCACTGATGAAAAGGAAGGAAAGAGGCAGACTCTTGAGTGTTGATGGTGTCAGCAAATAGGGCATCTAAATGAGAGAGGTGTTGGTTTGAACTTCAGAACCATATTTATGACAGCATACGTGTGGAAAAGGTTTCGTGAGTTTTCGTACATCCTCTGCTTTTTCCATCTGCTTTACAAAGGGAAGGGTTCCTGACGTTAGCACTCTAGACTGGTTATGGGTAGAATGTGTCACAGAAACAGTCTTCATATTGTCTTCTATAAACGATGCACAGCAGGTGTTCCATATGGCACTTTCTTTATAGTATTTGGCTACTAAATTTAAAAATACCACTTTAAAGCTGGAAGAACAAATGCGTATTACAGAACGATTTGTTAATAATTTCAGAGAAGTGTAGTGAATCAGCATTTAGAGTGAGATTAAATACTAGACTGCGTATATCCCCAGCTTTGCTTTTTTGCAGAGTGCCGTTAGACCCACCACTCAACTTCTTCCATGAGACACATAAGATACTTATTTACAGAACTCACCCAGTTCTTTCCTGAGGACATTCTTTGCTCAGTGTTCTCACAAATATAAATGGAAAACTAGTCGTCAAGTGAAAGCCGTTGCCTGAGGACACGCTGATACTATGTGCCATTCTTGTATTATTTCACAAACAACGTCTGAAAAATCAGAAGCGGTTTAAAATGAGTTTTACGTGCGCCTAAATATTAATCTTTCTGTATATAAATAGTGAAAGTTCTGTGTGCAGTTTATCTTGCAAGTCGTCTACTTGCTGATCAGCCAACTGTGAATCTACCAGCACTTATTTGAAATATTTTGCTCTGAGACTACATGTACCATGTTGTGACTACATGTTACCATTCTTATGTTCTTGATATCTTTAAGATAAAATTTTAAGGATTCCTTTCTCCGCTGTTAAAAAACAAAAAAGCAGCTCTGTGTTGCGCTCGGAGAAGATGGAGAATTACCCATGCCTGTACACTTATGGCTTAATACTCTTTGGTATAGTTTGGCAGGCACATAGTACCAATATGCAAAAGAAATAAAATAAAATTAAGAGGAATGACAGCAATTGATCTGGTCCTTGCACTCGCATGGGAGCAAAAATAGGCTTAAAAAACTCAGCAATGTTGCCACATTTTCACATCTTCACATCAGCTGAAACTTATCTCTAGCAACTCTAATACCAGAAAGCAGTGCAGCTCAGTTAGATTTGTATTCAAGTTCTGGGTAGAAGTGCATGGTAAACTTCTAATGTGTGAATGTACTGTATTTATCTGCTATTCTTATCTACTAGTCTTCTATTAAATCATATGTACTGGGAATAGAAAAATAAAAAACTTAATTATAAAAGAAATGAGGCACTGGTTATCATCCTCAATTTTGACTGCATCAGGAAACTAAGCAGAGTAATTTCCTATTTTAATTGTGCATTCTGCAATAATTATTCCACATTAGACACATAATAGTTGTTTGTAAAATAAAGTAACTCAATGAAGTACCTGTTGGTCATCTGCCTTGTGTAGAAAGTGTTAACAGTCAACTTAAAACATGGTGAAACGTGGGTCATTACATACTTAATGTCAATAGTTCTGCTAATTCTGCTGGATCTGTTATTTGCAGATAGGTCCCCAGGTACTGCTACAAAGTGAAGACCCAGACCTCCAGATTTCTTCATACACTGTGCATAACTTCTGATGATTCAAGTCCTTAATCACAGAATCGTGGTCATTTATGATGCCTACTTTTATTACTGTGGTTTGTTCTGCCTGCAATTGATCAGACTGAAAAACATAGCAAAGGGTGCTATTTAGGCTCAATCTAACTCTGTAAAACAGTCTTCAATTTCTATTTCGTTGTTGGCTCTGTGGTTTGCTTTGCATGTCTAGTTGTGTTGGTAGTATTTCTTGTCTTGAGGCCTTAAAGGATCAAGACACATAAATAAAATGTTTTTGTCAGTCTTTCCTAAGAGAGAAAGAGAAATGGGGTAGATCTGTAAATCCATAAGTGTTAGTTTCAGAAGTGTTTGCAGTGAAAGAGAAAACTGGTTCCAGTGCACTTACATTGTGTGCTGTGTCCTGTGCACAGTGTTAATGAATATGCTGGTGAATCTGTTTCCTTGGTAGCTTGACTGACCATCATGAAATCCCAGTTCTAATAGAAGCGAAGTATAGGAGTGTTCTTTCTGCATGACTTAGCCATATAGTTTGGTAGGGTTCTGGTTTAGGTGCTCCCACTTGCTCCTTGGGGATTCTGTTAGTGGCCTATGCGGAAGTTTAGAGTTGTGCTGTGCTCCAATTACATGAAGGAGGTCAAACAGCACAAATTTATTTCACTCTCAGTACCCAGGTGCTGAAATACATCAGCAGTCCTTCTCTGTGTAAAGCATGATGCTTTCCTGGTGCTTCTGTTACAAATGCATTAAACATCTTTTTAGATTTCAGCTCCTGAAGTGAGTTGAAAGAGTAATTTCGTTTATACGTCTCCTTTGTAAGACTGCAGTTTCTTCTGAGCAGTTGGGGACAAAACATAAGATATACCTGAAGGTGAAGGAATACGCAAAAAGTTGTAGTGGATGGAATGAACTCTAATGCTGTGCTTGCACAACAGCTCTGCAGACTTTCTGAAGTAATAAAAAAATACATCATTGAGTAGACTAACCGAATGAAAGTGCGGATTTAAAGCTAAGCATGGATGATTCAGCGGGATTAGAACATCAGTGGTGAGTTTTAAGAGCTTTAGAGGAAAAAATAAGTCTTGTCATTTGTCATATCAACATTAACTCATTTTATTTGAGTTATAGTGGCAGTAGTCAGACTGAGCATTATACTAGTAAGTCTAGCTGTATAATCTTGATACGGAATGCCTATATAGACCCTGACCCCAGTTTTCACTGTTTTCGTGTGTTGACAATGTGTATAATTTAGAGCCATAGGCTGCTCTGTCATTGCAAAAGGCAAAGTGATGGTTTGAAGCTCCTGACTTGTTGGGTCTGCATGTTTGTAGACAGGCTGTAGAAGACAGAATTGTGGCCTGCCTAGCTGCTGCTTGCAGTGGGAGTGCTCCTTGCTTTGGAGACCCATTTCCTTGTATCAGTTTGATCACAGCTCTCAGGGAGCAGAGGAGAGAAGACAGGTTGTCAGCCAATAGCTGCTGAAGAGGCACAGATGGTATTGCTTCCCTCACCTAAGCAGATCACAGATTTTCTTCCCATGAGGTTATTTTACGTAAATGAAACTAACACTCTTTTGCATACAGAACTCTTAAAAGTTCTTTTTTTGTTGTTTTTTGTTGTTGACTAGTTCAACTGTACGAATTACAGTATTAGAAGTTTATAGTACTTTTTCAATAAAAACTTCTAAGTGAAGAACTACAACATATGTTTCTTCCATGTTTGTAGTTATAAGGCATGGGGACTTTAACGTGCAGAGTTTCTCATGGACATGCTACTTCACATCAGGCTTGCTGAATTCTGTTCTGCCTCTCATTCTGTTGTTTCATTCTTTTGCTTCTAGATGCATCTAAGAATATACTGTTCAATTACCTGCCATCCTACGTGGCTGTGTTAGGTCATTTTTGGATGCTAAATTTCATCTTTAGATCAGCACTTGTAACAGCTGTGCAAGGATTTGAGCTTATCTCTTAGTCCTAAGAAGTTGTGATTGAATCCCCACTGTTTTAGTTTCAGTATTCACGGTTGAAAGATTCCTGTTTGTGGTCTCTTGTTGCTTCCTGCTTTCTCCTATAGGATCTGTTGACTGAGGATTAGTGTAAGAGCTACGTAAGCAATGCTCAGCCTAGAACAGATGTTTGAACAAGGGGAAAAGATTTATTTGTTTTTAAAGTTCCACATAACTGTGAGAACATTAAGATCTTAATTTCACCTTGCCACGTGACACTTCTTAATTTTTCTTTCCCAGTGAATGTTAAATGTTTCTGAGATATGTTAATATAATAGATAATGTTGTTCGGCTCTTGGGAAACCAGACAACCCATGCTGAAACAAACTGTAATATAATAATAGTGAAAAAGAGAAGCAAGGCAGTCACACAGAGAATAAGATGGAAGGGAAGCTTAGGGAATGCTAAAGACTTAATCATTCAAACACCAAGCTAGCATTTTCCTGTTTGCAGAGAATGATGGTCATTTACTGAAATAGTTTAGGAGGGTGCAGAGAAACAGGATTTTCCATAGTCACGTGGAACAGAAGTGCCGTTTGCAAGTGTCTCCAATTCCTTCCAGCATCGTGGCTACTATAATATCATGGTAGGAAAGCAGTGTGATGCAGTAGGCCAGCAGTATTATGAAGTTCTTAGTGCATTCCAGCCATTTTGGCTACCTGTGAAAATACTTTGTGGGTAAATAGCCTACAGCCTACAACCCAGACAAACCACCACAGGTGCAGAGATGCCATGGCTGGCTGCGTGCAGGCAACCTTGGTTCCAGCACACCTTGTTAGCTCTGGCTGTGTAATGGTGTGAATGTGGCTCTGCTGCTTTTAAAGCCAGGCTGAGCTTAGAAACAGCTTGGTGCTATTTCAGTGTCCGGGCCAGTGACTGTGCCAGGTCCGAGCTGCCAGGATGCAGGCCTCTCTGGTGCCAGTCTACACACAGTGGATTGCAAAATGTAATGTTGAGGCCTCCTGGGGCTTTTCAGGTTGAGGGGATCAGTAGGGCTGATAAGTTCCATACAGAGATGGGTGATCTAGCTCTGCGATCCCTTGTCTTCCAGGTAGATTCCTTGTGAATCAGGCCAGCTTAGGTTTAAAGCTGAAGCTGAGGTAGCATCTGTCTGTCTCAAAACATTAGGAAGCACTTCTCGAATGAGCAGAGTATGGACGTACTCAGAAGACCTTAGATCCATAGCACCTACGCTTGCTGCTGGTTTTTTTTGTTGTTGTTGTTGTTTCTGTGTTATTCAGAGTGTCCCTATCTTTTCTTAGATGTCTTTCACAGGGATAATGAATGTTACACCAGTCTTTATCATTAAAGGTAATGGAAACTCTTTGAATGAAAAGTTTTCCAATGAAGTGGTGGATGCTATTTATTTTCTGGGTCAGCATAATGTTATTTCCTGATACGCTTTTTAGTCTTAGAGTCTCTCACATTAACCTCCCTGTGGCAAATTAAGTTCAAGTTTATATTTTAAAGTACATGAAAGTGTAGGTTAATTTTGACTGCAGTTTTCAGGGAAGGTGCATTTGCAGTTGCGTTCCAGGTACAAACAGAAGAATTCCTATAGTGCTGCATTCAGCTACATACAGCACAAGTAAATATCCCCGTGCTTTCCTTTTTGTTTTTCATTTTAATGTCTGTGTTAATACTTTTCCCATCTCAATAAAGCTAAACTGTGATGCTGAAACATGAAATGAAATTAGTATGCAGTACTGCAAATATCTCACAAGTGTACCTAACTTGTTACAAGTTCTGTGTAATTGGAGATCAACTGGACCCAGTCTGAGTGCAGTTTTGTGGTCTAAACTAATAGCTGAAAGAATTGCAAAATTGTAGCAGACATTCTGGTTTTCCAGCTGGTGGGAGAAGTGAAACTCAGCTGAAACATAACTGATTTCTTTATGAAAATTCCTTGAACAACATCTGGAATGAATGGTACCAAGGAACCGGGATGGAAATTATAGGTGATAAACCACAAGCTGAATCAAAAGTCACATGATTCTTTCTGAGCAACCACAGTTCTTTTCACTGAAAACCAGTACTCACTCAGCTGTCCATACAACCTGAATTCTCATTCATACCAAGAGCTGATTCTGCACTGGAAATAAAAGGGACACTGGGACTGAGCTTGAGCACTGTGCTGCTTTTGATTCCCTCTGTTTAACTGCTGCAGTCTCCCTGGCAGGCTTTATGAGCTTATTATGAGCTCTCTGGGACCTTTCTCTCAGTGTGATCTGAGTGATACTGCATGCCAAGAACCATTTCTAGCAGCCAGCGTAGGTAAGACACCATCCTATATGACCATACCAAACTGTCTCAGCAGGCCTTGAAGCTTCAAACTTTTCATGTGCCTTCATGTCACACAGAGGCACATGCCTTCATTTTCGTAGCATTGACACAGTCTTCAGGCACTCAAAACTACAAAAATACCGCACGAAGGGCATAGGGATGCAGTGTAGGACTTGGAATACATATGGAAAGACCTCAGAGTCGAATATAAGGTCAGATATTTAGGAAAAAAGAATGTGAGCTGTGCTTGCAAAATGAGTGTTCAGTGTCACCTTATCTCTTTTATTTATTTATTTATTTATTTTTAAGGTTGCTGGTTTCTAGGAGAGTAAGGTGAGCATGTACAGTATTTAAGGTCAGTGCATGAGACCCGTTCCCCTTGTTGGTAGCTACACTTTGTTCCACATCATGTGCATATCATTTTACCTAGATAGGCTGTTCTTTGCTTCCTGTTAAACCAAGCGTGCTGCTTAGTAACTGAGTCATGGGTATTTAATCAAGCCAAATCCCGTGTTCCTATCTCTTGCACATGTTGACTTAAGGAGGACCTGTATTTAAACAATGAAGTTGAGACAGGTATTAGAAAACTGGAATTGCCTGTGCTTTATGACTCTAAAAACTAAAACAAAGCCATACCTGTTGCTGTCCATTCTGCACCTTGTTTGACATGTCAGTGCTGTAAAGCAAACAGCAATCCAAAGCAGTTCTTTCTTTCTTCCTCTCTGTTATTTGGTCGTTGGCGTTACCATTTAACTCTGCTTGGAAGACAGGATGATGAATTTTCTCACCATCTCTCCTGCAGCACTTATGAGCACTTCACAAAAATTCATTTCAGGAAAATATCCTGCTCTGATATGATCATCCAGCATCCAGCATCGTGTGGAACTTTGCCAGGAAGTTTCACAGGTACAGAGAGCAGAGAGGCTAGAATCCAAAATCTGAGATTTGGCTCTTTTTGACTGCAAATGGGAGTACATGTGCTTCGCAGTTGCTGGAAGTGCTCAGGTTTGCATAGCCGTGTCCGAATCCCTGCAATCTGTGCCAGTCCCATTTCCACTTCAGTGCTTGTCATCCTGTCTTCAAGCAGCACCTTGTTAGCTGTAATGCCAATCATGACCCCCCACTGTAGTCCCTGTTCATTCTCTCCCTGATTAGTGCAGAGAGTCCACTCTGAAAGCAACAGAGGAAATGCCAGGTGCTGTTTTCTGTTGTGTTTTTGTTGGTTTTTTCTTCTTTTTTATTATAAGAAGTGTCTGGCTTGATTTGTGAATTTGGCCCAGAAGGAGTGTGCTCCATTGCTGATGATGCACATGCCATCTGGACAGCTCACTGCGTATCCAAACTGGAGATAATAACTTAAAATTTAAAATCTAAACACATGCAAATCATATTCTGTCCACAGGAATTACGGTGCCCTTCTAAGAAAAACCATCTGGTCATTAAATTTCACATCCATGGCTTGGATGGTTTTTCTCAAAAGTAGATCAGTGGGGCATTGGTGAAACAAGTAGCTGAACTGTATTGTGACTAAAATTTTAGGGGAAAAAAAGCTTTATTGAGGATTATGCATAACATGTAAACTTTGGGCTTGCTGAGACAAAAATTGCTGAATTTATGCCAGGTAAAATTGTTTTACTAGAAGAGTTACTAAAATATAAAAAACAGCAACGCCATATAAATGTGTGCCATAGATACAGGTAAGAATTGCATGTTCCACGAGGAAAGCATTTGGTGTACAAATGGGAAAATCTGTCATAACATGATATGCAAGATGCTACAACATTGTAATTTTTCTATGTGAAAAAGCAGTGTTCCTGTTGTTTAACACAAGAATTATATTTTAAAGATATTTGTATTAACTGACAATTTCTTATTTTATTTAGTGTCTGAAGAACATAGGAAACATGGATGGTCATAAGTAGTAAGTGCCTTCATCATTTTTTATTATTCTGAAGAGGTAACAGTGTTTGGCATGTTGATTTGTCACTTCCTGGGTCTATTGTGCGTTGTGTTCTGGCATCTAGCATTTATATGAAGTCATTACTAGATATTTTATTGAAAAAGAATGAAAATATAAAGTGAAAAATTGCCACGTTATTGAAAAATGGAAAAACAAGTGACTTGACTACATGGCTGAAAACTGCATGTGTTAGAAATTTCGTACCTAATGGTAGGAAGTATGTAAGCCATCTTATTTCAAGAGATACATCTGCTGTTATCATTAACAACCAAATGAAACTAGATCATTCTTGTAGTTATATTTATTGTTTAGTGAAACCTAAATATATCCATGATTGTTTGGCACAAAATCCAATTTAAAAGGTATTGACAAAAGCCCACCAGTAAAAATTATTCACCAAATATTTCATTAGATAATGAAAGCTTTATGTAGATCACTCTGGAAGTAATGCCTCCTATTTACTTCCATGGAATTAATGTTATTGGGTGCCATTTTTTCCACATGGAGGGATGCTATTCCACACCTTTGCTTCATAAGCACTTCCACGAGATGCCATTTTGTCAGTCTGCTCCTCTTCTGCCATCTGTCTCCTGGCAACAACATGTAAGAGAACATTGCTGGGGAGGTTCAGTCTCTACTGCCTTACCACCAGCATCTGCCTCTGAAGACATAGGCCGGCATATTGAAATAGGAGGCGTTAGTTTATGAGCAACCATTGTATAAGAATGAGCAGGAGCTAGATATTTCTCCAGATTATATTAGTAGTTGAATTTGTCTGTGGTAAATGATTGTATTCTTCATCTTCCTCCAGTTTCTTTATCTGTCTAATTCAGGAATCTCTACTAATCCCAGAACTTTTTCTTTTTTGTGACCTTGCATTAACAGCTCATTTTTATTCTTCCCACCATGTCATCAGAATTTCCAGTGATCTCAAACAAGGCAGCTATTAAGGCTGGTTGACATCAAATGAGTTATGGTGTTTTCTTCATTTGACCACTGAACTGAGATACCAGTTGTTTGCACAGCTGTAGCAGGTTAAAACACATAACTGGCACACAGCTAGAGCCTTAATACTGCCACATAATTGGTTCAGTTTTACCTCTTTCTTTATTTATTTTCTTCTTTAAGGTAGTATAACACTGTTCTTATTAGTTAAACTATTGTATTCTGCTTTCTCTTAATTCAGGGGGATTTGGCAGGGATCTAAACGTCCTTGTCATTTATTAGATATTGTAAATTTTTTCTTTTATAGGTGCTACATCTGTCAGGTCAGTACAGGTCTGACCTAATTTGATAGGCTTTATTTGCCAGAGTATGTATAATGATTGTGCAGAAATACATGTGATGCAAATAGCGTATGCCTGTCAAGCAAAGTTCCTTTTCAGGTCAAACTCCATCATTAATAACTGTGTAGGGTAGCGCTGCCACCCTTTTTAGGGATATGTGCACCAAAGACTTTAATTTTTGTAGTCCGTTTAATACATTACATCTTAACAACCAATTATTTCTCATAAGCTGCAGTGATTTTGCAGATCTTAATTTATACAATAAGGGAAAGGATACATACTTCTGCAGAAATTAATAGTGGGATAATTGTTACTGAAAGAGATCAAGATTTCATTGAGAGATTGTATTTTCTATGTTTCATATGGTATAAATATATCATGGAATATGCAGTTTGTGTTTATATTTTTTTATTGGGTTTGCTATAGGAATGTAATGTAGAATCTTCTGCCAGTAAAAATTTCCCATCCCTCTTGCAGTTGAAAAAAGAAATTATCAGTTTTGCGCCTACGTTTGTCACTTTGCACAGTGAAAGAAGTGAGCTTCCTATTTTTCACATAGCCTACTCAAAAGAGACTAATATTCTTTATTTTTAATTATTTATTGAATTTTAAAAAATGAAAGTAAAGATCGTAATTTCATTCTTTAGCTGATATTCTTTAAATGACCTTTGTGAAATCCTGATACAATTGAAATTGCATGAAATTTACTGTCTAGTTAACAGTTCTACTAATACTCTTTTAAACTTTTTTGTTATATATATATATTATATTATGTATATATTGTTATAAAAATGAGATTTTAATTCCAGGGCTTATAAATTATACGATAATACATTGCAAAGATTTCTTAGGAATTGGTTATTTGGCAATATTACATGCCCAGGACATTCAGATAAAATGCAGTGTATTGTTTTCCAAAAGAGAATAAGAAATATTGGTGGAACTCTACTGCTTTAATAACTTTGTGACTAATGCATAAGATACATATTACAATATACATGCCTGCATATACACGAAATATTCTGGATGTAAATGTATTAATATAGTTTGTTAGACTTACTTTTTGAGCATCATATTGAAGTTCTGTTATTTTGTTTCTTAATATTTTAGCAATTATCCAAGGGAATTTTATGATCAATATGCTCAAAGCCAAGAAAAATCTGTGGTTAATAAAATGCAACAGAAATACTGGAAAACAAAGCAAACCCTTATAAAAGTCACAGGAAAAAAGGAAGATGAACATGTTGTGGCTTCAGATGCAGATCTGGATGCAAAACTAGAGGTTTGTAATGTCTGCATAATAACTGTTCTCTCATAACTCCTAAGATGTTTTCATTTCCATCAAGCCTTTAAGATATGTACTTATACATACGATGTAATAATGTATATACATTTTTGTCATTATTTTTGTATAGTATCCTTTCTAATTTTGGGCAAAAGTACTTAGGGAGACACGAGGAATATAGTGGCATTTTTGTAAGACAAAAGTTTATATTCATACCTATTTTCAGGTTTTGGTGGCAGGCTTTTTCTCCTTTGTTGTCAAGAGGAACAAGAGGTCATTCTTTGTTTATTATCAGGAATTGTTACATAGTGCAGTCTGCTCTCTAGGGCTTTTGTACAGATTTTTGAGCATGCAAAAAGGCAACATCTGAGTCATTAAAGAATAACTGAGAGAAGGAATCCTACTGTGTGACAAATACAGTCCCAACTGTCAGTACCTTCAGCCACACTGAAAAAGAGCTGAGGTTCTACAAACTGAAGAGTTTCAACAGCTTTGACAAAATCAAAAAAAGACAGAGAATGGACTTCCAAAGCGTAGTAACCAAGTTAATGTCCAGCTGAATTTCATTCGTGTTGTAGTGTAATGGTCTGTTTTGTGTCACTGTTTTTCTTAGAAAATAGTTGAATTAGGATTCTCAGGATTTATGTGTTAAAGCTGAAATACAAGCAACTTTTACAACACACAAATATTTGTAGACTGACTGTGGTAGTGATAACTGATATGTCTTAGAGGATACGGGGCATGTATGAGGTTTTCATGACAGGTTTAAAGTGGAAAGTATTGCTGTGAAACAAGCTAGAGGGACTGAAACAGTATTTTATAAATATATGCACCTGAGTTTGTGCTGTGCTTATTGTGTTGCTGATTCATCAGACAGGATGCTTTGTTACTTCATATGGGATTATAAGTAGGGTAATTTGTTTACAAGATTTAAGAAAAGAAAAAAAAGGAAAAATGTTTTAACTTCAACATCTTTTCAACTGTGAGTAATGCTGTCTTCTTCAAAGACAAGATCCTAGTATACATACAGGAGGTTAAGCAGGTGCCAAAGGATGACAGTTACTGTGCCAGCAGTCCATTTTGCTGTTAACACTTGATATAGCAAAGTTGAAGTTTAAATTGCAGTCTGAAGATTTTAGATGAATAGAAAGAAAGAGTGGTAATTTCTGTTTTCCTGTTAATTCTCTGAACTTAATCAAGACTGATGTTTTTTTCTGTACTTTATTGGGAAACTGCTGCTTTGTCAATTTGGTTGGAAAACCAGAGCTGTGACAGTCAGATGTCCAGTTTAAAATCAAGAATTTTACTGTTGGCATACCCATATGAATTTGTTCCACTCTACTTAGTGGTATTAAAAATTTAATGTATTTATTGCCCCTTAATATATTTCAGTGAAACTGCTGACAGGCACTTTGTTTTGTTGGAGTGTATTCAAGAACAAAGATCAGTACGTCTTCATATGTATTGAAAGATATTAATTACAAAACAAATCCTTAGTACCTTGGTTAAATATCATTTGTGTGGCCTGTTTCCAAAATGTTTTTTGTCTGTATTTTCCTTATGTATGTTTTGACTGATCTGTCTATATGGTTTCAATGAATAATGTGATTGAAAGAAATACACAATTAACAAGGCAAATACAGTTTCAAACTGGAAAGGTTACACAAAATTCAAGAAGAAAATACAATTTCCTAGTAATTTCAACAAAATTTAAGATAAGCTCTTCTTTGTGTTTTAAACTTCAGTGTTTCTTGAATACTCTTAAAAAAGAATCTTTTTGTTTATTTTGTTTCAATTCCAGCTGTTCCATTCAATTCAGAGAACATGTATGGAGTTGTTGAAAGCAATAGAACTTTATCAAAAAAGGATTTGTTGTAAGTATGATCAAATGCAGTAGTTAAAATGATAAGGAGATTTGCAGTATGAAATCATCTAACAAGTGAAAAAGTAAAGATGGAAATGGGGAAACACTGCTTTAATCCTAGTTAAAATTAAAGATAATGTTCCTTGCAGACACCTAAATGTAGACTCTTAATTGTTTATAGATCTTCAAGTTCATGTTATGTTTTATGTTTGATGTTATACAGTGATACAGAGCAACAATTATGGGGGATAGCTTGATTTAAGTTTTTTTCCCATTACATTAAATTCAGAACTGTCTTGCGTTAGAAATTCTAACTCTTCTGAATTCTTGTGTTTTTATCAAGATCGACTATGAAGAATATTGGTCTTATTACTAGTTTTATAATTAACAGTTCCATGCTATTATGATGAATTTGATGATGCTAACTTAATTGCAACAGGTAGACATTAATTAGTAGTAGTCATTAGTGAGAGACAGGAACCTCATTTGGGAAGTTTCAAACAGCTCCCATCATACATCTCTCCCATTAATATTTTTGACTCTCTGCTGCTGTGGTTTCTGGACTAGAAAAGTGAATCAACTTTGGAAACACCTTTTCATTTACTTTTTTCTGTTCATTTTCACACATATTTTCTTCACTTGCCTTTTTTTTTTTTGCCTGTCCAAAGAAGATGTTCAGAAATGATGCTTTACGATACTGAAGTAAAGTTGTTAATACAGTAGTGTATTGGAGTTCAAGATGTACTTCACATTAGTAGGTGAAAATTCCTACACAAAGATGTGCATGCGGCATACCCTGTCGTAGTATGCTACAAGTCTACAATGATTTGATTGTCAACATTTACCAGAATGACAAGAGGACTTCATAACATCTTTCATTGTATTGGAGCATTCTCCTCACTGAGCTGGGAAGAAATAGGTGCTATTGAAGACAGACACTTTGAAGGACTGTTAGATGAGGCCACCATGAAATGTTTTTGTAATGATGTGAGATCATAGAAATTCCAAACTGAGAGTAGCCAACATGTTGATATATAAACATATGCTTTTGTTCATCTGCTTATTTAAAAAAACAAATTCAAAAATATTATTTAAAATGTGAAAAATTCTTGAGTTCTAAAAATGATGCTGCAGAGTAATTTGAAAATAGATTATATTTAACATGAAGTACTAGATTTTTCATAATAATAATAATAAAAAAAAAAAGTCAGTTGTAGTCAAGCTTGAAAAACAAGGACCAAGATGAAAAACAACTGAAAAAGCTTTGGGTAGCGTAACTAAATATTTGCTTCAATGTAAATAACCTAAGATCAACTGAAGTAAAGGATATTTTTTTAAATTTTTCATTTTTAAAGAGAGAGAAAGGCAAAAGGATACTACAGTTGAGCCACTTTTGGGTCCTTTATGTAATCCAACCATGATTTATTTTTTCTTGTACAAGAAGAAGGTATCATGTTCCTTTATTGACTTTTGGAACTGACAAAATTTTGTGATTCTTGTTAAGTACAGGAAACTCGTTAAACATTCTGATTTATAAATTCAGGAATTCCATGAAATTAGTTTTTTCTGTGCTGCTTGGATTTGGAGCGACTTAATCTATTTGATGCTAGGCCAGTTAAAAAGCTGTTAGTAACGTTTTAAATGACATGTTTGATCACTCGTTTATTTTTCATTAGTTCTGTCTCAGGAAGAAAATGAATTGGGGAAATTTCTTCGATCACAGGGTTCTCAGGATAAAACAAGAGCGGGAAAAATGATGCAAGCAACAGGAAAGGCCCTCTGCTTTTCTTCTCAGCAAAGGTATGTATGTCAGAATTACCAACTGATCACAGGGAATAATGATAGTTGATTCATCATTGCTATAACTTATTTTACCTCTATAGATACACATACCTATAACAAAGCGATAAGAAATTTGTTATTGACCAAAACTGTTGAAATATGGACAATATTTCTGGCTTGCTGTGAGTACTTTTGCCAGGTCTGTTCTCTGTTCCATGAGCCTGCTGTATCTCTGGATCTCCAGATTCTTCCACATATGCCTGTTCAGCTCAGCAGTTCTGAAGCTATACAGGTGCTATCTGCATGGCCTTTCTAGCAGTGGGACAGTAAAGGAGCTGGTTCAGATCTCTCTCCTGATTAGCTGCAGTTCTTATTGTGCGGAAAAATACTGCAGCAATCCTGCTGTGGGAGGTGTCTAGGTCTGGGAGGGGTAGGAGGTGGCTTTTTCTGGACCATAGAGTCTCACACCTCAAGTAAAAAAAAGCCATTTCCTGCTTTAACCTTACAGAAAGAACCCCAAGAAAACATCCTGCTGACCTTAGATTGGGTAGGAGCAAGTTAGTAGAAGTAGAAGGATACGGAGGGACACAGAAATGCATAAACTTTTCCTTTTCCATAGATTTCTTGGTGTCTCACTGGCTGTGCTTTTTCAATGGGTTTAAAAGCAACAGTACTTGATGTTGTTAGGTTTTATTGTGTGGACAATTTTGGTTTTGTGGATATTTTGTGTTTTTTTTTTTGTTTTTTTTTAATGTTAATACTATGAAAGTTTTAAATTTTCTGTCAGTCAGAAGGGAAGGTTCAGTTCTGTGACAAAGTAAAAATCAAATTCTCTAGACTTGTAGTTATCATGACACTTTCCAGCTTTAGCTGAGCAGTACAACTGTTTGGCTCAAAATAAAACATCACCTACCAAGTACTGAGAATTTCATCTTTATCTTGGGCTACATTTTGGTCATTAGCACATCCAGGAACAGCCATGAGTAAGATCTTCGGAACAGATGTAAGGTATCTTTGAGCAAAAACCCCTAATGATTTGCTTTTTTAAATAGCTGAACATTTTTCACAAATCACACTGTATGATCTGTCTGTGTAAAGTGAAATTTTCCTTTGAATGACTGGTGAGGTGTTTGTAGAATTATACCCAAAAAAGACCCAGAAAAAAGTTCACATTTTATTGTATCTCTTACTTGGTGTGCACTTATGACATCGTTTAAAATAATTTCCCATAAAAATAAAACAGATGTTTGTCTTTCTTTTCTTCTTGAGCCATCTTCAAGCTCATCTTGGAGTGAGGATACTTGTTACTTATGTTGAATGCCAGTAGCAATCTGGAGATCAAGTAAATGAAATTTGCTGGCTATTGGAGCTGAAATTAGAAATTCTTGTGGGTCTAGGAAGTCCCTAAGTGACAAATTAAACTAGCTCTACCCTGGTGTGGAACTGATTGAACCCATTCCAGCGAGGTGGCTGCTGGCAAGAAACAGGAAAGCAGAAGCGGCAGATGGAAGCATGGCAAAAGTTGGAGAAATTCTGTCTAGTCTGAGATCCCATTGGAAGCTGAATTGATGGCATAGGGAAGACAACAGTGTCCCCTGCTGCCTCTCCAAAGTGCAGTATCTGGAACAAACATTTAAAAAAATCCCTAAAACCTTCCTGAAGATAAATATCCTTCAAAAGAATTGTTTGGATTCCTCAAAGTAAAGGAAAAGAAATCAGCTAATTAGGCACCTGATGGATCATTTCTTTGTTTACATGTACATGTGAAGATTAAACGCTAATAGAAATGCTTTTTTTGTGGCTTAACATGACTATCCTGCTGCATCTGTGGTGTGTATTCAGTAATACAAAATACCCCAGGTATATTCTTACACTTGTTAAATGCAACTTGCAAAGAGGAAAGTTTAAAAAGTAAACCTAAGCATTTTAGCGAAATAAAATACACAGATTAGGAAAAGTTTCTTTTCTACTAGCTTGAGTAAGTGAAAGAAACTGTGAAAGGCTGCTACTTTGCTAGAACCGGAAACACAATATGCATACAAAACTATCAGCTTCATGTATGTTCCCAACTAATTTGTACAACTGTCTGAACACAAGAGTGAAAATTAAGTGATTTTTTTTTCAATTTTTTTGTTTTGATTACTAGCAAATTATCAGTAATTATATTAATTTGCATGCCTTTGTGGAATGACTTCCTTCGTTTCTTCTTCGTTTTCCCCCAGATTAGCACTGCGTGCTCCTTTGACTAGGTTGTATCAAGAAGTGGAGACTTTCAGATATAGGGCCATCTCAGACACGTGGCTGACAGTAAATCGCATGGAACAGTATCGGACTGAATACAGAGGAGCTCTGCTTTGGATGAAAGATGTGTCTCAGGAGCTGGATCCAGATCTTTATAAGCAGATGGAAAAGTTCAGGAAGGTATGACAATTTCCTGTAGTTTCCTAGAATGAAATGCCTGATGAAGCAATGAAGCGTGATTTTGATTGTTCTGAGGAGGATATAAATCTGTAGAGCTAAAAATGCCATTAAACATAACTAATCTTTTTCCGTGTGACAGAACTCCAATTACTCTGATATGGAATACAGTATCCTTCAAAGAAGAGTAGGCTGTAAGGGAAGATATGGTAGTAAGAAATAGCATTTTTCAGCAGTCAATTCAATTTCATCTTAAATCTTTATTATTTAAATAAAATATATGTTTTAAAGAAGGTTATCTAATTTTAAATACTTAGCTGTGATACCTGAATGACTAATTGAAGAAAATATGTCTGTTTTCAGCTGGGAAAGGAAAATATATTTTTGTAACTAAAATGGACAGAATAACAAAAGTGCCATAGTATCTGCTGATAAATCTTTGGGTGCAGTTAAAAGCAGGATTTTTCAGAACGGATTGCTGCTGGATTTGAGTGAGGAGTTCCTATACAGTTCAGCATGATTCCTGGGCAACTACTAACCATCAAAACTGTTAAGAATGCTCCCTCCGTAAATTGTCTTCATTCAGTGTGTGTCAAATTGATTATGCTCCTCTCCTACCAAAGGGCTTCCAGAATCACAAGTCACAGAGGATAGTCTGCACATTTGCTACGAGGTGTGAGGATAGAATTTATTTGGGCTGATCCTGTTCAGGGATGCTCAGGAGGCCCATGCATTACTAAAGGACCTCAACTTTTATTAATGAGCATAATATTCACTGTTTGCTCTTTATAAACATTGACTATTATGAGGAATTAAGGTCCTAGGTTTAACTTGATGGACTGTGCTTTGAGTGAATATGTAAAGCAAACAAAAACCACCAGCAACAACAAAAACAACCGTATTAAAATTGTGTGGCAAATGAACGCTGAAGCCTAATAACAGAAATTGTTCTAGTAGGCATGCATATGTATGTATGAGGATGTGTCCTAGAGACAAACATACTAAAAACAGTGCCTGTTCATTAATGGCTTAAGCAGTCATCTTTTTGTGACGGGAAGTGTTTAGAGATGAAAGGTGCTTAATTTGGGGTCTTAAAAACTTGAGTGAGCCATCCTAATGGAAAATAACTGGTATGCATCTAGACTATACCATTTCTTGTAAACCGAAGTGGTGACAATAGCAATTAAGTAAGGAGTGGAACAGATGAAATTCCAGCTAGCCATCTAATCTTTATTTAATATCCTTCAGTGCAAGATATTCTTGTAAGTCTTGTGGCATCAGGCAAGTATTTCATTATGCCTTGTGGGAAATGTTTATAATGGCAAGTTCTTACAGGCAAAATAATTGGCATGGTCTTGGTCTCAGCTGATTGCGTATATGTAATGTTTGATTTATTAGAAAAAACACTTAAAAAATTGAATGTTAGAATGAATAAAGCAGTGCTGGTAATGGTTGTACAAAGTTGACTTACAGCTTTTTTGAAAAAACAAATGCTATGGAAGGTATAAGCCATGTAAATGGCAAAGTAATTAAAATAATGTATGCTTTGACTCATGAGCTGCGTGTGAAATTTCAGATTTCTTGTGTTGCTGTGCTTCAAGGTCAGAAAAAATAAAGTCTGTTTAAGCTTAGCAGTGTTGAGGAAAATTTTCCCATTTGTGCCATGTTAAATATATTGAAATATTTGTAAGTCTGAAATGAGGTATATTTTAACATAAACAAATCATTGATGTGTTTGATATAGATGCTAAAATTCTATAACATTGCCTTGAAAACCTCAAAAATACTTGAAGAATGTCCTTGAACCTTTTTTTCCTCTGGCTGTCAACAGAAAACCTTTCAGATCACATAGTATTATGGAGAACAAAAACCTCTATGTTTTGCAGCCAGCAAAGTAAAGATTGCTCCTGGTATCAACTTTCCTACATGTTTTAACACTTGCAGAAGTTAAAATTGTTTTCATTTTGGAAAAACATTACAGAAGCAAAATCCTAAAGTATAATTTACTTAGGTAGCTGATGCTGGACAAGGCACGAGTTTGTTTTTAGTGCTTTAGGGAAGCAGAAGATAAATAAAACGAATGGTGGATACTGCAGTCTCAAATTATTATAGAAGTTATTTTTATTCTCTTTTTGTTATATTCTTGCTTGCAGATCTTGATTATACCATAGTGTGGCAGTGTAATGCAGGACTTTTAAAGCTTATTTTGGATCTCTCATGATTTAAGTCATGCTTAACTTTGTGTTGAGAAAAATACCATAATTACTAATCATAGATTTTTTTAATTCTCAAATACTCCATTACCAGTGAGAAATGCTTGATCTGGAGCTTCTTGTGCAGTGATTCACCAGCAAGTAGTTAATGGAGCTGATCTGTGAGAGCGTTTGGAGGAAAAAAATATATTGTTCAGACTTCTTATTGTAAAAGTGCTACGTGTTACTTCAGTAAATGTCTTTTTAATTTTGAGTAAACAGTGCTGGTGTAGAGAATTTTAATGTACCCAGTGCACCAGAAGTATTTATATCACTTGGTTATAGGATCTTTTTTTTTAGTCATGTAGGCCTTTTTAATATAATGTTAAATACATCACTATGTGTACAGAGGCAGTACTTGTTTCAGGAGACCAAAGCTAAATCAATCCAGATGGGCTTTTCATACCTCCTGTCAGAGTGGCTAAGGCTAAAAGATCAATAGTTGAGTCAGTATTTTCAGAGCTGATAAAATCTGGGTTAAAACATTGGCATTTTTTGTAGCTCTCTTTCAAAGCAGTGTGGTACTTGAGCTTTCTACTGCTGTTTCCAAGACATCAGTGTAAATACACTAGATCCAGCTACACTGCTGTTTTCAAAGTGCTTAGTGTTGTTTTTTCAGCAATAACCCACAGAACAGCCTTTTTACATTGTTACATTAAGATATCCTTCTGATTGTTGCTACTTAAGTCAAACCAAGTAAATGGGTAAAGTGTTTACTTCTCCCCACAGTGTAGTATAAATGCTGTGCACCTCCGCTGGCTTTTCAGAGGTTTGTTGGGTTTTTTGTTCTTCTTATAAACAAATTATAAACAACAGTTTACATGGGCGGATAGTGATAGGACAGTGGGGAAATGGTTTTAAACTGAGACAGGGGAGATTTAGGTTAGATATTAGGGGGAAGCTTTTCACATAGAGTGTGGTGATGCACTGGAACAGGTTGCCCTGAGCGGCTGTGGATGCCCCATCCCTGGAGACATTCAGGGTCAGGCTGGATGTGGCTCTGGGCAGCCTGGTTTGGTGGTTGGTGATCCTGCACATAGCAGGGGGGTTGAAACTGGATGATCTTTGAGGTCCTTTTCAACCCAAGCCATTCTATGATTCTATGATTTATGGATACTCAAGCACAGCTACAGATATGGTGGTCTTTCATCCCCACTTTGGAGCTTCAAGTGTTGCCTGTGGGAGTCTAACCAGTGCTTTGCTATGCAATACTGTGATATTTAAAATAACTTCATCGAGATTGTGTTCATTCACCAAATTCACCACCACTGATTAGGTTTGTAAGTTTCTTAAGTCTTGGCTGTTGTACCTGTCTGGTGACTGCACTCTGCAGTGTGAGTTCTTCTGTGATACTGTAAAATTACAGACCAAATAGCCCAAGTGCTGGTGGTCCCTGAATCTCCTTACCATAGCTCTGAAAAACAAAAAAGCTTTTTCATGCATTTTCTGAGAAGGAACATACCAATGTGCAGAGTGATAAATGTGCCACCAGGCAACAGCCTCCCATAGACTGCCTATAAGGAGTGCAGAAGAGGCTGTTCAGTTCAATTTTACTTAGCTAGACTACCTCAGATGTTTATACAGTGTGTTATAGATGTTCTTCTCAAAACTAGACATTACAGTACCTCCTGTAACAGGTTAAGAACTAAAAAGTTGAAAAAAATATCATGCTGGACTTCAAATATATGAAAAATCCTTTAGGTGGCAAGATATGTATATAATGCCATTGGTAGAATAAATTAATCCTTACTATATATATGGGTTTTTATTTCATCATCTTTCTGCTCTCTGCTTCCCTTTGTTCTGAGGTTCAAATCAAAGCTGAAGTGGCTTTGTAAATGCACAGAGCTTTGTAAATACTGGGCTCTCTCAGGCAAGCTGTGCTGTAGCAGAGTACTGAGAACTGGGTACGTGGAGGCTGGGGCTCTGTTATGGTTCAGTATATCTGGAACTGTTTGCCCCAGGGGTGGAAACATAGCCTGTAAACCATTGACAGGTTCAATTTCTCCTTGTTGCATAGTCCCTTCTGCTTTGCGAGGATCTCTGCTTATGTATGAACTAATCAGTGGGAGGGAAGTGAGGTTGAAACTGTTCAAGGGCAAGAAGCAATGTAAGGGCTGTTTACCACAGAGCTTTGTGAATGCTGTGAGACTCCTTCTCTTGAAATACAGTACAAGCCTTATGGTACTGAGATAGCAGCAAGATACATCTGTTTGATCAGCATTACATATTAGACTGGGGTACTGTCTGGAGGAGGAGTCAGTTCTTGATTAGTATGTTTGTGGGAGCCAGGGGGAAACAAGTAGTCTGGTGTATCCTGGGCCTCCTTGTTCAGGGAGATGAGATCACTGTGCAGCACTGCAGGGGAGTATCTACTTTAGTGGTACTGAAGAAGTGGAATAGATTCTACTGTGGAAGAAAAGTGTTAGTACATTCCCTCTTTCCCTAAAGATCCTAAAAATTATAGGTCTCTTAATGTCTGGCTGTTACTTTGCAGTTGTGAGGAACTTGCAAGCTTGCAGCTGAACTGTTTGGGAGCAGTTCATCTCAAGTTCTTCCTAGTTGTGGCACTCTATATATACTTGAAACAAAATGAATGTCCCTTAAATAGCATTTCAGACATAGGTCTGGCAGGAGAAAAGGCAAGGCAGTAAGGAAAAGGAAAGCTGAACAAGAAGAATTTGTAATGATATGACAGTCATTTAGACTGTTGTTTTTATAAATGTACTCATGTAGAGAGAAGATGATCAGCACAAGTTCTCTGCTGTGTCTTTTAGGAAAGAAGTAAAAGCTTGTGTGCATGGATGGGGAAGAACAAGAATCTAAATAAATCCACTGATCAAAAGGGAAACGTTAAAATGTATATACTGTAAAGACCCTATCAAGTCTGGATAAGACGCGTCTGCCACGGCTTTACAGGGAAAGCTTTGGAGGCTGTGGACACCCCTACATCTTTGTTCCTCCACTGCCTCCCAGCCTACCAGCTCAGCCTGGAATGAGTGCAGTTTGGCTTGTGTGGTGCTGAAGGGGCTGTCCTATGTTACATCATCATCTCCAGTCCTCCTTTAACACTGGAGCTTCAACAGCCCTGCAAGCCTGGAAGCACTGGGGAAATGTGCTGGAGGATTATTTTTTATCTGTATAACTTAAGTCTCTTGGAGCACTGAGGACGTGACAAAAGTCTAAGGAAGGGAAAAAAAGACAACTAATATGGTACTGACTTTTTTGAAACAAGAATGAATTTGACGGTTCCCATCCTTGTAAAAATAATTTCAGTTTGTGGTAAAATATTGAAAAGAAAATCTGTGGGCATTTAGAGAGTAACAGAATGAGGCTTAGTGAACAACAGAAGTTTGTAAATAATATTTCAGAGTTTTCTGATGTTATTTTGTGGTTCTGTTCAAATTATGAAAGTAGTAGAAAAATACATTGCATGTAATAGATCTGGATTGTTCAAAAGTACTTACTGGGAAAATGAATTTAAACTTGCATTAAATAATAAGTGCACTTAAGAGCTGAGACTGTTGTTTGAGGAACACTAGAAAAACTCATAGAAAATAAAGATAGAAAATATCTTGAAGATCAGTTAGTCTGTTTTCCTACCAGAGCAGAACTCTGCTTTTGTAATATGTTTTCCAAGTGATTTGGCTCATCTAATAAATGAAATTCAGTTGAGAGTGACAGTCTTAGAAGTTTTGTGGATCTTGGTGGTGTTCTTGTTTAATTTTTTAAAAGGCAACTGAAAGAAGATGTGCTAATGTTAATTACTTCTGCAGGTATGGAGCTGGAAAGCGTTTTGGTTTTCCAAGCAGCAAAGTATACCAGCATCCCAAAGAAAAATGTCTTTGGCCTTTGCAGTCAGAGTGGTGTAATCAATAGACTTTCAGCTGCCATAGTTACAAATAGCACAGTAAATGATTCATCTGTAGAGTTGGCTATGGTATTTGCTGTTTATCAACTTTGGTTTAAAGAAAGGAAAAAGTTGTAGACAGCAGTCGTTTCTGTTTCTTTTTCAGAGATACTTCCACAGTAACTTCTCAACTAGTGCAAAATTTAAAGCTTTTTTTTTGCCCTTAGGCGACAACAATGTAAGCCTTTTCATGATGATTGTTGTTCCCTGGAAATGGCAGGAAGACCTTTAAGTAGCTTTAGTAGACCACAATTAGGTATGATATATTTGTGGCACAGTTTTGTGAAAAATACTGTTAAATTTCATCGTACCTATTAGAAATGTGAGAAGGTAGGCTCTATCACTTTGATAGTCCATCTTTATCAGTCTTGCTGAACTGTTTGCTGATTTGGATTGCTGTTACTCATCAAAAGAGATGAAGTGAGATTCTAGGATGCCCGATAATATTTGCTGCAAGATAGCTGTGTACTCTAAAATTAGTGAGACATCATCACTTAGCATTCGGAGATCTTTATCTCAGTGTAGCAGACTGATGACAGAGATAACGGCTTTCACATCCTTCACTTCTTGTGGCATGCTTACTGCCGTCAAGAAAATCAGAATCACAGAATAATTAAGGTTGGGAAAGATCTTGGAAAAGATCTCTAAGATCATCTAAACCAACCATCCACATACAACCAGTGCACCAAACTGTGTTCCTTAGTACCATAACAACATGTTTCTTGAACACCTGGAGACAGTGAGTCCACCACCTCCCTGGGCAGCCTGTGTCAGTGTACCACTACTCTTTCAGAGAAGTTTTTCCTAATATCTAATGTGAACATTTAGTTTCTTTCTGGTTGGGACAGAAATAACATATATTATAAATATGAAATTATATTATGATGGAGGTGTTACATTTAATGATTTACTTAGAAATCATGACATTTTAAAGTAGAACATACAAAAAGTGCACTTTGTAAAAAAATCATATTTTTTGTATTGTCGTTGTCTCTTCTTGTAAAGTCAGATGAAGTTTCAGTGCTGAGAACATCTTTTTTGTGCTGTTTCTGATGTAACGCTTTTTCCAGGGTCTTCAGTGTCAAATTCAGTAGCATTAAGTGCAGAAACACAAACCAGAATATACTTCAGATAGAAAATACTCCAGCATTTTAAATAGGCATTAAAAAAAATCACCTTTTTATGACAAACTGACCTTAAGCCACAGTTTTTCACAGTGTATTTTATAATCTTGTAAATTTAAATAACCATTTCAAGTACTAATTGTAAGGATTTTGTTAGACAGTGAGAAAAAAAAAATCAGCAATTTTCTGAAGTTATTTCATGTATATTGAATGTCACTGATGATTATTACTAGGTTAAATGCAAAGTAATTTGTGATAGAGATGCCCTTCTAAAAGCATAATAGAAGGATGCTATTTAAAAATAGAAGCAAGCTTTTTGGAGCAGATTACATCATCTTCAGATGCATTGCTTGTAGGATAGAGTTGCATCCAGAGACTGATGCTTGCCCTTGAGAGGTGGTTCATAATCCACTCCATTATTTTTAAGAAGAGTCAGATGAGACCCAGTAAAAGGGCTGGGAAAGAAAAAATGAGATGAAGTATTAGATATATTTCAGTGTTTGCAGTATTGTTACATGCAACCTAGTTGAAATGCAAAAAAGGTGGATGTGGTTTAACTGTTGTGCAATTTCACCCTTGTAGCTCAAGACAAAGTAGACTGAAACCACTGTTGGTAGAAGAACTTGTAGTAGTTCAGCAGACTAAAGTAAATTCAAAAAAGAGAAAGTTGTTATTTAGTTCCATTACAATGCTAAGTTAATCTTTCATGATTATTGTTGTAAACCCCAATATTAGAAAGGTGCTCTCAAATATGATGTGGCAAACTTTAGGCTTCAACAGATTTTTGAAATATAATAATTATGGAATGTGTAAGCATTAAAGGTAGTCTTGAAATTGAATAAAAAGGAAGACAGGAGCAACTGAATGCTGTTTTCACTTAATTATCCTGCTGTGTTTTGGTCTTAAAACCAGGAAGAAATGGTAATTGCCTAGGCAGTTTCAAGTGGTCACTTGAAAACTCTAATCCTGCAAACTTATCTGTGTGGGCAAAGCCCTGAACCCATGTGGAACATTATGTGAATTCAGAGCCCAAATGAAGTGTAAAAATGTAAACAAGATAGGCTGTGAAAGGAGAAATGAGATTTGGAAAATTCCCTCAGCCTTAATAATCTGAAAAGCTAGGAGGTAGCTAAAGAAATATTTTTTAAAAATAAATGAAATACAGATGTGACTGAACTGAGAGAATTCTGCAGGAGAGAAGAATAAACAGGAAGGGGAATACAGCTGTTGGGGAAAACTCTGTTTACACAAGAGAACCAAGCTTTTTGGTCACCACTGCCCAGGAATTCGTTCTTCTACTTTCCTAAAATGCCTGGGCATATACATAATGTAGTCTATCTGCTTTTACTCCATAAGGCCTTTTGCTGTTCAGTTATGGGCTACGTAGGCTCTGAATCTTCTCTAAAATACTGTTTGATTTTTCTCTTTCTCTTAGTGAAACCCGACTGATTAAAAAATACGATATATACATATGATAATTTAAATCTTTCTCAATTTGTGTCAGGAAAGAATATAATTAAATTATTATTAATTATTAAATAGGGAAATATCTTGCAATAAACTGATGTATTAAACATCAACTGTGAAAGTTATCATAATTTATTTTTCCACTTAACAGCGCTGTCAGTTCAGGTAAATACAGCTGTGTATTTATAAAAAATAGTGTTGAACTCTGGATCAATAATAGTACACAAAATTAAACGCAGACACAGTGTGTTACAAGTGAGTCGTGATTATTAGCGGTTCTCATTCTGTTGCCTGTGCAGGAAAATAGAAAACAAAATCTGAAAACAAAAAACAAAATCAAATAGAAAACAACAGCTGAAACTCAGCTGTTAGCTACTGAAGGAACTGGGGCAGTTTAGTCTGGGGAAAAGGAGGCTGAGGGGAGACCTTATTGCTGTCTTCCAATATCTGAAAGGTGCTTACAGCAAGATCGGGGTTGGTCTCTTCTCATTGGTGACAGGTAACAGGATGAGAGGAAACGGCCTCAAGTTGAGCCAGGGTAAGTTTAGGTTGGATATCAGGAAAAACTTCTTTACAGAAAGGCTTTTTAAGCACTGGAATAGGCTTCCCAGGGGTGTGGTTGAGTCACCATCCCCGGATGTGTTTCAAAACGGTTTGGATGTGGTGCTCAGGGACATCATTTAGCAGAGGGCTCTTAGGGTAAGTTTTGTTAGGTTGTGGTTGGACTCGATAATCTTTATGGTCTTTTCCAACCTGAGCAATTCTATGATTCTATGACTTCTCTTCCTGCATTGGCACTGTAGACAGGATGGCTTTGTACTCAGGACAGTGAGAGCACCTTGGCACTAAATATTAAAGGCAGCCTAGTTATCATGGCGATGGCATAAGTATATTTCTGGGGGTGTTGGTGTCATACTGCTAATATTTGCTCTCTGTGTCAGTGGCATTCCCCAGCACTCACTCATCACAAGTACTTCACAGCCCTTCACACAGGCCAAGAGGACCTTGCAGCCAGCTATGTTTTATGATGCTCAAACTGGGGAAAATGTTACTGCCCTTAAACATGAGTTTTTAACTTCCCTTTAGCTGATTCCAGTTGACTTATTTTCCCCATCCACCTGCTCAGAAGCACCTCAGAGTCAAGTAACAGTCTTGTTCCCTGAAGAATTTGATTTTGATGCAAAGGAATGAAAAATATAAATGCAGTTTTCTAACTGTGATGATGTTGCACCTAAAGAATTTAGCATACCTTCAATAAACGAGATGGAAGCTGAGCTGTATAATTACTAGGTGAATAAAATGGACATAGTAGAGAGTTTTGTTTTTGCTATGTTACAATTTTCTTTACATCACCCTTCTAGCTGGTCTTTCAGCAGCTTTCAAAAGCAGTAATTAACTGTCTCTATCTCCTACAAGAGCTAACTGTCTAATTGCTCCCCACTTGCCAGCACCTCCCTGCTCCATGTGTGCCAACCATGCTTTGCTTTCAGATTGTGCAATATAATTAACCCAACTGACTTGTGAAAATCTCATAGCGATTCTCAACACATTTAACACTAAGTCCAGGTTACTTCTGGTTTATTGCTGATGAAGATCTTCCATGCCTGGAAGCTTATTTATTTGCTTTTGTCATATTTTGGTTGGCCTGCTTTGTGCTACAAATCTTTACAGTCATTTTTGGCATCTTGCAGACTTGAATTATAGTAACAAAAAAAAGTCTGTTTTCAGACTGTATCAGGTTATATACATTTGTGCTGTTGGATTTTGTCAGCTCCCTCAGTCATTTGAGGATATGAGATATCAGGACTGACCTCCTCCCTAAAGAAGATATATGTTCTTGTGCAAAAATGTGCACCCATTTACAGTTAAGAATAGTATGTGTCCAAGCATGCTGCTGTGGTAATTACTCTCAACTGCAGATGTGTGCTTAACTGCTAGGACTGCATTTGGTGTCATATCATAAAGATCTATCCCAAAACTCTGAAGTAATGCTGTGTAGGTGAATGTTGTCCTGCTTGCAATTTAGAAGTTTCCTGGTCAATAAACTAGGAAAATAATTGGTGATTATCTTCTGTGTGTGTCGTTGCTTCAAGGACTGTAATAGCATCAGTACATTTTTTGCCTTTCAGCCTGGTATAACACACATCCTGAGTTTGAATAATACTGAAACTTGTCACCAACAAAAAGCTGAGGCATGTACTTAGGCTGCTTAAAGTAGAAAATGTGCAGCTTGAAGCTATTCCCTCTAGTCTTATCACCAGTTACATGAGAGAAGAGGCCGACCCCCAGCTCAATGCAACCTCCCTTCAGGTAGGTATAGAGAGCGATAAGGTCTCCCCTGAGACTCCTCCAGACTGAACAATCCCAGGGGAACATCACTCATGGCTGGTTACCAGTTGGATTTAGCTCCATTTACCACCACCTTCTGGGCCCAGCCCTCCAGCCAGTTCCTTACCCAGCCAAGAGTGTAGCTGTCCAAGCCACAGGCTGCCAGCTTCTGGAGGGGAATACTGTGGGAGAGAGTGTCAGAGGCTTTGCTGAAGTCTAGGCAGACCACATCAACAGCCTTTCCCTTGTCCACCAGACAGGTCACTAGATCATAGAAGGAGGTTAGGTTGGTCAAACAGGACCTGCCCTTCGTGAACCCATGCTGACTGGGCCTGATCCCCTGGTTGTCCTGCACTTGCCATGTGATCTCCCTTAAGACAATCCTCCATAACCTTCCCTGGCACCGAGCTCAGGCTAACAGGCCTGTAGTTCCCTGGGTCCTCCTTACAACCATTCTTGTAAATGGGAGTCATGTTGGCAAGACTCCAGTTTCCGGTGACCTCACCAGTCAATAAGGAGCACTGATAGATGATGGAAAGTGGCTCAGCTATCACCACCAGTTCCCTCAGCACTCTTGGGTGAATCTCATTCAGCCCCATGGACTTGTGGCAGTCCAGTTGGAGCCATATGTCTCTGACTGTTTTCTCCTGAATCACGGGGGGTTTTGTCTGCTCCATGATCAAAGAACTCAAAATTATTGTGTTTGCACTAGCCTCGCAGCTATTGGTTTATAAGGTGTGTTTTCCTGGTTGTATCAGAGTCCTTCCCTGCCTCTGTAGGAATACAGACAAATGCTTCTTGTATGCCTGCTCTGTCAACTAACCTTCCCAGTCCCCTAGAATCATTTTTAATAGTCCTCAGGCTTCTGTTAGTGACCTCATCACTTCTGGCATGAACTATCAATAGAGGATAATAATCAGAGGGGTGGATCAGACTAGGAAGTTTTCTAGAAATATCCCTAACCTGGGCCCCAGGGAGGCAGTAGACCTCCCTACGGGTAGGGGCAAGCCAACAGATTGGGGCCTCAGTTCCTCTTAGGTGGGAGTCACCTATCACCCTCCTTTCTTTACTGGAGGAGTCAATCTTTAAGCATGGAGCTGACCACCTCCTGTCACTTACTGACCTGTCATTTACTGTTTATTCTCTTTTAAAAATAACTTGCATATTGATCCAAACTATAAAAATGAATCAAAGTACTGTGATATACCTTTTCACTGCAATTGAAGATGGTGGGTAACAGAGCACAGAACTATGCATTTGAAAAGTAGGGGATGATTTTTGGAAAGGAAAAATTAGTAGTACTTACAGCCCTTTTCCTGAGAAGAGGGATGACTATACAGATACACAGATTTTCAAAAGATGGTGCCTGAATGTAGTTCAACTTGTGCAAAACTCAACACAAACATTCACTTTGTATTGAGAATATCATATATGATCTTAGCTTAAAAATGTTTTCTTCGCAGCTTTGATTCAAGTAAACAACTCTTAATTGAAGTAAGTCTCTTGTAAACTTGCTTAGCATTTGTTTAATGCAAAATCATTTTAAGAAACTGTTTAGTTAAGCTGATGGAAAAGTAACACTTGATCCATCTCTAGATTTGTGGTCTTGGAGGCTCTTGAGTCTTGTAAGACAGTGTGACTCAGTCACATTTTTTGCTTTGCCTGATTTTCAGCATGTGGTTGTTGTGCTGTGATCATGGTTTCTATAAGGAATTTGAGTGAGGTTCTGAAGGTATGGCACTGTTGCCGCTTTTTGGTTCTTAAATTTAATAAACCTTTCTCCACTTTAAAGGGAATTATGGTTGGGGTGACTCAGCTGTCATATCTGAGAGTCGGTTGCACCCTGTATTTTATAGCTATTTTTCTTAAAACTGGCATGTTAATTTCTCCTTGTGTTGTGTGCTTTATTGCAATGAACTGATAGCTGGTTGAGCAGATGGATTCATATTGTGGAATTGCACTGTGTTCCTCTGATTGTAAAAGCTATTGTAAGGCTTGAAGCTAAATATTTTGTTATCTGGCTTTTGGCTGGTTGAACTCACTGGATTATGCTGAGAAATGTAACTTCGGTCAAGGCTGCATCCAGCTGCTGGATCAGCAGCAAGGACTCAACCGAGGCTGCTGTCCCCACATGGCATGCTATTATCTCCCTGTGTAGGGCCATGCTGGAGGGGTAATTTTCACAATTTCACAAAATTTCACAAATGCAAAGTAAAATTTCAATGCAAAATAAAAATTGCTGTTTATGTCTTTATCCTGAGTATTTATGTAGACAGTATTACTGTTTGGTGCACCACTCCCCTTTTAAATATAATGAGTTGAAGTTTCACTTGGCAGACAACCCTCTAGGACTTGAAAAGTGTTGCCTACATGCTTAGGCAATGGATGCTGGAAGCTAAGCTAGATCTGTCCAGGTGGATCCTGTATGTTATGACATGCTTCTTTCAAAGCTGAAATTACAGGTCTTAAGTTATACATAGATTTCAGTGGGGGGAGGTACAAAATTTTGTGGAAGCAAGGCAGTGAGATCTGGGCTTTTGTCTACACTGCAGTCATGACTGTAAAAATCATCAGAGGGTCTGAGAAATACTCCCATCTCTTCCTCAAATGAATTTGTGTGAATTCAAAGCTTACTTGTCCTACAGTTACAATTTAAGGAGTATTTCTAAATGTTTTCCCTTACTTAGTCATGGTTGGGCATAAGCAATGTGTGAATATACCCTGGCAATTGAAAATGAACACTTTTTAAGTTAGGAAATTTCAACATGCTTCTGAATTTTGGTACTGCTGATTTTGACCTGCTATTACACAGGTGTCAGTGAAGTGAGAAAGTCTTTTAGGAAGAGTGCAGAAAGTATCTGTACCTCATTTGATCACAGCACAGCTTTCAAATAAAGCACTGAAATAGTGAAGACTGAAATAAAGCAGTCCAGCACAGCACCTTGCTTACAATCCCACCCTGACCTGCACACATACCTCAAGTGTAACCTGATTCTTTAGGGTGGATATATTAGCTCAAACAGAAGTCCCACCACCTCCTGCGACCAGCAGTAACAACCAGGACATTGCATAGAGCAAGTACATGTTGCCCCTCACTACAAGGAAGACACTGAGGCCCTGGAGGATGTTCAGAGAAGGGCAGTGAAGCTGGTGTGGGGTCTGGAGCACAGGTTTTATGAGGAGCAGCTGAAGGAACTGGTATTGTTCAGTCTGGAGAAGAGGCTCAGGGGTGACCTCATTGCTCATTGTCTGAAGGGAGGTTGTGGTGAGGTGGGAGTCCTCTTTTCCCATGTAACTGGCAACAGGATGAGAGGGAATGGCCTCAAGTTGCACCAGGGGAGGTTCAGCTTGAATGTTAGGAGAAAATTCTTCTCCAAAAGATTGATCAAGTGCTGGCACAGGCTGGTGGTGGAGTCACCATCTCTGGAGGTGTTCAAGAAATGTGTAGGTTTGGCACTGAGGGACGTAGTGTAGTGAGAAATATTGGTGAGAGATGGACAGTTGGACTGGATAATCTTGGAGATAGTTCCCAGCCTTGGAGGTGACTGTGATTCTGCGATTTCCATGTAATGCTATGACCAGTGAAGACATCATAAAACATAGTGAGTTTCTCAGCTGACAAAGTTGTTATTTACAGTTCTGCTGTCCTTGTGTTGAGTTCAGTCTGCTGGTTTAATGTAATGTTCTCTGGTTCTTGTGGCCAAAGCACAGCATTTTCCCATGTCTGTATGTTGTCTGATGGCCTCCTAATGCACTCCTTATTCAGCTCTTTTTTTCCAGACTGTAGAATCTTTCATTCCTTTTACAGTAGTTTATTTACATCTTTGATCATACATTTGTGCTCCTCTGACTTTTTCTTCCAGAGAAATGTATCTTTTTTCCCCTGTGCAAAGGCTGAACTGGTGTGATTTTACAGATCCAACTTGGCTCTGGGTATAAGAAAAATAGAATGGGGAAAAATAATTCTTCATGCCACTGAATAATATTCCTGGAACCACATGCGCAGTGTGTGATGAGATTCCTTGTTTTTTGAGATACCTAAAGAGATACAACAGAGTTGGAAAAGATACAGTGTACAACAGCAGGAATAGTTACAGAGCTGGGTAGGAAGCGAGGTGGTAGAAAAAGTGAGTGAGAAATCAGTAAGTTGTTTTTTATAAACCAGAGTGAGAAGGGTAATTGGTAGGATTCGGTGTCTGTGATAGCCGTCATGAAATAGAGCAGAAGATGGTATAACCAGCCTTTGGGTTTTTCGGGGAAAAAGGAAGAATATTCAAGCCAGCCATAATTTAATATCCTCACAGGGGTCAGAGAGTTGCTCACATCTGCTGTCTGTCAGTGGTAACGGAGTAAGCAGTTTTGACTATGGCTTAGTCATTACTGCCAGGCTGCACTTACACGGCATGTGAGCCAACAGACTCAAAGCAATAAAAGTTTTACAGGCCGAGTAACTGAAAAACTTTAGAGGGAAATTAGACATAGATGTGACACAAAGGGCAAATTTCATATTCCGCTGAATAAAATCCACGAAGAAGTTAAAGCTCATGTCCATGATCAGGCTGCTTTGTAAATATAATATTTGTGTTCCTAACATCTTATACTTTTTATATTACTGTTAAAGAAAAAACAAAAACAAACAAAAAAAAAACCCACCACCACCAACATAGGAAAGTTCTTTAAATAATTTGCTATTTACCACTACCTTGTCCTTGACTCGCCCAGCTTACCACAGAAGAATGTGTTGCAGACAGAGCTGACCAGGTGACATGGATTTTGAAACGGTAAAGGCAGGCATCTGACTCAAAGTAGTGACTGGATGAAAAAAGAGATAGAAACTCGGACAGAGTTTCATAGACAACTTTGCTTTAGTTAAAAAAGAGATCAGAATTGAAGTCGTGGTTTGACTGGCATATATTTGTACCTTGAGCACAGGAGGTTTCATCTCCATTGACTGCAGATACTAGTAACATGATAGCATCTGTTTGGAATCCTGGTTTTAGGAGCTCTTTTATATGTTTAATCATAATTTCAAGTGTTTTCAATATTATTTTTTGCTCTCAGGCAACCAGTTGCTAATCGCAGCTCTGCAACTGTGTTTGTATGATGGCTGCAACAGTTTTTGTTAAGGTCTTTAGGGAAGAATTAGCTTAGTCAGCTGGCAGCAGGACTCTCTAGGAAACTGATATATGGGCAGTCCATGCCTCTGGCTTGTAAAACTGGAGGGAAGGGGAGAGAGAGTGAATTAAGAAGTGTTAGAGGTAACTTGAGGACTAGGGGAAATTACCTTAGATAAGGTGTTTCTAGGTCAATCATTCTCATGTATCAAAGGGAAGAGGAAGAGTTGCTTTGACCATGGTATGTAAGTTACTGAAATTCTTCATCCACCTGTTCAAGAATTTATCAAGATTCGGTGCTTGAAAGCTCATGCGTAATGAATTCAAATAGTACATAAGCATATATTTTAATAGTTATTACTAATAGTTATTAGCTATAAAGGAAGTCGGATTTTTGCATCTGACTCCTGACATCTGCTGTAGTGTCTGCACTTAAACTAATCTTCAAAAGCTCCTGCAGAGCTTTTAAAGCTCCAGTGGAGAGAAATGGGCAATTTTTAGGGTAACATGAGTGTAACTCTAGTCAATTGTTTGCGTGATCCACTAAGAATATCTCAAGTAACAGTGTATGATCTGTTTGCACCTAGCACATCCTACTGGAAGACTTGCCTTAGGGCAAGTGCAGCAGCAAGATTTTGCAAAGTTAATCTGTTGATCTCTCGCCAAATGAATGGCAACTATCTATGAATGCTTTCCTAGAACACCACTGGGCTTCCCCAAGCTGGATCAGGTATGAGCGACCTGGGAGACTCAAAGGAATGCTGCTACATACAATGAAAAACTCCAGCAAATGCTGAGCTGGACTGCAGTTTTGAGCTGAAGTGTCTATCCTCAAAGGACTGCCAAAACAAGCTGTGTTCTATCAGGACATGTGTCAACAATCACTTAAAGTAATGGATCCCTTTTGGTGCTTCCTGCAGTGTTAAGGGTTATTACCCACAAATATCAGAATGCTTTTAATGAAGCATTTTTAATATACCAAAAAGAGAAAATTTAGTACAAATTTATTTTATTTAAAATAGTGTCAAAATAATTGCAGTATTGAAATGTATTAGTTCAACAAAAACTAAAGACAAATCTTAAAACTCTGGAAACTTAATCCAATGCTAATATACGAACCTTCCCTTATTACACAATTACTTTGTTTTCTAGGTAGCTAAGGTTTCAAATGTTGTAATTGCAAATAGATTTATAGTACAGAACATTGTCATCCAACCTTTAAAGATTTTCAGATTGTTCTGTTCCATTCTGGGAGATGATAAGGATCTCTAATGATAAATATATATATGCATGTATACATAGTTTAAATTCTAAGTAAGGCAACTTTGCAGAATTTCTTAAATTAAGCTTCTTTAAAGCTCCAAAAATTTTCCAATTCAGTTATAATCTATTCAGTGCCTCAGGGCAGCATGTTAGAGGCAGAAGAACTGTCAGAATATGATCAATTTCTGTTAACTTCATGGGGCTAGAAACTCCACTGTGTTATCAATTGCATGATATACATGAATCTAGAGCTGTATATTTTATCAAAGCTATCGTGTGTCTGTGTGGAATACAGTTCTGTCATATGATACTTTCTTGCCTTCCTTACACAAATATTCTCCTGTCTATAGCATCTTTATTGTCCCTTCCAGAGGAGGTCAGAAGGAGAATAGAAAAGGAAGTTTAAAATACTATGGCCTTACCCATGAGAAATGATGCACAGCATGCAAAAAAGACTGAAATGTTAAGTAGTAATTTAAGTTCATTTTTATCTTCACACCAGTCAGGATATGCCTATATTTTTATTACAAATCAGCAGAAGCAGGAAAAAAAACACATAAAGCCACACAAAAAACCAAGCCCTTCAAGTGCTCCTGGTTCTCAGATCAGAAGCACAGCTGAATGCTGAAGCTCACTTGAATGTGTTACTCCAGACACCCCCTGGCAGCTCTAATGCTTTTTAGCGGATGGATGCTGGTGTTAAACCTGTGTGTGTACATGCCAACGTAATTATGTGTGTTTGCTTCAGTGAAGGCTTAAGAGAACCATGCTCTTAAATCAAGAAAAGGTACAACAAGGGCTGTAACATTCTAGTGGGTCAAATTCCACTAGCTCAGAACAGGAGTCACCCTGTGGGTATCCAGGAAGGGTTTCTTTTCCCGGTGCAGTCCCAATTTAGATACCTGACTATCAGGGGCTTTTACCTAAAGATCACATGTCACTGGCACAAGACCTAGAATTTGTTCAGTGATTTTTGGTGTCTACTACAATGGAACTCCATCCCACTGAAACCTTAAGTGAACTTCTGCAATACAAATGTTAAACAGTGAGCGCTGCTATTGAAATCAAGGGGAATAAATGGTAACTCAGGTGAAAATGTGAGTTATCATCAAGGGCTATTGTTCTTCTGTGAAAAATTAAAGCTATTACAGCTGTTACTTTGTCTCACGTTCTGATTACTGAAGTGAATGAAAACACTTCACCAGTCTCATTTTGTGAGAAGGAAAACTGAGTGTAAGGAGGGTACTGTCACAGATTCAGAGAGGATAAGATGGTGAAAATAGCTAGCATGGAACTGGTTTCAGTAACAGAGTTTGCATGAAAGCTATCAGGTTTTGGGGAATAATATTACAATTACAATGCAATTTTTTTTACTAGTTCTTTCCTTTAGACAGCTAGACAATGGTATAAATAGGGCAAAACTTATGCTGAAATCACGGAGATTCATTTGTTCTGGTAGAAATAAACAATATTGAAATAAAAGGAAATAACTTTTACCAGCACGGAATGAAGACTTTATGATCATTTTATTTGTTGACAGTGATTCAACTCTAGTTGACAGAGAAATGTGATTGTTCCCAGTGTCAGTAAATGACATGCTGCTGCTATTAAACTAACCCATATAAAGCTACATTTCACTATATTGTGTCAGAGTGGTATAGCATTGCTTATACTATTTTTTCTTTATTGATTTCTAGTTTTATCACTTGATTTATTACATGTGTTCAATTTCAGGACTGTTCTGAACATGCCACAGTGAGAGCTCTGAATAAGTGAATTAGATGTTCCAATTAAATCTAAAATCAAATGGAAAAATAGTTGTAGGCAGCTGAAAAGTCTTTGTGCCACATTGTGTCTTGTTGCCTTGATAAGTCCATACAGAAGAGAGAGAGTTGGAGCTGTTCAGCCTGGAGAATTGTAGACTCCAGGGATACCTTATTGCAGCCTTTCAATATCTAAATGGGAGCTATAAGGAAGAAGGGAACAGGCTCTTTAGCAGGGTGATAGGACAAGGGGAAATGGTTTCAAACTAAAACATAGAAGATTTAGATTGAATGGAAAGAAAAAAAAAAAAAGAGGAAAAATAAAGTTGTTTACAGTAAGAGTACTGAAGTGCTGGAACAGGTTGCCCAGAGAGGTGGTAGATGCTGCCCCATCCTTGGAGACATTTAAGGTCTGGCTGGACCAGGCTCTGAGCAACCTGATCTAGCTGTAGATGTCCCTGTTCATTGCAAAGGAGCTGAAATGATATTTAAGGGTCCCTTCCGACTCAAATGGGACTATAATAATTAAAGGTGTTTTGTTTTTTTTTTATCACTTTAGGATACTAGAAAGTTTTCTCTGTCTTCTTTTTGGAATCAGTTGCAATCATTTGCAGTTAGCATAAAGTTTAATTTAACTTTCACTTACATCTGTTTTCTCATGGTTTTCCTGATAGGTAGATACAATTCTGACGCAGGACGTACAGGTTTTCAATAGCAGTTTCAAGGCATTATTTGCTTGTAATTCTGTACTGACAGAGAGTCAGAGTCATGGGTAGCAGTTCCATAGAACTGACTGTTCTTTCAAATCTAACATATTTTTTGAAGCACAAGGGCAGATAATACTTCAGTTGCTTTCAAGAGTAAGACAGGTAGACATGCAGTGGTAATTATTTAGTCCTTTATAGGAATGCCAACATTACCTTAGACTTACTTAATCAAACCTAATAGAGTGAGGTGCATGAGCATACGTACACAAGCCGAGGCAATAGTAATTAAGTCCACAATGGCAAACTGTATCATTGGAACTAATTATGCACCTTTTTTCTAGGATACAGCACATCTCTTACAAGAATAGCTTCATTTTTTGAACAAATTTGAGGTACATCTGCGTAGCTTCAAACCTGGCGGATATTGTTTGCATGTGTTATCATGCCCAAGTGATTTTACTTTCTAGTTACGCATTTCAATCTTCATAAATGTCGTCTCATAGAAGTAACTTTTATCAATGTTCTTCATTAGACCATAAATGAAGGGTTGGAGCAGATGAACAGAAGTGTAGTATCTCTTCTTTGAATATTGTTCTTACATATATATCCTTACATGTTCATGGAATAGAGATTAATATATGCCGTAAATACTATTCCAACCCAAGGGAACAGTTGAGTCAAAGAGAAGCCTGCAAAATATTGAACATACCAAAGCATGCTAAAATCAGGGTTACTACTATGCAGTGCTTTGGAAGTCGTTGTGCAGCACATGGAATAGTTTAGCTACAGTCATTATTTTGTATGAAACATTAGCTTTTCTTTTCTCAGACTATGTGGCATTAAACTCAACTTTAAGAGCAAACAATAGGTGGTTGCGTATGTTGGTTTAAAAGCGCAGTAGGTGCTCCTTTTCATAACCTCATAGCTTGAGTGATGTTACTACAGTTTTATTATAGGTAGTAGCCAGGTCCCTTTTTCTTTCTCTTCTGTAAATACTTTGTCCTCAAAATATGACCTACTTTATTTTGTGCTTAGGTTTCATGTAGTCCTTATAACAATCAGGTACAGCAGAAGGTGCCACGTTTATCTCATGCAGAGATTTGTGCCGATTCCATCTGCTGGTAGAGTTTACCCAGGGCTCCGAACAGGAAGGTTTGCTATATTCCAGGAATTTTTCCCTCTTCTTCCCCCCTGCTTTTCACTCTGTACACACACTGTGCATGCTTTTCAGATCAAGTAAGTGAGAGGCTGGGTGACAAATGAGACTGAAAGCATCTGTTTCTGCTTCTATACTGGAAGTGCTGTGACAAAAATATACTGTATTTAGTTTGGAGATAATTTCTTACTGGCTGAAATGTCCCTGAAATTAGTCTACTACTGAAAATAAATTTTGTGTTTTATCTTAGACTAAAAGTAGTAACATGGAAATATGGTAGAAGACACAGAAATGCCTTGAAAATATGTAAAACAAAAACAATAAATCCAAATTTTCGTAGCAATATACTGAACAGAGTTTTTTAATTGGGTGTGAATATATATACATATATATATTTATGATGGTAGTATTGAAGAATGGGACTTTTCTGTATGAGTTTCAGCTTAGGAACCTGCATTTGCAAATATATTCCCTTAAAATTAGTCATCTCAGAATCTGAATTTCAAACACACAGCATTTAGGATCTTAACTAAATGTGAGGGAGGTGATTGTCTCTGTCTAATCAGCTCTTGTAAGGCCCATATGGAGTACTGCGTCCAGGCCTGGAGCCCCCAGTACAAGAAAGATGCAGAGCTCTTGGAATGAGTCCAGAGCAGGGCCACTAAGATGAGATGATCTGAGGGCTGGAGCACTTCTGCTATAAAGAAAGGTTGAGGGAACTGGGCTTGTTTTGCTTGGAGAGGAGAAGACTCCAGGGAGATCTCATTGTGACCTTCCAATATTTGAATATGAGTGTATAAACAGGAGGGGAAACAGCTGTTTAAAAGGGTAGATAGCAATAGGACAAGGGGGAATGGTTTTAAACTGAGACAGGGGAGGTTTAGGTTGTATATTAGGTGGAAGTTTTTCACCCAGAGAGTGGTGACACTGGAACAGGTTGCCCAAGGAGGTTGTGAATGCTCCATCCCTGGAGGCATTCAAGGTCAGGCTGGATGTGGCTCTGGGCAGCCTGGTCTGGTGGTTGGTGACCCTGCACATAGCAGGGGGTTGGAATGGTCACATTTATTAGTATATTTTTCTTGTGGCCCACAATCTCTGACACAGAGATATTTATATTCCCCAGAAGTAACATGTTTTGCTCATTTGGATTACTAATGTACAACATCACAGTTGACCTTGCTGTACTCTCACAGAACTAGTGCTGTGATACACTGAAGAGGAAAAGGATTCTGATCTCAGCTGCATCATAGGAAGATACAGCCTTATGTTTGACATATTGCCAACCAACTAGAATTAAAATCTCACCTGTGAGATTCTTCACTTTTCATCAGTTTTCAGTTATGGCTGTTCTTTCATTGTGTATATACGAGACCTTCAGTAAGTACAACCCTGTAACATATATACAGTTGATAAGATGAGATCAGTGAAAAAGAGTTGTCCAATCACAGACGGGCCACAGTTCATCTGATTTGGACATGTGATGAATTTGGGCACTGATCTTTTGCTTTTTTCTGCCTAGTTGGAAGTATATTACTATAAGTGAGGTAGGATGATAGATATTGTAACCCTAACATTTCAGACTGCATCATGAGGTGTGTCTTTGATCTTACCATAAAAGAACCACAGATTCTTGTTGCAGGTTCAGGATTCACTTCTGAAGACCAGAAATGTGCAAGTTTGTCAGATCTTGTTTTAACTGAGTCTCTGTATTCTGACCAAAATAAGTTTCCTCTCTGAATTAGGCAAGTAAAGAAAAGGAAATGTATTTAATTTAAGTGTGGTTTTGCTTCACTATGAAGGTTTTTGTGGGTAAACATTGTAACTGTGAAAGAGTGATAGGAAAATCATGTTTTCTTTCTGGACAATTTTGTATTTCCTTGGGCAAAAATTAGGTTGTGTAAATATTTTGTTGTATACAAATTTCTCTGTGAAAAATTGTCATTAAAATAAGATACCTTGTGCACAAAATGCCTTCAAGTTTCTGTTTGATACCTGATGAGAATACTGCTATTGTCATCAGATGTGTGTGGCTTGTTTAACAGAGTGTCTTGTATATACGTAACTAGCTGTAGAAGAATCTGTAAAACTGAAATTCTTTCAAACAGAAGTTGTTTCTATGAAAGGAGGTCTTGGTATTCTCTTTATAGCAACAAATGGGAAAAGTGCTTCTACTAAAATGAGAACTTTGACAGGATAACTTTTTGTAGCAGTTCAGAGTTACTGAGGTGCTGTATTATCAGCAAAAGTTTCCATATGACTTTAAAGTTTATCTGTATAATTGGTTTCCTACAACAGGTACATGGAGATGTCCTTGTGTGTTATGCAGTAAACTTCAGAATTGTTATTTTAGCATGTCAGCTTGCTCTAATGCATTTTCAGTTGGATGGATTATGTTAATAATTCTATATGAAATTTTAGTTGAGTCTGTTCAGTTTTCTGATTTCTATTTTCTGACATTTCTGGTTTTCTAAGTTCTGGTAGTTTCCTCCTTCACAAAATTGGGGTAGAAAAATGAAGACAAAACTCACTACATAAATAATTCTTCCTTTGTTTGAAGGTTCAAGCTCAAGTGCGGCATGCTAAACTCAACTTTGACAAACTGAAGACTGATGTCTGTCAAAAAGTTGACCTTTTGGGAGCAAGCAGATGCAACCTTCTTTCTCATGTATTAACAACATACCAGGTATCGCAAAAACCCAACCTGTTAACCTCCAAAATAAAGATTTCCTGTTAATATATGTTTTCCTACGAGGTTTCCATGGCATTATTCAAATATGAGAATATATTACTAATACTGAAGTGAAGATGTAAACTTTGTGTGAAAAACGGATTCATGTTTAAGATAACACTGCACTGAAATTTTACCCCTTGGCCTTACAGACAACACTTCTACATTTTTGGGAAAAAACTTCGCACACAATGGCAGCTATCCATGAAAGTTTCAAAGGTTATCAGCCATATGAATTCACTATGCTAAAGGTAAGGAATATATAGGCATATTTGTCTTCCCATTAGTAACAAATAGCAGACCATAGAATGATATTGAAAACATTTGTGTTTTGTTGGATCATGGAATGGCTTAGGTTGGAGGGAACCTTAAGGTCATCTAGTTCTAACTCCCCTGCCATGGGCAGGGTTGCCAGCCACTAGAACAGGCTGTCCAGGATCCCATCCAACCTGACCTTGAATGCTTCCAGTAATGGGGCATCCATAACCTCACTGAGCAACCTGTTGTAGTGGTTAAACAGGTTAAACAAGTTGAACAATCCCAGCTCCCTCAGCGTATCTTCACAGGGGAGATGCACCAGTCCTTTGGTCACCTTTGTGGCCTTCCTCTGGACCTGCTCCAACAGCTTCACATTCTTAATGTACTCCATATGGGGCCTCGCACTTGGCCTTGTTAAACCTGATTAGATTCTTGTGTGCCCACTTTTTGAGCATGTCCAGATCCCTGTGGTTGGCATCCCTCTTTTATGTTGTGTCAGCTGCATCACCCATGTTGGTGTCATCTGCAAACTTGTTGAGGTTACACTCAATCCCATTGTCTATGTTGTTGATAAAGACATTGAAGAGCACCAGTTCCAAGATGAACCCCTGATGAAGACAGCTTGTGATCAGTTTTCACCTGGATGTAGATTGATTACAACCATCTGGCTGTGACCAGATAGTAGAAACTATGAACCTATAGTTCCCCAGGTCTTTTTTTTCTCCCTTTCTTGAACATGGGAATGATGTTTCCATTTTTCCAGTCCTTGGGGGCTTTGCTTGACATCCACTGCTTTTCATATAAGATGGAGAGTGGCTTGGCATCCACATCAGCCAATTCCTTCAGAACCCTGGGATGCATGTTGTCTGGCCCCATAAACATTCATCATTCTTGAGACTGTCTCAGACTTACTCTTCTCTTACATTCTAGAGCATGAAATCATGTGGTAAAGGGTGAGATAATTTTAAATGCTCGTTTTCTTCTGAACTACCTCCTGTGAATGACTTCAACATACTCTAAATCTGAAATTAAGTTAGGAGTCTGTGATGGAGGAATAAAATCTATATTGTCTGCACGCATAACAAGCACTCAGTGGAACAGAAAATAACTATAAAAGTGATTGTAGTATGTTTGAGGTGCAGCCCTAAGTTTGTTAATGAGAATCATAACCGTTTTTATTGCTGGCCTCCTGCTCTGAAAATATGTGATTTCCTGTTTTTGCAGTTACATATATGCTGAAATGTAATGGTAATCAGAGGTTAGTTTTATATTACAGTTTCATTCTTGCAGAAGACAGCTGCTTGGGGATAAGACTATGCTGTTGCCTTATAATATCAGTTCTTTATTTCTTGTGGTCTCTAGGGTGTGGGATTGTTTCTTGTGAAGTATAATTAGTGGCTGTAGGTGATCAAGAATAAGTGCAGTTTCTAATGAGTAATCTTCTGGTGTAGAAGTTTACTTGAGGATGTTGTATCTGCTGTTCACTTTAAGCACTGAAAACATACAATTGGAATATATAATTGTTTAAAATATACATAGGATATTTTAATGTGGCCATTTCTACATGTTTAGTTGAGAGTTGTCTCTTAGAATATTTTTCATTGTCTTGATTCTCAGAAGGGATATTTTCTAAGGGAAAATATTCAATTTGGTGCTTCCAAATCATAGTTCTGATAGCGGCACTTTAATGCTACTCATACTTCATTTAGAAGTAGCTCTTCTGAATTAAACTGAACATACATATGTGGAGGATCAGCATTTTGCTTCAAAACAAGAATTTAAGGGAACAGTGTTACTATTTGACTTAGATGTGTTTTGTCTTACTGAAAAATTAGAAGGTGCCGCTTAATGGAAAAAATGGAAAATTACTGTTTGCATTTTGTAGTATAAGCGTACTAGATTTACCTCAGGAAAGAGATTCTTAAGTGGCTCTCAGGGTTGTTTCTGGAAAGAAAACATTGTCTTTAGAGATGGCTGCCAAACTCCCTTAATGAAAAGCAGCCCATTTGTTTTCTTTGCTTCAGGGTATATGCTGAGAGTAGTATAACTCTGCTATTGCAGCTGTATTTCCTAACTGTTGATTTTATGCTTGATGAAAGATTATTATTAATGTGCTAACAAACCTATGTATCGTGATGTAAAAATATCCATTACTGTAATATTAAAGATGATGGGCTGCTGCTTTGGTAATACTCTGAAAGTTTCATTGTCTTTAAATTACTACATATCAAATGTATTCAAATTTATTTCAGGGGCTGCTTTTCATAAACGATGCCTCTTCCAAATTTCTGTCACTGTTTATTTGCCTTAGTTACTTAATTAGTATTTGATCAGATTTTTTACATTTCAGTACTATAATGCTAAACTTTCTGAAGACTTCATATGAGTCCAGAAACAGTGCTAGCCGTCGTAAGGGACTCAAGAGGCCTAAATCTCAGTGCATCCATTTATTTTGGGTGCAAAATGGACTGCTGCTGCGTCTGCTGCTTATATGGTTTGGAGAACCAAGCCCAAGTAGCTACTTTAATACTATTACCTTCTGCTGACCTTTGCTGTTGTTTCATTTCCATTTGCTGCACTATGACTTTATTCCCTAGGCAAGACTGTGTATAATTTTGTATCTCCAGGTGCTTTTTTCTTCTTCACGAACCTCTTTGAGGAAATTCTAAAGCCGCTTTGCTTTCCTCCTTCCTTTCTGTCTTCCTTCCAAATGAAGCATATTCAAGTATTTGTCTCTTCAATGGTGTTGTGCTTCTCCATATGTTGTTACAAGGACATGGGATGTCTCCCTTGCTCCTGGAGCTGCCCTTAGCTATGTTACATTGATTCTTTCTTATAGCGAAGAATCAGAATATCCCAAGTAGGAGGGGACCCAGAGGACCATCAAGTTCAACTCCTGGCTCCACACAGGGCCACCCAAAATTCAAACCCTGAGTCTGAAAGCATTGTTCAAATGCTCCTTGAACTCGGGAAACTTTGGACTATGACCATGGGAACCCTTGGGCAGCCGGTTCCATGCCCACCACTCTCTGGTGCAGAACCTGACCCCCAGCTGCTCTTCCCTGGACACAGCTCCATGCTGTTCCCTTGGGCCCTGTCACTGTCACAGGGCAGAGCTCAGTTCTGTCTCTCTACTCCCTCTGAGAAGCTACAACCACCATCAGACTCCTCTTCTCTGGGCTGAGCAAACCCAAGGACTTCAGCCAGTCGTCATACACCTTCCCCTCTAGATTCTTCCCCATTTTTGTTACCCTCATTTGGATGTTCTCTAATAGTTTTATGTCCTTCTGGTTTTGTGGTGCCCAAAACTGCATGCAGCACTTGAGGTGAGGCTGCACTGAAGCAGGAGTGTCTAAGTTGTTCAGGTCACTTGGGAGGAACTGTAGGCAAACTGAGTGCATTGCCAACACTCCAGTAATTTAAATAGAGGACAGGTTTTGCATGGAGTCTAGGTCATTTTGGCTGGACTTGAAAGAAACCCAAATCGAGGTAAAGTAGTTTTGTAAGTGAGAGGCAGTCAGCCTAGGAGCAGTGTTTTAACTGGAATCCAGATTAACTTGGCAGTGCAGAAATCCTGTGGATAGCTGGGATATTTATGTGAGTAATGGTAGCTAGCAAAGTATTTTTGGGTGACTTTTGATTATAGAGACAGGGAGTAGGCACAATGAGTGGCCCTACAAGTGTGTACAATCTTACCAATTTTTATAAAAGAGAATTAATGAAACTAGGAAGAAAGCTTTTCAGGCATGAGACACTCAGCCATGTATTTGTGTGGCTCACAAAGTCCATTTGAGTTCTCACAAGCGTCCAGACAGGTTTTGTGAAGTTAGACATCTGTTTCTTCTCAGCCAATGAAGTCAGTGACGTTTCATACACCAAGCTGAATGAAGCATGCTTCCTTTTGTCCACATTCAGACTGTGTCTTTATAGACTTGTTTAATCATTTTACTTCCTAAGTGATGGGAGTGCTTCCCTTCTTCAGACATAACCTAAAACGATTAACAGAATGTCACAGTGCCATTTGTATGCATGTTTACAATAGTTACACATTACTGTGCATTCATGTTCAGAAGACAGTTTGCAGTAGCTTTTAGCACTCATTTTTATTCTGTATTTATTCTCTATTTTTTATCATTTTAGAAATATACCTCAGTTCATAGTGCACATTAAAATGTGGAGTGGAGGGAGATAGGGGAAAGGATATTAGTTTAACTATTTGCTGCTAGAATTGATGGAAATATTGCCTAAATGTAAAAACGATTAGTTACATGCTCGTTTTAAAATGTGGCTGCTGATTTTCAGCAATGTTTTGTTGTAATTTCCATTTAAACTGAAGCTATATTTCAGAGCTGTATTTATTATTCTAATACAGGAAAATAGTGACTCGGAATATTATCATTCTGTTTCCTTCCTAAGGTACTTGTGAACTCAATTTCTATATACTGTTTCCGTGGTTTGATCACAGTCTTTTAAAAATGGATTTCCTGAAACACTCTTAAACAATGAAGGAAGCATTATGATACAGTTTCATTAGGAAGGATGGCAATTTCTCCATAAAAAAGAAGTAAAACCTTTCATTGGTGGATATGCAAAAGATTTTACTTCTGATAACTCTCTAGGTTGTATAATTAGGCAGTAGATAAGTAGCCCTGTTTGTTATTCTAAACCATAACATCCTGCTGGGGGTAGGCTCTGTGCTGCTATGCTTGGCCACAGAGCACCACACACCATTGCAGCTTCACCTCCTGAGTGCAGTGAACTTTATGGTCTATGTGAAGATGTCTAAGATGCTTCAGGTGCCAGTAGCAGTGCTGTCTTTCTTTGCACAGCAGTTCTGTGCATATTGTTTTGTTTTTGAATTCAGGTCCTCTCAGGATCAAGTAAATAATCCCCACCAATTTTAATAGTACAGGAGGTACAATCTAGCCAGCACCTGGGTTGCAAACACAGCTAAAGGGTAACATAAACTTTCATCTAGCTGAGGTGGCTCGTATCTGTTTTTCAGAATCCAGGAAGTACACTTATAAGTGGTTTTGATTTTGCACGGTTATAGTGTTGGAAAAATACAACAACCATAGAGTACGGTACCTTTCTTTAAGGCCTCTGGTTATTGATGCAGCCTTTGTGATCCCTTGTTCAACATACGATGTCTGCAATGCTCTAGATGCGTGTGGCAAATTAATCTGTGGTTCTAGGTAGAAGTATTAATACACAGAGGGAAAAAAATCCAACTGCAGTATCCAACAAGTCCATTAGTTTGGTTTCTAAAACAGAAGTATAAATATGCTTGTACACACAAGTGCTAGCAGAAACAGAAACTGGAATGCCCCTTCTAGTGACTGACACATTCTGGTTAACAGGGCAGTGCAAACAAGACCTATGGCCTGTGGGAATATTTTTCTCATAGCAGGTGGGCTGGGGGCAGTAACCTTTATTCCCTAGGTGAGTTGGACTTAGTGGACATGTTAAATACTATCTTCATTTAAGTTTTCATAAGCAACCCTGATTAATGGACAAGATTGATTACAGGGACAACTAGCAGTATATTTATCAGTTCTGTAATTTCAGTGAGCATACAGTGCTTCATATCTTGGCTTGTTCGTGCACCCAACTTTTGCATACAAAAGTACTGGTCATGAAACTGCTGTTATCTTATAGCATGGTCTTTCACATTGTAAGGGGGTAAGTAGGCTGTGTAATATCACACTCGGCCTCTTACCCAACGATCTGAGATTTAAACTCTTGCTTTCAGGTTCAGAGTATGAGGGGTACCTTCCTATTTCACTGCAGTTCCTCAGGTCCAGTGAATAGTTGGGTCAGGAAAAAAAGAGAATAAAGAAGCAGTATGAGAAGCAAATAGACTTAAAAAGTGAATCTATTTGTTCTATTTGTATCAGATGTATTTTTGACACTAAATTATGTAGTCTTCATAGTCTTGTTTGGCCTTACATGACACACCTTTGCTTTCCTGAATCTTTTTTTCTTCTCTCTCTTCATTTACGTAATGAATATAATGTAGAGTTTGCAAGATCCTGTGAATAAACTAAGAGAAAGAGCAGAAAAGGAGGACCTGCAAACTGAGAGCACCGAATCAGAAGATCAGCAGAGTCAGTAAGTCATATATACCATACCTCAATAAGTATCACTATCCATGTATAACCTGCTTTCTAGTTATAGAAGCCTCCAAACATTTAAAATTGGTAATATAGATGCAGTTAATTTGATCACATCAGCAACAAAGTAAGCTTAATGCAAGCTTAAAATGCTGTATTGTGTGTATGAAAATTAATAAACCTTAAGAGGAAATAAAGAGCTTGGAAAAGATCCATTAAACCTTATATGTTTCTCATCTTTCTTAGCCATATCTTTATTTTTCAGCTTTTGCTTCATTTTTTTCTTTAGTAAAAAATGGTAAGCAGCATCATATGAGATATGTGAGCATTCTGTTTCTCCCTTCAGCAGCATCTCCTTTCACCTGGGAATAGGATATGGATTCCTGATTGCTTTGAGCAGCAATTAGTTTTTGTAATGTATACAGCATTGGTTAGTAATCCAATGAAGCAGGAGGTACTTAGTAAAAAGTGCATTTAAGTGTGCTGATGCTATCAAGGTTTGGGTTACCTGTAGCTCTGAGGTGAGAGAGACTTATGAATGGGCTGCTATAGAGACATAAGAACAGGAGAATGAGATGTGATCCCTCCCCTACGGGACCATCAGGATTCAGTTGCGAGGAGATGCTGTGTTGATATAATCCTGCTGCCACCTGTTGTTTTGACTGTCCATGGTTAAGTGAAGCACCCAGCTAAGGATCAGTTGTCAAAAAGCAGAGAACAGCTTGAGTGATAATTAGTGGATTTTGCTAGGCTATTTATAATAAAAGTTATTTTACTTGTTTAGATTCATGTCCACTGCCCAAAACAGAATACTCTATGCTTTCATCACAAGTATTTTCTTAGGTGAAGAATGAAAAGGTGGCAGGTTCTGACAGTTGGTCTTCAATCTTATTTTGATTTTCAACAGACTTCTTCCAATACAAGAATAAAATTCAGCAATAAACCAACTTATACAGCATAAGCAGGAGTCCATCTGAATTACTGTTTATTTGTTATCATTATGATTCTGTAATGATGTGACCAAAAAGACAGTAATACATTTGCTATCCCTAGAGTTTTTTTCTTAATGTTGTTTCTTACTCTTTCAAATTAAGGTTGATTTCCTTAGATGAAGAGAGCCATACCAAGGAACCAGACTATTCAGGTATTTTATTTCATGTGTTCACAACTTCATAAATGCAGTATATGTTGTTTTCTTTTTTGTTTGTTTAATTATGTTTAGGTTCAATAAGCAAATCCCTACAAATGCATAAAACTTAATGCCAGGAAGATCTGTTAAACATAATGTCTTATGTATTGTATCCCACTGCATTACACTCAGTTACTTGCAGACAGGTCAAATAGATTGCTTTCCAAAGCATAATTCATACGCTGAGCACATCCTTGAGGAGAGGATTTACTGATCTGTAGAAGTCACGACAGGGAAACCATGCCACATAGCGTGCTAGTTTATTCCAGTGATTAAACATCCACTGTGTTAATAACTTCGTGAATTCAGTGGAACTTATAGGTGAAAGCTGGGCAAAGTCATATTCAACTTCTGCCAGTGACTTGATATGTGATTGTTACCCAGTGACACACAGTGAAAGAATGGAAGGCGATGGAGGGAAATGACAGAAAGTGAAAATGTGGTTAGGTATTAGGAAGAGTGTTCTCTGCAAGGGTGGTGAAGTGTTGGAATCAGTCCTCACAGAAACTGTGAAATCATCATTCTTGGAGATGTTTGAGGCACGTCCCTGGGAAGCCTGGTCCAACTTTGTAGCTGGCTCTACTCTAAGGAGTGGCTCACAAGATGACACCCAGATGTCCATCCAACCTAAGTTATTCTATTCTGTGACTTTAAAGTGTATCTTTGTGTACTAATTTAATGGAGAATCTTCCTGTTTGTATCCTCCTCATGATGTGCTAAACATACTGATAGCTGTAATACATCTTCTCTAGTCCATTAGTTTTGAAGTTTTTGTTTCCATTCCCTTGTCCACCGTCACTTTTAATATTTGAGCAGTATTATTGTACAAGACATTTCTGATATTGTTTTCACCAATAGTGTTTCTAGAAGGTAAAATTCCTGTTTCTACTCATTGCCTTCTTTTTTTTTCCATTTCCAGGAATATCTATTTTTTCAGGCACGTCAAGTTAGAAGCTCATCTTTAATTTTTTCTTTTTCTTGTTTACGAAAGCATAGTTCATTTTCGTCACAGATTTCCAGGACTCATTCTTCCATTCTGAAGCATGGCTTATATTCTTTATTCCTGGAGATATATCTTAGGAATTAGTGGTATTAAATTCTCCAGCTTGACTGTAGTAACTGAGTGACTGGCCTGAATGATCGCCTCTAACAGTCTGGAAATTGTTTGCACTTTTTTTTTTTCAAGAGGGATTCTGTGTTTACTTCCAGATGGCTGCTAAAGCCATTGAAAAGCAATGAATATAACACTAAACCTTGCAGATCTAAACTGGAAACACTTCTACTTTGCAATTATTTTTGCCAACAACTTCTTTTGACATCTGTTAGTTGTCATGTTTCTAATCCATTCAATATGTTTCTTATAGGTATTACGCAGTGCTAACTTTCTAGCTGGAAGATTGCATAGTGGAAAGTCTACTTGTTTCTAAACAAATTTCCTTACTAAAAAAGGCTCATGGTTTTATCAAATAATTGAATTAGTTGGTTTTGTTGCTATTGTTTTGGTTTGATCTCTGCTTTTTGTTTTCAAACTGAGCACATTTTCCATAAAGCTACATTTTATTACAGGAGCACTTGTACTCCTGTTCTTTTACCTAGGAGTAATGATGATCTACCAGCCCATAGTTACCTACAATTATTTGAATCACTGTGTTAGTTATTCTTTTTTTGTCTGTGAGTTTTCTTTAATTGTGGCGCCACATCAGGACAATTTTTTGGCATTTAGAAGTTTCAACCATTTTTCAGTTAAGCAATCGGATACTTATTTTACCAGATATTTTAATATTTTTGAATATAAGAACCTGACTTTAAAGTATTTTCTTAGCAGGCATTGCCTAGAATTGTTCTCACTTGCTGAAATATTTGACAGCTCATAAGTATTATCCACAATATAAATACCTTGTTGTGTCTCTTTCTTCTTCAGCTCTAGAAGGAAATGAAGTATTTTGGAATACTTCTGCTAAATTTTTCCTCTTCATATACTAGAAAGTGTCTGGCATTGTTAAGACTGTTTTGTTTTTTAAAGTATATCTGTATATTCTAAAAAAATAGACAATGTGCCACTAGTGATGGAACTGTTTCTTCACAGCTCTCCTCATCAATTGCTTCCACTTCTTAACTTCCAGTTTGTATAATGGACTGATACGTAGTCAAGAGAAGCAGTTTAAGGAGTTATGAAATACTGAATACTTTTGTTCTCTCTTCTGCCCAGTGGAAGTACAGACTTATTAAAAATTCATCTCTGCTTCTGGAAGGAAGTGGACATCTGTTCAGTTCTTGGGGTTGCCTCATTTGGTTGCACGTTGCCTGGAGATGGGCTTGTGCAGCAGGTGGTGATGGAGAGGAAGATTTCGCCTTATTATTCAAAAATTTTACTTGTTTAAAAATGCTCAGATCTTGGGTCTTTTACCCATTGTGACCAGGTTAATTTTGAGCATGAGTAAGAAATGTTGCATGTTGAATGTAGTGACATTATCAACATGTTCTCGTTCCATCAATACCATCAAGTGCTGAGTGTGATTTGATGTGTTTATGTATCTTGATCACAGCTCATGATGGCAAGGATACCCTGTCCAAGTTACAAGGAAATTGTAACCACAAGCAGAACTCAGGTGAGGTGTCTTAAGAAACTACATCTAGATGTATACAGCGTGATTGTCAGTGTACTGCAAGTCTCCTATTACTTTTAATTTTTTTCTTCCTTTTTTGTTCTTAGGTGCTGTAGATGACCTATTAGACCTGCAACCTGAAAAAAATGGTATGAAACATTTGTGCATATTTGTTTCATTTTCTTTTCAATTATAGGTACCATTTATAATTTTAATCTTAGTTGTTTATCACTTTCATAATCTGAAAGGTTGATATGTTTCTTAATGGAATTATTCAGTTGCAGTGTTTAAACAGCATTAAAGGAAGTTCAACTTCATAACCATGCAGAGGCACTGTACTTGATGTAAGAATATAAAACACACCCTTACTGGGGATAAAAGGTTCCAACAGGTGATTCAAGGTTATATTGGATTGGTTGTATTAATTGGTTTGCTCTATTGAAGCAGGCTGCATTATGAACCTTACCTCTCCTATAACTTCTTGCAGTTTCTGCATTAAAAAGGGTGGCCAGCAGGGAGAGGGAGGTGGCTGTCCTCCTGTACTTGGCTCTTATGAGGCCCATGTGGAGTACTGCATCCAGGCCTGGGGCCCCCAGTATGAGAAAGATGCGGAGCTCTTTGAACGGCTCCAGAGGAGGGCCACTGAGAGGATCACAGGGCTGGAGCACCTCTGCTATGAAGAAAGGTTGAAGGAACTGGGCTTGTTTTGCTTGGAGAAGAGAAGGTTCCAGGGAGATCTCATTGTGGCCTTCCAGTACTTGAAGGGAGCATATAAACAGGAGGGGGAACAGCTGTTTACAAGGGTGGATAGTGGAATAGGACAATGGGGAATGGTTTTAAACTGAGACAGGGAGGTTTAGGTTAGATATTAGGAAAAGGTTTTTCACCCAGAGGGTGGTGACGCACTGGAACAGGTTGCCCAAGGAGGTTGTGGATGCCCCATCCCTGCAGGCATTCAAGGTCAGGCTGGATGTGGCTCTGGGCAGCCTGGTCTGGTGGTTGCTGACCCTGCATGTAGCAGAGGGATTGGAACTAGATGATTTTCAAGATCATTTTCAACCCAGGTCATTCTGCGATTCTGTGAGTCTATGAGCCCTTCACTTAGCAACACAATAGTAACCACTACTTTTATATCAAAATTAGAGAAATTAAAAACAAAATATTTAATTCTTTTAGAAAACATTTAAGAACTAGTAACTTCTTTCAGCCCCATAGTTAATTAAATCTGCTGTGTTGTTCTCAGATATTCATGAGAATTAAGACGTTAATTCCAGGTTCTATTCCTGTCCTTACACTTTTGTTAGGTTAGCAGCAGCTCAAGGAGATATGCTGTTCTTTTCCAAAGGGTGCTGTTTTACTTGCCAGAAGTTTTATATTGAATTCTCATGTGCAGTAAGAATTTAGCATGTAGTTTCTTCATTTGCTCTTCATTTGTTCATCTGAAAAGAATGAGTAAAAACAACTTTAACAACAAGATAAAAATAATGTGTCAGTTCAGAAAGCAACCAAAGAGCCAAAGAAAAAATCTCGTTGTGGTGTTCAGTCAGTCAGCCTGAGAGTTTTATTTGGGCTACTTGAGGCACTGCCTTCGTGATGGGTAAGGAACAGCAGGTCTGCAAACACTTTGACGTTGGTTTGCCATGGGCAGTCTCTTGTCCTGTGGGGAAATTACATCTTAACCTAGGCAGAAATACTGAAAGTTTCCTTGGCTGCCTCTGCAGATTGCAGTCCTAATCTGTGAACTGATAGGTAGTGATGACTTATTTTCTGTGGTTAAAAACTAAAAACTTAGTATGTGGCCTTTTTTTTACTCCTGGTTTTTCTCCTGAATCATACGTTCTTCAGCCTTCAGATATAGATAATGCATACAGTTATTGTTCATACAAGTTTAGTCACGTCAGTTAAGTGCCTGTTTTTTTTTTAGCAGTTGTGGAGCAGCTTCATCTGATAAAGATGTTTATGTTAACGTTAGCTACCTACCCAAATTTTACATACACGCTAGATTTAGACTAATTAGTATTTTGCTATTTTAACTACACTAGTAAAACTAGAGGTACACTTTTGTGTGTGATTTGGAAGCTAGTCTTTATCCTGTATTTCAAGTCACATATAATTATAAGCATTTTTAATTTCTCTTCCTAATTATTTATTTATTTTTTAATAACAGCAAAATGAGGCATGTTTGCAAAGGATTATGAGTATTGCTAGATGCTTGTTCAAACAAACACAGAAAAGAACTTTGTGACATTGGGTTTTTTAGTGTTTTCCTGGAAAATTGTGTTGTTTTTTTTCATGGGTATTTTTAAGATTAAGGGCAGAATGTGAAGGTGAAGAAGGAGTTTCAACTGTGAAAACGGACAGTGAAAACAGAGAAATGGGAAAAGAAATAATAGAAGCTTTATAGGTGAGGTGAGAAAGTCCATTTAGTTCTAGTAATCTAGCACAGATCCTGCATGAGTAATATCTTGATAAGCAAGACTATTTTCAAGATAACCATTATTGCGAACAAGTAGAGCTTTACTGCTGTTTACTTGAGGTAGCTTCAGCATAGGCATCACCCTATCATCCCCTACTCTGTCTGCATTCTCTCCCCAGGAAAACCAGAAAGACTGCTGAGATAAGAAATTTGTCACTCTTCTGATTTCTCCTGGTTATGTGAAGTACTGCAAGATTCAAGTGCTCCTGCAGTGTAAAGCTGTATGTTTTACTTTCTCTCCCAGTAGAAATGGTACTTCTGCAATGGGGTACCCAAATGAAGCAGTTTTTTCCCCTAAGCTGTGTTGCTGCCAAATTTTTGTAGCATATTTTGTAAACATTATTTGTGATTAGTGTTGGTAGTATACTGTTTTTAATGATACCTTCTTTGAGTCTCCCTCTGCAAGCCTTCCAAGTTCATGAAGGAGCCTACTGAAAGCAGATTTGAGATGGTGCCATCCAGTAGAAATCACAGTTCTTACACATCTTTGAAACAGCAAGCATCTTTTCCCTATGTAAGAATGTACCCTTGCTGCTTGATCTGACATAGATTCGGGGGAATTGTAGGTGCTTGGAGAACGTTAACATTCTTTGTTATTTATCTCAAGATTGGAAAGCACCTCAATATTAATGAGAACAAGTTGTTTTCTATGGTATTTTAGTTATACTCTAGTGGGAACATTAGAATTGACTTCTTTCTAATATTTCTGTTCCAATTTTTTTTCATGTCAAGGAATATAAAATGTGAATTAGAGAGGAGCTCAGCCTCAGTGTTGACTTCAGCAATTTAAAAAACCCTTGTTTTATGTGTTGTCTTGTTTATGTTGGTGTCTATGTTGACTTATCTGCCTATTTTTAAAACAGTTGTGCTGTTTTTTTCTCCTATGACTCAACTTGAGCCATTTCATTATAGATTACTGCAGTTATTAAAAGGGAACTTTCCTGGGAAGGGAACTTGCATTTAAATCAAATGACTTGTTGCTCTGGTAGCAACCACTGTGCCACCATCAGTCTTTTATCTCAACCAGTGTTAAAAAATCGCTGCAAGCTGTATGAAACTTGGAGCGTTTAGCTGATATACCAGCAATTTGGAAAACTGAATTTATTTGTGAGCCTTACCACAAGTTTGAAATGAGCGTAGTTAAGATAAACTGATCTGGGTTTTGGTAACATAACATCAGAATTGTTAACCACCATTTTTGTCCTCCACTTGCTCCCACAGTGGAACTCTAAATGTTTCCAGGTAAAATAACACTTGGCATTCATAGATGATTCTTTCACTTTCCAAGCATTATGTAAGCTAGTGGAAAGGATTATGGTTCTTACTGGATATGAGAATTCAAAAGTTACATGATAAAACAGCACCCCGTGGAGAAGAACAGCGTATCCCTGTGAGTAATGAATAGAACATTATAAAGGCTATCTTAAGTCTGTTCTCACAGAATTCTAGAATCATCTCCCAGTTATTTTCCATTTGTATCAATCTGATTGTTTCGAGATAAAGTTTATTTAATACTTTAAAAAGTAGTTTATATAATACTTCTAAGTAGTTTCCTCCTCTATTTTTAGGTATTAGACTATGTATTGATTTTGGTGCAGTATCTAGTAGATATTTAAGCAGGCTTGTAGTATTTTTAATGGACAGCGAGTCTGAAGTGCAGTACTGTTATCTAAGGTAATCAGGAGTAATTTGTTGCATAAACTACAAGCTTAGGTGTCCAAGAGAATTAGTTCTAAAAGAGAAAATGACAAATATTCACGGAAAAAAATATCCTGTCTTAGTTAATACGTAGAAACAAGACTGAAAATCTTAAAAATGTGGCTTCCATTCATTGATTGTTTTAATACTGATTTACCTTTTCTCTCTGTTTTGTTCTGAGACAGCATCAAAAGATCAGTTTGCGAAGTCATTGGAATCAGAACCTAGTGATAAGGATGACATGGTATTATTGAATGAGATCCTCAATGCTTCCTCCTTGGAAGAGGGAGAGTTCAGTAAAGAGTGGACAGCTGTTTTTGGACAGGTTACTGATCTTGCCATGAACTCTTCAGCTGGAGATGGGGATAACACTTCAGCTGTGCCATCAACTCCATCAGGCTATTTGCCTTCTCAACTGTTAGACCAAAATATGAATGACTTGCAGTCATCTTTACATGGTAAGAGCTCATCTTGTTATGTTATCGTTTTGTTTCTGCTTTCAGGCTTCAGAATATGGCTTTCTGTTGTTTAGAAGTGTAGTGATGTTGTTTCATAGCTGCAGAAATGCTGAAGCAAAGTGTGACCTGGAAAAGAACAAACATATTTTTTTCTAGGTCTGCATTCATATTTATGAAGGAATTACTATAAAACGTGAAGTCAGAATAATTATCTTGAGTATTTTCATTATAATTCCTGAAATGTTCTGCAGGTCTTTGACACATTTTTTCTATAATAGAAAATATGTTTGGATAGGTTTTACTGTTTAAATCACGGCTGCTGTGTCTGTTTGCTAAGGGGCCAAAGAACCAAAAACAATTACAGTATTTTGTCTGGAAATACTATTTTTAAACAATGTAGTGAAAATCAGTTGCATCTATTTTCTGTATCCCACACTGCTGTCAGGTAGGGATATAGGTGAGGTAAGAGCAGAGTACTTTTTCCTAGCAACCATACTGGTGAACTTGTGTTGTAGGCTGCAAATCTGTATACTGATACAAGTAACAACTCCCTCTCTCCCCTATGTTCTATGCTATTCTCTTTCTTGAGCTTTTTAAGCAGTGAGACAGGGGAAGGAAGAAGGGTTACTAGTGGAAAACCTTCCCACTGCTTCTTTGGCCAGAGGGAGGGAGAATGGTTAACCAGAGAACAGCACCTACCTTTGTCCTCCCCACCATCTCTAGCTGCCAGCCTAGATTTCTGTGTAGGGCAGTGAAAACTAGAGGAGCTCATGCTGCTTTGGGCCCTGTCCCAACAGTGATGTTCATCTCCTTTGGAGAAGAGTGCTGTAGGAAGACTAGTAGATTGGTTTCATCCTGAAGACTGCTTCTGGGAACCTGGGAAACTTGTGTAATCATGTAGGATGTCATTGTGCCATTTTGGCAAGAATAAGAAAGTCAAAGTTACCTGGTAATTAATTCAGTTACTTTTCCTTCCTCCCGGCACAAGCAAGATACTTTGGTTCACTGACTTCAACACTTAGATGGGAACTGAGCAAATGACATTTGTAATGCTGTGCAATTTTATGATGAGATATATGCATATATGAGTATGATTAATAGAGTGAAGAGGGACTGGAACAGTGTAGGAATTGACTACATAAAATAAATAGGAACATAAAAAATAATGAGGCTTGGTCACTGCATTGTCAAATGGAATAGGGACAAAAGGAACAACGAAAAACACCTTTTTTGATGCAAGGACATACACAGATTTTAAGTAAATGACTAAAAATAGCTATGTATATATTATAAGAATTGCATTTCTTGGGTTTTTGCATGTTTTTAACTGTAAATGTTTTTTCAAGGAGAAATATTATATATATATACACACACACACACACACACACACACACACACACACACATATATATATTTAAATATTCAGACAGCTGAGTATCTGTTTTGTTATTATTCCTTCCACTTGCATGCGACCGTGACATTGGCTGTCCAAGTCATGGGTGTTGCATTCAAGAAACATTAGAAACAGAAAAATAGTTCTGTCAATGTAATATCATCATGGAATCACGTGTCAGAAAAATAAAATGTGTTGATGTTTTCAAATTAATTTCCAAGATTTTGGAAGAAGATAATAGTGATTGATCTACTGGCATTTGAAAAGCCACAGATAATGGACTCAAATGATGAGATCTGATAATCATCATGTTCCTGGCTGAGTCTAGTTGTCAAGTGAAATGCATTATTTTTCTTTTTTATCTGAAGGTGAAATTGTATGCTTTTTATATCTCGTGAAATCTCATTTCTTGTGAAACTGCATTTCATTTCATGGCACTTCTTTCATATGACCTTGTCAGATCTGTGAGCAGCGACTTTTTAGAATAGAAAAATATACTAACTGCAGAATAAACGCATCTAAACAAAAATATTAGAATATATGATTTATGGATATTTTACTGAGACATTTGAGATACGTATGTACACTGTGATGTACTTCTTTCTTTCCCTAATTAATGGGATTGCTTAATAATTATTCGGTGTGAGGTGCTGCAGCAGAGCCTACATGGTGCATGCTTCCTGTGTGAATTTGGCCTTAAGACCATAAAAATTCTTAAAACTCACATGCTTAACTTTAAGCACATTAACTTTTCTATTAACTTCAGTGGGATTACTTACTTATTTTATGTTAAGCACACTCATAAATCTTTGAGGCTTTGTTTTTTCTCTGCCTTAGATCTTAATCTGTAAAACAGGCACAGTGCTATGCAGGTTGTAAACTGTTACGGTCAGGAATTCTCAGCTCTGAGTCCTCTCTGGCTGTATTTATAGACAGGATCTAGCACAATGGGACTCTGATTTGCTATGGGACTACCAAGTGCTGTTTTAAAATGTCTAAATATATATACAAATATCAAAAACAAAGCATGCTCCCAGTGAGTCTTTGATAACCCACTCTAGATACAGCTTTGCAGTTTTCTTTTTCATGTTTATGGCCATGTTTACATAGTTACCCCACTGAGAGTTCCTCTTTGTATCACCTACACATGCACATCTACTAGTTGGTAAGAAAATGTGCAGCTTACTGTTTCCATTTCTAAATTTAATTGTGGTAACTTTGTAAAGAAGCTCGCTGAAGAGCAAGCTGTTTGGTTTCCTTGCTGTCACAGCGATAACCTTTTGTCTAGTCACAGAATGAATTTGCCCTGTGAACAAGGCGAACTAAAACAAGTGTGGGGCCAGCAAATGCTGCCACACTGATACAGACTGCAGTTTGGTTTTGAAAGGCACAGGCTTTGTTCTCTGCAGCTCACCATGAGCGGATGGTGAAAACAAAATTCATGAAAGGATTTCATAAGAATGCTGTGGCAATCTTTCCCATTGCCTGCATGGATCCAGAAGTTCATAATGAAAGCATTGCCTATTTTACAGAACATTTTCAGTTGGATTTTTTTTAGGGTTAGTTTTTTTTGCATTCTAAATGGTGCTTGAGCTGCCTGTGCTGTAATGGAGAGACCCAGAGCCCAGCATCGTGTGGGCACACTGCTCACCAGGTCGCAGCTCAGAGAGTCAAATGGTCCAAGCAGCCAAGTGCCCCACAGTGTTCCACTCCGTGCTCTGCCAGGCACAATGATGCGTGCTCACATTGGTTTGTTCCTGAGCTCACAGGAGGCAGTGGAACTTGCACAGAAACTTTCCAGGCAGCACTCCCATTCATTGCTCTGAAATTATGATTTGGCCCGGTTCATTTAAGCCTCTCATTTTATCCATTGCCATCCACGACATATAAAGCACTTCCTTGCAATACATCAGCATGCAAATGAAAGCATTACGGTTTTCTATAGTTGTGTCCTCTGCCCTTCTTTTTTTTTTTTTTTTTTGTTTTGTCATATAAGCAGAGAAAGCATCTGAAAAAGTGTGTCACTCTGAAGCGTTAATGCCATACTTTTTGTTATTTGAAAGATTAAACTCTTAAAATCACATTGTCAGGAGGCACAAGCTGGCCTGTAAGCCTTTGTTGCCTTTGACTAGAACAAAAGTATGTGATCCCTCTGCATCCAGATTTTCAGGAAGTTTTAGGTTTCTCAGAGATACAAAGGATGTTTGTGACTTAAAATTCCCTTTCTGATCTATGTGATTTTTATAGAAACACTCTTCTTGCTTCCTTTTAATAACACAGCATGGGCCTTGAGCCCTTTATAGTCAACGCCAGATCAGGGTGATGAGAATAAGCTGTTAGAGGAAGGAAGGGTTTCTGTAACATAATGGCTGTTGCAGCAGCTCTCAGTATCTGACAGTGGTCTCAAAAATGGAGAAAGTAAGGGGAGGAAGGAAGACGAGAACAGATAAAGGATGTGAGAGCATGAACTTGTAGAAAAAGAGGCTGAACAAGGAAATGCTAACCATGTGTATAGATGAATATCTTGTTTCAGATACTGCAGAATTAGATATACGAGTTCCTTGAGGTGGATGGATAATTGACCGGGCAACACTTAAAGGAGGTAGCATTTAAATAAGAAAAAGAAGCAAGCTACACACATCTGTATTCTACTACTGGTGTTAGAAATATGACCTCCAGTCCTCTAAATATGATAAAGCATAAAAATTTACATACCTTAAACCAGGGACCATTTTTCCTATGTTTCCTTGCTATGCTGTCCCTAATTCATTTTGCCAGCATGGGTCATCCATCTTCAACATGTAGTTGTCATTATTATCTTGAGGTTATGAAATGTGTATATAGGAACAATAAATTGTGAATACCCAGTTAAACTTTTTTTCCACGTAGTTGCTCTCTCCCTGGTGAGAAGAATCATATAAATGAAGGATAACTAAAATATCCTCAATTAAAACCAAGGTTTAAGTTAGATGGGTTTTAAGTAGTTCTTTAAGTAGTTTTTTTAAGTAGTTCATCTAGAATTTAATTCTTCAGAGTATTTGGCAACAAGTGATTTTTCTTCAGAATTAATCATTCCATAATTCATTAAATAACCCGGAGTCTCAAAATGTGTTTGTTTCTGGAACAGTTGATGAAATAAGTCTTTGGAACTGTAAAAATAAAGGAAGATGTGAAAAATGTTTATTATACCAAATGTTTTTGCCCATGTGTAGCTGATTGTCCTCATTCTACATCTATGGCTGACTTCATTACCATACTGGCATATTAAGTGTGATTGGATAAAAGACGCATAAAAGCCTAATCCTCCTTTAGCTAGGTTAAAGGTGTGAAAACTGTACAGTTCCTTGAAACTGGAGATGAAGAGGCTGATCCACAGATGCTCTCTTCTTAAGGATGTTGTTTATCTGCAGAATCTGACTGCTGATTTCTCATATATGGGGAAAGATACAAAAGGCCGTAACCAAAACAATACTGTGCTCTATCACCTGCTGTGAGCACTGTGCTGTTAGAGTGTGAAGTGTTGGAGCTGACAAGGTAATTCTTACTACTAATGCTGCTGCTGTATTATTGAATCTTAGGGTGGGCAGCTAACAGTGGGAGCCCTCTGTCTATACCACAGCCAGCACAGAAACCGAACAGCCTGAATGTGAATGCTAACAAGACACCAATGAAAGGTGGTAAGTCATTTAGTTTTTAAGACGCTTTGCTTTTCTTCTTTAACTGTGACTTACTTATATCTTTCTAGTTTTCCCACCTAATCTACCGTAATAAAGCCTGTTTTTTTACTGTTTACACATCATGAGTTTTGTTGCTACTGCTTTGCTCTATGTTGATTATATGTATAGTGTTAGTGTGTATGTGTTTTGTTTGTAGGCTTCAGTGCTAGTGGTATGTCCAAAGAGTAATGTACCAAATAACAAGGGAGCTCACACTACAGTTTGTTCTTCTGTTTCAATTTTGAGTCATACAGAAAAGCATCTGCTTGCACTTAGTCTAAGCTAAAGAGTGTTCTCAGGCTCTAGGCTATAGTACAGGCTACTGATAAGGCAGAAGAGCTGATATCATAAATTTAATCGATAACATGCATCTTATCAGTAATTGTCTATATGAAACAATTCACTTGTGGCAAGTGAGCCAAGAGTATAGTCCTGCTGTTTACTGAGACAAAGCCCTGCTGATTTTGACTAGGGTTTTTTTGGATAGGGGAACCAGGAATGCATTGCATCCTTATTCCAGTTAGTGGCCGATTTTGTGCATTCACTGTCAAACAGAAATTATATCAGATACGGTCAGTGCAGAAGGAAGGAGCATTGTGTATTCCTTCCCCTGCCTCTCCGGATTAAACAAATGACTGCTTTTAGCCTAGCAGAAAAAGACAGTTTAGATGTTTTGGGAACTGGCTGCAAAATGAATGTCTCAGCTGCGATACATTCACCTGAAATACAAAGAACATTCAGCTACTCTTAAATCTGCGTCTGTGAAAGTGACAGGTTCTCTAGCCTCGCAGACACAGAGATGGAATTAATGCCAAGCAGGGCGTATTTTGTCCATAATTTCCTTATTTCTAAAGAATGTTTTCATTTATTGTGCAATACTGTCTTTTTTAGTAGAATAGTACAAGAAGAGTACAAGTGTACATCTTATTTTGCTAAGAACACAATGCCTGCTAAGCATGGGATCTCCAAAAAAAATCATAGAATCATAGAATATCCTGAGTTGGAAGGGACCTGTAAGGGTCATTGATTCCAAGTCTTGGCTCCACACAGGACCACCCAAAAGTCAGACCATATGTCTGAGAGCACTGTCCAGATGCTTTGGTAATTCTGTCGGGCTGGGGCCAAGACCACATCCCTGGGGAGCTTGTTCCAATGTACCATCTTTATAACAGCCAGAGTCACCTCCTCTTTAATTTGAAAGTCTGCCTTACCTCAGTGTTTGTATTTTCATGTAGACATACAGTATTCCGGCTGCTTTTAGTATTTAACATATTCCTGGTTCACATTTTTTTTTATATCAATCAAAACATCTACCCTTATACTAGAAGCTGTGCTTGGGGCATGATATTGCATGGGGAATTCAGACCCGTTAGACTGTAAGGTTGAAAGTAGAGTTTGCTTCCACTTAGCTTTTGCTTTTTGCAGGCATGCAGATGCATACACAAGTAGTCTTACACACACAGGTACACGTCTCTGGCACAGGGCTCAGGTGAAACTCGTGAGGTTCAACAAATTCAGTCTTGCTCCTGGGTCCTGGCAACCCCCAGTATCAGCACAATCTGGAGGATGTAAGGATAGAGCACAGCCCTGCTGAGAAGGACTTGGGGTACTGGTGGATGGGAAATTGGGCATGAGCAAGCAGCGTGCCTTCAGCCCGGAAAGCCAACCATATCCTGGGCTGTATTAGAAGAAGTGTAGCCAGCAAGGTAAGGAAGGTGCTCCTGCTCCTCTGCTCTGCACTGGTAAGACATCACCTGGAGTGCTGCATCCAGATGTGGAGCCTTCAGTACAGGAGAGACACTGACCTGTTGCAGTATGTTCAGAGGAGAGCCACAAAAATGATCCAAGGGAGGAACACCTCTCTTATGAGGACAGGCTGAGAGAGCTGAGTCTGTTCAGCCTGGAGAATAGAAAGCTCCAGGAGGACCTGATGGTGGCCTTTCAGTATCTACAGGGGGCTACAAGAAGAAAGAGAACAGACTTTTTAGCAGGATTTATTGTGACAGGTGAAGTGGTTTCAAACTAAAGAAGGGTAGATTTAGATTGGGAATAAGGAATGAGTATTTTTTTTACTATAACTGTGGTGCAGTACTGGCACGGGTTGCCCAGAGAGGTGGTGGATGACCCTTGCTTGGAGACATTCAAGGTCAGGCTGGACCAGAGCCTGAGTGACTTGTCTTGCAGTAGGTATCCCTTTTCATTACAGGGGAGTTGGACTAGGTGACAGCTAAAGCTCCCCTCCAACTCAAAGGATTCTATGATTTTATGGAAATACCTTTCACTAGACAGAGACTATTTTTAATTAAAGTGTTCCTGTACGTATCGTGGCAGGAGGAGTATAAAGTACACAGGCAGATGTAAAACATGTGCTCTTAATGTAGTTCCATATTCTTTTAAAAGTAGTGCTTTAAAATGCAATCACTCATTCTGATTTTCATGTCAGAAGTGCCCTTAGTAATAACTGAAACAACAGCATGGGATTTGTTTGACCTTGGCCAAACTTTCAGTCAGTTTGTTTTGAAATAGCTGACAAGAAAGAACTCCAAGTTTGTACTTTTATTTACTTATTTATTCTTTTATTTTTCCCCAGAACCTACAAGGAATCCTAAAGACTTGACTGCCTGGTTCAGCCTCTTTGCTGACCTTGACCCATTATCTAATCCTGACGCTGTTGGGAAAACTGATAAAGAACATGAATTGCTTAATGCATGAGTCAGCTGCCTCTGGTAACTCACATTCTTCCATTCATCAACACCATTTTTGGGTTTAAAATACAAAACAAAAAACAAACTGAATTAAAATTAGTATGTTGTTGTGAAACTTTAAAGTATGTGCCATGATAACAAATCAAAGTCCTCTTTTATATAGGTACAGTTATTTGCTCTTGTTTTGTATAAAGAGTTTGCATTTATTTTCTACATGGATTTACAAAAATGAGTTTAAGAATTAGGGCAGATTTCTTGCCAAATTAGATTATCTATCTGCTGAAACACTGTCTTTGCCTGAGGTGATGCAGAGCTCACACTGGAATGAAATACAAATTGCAGACTTATTTTTTTATGATGTTTCTTGAGTAAATTAAAAAACAATAATGTAAGTGAGGAGGCTTCGTGAGTCAAACATCTGTGGTGTGTAATATAGATATAGATATTGCTGCTACGTTTGGATGTCAACTAAATTTGTTGTACTCACAATGAAAAATCTGTGCTGGAGCGAATTACTGAAGAAATACATCTGGGTGTGTGCAGCCATGGAAATTGTGCCCTTCCTGATTTAAATTCTTAGACAAACTCTATTACCAGAATGGCCAGAGATCTTCTTTTCTGACTTTTTTTTCCCATTGCACCAACAGAATTTGCACCTGTTTGCAGAAGTTCCTTGCAACTGATGATTTACCATTGCCTTCAAAACACTCATGTTTCTGTTCAGAGTATTTTTCATCAAATTTCTTTCTGAAGCATGTGTTACTTTGAGCTTGTTGTGACGTTAACTCTTTAATAAAATGATTTTGACAAGAAAGTCCTTTTATTCCCAGTGTTGGTTGAGTTGGTGGAGTGCTGTAGTTGCTATGTAACAAGCATCTGAAGATTACAGGTAGCTGGTTTTTAGGCAGTACCTGATGATTTTTAGCATTACCTCGCATTGTTTCAGAGTAGTGCTATGGTAGGAAAATAAGAGTACGTGAATTTACCTGGTGTCTCTTTCTCTCCCAACTCTCCCTTTATAGCAGAGGAAGGTATAAAAGATGCGTCAGCAGCTGCTTAATATTGCAAGTTCAGCATGTTTGCTGTGTGTACTGTATGGGGCTTGCTTTGTGATTTATTATGTTTGGCCTTTTAAAATTCAGCTGGTTTTCACCTCTGTATGGCTGTGTGCTCAATTACTTAATCCTTGCCTCAGGGTCTTTTAGATAACTAAGTTCCTGTGCTTCACACCTCAAAGTAACTGTGTAATACAGAAGTTAACTGAGCCGGGCTGCTTCTTAAGCTCAGTAGAACATGATCCGATGGCGGCACTGAGCAACTCGAATGAGTATTCGGGCCAAAAAGCCATGTGGTACCGGTGGAAGGGTGGGCAGGACCAACTGGGATCCAGCTGGCTGAACCCACAGTGAGTTTTAAACAGCTGCATACAAATCTATAACGTTCAAAATCCTGCTTAAGGTGCCACATAACCATGAAGACCAGAAATGGAAGATGATACTTCCATTTTTGCCATTTATGCTGTTTATGCATATTTTCACGCTTAGAGGATAGCCTGATCTTATAGAGTACCCAGTGCTGGGTGGTGCAATCCTGTTGTGCGGTCATAGGACATGGAGGCTCCTGCAGACAGGATTCCTGTTTGTGAAGGGTGGTATTTCCTGCTCTTTGGTAATGGCTCCTTGCTCAGTCAGCTGCCACCTGTGGAGTCTCTCCTGAGATGTGCAGCTTCCTGGAGCTTTGTGGGGGTGCAGCCTGACTTTGAGCATCGTCTGTGGCAGTAAGGAAGGCATCTGCAAAATGTCCTGATACTTGTTTGTCCTGATACTTGTTAGAACACTCATGGGCCATCTATTCTAGCTAATGACTAAAGCAGATCTGATGAAAGCAAAGGTGAGGATATAGTGACTTCAAAACAGCTCATTAACTGTACTTGGAGTTAGAAAGAAGACTCAAAAAATTCTCATGTGTGCTTTTTTTTGGTCACAGACTGTAGACTACCAGGATGCTTAAAACAAACAAACCAAACCCTTCTGTCTTGATTGGGAAAACTGAGGACATGGCACAGGTTCAGCTAAACACGTTCCAAACCCTCATCGTGACAGAACCCACAGCTGCAGGTTTATCCCCTAAACTTTAGTACTGAGCAGTCCATGTTATGAATCTTCCTGTATTATATATTTTTAAAGTTAGCTTTGAATTTTTAGCTTTCTGCCTATGCCATTTCTTTCACACTTTTAAATTGAAGAAGCTGGAGGTATTTAATACATAATTAATTTTGCTTAAAGAAAAGCAGTCGAAACCTCTGTGTACAGTGTGTTATTATCATGACCATTTCACTTCAGAAAATAAGAGCAGACCAACAAAACACCTTGCAGACAGGCATTTTTTGGGTGGCAGAAATCCTAATTGCAAAGTTGGATGCAATACTTCACTGGTCATAGTGTGTATGGTAGGTGCTCATCTACAGCCTGAGCTGCAGAGCAACTCCAGGCCACAGTGCCATTGTCAGAGGATTTTTTGTGGTGTGTGTACAGGCTCAGCAGTAATTGGGGCACCAGGGTAGCTAATCATTCTGGCGTATGGATTGATTGTTCTACACACGTAATGTTCATCCTGATTTAATATGCTTCTTTCCAAATGCATATTCTTGTTTTGTAGTGGATTGTCTTAAAATAAAAACAGCTGCAGAACCCCTATGGCGGATGAAAACAGTGGTAATTGATTAACTCAGTTAATTGATTACTCAGAGTAACAGCAAGACCTTGGTGTGCCTCCTCTCTTTTTCCAGCTCCCTTCCTCTTCTGTCCAGCAGGCAGCAGCCACCTGCCAGGGAGGCACAGTGCAGGAGCTAAGGAGAAACTGGGTGGTCAGGGGAAGCCACATGTGCTGGGCAGCCTGCATTGCTGCTCACTCAGCCTGCTTGGATGGAGCCTTGGGCGGCCTGGTCTGGTGAATGGTGTCTCCACCCATGGTGGGGAGGTTGGAACTGCATGATCCTGAAGGTCTCTTCCAACCCAAACTATAATTCTGTGATGACGCTGGAAAGTGTACGAACCCAAAAGTGCAGGCACAGAGCCGGGGCTGTACACAGGTGCCCCAGCAGCAGTACCCACCAACAGCCCAGCACAGAACTCGGGGACCTGGATCCGTGGCTGTGTAGTCATAACATCTGTGCCTCAGCCCAAGAGCAAAGGACCCTCAAATAACAGGAATTCCCATTTTCTGCTACCTGGCTGAGTTTAATTATTGGCCCTGTGAGTGCAGCAGCATTAACGTGTGCCAGGTATGACCCAGGTACCTTTAGGGCAACTGAGGTGCATAGCTGCCAGCAGCAGACAAGGGCAGCATGGCCTGCAAGGCTGGGCAGGGACAGCACGTTTTGCCTTTGGTAACCAGCATCCCTAGAGCAGTCATTGCTCTACCTGGGTGTTTTATTAACAGTGTTCTCCTAAGCGTTACCCTGACATTTCCCCTTATTCACTAATTATAAACCAGTCTAATTTTCCTGCTCAGTAGAACAAGATATTTGCCTGCATAAGAGCCCACCATGATACAAGGAGGCTGCCACTTCCATGTAGCCACATACATCTCCCAGAAGCGAAGATATGACTCATTCTACCTGGCTTTGTTTACTTTGGTTGCATTGAAATATTTATGGGGTAATCAACACTCCACACAAATACATCAGGGGTGAAGAAATGGCTGCGGACCAGCCTCAGCCATTGGGTACAGCTGGGCGTACTGAGCTCAGTGTCCCTTCATTTTAAACAGAAGTCCCCAGAGACCTGCTCTGTAGGGTGTTGCTTTTGTTTTGTGCTTCCTCAGCTATTAACGCAGTAGGAAAGGCCCCAGGACAGGTGTTGGAAGCCATATGCTTCATGAACAGGCTTGGAAATAATGTGCTACACAATGAAATCATCTGTTTCACCTCCACCTATGTCAGTAGATAACAGCTGGCTGAGGGGAATATGTACATTGAACATAACAGGAGCAGGATCCAGCAAATTAAAAACAAGAAAAAACAATAACCCTACAGTTATTCCAAGTGCAATCCTCATAATCCTTGACACACGAAACACAGAAGTTAAATTCATTGGGCACTGAAGTAACTGCTTTGTTGCTATAACTGCTGAGGCAGCCTGCATCGAACTCAAGTACCTGAGATTCAAAATAGCAAAGTCTGACAGAGGTGGCCTCATCTATCTAAAGATGGCAGGGTTTAGACTGATTCCCAAATGTTGCTATATATGTATGCTTAGACTGATTCCTACACTGCTAAGTCATGGTATCCTGCCCAAGGTTCAGGTCCAGGGGCATCCCAACCCTTAATCTAAATGCAGGCTGCCACCCTCCCACCAGCCACACCATGGTTTACAGCAGACACTTGTCCGGCTGTTAAAGAAGAGCTTGTAATGGCTCTGATCTGACAGAGATCACCAAAAAAGAAGAAATAAGGGGAGTGGTGTTTAAGCCAGAGCCAGCGTGGCAGTGAGGAGCAGCAGCAGTGACACCACAGCCATCAGATGGGGGCTGTGGTCACCTCTGTTTGTCACCAAAGCACAGGCAAGCAAAGCCTACATGCAAGTGTGCGCAACCATTGCTGTTCTTCATGCAGGGAAATAATGATCAAGGAAATCCTTAAATGAACAACATCTTCCCATCACCCACCTCTACCTCTCCCTACTCACTCCCACGCTGTGCACTTCGTGGCTTTTGCTTTCATTTTGAAGGGATCTGATCTGGGTACCCTGGCTTTGCTGACCTTTGCTGCTTCTCAGTGTTACTGCTGCGCTTTGAAGGCTGCAGGGACCTCAGAGTGTCTGCCAGGCCTGCAGCACTGTTTAAGCTGTGGGAACTTTGCCAAAACAAAGTAAAAGGGAAACGGGATTAAAAAGCAAACAGAGACGTTCAGGAAGAAAGGCTGCACTGCCTGCCTCAAATCCACCCCATTATCCCCGCTCCCCTCCATGTTAACAGCCCACACTGTTAGCAAACATTAAATGCAATCAGAAAACTCGAGAAATCCACAGTGGGTCATTTTTCTACCTGAGATTTCAGGAGCAGATTGAGCAGCCTGTCCTGAGGCTGCTTTTAATGAACAGTACAGCTTGCCTGAAAGTGCTTTGAGTTCCCCCTCCGCTCCCTCTGAATGCACAGAGTATCTAATAGAGGGCTTAATTGAAGTTGATGTACACTGTGTTGTTCTGTTGGATAGTTGTTATCCGAGTGAAAAAAGGGAAGTGTTTTAAGATACAGGAAAGTGCTTTTATGGCCCTAAAATAAGTCCTCCTGTTGTGCAGCACTGCCAGAACAGAACATGTTCCTTTCCATGGGGAGCGCTGCCAAAACAAAGCAAGTTCCTTTCCACAGGGGAAACATAACCCACGACAACTGGAAGAAGCCTCATGTTCTCAGGGGGGATTCAAATTGCTGCAGAGACAACCCAGCAGGGCACAGTCAATCCTGGAGTGCAATGGTAACTTTGTTAGTCGGAGAGTGGGTCCTTGTATCTACAAACAAGGACTGGTTGGGAGTGTGGAGGCTGGGGCAACATTTGCTGAAGTCACCATGAGGTGGAGAAGTGTAGGATCTGGAGGAGAAGAAAATAAAGCAAAAACCCTTTGGCCTTTTCAGGCACCTGTTTGGAGCACCCGCCTGCAATACAGCCCTGGAAGAGTCCAGGAACACAGGCTGTGCTTCTCAAGGATCGCCTGCTCTCAGCTCAGTGATAGTCCAGCCCAGCAAGCAGGAAATCAAGGCACAATGGCAGGAGGGGTGCATGGCTGAACAAAACTGAAACAAAAAATGGAAGTGCACAAAGGGTGGAAGCAGCAGCAGGTGATCTTGTTCAGCCTGGAGAATAGAAGGCTCAGTGGCATCTTATCCACGGCCATAAATTTCTGAAGGGAGGCAGGGAGTGGGGCGTCAAAAACATGGAGCATGACTTTTGTCGGTGGTGCCCATTAACAGCAGAAGAGGCAGTGGGCACAAACTGAAATACAGGGAATACCATTCAAACATACGACATTCATCTTCCACTTTGGGTGCAGTCAGACACCAGAGTATGTTGTCTGGAGGGATGGAGCCTGAATCCCTGCAGAGACTCCAAACCCAGCTGGTCCTGTCCTGAATGAGGTATCCACGCACACTGAAATGCTAAATATTTTTCAGAGCTTTCTCAGAAGGTGCAGTGAGTTAGAGGTAATCCAAAGGAATCACCAGAACAGTTGGTCATTCGTTTCTCTGCTTCCTAACAACAAGGCTTCATTTCCAAAGGCAACACCCCCTCATTTTTCACAAGAGCTCTTCCTCCCTTCCCTATTTAACAAGCCCAACCATCCCACCAGTTGTATGGAACTTCTGCATCATAAAGGCAGGGTGAGAAATTCTTATCCAAACAAAAATCTGAAAGGAGTAATGGCATCGCCCGCCATCTTGGCACCAGACCTTAATGAGGATCTGCTTCTCTTAGCTTTGTCCTCCTTGGTGAAAGAACTTCCACCAAAATCCCACAGCATCCCCAAGCAAACACAACTTCCCAGCCAACAGCTGTACAAATCACTGCAGAGTTTAACTGCACACCTCACTATGTGCATATACCAGAAGGAAAACAAAAACCACAACCAGGTCATCTTGTACTACAGGCAGTTATTAGAACAGTCGTGGTTTGTTAACAAGCACTGTCTAATTCGGGAAGGAATAAAAGATGACAAAACTTCTTGTTCTCCCAGGTTGTCAGCTCTTCCAGGCTACAGCTGAAAGCAGCCAATTTAACATCAGAACCTGTTACAACCTGAGATAAAATCACAAGGTCCTAGAAGGGGAGTGATGTCTCTATCCAGCTTGATCCGATTGCTATTCTTTCTTGTTGCTGAATTATCAGTTTTATTTGCATATTCACACACTTACATTGGAGGCCTTGGCTATGGAAACTTCGCTCTTGCTTCACGATCAGCATTTTCCTATCTGCCCTAATGGAGCGACGTGTTATTTTTGTGACCCGCTGCGCTCTGAAAAGGCATCGCCCACTCACCAGTTTCTTCCATCTGCCCAAAATTACAGCGCTACGGAGGAGCTGACAGAAATGAAAACAGCTCTAAAGGTAATCAACCACCTCCGCAGCACCGGAGGCTTCATTCCATTGTCACACAAACCAAAATCCTTCATGAGCCAGAAATAATCTTTGAATAATATTCCAGATGGTTTTTAAAAAGCACTAATTCCCTCATTTAACAGTATTTCAGGATGCCCTTTTTCCAGCAACATCAGAATGTCACAGGGAGTTAAAAAATACCTCTTCAATGTCTTTAAAGGTCAAAAGCCCAACATGGCCATTGCGTTTCACTTTTGTAGTCTACACAGTAGTAACATTTCAAGTCTATAGAACTGGTTTTTGTATGGCCACATTCTTTGTAACCTCAACTCATTAAACACACCATCCTTGAAAACCCACCTCTGTGAGATGCCCCAGCTGCTAAAATATCCACGTTTGTCCTATGAATTTAACCAGCTTCATTTTCTGTCCCTGGTAGCATTCCACATCTGTTGAATTCAAGCAGCTCATTACTAATCATTTCCTATGCAGGTATTTACCAACTGGAGCTAAATCACTCATCATTTGTTAAGTTAAAACCAAAATGTTGCTGTGTTTTTTCCAGTTCCTCACTTACTCCTATAGCCCTTCCTTGAACCTCCTCCAGCCTTTTACAGTCTCTTGAACTGCTTTCCCTGGAGCGGTTACGCTAATGCAAACAGAGAGAAGATATACATAGTTTAACTGCATGACGATCTTTGATCGCACAGCTTCCTTTAGCCAAGCACCACATTAGGAAGGGCTGTACGTGTGCAGCCCATTAACGAACATACTTTCCCAGCTTCAATCACTTTTTCCTTCTGTTTAGGTTCTGGAAGCACATGGCCGGAACTACGGTTATTTTCTCCCAATTGTGGAGCTTCAAATTTCTGTTTGCAGTGCTGTGTTTTGCAATGTAAGCCAGACTGTTCTACAGCAGCCATCGATTTATACTTCTACAGGCCACCCTTCCTCTTCAGGCTGTTGGGATTTTACCTCAAGTAACCGATCCACATACCTACCCACTGCCACAGTGATACCGGGAGCTCATCTGCAAACCCTCGGTGGTCTTTGCAACTGCAGCAGTGTCAGCCAGCATCTCTAATTCATTCCATTCTTGTGTTTATTTTATATCATCTCAGGCCCATGGTTAAATACTGTGAAGATATTCAGGCTCTTGAGGGCAGCTATCTGGCCCTCCCCAAGAGCTCATTCATCAGGAAGCCATAAATCATTTCACTGACAACACCCTGCTTCCTAAAACATGCAGGTCGCTATCTGATGCCCCTACCCAGCAAATGTAGGCCTCCCAATCCTCCACAGCCTCTGAAGAGCTACTGGAAGAACAACATTGACATCAAATGAATGGGGACACGCGGCAAAATTACCTCATTACCACTCTGTTCTCAGCACTTCTTTTGACTGCTTGTCATTGTGGCTTTGAGGAGAACATGCAGTTAATTATAAAGCTGCACAAGAACCTACAGAGGTGAAGAACTGCAGTTGTTGGGATGGTGAAGATGTTACCCGTGGTTCAAGTTGTATCACATCTCTCCAGGGTGAGCTGTGTGCTTTTGTCAAAGCAGTTCTCAAGGAGAGGATGTCCTCTCCCACCGGGACAAGCTGAAGCCACTGCAGCCAAACAACCCTGAGGGCAGAATGGCCAGAGCTTTTCCTAGTCAGCCATGTGAGCCTACAATGAAACAACAGAAACCAAGCAGTTTTGGACTGATGCACACCAATCATTGCCACAGCAGGGCAGGACATGACTGGATGTTGTGTTGAGCAACATGGTTTAGTGGGAGCTATTGGTGATAGGTGAACGGTTGGACAGGATGATCTTATAGGTCATTTTCAACCTTGGTGATTCTATGACTCTATGACACTGCAGCCTTTGCAGCTCCAGACTTTCAGCGCTAAAGTTTCCAGCCAACAATTCTCACAGTCACATGGAAACCTTGCAATCTTTGGGATGCCAAAAACCCAGATTTCTACTTCATGACAATAAGCGCTGAACCATTCTTATGGGTTACTGCCATAGTGCTGCTCAGTAAACACCGACTGCAGAGGATTTACATGTATCTAAATATTATTCTTTCTTCCTCCCCCCCTCCCCCTCCCCATCTGGAAAGAATTATTTTGCAAGGCAAATGACAACCATTTGACTCATACAAAACAACACGAAACCAAGACTGTCAGTAGATTTATACCACATCCTTTAGGGTTTTCGTTTAGTTTCACTATGTGAAACTTCTCATGGCTTTCATAATACTCAACAGATAACTTGAAATTGGCCGTTCCACAAACACAGCAGTGGATTCTGAATTTCCAATAATGCTTAACTGATTTTTTTTCTATGCTCTGAAGAAATAAAGAGCTCATTACGCGTAACAATAAAATATGCTCTTTTTCACGTATTTGGCTATTTTTTTAGATATTTTTCCTCCCCAGAACAGTGTGCTATGCAAAAATCAGCGGGTAAGGTGATGTAGCACAGGAATCACAAAGAGATGTGGTTGACACAAGCCTAGATGTATATCTGGATCAATATGAATCTTTAATCTTATTCTCTGAGGTCACAGCTTCCCAAACAAACAAACAGACCACTGCTTTTGTGTGTCCTCACCACCTTTTTTTTTTTTAAACTATAATTTTTATTTAAATAAGACACAGGAACTTCTATACCGAAAAAAATACAAAACAAAAGCCACACATTTCCTTGTGTAAAGCAATATTGTGTGATAACTTGAATACTGTTCAGCACAGTGGCTAGAAATAACAGTACGACTATGTACAAAACTTTAAACAATATTTGACAAGTTTCTACAGCTGGATGTAGAATACAATAGAGATAAACAACTGCTGGGAAATTTACATGGCAAAGCATTTCGCTTTAACGCATTTGGTACAAAACCTTCAAATCTGCTGAGAACAAATGTGCAATTCAATTAATATTTAGTTTCTCATGGAAAAAAAAAAAAAAGAAGTACACAACGGTGTTGCAATTCTTGTACAGAGTTCACTGCTGATCTAAAAACAACTCATCGTATCCCCCGGTAATCCAACACCAACAACCAAGACTACGATTTCTTATCTGGACATAACCAGAGCATAAAAAGGTTATCATACTGCAATGTTCATCTAGAAGGAAAAATATCAAAAGGAACCAATACTTACATCATGAGTATTTTCTCCCCTTTATCTTCAATCTATAAAATATATAGTGTTTTCACCTAGGCCTGAGATTAGTAGGGTTAAAGATGGCTGTTGTGTTTGAAGCAGGTTTTTCACGTGAAAATGGTTAGAGGCGGACCTCTCTCCTCATGTTTTCTGCAGGGGAGCCAAAAAACAGTTACTGTTTTATAGGCTGCAAATTCCACCTTGTAAGGCAGTATTAACAAAACCTTGGTAATAAAAAGAAACCATGCTTTATCTCCAAAGAAAGCATGGATTTAGCGAGCAGTTATTGGCTATTCACTCTCACTCCCCTCCATTCTCATCTCCAAAAGTAGGAAAGAAATAAAAGAATAATGGAGCAACTTTAAATGCTCAGTAGCTGCAGGCTACTAATCTCTTCAATTCCTGGAAAAAGGTGAGCTTTATTCTCTTAGGAGCAGACAGCATAAATGTAATTCCACTGAGCTGAAAGCAATGGAGCAAGAACATCAAGTTTATTTTGCCTTTGGGGTCCTCTTTGTATCACAGGAAATTACCCCTGAAAGCAATGTTGTTCATGTTCCGGTACAACAGAAGAGCACCGCTAACCTGTTCTTGCCATGCGCTATTTCAAGAAAGCATCCAGCCTGCAAAACCAGGATTGTTGGGTTTTTTATTATTACAATTCATACTTAAGGAGGGGGGAGAACACACTTTTACACGTACAGCTTAAAGTAAGCAAAAGTTACGGGGGAAGCTTTGATTAAGGAACATGAACTTAAAAACTATTGTTTTCCCCATCCCTCTTAAAACACCCAACTTGCTACTTGCGGACTTCAATCCAAACACAATTAACTCACTACATAAATAAAATTCTGCTCATCTAACGCTGCTCGACAAAATCTGAAAACCTATTTCCAACCAGCAAATGAAAAGAGCATTTCCAAAAGAGAAACTAAACATTAATTTGACTTTTAGACAGTAACAGTAGCATTTCACATCCTTAACTGCCAACAGAAACATGAGAGGAAATCCCCGTCACCCCGCCGTGAAACCTGAAAGAATTTCTGTCCTCGAACAAAAACATTCTTGTCTTTCAAAATCCTCTCACACACAACATGGAATGTTTCTCATGTACAGCCTAGTACTGAACACTTTATTTGCAACAGTTTAACAGTCATTAACCGAGCAACACCTGAAACCTTTAAATGCCACATTTTACGTATATTGAAATGACAGTAAATGCAACAGTTGTTTTTGCTTGTAAGCACATGACAAAGTGATATACATCACAGATTTGCTGGTTCTCCTCACGTTCACCCACGTCCAGGGTCACCATTCACCTGGAGCTGAATGCACTTATTCCAAGAAAGTGGAATGTAATGAGGAAATATTAATGCATAAAACAAGGAAAGGCAAAAGAGTGATGTTCCCTCTTTAGCTTTGTAGCTGTAAAGTATTTAATATCCCAATATGATATACATTCCAAGTTACCTGAGTTTACACTTCGAGAGAAGTACCTGAAGCTAGGCCATAGGGTGGGCACTGTGCAACTGTTGTGGCCATTTTTGTTTTCTTTTTTTCTTTTTTTTTTTTCTTTTTTCTTCTTTTTTTTTAATATTTTTTTGCATTGTGTGTATTACAGAAGTTAGAAACATAAACACCTGGATCAATTGTAAACATAATCCTGAAGTACAGTATTTTCCATAGGACACAACACAGCAAGACATTTTCTATTCAGACAGGCAACTTTTTTTCTTTTTTTTTTTTTTTTTTAATATATATATAGAGAGAGAGCTTATTTATACTGTAGAATTTGAAACAGAACACAGGACACAGTACTAATCTGGTCAAACATACTATGAAATGCATAGTCTCCACTTAAAACGCTTAATGATATATGGATTCTGCAGGCATTACTGCTTTCTCACAGAAGATGCTGAATATGGATTCTGTCCCTGCCAAGAACAGCGTTGAGATATTTTTCAGAATGCTGCTAAGTACTCCACTTTGTTCTGAAAGGTCGCCACCTCATGCAGATGTATCTGAACCGTTACCTCCTCAATCCTTGCTTTGGGGCAGAGGCCTGCTCCACACCTTGGTCTAGATGAGCGCGTAGCTCTGAGGAGAGGAATGCTCTTCAGTCTGAATTTCTTGCAGGAGAGGCTGCTGCTGCTGCTGGGATGGTTGCTGTACCAAGACCTCTGTAGAGTCCATTGTGCTGGTGTCATCCGACAGAGATGAGAAAGAGACCCGAGACGAAAGCTGCTCAACAGTCAGGCTGCTCAAAGCTGTGCTTTGACCGGAGTTTGGAGAGTTCTTCAGTGTCAGGTCTGAAGCGGGAAGTAGGGGGCCCAGAAGTTTTACAGGACAGAAAGCTGATCCGGTTGGGATGAAATTAACCTTGTTTTTGTCAGGACATGAAAAGAGAGGGGTTGAGACAGGCTGACGAGACCTACAACAAGAAAAAAGATTATATACTCGTCCAACTGAGATGTTTGTATGTTGTGAACTTTGTGGTTCTACAGGTTGCTAAAATGTGAATGACAAGGAATGGGATTAACTGGACAGAGGGGCAAACATCTTCCATATTGGTAGTCAGCTAACTGATCCACAGCATTAAAAACAGTGCCATCACAAAAATGACATCGTTACTGGATAAACATGCACCTTTCCAGTGAGAAAAATCTGCAATACATATGCACATGAAAAAATGCCATGGTAATTTAGAACAACACAAAGTCTTCTTTAACAATAGCACTGCAGAAACAACACGTGTAGTCACATCAAATCTTTAAGGAACTCCATGAAATTGACCTCTCCTTTCCCATATTCTGTAATCTGCTCAGAGGCTTCCTCCACAACCCAGCATTGCTCCTTCACCATCCATTGGGCAATGAATGCCGTTAGAGCAAGAACCATCCCCCTCCTTCATTCTTTTCTTCCACAGGAGCTAAGCATGCAACTTTGACAGCACATGTTCTAATACTGCTGAGTCTATGGAAAAGGACACCATGTCTAAGAGTTTAATTTCTGATTTCCTGCTCAACAGCAAAACTATTGAGCGAAGTCTATGTCTTTAAGTATACAACCATCTAAAAACTCTTTATAATATATAGATTTCAAGTCATTTTATGTGTTTTAAACACAATTGTAACCATAGGGTATATGAATGCAACCTATGCTCAAAACTGATAAAAATTCTGGCAAGGAGAGTTTTTGTGTCAAACAAGGAACATTTACAAAAGTTAATACAAGCATATGAAAGTGAGGTTTATAAACGCTTAGGAAATTAAATGTACCTTATCTTTTCCGCTTGGATTTTTCTTGCCTTTTTATAAATACACAAAAAGAGTTCAAGCATAAAAGACTCCATTTCCTCTTCAAACCAACATGAACACTTCAACTTCTCTTCTGTACAAACTAAGGATAGTTTGCTCCTGAAAAACTCATCAGCTGGAATAGTTTATTCATCTGCAGTTGAATGGGCTCAGTAAACAGGTTTACTGCTTTGCAGATACCAGCTGATATAAAAGGCATTACTTACGACATTTCCTCAAAGACCTTCACTCGCTCACATCCCTCTGGGGGCTCTCGTTTGAACATGTAGCTGTTGTTTGGTTTGGGAGATGAGGCATACTTGGGCAACGGTGAGCTACTCCCACTGTCTGAAAATTTAAAGCAGTTATATTACTAGAGATTGAGAGTGTTGTTTTTTTTAATTAAGTTTGATTTCCAAACAAGATGCCTTTTTCACAGTTCAGCCGCTATGATGGTTTGCTTCTACCACAACGATTCCTTTATCACAGGCAATTTCGAACACCCTTGCATAGCACATTTCTTCCGAATAAAAGCTTCAGTGCAGCAGTAATCACATAACAACACATAACAGGAGGATATTTTTATCCAGAACACCGCAACTGGCATAAAGTGATCCTGGAATCAAATTGGCTCTTAATTATGTATTTCAAAAAATATAAATTAACACAGTAATATGCATTACACATGAGGAGAGTTACAAGTGGTAATGATAATGCCTTCTCACTGTACAAGCAGTTACTGAAAACCTGTGCATACAGCATCTATCTTACTTTAAAACAATTCTTGGCAGGAATGCTGACCGCATTAGTTTCACTATTAGCTCAGAATTTGCAAAGAAACAAAGCACATTTTTAATACAGGTACTGGTATGTAGTCATTATAATGTCCCACCTCATTTGCTTTACAGTTTAGTTCTCTTAATATGCAAAATTAAACCTCCACAACTCCACCCTCTCATCATCGCTAACTATAGAATCCAGCTATTCTTTATGACTGCAGACGCTTTTGTGTTTTGCAGATCATTACTAGGCACACTTGGAACTAAAGACACACACATCCAGAACACAGGACAGATTTCACAGCAGGCAGATTTCTGCACTTCCTGCCAAATCTCTGAGAGATAAGACTCAACTCTGGTGAAGTCACAAGAACAGAAGTTTGAAAAGTTAAGACTACGACAGGGTTCGCCTTAAGAAGAAAGTGGCGAACCACCTTTTCCTTCATCTTGACAACGTCAACACTGAATGCATTAAGAAAATAAAGTAGGTACAAAAATGGTTACTCACAGAAATTGACCCTTCTGCAGAGGATTCTACTTTCTCAAAGAGCCAACACAAGAGGCTCCTGTTCTATGTTTGGGCTTACAATTTAAAAAAAAAAAAAAAAAAAAAAGAAGAAACAAAAAGGCAAGCTTAAGGAGAATTCACCAACTTACAAGCAGAATCAGTGAAGAGAAATGATGGCTCCTACTTTCAAGTGTTTCCACCAGTTTGGGGTACCTTATTCTTTTTAACTCTGATACCTTTGTTTATTCTGCTGCTGTTCAAATGTGCCTTTTCAGCACCATTGGAAAACCAACCAAAGCTTCAGGCATTACAATCTAGATTCGCTGAAACATATAAGGCTTTCTTTAAGAATCTGCAAATGGTAACCACATAAACATTTGTATAAGCGTGACTCAAATACAGAGGCTAATCGTTAGAGGTTTTGAACCATCAGCGCTTCCTTTAAGAGACACAAATCAGCTCAAATGTCACATATCCGATTTTACTGTGAAAGGTACAAGAAAATGGTCAAAGTGGACCTCAGCAGTATAGCGATTATTCTGTTCCTTCCTGCTGCACGGTGAACACAACTTCTATTTACAGAATTTCTGGTGTTAACTGTATGAAGACAAGAGGTCTAGAGACAAGACAGATATTTGTTAAGCTGAGCACATGATGGTCTTCTGGAATCTTTCCACTGTTGGCCCTCATAGCTCATTCTGAGTACAGAAATCATTAACAGGACCCAGACAGTTTGTTTCCCCCTTCTAATACTTAAAATTGAAGATCCAAGTTGCTATTTAAAAACTCTGGGACATGAAATGAGCTACTGTTCATTCTAGCGAATACTGGAAAACTGTGGAAGTACATCCAAGGAAAGAATTAAACTGAATTCAAAGTTAAGTCAGCTCTTGGAAGATTCACAGTGTTGTCTAGCCAGTGCAGTTTTCAATACATTTTGGTTTGTTTAGTCCTGTTTGGCTGAGACTTTCTACATAGGACAGCTGTTAAAGATGCAAAATAAAAATAAGAAAAAGAAGTCATATAATTTAACCAATCTGTTTCTCCCTTTGCCTCCTGGAGCTTTTAAAGCTTACTAAATGGTTAGCTTTTCATCTCGACCAAACACACACCACACTAACATTTGAAAAACACACAAACTCACTGTTAGTTCTTCACTTTCAGTGTAAGAATGAAAGGGTACTGGTAATAAAGACCACCGGCTGCAGCGGTAAGAGCAAGTGTGCAGCTTAAGCCAGTCTCCAGTCATGCATCCTATCAGCAATACGCCGTAACATCGTTACTCATCTGCAGTGTCATTTAAGGGATGGTCTTGAACAGTGCTATTTATTTTTCCCTTGTTTATATGCATTCTCAGAGGCTGCAATGCATGATCTGGCATCTGCACCTTCCAGACTCCCACCGGTAGGGTGTGCTCTGGCATATTTTGACAAACTAATCACATTTCATTACCATTGGGATTGAAGATTAACAGCTGTAACCTTTAAAGCAAGCTTTGTTACCATAACCACACTGAAGAAAACAGGGAGCCTTATGACACGGAATTTCTGAACATAAATATTTCAAGCTGACATATTCTATAATCTAGAAAATGTTTAAGTTCGTAATTACACACTAAACAATAATATTTTAACAAAAGCATTTAACATCACTAACTTCAGCTTGCATATATTACAACAAAAACGGACAGACTGAAGACAGCCTGTAAAGGGCTATTTCTTTTCAGTGACATAACTTGGCCTGCGAGCCTTGGGATTTAGTTTGATACATTCAAAAGGATTTTCCAGCTCAATAACGCCTTTTTTAAGACTACCCAAAGACTTCTCATACAATTTTCATTTTAAAAACTATGAATCAGACGCCCAGAAGTTAGAAAATGAGATCCAGACCAAAAGATAGCATCTTCACAAACGCATTACTTGTTACAGCCTGCTAGCAGCAGCAGGAATATACAATCATACACAAAAGTACCTGAATAAAAATCCCTGAAAAACAGGTTACGCTGTTTTTACGTGGAAAAAAAATCATGGAATCCTTATACCTTAGGATGCCTTTGAATTTTACCTCTGTCACAGTTACTAAAGATGTTGGACATGACAGTCTCATGGAGAAGGATACCATAAAACAGACCTAATGAAACCAGTAGCTTTAATGGAGCAAGGCAGCCATGTAGCTTGCAGTGATGGTATTTCAAAACTAAATCACATAAAGCCAGGTGCCATGAAAACACAGTCTCTCTCACCCTTTTCTTTCTGCTCCAGTCCATACCATCCGGTATCACTACACCATTTGGAAATGTATTGTGACCCTTTCTGAAATTTATCTTTCACTTTCTTTTGAAAAATTCAATAGATTTAGCGGCTCCTTGCAGAAATGTCAACCAAAGTGCTGATGCAGTCCAAAGACCAGCTGTGAAGGCCTCAGGCCAAAGCACAGCTTTGCACAAGAAATAAAAGATGCTTTGGAAATGTAAAGCGGCGCTGTCTGTACAGAGTGCTGGCTCCTCTCAGTGCTCCTGTGTCTCAGTCAAACTGCTAACCTTCATTCCCCATCCAGAAACACACTCAGGAGCATTTATAAAGCTGATAATCATATTTTTATGGAAAATTGAGTTAATTTACTAGAGAGAAAAATCAAATTCCAGCTTGAGACAAGTAACAGGAAAAAAAATCTTAAGTTTAAAATGCCTAAATTCTGGTTATATGTAGAGTAGCATTTTTCAAAACTTAGCAGGTCTTGCAGCAAAGTTACATAAGTTACAGTCCAGCACAACAGAATCCTTTAAAATGAGCACACAAAAAACGTTGTTCTATAATGCAGTTAACATCAATAACAGATGTTAATAAAATGGCTCTCAAAGTCCCTTTCTTTCCTTACAATTTCTACCCGTATCACTTGCTTAGCTATAATTTAACTCTTCTAAAGCTGACATTCAAACCAACCAGCAATAACAATGATCTGAGAGTGAAAGGCACGCTTCCTAACAACCGATGCTACTTTTACAACCTCTGGACAAGTTATTTGCTCCTGGAAAACCGCTGTGCATTATTCTGGTTTCTTGCCCTTAAAGAACAAAGTGGTGATGAGGAATTCAGACTTTTATCTTTCATAAGGAGAGTATTACAAAACTTAAGCTACTTAAAAAATATAATTATGTTGGACTCCAGAAAGCTTCCTGTTCATCACCAACACCAATATACAAACACAGACTTTCGAAACAAACCTAAAGCTGGTCTTAAGATTGAAACAAAAAATACATATTTATCTACTCATTGTGAAGTTCAGCAACAGATTTTACTACAGTGAGCTGCTCCCAGATGGAGGATAAAGACCTCGAAATTCACTGAAAAGGTTAGGTGCAATATTTCAAGGTATCTTCACTTGCTAGTGCCAGTAAAAACCACTAAAAAACTCCAGTTACTGTGATAATCGAGTAACAGTTGCAAAAGGAATTATTCATTCCATTCTATCACTTTTTAATATATGTATGTTTTAAGAACAAATAGGACAAATTTATTTGTCAAGGCACTTCCCTATCTCCTAGAACTTTAGTGGATGTCTACATAGTGATGTCTACACATGCACATTGTAAGAAAGGAAAGTAGCAGAGAGGAAAATAATATCTATGGTTGGTTTTGGAACATGACCACCTATCATGCTACGGTAAGACTTCAGAGGTTAACTAACAGGCACCTTCAGTATAGGATCCAGGTGGCTGGATTTGCTTCCCACTATTTGCATTTAAATTTAATATGGGAAAGTAACACTTCAGAAATAAAGAAAAATACAATTTCTCCTGCCCTAATCTTATTCTCTTCAACTCGTCACTTAGAATTAAGATTACTTTAAGGATGATTAAACAGAAAATAATTACAGGAAATGCTTAAATCTCAACTCGTAACCTCAAAATAATGTTGCTTTTAGCTCATTAGTAAATCTATGCCAAATCAAAATCTTAGCTTTCATTTTGAATGTACTTCTGTTAGCTTGCACATCTCTCCCAAATGCACTTCTCCAAAATAAAGCTCGTATTTACACTGATAAAAAGCTCAAGTCTAGACAACCAGAAACCCAAGAATCATTTCTTTAATAAAAAGAATTGTCCAAAATCAATCTTTCTATGCTGGTGCCACATTTGTACACTATGTGTCTTGCCTGTAAATTAACTCTTAATTTCTGAAACACCAATTTACTCCCTCCATAAAACTGAACTACTTTTTACAAACTCAGACAAGAAGCTGAATATTGACATATAAACACACAAATTCACAGAATTTTTCTTTTGATAGGGAACATATGCAGACAGGTAATTATTCTCCATTAGATTTTTCCAAACTCAGATACAAATTCCTCACCAAACAGCTTCAAATGGGCTATATGACTTCAGAAGCAGAGTACTTATGAAACAGTCCAAAAACTCACTGTTTTGATCAGCAAGTAACTCACCCATGATGAATACACAGTCTATCACAAACCTTCTTGAAACCCTTTTGGAACAAACATGTTACAGTCTGAATTCTTTGCATTAGAATCTTCATGAATGGTTAAAACTGTTTGCTGTGCTCCTCTGACGTATTTATGGAAGATGTTTGTGAAGTTTCACAAACAAGAGGGAAAAAGATATGTAAACAAACAAAACCAATTTTAAGATAAATCCTCAATCCCTCCACAACAATCAAACAAAAACAAAAACTGATGTAATGAGTAAAATGAAGGTAACTGTAAAAGCAGGACATCACATGCCTCCCATAGGTAAATGCGGGCCATTCTACTCTCACCTTTATCACGGTCATAGAGTAAGTCTTCTGTTGAGCAAGGACTCCCATCCTGAGATTCAGGAGGGCAAAAGGGAGACACACATGGTGAATGGCTGCTGCAGCTGCTGCTGCGCTCCTGGACAGATGGAGTCTGAGTGTCAATGCTTCGTGTACTACTACTACGATAGTGAGCGGGTAACGGGGCTCTTCGACCATCAGGGATATCCAAAGGCTGCAAGAGAAACAAGCAATTCAGATTACTGAGAAAAGATCCAGCTCCCAAAGTAGTACTTGTAACTGAATTAAAGAAGTAAAGACTAAATAGCTCATTTTTGAAACAACTTTCGTGGAAGAAACCAATGCAATACAGTATGCACAACATACATTAATTATGCTCAATGTTGGGACAATGTGCAGATTTCCCAAGCCAACTATATGCTCTTATGCAATGGAGTTAAATTAATAGTGGATTGCACTTCGTTGGTAATCTACACATGCCAGTATTAATTTATTTATTTATTAGCATTTTTCTGATATTTTAGAAAGCAATCTCCTCCTCAAAGGAATTGATCTAATTATACTAAAGAGAATAATTTTCTGTGCCAGTCAGTTATTATAAAGCATAAAAAAGTACCCTGACAGAGGCCATATCTGAACAAAAGGAAAAGTAGTAAATGTCTAACATAATAGTATATTATTGCCCTAACAATGAACTGAATTACAATTACAAATGAAACCATCCAAGTTTGGCTAGTAGGTTGTAATTCTCCTGTACTTTCCAACCTTTGCTTCTGTAGCTGACCTCTGACCAATTCAGACCTAAAGGAAAACATTTATAGGCTTATGTAAGACCCACAAGCTTTGTCTTAAACTGAAGATAATAAAAACTGCCTTCTCACATCACTTTAGCTGGCACCATCCACAGTGATCTTGCACCCTATTCTGCAATATATGGCATAGACATGTTTCTAGCTTTGCTTCAGTAAGGACTGAATTCAAGCTACAGAGGAACAATTAAATATTTGATACAAAATTTCAGGTCTCCTTCCTCCTTCTTTCAAATGAAGAATTTTGTTTCGTTTTCCTCTTTTCCATATATACCAAAATTAGAGGAGCCAGTTCCAGAGCTTAACATTCAACACAACATGCTTTTGCTAATGGAGAGGATACAAAACAACGTTCTCTTCTCAGCAATAACCTATGTAGAAACCGACCAAATTATACAGAGAGGTAGAACTAGTAGAGTTGGAAAATCCTTTCCTTCTTAAAAGCCTTCCAGTTAAAACCATTTCACATTTCATTTCAAAGCCAAGTAACACACTATAAAAAGAACATTACAGCTGCTACATCAAATGCTCAAAAGTTTGGATAGAGCTGTTTCAACAGTTGAGTTCATGTTGCATATTAAGACAGGACCACGTGTTGCTATTCCCATTGCCCCCAACAGGCCATGACTCATCCAATGCACAAGATAGACCTGAAGCATTATATTGCTACATAGGCAGAAGTAGAAAATGAGCCTGAAGCTGTAGAAAGAAAATTAGTCTCATAATTAACATAACCCCCCAAAAAAACAACTGCAGAACAGCATTTTTATCTATTTCTGACACAAAGATTCTATGAAAGGCCAAAGTCATCTGATCCAACTCTTCTATTATATCTTTTCAAGAAGTCCAGTCTGTATAGGACTGATTTGCAAAAGGCTTCATCATTCAGAGATGGAGAAAGAAACTATTAGAGCTGCACTCTAAAGTACTAAAATACATGCAGTATCCTGAGTTACCTGAAGAAGCACACTATAAAAGCCCGATGGATTTGTGCTTCTCCATCCATAAGAGTAAATAATATCTTTCTTCTCACATAGGTGTGATAAAAATAAAACAACATTTCAGAGACGCTCTTGCTATATAGAAGGAAAAACAGATGTTTATACAGAAGTATATCCCAAATCACTTATTTCAGCCTCTGCTACATCAAAATTGAAGGTGTAGAAAGTCACCTGCATTTTTAAATATGCCTCTAGAAATAAATGCAAGTATAAAACGCTACATATTTATCACTCTTTACAAGCAAAATAACAGAAAATGCCTGAAAATACTTCAAATTACTGTGCTAATGTATTTCTTTCCCTTAATACTGAACCCAATTTTTTTGACAAGACCATAAGCCTTCATGAAAATATCAGTTTGAAATACTCAGTTTTTAAACATGGTCAACATGAAAAAAGACTTCAGAACTTACTTTCCATGAGTCATGTCTAAACTGTTTTAAAAACCAAAGTCCTCAGAATCTTAAAGCACAAGAAATAGGGTAACTATAATTGAGTACAGCTGCTACTAGTTGTCATAATTCTCAATGCATGGAAAATGGCTGGAAATTACAGAATTCTGTATACCGTGTTTTTTGCAGTCATGTACTAATTTTATTCCAAAGGCATTCCGACAAGACACCAAACAACCACTATGGGACAGTATGTTCTTGGACATAGTTATAAACTGCCCTCACACCTCCCTGCAAAAGTATGGAAACATTCTATTTGACAACAACATTCACTTCTTAATTAAAATTCAACAGATTTTTTTCAGTATCAATCTATTTGTGTGAAAAATTATAACTGCCCTACAGAGTAGCATCAGGAATTCCACTACGATATAATATACCAATAGGAACCTAACAAATAATCTGCTTTTCACACACCTTACATCTATTTGAGAGGAATCTTCTTCAGAATAAAGCATTCAATGCTTTTGATTTAGAATCTGTTCTCTAGACTGGAGCACAAAGGCATAGATAGGAAACTGCTTCTGCCTTCTAGCATAAATGCAGTCATTAACGCATTAGACAACACAGGATTGCAAAAATCCATCACAGATCCTGAGAGATTGATCCTTACAAGGAGCACTCAGAGGGAAAAAAAAAAGGAAAAAAAAACCACAAAACTTTTCAGATGAAAGAGATGAAGGAAGGTGGAGGTAAAGACCCTGAAAAACAATCAAAAACAATCATTACAGGACTCAATTTTCTGATAGGTACGTAAAAACATTCTACTACCTATTTCCAGAAGCAAAAGAAATTAAACAAGATACGAATCACCTTCACTTTCATAGTGTGATGGTTAAAATTGTTTCATTTCTAAGTACTCCAGTTCATTTGAAAGACAGATCAGGTAGTATTTTTCTATTTCTCCTTATTTGGGACTTATAAACACATATCCATCATTGTGGGGCATTTCTCATTGGTTTCACAACATGTTCTCTAACAGGGAGCTTCTTATTGTAGAGAGTTGGGCGTAAGTTCATCATCTTCTTGTTCAAAGTCTCCAACATTTGTGCTGCAGAAACGCAACAGGAGAAAGAATAAAGGCCAGACAACTTCACAGAAAGCTGATTCTCCCATAGAATTTATAGTGGGCACAGAGACAACTACAATTTCCTGGAAAGCCGGTCACCAAATTATAAATAAGGAAGGAAAATATCCAGAATCTTTGAATAAAGGGATTTGAAGACAAAATGACATTTTTTTTAGCAAACCTGAGCACAAAGATGCTATTAAAAAGGGACTCCAGAACTAAATGCCAACTTATCCCCTGTTTTTATGAAATGAGAATGCCTTCATCTAGCTGAGCAAGAGAGATGATCTGAAAAAATATACACACATGGTCAAAGCAAAAAGGAAGAAATGCTTGAAATGCTTTGACCACATATCACTAAACTTCATAGTCAATTATATTATTAAAAGAGAGATCTAATGACATTACTGTATCATCCATTATCTTTACGAAGCACATAAAAATAACCAGGCTAATCTCTCCACAATTACCCTCCTATGAAGTAAAATTCCTATTATCAAAATACCATGTTTGGGGGGAAAAAAAAGTAAAGGAAGTTTCCAAAGAATTCATTTAGCAAAGTCAGCAAAAGACAGAAAATATATTCCAAATCAATTTATACATGTTTAAGAAGTAGGGCAGCTAAAATCCAAGTCAGCAAAAGGGAAAACAAAGTGTGTAGTACCCTACCCTCCAAATCAAAAAGGTATAAAAATAAGTGAAATCAATTTGTGTCTGAAGACTAAGGGAGAAAGCGTGAACACGAGAGGAAAGTTCCACTAGTTTCCAATTTCAACTGGCAGCTAAATTTAAAAGGTAATTCAAACATCCATAAAACCAGAACTACTTTAACCATAAGGTTACTTCTGTCCCATTCACCGTCTATGTCAAGGTGACAAACCTAGAAACCGTTTGTTCAAAAATTCACAGGTTTATACTGAAGACATGAAATAGTGACAAGGAAAAAAAAAAAAGAACAGGTCAAGAAAACTAAACAGTAATTTTTAAGAGCTGACCAAACTAAAATGCATTTTGTTTTACTCAAGACATTCCAGACGTGCTTATTAAAAGGAAACTGATGAAATCGGAACACTATTAATGTACTGCCTTAATTTGAACAAAACTTGAGATAGTAAACTACAATTCAAAAAATGAAAAAAATATTCTTTTCTATGAAAGACTTTATGTTTTTCCCCAATATTTCCTAGCACGTCGATTCAGATTCACAATAGGCCACAAGTGCTTTCAGCAGCTGCACTGACTGATTAACATGAAGTTCTAAACATGCAGTTGCTGAACCTAGGAGATAAACTTGGATTCAGGTGAAAAGAAACCAGCTGAGAATTTAGATGCCCACCAATCCTAAAAGAAAGCTTGCAAAGAAATTCGTTTTTCACGTATCACCCAAGGCAACCACTTATTTTTGATTGTTACATTATTATATATATACATATATATATAAAACGTTACAACCAGAAAGAAAGGCAGAAAACTGTAAGAAAAACAAATTGTTTCACTAGCAGTGAAAATAATGAAGTTTGGTTTCCTATGGTTTATCTTTTGTTCAGTAATTCCTAACCTTTAACCCAGCCACTGACTCCCCCTGGCTAAAGAGAATCTAAATTGTTGCAGTTGGAGAAAGTTCACCAGCAGTAAGATTTAGTAAATCACATTTATTATGATCTTCCATAAGTAAACTGTGAGATGTAATAAGCTCTAAGACAGTGCTAAGAGTCCCATTTTAGGTCCCACCAGAAGAGATCTGACAGAAATTAGCAGTTATATAACAGGAAACAACCCTCTGCCCACGATGATAGACCTGACTTCAAGGGCAATGTCTAATTTATGACTTTCTTTTGTGTCTGAAGGTTCTACCCAGCTAGATGTTTAGATGACGGGTTCACTATTGCCTTGGTTGTGTAAACTGCTGAGCATATCTGGCCTCAATCCAACAATGCACTTAAGAATGTGCCTAACTGTTTGGCTGGATCAGAGCCAGTACATTCAGTAACTTATAAGACTGAGTTCTGCATCTGAAGTAATAAGCTGTTAAAGCCTAAGGACAACATTTACAAAGATGATTGGTCTGATAAATAAATTAAACCTCCTCTAACCACAAGAGACTTCAACTCTGGCCATATGAACATCAATAGTGGCAATACAATACGTGCCTTTTTATACTCTTCAGAGTTTGCACAACAGAGTTTATTGATTTGGACTTTTTGGGGTTATTTGTTTGTTTTTCTCTCTACTCCTTTTATTACAATGCAGATCCTTATAAAGGGATGAGACAGCTTTGGGAAAGCCAATCTAGCATGAAATATTTATTACGGAGGTATTTCATTCAAAGCAGAACTAATTCTCTGGAGAACCCAAGAATATTCCAAAGCTTTTTTTAATATATATTTATTATTATTTTATTTTATTTAAGTTTACTGCCATAATGAAGAAACACACATAAGATTTTGAATCTTATACCTCTGATTAAAGTCTTATAGCTTGATTTGTGCACCAAAGTGCTATTAAAAGACCATTCACAAGTAGCAATCCTACAGTTCAGAATAGAAAAAATCAGCAGAGTAAAGTTGTTCCCACAGCACAGAATTTTCTTTGGCTATTTAGGAAAAGGTGGCTGCAAAGTAAGCACTTCACTTTTTATGTGTTATTTAAGCACTCCAGTATTCTTCAATGAGAATTCCAACACTCCAGATCTCTCATATAACTAGGCTTCTCAGCTTGTACATATTACCCATATGGAGATCCCTGATTACAGATCAGTGTTTTAAGGAAGTAAAAAAGTTCACATTCAGTTTATGGAAAAAAAGCATTAAAACCAATAAGCTCCACAGAGTGCAGGAAACTCAAGTGTTACCTAAGAAAAACCACGTCAAATAAAGCAAATAAATTAATCTCTTAATTTTCTACTTACTCACTACAGTAGGCTGAATATTTAAGTATGTACATTTCTCATAAAAACATACAAGTTCTCTACAAAAAGAGCATTGTAAATAAAATGTTTGGCTAAAGGCCTTTAAAAACAAACAGAAACAATTTCTTTTTTAACAGCCTGAGGAAAAATATTAGTAATTTCTGCCATGAGGGAGTTTTCTCGTGCGTTTGTAGGTTACAGTGAAAAAGCAACTATCGACACATTAATATAATCTTACCTTAGATATCTCTTCTTTTCCACTATTTTCCTTAATGAACACTTTTTCCAGTTCAGGGCTTATCCCTTCTACATTACACGGCACACGTGAAACAGTTGATTTTGGCACTGAAATGTTTGACAGTGGCATAGGGACTGATCTAGAAATAGAAGCCTAGAAGGTAAAAAGCCACATGATTTGAAGTCGGAAAACAGAATAAAACACAATTATGAGATCAGCACTAAAGAACCTAAAGACAGTGAATTAAGAAACTCTGTATTAATTTCACCATCTAGAAGACCATCTTTACTTGGCAAATTCAACTAAAAAGAAGTGTTTGCATAAACCAAAGGCCACTAACATCACACCGCTTCTTGACTTAGAAGAGTTCTATAATAAAAAACATTCTACCACCCCATTTATCAGTAGGTAGGCAGGTATATGCACTTTCCAGATGTACTGACTACAGAATACACACTGGAGGATGCAGTGCATGCGGTGTGCTGATGTAGATGGTTTAACTGTGATCCAAAAGGCATTTCACAACATTCCTGAAGCTTAACCACTCAAACAAAATATCTACTTAATGCACTTCTAACCTCTTTTGGTTGGCTTAAGTAAAAGAAAAATAAGGCATTCATTCTAAACCTCTAATTTCATTAGCTTCTAACATTTCGGAACTTTGTGTCAAAAATCTTCAGAGAAAACATTTGAAGTTTAAGAATCAAGCACGTAAAAAATACAAATATGGTTTTCAGAAGAAAAAATGAGTGGAGCTCTGTTACTAGAAGGAACCATTCACAAGAGTGCATGTGTCTTGCACAGTCAACCCTGAATGTTTTAGCTTGGCAGCAGCTGCACATACACAGTCATGAACAGCGTTCGCTTCTTAGTATATATTTTCCCACTGTTCACAGGATCACAGGATAAGATGAAATGTAAAACACACCCATGGACTTCTCTGAGACACTACTGAATGAAACTGGCTCTGAGTAACCTAATGTAGCTGTAGGTGCCCCTGTTCACTTCAGGGGAGCTGTACTAGATGACCTATAAAGGTTCCACCCAACTCAAATGATTCTATCATTTCACAATTCTATGAATTATCTTCTTGGTGGGAGAGGGTGTTGTGTTTTCCAGGTTGTTGCTTTGTTTTGTTTTCTGTTTTGTTTGTTGCTCTTTGTTGTTTTTGGTTTTTGTTTGGTTACGTGTTTGTTGTTTTTTTTTTTTGAGCTCATGCCAAATGAACGTTAAGAATCACGGCCTGCAGGAGAGCATCCCTTGCACATCCCAGAAAAACTGAAAACTCACTGGCCTTGCTAAACACATTCTAGAGAATCCACACCTTTGCATGAGTGAGTTCCAAGTGCTAAAGAACGTTACACCAAAGCATACAACACTGTTTTTAAAAGCCATCAGTGAATACAACTACACTGCAAACATTTCAGCTAAGGATCCAAGTTAAGGATCCACTGTAGGTGAAATTTAGTCAGGACTCAAACATCTATGCTGTCAAATGAGAAAAGATAACTGCTTTTTACAAGTATCTTAAGAGTTCACAAAGTCACTAACAGAATCTTGCCTGAGCCTTTAGAACCAGTTTCAGTTTCAGTTCCACTGGCAGTCTGTGACACAAAACAGACTGTGTGGCATCTTCCATAGCACCCTGCTAAGAATCAGGCTCACACTTAGGTAATTTGCTTAGGCAATAGGTCAAAGCTACTCATAGCATCAGCATCTTTCTTAATAAGACAAAGACATTCTCAGAATACAGGCAAGTTTTTGTAACTGACGCATGAAAGGATTTGAAAATCAAAGCTGTCTTAGGCTAATGCTAAAACGATCAGCTCTATTAAGATTTGCATACATTTTCAAATCACTTTAGATAAGTAATAACGCAACAGAAAACAGAAGATGCCAGACAAGGATCCTGAGCTTTACTTTCCAGAGAACTTAAGGGATTACAGTGTCCTATTTCTGATGCACTGAAAGGTGTTTCCTCAGGTACACACTGCCTGAGAGAGATCAGAGGGTACATTAAAAAGAAAGAAAAAGAATAAAAAGGAAGAAAAAGGAGAGCTGGTGTAATAAACTCACTGCTGGAGAAAAATTCATCATACTGCCCATTGACTGTCATCGTATTGCTCATTGATATAAAATATGAGAATGTTCATCAACATAATCTGGACATGATGTAACATAGCAGCGTTGTTCTACCTCAAGTAAGGCACTGCTACTACAAAGTATTATGTGAAGGCTCTCATCCTAGAGCACAGAATCTTTTACTGACAATAATTCTAGTCTACCATAACAACCAAAAGTTATGTCCTAGGCAAAGTCATGAAGATGATTCATATCCTGTACAGTGAAAGACAAACTCTATTTCCAGGGATGGGATAACTGGTAAGCATCACCTTGATTTCAATCAAAACTAAATTTGAGGTGAATTATCATCACCTTTTTAGAAAGCAGACAGAACAGTATTATTTTTAACTTGGCAATCAGAGGGAAACTGCTTCTCTGGCCACAGATTAACCAATAAGCAAATTACCAGAAAAACTTCTAAAATGGACAAGGAAATGAGATCTTCAAATATTTTTCAGCGATACAGAAAATTGGGTTCTTTAATTTCAATGCAAATACCTTTTAAGGGGTCCCATTCAAAGTTCCGTCTGCTGCTCAAAGACTTACCAACTGTTGAGTTGCCAATCCAGACTGCTCATTTTTGGTATATTTTATTTATTTACCTATAAAATGAGCTCAGACAAAATTGGATTGTATAACCAACCAGCAAAAACCCTCCAAAGGAGCAGAGACCTTTGAAAGCGTACCACGAAAATTAGTCTTAGAAACATGTTATGTATTCCTGGAAAGACAGTCTTATCTGGCTGTAAAAATTCTGTGCATGGCATCTTAATATATTTTAGTTGATATCCTGCTGCAACCCTTCTTTCTTTTATTATATGATGGTCACCAGATAAAATTCAGTGTAGATGCAATGGTATCAGATTGCTAAGCATTCCAGTGTACCACATGAGGAGGTAAACAGAAGAAAGATGGGAAGAGCAAGCTATCCACACAACAACGATAAAACAGGAGGCTGTTAATATAAGCAGCTATGGATCTACTTACCTGAGTCTGACTGATTGCTATATGGTTGCCATGGAGAGGTGATTGACGTTCTTTCTCTTTACCGTGACGACTACTCTGCTTACTGCGCTGAAGCTGCTGTCTCAGTTTGGCAATCTGCTGGAAAGAAGTTCAGGTGAAGTGATTAATGAGTTATCAAAAGAATGTCTGTTTATGTCTTTCTTTATGAAGCAAATCACAGATGTTTTTACTGTCCTCTTCAGACAATTTTATAGAATATGCATATTGGACTGTCTACCTTTGGGGTATGAAAACTGAACCCTCTAACTGCCTGCTAGACACTTTCTCCAAAGTAACTGCCCTATTCACCAACTTGCATATGCAAGCAGGCTTAGTTTATTAATAAAATTCCTTATTTACAAGAAAGTACTGTAGTAACTGATGCAAAGTACCCCTATTAACAATTAATAGCAATTTGTGGCCTATCACTAGCTTAAACTGAGGGACTGTGAAGCCTACAGTCAAACTTCTTTGACCTTAAGCCAAAGCAAAGTTTTCCAGTAATTCATTATTAAAATAAAAGAACCTCTACAAACGACAGTCAATCAGTATTTATTGCTTCATCTTGGAGAGCTTCATACATTTAAATACTATTTCCCTGCAGGCTACATTATCACAGATTTCTTCAAGCAGACAGAGTTATCTTTTCTGCTGTCCATTGCGAAGCTGTGTAAGCAAACTATATATATTTTAAAGGTCAAATGCAACTACAACCATTATTCACTTGACCTGCACCTTAACAGAAATCAAATCATTTTATCCAGGAATTCTTTTGCTTATTCCCCTGAACAGTTTCTACATGAAAGAGTATCTAACTCTCTAAGTATTGTCTGAGAAGCTTAGATGACATGCAAATTTAGACAACAGGTACAGACATTTCCTTAAACCAGGGTAATTTTACTGTTTTTCCTTCATCCTCTAATCTCACTCTCTTTCACCATCAGCTTGTTGGCATAAAAGGCAATGCATGTAAGTCCCCACTTCATTTTAAACACAGCTAGAGATACAATTTAAAAATCTAAAGCACAAGTAAGGAGATTTGAATGCACATGGAATTCATATTTCAAAGACCTTCATCATCTGGAAAGTATTCTCCTGCTCTGAATTGAGACTACTACAAGTACACTCACTCTGTGGTCAAGTCCAAGTAGTTAAATATATCTCTAATGTCCTTGCAAAAAAGCAGCACTGTGGTAGAGGAACACTTCACTTTCCAGCATCAAGAGTTGACGGTGCTCAGTGAAGGCTTTGATGGAACTTTGCTACAAGCTTTGGAATTTTCTTGGTTTTGTTTCTAACATCACTCACACAACAGATCCACCCTAAATGTTTCACATCAAGTCTTGCCACACTTACAATCCATATTCAAAGAACTGCTATTCAGAAATGCTTGACTACTCCTAATCTTCAATGACAGAAACAGTTCAGATTCCCAAACGGGTCTGTGTCAAATACATCAAGATAAAGCCCCAACGCAACCAAGGTTTTAATGAAAACATGCTAAAGTACAATATTAATCTCTTGAAGAAAGGTGCCACTCAGGCACCATAAAACTTTGAAAGAATTTGAAGAGATACCCCAACTCCACCCAAAATAAAATAAAATAAAACGCCCCAAACTAAATGATTCTCCATGTAAAAGTTAAATAGGTAACCCAGCTCAACAGAGAGATGAAGAAGAAAGAAAGTAACCAATTTGATAAGGGAACATGAAAGTACATCTACAACAACATAGATCAGATGTTGGAGAAGTGGGTGTGCAGGGAAATGATCTTCATCTCCTTTAAAAATCAGAACAAGAAGAAAAAAAAATGAAGCCTGGACTAGAAGACAGACATGGACTGAAATGGATGGCTACAAGAATACCCAAAAAGCAAGGACACAAGGCAGGGAGAATGTTGTTTTGATTTCTGTTGCCTTTTCCTGATGCTCTGGACTTCTTTCTACTTACCCCTTTCTTCTTCTTTTTTTTTTTTCTTTTTTTTTTTTTTTTTTGTTGTTGTTGTTGTTTGGTTTTTTTGTTTAAATGAAATCTAGCTTTCTGAGTTGTCCTCAGGAGCGTGCTATAAAAAAGGATTTACATTCACCTCAGAGGTCTGGCTCAGATTCTAGCTGCAAACTGCTAACAAGTCTATAAGAAAAGATAGCCACACTGTAAGACCTGGACAGCGAGAGCACTTCAGTGGACTAATACATCTCCACACTATCTTGAAGTGTGAAGCTATGATCTTCTGAAAGGAATCGTGGACACCTGGATGAGAAGTTTTCTCAGCCACTTCCAGAGTATGTGCATTTTGGTAATCGATAGGTTCACAATAATAACAAACAAAATGCTTCTTGGGTCACTGAAGGAAAAAAGAAAGACGAAAATTTGTTGAAGAACCTGACCTTTCAGTCTGGAATCGCAATATGGCCATTTAAGGCAAATACAAAACGCAGTGAAGAAACAGACATGCTTTCTCAGGTCATATCCTTACCCATGAATTTGAAGAACCCTAATTTCCCAAGAACCCTGCCTTTCTCTGATGCAGTAGCTAATATCAGACTAAAGAATGAGAAAAGTAAGAATGAGCACATAAAAAGCACCCTGCCATCTCTTATCCATCCCCTAGACACAGGAGACAGGCTTGCCAGCACAGGCTACCTGGCTTCATAACAGCCATAGTAAGCAGTCAGCAATGCCAAATACGTAGGCAGAAGAATCCTCCAAACCAAATGGCACTCCATCTCTTCACTGAGAGTACACAGTGAATCTACCACTTGCCAAACCTAATCTTGAAATCTCAATTGCTTTTTTTCTTCTACAAGATCATCTTTTTATTGCTAAGTATCTTCCTTCTTTACCAAACTTGAAGAAAACCACTGCTTTTAAGAGGAAGAGGTAGCTGTGCTAACTTCCAAGAATCTTAATTAGCTAGAAAGCTAGAAGTTAATCTTTCTAAGCAGCAGAAAAGCACCATCAAACATCGATCAAAATAAACTCCAGATATGTAAGAGATACACCAAGAAAAGCAGATATATATATATATATGGTTTTTAACTCTTCAATGCTTTGGAAGAAAAAGCAAAACATTTGCCTGGGAGCCTTATACTGAGAAAGCACCTACTTTTTGAAAAAGCCTTTTTTTGGTAAAGCTTGGGTAAATTTTGCTAATGTTTGAGATAGATGTTTGGAACTGGCAGTTTGTTATGGTTTAACCCAGCAGGTGTCTAAGTACCACACAGTCCTTTGCTTACTTCTCCCCCTTCCCAGTGGAAGTCAGCTGTCCTAATTTTGTTCCCTGGCAGCTCCTTGGGCCCTTCACAACACTGCTTAGCAGCAATTACAAACACCAGTGTATTATCAGCATTGCTTTTCTCCAAGAACCAAATGATAACACCATTCCAGACACCTTAAAGAAAACAATTCAATTCCAGGCGAAACTAAGACACAGCTACATTTGCTAGAATCAGTATTTTACTTCAGCAGGGTCCGTTGTGGTAGAACAAGAAGAAATGGTTTCAAATTAAAAGGAGAAGATTCAGATTGCATATAAAGAAAAAGTTCTTTACAATAAGAGTAGTGAGGCGCTGGAACACATTGCCCAGAGATGGATGCATCATTCCTAGAGACAATCAAGGTCAACTAGACCAGGCTCTGAGCAACCTGATCCAGCTGTAGGTGCCCCTGCTCCCCTGCAGAGGAGTTGGACTACACAATCTTTAAAGGTTATTCCAAATCAAACAGTTCTATGATTCTCTACTGAACTTCAGATCTGAATAGAACTGTCTCAGAATTTCTGCTTCCACAAAATGCAGATTGACAAGTCACAAAGAAACTGGTATTGAACAAAAACTCTTAAAACTCAGCATTCAGGCATCAAGTTGTTTGGTGTAGGGAGGTGAGACTCAAGTGTCCTTGCAAGTATCTCACACAGATACAGAATGTCTGGACAGACAGGCTAGTATCAGGACTTAGAGGTGAGGGGAAAGAAAAAATGACAGGAAATGAGGAAGTGCAAAAGTAAGAGAAGATAAACTAGAATTGGATGAAAAATGTATGCAGATTGACACTGAGTCTATGAATGAACCTGTAGAAAAGGCAACAAAACAGTGTTGAAAAGCTGGAGACAGAGAAAGGAAAGCAGAGGAAAAGAAAGAACCAGAAGCTGGAAGAGATGAGGCCAAATTTTAGTGTGAACAATTATTAGAAGCAGTTTATTTCCACACACCTTCTCTCCTGTCCCTGCGCACCCCCCACCCCCCCACCCCGCCCCCCTTTTTTTTTTAATGCGTTCTATCAGAAAGGAATCAAGAAACTCACCAGCTACGTTTCTTGTCTTTCTCTTGTGATCAGCTCAGAGAGGATGGCAACTTTGCAAAATGGATCACTGTGATCAAATGGCAGAGACTTGCTTACACACATAAGGTTTCCCTATTACTGACAGAGCCATGTGGTAGTGAAAAGCTGCTAGCTGCAAAACTTGATACAAAAGCACCAGATGATGAAGAATGGTCTCTCAGTAGAAGTGAGAGTGTTATCCTTGAAACACAGATGTTATTCTTCCCTCTGGCTCAATTCCTTTGTGCTGGTAGCTAATGTTTAAGCCAAAACTTCTCAGACACAAGATTTCTTCTTTTCTAATTCCTGGGCACTTAATTTGTGGTTCTGAATATTTGCTCATAGCTGCAAATGAAGTCACCCAGGCTTTTAGAGGGCCCGTGTATTAATAAGTCAGTTAAGATGGGTTTCAAAACAGGTGCTCAGTGTGGCAGGAATAGACAACCCTCACTTTTTTTTGGCTTTTGGTGCTTTTGTTTAAAAACAAGGATACTTTTACTACTGAAATGCAAAATTACTCTATTTATTTATTTGAGGAATCAAACCTCACTGCTTTAGATGATTATTCTTCCATACAATAGCTATGAGAAAAAGAACTACTGCCAGTAATAGCATCTCCTTAAGTGGCCTATACCTTTGTCCTCATTTTTGGATGTCCTATTCAAAACAAGGAACCAGAGAGAGGACTCAATAAACACGGAGAATTGAGAAAAAGCCACCATATGACAATGTGCTGCAAAATTTATTTCTTAAAGAGAAAGATGTAGCTCTAGAAGAGAGGCTGAACCCTTCCTGACACAGACAGAAGGCTGACTGCACACCAAGTATTTGATGCTTGCTGAAGCTAGAATTGCATGAACTTGAGACAGACTGCAGCTCATTGGCACATAAGACTGAAATGTTGCACATTCAGCTGAGCTGAAAATTATTTTCCTGTACCTAATTTGTCATTATGCAAATCCAAATCTGATGGGTCCTATCTTGTTTCTATTGCAGTTTACAATGGAATACATGTGACAAAAGAGCATTTCAACTACTACTGTGTCAACGCTTACCCTACTGTTTCATCTGTGAAACCGACAACCTCACCCTTAAGCCTGACCAAAATTTCTAAACAAGAATATGGCAGCACAGAGACTTAAGCTTCGTGTTTTTCAGTGTTAGAGAGCATAAAACTCACTAAGGTAACGCTGAACAGAAACAACAGCAACAAACTGGTTTCTCAGCACTCACTCTGGCCACTCCTCTGCAGCCAATGCTGTGTAGTAGAAAGGGTGGAAATCCAACATGCATAAAATAACAAACAGTCATAAAACACTTCTAAGTCAGGAGGTAAAAACCTGTTTCAAGAGCAACAGAGGGGAGGGAAAGGGTGCAGTTTCCTGAACTTCAGATAGGGATTAAAAAGTATGTCTTGGCCATATCAAGACTGCAAAGTCTGCACTGTGTAAAAATCCTCACCTCTTTTAGTTGATCAGCACTTCCCCATGATGCTGAGCGCTGATGTGATCGCTTTTCTGCTCCTTCTTCAGCCCAACAGCTAGGTGTCTGGAGGAGAAAAAAAATACATATATGTACAGTGAATTTCCTGGGTTACAAAAAAATTGTCACAAATTATTAGTTTAATCTTTCTGTAAAGTTTGAGTCCAGGCATTATACATAAAGAATAAATCTGAGAATCTAATATGCAGCAGTAATACTATCAATGAATAAAAAATGAAATTAATAATTCAGTTTAAGGCTTCATAAATTTGTGCTTGCAAAAGTATGAGGACAATGAAGATTACTGAAGAAAAAATCAGCTGCCTGACAACTACTAAACACCCAACCTGACTATTCCTATCTTTGCTTCAGCATACATTTCTCTTTTTTAACACAATGAACAGTTAGAAAATCACAATATAAAAGATATACATTAAGAACTTGGAGACCAAAAGCCAGTATTCAATTCTCCCACCTGTGTTCCTTAGTCACTGGGCCATATAACCAATTTCTTCCTTTTAACTATGACTCAATATGTCTTCCATTATTTTTGACCATGACCTAACAAGCAGAAGCTTTGTCTGCAAGCTCAGAAAGCTGCTAACATAGCCCTTGAATTTTGGAGCTATAAATGTAGATTTCAACAACTGAGAAGGTGCTAGAAGCCAGTTCTGCATCTCCCAGGTCTGTATTACAAAACTGTGATAACCACCATCATTTCCAAACAAAAAGAGTCACTGGCTGTCAGAGGGGAAACGATGACATTTAAAATACAGAGATCTGAGGGTAAAAGTAATGTAAAAGTCAGGGCTATACCCATAAAAAACAAAAAATCACAAAGACCTCTTCAACAATTTCCACTGATATTAGCTGAATTCTTGGTACCAACTGCAAGACATAAAACCATACCACTGAAAAATATGAAAACTCAGCAAAGGTGTTTTTCAGGTCCTCAAGATCAATCAGGGTGACTTCAGGGGACCATTGGTGACACTGCATGGGGGAGCCAGGACTCCACCCAAGCAGGTCAGACTACTTCAGGGATGCATCTCTCCACAAGCCTTCCCTTTAGTCTTGCCCCATCTATACATGGAAGCCTGTATTTTCCACAGCTTTTCTCAGCTTCTTCTCCAGGACCTTCTGTAGCACTCTTACACAGAGGTTGCAGTGATCTGCTCATAAAGGAGACCTGGACATAGCCTTGAAGAATACCACAGTAAGCAGTGCCTAGAGCCCCTCACTCTTGCTGCTCTGAGAAGTGGCAAAAGCAGCTCCCTAGTGCTCAGAAAACGGAACCACGCGTGTTACAGGATGACAGTATTACATACTGAATCTTAGTTTCAGGTTATAGGCTACACTGCTAGAACCAGAGAGCTGCTACAGTAATATATGGCCTACAGCCTGGCACCAGCGCCAATATTTAATATGAGACAGGCACATTGTGCACATAAGCCCACATATCCCATTTCAGTTTTCTGCCAGCCCTGATTTTTTGCTGCATGTTCTCAGGAAAGAAAACAAGTCTTCATAAGAGTCAGACTTCCGTGTATTTATTACGAGTCAGCGTGGAGGTCTGAGAAAGAAGCCTTTAATGTGGTTATGAAAAAACAATCAACAAGAGAAGAGATAAATCATCTATTTAAAGCTATCATGAAAATAAGAATCACTCAGCCAGGCAAATCCACAACTCAGATAGAGACCACCCGATGAGACTCAATGTACACAACCATACGGGGCCAGACAACATGCGTCCCAAGATAATGTGGGAGCTGGCTGATGTGGTCGCCAAGCCACCCTCCACCATACTTGAAAAGTCACAGCTGTCAGGTGGGGACCCTAGAGAAAAAAGGAAACATCACTCTCATTTTATGAAAAGGGAGAAAAGCCTACCTGGGGAATTACAGTGAGCCTTATGTCTGTGTCTTGGAAGGTCATGGCACACATCCTCCTAGAAGCTACTTTAAGGCACACATGAGACAAGAGGTGAACGTGAGGCAGCCAGCATGGATTCTCTAAAGCATGACTCACTGTTCCAGTGGCCTTCTATGACAGAGTGATGGCATCACTGGACAATGGAATGGCAACCTGATGCCATGACTACCTGGATTTGTGCAAGGCATTTGACATGGTCGCACACCACATCCTTATTTCTAAATTGGAAAGATATGGATTTGAAAGGTAGACTATTACATGGATAAAGAATTGGAAGATCACAGCTGTTGCACTCAACAGCCCTACATCCATGTGGAGGCTGGTCACGAGAAGTGCCCCTCAGGGGGTCCATTCTGTTATTAGTTCAACATCTTTCTCAATCATAGAGTCAAAGAATTGAGCATAACCCCAGCAACAACAACAGATCTAAGCAGCACAGTTGATACAACAGAAGACAGGAATGTTATCCACTGGGACCTGGACAAGTCTGAGAAGGAGGCACTCCCCTACTCAATGAGATTCAATAAGGCCATGCATGAGGTGTTGCTCTTGGGTCACAGCAATCCTAGATACGTGTACAGACTGGGAAAACTCCCTGAGAGAAGCTCTGTGGAGGACTTGAAGTTCTGATGGATGAAAAGCTTGACATGAGCCAACTGTATGCACTTATGGTGCAGAAGACCAACTGTATCCTAAGGCAGCACCAAAACAGGAGCAGCTAGCAGAGCAAGAAAAGAAATTTTACTCTTCACCTTGACCTCACAAGGCCACACATAGAATACTGCATACAGATATAGTCTGATAGTGATAGGATAAAAGAGAAAGGCTTTAAACAAAGACAAGAGAGATTTATATCAGATTTTAGGGGAAAAATTTTCACTTGGAAGTTGGTGAGGCACTGGAACAGGTTGTTCAGAGAAGCTGTGTCTGCCCCATCCCGGGAGGCATTCAAAGCCAGGTTGGTTGAGGCTCAGGGAAGGTTAATCTAGTGGACAGCAACCCTACCTATGGCAGGTAAGTACAGCTTCAAAGCTATTCCATGATGGTATAAACTCTTTTTTTCCTAGAAGTGCCCAGTTCCACGCAAATATTACCTACATTTACTTGTTCTGCATTTTCATGGAGACATGCTCTAACTGTGGGCTTTCAAAACAGATGTATTCAGTTTTGGGCTTCTCACTACAAGACAGACATCAAAGCCCTGGAGCATACCCAAAGGGCACCAAAGCTGGCAAGAGGTTTGGAACATAAGTCTTCAGAGAAGAGGATAAGAAAACTAGAATAATTTAGTTTGGAGAAAACTTGTTACTCTCAACTACCTGAAAGGATGTCATAGCAGGTGGGTGTATCAGACTCTTCTCCCGGGTAACCCAGTGATAGGAGATGTATTAGCCTTTAGTTGTGCCAGGGGAGGATCAGTTTGGGTATTAAGAAAAATTGCTTCTCAGGAAGAGTGATGAGGCACTGGAATAGGCTGCACAGGGAGGTAGAACAATCACCATCCCTGAAGGTTTTCAAGAAGCATGTAGATGTGTCACTGACAGACATGGGCTTAGTGGGCACAGTGGTGACTGGTTGATGGTTTGACTAAATGATCTTAGAGCTCTCTTCCAGCCTTAATGATTCAATGAAATTTAGATTCCAGTGATGTTTTATGAACATCATATTGCTCCACAGTTTGACAAACAGCTCCAAGACAAAGCGGGAACAGGTGCTTAAATATTTTCCTATAGGCCAGGAGGACGTGGCAGGCATCACTATAAGCTCATAGCCTTTCATTCAACTACAGCATCATAAAGACAAAAGACAATGACTATCTAAAAAGTCTGAGTTGCTCAAACAAATAGGCAAAACAGATCAACCAAGGAACATAGTGAGAACTTGGTGGCTTTTTTTGTTTGTTTGTTTTTTAAAGCACAGATATTGATCTGAATAGGAAAAGCAAGAACTAATAGCAGAACTGTGAAGAATTTCATCAACAGTACTGGTACTGCTAGAAAAGACGGGTGAATACCTGCACTGCAGTTGATCTAACAAATGAAATCTGAATAACAAATATGTAGAATTCACTCATTTAACACTAGGTTTTATGACTCCTCAAACTATGCTTTGACATTCTTCCATTTTAATATTATCCCTGGCGTCAAGGAACACGTGTATTTGCTTTCAGTCTCTGGTAAACTGAGCCAAGTCAGCACCTTTCAAAATATACCTATGAGTACCATGATAGAGACAGATCATACCCATCACTTTTCTTTGCAGTATTACAATTACTGCATGATACTCCCAAGCACACAGTAAGCTCAGGCAATATTGTACTAATGTGCTGTTTATTATCAGCTGGAAAAAATACAGTTACAAATAACATAGGCTGTTGCTAGAATATCATAGCAAGTTAGACTCTTCTTTAAATGCTATACATTTCTGCTTCTAACACAAACCACACTAAATGAAGAAAAATATGGGTTTTGTAATCCCAAATCTTTATATTCAAGCAAAACTTCTAAAAAAAAAAAAAAAAAAGATTCACATTCTAATACAGCAAAAATAAGAACTAGTCATACTGCACCCCTGACAATGCCATTTTGTGAAAGTTGATTTTCCATCTTTATTTACAGCTTCTATACAACAATCTTATTCACAGAAAGTGAAACCAAAGTTAGCTGCTTCACCTCAAGTCAGAAACAAAGTAACAGAGGTAACCAGTATGACCAGTGAAGCTGGCAATGCCACTTCAAAGCTGCAACAAATCTATAATAGTAAGCATGAGACAACTAGGATTTTTCCTACAATGTTATGAGCTGAAACCAAGGTTCGAAATATTTTAGGATGAGAACCTGGAAAAGGTTAAATAATACATGTCTCAACATCAGGAGGAGGATGGCTGATATCTTGAAATGCAAAGGTCCTGGTCTGAGCTGACACAAAGCTTAAAGCATGTGCACAGGATGGGGTGAGCTGCAAACACCGCATCTGGTTGCTCTCCTCAGCTTTAACGTAAATCACAATTACCATTGTTCTAACTCATCCAACCTTGCAGAGATTAGCATTTCTTTCAAAGCATTTGGTAATTCCGCCTTGCTTTTCCATCCATATCAGGGATATATATCTACATTCATTTTCTTTCGTTTAGATCAGAACAACTACATAGAGTACCAACCTACCTAAATATAAAATAAGAATGAATTGCTATAAGCCTTTCAAATTTTATAGCCAGCCCTCCACTCTAATAACTATATCAGCTTGTATCCCAGAAGGACTAGTTTTGTGGGATGGGTGTAAAGATTAAGAACATGAGTCTTTTTTACTATGGAGTTGGTAATGTTTCTGAGGAACTTTCTCAGTGGAAAAAAAAAAATGCAACAACAGCACTAGACAGTGTAATCAGCCTTTACATGTTTCTAGAGCATTCAAATGACCTTTAGAAATTTGACAAAAATAAGTGCCCTAAGGAGTTACAAATTGACTCGATTGTAGGTGACTCCTCTTAAACATGTGAGAGGTTAAGAAAAGTCAGAATGATAAACCTGTAGTTGTACAGCGTGCGCCTCTTCTTCCTTGTTACCTTACTCAAAAGTTTTAAGAAACATAATCCTTTTAACTAATATCCCATTAAAAAAAGCTTCAGTCTCCTGGTTTACGATGTCAGTTTTCAAGCAACAGAATCTCTACCCAAAAAAGAACAAAACATCATGCAGGTGACTAAGGAGAGATAAGCCTTGATCTACACAGAAGTAGAAAACACTCTTTATCCAAGCATTCCAGCTTAATAACTCTGCATTATTCTTTAGATTAGAGAATAGTTCAGCAGAAATTCTGAAACACATTTCGCAAACTCTCTTCTTTGCTATTTGTGTCATGCATAATTGCCATATACAATGAAAAAAGGCATATCCAACATCTTGGAATCCAGTTAAAATGGAGGAGGAATCACTGAATCCTATACCACTTGGACATTTGTTATTTTTTATTATTCAGATCAAGAAAGATTAGATAGATTCAATTTAACTGGCAATATATGATGCTGATGTCATTAAAAATATTTTTATCCCAAATCTCTCTTTTTCATTTCATAAAAAATGCTTCCAACGATTTAGCTACTGCCAAGTAATTACATTAATAAACTATGATGATTATCCAACTGTTTCTGATGATTCTGAGGTTAGGCATAACCATTTCAACACAGAATTATTGCTCAAAGCAGGCAGAAATTGTTACATGTATAGCTCAAAGAAGAAGTATACAAGATTGCTCACTCAGTGCTTCCGACCAGACAGAAGAAGCACAGAAGGAAGCTAGTTCAATTTTAAATGTTCTTAATTAAAAAGTCAAATTTTACTGGAAAGGAGAAGGAGGTGGGAAAACAAAGGAATTTGGGAAGGGTACACAAGGATGTACAAGGTATGTCAGCATGTGCAACAACATGCATAGCATTAAGTTTATCTCCGTTTCTGAAATACCTAAAACTGTACTAAAAAATATTTATCTTTCATTACCCAAAACATGCGGCTCCTTGAAGATCATCTAGCTGCATGCATACACACAAACACCTACAGAAATGCATGAAGAACTCAGATGTAGAATTTGATACCACCATACGTTAAATTGTAAGATATTTTTCCAAAAGCAAATGAAACAGCTTCATTCCTCTTCATTGCTTTCACTCAAAACACTTAAGGAGGTAGCAGTGTGAACTGTAGTTCTCCAAAAAGCAACAGAAATAGAAATAAAAAAGAAAGCTCTATTTCTGTTTAAATAATAAATGTTACTGAGAACTTTTTAAAACACTGGTTTATTTTTAAAGGAGAGACGTTTTAGTCATTAGCACTACACAGGTTCAAAGAACTTATAAGACTCATTACAGGTTCATCTAACCAACAATGACCGGAATATCACCTTTTCATTATTACAGTTTTTATCTACAGGAACTCTAAGGAATAATCACCATCTTCACAGAACTGCACAAGATCTAGATCTAAAATTAATGCTTGATTAGGGAAAATAAGTACCCTTGAATAAGAAATCATTATTCCACCTACAACCTCAGTTGTACTGAAAGTATTCTTCCTGAGATTAGTAAAAGTAAAATGAGATAATTTATTTTCCAATGAAAAACACATACAAAAAATTGATTTTATTGATTTTCATTATCCTTTTATTGTTTGTCATCATCCTGCACTCTGATAAACTATCAAGTGTAATTATTTCCAGCTACTGAAAACTATATGGACTCCCTTGCTCTGAACTGTTTCTTAGCCAAGAAACACAATGTGGTAAAAGTACCTGTGCTGATACTCATGCAAAGAGCAAGGTATTAATTCGTCACGCATGCATTCTATCAAGAACTATGAACTCATCCTTGGTTCTTGAAACTAGATAGGCTTCAGACCACATAGGGTTCAATCAAAAACAAAACCAAAACATAACTCAGTAATCTCCTTTAAAAGCCTTCCCATTGAACACTTTACTTACAAAAGCTTGGAAACTGCTGTGCCAATCACTATGCTTATTCCATTTTGAGTGCCTGTGCAGTCCTCAGTAGTTATATACACATTTTCCCAACCCAGCTTAAAAACTGCTAATTATTTTGGTATTATATATGCATAATTTTAATAAGAAAGCTAACAGTTCCCTATTAGAAGACACCCATACAAATCCAAACCAAGTAAACTTTCCCATGTTAATTCCTTCAAAGTAATCTTTCACCTTGTAGAAACCATAGTACAGCCTTTCCTCTGTTTCATTGGATTATGCTGAAAAGGCAAAATATTTCTGTCTTTCGCTAAGCTTTGCTTCTCTGAAGAAAACCAAAGGTGGCACCCAGTAGGTCAATAACCTCAACACTTACTTTCAGCTTGCTAGGAAAGTAATTTTACTGCCAAATGCACAGAGCTCAAGTATTTTTAGAACAAGTGTATTTCTATTTTCTGTAACTAGCAAAAGGTTTGTTTGGAAATGCTTAAATATGCCAAATATTTCATTCATAAGAGTATTTGTAAAGTTTGATCTGGGTATACTAGTATGAAAGGAGACAAGAAACATAGCAGCTAGAAAGCATGATTTTTTTATATGTGTTGTTACAACATATACTTCCATGAAGAAAAGTCTTAGTGGTTTAATAGAGTTATATACTGAAGTTAAGATGATAGAAAAATATATTGATAGTTCTATGCAGGACACTGCTGGTAACAATGGACCGGAATCACAGCACAGACAACTGACATAATTGTCAGTACATGGCCCCTAAATTAGAAATACAATCAAAGACATAGCTCCTTCTATTTTTCAACAGTTTAACTTAGAATACTGAAATTGAGAAGACTTGCTTCATACCCCAGCAATGCTATGGGGAGAAAGAAAAAAAAAAAAAAAGCATGACTTCTTCATTAGGGATTTGAGTTTTAAGAATTATTTTTAATTTGCTTGATGGTGATGAATGTTGTGGACAACAGGCCCAATGTGACCAGAAGTTGGGCAAAGAAGAATATTTAACTTATAGCCAAAGAGTGATGGAACATTATAAATGACACAGCAGCCCAACTGCTAGCAGACCCTAGTAAGGACAGAGCCCTTAGAAGGATCCAAAAGTACAGGGATACACGTAGGCTCAGTTTTGCCTTCATAGTTTGTGTAAGGCTCATTCTGATGTCTGGCTTCAAGAGGTAACTCTTCCTAAGAGCACTGTCCACTAAATGCATAACAATATTAACTATCAGTTGCATTGCACATTGCTGAACTGACATTGATCAGGACAACACTACAACCCTATTTATAGGGCTTCATAATAAAATGAAGTGAATCCACACTCCTTCAGAATTAAGTTGTACTAAAATTACAGATTAAGTGAAAAAAGCATTACCAGAAAGATATCAATTACATGAAACATATTTTGCTGTGTTGCTTTGTTTTTACCTGAGTAGATTTATCTTTCATACATGAAGGGTAGTGTACATGCGGATCACGTGGCCACTGTCCTGTGAGGTAAGGTCCTGTAATTGTGTCCAAAGAAGAAGTTCGCCTTATGGTACCAGAAGTTCTGATTTGCTGGGATTTTGGCCTGTCCACTGTGGAAAACCAGAACAAAATTAACAAAAAAAGTCAAGCCACGTTTGACATGAAATGTTAAAAGCTAGCTATGACAGACAGTGGCAAGAACATATCAGAAGCATTTGTCTAAATGCTCAGCCAAGAAGAATGGCATTACATCAGTGCAGATAACATCAGACAAAGGAGGAAAAAAAAAATACAGAAGGTAAAATTTAGTCACAAAAACCACCAAGATGTGTTTGTATTAGGCTACCTGTGCGATAAATTTTCATCAAAGAAAATAAACATAAACATGGTGATAATGCAGTTCAGGAAAGCCAGATGTCTTGAATAAGAAGGTATAACATAGTATCAGTTCGGGCTTTTATTTATTCAAGTCCGCTCGCTTAGCTGTACTAACAATAAAATACAAATCCTGACAAGAAGGATGATTCTCAAGAAAACACACACCAGATTTCTTGTTTTCACATATTGCATCCCATATTGTTTACAATATCTCAAACAGGCCTAAGCAAGCTAGAAGCCTGTGGTTGTATTTTGCCCTAACATCGCCCAGGTTAAGGCAACTAGTACGTTTGCCTTCACTCATCTCAGTGCCTACAGTCTTGTATTCCTCTCCCTGTACACTTAGATCATGGAACACTTTTACATTTCGTTTGTAAAGCAGAAAGTACAGTGATTCATGAGATTGTTCCTTCCCACGTCAGAATTTTATGGCAAGCTCTCTGGATCATCTTGTTTTGTCCTTTAGGCAAAATTACTTCATATACTCTTTTTCTAGACTTTACATAAGCCAGCCTAAGCCATGCATTACAGCTACTGTCTACCTTGCTCACCCCTACTAAAAGAGGTTTGTAAGTGAAATTACTTTCAATGCAGTCACGTGCCATGCAATAATCTGACCCATCAAAATCCTGCTCAAAACTTGACAGCAACACATAGCACTTTTTTGAGGCCAAACAAGGTCAAGGATCTCCAAACGCATTTTCTCCTGTTATATCACCTAAGTGTCAAAAAGCAGACTCCATCACCAATGCTTTACATAGCATTAACACAATGATTAGGCTTGCACTAATACAGGAAAGTAAAAGCCCTAAAACACACACAAAACATAATCAAAGCATTAACTAAGGTCTGTGCCTTGTTCTACAGCCTGAAGAAAGGCAACAGCAGGCCTTGCACTGGGAGCTCACAGAATTCCATTACAAAAGGAACAGAAAGTAGCAGAGTCAAAAGCTACCTTATTTTTTCTCCATGGCAATCTTGGAAGTGAACTGCAAGACGCTTGGTAGAGCCCTAAAGCTAAGCAAATGAAAGACCAAGTCTTTTAAGTACCTACCACCCTTCAGTATTAACCAAATCACAGGAAATATAATTGTGAGGACAATTTCTCAGCAGCTACCACTAACGTAATGCCAACTCAACTACTGTCTGTCTGCTCCTTCCATCTACACCTTGAGATGGCACAAGCAGATGTATGAACCCATAAGACAGTGATAAACTGGGTTAAACACTAAGAAAATTAAAACCTATTCAAAAAAAAAAAGAAGTCAAAAATACATGGTTTTCACCATTAGAGGAAGAGTTGACAGAACATATGGGGCAGAAACAACCACAGGGGAGCCAGGAGGAACAAACAAGGCTGCAGCAGTGCTGTGTTCTATTAACTGGCTTGAGCACCGAGGAAAGCTTGAGCAATATTCACAAGTTTCAAAAATTACTCAAGTTTCAGACCATACCACATCTGACAGCACACAGCGTACAAACAGATTTCACTACAGTAGCAGGAAGTCAGAACAATTTTGTTTTCTTCTACAGTGATGTGAGATGCCTCATCTTACAATGAGCTCTGCACTACCTCCAGAACAAATAACCTTAGGAACACAGTACTTAAGTATACTATTACTTGAAAGAGTAAACTATAAATTACAAAAGCAAGACATACGCTTACAGGAAGGCAAAATACCTCATGCATTATGTAAAATACGCCACAAGTTTTAATGATATGTATTTAAGGGCTTTTGCTAGACCTTTCTTGCAATAAAAGATTTCACATAAAATGACACAAGGGCCCACTTGAATACTACAGCTGGTAAAATTCCGAGTGATCATACCTCCCAGCAGGGATCAGCTAACACAAGCTGTGTGAAATTATGGTTCTGCATACTGCATCGACAGCCAAAAGAATTCTAACTATATCACCTAGAATGACTGAAAAAAGGTTTCCACTTCTCTGCCAGCAAAACGTAATTCAGTACAAGTTATACATGACAGTTCTTTTGAAAAGGACATAGGGTTCAAATAAAACCATCTGCTACTGCTCTAAAATGAAGAGACTGCCTCCCTACCCGACAGAGGCAACTAACCTGCATATAATCTCAAGCCATGATCACAGCCTGTTTTGGCTTAAATAACATGCTCTGCCATGCATGCAATAAAGCAAATTACCTGCAGAAAAGAAGCAAGATTGAAAGCCATTATCGGTGCCCATCCTGAAAACTGCTTCAGCTAAATCCAGAACTCACTTATCAGCATCTTTTCTTCCCATGTCTCAGTATCTAGCAGACGCAGCTCAAATTTGGCCAAAGCTCTTCCACTCACATCTTGGCATGGATATATCCAGCTCCAAAATACTAAAATTATCTTCACCAACTTCTCAGATGACAGATTCCTCTCAAGTTGAATGAAAAACGTGAATTAAAAATAAAACTCATTCATCCCAAAAACCAGAAGTATTGTCATCTCATTACCAATGTCACCTGAAAGCAAAACTCTTCTACTACAGATTTCCAAAGTACAGGGATGAGAGTTTCATTATATGTTGCTTCTCTTCAGTTTAGTTACTGATGTTCTGCAGATCCTGCTGGTTCACCTTCAAGGCTACTAATGAAATAAGTTCCAAGCTTGAGTCTCATTGGCAAGATTTTACCTAGGAAATCAATACTAACTTCCACAGAATTTTGTCCAAATACACACAACACATGAGGCCTGCAAGACTCTTGACTCACTTAGAGTGATGTGATGCATTCCTTTCAAAAGCCCCAAATTCTATTAGTCTGGCTAGAAGGAGATGTTTACTCCGGAAACCATAACATGAGTTATGAGAATGAGCCACATCTGGGACATTCCTACTGGAGACAAGTTTACAGCAATTTGCAATACCAGTAATTCAGAAGTGCCTGTGTAAATCCTTTTTAAATAATGAAGTATGCAGGAACACAGCTTGGGAACAGAAACTGTAACCTAGAAACAGAAATAGGAATGGTGACCCACACTGACTACATAGAGTGGCAGCCCAACACTCAGGTCATGGTGATGATAGTAGCTGCTATTACTCATGACTACCCAAAACATTTCCACTCAAAATCCCCCTCTTCTGCTACACCTTTTCCAGGCACAACGCATTTCCACACATTTGTTCTTTCTTCATTTCAAACTGATCTACTTGGTACTACAGAATTAGACTTTCAGATAGAAGAGGAGCAATGGCCTTTGAAGATGCTGGTTAGATTCTTTTCAGCTTGTTTGGTTGTTTAAGTGAGTATATACTGATACTGTACTGACTCCTAACTCGCATTCAATGGCATTTTCCATTGTGATTATGCAGGTAATGAGCAAACCAATGGGTATTTATTTTCAGAATTGGTGTACCTATGGCATTGTGAGGGGAAAAGACTGTATAACAGATTTAGAAGCTGCTAAAAATAAAAAAATACAGAATGGTGGTGTTTTTTTGTTGCTGTCTTCTTCCTCAGGAAGGCTTTTCTTTTATAACTAGAGCCAAAAATCTCTTAAGAAGAGGATTAGTGGGAGATTTGGGGTACCCAGAAATTTTACTCCACAGGATAGATCTGTAAGCTCAAAAGACATTTCCTCGTTGCCAGTGACTGACAAGACTCATTCCTGAACAAATCTGCAGACTCGCTGACCTACTGTATTAGCAGCTCAGAGAGGTACAGCACGACAATGAGCACTGTTTGCCGCACATGGTTCATTCAAAATAAAAAATAAGATTTCACATAGCAACTCAAAAAGCACCTTAGTATGCAGCTGAACACAGAAAATATGATTTTCACATTATTGTAGTATTCCTCCCATAATTTAAAATTAAACAGCTTGGTCACTTAAAACAAAGCAAAATAGTTTTTTTCAAACATTCAAGATGCAGTATAGTGTTTTGCTTCTAAGGGAATACGACAAGAGTCATTTCAAGTTATTCTGATCCATTAGAAACAATACCATAATTTCAGCTCCCTATCTGTATTACAGATACATTGTTTTTTTGATTTGACTGTTCTGAAGTTTCCATTTTTAGAAACTGAGCCTAGATGACTAAAAACGAGTGGAGATGACATTATGAAATAACTGCTCTAAATAGATACCATTAACTCCAATTTCTTCTCATCACTCATAACACTATATTGATGGGGAAAAAAAAGCAGGTACAGAACAGCATCATGACCTACCCCAGTCTCCAACAACCAAGCTGAATGCAGTCAATGGGTCTCCAACCCCGTACCTGTTACTTAAAGTAATCCAGCAGCTCAAGGGCCAAGCCAACAAAGGAAGCTGCGCACATACAGAGTACAAGTAAGTATGGCCATGTCAGGCAGGAAGGTTGCAGAGATCCAGGTCCATGAGCAATGTGCTTTCTACATCATGGATTTTTCAGGAAATGTAGAAATTATAGAGCCCTTCTTCCACATATAGCACTTCACAGCTTAGTAGTTAAGTCATTGTCTTTTATGTATCATGAGGCTCAGGAGAATTCAAACTGAACTGCATGAAACAGCAAAGTATATCAATAGAAGAGTTAGCTTATAATGAAGAAGCAAGCAAGCACGGCTTGCCCTTCCAAAGGAAGACTGTAGACAAACACCCACAGCAAGGATATTTGGAATCAACAATTTGAGTTATCGTCTACAACCATGACTAAGGAGCCGAGAAAGGCAATACATATTCTGATCAGTCACTGAATCCAACAAGTAGGTCAAAGCACCTTCCCATCACAAAGGCTCTATACATGACTCCTCAAGGCCATACAACTTCTCCTATATGTTTGCACAGGAAGGCACAGTGCCCACATGTAACCTCTACCTCATGTCCCTATTGCACCCAACTACAGGTCAAACAAAATGTGACTTACGTGTGTTTTTCCTAAGTCAGATTCTGTTCAGAGCTAAACTCCTATTTTAAAAAAATCAACATTATCCCTAGAGATCAAACACAGAAAGAAAGCTCTAATCTGAGTAAGAGTAAGCAAACTATAAGGAAGGAAGTTTTAGCCCTCTAAAGCCAAGTTATTCTTCTCACAAAGATTAAAGCTGGCATGTATAGGACCTGTATAAAATGACTAAGCATTTAAGATCACAAAAGCCTGCTTTGTTCAACAGATGTAACCTACGCATTTACATTCTAATAGGACACTGAAAGGTAAATTAAACCCCTCATTTTTATACGGACCAGATTTTTTAGAATGTATTTTTAAGGTTATAATTTCAGATGTAAATACTATGCAAAGACCTTAACTTACCTGATTTTATTAAATGACGCTATTTCAAACATATTCCTACTTTTAGAAGTGAAATTAAAATTGAGTGGAGCTCAGCAGCTAAACACCAAGGAAGCACAAAACCATTAGTCACTGGTCACTTCCACAGGTAAAGGGAGAATATTTTCTTCATTTTAGTATATTTTAGTACTAAAAATTAAAATATTGAATGAAATTATGAACGGCATTAATTTAGAAACTAAAAACAATACTACGTTTTTTTGGATAAACCAGATTATTGAGGGATTTTATATATATATATAAAATATATATAATATATATTTTATATATATATAACATATAAAAATATATTTTATTTATATATATAATATAATTTATATATTATATCCCTCAATAATCTGGTTTATCCTATATATGTGTGTGTGTGTGTGTGTGTGTGTGTATTTATTTAATGAAAAGTTTCAGAAAGGTGAGGGTTCTGTACATGTTTAATTCCACTTTCTTTGAAAATGCAGCCAGACAATATCCTGAGTTAGAAAAAAACAAGCACTTTAAAAAGTCATAAGGCATGATTCACCACTGTCACAATGAAAACACACAGAACTTATCACTGTTATCATTCTCACCACCACTGACCACAGGCAGAAAGCGCTTTTCCTAGCTACAGCTATTTATATTAAGCAAGAATAGTACTTTCTTCTGAAAAAAATACTGAAAAGCAAAAAAGTAAAACCAGATTAATGCACGGAGCTCCAAAACAAGTGCAGTGTCTCAGCAGGTTGCTCACTCCACAAGACTCGACCTGCGCCCAAGTACTTCTTCAGTTGCTTCATGCTGGCAGCCCGAGATCCCACCATCATCCAACTCCACCCTCCAGCATTTTCAACCACCACACAGGGGAATCAAATGCTACCTCACATACATAAACACATGTTTTAGACTTTCAAATATATTGTTTCTGTTATTTTGATTCCCAAGGTTCTTCAACTTCTGCTGCATAACCTGTGTGCTAATTAAATCTCTCAAAATTCATCTATGGTTTCATCACCCTAGCTCTGAAATTTGCCTAAACAGATTAAGATCTACTTCCTGCGCAGAAAATAATTTCTCCTACAAAAACTACAGGGTGAGCACAACAGAGTTTAGAAAGCTCATTTTGTGCTTCCATGTTTCTCACTGCTTTCCACTATCCCTTAGATTTTGGTCTGATGTTGGACATAAAGCAGAAGTTCAACCAGCGTATCTCAATAATGTAGAGCTGGACATATATATAATATATATATATATTTCCCACATTTTAAAAACTCAACTATCGTATCTGCTCTTCTTGCGCCTATACAAACAATATCACCTTCTATTCAAATAAACTGCTTTAGGAAGTCACAGGTAAATGCAAAAGCCTAAGCAGACTTTTCTAGATTATTCCAAAAGAAATCACTTGATTATAGATTTTAATCAAGTCAACCTGCATCAAAACTGAGGTAATTTCTAATTCCAAATAACCCTTCCCTCTTAGTTCCAATAAGCCAACCGTGGATCACCATTCCTCTTTTTTTCTTGCTACAGAATAGTTTCAACTGGTTTCCAGTTTTGGTCCTTAAGTCTGCATAGTCTAACTCTGTTTGGGTTTTAACTATCAGTTAAGATTTTGGTCAGCAATGTGATGCGCTATCTTGAGTTCCTTGCGCTGTTTCTTTCAGGTTCTCCACAAACTCCTATCAGCATTTTTGAGGTGAATGTCCATGCAATCAGATCTCAAGTCTTACTGATGTTTTAAAGATTCCAATATGCTTAATATTTTTTATTAAATCATACTCTGTCCGCATTCAGAGCAACCACGCTCAGTGAAATTTATCAAACTATTTCCTTTGGAAGCCTGAAACTTTATTCCAGCCTTACACTTCATTTACCTTTTTGCAGGATTTTGTTTTGCTGTACATGCATGTAAATTTGAACAACCAAAGAAGGTCTAGCTGCAAAAAACATCTAACATCTACATTACATACCATACCAGTGTATCTATTGCTTCTGTTCACCCATGTTCTGAGTTGTCAGACTCCATAATTACTATCTTAGAGGCTTCTGTTCTAATCATTTTTGCTAGAGATCTCTCCTCTTCCTCCAACTCTACATAGAACATAACATGCACCACTAAAAAAAAAAAAAAACACAAGACCCCAATAATTGTAATAGGCTAATTCCCTCCCTAGAAGTAATTAAAGTAGATGTGTACAACTATGTTAAAACCAGTATTACAAACAATGCAAGGACTGCATACTTCAACACACAACTTCATTTGAAAACACAAATTTTTCTGTTTCTATAGTAATGTCCAAATCCACTTCTTCCATAATCTGGCAGCTTCCCAAATTCTGTGTAAACCAACGTTTAATTCTGCATTCTTAAGCAGTTAGCTGATATTTTTAGTCTCTGTTCAAAGTCTGCAACAGGACACTTAGCTTAAGACTAGATTTCATTTGTCATGAACAAGCCAAGCTCTCCACTGCTTGAAAAACAAAGTTATGATATCCTACATAACAGAAAGACTTTAGATGATATACGACATGCTGCATATAAAGATACATAACATACTTCTCAGCTACGTAGCTCAGGCTACGTAACATACTTCTCAGCACTTCAGTCTTCAAAAACAGGCCATCAGCTGAGCTCTACCATGATGCCTGGAAGCAGTGAGGCTGAAACTACAGCACATGCCCACAGGTCTTGCAGAGCCACTCATGGCACCTCTTGTCTTGGTGTCTGAGTTCTAGCAACAAAGTACAAAATGTTAAAGCAATATCCAGCAACATTTCTGATCCAGTATGGGTTATAAAATGGAAAGCAATTGTACCACTGCCCCTGGAACCTGTATGTTCACAGACTCAGGCATTTTTATCTGCACTTACGCTACTCACAAACAGCCAATGGTTGACATGGCATATTTGGAAGAAGTGAGGTTTGCAATTATGGGCAAGTTTCTGCAGATCAGCACTGAATTAACTGAGTTGACTAGCGACCACCTGCTGAGCCAAAACCACCAAGCAAGAGCACGGTGTACTCCTGGTATCCCAAGCCTCACAGGAGGAATAAAGTTCAAACTGTACTTTCTCATACCAAGTGCCATTATCATATTACCAGGAAGACTCTGTTTATCTGCACAAGAGCTACGCAACCACACACAACCTGATATATTCAAAATACCCTGTTGGCATTACCCTGAAAATGACTTTTCAAGTTCACAGTACGAATGCCAGCAACTTTACAGTGATCAGTCAAGCAAAGAGTGAATCCATTTAGCAACATGCCTACAACTAACCTCCTTGCTGAACACCTGGTGTGAGAATGTGGGAAAGAAGGATGGATGAAGCTACCCTTGTTTAAACAGGTGACTTACACAGTTCAAGGAACGGGACGCCTGAAGTACAGTCTAAACTGGAACCATAGCGGAAGACAGGAAGACAGTGAGAAGAGGATAATCCTATGGTAGGCTTTAGATAAGTAGAAAACCATGACAGAACTGCTAGCGTAATGTTCTTAGTCACCACTTTACTGAGCAAAACATAAAACATTCTTCCTAAAGGAGAAATAAGAGGTGTAGTTTGGGTAAAACTAGTTTCAGGCTGTACAAAACAAACTGCACATAAAAAGCAGCACTGCAATTTATCTATATTTGATTCAGAGAATAAAATCCACTTCAAATAGTTAGTCCTCAATTTAACAATAACAGTAATGAAAGCTAAACCCATTTAAACAATTCTGTCACTGTTTATTTTTAGGGCACACGCAACACTAAATAAGATCTAACCAATATAATATTTAGATAAAATCTGCCCTTAAAGTTTCAAAACTCAAACTTGTAACGTTTTATGACCTACTAGGAAGCATCTATTGCCTCCAAAGCAACAATATCTAATATAAAAGCCACTTAAGAGATCTACTATGTCATTACTAGATGTGAACAACTACTTTCAAACAACTACTTTCAAGTATGAAGCACAGGCAGAGTACTGTTAGGTCAAGAATCCCAGGTAAGCACCTTGAGAACTCACTAAGAAACACAACCACTTCCACCAAACCAGACTGCTGCACAGGCTTCACAAAAATATCAAATATCCCACTGGTTCTATGGGTCTCTTATCTTTTTATTTAATGTCTTAAGAAAAGATATTTTAAAAAGTATTCTTACTTATATACATTAACTATGTATTTTATATACAGACTAGGACAACAACTCCTCACCCAATCCAGCCAAAAGATTGGACTCCCATGGCATAAGAGTTCTGATCTCAAGATCATACTTGCATAGCTGGGAGATAAGGAACAGACTTCCAAGAGAGCATGTATTTCAGTTTCAACCATGAGTGAGTAATTCATGGATGGGATCCCAGCTTCAGAGAAGAACTGGAGACTGACTTGCTATTCAGAAGGATTAACATTACATACTATCATGATACTTCATGCGATACCTTCCAGTACCTGTCAGCCATTTTCAAGCTTCAAAAGTTAATTCCTGATTCAAAAATAACACAATCGGTAAAACAAACCAAGCCAATGGAGAACTTCACATCAGTACACATCAGTAAGGAAAAAATAAAGCACAATTGAAGAACAAACTAGTTTTAAGGGAGAAGCATATGCATATAAATTATTAAGTACATTCATGTTCCTTCACTGTAATCCCTTGTGAAAATGCTGAGAAAAAGAAGCAAAGAATAATCTTTGGTTCAGGAGTTGCTGTGGATGTAACCCTTCTAATGATGAGATACAAATATCATTTTACTTGCCTAAAATTGCCTTGGGTCACTGTTAGGGCACTACAGGATTACGTCAGAGACTGTGTTGAAAGAAAGTAAATTTGAAGCATTTAAATATGAACATTAAAACAAAAACTATCATCATTAACACAATTAACTACCTCAAGCCTAGAGGCCAATTTTCCAGTTACATATCTTCACAACAGGGCCTGTTTTTCACCAATGAAAGATACTTTAAACAAATGCTACTCAAAACATTAAACTCCAGTATATTAACTTTTGTTGAACGTATGCTAAGTCCAGGGAAAACCAGCTACGGTGTCAAGAGTTGGCAATGCTTTTCTCCACATAGGATGTGGACAATTGGCTTAAACAGGATCTTTTATTTTTCACATGAAGAAAAACTGTAACCTTCTTCAGACGAAAATAATTACTCAATTGATAAAGTACCACAAAAAAAGTAATATTAACTGACTGAAGCATCCAGAAGCATATATTTAATTTCCAGTAAGTTTCACGTTGTTACCGCTATTTCTTTCAAGATCTAGATGAACAAAGATTTCAATTACTGCATCAGTTACTTTTCTCTCCCATGATTATACCTAGAGTAGCTGTGTAAACTACACTTCAGAGTAACTACCTCTCTATTATCAATTTCAGCAGTATAGCAAAGCTCAACAACTCATTTGCAAGCCCACACTTGGCAAACACCAGTGACATTTTCATGGTTCTACCATAGATTCTTCTGATCCAAACTTTAAGATAATCTCAATTTACCCCACTACCTTGCTGAGAAAGAAAAGGACAAAGAAAACGGGAACAGTGATTTGCAGAAACCAAATTATCCTATTAGCCACAGGTTTACTATGCAATGGTAATTTCAGTTATGGGCACTGATATTTGCTTAATCCCAAAGAATAAGAATTAAGAGTCGTATATACATATGTATATATATATATATATATATACATATATATGTGTGCATGTGTCTCTTCAGTGTTCATTTGTGTAGAGGGAGAGAAGCTTTCTTAATAACTAATGCCTTGCCTACAGTAGCATGGAAGTTCAATAAAGAAAAAGCTGCTCCATTGTCTCTTTCCTATAGTTATCTTAACCTGAAACACAAATTGCTATTCTGTCTTGCGCTTAAGGACATCTAATAACTGTACTTATTTGAAGTGGTGATATTAGAACATTACAAATAAAAAAAGCCTTCAACTTCAAAACAACTGGTTTGAATTTAACTGGTGTCTTCTGTATCACCATCTAATATTCCAGTAAAAGCTATTCTGGGGAGAGAGAGGGCCAAATCTGGATCAAAACTGCTTTGGCCATTCCATTATAGGAACAATGCTATTATTCAGGCATCAGGAAATAGGAAGCGTCACAAAAATTACTTCCTTACCTACATTTGTTAGAAATAAAGGAAAGATCATCTTGATCTCTGGTATAAATGCTTATGATGCCAAAATATTGGATGGCTTTAATCCAGGATATCAAAATAGTTCTGCCTTTTGAAGTCTGAATTCTTGTTATTTTTAAACACTGATATCCCCCACAAGTCTGCAGATCAGCAATATTGCTGCCCTTCTCCTCACTCCAACAGTCCTACCTACAAGCATAACAACAGATCCACGTATTTATTACTCAAACCTGGGTTATGCAGTTGCTCTGCGTGTATTTTAGTTTCCTGACTAATGTTGGCAACTGTTCAGGAGCTATTTTTGACAAGTAAGAGATATTAGGAACCCATGACAGCCAAACTAATTAAAGTATTTTTCTCACATCCTTAAAGCTGACCTCTGCTTTAAGAATCTTCTAGGGAAAAAGAGTTAGATATAAGCTGAGTATCTTACTCCGTGTCACTATTTTTCTCATGTATCACCATAGTTACCACTAAATAAAACAAAGCATTTGAAGAAAACAATATTGAGATCAAACCATACAGAAATCACTTATACATTCCTTGTGCGCAAAACATCACATGCCATGTAAAACTACACAGGAAATGCATCCCCTTAGATTAACACAGACTGTTTTACATAACATCAGAACCTACAGATTTTATCCAGGTAACACAAGCAGGAATACAACTTGCAACTAGGAATATGTGTTTACAAGTCCTACATTTTGTTTGATCATCTCAAAAAGGGTGGGTTGTTTGTTTTTTGCCTTGCTATTATTGAATTATCCTTTGTCATAAAACACTGCTTCACATTCTGTTGCTGTTACATTTATGCCATCAGATAGCACATAGATTCCTTCTAAGAAAAACATATGCTGTCACATTCAACCACTTCTTAAGTTGCCAGCTCTAAAATACAAATGTAGGCTATAAATGTCTATGAATAAGGAATAACAAGGTGTTTGTTTTCTTTAAAGGGAAGGAATAGACTCACACATTGCAGGTTTATCCTACGGTATTTTAAGTTTTTTTACCCCCTTTTTCCTGCTTCTTTAGCATCTTGAAATTAGCACACAGCATTCATAATTTCTCATCCATTCATGAACAACATTAACCAAATAATGGCAGCAACAGCTCCCTAAGAACTACAGAATCCTGAAATTTGCTTAAAACACCAAATAAACGCAGTATTTTGCTACAGAACAAATCCATCTGCGGCATCTTAAGAAGGAAGAAAAGGGAGCACGACGATAGGAGCAGAGTCAGTGTGCTGCTTTCATTCATGTAGTAGTAGTGATGTCAGTGTCTGCAATGCAAGTTGCACTGACCTGTAGAGGCTCAGAGCTGGAGTGTTTTCATAGATCATTTGCAAAAAGAAAAAAAGAACCTCTGACAAATTACCAAAATATTTACAACAAAATAGGACATAACCAGTTCAAGGAAGGCTGGAATGAGATAGGGAAGGAGCAGGTGTCTTAAGAACAGAAAAACATCTATCCATCAGAACCACACGCAGCTTCCACAACAAGCACATTTGTGGAACAGTCTAAATCAGGCTGCAGAGCCAAAGACAAACAGATCTCTCACAGTGATGAGAAAAACAACAGGATTATACCTACAGCCTCAGCTCACACTGTACAGCAGTGGGAAACGTTCTTCAAAACTAACAAAAGAACCTTAATCAAGTCGCTTCTCCAAGACTTGAACACTGCTAAGAACTATAAAATTGCTGGAATAGCACATTGTTTAATAAGCTGCAGCAAGATGGCCTGTGTTTGAAAACAGGCATTTTTTCCAAGCCCTCCATTATTACTGCAGCAGTCCTTCAGTTCACCAATCAATTTTCTATATAGCACTACCACTGTACACATTACAAACATCATTTTCAGAATCTGGACATCATGCATTAGAATGATGAAAATAAGCAGGGGAACAAAGACAAAAATCCTGGCCCACAGGACACAATAATATTCCAAATTGTGTAAAACAGCTTTAGATCTGGGGGGGGTGAGGTGGGGGAAAGGGAGCATTCTTCTTTAATTTGCAAGAGCAAAGAAATATTGTACCTCGCTGCTCTAAGCCACTAGAAAATGGTGCTTGTATTTCTGTAAAAATCAAGCTGATGACGTGTGCGACTGCGGTCATTATTAGGGCGATCACGTTGTTTTCATTCATTCATTCAGGATTTGCTGGAGGATGTCAGCTTCTGCAGCAGCAGCTGGCTAGACCTGGAGGGGGGGGGCAAATTCCTCACAGCGCATACAGAACACAGGGTGGATTTCTTGATGGGCCAGCTATGATTTCCTACCCTGCACTCTCACTGCATCAGGTTGTGTGTGCTGTTAGTGTGGCTCAGGCAAGCTCCAACAAGTTTAACGACGGAAAAGTCATTCAGCAGTAATTTATAGCCCAATTTATTAAGGGCAAGAGAGCTCACTAAGGTTAAAATCACTTTCTAAAATTAAAATTCCCCCTCAAACAACAACAACAACAATCCATGTGTAATAATGAAATACTTCACAGCTTTGCAGCATTTTTCCTTCCTTGCAGGTAACCATCCACATCCCTCTCTCTTCAACACAGTGAATGTACACCTTCACACACTGCGCCACTACAATGTTTTGCACCAGGCTCTGGTAATTATTTACAGCGTGCATCATCAGCTTCAGTGTTAGCAGTATCCATGTGCACTGCATTTTTTGTTTCCTGTTAGCATTTTCTAAGCATCAAAGAGGGGGGGGGGGGTGGAAAAGGAAATCTACGTTTAGAGCTCAAAGCAGTAGGGAAAATAGGATCTTGAAATTCTTCATTAGAGCTTGAATGAAGCGAAAGCACTGAAGAGCAGCTCGGTATTGAAGCGTGCAAAAACTCCTCGGGAAGATCAGACATTCGTGAAGTTACAAAGTATTTCTATTCCAATGTTAACACTGGAAATTCTGGCCACCTGCCTAAACACAGACACTACATTGCAGATTAACTCCGCACATAGGTGGCAGTGACATCTTGCTCCTCTGCAAAACGCTGCCCATGCTTTAGGACCATCCCCGGTCACGTTGATCAGCCTCAGTTACAACTACTACGGACTGTAGGGATTTACTACACATTTAAGGCTGAAAGGGGGGGAGGGTTGGCAAGAAGATAACAGATCCCACCGCTACAAAACACGTCGGCAACCACTACAGACCGCAGTTTGGCACAGGAACTGCACGCAGCGAGGATGGAGAAAGGGGGAGCAGAAGCGGGGGGTGCTGAGCCACACGGAGCGCACCCAGGAAGAGGCGATGGGTGATACCCGATAACACAGCGGGGCTGCTCCACTGCAGCCTCATTCAGCTGCCGGGGGAGAGAGGTAAGATGGCCACGGCCACTTGAATGCTCTCAGCACATCAGCAGACAACCTGACCCAGGTTAAGTCGCACTTAATAGCGGCCAATTCAACATTTTGAACTTTTACAGGCCCACTCCGGCTACAGGGCCGGGGCTCCCACAGCCTCCAAGATACGGTATTAAGTATCACGAGGAGACAGACAGGCGGTACTATTTGCTTTTAAGCGCTTCAATATGGGAATTTCCTTTTTAGCGTGGAGTAAACATTACATAATTTTAACCCTTCGAGCGCTAAATAAAATTAAATACTTGAGAAACAGAGCCGTGCAGAATGGCAGAGCGCTCCAGGTTCGGTTCCAACACACAAACTCGGCTGGGACAGCTCGGACCCAGCAGCAGCAGCACATAACGCTACACCTGCAGCAGGCGTTAGCTCCGGCAGCCCCCAGCCAACCCCCATCCCCGCTCTAGGGGGCGGCTCCGAGGGGACAGGGAGCGCCTCCCGCCCCCTCCCAGCGGGATGAGGCGCGTTCTCGCCCTCCAGCCCGGTCACGGCACCTGCCCTCTCTGCGGGGTGCGGACATTAAGGACCGTGAGGGTGAACCCCCCCCACCCCCACCCCAAGGCAAGAAGCGGGCTTTGTCCTTCTCGGTGCGTTACCTCTGTACACCGGGGAGCTGGGGCTGCGTCTCTCAGGTGAGCTGCTCCTCCTGCTGCCGCCGCTGTCCGGCGAGCGCCGCTGCCGACCCTTCACCCTGCCCGCCTCGGCCGCGCCGCCTCCCGCCGACAACGGCGGCGTGGCGCTGGGGGGCGGAGGGCTGCCGCCTCGCCCCCCTCCCGGCCCGGTGTTGCTGCCCACCGAGGCGGAGGGGGAGCGGGTCGGGCTGTGCTGGTTGCCCCGTAGGAGCTGGTAGGGGACGGTGGCTCGGATGGGCTGCAGGAGGCGGCTGCTCCCCGCCGCGCCGCCCCCGTTGCCGGGGCCCCCGGCCGTGCCGCCACCGGCGGTGGGGGACCCGGCGGCGCCGCGCCTCATCCTCTGCGGCGGGGGCTGGTGGTGGGACGGGGGGGTCTGCGAGGAACTGGACGACGAGGACATGGCGGGGGGCGCGGCCCCGAGCGGCTCACGCTGTCCGGCGGGGGAAGGAGCCGAGCGCTGCCCCCGGCGCCCCGCATGCACCGGCCGCGGGGGAGGAAGGGAGGGAGGGAGGAGGGCGGGACGGGAGCGGCGCTTCCCGGCCCGGGGGAGTCTCCGCGCCGCCGCCCGGCTGCCCCCGGAGCTTCTTATCGGCGGCCGCTCCCACGCCACGCTCCGGCCATCGCTGCCCGCCCCAGCGTCGTGGGCACCGGGGGCGCTGCCGAGTCCCGCGGCCGCTCACATCGTACGGCGCTGCCGGCTCACAGCGGAGGGCGGCGGGGCGCGACGAGACGCGGCGGGACGGGACGAGAGAGGGAGGCGTTCGCAGCCAGCTCCGGCTCCGGCTTCCGTCCCCCACCAGCGACCGAGAGCCACCCCGGCACCATCCGCCGCCCGCGCCGCCCCACCGCCGAATGGCAGCGCGCAGCCCCGGCGCCCGGCCGCGACGGGTAGGGGCGGGGGGCACGCACGCCCCCTGGGCAGCGCCGCCGCGCCAGAGCTGCCTCTATTGCTCAGAGCTGCCGTCACTCTGCGCTCTCAGCCAATCGAAGGGCGGCGATGCGCAGCGGGGGGCGGGGCGTCACCGAGCTGGGGGCGGGATGAGGGAAATGGGATGTGGCAGCGCTGAGGGAGGCGGGTCCCGTGAGGGGGCGGGTGGGAAGTGGCGGCCCGTGGGCGCCCTGTGGAGGTGCCCGAGGGGTGGGTGATGGACGGAGGGGTTCTCTAGGCCCGTCTGTTCGGCTTTGCAGTCAGAGCAATGGGCACTCTTCCCATGAGAAGCCCTTCCCGTCCCCACCGCCCCTTGAGGTGTGAGGTGGCTGTAAAGATGGCCTCCATCACGCCCACACCAATCGCGTGTGGCCATCAAGCACATTGCAAAGGTTTTCTTTTGGCCAGATGTTCTTCAGATTCTAATTCTAGTATCGTCACCGCGTGTAGATTCCTATGAAATTTATAAGATCTATATTTGTTTAAATTTATGTAAAAAAAATGCTTTTCGGAGTAAGCCAAGGGGGAAATAAAGTTTTGCCGTGGCATTAAGAGAAGTACCTCTGTTATAGGCCCACTAGATGAACTGGTAACACAAGAGAGTAGGACAGGAAGAAAACAGAAGCGAGTAACTTAATAGTTAGGAAATCAGATGGCTGTAAGATTAAGGAGATTAGTGGAATCCATCAAGAGCAGTTTGATGTGAGTAGGTTGATGTAAGAGGAATGAAGGAACGAGTCTTCCTTCTTGAGGGAAGTCATGTCAGTGTGCTGGCTCCTCAGATTCAAAATGCAGGTTTTACAAACAGAAAGGGCATAGAGAAGATGTAGAAATAGTATAGATGGTGTTTAAAAGTTATGTTTGTACTGTTTGATACAGTAGTCTCACAGAATTAACTATTTCCTTTGTATCCTTTTCAGTCATCTGATAAACACATTATCTTCTACCGCTCTAAAGGTTCCTACCCTTACCCTACCCTTCCAAAGCTGTCTGTACCTATCCTTATCCTCTGGTAGCCCAGGAACCAGTCGATAGTCCCAATGCGAAACTGTATTCTAGGAAAATGCATCTATTCATGGGCTGTTAATGAGACTTTGTTTGCACTAGCATCATGTGATGCAGTCACCACGGTTATGTTACAGAAAGGGTAAGAATAATACACCTCACATCCACACGGACGTGTGCTCGGGCAGCAGAGCCACTTGTATAAATTAATTTTAAGAAAAGTCAGCAACCGTATATTTTTCCATTACTCCAGTCTTTTCTTCTGCGAACATGAGCCAAATTTGCTTCTGTAACTGCATTGTAGAGACTTTTTTTTCCCCTGAGGATTTAGCACTGTGTTTAATCACAGCTTATGAAGTCTATCTAGTTTGTTTTTTTTCTACTTCGCTGCACTGGCACAAAATGGCTGTAGGAGCCATTCTTCTGTAGAGGCAGTCTGCACACTCTAGTCCTGGAGTATTTTAAATAGTAAGCACATAAGCACGCTTTCCTATGTTTTTAGTTTGGCCAGATAACATTGCTGATACAGTAATGTCTTATAGAGACTAAAAACCATTTAGGATCAGCTGAGAAAAGTTACATCTTTGCCTGTGCAAAGCAATGATTGATACACTGCACTTATTACCAGTGCTCAGAGTTACATTAGATTAAGGCAAGGATGAACTAGCGCAAGGCTTCAACATTTATATGGTGTTTAGACACTATTCCACAACCCCTGCAAATCACAGAATTACAGAATCTTAAGGGTTGGAAGGGACCTCTGATGACTGTCCAACTAAAGCAGGTTCCCTACAATAGGTAGCAGAGGAAGAGAAGCAGACCCCACAGCCTCTCTGGGCAGCCTGTTCCAGAGCCATATCACCCTCAAAGGATTTCTTCTTAAGTTCAGATGGAACTTCCTGTGTTCCAATTTGTACCTATTGGCCATTGTCCTGTTACTTGGCACCATTGAAAGAGCCTGGCTCCATCCATCTGATATGCACCCTTTAGATATTTATAAGCATTGATAAGATCCCCTCTCAGGCTTCTTCAGGCTGAACAGTCTCAAGTCTCTCAGGCTTTCCTCATAAGGGAGATGCTCCAGGCCTCTCATTGTAATTCCATTGTGTCCTTCCCCATCGAAACAAGTAGGACACGGAAGAAGAAGAGGAACTGATGCATAAAAACAAGATAAACTTATGACAACAGAAAAACCCACAAGAACTAGAACAAAATCATACCCCTTCCCACAGTGCTTGGACAGAGCACTGTAAAATATCAGTATCAATTCTCCCTTTCCACACCAAGGACTACACTGTGACCTTGCAGACCAAATTAAGTGAACACAGCCTTCAAAGCAGTTGTCTGCTGGGGGCATTCCCAGTCAAATTTACCAATCCCATCAACATCTGTACGGAGCAGACATTGCTCCCCAGAAGTTATTTTCCTTTTTGTCACTGTCTTAGCTGGAATTAGCATGCATAGTAAAACACCATCACACCTTTCTCCCAGGAAACGTTTGTCACATCTAGGCCAGAGAAGATGAAGAATACGTTCTTCCTTATTTTAAAGTGAGGTGCCAAGTGGCAATGCTTTCCATTAAGTGTTTGATATAGGTTTCAGAGTACTTCCCTCAGGGAAAACCATTGCTCTGTAACATTCAGAGGAAGGTATAACAAGGAGAGTGGAGCAAAAACTGAGATCCTATCGAAGTCTACACACTTTCAAAAATCCACATTTACCTTGAATGCCTTGGGACAGCTTTTCAGAAGCTACATAAGAAGTGCTTCTTGCTTCACATCTCCACGTGCTTCGGGAGTTCACGTTGGAGGCAATATTAAGTTCTGAAACTTAAAGCCTTTTGGGATGCACAGGCATTCTTAGCACGGTCGGAGAGGCATCCTGAATGCAGTGGAAATTATACATTAGAGCGAGAGCATGGAAGTGAGGGAGCAAACTCAAAGATCAGGGCAGCTGCAGGCAAGGATGGAGCAGAGCTACACACACGTATCCTACTGTTATCAATTAATGGGTTCATCTCTCTAGGGCACAAATAGACTTACTGAAGTGCCATGAGCCATGGAAACCAAAGGGGTTTGGGCAGTCACCAGGCGCAGCGCAATCCTAATCCTTGTTAGTTTGTTCCTACCTGAAGGTTTTAAAGAGGAAAAACTCTTCAAGTCTAAATGTATCTTTTGTTTCGAGGCACTTACCTGGGTCTGAGAACATCAATACTCTGCTGCTCTAAGTGTATCAGCCTGATGCTTCCATTGCTTTTATATCCCTTTTATCTTCCTCTGTCTACATTTTCTTTGTTGCCATTGCCCACTTGACTTAGAAACAAGTTCTTTCTGACTGCCCCTGAGGTTTTCACACAACGTCTAACGCAAAATAGCAACGCTAAAATGTCTATTTGTTTTTGCATATCTCCTGATCCATTCACCACAACCGAATTATTTCTAGTGAGTTTACATTTGGGATGAGCAAAATCGCATTTGGGATGAGAAAAATAACAAGATGAAGCGTTTACATCCAAGTGATGTTTTGGAGTTAAAATCAGCTGTGGTGCAGTACTAGAACAAGCCAAGGTGAAGCCCTTCAATGATGAAACTTTGTCTCCTAGAAGTTGTACTGAAGACTTCTTAGGCACTGTTCACTGCTGAACTTTGGGGATTGCCTTAGTTAAGCATGTCCCATCTCCTCACAGCTACAAAATGTTGGGTGACACAGATCCAATCTCCTCCAACCACCTGACCACTCTCTGTCTGTGGGCCTTTTGGGACACGTGTCGTAGCTGTGTCCCGGAATTCCACGGGGATGCTGATACAAAGCTTGTATCCTCGCTGCTATTTTCATTGACACTCAGCAGAGAAGAGCTTGGCTTTGACGAGTCTGGGTGAGATGGGAGGCAATGAGAAATGGAACAAGAGAGAAAAAAGGAAGAAGGAAATGTTTTGGAGTGGGACAGGAGGGCCAGCGAGTTGGTGCTGCAGACATGGAGTCATGCATTCCAGAGGATCAGCAGCAGAATCTCATGCTATATTGCTTACTGTCCCATTTAGGGCCAAATATTTGGTCAAGTGTTAGTTTTCCTTTCCTTATAGTCTTGAATCATGTCTATCCTAAATACTTATGGACTATTTATACTGAGTCAAATTAGCACTTACACATACTCACAAATTAGAATATTTTAGAGTTAAGTTTCATATCAGATTTCAACAAACAGGTATTACAGTGCTGTCTGTTTAGTTAAATGCTATTTGTTACTGTGTTTCATTCAGCACTTTAGTGTTTTGCTGTAAGGACTGTGTAATGAAGAAGCCAATAAACAAGCAAATAAGAACCATAAGATTTTTCCTTAATAATATCAAAAACCATTTTGGGTAATGCCTTTCCTTCCTGTCTGCCATAAGCTTTTTGTGTGTGTGTAGTAGTGGATAACTCACTTAAATGAGAACGTGCTCATTAACCATTACTTTTGTTATAACAAAATCTTATCTCATCTGGAATCAGACCTGCTGGCTGCATCCTCTTCTCATCTACAGGAAAACAGGACAACCACTGGGGAATTCTGAATTATGTATTCCTCGAGCATTTAGTTGAACACAAAGGCTGACATTCAACTCACAGCTAAAATCACCAGTCCTTCTTCCTGGTTTGTTTTTAAGGCTTTCTTTCTACCCATTGGTACACATAATGCACAAGTCAAGAATGTAGGCCTGTACTGTGAGAAGCTGGGCTGCCCTCTGGATTTCTTCTACTTCTCTATTTATCCTCCTTTAATTTTCTCACTGACGAAGCCTTGTTCACCACCATCTTTCTCCATGGGCACAACAAGCAACACAGAATTTCTTTGGAAAGCCCTTTGTCATCACCATTCCTTTACAGCCAGATGTAATGCTATGAAGTGACACAGTACACTGCAAAACCATGGCTGGGAAATGAAGATGATGTCACTGCATCTTCAAAGCAGGAAAATACCCTCTTCTCAAGTAGATGCTGCAGTCTGGTGAGTAGAGTAAGAATAAAATGTATTACAACTTTGCCTTTCCATGGGCTACGTACTCTTATTAATTATGTTCCTTTTTGAGATATTCTGTGCCTTTAACAGGTTCTGGGGTCAGAACAGAGACACAACACTGGGACAAAATGCTGTAAATAATAATTCGTATTGTGTTTGTCTGTGGAGCAAATACTTAATTGTAAATGTGGGTTGTTGGTGTTACAGCTATAAAACAAGCTTTAACAATTAGCCTAATGCCAATTTACATACAATAAGTGCACATTTACATAACACTCAGGAACAACCTGTAAAAACAAGGAAGCGTAAGTTTAGCTTGAAAATGTGCCACTGAGGTGGCGTAGTATCAGTGAAACAAATGATGTGTTTCTTTTTTGGCTGCATGTTTCCTTGGGTTTATGTGTTTCTGTCACAGTTTTAACTGCTTATAAAAGCAGGCTTGGGTAGATGAGTTTCCCCTGTAGCTTTTACATCCCAACATAAAACAGAACGAAAAACTTAGGGATCATTAGAAGTGAAACAGAAGAAAGGGAACTGCTACTAAGTTTCAGCAGCTGGGATAATCTCCCTAGGGGAGAGGTGTAAACCATATTCCATGAGTCATTTAATACCAAATAAACAAAGCACCACAGAAGAGATTGTAAGGCATGATTTTTCTGTTCATGCTGCTCGTTGACAGAGAGAGGGCTAATTGGCTTAGTAGAGCTTTTCCTTTTTTATTCAGCTCTGTGGTAGTATGAAGCAGGGACAGTATAGATATAGTTTTTTCTTTATTTTTTGTCAATCATGCTGGTTCTTGTTGTAATGTCAATAAAGTAAAGGTATGAGTAACTTTGGCCCACATACTGTGAATTAAAACTTTATATGCAAGACAGAGCCCTCAAGAGTTGATCAAATTTAGGATTCCTTTAGAAAGTGGCCTCCACTGATGTAATTGCATGGGGTTTTAGTCACAGTTCTGGGAAGTTTTGCTGGCCCAGCTACCAGAGGTCCTTGTTAATAGCTGTGCTTTAGTGACCAGGCTCTGAGGAGAGTAGCTTTGTGAGCCACGTGTGCTGACACAGCATGCTCTTGGTCTGCAGTGGAACCCAATAGACTGATAGAAGGAAACAAATAACCACTCTGCATCAGTACAATAGGAACATGCCTGTAATCAAACATAATTATGAAATCGCTACCAGTCAGAGCTGTTACGCTCTTGCCTGTAATCAAGAACAGCATAATTGAAGTATTTATTACTCTCAAGAGTAATCTGAGATTTTATGAGTTCTTGGAAATAAAAGCATTAATTGGTAAATCTATTTATACGTGTTATTTGCCCAGAAAGATGGCTTTTTCCTTCGAGAAATCAGAACTGCCCCAATGATGTTCATCTGGGTGTTTCCTTCTTCACAACTGTAAGTGACAAAAAGCCCACATATTGCTTTCAAAAGTTCTTTCCAGAACTGTCACATGCAAACTTGGGCTGGCCAGCAAGGTAGGCACAAATAAGATCCCTGATACTTGAGATATAAAGTACGCACTGTTACACTAATGGGAACGTAATCACTACATTCAGATTAGCAGTTGAAATCCCTGTCGTTGTGCAGAAACTGAACTGTTTGATGTAACTGTTCAGTGACTGCAAGCCCTGGATGAAACATCTCAAGGGGAAGACCTTGTCTTGCACTACTGAGTTACAGCTTTGGCTCTTCCAGCAAACAAAGTGTCTCTGTTATGTGAGAAGTAGTGGTAAACAACAAATGTATCTGTATGAAGAGCAGCAAGTGACAACTGAGTGTATGAAGTGCAGAGAAAGGGAGTAAGAAATGAAGCTGATTACATGAGAAGACAGAAGCTATATCTCTTAAATTTGGAAGGGAGAAGGGAAAAGATTTATTTTGTGACTCCTAGCTCCCAAAGGAATGGAAGGCAGCTCTAAATTCAGACATGGACGTGGGTGGGAAAGCAATGAAAGAAAAAAAACCTTGTTACCTCAAAAATAGCTACCTCAAAAGTTTTTGGAACCCAATTAATAAATCCACCTCAAAGCTCCCCAGGGAAATTGTATATTTAGTTTTGGAGGTTACGTAAATGACCTGTGAAGTTGCTTCGGAGGGCACGCAATCTGACACAGACTACTCCCATCCCAAGCGTCTGAGGTTAAGAGTCAACTCCTCTGTTTGTGTGCATGAGGACAGCTCTGCCAAATACTTCTCAGGTACAGAAACTTTATCAATGAGAAGGATCTAGAAAGCCATGCAAAGATAACCCTGCCCATGGCATGTCAGGCCTCAGGAAGGGTGTGATTATCATTCCTATGGAGTGTGATGTGAAGCTGTCTCTTACCAGAATGTCAGCAGAGTAAGTACCAGGCAGATGGGAGTTCCCCACCTTGGGCTGCTTGCACGGCTGCTGGCTCTGATCAGCATCTCACAATGAGAAGCTCTGTCTGAAAACAAGGACTGATGAAATCTCTCAGCAGACCAGCTCAGCTCTGTTAGGATACTGCTGCCAGCTGCAGCCTGGTCTTCACACAGCCCTGCTCCACATGACTAGGCAATGTGGTACTTTGCTCCTCTGCTTGAACATGTCTTAGAGATGGATGCTGCCTGCTTTGTCACTTTAAAGAAAGTGGCCCTCATCTAAGATAGATCAGGTGTCCGATCCAACAGGACTCCTGAAGTCCCGTGTGTCTTTTTTATTTTTCCAGTGGGAAGGATAAGCAAATCTATCAGGACAGTGATTTTTCCAAGCACACCGGATTGTACTTACTTATGCATCATAATCCAGGAAAAAAAATATTTATCTTTATTTGTTTGGGCTTTTGAGGTAGTATTTGCAATAGCAGTATTGGAGCTTAACCTGGAATTTACTACACACACACACACACAAATAATTTAATAAAAAATAAGGACAACAAAACACAAGACTGAATAAGTAGCACCTCTATGACAACAGTAAGTTAGCTTGTTTTAAAACTGACCACTGTACAAAAGCCCCACTTCTCACTGCTGGCTGCAGGAAGGCAGGCACAGCCACAGCTGCAGCCGCCTCAGTGTCAGAGTTGTAGCTGCAAGCACTCGCTCCTGCAAAAAAACAACACACCTGGTCATGCCTAATGAAATTGTTTTCTGGAAGGTTCTCCGAGCTCTGCCAGCAGGGATATATGCCTTGTCAGCGCGAGAATAAAGAGGCAGTTCTCAAAAAGCTTATGGTTTGACTTCCAAAAGCTTTCCTTAAGGGCAAAATTAATTATATATCATACAGGTCTATTATATATTCTGTTTATACAATTATAAAGCATTATGGCTAATTAGTTGTGGTACAGGCTCCTGACGCAGAATATGGCTAGAGAATAAACAAGACGCTCAGCCAGCTGCAGCGGTGGTTAACAACTTCCACTTTCATATCACCTTTCACACCAAACTCTCTTGAAGTGATTTATAAATTATGCAGTTCAGTGGGCTTGTGTTACTGGTTACAAAATTAGAACAGGCTGATTCTGGCGTGACCTGGGTGGGATTGTCACACCTTTAAGAAACTAAATTCAAAATATCCCCCAGCCTTCTTGAATTGAACTCTTTTTCCTGTTTACTGTCATAGCAGCTGGGTGACCAAGTGATTAATCATGATACTATTCTGTCTGGCACTGTACACACACAGAACTTAAGTGCCCCTCTATATCCTCTTATTCTCTTGATACATAGAGCTCTAGCTGGCAGCAGTGTGAATCTGTCTGTCTCAATATCTTGAGAATCAGGGTGAACGCCTGATCGGATTGACCCTGTGCAATACTGCATACATCTTTTCTCACTATGTTTTTATATTATTTCAATGCAGTGAGATGAACTGGCGTGCCACAGTGCTAACGCCTTAAATTATCAGACACGCTTGAGTTTAATTCACTTTTTACCACTGCATCATTTAGAGCTGACTCTTGTGTGTGCTGCTACAGGTCTCTGAGAAGATGAGGTGTTTTGAGAAATATTAGTGATGTCTTGTGAGTACAGCTAAAAATAATAATTATTATTTTTATATGTTGTATTACAGGGTTTTGTGGTGGTTATTTCACATACCCAAAAATGCAGTTCTTAAAGCAAAGGAGGTTATCATATTATAAGAGAAACTGAAGTCCAAAAAAAAGAAGAAGGAAGCAAGAATGAAGTTGAGTATATATTTAGTATAAACTAGATTTCTTTGGGCAAAATGTAGCACAGAATATATTTATAAAGCTACATATAAGTTAAGAAATGTCTTCCTCACTGAAATTGTCCCAGGACAACACCAATTCTTGTTTTCCTGAATGCTTCATAAAAATAGTAGGATTTGAGATAACTTTGAGAAAATGGCATAGCCAGCTCAGAACTAAGAACTGCACCATGGAATACAAGATAAGATTATAAATGGGTGTCCAATGGATGGCCCTCATTTGTGTGGCTCTGATATTTATTCAGAGTCACAGGAGAGAGGAATGCCAGGAAAGGATAGAAAAACAGGCTGATAAAATCACTGATAAAAGCATAGCAAGAATTCAGGAAGGTTGTCTTGACTTCAACATTTCAGTCTCAAGGGGAACCAGGTGTGTATGTTGGGATTACCACAGAGAAAGAAAAGCGAAGAATGAGGGAAGAAAGCAAATATAAAAATATTCTATTACTGGTAAAGAGGAGGAGCCCAATGAAAATATGTAAGAACTGTCAAGACGGGGAAAAGTGGGAGAGTAGATGAAAGGAAAAAGAACACGGATTTGTTGTCTCCTTGAAAAAGGAGAACTGGTAACATGGATAAGAAGATGGCAGAGGTGTGAAGTTGATGGCAGTTGTCAAAAATGTTCCTCCGTGTGTCAAAAATGTTACTTACATTAACAGGTAACACAAATGTAAAAAGGGGGAAAAAAAGTGAGTTAAAACAGAATTCTTATTCCTGTGTTTTATCCATCTAGAAGTCTACTTTTGCTGTTGGAAGTCTACTTCTGCTGTTGTTGCTTTCCCAGCTCCGAGGCTTTTCTCCTATTCCTTGATATCAATGTGACATACAACCTATAGTGGGTGTTTAAATGTCATCTTTAGATCTGCTTTATTATTCTTGCATACAAATAAAATTCATGCAGTTTAATTTCTGCAGTGCCAATGATCAGACACACAGGAGTAGAAAAGATGTAGAAATTCAGTTTGTCTACGCAATGTTTTCAAAGGCTGGAATATTCTGTCCATGCAAGTTAATGGGTAAAATGGCTTCTTTCAAGCAGTTAACTTTGCAAATGAGAATACTCATTTACAATTTCCTATCTATATTTGTTAAATTTAATTTTCAACATTTTATAGCCATTTTCCATATATAAAGGTTCACTAATAGAATCACAGAATTGCTCAGGTTGGAAAAGACCTTGAAGATCAAGTCCAACCACAACCTAACCATACTACCCCAACTCTAACAGCCCACCTCTAAATGATGTCCCTGAGCACCACATCCAAACAGTTTTTAAACACATACAGGGATGGTGACTCAACCACCTCCCTGGGGAGCCTATTCCAGTGCTTAACAACCCTTTCTGTAAAGAAGTTTTTCCTGATAACTGTGCTAATAATAATAATAATAATGCTAAATAACAGTGAATATATCACACTTTTTCATATGCAAGTGAAGAATTGTAATTGGTGCCATCTTTGTATCAAGGATAGCAGTACAGGAGTCTTCCACACAAGCCAGTAAGTAAAGAATAAATAGAAGATTGATGAGAACAAAGGTCACACCAGTTTAGCTTTTACAATAACATCTTAAGTGATTTATCCAGCTGTAATGCACACTAGCACAACCATTTGGATCCTTTGATCTCAGCACCAGGATTAACAGAAAACATGGATATTTCTGCAGTAAAGAAAAAGTGGAAATTTGGCAGCTTGATCTTTGCTGGTGGCTCTTCTGCGTTACTCATCTTTGATTCTCAAAAGCCAAATGCGGCCACAATTCATTGGAAATGACCATCTGCAGCTGAATGGCTGCTAAACTTCCCCAAAATCTGGATCTGGAACATATAATCTCTCCACTAGTCTTATTTCAGAACAGATAAAAGGTTTAGGGGGGAGGAGAGGACATTTAGTTCAGAAACTAGAGACTGTAGGTAATAATAGCACTTTAGGAATTACTTACGAAGACACACGCATTTCAAGCACTTCCCACCTGCCTCTAAATTATACCTTGTAGTGAGTGCATCATTTGCCTCAGCAGCTTGCACACTTGGTACAAAAGCTCAGGGACGAGCCTACGTATAAACTAAAATGTAATGTGTTCAAAAAGAAGCATAAATTAAAGTACAGAGCAAGTAGTTAGAAGACATTTAGGCTTGTCTGAAACCCACCAAACCCACCACTGTGTCTCAGTTCCGCTGAATACTCATGAGCACACAGCAGCAGTTCCAACAAGTATCATCTGCTGACATTCCAGCTTTCCTAGTTGTGCTTTAATTAAAGGATTCAACAGAACAAGGAAACCTGAATCTGTAGAAGCAAAGCATTTATTATAAAAGTACACCGTTACCAATTCACATGTCTTCAGAGACAGTGTAGGAATTACACAAGAGAATTTTCAGAAAACCCAGGAAGTTAGTTGGTGTGCAGAATTCTACTATAGGCTGCTGGACTGGAAAGAGAAACCCTGATTTCATTTTACAGTTAGTCCTATAACAAAACAATAATGGTAATCCTGTATTATTAGACCCATGACATCAGAGGCAGATGCTAGTGGTCGAGCAGTAGAGGATGAACCATCCCACCAATAGCCCATCACATTTTGTTGCTGTGTGATGAATGGCAGGAGAGGGGCAGTTTGACACAATGACGTCTGACACGGGAGTGTGAATGAAGTAAAGGTGTGACACTGAATTCCTCAGTGTGGAAAAAATGGCACCCAATGACATTCGTTGACACTTGGTGAACGTTTATGGAAACCCAATAGTGGATGTGAACGTTTATGGAAACCCAATAGTGGATGTGAGCACAGTGAGGTGGTGAGTGGTGCATTTCAGCAGTGGCAACAGAGACAGTGGGTGACTTTCAGTGGTGCAGACTGACATGAGCATTGCATGCAGGCTCTTGTTCATAGCTGGTGATGGTTGATGCTGGAGGTTGTGCTGAAAAAGAGTTTTTTGTAGCTGAGAATTTGCTCCAGCAAACAGTGTTGTTGTGCTCTATGTATCTGTTGACGTTTCCATGGAAATAAATAGGAAGCATTACTAAGAGAGAGACATACAGTCACGGATACTGTAGTAGGAGTTATCTGATATAATCCATAATTTATTTAAGGAAGAAAATTCTAGAATATTTTAATCAGATGATGAGAGCCAGAATTAACCAGTTAAGTCTTATATCCACATATCTTACATTCCTCCTGAGACAGAAGGCATATTTGATATGCACAGGGAAATATCTAACTATTTGCACCAATAGAATATGTCAATGGATATCCTATGAGATGCTTATTCATGCTTTACCGTGTTTATCATACATAGTTCTAACTGTATATGATTTCTTAAAACACATCTTTGGTACATTTAAACTGCAGGGGCGAAGAAGGCTTTCCTGAAGTAATTCTACGCTATGGATGTATTTATATTGCTGGTATTATGCAATATTTTGTTGTCCTGTTGTCATTTTTCCTAACTGATATTTCCTTTTTTCCTCTGTATGTTTAGGTCATCATTTGTTTGCTGTGTGAGACTAATACTGCTCTGCACACAGTGAACTTGCATGGGCTATCAGTGGCAATGCAGTGTCTACTGCACTGTTGTTTTTTTGCAGTCACATCCAGAATATCAGAGTTTTATCAGGCTCCATTTCTTGCCTACAATAAAGTCTTTGACCCTCCTGACCCTGCTCCCCTACTGCCCACCTTGGAATGGCCCAATCAAGAAGTAAAGAAGTAAAGTACTAAACGGGCAATTTTAGCTGCATTCACGTACAGTGTTTTAAAATGTGCAGTTATACAAAAAGAAAATACAAAAGGAATGTGTACTGTCAGGCAGTATTCTTTGTTTTCTTGTAAAATGTTGACTGGCTTTATTGTAGATTCCATGCTACGAAGTGTTTCATCACTAACGTGATTGAATTTGCTTTTCTTAACTATTCCTGTTGGCATGGAGGGTAAATGATAGTATGAATAAAGTTGTTGGCTTAAAGCACACATGGCATGGTTTGACACACTTGGATCTGCAGCTACAAGCTGAAGTCAGCACTCACTCTATATCAACTGTTAAGGTTGTTATCACAGGACAGTTCTGAGCTGCAAATCTTGCTTGTCTCATATAGGAAAGACACGTCTGCAATGGTGCACTTGTTGCAATTACTTTACCTGGCTTGTTACAATTGAAATGGCAATTCTCTAATCACTGTCCTTACCAAGTTAGATCTCCTTTTGACAATTAAATCCCTCAGATAGGATGCTCAGCAATGGGAATGAACCCAAAATGTCTTTCCCATGTCTGGCAGTAGCTTTGACATCAGTAAGAGTAGCTGCACGTCACCTATTATCCAAAGAATGGTTGCTGCCCAAGAAACTCGTGTTACTCCTTTCTGGTTTTAAGATTTAGTTTTTGCCTGCTGTGGAAAGGTAAAATGAATTCCAGCTCAGCCTGAAGATCCTGCCTGTGCAGGTGTGCTGCAAGAACGCTGCTGCGGCATTCAGCTCAAAGCTGGGTGAATGCTTCAGATGACTGCAGTAATTATCAGAACAACCCAGTTTAATTCCCCCCTCTTTAATCTGGAGCAGATCTGCCCAAGTTTCTGCTGACCTTTTCCTTCAAATAGATAAAGGTGGAGGTGGGAAAGGCTGCAGTACTTGGAGGTTGATAGATGTAGAACACGAGAGATGTGTATTCAAGACCATCCTCTTTGTGGGACTGTAGCAATTGAGATTTTTAATTTAACACCTAAATTAAACCTTCTAATTGCCACGTTTGTCCTGGTTGGGCTTCCGAGCCCCAGTACTGGTACTGGTACCGGTACTGGTGTGGTGCTGTCTGTCACTGCCCAGAGCCTCACAGAGGAAGGCCGGGAGGAGCCTGAGGAGGCCTCAGATCAGCACAGGCAAGGGGCTGCAGACAGGAGCCAATATTTATTATTTTGTATGGAAACTGCTGGATGTGCTGTGTCCCTCCTGTCCACTGATACTGGGGAAGCTGTCCAAACTCTTCCAGTTCCTCCATGGGCTCTTGTATCTTGCTAAATGATGACCATGCAGCTGCTCAGCAGCAGCAACACATGATTCCAGTTTTAATTCTTCCTCTTCTCACTGCCCCAATGTAAGACATCTAACTTCCTGTCCAATGGAAAAACATGCCCAAATGGAAAATGTTTATTGTGGGCCAGCCTAAATGAAGTTTAGTTTAACTTTTCAGTTTGGCAACTGATGATCAAAAACTTGTTAGCACTGTTCTAGCTCCACTGTTATCACTCAATATTTTCTACAAATATAGCAAGCAATTTGCACGCTAAACAAAACCAACAGAAACCACATAACTAGGACACAGAGGTACACCTGGGTTACTTCTCTGTGTGCTAGCAGTACTGCTTCAGCCAAATTAGGCCATCAGTTACATCTCTGTAATCTGCAGTTCTTAAATTCCCGTTCAGTTACACCTATGCCACTCCTTTATTTTCAGGGGCATCACATAGGATTAACAGCAGAAGGAGCCCAGTCCTCAAAGCTAATGAAAATGCTGTTGGTGAAGGTCAGGAAGGCATGTACAGAACAACAGGTGAGGAGATTTAGATGCTCAGTGTGGGGCAGTTGTACCCAGGCTTTTAAGATCCTTATCTACAGAAGAGAAATGCCTCTGGGTCCTGGCTGTGGCAAAGCCCCAGGCAGGCAGGGTGAGGCAGAGCCTTTCTCTGGAGGCCCTGTCTTCTCAGACCAGCGCTCTTACATCTTTAATAAGATCAATAATCTTGCCCTGGTTTAGCGGCTCCATGAATTCTGATTAAGCCCCATGACAGTGGCTGTGTATTAAGAGTAATAGGCAAGAAGAAGACTTTAGTGTCTCAGTCCATGAGGCATTAAAGCTCCCTCTTTAGGTAAACTGCTATTGATTTGATCTTGTGTTTTTTTTATTCAGCGTGGCCTCTGTAAATAAAGCACCGGCACACAGCGCACTTACTGTGCCACTCCTCATCCCTGCAGACTAATCGTCTCTGATGAAGACTTTAATTGTTCCATGACTGCTGACGTGTTTAATTAAAGGCTCACATGGCTACGTCTTTGGTGAGAAAATGTGAGGCAATCATAAGCATGAATAAGGTAAGAAATCACAAGGGTACGCTCAGAAGCAAAACATTCAAATTCTCTCTGGTGCAGTATTGCAGCAGAACACCAGTGAGGGAGTTTCCGCCTGACCTTAAAATTCAGTTCAGTTCTGGGGGGAGAAAAGACCAGCACGGACAGAGTAAGTCATCTGACCACAGGAAGCTGTGTTGACAAAAATTCATACAGTAGAAATTGGAAACCCATGCTCCAAAGCTTTCTTGTATTAACAGTTCAGTGTCCAACTCTGTGGTATGTAATTTATGGTGAATTCTCTAATACAATCCAGCCTTGCATATTTTGCCATTTATTATTCTTACTTAGAAAGTGGCAAATACCAAGTTATCTATCTGATTCCTGAAGCCGTATTTATTTATTTATTTTACCATTTTTAATATATACCTCTCATGGTAACTGTCCATAGCCTCCACTTTTGTCAGATCTCTATTTTCAGTCCTTGTTGATGGGTCTGTTCGGGCTTACTTGTTTTTGCAGTCTTGTGGGGTGTTTTTTTTTTAGAGACAGTAAAATTTAGGGGAATTGGATGTTTGCATGTGGAGTTGAGGCAGTTGAGCAGAAACACGGACAGAATTATGTTGTTTCTTCATTGTTTTTTATGAAAGTTTCTTCTAAATACAGCTCTGGACTGACTCCTGACCTCATCCTTTGGGATTTAATCTAGGAAAAGGCATCCATAAATCCATACTCGGAATGTTTTGTCTATAGACTCGTCTATACTTTGTGTTTTAAAAGTAGATTTCTTTGTCGCTGATGGTCCCTTAGTAACTACAATAGCACCTAAGCATCTTGGTGTAATAGTTTTATGGGTTTTGTGTATTGAAACCCTCTTGTTTCAGAAATTGATTGTGTGAAAAGGCGTCCTGTAAAACCTCTTGGTAAGTCCCATTTTGTTTTTTAATATCTGCAAAAACAAAGTGAGTGCCCATTCCCCTGGGAGCTCTGGAGATATGTTAGATGCCAAGAGTTGCATATTTGAAACTAGTCCTACAGTAGAGCAAGTAAATGTTATCAATATGCTTTATTTGGGAAGGGTTCCTTGGCCAAAGAAGGGTTTTAACAACTAGAAAGAGAGGAGAGAGTCTGCAGAATATGAAGGTATTGATGAGGAGGATAAGCAGCGTGTTACAGATTGGATATCTACAGGGATGAAAGGAGAAGGAGCAGTGAGTGAGCCCCATGGTGGCTGCTGCAGAAAAGGGTGACCGTATCCTTCGAAGCCTCTGCATCAGATGGGAACGCAGATATCCACAGCCTGGGGAATAGCGGGAGGGGTGCTCTGCAGGGATGGAGCAGGGGGAAATCAAACCCAGAAATGGGGAAATTGAACTTTGTCTGACAGGGAGAAGGAAATGAATTATCAGCGCACAGAGACCGAAAGAAGGACTTTTAAAAAGTTATTTCAAGATGCAAATGCTTCCTTTATTGTTTCCTATTTGCATTTTAAAGTACTTCAGTATCAGAGCTGAGGCATCTAGAGAGGGCAAACCTGCCTCGGGTCAGCTCAGAGGTCATGCAGAGGAGTATTCAAAACATGTTTGTCAAAAAGGTAAGCCTCACCAAGTTTGCTTTCAACTTGAACAGCCTGTTGCTCCAAGACCTATTTGAGACTACTCTCAATATAAAACAAAGGTGGAGCGAAAGGTTGATTCTTTTGGCTCTTAATTTTTCATGCGTACATATTTTCACGTTGCTTTTTAAGAAAGAAAAAAAAAACAACCCTGCCATTGACTGCCTGGGTCAACAAGGAATAAAAAATATGGATTTAAAGAATGAACAGCACAAACCTGAGTGTTCATCACTGCTTTAAATCCCATTGGAACAGAGCTGCTCTCAAGCTGTGCCTGTGGATTCCAGTATGGCAGCAGGCAGTGAGCGCCCAAACCCTGCAGCAACGCTATTGCCCCAAGTGAAGACCTCGCCCAGTGACCCCAACCTGCTCCCACATGCTCTGACCTGCAGGCAGCCAGTTCTACACGAACATACAAAAGGTCTTTGCCAGTTGTGCTATGGTGCAAAAATAAAGGAAATCTCCCTCTCTGCTCGTTATAATGATTTGTGTGTTTCCAGCTTATTCTAACTCGCAGCTCACCGTACGGGCAACAATGCTTAATTACATTGAGGCCAAGATGAAACTGGAGGAGCCCGGTAACCATGGAGATCAGTGATCAATAATATAATACTATTTGTTTATAAATTATCCATAGCCCCTGTATCCTTTTGTAAAAGGCAAGTGAGATCCAGGCAACACATTGAATTTATAATTATTGTCTGAAATAAAATGTGATTATGCTTTCTGTGGGTGACTACCTGCCCATTAATAACATTATTTTCAGATCATTCGATACGATATGGATCGGTGGAGATAACTGTGTTTGGAGGAGAAATATAAAGCTGCTCAATAAAGGGGAGGCCAGAAAGATACATCTGAAGGCCAGCATGTGGAAAGTACTGCTTTCAACCAGAAGTCTCAGTAGATACAACTGAGCTGTGTTAGACTTGTGGTGTGATTATGGGAACGTCCTAAAAACACACCGTTCACAAAGCACAAAGCATGTTACCAAATCCTTCTCCAGGAACAACTTCCTCGTTGTGAAGCTCTGAAGGTAGCAGCTGTAATGTGAAGACCGTCTCAGACAATGATGAAGAAGATTCTGGAGGGGTTTTCAAACCTTTTAGTTGCTTTTCCTTTTGGATAAATTAAGGCATGTTCTGAGTTTTTTATCCTCCTCCTTGCTTTTATATAAGCAACTTGTTAGTTTTACGCAGTAGTTTTCATTGGAAAGCCAATAGTCATCAAAATTTAAAGTTTTCACATGCTTTCCTATTCCGGTTTATTAGGGTGGGAAAACGAAGTGGTTTTCACCTCCTTACTACCTATTTCAGTGTTTCTGTGGTATTTCCATATTCTTAATACTTCCAGTTTCTTTTCAAAACCACTTTGCTAAAAAATGTGGAAATGATTTTTTGATATCATCCAACCATTTCATGTAATGCAAACCCATCAATGACCTGCTTTGTGTTTCACTTCATGATGAGTTTGTTTCCCTTCAGTTGGGAATAATACTTGAAGAAATCTTCCACAGAATATGAAGTCTGCCTCCCCAGCAGCATGAAAGGCACAGTGTGGGGAAGTGGGAGCCATTTCACCACCATTTACTGGAGTGTTTTAGTCAAACTAAAGACTGAATGAACGCAAGGGATGGAATGATGTTCCAGAATAAAGATATAGTTACGTGATTTGCACTGAGAGGATGAGAATTAACTGGTTATGACAAATCCCTCTGTTGCAACGCTTACATAATATTTATGTAATTGTCATAACAAATCCCACTTTTGTGACTCCTCACAAGCAAAGTGAAAGCAGTTACACTGCTGCTGAATGTGAGCTTTGGAAGGGATGCTCAGGGATGCAGGGTTCTGTTGGATGAGAGGCTGGACAAGTATGTTCTTCAAGCATGGAAGGCAAATGGTATTCTGGGCTGCATCAACAAAGTGGTGGCCAGCAGGGAGAGAGAGAGATGATTGCATCCCTCTACTCTGCTCTTGTGAGGTCCCATCTGCAGTACTCAGCCCAGTCCTGGGGGCTCCAGGAATATCTTGTCGCAATCTTCCAGTACCTGAAAGGAGCTTACAGACTTACACAGATTATAGTGATAGGACAAGGGGGAATGGATTTAAGCTGGAAGAGGGAAGGTTTAGGTTTAGGTTAGCTGCTAGGAAGAAATTCTTCACTCAGAGAGTGGTGAGGCACATGAATGAGCTGCTCAGAGAAATTGTGGATGCCCCATCCATGGAAGCATTCAAGGCCAGGCTTGATGGGCTCCTGGGCAGCCTGACCTAGTGGCTGGCAACTCATCCCACAACAGGGGCAATGGAACTAGTGACGACCTTTGAGGCCTCTTCCAACCCAAGCCATCCTATGATTTGGGGATTCTGTGATTCTGTGCCAAGATCCCCTCACATCAGCCCATACTGCCGCCCTGCTGGGGCTATCAGCACCACGGGGCTTCAGCATCCTCACCAGACGGATGGTTGAAACACACAGAAAAAGGCTCAGAAAACAATACAATGTCTGTCTGCTCAGCAGAGGAGAGAAAAGGTGAGACACTGTTGCCTAAAAATAGAGATGAGCTACAGCTGTAGGGTGAGCCCTGTTGATGAGAGCACACCAGTCACTCTCTGGCTGCTTGGCAGGCACCAGGCACACACACAGCTTGTTGTTAAGCAGCATGGAAAGCAGTCACGAATGAGTCGACTTTCTCCCTGTCCATTTTTAGTCCTACTGCAAAGAAGAGGTCACCAGAATTCCTTTTCCCTGAGCTTCAGTCTTGGAAATAGCTGAGCTGCTTAGAATTGGAAAGGAAAAAAAAAAAGGAGTAGGAAAATAAGAAATGTAGACGAGTGTAGATGAAAGACAAGAGCTGTGTTTAGATGTGTCTCCTTCCCAAGGGGGATCACCACTTCTGACCAGATTTTGACAGTTCTTTCATTATGATGGTTTTCTCCACATTCAGCACGTAAAATCCATCACTGGGAGAGGGATGAGGATGGAGAGCAAAGAGAAGGCAGCAATGGGAACAATAAACCATCTGGTTCCTGCTGGAGAACATACCTGTATATAATAACTGGTGAGAAAAATACAACAGTGCGTTTTATTTTGTGTTATTGAAATCAAGGATTTTCATGCAAAATTAGTACTAGTATTCTAAAACACACTTTAAAGGCACAGTAGGAGGTTTTGTAGTTAAGATGGTAAAACATTTCAAATTGGAAATGTGAATGCAATCACCTCAGTTAAATGCAAAACATTTCAATACTTAACCCGATTGCTGCCAACTGCAATTTTGTACAATAAGTAATTATGAGGAGAGAGATGGGTTCTTAAAGGCATATAGTTCACATGAAGCTACTGGAGACTCTGCTCTGGAAACTGCACCTCCATCTCTGTGTATTGCCACTTGTCATAAAATAGTTATAACAATATGATGAAAATCAGAATCCATTCTTTTTCCTCAGATGGACTACCTGGTAATGGAGCTGTTGACAACAGATGTGGCAAAATGACAGGATTGCAGCCAGCAGAGCCACAGGAAGCATCTGATATCTGAACTGAAGCAGAAAATTTCCATGGAAAATCTGAAGAATAATCATTTTACCATCCATCCATCCATCCATCCATCCATCCATCCATCCATCCATCCATCCATCCATCCATCCACCCACCCATCCACCCTTTCTGTATAGATACCTTTAGTTAAAACACACTTATATTAAAATATCTCCATGATGAGGACAAGGTACGGGCACCAGCTGGCAGCTCAGTGTTAGGAAGGATGCGTGAGCTCATGAGGACGCCTTCTCACATACATGGAGAAAGAAGCAGATGAAAAAAACTGGGTGCTGGCCTACAACAAAGCTCGCCCTTCCCTCCTGCGTGGATGGAAACAAGGATGACTGGGATTGTAGAAGAAAGCACAGAAAGGAGGTTTGTGTCAGAGAAATTTTCCTCTCAAACCTTCTGGCCTGGGCTGAGCCTTCAGACCACGAGGCACCTAAAAATTCAGGTCGGATGCATATGGGACAAAAAGTTCAAGGGTGGAAATTCTCAGATAGGGATCTCCACTCTTCTTTGTTTACTCCATATTTCATCGTCTCCATAACATAATAAACAATGTCGACGAGGCTGCCTCTAGGTCAGAGGAGTTTAAGATCAATAGATATGTACAGGGGGAAAGGTAAACAGAGCAACCCAAGTGTTACTGAGTTACATGGACTACTCTGTTAGAGACTGACAAATTACGGGTCCTGATCTCCAGTCTGAAATGATGTATCAGAAGGGAATGGTATTTCAAAGAACTTTTTAAGCACTGTGTTCATGGGGTGTTTCTTTAAAGAAGAAGACCGTCAGTCTGTGTATGAGTGAAAACAACTTCTGGAGGCAAGGTGATGCAGCATGTCCCATAAAGGCCTTGCTCAGTCAATTGCAATTTGCCTGAAAACACGATAATGTATTCTCAAGTTTCCAAGCAAGAGCCAATCCTTCACTTGAATTATCTCACCTGTTTAAGAAGGGTACGCTGGTTGGCTTCTATTTTTCCTAACAATTACTTTTGTTCTGGGGAAAATAATCTTCATACAGGTCAGCTGCTCTTGCGGTGGATGTTAGGAACACCATTCCTATTGCGTGCCATGAAGTTGAGCGTGTGTTCAACACCACCTAAGTCATCACCAGAGACTGCTTTCTTGTAGTCACTGTGCACGTCCTCTTACACATAGCCAGAGTCCCGTTGCTACATGAGCTCCTCACGGACAAGTCCCATCTGACTTATTTTTGATGTCCACGATGAAGAGATCAGTCTTGGGATGACTTCCTCTTCTAGGAGACAGACTTTCTCACCTTGGCCAAAACCTGTAATACTGGAAAAGGGTTCTACTCCCAGACACTCTTTCAGATTTGTACAAATGAACAGCCAGAACAAATGTGCCATACTTATAATTTGCTTTTATTTTATGGTACAAAAATAACCGCAGCATGAACAGAGGTGATTTCACCAGCCAATCTCTAAGTAAAGTAAAACACAGCAGCCACTTCTGGTCATTCAATCATTTTACAGGTGTCTTATGATTTAAATCTTGCCTTCTATGTCACTAAGATTCAAGGTGAGTATTAATACTGATTTCCAGTGTAAAGCATTTCAGCAATCTACAGCAGAACATTACACCTCAGTTCCTCAATCAGCAGCTTCTTATTTGATGCCACTTAAAAATCCAATGGCAACAACCAGCTTTGAAGCAGTTACTGTAACCTGCCCACTGTGAGCGGATGCGCGTACTGCACACTACATGCTGTAGAGGAAGTAATTGTAAATCCCTCTGTTAATCCAATATCCATCGCCCATATGACAACTTCCCAGTTTGCCTGCCCCCGAGCCATGAATTAAACTGCAGCATGAATTAAACTACATGAAAATGCAGAGAATATGTTAACCTTGTAGATGAAATTTTAGCTGTAACTGATCTAAAATATCTGCAAGTACCGTAACACTAATTGTAATAAAATTTGGCTATCCTTTCTGGGATAAATTTAATGCATGTGTTCCACTCCATCCTACCAAGCAGAGGGAGAAGTGTAGATGTTTTTTATTTGAGGGATAACTGAAGGAGAACTAAGCAAACGACGGAAGACATTAAAGTCAAACAACAACAAAAAGGACCCTTTGTCTCAGCGGGTAAGATAAATATCACATATTTGACAAAAAGCCCTATCTAAACATATAATGGTTAAAATCAGAGCTACGGGAATCTAAAAATGTCTTTAAGAGCAGAGTAAGCCAAGCAGATGCACCAGCAGTTTCTAAAAACAGATGAAAAAGGAAATTACAGCATAGTTTCCAAAGCAGCACACATTGCTCCATTTGCTTGAGCAGAACAGACAACCAGCAGATCTCCTCACAAAAGGGGGTGGCACGGCGCTCAGACTGAAGTCCCAGCATCTTCTGCGGTTCTGATCAGTATCAGTTCATTTAGACAAGCAGCTCCCTTCCCCTCACCACGGCCCATTTCACCTGAGCCTTCTTTCTGAGCCCATCTGCTTCAAACTTCTTTTCGCTGTAATTTAGAAGGACGCCCACATCCAACCCCTTGAAATGGTCAGAAGAACATTTGGATACAAGTGGCAACTCTCGTCATGAAGCTGATACCCACACAGGGTTGGATGAGGGATGTTTATAATTGATACACATCCTTTTTCGTTTGTTTGCTTGCTTGTGAGCAGTTTCTTTTATGTTCTGTTATTGAAGTACATGTGCTGACTGACCTAAGAAGACAGCCTTGTAAATGAGATCTTTGATCTCAAGAGTTTATTTTATCTTTGCAGAAAGGAAAAGTGAGTTGAATTGCCTGGCAGAACCAAAGCTTCTCTTTCTTCTGTTCTACAGCTGCTCCATCCTTCTGGGGTCATCATCACTTCCACTTCCACCACTAGATTCCCTATTTTGTCCAAGAATTAAAAAGGCTTCTCCAGCATCTCACCACAGCTGGCAGCACAAGGCTGAAAGCTCTGCAGCTTCTGGTTCTTGTAGGAACCACACAGCATGCTTGCACAGTTTTGCTTCTGTAGGAGGAATGTATTTGACAAACTGCTGAACACTGATACAGCAAAGCTCTGATGCCTCGTTAGAAAGTAAACTTGAATATTCATTGCACTTCTGTGGTGAAACACAGACTAGAAAGACTACAGCCTGGAAGGCTGCGGACTGCAAACAAGCACTGGCTCTGAGATGTTGAAAGAAGTACGCAGTCATTACCTATTACACTACCTGTATGTGCCTGTTAATGACAGAGGCAATAACACCAGGGAGCTTTGTGCTATCTGCTGTATGTACACAAAAAGACTCCACTGAGCACAATACCAACACCAATTTACTTCCCAGTTTGGATCACCAATACGATAGTGTTGCTGTATTGTTACCATCTGCATTTCATTTAGTTCCTGCATTTTCCTTAAAGCCAATTTTAGCTACTACGACAAAAACTCCTTCGCATATCCTTGCCATCCTTCCCCCCCTTTAGTTTGATTTAATTCCACCATGTGTTCTTTGTTCCAAACAACAGAAAGGAATACAGGAAACATGAGGACTCTGCCATTTCACTGTAGGTAGATACTTGTACAAAACCAGTAGTTTCCAATTGCCTCAAAGTAATTGCATGCAGAACAGCCAGGCTTAGTCAAGACCTTCAGCCCACCCCAGGAAAGCAGGAAAGTTTGTCACTAAAGCATCTCAGAAAGTGTGAAACATTATTTCTGAGAGTTGTATTGACTGCTTAAACCATTTATACATGGAGGAAAACGCTTCTGCACACAGACCTAAGGACTTCATCCACAGAGGTCAAAGCAGTGCTTTGGATCTTATTGCTTTTTGGATCTTATTCCATCTCAGCAAGGCTCATCAGCACGTGCTGAAGAATTAAAACAGTCTTACTCACTGGCGTCACACAGAGCAAAGGGAATATCAAACACACAACATAAAATTTGCTCCCCGCTAAACTAAATAGTGAGGCGCCATGCCTTGAATTTCCTTCTTAGACCCACGGAGTCTGAAAATGATGAAATTCCAAATCGACAAAAATCAAAGTTGTGTTTTATGAGCAGCAATGCTTCCCAATTAGCTGTCTGTTAACAGGAACAAGGTAGTGTCTTTTCTCCCCTTGCAGTAAGGATGAATACTTACATTGCTTCTTTTGGATGGCTCTGATTCAGCCAGAAGGAAGGCTAACAAAGTGCCTATGCAAAAAGGGTCCCCTTTGCAGGATGAAGGCTGGGTCTATTTTCTGGAAACAGTCTCATCTCTGTAAGAGATACTGAAAAGAAAGAGGCAGTTCTCTAGAAGAATCAAAGGAAGGAAATATCTAAGAAAGAATATGGCCTCAGTGGATAATGGGGAGACTCACAATGCTGCTTCAAGGAATGCGACACTGATGGGAAGAAATTAGGCCCGATGTACCTATGGCTAACTTTGTGAGCTTGTTATGCTCACAGAAATTCATCACAGCAGACGGGCTGAGCAAATCCAACATGGCTTATTAAACTTTCCTTTTCCTTTTGTGCCCTTTGGTGCTTAGAAGGAGTCTGCCTTTGGATTTTAAGGAGTTACTCACCAGGCTCAGCCTCTGTTGCTGTAGCAGATGCATGTCAGCTTTGAAAGGAAATCTGGTTAATCTGGAATCGCCTTGTCACCAGTTGTACTGTTGCAGTTCCCTGAGAAGGGAAGGAGTCAGCCCCTGTTAGTTGCCATTCTGGTTCCTCTCTGTACTCACTAGGCTGAGAAAACCCAAAGCAAGATGGATGATTATGTCATAACAACAGGGCAGTGAGGAGGAGAGGAAAGCAGTTTCTCAAGCACAAGCGTCATGCTATTGTTCTGAACAGCCCGCTCGTCCCGCACAGGGAGGCTGCTTCAGCTTTTTGTGGGCATGACAGGTTCTCCAGCTAACAATGCAATAAACTGCGTGTTATTTTGAGCTGCTGTAACTAGCACAGTGATTACACTCTCTGCCTTTCACCCTTTTTTTTTCGCTCTAGGGTCAAAACCTCTCATCCGTGACCACACAAGCATGCACTGCCAGCTGTGGTATCAAGGTTCAGGTCGTACTTTATAGAAAACAACAGAAAGGGGATCTGTAACCATCTCCTTGACCGACCTCCTGTGCACAGCGTTGTCTGGTTCCACTTCTGAGTTTGTCACCAGGGAGCTGTCTGTAGGGATGGGCTCACACTCAGCCTTCCGTAGAGCTGCTCTGGATGCAATTATTCTTTGATTTACCTTTGAACATGTGGGCTTTGGTCTCCTTTTTCTACATTTAAAATTAGACTGTTCCAGAGGCCTGTATTTACCACTTCTCCAGAGGAAATAAGAAGTGTCTTGTTATGTTTGATTTATTAGAAAGCTCCATAAGGAAGCCATCACATAAAGCAGAGTACATCTCTTGTAAGGAAAACGTACAGAACTGCAAAGGAAACTCAGAATATCCCATGAACCAAACTCTACCAAACAAACTATTTAATAAAAGAGTGAAGGCAGAGTAAAGTGTCCACTAATGGCAGTAACAAAGCTCCCATTTACAGCATTCCACCAGCACAGGATCATACCTCAGGCTTTCATCATTAGCTCTGGAGTTGACAACCTGTCTTAACTCTGATGTTGCTGATATCAGCTATGAAATATCTTTCAGTTCTGTCTAAACAATTTACATACATACCCATAACACAATGCAAACAGCTTTATTCCAGCTCTTATTTGAATATACAGAATATACAGAAAAGACTGGCTGGGGCATTTTACTACTCAGATCTCAATATTGATTATATTATAACAGTTTATACTTCCCTTCTTTAAAATGAGTGGCCTAATGTTGGAGCATAACCATTCAGCATTTGCTGACAGTGACCGATATGCATTTACAGCATTATACACTTCTATATGAATGGAGACTGTTTGAAATCTTTCATTTTCTGAAGATTCTGTACCATCTTCATGTTATTAGCAGGCAAGGCCATAAATCTTACTAATTTATAACAGTCTAAGTGTCTTATTTTCTTATCCCAGTGGGAAGAAGTTCACCTTTGTGGTCTGGATACCATTAAGCTTCAATCTATTTTTATGGATGATGTTAAGCAAGGGAGAGCCTCAACCCTTGCTAAAGAGAGGGCAGTGAGGAGATGCACTCCAGTACCCCTGCTCGTTATGAGAACTTGTGCTATGTGCAAATGTTAACCTTTATGGAACACAGCTAAAGATGCAGGCCAAATGCTTAACCTACCGACCATATTTCTCACCATGGGTGAATGCAACCTCCTCCTCACACTCTTTTGCATCTTCTTTTCTTTTAAAAGGACACCACATTGGCTTGTGAGCATAACAGAGCACGGCTCTGACAAGATATAATTATTTTAGATGGATTATCTAGCTTTAATCAAAACCGAATGCAAAAATAAAAAAAAAAAAAGTTATGTGCTGTCAGCTGACAAGGGAAGAACAAGTATTGTGAGTCTGTTGGCTTCTCAGCAGCATCGTGCAGTTCTGCCTCCAGTCCAGCTCAGCTGGAGAAACATTTCAGGTTTGAGATGAACATCTTGAATGGAAACATTCCGTTTGCTGAACAGTTTATAAAGGAGAAATATAAAACAATCAAGGAAATTAAATGCGGTGCTTTAGGTATGTTCTAACCAGAAAACTCAGCACACAAAACAGTTCTAAGCAGCTTTGTACAATTAGTTCTTCCCTCTAAGGGGTCTGAGTATTCCCAGCTCATAGCAGCAGTGTCATCAATACTAACCAGCCACTGCACATCACCTACACAGAGCACAAAATGCAGCAGACAAAACTGTGACAGACTCACTGAATACCCCGATTTTAAAGTGACACTGAAAAAATTGCTTCAATTAAACAATTTCAAGCTCCCATGAAGTCTCAGTGGTCACTGCTACAGAAAAGAAAACAGGTCAAGCCAAGTACTAATTGTCACACATTATTTGACAGTTATTTATTGGTACACAGCACACTTACTTTCCCTGAAGCAAGTATTTCACAACATTTATGGACATAACTGTTACACAGATACTAACAAATTCACTTATATACATACATTAAAAAAGAATAAATCTTGAACATGAATATATAACAACCTAAGACATATTCACAATGCAATTTCTCCATCGCTTATGGCACTTATCTCAAATACCTACAGGATGCAAGTCTGAAAAAATATATATTTTGAGCTACCACAGGGCTTAAAAATATATGGAATTACCTGCTAAGGTTTGGCACAATATGAATAGTCTGGGAGAGAAAACAAGTGTAATCTTCTGTGCAACACAGAACGTTATTCACACAAATGGTGGTATTACATCAGAGAGCTGCTGCTCATACAACAGCAACTCTGGCTTTAGTTGGAAAAAACACACTGGAAGCTTGTGAGCAAGGGACACAGCGGTCTGTGAGAAAGCATGTTTAGGTACTTAGCCATCTAATTTAGCTGGATAAGAAACAATGTAATGTTTTCCTGTTGTTAAACATTGCCATCTGTATCTCTGGCACACAAATTAAAAAAAGGAGGGTGTGACCATTAAAAGTACGTGTCCTGAGATTTCCTTCTTTAGGGGGCAAAGAGGTTAAAATGGAAAAGCTGATCCGTATATAAATCAGGAACACATGTGGTAGTGAGAACAAACAGCAGCCAACAGGCAGCCTTAGAGGACTTCCCCAGGCAACAGGAGTGGCACAAAATGAGGGCACAAAAATACCATGGTCACCTTCAAACTGGTGATCGATAGTATTAAGTACTCCACATTATTTCAGTACTCAGAATTGAGTCTGAGGATTAAAACTTACCGCCTGGAAAACTCTCTGTCCAGTAGTATAAAGAAGCGCTGCTTTACTATTAACGCTGGCTTCTATCTGCAGAAAATCAAAGGTGATCTGAAGAAACACGTATAACAGGATCTGCGTGTTTATTACCAGAACCAAAAGCACAACAAAGCAGTTGTGCTCAGAATTCATCCTTATGAAATGTTTGTGTCTGCAGCCCACGTATGTGAAGCAGACTCCCACAGCCAACATTGGCTGAAACAGTTTTGCTCGATTTCTTTGTAGATAAACAGAACACTTAACACAGTAAGTTACAGGCCACTTAAATCTAAGGAATACAACACAGCACTGAATAACAATCCTTTTGATCCAGCGGATCTCATATCAGTGGTCAGCCCCCAAAACATTAAGCTGTTTGAAATAAATCTTTATCTTTGCATTCAGACTTTGACACACAGAAAAGATCAAGGAAACATTACGGGTCACAAAGTACAGAATTCTCGAGCGTAAAGTCGTACCAAAATCTTGATAAATTGTCACTGATGTTGTAGGTGAGCAGTCGGTCAGGAACATCATTATGGATGCCCTGCACTGCTAACACGTGTGGTGCCAGGGCAAAGGGTACATCGCTTAGGAGATCTGACATGAAAGGGCTGCTATCCAAATTTTGGCTCCTTTCATTTCCCACCTCTGCTCTCGATACAGTCAGCTCCGATCGGTGCCCTGTATTTATCTGAAGAGAACAGAAGAACAGTAATGTAGACGCTACACATCAGGCAGATGTGGCTTTCTATCACAAGCTATTAATAAATGAAAAAACAACCACCAAACAGAAGTAGTTCCAAGATTAGTTCAGCTCGATGTGAAATAGCAAATCTTTGAGGCAGGCTGGTTTGAAATAAGGCTGAAAACAATTTCTTTCCTTCTTTTTCTTTTTAATGATTATCATAATCTCTCCCACTTAATGTTACTCTGCCCTTAAGAAAATCAAGGCAGGTGGGACACTGTCTTCAAGTAAAGGGGAAAATTCCTTCTATAAACTGCCAAAGCTCCTATTTAGATAGAAAGTTCAATTCCTTCTACCCTTCCGCACCCTATCAGAAGTCATCTATAAATGTAGGACCCTGTTTGAACAAATAACAACAAAAAATCAAACAACCAACTCCTCCTCCAGCTCTTTCAAATTACTACTGATCATGATTTCCAGTCTGAAACAGAATTGCTTCACCAATTAGTAAGGTCAGCTAATGGTGCTTTACAGACCATTAGAAAAGCACAGTAAACAAAACTATAACAGACAAACAAAAACCAAACGTACAAAACCCATAAACCAAAGCCAACAATGAAATAAAAATACCCTGACATACAGAAGCAGTCAAGGTAACTTATGGAAAATGCCATCAGATAGAATGGTAAACACAACTGTCTTACAGGCCTTGATACTGGCTTACCAGAACGACGTTAGTAACTGTCTATCTGCAAACTTTCGCCATTTTAAAAACAAAGAGAAGTCTAATTATTCTGCCCCTGGAAGCAAATCTAACTTACTCTACTGTTTATAGCAACCAAGTGCTATTCAAACCAAGAGTTCACACGTAATCTTGAAGAAAACAATTACTGCCATAGGGATTTCTATTTTATATAAGTACAAATAGAGAAATATTCCAATTTGACTCCTTCAAAAGTGCTTAACAAGTCATATAAGAGCCAAAACCATTATTCGTTAATTTCTGATTGCAGTCTTGACTTCTTCCTTTCAGCCCTCCATGCTCAGCACACATCCAGAAAGATCTATGAGTAGGGAAGAGAAAGTAGTGAAAAACCACAAACTGTGAGTCAATAGGTTCAGGAAAACTCCTATAACCTTTTGTATTGCCTCTTGTAATTAGCAGAGCTATCTGCAAGTTGAAGACCAGCAGATAGAGAAAGACCTTCCCTTCCCTTCCCTTCCCTTCCCTTCCCTTCCCTTCCCTTCCCTTCCCTTCCCTTCCCTTCCCTTCCCTTCCCTTCCCTTCCCTTCCCTTCCCTTCCCTTCCCTTCCCTTCCCTTCCCTTCCCTTCCCTTCCCTTCCCTTCCCTCCCCCTCCCCCTCCCCCTCCCCCTCCCCCTCCCCCTCCCCCTCCCCCTTCCCTTTCCCCTTCCTTTTCTTTATATATGGCATAATCCGATCTCTGATTCAATAGTTTTTGGGTCTCAGTCCACCCATGCCCTCATAAGAACGTCTTGGATCCAGTATCACAACATGAGCTTACAGCAGAAATGAGATCTCAAGATTTCCTATTTAAGTTCCACACATGAACCACTACTATCTTTCCCAAGGAAAATAAAACCAAAACCCAAAACTGCCTAAAATAGCTTAAAATGCTCACATTCACAAAAAGTCATATGTTAGATTGTCTGATTGTACTGACTTACCAACAATGTAGCTGTATTATCCCTGGTGTCTTAGAATCATAGAATCACACAAGGTTGGAAAGGACCTACAAGATCATCTAGTCCAGCCATCCACCTATCACCAATAGTTCCCACTAAACCATATCCCTCAGAACATCTGAACGTTTCTCGAACGCCTCAGGGCATCAGTCACCCACCAAGGCTAAAATCACCCAAGCTGGTTACAATACAAACACCAGCGCAAAGCTACGCTGCACCACCGAAAGTCAAGGTTATGAAATGGTTTATGTTTTCATGCATGTATTCCTCAAGCATATATAGAACTGCAAGTCCTAGAGAATTTGATATGCCACATTAGTCACACTGGTTTCTGCTTAAATGTCTAACTTATTTATCCCAAACACAATCCATTCAGAGAGTATTCTCTGGACGTTAGCTAAATAAAGCACTGCCAAATGCTATGACACACAATCCCACTATGAGAAATATTAATTGAATGCACTTAGAATATCATCAAACAATTTACATTTCAGCAAGCACCAGGGAGTTGAAAAATCAGTTAAAATTACAGAAGGTGCCCGGATTCAATTCCAATAAGCAAGGTGCTCTCTTCATTCTTGGCTCGGAATCCAAATGAAGAGGGATAAAAGAAACAGTATGCAAACATATAAGGTAGTTGGCTACCAGATACCAGTTGTACTCTGACAGCAATGACACTGTATGTTATTCCAAAACTAATAAAGTATAAAATTATCCTCTAAAGTAAACTCCTCATCTTATGCTCTTACACTGTTATTTTTTATGTTCCTCAGATGCATTTAAAAACATCTAATTTGCTGTAGCTATGTGTGCTAACTACAAAGTATGCCAAGGAGTCTCGTAAGGAAGAAAAAATTCATGGTTTACAATGTACTTGGAAACTGGATTTACAGTGCTCTGAAGAAGAATCAAAGATCAGTGCTAGCGTTATTATCACCCACATTACTGAATGAGATATTCTACCAAGAAACGATTTATCTCAAGGAATTTGTACTTTCTGTAAAAAGGGCTTGTTTTGTTGTTGCTGTTTTTTCTCTGAGAAAGCAGATCTATTTCCCTTAAAAAGCCAGGCATAAGAAATGAACTACATGTTCCATATTCCTGGCTGCCTAGTAAATATCCAGCAATATTGTAACTCCGTGAAAGACAGAGACCAACAACACTGATGTTGATATAGAAATATTATCTTGAATTCAGGCAATTTTGCAGTATTAGGGCAAAGAGTGTATCCTAAAGTGTCTTAAAACTTAGATAGCATTGTGCAGTTAGCTCTGATGTATCAAGAAGCAGAAATTGTTTTAGTGGGTAGTTCTTCCAATTGTGTCTCAATCGATGCTTTTATGACATTCATTGGGTCTTTTAAGAAAATTTGTAGGGATTCCAGAGTGGGCATTGCCACTAATGACAATGAATCACTTTGCCATTACTTTTTGTATTTGAAAAGAGGAGCGGATGATAAAACAAAACAAAACAAAACAAAAAAAAACACTTGCAAGGCTTGTCTGCAATTTATATTCAGAAGTTTAAGCTAGAAATATAAGGCAGGAGGGGTGGAAAAAGTGTACACTACATCGTAGTTTCTAAATGTCACAAAAAGCAAACCTGAACAACCCAGTATACCAGTAGGTTTGTGACCTATATCTTTACAGAATATACCCAGACCAGGGAAACAAGAACACCACAGAAATGGCTCAGAAACGTCATGTGAATCTTGAGAGCTGAATGGTTTGAAGGTTTAATGGACTGTTGTGTTGTTTCTGCTCTGGGACAATAAAAGTAGATGGAAGGAAAAGTGCAGGAGTCCTCACAGTGGCTGTAGTATCATAATGCCTTCTGGTCAGAGTATTTCTTGAGAGGAATGCAGACGTAACTGCCTTGTACACAGAGCCAGGACGGAGTCCTCTGACAGGCTTTTAGAGCAAAAGTGGCTGTCAATGGAAATGAGCTTACCCAGTAGCTTTGGGCTCTTGTTTACCAACTTTTTATGACTCCTATTCTGTATCACAGCAGTGAGCTGTCTGTCCTAAAGAGCTGCTGCTATCTGCACAAAGTTCTTGTTATGAGTCTGCTCCAGAATGTTCCTTGCCCTATCCAACAGCTAGAACTGATCAACTCTGTAGAGAAAGCATTGCGGGACTGCCATCTGAACTGGTGATGCCCTGAATGTTCCATGGTTAAGATGCATTAGTTTAATGGTGCTGGTAAATACTAGAGATGCTCATGAGTTTTATTTATTAAATGCCTGTAAAATGCAATTTCACCCTGGAAAGTATTCTTAAGTCCCACAAATGACTACAGATCTAGTGTGTAACTCCCTCGTTTATTCATGCTATTGGAAAAAACCTGTTTTCTTAGTTAACAGTTTTGCAAACTCCAACTGAAATAAGATGGAGATTTAGTTTTACTTGACTCCCTAAAATGCTGACTCAACACAGGAAACAGTTCTCTTAATGTCTTAATTTCCAAACATAACTACAATAATACTCATGTCACAGTTATCTGGACAACCTAAACTTTTAAACCTAGATTTCTATACAGCAAAATACCACCAAACTGTACAAACCAAAAGGGCAGAACCTCAAAAGCCCCAAACCAATAACTGGTCTGAATATGAGATGACACTGCGTTGAGCTCTGCCACTCAGAACAGAAAAATACCATGTAGAAAAACCCCCCTGTTCTTTAGCTGAGTGTTACGAGAGGTTTGCAATACCAGGTGCAAAAGCTGTAAGCCCTGCACTAGTGAGGTAAGGCCCTAATTTCTTTTTTCTTTAATAGAATTCATCTTCTTTTTCCCCTTTCCTGAAGCCAGGGGCTTTCCTGCACACAAATGATTTTGCCATTAACAATAAGACATCAGAACTCACTCTGACTGGGAGCAGTGCAGCACTATATCATGAGATCCTTCCAAAGCAGCATGTTTTTATGACAAATTCTTTGAACAATTATAGTTGCTCTGGAAGCAGAACATCATTCCTGTCCTTATCCTTCCTTTCATCCCAGCCCATTCTAGCACGCTGTGCTACTTCAGGATGTTTATGGGCTTTTATACCCCTCAACAGCAGGGTTCCGGCTCCTGCTGCCTCCCTGTGCTTCTCTATAGGCCCTTGAGCTCAGGGCACTGTGCTAACAGGTGAATTTTGGACAACCACCCCATCAACAGCATGAACACTGTGATAAGAATGATCTTAGAAGTGAGAGTGGGTTCAGCCTATCTAGTTCCCCTGTCCCTATGAAGCACCACACAAACTATTCATAGCAATGATCTCACACACCACAATAAACAACACCAACAATATCCAACATGCTGTGATTGTGCCAGTGCCAGGAAGTGCTGCTAACTGGGCCAGATCATGGCTGTGTTTTTTCACTGTAGTGTATATGCTGAAAGATTAAAAAGGTCATGAAAATTACTACAGTGAGTAAACGGCGAGCCAGGAGAAGTGTGATTGAAAATACAGGCAGCTCTGAGCACCGGGCAGTGCATCCCACAGCCACAAATCTGAAGTGAAGGACGAGTCAATATGCTGCAAAGCGAACAGTGGAGTGTGATAAATGCTGATAATGGATTTCTTCTGCAACTTCAATGCAGAAGGCACAAAATAATCAGATTTATTTTGTTGTTACCTTCATTCCTGACGTAATACTAACCTCATATGAACTACTAAAATGCAGTCACCTGCAGAAGCAACTGAACCATGAATGAGTACTTTGTATGAGGGGAATAATTTCTAAGTAACTGGAATGCAAATATACCTCTAGAAAATACTTTTAGCAGAGCTGAAATCAGGAGCAAAGGTTGTTTTTTAACTGTTTATTTCTTTGTATCTTCTTATTTTTCTATAAAACTGTGATTGCATATTTAAGCAAACTGTATTTAAATAACCAGCTTAAAGTTAGCAGCTACATTCAATCTCTGTGGTTAGAGACAAGATTTGAGTTTCTCCATATTGCTCCAGGCAAAAAAGAAATATTCAGGAGACTTTTGGGGCAGCTGATGTCTGACCAGCAGGAGCAGATGGAGTCCCTGCCTCCACGTCTTTATCTCTTGTTCCCAATCCCTGCTGTGGAGAAGCTCCAGAACGGCAAGCTAGATTTACAGGGGAAAGGTGGAGCAGAACCTCTAAAAAGGAGGGGCAACGCTGCATTCTGATACATTATGCTGTGTGTATAAAGATGCAAGGACTAGAGTGGGTAAGGAAGAGCTGATCCTCTAGGTCTTCCCAGCAGCATCTCTCCTCGATTATAAACAACAGAAATGGATTTTCAGGTAGATGTACTTTGCAGTACTGTACTTAGGGCTTTATTCTGAGGTTTTTATCCTGATGTATAAAATTAGTGTTTATGGCAGGACTAACAATATGTTGCAAATAGGAGCCAATAAGACAAAAAGAAACTTATACCGGTCACCTCTTTCAGTTCTGTTGACCTTGTGGTTCTCTGTGGAAGGAAGATGACTGGACCACAGTGAAAAGAAAGGGCAATTTTTCGATACTTAAAATAGATTCATTTTTATCAAGCAGGTCTACTAATTGCTTTGTGACACTAGAAAAGTATTCTTAAAACATATAATCACGTGGAATCAAACATTTGCAAACAAGCCCAGTTTATCTTCATATATAAAGTACTTCAGAACAGCTTTTGCTATGAGCTACCAAGAGGAGATTATTTAAAATCCAATACAGAGGAGCAGTGGTGAAGTTTTGAGGGAAATTCTTTAAGGTACAAATTAAAGCAAAAGCACGTTATGGTGGAAGGATCAAATCACATTGATAGAAACTATACAAAAACATATTCCTGTCTTACCAATACTTGCATTTTGGACCAAAATAAGGCAGTTTTCACATCATTTCTTTCCATTAAAATGCACTGGTTATTGCTGTTGCTGGTTTATGTTTTATTTATTTTTTCCCTCCTAGTGGCAGAGAAACCAACCCAAGGACATTGTTACCTTCCTTACATGATGTTTAGAGTAATTACTAATAAGCTGACCTATAGTGTGGTCTCTCAGCCACCATTTTGCACTAATGCATCACGTTGGAAATATCACAGTTCCATCAGGCTGTATTAGCACACTGTTTCATCAAGTGATGTATGATCTAAAATGTATTTTAGATCAATTTTAATATTTTGAAAGCCCAGAAGGGTTACTCCCAGAGGCAGGATGACTGACCAATCAATGTGTTGACAGCAGCGAAGTGAACCAGCATTACTGGCTTTTAGTCCAACCACATGTGTTTGGGCAAGAGATATAGGATAAGCAGTCATTTTATCTAGGGATTAAATTAGTCAGAAGATTCCAAAATTAGACAAAGCCTGAAAATGTGAACATCTGGGCATCCAATTTGAGCATCTTCTTTACAAATAATAACCCAATGTAACTGAATAAGTATTCAATTACAGTAAGCGTACAGTGAATCTCTGCCCAAACTAAACAGCAGGGTATGCAAACTGTGTTTCTGCATACACATGCCTTGGTCATCATATGGAGCATGTGTGCCTTTATGAGAGGCTAGCTCTCAAAAATGTAGAGGCTGCCAATCAGGACAATTTTACTATTTTATTAACTTCTACACATGGGTGTGTATGATGCTAACTATAGGCACTAAACAGTGAAAATCTATCACGGCTGTGTGCCATTCTTTCCCTGCAGGAGGCAGTTTTCTCTCCTGTTGCACAAATCCCAATGATGGGCAGACCAATCCCACCCTGACTCTGAGATGGAGCATGGCAGTGGGTGGTAGGGATCCCAAACGTCTCTACTGGGGCTATGCTCCAGGTTATAACTGCATTCTAACCACACAGAACGTTCAAAGCTCCTTTATAAAAGAATGTTAAGCATCCTCAGTTCTTGCCGCAATGAAACCTCAACATAAGTTAAACAAAGGGACTACATTACTAGTAGCAGTAGCTACATTACAAGTAGCACAAACTCGCAAAGTACCACAGAAGCAGGTTTTGTAATAAAGCTGCATTACTTTGTCTTGAAAAGGAGAGGAAGCTGGTGGCAACCACGTTAGTTCACACCTCTCCATTCCCAATCCAGTTCCCTAGATCTAAAAATATCATACTTCCCTTTAAAAAAAAAATGCATTAATTAATATCAGTAAGTTCTGGAGATCTTCCCAGTACAAAAAGACCCCTTAGATATTTTGATTATCAAAGAGGTAGCAATACAAGCAATGTAATTAAGCTTAATGAAGTACATATGCTGTTACAGTGTAATAGCTGATTTTTAGATGACTGGGCAGTTTACCTTCCTTCTCAGTAAGATCTCAACCACGTAGTGTGACTTTCTTATCATACATTAGCTCCACACTGTAGGGATTCTCAGTCTGTGTCTACACAGTAAATGCAAGTCTCCCAGCTATATATTATACATGCATAGTATGGAGAGAGCTATGAAAGATGATGCCCAGTGCAGAGCATCAACACTGAAAACTATTAATCTCTCTTTAAAAGTAATGTAAAAACTTCACTTCCTATAGTTTAAAATCATGCACAACAGCTGAGTAAAACGGATCTTTCTTCTGAAGGTACCAGCAATCAGAGAAAAGTATGTGCTTGATGACCCGATGAAGACAGTCTTATTCCAGGCCCTCCTAAGAGTGGATAATTTCATTAAGCGATTACTGCTTACAGGCCCAATTAAGAAGAAAGAAAATATGGACCAACAGGCTTTAAGGGCTTTATAGATGAAGAAGAAATGCTTGTAGTTAATATGACATATGACAAGCAATTAATCTAACCAGGACACAGCCAGAATCCCAGCTTAAGAAGGTTTTTTTTCCTTTCTTTTTTTTTCTTTTTCAATTCCATTTTCTATAAACATTAGCATTTGTCAAAGTAGAGCAGACTAACCACAAACACTGGCCAATAATTTCAATGATTTTGATATTCAAACCACCTTCTCTAAAGCAAATGTGGGGAATTTAAAATGATGTAGTAAAACTAACCCAGAACATTAATTCTGAGCCTTTAAATGCAGGAACTCTGAGCTGAAAACTAAGAGCTGGGTGACTAAATGAAGGTACAATCAGTAATATCTCATTTTCTGCTAACTTGTAAAAATATTCACGACAGTCAGGCTTTAGTAAAAGCTGCACAATAAAAGGTCTGGGAGAACTAATTAATATACACATATATTTAAAAGGACAAGAAGGTAACATTAGCATTACTCATATCCTGGAGTTATATCAGACAATTGCCAGGTGATCTGCTCTAAAGGAGATCTTACAAGTCTATCACGTTCAGCAAGATTTGGTATTTCTTCAGAACAGTAAAAGTTACAATACATTCTTTTTTGTTCACTTTTATGCTGTGCACTCAACCTCCGCTATCTCTTCCTTGACATTTTATACCTTCATAGCATTTCTGTCTTCCCAGTTGACAAATACAGCCAAAGAAACTGTTATTTACATTTATGTGGAATCCTTAAATAGCAGAGTTTTAAGAAGGATTGATGTAATGAGGATATTATCTGCAAATTCTAATATAAAAGTTTGGATTTTTTCCTAAATTATTTGGGAACTCAGCCAAAATAGTGTACTAAATAGTGTACTGTGCAGTGTCTCCATGCAAAACACCATGGATAATTGTAAATTTACTTCAGGAAACACGGCCCTTCTATCTGCTACATTCTCAGTTTGTAGTATTAAATTATGCCAAGAAAGGTCACAAGAGCTATAACAGAACGACTACAGTTCATAACAAAGGCTATGTCCTATGATGATAGGTATCACAGCAAGGTATATAATTAAGAGTGGCTATAACAACAACATATAAATTAGGTACTTATGGATTAAGCAATCCCTTGGAGGATTCTCTCTTGGCCTAGAAAGCATGTAACAAGCTCCTTAGATCGAAGGCAACAGCCATTAAGTATTTGAGGGAGAAACAAGACTATAAAATAAAACAAAAACCAACACACAGTAAGAGAAAAAAATCTGAATTCACAATCTAAACGTGGCTCTCATTTTTGGTGGTTTATTTTAATACACTTACTGGTATGGTTTCCACCCATTAAATCTGCTGACATCTGTTGGCTACAGAGCGTATGTCAGATAATCCAGAAGTGCAATATCAAATAAACATGAACTGCCTCTTAAGGTGACAGTAGGGAGATGCAAAACACTCCAGCTATTATCAGTTTTTTTTCTTCCTTGCATCAATTTAATAATCCCAGGTGCCCTGCACACCAGACATACAATAATCTTCATAAATCCTAATTCACAGCCATACCATCTGTCAAAAATATTTTTCATGTCTCCTAATAGACATGCTATATAATTGCTCTCACAGCAGGACAAACATACACGGTTGCGCTAATTTGCTTTACCGATGGAACAGCTCATTGTGAGAAATAAGCCCACCACATTACTGGGGCTTATAGTACCCTGCATATACAAAACCAACCACTTCTGTTTGCTTATTTTCTGTAACTGTGAATTTCCAATGAAAGCAGATAAAGACTGAATTATCTGAGACAGAAAACCCACAAGCATGAAAAAATAAATCCATAATATCTCCTTCTATTGCGATGGTGTTGCAGTTACAACTAGAAGCTCTGCGTTTCCGAGTCACAAAGAGACTAATCTAAGTTCTCAGTCCTGCAGAGCACCAAGCACTTTGGCCCCCATCCAGAAAAGCACTTAAATGCATGTGCAACTTGCAGTCCAGGAGCCTGAAGCAGCTTTGGTGGGATGGCACATGCTTATGGGATGGCACATGCTAATTGGGATGGTGCATGTCTGTGGGATGCCGTGTGCTTGATTGTGCCCAGAGTGCTCATTACCCTGCTTGACCCCCAAGTTCCCTAGGATTAACTGGGCATCAGGACCTTGCAAGCTGGTGATGGAGAAGATGCTCCACGTGGGTCTCTTCACAGCAGGAGGTAGAGCCCCAACTTTGCAGCAGAGTGAAGCTGGTCAGTGAAAACACCCTTCCTCCAATGAGGCTGGAGATATCTGCAGTTCCTCTAACAGCACCACACGCAACATGGAAACCTCATAAAACAATGCAGATTGCAGGGACTGCCATTGCGATATGAGCTTCTGCTAGATGTTGCAAACTGCAGCAAAACAATCTTCTCTCAAGACTTTATTTGTGCATTAGTTTTATATGAACAAAGTGATGCTGTACAAACATACGTACTTGAGAATTCAATAACTGTGCAGAAAATGAGTCCAGTAGTACCCAAATGGGAAATTCCAAAGACTACAATGGTTACAAAAACATACTCCAGAAAACATGTTCTTTAAAACTCAAACGCGACCTCATTTCCCTTTCAGATAAGGAAGTGACCCACAAACAAACTATGACTTTATTCTTTAAATTGTATTTCTAAAAGAACTTTGTCATGTTCCACAAAGTCAACACCTATTAAGTTGTCAAGCGGATCATGTATAAAAACACAAGCAAGCTTCCAGCACATTTTCTGTTCAACTATGCATGAGAAATATCTGGTATTACTTTGCAGCTTAAGAAATATATTTTAACATTCTGTACTATGTTTCTGAATTATTTTTGTTTTAATGCTAAAAAGTTTATTATTTCAATTAATGTTCTGTGCCTTTATGTCATACCGAGTATATAATACAACACTTTCCAAATTTTCTTCAATTGGTAGATTTCTCCCACAAATTTATAAGAACATACTTCTGCACATAGAAATACTGCTTTCCTAACAGCCAAAATTATCAATTTCATTGCCATGATCTCTATTTAATTTGAGAAAATGAGAACTCCTCCGAGTAAACATGGAGTCCAAACACGTGAAAACCAGAGACTGGAATTAAAACACTGTCTTTCAGTTTAACTGATGTTGATTCACACACATTCTGGTGACACATAAGCCTTTCAATATAAAAGATAAAACAAATATTTATTTTATTTTCATGGTAACACTTGCTATTTTATTTTAAAAAGTGCTTCTATCCTCTAACATGTAAGTAAGCGGTTCCTATTCTGAAGCTCCACAGAATTACAGTCACTGGCAGCTTGCAACACCTTGTGAGAACACCACATTAGGGGAAACTATGTCTGTGCAGTCAGTAACCACAATACCATGGCATTTTACTGCCTCAAAATGGCAAAACACACCTTGTTCCGATATGCATGGCTTCAGAAATCAGCCTAAAGTTTTGCTATTAACTCTCGCTGACTTATAATCCTACGTTATCAAAAGGCAAAGCTTTCACTGCTGATGGTGAATGAAAAATTTCCATATATGGCACCGTTTTTAATTAAAAATTAAAGATGAGTTTCTAGAGTGCACCCCCACAGGCATTGTCTGCTCCTAGATAAGCAACAGTGACACACACACCTCTGATACTCCAAAGGCTTACAAGGGCTTAGTAGTATTAATATTACAATGGTGCCGGGATGGTTAGTTTTGATATGAGAAAGAGACAGGGAAATAATGGGTTAAGGGGAAAAAAAGTGCCACAAAAGCACCAAAAAATAAAGTGAAATTTTATCTTGCAAATATCTAAGATTATGCGGCAATGGAAAACAGGCTGATACTTATTGTAAAAACACTAACAGAGGAGGTGATGAAGAAAAAATACATCTATGCTGCATGCTGACACCTTTTGGAAAGGTACTCATAAATTAAATATTAAATAAACAAGCTAAAGATATTCATATTTACAGTCTCACAGCACTGAAACAGAAAGCAAACACGCAGTAAGAAAAGTCCATTATACTCACACATTTACAACATGTAACTTAGAATGGTAGCTGTGGAAATAACTTATGTAAACGTCTGACATTTTCCATCACTGCTCACTGCACTATTACTTGTACACAATTCATTAACACTCTGGCCACAGTTCCATTGTTGCAAATCTCAAGTATAAAAACAAGATACACAGCAATAACCACAAAGACCAGCCTTATATCTGTATCTTTTTCCATTCAATATTGGTGGTCATGGTAGTGTTGCCATCTCAATTTTTAATAATACTTCTTTTATGATAGACGGCAAGAAAGGCTGAGTAAGCACTTAATCAACAGATATGGATATGCTGAAACCTTCTGCAAGACATTCACACTTCTCACATGAGCTGCTATCAAAGTTTCTTCATGCATGAGTAAAGCAGTGCTCTCCTACCTGTGGAGGCTGGTTGTACATCGGTCTGGTCTCGGGAAAGGAAGTTTTGTCCTTTGTCTCTCTATTTTGGTCATCAGCTGTGTCACCTATAAAAGTCAGAAAATACCTGTTAAGTCACTAAAATCCTTCATGCTAGGGAAGAAGAAAACATTTTGTGTCTTCCTAAAATCAAATTGCATGATTTCCTTAGAAAGGGAGAGCTCTGTTGCCAAAGTTACATTGAACATAAGGAAACAAACATCCAGGAGCAGTCTGCAAAAACTGGGAGTAAATAGGTCTCTAACAATTCAAGTGAAAGATACAGAGAAACAAAGAAAAAGATTGAAAGAGAGCAAGGCTTCTCTTTTTGAAGACTTCAGGACCATTAAGTTCTAACAATGGCAACATGTTAAGCAGAGGAGATGCAGCAGTGGAAGGATCTGGTGTAAGAGCCACAGCTGGGCCTGTGTCAGTCATGTCTCAGGCCCAGGTCAAGCTAAGAGGAAGCATGTATGGCTGCTCCATTCTCATTTACAGCCTAGGTTCTGCACGGGGTATATCTGCATGAGTGCCGAAAAAGAGGAGTAGCATATGCAGAGAAATGGTGAAGATCCTGTGGTTTATCTCCTTATGCTGTTAGTGCTGCTTAGCAAATAGTTTGTAAGAGACATCTTAGAGAGATGAAAAAGACTCAGCTGCATAATTCTGGTTTTATTTTTATGTGAACTGATGGTGCTTCTTGGAGCAGATTATTTTGAAAGCCTGCATACTTAGAAACAGTCCTGCAGCCTCAGATCTAAATGAAACAGTTTGTGTTACTTTAGTTTTACTCCTTTGGTAAGCCTGTGCTTTTGGCTTTGCTAAGGAGCAGGGCACCTGGAAGAGCCCATCGGGACAGCAGCCAGCTTCTGCCCATGTCCATTAAGCCTGGAAGCTGGCAGCACCTGCGGCCGTGCAGCCTTGCACCAAGCTGTCACAAACCCCAAAGGACCCTTGGGTACAATGCAATAACTAGCAAAATATCTTACAAAAACAAATAGAGATATTTAGTCACTGGGTATGCTTTTAATATATTGTAATAACTGTAGGTCACTAATGCCTACTAGCTCCATTAATGTCTAAGCTTGTCAAGACCTCCTCTGGAACTGAAAAACGCCTCTCAGTGAACTAGTAATTCTTTATATAAAATACTCCAAAGTACTCGCATTCACATCATCTATTTTAAAAAAAGAAAGGGGGTGGGAGGAGTGGAAAAGGAGTGGGAAGAGAACAAAGGAGATTAGGAGTCACTTCATCTGCATTTCTTCCCCACAGTACTCCGAAAACACAATCTGTAAGCACCTAGGAGATAATGATATAGGCAACAGCCATGAAAATAAACGATCTCAAACTTTTAGTTTACACATATGATGGAGAGGACTGCAAACAAAAACTAACAGAGGCCTTGTAAATGCTACCTGCAATGAAATACTGCAAAAACTTGAGGAGGCACGAAAACAGTCGGCAGATGTAGGAATGGGAGAGTAAAAGATATAAGAAAATTTAGCAAGATCAGCTTCTCCAGAACTAAGGCTGCTTAAGAATCAACTACCTGAGGAAGCAGTGGAACATCCACCTCTGAAGGACTTTTGAAAGAGGCTGAAGAAACGTCTGTTATGAATGCTTTCAGTCCTGCCAACACAAGGAGGATGAATGACCTTTTGTACTCCCTCCCAGTCTTACATTCAATAAAAGATGCAGGAGGAAAAACACAGGATACCCCTCCCTGAGATCAGGATTTGTCAAGGGAACTCGTGCTGGCTGCATGGAACCTTGTGAAGATATGAGCAGGCTGCAGCTAGCTGGACGAAGCCTAATCAGGAGTGAAAGTGCAGAGCAGGTTAGCTGGTCAGCAGCAAAGGGACAGCTAATTGAGATCAATGAGATGACTCACATTGGGTTGAGTCGGGTGTATGCATAAACATAGCAAAAGAGAGTTACAAGGAATTTTTTTTTCTCCTTGTCCTTACAGACTGTCATTAGAAAGCGCCTGAAAGTTTTTACATTGAAAGAAACAGAAGACCAATTTGGTATGTGCTAACGCTATCTGGAATATACTTTTTCTTGTGATTAGTTTTCTCTATGATGAAAATAAATTGTTGCCTGAAATCAGGACCAAAAGGTCAAAAATGCAAAAATGTTCACAATAAATGGAAGAACAAGAATAGCTCAATGGGAGAGAAAAGAAGTATCTTTTCACTTGGAACTCTGACATCCAGCTCCCACAGGTGATTAAGTTCATAGTATCTATGGTGTCTCACAATTCAAGTTGACTTTGTGTACTGAACTTTAATGCAGATCTGCTTGCTAAAAAAGAAAAGTGCAAATGGGAAAACCTCAGCATCCTTCCAAATGTTCAGTTATACAGTCCTGCAAACATAACACATGAGTATTTATAAAGATGGGTATTATTTGAATTAATGAAGTTATAGGCCGCTGTAGACTAAACAACCTAAGATGTCTATGAGAATAGAACAGTTTTCTAGAGGAAAAACTATTTCTGGTTTCCTTTTTTGCCTGGTTCCTACCTCAAGTATCTAAATAGATTAATCATCCTAAATTCTACTAGCCCAACTGATGAATTACTTTCACATACCTCTCCAAACCCAGCCTCTGCCAGCTCTACCAGTTCCCAGCCTTATTGTGTTTGCCATAACCAACCCATCTTGTTTTGCCACCCCCAATTTTTTTGTTCAGCTTGATTTGATTTCCCATTGACCTCAGTTCTAATCTCTTCCTTAACTGCAAGTCAAAGTTTCTCTTCCCTTGTCAGTCTCGCTTCTCAAATGTTTCCCTCTGATCTGGTTTCTCCTTCTCCCTAGAATCTCTTCTAGTCTCCCCAGATGTCAGGATGGTGGATGAAGGTGAACCCCAAACAGACATCCCACGAGAGCAGGCTTTTCAGCACCTTATAAATTCAAGTTTATAGTCCTTGACCGAAAGAAATAAACACTCTTACACATTCTTGATATAAATAGGCATGTAATTATAATTTTGCCAAACTAAGCAATGGAGATCTGACTCTGAAAAAATCACAAACACAAGATCTCAGTAAGCAGGGCTACCAGCACTCCCCATCCAGCCTTTCATCAGAAATGAATGGTAAATATGTTGATAGATAAGGCCAGAGGGACCACTGTAATCATCCAGCCTAACCTTCATATAAATACAGGCAATAAGATTTCTTGAATTAATTTGTTTGAACTAAAGCAAGTTTAAAGCTGTATTTTAATGAAGAGATAACAGTCAAAATGATTCATTTTACAAGACAATTAGATTCTGGCTCATATATCCTTTGGCTTAAAAGCATTATGCAAAGTTTTAGTCATAAAACTCATATAAAAAAACTGAAGTCATGTATTTAATACATCATGTACTATTTTGAGAATCTAAGCATTAGTAATAGAGGGATGTTGTATGCAATTTAATGTGGTTTAAGCATCAGCGGCATAATTAGTGACATATAGGAGATCACTTGGTGAATTTATCAGGGAAAAAATCATGCTTATTCCTGAAAAATATTCTCTTACTGAATAATGGAAATATATTTTCAGGTTTGAAAAGAGAGCAGTAGACAATTATCCTGCTTTCCAGACATTCTCAATTCTCAGCCTTGGGAGGCTGCTTTTATTTAGGTTGTATTTAGCCTCCTTCAGGTCCAAATGAATGACGCTGCACTCAAAAGTCAGACACAGGTTTTTCTTCCACTCTGTGCTGGATTCACAACAATGTTCCCCAGGTTCCCCCAGTACCTTCTTCTTTACCACGAACTGCAGACAGGCGTTGACCAGGGAAGAAACATCCAGGTTAATTTGCAGTAAGTACAACACCCTCAGATCTCAGAATTCTGGCATCTTCAACATTTGGCATTTAGCTGCCTATCCAGACCTCAGAAACTTTTATATATAAAGGTTCAACCACAAGTTTGGCTTCTGCTCAACAAGGAAGTGGGGTTTCTATTAATACTCTTTCCTCTCCCAGCATTTTGTCATCCTCACACTGTGTATTCTCTTGATCAACACACAGCACTTAAAGGCCTATCCCACCCTCAGCCCAAAAAAGAGAAAAGAACTGTAAATACACGTTAGAGCCTTCTTTAGCTTAGGCTGACATTTGGCCTGGTGTGTTCAAGAATCCAATAAGAAAGTGAACCATGTGTAACAAAGCAAGCAGTAATAAGATAACAGATACAAAAATTTCCAACTTCAGCTTCAAAGCTAAGATTGTTATTTTCCATTATACTCTAGTTAGTTGTTTAACTATTTCCTGCTTGTCACCACATTTTCTTTCCTACCTAAAAAATGAATAGGAACAAATAGCATTCTGACTTCTGGTTGGAAATAAAAAGACAAACAGCTCTATGGGAGGATTAGTAGGATCTGAAAACAGGAGGTGCTGATGGTACAGAAGCATAGGGGTTTTAATGCAGTTTCCCACCCCCTTTTCCTACTCAGAAACCTTCCCCTCCTTCACTGAGATAGCCACAGCAATTTTAAGTCACTAACAGAATGACAAACTTCAGCTCATTGACAGATACTAACACATAACACTATGATGGTATCAGTTCTGGGGAGGTATTTAAGTACTATAAATCCCTCTCTCCTCTGAAAATGACTCTTAGGTTCCCCTGCAACCTCATTTCTGTGCAAAGGAGTCTGATAGCATTGCTCTTCTCCTGCTTCATTCTGTAGCTTCCACCTCCTTGAGCATCAATTTGATTCCAGTCTCACTCCAAAGTGATTTATTAGAAGTTCCTCTTCCTGCATATAGCAGATTGGCAATCAGCAATGGATGCCATGTTGTTGCTGTTCTCCTCACCACTATTTCCAGCCTCAAGCTTTGTCTCAACTGCTGTGGTTCCTTACAAGAAAAGTCTAAAGCCACATTTAGTGCCAGAGAAGAGTGCAGAGCTGCCAATCCATAATATCAGTGAAATATCTTTTCCAGGTACATCCTGCCCAAAGAGTGAGGTGTGGAGTGTAGTGGAGTCATTCCAAGGAACACAGATGGCAGTATCCAGAGCACAAAATCATGCTTATTTTGTAGGACCAGGACTGTTAACAGAAGGCAAAGGAAAGAACTTTAGAAATATTTGCTAATGATCATGTATTGTATAACAGTACAGCAAACTGTAATAAATACTAAGTGATTTGACACTTCCCATTACAGATTAACATATTACTCACTGATCTACTCCAGTCAAATAAGGCAGCAGCCATGTGCTGTCTTCTTCAGAGGGGAGATGGGACACAGATGGATGGGTGATTCTCTTTTCTTAAAACAGGACTACCAGTTTGTACAGCATTTGTGCTATTCAGACTTTACATTAATTCTCATCAGTTTCTATATGCATATGACCAAGACATAGTGGGCTAATAAGAATATATATAGATGGCAAAACAATGAAGTCATATCAGTTTCAGATCATCTCACCCTGGTTTCATATTAGAGCTTTTCATATCAACAGCAGTTTCATTTCAACAAGCTAATAATATCCTTAAAATCCAATATATCAGCAAAAAGATTCTCCACAGCTGCAACTTACAGCAAACCAAGAGTTTAAGAGTTCATGCAGCATAAGGGTGAATGAGAAAGAAATCTATGTAAGCCCATGCTAAGGCACGGGTCTATGTTAGACTACACAGGCCCCCACAGTAAATGTTTGTCAGCCTTATATTGAATTTCAACAGTGCTTTTATAGTTGGGTATCAAGATACCTATAAATAAAACTTTTATCAGAAGTAAAACTTACCAGTATCTTCTGAAATTATTCTGATGAACCATAAGAAAATTTATATAAACACTTCAGAGTGAGAATTCTGAAAAAATAGTTTCTTCAAATTTGTGAAAAGGGAGGTGGAAAAATGTAACAAGATAAACATTATCACAAGTGTTTTGCATTTGCAAAAGGTTCAGACCTTATTAAGAGTAAAAGAAATAATGATACTTCCACACCGAGCAAAAAGAAACACTGGGAATGAATCCCATTCCATTCTACTGGTTTGATGCTTCCATGCAACAAGTACTTTCTCCATTATGTGCTCCTACCAACCTTTCCAAACAGCCCACCAAAACACTGAATTCCTTCACCACTTTCAGCAGACCTCACTCTACCATTCTGCTGTTTGGAAATCCTGTTCTTGAGTTCATCACTTTATACGCTGCCACACCTTCCTTATCTTAGATTGTTATCAGTGTCTCGCTACTCAATACATCTTTAGTGAAGCAACCAGTACAGTACAGATGCAAGGGCTTACAACACATTCAGTCACTTTATAAGCAAGAAGTTGAAAACATCAGTCATGCCATGGAAGCGTAGGTGCTCCGAGTCACCTGACCCAACAGTCACGCTTATCTGGACATGTGGGCCTATGCCTAAGGGAGACCTTCCAAACTCTTTGCTACTCATCCCACGTTAACCTGACAGTGCTCTACAGATAATCCACAGCGTATCTACGATAGGCTACCATTTTTCATGAAGGCACACACAGATTAGATGCCACAGGTCAGCCTCCATATGTATTCAGCTGCAGAATCTGAAAATAACAATGAATCTTCAGTTCTCCCTATCATTCACCTTCTCTGTCAAGAGAACCCCTCCTCTTCATATAAAAACAAACGCAACCTTCTAAGCCCAAGTGAATCATACTTTACTGAGGAAACAAGCCATTTAATTTTTATTTTCCCTCTGGTTCTTAAGAAAAGTTTTATAAATTAAATAGTTCTTTCTTTAGACTTCCTGTTTAAATAATCACTAAGAGCTTACTGCCACGGTCATCTAAACCAGCTTAATCATCCCATACAATAACTAGATTGTTTTCAGGTGAAGAATAAAGCAAGAAGTCCCTTAACTTTTTAGAGGTTCGTTAAAGTTTACACCTAAACTATACTCTCTCTTTCCTTTCCACCTCACTCTGAAATCTACTTCCTGGGTAGTGACTCATTATAATCCACCTTTGTTATATGGATAGTCTGGTATGCAGCAATTGCAAAATAAGTAATTGAAAGCTCTCTTAGGGTTACAGTCTCTTCCTGGATCCTTTTTGTTTTTCCAAGGGAGAGAGGTAAAGATAATATTCTCTGCCTTTATTTGCTCTATTTCTCTTGCCTAACTTCATCTTTACCTTTTATGAGGATATGAAAGTCATGATCTACACAATCTCTCTTGCATTCTCCTACTTTGATTGGAAGGATGATAAAAAAGTACAAACTCAGTACAATAAAAGTCTTTACCTCCTAGCTCCTGATGAGCAAGCAGTTAAAGGCTATGTGGAAACAGTAACAACAACAAACTTAGCTCAAGACAATGGTACAGCTCACAGACTACAGAGCTGGTGAGAAACCTTCCCTTAGAAACATTTTAACAGTATTATTTTTGTGCTAATTGTTCAACTAACCTAGAGAGAAACATTTATAATAACCATCAAATTTTCACAATGAAAGTAAGATATTTTTCACTGTCCGCATGTCATCATGAAGCTGAGGCCTCCTCCTGTTTTGTTCACAGTGTGGTTCGTATTAGAAGTAACCTTGGTCAGCACAGGAGAGCTTCTCCTAGCATGTAAAAATCCGCAGTGTAGTCTGCCTGATCAGTCTCTTGGTTACACTGTAAAACTTTCACACCACCAGATCCAGCACACATTAAAATGATTTGTCTATCAAAAATTTCAGTGTGGATAGGCTCTTATTTGCATGGGAGAGTTGCTACGTAAATGCAAATCAACAAATATTGCAAAGTTAAGCCGGTTTCCTAAGCAATTAGATTTACATGACCAAACTTCTGACCCTGATAAGAAAGAACACTGTCAAATATGGCTGAAAGTGGCACAGAAGGATAAGATTTTTGCAAATATAATCATCTGTAGCTGGGCAGTAAAACGAGACCAAGCACCCTTACTGAAGGAGAATCCTGTTGCTCCCTATTCTTCTTGGCCTGCTGGTATATTAGCAAATACTGCTGTGGTTGGTCAGTGCAAATGATGACAAGGGAAGGGTAAGAAGCAAAAGGCGCTACATAATGCAGAGAAATAGCTATGGCTATTGTAGAGGGGTAGAAGGACTAGGAGATCTACAGGGAGGTCTTAGCGAAACTGAGGGTCAGGGATATATGGATTCACTGATACACAGTTTGTATGTGAACATGTGACTCACAGGCACTGATATATCTGATGACAAAAGTTAAGTCATAGTATCAAAGCTTTTCTTCAACGCGTTTCAGACAACAAGGCTTACAATATTCTGGCTCAAGAAATTTCCCATCCTTCATTTTTCTAAGTGATTTTCTAGAAGGCAGCCTTATGCTGGGATCAATCTGTGTATATAATGGCAGCTGTAAGGGGAAAACCTTATGTCACAACCACCATTGCTTTTGCATTTCAAACATGTGCTTGCAGTATATTTATAAGCATAGCATATTTTGTTTTCCTCTAAAACGAAGCACAAATACTCTGTTTGGAGTTTCTGTAGTAGCAAATACAAGCTTATGAATACATCTAAAGGTTATACACAACAGTTTGAACATGAAAGAATGAAAAACTCCATCCAAAAGCAATTATAAGACATTATTCTAGCTCCTCTGCCTCTAAAGCTCCTTAATACTTTAGTTTTGGTTTACAACATTAATTTCATTTTATTGCTACAAACTTCTGAACTACCTCAGCCTCAGAAAGAAGATCTGAAATCTAAAGGCAAACCAGCAAAAGAGGTTAAGAATTAGGCAGTCTCCATACAAAATAACACATAACCCATTCACTCTGTCCTCAGAAAAGGCAAAACCAGTACAGCAGCGAATCTTTGGGCAGACTTTTCTCATGAACTACCAGCTTCACAGATGATTAAAAGACAGCATAATTTTATGTATTGATTTATTTATTTGGAGCACGTAGGCCAATAAGGGGGATTAATTTGGATTAAAGTGTTATTTTCTAATTATTTCCATGCTGTGAGCTGGTTTAGTATTTCTAGGTATTCTAGTATTAAAGCCAGCTTTGTAGGAGAAACTACGCTATGAAACTTCTTGTTTACCTTTGACGTGAATGTAAACAACATGGAAATGTTCACTTTAACATACGCTCAGCTTATGGAACTTCTCTGCACAAATTCTTCACATAATACAGGTAGAACAGAATGAGTACCTATCTCAAAACCCAACACAGCAAAAGCAAACAAGGCCACCCTACAAAAACAAACTGCGCACCTCTAGCGACTCCCTCCTGGCTACTGTCTGAAGAAGTGCCACGCAGTCAGCAGCGTGAACACCGCTACCCCAGGGTGAGTTTTCACAATGTGGCTGAGTCAGGCTCACAGCTCTGTGTGCCAACAGAAGCAGCCAAGCCTCTCCCCTAGGTGGTATATCAACAAATATGTACAGAAGGTTTGCAATTTCAGTGCATTTTGTTTAAGATGCATTGAAATGAACCCTGAAGATCAAGAATTTTACAAAGATGAGTACAGAACAATCACAATAATATTGCTTCCTATTTCTAGCCGTGTTCCTAACCATATCAGTTCTGAATTCGCTACTCACAAAAGCACAGAACAACAATATAATTGTGCTGTCTTCGTATAAGACAAGCCCAGAAACTAACCCAGCCCACACACAAAGGGCTGCATTACTGGATCCTATTCAACCAGCTGAAGACTAGCAGATGAAATTCTAGGTCATAAAGACCTGAACGCTTGTATATGATTGGCAGCTGCTATGGTGGATTAATGATTTTCACGGAACAATACCAAATCTGGTTTCCATGATGCACTTACTGCGTAACACATACTCTGCTCAGGAACATATGCTGTATTTGGAACACAGAATTCTTATGCCATAACCTGCCCACAACTATTATATAGGCAGGTATGCAATGAGAACTAGAAGGAATAAAGAAATACAGGGCCACTAGCACAAAATGACACTTCTTTCTCCTCCAAAGAACACAGCTTCTGCTCAGAAGACAACTGATTTCCAGTCCCCTTCTACAAAGAGGTGGGGAATACAGGCTGGGTGCCTGCAAGCCCAGCAGCAGGACAGGTCCCACACATGGATGCGGTCAGACCAACTTGGCTGACTCAACAGGTGGGCCCCTTCTTCCACTCCCCTTTGGGCTGTTTGCCTTTGCTTTCATCCATTCTGGAGCCAGTGAAGTTCCCCAGGGCATCAGTTCAGCTCTCAAGCCCAGAAGGACTTCTGGCTGAATCTGCTGTTGCTCTAGTGAGCAGTCCCAGCTATCAGGTACCTAAGCAGTTCTGCCTGATGAGAAATTAGGAGGCAATCCAGCAGCTCATTCATGTCTTCCCTTTTCTATCACTCATTCCCTTTGAGCCAATTCACTCTACTAGAAGAGCAAACACTAACACAGGAGAAAGACAACTCACAAAACTGCAGAAAGCCAAGCAGCAAGACTATATGTTTGCAGCAGGACGAAGGACCTGGCCCTCCCTCAGGAGGCCAAAACATCAGACCAGATAACCTAAGATGGGGAGATTTTCCAGAGGGAATATTTCTATGCAAAATGCAATCATTTGCTTTTATTTATTTATTTTGCCTGGATAAGGGGGTCAGCCTGGGATGTGATGCGAGGCCATCTGCCTCCTCTGAGGTGAATTCCTCTTCCCTCTCCCTGGAAGGCCCTGCCTTTGCTGTGTCCTAACCCAACAGAAATCCAGCCACCTTTTTGTCTGAAACTTAGCTGGTTCACAAAGAAGTCCAGGAGACACTGGATGCGAGGCAAAGGAAAATCCATAATAAAAGGCACTGTAAAAAGTAACTACAAAAGTACTCAAAGGCATGACTTCATTCTCTGCATCTTTATGTTTCCTCACTTTCCTCAGCTGCAATCAAAAGTCATGAAAACATGCTATATCTTGGAATTAACATTGCTTTTATACTTTCCCAGAATGATAAATTAAAATCTCAGGACAAGTTATAGGAATGTTTCCGCTGTGTTAATACATCACAAGAGATGTCAGATTCAAAGAGGGAGCTGTCAGTTGCACAGACCCTGCACAGAGTTGCCCAGCTACGCAAATAATGACTCTTTCATCACCTTACTTCTAACGCATGGCACCAGGTGAGCGCAGCCACAGCCTGAACCCCAGCAGCACAACAGAAAACCGAGTTCAGAAAACAACCTGACCACCCTTCCACGTGCCAGCTAAAATATCACCGCTCTACCAACACTCTCAGCGTTCCCAGGGGTCCGGCAGGAAAACAGGATTATTTTCTTATCTCAGCCCACATGGCATGAATATATTTACCTGCATTAACCCAAGACCAAGCTGCTCTCATCTGAGAGCCTTACCTACCATCCTCCCAGCTTGCTCACCATGAAACTAAGTGTCATTTGTGATAATTGGTGCTAAGTGAACCAGAAATGAGAGAATGGTAGGGATTCAGCTGACTCATTAATACCAGTGTAACGGATTAACCCTTTTACATTGTCTTCCCAGCTCCCCCTCCAATTAGTCAGCATCAAAGAGGCTTGAGACTGCACTCATCAGAACCATAAAATGGGACAAAGTGTTTGAAAACAAAGGAGGACATCGAGGAGCAACATAATATTCTGCCACAAAGACTGATATCTTCAGGGATCCCCTCATACAGTTGGGAAAAGCATTTAAAAAAAGAAAGTTAGGCTTCATGTTATGGAAAGGGCAGCGAGAGAATGACACAGCTGGTCTGGAAAGAGTGAAATGCTCTGTCTGTACAATTACCCGCAGCTCCATAGCAAACCGGTCACGTATATGAGGAATGTATGGTGCAGCACGAAACACACAACTGGCCAGCTCCAAGTACAAGCTGCTTATTAACTGTCGCTATGAAATTTCTTTACAAAATGCTAAAACTCAAACTTTTCTTTTCTCCTTTACTTTTATCATTTAAACACGTGGGCGGCACTTTCTGATTTGTGATGCGAAGCAAGATATTTCTGGTTTAGTCAAACATGGCTATTTAGAAAAGTCTCTTCTATAGCAAACTGTCAGTCTGAGGTTTGACATCAGATGAGATGGAACGCTCATTTCCCCATGCCTACTTGCTTTACAAAGAAATTCTTCTAAATGCATAACTGCCGTAACTGCCACTTACAGATTAATGGCTGCCCTCGGTGCCTCTATTGGCTTCTATTTTATCCCATAAAACACAACCACTTCTATTTGTCAAAATAAGTGCATGTACAAAACAGTGACACATGCACTGCCATTCAAACGTCCCAGACAATGTGAGATAAAGACCTCTGCCAAATCTGTAATAGTGTTTTGGAAGAGCGCAGCATTTCTCTCTCTGAGGTTATGCACACATGCACCATCACCAAAACCCAGATTACTGCGGTAACCTGTGTGCCAATGCCCGAGACTTCAGCTCTGTTTTATGCAATATATGTGAGAGCATCATGGAGTAAATTCCTGCCTGTGTAAGTGCTTCTCATCCTTTTAAATATTCAGTTACAGTTTAGTGAGTACTCCACTCTTAAGACATCCATTGGGCATTTACATTTGTTTCACATAGTCTGTCTCAATTATACTGCAGCTGTCTCCCAGGGCAGAGCTGGCCATCTCCATCACCAACAGCCACCGCAGAATCTGAAGTTCTTGATTAAAAAGCGAATGGTTTTGTGAGCAGAGCTAAAACTACCGCAGCTGCTCCATTTCACAAACCCAGCACCATTCAGGAGGGAATAATGGCACCGACTTGGAATTGTTCTTCCTGAGAGTTTTCACAATAAAAACAAACCACACTACTTCCAAATTGTCAAAGACTTAAAAAAAAAGAAAGAAAGAAAGAAAAGAAAGAAAGAATGATGGAAAGAAAAGGAAAGGAAAAAAAAAAGTCTCTACTATTCTGGAAACAAGTGTTTTCTTTTTACTCCGGGCTTTTGATTTCTACGTCAGTGTTCCTCTATGAATTAAAAACCAAAACTGAACACAGCCCCTCCCCCAGGCATGCACACACACACCACGCGGGTTCCTGCAGGCTCTCTTAATAACTGCTTACAGCAAGTTTGCAGATTTATTAAATAAGAACTGCAATGCTCCACCCTAAACAACCCACCCCCCCACACACACTCCAAATAGGACTCTGTTAGCCCATCAGCTAATTGTTGCTCATGCTGGTACGCACCAAATTCAGTGGCAGGATAACTCATGGGAGATGTATGATGATAATGATTATTATTTGTTTACATTAATGCTATGATAGAAACTGTAATTCCCTTCATAAAGGCAAAATATGGCTCAGCTCCTGATTCCCTGCACTCCAAGAACTTATGTCCTTTTCTTACAACCTAAGAAATAAAATAATGTGAAACATAAAAGTGCATCCAAGTAAGCCAGAATATGCATTTAGGAAAAAAAAATACTTATAACTGATACAACTCAGCACACAATTTTTGTATACCAACTCCTTTTCTTTTATGTAACCGCCACAAGATGTAACTATTCACAATAACAAAAAGCACAAGCCACCCAAAACATACCGACCAAAAAGGTGAAGAATTTTCCAGGTTTGTTGAAATGATTTAATGGAAATATCAAAACCAAAACCCTTTCATAGGTTTCATATCATATCCTAATACCACTGGTATTAGGTATTAGGTAAGGTAAGCTATCACACGTCCAGGAAACACAGCTAAATTTCATGCAGTGTTTCCAAAATAGGGCATGGACAGTTGGACTTTTGATTTTTCAGTTATCTGGCTACATGAAATCCGTTTGTTGTCTTTGTCAAAAATAAGCAGTACGCAGCTGAAAGCACTTTCTATTTGATTCCAATGAAACTATTCAGGAATTTTCCTAAAGTTAATGCTGACTGATGCAAAAATCAGAATCCTTTCATGGTGTTAAAATTCCCTCATTTCCCAGTTACGAGAAAGAAAAGCTGTGCTCAGTTGGAGAATTTTCCTCAAAATATTGCCTATAGCTTCCCTGTCACCATTTTATTCATTACCCCTTAATCCCTTAGAAGTACCAGGTTAAATACAGACTCAACACTATAAAATGCTTCAGAACATTGTCTTTTTAGCATAGAAAAAGAGGAAAAAAATCAGAAACAGACTACTTTACTTTACTTGGAGCTGAAGATGGGTTGGTTCTGTGTGGCCAATTAACAAGGAGAGTTTTTAGGCTATAGATTTTTAGCACCATTTTTAGCAAAATTAATATCCTTGTTGCTTTTTAAATTCAGTCTGAGAGTAGTAAGTGAGGATGAGAAACTGGGTATCTTCTGACCATTTCTTTTAAAAGAAATCTCACTGTTTGGAAAAGAAACCAGGTGGGTGGGTTTGGCTTCACAAATCAACACATCACATCCAAAAAGGTTATCAGATTTAGAACTCGCTTTTGAAGTTTGTTGGGCTTTTTTGTCTCTACTGTAAACAAAAAAAAGACATTGTGAAAGACGAAGAGAAACTGAATGCTTATCTGCAAGCAAACAATTATTTCAGATTTCAATGGAACGACTACTTTAATTCTGGAAACCTTATACAACATGGCACACAACTGATATATTTGAGGCCCTTTGTTTATTTGTTTTTGATGCAAATGTTCTGCACCTATGAAAAATAAGGATTTGAATGGTCTAACTGTAGCTGCTGTCACAAAGTTATTCTGCTACTTTCATTTTTAAAATGTCTTCCAGGCAGTTAAACTCAGCACTAATTTTGAACTTCTTTAAGCAAAGCTACTTTTTTAACTTTATTTTTAAAGCTACTCCTTAATAGCTGTCAAACAATATTTCTACCTTAGCAGGACTGCGTGCAAAAATAGAAATACGAATTCTCAATACTGACACTAAGAACAAAGACTTACAGTTTGAATCTATGTTTGATTTTTACTCCAGGATACATATTTATCGCAACATAGATAAGAAGCCTGCTGTGCATTTGACTTTCACCACTGCTACTTCAGAAGACAAGGAGAACACAGGGTCTGTGGAGCCCAAGTACAAGGGCGAAGACTTAAGCTTACAGCAGCAGCATGGAGTCCAGCCCCACTGACCTAATATGCTCATGTTCACCAGCCCTTCCCATACAAAAATGTTGCTGTATTTCTGGTATTTATGGAATTATACACACATCCTTACACACTGTAAGTCAATAAAGAGACACAGAATTTATTTTTTTCCCCAAAGCAGAGCTTGCAGGCATCTCTGTACCAGATTTGGATTGAAAGAACCAAACCAAACCACGTACAATGCAATCATCAGCCTCTACTTCAAGGTGGTCTTCTAAGAGGAACAAGCAACTCATTTCAACCTAGTGGCACAAGGATTTAAGTCTCAAAAATAATTACATCATCTTCCCAAGTTTCATGAACAAAACAGACAGAAATGAATCCTCTCACTGCAGAAAAACCTTCAGACAGATCTTTCAATAAATGATGAGACAAATCCAGAGGGGTCAGGACTGCAACGATCCATGCCCTCCCAAAAGAAGACTATGGTAGCTCCCACTCTCAACTTTATTATTATTATTTTTATTATTATTAATAATTTTTAATTTATTTTTGCATTTCCAGGCCATGCACAAGGAGCAGAGGGCAAGAAAGCAGGACTGCCACAACTTACATGCTGAACCTATACTCTCTTTTGAATGTTCACGTCCTTATCTCTTCCAGCTCCTCTAAGGTATTTAGAAAGAGACCAGTGTACTTTGCTGTTCTCCCATTTCAGAGCTCAGGTGAGAGCAGGGAGGTTGTCTCAACTGAATTCATCAAGTGTGTGTGTGTGTGGGGGGGGGGGGGGGCAATGGAGAGAGTCAAATATTACAAGTTTTTAGTGAAAAACCCATTTGATGTCTGTAATGTTATGCACGATCCATGGCAACATTTTTATATTCTTTGGATTATTCTTATAAAAACTTAGTATTTCAGAACAGGGAGACTGAGAAAGTTAACAGCCTAGTCTCTTAACAATGTAATAAATGCTTCATCAAGAAGATTATGTAATCAGGAGGTTTGGAACCAAACAAAATGCAGAATCATCAGTGGGATTCAAATTAAATAAAATCTTTTTTAACCACAGCAGAGTATTACAAAACTACTGCTGTAGTTTTTACTTTTGGAGATACTCTCCAATTCACTCAGATGGAAGACCTGCAACCACAGCAGTGTTAGTAAGATAAATCAGGTGACATTCCTCAAGGGCTCAAGAGAAAGCTTGTCTGGAGCACGTAAACTGAGGTCAAAAATGAGTCAGCCTCAAACAAATCTTGAGATGTACATTTACAAACACATTCTTCATAAACAACTACTTCAAAAGGAAGCTAATATTGGCCAAACATTTAGAAAAAAATAAAAATAAAATGGGATCAATATACTTTTATGAATACAAAAATCTGCTGCACTTCCACAGCAGTCCTTGTGTTAGACATTTAGCAGGTGAGAAAGTTCGTACTGAGCATTACAAGACTAGAAAACACCTTTTCTGAAATCTCAGTTAGTTAAGATTGATAGGGATTTTGTGACCATGCAGAAGGTACAACCTGCAAAGTCTAGCTGAAAAATAATATCAGAATAAGAAATAAGTAGAACTAACAATATTCAAGGGGCAAGAGGGAGAGTTTGGATTCAGTTCTTGCTCTGTTAAAATAACCCTGGGAGTAATGGAATCAACTGGATAAGCTCTGTTAGGAAGTAAATCTTGATAAATGTATTGAACAAGATACATACATTATCACTTACAATGAAAAGCAGTGAAATACCAGGCGTTTTCTTCCCACTCTGTATGTTCTAAGGTTGAATTCTGACTGAAATAATCCTGGATTAAAACCATTCAAATCACATGAACCCTTTGTTCTCAATCATCTGCATTTCCTTCAATTTGAAAAAGGCAGAGCTAATACTGATGTTTGGAAGAGTATAACACCATCGGACTCAAACTCTACAACAAATTTTTTTTCCCTTACAAAACCCCCATTAAAAGTCCTTTCCAATATGGACAACTGAAAGACAATTTCAAGAGCCAATGGATTAACTTCAGTACTGCAATACAAACATTAAATATTACATGACAAAACAACACTAACGTTTCTTTATTGTGATGGAACATATCCCACAAAGTTTACCCTTATTATTACCTCATTCCCCTACTCTTCTACTACAACATTCAAGACATGGGGGAGCAATGTAGAGCAATGGCTGTGTAGGATATACTTTATAGCTTTCATTCTTTTCTTACTGATTATGATAGGTGACAGAATTTTTATTTCTTCCCATAGCATTTATTGACACAAGTGCTATTAGAGCCACTGCGTGGACAAGCTCCCACTGTCATATCTCAGAAGGACACCCCCAGTCTGCAAAGTGACCTCCTTTCTCAGCCTTAGATTGGAGGACATAAGGCTTCAGTAAACTTTTGGTCTTATTTCTTGCTAAATTTGTATCACTTCAACAAATTGGCAAGGGCTTATTTTACTACTTGAACATGTTTGAGATTAGGAGTAAAGTAACTAGAGCACAGAATCATCACATCACAGTCTGCAAGCTTCTATTTAGCTGATAAAATATTTATTTAATGATAATATATGTTTTAAGTCTCTTCAGCCTAAGAAACCAATGTAAATATGAAGCTACTGGCTATGGAAGGGTTAAATGTTTAAAAATCAATTTAGTTATGGTACAGCAGAAAAATATGCCTGGGTCCACCTACAAGTCAAGGCAAATGGGAATCACCATTTGGGAGGACCATGCTCCTCTGAGCAACTCGATACTCCCCTTAGCTTAGATCAGCTGCTCTTCATAGCAGTATTCATCTGCCAGGGCTTTTGGTAGCCAAACAAAAAAGTCATCCCTTGGTTCAACACCTTCAGTTTGACTTTGCACTTAATGAAGCCCTTCTGTGCATTTTTATCTCCTCGTTATGCCACTTCCTTTCTACACTCTCATTACTGCTTTCCACTTTGTTCATCAGCAGCACAGCATCTCTGCATTTTTACTGCAGCTCCAAACATAAGCCCTCTGAACGGTACCTCAATCTGATTTTACTAAGGCATTTACCTGAAGTAACCTGATTTTGTTCTCTACAAATGAGGCACCATGCAGCCATCCCCAGGGCTGGGCCAGCTGAAGGCCTAAGAGCTGGCTGCAGTGCTGCTGCTTTACCCGACGCTCTGCTGAGAGCTCAGTTTGTTTGGCAGGCAGGAAACGCCAACACGTGTGTGTGTGATGTGGGGGTGACTTGTTTTGCACCAGCTTAGTGAAATGAATCAAATCGACAAAAAAGCAGACACCAGACTGGTGCTAGGTGCAGGAAGAACAGGCCTGCAACCACTCTAACTCATCAGTCCTATCTGCACCTGAAGCAGAGGCTGCTTGGGTGAAGAAGATCCATGAGCTTGGCCTCCATTGGTCCCTTATCTTACCTCTATCTTTTTTTTTTAAACAGAAGAATGTTGTAAGCACAGATCTTGAAGCTAGAGCTGGGCTGTGCCCCGGGACTGAGGAGAGTGTGGGTACAGAAAGACAAGTATTGCAAATGGTATCGCTGACAACTTCGAATAATAATAATAATAATAAAACAGTACTGCATTAAGCTCAAATATTTCATCACCTACCACACATTAGTTGTGGAACATTTCATTGCACAAAGTTTTATTATTCAAATAGATCAGTCAAAAAGCACCACATCTTTGGTGCCATTTTATGTTACGTATTTGTGATGGGTTTCTCCAGGGGCAGGCACTGTTTGCAAACTCTTCATCTTACTTTGAAATGATCCAGAATTAGGATATTCCTTTTAAAAAAATCCCAGAGAAAAAAAAAGCTATTAAAGCTCTGCTGAAAATGAATTAGCGTGACTTAAAAAAAAAAAAAAAAAAAAAGAAAATCATCTTATGTTTATCCAGTGGAATCTAAATGTCTTCTTTAAGTTGCAGCCTGGGATTTAGTTCAAAATGCTGCGCTGCACATGTCCTAAATTTCATTTGCTCTTGTAATTCCTCAGGATATCAACACATTTTCAAGCAACTATTTTAGGACATTCACAGTTCCCAGGATGTTACCACTGTTCCCCAGAATTTCACTTAAATTACCTCCCTGGTGGACAAAGGTCTTAAAACATTGCAGAAGGAAAAAAGAAAACAAAAAACCAAAACCAGTTCTAAGTATGCAAACCAGAGACAAAACACTGGAGTTAAACATTAACTTCTGGACAAGGTTGGCATGCTCTTACCTGATGGCAGTGGGTTGTGCTATGCTCACTGGGCCAGACTGCCCTGACAAAAGACTACCTGTACATAGCTGCATTGGCTCAGAAACAGACAGAAAATACATCCCAAACCTCTGCAATGCAGACACCTTTATTTGACTCCTTTTTGTGCCTAATTTCCAACAAGCTTGTGTTCTTGTGGGCAACATTCCCTTCTGGGTAAACGAGACGATGCAGATCGAGCTGTTTTCCCCGCTCTCTGTTCCCTCTCTGTCCATGGTTTCTGGAGTTGATTTACATTAGAATTACCTTTGCATCTCTCTATTTTTAAATCCGGCCCATTATTTCCTTCCTTTTAATTTTTTATGGTGGCTGAGGAAAGAGGAAGGATTTATTTTTCTTTATTTTCCTCCTCAAATAACTAGAAGAGTACCACCAAGTAATGTATGCTTTGTAATAGAAAATTTAAAATCACCAATTAAACAGAGTAAAGAGCAGCAGCATCAAACTCCTTGGTATCATTAGAAAACTTATCACATCCATCAAAACTCTAATGAACATCTATTTGGCATTAGTCTTCCTGAAAGCAACTCCAGTACAAAAAAATTGCCATGTGATTTGGGTACTAAATGGAAATGCGTACCTTTTCCAAAAGCCTTCACATGTGATGCTTGGAAAAGCTGCAAAGAAGCCAGAAATTCCAAATAACAGAGCTCTTCCACATAATGTTACTGCTTCCCTTCATTGTGTTTCCCTTAAAATACCTTTGTATCCTCTCATGGGGTTTGATACTGGTCGTATGAAAAGCAGTTAGCTTTAGTGATAAAAGATCAAGCCCGCTATAAGGAAAGCTCTACTACCCATATGCTGCAAACAAGCTCGACACAAATAACTATATGATGCAATATAAGGAATTCAATGTAGGTATCTAAATTAGAGCCTAGTGACTTTATATGGTTACCAAAACTATCTGGGGGGCAATTCAAGGTACTGAAGCAGAAACACAAAATGTTTTATATCAAGATTTGACTTTGTTACAAGAGCTCTTGATTTGTTTATAACTGCTTTCTCTCTGAATGTAACACAACAATGCTTCTTTGCTTCCCTGTTTATCCAACTTAGATTGTTGCCATTATTCTGGCACGGAGGAAAAGGAAGGGAAGAAACATTAATCTTATCCTTACTCACCAACTTTGAACTGATAGTTTGAAATTTTTGTAGTTTGAATAAGGATAGCTGTACCCAGATCTTCAAGCCTATGATTACACTGTTCGTCCTATTTACCACAACACACACACAGATAGGTATGCACTCGTTTTATACAAAGCAGCACCACTCATCTGTTTTGTTGTTGCCTTAATCTATCATTTATTAGAACATATAGAACTCCTTGCAAAAAATAGGACATCTCCTCCCTTCAGCCCCCTTTTTTGAGTTTAACTTCATGACTTCTGATCTATGAACTGTCTCAGTTTTGTGATTCTTTGTACAGCCTTTATGCTGCAGAGACAGATGACGTTTCTTTGTTAAATGCTTTTCTGTTTCCCGTTGTGAGAAATTAATTGACTGTTACTATTCAAGTCCTAACAAACAGCATTTCTACTGTCCTTTGCTAATTACGCCATGCCTGTGTTTTACATAACATTTCACACTACATTTGTTTTTCTACTTTATATTTTAGGGAAGCTTATTTGTAAGAATGTGCATTTATGTTCATATTATCTTGACCTAACAGACCAGATCTGATTGCTTTTTAAACGTATGCTAATAATTGCCTTGGAAACAACAGACAGATACAAGTGCTGCATTCAGCGTGACTGCAAGAAAAGTTAAATTGGGCTGCCACTTTAAATAAGCTCAACTTGCCATTTTGAAATGCGTATTTTGCTATGGTCTCAGTGATTATATCATGGATCTATCTCTGTGGTAGTAATGACTGCTGATCTCACTAAAGAAAACAAGCCTAGCCTGTTGGAGAACTCAAACAGTAGATTATGGCAACCATAAAATGGCTGGTCAAGAAAGAGTGAAGGGTAAAATAGCTAAGACGACCTCTCAGTGTTACCATGCACGCTACTCAGACAGCTAGCAGTAGTTTGTAATAAAGGTACAGGATCTTTCTACTATTTTGACAACAATTAACACATACAAATTCAAAATAAAAGTGCTAATATACATAACTGCTAAAAGATCAAGTCGTAAAACAGAAATTGATCTAGTTTTCAGCCAAAAGTGTTACACTACAGACACACTTATTTCCTTTTTGAAGGTTAGACCAAGAATCAGCAAAGATTTTGACTCGATATAAAAACTGCTTCAATGCTGTAACACAGGTCTGTAATTATATACAGTCTTATCTAAGACATATCTTTGATTGTCACAGTACATCTTTTAGACCAGGATTTTCTGGTTTGTTTTCTCAGTTTTAGCATGGGAAAAAATAAGTGGGCCTAAAGGCTCACTGAAGTACAGGGGACAAAAAATTTTGGTAGCTACCAGAATACATTAAGTCTTTGTTAGAGTATGGACAAATAATAAGTGACTCTTAAAAATAATTGCAGCAGTGGTTAGTTGTAGCTATAAAGGTCTAAGAACTCGAGAAAGATAAAGTCTGCATGCAAAGGTAGGGTAGCCAGCTAGAGCAGGAAGAAATATTAGGCTTTGGGTCATTGAAGCCCTTTGATACTAAAACTGGAAGCAGTGACTTTGAAAATAAGTGACAAGTGCTAAATTATTGTTTGGAGCTGACTATGGATTTGCACATGGTTTGCAAGACTTATCGGCTATTTTATATGATAGACATTAAAAACCACAGCTTCAGGAAAAAACCTTTGTTTTACAGCAATTACAAATGCCTACCTCCTCCCTACAAGAAAATGTCATCCCTCCTCCCACCACAACTCTCCTTTAAAAACATCAACCATCTGTGGGTTTTTTTGCCCCAGAATGGTTCAATTTACCTATATTTTGAGACACAGTTTCAGCTCCGATCTGGCTGCGGAGCAGCAGCTTTTATTTCCACACCTGAGGAAGGGCTCATCTCTCCAAAAAGCTGCTCCAGTTTTCTGTAAAGATTAGTGGTTAATAGATGTTACCACTGCCTGCGACAGCTGTCCTGACTAAAGGTCTTCTATCAAGCAAGCCTATGAAGTAAGTAAAATAAAACCTAAATGAATAGGAAATAGTTCTGAAAGACAAACTTTATGTCAGTTGCAGAGAGATCAGGTTACCTCAGAGTTACAACTGTTCAACATCTCCTTTCTGAAGCAGAGCAGAAATACAGAAGCTTTCAATACATGTAAGTATGTTTTCATACACTGCGGTTTAGTGAGTGAAAATCAGAAGTAAAAATTCAAAGACTAATCTGCTTTTGAAACACAAAGCAAATTCAATTAGATATCTAAGGTTTTAAGTTCAAAGATGTCAGAGCAAATAGTCCATAAGATAAGGTAAAGATCATTTTTAAGGACAGGAAGTGATTAGAGCCGTTATTGTGACATTTACGGACAAACATTTAACACAGTGTAATCAAGCCTTAACTTCTGCATTTCCACAGTTCAGTTCTCAGTTCCATAACTGACACCATCTGGCCCAAGCTTCGCATATCATCTCACGCCATGTCACAGGACAGTAAGCTGACCTCCTTCCACGATTAAGTCACCAGCTCGGTGACCGCTGCATCAGTTAATATGCTAATTCTGTCATCAGAAAGTCTCCACGTAATGCACAAAAATTTTCAGCTGTCATTGATCCCTACAAACTGTGTGTGCACGTGGCTTCAACATCATTTCAGCTAAGACCATGACAGTTTGCTTTAGATAACTCAGTGACTAACGCAAAAGTCATTCTGAACTCCTTTTCTCACTGCACCTCAAAGCTGCCCCTTCCACATAAGCTCCTTACTTTGACTAAGCCCTCACCATCTTTATTGCTGCTATTTTTCTTTTCAAATTTGTCGATGAAGGTAACATCGTCAGGTTTCTCTGTGATGAACTTCCTGATGAGTGGGAAAAACTATACAATAAAATTCAGAAGAGTTTTCAAGACAGTTCCCAAAATTCAGCTCCCTGGAACATATACACCAAATTGCCACTTGGCAACAAAAATCAAGCAAGCAAACAACAACAACAAGAAAACATTCATATTTTTCTTTCTTTATGCAACTCATCTATCTTTCAGATGACAAATTCTTGGGACGGGGCCTTTTTGTGATATGTACACACCTTTCATTACACACCATAATGAACTTAGCTCCTAGACAAAATTAAACTATTACGAAACAGGAATTACCACCACACACTAGTATTGTTTAAGTAAGAACTAAAACACAGCTTTTATTACAAAAAGCTAATGGGATGGGATGAAAAAAAAAGAATAACTGCAGCTGTAATTTTCTGGAAGCTAGGTGCAACCTTTTTTATTGCAATCCTGAAGTGAAATTGTCTGGCTTTAGCCTTTAACACATCCGTGTCCAATAGAGAAATTTAGCACCTTGTATTTTGCCCTAACAGACTGTTTCTTCTCAAGCTATAGCCTCTGCACCAACACAATAAGATTGTCAAAAACAACAAAACAATGACACGCAAAAAAAGGAAAACAAGTGGAAAAAAGAGTTTTGTTTCAGCAAAGACTTCAGAATAAGATTATCAGAAAATAATCTGATGTCTGTTCCTCTAATGACTAGCCAGACAGCAGAAATATTCAGACAGAGTGTAATCACTCCTCCACCATACCCAACACTACTACATTAAACTATAATTCAGTTCATCTGCTTCTGAGAGTCACTTATCACATTCGAGTTCAGTGGATGGTGATAGTGCACTAAATGAAGCTACAAAAACAATGAAAATGCTCTTACTAACTGGACATATATATCCATTACATAAATGTTTGATAAATATGAAGATTACCTGAGCAGTGCTCTATAAGAACACTGTCTACGCAGGAAAGTGGAGGTTATTTTTCTTTCTCATTCTGTACTTTCATTCGTTGGATGCTTGCACTTTGTCTGAAAATTGAACTAGTTACAGATTTTTAAAGTACGTGTGCACACCAAAGGGAGATTTAATTACTGCCAAACTACAACATTTTTTTAATATTATGTCTGCAAAATACTATTATACATATTTATTATATATATTTTTTGGTATATATATCTGTGTGGTGTCTTTAGGTTAGTGAGCAGTGACAGCACCACAAGTAATGGCTCTGAACTGCCATGCACTTAGTGGTGTGTTCTTTGAACAGGGCTCTGTGAAGGCCAAAGTTTTATATTGATCAACTAAAGCTGCATGCTCTGTAGGTGTCAAATAAAATCAGCTTTTTTCAATTTTTAATTTATTTAAGGAAATATTTAAGGAAAATCTTACCTTAAGATCCACAGGTTTTATGATGGGTGAGCTTGGGGTTTTTCTTAGTATTCTTATTTCATGTGGTAATTGACTGATGGTATTCTCATAAGCATGAGGGAAGGAACAAATTATTCTCCACTCCAGCATGTTGTTTGCTTCATTTGAAATTAATTAGCTGAAGCCTAGATTCTAGATGTCTTCTCATAAAGCACCAAAAGTGTCTTTAATTTGCACAATTCATTCTGTTTACTGCAGTACAGAGTCCATGCTAAGTCACCAAAACCACTTGTGTTATTACCACTGTTAAGTGTTGAGCCTTTACTGCACAAAAAGCTCACTCCAGCTGAGTCCTGATTTACTCAGACAACAGACAGCTTCGAAGTTTAATACCATGCAGAGATTTAAACTTCAATAAATTGATAAGACAGAAATCAGAATTTTCTACATTATAATAATTGTTTCCAAGAGTACACTGCGAGGATGTATGATTAAAAGCCAAAATAGATCTGAATCCTGTAGTAACAAAACAGTGACTTACCAAATACAAAAGTCAACCAGAGATCTCGGTGAAGACCATTTATTTTTAATGCATTATTTGGGACCAGCTGAGCACAAAAATGAAAGCAAAGATCATAGATGAGGTTCTTTGCTAGCTAAACATGCTTATCACAGGATGTAGTAGGAAATTAACTTGGTTCACCATATAAATTTGCAATTAAAACACACAAACAAAAATAAATCCACCTACACTCACAAATCGGGATGCAATTCTAAAGGAAAACAATTAGTGGTACAAGTATGGATTTCTCCATACCTTCCAAGGTGGTAAATGCAGTCCTTAATGTCAAACAAATAGAAAGGAATCAGACAAGCTCTTTAGTAAACATTTAGATTGAACCATTACAGATCAACAGTACGACCTTTCACTGCAGCAGACTTCTGATATTTCATGAGCAAACAAAGAAAAAAATGAAAACCAAGAGAGAGTCATTCAAAATATTCCAGACATGCAATTTAAGGGGCTCTCCTAAAATCAGCAGCTGGCCAGAAATACCATGGCAAAAATCAAATGTAAATATATCTGACAACAACTTATGACATGCTTTACACAAGTTTACCTATTTTAGCTTTTAAGTTGACATCTACAGGACTTCCTAGTTAATGGAAAACTTCTCATACGACTTCTAACATCCAGCTCTACCAACCTGGTTAATCTTGCTGTGTTTTATTAAATACAACGGGGGACAAAAAATTGTCATCCCTCCAACTTTTTTGTCTGTGTGTCAGCTGCTAATATGAAACACTTTCAGACCACAATAAAATGGAAATGACAGTGGTCTTAACGCTGACAGTGTTAAAATAAATCTATTCAGAATGTTAGAGCACCTATAGCTAAATAAATACTACTAAGCACTCCCATTCAGCTCAGGTTTTAAGCGATATACATACATCTGTAAAAACTAAGCAATCATATGTTGCTATCACAATCACACAGCAGGCCTTTTTGAATTCTCTCAATCAAGAAAGTATTCAGATTCAGTATATTCAGCTGTAAAAATCAGTGACTTTCCTTTTCATTTGGTTAAACATTTCCTCAAGAAGTCAACAAATCATTTTATTGGCAAGTCCCCAGATCCTCAAATGTTTGTTTCCATCCTGATCTGGAAGATCTGAAGAATGGGCCAGAACTGTAGAAGCCATTAGTACAAGAACACTAAATTCCAAGTAAGCATAATATGAAGAATAGGAAAAGATATTAAGATACCCTGTCACAGAAGATGCTACTGAGTGCCTTGATAATATACAATGTAGATCTGTCAGTGAAGATCTACAATCCAGGTGGAATCTACACATATATTTTTTCTTTTTTTCCTCATATCTTCTGTTTATGTATAAACAGGAAAGGAGATGGTATCCTCTAAAAATCAAATCATCTGTCTCTGATCACTCATCAGTGATAAGCTGCAATATAAAACCAGTTAAAAAAACACAACTGCTTCTGTTTCTAAAGTGGGACTTGAAAACATAACTCAAGGAAGAAAGTCTATCACAGCATATGCTTTTTAAGGATGACAAACTTATAACTGTTTGAGTTAAATACTAAGCATTAAAGAAAGCTTCCAATTTCAATCAAAATGATTCACTAAAAATAATCTCTACTGGGAAGATGATAATGGCAGACAAGAGATTTAAGTGATCATGTTACTAAACCAGCAGGTTTGGATTGAGGGCTTGATGTCCAAAAAAGGCATTTAATATGAGTTCCTTTCTTTGAACATGCTCAAATGATTGTAAAACATGAGACCTGCAGTTCAAATACAGCCTCCCTGTGTTGTATCTTACTGGACTGACACTGTAAAGGATGGTACAGTACAAATTTTGTAGCAGTTGGTAGACATAAATCAAGGTTTTTTAAGTTCTACTGGTCTTATGAACCCGAAGAACCCCATCATCTAAAAGGCTTTGAAACCACCTGGTTTCCAGATACAAATGAGTTACACATTTGCCCTTGAGTCTGAGGATGTGCTGATATAGTTACATGCTGGCAGACAAGCTCCTTTGCAAACCTTTCTACACAGGCAGGAGTCAAGGCATCCCCCACTTGGACCAGGTAACTCCACTACTGTGTCACTGTGCCAAGGTAATCCAAACCTTGCTCTCAGCAGGGCAGCACCTCACGGACAGTTCCAACACTGTTGCATTTTAATAAGTGTCGAAGTCTCATGTACAGAAAACCTGCCTCCAAAATGAACTCAAATCTATCTGGAATTACCACATAGATAACTTAGAGGTAAGTTAAATTGACTGCAAAAGCCACAGGCCATTCAGGAAGAAACACTTAAGAAAATCCACAGCAGAATCACTGTTATTCTCTTTCCTACAAGATTCTACTGGGCCAAATGTATAGCAATAAAAAACTGAAAAACACAGCCATGGCCTTGCCCTTTGCTTCTCAGGAACAATCCACAGCTTCACATCTTGGTTCTGACACCTATGCGTGGCAACAAGGTATTGTACTCAAGATGTAAAAGGGCCGGCCTAACCAAACCTGCAAATGCACTCTACTGGCAAATTTTGGTGTTCATCTCCCCCTGGTGGACTACATACAGAGAAGGGGAGTCTTCTTCTAGAGAAGTCCTCTAGAATCGAGCTGACTCCACTCATCCTCCAGTTATTCCAAAATCTTTGCCCTCATTTCACCAACTGGCAAAACCAACAAGACCACCTGAAGTAAGAAGGTTCTTGGTCAGCATGTTGCCAAGAGGAATGGGGTAGTTCTCTTTCTGGAACCCATGTGTGTGCTGAACATGCAGAACTATTATTTTAACAAGTAATAGATTTTTTCAAACTTACTTTCTGTGGCACTGGAAGACTGAGTTCAGTTTATGTATGGATGGGATTGAATTGAACAAGATATAATGTCCACAATTAGAGTAGATGTCAGATCTGGATCCATAACACAGGAGAGTAAACAGAACCAGAATTCCTAACAGACTTACTCATATATTCTCTGAACGATGCCAAAATACTGCGCTTCTAGCATTGTGCAAATGCTACAGGATACTCATCAACTGAAGCATGTAAGGACACTGAAGGAAAAGTCAATCAATCTTCTCAGCTGATTACACTGTATTAAGCTTTTGTCAGCACAGCCAACAGAAGCTGTCTATACCAAACCTACATTCAATTTCTAGATCTACTCAAGACAATCAATCTCATGAATTTTAGCAGTTCCCTCGCTTTTATACAAAACATTTCTTTGCATTACTTTTCCTCCATACTCCCTGTATTACCTCAGTGCTTCAGGTGAAGGAGCTAGAAGAGAACGTGTGGCTAAATGCTGGAATCAAAATCTTTGGAAGACAGCAAAATAAGAAATCATTTTTCTTTTCTGAATTTTCACGTTTGGAAAAATGAGGTTCAACTTATCCATCTTTTTACATAATAGATCCAGCAGGGCTTTATCTAGGTTCTTCTTGCTTCGAAATTACTAATAATATGAAGATTTCAGACAGTGGGTAATAGTTTTTGGCATTTGCTCTGCCCTTACTCAGCCATTTCCAAAAATCTACTTTCAAAGTGTAGGTGGCACACTTGAGAACAAGTCTCAACTAGTCACATTTGAACTTACAGTAAAAAGTACTTCACATTTCTATTCTGTACTTTTAAAGCACCCAAAATTAAATGATGTTTACTTACTAGAAGGGCTTAAAAGCAGTGTAGACAATGTAGATGGATTAACTCCTTCAATACCAAACCAGGTTTACCAACTACACTGCGTTATCCTCACAAGTCACCACAGTAAGCAGACAGTAGACATCCCCGTATGAGTTAGCACAAGCTTCCAAGGTGACAACTGCTCTCTCTAGTCAGCCCTTGTGAATTTCTAAGTATTTACATTTCATTAAAAATAAATTTGAAGTCACTATCTGTAGGCAATATAAAACACTTTATCTCAATATGTCAAGTATACAAAACCGTTTAATTTTCTACCAACAGCTATTAATCGTATCAAGCCTTTGCAGTTCTTAGTGAAAGCTAACCTGGTAAACATGCAGGAAAAAGAAAAATGGAAGTCTGTGTATGAAGACTAGAAATACAGATGACTTCACGTTTCCTGGAGATTTACAGACCTCTCAACAAGCTGTAAGACCAAATTTAAAGGAGCAGTAGGAAGGGGGAATAAAAGAGCTGAAGCAAGAAAAAAGAAAAAGAAAGAAAGAAATGAGCTAAGGCTAGTGAGGAACAAAGCCAGAGAAGACCAGGCTTTATCAGTTTTGCTTGTAATGCAGCTACCCACTATTGTTGAAGGGGTTTTTCCTTTCAGAGCCATTATGCATTGCTTATTACTGTAGACTACACTTGCGTGACTGTCAAAATACATAATTTTCATACCTAGATAAAAGCAGGCAAGGTAATCATTTACTAGATGATTATACATTCAGAAAGCATAACTGTTCTGTTGAGAATTTCAACTTTTTCACTTAGAAATGAAGATAGAAATATTGTAAAAAAAATTAACTTTATCTAATTACTTTTCACTGGAAATAAAAACAAAAATGAAATGTATCGTTCTTCCTGTCAACAAAGAAATGTACTATTTAGTTTCCAAAATCACGTTTTTAGCTCAAGAATGTATCACATTCCTTTGTGACTGAAAAAGTTATTTTCCTCTTTAAAAGCCAATGAGCAAAACGTGCCTGTTTCTTTTGGTTGAGATATACTTTCTTTTGGTACCAAAAGGACTGCTCTGCTACGTTATGATGTTGGTGTCAGTAGTGTGGCAGTAAGGCTGCAACAGATGGCAGCAGAGGGGCAGTCTGACAAAATGGCGTCCGACAGGTGTACGAAGCAAAGGTGTGGAGCTGAATTTCTCCACATGGAAAAAGTGGCACCCACTGGCATTCATCCACGCTCGCTGAATGTTGATGGAGACCAAAGAGTGGACGTGGGCACAGTGAGGTGGTGAGTGGTGCTTTTCAGCAGTGAAGACAGCAGGAGCAGGTCACTTCTGCTGGTGCAGATGTTCATGAGTGCAGCTAAAATGCACAGCTAATGGCGGTGACTGTGTTGAAAAAGAGTATTTCATAGTGAGAATTACTTCTGTCAAATAGCGTTGTTCTGCTCTTTGTATCTACAGTTGTCTCCATGAAAATAAAGAGGAAAGTAACGCCTGCTATGTATTTTACTCAAGTACGGGCATCACTCAGTGTCGTAACTTAAATTTTTTTTTAAATAAATATGTAACACTCAGCTTTCATTACATCACACTGATTTTTAGAGAGTAAGGCATATGACATGAACGTGAAAAGGAAATGAAGGTATTTTCTAGAACTATTTATGGTAATCCAGTCACGCTGAACTGATGGTATTTCCTCCTATATTGAAAATGCAGACAGCTGCGTACAAAATAGATGGGCATCAACTTTCAACTTACATCTAATGCAGAAAATAGTACCAAATAATACCGGGATGTAAACTTTAATACCACTTTCAGTTTACACTGGGAAAGAAAACTGTACTGTGACCAAATTTTGCAGGTAACAGTTTGCATGGATAATCACATATTTCTATAGTTGGTATATTCACGTATACAAACTACAAGCGATTACACTCATTTTCTTAAGAATTCAATTTTAACATTGGTAGAACATTTATTTCAGTGAAAGCACTTAGATACAAGATAAACTGTTGGCAGAATGGAGTTGTGTTGTATTTTTTAATTAAAAGAAGCTGTAATGCAGAGTTTGTATAACACGTCGTATCCCCCAAATGTCTGGAATCCAGCTAACAGCTATTGGTTTCCCTAAGATTTAAGTCTTCTGAACAACACAAGCTGAATTCTGAACAGGGATAGGTAACAGTTTGCATCATGTCTTTGGTAAGTTATGCTTTTTCTACCTGTCTACCTCTTCATTCTAAAATTTGTTAGCCTTAGGGTCAAAAGGGCACTCTAATTTACATGGACAAACTAATCTAGTGACAGGCCACCTGAAAATGGTTAGTTCAAGAGTAAATTAAAGCCATACTTGGTCCCTTTCACATTTCTTCTCATGTTCCAAAGCATTTACAAGGAATTCAATTCCAGTGGTTCCATCATATAAAATATTTTATATTCTGACATTCCCCTTTGTCAAGAAGGCATCATTGTGGAAGATATTAACACACCTCACTACATCCCAGTATGCCTATGGGGAACACCGGAAAGAAATGATGTTGTGACATCATTTTCAGTCTTTTGCTCCCCTGCTTACAAATTATTTCACTGTTTGAGGATCTCCCCTGGAAGATCTGACAGCAGCAAGTCTGAACCGTGGAACTCTATTTTGCTTCTTTACTTTTGAATTTACCTTTAAATCTTTTCAGCTTTTAATACGGAACTGAATCCATCTCCAGTGCACATGCATATTTTAATTTAGACTATTTCTTCAATTCACTGTTATGAAAACAGTTCATTAAACTCAGATTGGCAACTGAAAATCATATACATATGGCTCGCTAGAAATATTCTGTTGAGAAGCAGGTGGTAGGTACACATGCAGCAAAATCTTCGTAATGTTCCATAAGAATTAATTCTGCAGTGTAGTATTTCCTCTGAATTTTATAAAACAGGAAAATACAGGCAAGAGTTATGCCTCCCATGCTAAAATACAGCCAGAATTTAGGGGAAAAAAACATAACCAAATAGTCAGTTTACTATAATCTAAATATAACAAAATCTCTCCCGTCCAGAATGCTGCTTATTCAAATTGTATTTACCCGAGCCATAGTCATTCAATACATCTATGTTAGAATTAACATAAAGATCCAGAACATGCAAATGTTTCAATCATGACCATTGTAGACTGTTATCACCACTGAGAATGCTAAAAGCCATACCAAATAAAATAACTGCACATAAAGCCAACTTGGAAAAGTAAGGAGAACAAAGACACAACCCTCACCATGCACATCTTTAACATTTCAAGGAAATCTACAAACTGTACGTAAGCTTCTTAACAGATCTATAAGTGAAAAGTCCATCGTGCTTAGCTTTGTGGCGTACAGTAAGTATGAATAACACATCAACACGTGACTCCATTGAAGAAGGAAAATGATTTGTATTAGCTAGAATGCCAGTAGAGTGTAAGAAGTATAATTTATATATATGTGTATATATATATATACAGGTAATATACTGTCCTTTGGATAGGTTTTTGTCTTCAAGTACAAAATCTTAAGACTTTTACACATATATATTAAAGATACCAGAAACTAGAAATATGTAGAAATAGACAGGGTTTAAACAACTGGAGCTTTGGGACATTTCTGCCTCTGCTTGACTAGCATTTAGCATGTTTCTAAAGCACTGAGGGTCACGTTACTTATTCTGAATACTTGCCCATTGTACTACACTAGTAGGTTTCCTACAGGTGATTCAATTTATAATTCAAATACAGCATCCCAGTTAGTGCTGAGTGTTGTGGAGGGAAGAAAGGCGGACAAGATCCATGTTATGGTTTATTCTGGCTTGCAGATTATTTCCAGATGCACTTTACATTATGTTGATCTGTTTAATTACCTTGAAGAATATGCTACCTTTAAAAACTATCTTTCTGTTTATTTCAACACCAGTTCCTTCTTTCTTCTGAGTGCTTTAACAGCAACAAAAACTAAAAACAAGAGTCAAACAACTCAACAGTACACCAGCTTTCATTTGCTTGCAGCATATTGGTACAGTGCATGGCTCAGTTCTTTCAAAAGAGACAGAAGACACAGGACTCCCATCTGACACATTAGATTAGAAAAGAGATGTTTTAAAGTAAGAGGCCCTAAAACTTTAAGCTTGATCTTCAGAGTCTAGATCAAAAGCTCTGGGACACATTCTCACCAGAAAGGTCTTAACTTCATAATTCATTCTCTGCTCATTAAGTTCATTGGCTTTAGGTACAGAACATAAGAAAACAGATGTCTTATGCTGCCAGGAATGTGCTGATGACTTAGAAAAATATAAACCCACAGGGAGCAGAGGATTCAAAAGTTCCACTGGAACCAAAGGAGAGTGTGGGACAAGAAAGACAGCAGACAACACTTAACACATACTACACCTTCTGAGAACAGAACACAAAAGAACAGGGAGAACATTTCTAGCTTTGACTTGACTCTCCAAATCTTGAGGCTAGAAAAGGGAAGTCTTTCTTTGTCAAAAGTAGCTGCTAGAAAGGTAAATACATAAGATGGGAAGCTGAGAGATATTTGTACTTAATGTACCTGCTGCTTAATGTGAGCTTGTGTTTCTTAGCCAGTAAAAAGTACCAGAATATCTGGCAGGCATAGTGAAGGTCTTTTATTAATGGAAGGAAGCCTGATTCTATTTAAAAACAACTTCCACAGCAGTACAGCGTGCTCCAAGTTTCAAAAAGCAATATGTAGAAGAATAATGTTTATTGAACATTTTATATTCTGGGGTTCTCAATTTCTTCAAAACAAACACAGAATCAGAATGTGCTAGACAGCTTTTATTTCTTTATTTTCTTATTTAAACACTAAAGATGACCCCTCTTGTTTACAAGGCAGTCTGTCAGCTCCAGTGCCCATGGAGAAGAAGGTCCATGCTGCAACCATGCTGCTCTGGTCACAGAGCCAGCAGCAGAGGGACTCTGCTGCTTGGAAGCAGTGCCTGCTCCACATCTCCCAGCAATAGAGCAAAGCTTATTTTAACTAAGCTTTGATGGATAATAAATGTGTTCACAGCTGTGACAAGTTGAGGACCATACTTCTGGGTGATACGCAATTATATGCTTAAAGTTCTCCCCCTTCTCTCTCCTAAAATTTTCTTAATATTTCTAAAATGTTAATTTAATCTAATAGCAAAGATCTGTGAGGATAGAATTTGACTGCAGTTTGATACTATTTAAAATGAAAAGCATATTATAACAAACTGTGGCTCATTATCTTCACAAAGTACACATATTTTGCTATCAACAAGAAGATTAGAGTGAGTATGATGTCTGGAAAGGCATATCCAAAACAATAATCTAAAGAAGCAGCTGCCTCAGAAGCCACAAAATGCATTAGGGATCTAAATTCATTAGCTGTAGCTTCTGCACATGAAAACAAGCATCCCAGATCTGTGTGCGAAGCAGCTTAACTCCTGCCTTCCCATGTAGCACGCTCCAAGCTGAACGGACACCTTTTCTTGAAAAGAAAAATGGGAAACCAGAGCAAATCCCACCTTCTCCCCTTTATCTTCTAACCAGCCCGCTCAAGATGCAGTGAACGTGAGCTTTTGGCTCCGCAGCCTGAAGGTATTCCAGCTTCTGTCCATCACAAGAGCCCTCTCAGTTAGCTATGCTCACACTTGCTTGGGACACCTTAATCTTCCATTTGAAGCTGGATCCAGTATTCACACAGAAAGGAAAACATGCCCAGAACAGAGTTAAACCATCAGATGTAATGCTTACGAGCTGGCAGTAAGCACATGTATCTTTGTGCTATTTATGTTGATTTAAAATCATCTCCATTAAAGAAAACAAAAATCTAGAAGCACAACAGACACAGGGTAGGGAGTAGACACCGGTATTCCACTTTCCTTACTCCAAGGTCAATGCAGTTCAATGATTAATGCAGTATAACAGAAGCTCATATATCTTATGCTATTGGAGTAGAATCACTGTGCAGCCAAAGTAAACAGCAGTGGTCCTTCCAACTGGACTGTTTCACACTTCAGTGCTAGAAGATGTGCTAAGCCTATGCAGAACTAGACTTTGAGGTCTTCTACTTCTTGGATGAACGCTCCAATAAGCACAAGTATGCATTTCAAGAAGAACATTCTGTAACTTCAGGTTTTGGTTTTGAATCAAGTAGACAGATGTGTTTGACATACAGTGCTTTAACAATTCAGCTCCAGAGCATACCAAGAATACAAGCTTTCTCCTTTGCTGGCGGGTCATCTTAGGCAAATATGCTCAAAACATTTTGAGAACTGGATTTCAGAGATGCTGAATTCAATGTCTTGGATCATCCTTCCCTAATTTTGTATAATGTAGAGCACAAGTTGGAAACTGCATACGATATGTTCCTGGTTCTCAGTTCTAGTTTACAGAGCAGTAAAGCAGGAGTAAATTTTTATAGGTTCATAGCCAGTACATGCAGCTGAAATTTATATCCAGTTCCCCATCCAAATTAAGAGAGAGCACTGTTATGTGTATTTAATATCCACGTTTTAAAATATAATACTGGCTGCTCCCTACAATAGCTGTGCTAATGCTTTTATAAAGCAGATTGTCCTTATACACAGCTTTCTATCACTGCAAGACTTAAAGTTGAAATTATTTAGCAGAAATTCAGGCAGGTTCTCTTAAAAAAAACCTGAATTCCCTCTCAAAAAAAAGGGGAAAAAAAATCATGTAAACTGAAAGAAGAATAACAATTAATCCTACAGGTTCTAAGTTGTTCCTCTCCTTTACTCACCCTGAAATAGTAAACCTATGAGCTTGAGCTCCTGAACAACTGCATGTCTGTAGAGGTCTCAGTAAAGTAAGCTTTAGAATCATATGGTCAACTGAAAAAGAAGTGAGTTTATTGTACATATTTAATGGTAGTCAGATGCTTAAAGACTCTGTCATTAATCTGGAGGCAATTGGAAGAAAAAAAAGAAACAAAGAACCCCCCATCAAAGCAAACCAAAAGACACCCTCACAAATGATAGTGCTACTTTGTGCTCCTCCTGTTTGTACACATCCTCATAAACAAAATGAAAAAAATAAGAGTGAAGTGATCATGGTCACCCATCACCATTAAAAAAAAAACACAAAAAACTAAAGAATAACTGTGGAACTGACATCAGACACCCCTAATTTATAGGGGGGAAGCAGCATGGAAAACCTGAAGATCATTCAGCTGCTTGAGCAGCAATCAGAAAGCACGCTGTATTTTTGGCAAACACCAAAGATGAGTTGTGGTAAAAGCAGAAGACATTAAATTCAAGTGCAAAGGGAGGGATGTGTGTAAAATCAGCTCGACGTAACATTTCCTTTGCCAAAAATTAACGGTGATTAACATCTGTGTCAGGCTGAATGACTTCCACCAGACAGACAGCAACTACAGACACTAATGACAAAGGTTCCATTTGGAAAGAAAGATGTTTTAACTATGCTGTAAATTTATAAAAGACAGACTTTGACCTGAATTTATCATCTGCCAGGATAGCAACCTTGTCTCCTGGAAGACATTTTCCACCACTCTGCTTTTTGGTTAGTCCTGGATGTAAGTTCATCTTACAGCTTTTTTAGCACAAGTCTGATTTTCCTATCTATCTTCAGCAATTTCCTTTGCATCATAAAGCAAAGAACTTTTTACTCCTAGAAGAGATTTAATGACCAGTTTGAGTTGGGAAACAAAGTTTACTGTCAACATTTGAACATCCCTACTTTTACATTACAGAATCACAGAATGGCCCAAGCTGGAAAGGTCCTCAAGGATCATGAACATCCAACCCCCCTGCCACAGGCAGGGCCAACCAACCTCCCCATTTAATACTAGACCAGGCTGCTCAGGGCCCCATCCAACCTGGCCTTGAACACTGCCAGGGACGGGGCATCCACAACCTCTCTGGGCAGCCTGTTCCAGCAACTCACCACCCTCACATTAAAGAACCTCCCCCTAACACCCAACCTAAATCTTACCTCCTTTAACTTAAAACCATTACCCCTTGCCCTGCTGTTATCTACCTTTTCAAAGAGTAAACTCCCCTCCTGTTTATAGGCTCCTTCATTACATTTTGCTGTTGCCGCCATTATTTTTATTTCTTATATTCCATCCACAGTTTGCTTTAAGAATGTATTACAGACCAACTGACCGAGGCACTGTGTATGGGAGTAAAGCTGTCAGAACTCAGGTGTCAACAACAGTCAGAATACTATAAACAAATGTTAAAGAATACTGCAGTGTCTATGCAAATACATCACTGCAGAACAATCAGGTCCAAGGAATGCCTTGATCTTTCCAGTGGAGAAGTTTCTAGTGGAGGAGCGGGGGATTAAGAAAAATAAATAAATCAGAAAGAAAAAAGAGAGAAAAAAAGGATTTTCTTCATCAGTGTTTCTTCTTCCATCGCTATTTACAAAAGCTTTCAAATCAGTGGGATGAAACCTCTCAGGAGCATTTTGGAGACAGGTACCCATAGAAAGTGACTATTATACATCAGCTTGGAAGGCAGTTAATATGAAAAACAGGAATGCAGCTCCAACCAATATTTTTTTAGAGAGCTGGCAGCAAACTGTCAGATGCATGTGTGACCTCAAAACAACCTTTTGCCAGATGCCTCTTTAACCTCTTACAATTACATTAATTTCTACAGAGATCGGTACGTTTTACTGTTTTCCTCCTTTGGTTATGCAACCTAAAATGCTTCATTCCGTGCATTTTTTTATCTACCTTAAAGCTCCAAAAGAACAATCGCTAATACACAGTCAAATGTTTAAATATCCCCCTCCCCCCACCCCCCCCCCCCCCCGAAATAAAACTGCTGTAAAAGTTGAACAAAACAAGTCTTTAGCATTTTGGGACCAAGATAGCACGTAGCCTAACCATCAATTAAAATAAAGCACTGTTTTAACATCATTTTCAATAAATGTTTATCATTAAAAAGTAGGATAAATAACCTACATTTAAATCAGTGGAAGCCAACACAATGATTCAAACTTTGTCTGCACGGAAATATGTAAGAAAGGGCATTTTGGGAAATTTAAGTCATTTACAGAAACACTTATTTTTTCAAATTAAACAAAATAAGACATATCATGAATGTGTTTTCCGGGGCTCAGGCCTTAGAAAGCATAAAGACAGAGATGTAATGAAATGAAAAATAGGTCACATATACTGAAGTGCTAAAACTTCTAACATCTGACTTGTGGCTGAGATAACTGTTGTAAAATCTGGGGGTACATAATTAAGTAAGCAATTAAAAATACTCTGACAAAGGAAATCAACACTTTGATGAAGCAGTAAAAAAAAAAAAAAGGAAGATTCCCAGCACTGTACAAAACCTAGGAAAAAATATATATATATTTCCTTTGAGAAATATACCTACTTACACGGCGAAACAATGAATTTCAGTTGTTCTGTAACCCAGTTCCTTTAATCTGCATAAGAGATGCTGACTGAGTTCACTCAACCAAATCACTGCTGGCTTTCAGAATACAATCAACACATGCTTTTCAACAGTATTAATATAGCATGAAGCTTGTGCTTCTAATTATTCATGTTTTTGCATTCTGTTTTTCCCCCTGCTGTAAAATATGCAAATTTACCTCTTTGTGTTATTTAGGTCCCACATGGGCCTCAACAGATCAGCTTGGAAGGAATTACAAGCCAACATCGAGATACATGCTGTCAACATTTCAAGCTTCATTATTTTTATTAGACTGGAATGCCATTATAAATTTGATATTAGGCTTTAAAAAGCTTTTTATACATCTGATGAAAACCTACAGTCTAATAAAATGGTGCACTGATAATTACTATTACTCGACTTTCTGGGTGTCTCTGTGTGTGTGGGCATATGAAGGAGACAGAGAAAAGCACTACAACTACCAGATACAAGAGAAATCACCATCTAGTGGTACTACTGAAAAATGCAGTTTGTTTTTGTTTAAAATTAGTACCCAAGAGGATTAGTTTGACTTCATTACTGAATGAAGGGTAGCCATTACCTCCTTATGCAACTAAAGATCAGTAACAGGAGAGGCCCGTTTCTTCTCTGTCTGAATTCTCCCCCTCCCTTTTCAGTCAACACTGACTGAAAAAACTCAGTACCCAGATGAGCTACTACCTCTTTTTTTCCAGTATAGAATCCAGAAAGTAGTGATTCGAGAAACAGGTCACTTAATACAATCAACACAGGCTCCTCAGCAGTGTTAATATAGCATGGCATACACCAAAACATTTACTTAGATTGGCATAGTCTAAAGCATATATTCTTTAGACTAAATATATATATATATGTATTAGATATAGATATCTGAAGATATATATATAAAATTTCCCCAAAATCTGTTTGTCACAAAGTTAGCATTAAATATTGTGAATTTCTTCAGTGTAGCAGCAAGTTATTTGAAAACACTGCAGCGTTCCAGTCTTCCTTACTAGCAGCACTAAAAGCTCCTTCAATATTAATAACAAAACAGTGTAAAGATTCACAGGATTTGAGTCATAGAAAAAAAACAGCTGCAGTAACACTGAGATCTTACAGATCTCTTGGTGCATTTCCTCTTTGAGGTACACGCACGCAAGAGAAAAACCAACAAGCTATTTGAATTGCGCTAATAAAGCAGTAGGGATGTAGTCCTATGATTTAGAAGAGCCAGTATATTATATTTCCTTTTTGTAACATTCTTAGTTCTGGAAGATTTAATAACTACAGATTTATCTCAGAAGCAAACATGTTAAAAGTTCTTCAAAATATACACAGAGACCTATATAACTAAGATTAACATGTAAATAGTATTTTATTTTAAGATGTATTTATATGTCAGGAAACAATTAGGTGACCCTGACTTCATGACACAATTTATCCAGTTCTTCCACGACAAAAAGAGCCCCAAAGAATATCTGTATGTATGATACATTAATGGGAACACAGAAATGGAGGGTGGGGGGATTGGTACATGTCCTGCTCTTTAGAAAAGCAGAGCAAGAACTAAAGACTGATTGGTGTTGATCACTTGACTTTTCATATCTTCAACATAGATGACTTCCTGATTATGCCTATTAAGGCTGGGCTTGGTCACCACCACCAGACCTGTTCTGCTCTCCTTCCTCACGCAGTATAGGTCTGTGCCTCTGAGTTCTGACTTGCTTGCCAAACACACATGAAAACAGCACTGTTGCCTCAATTTTTCAATCACTAATTTTGGAAAGAGATAAGAACTACAGATCGCATGCATCTTCCTCCAATGATGGGAGATTTTTAGCTGTGTGCAAAACCAACACACTAGCATTAATGTGTCTTCTTCCACATAGCTATAATAAACCAAATGGATGGTAGAAGGGAATTCATTTTGCAGATAAACTGTAATTTGATAATTTCTCTACAGGTCTCTTTGAGACTTTGAGTAGGATTCCTGAATACCCTCATTAATGGTGCATGGCATGAAAAACCTTGAAAAGGATCCGCGACAGACAAACTTCTCCTGCCTACAACAGTGAAACTCAGAAGCAAGCATTCTCTGAAGATGTATTTTTTTCTCTTCTTTTTTTTCCTCCATGAAAGAGAAGCAAAATGCTTTCTCCCTTCTCCACAGAGTATTGGTGAACAAGGTTTTGGTTATTTTGATGTGTTTTTTTCCCTCCCTCACATGCTTCAAATTAAAGACTGGGTTTAAAAACCAACCTGAAACACAACATTTAGCTCTGACCCCCTTTTAAGACTGTTCACTGCCTAAGGCAGTATTCAGGCTTACAACCTGAAGATGCAGTCGTAAGAACAGCTGTCCTATAGTTACTACTAAGATTTGCTAATGACTTCAGTACTGGTATTCCAGAATGCTTTACATCTCATTTTGAAAAGAGTCAATACCTCCCATATCCAAGCAATAAAAATCAAACTAGGAGAATAACTATTCCTAGACAAAACTTCTACATCTACTTAGGTGCCAACCTATAATTCTGCAGCTGCTTCTGACCAGCAGGACACTGATGTGCTCCACTGACAAGACTGGCAGCAGTTCTTCTGACAAGGAAAAGTTTGGATGAAAAGACAATATTCTATCTCATCACAGCCTGCAAAATTAACTGCTATCCAAGGAAAAAAAAATAGTAAGTAGAAATAACAGAAGATTCAAGCATACTTGATAGTTCTTCGGTTCATGTTTAAGAAATTGCTTTAATACAGATTTGTAGGAATAAAGTTTAAATAGTTACAACATTTCAAGGAAAAGGAATGAAGCTAAATTAAATACAGAATCAGGGTGAACAGTTGTGGCAGATAAGCAGCCTTTACATGCAGAGCTCTCTGTTGCAGAATTGGAGATTTTGGTCTCCAAGCTTTTGGGGGATGATGGTGCTCTCCCCTTCAATCCTTCCACAGTGCAAGAGCTGGAATTATTTAACATAGTCATCAAAACCAAGGTGAGAAGACAAGTTCATATGAAGAAAATCCAGGGGAAGACAACCGTTTAACATGACAACACAGTCACATATGCGAAAGTGGAGCTATTTTAACAATTGTGGATATTTGTTTTAAGAACATGAGTAAGTTATCCTAAGAATGAGCTCTAGTAGTCTCACATTGTTAGACTCTGATACTTCAGAGGCTTTCCTCACTTAAGAACGCTCAAATACCACTTACATAGCTTCCTATAAGATTCTTGAAAAGAACTCAGTTAATCAGAGCAACAGAAATTGAATACTGATGATGACAGTTTTACAAGGAGAAAAATACAAATTTTCAGAAGAGGAAAAAGGATCAGTTACAGCACTACAGCAATAAATTCTGTTTCTCCTGTGTGCCTGAGCCATCCTATAGAACCATGACAGAACTTACTTAAAGGTGCAGATTTAGCCTGACCACAGGCAAGTACACTTCAGATTAAGTTTTGAATAACAGACTTGGAAAATCCTAAACTGCTTAGTTTTCAGCAAACTAATCAGAAGTCACATTCTGAATCAGAACATCTGCATCCACTGTGTGACTAGCAATACGCAGGCATATCTCGCCTTCTAGCATAAAAAGACTTCGGGGGATTACATTAGAAGAAGGGAAACTAACAACTGTAATAAGATATTCTCTCTGCAACTAACCATAAAGTTAGAAGCCGCAACTCTGAGGTTTCTTGTTCTGAAAAGAACTAACGTTTCATTGTTTAAAACATGAGGGGAAAATAAGAAATTGTATTTTCCATGATCTTGAAGAAGTCTGTCCCTATTCAAAAAAGAATGGGGAGAAATAAAGCTTTAGCTGTTTAGCCTGTGTTCCAGTCAGCTTACTTGAGGAAAAGCAAAAATTCTGAGTTACTTTTATCATGGCTTCTTTTAACTCTTTTCTCTTGGTCTAAGCATCTCAAAGACCTTTCTGCGTTTCAAAGATGACAAGAATTATGACATACAGAAGCATCACTTACCCACAATAACAAATCCATCTGCTTCTCTCTCTTGCACTGTAATTTTCTTTGAATCTTGACCTTTTCGGAAGAAGCTGAACATAGTCTCTTTTTCTCTTCTTCTAGCTTGTTATCTAAAATGAAGATAATTTATGTTAAATAAATATAAAATAGAAGAATTTAACATAAAAAATCCATACAACCCCAAACACCAAATACATGATATTACTGATAGATCTTTATTACCAGATTTGAAATATCAGGCACATAAAACAGAGTTCCACGTTGGTATAGCAATTGACTTCAATAGGTAAAAAGTATAATTTACAAAAGGGTTTTTTATGAAGTTAAGACTGGAATAAATCAATTTAAAAAGCAAACAACTTATCTTTCTAATGGAAAATGGAAGAAGAAAACTCTCTTCATCATTTATTAAGCACCTTTCCATATTCTTTTGTGGAGCTGAATTGTTGTTACACAAGTTTTCCCACCAGAGTTAGATCTCAAGGTTTTAAACCCCAAAGCCCAAAACATGATCCTACAGGAAAAGCAGTTTCATAATGCAGCAGTATTTGAGTGAAGCAAATTACACCATATTAAGTATCTGTGCATCAGGTACAAAGGCACTAATAAAAAATAAATACATATGCAATCATAGCATAGCATTCATTTTCATTTTTCCAGTTCATAAGTCTTACATACAGCTTAATGCTTGGGAATATTCCCTTAAACCACAATACAATCAAGCAGCTTTTTCATAACAATAAACTATTCTATGATAAGAACCTTCCAAACAGACTGCAACTATGACTTAACATCAGCTGGAACAAAACAGGTAAAGCATAATAGTAATGGGATAAGAGTGTCAGCTGTAAATGATTGTGCTCAGTATCTCTCTCAGGAAAGAAAGATTTGAAGCAATTTTAGCAGCTTAAAGAGGACAAACTCATGTGGAGAAGCCTGACAAGCATTAGCCAAAAGACAGCCAGATGGGCCAGCTATGAAGCACACCATGTATTTGGATAAACCAAAAAACATCCTACACAAATTATCTAATTATTCTGAACTCTGAAGATGTAGAATCAAGGAAGGGCCATTCCTTAAAATAAAGAGAACTAAAAGTTATAAGGAAAGCTTCATTAGCAAGCCCCACTCTAGCCAAAATTAACAATAGAACCACATGAAGAATGTATTTACAGGTTCGGCTTACTTAGAGACAACCAGTTTCTAATCCAAAAATCCATAAAGCAATGAATAAATCCTAATATATACAAACAGGAAGAGCCAAATCTAAAGAAAAGAGGTATACTCTAGTGATAATATTATTTTACACTAAGTAAAAAAGGAATCATTATGAGTGAAATATAGAAAATTACAATGCTAGCCTTTATATTTAAAAATAATAATAAAAAGGATTAAATAATTCGCCCAAATTCCTCCCTTCCCACCCAAGTATCTGTGATCCCATAAGCAAGACTCACTGTGCCCTGCCCGGTGACCTGCAGTAATTTACTTCACAACCAGCCCTGACTATTCACCGCGTATGAACTGCCTCCCACCCTGCCGTTACAAGCATATCAAATCCTTCCACAGAGCACAGCACACAGAGACCTTTATGAAGCGCAAGCGTTGGCTTTCAAGAATGGTGTATAAATAGAATGTGGTGAAAACCAGCAATAATTCAAAGCGTGGAGTGATACCTCCGAATGAAACGCAGAGCAGCCCAAAGGCTGGCCAGCTTCTGCTGGCTTATGCTGATGCAGTGGAATTTCTATCAGTCAAATAAACCACACTGATGCATGCAAGAACACACCGAGCCAACCAGCCTCAGATACGCAGTCATACAAAAAGAATGAATGTTACTTATGTGCACTTTATTCTTTTGCACACATTTCCTTACCTCGGCGCGTGAAATACTGGTTTTCCAGTCCTATGGAGATTACACAGCAGTAACCCCCTAATTGCCTCCTTTATTCCTTACCTTCCCCCCACACCCAGGCTCAACACATGGCGCCAGCAGCATATTCCATTTTTTAGCCCATAGGGAATAAGTCTTCTCCTGCTACCAATTAAGGTTGTCAGTCCCATAGCTCAAGCGGTAAAAACCTGTGCTGCTATGCTCAAGAGTCAGGTTTCCGCTCCAGTGATGTATGAAGGAGAGGCAGTCGTGGAACAGTTTAAAATGCAACTTTACCTTCTTCCCAAGCACACAACAACAAGAAGTGAAATCAACTCGATGTATAAAATCTCACAGGTAGCTTTGGGAGAGACTCCAATTGCAGGGAGCCACTCCAAGGTGCCAGAGCTGCAGCTGCTCCAATCATTTCTTTTTCCTCACTGAGATCTGCATTACTTTACAGTTTTCACCTCTTCCAAACAGTGACCTCCCTTCACTTTCACATGCACAAAGTAAAGCGTCTTACTAAGTGCATATGTAATATCCACACAAACAAGACAGGAGGCATTTCAATTCACAAAATCACAGAATGGCCTGGGTTGAAAAGGACCGCAATGATCATCCATTTCCAACCCCCTGCTATGTGCAGGGTCATCAACCACCAGACCAGGCTGCCCAGAGCCACATCCAGCCTGGCCTTGAATGCCTGCAGGGATGGGGCATCCACAACCTCCTTGGGCAACCTGTTCCAGTGCGTCACCACCCTCTGTGTGGAAAAACTTCCTCCTATTGGAAGGCCACGCTGAGGTCTCCCCAGAGCCTTCTCTTCTCCAAGCTAAACGAGCCCAGTTCCCTCAGCCTTCCTTCACAGGAGAGGTGCTCCAGCTCTCTGACCATCTTAGTGGCCCTATCTTTGAAGAAGATAAGCAATAAGTACAATTTGATAGAGCCAACTTAGCTTTACAAGCACTTTCAAAGCCTGGATTTTAGCCCGTCCCTGACAGAAATCAAGCTTTTTCTCAGTATCCTATTTTTTCTCCTGTAAACCTGTAGCGCCCTTGGGTCTGCCTCAACAACTTCCCTTTTTTCAGTATCCATCCTCAACACAATGATTAAATAAGAGCTGAAAAAAAAAAGAGACAAAAAGCAGAGTCGCATAAAGTGTGGCATATATATAGGAAAAGGATGGGCAGCACCGTGATATCCGCAGTCTTTGCTCTCTTCTTTATCAGCTGTGGTACTTCAGAGGCGAACACAAATCTCTCCAGCAATATGAAATGCAGACGTTAGGTTTCCTGAATTACATGTTAAAAACAGAACAAAGAAACACAGAGCTGAATGAAAACACACGCGCTCTTGAAGATAAGAACACAGTTTAAGCACTTGCAGAGTCAGGCTCAGTCTTACTACTTGTAGATAAGATGAGGCTTCATTTCACAAAAGCTGAGAACAACCAACTTTGGCACAAATTTAGTTTAAAGTTAAGTTTGATGTTGGGGAATTTGGATGCATGGTCACATAAATTAGAGAGAAAAAAAAAACACGTGACATCTTTGCTTTTAAAAAGCTGTCAGCATGAAACCAGAGACAACACACCCACTATTCAGAGAGTGCCACATTCCTTGCAGTAATGCCTCCTATACAGCACACCACTTTCCTCTTTCCAGATGGGTTTAATTTTATTTCTATAGGAGACCTGAAAATTGAATTCACTGCCTAAAGATAAAAATCTCCCTTGGAAGGAATATACAATTCCCTTCTCCTCGTGTTTCCCCCTCAACACAAAAGGGGACGTATTTTTTCCTTTCTCCAGTTTCAATTGTTGGTAGTTAAAAATAACGCTTTTGGCATCGCTTCAGTCATTAGTGGGTAATAAAGTGTGAGCTGTAGCAATGCTGTGAGATTGGAAGAAGTATTTTGTCTTTATGTGAGGCTCAGAGAACATACATGGCACTGGGCAATGATGAGTTACAGAGCCGCACACAGGGGTTAATGTATTTCTGGTGCATTTTGTCAATCTCCTTTGACAAGAGGTATGGGAGACCTTTGAGCCAAACCAATACATTACATCCAATAAGTTTCCTGTATATATAAGGATTTTAACCTATTTAGCGCTATGTTTTTTAGCATTTTCCAGCATGTTCGCAAGTAACATGGAAAGATAATGTAATGTTAAAAAAAATAAATGCTTGGGAACGCTGCAATAAAAACACCAGTACTTCAATAAATTATGAAATGAGGGCAGAAAAGACACAAAGGCTGATTTCAAAGAGAAGCAGAATAATTTGAAACCAGCTGTCTAAGCTGTAGGACCCGTGGAAAGAGAAAACTGGGCATAAGGGCAATTCTCTCAGCTATATCAGCATGTGCTATGACTGATCACTACATTAGCAACAAGAAAATGAGCAGCGTTCACAGCCCTGTATGGCCCACTTATAACATGAAACCAACTAATTCAGAGTCAAGAACGTGTGTGTCAAAAAGACTCCCCTGTGACATCAAAAGAATTGAAAAACTTCTGGCCTAATAAAGGTTTGTGCAAAAATGGGAAGAAGGAAGAAAACCCGAGACAAATCATTTATTTACTGCCACTAACTCCAGTCACACTCTTCTAGTTTATGGATTTCATGAAGATAAGCGTCAAGAGAAACACAAATACAGAAATGGGATATACATTTCCTAACACGCTAATAAAGTCACTAGAATATATATACATATATTTATTGGCAAAGTTCTAATTGAGGACCTGAATTACTCAGTTCTGATGCAACCTCAGCTACCCTCATAAAAAACACACAAAGACGTGGAACCACAGAACAACAACCACGATTAAGGAGACAAACAGAAAGGCAGAGGTGAACCAGGCCTGGCCAGGCTGCTGGGAACAGTCAAAACACTGAAGAAACCAGCAGATAAAAAAGAAAGCCAGGCTTTCACCAGATGCAATACCTAATTGCCTGACATCACGGAATCACAGAATTGTAGGGGTTGGAAGGGACCTCTAGAGATCATCGAGTCCAACCCCCCTGCCAAAGCAGGCTCCCTACACCATGTCACACAGGTAGGCATCCAGGCAGGTCTTGAATATCTCCAGAGAAGGAGACTCCACCACCTCCCTGGGCAGCCTGTTCCAGTGCTCCGTCACCCTCACTGTAAAGAAGTTCTTCCACACATTTGTGCGGAACTTTCTATGCTGTACTTTCATCCCATTACCCCTAGTCCTGTCCCCACGCACTACTGAAAAGAGACCAGCCTCACCACTATGGCTCCCACACCTCAGGTATTTATAGACCTGGATCAAGTCCCCTCTCAGCCTTCTTTTCTCAAGGCTAAATAGACCCAGTTCCCTAAGTCTCTCCTCATAGGGGAGATGCTCCAGGCCCTTCACCATCTCAGTGGCTCTCCACTGGACTCTTTCCAAGAGATCCCTGTCTTTTTTGTACTGGGGAGCCCACTTCTTTCTCTGCAAACCCTCACAGCAAACCTGCAGTGGCAACCCAGCATGACAGAGATGCGACGCTACTGACAACAGGGCACAGCATCACGGTGATGCTCCAACCAGACACAACAGCCCCAGGAGCGGCGCTTTGCAGCGGGCTGCTGCACCTTCATGCCACGTTTCCTTTGCAGCTCTTAAGAGACGCTGATGCGACAAGGACCAAATGAAGCGCTGAGAGATGAGCGGCAGAGCGACCCTGAGGGGATGACAGCGCAGGGGACAGCGGGACGGGAAAGGAAATGAGAAGGACGTGGAAGAGCCGCAGAGCTGCCCTGCCGGCTTCCCCGGGGCTCGGCCACCTCCCACCGGCCTCTCCACAACCTGCACAACCCCGGCCCTCCCTCATTCCCCCGTTACCCACCAGCCACCGCCGCCCGCCGCTTCCGGCTCCGTGAGACGACACCGCCGCCACCCCGGGCTTCGAGAGCCGCCCGCGGCGCGCTGCCATGACGCCATAGCAAAGCGCCGAGCTGATTGGCGATCCCCGTTGCCAGGGATAACGGGAGGCGGCGGGGCGCAGCGCGGGAAGGAGCGGCCGCCATGGGCGATGTGCACGAGGCGCCGCGGCCGCGCATTGGGGCCGCTCAGCTGGCGCAGCACATCGGGCGGCCCGTGTGCTTCGTGGGCCGCGTCGAGAAGGTCCGTACCCAGCCCCGCACCGCACCTCACCGGGCGGTCCCAACACTGCGGCCTTGCCCTGGGCTGGCTGCATTCTCCCTGCGGGCCCGTCCGCCCGCTCGTCTTTCGGCCGCTGCTGAGCGCACGGCGTCGTTTCTCTTGTAGATTCACCCGACGGGGAAACTTATCGTTCTGTCGGATGGAGAAGGCTGCAACGCCACGGTGGAGCTGAGCGAACCCGTAAGTAACCCCGGTGTGTCGTTGGGAAGGTTTGGCTGCAGTGCAGGCAGGTTTCATTCCCCCACACCAGATACATCTCTGTTTGGATACCTCGGCTTACTCTGTTCATTGCTTGTAGCGTGCTGTGTTTCACTGCATGTCTTGCCTTACTTTTCCTTTCACTTTCTTCCTTCACCTCTTTACTGACCGTTTTCCTGCCCCTAACAGAATGCTTCACAGAATCATAGAATGGCCTGGGTTGAAAAGACCACAGTAATCATCTATTTTCAACCCTCTGCTCTGTGCAGGGTCACCAACCACCAGACCAGGCTGCCCAGAGCCACATCCAGCCTGGCCTTGAATGCCTGCAGGGATGGGGCATCCACAGCCTCCTTGGGCAACCTGTTCCAGTGCATCACCCTCTAAGCACCCTAAGCATCCTGTACTTTCTGAGAATAAGTAAAAAAACCCCTCAAGAATATGTTGTTTTTAAGAGTCTTGGATTGCTATTTCCTGTGCAGCAATACTGCTTCCTTTGTAACCAAGTACCAGAAAAGTTTCAGGGTAAGATAAAAACTTTAACTTTTTTTTTCCTTATTCAACAAAAGGCTTGTTATCTAAGAACTAAGTAATTCTGGGTGGTACCTCCTGTATCTAGAATTACGTTAGTCTCTGGCACAGATGATAATTCCTTAGCTTTTATAGAGTTCTTTAGTTGACTAAGTTATGAATGCAATTCATTCAGATCTGGATTTTAATTGTCTCTGTTGCCCTAGATCAATCTGTCCAGTGTCTAAATGACATGGTTCATATACCTGCAAAGTTCTACCTTCCCTCTGCTGCTGCTTCGTGTGTAGGTACTACCTACATGAAGGTGTTCTACCTTCTCCTGTGTAGGTACTGAATTGCCTATTACCAAAAACAGCAAATCTGTAAGAGGTGCAAAGCTTTTTCTTTTCCCTTCCCTGTTTTCCCCCCTCAGTACTAACATATGGCTTGACATAGAACAGCACCTGTTGTAATGAATAAACCTTCAGAGAGCTCCTAGTTTCAGTGTTTAGAGTGGAAACAGCAGCTAATTTGCTGGTGCTAATTTCATTTCTGGTGTGTCCTGCAGCTGGATGAAGAGATCTCAGGAATTCTGGAAGTGGTGGGAAGAGTAACAAATCAGGCAACCATCATGTGCATGTCATACGTCCAGTTCAGGGAAGACAAAAGTCCATTTGGTAAGTAAGGATATATGTTATGGCAAATTAATTTTGTGTTCTGAACATTTATTTAGTAAATAAGGAGAGCATTATCCCTTCCTGTGGACATGATCATTCTTCAAGCTGCCTAATACAGCGTGGGGTATATAAAGAGACAACGGCATCAGGAAAAATTACATACTCAATACACTTTTTTACTGCCAAACTGTAGGGGCTGATTCAAGGCCTTAGCTGATCTAGATCGTTGCCATAAGTCTGATTGTTGTCCCAGTTACACAGTTCTTTGTCCTTCTTGCCTGGTGTCTTGTCTTGTGTGATTGTCCAGTTAGCGGGCCTAAAAATAATCCCTCAGAAAGAAAGCAATGAGAATATGGCAGGCTTGGGAAACTGGGAACGTAGGGGAAGGAGAACACTCAGCTGTATTGCTTTAAAATTGGCTGTGCTTTAATGCTGTAATTTACTAGTAAGAAATTTAAGTTAAGCTTCTTCTATTTTTGTCCCCTTTCAGATCTGGAAATCTACAGTGAAGCACTGAAAATTATTCATGAATTCCCTGAGTATTTCCCCTTCGGTACTGGGAGGAATTGATTCTTCTTAGAGCTTCAGTTGTGCAGTATTACCTTGGCTGTCTTGCCTGACAGCATGGTAAGAGTTACATTAGTTTCCAACAAATATACTAAGAAGATGCTACTACACGTGCCACGTGTGGCCAATGAAATATCTTTTCTTACTAACTTCTGTTTGAATTAGCTTAGCAAGAAGCAGAACATTTCTGTGGCTGTCTTACTGTCTGTATATATTTAACCCTTCTGCATTCATGAGGAATGCTCTCTTGCAGGATTTGATTTGCTAGAAATTGAAGTTTTATAGGCATCTTTTCCATTGTCCACAGAGGTCCTATGGATACTTAACACAAAATTCATACTGAAGATATTTGGTGGGGTTTTAATGTAAAGATATTTTAAAATTTCTTTTGCTTTGATATAAATTTATTGAACGTGGAAGGGGAAAGATTTGTTTTGTATCTTGATAATGGTCACTTCTCCAATAAAGAAAAAACTATGACTACGTTCAACTACTTGTGGTAGTATTATATCTAATGAGTGCTATTTATAATGATTCATGATGATTCCTGTTCCATTTTACTTAAGTAATTTAATTTTAACGAAGTGGAGCACAAGGTACTTGCCTTTTGCACTGATGTTAAACAGTTGAGAGATGCAAGTGTCTGATTAGGCTTCACACATAAAGCCCCCATCACAACCTTCATTCTTGGTGGATGTCAAGGCAGAAGTACCAGGACAAGAAGGTCCCTATGGCATGATAGCATACTCTGTTCCATAGTACTATCGCTGCTGTGTTTTAGTGTCACTGCCAACAACTATGTGCTTGTTTTATTGGAATTTAACTCTTCAGAATTACTCTACCATAGCAAAAAAATCTATTTTGTGCATGTATATACATTCTGTAAAACATCATATGCAAGTAGTTCTTATTAAGGTTATCTGAGCCCAATAAAATGGATTCTACCACTAGATGGCTGTAGCACTTCACCCTGACACAGAGACTATCCTTGGATATAGGATCTTGTGTGTAAATATTTGATCACATCTAAGTGGTAAATGCTACAGTTTTCCTTTGTCTGTCAAGACTTCTATCCCAGAGCAATGGTACACGTACAAGCAGTATCAGACTGATTGTGTGTCTTATACTAATAAGTAACTGTTAGATACTCCTGCTATGAAAGGAAAAATAGCACTCAGGTTCTTTATGTACTTAGGAGGGCAGCAACTATGGAAACTGCAAGACATGTCACAAATGGGGACTGCATCCCATTTAGGATTTCACTAATCTGTAAATGTGTGAGAAACTGCCAGGGCTTATAAACGTGTAAGAAAAAACAGTGGTAAGCCAATGTTTCTCTTTACATCCAAGCCTTGTCAGAGGTATCTCCCTCCTTGCTTGAATGTCCTTAGCCCATGGTCCTGGCCTGAGCTTCACCACTTGTGCCTCTCGGTGACCCCAACCTGCTGATGTGATTCCCAGCCTGACCTCAGACCTACCTTGTCACTGTGACTTGTCTGGGCAGTGCTGGACACTTGGATGGTGTTGATCTCTGTTGCCAGGCATGCTCCACTCTCCTTGCTCAGACAGCATCATTACATCATACAGATGTAAATGTTATCTGCAGATTATGGAATGTCTGCAGCTGTGCTTACAAATCACCTCCCCAAATCACTTTACCAATTAAGAATCAAAACAAGAAAAAAAGGATGATTAAGAACACCTCTTATAAGTTTTTAGAAACAGTGTAATTATTGGTCTGAAAGCTTGAATACCAATTACAACAGCAAAAGTTGGTACTTACACTGGACCAGAATATGTACATATTCATAGCCTAAAACATTTCAAAGACGTGCTGAACACTGAAGTAGGCAATTTATTTAATGAAGTGATAGAAACTGAAACAAACAGGGATAGTCAAGTCAAAACAGTTGAGATTTCTTTTTTTACATGAGACATTTTTAAGCAGTTGCATTCCTGGATATGGAATTTATCATGAAAATTTACTGATCAATGGTACTACAGAGGAATAAAAATATAACCTTTGCAATTACAAATCCTCACTTCCATAAGCAGAAGTGTTATTGCCTATGTTTATATAAATAGGGTATCATACATCAGACCCCAGTTTATATTTATTAAGGGAGAACATTTTACAGAGCACTTCAACATCAGCATAAAGTGTGCAAAAAAAACTAGAAAGAGAAATAAATATTCCAACAAGAAAAGAAACATTAACTGCTTCCCCACGATAGTCTGACTGCAAATATTAAGCACCTCTTAGATTTTAACTTTATATCTTTGTCAATTAGGCAAGAATTTTAGATCAGAATAAGCATAGCAGATGTAGTACAGCACTGATCAGAAAATATGACTGGAATCCCAAATGTAGGCATGTACATCCACAGACAACGTTTCTACTTTCTATCCCGTTACAACTACATTAGAGCACTTAGAACCCATGGTATGTTACAATATAATCTTCTTTAAAACAACAGATTTCACAGTCCTGGCAATACGGTACCAGTTTATTGCTAGCATTCCATTTAGTATTTCATAGCACGCAAGTATTAAGTAACTCATATACTGTTCCTAATAGCAAATAAACACACACCAAGTAAACTGATGTTATTTTCACATACCTTAAAACAGGTGTTTGGTTTTTTTTTCCCCTAATTTTGTTGCCTACAAAATCAAGGACAACAATACAGATTAGCTCCTAGCACATTAGCAAAATATCACTGACTCTCAAGTTAATAAATATACTTAATTCCAGCAGGTAACATATAATTTACCACTTGTAGTCAATGACATAAAACTGTGCAGTCTTTAGGAGCAGACTGGTGTCCAGCAGTGACCTGAAGCAGGATTTCAATAGGTTCACTTCACACTTCCCAGTGTATTTCAGGAGTGCCGGAAAATCCCGATTATCCAAAAGTCCCAAATATTCAAAATGCTTGTAGTCAAAACTCAGTATGTAGTTTAAACCTGAAATATTTACAAGTCTCCAGTCTTTGAGATTTCAGATCTTCACAGTATTATGTTAAAAATAAAACAGTCGTATCACTCTTCTAATAGTTTGTCTGCACTCTGCAGTGAAACTGACACAGCCTTTCAGGGAACTCCTCTTGTCTAGGATAATCTCCCCAGACTCTTTAACATTATAATTCACATCAGCTAGGTCACATAAAGTATGTTAAATAGCTCTCAAGTTGCAAAGGTATTGCTTTACTGTCAACAAAAATTGGGAAAAGAAAGAAATAGATTTTCCTGTAAAATAAAATTATTTAGTATATAATTAACAGCAACACTCTTAATTGATTCACAAGGAAGTGACTGCATTCAAAGAACCGTGATCAACCAGTGAAAGGACACCACAGCATCACCGTGCTATCCTCTAAAGCACACTTTTTAGCCATTTACCTTGAAGGTTGACTTTCACTGAGCACAACAAACAAACATTGCTTTATTTGGAAAACTGATAAAAGGGCCCATAAGCATCACCCTGAACAATCTTAAAATTACTTGAATTTCAATAAAGCCTCCTGGCCTCTGGAACTGCTTAAATCCTCTGAGCGAGGCCCACATGATCTATCCAGAGGCTTATTTCCAGATTATCAGTTTCTGCCACGCAGTCATACACACATCATTTTACTAATCTGAGAGCAATTTATTTTTTCACAGTCAGTAAGTCACAAGACGACCTCTGTCTAAAATGTATGCTTGGACTATAATGGACATCCATTAGAGATCCTCATATTTTCAAAGAATATTTATGCCTGAACAGTCTCTGCTGGAATGAGATTCCCCGTTGTATCCAGCTGCATACACTTACATGAACAGGCAGACACAGGACACTCAGTATGGTCCCTAGATAGCAACAGTAAAAAAAGAAAAAGCAGGTAAGGTAAAGCCAACAAGAATTTTGCAATCTATAAATCTAAGTATGTGCACAAACACCGCATCTCACAGAAAACTTTGTGGCACGGTAAACTCAGTCTATGTTTAAACAAATAAATAAACAGACACTTTAATTGTAGCAACAAACACATCCTATTTCATGCAGCATACACAAGTGAAATGGAAAAGATCTTAACGTCAACTTACCTGAACCAACTGAGCATATGCCCAGCATGTCCACCATGCCTACAGTTGTGACACCAAGTAAACCAGTTGTTGAACTGGGCTAACTTCTTGTCTTTGCTAAGATCCACTTTTTCATCTGACTTGGATCCTCCTGCACAGAAGCAAGCCCAGCACAACAGACAAATGAAACATAATACCTTGTATTTCAGCCTCACTAACAGTATTAGAGTGAATTTGGAATTAGGAACTTCAGGTGAAAAAGCAGCCTGATTTTAAAAGAGATGTCAACACAATTATTGAAGATGTAAGAACTGGTGGAGAATCAAGAACATATTGCTTGGCTAATGTTTCACACCTTACGGACATGCTAATCTTGCCTATTAAATTTTGCAGACAGAATCTCTTCCAGTGGTGATTTATGTTTTGGTGATTAATTTGTGTTCCAGTGAATTATGCACCTGTTCATGGAATGTTCTGCTTTAAAACATGTAAGATTAGCAAAATCTCAGTTACGAATTGGAATAATTCAGTAACAAGTCATAACACTGACCAGTGAAAGAATGAGAGAGATATAAAATGGATGACAACTGTACAGATGCTCATAGCTCTTTAACAAGACTGACCTAAAAATATGGAAAAAATTAATTTTACTTAGACCTTGGATGAGTCCAAGCCATTCAGAACCAAGAGATTCTAGGAATAGTATCTCTTAACTGTGCCAGCGGGTCCCATACGTTCTTTCATATTTAGTCACAGAGAGAATATATACTACACTACATTTATTTCCTCTTCCAGTTAAAGAGCAATTAATTTACATTACAAGATTTCTGCAGCCTCCCAACAGTTCATTCCAAGAAAACACATCTCTCAGTTCTTACATTGTCAAAGCTCATAATACCAAACACCACAATATCCAAATCTTTTCTTCTGTTTAAACTATGGAGATATAATGATCTCGCTGGAAAAAAAGGCCAGAATGAGGTAACTGTGCATACAGTCTGACACAAAAAAAAAAAGACATAGGTTTAATCAAAATATTGGATGGGATGTAAATGTGTTCTCTACTACAGTCTATTTAAATATTAGTATTTACAGTATGAGTACAAATAGGAGGAAAAGGTGCAACAGATCATGTTCTTTAGCTTCTAGTGAGGACTCCAGCTGAACAACTTAAAACAAGTATGTAGTACCTGGACAACTGGAAACTGGAGTTCCCATATTTATCAAGCAAAGTGCACAGCGAGGAAGTGGCTTACGACAACCAGGGCAGCTGGTAACTTTGGACTTAGTTGGTGAGCCGCTAACCCCATATTGGCTGAAACCTCGTCCCTGATGAGGAATGGCTGAACAGCTGTAAGAGATCGATTTTCCACAGAAATTGCAGCTCACAAACACCTAAAGAGAACAAAAGCCCATTAATTTTTCAGTTTGTTTCCATTTCTTCTACAATTACAAGTAAATTTACTCCAGCTAGCAAAGACTCGATTGATGAGACATTCTAAAGACTACGCTGGAAAGTCTTGTGAAGGTGCTGCAAACGTCTTGGCTGATAGACTTGATATGCACTTCTGAGAAGTAGGCCTCAATGATGCCCATGTAATTCATAAAACCATGTGAAACTATTACTGTTGGGAGAGACATTATTTAAGAATATAACAATTTATATGTCAGGCAATTAAAGAAATTCAGTTTATTCAGTTCACAGGCCTTTCCCTCTTTCTACGCAAGTGACTCACTCTAGAGCCCCCAAAATGAGGATAAGCCAACTAATCTTCACCTGTATACCTTATGCCACAAGTTGAGGCATAATACAGAGAAAAGCAATACTTTGAGCTCTTCAGGAATTACTTATGTTGCTCATGTAAGGCAGGAACAGTAAATTCAACTCCTTCTCACTTGGAGCAGAATACATGGAGTTCTCTTTAAAAAGCTGTGAAGAATACGTGCATCAAAAAACAGCCTTCCTTAGAAATCCTTGCATCCCCAGTGTTTGTAATGCACATATTAGCAGGCATGAGCAAGTAGGAGTTGCTGTGGGTGGAACATTTTGAGTAAGAACAGTACCAGATAATATTTGGATAGGGTGTCAGTTTTCAGTTTAGCTTATGCTCTAACTGATAAGGAAAACTGCTGTTCACTTCAGACTCAAAGGCTTCAAAGGCTCAGTTAAACTAAAAGCCAATTTGAACCAGTTCTTGGTTCCATCTCTTAGTTTCAGCGCCATCCTCATCACGATGAAGAACTCACTAGGGTAAGTTTCTGATTTTGTTTTTCAACACTGGAAGAAAAAAAAAAAATCCACAGATACACCAGAAAAAGCGTGGAAACATTACAGATTCCGGAAGATGAGTTTTTGTTAGAAGGAAAGGCTTAGGAAAAATAATGATTGAATGAAATGGCACTTCCTAGATTAGAATTCATGTAAACTTGTTCACTTCCTTACCCCCTACCAAAACAGTTAAGTCCTTTTTCTGAGTAATATTTTTTGAATATAGTAATAACAAAAACAACCAAGCAACAACAACAAATAAAACAACAAAACACTGATTTGAAATCTTTCTTTTCCTCACAAAAGCCAAGATGCAGCCAGCAGTTTTATTTATTTATTTCTATTTAAGTACCATGTTGCCTTTCTGGATTGGTCATACTTCATGTAAGAATGATACTTACCTGAGCTAAAGGTTTTGAACTGGGATCCAGCTTAGATCTGTGGATATCAAACTCTGCACGTTTATGCCAAAACCTCCAAGCGTCTAAAAGATTCCTGTAGTTCTCAATCCAGTACTGAACCCTCTCATCTTTAAGTACTTCTGAAGGAGAACCCTAAAGAGAAAGGAAAAAAATGCCAGACATAACACTGAACACACACAACACAAGTTATTCACTTTTTCAAAAGGCTTTACTAGTACATAATACAAAATATGATACATAATAGCAAAATTTGCACAGAGAAAGATGATATTTGGAAAATTTGCACAGAGAAAGATGATATTTGGAAACACTTAACACAAGATTGATAAAAGTTTTCTTCAGTTTGCCCTTCAGGTTGAGAATGCTCCTGCTGCTGATCTCCTAAAAACTGGGATTATACATTTCTGTAGCACACCTGAGTTCATATCATTACTGTGGTTACATCCATAGTCAAACACAGCACTGGTAGTAACTCCAGCTGTTCCGTTAAGGACCAAGATAAGATAAGCTCAAAACAATAAATAAAAGCAACATCCACCCAAAGACAAAAAAACCCTCCACCTTATAGCAGTCCTCTAACAAAACCCTGGAAGCAAAAAAGCCTATTTTGAACCTATCAGAAAATGCTGAAGTAGTTCAACTATTCAACTGTTCGGCTATTTTTTCTGTCTTCCCCTTGTCTTCACTTTCTCTGACTGAGACAGCTTGAATATAGACGTTTGTAGTTATCACGAAGTATTTCAGATGACTGCACAAAACAGGCAGGCTATATATTGTCAAAATTTACTACTGAATATACTTCTCAGTTCACAAGAATCAACTGCTAAACAAACTATGTAAAGATTCATTTTTGAGTGAGAAACTAACCTGTAACATGCAATAGCTTGCTGTCTGGACATCACCAGTTCTGTCAACATAACTTTCCATCAGGTCCACACCATCTTTTGTCAGCCCTGTCAACAATATTCCTTCCAAATTCCCAGCATCTTTCATTTCATTTGTCAGCTTCTCAATAAATCTGTTCAGCTATAAAAATAAAAAATAAAAGTAGTTCTGCTGTTTGTACATCCCCATGTAATTCATTTAATGCATACAGCGAAGTTTTCTTATATTTTCCTTAAGAGCGTCCTTTGCTAACAGCATATACTGCTTCCTGCATGTCACACAGTAAAACATCTATTATATACTAAGAATTTAAACATTCATGTACTTTAAACCTCCTGATGCAAAGAATAAAAAGGAGGTCACCAGTTCTTCCACATGCCTCTGTGAATTTGAAGGAAAACATTCCTACCGTAAAATACAGGCTTTTTTAAAGAGAAAGTAAATGTCTGGGCACAAATACCAAATACAAATACTGTCCAGTAAAACATTTAGCTAATGTGATATGATTTTTAAAACTAGCAAGTATAGAATATTATTTACTTTAAATAAAGAGAGGGAGAAAAATTATATCACAGCTTATATCCTACTGTGAGGAAAAAACAAATCCCTTATGATTCCCCTCCCACCGTGAACTTTCATCTCACTAAATAAACCCCAGCTTAACAGTTTGCTTGAATGTGTAACCATAGACTTACCTGAGCATCATTGAGGAACTTGCAAGCAAATGCCACCCTGTCTCGTACTGCCACGTTATTTTCATACTTTAGAGAGAAAAATGGCAATGTCACCATCACACGCCTATTTCCAAATTTTCAATACACCTCTTCTAATAGTCAAATCTTTTAGAAATCAAAGTTTTCAAGTCAAATCAAGCTTTCCCATTGGCTGCCAGGGCACATTACTGGCTTGTTCTGAATTGCTGTTACCAGTATCAAGTCCTTTCCTGCAGAGCTCCTCTCCAGCCACTCATCCCCCCGCTTCTGCTTTTATCCAGCACTGCTCCACCCCAGGCGCAGACCTGGCATTTTCCTTCATTAATCTCCTTGCCAATACTGATGGCCCAGTGCTCCCATCTATCAGGATTCCCTTTGTAAGGTCTGTCATCCCTCCAGACAGTCAGAGCAGCAACTCTCAGTTTGGTACTATCAGCAAACTTGCTGAGGATGTACTTCACTCCTGCATCCAGATCATTACCCTCTCTCCTGCTTTCTTCCTACCAGCTTCTATTAATTTGATAACATATTTCTAATGGCTTAAGAATTCCATGCTAAAAAAGATAAACAAAAACCCCCTAAGAACAATGTCAATTATGTTGGATGTTTTGACTGCCTCGGCATATATTATGTAGTCTTCACATTGACACAATACTAATGCAAGAACTCTGTTTAGAAGATAAAGATGTTAAGTGAGACAAAAATATAAGATCTAAGCTGATTAATTCACAGAGTCTTCAACACTACCAACACCTGTACATATATGCGTGTGCCTATTATTTAAAGAAATTTAACATAAATTTACTCACCAAAACACCATCGTATGAACCGGACTCACTTGTCAGAAAAGCAAACATAGCACACAGGTAGGGATTGTTCAACTGCAGTCTTAGAGTACTGCACATTTCTCTCCAAAGTGAGTTCTTCTCATCTGTGTAACCTGACAGAGCCATTGCTACTACATTAAGATTCAGATCACCTGGTTTATTGAAAAAAAGAACAAATATTTTAAGTTCAAGATTCAAAAGAAAAAGGACATACAAGAGTTTGAAGTTAATGTTTCCTAATATCATTACATTTATTTCATCTAAATATTCTCCTGTCAAAAAAAAAAAAAAAAAAAAAAGTTTCCTTTTTTCTAATTCAAACACAACCAGTCCCACCACTTTTGAGTGTAACACTTCTGTGGTACGCATCAATACATGCAATATGTCGTAATTACATAGTAAGGCATACTACAGTGTGAGGAGTGAAAAGATTAGGATTTGTCACATTCTGAGGCTCCAATACAGCTAATTCAAGGACTGTAATAGACAGCGGGCATATTTTCCAAAATCCTGTTTATAGAAGCATCTACTCAGGTGATGTACCTCCAAGAGAAAAGACACAAAACACAATACAAACCTTTTCCTGAGGAAGCACCTTTATTTAGGATTTGTATTGCCCGCCGTATGTCCAAATTGAATAGTGCTACAGCAGCAGCTCGCTCCCAGTCTCCTTCCTGTTCCAGTGAACTTAAAAAAGGTTCCACATCTAAGTCTGTTCCCTTCTTTATCCAGCCACAGAGCTGCAAAGCCAAAGATCTCTCCTCGCTCAGATACTGAATAATATCTGCCTGTCTATCAGATCCACTCCTGCTGTGCCTGAGGTTCTCTGTTGTTCCTAAAATGGGAACAATATGTTAAATTACGCTTAAACCACAATCAAAATTGCAACCGCAACATTTGATTTCTTCCATAAAATAGAACATAGAAGCCAAGCATCTTATTCTACTACTAGATTAACATCACTAATAACTACATGGTAAGGAGCAGCAGACACAAAATGATTTTATTCTGATCTCCTAAAAGTCACGCAACTAAACTTGACACTCACTCCCTAAGTCTGTCTTTCTTTCCTCTTGATCCTAAGATTGTGGAAGTTCCTGTTGCCATGACAAGACTGAACAGTGTGTTCAGCTTGAACATACAGTCAAGCACCTGCTCTACCAGATCTCCTTAGCAAGCATCAATGTGATAGAAACTTTCCCAACACTCAACAGTTGCTTTTGTTTGAGGGTTTTTTTCCACCTCGAGCAGATCAAATATTAATAAGACCTTTACTGAATAGAGAGGACAAGATTCAAATAAGAAACTGCTAAAATATACCTCAGTGAGCGTAAGAGGCATAATAGGTTACACAATGAATGACTGCCACTTCAAAATAAGGTAGCTTCTTTAAACATACAAATGTACTTTGACTACAGTAAAGTCAGCTTTCTACAACTACACTCCCATGTAAAACTCCGAAAAACACAACAGTTATGCAGGGAACAACACTTTTTGGTGCCATAGTCAACAAGTAAATGTTTGAAATAGGTCAGCTGAAGTTCTGCCTCTGAGGTTATTTTGTTCTTCTGATGATCTTCAAAGAAAACAAAAAAATCAGGAAGTTACTGTAACATAAACTGTTCACTTTCATTTCTGTACTTACAACATACATTAAAACACAGACTGAGAGACTTGATGTATTTCTACAGCCTCCTTCAACAATTTTTAAAGACAAACACGAGTGCTTCATTTTGCAAATATATTGTAATATAACTTATCAAAGTTGCAACATTCTTACCCAAAGATGACTTCACAATTGACTTAATGCCAGCATAAACTAGGGGACCTTTGTTTCCTGTAAGTTTTTGATCCATATCTTCAGTATACTGCTTCATGAGTATTAACACGTATAGGAAGCTTATTTTCTTTCCAAAGAATTTGAAAAAACACTTCTTTAAAGTTAAAACTCACATTCTGTTAATGCAGGCCTTTTACAGCACATTACACTGCATTTAGACCTTGAGGCATTTCACACAACTGGTTTACACGTAAAGGGTGCATTACTTCTTTAAAATATAAACCACGGTAAAATAAAGGATATAGTGCAGGGTGTACCAAAGTGATTTCAGCTGAGGATCTTCATTTCCAGCTAGGAGGTGATTTCTCCAAACTTGTTCAGTATCAAGACCATACCTTGATAAAGCTCGGAGCCGCATTTTGGTGGCTATATCCTTTTCCAAGGAGCTGGCCTTTCCTTCTTCTGTACACTCATATAAATGTCGTCCACAAGCCCACATTAAGGATGTCACTGGACTCCATGCAAGAGAAATTCTCTCGAAAACTGTGAAGTCGGACATAGTTCTATTGGGAGTCACAACCACCATCCGATTTTGACTTGTGGGATGCCAGGCAAATGAGGCAATGTAGTTTTCACACGGCTGGACGCTCCTTTCAATTATTGTAGGCTCAGTTTCATCTCCAATAGGTGTGGGAGTATGCTGCATGTCATACAGCCTAATGATATTACTGTCCCTTGTTAAAGTAGCTAACAGCCCAGTTCTTGTTGGACACCACGCGACTTTTGTTAAAGGTTTTGGTTGCTCTGTCAAGGTCAAAACAGGCTTTTCAAACTTTCTTAAATCCCATATGGCAACTTGGCCTTCATAGAAGGAAGCTACACGATCATGGAAATATGGATCAACAGTTACTCCTTGGACAGCTTTGGTATTTACAAATATTTTTTGGCTCGTATTCCTCAGATCAAAGATAGCCAGATTGCGATGCATTCCAGCTAAAAGAAGCTTCTGATCCCGTGGAAGCCAGCAAAGGGAGAGACAAGCATCGTTCTGTCCTAATTCATACAGTGGCTTTGTTACCACCAGTCCTGCTTCCGGATCTCCTGTCGAAAGTCTCACTTTCTCTGTAGCAACTGCAGTCTCTGGAGCATATTTGCTACTGATATCCCAGATCAATACTGAAAAGTCAGCCCGATGTTTGTCTAATCCAGCAGCAAGCCAATTACTATCTAGTGGGTTCCATGCCAGGGTGTTGCACTGTCGTGCATGCTTGGGAACAAACTCTTTCCCTATCAAATCTTTATATTTTGAGTTGTGATCTTGACCAAGGCTGGTAAGCACCACCCGACCATTGGCCTGTCCAACAGCAAGAAGACATTCAGGATCATACTTGGGATACCAAGCAACACATTTCATATACGGTGTATCTGAATTTATTGACAACAGCGTGGCTGTAGTTTCTTCTGATAAACGCAAGGACCCTGCCTTGAGTTCTGAACTTACAGCAGATTCAATGTGATAAAGGCTCAACTCTGAGTCACACACAACAAAACGGTCGACATGGTGCGGGGCCCAAAGAATATCAGGTTTGGAGCCGCTCATGTTTAGGGTGAGTTCATCAACAACTTAAACTCTTGTAAGAAGATTCTGGTGACATCCATTCATACGAAAACTGTTGAGAAAATGATTCATAGGAATGTTATAGAGAAACAAATTTCTTTTTCATCATTAAAAACAACAACAAGAATATTGTTCTACATTGTTTTTAGCCCAAGTTTATAGCGTGCACACATTCAAGGCCAAAACTTTAAGCATTTCTCACATTAAGCCACTTCTCCCATGGCATCCCCTGTTTTTGCTCAGATACACTGACTGAGGCAGAAACCACACAACAGTGTGTTCCATCTACAAACCAACAGCAGTGTGTTTACAACCTCCATACCAGTATTGCTTGCTTATTATGGGAGAGAGCATTAACCCAAATGTGATGCAGCATGATGCGTGGGTGTGCTGCCAGAAAAGGGCCACTCCCTAAAACACGTAGTAGAAAACGTCTCTGCCTAATTGAATTGCACTAATTCACCGATACTAGAGCCTGTCTGCCTTGTTTAACATCTCATCTATCACAGAATCACAGAGTGACCCGGGTTGGAAGGGACCTCAAGGATCATGTAGTTCCAACCCCCCTGCCTGGCAGGGCCACCAAACATACACATTTACTAGATCAGGTTGCCCAGGGCCCCGTCCAACCTGGTCTTGAACACCTCCAAGGACGGGGCATCCACAACCTCCCTGGGCAGCCTGTTCCAGGGCCTAACCACTCTCCTAGTGAAGAACTTCCCCCTAACATCCAACCTAAATCTTCCCTCTTTTAACTTAAAACCATTTCCCCGTGTCCTGCTATTGTCAGCCCTTTCAAAGAGTTTACTCCCCTCCTGGGTGTAAGTTCCCTTCAGGTATTGAAAGGCTGCAATGAGGTCACCCCGCAACCTTCTCTTCTCCAGGCTGAACAAACCCAGCTCCCTCAGCCTGTCCTCATAGGGGAGGTGCTCCAGCCCCCTGATCATCTTCGTGGCACTCATCTATAACCTACAAGGTCTTACCCTTCTTGAAGATTTCTATAAAGCTTTACACGGTTCATCTCATTCTGCAGCTCCCAGTTCCACCCTCTGCCCCAGTGACACCAAGTCTTTGCATGTGGCCTAGCAGCACACATAAACACGCTGTTCTCTGATAGACGCAGGAGCCATACGGCCAGAATCCTCACACATTACTACATACAAAGGAAACGACCTTGTGATTCCAACAAGCTTTTCATAAGGCTGGGGAAAGGAAAAGATTTACCGGACTGGGAAAGAACAGAGGGAAGCAGTTGCTGCCTCGGGGCATCCCCTCATCCCCGCTGTGTGCTCTCAGCGCTCCCCTCCTCCCGCCTCAGCCCAGCCAAACCTCCACCCGGTCCGGAGCCCGGCCCGCCTCACCGCTCTGTGGGTACGAGGAGCCGCCGGGGCCTGCAGAGAACCGGAGCCACCGGCCGCGGGGAACAGCCACAGCCGGGCCGCGCTTCCGGCTGCGGGGCGGAAGGGAAGGGAGAACAGCAGCACTTCCAGCAAGCTCCTTCCGCTGGTCGGGAACGCGCTCTGAGTTCCGGGTTAGGAGGGTGCGCAGCAGGTGATAGTTCTGAGTATCAAATTAACGGCAATTTGTGCACTAAATCCCATCCGACCACTCCGAGCGTGCGGCCTAAAATGTGGGGAGGCTCTAGGCTCCATCTGCTGGTCGTTGGATGAGGGCTAGCGCTCATTCTCACTGTCAACTTAGAACTTTTCATGGCTGACCCAGCCGAGGGATGGGATGCCATTCAGAGAGCTGGGCAGGATGAGCAGGAGGCCCAGCTGAACATCGTGAGGTTCATCAGATCCCAGTGCAGGTCTTACAGCTGTATGATGGCAACCTGCACTATCACAGAATCACAGAATTATCAAGGTTGGAAAAGACCTAGAAGATCATCTAGTCCAACCATTACCAATACTTCCAGGCTAAATCATATTCCTCATGACCACATCCAAGCGTTTCTTGAACACTCCCATGGTCGGTGACTCCACCACCTCCCTGGGCATTGTATTCCAATGCCTGACTGCTCTTTCCGAAAAGTAATACTTCCTAATGTCCAGCAAATGGACATTATATACTTATACAATACTATCAGTACCATATGGGGGATGTAAGGATAGAGCAGAGCCCTACCAAAAAATAATGGGGTCACTCATGGATGGCAGCAGGACGTGAGCCAGCAGTGTGCCCTTGGAGCTGTGAAAGTGAAAATGGTCTCCAAAAATATCATTTGAGTTACTTCTCACAATCTGGGGGCTCGTCTGGGAGCCATCACCTTTCAGGGGTCTCTGACTACCATGGACAGGAGAGGTGCACCACACTGAGCTTAGTGGTCCCATCAGGAGTGGTGGGTACCTCCCCAGAACAGCTGACTAGAGACCAAAACTTTAGAGCCACACCACGAAAGTTTGAAAAAGGGGAGAAGGTATAGGCACAGAAATCGATACATAGACCTGTAACTTCGAGTGCAGACCAAGGTAAGAGAATTTTGGCCAAAATACTGGTCTGACAAAGACTGGGGATGTCAGACTTTGAATTCACATGTAAACAATAAAACTCCTTTCTCTGAAACAGAATCAGTATTGATTTCTCTAACTTCCCATTTTCCAAGTCACTTTCCCCATTCCAGTCTGAGCTGTTTATGACAGGGTTACATTAATCAAGGCTTTATAGTTTGACCAAGAAATGAGTATTTACTTTATGAGGATCAGACAGTAACAAAGGAGTGGAAAGAGTTATTACAGGAGATATTCTCTCTCATGAAACCTACCATCTCAGTCTTTTACTATATTAGTCTTTAGCTTTCACCTTCTGTTACAAAGGGATGTGTGTTATACTCTTACACTGTAGGCTTATGTTATGTTATACATATGACCCCTCTGTTTTACAGTAGTTTTGTTTACTAATTGTGTTCTGATTAAAGGCTGAATAAGATGCCCATACTTATCATGATGCATAATCGTGTACATACACCAGAGGGCAGAATTTAGACAGCATAAATAATATCTCTTTATGTTATATTTTACACACATTTAATTTAATTTGACTCAGCAGCTAAATGATCATTTGCTTGGTATACAGCAGTCTTATTTTTGAAGACTCTATGTTGCATAAAGCATGAATAAGAATGTCACTGAATTAATATACCTCGGGCAGTAGAAAAGCTGTTTGATAAAAACCGTTTGAAGTGTGTACTTCAAATAGCTGTGTTTCCTAACAGGATACAAAATCTGCAATGTATTCCAGTGAATGTTGTCATTCTTATCGTGTGAAGAAAATACTGTAAATTTAAGGCATTCAGATCTGGTTAATATCACTGATCAAGCAGAACCAAAACATCTTCTGTATTATATGATATATGAAAAACATCTGTATTATATGATAGTCACCTTCTTTCTTGGTTTTATAGATCTGTATCATGTTCACAATCAGTTGTGGTCATCCAAGTGAAAGAATTGTTCTTCATCCAGAAGCTCTCACATCTCTGTAGCCTTTCTGTTTCTTTTTATTTCTTCTGTGCCATTTGAGTCACTGTAACTCAAATATCAGACGGTATCCACATTCTCTCTGATCATGCATGATAGTGTAAAATTTATTGACCAATGTCTTATTATCCTCTGTTTCAGTCTGGTAGGGTTATCTGCCCTGGTAATGGAGTTCTGAGAGGTGGAGTGTGAAAGGTCACTAGCTACAGTGGATACAGCGAGCTGCTATGGCACACTAGGGATAAAGTGCCTACGCTGTCAAAGAGGTTAAAGCTGTTTTGTGTGAAAGTTATGCCCAAAGGGATTTAGAACTTGCCATCTGTAAATTCATTTCTCAATTTAAAATGTACAAGAAAAGCTCTGAAGGTAATGCCTCCCATTTGGGCCTACTAGACATTTAAATACATTCATATCGCAGAATTTGAAGGTAATCTGAATGTTCAAATGCTCTGGATTTTATTACTTCTTTCCGTCCCTGATCATAACTATTATTATTTCTTTCAAGAAGAATAGAATGTTGTATCTGGATTTATATGTGCCTTGCAAGTTGTCTGTGAAACAATTAAACTGAAGCTGGTTTTCTTTGGATTGTACTTCCTCTTTAATCCCAGACACTCAATGGTAACTTCAGTCCTCTCAATATTTCTCTTTATTGCAGTGCTACCAGGTGTCCCTCTTCAAGCCTGAACTCAGGCTGTAAGGGATGCTATGCTAATGTCACATCTCTGGTGTAGCCACTGCTGCCTGGAGAAGCTAAAGAGGTGTGGCTGACAAAGTTAATAGGTAAAGATATGAACTGTTTAGAAGCAAATATTTTAGTGTGAAATTTCAGCCATGTAAAAAGGGGAAGTACTTGTGCTCCCAGCTGACTGTCCCTTTAACAGTGGGGCTTGGTCTCCCACTCAGCACTGGCAAAATGCCTGACTGTTTTCATTTAAATTTTGGCCAACTGAACAGGAATAATGGACCATAAAAGATCTTGAGGGAAGATAGAGACATTTACAAGTGGATAGGCTATTTATTTGCAGTTTGTTTTCCCATGCTGTGTAACCTACTGGACATGCTTTCTATGCTGACAGCTCATTCAATCCACAATTTGCCCTTTGAACACCTTTGAAGGTAGGAGACTTAAAAGTTATTTCAATGTACTTTTAGACGACTGCACTGTAAGATTCTACTAATCTGAGATGTAACTGCTTGATAGAATTGGAGATAGAATTTAGGAAGGACAGCTACATTTGAGGTATTATTGGTTACCATTATTAATGGTATTTCAAACTGCTGTAAATTAAAGGCTTCTCAAAAATATCTTTTAATGGAGCACAGTTTTCTCTAGAAATACATTGAATTACTGACTTAAATATTGCAATATTCACCTTATTAGTGTATGTTGTCATAGAATTCTACTCTCTTTACAAACAATATTGCACACATTCTGTTAGAATAATGTACGTTAATGGTACACTCATACTGAATTTCACAGCTAAGCCATTGTTTATTTGTAAGAAGTTGTACATGCTGATTCTCCAGCTGTTGGTAATATATGTGTATCATAAAACTCTCAGATCTATTTATTCCTAAGAATTAAGAATTTCTAGAAATCAGTTAAATTTTTAATTTCCTGTAATATCTCTATTTTAATATAAGTAGATTAATAGCAAAATATGTTGAGAGCAACATCAATTAATTTCAATTTCCTTTATTCTATTTTGTTGTATGTTCAAACTGAAAGTTAAAGGTAGCACTGATGTTTCTAACTGAGAAGTGGGCACTGTGTTCTACCCATAAATCTTCTCTAATAAAATACGTTCTAATATAAATGAGAGCCAGTTGGGATTGCACTGCCTGCTGTGCTTAAACCACCTACATGATTATTATTTATAACTGTTTTCACTAAGTTGCCTCCAGATTTGTGCTTCACACAAATGCATTTTCTGTCTGTAAATATGTGTATTTATTTATTTGTATTTATTCATGGAGTGTTCACAGATCTTATTCTTTTTCTTTAAACAGGAAGCAAAAGTCATCTAATTTGGGATACATGTCATTATGAGGAAAAAACTTTCTTTCTTTTGCTTTCTATTCCTGGCTGTGGCAACAAACCAGACAGCAGATGGGCAAAATAAAAAGAAAGGAAAAAAGTCTTATTCTGTTGTACAAAGTGATGAAGGTAAAACCATTTCCTTAAATATCTGAGTTGACCATATTGCATATCTCCTTACGTTTAAGAATAAATACGAATGCATTTATAAGTGCCATTTATTTTGATTACTGGTAATAAAAATATGGAGTTGTATCCTGCGTTTTCTTGGCTAGGAACAATTTGACCTATCATTTTAATGGACACAATTCTCTCTTAAATGATAAGGTGCCTCTTTTTCATTTTGAATTTGCATGTGGAAAGTTTGTACTATTTGAGCAAAACCAATTAAAATTCTGAACCATTCCCATTAAGAACTTAAATTGAAAGTGTTTGTCTGTAGATTGTCTTTAATAATACTGACATGAATTAAAGTAAATTCAATTTAATTACTTGACTTTAATAGAATTTATTGGCATTTACAATTAAATTCTCTTCAGAACATTACTGAAAAGATAGGAATTTGGGGGGAAATGATTTGAAGATTGGGATTGTTGCGGAGTGTCTGTAATGCAGGTGTGCCCATTACTCGTAGATTTAACTTCCTTGTTCCATTGCAGGTGATTTGTGTCTCATTGATATAGTCTTTATCATGGACAGTTCAGAAAGTGCCAAAAATCAGTTATTTGATTTGCAGAAGAATTTTGTTTTAAGCTTAACTGACAACATTTTCCAGATGAAGCCAGTTAAATCTCAGAAGTACAATGTCAGACTGGCAGCCATGCAGTTCAGCAGCACAGTCAGCATTGATCATCCTTTTACAGCATGGAAAAACGTGCAGAATTTTAAAGAGAAAATCAGGGCTCTGGTCTACATTGGCCAAGGGACCTACTCCTATTATGCAATTTCCAATGCCACTCAGCTGTTCAAAACTGAAGGTCGTGAGAGAAGTATAAAAGTGGCTTTCTTGATGACTGATGGTGTGGACCATCCAAACAGCCCTAGTGTCCAGGGTATAGCCTCTGCAGCAAGGAGTCTTGGAATACACATTTTTACCATCGGCCTTTCCAAGAAAAATGTTAAGGAAGAAAAATTGCGCTTGATATCTGGTGATTCATTCTCCAAAAACGTCTTATGCCTGGATGACCAGAACCTGATAGTTGATGTAGCGCTGGAATTGGTAAGTAATGCTGTTGTAATATGGTCCCACATCTGTCCACAATAAATTTCCTTTAATTTTGTCAGGTTAGTCCTGAAAGCAGTGCAGAGATTTGCAGTGAGGTACATGACACTTCTAAAATATTTCTCCTGTTACAAGTATATATTTTACCCCTATGAATTCATATATTTACAAAACAAAAATTCATCAAAGAGACCTAAGGGAATAGTTATGTTGGAAGAAGTAGTTTTGTAGTTCGTGTCTCTGTGTTAAACCAAGAGTTGGGATCGAGTTGGCTTCTTCTTTCCAGACACTTTCCAAGAAGATGTGTGCTTGAGCAATGATAGCACAGCAATGAAAGGACAGGGTGTTCCCCAGCACAAGGAGTGTGTTTCTGAGCATGTGGTAAAACTTCAGCAGTTTACTGGTGCTGTCATGCATAACACTGATAAAACACTGAGACATGGAGCACCCCCCCTTCTCATATCGGAGAATCATTTCTTGGTGACTAGTTTCGTAGAATAGTTGTTTCCAATGATGACAGATGAAGGTGTTCATATTCTTTATCATTTACCTTGGGAATTCTGTAAACTAGAGAGGGAAAATAGTTAAATTAGTGCATTGTTAAATTAATTCTATGCAGAAATAATATTTTATTTATTTATTTATTTATTTATTTGCAGGAAGCCTTACTTCAGAAGAAAGTAAGTTTTTTGAGTTTTACTCTTCTTAATCTCAGTTACTCTTATTAATACTAGATGGTGACTTTTCTTCCTGGTGTCTGTTTCTCCTGTAAAGCAACAGTGTTGCCAAATGAATCACCCTTCCCTTCCTAAGTATAGTTTCTCCCACCCTGTTCCTGATAAATCTTCAAGTTCCATTTGGTTGTATTGGTAGTAAGGCATCAAAAACATTACCTTCTGAAGTGGAGAAAGAACACTACAATGCATGAAAGTTCATTAGTTGTCTCACTAGAAAACAACAGCAATGGCAGAACTATCCAAAAATCATGTGCATTTTCACAGTACTTTACACTATGTATATGCAGTTTTAAATATTTTTAGTTACATCAGTAACTAATTTGTGTTATAAATGAAGTTTGGAATTAAAAAAACTGATTTTGGATGGGCTATACTGAAGTATAATGCTGATTATAAAGGAAATATTTATTAGTATATCATGATTTTTATGTTTTCTAATGTGTCAGTAGGCAAAAGCAGAGTTTTTGCTTAAGAAATCTGAAATAACACATTTGAAAATGTTCTCCTTAATGTCTCTGTTAACCTTTTAGTGTATGCAGAAGAACTGTGTCTGTGAAATGGGAATAAAAGGAGACAAAGGTGATCCTGTAAGTATGCATTCATGTGAAAAACCTTGAGGTATCATAGTATGTCACTGACATCTCTGGAAAGGTTGCTGCCATTTTAAGAGCTCAAACAAAAAATCTGTCTGTAATCTCATACTGTCTGGGACACATCTTTATATTACTGGCTAAACACCGTGGTTAAAAAGGTACATGATTTTGAAACTGAAATCAATAAGTTATCCTTGAAACCTGCAATAAAGTGTATTTGTCACTGAACACTGCCAAAAAGAAAAGCACCACAGATAACTTATAATACTTCTTTATTTATTTGCTTATTTATTCATGCTAAGTGGAGGTTGTGTCACATGTGTCATGCCTGATTCAGTGTGGATTTATCCCTTAGCTTATTCCAGAAAAATTTTGCCAGCACCAAATCTGTAGTCTCCAAGGAATTGGAAATTTTATCCTTACTACTGTACTAACTATCTGCTCTATTTCAGGGTGATGCTGGAGGCAAAGGGGAAAGAGGCGAACCAGGACCAAAAGGAAACAAGGTTAAGAGAGTTTTTTAAAAATACAGGCAAATTTGGATCTATTTTTGTCCAAACTATAGAGGTAAAAATAGCAAAGAGATATGGTAAAATGTAGTTAAAAAACTGGGTTTTGCTATGAGACATTTATAGCTATTGGTCAACTATTAGCTGCTTTAATAGTTGACCAAGTTGTAATTGCTAGTCATTCAATTGTTTCTTTAACAGCAGAGATCTCTGGTTCTGTCTGAAGGCTTGTTAAGCTCCACAGAACTTTCTAACAACAAACAAATCTCTTGTATGGAGCAGCTTGCTCTGGTGATTGAGGTTTCTGTCATTAAAAAGCAGTAGCTCAGTTTTCTATATTGATACTAGAGAATAGTGTGTCCATAGTTGTATGACAAAGTGCTAATATTTCTAAATAGGAAAGACAATTTTAAATCTTTGAATAGTGTTCTAGGTTCTAGTGTAATAGTAAGAAATAAAAGAACAGTGCCTATTTCAATTATGTCCCTTTGCTTCCAATAGGGTGATGCTCAAAAAGGAGATCATGGAGATAAAGGTGAAGAGGTATGTGGGTACTACAGAGCTAACTCATATTTTTTTTCAGATTATCTTCCAGATCTTAAGGATACCCAAATTTACTTCCACTGAATAAAAAATATATTCTTTCATTTTTCACAAATACAATTTATTTACTTATTTAGAGCATCTAAGCTAGGCTTTGGCTTAGAGAAGCATCTGTTCTGATATGAACACATTGAAAATTACTTCATTCTACTCATGTGCTTAAGTGTAGAGTTGGGATGCCACTGACAAAACAAACTTTTGAGGCTACTTTTGGGAAGACAGTGTTGAAGATGTCATCACTAACAACATCTAAGTACTTCTACAATGGCTTCTGACATCTGGTATTTCTCTGCTTGAATTCTTGTTCATTCCTAGTAGAAAGATTAACGTTACACCACACACAAGATCAGTTCAGTTTAAAAATCCTGTTTAAATGTAGTGTATATCTGCTAAAAGTCAGGCAACCTGATGATATATTCACAGCCAATGTCATGACCACATAATACACATTTCTAAATTGGAAGATAATTACAAATTAAATGATTCCAGAGAAATATTTTAATTAATAATTAAACTTCTTAAACATATTTAGTTATTGTTTCTTTTCCTATGTAAATTAACAGTACATTATGCTTTTGCATTTTCTTTTATGATCCCCCCCCTCCCTTTTTCTTTCATTCTTTTTTTTTTTTTTTTTGTTATTTTTTGTTTTCAAACAGGGAGCTCCTGGTCATAAGGGTGAAAAGGTAAGATTTTTATAGAACAGATGGTCTATAAAAATCAATTATCACTTTATGACGTACGTGAAAGAATGGAAAGAAGAGCCTGTCTTGACTGTTTGTCATGAGGCCTCCCAGTGAAGTGAAACTGAACCAAAAATGTATGTAATTTATGTGACTTAGCAGACTGGTTTGTTGGAATAGAAAACAAAACAAAAAAAAAAAAAGTACAAGGTTAAAAATATAATCTAAATATTTTAAAAAAATGCCAAAGACCAGTGAAGAAGTTGCTAGAAAGAAGAAAGGTTAAGTGCTTAATACAGGTTAAATAGAAAGAATTTGACATTATTTGTTACAAATATGAGTAGATTTGTAATTGATGAGCTATTAAAAAAATTTCCACCAGGATGCTGACTTAAGCTAACTATTACATGACATGGCGCAGTTAATACTTGCCCAAAACAAATCTCAAGGTTGGCTCTTCAAACAGAGAAAGAGAAAATGTATTATTCAGGATCTTGTCAGATTCTAGAGCTGAAACTGACTAACTTGGCAATCATACCCAGCAGAGAAACAGAGATAATCTGATTTTGACTAGTAATTCTTCATTTCATATGCATATCACAATCGTTACTCTGGAAAATAGTGAACATTACAGTAATGAAATTGGGATATAGAGAGAAACAGGATCTTTGGAGGGAGCACAGCAAAGTGGAAAAATACAGCAAAGCTTGTTAGGTATTAAATATATTATCCTCTTACTTTGTAGGTTGGAAATTTTGTAGATATTTTCAGAGAGAAAAAGTATGCAACCTGAGTAGGGAACACCATATCTTTTGCAGATCATGCCTAGTGGTGCAACTCTCAGGTCCTCAAAATCTTGTGTTATTGTGCTGCTTGCAGAGATTTAAATGCATCTAATTTAATCAGGACATCTTGTTTAAATCTTAACATATTGATTTCTTATAAAGGGTGAAAGAGGAGAATGTGGATCCCCAGGACTAAAAGGGGAAAGAGTAAGTACAGTCTTTATTTCAACTGTTGCATACTGAAAAATACAGGACATATTCATTAAATAGCTTGAAAAGATTACTGTAAAAATCGAACCTCTTATAATGCTCTGGTATTACATATATATTTACACTAAAAATATTGTTCACAGAAACCAAACACCCAATTTACCGTATTCTTTTTCCATCTTGCATAAGAAATGTAATGGAGTACTTAATCTGAAGACTATCTTAACTGATGCCAGGCACTGTTTACAAAAGACTGTGGCATTGTAATATGTTAATCTGATTATATTTTTTGAAATATACATTCTTACTCGAATATATAAAGTTATATTGCAGTGGAAACAGGTTCTTAGGCAACCTGGACAACTTAAAGAAGGCATCCACTTGCCCATCTTTGCTGATATGTATTCATACCTTTATCCATTCCTCTTCTTTTAATCTAGGGTGTAAAATTCGTACAGTTGATTGTGGTTTTCATCTGGATATTACAGTCTGAAAGATGAAAAGGCAGTGCAGTCCTGGTAGAGACAATCACGTACGTTGAGCTAAAAAATAAAAGATCATGTGTATCCTTTAAGAAGTTGAGATTCAAAATGGCAGCAAGTGAGCCAGAAAATACTGAAATACCATTAGAGAATGTGAAATAGTTGCATCTCTCTGAGGAATAAAAAGAGGTCTTTACTTCTTACTTTCTTTATCCACCCAATATGTGAGAAATAGCATGAGGTTATGTGAAACATCTACTGAGATCAAAGGAAGTTGTCCAGAAGCTGGCATAGAACATAACTGAATCAGCCAAATAGATGTAGAAACCATATGCCAGTGTTGCTGGAAATGTTCTTGATTCATTTCTGTTGAGGACAGTGATGAAAAGAAATTTGACATCTGTAGAGGGTCAAGGATTATGATATATTTAGTGAACTAAATTTCCACTTCCATGATTCCCAGCTTCACATTCTGAAAGGTAAATTATTATTATTATTATTATTTAATGGAAGTAATCTCTTCTAAACAAAATAATCAGAAACAGAGCAGATATGGCAAAGAATAACTTTAATATTGCAGACTGGATTTTTAAACTGCAAAGAATTTGTGAAAGATTTGCGAGGAATCCACAGTAGCAATTTCCAGTAAGGACTTTTTCCATGGAGAAATAATAGCTAATGGAGTAGTAAAATATGGCATCTTAAAACTAATTCTGCAAATTCTTAGCATGATTCTACCTTTGAGCTACTAAGTTAGCTGAAGTTATTCTGGTATTAGCACCATAACTTTTTCTAAGATTCCTGTATGTGATATATGACTTGAAATTGAATTTCAGGACCTATGGCAAAGAGCAACCAGTTAACCAAATAGTCATTCATGATGTTAAGTAGCCATCCACAGTGTTTGTTCTATAAGAGAAGTATTTTAGCCATATATTGAAAATGGAATTAATGGTTACTGAGTACAGAAGGAAAACAGCGGTACTGTGGAGAATGAACAGACTTACTAGAAAATACTCGAACAGAGACATGCTGTAGTTTGCTTTCAAGTTGGTTATTGCAATTTCTTCTTCATTTGATAATTGAAATTTATCTTTCCATAGGGTTTGGAAGGCCCTTTTGGCCCTAGGGGACCTCGGGGGCCTCAGGTATGGGAAGTAAAAAATAGCAAATAGAAGAAAAAAACATTATTTTCTGCAAGTTTCGAACCTCTCTCAGAGTAACCTCCTCATATGTCATTGCTCCTAAAGAACCATTAGTGATTTAATTGTGTGAGGGGGCACAACAGTTATAGTAATGTCAACGACAGTTATAGTAATGTCAGGGGATTAAAATTAATCTCAGCTCATCAGCTGACAGAGTGATTTAGAAGAAGTGATTTCTGAAATATGGAGCTATAGTGTGGGGAGGCGGTGGCTTATTTTATTTTCTTGGGCAGAAGAAATAATGTGAAAATTATTCAGATTTGAAGTCAAGAACAGGAAACAAAAGTAAAGCTTTAGATAAAAAAGATGAAATTTTTATGGAGTAGTAAAATATATTTTCTGCCAGCATTGCTTATTGAATATTAAGAATGTGGTATCGGTATGCTGGGCACTTAACAGGATATGAGGCAGAAGCTGCTTGTCCTTCAGAGCTTAGAATTATGCTACGTTTTACTGTATGAATTTTAGGCCAAACTCAAGAGAAACATTACATGCACCTTCAAAGAAAACTGATTCAATTCTTTTGTGTAGGGCATCAGTGGACCTCCAGGTGAACCAGGCCTGAAAGGCATTCAGGGAAACAAGGTAAGATGTGGCTTTATATGTGTAGATGTCATATAAGAAGAGAGGATACAGGAAGTCTGTGTGGAATCTTAATATTTACTATCCTTTATTTTATTTTATTTTGGTTTTTTAATCAGTAATAGTTGTAGTGGTGTTCCTTGCACAGCAATAATATTATTATATATTATCATAGAGTGGTTTGGGTTGGAAGAGACCCTCATGATCATCTACCCTCTGCTATAGGCAGGGACATCTCCCACTAGACCAGGTTGCTCAAAGCCCCATCCAGCCTTACCTTGAATGTTTCCAGGGGAGGGGACGCACACAACCTCGCTGGGCAACCTGTTCCAGTGTCTCACCACCCTCACAGTAAAGAACTTCCTAATATCTAGTCTAAATTTACCCTTTTCCAGTTTAAGGCCATTTCCCCTTGTTCTGTCACTACATGCTCTTATAAAAAGTCCCTCCCCAGCTTTCCTGTAGACCCCCTTCAGGTACTGGAAGGCTGCTATAAGGTTTCCCAAGAGCCTTCTCTAGTCTGATGAGCCCCATCTCTCTCAGCCTGTTCCCATAGGGGAGGTGGTCCAGCCCTTTGATCATCTTTGGGGCTCTCCTCTGGACCTGCTCCAACAGCTCCATGTGCTTTTTGTGTTGGGGACCCTGGAACTGGATGCAGTTCTCCAGGAGGGGTCTCACAGAGTAGAGCAGAGTAGAGGGGCAGAATCACCTCCCTCGACCTGCTGGTCACGCTTCTCTTGATGCTACCCAGGATATGGTTGGCCTTCTGGGCTGCAACTGCACATGGCTTGTGTTGAATCTCACATCAATCAGAGAGATTCCAAATCCTTCTCCTAAGGGCTGCTCTCAAGCCATTCTCCACCCAACCTGTATCTGTGATTGAGATTGCCTCAATATACATCATAATATACATAATATACATCATCTGCTTGATGCATGGTAGTAGATGCACAAGGAGCGTTGGTTTAAAAAAATTTAATTACTTTTTAGATCATGATTATAAAATCTTGAGAATGAGCTTTTAAAGTCATTTTTTGTATTGCTTATATACTGGAAAAAACTCAGGACGGCTTTAAAACTAGTAGGGGTGTAAGGTCAGTTACACTGAAAATAGATCATTTGGAGATACTGACTACAGCTTGTGGAGCAAAACCAATTGGATATCTAATTAATGTAGACTGTCTTCTGATTTGTAACCTTCTGCAAATTTCATTATGTAATTAAATACAGTTATCTTGCCCATGGGATAGCTGTTAACATCGTTCAGTACAGAAAGCTCTCTTATTTATCAGTTTGAAAATGTGGAGTCTAATGACAAATATATTTTACCACAGGCAACAAAATTCGCATAGAGCAGTTTGACAAAGATGCAACATTCATATTTTGTTTCTTAGGCAACAAGTTAATTTGAAGATCCACAGAAATAAACTCAGATGTAGGAAGTATTTATGGTAAAAGGTCTGGAATACTGGCATCAACCACAATTTTCCTCTCCTGACAAGTGCTTTTTCATTCTTCTTGTTTCTTCATCCTTTTACAAAATGCTTGATTAGGAGATTTGGTACAGAATATTTCGGAAGCAAGGAAAGAAAGAAGGCAGCGGATCTGAAAGAAGCTATTCATGCATGTGGTGGAAAAGTCATGCCTCTCTTTGATTTAGCGGAGCAAATGGCAGTAATTTCTTAATTTGTCAGTTCACATTGGTGCGTACAGGATAGTAGACTACTAGATACCTTAACTAATTTAGTATTTAGTTAAATACTAAATTGTATTTGTTGTATGTTATTTGTTGTCCTGAAAATCTCTTCATACACTTACCTGTTAGTAGAATACACACAGCTCACTATAATTCACCTGCCCGGGTTCAGTATTCATGGTTTTTTGCTTCACTTTTGCTGCAGATTTTCACTATGAAAAAGAAAGTTTCCTTGTTTGTCAGCTTCCAACTCAGCAACCTTCTGGCTAAGTTTTATAGACAAGGTTTTTCCAGGATCAGACATCCATGAAAATAAAAACACTGTCAGAAAAGTCTAATTAATACACAGGTAATTATACTTAAACCTAAAGAATATAGAAAACAAAACAAAACATTTGTATGTTTAGTTTCTCTCTTCTCACTACCATGTGCCAAGGCCAACTTTTGGCATTTCAGAGCTTATTTCAGATGACTGAATTTTTTAATGATCAGTACAGATAACCAGTAGTTGTTTATAGCTTAATAAACACCCATTCAGCTACTAAAGGTCAAGGTCTTTTTTGGTTCAGACACATAGCGAACTTTCTAATATTTTGTTCTTAAGGACAGATTAGTCAGTTGCTCTTTTAAAATTAGTTTTCATGACACACAGTACAACATATCTGAGAAGTAGCAGTTATTTGTAGTTGCCATGGGTGAAAGAAAATAGGCTATTCTTAGTGCACTTCCTTCTACCCATGGCCTTTCCATGCTAATACTCTCTGCTTATTGAGCTGTCTTCACTGATTTAACAGAGATGAAGGCAGTTCAGTATGACATAAAACAGAACACCACTACTGAACATTTATGTTCATTGTTGGTGGGCCATGTTGAGGTTTGAAAGGGGAGATTCAGTTCCTCATGATACAAACTCCAGATCAAGCTCAGCCAACAGATGTTTCGGGTGTCTTCTGTGAAGTCTGCAGATCACTCCTGTATCTGCCAGTCCAGTCCATCCCCAGCCTCCTTAAGCACTGCCATGCCCCTTCCCCTACTTTTCAGTGTCTGGCAGCAGACACAGCTGGAGACAGTGCTGTCTATGTACTTCCCAGATGCTGCTGGCTCTGGCAGCCATCGGCAGGAGAGGATTGACAGTATTGCAACTTTAACTTGTCTGCTTTAATTTGACATGTCTGAAGCAACATACAATGGGATCCAGAACCACTGTCCAAGAAATTACTTGAAAGAAGTTTCATCTTTCTTTCCTTCTGTTATTCATTTGCATTTTTTATTCTCTCTTAATATGCTGACACTCAATTCTTTCTGGTTGCACTATCTGATACTGCTCTATCATATCGTTGGTGATCATTTGAATAGGTCTCCAAATCCCACTTCTTAGATTCACCTGCTTTCCAATCACAGCCTGTTTCCACATAGACCCCTAAGTTTAGGAGACTTCATATAATGTTGAATCATGCCCTTAATCCTTTAAAGTCTTTCTGTGGCACTTCAAAATCAATGCTTCTCTTTAATAACCTCTTTATTATACAAACCATGTCATCTTACTTTTGGCTTCTTTTCAAGGTCATGTAGGGACATACTGAAGAACATATATACTGACAGAATGCAGCTCCTAAAAACTCCTTTTCTATTAAGCGGATTTTAAAAAAGCTTTCTCTATTTGCATTTCTGCAAAGTTATTACATCTCAAACTCATCTAAATAGTTTTATTACCAAGTCAGCTTTTTCCATAAAGATAAAGGTGTCTAAAATGACAAATTTAAGCTGAATTTCTATAAAAATAGTAATACGTTAACTCATATCATGTTGATAAATAAATGATTAAATACATTTCTATTTAACCAAACACTGAACTTGCATGTTTGCAGAAAACCTACCAGTCAGGTGTAAAACATAATAATTTTAGAATAAAATTAAACAGAGAGGAAATTTTGCTCTTAGGAATTGGGAACTGACCGATTTCACTTTTTGTCTCCAATCTTCTGAACCAGTCATCATGGTCCTGTTCTCCAGGCATGTCCTGAGAAAATGCCCAGGGTAATTCTATTTGGTTTCTGGTTTACTTTGTTTTCTGTTGGTGATATTTCACTAGAAAGGCATTAAATTGTTACAGACAAGGCCTGTGTTGTCTTGTCCCTCATACTAATTCAGAATACCAGGAAAAAATACCCTTCACAGCTGTACTTAATGTGTCTTCTTAGAAGGCCGATGAGGGTCATTCACTTTAAGACATATTTCAGCTTCATCAACTGCAACATATTATCTGTATTGTAACAAGAAATGAAAACATACATCAAAGCATACTGTACATCTCGTCTAGGTATAGAACATGTAAAAAAAATACAAAAGACACGGAGGAAAAAACCCTAACCTTAACCCTAACCCAAAGTTAACACTCCAAATTCATTAATTAAACTTGTAGAATTTCAGTTTCCAGCCCTCCATTTGTTGTAAAGACATTTGACTCTGTTCTCGTAGGTGTATGCAACTCAGAATCTGTGTTCCCTAGCCTACAATATGTTTTTGCTGGATGACACAAAGTTATTATTTTGCAAACAAACAAATAAAAACCCCTACTATCTCACCAAAAGATTATAAGATTAAAAACACCTGAAAGAGAAATAAACAGAAAGTCAGCAAAGAGGAAACCTGTGCTTGGATTTGCTTCAGTAATATCCTTTATTCTTGCCTGGATTGACAGCAGTAGGTTAGGTGGCTTGCTAATAGATGGTATTTTGATTAAATCAATAGTATTTGCTTTTGTTAGGTGTGCTTCTCAAAGATCACATTGAACTTATTACAGGAAGGCACAGGATGTCATAAACAGACACAGTAGGTAAAGTTAGTGTTTTCTGCTGCTTGAAACAAATCACCTACTTGCTCTGTGAATATGATGTACTCTGCTGTAAGCTGCAATGCCCAGAAACATTATCCAAATAGAATCTCATTTCTCTACCAACATTTCTAGTAGCCTGTTCCGTGTAATTTAGGTACTCAGGTTCTACACAGCACTTAACTACATTGGCTAATACAGGAAAATAGCATCCTAATTGACTACGGCATTTGATTTTTATTGGATTTATTTTTTACTACATATACCATGTGGTTATGTTCTTATTAGAAGACACCTGTGTCTTTCAAAAGCAATAAAAGAAAGGTTATAGGGAAAAATGTGATATTCTAATATGGAAGATTTCATGCATCGTGATTTCCTTTCTAGAAAGGAAACAGAATCACCACATTTTTCTAGAAAACAAGGGTGTTCTAAGAATGAATTTAATGCCTTTAATTTAATAAATAATTTTAATGTCACAGAACTCTCAGTTCTAAGCTTTTGCTGCTTTTTTGCAAAATGAAAGTTCCTCATTGGGATCATCAAAGTGAGATGTAAAGATACACTCTTGCGTAGTATTCCTGGTGTTACATAAATGATTTGCAAAATGCATATGCTTGTTTTCAAGTTTTTCATTAATTTACTCAGAAATAATTGTTTAATTTCTAATGTAAAAATGCATTCTATACATTCTATAATCTATACAATAACATGAGTAAGGTTCTGTGACTGTCTTCAAGGCAGTTGAGAAAATCAGGGAGGGACTGACTATTCAAAAACAAAAATCAGTGGACAATTTGCAAAGAAAATGGTTTGCTTACACATTATAAAATTGGGGCATAAAATCAGACAGTGGATACGACCTGTGTGGCTGAGGTAGCCACTCCAGGTGTTCTTATATATAGGTATTCTTATGACTCTCACTTCAGAAATAACATTGGGGTTCCTTGTTTAAACTCTTAGACAAGCTACTGAAAAGAAACAAGCACATTTTGAGGAAATGAGGGAGATTCCTTACTGGAAAGACTGAGAGAACACATTTCAGTATTAAAGTGAAAGCCACTCTGGAAAATTTTATATGCGCAGTAAGATACTCAATTACTATCTAACATGAGGACTGATGTGTATTCAGACATCTGAGGAATGAAACAGTTAAGTTCGAATGCAGATATTCAATTAGATATTTCCCTGAAAATATCTTGGGGTAATACATTTATGCAAAATCCATTATTGCATTTTTCCCTGAAAACTTGTCCCAGACAAACTATTCCTGCTCCTTCTCTCATGACTTACAGATTCTTTCCTTGCTTATGTGGCAAGTTACATCTTTCCCAAGAGACAGAAAAATGCAGTTTCCTAGAAAAGTAGCATCGTTCCAATGTAGCGCAATTGGCTGAGAAATGTAAAATATCAGTAATATCTATTAAATATCTGTGTTTTCTTACATTGCTGTTTCTACTGTTTACTTTGAAAAGAAAATTATATTTGAAAGCTTATTTTTCACTTTATCTTAATTGTTATAGTTCAATCATTATAGCATTAAGGACTCTGAAATACAGTTTTTTCTGTTCCTTGCAGTGTGTACTTGCTGTCTTAAAAGCAAATACATTATTTATAGCAGTGGTAATCATAACAGACACTTTGCTGAGGGTTAGGCTGTTAATTATATTCCCCAAATGGTCTAGTTTTAATATGTTGAAATGCTGAGATCAGATCAAGTGAAATTTTCCTTCCTGTTGCTCTAGTTGATATTAAATGCAGCTTGAAGAAAAATCCCAACAGAGAAGTATAGTGGAATTCAAATAGTGCTCAAGTGGGAAAAAAAGTTGGTGGAGGAGGTGGAAGGCAGAATTTTACCTCTTATCACTGACAGCAATTAACTGTTTTAATCAATTTCATATTAACTCTAGCACCATGACTGCAGAAGATTAATACCAGTCTTATTGGTAATTTGTATTATTAATAATATGAAGTTTGAAAGACACTCTTTAAAACAGATAGAAATTAAGTTTCTTATTTTGCTTCCTGTCTGGGGAAGGTTATTTTTGTTTTCCAGTAACCTTCAGTCATTCTTCTGTATCAAAGAGTACAAAGTTTAACAAAATCAAAATTGTCATACTAGTCTAGATTCTATTTGTTCTAATGCCTCCTTATAATGTCTTTACTAATACCTATAAAGAAGGCTTCTGTGAGGCTGGTTAGAGGACACCAGTTTCTGGAAAGTGTAACGTTTTTTTATCATTATTATAAATGAACGTTTGGAAAAATATTAACTTCACTCAGACTCCCATTAAGACAGCACATGTATTAGCATAGCTCCAACACATGGGTGAACTTGAGAAGGAACAGATGATTTGTAATTGGAAGCATTCCTCATTGTCTTTGGAAGCTTCTGTCAGAAGCTGTTGTAAATATATATGAAATGCTTCCCAAACAGAACAAAGGGACATGGTTTATTGTTTCAGCTGAGAGAGGAGCCTGTATTCACCGAATGCCATTTGTCAGAATGGAACAAGTTCCTACATGATTTCAGGTTTAGCTTTGATGAAAGGAGTCAATGTGCTTAGCCTGGCCATGGCTGCCAACTCAGATCTCTGTGAGCGAATGTGTGAGAGGGATTGATGGGCAGAGAGCACAGGATGAAAGTACCATGGCAAAACAAGAATATGCGGCTGTGCCCTTGGGAAAACACAAGCACCAAGCTCAGCAGCAGCTACTGCTGGCTTGTGCACATGTGTGTGCACCATTTCTAGCAGTAGCAGGGTGAGAGGGCATCTCTTGCGGATGTGATCCCTGGCAGAGCCTACAGCTGCTCAGGCTGGAGGCCAGAGCTGGGATCCCATTCCAGCAGTTGTCAGCTCATCCTGCCAGCATGTGAATGGTTATCACACTGGCATGTTTTAAGCAAGTCTTGCAGAATACTAGAAGGAGGAGTGGGAGAGATTCTCAGTGGCAATGGGCAAAGTAGGAAGAGAGAGAAGCCAAGGCAATTGCTGTGCCACCTTCTGGACTTCCCCATCCCTAAAAAGAAACCGTATTGCTCAAAGCCTGTTGAATCAAAATGCACTAACTTCAGTAGTCTTCTGATGCAGGCTCAGAAATTGGGAAGACAGTGGTAGCCAACTATTTGTGCTGTGTCAGTGTTCCAGTCTGCCACATCCCATAGAGATGCTTTTGCCCTGGAAGTGGAGCACGCCATGGGGGACTGGGTGTGCCCTTCTACAGCCCTGAGATAGCTGGTACCATTCTGCACCTCTACAAACTGATGCACACTCAGAAGCTGAACTCCTATTAATACTTGAGTCATTGTAACCTGTCAACAGTAACAAAATTCAGTGGACAAAATTACTCCTTTTGGAAATGAAAACATTTCCCTAAAATTCAGCTAACTGTTCACTTAAAGGACAGCAGTGCTTAAAATAGAGTTTGTAAAGAGAATTAAAGTGAAGACCAGTACTTGCTTTAGTTGTATTATTCTTGGCTTCCTTTAAATTTCCTGCTGATGAGAAATAATAAAATTGCTTTTGATCAGCTGAATTTGGAAGGACATTATGTTCAATTCCAGATTTATTCCATGGGGGAACTGGACGTCCAGAAGATGGACCTTTTGAGGAGAAAAAACAAAACAGCTATGAAGAAAATAGGCCAACCATAACCCGGTGTACATCAGGCCCAGCAGCGCCAGCAGGGAGAGTTTGTCCCACTCTTCTCTGATGTGGCCTCACCTGAGAGCACTGAGAGCACTTTTGGGCACTGCAATATAAAAGAACATAAAACTGCTAGAGAGTATTTAAAGGTGGAGGTTGAAAATGGTGAAGGGCCTAGTGAGAAAGACATACAAGAAGTGGTTGAGTTCTTTTTGTTTGGTCTGCACTGAGCTCTGCTCTGTGTGACAACAACAGGGCCTGAGGGAACAGCTTGGAGGTGTCAGAGGAGGGAGGGGTGGGTGGGGGATAGAGTGAGGATTGTGGGCATGGAATGGGCTGCCCAGGGCAGTGGGTACAGCCCCAAGCTGCTGCAGTTCAAGAAGCGTTTGGACAATGCTTTCAGACATTGGGTTTGGATTCTGAGTGGTGCTGTGTGATGCCAGGAGATAGGCTCAATGGTCCTCGTGGGTCTTTCAACTCAGTTATTCTCTGATCCTATTACTCTAATATTTGTTCTATCAGTAAAGAAATGCATCATTTATGATACTCTGGGTACAAGTTGAGCTGGAACTCTGGTCCAAAGCCTTCATGAAAATAAATAGTTATTTAATCCAGACTGTAAGCTGTATCAAGAAATACATTCAACTTTGTTGCTGTATCCTATATTTTGGCAAGAGCTACATGCACAGAATGCACACTGAAGCAGTACAGATGCTTGTAAAATCCTATTACTTTCTCAACTCTTCTGGGTTATGTATGCTTTCAAAGTTGTACCAGCGTCCTCTGATTTTTTATCTGCCTGATAAGGATTATCTTTTTGATGCTGTGTTAACTTACTGAATTATGAAAGTGTGATCTTTTGAATAACCATTAATTTTCTTAGCTATTCTTCAAATTACCATATCGTTCTTTAATTATCCCAGACTATCATACTTATAGGGAATTCTAAGTTGTCTTTGAATTTGTAGATCTTCACTGTATGAACTTTCTAGAAATAAAATGAAAATGTATTTGAGGTGTGTTATTCTTCAGTTGAGATAAAATTATTGTGTTATTCTTCGTGCCTATAACATCGCAGATTGCAGATTGCATTAGTTTTCACTAATTATAATACTTGAATTTCCAGCTGAGAATTAATCTTCAAAGAATTTGTTAGTACTGAGTGATTAGCCTTCCTATGTGCTGGAAACAGTATGTATTTAAACACACATAAGCCCAGTGAGATCATGCTCGAGGTCCCTTGTACCAGGGTCCTGGGGCAAATGAGTGTGGAGATATCATAGCAGATTTACTGGAATTTCTGAACAGAGCAGTGTGGAGCCTGTTCACCACAGTGGTTGGAATCTGTGTGAAACGCATGGAAAGTGAATGTATAAGCAAATGTAACTCAGCTAACTGAGTTCGTTGTGTTTTGGAGAACTTTAAGTCTTTTAAGTTACAACTAATTGGAAATTAGCACTAGCTACAGAAAGTTTTAATCTGAGAATTGCTTCGGTTAAATTGGGTCTCAATAACGTTTTGAGACAGCGGTTTCAGGATGTATCCATCATTGTGTCGGGACTAGCATTTGTAGCATCAGTTTGTGATGGCAGGTACACCAGGCAATGAAGCTCACACCTTCAAAGGGTTTTATATGCCTGACTCCTGCTTAATATCTCCCAGTATCACTTTTGAGGGGATCTGAAGCTTGTTTTCTGTTGAAGATATGATGGATTTGTTGGAAAGTCTTTAAACCTATAAGAAAATTAGGAGCTGCTTCAAAAATGGCACTAAAAAAAAGTTATGCAGTGAAAAAATTTTAGTCCTATGTTTAAAACATAAATGCAGCTTGGTTTCCAAGTGAACATCTCTCTGAAAATAAAAGGAGCAAAGGAAGCACATACCAAATAACTGAATAAAGTCAGAACTGAAGACATGATTGGGAGCAAATATATTTGAAATGGTTTTTATCATCTTTATCTATTGCAGCAAATTTTATTGCTGGGATGCTGACCTTTCTTCTAACTTAAACATTCCACTGTAAAAGATTTTGTTTTTCAACTTAAAATACATATTTCTACAGCCCTAAACAATGGAGTGGACAGGTACTGTTTTCTTTGAGAAAAGAGACTATCACATTAGGAGCCTCCTTCCATGTTTTTTCTTCCAGGGAGAACAAGGACCTATAGGTCCCTATGGTCCTCCAGGAGTCCCTGGCATTGGAGAGCCAGGACCCAAGGTAAGTCTTAATTATACACACATCCTCTAAAGGGCTAACAGTGTACAAACATTTTTGGGTGAAAGTTCTCACTTCCTGTTTTAACTTCTTTTAATCTGAATATAAAACTTGCATAATATTCACAGGTTTGCATGTTTATATAGGATTGAGGTCTTTTGATCAACCCTAAATTTTAATTATGATTATACTGATATATATCAGACATACTGTCATTTAAATGAGGATTGAATGTGTGAGGTCATAGTCAAGCACTAATGAGTAAACATATTTCAAGGCATAGAAATACATCTCAATCATTGAAATATACAATCAAGTGACAGATTTGTCTTACTATGTCTTCACTAGTGAACCCATATTCTTTTGCCCTTTGCTGTTGGCATGAGGGCTAAAATACCATCTTGGATTCCAAGTGTTAACTGAAATGTATTTTCAAATGCCTCTAATTTATCTTTTATATTTGTTTTACTTCAAGAGATTCTCTGTGTTTGATTTCAGACCTTTCTGATGACATGATTAAGTCATCTATATAAAAAATGTTTTTCTTTTCAGAAGCATCAAATTGAACTAAAACTGAACTTTCTAATTATTTTTCACAAGGGTTCTCAAGGTCTAGAAGGTAAAATTGGACCTCCAGGACCTCCTGGAATTGGTGAGCCAGGAATAACAGTAAGTCATTAATATATGTATTGGAAGTGAAACTAAGTTAGCCTTAGTGAGCTTTAGTAAGGCTTTGTGATCAACAGCAGCTGCTGTACTGATTCCATAAACCCTCTGCATAACCTAGAGCAACAGGAGTATTTTTGGCTGTGCCAACCCTGTACTGAAACAGTAATTTTCTGTGGTTAACCAGAGCAGGAGAATTAAGTTATATCCAAATTTGTTCTGGTGAAATAAAAAATTATTTGGTCCCTGTGAGCAAGATTACAGTATTCAGTTTGCAGACAGACATGGAATTGTATGTTATTAGGTATACTCCTACTTTTCTGAGATAAGGATATATTTTTTAAAAAAAGTCTAAAATATTATTGTAAGAAGGTGAAAATCCAGGAGCTGAAATATTCTGCATCTTTTATCTGTAATGTGATTTGTATCAAATACAAAGCTCCAAATTGATATGTTTTTACTTATACTTTTAACTCCCAAGTTAGAGCAAGTTACCTTTAGCAAGCTTTTTGTAGCTTTGAGAAACAGTTTCTCAATAACCTCCTTGGAAGGTATTTGGAGTTTTTAGCAGAGGATTGCACTCTTTCTTTCATTGTTAAGAAGTGTGTGCTGGAGGCTTTTTCTTCCTGCTGGTCAGAAATGTGTAGTTCTCTTATTCCATTAAAAATCACAAAAAGATTGTTAATTAAGCCGCAAATGCAAATAGCTGTTAGAAGTCATTTCAATATTAGTATCAAGTTTCTCCTAGTGATAGTAAAAAACTTTTAAATTTAACCAAGGTTGTTCTTAAAAACTCTTCAGTACATTTAAATAATAAAATAGCTGATTTTTGTAGAAGAACAGAAATTACTACCATAATAAAAAATAATTCGTATTTATGTAGACCAAAATTGACATTCTCTGAGTATGTACATTAAGCCATTCATTTTGCATGGAAAAAAAATTATGTTCAAATTAGTGACTAACATAATTTCAGGTGCACGAAATTGCAGGGAATAAATTTCACAGCAGTAAATATCATTACTGTAATTTATTCTGCAGTTACACTTGGGTTTTAAAGATACCATCTTTAAACATTATTTATGTCATCCAGAGCATTTCAGCATTAGGTTCTTCTAATCGAAATCCTCCAATTATGGTTTACTACAATTTGTTTTAGTCACTTGTACTCAGCCAGCTGTTGTGGAACTGTTGCTAGCTATCAGTGTCGTAAGAGCTGCTAGGAGCTCTATTAGCAAGTTATAGCTAAAAAATCAGTAAGAAATGAAATGCTGCTGTCATCTAATGTTTTTCTTTTCTTACAGGGACCACGAGGCCCTGATGGTCCGCCAGGTGAGAAAGGTGTACCAGGAGAGGGTATTCAAGGCCAAAAGGTAGTTTTATGGAATTTATTTCTTTTTAAACACTGTGGGACTAATTTGCTATAGTCTAAGCTATTTAAAAGCACTGATTAATCCAGTCTTGGTCTTCTGAATCACTGTGCTCTCTGAATTTCCCTCCTAGTTCAAAACTCTACCAAGATAATTGCAAAATATCCACACTGTTCCTCTCAAGAAGTCGGTGTTTATCTTATTTATGTGTTTAATAAGATATCTTATTTTTGTTACCATTAAGTAGTCTTCTGAAAAACTATCTATGTTCTTTATTGGAAAAAAGCATTCTGGAACTGTTTTCTTTCTGTCACACCATTTTGGGAAGCTAAAAAAATGGGTTGTATGAGTCTCTGTGGACAGTTACCTCATTAATGGCGCTTGTTAATATATGTAAACATTCTTTTTTTAAAAATAAATAGAAACAAGCAAAGATTTATGGTTAAATTGTGACTGGACTTCTCATCACAATCCTTCTGAGTTACTTCAAGGTTCTCTAGAGCCTTGAACTACTAAATCAAGCAGATTTTTCTTCCTTTCATGGAAATGATGTTAGCCATTGCCTTGCACTGGAAGGTTCTGAACATCTCTATTTACTCACAAAATGAACTTATTATTGCATTCTCAAAACGTGCCCTCCTATTTCCTAGAGTTTAGTTCTCTCCTTTTGAAGCTCTGTTCAAGAACACAAAGAATGCAGGTGAAACTATGGACTGTAATTGAATTGCTTTCCTGTAAAACTAGTAATTCAATTGACTGTTTTTCTTGTTTGTTTGCAAAGGAATACTTTTTTCCCTTATCCACATTGTGCTGATCAATTTGTCTTGGATGTTCTTTATAAATTCCTTTATACAGTTCCAAACTTTTGCGTATTTCTAGGGTGAAAAAGGCTCTGAAGGCAAAGCTGGTGAAATGGGACCTCCAGGTCCATCGATAAAAGGTGACAAGGTGAGGGACAGAATATTTTCCTAATCATACTGATAGTTAGCTATATATATAGTAAATTAATGATGAATTATTTACAAAACTGCACAACAGGTGTGTGAATTTCAGGAAACTGTGTGAAACTTGCAATCTCAGGAACTACTTTATACCATTCAGTGCAGCTTCCTCAACTGTGTTTATTGACATAAATAAACGAGTCTCATAATGTTAATCACAAGCACCAAGCACTGTATTCTGTGCAGTAGGGTGTGGGAAGGAAGAAATAGATTTTGTTCCATATGTATTTATTTCCAAAAGGTTGTATAAAATGTGATTTGAATATTTTAAAAATATTGAACATGCTTTCCGTCATATGGCCTAATGAACCTGAGACCAGCAAAGAAACACTCTGGCTTCTGAAATGTGTTAGCTTTTTGGTGTCCAGGCTCACAAAAATGCAGTGATGGCCAGGGTAGTGTTTGGAACAATTTAAGTAGTTAAGATTTTCTGGTGTAAGTGAAGGGAATTGTTGTTTTCAAAGGACTGGTGTCACACATCCTGGATATCTTTCTGGGTACTCCCAGTACCCATACCCTCCCAATACCTCCTCACCATAATTCCTCTATTCCCTCCTTAAATTTTGTACAAAACCTCTGTAATACTCTCTATTCTCTAGCTGCCCTCTTTATGGTCACAAGATTTTCCTCTGAGTGTTGTGTAAGAAACTCAATATCTCAATGCAGGAAAATCCTTGAAATTAATCTGTCTGCAAATATAAGCTACAGATCCTTCTAGCCTTCATTGTTTATTACAAATAAGATAGTGTTTGAAGGAATGAAGAAGTCATGCTTTCATTAGATCAATTGTGATAAGAAGACATTAAGGTATTGTGGCAGGAGTTTGGAACTTGATGATCCTTGGGGTTCCTTCCAACCCAAGCCATTGTATGATTCAAAATTCTCATTTCACTCAAAAAGAAGTAGTGCAATTCAAAATAATACAGCTTGAGGGACTAGTACTCTGTGATTAATTTAAGCATGTTAATCAGCTCACATGGTTTATTGCAATTTAGCTCTCTGGAATACTTTTTGTACAGGGTGAACAAGGCCAGGTAGGACCACGGGGCCCAGAAGGACCACCAGGAGTTGGTAATCCAGGAAGCCGGGTAAGTTTGAATCAGGGACAGACACTGAGCTGCAGACATGCTGCAGACAGCTAGAATGAGCTGAATCATGTGTTTGTCTATTTCATTCTTAATATTTAATACATACTGTGCCAGCGAATCAGGTCTTACATGCAGATACTGAGATGCTTCCCATTTGCTTTCTCCCTGAACAGTAACTCTGGTCATTACACTTGGATCAGGCTGTAAAATCCACAGAAAAATGACAGTGACAAAATGATATAATTGTAAGCTGATAGACTCATGGTTAACTTCAAATATAGAAGAATATAATGCATTTTTGTTTTATAGGGTATACAGGGTCCACAAGGAAATCCTGGTGCAAAAGGATCTAAAGGTTTTGGTTTTCCAGGTCCAAAGGTAATGATTAATACATTATTTTAAAAAATATCTATCACTAGCAAGAAGCAACAAGTGATGTATCTGTGCCAGATTTTCAAGAGCATGCTTTGTGAGATTAAAAAGTTCACTAGAGAACTCTTCATTGAAAATAACGATTCACTTTTGAGTCTTTGAGGGAAAAACACTCATGTTTCCAAAGTGGAGCATGGGACTCCGGCTTTTTGAATATGGATTTTAGCTTCTTGGTAAACCTAAATTTATAAACAACGTACCTTTCGGACATGTTTCTATCAAATGAATTTGGTGCCTTATACATATTGCATTTAAATATAAAATTTTAGTGAGCTACTTAGCTGTAAACCAGTGATAGTTTGGAGACTTTTTAGGCTTGTCTATCCTTCAGCCTTCCATGGCAAGCATGAGAGAAAACCAAAACCAAAGGCAGAAACACTAGGACAGAGAAGAGAGCCTAAATGTATTCAGTAGGCAACACTGCACCATAGAAAGAAGTAGAAAGAGAACAAAAAAATAAAGAATTGCTGCTTCCGAAGTCCAAGCCTCTAGCAATGTCTAGTGTCAGGTAAGAACTGCATGCGGGGAAAAAGGGAATTTGGCAAAATATTCAGGAAAGCAAATGGAATGAGCTGATAAATGGTAAAGTGGATGTATGCTTTGTAATCATCTTGAATTACAAAAGGATCACAGTAGTCACTCCAGCAAAAGCAGCGAGAGGTACAGTCATGTTCACCTGGACGTTACTTTGGCACGTAAGTAGCAGTCACAGAAATAATCTAGGGAAACATAGGTAGTTCTGAAACATATTAAATATGAAAACATTTTCCTTACCAATCTGAAAAACATAACTGGAAAAATAAATTCCTATTTCTTTAGGAAGAACTAGTTTTATAGCTACTAGAAAGATGAATCAACAGGGCAAAGCTTTCTCTTAAACAGTTCTTATTTTTTTTTATTTGGAATTATCTTTCTTTCAGTGAAAGAAGAGTCCTTGATATATCAACGTAAAATAGAAAATACAATGCACTTATATTAATTAGAACAAGAAGAAGGAAGTTGGAATTATTTACTTACTTATACTTTTTCCACACTGCATGGCTGAATAAAATAGATGCAGTCCTATAAGTTACTGGAGTTCTGACTGAAAAGAATGTTCCAGTCAAAAATTACTTGGCTGAAAATTTGACCATTTCTATGTGTAAAGATTTAAGCAATACAAGTAATGAATGAAGTTAGGTTGTATGCCTTGTGAAACAGAAGTGTTTTTTGTTATTAGGGTCAACAAGGTGAACGTGGACAAAAAGGAGAACCAGGGCTCCCAGCAGTTGGAGTACGAGGGCTAAAAGTAAGCCTGTTTTTAACGGCTTCTTATAGTGAATTATAATTTTTTTCCAGGTTACTGGTAAACAAAGTAGAAGATTTTGTTTCTATAAATTAACTATGATCAAAAATATGATATAGATATTCCCGTAACTTCAAATTTTTGCTCTTTAAAATCAAAATGTTTTCTAAGGCTCCCATGCTCCTAAAACCATTACTGCAGCCATAACAGAGTTTGTTCCCATCTTTTCTAAGCTAGTGAGATATCTCTGTGGTCTGTCAGAAAGTCTGCTGCTACCTCTGTTCCTCTACAATGATTAAAAAAAATACAGTCTTATTTGGTGGCAGAGCTCATATTGCTTACATGTTAGAAAAGATGGTAAGCGCTTACTGCTTTGTCTTCAGTTGCCATTATAGAAGGACCTACAAGGACCTTGCCATTTCAAATAGGAATCCCCCCACAACTGGGTGAAGAGACATGGATATTTTGGGTTTGGTGATTTTTTTTTCATGGAATAAGCCCTTGGCAGGACTAGTTCCTATACATATTTTCAACTCTTTGTAGCAAGGCCTGTCTTAGAAGCAATGCCTAGACCAGTTTATACAACAAGCAAGGTAGTCTTCAATCCCCACCTTCATTTATGGAACAAACCAGTCTGTGAGCATCATCCAACTCACACAATGCAATATATTCAAATAAACCAAAGTCTATAACATGAATTCACAACAAAAAATGATTAGACAGGCATTTTAGACTGAGCAGACCTACAGTCCCAAGTGTTTGACTTAGCAAGAAAATTGCATTTTTATTATGTTAACAGTATGTGCAGAATAGCAATCAATTTTCATCCATTCTTTTATTTGCTGAATAAATGTAAATTTAATACAAAACCAGGGTTTAAGAAGTAGGTGGAAGGCTTTGAGAGAAATTCAGAATACTCATCTCTCTGTATCTATAAAATAGTTAACTTGATGGGAATAACAACCTTTACCTGAGTAAAAATATTGTATCTAATGAATTAACATTCTAACACACTGTTAGAACCATTTTACAGAATAAAATAATTTATTGATGTTTGCAGATACTAACATTTATTCTTCTCAAAGGGAGACATAGGTCCACCAGGAGTCCCAGGAGGGAAAGGAGCTCAAGGAGACCCTGGGAATCCAGGCAAAAAGGTAAGAAAATGTGTTTTCCTGCATATAGAAGCCTTAGATGAAAGAAGACCAAACTTGGCCTTCAGTACTTTATGGGTATTTAATGACAAGCAGTTCATCCTGTGGGATGACAACACAGATTTGTCAGGGAAAAGGGAGTGTGATAGTTGAGATATTTCCAGCAAATTTTGTTAAGAGTTACTGTCACCTGAATATGCAGCTACTTTAGCACTCCTGTCTTTTGTGGGCTGCTGATTTCCATTAGTTTTCACTGTCTTCACAACAGACAGATTTGTTCAGATTTTACCAGCTGCAAAGAAGTCAGGCTAAATTGATGTAGACTGTGGTGTCTAGAAGAGTTGTGAGCTGTGGCTGAAGTCTTCCAACATGGTATCTAAACTGCCACAAAGAGCCAAAATTGAAGCTCCTTGTTTCCAAGGGAAATTCTGAGATCTTAAGAGAATCTCAGGCATGTTACAAGAAAGGTTCATAAATTCTATATTCTTTATAGGAGGGTAGCATCTTATAACGTACTGAACTGATGAACTGAACATGACTCTGGGGAGACCTCTCACTGTGACCTAATATTTGAAGGGAGTATATAAACAGAAGGGGGTATGACTGTTTACAAGGGTGGATAGTGATAGAACAAGGGGGAATGGTTTCAAACTAAGACAGGAGGTTTAGGTTAGATGTTAGGAGGAAGTTAACACAGAGGGTGATGACACTGTGATAGGTTGCCCAAGGAGGTTGTGGATGCCCCATCCCTGGAGGCATTCAAGGCCAGGCTGTATGTAGCTCCGGGCAGCCTGGTCTGGTGGTTGGCAACCCTGCACATAGCAGGGGGGTTGAAACTGGATTATCATTGTGGTCCTTTCTAACCCAGGCCATTCTATGATTCCATGATTCTATTATTCAGTGTAAGCAAATCAATATTTTTTTACTATAAATCTTACATCAGAAAGTATCCAAATAGCTGTAATTAACACCTATTAAGGATGCAACTTCATGTTTTTCAGCTGCAATGGCAGTGCAAATACCAACCTTCCACTGTGGATAAATATGTTGTATTTGTTCTTTGAGATGAGGCTCTTGGTGTATCAGGTAGATACATCAGAATTGAGAGTATGGGTTGAGTTAAAACCTGATTTTTTCTTTCACATACATTATTCTGATGATCATTTTTATATTATCACCTTTGTTGTCATAATTCATCATAACTGAATATGTTAGCACCGAGCAGCTACTTTGTGTATGTATATTCATTCTAATACATTAATTTGATTGATATTATGCAAAAAAAAATAAATAAATAAAATAAAATAAAAAAAAATTCATAGATAATTTTCCTGAACCTAGTGTAATATGAGGAACCTAAGCCATTTTATGATTATCTCAGCATGCTGATATGGAAAGAAGGAAAACTAAGGTAGATGATGTGACTATTTAGATGTCTAAACATGAAATGAAAAGACTGGAAAGATGTATGAGTAAACAAACAAATGTTTTTATCTCTCATCCAGTTAAATTTAAGCCATTTGGAACTGATTCTAAAACTGAGTGGGATTTCAGATTGAATGAAGCATCTGAATACCTTTCTAATTATAGGCATTCAGCTGTGAATGAAACTTTGCTTTGATTTAAACCAAAGCTTTACTTTCTTCAGGGTGCTCCAGGACAAAAAGGATCCCAGGGACTGGTTGGTTCTAAAGGAGAAAAAGGCCTAGCTGGACCAAAAGTAAGCTTCTTCTTTCAGGGCAACCATTCACTTTGTATTTCAAACAAAAATCTATAGGATATATTTAATGAATAAATTTTTCAAGTTTACCATGCTTTAAGAAGCTGAAACAGTTCTGTTGTTTGACCTGTTTGTCCTAAACGATTTAAGAGTCCTTAGGAGAAAAAGAACAAGAAAACATGTAATTATAAACTTCATAGTTATGCTTGAGCACTGAGAAGATAAATTGAAATTGTCAGAGGAATTCTAATAACAAACATTTCACAGATTTTGTCTTGGAAACATTAGCTTTCTATCAGAGTATTTTGGGTTGTAGTAAGTATTACTCCGAATGGTAAATAAATTGAAATAATACAAGTGTTCTGGTTATTATTTTGGCTTAGTAGGCCAGACACAAAAAATGAATCACTATTTACTAAAATCAAATATACTGTTAAACCAATTGTTATTTAAAACTTGAAAGTTGGACCACCTTCCACAAAAGCACTGAATTGATTTATGTGGGTTTTTTTTCCCAAATATTGTCAATTTTTATGTCAAGTTTTACATATTTAATATAAAGTTTTGAAAATCTTAAAAATAAATGAATAAATAAATGTTATTTGCCTTGCAAATTATAGTATTTAAATGTGAGCTGTACTATTTTATAACAGGGTGAACCAGGAGAGAGGGGGCCACCTGGTATTGCTGGATCATCTATTCAGGGACCTGCTGGACCAAAGGTGATTATATAGTATGTACCTGCTGGAGACCAGAGACTGGAGATTATCTAGTGAGCATTTCTGTCAAAGGTGAAGGAACGTAAATTAAAGACATTAAAATTTCTTTTTGTGGTAATAAAGCTGAGTGCATTTTAGAGGTCAAGAGAACCGAGAAGCACCAAAAATTAACATAGTGGTTTGGTGGCCATTTGAAGTGGTATTGGACTTATTGGGTGTTATTGCTTCTTAAATGCATCTATTAAAAAAGGGATTGGTCCCTACTTTGAAATCAATCACTTTCAAGTCCTCTTATTTCTCATTTTCTTATGCATTCTTTTTCTTGGAAAGTCTAAAGATTTCCTGAATGCATCAATGAGCCCCGGTGTCTTTGTGGTTCCAGGAGTTATATGCTGAACTAGAAGGCTTTTTGGAAGTGAATGTTTGAGTGTGAATCTTTGTATGTCACTTTAAAGAGAATAACTGGACTGTATGCACTACTTTAAATGAAGTGCCATATACCAGATAACTAGAGCTGCATCCCCTCCATTTTATCTATGGCAAAAATGTACTTGAATTGGATGGGATTTGTCCTTATGAGGAAAATGTGCTGATTTAGCAACAGTAAAACTAACTTGGAAGATTTTGAAGACCCATTTTTATTTTATAAATAAAATAGTGGCTGCTTTTATATTAACTACAGCATTAATTAATGCTCTTTAGCTTTGGTACAGTAATCACTAATAGACATTCAGTGACTCTGAAGACATTTCATCCCCAGTTTTCTTCTTCCTTCAGTGTATATTAGCATCTACACACATGCTCATGTGGGTATTTTATGTTCACTGTACTTAACAGCCTGGCAACAGGACATCACAGAGGGTGAGGTTGTGGTTTGAGCTGGTTTATGTACATATCAGGTAGGAATCAGAGAACAAGCTCAAGGCACAGCTGCAGTAAAAATGCAACTACTGAGAAGATAGAAAGGAATGTGAGGTGCTCACATATTTTAGATTAAAATCATAATTATTTGCAAAACTTTATGTCAAGAAAATACAAGTCATATGCTGTAACATATGATTTGCATGAAGACAAGTTTCAGGACACCAGTCAGCCTTCTTGACATAATGACATTGTCTACATTACTGTGACATTTTTGAATAGACCAGTAAGTCATTTGTACAACATTCTTGCTGAAAAATAATAACTTTGTAGAGTTTGTTGCCCTTTCCACTATAATTTGATCAGTATGGTACTGTTCATTACACCTTCACAGCGGAATAGCCACAATAAAAATTCACTGGAGCCTGCAGGAGTTTTCAGACTCTTTACTAGATTTTTTATCAGGCTTTTCTGTGCAGAAACTAGTACACCAGTATAAGTAGTTTGAGTATTTATAAAGTTCAAGTTGATTTTTGAATTTATAAAGTTCTTTGCCTATTTAGTTCCATAATAATGTATTTCTTTAAACAAATTTCTGTTGTGTTTCTGCCAACTGTTTGAAAGTACAACAGACTGTACAGGTCTGTATTCTCTCTGCATTATGGAAAGCGCAATGTTTTGCTAGTATTTGTGTTCTTGGAACATCCTGGTATCTGAAGTAGTGAAGCCAGGCATAAATTCATTAGGTAAGGAAATGGCACATTTTGCAGTCCCAGTTGTTGTCATGGTCTGAGGTCTTTTTAGTATAGATGTACTGAGTAATGTAATAGTAGGTCTACATCTAACTCCCAAACAGCTGTGGTTGTGTATTTGGAAATTTATTTATTTTGAGCTATCCCTCTTTTGGGGATTAGATTTTCATTTCCCTAGACAGCCATTATGCTGTTCCTAGTACAGAGACAGTAACACTAGACAGCAGTTTCTACCTCATATTCTTTTCTCGTGGTTACAGTTGCTGCATAGTTTTGACAGGACCTTTGATCTGCATTCCCCAGTGAATGTCCTGAAATGCTGACTTTCTCAGTATTGTTTAAAAAAAAGCAAAAGTTTCACTGGAAACCAAGATTTTCTTTTCATGGTGCTTAATGTATAGTAAAAAAATCTGTTACCACAAATTAAACATCAGAAGCAGCCCAGGAGCTAGCATGAGAAAAGTGAAATCCAAGTCTCTTTGCTTTCCAGGAAAGTCACTGGCAGGGCTAAAATTACCCACAGTTATTCTGGGTAATATCTGAAGAAAAACTCAAGTTTCTTCCAGGATTTTCATAAAATTCAGCCTGTGGAATTTGCAACTTTGAAATGCTGTGCCTGTCTTTGCCATCACTTTTAATTTCTTTGCTGTCCTTTGTGCTCTGGCAGGAACAAGGTTGCATCAGCCTTACACCAGCCTGTGCTAGCTTGTGGTAGAAGAAACTTCCTGTAGAAGTGCTGATTTCATATTACCAAGCTCAGCAATTGTCATGGCAATGTCATAAAAAATGGAATACTTGTTCTTTCCTGTAAAACCTCAAATATTAATAATGAAAATGTCTTTGGTTTTGTTTCCTTTTAAACAGGGAGATCCAGGACCTATTGGACCACCAGGAGAAGATGGACCTCCTGGACATTCGATAATGGGACCAGTGGTAGGAATTTTGAGACAAAGTTAGAAAGCAAAGAAACCTGAGATATGTGCAAATGTGAAAATGCAGAAACTGCCAGAGCAACCTTTCTGTGCCTGGTGATGTCTATGAAAGTGAAAGCTGTGGGCACATGATTTAAGTCTGTATTCCTTTTTATGTATTTTTAAGAGCATCGAAGCAACTGTCTGTACATTACTGCTTCAGGAAATAACTTTAAAACATACTCTGGAAAGTGGTGTCAATGAATTAATTCAGCGTGTCATCAGTGACAACAATGGCACCTGCATTGTTGCAAGTACATTCACTTGCTGTGAATCACTGGGATTGTATTGTCTGGACACCGCAGAATTGTGCTGTGGGGAGCATTAATCATAGACATGTTCCTGAACCATCTCTATTATATTTCTGATGCAGCCAAAAAAATAATACAAACAAAACAATGAACAGTCAGCTACCTGACAAAATCCCTGTTCTTAAAGAAAATAACGATGGAATTAAAAGTAAAAATAGAGATGAACTCATATTCTATGATTTTAATTGGGGCCCTGGGGTGTGTCCAAAGAAGGGCAGTGAAGCTTTTGAAGGGTCTGGAACACAAGTCTCACGAGGAGGAACTGAGGGATGTGGGACTGTTCAGTCTGGAGAAGAGGAGGCTCAGGGAAAACCTTATCACTCTCCACAACTACCTGAAAGGAGATTGAAGTGAGGTGGGAGACAGTCTCCTCTCCCAGGTGGTAGGATGAGAGGTAGTGGCCTTAGGTTATGCTGGTGGAGGTTCACATTGGATGGTAGGAAACATTTCTTCTCAGAATGAGTGGTGAGGCATTGGAACTGGCTGCCCAGGGAAGTGGTGGGGTCATCATCCCCAGGGGCGTTCAAGAAGTATGTAAATGAGGCACTGATGGACGTGAGGTTTAGCTGATGCTTTAGCAGACACGGGTGATGATGAACTGACAATTGGAGTAGATGATCATCTTAGTGATCTTTTCTGAACTTATTTAATGATTCTAAGTTTCTGTGATTATGTGAACTAACCTTCCATCAACCTACAGTAGAGTACATTTACCTTTCTTAGTTCTCTTGTACTGAGCGAAGAGATGTGCAGTGCTCCCTCTATGGCTGTATACGTCATACTTAGTTGTGGGGTGGATATGTGACTTACAAGTACCAAGAAGGAATTCCAGTTGGTTCAGCAGTCACTTAGGAACATCTTTAGGGCAAACTGCCAATGTACCTTGAAAGATACATTAAAGTATCAAATTTTCTTTTGTGATAAATGAGAAAAAAAGGACTGGCCTTAATGAACATGGCAAAGGCTGAGGTACTCAACAAGTTTTTTGCCTTGGAGGCAGTCAGAGCTCCCACGTTTATTGTGTACCTGAACCTCTAGGTGGGGCTAACAGAACAAAATCCCTCCCATTGTAAGAGAAGGGCAAGATCCTCCTGGAAGATATGTTAAGGCACATGCAAGATGAGGAGGTGATGTGAGATAGCCAGAATGGCTTCACCAAGGGCAGATCTTGCCTGACCAATCTGGTGGCCTTCCTACAATGGAGTGACTGCTTCAGTTGACAATTGGAAGGGTAACTGATGATATCTAACTGGACTTGTGCAAGGTTGTTGACACAATTCCATGTGATATCACTGTCTCTAAATTGGAGAGATAGAGATTTAAAGGGTGGACAATTCAGTGGATAAAGAATTGGTTGGATGGTCACAGCCAGAGGGTTGTTTTCAATGGCTATATGTCTTAGTGGAGGCCTTTTAATGTAATTTATTATGATGATCTGGTTACATGCACAATACCTGATTTATTATTTTGTATTTAGGGTGACCCAGGACCACCTGGACCAACTGGACCCCGTGGAGAAAAAGGCGAAGGCCACAAAGGTGAAGCTGTAAGTATGTGTTTAATTCTTTACTGTTTATTGCTTATAATTACATTCTGCTGTACTTAGTTCTATACGAAAACAAAAATTGCTTTGTATGCTCAAGTATTTAGTCACTTAGTTAAGTGTAACTAAACTTCTCTTTCATCCTTCACCAGTTTTAAATATCTCAGGTTTGTTCTAAAGTCCTTTCCTATCATGGACACAGTACTATATCTACAGACAATTCGAACTGAGAATAAACTGAGCTGCTTTTGTTTCAGCATCATGAAAGGGATTTTCTGTAATTTCATTAAAGTCTTCATGGCTGCTAATAAGTATTACTGACATTATAGCTTTGAGTTCTTACCCCTCTTTGTCCCCCGCTTTCTTCTTCCCCCTGTTCCTTTTTTTTTTTTTTTTTTAATTCATTATTTTCTCTTCAAGGGAAAATATTTGCTTGGCCAAACTATTCATTAATAAAACTATATAAATGCTGGTTATAGTCTGCCAAGTTACAGGATGGAAAACTTAGGTATATGTATGTATGCTTAAATTATGCTTATTACAGGACTCCTGTCTCCTAATGCCACACGAGTCACGCATCTCTGCAAATCACAGACATCAGTAAAAAGTGAAACATCTTTGGAATGTCTGAAGGTGATAGCATGTGTCTTTCCCATTCTTAGGCCAACTTTGCCTGCTTCAGGGCCTGTAAAGACTCTGTAAGCTACCAGCAGATATGAACAATAGTTATGTAGCTAAAACTCAGTAGCTCTGATAGAGCAAAGACATCTGTCCTCCAAATACTGAAAGGGAGGGTAGAGATGCCTTCAGCAGTACAAAGGGCAGATGAAGGGTTTGTGAAGGATTGAGCAGGAGTTCAGCAGAACAGACTTTAAACACAAATATGTCAAAATATGTTAGTCCTGAACTGACACCTATATTTAATGGGTTGGCTGGACTCAAGTCTAGGCTTCCTGATAACAACTGTTGCTCAGTACACAATAGAAATATCATGAATTTGAGAAAACACAACTGAAACAGAGAGATTAATAAATACTACTGAAATTCTCTTCTTTGTGAAAGAGCATAACTACTGTTTCTTTAGGACAGCTACTGACATGCTGTATTCTTCTTGTACCAGGGACCTCCTGGACCACCAGGCCCTCCAGGACCACCAGGCCCAAGCAGTGTGGGAGATCCTGGACCGAAGGTATGTACAGAGGTAGTACACCCATTTAGCTAGTAAACAGTGTAGACAAATATCTCCATTTTGATAATAAAATGCTGCAATTTCATCTCCTGCTTTGCTTTTTTTCTACCTTGATAGATGCAAACTAGTTCTTGCTTTATAACTTCAGATTTTCCATACACCCAAAGAATCAGAGTGTTTTTATGTGCTGGAATTTCTATATGGAGGTCAGAATCCAAGGCAGGCAGAATATTGCTTAGTAGTCACTTTCTTTTTTCTACTGCAATAAAAAGGGCAAGGCTCCAAACAAATTAGGAGAAATAGTGATTACAGCTGAAACAGTGATGTATTTTTGAAGTTCTTAGCTATTGATTCCCAAGAAAAGACTACAGATCTTAACTGAAAATGAGTATCGCTGTATAGGAAAAACTGGATGGCTAAAAAAATGAACACACAAACAAAAGGAAACAATAAAGAGATTGGAAATTCAATGCTGAAACACTTCCAAGTTTGTTTTGGTTTTTTTATCATAAACCACAAAATAGCTGAAACGTTACCAAGCTCTGTGCAGTATATAATTGGTCTTAAAAGTCACATTATAGCAACTATGTTATAAAAATTTGGAAAGAAGAAAATTATTACTAAAACTACATTAGAAATGTCTTTATGATGTTCTGCAGGGTGGTTTAATTAATGATCTCCTTATTACATGTGAAATAGGAAACACAGAGCATGTTGTAGTAGAAAGCAAAATAAACATTGCCTTTTTTTTTTCCCCAAACAGAACTTTTAACTTCAGTTCTCAGAACATGAAAGATCCCATCTAAAATAAACAATAATGTCTTAAAAACATATCCACAATGAAGTTAAAACTGAAGGCCATTCATCCTTAGGATGTCCAGTAGTCTGATGATGGGGAACTAAAACATCTGGATTTGTGCTTCTGTTCAGAGCTACCACTTACCAATACAGGACATTTCCACCTGGAGTAATAAAGAATCTGGCACATGCCAAGACTAAAGAATATAATTTCATTTATGGCAGTCAGAACAGACTTGCAGAAAACAGACAGTACTAAACTAATCAGATTTTTAATGTGAGGGTTTTTTCCAAATAAAGATTTTACACTTGATATAATACAGCCTTACGAGATATTCTTCTTGTTGCTGCAGAATAACATTTCATGTAAACTCTAGATTATTGTTGAAAATTATTAAAGTGGTTATTACATAAAATTATAATTTATGGTTGCACAGGGGAAAATAGTTCACCTGAATTGTGAAAATCCCTCTAGAACTCAATTCATAAAATGGATGATCTTATGTTTGCTGGCTATCTCTCATCCTTTACGTGTAAAAAAAACAATAACACAAGCAATCTCAGAATATGAAAAGAACGTTTATTTGATAAAAGAGATTCATAAATTTACTCACTAGTCAATTTGAAATTCCTTTGAGTATCATTACATTGGAATGTTCCATTCAGCTGAATCAGAGTTCTGTTCTCCCTGCTCTCAGAAATGGCTCACATGTGTGCACTGCAAAATAGGAATTTTATGTATCAGAGGTCAGATTTACATGAATACAAAATTGGGACATGTGGAATCCATTCAATCTGGGCAGCACACAATTTTCTATAGCATTTAAACAGAGGCAGATAATGTCAGAGTACAATAAAATATATATGTATAAAAGCATTATTGCCAAGTAGGAGATGGGCGACAGACATTCAGGAGTAAGAGCACAGCACCAAATATAAAGAAAATATCATTCTCAGTAATCACATAACAGAAGGATTATTAAAACCCCTAGCACAGCATGAACATTTGGGATGGATCCATTTGCAGTGTAAATAACTTCTGCAGCTTGAGGCATCTCTATTTGAACTAAAATGAGGAAGGTAGAGATGCAAGGTCTTTTTTCTTTAATTGTTATGTCAACCAGCTCTCACTGAAGGGATTGTTGCAGTGTCTACTGTGTGTTTCAGTACCAAATATATGTCTTACAGTAAGTGAGGTACATATCCTTGGAGGCCAAAATTTATTTTTCGTGCGAGCATTAGGTCATTTAATCCGCTTTCTTGACCAAATGATAAGAAATAAGTATTGGAATCTCGTACTTTTATTGTCACAGAAGCATGGGGAGGCTTGAGTTGGAATTGACCTTAAAGATCATGTGTTTTCAACCCCTCTGCCGTGGGCAGGACTGCTACCCACAGATCAGGCTGCCCAGGGCCCCATACAACTGGACCTTCAAAACCTACAGAGATGGAGCAGCCACACCTTCTCTGGGCTACCTGTTCCACCTGCTGAGTAAAAAGTTGCTTGCTAACATCTAATCTAAATTTCCCCTCTCTTAGTTTAAAAATATTCCCCCTTGTCCTATCACTGTCAGACCATGTAAAAGACAGTCTCCCTCCTGTTTGTAAGCTCTCTTTAAGTTCTGGAAGGCAGTAATGAGATCTCCGTAGAGCCTTCTTTTCTCCAGGCTCAACAAGCCCAGGTCCTTCAGCCTTTCTTCATAAGGGAGATGCTCCACCCCTCCAATCATCTTTGTGGTTCTTCTTTGGACCCTCTTTGACAGCTCCATGTTTTTCTTGTGCTGGGGGGCCCAGGCCTGGCAGCAATACTCCAGGTGGGTCCTCATGAGGTCAAAGTAGAGGAGGACAATCACCTCCCTCACCCTGCTGGCCTCCCCTTTTTTGATGCAGCCAAGGACACCATTGGCTTTTTGGGCTGCAAGCTCATGTTAAACTCTTAATCCCCCAAGACCCCCCAGGTCTTTTCTCTGCAGGGCTGCTCTCAGTGAGTACTTCTCCCAGGCTGTGTATGTGTCAGGGATTAACCCAACTCAAGTGTGACACCTTGCAACATCTGGCACGCGGTCTTACTGTATCTCAATAGGTTCACATGGGTCCACAACACTAGTTTGTCCAGGTCCCTTTCAATGGCATCCCTTCCTTCTGCTGTATTAACTGCGCCACATGGCTTAGTGTCTTAGTAGTCTTGACTCAGCTTTTTGTTTCTTGTTTCAGTGGTGTTTTTCTAATTCACTGATGGTGACTTAGCTTGTCTACAAGCACAGTGCAGGAAATAAATTAGAGCTCATCAAAGAGCAGCACTAATCCTTTTTAAATGAATTCCCTAGAGATCTGCTTAGAGTCACACCTGAGGGAAAAACAAACAAACAAACAAAAAAAAAACTTTTGCAACGTATGAAGCAAATTGAAATTCTTTTTCTCTAAACCAAGAAACACAAAAACTTTGAGAATTACTATAAAGCTCTACAAAAGAGCTTTTCAGTGAGACATCTGGTATTAACTAAGCATGTGAGGCTAAAACTTGATCCTTCACCTGCGGTGACCCTGTGTAAGAATGTATTACACATGGGAGGAAGAAAGACAAAACTTCAAGACCTACTTGTGCTTTTTTTGTGGTCAGGGCTGATCTAGGAGTAGATTGCAGCTACAGCAAAAAGAACACTGCAAATTATTTGCTCAGTACCTTCCTTTCACAATGGCTTACAGATTGCTTCCTCGTCCACAGCAGCCCAGAGTTTCTTAAAAACAATAGGTACTTGCAAAGCACTGACTGTAGAACTTCCTCATAGCTTTGATACCTCTGGTAGGTTCCGGAAGCTTGAGAAGGGAAAACTTTAGCAGCTCTTTCCTTCATCTGCTTAGGGCTGTTTCATACAAGGACAGTGAGAATCAATAATTTGTCTCCTGATAACAGATGAAATTTAAAAGAAAGGTGACTATTTTTGCTTAGTCTCATAATGTTTGCTAGTAATACAACCATCTCAAGCCAATGGTAGGGAAATACTTTACAGGAAGAGCTGGTAAACCACAGAGGTTTTAAAAGATCAGGAATATCTACCAGTTATCTCACTGTAGAGGGACACTTCCTAGCACTGTGTGTCAGATTTAAGAGCTACAATCTTTAAGTACTGAAGTTTGTAATCTTTAAATGTTTACAGATAGAATCTGCCACAAAACAAAACAAAATTTGAAGGACGCTGCCAGTGTCTTGGCTCTTGAATTAGCAGGGAAGGTGTGATAGAAAAGTGTCAGGTCATCATAGGAAGAACACCTCTCATCCTAAAAAGAAACAACAAAAACCGAAATATCCCTCTCTTTAGCTCTCTTTTCTAAACCAGACCAGACCAAACCAACAAACCACCTCCCCCTTTGATAAAATCTGAGTGGAATTCCCTCTTGACTAATCTGGCAAACAGCTTAACTCTCAGACTCTGAGCTTGACATTCCAATTTAAAGCCAAGAGTGTCCATGTACCATGCCTGTATGTTGACTCAAGCTGGCCAGTGTCCAGTGCTTTGGAGGAAAGAGGAACTGAACATAAATTCAGTATCCAAATATTAGATCAAGAAGGAAAGCATTATAAGCTTAATCTAAGCTTCGGATTCAGGTTTACCACCTCTCCAAATCCATCCAAACAGAGCTAAGACCCTCATGTATTAACATAAATAGCACAGTGCAGAACTTATCATGGCAGTTTTGTAGCCATATACAAAACACACAGACTGGAGTGATCTGTCACTGGAAATTGAATTTGGGGCATTTCACCTAAAAAGCAGTTGTTAAGATCTGAAAGCTGCACAAATGTTCACAGAAAGTAAAAGAAGTCAGTAAAGGGTTCTGTACTTTTTTTCCATCCTTTGTGATCAGTATGATATGTTCTTTCTTTTCTCCTATCACAAATGAAGTTTCATGTGTGATCAGTGTGATTTGTACATGCAGTTCTCTTCTGGTTAGACTGCTCCCTCTGCAGGCATATCAATTCCTAGTGTTTTGTTTTGTTTTGTTTTAATTTTATAAAGCAAATGTGTGTAGCATTTGTTTGCTTTCCTTTTGAAGCAGTTGTTTGACCAAATGCTTTTAGAGTGTATGAAAAGTGTACTAGTTAGTAAATGGTAAATTACTACTGCTATTATGACTACTTTCAGGGAGATCGTGGACTGACTGGCCATCCTGGGCCCCCAGGACCGAGGGGAAGCGGAATGGTTGGTCCTAAGGTTGGTACTACACCGTCTTGAAGCTTCCTGCTTTTTGTAATGCTGGCTGCCGGACTCTCTAATCCCTCTGACACTAGAATAACTTCTTCAGTTACTGATTCATGTTGGCACAACTGCAGGAGAAATCAAGCTTTAAAGCGTGGGGATTGACTATACATTCCTACTGCTTGGATTAGGGCAGAGTACTACCTGAAAACTGCATTAGAAACTAAACTTTATCAGATCACAGCTTTAGAGATAATAATTGAGTGAAATGACACATTCATTCCTTTTGCATCTATGATATTTCCAAAATATCCTTTTGTGGGTAAAAATGTGTGAAATTTGGATTTGAAGTTTGCTTATTTTTTATCAATGAAATTGAATCCTGTTAGCTGCATTTGTAAAACCATTAGGAAAGAAACATAAAGCCAAAAAATTAATTCTAAAAGGTGCCAGCATGCAACATCTGGACAAATTTTAATTTCCTCCACTAACATGGATGGTAATCCTAAAAGGAAAAAAACTGCTGCTAGGAAAGATAACTCAGTCCATGCCTGTATTTCTGTATTATAGATCTATCCATTAATAATTGTACAAAGTCAGTGGAGAAAACATTGGAATTCTGTCTATATTTCTCCACATTTAATTAAGTTAAAAACATGTATGTCTTTGTAACTTCTTCTGTAAGTTCCTTAGCAGATAGAATAACAGAAATCTCCATGGCTGTTCTGAATAAACTTGAGAAATGTTATCACCATCATGATACAGAAATGCAGTGAGCAATAGGGTGTTGATGTTTTCTCAGGATGTACATATGACTTTGCATTCCTTTGTGAAAGCTATAGCAATTTCATTACCTCAGTAAATCATATAGATAGTCAGTTTAAAAAGAGTAATTTTGGTAAGAATCAGTTTAGACTGGGTCTCGAAGCCCACAAAGTGTGTGACAGTATGTAGTGCTCAGCCCAAAGCCTTCAAGACTGAAAAGTAGGTTCTCTGTAAATGATATTTTGTTTTCAGGGTTGAGGACCTTCATCTAGTTCTTCATCTAGTTCATGATCTAGTTCTTGAGACAAGATTTTTCGAACAACAGTGTTTAGTGTGAACCAGTGCTTATATAAATGTAGGTTAGCGGTAGTTTTTACAAGAGATTCCATCAGAGTGTGCGGCAAAATGTTGTCCATGGATGCATAGATGGACTTTACCTGTTTTCTACTGTAGCCACAAAAATCAGCAGGTGTTGCTTTAGCTGTTGACTCCTCCTCTTCCACTTCAAATTTTCGGAATGAGTGGTGCTCCCAGAGACTGTGACTTGAAATACTTGTCTATGCAGTGAGTAAGAGCCAATACGTCTAGCTTTATTGCTCTACTGCTTGCCTCTGTGTGGTGTGATTACACAAAGCTGTTAGATAAAGTTGGCTTCAGTTGGTTTCTACCTGGGAAATAAATGGGAAAATCATCACACTGTTTCATGGGCATATTTTTTTCGTTGTTTTCTGCTCAATTGTTCATTTACTTTCCTGAGAGTTTGTCAAATATAACTACCGAAGCCTACTGTGTGAAACCATAAACCGCAGAAGGATCAGAACAAGAGTCTTCAAAAAGGTTTTACTTGTGCTTGCAGTGAATTTGAAATGATTTCTTCAGTGTTACCAGGAATAGAATTTATCTCCTAATTCTTCTTCTTTTTTTTTTTTTTTTTGTTCACACTGACTGTAATAGGGTATTATGGGACGGCAAGGCTTGCCTGGTCTGCCTGGTCCTCCTGGCGTCAGCATACAGGGAGATAAGGTAATCCAGTTTAATGTATCATGTCTCCAGTTTCTTCTTGTATCTCTCACATAGGAAGTTTCATCTTTTTTTTTTTTTTAATTTATTTTTTTTCTTTCTCTGCATATTCTGTTATTCTCTTTGTCACCGAGTCTCTGAACTCTTGCAAATATTCTTTGTAAATCATTCATTCATTCATTCATAAGGTATGTAAAATTTACTTTAGCTGTTGACTTTCATTACTGTTGACACCTGACTGCTCTCCTATTATTCTTATTGCTACAGATATATTTAACCTCTCTCATCCCTGCCACGTTTCATTGACTTTTCAGACTTAGGGCACAGTCCAAAGAAAACATCTGGAGTTTGCTTTTGATGTCTTTATGTAAAGACAGTATTAGAGAGCCACTGTATTTTTCCAGAACAGGACAAACAGCACGTAATTATAGGAGCATAAAAGAAATGAATGAGCCAGTCTCCAATATACTCTATCAGGTAATTACTAGCCTAGTTCCAGCCATATCAAAATGTGTCTCCTAACAGGAGAAAGGCAAACATGGTAACATTCTCACTGTTGAAATGTAATGAAATACCTCGTCATAAATGTGTGGAAACAAATTGCTGAAACTGAAGGCTCTAGTGAAGAAAAAAAAATGTTTCTCCTATTTCTCTGAAATTGGTGCTTCAAATTGAGCATGTGATTGAATATTTCCCTGGATCAGGAGTTGAGCTTCACTCTGCATCTCTCAAGTTTTAAATTACCAGTAATTCAGTAAAAGGAACATTATTTCAGTTGGGTTAAGACAGATGTCTCACTGTACCGCAGTAGGCTGTAGAAAATAAACTGCCATGGAATTTGTTGGCAAAGTTGGTTTTCATTGCAACATACTGACCTGTTAATAATAATAATAATAATAATAATAATAATAATAATAATAATAATAATAATAATAATATAAGTTTATGTTGTTACCAAATGTTTTATAGGATAATCTCTTATTCAGGGTGGAATTAGCTCATGCAAGCTTGACCAGAAAAGCATTATTCCTGACTTTGTTTTCATCAGAACTTACTCCGACTCCAGTCTTCCATATTTTTCCCTCTTTATAAAAATGGAGAGCATTTTTCTTCTTCACTGTGTTTCATAGCGTAAGAACATACTTTACAACGTTCTCCAATTTCTCACCTTTTCTTATTTTATCTTATTGTATATCTCTCTTCAACAGATTCTGATTTATGATGTTTTAAGACTCCTAGACAAAGATCTGTCTGTGGTTAGAGTCATCTGATTGTCTGAACCTTTGGTTTTGATCTATCTGCAGCTTTCTTCTATTTTAATGATTATCAGTGTCCACAAAGATACTAGGTGTTCGAATGTGATAATGTAGGTAACTTCTTCCTTTCTTTGCTGAATTTCAGAAGCCTATTTGCTCTATTCTTGAGGAAAGCAGAAATGTTTCTGCCATCTCTATGGGCTTTATAGTATAGGAAAACCGTTTCTGCCTGGCTTTAATATACATTTTTGTTCTGTTCCCAGAATCTAATACTTGGAATATTTCTTTGTTAGTTTCATGAGTATGGAGGTTAGTTATAAAAGCAGAATTCCCATTCTGTGCAAAAATGTTTCGCAATGTAATGCAGGAATAAGCGTATTGATCACTGTGTATTTTTTCTCTTTCTGAAGAAAATTAAACTCAAAATATTTTCAGTGGCTAACAGATAGATACACCGATATACAGACACACATAGGTTTGGATTAGGTAATGGCATTGCTAGTAATAATATCTATCTGTACCCGTTTTCTTCATTCACTGATGCTTGTTGAACGTCAATCTCACATCTGTCCTTCTGACTCCTCACAGACACCCCAAGCTTTGTATTTTTTGGCCATTCTTCATCAGCTTAAAGATACTGTTCTCCTTGTTTTGAACTATCAATATTACTCCAAGTATATTCTTATATATACATGGAGCTCTGTAGGCATATGGTAAGAATGGAACATCAAAAATGAGATGGGCTTTAAGTAAATTTATGCTAATAACAGCATCCATTGGTCTTCTTTTCTTGTGTGCTTGGTTTCCTTTCAAAACCACAGTCTAGACATAGTCAGACTCAGGTCTGCACTCAGAGAATGGCATTTCAACATAAAAGTCTACCTATTGATCAGTGATCTATCAGGAAATTAGGGTCAAGGATTTATGGATCCTTTTTTAGATTAATACTGTTTTGTTTTTTAGGATAAGATGGATGGTCAATTTTGAGTTTAATTTTGTACATGCATTGGGCTGGTATAACGACAAGTATTTAAAAAATTATGCAGTATACTTCTTCCTTTGTTACTAAATATTTTCTTATGGTATCTATGATAAATCCTTTCTGTTTATGATCATTACACAAGTAGAAGAAGCAGTATTTGGCTCTGCAGTTGACGTTTAAAGGATAAAATTCACGTGTGCCTGCGATTAATGTCAGCTGCATAGGCTTGATTTTTTTTTAGAAAAGTAGGTCTCATTCGATTTTGTTGCCTGAGCACCATCCTAACTGTCAAATGACTTCAATAAATCTATAGTTTTCTTAGATCTGACATTTATTGCTAGTGACAGACCACTGGAATACAAAGCAGATTCTAATTCTGGTTCATATGTATCTGCTCTGCAAATCTGTAAAGAGGTTAATCAGGCAGTTCTGTGAGGTCTAGTTAGGAAGAACAGTCTGTCCCAGTGCTGGATGGCAAGCACTGAAATAGGGTGGCATGCTACTTTGCTGTGTTTAAAAGTCATTTGCATTAATAACCTATATAGAAGACCTAGGAAGTACAATCCTGCTGAAAAGCAGCTTTACGTAAATTAAATAGTCACTGCAAACTGCTGTAAGAATGTCAACTAAACTCCTTTATGCATTCCATTGTCTTATTAATATTTCCAATTTTAAGAAATCCCATTCTTTCTCTTGTGGTAGTGAGACAGTCTGAGCTCTTGATTGAAAAATATAACTCACTAGACTTGTACTGGTCTATGCAGATTTGCCTGAGCTGTTTAGTGCAGGCAATAGGTGATCTTGCTGATATTCTCCGGAGCTGTTTTTAATAATTGCACAGGGCACTGCTGTTATGCTGCAAATGTGAATTTTGGGGAAGCATTTATGTACTAGGGAATCTAATTCTCTCTAGCTGTGTTTAAAATGCATACAGTATTTGATCTGAATAAGTTGTTTGCTCTGCTCACTTAAAGAAAACAGGACAGTTTCTGGAACCCACATGCTGTGAAGGATTTTCTGTACTTATTTTATAACAACTGTGGTTTTCAACGTGCTATACACTTATCCTGCTGGTGTGAACGTGCTTTTCAAGTCTCTGTTTGCACAGCAGGACATACAGAACAAACCTTTCAAAGCAAATTTGCACTTTGTAGCCAGACTGATCCTGCCATTTGAAGTGTCAGCAGAAAGCTGTTCTCTACACACTGTGAAAAACAGAGATCTCATTTACTTAAATGAGAACTTGGCCCTTCAAAAGGGCCAAGTGTCAGGTCCTGCATTTTGGTCACAACAACCCCAGGCAACCCTACAGGCTTGGGGAGGTGTGGCTGGAAAGCTGCCTGACGGAAAGGGACCTTGGTGTGCTGATGGACAGTCAGCTGAATATGAGCCAGCAGTGTGCCCAGGTGGCCAAAATGGCCAATGGCATCCTGGCTTGTATCAGGAATGGTGTGGTGAGCAGGACTAGGGAAGTCATCCTGCCCCTGTACTTGGCATTGGAGAGGCCTCACCTTGAGTACTGTGTTCAGTTTTGGGCACCTCAGCACAGGAAAGACATGGAGGTACTGGAGCAGGTCCAGAGAAGGGCAACAGGGCTCATGAAAAACTTGGAGAATCAGCCCTACAAGGAGAGGCTGAGGAAACTGGGGCTGTTTAGTCTGGGGAAAAGGAGGCTGAGGGAAGACCTTATTGCCTTCTTCTAGTACCTGAAAGGTTCTTACAGTGAGAGTGGGGCAGGTCTCTTCTCACAAGTGACAAGTGACATGACGAGGGGAAATGGCCTCAAGTTGCACCAGGGCAAGTTTAGGTTGGATGTTAAGAAACACTTATTTACAGAAAGGGTAGTTAAACACTGGAATAGACTCCCCAGGGAGGTTGGTTGAATTGCCATCCCTGGATGTGTTTAAGAGCCGTTTGGATGTGGTGCTCAGGGATATGATATAGCAAAGGGTTGTTAGAGTTAGGGTACTATGGTTAGGCTGCGGTTGGACTTGATGATCTTCAAGGTCTTTTCCAACCTGGGTAATTCTATGATTCTATGATTCTTAAAAGCAGAAAAATTAAGTCAACCCTGTAGAGATCCTTAGGTGTACATTCCTAGAAAGCCTTTGTGTTGAACTTTGTTTTTCCACTTGTAGGCTAGATGAAGAACTGACTGAACCTCATTGTGTGAAACTCATTACTTTTGTCTTTCATCCATGTCAGCGTAATGTCAATATTTTGTTCAGTTAAACAGGAATATAGTCTTCATTGTGTACTTTATCAAAGATTCATGTACATTATGATTCTTACTCATTTGTTTATTTCTTCAGATTCAGAGCAATCCTATCTTGAAAACTGCACGTTTAATTTCCTAATACAAGTATCCGGCTTTCTCTATGGTGTAGGATGTCATAAACCAAATAGACACAGCATGGATTTTACCTTAATTTTTCATTAAAATTACTTTTTATATTCTGTTTAGGGAGAAAAAGGAAATCAAGGTTTGCATGGGCCAAAAGGCTCAATAGGAGTTGGCATTCCTGGACCAAAGGTAAATCCTTGCAATAAGGAAAAGAAAGATTATGTTTTCTTTATTATTTATTTGATGTGACAAGTCTTTGAAGATAAAAAGCAAAGAATCTGCCTAATATTGTTGGCAAGATAAGTGCTTACTACTAATTGTCAGCTTTAGAGTCTGTGAAAATCCTAACCATCAATTAAGGATCAGACTCTGAAATAATATATAGAATGGGCTCTTACCTGTTAGCAGGAGAATAATACTAGTCAAATCACGTATTCTGCTATATTCATATAGTTTTTAAGTATTATAAAATCAAAATATTTGTTTATTTTCCAGGCTTTGACAAAAAAAAATCTCTCCAAACTCTCAGTTTTGCTGTTTGTTATTAAAAAAGCAGCCTTGTCACAAATGAATAGTTTAGTTCAGTAGGAATTTCATTTACCTATTTTCTACTGAATGTGTCAAAAAGCAAACAGATCTATTTTTTAGCATATTTATGTGCATGAAAATGCTTGCATCACCATCATCTAGCATCATATTTGCTGTCCCTTATGCTGACATTAATTTTAATGAAGTTGGATAGAGTTCACAGACAAATAATGGAAAGTAATGCTGTTAGCTGGATTTTATGATTTTATGAAAATAGTCTAGCAAGTGTCTTCCAAGAGCTTACACAGTGGGGTCTGATTTCCTTAACACTGTGGAGGAACTATACAATTTTCATGTTTGAATAAGATCAGAATCAGACTCAGGGAATCAAAAGGGTTCCACAGAATTGATACCAGTCATCGTGGCAAATTCTGTAACAGAGAATGGTACCTAAATGATTCCACTGCCTGAGTAGTAATGACAAGTAATATAGAAACAGGCACTCTCCTCACTAAATTCCCAAGGCTTAAATATTAGCTGATCAGTAAATTCCAGAGAGAAAAACAAACAAACAAAAAAGAACTGCCATACACAATCATCTTCTTGAAGACATTTCTAATTAAGATCCTGAACTCTTTTCGTAGTATATTTCAAACCTGCTTTAGCTGTAGTGCAGTAAGGTTGAACCCCTTGTCTTCTGGAAAATCAGAAGGTGTAGTCACTTGAATTTAAAAATAAAAATAAAAAATGAAGAATCTGTTTCTAAGTATGTAACTATGTACTTTGCAATGTGTGCAACAATCCAGGCACCTCTTCTCTTGGCAAGCTCCCAGTATTTCACATGGGTTCTGTACAAAGCTGATGTGAGTTTCAGAATGTTGGCAGATTTCAAGCAGTTTAGTCTCTCCGTAGGTTTGCATTAACGTAGTCCAGTTTAGAATTCAATAACGTGAAAGAAGAGTAAAAATTATATAATCTCATAATCAGCATAAATTTATCTTCACCCTTTACTCATAGAAATTTCTTGAAGATATTTCTGTTGACAGTCTTGCTTTCTCCCTGCTTATGGTAAATCAGACGCAGGAAAAAGCTCAGAAATTTATTCTTAAAAACTAGTTGAACCATAACTCCAACTCTTACTACCCACAAAACTGGAGTTGTGGATTGGGTTTAATGTGAATGTTTTAAATTAGGGAGACTGTGGAGATAAAGGTGATCCAGGAAGCAAAGGTGCCAAAGGAGAGATGGGAGATGCAGGATCTCCAGGACCAAAGGTAAAGGATATTATACATTACTTTGTTTTGCACAGAAGAAACTAAACGAACTTGGATTTTGTTAATTATCACTCTACACATTTACAGGGAGCTTGGGGAAGAAAAGGTGAACCTGGTCTTTCAGTAAGTATGTATATGAATTCACTTAAACATTAGAAAATTATTTTGGAGTGTGCTTATAGTTGATGTGATTTTAAACAAGGCAGATTTAGGGGCATTGCATTCCCTGCATTTTCATAGGTAAGTAGGTTGATAAATCTCAGTATTCTTAAAATGCACAGCAGATTAAATAATACTTTTATGTTTTTTTATCAGAGAGAAGAAGTCATAAGACTTATCAATGAAATATGTGGTAAGCATTCCAGTATGGAAACAAAAATAGCTCTAAACTGAATTTATGTTGCCTGAATGGCTATTTCCTCATCACCTTTGTGTGTAAGGATACAACTTACGTGAAAAACATTCACTGTGCTGTCAGAGCGATACGAGAAGTTTAGTCCAGCTCTGTTTATATTTCTCAGTACCAATGACTTTAAAGTCATATGGAATCATTAAATGAGCTTTGGCTGTAAATCTGATATTTGAGTTCAATACATTTTTATAATTGGAAGGTGGTTTCTCATAAAATGTCTGAAATGGTTATTTTTCCAGGTTGCGGTATCAGATGTAGAGTAACACCGCTGGAACTAATATTTGTCATTGACAGTTCTGAAAGCGTTGGACCAGAAAACTTCAACAGTACCAAAACATTTCTGAAAACAGTCATTGATGAGGTTTCGGCCAACCACGCTACAACTCGCATCGGCATTATCAACTTTAGCCATAAAGTGGAGTTGGTATCTTCTCTAGAGAAATACACAACCAAAGAATCTCTGAAGTCTGCTGTTGATAAGATGCTCTACTTAGGAGAAGGCACATACACGGCTTCTGCCATTAAAAAAGCCATTAACCTATTTCAGGCAGCACGCCCAACAGTAAGAAAAGTTGCTCTGGTTGTAACAGATGGACAAGCAGACACTCGTGACAAAGTGCACCTGGATGTGGTAGTGAGGGAAGCACATGCTGCAAATATTGAGATATTTGTCATTGGAATTGCTCAAGAAACTGATCCTCATTATGATAATTTTCTGAAGGAAATGCATCTCATTGCATCAGACCCTGATGAAGAACATTTTTACCGGATAGAGGACTTCAAGACACTCTCAGGTAAGAGAAACTGTGTAGGAGAATATTTGAAATAAGCAAATAAAAGTCTTCGGCATTTCCCCAAGCAAGGCAAGGCAGCCCGTGCATGCTCAATGAATGGCAGCTGATGTCTCTCTTTTGGATGAAGCTCAGTTTTCAGTGTCCCTTGCTCTTTGGTCAGATGAAGATTTTGGCAAACTTTTACCTCTTGTGGAAACAATGAAAACCAATGAACAGTGATTTTCACGGTTGAGACCTGCTCTTTGCTGAGAGCTTCCATCAGCTTTCCCTCACAGCGCTTTTGTGTAGGGCCACAGATTCAGCCCCAAAAGAAGAGGATTTCCTCCCATCTTGGTGCACCATCTCTGTCTCTTTATCTCTTTCATATATGGCTGTTGTTGATTTGTCAGTCTGGCAGTCCACATCTTTTAAGAACACTCATTTTCTCCTGAAGGTCATAGGGAATTCTGTGCTTTCATCCTGATTCTAGGGAAGAGGTGGTAAAGGAATATCAACAAGGGGATGAGATCTGCTTTATTCCTTATTATTCATTTCAAACAGGCTTGAAAATCCTGTGGCCACATCTGGACTCAGAGATAAAAGACAGAGGAAACTTATAATGACCAGCAGAAGAAACAAACATTGGTTTCACCTAACTGCAGTCTAACCCTATAAACTATATTTATCCTGAGCATAAACTCATTTTGCTACACTGAGCCTGTGGATGGGCTTAAGTTAATGCGTTTAAGGCATTAAAGATGAGAACAGAATCTGCACTAATGTTCTAGTGCCAACTAGGATTAAAATTACAGCTTTGGCTCAGGCTCCAGCTCTCAACATGAAAGTATTCCCAGTCACTGATTTATATATATATAATATATATAAAAATATATATATTATTATTTTGTGAGAGGAAATAGGACCTGTAACTCCGTTTATCTTTACTTTTCACACATAAACACTTTCTTTCCATTGCCCTTTTTTTCTCTCTAGACTGTTGAGCTATAATTTATACTTAAAATGGGTTTTGGGGTTTTCATCTGTTGTTTCCAAAAAGAACTAGAGGTCCTGAAAATCAGTTCATTCTGAGTTCTATTTGAGTTTTGATATAACTTCAGAAGAGAGTCTTTCACAAGTCACTGTCATTATATGTTGTGGTTAATGCTGCACTAAAAACTTGTGGAGAATCATTGTGACTTTTCTTTATTACTCTTAATAAAGGTCATTATTTTGTTAATGTTTTCAGCTCTTGCAGATAAACTCATCACAAAAATCTGTGATAAGGTGCCTGAAATTTACAGTAGAAAAGAACATGTTCTATCTCCACCTCCAAGTCCAGAACCTGAAATGCCTAATGAAGTTCCTAACACTCAGCTGACTCGAGTGACAGTTTCAGAGACTTCAGTGCCCCATAAAGAAGGAATCAGTTACTCAGTAAGTAACTGAATATTTTTAGATGTAGCTGTTTGTTGACATTCATATGTTATTTATTACACCATTTACCAATCTTTTAATATATGGGAAATGCATCAACAAGAGATCTGAAGAAAACTTTTAAAGTTAGAGTGAACATTAAATGAATTGAATGCTGTATGTAAATTAAATATTACTGATTTATGGTGGAGGAGTCAGTGAACTTCTCCATTATTAGCCAATACTAACACTTTGGATCACTGTGTATGTAATAAGATTGGTAATGACATAAATCAACTTCACTCTCAAAATTCAGTCTAATTTCCCTGAATGACAGTTCCCTCAGACAGTGTGAGTGATTTAGGTTTGGGTTCTGTAATACGTCCACATAGATCTGTGTGACACAGAGGATCAGCTTTGGTACCCTGCATCAGTAAGGAAAATAACAGGGAAAATAAATGTAAACCTGATATTATAGATGCTGACAATTATATGTTTTATTATAAGGATCACAAATATGAATAATTCTAACTAACTAATTAGATGCTCATATGCTTGGATCTGGCTGGCTTTGGTTAGTGATAGCTGAATCTTAATTTAATTACCATCACAATAAACATTGCCCTTTTGTAGGTCATAATTTCAGTATTAGGTTGTAGATTTTCATGTTTTTGCTGCCTTCAAGGGATTCCACACTTTGATCTTTGGATCATCTCTGATGAATGTGTTTTTCTCTCAGTAACATAACAAGTATGCTGTTCCTCTTGCCTGCCATTTCCCATTCCTTGACAGACTTCATTTCAGCTCTTTCCTAGTGAGTGAAATAGATGTCTAAAAGCACAGACTTACCTCACAGTTCCTTGCCTTTTTAATTTATACTACAAACTAAGCACTGACTGAAAATTTACTGCAATGGAACTAATTCAGCTTAATGACTAAATAGAAGGAATCACTTTATCTTCTTATTTAGCTGTCAGTGTCCGAAAATGCGTTTGTTAAAATCATAGTCCCTTACTGAGAAATCACTGAAACAAGGTCTGAACCCACCTGCCATTGTTGCTAAGTAACGTGTGTAAAAAAATACCATTATTTTCCTTTACAATTCTCTAATTCTTTTTCTCTTCACATCTGAGCTCTGACAGAATGTTAACAGATTTTGACTCCTTTTGCAGCCTAGTCCACCACAGACCAGATATACTGAGCTGCTGCTATCTGCTCAGGATCACACTTTGACCAGCTCTGTTCATAGAGAATCGAGATTCCCTCCACTTTCCAACATAGATGAAACCAGACTTCAGAGTCCTGTTGTCAACCCTTTGCTCAATGTAACCACTGCTGCAAATCACCACCTAACAGCACTGCAATCACAGGTCGCAAAACCTCAAAAAGGTACGTAGTGTCGTCTGAATATTGGATATCAGACTTGTACAGAAATCAACCAACCAAAAATCCCTACTCCCTCCTTCATAAAGTTACTGGATTTTATCATCAAACCTAAATGACAACCCTTGTGTATTGATTGTGCTTAGGTATTTAAATGCACATTGGAGTCTTGCATCAGAATTTAGGTAGCCTGATTTCAAACCAGTCATGTTTGGACCATGTTTAGATCTATTCATATATTTCAGTAACTGAAGTGGCATTTGGCTACAAATCTGAGATGTGAATATATTCCAGGCATTACGAGGAAGTAAAAAAAAGATGCTCCAAACAAATAATGCAGTTTTACTATAATGTAACTGATACCCAGAATCAAAGTTAACTTTTATGTATACGCTTTCAGATCCCAGGTGCTTGGAACCTATGAAACCAGGTGATTGTCGGAACTATGTGGTGAAATGGTATTATGACAAGAATGCCAATTCTTGTGGCCAGTTTTGGTACGGAGGTTGTAATGGTACCAACAATAGATTTGAAACAGCAGAAGAATGTCGAGGAACCTGCGTTGATGAATAAGTAAGTTTTCTCCCCATATGTTTCTCCTCCATCAAGCACTTCTTTTCCAGGCTAAAAAGATATAATACTTAATTGTCTCCAATACTGTGCATACATATCATAGCGCATTTTACACCTTTGATCAGTTTTTACTCCTTTCTGAGATGGTGGGAGCAGAATTGCACTTTGTGGTCATTAACTTGTACAGTGACACAGTAGTTGTCTACTTTGCTCTTTACTCCTTATCTTACAGTTTCTCATGTTGTATTTGGGTTTGGGTTTATTTGTTTGTTTGTTTTTACTGATGCTGAGAATTAAGGTGATATGTTCACAGATCAAAATTCCAAGACCCCACTTGAAGGATTAGCAGAAAAACCATCATTTTATATGTGGATTTAGAATCATTTTTCTCATATGTACTATTTCACATCCTTCAAAACTCACCTTTCCACTCACTCACAGCTTCAACAATCACAATGTTCTTCTACAGTTTCTTGCAGTCAACCCTTTTCTTTTCTACTCTAGAGAAATACAATGTTGTCACAGACTTGGTCATCTCACTTTTTACACCCTTCTCTAGATCACTTAAGATCATTTTGAGTAGGACAGACCATTGCAACATGCATCTTCCACTGCCTTCTTTCCAGCAGCTGTTTATTCCCCTTCTTTTTTCACCATTTCTAAATCAGAAGACTTTTCCTCTTAATCCAATATAACTTTCCTTTGGTGAGAGACTTTATCTTTCAGAAATCCGGGCAGACTTATTCACGGCCTTAGGCCAACACGCTCATTGAGTGATGTATGGTCTTCAAAGAGCTTGCTAATCCATAGTGCATAACTTCCTTTACAAAAGCCATTTACCTCTGCCCCAGTACACCACATTAAGTAAGTTCTATGTTTCATCCTTCAGTACAGGAAAAATCTATTGAACTACAGCATATTTTTTTCTAAGCACTTCAAGAAAACTAATAGATTCCTCATTCTTCTAGACATTACTGACATTTGGAGTTTTTAAAGCAAGAAGTTCATGTGTATTAAGGAAGAAATGGCTGAGAAGAATCTAAAATGATGTGTGAACATGAATATATTACCACCACGCTTCACTGCTTTCCCCACTGTGGAATTCACATTCACTAGATTCCTGCATAACATATGTTATCTATAACACCAAGCAATAACTATTACACATGCACATGCATGGGAACATATTTTTTCCCTTCAAGCTGATATTAATTTGATAATACTACATGTGGCAAGGATATGATTTTATTCTTAGGGTTAAAATACTTGAAGTGTTCACACAGCACTTAATGACATAGGTCTCTTATTCTCTTGGAAGAATAGAATGTGCTCTAGTTTTAAACAAGAGTAAGTAGCTCCTGAAATTAGAAATCTTATTACAGCATTTAGTGTCATAACTTAAGGTTTTCACTAATTAGACTACCCCTTGTGAATGCAAACACCACAGCTAAAAGTAGAGGAGAGGGGTTTCCCATTAAAGCACATTTATGTTAATATCAATATAGTCTTTTCACTTATAAGGGAGGGACTTTCATTTGGAATCACATTAAAACCAGGATTCTTCATGTCCCTTATGGCAAGTAAACAAATTTCAGTTTCTCGGGGCCTCTATGTTTAAATGTATATATATTTCACTCTGATATATGTTATTAAGTGAAGAAGGAGAAAGAACTGAAAAACACATGCAAATGTTTACGTACATCCTTTCTACTTATAATCCTAGTGAATTATCATTAAAACTGAGAATTGTGAGTCTGTAATTAAAATGGAAAACAACACCTTATAGAGTCTGGCCTTCTTATTCCTTTGTAGACAAGAAAACCCATTATCTATATACGCAGTCTGAACAGATCTTGATATGTTTAAACAGTGCTTGCACATTTTTTTCCCCCAGAAGCCCAAAAGACATCATACACCATGCAAAATGGACTTGTCTATAGCAAATAGGGCACAAACCTTATTCTGTGAAATGAAGTGCTTGAAGTTTAGGAGTTTTAAAGACTTTTTTCCTAAAAAGTTGGCTTTGTTAGTGAGTTTTAAATTAGAAACTAAAAATGTGACAGAAGCCTCCAAAAATCCCACTGTGTTTATACTCAGAACTAAAAACATGAGGGTCACTCCACGAAGAAAAACAGCCATGAGGGTGCAATTAATCTTGGCTGGAAAAGAAGCACTGGAACAGGAGGACAATACGTTGTGCTACATACTCTGTAGAAGCCTGAAAGCGAAGGGATTCAGGCCTATAGAACAAAATCAAACTGTTAAAATCAATCATTCTCCTTTCACAGAAGAAAGTAGGAACTGAAATTTGATGCAACTTTCTCTGGGAGATGTAGTCTTCTTCTGTAAGTTGCAGATTCAGTAAAATTATTCATGCTTTATATGATGTTACGATGTGGAATACTGATAGCAAAATTACAAAATTATAAACCCATGACACATTACCCTATGGCTCTGTACACTGGATTCTCAGCAAAAACCATACTTTGGAGACAACATCTATTTAAACTTCTTAGTTTGTTCTTCCTAATGAGGATTATGTTGAAATTCAGGCAACTGGAGAAGGCTCCAAAAACACGATCCATAAAGATCTTCTGTGTTGGTTTTTTGGCACCGTGCAACACTGCAAACAGTCTCTCATCCATTCAGTGTGTTGTCCCAGGATCATTATAAACCATTCAATTTACAAGGACTGCTCTGAAAGTAATGCCTCCTATTTAATTTTGTTGGCCCATCATGTCACAGGTGGATGTTGGTCACACAGTGACCATATAGTAAAAGTTTCTACTTGTACGTATCTTTTGTAGCTTCTTCTTCTGTAATGAGAGCCTCTCTCAGCATTCATCTGTTACCAAGCAGCAGCAATGTGAGGTAGCAGCTTTAATACCCAATCTGGAAGTTATCTGCACATCCCAACAGCAGGGTTACCCTCCTGGCTCTGCACAGCAACAAAACATGATCCGAGTTCAGCAGTCAGTGGGAACAGTTATTAAGGATCAGAGAGGGATTTATGCCCTTAAAGCCAATTCTACATTAACAGGGATACATCAGTGAAAGGAGAAAGGCAAACAACCTGTAACAGCAGTAAAAAAGCCATATATATATATGACAAAGAAGGGAATAGTCCCTTCCCCAAGGGAAGGAAGTAATATATGTTATCGCTGCGACAAAGCATACTTGTCTTACCACCCCTCTATAGAATGGGTCATAAAAAACAGAGTTTGCATAGCACCAGGCAGGATGATGGGCAGGACTCCTGCCAGGATATCCTGCTCCTCTGGAAGGAAAGGGGGGGCATGAAAAGCAACACGGGAGCTGTGAGCAAGGATGCAGGTATGGCTCAGCCCTGCCAGCAGGAGGGAGAGGAGGTGGCTGCAGAGCTGAGCAGCTCCTGGGAGAGCAAGGAAAATCTGCAGGTGCCAACACATCCCCTGCAACACTGACAGTGCTGCGGGTTTGTAGATGGTGGTGGATTTATCAGCATGGGACACCCATGTGACTCGTACTCCTTTTTCCTTTCGTTAAGCTCACTTAAAAGATGCTATGAGATTGAATGCTGGTTTCGTAGTGATGGCTTTAAAGGAAGAAGATCCAGCTGGTGCAGATTCTCTCCCATCAGGATTGGCTTAAATTTGTAAGCATTCAGATCTAAGTTTGGTGAGACAACTCCTGCTTTTAGAGACTCCGAATAATACTTGCATTAGTCTGAACACCATGCATTAAATGGAGCTTTGGAGGCTGACAAAGATAAAGGCCATAAACTTCAGCATAGCAACAAAGGGGCAGCAAATACATCAATCTGGGTAAACAGACTCTGCCTAAAAATGTGACAATGCTGGCAAAAAGGAACAAAGACTTCACTGTTCACATTGAGCCTCTCCCAGCAGCTGGAGAGCTCTGCCTCCAATTTATGAATTGATTTTAGATACGTGTTGTGGATAAGATCATATAATGCTCTCATAGGAGAGAAGCAGCAACACTTCATTGCTGTAAGGTAAATATTTAACAAAGCTTAGATAAGACTGAAGGTATGAGGTTGCTTGATTATGTACTGAACTGGGTCAGATTGAACTGCTGGGGGAACCCTCCTGTTGCACCATGGGGTTCAGAACACAGCCCTTGGCCAACCCTTGATATCTAAAACATTCTTTGTGCAATCATGTTACTCAATAGCATAAGAGCAATAGAAAAGTCTCTCAGTCTCACTGGAAGTGTCTGGATGCTACAGCTATCAGCTGCACCATCTTCAGTGTTGTGCTCTACCATCTCCAGGGCAGAGAGGAGGTGATAACATTAACAGCGTGATGTTCAAATGATTCCTCATTGAGAACTCAAGTGCAATAACAAAATGAGTAAATAAGTTTTTAAAGGTGCAGGGTATTAAAACAAATTAAATCCAAAGTCCTTTTGGTCAGCTCTGAGGGGAGGCAGAGCCAAGACCTTGACATGAGACTACGAAGAATTCAGAGCTGCTGGGAATACTGAAAATATATGGGGTGGAACAGTATGGGACACACCAACCAGGTTTGAGTGAAAATGACAACCCAGATGCTGGCACCAGCCTCTCAAGGAGAAGGTAACACCCTGAGTGTGCAAAAGAATCAACCTTTCCCATCCCAAGAGCACTATGACACATCAGAGAAGCCCCAGGTGGTACTGGGACGTTGGAGTTCGGCTCAGCAGCGCTGCAGGCTCCAGCACCCAAAGGCTTCAGCCTGAACTAAATAAGCCAAAGTGGCTGGGGTTGCAGGAATATATATACACACATACAGGAAAAACGCAGAGCTCAGTCTGTGTTTCTGATGTAAGTATTCACCTTTCCTTTATAAATGATACCAAATACCACCCTAACGCCTAGAAATGATTTCCCATCACCCAGCTGCTTTTCCATGTCTACATTATTTCCCAAGTGTGACAATGCAAATACTCGCACCAGGGCTCTGGTTTTCTGATTCCTTACACAGTTGTTGAAATAAGTCACTCCCCACAACGTCTGTAGAACCCAAAGGAAGGCCTCGTCAAGGCAAAAAACTCTCAAAAAGGAGGGCAGGCTGCAGGCCATTTTGCAGTGTTGGAACCAGCAATGCACAAACACGTCCTCCCTGCTCTCATGGAGCCTTCAGTCCCTGGATGGAAAATATTGACTTAAATTCCTTTTAAACTCGCATCAGCGCACAGAAAAGCAGAGCAGGAAATCCCCCCGAGCCAGCGGAGCTTCTGCAAGTGGTATTTCCTGCCAAACGTGGTCCATTCTGAACAGCGTTGCTTTATCTCTGAGCATCAGCTACGGTCAGTTCACTCAGGATGCTCCAATAGCACGGAGACGCTGAACATCAGCACCAGGTAGGAACAGCAATCTGCCTGTGTGGATCCAGTGCCAGCACTGTTGCCGTGTGCACCCATGGTTCAAACCCTTGTCCCAGGTTCTAGCGTTACCCTCGCTATGGCCAAAGAGCCACCATGACTCAGCAAGAAAGATGGCAAAATAGCATTTATTAGGAGTAATTGGCACCTTATATACCTTAATCACTTCGTCTACGCTCCTCCCTAGGGTGTACGTTTGAAATGCACGCCCAAGACACATCACAAGGTAAGGGACTGAACAGGGGAGGTACTAACGTCACAGCCCGAATCCTTGTTAAAGCCTACAACATCTCCCCCCTCCCAAATACAACAGGGTTCTGCCTCGTTAACACTCACAACACAGCACCAGCATTCATTTAACATTGTCTTTCAGTGAAGTTCTCTATGTAGCTTACTACTTGCTAGTAGCACCTGTAACAGAAAACGTAGCGAGCTTCCCACCAAATCTAATGAACAAACAATCAAAGGAGATATTCTTATTGCATTCAGTTGTAATGCTACACTCCTCATGGACAGGGCAGGCAAATGAAGACAGACACGCGGTGTTATGTGAGATAACTTATTTCATTTATTCAATTCTGAGCTTAATTTCGATGCTAAAAATTGGTCAAAGGCACTTCAAAGAAGGTATTCCAGAAACAAATCGTAATGGTGATCAGACAAGTCACCAACTGACACCTGTCGGTAGGGACACAACAGCCTCTAACTGCAAAATGAAACATTCACGAGTTATAAGTGGAATATACTGTCCAGCAGCAATATTCATTTTATTTCCTTATGTTTTTAAGAGCATTAACAACATTTTAAATACAGTCTGGTAAACTAAAGCAAATTACACCTTTGGAATCCCACAGAAGTTTTTCTGGTCAGAAAAAGGACAAAGCAGCCTTCCCTCGTTGTGCTGTACTGAAGGGTCCGTGTCCGTCTGCATGCGCACTATTGGCAGCAGTAGGAGGACAGCAGAGAAATAACCCACATCTTTCTTAGTTGTACAAAGGCAAATGCCCATCTGGGATAGCAAACTGTGCACTACAGGTGTGCCAGCTGCTCACTGACATGAACACTCTGGAAACAGAAACAGAACAAACAGACATACGTAAAGAAAAGTGATTTTAATACATAACCCCATCAGAGCAAAACAAAGACAGTGTCCCAACAGGCAAAAGATGTTGGGGAAAGACTTCCCACAAGACGAGAGGCTGCGCTACCGCCACACAGCCCGACGCCTTCACTAAGTCCAATAAGGACTGCACGAATGAACTCAAAGTGAAAGATTAAATCTGGTCTTTTTCTGCAAGCCAAATGTAACACTGTCCTCCAATTAGGAACTTTGCTTGGCACTCTCATTCCCTCTGAGCTAAAACACACTTACTGCAGGGTTAATATGTTACTGCCTTACACTAAGGAACATTCCCATATCCAGGGGGCAAACAACTGTTTAAGAAAAGCCTGCTGCTTCCTAATTCCAAGAAAACCAGTTCATAAACGTTAGATGCACCATCTGAATCACAACCAGACCAAAGGAAGTTTCTGTGTTTCATAATATCAAGAGATCTGAGAGCGAGAGCGCAAAGAGCCAAAGAGACTCGCGCTTCTGTGCTTCAGGAGGGTGAATCCTCCACTGAAGGAGCCCACTGGGGTAACAGGGACACTCAGTAAATACTCTGACAAAGCGTGAAGACCTGAGAGTGAAATCATAACCAGCCAATGGTTCTGTAAGATGGCATGTGAAAATACCTTAGTATATGCTCAAATTCCAGCCTTGCCCATCTAAGCTTTTGAAGAATGAGATGCAAACTGCTCATTTCAGGAGGTATCAGCTCACCGCTGCATTACAATTAACAGAGAGCAGTGTAAGATCAATACTTTTTCGAGCCTATTTGGATACCGACAGGAAAACAACATTTGTATTTCTTTGCAGTACTGCCAGAAAGGCAAAAGAACTAATATCACAGGCCTGAGAGCAGAACACTTTAAATCAAAGCAAGAGCGAGCACCGCAAGAGAAGGCTGCTCTTACTTCACCAGATAGGCCGCCTACTTGTCACAAGGCAGTGCGTTGTCAGCCTCGCTCCCTAAAGAAATGGAACTAGCAGATACGTGCTGCTCACCTCTATTTCTCCACTCCACCCCAGGCCCTGCCCTGCTCTGCTAAGCCCACAGGCCACAGCTGGGGAGCAGACGACCATCATAGTGCCCCAGAGGAAAGGCAAAGAGATCAGTGCTGGGATCTTGGGTTCGTTCTACAGTTTCCTGGCGTAGTGCAGAACTTCTATCGCAGGTTTGAACAGTGCCACCAGCCTTACCAACAGCACATTGGATCTTACAGTCTTATTGTTTGCACGGCATGTGGGATACACCTTTAGCTGGCAGAAGGAAGCATCTCAGTGAAAGAAGCTATCAGGCATTCTGTGAATGAGCAAACTGGAGGCTTCTTCCTTTTTCTAACCAAATACAGTTATAACTTTCTACTTAAGTCAGTCAACATAAAATAAAGCTCATCTCTTTCAGTATTTTGGAGAATCTTTCTCATGAAAGATAACAGGTTGAACATACGAACCTAACCTATATTCAGGCAGAGACACCACATACAGCGTTTCGGTTCCATGTGTTTCAGTAATCGCCGTTATGCTGCGGAGTAACCATCAGAAAAGCAGCCATGACCTCACAACTGGACCACAGGCAGAACCCCAATCTGTGCCACAACTATCTTTGGGGAACACAGATTCCAGTACTTTACGGTAACATCCCTCACCCAGGAACACCCTGAAGGACAGCAGTAGTATATAAGGCTGCCTGCTATCGCTATGTGCCCTTTCCAAAGCAGTGACTGGAGGTAATCAGGTTATGTCCAAATTCATCAATATGATGAAGGTGAAAAAGCTAAAAGGAAATGTTGTTCAAGTGTGGAATAAAGGCATGTCAAGCTTAGCCCCATCCCCTGAACTGCTCTATTAACTGAATTTGAAGAAGTGAAAACCACAAAGTTTTGTGTTCTTGTATATGTAAAACAGACCCAACTTCTGAAAACACTTCAGCAATTAAAACTGCTTTGTTCCACACCAAGAAAAGTGTTGTCACTTATGAGGCAGATACTCAGAAAGTAGTGGAGAGATTAATGCACTTTGAAAGACAGCTGCATTCAGGCTGCGTTACCTGAATATACTTCAGCTTCAGCAGAGAGACACGGGGATCATCTGACACTTTGTTCTGAACAAAGCAACGAGAAACGGATGCAGAAGAAACTTCAAGAATGGAGGAGAAGTTCAGGAAAGGGAAATGAAGTCCTTTAAGCCAAGCAGTCAAATGAGCTTTGATGCTGTTCTATAACAGTACGTGTTTGTACCTGTAAAATCCTATGAATAAGGGAGCTTCGCAATCTCCAAGTACAGGAATGGGAAAACTGAATAGAAACTAACGAACACCATCTGAATCCGAGTTATTTTATACCACCATAACCTTGCTAACATACCAACCTTCCTGATTTACAGAGGAAGTTCAACGGAGGGGAAGAGCCTTCATATGAAAAAGCATCTTTCTCTTACCGAGTTCTGAGATGAATTTATATATCCTTTTAAGCAAGTGGCAACTTGATTTAAATTAAAACAAAAAGCCGTGGACAAACGCAGTCTCCTCACATCACTCAGTAATGTGACCAATAGGAACTACCCCTGGGTTTCTCCCTAAGACACTAGTGATGTAACTTCAGATTGTTCTGTGCTTACAGATACTTACAGTAAAGAACTGTAAATAATCCATAGTGGTGAATTCGATTTCTGAGATAACGAAGACATTGATCGCTGAGGTGTGTCTCTGTTCTTATCAACCAGGCTGTCATTAAGGCAAAGCAGATATGAGGCTCTATTATTTACCCTTCTCACTTCCTTACAGGGCAACATGCACACAGTAACTTCAGAATACTGAGAATACTGGAGAAAAACATCATGAAGCGTTTGTGTTACGTCAGATTTCGAGCATAAGAACTCACCTAACAGAACGTTTGGAAGGGAAAAAAGAAATACTGTACGATTATCTTTGAATCTGTCCACTATGCTTTTAAACACGAGTTCTTCTAGGGACCGGCATACCAGAACCTTCTCCCATTTCACAGTTCTAGGGCCCGCTACCTTCATGAGTAGGGCTGCAATGTCACACTATCCCAAACAGCCAGAGCCTACACTGGACTTTTCTGTGCACAGACACTGACTGGTAGTACTGCCAACCTAAGAATCACCACGATAATCCTAGTCCACAAGCTTCATGCAGGAGTTTGAGAAGACTCTTATTCACCGTACTGCCTTCTTTCAGTTTCCTTCAAAGTCCAATTAATTCTCCAAAGTTTTTTGCTTTAGCTTTGGATTATCCTCTTGTGCTTCGTTTTTGTTCTGCTCCTCCAGGCTCTTTGCCGAATCAGGACTGTACCGATACGAATAGCCATATGGACGGAGATGATAAACCAAATACTCCAAGTGATACATCGTCATGGAATCAACATAGTGAAATGAAACCGCAAGGTCAGAGCAGCATCCAGGGCCCTAAAACATAAAACAAGTCAAAATCATAAGCAAGAATTCCAGAGCACGCCATGGATCAAAGATACTGTAGGAAGAATTCAAGCATACATTTGACTTCCTGGGAAAAAAATCCCTTTCATCATTGATGTATTTACTTCAAAGCTTAGCATTAGCCAAGCAAAACGGATCAATCAGGCAGATTTGCCAAAGCATCTTTCCTAAAACAGAAATGGATTTGGCCTCTGTAATCAAGTCGGTGAAGAAACTTGCTGCCTGCACTTAATGCCAGAGGGCATTCTTTGCTTTTACATAATCACACGATCACAGAATGACCTCGGTTGGAACAGACCTTAAGGATCATGAATCTCCAACCCCCCCCACCACAGGCAGGGCACCCACCTGCACATTTAATGATAGAGCAGGCTGCCCAGGGCCACATCCAACCTGGCCTTGAGCACCTCCAGGGACAGGGCATCAATCATCACCATTTTACATACTTCATAAAATCGAGCCAGGCAGCAGCAAGCAGCTTGCAGAGATACTGCCTTTCATTTAGCTATTTTCAGACTTGGAAATTCCTTATTATTGCTGATCTCAGGGCAATGCTTTGTAACCCTGTAACTGAGCATAAGATTATACAAAGATGTGCAAAAATCTAAACGAAAAATGACCGTTTTTTCCATGAAAGTGAAAGTTCAAATGGCTGAGCAAAACAAAATAGTCAAGCTGGAAACTTAAGTCAACCAAAATTAGGTACGAGTGGTGTCCCCAGGGGTCAGTGCTGGGGCTGATACTCTTTAGTATCTTCATTAATGACCTCAACAGTGGGGTTGAGTGTACCCTCAAGCAAGTCTGCTGATGACACCAAACTGTTGGGTACAGTCAACACACCAGAGGGATGGGATGTCATTCCAACACCTCTCCTACGAGGACAGGCTGAGAGCTGGGGCTGTTCAGCCTGAGAACAGACAGCTGCGAGGTGACCTGAGAGCATGCTTTCAGTATCTAAAAGGGAGCTACAGGAAAGAAGGGGGCAGACTCTTTAGCAGGGTCTGTTGTGGTAGAACAAGGGGAGATGGTCTCAAGTTCAAAAAGGGGAGATTTAGGTTAGATGTAAGGAAAACATCTTCTACAGTGAGGGTGGTGAGACACTGGAACAGGTTGCCTAGTGATGTGGTTGATGTCCCATCCCTGAAGACTTTCAAGGTGAGGCTGGATAAGGCCCTGGGCTACCTGATCAAGCTGTTGTGTCCCTGTTCATTGCAGGGGAGCTGGGCTAGGTGGCCTTCAGAAGGCCCTTCCAACTCAGTTGTAGCTGATGACTACTGTATTTAACACAGGTGTATCTAACAATGACACAACAAAATTTTCTAAAATACGTTTAGCTGCCATTAAAGTGTCAGTTCAAACATCATATCACAGTAAGACACACATCATGGAAGACTTACCTCTACAGCAGGGTAATAATTGTAATTCCAGTACCAGAAAGTTTTTGGTAGGTATCCTCTGATTAAGAGATGTTCTGGAACAAAGGGATGAAAGGTTTCCCTACCATTTGTATCCCTAGAATCTCCTGCTTGTACATTAATGATCTCCATGCACTTTCCTAGTGCTAGGTCTTCAATAGAGGAACTATGAGAGCATTTGTTGGTTTTAAAAGCAGTAACAAATCTTTTCAGAGCTTCTTTACTCAGAACATACCCCGCTCCTCCACTCATGTAGCCTTGTTTCACATAAGGCTTAAACCTTCTTCCGAAGTATATTGGCTGTTCAGGACTGTATTTTGAAAGGAGCCATCTTAAATTGTCCAATATAACATACGTATCATCATCTGCTTTCATGAACCAATCAGCTTCATCAAAATAATGGTCATAAACATATTGAAAAGCTTTTATAGTCTTCCAGTAAAGTTGGTCCCTGCCTTCTTTGGTTTCTAGGCCCACTGTCGGGAAGTCTTTATTTTCCTCAGAGCTCATAAAAAGTATTTTATTGCAGCGTTGGGCCCAGGTGGCTTTAACATGTCTGGCTTTCTTCTCTAGATTTTGCGGTCCAGTCATGACCCAACAAAGTATTTTCACCTTCTGATAGAGTTCATCTGCAACGTTTTTATTCTCGTCTGAAAAAAGAAAGAGGGAAATTCCCAAACGTTAGAGTTGACTGAACTGTAATACACGCAGGAGAGCAGGCTCTCCCCAAACACTCTGTTTCTAACTCAAGAAATACATGCAGAAGGACAGGAGGTCTTTGTTAAATCTTATTTGTAAATTATAAGTGGTAGTAAGATCGGATACTATAAACCTAGTATTACTGTGCCAAACAATAGACATGTAATATAACGTTTTCCAAAGCACTAAAGCATTTGCTTCCCCTCAAAGAAACTTTCACTTGACACATACAGAGATGTTAACTCATGTCAAAGAACATTCCAGGGGTGGTGAGATTTGGACCACAGGTACTAAAATATCACTGTTTAACCTTACCAAAAACAGTTTTCTTTGCAACACTTTTCTACAACTACAAGCAAAACATTCACAAACCTGCCTTACAAAGCTTGCAGTTTAAGTACCTTTAGATAATAAATTACTTATTAACACCCTGTGAAATAAATGCATTATAGTGCAAGCAATTTTTCCCACCTAACCTGCTCCAAGGGGAAAGTGCAAAAAATCATGCATGTGATGTTAGCAAAGAAAATCCCCTTTCAATAGACCTCAAGAAAACAAAGTTATTTGGATGTAACCTGAACACTGGCAAACAGAAAGAAAATGATTCATACAAATACTTGGCAGTTTGTGGTGCATGAAAAGGGTACCTATTATATAATAAATCAGGTGCAACAAAATACCTCTATGCTGTCCAGAGTCCGCATTGAAATTCATTTGTCCTTGCAGCTGATTGTTATCAGTATCTTCTGAGTGCTGACCATGAGGATCATTGTGAAGAATATGAGGCTGGATCTCAACCTGTTCTTCTAGTATCATGCTAAACAGGAGATAGCACAGGAAAAACCCTATCGCGGATCCAAAACTGAAGATCAGAAGGTTCATCAAAGACTTAGAAGAGGCCATTTCCCGAAGGTAATGCACTGTCAAAAACAAATGGAAAACACGTTGAGATTAAAGCAGCTCAACACATAAATCTAGCATACAGGAAGAAATCAAGGACAAAATACCTTAAAGCAGAAATGTCAAATCTAACTCTGATCCATACCCAGTGGGCTTGCACAGGAGTTTAAGTACAAGAGCAATGTAACTGGTTACAGAAGTACAGACACATTTAGGGCCAAAGCCCAGCTGTGTATTGTTTAGCTTACAATTATAAAGGTCAAACAGAATATACAACAGTGCCTGTGCATATAGAAAGCTCTTTTTTAACCATAGTGATACAACATTTATACAAGAATACTTTGAAGTGCAACAGCTTAATTATAAAATGGTAATACATGTTCACTTCTCTTGGCCTTAAGAAAATTGTGCTTAAGACCTAAGTCTTAAAAAGCAAAGAGATGATGATCCAAGGCAATCTGCAGGTTGAGATACTGTGTGGGGTGCAGGCATGAGATGTACTTAAACTCCAGCAGTTAGAATATCACAGGAATTCTTAAACAGATACCAAATACAAGCAGACATTGAAGACTTTTAACAGTAAATCTGCTCTGATCTCAAAGCAGGGCAGTTTTCCTTCCACTTTTAAAAGTACTGAGGACAGGCTTCCAGAAGAAGAGAACATCAGAAGTTCAGTAAAGAAGCACTCCCTTTTAGAAGGTATTTGGAAGAAGAGAACAAAACACATCAGCCTCAAGGCCACTCCTACACGTCGAAAAACATGTATTCCAGTCATGTAAAACCTAATCTATGGCCACACCTGTGTTTCTCAAAAAGAAAAGGACTTGGCTTAGCACTGTAAGAACTTTAAACAAAGATGAGATCTACACCTATGTAAAATGAGCTTTATACAGTCATGAATTTATATGTATTCAGCACCTGCAGACCAATTCCAGGCCATGGAGGCCTGAGAGATCTTCATCTCTGAAAGGGGTTGAGATGTGTTCAAATAATTCCCGACTAAGCCACAGAAAAACAGACATTTAAATACATACTGGAGTCAAGCCACAACCTTACAAATGAGCTGACGGCATTCCCTCCATTAGCATCATTCTTAACAAGAAGCAGAACCCAATTTAGTAAGTAGGGAGCCAGAAAAAGGTTACAGAATGCACAGAGCAACAGGACTGGATTTAAAAGGGGCAGAACTTCCTACACAATCAGCTGCTCTGTTCCATGGATAAGACAGGAGCAAGTGCTCAGATGTTCTACTGCAAAACCCTTCAGCCTCCCTGTGACATCAGCATCTCCACAGCACAGAAAGAAAACCCAGCACTGCTGATGTACAGAAGAGCTGAATTCCTTCTGGAAATCACCGGTCAAAGATCCACTGCCACCATCCAACCCATCCAGCCCGCATGCACTTCCCCTGCTGGCTGTGAGGAGCCTTTTGCAAGGCACCAGCCCCAAGCGAGCTGCAGGAATCACTTTGCAGCAACACCCACTCCCAACACCGGCCTCTCTGACCTCCCTCTGGATCAGAAAGCAGGGAGCACGGAAAGCAGCTGTGCCCATTGGGATGGAGCCTCCAGAAGCCACCTGGCTCACCTGAGAGAAGCTGCAATATGTGACAGGGCCTTTACTAGAATCACAGAATGACCCGGGTTGGAAGGGACCTCAAGGATCATGTAGCTCCAACCCCCTGCCTAGCAGGGCCACCAAACATACACATTTACTAGATCAGGTTGCCCAGGGCCCCGTCCAACCTGGTCTTGAACAGCTCCAAGGACGGGGCATCCACAACCTCCATGGAACTCCCTGCCTTCTTTCCACACTGCCAGAAAAAATGAAATACAACTGGAAACGCAACTTAAAACATGGAAGAAAAAACTCAGGGGTCGAAAGGCTGTACCAGATTCACATCGTTACACTTGTGGCTGTTAAGATCTAGTTCTTTAATATGAACAAGCATGACATACAGTTTTTAGTCATATATTGTCATATATAACGTGTCCTGCTTTATTTCTTTGTCTTATATGCCATAAACTTGGACAGAAAACCCAGGGACTTAAATGAGGTGCCCTCCGAGCTGTCCTGGCCACAGTTTAAGGGAAAGCCCGGACACACAAGCACTGGTGACTCTGAAAGCACTCACTGCTCTGAAGGTATCTTTTTGTGCTATAACTTGTCCCACGTATCACCACAAAGGTCTCCTCAGAACCTGGAATGAGCAACGGAAGAGTGCCAGGATAAAACAATGCCTTCCTTCAGCGTATTTAAAAGGGGGGGAAATAATCCATGGATGCACACAGAGTAGCTGCAGCAGCTTCCACACTTTAATTCCTACTTGTATCTTCACTTCTTCTGACTTCAAAAAGTGATGCAGTTTAAAAAGAAAGGGAAAAAAAGACCCTTTACCTATAAGCTTACACTTGTGCTCCATTACTACATCATGACAGCTTAAATAAATCTCTTTATCTACTTACACGCTCATGTAAGTAGCCTAATTCACATCAGCCAAAACGATGGATGTTTTAAAACTCCATCACAACTTAGCAGCCATTGGAGGTTTGGCTTCTAATCTGTGTTTTGAGAACCAAAGTATCCAGTCACCTCTCTCACACACACGCACCAATGGGCCTCCAAAACAATCTTCAAGCCTCATATTCTCTTCTGAGCTCTCTCACTGCCAGCTCCAAGATCCTCTCATCTCAGTAGCATCGTGCCCACACCCAGCTGCACTTCATACTTGGCCCAGGCCCCCTGACCTACTCAGCAGCCCAGCCCAATGCTCAGCAGCGATCAATCACATGCTGGCAGACCCACCAACACACGCCCGCTCTGCTCTCTCCAGGTCACCAACCCGGCTGGTGGCACTTAGACACTCCCTCTCTCATCAGTCACTGAGGTCCCTACTGCTGACATTATCATTCCTGTTGCTGGCACTGAGACTTCAATATGCATACATGAACATACAGTCCTTTCTTCCAACTCAACAGTTAGATATGCAGCTTGATGGAGCTCTTTTCCATCTATTTTCCTATAACTGTTACTCTGCAAACCACCTTGGTCTTCTCCTTTGGTCTAAGCATCTGTAAGAAGCTCTGTACAATCACAAGATGTTCTTCTCCCGCATCCCATAAGACAACCCATGCTCTGCTGGCAGTTACCCCTCTCAACCCTGTAAGCTGTTCCAGGAAGCCTCCTGACGTGCTGTGTGTCACACAATGGGGCCGATGTCTGTCCTGTGACAGGACACAACCATTAATCTCTAATTCCTCTAATGAGATTCGTGGTTCCCCCATGGTTCCACCATCACTACTGCTGTGCTCCTCTGCATTCCTAGTGAGCAGCCTTTTACCACAGCCTGAGATGCCACACTCATTCTGCTACCTGCTTATGAGGAACACCTTATAATTAACACGTTGGATTAAACGCAGACCAAAGAACTGTCTAACGTTGTTTCATGAGGAAACACATTCAATAGTCAACAGCTGGCTCTTCCCTGCATCCCTTTACTTATGGAGTGAATGGGAAGCTGTGAGGCCCCAACACAAAGCAAACAGCACAGGATGGAGAGTCACAGAATATCTATCCCACGTTGGAAGGCATCCACAAGGATCAGCACGTCCAACCTCCAGTGCCCTCTGAGGGCTGCACCGCTGGCAATGGAATCGATGATCACTATACAGTGCCTGTAACAGTCAAGCGACGCAACAAGGCAGGTAAAGCCAAAGCACAGAAGGCACAGAGCTGTACAACGCCACTGAAGGCTTCCTGCTCAGTCAGACCCGCCGTTTCCAGAAGCTCGGAGCACACATCGCTGTTTTTAGCATCGAGCTGTACATCCACAAACGCTGCACCGAGCGCTGCGGCTGTTCCCTGTCAGCCGAGCACAGCTGACGTGTTTCACTTCCCAAACCCATTTCGTTTAACATTCTGACGGCGTAAGCATTTCTGTGGAGGTCCGTTCCCTGCCAGCACGGCTCGGCCGCTCCCCAGCGTCGCACAGCCGCACCGGGATGCCCGCAGTCGAATCGCCCACAGCCGGCAAAGCGGCACAGTCAGTCAGTCAGGCAGCGGCTGCGGCATCCCCCGCACGCAACAGGTCACCCCCGGCCCCGCTCCGCCCCGCAGGCCGGCGACAGGCCGCGTCCCGGCTCCGTAGCTCCGTACCCCTTCGTCGCGCGGCCGCCGCCGAGCGCTGCTCTCCGAGCGCCTCCCGTCCGCCCGCGGGGCCTCTCCGCTCCCCGCCGTCCCCGCACCGGGGCTCCCCTGGGCGGCCCCTCCCGGCTCCTTCCTGCCCACACGGGCCGCCCTCCGCTCTCCTCCCGCCCGCGGCCCCGCGCCCCGCCCCGCCGCGCTCCGCTCACCTCAGCAGCCGCCGGGGGCCCGGAGCGCGCTCCGCCGCGCGACCCCCAGGCAGCCGATGGCCGCGCGCCGCGCACACGGACCCGACACCACCACCATCCTCCGCCCCGCGTCACCCGCCAGGCGCCCCGCGGCCAGCACCGCCCTGCAGAGCCAGGATTGGGCGGAGAGAGCGGGGGGGCGCGGCCAGCCGGGACTCGAGCATTTAACCCTTGGCGGTAACACTCGTCAGTGGGCGTCGTCTGTGGGGGGCGGCGCGACGTTTCCCCCACTGCACCCACCCCTCGCACCGCGCTGTGCCCCGGTGGCGCAGTGGTAGCAATGCCGCCTTGCAACACCGGAGGCCAGAGTTCGAATCCCCTGTGGCACAAGTGGTAGAAGTGCCGCTCTGCTGCACAGGGCTCGAATCCCGGGGGTTGGACTCGATGATCTCTAAGGTCCCTTCCATCCCACACCAGACTGTGATACTGTGATACTATGATACTATTGATACCGCTGTTACCTTCCCCTCGCAGCCCCTCGCCCACCCGCTGCCGCCGGCCCGGAGTCTCCGCGCTGCCGAATCGCCATGAGGCGGCCGCACCGGTTGCTTAGAGACCGAGACCTCCGCAATCGCTCCTTATCGCCCTGTGCAAACGCCGCCCGCCTTCCCAGCAACGGTGACGTTGAGCTCTGGATCTTTTGTCGGGAAATGCGGTTAAACGTGGTGAACAATTGCGGATTTAGAAGGTGTTGGCGTTACATTGTAATTACAGCGCGTTTTACAAGCAGCAGGAAGTTAACAGGGTTCTGCAGATAAGGGTTATAGTTTCGTAAAGGGCGAGGGCGCAGCTCCTGTTAGCGGGGTTCAATTTAGCTCAATTTGCGGCTTTTCCCTCCTGCACATCGATGTGTGCCCGCTCTGAAACCGGCACAGGGTGCGCCCTTCCTCGGCTCTGCCCCTCATGAGTCACTCGGCACAGCTGCACAAGATGCTGCTTCTGTGCCGGCTGCAGGAGCTCACGGTGCTTCGTGTCAGAGTTCCAGCCCTGCTTCACGGTATCACACAGTATCACAGTCTGGTGCGGGTTGGAAGGGACCTTAGGGATCATCGAGTCCAACCCCCGGGATTCGAGCCCCTGTGTAGCAGAGCGGCACTTCTACCACTTGTGCCACAGGGGGATTCGAACTCACGGTCTCCGGTGTTGCAAGCGGCATTCCTTCACCCCGCTGCTTGTTGTGTTCTTGACACAGTAACCAGAAGTGAAAGTATCTCCCCGAGTTCCATTGCTGAAGGGGCAAAGGGGAGGCGAGTGCGCTTGAAGAGTCTGAGTGTTCAACAGCCATAAATCACAAGGGCTGCTCTGAAAGTACTGCCTCTTATTATGGGCCCGTGACATTGTTCAAGTTGAACCTTCCCACCAATGTATATGGTGTTGAGGAATATGATTTAGCCGGGAAGTATTGGTAATGGTTGGACTAGATGATCTTGTAGGTCTTTTCCAACCTTGATAATTCTGTGATTCCGTTATATGGCAGCAGAGGGGCAGGATGTGCAGGTGAAGCAAAGGTATGGCATTGAATTCCTCCATGTGGGGAGGAAAAAAACCACTACCCAGCAGCATTCACTGATGCTTGCTGAACGTTTATGGAGCCCTGATGGTGGATGTGAGCACAGTGAGGCGGTGGGTGGTGCGTATCAGCAGTGATGAGGGCGATGTGAAAGATAAGCTGTGTTCAGGACAGCCATGAAGGTGGTTATGATGGCAGCACGCAGGCTAAAATGCACAGCTGACAGTTGGGACTGGGTTGAAAAACAGTGTTTTGCAGCTGAGTTTTGCTATCAAACAGTGCTGTTGTGCTCTTTGTATCTGTTGTAGTTTGCATGGAAATATATAGGAGGTGTTACTTTTAGAGTGGCGTATCAGAAGCAATGGAATCGGTGAAGGCAGCAGATGAGGTAGAGGTGTGTTTATCACCCTATTTCCTCCTTTTTAATGTTGTTTTCCACATCAGGTTCAGATTGGAGTTCTGTCTACCCATACCCATGGTGTGCCTTAGCATTCTGAAATAGGTAAAGTTTTCAAAATGTCTCATATTGACAGGTATTTAACCATGAAGCTGAACGCAAGACTTCATTTTGCTGGGCAAACCCGAAAGTCTGGTTTTGCGTGGTGGGAGTGCTACTGCCAGGGACCATGGCCTGTCTGTCTATCACATACGTGTGCATGAGGTGCTGTGCTTTTTCACACCAACTTGTTTACTGAGTTATCTTATTCTTTGGCTACTTTGAAGGGAGAATTTCAAAGAGCAAAGGTTGAAAAAACTGTAACTTAACAAAGGTCAGATATGGCCTGACTATTAATATCAGTATGCACACAACGTTTGCTCCAACAAAGAATGAATGAGAGGGAAAATGATGTTAAGTAATTTGGTTTACAAGGAAATTAGCTACTTCGTGGCATTATGCAAAACATCAGGAAAGGAGTGAGGAATTTCCCTATCTAGGTCAACACAAGACTTTTATTTCCATGGAAGCTGCAACAGATAAAAAGAGCACAATAACACTATCTGATAGAGCAACTTCTCAGCTATTAAAAAAAAAAGCAAACAACCCCCCCCCCCCCCCCCAAACACTGCCGTTTTTCTATATAGTCACTGTCATTACCTATGTGTTTTTGCCAGTGATGAAAAAGAGCCTACATGCTGCTCTTGTAACAATCTGCAGCAGCAGAGGTGACTCGCTGTTTCACAGATGCTATAATGGTGTTGCTAAGAAAATGTTGCCCATACAATGCATCTTTCTTCAGTCCAAACAGATGGCAAGTCAGAAGGTGCCAAATCTGAGCTATATGGTGGATGTTGTAGGACAGTCCACACAAGATTTATAATGTCCTTCACTGTCTTCAAACTGGTAGGGGCTGTGCATTAACATGTTGCAAGGGGTGTCTTCTTCTCTAGCCTGACTCTTGAGTTTAGTCAGCCTCACAATGTAGTGGTGGGGGTCAATGGTTTTCCAAGTTCCAGGAAACCCAACAGGACAGCTCCTTTCCTACCCCAGAAGGCAGTGCATATCATTTTGCCAACTGAAGGCCTCATCTTTTTAATCAATGGGAAAATCACGTCACCACTTCACTGGCCGTTGTTTTAACTCTGGCTCGTGGTGGTGACACCACGTCTCATCACTGGTAATGATGTGATCCAGCAAAATATCACCTTCAACCTCATGTTTGTTCAATAGGTCTTGACAAACTTGCATATGGTGTTCTTTCTTTCCCTGTGTGAGCATTCATGGGACCCACCTGGTGCAAACTTCGGGATATTCCAATGTGACCAACACTGTTTCCAATGCATTGAAGCCAATATTCAGCTCTGCACATAGCTCCCTGATGATAATCCATTGATTCACATGGACTATCTGATGGAGGTACTCTTCATTTGGTGGTGTGACAGCTGTGTGTGGCTGTATGGAATGTGGCTTGTCTTTCATGTTGCTGTCTCCACTGCTGAAATGTACCACCCGCCGCCTCGCTGTGTCAAAACCCACTGTCTGCTCTCCGTAAATATCCAGTGAATGTCAGTGGGTGACATTTTATCTGCATGGAGGAATTCAGTTCCACCTCTTTGCTTCATACACGCTTCCACGCTAGACACCGATTTGTCAGACCGCGCTTCTGCTGCCATCTGTCTCACAACAACAAAATGTGAAGGAATATTAGCGGGAAAGTTCAACTTCTATGCCATGTCGCCAACATCCATCTCTGATGTTGTGGGTCACCTTAACAGAATAGGAGGCATTGCTTTCAAAGCAGACTTGTTGTTAAGGGGAAAACCATGGGAATATATACAAATGAGTAATTTCCATATTTTTTTAACTGCAAGCTACTTTTTTTTTGTTCTCCATTCATTTTTGCTCACAGAGATGACAGTATTAAATATTATGTTTTATTTGCTTAATATTAATTATAAAATAAATCCTCTTATCTTTCAGATTCAGTGAGATCATTCTTCTCTAAAGAACTTACTACCAGTTCTTCATGAGCATGTGAACCCGCAAATCGTAGTTGCTGGCAAGCTGGAATCGCTAAAGTACACGTATAATTTATGCCTATGCTAAATCCTAGAGTGAAACAAAGGCCTTCAGGAAAGCAAACAGTTTCAATTTATTACCGTGACCTTCGCCTGCTTGACTTGCGAAGGTACACACTCATTTGGTGCTAGGTCCGTACTGTCCATACGGTACTAAAACCACATACAGAGTTGTAGAACTAACTTACCTTATTACTGTCATCTATTTGAGAAAAGTGAATTATAATACAATAAAAAAAGGGGTTATCTGTGCTTAAGTATATTACCTCCTTCTTTTTTCACCCAAAGGATCATCTGGTTGGTTTATAGTCTGACCTCCTATTATGATAAGGAACTAAATTTGCTGTGTTTCTTGCACAAACAATGGAATTGCCATGCAATAATACACCTCACTGATCTGTACAGTTAGAAACAACATACAATCTCTGCATTGCTTTCTCCATGTTAATTAGATGTGCTTTAAACAAATAATTAACTTAAAACAATCCACTGTGTTCAGCGGGTGCCAAAAACTTGAATGATATGCTTTGAGTGGCAGACTTGAAGAATAATCCCTGAATCTTGGTGATATTTTACAGAGTGTTTTAAAGAACACGAGGGAAAGGTGTTTTGTTCATTACCAAAATTAAAGGATTCTGAGTATCTTTATGTCTTGATTATAAATATAAGATAAATAGCATTATGCTCTCATCCTTATTATTCTACAAGAAAAGCATTTCCCGTGGGAGCTATTAGTAATAGGTGAGTGGTTGGACTGGATGATCTTTTAGGTCTTTTCCAACCTTGGTGACTCTATGATTCTATGATGTTTCTGTCCTGCTTAAACACCCAAAGCCCACTTCAGAATGCCTTGGGCTACACCCATACAAGTCAGAGGTAGGAGCTGTAACTATTTTATGACTTTTTTCAGTCAAAATAAGTTGATGCAGCCCACCAAAATGGCATTCGCTTATCACAAAACTAGAAAATGGTATTTGCCTTCAGTACTGTGGTGTGTGATGGGAAGGCATGCAGGAACATTGAAGGGTTGTGAAGTCTGCTGGTATTCCCTTGGATGGATGGAGTGAAACCTCAGTCTTGTCCGCAGCGCTCTTTAGAAGTACCTCTTGGCATGTATTATTCTGTAATCCATGCCCAGAGATTTTCTCAAGGAATGCTACTTGGTATGGACATAAATCACACTGACAGCTGAGCTAATAATTAGTCAGGCTGCCATAACAAAATGTACTTTCTGGCCCTGCTTTGTTTGTAGAAATGGCCTTGATAAACCAACTTTGGCACTTAAGAAAAATGGATCTCTTTTTATTCTTGTTACTGATATATTTCTGTACAGATAAGTACATTTCCATTTATTCTGCATCTACGTGCAAGCTAAAAGGTAACCAGTGCAAATACTTTCTCTGTCAAATCCTATAGAAATGACACATGAAAGGTCCCAACCAAAAGAGGTACATTTCAGAATGGCTTGAAGTGTAGCCAACACTTGTGGGTACATTCTTTTGTTTGCCTGTCTCGTACCTTTTTCCTGGCAAAAGCAAAAAGGTTCCATGGCTGGATGCCAGAGATTCAAGCATCAATATCATATATTTGTGCTAGGGTGAGAGTTAACAGGAGATTTTAGTTCATTCATGTTACCTTACTTTTCCTTAGAAAACAGAATAACGTGGAAAGCTTAAAGATGTTGGAATTAATGTTGGAAATCAAGCTTTTGCATTACTAGAAATACATTGTTACCTGAAATATCTGTGATGAGAAACAAGGTACAAATTAACATGCAGAACAAAGTTTTCTCTTACTTTCCAACTGTTAGTTGTTCAATTCTTTTGGTCCTTTTGAACTGATACTGCATTATATGTTTCTTTAGAATTAGTTTTCTACTGATTTTTGTCTCATCAGTTGTTTTCTTCGAATTAGGAAGAATTATTTCATGTTATCTTTTCTTTACATGTAAAGAAACAAAGCTATTTCTACAAAGTCTGTTGTTGAGGTTTTCTGGCTATGGAAGAACAGAGAGGAGAGACATGACCATTTTACTACTGGCATAACGCTAGTAACAATAATTACCTCTGTAAAGCATTCAGGACTAATTCATGGGGGGGTGTCAAATAGCTAGAGTACAGAGTAAATAGCTGTAATAAAGAAACAATGCAATCATTTGAAGGCTTTTCTACTGCTTGATCTAATGGATTAGTAAGAAGGCCCCACGTACTGACTGTGCAGTAAGCTGGGTTTCAGCATGCACTTGTGTGAGAAAACAAGAAAATAATTGGCTTAGTGTATGTGTTAGTGCAGTTGTTTTCCACGCTGCATTTTCTACAATGCAATTGCCAGCCTACTTCTTTCATTAAAGACCTTCGCTGCATTTGTTCCACACCTCTATTTCTGATAGCTGCAATACCAACAGGGAGACGACTTCTCACTCTGAGCCAATAGCACTATCTAGTGATGGGAAAGTGCAGCTGCACTCATATGTTTCAGAATAGCTTAGTTTCTCAGCCCTTTATAAACCAAATGATGATTTTACCTTTCAGACAGTATTCCATAATTGTCATTCTTCCCCCTCTAAATTGCATTTAGGAGGGCAAATGTGTGCATTTAAGCAATTTCACTGGATGCTTTTGGTATCTTCCAGACATAAAGTGAAATACAATGCTTTAAAAGGCTGGAGCTGCACCACTGATGTGCGTGATAATGACTTTGTTAGAACCAAATCAAGTAATTCCAAATAAAAAATACATTCCAATGAGTATTAAGACTGTTATAAATGGTCAAACACAGGTTTTGCTGTTACAAATTTACACCAGCTACCCATGGCTTCTACAGTGGAATTCAGCTGTATTCTGGATATTGTTTGTAATAAAACATCTGCTGAATTGGGCAAAATATCACAATGGGTGCTCCATGGTGAAAAAGGTGAACTGCAGATTGCGATTTGCCATTAATCCTGCTACACTGAGTACGTCTGTTAAAGGCCAGTTCAGCTGACACCTGATCTTTTGTACTGTATGAAAAAGAAGCAGGATTTAAAGGAGTTCTACCAGTATGATTAAAGCTCCGGAGAATTATTCTGCTTATTAGCATCAGAAAACTTTTTTTTCCTGTCTTGTTTTGCAAGTTGTGTAAAAAGCATATGTAATAGTTCTTTGGTTTAGAGGTTTCTTCCCCTCCCCCCAGGGATAAGAGCATGAATTACACTGGATTTCTTCTCATTAGCCAAGACTGTTATTCAGTTAAAGTCAGCAACTCATTCCTCTGTGGTCTGGGGCCTCCTCACAAAAGACCCGTTGGTATGCCATATGCCATGCCTGCAATCTGCGCTGTATGGCCAGCAGCTCTTTCAGCAACCTTTTTTCATCTGTGCTAAGAAACATGGGGGATAATGGAAGGACTCGGGGCATTAGAAAGGATGCTGCGGCAGTGTAAAATGCTCAGTCTTTTGTGCAGGCAGTAACAAATCACCTTACTTTGTGTTTTCCCTCGCTGCTGCACTAGACATGCCTTCTTAGTACATTACTGAAGGTCTGAATGCCCAGCTCTAGAAAAGACATTCTTTTAACACTTCAGTGCTGTGACCTCTTAGCTCTGAGGTCAGAGCAAGTCTTATTTGTTTTGAAGCTTAACATAATTAAGCAGAAAGAAAAGAAAAAGGATTAAATGAGAGAGTCTATAGCAAAAGGAACTCCCAGTGGAACAGACAACTACTTTTTATACCAAGAGAGAGAGGATTTTGTCTGGAGGACAAAAAGTCTGCATATCCTTTACATGTCTCCAAAGGATGAAAAGAGAACACAAAGGACTGAAAGAAAAAGAGATATATTCAAAATTGTAGGAGCAGACAGTGCAGTTATAGGATGGTAAGACCTTTAGAAGCTGCAATCACAAAGGTCTCTGACATGGGGTGCAATTCCACTGGGTAAAAGGTAGACTGAGTGATACAAATGTGAGCCTATCTATCTTGCTTCAAGCTACAGATCTGAAAACAGCTTTTCACCCTGACAGCTTCTGTTTTCTGGTTGTTTGGGTTTATTTTTCCCATTTAGATCTAAGTGTTAAAGCATGTTGCTGCCTGAGAGCTTGAGTGCAATCACTCAAACTTTTGCCTATTTAGCACATCATGTTACTGTTCTCCTGGGGAAGGAAAACCAAATTAGGAAAGGGGCTTTGCACTCTACACACACATACCCCTGACATATAATCATGCATTTCAATTGTGAGAGGTATTATCAGACCACCTGGCACTACAGATATCACCTAGTAAACGCGCATGTATCAAACTGAACATTTTTGTATTTGTAAAGACAGACCGAGTATGAGATATATTATCTATGCCAACCCATGCATTTGTGGAAGGAACTGATCTCCAGCTTCCACTGGGTCCAGCCCATCAAGTAATTTCTTCCAATGTGTAATAGGCTGTCAAGGCTGTCGTGGCATAAGGATGTTTCTATTGGCTACATTAGCAGAAACAGCCTTTTGTTTTCAAGCTCAGTTCCCGTCCTAGAATGTATACTAGGCTGCTGCCAGGAAGAGCATTTGCTGTTTGCCACTTGGTTCTCCCTGCCCTGAGGACAGCATCACGTTCTTGTCACAGTATGCATGCAGGAACAGGAGGTGTATGTGGTACACAGCCTTCTGCACAAAAGTCGTTTGTGGGTGCTCACATACACGAACAAGTCATAGTAGCATATCCCATTCGGGTGAGCCTATGATGATGTGTGGTGATGTGCTACTGCAGCAAATATGTGCAAGAAAAAAGTTCAAACTGAAAAATAGAGGATTCTTGGAGATCTGTGCCCAGCTTATAGCGCGAACATCCAGTCCCTGAGAGTAGAAAAAAGGATTACTCAAAGCATCTGGAAACGGCCTATTCCCATGACTCCATTACTACATCGGTTAGGATTAGAAATGATGTTGCAATTCATGATGTGTAAGGCTAAATGGAGGGCAGTTGGCTCATGCTAAAAATGGATATCGGGTGCAAAGGATGTCATAAGGGTGTGGACAAGGCACATATGCCTCTACTCCCCACAGCCAAATCCCTCAAATTGTCCATAAATATCCAGTGGCCATACTGAAGGGGTACTAAAAGGTTGACTAGATCTTCCCGAAACCTTCCAAGCAGGCCCAGTACTTCCACCTGAGTACACCAAGGACTGTAACACACCTGACTAACCAGACTTCTGTCTTAAAACTCAGTTTAATGTAGCTTTATTAGAACTCAACATGATTCAAGTATAACTAACAGACCAGCATCCACGATTCAGGCCCATCTCTAGGGGAGTTGATCACAAGTTGAAATCTGCAGCTGTCAAAGGCCAGTCTAAGCCTGTCAAACATCAGAATAATAAAGAATATAGGAATGAGTCTGTTTGCAAAGAGTCTACAAAGAAGGCTGTGATCTTGGCATACAGAAATGGGAAAGCTGGAATACTTGTGAAAGCTCCTTCAGGGAAGGAGGTCAGCTAAAGGAAATGATGAAGTGCCATTGCGTGTGACTACTAACAGCCTTCTTGAAGTATGTGGTTGGATGTTAGGTATTGAAGTTGAAGTATTTAGGTTGGATGCTAGGGGGAAGTTCTTCACTAGGAGAGTGGTTAGGCCCTGGAACAGGCTGCCCAGGGAGGTTGTGGATGCCCCGTCCTTGGAGGTGCTCAAGGCCAGGTTGGACGGGGCCCTGGGCAACCTGATCTAGTAAATGTGTATGTTTGGTGGCCCTGCCAGGCAGGGGGTTGGAACTACATGATCCTTGAGGTCCCTTCCAACCCGGGTCATTCTGTGATTCTGCGATGTGTGGAGAATAAAAGTTTATATTTAGCACTTCTCTTCCTAGTTTTCTCTGAAGAATTCACTTCAGCATTTTCAAAGGGAAAAAGGCAAAACTGCCCATTAATGAAGCTGACACAGGCATCAAAATCCCTTGTGCTCCAGACTCTCACAGCTCCGCTGCCCTTCTCCGCACATTCCAGGGCCTGCATATCTTTCTTGTAGGGAGGGGCCCCAAACCGAACCCAATAAGGCAACCCCATGGCGGAGTTCTGACGGCTACAGATCACCCTCACAAACCTCACTATGAACCTAAGGAGTGCCACATCGCCTAAAGGCTCCCGTTTTTCTTTACAAGGGACGGCGCACTCCGGATTCCTGGCCCTAAGGGGCAGCCTTCAACTCTGGGCTGCCACAACGAGCCGGCCTCGGCCTGCCCGAGCCGGGGGCGGGCGCCGTATGATGAAACCTGCCCGCGGGTTTCAGCAGGCGGCAGGGGAGGAGCTCGGCTACCGCTCGCTGCCTGGCACCGCGGCCGCTTCTTTCTGCTCGGCGCAGCTCGGACAGCGGCACTACTGCAGGCGGCCGGCACGGGGTAGGAGCCCGGGCGGGCGTGGGACCGGCGGGCTGCAGGGTCACCCCGCCGCTCCTTCCGGGCCCTCGCCCGCCGCCGTTCTTCAGCCAGGCTGGGGCTGGAGGGTGGCTGCCCGGGGCCGCGGAGGAAGGGGCGGCCCAGGCCATCTGTGGGAGGGGGAACTCGAGATTCTGGTGTGCTGGGAGGTCGGGTGTGATCGCCTGTCTGGGGCTGAGGGGCGGGCTGTCGCGGATTGCTCGCTGTTTGGTTCTATGGAAGAGCAGAAGACTCAGGGGGGAGGGGCAGCCTGATGCACGGGATGGGGAAGGAGCGTACAGGTATCGCTTATTGCCCTGCTGCTGCCTTCTCCAGACCCGGCTCTGGTCCGACCAGTAGGTCGGTGGTGATGGGCAAGCATTCTGATGGCACTTAATGAGGCTGAATGCCTGTCCTTTCCTGCTGCTTAAACTGAATTTCTTGAGCTGGTCGAGGGTTGCTTATCATACCTGCATGCTGAGTTTTACCTTGTGTTAATAAGGTCTGCTGCTCTCTTTATCAATTATCTTTATAGTCCAGCAGTTGATAGCCTGCTTTTTTTATTTATCAACATCTTGTATCCGTGCTTTCCAGCTGTCATTTCCTGCATGTAGGTCAGGTAGGTGATTGGACTTAATGTTCTGTAAGGCTTCCTTCAGCTTAGGTGATTCTGTGTGCTTACTGAACGTGTTTTCCATGTCCAGGTAACTCAGCAGCTTCACAATGTGTGGTATCTGGGCCTTGTTTGGAAGTGATGAATGCCTTTCTGTCCAGTGTCTGAGTGCCATGAAGATAGCGCATAGAGGTCCTGATGCATTTCGTTTTGAGAATGTCAATGGATTCACCAACTGTTGTTTTGGTTTTCACCGCCTTGCGGTTGTTGACCAGCTGTATGGCATGCAGCCGATCCGGGTGAAGAAGTTCCCTTATCTGTGGCTGTGTTACAATGGAGAAATCTACAATTTCAAACAGGTAAGTGTATGGGTCGTAGAATCATAGCATATCCTGAGCTCAGATATCATTGAGACAGTGGGACTCCACACAGGACTGCCCAAAACCATATCCTGTGCCTGAGAGCATTGTCCATATGGTTTGTATATTGCTGCTGAACTTCGTGTGCCAGTGCTGAGATGTGTTTCTTGTAAAGGGAAGTGATTCAGGTCATCCAAAATTAGAGTATAAAACAGCTTACGGTTTTTGACTGATTCTGAATCATGCTGCAACTAAATGCTTAAAATGGATCAGAAATTGAGCATGGTGGTATTAGAAATACATGAATCTGAAGTGTCTTACATTTCTAACACACAGCAGTTTTGAAGTCGGGCTGCTGTCAGTGATGTCATTGGGAGTTTGGTTGAGTAGGAAGTGGACTAATATTATTTAATCTATTAAGTATCTGGGTATCTGAAAGGTAGGATGTACATATGGCAGGGCAAAGTGTGTGTGAAGGGTATTGTATCAGCAGTCTGTAATATTCATTTTGTTTTGCGTTATATTTTTGCTGTATGGAGTAAAAATCACTCTCAGTTCATGTTACACACAGAAACCTAAGGGAAATGTAATTCCGTAAAATTTGGTGTTCTGTCAGCAGGAACTTGTTTGGCTGTTTTCCTTACCTTGGTTTAGAGCCTTCTTTCTTTTTCTTACCTATGAAAGAATCATTGGTGAAATGGCCATTGTATTTAGGGCAATGCCTTAGTTATTTTAATATCTGATCAATTTGAGCAAAATCTTTGTCCCATGAATAGCATTAAAGCCAAAGAACATAAGTTAAAATGCAAAAGCACTGATTATATGGAGCTTCTTCACTTTCTAGTGTTTAACTGAAACAAACTCCCACCATCCCCCATCTTCAACCCCTAGGTGTCCAAAAGTTGTTGAAAGGCCGCTAGAAGCAGCACTAGAAGAACATGAATTATGCTTGGTCTTAATGCAGCTGTCTTCTGTTTCCGGTCCTGTTTTGAGTGGGATTTTTAGAACCAGTGGCTGCCTCCTTCTGCCTTTTCTCTATGGAAGATGTGCTTCTTAAAGCCAGGGTTGTGTGCCTGCAGTTTTATTTCTCCTAACAGAAGTGCTTCCCTGAAAACAGGCCATAATGCACATTGCTTGAGTTTGCAGAATTAGTCTGTGTTGGCTTTGAGACGGTCCTGGATAATATTTTGAGAACAAAAGTGTAATTTCCTTCTTTGTTGGAAATATCTATGAAACTTAGTGCTCTGTTTTACAAAACAAAAACCCTTATTTTCTTTAGCAAGTTTCCTTTATGGTTGTTTTGTTTTGTTTTTCCTTCAATTGTTAAGCAGTATTTGCAACTGTTTGTGTGTTTCTTTTCTTAGTTGCAGAAGCAGTTTGGATTTGAGTATCAAACACTGGTAGATGGTGAGGTTATCCTTCATCTTTACAACAGAGGAGGAATAGAACAAACAGCATCTATGCTGGATGGAGTATTTGCTTTCATCCTTCTGGACACAGCAAACAGAAAAGTGTTTCTGGCAAGAGATACCTATGGAGTCAGACCACTGTTCAAGGTGCTGACTGACGATGGATTTTTGGGTGTCTGTTCTGAGGCAAAAGGTAAACAGTTGTGTTGAGCATCTAGTATTAAGTATTGTTATTGGAGGCACAAGATACTTAAGTTACCCCAAAGTTGAAATGTAGTCTATAGAGCTAGGCTGGATTTATGCTTCAATAAATGATATTAGAATTTGTTCCTGGCATTCAATGGGATGTAATGCCGCAAGAACTTAGAATCTCTAAGGTCCCTTCCAACCCGCACGAGACTATGATACTATGATACAATGATCTGTAAAAGCCAAGAATTTTAAAACCCTACTGAAATTTCTTGTAGCTTTGGATAATTTTTTAATGGATGCTTATTTTATATGATGAGATGGTGTTTGTTTGTTTGTTTTTCCTTTGTGACGACACTTTCACTGTTATTTATGTATTTATTTGTAAGTAACTCTCTCTAGTTTTAACACTTGCATAAACAAATCTGAAGTTTAGCGAAGTATACCTTAAATATTCCAGGTTAAACTCTCTCTCTTTTTTTTATTTCCTCCTGTTTTATCTATAGGACTTATCAACTTAAAGCATTCAACATCCTTATTTCCTAAAGTGGAACCATTTCTTCCGGGTCATTATGAAGTGCTGGACTTGAAGCCCTCTGGCAAGGTTGCGTCAGTAGAAGTAGTAAAGTTTCATAGCTATAAAGATGAACCACTCCACGCTGCTTGTGATACAGTGGAAAATCTGCCTTCAGGTAGCACAGCAAATCATTTCTTATTAGTCCTGATTAAAAAGTATGAATAAACTCATCATCTTTGGTTATAAAACTATCTTTTGGTTTTGTCTTTTTTCTTCCGGACAGGCTTTGATCTTGAAACAGTGAAGAGCAACATCCGTGTTCTGTTTGAAAATGCTGTTAGAAAGCGTTTGATGGCTCACAGAAGGATTGGTTGTCTTTTGTCAGGTAAATAGCACGAAAAGCAACTATTCTGTGTCTTCTTTCACTTCCCAGCCATCATCGACCAATTAGAGGAAAGAATACTGACTGTTCTGCTGTGATGTGCCTGAAGTGATCTGAGTCTTCTATTTGCTTTCTTAGTTACAGAGAACTTAATGGTCTGTGATAAAGTTTTCTAGTTTACAAATATCTTGAAAGTCGTATGCTTGTGAAGTTTGCTCTAGGCTGGGATGTCGTCTTGTTGAGGAAATAACCATTGTTAACTAAGAAGAGAAAAAGATAGTTTTATTGAAAAATCACCAAATATACTCTGAAGCGTAAAAGAGAGGATTGTTTCAGAAAGCAAATGGTACTGAAATTCTTACTTGTCATATTCTTTGCCTTACTGTACATCACAGACTGCCGCTTGTTTACCAAATTACAGGGGAGCTTCTGGACCAAAATTACTTAGTTCACTCATTTTCAGGTGAGGTAGTAGCTTGTGGTAGTACAAGAAGTTGATTTCTGACTTAGGTGATCAGAGTGATGCGGTGGTTCAGTCTTGCGGAGGTAAGGCTGTGTAGCCGTGGGACTGGCATCTTATTCACTGTGCTTTTGTAGCACTTCTTGGTATTTCTGGGTAGAGTTCTGATAACACTGTTTATTCTTGCACTGAACATCAGCAGTTATGCTCATTTTTCACGTATCCTAGCAAGAGTGCATCTGAATGAGAGAGAACAGTCCAGGAGATTATTGGTCCAGGAATATTGGAGTATTTCTTTGCTATGACATGATAAAAAGAAGGAGGGAAGTAAATGAAGCATGGAGATGTGCAGTGCTGGAATGTCTCAGACACAGTAAATATCTAAAAGTTTGTTTTGGAACAGGCTTTTTAAATGAGAGGACAGTAGATTACTCAGTTGGTACCCACATGTACACTGCATATCAGTGGTAAAACTCAAGTCCTGTATTAGTAAGATACCAGAGTGTCTCCATGCTTCACAATTTTGAGTGTACCTGGAACATCACAGATAGAGATGCTTGCTTTACCAATCTCAAAGGGATTGGAAGTCAGCTTCACAGTAGAAACACAGTTGTTCACATTTCCCTGATTTTCAATCCCAAGCACTCAGTTTGATTTCTGTGCTGTTTTTCCTCTCACTTTGCGTGTAATTCACATAATTTCTAAAGGGAAATTTTTTGTCAGGGAAAGGTTCCCACTGTGAGTGATCAGGGTGGGAATGTTTGCTAATGCACTCAGCTGAAAAACTAGGTACAGAGTGTAGGAAACAAGCAAAAGGACATACTGACTTCTCTGCTAGAACTGCAGGCAAATACAGGAGAACAGATACTGTGCTTTGCTCAGTACTTAAAAGGGAGAGCAACAAGTAGAAGTGGACAAGGAGCAGCAGAACTAGCTATTCTGAGTAAAACAGAAGAGTCTTAGGATGTCTCTTGGCATTTTATTGTTTGTCTGTTTTCCAAACTGTTCAAATGTATTTCACTCAAACATGCTTTTGAAAAATGATCAAGGAAAGATGGAATTCTTACACCAAATGTTCTGTTGTAGGTCAAACAATGGGTTTTTGCTTTGTTTTATTCAAACAGCAAATTGAAAACAATTTTTGCTTAGTTTTTTTAGTAAGGTAACATATGTAGAAGATGATGGAGAGCAGTTTTGAGATGAAGAGTAAACCCAGCTGTAGCAGAGTTGAGAAAGGACATCTCTAGTCGTACAGTGTTAAGCAGAGGTAAATGTGCGGCTTTACAGAAGTGCTTTAAATTCATGTTGCTTAAAAATGAAACCTGCATGTGAAATTGTGCAATCTAGAGTTAGTGCCCCTAGGAGGAAATAAAAAACAGTCAGTCATCAAACCAAATAATCTGGCATTTTGTTCTTTGTTTTGTTTGTAAAAGGGGGCTTAGATTCCAGCTTGGTTGCAGCTGTTCTTCTGAAACTGATGAAAGAAATGAACATAAAATATCCACTACAAACCTTTGCAATTGGGATGGAAAACAGTCCTGATTTACTGGCTGCCAGAAAGGTATGGTAAATATTGTTTCCAGGTTGTTCGGAGTTGTTATTAAAGAATGCATGTTAATTGTGCTAACTTCTTAATGCGGTGTTGATTGTGGTGCTGATTAAAATGTTAAGATGTAAATCAGTTGGCTGTGAATCATTTAGTGCAACATCTGCCGCTTAATTAATGGCTACAAAAAGAGGATTAGCTATTTTTTCTTTATTTTTTTGGAAGACCTTTTGTGATGGGCTATTACTTTATTGTTACTAAAGGAAACTGCACTTCAGAATGGTGTCCTACTCCTAAAACCTCTCTTTTTTTATGGTCAGTCACCATGCTATTGTTCCTCTGCAAATGTCATTTGTTTGTAAGTTAAATACTTCAAGTTCCTTGTCAGCATCTTGAATTAAGAGCCACGTACAAATGTTTGGGTATCTGTGGTACCCTTTGGATATCCAGCTGTCATAACTTTTGAGCTGCCTTTTCTCTTCTGAGTAAACTGCAGAGTATTTAAATCCTCTGCAGCTTCTGTTAGGCTTTGGGAAGGCAGTCCAACATTCTCCAATCGTGACTGAGCACTGTATAGTTGGGAAGTGTTCCCTTTGACAAAGTACCACTGCAAGTGGGAGTGGCTGCTACAGTGTTGTCTTTTCTTGTCCTTAAGTCCTATAATTCTCACTGTTTATGTCATAAGGGAGCTGATGCTTCCAATGGGAGTGTTTAAAAATGTTTTAATTGAAGAGTGATACATTATTGTAACTTCTTGCCAACAGGTGGCAGCACATATAGGCAGTGAGCACCATGAAGTAATATTTAATTCTGAAGAGGGAATTCAGGCAGTAGAGGAGGTTATCTTCTCTTTGGAAACCTATGATATAACAACAGTAAGAGCTTCAATCGGTAAGATTTTTAATAGCAATACTCGTTTTGTATTGCTTTAATAACATTCTATGCAAAACTCTTTCATCATTAACTGTTGTAGAACTTGGGAACTGAGACTCCCGAGTTCCTGCTTCCAACTCTCATCTGTGACATCACATTTAGGCCAAACTGGTTATCATTTTCAAAGTCACTGACTGTATAAGTTACTGTTAAAAGCTATTCCTGAAACTTTGTGAAGAAAAAAGAATGTGAGATAAAAAATATTTGATCTGTGGGTCTAGGTTTTCCATTCTGATAAGTATGAACCTTGGAAGAAGAAGGAAAACATACAGGTTATATGAGGCATAACCTGTATTTAAGGCATAGTGTTTGAGGCACTCAGTGTTACCATAGTGGAGCAGTTATGGATGGTTACCACATTTCTTGCATAATCTTAATACTAAAGTGAACTATTCATTATCACCACCTGGTAATACATGCACATTGAAGTCAGGTAGACTTCTCCTAATGTATGCTTGATTCTGAGAAATGACAGAAGTCACTAACAGGTCTTTAGAAAACTAAGTTATCAACATGATAAGAATGAAAAGCCCCAATCTAGTGTGGCCTTGTGCCTAATGCAAGCTGTGACATTTTACCCAGTTACATTTACATCAGCCTATAGCTTTGTAAACAAATTAATAAGCCATATAGATAAAACAGTTTTGAAAACTCAGGTACCTGAATGGAATTTTACATTTTGCAGTGTGAAATACTGAAAACATTTGTTTGAAAAATAAAGCCAACTTTTCATCTGCTCTCCTTATTTTGTGATTATTTCCTGTCAAGAAATATAGTAAAATAGTTCCTTTTCAATCGGTCTTTAATACTTCTGTTACAAAAGCATATTGTTAATAAATACTTTTTCAAAAAAAAAAAAAAAAAAGATGGCCTTATCTGGTCTAATCCACAGTGGCAGAGATAAGCAGCAAATTTTGCTGGTATTTTTGTTCTCCAAAGCTGGAAGGTTTGTTTTTTTTCAGCACTCTGCTGAGATTAAACATGCTTCATTTCTAATTGAGTTGGAAGAACTTCTGTGTTTGTTCCCATGGGAATCTTCCAGCATTCCCAAGATGACTAATGCACACATCTTTCATGTTTTGAGTGCAAACTGTAAGTACACAGTTTAGATGTATGTGCAGCATTTAGTTTGTGTGGCTGGTGATGGTTGGCTTTGAACAACAACGAGGTTGTTGCATGTTAGTGCATGTTAGTGCACTGCAGTTCTCTGCTACAGGAGAAATTATTGTAAGCAAGAAACTTCTAAGATACTAAATTAAAACTGTACCAGCTGTGCATATCATATACAGCTGTATTTTAATAACTTCATTCTTCTTTTAAGGTATGTATCTTGTCTCCAAATATATACGCAAGAAAACAGACAGTGTGGTCATTTTTTCGGGAGAAGGATCAGATGAGTTGACTCAAGGATATATATATTTTCATAAAGTAAGTGTATTTCCAGCAGGCCCTTGGACTTCTTGTTCTCCCCTTAAATAGAAAATCTCTACTGAGATTTCAAGGCATAAAGTTTGAGAGTTGTCCTCACAGCTATATACCTGTTGAGACTTTCTCTTGAGGTGGTATAAAATCCAAGGGACTCGATCACTTGGAAAAGTAACTTCTTCAAACTTGCTTGGACTGTTACTTCTCGCGTGTATTCTTTGCTAGTTCTCAGACCGGGCGAGTCTTGCTTGAGCTCCTGAAAGTGAATATAACTAAAATTAGGACTCTGTATGCTTCCAATTTACAATGATGCATTTGCAAAGGGGTGCATTGGTCTTACACCTTTGTTTTGTACTTGAAGAGAGACTGCTTATTTCTGTAAGTAGATATCTGGGAATCTTAGTGTGCAAATTGGACAAGTTTTAGTCACCTGTCACAGACTTGCTGGGCACATGCAAATGTAGGATAGTGAGTAATGGTTTCCTTACTGCAGTTGTATTAGATTTTCATGCTACATACACGTGTCTGGTTACAGGCACCATCTCCTGAGGAGGCTGCAGAAGAGAGTGAGAGGCTTCTGAAGGAGCTCTACCTGTTTGATGTACTCCGTGCAGACAGAACTACTGCAGCACATGGGTAGGTTGTGGTCTCTTGGATGCTGAGGACACCTGATTTAAGAGCAAGATAATAGAAGTTCCTTTGCCATTGAGAAGACTGTAATGGTTACTTGTTGACTTGTTGCTGCTTGAACTACTGAATGCTTTAGAATATTGTGTCACGTGATAACTTTGTTATTGTCTGGATCTAAACTACTCTGATTCATCAGAGTAGTTTACATCAGTCTTAAGAGCAATAGTAACAAAGTGGATGCAGTCTGTTCTCTGCTTGAACTCTGTATCTAGTATAGCATCTCCATTTGCCTTTGAAGTTAAGAAGCTTAATGTCTCTTGAGGGAAAACACTGAGAATGGTTCTTCCTACCAAAGACACAGTTACTGTAATTTTATTTGTTGCCTACATTACTCTAATGTTATTTATTGCTTTCAAGTGTCCTTAAAAGCCATGTCATCTATAAGAGAATGTTAGCAGAAAGACTGTATTTGTGTACTTGCTACTGACATATCCTACATATGCTACAGGATAAGTAGGCAACAGCTGATTGGTGTCTATACAGGCTCTTTCAACATTTTCTGGACATACAAATGTCGATTTCAGAAATAACAGTAGAAATCTTTGCTTGATTCTGTGACATCTTTACAAATACTGATGCAAATCCCACTCAGCAGCTTGCTGGTTCTTGGTAGCTCTCTAGAGGCAAACAGATTTTTCAATGTATTTTTGTTTATGTGAAACAACAGATGTTGCAAATCCTGCAGGACTGTAGTTTGTAAATTCATTGTACAGGAAGCTGTCCGGCAGATGGCGTCATAAATCATCTGAAATCTGTAGTTAATCCACTCAGACAATAAACTTAACTCTCCAAATGATGAATTAAATGGTGTTATTCATGAATTAGTCATGAGTTAGTCATGAATACAAGTGAAATTCCTTCCAATTAAAAGCAGAAAATCTCGTGCTGATGTGAAAGACAAAGACAGCTTAACTGTTACGGATTTTATAAGTAACTCATGTGTTGGATTAATTCAGTATCTCTTCTGTTTTTCTCCCCCATTTAGTCTTGAGCTCAGAGTCCCGTTTTTGGATCATCGCTTTACTTCTTATTATTTATCTCTACCAGCAGAACTGCGAATTCCAAAGGTGTGTAAAACTACATTTGAACCCAAATACAAACTTAAAAATCAGCAACTGTGTGTTCTAAGCATGATCAAAATGCTGAATTCCATGTGATCAAGTATGATTTTAAATATATTGAAATATTGGACTACTGGGTACTCTTTTCTGTTTCCTTTTGAAAGGAAATAATTTCTTAGCCAAGTATTTAAATCTTTGTACTGCAGTTCCTGAGACTTATGGCATTGTTTGTCATTCTGCAAATAGAATGGAATCGAAAAATACCTTTTAAGGCAATCCTTTGAAGATTCCAACTTGCTTCCCAAAGAAATACTCTGGAGACCCAAAGAAGCTTTCAGTGATGGTATTGCATCAGTAAAGAAATCCTGGTTTTCTATTCTACAGGACTATATTGATCAACAGGTATAGTACCACAGTATTTGGGGTTTTTCTCTTTCACATTTAGTTATATTGAGATATTGCTGCCAAAGAGGAAACAGATCATATGCTTAGTTGGGAGAAAAAAAAATATGATAGTAACTTGAGTTTCATGGTGGAGGAGCAAGAAAAGTTTTAATCAGCAGCCTTCCAGCTATCCAAGTTTGTAGAATTGCAGAATGGCAGGGGTTGGAAGGGACCTTAAAAAATTATCTAGTTCCAACCCCACTGCTGTAGGCAGAGCTGCTTCCCACTAGGTCAGGCTGCCCAGGGCCCCATCCAGCCTGGCCTTAAATGCCATCAGAGATGGGGCCGGGATGGGAGTTGCTTAAAGACATTTGAAATCATAGGTATAAAGAAATGCTAGAGCCTGGCAGAAATGACTGTAAGGAAATGAGCGTCATTTAAGTATCTGGATTGCAAATTAGATTCTATATTGGCAAACACAATTTCTGGGCTATAAGCAAAGCAGCTGCTTCAGTTGAAGACACTTGCATGAACTTACTCTGCAGTGAAGTAACAGTATAATTACTATAATGCCCTTTCTTGTTCATTTCATTTGTTTTTTCCTAGCTATGCCTAGCTAAGCCCTTTTGTTTTTCAATGCCTCTCTTTGCATTTATAACCACTGAAGACTTACAGCATTTTGACTTCAGACAAAGGATAGTCTCTGGTGCATAGAGGTGGTTAATCACTGAGAAGAAGGATTAACAACCCATTTTATACCAGAGCTCTGTTACGCTGAAATATTTGTAGTTGGGCCTATGGATGGGCACTTGTCTGTCTTACTACCAACTGTGTGACCCCTTCTCTACTTTATCCACAGGCAAGAAAGTAGCTGGGTCACACAGTAGTGTTGTGCTGCCCCTACTGAGCCTGTAATGGTGTAGTAAGGGCAATTTTATTTCATGTCTGCGGGGAATTACACAGCGTGTTGTGCAGGTTTTCTTCCTTTCTTTCTTAGCCACATCAGCAGCTGCAAGTGTCTTCTGCCTCTTCATCCTGGGTCTTCTGATGCTAAGAGCATAGTTGTACAAGTAGAGTGAACAGCTCAGTAAGAGCAGAAAAGAGAAGGATGCCATTTACATGGAAGAAGACTGCTTCAAGTTACGCCAGTTGACTCACAGTGAAGAGAAGGATAAGAAAAAAAGGGGTTATTTGAGCTTAATAACAAAGGGAAATTATATGTAATCTCATGTAATACAGAGAGAAACATTAACAGCACTGGACATGTAGTTGTGTGTCTGTAAAGATGGAAAGGAGCCTGTGACAAAAGTTCACCTGTGAGAAACCTCTGTCTGCCTTTAGAATAGGTTTGTATGGTTTCTTTAAAAACTTATAGGCCACTTATGGTGATGAATTCTTATGACTGACTTTCAGCAAATTGGCTTGTGTTAATTAGAAAGCAGCTTAATGTGAATTCTGCTGTTTCTGCAGGTTGATGACCTTCTGCTGGAAAAAGCAGCGGAGAAATATCCATTCAATCCTCCTAGAACAAAAGAAAGTTACTACTACCGTCAGATCTTTGAGAAGCACTACCCAGGGCGAAGCAACTGGCTGCCCCACTACTGGATGCCAAGATGGGTTAAAGCAACTGATCCTTCCGCTCGCACATTGAAACATTACAAGTCAGCTGCTCAAGAGTAGCTGTTGATATAATCCCCTAAATACAAGTGCTGCAAGCAATTTGCATGCGCTCTCCTTTTAAAAGAAAAAATAAATATGCGAGCCTAAAGCTTAAGTGGTCTTTGAGAAGGATTTTGAAAATAATATTGAAAATAAGAGCTTTTTGTGGTTATTAGTCTATTATAAAATTAATCCTGCTGTACCAAAATTTTGAAATTCATGGGAAAATACTTTATAGAAGAGTTTGGTTCTGTCACGGGTTACTTAGATTTACCTATGCCCGTGACAGGGGAAACCACCCCACGCCCCCCCCCGGGGCCCGGAAAGGAGGGGGAAAAGGGGAGTGGGATAAAACAGCAACAATCTAAGGAGGAAAAACTTATTTTACTAAATATGATATTGAAATACAAGATAACACAATATAATATAATTAAGGCTAACAAATCGAACGAAACAGAGAGAGAGAGTCTCCGAAAACCGAGAGGCCTACTGTGAACTCTAGGCGACACGGCTGGAATGCTTCCCACTCTCCGAGAAGTTCGAGAGAAGAAGGAGGGCACTCCAGCCTGGGAACGAGATTATATAGAGTCCTGGTCCCGTGACTTATTGTTACTCCTGTTGTTCTCTGGGATATGTAGTCTTCTTTTGTGGACTGCACATTCAACAGAAGTATCCATACTTGACATGATGTTATGATGTGGAATACTGATAGCAAAATTACAAAACCATGACATTCCACCCCTTATTCTACATTATTACATCATGGTTAATATATACATATATATACATATATATACACGTATGTAAAATTGTGATAGCTAAATAGTAGAATTGCATGTAACATAACTAAATGTACAACTATAATAACTAAAATACACTACACATGCAAACATATATATATATATATAGATACATAAAATTATTGACTGCACTCCCCCAGCATCAAATTCCCTTGTGGCACACATTGAACATCCCCATCCTTCTGCATTACCCACCAAGTGCACCCAGGTCCCTGGGCAAAGACAGTTCCACGGATAGGTTTGCCCTTTCCAGAAGCTGGAAGGACCCAAACAGCTTTTCCCAACATGTTCTTTACATGTATAACAGGGACCTTATCTCCTTCTACAGTGTGTAGGGGGCTAGATTGACTAGGACCATCACGATTGACAGATCCTCTAGTATTGACCAACCAAGTGGCTTCTGCCAGATTCTTCTCCCAGTGCTTAAATGTTCCACCACCCATTGCTTTCAACATAGTTTTCAACAACCCATTATATCGTTCAATTTTACCAGAAGCTGGTGCATGGTAGGGAATATGATAAATCCACTCAATGCCATGATCTTTGGCCCAAGTATTTATAAGAGAATTTTTGAAATGTGTCCCATTATCAGATTCAATTCTTTCTGGGGTGCCATGTCGCCACAAGACTTGTTTCTCAAGACCTAATATGGTGTTTCGAGCAGTTGCATGGGGTACTGCGTATGTTTCAAGCCACCCAGTGGTTGCCTCTACCATAGTGAGTACATAACACTTACCACTGCGAGATCGTGGCAAGGTGATATAATCAACCTGCCACGCCTCCCCATATTTATACTTTTGCCATCGCCCTTCCTCCCAGAGAGGTTTCATCCTTCTGGCTTGTTTAATTATGGCACATGTTTCACAATCATGAATAATCTGCGCAATAGCGTCCATGGTTAAGTCCACCCCTCGGTCTCTGGCCCACTTATATGTTGCGTCTCTTCCTTGATGGCCTGAGGTCTCATGAGCCCATCGAGCTAGAAATAATTCACCCTTATTCTGCCAGTCCAAGTCAATTTGAGCCACCTCAATTTTGGCAGCTTTATCTACCTGATGGTTGTTTTGTTGTTCTTCAGTAGCCCGACTTTTGGGCACATGTGCATCCACATGACGCACCTTTACAACCATATTCTTTGTTCGGGAAGCAATGTCCTTCCATAGTTCAGCGGCCCAAACAGATTTTCCCCTCCGTTGCCAGTTATTTTGTTCCCACCGCTGTAACCACCCCCATAAGGCATTTGCCACCATCCATGAGTCAGTATAAAGATACAGCATTGGCCACCTCTCCCGTTCAGCAACATCTAAGGCCAGCTGGACAGCTTTTACCTCTGCAAACTGACTTGATTCTCCCTTACCTTCAGTGGCCTCTGCAACCTGTCGTGTGGGGCTCCACACAGCAGCTTTCCATTTGCGATGCTTCCCTACAATGCGACATGATCCGTCAGTGAATAGGGCATATTTCTTTTCATTTTCTGGTAATTCGTTGTATGGTGGGGCCTCTTTAGCACGTGATACCTCTTCTGCTGGTGATGTTCCAAACTTTTTATCTTCAGGCCAGTCCATGATTACCTCTAGGATTCCTGGACGATTGAGGTTTCCCATTCGCGCTCGCTGTGTAATCAGTGTAATCCACTTGCTCCAGGTGACATCGGTAGCATGATGGGTGGAGGGAACCTGTCCTTTGAACATCCAGTTCAGCACTGGCAGTCGAGGTGCCAAAAGGAGCTGTGTTTCAGTCCCGACTACTTCGGAAGCAGCCCGAACCCCCTCATACGCGGCTAAGATCTCCTTCTCAGTTGGAGTGTAGCACTCTTCAGACCCCTTATATGATCGACTCCAGAATCCCAGGGGTCGGCCTCGGGTCTCTCCTGAGGCTCTTTGCCACAAACTCCAAGTGGGGCCTTTCTCTCCAGCAGCAGTATAGAGGATGTTCTTTACATCCTGTCCAGTCCGTACTGGCCCCAGGGCTACAGCACGGGCTATCTCTTGTTTAATCTGTTCAAAAGCCTGCTGCTGCTCAGGGCCCCATGCAAAATCATTCTTCTTCCGCGTTACCTGATAAAGGGGGCTTACAATGAGGCTGTAGTTTGGAATGTGCATCCTCCAAAAGCCCACTGCACCCAGGAAAGATTGTGTCTCTTTCTTGCTAGTTGGTGGAGACATGGCAGTGATTTTGTCGATCACATCTGCTGGGATGTGACGACGTCCATCCTGCCACTTTATACCTAAGAACTGAATTTCCTGGGCAGGTCCTTTTACTTTGCTTCGCTTAATAGCAAAGCCAGCTTGTAGAAGAATCCGGATTATCTGCTCTCCTTTTGTGAAAACTTCTTCTGCTGTATCGCCCCACACAACAATGTCATCAATGTACTGCAGGTGTTCAGGAGCACCACCCTGTTCCAGTACAGTTTGGACCAACCCATGGCAAATGGTTGGGCTGTGTTTCCACCCCTGGGGCAAACGGTTCCAAGTATACTGAATGCCCCTCCAGGTGAAGGCAAACTGTGGCTTGCATTCTGCAGCCAAAGGAATAGAAAAGAAGGCATTGGCAATGTCAATGGTGGCATACCATTTGGCTGCTTTTGACTCCAGCTCGTACTGGAGTTCCAACATGTCCGGCACAGCAGCGCTCAATGGGGGTGTGACCTCATTCAGGCCACGGTAGTCTACTGTCAGCCTCCATTCTCCACTGGCTTTACGCACTGGCCATATGGGACTGTTAAAAGGTGAGTGAGTTTTACTGATCACTCCCTGATTCTCCAACTGGCGAATCAAATCATGAATGGGGAGCAAGGAATCCCTGTTGGTGCGATACTGCCGTCTGTGCACTGTCTTTGTAGCAATCGGTACCTGCTGCTCTTTTACTCGTAGCAGCCCCACAACAGACGGGTCCTCTGACAGGCCAGGCAAAACAGACAGCTGCTTAATGTTGTCCATGTCTACAGCAGCTATCCCAAAGGCCCATCGATACCCCTTAGGATCCTTGAAATGCCCCCTTCTGAGGTAATCAATACCCAGTATACATGGAGCCCCTGGGCCAGTCACAATAGGATGTTTTTGCCAGTCTTTGCCAGTGAGGCTTATTTCAGCCTCCAGCACAGTCAATTCTTGAGAGCCCCCAGTCACTCCAGAAATATGGATTGATTCTGTCCCTTCATGACTGGAGGGCATTAGGGTGCACTGTGCACCGGTATCCACCAGCGCCTTATATTCCTGTGGTTCTGATGTGCCAGGCCATCGAATCCACACAGTCCAATAAACTCTATTATCCCTTTCCCTCCCCTGACTGAGGGCAGGGCCCCTCTATTGGTTACCTGTGATGACTGGAGCAACTCCACTGGTGGTTGGTATGTCTAGTAGTTCTTTCACCCGTGCTCGTAGTGCAGAAGTGGGCTGATCATGCCACTTCCTCATGTCTTCTCCACGGTCACGTAGGTAGCGCCACATGGAAACACGCGGTGCAATCGTACTGTTGTTCTTTGCTCGAGCTGGGAAGCGTGTGCGTTTAACAGCTGAGACTTTTGATGATGCAGGTGGGGAGTAGGACTGGACTAGTTTGATCAGATCCTTCATTAGACCTGGTGGCCCGTACGAGGATTGACCTTCATCAGTTGTTTCTGATACTATTACGGGATCATTACAATTACTTGATGGAAACAATTTCTTGCACATTTCATCTACTCGGTTTTCTAGCCGTGAGATGGCAGAAACTGCGGCATGCAGTTGGGGGAGCTGCTGATCGATGGTTTGAAGCATTATAATCAGCTCAACAACTCGGGGCCATCTGTCCACGAACCCTTTAGATCCTGATACCAATGACTGTGCCATTCTCTCTGGTGCTGTACTTGTGATTTTCTGCCACATGTCAGGATCGGCCCTCACTCTCTCAGGGTCAAGTTCGCTTGGATCAGGGCTGTACAACATTTTCGCCATGGCCAATTCCCTCAGGCGCTGAATACCTTTTTGGACGGTATTCCAACTATCAAATTTAGGCTTCAAAGCATCCTTATAGGGGTACCTTTCTCTCACGGCTTCTAACAGCCGCAACCAGAGAGTGGCAGCTCCATCCGAACATCTGCTAATCCCTCTGTCGATACCTGCATCTTGGGCAATGCTTCCTAGTTGGCGAGCTTCATTACCATCTAGAGACAAGCTGTTGGCCCCGTTGTCCCAGCAGCGAAGCAACCAAGCAAGGATACCTTCATCTTGACGCCGTGTGAACTCCTTTCTTGAGCCTTGGATTTCAGTCAGCTTCAGAGGTCGACAATAGGTGATTTCCTCCTCATCATCAGTCTCTTCATCATGCCTCTTGGTTTTTGCCTTTGCTTTTTTCGGTACTGCTCCATGCCCGGCACCTGGGTCTTCTGCTGCCCCCCCCTGTGCTTCTCCTTCTTTTCGTTCTAGACGCATGGACACCCGTTTCCATTTCTTGCCTTCCACAGGGGCAACTGATATTGCTACTGATGCCTCCTGTGACTGATCAGAATTAACTTGGGCTTGAATCTCAGATCGGAAACTCTCTCTCTCCAGAATAGTATGATACAAAGCACGGTATGCATAAGCCAAACCCCACATAAGGTTTACCTCCTTAGATCTCTGACCCAAATGCTCACTTAATTTCTTAGGGTCCCTTAGGTGTTCAAGAGTGAAATCCCATGACACTGCGGGTCCCCATGCTTCTAAGACTTTTCCTAAACCTTTCCATATTCCCTGCCAGTCATCATTCTCTGGTTCTGGAGGAGACTTCCGCATAGAACGAATGCATAGGAACATATATGCATGCATTGATAGTGATAACATGAATGCAAATATGAACCCTATCTCAGTTATTGAAAAGCGTGTGGAAATCTGAGAGTACAACCTAAATAAAAAGGGTTTTTTTAGCCTGTACAATGAATTAAACATGGTGGTGTTTGTAAAATTGCCTGTTCCATCTGGGATGCAAGTATCTGTAAAATTGCCTGTTCCATCTGGGATGCAAGTGTTTGTAAGATTCACAATTCCATCTGGGGTGTAGATGCCAAAATTCTGACCATACCACATCTCGTAAAAGTACCAGGCAGGTGTCTCCATCAGTATCCACCTTATTAGGCTATATATCTGCACAATTCCACAACACCAAATTATGGTGTTAATAGTTGACCAATACTTTAAGAAGATCATAATTGCTTTCAATCCCTTAAACAGAGCAACTGGGATGAAGAGTGGATTCATAGCTGGCAGGCTCTGTAAAAGTCAGAGCTAGCTAGCTTTGCTCTAAGGGAGAAAGAAATCCCTTTGTTTTCTACACAAAAGTTAGATAGCAATGCTGAGAATGTGCAGCAGCCCTTAATGTTGACAATTTGTCTGGTATTTCAAGGTCACGTTCTCCGTGAGCAGCTACAGAAAGATAACACTCCCAACACTCCTGTAACAAAGCTCTTTAAGAGCAAAGAGAGAGTTGTTCTAAAAGCTAAAAAGCTCTATGCCCGCATTCTCCACCAAAAATCTGTCACGGGTTACTTAGATTTACCTATGCCCGTGACAGGGGAAACCACCCCACGCCCCCCCCCCGGGGCCCGGAAAGGAGGGGGAAAAGGGGAGTGGGATAAAACAGCAACAATCTAAGGAGGAAAAACTTATTTTACTAAATATGATATTGAAATACAAGATAACACAATATAATATAATTAAGGCTAACAAATCGAACGAAACAGAGAGAGAGAGTCTCCGAAAACCGAGAGGCCTACTGTGAACTCTAGGCGACACGGCTGGAATGCTTCCCACTCTCCGAGAAGTTCGAGAGAAGAAGGAGGGCACTCCAGCCTGGGAACGAGATTATATAGAGTCCTGGTCCCGTGACTTATTGTTACTCCTGTTGTTCTCTGGGATATGTAGTCTTCTTTTGTGGACTGCACATTCAACAGAAGTATCCATACTTGACATGATGTTATGATGTGGAATACTGATAGCAAAATTACAAAACCATGACAGGTTCCTTATGTGACTGTCTCAAATGTATTGATTTGCCTCGCAGATATTTAGCAGATTTTAATATGAACTTGAGGCAAAGTGATACAAACTGTTGTGCGTCCTCTGAGAATAAGGCAAGTTCACCTGAACTGTTTAGTGATTTGTACTCCTCAGTATTGGGGTTTGTCTGTATTACTCTGTTCTGACTTTTTTTCCAGTAATTCATGAGAACCTTGGTCTAGTTTTGGAAAGAATATGTAGCTGTGAAAAGGTGATTACTAGTGTTGATAACGGTGGTGGTAATGGGTCATACTTAAATGAAACTAACGGGAATCTTCCTTGTTACTGCAAAGCCACAAGGTGTCCCTTTTGAATCTTTTAAATACACCATCTGTCTAAAGTTAGCCGTGACTGTTATCAAAGAGAAGCTGAGTTATGTCTTTGTTTCTAACTCAGGGTCTTCGACTTTTAAATGTATTTGTTATTCTTGAAAACAGCACTAACTGGGTGATTTGCGTCAGTCTGATGGAAGTTACATGACTAAATATTTCAAGCATTTTTTCACTTACTGTGAGATGGAAAGACTGACTGTTGCTGCTCAGCTGCGTGTGATCAACTGTGTGATGAGCCAGTCCTCTTAACCATGGATTGTAGGCAGACAAAGCACCTTCAAAAACAATGGGATTAGGGACCTTGCTTAAGAAAATGGAAAAAGGAAAAGAAAACAGATTTCATTAAGAATTTTTAATGATGTTAAGGACAATTTTTTTATTACTTGTGTAGGAACAGGGGCTGCTTTTTTAAAGGTAACATGAAACAAAAGTATGAGTGCTGCAGACTGACTTGGCTACCATTGTGCTAGACAGTAGTCTAGTTAAACATCCCTCTTGACAAGGAAACCAAAGCCATAAGAAGTTCTGATATTAAAAAAATAATAATAACTCATAAAGTGATTGATGGTCTGTTCATTACTTTTTTCACCCCTCCTAATCCACTGAATCTCTTTGAATTTCTGAATTTGTATCTTTGATTCAGAAATCTCGCGGTGGGACTGTGGAGTCCAGGAACTGTCCAGCGTTACAAGTAGTGGCCATATTTTGCCTTGCGTGTACTTGTTAGTTATAAACATGCCATGAATAAGACAATATGTTTCTACAGACCTATTTACATAAGGGTCATACGCTTGGGTTTTCTTTGAAGTAGTAAAATATATTTTGATTTGGGCAAGGAATACTCCTTGAGTATTGGCTCCTGCTATGTAAAGATAAGATCTGATACTGTGAACTTCCCAGGGCCCAGATGGTATGAAAATGCCTGCAGTAAAAAATAGATGCAGCACATGTTCTGTTGTCACACTAATGCACATTCTGGTGCAGTGTTGTTCACTTGTGACATCAGGAAGAGCAACAGGTAGGTGCTAGGCTGTAGAAGGGACAAGTGGTCTTGTGGAAGAGCCAGGTATTTAAGGAAATCTGACATAGTTATTTTGTATTCATATGCATTGGGCATTTACTTAGGCAAGATCTTAGACTGGGAATACTAATTATAGCTGTTTTCTGAGGAGAAAGGCCTTGTTTGCTCTCCTTCCTCTCATTAAGTGCACATATGCTAGGGGTCTCAGGACTGAAGACCATTCATTCCCCATATATAGGCATGAATTCTACAACCTTTATGACTTGTGGAGCTGTGTAGTTTTGGTGGTTTATTCTGATTTAAAACTACAGCCACGTGTGGTTGGCTGACTGGCTGCAGATGGGCTTGTAGCTTGACAGGAGAGAGTGTGATGGAGATCTAACATGCAGCACTCTTCTTAATGGTTTTCATAGAACACAGAATGGCCTGGGTTGAAAAGGACCACAACGATCATCCAGTTTCAACGCCCCTCTGCTCTGTGCAAGGTCACCAACCACCAGACCAGGCTGCCCAGAGCCACATGCAGCCTGGCCTTGAATGCCTCCAGGGATGGGGCATCCACAGCCTCCTTGGGCAACCTGTTCCAGTGCGTCACCACCCTCTGGATAAAAAACATCCTCTTAATATCTCACCTAAACCTCTCCTGTCTCAGTTTAAGACCATTCCCCCTTGTTCTATCACTACCCACCCTTGTAAACAGCCGTTCCCTCTTCTGTTTATACGCTCCCTTCAAATATTGGAAGGTCACAATGAGGTCTCTCTGGATCCTTCTCCAAAAAGTTTCTCTTTTGTCTTTTTGCATTTCATCTCGGGAAAAAAGTCATCAGGACTGTGTTCACACATGGTCAGTTGTTACAGCCCGTTATATATCAGCAGCAAGGGGCTGCTTTTCTCCCTAAGAAGCCTGTGTCTGGGCAGGACAGGCACAATTCCTTCTCGGGGCTTTGAGGCCGGCAGGGGGCAGCCGTTGTCAGCCCGGCGCTGCGATCGGGAGACTGAAAGGCGCCCTCCTCTTACTCCGCTTTGTGTCCGGAGCTCAGTTTGTCATACTTGCTTGTTGGTGGGATTTTTTAGTAGGCATTAAATTAGAATAGGAGCAAAGATAATGGAAAGGAAAGGTTTAATTAATCTTGCTGTCGAGATGCCGTGCAGAGCTTATTACGCTGGTGCTGCAGGTGAGAAGGCAGCTCAGAGCTAAATGCATTGAGTGCATTCATTATTACATTTGAAAGTAATTTAAAACCAGTTATGATATTACAAATCAGAGGCGTGAGTTAAAACAGGTATATAACGCCAGTTCTGTGGAATGTGGAAGGCAGCACTGGGCCGGGGAATGGGAAACGCTGATTTTACCGTGAGGTTTATTCCTCCACCCCATTCCTGTGATGGTTAATCTGAGGAGTGCAGATGTGTGACCCTCTGTGTGCCCATGAGTCCCGCTAAGAATCTGGTTGCAAAAACAACTTCCATTTCTGTTACTACCAAGGCTATCAATAGTCGTTTGTATTAATAAAAGGTGTTATTTAACATCTCTCACCATTGCTCTGGAAGACTGCTCTTAACACCTGGGGCAAAACAGATATTAATACAAATTGCTTTTGATTAAAACCATTATTATTTTAGCACAAAAAGGAAAGGGGTAGTGATACAAATTACTGGCTGACTGACGACTTGCTAATAATAGCTTAAAAATGCAAATAGAACCATTATCCCAATTGACGCTAATTGGAACTCTTTTGGCAGCCTCTGAGGGCAGGGCAGGAAGATGATGTGATTGTTTCCTCCAGCTTAAATCAGGTTGGTGAGGAAGCATAGGGGAGCTGTGCGGTGGGTGAACAGGTTGCTGTTACCTGGGCAGATAATGGAATGCCCTCTGTAGATGTTCGGATTCATCGTGGTGTATTTCAGGAATGTGCTCTGAAGCTGTGAGTTCTGTCTGTCCCCAGTTTCCAGTTTGGTGGTGCTGGTTCCATGCAGCTCCTGTTCTGCCTTGCAGCACTTCCTCGTCTTTTCTGAGTTACAAAAAGGATTTTGTTCTTCAGTGCCTGCAGCTAAAAAGTCTGCTGCCACAGAGGTACCCCACACAGAGCTGCTGACTGGGGATTTGGAGCTTCATGGGCCCTAAATCAGTATGAATATTAGAGCAGAATCTGGTTTAGGTGGCGGCAGAGTTGCCTATCCTGGCAGTACATGAGTTACTCATGGATAAAGGTGCATTACCAACTCAAAGGTCATTGGGAAAAGAGAGGTGTGCATTCTATGCCTCACATGTCATACTGTGAGGCACAGTGAGATGCTGCTATCAGCACAGGTTCTGAACTTCTCATTTTCTAAGAGGAAGGAAAACTTGTGCTCAGCTCCTCACTCCAACATGAATCTCCCCGATGAGCTGCAAGAAGCAATTTGGCCTCTCCCCCCTCTTTAGCAGATTTTCATTTCTCTGCCTTTTGAAGATGCTGTGGAAATAAGTTCAGGAATGACCAGCTTGGATCCAGATTTTCTTCACTTCTAGCTGTGTGTGCTCCCTTGGATACAATAATTGTGGTTTGAAGTTTTCAGCAGGAAGGTGGAATTTTTGTTATTTTTTTCTCCTCTGCAAAAGAAAAGCATGGGGATCTAGAGCTTAAACATGCTTTGTGAGGGCAGTGAAGCTGGCTTCCTGACTCTTTGGAGTGTTACTGTGCAGCTGACCATGATATTGAGACCACACTTTGATGCTGTATGCCAGGAGATGCTGCTGTGTCCCTGCTGAACGTTTGCTGCACACTGGAATCTGTACATCATGAAGGTCATGTGGCTGAGAGGGTTGTGCCATGGTGTCAGTGAACCCAGGCAGAGCCAACAGCTCAGATCTGGCCAAGCCAGGGAAGTTGAGGAATGAAACACTGCCAGTAGTGTTACTCATTTGAGTGAAGGCCTGTAGCTCCTGGTCTGGGAGGAAGAGGAAGATGGTTTGAGTATACGTGGGTAGCATGCAGTTGTGAGGTGAATGTCATGAGGGCAAAAGTAAGAAGTTCATCTGGGTAGGTGAGGGGTGAGAAAGGGGTCTGTGCCCCCAGAAACCTACAGCCTTCCTCAGGGAGAAACCACCAATGGTGGTGGTAGGTCCAAGAGGTGTCTTTGCTGTGTTGTCGTTGTGTTCTTTTCCCTTGTCTCTGTGTATTTTCCAAATATAACTTGTGAAATATACCGGGCTACAGGATTTTTGTTCAAATCTCTCAGCATGATTTATTTATTTTTAAATCATACCTTCTTCATCGCTAAAGAATTAAATGATTTCAAAGCAGCTCAGGGTGATTCATGTCCAGTTTTGCTCAGATACTTCTGTTCTGGTGCAGAAGAGCACAAGCTGAAACAGCTGGAGCTGTCAGACAGCCCTCCTGTCATGTTTAAAATTAAGCATGGCTTACTGCCCCAGCTTGAAATAGCAAAAGAAGATAAATACAGTGGCAGACTCTCTGCAGAAGTGTGTCCCCTACATAAATGTCTTAATGAGGTAGCCCATAAAGGAATAGATTCCTATGGGGTATTTCCTTTTATCGTGGGCAAAACTGTATTTTTATTATTTTTGTCCTTACTTTTTGTCCCAGATCTACCTGATATTTTTGGAAGACTTTTGCTCTGTGAGATTGCAAAGAGGTATTTGCATTTATCTCCTTCGCCTCTTCCTTTTGGTGAACATTCTTCTTCTCTTAGCACACCAGTGATTGATTAGAGATGTTTATGAGATAATGAAACAATTTAAATATGCAAATACTTTCCAGTGATGACTTGTCTCCATAATAGTTCCTTGGAGGGAATGAAAGATACTACATTACTCCAGTGGATAAAAGCTGCCCTTAATATTTGCAGCTCTCTGGCTCCCAGCTGATTTCTCATTGCTAATTTTGAAGTGTGAAAGAGCAGGTCTGCAGCTGGGATGGCAGGAAGCCTGGTGTCGCAGTGGAAAAAACTTCTAGACTGCATCTGTCTTCAGACATAGAATCATAGAATGACCAAGGTTGGAAAAGACCTACAAGATCATCTAGTCCAACCGCTCACCCATTACCAATAGCTCCCATTAAACCATGTCCCTCAACACAACATCCAGTCTTTCCTTGAATACCCCCAGGGTTGGTGACTCCACCACCTCCCTGGGCAGTCCATTCCAGTGCCTGACCACCCTTTCTGAGAAGTAATACTTCCTAATGTCCAGCCTGAATCTCCCCTGCTGCAGCTTGTAACCATTCCCTCTGGTCCTATCACTAACGACACGAGAGAAGAGGCCAACCCCCAGCTCACTACAGCCTCCCTTCAGGAAGTTATAGAGAGCAGTAAGGTCTCCCCTGAGCATCCTCTTCTCCAGGCTGAACATTCCCAGCTCCTTCAGCCTTTCCTCATATGGCCTGTGCTCCACATGTTACTTTACTACACATTATTTCACAGAAAGCTGGTATTACAGGGACATCAGAGGTTTTTAACAATTGGGTAAGGAACAGCTGATGGGCACCCAGCACAGATTTAAGATAAATATTGTTATTATCAGGCTTCTGACAATAGAAAAGTATTTACTTTTGACCTTTGGGTTACTGTTTCATCTCTGTTAAGTTCCAAGAGCTACAGAGCAGATTCCAGGTGATGCCTGGCACATGGTGCTTACAGGACTGGAGGTGGAGTGGTTTTGTTCTCGGCAGCTCCACAGCTTCTCCCACCTCTGTTCCCTGTAAGCTGCAGTTCAGTAGATGAAGAGGTATCTTGGTGTGTGAGGCTGAGCAAAAAGTGGAGCAAGGTAACACACTGTTTTTACCTCAGACACAGGGAGAAAGATAGGTAAACAGCAAATGTAATTGCCTCTGAAGCCACACCATTACTTGACAGGCCAAAATGGATAGCTTCATTCAGGATGCTCTGTGGAATGTGCCTCTTGCTTAAGGTTTATCTTTAATCTAAATCTCGGAATCATTATTTGCTTGTTTAATTGTTTCTATTTTAGACAAATCTGAAGGAATCAATATCGAAACCAAAGTACATGTGGCATCACTCATTATATTCAATTACATTACCTGAAATAATGTTGCAACCACTCAGGGACCATTTTTGCTCCGCCGTAACTTTTGATCTCCTTTGCTCAGTAGAGGCAAAAACAGATTAATGGGCACTTCAGGGAAAATGGGCTTTGAAGAAGTATTGAACTTCAGGAATGTGCCATAATCACCCTTAAATGCTGCAGCAGTGGCTTCAGCTGGATCAAACGCTTAAAGTGTGTGTTTGGGGTTATCGAGGTTGTTTCATTTTTTGGGGTGTGTGTGTAAAAGATGTAGCAGTGTGAGAGCTCTGTGTTAGAGAAAGCTGCTTGAAAGAGGGGATTCTTGCTGCTGGATGGTTCTACTGGGCCCTTCTCATGGTTTCCTTTCAGAAAGAACTTGTGTAGCTCTTCTCAAGACTGTATTTCATGATATGATTTAAACTGTTTTAAATGTGCTCACTGACCAAACAGTTGGAAGTTCAAAACAAAATCCCAAGAAAATCTTTAGTAATACTCTTTGCAACAAAGAAAAAAAGATGATGGATATAATTTTCACAGAACCCTAGAATGGCTCAGGTTGGAAGATGCCTCAAAGATCATCCAGTTCTACCCCCATGCCATGGTCAGGGCTGCCCCCTCTCCAGCTCAGGCTGCCCAGAGCCCCATCCAGCCCAGCCTTGAGCACCTCCAGGGATGGGGCACCACAGCTTCTCTGGGCAACTGTGCCAGCACCTCACCATCTTCTGAGTAAAGAATTTTTTCTTAACATCTAACCTAAATGTTCCCTCTTTTGGTTTAAATACCTTCCCACTGATCCTATCAGTATCAGACCATCTAAACACTTAATCTCCCTCTGTTTGTAAGCTCCCTTCTTGGAATTCTGCTACAACATCTTCCCTGGGCCTTCTCTTCTCCAAGCTGAACAAGCCCAGCTCTATCTATAACATCTATTTTGCTTGGCAAAGGAAAGTATAAAAGATTCAACCTTGGCTACATAATTCACCATAAAATCTGCTACCATTAAATAAATATCTTAGAAACGTACTAATAATGCATCAGTGTTATAGTTCAAGATGACTTTCTCTAATGTGGTTTGTAATATGTAATGGGCTTGTTGGTTTCTGTTCAACACAAACACTTCTATCTGGGAGGCAAAGTGAATTCCATTGATTTGAAAGGGACAGAAAAAAATGGTATTATTGTTTCTACTTTATTTTATTTTATTTTGCTAATAAACATATGTAGTCTGAACTGGAAAGTTCTGCTGCCTATATTCATTTAGCCACTGTACTGGTAAGTGGTGGATGAGGTATTCCTATTTCATATTCAGTGCAATAAATCATCCCCTTGCAGCACAGGCAGCTGTGTGCTTTACATGCAGCAATCCCAGCAGCATTGATAAAATAAAGGTTTCCCTAGAAAACAATCGAAAAAGATAAGCAAATAAACTCTTTTTGGGCTCTCAGCACTGAGCAGAAGCTTGCACTTCAAAAGGAAATCATTTATGCTGCTGTCTTCCTTGCCGGGTGTCTTTCTTTCCTTCAAACCAGCCCACCCCAGGCAGCACCTGGTGCATCACCAGGATGTACAGCAGGTGCCAGGGCCCAAGGCTGCTCGAGCTGCAGGTGGGAGCACAGCATGGGCTGCCCTGCAGGCCTTAATGGGAACAAACATAGTGGCTCTTTTTCTGCATGGAGTCCTAGTATTGCACCGTGTGATGCGTCTCACAAACAAAAGCTGTAAAAGAAATGAAACAGCAAGCAACATAATTTCCTCAGCTGTATGGTGTACTGCTATCAAAATAATCTCAAGTGCATGGGTACATCCTGTGAGCAATTAAAAAGCAGCTAAGTGCATAATCAAAATGTTTTACCTTGAAATAACTGCAGGTATATGCAAAATGCTTCTTAAAATATGGCTTTTCTATCATCCTGAAAACTTAATTTTGCAGTTGTGCCTATCGTATAACTTAAAAGGTGTAACTGTAGCCCATTTTTCACTCAGAAAATCTGTCATCGTTGTTTGATCCCCTATCCAGCAGTATTTAATGTTTAACTTATTTTAAATGAAGTTTTCATGTAGCCCTGCTGTATGTGTGTATTCCTTCAGCAACAAAGGAATGTCTTCTCCAAGCAAGGTTTCCTCCTGGAGGATGTTGCTTGAATTGTAGTGCTTTGGTACATTGTTCTTGTGCCTTTCTGGTGCACCTTCCCTACAGGGACTGACCCAGAGAGCTGGGGCTCTTCAGCCTGGAGAAGAGAAGGCTCTGGGGGGACCTTATAGCAGCCTTCCAGCACCTGAAGGGTGGACTAGGGGCTACAGGAAAGATGGGAAGGAGTTTTTATTAGGGCTTGTAGGAAGAAATTCCTTACTGTGAGGGTGGTGAGACACTGGAACAGGTTGCCCTGAGAGGCTGTGGATGCCCTCTCCCTGGAAGCATTCAAGGCCAGGCTGGATGGGGCTGTGAGCAACCTGATACAGAGGGAGGTGTCCCTGCATACTGCAGGGGGTTGGAACTGGATGATCCTAAAGGTCCCTTCCAACCCAAACCATCCTATCATTCTGTGAAATGTTTATAAATATCTAAAAGGAGGTGGGAGATAAATAGCTGAGATCAGGCTCTCTTTGGTGGTGTGTAGCTGCAAGAAAAGGAGTAATGGCCTAAAGCATGAACATGGGAAGTTCTGTACCAATATGCAGAAGAACTTCTTTCCAGTATGGGTGATGGAAAGCACTGAAACAGGCTGCCCAGAGAGAGCCTGTGGAGTCTCCTTCTGTGGAGGTATTCAAGGCCCATCTGGATGCCTGCCTGTGCAACCTATTGTAGGGTAACTGTTTAGCAGGGAGATTGGACTTGATGATCACTTGAGGACCCTTCCAACCCCTGCAATTCTGTGGTACTGTGAATTCTACAGAGCCCAGATGTCCCTCATGTTGACAAATGTCTCAGGCTATGCTCTTCAAAATCACTGAGAGTAACGTGAAGAGAGTCTGCATAGTGTCCTTGAAGGATGTAGATACATTCGAGGATGCTGTATCCTTGCTGACAGCAAAAACAAAACAAACACATACCTACCCTTCTGATAACAACTGTTCCCTATAAAGAGAAGTGCACCATTCTGTAGATAGCAAGAGGACACTGCGCTGTGTGCAGTCCCACAGGCAGCTACATCCTGGCAGAGCAGTGTGGCAATGCCCCAGGGAAGGAGCTGCTGTGTGCTCCTGTCCTGGCACTCTGACAATGTTCATTAACGAATTCTACAGTATTGTGGCTAAGGGAACTGCTCAGGAAAATTTAGTCTATACCGAAGTTCGCAGTGGGACTTGCACAGTTCTCATTATGCTGTAGCAGTTATCTGAGCTATAGTTTAGGTACATACAGGGACAAAGTCTTCATATAAATAATGGCTCTTGGTAGCTCTCAAGGAGCTTTTATTGGCTTAGTCTGGGAAGAAACCAACATTTTTAAGAATCACATGAATAATTTAACAAACAACTCTTGGTGCTACTCTGCTCCAGATAACAATGGCTGGGGGCTGGGCTCCTCTGCAGAGATCACTCTGCTCAGACATTTCCAGATTCTTCCTCCTCTTTTGTTTTGGACTGTACTGAAAGCCAGCAGCCTGGCAGGACAGCAACAAAGGACTTGCTAGAGGCAATTGGGTTGGCAAGTGTTGCGAGGCCCAAACTACCCTGGTGTTAGGTGCAGGCAGGGGCAGACCCCAAGCAGTCTCCCACAATGAATTCTGCTGCATCTGCACAGTGGGAAAACAGCCTTAGAACAGCAGAGCGATGGTGGCGATGGATGGAGCTGACTTCTGGGTCACATTTCATCAAGGCAGGCTGCTGAGAGCCAGGGTTCAGCATCCCCTGCCTGGGGAGGGGTGCATTTGTGACTGCGGGTGACATTACCAACTGCAGCCTCCATGGGGATGAATGTGACTGGAGGTGACAGAGCAGTGGAGGGCTCAGTGAAACCCTCCCAGAACCTGCAGTGGAGTTGTGGGACTGAAGACACAAGTGGCCTGGGGCTGCAATGCTGTCTATCATGTAAAAGCGTTTAAAAGCTAAAGGAGAGAACTACCTCAAAAGGGAGAGTAAAGACAGCAGAAGTGATTAAAAAGAACCTCTGAAGTTTTACCTCTTAATAATGCATGAACTATATTATTTCTAATAAAATTAGTAATAAAGGCATAAGAATTGGGCTGTGAATTTGCCCTGAAATGCTACCTGCTTTTTGCTGGTGGCAGAGTAAGTCGGAAAGTTTCATTCCCTGTCTCACGCTGTGTGCTTGTTCTGTTTGTACCTGGGAACGTGCTTCTGTGCAAGCATAGACATCAATGCCAGTTTTCTAGTTCAAAATGTGAAGTAGCACAAACCCTAGTCTATTATGCCATCAGAAGTGAAGTCAAGCTGTTTCAAACATTGATTAACCATTCTGCAAGCAGCCACATAACAGGAGGGTATGTGAAGCTGAAGGGTCAGCTTTTCCTTCTAGGGAAAATGGTTCCTCTGGAAGATTCAGGTTTTACTTCTGTTAACTAACGCCTGTGCTGCCCTCCACATGTATGAGACTTGCTGTCCTTGCTGTCTGGGGCTATTTGTTCCTCTTCACTCTTCACTGAACATTACTCAGTGCACACATGCAGGTGGCTGTGCTCCCTCAGCAGTACCTGCAGCTCAGCACAGCTTCCCCCCCTCACTGAGTTAAGCAGTAGCTGACACAGCCCCTCACTGAGTGTTGGTGAGGCCATATCTGCAGTGCTGGGTCCAATTCTGGGCTCCTCGGTGCAGGAGGGACCTGAGCACTGCAGAGTCTGAGGATGGACCATCAACATGATGGAGGGACTGGAACATCCATGCTGCGAGGAGAGGCTGAGAGAACAGGGGCTGTTCAGCCTGGAGAAGAGGATGCTCTGGGGGGGATCTCATCAATATACAGCAGAAGGAAGGGCCTACATCCATCAGCACTGTTAATGGATGCAGCTATGGGAATGCCTCAGATAAGCTTAAAAATTGATTTTGCTGAGTTCACTTCAAAAACAGAAAACAACAACCAGTTAATCCCTTTGTACTACTTACTTTGAAATTCAGCTTATATACACTGTTTTTACTGCTGGTTAGTCTGCAATGAAGGCTTGTATGAAAGCATCAGAGAATGATGGCTTTTAGCAGATGGAAAAGCAAAAAATAGATCTCCAGATGCTTTGGCAGCTGGTGAGGTGAATGAAGCATTTTGGGACTGTCTGGAAATATAGTAACCAGACATTTTAATTAAAAAGGTAATTATACCCACGTTATTTTTTCTCTTACATTGCACTGGTCCAAGTCAACAGGTGTTTTTATTGTGAATCAGAGGGCTACAATTTATTAAAAGCATGGCTTTCAAGTACCAGACAGTAGTGGATGAAAACCATAGCAAATGAGCTGGAGGACACAGTGGACCCTTCTCACTCAGTCAGTGCACACCTTGGTTTCCATAGGGGTGAGGTTCAGTGGCACCTTGAGTGACCCAGAGCTGCTGCCTCCAGTAGCAAATCCCCCAAAGCTTTCGCCAGCCCTATGGGAGAAGGAAGTCATCACACCTCTGTGTTTTCTAGTCTGAGATCAGTTGCTTGGATCTGTGTCCCACTTTGGAAATAACGCCATCACTATCACCAAAGGAAATATGTTGCAAAATCCCCAGAGTAGATTTTATTTAAAATGTTACTATCATAAAATTCCAAGCTATGAAATGAAGACCTCAGATTCACATTCAAATCTCGGCCCTCCCACCTTTTTAAAATATATAGATACGTAGTCAGAAAACGTAAAACATGCTGCAATGATACAAATATATTTTGATACAGAAATTACAGTACATTATAAACCACGAAAACAAATCGAGGCACTAGACTGTACATGAGCTCTGTTCTGCGTGGTTGTGAAGCTGATACAGGACTCATTTTTGATGAACAAAAGAACCTTTTCTTTGTTCGGTGAACATAACTCTACAGGTCATAGTGAACAATGTGCTTTGTTGTGAGACGTCACCAAGGTCGCCGGTCCTGAAGGAGATATCCTTCCAGGACCCAACGCCCCTATGCAACAACACGTATCGCTGCCACTATATGAAAAATAACCGTCTTATTGAATGTTTAACTCAAAAACCAAAACCAAACCAAACCAAAAAAAAAAAAAAAAAACAACGTAAAACCATTTATTATTATCATTAAATAAATAACTATTCCATACAGTGGTTAGTTTATATTACACTGCATTGGTCATCGGAACAAATGAAGTTTAATAAATAACGCACAGGAATTTCTCATTTACGCCTTCGCTCGTAATTCTGTGCTATGCTCCTTTCAGAGGATCCTGCAAGAAGCAGAAAAGCATGAGACATGTCAAACAGCCCCACATAGCCCCACAGCCCACATGGCCCCTGCAGCCAGGGAGCAGGGAGGCTTCAGCTCCACAGGAACTCCAAGGTTCCCCACCACCCAGTGATGCTCCTGCCCCACAGAGCTGCTCGGAGGCTGCTGCCAGAGATGTGGGGTCCTGGCACAGCCCCCAGCTGCTTACTTAATTTGGCTTTGCCCCTAAGACCATGCAGCCCCTCAGGATGCTGAGGGACTGTGCCTTTTGCTTCTCATCTACGAGCTGCCTGAAGTATTCTTAGTTCAGAATCTCTTCACCTTCCAGTATTTCATTACAAAGAAGGGACTTGAGCACTCAGACCAGTGCCTTGAGTCTAAAGGACTCAGGCAGAGCTGGTCACCTCTGCTGTGACCCCAAGGAAGAACTGCAGCAAAGCACATGTAAGCCCAGTCGTGCATGAGCACACTGCAGGCCTAGGGGCATTCAGCACAATGTGCTGCAGGAACTGCCACTTCTGAGCACCACCATCGCAGTGAGGTGTGGTTTTTCATGTTAGCCAGAGCTCAGCAGTGTGAAACCTCATTATTCCACTTTGTTATAGATAAATAGTGCAGCACTGTACCCCAACTATACTGGAAATATTGAAATCAAAACAATCAAATCTTTGGCTTTTTTAAACATTTGCTGCATTGCTGCATCCTCACACTCATGTAAATGTTTCCATTGGGATTACAAAATAAAATAACAAAAAAAAAAACCAAAAAAAAAAACAAAACCAACATTTGTTACTTCCAGGCTATTTACTTTTATGATAGCAGAGATATTTACAGGTATTATGTATTTAATAGATATTGCCACCGCAGATAAAATTGTACGAAATTATTCATGATACGTAGCAATTTGCAAGATGATGCAGAGAGCAATATTACTAGTCTGAACAGGGATTAATTGAAAATAAAAAGTTCCTGACAACCATAATTGCAGAATATAGATCACAGCATGTATCCACATAATATAAAGGTGTCAGCCAGTAATTTAACTTTTATCATCCATTTAACAAAACAGAGAAAACTATTTCAGAGACATGAAATAGGCAGCAGGGTTTTAGGTGTTTCTTTCTGATTTTTGTTTTGTTTTAATTCTTAGATTAGGGAATTAACTGATGCTTTATGGCTCACAGTGAGGGTTTTCTTCATTGCAGCCCCACAGTGGAGCTGGAGCTCCCGGCAGCCCAGAATCACCTGCAGGGCTCATGCTTGTATAGGAAGAAGGCTCTGCCCTATATGAGTGCTATGGGAAAACAGTAGAAATCTACAGCACTCATTCAAGGATTTAAGTTTTTTTTCCCATTTTGGTGGTAAAATTAAAAGCCGGAATGTTGACTGTTGACTGTCACCTGGCTTCACCTGCTTGGTGGCAGGTGGCAACAGGCCCAACCACACTGAGAAGCAGGGCCAGGGCACCCTGACACATGTGGGTTCAGAAAGCCCCGGTCCCCTCTCAGAGAGCTCTTTTCTACCAGCCCATGGGAGAGAAGAGGCAACAGAGTTAAGTGGCTGTGTATTAAAGTACTGATTCAGTTGCATACATACCTGAATTTAAAGATCTTTTGCCCATAAGTCCAACAAAAGAGTCTGTTTTATGCCCTGAAAAAAGTATATTTGGGGGTGTTTTAATGCATTTTAAATAGGCAAGCTCTTAAGACGTGTTCTCACAAGGAAAAAAGACTCAGACTTCAAAACCATTCATCTCACCTACTTATTTTTCATGTCACTCTCAGAGCATAGAGAACGAACACTGATTATTGACTCACATTGACAAGTGTTACTTCTTTGTTGAAATACAACAGAAAAGCAACGGCCAATAACTAATTCTTACTCCTTTCCTAATACAGTTTTGGTCAGTCTTGTCAAAGGCAATGTCCTGCCAGAGCTTTCATCTGTACGATGCACCTACTCTACCTGCAGGTGTCAAACCCTCCTCATCAATCAGGCAGAGCTTTACTAGAGATGGAACCAGTGGGATTCTGATTGGCCATGTCTAATTCTGACAGCCCGGCTCTATTTGTGCAATATTTATTACCTTCCTGTTCCGTTAGCACTCAAGCCACTGGATTTATAGAGGATAAATTACTCCAGCTTTTGGCCTCTGGCACGTATCAGGTGTGGCAACTGCTGTAGTTCAGGTAAGGATGGAGAAGGAGCAATTCTTCTTTCTCTAAGCTGACTTTTGAGGCAAACAGAGATTTTTCTTTGGGAAGAATTTTGCCTGGCTACTTCATCTACTGGCCCAGTGGAACAATTTCAGCCCCCGCAGGCACTGAAGCAGCTTTAGAAGGCTGCAGTTCTTTTTTACTTTAGCCAGGAGGCTGTTTGACTCTTTAATTGGTCTTCCAATAAATAATCCCAGTGATGAAGCCCAGTGATGAACAGAGCACTTATTGACCTCTGCGGGCAGAGGAGCTCTCATAAAGCAAGAAAATGATTTTTAAACTGGTTAGGTTCTTCCATATCCTATCTAAGCATCCTCCTATAGAGAATACACCTGTCCTTGTGCACAAGCAGGTTACAGCACACTGCTGACACCACCTCCCATTCGGTGTGGCACAGACACAAAGCAAAGAACACGTACTGCTCGTGTTGGCTGCTCCTGTTTGCAGGGCAGATCAGCAGCCAGCCCTGCTGCGATTGGGGCTGACTCACACCCAGACAGCACAGGGAGCACCTCACGGCATCTCGCTTATCCCTGGAATCATTCTCAGGGATTTGGGAATTCGCAATTCTAATCTTTCAGAGTTTGCTGTCTTAATTGCTTCTCTCTGAGCCTGGCAGCAAGCCCGCCTCGCCTCTGAGAAAGGCTCATAGAGCCCCCTGAGAAATTCAGAGCTGCAGCATCCACTCTTTAATGTGGACTGAAACCTCACAGCGAGTGGCGGCTTATATTGGGTACAGGTTTGAGACGTGACCGTGGGGTGGAGCAGTGATCCACCTCTGCTGCTGCCATTCCTCAGCTAAACTCAGCCACCTGCACCCCGATACACGCTGTTCTCCATCAGAGTATCTTCACATAAGTATTTAAAACATTTACTTTTTTTTTTAACTTACTTTTGTGAGAGATCTGGCCATATCCTGGTTGGAGGTGGAAAGGAAAGGAAAAAAAAAGGAAGAGTAATTGAAAAAAAATAAATGACCAAAACCAGGCAAATGTATATGATGCTACTGCAGTACTTTAAAGCATCAAATACAGAAGTTACACCAAGCACACTCTGGAGGCTCAAGGAAAATTAAGATGATGTTTACAGTTGCATTTCTCTTTGAGGAGACAACAAAATCTTGTGTCAGACAAACCCATGCACTGCCAGGTGGCTCTGAGCAGCTCTCAGCTCAAGGAGCTGAGCACGCAGCTGCTTCCATGCTCAGAGCTCCAAGTGGCACGCAGGCTGACCTGCAAGATGCCAACATGCTCCTTACTGCTGGGTACTCAGCGGTTTAACTTGAAGCCGTTCCTTTCTGAGAGGGGGTTTGTCTTATACTAAACTTGAACAATCAACAAGGAAACTCTGGAGAAAAACATAAGGTGTGAGAAGGGAAGGGGACCTCTGAGAAGTGCGGCCGGGTGCTGACAAAGCATGCAGGGGTGCCCTGCCCTGCTCACCCGCATCCCGCTTGCCCATGAGGCCAAAGAACTGCTGGGGTCGAGGTCTCCTTGCCATCCTCTGCAGGAAGTGCTCCAGGGGCAGCGGCAGCTCCTCCTGCAGGGTGACAGTGCAGCACTCAGCACAGCTCCAGCACCCTCAGCACCCACCCAGCCCTTCAGCCTCAGTGCTCACCTTCTGCTCGCCATCAGCCCAGTCTGCCCAGTAGCTGAGGTCATCAGGAGCGGACATCTCGTCGGCCAGTGCCTGTGCCGAGGCCAGCAGCAGCACGGTGAAAGCCAGCGGGAGCCTCATGGCCGCCTTGATGTCCTGTGGGGTGCAGGGTAAGCACCTGCAGGGTACACTGCACACCTACACACGTACACACTCATGGACAGATCACACACACAAAAACACACACCTGCAGCCCTGGGTGTGCATACACCCCGCAGCTGGGCACCACAGCACACAGACACACATTGAGGTGCACCCATCCTCAGACCAAGGCAGAGCTATATGGACACACACTTTCACATACAGATGTGTGCACAGCTGGATACACCCTCACATACACACACACACCTATCCACGTACATGTACACCCAGTTATAAGCTCACCTGTCACACACCTGAGGTGCACGCACACTCAGCTCTCCACACACACTCTGTCCAGGGATGCTCACACACCAAATACACCCCACGCCAGGCTTGCACATGCAGCACACAGGTGTGGACGCACAAGCACATGCAGGCACTCCTTCTCCTACACAGCTCCACACATCATACAGACATACACCCATAGAAGTCCACAAGCACGTACCCCCACCAACACACAGACATGCACCCTCCCGCCTGCAGGCACACACTGACGGACAGACAGACGGACGAAAGGACACGCACCGTTCGCAGCGGGAGCCGGGCGCTGCTCGCCGCGCATTGGCCGCCCGCGGGAGCGCTCCGCACTTTATAGACCTGGCGATGGGGAGGGCCGAGGCTGCCTCATTTGCCTAAATGCAATTACCCCCGCTTTTATCGTCCCAGCCCCGCGCCAGCCCCCGCCCCGGCCGGCAGCCCCCGCCCCCAGCTCCCGCCGCGCCTCCCGGGGCTGCCCGGGGCCGGGGCTGGGGATATAGGGACCGGGCACGGGCTGCGGGCACAGGGGGCTGGTACAGGGACAGGGCACCGCTTTTCTCTTCCCCCTCAGCCCGTCCCGAGGGGAGAGCCGCTCCGCACCTCCGCTGAAGGAGGGCGAGCAGCGGGTAGGGATGGGACGCGGGGACCCAGTTCAGGTCCGGGTTGCCCCCGGAGAGGAGGGGACACGGGCACGGAGCAGTGCGCAGGTTCTGGCCGCTCCGATGGGACAAATGTTTTCCCTGCCCCTCCAGGACGTGCTCCCTACCTGCGGCCATCCCATAGCACAGCATCGGGCGCTCTGTGCGGTTTGTCAGGAGCTTACAGTACTTCTGAGTAAGAAAAGATCTCTCGAGTGCTGAAATCAGCTTCCTGATGCCGTCCCCTCTGCTTGCTGCAAGGTGCTCCCGCTGAAGTGCTAAACCTCCTCTCCAAGGACACTTAACTGGAAGGTAATCGTAGGGCCAACTGGGGACCCAGCACCTTGACTGCTAACTCCAGGCCTCCCTCTTCAACAGAAACACTCCCCAGTTTCCAAAGTATTTCCCAAAGCACAGCCTGGTGTGCTGTTGGGAACCCTCTTCCCAACACTGGGGTAGCCCCCAGGACTCAGCACATCAGGGGAGAAGGATGCAGCTCCTCCACAGCTAATGGGGGCTGCCCGACTCAGTGGCTGAGGAACATAGAACCATAGAATAATTAAAGTTGGAAAAGACCACAAACATCATCTAGTCCAACTCCAGCTCTCTCCACCATGTCCATTATGTTTGGTATATCACACTAAGCTTGACAATCCTGTGAATGTCAGAGAATCACTGAGGTTGTAAAAGACTGCTAAGGTCATTGAATCCAACCATCCACCATGCCCACTAACCCATTTCCCTCAGTGTCACATCTACACTCCTCTTGAAGACCTTGTGTTTTACAGAAGTACCAGGAGTTCCCAGCTTCCTCTGAAGTCAGTTCTATCAGCCAGGAGTCTGAGCTATGATCAGTATGATATGTTTGAACTGGCAAGTCCTCTCTTCTGTAATCCAGCAGTTCATCAAAATGGATGTAACCATAGCTTGACCTATGAAATTACAAGGATCTTCCTGCTTCAGAGACAGCAAGAGGTGGAAAATTAAAAGGAACGTGTTTCAGTCTCCTCTATTCTTCAGAAATGTTAATGAATTCAAGCACTTTATATCAGACTTACTTATCTAATAGTTTGGGTGGGAGTGGAGAAATGACTAATAGGTCAAGCTCGCTAATTTCTGTTTCTAAAATGAACTTACTTCTTAATCTTTCTTTGACCTGCAGCATCTGGACATTACACTATGGACTTTTCAGAAAGTGAGCATATTTCACAGCTAATGAGGAAAACTGATTCCTAGAGAGAGTTTCTGAGTTAAGTTTTCACATGAAGGGGCAGTAGGAGGTAGGGCAGGAAGGGTCACATCTCCACATGGGAGCAGCTGGAGCTGCTACCTGCTCCTTGCCCTAGGTATGCATCAGAACGTAGTAAAATGACCTCACTTCTGCAAAGAAAAAGAGACCTGCTTCTTCAACAGAAACAAAAGCAAATGTCTTCTCACAATATTAGTGAGTTAATATTTATGTGTTACATTGCAAATAAATATGTGAGACTCTGTGTGGGCACGAGGCATCTGCATTGAATGTCCATCCCATCCTCACTGCACAGATCCCATCCTCCGGTGCACTTAGATTGTGAGATGTCTATCAGCCAACACAAAGAATTCTGTTCATTAATCAGGAGATCATTAGACCTGTGATAAGCCAAAGAGTGGTCAAAATTTCCCATGGAAGTGGCAGAGAAAGGCACCACTGGAGTTATTATACAGAGATTTCCCTAATTGAACTGAGGAACCAGCTTAAAGGCGCTTGTTGTGGTTTGAATCTTGACACTAATGGAAAAAATTGGGAAGCAAGTGCCTATGAAACACACCTCAGAGAATTTCTTTTCAGATGGGTTTAATATAATACATCCTCCGTGATGATCTCTGTGAAATGTTTATTTGAATTTTATGGTGATGCTATGGTTTCCAGTAAAAAGTCCAGTAGTTAATGATAAGACACAATAGCTGCTGCACTATTATCAAGTGGTTCTTATACCATCAACAAACAGCTAATGTGCTCTGGGAAAACAGCGAATTAAGTGTAGCCATGAAAGATTTTGAGCATAATACAAATCTGAATTGTTCAAGGACATAAAATTTCAGAGCACTTGACACAAGATGAATGCATCTGACATTGTTCTCCCAACTCTTTATGCAATATAATAATGTGCCAAGGTACTTAAACCTGAAGCCTAAGTCTCATTTGTATTGACATCTCTTTTCATCCCTTTACGAGGTATCTGAAAGTAACAGAGCAAGCCACAGAACATCTATGCTATACAACTTCAAAAACAAGGGACGAGATGCATTCTACCTAAGCATAGTGATGTGTTTTCTTTAATAGATCAGGCTGATTTCTGTTGTGACAAGAACAGAATTGTTCTTAGCTAGAGCTGTAACTTCATACAAATTGGAAAGAGACCATGACTGATGACCTCTTAAATTTTTCATAGATACGTGTCTCCAGGGGAAATAGAATGATTTTGATCACAGATGCAGTATCTTTGCAAGGTAGTGATGGATTTTGACACTGTAAGATTATTTATTGGTGAACCATCAAAGTGGCATTGGAGCTCACAACAGCCTGATTTTCTAATTAACTGTAGCCAGCTTAGTGAATTCCTTTCACCTGTACTTAAATTTTACATGACAGTTTTGTTGGCTTGTTTTCTTTTAATGAAGGCTTACATTTCCACAACATATGCTTGAACATACTAATGCTTGTGAAGCATATATGATAATTATGCATAGAATCAGAGAATCACAAGGTTGGAAAGGACTTACAAGGTCATCTAGTCCAACTGTCCTCCCATTACCATTACAGGTGTCTCTGTCTCTCTCTTTCCATCCATAAAGATAGTGAGAAATTCTTCTACTGCTTGTGAAATCAGACAGTATAGGACCAATTACATGGTGTTCGCAGACAAGTAAAGTGGAGCAGTGAGATCTCTGTGCCACAGAATGCCTTTTTCTGGGCAGATACAGAAGGAAGAAAAGCTGATCTTACACGTAATCATCTGGCAACAGCCGGAAATGCCAATGTTTGGTCTTTTGTTCTAATTTTGAAAATGAAAGGCAGTGGCGTTCCCACTCTTCTGATCCCTGCAGACTTTCACACTCCTATCTCTGCTCTTTGCCCTGCCAAGCCACCAATGTCAGTTGCTTCTTATCTGGAGAGCTTCACTAACTCTGATCCAAGGCCCACATTGTCCATTCTATGTCAGATAAAGAGATTGGACCAGCTGAAATAAATAAATGGCAGGATGTTAAGATACTGACTGAAAATACACCATGTACATGGTGTGTTTCAAAGCTACCTCCTAACCTAGTAGCTCAATAGATGATCAGCTGAACAAGGAATAAATGCAGCTCTGCTGAGCTCCGTATGAGAGAGAGAGGATGCATGTTCTTGGAATAGATAACACTTTTACCCTCAGTGTGCTGGATCTCAGAGGGAGAGCAGAAAAACCACACAAAGCCACCTCAACATGGAGCACAGCAGGAGCTGTGGGGCAGCCGATGAGGAGGAACAGGAGGGTGGCTGTCCAACTGCCCATGGATGCCTGATGCTTTATTGATGGCAGGGCTGAGCAACTCTCAAGACTGAAGCATTTCTGCATCTGTTTTCATTCAGACTAAAGGGAAAAAAATTGCAATCTGGAGTTGCAGCTCCTCTGACGAGCCTTACCATCATGCTCTAAACAGTTGTGATTAGGAGTATGAAAGACATGATAATTGCTGTTTTTTTGTTCATGAAGCCAACAGTAAATGTCATTCTAACAACACATTTTAGTAGCAAATACAGAATGATATTCACTTCAAAAAGACATCTGTCTCTATAAACCACAAATCTAAGTGTGCTTTTTCCACATTCACTGTAACGCAAGATGTGGCACAAACTATTCCTGAAAGCTCAGAGCATCACAGGTCTAAGCTCAACCAGAAAAGTGTGAACTCCCATTGCAATGCAAAGGACGTTGATAGAGCAGCCAAAGAGCAGATGCTTAAATTAACCAAGTTCATCACTCTTGGCATAAAACTGCTGACATTGCTCTGTTCTGCAACAAACAGAGACTCTGTTTGTCTACTGAATGCTTATTTGATTACAAGTATATTTATAAATCAGTTTATTCGATTCAAATGAAACCTTCTGAGTCTGGAGCTCTTACTCTAAAGCTTTTTGCTCTACTTGTCCAAGCTTACATGGAAACTACTTCACAGTGACCTGTGAGGGAAAAGGGAAGGTTTAAGCTTGCTTCTTCAGCAGCTGAAAATAAGAAGTTGATTTTTAATCTAGCCCTAACACACCTTCAGTAAAGCTTTTCTGCAGGAAGAGCAGTCTTCTCTCAGAGAGCTTCACAAAACCAGCCTTGGTCTGAAGCAATTTTGCAGATGGATCATCAAAACCAATCCCTTTGGCCTGCTTTCAACACCCAAGTGAATACTTGATCTTGCCACCAGAACCTGTCATAATCACACTGAGTACCTGGCTTGTTCAGAATTGGGTCCTCCTGCTGATCCCCACAGCTTCTAGTGTTCGTTGCAACAGCAGAAGGGGATGAATGCTACTCATCTCTGGTACAACTCGTGGTTCATTGAAATAGCTGTTCAATTTGGGATCAAATACTCATGAATCCTTCCCTTTTATGCCTCTTGTTAGAAACAAGATAATTTATGCATTAATATTTTTCCTCAGAAACACAGCACATTTGGAAAAGATTTACGAGGATAAAAGGCTAAAAAGTAAATGATCTGATCTTCCCGCAAATAATAGTTTTGTAAGAGCTTTGTCAAACAGCTTTCACAAATTTATAACACTGTTTTCTTCCTTGTTTGCATTTGGTGAGTCTCACTCTTTCCTTCCTGGTATGCCAACAGAATTTCACCACATCTTCATAAGCCTTTGAAGTCCTCAATGATTTTTCTTTATGACTTTCCTGTACTTTCCTGCTTTCTGTTTATTGTACAATTTTTATAAGACTTCCTTCTGAATTCTTAATCCATGTATCAAAGTCTGTGCAAGAACTTTATCTCTCACTACAACTACCTGAAGGGAGTCTATGATGAAATGGCAGTTGGCCTCTTCTCCCATGTAACCAGCAATAGGACTAGAAAGAATGGCCTCAAGTTGTGCCAGGGGAGACTGAGGTTGGATGTTAGGAACCATTTATTCTCTGAAAGTGTGGTCAGGTTCTAGAATGGGCTGCCCAGGGAGGTGGTGGAGTCATCATCCCTGGAGGTGTTCAAGAAACTTTCACATGTTGTACTGAGGGATAGGGTTTAGTGGGAACTGTTGGTGGTAGGTGGAAGGTTGGTCTGGATGATCTTGGAGGTCTTTCCCAATTTGGGTGAATCTATGATGCTGTTTTCTATGAACTTGTAAAAGTAATCTGGCATTCCCGGAACAAACATCTGTGAGCTTGATCTTGAAGGTGGCATCGTGTATGGTGAGATAGAAGTGAAATAAGGAAAAAGACATTGCCCAAGGAGGAAATATGTGGGAGATCTAAGAAGTTCAGACACTCAAACAAAGAGGGGAAAAAAAGGTAGAAGACAGAGAAAACAGCAAGGACGTTCTTCCATGCTGCTTTGATAACCACTTGGAGTAGAATACATTTCTATGGCTTGGCCATCTTCTCTTCCAGTTTTCAATCTTGCATTACATTCATTTTTCTTAAACTCTGAAGTTCTAAGCTCACGTCAGTGACAAATTCTTTTTTAAGTAGGTCACTTCCTATCAAATTATTCAGCTGGAAAAATAAAGTGTGAAATGCATTTATGGGCATTGTTTATTATGCAGAAGTTTTATGAAAGTTGCTGCCTATCCAAAGAAGGGTTATCGCTGCTACAATGCAAGTGTCTCTTAAGGACGAAGGTGACCATGTTGCTGTTGGGTGCTACAGAAACCTGAGAATTCTTCATCAGGTCTCATGTGAGGGTATTTCATCTGTTTGGTTTCACCGTGGCTCTTTAGCACTCACGTCATGCTGACTTCTCAGCAAATTTAAAACCTTGCCACGTGTAATAAAAGGAACACCTGCACCAGACTCATACCCAGTTCCAGTCCAATTCAACTAGATGCCTTTACTAAATTTGAGGTGCAAAATAAGGAATTATTAAACTAAGAAGTTGACAAAATCAAGCTCCTATGTATTCATAAGGGAAAATGCTACCGGGTCATCTCTTGTCTAGAAGCTGAAGTTTTCATCCTTTCAGGTTTCACACAGTAGAGGAATGTAATTGGGGCTTTATGACCCCCTGCTCTCAGCCTTACCTATAAAGAGTTTGTGTGTGTGAGCAGGCATATCCCTTTCTGCTGAATTCTTTCCCTTGTCACTTGATTGCAGCAATAAGAAGTGACTTTTATCTGTCTTCATAGTATTATCCAGATAAGGCAAAATTACTGCATTTTAGCTAATCAGAAGATGCATCAGGACTTATCTCATTAAGGGCTGGCCCTTATGGTCTGTGCTCTTTCTCAGTGTCTGTATCCTCGTGGATGCACTGTAGTACATGCACGCAAATATTTTCTGGAAGTTTGTATTAATCATTAAAGAGTGCCCTGAATGGTTTCCCAGAAAGATGATTTTCCCAGGAGATCCAGAATAATGAAATCAAACAGAAATGATAAAGATGTTTGCAGCTGTACTAACTGCCATGTAACCTGCCAACTTGCAATTCTGCCTGGCTTTCCGCTCCCACAGCTGCACATGTATCTGGGTGTATGGGCTATGCATGCTGCAAGCAGTATTGCTTCTATGCAGCCAAGAATGTGAGGAAGGAATGGCTATTCATTAAAATGTAGCCACCAACCTCCACATTTTATGCTAGACCAGGTTGCCCAGGGCCTCATCCAACCTGGCCTTGACCACCTCCAGGGACAGAGCATCCACAGCCTCTCTGGGCAGCCTGTTCCAGCACCTCACCACTCTCATAGTAAAGAACTTCCCCCTGACATCCAACCTAAATCTTCCCTCCTTCAACTTAAAATCATTTCCCCTTGTCCTGCTGTTATCTACCCTTTCAAAGAGTTGACTCCCCTCCTGCTTATAGGCTCCCTTTAGATACTGAAAGGCTTCAATGAAGTTGCTCCACAGTCTTCTTTTCTCCAGGCTGAATGAGCACAGCACCCTCAGCCTATCTTCATAGGGGAGGTGTTTCAGCCCTCTGATCATCTCTGTGGCCCTCCTCTGGACTCTCTCCAGCAGCTCTGTCTTTCTTGTACTGAAAGCTCCAGACCTGCACACAGTACCCCAGATGGTGCCTCACGAGAGAGGGACTATTTCCTCCCTGTCCCTTTCTCCCCAGTAGAAAGCATGGATCTCTGTTAACCTGCCTAACTTCAGGCTGGGCATCTCATCAGCAATTTGCTCTTCTGTAAAAGTGAAGATCTACAACCACTGTGCTACAGGGCTGAGGGGAGTTTCTGCAGTCATTTAAAATGTCTGGAAAAAGATGGCTTGTTTTATGTAATCTGAAATGTAGTTTACATGTGAATCTGCCGTAGCTGGTGTGCATTCACTGGGCAGTGCACAAAAGGCAATGTATACTGCTGAGTATTTTTAAGCTGAGAAAAGGATGAAGGCAGCAATATTCAATGAAACTATATAGAAAGGCAATCTTGTGCTTTGCAATGCTTGCAAGCTTCACAAATGTATCTATACCTCTCCTGAACTATTTTCAATCCATAACCTATGTGGCTTTCCTTTTACATTGGTGCTGGGTCCAATTTTTCTTTATAAGCAATAAGTCAGCATCTAAGTGAAGGCTAAAACTCTTCCCTGGAGACCCATTTGGGATGAAATTGCAGAGATTTGTACAGCCCAAACCTCTTTCAATACATAAGTAGCTTGCTTCTGAGCATGGCTAGGATTTAAATGACACCTCCAGAAGAGGATGTTTTTGCATTTTGAGAGAGTGTAAACTGTGGATATTTGGACATATGGGGATTTAAATGTTTCCTCGGATAGGTGACAGACATAGATTCCCCCAATGGGGGAGACCTGGAGTGGTGGACTTGTTCCTCTCTGTCTTCAAATGAAATAATTTATGTTAGTGAAATATTCACATTCTTCCACATTAATGTGCAGATATATAATTCAGAAGAATATTAGTCACGATTATTCTAAGTTTGATTAACTTACCCCAAGTTTTGTGCTTCAAATGAAGGAAAACATACGAAATCAATTTGGACACATCAAAGATAAAAGCATTACTCATAGATCTGAGGTCTATCACCTCAGGACACATTATGAATTCTGTTTTTTAAGCATTTCATTAAACTTTAGTCATTTTCCCCACTTTTTTATACTTTCCCCTTGATATTTTGCTTGAGAAAGAGAGAACGTGACAGCGTTTACTTTCTGAGTCAAACTGCGCACCTCACTTTTTATGCAAACATAAAGAGAGAAGAGGTGATTAGGAGATCATACCCAGTCCAGAGGAGGCATAAGCACCACTTTCATTTCCTTGATGTCAAATTCCTGAAATTATCTGTTACCTCCTCTCAAGCAGAGATGAGTCTGTAATTTTATGCTGCAGCTGCATATGGAGAACAGAGCCTGTGGTACCGTGAGCAATTCTGGTTCTTCTGTGTTCCAAGGACTTCAGCAAATGCCATAAAAACCAGGACCTGTGGAAAAAGATCTGTACCTGATGTCCAGGAGGTGGCAACAGAACTAAAGCATGAAGATCCCCATGAAAGATGGGTCATTGAAGGTGGACATGAAGCAGCTCAAAAAAGAGTGCTGTGCATCCTGAGCAGGGGAGGAGGAGAAGCACAGTGAGCTATTTTTTGAAGACTGGGCTGTTGGCCTAGGCCATGTAAATGTACCTTTGGTGATCAGGGCTGTTCTGTATTTGTTCACAAGGAAAGCTTGTCCAGGCTGTGAGTACAACTAGGGAGAGAAACAGCTGCAGTGACTTTTTTTCTGCTCATGAGGGGAAAACATGATTTGTATAATTTATCATGTAGTAATTCCATTCAAGTTGTAGATGGTCTGAAAATAATATCATATAGCAGTAGAGTAATATAAAAATAACAGGTACATCATTTTTCCTCTCCCTTTCCAAAATGGAACTATTATTTTTATAATTGCATAGAGCAGAAGTACTTCTTGCTTTCTTCAAGATCCATTATACAGATTTCTTTCATCATTCTCATTCTTCTCTTTTCAGTGGCCATATAACAGAGCTGAGTATTTAGAACTAATTTTGCACAGGAACACTCCAGGTAGGAGAGATGAGGTGCCTATTGCAGAAATGAGGGTTCTGTGTCATGGGTCACCTTCTGATGCACACTGTGACATCCTGCAGGGCTGCCACCAATAACCCTCAACATGCACTTGTTTGCATCACCCTGTAATTCCTCCTACACATCCCAGTGGTGATGGGACCAAAGTTTTGTTAAATTATATGGAATCTGTCAGGAATCTGTCTGCATCCTTAATCCAGTAATAAAGGCATTGTCTAGATGAAGGCATTTAGTGTAATTAAATGCTATACAGATACAGTGACACAGATGCAATCCTGTCCCAAGGGGTAATTTACACTTTTTACTTTCTTAGCTTGGCTGATTTCAGTATCTTTTGATACAACAAGTAAATAGACATTTGCATTGCAGGATCATTTATATGCAGGGCTTTCTAGTGAACAATGTTCTAGACATACTCAAAGAATTTTAATGTTGTCTATGGCATTCAAACACCAGAGAGTGAATGCATCGTCAGTTTTTGAAAGAGGAAAATTACAATTTCCTGTTTTTACTGAATGCTCTGGTGCCTGGCCAGTTTACTCTTAGATTTGCAAAATAGGATGGCAAGGTTTCTATAAGGAGAAGTGAGTTCTGAATTGCATTTATAGCAGAGTAAACGAGTAAAAAAGAGTTCTGATGACCCATTTGTGTTTGGTAGAAAGTAGTGCTTCTCCATACGTTCATATTTTACATCATTATGTTCGAATACTAATAGGATCACATCTTATCTGTGGCAGTCTCACTAGAGATGTTTTCATATTTCTTTGAAGCAGGGGCATGGGCCATCCATCATTCACACAAACAGAATGTGCTGGATATTCTCTTTAGGAAGGTTTTGTTTGACTGGAGAGTAAGTAAAAGATGGGAAAAAAAAAGAGGCTTGAAATTTTTAAGCAGCATTCACGTTAGCTACGTGCACCTTCTTTTATTTGCTGTGGTAGGACATTATAAAGCAATACAGTAGAAACACAGAATATGTTAAAGGTCTTTGTTGTATTTTTTTTTTTACTCAATCAATCTGACTTGGTGAAGATACTTATCTGATATATAAAGCTGCATTTGCTATTCCTAAAACATGTCTTTCCTGCAGAACTGAGGCACACACAGTTTCAGAGATGTCGGTGGCATCACTGTGTCTCAAATAACTGCAGTCACTGCAGAGAAGGAAAAACAGCCACTGAAATAAGTTTTTCAACACTGTGACAAAAGAGAGAAGGAGTTGATTGACAGGAATTGTGCCAAGGGATGAGAAAAACCAATCACTTCCACACAGTCCGACAGCAACTGAGTTTCTTTGCTTTGATAGGAATAACAGGAAGGATGTGGTTATTCGCAGCAAATGCATTGAAGTATTTGTTTAATGAAGAAGCACACACAGGCATTAAGCAAACATTTTTGGATTCAAGACATCTAGTAGTGTGTGGAAAGAAGAATGCAGGATGGTGTTATACTATTAGGAGAGCCTACAACATGCTAGTAAGTTCTTTGTCAAAGATGGGTCCAGTTTCACCAAGAGGATTTAAGTTTGGGATCAAGCAGGTGTTTTTTCCCCCTTCCTCTGCCTCCACTACTGCCAAATAATCATTCTTTTCATTTGATTAAATCATCCCATCCATATTAATGTGTTATCCGTAGAATTTTCTTTGGATCAGCACTGGTATTTTGAGATACACTTATATGCAGGAAAATTAATTTACTAACCAACACATTCCCTAATTAATTCATGATTACTCAGCTTTTGAATCACTAAAACAATAGAAAAAAAATAAGATAAATGCTTTCTTATTAAATCTTTTAAAGGCTTACTTTTCATATGTAAAATAAAGATGCTTTTATGTTAGCAGGCCTGTTATCTTGTCACTGAATAAAGGATTTGCAGCCTTAATACTCCTTTCTGCTCATAGAAGAAGAGATCACATGAAAAATATGATTTGGAATGAGTGATAATTGATGAATCCAATGAAGGTTTTAGCTTGGCTTCCTAGAAAACAAAGCTTCTACCACCATGCTGTCTGTCAGCTCTTAAGCCCACTGCGCACATTTTTCAGCATGGTAGTCACAGTTCCAACCAATTATGACAAATTTATTGACCTCCAAGAGATTTTCCTCAAACTTCTGAGAAACACTTGGCTTTTTAAAACAGAAAGACTGAAACTGCTGTTCTCCATTGGAGAAAAAGCCATGGAGTAGGGCTGTGGAAAACTATTAAGTAGTTTTTATAAAGCAGGTAGATCTTAAGAAAACAAAATTCTACTCTCAACCTGCTCATAGCATCACGGAATCACAGAATATCCTGAGTTGGAAGGGACACACAAGGACCATTCAGTCCAGCTCCTGGTTCTAACAGAACCACCCCAAAATCAGACCATATAAGAGAGCACTGTCCAGATGCTTCTAGGACTCTGGTAAGCTCAGTGCCATGACCACTGCCCCGGGCATCCCATTCCATGCCCACTGCCCTCTGGTGCAGATCCTTTCCCTATAAAGTGCAAGAACATCCCCTTGACTCAGAAAATCTCAGAGATGTAAGTCTAGTGGGAGGGGAAGTGTTCAAAAGTGTTGTTGCTACCATTTCTCTCCATTTGAGTACACTCTACTATCCACTGCCATGTTTTAGGTATTGAGTTCTGCTTTCCACAAAATGCCTTCCAGTTATTTTACTTACTATTTGTATTGCACTGTTACAGTAGCATATATTTGTTGGTATTTTATGCTGTTTACAAAAGACAAGCTTCTTTAAATTAGCTTACTCACACTGGAAAAAAAAAAGCAACTTTACAAAAGGCATCAGTCAGAGATGGTAACAGCTCTTCCTTTCATGCTGGAGGCAAGACATCCATTTTTGCACCTCACTACTCAAATGTTTTATCACACTTTTCTAAGTGACACGTTGTCCATTGCACTCTTTTGGAGAAGAGATCAGAGTGTAGTGTCATCTCAGAAGGATGCTTGTGATCCAAGCACCGTCCTGGGAACATGTAGCATCTATATCTCTTGTAAGATAAGCCACCATCAGAAGTGCTTATGAGAGTAGCTGGCAGCCCTAGACAGAACAGTATACTGTTTTTCATTTAACTGTATTTATGCTTTTTTTACTTTCTTTTCTGCAAGAAGGATTTTGATCCAAGAGAAATACTGGGAACTGGTCTTCTACATCTAGCCCGAAGGACTTACACTTGTAAGTATATATTTAAAATCACATGCACACTTATTAGTCTGGAAGGCTTATATTTCTGTAAGAATTAAAATATTAGTAATTTGTCATTCATATTTTCCACCCTAAATGATTTTAGTCATCCAGATAAAATGATGAGAACATCCCTAGGTCAGGTTTCATCGTAATTAAATTAGAGTAATTACTTTAGCAGTAGGAAATTCATATGCATACTTGCCTGGTGAGTAGTTTGCCCAGTCAGGTAGAGAAAAATCCTTTCTTTTATTGGCAAATAGATGCTAAAAAATGCAAACACTTTTGTCTTCTATTTCTCTCATATAGAAGATTGTATCTCCACAGAAATGAGAAGTGGGCAAATAATGATTAATGGTTATAATATGTGGAGAGCTGTATTAACCATAATCACATTAGGCATAACATAAAGGTTAGATAAAATCTAGAAGCTTTTTTTTTTTTACTCTTGACAGTTAAGTTTTGCAAAGCATTTTAATATCTACTGAACATGGTTTTGTTCAGGGCAGTGTAGTTCTAATGTGATGAATGACAGCATGTTTGGTGAGACGTTTCTCTGAAAGGGAGAGCTGAGATATAGGGAATGAAGCAAGCAGTTATGTTTGTGAGGCCTCACTATAAGGATGAATTGATTTATGTGGAGTTGATTGCTTGTTGCAGAAAGTGTACACTTTACTGAGGTGGAAATAAAGATATGAGTGATGTCAGGAAATCACGGACAATTATAAAAATATCCCGTTGCAACCAATGCTCCCTACTGAAGACGTAGAAATAAGCTGGATTCCTGAGTGAAGCTTTGTGAGGGAACTGAAATTTCAAAGAACTGATTTCTGACAAGGGCAGCAATACCTTTGTGGTTTTGAAATCCCAGTACTCCTTTTAATATTTCCCATCCCACTATCATTCTTCCCATAATTAAGTTCTCTTCCTCAAACTGACTTCCTCAAACTTTTCATTCTTAGAAAAAATACTAACAACAACAAAGAACTCAACCCTGTATTAAGTGTGAAAACGACATCCATTTCCAGGCATTTTAGAAGTCCCTCAGCCTTGTCTGGTCATAGAAATATACAAGCTGAAGGAAATTCCCAACACTGTTGTCTTGGAGTATTAGTTCTTATTACCAGCTTATGACAGCAGTATTCTTAGTATCTCCAGCCTCCCCACCCTCAAATCCTGTGAGAACAGGTGGAAAATCACAGTTTACCTTGAGCACAAGCAAAGATTGGCCCTGAGTGGGAAAGAAAAACTGAGGAACCTCTGCTGCCGTACGGGACAAAAAGCACAGCATCACAAGGACACATCTGGTGGGGTGATACCATATCTTGCCAGGCACATCATGGGCTTGGGAACAGAGATACAAGAAAACTTTGAGAACACTTAGGATACCAGAAAACAAAGTTTTACAATGGGAAGAAGCAAGAAAAGTTGTTAAACATAAGTGCGACCATCTGCGCTGCTTATACAAACTGTGCCTGGGTCTGCCACAGCTTTGTCAGATACATCCTTGTCTGAAGGCCCTGGAATGCAACACGGGTAGTGGGATGGAGACAGGCCTTGGCAAACAGGGCTCTGTATAGAACTCCAAAATGGAACCACCTTGTGCACTCTGGGTGAATGTGTTTGTCAAAACACCATGCTGCTGTCACTGGAGCAACAGCGGAGGCTGAGGCTGTTGCATAAGCCCACATCAAAACACTGAGGGGTGGAATACATCTGCTTGCCTAGAAAAGAGCATAGTTCACAAGCAAAGAGATTGCCTTGTCCACATCATTAATATTTATAGGTTTACACCTGGTAACATGTCTTGTCACCAAAGGAATCACTCACAAGACCTCATTAATATTGATAGCAGCAAGCCAAATAACACAGCTCAGAGCCCATGCCTTTTCCCAATACTTCATTAATATTTACAGCTCTGCAGGTGATTTATTTAACTTACAAAAGTTCATAGTGCTAAATCATGTTAGTGAGGTTAGGTTACAGTGTGGCCATTCAGGTTAAGTAGTATCTTAAAATAAAAGATTGGATGTGAATTAATGTTATTATCGATAATGGATTCCATTCTTTTTGCTTTTAGCTTTGTAAATCAGCTCGTATTGAATAAAGGTTTTCAGCTGCAGTGTAAGGACTCTTTGCAAAGTTAACCTGTAACAGTGCTGTTTCCACTCTACCACCTCCCCGGGCAGTCTGTTCTTTCTGATACAGTAGGTTTCATTATCAACTATGTATTTGCTGGTATGTGTTTCTGGTCTCCTAAAAGTGCCTTACAAGCAGGCCAACATGATAATAAGCCTTAATTGTTTCAGACCAACCAAGTGAATATATTCACAGCCTCTATACTGTGCCCAAAGCTGCAGGCTGGGTTCTTTATGCTGCACACAAGCAGAATTTGTTCACGATCCATGACAATTTCTGAGATTTCAAAACACTTCTCAGATTCTGAAAACCTGAAGTTAGATTTAAAGGGTTATTATTGCCTACCTTTTAATCCTTCAAAAGACAGATGGAAACCTGGAAAAACACTGTCTAGATTCAAGATACTTTAAAACAAACCATGAAACAGAAATGGCACCAAGCCATGTTACTGTGGTGCAAATTCTGTTGCTCTAAGAAGCAGATTTGAGTCTTGAACTGTATTATCACCCTTCTAAAGTTTTTAGCTTTCAGGAGTGGGAAGAGATATCTCCTCTTTATACTGTTGAGAAAATACTATGTCAATTTGGTATGATTGTGGTATTGCAACTTTTGGGTGACTTGTGTAATTTCCTGCTTCTTTCCTTGAGACAAACAAACAACTGGGAGTTAAGTTTTGCCTATCAATTGCATGCAAAAAACATTTCCATGATACTGCTTTCCCCCCAGTACGTGTAAAGCTGTAGTAATGCAGCTGCTGCATTTCGAGAGTCTGAATTCTCATATCCTAGCACTGAGGTCTGCAGCCTTTTAAGGGTGTTCTGTATGGACAGGATTCCTATTCCAAATTAGACCTGAAGTGTGCTGGCATGAACTCAGCAGAAGCCGAGAATGCTGTCAATGAGGCAGAAATCGGCCAACTATCCAGGTGCCCCTTTCCTTGCTGAGATGCAAAAATGTGCAGGGCAGGCTGTCTTTCTGCTTACCTCAGTGCTCAGCTCCTAGCCACATACACTCTCAAATCTGCCCCAAAGCCCCCTATGGTAAGTAACCTAAGTTGTAATATACCGCAGTAACTTAACGATAGTTAACCTTCCAGGCACTTTATGGTGCTGATATATTAATATGCACAAAATTAGATGATTACGCAGAATCTACTAATGTTCATCTTTTTATATTCTTCTGCTTTCAAACTGATAATGAAACAGAATCCACCCTCCCATCCACCCTTCTCTTCGGGCTTAGAAAGCAGATTCCTTTTTAATAATGGCATTTTTGGGACACTAGCTAACGTTACACTAAAATGAATGTTTTTATAAGTGCTTAATACTTAACTGGAAAAAGATAAAGATTGAGATAGGGAAAGCAGAAATATAAGTGTATAGTTTTAAATGTGGAAAACACATGGGCTTTCTCAGACCTAGGCTCAGTGTGGTGAAATGCTGCAGCATCCAGTAGTGCATCCCTGCCCTCCTCTTTAGATATGTAGACACCGGTAATACATATGTAAACCTTGAGCAAATGTTTGGAACTATGTGGTCCTGTATCACAAATTAATATTTCTCTCTCTTTCAGCTACAGGGTCTGGCTAAATTCTTTTTGGTTTGTTTTATACTGTTATTTTTCATAGAATCATAGAATCACCAAGGTTGGAAAAGACCTACAAGATCATCCAATCCAACTTTCCACTTACCACCAATAGTTGCCCACTAAACCATGTCTCGCTTTTCTAGATTCTTATGTAAAAAAGATAAACCTTGGAGAGTGATGGAACATTTTATATGGAGGGAGTAAAAGCGGGGACAAAAATTATTTTTCATTCAAAGGATTTTTTGAAGGCCATTCCAAGGCAAGTACCATCAGCTACAAATGTCAGTGAAATTATTATTTATAAATGTAGTGGGGCAAGTAGTGGATAACTGTAAGCATTTCTGGGACACCTGGAAAATGCCTCTGCACATAGGCAGAAGATAATATTAGAGGCAAATGAAAAGAATTATTTTTCAATCTAATAGCAAAGAAGGTAACTACTACAATGTGCATCCCTTGAAATTGCCAAAGAAGGGCTCTTGGACTTAATGATTAATTCTGACTCTTCTAAGTGTATCCATTAAATAAGGCACCAGGACGACCCTGCAGTCCAGTGCAGTTGGGTCCCACTTCTCATCATGGCTCAGAGCCGTGTTGCAGTTCCTTCCAGCTGGGTCTGATTCAAAGGGTACAAAGAGTGCACCTATAAAAGAATAGACGTACAGCCTTGGTGTAGTGCTTCAGCTAACAGGTAAAGTTCTGGAAGGGAATGCCATACTCCAAGGCTTGGAGTCTTGAAGTGCCATGAGCACATAGAAAAAAAAAACGGAAAGAGGAAGAGGAACTTCTCATAGTGAAGAATTATGAAATATTTAATGGGCGAGGGAGGTTTTCCTGGTGGATTATTTGTTCTCTGCCATATTTCCTGTTTTCTACCAAATGGTATCTTAATTGCCTTTCTCCAGTTTTTCCCACAATTAAAGACTCTCTTTACTTTTACCTTTATTTTCTACACATCATTTAATTTTTCCTATTTACTATTTAATTAATGTGTTGGCACTTCTTGCCTACTTAAAAATCATTGCCTTGAAAAGCCTGCCCCTTACTACCGTTCTTTGGGAACAAAAAAGTCAAATACATTTGCCCCTGACAAAATTAATTTGACTCTTCACTGTATTTCCTCTTTTCTAATGAAGGGAATTGTTGGGTAAATAAATTGACTTTCTGTGCTTGAATGCTTCTTCTCCTTCTGTCTTTTTTTTTTTTTTTGCAACAAAGCTATGATAAAATGAGTTGTCTTCTGTTAACAGTGTTTTCCTGCAGAATAAGTCAATGCTTGCAATAATAATTAGTGGGATTTAAACTATAGTTTTCCACAGATCTGCAGTTTTTTCAGTATCTGTTCTTCAGATGTCCCCTTGGGTATGTACAACAGACGAACATATAACTCTAGAATTGCAAAGTGAGATAAACGTGCTCATTGAAGAACCAACTGTGTAGACGTAAAAAGGGAATACATTCATTAGCATGGCTTTTAGGCAGATGTAATTTATTCATTTCCTCAAAGGTCTGAATCATTTATTTGCTGTGATTTTTTTTCAAGTAGCATTCTATTTCTAGTTGTTAACCGAATCATCAGGTTGTGAGTAGGTGAAGGTGAATGTAATGCCTATCACCTGTTTTCCATTTATACTTCAAGTATAATTGCACAGAGAACACCAGATTTTGGTTTTCCCACGGGCTCACCTACGTGAGCAGAGTGCTCCAGGCCAGTTTCCTCTCAGTCCTTCAGTGCTACACCCCTACCTTACCCCAAATCTTTCTGCATCATTAGGTGGGACTACTTCTTGCCTTCTGCATGTCCTGAGAATTTTGCTGTTTAAATGTGGAGATGCATTAAACTAATCAGTTGATTTTGTAGGGTATAATGTTCTTCAGGAGATAGCTGATCACTACTCAGAAATGGACAACAGCCTCGTGAGAGACCAAGCATGCACTGAATAATTAAGTCCCAGTGCATATGTCTATATTGCCAGCTTATTTCTTTATTGTCCTGACAATGATACTACTGAAATCCAAGACCACACGCAGGTCAAAAGAGGGTGAAAGTGAAGCCTTTGAAGTTTAACAGAAAGGAAAAAAAGAAAAATCTTCCTCCTTTATTCACACTTTTTCATATCATCCATAATATGGCATGAAGGATTTATCCAGCTGGCCAGCCAAAAATATCATTTATTTGAAGTACACTTCACACACTGATCTTATTAGCTGCTTAATCATAGAATCATAGAATGATTTGGGTTGGAGGGGGCCTTTAAGGTCATCTAGTTCCATAGGCAGGGACACCTCCCTATAGAACAGGTTGCTCAAAGCCCCATCCAGCCTGGCCTTGAATGCTTTCAGGGAGGAGGCATCCACAGCTTCTCTGGTCAACCTGTTGCAGTTTCTCACCACCCTCACAGTAAAGAACTTCTTCCTAATATCTAGTCTAAATCTACCCTCTTCCAGTTTAAAGCCATTTCCCCTTATTTTGTCACTACATGCCCTTATAAAAAGTCCCTCCCCAGCTTTCCTGTAGATGCCCTTCAGGTACTGGAAGGCTGATATAAGGTTCTCCAGGAGCCTTCTTTTCTCCAGGCTGAGGTTCCCCTACTCTCTCAACCTGTCCCTGCAGGAGAGGTGCTCCAGTCCTCTGGTGATAGTGTTTGTGTGATTACTAGGGCGCATATCTGTAGTATAGTTTGATTTGGCATTAATGGAACAGTACAAAAAGTAAAGCACTAACAGCATTGTGAATATTCATGGTAAAGTCATGCAACTTTTAGTGGTAACATTCTCTTTTGTGAGAGGTTTAATTACTTGTTGCTTTGTTCGTGCTAACTATTGCATCTCCTGAGTATTTTCGTAAATTTGAGTGCACTGTTGACTATTCTCCAGAACTGTAACTAGAGTTGTGTCCCACTACAGATTTACCTTTAAAAATGACATCATTCATTCAGAAAGCAAAACCACATGGTTGGGACAAGTCACTGAGATGCTTTACTTCAAACACACGGTATGCTAAGCAATGAGTACTACACAGTGAGTACGATTGAACATGGTGAACAACTTGACTTCAGGACTGCTTCTCAGAAAAATCACAAGAAGAAATACAAAAATCCTGCATGGAACTTAATAAAATAAAATAAAATAAAATAAAGAAAGTTACTTGCCAATCATTTCATTAACAGAAAGAAAGAAAAAAAAACATGAATTTTTTTAACCTGGTTTCCAGCCAAAGTTCTCATTTCTTGTCCAAGCCCATTATGTTTGTAAGAACAATAAGGCTCTTCCACTGGTTTCTTAGTCTATGTGTTCCTTCTTACAGAATAAAACACATTTAAGAACAAGTAGTGAATGCCCAAAATGCCAGGTTGAAAAGGAGTCATACAATCCCCCAGCTGGCAGAATCCATGAATTATCCTATTCTGCAACTTTATGAAGATCTTTATCTCAGTCCTCTATGTTTAGTTGGGAACTACGTCTTTTAGTCAGCTTCCTGTTGTGACGCATTAGTTGGAAATGTTGGATCACTGTATTGCTCCAAAGCAGATAAAATCATTACGGCTTATGGAATATGGCATATGATTCATCTGATTAAACTAATCAACTGGGAAAATAAATAGAATAGAACAACGTTTATCGTTAGACTGAACCATATATTATTATTATTGCTGTTTATTTTTACTGAGAGCATACAGACATTGAATACAACTCAGGTATGCGATACAAATTTTACAGAAATTGAGTAAAATAAATAACTTTACGCAAAAGATCCAGTAAGCTAGATCTTATTTAATGATGTCATATACCAACTGAAGCACAAAACACATCCTCTTCAGCACACTCATCTTAATGAGGCAGTATATTCAACCTCCAGCTTGAACTCCAGTAGCATCCCACTAGTGCACATTTGGGCTATCCCTACAGATGCCTACAGCAAGTCCATGTGCCCGTGCCCTATGTCTGTGCCCATTGTAGCTCTGAGAGTAGATTTGCAAAGAGGACTTGTGATTTTCCTTTAGCTTCACTATACCACTCCAGCCCTGACACTAATGTTGGTGGAAGGCTAGGACTAACATCAGATGGTCTCACAGTATGTCACAGATATTACTATTCAACACAAAAGGTGGCAAATGCTGGCAAACTTATCTTTGCCATTAGAAGTACTGATTCAGCATGCGTCTCTCTCCTGAAATGGCAGATATGGACTGAGAGGCAGATTCTCACTTGTGAAGATCCCTGAATGTGCTCTGTAATGATCTTATGCCTTTGTGTGAAGATATTGTCTTCAAACCTAATATGGCTTTGTCCTTCCAGCAGGGAGAGACAGACCTGCAGTGATGGAACAATATTTGTACTTTCCCTGCTTTCAGGGAGAGTCTGCATGAAGTTTAGGGGCTCTAACTGTATTGCTGGGGAGACACTCAGCCCCATGACTGTGTCCCATCATAGTGCTATCTTCCTGGTGTCATTAATGGTGGGTTGGTATGGAGTGTCTCAGGAGACCATTCCCTTCCTGACAGTGTTCACCGCCTTCTGCAAGAGGGCCTGGACTAATCCTGTTACAGATAACTTGGATCCCCTGGGCCCTGGAAACGTGGGAGGCAGATTTACTGATCTACATGCTCTTGTTTACAGGAAGCAGCGCTCTTTCACTGTGGGCTTTCTGTTCCACTCGCATGCATTCACTTCCCTTTTTGAGGATATGCACAGCCCTCAGTCTTTCCATAATTGCTGTACTCTGAGCAGCATACACTGTTCTAGAAGGATGTATTCAGTAATCATTGACATAATGAAGCCTGCGTTCTTCACTTGTCCGCTGGGGAAGAAGAAGCAGCACTTGGAGGATTGCAGCAACTTTATATCAGAAAGCTTTTAAAAAGCATTTTCTATTTTATGAAAACTGCTTTAACTATGGGGAAGATCAGAGGCACAGATTCTCACCACGCACTACTGGTGCAGAGAATTTTGTTTGTTCATTTTGAGGGCAACATTACTAAATAGAGACCAAAAAGCTGTTTTGTTCTTCAGCTTTTGAAAGGCGATTCTTTCCCCACAGAACGCTGTGGTGCCAAGTGAGATTGCACCTTGAGAGACAAAAGCTGCTGCTGAGCTGCTTGACAAAGAAAGCAGGAAAGCCAAGATTGCTGGGAAAGGATTTTAATTTTAATTTGCGAGCACTTGATGAAACAGATGAAATGAGTTTCTGGAAAACAAATGCAGATTTGTGAGCTGAAATTCTCAGAGGTGTGATTTTTATCATTTAAGCAGCCTACAGTTTAGATTAGTGAAATCTCCTCTCTCCTGTGCTGGGAGGTACCTATGTGACACCATTTCTTACACTAATATTTACAAACAAACAGCAACAAAAAGTGGTGTCTCTAATTAATGCCAATTTACATTTGCACAATTCTGTCAGCTTGAATATTCACTTCTGTTGACTGAGAAGAGCACCACAGACTTGAATTTAATCTAAATATATAAACACAATCAATCAGTCCTGATAAACAGCAAATTAAATTGAGAATCTCTGGATTATGGCTGTACTTCATATGGAGAATTAAAAAGACATTCCCTGAGACAAATGGGCTCGATACTCATGAATGCTTCCTTCTGAGATTCATTTTATGGGTTTTTGGAGAGATTTTGTTGGACATTATATCTGTAGGGATTCGGAAAGGATTCTGAAAGGAAGGATGATGCCTTAAATAGCATGACTTCAGTATTGTGCAATGATATGCTGTAATTCTTTGGATGGAGGAAGATCAAAAAAGCTCATTTTGTTCACGTTGATGTAAAAGGCTTAAAACAAAACTCCTCAAGCAGTGTAAAAGACAGAAATCTGCCTACTGCAAAATGTTGAGCATGTTTCTCAGCAGTTAAATAGCTGTGTGGTAGTAATACTGAGTAACTCAGCCAAACTCTTGGTCAATTGCTAAACCCACAGATCCACTGCAACAAGCAGATGAGGCAGTTTCATAAGGCATCTGGCTGAATCCAGCTACAGCAATAGAAAGATTCCATCCAGCTATGAGCTCTGCAGTTGCAGCATCTTGCAGCAGCTCTCCAATGGGTCACTGTTCATGGGATTTGATCATTCATATTTAAGCCTAGGTCTTCAAGGAAACTTGCTGTTGACCCGATTTAAGGTGCTTCAATCACGGTGACAGTGAGTGTCCCACAGAGCCCAGCCCTGGGCAAACTTTCAGCTTCACTAAGGAGGTGAGGATATGAGTATTCCCAAGGGAATGAGCCCAACTCATCTGCTGAGCATTGCTTGAAGGGGAAGGAGCATGAGGCAAAGTGTTAATATGGAGTGGGACAGTACAGCTGTCTCCTGTTTTGTGGGTAAAGGCTAGTTTATATTTGTTTATACAAAGGGTGCTATTTCTGTAGAACTTGCTATTTCTTTCTCCTCAAATATACATAGAAATACAATGGTCACTGGCCTCTCTGATGCATCATGGAAGTCTTCTAAAAGTGCACCGAGTGTATTATGCTATAGGTAGGGATCACTGCTTCATTCATAACAGCAGATACTGGAGGCATTCAAGGCACTGGCACAGGCTGTCCAGAGAAGCTGTGGGTGCCCCATATCTGAAGGTGCTCAAGGTCAGGTTGGATGGGGCCCTGGGCAGCCTGAGCTGCTGGGGGGCAGCTGTCTACAGGATGGGGTTGGAACTGGATGGGCATTAAGGTCTCTTGCAATTCAAACCATTCTATGATTCTGTGATAATGTAATGTTGAACAAAGTACAAGAATCATTTAATGTATGATTTTAAAGGTAATAACATTTATGGATTTTATGTGGAAAAACTTTGGGATGGAAAAGTGTGTCTTGTGTTGAGGTGGAAAATAGCAATTAACGTCAGGAGTTTGCAGCAGTGTGTTTGTCAAGACATGGAGTGGACATGTTGAACATCAGTTGGAGACAACTCTCCTCTTACTGTTGCCAGTGCTAAGGCTTAGACCTTGTCTTCAAAACAGAACATTATCTCTGCAAGATTTTAATATAACTGAGATACATGAGGGTCTAATTAATATCTGTCATGATGCTGCACAAGGATACCTGGAGGTATCAGTTCTGCATTGGGGTGAGATGGACTAGTGGTGCAGTAATAAGATAGTTATTTTTATTGTAATTAAGCAATATTTTTAATATAGTTACAAAATACAATCTTTTAGATCAGTAATTATGCCATTCAGGCACTTCAGAGAAGCAATTGAAAAGGATTTTAATGTCTCAGTGTGCAAGTCTACAATATGATGAAGGATTTGTAGGTTCTCGTGAGAGGATATGGTGATTCTGCATCACCTGGAATTTTTTGTAAATTGAACTACTTCATAAACTAAATCATAATATAACTAAACTATCTATGGTCCTGATCAGATACCTGTCTGTGCTCAACATCAACAAGATAATTATGGAATTTTCCGTAAGAAATATTCCATAGAATCCTAGTTAATAACCTGGCCAGGTCCTTCTGGCCCTGAAATAGAGCACCTGTGAGAGCTTTCCATATGCTGTAAACATGGTGCTAACCAAGCAGCTCATCCACTTCAAACTGAAGCAAACAACAACAGGAGATGAGCTTGTGTTTTGCCCCATGAATATTCAAAATTACTGTTGGAAGATATTTTCACAAACTAAAGATTTAGAGGCTTAGACAGGACCCGGAGCAGCATGCCAAGCAGAGCTGGGTGAGGGTCTGTGTCTGATATGAACAGTACAACCCATGTAGTTGTACGGAGGATATACTCATCAGCTCTATTATGTCATCAATTATTTAACTTGCAGAAGCTGTTTTGTGAACAGACCTTGGAGCAGAAGCCTATTCCATTTTCAATACCACCAGGACAGTCCTATATTCAGCAATTTCTTCCAGCGCTATGTGAATCAGAGCATGACAGTGATTACCTCATCACCTCTATTTAGATATTAAAAGAACAAAAAGCTTTCGTTCTTTAACAAAAGGTAGAAGACAATCCAGCAATTACAATTTTTGTTCCCCAAACGCCAAATGTTATTTGAGGAATTTGGGGTGATAAAATAATTTAACTTAAACTTGCACCTCCTCAGGTTGACAGGCTTCTTTTGAGATGGTAATAACACTTGAATCCAATGATTGTGATGTTGCCGCAATCATCCCCTAACCCAGCAAGTCCCTTCCTTGTATTTACCACATTTCCTAGTATCACATTTGAACTAAACAGTCCAAAACCATAACAAAGTATCTACAAGTCTGCCAATATTTGTCAACAGACAGATACAAAAGACAAATTCAGAGACCAGATCAAACTGTAGGAGCAAGTATGATCTAGCAGACCTAAAAATGCCCACAAGTTAGACATGCAGAGCAAAAGGGAAAAAAAAACAGGAAGAACATTTGGATGCCTATCAGTGCTAGAGTTTTGTTAAAAGAGGTTTCCACTTTTCGCATGCTTGATGCTATTCTAGGATACTTTGAAGAAGGGGAAGACTGTCACATTAGACAGGAATTCATGAGGCTGAGAAAGCTAGTTTTCAAAACAGAATCAGAACAAAAATAAAATCAAGAAACGATAGAGAATCCACTTGTATTTTCCTGCCTGATTCCCTGTTTTCAGCATGTCAATTACAGCACTCCAGGCTAATAAAAAAAATGCTATATTCCTTGTGTCATCCCCATTGGGGTTGTTCCCCGAAGGCAGTCTTTAAGGGAAGAAACATCATCCCCAGCCACAAGGTTTTTGTCACAGTGAAAAGCTTTTGTCCAGGACCACATTTAGCTTTTTCTATCTTTTGATTTTCTGATTTAGATAGAATAATGCATTTCTGAGAACAAAGCAGCTTGAAAAACCTGCTACAGGCAGGATGGAGTGAAAATAAATAACCTGCTTTGGAAGATACTGGCTTTTGCTCTTTCATCCCTGGGTGCCTGTGGAAGCAATCACCAGCCTCAGATCCTTCCTGGGGATGGGAAATTTCCTGGTGTTTGCAGGTGCAGCTGAAGTTCTTTCCCATGGTGCTCTGGAATCTCAACCGCCTGTTGGGAACTCCTGAGTGCCCAGAAGTTTGGACTGAAATATTGGGTGAAATCAGGTGAGAGACACAATTTCTCCATCCTTCTTATCAACCCAAAGTGAGGCCAATAGAGTCACAGTTTATCACTTGAGTTCTTTACTGTTTTTACTATTAATTACCCAAATTCCCTGACAAAACCAGTACTGTGGAGACTATCACTGTACAGACCCATCAGACTTGCTGGGGTTGTGATGAAGCATGAATCTGTTGGGCTGGGTCTTATCACTTCCTCCATCAGGTTTTCCCAAGTCTTCTAAAGATGTGTAAAGGAGGATGCATAAATTCAGCAGCTGCCAGAAAAGTGTCTCCTCTTTATTCTCGTATCAGATGTAGGTGACAAGATTTTGGAATCACAAACAGCTGATTTCAGCCATCTATAATAGACCCACAACAGGAGAGAGCTGAGCCCCTCAGCTGGTGAAATGTCTGGAAAAACATATTTAAGAAAGAGCAAAATGTCACCTGGCAAGGAGAGAAATGAGGATAAAGGAAGGGAAATAAGGTGGTTGCTGAAGGGCTGTAGTCTGTGAAGAAGGTGTGCAGTGTAGTAGGAGAAAAGCATGGGAAGGGAGAAGTGACAGGAATGAGCTGTTACAGACTAACTACAGCCCCCATTCTGTTGCTCAGAGAGGGATCTAGGCAGAAGAGCTGATAATGAAGAAGCAAAGCTGAGCCTGTGAAAAAGGAAAAAAGGCTTTGGGAGTGTTTTAGTTATTGTTTTGGTTTTCTTGTGTGTTTTGTTGTTGTTGTGTTGGTTTTGTTGTTGTTTTTTTTGTCATCTTTATCTTCTATTTTAATTAGCAATGAACATAATTTCCCCCAAGTTGAGTGTTTTACCCATGATAGTAATTGATAAGTGATCTCTGTCTTTATCTCTGCCCATGAATTCTTTCATTTTATTTATGCTTATGAAAGCAGCCAGGTGAGAGTCTGGCAGATGAGAGGATCTTTTTTGTATGTACCAGATTTGCTGAGCTGAAATAAATAGGGAAAGGAAAAAAAAAAAAAAATCTTAAATGACTTTAAATGGCTTCTTATTTCCCCTATTGTGTCCCTATAGACCCTACCAAAGCTTGGATAAACACATAAATAAATTACAGTGAGCCAGGACAACAGATTATCAGAGCAAGCAGTAGGAGATTTCCAAAGGCCCCCAGCCCTGTCAAAAGAGCCTTGCTTAGGCACATGTTTTTGAAGGCCAAGTTATTCCTTACTACTTGCCATCCCCTTCCCCTCTGTTCCTGCAGACAACTCATTCTGATCTCTGCTCAAAACTTTCTGCTGCACCAGGCAGTGTCCCACCTGCTGCTGTCTCTTCTCACAGCCAACAGTGCGCTCCAGACTGTGGCACAGACTTCAGCTTGAACTTGTTAAATATCTGCCAGGAGGCTTGAAAGTTGAAATATTCTGTTCTCTGTGACCTGTAAATGGGAATGAAACCTGCAAGACAACTCATCCCCTATGGGATGAGGGGAAAGAACAAAAAGGTGTTAAAAAAAGCCCTTGTTTTCTTCCTAGTAAATATTGCATGAAGTGATGCTTTCTTCAGTGTAACCTGTAACACCAGTTTGCTAAGATGCTTTTTCTCAGCTAGCAGCTTTTAAAGTTTTGGGTTACGTTTTATAAGCATCAGGGATACACCTGCTGGCTGATGGGAGCCTTGTGTTGACTTCAGACTGGAGGAGAGAGGACAGTTGTCCTCTGAGGGACTCTGCAGGGTGTACAGAGCTACCTCTTGAGTAGGGCAGAGTCACACATCTGTCTGGGCAATTACAAGGGGTATTGAAACAGTAGCAAATAGTGTAGCTGTTGCCTGTTGGTGTGATGTGCCAGCATCTGTCTATTTAAGGTTTCCCATGGGTCTCTTACTGAGTAGTTGGAGATTGAAGCTTTTGCTGAATTCCATTGTATCAACAAAAATACAGACTCAGCAGACTGAGTAAACAAACACCATCTTAGATACTGATGGGATTTTGGTTACTTGCTTCTATGTTGCTGTAGGAATTGAGATGTAGGGGTCGGCTAGATATAACTGGAAGCCATTCAAATATTCTTGCCACTGGGCAAACAACAGTTTGTTCATGAGTTCATAGAATCTCCATTAAAGGTCATCTGGTCCACCTCCCTGGCAATGAACAGGCTCAGAGCCTGGTGCAGCCTGACCTTGAATGTCTTGTTGTCTTTGGTTTCTCTGGGTATTTTTTGATAGACATTCAGCAATATTTATGTACTTTCTCAGAAGGGCCCATTCATTTTGTGATAATGTGTAACACCTTACTTCTTAATTAGTTTCATCCAGTTTTCCAGAGAACAATATTATATAATCCTGGTCTGAGAAAGAAAGCTATAATTAAATAATCTGTTGATGTCATAGGCTGTCATGAGTGGAAAACTGTGATTAAATTATAACCATTGGCTCTCAATGTAATCTGGAATTAATGGCTGTTTCCATGAGTAATTAAGATGTCTATTCTCATTTAGAAACCTCAGTCCAGGCGAATGGCAGCTATAAATCGGTGTTTCCTTGTGGACTTCAAAGAATGACAGCAGTTTAAATTGGCTGAATTTCTGTCCAGTCAGACTGTGGTGATTTATTCTAGAAGCAGTGATGAAATACTGCCCTCTCAAAATGGAGACCCAAGCACTCCTGGCTACATCAACGCATGTGGATCTGCAAAACCTCCTGCGTCCAGCTTGGTACTGCTCTCGCTGTATTCTATGCACCTTTGTGCCTGCTTGTCACTCTCATCCCATTTGATGAAAATGTGAAGTACATATCTGAAGATTTTGGAAAAGGTGAACACAAATGCTGGCTGTCTCTTCCTGCCCATCAAAAGCTACAATCTCTGCACAGCCTCTCTTTATTTTTATTTCAGGTCCTCCTGCTTGAATTTGACATGTGATGCTTATACAAACAGCCACAGTGAGTAGCTCTTCATTTCATATTCATCACCAACATGAGAAAACTGCATTTTTTAGCAAAATCTGTAGGGCAACGAGTGCTCAAAACTCTTGTCAGAACTCAGTGGGAGCCACAAATGCTTAGAACCAACTCTGGAGTCCTTTTCCCACCTGACTGTAGGGTGTAATTTCTGCCTTTGGATCCTTAGCAAACAAGGGCTACTGACATGCTTTGCCAGAGTATAGGTGATCTACACCTGATAGTTTCTTACACGGGCACACAGGATGTGGTGGAAAGAGGCTGCAGGGGACACAGCTACACAGGAGAAAAGGTTTGAAAAGATTCCTGACTTCTACTGTTCTCCTCCAGCACTTAGTGTTCCTGCAATAGCTCATCCTATTACACCATGTCACAGATGATTTTCACTAGTTCAATATTTGCTTATTAGAAAGTGTACTATTTAGTCAAAGATGAACATGTATGCAGAGAGTAATTTTATTAACGGAATGGTTTAACTTCTTTTTGGAAGAGGGGAAACTTGATCTCTTCCTTTTTTTTCCTTCTCAAGATGGCTTTCTCATTTTTTAATGTGTTGAATATTATATTGAGCAGAGGGAAGGACAGGCAAATTGAAGTGAACAGTTTTACTTGACCTACCTCCCCCTCAGCCTTTTCCTCAAATATTTGTTTCATGAAAACTTACGTATGGCATTTTTGTTTCTCTTCAGAGTGAAAACAAAATTCAGACCAGTGAAATTTCCTATGAAATGAGAAATCTGGTCACCACTTTGTGCTAATATTTACCTGTCTCAAAGAGATGCTAAATAAAGCTTGTGAAATTCCCAGAGCTGCTGAAGTGTAGTGGCTAAAACAGGCTTCTGTCCTTTGCTGCTCCTTTCCATGGTCAATCTGGCTTCCTTTCCAAATAAATGAAGTAAGCAATCAGCATATAGCTGTGTTGAAGACAATTAACTGAGATGAAGGAATGGTGCATCTGTCCCCATGCACATCTCTGAGATTTATGTAGGCAATATGTGCTTGACACAACCAACATTTCTGTTAACTATCTTTTCTCCTGCTGACAGAAGGTGTAAGTTACCTGGGGTGGAATATTTCAGGTCGATCTGGTGAAAGTTGTTTGTTCTTATAAAAACTACATATACCAGAAAGGTATTTTAAAAAGAGCATAATGTAATGAAGCAGTCTTTGCATATCAGCATTATGAGGAATTTGTAACAGGATCCAAACAAAACTGTTAGTCACTGATGGAGACATTAGTAGAAATAACATCACTTGAAGTCCTTTCAGCATTTTTCTCAGCTAATAACAGACTTGAAAATGAATTGCAGAATTTCATTTCCAGCTCTATTACAACTGATAAATACTTTTTCTTCCACTGTGAAAATCTTGGTTTATCTTGTACCTTTTCAAATTTAAAAATAATCTGCAATCTAAAATAGAGTGCTTACATGGAGGAAGTGTCATTTCTGTTTACTAACAGTAATATCAAAGCTAAAATCTGTCATTGATTACCAAAAGATAAAACAAGTAGTTAAAAGCAACCACGCAGCTACTCGTTAAACAGATTTACAGCTGTTTCTGCCAAGGACTCTCATCTTTTCTATGTTTTAATAAGACTGGTTGAAATAAAGGCAGCATAATACTGGGCCAACAGCAAAACACTTCTTATCTCTTGTTCTGTGTATTCTATGAATCAAACAGGTGACAAAAATGGGATAATTCCTGTAGCTCGTGATGCTGCCAACAAACTGGAACATTGCGTGTTATCCCACAGCATTACCACAGCTGCAACCAGAAGGGCTCTTGCCTATTCTGACTCCAAGGAAGAAGCATCTCAGTGCAACTCAGAGTATTCCTTGTGCCTGACAGAGGAATCAGAATGTAGAAATTATACCTCAGGAGGAAACAGGTTGGAAAAGACGTAAAATTGGCCAAAAGTTAACTTCATCTGATTTAGAGGTTCCCTATATTTCCTCCAATAATTTGTTAAATAAAAGGGAACACCGTGGTTTAAATAAAATATTTTAAGAATCACAGCTTATAAAAATAAGTTCTACGTTTCTCTTTTTGTTGAAATTTTGCAGTGACTTTGCCACAGCTCTCTGCTCCCAGGTGCTCTCCTGGGCTCCCTCACCCTCAATGGGATCTGGGTCTCTGCCTGCTGTTGGCCCAACAGCCATATCCTTGGAGCCCTCTTGGGTCAAGGCAGTGACCACGAGTAGCTCACTGTACCACAAAGAGTCTTCATTTCCTTATTTGCTGTCAAGACTTCTTATTCTGGCAGCAGATAATGTGCAGGGGTTTGCTTTGCTCAGTTCTTCATGGGATTTATGAGCTTTTGCATAACTCATGCTCCTTTTAGAGTGCAAGATGATTGTCTTTCACGCTCTTGCTCTAACTCACATCTGCATTTAAATAACCTTAATGAAACGAATAATTGAGTTCCTGAGGACTGAATACGTCAGTGAATGAATATTTGAATGGAAGTTTCCACCAAGCTGATTGCAATGGTCTGTCAATTGATTATCAGATCACACTGTTAGCATCCAAAATGAAGGAGCATTTCAAGATGCGATAGACAAGATACAGGAAGAAGTTCATTGGGCAGCATCACAGATCACAGCATTGCACTGAGGTAGCTTTGGTAGTGCCTGTAATGCATGGAGTTAAACTGGCATTTATTGTCATATACTGGCCACAGGTAATTTAGAGCATGTATGTAATAATCATAAGCCTTGTATTATATGCACATAAATAATGATAGGTTTGGCATCAGGGACATCTCCACATTGTGCTTGGAGTTGGTCAGGTCTGGGTGGAGATGGCCAGCTCTCTGAGCGTTCATGCAGCCCATCACTTCAGGCAGTGCCGGAGGTCAGGACTTGTTCTGAGGCCTTCCCACAGTGAGCGTGAGGATGTCATGTAGTTCCAGGGACCTTTGCCTTTAGACTGCTCTTCAAGTCCATCTCTAAAGGAACACAACACAGTGCTGTAAAATCAACAGTTTCAATGGTGGATAGTCTTTCTTCCTTTTAATTTGTCAGTCAGATTCAGAAGGGTGATTAAAAAAAGTGCTAAAGACTTAGCAAAGTTAAGAATAGCAAAGTTTATGGCACAGGGTCAATGAAGACGATGGGGTAGGGTTTGAAGAGCTAAGGCACACATGATCTTGAAGGTGACTAGAGACATAGATGTTTCTAAGACTGCATGATGTGATGTGTTATTTCCTGCACACTCCAGGCACTGGTATTTATGCTGCAGGTAAAAGTAGTAACAAATGCATCTATACTCATAGGATATAAAAAGGAAATGAGGAATGAGGACATCCTGTATTTGTTGTCCTTTTTGGAAAACAAAGCAGAGTGATGAAAAAGATGTGACATAGTGCTCAGCTGTAGTTCAAATATCAGCTATCTTGCTTTTCTTCCTCTCATGACAGTGCACTGGAAAACACAACAATGTATTAGCAGTTAAAAGAGTATTAACACCGCAAAACTAGGGTTTATTGAAAATCACTCTCAGTCATCCCAGCCGCACTGTACAAGAAATATGTGTAACTTGATGAAGAGAAATGCTCTATGGAGCATGGGGAGCAACATGTCATGGCAGGCTAGTTGTGTGTTGGTACCTGGTCTGTGGGCATGGATCTCTGCCCTGCTCACACAGCATCAGGTAGGAACTAAGGGGATACAGAAGTATGTGGGAAGGCAAGTGAAGTCATCAAATCCATCCAGACGGCAGAAGGCTTCTTAGGATCTGGTGCTTATATACATCCTGGGCCACAGGCTACATGCTCATCCCAGTTACTCAGGCTTTTGAGCATATAAACCCAATTCAGAACATGTACCAGTGCCAGAGATGTTGATCTACACTAGAGCAGTGTCTGAGCTTGCACTTATCTTGAGGGAGTGGAAAGATCCACACTTGGGAGACTTTTGGAAACAAGGAGATTTTTATTTCTTCCCCTGAAGGCTGTGCAGGATGCAGCAGCCTGGCTCACTTGGCAGAAGCAATCTGGTTACCAGCCCCATATGGAGCATCCCTGACAACTTCTGCTGTGTGTATTGGAAAGGAATCATCTCTCCCTGCACACTCTTCTTCTTGGCAGGCCTGGAGACTGGGAAAGGTACCAACAGCATTAGCTATTTTCCTAAGCTTTCATAGTCAATTATTAAAATGGTTTGAGCTGCAATGAATAATTAATTTGGACTTTGCTTTTGTTAGGAAGGAGGGCTATTGGTGCCTTGGAAAGCTGTGGATAACTTCCAAGGCATAGAACCCAAGCCCACTCAGCAGCATGATGCAGATAGGGGCGACTGGGCTCCTCTCTATTCTCTCCTTCACATCTGTTTACAGCAGGACTACCATGCTTTGGAAAAGGTCTTGGCAATGCACAAGCCCTTCTCCCATCCTAAGAAAACCTCTCTTCACCATAGGTATTTGTGAGTTGTCCTCCAGCTTCAAAAGGCAGGGTAATTGACCAAAAACAAAGCAAAATTATAAATGCAATGGGTCTTATGAAATGAAGCTCAGGACCAGTTTGAAGGCCAACACCAAAAGCTCTTGTGCAAGGTGGTGAGGTTGCTGAACCATAGCTCTGCTGAAGACCACCTCAGAAAATCATAAATGTCCACCTGCTGCAAGAACAGGGGACAAGGCACATATTCTGAGTGAGCATCATTGTCACACACTGTACTGAGAGGGAGTTATTTCCTCCCATTCAGCACTGATGAGATTGGACATAATTGCCTTCTGGCTCAGGTCCTGAACAAAGGGTTCAGAAACAGGATGCTTTAGAGGCTGAGAGGATTGGGAAATCAATCATTTAAGGATCCTTTCACTCAGCTTAACATCTACAAGGCCAGATACTCATTCAGGCAACACTCTCAATGATTTAACAGGGGTGTTTTGCTTGGATAAGGTTCTTAGCATGCAGAACAGAAAACCCGCTGGAGCAGGGAGTCATCCAGTTCTTCATGAGGACTTGACAATGAGGAGATAAAGAGCTCCTGGGACTTCTTTTGCAGTCAGAAATGAGGAGATGATGATACCTTCCTCCATCAAGCAAAGTGTGTGTCAGCACTTGTGGGCCTGAAACCTGACTTCAAAGCTGTGGGTCTCGAGAAAACCTCTTCCCACCTGTCTGTCTGAGGTACTATTACTTTTGCAGCTGTAAGAGACATCAGTCAAGATTAGTCAAACTGTCAAGCAGAATGCAAGTTCTTCTCATCACAGATTTTTTTTTAGCCCACGTTGCAGTTGGGAAACTGTGCAGACATGGGGTTTTATTTCTGGAAAGTGAGTTTCTCTGAAAAGTTTGAAGTTGAGTCTCGGTGTTTAGGAGCTGGGTAAATATTTCAGGTCCTTGCAAAACACCTTTTGCAGGATGCTAAAATCAGCACCCAGCACTTCTCCCTGAGAGCTTTGTACTGTTCCATCAATGGCAAGTGACTAGAAGTGATTTACAGGAGAGCAGAGTCCCACGTGGTGTTCCGGGCTGCTGAAGTTTGGATCTTCAAGGGTCCTACTTTTTCTCAGTAAATCTGAAAATCATGATCAGATTGGAATCCACGTCATCTATTTACACTGCATTCTGATGCACTAAGTCACCAAACCATGCTGCTTGCAGCAGGACCCTAATGCTCGACCTGGCATCAGGTTGCATTTCTAATGTTTTGCCATGGTCATTCAGCTCCTACACCGTGGGCCATATGTCCAGTAACATATTAAACTTGATGCCAATTTCTTCACCTTAATGCAGTTTTCATTAAGAGAGTTAAAAATAAGGGATCCTTTTGGATGGTGAGAAATATTAAAGGTTGAGATTGTACCACTGCTGCAAGCAAAAAGCTGTTGATACAAGTTCCAATTTTTTTTCAGTATATCCATTTTGAATACAAACTCTATGTTAATTTTCAGAGAGAGGGAGTTTTTACTTATGACAGCACTCTGTGTCTCTTCATTATCATCAGGCTCTTACTGGAACTATGTGATAGGTTACTTGTGGAGGGAACAAAGCATCCTTTGATAACTGTGGAGATTTGCCCCAAACTCAGCCTTAAAGGAAAAAGAAGTGAAAATGAACAGAAGAGAATAGAAGATCTACAAACCTTCAGGTCAGGATTATTTGCTAGGTGAAGGTATTAGAAGAAAGGTAGTGCTGGTAAACTCCCAGATCAAAAGCATCTTCCACTATAGGTGCCTGGTAGAAGCTGAAAAGCAATAAAGGGTTCCAAAGTAGTGAATGAGAGGTGCCCTAAAAGAGAAATTTCACAGCTGTGTTTGGGAAGAAACCAGTACCAGAAAGAGAGGAAGAATGTCTGCCATATGAATGAAGCCTCAGAGATGGGAAGCAGAGAATAGAATGATATTACTAGAATGTTTTTCATGATCACATGAAGAAGATACATATGCCTGTCTTTTAAATGATAGACTGCATGATTTTTCCCTTTGTTGACTTTTAAAGTTACAAATTTGTTCTTAAAATCTTAGAAGTCCCAGTGCATCAAAGAGTGTATGTTGACCTGAGTATGGATAGGAATTTTGTGTTCTGAACTCTTTTTTTTTGCTGCTGATTTTCCCCACCCAAGTGGAGCATTCTCTTCTGGGGTGTCTTGCAATGGCTAGAGGACCTCTTCAGGTGTTTGTAAAATGATCACACAAAGTCTTTTGTCTTCACTGAGTTGTAAGAGTGCACAGGTCAGCTTGAAATGGATAGACAAGAAAAAGCAAAATGTGTTAGAATGCTTTTTTATAAAATAAAATACTGTTTTAAAATCTACAAGGGTTATAACTGGATACCTCAAATGTCCCCACGAACAGACAGTATTCAGCGTAACATCAGCTGGTGTAGGAACTGAAACAGTCTGAAGGTGCACCTTTTTGGCAAAAGAAAAGCTTCTCAGGGCTTAGAGATGAAGGTTAAATGTTCCTTTGTTTACTGTGGTTTTGTGGGGCAGAAGAAGAGACTTCTTCCTCTCAGCATTTTAAAGCGGCTACGAAATGTCACAGCATCTCTCTACTTTGGGAATGTTAATGGCAGAGGAAAAGTGGATTGCCACAAAAGGGAAATGGCAGGCTTGGTTTTACAGAGCAATTATTCTCAATTAGATAGAGCATTCTGCCCAAACATAGCGTGCGGATTCACAGAGGGGAAAAAGGTACAAGGGATCTTTCCTTTTCCACTTTAACACCAGTCAATCCTAATGGGGAATGAAATTCTGCAGAACCCTGTAATTTCCCTAAAAGCTCCCAGACTGAAAATGCATCTCACACTGATGTCTTGATGTTTTCTTTGTGTACTCGGCACAGCGGGCAGACGCAGAAATGACAGGGGAGATTTGTCCCCAGCTCATTGCTTAATCATTTAAATGGATACGCCAGCTACCATATTTTATTCAAAGCCTGAGGTCATACCATGGGCATGACAACATGATACGTTGGATTCTGCCGCAGACACAGGCTGCTCCATCAGGCTGGGGATGATGCTGCCGCAGAGGGATGGCTGTCATAGGCAGGAATTATCACCAGCTCTGTCCCCAGGAGCCCTGAGGCAGGGAAAGCCACGGGCTGATGGAGCTCACCCTTCTTTTCAGCTGACTTTGTAAACAGTTTTTAATTACTGTAATTAAAATACTGTCAAAAAACCTGTTCCATAAAGACATTTGCATGCAGTGAAGGGTATTTGAAGTGAAAGAGACAAAAACTATTGGCATATTTTAATAACAGTAGCAGAAGTTCAGATCATTTCAGCTGGGAGTTGTCTCACAAAAATGCCATGAGCGGGACTTGGCTTAACCTCTCCAAACCCTCCCAGCTTCCACTCTGGAGCTCTTTTTGAAGGTCTTGTTGTCATTAAGCAGTTCTGTCTCTGACTCCTTCAGAGGCAAACATGGACTTGCACATTCCTGTGAATGCCTGTGCAGAAGATGACTCCCTGCAGGATGCAGCCTTTTAAAAATGAATATTTTTAATATCGCAAAACAGTTTGTGATAGAAAATAATCCCCTTCCTCGTGCTGTGTGATTATAGTCAGCAATTTTGTTGTTAGCAAATGGCTCTCAAGAGACTCTCAGGCTGTATTTTATTTGTTGGTAGTGGGTATAAACAATTCCTGCAGAAACTGATGCCACTGATTTATCAGAAATCTGATACAGGGGACTGTAAGCCATCAAAATGGCCTGAGGCCCCCAGGCTGTACTTTTTGGGTCTCCATTTCATGCTTTTTTTTCAACGAGGCAAGGAGAAACTCTGCTTCTCAAACCAAAGCAGAGTACCAAGCCATTCCCCTCATCTCGCACCCCCATTTGCAATAGGCTGCACTTGATGCGTGCTGTGCCACGCAGTCCTGCATCCTTCTCAGTGCGGCTGAAGAGAAAGATGCTGTGCCAGCAAATGGGTCCACTGAGGACAAGGATGGAGAGGATTTCTCGCCATTCAGTGCTAACCAGTCAGAGCTGGAATTTAATTTTGTGCAGTGGACATATGGGAGGCAGGGCAGTGTTTGCCTTATTGCCTTCTCCTCTCTGGCGTCCACACCTTTAATCCAAGAACAGCTGCGGACAAACACATCAGGCCCTTATTTTCCTTCTGAAGGTGGTCCCTACTGCTTTTAAACTGTAATTTGGGGATTTACCAAAGTGCTGCTGATGTTTTTTAATAAGAAAAGCTTAGAAGAAGATACCCTCTTCTTCTGGACACGTATATATTTAGAACCATGAAGCAAGAAGTGCTGTTTATAATGTGCCTGTTGTTCAGTAATGTCCCCCATCTGACCTCAAGAAAGAATAGGGACAAGAGTGAATATTGCATTGGGTACACATAGGGAGAGTGTGCAGCTTGATGCAGGCATCATTTTGGGAAAGTGAGAGATGAAAAGCTGAATGAAAGGTTTTTTCTCCCCATGGATGAAAGAAAGAACGTTTGCAGGGGGGGGTGGAGAGCTGTGCTGCTTGCCATTGCCTCCATTTCTCAGAAGGAAACACTTGTTTAGTAAAAGCAGCATTAGAAAGAAAAGACCAGCATAGAAAACTGCAAACATACAGACTTCCATCCAACATGCAAAGCAGAAAACAATCCCATTGTGTTCACCAAGGCACCTCACATGTGCTGCTCATCCTGGAAGGGCTACTCCGAAATCTAGTAAATTCAAGCTGAAGTGTTTTTCAAGTTGCCCTCAATTTTATGCCACCTAATATCTTCCAGATCTTCTTGCTTCATATATTCATAGCAAGGCCTTGAAACCCCACTGAGTGGTGCAATCAAGACCTGGAAACAGTGTTATCATCATCTCAGCCAGGTCTTGTAAAGCATTGTGTCAAGCACTGTGCTGCCCATTGAAAAGCTTAAGCCATTTCCCTGTAGGTCTTCCTGATTCACCTTCACTACGTTTTGGTGTCTTCCATTTCAACCCAGTACATTAGGATATTTTTAGACAAAGGGATGTGTTTTCTCAATTAAGAAATGATAATTTTCTGCTAGTTGAAATATTTAACAATTCCTCATAAGGAAGGGTAAAATCCATTAAAAATAATTTGGCAGAGGTTTCTGCATTAATATACATCTCACCTACATTAAAACTGTAATCATTGAACCTATAGCTGAAATGAATAGCACGTATTTTTTATTTCATTTTAAGGTGTTTCAGCAAGATGTGGCTGATGCAGTACAAGCTGGAACCATGCAGAGACCTTCTGGTATGTATGGCATCAACAAATAAATACAAATTACTTTTCTCATACTACAGAAATAGAGCAAGTGCTTTTTAAACTACCTGATACTGTGAAGATGTGGAAAGAAAGGGAAAACAACTATTGGAGGTAGGGGGTAATCTTCTCATGGTTTGAAATTCCTGTTGAAAAAAAAATAAGTTTTGTAGGACAGTGTTTAACAATTCAGAAGAATAAAAAAGCATTAAAAAAAAGAGGTCCCAAGTTGTGAGATACCTATAAGCAACCACTCTGGTAACACAAGTCAAATAAAGCTAATAAATTTGCCATCTATCTATTGCAAGTGTGGTTCGTGGCAAAATGAATGTGAACACAAACAAACACAGGTTAGAAAGTAGCTGAGCAAGAGGAAAAGAGATTTACAGTCTGCTTAACCAATGAATTTAAGAAATTTTCATTATGTTTAAATGGTTGAGAGTTGCAGCTTAAAGAACAAAATGGGGGAGATCCGTAACCCTGGCATCAGCTCCTGGTGATGCACTGAATTTTGTAGCTCTGGAGGTCTACAGGAGTTGCCCATGTTTCTATTTAGCATGGAGCTAGGGCTGTAACTACTGGCATAGGAATGCTGCTCCTTTCTAGACTGGCCTGTACTAAAAACGTTTCTCATTAGAGAGGCCCAGCCAAAACGCTCCAGGTCGTACTGTGGTTTCAAAGACAGAAGTGAGAATGAGCTCTAAACAAAGAGAACTATCAATCTGCAGCTCCTGCTCCTCATGTACCCAATCTCAGCACGCAGCTGGTGTAATAATCTTCCTTGGTGTCCACCCTTTCACAGTGGAGGCAAGAGAAAGAACATTAAAGAAGTTAAACACATTCCTTGAAAGTACCACAGAATACTTCAGCAATGAAGATAGTAAAAGAAATTATATAAAGAGGAAGGTTTTATGTGTTTCTTTAGAGGAAGGTTCACTGGGAGAACTTCCTGGCTAACATAAAACAGAAAGGAGATCTGTCAGAACACGAACTTTCCCATTTTCCTTTGATATTGCTTCTGATGGTGACTACTAGATGGAACATGAAAACAGAAATTAAATCTGCAGCTGAGTGAATCCTAGCAGAGCTCTTCCCCAGAACCCAGCAGAGCCATGTGCTGATCCTACAGGCTCCTCTGAACTTGCATGATTCGCCCTGTGGGATTTCAGGTGGTGGTGATTTACGGCCTTTGCAATGTTAGTTGGTAACTAACGTCCATAGTTTCATTATCCTCATCTCCACCTAGAAGAGATACAATACAGCGTTATTTTTCTTTTTCATATTTATTGCATAGTGGAGTTCAGAGGCTTGTTTGCTAGCCATTGGCTTTATCAGTATAGACAATATATATATGTAACACATTTCAAGCACTATCTAAAGAAAGCCACTTTTGCTACGTAGCGGATATCAAGCAGAGGAGCTGGAGAAGATTTAATAAAAGAAAGCACTGTCTGCGTTGACCTATTTTTGCCTGAAGTAACTTCCATAGCTTGTGTACCCCAGTGGAGACAGAGAAATAAAGCTCTGAGTCCAACAGAAAATTGCTGTTCTGCTACCTTCAGCAAGTGCTTTTGAAGAAATGTAGCTAATAACATTCCTCTGAGAGACAGGCCATAGAAACCACTCAGGAGAATCAGACTAGCAGGTAAAGCATAGGGTTGTTTATGATAAAACACGAGTGTATTGTAGTTCAATTAATAAATTGAGAAGGGGTAAATAAAATTGGTATTGATATGGATTTAAACACATGAAGGGCGTGCAGTATAGCAGTGCATGGCTGGAGAAGTTTCTCTTCATTGCCAGAACATCCAGCAGAACAAATTGTCACCCATCTTTTAGCAATCACTACAGTGCGGGTTTTACTCCTTTGGTTTGCATAGTCAACAGTATTTGTACTGAGTACGCTAAACTTAATACAACATTCCTAGGAGTATACACCCTCATTTTGAAAATAAGTTATACAGGTTTTGCCCTGCTCTTTTCATCTCAGATAATATTATTGTAGATCTTTATAATCTCATAGACAAAATTGCTATTGAGAATGTTGATATGCCATTATTGCTACTAATTATGAAAAAGAAAAAACAACAATGTGCATACTCATGTGCATACATATTCATCTAATTATGCTAGCTTTTCAATCACTGATAATTTTTCCACAGTTTTCATCATCGCTAACAAAGAACTCCCTATTTCAGATTCTTTATTATTCCCATCAGAACCTGGTAGCAACACAGGAAGAGTCTAAAGCAGAAGTGATGCTTTCATTAATAATTTACACTGAAGTGAGTTCAGCACACTACAGCCTGGGAAACCTGTTTAGAGCAGAAAGTAGGAAGACAGCAAAGTTGAGATGGCTGCACACTGAGGATCTGGTATGAGCTGAGGGAGCAGCAGTGAAGATGAGAGGGCAGGCTGCATGCTCTTGTGCTGAAGCCCATTAGACACCATTTGCAGCCTGCAGGGACAGGAAAAATAATGGTGCTTTCACTGGGGCTTTTGTGTTGGTGTTTTCATCACATGTTATAGTTTGTTCCAGAAGACATTTAATGTTTGCCAAACTAAAAGCCTAAATTTTGTTATCAGAATCTGCCAGAGGTCAGTCACTTGTTTTCTGCAAGGCAATAAAATACCAGGCCAAGTTTTGTCCCAGCTCAGAACTCATGAGACTGTTCTCTCTATTAAGAGGGAACAAGTTAGCTTTGATTACTTGAAATTATATTTAAATGCAACGAAGCACAATGGTTTTCACTTTGGAGTCTGAAAACCAGGTTGCTTCCTTTCCTCTGTATACCAAGTTCACACTGAGACCAGGTGGAGTAGAGGTAGGATATCAGAGTGGGTGTCACCTGCTCCATTTGACTTTCTTGAGCTGAATGAAGAGGTGAGACTTTTTTCCTACCTATTATTTTTCCTATACATTTCAATTGCAGATATTTTGAATCCATTGGTATGCTGTCTTCAGTAAGCTCCCTGTCATCCTGCTCTTGTGACAGTTGCACTGGATATGGCAAGTTGTTAGCTGGACACTTATATCATAGATGGATGCTGTATTGTAAGATGGACAAGACTGCTTTTAACAAGAAGGCTATAAACCTAGAAAGAGCTCTAGATACAATCCAAACCTGAAAATTCTCCTTTAGGCACAAACTAATTAGTGTCCCTGAACAGATGATCCATGAGGATTGAGGTTGTTTCCTTCTCTTCCATATCCCCTGCATTTTTCTCTCTTCATATTCAAATTTTTTTATGTGTAGGAACTCCTATTAAACACAACCTAAACTGCACAAGCAAGAACTGCCTGGGAAGGCCTGAAGGATATGACCAGATTTCCGGAACAATATACATACTTCCAGGAGAGATGGAGCATGCTGCAAATAGTAATTGGTACGTATCTACACACACCTAGTAACCTTGGAAGCTCAATTTAATTATTGTGCAGTATTAAGAAAAGCATGTGATCACACAGCTAATGATACAGAACATGCCCAAGGAAGCGAACAGATCTAAGGTCACTTTTCCAGTGCCTGGATTTTCCCACCTTCTAAATAATTAGTGATACTTAGGATGCCTTAATAAGTCATTTTTTTCTTGAAACTCATTGGAAGTATTTTCTTTTTTTCTTCTCTTTCTTTATTTTTTTTTCTTTTCTTTTCTTTTCTTTTTTTTTTCTTTTTTTTCTTTTTTTTTTTTACTTTATCAAGAGGATAAAATGGAAACAAATGGTAAGAGACATCGGGAGCAGAAAATGTGAAACAAAAGATTTACGAGCTTTAGAACTTTTTGCTCTAGAGGAACAGTCAAATTTTTATCTAAAATAAAGCTGATAGGACACCATCCATAAGCCTTTGTCAAAAGCAATGCATAGTCTGCAAACAGAAAACCTTAACCCATAAGCTACAAGAATCAAGTTGCTACCTAAGAATAATAAAACAAGCTTTCTGTGTGCTAACTTCAGTGTCATGGTGGCCTGAGGTATCACAGAGTCAAATAATTGGAGGGATTAGGAGGGACCTCAAGAGATCACTGAGTCCAACCCCCACTAATGTGGGTGCCTACAGTAGATCACACAGGAGAGCGTCCAGACAGGTCTTGAATATCTCCATAGAAGGAGACTCCACAAATTCTCTGGACAACCTGTTCCAGTGTTCTGTCACCCTTAATATAAAGGATGTTCAACACCCTTCCGCATGTTTGTATGGAACTTCCTATGTCCACATTTTGGTCCTGCTAGTCTTTTACATGGTAGATAATGGTAACAGGGAAAACACCTATCTGTCTCTTGTTGAAGAATTCTTATCTGCTGTGTAAAAGGCCTGTAGATATTCATCACAGATTCATTAAACCATGTTAAAAGTGCTCGTCACTGCAGAAGACTAAAGTTCTTCACAAAGTATATAAAGCTCAACAGAAACTCAAAGAGCACGGACAAGTAAAACCAAGCAGTCTGAATAGTCAAAAAGAGCCATATTAAAAACCCAGTAAAGGCATAATGTTGCCTCAATGGCACCACAGGCCAACTCACATAGCTGACAGCTGGAACAGAAGCAAGCAAGTGAGTGGGTGAGGTGAGAAAGAGTTCTGGTAGGAAGGACCTACTCTGAACACAGTGATCATCAAAAATGCTGTCTGAAAAATCAGTACCCCACTAAAGTACAAGTGATCTTCTTTCACGTTTCAATAATGCTATAACAATTTAATATAATTTGGTGTGAAATATGACTCACTGCTGTTGAAATCATTGGGAATGACATTGGTTTGGAAAATGTGAGCAGGCAAAATGTTGGGCTAGCTCCTGGAATAATGTGACGAAGAAGCTCAAATTCAGAAGGGAAAGCTAGACACCATTGTGAATTAGGAAAATTGCCTTCTGTTTTTTGCAGCCAAATAAGTGTGTCCAGAGGGGAAAGGGTTGATTCATTGGAAAAACATAAATCTAATACTAAGTGAAAGCTGTTGTCATGTATGTCCATATCCAGGGACAGTCTTGTCATGCTTTGGGGATCACCTAGTCAGCAGCCAGGACTGCGGTCCTGGGAAAGGTGGCACCGAAAACCATCTTTATAATTGGATGGATTGCAGCTGTTGATCCAGCCAAAGTAGGGAAATAGCCTTCTTGTCACAAAGCAGCCTCAGAAAAATATCAAATGTGATGCTGTTGGAGATGGAGCATTCCTATACAGCTCAGCACAATTAATAAGCGATGGAAATTGGTACTGATGTCAGCTACCACCTATGTGCAGGTGCAGATCTAGACTGGCAAAGATGGAGCTGTTTGAATTGCTTTTGATCAAGAGCTGGCACCCAAATGGTGCACAAAAATTGAACTGTTATAATGACAGGGCATACAGAAATGGGTGGGAGACTTGGACCAGGGAACATCCACTGCTGTGTTTTATGGAGAGAGATGCTTAAGACTACCAGTCTGCCCAGAAATCCAGATGAAATATAATTAATTTCCAGGGAAATAAGTACTGAGGACAAAGAGGACAAGACCAACTTGAAATTGCAAGTAAATGACTCCTAATTTCTACTAAAACTGTCAAGTCCAGATAATTAATTAATATGTATGGAAGTGGAGATCTTTTTCGTCATTTCATGCTCTGCTTTGGCTTCAGGGTGGATTCTGACTTCTTTCAGCCAGCACATTTCCAGATTAGGCTTATTCCTGCAGTGATTTATGCAGTTCCTGAAGCTGAGATCTAGTCTTGCTGAAAGGGTCCATCTCTTATCATTTCCCCTGATGTGGGGTAAAGTGTTCATTTGTGTGTCTCTTTCTCAACAGCATTCCTGATGAACTTCCCATTTTTTGACAGATGATTAATGAAAAATACTTGTCTATATCTCTCACAGAACTTGTTAACCTGTCAAGTTCTGTAACAAGCATGGACTCACTTTGTGTTGTGAAAGGGTGGTCATGGAGCACCCCTCTCCTTGTGGCACCTTGTGCCAGGTCAAACACCTAGCTGGCTATAAACAAGCTAAGAAAATGTATCTTCCTGTCAGATAGAAACATGGATAAGACTATCAATATGGACTTTTTCTTATGTGATATAATCAGAAATAAACATGATACACTCCAAAATAAATCTGCAAATGGAGGAGGTGAACAAGGCTCATCATTAGCCTAGATGTGACTAGATATGATGGCAAAGGAAAGCACTGGAAGATGAGAATGGGAATAAGAAATCTGAGTGTTAAATATGTTTTCCTGAAAGTGGAGAAAAACACAAATCTCTCTGACAGTCACAGAAAAACTACAGTTATCTGTTGGGGCAGTTCTATTCATCAGTGCTGGCTGTTGGGCTATGGGCTGGAAAAAACTCTCATTCATGCTGTCTTTTTGCATATTTTCTCCATCTTTTCCATACATTTACAATCCAGACTCCAGTTTTACACCCAAGGGGAGCTGTTTTCTGGTTTGGTTTGGTTTTTGCAATATGTGTTATCAAATATCATCAGAGCTCATGGAAAGAAAAATACTGTTTTCTTTAGTCATATCAGAACACGGAAAGATTTTTAGATTATAGCTTAAAAAGAAATCCAACAATGAAACATGACAGGTTTCATCCCACTACCTGATCACTTTGGAAACTTATAAGGCAAATAAAAATAGTGGTTCAAAATGAACAGACTGAATGTAAACTTATTTGTTCTATTCTTACTGTAACGTTCGGAAACCATTGGCTCCTGACAAAAGAGGCATGCAGTGAAATAAAATGTCACAATGTAATATGTCAATAAAATCTTCCCCGCAAGATGAATCATTTTGAATGACTTTAAAACGAGTTGGGTTCATCTTTCTTGTAGCACTCTAACAATGGATTCCCTCTAGTCAAAGCTGATCACATCTGTCTGTGCAGAAATGAACAATGTTTGCTTTGGATCTTGTTTGGATTTCCTTCTCCTTTTCCTTCTCCTTTGCTTTTCTCCATTTCCATTTCTATTACCTTCTCCTTTACTTTTTCATTTTCCCTTTCCCTTTTCCTTTTCTCTTTCCTTCTCCTTCTCATCCTCCTTCTCTTCCTTCTCCTCCTCTTTTCCCTTTTCCTTTCCATTTCTCTTTTCCTTTCTTTCTTCCTTTCCTATTTTACTCTCCATAAAAATGCTTTAGGTGACCAAATGAATCTTGCTTCATGTAGATTATATCCAGATGGGTGGAAGTAGCTGAATGGTCATGCTTTCAGCATCTGTAATCTCCCAGCTGAGAGTCTCTCAGACAAACTGCCTGCTGTGCTTCCTGACATACACACGCACATGCATTCATACAATTAAGTCATGCTGGAAGTCTCTCCTTTCTTTAAAAAAGCAAGAAACATTTCTAATTGCTTTGTGCTTTTCTTTGTACATTCTTTGTTCAGCCTAGATTTCATTCAGATGATGTAGGGAACTATTGATTGCAAAGGAAAAAATGCATATATAACTAATCAAAAGATAGTAAGTAAAAAAAGATGCACTATATTGACTAATTTATAAATGTCATTCATTTTATCCTAACTTGTGAAATTTTTGTCTTGAAAATACAATAATTATTCTTTAGAAGGAAAGAGCAGCGCATACAGTAACTAGTAGAACTGTTCAGTATTCTATTAAATATAAGCTGTAAGCTTTGAAAGCATGATCATAATGTTAGTAGGTGTCTATGGAATACAGTTCTTGGCACATCTCTTTCAAGTAAAGAGGTATAGAAGCTTTGCTCATTGTCTCTGTGCTTAATAATGTTCCCATGACTGTTCAATGCCAAGAAATTGTAGCTTCTGACTAGTTCAAGTCTTTGACTACAGCAGGGACATTCTCAACATTCTGTTCCTGAACTGTATAACGGACATTTCTGAGAACTGCCTAATAAAAAACAGCAGCAAATAACCAGTATAGCCTCCTTCTCATTTCTTGGTGAAACCAAATGATCAGAATAAGAAACAGCAACAAGCACAACCACAACCTTTCTGCAGTATTGTTTGTTTCCTTTTTTCTTCACCTTCATAGCACAGAATTCTCAGCTATTTACACTACTTGATATCTAGGAGGATGAAAATGTGTCCAGGACAGTCAGATTGTACGAAAGAGTTTGGCCAACCACGGCTTTATCCTAGTACATGATCTGAGAATAGTTTATATTTAAATCATCTTGTTCAGTGCTTCTTTCCCAGGAAGTGATTAGAGTATGCAATATTTCACCTGCATTTGATAGCTGTGAATAGCTGTCATTGTGCTCTAAATGATTAACAATCATTACAACTAGTTTCTACTTCAGCTAAGGATAATTTTGTGTTTGTAAAAAAAGGTAGGGTTCACATATTATTTTTTATAAATTTCTTCCCTCGTCTATAATATCATATGTTTTGAATTTGCAATATAATACTTGCTTATCCTCTGAGACATTATAATGATTATTTAATACTACAAACAGAAAAGAAAGAGAACAAAATTGCTCTGCTGAAGTGCAAGACTGCTCTTGGAAATATGAATCAATTGAGCAGATGAGCATTATGTTAAACAAATCCATACTGAAAGATTGTTCCCAAAGAATGTTGCAAATATTCCCTGAAAATGAGTCAGCTGAATAACCTGATAGGCAAGGGGGGAGTAACAACATTTTCTTATTCTGAACCAAGGAATTAGTTGCAAATCACTGATTTGATTTAAAAATGCATGGACAATACAACCTGTATCAGAGAAAAGATATGGTCATATTAGAATAAGCACTGAATCACTAATGCCCAAATTCATGACTATAGCTAATAACATAGGAAGTATAAAGAAAAGATCTGACTCACTCAGTCCCACAAAATATAAATGGAACAAATGGAATTTGAGCTCCTCAAATTCATCTATAAAATCCAAGTTACGACATTCATTTGCATCTGCAGACATTGCCCCATTCTCTCTGAGAAGCAAGTAATGTCTCCTTGCATGCTTCTCTGACCAGACTATTGTCTCACATCACCCCTCCCGTAAGATCACACTGTAGCATTTGGAAAGGCTCTGCCTTTTTGTTTTTTGTATTCCTCCTCAAGCCAAATAATAATAGAGGGACCAGGGAAGGGGGCCAGTGAGTGGATCGTCGGTCATTATATATTACTAACCTTTTAGCATCGTGTTTGCTGACACGTTCAGCATGTTCAGCATCAAGTTCCATCTTTCTCTGAATTACTTTGACTGTAGCATATAGTGCAGATGGCACAAAACTTGGGCCACCTTTATATGCTTTCACTGAAAGTATCGTTTTCCTCTCAAAAGCGATGCTCGGAGTCCAAAACGAACCACATAAAACTCCACTGAAGGAGTTGCAGGCGGTAGATGACAAAAGCAGTGTTTGTTTTTTATAAATAATATATCAGAAAAAATGAATCAGTTGTGGTTCCAGGGGAAAGTTTTAGCTTCATGATATATTGCTTTCTCTCTGATTTGGAAACAGCCCTCTGTATCTGGGTTATCCAGCAACTGAAATGTTGTGCTCATAAAGTCTTTATTCTCTCTGATTCCCTGCTCTCATGTGATCATGGTTAGCATTTCTGCACATCCAAGGAAATCCTCCTGGGCATTAGCTAATGAAAAGTGCTGTAATTCAAGAAATGCATCCCCTTTGGCTGCTATTCCTTGCTCTTCTCTGGCAGTCAAACAAGTATTGATATCTGAGGGCCTCATCTACTGACTGAAATCTCTTTCCTCAAGCTCTCATGTGGTTACAAATTAGTAATGAACAGAATCCTCTTCCACTCAGAAACTTTATTTAGTTCATCTTTTTTCATCTTTTTTTGTATCCATTCTTTTTTCTGTTTACATATTTTCCTCTTGAAGAAAAGATCCCACCTTACCATGGTGTCAGGTCTGTCCTGGAGCTCATAATCTGTGCAGTGCATAGGAACTGGATTGCTCACAGCATAGGGCAAATCTGATAACAGCTGATCATTTCCGAGAGGAGAAAGTCATGATTCCTGTCAAACTGTTCCTCTTCTCCCAGGTAACTAGCAATAGGACAAGAGGTAATGGTTTAAGTAGCACCAGTGGAAGTTCGGGTTGGATGTTAAGAAACTTCTGTCTCAGGAAGTGTGATGAGGTTTTGGAACAGGCTGCCCAGGGAAGTGGTGGAGTCACCATGCCTGGAGGTGTTCAAGAATCTTGTAGATGTGGCACTGTTGGACACAGGTTAGGTGGGAATGCTGTGTAAGGGTTGATGGTTGGACTAGATTATTTTAGCGGTCTTTTCTAACATCAATGATTCTATGATTTTATATGAACCTTGGTACTATTTTTGCCTGTCTACATATCCTGTAATCTCTAAAACCTACTGCAGCACTATATAGGATGTTGTCAGAGCAGTACAAGGAAGATCTCCCTGACAGAGAGCATACCTGGAAATAAAACAGGGCATCCCTGAAGAGCTTGGGAAAGCTCTCAAAACCAGATAATTGAGTGCTTTAAGACATAATTCTCACATATTTAAGTCATACTTAAGTAGCACATTGATTCTCTTTACAGTTTATTTAATATTCTGAGTATGTCATGTCTGGATTTCATTTGCATTTAAAAGACACTCAGTATGGTCAGAAGGGCATTTTGAGACATCAGTTCATCTTATCCTGCATTAGGACAGCTTTTTCATGACTTCAAGTATTATGTTCTGTAACAGTGGCAGTTAATTGTTCTCACTGACATTTTCTTGCTCACGTATCTTTGCATAGAGAAATTTCCCAGTATGTCTTTGCAACTTTCTGACCAACTTAACAAAGTTTGAGTGTGATATCCTGTGCTACTGTATTTTAAATTAGTCAGTCAAGACAGTACTAATGTATTTTTGAAGATGAAGTCATCCATTGTTAAAAAAACCTTTTTCTTCTTCTCTGACATGAGATGATACTTGCTACCTCTCCTTGGTTTGGCACAGGGACTTCTGATCATCCCTTCTTGAAAATCTTAGTATCTGGCGTAGTCTTCATGTCCATCTCCAGAGGTATCACCACAGGAAAACTTAGGGTACTTTTTCATATGTGGGCAGTCACAAGACCAACTACTGGAATTCAAAGCCGTGTCTGTGCTTCTGAGGACCTACTTCATGAAATAAGTAATTAGATACAAGGTTCATACCTTCTTGTTTTTCTGCACTGAAAAACTCAGCACTGGCTTTGGTGTCTGATTGGTGCTTTCCTCTTAGCACTTCTCCTCGAATTAATGGTTATAAAAGCAATACAGTTGAGCAAGTAATGAAGATCTGTTCTGGCAGGACGATGGGAAATGATTTCAAACTAAAAGAAGAAGATGTAGATTGAATATAAAGAAAAAGCTTTTTTAAAGTAAGGGTGGTGAAGCACTGGAACAGGTCGCCCAGGGAGGTGTCCTGTCCTTGGAGACAATCAAGGAATGGCTGGATGGGGCTCTGAGCACCTGACATGGCTGTAGGCGGCCCTGTTTGTTGCAGAGGAGTTGGACTAGGTGGCCTTTAGAGGTTTCTTCCAACTAAAATGATTCTATGATTCTATGAATTACAGTTTTCAAGATAGCATTGTAGTATCATTCATAGAAATTCAAGATATTCTCAGATGAAAGGATCCGTGTTTGTTAAGAACATTTTTGTATTATAAATGGGGCCAACCACCAGGTTGTTGAAACTGTTGTGCATTTACCAAGAGCACTGCCATCTTTCCAGAGAAAATATTTGTCACACAGAGCTGTTACTATTCTGATCGAAAATGTGGGCTTCTTAACCTCTCCTCTCTGCTGGATATTGTCAGCTGCTGACAGAATCATCTGCTTCAAGTGCTCACTGCTCTTTCTGCCAGCACACTGAAGCCAATGCTTCTTTATCTGTGATTCTGTTCTCATTCCAGTCATTGAGCTGTGGAAGAGCTGTGTCTGCTCAAACCTATCACTAGCTATATAGGCTTAAATGCAAGATAAACACAACTAAGTGCCACAGAATAAAACTGAAGTTTCAACACTGATATCTCAATTGAGATATTTTAGAAAAGAGTTTTCAGTTCACAGAAGGTTACTCATGTTTATTTATAAAAGTTTGCAGGACTTACATTTATTGCTACAATGGCATTACTTAAAAGACATTTTGAAAAATAGAGTAAACTCAAGTAAACTTAAAATGAGTAATAAGGCACTTCTTAGAATGCTTCCCCTAACTTTATTTTCAATCATTTCACAAAGGAAATGTGGAAAATGTAACCTTTTTAAAAATAATTTGTTTCACAGTACAACTGCAGCTTTACATTCACCCTCCTATTTATTTATTTATTTTTCATTTTCCCCTAAATTTGTATTCCAAACTCTTAGGTTGTTATTATTTATATTCATATATGTTGCAATACTTTCTGACAGCAATAAGAATGGAAACTCCACAGTGTGAGATGTGTTTGTACATACAACTTCCTGCAAAAAAAGTCATAACGCAGATAGGCACGAGGAGAAATGAGAGGATGACTTAAATTACACAACATTTGCTTCGTAGAGAGCAGGATGAATATATGGAAATAGATTTCCACCCAAAAGACATGGTAGTAAGATTATGCCAAGAACTTATCTTGGGTAAATCAAATACAACTAACAAACTCCATCAAGTTTTATTGCTCAAAGTGCTTGTTATAGGTCTTGTACTCTGTAGTAAGTATGCAAAATAAAGATGTAGTAAAAGTTTTTAATCATGAAACATTACTATACAGAAGCACAACTTGGATGTTGCTGTGTCTTGCGAATGTGTAGTACTGGACTTCACAAGCAAAATATATATCAGTACTAGAAATTACTAAAAGACAATTCTGGCACAGCACCAGAATCAAGCATCTAGTATATTGACATAATTTTTACTTCTTCTAACAGAGTCAGCTGGAATCTGATTTATTTCAGCCAGCCCTTGTTCCCTTGCAGCAATTGTTGACATAGTATATTATAGCAATCAATCAATATCTGATTAAATGAATGAAGCTCTTTCATTACCTTCAAGCCCAGATTGAATTGCCGCAGCCATAACGGGAAGACAATATTTTACCTTGCCGTGGGGAAACCCCCACCTTGCTCCCAAGCCCTGATACTTATTGTTCAACTTATTCGGATGGAGAGGAAGATTTATGTTTCTCCTTGCCCAGCAGCAGTTAGGAAAAGCACAGAGGATTAACTGATAATTGGACTACTGTGTTATTACTTTCCCTCTGAACTGAAGGTGCAGTTTAAATATTGACTGCTAGGGAAGGAGAAGGAGGGAAAGAGAATTTCTAGAAAAGGGGATGCCCAGAAGTGGGCCCACAGTGGTGGGGCACTGCAGGTCATGCAGCTGTATGAGCTGTGTTGCATCACTAACGATGTGTGCCCCTACACTGTACTTTGTATGTGTCACCCCACTGACAGATTGCCCAGAAGATCTGCACCAAAGTTTTTCCAGCTTCTGTCTTGCTGTCATTTGGAGGAAGGAGAAGAAACAGAGCAGGATACGAAGCTGCTTTGTCAACAACAACTCCAAGACAAACCTCTGGGTGTCCCTCTGCAAATGGCTGTAACTCCACGGCCCTCAGTGGAGGCCAGGAGTCCCTTCTCTTCTAATTGCAATACACAGTAGGGCTGAACTGCTTCCTGCTCTTCTCTTCTTTTGCCTTTTCTTGATTACCAAAAAGAGCTAATGTGTTTCTTCTACAGCACCAAGATATCTAAAGGGAAAGGGGCTTAACTGGTCTTTTTGACTAATTAAAGCAGTGCTAATGGAGGCTAACGTGTTAGTTACTGGCTGCTTGCTCCTTGACCAGAGAGAAATACAGTCCACCTTTTAATTTTGTTAATAGAAGATTAAGAATATCTATCTTCATAAGCTTCACGAACCTCATTCAGCACTGGCTCTTAAATGTTCTTTGAAACTCTCCACAGAGGTATTTTGAAAATAATACAAAACAAGGCTTAAATTAGCATGGCAATCCGCAGAGCAATTCAATGGTAAATCATCATTTTGTGTGTGAGATGCACTCTTTAGTTTGCTTTTGCACAGCCAGCTGCAGCAGATGAGCAGTTTCAGAGAGCAGGAGCTGTTCAAAATGCCCTCTTACCACATTGCTGGTGTTCTGTGTGTTCTGCAACAAGTCCACAGAGCAGTTCTGGCACCCTCAGATAGCCCTGTTTGTCTCCATACAGAGCAGTCAAGGCCTGGAGCCAACCTTATCCACAGTCCCTTCAGCAATTTTGCAGAGAGGAGCTTTATCTCACTAAAGCTAACTTCTGGAACCCTCAAATTTTCAATGGACAGAGCCAGAGAAGAGCCCATTACTGAAGGGACCTTGAAAGATCCTCACGTCCAACATTTCATGGGAAGCAGGAGCCTAGATGCAGATTATCCTATACCCTTGTCAGTTGAAAACCTCCAGAGATGTGGATTCTACTATGACTCGAGTGGTTGTGGTAGTGATTGATCTTTCTCAGTGTAAAATATTCTTTTCTCATACCAGAATGTAGCTTCTCCCAGTACAACTAACTCCCATTGCCCCCTGTCTTCTCCATGTGGCTCCTTGTGAAGAGAGAGAGCCTCTGCCCTCTTTGTAGATGCCTTTTATATACCAAAACATCGTGATGAGACCTCAACAGAGCCTCATTTTCCCTGGGTTGAGAAGATTTAACTCCATCATTCCCCACAGTACTTGAAAGCCCTTTTTTTATTGTTGTACTGATTGCAGTTAGAAAAGGGATGCTCTGGCACCTGGTCCCAAAGATAGAATCTCCTGAGAAGAAGGGGTCTGCCAGCTGTGGAGGGAGCCATTGCAGCTCTGGGGACTACCTCTCTCCTTCAGTAGAAAGCATCGACTGACACAGACGCCTGAGGGGCTGGACTTCACTCTTAGGTTTCTATAGGCCTCTTCTAGCAGCAGAGTCAGGGTTACCTCTCCCTTGGCTCCTATTTCTCCAGGCAGTGTTGTCATGAGCTGTTATATACCTTGCTCTTGACCTGTAGGGGAGAAGGGAACTCGCTAACTAACAGAGCAGGTTTTGCTGGCTGGAGTTGAAAGTCACTGTGTCTAGAGGAAAGCACAGCACTTAATCACTTACTTTGGGTGCAAATTTAGAGTGTGAAACTCTTGCCAAGTTGAATCAATTATTTTATTGGCTGGAACAAGTGATTAAGAAACTGTCTTGGCATATAATTAGCTCTCTCTGTTTCTTTTTTTCCAGGCATCACAAACCTTTTAGAAGAAACATCAACCAAGACAAAGTGATTCGGGGAAAAAAATGTTTCAAGACTCACATGGCAATTTTTATACTTTAATGTTTTCTGTACTATAAGAAGCATGGCAGCCTGCACTTCTTAAATTTGGGGAATCAAAATGAATGCTTTTAAGAATTGTCATTCATGCTAAGTAAAAGTAATAGCAATGACTGACTATAATGAGAGTAAACCACCTTCCCCATGTCAGAGATGGATGTGGGTTAAAAGCTGCCCCTGAGCTGCTTGTTCTGAGGGTCTCTGTTCTGTAATAATAGGATTTAGAAAAGCTTATGTAAGGAAGTTGAAAGTAATTCCACTATATGCAAGTCATGTCAGGGAGCAGAAGTGATCAGTTTTATGGATGGCCAAAGAAAACAGCAATACTTTGGAAAAGAGCAAATGGCCTCTTCCCATCATCCCTCAGCTGCAGGGTGGTGGGGATGTCAGCTGAGCTTGTAAGAGTTGCCCGTTTCCCTCATTCCAAAGCTAAGATGGGGGGAAAAAAGGCTACTCTGGACAGCTCTAGAATGCATAAAACTATTCTGAAGCTTACAGAAATTCTTTGCTGTGTTCTTTTAAGTTTCTTAGGTACACAGCTGCTCATGTATGCAGTTAATTGAAGTCCTCATGGTGAAACTGAATGATGTCAATTTGTATGTGCAGGGGAACCAGTTTATTGCAGGTTTCATCTTTACAATAAATTGAATGTTGCTAGAAGGCTGAATTTACAAAGAATCGATAAATGTTTAATGTTAAATTACTTTCATCATTAGTCTTCTAATATTTACAAAATTGTACAGAATGTATAGTTCTATGTAAATACCAACTGTATAGTAAAGATTTGTAAAGTTCTGTATGATGTGATTTATTTCACATTCAGAAAGGAATAGGGAGGTTGAAAAAGAAAGAAGAGCAGTTAATTATGTTCTCACTGCGATGGTGATGAGGTAGGTGTTTGCTTAGGGGAGTAGTCCTGCTGAGTTTAATAGGACCAACCATAGGAAAAGTTACTTGTGAATGTGTGTTTGGGAAGAGGATAAGTCTGCAGCATTGTGTTTGGTGGGACACAGGAGTCCCTCAGTGTCTCAGGGAAGAACTAGATCAAATCTCTTCATCTGGGCTATCTGATATAGACCAGGACCACACAGTCTCTGTACCTTTAGCTCAAGTGCCGTCACTGAAAAGCAAATCAACACTGGCCTTTGGGCCACCAATACAAATGATTTTACTGTTACCTGACAAAAAAGTTACAAGTGTGTGTAGCACAGCGCTCTTCACTAATACTAGTCTACCTTGTCTATTAAATATCTACGACTGTATTCCTGAACAAAGAATGTACATCAGTCTGCTCTTCATTCTTAGGGATGGGATAAATAGTATCCAAATATCATTTTTTTTAAAGTCTAAGGAAGAAAGACAGAAAAGCTACTCTTTTACTACCTGAATCTTCCTACAGTATAAAGATACATGCTGCAGAACAGTTCTTTTGGGTTCTTTTTTGTTGAGAATTTTCTTCAGTTTGAAACAGAGAAGAGAAAAGATGCCTTGGTAAGGAAGGAACTGTGCCACAGAGCAGATAAATGGATCTCAGATCTTGGCAAGCAAGGAACTGTTCTTCAGAATGGATAAATGGATTTCAGGACCAACAGAGCTGATTTTCATCAGTCAACATGATTAAATCTGGGAGCGGTCTCCTGGCCTTCCTTCATCAGAATTGCATGTAAGTGTGGAGAGAGCAGCTGAAGACACAACAAATGCTTTGCATTTGCAGGGCTCTGTACTGAAGATGGAGCTGGTTCCTGCGTGAGAGAGAGAAGAAGGTAGAGCCCAGGCAGACCCACAGAAATCATCCCCTGGAGTTTAAAGCACCAATTGCTTTTATCTCTGTGAACATCTTCTACAAAGAAGCACCTCAACATGGATGGAAACTGATAATGCAGTAAAGATTCATGAACCCTCAGCTTGCAAACCAACTACCAGGTGTTGCCAGCTGTCTGTGCCCAGGGGAACAACCGTAGCTAGCTTAGGGTTTGCAAGCCTCGGGCTGGCCTTCTGCTGCACAGAATGGGGAAAATCAGCACTGCAGTATCTTGTTTGGGTAGGATGTATTTTCTTGTAGCCCAGAGAATGCAAAATGAGAAGTGGCTCCATTTAATGAGTCAGTCTGGCCCTCTGACTATTGAATAGCAATAGTCTGTGCTAGGAATATATTAAAGAAAGGAAAATAAATTGGGAAAAAAATCTATTTTGTGAGCAATTGCAGCTGCCAAGCTTCTTTCAGGCTCATTCTCATTTTTAGTCGTATCATTAGACAAAGGATGTTTATTTCAGTCTCTCTGTCCCCAGGCTAGACACAGGGATTTAACTATTCAGAGAGGAGCAGAGCCTAATCCCTAGGGAGTCAACAGCTCCACCAAACCTGAAGTTCCCAGGGAGAACTGAGGTCAGTGCAAATGCTACAGAAAGAGAGTTTTGATGTGAGAACCATGCTGGGTATGGAGACCTCGAACATACCCAGGAACCAAGTATTAATGGGAGGTGCAGGGACTCAAGTCCATCAGCCAAAGGAGGACAGCACCCAAACTCTGCATTTTCTGATCTCTAGCTAGAATGCTAACTATCCTCCCTCTGGCAGCTGTTTCTGAGCCTGCCTGAAGTGGGGGGTGGATGGAGAAAATAGGTCTTGCTTCCAGACTGACTGAAATTTAATGCAAGAGAGAAATATTTTGTGCTGGAGATTTTGAACAAATCTTTAGATATCTCCAGGGGTAGGGCTGAACTTAGTGCCTGAATGCTGAGATGTTCATTGTGCCTATATACCAAAGTAAGTCCCCTTTACTATTCTCCTAACATTTATCCTCAGCTACCAGAATAGAAGCTCTGCTACACCACAAGCATAAAAATTTAGTTTCCTCATAACCAAAAGCCTTCTCACATCCAACATTTCTGCTGGCTATAAGCAAAATCTGCTTGTTCCTGTGGGAGCTGATGTATCTTCCTGATCATCCTGGCACCATTTAAGAACAAGGGAGAAGTCTGTACTGGATCTGCATGGGTTGCATCACTGGAGCTCTGAGATTTCTCCAGTAGGGTTTTATAGAGATTTCCCCATTTTGTCTTGTAATGTTACATCACTAAGTTACATCGCTTGTAGCAAGATGAGCTACAAGATAAATGAGAACAGTTAGCCAGGCTTAGCTAGATGTCTTCATCAGTACATGCAGAACCTTGGCTATAGAGTTGCCATTGATGTGGCATTCTCCATGTTACTTTCTATCTTTAAATACCTTTGGATTGTTTTAGAAGATAAAAATTGGGATGTGTACCAGTAAACAGGTTAGGAAAAGTCAGTCAGAAGATGTATTTGCCAGTTTGAAAAACTGGGATTATAAATTTTGTTTTAAGACAAAAAAAAAAAAAAAAAAAGAAAGAAAAAAATTGCCTTCCTCTTCCTTGCTTTACAGAAAAATGTGTTAAATTTAAATTCAGCCCTAGTGAAATGTTGCCCCTTGGTTTCAAGAGAGTTTTAAAATATTTAATGATGCTATACATACTCTGGTACAACAGAAAACATTGCATTTGTTAACATTTACTTGGAGACTGAGAATATAGAAGATGACTTCTGAGCACTGGCTGCCATCCATCTGTCTGCCCAATTAATCACATCATTGGTTGGAAGTGAGAGCTAACTGAAAACAAACAAATTTAAATGGACAATGGAGGTAGTTTATTCTGGACAGATCCTGCCTCTGCCTGGTGATGCTGGGAAATACTGCATTGATGTTTATATAGAATGGAATATGACCCTTGTATTGCCTAAGGATTCAGCTCCTTTCACAGAATCACAGAATTGCAGGGGTTGGAAGGGACCTCAAGGGATCATTCAGTCCAGCCTTCTTTTCCAGGACCCTCACTGTCTTTGTTGCCCACCACTGGATTCTCTCTAGAAGACCCTTGTCTTTTTTGAACAGGGGAGCCCAGAACTGGGCACAGTACTCCAGACATGGCCTCACCCAGGCAGAGAAGAGGAAGAGGATGACCTCCTATGACCTGCTGGCCACACTCTTTTTAATGCACCCCAGCATACCGTTGGCCTTCTGGACAGCAAGCACATACTGCTGTCTTATAACCAACCTGTGGTCTTTGGTGTTTTTGACATCCTTGACAAATCTGTGCCTGAAAGCTTCTGTTATTCCCTATAGATGCACTTCTCTGACACAAACTTGCAGTGCTAAGCAGAATTTGCACAGTCTGGTTTTGCCCAATGACAAGCAAATTTGTTTTTGTAGATAAGTTTGTAGGTAGAGCGCAGCTGGTGCGGAAATGAGTTGTTTTAATTTCTTCTTTGTTTATGTCTGTGATTTAATTACTGCAATCACTATTATCAGCTTCTTTGAACTTTTATTTATAATCAGGCACCCAGAATATAATCTATTTGTTTCCCTTTCACATGAAACTACTTTCCACAAAATGACAATCGAGTGAGATTGTAGTGTTTATCAGTCTATTCACCAATACTACATGTGTGTGAATAAGCACAACTGAAGTTAAGCTGCTTTAACAAGACATCAGCTGGTTTATATTAGCATTAGTCACAGTCAAGAGTAATCATCAGGATTATCTTTGGGCTGTGAAAATATACATGATTTGAGAGGAGGTTTTCCTCCCAGTTCAAACAGAACAAGTTTTCTTCTCAATTCACCTTGCACAGGGCAAGGATCCTGGCTGGGTCCAAGGTGGAGAGACTGAATTAGCAAAATACTTTCTGAATACATAGAAACTCCCCAGTATTCATCTTCAGGAAGACCTGAAGGTACAACTGCAGCAGGAGAGCTGCCCATGTTCCTCTAGTTGCACACACTTGAGTGATCTGTAGCATCCCCATTGAAATCCTCTGGGTTTCTCTCATGGTTTTTGCAGGCTTTTCCCATGCATCTTGAGAGGACAAAAGCTGCTGTAGCAAGGTATACCACCATTATGTATTTGACTGAGGGTTTATCACTATTTGCTCCACTTAGCCTCGTGAAGTAGAGGAACATGGCCGTGTGATGTACACTTTTTCCTGAGGGAACAAGTAAAATGATTACAAGTTTTGGTCAACTATTTCTGAGATTAAAAATGCAACCAGAATAACATTCCTGTCAGCTGATGGATATATCTATTAATTTTAATGAAATCAAACATGAATTAAGCCTGCTGAAAGGCTACAGCCTACCTTTAGACAAATGTATTATGTTATTTTGAGTGCAGTAATTAATTTCAGAAGGTTGCTTGGTGGGGTCACTAAAAAACAACTGTATTTTGCAGAAGGAAAACAGTGCCAGAATAGCCAGCAAATGGAGAAAAGGGATCTGTTCATGAAGGATTTTTCTATTTGATTTTATGTGAATAAATTAATCAGAATTCATGTAATTATTATGCTCCTACAAATCTGCTGCTTGCTTGCAAAGTTGCATACTGTACTGAGTTTATAATAAATCTAATGTTGTGATGGTTTCCTGAACAACTATTAGACATCTTTGCTATAAGTTCATATAAGTTCATAGCCAACATGCATTCTTATGTCCTCTATTACAAGCAAGCAAGAAAGAACTCACACACAGAGAAAGAAACAAAGTAAAGGGACTTTTAGAAAGATGTATTTAATTCAGATTCCATTTAAATATGGTCTTCTTTAAAGGGCATAAACATTAAACTCTAATTATTCCAATGTACGTAATAGTTTCAAATGTCATACTGTCAGTATTTTTTGTGTTGATATTTTACTGTGAATACAGAGAAAATGCTCATTTAAAAAAAGCAGTGTTTTCTGGTGACTATTATTATGTGCAATCTGAATTCCAATAGTAATTTTCTATTCTACACTTTATGAAGAACTTGTGCATCTGCGTATGATGTTCTCCCAGTAGCACCTCTCATTGGCTTCTATTGGAAAGTTCAAAGTTCTTGGCCATAGGTTTGGATGCCTAACACTGTTTAAAAATTCAAGTTGTAGGGACACTTGGATGTTCTCTTCCTGCTTCATTGATGTTTACAGCAGGCATTCTGGGATTTAGAAACAGGACTGAAACCAAGAGATAATACCTGCAGATCTCATTTTGGCAGTCTAGCTGGGCTCAGCTTGGAGGATATTGTATTGTATAACAGGTTCCCACAACAGTAATCTTTTTCTTATATAAAGACTTAGTGCTTTAGGACTTGGTTCTGCAAAACACTGAGCCCTCTAAAACGACCACAAATGGATCGTGAGATATTTGCCTGAGGACAACTTATTTCAGAACACTGGTGCTTTAGACTTGAATATCTGCCTTGAGTGAAGCCAAGGGGAGCATCACTGCAGCAATTTTGTCTTCACATATGATATAGGGCACAGCTGGCTATAAGAGACAGTAACAGTGAACACCAGGAGCTTTCCTACCCTGCCTGCACCAGCCCTACCTGCCATGTGAAATGCAAGATCTAACTTCCAGAGCAGCCTAAAGCTGTGTGCTGCTACATAAGCAGTTCACAATTAGCATATGAGAAAGATTTTCGAATATTTTTGGTAAAACCACCAAGAATAAAAGCTGAGAAGGATTCATGCTTCGTTAAAAAAAATAATCAGTTAACAGTGTTCCACAGCTGAGATACTATACAGATCCATGGCAAAACCCCATGGCACGTCCAATCACATACTCTTCAAAGCTGTTGCCTCTGCCTTTCCATTAGGAAAATATAATCAGATGACTCTGCTACCTTCCCCAGCACTGGAAGAATGAATGGTCTCTGCTAGGATTATCTGTACAGGAAGTGTAATTGCTAATATGCATTAAAAGGTGATGTTAAAATGTTTTGACAGTGAGGACTACCAAGATCAATAGAGAGACTTATGTTCTGGCAGATTCAGATCCAATTAAATGGAGTTCTCGAGGCGCTGGATATGTATGTTTCCCAACAGCAGTACATCAGAGCTGCAGCAAACAGATGGGGCCTGCTGTTCGCATCTGCAGGAAATGCATCTATAGTGCCCAAGAGATTCAGGATCCCAATGCCTGCAGCCCTGTAATGGGGTGTGAACCCTCAAGGGGAGCAGAGCCAGGTGAAGCCATTCTCCAAATTGCACAATGTTCTTCTTGCAGTAAAACTTCTCCATTCTGAAATATCCTTTCCCCAAAAAGGGAGAGGAATATTGATGGCTTTGGTCATTTAAGGATAAAAATTTGATACACACAAGACTGTATTCCATTGCAAAGCTTCATAAGCTTCTGCCTCCTACTGTGCTATATTTTGTGAAATCATATATTTCTGCTATCAGCAAATCACATTTTGAAGAAGAAGAAAGCAGTTAGTATGCTTTTGAGACAGAATAAGTGTTCAGATTTTTTCCATCATCAATATGCATCTAACAGCGGGATGGGACTTAGAATGTGTTCCCTCCTCCTTGCCACAGAACAAAGCAGAAGACTGAACTTTGGTCCTGAATCCTAACTTCTAAATAAGAAAAATGTATGCCTGTAATAATTATATTAAGCACAGAGCAAAGATAAATAAAGCATTTAAATACAATTTTTAGTTTATTTTAATATGCCTCACAAGGCAGCCAAGCAATCTAGCAGAAGCTGAATTTCAAATGAGAAGCCAGGCATGCTGAAATTTATCATACGCTTTGTCAGGCTAAATCTTATTACAGGAAGGCATTAGGAAAAAGGAACAAATGTAAATGTTTTGTTTAACTAACAAACTGTAAATTTCAAGTTCTTGTTTCCAGATTTACTATCTTAAATTTATTTGTGACATATAGTGAAGCTAAGATTGTATTTTCAATACATGCAAGCATCAGTGTGGCTTGCCTGCCCAACTGATAATGGAAATCATGAGTTAAATAATTGCAGAAAAGAATTCTTTTTATCCTGAAACAAATGTGTATAAGCAGGCATTTGTATTCTCCCAAGTTCCTAATTGTGTGATACCCAATAGTATCAAGTGAATGGGAATCCAGAAATAAAAACAAGCAAAAAAGAAGAAATCAATGAGAAAGTAATCCAAACACTAAAACAATTTCCTCCAAATCCTGTTATAACTTTTATTACTTATCTCGTAAGCCGAGCACAAAAAGAACTTTCCTAGAGACCACAGTGGGCACAGAGAAAGAAGCAGACAGCACAGAGAGGTGTTTCGTGGGGCTTTTGCTTCATTGCTGAGATGTCCCATAGGTGCCACAGCTCCAGGGAGCTCTACCAAACTCACACCTGTCCGTAGCAATAGAGGGTAACTCTGTTCATAGGAAAACAAGAAATTGCATTCCTGTTTCCTTTATGTAATTATTTTGAAAGCAGCATTGCTCTCAGAGCTGCTGTGTCTGCCTTTACATAAATTAAGCAGAAAGTGTTTGCATAAAGGTGAAGCTGTAAATCCAGCAATATTGTGAAGCCGAACCTAAGTGTCAGATTGCATAATCGACTGTGCTAAATATACAGCATGGAAAATTAAAATGGCTCTCTTTGTCTTAATGCCATATTGTATTCCTTTCATGGGAGAAATCTTAACAATTTGAACAACGTCAGAATCCATCTCACTCTTTGACACTTCAGACTAACTCTGCAATGTCTGTTAAGACCACTTCTGTGCTTTTTCCTTCCAATAATAAACCTGAAGCAAAGAATGAATGCTCAAAATGCCCAAAACTGCTTCTAAATCGTGCCTTACTTGCAATAAAGATAGAAAATCTGTGTCAATCTGTTCTTTTGTGTAATAGGACTCCCCTATATGAGTCCAAATGACTGCCCCCTTCACTTGTTATGTTGCAAACATTGACGTGCAGGAGGTAAATATATTTCTTCAAAAGAGTGCTTGGAGGAAAATCATGAGGAAATTAAATAGAATCCATCAGTTCATGTTAATACTGAATGTTATTTGTAATAGGAGGGTGCAAAGAGCAGATCTTCTCTATACGCATATAGATCTTCTGAGTATGAGGAGATTTGAGAAGGGGAAGCAGAATCAAAATGTATAACAGTGAATGCTCCACCCCAGCTCATACTGCTAAGGAACTGATGGCAATTGTCTTTTTCCATAGCTGTCAAAAATAACTGATGGTATCCATGCATGCTCCTGCGAAGTGCAGTGTGGAAAGTAATACTGAAGCTGAAGTAATTTCAGTATCCCTTATTTAAGAATCATACTGATAAACAGGGAAACCAGAGAGAACCAGAGAGAAAAAGACAGTGAAAATCACAAGATTGGAAGTGGCCTTATTTACAGCTTCAGTAGCATGGCCACTGCGTCTCAAAAAGCAGACAGCAAAGAGCTAGAAGCTGTCAGCCAGGAACAGAAGTGAGACCAAATGCATTTTCTATCAGTGTGGGTTATTCTCCTTTGCAGTGATTCGCTGGTGAAGCATCAGTCCACTGGCAAATCCTTTCGTGAACATGAGATATTTTTCTGAAAATCGTGCTACAGTTTAAATGAGGCATTATTGAGGAGGTCTTTGTACCCTCATAAACACACTGAGCAGTGGTTGTCAGGTGTCAGATGTGCAGCTCTGGCTATTCTTGCCAAGAGCTTGGCTCTTTAATTCTGAGTTTGAGGCACTGTCTCTTTCAGAACACTGTCCTAGAGAAGCTGTGGACTGGAAATAAGATAAAAAAGCAGCCTTTGCTTATTTTTCATTGGATTATGCTATTTTGGGGGCTGGTCCACGTGCTGAAGGTGACCACGGCAAAGGTTTATGCAATCTCTTTAATGAGAAAATCAGTCTTTTCATTGGCAGTTGCTATTAGAATATGAACAGTTTACCTAAGCCCTCTTGTTTTTATGAATTTCTCCTCTGCCATGCAAGAGTTGTGCACACTCCTAGGCCTGGCATGTTTTCAGCCAGTACAGCCATTTCAAACACAGGTGGAGGCAGTGCTCTGTTTCCTTTGAATAATGGGCCTCCTGTTCATCTTCCAGCATAATGATTTATGGCTCACTCTTCTGACAGCTCTGCCAACTGTAGTGACAAGGCTGCAGCCCACCTTCAGTGCCACGTACACTTTGGTATCTCTTCACTGTCATTCTTTCTGCTCCTTCTAACATCACACACGAGCTCACTCATTTAATGGGACTTTTCCTCTTGTTTTAACACTCAAGTTGTACTGAGTGGTCCCGAGGCTGACAGCTTTCTGCCTGAAGGATCTGAGACAAACATGCCAGCCAGTGATGTTATTCTGATAGCATTCCCCAACACCACGCATCCTTGGTAGGATGGACAGCCGCGTGCCTTTGAAGGAATGGTAAAGCAGCTCAATTGGTCTTCAGTCAAAGAGTGGCAGTTTCCAGAAGTTCTAACCATAGAATCATAGAACCATTAACACTGGAAAACACCATTAAGATCATCTAGTCCAACCATCACCATAATGCCCACAGGGTGAGAAGATAAGCTACTCTTGAGCACTGCTCACCCTGGGCCAGGCAAGCGCTTACACTAAGCCTCCAGTAACAGTCATTGTTTGTGACTTGCCTTTAATTTCTACCTTTAGTATTAAGCTGCAGATTGCTGGAGACTCAGTGCAAGGTGATGAATGCTTCAATTCCCATAAAGCTTCTGGGTGTAACAGTGAAACTGCCTGTCCCAAGCACGGTAGAAGACACGCGCAGTAGTTTCCAGAGGCAGTCTTCTTAAAGCAGATAGTCTTAATCCAGCTGAGCTATTTCTTCCTGAATTTCAGAATTCCAGATTTCTAAATAGTCCTCCTCCTTCCTGGAGGAGGCAATTCCAATAACTCACGCTGTGGATCAGGAGGCAACAAGTAAGCAGGAGATGTGCAGTAGGTATTATTTATTTGCATATCTTTATAAAAGTGTCCTTTTGAAGCAAGGAGTTGTTTCAGTTTGTACTGTAGGACTGAAGCGTTGAAAGACTTCAAGACTCAGTGTTATTGCCCTTTGCCTTTTGTTACTCCAGAGATTAACAGTGGGAAATCACAACCAATATCTTTCTCAGTTCATCCTATTTAACATACAAGCATGGATGCTTCAAAGTTATAGCTGCCTCTTCCTTGTTGAAACACCGTTATCTGTGATGTATCAGTATCTGTCTTTCAAAATCATACACAGTATGTATTCCATTTATCCTGTATTCATAATCCATTGCCACAGACTTCCTGTATAACCTTGGACGTATAATTTATGAACTGAGTTTTGTAAAGATGATATGTTGATTAAATTTGAAAGGCTAGTCACTAACTGTATTGATTATTCTGCTTCTTAAACCTCTTTGTCTTCATTCCTTATTTGAAAAAGAAAAGAAACAAGAAGAAGGGAACAATCACAGATATTAAATGTTTTTTGTCTGTTTGTTTTTTAGTTAATTTATGTTGCTTCCTGTCCAGAGTAAGGTCTTTGTTTTACTGTGTTTGTACAGAGCATAATTCAACAAATCTCTGGCAGAGGTGTGGATGGTACTTCAGGACATACAATTACTCCTGTAAACAATGTTATAACATATTCCTCATTTCTTAAAACTCCTACAAAGAGAGAGAATATTAATAACATCAATTCTAATTGAAATTTTGTCGTCAAATCACTAGTTTGGATTTAACATACTCCGAACTATTTATCCTCTTCATAGCTGTAGACCAGATTATTGATAGAACCAGAGAAAGGTTTGGGCTGGAGGGTACCTTGAAGATCACCCATTTCCAACCCCTCTACCATGGGTAAGGATTCCACCCACAATATCAGGTTGCACAAATTTCCATCCCAATCAGCCTTAAATGCCTCCAAGATGGGGAGCCTACAGCTTCTCTGTGCCAGCACCTCACCACCCTGAGTAAAAATCTTCTTTCAAACATAAACCTCTCTTCTTTTGGATGCGCTGACATAGCGTCACACAGGCACCTCTTCCTGTGAATTCTTCACATGGACATAATCCCAAATCCACAGGGGAAATTCATGGACCCTGCTCTCCACACCCTCTGTCCCCCAGCACACTCATGCCCCACGTAGCTGCTCATCCTCCTCCTAGTCCAGGAGGGACAATCCACCCTCACCAGCAAGCAGCGTTAGTTATTCCTGGTCCCTTCACCCTCTTCTCCTGCAGCTGGGCCTGGCTTTGCCTCTTCAGTTACTCCAGCAGTTATCAGTGTTTGGTAACCTCCTGGACTGCTGGGATTGTGGACGTCTTGCATAAGGACATAGATAACCTCTAAAAGCAACCACCCATGAAGCTATTAACACGTTTAGTTCAAACACATCTCAGGTACAACCTGCACTCCCCAGTCTGCAGTTCCCAACATTCTAAATTATTTTCTCTGACAACCATTTTTCAAGAGCTTTTATTTTGCCCTTGAGCATTCACCAGTGATGTGCTTTTGTAAACATTACTACTGCAGGTAGTTCTTGCCATCATTTTCGCCCTGTGCTGTTTTGATGGGATACTTGAAAGCACATTCAGTAATTTCTGCTCAACATCCCTGCTTCCATTTCAGTAGGATGTTAGGCCAGGTTCTAAATTTAAACTGATCTGTGTATTGCTTTTCTTTCCTCCTTCTCTTTGTTCTGCTCCTGATCTTGCTTCCCATGGGACAACATGACTTTTGCAAAAGCCGTTCTAATGCCTTTCCAGCTCACACTCAGTGCACCGCCAGCTAAAATGAAGGCTCAAAGAAGAAGGATGAGAATTCAGAAAACCCCACTCAGATGTCTCTCACTTTACTTTAGTGTGCCTTTAAATTATGTACATTAACATAACCCATCTTGGAGAACCAGCCAGTTCTTTGCATTTAAAAAATGCTAAGTAATGAGAAACAGGTCTTTTTTTTAAAAAAAGGGGACCCATTAATGCTCCTCATCTTTTAACAAAATGAAAATCAAACAAGAGTTCTTTGGAAATATCACATGTTGCCCACATACCTTTCCTTGCTTTGCTCTTGACAGAAAGAGACCAAAGCCCAGCCAGACACATGAACCACCTAGTTGCTTCGTGTGTCCCTGTAAAAGCCAATCCTGATCCTGGCTGCAAGTTTGTGCTATTAAAATGCTGTTTGAAAATCTGCTTGCACTCCTTGAAAGATACAGTGAGAGAGACTGCCTGTTAGACATCCAGGAGAAGAGACTGCTGATGCCAGCTTAGTAATTCCAAAGAAAAAGAGAACTCAGCATCAGCAGGGCCACAGCAGGGTGAGCAGTCTCACAGCTCTCATGACCATCATTCACAAACCCTTACAGGGCTTCTGCCAGCTGAGAGCTTCCTGAGTTCATCTGAGTGCCTCTCACTATCAGCAGTGGCTTCCCACACATGGGCTGGTGGAAGGGATCAGCAGTAGAAACCTATCTTGCACACCTTGCAAGGGTGAACAGCACTGAATAGGAATGAGCACTGTGCAATATGGCTAAATCACACACCATGTCCTTATCTTTAAATTGGAAGGATATGGTTTTGAAGAGTGGACTATTTAGTGGAAAAGGAATTTGTTGGATGGTCAGAGCCAGAAGGTTGTGATCAACAACTCTGTGTCCAGGTGGAGATTGGTCATGGTTGGTGTCCTTCAGGGATTCATCTTGGAAGCAGTGCTCTTCAGCATCTTTATCAATGACACTGACAGTGAGATTGAGTGCACCCTTAGCAAGCTTGCTGATGACACTAAGCTCAAAAGGGCAGTTGGTATGACAGAAGGAAGGAATGCAGTCCAGAGGGACTTGGACTGTCTTGAATTGTGGGCCCTGTACAGACTGGGAGAAGAATTCCTTGAGAGCAGCCCTGCTGAGAAGGATTTGGGGGCTTTGGTGGATGAAAAGCTTGACACAAACCAAGAGTGCGTGCTTGCAGCACAGAAAGTCAACTGCATCATGGGCTGCATCAACGGAGGGGTGGCCAGCAGGGAGAGGGAGGGGACTGTCCCTGTCTCCTCTGCTGTCCTGAGGCCCCATCTAAATCTTTTTCACACTGAAGCATTGACACGGGCTCTGTGAGCCTCAGCAGCAGAGTAATCTTTATGGTTCTCAAGGCCAGGGGAGAAAGGCTGTATTTTTGCTTGACATTGAAGACAGACTGTCTGTAATTGTTCCAGTGACGTTATCTGCTGCGTGAAGTCGTGTTCAGATTAGTCAGCACAGAGAAACACTGTGGCTGTGAGTGAAAAACTCCATCAGCACTCTTATGGATTTCCTTGCTTTTCTTTGTGAGGCCCCTGAAAGCTGTCCAACTCAGAAGCCAGGGAACTTAACTGTGGTGCTGTAAAGAAAATAAAAGAGCTGTAAGCATGATGACGGTATCTGTCAAATCACATAGCGGCAATTAACATTCAGATCACTGGCTGTTAAACGCGTAAAACAAGTGGCTTGTTTGATTACTGGGGCAAAACCAGGTCACATAAACTGAATAAATATTTGTTCTGCTGTGCAATAAGTAGCTTAAAGATTTATTGTCTCCTTGGTCTGCTGTTTTTGTGATCTGTCTGCTTTGCAGCCACATGAGCTTTAATCATGCAACATCCCACTGCCTGTGCATTCAGTTTCTTCGGAGAGATGCATCCTGGTCTGTGCCAGCCTGAAACAGCTGCTAGCAGAACCCACCAGCATCAGCCTCCCCCAGGGAAAGATCTAAGTGAATGCCTCATCCTGGAATGGAACAAGAACCTTTATAAAGTCAGTATCCTCTTTACAAAAGACAGCACCACTGCAGCTGCCAAGACCCTGTGCCAGTGGGAGCAGATGACAGCCACAGGCAGGGATGGCAATGCAGCAGGCAATAGGCTGGAAATAGACAGGAAAGCACTGATTTTGGTTCGCTTTGTGTAACTTCTCATGGACCATCTCAGGAAAGCACGATGGATGATTTAATGAATCTTTATGAGTGTGTGGGCCCTACCTTCCAGTGGGTGAGATCTGTTTCACTCCAGCTTTGTCTCACATTATAAAGAAGTAAAAATGTGCTCTTTTGGTACATTATATTTCACAATAAAAGCTCTGACAGCTGAAATAAAGCTGTTCATGGATTTATTCTTTTCAAAAGTACACGTTCAAGCTCATGGACAAGGAGAAGTTGTGGGAAAAGAAATAGAAGATTTGGACTTATAAGGAAAATAAGGAACAAATAATAATTTGCCCAGAGAGAAGGTGGATGCCCTGTCCTTGGAGTCATTCATGGTCAGGCTGGATGGGGCTCTGAGCAATCCGATGTAGCTGGAGATGCCTCTGCTCAATGCAGGGGAGTTGGACTAAATGGCCTTTAATGGCCTATTCTGACCCAAACGATTCTGTAAATGTACAATTCTATGAACATAAGGAACAATTGATAATAAAGCAGGAAGAGGATGGGCAGATGACAGGTCATAGAACACCAAGATTGACAGCCATTTGTTGCTGTCTGTTTTCTGCGTCAGCTGAGCAGGACTCAATGGTGGACAGTCATTAGTAGTTGGGTTCTGTCTTTCAGGACAAGACAGTGCCCACAGCAAAACATTGTACCTGGCTAAGGACTTGCTGATGGCTCCAAAGCACCTGTCTGTACTTCTGAGGCCAAAGGAGAGGAAGGTGTTGTTAAGACATGGCTTCACGTGAAAACTCTTGTTTACTTGTGCCTTCACATCTCACCTCTGCATCTCTCTCTGCTTTCTCCTTTCCTGCAAGTCACTGTGAGCTCCTGCTGTTCCTGCACAGAGGAGATGATCATGGAGAAACCCGTATGGAGACAAAAGAAACCTAAAGGAAGAAGAACAATGTTCCAGATTTCATGTGTTGGAGGAGCTCATAACTAAGGAAGAAGGAGCTAAAGAATATGGAAAACAAACATGTATGTGCTGGGTTTTTCTCCAAGAATTCTAAATACCTCTGATGAGAATTAAAAAAAAGGAAAATGTTAAAAATTGGGCATAAGGCTTGTGAACTGTCTGCTCTGTTGTGTTACTCTTCTAGTACGTGTCAGACTGTGATAATGTGGATAACAGGGTATTTATAGGATGTGCTAATTATACTGGTGACATAGGCAATGAAGCTAAATGGAGAACAGGTGCAAACTGGAGATTAACTCCAATGCTGTTGCTGGTGTTATACATTCTTCCAGATTCTGTCTTTTTCTGTTTTATGTTGAAACTATTTGCTTTTTGTGTCTTCCCTAAAGTTAAACTACGTGATTCTAACAAAGCATTAAAACTTTATCAAAGATGTTCAAATAAATGGTTTTTTTTCTATTTATTCTGTTATTCCAAGAGACTGACCTTGACTAACCTTGTCTTCAACATCATTTCTAGCTGAATGCTATGATGTAGCAGTTAAAATCCAATAAATACATATTAAGACATGACACAGAACTGCTGAAGGTGGTACTGGCCCTCCTGTTTCACAGCTACTGGAAGCAAAATCTGTCCTCAGGTCTCACCCCACAAGGACTTTGCCCCACCCCCTCTCCTGGGGCTGGTGCCCAGGTGAGTCCTCCACTTCTTGTTTGCAAGAAGTTTTGTTAGGCAATCAGTCCCAGAGTTCTTGAGGCACACAACTTTTGCTGAGCCTGCACAGGGAGTCTGAAAGCTGAGATGACTTCTTTATGAGTTGAAAAGTGTACCAGAGGTATGTGTCCATAATAAATTAGTTCTCCTCAGGATAAAGACTCTTCATGTGCACCAAAGCTAGGCTTGATTCATTAACTTCCCATGCTATTGATGAAAGACTTTAATTTTTTTCCTCATCTCACATAGTTTTATTAATTCCTAAATCAAATATACATTATTTTGTAGTTTCTCAACTGAAAACATACGCTCTGAGACCGATTAAAGTATGGGGAGCATTTCTCATTCTAGCAAACATATAACAAGATTATTGTTGATATTTTTTCCTCCTAGGAGTGTGCTTCAGTGCTGGTCTACCTTACTGAATATCCTGACACTGACTTCCTCCAATACATGGCTGTATTTAGCTGTTTGTCTCTAGCTATATACTTATTGTTTTGTTTAAATATTTCTACATTTTTATTTAAGAATCAGAAAATTCTGATCCAAAACAGCATTAATTACATACAGATTTTTTAATCTCCCCCAAAATCATCAGAAACAGAAGTGGTAAAGTATCCAAAGAAAGTTCTTGCAGTACTGGTGATGCCGCATGCAGGACTGACTGCAAATTGCACCAGAGAGCATATTCCAGTATTTCCGGATCAATTTTGATGACTCAATGGTCTGGATAATATTTGAAAAAGCAGATGGTCTCCTGAATGCTTCTTTTGTCCATCTCATTATTACTTAAAAAATCACTTTATATGGAGTAGATTGAATTTGCCAAATGTCAGATGCATTTCATTGCTGCTATTGGAGCTATAGTTATTATTATTAATAACAAAAATAATAAAATGGGAAATATCAACAGAAGTGACAGCATCAATAACAACACAGTTCTATGAATAATATACCCGGTTCTACTGCTTTATGAATAACATTCTGAAGAAAACTAGTCTTAAAACAACAGGAATAAAAGAACAGAGGATCAAAGAACATGCACCAGCTCACTACTTGATGTGGTCATTGTTTCACAAATGAAAATTTCACATGATGATATATTTTTTTTCCAAACGACCTTCCTTGAAACACAAATTTTAACCAATTGAATAAAAGTATGGGTTTTCCATATTTCCAAATACTTTTTGCTGAAAGCACAACTGTTAGGTTAATTGTTCAGGGTTCGTTGTTGCAAAAATTCTCTTCAGGAATCAAAGAAATTGAACATTTTGGAAAAGCTAAATGTATTGTTTGCAACATTAAGATTTTTAACTTCAAAGACTACTAATTTGGAGTGCGGCATATAGACTTAAATTGGAATTAATTGTTGTGATCCAGTAAAGGCAAGGATTTAATCTGGCCTCCACAACTGTTTGTTCTGTACTTCATTTCACTGGACAACGTTTCTGTTCTTAGATGTTTTTCAGAATGGAAGCATTTCCAAATCATGGAATGTTTATGAAACGAATAATCAGATTACCATCCAGCTCTAGATTTAAAGTTGCGGTACAACTTGTTATACCAGCAATTATCTATACAGAAATAATCTAACATTGTCTGTGTAGGCATTTTGCCAAGCATGGCAAAAGAGTTTCTGGTTTGGTGTTGTGGGGACTTCTATCACATTTAAGGTCAGGCAGTAACTTACATAATTTTTGCAACTACCACAAAATCCTGGGAGATGGATCCACAATGTGTATTTGAAGAGTTGTTCAGGAATTGTTTGACCACATTTTGAAATGCACACATTTTGGGAAAGTACTGACACTATTCTCTTTTAGTCTAGATTGCTCTTTCAGTCTCTTTCAAATGTAACATCAAACCACTTTCATGAAGATTAAATCTCAGCATCATTGGTTGTAAAATGTATGTTTTGCTAAAAATTCTTTTTAGACAGAAGTTGTGACCAAATGGCACAATAAATAAATGAGGAAATCACCTTCAGTGGAGCAAATCCTGTTGGTCTCCATTTAAGGGTTACTCATAACTGAGGCTATTTGGTATCCTCAACACTCTGCAGCTATGTAGAGAAGTTCTACATAAATATTGATCACATACAAGTGGGGGTTGGTTTTGAGGATCTCCAGCAGTCCCTTCCAACCTCCAAAAATCCTGTGATTCTGTAATTCTGTGAAGTTAGAAGTCATTGTAAAATACATGTGCATTTTTTTCTTTGTGTGTGTGCGTGATTACCATGTAAGTCCACACTCCACTCAACAGTAATAACAAAATAGTGTTTCGCCTTGTTAAAAAGACGAGAGGAGAGGAGAGGAGAGGAGAGGAGAGGAGAGGAGAGGAGAGGAGAGGAGAGGAGAGGAGAGGAGAGGAGAGGAGAGGAGAGGAGAGGAGAGGAGAGGAGAGGAGAGGAGAGGAGAGGAGAGGAGAGGAGAGGAGAGGAGAGGAGAGGAGAGGAGATCTCATTCTGAGATATGATGAGTGTTCCGTTTATTAGAACTCTGAATGACCTGAAACAGTGATAAATGAAAATGTCCATGGTAGAAGAAGAGATCTATCCTGCTTCTCTTCTGACAGCTAAAGTCCTGATTTTAAATAGATTGTTCTGCCTTCATTCTTTGAAGTATTTTCAATAATGTCCATTTGAACCAGGACTAAGTTTGGCCATGGAAATTCAATAAACTCTACTGATGCAAAAAATATATCTCCCATACTCTGGTGATCTATAGTAACAATTTCTTAGTGATACAGATAAACAAACAACTGAAAGCTTTAGGCTTAGATCAAAGTGTTCAGTTGCTTTCACATAACAGAACTCATCCCATTCCTTCATATGTATGAATATCTTCTCTTGTTTAGAGTTAAGACATATCTAACAGGCAGATGCTGGACATCATGCTGTAGTTTGATGCCTGAGCTGCAAAAGGATTGAACACCCTGAGGCATAAGAGGAAGGATGCTGGAGACGAGTTTGTCAGAGATAGAAAACCATGCTAGGAGCCAATAAATTCTGCAACATCATATTCATCTTCTAGATCTTTTCAGAGACCATCTGAATGATAGTCTATGGTGCTTCTTAACCAAGAGGAATAATTAATTCCCAGGTTTTTCCTGTTCATCCTCTCTGACCCAGCTTAGGGACCAGGCCACCATACACTGTAAATGTCCTTCAGTACCAAAGCCATTGGTGGTGGAGAGTCAGATCTCATTTGTAATCCCACTTCAGCCTCTTTTTTTTTTCACTTCACAGCAGAGTTCAACTTTTTATTTCTTAGCCTCTTATAAAAAAACTAGCTAATCACCAAAGCAGCACAGTTTGAATGATTGACAGATAACATCCTATGAGAGAATAAAAAGCTTCATTTTGGAAAGATAAGACAATAAAGATACTTCAACAAGAAGTCAAACAGCAGGGAGTGCTAAAAGACTCCCAGATCGTCAAGCCAGAATGGGTCTTTGTCAGCTGGCTTCATCACAAGTGACAGTTTCAGCTTAGAGTGTCTGATCATCTGCAGTTCATTCGTTCAACACACAAGACAACTAAGTCCAGTTACTAGGCCTAGTAAAATGAACCAACATATCTTCAGATCACTCAGGAGAGGGGTATATGAAGCATTTCACATAGCATTACATCTTTTTTTCTTTTGCAGTCTTTAGTCTCCTTTCTTTGAGATATGGCACTCAGACACCTGGTTATTGAAGTGCAGAGAAGAAAGGAAGCTACATTTCTTCCCAGGTTTTCCCCTCCTGACCTCTAATTTCAGAGGCTGAATTCTTTTCTTTGATATAAGCAGTAACTGTAGGGAAGTGCAGAGCTCAGGCCTTGGGCTATTGGATGATGCAAAACCAGAAGTTGCCCGGCTCTCACTGGCTGCCCACCAGGACTTGAAGAGGGATTATTTTATTAATAGCAGCCCAGGGGATGCTGTTAGCTTTCCTTTCCATGGACAACTTTCTGAATAACATGGCAGATACACATTTTGCTAATATGTTTACACAGTATAGGCTTTATACGCATCACTACGTGTCTTATTTGGAACACTAATGACCATCTTCAGCAGACTCTGATACATTTTGCTCCTAGCCAAGTGTTCAGGCATTTTCTCCTCCAGCTTTGCCACCTGGATCTTCATGTCCCAGAAGCCAGCAAGGCTGGAGGGTAGACGAAGCCCTGAGAAACATGGGTTAGTGGGCATGGTGAAGATGGGTCTATAGTTGGTAGTAATAGTAGTTAGTAGTCTTCTCCAACCTTAACGATTTAGTGATTCACAAGCATCACTGCAACACCACAGGCACCACTAGTGCTTTACCATCCACATTTCAGCCTGCTTTCGGGTGCTTGAATCCTTTTGTGGCTGCACATGAGATCATTTCAATTCAGTAGGCCCCCACAGTTTGCAGATACTTTAGGGCTCTTGTAAATCAGAGATCTGTACAGTAGCTGTGAACTTTAGCATTCACTGCCTTCTTCCACTGGGGAACAATTCTCAGTGCATTTGCTGGGGGACAATAATTTCTCTGTAAATAATGATGCTAATTTAGAAGAGTTGGTTGAAGCAGCAATAACTCCAGCTAAAAGAAAATAAGAGTAAAGCTTGATTTACATAAATATAATGAAGATAACAATTTCTCTAGCACAGTTAATTTTTAACATTACATGCAGACTAATTACAGTAATAGAAATATAAAATTGCTTCTCAGGCCCCAGGGAGCAGTTTAATCAAATGTGCTAAAATACAAAGAAAATATTTGTTGCAAAGAAGACAAAAGTTATTATTGAGACATTAGTGGCACTGTTTATCATCAGCAATGATGAAGAGGTGTTTTGTGGCACACTACTCTGCTGGCAGGAATGTCTCCGTGTTTGAATTCAGTTGAGACATGAAAGTGCTATTCCTGAACATAATCAGGAATCGATTCTCCGTGACACCACCGAGCAATTACCGCGCCATTAAGTTCCATTAAGGTGGAGACACTGCCAAATTTAGACTCAGCAATTAAAATACTAAATGAAAGTGTGTGATCCCCATACTTTCCCATCTTCTGCCTGTCAAAAAAGAGCTGTCAAATAAAATCAGAACTGTGAATTTTGACTGAAACTTGTGCAAATCAGAAGTTCACAAACTTTGCCCACATTTTGGCAAAGCTATGAGCCCTGGATGAAGTTAAAAAGCCACACTGCTCACTTCCAGAAATCACATGTTAATCTACTTTAACAAAACCCACAGTTTTTGTTTGTTCAATCATACGTTTTTCTACAGCTCTGTTCTAATAGAAGAGGTACCATTCAACTTCACTTTAATTGTTACGTGTAGAAGCTGTTCAAACAAAGATTTTCCCTGTGGAGTAAAAAGTCCCCAAGTAATCAGCAATCAGTATAACATTGTTCAGCCTGGGAAATGCGATAACTATCAGGGAAAGTGCTTGAAAGCAATTTGGGAAGCATAAAAGCAGAGCATCGCATGGTCAGATTTGGAAGTTAGTGGGTAGGTACTTATATTCTGTCAGATTATACCTGCAAAACATGTCCGTCTGATAGTACCTTTTGCTGGACAACCTTGTTCTGCTTCATACAGAAACACTGGGATATATGCTTGCATATCTCAGCGTAAGTGGTGCCACACCGTTGCAAAGCATCAGCCAGCTGGCTCTCAGCATGCTTGATGCTCTCTAAGAAGCTACATAGAGGAGTGCAACAAGGAAACAGCTTTATTACCTTCAGACAACAAATGCAAACAGTGTATGGAGTAGGGCTGACTTCTCACAGAGCTCTGCCAGGACTCCAGACAGAAAGCAGAGCTGGGTTGTGGTTCTGCAAGAGCTGCCCAGCCACTGCCAACCAGCATCACTGATGTTGTGCTGCTGGGGGTCTCCTCCTACTAAAATCTCCTTGTGTTTTCAAGCTAATTCACTCTCTCCTTTTTTAACTTTCATCAGTCTGTAGATGCTGGAAACTGCACACTGCATTCACTTTGTGTTAAGAATGACAACATGACCACAGAAATGACCTGGTAGATTGTCCATCCAGATAATAATTTTACTTCAAGCACTGAAAAAAAGGGGGGAAAATGTGCCAGAATATGTTCATAGTTAGATACTGATTTTTTTTCTATATCCCTTTCAAAAAAAATGTATGATTTGCACTTACTGGGCTAAATTTAGACAAGATAAACACCGTGTTTTTCCTGGAGCTGCAGTTTTCTTCAAGAGCATTATATTGAATGACAGAGACTTTTCAAGCTTTGATATAATGAAGTTAAAAGAGGTTTTCTGATCTTGGCTGTGTCACCTTTTCTCTTCCCTGCACTTCAGGTCTGAAGGTTTTAAAATAGACTGAAACAACCCAAAAAACCCACACCCAGGATGGAGTTATTTGTAACCCTGCCATTCCTCCCTCATCTCCCACAGTCGTGCCAGCTCAAGTCCCGGTTATGCAATTGCCATGTCACATCACAGCCAATTTACAAAACAGATTGCACTGCCAAACAGGTGTGTGGGCTTTGGTATAGACTGTTTGAAATAGATGGCAGCTTACAGAGATCTATCCATATAAGTGTGCACGCGTATAATGAGAAACAATTAGATGAAAATAAAACGTGTGTGAGAATAAAATGTTATGGTTTGAGGCTCACAGAAAGAAGCTTAAATGCACCAGGAGTGAAAAACATTAATGAAGCGTTAACTATAGCTAGCTTCAAAATGGGGGTGTTACATCTTAATTTCAGGCTTTGAATCAGCATAGCATTACTCCACACTTAAAAGCTGAAAACAATTTCTTATTCTACGCTTTATATGGATACAATCTGAGAGCATGAATTTAAGCATACACGTAAACATTTTACTGAGCTGCCAATAGGATACTCTAATTGCAGGGAACCTGTGTTTCTGCAGTCAGCAGTGAGTAACTTTCTGATAGGCAGCAATTTATGCCAACATGAATTTAATGGAAACTCCACTAAAAATATATACATTTCTGAATGCAATTCCCTATTTTGTGTAGTGCTGACAGCTTCACTTCTTGCTGTTCTTCAGTGCTTTTCATCAAAATGAAAATCAAAGCATCTCTTCAGGAGATCCGCTTTCCCATATGATTTCTTGTTTCTGAGCTTGATGCAAATAATTTTGGCAGAGAGAAATGAATAAAGTGTTTATATTCAATAATAGGTTGCGTACATCTGGTTGTGTACCAGAGATAATTGAAATTCTGTGGAAGTGAAGTTCTCAGGCTCCATTCTAATCATACTCTCTCATTGAATTATGAGATGATTGCATATTTCACTTGGAGGGAAGGCAGTAAACATAGGAATTTGGGATCTGAAACTAGGGGGAAAAAAAACATAAGTAGAAATGTAGGAGATATTGATAGTACTTGTATCACATGATGGAGCTTTTTCCTCTTAATATGTTATGTATTAAGAATTCATTCATTCCTAGGTAGTTTTAATGTGAGACACCATGTTTACAGGTGTCAGAGTCTCCCAACTGCTACCTCCAGCTCTGGTTTAACCTTCTCTCCGATGTGAGGGCCAAGGTATCAGGTTGTCCCAGGCTGTGGAAAGGGACACCAAGAAATCTGTCCTAGAGACACCAAGGAAGTTTTGTCCAGTAGACCAGTAGATTAGAGATCTGTCCTTTTGTGCAAGAGAGTGGGCAGAACACCATGTCCCACAGCTGACAGTGCTTGAAAAAAGTGATGTCACATTCACCTTCATGACACAAGTTAGACAAAACAGAGAGTTGTGTCAGCCCTTTCCCATTTTAACAATCTTCTCTGACTCTTAGGGCCTCCTGAACACACTGTTTGTGTTGTCCTGCAGCATTTTCAGTTGACCACAGATCCTAAAGAGAAATCTTTTACAGGTATCAGCCTCATTGGTGTGTGCTTAGAGCACTGGTTCAGATTTGGGTCCTCCTTTGTTCATTATTGCCCGGGAGCAATTGAATATAGCAGTCAACAGTTTAGAATATATTCCCAATGCTTGTGGTTATTCAACTGTTAGCCACTATGTTGCCTGTGTTTGTGTTTGCCACCTTCATTGGTAGGCCAGAAAAAAAAGAAAAAAAAAAAAAAAAAAAAGAAAAAAAAAAAGAAAAAATTATACTGTTCTCTTATGAATCATCCGCCCCACAAAACTGCCTCCTTGACTGGCAGTTGAGTTTGTTAGTCATCCATCTTTTCAAAATTGTAGGTGGCAATTATCCAGTGTTTCCTCTAGGTGTCAAGTCATACGGATAATCCCCTGAGGTGTTTCATTACACCCACTGGAACTGCTGTGTTTTTGATGTCCTGAACCTTCCAAAGCAGAAGGAGTGTTTTTACTTCCAGGCTGCAACTACAAAGTTTTGTTACATTTCTGCAGATTTTACCCAATAGTTTTACAACCCATCCAGTCTCTGTCAAATAACCAGAAGCCAGCAATACCATCTGTGTTGATAAACACTGAAGTATCAGGCAGATACTCTGGCTCTGTGTTTCTACTGAGAGAAGGGTGGAAATTGCAGGGTCCCAGGCAGACCTGGGAATGGCTTCTCAAACAGAGTATTGCCTTCTGGAAATGCAGTCCTCTCTTCTTCAGGTGAAACAAGTCCATCTCCCCTAGCTCCTCCTTCATAGCAGAGGCTCTCCAGCCCTCTGATGATCTTTGTGACCCACCTTTGGACTCTTTGCAACAGCTCCACATCCTTCTTTTGCTGTGGGCCCCAAATCTGGTTGCAGTACTCCAGGTAAGACTTCACAGACTTCCTCCAATCTCCTTAATGAGATCCTCTTCACTGAGGAGCATCTTGCTCTGCAGCACTTCACCTCTCTTTGATCTGTCCAATACCTGGACCAGGAATTTATCCTCAGCAGACTGTAGGGCTCTCCTGGGTTGTTTGCAGCTCACCATGATTCTTTCCCAGCAGACACCAGGGTGTCTGGCATCCCCCATCAGTATGAGAATGAGCAACACCTCTTACAGCTGGAGCAGGAAAGCCTCATCAGCAGGTTCCTTTTGATAAGATGGCCTGCACTATACCCCAGCCACCAGATGTGCTTCACTGATCTGGTGCCAGATTCCAACCCACAAGTTCTCAGCCTGAGCACGGTAGTTTTTAGAGGCACTTCTTGACACAGAGGGCAGCTCCCCCAGCCCTCCTGCCTTGCCTCTCCATTCTGAAACTTTGTTGCCCTCAATAGTAGTGTTCCAGTTGCGCAATTCATGCCACCATGTTTCTGTGATAGCACTTAGATCAGAACTTCCAATTGCATCACAGTTTCCTTCTCATCCTGCTTATTTCCCATGCAGCATGCACTGCATGCACTGCTGTAGAAGCATCCCAGCTGGGTTATCAGCCCATTACATTCTTGAAGGTGCACTCCCAAATTCCTCTGGGACAAATCTGAGGTTTTACTCCCCTGCTTTCTATAGTGACAGCGTTCCCTGGTTCCTCTCTGTCACCCAGCACATTGCCTTCCTCCATCAAATCTATTTTAAAGCTCTGCTGATCAGAGCCATGAAATTTTTTGCTTGCGCTTGGTTAGCAAACAGGATAATAATATGCTGGATGAACTATCAACCTCAGGGTTAAGTTTCATGTTAAAATTAATGAAATCAAATATAATATATGTGTTCGAAGTGATACCAGGGTTTCAATGTGAAATGACAACTCAGATATTTATTTCTTTAATAATTTGTGTATATCTTGACACTTTTTCTGTCCTGTTTTTTTTTTGTTTTTGTTTTCCTGAAAGCAGTTTAATTGCTCTTAATCTTTTTATCAGAGGATGTATTAGAATTCATCTAACTAAAGGTGTTGTAGAATGTGAATGACTTTACTGAAGGATGAAAAGAAAGAGGAATGATTGAAAAAAAAAATGATTCTTTTTCTTTTCTTCTCTTTTTTGAACATTTGCTTTTAAGGGAAAAATAAATGTTCTTTGCCTGGGAATGTTAAAGAAGCAAGGCACCTTTTCTAGCCCATCTGCCTCATGTACATCAAAAAATGAAGGAACTATTGGATACATATTACTCTGGTTAAATCCTAACAGTTTTTGCCAGTGAGAAGTGGTGAACTATCTCATAAAGAACAAAAATGACATAGTTTTTGAAATAGCATTAGTCTTTAAAATGATGTCCATTTGCCACATTTCCATTTAGCTTAAGGACAGCAGAGGAATTGTTATCAGGTGAAAGCTGGAATACATTTTTCAGTCACGTAATGCCTGCCTATGAACTGGAGAACCTTTGATCTTTGTGTGTCTCTGCCAAGATCGATTTTCTTATCTGCCGAGATAAAATGAATTGTAGGCACAAGGAAGTATTGGGAGTATTCACTTTTAATTTTATTCCCTCCAGCATTTGACCAGTGTTGCATCATTCAAACATAATGGCTGTTTAAGTGATTTTTGCATTGCTATGGTGATGTTTTCTTTCTCTCGTGTTTGGTTTATTTGTTAGATATGTAGATATTTATTTGTTTGTTTGTTTTCCAAAGGATTTTAGACAAAATGAAGTTTTGGGTCGTGCAGATATGGACAACTCTGAGATAAAAAGCAATATTTCCAAGTAGATGCTTTTAGAAAAGTCTTTGAGGCATAAAAATGAATGATTTTTAATGCACATGTACTTGAAACTAATGCATATAATATATGCACTATCCAGATCTGAAACAAAATACCAAATGTCCCAAAATAAGGCAATTACATTTTGTACTGTCTATTGAAATTTGTCTTCCAAAACAAGTTGTCAGTCACGACAGCGTTTGAAATAGTCCAACTGCCTTTGGCGTTGGAAAAACGGTTATGTAAATAGATACATTTAATGATGAAGAGCTCTCTGGAAACAAAAAGAGCAAATTCTAACATTACAAAGAAGTGGGCACTTGTGAGGCATAGTTCTCCATAGGTGTAGCAGTTCACACAACATTATTAGGATACAAGAGGAAACATCTTAAATGTGTATAGCTCTTTCTTAGTACTCTGTTGCTAAAGCAACCATCATGCTCTAAGTTCATTCATATTTGTGAATATTCTGTACAGAGGCTGGGGCAATTTTGTCCTCTTAGCTTGTTCATAATAGACATTATTCATATCTCTGTTGCACTCAGAACCTGCAGTTTAGGAGCTTCTCAGAATAAAAACTGAAAAAGATGTAAATTTTAGTTTCATTCCCAGTTCACCAAAACCATGACCAAAACATAAGATATGAAACAACACACAGAATGAGTATGTACAGGCATTGGGTGGCTCTAATCAGCATGGAAGATATTAGTACCACTGCACAGGCAGTACTAATGTTGTTTTCACTATGACAGAAAACTCCTAATCAAGGAGGATTTATATGGAAAAGAGAAAGTATGGTTCTGTGGATCTGTTCTTCAGAAGGAGCTCCTAAACACCACGAGCAGAAGAGAAAACAACAGAGAGCTGACTGAGAAAGTGCTGAACAGTCGATAAAGGATATTATATGCCCAATATTGGACATATTTGCTCAAACTGAATGGCAGTAAAGCCTCTGAATACATTAATGTGTTGACAGAATAGTCTGGAAACCACAGGTCAGAACACGCTGTGAAGTAATGGAACAGAAAGAGAACGGGGATTTATGTCAGCAGAGAATCTGGCTCATGGTCTGTTCTATTTTTCAAATCACTTTTAATGTTTGTTTGCATGTTTATTCCAAACCCACTTGCAAAGATGTAATTAGAACATTTTCAGAGCGAGTACTTTTTTTGACAGATGAGCTTACAGGATAAATAGAATTTAAGTGACCAAACAGGCTTCAAGGGACACAGTTCTCTTCTGTTTTGCAATCATAAATTGTTTTATAGTTTTAACATCACAGATATGGTGCTCTTTGCACCACCGCATTCTGCTACTGAGTAAGGTTAGACAAATCAGTCAGTGCAGGAAAGTGAGAGACCAGCTATCGGAGTCCTCTTTACAAGTTCATGTGGCAGAAACTGAGATGATTACTTTTGTATTTCTTACTGTAATATTGTGCCAGAACACAGAGGAACATCAGTAAGGAAATGTAGAAACTCTTTAGGTGAGACAAAGTATAAGAGACGTTAACTGGCTTAATGGAGTGTACAGACAGAACATGACAGAAACTGGTATAATCATTGGTTACTTGCAAAGTTTGTATGGTATAACATAATCAAGTGAATATAACTCATGATAGTAATACAGTCATGGAAATGAAATGGGAAGCGATGATGTCAGTTTGGAATATGTGTAAAGGATCCAAGTAATGCTCCTGGTATGGTGAATTATCCTTCTTCCACTCATCATTCAGAAAGCTCAGATCAAAATACTGGTTGCCACTAACACTATAAATGTGCCTTGTGCAAACAGAGGAAAAATAACCCTTGTAGATATTGGAAAAAATAAAGGTGATCAAATTGGACAAAAAATGAATAAGAAATGCATGTCCATGAACTTTTTTTCTGAGCATCCACCTTGTACTGCTGCTTTAACATATTCACCTAAAAATTCCTTTGAGTGATACAGAAAATGAAGAACAGTATCTCTCAAAATAGCCAGTGCTCTTTAGAGAGTTTGGACCAACTGTGTTGATGTGAGGCAGGCTGGGAATCAGGGAGCAATCTTACATACTTATTTGTAAGTTACTGGCATCATGTTTCCTGGTCAAGGAGCAGAGAAAAACTTTCCCAGCAATCCTCACAAGTTGTAAATTATGGATGTAGCTCTGCAAACCCTTGAGTTTCAGGCTGAAAGTTAAATAAAGCTGAAGGAATGACATTTTCTCCCTCTTTTCTTTAGTATTTTGATTCTCTGCACAGATCCTTACACCCGTGACTTTTACTGAGCTCTTCCTGTATTGTAACCTTCAACTCCATACAGACATGCAGACTTAGAGCGTTTCTGTTTTTCCACTATGCTCTTACTACTTTGAATACTGTATGTGTATTTCTCCTAAATATTGATCCTTCCTCTTTTCTGGGCAGTCAGATACACTTATGCATTATAAATGTGAACATTCGTGCTGCTTTTTACATACAAATAAGTATTTTTATCAGGAAGAATTGCTGCATCTTTTTCAGGCATCTCTCTCACCTGAATTGCCTTTGGGAAGGGTCAGCCACAGGTCTCTCAGCAGCAGCCAATTCAGATCCTATTAGCAGCCTTTCAGGCAAACTTCAGCAGTAACACTCAGGCTGCTGGAGCTCCTCCACAAGAAGCATCTCCTTGTGAAAGCAATCAGCCCCACAGGCAGCTTGCACGTGTCACCTTGTTTTGGATGTGACGGATTTCATGTCTGGGACACTGAAGTGATTGACACTTTACGCCTCAGGTCTGACAGAGCTGCCTGCCCATCCATGTGCATAGAGTGGTGGCATTGCCCACAGCACAGCACCTGGAGCCAGGTGGGGTCACTCATTCAGCCTGACAGTTGTGTCATGATAGATGCATCAGAAGTTTCCACAGCCAGCAAAATTGGAATGACCATAGTTTGGTCATCTCAGTTTTGTTCATCTTCAATATTGTCTTCTAAAGGTACAATCCCTTTGTGGAAGTATGTCTTCTTAGTTTAGTCCAATGATAAGGCCTCTAATAGCATCACCTTTTAATAATGTCATATTGCCCAGAAAATTATCTGTATTCCTCAGTTTTCATTACCTTAGGGCTGAGAGCATCTGTTGTGCTGACAGCAGTTCCAGTCAGCCTGATGCTGTTCCGGGCTAGTTACTCCTTACAGCATCTCTGCTAGAGAGACACGACCCAGGCTACTGCTGGCAGTGCATGCTCAGGAGGCAGCATGCCTCTAGTTCTAGCTGCTGTTTAATTAAACATAAAACCTCCCAGTATAAATAATGAACTAACTCTGTGGTGAGCAGAGGGGGAAGCATCTGCCAGAAACTTTATCCCTCCATCTCATCCAGTGATTCATATTTCACTGTTATATTACAGTGCTATCCCAGAGCCAGATCACACTTACCCCTCTCTCCTTCTATGCCCTGAAATGGTTGCTGTGTTTTTATCTTCCTTCCTCACTCAGTGAGTCCAACATTATGAAATGGGAGCATGCCTGGAGACGGTCCTGTCTCATACACCAGGCTCTGTCCAGGCTCTTGCTGGAGCTGCTGTTGTGTGAAACAGGTTATCAGTGTCATATATCTCCACCAGCAAGCTGGTCAGCAGTGATGGCTGGTGTAGTGAAAATATCTGCCCTAGGGATCCACCAGTGTATTTACAAAGTGCATGAAGAAGAGGTTATTTGCTCTTTGCTGCCAGAGTCTTCGGTCTCTGATACATTCCGTAAGCATCACTTAGTGGCTGTGTGTTGGAATGTGGAAAGTGCATATGGTATCACTGGCTTGCTGTCTAAGAAATGAAGCCTGATTGAAAGAAAATAGAATTACCAAAGATTTGTATTAAATTCCACTAAATTAAGTCTTCCCCTTAGAAGACAAAATGCCACTCATGCTGGCAGAGCAACACAGAGCAGCAGACACCATAGCCAGGATACCCATGTGTCTGGCAGGGCTGTGAGCATGGGGAATCAACCCAGCTGGGAGCACACCTGGTACACCAGAGAGCTGGTTCAGTCAGGCAGGATCCAGGCATGGCCGCCTGCAACCTCAGAAGCACATCTGGGAGCTCCACAGTGGGGAGCACTGCCCTGGGGCCCCCACACAGGGTGCTTGGTAGGTGGAAGTAGGAGTCCAGGAACATCCCAATTGGTTCTCACTAGCCCAACCCAGATGAAAAATTCCCTTCTGAGCCCACATTTGACTTAGAACTTTGAACTAAGTTGTACTAACCAGTGCTGGGAACATTTTTCTTAGCAGCCATAAATCTACGTAACTTCTTACCTATTTGAGGCCAATGACTAACATTTCTAAGTAATAATATAAAATACAGCAGAAGCAAACAAACAGGCTGGACAGAAGGCCCTTTGTTTCTCTGCACTTGGGCTGTTGCTAGCTGGGTTATGTCACTGACTCAGACCAAACCATTTGCTGTGCACAGGTTCGATCTTTTGGACCACACTCTAGGAAAACTGTTATGCAGCTGAAAGGGAATAGCCACTACTGAGTAGGCACACAACAAGGACCTTGTGAGTATTTAACAGCAAAATTGAAATATCTCACTAATTTTGACTGGATGCATTCATCTGGACTGTTTCAGATCACTAATTAAATGAACGTGATGCAGAGAGTCAGGTATTTGTGCTGGGATCAAGGCTTAAGATCTGCCTTCAATGCTCAAGCAAAAAGGAACTATCAGTCACCTCAGTGGATGGCTTTTTTTCTCTGTTGTGCTTTCAGCAGTAGATTTTTAGGTACCTGATACAAACACTAAAATGAGAGGTAAAAAGTTACAGGTACCTGTAAATATTGTTCTTGCTTGAAAAAAGTTAAGTGTAGTTGTTAGCAGAAAGATCACAGCAAAACTGTGAAGGCAGAGACCTCAGCAGCTTCTTGTCTGCAGGGACAATTTCATCTTGTAACTAGTAATCTATTGTCTAGGAATTGAAGATTCACCATGGCTTAATATGAATCATAATCATTTTCCCCTTGAGAATAAAGAACAAGGAGAGAATAAGCAAAGAACACGGGCACTATTCCCCTATCTTAAATACTTGTCAGTAAGTGTCTGTTTCCCCTCTCTTTTTGTGTATGCAGTCAGAGGAATTTCAGCACAGAGGAGTGACTGAAGGCTGCCAGTTGAGTGAAATCTCTAAGTCATCTGTGAAAAAATCCACAAAATTATTTGCTGTGCAAAGTATTATACAGAAAGTATTTTTCGCATCAGAGAGTACCAGAGTGGACTCAGAAGAGGAAGAATCACTTGTCTGGACCCACCAACCACACTCTTGTCAAGGTAGTGCCAGGCCTGGCATTTCCAATGGCTCAACTGCACAGGGTCCTTGTCAGACCATTCATTTTCCCATCCTGTTAAAGGAAAGATAAGATCACACCTCCTTCCCTTATCTTCATCACCAGTAAAGATTTTAAACCACATCAGCCATGATACCAGCCCCTCTGGGTGGAAATCAAATCACTAAACACCACTTTTGAGTCTACCAATTTTCCACCCAATTACTCATTCACTTACCCAGACCTTATTTGGTTTGAGTGACTTGTAAATGTGAAGGTACACAGTATCCATTGCTCTTCCCTCATCCACAGAACAAACAAGAGAATCAGGTTGGTCAGGGATGATTTGCTCTTGGTAAATCAGTGCTAGATGCTCCCAGTCACAATCTTTTCTATCCCATGCCTGAACACGTATCTCCACAGATTGAGGTTAAGATGGCTATCCTCTTCTCGTCTTGAAAAGTGATGTAGCATTCACCCTTTCTTCAGCATCAGAACAACCTTTGAACATTCTGACCTTTAAAAGAGGTTAGAGCGGGGTCTCCAGTTGATGCTGTCCACCTCTTTCAGCCTCCTGGGATGATGATATGGGCTTATGCATCTCTCTAAATTTCTTGAGTGGTCCCTAACCTAATTTTCTTCTGCTGTGGGCAGTGCTCCCCTCCACTGGACCCTGCCTCTCTTGTAGGTTATTCTCACAAGAAATGTATTTTCTTTTTCTATGAGTACTACATATTGTTCTCATTGAAGCTTTGGTATTTCCACACCTCAGCTTTCTAAAGAATTTTTTCAACAAAAACTTCCATTCCTTCTGAAAACTGTGGGATTTGCATTCAGTTCTTGTTGTTCATGCGCTGAACTGTTTGCAGCAGCCAGGAGCATTTGCCTGGCTCAGTGTGTTCTCCCTTCTGTGTGTTCATTGGCTTTTGCACCTGGAAGAATAAGCAAAAACAACCGAGAAGCAAGCTAGGATGTGACTGGGAGAAACAGCAGTAAATCAGCTTTCTTTCTGCATCTTCCTGAGTGAGATTTAGCTGTCTCTTCCATGAGCATTCCCCACCCAGAAGTACGGCAGTGAATCCCAAGATCCCAGGGGAAGAGCGCAGCGCAGTAGCCCCAGCTTTGTTTATGGCCAGAATCACATCCCCTAGCTCAAGGAACAATGTAGAAAGCAAGCACAATGCCTCTGAAAAACTTTTTTATTTTTATCTGCTCAGTATACAGATGAAAACTTGAGGAGCTGGACTGTGTCTAGGGATGCAAATGGCAACAACCCAGCTCATCAGTTTCTGTCACCTGCTGTCATTGTTATCCTGACACTTACAGATTCCTCTGAGGAACCCTGTGAACACATCTGGGATGTGAGCATAGTTCTGTTTCCTTCTACTTGCCAGGAAATGATGTTTTGCTTTTCCAGATACATGTCGGTGATGGTCAACACACACAGCTCTGATGCAGTTGCTTCACAGGAGCTGAGATCACTACAGCCATTTACTTTCCACCATTTGATTGATTCTTGCAGAATACCAAGGTTTTAGAGCCAAACTCATGTGACTATTGAACAAAACATGTACTAGAACCATATTTTTTTTGCTGAAAGGGTCACACTGTATTTACATCATATTCACAACTGAGCACATAATTATGCTCCATGTCAGTTTTTATGTAGATTCAGAGATCCCTGCAGTGGCCCACCGGCCTTTCTGCTTTCTGTAAATCAAGGGGAATGGAGCAAAATGCACTCACAACCCTCCTGCTTCTGCTGCCTCCACTGCCCCACAGCATTTGTACCCATGCGCTTGAGTGAGAAAGGTGCTGTCTGTGGGTGCACTGAGCACCCAGGCTCACTCCTTTTTCCTTTTCCCTCTCTGGCTGCTAACCAGCTGTCCTTGCCCTCTGCTATGGGGCAGTTATGAGCTAATCCGTATCTCCAAGATCACAGAAAGTTTGGAAAATGCAGCTTCTTCCTTGTGCTAGTCATGGTTGTGTCTTTCTCTTTCTACTAAACTGTGTCAGCACAGAGAAGGGGTCAGGCAGCACAACCAGAGGGCACTACTCACCATCAGAGTGCCTTCTCTGTATTCCTTTTTAGACTCATAATCTCAAAGGATTAACTCCCACTTGCTGAATGCTTGTTTTTACAGGCTAAAAAGTGCATGACATTCAATCAGGAGAGTGCACTGTTTATCTTGCCTGGAGAAAGAGCAACAGGACTGAAGAGAACTTTGAAGCTTGGTGAAGTTTTGGGGTCTGTGGCTTGTTCTCTGCTCCAGGAGCTTGGGAAAGGAGCAGGGATGCATTTCTATGCTTAAGCACATGAGTTCTTTAGAGAAAATAAGTCTCTCCATGGCACTTGTTGAATCGATACAGCTGATGCCAGCGGAAATCACTGCAGAGCCTCTCTCACCCCCACTGTGTTCCTCCCTGCCAGTTCCTCCCTGCTGCTGCCCCTCCATGGCCTGACCCCCAAACCAGTGCATCCCCTACCCTGATCTCCTTATCAGTGCTTAGAAAAAGATAGAGGCTGCCTGAGGTAAGAGGTAAGCATGTAAATGAACAACAACCAAAACCCAGGGCACTCTCTGAGAGAACACAGTGAAAACAGCTCAGCATCAGAATTCTTTAAAGAAATGGAGGAAAAAACCAAAAACTCTCTAAGTAGTCAAAGTCAGAATATCTTTTAAAGGAAATAAAGATGCCAGCCATAAGGAAACAGCAGTTTCTTACTACCTTCAGTTCCCGACTTTCCTTTCTTCTGAAGGCCTCTGCCTGGTAAATTTCAGATGAGGATCCTAAGAAGAACATACTTCAGGTTGATGTCCTCAGGAGTAAAAACAAATCAGTGAACTTCAGAGTGGAGTTGCTGTAATCTTTGCTGGGCATGCTGCTTTATTTCTTCCAGAGTCTTTGCCTCCTCCAACAGGTACCCTCATTCTTCATTTTAAAGTATAATGAGAAGAGAATTCATTTAGCTTAGTTGAAATTCTGACATCCTCTCTAATTTCTATTCATCAGCTAATTTGAAATTAGGCACTTGTGCATTATACCTTGTGCACTTTGACTGGCATAAGTAATTACTTTTCATTGCCACACTGGTGTCAGAAGCACATAATGTTTGGAAGCAATAGTGCAAAGAGCTTTCTCTTCTACCTGGAAGCAGAAAACACCTTGAATGAATTCAGAGAGGAGCAGTAGGCTGTGAAAATATCCTCAGTTATTTCTTTCTTGTTACACAGCCATGGTCACCAAGGCTTTTGGATCTATGTGGAAAAAAATGTAAAAGGCTACAATATTTGGATATCCTCTGTTGAAGATGGGCTGACAGTTGGACTAGACGACTCTAAACTGAATACTGAATTTGTATGAAGCTCAGACAGCTTTGGTAGAGCAACGAGTGACACTCTGTTAGGCAAGTGTCCTTTGTCATTGTAGAGCTGTCATATCTACAGAGGTCCTCGAGTTCTGTCTGCCAGAACAGTGCAGGTGCCTCAGGAACACCCCATCACAGGATGGATGTGGGCTGCTTGTAAATCTCTTCTGTAGATCCCACCTAATTTCTACCAAAATATCATGGGTTTATGGTTTTTGATCGATATTCCACATCACGACATCATGCAGTGTACTGAGAGTTAACGAGCACTGCACTTCTGTGGATTGTTGAAATTTCCAGTCAATAGGCCTCAGAAGAGATGAACTACGACTGTCAGAAGACTTTGTTTTTTCATTTCCATTTTCCACTCAAAGGGAAAAATAAAACTGGGAGTCATGGGTCTGCCTCTTTGCTCTCTGTGCTCCCTGGCCATTTCACCAACAGCATTAGAGTAAGGACTTCTGTTTTGGGAGCTCTCTTTTTCTCATTTTATTTGATTTATTAACTTCAATTCCAATCGTACTGAATTATTTTGTATTATCTCTCATTCTTCTATTGTATTTAGTAAGCTTTTTTATTTTTTTCCCCTTAGCTTGTTGCTGCTATTTTCCACATCTACATTCATTTTCATAAGTCTTCTCAAAACAGTCCTCTCTACAGACAACAGACACTGTTATATCATGGGTGCAGAGGAGGACCACAGAGATGATCAAAGGTCTGGAGTATCTCTCCTGTGGAGAAAGGCTGAGGGAGTTGGGCTTGTTTAGCTTGGAAAGGAGCAGGCTCTGGCAAGACCTCACTGTGACCTTCCAGTATTTGAAGGGAGCTTACTAGCGGAAGAGGGACATATACAGTCTGATAGTGATAGGACAAGGAAGAATGTATATAAACTAAAAGAGGATAGATTTAAGTTAGATGCTAGGAAGAAAGTTTTTACTCAGAGGGTGATGAGGTGCTGGCACAGGCTCCCCAGAGAAGCTGTGGGTGCTCCATCCCTGAAGGCGCTGAAGGCCAGGATGGATGGGATCCTTGGCAGCCTGAGCTGGTGGGTGGCAACCCTGCCCAAGGCAGGGGCTTGAAACTTCCTAGTGTTCAAGGTCCCATCCAACCCAAGCCTTTCTGTGATTCTATGATGATATCACAAAATAACAGAGGTTAATAAAAAATGAAAATGAATGGTGAGAAAAAAACATGTTTGTAAAATTCTAGTGACTGTAGCACAACGAGAAGAAATTTGAGATATTTGTACTTAATATTCAGCAGTGAATGCATCTCAAGGTCTCAGGAACAGCAGTGCCAAGGGGGCAGAAAGTAACAGGCTGCCTAATGTTCCTCACTTTTCCCAAATCCCTTTCCCCTATAGACAATGCAAACAGTTTTTCCAACCAATATCCCATTAAGAGCTCCCGCTGTGTTAAATGTGCCTCACCCTGAGAGTCGCACTTTGGTGCTGTGTAGCAAGGTAATGCCATTGCTTCAGTGAATCAAAAGTCTTTCACTGCTCAGAGGGGTTGTCACCTCTCTGACAATGTCAAAATTAACTGCTTCACAGCAGGGGAGGACTTAGAAATAATGAAAGTTCCTGGCATCACTTAAGTATAAGCGAGATAACAGGCACTTAAGACATGGAACTGTTAATATACGTCCTTTTTGTGAGGATTTTCACATAAAAGAAAAAAAAATACCACTGAGATGAGAGAATAAATGTTCTCGGGAGAAGATCTCCTCTTCCTCCTTAATGCCTAATAACCTGTATTCTTTCAAATACAACATCTCTGGTAGAACAGAGGTAACTGCTTCCTGTATACAGGGGCTCAGGACCTGCATGCCAAGGAGCAGCACAGTAAGAGCTGACTGGGGTGTTAACTGCAATGGCCTCCAAGCAAAGAAAGGGCAAGTCATGAAAACCAACCTCCATTTCTTCTCAAGGAAAACTTGTTCTCCTGCTTGATATGAGTTAAGAAAAATGATAGGAAAATCAGAATCAGAGAACTGTTTGAGTTGGAAGGGACAGATCATCTTGTCCAGTTCTCTTGCAATGAACAGGGACACCTTCAGCTGGAATGGTATGGGCACAACATAAACTGCCTTTCTGGAAGTGGGATGTGTACATGGATTCTGAGGCCCAGCAAGCACTCCTCCATAAGCTTCAGCCACATCCATTAGTCTTGGAAAAAGCAGAGCTTTTTGCCCCAGAACTCTTTTTTCCAGCACATCTATAACATCTACTTTACAATGTTTTGATCACAAAAGGAAGTGGGGCAGAAGCAGAAAAGAAAATAGGAACACTTTGAAACACTGCAGCTGCAGTGCCGTGGTGGTGTTAGTGCTGGTACAATTGAAACTGTTTTGTGCGTTCTGTGTGCTCAGCCACTGCCAAACAAAAAGCATCTATTCTGCAAACAGCGCAGGGCACCACTAGATCCTTCTAGGATAAAATGGGCTGTTTTCAAAAATACACTGCACAATGGACTCTCCAGGCATCAGCAACATTTCAGTTATGTTTAGATCCAGCTCTCCATTTTCAAAATGCCTTTTATGGGCCCATGTGGCAAAAATCTGATGTTCCTTTGACAATGACAGTCTGTAGAGTGCACACACCTTTGCTTCCTGCCATGGGCTGCCTTCCCATGCTCTTACAGAAGACTGCTATTATTTTTGAAAGCCAGGCCTCTGGTCCCCATCTGAGCAAACATTTCTGTGCACTTTTCTCTCAGAATTTCTATATACTTTGCATAAAAAAACAAGTGAGTTAAACAAGAAAGAGCATCAGCTACAGCTGCATCTGATCCTGACCGGGTGCGTACAAGCCAATATGTATAAAATGGATACACTTGGACATTTACATATAAATCAGACTAGAGATTTGGGGTCCTTCGTTTCTTATACACCAAGTTAACTTGGTTCATTTCTAGGGCAATAAATAAAACATGAAAGTCAAGAAGTATTTTCAGAATAATATTATCACCTCTTCATTTTTACCTTGACTGTTATTTTAGTAGATGTTTAAAAATACCCATTTTCACTACAAACAGTAGGTACAGGGATAGCATAATCATCTGGCATTTATGTAACTTGAAAAAATCAGAGATTAAGATAGATATAGCCACTGTGTGCATCAGCGACTCACACAAAAGGACAAAAAGAAGGGAAATATAAAGCTTACAGAATACTTTTGCTATTAGACCCAAAGACCCAATTTCTCTCAGTTCCTACAGAAAATTTGTCTGAGGAAAAAAAAAGATTTTTAGGATACGAGAACAGACCCTGGAACCACACAGGACAGTGCAGTGATGGTTACAATTTGCTTCCAGCTTCACCTCTCTTCCTCTGGGCTAGGCTGAAGAGTGACACAGCCCATACTGAAAAGTACATGGCAGGAATGGGAACAGGGGGAGAAAGATGTTGGTTTTCTCAAAGGTACAGCATGGGGCTGGCTCTGAGGAGGCAGGTGTCTGGCCAAGGAAGCCAGCCTGCTTCTAAAAGTCTGGGATGATTCACCCCACCTCAATGCCCCACTAGTGCCACCCTCACTGAAAGACAGAGCCTGTCCTTTGGGTGCTCTTAAGCTTTCTGTATTGCCAGGAAAATCTTTGAGTTACATACTGTAGGCATTGTAATTGCCAGGAAAAGTTATCATCTATGGTAGGTGTGTTAATCAAGTAATCTTGTGGTGAGGAGTAGGACTGAAGAACCTTTTCCTAACACCCAACCTGAACCTCCCCTGATGGAGTTCCATGGACACCCATGAGCCTGCACGGGTCTCTGGCAAAGAGCTGCTGAGGGCAGCAGCAAAGTATGTGCCAGCACAGAGCATCCCAGGGCTCACTGTCAGCACGGGATAACACACTAGCTCATGGTAGAAGAAACATGTTGCTTGTAACCTCCTCTGTTTTGAGTTTCGTGCCAGAACTTCAGGTTGGGGGCTGTAATTAAAAAATGAAGGAAGAAAAAACACTACCACTTTCCTGAAGAAAACTGCTCCTCTAATGTTCATTAGGCTCATTTGTGAAGCAAAACATCCCCGGGGGACAATTCCGTACTTATAAAATAAACATTTTCCACGCATGTGGTTAAGGACCCTCATAAAATATGTAACAAGGCATTTCTGCTCTGAACATGACGGGCTTCCTGGCATGAAAGTGCTCGTGGAGAACGGAATGTGACTGTGGAAGAAGAGAGAGAGGTAATAAAACATCTGTGGATTAAGACAGAGATTGGCAGGGAATCTGGGGATCGGTTCCCCTTCTATTGGGATATGTTTCCATCGGGAGCAGAGCTCTAAGAATGATACAGGTTATTTTCTACCATCTATAAATCAGGAAAGCAAATCTCAGCAGATCACTGCTTACAGTTACTCTTTCTTTCGGCTTGCTGTAGAAATCAGAATGCCAAATGTATGCTTTCATCTTTTGGAGGTTTTCCCCTCGAGCACCCTCCCTTCCTCAGGCCTTGGGGAATTTCCCTTCGGTGAGCACATCAAATCCCCATGTTTCAGAACGCTGCCTCTTCTCCTTCCCAGGACGGTGCCACGCACTGTGTGTGGGAGCAGATCTGCAGCCAGCAGGCAGCCTTCTGGCATTTCAGAAAAATCAATGGCACCTGTCAGAACAACTGCCTGGGACTGACAGCAGAAATAATGGTGAGAGCAGCCCCGCTAACTCCAAAGTGCTGCTTCTCAGTGATTAAAAGGCAGAGCTCTCCCATTTCCCATACAGCAATTTTAATTGCTTGGACTCTTTCTCTTACAGACCTGTGCTGGCTGATTTATTAGACAAATATCATTGTTGTTGTATCAAGTGTGATGAACACCACAGAACTGCAGCCCTCTTTTTCTCCCGTTTGTGCTGTCTGCCTGATGTGAAACTGAAACGCTGAGGCAATACTAAATAATAGATAAACAGTATTTAAGTTGCATGAATAATTTACCTTTATCTCTTGTGAAGGGGAGCCTCCTCCCATCCCTACACTGCTTGCTTAGGTTGAAGAGGCAGTTTGTTCAACCTCAAATTGAATGCTTTGTTTCAGTTTCAAGATGGAATGTTAAAGATAGATGTATATACCTCGGGAACAAAACAAAACCTGACTGTCCTATTTGAAAATGAAATAAATGCTTTGAATTTCATAGTGCCGCTGCTCACAATTCAATGTACAATAGGGTATGAATACAAGAATACTTTTGAAGCTGAAATCGTTCATAAATACACATTTTTATCAATGCATGAAAAAAGTTTTTTCCCAAAACACAGCTCTCACTGCCAACATCAGTTTGTCCCTTTGGAGGACCAGTATTCCCAAGACACATAACCTGCTAAAAGCAAATTTGTTTCAGACGACGCTGAAATCTTCTGACAGAGGGCTCCCTGAGAAGCTCTGCCAAGTCCCACATGGAAACGCTGCTTAGAAAGGTAACAAGGAATGAGTATACTTGGCCTAATTGAAGTCCATTTTTAGTGCTGACTGTAGGGAGCGTTACACAACCCGCTGCAGCATAGGGATGATGTCTTCTTTTGTGAAGAGGATTGGTTTATGGCCATCAGAGAGGCCTAAGGCACCAGCAAGGCTGCAGAGAGGGAATGCGACTTGCAAGAACCCAAGATAGGGCAGCAGCCAGATGAACTTTCTCTTTTCCAGTGCTGGTTTGGTTGAGCAAAAAATAACAATTTCTTTCTCTGTTTTTTTCTTCTGCTTCTTCTTCTTTTTAATTGTAAGGTAAATTTTCTGCCTTTTCCTACTTTTCTTTTAATTACTTATTTATTTGTTTTTTACAGTTTGAAGCAATGTGAGAAATACCTATCTGAATGACCATTTTGCATCAAGAAAATGCTTAAATGAAACAAACAGAAGGCATGTTGCTGTGCCAGAAAGAATGGTCTGCAATCAGTTTCCCGTACTTATTTACACCTTCTTTCAAAATCCCAGTGAATGGGTAATTCTGATGTAGGAGGAGCTGATGCATTTTCCTCCTCAGCATGATTTGGGCAAGGCATCCCACTCAGCTTTCTCAAGAGGGATTTTGGATCCAGTATTAAGGCCAACTCCATAAATCTACCACTGCAGCACTACACTGCACAAGCTGTGCAGTAAAGCACTCAGACATTAGTAAAGAGCAGCCTAAGGATGCCCTTGTGCTTAAAGCCAGGCCTCTCTGGACACACCAGGACACAGGTCTCAGTTACTCGAGCAAGACACTTCGTCCTGCAAACCCCACTGCTGTCCCCAACTCCACTGTGCCATGCTGCTGGGGCTGTACACAACATACTTCAGAATCAGAGAATCACAGAATCCTTAGAGTTGGAAGGGATCTTTAAAGGTGATCTAGTCCATCTCCCCTGCAATGAACAGGGACACCTACAGCTAGATCAGGTTGCTCAAAGCCCCATCCAGCCTGACTTTGACTGTCTCCACGGACGCAGTATCTACCACCTCCCTGGGCAACCTGTGCCAGTGCCTCACTACTCTCATTGTAAAAGACTCTACCTTATATCCAACCTAAATCTCACCTCTTTAAGCTTCAAACCATTTCCCCTTGCCCTACCACTACAGACCCTGATAAAGAGTGTCCCCTTCTTTCTTACTGCCACCCCTTATGTACTGAAAGGCCGTTATCAGGTCTTGTTGGGCCTTCTCTTCTGCAGGCTGAACAGCCCCAGCTCTCTCAGCCTGTCCCAGCAGGAGAGGAGTTCCATCCCTTGGATCTTTTTTTGGTCCTCCTCTGGATGTGCTCCAACAGGTCTAAAACATTCTCCATCAGTTCTGCTCATCTCACAGAACCATTTCCATCACGTCAGAATGTCTTGTAGGCAAAATTCAGGAAACAGATCGTGAGGATCCCAGAGTAGGAAAGATGCTAATTTTCAAAGCTCTATTAATATATATATACGTATAGGTGTTGAAAGTATTTATGCAGTGCGTGGGTTTCCAGCTAAGTGCTTCTAAAAACTGACACTCCTCTGTCAGTTTTTGTTTCACATAAGTCCTTTAAAGCCCTTTCATAAGTAATTAAAATATATTTTAGTAATTATCAAATGTTTTAGAGGAGGAGTTTTCTCTCGGACAAACTGACATAAGCTGCAGCCCTCCCACATGGCGGCTCCTCACCCTGTTACATTGGTAGTGCTCTGCTCTGCTACTGCAGTGGGTGTGAATAGGTGAAGCTGAAGATTCCAGTTCACAAAACCTGCGCAAGAGGGGGGAGGTAAAGAAGGAGGGATCAGGACCATTAGGCCAAAACACACCCAGCTGTGGCTGTACTAAGGTGGAGGAAAGCAGAAGATATTTGGGACTCCTGCTGTGAGTGTTGCAGCCAACGTGGGGCATTGGTTTGTCTTTCTGTTGTTTCTCATGGCTAAAGATCCGTGATGCCAGGCAAGGCAAACAGCACTGGGCATTTTGCTGTGAGAAAATAAGCTTGAAAGTACCTGTTGAGTTCCCTGATAGGTGCAGCACTACTTATGGTGGAAATAATTCTGCCATTTACAGCCTGGAGCTTTGCTCACTTACACAACTTTGATATGCAATGGCTGAAGATGCTTTAAGAGAGTGAGAGAAAGGGACTTTTAATGTTGTATTTCCTATACTCACACTGCTTGTTCTGCACAGAGGCAGCTTTGCCAGCCCACCCATGGAGTCCCTGGAAGTGCCATCTTCTAGATAGATGGAACTGCTGGAATATCATGACTGCAAAAATTGCTTGGAAATTAGATTCAGATAATGTTGCCAGTGCTCAGAGATCAGATTCAAACAGAGGAAAACAACAGACAGGCTAATGCCCTGACATTCACAAGACTATCAGTTTTTACTGCGAAGGTATCATCTTGTTTGTTTCCTTATGATGGTCTAATCAATACTAGCTATGAAAAGCAGCATGGAGATTAATAGCCAACATGACAGTTTTCCAGGATTTTCTTCCATAATAAATTTCAACATGAATTTTGCTTTGTTTTTGTTTTGCTTGTGGAAGACAAAACAAAACAGCAAACATACCACTGAAATGGAAATGAACTTCTCTCCCAGCTTAGAACCCTTTGCTGTTCCCTGAGGAAAATGCCCCCAGCATAAGTCATAACAGTTCAGCTGTGCACAGTAATTCCATCTTCAGGACAGAATACACTCAGGCAAAACATCTGTTTGAGGCTGAAATCTCCCTTCTCGCAGGCAATGCAAAGGTTTATTTCTTCTCTGCTCTTGTTTTCTTTAGAAGACTCACAACATCTCCACTACTGAAGTCTTCAGTGGATAGCAAAGGCAGTGTTTAACAACCTAGATCTCTCAGAAATGGTTGTCTTCTCCCACCAGCATCATCTTCCAACTCCCATGAATTTAAATACATGAAGTGTATCTATTTGGATTCAGAGATCGTAAAGTTTCAGATATATCAGCAATTTAGTGTCTGCCTGTTGCTAGCAGAGTTTTAGCAATCCAGTGCTTTATTTTGGAGTCATAATTTTAGAAAATTACTTTGTAGGGGTAAAAAAGAAAAAGGAAAAGAAAAAAGAGAGAAAGAGAGGAAAAGGAAATAAGTAGGTAGTACAGTGCCACCCAGTACCAGATATTGGTGCAATGGAGAGATTCCCATGAATGACAACCAGGACAACCAGGGGTTGGTGCAGGTGATGGATAAGAACACACTGAGAAGTGGATTCTCTCTGTCTTAGAAGGGAAGGCTGAAGGGACATCTTCCTGTTTTTTTCAGTTGTCTAATGAAAAGTCTTAGAGAAGATGAAAACATGCTGCTCTCAGAGCTGCACAGGGAAAGGAAAAGAGGCAACAGCCGCAAGCTAAAGAAGGGGAAAGGTTAGCTGGTTGCACACAAGTAAAAGAACTCACCACTAGGGTGGTCAAGAGCTGGAACAGATCGTCCAACAGCTGTGGACTCTCCATCTCTGATGGCATCCAAAGGCCAACTAGACACATGCTGGGCAACTGTGATCCTGTTTTGAAGTAGGGCATTGAAGGGATGGCCACCCTTTCTACATGATTCTGTGCTTTTTAAAACCACTGAAAGAAAGGTTTGCCTTTTGCCTAATGCATTCTGATACCCAGCAAAAGGCTTTTAATGTTATGAAAACAACATCAGGTAAATCGACCTTCCCTGGCTTCTCAGATGCTTATTCAACAACAATAAATCTATTAAATGCTATTTTTTCATTGGAAATCCATGAATCAGTGTCTTTTAAAATAACCTATCCATTTTGTCAACCAACTTTAGTCCATCTGGTTTGTGTTAGGCATGCTGCTTTTATTAAATAAACCCTTGGATATGCTATCTATCCAGCAACAAAGAAAAACATTGCTAAAGACAATTGGCCTGGTCTGATCTCGCTGTCTGTGTGTGCAAAGAGCAACTTGACAGAAGTCAAATGAATTTGTGCTGGCATAATAGTGGTTCCTGGGGGAGCAGAATGTATCTTGGTTGCCCAAGGCAGTTTGACCATAGAGGAGAGCAGCTCAGCAGAAGCTAATGATTTTAAAGTGTTTACTTCCATAATCCCTGGGAGGGCTGAATATCTCTGCAGATCAGGATTTCATGCATAGCTACACTGGATCAGCAGCACAAAATCATTTCTGGCAAGAGAAAGACCTGTTCACCAGGTGAAAGTGGGAATAGCTGTTATGAACAGGCAAAGTTTTCAGGGTGTTTGGTGTAAGAAACAATCTTCAACTTAGCTACCTTTCTTTTTTTTTTCATTTCTTATGTCTGCACTAAAATGAGTTAGCTTTACCATTACCTGAGCCAACAGAGATGTCTAAATACAGCCCATACCTGAGGGCACTGCAGTGACCTTGCATGGAGGTAAGGAGAAAAGAAGTCTTTGTGGGATTGTTCCATTCTGCAGGCAGCATAATGAAGAGTCTCCTTGCAGGCTGTTAGTTTACATTATGCAGATTGTGGGTGCTTTACTTTTAGTGAGGTGGCAACAGGAGAGAAGGTAAGAACAATAGCTTGTGATATGTTTCTGGATTGCTTTGAGTTTTCTGCAAAGATTAGGTCTGGTTTTAGTCTATGCGGTCATCGTAGTCATTAGAAATCTAATCAGCTCACTGGAATTGATGAGGGGAAAGACAATGTAAGGACACAGGTTTTTTTTTCTGGTAAATGAGAGCTGAAGCAGAATACAAAGTGCCTTTGCAGGTTGATAGAAGCAGAAGTTTAAGACTAGAACACTTGGACCGTGCATGCAGCCTTGGGAAAGCAGCAGAAAAAGCCGTCACTGTAGGAAATCAAAGAACTTCTCCATATATTAAGGTCTGAAATGTAAAACCTTTACATCAGTTTAAGTTCAAGAAATGTACCGCTTTGAAATTCTGAAAGTCTTCATAAGGAAAAGAAAATGTGTAATGGCATCAGAAAACAGGACTGAAAAACACCATTTTGAAGATCTGTAAGATCTCCTGGGGAGGAGGGAAGAGAGCAGTAAAAGGTTGCCTCCATGAAAATCAGCCTCATCAAAAATCTGCATTTTTTAAACTAAATCAGAGGAAGTTTTGTGTGCCTTTCAGAAAAGACTCCAAACCCTATCTTTATTTTTAATATATGCATTTTTTCAGGCATGTTCAGAGTAATTTATATTACAAAAGGTCCTTTCTGGTTGAACAGCAGCTTTCAGTCTCAAACGGCACCTTTGTTACAACATACAATTCAGGTCTTTTTAGCAGGGGGTCCAGAACAAGCTCGGATCATCCCTAGGTCTTGCACCATGGATCAAGACACAGTATAGAAAATATATATAAATATATATGTACAGTCTTTCTGGTTCTCGTGATAGTTTTTTCCTCACATTCCACCTGCTCTTTTCCTGATGCTGCTCTCCAGCATTCAGTGCCTGGGAGGAGTTTGATCATCACCATGAATGTGTGAATGTGGTGGTGGCTGATGGAAGGGGTCAGGCCCATGCAATGCTGCCTGGTTCTTGTCAGGATATGTATCAAGGACATTACTTTTGTAGCTGGGAGCTACTTGTGTCAACGTCTACAGCTGAAAGCACCCCCTGCCACAGACACAAAGGACTTATCATCATGTGAACAGTGGTTAAGATAGCAAAGCACTGGTTATCCTTGTACAAAACAATCCTAATAAAAGCCAAAGCTGAAAGGCAGCATTTGCATAGAACACCTCAGCTCTCTTGCTAACAATAAGACGTTTTAGAAAAACAATAGCACCTTTGATGTACTTCTTGAGTGCTCTAACAATGCACAGGAAAGAGTGCAATTAAAGTATGGATCCATTTGAGGCTGAGTAATACACCATGTGCTGCTGACAGTGTCAGCCAGCTGTGAAGAGTGCTGAAATGGTGCACTGAAATGGTTGTATGTCTCCACTAGGAATAGACAACAGAACACTGATTTCCACAAATAAAAGGCAAATTATTGGTACCAAGTGCTAACATGGGATTATTAACCAAAATCATTTCTGTTCACCTCAGACCTATTGTTGTAGCAGATAGAAACTGGCCTTTGAGGTTCTCCAACACCCCCCATTTTAAGAGTTTAGCTTCTGTCATCAGCATTTTAACCAACCAGTTTCACCTAATAGATTGCAAGGTTTTTGCACAGAAGGAGGAGGGAAGACGTAAGAATGAAAATCAGATGTCCATTTCTGAGAACTTGATTGCCTATTCTGAGAATTCAGGCAACTTGCTTTGTAGGATATTGTTGGGTTTTGTACCCTACCATCTCAGCTCTCCTGCTGCAGATCCGCTAACAGATCTCTTCAGGTTCAGCCACCGTTGAAAAGCTTCAGCTGACAGAAAGCATGACAAATGAAGAGCTGAGTGTGACCTTGTAATTTAAAATTACACAGAGTGCATATCCAAACAGGAGCCAGTTTCTGCTGAGAAGAGCTGTGGCAGGATGGCACCATGCCCCTTGAGGCTCCTTCTGAGGCCCAGCTCAGCCTGGGTCTGTGGCGCACAGTTGCATATCTGGGTTGAGGCTCAAACTCAGAGCTCTGAAATGTACTTGGTAACTCTTCCTCGGCTTTTGAAAGAGTGAAGATCATCTCTGAGCTGACACCAGTCAGGAAAATGTTGGTCTCAAAGCAGACGTTTTTCTTCACAAGACGTAAAGCCCCAGGATGAGAGAAGAGCTGTTGTTTTGTATGCAGTCCTATGCTCTGTGAATGCAGTTATAGCTAGCAACAATCCTGCACAGCCAATAAAATAAGACACTAATTGTTGTATTTATTCCCCCATGAAGGTATGCTGTGCCACTATTAATTGTACTTAGTCACAATCTGTGCATCACCTACTTGCTCTCCACAGAGCTGAAGAGAACCAAATATTTACCCACATGAATTTATTAACACCAAGTCATGAATCATAGTTCTACTGTATATGTGTTTTTTTAAAGCAAGAAGAAACTGCAGAGAAGGGGATGTAGAATAGCATTGGGGTGTTGGGGTGCAGGCTGGCTGGGGGAAGCCCGTGGGCTTCCTTGAGTGTATGAGTGCAAAGACTCATAGCCTGAGACTATTCCCCAGCTCTGAACCATGGGCATAGCCTCAGCCCTGAGCATAGCAGTGGGTGCTGTGGTCATTGAGCAAGTGGCCTGTTCACACCACCAGTGGTGGCTGGCAGCCTTCTCTGAGGAGGAGAGCATGAAGTTGTCTCCATGCTTTTGTTTCAGCCTGTCTGAGTGCTTAGGGTGGTGTTTCTACTGTATTTATCTTTTGTGCAGATGGGGCTTTTCATTGGCACCGCTGGGGACGCACATTCTTTAAGACTACCCTAAACTAAGCACATGAGCTGGCATTCCACTAATTACCTAGTAGGATTAATTGAGTTTCCCAGCATGTCCTACAGGAAATGTACCAAAAATACTTTCCTAATAATACAAGAGGTAGTAAACTCTGCAGGCAGAGTCCTTGAGTCTCCCAGATAATTACCCTCACCACAAGGCTGTGGGATGGGCTGGAGGATCACATTAATCCCCATTTCCTCCAGATAGATATGTCCCTTTATGCCATGTGACAGATGACTGGATCTTCTGGCAGGGAGAAAAAATCATCTCTTCTCCTTCAGTGGGAAAGGCCACTTACCTTTTAATATGCTGCAAAATGTGTAAAAGCAATGCGCTTCTGTTCATTTATTTTGAAGGACTAGAAAATTCAATTTCATTACAAGTTTTGGGCTTTTACATCTTTCAAGTAAGTTAAAAATAGTGCAAGTCCTTTCTGTAGGTGAGCAGCAGTCAAATTTACAGTCAGAAAGTTGGTATAGGTGCTATTCCTCTGTATTGCAAAGCAAGCTTTGCCCAGGGGCATGTACACTGCAGCCACAAGATGGGATTCTCACTTTGATTCAAACACAGGTTTCATAAGAGACCTGAAATGACACCTACAATTCGGAGTGTCGCTAAGAGGCGTTAGGATCCATGGCGATCTCCTTGCGATCCTGAATTAGCAGCGTTCGTGTTCAAGGAGGGTTGCATCACACAATTTGGCTGCGTTATAGCAGTGTTATTTCCACCTTTGAACTGGAATGACTGGAGCTTTCAACACGTTTAAGGATACTTTTTTTCTTGTTGCTACAGTTTCTGAATACAAATGTATAATTTTCAGTAGAACACTTAACCTCTGGATTGGGGTGTAATGAATTTTGAGAGGATGGTCTAAAATATTTGGCATGAAACCAAGGAGTTCTACTCCTCTTCAGTAATGCTTAATGGCTAGGCTAAGTCTCATGGACCAGTCAGGCGGGCTTGGCACTGAATTACTCTTTCAGAAAGTAAACCAGACTTAATGAACATACAATAAATACCACTTACCGTTATTTCTGCCACTTAGTGAAATTTTTCACTATCTTTCAGGAGAATATTATCATCACTGAAGGTGACTTCTAAAATATAGTTCTTATAGCTGTATTTATTAGAGGATCATTCTTCATTTGCAAAACCCATGGCATATTTTACAAAATAAAAAAGCATTCCTGCACACAGAGAGGCATAAAAACATCCTGTGTGAGCTTACATTTGGTAATTCAACCTCTTTCTTATTCACTTGGAATATATTTAGCTATGAAGGCTCTAGAATACAGAGTATGGAGTACTCTGGTAATCTAGAAATACAGATCTAATATGTATCTAGGAATATTTTTTTTTTCCTATAAATCAGAGTAAAATGCATTTGCTTAAATTACTTAAAACACAAAACACTGTACAACCAAATGTGAATATGGCAGAAGTCCAGGAGATGAAGTGCCTTGCTTCAGAAGTTTAAAAAGATGAAAGGTAGCAGCTTTATATTCTGGTGGTACCTCAGCGCAGTAGCCTCCCCAGAAGCAGGTGAGCTCCAAAAAACAAGTCATTATTTGTAAATACTGTGGGTTGAACTCATTAATAAGGTACTACTCAATAAATTATCTCAATATATCACTAAATTATGTTGAAATACAGTTTTCTTTCATCTCTGGTTGTGCACACCTGTGTAGTATCTTTGGATAGATTACCACCATGTTTCAATTGGCAGTGAAAATATATCACCAAAGTAAAGTTTTCCGGAAGAAAAACTCCCTGGAACAAAAAATAAATAAATAAATAAAATAAAGTCATTACCTCAACAAGTGTCACTTTGTAAAAAGGGGGAAGAAACATGATGGGAACTTTGAGGATATTTTGGTTTTTACTATAAAACCAAGATGCTAGCACATCCAAGTCATTATACAGCTAGTTCACTGAGCATCTTTTGTTTCACAGTCATTGCTCTGGTTCTAGAAAACTTGACTGACTTCTCCAGCAAACAGAACAAATTGTACTATTCCACAGAATCATGGAAAATAGCCTCACAAAGCCTTCAGCATGCCATCAGTTCCCATTTCCCAACACTATGGAACAGAGGTTCTGCTATCACACTGGCATTTCTGACATGATGTTCCCTCCCTCGGTTGACCTACAAATCTTGTCGATGCTGTTATCTTCAGTCTTTGATCGACCACTTTCCTGTTAACAAAGACTGATTTTCTCTCTAAATCTCCACGAGGTATTTTGTTCTGAACAATGTTGAGCTGAACTGAGAGCCAATAACCAGAATTTGTCTTCCCAGCCCTCCAGGTGAGACTTGGAATCAGATCTTTGGATTAACTCAGTGCATCCTAATGGTGCCATCTTTCTCCTCCTTGCTTTTCTTTGACATTTTTGGTTGGTTGTTTAGTGTTTTGTTTTGTTTTCAAAAAAACAAATGGATTGTTCAAGAATTTATTGAAAAATATTATTTTGTGTAGATAAATCCTCTGCTGCTGCCACCAAACACTGATCCAATCACTGCTCTCTAATTCAATGTTGACATCCATTTGCGTACACGATAAGGAAGTTAGGAGATGAATGGGAATTTTTGTTAACTTGCATTATTAAGTCAATTCCATTAAGTCTTGCATCTTTTACTTCAGGGATGTCAATTAGATTTTTCTGAAATGCAAATAATCCTCCTTCAAGACAGGAGCCATTTAAATGTGAAAAATGTTTACTGCTGAGAGAAAGCGGAGACAGTGAAGAATACGAGTCATCATAGCACATGGCACAGACAAATCCTTTGGAAAATTTCTCTGCATTGCCCTTGTCTGGATCAAAGCAACACAAGTTCTTGAGACATCTCTGCATTGTACTAAAATAACACAGTATCTGGTAACAAAAAATATTCCCTAAGCACTCCTAATAATGAGAAGGCATTTGAAAAGTACAAGCGATGTGTGTTTGAAAAAGTGAACAAAACCAGCAACGCGTATTTAGTTTCTAGGTACGTAGTTGTGAAAGAGAGCAAAATGTAGCAGTTCTTACCATGAATAGCAACACCCCAGTTTTTCTGCCCTGGGAAAATAATCCTGAATCTGGTCTATATTGTTGGATCTATTGTCTGGGTTATTCTTTTATTGGTGTTGTTTAAGAACTGCTGAGATGAGCTGTGCAGTCAGAGCATTGGTGACTCTGGGCAGCAGTCTGAATGGAGACTGGGAGCTGAGAGCCAGACTGTCCAGAACTGGCAGCGTAATGAATCCGATCTCGTCCTTAGTCTCCTCATGCACATTTACATTGAAATAATGTGAGTTACCTCAATAAATAAATAAATAATAATGATAATAAACTTAGAACTAAAACTTTTATGTTTGCTGCTTCTTTTTTTTTTTTTTTTTTTTTTTTTTCCATGATACTGTATATTACAGTACTCTCTGTGGCTTACAATTAATTCAGTGTGCACTTGGTACCCTCAGACCCAGGCAGGCAGATTGGTCAGTAAGAAGCATTTCTAACGAGATCAGCTTCTGTCTAGACTCTTGACACTGTTCCTACTGTAGCAGCCAAATCTTGATTTATAGTAACATGAATAATCACTGTGCATTTAACACTGTTCGTTTTTTTTTCTGCCATAGTCACAAAATGCCTTGTCCTGTGGACTTTTTTTGGCATTTCCTTTTTCACTGGGGATTTTCAGTGCCAAATGAATTGCAGTTTTCCAGTAGGTCCCGTAGTATCAGTCTCATTCAATCCTGTAGAGAGGTGAGTTTAACAAGGTTTCAAAGGTGGCAGAAGAGAACAAAGAATTCCTGAGATGACAAGTAAAGCTGATTTTTTTTTATTTTTTTTTTTTTTCTGAATACCTTGTGAAACTATAAGCTCCTGGAAATTGCCATCTCTATTTATTTGAAAAACTGACATACAATTAATAGTTGGGTGCACAATCCTATACCCAAACTTGGCACAAAGCTACAGAGTACCAGAGTTGCACAGCAGCAGCACATACTCTGGGAAGGAAATTAGAGGGCATTAGTAGAAAGCCACATTCTCAGGAATATTGCCCTGGATCAGGCTATTTGGTATCATGACCCATATGGGTGATTCCTACAGTAAAACACAGGAAATAAGAGATAACTGAGAATGCCATGCAAGGCCAAGCTAACTCCTAAACTCTTCTGATCCCATCTGCCTTGTCTGTAATATTTCTTCTTTCTAAGCATCACACTGCCACAAAACTCTTAAAATATTCTAACATGGAAGCTGAACTCCATCAACTCGAGAGCACCGCCACAACTGTAGCGACACATACAGCAGTGGTGGTACCTTTGCCACAGGTATAGAACTCTGGCCATGATATCCCAATGGATCAGGGAGATCCTGCCCCTCCCAGAGCTCTCAGACTGCACTGCTCCCAGGGCCATGGAAACGAATGGTGAAGAGCCAGCATCCAGCACCAGTTTCATAATGACTGACATTTTCCAGATCAAGCTCTGTTATGAGTTATTAGGAGATGGCAATGAACTGCAAAGATGAGATTTCCCATTGCCATGATAGTCCCTCCCACAAAAGGGTAGTAATTGAAATGAGGACTATTTATTAAGATGCTTGGCTCTACTCAGGGTCTCCCTTACAGGAGAGGACTGCTGTCAAATATATATGTGTATATATGTGTGTGTGTGTGTGTTTACCCTCACCTCTTTCCAGCTGCAATGATTTAGGGTATTTATTCCTCCAGAAAGTCCTGAAGATCTGAGGTTCTTCAAGCACACAGCTGGTTATGGGTGTCTGAGAAGGTACCTCTCAGTCTGATAGTTCTATGAAAGGAGGAGGACAAAGTGCTAGAAGTCAAAAAAATTATGACTGATTCATAGTTATTAGGGAAGCTTACTGATCTGCAGCTGGCTTGGGAAACATTTGTGGAATTTCCTTAAGAAAGTGAGAAACGAGGGTGGTCTCACTGGAAGATATGGGCTCACTCAGCTCATGGGAGGTGTCTATTCATGATTACACCACTGCTTTCAAGAGATGAGAACCACTTGTTGGGGCAGCAGGTAAAGCCACACACACCTCTTGCAACTATCTCTGGCCCAGAATTTGACCCTAAAAACCACAGTTCCACAACAGGCATCCATCTGCCAGCAATGAGTGTGGTAAGACCACCCTGATTCATGTACAAAATACATCAGGACCAGAATCCAGCATCCTTCCTCTGGGCCTCGCTCACCCAGCCACAGGAGGCAAGAGAGGAAACCCAACCCACCACAAAACTCTCCTCTCCATGTTTCTCTGGGCTAATTTTACACCTTGCTAGTAGGCAGATACTGTAGCCTCATGACCACTTTTCGTTTTTAGGCAAAAACTATGTTCAGAAAAAAATAGGGGGGGAACAGAAAAAATAGTCAGAACGTTTCTGTGGTTTTGTTCCTTAAAAAAATCATGCTACCACAATGATAGCAGTCCTTCCAAAATCTCTGTGCAACTGGGTAAGGGGAGACATCACCATACCCCATAGCTGAGTGGGATGTGTCCATTAGATAAATTTCAATAACTCTACCAAACCACAGACAATGGCAGAAAGGCCATGTGCATCTTCATGATCTGTTCTTCACTTCCCTGTTGTTCTCTGCAGATCCTGCTCCTTTGGAGCTTATGTCAGTCAGGGAGATGATATTATTCCTGGCGCGCACATAATGCTGGAGTTTCCATCTTTTAAAGCACTTTGTGGAAGTTTAATGCAGTCTTACTCATTTGTATTAAAGAAAATCCTCAGTGCTTTCTCAAAGAAAGTAAGGTACTCATGAAGAATGACTTCGACCTGCTTTATAAAAGAAGGGAAAACAAAAGTGTAAAGTTAAGGATGAAAAAAGCTGATGAAAGCTGCTCTAAACCCTGGTCCCATTGATGTCCAGAATGGACCTGACCCACCCAATTCACTTCACTGATCCAGGTTGTGCTCGTGAGAACACAAGAAATGTCAAATCTGATGGGGGTAATGAATACCTTGAACAGTTTTTGTGATATCTTATTAAGCAACATATGACTCTGTTAATGACTTTGCCGCTCTTTTTCTTTCCTTTACCCCTTTGTTAAGGCTTACATAATAAGATTTGATGCTGGGCATGTATGAAATTGTTGTCATTGTTAGGTCCATAAGGCTACAATTGTCTCTTTTTGTAAAGATGATTTTTCAGTGTGAAACAGCAGCCTATAGCACGTGTTTTGCTACTGGGCTTGTGTTCTTCAAGCCATTTCCTTCTTTTTGTGGGTGTCTCATCACCTTGTAAATGGAAAAAAATGTTCTTGCAACTCAATCCATTGTTGAGATGCAGTTGGTGTGGCACAGGGAGTCCTGCAACCATCTGAAAAACACAAGGATAAGACAGTGAAAAGCAGCATTTGCAGCAGGACTTAATAAGTGATGAGGGTTTAGAGGTTTTGAAGCCCACAGCCAAACAAACACAAGAATAAACAGCAAAGAAAACTTCTTTGTCCAAAGAGTGCCAGCAACCTGTTGATGGAGTTCAAGACTTTACTGTGGAGATTGGATTCTGAGATGAAAACTTTTGTTATTTTCCATTCTGATAAGTAATTTGGGCACTGATTAATATTGAGTGGCATTATACCAGAGGCATAGATAGATAGATAGATGATAGATAGATAGATAGATAGATAGATAGATAGATAGATAGATAGATATAGATAGATAGATATTTCTGTTAACTCTCTGCCTTTTTACATGCCGAAGGTCAGCTGCCAGCTTTGATCATCCAGTCCATGGCTTTGCCTCCCCATCTCAAGGGCCCTAAATCCTACCAGGCTGGTTTGTGCCATATCAGAGCAGTGCCTCAGCTGCCAGGACGTGTTCCTTAGGCATGGTCTCCCACTGGAACACGGCAAAGGGCAATCTTGAGTATTCCCTTCCCTTTGAGTCATGCCAGGCTTGCATCTAATTAAGGGCTATTTGCAGTTGTGCACTTTCAATCTAACCACTTGCATTTTTGTGTGTGTTCAAAGATGCTGTGCAACACTTCAACAGAGAAGAATCCAGTAGAGAAGTACTATCCAGTCACTAAAACTGCTTTTATCAACATGGTGACCATCTCCAGCTGGAATACGGTCACATATTTATTAGTTATGCAAACCCAACTAAAATATCTAAAATGTTTCCCACTTTCAAAATAACCCCAATAAAGAAGTTCACGTATCAATGACAGTTTGGGGTTTTCTTTTGCATTGTTCACTCTGCTTTCTTCCTCCACCAAAAAAAAAAAAAAAATAGGTTGTGGCAGATGGTTCCATTTCTCATGTCCGTCAAGGCAAGAAAGGGAAACAGACATGACAATGAAAGTTGTACAGAAGGCAAGTGTTTCGTATTTTACAACTGAATATATTTTATGGAAGACATTTATGGTGTAGGAGAAGTAAGACTCTCCCATTTATAAAGGAAATGAAGTCATAAACATTTCCAAGTCAGTACAGAGAACCCAGACTACTTTATTCTTTGTTTAAATCGTGAAGAATGAGAAGCTATCAAGAGAGATTGATGTTAAATATAAGGAACTATCTATATACCTTGATTAAATCTGACCTTTAACTAATGGAGAAAGAGAAACAAATTGGAAACACATTTCAAAGGAGACATCCTTAGTCAGGCTTTTCCTTTCACCTAGGGGCTTCATCTACAAAACTTTGAAGGCACACAAGTCTTAATTCTTTGCCTTTATGGAACACAACAACTTAAGAGTCATGAAGACAAATAATGAGTCACTGTGTGACTTAGGAGAAACTTTTTTTTGCTTAATATCAAGTTGGAGTGTTTAACTATGTTTTCTTCAAAGAAAGGATGGCACAGTGCTGAACAATTCGTATCATAGCCTAAATAGTTGGATATCTTTTTTTCTCCCTGATTTATATAACTCGCTGTAGTTCTCCCTAACCTTTCTGAAGATAGAAGACTTTCACCAAGTTTTTGGTTTTGTTCTTTTAAATTTGGGTGACAACTGTAAGATTTAAAAGACATGACCTTGTCACACTGTGTAGCAGCTCTGATATTGCACTGAATGCAATTATCAGGACTTGTGGGAACCAAAGCTCAGCCCACCCTATGGAAATTTCCAATGTCTTCCAGCTTTGGCACAGTCTTGTTTCTGCTTTTCCACAGAATGCTCATGTTTTAGTGCTTCCTGGCACTAAATGTGCCAGATGTTTGTCAGTGTCTTGGCTAACTGGTACTACTGCTGCAAAGAAAGCAGTGCGCACCAGGTGGAAGAGTGTCTGTTTCAGACTATCAGGTAGGCAGAAATGCTTAGGAAAGCCTTATTACATCACTCAGTGTTGTAATTACATCTCTTGTTAATGTTGCCTGTGTGTCCTATGACTGAAATCACAGTGATGACTGATCTGTGTTAACTGGGAGTTTACATGGTATGTGACATATTTATATAATTTCAGTGTACAGCACTAAGAAAACAAATTAATTTGCCCACACACAATATAACAAGGCTTATTAGCTGTAATCACAACCGCTTATGAACACAAACTTTAGTGTATAATGAATACTAAGAGAAAACACCAAAAGCCAAACAATATGCTGTGACAGAAACATCTTATTTAACAGCTAAGCCTTGAGAGTTGAGAGTGAGATACAGCTGATGAAGCTGCAAAAGATGCTCTTTTATATTAGGATAGTCCCACAAAGATGTGAAAGACTTCATTAAAAAAAATAATTATTATTATTATCCACTCGTTTTAATATATATACATATGATTTTTCCTTGAACTGAGAAAAAGAAGACAGGAATGCTTCATACTACTTTAACTATAATTTGAGTGTAACATTCCATTGTGTACAAGTGGAGCTCTGGTTGTCTCAGAGCTAGAGGTTTCACCTTGGAGCCTTACGATGTTTCTGTTGCCTATTCATACAGAAGTCAAACTCATCACCTGCTGTCACATCACTGGTGATACTGTTTGATTTCTTCTCTCTGCTCCTCTGTACCTTGCAAAGTTATAGTTACAGGCATCTCTTCTGTGAGTCCCAGTCTTCGAGGGCTTTCCTCCTAAAGGCAGTCCTGTTCCCATGAAGTTTCTTGTTCCTTACTATAATAAAAGCTCCCTGCTACTACGTGGGGGAGAAAAGTGAAGGCTGCTTGTAAATGCGTGAAGATCTGCCCTAAAATTTGTTCATACCTCTAAGTTTGCAATGTAAGTATGTTCCACAGACTGTACATTAGGCCTTTCCGTAGAACTTGTTTCCACATTCTTCAAGGCAGTTGAATTTGCTGCTTTGAAAAAAAAATCTTTAACAATAATTCTTCTGAAAAACTCGAATTGGTGCTTGGCCAGAGACAAAAGATCTGGAAAACTGCTGATTCAGAAGAGCTCATGTCATCTGTACAGGTACAGCAGGAGCTTGGCCAGGTTGGTGACAGAGAGATGATACACAGCGGCTCCAAGCGCCAATGGAAGTAAGCAAATTGGAGATGGGTGAACCACAAAATCCATAGTTGTCTTGAGGTACCTTTTTTTTTCTCACAGTCTTTTTATACATTTATATGTAAATTTATACAAATAGTTATTGTGCATAAGAAGAAACAGTAAAAAGAGTTTCAGAAACCAGACTGAAGAATTCTAAGGAATAATCCACTACAAAAATAGATTTAAATAGGGTTCCAAAGTTGAGAGAACTGCTTCCAGCAAGAACAAATTATACATTAGTTCTACAGTTATACTCATGGGAGATACCTAAGGATGGGCTGCAGTCCATCCCTGTTCAGTTGTAAACATATCTTTCCATGAGACACAGATTTTAATCCCACTTAATTCAGTAGGTCTTTAGCTGAATAACATCTTATATTTAGAAAATTGCCATTTCCATCAATTCATATACAGAGTTTATTGATATCATCAATTAATAATCCTAATACATAGCAGTATCCTGCCCATGTCTATTAACAACTAAGACAAGATGATCTCTCATGATCATATAAGCCATTACTTCCCATTGAAAATGTAGGTGAAAGAGGTTGGGTGAAGGAACAACAACAAAATATCAGAAAGATTAGGTAAATAAGGTCCAGGTTATTTCAAAGGCTTTTTTATATTATTGTTATTTTAAAGAAGGCCCGTCTCTTCAAAGGATTTTTTTAATTATTATTTTAAATAAGGCCCATATCACTTTGTTTTTATATCAATTATATTGCACCCTTTGGCAGTAGAAAACACTTTTCTGTTGTAATGTATTTAGATGCATTAGGTTGAAAGGATGTGTTCCCTTTTCAATAGCTACCATTTGTTTAGAAATTGAATAAAGAAATCATTTTAATATCTGTTCTTTACTCAAGAGTAACCTCTCATAAATGGTCTATTATTTATTCCTTCAGAGTTTATTAAATATACAACATTGCTTGCATCCTGCAGGTTACTTACTTCAAGTCATTATTAGAGACAAATGCAATTACCTTAAAACAAATTTGATACATACATACATTTTTGAGGACATAATCATTGTCACTGTGCTGGAAAACAGAATTCAGCCCTGGTTCTTCAAAACAGAAACTTCCCAGAGAGAATCACCTCAAAAACTGATGGCAGCTTGGCTTCGTGTAGTGACTTTCAGCAAGTAAGCTAGAGCTGTCTAAGTGCAGCTTTGGGCAGTGGGCATGAACATCCACATTGCAAAGGCACTGGTATTTTTGGCCTCTTATTCTTATCTAACCAAGGAAAGAAAAAAAGACTTCAAGAATGTTTTATCAAACTACCACAGCAAAATAATGATGATGATGATAAAAATAATAATAATAGTGTAAGGATTTCTAAATGATCGATGTGTAGTACTTCAGATAACTGACTCATCTCTCTAAATCAATGCAAGGCTGTTCTGGAGCAGCTCTGTTCTGGTACCCAGTGCCTGGGCATCAACATCCCAACGACCACTGGGTCACAAGTAGTGACAGCCTGCCACTGTCACAAGTAATTTACACAGTGGGATAAGTTTTTTCACTGTTCCATCAGTTTCATCAGTGACATATTTCCTGAAATATCTCTTCCCATAAAACTTTAATTTAGTGAAGTCATTCATCAGTGACAGTACTCTAGCTGAACTTGGAGCCAGCACACTGCAGTTCACCAAAGGTAATCAAGACTTTCCTCTTGCTTCAGGGCAAAGTATCTATATCAGACTTTGCTACAAGCACGTTTCCCCACACGCATTCATCTTTCAGCTTTACTGCATGCAATTTAAATTAGAGTAGCTGTAGCCATTCCACCCAGACCAAGGTAAACCCCAGTACCTCTCACCTCATTGCTTCTGCATTGGCTCAAAAGCTCAGCAGATTTCCCCCTTCTTTGCAGTTATATATTCAGCTAAAAAAACCACAGTTTGGCCCTGCAGAACTTTGGATTTTTAGCAGTGAGAGGAAGACAGACAGACCAGTGGTGACACAAAGACTATACAGAAAAGCTGTGTGAATCATTTTGGAACTGACTCCCTCTAAATGTGTATTACACCTAGAACAAATGCTTAACACCATAAGGTATCATAGCAGTTGTAGCATCTGAAAGTGGCAGTTACATTAAAAATCATCCAGGGAGTGTTTGCATTAAGAAAAGCTTGATAATACTTTCTCTATCCTTCCTGGCTTAGTGCTATCATGTGGCTGTCAGAGAGATTCCCGTCATCTCCAACCCTATAACGCCATTCAGTACAGTCTTTGCCTAGTAAAGGCTCCCCTAAAAAGCACAACAACCCACATAAGTGAAAAAACTAGAAAAGTGAAATATCTTTGTAGACATTTTAATATTTCATTTGCTGATGCATTCTAGGTTTCCACACTAAGATGCAATGAAGCAAGTAAAAATCTATTTTATATCCAGAAAATGAACATTTAAATGATATATATCTTGTAACTCCTTGAGTAATCTTCTTGACAATCAGGATTGCTATAATTAAGGTATCTGGCTAAAACCGAGTGGTTCTGTTTAATTAATCTCATGTACTCTGCGAGCTCACACCAGTAGATTTATTTCACATGATACTTACACTGACATTTATATGTGATGTTAATTTCCTTGTGTCGTGTTAAATTACCTGTGAAATATTGTTTTACAGAATCTGATAAAAATAATGTGATTGGTTAATTTGAAATGAATAAATTGACTTTGTTTTTATGAACTGTTAGCATGACCTGCAAACAGTCCCATCTCATCTGCATCTCATTTGCAGTGCTGCTCTTCACTCTGAGGCCTGTGCACAGCAATGGGAGTCAGAGCAGGTCTTTCCTATGTTATGTTCCCCAGCATGATTGTCTTGTGTAACCTGGGTGAACTAGAGCAGACACATCATAAGATATCCAGAGCAAGTTTTTCACTTAGAGGGTGGTGATGCACTGGAACAGGTTGCCCAAGGAGGTTGTGGATGCCCCACTCCTGAAGACATTCAAGGCCAGGCTGGATGTGGCTCTGGCAGCCTGATCCAGTGGCTGGCAACCCTGCACAGGGCAGGGAGGTTGAAACTGGATGATCTTCAAGGCCTTATTCAACCCACAATTCTATAAAATATCATACCTAAAATCAGACGTTAGAGAGGTGGCTTACAAGCATTTGTCTAGCCTGCCACTATAAAAAACAGCCAGGTCTGGCACAGTGTATTAAGTATCTCCATTATGTACTCAGTTCTTTGTTCACTGGTTGAAATGGAAAAAAAAGCAAAACCAAAACCTGGTGTTTTCTTTGACTCAAAAATGAAATGGTCTGCTTAATTTTCAGGTAGGACTACCATATAAACTTGTAAGCTAACTATTAAATGAAAGTCTGAATAGAAACATAGAATCATAAAGGTTGAAAAAGACCACTGAGATCATTTAGTCCAACCCCAACCCAACCCCACCATGCCCACTGACCATGGCCCTCAGTGCAACATCTGCACGTATCTCAAACACCTCCAGGGATGGTGACTCCACCACCTACCTGAGCAGCCTATGCCAACGTATCATCACTTTCTCTGAGAAGGAATTTTTCCAAACACCTAACCCAAACATCCTCCAGGGGGCTTCTTATCAAAGAAGTCATCAGAATTACTTAAACATAGGATACTTTGCATAGCAGCTTCCTTCAAAGCAGCTGCCAAAAAAGCAAACCATCAGAAAATTAGGTGGAGTCTCTTTACATGAGAAATTCAAATACCATGAGGCACCATCTCTTCTATACTCCTTTATTTTCTTGAAAACCCAGAGATCAAAATCAATTTGCAGATCAAAGTTCGCTGCAAGACCCAAAAGCTGCAGTGTGCAGAGGGAAGCCCATGCACTGGTGGGAATGCAAATGAACTCAAGCTCAATAAAAATCCAGGCTGACTTCAAAAGGTATAAGTGATGGAAGGCTGGAGCAGGGAGTGGCGGGGGATGTTCGGGAAATTCATTCCAAGTTCTACCTGGGGTTTGCAGTGTGTTAAGCTGTAAGGGGCAATGAAGGGAGTTATAACACATCCCTGCTCTTTGTTCCAGAGCTTCTGTTTTACTGACAGACAGCAGGTAAAACTGTGGGTAAGAGCGCTGCAAACAGTAGGTATATGATGAAGTGTACTGAAGAGCTACAGAAAGCACTAACATGACAACTATATAATTAGCAGATTTCCAGAGTTTCTGAACCACAGACTGAAAACAGAAATATGAGAGTCATCAGAGCTGCTCCTGGACTGGGCATGAATGAGAACAGTGGTTTCAGCCATGAAAAACTAGTGTGTGTGCAAGCAAAAAAGTGATTAACAAAACACACCAAGTGCATTCATCCATACGAACAAATTAATCTGAAATTTGGAGACAGACATAATGTACCCCATTTCGGTACATCTCAGTACCCCACCAGCATCAGGTTCCTCACCCACAGGGCTGGTGCCTTCTGGGCAGGAGAACACTTCCCAAAAGCAGTGAAGCTGCCATGAGTCACTGTGATGAACAGCAAAGGGCAGCAGCTCATCCTGTGAAGGACGGTTCTAAAAACGTTTTCCTTTTTCATCAGTAAAATATTGTCCCATTGGAAAGCATTGAATTTTTCTAATAAAAAAAAAAAAGTTTCATGAGCTTGGGGTTGTAGAACACAGTGAGGGCTGTGAACCTGTTTTTAAATGAGCTAACTGATAGGAAACCAAGGTGAGCGTGTTTTCCAAGGGCATGAGGAGTAATGTGATTTCACAACAGAATTTAGGTCAAATCCATCAGAGCTGGTATCTGGTTACCAGGGATCTATTCAAAACAGATAAACCATTGCCATACATTTCATGATTAAAGCAGATTTTGAAGAACAGATAGGAAAAATGCAACACGGAGAATGGGTTGTATTTGATATGGATCAAGGACAGGGAAGAAAATATCCAGCGTCACCCCCCCAAAAAGTTGTGTAGATCTGGTTTTGTGCAGAAATCTCAAAGGTATCTTTTAAATAAGAGGGAGAGGAGAGGAGAGGAGAGGAGAGGAGAGGAGAGGAGAGGAGAGGAGAGGAGAGGAGAGGAGAGGAGAGGAGAGGAGAGGAGAGGAGAGGAGAGGAGAGGAGAGGAGAGGAGAGGAGAGGAGAGGAGAGGAGAGGAGAGGAGAGGAGAGGAGAGGAGAGGAGAGGAGAGGAGAGGAGAGGAGAGGAGAGGAGAGGAGAGGAGAGGAGAGGAGAGGAGAAAAGGAGTTCAGACAGGCCATTGATACTTTAGCTGTGCAGCACCAACAGGAGTCTGAATCTGGGTCTGCTGCATTTCAGCCCTCAGCTCCTTCCCTCCTTTTCCCTGACCTCACCAAACAAAAGCAGAGTGTTTAATCTAAAAGGATTTCCTTCTGCAGGGATCATCATCTTTAATCAATCTACATTTTGTGATGGTAAAGTGCTTCATGTACCAAACCTTCAGCTAACCATATCATTTGAGGAAAATCAAGCTTTTTATAAACTGAAAACCATTCTGAATCAAGCTGAAGACTTATTTTTTCCCAAAGAATATATTTTTAAATTATTTATTTGAATTTCAGCACTGATACATTAACTTATCAGTGATAATAGGGAGCATGTTGCTTCTCATGTTACCATGCTAATGTATAGCAGTTGTCAGATTTGGTAATTTTCTGTTTACAGGAAGCCAACATTTATCAGTCATTAGTCTCTCTTCTTTTCATCCCTTTGCAGCAAGGAGTGATCTGTATTTTCTCCAGTGGAGTCACTGAGGTTTGCAAGCCACGTAGCCTTGAATCTGATATTATTCACAATGGGAACGCTCTCTCAAATTAACTTATTGAAGAGAAATGTAAATCAATTACATTTACAGCTCTCAACAAACAGAATTAAAATCTTCCACCAGTCTGATTCCAGCTTCTAATCATCTGAGTGATTAACCCAGGGCCTGGGATTTGTAAGGGAGTATGAGATGAATTGGCTTGTCTTCATTATTGGACATGGTTCCATTATTCCCAAGGTGTCCTAGGCAAGCAAAAACTCCCCCTTAAAATAATTGTCCTTTAAACAATGGATAACACCCATCACTGCAGCTTAGGGCCCTTGCACAGGGTGCGTGCCAGTCAAAAGGTCACTCTCTGGAAGCTGCTGATGAGGAAAACTCCAGGCCAAGAACGTGCGTATGGTCAGAGCAGCTCTGCTAGTGTGCTCGCAGGAGTCATGGGTGGAGGTGTGATAGATAGAAGTGCAGTTCTTGGAAACAAGGAGAGATGGCCAAAGGGGAAAGCTCACAGTGCTACTACCTCCCCATTACAACATTTTAATATTGACCCAGCATGATCCATCCATCAAGCCCATGGCGGCTGTGCAGCTCACCTCCTCCACTTCCTTACTCAAACCTTTGCTCATTCAGGAGCTCGGAAAACATACAGGCAGGACTGATATCTGTAAACACGGCATTTGCTGGCTTGTCACACTGATAGAATGTCACCCCTTATTTATTTCAACCTTATAATCAGAAAGTCAGAATTACAGTAAGTGGAATCTTTTCTATCCTCTGTTTTAAAAGGTCTAATTATTTTATTACTCGTTGTATGTACATGCAGATAAGTAATAATTATTCTGAGTATTATCCTGCATAGTAGAGGCAGTTAATGCTCAGAGATAATAGCACACAGACAGCTCGTTATGCCAATTTGTACTAAAATAACAGGGAATTATTAATTCTTCTGAAGAAAAAAAAACCTCAGTTGAGTTGGATAATAGCAATTTTCAATCACTTCTTTATTTGCTGGAAAATTAAACCCTGAGCAGCGATGATTTCTGTGATTTCTACATACTTTCATGCTGGATTCAGAGCAGAATTAGCTACCCAAGTGGTATGAGGACAAATTCATATAAAGTTATGCTAAAATAAGGACGACCCTGTTTACAAACGTCCCGCTTACAGCAAAGATCATTTACTATTTTGTGCTGCTGACAACTGGAAAACTGATGAGTGGGGAGGGCAAAGTTTCCCAGCACCACAGAGCCGCTCAAGGTCGAGGTGCAGAAAGCCAGTTGAGTACTGGGCAGGTTTGGCTTCTCCAAGACTGAGGTTATGCCACAAAGCAGGAGAACAGCAACTTGACAAAAATACACCAGCTTTATTCCTTGATAATCCCAAAGGTCTCTGTGCTCCCTGGAGCACCAACAGGGAGTGTGTAAGGGACTCCGGGCTGCACGCTTACATCCAAGGAAGGAAAATAACTCACAGAGGAAGAACCAAAATAAATCCTCCATGGTCAAGGAAGAATTCATTTCAAGACTTTTTGCCTTGGATCCCTTGGAGTCTCATTCTGCAGTGAAAAGAGAAAATCATCACAGTAACAAGCAGTTTCATAGCTCACTTTTGCTCTTGACAAAAACTCATTCGTGTCTTTTTTCTGCACCAGCATCCATCTGTATGCCCAGAGAATGGCACGGTTCCCTTTAAACAGATGAAATACTGTTCCTACCACCAGGCAGGCATTTGCACTTCCAGTCTCCTAACACAGAGGAATGTGAAGTAATTTGCCGTTGGCTTTGCTTTGTTCCTACACCTGCCACTGCAGACCCACAGTTCTGACCCATTTCTTCACACCAACCCGGCTCTGTGTGCATAGGTGAACAGTGCCACCACCCCCACCATACAGGGGATTTATTGGAGGAAAGATGTTTTCCAATTTCCTGGGCTCCAGATAGATGTTGGCAGTGCTGGTTGCAAATCTTATTTCCATACCACTGATGAGTCTCTTTTCTATAGATTACAAAGGACATTTTTATCATCTGAGTTGCAGGAGCCAGCAACATAACTCCCTGGAATACAGTACCTCTATAAATATTTCACTGGAAGATGCCAACCACTATAAATTGTTCATACGGCTACTTCCAAATTCTTCTGAAGCATGTTGCACATCAAATGAATTGTAAGGCCTTTGCTCTGAAGCCACAAAAAAGGAGCTCTCTGTCCCTTATGTTGGCAAAGAGAACACCATCAAGCTTTGCTTAGGTGCACTCCTCAGCAGCACATCATCCTCAGGCTCTGGAGCACCCTTGGATTTTGGTGACTTGCCATCCAGGCAGAGCACCATGGAGAGAGAAGAGCAAACACCAGCCTATGGCAAAGGCTGTGTCCCTTGTGATGAGCTCCCTTCCTTAAACTTGATCCTGCTCCCCCGTGCTACCCAAAGGAATCAGAGCAGGGATGACAGGGAGCAGAAGAGCAGCGGGAAACAGCAGCAGGCCGGCACATCCCACTGCAGCCTGCAGGGCAGATGTGCTCCAAGATACATAATGCATCTTTACATCAACACGGGGATTGAGAATTGCTTCTAAAAAATAGAATAACCCCTCTGTCTGGGGGCTTGTCCAATTTCTTTAAAAATAGTGCATATTTTATGTAAATATGTGAATTTTTAGGGCTATTTTCTTTTAATAGCTGATATTGGATGCCTTACCTGTTGCCCCGCCTTACCTGTTGAAGAAGCCCAACTTAGAAATGCTTTGATCTCAGATCTGTAGGTGCCTGAGAAGAGGCAGCAGTAACACACACTGTCTTACCACATGGGCAAGATTAGAAGAACAGTTCATAGGAAAGGGAAATCTGAGCATACCCACACCAAAGGTAATTTCCAAGAGACTCGCTGGCTACCCATGACAGAGAGATGGGACAGTCATTTCTAACAAACACCTATAGAATATGTTAAAGATATAGGAAAGCTCACAGCTTCCTTGCAGTGACACTGGAGACTCCTACTTATCTGGGCAATGTTGATCATAGAGCCATAGAATCCTTTGAGTAGGAAGAGGCCCTTGAAGACCATCTAATCCAACCCCTCTGCAATGAGCAGGGACACCTACAGCTAGATCAGGTTGCTCAGAGCCCCATTCAGCCTGACTTTGATTGACTCCAGGGCTGGGGCATCCACCACCTCTTTGGGAAACCTGTGCCAGTGCTTCACCACCCTTATCGTAAAAAACTTCTAACCAATCTAAATCTCCCCTGTTTTAGTCTGAAACCATTTCCCCTTGTCCTGCCGCAACAGACCCTGCTAAAAAGTCCATCTCTTCCTTTCTTCTCCCCTCTTCCACATGGGATGGATGCTTCCCAGTCCCCACCACCACATCCTTTGAGCCATGAAGGATGTAGCAGGGCTGTGATCTTCCAGTGATGTTTAAAAAGAAACCAAATGGAACCTAGAGCATATGGTTCAGCTTTTAATGACAACTAAGCATTATGCCTTCTATTCTCAAAGCATCCATACTGAGAAATACACTGCATGGCATGCTGTTAATCATAACAGATATTGCAAAACAGCAGTTGAATTCCACAGGTAGCACTGATATTTCATGTTTATAGGTCTTCCCAATTCCCTTTAGGCAGGAAACAAAGTTCTGCTCTTACAAATTACTACACCATAACTAATCACATAGTAATCTGTCTTATTAGAAGGGTATACGTGGCAGCGATTAGACCAAGCAGTGACTGTACATCACATAATTCACGTGACGCATCCACAGAACTGTACACACATCTCAGTCCACATATTCTCTTCAGGATTAAGCATAACATTATTCTTTGTTCAAATCTTTCTTTCTCAGTGTGGCATAGCCCAGGCATTCTTAGATTTGCAGCATCTCATTTACTTCTAAGAACTTTGTACAGGTGCCTTAAGAACCTCAGTGGTGTTGGTTGGCCATGGGCAGGTGCACCAAGCCACACCACCAGCTACCACCAGAAGCACAGCAGAGTCAGCATGGGGAAGATGAGTGCAATGTGTTGCCAACTGATATAAGAGAAGAGCAGTGAGAAATGAAAGGAAATAAAGCCTGTTGGATATTGGTTTTGAGAGAAATATCCACACTGTATGATTTCAATAGCATATAACCAGCTTTTACAAGGGTTCCTCTAACATCACATGGCCTTAGGCATTCCAGGTCAATACCCCTTGCTTTAGCTCACTGTGTAGGTTTTAATGAGCTATGCAATGAGCTCAGAAATGAGCTTTTATACTGACAGCTTGCAAAACCACTGTCACAGATTGAGAGTAGGAATTTAACCACTAAATTCCTGTAACATGTCTCCTGGCAATTGCTGCTGTTTATTTTTAATTCAGAGAGCTGTTTGCCATACTCCAAATGAGTGCTAGCCAGCACAAAAGGCAGCACATCCGCAGCCCAGCTGCTTTTACTGCACAGAGACCATTGGAACTGCTACCAAATAGCCAGGAGGGCAGCATGTGCTTTGGGAGCCAGCTGGCACCTGACAGAGCCAGTGTGAACTGAGGAAAAGAGAAAACCAAGAGCTTAGCTCCATATGGCTCACTGATCCTGGAGCACCTCCATTTGGTGAAATGCTGCTTCTCAACTAATGCACAAGTACTGGTGGGCAAGAACAATGATTTGGGCATGACCTGCAACAGACACATATGGCCACTGTGATATCAAGAAAACAAAATCTATCAGCCAAGCAGACACAACTAATCAAAATGCAAACTTAAATGTGTTGCACCTGGGTTGAGGCAACCCCCATTACCAATACAAGCAGGGGGATGAAAGGGTTGAGCACAGACCTGCCAAATGGTTTCAAACTAAAAAGGGAGAGATATAGATTGGCTATATGAAAAAAGTTGTTTACAGTGAGGGTGATGAGGCACTGGAACAGGTTGCCCAATTATGTGATTGATTCCTGGACACTTTCAAGTCAAGGCTGGATAAGGTCCTGGGCAACCTGACCTGACTATGGATGTCCCTGTTCATAGCAGAGGAGTTGGACTAGATGAATTCAAAGGCTCCTTTCAACTCTAAAGATTTTATGATTCCACAGAAACTCAAAGCCAATGCAGAGAACATGATAGGTAAAAAATAATATTACCTTCTTATAAAGTTAACATCCTCTAAGGAGATTGTAGAGAAGTGGATGTTGGTCTCCATTCTCAGCTGACAAGTGATAGGAACAGGCTGCCCAGAGATGCAGTGTAGTTGCCATTCCTGGAGACACTTAAGAGATGTGGAAGTGGCAGTAAGGGTCATCATTTTGTGGTGGGCTTTGTAGTGTTTAGATTGATAGTTGGACTTGATTTTAAGTCTTTTCCAACCTAAATGGCTCCATGGCTCTGTGACAAGCAGAAGGAGCTGCTGATGGATCTGGCTAGTTGGAATGCAGCCTTATCACGTGTTCCTCCAGCACAGGGCCTTGATGCTCATAAACCCAAAAGGGATATTTCTCCACAAAGTTCTGGCACCTCTTTGATCTCACTGTGTTAGGGATGTCTTCTGCCACTGCTCCAGGTTTTAAATCCTGTGTCACATAGTAGTTTTAGTCTGGCAGAGTCTCACTCTTTGGTACAGATGCAGCATTTATTGAAAGGGAAAGCTGTTGTGATTAAGACACACCATTTTTTGAAGTCTTAGAGCTGCTTTTTTAAGTCTATTCCTATTCCTAAGCAAACACTTCAGCAATCTACTTATTGTAGGAATATGATCGGGCACACTTCATGCTCTGATCAGCAGTACAGAAGAGCACAGACTTCATGCAGCATCCCTGTATCCATACTAATCACATACCCAAAAAGAAAAGACAACGTGCTTGTGTTTTTTTATACAGCCGTGCAGTTTTTGCAGTAGATTTTGCCTTGGGTAGCAGACTAGCAAGGAAAGACTCTCCCACAGCTATTTAGAAGACTGATCCTCAGAATTCATATCCACGTTGTCTTTAAAAACTGATAATAGAGAAAGTACAGGTAGGTCTTATATTAGAACACATCACGCTGTTCTTTGCAGACACCTGATGATGACATGCATGAGCTGAGAGCCTTGGAGCAGAGGCTCTGGACAGGGAGCTCTGGATCCTCCCATGCCCTGCAGCAAGTGGTTGCTCCTGTGCCCAGTCATGTCCCAGGTCCCCCTCCAGCCCCCTTCCCATCTCTGCAAAGAGCTGTGCTGCCTTTTTTTCCTACCATCTGTGTCCTCTGAGATACTGCTGATAGGACACTCAAATTATAATCTCATGTACCGGAGGCTTTTGTCTGCTTGTTTTTTTGGTTTTTGTTTTGTGGGGTGAGGGGTGGGAGGTGAGGAGCATGGAGATGATACAGATAGAGCAGACACAGAACACCGGAATAGCTGGATGGACTCAGCCCTGTCAAGGCTGCATCCAGAGCAAAGCTGTGGCCATCGATACCACAGCAAACACTCCTACTAAAGCTATGGTTTTAAAGCAGAAGATACGTAGCCTCCGTGAATGTGAGTAAATCATTCTCAGGTATCATCATTCTCACTTCCAACACCATCCATGTGGAATACATGAGCTGAAAAACAAATTCAACTTCTGGTAGCTGTAAACACAAATCATCTGGGCAAAACGGTGATGTATGAAATTACTGTATTATCTTAATGGGTTGTTTGAAAGCACTGTGAATCAACAGCTTTGATGATACTTTCAATTGTATGAGAAGGGTTATGTTCCCCTGAGAGGCTGCGTCTTTGAAAGCATTTCTGGTACTTAGATTACATCTTCAGGTGAATGTAAATGGAATGTTGATTATATAAACATAAAGCCCCTTACCTGTCCGGGAACTGAAAATGGCCTTCTTTTACAAGCATACAATCAGTGAAAAAGAGCCTTTCTGTTTATATACATATCACTGAACTACTTTTTTTTTAACGGAACTGAGTTCTTCTGTGCTTTTAAATTAGGTAATGTCTTCTCTCTATTCTGTAATAATCTGTAATTTGTCAAAACTGTTACAGCTCAATGAGAAGCTGTAATTGTTCAGGTATTTACCTGAGACATAACTGCATGTCAAGGCAGCCACAGCCTCAGAGAAGCTTGATCTTTGCAACACATCATTCACAGCAATCCATAAAATACATCTTTCTCCATGGCAATCACAGCTCTTTCTCTGAAAGAAGCAGACAGCAAAGCATGCATCAAATATAAGCTGAAATGGATGACCCCAGGATGTCTACAGCCATTAAAACTGTAGTCCCCAAGATGTGTTACAAGCAACATAATGCCTGTGAGATCTTCCACTATTGCTTTGTCTACAGAATACACAATAATGGGACAAGGAGTAATGGCCTGAAACTTAAACATAGGAAGTTCAGTGCTAACATGGAAGAACTTTATGGTAAGAGTGACAGAGCACTGGAGAGAACATGGAGTCTCCTTGTATGGAGATATCCAAGACCTGCCTGAACACTCTCCTGTGTGAACTGCATAGAGTACCTTCTTTAGCAGGGGGTTGGATTTGATGTTCTCTTAAGGTCCCTTCAAACCCCTGTGACTCTGTGCTTCTGTGAATAAAGTATATTACTATAGCCAGGGAAGGCCTAACATTGCTCCTACACTGACTGTTCAACGCTGCTATTTGAGAGCCAGTTCTGGCTACTGAATCATCAGTGAATAACCAGCTGCTCATAAATACAGATCCAAGAAAAAACTAGGAAGCCCACTAGTAATTTAAAAAGATTAAAGCAACTCAAAATAGCTGAGAAATGTAACTCCTTCATAAATTCTGTTATCATTACGCTATTTATTTTTAAGAAAGAAAGAAAATTAATAGCTTCTGCTAGACAGTCAGTTAAAAGAAAAAAAAGAAGACAAATTTGCAACACTGGAGTAATAAAACACTGGAGGAATGACTATTTTGTTGTTCTTGTTGAGATCTATAGCTGTGTTTTGCATACCCAAAGTGTGATAATTTTCAGACATATTTCTCAAAGCCGTTTGCTTGCTGATACAACCTCAGCCCACGTGTCTTGCTGAGCCACCACAACCTTCCACTCATTTCCGCACCCTCATGGATGCGAAGCAATCAGTCAAGGAGTCAGCATAGACAAGGTCCTGCCAAGTCAGCCAATGAACTTTGTCACTCACTTTTAGCTCTCAATGGCCAACGAATGAAGGATCACCCAAAACACAAAGGGTCATCCTTAATGGATGAGCTGAACGGAATGAATGAGTTCTTGAACGGGTGGTAGTGGCTTTTCAATCATCATCTGCATAAGAGCAAATGTTTTATACAAAACATAAAAGCACAGTTTAAAACTTCGTACTAATTTCTGATGCAGTTGTAATTATCTTTCATTGTGGATTTTTTTTATTATAATTCATTATATTTTTTATAAGGTAATTAGTATCTTTTCCCTAAGCAAGTATTTTGCCACTTCAAATCAGCAACTGCTTGCAGTTCTGAAGTAATTTTGATGGATGTTTTCCTTTGTTAGTTATCCATCTAATACTGTGCAAAATTCCCCATAAAAAGTATATCATGCCTTCAAAATAAAAGTGCCTGTCACTCCCTGCCTTCTTCAACTAATGGCCATTAATAAATGCATACGTTCACTTGCTGCCGGGATCACAGTATGTCTTACTGCTTGCACTGTCTGTGTTGGAGTCAGCCACCTTTAAAGACACTTTGCTCATTCATGCGGAATTTTGGCTTTTCTCGGGGTTGATTTAAACAGAAAGAACACAAATGCAGTACAGAACACTGGGAATGAAAGAAAAAAGTTAATAGCGAATGGTGAGTGTGCAGATGTTTACTTAATCTCCAACTCACTCAGGACTCATTTCAAGCTTGAATTTTTCATACCAAAGAGCAATTTTTCATTATGAATTCATTTAGCCTCCAGAAATGTGTGTGATCTACATACATACGAGCAGATACAGAAGTATTAGTTTCTAGTATTGTATTTCCTAACTAGATTAATTAAACTCACAAATTGCCTAAAATATGTTAATCGTGGTGCCACATCATAGTATTACAAAGAAATTTGAAACAATGTGGATGCTGAAATTAGTCAAGTGTATTTATAGTCAAGGAGCGGGACCAAACTGCTGCAAAACACCTGAATTGAGTTTTTGAATTGAGTTCATTTCCAGTGAGGAAAGTGCTGGTTACTGTAAATCTGAAGGTAAGTGCAACACAATATATTCTTCTGCCTTGAATTCCAGAGTTGGATTAGATCTTTATAGCCTTTGAAGTATGAAAAGCTTTAGTTACATGTGAACAACAGCATAGGAGAGAGTTTTCAGGCTTTCTGCACACATCGCATCTGATTCTCACATTGTTACTGAGGTGAGGCCAAGGAAAGCAGTAGGTCAGAAGGGAGCTGCCATTCTCTCCAACCATGTCCTTGAAGTGTCAAGACCCAACATTTGGAAACCCCAGCCCTGCAGCCTGGATATCATCTCTGCCCTCTAATCTTGGTTAGGACTAGGCACTCTGCAATCATCCCTTGATGCTAAAGGATGCTCCTATAGCACAAACAGCAGAGCTGCCAGAGGAAGATGTACCTTACACTGGAGTCTTGAAGTTGACCTTTCAATAGAAATGAGCAACCTGCAACCTAAAAACCCAGCAAAGGCTTCAGAAATGGGAAGACAGGTATGGGAGGGATAAGCAGTCTGTCCCCCAGATTTGCCCTGATAAGAACCAAGCATGTAGCTCTGGCAAACGGCATATTGTTACAACTTCAGCCACATGGAAATGTGCTTACTTGTCAGAGCTGTTATTCCCAAAGTGGAAAGAAATTGTGTTGTCTCGAACACTCCACGAGTAATAGACAGCAAAAGGGCCAGAAATAGAACAAAACTAATAATATAAAACTCAGTTTGGAATATGAAATGAAAGCTGTCTTTTTCACAGTAAGAGAGGTGTTACTTTCTTAGCAGATAAAGTAGGATTGTTTTTTTTTCAGTTGCAACAGAGTATTACAATAGGCAAGTATGGTCCTGATGAAGGCTGACCCAGTACCAAAAATCACTGATGTTTGTTACACTGCATTATGAAATGGATAACTTCAATAATTGAGGTGCTCATAAATTCTGCCCTACATATAATGAGTTGTATGGGACACAAAGCTTTTAAAGATTACTTGAACTCTAACTATTACAGAACAAAATAATGAATAGTTTTTTTAAAAGCTTATATGTGAATCACAACTGTGAAGCAAATAAAGAATTTCCTTCATACACCAATTATTTCTTCAAAATCAATTTAGTGATGAATTGCATCTTTTATTTTAAAGTACATTTCACAATGAAACTGAAGAAGAATTAACAACAGTAAGTTTCTAATACTGCCCATTTCTTTCAGTTGAAATGAGTGCACTTTGGCACCATACTTTTGTTCTTTGTCTATTGAACCCACATCAGTAAAAACAAACGTTAATGTACCTTCTCCATCACAGCAGAGTATGATGTTAAAATGGACAGAAGTTTTGCTCTGTGAGTCCTTAGATTAAAATTAAAACCTTCTATTTTTAAAACATCAAATTAACGTTACCAAATTCTTCAAGTCTCCACCTTCCATCAGGAAAACAAAAACATTGCAATTGACATAAAATTGTCACGATGATTCCATTTTACCAGTCATGATTGCATAAGGAGTGAGAGGTACCACCTTCAGAAAGGTTATGGCATCAGCAGCAGCCATCATTCCACAGAAATTACATTCTAGCCCAGTTGGAAAAGGAAGTTTCAAAATGCTTCTGTATGCATTAAAACAAATCTTCAAAATCTTTCAGCTTTTGTGTTCTGAGTCTTCAGAAATGGTGGTTTTTTGCTTAGGTTTGGTAGCCTCATCCATCAGCTCCTTCAGCTGCCCAATCTGTTCATCACGGAAGTCATTAAGCTTTTCTTCTGTGAGTTGGATTCCAAAGACAGTCTTTTTTCTAGAGCTCTGTTTGTCCTCATTAATTTGTTGCCATATCAGCTCTGCATAGTTCTAGGAAGAGAGAATAAAAAGGTCACAAAAATAATATGTGCAGGAATCAACTTCTTTTAATACCATTTTACTGTGCAATTGTGCTCTTACACAACCTATGAAAATGCACTAACAAAATGACAAAAAGAACATTTATTTCAGAAAGAACCACCTCAACGAACCACAGAAGACACAAAGACCAGAGGGTCTTCTGAACATGAGAACTTCTCTTGGCCGTGGTCCTTTAGGATGGGCTTAACTACATTTTCCCAAGCGAACCTCCCCACTGATCTCCCATAGGGAAGCACACACACCAGTCAGTGGGATCTTACCTGCTGCAGCAAGAGATATATGGCTACTGAAAGAAAACAGATAAAACAGATACACAGTGTATCTCAAATTGTTACTGATACAGAAAAGCCATCAGTGTTAAAACATCTCTGCCTTGGAAGCAGTGCTCTCAGCAAAGCACTCCATCATGTGCTGGTATGTAGTCCTGTCATTTAAGATCCAGCTTCTATGCAGAAAATGCACCACCTTCTAACTGCGCATGAACTGTAACGCGGTATTTCAGATGAAGTTTAGAAATAAGTTTAAAAACACAACAGGGGAGAGGGAGGAAGATTATGTCTGCTCTTTTAGGAATATACCACAAAATCTGGTGATCATAATCTGTTGCAGGCAACAAGAAGGAGCAGCATCTTTGTTTTTTCTATGCTTTCCTTAGAACTTACAGACAGAGTGAAAACACAGAGTGTAACTATTTATTGCCAATATTGCCTCCTCTAACAGCGGAGCCAAAACAAACCCCTGCTCAGCCTTCTCAAACAAGGAAAATCACTTCTTCCTTTCTTTTTTGTTTTACTATTTGCTAAAAGCTATATCTTCCAAATACAACAAACCTCCTCTGGCAACTGTGATCCAAACCTATGACAGCTTTTCCAAGGGCATCTTATTCCAGTTACAGTTCACACTCTACTCACAGTACGTGAGAGAGAAGACACAAAGCTGGAGACAAAGCAGCCTGCAGGCACAGCAGAGCCATGCTCAGAGTACATGAGGCAGCAGATGAGAGCAGGAGAGCAGCTGAGCCCAACCATCGGGCTGCCTCAATACTGCAGCTGAGATGAGTGACGTAGATTCTGTAGCTGTCTGCTACAGAAACCCATTAAGGAAAGGGTGTCAGCTTGTTGCTTACAAGACATCAAATGCAAAAATAGAAGCCCCAACTGCCCAAACAAAAGCTCTGCTCCCTGACAGCCAGAGGAACAGACTGCCATCCTGCCCAGTACATGCTGGCAGGCGTTCACCTGATATGCTGATATGAAATGCTGAACAAAATGTATGATTTAATTATAAGCTTAAATAAAAATTAAATTCCCATCTGCACTGGGAAGAATGGCAACCATGTTCTCTGTCTTCTTCAGAGTCCTCCTCAAAGGCAGGCTTAACATATAGAACATTACCTAGAGCCAATGCCTTCATCTCTTCCAAATGACCATCTTCACTTGCAGCCAAATTAATGACAACATTGACCAAACAACAACATCACTGGGCCAGGGCAGAGGCAGCTGCTCAGTGCCTTGTTCAACATCTCAGCCAGTGAGAAGTGGTATCAGATGATTTTAAACCCATTCCTCAGAGTGATATCAGTAAAAATAAGCCTGGCCTGGCAGGCCACCCACATCACTCATTGGAAGTTAACTCCAAATTGCAGCCTTTCACATTCTCGTTCTGTTGCAAAATGTTACACCTGCTGCCAGGGCTGTAGTGTGAAGAAACAATAATGTGAACGGACAGCACAGCAAGCAATGGCCTCAGCTTGGTTTACAGAGATGTTGGATCTATGTTTCTATACACATTCAGACACATTTCTGTAGCTGGCTTACTCTAATGTTTTAATTTTTTTCCCCCCCAAAAAATCTCACTTTGTTTTGCTTTACTTTCTGTTCAGCCAATTAAGCATCAGTTACAGATAAAATATTCAGCAAAGTAGTGTTTAAATGGGGGATACAGCTCATGAAATTCCAGAGCATTAGGACTGTAGCCAGATCTGGAGTCCTCAGCACAGGAGAGATGTGGACTTGTTGGAGTGTGTCAAGAGGAGGGCTACAGACACTCATGTCACTGGTGTAGCACTGCTCCTGCTGGGAGATACTACATCAGATTCCACATGTAGCCATGGACACCATCAACAACTCAGTGGCAGGAGACCAAACACTTACATTCAGAAGCTACAAGGCCCCTGCAGGAACATCATGTTGCATTTAAATAGAGCACTGGAAACAAGCTACCTTCATAAAACTATGGCTAAGCTATAAATTTAGTGCTTATATACAAGAAAAAAAAATAATGACAAGCTGATTTATGATAGAAGTCAACGTTTTTTCTTATGTTTTCTTGATCTAGCATCTCCTTCAATACCAGTGCCATAGTATAGAATCCATTAATAAAATGCCTAGTATTGAATAGAACAGGCAGAGCTGTGCAGAATTACAACAGCAAAGGTAAGCAAACAAACCTTCTTTATGTCCTGTGTCCACACAGTTTTGCTAGAGGTGCAGCTTAAATAAAATCATAATTCCCCCTGTATGCACATGCAAACCTCTACTGCTCAAATAAAGCAAAACATGAACTCCAGCTCTTGGGTAGTGCGAGGAGATGGAGCGGAATCCCAGCACTGCTCATGCAGGCGATGCCAGATTCATTCATCTGCCTCATGAATTACATTCCAGGAGAGCAATTTGGCTAAAAATACTTGGAGATCTACCTACCACCTTCAGAAAGCTTCTACAAGCCAGAAGATCTGCTGTTTCTTTCACATTTCAAATTTCAGACATTCTTGGTCTTTTAATAATAGAGAAGCTAAAGATAGAAAGTTACACTGAAGGCAGTGTGTTAAATATCTAAGTTTTATTCAGAGGTTTGCTGTGTACAGAAACGTGAACACTTATAAAACAGACCAGGTACCTTATAAGACCAAGTCCAAGACGAGCCCAAGAGCACGGAACAGCTGAGAACCCATCCCACCACTGAAGACATCTCATGCCCAAAGGAAGATGTAGGTTGAACAGTATCCTATCTTTTCTAATTAACAGACCAAACCGTATTTAATGAGGAGCTCTAACCACAAGCTGCATGAACAACAAATTCTACCACTTTCAATGGGATTTTGTAAAACTGATGAATGTTACATGTCTAAGAGAAACTAAACATGCAGACCTGGGCTGTGAGGGGTGACATGCTTCTTCTTCAACACATAATGTTGAACCCTAGAGATTCAGGATGGATGCTAAGCCAACCCAAACTTCAGGGCAGTGACCGTGGTTACACAGAGATGCACACACTGCACCCAGACTGAACTGGTACCACATGAGGTTGGTTTTCTTGGTTGCTTGCTCGTTTGCAGCTTGGAAGGAGAGAATGAAAAATTGTACAGCTAAAATGGAGCCAGGGAATGCAATTATGTACTACTTAGTAATCAGCACGGAGAATTATTATTTGATCAGGAAGGTACAAATGGAGTCCTTTTTTAACACAGTTTACTAATATTGTTAAACTGGAAGAAATGACATTTATTTAGAGAAATGTGAAAGAAGTTCAAGAACCAATTCAGCTTCGCTTACGGCTTAAATGATATGCTATTTTAATTTCCTTTTTCATATAAGACTTATGAGATTGCAACCTGAGGTAAGAGTGGAAAGTTTGTGGCTTGACCATCAAGGTAAACATACATCAATTACCCCATTAGAGTACATCAGAGTGATTTAGCTGTCATTTGTGGAAAAACAAGCTGTGATTAATCATTTCTTTCTAGATGTACAATACCAACGTAAGTTTTATGTATCAAAGCCAAAATTTAGCTCTCTAAAAGCATTTTGCATTGTCTGATAGCAGCTACGGCCTTTAAGATCATCTCCACTTACATTAATAAGCTTCAACTCAGGTCTTAAAGAGAAAACGAGCTCATTCAAGTAAAGAAGAACAGAATATTCAGCACACAAGGACCATGAGGATGAGCAAAGGGCTGGAGCATCTCTCCTATGAAGATCAGCTGAAGGAACTGGGCTTGTTCAGTCTGCAAAAGAGAAGCTGCATGGAAACCTCACTGCAGCCTTCCAATACTGAAAAAGAGTTTATAAACAGGAGGGAAATAAACATCTTACACAGTTAAATAGTGATCGCATGAGGGAGAATGGTTTTAAACTAAAGGAGGGGAGATTTAGATTAGATGCAATGGGGAAGTTTTTAACTGAGAGAATGGTGAGGTGCTGGAACTGGCTGCCCAGAGAGGCTGAGGATGCCTCCTCCCTGGAGGTGTTTAAGGACAGGCTGGATGGGGCCCTGGGCAATCTGATCTAGCACTTGATCTAGCAGCTGGCAGCCCTGCTTGTAACAGGCGGGGGCTGGAACTTGATGATGCTTGAGGTCCCTTCCAACCCAAGCCATTCTATTATTCTATGATTTTGTGAGACGCTGGATAGAAAAGCTCCTAAGAAGAAATAAATTCAATTCTGAAAAAAGATCAAACTGAAATGTAAATACAGCACAGAAAATGGAACAGGAGCAACGGACTGGAAGTAAGACCAAAGAGATGGTCAGAAAACTGAGTTCCAGTGGTTCACTGAGCTCCTATGATGCTCCTCTTCCTGTGGACAAGCTGCAAAATTCAAGCTGTAAATTCCCCTTAAAATAATCCATAAAAGAATGAAAGAGGAAGAAAAAGAAAAAAAAAAATCCAACAAAAACCTTCTCTGAAGCACATAGCAGTGTTTAGAAGGCTCTTTAAATTGGTACTAGACACAAAAATACTTGGAAGAGAAATACATGAAAGCCCCACTGTACTTAATAACATAAGAACCAAAGAACAGAAAACACACACACAATAAATCAGTCTAGCCCTTATCTGTAAGAATTATGATGAAATTATACTGTTACTATTGACAAACCCTAAGGCTGCTGTGATGGGACAAATAAGCAAAGGAAAAGAGAAGTCACACTTCTTTGAAGAACACCGTCCCACATTTCTATACAAATCCTACTAAATCCTCAGCAACGTGAAAGATGCTTATTTATCAGCCCAGGTTTGATTTCACACTTCACACAATGCATGGCAGCTCTCTCACTTGTCTCTACTTCTGGTATTTTGTTTGGCAACTCTTGTTCTACAGCCTCACGGAAGAGTCAAGGATTCCTCAAATGCTGTTCATTTAAAGCAGGGCAAGGGATAAGACCTGAAATGATAGCATCAGTACATTGTTTTTAGGAATGAAACTTGTTCAGTACATCAGTTATACTGCAATGTCTCTATTCAAATATTAAGCTAGAAAATCCTGGCAAAGTGTTTTACTGCAGCAAATTCCAAGACAAATATCAGCAATAAGAACAGATGTTTTAGGTTAAAGAAAACTACAGTCTGTTTTAGAACTATAATCACACAACTACAATTAAAGCACACAATAGAAACATCATCAGTTCTTCAGAAGACAAGCACCTTAAATTTGCTATTATTTCTTTGAAAAGTATTACTTCCAGATTTTCAAAAAAGACAATGATTTCATATCTAGGTATTTGCAAAAGCAAAATAAAGCCTGTTTCCAAGACAACCACATCAGTTTCCAGACTTCTAGCTGTAGAATGTTATATATCTTAATTGATTATACTACTGAAAGACCTTCAATGCACATTCTCTTCAATTTATGCCCAATGAAGCATAAGCATCCACATCCAAAAGAGACTTGGTATCCTTATTTTTCCATTACTCGTATTCCCATATGCTCATTAGAGCTAAAACTTTACACTAACAAAACAACAATAAAAAATCTCAAGTATAAACAAAAATTTCATCTGCAAATAGGCGTCTTGCATTGATTTCAATGACACCACAAATAATGTTTCTGCTGAGGGTGCACTGAATTTTTCACTGCAATGGACCTGCAGAAGAATAATGTGATTGAATGAATTAGATAAAACCTCATGGGCAATATTTAATAAGCAAACCAGAAGGTTATTAGCATAAAAGTCAGATCTGTCCCTCAGGGTGGACAGAAGCATCCCCAGTTTCTGCTGAACATATTTTATACTCCCCGTTCCAAAGCAAATTTGGCAGCAGAATATCATAGAATTGTGAATCGTTAAGGCTGGAAAAGACAACTAAGATCATCTTGTCCAAACTCAACCCATTGCCACCATGTTCACTGACCATGGCCCTCAGTGCTACATCCATATATTTCTTCAAAACCTCCAAGGACAGTGACTCCACCATCTCCCTCTACTAACAGTCTGAAATGTACACCCTGCAGTGGTATTTAGGGCAGACAAGCAATGGGTCATTGAAGATTATTGACCAACCTCTCCACCAGAACGGCACACACACATTGCAAGGTATGTTCTTCATACAGCACAATGAAGGTGACTAGCTGCCAATAGAAGAAAGCCTAGATACGGGGGGACTCCTATGAAACACTGTTGAATTCTTATAGGGGAGTTACTTAAGAAAGAAAGGCAGCCAGTCTAGAAATTTTTAAGTCCTACTCTGGAGAGTTAACCAAAATCATCCAGTTAAAATGCAGTCCTTGTTGTTTTTAAATAGCAGCAATACATCATTTCTATGAAAATAAATGCATGCTGATAAAATATTTCCCTTAAAGCAAGTGACAACATACTGGTTTGGATCTGTAAAATCGCACTGCAGTAAAGATAATTTATTCACACTACTAATGTGTACTTGTTAAAAGGCAAAACGATTAACCCACTAGTCTCTGTGCTACATTCTGGGCAAGTTCTTTTCAAGTTCTTGCTGCTGAGCACCAAAGGATGCTAGATGATGTTAACATTTTAGATAAGAAATACACTTTGTACATGTATAAACTTACTTGCATTAAATAAACTGTTTAAAAAACTTCTATACTCTCTAAGTAATAGAATAAATCACAGTACTTCCTTCCTTTTCATCTTACAGCTCTCAAAATTATAATGGAAGGTCCTCTGCTCTGCTTTATTTTCCTAAATTATGGTAATATAACAAGCACGCAGCCAGAAAGTCTTCTGATATAACAGTGCAGACAAAAAGGTCAGAGAAATTAAGTTGCCTTTCTAAACATAACCCTAATGTTGTGCTGGGATTTTTTGTTCCTGTTTGGTTTTTTTTCCCCTGTTTCTGGAGGTTGAGAAACTTGGAAGAGTACAAATCCAGCATGGTATTTAATTTGTGGTCTGTGGATTTCAGTACAAGCCCTGAACTATTTCAGAAATAGCCAGAATTTTTCAGTGAAGAAAGCAAATGCATTGTTAGTATATTTAAGAGCTGCTGTAAAAGAGGACGCATCTCTAATATGTCAAAACCTCCAGATTTGGGGAATAAAAAAAAACTACGTCATTATCTGCAAACCACTCTATCTTTCCATGCAAAGAGGATTTTTAAAGCATCTTTCACATTACAGCAAGTAAGGGCTGAGCTGTCACAGAAGAGCAAAAGATCGGAAAGATGAAGTGCAAAAGGAGCAAGAAAATTTCACTGATTATAGAACCACAGAATACCCTGAGTTGGAAGAGACATACAGGGATCACTGAGTCCAACTCCTGAGCTGATGAACAGGTTTCCAAATTCAAGAAAGTACCTGAAGAGAGAACTAATTTGAAAGCACTTCTGAAGAACTCCATAACACATTTTCTACTGCTCTTGGGGAAATCAAATATATTTGATTCAAATTCAAGTCTGAGCACATTCTTCTATGATCTCTGTACAACACATGCTTCAAAATGAACTCATCTAAATCCTGTTTTATTGCTTCTTTTTTGTTTCTGCCCATGTACAAGGTTTTCCTAACATGAGAGGTGGCTTCCTTTGAATTATTAAATGAGACAAAAAACAAGGTACAAAAATCAAGTAAGTCAGACAGGGTTGTATTTACTTTGAGATGAATGAATGTTCAGCCAAGAAAACATTAAGCTTTCAGAACAATAATTGACTGCCTGCTTACTCCGAAAAAATGTTCAGGCACTTGGTATTGCTGAACTGGAACGTAAGTTAATTTGCTTTACAATTTCAGAGATCTTTAAAAATAAGTGATAACATCAAGGCAACATTTCACAAAAGCAAATACACCATGCTGAGATTGCTCAGACTGGCTTAGATCTGCTCTGTGCCTGCCAGCCTCACAGGTGCTACCACAGCCGAGTGCTGTGTTGTTCAGCTTTAGGTAAGGTATTGACATTTGGAGCAGGAGCAGCTTCGTTCTATGGATGACAGCAGAAATGGAAAGTGCAGTACATCAGTTCTATCCATGCATTGAAATTCCTGACATAAAGTACCCCTACTCTGAGTTAAGTGGTACCATTTGATCATTTTGGTATGGTGCACCTGCAGCTGTTCAAAGGCTCTCTCCTCATTAATACAAAGATATTTTTTCATTAGTGTGAATAACAAACTGCTGCATTTTTTAATTCGTGCCTTATTGGGAAACATGCCATTCTCTTACTACATACAATGACCTGGAAGAAAGGAGTTTTCAAACTGACTACATATCAAATTCTAGAAAAATCTCTATGTGCCATCCACTGGGAATGTGAATAAACCTTGCTCAAGGTTTCTACCATTCAGACAGTATTTCAACTACTGGGATACATCAATTTGTGTTTCAAGACTTCTCAACACCAAGGAATTTTCTCAGCTCATATTATCATGGCTTTACAAGGACTCTGAAGTTGCTTAAAGCAACACAATGCTGTTTTAACCATAAAAACTCTAAGTATTTTTGAGCTGCCTACACATCAACGACTTTCACTTCCTAATCAAGAAAACAACGTTAAAGATATTGTGCAAATTTGCTCACAAGTAGGCAGTTCCATCATAATCACAATGACTTCTTGGCTCACTCTCCACTCCATACAATGGCCTTTAGAGACACCTATTAAATTTAAACTCCCAGCTAAGTGGCTGCTTTTTAGGCACATAATTTACCATAGAGTTAGACCAAGACAGCTAACAGGGAAAACTCTCAATTTACTTGAAGACACCAGCAAATAATCTTAAATAACATTTGCATCATCTGCATCACAGAGATGCTTGCCCTTGAAACATACCGATGGTAACTTAGGGGGTTTTAATTAGTAGTATTTTAATAGATCTAGTCTAAAAGGTCTAGTGATTTTGTATGTGTTATTCAGTTAAATATGATTTATGATACAGAAAGTAAGCTATATTATTAGAAGTAAGCTATATTAACCCTTTAAGGCTAATATACAGCTTTGCATGCATATCCTTGTGAATCCTTTTTTCTTCTTCCCCACAGAAAAGCAATGGGATCATCTGCATTCTACTGCATTCATTTATGAGAAAAATCCAAATTACATTCACTACAGGAGTGATTTTAAAAACAACAGCTTTGCAAAAATAGAAATCTCTTTGCAGCAGGCAGCACAGTGTTTTATTGTATTTGGTGGGTGTAGAATCGCCCTGGGAAAGTCCTGCCAATGGTGCTGCCAAAACTATCACATCTATCTGAAATATCATTAGGACCCCATCTCCCCTCCACAACACTGCCTACAAAGAACCTATTCACAAATGAAAACAAAGAGTAAAGCGAAGTTATCAAGGAAGAAGGAAACCTTTGGTGAGTAACCTAGTTAACATGTGCCTCTGATGGATGTATGGCTGCACCAAAGTCCCTAATCAGCAAATGGGATGGCTAAATAGCACAAGGGGTCATGAGAAGTCATCTGGCACAACTGAATGAGAACATCCAAAGGTGAAAAGAAAACATGAAGCCAAATTAATTCAAAGGGTTCATTTGTGCTATTATTTACAACTAAAAACATTAATACTCTTGCGTGCTTTCTGCTAGCCTACTAAATAAATTCAGATGATTCCAGTTTAGTTAATGCATCCTAAAACTGTAATAGTGCCAACCAACTGGAACTAAGTCATCGATATTCACGGTACTGATTTTCAAACAAGAAGTCTATACAAACATAGATGCTTAATTTAATCCTATCTTTATCTGTTGCTGTGCATTAGAAGTGTGCATTTGTGCAAATAAGTGCCCAAACAAAACACGAAAAAATAACATAACTTAAGAATGGAGACAGCACCCACATCCACTATAACCCTGCTTTCCAAGTCCTTGCCCACTGCCATAAAGGTTCTTCCAGCAGCTGCACTCCACACTGCTTAGCACATTAACCCACGTTTCAGCCACATGTGAAATTTATATGACTGATGTTGGCTCCTTAACACAAAATCTCACAAATTAAACTAAAGCGTATTAAACACTGTCGAAAGATGCAGCCAACATCACGTCTACGCAGTTACATTACATACAAACTAAACAAATAACTGAGTGAAACCAAGCAGTGTGATTTTCAGCTCTTTGGGCTGTTATTCTTGGATGGCAAACAAGCAACGGGCTGTACCACAGGGGAGGCTGACATGTATCTCCAGAGTTCACGCTTGTACTTCAGTACCAGCCCATTGTGAATGCAGATTTAAATTACAGCTTTCTGGCTTTTATCACTGTCATTAATTTTGCTTAAACTCCAGAAGCTCTGGGAATTTTCCCAGTTAACACTGGAAAACTGTAAGTAAAATCTTTTCTCAGAAATCAGAAGGATAGGGCTAATATTATTATGGTTTGGATGTCAAAAGATCAAGTGTTATACACATCTTTCAATGATCTCACTCGGGCCCTCTAGTCCAAGCAGCCTTGGCTGGATCTCACTTGGAGTAGTTTGGGTTATCTATTTAAACAGAATGTGTAAGCCGAGAGTCCGACAGAGGCAACAAAGTATCAAATCAACATTTACATGGAATCAAGCACACCTTCAATAACCTCTGAAAGTGTGATGGGATTCTATCTACCAAGCAAAAATGAAACAGGAAGAAAACTAGCAAGCATTTAACAGATGCCTTCCCTACCTCTCCACATCATGGCTCTCCTACTCCTCCAATAACTCACCACAATGGCTGACAAAAAGCTCACTGGTATGCTTTGCTGCCAACAACCAATTGAATTTAAGAGGTCAAGCAAAAAACTGGATATCATATTCTGACAGACACCTTCTCACAAATTCTACACATTAAAACAAATGCAAACGATGTTAAATAAAGTGACTACATAGAGTAAGGCATGAAATTTCAGCACAAAGCAGAACAAAGCAACGTGCTGGTACCGTGGCCTAAAGCTGACCTATGCTTTCCACATGATGCTTGAGGTGAAGCAAGACTTGAGGTGTCCTCATGGCTCCAGTGAGGACTCCCTGCATGCTCTCACAGCAGCAGATGCCTGGGACTGGAAAGCAGAGAGCTGCTGTGCATAGGAATTTCACCTCTGTGTGCACCCAATATGTAGATAAGCCATGTTCAGGGACAGGGATACACTGGTTCCTTTAATCAGACCAACAACACACGCTAGAAAAATGATTAGTGATCTAGATAACAAGATGAGAACTTAGAATGACTGGCACAGGAAAACAAAATAAAGAACAAAATGCAATACAGTATGCTGAAAACATGCATATATTTTGGAAGGAGAAAGCATTTAGCTAATAAACATGTCAGGGAATTGCCTAAAGAGGAAGGACAGAAGAAAAACAATTACACTCAACTGTTCGATCACAAGACAATGAGTAAAACACTTTGAAGAACTCCAAGAACTGTTCAGCTCCAGGAAAAATAGAAGACTCTTACCATGTCAGTGTCTGTCAGAAACGTACTTATGCACCAACAGATATTAAGTTTCTCAAATGTGGTGAGGATTTTTTCACTTCAGTACAGCAGTGGCTAGTGCAGGGTGTTTATGTCACATTAGTTTGCTGTAGCAGGTTTGACTCATCTACGGATCCAGCTGGGAGAAGTAATCTGAGTAATGTGAGGGAGGTAGGAGCAGATTACGAGAGATATCTCTATGGAGAGATACAACACGTTTCTCAAACAGAGAAAAACCAACAGCGGGCTTCGGAAAAGCAAATTTCAGCACTATCAGGGGTCAGCAGGTAGAATGCCAGGAAACACAAAGAGGGATAAAAGAATGGTGTGCACCTCCTTTTGTCTGATCAGAGGGTCACCACCAAACATGGCAAACTATCTGGGTAGGTACCAGCTTTTGCTGCTGGAGTAGCAAACTACTCTGATGCAAATCAAAACCAGAAAACATCACTAAATATGGTTATGGCCCCACCAGGTAGAAAATACAGTGTAATTTTTGAATTAAAAAGACTTTTCAACATTTTCAGCAATATTTTAATGTATTCTTAGTTTTCAGTAAATAACAAGAGTTCAAGCTATGAAAAATTAACCGATTTATATGAGGAAATTCAAAATCCTACTTGTTTGTAGAAGATAAACGTGACTTATAAATTTAGGTATTTGCTGCCACCATGTGTGTACTTCAAAAACTGCAGTCTTATGAAGCATAATCTTCTGATGTATCCCGAAGTCTAAAATCAGCTATCAAACTACACGTGAGGGCACTACAGACAGAAGTCAGAAGGTGACAAGGCCTGAAAGATTGCTAATATAGTACGAATTCTTCCATCAAGAGAAACTACACAGATGGTACTACCATGCCTCAAACAGCACACAAAAATCAAGTCAATTATATAGCCCATACATCTTCCACTGTGCAACTGAAAATGCTTGATTATGAGCCAAGTGGCATTTGGTGGTCTACAGAAAACAAACTACTTGCTCTGATTCATTATATACAGATTTTAATACCAACAATGCTATTCAGTACCTTCAGTCATGACAGCTCCAAAGAAGCAACGGTCATGGGGAGTTGTATTGTTCCCACCCTTTCATCATGCTTCTTCTGGTTCAGATTCAGAAAAGAAAATAGTAAAAAGAATGAAGAAAAAAAGATAATATTGCAGTGAGCTCATCACCTGTTAATTTCCTCTAAATTGTGGAGAATAATAATTCAGGAAAGAAAAAAAGCATAAAATTAGTGTATCAAATTTGTATCATTCAGGGAATCACATGGAACAAGGGAACGTGCATCTACTTTGGGAACTGGTTTTAAACTAAGAGAGGGGATATTTATTATTGGATACAAGGAAAATGTTTTTTAAGATAAAGGAAGTGAGGCACTGACAGATGTTGCCCAGAGAGGTGGTGGATGCCTCAGCCCTGGAGACAGTGGAGGTCTGGCTGGGGCTCACTCTAAGCAACGTGATCTAGTTGTAGGTGTCCCCATTCATTGCAGGGGAGTTGGACCAGATGATCTTTAAGGACCCCTTCCAACTCAAATGATTCTATGATTCTACTGCACTAGCCATTCTTGAAAGATGGGTACAAGATCAACCTGGAGGTTTAGCCTGGTAAGGTAAAAAGTGCATCATCCCATCTTCTGTCTTTGTTCTGTCTCTCACTAGTGTCTCTGCAAGAAGAAATGAGCATACTATCAGCACTCAAGCTCCCCACAAGTCACTAAGCTTAAATATAAAATTCATTAAAGCCTGTTTGTAGCATTGCTTGTAAATTACTCCTAGTATAATGAACAGTTCATTTTAAAAATCTCATTGATGTTAACTTCTGGAAATGACCTTTAAAAGTCAATAAATTCAAACGTTGTCAGACTCTAAGATTAAATAAATGTTTCATATCATATCCTTCAAAAATAAATAAATAAATTAGATTTTAATTAGCAGCTTCCAGACACAGAAATAAAAATGTTTTGCCAGAAATTTGCTGCTCAGTGTATTCCAGGCGTGAGTTGCAGTATGAATAGTAGGATATCAGTTAGAAGAGGCGTAGTACATACAATCAGATTCCATTTCCATTCACAGAATAATATCAATGTTGTGTCTGCACACAAACAGAACAGAAAAGCATATCCATACAGTACACGCAATTACAGCACTCATAATATTCCTGCGGTAATTACAAAATATAGTACTTGACAACACTTGTGGAAAGTTGGCAGTGTTTATACAATGTTGACAGTGGAAATGCATTGAAAACATAGTAACAGCTACCACGCTTATAAACCCTACAATCTGTCGGTATTCAAACAAGTGCCAAACAAACACTAGAAGGAAGGTATCAATTAAACATAAACAACCAGAAATTCTTATACATTTACAGATGCAGTTTAAACCTGGTTTGTCTGTTTGACCTGCTGCACTGTCTTAAAACACAAGTCCAAAAGACTGGTGAATATATTATCGAGGTATTTTCTCCATCTGCAACCTTAACCTGGCAATGGTTTCTAGACCTGTATCAAATTAAACCTTTTAAAATGCCTGTCACGGAACATTAATAAAGCAGAATCAGATTAATTTGCAGCAATTAAATAAACTGCTAGAGTCAAAGAGTACTATCTGAACGCATACCATTAATATAACTGATCCCTGATTATTATAACCCCAATATAAAAAAATCTGGAGGCTCTCAGAGTTACGTGCTGTTAAGCACATAATTTACATCCTTAGGCTTTTTATTTCCTAAGTTCCAACCACATACACAAGTATTACAATGCTCCGCATACCACAGTCATGTACATGCTGTGCTTCCCTTGGCTTAGACAGAATTTTATATCGCCACTAGATGGAAACCTGAATTACCTTTTAAAATCACAGTTCTGCAAACATCCCATTCCTGTGTGTGCTGCTACAGCGTCTGACATTTCTTGCCATGTTCTTATTAAGACATCTTGTCACAAGCTGGCTGCTGCAAAGCTGGAATCATCAAAAAAGTTTCCACGAGCAGTCAGCCACAGAGCTCCCTCTGATGCATATGAATCTACGAGCACTAACATAAACATCCTTGCTCATCTCCTGAGCAAGTGCCATTGAATGCAAGGAGTGAAGTGTTATGCATGTTAGAGATTCAACCTGCTTATACAGCAATCTCAGCTTCTCTATCAAAATTATAATGAATAAAACCTGCCGTACAGTTCAGGCTTAATTAATCCCACACAAAATATCAAAGGCACTGCAACTACCTTCTGAATGTATACAATGGCCAAACTATCTAAAATTTACAAAATTTGCACACCATGTATTTATATAAAGTTCTACCACTTCAGTGGCATTTACTCCACAATTTACAATAACGTGAGGTAACTGGCAGCCATGGCCATCTGCTGTGTCCCCAGTAATTCACACAGTGCTTCTTGCAGTGTCAAAACAGCTGCAAATAAAAACTGCTTCTAGCAGACTGACGCAGCTATCAGGACAGCCATTGCTCTAGCTACGTGCACAGACACAACAACACATATCATCATAGAACTATAGAATGGTTTGAATTGAAAGAGACCTTAATGATCGCCTAGTTCCAACATCCTGCTGTAGACAGGGATGCCAGTCACCAGCTCAGGCTGCCCAGAGCCCCATCCAACCTGGACTTGAACACATCTAGGGATGGGGCATCCACAGCTTCTCTGGGCAGCCTGTGCCAGTGCTACACTATCTTCTGAGTGAAGAATTTCTTCCTAACATCTAATCTAAATCCCTCTTCTTCTAGTTTAAAGCTGCCCTCCCTTGTCCTCTTATTATCAGACTGTGTAAAAAGTCAGTCTTCCTCCTGTTTATAAGCTCTCTTTAAGTTCTAGAAAGCCACAATGAGGTTTCTCTGGAGCCTTCTCTTATCCAGGCTAAACAAGCCCAGTTCCCTCAGCCTTTCTTCACAGGAGAGGTGTTCCAGCCCTGTGATAATTTCTGTGGCCCTCTCTGGATCCACTCCAACATCTATGCTATGTACACTAGGCCTGAACGCAGAACTCCAGATGGGGCCTTGCAAGGGCAGAGCAGAGGTGAACAATCACCTCCCTCTCCCTGCTGGCCACTCCTCCTTTGATGCAGCCCAGGATAATGTTGGCCTTCCAGGCTGCAATTGCACACTGCTGGCTCATGCCCAGCTTTTCATCCACCAGAACCCTTCAATTCCTTCTCAGCAGGGCTGCTCTCAATGAGTTCTTCTCCCTGAATCCATAATCGTACCTGAGATTGTCTCAACCTAAGCACAAAACCTTGAATTTGCCCTTGTTGAACCTCATTCAGATCACCTTGGCCCACTTCTAAAGCTTGTTCACATCCCTCTGGATGGCATCCCTTCCTTCTGCCGGATTAACTGCACCACTCAGCTTCCTATCATCAGCAAACTTGTTGAGGGTGCACTTAAACCCACTATCTACGCCACTGATAAAGATGTTGAAGAGCACCAGTCCCAAGACTGACCCCTGAGGGACACCACTAGCGAACTGCCTTCACCTGGACATGGAGACCTTGACAACAACCCTCTGGCTATGATCATATAACCAATTCCTTATCCAGTGAGTAGTCCACTCTTCAAATCCATATCTTTCCAATTGAGAGATAAGGATTTGGTGTGGGACCATATCAAAACCTTGCACAAGTCCAGGTAGATGACATCACTTGCTCTTTCTTTGCCCACCAATGCTGTCAGTTTGTCCAGGAAGGCCACCAGAGTGGTCAGGCAAGATCTGCCCTTGATGAAGCCAATCTGGCTGTCTCTGATCATCTCCTCATCGTGTATGTGCCTTAACTAAGCCACCAGGAAGATCTGTTCCATGCTCCTCCCAGCCATAGATGTCACATCTATGTGACATCTCAGGCTCACCAGCCTGTAGTGCCCCAGGTTTTCCTTTCTCCATTTCTTAAAAATGGGAGCCATGTTTCCCTTTTTCCAGTCACTGGGGATTCCACTCAACAGCTATAAGTTTCACAAATATGATGAAGAGTGGCTTGGCAACCACATCTGCCAGTTCCTTCATGCATGTTATCTGGTTGCATGGCTGGCATGGTAACATGATAGAAGCATTAAGGATACCAGTGTCGAAGCTTATGAATTTGGAAAATACAGTAAAGGTCTGCAACAAAATCTCAGTTTTGCCTTTAAGTTTTACTTTCCACTAAGTCCAGACCACATTATTACTAAAACAGGAAAGAAGAAAAAAAAAAAAAAAAAAAAAAAGGTATATTTCCATACAAGTTAAACCAAGTGACTTAATTAAATGGAGCACCACACCAGCCCAGAGCCAGAAACACACAAGGAACTGCTGGCGTCAGAGTAGGCAAAGGAATCTGATGGAGAAAACACTGTTCTCTAGCTGACAAGTACTCAGCGCCCATTCCCATGAGGTGCAGACCCCACACATGCCAGGCCACTCCTCTGCATCAGAAATCCCCCAGGCTGTTGGAGCCTTAGCAGAAGAGAAGCAGGCTCCCAATCCTGCTTCTAATCCTATACTTGAAGGAGCACTAGAAGGATGGGAGTAAAGCCAAGGAATTTCATTACCAAGAAGTGCTGTTATAGGGATCCATTTTGGTTCTTCAGTTATTTGGTTTTCTTGGGTTTTTTTGTTGCTTTTTGGCTGTTTTCCTTTTGTTTGTTTGTTTCGTCAGAGGGATCTTCGCACATAAAAGCTGGTTCAGGGATCTCACCAAACCCTGGGAGCCCCAAGAAAAAGCTGCCATCTTACACAGGCAGACTTCAGATCTGGCTCCAGAACAGATCAACCCCACGTGCAAGGTCAGGGCAGCAGGATGATTCCCTGCATCTGGCCATATTCAAATCCCACAGTGCTCCTTCATTTATCAGCCATAACCATTCAGCTTTCAGAAAAGTGAGAAATTCCTTCCCGCTTCTTGAGAGATATCAAAGAAAATAAAGGAAACCGTCTCCAGTTCAGTGCTTACAAATTAAGACTCGGTGGCTACCCTAAGTCGCAGCTAAATACACAAGTCTCAATAGGAATTTACTCTTAATAAGAAGGTTTTCACCCAGATAGTCATAAAAAAACACTATAAGTGAATTCCAACGTATCCGGTAATGTTACAATGAAATATTACTCTTAAATCCTATTTCCCAGTTTTCATTAAAGTCATAAAATGGCAAAAACCTTCAAGTCATATTTCACTTCCCAAAAAATGTACTTCCTTGTCAGGCAAAGAGAAGACCACTTCTATAATGTACTTTACAGAAACTTAAAGCATAATACAGAAAGTTAGCAGCAGTTTCAGACTAAGGCAACCCATATGTTCCAATCCTCTCACAGTCTGATTCTAGTGCTGGCAACAGCTTCCTTGTCTGCCCAGTCAATTTGTTTGGACATTTGCTCTTCAAACACTCATTTCAACTTCTCAATGTGCTTTTGAATGCCAGAAGCTTAAAAATAAATCAAGAAGGGGGAAGGAAGATGATTTTAGCAAAAAGAAATAAGAAGCAAAACATTTGTTATACCCAGTCACCAGCAGAAAGAGATGCATCGTGACAGCTGTGTCCTGAGAGATATTATGGGTCCAAGCCACAAATCATTCCAGGAAATCAAACACTGCAAGTGCCAGGCAAAACTGAAAACAAATTTGATGAATGACAATTACTTGTATCATTTCTGATATCACGTTAACTAGAAAAATTAGCCATTCTTGAGAGGTTAAGTGACCAGTTCCCCAGACAGAGAGATACAGTTCCATCTTAATTTTGCCAATATAATGCCCAGCCATATTAACAGCAATGAAAAATAGTCACCTTTCTTCTGAGTGAACAACGGCAGATGCCAGCTCCCCAGTCAGTCTCAGTTAATTTGAAAGCTTATAAAAAGGCTTTCTGAGTGAAAAGAGGCCAAAGCATTTTGAAGGCAATTTATTCTATCTCTCTGATGTGAGAAAATGTCACGTAATTCCGCAGAACGATTCTGCTCATCTCAAGATAGTCCAGACCTTCCACTCCACAAGGTAAATGGGCACAAGGTAAGTATGAAATTACCTATTTCAAAATTAAAAGAAGAATTTCTTACATGATGTAAAGCAAACAAATACTTGAATTACTTAGTTGAATATTCTACATTATATCAGTTGTAATCTCAAATGAAGCAATAAATATCACCTTAATATTACCTATTCTTATGTAAGCATTCTCATCAGCTACCATACAATTTAGAAGACTGTTGAACTAATTCACTTACCATATCTGTCAGCATTAATTCAATAGCATTCCAAGGTAATAATCACTATCAATCTAATTATATCAGCCACCTCCTGTAAATGAGTACCAATTATTTTAATTAAAATATTAAATATTTAGAAAATAGGAAGGAGCATATATTAATAATTGATATACTTAATTTGAATCTACCTGAACAGCCATAATTCCTGAACAACAAAGCTTGCTTTCTTTGCAGCTCCCTTTAATATGTCCCAGTGGGTTTCAAGAAGCAAAGCATTAACCCAACAGAAATGATAGGAAAAACACGATTTTCCTATTTTGTAAACTCAAACAAGTCAGTCTGGATTTGTCATAAAATGGTATTTTCTACCAACACAAATTGTGATAGAACAATAAATCTCCCCCTTTCACTATAAGCCAAACAAGGAGTTCCTTTCCTATCTCCGTTAATGTTAAGTGATACTGCAGCAATATGAGGGCAGTACAGGAATTCTTCCAGAATCATCCATATACTGAGACGACGCTATTTGGTGGTCTTTTCAACACTTATTTCAATTTCTGTTTAAACTTAATCTAAGAAATCTCTCTTCAACGTTCTACTTGTGCTCCTGTGCACTGTAAGTATGTTCAAAATGGCTGCACCCATTTGAGGATTAGAAGGCCCGTCCTGGTTCTTCACTGAGATTTGGGTTCTTCCTCACTGCAGTGTAACAGAACCTAATATTAAAGAACTACAGCAATTTTAAAGGCCATGCACCATGAAAATAAGCTTCCTTTTAATGGCTCTTGGATTAAGCATCTTGTTCTTGCCTAATCCATGTCTTCTACAAAGTACCTCAGCTACCTGGTTCAGACCTTCAGGGGCCGCAAACCACAGCATGCTGTGAGAGGCACAGTCCCAAAGGCCAGAAATGTGAAGGTCTGACTTAGAAATTCCACCCTTGAAACAGATAAAAATCTGGGGGAGAAAAACCCAGAAAGAAACAAAAGATTAAAGGAAAGATGAGAAGAGCCACATTAACCACTTGCTAATACATCCCAGCATCTTGTTAGAAGAAAGGTGTATTTGCAAAGTTCTTACTGCTCACTCACTCAAAACAGTTATTAAATTAGTTTCATTTCTTTGAATGTATCATAACTAGCAGCAATGCCAGGTTTCAAAACTCACATTCTGTTCCTTGTAATTTCATTTTTGCCACTTTTCTCTGTAATCTACTTCTAAAACATTCTTAAACTGAGAAAGGTGTTCACTATTTGTTCACTGCACAGAAATGACTAAAAATATCTCAGTGTAAACACTGTTTTCCTTTAAATATATATATATATAAGGAAGATTTCACCACTAAAAACATTAAGTCCTAGAGTCTTTTGAGTTGGAAGGGATCCTTAAAGGTCACCTAGTCCGACTCCCCTGAAATGAACAGGGAAACCTAAAGCTCGACCAGAGCCCCATCCAGCCTGACCTGGACTGTCTCTAAGGACGGGGCATCCACCACCTCTCTGGGCAACTTGTTCCAGTGCCTCACCACCCTTACTGTGAAAAAAACTTATTCTTACATCCAATCTAATTTTCCCCTCTTTTAGTTTGAAACCATCTCCCCTTGACCTATCACAACAGACCTTGCTAAAGAGCCTTCCTTCTTATATTCCCTTTAGATACTGAAAGCTCACTCAGACCTCCCCAGAGCCTTCTGTTCTCCAGGCTGAACAGCCCCAGCTCCCTCAGCATATCCATATAGGAGAGGTGTTCCCTCCCTTGGACCATTTCTGTGGCCATCCTTGGGATGCACTCCAACAGGTCAGTGTCTCTCCCGTACTCAGGACTCAACATCTGGATGCAGCACTCCAGGTGAGGTGTCACAGCTCAGAGCAGAGGGGCAGTACCACCTCCCTTGCCTTGCTGGCCATGCTTCTTTTAACAGCCTAGGATATGGTTGGCTTTCTGGACTGCAAGGGCACACTGCTGGTTCACATAGGTATGTCTCTCATCATCATCTGGGTGCTCTAACTGAAAGCTCTTTTCCTTCATGAACTATCTGTATCATTTCCCTGTACTGTGGACTTTCTTAGGGCTTACTGATCTGTCAGTACCTGACTGAACCCAGCCACCTCAAGAGTCCCTTCTCTCTGGTGCTTGTGAAACGTCACAGAATACCCCAAGTTGGAAGGGATCCATTCAGTATCACTGAGTCCAGGTCCTGGTTCCACACAGGAGCATCCAAAATCCAAACTCTGTGCCTGAGAGCTTTGCCCAACCACTGTTTCAAGTCCATCAGGTTTGCTGCCTTAGGAACTGTTCCACAGAGGCAACAATACCACTCAAAAATGAAATACAAGTTCATGTGGAAGCTATTTACACATGTATACGCAGTTAATTGTAATTACACAACTAGCTACACGTGTAGCTATATATATATACATATTTATGCAACATATATGCAAATGACACCCCATAATTTCGCATCTGTTTTACACGCATAGATAACTAATGATATAATTGTTACACTTTGGTGTGCGCACAGTTGTGGTCACACGCCTACAAGGCAACAACAGACCCCAGCACTGCTCCGGCCCCGGGCTACCAGCGGGGTGCTCAGGACGGCCCGACCCGCCGCAGCCTCCCCCGCCACCCGCGGGGCCGGGCCGTGCAGCCTCTGAACGCCGCTTCACCGGGCACTTGCCTCCCATTCCCGCAGGAAGCGCTGTGCCTCGGCGGGCCCCGCGGCCTTGTGCTTCCTGAACTCCTCCTTGACGTAGCGGTCGCCCAGCTCCCGCAGGGCGGGCGGCAGCGCCCGATGCAGCAGCAGGATCCGCCGGTAGAGGCCCCGCGCGCCGCCCGGCATGGCGGCCCTGACGGAGCCGGCAGGCGGAGCACCGGGGCCGAGCTCCGCCCTCGACGGAAGGGGGGCGGTGGGGGTGGTGTTCAAAGCGTCCCTGCAACCTCTGGACAAACTCTGTTGCCTTTCCCTGCACTCACTCCAGGGCCTCCATGGCTTCTTTTGTAGTGAGAGGTCTTTTTCACTAGGAGAGTGGTTAGGCCCTGGAACAGGCTGCCCAGGGAGGTTGTGGGTGCCCCGTCCTTGGAGGTGTTCAAGACCAGGTTGGACAGGGCCCTGGGCAACCTGATCTAGTAAAGGTGTATGTTTGGTGGCCCTGCCAGGCAGGGGGGTTGGAACTACATGATCCCTGAGGTCCCTTCCAACCCGGGTCATTCTGTGATTCTGTGAGGCTCAAAAGTGAACACAGTACTCAAGGTGCAGCCCCACCAGTGCTGAGTACAGAGGGGCAGTCACCACTCAACTCCTGACTACACTATTTCTGATACTACCAGAGGAAATAACTCATTTTACACCTGGGCAGAATATGGAGCAAATGAATTAGGTTGCTAAAACCAATGTTTCTCAGCTTCAGTTTTGTTTATCTTTATTTTGAAGCCTGGGTCCTGCCTTCCTGGGTCTGCCAGGGCCTTGTGCCACCCCATCACTATTGCCAAGCTCCCATTTTCTGCTCCCTCACACAGACAGCTCTGCAGCTTGCGGTGAAGTTTTCTCAGCTGTTTAACATCACAACCAACCCACCCACATGGAAAGATCTTCAAATATCAATAGTCGCGGGTATCTTGAAAAAAGAAAAAGGGGCTGAAACTCAGGCAACAGCAGCAGCAGTGAACATCCACAGCATAATGATGGTGCCCTGTTAAGCTCCAGCCAGCCACCTGAATAACTGACTTCAAAACAAAAGGGAAACATTTCCATAGGCCCAGGGAGCATTAAACTTCCCCCAGGATACTGAGAAATGTAATAAAAATATACTGCCTTGTCAAAAGCCTTGTCATTATGCCCAAGCAACACAAGAAAAGAGTGAACTACAAACTATTTCACTCCCTAACATTATTTGAAGTTTATTTATTCTTCTAGGCACTTCAAGGGAGGAATGCTGAGGTTCCCCAGTATCTAACTCAGAATGATGGAAGGCACAGACAGCTCATCCAGTTCCCATTCTCCTCACTGCCTCTGTCCTGTTCTCTCAGTGCCTGCTGGGCAGTCCTAATCCTTAAATTAATTGGGGTTGCTATATTTTCAAACCATATTTCTGCAGACATTTCTATTAGGAAGGATTCCTAAACACTGTGCACTTTGTCTTTACCTGTGTCTATCAGGATGTTCTTTTTTTTTTTTTTTTTTTTATGTTTGTATAAAAAAAAAACTAAATAGATTTGTTTCTTCATTTGTATTTGCAATGATGCAGTTCCTCTGAATTACACCAGGGTGCATTCAGCTGAAGAACTAATTTAAGTATTTTTTCTTGTGATCACCTTACATGACACACTGCAGCCTTACTTGCATTGCACACTGACAGACTTCTTGCTACACTCATTGCACGTATGTCTGGGAGTCCTTCAGTGGCCTACTGAAGCCCTCTACTGGGCACTTCCTTTCTGACTCAAATATTAATCAGCAGCCCACCAATAGCAAGCAGAAGACAGATTTTGACCCTGTGAATCTACCAGATTGACTGTTGTGTGCTCCATTCCTATCTCAAAAGGCAGGAAGAATGGAGGAACTCTTCCATATTTGTTTTTATCCTTTTATCAGTAATGTGTTGACTAGAGGAGCTGAAGCTGAAGTATTTATTGAACTGCTATAATTGCTGTAATTTAAACAATTAGCAAAAGCATCCTAAGAAGATTTCTTTATGTGAATCAGAATAAATAGTTAAATTTAGAATGCAATGATGTGATGCACTTTTCCTGTGGTAGTTCAGACAAAACTAAGCTGTATTGTCATCTGTTTTAAAAATAAAATAAAATAAAATAAAATAAAATAAAATAAAATAAAATAAAATAAAATAAAATAAAATAAAATAAAATAAAATCTACAATTTCCTTTTTGACACCATAGGTTAAATGTTAAAGTACAGAAGCCTTGGGTGTCTAATTTCCTGCTATGGACAAAAAGAACCATACAGTCATGTCTTATGTTTCCTGTCTTTTCTGTGTGCAGAGCTCAGTGCAGTTAAAAGAAACAGTTCCTGAGGAAGTGTCACTTGCCTCCTGCAGACCTGAGGGATGATGGTTGAATTGCAAATCTGAAAGAGAATTTAGCTGCCATACTCCATCGACTTCCTACTTGAATGTGTGCGAATGGCGCTTTGCAGTGAGCCAAAAGTAGGCAGGTTCACATCCGAGGAGGACTACTGGCCTGAACGTGGCTCCTCCTCTCCATCTCCCTGTCTTCCCCTCCACAACCTTCTTTTCCCTATTCCAGAGGCAGTTTTCAAGTCTTACCCCAGAACAAAGACACCAGCACTTCTCAGGTAGGTGTCTGTGAAAAGAATAATTACAAAGGACCTGTGAGTGTTTCATCTAATGTCATTTTCAGAACATCTACTATTTAGCTGAAATTTTCTATTTTCATATTCTCCTGTTAGCTCACATGAGCACAGTTTGAAAGAGCACTTTTTGTTATTTCAAATACCATGTGAAGCATGCAACATTCATTGGCAAAGCCTTGTTTTCCTCGTCTGCTTTTAAGTCACGATAAAACTTCAAGCTCTGCAAAGATGCTTCCACAAATGCATTAAAATCCCTTCTAGAGCACACAAAAAAAAAGAGCAAAAAAGAAATTATTGTTGATGGTTGGGGACAAAGTGGCCAAAGCAAATCAATAAATACTTTGAAAAGCTGCAGAAAGGACCATGTGTGTGAATACAAAACAGCAGTTTAAGGCCCTGAAGTCAGGGCTGTACTGCTGCTCCCCTGCTTTCCAGGTGATGCTCACTCAGATCCCCAGTCCAAACTCAAGGAATGGAACTAGCCAGTCTGTTTTTAGCCCAGCTTTGCATTAGCCCGAGGGGAATTTAAAACACAACATAAACATGTGTTTAAACGGAGCTAGAAGAAAGCTTATTGTCCTGTCTCCTGTTTTAATTAAATATGTTTTATATGAAAAGCATAGCTTACAAATGCAAGCTATGTGGTTTCTCTGGCAGCACTGCAGCTCTAAGTAAATATGCCATAGTATTATTTTGTTTGCTTTCTTCCCTAATTAAGTTTTAAAAGTTTCCTCAGCGCTCTGTGTGGCTGCTGCAGTTTTGGCAGCAGCACTGTGGTGAAGGGGACTGGGAGGAACACGCGTTCTCTTTTCCTCCCTCTCCTCACCAAGTAACTAATCTCAGCTGAAAATCCCGTATCTTTTTTAACCATCTACACTCAAGGAACAAAGCATCGACCCTGTTGTACAGCCATGAGACCCCATGCATTGGCAAGGCGAGGTGCAGCTGCACTGCGCCACACACTTTGGAGAAGAAATGAGAGCTGTGCTGCAAAACTGGAATCCAAATATGAGACTATTCCACTTTGAAGGTGTTCGGATTTATCACTTCAGCGTGAAAGCACAGAGATCACAGAGTTAGAAGCTGAAGGTTCCCAGCTATAAACATTTCTTATGAAACTCTTAGCATTTGAATAATCCCTATCACTGTCAACTGTTTAAAATGAAATATACTTTTTCCAGCAGCGCTTATAGTTTTGGCATAAAAATATGCTATCAGAAAAACATTTTTCACGTTTCATATTCTTTCTGTATCTTTGATAGCTCCTTGCATGCACCTAGTTTGTCTAGGGCAATGTGACATGTCAGCCAAGCACTGGAATACTTCACTGACCTTGTACTATAACGCTTCACCTTTGATGTAAGGTGACAGATAGGAACATTTTGTCCCCCTCCAGATGTTGTAATCAAGCAAGAAACAAATGCAACGTGGAGCAGTGTGGTGTTCTGCCTCTGCTCATTTGTTGTTCCCTACCCCAAAACTGAGCACCACGCTGCAGACTGGGGGGTATCACCGTGGTGGTTCTTCATCCTGTTTTTATTATTCACTGGATCTGGTAATTTTTGGAGTTTCATTTCTTGGTACTCAGGATTTTCCTTTGTGGTTTCTTGGTATAACATCACGTATTCATGGCAGAGCTTCAGGATGGAGCTGTAGGATACCACATGAAAAAAAGTGGAGCTTTAACATAAATACTCGGGTTTTCTTGAACCTGTTTCATGTAACAGCACTATCAGCATTCATCAGTTCCTCCCTCTGCCCCCCTCCCAAATCACCTGAAGGCAGGACTGGCAGCGATCAAAAGACATGCAGCGTTTCTTAGCACTGAAAAGATCGCATCTGTGAAATATGGATTTTAATAATGAGTTCATTGCCGCTCGCTTTGTGAGTTATGGCTTTGCACTTCTCCTAAACCAAAACAAAAGTTATTTACAAGGTGCCACGAGAACAGTTTTCAGACTGAGAAACAAGTAAGTCAGCAATCACAAGCTCCTCACTGGTTTGTGAAAGCGGTGTCGACTTTTTACTTTCCTGAGATTTGCTTTGACTCTGAGGAGCTGAATGTTGGTTTGTTCCTATACACTATGGAGCAGTAGCAGCTGTAGGTGTTATGGGAAGAACAAAGCCCTTCCAGCTGCCAAAGCAATCTGCAGGAAAAAAAATGTTTGATTCTTTCAGGCCAATGTGTTACAGTCATGGTTTCTTCAAGAAAAAAAGGTTGGAGACTTTGCACAGGTAGGGGGAAGGCACTACAAACTGTCACAGCATCCTCATGATTCTGTTTTGTTTATTGAGCAAATGTCAGTTATAACACTTCTGTATTAATGAATGGAGAAAAAAAGGTAATCTGTATTTGAAGACCCTTGACAAAGAGTTTTCCGTGTAGAGTGCTCCACAGTGCAATGATGCACTGCTGAAGTTCCTGCTGAAAATGGTGCTCTAAGGGAAGGATGATTTTCCTGTGAGCTCTGAAATTCAAACGTTTGCCTGGGTCACTCTGAGAAACTGGAGAATGCCATCCAGGTCTGCAGTTCACCCGTCAGGTCATTTAAGAAACGGATACCCAGAATGAAGCCCACACTTAAAAAATCTTACAGAACTAATATCTAGGAAAGTCATACTATATTCATTGTCCTATATGTGAATGAACACTAGGATATGAGTTGTACTGGAGGGGATCAATACTTCAGAAATTCTTTAAAAGGACAAGATTCGTATCCCATCTGTTTTTCAGTTTCATATATCAAAATTGTGCTCTTCACAGCTTCCAGAGGGCTTTGCTCTGACTCATTTACTGTCTTCCTGCATTCTGCTTTCAAAGTTATGCCCTGGGAGCAAAGCTGCTCATTTAAGAGCTGGATTTCAAAGTGCTCTAAAATCCACAGGCATCTCCGACATGTTTTGAAAATTGTTATACCTCATCAGAGCCTGGGGCAAGATTATCCTTGCAAGTCTGCAGTCCTTTGGTCTAGCAGGTCTTCAGACAATACCATCTCTTTCCAGCCTTCCCAGGAATGACTGCATTTAACATGCAAGCTGCTCTGAGATCCACCGGGATATGATTGTCTTGAAAACTCAGTCACGTCAATGACTGCAGGACGGTTTGCAATGCAGATTTGAGGTCATTGCTCCCTCCCCATTACTGCTTATAGTGATGCTTTTTTTCTTGTTTTCTTTTTTTTTCTTATTTTCTTTTTTTTTTTTTCCATCAACAGCTTAGAGAAATCCGAAGCTCTGAATCCCATGAAATATACATGCATGTGATGGTCTGATCCTGAGCTCAGCTCTTCAGTTTACCAGACAGATATTACTGAAGTTCCAGCCAGTTTAGAAATACTTAACACCACTGATCGACTGGAAAAACTGTAGACCAAATTCCAATATTGTCTTTAGGATTCTGGAACACAGATCCCTTTTCTTGCTGCCAGATAGTGCTGGAGATCCTTCTCAGCTATTGTCTGTATGACACATGTGTTGTCATGCAAGCAAAAAAAGATATGCCATGAACCATGAGTGTATATATACATATACCTCTTTTTTATGCATGTGTGTAGACACATACATACACCCATACACTTCTCCAAGCACACATATGTTTGCCCATACACACACACATATATGCATGCATGCTTGCACATAAAACTGTTTTGTTATTGTAGTGGTCTGAAGTAACTTACCAAAATCATATTTCCCTGCTGAACTTTGTAATCAGATTTTTTAAGGCTTATAATATGGTGATTTTTTTCTTTCTTTGTGATAACACATCCCAGCAGTTCCCACAATATAAACTGTGCCCTGTACTCACTGAGTGCTTTACATGCTTGCATTTCAAAATGTGCCTTTAGCTACATCCAGATTGCCTGTTAGTCTTGCATCCCCATTCAGAAGATGGGAAACTTGAGAAACCGAGACACACTGCACACCCATCATTCAGTAAAACAGTGGCAGAGACAGGACAATAACTGCAGGCATTCCCGGGTCTCAATTCAATTCTTTAGCCAATAGCTCATATTGTTTTTGAGGTTTGCGTAACTTCAAGCATTAATCCACACTGTGTCAAAGTGATGGCTGTTCTTAATAACTTTTTGGGCAATACTTTGTCATTACATGGTAAGTTACCCACAAAACCAATGGCAAGTTTAGTAAAATCTATCTATAGATGCTGTCAAGGCTCTCCTAACAAAGGGAACGTGCAGTTATTGAGGTCTGAAGTCTTAACCCTAAAGTGGACTGAAAGACGTTTGTTCCAACAGCAGAGCTGCAAATGCTAGAAAGACTTGAAAGATGCTGGTTGACTCTGACTGACACTGAGTAACAGAAATATGTCTTAAGGCAAGGTTAAAACATTCATTAAAGGGGGAAAATGAAACGGCACTACAAAAACTGAGGTTTCCCCCTTACGCTTTAGTAGTTACAAAATATACTTCTGGCTCTTTAATTGCAGTTTGCAAAGGCTCTATTACTGAGTCATTGAGTTTCTGTAAGTAACAGCCCTGTCCTGGCCTTCTTCTTGGCATTTACTCCTATGCCACCCACATTAAACTCCAAATCTGGATCCAAGGATTGCTGAGCTGTGAACACTGTATTTGTATAATTCTGCCAGCAACTACCCATATAACCTCAGAAGAATCAAAGAGAACTAAAGATATGCTGAAACATTCAAAAGTTGTTTGAACACCACCTACTGGCAGACGCTTACAGGACTGAGGGTATTATGCGTATCCCCTTCCCTGGTTAGTCTTTTCAGTGTAGAGAAGGATCAGAAAGGGTCAAAAAATGCCTGTTGGGAAAGGCTTTGTTTTCTGTACCTCCATCACACCTCATGCTGCAGGACTAGAGGGAGACATCTGTGCATTGCCACAGGGTGAAAGAGCATGGTTAAAGACTAGAAGCTGCTAAGAATAATCAGCATGGCTATGCTGTTTATCCATTCCACAGTTCATTCATTCACTACACATAGCAATCACTTGCCTGCTTATGAAAGAAAGTGGAGAGATGTACCAAGGGAAAACAGGAGAGTTCAATCACAAAAGCAAAATTCCCTGGGCACCCATGGTTTTTGTGTTTGAGAGTTTTGTCCTCAATCATCCCAGAGTTGCTGTACGGCTGGAAAGGAAGTACTGAACACTGCTGCTGGCTGAATTCAGTGTCCTAAAGGTGGCTCCCAGAAAGTGTGTGTCTCACAGAGGGCACCCAAAGGAGAAGAGCAGAAGCCTGCCCATAAGATATCCCCACACGGAGACTGTAGCTCCATACACATGAAGTTCTGTGGCTCACCAGTAGGCCCATATGGGAAGATCTGCCTCTATACATACATATATGTAAGCAGACTTCTGTACTGAAGCCAAGACAACAAAAAAATGAAGTAACGGACTCCTCCAAGCTCTGTGACTGACCATGGCATCACTGGATATACCTGAAGACAAGCGTGTTTATTTACCCATGTTTTAAGTAGGGTGCTCTGCACTTCCACTTCATTTCCTGTGATTTCCTGAACATTTTTCTAGTATCAAATGGCCTTTCTGTATTTCATCATTATCACAGAGCAGACAAATAATGTGGACTAGTCATTAATTTTCTTATCCTGACTCCTACGTGCAAGCATAAGGCTTCATCGTCCAAGATGCACTGGCCAAAGGGAAGATTTGCCATGAGGACACACCGTAATCCTCTCTATCCACTGCAAATGATAAACATAGAAATATCTCCGCAGGTCTTTGGTTTGTTAAAAAACTGTGTTTATAGTTGCTATTTTAGCTCCCAGCTTGACGTCACAGTATCCCTTAAAACAAATAACCCAAGCACTGCAGTTCTTTCTGGTGGGAGAGCATAGGTTACCACTGAGTGTCCTCTTGCTGGTCAAGAGATTCAGCAGATTTTTTTGGTTTCAATGAAAAGAAAACAACCAGCATTTATTATCTGAACAAATATTTTTTCTTGACAGTTCATATGTCACCAAGTACATGGGAAATGCACATGGAAGTCAAATACTGGAAGGTGATAACTAGGTGGGCTTGGAGAATGATTATTACCCAGAACCAATGCAGAACATACCCATGGGCACTTATGCACACATGTGCCCACCTGCAAGTTTAGAAGGCAGGAGCTGTCTTCAGGTTTGTGTTAGCACTAACCAGGGACGCAAGTGTCGCTGTTCTGAGGCTGCATCTTGCTTCGTTACTGCAGCAAGAAAATCAGTAACATGCACAAATACTTATAGAAGTTGTGGGTGCTGTGGTAACGTAAGGCAGCATCCCAGAAATCTGCATCTGATTTATTTTTTTATTCATTACTAGGTGTCACTGTGTTTAAAATGAAAGTTCACATCCCACAATAGCTCTCTTTAAAGAACATGCACAAGACAGAAAATAGGGAAAACATTTTCTTGCTCTTGAGTTTTTTCTCTCCGTACAGTATAGCCATTCAGATCCAAAGCCCAGGATGACACATTCAAACAAGCAGCCAGCAAATGCATGCATTCCTGTTTCATTCTGCGTCCTGAGTGTTGCAGTCAGGAACCAAATGCCATATTCTGATACTCTGAAATGATCTGAGGATGGAAATTCAGCCCACAGTTGTCCAATTATTAGCCCCCCAGCATCCCATACAGGGATGTCTGATTCTGATGTACAGAGAGATAAATATGCTGTGTATGGTCTGGTAAAGAACTTTCTGTAATATTTGAATGTCAGATCACTTTTTTAATCACAGATTTCTATGTTATTGCTCTGAGGAATTTCAAACCTTTGTAATAGCAGACTGAACTTGTTATATGCTATCATTTTTTTCTTTCCCACATTTTGCCTTTTCTCCTTCTGTCCTCTCTTCCATACAAACCCTCCTCTTTCTTTTTCCTTCCTTGAAAACAGCACTGTGAAAAGCCCATTGTTGAGCAATACGGTCAACTGAAATTAGGGTCAGTTCCTCATCCCTCTGCTCAAATTCCCTTTTCTGCTCTGTAAGGAAGAGAACACTTGCACAGTCTTGGACTTCTCATTTGTACCACAAATGGAGGTAATGCTACAAGGTGATGCTCCACCTTGAGCCCATTCTTGTCTCCCACTAAAACCAACACACAACTGTCCACCAATCATCTTGGATCAGGATGACTGTTTTGGATGCAGAGCTTTATACCAGCCCACTGCTCATCTTCACTGTTCCTGCAGTGAAGGAGGAGGAGGTGCATTTGTTCGCATTGGGTGTTCTTGGAGGATTTCTGGTGGTTAAGCCCAGTGCACGTTGCTTTAACTCCTTTGTTCACCTGACAGCCAACTCTGAAGACAATAGAGAAACTTTTCACCATCTGAGGATTTGGCCAATGGTTTGTTTGTTTGTTGTTTTTTGCTCGCAAATAACAATATACAAATAATGTGTAAGTAGAATATCTTATACGTTATGTTTCACAGTTCCATTGTATCACTTGATTTTACGCCCTGATATTCCGACGTATCGCCCACCATCCCAAGGAGACGCCATTCCCCTCTTCTCGCAGGGCCGGGTTTGCTGGTTGTTGCCAGCTCCACTGCCAGCCCACAGCGGCCACCAGATGTCATTGTGTCCCCACTGCAAAAGCACATCACACACATCCGTCTGGCTGCAAATACACATCCAGTCCTGCAAACAATGCTGTTGACTATTTAGGACTTTTTCAACCTCGAGGCAAAATATTTGTCAAAGATGCTTAGCCAGAAAAGAGCAAAAACGAAGTTCCAAGCACTTGGTAGCTGTGACCAACTAGCCAGAATACCTTCGGTCTCAGCCAACAGAGCTCCAATGGAGTTACACAAACACAACTTTCTCAGCAGGACACAAATCACTGTTAATAAATTATGACAAAGGATAGCAACACAAGAGAGCAGAAACTGTGTCTCATGGATGAGCCAGCTTCCTTAGGTAACCAGCTTTCTTTGCCGTGAGGTCATCTGCTCTTCAACATTCAAAGAGACGGGATTGAGGAGCTATACTTCAAAACTTTCTAGACCTTCAGAGCGTAATGAGAAGTGGCTGCAGCCTGTTATTTTTCAGCTATTTTATCTTGGGCTATGTTAACAGCTTCTTAATTTGCATGATATAATAATATTTGTGATGTAATTAGAAAGTTCCATTCGAGGTCAAAATATGGTAGCAATAGAGAAGCAAAGGCTTGGCAGCCATCCCAGAGGTAGGGTTTTCCAGAAAGTCTGACATATTTCTTATCAGCAAAAACTCAGGAGACATCATTGTAAGTTCTAATTTTAACCATCTTTCACAAACTTAATTAATTTAAACTGCCTTTGATATCTAAAAGCTACATTCTCAATTACAGAATCTCATTTTCCAAGTCAAAGAAGCACAAGGCAAAAAGAAGTCAGCTTATAACTTCCATGCCCAAAATGGCAGCAACTGGCGATGTGCCCCCAGTTGCAGTGACAGGGGACATCCTTGACAGTTCCAGCAGAGAGCTGGCCTTTGGCAATGTGATTTGAGACCCTGAGGGCGGCCACAGTAGGGAGTGAAGTCAATGGAAATCCTGTGCTGGTTGGCAGTGGGCTGAAACTAAGCTATGAATCATGAATTTCTGGAGGCCGGGTGCAGCACATCTGTGTTGGGGTGAGGCAGCTGAGAGGAGTGTGCTCAGAGGGAAAGGACAAGACGAACCCCAGGGGCTTAGAGGTCTCTCCCTGCTTGAGCTTTGCCATCTTAGGAAAAACCTGGGACGCTACAGTGATGAAAGCTGCTCTTCCCTTGCCTAAGGGAGCTAAAAGAAGAGCAGTTCACCCTCTTGCTTGTGCATGGAAACGCCAAAATCCCTTTCTGACCTAGGAGATTTTTGCACAGGAATGAGCTGTAGCTGTTTGCAATCTGGCTGCAAGGCACACTGTAACTGAGAGCCCTTTGGCTGTCCTGACAGCAAGACGGCCCTTGGTTCTGTGGAAAGATTCCCAATGGACCCAGAGGTCCTGCAGCCGCTTCCTGCAGGCTGTAAGACACTTGTGACAAATTATGTGACTGCTCATCAGCCAAGCTGCAGGAGACATTCCCGTTTCCCACATCCATGTCACGGATGGCTGCTGGTTGCTGGCTGAGACATGCAGAAGAAGCCCTGCACTTGGTCTGCAGGGCTTCCAGAGCTGCCCCAGTGCACCTACACATTTAGTTGGTGTTTCTTATCTCAGTGAGACAATTCAGCATTGCCTTTAGGTAACCTTTTTTAATCCTCATCACTTGATTCCCAAATACGAAATAAGAAATTTGCAGCTCCAGCCCTGAAAGGCTGTAGTCCAGCTCCCTGCTCCCCCATCCAAATCCTCTCCATCCTGTTCCCTGTCCCACTGGTCAGGCATGGCTGGCACATAAGGAACTTTCCCATTTTCAGTTACACACTATTTTCTGGCAACCTGCTACTTCATTGTGGTGTGGTGACGTCAAACATACACACAAACCCAAAGGGGAAGATGTTTTCTCTTTGCCCAAGGACACTCACAAAGAGCAGACAGCAGCAAGTGCCCCAGTGGGATGGGTGTGGGAGCCCAAGGAGCCGACGTGCATCTGGCCTCCAGCAAGTCTCCTCTGCCTCCCTCATCTTTCCATCTCAGACAGGGGAGGTAGTGCTATTCATTATCTCATTTCACCCTAGGAAGAATGTTACCAAGATTGGTATGGTACTTACACAATACAGACACTGGAACAGTCCTGCAAAAGGCCTTTGAAGAAATGACTGACCTTACTTGTTGCACCAAATGCAGTAACCAACACAGGATCATTAGTGTAAAATGACATGGAATGACGCTGACTTATTTTATTTCTTAAGCATGGCCTGGACACCCTCGCCAACACAAATGTTCCAAAAATAAACAAAACAAAAACAAAGAAATGAACAAAACTAGTATGTGATGATATAATTTAAATGTAATAATATGTTTAAAGCATCTCCCTGATGGAAGTGTGATCTTACAGATACTTTCTGAACTTTGAGCATTTTGGTACAGCCCAGGGTTTCTCTGCAAGAGCATCACTGGTGGGACCAGCATCATAACCTCATGGGGGCCTGTGCACCCAGTGATCCTTCAGAGATAGAATCACAGAATTAAGGTTGGAAAAGACCACTAAGATCACTTAGTCCAACCATCAGCCCATCCCCATCACATCCAATGAACACTCAGTGCCACATCAACAGGTTTCTTGAACACATCCAGAAATGGTGATTCCACCACCTCCCTGAGCAGCCTATTCCAATGCATCACCATACTTTCTGAGAAGAAATTCTTCCTAACAAGGTATGCAGAGCACTTGCTGCACACCCTGGCTTTGTGAGGCAATGGATCAGTAAGATATGGCAAAAGGAGGCATAAAAAGAGAGAGATTAATTTACAACTTTGTTTGTTTGCTTTTCTTGTTTTACCCCATATTATTTCCCTCTGTCATGGCATGCTCTGCACTTCCCAGCTCAAGGCTAGCTTTAATTCATCCTCAATCTTTTGGCTATTACAAAAAGAAGAAGAAAATCAAACCTTGCAAAAAATTAAGCAGGAAACCCACCTGTGTTCACATACAGCAATTCTTTTCAGCTGAGTAATTTCTTTTTTTTCAATAGTGTTAATAACCTATTTATTCTACCTGTTCTTAGTATAGTCTCATCACAAAACTCTCTCAGTGTGCTCAGTGTGGAAAGTCAGCTGAGATGCTATAATGATGTCGAAATGAAATGCTGTCAGCACAAATCCACAAAATGACATAACGATGTCAGAAATGAAAGGGAATCATAGCAGAGTGTGTTCCAGCATCGCTCGAAAATTTGCTAGAGGAAAGGGTGCCACCATTTGGGGACAATATTTGTTATGACAGAAATGCTCAAACAGCTTAAAAGGGAACCTGCGTTTGCCAGCCACGTCGCTTTTTAATCCAACGGATTTATCAAGAAGTTGTGTTAATTTCCTCTATAAATATCTCTGTGAGTAGAACGGTGCTTTGTGTGGTAGAAAGTGGTTTTTAAGTAGTCACAACTCCACGTTTCTTCCAAAATGGAATAGGAAGGGTTGTTTCTGTGTTCACTTAAATAAACGGGCATTGCTCCTTTGAGAGAAGGAAGAAGAAAATCCCACATTTGGTGATCTTCCCCAGGAAATACACACCACAGTACTGTCACACTCTCCCAAATAAAGAGTTAAGGTCCATCCCCCGTCCATTTGTTCTACTTTGTGGTGGTATCAAGTCCCAAAAAGCTCCACTGTCCTTTGAGAAAGGATCTGCATTTTGCTGCTGGTCACATCCGAATTAAATAGTTGGCAGGAATGCAGCCACAACATTAGCACTCAGACTGTGTTTATACCAGCATTCACGGGCATCCTAAACAGTTGACAATGTTCTTGGTATCAGCAGTAGACACACAGTGATGCAGCTGCCTCATGATGCCTCTCCCAGGAAATCACAAGTCCTTATGAGGAGCAGCTGAGGGAGCTGGTATTGTTTAGTCTGGAGAATGAGACCTTAGAGCTTCCTACAACTGCCTGAAAGGAGGTTGCGGTGAGATGGAGGTTGGTCTCTTCTCCCATGTAACTAGTGATAGGACCAGGAGGAATGGTCTCAAGTTGCGCCAGGGGAGATTCAGGTTGGACATTTGGAAAAGCTTCTCTGAAACTGTGTCAGGCTCTGCAACGAGCTGCCCAGGGAGGAGGTGGAGTCACCAAACCTGGAGGTGTTCAAGAAGCATTTAGATGTTGTACCGAGGGACATGGTTGAGTGGGAACTATTGGTGATAGGCAGATGGTTAGACTGGATGACCTTGGAGGTCTTTTCCAGCCTTGGTGATTCTGTGATACTGTGATTCCCCTCAACATATCCATCTTTCTCCACCTCAGCCATGGGAGCAGAGGGTCTGCGCTCAGAGCTGGGACCTGACTTTTGGATGACAAAATTAGGTGAACTGCACTCCGTGTCAATGAAACTTACTGAGCTGTAACAGCCTACATTGATGCTCGAGGGTACAACCTTCTCACTGCCTAACATTGCAGCTGACTGGAGGAACTTCTGAAAGTTCCTATCTGCTCTAGGGGCTCACACTCTCTTCTCCAGTGCCAAGTTTGAATAACAAAGTGCGTTCAGATGAGTTGTTTTCATACAAAGTTGTCTTTTAACAAAACCTATAAACTCGGTCACTGTAAGATATTCCATGACTTCACCGGAGAGGACTTTTCTTTAACTGCTTATGAGACAAAACACTCTGGAAGCCTAAAAATTCCACACCGATATTTCAAAACACATTTTCTTTCTGCAATTGTAAAGTGTTTTACATTTCCTTTACACAGAACTGAAGACCTTAAAGAAAAGTCAAAGCCAAAGTACGACATCTAATTTCAAGTCAAGAAAAATGTATGTTTTATATGATCTACAAACTAACCATCACTGTTGCTCATTTCTGCAACTCTCTGAATAAATACTGAGTGATCATGAAAAAGTTCTTTTTTAAAGATCCATTAGACCTTCCATTGAAACAAAACCCTGCCCAGGCTGCCCAAACTGCTTTAAAAGTAGTGACTACTTAGCACCAATGGCTGAAAATTGAAAGCCTCATCAACAATTTCAAGTGAAAGAGATTTTTCTACAATGAATTTTTAACCTGACTCCGCTTTAGAAACAGTGCTGGGAAAAAAACTTTAACTCCTTTCTAAGAAGACATTCAAGCAGACCAAACCTCCTCAAGAAACCCTTGAAGTTGGTGTGGATTTTGCCTAGAAAACATCTTTCAGATATTTGCAGTCCTGACAAAATCCATTCATTTGACTGGAATAAATTATTAAGCTTTCACTTGTGTGAAATTTGCTCCGAAAAGCAGTAAAGAAAGTGCAAAATAACGCTTCACATTATGGCTAAATGCATTTTAAAGCCTTTCAATTAAAAACCTGGATTTGTTTAGGGAAGGTTCAACACTCTCGTTTTCCTTCTATAAACAAGATTTTCACTTAAATGAATGCTCAGAGGTCTTCTGCACATTCATATATTTTAAAAGTAAGTCTATTACTATGTCAAATGTGTCTCACTGGAAAAAGCTATTGACTATTCCATTCTCTTGCTTTAATTTTCCACTGCTCTTGTAGTTGGAATACTCCAGGTGGGTACTGTGCGTGCTCCTGATTATGCTGTGTTACACAGCAGGGAAACCTCTTATCTCAGACTGGTTGCCTAGTTGAGAAGAAAAAAAAAAACACATTTAAGGTAGTAAACACAGCTGTGGAAGAAGTATTTTCTATTTCCTTGCTGTTTGTTTTAATGTTCTAAAATGACATAATTATGGAAGTTTGCAAAAATGCCAAAATGTAAAACACAATCATCATTCCGTGTGTGTTTTCTATTATAGTTTATGTGTCTTCAGATGTAGCTTTAAAGAGTCCAAGGAAATCTTCAGAAGTGCGTTTTCTGCCTCGCATTCTGTTTTGCCATGATAAATAAAGCACAGGATTTCAGAGAAAAGGGAATTTAGAAACAGATCGGTGGTTGTGCTGGCATTACGGAGTGTTCAAGTCTTGTTCCTGCCGCTTTCATGCCAGCTTGGAGCTTCTGGCTTGAAGAATCTCGTTCCTATTGTTTCCTCTCTGACTCTGTGCAAACTCTTTAAAGATAGGAAATGTGCAGATCTGTGAAAATAACACAGAATAGAGGTTTTGTAAATCTAACCACCACGACTTCATTTGAAGAAAATGAAATCTGAACTCTGAAAGAGGACAATGCCTTTTATTTGTTTCTTCTTCAGCTTACAAAGAAATAGAGCAATGCAATCCCTTTTATTTCCTATTCAAATGAGGCTGAAGTGTTTTCTTCTGTGGTGTGTAAATTCTGCTTTGCAAAGAATAAATTCGGAGCACACATGCTGTATTTGCCGAGAGCACCGGGCTTATATTGGATGAGTAAACAGCGCTATAATGGAATCATTCAGACTAGGTATTAGGAAGAAATTCATTACTGGGAGGGTGAGACACCAGAACAGGATGCCCAGAAAAGGTTGTGATGCCCCTTCCCTAGAAGTATTCGAGGCCAGGCTGATTGGGGTTTTGAACAACTTGGTCTATTGGGAGGATGGAACAAGATGATCTTAATGGTCCCCTCCAACTCAAACTATTCTTTCATGCTATGGTTCTATGATTATGAACATAAAATGAGCAGTGACTCAAAATGTCATTTTATTTTGACTTCCAGAAGTCCCTAGTGGGAAAAGATGAAATGCTGAGCACCCACTGAGGAGCTCTGCTCCCTTCAAAACCACTCTCCACCACCAATAGCGCACCAAAAGAAGCACCAGGCTTCAGAAGGGCTCCTCAGTGCAAACTCTGCCCACAGCTCTCTCCCCTGAAACACTACGGAAGGTAACGCTGATAGCATCCTGGCTGCTTTGGTCTTAGAAGTGTCTGGTTTTTATATCAGTATTTTTTAAGACAAAAAGGGCTCCTGAAGTTCTGCTGAATGCAGCTGGGAAGCCTCAGGCTGGCACCAGCACACCCTTGGATCACGCTGTGTCCTCCTTTCACTCGGCCCAGAACCCTCATTGTGTTGCCCAGAATTGTTGTAAGCTGACTGCCTCCCTTCGTAACTGCTGCATGTTATCTAACTCCTCTTCCAAAGTCAGAAAGGGGAATTGCTGGCCCTTGTGTAACACTGCGGCAAAGCCCAGGACAGCCTGGGAGAAACAGCCTGCTGAAGCCAGCAGTTCTTCTGTTGTCTTCAATGGAACCTGGAGGAGCCTTGCGGGTCGTGACAGGTAACTCTCACCACCAGGCAGGTTCCCCACCTTCTTTTCACCTTCTTGTAAGGTGCCCAAGGGTTCACCAACAGCCATTCAAGAGATGGCAGGTACCAAAACCAAACACAGGCATCATCACATGCCCATTGTGACTGAGGGAGTCTGCAGTCAAAGTGGTGTCACATTAACCGTGAGTGCTTCTTGTGGCAGAACACGAGAAACAGGAAAGTGCATTTTTTAATAAAACCAGTGAAAACATTACTAAAAATTACACAGATTTGAAGGCCAGAAAGAAGCACAGTAGTCATTTGCTCTAAATAAGCCTTTCAACCTTATTTACTAATTTCTGTGTTGTTCTTCCACTATGTGCTTGCTCCAGAGACCTGACCTGAAAGAGCAGCCCGTCTCCATGAGAAAATACATGTCAAGAGGAAGCCACCATAACCCTTTGTTTTTTCCAAAGGTTGACTTACCCTTTTAGTAAGAAGAAAAAAAAGAAGATAAATTGTGTCCTATTCCTTATCCAAATGTATTTTCAGTGAAAGGTCTTTGATGAAAATCCTGCTGTAGGTGTTCATCCAGGTGGTATTTTACTGCACAGTACTTGCCTGCCTTTAAAATAGGGAGTGATTCTTAAGAAAAACACCTTATTTCTCTGTCCCATGCCAAGGCATTTTCCTAATAATAAAAGAACTAGCGGGCTCACAGAAGCACAAATGACACAGCCCCAAGAGCTATTTTTCAGCCACCAGCTAGAGAGCATCGTGATGAAGAAATCTGAGCTGAAGAAGAAAATAACCTCCATTTTTCCAATAAATGAGCATCTTCACAAGAATGTAAAATGAGTGTTAAAGCGGAGCATCCTGATGTTTCTTCCAGCAGGGCCTCTCGCAGGGACAAAGATGTAATTCAGGCAGGGAGAGAAAAGAAAGTCTTTTCCGCTGTGCTTATGGCTATGGCAGTGCCCTCCCTGAGCCCCTGGAGCAGGCAGCACCAGCACTGTGTTGAACACCGCCTTGACAGGCAGTGTGTCCCTGCAGGGCTGCTCCCAGCTGCAGGCAGAAGGGAAGGCTCCCTGTGCTGCCTGCGGGGCCAGCATTTGGATTATGGCATCATGCATTTCAGTGAGGGATGGGTAAGTCATGGAAGGAGATAAAATGAAATAATACAGCCCTGGAACTGCAAACACAGGGAAACTCTTGTATGCATTCACTTATTAAAAAATAAAAGAAGACTGAGTAGGAGAGGCATGAAAATAGGTGTGATTTTGCTGTTTTGATCTTTAACCTGCAAGGTATCCTGGCTCATTGTTGAATGCTACTTCTCACACTCGCCTCCTGAGCAGCCTCACCGCTGTGTTTTATCACTGCATTGATTTGTATGCTTTAATGCTGCCTGATTTGTGCTGATTGCCTTTGAATCTAGCACTAAATGTCCCGAGAGCTTTGCCAAACACTGCCATCATCCCCAGTTCCATCCAGGTCCAAACTATAAAAGTTTGGTTGACCTCTGCAGGATAACAAAATATGAGAGACTTATGGAAAGAGCAAAGTGACAACTGTAAGCTTCATTCTCAAGGTTTCGAGGGAAGATCCATGAGCTGTGGGCCTTTCAAACGCCCTCTGCCAGCAAACATGCTCTGCTCTGCTCCAGTGACAGCAGAGCGAAGGGGATGGCAGCCCTGCAAAGCTCAGGTGCTTTGATCAGTCATCTTTTAACGGGCATGTCAGTGACCTGGGAAAGCATTCCTATGGCACCGGGATGCAAAGGGATTTATCTAACCATCTGAAGGCCCACAGAGCAGCGGCCCTGCTCCTGTCTGAGGCCGAGGAGTGAGTTATGGCTGAAGGAGAAGTGACAGGCGGCGAGAATAAGCAGAGCGAGATGAATCAACCCTCCTCCACCTCCAGGGGTAACTGCCTGCGACTGCCTAGAGCTGAAAGCCGCCGCAATAAATTTTCAGGCCTGAAAAGATCATTGCAGTCACCCAGCACAGCTGTCCAGCCCCGCAGGATGCCGGATTTCCTGCAGTCCTTCCTCCTGAAGGCCTTGGAGCGGCAGGCAGCACCTCAGTCCCCCTCTGCTCATCCTCTCACTCTTCATGGCCATGCCAGGCCTAGGCCGGGCAGCCCCAGCACCCCACAGCAGCTCTGGAAAGGCAGACAGTGCCAGCGTCATCTTGGGAGCTAACCAGCATCATCTTGGGAGCTTCCCTGCTGGCCTTCACGGCCTGAGGGAGGTCACAGCCTTACCCCATGGCGTGAGACAAGGGCTGGAGGTGGGAAGGGGCCTCGCCTTGCCACCCAGCCCAGACAAGGTCTGTGTTCCTATAAAGAGGGGCCTGTATGTGCCAAGCTGAACTGCCATTTGGGGGAAGCAGGTGGGAGCATGAGCTCCTCACGTCAGCTCTTGGGCCAGTCACAAACACAACTTGCACTGAGTTTGTTAAAGGGCAAATTCCAGTTCCATTGGAACTAGGGATTCCTAGGCCATGGTTTTTCTGTGCAACATGAAGTTCAGGGCAGGCTGAGCCCAGTGAGCCCAGACCATACGCAGCAAGCAGCAGCCATGCCCAGGTGGCAGATAGTGAGCTGCCTTCAAGGCAGGGAAGGGGAACACGGGAACCCTATTGATCCCATCCTACCTGAGTGCCCCTTCCATCCTGACCCCGCAGTGCTGCTGAAACCCCAACAGAAAGTCCTGCACTCTACCTGGGTTTTCTGCCAGCTTTATTTCTCCTCCCCGCTCCCAATTCTCTTTTATTTTTCCTCTCAAATACTTTCCTGCATCCCCTCCATTCACCACAGCCCTCTCACACTCGCTCGGGCACCCACTGCCCCTCTTCCTCGCACTGAACTCCACGAGATTCTTGCTTTGAAGGAGACCGCATTTGTTTCCAGCCTCAGGCAAAGCATGAGGACATTGAGCCCCTTTACCCCTCGCTTTGGAACTGCCCCCCGGGTACAGAGCACGAAGCCCGGGGCGTTGTGCTGGAAGGAAACCCTCCGTTGTCCAACTTCTTGGGAAATCTCCATTTTCTGCTGCTGTAAAACATGAGTTAATCCATGTTTCCACCGCGGAGGGTTGGTGGTTTTTTTTTGGTTTTTTTTTTTTTTTCCTTTTTTCTAAGGGGGGGGATGGGGAATTCCTTTCATTCTTTGCCAGCAATTTCCATGGAAATACAGTTTCCAGAAAAAAAAGAAAAAAAAAAAAAAAAGAAAAGAAAAATAAAAAACTTAGTGCCCGAGCTGGAATATTTTCTGCGGAAAGTCAATGATTTTTGCTCTGAACAATTGAAAGATCGCATCCAAAAGTCTGAGAGGCTTCATCTGAAATATTTCTCTCGTTGGCTGCAAACAAAGCCCCGAAGGGCGCGGGGAACGGAAACGCTCCCTAGAACCCCCCGGGTTCCCATGCGGGGGGCACCGCGCCGCGGGGCGCTCCCACGCCAACGAGGGGAGGGCGGTGCCGGGGGGGACGGCGCCCTCATCCCGGCCCGGTCCCGCGGTGGGCTCCGAGCCCTTCCACTCGGGGCCGGGGCTGGGCGCCCCGCTCCCGTCCTTCCCCATCGCCGCCTCCGCGGCATCTCCCCGGCGCGGGGGGGAACAATCGCCGCGTTGTCCGGCGGCGGCTCCCGCGCTCTGCTCTCCGTGCCCTGCAGGGACAGCGCTGCCGGGGCCGCCCGGCTCCGCGCCCGCCGCCGCCGCTCAGTCTGGGCCCGGAGGGGGCGGGCGGCGGCGGCGGGGCGGGGGGGCCGCAGGTAGCGCGGCGCCGCTCCCACTCGCGGCCGCAGCGTGGCGCTATTGTCACGGGCACCGCCGCGTCGCAACGCGCTCCGGGGCTCAGAGCGGGTGAGCGCGGGGCCCCCCGGCCCGGCACGGCACGGCCCGACCCGGCCCGAAACGGAGCAGCGGGAGCGGGGAGCGTGTGCTGGGAACAAAGCGAGCATTGTGGGGAGGAAAGCAGGGGAAGGCTGTGTCTGTAAAACGCGCTCTCCCCACCGGATGTGTTAAATAAAAACCGCTGGGGAAAAAAACAGAGGAAAGTCAGGAAAATCGGGTTCGGGCCGAGAGGAGTGGGGGGCTGAAAGGCCGCGAGTACGGGGGGCTGTGTGAGCTCGGATGAGGCTGCGGCGGCTGGGGATGCCTTAATAAGATAATTTGAGGGAGGGGGGGAGGGTTTATATCTGGAGAATGTTTCCCTTTTTACTTGAATATCGAACAATTTTCCCTCTGCTTTGACTCGGAATAGAACAAGAGCAAAGTTTTGGTGCTGCCGTTCCAGTCCCCAAATCCCAAATCCCAGCTTCTCTCCTCCCCGCATTCAGACGGCACCGTCCTGCCCGGACGTGTCGGAGTGCAGTGCCCTGGAATTTATGACAGCGCTCAGCTTAACCCCCCCCCCTCCTCCCCCCACCCCCCGCTCTCCCCTCTTCGTGTGTTTCAGTGCGAATTGGGAACTTTCATAAACACGAAAACGCTCGTAGAACCCCACGGGACCCCCCCAGGCCCCCTAGGATTGCGCTGCGAGGGGACCGGGGGATCGGACGGGGGCCGGGGGGTTCCGTGGGTCGTTCCCCATCTCGAAGCAGTTCGGTCAGCGCCGTACGGTTAGGACGTTGCTGTCTGTATTCACTTGAAAAGAGCTTGAATGGGACTTCCCCCCCCTCGCCCCCCCTCTTTTTTTTTTCTCTTTTTTTTTTTTTTCTTTTTTTTTTTTTAAAGCCAAAGCTTTGTTGTGCTAAACTAGTTGGACGAGTTAGGGTGTCGCTGCTCCCGATTGCTCTGGCCAATGGAACCCGATCCACCCTGCTGTGCGTAAGAGCGCAATTAAGGATTTAACCAAGCCTATGCTGCGCCCCAGCCAGCAGTCTGCCGCAGCCGCCGCGCCGAGCCGCCTCCCCCGGCCATGTCCGCCTAGAGCCCGGCGATCCGCGCTATGACAGCAGTGTTTGACAGAAGGGTCCCCAACATCAGGTCCTCCGACTTCCAGCCGCCTTTCCAGAGCTCCGCAGCCATGCACCACCCGTCCCAGGAATCTCCCACTTTACCGGAGTCCTCGGCTACGGATTCCGACTACTACAGCCCGACGGGGGCGGCCCCGCACGGCTACTGCTCGCCTACCTCGGCTTCCTACGGCAAAGCGCTCAACCCCTACCAGTATCAGTACGGCATGAACGGCTCCGCAGGCACCTACCCCGCCAAAGCCTACGCGGACTACGGCTACGGCAGCCCCTACCACCAGTACGGAGGCGCCTACGGCCGCGGGCAAAGCAACGCGGGGCAGCCAGGTGAGAGAGGGGCGAGGGACTGGGGGACGGGGCTTCCGCGGCCGCGAGGAAAAAGAGAATAATAAAGAAACGATAAGAAAATAATCGATGAATAACAAAAAAAATAAAGAAACCTTTGAGAATTATAATAGAAAGAAAGAAAGTTTGTAAAAAGTGGAACGCCGGGTCCGCTTTTCCCAGCGCAAAGCCAGTCGGAAAGGGCTCCGGAGAGGGGCGGCCGTCGGTCAGCCTCAGCAGGGCACCGCTGCTGCCTTCCCCCCACTCGGGACGGGAGCACGGCCGGCTGTGGAGCCGAGGAGCTGCCGGAGAGGGAGGGGGGGGAGCGGAGCGGGGCCGGGGGGTTGTGCCAGATTTTAGCGCTCTTCGTCGCTTCTTTGTAAGAAAAGATATAATAAAAAATACAAAGGAGGAGAGGTGGGGGTAAAGAAGTAAGGAAATAACGAGAGCACGCCGAGCGCCCGGCGCTTGGTTCGGGACGAGAGCGGCTACGGCGGAGCTCGGGACGCTGCGCGGTAGCGGTGCGGGGCCGGAGCGGTGCGGAGCAGCGAGCGCTGTCGGGCCCGGCCCTTCCCTTCCCTTCCCCAACCGACGGAACGCGAAGCCGGGGCCGCGCGTGGGGCTTCCGCAGCGCCCGCCCCGCGGGGAGCCCGGCGGGCAGGGAGGGAGGGAGCGGCCCCTCGGCGCGGGCGGCCCGGGGGGAGCCGCGGGGGCCCGTCGGGACGGCGCCGCCGCCCGGCCCGCGCCTTAACGTCTGCGTGTGTGTCTCTCTCCCGCCCTTGCGCCCGTGCAGAGAAGGAGGTGGCGGAGCCCGAGGTGAGGATGGTGAACGGCAAGCCAAAGAAAGTGCGCAAACCGCGGACTATTTATTCCAGCTTTCAGCTGGCGGCGTTGCAGAGGAGGTTCCAGAAGACCCAGTACCTTGCCCTGCCCGAGCGGGCCGAGCTGGCCGCCTCGCTGGGACTCACGCAGACGCAGGTACGAGGCTCGGGGCGCTGCGGGGCCGGGCGGAACGGGGGGCGGGGGGGTCCCGTAGTGATCCCCTGTACCCGCGCCCGGCCCTGACCGTGTGGGTTTCCCTCCCGTCTCCCCCTTTCGCAGGTGAAAATCTGGTTCCAGAACAAAAGGTCCAAGATCAAGAAGATCATGAAGAACGGGGAGATGCCCCCGGAGCACAGCCCCAGCTCCAGCGACCCCATGGCCTGCAACTCCCCGCAGTCTCCAGCGGTGTGGGAACCTCAGGGCTCGTCGCGCTCCCTCGGCCACCACGGGCACGGCCACCCGCCCGCCGCCAACCCGTCCCCCGGCAGTTACCTGGAGAGCCCCTCGGCCTGGTACCCCGCCGCCAGCCCCCTCGGCTCCCACCTGCAGCCCCACGGCTCCCTACAGCATCCATTGGCGCTGCCCTCCGGGACGATCTACTGAGGGCCGAAGCCTTCTGCTTCTTTTGTATTCCGCTCCCCGGACTCCTGTGTTTTACTGTTAAGGAATAATAAGGAAAGGAACGCGAATGGGGGATTTGGAAAGGGAAACGAAACAAACAAACGACGACAACAACGAGAAAAAAAAAAAAAAAGAAAAAAAAGAAAAAAAAAAAGGTTAAAATGTGTAAAGCTTGTGCATGTAACTTATTGCATTTCAAAGGAACCCTTTTTTTATACCGTGCGGACATTTTTCGGCTCAGCTGTGGACACTGTCAATGGTGCCTTGAAATCGATGACCTCAACTTTTCCAGAGACTTGGTTGTTTTGGTTTTTTTTTTTTTGGTTTTTTGGTCAATGTTATTTTAACCCTTGTAAATAATTGTAGATAGAGGAATTAAACTGTATATTCTGAATAAAATAAAATTATTTCGACCACGAGAAACGTTCCCAAATTACCCCTTTGGAAAAGAAAAATAAGAAAGGAAGAAAAAAGAAAGACCAGATGTGGACGGAGGGGGGACCTGGGGGGGGGGCAGAGGGGAGAGAAGGGGAAAAGGAGGGTCCCCCTCATCGTGTTCCTGCGGGTTCCTCCATGGCAGGGATTCTCGCGGCTCCCGCTGTGTCTGTGACATCCCCGGACCCCGCGGGGTGGGACGGCGGCGGCGGAAAGGTGGAGGAGCACCGGGATGCGCGGAGACCTCGTAGTGCCGGGCGCGGAGGGGCCGAGGGAGGATCCCCGCCGTGCTGTGCCCGGGCCGTGGCACGCAGCTGGGGGGCGGCAGGGCCGGGGGCTGCGAGCCGGGAGCGGTGCGGCGGGGCAAGCGGTCCCCGGGCTCTGCGGGAGGTCCCGGCTTTAGGATTTAGGGAGCGACTGCGGAGCGGCTCGGCTTTGTCTCTTCAGCCAACTTCCACCTCCTTCAAAAAAAACCAATTCAATGAAGAAAAAAGACAAAAATAACCCGACTTTTTCATTTTCTTCATCTCGTTTAGCGTTAGTCAAGCAGTATTCTTTTTATCATTACTATTCTGTTTGGAACCTGCAGCCAGAGCTTCTCCTTTACCCGAGCTTTCTCCCCCCGACCCCCGAGGTGGCAGCCCCGGGTCGGTCCCTCCCGGCCAGTCCCTCCGTACTCGCTCCTTCCCCCCCCTACCGGGAGCCCGGGGGAGGCGGCAGCGCTGGGAGCGCCGGCATTGCGCCCCGGGCGGAGGCCCCGAGTGGGAAACGCACAGAGCCAGAGCGCTGCCCCGCTGCCCGCGGGATGCGCAGCCCAGCGCCTGAAGGGACGCTGCTGTGCCCTGTGTTCTGTGCCCTGTGCTCTGTGCCCTGTGCTCTGCGCCTTCAGCCCCGTGCCCGGCGCCTGTCCCGAGGCCCGGCGGCGGCCGGAGGGAGCCCGGGAAGGGGATGGGACGGGATGGGATGAAGTGGCCTTTGTCTGACGCTCTCTTTGGGCACGGCGGATTGCTGCCTCGGGAGGTTTGGGGTTTTTTTGTTGTTGCTTTATTTTTTTTTCTTTTTTCTTTTTTTTCATTTCTTTCTTCTTCTTCTTTTTTTTTTTTTTTCTTTTTTTTCTTTTTTTTCTTATTTTCCCCCCCTTCTCGCTCTCTCTTCCCCGCCCTTCTCTTTTCCTGGCGGCCACTTCCATGAGGAGCCGGGGCAGCTCGGGGAGCCGAGAGGAGCCGCATTCCTGTGGGTGCCGAGCGGCTCCAGGGCTGAGCCGCAGGGCCTGACACAGACACACACAGACACACACACAGTCAGACACACACACACACACACACACACACACAGCCATGGGCACCAGAGAAAAGCCTCCCCAGTGGATCCCAGCCACCTCTGCCCCCCTAGGCACGGAACGGCCTCCTTCGCCCAACCCCGTGTCCCCCCCACCCGCAGCGCGGCTCCGCGGGCACATCTCGTCCTCTCTCCCCATCCATGCCCATTCCGTGCCCGCCGCATCCCCCCTCCATCCCCTCTCCGTGCCCGCCCCGGGGGCACCGCGCATGTGGCAGCGATTACACATTCCCGTGATTCGTGCCACGCGATTGATAGACTGAGGTGGTTGTGGGGGTGGCTGTAGGACGGAGATGTGCTGCTTCGGGAAAGTCGGGGCGGAGGGGAACCCCCCCTTCTTACTCCCAGCGCTCGGAGCGGCCGCCCGCAGCGGGGCAGTGACCTGCCCGAGGGGTCGGTTGGGGGCGGTAGAAATAGAACTGTACAGCTCGCACGGAGCCGCCCTTCCACTCTGCTTTTTTTTTGGGGGGGGGCTGGAGGGTGGGAGAGCCTGTGCTCCATCCTCGGCTTTGCCCTTTGTTCCGCTCACAGTCCGCTCACACGGCGGCGGGGGCCGAGTCCCTGCCCTCCCCTGGTGTCTGCTTGCCCACGGGGCCGCGCTCCGCTCCGAATAGCCCCTGGCCTCGTACTTTCCCTCCCAGGTGCGGGTCCGCAGCCACCCACCCTCCGCCTTCACTCTTCCTGGTGGGGAGCTGCATGAGCGCGGACTCCCCGAGCTCTGCATCCCTTTCCTGGCCCCGGTCAGGCAGCGGAGCCACACTCCGCTCTGGGAAACCTCTGCTCTCTCCTCGGTGCGCACCGCACGGCGCCTTTGCGGGACTCGCGCTACCCCTGGACCACACCTCCCCTTTCCTTCGCACCGCTCCCATCCATCCCCGCACGAAGGAAAGCCCCCTGCTGCAAGAGCCGCAGCTCCCCGGTCTCCATTGGAGCCTCCAGCCACAGTGCGGCCCTGCGCCCACCATCCCCGGGGTTCACAAAAGCGCATCGGGAGGCGAAAGGGAACCACTCCGATGCGCGAACCCCGCGAGCCGCAGGTAGCCCTATTAGCCGGGCTCTTTGGGCTTAATTAATGACAATTAGCAGGTTGAGCGCTAATTTCCCTAAGGGCCTCCGCCTGCTGCTGCTACAGGGGTGCGGGGCAGAGCGGAAGGCAGCTCCGCACCTTGGCAGAGCAGGGGATGCGCGGTACCCACGGGCAGCGGGCAGAGCCGCAGTGCGGGGCCGGGATTCGCCTCGCCGCCCCGAGCATCGCCCCCCGGAGCCCGTCAGCGCCCCGCTCCGCTCCCCCCGGGCCCCGCACCGCCGCGTTGCGCTGATTCGCTCCTTTCTTAATTCCCGCTCCTCTCCTTCCCTCGGAATCAAACACTCTTTTGTCCTTCGGAGTTTGATTTGATCGCTCCCGTTCGCGTTTCACTTTTGTGTTTCTCTCTCCCTATACCATTACTCATTGAGTGCCCCGCGAAATTACAATCGTACATTTTCAACTCAGCAACCCATTTGCAGTGCAAAAATAGGGTCTGAATAATGGCTGAATGAGCCCTACTGGACAGTTTCAGATGTAACACTCCGTAATAATTACATCTCGGGCTGGATTAGGATGCTATTATCATAATCTGGACGTTTACAATTATCTGTAATTTGCAAAGATGCGCCAGGTCTTGATTACAGCCGTTTTTTTTATCAAGCTAACCATCACTAAACAGTGACAGTAATAACAGCTAATTTTGCTGGCAATATAAGAGGTGCCGGGGTGTGCAAACAATTTCACACCTGGATGTGCTCACTCAACCACGAATATAGAGAAAGCGCTTCTGCCCTGAGCCGCAGAAAAATACCCCGCTCTGCTCGGGCTCGGTGTACGCGCGCAGCCCCGCGCCTTGCCGGACCCACCGGGCACGGTAAGTGTGGGGCTCCGCGCTCGGGGGTCTCTCCGCGCCTCTTCCCCGCTTCCCCCCGTGGTTCCGCCGTCGCTCCCCTCGCGGTCCCTCGGCTCCGCGCATCCGCTCCCCGCACCGTGCGCGGAGGGAGCCGCGGGCACGTCCGCGGGGCGGCGGTGCCGGGCGGGAGGGCGGCGGGCACCGCGCGGCTCCTGCGGCGGGCGGCGGCCGAACGGGGGCCGGGATACGGGCGGGCGGGCGGGAGTGCCGCCGCTCGGTCCATAGATGCCGCTGTTTCATGAGAGTCGGCCGCCTCGCGGGTGGGACGCGGCTCTGCCCCCGCTGTCACTCGCTGCCCATCCCGCCTGCGGAGCGGCCTTCCCGTGCCGCTTCTCCCACCGCGTTACGCTCACCGGGCGCTTTCTTTATTACTTCTTTGCTCGTTCGCCGTCTGGCTTTCCCCAAATCCCGCCCTCGTGGGGGTGCGGGGATGGAGGGGGGGAATGGGGGAGGGGGGCGGCTTTCCCTTAGCCCGCAGCTCCCGCTCGGGGCGGCGAAGGAAGGGTTAAAACCGACTCAGCCCAACCCGGCCCGGCCCATCCCGGTTCGGCCCGGCCCGGTTCAGCTCACCCGGCCGCTCACGGCGCCCCGAGTCCCTCTCCCCCCTCGGCCCGCACTCGGGGCCGCCGCCGGTGTCATTTGAATAATGCGGGGAGCCCCGCTCGCAGCTGTACCGCTGAAGCCTCTTCCATTCTTTTCAGCATTATAATTTGGGTTAATTTTCAATTTTAGGCCCTACGTCTCTGCAATTTGTGTATGAATAACAGAATAATTTTCCTCTTTTGTTTCGCCTTTCCTGTTCCCGAATCTAAATAAAGATGGCTTTTTAGTATTAAAAGTGGAAGAAAATTACAGGTAATTATCTTTGACGGTAAAAACGCTGTAATCAGCGGGCTACATGAAAAATTACTCTAATTATGGCTGCATTTAAGAGAATGGAAAAAAACCTTCTTGTGGATAAAAACCTTAAATTGTCCCCAATGTCTGCCTCAAATTGGATGGCGCTGCAGCTGGAGGCTTTGTTCGGGGCTGATCCTGGGGAGCTCTGAACCCAAAGTTTCACAGTGGGAAGGGGGAAAAAAAGAAAAGAAAACCTTTTTTTTTCTTCCTACTGTAACAATGCGAATGGTAGGAAATGACAGGACCGAGCGGCTCTAAAGCACTCCCGAAGACTGACGGAGCGGGGATGTCGATCCAAAAACAAAAGCAAAAACAAACCAAAAAAAAAAAAAAAAAAAAAAGCCAAAAAAAAAAACCAACAACAACAAAAAATCCCCAACCTATAAAAAAAAAACACATCACCCCCCCAAACGGGGTCTCTGGGTAAGTAGTCTTTGCTTTGTGTCTAATTACAGTGAGTGTCCTTTGCACGCCTGTGTGTAGCTGTCATTAGATAGAGCGCTCCGTGGGTTCTGCCGGCCCCGCGGTTGTCCCGGCGTTGCGGGGCCGGGGGTTGCGGGGCTCTGCCCGTCGCGGGGTGGGCGCTGCCGTCGGGGGGGCTCCGGGCCGGGGGCGGCACGTTACTCCGCGCGGGGAACGGCGGAGGGGCGGCCCCGGGACCGGCCGAGGCGCTGCCCCCGGGCTCGGTTGTGCGGGAATCCCGGAGGTCCCCCATCCCCGGCGCGGGGCAGGGGCCGGGCTGCGGGGCAGAGAGACGCGAGGCGGGCGGGCGCTTGGTGGCTTTTACTCTAGATATGAAAGGAGACCAAACCATACAAAGTATTATGTACAGCTAAAATTCAACAATATATACAGAAAGGTCGCTCGGGAGGGAGGTCCGGCAGCAGGAGCGGGATGCCGGGCTGCTCCGCGGGTCCGGCTGTCTGTCATTCCGGCTGTCAGTCCGGCTGTTTGCCTGTCAGTCCGTCCGTCCGTCCGGCTGTCGGTCCGCCGGGGCTCGCAGGGTGCGGGGCTTCTGGCGGCGCTCCGTGCGGTTCCCGTCGGGCTGCAGCCTCTTTCCTTACGCGTGCAGTCCGCGCTGCGTGGCCGTGTTCCGAGCTCGCGGGACATTTTCATTCGCAACCAGTTCTTTTTATTTCATATTTTTCCCCCCTCTTCGTTTCGTTACCCCTCCTGTTCTCCCCCTGCTTAATTTTCCCCCCCTTCCGCATTCGGGGAATGACAGTGAGGGAGCTCGGAGCAGCGTCTCTCACCGCGCGGTGTCCATAGCTCACGGAACACAGAGAGAACGCTGCGGTTCGGGTCCTTCTCGAGGGTGAAGTCAGCCAAAAGTCCGCGCTCTCCGCACGGAAAGAGGCGGCCGGGCCCCGGTGTCCGTGTGAACATAGAGAAGCGTCTCCGCCGCGCCGCAGTGGGACGTGGCTCGTTGTGCCCGAGAGCGATCGCTGAGGTTACTTCAAAAAAGGGAAACAAACGAAAGGCGAAACCCCCCCCGTACTGCCGCTCCGCTCGGGCCGGGCCGCGCCGGGCGTCCTCGGGCCGTGGGTTGTCTCGGACAGTTCACATCATCTGCGGTCTCTGCATTGTGTCTTGGTGTGGAGAGGAGTACCAGTGGGAATAGCCGGGCATGTAGCTGTTGGGGGGCATGTTGACCCCCTTGGCAGACGCCGAAACGTCCCAGACCGGCGGCAGCGCCGGGGAGCGCGGGGACAGCGCGGCGGAGCCGGGCAGAGGGTCGCTCTCGTGGGGGTTGCTGCCCTGCTTCAGCAGCTTCTTAAACTTGGAGCGCTTGTTCTGGAACCAGATCTTCACCTGCAAGCGAAAGGCAGCGAGCGTTAGGGCTGCGGGAACCGGGGCCGTGAGGGGCTGCGGTGTTAGCGCGGGGGGCAATGGGTGCGGGGCCAGAGCCGGGACGGCCCGGGGACGGGGTGCGGCACGCACGGAGCGGGAGTCGGTGCGATGTGCCGGTGTATCGTTCCTAATTTGGGGGTGACTCCATCACCTGGCGGCTGTTGTCAGCCGCGGGCATCCGCCTGGTTTGGTGCCAGGAGAGAGGAGCCAATGGACAAAGGGCGCAGCGCGCTCATCGCGCATCCCAAAGCGTGCGCGGGTCCTCGGGGGGGGCACAGCGGGGCCGGGCAGCGACTTTATTGGAGCAGTTCTTGATCAGGAAATGGAAATCCTCGTTTCTCAGAGAACTGCTGGCTGTAGGAGCGGCTCTGGGCCCCGTCCCACCTCCCTGACTGGGATCAGCACCCGGTTCGGGCCGCGGAACTCACAGTTGTTACAGAAATTACCAGAAGGGAAGGAAAATGTGTGTATGAAACTATATGTCTCAAAATCGAACAAAGGCGGCTCCCAGTGTTGATCTGACCTCGCGGACTCGGTAGATTAGGATCGTTAGGACTACGATAGTCTGCCCTGTCAGCTCGGGCCCTTACACCTGCTCTAGGGAAGCAGAGAGCACCGCACCCATCGCTGCGGCCACGGGCTCTGCCTCCGTGCTTCGTGTTTGCGGCGTATTCCAAACCCGCTGTCTGGAAGCAGCTGCTACCGCTGGTCACGGCAAAGCACGGCCCAAAGCACGGCCCCTACTCGCTACCTCTTCCCCGGCCCAATCCCATCTGCTCGGTCTTCCCTCTGAGCCCCCGCTCGGGTCCCTCCAGCTCCGCTCCCCGAGGCCGAGGTGGGCCCGGCCCGGCTGTGCCCCGCTCTCGGCCCAGCGCCGCAGCTCCGCTCACGGCCGCTCCGGTCCCCGCATCTCTCGGCACCTCCGCAAATTCTGCCCGGCGGCGAGCACCGCGTTGGCGTCCTCCATCCAGGCGCAAATACCACAGAGCTCACAGGTATCTCCTAACGTGTTCCCGCTTCCCCTCTGCCTATAGGTCGCTGCGTGGCCCCGCTCTCAGCCCCGCACCGGGCCCGGCGCCTCTGCTTTGTTCTCCTCCTCCAGCCTGGCAGCGCTGGCGCCGCGATCGCTCCCATCCGAACAGAGAAGCAACTCCAGCACTTTATTGTGGCGGCGGAAGGGCCGAAGGAAGGGCCCCGCTCGGCTCCTCCGGCTGCGGAGCGTTGCGCGGCGGTGCGGGGCCGGGCCCGGGGCAGCGGGCGGTGCGGGGCCGCCGCAATTACCTGCGTCTGGGTCAGGCCGAGGGAGGCCGCCAGCTCGGCTCGCTCCGGGAGAGCCAGGTACTGAGTCTGCTGGAAGCGGTGGTTTAACGCCTGCAGCTGAAGGCTGGAGTAAATGGTTCTGGGCTTCCGGATCTTTTTCCCTTTCCCGTTGAATCTGATCTCGCCGTTTTCGATCACCGTCGTTTTCTGCTGATCTGGAAAGGGAAAACGCCGCAGCTGGGAGCTCGGCCGCAGATCCACCACCCCCAGCCTTTCCCCCGGGCCGCGGCCGCCACATAACATCGCGCGGCCCCCCCGTGGGAAAACATTTAACAATAAAAAAGAACGAGTAAAACAAAAAACGAAAGCGGAAGGTTTGGGAGCCGGGGCCCCTCGGCCGCACGCAGCTCATCGCCCGGCGCTCAGAAGGCAGCAGCCCGAGACCTGCAACAATGCTTTCCACCCCCCCCCACCACCTCCTCGCTCCTCCGCACGCAGCGTTCAAACATCGGCTCCCTGCGAAAAACAGCGTTAGGCGGACATAGACCAGACGGACCCGCAGCGCGATGAGACCCGCAGCTTCGGGGCCGCCCGCCCCGAGGTTTGGGGGGGGGGAGGGAGCACGGGGAAGGGAAGAGGCGAGGGGGGAGGCCGGAGCGCCGGGCCCCGCTCACCTGCGTCGTCCGGCCGCGTCTGGCTGGGCGCGCCGCTGGTGTGGTAGGACTGCAGGTAGGGGCTGTGCTGCGAGTGGCTCACGTAGGGGTAGGCGGCGAGCGAGCGGTGGTTGTAGGAGCCGCCGGTGCCGGAGTAGGGCGAGCTGTGGTGGTGGTGCTGGTGGTGCGGGTGCGAGCCGGCGGCGGAGTGCAGGCAGTGCAGCGGGTAGTGCGCCCCGGCCATGGCCGGCGAGCTCTGCTGAGAGTGGGGCGGCGGCGGCGGCTGCGGCGGCGGCTGCTGCTGCCCGAACTCCATGAAGGCGGATTTGGAGGAGTCCTGCGCGTCCAACCCGTCAGCCATCGTGGTCATGGTCATCATCGACGGCGGGGAGGCAGAGAGCGAGGCTCTCCGGCTCGCCCCCCGCGCCCGGCCGCCCTGCCCGGCCACCGCCGCGGCACCGCTGGAGGCGGCGGGTTTATTTTTTTAAGGCTCCCGTAGTGCGAGAGGGGCCTTGTTAACCGAGGGAGGGGAGGAGAAGGGGAGGGCTGTGTGCGGAGGGGGGGGGGGAGGGGGGAAGGGGGGGGGCAGGGCTACTCCCGGCGCGTTTTGTCCCCGCTCCTCATCCCCCCGCCGGGTGTTTTTGGGGGCTGGCGGAGTCCCGGGCGGAGGTTTTAAGGTGGCTTCTGCCAAAGTTGGGCTCCGGCGCCTTCGGCGTGAAGGGCAGGGACGCCACGAGTCGAATGGTTCGGCTCCGGAGGGCAGCGCTTCCCCATTGGTCACTCGGCCTCCTGACGTCACCGCCCCTGCGCGCCGCCGAGCGCGCAACCCGCGGGGGCGCGCAACTCCCCGCCTCCCCCCGCCCTGCGCGGAACGAGGTGCGCGCGTTGCGCGCTCTGCGCGGGGCGGGATGAGGCGCGGGGCGAGAGGATGCGCGCCCTCATCCCCCCCTTCCCCCTTCCCTCGCCCTTCAATTCCGATTTGCGCGCTATTTTCGCTCTTGCGCGCCGCCGCCGGCCGCGCGCGCGCTCCCTGCGCCTTCCCCCCCCCTCCCATCATTATTATTATTATTTCTTTTTCCGCCTGCGAGCAGCCGGCTCCCGTAATCGCTTTCAAATATATGCAAATGGCTACGTGCGGTTAGCGGTTTTGGCAAAGCTTGATTAGGATATAAACGACCCAAGGAAAAGCGCCTTCGCCCTAAATTTGTCTTTAGATTACAATTCCGGTTGATTTTATTTTATTGTCAACATTGTTAATGATAAAAATAGAGTCGTTTTACAGTTATTTTTACTTTCTGGAAGGAGGCAATTAGACTTCTAATCAGGAATACACAAAAATCTCCCATGATTAACTGCAGTACTTTGTTCAAATTGCTGCTATAAAATTCAGAACAATTTGCCTGTAATGATTATGGACTGGGTTTATTTTGGGAGGTGGAATAAAAGTGGATATAGCATAAATTATCCTCTAATTATACACCAGTGTCGCCTCAATTATCCTCTTATCAAAATGGTTGTCTAACTGCCGCATTTAGTTTCAATTCTCTCCTTTTTTCTATAAAAAGAACTTCATACCTTGTTATTATTAATCCATTTATTATTTGCAAGGGGATTTATATCCGAGCATCCAGGTGGTACTACCACTTCTCTCTCAAAGATGGACCGGGGAAAGACATTAACTTTGATCCGGCACCGCGGAGGATCTCTCTCCCCTCTCTCTCCTCTCCCTCTCTTTCCCCCTTCCCCTCTCTCGACTCTCCTCTCGGGCAGCGCAGCTCCAGAGCCGACCCCAGCGCGGAGGACTGAGGTAGGAAGGACACGGCGTAGCGAAAACCGAAAGTTTCCGCAGCGGGAAGGGGCTGCACGGATGGAGGCTGCGGGCTTTGAAAACCAACACCGGCACCGGGGGCCGCCGCTCGCGAAGCCCTCGCAGCCCGGAAAGCCCCAGAGCAGCGCAGGTCCCGACACTGCCTCGCACCGCGGCTATCCCACAGGACGCGTTCATTGAATATTTTTTCCCCTTTATTCTTCTTATTATTATTAACGCATCGCTCTCGGAAATACTCAGACGGTTATTATTCTTGTTACTATTGTTTCGGATTGATTTTTTTTTGCTGATTTCCAACTCTTCATTTCTTTTTGCTCTTTGCCTCCCCCAGCCCTCAGCCCGGGCTGCGGGGGGTGCAGCCGCCGGTGCCGGGGGCCGCGGGGTTGCGGGGGTCGGGCAGGAGCGCCCCGGGCCCGGAGTTCGAGGGGGCTTTTCCCTGGGGACGGCGGGGGTGGGGGGGGAGGGGGTCGTATCTCCCCCCACAGCCCAAGTCGGTGTTTCACTTCTTGAGCTTTCGGAGTCGGTTCAGTGACTCTGAATGCGGCTGAAGTGTCCTGCCTTGTTCTCCGGCTTTAACACGAGTTCCACTTGAACCCGCGAAAGGGAAACCTGAGCCGGCGCGTACAGCCCCACAGAGAATAAAAATCTAGAGAACGGGGAGAGAAGGGAGAGAGTTCATTCTGGGACTCTGTGTGCACGGCTGTGGGTAACGTGCTCCATGGCACGGGTCCATTGGGCAGCGGTACTGCTGTCTCCCATCCAGCTCGCTGCTAACATCACCCAGGCGCTTTCCCGCAGGTGCACACATTGGCATTTTCTCCAGCAGCCCGAACACGCGTAACAAAAGGTGTCAGAAAATGGTCCGGAGGGTGATTGCGACACGGCGCTTCCTTATTTCGAAATAATTCCTTCTACACAATAGATGCTAGCCGGGAATCGGGACGGGCTGGGCGGTGCGGAGAGCTTTGCCTTATAGTATCGAGGTGCCTCCTCGCAGAAAGGGTCGAGGAGTCTAAGTCAGAAACCGCGGAGCAAAAAGGACAGGGAGAAGCGGAGGGAGCCCCGCGGAGCCGCTTCCCTCTGAGGGTCCCGGGCCCGGCTCAGGTGCCGCAGGGAACCATCGGTGGGCGCCGGCGGAGCGGGAGCTCTCGGGGACCCCCCGGCACCCCGCGCTGCTCCCCCCACAGCGCTCAGCCCCCATCGGGACAGCTGACTCCATCCAGCCTCACACCGACCATTTCCCCCAATTTAATTAGGCAAATCTCCCTGTATGGAGCTGTCGTTGATTGGCCGATGTTAATGACTCGGCTGCAAGGAGTCACGCTGCTTGTCAATATTTATTGTTTTCTTTTTCTTCCCCCTCAAACCCCTGCTTTCTTCGTGTCCTCTGGCACGAAGGGACCGCACTTCGGTGTCGTGCGGGAGGCGGCGGATGCGGGGGTGTTTCATCTCCCACGGGCCCCAGGCTCGGCTATGTCGGGGATGCAGGGGATCCAGCCCGCGCCAGCCACGGGTTGAAGGAATGAAACCTGTCAATGGATCTGAAGGCAGAGGGGTGAGCCTGGCTGAGCCCCGCTTTGCTTTCCCCATGTCGGGCTCCCCGCAAACCCTCACGCTCGCCCAGGGGAACGGAGGCCTCCGAACCCCGAACCGGCTGCGAGCCGGGGAGCAGCGAGGCCTCGGTGCCCTCCGTGTCCCCGCGGTCACGGGGGGAGAGCGAGCAGCGCGCACCGGGCCGATCGTGACCGGGACGGGGTGACTTCGTGCCGCCGCCGCTCCGTGTCACGTTAAGCCGAGTCGCTTTAATGATGTTTGTGGGTAAGGCTTTCAAAAGACCAAAGCGTATGCGTGGTTTAAAGCCGCATTTGCTAGTCGAAAGATGTCACAGAAGACACAACGGTTAGAAGGAGCTGACGAATAACAGGAAACGGGGTTCTATTTTTAGGGTATAAAAGGAAGTTAATATAAGCGGCCAGAGGCTTCCTATATGCCTCGAAGCACCTTCTGTTCCATTCATTCATTCGTTCATTCATGCGTTCAACAATAACAACAGGGGAAAACAAACATTCCCCTTTTCTTTCTCATCCCCCTCGCAGGGCTTTGTGCGGGTGGGCTCTGCGCGTGGAAGGATCCCGTGCCGGGTTGTTCCGCGCGTGGTTTGGTGGGGGGGCGGTGGCTGATGGCGTTCCGCAGGAGTGGGCTCGTTTGGTGCGAGGTGGCAGAGAGGCTGAGGGATGCTCGGCTCGTATCCCCTCACCCCAGTTCACATGAGGGCCAGGGAGAGTGTTTTCTGTCCCGTCCCGAACAGGGAAGAAGCGTCTTTCAGGAATGACATCCCTGTGCGCGATTTTTATTTCCGCGAGAACCCGCAAGCAATCCAATCTCGTAGTGCTGCTTTTAAAGGGGACAGAGAAACGCTCAGGTTTGGTGAGAGGACGAGGCTCGGTGCCTGACCCCGTGCTTTTCCAACAGCAGAATCGAATGAACAAAAGAAAGGGCAGAGCGCTGGGGTCCCCGAAAAGCGATGGGTGGGGAGAGGTGGGAAGCAGAGGAATATTCCTGCTGGCAACGAGCTGCTCCAGACGCATTTTTGCGGAGCGGCTCCCACCGCAGAGGCACGGGATTTCTCCCTGGCTGCAGAGCGGCTTCCACTCCCCCGAAAATCGCACGCTCGTGAAAATGGCACGCTCGTGAACACTGAAAATCGCACGCACGCGTGGCGCGGCTCTTGGAGCGCTCCTCGGGCCACGCCAAGCGGTCGTGCGGAAGCGTTTGCCCTGCGGCGAGCGAATGCTCCCGACCTATTTTAAGGAGAGCCTCTGGATTTCAAGCCGCTACCATCGGAACAGACAGGCAGGCGTCGATGGCTTTCCATACCGCGAGTGTGAAGGAAGTGGCGGGGGCGGAGGGGTAAACCCCAAGCCCGGCCTCGCAGCTGGATCCCACACGCCGCTTTCTATGTCGGAGCGTGGGTCAAAATAATAGGAGGCAGAAGGGGAAAGATCCAGAGGGAACCAGCCACTGTCTCTTGTACAGATTTGTAGCGAAGGCTTCGCTGTAATTAAAACCTTACAGCCAGATTCGTTCAATGTGTTGCTCTGCGGAGAGCCGGGGGTTGGGGCTTTTTGTTTGCTTAATGTTTTGTTTTGCTGTTGTCGTTGGTTGTCTCCCCCGACGGGGTGTGGGATGGGGGCGGATATCTGCTTTGAAATGGAATTCGGCTCCGGGCTGCGGGAGGGGGACGGGACCCCGCGGAGCCGGGGCAGAGGGCCGTCCGCCTCCCGCACCTGCCCAGGTATGCGCCCAAGCAGCGGGGGGGGGGGGTAGAGCTGGGGGGGAGCAGGGGAGACCCTGCGGAGAGTTCTCCCCTCCCTGCGGGTCACGGGGCCCGCGGGGGTCCTTCCTCTGCGGGGAGGGGGGAGCACCCCCCGGGGCAGCCGCGGGTGTGCGGAGCTCTGCCCGCAGGATTTCGCTTTGGCTTCTACCCCGGCGGTGCGGGAGCTGCTGAAATAGAGATGTTGGTTTTAGCGGAGACTCGTGTTGGTTTGTTTTCTTTTCAATTGAAAGAAAAAACAACAACAAGAACGAACCTCTTCTTCTGGCAGCAGTAGAAGCCATCCAATTAAAAAAAAAAAAAATAGAAAAGAAGAAAAGAAAAACCACCGCTCTCAAGTGCCCATCTTGGAAGGGCTCAGGGGTGGATGGAAACCCGAGGCTCTTTCAAGTAGGGGCAGAGGCTGCAATTTCTGCTGTGGCAGCGGCCGCCTGTTCCCGAGCCAGAGCCGCGCACCGCCCGCAGCGCGGCCCCGTCCGGGCGGCCCCGATGTGGGAGAGGGGCTTTAACTGCGGCAACGAGAGCGGGGTCCTCTCTCTCCCTGCAGTCTGATCGCCGTCGTTTATTTTTAGTACGCTCCAGATGCCTACACGTTTCCCTTGTTGAGATCAGTGCAATTATTTACTCTACCTTTAGGGATGCATTTACCCAAGCGCCGAATGAAAATGTAGTAAACACCGCGCAAAGTCAATGCAGTTATTGAGGTTTATTTAATAGGTAAAGAAGTAAATATCCGGGCTTCGCTCGTTCCTCCAGGCAGCCTCGTTATCTCGAGTCGATTGCTAGGAGGGCTCTTCGCTCGTTGCCGTGTAATGAGATTGCCCGATGGGTTTATCTCGCATCTCCATCTCTCTACAGCCTCTTTTGTCAGGGTCTCAACGGACTATAAAAACAAATCTAGAAGTTAATTTAGCAAGGTAATCCGGAGCGATCCATTATCTGATCTCTCTATAGAAACCCATCTATAGGCGAGATCCCAGATCTGATGGCTTAAAAAGGAACGGACTAACAGAACACTGCCGCCGGCGGCTGTGCTGTCACCCCGTACCGAGCACGGTGCCACCGGCCCCGGGCAGCCGCTCCGTGCTGGCGGTCCGAGGTTCACCGCTCCCCGTCCTCCCCCCGATTAGAATTATTTTTATTATTTTAAATTATTTTATTTCATTTAATGTTATGAGAGGAGCCGGCCGACTCTCCCCACCTGCCCGACCCACGCCCAGCCCCGCCACAGCCGAGGAGGGATGTGGGGGGGGGAGGAGGTGGGAGCTCCGCAGAGCGGGATGCGGAGGCAGCGGGTTCTGACAGCGGGGCTGAAACGAATCAGCTCGGGATTGACTTCCCCGTGCTGCGAATTGCAGCGAGCAGCCCTCGCCCGCCCGCCCGGGCAGGTTTTGTTACACGTGCCGCTATAAATATACGGTCCCAGCCCTTCCTCCTCGCCGGAGAGCTCTATTCGACAAAGCAGAAAGCAGAACGGGGAGAAGCGATTTTCTTTTTTAAATGAAGACATTCATAAGTAACCTAATTTCGTATCTTGGAAGTGAATTTCATGCTAGGATATATTTTGCACAACGTGTAATCTTTTAGAGCCGGAAGACGTTTAATTAAAGCCACATTCTGCGCGGCACAGCTCAGCAGCAGTCACACGACCCGTACCTCATTCACATTCAGGATCCGTCGCGGATTTACATTGTTTTAACGCGGGACACCGCGGCTGTGACAGAGCTGCGAGGCCCGAGAGAGGCACGGGGTTCCCATAGGGGAGCTCCCGGCTCCGCACAGCGCTGGGGCAGGGGGAACGGTGCCCGAGGACGGGCCGGAGCCATGTGTTCGGGGAGCCCGAGGGCCGAGCGGGCCGGGATGGTCTCAGGGAGCCCTGCTGAGAACCAGCCCTGCGCGTTCCTCCGGCCCCGGAGTTGTGGGGGAAGCGGAGAGAAATAAAACCCAAACTGAAATCTCAGCCCCGACCCTCCATCATAATTCCCAGTCTTTCCGTGAGAAGCCCCTCACCCCCCACCCCCCACGCCGCTCCTCCCTCCGCCGCGCTGCTTCGTTCTGCGGGTGAGAAAGCGCAGCGGGCAACCCAAAGCGGAGGGGCTCTGGTTAGTTTCCCGGTAGGGGTAATTAAAAGTATTAATTGTCTGTGTCGACAGCTTAAACAGACAGGTGCTGCGGAGAGGCCTCGTTAATCTTCCCGTCGTCGCGGAGCTGCGGTGGGAACAGGCCGGGGGAGGAGGCGCAGGTGCGGCCCGGGTGCCCTCCGCGCTCAGCCGTCGCAGCACCCCGGCGCTCCGGTAGCGGCTCCCGGCCTTGTCTTCCCGCACCTCCTCGGCCTGCGCTGAGACAGAGCTCGGCCAGCCCCACAGGGCTCCTCCTAGTCCCTTTCCCTCCAGGCACGCACTCAGTCAAAGCCTGTTTGCGGGGTCGGGACGGCCGCACCTCCACCGGAGCATGCGGAGGCCCCGCGCACCGACCGGCCTCTGCGGGCGGCTCAGAGCTCGGCCCCCCGCGCTGCACGGGCTGTGCCTGCCTCCATCAGCGTGCGTTTTGTTCCCCTTAGCTCTGAGCCAACAAAACGCAGCCTTACCTGGAGGATCGCGGTGGGTTTTTATTTTCATAACAAGGGATATTCCCTGCGTTACACACACATACACAAGGCGCGCACACGCACTAACCAATGGAAAAGCAAGATATGAGGGTTTGATGCTCTGCTGTGACACGAATAATTGTTGCATCGCGTAACTTCCTATATCTCGGTTTTAATTTGCGGCGAAGCAAACAAATATATTTGCGATTCTTTCAAATAAGCACTCCGTGGAATAAATGGGAACATTGTGCATGAATGCCGTTTCTTCCCCTTTTTCTTTAGAAGACGTTATTAGCTCTGACAGCATGCAGCTCAGGTTTGGAGGAGAGGATTTTGTAAAGGGATGACAGACAGGAAGGGCAGCAATCATGGGCTTCTCGGGCTAAAGCTTTTTTTTTTTTCCCCTTCTTCTTTTTTTTATCAGAATGTTCTGTTCGATGCCATTTATCCTTGATGATAGAAAATTGCTCTGTTGCCAGGACGCTGCTGCTGAAATAGAGGGCAGGAGCCACATTTCCATTTTGCAGCTTGAAAGCTATTCAAATGAATTTGCAGAAAGGGGGGAAAATCCAGAGATAAACAAATGAGAATAAATCGAGTTCCCCTTTTCCTTTTCTTTTCCTCCCTCTCCTTCTCCCTCTCTCCGGCCGCGTGTGTTCTGTTCTGTGTGCGCTTACGAGGGAAGCGCTCATTTTCTACGGCCGGATTTTGGTTCATCGTTGTTTGCGGCACCTGAGGAGCGCTCTAAATCAGGGAACATTTATTTGCTGCCGATCCGGCCCCTGAACGTGGAAACATATTAGAGAAATTTATGGACGCGTGTGTGTGCGCGATCTGCAGCCACCCACTATTTGCTATGCGTGTGTACGCAGACAGAGCCAGAAACGCGGTGTTTGTGTGCGAGGAGAGAGGAAATCAAAAAGCACCACATCCTCCTCTTGTAGGTGTGATCGCTCCCACCGCTGACGTGTCGGTCCTGGTTCAGAACAATTAAAACCTGAAAGGGCTGCAGCCGTGGCACCGCGCTTCTATCCCGACCAACAGAGTGGGAGACCCCGGTTTCCCACCCGGTCCTGTCGGGTATTTCCGGAGTCCCGAAGAGCAGCAGCACCGCGTCTGGCTGCAATCCAGCACGCGGATCTAGGGCTAATTTTTAAGCATTTTTTAATGCTTAATTTGAATAAAACAAAGCCAGAAACATTATTTGTACATGGGAACGGATACAGCAGAGAGTAACCGTGCTTCTGCTCCGCCGGTGACTCAAGGCTCGGCTGGGCTCCTCGGTTCAAACCCGAACAGAGGGAACGTGCGCAGGTTGTTAAGCGCTCCTCACCTCGCCCCCTCGGCGGGGCCGGGCGGAGATGCTGAGCTCGGGGCTCCCAAAGCTCGGGGCTCCCAGAGCTCGGGGCTCCCAAAGCTCGGGGCTCCCAAAGCTCGGGGCTCCCAAAGCTCGGGGCTCCCAGAGCTCGGGGCTCCCAAAGCTCGGGGCTCCCAGAGCTCGGGGCTCCCAAAGCTCGGGGCTCCCAGAGCTCGGGGCTCCCAGAGCTCGGGGCTCCCACAGCTCGGGGCTCCCAAAGCTCGGGGCTCTCAGAGCTCGGGGCTCTCAGAGCTCGGGGCTCCCAAAGCTCGGGGCTCTCAGAGCTCGGGGCTCTCAGAGCTCGGGGCTCCCAAAGCTCGGGGCTCTCAGAGCTCTGGGCTCCCAAAGCTCTTCCCGTGGCTCTGACCTCAGCTCCCCCAGCACAACCCGCTGGCAGCCGGTCACGGCGCTGAGGGAGTTATGCGGTGTCCCCCGGAACACGGGATTTCAAGTGTCTGTGATCTATGTGATGACACGCTACGTCTCATCGGCGTGGATATATATATATATACATATATATTTCGCCGTGTCGTTCCAGCCGAGTTTTAGCTGCCATTAATCTTTAATGAGCACGTTGGCTCCTGGCACGGTGTGTTAGATGTGGTTCCTTCCGAGAGGGAGAAAATTCTGGGGTGCAGAAAGCAATGGGACAGAGGCCGGAGGAGGAGGATTGATTTATCGGACCCGGCCATAAGCTGCCGAGCAGCCGAGCGTGCGACTTCATTACTGATCTTTAAACCTCCCTTCGGCGGCAAACACCGCCTAAATCACCCCGAACACGGCCGCCATCGGATCAGGCCGGGCTCCCGGCCGCGGGGGCCGGGTCCCTCCGTTCCCTTTGCCCCGCCGCGCTGTGAGGCGGTGCCGGGCTGCCGGGGAGCGAGGCGCACCTGGGGGCGCTGCCCGGCCCCGCGGCCGTGGCGCCTGGCGGGCGGCGGCAGGGAGCCAAGCGGGAGCGAGCAGCCGCCCCGCCTCAGCGCCCGCCCCGCCTCACCGCGCCCGCCCGGCCCGGCCCCGCCGCGGCCTGCCTGCCGCCGGGGCTGCCCGCAGCGGTCGGCTGCTGCTGGCGAGAGCTTCCTCGGAGCTCCGCTTTTGCCAAGCTCTGAGAAGCACGGCGCTCAACCCGGCCCGATCCCTGAAGGGCGATCCCGGCAGACGCTGTTCCCCCCCCCTATGCCGGCAGTGCCTCGGGGTGCCCTCGCCGGGTGTCTCGCTGACAAAACGCCGCCTTGAGAGGCGACATTAAATCCTGGGAGCCCTCTGCCCGGGCTGCCCCCGGCATCCCTCACCTGCCGGGCTGAGGTGGGCTGGGGAAGCCCGGCATTGAGGTGATCATGGCAGTCAGGGTGCGGTGTGTTCCTGACCGCAGGCCTACAGCGTGCTGGAGGTTATTGGGGTCTGCTGTTGGGGAAAACTTTAGGCCTAGGTGAGTCCGTGGTTGTTTTCGAGTTAGTGCCTACTTTGTTCCTAGGGCTGGAAATACAAAGATAGCCAGACCTGGGTGTAAAGTTTCAAAGGCACGAGGCTGAACAAAGAGATATTTAGAGAAGAGGTGACAAAAGCCACGGAATTGCCAGCAAATGACACCGTCCCCCTCTTTCCAGCCCTCCCCCCCCAAAAAAAAACCAACCAAAAACACCCCAAAACCAACAACCCAAAAAACAACACAACGAAAAACCCACAACAACCTCCCCCCCGGTTTTGTCAGTTCTGCACTCCTAATGTGAACCAGATTGCCGCAGAAACAAAGCAGGTCATAGGCTAGGGAGCAACCTTGGCTGCAGCCTACCCCTTTTTGTCAGCGATTCCCCTCATGTCGTGCTCTGTGCTGCAGCCCGCTCCCTTCCCTCTCTGCTTTTCTCCTTTCATGCCCTCAGAGCAGGCAGCAGTGGTGCAAAGAGATGGCACAGAGCAGTTCCACGGCCTCCTGTCTCCACTGTGCAGGACAGCACTGTGCTGTGCTCTCTGCTTCTTACCATGTAGGCTGGTCAAAGTGTCCTTTGTTAGGACTGTCCAGCACAGTGTGCGGTGGTACCCTGTTGTTCATTACTTCTCTAGTAAGTCAAGCCTTGGTTATCATTGTCCTTATGGAAAAAGTGTATGTGGCCACGTAATTAAAGCATGTCTAATCATGAACTCCTATGAGGAACTAAATTTGGGTTGCATATGTAACCTCACGTCTGGCACTTTCTACCTTTGGAGTGACTAACTTCAAGATCTCATTGTTCTTTTAGCTTCCAGGTATATGTGTGTGAGAAAGATCTTTATGTAAACCAAAGCAGAAAGTGCAAGCCCGACATTCTGCAAAGCCTTCTGAAACAGATTGTCCACGGTTTGGGTTCGTGCCATGAGAGCAGAAGTGCGTCTGCTGTTGAAGTTCTGGCAGACACTGTGCTTAAAACTCTCCTCTCTGTTTTGGGTTCACACATAGCCAGGAGTCTCCTGAGAATGGCTGGAGACACAGCGTGGTTATCATTTGATCTCTGGCGCCTTCCCTTCCCCACAAGAGAATTAGAATGCCTCTTTTCTGATTGCCCTCATTGGAGAGATTAGGTGTTGGAAAAATTAAAAAGAGAAACATTCAAATATGCATCTGGCTCCTTATTACCACTTTAAAACGGGTAGGTTTTAATGGGACATTCCATCTCCAACCCATCAAGTTCAGTATAAAGCCATAAGGTTTCTGCTGAATAGTGTTTCCTTTTTAAAAATGGATTTACATTGTTCATGCAAGGGACCAGAAATCCACTAATCCTTCAGCTGATAGATCCCATGAACTGTGAGAGGTTTCTGTCACTGACTTTGTGATGTTTGTGGGTCAAGAACTGCAGGACCACAGTGTGCGTACTGCAGTGCTTTCCCAGTCTGTAGGAGCAGGAACCAGGCTGCGAGTTCCTGAACTCCCTTTGGGTTTGCTCTACATTGGTCAAAATGTAGTCAGATTGGCTGACTTTAGGCAGTACAAACTCATGCACATATTATTTCCTAAGTATTCAAACACTGCAGAGTTAAAGAAATTCATCTAGAGTTTATAACGATGTTTTTCTTTCCCTGCAACATACTGAGCAGCTCAGTAAACAAAGTGATTTTTCATAACCTGTTAACGAAGGATCTTCCCACCACCCATCACATGAAAATGATTTGACTGATTTTCTTCATCTTCTATGGCAAAACGCACACGGAGGGTATTTTGCAAAGGCCCGTTGCGACACAGGATGCAGCTACTGTGCCACCTACACAGAGTGAGAGCTCACACTTCAGGTTAAAACCTGAAGGATTTTATCAGTTGGCTCAAAGGAAAGACTCTACTGGAGACAGTAGGAAAACCACACGCTGACTGTAGGGGTGCTTTCACGTGCTTCCAGATGATGGACTGAAAGCTTCATGGGCAGCTCCTATCTCTGAGCTGACCGTTCCCAGCCCTTGGCTGAGGCAAACCAGCTTCCCCTCTGTGGTCTCCATTTCTGTTATAAATGTGAAGGGAAGTGTAAGGTGGCTTTTCTATTTGTATGATATGAATTCACCGAGGCCTGACCAACTCACTCTACTCCATTTGAGAGGGCAATAACTCAGTACCTGTGGGAACACAAGGCTCAGTTCCCCAGCTGCTGAGTGGGGAGCTGGCACACTCTCATCTGAGGGACATGGTACAGAAGTGCCGGGCGAGTCATTAACTGAGAGCACACCTAGATAGCTGGCTGAACATCAACAGCAGTGTGACCCTACATTTATGGCTTTGAGGGGACTACTCATGGATATCAAAATGATTCTGACCACGCAGCAAGTGCTGCTCTGGGGCGGTCCTTCTGTTTGTGCAAATTGACTGTTCTTGTTGAGGTCTGTTCAGATATGCTGGTAAAAACTGCTGGGATCAAACCCTCCATACTTACACTCTAAAAAAATATCCTTTTTTTTGTAGATGTGAAGTCTATTTAAAATCATTTTCTAAGCATTAGAGAGACCGACTGCTGCTACCTGTTTAGAGGGTTGGAGTAGCTATGCCCATGCACTGCAAAAAGCAGTTATGACTACTATATGGATTATTTTATTTAGGGAGGGACTTGCCATTTGGAAAGGAAAAATAATCACCTATTCTCTCTGCTTTTTACAAAGCCCATTGAAGTCAATGGGAGTGCTGGCATTGATTTGTGTAGGCTTTCATCAGGCCATGTATATGCAGGACTTTAAACTGGAGGGTGAGAAGGCATACGGTTAAAGAGAAAAGATGAGGGGGGAAGGGAGTTAAGCACAAGAAAATAATAGAAGCCTTTATCTGTTAATTAGAGTTTACACGGCTTGTGGAAAGCAGCATTCCTCCAGCACATCATCCCTTTGCCCTGCTGCTTCATTTTTACTTTTCCTGGGTCATTTGTAGAATGCTAGTAAACCGTGCCCTGCATAGCACTAACCACTTAGCCACTCCAATGCAACAGGAAGGAAGGAAGGAATGGAACAAACTTCTCCAGGCTAAAAAGCACATCTCATTTCTGAAGCTGATAACCACCCATTGAAATACGTTGTCTGGAAGCAATACCTATCCCTCTCACAAGCACTTTTTGCTGAGTTAACCAATAACATCTATTTGCTCGCTGCCTTTGGAGACGCAGGATCTGGTAGAACCACACAGTTTTCCTAATGAAGCCCTGCTAGAATGCTTCAGCTGAAGCTGGAAGGGCTGATTGTACAGTCTCAGCTCACTCCCATATCCGTTTTCTCCTGGTTATACCCACCAGAAGACAGTGACAATTGGTTGCAATTAGAGAGGAAAAGTGCCATTGTATTTGACGCTAGGCAGGAGGACTCCGGAGATGTTGTTCAGTCGCTGGGTGTGTCTCAAACTGCTGGGTGACCTCGGGTAAGCCATTTGGGACTCAGACTTATGATCAGTTTATGACAATTTAACAAGCTATTGTGTCTCAGTTGAACGGCAGTGACTGTCCTTGTGTGCACTCTTACCCAGGGCACACACAAATCTTCCAAATTGAAGATATACCAGCAAATTAAGCCAGTACAACCAGCTCTGCTGTCATGAGATTGTATTCCTGACAGGAGAAATAATCTGGTTTAAAACGTGGAAGGTCTTTTTGGTTTTGCTTTTTTTTTGATGGGTTGCATTTAACCTTAACCTGTTCCCCAGTGTAGGTCTTGCTGCAGGAACTGTTATTCTGGGAGGGGAAAAAATGTTGGGCATACAATGGCAGTGCTAGTTTAGCCCGTGTTGAAAGAGGTCTGGTTGCCTTGTCTGTACTGTGCAGTACAAGGATGTGCTGGGTGCGACAGATCAGTTGTTGCTTGAAGATACTTTAAATAGTTGTGAGTTTGACCTGTTAGATCCAAATCAGCAAAGCACCTGCATACCTCTGTGGATTAGAACATTTGTTCCCCATGTAAAGGAGGAGGAAGAAACGTTTCCTCTATTCACACCCACCTCCGTTTTCTAACCATATGGTAAGCCATATAGTGGAGGTGCTCTTACTCCATGTTGGTGCAGAGTTCAACATAACGATGCACTGATCTTATCTGCCTACAAGTAAAAATAAATCACAGGAGTAATAGAGGGAGCGGTGCGCTCATCTGTCAGCAGAGAAAAGCAGAAGGCAGCAATCAGCTCTGAGTTCATAAGCTTTGCTGTATGCCAATTAGCTCTGACCTCAGAGTAGTGATAAAGGTATAATCCAGCCCCTTGTGAGTCCCCTTTCATAGGCTAATTTCCCTTAGTAAGACTTTTTATTACTGTCCTAAGTGCTGTTTTTATAAAGTAATGTCTTTGCTACAGAAACATTATCTTAATAGTCCAATAACATCAAGTTGCTATTACACGCAATAAACAATTCCTGTTTTTTAGGGTAATGTTGTAGTCCAGTTTTTTATTTCTTTTGCTGGGCAGACAAAATGACACATGCATGGCTTCTCTGAGTTAAAGAAGATGTTGGATTTGTGAGCACAGAAGGATGAAGAGAAAAGAGAGCTGGTGGAGAGGACAGGTGTCTGTTACCGCAAAGAGGAGACAGCCTCTCAGGGGCTGCAAGGCCCCAGAGAATGAGGAAGACAGAGCCCAGCAGTGCTGGTCAGGGAAAAGAAGCCTCTTCTTGCACAAGGAGCTGTACATCAATTTTACTACAAAGGCTTAATTTCTTGTCTGTGTGTAAGCTGAACTGATAGACATTATCTTTAGACAAATTGTTCTTTGCTCAGCTGGCTTGCACCCAAAAGCAGAGTATTTGCAGTTTGTTCTTACTTTACCACGGCAGTAAATATTGGAGATAAAAACTATGTGCAGAGAGTAGGATCTGGATGGGTCACAGCCAGGCTGTCACCTGACTCCTCCAACAAGAGCTTCACACCAGCATGTTCCAGGCCCCTGAAATGACTGCGTTTCTGATGTAGTAGCTACTAGCTAGCAATTAAATTGCTGTCTATAGAAAATGAGTCCAGCTGGCTCTGCTTCCTCTCTCTTGAGAGACTCTTCAAGGTTCTAGGTTCCCACAGCCAGGCTTCCATGGCTTCAAAGGCATAATTTGGCACATGCCCACTGGCATGCGTATGTCAAAGTACACGTACAGAATTTCACTGTTGAGGATTTGTGCCCCAGGGAAACTTCCACTCTGAGGTGAAATTACTTCTTTCCAAATGCCATACTTGAACTATGTAAGTACACACCCTTCAACATAATAATAGTGACTTCCAAATGCAAAGACATAGCCTCTGATTTACAGCAAGCATACCCGCCACAGATTACCTCTTAAGATATCTGAAGGCAAAGTGTTCTAGCAAGAGCTATTTACCCTAGATTCTCCCTGGTTACAAATCATCCTTATACATTATGTTGGAGGAACAATAAAGCAACCTTGCATTACCCCTTACAGACTGGCAGACGGATCGAAACGCTCTGGTTTCCTACTGCTCCTCTTTCAGACAACCATGTTGCTCAACTCTAACCTCCTAAGTAAGCCACACCTTTCTGACATGAGTTCTCATGTTTCTTTTTTCACCAGACAGAATTTTTTGTGATGGAGGATTACTGAATGACAAGTAGTGTTCCTTCATGGAAAGAAGCCACAGAAGGTTTGCTTGCCAGATGAGACACCACAGAGGCTTGACCAGCGGGTATCTTTCCTCAGACTGTTCTTATTAAGATGTTTTGCTCCCACAATCTTGCTCCCTTTGTCAACATCTTTTCTGACATACCCAAGGAAGGTTACATGAACAGCATCCAAACCAATGACACTCCACACTGGCAGTGGTAACACATGCAAATGCAAAAGCAAAAGGTGGCAGAAGGGCAAAAAAAGGTTATGCCTATGATACCACAAGTGACATGGGGCCTTATAAGGGCAGAGTAGAAAGGGACAATCACCTTTCTCACTCTGATGACTATCTCTCTTTTGATGTTGCTCAAGATGCAGTTGGCCTTCCAGGCTGCAAGAGCACACTGCTGGCTCATGTAGCAAGCCAGTCTGCCTCTATAACTGTAAAGGAAGCCTGGGAAACTGAGTTATGGTAGATGCCTGACACTTTGACAGCTAAGTCTAAGCAGTTGACTCTTATCCAAGTGAATGAAATCAAATACGTACAGAACAGCTATGCAGCTAGCATAAAAAAATCCAATTGTGACTCTGTGTTTGGCATCCTACAGATTTTCTTCTGTGCCTGGGTTCTGAAGGATCAGGGTATCTTCCAATCAGAACAGTCTTGTAATTCAGTTTCAGCTGTGGAAAGGCTTTTTGGTTTTATTACTACAGATCCGAATGAGGGCCTACCCAGGAAGGCAGCGTGTGCTGCATGGTGCTACCTGAGCAGTGTAATATATTCATCTCAGGTTACTGCAGAGGTCATGCTAGTCATCATGTGTCCAGACAGTTTTCATCTCATCTGAGAGCTTCAACAGAGAGCTTGCCCAGGACAAGTTGAAACCAGCAAAATAAGCCCATTGCTATTTTGTGTACCACAGGGTATGTAAAATTTGGTTTAATCAGTTGTTTCAGTGGAAGGAGTGGATGGGACCTTCGGCACCTAATTAGGGCTCAGGCAAGGACAAGGCCTAAGTATCTACATTGTGAGTCCAGAGGCAGTACTCACAGGATGCTGCTGTAGAGCTCACATCTCTGTTTGAGCTCATCAGACCAGAACCTCTTGTCCTGCAAAGCGCTGGCATCTTCTCAGGCTCATTTCGGAGGGCTGGCTTAAGCCTCAGAAGAGTTTTCCTTATTGAAAAATTGCTAGTGTTGAGTTGCTATCTGAAAGCATTTTGCATTTGCAGTAATTTCTGAACATGTCACTTTAGATTCATTACAACATAGTGAATTTAATTAATTACAATGAAATTTAACTCACTGCAGCATCCTTAGCTTTTTCTGGACAGCATAGGCTCCTTTTAGCCTATTTCACTACCTGTAAATGTTCCTTCCCTTGGCACAAATGGCCACAGATTTTGTTCTGTTTGGGAAGCTAAGCCATCAGTGGAATCAGGCCTTTCCTGCATGCAGCGCTACCTACTTACAAAGAACATGAGAAGTCCTGTTTTTCAGTCTTCAAACGTAATCAAACCGCCAAAGATGGTATCTTTGCTTATAGTACCACATCTTTTCATCCAGTATCTCTGATAAGCTCTGCCTTTAAGCGTTTATGTCTAGCTACTCTCCTTTTAGCTGTTGTGTTTAATGTTTCAGCTTGTTTGTTCTCTTGTACATGCATACACACAAATACAGTGTTCCTTATAGAACACAATAACCCGCAGTACCATCTCAGCACATTATTCAAGATTTAGGGTGTACTTTTGCCTGGTCTTGGAAACCTGTAGTACCTCATCAGAGAGCTTTCCTGACTGCTAACTCAAATTAAGTGTGGTGGTTGTTTCCATGAGCTTCAATGATTCTTGTCCCAGCCCCTAACAATAATAGAACATATTCACCCTGGTTTTACCCTTACAGGCTTTTCTACTTGTCTGTCTTTCATTTATTGCTTTATGTGGCACTATAATACAGAACAGAGGTTCTGGGTCTGGATTCTTCTCTCACTGACAACAGTTCCACAATCATCTCTTCCCACAGTTGCTAGATAGTGGAGATGCACTCAGTGCGTATCTTTTAATGAAAGAGGAAATTGAGCCTTATGTTTTCATCACTTTTGCCAACTTCTGCTAAATTGTTTGTTTGCTTATTTATTTACTATTACTCTCATACCTCAGCTATTTTTAGTTGACTTGAAAGAAAGCAGGTGACTTGTAGGAGTGCTGTGTGAGAAGACAGAACTGTCTGAGGTCTGCAAGGAAATTGCACTGAAGTGAAGAGTGTAGGAGTTAAAGCCAGGTTTCTGCCTATCAGTCATCTCTGGAATTAGGCAGATGATTCTCACACGTTTAGGAAGATATTAAATGACGAAGCTTTTAGCTGTTTCTCCTGTCAGACAACACCTGATGGCCAACAACGACGCTGACAGGGATTCACTTATGTCACAGACTTTCTTCAGGGTGAACTACAAAGAAGCATATGGGTCAGTGTGACCCATCCCTTCTTTACAGCTGTGGAAATGCATTTTTTTTTTTTTAACAATAGAAAAACAACTCTGTGATACCTTGATTGCTGAAAACTGCAATTATCATCATTGTTTATGCATTAGGGAAACCTCATCCTAAATCTGGCACCATATGGGGGTGAAAAGAGCAGCTGCTGACATTTCAGGATAATCATTATGATCTAGCTGCAGATATGACTCAGCATGATGAGTCTGACAACAAGAACGAGGAGGAAAAAAGCAAAACAGCACAGGCAGGTTTCAAATGTCGCTTCAAGGCATCAACCCAAGTGCGTTTTCAAGGGGAGAGTTTTTCAACATGCAGAGTGGGACAGCTCCATCCCAGCTCTGAACGGGTAGACTAGGCGGAAATGTAGACCTGCATAACCAAAAGGCTTGATCATGTTTGTGTGTGTTGTAATTCAAGTGAGAAAAATAATAACTGTCTGGAAGTGTTTGGGGATATTGTTATTCCCCCGCAGTTTTGTGAAAAATAAAGCTATACCAAGCCAGACCATGCAAACAGCCCTGCCTCCCTGCTTGCAACCTCTCCTGGAAGGGCTGGCTCCTCAATTTCCATGAGTTTGGCATTCAACTGATTCATTTTGATCAGAAAAGTAACAGAGATATTTGGCTTCTTCCACGCAGCTCCAGTGGTAATCTTTGGCTTCCCTGTATTATTTCCCTGAACATATCCACTTTTTCTTAGAATGTGTACAGAAAATTTCACTGCAGATGACCTTTTAATGTATTAAATCCCCTGGATATGTTTTTGACTTCCCCAAACAAGGCTGCTCCTTTCCTTCATACATCTGAATCACATAAATGTTTTCACTATCACGAATGAATCATGTATGACACTACTCATACTGAAGAAAATTAGTACTAGAATCTCATTTCGTATCTCCAAAGCCAAGGTCTGGTGCATTAGATTTGTCAACAAATAATAACTGTGTTTACTCCATAAATGTCTACTCCAAATATCTTCTGTCGCTTGTAGAATTTTTGTTGGGATTATGTCTTCTTTTATGGAGGAATTCATGCGCTATCACCTCTGACATGATCCATTAGAGATGCAAAATACAAATGCTTCCTTCTCAAAATGCTCATCTGGGGAATAGATTAGAAGGTTACGCAGTGCCTGTCTCAAGACTGAGATTCACTCATACTTTTATCATAGGATTGTTCCCATTTTGTGAAGAGGCAAGCCTGAATTAGCATGGATGCGATTCCTTTCTAGCAATAGTGTCGAGGCCATAGAACCCTGAGCTAAAACAATACTAAGACCAAGCTTCTGCGCACCTTTCACCAGTTCAGCAGTTTACAATTCATCACCTTCCTGTGACTGAGGTCATCAGTGAAGGACATGGCAGCAAAGCGTGGCTATTGACTGGAGTAGTTGATCTGGCTTTTGGAGGTTGGCCAAGAGGCAACTCAACCTATAGCGGTTGGGTATTTCTCCTTTATTCTAATAAAATCATACATAGGATCAAATCAGTAATAAATTGTTTTGTAGGTACAAGCTACACTTTTCAAAGCATTGCTGGGTATTGAGATGTGTCACAATCTCTATTGTCCTGTTTTGAAATACAGTCACTGCTGTTCTGGCTGGTTTTGTAGATTCTTTCATAGCTCAAATATTCTCTTTGTTTCCAATATTATATAAATTCTCAGATATAAATGAGCAGCCTGACAATCCAAATTCCTATGATGTCAATTTGAAAAGATGGTATTTATCATTTAATAAATACATTTATAGTGTGTTCCTATGGCTGTAGAGAAGGGAGATGAAGCTGAAGGGTCTACGACCTGTGCTCTTCTTCTCTGGTAGTCAACTGAATATTTGTGTTATGATGGAGACGTTCATGGCTTAGTATTGCTGTCTGTACTCATTATCGCTGTTGTTATCATCTTCGTTATTTCACACTCTAAAGATCAAACTCCCTCTGTACTAGAATCTGAACAAGAAAGTGAGAAGCCCCGCTCCCACTCTAATCACCTCTGTTCATGTTTTGACAGCACAAGGAAAGATGGGTTCCTGCTGTGCTGTGTGGAACAGCACCCATCTGATGAGGATTGGTGTGTGAAAACAATACTGTTCTCCTCCTTTCCCATGCTCTCTAAAAAACCCTTCAAATAACATGAGAACTTGCACAGCAGCAAGCCAAGGGCCATGGACTTCTAGGCAGGAGGCAGCCTGCAGATCCTGGCTGTGCTGGCACTCCTTTATTACTGGTAAAATTTCATTTCTTGTCTCAAAGAGGTCAGCAATACAAACGATTTCCATGCAAAAGATGTATTTTACTTGCAAAGTAGCCTCTGAATCTACAGTGTTGGACTTCAGAGATGGAAGCCGTGTATCAACTGAACTAGCTCTATCATATTGTTTACTCAGTTATTTGGAGAGTGTGGTGATGGCTACACCTCTGCAGATGTCTGGCTACATCTCTGTTTATATAGATTTGACTTGATTACATGCTGTATTGATCACTTTACTGATGACCCATGGGTGACTTGGACACTGTCTAATGTATTGCACAAAGCTGCGATTTTATCTCTGTAAAGTCCCAGATGACTTGATCAAAATCAGTGTTTTTTTGGACAGAATTATCCACAGTTCAGAAGAAGGGATGTTGTTGTCTTAGTGGTGCTGAAAGTTTAGATCTAAATTGATACTGAGTTTCTGTCCCATGTGGTGTGTTGCAATGAGCTGATGCTTCACTGCTCTTCTGGAAAATCTGTTCTTCCATGATGCTAGCCAGTTTTCATGCATAAATACAATGAGCATAGCTTTTCTTGCGGAGGAGCAATATGTGATTTGAATTAAATATGAACACACTGGATATTTCCTCTTGTTAGTGCTAGAAAGCCAATGTATTTTCTTCAGATGATCCATCATGCAGTCGAATTGCCACTTCCTGCTGGAAAGGCCATTCTGATAAAACTGATGTGCACTGCAGAACTGTGAACTCAGAGCTGAAATACAGTTATGACCGAGGTGCCTTGAGCAGCTGCTGTGTCAGCCCCTGAGGATTATCGCTTCATTTACCTCTTGAATTTTAGTGTGATCTGTTACAATTCTCGATCCTTAGTTGTTCTGCAATAAAGACTGGGAAAAAAAATTACAATGCATTTGATATAAACTCCCATACATTTCAAACATAGCCAAGATCTTGCCTTGTGTCTGGAAAACGTGTTGTCTGAACAGTGAAACTGCAGTGAACAGCATAAGATTTTTGCTGTCTGTCAACAACGTTGAGAAGCTATTGCAGCATCTTAACTAAACCTTCATTCTCAGTGTGCTCTTACGCACTCTAGGTCTCTACAGGATACAGTGGGACAACTGTGTGCATTGCAGCCATGATAAGAAGACAGATGTTTTTCCAGCTAAGATGTTGCAACCATAACTTAGAGGCCAAAACAGAAAAAGATGTTTTGTTTTTTTTAAAAAACAACAATGGTAGCAAAACTACCCTTCTAACAAATATATGGTATTATTCCTCAATTCGTTTTCAAGACATGATGTTTCTCTTCCTATTTAACAGTATACAGAAGGAAACAATAAAACTTGCATCACAGATCTGAAGAGTAGTTTTTGGGCCGTGCCCTCATGTTGGTCTAGAAGAAAATAAGGAGCAGAAGGCTAAGCCAAGAACATGTGTGGGGACTGGCACCACGAAAATGCTCCAAATTCCTGGTCAGATCCCCTCTGTTTTTTGTACGCCCATTCTAAGCAATGTGACAATGTGTTTGCTTACTGGTTATATCACCACTGGAGACAGAATGTCCTCTGGGGCTCCTCCAATAGGAGGATGATTTGTTGGTTTAGCAATCATTAACTCATCCCTATTTTTTTAACGCAAATTAAAGTTGGCAGTAGAGTAGGCTCATGCTGCTCAGTGGCAGCTCCTTGGCAGCTCCTCATACTCTCTGGTTAGGTCCTCTTTGCCAACCAACACATGGACTTCAGCAATTGTTTGGAGTGCTTCAGCTGGCTTGTAATCAGATTTATCTTCTCCGAGCTGTACTGGCAGGTAACTTAAAGGCCTCTCAAAACATCTAGGGCTTTTGCTGAAACCACTAATGCACTCACTAGCTGAGCTATTTGTAACTGGAAGTAAGTAGCTGGATGCCATGTCTGCATGCATCGAATCATCTAGTAAACCAAAAGCTTTAGGTTAGAGAACATTTTGAACTGGAGAGGTACATGCAAATACTTCCAGCTTGGGATGAGGTCAGTAGTCTCCACTGGTTTCTGGGACACTGAAGCTGGGGTATTTGTAACGTTCAAAAGGCTGCTGACAACATCAATCAAAACCTATTATGTGACACATTATTTGCTTGGAGATCTGCTGTATTAGGATGCCATGTGGCTGGAATCAGATAATTTTAATTGTTATCATATGTAATTGTCAGCCGCATAATCGTGTCTGACCAAGCTTTAACAGTGCTTGTCTTTCAGACTTCTTTCCTGAGGCCTAAAGTTTTTTGTGGATTACTTCAGCAGTCTTTAATACCTAAAGAAAAAGTTTTCACAGGCTGGACATAGTCAGGATCCTCCATCTGAACAATAAAACGTCTGATGTCAAACCAATTCTGTAATCTGACTTCCCCAGGATTTCAGAATTCATTATGAAATGCTATCAAGCTGTAATAGCAGCAGTGAAACTTTTTGTTCCAATCACGCAAAAGCAAACAGATTCTGCTTTTAGTCACATTGTTTTGAATGGATTTACCCTCTGTTTCTGCTAATATAACTGGCTCAGCAAGTTTCTAGGAGATAAAAATATACTACAGAATGGGAGAGGAGGGGGGATGCTAACAGTTATTAATTATTGTTATTGAAAGAAGTAGAAAGAAGCCGAAGTTCTACTGTGGTTCTTATTATTCTAAAATCAACACCGAGGCACGCTGTAACGCCATTATGTTCAAAGCATTTGTGATGGTAGTATTTTCGTGATTAGTCTGATAGTATTTCCAAAGGTAAAATTAGTTGCATGTCTTCCCAGTGTTTTACTTCAGGTTTATAGCTAACAAATAAGGACTGCTCTATCTAGCAACTTGCAGCCCTGCAAGACAAGCTTATTGCAGACTCAGTTACACATACTAAATATCTGATTAACTTTTTCTTTCATAATATCCCTTAAGGTTAGATTAAACAATGATAATCCACCTCCTTAGAAGGCAGTGGTTGATAAACAATTGCCTTGATAAGAGACTGAGAATGTGGTAAGAAACAAATAAAGTCTGGATTCCAAATGTAAAACAAGCTTGCAGAGTTTTGCTTGAACTCTTCCATAGACAGATACAAGAGTAAGAGATCACTTTTCATTCCTCATAACAGAGGCAGAGGAGGAAATGCTGGCTCTGGTAAATCTGTGTTGATCTGTACTCATGTGTGTAGATCATAGAATATGATTTGTCTGCTTGTGTGTCTCTTTGTATGTCTTTATGGTTATTCTTATATTAAACAGAAAAGACTCTTTTGTATTGGCTAAAGTACGTCTTCCTCTTGGAGATGTTTCTATGACTATTGCTGAAACTGCTAAAGAATATTAGGCCTTGTACAGACCCCGAAGGAGCATTGGGAACATTCATTCAATCTCAATTCCCAGCTGATGCCTGGTTTTTTAGATCTGTCAGCCAGTTTTTAATCCATTTGATATGTGCTTTATTGGTATTGCACAATGCTAATATCATAATACTATGTCAGTTTCTGTGGATATTAATTTAACCCTTCATTTTTCCTTCTGCACTACTGCAGTATCAGTTCTTTTCATGTAGAATTGTGGTGGTTCCTCCATGACAGGCAGTTCAGCTCCACCATGTCACTTTCTCTCCCTCTCTCCTCAACAGAGCAGGGGAAAAAATACACCGAAAAAAGGCTCATGGGTTGAGATAAGGACAGGGAGATCACTCACCAGTTATCATCACTCAGCTTAAGGGAGATGAAAGTGATTTATTGCCTACTAATAAGAGAATAGAGAAGCGGGAACTAAATGCAAACTCCAAGCACCTTTTCCATATCCACTCTCTTCTAACTCCTCCCCCGCATGGTGCAGGGATATGGGCAATGGAAGCTGTGGTCAGTCCATAACTCTTTGTCTCTGCCTCATGGTTGCTCCCTGCTCTTGCTGCAGGGTGGGGTTGATCCTGCATGGGCTTCCCACAGGCTGCAGCACTTTGAGCACTGTTCCAACACAGCTCTGTACCATGAGGCCCATCCTTCAGGGGCAACCTGCTGAATTTCCTTCCAGTCTTCACCTTGATCTGAACAAAGTCTTACAATGTACATCCAGAAAGTATGAAAAGAAAAGCCATTAAGGGGAGACATAAAAAAACAATCCTATGTTTTAAATTGTGGTTCCAGATTTCATAGTGAGATGAGTACAGTGTCTGATGCAAAAAGCTGATCCATTATAAGTGCTGAAGCCAGCATAGCTACTATTGAAATCGGGAACCTATGTTGTTGGTATTCTTCAAGTTATATAATTGAATGAGACATGCGTAACCAATTTTACTATAATGCAATGACAAGGAAATTAGCTTCTACAAGCATTGACTATTCAGTATGTTTAACGTACCTGGAGCCCCAAAATACATGTATTTATTACCAAAGCCTGTGGATAGACAGAAGTAAATAGGCCCAAAGAAAACGTGGTGGTGATGGTATTCTGTAGCTGGCATCCAAATAAGTTGTTTTTCAGAGTAATTACTGCATAGTATCGTACACAGTCTGAAAGATATTAAATAGAACACTAAGTTAGTAATGTTGGAAAATTCAGTCTTGTACCTAGTATGTATTAATTCAAACTGCATGGGTGATGTAAATATGCCTACATACAGTGCAGTGTATGAGTAATTTGTATAAAAGTATTTGAGGAGTGCAAAAGGAGCTGGGAAGAATCAAGGTAAATTAACAAAGTGAATTAAGACAAGGTCTGGGGGAAAATGTTGTTTCAGCCTAGACCAAAATCTCCACTTTGTTGAGTTACAGATGGCTTTTCAACTGCAGCAGCCTCAAAGGTGGACATGAGGCAGATCAAACGACGACTGAACTCTGGAGGGCAACGCCAACTTTGAAAATAATTAGGGATAATGTTGGGATATTGACTACAGAGATCATTTTCTTTCAGATCACTAATATGAAAGGGAATTCTTAAGAAAACAGAACTGTCTCCACCTTTAAATGGCAACAAAAAGAAATGCAGCAAAATGGGTAGTTGGTTAAATTCTGTGTTCCTAGACACGTGCCATTTCCCATTTGTAATCAATGAGAAGCTTCTGTACGCACCTAAGGGCAGAATCTGGCTCATGATATGTAACACTTTTACATTGATTTAGGATGATTAATGGTCAAGTCAGTAGCTGTGTAATATTTGTGAATTCGACTCTATCACTACTTAATTTTATATGATTTTTAAATTTACAGCTGCCATGGAAAATGACCAGAAATCTACAATCTGAGAAAACCCATCCATCATCTTCAGGCACTCTTCCAATCTGTTAACTTCAGCTGCTACTAAGAGGTGTCTGAGTCCAGGAAAAGCAATTATTACGATGTTTTACAGAATAGCTTCCAGATAGTGGATGATGTAAACTGCTCTTGGGCAACATTTCTTCTGAGCAAGCAGGCTTTTTTTTTTCCCCTTCAGTAAGTGTCTTTACCTACGTAAGCATGATAAAAGCAGAGGTAGGGAGACAAAGTCTTAAGTGTTGGAAATGGGGATTGACCGTAGCTACTGTGCCTGTTGATACTGTTTACACTTGGATTGCTGTGCTTTGTGAAGTTCTTGTTACAGCTCGGTCAGCTCAGGAAGGAGGAGTTATTATTGCCTGGCATGGAGATGTAGTGGTTAGCATGCTGCACCACACAGTGCCAAGTCAGGCATCCTGGTTTGACTTCAAGTTCCCTTCCAAAAAGTTACATTTTAGCAAACAGAACCAGCAATGCAAACCAAAGCCAAACTAGTGCACCAGGATCTCTATTCTGTTCCTTGCCATTCTGAGGCCCTAAATAAAAGTGCAGCATTGCTGCAGGTGGCTCCCAAGTAACACCTCCCAGATCATTACCTCCCCAGAGTAATTGCATTGTTGAGTGACTGAGGTGGATATCCTGCAGACAGAGAGAGGACAGAGGAGGAACTCCTTCACAGGGAAGGAGGTCAAAGGAAGAGTGGATAGTTTTATCTGGGACAGCTTTCACTGTAGCCTGATTCTATAGTGAGCAAACTCTGGCAAGGAGTTGAGGAAAAAAACATGAAAAATCAATTATGACAACAAACATAAATCAGCAACATTTCTACATTAGGACCTCGGAGCCAAAGCATGCAGGATCAGTCAGAGAATGACACGGTGGCATCTCATCAAGCCTCTCTGATTAGTTTCATGGGCTGGTTCCTATCACACTTCTGCAGCAAGTTCCTCGCTACTAGTTGCTGGCTGCTCACTCACCCTTGCTGGCAGATGTTGGCTTATGAGTAACTCTTAAATCATTTCAGTCTGCCACCACTAGACTCCTTGATCCTGATGGCTGTTTCTGGCAGATGACGTTCATCATGCTTCAGACACTTATCTAGCTCAGTGGACTGGATGACTTGTCTACTCAATTCCACTTTTGAAGCATATCAAGGATCATCTTGGCATTTTTTTTTTATTTTTTATTTTTTATAAATTTCTTTTTGAGTTTTGACACTAAGAGGGATTGTGTGGTCTGGATAACTTCTGAAACTTCAAATTAATGTGCTAGATCTTTCTGCATAGCATGTAGCCCAAACCTAGTTACCCATTTAATTTGCAAGCAAAAATCTTGGTCTTGAATACCATCGTTAAGTTGTTTGCTAGGAGAAAGGAGATCATTGTATCCTTATCATCTTTGACTGATGAAAGAACTGGAAAGATACATATATTGGAAGGGCAGAAATTGTAATTTGCCTTGCTTAAGAAAAACTGTTCAGTGCATCAAGGTATTTTAAAGCATCAAAGCTTTTTTTGCCAGCAGATGCACATTGACACATAGTATATATTATTAAAATATGTGTAGGCATTCATCCTAATGCTAATTTTTATATACATCATATGATTATAATCTGTATTTTTATTCCTTATGTGTGTGTAAAATTCCTTCTTATATCTACATTCACTTACATAGGTTTATGTTTCTCTTCAGTTTATTCTCACGCCTTTAACTGTTGAAGACTGATGAATGCCAGCAAACACCCTGGTTTTGGTCTCTAATAAGAGGGTAGGGTACATTGCTGAAAGGTCATCAAGTGGTGTTTGGGAATTCCTGGTCTCCCGGACACTCTGAAGATTACTGAGTTGAAAGGCTGATCATATGAAGCCATATGACTTATGAGAAGATCGCATTTTGGCTCTATGAAGGCCTATACCTGAAACATTCGCTGGGTTAGTTACACGTGCCACTGTTTCTCGGGCAGTGGTCTGCTGCAATGTTGGAAGGTTGTTAAAAGTCCCTAGGGAACAAATGTTCTCATTCTCATGTCTTATTGGTTTTTTGTTGCGTTTCTTTTTTGCTTCATGTGAGTGGTTTTGGTCACTAGTGATGTAAAGCATTAAACTGTGATGGTGAAATTATGAGCTGGAAACATATGGTGGCAGCTGCTTGATTATGGATGGTGTCGTGCTGCAGGCAATGATGAGAGAGGTGAAAATAAGAATGTTGTTTCCAATTTGTCAGATGGGTTGTAGCACTGACAGAAAGTCCAACAGTCAGACAATTTCTAGGCTAGGAATTAAGAGCCTATTGAACTGGAAAAATGCTACATCTTAATACCCATTATGTCAGAAGATTATTTTAATTAAATATGTAAATTAAGATGTGTTGAAGCAATGACTATTAAATTTAAAGACGTATTTTTCCATTAGTTAGAAATCAGAAATCGTTTATTTCCTAGAGACATCCGTTTGCAACAAGAATGGCTCTGATCTTTCTGGTACTTCTCTGCTGTGTTATTTCACAGCGATGTGTTCAGTCTGTAAAGCACAGACCAGTCATGAATATGGTGCTTTTTTCATCCAGATCCAGATTTTTTCATCTTGGTCTCTAAATCTTGTCAGACCCATCACGCAGCTCATGTAACAAGTGTCTGACAGTTATAGAATCATAGAATCACAGAATGACCTGGGTTGGAAGGGACCTCAAGGATCATGAAGTTCCAACCCCCCTGCCTGGCAGGGCCACCAAACATACACAATTACTAGATCAAGTTGCCCAGGGCCCCATCCAACCTGGCCTTGAAATTCTCTATCTCTTCCTGAAGTGAAAAAGTCAGAGGGGGAAAAAAACAGGAGTTCTTATGTATAAGAATTAGATAATTACTCTGGTCTGGATGCTGCTAAAGCCGAAAGTAACAGCACATATTAAAGCAACAACAGCAGCCCAGCAGCCAACACGTTACCTGTAGAGCACAATGTTCCAGATGCACCACACTGAATTCAAATTCATATGAGCCGGTTCACTGAGTAATTTGGCTGAGGCACTGGAAAACAGGTGGCTTTTTTTCAGCTTTATACTTTGCGACTCATGAAGGTCCCCATAGTCACGTTTCTGTATGCTGTTCCTTTGTGCCTTCCTTTGGGCTTCTCAGAAGGGATGTGTGAATAAAAAGAAACCTGAGTTCTGTGTTGCTTGTAGGGCTTGGTTCAAAGAGGATTGGCAGCCACAGAATGACCTCACCAAGGCTTCCAGGACTTCCAGTTACGTCATTAATGAAGACCTTCTGAACATTTTGATCTTCTGCCTTCCCTGTGAAGAAGAATAATGATCCTGCCTTTGAGAAATGTTTTGAAATTGTCAGGGATTTAGATATTAATCATTCTTATGCCTCTTTAGAGGCAGTAAGAAATGAAACAGCATTTACAGAAAGACTGTGTTTTATTATATTTACAACAATGGAACTGGAATATAACCTTTTTATTTAAAAATCAAGCTGCAGATTAAGTTTTGATTGCAGTATTTTGTACTGAAAATAAGAATAATGGAAGCAATTAAGTATTCATATTCCTGCTCTCACACAAACACCTTCCATGGTGAGCCTGTTTATGCAACTGCGTGTGCCATACAATTGTTTTTATTACCTTCTTATAAAACAGCCTGTATAAAACACTTTCTTTTTGATTGTTTCTCTGCGTATTGTTGAGCGTGTTTGCATTCTAAAGGGCTTTGCCTCATTAAAGCAATTACTGTAAACTTGCTGTAGTTTGTTGCTTTTTTACCCCCCCTTCTCCCTCTGAGCACTAGAAATATCCATAAAGAGCTCTTGCCCAGTCAGGATGTGCTGTATCTACCAAAGCTAGCAGTGGGAAGCTTCATTCTGAGCACAAAAAAAATCTGCAGAGATTTTCTTCAGCTGGAGGATCAAAACAGCAGTGAGCCCAAGGGGGGATGGAGCTGAGCAATGCCTGCTCTGGCAGCTCCCCCTCCCTCGTTCTGACACAAGCACAAGAAGAGCAGAGATTTCCAAATGCAATCTTTCCCACATGAAGGGAGGAAATTAAAGTGGACGAGTTTGCAGTGGGGCAAGATTTGGGTTGATTCTCTTACAGGTTTGTGGTTTTAAATAGGGTAGAGCCATCTGTCACCTCTTCCCATGATAGATCCCAGCGTTAGCCCACATCTAGGACTCATTTGATCAGATGGAAGGGACCTTCAATTTCTCCAATACCTCCACTCTGCTGGTGAGGAACAACATATGTACAACACCCATAAAGGGCTTCGGCAATTTGCTTCCTCCTGGCTGCTGGGAGTGAGGAGAGATCTCCCTAAGGCTGCAAATAGAGTAGCACAGCTATAAGCTGACCCTTCAGCTGGGGAAAATAAAAGGATGGCTGATGCTGTAGCAAGGCTGAAGATGTCTCTTATAGTTTGCTTAGAATATTCCTAGGGAAATGAAGGCTTGCAAATGAAGGAACCTTCTGAGGATCTGCAGGCAATGGAGAGGGAACACAGATGACTGAGAGCTTTAGGAGAAAATGTCGTCTAATCAGAAAATGCTTATTTGACAAAGCCAGAACTTTTAATGGGAAGATGTGAACTGGTTCAGTAAATCTCTGGTCTTAATAAGTGAGCTCTGTTTGCTGCACCAGGGCAGCCAGAAGTTCCTATGTGGGATGTTCAGATCCAAAGCAGCACACCACATGTTGAGTTAGAGACTCTTTCAGTTGCCCCAGGGCCATGAGAGCCAGCACTCCTCAGTCCTGGTAGGTTCTGGGCTGCTGACTGTTTCAAAATTAGAGTTTCTCCCATTGGAGATGCTCCAGTTGATATGAAGAATAACATAAACATTAGGCAAGAGAGTGAAAGAGCCTGGGCTGGCAGTGCAGGAATCAGATTACTGTGCAGGGAGGAGCAGGTGGAAGTCTACATCACTTCTCAGGTTGAAATGCTATCATCGCTTTTGTCAGTGGAACGGCTTCAGCCAGGGAAATGAACAAAAGCACTGTGCCCTCTGCCAACACACTGAGATAATCTTGGGCTGTAGCCAAGAAATTATTCTTATTTCTGCAGAGAAATGCTTAATTTACCCAGTTCTCCAACACCTCCAGTGACTGCTCTGAGCAGGAGGAGACACCAAGGCTGGCAGTGTGGTTATTTGAAAGGTCTGGTAATAACCTGAAGTAGAACATGGACCTTCTTGAGGCCATGAGATCTTTCACTCTGCAGGTAAGCCATTTTTCCTACCCAGCTCTAGTAAGGGGCAGGCACTACAGCACTCCATAAAGGGGCCCTATATTTTCAGGGGTACATTGAAGTAACCAATATGTGTCTCTTGATATCTATAGAAATGCTAACTAGAGCCTCAGGGAAAAGAATTAGTGAGGGATGGAGCATTGTGGTGCACTCGGGGCAGTTCCAGGAGAGGCAAGCTGTGGTTATTCCTACTGGCAAGCAACACGCACTGCCACATCCCATTGAATACAAGGTTTGTCCCATTGGATCACAACCCCAGGCAGCTGGAAGTGCCCTTCCCTGCCTGTAGCCCTCAAGGGGAGGGTGCATCTAGACGACCATTATCTCCTGGAAATTCAGGGCTGCAACACATGTCTGTGAGGTGCCACATTCATTTTATATGAAGCTTGCAAGCTCTGGGGTTAGTGGCCTCTCCTCTCCTACTCTGCTCACCATGAGGGTGCTGGGAAGAAACATGTGAGGCACGGGGCCACATGGAAAGCTTGGCAGACTTCATTAGGAATCCTGGGGAGAACCTTCTGCGCGCAAATGTAGGAGAACAAAGTTAATCCTTCTATCCAGTTTCATGCAGCTCACTGAAATCCTACCACAATACATTCTGCAATAGCACCACAAGCAGTAGAATCACTGCCTGCCAACCACACACCTTCCAGTGTTGACTACAAAGGGTTACTTCTGCAATCCCTAATCTCTCTCCATTCCAAACAGCTCTGTTCCCACAGCTGGCTGTGATACCTGGAGGTGCTGAACACCCACCTTTCAGCATCCCACTCTCAGTCTATTCTCTTTAAATAAACTCAAAACGTAAAACCAATGATAATTATTTCTTTCTGATCATATCACTTCTCAGAGAAAATAATTCCCTTCAATTGCCCACATCAGTTCTAAGTTTTCCTGAACATTGTTTTTATGGCTTCAACGCAAGACCGTGCGAGACATCCGCATTGTTATCAGTGCTGCAATGATTTAAATTCCAGTAGCTGCGAGCCTGCCCTACAGCTTTAAAAGCACTCAAGTCAGCCTCACCTCTGCTTATCTCGACACCATCGCACTGTTCCTCTGTGTCTAACTCTAAAGAAGTGGTTTGTATTTATTTGTTGGTTGTCTCAATAATTTTGGAAGCTGCCACTGACTTTCCTAATTCAATAATGCTGCTACTACAGTATTAATCATTCGTCATAGCCTGAAAGCAAAAGTGTAGTGATTTAAGAACAAAAGGATTTAAAGAAAAATAAACACATGACCCACTGCGGCTGCTCTGGGGAAAGTAGCAATATATGCATGGCAAAGGCAGTAATGAATAGCATCTGCTTTATCTGTGGAAGAGCAAACAGTTGTAGACATTGATCATTTCTCAAAAAGAGTGGTGTTGACCAAAAACATGGAGGAAAGCCATCCAGAAGCTATTTTGTGCAAATGAAGTGCAGATTTGTGTATATAAGTCGATACCCCATTTGCTGTTTCCTTTCATTAAAACCACAACATTAGCACTGGAAAATGATTATAATGGTTACAGTCAAAGCCACTGTAATGCTCAATTCACAGAGAACTCAGTGAGGGCAGGGGAGGGAAAAAAGATCCTTGAGATCTTAAAACAATGGGCTTTCATGCACTGAAGTCCTGGTGGAGCAGGCTCTGGTACTTTACCTTGTTGTGCTCTCAGCAGCCTGTTGTGTCAGTCACTCATTGCATCCTCAGGGCCGCACAGAGGCACAAGGCCATTTTTCAGACTGAGTGCCCTGTTGCCACCTCACTGTCACCGGGGCCAAATCCTGTTTGTTGCAAGAGCAGTTCCAATGGCCCAGTTGAATCCACAGTGTGCCTTGGCTGGCTCTGTTCTGAGGGTTCATCAGCCCCAGTCCAGAGCCCAGTAGCCCCCAGTACCCCCATGTCTGGGCTCTGGCCAGTGCTTTGCTTTGTCCCACTCTCCATCCCCCATCACAGGTGGGTGATCTTCCAGGAGCTCAGACTGGGGGAACTGGCTTTGCTTTGCCTCCTGACAGGCTTCTGTGCACAAAGAAGGATTTCTGTTCAGGCATAAGTACCCAAAATTCCTATTCATCATTCAGTGTTTGTGTGAAATACCCACAGAAGGAGGACTGCAGTTCATGCATTATGACAGCAATGCTCAGCTACTGTGATGGAGCAATTATTTTTTCCTTTACATTGCTGTCTTGGTGTTCACTTTCTCTGCTATCAGGCATCTCCTCTGAAGATTACCTGTGCACTCAGTGCTGCCAAGCTGCCCTCAATAGTGTGGGGCATGAGTCTACTGCTGCCTGGAGCAGCCCTCCTCCCACAGCCTTTCCAAGCCATCCCTTTCCCTGGAGATGCCCAGCACCAAACCAACCTGACTCTTAAACAAATCTCTCAGTCTCTTTCTCTGCATCTCCCAAAGTCCTTGTTTTCTCATGCAGCACCTTCTGCTCAGTATCTGCTCACTAATGAGGGACCGTTCAGACACACAGATCATAATTACACTTTGAAAGCAGGGATGCAAAGGATCTATTGACCAATTTGTTACCTAGGTTGTCTTCCCCTTCCCTTGTGAGACATCTCTAAAAGGAAAAGGGAAAGAGAGGTTCCTTGGCATGGCTTTTAAATGGAAGTCATTCGGCTAATAGCTGGTCCTGAGAGCTGCCTCCCCTCGCTCTCCTATAAAGCTGCAGCCCCACATTTGAGCATAGCTGGGGTTTGGCACACTATTGCTCTACCTCTGCATTGCTGGGAGAGGCCACTGAAAATATACAATCCCCAGACGGGAGCAATTTAGTGAAATTAAAACCAGACAGGGGGCACTGGAACAAGGAGGTGTCAAATGTTCCCCCTGCCCCACGAGGAGTTTGATGTGGCTGCTATGTATACCTGTCTGTCTCCTCCTCACCGCTGTCTAATTTTGAAAGTTAAAATGCACAGAATGAGAGGAATTAGAGCAAAGACACACACACAATCACAGACGCGCACATGCGCTTTTAATTGTGTGTTATTACCAGTTAATTTTGCCTTGTCCAAAGTCAGGAGGAAAACAGCCTACAGTGGGGCTTGGGCCTCCAGAGGTATTGTAAAACACAACATCCAAAGGACTTCCTTGACTCCATTGCTTCCCCTAGACTGCAAAGAACGTATTGATTCACATTGTTTGATTTTTCCAAATGCTGTTGCTTTCCCACTGTCGTCCTTCTACTATTGTTGTTGTTGTAAAATAGACTCTAATGTACAAGTGAATGAAAATAGTGCTGCCTTTTAGCAAAGAACCAGCAAGAGGAAAATTAGGAAGTCAAGATCGCTTTTTAAAGGCCCGAGTAGCTGAATATCTCAAGAAGGATGAATAAAAATGTTTTATTTGAATATATCTGACTCTTGAAGGCTTTGAGGGAATCAAAACACTGCTTGGAGCTCAGAAAGATTCTTATTAGATGAGGCTTTGGACAGTTATCTGTTCTTTCTTAATAGTGATAATGACACAGAATGTGAAACAAAGGTATCACTGAAGGAAACTGGTAAGTGAAAGGCCAATAAATTATCATGCACTACGAACCTACTGCTGCCAAGTGATAGAAAGCAAACATTTATATTCCTTATTAAAGATAGGAAGAGAAAAAAATGTAGGAGAGTGGAGGTATTACATTTAAAGCATTGGAATAACGCTTACACTACCAGAATCTTAAAAAGTAAGGATGTACTGGGATTTATGGACCAGCAGGAATCCTGTCTGCTACTATTAAATTCATCAAACGGCAACAATGGTAATGGATCAGGAATATGTGAGCAGATAAGGTTTGGCATAGACTTGTTTACCTCCCTAATCTCTCTCATTATTTGCCCATGCCCATGGATGCGGGCAGAGGCAAACTGGGCACCGTGCTCCCAGCCCCTAACAAAGTGCACATGCAGAGCTGGGAAAAAGCAAACCATCATGCAAGTCAAGCTGAATCTTTCCATCAGTCAAAGCTGGCTTGAACACAGGAAGCAAAGTACTCTTTATACCTAGTGAATAAACAATTACTCACACAGGGATTAAATGGCCAGCTTTTGACAAAGTGAAAGGTTTAGCATTGAGATGCTCCGTTGTCTAGGGATCAGTGCCATTACCTACTTACTATACTATTATTACTGTATTACTGTTACTACTACAGCTGCTATGCAAGTGGGCAGTATGATGAAGATGAAGCGGAGGACACAGCATTTATTTCACTCTTTGTAAAGAGCATTTTGAAGATATTCATGTGGCTACAAATAAACCAATGAGTGATGAAAAGACAGCTGGAATCCAGTATTTATATATTCTATATAAATAAACCTAGGACAAAATATCGGGGTGCATAAAGGACAAGATAGCAGGATGCTGTTATGCTGATACCTGATAGAAGTAGAAGAAATAGTCAACATAAACATACATCTCTCATACACAGCAAAGAGTGGATGTGATGAAAGTGGAAGGCAGCTAACAGGGCAGCATAGGAAGGTGAGCCTCCCCTCCCCTTGGATGTTCCCACTGCTGCCAGACTGTTGGATTCCCCAGAGGAAAACTCCAGCCACAGACACAACCCCATCCAAAGAAGCACTGAGCTTTCACTTGGATGATAAGTTTGTATGCAATCATGGTAATTAACGCTGAGAAAATTACTGTTAGAGAAAGATAAGGAAGTTCATACTTCAAGTTGGTCACTCAGTATCTTAGGGAATTATTTGGACATCTTCGTTAGCCTGTGGATGGAACAAGAAATGTTTCTGGTTACTGTGAACACTCTCAAGTACAGGACAGTGAGCAGATGAAACCGGGAGCTATTCCAGAAAGGTAATTCTCATGTGATTATCTTGCCTAAGCTATAAACATCCACTTTTGTAAGGCCATCTGATAGCAATCGAGTGTCAGCTCTAACAGCTTTCCTCCTGTATTCTGTAATACATTTTTACTAAGACATAAATAACTAGGATTTTCCAGGCTGAAGGCTGGGCATGATTCCTGTCTGGAGAGCTGCTGATAAATACACATATTAAATATTACTGACCTCCTTCTAGAATCAGGTTGTTTCATTAGACATTGGAAAATGGCTCAAGAAAGGCATGTGCTGCTTTAAGCCCTCTGCTTCTGTCTTCTAACATTTTACAACACACAAGATCTGGGATCCAGACAGATAGGACTCTCGGTATCTTTTATTTTCTTCAAATACTCTGCATTTAAAATACTACTCCAGTGGTTTCTGACAACTGCTTAGGGCAATTTTGCTTAGCCTAGCGGAATGTCCTGGAAACTACTGGCAATGATTTAGCTCCCAAAATTGGAACACATTTAGCAGAGACAGAAAGCCTATGAACAAATAATGGACAAATGCCAGAGTAAATAAATGTGGTTCATGAGCTGTGGTCAGAAATGTCTCTCTTTCAGTATGCAGTGCAAATCTTTTGCCAACATTTACCATAAAGTTATTACACAAAGCAGTTTTTCCTCTCAGTAAGACAAACTCAATGAAAGACTGCTCCTAGTCCAGCAGCCTGCCATTAGGGCTGCAATAGCTTGTCATACCAGAAGGAAACCTGCATGCAGAGGTCCCATCTCAAGCTGCGCCTTTTGCTTTGTTAGCTGGGCTCTTATGCAAGGCAGAGGGGGAGCGATGGAAGGGCTCCCCATGGTTCTGCACTCCTGCAAAAGAGCCTCATGTCCTAATCCCAGTTCTAGGCTCGGCTGCTAAAGTCCTTACCAAGTGCTTTGTGAGGCTGAAGTTGCAAAGGGAGGCATTGCTGGCATCACTACCATCCCGCAGCCCATCTTCCCTGAGGCATAAATTGGAATCATGCTTTTGTTCCTAATTTTTTGGGAGCCAACTCCTTCTCTCCATTTTTCAGGATAGCATCAAGCATTTGCACTGTGTAGCCCCTGTGTAGTCTTTCAGTGCAATGCTCTGACTCCTGCTCATGGGTGTGAGTGGATGGGACTTTATCTGCTCTCTCACAGCTGTAGCCATCTTGGAGAGGTGACTGGTGGCATCTTCACTATTCTACAGAGAAACTGAAGAATCTGCAAAGCCTCTCTTGTCTCGTTAGGAATCGTGACTCAAAAGCTCCTCAGCCAGAGGTTGGCTGCATTCCCACCAAAAATGCCCTTCCAGCAATTAACTTCCCACTGCAAGAACAGAAGGAAAAAAGTGTGGAGGAAGAGTTCAGTCTGGGGCTGAACCAACACCAGGGTTAAACAGATGAGGAACCCAAATCACATTGTTCTGCTCTGCATAGTTTTCCTGGTAGTAATAGCTGGAATTGCAGACACAGAGCCTAACTTCATCTCTGTGGGCTGCCCATCGGTTCTAAGTCCAGGCACAGCACCACACACAGCGATTATGAGCTCCATCTCTTGGCATGGGGATGAGAGAACATCTGTTTGAAGGAGTGAAATCCTAATTATTGTTTAAAACCTCTCCCTACCTTTTCTCCCCTATAAGCAGATACATGACCACACACTGTACAGTAAAAGCTAGAGGAGCTTATGCATTAAAACAGAAGAGAAATCCTAATATGAAGAGTTAATAAAAACCTTGCAATTTGCAACTTTATGAAATTATTAATGTCCTAACAGCTTCCTGGATTTTCACCACTGTTAGAATCCAGGCAAACAATGCTAAATGATTTCAGTGACACCAGCCAGAAGCTGAACTGAAGTTACAGGGTTAGAATTCGTCCTATTTGTTAAATCCGGAGAACTTCTGTATATGAAAATCTCAGAGCCCACTCAAGCTGTCTCTGACTAGAACTGAACGAATTTGCTTTACTCTAACCCTATTCCTTTAATGAACATGCATCATTCTGTTCTGTGCCCGGCAGATGTAATAATAGCAATGTCTGGCGAGCTTCTGCAAGGAGCCCTGCAATAAAAGCACCTTCCCCTCCCGCCAAGTTAAAAGAGAACAGGCTGACATGTATTGGAAATGCACGGGCAGTATAATGATAGCAAATTGCTTTGAAAAGAAAAAGGTTCCGCGGCGCACATGTCATTTCAATCCACGGCTGCGAGGCAGTGCTTCAGCTCCATCCTTTGTGCTTCCCCGCAGCCCTACCCCTCCCTCGCCCTGCCTTTGGGGAGAGCTGTCCCTATGCTGCAGATCAAAAGCGAGCATCTTCTCTACAAAGGAGAAGATAGCCTGCAAATCCCTGCCACCTCTGTACCCAAAAAAGGCCAGCCTCGTCCCCCCCTTCACTGCTATTTTAAGACTGCATTGGAAAAATTCATTCTTTTCGGTGCCTCCTGATGAATTCCTCTGACTGGGATGTTCCTGCTGGTGCCTGTTTTCCTCCTAAGCCCCATCCAGGCTGTGCCATGAGGCTTTTGTCACAACAATGGTTCTTCTGAGATGGTGACAGAACATCTTCTAACACCCAGAAAAGTGGGGCTTAGCCATTATTGCTAGAATATATTTAAGCCCTCTGGGAGATTGCTATTGAAAAGGCCACGGATGCTGATGATTGTTTTTTTATGCTGATGTCTAACAAATATAAAGACGGTCTGTAGCACTACGGGTGAGCTTAGCTTTCACTATGCCAAGTGGGCGACCCAAACTGTTGGGCACGAAGCGGGAGATCGTGTTATCCTCTTATTTATCCCTCTGTACTCTATCCTCATCCACCCTCTACTTCCTTGACCCCTGGGCTGTGTTTGTGCAATTCTGAATGCATTTTACAAAGCACTGTTTTTATTTTTGCTCAGAACTGTGAGGCTTTTTCAGCTGCGTGAAAAAAAAACACACCAACCCAATTGCGAAATGGTGTAAATCACACTCACCCACCTTTCTGATGTGTAATGCGGTCAGAGTATCTGGACATTGTCAGGGCATTGTAGCGCATATCCCAGAGTGACTTTGTTATAAGAAAGGAGTTTAATTTTTTTCCTCTTTTGTAACCTTGTGAAATTTCCACATTAAAAAGCAATCACATCTTTCAAACCAGCAATGATTGTGTTTGGCATAATGGCTGCAAACCCCCAGCGTGCAGGGCTGAGCTTGTTTTCACTAAAACGAAATCAGCTTTCAAAATAAATGATCTGCAACAACATTATATTCCCCAAATCTTATAATCCTATTAACAGGGTCGATCTTTTTTTTTTCGTTGCCACCAGACTGACAAGATTGGCCTCGTTTCAAGGGGGGAGAAAAAGAAAGTCAGTTGAGGATGCAGCCAAGACATGCACTGCGAGCCCAGACCCAGCCCTGCCAGGGCCTGTGGTTAGAAGCTCTTAACGACTATTGTAAGCCCTTAAATATAATCATCTGTATTTCACCTCCACCTAATGTGCTTCATGTGTAGCATGTTTATCTGTCCGCGCAGCCTTTCGAGAGGCTCAACAAGCGGCCTGTTGGGCAGAGGAGAGGTGAGCGGGCGGCCGTGCCTCTCCCGATGAATGTGACTTCTATCCAAACGACACTGCGGTGCCAACGTGGTGCAGGAAAATGCATCCAAATTAGCCCAGGCACAAATCTCTTTGCCAGAAGTGGAAATTACGTGGTAATATCAAAAAGGCAACTTTACTTACATGTAATTCCAGGTTTCTCCGCGAGTGTTTTTTTTGGAAGAAAGCCAGGAGGGCTGAATCTTGTGCTGCTTTCACTGGTCTTGACCGCCATGCCCGCGCAGCCAAGGGATGGGGCCCAGTCCTCCTGCAGGCACAGTGCACCTCAGAGCACTTTGCTGTCTTGCATAGTGGGCAAAAAGCTCAGCAATAGGCCTAGGCAGGAGAAATACTCATCATGATGCGAGACCCCTGCACTCAGAGGCTGCTGGAGTGAGCTGAGCGTGTCTGTCGTGGTATGCTGTGTTCTGCTGCTGCTGATACTCCATGGCTTGTTCAGAATGGCTTGGTGACAGCTTTATGTGAGATTTAAAACTGCAAGGTAAAAAAGGTATTGAGGCAAAGAAATGAGATTATAAAAGTGAAAGAAAAGATCATTAGTAGGTGCAGTCCCCTCTGAAACATTTCCAGTGATCTGCAAGATGAGTAAATCATCAGCCTCAGGCCAAACCTGCTGCACTGACACCTGGGGAAGTGTGCTTTGGTGGTGCTGGGAGCCACTCAGTTGGCATCATAGTCCCAGGCATCAGAAATCCAGTGCTGAGATCCCCAGGATAATCATGAAATCTAGGAAACAGGGCCTTTATTTGATCTTATTTCTGATTCTTAAGCCTCTAGAAGATTATATGGCTGAGCTTTTCTCTGTAACAGAAGATTTGAGCCTTCAAAAAATAAACAACGGGAGGCTAATATTGTGCCAGAGTGTTTCTGCCGGGAGCTTGAATTTCAGCAGGGCAAGCAATCCCAGGGCTTGTGATGAAACGTCCGGGGCTGCAGCATGAGCAGGTCCACAGCCTGATAGGCATCTTCACATCTGGCTGCAGTTCTGCAGATATATGACCTTATTAGGAGCAGTGTGCATGTTCCTGGCCCTCTGGATGTGGATGGCATCTGGTTTGAAAACTGCAGTTCAGGCAGGTAACTTTAGAATCAGATGCAAAAATTATTGCAGCCTCTTCCACTGTTACAGTGACTGCAACTAAAGGTAGGAACGGTCCATGTGAATTGGGATGTGGTTAACCTTCGGATGATAAATACGTCTATGGAGAATGGATCCAAATTGCATGGATTCACTGTCTTCATTAAATGCCCTCAGTGATCCTCAGGCATGCATCCAGATAATGAAATTAGCAATGTGAGTAAGACAAGGACTTGCCTGCAGTTCCCCCAGTGCTCTCTGCTCGGGCATGGGTTCTTTTCTGACCAAATATTTCACTGCAGTGTAAAGACAGTTTCTATTGATGCTCTGAGGCATTTCTGCACATGGATTTGCCTACATTTCCCTTGCAGACCTCCTGGTGAGATCACAGCGAGGATTTGTTTGGAAATTACAGCTAGATAGTGCATGTTACATAGCTTCCTTTTTTTTTTTTTTTTTTTTTTTTTTTTTACAAGAGAAATTTCTCAAAAGGCTGCCTGGTTTCAAGTATTGAAACTTATTAAATCCAGTAACACCATTGGAGCTTGATGCGAGCGCCTAATGGTGTGCATAAAGCAGAGCAGATCCCTGCCCTCACTTCAATACAGTGCTGAGAGCTTCTGATCACTGAACATCCGTGTTGGTCAGACACTGCCTCATTGCTCCTCCTGCCAGAGCAAACCCTGCTGTGTATTTAACACTGGAGGGGCAGAGCGAATGCAGACTGCTGCATAGGCAGGTGTTGGGATAAACACCTCGCTGATCTGGAATCTGCAAAGGTTGGATGTGAGCACTGATGTGCAGTGCAGATGGCGGGGCTGTGTGAGCCTTTCCTTCATTCTCTACATTTACCATGCAAGAGCCATGCTGCAAAAAGAAGTGGGTGTAGGCAGGCAATGACATGGGGAGAAATCTGGCTGAGAGGAGCAAAGGGGATTGAGATGCAGCAGTCTCGCTTTTTGCTTGGGATTTGGTAAGCTCAGGTCCTTAAGCAGATGTGATAATCATGGAGTCACAGAATAATGTCAGTGTGATGCTAGTTCCTAACTATCAAGGTTTTACCATAAACAATGGTAGGGAAAAAAAAATTGAAAAAAGTACAGGAATAATTATGAAAAATATACTGCCATTTTCCTTTTAAGAAACTTCAGCTTTTTCCTGAAGAAACAGTTTTCCAAGGCAATTTAGTCAGACAATGATAGAAGTGTATTTATGTAGCTGAAAAGATTAGTAACTCTCTTGAGAGAAAACAACAGATTCCTTCTACCCGTCAGGAAACTGCTGCAAGCTGCAGCCACAGAGTGGGGGGACTGGGCCCAGAAACTGGACCTGGAGATTGGACCTTACCCTCAGCTGGGCAGGCCCTCCTTGCTCCCAGCTGTCTGTCACCGGCAGCTCTTATGTAGGCCTCAGAGGCCATGACTCTAAACGAGGAGTCCAAGGGCTCATGTTTGCACTGCAGAAGTGTTCAGTCAGCACAGCATAAACTCGTGAAGTGCTCTCCAAACAGGCAGAGGAAGGCTTGCTGAAGTTTCCTCTCCAGTTGTTCCGAAGCCTCGGCCAAAAATCTCAGTGGGATTTCCCAGAGGAATTGCAGACGGAGCTCCTTGGCACAGCAGCACAGTGCTGGGGCTGGAGGTTTGGGCATTTACTGCCTCATTGGAGAGCCCCTGGGGCAGATCCTCAGCACCCAGGACTAGGCAAGGCTGTCCCCAGCCTCACTGCACACTGTTTCCCTCGCCCCCTGTCTCCCCTCTCTGCATTATTTCCATCTTTCTCTACATGGTAGAAATCCTGCAAAGGAGATATTAGTTGAATCTCAGTGCCCAGAGTCACTTAACGATGAGGCAATCTCAGCTTTTGTTAAAAATTAAAACTCTGAGCACTTGTGATTGTAGCGAGAAGGTTGTGCATGCGAACACTGGGGCTTGTCGAACGCAAATACAAACATCTAGTGCATATATCTTGAATGTCATGGTTTGGGGCTGGAAGATCGATGCTTCTGGTATCACAAGATTGTCAGTTGTCTACTTGGTTTCAAACTGAGCCGAGGAGTTGGTGTTTGTTTTTTAACATAGTTCCGACAGGATTGATTTTTCTTCCCTCTTGTTCATTTCTGGAGCCTGATGTGCTTTGTGGCTTGGACTGTGCATCTCTCTGTACCATTGTAAGACTTTATTGGTGCACATACAACTATTGGGACAACAGCTGTAAACCAGAAGCAAATTCCCATTTTCTTTTTGTTTCATACTCTGGCACGGTAGACATTATAACCTTGGTATTTTCTGAAATAATGCTTTTAAAGTCTTACATTTTCTGGTATGAAAAATATGAATAGAAAAAACAAACACCTCCAACCAGTAGCTTTTTTGGTTTAATAGCCCTTGCTGGGGTGGGTGCCTTATACCTCTTTTTGCCTGCAAAGCTGCATATTTCTTTCTGAGCCTTACTCTAAACGTAGGGGTTATATTAGGCCAAAGCTGGTTGTCCTCAGCTAGATTTTATCTGTGTTTTGTGGTGGGAGAACAATCTTCCAAGAACTCTGTCTGGAGCACTCACTACCTTTCTGCAGCTTTCTCAGCTTACCCGTTCACATTTTTCTTCTCTCTCTCTCTGTTTGAAATACATGGTAGTGCTTTTAAATGATGACAAAAGTCAGTTTTTCATTACAAACGCAGGTGAAATAACAAAAAGCATAAGAAAATTCTCAGCGAGGAGAGAGGGAGAGGCTCAGGTTGTACACCTCACATGGGCTCCACAGTCAAGAATGACAACTAAAAAGCTTCAGAGGATTTTCCATGATGTGTTTCCACCCTGCAACCCTAATTAGAATTACCACAACTCTTCCCCTGTTTGTTGTTGTTAATGTTTGATTTTTTTTTTTTTTATTGTAGATGCCAAGGTGCTATTGCAGAGCAGCCTGATGTCTGCGGTGTCTGCATCCTTCACAGCAAAGCTGTGCCTCTGTGGGGAGGATTGGGACCTAGGGTATTTCTTACTCTTTTTTCTCACCCCACAAATTGCTGCTTTTCAGATAAACTTGTTGATATCCAGACACACTGGAATGGAATTATGAAAGGTCAAGTGGCTAAAGGTCTTTACCCTCCATTAACTAAGATACATGCTACTGTAATTAACCATAGATACCTGAGCTCCAGCCAAAAAAGACCAAGCTACAGGCTATGGACACATAAACATGAAGAAACTCCATAGATATGATAATGCTTAAGGGTCAATGTAGCAGGAAGTAGCAGGTATCTTGTGATGGAAAGGTGAGTATCAGCAGGACACATCCAGCTGAACAGAGGCCACCACGAATTCCGGGAATTCTTTAATTGTCCTTTTGTTAATGTCATCTGCTTCCAACCAGACACAGTCCTTTTCATCAGGAGGTTTGGTATCATGGTTTTACCCCTTCACTAGACTGGCTGTGCCCTGCCCTACCTCATTTTTCTTCCTGCTGGCTTTTTTCTGAGCATGCAGTGCAGCAGAGATGCAGCTCTGGTGGTGAAGCACTGGTCAGGGTAGGAGTGAAGGATATCCGTGTGGGTGACACCAGCCTCTATGGGAGATGTGATTTATTGACGCACCCTCCTTTTCCACCAGAGTGGTGGAAGGAAGGCAGACCACAGTGTGCCTGAAAAACATTCTGAGAAATCTTGGTAAGTGGTTTCTTGGCCTCAGTGTGGGCTTTTTCCACTTAAAGGTACAATTTAACACTTAAACTATGAATTGCTTGGTTCAGGAATTTCTGCCTTATGCCTTAAACATTGATGGCACTTAATAAATAAAGTGCAGCCTCTCTTCTGCCCCATTCTCCACTGTTTTGCTTTTCTTGTTGCTCACTCCCTCTCTCTCAGTACAGCTGCAGAACTCATATGGTTTCACTCCAGGTTACCTGGGATCACCTCTCAATCTTTCCTCGTGATAACTTCTCCCTCCGAGTTTTAATTTTCAGCACAAAAACACACAGTACTTGGAAAGTGATGATATGAAAGCAGGACGACTGGAAGAAAGGTAAAATTGAAAAGGCATGGGATTGGCTGTGTTGGCTTTTATTCGGTACACATTTATTAAAGGCATTATTTATTTAAGACATAGAGGAAGCTGCTGCGGAACGTGGCACCTCCTTCGCAGATAAATCAAGACTCCCAAAACTTCAGTTGTTAAAGTTGGTTTAAAATTCTCATAGAATATGTTCAATTTGGAGTATATTCATTAATTTTAGACATAGCTTCTTTTCAGTTAACTTCTAACTGGTTGGCATTTATTGCTACTTCACTATGACTAAAATACTCAACTGAGATGAGGCTTCCTTGTACCTGATGATGAATAGATGGGGAGTTCTCTGTCCCCAAGCAGCTTCACCTCTAGATACTCAAGGCAACACAACTTGGGGAAGGAAACACTGGGATAAAGAAATGCAGGAATTTGTCAGGATAGTGATGTGATGAGAAACTAAGTCTCCTAATGCCTAAGTCTGTGCCCTTTCCACTGGGCTACAGTAATAACAGCAATGGGTCCTGCTAACAAGGAGGTAATTTTGGTATTCATAGCAAGATTAACCAGTGCACCATGTCCAGTAGAAACGACTCAGAATTCATACATACAAAGGGCACATTTGTCACAAATTCATTGAATCCTTTTAACCTTTTTCCATTTATGTCTGAATATTAACACTTTGAGACACGCAGAACTCGGGCTTAACAAGCTGAAAGAGTGAGATTATGGATGTTACCATGCTCCTTCAATTTCATTAAATAGCAGGCAAAGTAATTACCAGTTATTGAGTTCCCTCTCCTCAGAGACAAAGCAAAGGGGCTCAATTATTGCTGTGAAACCTGTGAGGGAAAAGAAATGAGACATATTAAAAAAAATAATAGTAGCAAAACCACTGTGCAAGTTTGCATTTCCAAAGGGACCATGTGCCATGCAGCCCTACAGAGAGATAAGCAGTGACTCCATATGGATGTGCACATACTCTGGTCAACACCCAAGACCTTTGGAATGAGTCATACATAATGTCCAGCGAATAGAATGAACGGAACTTAACTGCTGGATTTGACACAAGGAAACATGTATTTCCTTTGTTTCTTCTCTTGCAGGTGAGGCAGAGCACAGCAGATTGCTCAGTGGTCTGGCTTGCAAAAGAATTAGAGCTTGTTGCCAGCTTGGCAAGTCTCCATGTGTCTCAGTGTTTAGCTCTGTAGTAGCTACATCCTCTGCAAGGACCTTGAGGAATCTACCTGAGAAAGCTTTGTGCAAGTACTCCTATGAATGTGGTCTGTTTTTTTTTTCCAGGAAAAACTCAGAGCAGAACTTTCTTTTCTTTTCTACTGATGGTACTGGTTGTGTTCTTGATCAAAAGATGCATTTTAAAATGAAGCTTGTGTTATTTTTCTTAGGCACAAATAAAGCTTTTGACCATTTCCAGATGACCATGTATAAACAGTACTGTAAGGAAAATGTCAGATTTTGAATGTGAAGTTTCAAAGAGCTTCTTCACAAAGGAGAATCATCTTAGTTTGCCTGCGAGGAAATTGGAGGGGCAGGGCATGGCCACCTACCCCTGAATGCTACTCCATTTTATATGTCTTTTTATCCTTTCCTTCTGGCAGGTCATTAGTCACTATGACAAAAGTACTTACCAGATAAGTTGAAACAGGCAGCATTCACAGCAATAGGGAGGAATTCTACAAGTATTCCAAACCAGGAGTCTTTCATCTGAATCCCTTCTCTTGCTCAGTGTCTAAGCAGAGCTGCTTGCACTACAAGGACAACTGCTGTGGGTAAAACTCCTTTGCTGGCAGAGTTACCTAGATGACTCAGTAGCTCTTCTTCCCTGACAAGTCTAGCCATTTTGAAGCATGCACCTGAGCATGCTGTAGCAGTGCTAAGAGCTCTTGCAAGGAGCCGTGTGTGGTGCCTCCACGCCTGGGTGGAGCAGTGCAGAGGTACAAGAAGAAGATGCACCCAAAATATGGCCCACTCTCCTGTGGGAGCTGAGCCTCTTGTGAGGTCTCCTTGGTAAACCAAAACAATTCTGCAGAACTTCAGAGCTTAAGGGTCTCTCAGGACAAGGACGTATAGTTGCCATGACCACGTATAGTTGCCATGTAATGAAACTAGGTAGGAGTATTGAACTGAACAAAATTTCTCCCTTCACATCCTCTTTGTCCCTTGTGGATGTTTACTGTGAGGCCATTTGTTCAGGTGCCTGTATGAATTAGCATGTAGACACTTAAGTGTGAAATTCTGTTTATAGAACCTGATTTCTCCATTAGAGGTGCTTTTTTTCCCCCACTTTAAGTACAGGCTCATAATATTCTCATAGTGAAAATTAAAGCTCACTTCCAAAAATGTTTCCTGCTGAAGTTGTATACTGTTCTCAATACCATGACATGAGATATTTTCCATGTTGCATTGGCTGAAACTACTATAATAGCGATCACACTTTATCTAGTGTATTTACCATGGAAAGATGGCTAGACCACTAAGAAGATGGGAATACAGCTCAAGGGCTTGGGTGGTAGGTCTTCAGGTTTCATTGTGTACATACAAATAGTCCTGAAATAAACTGTGAAAATTGCGAAGCTTTATGAAGGCAGCTTCAGGATCAAAACCCAGACACTAGACACTCCTATGGACTGCCCTGCCCCTGTCTTGCCCACAGCCAAGAAATCAAGAGGAAAAGGCAGATATCCAGCTCCAAAGCCTGGAACAGCCCTTGACAGAAAGAACGTACTTGCAGCTGTCATAGCACTCTGGAGGTCCGAAGACCTTGTTTCTCTTCCTAACATTTGGATGCTGATAAGTCCCTCTGTCCTCCAGCTAAACACAGTTTTCTCTGTGAAAATGGGAGATAATGCTTGCCTCTGCGACAAGAGGAAAATCTGCATGAATCTCAACTTCTTTGATAATGATTGCTATATTAAAGCCTAATAACCAAAACTTCTGGTGCACACCCACAGTTCTCTGCAACTTTCTGTATTCATGCTACTTGGTTGAAGGTAGAATTCCACAGAGAAGCCAGCTGCATGGTCCTAATGTGGTAATTTAGGGGTTTTTGATGGCAAATGGTTCCTTTAAAAACAAACAAACAAACAAAAACAAAATCCAAACAGAAAGAAAGACAGAAGAAGAAAAAGAAAGATAAAAGAAAGAGAGAAATACTGTTCTTAATGCATGGAAAACCAGTCACTCAAAGGCCAACATTCCCTAGTTTGCATTAAAAAAAGATGTACTTGTAAAATGGAGATGATGGGTGGCTTTGCTGTAGTCACCAGTCACAGTAGTAAAAGCACGAAGGGAGGCTCTTTGCTGAAAGCAAACACCAAATATCAGACAGGTTCTGGCTCAAGACCACTTTAATTGGTGATTTAAAACATGGCACCTTGCTCATCAGCTCTTGGTTGTCATTTAAACTAGAATCAAAGTTAATCTGCATGCCAGAAGATTTCTACATTTCTGAATTGATTTTTCTCCTACCTTCAATTTCCTCCAGTTAAGATTCACTATTATTTTATCATATACTTATCCTCTTCTTTAACTTTCAGCTACCAGCATTCTTTCTCTTATTTTTCATCTACCAGATCAATAACGGTGGCAATGGGGTCTTCCCTTCATAATTCCTTGGTTTATGTCAACAGCACTGGGGATCCTGAAGTGGTCTTGCATCCCAACACTGTTCAGGGGCAGAGCATTTAAACTTCTAACATCAGGCAAAGATGAAGCCATTATATCCGGTAATGCTAAGGCACAAATAAGATTAAGGTAATAAATATCAAATATCAAAGCAGCTTCAACACAGCATCAGCATCAGAGTTGTGGAAAGAAAGAATTTTTCTGATTCATCAGCAGCTCCAAAGAATAAAACACTTCCTGACCACTTAAATGAGATGTTTTGTTTGATCCCCAAACGAACTGTTCTATTTTGAAATTGAGATTTAAGAAAATGTTTTCAATTTTATTTCAAAGAAAATGGAAAGGCGTCTCAAAACAAACAGTTGTTTTGCAAAAAAAAAACCCCAAAAACAAAAAACCAACAACAACAACATCAACAAAAAAAGACCCCTCTGAAACTTTAATTTCAAAAATCTTAGCACAGAAGATTTTGATTTACAGGGAATTTCTTAGTTTGGTATGAGAAAAAGTGGAATGAGACCTTCCTGGAAAGCTTCAGTGTTACCAGGTTTGCATTTTTCATCCATAGAAGGCCTGGTGAAAAAACGTTGCCCACTCGAATTAGTCCATCATTTCATAAATCAGATACCATTAATTCACTTTTCCAGTAGCATTTACATTTGAATGTGATCGTAATGCTTTCTGCAGAAGGGGACAGCCCTCCGAAAGACAAAGTCCTAAGCATTGCTGCATTCAAACCCAGCACGACCACATGCTATTGATGTTCCATTGACTCCATGGAAATGATGCAACTCAAGATTTCTATTTATTTATTATTATTTATTTATTTCAGATGGAAGCTCATTAAAAATGCTTCCTAGTTTGAAAGAAAGCATGTAAGTCATCAGCTGGCTCAAGTCAGTCTATCTTCCTGTTTCTCTTATAGGCCTGCTAATACCTCTAGGCCTTAGCGGGACTGCAGTGTGCCCCTGGACTTGCCACACAGACTCAGTTCCACCTCAGCCAAAGAGGGGCCCACAGAGGAACAAACCTCAGTCTATCCAGGAAATGTAAGATGATGCTGCACATTTGCCTCACTGTAGATGATCATGCCCTGCTTGCAATAGAAAGTGAGGATTCACTCTCTATTTGGCATTATGCTCACAAACGTCTCTGAGAGCAGTAGGCAACAGCTGCTTTCCAACTTTGTTTCTTTCCTCTGTTTCCAGGAAGAAATAGTTAATACGTAATTAGTGTAATTTATTTGTATCAAGAATGCCGATGTGAGGAAGATCTACACTCAGATATATATATTTATATTTATCAATGTTGTGTCTGTATGACAGAAACACACCCTAGGCCATTGTATTATTACCACTCAGTCTCCCACCCCTCCTGGAAAGGTTTGGTTGAGTGCTGGGCAGCCTGGAACCATTATTGGAGTCTCATTTGGTACCTGTAGCAGTTGCTTGGTCTTTCAGCAGGGCAGAACTGGGGCTCGTGAAGTCTGTATTGCCATTAAGGCTCCAGAGACTGTTTCCAGGACTGAAATTGGAATCTGTCAATCATGTCCAGCTCCTAGGTGCATAAAAAGAAAGAAGCCTGCCAAAATCCCCACGTCTGCATGTGCTTTTTAATGACCGAATATCAAAGTATTCAAACTTAATCCTGTAACTCTTCCTGCAGGACAAACAAGCCTCTGAGTCAATTGCACATACGGAAGAGAAGCTCTTCCCCTGGAGCTGGGAGGTGTTCAGCAGCAGCAGCCCTGCCAGCCGCACGCACGTCCATCCAGCAGCGCACTGAAATCAGAGAACAGCGGCGCGGGCTTTTTTTTCCCCTCTTGCCTCTTTGGCAAAACCAGAGTGGGTGGAGACAGACACTTTGGCTCCACGCTCACCTAAAATCCCTTTCAGACTCCCAGAGCATTGAGCAACGTGAAGGCAGCAGGCTCTGTCCTCATTGCTGCATGTTGACAGCGTGAGATGAGGATTTACCTGGATCAGCCAGTTTCCTGTGCAAGGCATGACTTGAAGGGCTGTATCAGCAGTGAGGTGAAGCAGTGAGCCAGCACTGCTGTGACACTGGGGACATTGGGACGTGTTTCATGTGGATAAAGTTGGAGCTGCTGCTCTGAATCCCAAACTGAATCCAAGCCCGGGGCCGCCACATTAAAGCAGCGCGAGGCTCCAGATCTGGCTCACACCATCCTGCAGCACACAAGAGATCACCGTGTGAGTGGAAAGCCTCAGGAGCTCCAAGCCACAAGAAAAATGGCTGTGCTGTGAAATTCCAGCCAAAACCACTTCCATACAGCGCCTGTTTACAGCGTCTGTGCTCCAATAGTGTGATGTCCTGACCGTCTCCGATTTCATACCTGTTTTCAACCAAAGGAAGATTTGTGTCATTTCCATGCTTGGATGGCCCCAGGTTGACCTTTCCTACCCATGTGAAGAAAATGGTCAAGCCCAACAAGTTGTGGTTCAGGGTACATGGAATTAAAGCTGGCCCCCAAGTGTTAAACTGCAACGCGCTGCTTTCTTCTGAGACAGATTTGCCAAGCTGAAAAGGCTCTGGAGGCAAACGGATTACACCAGACGTGAACCTGTCTTGCTGTGTTTTGTAAAATATTGGGTGTGTAGGATACAGCTGCCTTCAGGCACGTTCAGCCTGCAGAACCTGTTCACCTTGGTTCTAAATAAGATTTACTGCCCTCAACTACATCACAGGAGCTCTGCTCTTGATCAGGGACATATATGTGATATTAAAAACATTTCTAGCATTGCTTTAAACTGTTCAGAAGTGAAAAGAGATGATTTCCTGCTTCAGAAAGCATCTGAGGGGAGCCTGAGGACAAAGGCACGATGCCAGGGTACAGTACTCAGCTGAGATTCGCTGCATTTGCAGTGGTTTAAGATGGATGTCATTTCTTACATAAAGATCACACAAAATTCACTGATATGTCAGGCTCAGTACGACTGTTCCTTGCAAATGGAGCACCTGCTACTGCCTGTTTAAGCACAGAAGCCCACATGCACGTGGATGCCTGCATCTACTCATGGACACCAAAATATTGCTGACGCTAAAAGTAATCCTGAATGACTGAGATTTTCATTCCATTTCAATGGTGAACAAAGAACACCAGTAGCAAAAGCTCTTGCTTATGTTCTGTGGTCATAATGTACTTCTCTGTTCCAATCAGTGCCGGGTAGATCTGTAGATTCGTAACCATGATTAAACTATAAATAACCTCTCCAAATCCCTAATTAAGTTGTTTGTTTTTTGTTCACTCGGATACATCACGTGACATCACAGATGTAAACTTTTATGTACCATTTCAAATGTTTAATGTACTTGGAAATCCTAAAGCAAAGAACTACTGGGAAATGCAGACAGAAGCAGTAGAAAAGCCAGATCCAAATATCTGAGCAGCTTGGCTATAGCTGGCCCAGTCTGCAGCTATCTCACAGGGCAGCTTTGAGATGCGAGGTGTTTGGTGCCGCGTCCTTGAGATCATCAGGTGCACTTCCCGCAGTGACTCACTGATGCGTTTGGACCTGAGGGGAGGAGGTGAAAGGGAGAAGGGCTGTGTGTATGTGTGGGGACATGCACAGCAGTTTGAGGCATGTAACGCAGTGATGAATCAAGACAGGAAGAGTATTCCATGCAGTTACCAGAGAGCCGTCAGCACAGGGCAGCTTGCTCTACTGCAGGTCACTTCATGGACAGCCCTGGGCAGAAGGAGTGCTTTCAGGTAGGATCTGGGGCAGCAGGCCTGGAGGTGCAGGGAGTTGAAATCCTCGCTGGGAGAAGTGGGATGCTTCATAAAGCAGTGGGTGGTGCTGAAGGCGAGGGCCTGGAGATGAGAGTTTGGCAGTCTTTTAGAAGAGTTTAAGACTTTGCTTCTAAATCTGTTACTTGTTACTGACAAAGAGGGCAAGAATGAGATTCTGATCTCAGTGATGTCTCTGCAAATATGGGTATCTCCGCTGATTCCACGTAAATCTGGAGGAGATAATCTTGCACCACTAAATGGTGAAACTCCCTATGATTCAGTAGAGTTGAGAAATCAGCTTGCTGAGGCTCCAGAAGCACAGTCTCAGTGTGTCAGGGTCCAGCTGTGTTCTTGCCTGGATCATGATCAGTGACTTTCACCCAAATAAGATATACTATAGTCACAGCTAAGATCTGGGCTTGAGTATGCTTTGAAGTGAGACTGTGCTTTGGAAATAAACACTCACAGAAAATCATAGAATCATATAATCATTTGAATAGGAAGGGACCCTTAAAGATTATCTAATATATAAATTTAGCTTGTTCTTGCATTCCACTTGACACACAGGACAATAGGATGAGAAAGAATCTTCCAGGGCCACCAGACCCAGTTGTAGGCAGTGCTTCAAGGTCTGTCATGAAGAGGGGAAATCAAAGTTATCTCAGTATTTGAGATAAAATCTCAACAAGTACTTGTAAAATTTCAATAGTACATCCTCATCCCCTTTAGCCTCTAGTTAATATGGCTTCTGCAAACACAGACGCAAATAGAGTGAGAGCACTGATTTGGAGTCAACCCGAAGCTAAGTGTGAATGGCACATGGATACTATGGGTAAATTTATGGTGTTTGAAAATAGTTCAGCTTCTGTCAGTATTTGTACTTCAGAGTATTCAGAAGATGAGAAGGCGAAGTCTTGGTGTTACTTTAATTATAATACACTGTGAAAAAAGATTTCTATTATGATATTAAGATTTGATCCAGCATTTAAAATGACCAGATAACAGCTGTTCTGTTATCACACCATCTGTAAAGCTTCTTGAATAAACTGTAGTCAGCAAAGCTGATAGCACCATTAACAGGCCAAGAGCCTAGTATAAAATCCATCTGTCTATTAATTATCCCCTACACTTGTAGGCAGCTGTCTAGGCCAGTGCTTTAATTGAGGGATCACCTTTCCTCTTTAGCATCCTAACTTCTGTGCTGGAAGGACTCCTGCAAAATTCATAAATAATAAAAAAATTCATCTTAACATCTAATCTAAGTCCCACCTCTGTTGGTTTTAAGCCATTTCCCTTTGTCCTATCCCTATCTGTACATGTAAAAAGTTGCTCTACCTCCTGTTTATAAGCTCCCTGTAAGTAATGAAGGCCACAATGAGGTCTCCCAAGAGCCTTCTCTTTTCTACACTCACCAAGGCCAGCTCCCTCAGCGTATCTTTGTAGGAGAGCTGTTCCAGCCCAGAAAGGTAAGGTGAACATTCAGCTCTGATGCCACTTACTTTCTTACTTGGACACTTAACAAAAAGAAGAGAGTTAATTTAATTGAACTCAGAGGCTGAAAGAAGGAATTTATTCTCCTACAGAACTGGTATGCAGTGAGGTTGTTACAGGCCAAGATGCAAAAGAATTTCAGCAGCATTCACACTCTCAGGGTCACTCCGGATCATCCCTCAATACCAGCAGGGCAGTGTAGTGCTGCTGCCAGCCCCATCTTCCCACATGCCCAGCTGGCCCAGCGTGTCCTGCGTCATCTGGTCTGACAGGAGGCTCATATCATGGAACGAGATAGCACAGAGATTGTGTCATTCTCATTGTACTCAGGGCTCTTTCCAGCCAACAGGACATGGCTGCCCCTTAATGACTTCTCTGACCTTCCTGGTGCTGGAAAGGAGAGTTTGCTGTACAGACATGAAATATGTAAAAAAGGCATTCACTTGGTTGATCACGGACTCACATTGTCTTCCCATGACACTGGGGAATCTACACCGCAAGCAGAGCTCACTAGAGCCCATCCCATGCAGCACATCACCTGCTCCCCAAAATCAGATGGGACACCTGAATTTATAACTCCCTTTCACCTTATTTGTAATCATATTAATTAATAGTTATTGGACTAGAAAGTGTTTGTGTCTTTCTTGGGATCCAGAGAGAAGTGGTACCTCCCAATATGCAAGAAAAAGGAGGGGATGAGAATAGTGGAGGAAGAAGAAAGGAGGGAAGACACGGTGTGTCCGTCTCCTTGGCAGGCTCCAGCCTTCTTGAAGATGAAGCTAGAACCAGTAACAAAACACCTTTAACATTTCTGTGGTGTTTATCCTTCTTTGCAATAAAACTTAACAAGCATTTACACAAGCTGACCTTAAACAGTTTTACAGTTTCCATGCATTCCTGTTTTATTTTGTATCTTCTGATGGTTTTCTTCCCACTTCACAAACATAACGTCACAGCCCAAGTTCTCTTTGATGGCATCGTGTTTCCATGTAGTTCCCTTGCCTCTCCTGGCAGCAGGTGACATTGTCCATGCATGCCAGTAGTGATGGTGACAGCTCTTCTGACCCTCGTCATCAGGGTAGATGAGAAACTGAGGGCTGAATATTGTGAAATCAGTGCTCACTCTGGGAAAGCATCTGTAGAAGAATGTGGGGAGCTGCCTTCCAGGCTGCTATGGCTCCAGTGACAGTGACATGGGCTACTGCTGGTAGCAGCTTACACTGCCACAGCAAGTCCTGGTTCACGGCAGGTGACAGAGGAGCTGGAAGGCTGAAGGCTGGCTGACACAAGCCTTGCCTCACAGGAGCACCTGTGGCAATGACTGTGCCACGTTGCAGAGGACAAAAATGCTGGGTGGAGGTCGCTGGAGGCCAAAGGAAGGTGTGCCTGCGTGTCACAGGCACTGCCCCATGTGCAGGCCTGAAGCCTGACCCATAGGGTGAGGTTGTCCTTGAAGCACTCCAGAGGGGAGGCCAGGTGCTGAGCGAGGCCACATACTCACTTCTGCAGACATCTGGCCCATGAAAATCTCCAAGTGACTTGAACTCAGTTTGTCCTGAGTCCCATTCAGACACCCGAGCTCCCACCTGGTGAGCCCCATGACAGCAAGCAGCTTCCAAACCAGGAACCTCTGCAAGTCATGGCCTCCATTCTCCACCACCATCTACCATCTACCATCTACCACTGTTTCTATCATCCTAGCCACTTCCTTGTGCATGAAAACTGGTTCTACTCTACTGCTTTACTTCCCATTTTAGGTGCTGAAGTGCAGGAGTATCCAGGCTCCCCCACAGCTCTTCCTAGCGACTGAAATGAAAATTGAGATTTCTTTGTCCTTTCACAGTCCCCGTGTCTTTGTAATGCATGGGAATCATATTTTGAGAATGATACATATCATGGCGCTGATGGTTATTTACATGCATTGCCTAGTTAGTTTTATTTGCATTTGAATTTGTGGGCTAATTACATAGACACACGCACACAGACAGAAACCACTTTGGCCCATTCCCAGAGATAAAGTAACCTAAAGCATGTATTACCAGCATGCTCAAAGGCTTGCTCTTCCATTTATCTGGTTGATCTTTAAAATAAAACGGTTTAATGTACTTTCAAATGAAAATACAGAACCACCATAACATGGGTTTCTATGCCAAAAGCAACCAAAGCATCACACATCAGAGTCTTTCTCAGAATGTGTCATGGTACCTTAGGGTGCCCATCAGTAGTTTCTCCAACCACAGCTCTCCTCATACATGGATGCTGGCACATCATGGGGCATTTCTCATCCTGCCATGGTCTTGGCATTCTTGCCTACTCAACGCAAAGATAGTTCCGTGTAAGCAATGATGCTTCATAGAGTGTCTGAGAAGCCCTGGGAGGAAGGTCATCCACATTGAATATGATGGGTTTTAATACTTGATGGCATCACAGCTAAAGCTATTATGGATGTCTTCAAAAGACAGAAATTGAAGTGATGAAAAATACACTAAAAAGAAGACTGTGAATCAAAAACTCAGATATTTCTTATTAAATAATAATAATCAAGGCCTGAAGAAGCAAATAATCATTTGGAGTGTCTGGTTCTGCAGGGACCTGGCATCCAAAATTGCCAATACTTTTGCAAATAGTCCCCTTGTTATATACACACCTGTACATATATCCACATATAAATAATAGTTTAGACAGAGCTTAATAAAGGAAAAAAATCCCTACTTTCAGAGCTCAGAGTTTCATGGTCACTGGAAGTAAAGAGGAGCCTGTTCAAGACATTGTGTCATAGCCATCCATTGGCATATTTTGATCATAGTGAAGGTTAAGTATATGTACATATAAAATATTTCTTTCACTTTATGAAATAATTGAAGACCGCAAGAGGTATGTTATGGTTGAAAATGAGTGATGTATTATGTTTGAGGGCTGGAACTCTTGGAGGTTCCTTCCAATCTAAGCTGTTCTAAGATTCAGTGATAAAACTGAAAACAAGGTATACAGATATTAGATACTATTTCTGATAATCGGTGTTTGTTTATTATTGTAATAGAGGAAGAGAGCAAGTAGAGAATGGTTCTTTTCTAAACAGTTGTAAACTTTCAGCCAGAATCTTTATAAGATGTACGGTTATATCCTTACTTTTGTAATGTGTTTAATGGGGCATTTCCTCAGACTCATACCTGAGTACATTTCTGGTTCTTTCAGTCATCCTTAGCAAGATATGTGAACTGATATGTATCTAGAAAGCGGATGACTTTAAGAAAAGCATTCTTGGAAAGTTAAACTATGAGCTTGTTTTCAGATCCGTGACCACACAATTAACTGCTCGGGAAATGGGTACAGTGTATGGTGATGAAACCATCTCTGTGATGCCTATGTTGAAAAAACATGTACTTGTGGTGAATTCAAGCTCAGAATCATCCTTGGGGGATCTGAATTTAGGAATACTTAGAAAAATACAGGAAAATAAAGTCCTCTCAAAGTTTAATTTTGTAGGGTGCCATTTTTTAACCCATAAAACCTGACTAAGTTCTATATCTCACATTATGGTGAATGGAATGTGCTTTATCCCCGATATTAGGAAGTGTCAGGACAACTCAATCTCCAGACAGTGCTGTGACCCTTTGAAAGCATTTTTGTGGTCAGGGTTTGCTTCTACATCTAAAATTAACTTCAAAGTAATTTCCCCTCTTTTCCGAAAAAGCCGGGCTTTAGGTTCATAAATAAGTAAGCGAAGGCAAAGTAGAGGAGACAAGATCTTAGCACTTCCCAAAGCGAAGGAGATTAAGAAGTTTTAGAAAACTGCTTTATGAGCCACAGACTCACGGCCTTCCCTTGATCTGTGTGTGCACGAGAATGAAAAATGGCATATCTAGCTGGAAAGATCTTTTTTAGATTGCGAGATTCTTTTAACATCATAAACCCTCTTGAGAAGGCAGACTCCACCTTTCCCCTTCTGGGTCATGCTTAATGTACTGTTGGCACTTAATGCTCAGTACTGGGGACTCTGGACCTACGTTTTCATCTCTTAGTGGTGGCTCATTACCATTTATCTGTGTGAATTCCACACTTCCCAACCACGAAACCTGAGATTTGTATAAATAATAATGGAAAGGCTTCAAATTCTCCCCCTCCACTTTTGCTGGCATGCACTAATGTAAACAGGAGCAATTGTTATTACACAGTTTTGAGCAATTACATGATAAAAATGTTCATCTGGAAATGGCAGTGATGTGTGCAACGTGATTTGAGCCTGGGGACTGCAGTACCAGGACGGATAATTTACAGTGTTAAAAAAATAACAAAAAGGAAACTAGAGAGGTTTTGCTCTTTTGTGATAGCACAAAGACTCTTTAAAAAGATGGCCTGTAATTCCAGCGGCAGGCAGGGACTGAAGATTGAACCAAATTAAAAGTCCATCTGAATGGCAAGACTCCCGTTCCTTAGAGGTGTTTTTGTCTCTCTCAGGTGTCCTGACAGTAATCCCGCTGCCTGTTTATTGCAGCCACTTCTTTAGGGTAGCCTGAAAAGCTGCCCTGCAAAGGCTTTACATCCAAACTAAGCAGAGGGACTGGAAGGGAAAGGGCTGGAAGGGTCTTAGAAGGCAAACTCACTATGTACGCATGGTTCTTGAGAGATTTGTACCAGTGATTTGCAAGACGTGTAGTACTGGGTGCTCCAGTGCTTTTCCAGACAGCGAACCTTGGTGCTTCACTGTCTGCCTGTATTGTTAGGAAGGTATTTCCTGAAATACCTAGCCTGCGTCTCCCTTGGTACAATTAAAGAGTGTTGCTGCTTCTTGTCACTGCAGAAATACAGGTTAGGTGTTCCTCTTCTTTTACATACTTGAAGATGGTTCTTCCTTGCTGTCCCTGGCACAGTTCCTTTGATGTTTCTCCAGTCCCTCCTCAATGGACACCTTATTTACCCTGGGGATGCCTCCCAGAACTCCTCCGTTCTCTGATACTAAGTAGTCAAAATTAAGTGCATCCTTGCAGCTGGACTAGTGCTTTGTGGACAGCAAATGCAAAGCTGTGCTCCCATATGAGTACACCCAACACGAAGTCTGACTTATAGAATTACTAAATCAGCCATTATAATGCTAGTCTCCTTTCCCAAAGCACTGCTCCATAACCATTTTTTCTCCATGTTGTACATGTGTATTTGACACTTTTATCTCCTCTCCTCTCCTCTCCTCTCCTCTCCTCTCCTCTCCTCTCCTCTCCTCTCCTCTCCTCTCCTCTCCTCTCCTCTCCTCTCCTCTCCTCTCCTCTCCTCTCCTCTCCTCTCCTCTCCTCTCCTCTCCTCTCCTCTCCTCTCCTCTCCTCTCCTCTCCTCTCCTCTCCTCTCCTTTCTCTGTTATGCATCCACCCTCTGGAATTGCTCCATAGACTGCTTACAAGATTGTCATGCAGCAACAAAATCTTTACTGAGGTTGAGCAAGATAATCCTGCAAGGCCACGCGGATGTTTCCCTGGCTTATCTATTTATAAGGTTAATAGACAAACAGGATCCATTTGTGGTGAATAATGGAAGTCTGGTTTTGTGAGTCCATTCACTGCATTTTGGTTGAGATTAGCCTAAGCCAGATACTGAAAAACAAACAGCCAGTGAATTCTGAGGGATCCTAAATTCAGTTAAATACAACCCAGCTTCAGAAGTGAAATCAGCATCTCCGTATGTGACCTCAGCCCACAAGACTCAAAGGATTGCATAAACGCAATACTCTTTAATTTTCTAGCTGTACTTCCAAGACACACACTGCCATTTCTGCTGTCACCTCCTTAAAGGTTCCACACCACTTACAAACATTACATGTGTGTTCAGTAAGTCGCAGTAGGAAAAGATGAAATCTTGATTTCTATTATTTCTAAGTGGATTTTTTTTTTTCTTCTTGAGAAATGTAAGTCAGAAACATGTGATTGAAAGGACAGAGTAAGGTAACAAATGCTAATTTCATTGTATGGTATATTATACATTGGAAGTGAAAGACCCAAATCACACGCTTTTCAACGTGACACGCAATATGATTGCTCTCAGATACCGGCCTGCTTTATTTCCAAGATTTTAAAAGTTACATTGTGAATACTCATACAGATCATAATAAAACGATTGCCTGAGAAGTGTGAATTCCATTTAGCCATTTCAATGAAGCACTTAGTGGGCTTTGTACTGGGTGGGCACGACCTTAGAAAAGGCCTATCATTTGACTGTGAAAACATGGCTTAGTTCCAGTGCTAACAACATGGCTCTGCTAAAATAACTTTGGTGGGTGCAGTGACCTATAATTTTTGTAACTTTCTTGAAAAAGATGTTTTCCTTACAGCAGTGTTACTTGTATACTGGATATTTTTTGTATACATTAATAATATCCATTTGATTAGGCATTTTCAACAAAACAAGTGAACAAGCTTGTTGTGGGGAAGGATGATAGTATTCAGGCTCCATGTCAGCAGTGCTCAGTTCTGTTCTCTCTCCATTTCGCCTTTTTCCGTGGCAGTGGGGGGGAGGTTGAATCTCAACACAGCAATTTGAGACGCATCAGCCACTTACTAAAAAAATATGATTTGAGGGAAAATACGGCACTGTGTACTCAGAATTATAACCTGAAACTGGCACTGTTGAATAGAAGTTTTTCCTCTGATCCTCATCTTATCGTCACCCTCAGCCTGGTTAGAAAGCAGTCTGAGTACTTCAGTCTAATTCCTAACTGCCACCAGTACGAAGTCTGGCCCAGAGAACAATACTTTTATTATCAATCCTCAGTAGTATCCCCTCTTCCCCCCATTTCAGCTGGCTGACCATCTTTCCGGGCTGCATCCTCTGACTGGTATCATCATTGGCATCAATGAAAGGAAGAATGCAACGTGCAGAAATTGCAGCTGAACTGTGAGCCACTCTGACTGCACAAGCCGGAGGGCTTGCTCTAAGAGTGCGTGCTCATTACAGAGGCAGAGGGAGAGGTGTTTTTGTATCAACTCCAAATGATTTGGATGAGGACATGAGCCTTTTTCACTTTTTGGTTCCTTTTGCTTTGATATAATACTGCTATCCGAAACCCCAAGGGGAAATATTTCAACACAGAGACAGTCTTCAGTGATTAAACTGTCGTGAAACACAGACGAAGCTGGTAGGGTTGATTGACTCTCACTGTGCCTTGACGCAGCTGTGGCTTGGACGAAACCAAACTGGTTATGAGTCAATCAGGGGAGGATGGGATTATGCCAGAGGTCGGGAAACCAGCTAGTTAGAGAAGGAAAGACAGCTATTTTCTCCTTCAGGTTTTCTTTCATTTCTTTTCATGCTGGTGATTTGTGACATTCACTGAAATATGAAGTCGTCCCCACCGCAATCCCTGCCACTGTGGACCACTGAGACTGCTGGGAAATGGTGCCTCCAAGCCTCACCCTCAGCAGGGCCATTTCCAGAGCCCTGAAGGAGTTTTATGCAAGAGGTGATCAGAGCCTGGGGTACCACTCTGGTTTCTGGATTGTTTCTGCATGTGGGCCAGAAGCTTATTTTAAGTGGTTCCTATATGGCTTCATCACTGTGGCATCTGCACAGCTGCAGATCAGGAAAAATGTTGGCAAAAGTGACTCCTGTCTCACCATATCCTGGCTCAACCCCATTTTCTTTTTGTCACTTACTTGATCCATCCTGAAGGGACTGCATCCCTGCTGTGTCAGATAGATAGTGATATTTTTTCTCTAATAGCGCGTAAGTTTCAACTTAGGACATTGCGTGTTGCTGAAAAGTGGGGGGACAGAGCTAAATTTCTGTCTCAGTTTACTCCAGTGCCTGGGTGGTTGATCAGAAAATTATGCTACATATCTTGTTTGTTCCCCTAAGCTCTCCGAACAGAACAAAAATTGTAAGGAGGTCCTGGTGACTTCTTATTTTTTTACAAGGGGTGGGAAAGCTTTGGGAAGAGTGTTGGATACCGCTATGAATAGTCTTTGGATACAACTGTGTGTACTTCCTTGTGCTTGGAAAAGCTGCAAGTAGATGTCATGTTCCTGGTGTAGGAGGAATGTATGAGGAATATCACATTATTCTCTAGATACAGAGCTTAAAATTCCTAAATCTCTCTGGAATGGTACGTAGCATGAAAACTTGAGAGGCTGAAGACTGAGGATGGTTATATAAAAGCATGTAAATAGCTGGGAGCAAATTATGTCATGACAACATCTCGTGATGCACTTGATGCAAAAGTGTCTGGCTGTTAAATGGTCACACTTCAGTGCTGGCTAAAGTTGTGGGGGACTTTCTTCCGGAAAATGAAGTTTCTAATGAAAACTCAAAGCACTTTGTGTAATTGCTAACAATAACGTGGACTATAGTGCTTCAGTTGTACAGTTCAGGAACATTAAAGCTCTTAACCTTTGAGTTGCCTACTTGATTTTAAATGAATACGATACTCAAGATGATAACAACTGTGCTGCTTCGTTCTTTATTAAGGACACACGCGATTTCTCCTCTGCACATTAACACTCTCATTATAATGATAAAGAATGGCAAAAATACAGGTATCAGAAGATTATTAGTACCTTCCAGATACAGTCTTTTTACAGTTCCTGTTTCTAGTACTACAACGCTCTAATTAGCGTAACAACTATTGCTACATTCACAGTGTCAACAATAACATTTGATGACACAGAAACCTTGAAGAGACTCATTTCAACCATTGTTCTCTCAGGGGTTTGTTTGAAAAATCTATTTCATGTCTGCTCTTCCGCTGTGTTTCTTCCACAGTGTGCAAAGAAAAGCAATAACAATAGCACCCATTTTGTTGGGTTAAGGTGAATTGATCTGTACATCATAGGAAAATCTGCTTTCTTCCAGCACACCGCCGCGCAGACAACGCTGCATCCAACAGGAGCCGTTCTGCTGAGGTGAGGCACATTTGCATGCTGAGAGATGTTCACGCTGAAATGTAGATGCCACACAAAAGAAAAGACAGGCCAAGAAGAAAAACATGTTTTGCTCAGAATGAGAAAGGCAGCTCAGCTTTTGGTAATGGATAGGATAAGATAAATTGTTTTGCCTGGATTCTGCTAATTTTCCATATAAAGTGTAACAGTTTTAGGACTGAAAATAGATATGGGTCGCATCAGCCCAAGCTTCAAGGGCTCTTGTGAAGGGCTCAGCTTGGCTGCCCTGAGCTTAGTGAGGTGGGTAAGAGAGGCAGGGTGGATGATGTGCAAGGGCTGGGCTGAGCCGTGCTGAGCTCCCACTGCCCAGTGCTGTGGCTGTGTCCATCTGTCTGTACGTTCCACATCAAGTGAGTGCAGCAGGCACCACTTCTGGCCTGCACATGGGTGGCACACAGACTCAGGATACCTTTTCCCTACCCAAAATGCTACTGGATATCCCCGAATTGAAATTCAAACAATTTGCTCTGAAATCAAACACTTTTCTCTTAAAATGGCAAGAAATGATCTCACCACAAGAAAGCTTTGACAAGCAGGCACAGACCAGATTAATTAGACTGCTTGCAACTCAAAGCAGTTCTGTGCATCCAGGTTGGAGGGAGGTAAAGAAGCACATTGTTTTTCCATAAACACAGTTTAAGGTTTCAGCCCACCCTCAGGACATGACTGATTCTGCTAGTCCTGATGTAGCCACCTTCCCTCTAATTCCAGGCAAGCTGCAAGTGCTGAGGGTCTGATTTTTAACAGAGGGTTAAATGTCGTTGTACAGCCCTTACCGGAGGAGGTCATTAAATGGATTTTTTCTGTTCCATCGGATTTCTCCTGGTTTTATTAGCATCCTTCATTTCCAGCACCTCCTTCAGTTCACAGTTACAGAATCTCGGAGCTCTTATCTACATGCAGTTGACTTGGATTAGATTCACAACAAGTTTACTTGCCCCGCACCACTCAACTGCTGCTGTACCTCTCAGCACCACCATTTGCATTCTCATTGAGCTGCTGCATATGCCTGAAGGTATCTATTTCCCTGCCAGAAAAATTCCTAAATATTGGCCAAGAACTTGCCAAGATCTTAACAGTGTGCGCCTCCAAGCACCTAATTCACATCTAAGCTCTTTTGAGGTTTGCAAACAAAGTGTTATCCTCCCTTGCCAGGCCTGACCTGACATGCATTTCCAAAGCGTGCCTTCAAGGTCGGGCAGCATGACAAGATCAGTAAGAAAAATGGTGGTGAATCTTGGTGGTGCAATGGTCAGAGAGCCCACACATCACATGTGAATTCGGATTGATACCCTCTGAGTGAGGGGAGCCTGTCTGTCTCACAGGTCTCACACTGTTGCAGTTGACCTCTTGAAGATAATCCTGTGGATGGAGTATTCATGGGGTGAAGTGAGAAGAAGAGTAGGAGAAAAACAATGTTGTTCATAGGAACACTGGGCATGCACTGTTATCAAAGTGCAGAAGTCTGGCAGCATCCTCAGTGTCTGAAGGTCACCTCATATTGTATCCCTCAGTGCCACAACTACATGTTTATCAAACACTTCCAGGGATGGTGACACCACCACTTTCCTATGCAGCCTGTTAGTGCATCATCATTCTTTCTGAGAAGAAATTTTTTCTCATGTCCAGCCTGAACCTGCCCTGGTGCAACTTAAGGCCATTACCTCCTGTTCTACCACTAGCTACATGGGAAAAGAGGCTGACTCCCACCTCGCTACACCTCCCTGCTCCTTTCAGATCATTGTAGAGAGCAATAAGGTCTCCTCTGAGCCCCCTCTTCTCCAGACCCCCAGTTCCCTCAGTTGCTCCTCATAAGACTTGTGCTCCAGAGCCTTCACAGCTCCACTGTCCTTCTCTGTTGCCTTGTTGTCTTTCTTGAAGTGAGAGACAAGAAGATGCTAAGAGAGCCAATAGTGCCATTTCCTCAACTATAGATTAGAAATAACTTAAAGAAAAACAAACAAACAAGCAACAACAACAGAAAGACAAGAATAAAAGAAAAGAGGTTTCACTCACAGGCATCCTACCATTTAAGAAACAGTGATTTGGTTATGTGAAAGCCACTTCCCTGACCACAAAAGTTATACTTTCCTGGATAGATGGTAGCAGGATCCAGAAAGTGCAGGTATCCCATAACTCACTTGATAGAAGAAAAAGGATGAACTGGGGAAGAGGGTGAGGAGAGGGCAGGATATGAGCTCTGACCAGTCCAACAAGCTAACTGCATGTAGGCATGTTTGGCTGCTGTTTACTTGGCTCTGAGACAGCACGTGGCATGTTGCAGCTGCAGGAAGCAGTAGGCAGGAGGCAGGGTTGGGTTGCTCCTGCGATGGCAGCTTGATACAAATCCCCTTTGTGTATTTCTGTATCAAGATCTGGAATAGAGTAGGATACAAATTCAACGCTCCGGAGATGGGATGAATCCAGAGAAGATTCAGTTGATCCACAATGGGGGCCTTGCATTTAAGAAGTACCCACACACGGTATGTTATTAAAAGTAACCGCTTAGAAATAGCTGTTCTGACTCCAGCCAGAGACAACCCAACAGGTCACGTGGTAGCATTCAAACAGAGCCTTGAAATGTGGACAGGTGAAACTAGGCTGAAACCACCAACAAAAGATCTCCTCACTTCAACAAGGCTGAAATCTGCCTCTGTATTTTAGTGCAGATACACCCATGCGATGGATGCCATGAGAATTTATAATCATAGGTGCTGTGACTGAAGGGACCTGTCAGGTCACTCTGTCTGTTCTCCCAAATAATAAATAATTTGTTCCTTAGTGATACCAGAAAGGAATTACAGCTCATACTGAATTCAATTATCTGCCTAAAAAGGCAACGAGAATCCAGGGACTTGCAAGCAACCTTTATCATCTTATTTATTTCCAGGTGATTTCCTGAAAGTAGTCACAGCTTGATGCTTTTGTGAGGTCCCATAACTCCCTTCTCAGAGAAGATGTATTTAAAGTAATCATCCATTTATGCCATTTATACCTGGCAGATAACTGAACACTAAGCACCATTTTAGATTTGTCTGATAAAAAAAAAAAAAATTCGAAAGAGATTTCCTTGAAAATAGGATTTCAATGATATTTTGGGGAAAACACTCTGCTTATGCCATTTCTTAAATTTAGATGCTAAATTGCTGCTAATGGGCAAAGGAAGAGTCTCATACATCAGGCTGTGGTGCGCCATGCGCTGCCTTGCGCGTGGTGGCGGGGTCAATTAAGAAGCGTTTCATTTTGCAGTGCAGTATTTGCAATGCCATGGAAGTCAATGGAATTACAGAAGCGTAAATGGGAGTGATGCAGTCATGAATCGGAGCCTGAGCTGAAGGCTTATTTTAAGTCATGTTCAAACTGTGTTAATTGGCAAAAGATAAAACAAACACACTGTTTGTTTTGCTGCTGTAAGGAGTTTGTGTTGAAAACCATGACTAAATAATAATTAACAGGCTTCAAGTAATCAATCAATCGTGCTTCATGAAAATGAGTTGTAAGCCAGAATCTTGGACTCGGCTTTAAAGTTCGATGGTGGGGTGTTTTTTTCTTTGGTTTTGGGTGTTTTTTTCTTTCTTCCTTTTTTTTTTTTTTTTTTTTTTTTTTTTAAGACAGCAATGATGCAAAGCTGAAACAAAATCCAGGCTTGCTCTTGATTAGCAATTCCTTATTGTGGTTTTACAATGTTAAATTTGTACAAACAGATTAAGTGTGTTTTTTAAGCTGTTCCTAAATAGCCTGGGAACTAAGAATTAAGTGCAGATTCTGCCCAGCCCCTCAAAAACCAACACACCCTTCTCCAAGCCCAACACCTGCTGTTAAAAATACATCACACAATGGCTCTGATCTTATATACCAGCAGATGTGAAGATGCCCAGAGGTCTCTCAGATGTTTGTGTTCCTGGGTCACGTGAGGGCACCAGGAAGGGGAGGGAAATTATGCTGGAATTCCAAAGGTCACCGCTGGACAAAAATAGTCAAAATTGCAGACATGTTGAGAAAAACAAAAGGTTCAGAAAGCTGAAAATCTGGCCAAGAAGCTTTCCCGAGAACAACGTTTCAGCCCTGTATTAAAAAAGGAAAGGAAAGGAAAAGAGAATACAGTGTGAAGGAATGGAAAAGAATGTCACCAGGAGGAAGAAAGGGCTCTTAGGACAGCCTCTAGCCTCAAGCTGAAAATGATTAACAATTTCCAGCCATAACGTGGAAGGCTTTCCTCTCTCCCATGGTTTCCCTGGGTGACCTGTTACATATTCCTACCTGCACTGAGCTGGTACCCTTTCAGGTTACGATGAATAATTACCATTAATGATCTGCTGCACTATTTTGTGTTGGGAGGAATTTTACTTCCAGCACGCCTTACTGGGCTGCATTGCGTTATCTGCACATTTTTAGCCAGGGAAAAAGCCTGGAATTTGTGCCTGTGATTTTACAGCTGTACTCCATGATTTTAGGTACATTATTCACACTGTTAGGTTGTTATTCACCCAGAAGACGGGTGGTAGTTCCCCACACAGCCCTCTCCCTGTAGGTCAGCCTGCTCTCCTCACAGCCTGGCATGGCCCCAGTGGAAGGAAGCAGTGCTCAAAGGGCTCTTGTGGGGGGTGGGGGGGTGGGGGGGGAGGCCCAGGCCATGCACGTACAGCACATGGCAGTGTTAACAGAGCTTGGGGCTTCTCAAAATAATCAACCCAGCAGCAGTGACACAGCAAAATACATCATAATCACATCAATTATGCAATCACTATTTTGTGAAAACAAGCCTCTGGGATTTCTTTTTAAGTAATCAAAGAAATATCAGACAGGAAAACAATGAACCTTCCTATTACAAATGAGCAAGTCTCCACTGGGGAGAAAAAAAAAAGAGATGAGAAACTAGTCCCAGACATGCCATAAAAACACTGAATTCTGCCTGCAAGAAGGTGACTCCAGGCCCTGCACCTCAGCTCTGGGGGAGGGCAGAGATGCTCAGTGCTGGCCTTCCTGCCCTGCAGTCCCTGGGCAGTGGGGAATGGTAGCAGTGCCATCTGACCCCTATGCCCATCACCCACAGGGGGAGATGCCGCTGTGGCCATGTCTTGCCAAAACCCTGTGTGAAACACACTCAGTACTGCCTTTTGGAGGCCTTAGAGGATGCTTCAGTCTTCCCCCTGCAAAATCCTGAGTGCTGCTCTGAGCTCTTTCCCATTGGGATGTGTGAGCCTTGGGGCTGGGTTACAGCTGCTGAGACCGCAGCCTGCATTTGGCAGCGAGCTTTGGAAGGAACTATAAAGAAGCTTTTTGCCCTGCAGCTAAAAATCCTGATAAAATCTGTAAGCATCTGAATGGCAAGGGGGTAAAAAAGGGTCAATTCAGTCCTCTGCCTTCCTCTTGCATTTTCAGCTTGTTCCCCCCATTCTCCTGGCTGCTCTCTGGGGTAATGAAGCATCTCCGCTTGTCCTCTGGTCCCCAGGCTGACTGCTGAGTTGCAGCCACCAGAGCTCCCACCCAACCCCATCTAATGCCAGTTCTGACCAAAATGTCACCTGCATCCCCCTGGTGGGGTGAGAGGCAGCAGCAGGGAAGCCCAGGAAGGAAAATGCAGTGCTGTAGCAAACTCTCATTTTGGCCTATCAGCAGCTCACTGAGGGCTACTGCTTTTGTGAAGGCAGAAGAAATTTCCAACTTTACCATTTTGTCTCAGCCGTGGCCATGTCCTAGTGTCTCAAAAAGCCACCGCTGGCCCTTGCAGGCTGAAGGAGCAGTGGCAGCCAGAGACCTGGTGGTGTTGGGCTAAGTGAGCCCCTCAGAACAGGGATCCAACAGAAGTGGGTAGCAGGGCTCTACCTTGCTCGCATCAAGCGTGAATAATCAGGCTTTCATGTGGCTGAAAGGTGGGAGGTGAAGGCTCACTGCAGCACCTTCCGCCTGGGGCCAGGGCATGGAGGCTGATGGCTCCCACCCCTTCCCTCCAGCCTCCCACCAGCCCCAGGGGCTGGGGAAGCCACCCTTCCCACGCCCTCACAATGTGCTTTGAGCTCCAAAGAGCTCATAAATGTGTCCCCTGATGCTTCCAAGGTGTCCTGTCTCAAGCCTGTCTTTATCACATTGGTTCCCCAAGGTGGTTGGGCTCCTATGGTCACAAAGGGGATGATCTCCTCAGGTTTCAACAAGAGGTCGCCACAAGGGATTTGGACATCACTACATTTCAGCAAGAGTTGGTGCTTAAATGCCTCAGATGCATCTGAACAGCCGACCCTCAGATCCATCCCTTCTCTCTTCTGCTGAGAAGAGGAAAATCCCTACAGAGCTGCAATGGTACCCAGTGTTTGGTTTCTCTGGAGGCATGGGGGATGCTTCCCTTCAGTGTCCTCTATCATGGCTGTTGGCAGCACCTCTGCTTACAGTCCCTGCTGGGATGCTTTTGTTCATGCTCAGAAGGACAAGTTATTTACAGCAACATTGAAACTGGATGTGTGAGATGATCTCAGTTCTAAAAATATTAGGGGCTGGGCTTTGCCACAGGAGGGAATTTCTCTATGCATTTACCTCTTCAAGGTCAGCAATGCAAAATCAAGTTGTGCTTTGCCTGGCTTCGTACTCAATGTCCCGTGTGAAGATTCTTCTAATGCAAGTGCAAAGAAAAGATTTTAATTATGCATCCCAGTTCCAGAAGAAGAAATCACTGTGCATCACGGAAGCTGCTCTCTCTTCCTTTCTATCCAGCCTATCTTTTTATGAGTGAGGCTTTTATGCCTCACTTTCTGGTTCATTCCCTTCATTTTCTTCCAGCTTCTATGTATGACTACTGTTGCCAAAGTTGCTTATCTCACTTCTGCATAACAAACTGGGCAGATCTGGCTCTGAAGATTTCAGTGCATACCAGGCTAGCCAAAGGCAGGCAAACCAATGCTCTTAAAGCCATTTATCTCAGAGTTAAATCTTTTCTTTACACTTCCTTACAAATCTAATTACTGAATTGCTCTGCTGTGAAGCCTTTTCAACGTGTCTGCATTTTCCTACCTCTGAAGGGTGATCTCGGGGGACATACAAAGAAATGAGTTATCATGCTGATTTTTCTTGTGTTCAAGTTTCAGAATTTGTTAACCTTGCTGCACAGGAAGGGTACAAGAAATCACTATTTCTCTTAGATTATATGTTTACATATGTCCTGAGCTGATTCAGCTTGATTCTGGAGGGGCAGGACACTGTGGCTGGGTATTGAGCATGGACCACTGCCTCAGTCTCTAGTGAAAAGCTTTGGACACTCAGCACTATGCAGGCATGATGCCTAGGAAAGAAGACCGATATGACACATACAAATAAAACCTAATCACATATAAAATATAAATTAATGCTCATAGGGGGAAAATAAAATAAATAGTAAACCAAATGGACTAATAGACTGTAGCAACTCCTAATTTTTGAATAATGGTTTTGAAGCAGACAAGGAGAAAGCTAATTTGACAGAGCTGAGGAGATATGAGACACTGCATTGTACACAGCACACTGTATGGAGACCAGCTAATGAATTCAGACAGCCTGAAAGGAAAGGAAAATGAGTGCCTTATGCACAGATGCTTCTCATTGTCATTTAATTTACTCTAATTCTATTTATGTATAGTCATATTTCTCCAGTTTAAATTCATAATAACTAAGGAAACAAAGAATGCTATGGTGGAGTTATTAAAAGAACCTACTCTACGGTTAACAGTCAGTAGTTTGTACTCTGAAATACCTAGATATGCAAAAGAGCAGTAGGAGATATCATAAGAAGCTTGAAGGAATCGGTTTGGAATGGATCTTGCTGCTTTTAATTATTAGGAATTCTCCCTTCAGTGACACTGGAAGTGAAAGTAATGCATATCAAAAAGTTTTGGAGCCTGCACACGCAGATCAGACCTGCCTGCAAAGCTGATGCCCACCTGCAGAAGAAGGGGAAGAAACAGGTAAAGCTTTGAATGAAGACTGAGGGGACATCTCAGCCCTGTACCAAACCTCCTCGATGACAGCAAGGAAACCCCTTAGCCCCAGTCTGCTTCACTTCTACATCAGTAACACAATCCGGACTACAGAATTTCTGTGCCTGCCTTCTTTTTTCAGTTAACAAACCTTTTCATATCAAGTAAGCATAAATCACTGGCACCTGGGGCAGTTAGGCAGTAGTGCAAAGACAACCCAGGTTATACGCACACACATAGATGGTACAAATAAAATGCAAGCGCATGTACAGCACTGGAGAACTGGAGATGCAGATGCCCAGGCTTAGCTTCTGTAGTGCTCTTAGCACGCCATGGGTGGTCGCACCACACCATTCGCTTCAGCTGCCCCTTCCCTCCTTGAAAAGGACATTTTATGCCCACTGTTTGGTTAAAATAGTGCTACTATTTTAATTTAAAATGTGCAAAGGCATAGTGCCTTTGCACTATGAGAGTCTTAACCAACACCTTGTAAACAAGAAGAAAAGAGAGGAAGAAGCGCACCAGATTCTGCCTTTTTTTTCCCTTTCCTGTGGTCTCTTTAGAGAAGAAAAGGGCACGAGAGGGAGAAAGAAAGGTCCTAGTTGAATTAATGTAAATGTATGAATGAGACACTTCTAAGCATACCCAGGTGCTTTGCCAGCTCAATGCAGAGAGGTCACAGAGAAATAGAATGTCTAATCATTGAAATAAACACAGCTGTGCATACTTACATTTTCCATACCTATTTTGCTAGTGGGGAAAAAATAATCACTCCTCAGAAGATCTTTTCCAGCCACTTCTACCTTCTTTATTTTTTATCCAAATTTTTGTTTAAGAAGTGTTTGGGAGTTGGTTTTGTGAATTTCTTTCTTTCTTTCTTTTTGAAAACATTAAAACAAAAATTACTCACCATAGGCGGATTCCTTTTTCCTTTTGGGGTGATTTCTAGCATTTGGAATGTTACTTTGCCTTCCAAACATTTTTGGTATCAAATTGTGTGGAAGTGCGCGAAGGCAATTTTTTTCTTTTTCAGTGTGGAATTTAATACTTGTGAAATTTTAAGGCAAGGAAGAAGGAGACTAAAAGGGTTTTTGGATTGCAAGCACAAAGCTGAAGATTTTGTTTGGATGGAGCCAACGGGGAAAATAGAACAGAAGTAATTCTGCACAAAGTGAGGCACACAAAATTCAGAAGGAACCACTGAGAACAATCTTTAATTTCTTTATAATTTTCACAGACTTCAAAAGCATATTTGAGAGCCTTTGAATTCATGTTTTGAACAGATACGGTGCTTCGATGTTTTATGCGAATCAAACTGAAGTAAAAAAATTAGGTTGAAAAGCACCACTGCTTTTGGATTAATCAACTGGTCAAGTAACAAATATTACCTCTCCTGAGAAACACGGCTTCTTTTAGGGAATTCATTGTCATGGCACTGTGCAGAAAATGTCTGGCAGAGTAGGAAAGCTCCTTGTAAAATGAAGTCAAATAACTGCAGCTACTTAAGGCTTGTGGCCAGAAAGCTGCTTTTAGCAAATGTTTTGAAAACAAGGGGCTCAGCCACCAGTTATTGCTGCAGTGCATGCAAAGTATGCATACGTACAACGTGCAGATACCAGCCTGCTGCTAGGAATTGTACCAACCGCTGCCTGCTGCCTAGCTTTGCAACAGCATATCATGGCAATGCACATTTCTATTTTACTTTTCTTCATGGCTAAAAATATTGCTCCAAGATGCACTCTTTTTTTAATTCGTAAGATGGGAGAAAATATGCTCATTGCTTTATTGAAGTAATTTTGATTCAGATATAAATAATAAATGACACCAAATTAAATTTTAGTGTTGTTTAAGAATGTGATACGTTCCCTACTTTGGAGATAGAACAAGGAGTGAATGTATTCCCTGGCACTGATGGTTGTCTGCAGCCTCACAGCTTTCAACTTCCCTGCACCATTGCTTTGTCTATAGCAAGCGTCCGGCAGGGAAACCACCTCTCCTTTCCACAAGCCAAGGCATCCGTCCCCATGCCGGCCTGCTCAGCCCCCATGGAGCTGAGCCTGGATGCCAGAGTTCACCTCTTTGGAGGCAGAAGACATTAATCAAGGCAGCAGGATTAGATGAGAAGGATTCTGTTGGCGCGGCTTTTTGTCTTGCGCTCCATCCCAAGGCAATGGGAGGATGGGCCTGACACGAGAGCCCCAAATTTTTATTTTTTTTATTTTTTTTCCTTCACTGGGAAAAGTAGAAACAAGAGGAAAAGAGACAGAGAGGGATCATTATGGCTAATTCTCTTTTAAATATCCAGGCCAATTCAGATAATGTTATAGCAGGGGCCATATTGAAACAATTTTTAAATAACCTTTCCCTCTTGCTTCTGCACAACCTTATCTCTGTTTTCCCTACACGGGGAAACAAAATTCACACCAAGGCTTCAAGCAGTGCACAGGGCTTGCAATGTGTTCCAACAGCAGCTCCCTTGAACATACTCCCCAAGTGAAGGGCTCTGCTTCACCTTTTAAGGCACAGCTTCATAGCTGTGTGCTACATGGTTTGAAAAAATGTTCTTAAAAACCACACTGCTGGCAAAAAAAAGCCACATGAAGTGAAATCATCTCTTTAAAATGTATTTTTAAACAGTTTTTGAACAGTTCCCTCACACAGTGGAGCTCATTGAGTATACAAATAGTCAGCTGTAAATAACCGGGAGACTCAGAGCTGCAGAGCGGATCAAATACTCAAAGGAAGGGCATATTCAAAGCCACGGTTTCAGTAGGTACATTTCAAAACCTAGGGCAGTTGGCAAGAACCAGAACCAGCTTTGTGATATCAATGGACCAATGCAGCTGCTGACTTCTGAAAGTCAGAGCAAATGCACTCCACGGTGTGAACACCTCCAAGTACTTCTCTGCAGCACTGACAGGAGGGCAAGATGAGCACTGAATTCCTGAATGACAGAGGCTGTGGAGAGAGCCCAGGAGAGCAGGAGGAATGAGGCATCTGCGTAACCTGCCATGTGAGAAAGGCGTATGGGAACAAGGAAATCCACCCCAGCAGAGTGCAGAGGAGAGACAGAAAATCTCTCCGAAGATACAGTAAGGAAGGCAGGGACCAATTAATCCCATTAATCCACAAGGCCAGAAGAATGAGTAACAGGGTCTGAATTACAGAAGTGCTACAGTAATAACAGTGCTGCAAAATGTTCTCCCTTACAAGGAGTAAGAAGATAAAGTGTAGTCAAGGAACTGATTTGAAATAAATAGGGGCTGATTTATTGACTGATTCCATCCAGGTTTCTATCTTGTTTTCAGCTTTTCCACCACTAATGGAGGTTTCAGGAGGATCAATGAACTGCTGTTGATGCAGGATCCTAGCATGCAAGTTACAGTATAAAGAATTATTGAACTTACATCACATGAATTTTACTCCCATGTAACTGCAACTGCATCAGCATACTTGAAAGGAAGATAATAGACAAGATCACTTAAATTTTCTTTACAGTAAAGACCTCTTAGGAAAAGCAAGTCACCTGACAGCTTGTGCATGGACTATTCACAAATCTTTCCTAAAAAGATAGCACCACCTGGGATTATTAGATAATTTTGATTCTCTGAACTAGATGTCAAAAGAGCAAATGTTTAAGAAAAGTTTAAATGAGGGTTTGAAATGTTTCAAATCCTCTATAAGAAACAAAAAATATTTTGCTTTGCCCAACATGAGATGCTCCTTTGGACCACTTATAAGAGTAGCATATTAAGCAGCAGGCTGAAGTCCCAGGGAGGGAGGAGCCAGCTTTTTCATCCAACAGCTCCTGCTATGAAGGAGAAGAGGGTTCAAAACTTCTCCTTCCAGAAGCCATAGCTGTAGCCATTGGCCAGGCTACAGCATCCCAAAGCAATGGAAGATTTATTTTATCTATTCTACTTTCTATGCTTATCTTTACATCTTTCACTTCAGATGAGTTGTTCCACCCTTGGAGTCAGTACTTTCCCCATTGTCCTAATGACACATGTTTACCTGCCACCCCTTATGATTAAGTGATGTGTCAGTGTCCCATGCAAAGGGCAGTGTCAGAAGAGAGAACTGCTGGAGACCCCACCTAGAAACACAAAAGGCAACTGTGTCAGATCCATGACAAGGACAGGTAGACCATAACCCTCACGGGCACCTGTGAAAGTTGAGCTTGGGTTCAATTAATCCTATAATTTTATTGAAATTGTTCAATAAACAGGAAGATCCAGCTGCAATTAGTTGGTAAGATTAGTGAAATGTCAGGGATACTATTTATTTATTTTTGCCCAACAATTGAAAATCATTAAAAGTAAGGAATATCACAGTTTGCTATCATCATAGAAGGTTAGACATGCAACTAGGAGAAAATAAGTCTTCTTTTAAAGAGGATAATTAACCCTTGGATTAGGATTTGGATGGGTACATGGTAGAGCTTCAGTCACTTGCAGCCTTTAAGTCACAATTGCCTGTCTTTCCAAAATATGGGCTGTAATTTGAGCAAAAGATAAGAGCATAATGCCTGTGTTATTAGATAAGTTTTATGAGTTGTGGTAGGCGGGTCAGACTACATACCCATTGTGTCCTACCAGAGCCTTAATGTCCTCAATATCAGATTAAAAGAGAGTGAAGAAGGGGGCAATGACAAGCCCTACTCTTAGCACTGTGTTCTCACCAGTAAATGCGTCACACTGAGGGATATGCACGAACAGGAACCCACTGGAAAAGCTAGTTCTGGTTTCATTTATACACTGAATTGATTGAAAGCAAGTCTATGAGCGATTGCTCACTTTACATTCATTCCCAGAACTCTCACTTTTGATTTAGCTCAAGTGACTTTGAACAAGTTTGAGCTCCCTTGAAACAGAGCATGCAGAGATAAGAACATCCATGCACAGACTCACACTTCAATTACAATTTGAATTAAAACCTGGCTCATTCCACTCCAAGGCTGGATGCAAACAAAATCACTCGAGGCACTGCGGAGCACTGACTGGCATACGACTTAATTGCTAATCACCACTGACAGCCCGTTGGCTCACTAGGCCGCAACACAACATGCAACCTGCCAACAAGAAGTGAGTCAGCAATAAATAAAGTTACAGACTCTGGGACTTCAGCTGATTCCAGCCTGCCTGTGGGGATGACAAAAAGGAATTTTCAAACGTCTGATGTCTTATAAAGCTGGTTACAACCAGGCCCGGTGGAAAAGGAACGTGGGCCAAATGCTCCGTGTTGCAGCCCCAAACTCAGCCAGTTATTACGAAATGCCATTCTTTGTTATGCAGCTGGTGTTCCAGGGCATTGCCAGTCCTGAGTTTACTGGTACTGTCTGGCTAAATTTGATTGCCCTACAGTCACTTGATTCTATTTCATGGCCAATTTGCTCTACTGGTCCGGTGCATGGCAGAGGCTGTCTTGGCCACTTCACGTGGTGGCGACCAGCAGAGATCTGCTGGCTCAAACCAGAGTGACTCAGCAGAGAAGCTGGCTTTGCACGAATGATCCTGACTCATCTTCCAGTTACTGAGAAAATGGTTTTGTCCAGGAAATATCCTGCACCATCAAAGCCTCTTCATAAAAGGCACCGTCCTCAGTTTCATGCTTAGAAAGTCATTCACACTGAAGCACTAAAGCAAGACAGGTTAATCTCCTAGAAAGTGAGATCCCAGCATTGCATGGTGAGTTCACTGGGCCAGGAGCACCACAGAGATGCAGGGACCTGGTGGCAGGTGGAAGGGTGATCCCCCAGCTGGTGAGTGCACCGGGGAATATACTTCTGCAAGGGGCATGAGGCCCTGGCAAATGCCAAGAAGGCTGGCTTCAAGCAGAGGAAAATCTTACTACCCCTGGCTCTACCCAGTCCAAGAGGCCCCTTTGGCTGGAGCTGAGGAGCAGAGGTCCTACAGCACCCAAGAATCTGCCACATACAGCAGGAATTCCTGGCTCATTCCGGATAACCACAGTAACTCCCAAGCAAAGGGAAAACACAAAATAAAGGATCTGGGGGAAAGGAGTGATCAATGAAACCATTGCTTCTGCAGTGCAGCTGCTTGATCTTGTGGGATATTGATCTAACAGTCCTTTGTGGGTTAGTATAAAGAACCAGCACTGTCATGTTTCCAAGATAAAACTGCGCAGGAGTGAATTTCCCATTCCTTTAAGACATCAAAAAACCCCTTGACAGCAACTTCTGAGTACATCCTATTCTTCTTTCCTCTTCAGAATCATGGTAGAAAAACAGTTTATTGATCTCTGCTAAGAAATCAAATGTTGTTATAACTCCGAAGGGTGTCCAGTTACAGAGAAAATCGGTGGTAATTGGAAGCTTCGTGCAGACCTCATGTGACCCTGCTCATTCCGGAACAGAAAACTGTTTTTGTCTAACTTCGAAAGAAACCAGACAAGCCCTGCAAGGTTACTTATAATCCTGACACCGCTCTCAGAATTGCCATATGCTGGGAACATGCTTTCTTGCCTATCTACAGTATATATCTGAAGGACTTTGTTACAGCCCCGATATTTGGCATATCTTAAGCCTATTTAGAACATCAACACCATCAATCACTTGGTATGGGGCCAAGCAGCTGGATGAACCTTGGCTATCATGCAGAGGCTATTTGTCATCTGGGCAAGTCTGTTTGGCATACAACGCTCCAGTCCCAGAACAATTTTCCCTCTCCAAAAATATTCTCTTTGATTCAGGAAACACGTGATTAATAATGAACAAGGGCTTAAAGATGGAGGTCAAGGCTGAACTCTTAACCAAACAAGTGTATTGCTTACTAACGTTTGACTCAGTCTTCAAATATTCCCTTGAAGAGCACTTTCAGTGGAGAAACCCAAGGCCGTTCCCAAGTAACCGAAGATCCAAGAGTCCTGAGTGGCTGTGGCCACAACAGAGGTTTTCCTCAACTGTGATGATGTTCTTACAAATCAGTAGTTAAACATCAAATCTATAACAGCAACCTACATCTTAGGATAAGCCATGCACAATTAAATTTCCATTCTCTCTAACACAAGCAATACTTGGCACATCTGACATATAGGCAATTAGCTCTCTCTTTAAAGTAAGAAATATTAGCTAAAGTATCTTAACCATCTGTGTGAGCCAAAATAAGAGCAGGGGAGTTTACATAAACAGTCTTAGCGTGCTTAACAAGCATGTAGCTAATGATTTATTTTTTTAAGCCTCAACAATAGGGGATATAAGCAAGTACTTCATCACTTGTGTCTCTTTGCTGTTAATGAAAGACTAGTAATTAGTGGGTGACTAAACATCAAAAGTACATGTTACTTCAGTACATGGGGCTATAAAAGACAGATTCTCCCCAGCCATCTGTAGAGCCAGAAGGAAAAGGGAGAAGAAAGATATTCTGAAAGTTTGCCTTATTGGTTAGTGCATTTGGTTCAGACTTTCAGCCCCGCTTCTTAGCCCCTCTCCATCACTGACATCTCTCCATCTTCTCCATATCTGTCAGTTGTCTAATCTTGTTTGTAGAGTGTAAATAAGCAGGAAATTTGCGTGTCCCGGTGTTTTTAAAATCAGATCCCAACAGAGTACAATGCAACCCAATGTCTGACTCACTGTGGGGTTTGCTTGGTAGGAAACACATGCCATGCTTCTGTTACAGGGACGACCCTATTAAGCAATGACAATGCATGTAAACCCCAAATTTGTTAGTGCTCATTGTTACTAAAGCAGGGTGAGTGACCTTGTCATATTTAACAGCTTTGAGCAGACACAGCAGTGTAGATCCTGAGGGCAAAAAAGAAAAAAAAAAAAAAAAAGAAGAAGAAAAAAAGAATTTCCACTAGTGATGTAATAACATACCCAGATAATTAGCCCCTTTCCCATTTCCAACGGCTCGAATAACTCAGTAGTCCAGCTGGCAGACTCACGACACTGCACCCGTGCAGTCAGCATTTGTACAAACAGAACCCAAAACAAAACTCAGAGCTGTCTATCCTGCCTCCAGCCCAGGGCAGCGTTTGGAGGGCAGCATGGCTCCAACCATGGCACCACCACCTCCAGCTTCCCACAGGTTCAAAGGCTTCAAGCAGCAGCAAGAAGTGACCCAACAGTACGCAAAAGATGCTCATTTTAGCTGCTTTTAAAATGGAGATGAAAACTCTAGGGACTGAGGAGTGAAATACCTTGTTTACTGCTAAATTCCTGATTCATGTAACTAAGCAACACAGCACTACGGCTCCAGAAAATGGAAGCAAAATTAGTTTTTTAACAATGCCACATTACCTTTGTACATCTTGTTCCAACTCTCCCTCAGGGTCTTACATGAATGAATCAGAAAATTGCTCCCTTATGCGAGGCTTGTGTCTGCACCTGCATTAAATTCATGTCAGAGAGGGGTGGAGGAGGCGATGTCAGGAGCGCCAATAGGATGGCACATCCGGATTGCAGCGCTCAGTCTGTCCAGCACAACAATTGCCTTTAATAGCTTTTTGAGGCACGACAAGAAATGAGCCTTGCACCAGTGGTGGTCCCTTCAGATAAAAAAAAACAGAATAAAAACAATTTGGGAGCTTGTTTTGTGGAGTGCCTGTCCCCCATACAGCTGGACATCCCCCTGCAAACAGTCAGAGATACGAGTGCACGTAAATGGGCATTAATTGCTGACACTTACAGCAGTCTTGTAAATGGTAGTGCTTTCTTTGCAGCAGGCTAATATTTTTGATGGTGGAAAAGGGGAATTTCAAACCGTTAGGATTGGTGCCTGCGGGTGCCTCCAAGAGCCGGATTCCTGGACCGATGCCCACAGCCTTGGTCTGGCATAGAGCCAGACCCAGCGCTGAAAGGGCCTGTTTTCTGGTTCTGGTTTTGGATGTTGCTTCCATGAGTTTGGCACAGGCGGACTGGAAGGAGAGCTCAGCCTTGAACCCGAGCATTAGACTAAAACTAATCTGAAGCTTCAGCCCACTTCGCGTTATTCCTGCTGGTTAATTCCAGCTGTTCAATTTCTCCCTCTGCCACTGAGCCAGGGAGGGTTTTGTTGACAAATTTGCCGTGCGTTTCAAGGGAAGCAGGATCTGGCCAAGGCTTTGGGATTATATATTTTTTTTTCCACTTCAGGAAATGGAAGTGTTGGCAAAAAATATTCTCCGTTGTTTAGGATAAGAGAGTGTTTGGACATATCCAGTTTTAAGCAGTCTGCTTAGTCTGATACTCTTGATATATGAGACAGCAAAGAAATATGTCTAGGAGCCTTGGAATGAGGCATCTTTTTTATAAGATGAGTGAAATACACACGAGGATGAAATATTACTTGCATATTACCACCAAAGCTGGTTAAAATTCACTCAATTGACTCCAGATGTGGGTTTCTTCAGCAATTTTAAAGTTAGCACTACTGTAACTAGGTGTGAGGCCAAGGCAAACTACTCTAGTGCTTTATAGCACTTGGAAGCTACAGTAGTCAAATCAAAATATGTTACAAGAGAATCAGTTTCTTTAAGCTTAACAGCAGGAAGGATTTAATATGCTGAATACAGCCAACCCATCTTCATTTGAAACAACATAAAATAAATCCTTACCACATTTGTGACCTACTATTTGCATAAAGGACCTGGTTCAAGAAGCAGGTCCCTGGCATTGCTCATGCAAGCAGGGCCATACAACTCTGTAGTACCTTTTATTTATTTTCAAGAGGTTACAACTGCATGCCCATCCTCTACTAATGGGGGTCAGTCAGCTGAATACTGTAAGCTACTTTTTCACTATTTATTTTGTGTTTAATAAAAGATGTAAATGCTACTTTTGCCCTCTTTCTTCTGCCTGCTCAATCTCCTTGCAGTAAGAACTCTGTAAATGCTTTGGAGAGGCATCCACTGCATTGCTCACCGGCAATAAGTTTTGCTTGTCTTTCAGTGAATTGCAGTGGTATTTTATCAACGTCTTCTCATATCTTATCTATTAACTAGCTGCCTATGTTTACACTGGCACAGGACTCTTTGTTATTGCTTTCATCTATTATTTTGTTAGCAAGCTGTGATACCGATTCCTAATGAAAGACAAGCAGCTTCTGAGTGCCTTCCTAACAAATGCTGATAGCATCCTGGGCTCAGCCCACCTCTCCTTCCTGAGTTGGCACAGCCAGGATGCCCGTCCTCTGCCCTGCTCAAGGAGCCCAGGGTGGCCATGGCAATAGTCTGGTAAGACCTTGCTCTTAAGGTCTCCATGAGTTTAACACCTCTACTAAACTTAACTGAGTCTGTGTTCTTCCTTATTCATTTTAAAATACAGAGGGGCCTTTAGAAACAGGACTCGAGAGTACCCTAAACAAATAAGAAACTAGAAACTAAAATGATTTATTTTAAAGTAAGTAAAGCAGTCCCCTGACTTTTGAACATTTAAAGCTGGCCGTATTGCAGCCATGCTATACTGGAATGACAGATGTGCTGCACTTCCAGCACAGAAAAAGCTTTTCCTGGCTGTAGAGGAAGAAGTAAGTCTTGCCACAAAATTGCACGGTAACCTAAGTGTTTAAGATTGTCTCTAAACCACTCAATACCAGCTTCTTTCTGCCTGACATTTGCAGCATGCGCACATTGCAAGAGAATAATTCTAATGCACAATTTAAGGTGGCCAGGTAAGTCTCTTCTAATGTGTTTCATACAGGAAAGATTTAGAAAGAAAACCTGAGGTCATTTAGGGGTTTTGACTGACCTTCTCTTGAAACAGACTTACAGAAAGCGGTGTTAGTATGTTAGCATGTGATATAAGGATATATCCTCAGCTGGTAAAAATCAGCTTGTAGCTCCACACATGGCAGGGGAGTTCTGCCAAGTCACAACAGCTCTCATGCAAATTTGCTCTGATGGTTTCAGAATGCTTCGGTTCTTCAGTAAAACACTGTTTAACTCAAAGTTTAGGAAAGATGTAAGCAGCAGGAAAAAAGGAAAAAGTGACAATAAACCAAGAGAAAATATCTCACAGTTAAGAGCCCTTGGCATGCTACACACCACTATTTGATTAAGTGAAGTTGTAATACAAAGACAAGGATTAATCACACAAAAGAGCAACATAATGAATTGCAAAAGCTAAAGGAGAATTTCAAGAAAGAATGCATCCTTTCATTTAGCTTACAAAAATACAATTAGTAATTATTACTGATTTCCTGGAGAAAGTCCAGAGCAGAATTAAAAATATCTTGAGTCACAAGGAAGTTCATTGGTCCACAGGGACAGACACGCTAGCTCTGTGAAGCCTGTATTTGTTCAGCAAACTTCTTGTTTTTAAAGTGCTTGGGGCTGAGTTACACACCAGGACACCCATGGCTGGGCTTGTGCCAGGACCAGGAATATCTTGTTTTTAAAAGCCAGTTATCTGTTTTAAATAAAGGTGGATTTCTGCCTAAAAATCCTGTAACATCTGCAGCGAATAGTATTTAAAGATCATTGTAATTCATAGAAATCATTACAAGAAATGAGAGAAAGAAAATACATCCCTTTAAAAATAAAAGCATTATAAAGGCATCGAGAGTGGGTCAATCTGATCTAAATTATTTTAGCTCACGTCGAGAAGAATGATGCATTTCAGAGGAACAATGTCCTTTAAAACTTTGTCCGCCTGGAATCATCTCATCAGCCTTCACATTTGTTCCAGCTTGCGTGCACACTGACACTTCAGTCACAGGCATCTCACAAGGCGTGCAGCTGATGGTTCTGCTCCATTCCCCTTCCCTGGGACAGCAGCAGCTGCCACATGAGGCTGCTGCCTTCTTAGACTCTATATTTTTTTTTCAAAGGCATCTCCAGGCAGCTCTTTTTCTAGTGGTGCATTACTGTTATGAGCACCCCTCCATTATGAACACAAACTGAAACACAGGAATGCTTTTCAATGTACAAGTGCTGGAGCACTGGCACAGGTACATGGAGACTGCAAGGTCTCCTCAGGGACCTTCAGAAGCCACTCAGATGTGGGCTTGGGCACCCTGCTTAGGGTGTCCCTGCTGAGCAGGGTGTGGGCTGCATGGACCAGAGCAACAATACACTGCCCACCTCAGCTGTGTTGTGATGCTGGGATTATTTGGAAAGGGGTTTGTGCCAGTCTTGATCTTAAGTTCTTGTTGAAGCTTGGGCCATTGGTTATGGAGAACTAGGCAGTGGCCTGCATCCCTGACACCTTGTGCTGCTGGTTGAAAGCTGCCCAGAGCCCGTGGGAGCCTGGGTGGGAATAGTGCCAATGCAGCCAGGTGCACACCATCTCCTCCTGCACTGCCTAGGGGGAAAGAAAGGGAACAGGAACAAATTATTGTAGGGGCCAATCCAGGGAGGGAAGAGTCTGTGCAACCCTGAAGTTGTTTTAGCCTGGCTTTGGGATGAAGGTGGCATAGAACAAACCTCAAAATCTGGCAGCCATGAACACCTCCCTATGCACCTTCTGCACTTAACTGAAACCAGCTTAGAGTTACCCAAAAATGCTTCTGTGGCACTGAACTTTATTGTAATCAGGTATTTCAGTTTGCTTACTTTCCATGGTGCTGTTGAATACAGTTGAATACATCTTCTGTGGTGCATGAAAGTACAGATAATCCATTTTATTTAAAGTTGTTAACATTTTATTTAAGGTTCTTAGCTAATGCCCATGAGAAGCAGCACTGGTGAAAATACAGACTCTGGCAGCGAACTGCTCCAAGTAGAAAATACTAGGGAGATTCCTGTATTTACAAGGAGATGGAGGAGATATACATCATCTAATAGGTCTTTTCCATCTCATTTTTATCATTATGATTCATGCTAATTGTTAGTGGGAAATCACTTAGTGTCAGCAATAGAGGCAACACATTCATTTCTTTTTTGTCATTGTGCATGCATTGTATTTGAGGTGAGAAGAAGAGTTTATTTCTCCTCTCCTTTTCCCAGAAGCATGTTTGGATTTCATGCATAAATAGTCTTTCTTCCCTTAATCTGATTCAGATGACAGTATGCATTTGCATAAAGCTTCTTCTTGGGAAAACCATTCAAAACCTTTATCTAGAGACAGAAGACATGTCGTAGAATTATGTCCTGCTTTACAAGACAGCTTTTTTTTCTACTTTTTTTTTCTGATGCATTATTTGTATCATATGCTAATTTATTATAATGGTTATTAAGAGCACCAGGCCTTGCCTTTCAGCTTCCTGCATTTCCCCAGGCATACCTTAACACTCCTTGCTATTCAGCTGCACTCATCTTCTCCTGTCAGGAAGTATAGAACAATTAATAAATACTGCAGATAAAATGTTCGCACCAACCCACACATTATTTGTTGTGGCTGCAGCTACAATGTGCTCTGTGCTTTCTAGACATCCTAGCTGGATCTGTCCCAGTGGAACAGGAAAGGTAACATAACATAAAACCGCTCATTTTTACCATACAACCTGTGGTTGGCCAGAGGGACAGCGCTATAGCTTAGCCTAAAAAATTAGTCTGAGTCAAATAAAGCTCTGACTGAGATCTGGGAGTTTAAAATCTTCCAGACTGTGTTTCAGAGGAACTCACCCTTTGACAGGGAGGGAAGTCAGGACAGCAATTGTCCTCCTTGGATTTCTGCTGTCTTGGGTGAAAATCTCACCCCTATATCTCCACCAAGGAGATTCAGCCCTCTGGACTGGGCCTGAAGAACATCCCTTCACACTCATCCAGCTCCCTCACCAACAAGGAAGATTTCAAACTCCTACCTCCTTCCTGAATTTCTTGGTATTTTTTTTTAACCTTAGATGGACTTTGTGCTTAAAGTTTGGACTCGATATGCATATAAGTCAATAGATCCACAATGGGGTAAAGCTAAACCATGACTCTACCCTTGGCTTCCACTTTGGCCAGTTTCTAGTTCTTGAATTCAGAACAATATCCTTCTAACTCAGACAAAACACAGTGCACAGGTAAGTCAGTCATTTTTGTGGCTACGTAACTGAAGAAAGAGTGATCCTGTCTTTACAACCTTAGTTTTGAAAAAGCGTGTGACTTATAATGTAGCAACAAATCTAGGTGTATTTTATGGCCTTTAATAAACAATAACATTGCACTGGGCAGTTTTATGATACTAAGTTTCTTTTGTCTCAGTCCTAAGTAGAAGTTCGAATGAAGCCAGCATCAATATTTTTCTCAATACAATACCATGTGTTTTAGAAAGCTGAAATCCATACACACTTCATTAAAGTGGTACTTTTTCATGGAGTACTTTTTCCTGTCTCAAGTTGATACAATATTTACCATCCTCACTGAGTTACTAAATGACTTCTTGAGAAACAGCTATAGGTAGGTGTTATATCAACGATAAGTCAATATTGTAATAAGAATAGATTAACGTCCGTTCAGTACAGTGTTAGAATTGTGTTGAGGGGCTTAGTGACACCATAAACTACAAAAGCACAAGCCAATTAACTTGTCCTATGGGAGCATTTTGTATTTAAATCTCAGCAGACGTGGCTCTCAGTGAGTAATACAGTGATAAATAGCAATACATCACTGCGTGCACGTTTAGATACCTACACAAAATTATCTCAGAGCAGTCAGAAAGACAGGTAAGCATCTTCCAATGAAATGAATGAAGGCAAAATTATAAATCCAATCATCTACATTTTAAAATCACAGCTATTCTTGCATCAATTATTTCACTGAGATAATTCATAAAAGCAATAGCTTTCTGAACAGGGTCCCGAATTTCCCAAATGTAGCAACAGTCCTCAATTATCAAGCTTATTTAATGTGCACACAAACTAAAGAAGGTGAAGGTTAAATATCATGTTTGAAATAATTCAGTAATCAGGAAATGAATCCTTTTAAAGAGACAGAAATGATTCAGTGGGAGGCAAGCATTCTACTACTGCTGTTCACTGCAACATTTGCATTCCTAATTATCCATGTTGAGTAATATATTACAAAAAGAAGTAAGTATTATGCATGTGTAGCATCAGTTCATTTCTGAAGGAGAAGTAAAGTAAATCAGAGAATTCATCTATTATGAACCACTGAAAGTCAATGACTCAGAAGCACTTTGGAACCCAGCAATTGGAAATCCTGAAGTCTCTCTCCTGGGCTGGTGGACATATAACCGTTCTTATGAAGAACTGTTTCTTGGATCTGTACAGCTGTCATTACCACACACGAAACGACAACACTAAGTTGGTTGGACAGGCCAAACTCCTACCAGTAATTAAATCATACCCCTCAATGGAGAGATTCAAATGCAGCCCCATGTTTTGAAACTGCTTGTGCTCATAGCACTTGTGATTGCCAGCTGCCTTACACTCCAGGTGCCTTGCACTGTGCAGAAACATGGGATTCAATTGAAGCCTGCACAGCATTCTGCCTTGTACTGGCATCCATAGGCTTGTGAGATTCTTCCTCAGGAGAGAAATCTCTTTCTGTACCCTTGCTTTCCTGTTTCTACTCACCTCAGGTCTCAAAGAGAGATTAAATGAAGGGAAGAGGGAAGAAATTCACTGAAAATGGAACATTCACATAAACACACCTCGAATATTTTCTTTTGTATTCCCCACAGTGAGTCATCCAAAGAGCTCTTAGGTATAAAGAGCTCTTCTTTAATGAGCACCCAACCTTTCCAGGAGGCCAGTGGCTTTCCTAAGGCTCATACTGGGTTACACAGCACCTGCTCGAGTTTATCATTTATTATCACCATGGTCTGTGCAGCTGAAGAGGATGCACAGGAGAGAAGCAGTTCCAATGAAAGAAGGAGACACAGGAGCACATCCTCATTTCTTCTGACAAAATGGAAACAAAACACTTCTACAGAGCATCCAGTGATGTAACGTGTGTGTGTGTATGTGGTACATAGCCTCCATACAGCCTTTATTCCCCCAGGAGAAGCTGGGGGCAGCCAGGATATGGTGATAACATCAAGTCATCCCTCAGCTTTTGTATTACAATAGTATATTTCTCCTCAACTTTTTTACTGGAAAATATTGAAATTACAAATAAACATGGAACAGTTTGAATCCCCAGACCAGCCCCTGAATAGGGCTGCAAATGAGTGTACAAGGCAGTAAGTGTCAGTGTCTTAGAGAGTGAGACTTCCCTTTCTCTTGCTAACGAGGTGCTGGGGAAGCACCTTCTGAAATGAGCAACGTGACATTAAGGTTAAAACAAACAAAATCCTACAAATCCAAGCAACAACGTTGAAACAGACAAAAAACCTCCCCAAAATGTGCATAAGGCTACACAGTCATAGCTATATAGTAAAGGTAATACTTTGTGCTAATTGTAATGACTGCTCTTCTCAGAAAAATATCAGACCTGCCAGACCTGGAGAGCAATGTCTTTTTAGAATGGTGTCTGTCTCTAGAGATCCCCCAAACCTGGAACTAACAAATCACATAAACCTGCATCAGGAACAAACAACGTGAGGACTCAGGTTTTTCTACTAAGATCAGTTACAGCTGAAGAAGTCCAACTACATTCTCCATGAGCGCCTCATAGATTATAAAATAGTGCTATCTGTTATCATGGTTAATATCACTTGATGTGAGAATATAAACTTGGGAAAACAAGTAATAAAACGTTTTTGCAAATGCATTACATTTATTAATTTGCTTTTCAGGAGTTTTTCATACTAAAGAAGAGACTGAATAGTCTGAATGAGCAAAATACCATGTTGTCACTAATAGATTTTATTTGATTACCAAAGCAATATTAAAACGTTTTCAGCATAATTCTTATGCAAAATTCAGTAGGCAAGGATTTTTTTTCCCCAAATCCAACACACTTTTGACAAGAAACAGATATGTTGAAAGACACCAATAAATGTACTGATTAAGAGTTTGAGACACTTACTTTAAAAATCTGGAGCAAAGGATGACTATTCTAATTACCTAAGACATGTGAAGTCAATTGTCCTTAATACTTTAAGAATGACAGATTACAAATGAATAGATATTAGGGCTTTCTGCTCTGTTGCTTACTGAAGAATCTGTTGAAGGACAAGTACTTGGATGTGTCACCTTGTGTCTGGGGAGAAAGGGAACAAAGACGACTGAAAGGATGATGACGGGAGAAGTGAGATTACCTCGGTATTGCATTCTTTCCTAAATCCAAACAGGGGCTGATTCTCCAAAAGAAAACAATGCTTTTGTGTCTCTCAATTGGAAATACTTAGAAGTATACACAGCTAAGCCCTAAGTGTTAGATTCTCTACACAGACTAGAGTATGTCCAATCTCACAGACTGTATTTCTTGTATACTAAAAAAAAGGAATAAAAATAATTAATTCTTTTCAGATGGAATGACACATCTCTCAGGCCAAGTTTCCCACTCCTTTCGAGAGAAAAGGTTTTAACAGCTAAACATCTTGTGATGTTAATATGAGCCTTCAGCTAAATGAAGGTCCAGTCTTTACTCCAAGTGAGTGGCTTTGCCTTCAAACAGAGGAGGAATACCTACTCCTCTGCAGGTCAGGAAGAGTAAACATTATGGTTAGCAAGCGCGGTATTTCTTCTAAGTAACCATTTTTAGATAGAAGCAGACTGTAAGCATGAATTCTGAAGGTGCGATACCCATGCTTCTATTCCTGATCCAAGAACACAGCATGAGACTAGAGTTAGCACAATTGTCTAGTTTACATCTCTTGCATGAAATACATAATCTGCTTCTTCCTACAGGCAAACTCATCGGGGATTCTTTGCCTCATGCAGCTAGATGCAAAGCAATGGCAGAGAGACCCAGAGAGAGCACAGCAGGTGCATGTCCACAAGATCCCCCCACACAGCTGCTGCAAACAGCATAAGCAAACAGCATACAGTGCTTGGTGATGGGGCTGCCTTGGGCCCAGTCATACAGTACAGCTGTCCCTCCTCAGAGACCTACACGAGGGGTCTTAGGGTCTCCTGAACCCATGACTAACACCCGTGTCAATGCCTGCCTGCTGCCCTTTGCTCAGACCTCACTGAAACTCACCACAGAGGTATTTATGACATGTCCATTACCCAGCATCTGAACACCTGGAAGAGAAAAGGCTCTGTATTCCATCACCAGTCCTCCCATTTGTGCTGCTCTCAGAGCATGGACTACTTATTCTTCCATTCCTATAGGCTTAGAAAAAAAGACAGGTAGTGGCAGAGCCCAGAATATATATATAATATATATATATAGATATATATTCGTATATATATATATATATATACACACGAATACATATCAAGCTGTATGGGATAGGCACAGGACCTGACAGTCCTGCCTATGGAAATATTTTGTATCCAAAAATTCACTGCCTTGCCAATAGGGAACCTCAGTCTTGGCTATAGTTTTGATGTCCTAAACACGTACCTGCCCAGGAGAGAGGAAATAATTTCAAGAAGTGCTAAAGAAAACGGGACCAAAGTTATTTGGTGACGTTCTCCCCAAAGCATATGAGGTAAGAGGGAAAAGTAAAATCTGTAGGAGACAGAGTAGCAGCTGTCTGCCAGGACCAGACAAGAAATTGAAGGCAGTCTTGTGAAACACTTATTTATATCATTAAATGGGTGAAGAGGTAGAAATTGAACTGGAGAATTGTCTTCTCATCCTCCCACTTTACTTTCTACTTCAGAGCAATCACTGAAATTCTCCATAATTTGGCACAACGGCTCATTCTCCTGTTAGACTCCTTCATGCTTTTCATTTCTTCTAGTTATTTTTAAAGAGCTTCATTAGGCAAACAATTACATGATTAATGCACGTCCAGGACAGAAAATATTTTAGTGAACTATTACAACTTCTGACTCTATATTCTTATGGTCAAAACCACAGGGAGATGAGACAAATTTACCCATGCAACCACATAGATCTTTCTATTATCCCCAAGGTACAACAACTAGCTTTAACTACAATTAAACCTTTACCTAAATGAAAATATTTCCATATTACTTCCATCCAGGTGTGATGAACTTGCCTGTATTTCAAAGACTCTGGGTAGAAAGAGTTCTTACGCAACTGAAAGACTAGCAGACCAACCATACACAAAACAAGGTAATTTTCTCCAACAAAAAGTGGCAGGACGTAGATTTTTAGGTAAGAAAAAACTCAGCTTGAAACAGCCTGAAGATGTTTCAAAGCACATTTCTCTCTAGAGGGCTTACTAAAGAAAGAAAAGTACAAAAGGAAGACTATTGCAAAAGGGGAGAAAATCCAACTAACCCACACCATAGACATTTTCTTGCCTGATAAGACCAGAGCCAGGTGGCTAGAATTAAAGATTTGTGTTTATCTGTTGGAAGATCAGCACTGATTCATTCTCATTACGCTGCAGCAAGCTCACCTGTGAGGCTTTATAGATGCCTTGGGGGAAGAAGCTCAGCAGGGGTTAACTTCTTGTTGAGGGGAAAGAAAGGGGAGGTGAGATGTGGGTTTTAATTGGTGCAAGGGGAAATCCCCTTTCTTTTATACACACAGTTCAGAGTAAAACACAGGTAATAATAAAAAGTCTTAGGACAGACCTTTGCTAAGCACAATTCCCAAAGCGTTTCCAGGTCAGCCTGGAGTTGGGGGAAGGGAGTCATTGTTATAAAAGCTTCCCCTGAGGTTCGGTGGGGAACTCAGTCGTGAGATTTGTAGGAAGCTTTAGCATGTGTGAAAGCAGTGAGTTTATTGCTTGAATTAACTGAGATGGGGAATAAAGTATACTTAATGCACTTTTAAAGCACCGTGTTTTACTTCCACGTTTGTTTCTATAAAAGGATGTTTCCCAAGCTGATCTGTGCAGAATATTTGTCCCTCTGGGTTTTACCTTGATTTGCTTGGTTTATCCAGACCTAAGAGACTTGAGCATCTGCTCCCAGAAGTCATTCTTTCCCTGTGAACCACTGTGATCCCACTCTTAGTTTCCATTTAAAAGACTCCAGCTTGCAAGACAGCCAGGAAACATAAAATGCCAGTGTTTCTCTCTATTATACTAACTACAAACATAAAAGAAATCAGTTAAAACCAGTCAGAATTGTTGCTTTAGCTCATTCTGCAGGTGATGCAAACTAAAACACCAAGCTGCTTAAAAGCAAGAACAAAAAAACCCCAACACCCAACTGCAGGGCAGCTTATTTTGAACAAAACCTTCTTAAGTTCTTCCAAAAACTTTTTTTTTGAGTGTGTGTATTGGAGGCAATGCCTTCCTGGAACAGAGTGCATTTCTGTGCATTGCCCTCTGCTGGGTTGGCCGATCTGCTCTGAGCATCCTGACAAAGGCCACAGAAATCCTGGGGCTGCAGGAGCCGGCCTTCACCCATTTTATGGACAAGGAGACTCTTCCATCAATTCTTTTTGCTCTGTGATAAAATGCATGAAGAGTTATATTACCATCCCTTGCCAATTTGAAAAGGAAATGGCACTGGAAAAAAGAATGCTTTGTATTTGTGGATTTCTTTCTTCTTTTTTCCCCCTTTTTTCTTTTCCCTCATCTAGCTCCCTGTTAGTAGGCAGCAGCCTACACTGTGTAACCTTAAAGCTGGCCCTGGCAAATGCTGTGTTGTATTTCCACTGAAACTGTGAAGCTTACAGAATAACAGAGCTGCCTTAATGTGGCAAATGGAAAGGCCGGAGAGAGGCCAAAATTACTTTGACATTTAAAAAATCTAGTATCTTTTGCTTTACACGTTCACTTAGATCTCATGTTAAGAAACATTTAAAACATAAAGCTGCGTAGACTCCTGTTAAATCGAACTATTTCATACTGTGTAATTAATTGTGCCCCTGCTCTTTCAATCCTCTTGAACTGAAATTAATAACATTGTGGGAAGCTTTGACTTTTACAAAGATGTATAGTTTTAAAAACTGTTAAGAAATACCGACTTGAAGAACAAAGCGAGAGAAACATAATAAACAGTCTAGGGGAGAAATGAGCCCATTTCTTCACTTCGTGTCAGCTGGAGCCTGTAGCTTTCCCCACCTCTGTACATCTCACAGAGTGAGTAATTTGAAGTAGAAGACTGTGGATGTACAGTATGGTGAACAGAAACCTTCTGGCTATGCAGCACCCATTTACTTTTGATCTACATTATGCTCCATCAGCTGCAGGCTACTAAAGAAAATACCCAGCTTATCTTTCGATTCTGCTTAACACCCAAGATCTACCGAGGACCAAAAGTTGGGATGAAAAAGTTCTTTGTTCTTAGCCACATTTGTTTATTTCACCAAGAGGGACAAGTATCTCCCAGGCTGTTGATTTTATCATACTGTAACTCAAAAAGGAGGCAGTAATGTCCTTTTTTCTCACTGTTTTTCTGGAGCCTGGCCTGACAGAGACCACATGACTGCTACAGAGAGCACAGGGGCAAGCAGCAGGTAAACTGCGGCCAGTAAGTGCTCCTGCACTGCTTCCTGCACACATCCCACCAACAGCCTTTGTGCTACTACCTGGTGTCTGGCTGCCTTCAGAGGTATGAGCTACCCTGCTGGTAAGGGAAAAGGAAAGTTTGTGACTGTGATGAGAGAAAAAAACAGTGTGAATTCTGATAGTTAGAAGGTGAGGACTCCCCAGCATTGATCATGATGACTTTAGCACCCAGCATGAAGACTGACTAATGTAATTCTGACTTAAATGCCTACACTCTGGCTTTCTTACTCACCAGTGAAATAAGAAGATCAAAAAGGAGCTTGAAGTTTCTAGGGAATGTGGCATGAAAGTAAAATATTCAAAGAGCTAAACATGCATCTTGCTTGAAAAAGAAGCTGGAATTCCACCACTGACTTCAGCAGAAGCAGACTGAGCTGTCATCAGGGCAGCACTGGTTTAAGTCCTGGGGCTGGTTAAACAAAGCTGCAGAGCCCTACCTGCTCCTTCAAGAAGCCCTGAAGAGGAGCTTCCCACGGGGAGGACAGGACCACAGCCACTGGCTGCAGGAGGGCGGTGAGCCTTTCATCCCAGCGGCTCCCACGCTGGTGCCAGCTGCTAAGGAGATCTCTCGTCACCACTTCTCTGCATCTGACAGAAAAGATTTTTCATGGCGTCTGCCTGTGCTGGAGTCAAACACTGCTGCTTAAAGTAGAAAAACGGAGCTTATAGTCAAACAAGCCTTTCAATGAGATGGCGGCGTAATCGGAGTAGGTATAACACAAAAAAAGGAAGAAAGGTTTGGCTGGGATCTCTGAAAGAGGCTTGGGAGGTGAGTATTTGCTGTGCCTGACAGTTAAGCATCCTGCTGCCTGCAGGAGTTTATTACCCCACACTAGGTGCTTGGGGTCCATGCAGAAGTTTTGTTTCTCAAGAAAATTAAAGCAATTAAAATGAGTTGTTCAGCATCCAGGAATGAAAACCCTTAAAAACCAGCATGTGGAGGAGGGAACTGCCTAACTAATAAGAAAGGCCAGTGTTTCTAACTTTCAAAGAGAACGTGTTATATCGTGGCAATTTTCCATCCTTTCTTCATCTGCAACTACACTGGACACCCACATACGAATTTGTACATGCCTGTGGAGAAGGATAACCAGGATTTAACTGAAGCTTTTCCCAAACCATAGGTAAAATGAAACACAGAAAGAAATGTTGATCTGCCCCCTTCGTTTGTTGTTTAAATGAGGCAGTGAGCCTGCTCCTAATGAGTAAGTACAGAGACAAAAGAACCAGGAGGCAGGGAAACAGAAGGCAGTTAGCCGGGGTGGGAACTTCCCAGGAATTCAGGAGCAGAATCTGGCTTTGCAGTGAGGTAAAGGTATTTTTCACCCTGAGACAGTGCAACTCAAACGCTAAAAGTCTGTCTTGCTTTAGGGAATCAAATCAACAGCTCCTGAGAAAGAAAATGTATTATAGTCTTTCCACTTCTATTAAAAAAAAATAGTCAAGATGGTCAACAGAACACTCCAGGTGAAACATGCAGGAACACAGAACCTTTGTCCATATATTTCGATCCTTTGAACAAAAATACAGCAAATGTCCTTTTAGGACACAAATCGCGATCCTTTAGCACCGATTGTCTTCACAGACACATCCAACCACAACATGCACCAAGGGCCAGTTTATACACGACACCAGCTTTTACCATTTCTCTTTTCCCTGCCTTGCAGAGTGATCTTTGTTCATCGTAATGCCTACCCTTTTCCAGAAGTTGCTGTGTGGGAACATGCTGAAGCAGGATGTACTTGCCGCTTTTAACCAGGTGTTGAACAATGTGCTGTTGCCGCTATCTTGACAATATTTCAGTATCATTACTGAAAAATAGATTTATTGGATGTCTGATAATTATTGCTGACGTTAATACTATTACTAACTCAGTCTTTTTGTCAGCTATTGTTATCTATTTACAGAACCCTATTCAAATAATAAGTTATGTGAATGAATTAAAGCAAAAATGCAAACAGTGATAGTGCACTCTCTTCCAGCTACACTTCTCTTGGTTGCCCTCTACCAGTGGGACACACCTAAGTACCAGGTGCAAAAAAAATCCAGATGCTTTATGGGCAGGAATTCAATCCTGTCAGAAGAAGAATTATTTACCACATCTGAATCCCAACACCAAGATTCATGCCCTTTATTTATTTCAAGCTTTTTCAGTAGCGTTATGATTATTGGTTCCTAATCTGGAGGTCACAAAATATCCCAGCTCTGCTTACCCAAGTTGTCCCAGCCACGGAAATACTGTGTGAAGCATTTGCAGAAGTGTGTACAGGGAGAGACTGCAGAATAGGCTCCCCAGGGAGGTGGCTGAGTCACCATCTCTAGATGTGTTTAAAAACCATTTGGATGTGGTGCTCAGGGCCACGATTTAGCGAGGGTTGTTAGGGTAGTATAAGGGTATTAGGTTGTGGTTGGACTCGATGATATTGAAGGTCTTTTCCAACCTGAGTGATTTTACGATTCTATGATTCTATGACTGCCTTGCAGCTGCCTTTGTTTTTTGAACACAGCTCTCTTGAGGGTAAGTAACTTCCCACTTTGAGTGGCATGGAAAAGGTATTCCAAGGAAATAATTCCCTATCTTTTCTTTTTGATCTGCAAACCTGAAATCATTTCCCAGGGGAAGAGTGAACCCTACAAAGCAGGCTGAAAGCTGCCAAGGAGAAGCTTGTTTTTTATAGTGCTTCTTGTAGTATTATCTGCAGTAGTTTCTCTCTCTTCCTTGCCTTGGATCACGAGCTGAAACCACAGTTCTGATGTTGAATTCCAAATGACAATATAGGGCAACAAGATAATGGAACAGAAATCCTTCTGGTACTTGTGTATTATGTTAGATTCTTATAAAACCACTGAGAAAATAGATGTTTCACCAAAGGAAAAAAATGTAGTTGTGTCACTGGGACATAATGTAATATTGACTTCAGAAAAATGTAATCGAATCATAATTGATTAGACAATTTAAAAGCCTTTAATGAGTTAAAGATGTGATTTCTTTGTGGTTGCATTATGGTCAGACAATTGATTTCTAAGAGACAAGACAGCTAAAGCTTAACTTGGGTTACTGTGCTATGTCCACCCGACAGCCCTCAGACAAGATCGACTTTTTGAAGCAATTTTACTTTTCGCTGTGCTCTTACTTAGGTGTCAGCATCAAAGCTGTGCAGCCCAAAAGTTACAGACATGAGGATTAACTTCATGTATCCTTCCTTACCCTCATATAGACACACAAATGCAACCAAGATGGGCTAGTGATCCATTTCTGTCTATGGCCTTTCTACTGTGGTAATTTTTTAAACTGCTTTACAGGAAAAGTGTTGGCTTTTGAAGGTGTACTTTGAGGATTGAGACATTTTCTTCCTTTTGTGGCATCTCAGAGCATTAAAATAATCGTGTGCAGATTTATAATGAGCTGTTTTTCCTATTTCCCTTTGCAAATCAAATTAAAGACACAAAATGGGAAATGTCATGTTTGAAGGATGGGTGGCTTTCTTCCTGGTAAGTTTTCAGGGGTGGCAAACAGACAAAGTAGATAAAAGCTGATATTAGCATTCCTACGTTTAGTTCCAGTGACTATAGACATTAACATGTTTAATGTGAATACCACCTCTATAGCCCTTGCAAAATGGCCATAGTAGGCTTTATGTTGGTAATAAGAGCTAAACCTTGCTGTATTTCATTTCATTCCCGCTGATAGCATTTATCAGCAAAATCTAGATTTAAAACCCCCCAAAATATGCAATTTAAGCCTTATCATAACTGGATGGCTGAGGAGGAAAGTGAGGGATTATCTGGAGCCTGGAAGCACAAATGTAAGAGCGTATTGTCATCATGGGCCATGGGCCTTTTGGCAAACTGTAGTGTAAGCTTCAGCTGACAGGCCTTTTCGCAGCTGACAGATGAAAATATGAAACTTAAATTCTTCATGACAGACAGCTGTGCTGAATGAAGGGGCTGAGGGGACAGGGCTGGGCTGGGGGTGAGAGTGGCCTAAGTAGAGGCCTTGCTTGTACTACGCAGGGCGGCTCTTTGTGATCAGCACACTACAGATTTCTCCTTGAGACTCTACCAACAAACTCTTGTACCAGACTAGTGGTTTGGGGTTTTTTTGTTCTTTTTCTTGCAGATCAACATTTTTTTTTTTTTTTCCCCCCACAGCAAATGAATGCAGAGACTTAAAGGACAGGGGGGGCAGATTAAATTTAATATGCGGGCTTGAAAGACATTTCCTGGATGTTTCTCCATCAGATCTTTCCACCCAAGTGAACGTGCTGCTATTGTAGGAAGCTTATTAATTGGCTTATGAATTGTGCTTAATCCTCAGTGTTGGCAAGCTTTGTCAATTTTTTTTTTTTTCCTTCAAATTGAATCTGGGAATGATTGCTGCTTTCTGTCAGCACCATCTCTCAGTTCAGCCCTCCAGCCTGCCTGCCCATACCACAAGCCTCTCATCCCATCCTTGGCACAGCATGAAGCTCCTGGGGCAAGATGGAGCACCTGGGATGTCCTGGAGGACATCACACCGGCTGATTGCAAAGGTTTCCACCAGCCTTCGGGCCAGTGAAACAAGAGGAAACATCTACATGCTTGTTGGTGAGCTTTGTTAGGCAGGGGAACGGCCCTGCTGTGGAGCTGCTATGCTCTCCCTTGTGCTTTCAGCCTCATTGCCAGGCTATAAAGAGAAGGCCTGGGAGCCAAGCACAACACACAGAAAGGCTGTGGGCCAGTCTGGGAGCCATTACCAACACAGTTCTTGCTGAAGTCAAAGACCTAAAGTATCTAACTCTGAATATTTGTCTTCTTTTATACACTTTGTAATTACCAACATACAAAAAAAAAATAGAAAACCCTAAGGTAACATGTTAATTCTTACTAGATGTACCATATGTATCCTTATATGCTAGAAGCCTGGCAGGACTGTAATGTCACAACAGACATTTTTGAAGTACCTGGGGAAATGTAACAAAAAGTGTTAGTGGAAAATGGTCTTTCAGCTAAATTACCTAATATATTTGCTAATGGTATCTGATTTAAAATCCATAAAAATACTAAGTTAAAAGCACATTAGAAGATGTGGTATATTTATAAGTGTTTGTCACCTTGGCAACAAAAGTGAAATTCCAAATCTAACACCAGCTTTGATGGGCCAAGACCTTTGAAAATTGATAAATACCTGCTCTTTATAGCAGTGATCTGCTTTCAGTAAAGAAATACTGCACTGTAAAAGGAAGTTCTTCACTGCATAACAGGCTTATGTTAGCTTTCAGGCATGGTTTTGCCCTGTCTGCCCAATGCATTATGTATTTTAAGTCTTGACAATAAAACAATATGTTTGCAAATACAATAAAGTGCCCATCTTTCTTATGCCTTTTTTTGAAACTTCACACCTTAATTTCCCGTACACAAAATAGTTTTGTTACGATCTCAGTGAGCTAAAAAGTGGCTTTGGTCAATTTCCAAATCCACAGCTGGGATCTGATGACTTTATTGGTGACTTTTTCTTCCTGCCTAGAGATACCTGTCCCATAAGCACTAAACTATATGCGCCCTGACAAATGTGGTGCCGTTTTCAGCTCTGCTTTCCTGCGTAGCATGTATCCCATAAATCTGTACTTTATGACTAAAAGCTATTTATTCACCTGTAATGCACATTCTTTCAATATATTACCTCTTCATTCAATGAGGCATAGGTCATTATTGTGTTAATTGTTACAGGTCCATTGGCTTGCTCACTGGTCACTGCTGGAGATCATAGAGACAGGTTTATGCAAGAAAAAATAGTAAGAAAAAGCATATGCATACTGCCTAGCAGACACCCTCCAACACTGCAAAGCTCTGCTTTGCATGATGACAGCAAGCTGCTCCAAAGAATTGTGTGTCAGAGTATCACTGAGAGAGAATATCCCCAAAATTGAGCATAATGGGGAGCAATGTTTCCAGGGGTATGCAGACAACACACTAATAACACACTTTCTCTGTTGAGGGTTGCTCCCATTACTCTCCTTGAAAGAATGACTACTAGCAAATCACCTTTGGAAGCAGATTAACTTAGAAAGATAATAATGAAGTTAATGGAAGATACAGGTGTTTTATAGAGTCAAACATACCGTTGGGCCATTTCTGAGATGGAGAAGCATTACTCTGCATAACTGCACTTTATCTTGTATCCTCACATGTGGTGGGATTGATTAACCAACCAGGGTGCAGAAATGAAAGCTCCGCTTGTTCTATGTGGGTAATTTCTGAGCAGAGGTGTACCTCCATGGATTCAAGGATACAAAATGCCTTAATTGATTAGAAAGGTCTGTAGAGAGTTTTAGGTAGTACTAGGTTAGAAACTACTGAGTGTTTCATATTTCTCTTTCTCTTCTTTGTTTTCCAGATTCTTACACTTTCCTTCTAATTTGGTTCATAAGGTCAACAATTGGCCAAAAAAGGCAAAGCAAGTATGAAAACTGACAGGAAAGGAGAGAACCAGAATGGGTAGGTGAAGTGCAGGAAGGAGTAGGAAGAGGGAAGCCCGAAGAGTACAAGAATTTCCCATCAGCACTATCAAGTTTGCTGAATAGCTGATTAGCTCAGAAACGTGTTTTGTATGTTGGGCTTAGGAGATGGAAGTATCTACATCTTATTTAAGGAATAGTAAAACAGATCTGAATTATCACTATCTCATGTATTCAGCTCAGCTCAGAAAACATGCTCAGAAAAATATCTATTTTTCATTCAAATTATTTTTATTTTTCATTTTATTTATTTTTCATTCAATTTAGGGAAGAGAGAAAATGTGCTAATACCTGTGCAAGCCTTAGAGAAGGCTGCTTTGGAAGGAAGAACTTTTAATTTCAGAGGTGTTTGTGACATCTCAGTACTGGTGCATAATTCTGCTCTCCCGAGTCTAAATTAGATTAATTTTTTTTTTTTTTAATTTATGTTCTATTTGATGGGAAATTAAAAAATATCTATTTCTATTCTGATTCAGATTTCCCAGTACAAGTGTCAATGTCTAGCTCGTTTTCTTCATAAGCATAATTTGCCTTTGTTAAAATCAATCAAGACTGAGAGTGTCAATCAGACTGACTCTCCAGCCTTGTACTGTGCTTCAGTGGATTGAAGACCAGGCCTGCAGCCCCATCCATCTCCATCTATCCAGCCAGATGTGCCTCATCATGAACTGACCGAACATCTCCAGTGAACCATAGAACTGGCCCCTATATTAGCAAAATTGCTTTCTAGCAAAATACATGCAATTTATATGGAGCTGATAAAGCATCTATTAAGACACCGGTTAATAGATGTGGTTGGAGCTATTTTTCAAGTATTGATAATAGGGTGGAAAAAGGGTTTCAATTAACTGAGCTAGCAAGAAGCATATGGATAGACATGTGCTCTTACACTCAAGTGCACAATTTTCACTGATTGATAAACCTAACACACCACTTGAGACTATATTCTAGTTACACCTCTTCACCATTAAACTCTTCGTTTACCCCCAAATGAATAGATTAACATTAAGTAAACTCTACTGAAAAATTGTCCAATTCAGGGATGCTTTAATATAAATTTGCAACAGCCATAAAAGAAAATTAAAATTATCGTTTGAAAACCATTATTTATACTGTACAGTTCAAGATTTCTATGCAATAAGTGATTCAAATGTGCTTATTAAATGAGTTCACACAAATCCGCATAGGACCATCAGCATAATATATATGTATATAATATAAACACCTACCTGTGTGAATATTAAAAAAAAAAGTGATTAAAGTTTATTTTGAAGATTAGACATTCTCTTAAATTTAAGTAAATAGCTTGCTCCAAAAGCAATGCCTGCTATTTTTTGTAGTGGATACTACAACCAATACAAAGAACAAAATAACATTATTTGATAGAGAAAATTCTCAGCTACAAAACACTATTGTTCAGCATAATAACCACCATTAGCTGTGCATTATTTTGTTTGCCAGCAATGAACTAGAGCCTGTAGGCTGTACTCATAAAAATCTGCACCAGCAGAGGTGATCCATTGCCACTGTCACCACTGCTGAAATCCATCAGTCAGCATCTCCATGTACTTGCATCCACCATTTGGTCTCCATAAATGTTCAGCACATGCTGATGAATGTCAATAGGTTCCATTTTTTTTCCACATGGAGGAATTTAGTGACACACTTTTGCTTTAGACATACTTCCATGTTACATACCATTCTGTCAGCCTGCCCCTCTGCTGCCATCTGTTGCACAGCAACAAGATGTAATGGGATATTGGTGGGAAGGTTCAACCTCTATTGCCATGCGCACTGACATCTGCCTCTGACATTGCAGTCCAGAATAATGAAATAGGAGGCATTACTTTTGGAGCAGCCTATATTCGTTTCCTGAAGTTCTGTATTCCAGCTGCCAGCACAAAACTGTGGCCTTAAAACATAGAGCCTTGTTCTGAATGGTTTTAATAAAATCTGTGCCACTGCTTGGAGGGAAAAAAATTTGTCTTTGTAGGTTTGCAGGAGCATGAAAACAAGATTATAAAACAATCTTTCAGACCTCAAAGATCTGATCTGCAGAAGTGCTTAGCACTGCCAGCTCTGGGTGTTCAGGATCTTTCAAAATCAGGCCCAGAGCCTGAATAGGAATGTCACCACAAGACATTTTCATGCTATTTGCAGATTTTCTTCACAATACCTCCAGCTTTTGATTGTGCTAAAGCCTTAAAAGCAAATCAGAGAAAAGACTCCTCTATTGTGTATTACAAAAGACACAGCTAGAAACAGTAAAACTGAGAGAGCAATCCTTCACATGACAATCAGGTTAGGTCTTTTACTTTCTTTCTCAGCCAACCTCAGTAATAACACACTTAAAACCAACTTTTTTTTTGCTGTAACATGCTGCTGTGTGTGAACCTACCTATTTTTAATTTACCTCATATGTTAGATTAATAATTAGTACCCCACTTAATTTTATAGTTCACTTGCTGTAGTTTAATATGCTCCATATGCATAAATATATGAATATAGGCAAACAGACAATGCAGAAAAATAATTTTATATATATTCCCATAAAGCCATTAGTTTTGCAGATTGGTTTGACATACTTACCATTTACTCTGATGCTGTTTTTGTAAGCATTCCAACTATCATCATTGCTATCATATTTACTAAGGGGTGAGGAATTAAAATTAATAAAAGACTTACATTGCTTCAGAAAGCATGTCAGGAACAGAGAGTCTATTTTTAAGCGTTTTCTTTAGAATTCCATTCAGAGTAATCTCCTATCCAGCAGAGACAAAAAAAGACTATCAATTTTGTACAGTCATATGAACAGTGGCCCAGAAACTGCTGTGGTCTGAACTCATGAGGAAGGGTTAAATAAGCCTGACTGAGAAGAGGGAGAGGACTTGACCCAATAGCTCCCTGTGGTTCTGATTTGACATTCTTCATCTGTTTTACTTGGTAAACCACACTGAAGAGCAGAAAGTTCTTAGGAATACTCTCATATTAAAAATAAATTAATGGACACTTCTTCTATTGACAGCAGTTCATTTAGATGAGACGAGACTATGAGACTATGAGATGGAAATCCACTTGATGACTCATCAAAGCCCCTAGATCTTTGAGGAAGAAGGTGTCTTCAGCTTTGCAAAATGGATGAAGAAGGGCTTTGGGTCTCTATGGGCTTCTGCATTGAAAAGTAATTCTTTGGGTCATGTCATCTGCTCTACAACCTTCTTTTCCTGTGAGACTGGCCTAGCAGCCTGTGTGATGGCCACTAGCACAAGAGGTAGAGGTGGTCATCATGATGGAGAGAACTGCCCTGGGCTGCTTGCGGCCAGCTTCAGCAACAAGCACCTCAATGCCTGCAAAAACCTTCACCAGTCAGGAGAGCCCGTGGTGGTCAAGCATGTTTGAGAAAGAGCGGTAGCTGTGAGGGGAAAGAGAAATTGAGGAAGCAAGTGTAGGAGATGTTGTTGGAGACATGTACAAGTGGACATTGTTGGCAACAAGATTGAAGAAGCGCTTCTGGAAAGGGTGACTATTCAAGCTATAGCTGAAGGGACTATAGTCTGTGGACAAGCTATGCTGGGGCAGAGGAGCAATAGAGTAAGAAGCAATGGAAAACAAAGAGTAAGGCAGAAGGCAGAAACCACCAGGCCTTATCCCAAACTGCCTGTGCTGCCCATTACCTCACTGAAGGGACTGAGATGAAAGGATGGAAAATGTGAACCTGTAAGAGATTATTTATACACACCTGACCTTCTATAAATAATCATGGGGAAAGTCTTTCTTGGCTCCTAATATAGCCAGAAATGAGACAGATCCCTTCAAGTTATGTTTCAGGGCTGATACTTAAGCCAAGTGCTCTGAGTCTCCACCCATTTGTACCCATTTCTCTTTTCCAAACAGAAAGTCCAGAGGGACTTCCTGGAGAAGTGAGCTACATAAGATGATGGGAAACTTATTTCTTCCCCTGATTTGACCTAGGTATCAGTAAGTCCTTCTGTTTGCCAGTATAGCTAATGAGCAGTAGCTCTGCTTAGCTATCAAAACATCAAAAATAACACTTGGCAATTCTTTGGCTACAACATTTGATTTTATTTGGGTTGATCTAGATAGATCTTGGCCATACCTTTGCCACTATGTAGATATGTAAAGGTGGCAGGGTGTTTTATATATGAAAATAGGTCTTCTCTGTTCACCTGATTTCTAATGATTCATACTAACCTTTCCAGCATCTAGTTTGGATTGAGATTACCAGCATGACTTCAGTATTCTCACACAGACTTGGCAGAGCTAAACAAAGGCAGTTGTGTAATAACAGGAAAAAGACACTTAAGCATCAATAACAGTTATTCCATCATACAGTGGGAGTGCAACTCAGTTCCTTGAACACAGGCAACTGGCACCATTGTGGAAAATCTGGGGTATTTCAGTTCATCTCCAGCTGCCATGGGGAAGGGTGAAGGTCTCCCAGACAACACATCATGCAGCCCTGTGTTTTAGAGCATCTCAAATGACATTAGAAATCTTTGTTTAGGCAACTGAATTGTACCCTGACTGTCTCTATATCTGCAGGGAAATGCAAGTCGTGGTGAACAGTACCCAGTAATTAGTCATATGTTCAAAACATGAATACAGTTTGCATTGAGGCTCAGTAATAAATATCTTGCTGACATAGCTACATATATTCAAGAGTTACAGAGCTGTTTGAAATCTGTTTCTGAATGCATCTGGTTCTCTTCCAGGACGTACAGTTGGGAGGCCAGAGATCAAGTGGCCAGAAAATGAAAGGGGAGTGGTGTATAAGAAGCTTCCTGCTCGCTGAATGGAGGAAGATTTGAAGGAAAATAACAGTGAAAATTTGAAAAGATGAACTGAGAGGAGAAGAAAGATGATACCAGGAATGGTAAACAAAGACAGGAAATAGCCCGCTGGTGGTGTTAGTCCTTGATTAGGAGCCCGTTAAGTTTTAGCTAGAGGGCTAAACCCAAGGAGACATTTTGTCAGCCCAAATGTGGAGAGAAAACAGAAAGACAATAGAACAATTAGACAGAGGAAGAGAGCAGAAGTGAACAAACATATTGCCCCTATTACAATGACACACAACTAGAGCTTTGCAGCAATACTGTCCAGCTGCCTTTGGACTAACTGAAAATGAGAAAATAAATCAAACTTTCTTTCGACTGTCAAGGGTAAAGAGAGAGCTGTTTCTTTTTCAGCCACCGGTAACCTGATAGCTTGCCACAGTGTATTTCACATAAGGAAGTCTGTAAAGCAACATCTAAGTGCTCCTTGTGATTAATATTCCTTATGATCTCCAGCCACCTAATCGCATACTGACCTCAGTGAAGGTCAACTGTGAGAAGAGATGGGCTGTGGGAGCAGGGTGGGCTACCAGGAGGTGCCGGTGAATGATGGAGCAGTTGGAGAGAAAGAAAGAACCACTGCAGACATGAACAAATAAATAGCAGCAAACCAAGGGTGCTGATCTTGGGAACAGTGCTGCACAGTCAGACTGAAAGAAGTGGGGCAATCCATTCCTGATGTCCAGATATGCTGAATGTGGGATATGCTTTTCTTCCCCAGTTTAATCCAGAAAGTTATAGCATGAATTCCAGTGTTACCTTGAGATGGAAAACGTCAGTTCTGGAGGATGAAGTAACTATTGCTTGAGCTGCTGGATGTGCTGCCTAATGCAGGATAGATATTCTGTACTGCATGGTAAATTCTTGCATTCTGAATGAGAAGCATGTGGTAGCGAGATCTTCCATATTCTCTTGGAACTGACTGCTTTCCTTGATATCTACTAGCCTGCACTGTTAGGCCCAGAGAGGCGTCCACCTCTTGCATCCAGAGGCGCTGTGTGGGCTCAGCTGGTGCTCTAGGCAGTGCCCATGCACATGGATTCCACATTATGCCCATGAGATCAGCTGGATCACATGCACACAATGAGCATTCTCTTGCAGTATTAAGTTTCTCTTAGAAGACACTGCCTGATAGCCTAGGACTACGTAGACCTCCAAGACAACGGTTTATCCAGGGTGTCTGAAGTCCTTAATATGCCTCTGAAATTCCTTTTCAACAGGACATTTTTAACTAAGGCAGCTTACAAGCAAATTCATTAACAAACTGATCTATTTTCTCTTCATCTTTTCCTTGGAATATGCCCTCAGCCATTAGCACATCCAGTTCAAAGAAGATGGGCCCAGGCACTGAAATGACTACTTGTTCACCTGAACAAAAAAATTTAGCAGTCTGAACTACTGCACTAAACACATTTTTGTTCTACTGTGAAGAAAATAAAAAGCTCTACTTCCATTTTTCATGTATGCAAATTAAATTCTGAATAAATGAATCTACATCATCTCACCTCCATGCTAGACAACTTGCAGTAACATTTGCCAAGAGGAAGACAGCCTTTTCTAATACTAATGCATAAAACATGTTGAATATAAAGAAATTAAAGAAAAATAACTGAGTAAATAGCTGCCGTGCAGCTCTGGAAAAAAAAAATAATAGAGGGATTTATGAGTTAGTCTGGATTGTCTTGTTCAATCAATTCCAACATGCTACCAATGAAGGGTGTATTTAAGTTAAGGTTTTCATTGGGATGGTCATATCCTGAACCACTGAGAGTTAAAGGATGTCTTTCCTTTAATTACCATGGAACAGAGTGTAGACCTCTCTGCTGAAGCACTCAGGAATGCCAGGCTGTTGGTCCTACTCATTATACAACCAAGTTACTGTACAGTTTCAGAACAGCAAATCTCTTACTGTGTTCTGGGAATGCAGGAAGTGTCTTCTCAACACGATCAAAACTATTTCTTGTTCTGTGTCTGCAATCCATGTGGGATACAAGCCTGGTGACTGTAAGGACTGCAAGTGGCCCTGGTGCTGCAGCGAAGGAAGGATAAAAAAACCCACAGTGGCAGCATGTCCTGATTAGATATCAGTGGCCTTTTTCCACTCTGATTGCACAGGGTAGATGCTGAAAGGCAACTCTTACTCTTGATGGTCTAGAAACCATCAAATGCCAATTGTACTTGAGTCATGGGCACTCTCCTCTAACCTTTTAAATATGCTTTCACTGTGGAAAACTTATTCTGGATGGTTGAATCCTTAAATCCTTTTCTCTAAAGAATTCAGAGACATCAGTGGAGCTAGGTCAACCAAAAGGCTTGAGTATTACCAACTACATCATTCATGGAATTCAGAGATGGTTTTTCTCAGCGGAGAGGGATGTGGAAATTCTTTATATGCTTCCTAGGAATGGTAAGGTATGGGATATGCAAGGCCTATAGACTGAATAGGAAGTGACCCAAGAACACCAGTAAGAAACCTTAAGAAAATGTGAAATTTCAGCATGTGAAAATGCTGTTTTCTTTTTCTAACACTTGGCTGCAGGAGGAGAAGTGCTTTCTGCTTGTCTTCTGTACAGTCTGGCTGTTCAGAGTATGGGATGCCACTCACATCATCCAACCCTTAGGACCTCTTCTTGTAAGGTCTGGTTTGTAGAATGCTGTACAGAACGGGTCCTTCAGGCAGCATAGGACAGGTTTATGTTAAGAAGACAAACGATATGGCATGGTATGGTAGTCAGTTCTTTTTCCTTAGATAACCTGGGTGCAGCTGAGCATCTTTAAACTCCTGAGCATGCTGCAAAATCAACTCTGTGTAAGGGAAAGCCTAGAGGGTAGTAGCTGGATGGTCACAGACCTCTATAAGCTTTTGGTACGGGACATCGCCTTGTTCTCTATGGATAGAGAAGGATATCTAATAGTACGAACAGCACGGGGCGGCCCAGCAGGTGCCGCCGATGTGGGGACGCTGTGAGGGCGGTGCGGGAGGCGGTGCTGAGGGAAGGGCGGCCGGCGCTGAGGCGCAGGCGCATTGTGGGCCGCGCCGTGCCGTGCCGCCATCCCGTCAGTGTCGGCGGGCAGCGGGGTCGAGCATGTCGGAGAAAAAGCAACCGGTGGATCTGGGGCTCCTGGAGGAGGACGACGAGTTCGAGGAGTTTCCGGCTGAAGGTGCCCAGCGGGTCGGGAGGGGCGGGATGGGGAAACGGAGCGGCGGGGACCGTGCTGTCTGTAGGCCGCGCCGCCTGCCTGAAGGCCGCGCCGGGCCAGGCCGGCCATGTACCGTGCTGTACCGTGCCGTGCCACACAGAGCCCCGCGGGGATATCGCCGTGCCCGCTGCCTCAGCGCATGGAGTCCCCGGTTCCCCGTTGCCCGGTGGGGGCCGGGCCAGGCAGGAAGGGCTGTGCTGCACGGCGCTGCTGTGTCATCGTATGGGAGCGCCCCGCCGTGTCCGGGTGGGAGGGGTAGGTGGGGGGTGGGAGCTGCGTTGTTGTGTGGGAAGGGAGCAACGCGTGCAGTAGGTGCTCAAATTATCGTCTGTGCAAGCACAGAAGTGCGTTAGTTTGCTTTTTGTAGGTACAGGATACATCGAGGGAGGGGGCTGCAGGAGTCTGGGCCTCAGCAAAGCAGCCCGAGGGCCTGTCACAGCTGTGGACTTTGGGAGGACCCTGTTTGGTTCTCTACCCCCAGTTCTGGCAGCTGTCTCGAGTTGTGAATGGTGGTAAATTATATACAACATGGATGGAATGGCTGGGGTTGTTTTTCTATCCTGTTTTCCTCAGAGGTGATTTCACAGTGGCTTTATATGGCCCGTAGGGATGCAGAGTCTTGCAGTACTTGTACCAACATTATGTTTGCACATAGTAGGGATAAGACCTAAAACAGACAGAGAAGATGAGCCCTTCTGCTTTCTTTTCCATATATTTCTTAAAAGGGTTAAAAAAAAAACAACCCATAATTTAATATAAATATTAACTGTAAGGACAAAGGAAGTCTTAAAGCATGCATCTGAACCTGGGGTTGGTCTTCATGTTCCCCTGCCACCACCCTGAGAAAAAGTCCTTTGTACAGTCAAGCAGACCATAAACTGTAAAACTGTGCTTGAGACTGGAGGAAATGGGTCTACTAGCAAATCAAACTGAATTAACTGCTTGTTAGACTTAGCGTGCATCTGTATACAAAGCGAGGAAGGTAAAATTAATTCTACTTAAATCTATCTGTGCTCCTAAAGCTGAGAAAAACCGAGTGGAGGTACTCTGTAATTCTGGGTGGAACAGTCTTTTATTGAAGACTGGCCATGGCCTGACTTCCTGCTGCTGTACCTTGTTAAAGAGGCCCAATGAAATCTTCAAGTGAGAATAATGTTGAGAGGTCATAAAGAAGGTTAGGACTGCCTGCTTTGTTATTATCTACTCCAGAGAGCACTTTGTTGTCCTGTCTCAGGTGACAAATATGGGGAGATACATTATATTCAGATACTTTTTAAGGAGTCTGTTCATGAGGAGTTTATCAAATAGATGTTGATTTTGGTGTATAGTAGCAGTACTTGGTAGTAGCAGGCTCTCCGATGTTCTTTGCATTTCCAATCCCAGATAACACTATTGTTTTTTACTGTTACTCACAAGCATGTGGTAGAGCTGGAATAGTTGGAGTATATAATTCTGGCGTGTGGTGTCAACACACAGATTGCAGAATTGTACATTGTAGAATCTTGTAGCTGCAGCAGGGAGAGGATAATTTCGGCTTTACTTCCTCTTTTCTCTCCCTCCCTCCCTTTCTCCTTTCTGCTGAGGAAGGCAATGTGGCCTTTTTGTTTCTTCTTTACTCAGTGATGTTTGAAACACTCTTCCAGCATCCCCAGCTTCTGTGATTGCAGCTGAATTTGTTGTGATGAATGTGAGTTGTTGTGGGTTTTTGGAAACCATTTTGAGCTATTTTACATTAGTAGATAGAATTTAACTTCGATACTGGTTGAGGCTTTTTGGATCAATCCAAATAGTCACATGAATGGTTAAATTTTTGCGTTGGAAAAAAATGTCAGTTGCCCACAAATTGGCAAAGCTTATTGTAGATTGTACTCAATTAAAATCCCTCCCTTTAGCCAGTGAGTGGTACAACTACATTCAAATATTGTATTGTTTCATACTGCAGAGTTTCCTCATCTGCCCCATTTTTTTCCTTTCTTTAAGACCAGTAGAGTTTCTACATTCCTTCATATTTTTTCCCCTTTATATAATTTGAGGAGTTTAATGGTAACTCCATCTGTGTCTTTAATCAGTTACAAATAGATTTTCTTTCCTGGTGAATCTCAGATGCTCATCTTGTTGCCTGTCAGCATTAAAAGGAGAAGAAAAATGCAAGAACCAACTTTTCTTTTTGTAAAGGAAGTGAACTAGTTCTTGATCTTAACCCCTACAAGGTTTTGTCATACATCTGTCCATGTTCAATGTTACTTTGGCCCTTTTTTCTCAAAGCTTTCCCTGAACTCAGGCAGACAACTGAGGGAGAAGTAGAAGGTTATTGGTATCGACTGCTGTTGGCAGGTGCATCTTTCACTTTGCCTTTGCTGCTGCATCACAGATACGTTTGTGGCATTTATCCACAGACTGTCAGTGCGTGATGTGAGTGAACTGAGCATCTGTATGTTCTCCTGTATAAATCAGGAGATTCATTTGTTGTTGTTTTTAATTAATCTCACTGCGCTGTTTGGTCTCATGAACACTTGAGAATGATCCAGACTTGAATAGAAAGGTGAGAAATTCCTTATCGTTTGAAGTCTGCCCTACCCAGAGATCCCTAAGATGTGATACCAAAGCAGAGCAATGTATGCTATGTAGCCTTCTCTTCCTGTCTTTAGATTGGACTGGTTTAGATGAAGATGAAGATGCACATGTCTGGGAAGACAATTGGGATGATGACAACGTAGAAGATGATTTCTCCAATCAGTTAAGGTAATTTTAGTTTTTAACTTGGTATTCTAGAAGCTGGATACAATGTTTATAACTGCATTGCTTAGTTATTAGTATCAGATACTTGGAAATGTGCTGAATTGTCTGAAATGTACTGCAGAGATTAATGGCAAAGGAGCCGGGATTCTCTGTGCTTTGTTATATGGTAAGCAAAGCGTTGGTAAAAACATTTTCTGTACCTTCAAAATAGCATTGCTGTGCTTTGACCAGATAGACAGGTGATCAGTGGAAAACTTCTCCATATTTGTTCATCACAGAATCACAGAATGACCCGGGTTGGAAGGGACCTCAAGGATCATGTAGTTCCAACCCCCCTGCCCAGCAGGGCCACCAAACATACCTGATTTACTAGATCAGGTTGCCCAGGGCCCCGTCCAACCTGGTCTTGAACACCTCCAAGGACGGGGCATCCACAACTTCCCTGGGCAGCCTGTTCCAGGGCCTAACCACTCTCCTAGTGAAGAGCTTCCCCCTAACATCCAACCTAAATCTTCCCTCTTTTAACTTAAAACCATTTCATGTTCCCTTCTTCTGTGCAATGAGCAGCAAGGACAGAGTAAATATTTGCAAAGTGCTTTAAAAAAGTGCTAATAATTTGGGTACCTCTAATCCACTTGTGTAATCCTCTTGGTCACTTGTCATTTCAGTTAATGATTTACTCGTGTAATTGTAATTTAAATTGTTTCAGGAGTCAACACAAATTCACGTTTCATAATTAGTCCTTCATTATGTTGCATGCAGAGTAAATGTCTGCAGTAGGGCCTGATTAACGGTTCCTGGGATGATCTCTTTTGTAAAGGGAGAAAGTGACCCTTTGTGTTGCAGATACAGAACCAGTTTGTTGTCATAGTCCTTGCTTACAAGGTTGGAAAGTAGTTAAACTGTAATGTTGGAAATGTAATGCTGATATACAGTGAAATACAGGGATGGTATAATTCTTGACAAATATAGTCGATGACAACAGGCCTTCAATGTATGTCTTAATTATAGCCTATAGTGTTGGCGTCCTTACACTTGCCTTAAAATGATAGTTTGCAATGTTGCTTTGTTGCAGCATGTTTTTATTTCATCTTCAGAAAGGAAGTGGTGCACTTCTCCACTTCTTGAATTCCAACACTGTGTAAACTAACCTGAGGTTTAGGCTGCTGTGTATAGATACATACACACTAGGACTAGGCTATAAAACAGCGTAGTTCTGTCAGATATGTTGGAGGCAGATAGGTAAGAAGCTGTCTGGGGTTGGGTTAGGAGCAGTAACTTTGGGCATTTGCTGTCCTGTTGTCCCAGCAACAACTGATGTGAATAAAGCAATACATTTTCCTTGCAATTGTTGTATTGGATTGCACCAAGATTTAAACGTGATATGAATGTATTTTATGAACTATATATTTTTAAGTATGTGTGTTTAAATCACTCAAATCAGTGAGCTCATTGAGTTTTAGGGAACTTTGAGAATAATCAGTATGAGATAACAGTGTAGTTGGTGTTGTGTTTTTTCTTCCAATGGGTTGTTGCTGGTTTACTGGTGCTGCTTTGCACCATATAGTCTGCTCTGGTGGTTGGCGACCCTGCACACAGCAGGGGGGTTGAAACTAGGTGATCGTTGCGGTCCTTTTCAACCCAGGTCATTCACAGAATCACAGAATTGTAGGGGTTGGAAGGGACCTCTAGAGATCATCGAGTCCAACCCCCCTGCCAAAGCAGGCTCCCTACACCACATCACACAGGTAGGCGTCCAGGCGGGTCTTGAGTATCTCCAGATAAGGAGACTCCACCACCTCCCTGGGCAGCCTGTTCCAGTGCTCCGTCACCCTCACTGTAAAGAAGTTCTTGTGCACATTCGTGCGGAACTTCCTATGCTGTACTTTCATCCCATTACCCATAGCACTATCCCCATGCACTACTGAAAAGAGACCAGACTCACCACTATGGCTCCCACACCTCAGGTAGTATTTATAAACCTGGATCAAGTCCCCTCTCAGCCTTCTTTTCTCAAGGCTAAACAGACCCAGTTCCCTAAATCTCTCCTCATAGGGGAGATACATTTCAACCAGCCACAGCAGGTCAGGGGACAAATAAGTGTGGTTAAAGCAAATATTTGTATTTTTCACATGGGAAATACTATAGTGATCCTGAGACGTTCGCATGAAGAACTATAAGTAAAAGTGAGATGATTGACGTGGCAAAGAAAGCAGCATGTCTTATTCACTGTTAATAGAATGATCGTATGTTGTACAATTTGCATTTTGAAAAGATGTGACAATATTTGTGTTTTAATATGCGTATCTTTATTTTTTATACAGGGCTGAATTAGAAAAACACGGATACAAGATGGAAACTTCATAGCTTTTGCTGATATGGAGCGGTGTAACACTGAACTTTGGATAGACTATATTGAGAAAAGGTGGAAAATGAGAAGACTCTTAGTTCATTATCTGCTTGGATTTATTATTGTTTTGTATGGAAAATAAAGTTTTTAATCTTAGCCTGAGTCATATGTTCAGCCTCTGCCAAACTGCCATAAACTTGTCAGAGTTCACGGATCCTCGTAGACTCAGTGGCTGATGTCATTGCACCAGCTCCAGTGATGGGGAGTCAGATGCACACAACCAGAGTGAGGACTGGAGGATGTTTCTGTTGTAAGTGATGTGGAGTGTAAAATAAAATACTCATGACAGAAAAAAACACTCCGGTATTCCAATTAAAATGCAGCACAGGTAGAAAGGATTTGGGGGAGGTGATAAAGCTTATTTTGCTTTAAGATTTGGTCATAATGGCTTGGCTTCTTTATCTTGTTAATTTAATGTGGGTACCTGTTTGATAGCCTTGGAAGATAAGACCCACTCTAGAGTGTGTCTTACAACAGCAGAAATCCACATTTGACAATTTTGTCCTGTCATTCCTCAACTCTGTTAAAGAAGAGACCTCTCTGAAGGAGAGGAAAGTTCTGTTCTCGTGCTTATTTAATCCTGGGAATCTCTGGTGAAATTGCCTCCAATTTGCCAGTTACAGCAGTTCATCTGTATCACACAAATGCCTGCTGAGAACGGAAATCAAACTTCCAACTCATTTCATGGAGGCCAACAAATAGTTGTCAGATAGATACGGATGTAGCGACTGGATTTGATTACTCTCTGAACTAGAAACCAGAAGGTGGAAATTACAAAACCTATTACCAATTCCACGAATCCTCCCCGAAGGAGCTGTTAAAATTGGTGTACACAAAGACACGGGGAGATAAGGCAATCCCGGAAACGTATTTATTTATTGCAAATAATAAAAAAAATAATATATATATATATATATTATTATCAGGAGACAAATAGAACTGTGCGCTCCTGGGAGTTAGCTGCTTAGCTGCAAATTAACTGCTTGCTGTTTCATTGGTCCTTTGCAGAAGAGAGAAGATGATTGTTTTTTAAAGTGAGCGTTCAGAATAAAGGTGCCGGATGATGGACGTGTTCTAATGGTAGTAAGTGCTTATTTTTAACCCTGTTAACTAAATAGCAGTATCTTCTGTTATAGCTGCGTTTGTTAATGCAGAACGCTGGGAAGATGACAAAGGCAACTGTCTTCCTCCCCACCCCTTCAATTTAAGTGGTGCTGTATTTATGGTGGGGTTAAATTGGCTGGGGTTCTTACTGCTTTCTCGAGGTAGCTGTGTAAAGGCTGAGGCCTTTCTTATCACACAAATGGTTCTGCAGATCTAAATGTTTCAGATGGTACTAGATTACTTTTTCTAGTTCTGTAGTGCTTGGGAAAAGGAAAGGGAGCTTGAGTAAATGATTAGCAGGGATTGAAATACATGGCCAGTGCACCCCAGTTCTGTCACATACAAAGTACTGGTGTTCATGTGTTGCTGGATAACTGAAGTCTGTACACTGAGCAGCAAATAGCAATGCAAACATCCTTAAATTAGCTGGGGGTTGCAAATGTACATTGAGTACAACTTGGATTGCTGGTTCTATTGATGTGTTAATATTGGGAAGCTGAGTAATGAGGTGGACCAAAAGAAGATGACAGATGAGTTATGAGAACGTCTGCAGCAATCTCTGTGTATGGGCAGCTGCTTTCCATTATAGGATTCTGGAAACCTGGCTAAGGCAGCCCTATCCCATCAGTTGCTAGCAGCAGGAGGAAGCTATTGAGGCAGAAAAGCATCTTTGCCTCAAGAAATCTTGCTTAGTTTTTGCTGAGCCACGGTTGCCTCTTTTTCTGTTCACAAAAGCAGAACTAGAAGTCTGGGCTGTATTTCAGTAACAACCTGCTAACACCATCCCCAGCTCAAAAATAAAAGCCAGTTATCTATTTTGAAGGTGGGCTTGATGATGTGGTTGTGTAATGCTACCTGCGTAAGAGAATTCATTACAAAGAGATAAACAAATCACGTACAGAATGGTATGGGAATGTACTGCAAAATCACGCACTTCTTTTTTCTTTTAATTCTTTCCCCTCTCATGTTTATTGGATGGTCACACAGATTGAAGACTTTGGAACCTTTCTCTTTCGATGGTCTGCTTTTCTTTCTAGAAGTATTCAAATCCAGCTGTTATTTTGAGGCTGGAGCTGGAGCTTTTTGCCTGTTTTTCCTTTCGCTTTTGAATGCTCTGGTGTTCTAGAAGGAAAGCTGTCTAAGATGTCATTGTAGCAATTCACCCCAATTTACCTGTTGTAATGCGCGGAGTGTGGGAGATGGGAATGCTTTGGGGCTGTGGGGGAGGACACAGTGAGAGAAGACACTTGGGAAGGATGATTGCACGCTGGCACAGGTGGGCATACAGTGGGGAGAGGGAGGTTTGCTGAAGAGCCGTGTGCAGGAGGGATTGGGTTTTCTAGTTGAGCAAGTAGGTCAATGTGTGGAGGTGGGAGCAGATTACCGCTGGGGTGTGGGTTGCTGCAGAGATCCGGTTCCCAGCTGTAGGAAGAAGACAAGGCACAGTGAGGTGGGCATAACACTGTGCTTGGGGACCTGACACCCATGCCAGACTGTCCTTTGAGCTGTGACATTTGGACACAATTCCATTGCCAGTGTTTGAAGCATGCTAAATACATGGCATGCATCTACATTTCCCTGCTGCACGCAGCTCTGGGACGTGGTGGCAGCAGGGAAGGTTGCATTGCTCTGGCGCAGATGCTGAGGATGTCGTAGGACAAAGCACCCTTCAGGTAACATGGGTAAAGCCTTGCATGGTCTGTCGTTGCTGATGAGCTGAGCACTCTGACTTTACCTTGATCCTCCAAAACCTGCACATGCTTCAGAAGAAATGCAAAGTCACGGCTAAGGCAGGCACTCCAAATGGCAAGCAGGCGCAATGCAGGTTGTCTGGAAAGCTTTAAATGCAGCTTTTTTTATCTCCAAAAAGCCCTCGCTGTTTTCCCACTGCCTCCCTCTGACAGGTTTCAGAGCAGCACGAGCATCTTCTGTTGGTTCTGCCTGCTGCTGGCTCACAGTGTCCTGTCCCTGCTATCGCCATGTCTGAGCTGTGTTGTACGCAATGGGAAAGCAGCGTTGGGTCTGTGTGCTTGAACCAAGTTCTGAGGCATTTTCCACCATCCCTGTGAGACAGAAGTGTTTTCCCTTCTTTGAAGCATACGCTAATTTTAAGAGCTCAGTGTGAGACCCCAGGACCTCATGTTTCACAGGCTTCGGTAGCGAGTCAGTGCCCTGTATGCACAAACGTTTCCTTAGCTGCAGTTACTGCTGTGCACATTCAGCATTTCTGCCGGCTGGGATTTATGGGGTATCAACTCAGCCACCCAGAAAAGGAGGAGCAGGCATTACGACCTGTGCAGCTCTGGTAATGAATGAGGCAAGGACTCCGCAAGTCTCTCACTTCCTCTCCTTGTTTTTCCTTGATTTTTTGGGTGTTTTTTTTTTTTTTTCCTTACCCCGTTTCTTTCTCGAGGACTAACAAGTCCCATGGGGAGGGAGTGAGCATGGTGAAATACATGCCTGTAAAACTGAGGGCTATGAGTACACGCGTACAAAGAAGAAGGAAATATCCTGCTTTGGCATGGGGGTTGGACTCGATGATTTCTAGAGGTCCCTTCCAACCCCTACAATTCTGTGATTCTGTGAAATCAAACTGCACGGAGACCCAGTTCCAGTGTTTCCTATCTCTAAGCGTTTGACTTTACAGCCCTAATCATAATCTTCTAATGCAGGTATGAATTTGTGTTTGCATAATAATACAGCTAAATTTGGTTTAATTCCAAGGCGTGCGGGGAAATAAGAAGATTGATGCCCAGAAAGTTTTTGTGATGGAATTTTACTGAAGAATGAATGTTACATAACATTTCAAACACGCTCAAATCCTTCAAGATGAAGTGTGTGATACGAACGTGCGCTATTTGCAAACTATAATTTAGCAACCATTTAAAAATCGCAGTCAGTGTTCCAACCTCTTCCATGCGGTGGGTGAGATCCTTTGTCAACGGAGAGCGAAGGGCAGCGAATGTGAGATTCATTAAGTAATTATAGAGGAACATTAATTTCAAATTAATTTCAACAGTTGTCTTAGGCATTAGCAACCAAATTAGGGAGACCAAAGGCAGACAGTAATGCGGCTTAATACTTTTAATAAAAGAAGGCATTTGAAGTGATTTACATAACGCCGATGATAAGCCCTCATTTAATGGGTTTCCAAGCGCTCCCAGCCTCCCCTTCCTCTCACCTCTGCCCGTCTCTGGGATGTGGCCGCGCTCCTCATCTCCTCAGCTCTCTCATTTCATCTTGTTTCTCCCAAACCTGCCCCGAGCCGGCATTATAATAAACGATCGGCCTTTCTGGAATTTGTTAGCGTGAGCTGGAAACTTTTAGTGCTCCTGGATCCGCAGCGCTGCAAGGCACGGGGAAGCGGCGGAGCCACGACTGACAAGGCCCCCAGGAAAATAAATGGTGGAGAATAAAAAAAAGCAGATTAGGGTATTGGGGGATGCTTGCCTACAGGCAGAGAAGGGAGATGAAAAACAGCACATCAGCAAGTGAATGGGTCACATGTAATGGGTAATGACCAGCCCTTTTCATCTTTGCTGCAGTGATCTCAAGGCTTTTAATGAAAAGGGAGCAGGCACCGGGCTGGGTTTGCATTGCACCTGATGGAGGCACAGCTGCTCCGTGACTCGCCCAGGGTGCAAAATACCCCTTTGACACTCCGGCTTTCATCCTTTGGCTGGTCCAGCACCAGCACGACAGAAGCACTGCGTTCTGGGATGGCTGGTGGGCTGTAGGGTACACAAAGAATGCTGGAGGAGGACAGTGTAGAGTCTGTTATTGAATCAAAGGCTGGAGCACCTCTCCTGTGAAGAAAGGTTGAGGGACCTGGGCTTGTTTAGCTTGGAGAAGAGCTCCAGGGAGACCTCATTATAACCTTCCAATACTTGAAGGCAGCATGTAAACAGGAGGGGGAACAGATGTGAGGGTGGATAGTGATAGAATAAGTGGAAATGGTCTTAAACTGAGAAACGGGAGGTTTAGGTTAGTTATTAGGAGGAAGTTTTTTACCCAGAGGGTGGTGATGCACTGGAACAGGTTGCCCAAGGAGGCTGTGGATGCCCCATTCCTGCAGGCATTCAAGGCCAGGCTGGATGTGGCTCTGGGCAGCCTGGTCTGATGGTTGGCAACCCTGCACATAGCAGGGGGTTGGAACTGGATGATCATTGTGGTCCTTTTCAACCTAGGCTGTTCTATGAAAAGACCCCTAAGATCATCTAGTCCAGCTGTCAGCCCATTATCACCATGCCCACTAACCATGTCTCAGTGCCTGAACACCGCCAAGGATGGTGACTCCACCACCTCCCAGGGCAGCCTGTTCCAATGCCTCACTATCCTTTCTGAGAAGATTTTTTTTCCTGATATCCAACTTATTCTTCCGCATCACTGGCCTTCTGTGCAGGTGTGAATAAGCTGGTGATCAAACCTGCAAGCTGGGACCCAGATTCACTTTCTTTGGGCAGTTTGCCATGAAGAGGAGTCCATCTGGGAAACTAAGGCAGCACCAGGCCCTGGAGCTCCTCTGTTGCTGATTACAGTGAAAACAATCCACTTGAAGGTTAAAGGTGCTGCTGGGCGATGACTAACAGCAGTCTTGACTTCAGCCTGGGCCTTCCCCAACCTCTGGGTATCACAGCTGTTGCATTAGGAGATGAGAAATGTAAGAATGTGCCCTGTATTCTGTCCTTTGCTCAACTCCTCTATCATCAGTGTCCATTAGAAAAGAAAGGAACATGCCATTTCCTAGGCTGGGTGCACCCGTGAGATGAAGTTGGTGCTGCACATGTTCCCCAGGACATAATTTCCAGGCAGTGCTGAGCTGAAGGCTGCCTCAATAGGGGCTGTCTGTTCCCTGGCCGGGTGCTGCTGCCTGTACTGCACAGAGGGTCTCCTGCTGAACCTTGGAGGTATCACAATGGTTAAGAAATAATAATAAAGCCAATTGGTAGAGGTTTGATTGCAACTCGATGGAGCTGCAGAAAGTGCGTGAGTCATCTGAAATAGAATATATATATTGCAGTTATAAATAGGCTCCTTTCTGTGGTTGCAATGACATATTTAGAAATTGCTGTTCTTTTTAAAAATAACTTTGATGTTATACAGATATTTGGGGCTTTTGGGTTACATTGTTTGTTGAGAAAATAGACACTTCAGCAGCAGCTTCCTGTCACACCGGGTACGGATGGTGCTTTTACAAACACATTATAGAGGTGTCCTCCTGCCCTGAGGCTGAGTGAAACAGAAACAACATGCCAAGACCCTGCAGGAGAGGATGGAGTGGGCTGTGGTTGTTGCTGGTACAACAGCACCAAGGAGGAGTCAAAGAGAGAGAGTCCTGAGTGAAAAGGTTAGGAAGAAGCAAGGGATACTCTGATTCAGATTCAGGGGATAAAATGCACAGGGTCCCAGATACCTCTGGATTGAAAAGACTGATATGGAGTGAGCTCTCTTCCTATCTTGATGGACAGCGCATCTGTGAGAACTATTGGTGATGGGTGGGTGGTTGGACTGGGTGATCCTGTGGGTCTTTTCCAACCTTGGTGATTCTATGATTCTAAGGCAGAAGGAACTCAGTCCATCTGGCTCATCTAGGAGGCAGCTGTGGGGTGCTCTGATTGCACTTCTGAAGTTCTTCTATGGAGAAGAAAATTGTCCCGCATGGAGATGGCTTTTGACCACACAGTAAAGACGTAGTGAAACTGGGACACTGGAAGCTCAAGTGAGACAAGTTCAGGCTGTACACTTTTACAGCAGGTTCTGAATTGAACTGTTGAAAGATTTCTCCCTGAGTACTGGGCTGTACCCATGGAGCTGGTAAATATGATTAAGTTCCTTCTTGATGCTTTGTGATGGCTGAGCAAGAAGGTGTAGGTGCGAGGCAGGAATGGGAGCATGGCTGTGTTAAACAGGGATAAATGTGTATGAGCATTTCAGTCCTTTCCTACCACTGCTTTCCAGGTTTATTGCAGAGAATCAACCTAACAGGAAGCAGCAAGAAGGAGGGATGGACAACCATGGAGGATGCCTCTGTGGTGTGGGTTGGTGACTTTTGTAGCTCCGATGAGCGACAAGGCCTGATGGTCTGTGGCACTTCAGCATCAGCTCTGTAGTGAGCGCTGTTAATCGTCATCACTGATTGCTCTTACTGAGACTTCAAGTGATTGGAAAAACTGCCCGACGTTCATGAAAGGAGAGTGGAGCCTCTTCAGCCTACTGCTGGAAAACCTTGAAAACAAATACATGGTTAGTTAGGGAGGGCATGGGCTACATTAAACATTACATTTGTGCGTGTGGAAAAACATATGAGGAAAGAAAAATGTAATTGTAGAATTAGCGAGATAGATGCAGAAATGCACAAGAGGTAAAGGCCACAACAGGGCCACAACAGGCCCTGAGATGCAGAGGTGAGAAATGCTGAATGCAGGCGTGTTCCCTCAGAAGTAAGGGACACATTGATCCTCAGTCAGGTGGGTCATCAGGATGAAAGTTCTGCATGTGTTTCACCACTGCCTGCTGCATGGAGTGGCTCCAGGCATTGTGCTGTGCCTCCTCTATATGGAAAGAGAAATATCAATGTAACAAAGTGATAGTAAGCTGTTGCACATCCCCAGCCCCCACACGCTCCATAGACTCCGCTGGAATGTATCTGGACAGAAATATTTATCTTACAGAAAATATTTAGTTATTGAAACCAAAAGTTTCTGTAGGGATGCACACTTGGAGCAAAACATTTCAAGTTATGCAGTGGAAGAGAGTAGGAACCTGGGAGGGTGCTCCCGGCTGGCTCTTCACTCAGGGGCTGGGGACAGCTGGGTGGATGGAGGTCCCTTCCATGTCACCACCTGCCATCCACCAGTGGGGGACCCACACGTGATGGGTATGAGTGGCAGAATCTCTCAGTTCATCACTTTCAGCAGCTCCTGGGTCCATCTTCCCAAGGAAATGGTGATAAATGCAAATTCTAGTGTTGGGGGAACCCTCTGCTGCTTTCAATTAGGAATATCTCTGCTATTTTAAGGAGTTCGTAATTTCGGACTCTGTTGGTTGTTTTTATCTGGTAAAGATTACTGAATTTCTATCAGCACAGCTTTCACTGTTTTCAGTCACCTAACACATATTGCCCAGAGAAGCTGTGGATGTCCCATCCCTGAAGGTATTCGGGGCCAGGTTGGATGGGCCCTGGGCAGCCTGTTCTGGTGCGTGGCAGCCCTGCACATGGCAGGAGGATTCAAACAGAATCACCTTTAAGTTCCCATCCAAGCCAAGCCATTCTGTGATTCATTCTATGATTCTTCAGTGCCTATCTGAAGTCTGTGTTTTCCCATGAAGGATACCCCACTTTTTGCTTCATCCTGCCAAAACAGCCCTTCTCTGGTTGGTAGATGCGTTTTTTGACAGGTGTACATATCACAGGAGAGCCTCAACCTTGATGCAGCCCTACGTTCTCTGGGATTTGGCCCAGATGGGGCTGTATTTGGTTACATCTCCCTTGCACCCTGCATTCTCTGCTTTGCCATCTGTCTGCACATCTCTGTCAGGGGATTCAGGATGCAGTTGCCTTCAGACTCTGGGTTTGTGGAATGTAAAGCAAAGAACAACTGCAAGCCTATCTCTTTCTGCCCCTTTGGAGGGGGCAAAGATGGGTGCTGGGAAGAAGAGAGCTTGCTGCCTTCCTAGCGGGGTTGGAGCCGTGACAGGATAGTGCACCATTTTCAATATTCCACTTAGCTACTGCCAAACACTCTCTTATAACTAAAAAATAAGTGATTTACATACTATTAATGATCACTATAATTTCCTATCAGGCCTTGCTATTAAAGTGCCCTTCCATGTTATCAGTGGCTTTCTTCAACAGTCACCCATTGCTTTGAGGGCTTTGAAGTCGCTTTTCTGTTTCATTTCAAAATGAGCACAAGCAATATTACAATCACAAGGCATGTGTTTGTTTTCAAAGGGACTGCATTAGCATTTCAAGGAAAGAAAAAAAACTCCCTAAAACCACCAGGTGATCACCAGCGCACTGCTCAAACCAGGCTGTGAAGTGACGAGGAGGAAACCTGCGCTCCCCATAATGAGATGGAAGTTCAGCAACAGCAGAGGGAATGTACATAAAACAGGAGGTGTGCAGAGCTGCATTACTATAAGGGCCATCGAATCACACACACAGTGTCAGGGAGTTGGCACTGCTGATTTTGCTGGAGATTCAGCAATTTAAGTAACTTAATCAAGTGTCGTAATTGATTGGAGGTTCATTTCCTCTCTTGGAAATCATTAAGGGTGGTCATCGCTTGCTAAAAGCATTTGATGCCCCCCACAATGGAACGCTGGCATTTCTCCCCCTCACCCACAGAGAGCCATGGCCAGCATGTGGCAGAGAGCACGGCTCTGGCCTAGTGGAGAAGCACGCTGTCCCTGGGAGAGATGGAGCCCCACTGGGAGGACAGCAGTCTGTCACAGTGCCTTCACCAGTGGCTGATAAGCTGCCTGGATGCTGGGGAGGGTTGAGCTGTGGGAAGCGGCTTTGTGCAGCTTCCACAATATCACTGAATATCCTGGGCTGAGAGGGACACACAACGATCGCCAAGTCCAATTCCTGACTCCTCACAGGAGCACTCAGAATTCAGACCCTGTGTCTAAGAGCATTGTCCAAACGCTCCTTGAACTCTGACAGCTCATAGTTGTGACCCTGGGCAGCCCATACCATGCCTACCACCCTCTGGCACAGACCCTGGTCCTTTAATATGCTCCCAAATGATTTCTCTTGGCTATAGGGCATAGGAAATCCCATCCCTTAGAATCTGACATAGCTAAAATGGGACATTTAGTCCACTGGAAAAGATTTTTAGCTTAATGGACGACACGGAAAATAGTTTTATTTTCAAACAGAATATAGCTGATGTTAAAAACTGATGTTAAAAAGCTGCCATCTTTGTAAACTGGAATTCCCAACTACCAAACACAAACATCCAGCAGGCAGATTTCTGCTGATCCTACACTTCCGTGCTATAGCTACACTATTGTGCCAACCTAGTGTAACTATGTTAATCAGCCAACTCGATTGCACAGAAACAACCTGCTACGTGCACAATATTCAACATACATATTGAGGATATTCTGTTTAAACAGGCAAAAACCATCTCCCAGCAGCAGGAAGAAAAGCTCTCACCACTATTTTTTTTCCATGCTTCACTATAGCAAAGACTTAAATACAGTTGCATTTGTATTTTGCACCTTGGAAAATATTTGTGTTTTAAAGTAGCGCATTAGAGCTTTGAGCCTGAAAACACTAATGCACAGGAGTAACTTTATTTATACATCAGGAATATTTTAGTCAAATGGTCTAATATTTGCAGAATCAGATTCTGAAGAATAATGTACTATTTTATGTTGTACCACCATTGGTGCAAAAATTAATGGATGCATTATTTAAATCAGGCATTTAGAGACAAGCTTTGCATCTTGGCTGTTTTTGCTATCATAGCATTGGATGAAAGAAGTAAATAAAGTCCGAGAGAATGGGAATTGAAAACAGGGGGAATGAGATGGAAACATATGACATGTTTGAGATGTAAGGCACACCTGCTTCAGGCTGAAATGTCCCACATTCAGAGCAAAGGCAATTTTCAGCCTTCCCCCTGACCCAGGATTTAGTAAAATTCTTGATCCGTCTTTTCACATCTGAAAAACCCTTTCATCCCTTCGGTCTCCATCAACCCTGGAGGTTAAGTCTTTCATTTCAGCTCTGATTATCACAAACGTTACTCTGTAGGAGTGGAGACCCTGGTTTTATCCAGAACTGGCCTTTGCATTCAGACTCAAATGCCTTTTTTTTTTCCACAGCACACACAGAACAATTTGTTTAATGCTCTCAATATTAAGTATGGCCTTCAGAGAAAACTCTTGAGACATTGCTCAGGCAAGGTTGTTTTAACCAGAAGAATGAACCATCTGTGACCTCAGCCAGGACTGTGAGCTGTGCCAGCTTCAGTCAGAATGAAGGTGTTGGAGGTCTACGAGCAGCAGCGCTGAAGGAAGCAAAGCAGACTTTTCTAGCAGGGAAATGAAGCATTTCCATACATAGACCAACAAGAAAATTGTTGAGCTAATTAGCCAAGTATATTCTGCCAGATGATATCCTACACACAGATACCCACATTTGCTTCTGGGACTGATCTTTGCCAGATCTTTTATTATCCAAGTAGCAGTTAGTGCCTCCACCGAAAGCACTTCATGACTCCTTTGGAGTTAGATTCTGACCCCAAAGGTGTGATACCCTTTCTGTTGCTGTTTCTGTCACTGTGGAGTAGCTGCGGTGGTCTCTGTAGCTTGGAGTCGATTTGGAGATGCGGTACTCTTGAATCGTTAAGTGCTTCCTGCTGTCATCTCTGTCATTTACTGGTAGCAGAATGAAACCTGTATTAAAAAAAAAAAATCCCCCATTTAAGCACTTAGCTAAATAACTTTCATCCCATCCTGTCACTTTATCCTCAATCCACTTTGTATTTCATGCCTGAGTCACTGAGCTGGGGAGACCTGCCCTCCTTGTACACCTCTGGGGCAACGCTTGGCTATTTCACTCAGCTGTGTACCAGGGAGTTCCCAAAAGCAGCAGAGCTGGTTGTGTGAGGAAATCAAGGGCAGAAATACCACTAAGAAGTAATGGCAGCCACTGCCCTCCACCTAAACTAGGACCTCCATTGCATACATTGTAGTGTCACAGCAACTGTGACTCCTTCCCAGGTTTCAGGTCTTCCCCAGAGATGGAGAAGGGAAAAAAGCGACCTCTGGACAGGAAGTTTTGTGCTCACCAAACTGGATTTTTACTTTCCTGAGTAAACAAAGTGCGGAGTATTTGAGAAACAGAGAGCTGAACTGTTTCACTTCCTTCATGGCAGGTGGTTTTCTGCTACGTAATGACTTGCAGGAGGTCGGCACCCTTGGTAAAGACATGCCCATCTCTGTTGTTTCTGTTTTAGCTCTCTGCCCCGGTCCAGATCCAATTCCTGCTACAAACACTTCTAGGTAAAGCTATGTTATGCATTTCCTGGTATACATATACTCTAACAGCTTTCGTAAATGGTATCTGCCTTTTCCTCCTAAATAGACCCTTTTTACACAATAACTGCCATGCATTTATGGCTGTGCATATTTAAATAGGTAAAAATGGAAATGCATCCATTGTCATACAGAATAACATTGCAGTCTTAAACTTCAGATCCATTCGGGATGATTTGCTAACATTTGGTACTCCAAGCTGAAGTGCCAAAATTGCCTGTCTCATGCAATTTTCAAACATTCCACTTGCACACAACTATGGAAAAATAGCTGTATCTCCAAAAGAGAGCAAACTTCATTTAACCTGTTTTACAAAGTACTAAATAGCTTTTCTATTTCAGATGAAGAGCAGTGAATATGTCCACTTACCAAGTACTCCCAATGCCATGTATTCCAAGTAGTTTTCAGAGATATTGTAACATACTACATTACTGTGATTACTTATCAAAACCACAGTCACATAACTTGGTACGAGGCATGAGCTCCAGCGGGAAGAAAATTCATTTCTATTGCTTTTAATTTCTGGAATAGTCTAAATAATTTCCATCAAAATTGTTTTGAAAGACTAAAACTTTCTTTAGGCTGCTTTCTGAACACAACTGTAAGCTGTTTTGCTTATTATTCAACCAAAAGCCGAATATCTATCTGTTGTTAGATTTCCATAATCCTAGGGCTGGTTCTACCTTCTGTAGTCTGAGTTTTCTGTCACACTGGAGTTTTTTTTAATAGACACAGGCAATTATTTTTCCTCGTTTAAAAATATTTACAGAGTGCACTTCATAAGAAGCACTTCATAGAACTGCTGTTTAATCTGACAGGTAAAGGGTGACTCCCTATAAAGTCTATTTGCCTCCATGAAAAACATGCTTTTTTGCAAAGAAAGCCAATTTCAGTGAATGCAAACCTGAATTACAGTGTAGGATGAAAGACTCAGCAAACCTTTTGCACTGGTGTCCAGGCTCAGCAGGGACTTTGAACGTCCACAAGAATTGTGATATTATTCATTAGTATTAAATATTTTCTCTGAACCAAGAACCATCCTTGTGGTTTGTAGGGTCTTAGTCCATTAACACAACCACAGAACACATCATTTGCGTTCATCATTTGCACAGAACAACCATTTTGATGTATACTACCTTATTCCTAGGATTTTGTGCTTTTCTTGTGTTGTTTGTAGTTGTGTTTCCACTATAGTTGTGTTTCTTTTGTAAGAAATAACAATGGCTTCTCAGTATAAAAGAGAATTCAGAAACCTGTGAGACTATGTTGCCTTGGGTAATCTCCCCAGATATCTGGGCTTGCTAAAAACACCACTTACTTGTGTTCTTTAAATTGTTTGAACCAAAGTCTTTTTCTCTTAAAATAATTGAAGGTTCCAAGTCAAATAGTCAAATAGTTACTAAGCGTCAATTGATTAATATGTGATACAGTGTGTTTTGGAACTGGATATGAGTAATTGTGTTGTCTTTTGGTTTGGTTTTTTTTTTTTTTTTTTTTTTTTTCCATAGACTTGTGTTGGATCTGGGTCAAAACCTTGGAAAATACGGATTTTTCTACAACAGAGGGAAAACGGTGTTTTGAATGGAGAATGCTTAATTTGTGAATATGACATAGTGCAGACTTCCTTGCCCTATTTTCAGCATTTGCCCTCTGGATTTGAACTACCAGGAGAACAATTTGTCTTGTGATGTTTGGTATTTCTACTGCTAATGCCAGAAAAAACTAAGGATAAAAAGGCGAAGGAAAATTAAAAAGATGCCACGCACAACTCAAACATTATGGTTAAATTTTTGTCTTCTTTCATTTCAGCTCCTCAGGTCTCCGTTATCAACAGAAAACCATGGCAGCCACTTTTGAAGATACCTATCCATGGTGTCTACCGAAACAACCAGCTGTGCCCAGGTGAGGAGCTACTTGAGTCACCTGGAGTCACAGGCTCTGAGCTGAGGTGGTGGCTCACACAGCCACAGGCAGACCGCTGGATCCCAGTTGGCATGTTTGGCACCAAGGCCAAGCAGGATGAACTCACCCCTAAGCACCACTGCTAGGTCTCCAGGTCTTTCCTACCTTGACTGTACATCACTTCCCATGGGAGAGTCAAGGCAGGGCCCTCTGAGGAAGAAAAGAGCATGTCCTTGCTATCTTCCACAAAGGAAGATCAAGCTGTGCAGCTGAGCCACCCTCTCCTGGGAAGGCCCTGAGATGAGTCTTGACGTCAACACGAGTCAATGGCATGCACTGTCAGCATCCCGGCTGTGTGAAGCTTCTCAGACGCAGCCACAAGGCTGGCTGAGAGCCACGTCTGAGAGAAATCTGCCTTTTACAGTTGAAGCAACAGTAGTTTTCCCCAGTGGGAAAGGAAATCAAAGAGAAATTTTGACTCATCTGCTCTGTGCTCACTTGTGAGTCGGGAGCGGTCACTGATGGCCTTGGCAGCTATATCTCATCACCAGCCTCGCTGATTTTCCCTGCAGCAAGCATTGCACAGGCGTGCGGCAGAAGGAAATCTCTGATCCAGAGGAGGTAGATTTGATGGAGGAGAATTGAATGAGAAAGATTATGGAGCTGTTGAAAGACACCTGGAAGTTTAAAAAACACTACTGATCTACCAGAACTGAATGAGGGCCAGCAAATACAAAAGCACAGTGGGACTGCGGAAAGATGTGTCCTCCACGAACCTCAGGCTTTCTTCGGGAAGTGGAGGTATCTCCTGTTACGCACACTATGGCTTGAAAATCAGCGGGACTTTTGCTCCCACCATAAGCAAATAGTGGGAGCTATTGTTAATAGGTGAACAGTTGGACTGGATGATCTTTTAGGTCTTTTCCAACCTTGGTGATTCTATGATTCTATGATTCATAAAGGACAAAGTACCTAGGCAGGATCTGCTGTCCAGGGACTATGGAAATTTTTTCCCTGTTTAGTTCCCAGTTGTTTAGGAAGAGTTCATGACCAAGCGCTCAGAAACAGCAAATGTTTGGCTATGCTTATGATAATCTCTCCCTCTGCATCAAAATGATGATGCATATTCTTCAGAGCTGATAAAGTTATGTGACTCTGAAGCCAAAAAATACGTGCTGATAGACTGAGGAACACTGAAGGCTTTTTTGGTTCTAGACATTTTGCACACATTCTCTAAGCTGTGGCAGGTTTCCAGTCTAACTCAATCCATACATTATTTCTCTCACATGCAGGTTCTTCTCCTTGCTATGTAAATTTTCTGGCCACCACTGAGATGTGGTGTGGGATGAACCTCATGGCATCAGCTTGGGTAGGGGTTTATAAACACATGGTAATTATGCCTTGATTTTGAGAGATTTGTTTTTTTTTTCATTTGAGTTCATTTGCAAATCCCTGAGCATAATTCAATTGTCAAACAGTTTTGTGCTGGTGGTAAGGTGGCAGGCAGGTTATAAAAATGAATTAGCAAGATTCTCATTTGCGGCAAGTAATTTGTTTCCACTGCATGTATTGTCAGGTTGGTAGAGAGGAGCCTTCCCAAGAAATGGGAATCAGATTTATCATCTCAGTTTCACAGGCATGTTCAGTTACTTTATTAGCATAGCATCACAGCATAGAGTAGAAAATCCAGCTCTCCTGCTGTTTTCCATTTCACAAGAGCTCCCTTCTTCCCTCACAGCAACCCTCCGTATGCTGGTCCCTCATAAATAGGAAATGGTGCTGGCATACTTTTCTAGGCAGAAAAAAAATAGATGTAACCTATTTAAATCTTTCACCTAAATCCTCTTGGGATAATGAACATTGGATGGGATAGGGCATGGCCATGTGAACAGGGCATAGATCTTGCATTGTTTCCCTGTATTAATCAGCATGTTCAGTCGTACTCTAACCAGAGTGATGGGGGCTGCACAGCTCTGTCACTACCAGAAACACATTTCTTCTCAAAGACACAAATTCACTTTTCTGTTTTAGCCATTAACTTACAGAGGAAAGGGCGCTTCTCTTTGGTCTGCCTTTTCAAGGCCCTGATTTTGGCCATTGCAGGGCATTCAGCTCACATTTGACATGTGGAATGTGGCACGTGTCTGGGATATCGATGGTTGTAACAAACTGAGATTCCCACACCATCCACTTATTGCTCTGTCATTTTTCCTGCTGCACCTGGAGATTGCTTCTTGTTTTCACTCAGATCATAGCTGGTGTCAAGAGTCTACAGCAAGTACTGGCTTGTAAAACCATGCTTATTCGGGAAGCTGTCCCTCACCGTGTGACAGCCACAGCTCTGTCACAGTGCCTCCATTGCTGCCAGCATCTTTTGCATTGAAAATAACACATCTGAAGCAATGAGGCCAGCAGCAGTCACACGGTCAGCGGGCTGCAGTGAAGCAGAGCAGATTGGCAGGAGAAGCACCGACTTGCCAGGCCACGGCTCTTCACAGCTTTTCAGGGGGAGCTTGTGACTTTAGATGTAGGACTCCAAAGGAAAGGTGTCTTAGAGTCAAAGAGATTAAAGCCACTTCCAATACTTTTGAGATAGTTTTCTACTTTTCCGCTCTCAGATTTTAAAAATGCTTAAATGGAATATCCAGAAAAATATCGAACCTGAAAAGTGCGATGGTTATAGAAGAGCCAGCAGCAGATGGAGGGGGGACCTGATGAAATCTTTGAAAGCCAATTAATGTTATAAGGATGTCAAGGTCTGGAGGAAAGTTTTATTCAAGCCAGTAATGTTACAAGCTGAAAATGCTCTCTGGGTAATGCAGACAGGAAGAGCTATAAACTGCTATCAAAACTGTGAGCTCAGAGACATTGAAGACAATCAGGAACATCCATAAAATCATAGTCTTGATACTGACTTAGCCTGCTGTGTACAACACAATGTACTGCGGCAGGTGCATGCTGGCATGCAGTCCCTGCTTTCCTCATTGGCATCTGCACCTTCCTGCTGTGTTTCAGATGCCAGCCTGAGGCCTATAAATCCCGCTGGGCATTTGCCTTCCAGACATACTCCACTATGGTCTGTGTAACCTCAAACATCTTATGGTTTATCTCACCCTTATCGCAGTTACCACATAGCTGTTACCACTGCTGGAAGAAGCAGCAATTTCAGGACTTACAGGATATGTTTTGATACCAACAGGTTGATTCTCACTGATTCCATCAGGAGGCAAGTTAGATGGGTTAACAAACTTGGTGCTGTCCATCATTATATATTTTTGAGGCTATGGAAAGTTTCATTCTACTTACAGCTTCTAATGCTTTTGCTATTTCATAACTTCAGCCTTTTGTCCAAACGATGTTTTTAGCCCTTACAGCTGCAGAGAAAAGCTTCTTGCAGAGGAAACTTTGAGTTCCAATGACTGATATGGAGACCCTGATGAGGGAGATTTGTTACAAACAATGAGTTATCTCCTTCTTACTTTGATTTTGTTCTATACTCAGTACTTCCTGAGTTAGACTATCCTGTTGAGTACAGCTGGCTACAGACAGATACTCTACTGTGAAGTTCATTTTTCTGTGACCCCACCCCAAGAGTTGCCCATTGCCATGCTGCACGGCTGAATGCTCTATCCTAGCTCCAGTGCCAAAGTGGACACTCTGAGTCCCTCTCCAGCAAAGTCAGCTGGCTTAGCTAAAGATGCTGCTCTAAGCTTATCTTGTTTGTGGGTTCAGCTCAGGATAACCCACAGCCCACCCACATGCTGTAGGATGGGCACAGCTGAAGGGGGAGCCCAGTGCATGTCCACACACCCATTGTTCGGGCTGTTTTGGGGTTCCAGATGAAGCTCTACACACAAGCTCTTCACAGCAGGGAGGTGATGCCTACATTTTTCCCTTGTGGATGCTGTAGTAAATTACTCTGAAGAATATTCTTCTAGCTCTCAGGAGAGCTTTTTAACTCTCTTGCTCTGCAGTCCATTATAATTTTGCTGTGGAAGGAGGTGGCAATTTCTGCAACAAGGCCATTGGATGCATAGCAAGACCTGGATGATGAGTACAACAGAAGGAAGGTGGTGGATGAACATCTTTGCAAAGCTTTAAAAATCAATTGATATTCTCCTTTCACAAAATGAAGGTGTTCCCCAGTCCGTATTTATTGATCATTCACGGTCACTGACACCTGGCTCGCCAAGGAGGGATGCGTGGGCACACGGTGCGCTCCCCAGCGCGAGCACTTAATGTGTGGGTAACCCGAGACGGTTAAATTGCCTGGTTAGCATCCCTTCTCACTCACCCCCTGCCATGAAGAGCCACTGAAAAGAAAGGAGACATGGGGAGCAGGAAGGGGGAAGGGGAGCTGCTGCAGGAGTTTTCACCTGGAAACAGTTGCTATAGGAACCAGCATCTCGGCGCCTCCGCTATTCAGGGAAATTTGCTTGCCCTAATAGCGAGTGAAGTTAAGTGGGTTACCCGCAAGTGGAAATGTTCAGCCCCTGCTCATCCCCATGGGATGGGAGCCCCCTGGGTGCGTGTTGAGAAGCGTCGGGGTGAGGGTCTCCCTGGCCCTGTGGGGAAAGTGAGGAGATAGGAAGAGTAATGCAAACAGTGGTGCAGGTGGTGGTCAGAAGGATGCTGAAGGAAATGGCCAATGGTGGGGGACCTTTGGGGGAGAGTGATGATGAGAAGAAGCCAAGAGATAGTGATAGAAATCAGGATTTGTAATGCAAAGGGGAAGGGAGAGTGTGTGTAAGCTCTGGAACAAATGGAGGTCTGGAAAAAGTAAGGGGAACAAACAAAAGCTGTAGGAGCGGTAAGTAGTGTGAGAGGTGGAAATCTTGGAGTGTGGACCGGCATTAGTGGAAAGTGCCTTCCTTGGTGTTAGTAATGTGTGCTAGGAGTGTGGGATGAAAGGCCTAAGCAGCAAGAGCAATGCTGTGGGTTTTGATACAATTTTGTTAGCTTTCATGATAGCTATTAGTTTCAGTTCTTGAGGCTTCATCTCGCTGGAAGGTGCGGTTTCATGCCATTACCCCATGGCTGGGTGTGCATTTGGGCTCAGTGGTGTGTGTGGTGGAAGTGAAGATTGCTGTTGCTGGAGCTTAGCAGCTGCACTTTGGAACAACTCTTGACCCTAGGTTTGTAGGAACAGCTTATTGGCTACCAGGAGTAAATGGTAGACAACAAGTTAATGACTTCTTCCCAGCTTGACAAGAACAGTAACTTCAAAACTGGTGCTGCTGAAGAAGCCTGTATGAGAAGATAACAGCACTAATCACTGCTCAGCAGTGATGGGAGATCGTAAGGCAGGAAGATTAAACAGAATTACACACAGGACAAATAAGTTCAGCAAAGCACTTAAGTTGCTGCCTAATTTTAAACCAGAACTGGTGTAAAGTATGGGCCAATTTGAAGTGATCAAAGAGAGAACAATTCTGAGATGGCTCAGCTGAGCGGTATCACTTAGCAGGAGTTCAAATGAGCGGAAGAAAAGTAGAGGAAAAACTTTAAAATGGTTCAGCGTAGACAACAGTGGGCGAACAGAGGTCAGGTGGGAAGTGTAGGGAGGTGGAACGGAAAGGGGTGGCAATGGGAGAGAATTATCATCTATTATGATAAATGACAAATGGATTATGGTAAATCTTCTCGATGGTCTATTTACACACTGCAAATCAACAGGGGTTGGAAAGTATTTACCATGTGATGTGCGTTAACTTCACAAATTAATGGTATTACCTTAAACAACTTCTGATAAATGCACCACTTCACAAAATTACACAATTTAAGTAAGGAAACCCAGATTTCACATGTCAGCTGATATAAATACAATATTGATATAATTGTATTTTTCAGAGATATGCATTAAAAATAGGAACAATGTAAATTGAGCAAGAGAAAAGCGTGTAGGTTACCACGTGCTGTTTGTGCACTGCCAAGAGAACTTTGGAAGTGTTTTTCCTATAGTCAGCTCTGCAGAGGCCTGCCACCATGCAGGACCTCCTGACCTCAACAATCAATTATGTATGTTTCTGGACAGGAATTTGCGCATAGTTTCATTTAAAAATATTATGTTGCTACTTGCCAGTGTTTGTTGACTAATCCTACAAAGAAATAAAGCAGAACACTTGGTAAAAGCCAGGAGCCAGTCAGGCTATCAGCTGACACACAGAGGACTGCTTTAAGTGATGGTGTGTGTTGAAAGAAGTGGTGGTGGTGGTGGTCTGCTCCCAGTCATCTATATGGACAACATGTTTCCATAAAGTACTGTTTGTGCTCAGTGAGTTGATCACTTTGGGCATATGCCGCAGAGGGATGGGAGATTAAGTTCAGTTTTCCAAAGCATCCCAGCACCTTATTCTTACTGAAAAGTGCGCCTAAGGAGGGATCTCAGCTCTCAGAATATTAAACTTACACGTTTGTAGAAGATTCCTTTAGATTCCAGGCACTGCAGTTTCAGGATGACTGACTTCAGATTATCTATGGCTCAGATTTATCAGAAGTCTGGGACAACCATTTCTCCCTTGACCATAACATTGGGTCTAAGCACTGAACTTCCAAGAGTGAGGGGCAACAGATTTTAAACAGCTGTAACACACAAAGGACAGGAGTCAAAAAACAAACCATGTTTGAATTACAGTCATTTGTAATAGAAAGATACGATACAAACAGTGAACGGAGGAAAAGTGGAGAAAAACATCTATCTTGCCAAAGTTCAAGCTAAAGAAACAGGCTGAGCTCTGGGTAAGGGTGAGAAAGACAGGCTGAAGAATTTTACTACTCTCAGAGCAAACACAGCAGAGAGGACAGGCTGTCACGTGAGAGAACTTCAACCCTTCAACCAAAACAACAAGGTTATCCTAAACCTCACCAGAAGGGAAAGTGCTTTTTCAGGGAGAGATGAAGGGAAGAAGAGATGATGGCTCTGGCACCTTCTGTCCCAGGAGGATGCAGGATTCTCTTCCATGGCTTTTTAAGAGCTGCATTCTCTTCTCCACTAATTAACTGCTGGCTGGATTCTCCTCCAGGAGTTATATTATTGCTTTGATTTCACCATCATCTTCTCTGTTTATTCTGGATGTTTTTTCCCCCTGTGCTGGCTCACCACCTGCCTTGGCTGCCTCCCCCATCCCCAAGGCTGAGGATGTAGGGATTCACCCACCCGTGCAGCTGGGGCTGGTTGTAACTGCTTTTTCAGCAGCTCAGCAGCATCCTCTGTACAACCAAGCACATATTCCCCTCGCAGCAAAGCATTTATTTGCTTCCAGGCTGCAGCTGTACCCGAGGCTGAAGCCTTTCCTGAGTTGACAGAAGTAGTCCCTTTCTGCAGTCTCTAGATTCAGGGCAAGTGCTACAGAATGGAAGAGACTTTTTCTGCTTTCCTTCTACCCCAGCATGTGTTATTTTGCTTCTCAGTTATAAATGATAGCATTTTATAATGGAATAGTGACCTCACTGCCTTCCCCAGGCACAACAATTAACATTACGATTGGGGCTGAGTAGCAGTATCCAGCATGTAGTGCCACGGGATATTTATCTTGAATGTGAACTCCTGGCTCCACTGAAAACCAAGCAGATTTCATCAGAATTGTCAGGATTTTGTCCCTGGTAACGTTGCTTCAAAACTTACAGCAGCTCAAAAAGATGAGTTTGGTGAAGTTCTGTTCACTCAGGTACATCCACACAGGCATGAAGTCAGTGCAAAAATGCCGGAGAGAAGGTCAGAATTATTCCACATTTCTTGGTCACTGTGTTCTAGCTTCTATCTCCCCATAGAACACTGTCAGAGGTTTGCTGTTTGTAGTCGGGTGGATGAGGATTTTCAATGCATTTTTGTCACAAAAAAAGAAATAGATCCAAGCCATTCATTCCCCTTGAATGAAAACTAAACTGAAATCTTTTCTTCCCTTGAAATCTAACAGAAAATTATCCTGATCGGAAAAGGATTTTCCAGTCCTTTCATCAAGTGAAATCAGGCTCTCAGGGCTAAGATTTGAGACTCTGTTATTTTTTTTTTAAAGGAGCCTGTCCAACAGGAGATCTTTGACAGGCTTGAAACACTGCAGCAACCTTTAATTTAGAGAAATTATTTCCAGTAGGGAAAGCGGCTGGTCATGTGCAGGACACAAATTAAGACCAACAACAACACCAACAAAAAAAACAACCAGAAATCAGGGTGCATGCCATCCAGGCTTGGCTCTGAGGCTGATTTGTGCCTCACCAGCAGCTGCTGAAATAAGGAGCTGCCCTGAGGAAATAGGTGTACAAACGGCAGGGCGGGTGCTTTTTTCTTTGCCTCTCACCTAAAGCCCTGAAACAACCAGTTGCCCTTGTAGTGTATGATTATAATAATTATTGGAAAACAATTGAAGTGTGATCAGGCGGGGAGGGCAGTAATTGAAATATTGACAGGTGGTTGCTTTGTGCTGAGCATCAGGTTTTAAGATCAGCTGTGCTCCTGACGGACTCCCACCTAGGATGCTGCTGATAAAGTCTTTAATTAGCCAAGGTATAGATTTTACTAAAGGATCTACAGAGAGATTAGAGCAAGTCTTTCTAGAAGAAGCTGCGTATGTAATACTTGTAATTTTTTATTAAGGAGTGCTTTAATACGTGGGGTTTTGTTCTTTTTTACATAGAACTTTATGAACATAAACGCCGTCTATCTTCTCTGATGATTAAATATTATTGACACATGATATTATCACAGTTGGGTGGTGCTAAGGTAATCACATCACAAAGACACAGGTAGGATGGGAAGAATTTAATACCTAGGCTAAGGATAAGAAGAAGTTCAACTTTTGAGATTTTTTTATTTCAGATGGAGTATTTTTTATGGCCTGGACAACAAATGTTGTGAATTACTGAGAAATTAATGACTTTTAGAAGTATGTATGTATCCAAACATTGTTTACAATAGAATACAAATGCAACGATTGGGTTTAATGAAGAAGAAAAACATGAGGGATGGGACAAGGAATTGGAGTTCACGTAGGTAAGTGCTCCTTACGCTTGGTGAATGAGGCTCCTACTTCAGCAGAAACACTTTTGCTGTTGCAATTGGCATTTCTGAGTTTGCTGATAAATATAATTGTAGGATGCTGATCTTCAGTAAATTCTTCAGTAAATGTTGCAAGTAATTGAACTTAATGGATTTTTTAACAGTCTATGTAACTTCTGCTAGCCCTACAATTAACAAAGAGATGGAAAGTGTCTCTGTGGTAACATTTATCAGTCCGCTTCTACTGTTTTCATGTTAACTCCATTAACAAATAGCAATATCCTTACTTACACCTTTGGAAACAGCATGAGAAGCTCCACTCTGGTATTGCTTCCCCAAAGTGTGTACGCATGCAGCCTCTGTGGATTTCTTTGTTGGGCCAAAGGGATGCAGCCAACAGGTCCTGCTGCGTGTGTGTATTCCCTGGAAAACGTAGTGTCAGGGGAAGGAAAATCTTTGTAGTTTCAGATTAATTTTAGCCTCCCTCCCTGCTGTAACTCTTGAGAGAACCATTTAGAAAAGCCAAACCCGATAGGGCTTTCCCTCTAGGAAATGCTCTTACCTTCTGAAATAAAATGCCCCTTGAAGGGTTTAATCAATGAAAGTCATTAATTTTTGTAATTTGGCTAAAAATACCTTCCCACATATTGAGAAACACCTCACTTTAGGTGAAGTGAAACTACCTGGATCTCAGCTACATCTTTTCCACTGAAGGAAAAAAAAAGTGTTCTAGTTGATTTGGGAAAATATTAGAAATTCTGCAAATCCTGCCTCCAACCAGAAAAGCAGGTTATTCACGTGAGAGGAGTTGTGTATTGCCCTGATTTTGTACCATGCCACGTGCTGAGGGACCTGACATGGGAGAGGCTATGCTGGCCTGCAGCCCTGTCCTTGCCACATAGCTGACCCCTTCACAGCTCCTTCTGTGCCTGGTGAGCTAGAGCAGAGCTGCCTTCTCGCTACCTGTGGTTTGCTCCTGTTTAGAAATAAAATTTGATCATCCAGCTTCTTGTTTTTTCATCCTCTCTTCAATCATTCTCTGAAGTATTTGGTTGGAAAAAATATATGAGAAAACAAAACAGGTTTGCTGGAGTAAAATCAGTCCCTTGTCTTGGGTTTGTTTTTTCTTATCTGTTTTGGTGCCAAACCCGGCAAAGTACATCCTCAGGAAAATTAGTTATGTAAAGCATGAAAACAGACAGGGCAATGTTTAAGAGCCAGGCAGCCTTTCCAGAGGCACCTTTGGTCATATAACTCCTGACTCATTTTCAGAGGGTCCACATCTTTGACTTAGTGAGAGTTACAGAAGCATAGGTTATTTGTTTGGACAGTTAACTTTAGTCAACACACAGCACAAAATTTCGGCCTCAGTGCTTTGATGGCAGCCTTCTCAGTGGGGAGAGCGTGTTTAACGCTGCAAGGTAAATGCTTGATTTCCTCCTCCAAACAGCTGATCGGCCTTGGCTCCTATTTGAGGGCACTCAGCAGTTCTCGCTGCTATCATACCTTCCTCTCAAGTCTTCTGAAAATACACAGAGCTAACTCAGAACGCCAAACAAGATGATGACTGTGGCAAATGTGATCTTTTGATGCGCAGTAAATCGTATCATTGCATAATGGAACCGTCAGACACAAAAGTTAAGTATTAGCAGAACTTATAAAAGCTTCCTGCGAAACATGTGGAGATCAGAATTATGGAGGAATAAACCCCAAAAGATTTCCAATCAATAAAGGAAAAAAAAAGAAAAAATAATTCTGAGATTTAGAAGCATTAAATGTATTAGAAGTTAAATGTGTTGGAAAGCAAAGACATCTAGGAGAAAAAAATCAATACTAAACTGAGTCCCTTGTGTCCACTCTAGAGAGCATCCCATTGAGCTGCAGTGATAATTTAGCATCCTGAAGACTGGACATAAATATAACAGTTCTGTTTTGTACCTGTGTAAGACCGGGAAATTCATATCCACCTTGATAATGATGTCTCTTTATGATCACGTCTATTTTTCTTTTTCATCTGTTGGTATATCTGTATATCTATCCATCTGTCTACCTACCTATCTACTTATTTTTCTATTTAATGAACAACCTGCACTTAAGAATGAGATAGAACATTGTTGGTAGTATTCTTGAAAGGCATTAACAGTGTTTTTTCTAAAGCAATAGCTCCCAGACCAGCAAAGGAGGTAGACAAGGAGAACCCTGACCTAAACAGGAACGGTGAGGAGGAAGCCTACAGCTTTGCTGTAAGGCGGAGGGTGCTTTGGGGTGAGGGCAAGGGAAAGCGAGCCTCACCTTCCCATCTCCTCCTAGCCCCCAAATCTGGGAAATCAGCATCAGATTAGTTCCAGTTTTTCCATTCTTAAAAGCTGGGCTAGATCACAGTTGCCTGCTGCCATCTAACATACTGTACATACATTCTGCAATACTGTATTAATATAGTAGGGGTCAGAGCATTGCGATCAGTACTTTTAAAATGACAACAGAACAGTGTCAGCTTAATGACTCTGGTGGCTTAGCACCATTCAGCTCTGCTGACCCAGCCCTGTGGCCTATACCAGTCAGCTTTGTTTCTCTGCCTCCCTGTTTTTTGTGTAATCGCTTGATTCACCCATGTCTCGGCTGCTGCTGAAAAATGCATTCTCCGTACCTAGGAAAAACCTGTATAAATATTCTCAATAAATAAATAACAGTTGTCATTTTCAAAATACGACAATCTCCAGTTGCCTGTGCTTAAATTGAATGACATGTCATTTATCCTAATAGATGTGAATGCACGTATAGTACATATGAGTGAGTCACCTAATTCTCATTCACCTCAGCCTTGGTCTCAGTTGGGGGCAAGTGCCTCTAACAGGGTTTGGATGGATCAAATCACAAGCAGAAAAATCTTGGTCAATTATAGACGCCTAAGGCTAAAAGGGAGGTGTCTTTTTCTCTTCTTCTTTTTTTTTTTTCTAGTCCTTCTTAATCTCGCCAAGCACAGAATGCCCCTCCTATCCATAGGCTTACTGAAGGAGAGAGTCAATCTCTGATCTGTGGAATTTCTGGGAATATCTCTTCCCCCTGTAATTTAACATGACTCAATTCTCCATCCTGATAATACAAGCAGTGAGAAAAGCTCCTAATCCTATTGGCATACCCTCTTGTCAGCACCTCTTTATTTCACTGCTTTAAAGGCTCAACATGTTTTGATTTACAATAAGCACTAAGATAACTGCAGGTGCCCTCTCTAAAAGCAAGGTTAACTCACCTGAGATGAATTCTTTTATTGCAAACAAAAGCAACACATGAGCAGGAAATACAATTAATACAGGTGTTTCCCTGAAACTTAGCAAATGCCATTTGTCTTGAAATGACATAAATCCCCATTACATAAACAGGCCCCAGAGGCTTGATTTGTATTATTTCTGGAGAGGAAGGATTTAAGCAAAAGATAAATGGAGTGGCGATGGTGGTAAGAAATCCTTGTATTTACAAGGCATTTATTTGACAGTAAAACTACTGGTGTGTTATTTTGTGATTGTATTTAAAAATATGTAAATGTTTTAGTAGAACCAAGAAAAGCCAACCTAGGTGGGATTTCCAAGTTAACTCATTTTTGCTGGTGATATGCCACATCTTGTGTATTTGTAATACACCACACAAGCATTCACACTGATGTGCAGCCCTCCCAGCGACTCGCTGCTTGCTGGTATTAAGGTTGTATCCTCATAAGCACACGGTGCTGTGCGGCCTCAAATGGGTATGCATTGGCTGCTATGGGAGAAACACAGCGCATGATGAGCCTAAGCTTTCCCTTTTTGGGGAATGGTGCTCCCATATGGCATATGACTCTTCAGAAATGACTGAAAAAGGCAAGTCAGAGCCTTCTACAGAAAAGAAACAATGGTTACCTTCAGTGGTTTTAGCTGTATTACAAGGAACTGGAGAACAGGGTACCTTCTGGACAAAAGATTTGTAAGTATGTTGTGAATGTGTTTATGAGGAAGAACACCAGGAAGGTAACAGCCTGCTAGGTAAAGTTTTAATGTCAAATTTCTTTGGTTCTCTTTCCATCTCCACTACTGACTTATACTGAGCAATCTTAGCAAGCCACCCAACTTCTCTGTGACTCTTCATTGCCCTACTTTGCTTGTCTAGATGGTTTTTCACTACAGGAAGTCTATGATGTTCCAGGTTTTTTTAAATCCAGCAGCTATGGTGCTTCGATCAACCATCTGTATTGCATGATTTTCTGAGATAACGCACATAATTCTCCTCAAACTATGTACTTCCCTTCCTTTTGCCATTACCATTATGAAGCCTTATTTATAAAGAGATACAAGGAATGCATAAAACTATCATAGCTGCTTACATCTAAAAAGCCAGTTCATGATCATATTTCAATTATAATTTTTCTTACCTATTTCTTTCCCTTGTAATTCACATATAACTGCTTAAAGATACAATCCAAAATTACCCAAAACAACAACAACAACAAAAAAAGTGGAGAAATAAATCATAACGCTTAACGGAATCATCATACAATCATGCAATTATGTTGACAAGTACATTACACCGTTTTAGATATTCATTAAATCATCACCAAATCATAGAGTCATGGAATTGCTTGAGTTGGAAGGGACCATTAAAGGTCATCTGCTTCAACTCCCATGCGAGGAGCAGGGACACCTACAGCTCAGTCAGGTGCTCAGAGCCCAGTTCAGCCTGACCTTGACTCTCTCCAGAGACTGGGCATCCACCACCTCTCTGGGAAACCACCCTTATTGTAAAAAAGCTTCTTTACATTCAGTCTCAATCTCCCCTCTTTTTGATATTGTTCTATCAAAACAGACTCTGCTAGAGTCTGTTCCCTTCTTTCTTATAGCCCCCCTTTAGACACTGAAAGGCCACTCTCAGGTCTCTCTGGAGCCTTCTCTTCTCCAGGCTGAACAGCCCCAGCTCCCTCAGCCTGTCCTTCTAGGAGAGCTGTCCCATCCCTTGGATCATTTCTGTGACCCTCTTCTGTGCTCAAACAGGTCTATGTCTCTCCTGTACTGAGGACTCCACATCTGGACACAGTACTCCAGGTGAGGCCTCACAGTACAGAGCAGAGGGCAGGATCACCTCATTGACCTGCTGGTCACACTTCTTTTGGTGCAGCCCAGGGTACAGCTGACTTTCTGTGATATGAGGGCACACTGCCGGCTCATGTCCAGCTGCCATCCACCACTCCCCCAGGTCTTTTGGCAGGGCTATGCTCTACCCTTTGCATCCCTCATACTGTACTAGCGGGAGTTGCTGTGAAATCCAGTATCCTCTCTTTATTCATCCGAAACATGTTTGACAAGTGTTTCTGATCCTTGCCTTTTAACTAATGAGGCTCTGATTTCCCATATTCAACTAAGCCAATACTTTTCAGTTTGAAGAAATCAAAGGGATAAATCTTTACCATTCCAGCTCTCACGACTCCCCAGGCTTGAACATACTCACAGTATGTTGTACTGTACCCCAAATGTCCTCCATTTTCCACTGGGTCATTAGGTGTCAGAAAAACGCTAGACTAGTCCCTTTCCCCTGGAAATTCAGGATTTAGTCAGACACCTACAACCCCAGTCTGCCGACACTGCCTGCTCCAGGAGTGACAAGTTGACATGGCTGTATGCTCAATTAAACCTGCTCTTCCTTTTTAAACAAGTGCTTTCGATGTCTAAATTACGTGCAAGTTTTCTTGTGCACTTTGACTACATTAAACTTGAGATGTCAAAGTTTGGCTGCAAACCTTAACTTGGTTATTTGGAGATGGAAGACTTACACAACTTTTTTTTTTTTTTTTTTTTTTTTTTACAAATACTGAAACTGAGTAAGAGTTGCAGTAGAGTTTCTTTTCTTTTTATGGAAAACACACAGCTTCCCAGGGAAAGAATTCTAAAACACGTGATGTGTAAAGCAAGGTATAAAAGCTCTACTTTCCGGAAGTCTCAAGAGCAAGGAATTCCAGCTGATGTCAGCTGGAGATGGAGAGTCATTATCTGAAAACCTAGTCCTGACGTTCCACAGAACTTCCTTTCAAAACATCACTAACCATCCAACACTACACTGCGATGGCAGGTGCTGTATTTTCAAGTTAGGGCTCTTCTCTTATAATAAGACTCCCATGAATGGACTTTTTCCTTCATGTAGAACCCCACTGAAATCATCAAAGGATTTGTGTCTGAAAATGTAAGGGTAATGATTTGGTAAAATTATATTTAGGGCTGGCTGGCTGGCCTGTGGATGTAAATGTCATTCTGGGGAAAAGAATGGGATGTTTTGCTAAAGAAAAGTCACTTCTGATATTCTTTGGAGTTTTTTTTGTCAGAAGGAGAACTTAGCACAGCAGAAGCAGCAGGTTTCTCCTGATATTACCATCTCTTCCTAGGGTACTCCTAATTCTTTTTTTTTTTACCAGATCCTGATTCTCATCTAGTTTATCTCCCAGTCAAGTCAAAATGAGTTTTACTATAAAAGCTTGATATTATTTAAAATCACACCGAATAATCTCTCAGAAGTTATAAGGGGAGTTGCTTTAATTCTAGGGAAATGCAGTATCTACACTCCAAATGGTCAGGATTAGATATAAACGCTCTACATACAGATAGACAAACGCTCATTTGCAAACAGAAAGAGACAGCGTTACCAGGTGCTGGTGCTGTTGAGCTGCTGTGGTAGACTTGGCATTCTCATCTCATTCTTGCTTGAAAGTCCAATTGTGTTTGCAATTGTTGCTCTGATTATTTAGCATAGCACAAAGGTAATATTATTCTCCTTGTTGTTATACGAAGAGATGTTTCTTAGGTGAGAGATAAACAGATTTCCTTCCTTTTAAACAGTCTTCTCCCCTCCTCTTTGTCTCCATCTATAAGGCAAAATGTATGCTAAAAAGCATCAGTCCCCTTGTTTTTCTAGTTTTAAAATCATGTATTATGACAGACCTTCTACCCTGCTTTGATTCCTATGCCAAAGTCATGCCGTGCGCTGCAAGAGCAGACAATACGTGGCAGAATCCTGCTGGGGATTTTCCTCCAGTGGCAGATTTCCCAGGCATACAGGAGAATTCTGGCCAGTGCCCATCTCGTTTGCTCCTGCTGCCTCCCACATGGGGTGGGATGAGGCAGGGATCAGGGTGTCCCAGTCACTGAGCCACTGCTCTGCTGAGTGTAGCATGGTGGAGCTGTGGTGAAGCAGAAGGATGGATTTCTTCCCAGACCCCATGGTCTCATTGGGTTTTCAAAACAAGGTCCCCTGCCTGTCTTTAAATGTATTGGGATTTTTCAAGCTGAATGCAATCACCTTCCTAGTAATCTCTGCTTACAGCTGAGATACCCATGCTGCCAAATTTCCAGTGTCTGCTGAGAATGCTGGTGGTTAGACACCAAGGCGATAGACGTCATATAACAGCACTCAAAGATGAACAGATGACTAGAAAGCACCCTGTATTCAGAGCATGCAGAGAAAGAGAGGGAAGAGGCTGTAGGTTGCTGGCACTATTTTCATAATTATAAGTAAATAGGCTTTTAGCATCAGCAAAGCCCCCATAATCTAATACTAGTAATCTAATCAAAGAGCTTGTGAAAAACAGATTCTATATCCATATGATGATGTGATGACCTATAAAATGATGATAGATGTTTCTAGTTGGCATTGGTAACTAGGAGAGAAAAACACATTTGTTGTGTGCATTATCTGAAAATATAAATAACACTGTTCCAACTGCTCATCTGCCCACAGACTCCCGAGTTCCGTTTGTTAAGTCTGTAGATCAGCTGGATACAGATAAATGAGGAAATTGAAAAGCATTAGAAAAAATGCAAATCTTTAAAACACCATTGCTGAAGGCCTATGCTGGTTGAAACAGCTCTACTCCCATCTATTTTCTCAAATCCAGACAATATCAGCAAAAATATTTGCATCAGAGTTAGCAGTCCTATCCAGCACATCAGAAGCCAGCCAAGACTAGAAGAAGTGAAGGACCACCATTTCACACTATACCATCTTTCACCTTTGAACCAGGTCTTCTGCAAAATATATGTATTTTAATATGAAACATTAGATCTCAAATTGTTATTAAGAAGACATGTTTTGTATATGCTTCTGTCTCACACACCAAGTGGTTATACTAATTCATGCATTGTTCTAAGACAACAGATACTGTGTTGGTATGAAACTAGGAAACTATTAATGAATTACCTCCATAGAGATTTCAAAAAAATGAAATAACATATTGAAACAATAATGAAAAATATACTATAGGATTTACAGTCTTACCTCAAAGTCAGCTGGGGTTCAGATTAAGGAAGGATGGATTATATCCATGTGAATTGTATAAGGTCTTTATAAAGTATGGGGTACATGTTTAGAGGTATGGAATATTTCAGTGTTTGTGTTAAATCCTCTTCACTTCTCTGCTCCATAGTCACATCCTTTCTCTATTCTGTTAGCTGGAAAAAAAAAAATCCCCACACAAACTTTAAGTTTAGGAAGAAATCGCTGCTATCCAGCACCATGCAATTAGCATATATGAATAAGAAATGAGTTCCTGCTGCTCTGGACCATTGTTAATCCATATTGATGGGGTAGAAAACATGACATCAACTGTAAAAATCCAAGAACATTCCTTAAAATATTCAAATGATGTGCCTGGCCCTGTATTCATTCTGCATCTCAAATTCTCACTGACTTTGTGGGTGCCTGGAATGCACAAGGAATGCAGGATTAGGTACTTGGGTACGCGTGGTATGCCTACCTTGACAGCAAATACAGCTTTTGATTCTGTCTGAAATTCCACAAGACAAATATTCAGGTCAAAGGAACTGTACAAAAAATACACACAATTTTTGTACAGCTGCTATTTGCTCTGGGCCATATGCCACCATGAGCTGCATGGGGCTCTGTTTTGCTGCTGCTGAAGTACAGCGTGCACAGTAAGCCCACACCTGTTTTTTCTTTTAACTTGTTTTATTTTTTTACAATCTGCATACAAACCAGTGTCACACAAACTTGTCTTTATTTGATCACTTGTAATGACAAGAAAAAATATCATTATTCTGGTACAACCTACATGATGATTGAGACAGTGAGCAACTACTCATTTTCTCAGATGTTCTTAAGAAATAGCACTGAGGAACTGTTGAGGGACTTGCTGAGTAAGACTCAGGAGCTGTCTCAAGTGATGAACATTATAGCTGCCCTGAGGTTGGTCTTAAATGTAATTAAAACCAACGTTAGTGCCTGTAGCAGTAGAGGGAGAAGTAACATTGAGAGACTGCAATCACATTTACCATCCCTTATCTTTTTTTATCCTCTTCCGTGAAGAAAGTCACCCCCTTTCAAGCCAAGAAACTGTCTATGTGAATATTAGCCTCCATTAAAAAACAACAACAAATAAAAAACAAAAAACTTGTAAAAATAACATAATCCATATATGAGTTCAGGTTTGTCTGTGACAAAACATCTGAATATCTCTCAGATCTCCAAAGAAATCTATCTGTCTAGTTAATGTCAGACCACCATGGCATGGGCTGGCTCAAAAGCTTTCTCTCAAAGCCCATTTACTTAAATTGTGGTTCGCAGACTGTTGACCTTCTCAACTTTAATGACATCTTCTGAACCATCATTATCGATAGGGGAAGTGTGTGAGCCATTTCTCACCCAACAAATAAAGGCTCAAAAGTTTTGAGCACAAGCTAGTCCTTTACTTTTCAAGATCAATCTTCTACCCCCAAAAGTCAAAGCCATTAGTCCATTTTAGGATTTACAGGCTGTGAAATGTCATTCTAGAAAGAACATCAATTTTTGAGTTATTGGAGTACAAAAGCTGTCTTATAAAGGTATCACAGTACCAATGATAATAGCTTTGGCAAAGACCTTTCAGGTCACCTAGTCCAGACCCTGGTAAGGAACAGTTACAGTGACCTTTTGTATCAGCCTTATTTTGAACACCTCCAAAATGATGCAACTACACAACTGAAGAGTTCGTTCCACACCTATTTCCTTTTCCTGTAACTTCAATTTTCCTTTCTTTAGAGGTGAGATTCCTGTATTTCTTCATTAACTTTAGCAACAGCTTACAAAGTTTATCTCCTGAAATCTTATCAGTTTTTCCTGTAGATGAGTGGATGATCTAGTTTGGATATCCAGCTGCACAACTGTTGGGTTTCTCAACCTTAATCAGGCTGTTTTCATTTGCTTATCATTTTGCCAGGCTTAAACTATTTGAGCTGACGTTTTTCTGTCTCCAGCTGATTTCTTTGAGGGTACAGAACTGCAGCCAAAGGATCCAACAGTTTCCAAAATCAACAATAGGAAGAAACATAATATTAAGATATTTGGGTGACTTTTTTTTGGCAGAGAGGTTTTAAAATTGGGAGGGACCAATTTCTGCGGAAAAATACAATCTTTTAAACAGCACGGAAACCTGTTCAATATAGTATTTGGCTCTGGAAAACGTGTAAGGTGAAAGGAGTAGGTTGGGACAGACAATCTGTCAAATCAATACCGAACAAGTTGAAGACTGACGGTCTTTGGGCAACAGCCTGCCTAGGAAGTGCAGCTGAGCATTATGTCACTCGGCTCCAGGAAAAACAGTGCTTGGTAGTTCTTACTGGCTCTGGTGGGAGACCAGGCTAAGTCTCAAATAACTTTTCTGCAGGACAGCAAAAAGAAAATGTCAGTTTTTTTTCCAAGGGAGAAAGTAAAATCTTTAACTAGGAGTCTTCATTTTGAATGGGGTTTCTTTTCCTTTTAGTGAAGCCCAGTGAAGACTGCAAATCCTCATTGGATTATACTTTTAGAATATGTAGCTAACTTTTTTTTCTATCATATTTAAGAACCACACTGAATTACAGCTGAAAACTCTGGATAATCAGTTTCCTGATGCATTTCAGTGTTTTCTTCTTCTTGCACATCCATTGCAAAGCAGAGAAATGCCACATTTAAACCTATTGTGGAAAAGGAAGAAGAGTCTGGAAGGCCTCTGGGTCTTGGGATTCAGAGCTGCCCAGGCACAAGGGCGCACAGGATCCTGCAGGCAGGGCCATCTTCCAGGCCTCACATGCCAGGCCTTAAGGCCTTGGGCCCGGTCTCCATCCCAAACAGCCCCATGAAGTCTGGGGAAGATAGGTGGGAGCCATTTTCCACCTGCTTAGTTCCTAGTTGCTATGACAACCCACAGAACATACTGATCTAATCCAGCTCAGTAGCCCTGGTGACAAAAGTGTCACATGAGATGTTTTGTCAGGCAGTATGTGATGCTAGGCCTCATGGCCCCTTGTGTCGTGAATATCAGCCATAGGCATATTGCCTTGCTCAAAGCAGTCAGTGCACGGGGTGAATGGCTCATTCCTCACACTCTGGGCTGCCTCCATGAACCTTTGCTTCCTAATACTTCTGCACAAACTTGGGATGAAGTCTGTGTAAAACTATTTTGTTTCATTCCTTGCCCCTTTGCTGAGATAGCATATCCTTTCCTGCCCATTTCTTTTTTTTTTTGTCTAACATTTGAAAATGATTGAATAATTTTCTCAGACTCTTATCAAATTTCTTGCCTAAATGAACTACTTCATTAGATATTGCATCCCCTGCTTTGTGGGGTGGACTGTGTTCAGGAAGCAAAGCAGAGCCTAACTCTTTTTTTTCAGAGGTGTGTAAGACCAAAGCACAACAGAAACTATCACATAGTGTCTTTTCCCCTGGTGTATGTAGTGGATTTTCTTCTCAGCAGACCTCAGTCTTTTTAATGTGTGAGGGGAAGCGGTAGTTTCTCCCTGTGTGCAAGTAGGTGGGAAAATTGTCATTGTTTTATCCCACACAACCTTTGTCCAGGACATGTGTCAGATGCAATAGATGGGCCTGCTGTACATGTATTCCACCCTCAGTCTGCCAATTTTTTTTCCCATGTGCAGGATACGAACTGGGGAAATGAGAGCCTCTTTGGTCATTGCAAGATATTGGCTCCTAATTTGTGCTGAACAGCACTGTTTCTGAGGGCAGGTGATTGCTTTGAATGACTCTTGTGATGTTTCTTTGGACTTTGAAAAGTTATGTTTTTCTTTCAACTTGGGGCATTTTACCACCTTCTTGCCCAGCAGCTTGGCTGGATTTCTTGCTTGTTATGACTCCTATACTGGAAACATTTGCTTCCTTCATTATTTTCCAAGTATAAGTTATCAAAGCAATATAAATAATTCATGAGCATGCCTGCCATGTGTAGGAATAAATTGTACTTGTGTGAGAGGAAGAGTTCAGAGGGGTACAACAGTTGTAACAAATGAATGCAAAAGACACTAAAACTAGGCTGGATTTGTGGCTAATTTCTAACAAACCAATAAAATGTGAAGGAGAGAAAGCAGGGGAAATGAGCAGGCAGCGATGACCTAACCTGGAAGTAATTTCAGACCAGGACAGCATGTGTGTCCACAGCCTGAACACATACTGTTTCCCAAGTTGCCAGACACTTTGTGACCACCTGCAGCTAACTATGTTGCTGGTGAACTTGAGGCATGTTTGAGAAAGGCGTGAGTATTCTCTTTCCCTCTAGTCCACTGGAAGCTTCACCCTGGCTCTAGGAGACTCCCCTTAAGCCCTTCAAACAGATCAGGACCCAGCTGTGCTCCCTGTCCTGATAGGCAAGAGTTGTGTGTGATACATCTGAGGAGGACAGTGAGCCAGTTGTGCCTCCTTTGCCCTGCTCTGGTGTCTGAAGGACCAGAGGGCAGACAGCCCATGGGGACAGCTCTTTTGGCTTGCTGGCTTGGCTTTGAGCAATGCTGTCCCAACTGCCTCCTGCTTCCAGCATGGCCGGTGTTGTGTTCACCTCCTGACAAGAGGTCTGGAAAGACAGATAAATCAAAGCTAATGCAGAAAATTTGGCCCACTGAGATTCAAAAGAGAAACCTTCAACAGCACATGGACTTCAGTGCTAAGGCATGTGCAATGTGAGTTGAAGATGCCAAGATAAGCTTAGCCTTTTCCGGTTATCAGTATGTACATCACCTCTGACATTGTTTGACAAAAACATGTTTTATAAAACAGGCACGTTCCTTTTCCACAGCTCATAGAGATACAGAAACTGAAATCATATTTTATGAATGGAAAATGAAATTAGCCTGAAATTACAGTGATAAATGTAGCTTTAGAAAATCTTAATTCACTTCAGTCAAGTGATTAACTTCTGCCACTCCACTGTGCTCAGTTATTGCAAAGTCATTTGGTGACATTAAACAATTAAACTTTAGACCTGGGAATAATTTTGCAAATCTTTATAGAACCATAAAGTTCATTATTGTTTTACATGCTTTGGATGAAATATGGTGCGTAGCTCCAGCTGTTTACTCTAGCATAAAGCCAGCCTCTGGATAGAAAATGATAAGGTCTGGGCAAACGACCAACTCTCAGCTGGTCCAGCTCTCCCAAATGGCTATTCTGTGCAGAGCAGAGAGCTCCTTTGTTTCTCATCGTGAAAAGTTCCTGGAAAATAGTTTCTACTACAATAGTCTGACCAGAATGATAACTGCAGGCAACAGCGGTCAGGAACAATCCTAGCAGGTGGACAGGCTCGGCTGGAGCCAGCTCCTTTGCCAGTGTGCTCCAGTCAGCGGGGCAGTGTTTGTGAGGCTGCAATGCGCTCACCTGAAATTCAAAGTGCTTGAAACGTAGGCATTTTAACTTTGCTGCACAGTGTTCAGCCTGGTTCCTTTCTTCATGTCATTACTCCACCACAACAGGAACGTTTTCATTGTAAATAGCCCTATTTCTGAGGAAGAAAACTGGGGCCCGTTACAAGGAAAATTGTTGCTTTACTGAAAACACATGTGAAATGTCATGATTTCTCATTTTTTCACAACCAAATTACCATTTTGTGTGACACGCAACAAAACCATAACACATGTAGGGGTGTGAAAATGGGTAATAACACAGTAGAAAAATGCAGTGAATGTTCTCAGCAATTTCTCAAGACCCTGCTCTTTTAATAGAGTTGCTTTAATACGGATTAAACTAACGAGCAATATGTACTGGATTTGCCTCACTTCCTCGTTGACAGTAAGGACAGCTAGCTAGTATGACTGATATTTGTATTTATGTCTCTGCTGTTGAGTTGTCACAGATTTGGAGACACAGGCTTCTTCCTCCAAGTGCTGGGCATAGGCAGTAATGGAGCTGGTGGCTCAAGGCACATTCCCTTTTGGTCCCTTTTCAGCCTCAGGGCTGCACTGTGGCCCAGGAACTGATTTTTGCAGCCTGCAAGAGCTAATTCTCAAGCAGAAGCTTATTGCTTGCACATTCTGCCTGACAAATGTTATTTATAATAAGCTGCAAGACTCCAGAGGTGATACCAGCGTGGCAACAAATCGCTGCATGACAATACTACTTACTGTAGCAAGAAACAGCTTTCTCTGTGACCGCATTTCTAATTGGGCTGTAAGAAATAGCATTAGAGCAGTGGTGTATAAGCAAGAATCATATTTGCATGAGGCTCATGGCTCACTGTGGCTCATCCAGATACCACTTTACAACTTCAGTCATCAAATCAGCAGAACCACAACAGGCTCTGGTACAAGCCAAAGGGGAAAGTGCCATTGTAAAACTGAATACAGCTGCTTCCATAATAGGACTAATTGCATATTGCATCGCAGAGCTAAATTAGTAGTGAAAACAGTTATAAAACCAACAGACAGTGAAACATGACTCACTGAGGAATTGCTGCCAGTTCGGCGAATTCTTATTGGCCCCAGTTCAACAGCCCACACCTGCATTTTCTGAATGGTAAATATATAATAAGGCATAATTACTAGAAAAAATACGCAGCACTCCAAATGTGACAACACGCTACTTGTTTATTGGGATAGTGAATAGTATAGAACAAGTTTGACCCAAAGTACTTCTGAGCCACCTGGGGTCACGGTGCAGAGGGGAGACGGACAGTGAAATCCTGAGTACCTAAGCCACGAGGAGCTACCTGCATTGGGGCTGACAGCTGCTTCCAGCTGACATGCTGAAGTGGTACAAACCTCCTTGTGCTACTAAATTAAAGGAGGGTAAAGAGGAAGAGAGCATAAATAATAATCACCATTAAAGAGAGAAAAAAAAGTAAAATCAGGTATTTATAGTCTAGCTTAAATATTCAGGCTGCAATGACTTGGGATATCTCAGCTGACTTTACTCACAGTAATAGCTCTCTCAATACAAAACAGATGGAAAAGGCAAACTTTGCCTGCTTCTGCTGCTCATGGTCCCTTTCTCCTTCTGTATCTGGAGCAGCCCTGTGAGCACTGCAGTCACACAGACTCCCCAGGCATGGGAGTCAGACCTCAGAGCAGTGAGTGCAAAGCCAAGATCCTGCATGGGCACACCTTGGTTCCCTCAGCAGCTATGCCTGTCCCTGCCTGTTTGCTGATCAGGTAGAACAAGGAATTACTTTACCTTTTTTCTCCTGGATTTTGGGTTTGGGTAATGCTGCTTACTAATTTTGGATAATTCCAACAATGCACAGAAAGCCTGGAGGAGTGTCCTTCTGATCAGGCAGGACTGATGCTGCTTCACTCCACATTTTAGCAGGATCGAGGACTTGCTCAATGTGGTCATTTTAAAAGGACTGATCTCTTCTTCTATTTAGAAATTGTGTCTTGGCAGATTTTTAGTATCTCCCATGTCCAGCTGGGGTTTCCAGGCAGCTGGGAGTACTAACAGACTGGCAGCCATATCAAATCAGATTTACTGTGTGTATGCTGAACTGCATGTAGGCTGGAAATACCATAGAGGATAAGGTAGATCTATGTATGTATGGAGTAAGACAACCAGCTAAAACAAGAGGAGCTTTCTTGCTGACACTACAGGGCCAGAATTTCATTCTCCATTTTAATACAACATTTTAAGAAGTACGGTTTTGCCCATGGCAGTACAATTTGGGCTTGTTGTCTACAGTGGTTTTTTACTTCAAGACATCCAGGTTCAAACACATGTTATGGGTCTTTGTTCTGGTCCTACCTCCATATATTTTCCTTTAATTTTCATGAACACGATTCTGGGGTGTGTGGAGGGTTCAGATAATAAGATCATAGAACCTTCACAGTTGGAAAAGGTCACTAAGATCACCCAGCTCATTGAGTTTTATGCTGAAGCACTGCATAGAAACCAACATTCTCTGAGCTCTGAATTAAAATTAAAACTTTAGAGGGAGGGAGGGAGGGAGGGAGGGAGGGAAGGAAGGAAGGAAGGAAGGAAGGAAGGAAGGAAGGGAGGAAGGGAGGAAGGGAGGAAGGGAGGAAGGGAGGAAGGGAGGAAGGGAGGAAGGGAGGAAGGGAGGAAGGGAGGAAGGGAGGAAGGGAGGAAGGGAGGAAGGGAGGAAGGGAGGAAGGGAGGAAGGGAGGAAGGGAGGGAGGGAGGAAGGGAGGGAGGGAGGGAGGGAGGAAGGGAGGGAGGGAGGGAGGGAGGGAGGGAGGGAGGGCAACCTGGAGCGTAAGTCCAACTGAGGACTCAAGTTATTTCTGTTTTACTGGTGAGAAATTGAAGTGCAAAACAGAAACATGTACCCAAGCATTTGCACTTAATCTGCACATGTTAAATATTAGTATTTTGTTGTATTCAGTGTCAGGTTTCCTCCTGCTATAGATGCATGCTTGTGTTGAAGACACACATCAGTAAAGCCATGTTTCTCTGGTAAACTTTCAAGAGCTTAAGCATAAAAAACATTAAGCAAGTATCTATGCCAAGCTTTGGAAGACATTCAGAAAGTGTTGTTATCAGTTTATCGTTGTCAGACTGGTGGCATTGTTGGTGGCAGCCAGTGCTCACAAACAACCTTTTATTCCTGCACCACATCAGCTCCTCAGCACTGAATATTTCTGGTCATATGGCAGTATTTTAGTAAACTGTGGAGCTTTACTTCAGTGTGGCTTCAGGGACCAAAGAACTGCTCTTTTTCAGAGTTGCAGAGGAATGGAATAAATTTAGGTTAAGCAAAGATGATTATTCTAGGCAAAGATTTCCTTCATTTAATCTTCCCATAACCAAAAAATGGAAGCAGCATTACCAGTCATTTAAAAAAAAACTAATGAATTTCTAAGGGAAATTAGAGAATGAGTCCTGAAGTATTTGGATTAGGGAATCTAATTCTGCAGCCTCTTTGTATATGAAGCAAAGAGCAGAGTGGATGAGAGCCACATGCTATATAGTTTCCCAGCCTGGAAGATTTATTTTTCAGTCCTCCTCCCCCTGGCCAGAGTATCCTTCATTCTCAGCACCTTTCTTGTTCCAATAATGCTGTTTTTCTTTCCCCCCAGAGGCAGTAGATTCAGACCCATGCTCACCTTCTTGCAGAGGTCTGACCTTTCATCTCACATTTCATCTCCTGTGCCTGTGACTTGCCAGGACTTGGTGTCACCTCCAGGGAGGATCTGGAGTGATTGGTCACTGGCAGGTGACCCGCAGCAGTGCCTTCAGTGAGGAACTGCCTTGCTGCCTTTAGACACATTTCATAGGATCATAGAATAGACCATGTTAGAAAGTACCCGTAAGGATCACTGAGTCATTTGCACAGCTCCATCTTCTGAGATCTCCCTGCGTGTTTTTGGTTATGAAACGTGGCCACAAAAAGCCAACAATTTAACTGTAAATGTATCTTCTTCAGCAGCACCAAGGTACCAGCCAAAATCCAAAGTTGTTGCTGTTTTTGCCTTAAAATGGGGACTGTGGATGGATATGGTGCTACTTTGTTTTCAGTAGCTCCTCTGCAGCAGGTCCACTCCACTTTACTGGTCTATCCTCCAAACTGAGCCCTTGTCCTCAAGCAGTTCATATTTCAGTCAAGCTTAAGATCAGATAATAACACATTCTGCAGAGACCAAATTCCCACCCAGGTGAACAGAAAGGGAAGGAGGAGATTTCTGAGTTACACTGCAGGACAAGGACTCTAAGAGCTGGGTTTAATTCCCTGCAGGACCTCAGGCTTCCACCTGATCTGGTCATGCTGCAGGTAGCTCTGCTTGGCTTCCAAACCACCAAGCAGTATAGATTCCTGCTCCTGAGTCCCTCTGTCACCTCATCTTCAGATCATTAAAGGTCTGAGAAAAGGTAGTCTGGCAGTAACAGCCACTACCAAATTTTGTTTTTGGGGAACTGGACCCATTGGGCACACTTTGCTGAGTATCACGAGTCCTGCTCCTGCTGTGCTGCTGGGGAGCACTGCTCCTAATGCCAGTGAAGCTGACCCCCCGGAGCATTTAATGAAGTCATTTCAAAGTGATGCTTAGGTTCCCTGAAATTTGCATCTCTTCATGGACTTTTGCTGGACAGGAGGACACGGCAAAGTCCCTCTAACATTGCTCCAGAGAGCTCCTTACCCTGCTTCTGCATGTAGGCATGTGTGTGTGCCAGGGCACTGCCAGGAGGGTCTCCTGTAGGGATATCTCAGGCTACACATAGAAGTGCTGAAATATAATGGGGAAAGAAATACTGGAAAGCAGGGTAAAACCAGAAATTGGTGCAAACACAATTAGAATGTATGGTTTGCCGTCTGCATCTTTAATAAATGTTTGTCTGCAATGAAATACAATTAGCATGTAAGATAATGCATTTTACCTCATTTAGCTCTTCTCTGGGTTTATAAACAAATTCTGGCAGCTAACTGTCCCTGTTAAGCAGATGCACACACCATACATGAGCTAAACCACACCGCAGCCTGCAAACTGGAACAGGTGCAGGGATCATAATGAGATGATGAATTTGTCAATTTACCAGCTCTAGATGTTGACAACAATGAATACGTTTTATTCCAAACACTCGACACTGGAAAACACCATTTCCTCACTGTAAGGAGTCCAAGGTGAGAGGAATTAACATTAACTGACTTCTAATATCAAATGCTGGTGCAAAAGTTGTGCCAGATATATTTCAGATCAATTCTATGTATTAGCTAAGAAAGGTCACAGCTTGCTTTGGGGTTCTGTGGTGCTTGTAGCAGTGGAGACTGTAACTTGAGGCAGAACCTGAGGAAGCTGATCTGAAACTTCTCCTTCTTCCTGATTACCCCCTGTGGGCATCACTGCATGACAGATGCTCACAAAGCCAGACGTGCTACCTGTTTTGCAATGAGGGGACTGCTGGGGGTCGCAAACAGAGCTGTTGATTCCTCCAAGGAGCAGTGTGAGCTGTGGCAGGAGGAGGCCATGGGGAAGGCTGCACATAGCGGAAGAAAAGCATCACAGAGAACTGCCTGCTTGTGCTAATAGTCTATTCTCATTATAGTTGATCCCACTGATGGTTTTGTTCTTATCTGAATTAGCGCAGTGTCTGATTTCCACGGGCATCCTATTGCCTAACAATGGGTTGTTTACTCACAGACACCTCTTCAATTCAAAGACATCGAGAAAGATAACACCTATAAGATAATTATCAATTTGCATCCTTGTGTTCCTAGCTACCTTGAAGTCTGGGCTGTAGGGCCCAGGTCCCCAATAAGGATCAATGCTTCATGCTCAGCCTTGCTCAGAAACAAGCAGAGGGATGGTCATTTCTGTCTAAGCACATGTCTTCTTGAACCCAAAGCCTTTGCTTTGCGTTGTTAGCTTATACTGTCAGTATATTATATGTTAGCATATTAATTGGTTTTAATTATGTCATCGGTCTCCAAGAGCAATTTAATTTGAAGAGAGTTTCTTTGTCTCTGCTTTCCGCTAGGACTGGATCCTCATCCAGCACAAATCAAGGTGCTCCCATTGTAGTCAAAGGAAATAAGCTGTATGTTACTAGGGAACGTTGTGCCTATGGTGTGTGTAACAGCTGAAACGTTGCTATTCTCAGCTGCTTTTTCACATAAATTATGCCAGATAATGAATGCCTGGGCTGAGCCCTGGTGTATGTGCGTATAACTTCTCTGACAGCAGGAGTGTAGCGTTTGGTTACCCCACAGCTGGATTTAGCCCAGTCAGTTCAGCTTGGCATTATCAGTGAGAAGACGTGGCTGTGAGTTCATGAAATGTCACAGTAAAGCTCTAAAGGTGACACTTTAAATTGTCTTAAAGTGTAAGCATGCTTTCAATTTACATTTAACAGGATGAGTACTGTATATCATTTAAATACGAAATCAGTCAGAGGTTTAGTACGTGCTCCAAGGTGTAGCAGGTACAGCTGGTGGGCAGAATGGACCAAATTTGCCCCTAATAATGGGATGTTGGGCTCAGCTGAGCTTCCAAAGGGAACATTTCTGCCCCTTTTTTGTGCGTGTGATTTATTTTTTCCCAGAATCTTCCAGTACAGATCCTAAAAGGAGCCTCAGACAAACCAAATGCTTTCTTGCTCATGGTTTCACTTACCTAGTAAACTTGAGGAAAGATGAAAACTCCCAAAGGCTGATTTTGACCACTGACACAGCTGGTCACCCCCTAGATCTGCAGCTGTCTTCTCCAACCACAGTTCAACTGCTGATGGGCATTGAAAGAGACGCATATCTGTCCTAAATGTGTAGGATAAGCTGTGTTGTGAAAGGTAGAGGGATTCATTTTTCTCTCTTTTGTTTCAAAACAGGTTCTCATCAAAAGCAGGCAAATTCTGCAGAATGTTTTGCCTTTGAGAGAAGAGCAGTTTTTCAGCAAGCAGAGCCGTATCAGGAAGGAACGTGCCAGTTGCCTACATACATACACAGGATGGGCGTTCAATTGTAATTGCACCTACAGCTACTGTAAGTGAGTGCTGGCATTTCTATTCTATGTAGAAATGTTCTTCTGCTTCCCTTTATCTTCTGCAAGATTTCACTAGTCCTAGTTGTTAAAAAATAAGATGGAAAAGGAGGGAAAAACGCTGTGGTATTCTTTTAAGGGTAAATGTTATGGCTCCTCAACATCTGAGGTTTTTTTCTTTTATGTATTAAAGGCTGGGAATTACTATTGCTGGTAAGAGCAGCAGTCATGCTTGACCAACATGGTGATTCTAGCAACAGATGAGCAGTGGGTCTTCATACTTTTTAAAAGCATACACCCAAATCTCAAGAGCAGGACGACAGGCTCTTGCATCTACAGGAGGCAATGGAAGCTTCTCAGTGCTTAAACACAGGTGAAAGAAACTAGCTGATTTTAGAGTACCAGCTTCTGGTTGTCTTGTTGCTTTCATCTTGTCTGTTCTCCTTTTCATTATGAAGCTCTGATTTATGCATCATGAGCCCAGTCAGGTGAGTACTGTTTGGATGATGTTTGTAGTTTAGTCTCGTAAATAAGGTTAAAGTTTTTGAATCCTTTGTTCTCCTCGAACTCCTTCTGGTTTCATGGTGGTTTGTTTGATAGAGAACACCAGGTAAGGTCCAAAATGCTTTGTAAATCTGAATTTTGCTTCAGCATCCATATTATCAGCTGTGTGTGATGAAGAATGTGTTTTAGAACAAGTTCAGGCTCTTGGCATTTAAGTGAAAATTGTCATTAATTAAAAGTATCTTAAAGGAGGGTTTCACTTCTGAAGCATTGTGAGTAGAAAATGTTTGATTTAGGCTTCTTTTATTATATGTTTGGATTTACAGGAGGTAATTATACCTAGTGAATGCCTGTTTTTAAGAATTTTCCCCAGTGATGAGGTAAAAAGATTTGGTTATGTATAAAAAGGGATCATTGAGAAGCTGAGAAAGGAGACTACTTTGTCAATTCCAATAACTCCTCCTGTTCCTCCATGGCACACAGGAGCTCCCCATGAGCCACCAATGTGAAGCATAGTTTTGAGGAAATCGTAGCAGGTCAGGCTCTGTTACAGCCACTGGCAAAACTCATTCACATCATAGGGGTTGAAGTTTCATCTAAGGCTTATTTTCAGACTTTTCTAATATTGTGTTTTCGATAGAAGCTCAATGATCGAGGCTGGAATTTGCCTATTTATGGGGTAAAGCCTCAATTAAGGGCACCTAATGCACTTAGTGTTAGGGGACTGACTGCATATTAAACAGAAGCAGTAAGTATATTTCCACTTTCTTTGGCAATGAGTTATGATAGGAAGGTTTGGCAAACAGTATGTGTATGTCTGAGATGATATTTTTGGGATTTAAAATTCAAGGGTCACGTTTAATTTGCCTATTAGGTAAAAACTGTTGTTCTTATTGTGGATTACTTCAAGTTAGTGCTACTCTGTAGTATGTATGTGCCATCTCTGTCTTTCACTTGATGGTATTTGTGAAGTGTCTTGAAGGGGGTTGCCATGACTAGATTGACTGTCTTTATATGTATATCCATATATATTTATAGATGAATAAATACAACAGATTTAAACTTTTCACTTAATCAACCCTGAGAACCTGTGGGATTGTCTGGACATCACCTGAGAGGTGGCTATGTGTAGTAAATCACTTTCTCTCAGCATGCTCTGAGGTTATTACCTTTTCATGAACCCACGCTTTGACCAGTGCTCAGCACCAGCCCTGTGAATTGTTCAGGGCTTCCCAAGGAGCAACCACTTTGTATGGAGTACCTCAGCACTGTGGGGCACATCCCTGTGACAGTAAGGCCTGGGTAGAGGCTTTAATCACTTCGTTCCTAGCAGCAGACAGAAGCAATGCCCCGTTTGGAGGGCAGGATGCTCCCGTCTCACCCCTACCATCAGTCATTAGATTTCACAGATAATATTGTAATGTTCTAATGCAGCGTATTTGGAATATTTGAGCTTGTGTATCTTGGTAAGTAGCTGTCAAATTAAACAAAATAGGAGTGGAGGAGGAAGCACTAGATGTCAGAGCCCAACTTAGTCTGCTTCCATTTAGTCTAGTTCATGCACTGACATTTTCAAACAATGCATTCAATTTTTTTTTTTTATGCTAGAAATGAAAAAGCATATTTTCCTCTTTCAGCCTGTGACCTCGTCTTTTGCCGATGACTTCAGTCATTGTTTGTAATAGTCAAACCCCTGGGGCAGAGAACAGAGTGATTCATCTCATCTTGGGGTACTTGAATTTACAGACCACTAAACAGATTGCAATTATTCTTATTTGGAGCTTGCATGAGACAGTCTTCAAAACTAGAAACGGTGCCAAACCAGAGCCCTAGATCCAGATTCAGATATCAGTGTGCAGTGCAACCTGTTACCATAGCTGGATGAGCACGTACACCAAACCTCTGGGAAGTTTTGATTACTCAAATATATGGGCATTTGTCTCATCAGGGAACGCCTTAGTACTTACAGTCTAGTCAGCCTTATTGGCTACTCAGGTAAAGCATGGTGTACATTTCTGCTGACAGATTTGTACTTGACAGAGCAGAAGCTATTGCTCAGAATAAGTTCTGCCTGGGGACGTCTGCCTGAAGGCTCCACCAGGGCCTGTACTCTGCTTTTCCAGAGGATCTGCAGGTAGGAAAACCTGCACCAGGATGCGCTGTGTTCAGAACTGCATCAGTTGCAGATATAGAAGTCCCAGGGATGCAAAGCTACCCCACAGTCCCGAGCTCGGCTTCACCCACACCTGAGTCTGTGCTGGTTTTCATTTAGCAAACGAGAACCTGACAGATGAGGATTTGCAAATCCGTATAACCTTTGATTTGTGCCTCTAATGGAGACAGGTCAAACATGGAGCCCACTGCTAACTCATAGGAAAATATGTGAGTTAAATCGGAATTGTCTTCACCTCCCCTCTGGATTTGACTTTGCAAAACCAAGCTCTGACAGGCAAGCTTCTGAGAAACCCAAACAGCCTCCAGTTTTGTCATCTCTGCTTTGCATATTTCAAGAGCTTCTTGCCAGCTACATTGCTTACGATAATAAGAATAACAGAAACCAAAGTGAAACCACAAGTTAAGCTGCTTATTATATAATTTAATTAGACTCTACTGCGCTTTCTCTTCCAATTCCCAACTGACAAGGATTGAATTGTTAGGTACATTTTTCACATTGGGATTCTGAAGAGTTTATTTTGACCTGGCAAACGATTTTAAGACTGAGGAAAAGCAGGTCGAGCCGTGGTGAAATAAAATAGGAAGTATGCAGTTTCTTCTCACCAAGCCTGGTATCTGCGTGACTCCAGCACACAAAGAGCTGGTGTGAATTTCAGGGCCTGCGCCTGCCTTAAATCAAGGCGTTTGCAGAAATTAGTGGTGACATGGTTTACCCAGCGGTCTTTGCTAAGGAGCATTTTTGGGGGCAGTTTTGCATCGGATGCCCATAACTTGTTGGCTTCATGAGGTCACATGTGCGGCTGAGTTCGGAAGGAAGGAAAAAACCCACGTTGTTATTAGCGAGCCCCCCACCTCCCCTCCCCTTCTCCCTGGATTCCCCCAGATACGGTGGGACGGTCCCTCTCCCTCTCAGAAGGCGCTGCGTTTCCTTTCTGTGCACATACGACTCGTTGTGCCCCTGGTGCTGAATGACTGATCGTCCCACAACACACCATTTAGCGGCTGTGTCGCCAGGACATTCGTTGTCTCCCCTTCATCCCTCATCTCCCCCCTGGGCTTTAAAGGCCACATTTTCCAAGGGGCAGACAATCATGAGAAATAATGTTTTTTTGAAAAGGGAGTGATTGTCACTGAAACCGATAGGTCTGCGTGATAACAAAAACTGTCATTGCCTCGCATGGGACATGTGCCCCAGGGACTGGGCAGAACAAAGGGATCCTTAGTGAGGAGCAGCGAGCCATGTGCGTCCCCTCATCCCCGTGGCACCAGGCAGAGCCCACAGCCATTTTTTCTCATACGCCGCTGGGACAGATAAATGAAGGAAGTATTTGAACTGTTTCCATTTAAGGAAGGAGTTAAATAGTTGAGGCATTATTTTCAGCTGTATTATTTCTCCTGCAGTTTTAGACGCACCCAGTTACTAGAGGAAAGACTGATGGGAGGAGCTGTCCTGTACAAATATCGGGGCTGATCCCGCAGGTTCTCCTAATCCTGACAGAGATATCAGCCAAAGGATCTGGCCTCCTCCACCATCCTCCTCAGTGTAAGCTGATCGGGAGCAGCTCCTCAGTTCCTTTGGAGGGAAGCTGTCTGCATTTCCCCCACACCTGCTCTCTCAGCACACACAAGTGATAAGAAGCACTCTTGCTTTCCTTAGGAACAAATGGGAGCAATACATCAGGTTTCTGTAAGGCAGGTGCCATGCTTTCTACCACCCATTTCATCAGCTGATGTGCTGTTATGAGCCCGCTACTGTTGTCAGTTCACATTATTGCATAAACTACATGGTCACACCATTCCTGTCATTTGTGCTACTTTCCTCTGTTAATACGCAATGCAAGACAACTCGATTGCAAAGCAATAACCGCAGATGCATCTGAAAACGAGACCTAAATAAAATTAAATGTTAGCGGTGCTGATCAATGATTGCTATTAAGGCTGTACAATAAAAGGAAGCACAGCTCAGATCTAGTTTGAGACAATAGGACTCTGTGGGCCACTCTGAGGTCTCTAACTTCTCCCCATGAGACATCCTGTAGGTATTCATTCAAGCAGCCATATTTTTCCCTGGTTTAAGCAATCACAACAAACGGTGCCTTTATTACCAGCTGTGGTATATGGCTGAGCTCATGGACCAATGGTTTTACACATTTGAAGATGCACCTGGAAAAATAAATAAAAGAAATAATAAAAGTCTTGGGAACTAATGAAGGTTATCTTCATTTCCTTAACTTGCTATTTTTTCCGGCTTCTTACAACTGAATCTTCTGAATCATCTGATGTAAAATTAACTTTCTCTTATATTGCCCATGGGTCAGATACTCAAAGGGTTTTTTAGCATTGAAACATTAGCCAAGAGCTGTCACTTTAATTGGCTTCTACATCCCTCAGGAGGATCTGGAAACCCAATGCCTTTGAGAATCATGATTAAATAAGTACCACCAGGTGAGAAGTGGGAGAGTGATTCAGTATATACGCGAAAGGGTTCTTCACACAAGCTTCTTCCTCATCTTATTTTCCCATATTGCAAAATCTCTGCGAAGATATTATGATTCCTTACAAGACTGTACCTAAAATGAAATGTAATCATGCACTGTTGTTATGTTTTCCAAATCCCATAGTGAAATTTTGCTTCAGTGGCAGCATTTGCTTACTGTTGTCAAAAGGCATCAAGGAGTAAGGTGTGTGTTATTCTGAAAACCGTACAAGCAGTGATATCTATAGAGGAGGTTAAGGCAGGGGTGCTTAAACCTGTGCACTAGCAGATAGATAGTGACAGTGTGTTGGATCTTGGCTTCACCAGTGCTGAGGCTGGTACTGCTGACCTGTGACAGCCATTCAGCCTCCTGGAAAGCATTCCAACAGCATCCTCCAGCCAAGGGTGTGCTCACACTCTGGGGCTGTCCCTAGCAGCCAAATGGGAGCTCTTGATTCACTCCGCAGTGCTGCTGGACAAACGATCATTATTCCAAGATTTTCCATTTTATAGGCAGAAAAACAACAAACAAGAAGCTGAACAACTATCAAGTGCAATTATAACCGCAGCGCATACGGTGTGCTATTGATTTATTCTGTTTCTCTTTTAAAATTGATTCAGACCAGGTTTGTTTACAAGCTGCCTTATCAGACTCAGACGGTATTAATTGCAAGGCAGAGGCAGCAGAATTGTGCTACACACAGGTAAATACGATAAATAGGACTTCACCCTGTCCAGACACATAGAGAAAAGTGAGAATTAAGTCTACCTTGTAGTTTGGTGTTGCTATAGCACCCAGACCTATCTCAATGCCCAGCCCACCCAAGGAATAAGGCCAGGTTCCCTCCTTGCCATCCCACCCTGGTACGCTTGTGACAGGGAGGCAGCCCCTGTCCTAAGGGGTTTCTGGCACCCCATGTTTCAGTGAGACACAGGTCACACAAAGGTCACAGGGAAAACAGCTTGGAGCCCTACACTGCAGGAGGTTCTGTCCTAGGGTGGGATGTGGTCCCATGCCCACCAGTCTCACAAAGCTCCTTCCTTAACTCCAATGCAAGATGGACTTCCTCATTATATTTCTTTAATAAGACTTATTTGTAAACTTACACTCACTGAAAAACTACCCCAAAACCTCTATCTGGTAACTAATAATAGCAAACCAACCAGTTTTCCCTTTGGACACAGTCTTTCTCTTGAGCCTCACCTTCCAGACCTGAGCCTGGTGTTACAGCCCATCCCCTACTCTCTGTCTAATGCTGCAGATGCTGTCATGGCTGCTGAGTACTCCATCCTGAATTACTTACATAGGAGGGTGAGTAAGGTGGGTGCCCGCACCAGTCTTGCTGCAGTACAGTTTCCCAATAACTTCATGCTCGTACAGGAAGCATCCCTCTGAACCATGTAGCTTGTGCGTCTTGCAAAGATTACTTCTAAATCTTACATTTCCCTTGCAGCTCATCTATTATTTCTCTGGAAAGAAGACAGTTTCTTTTCATTTCTATCTGTCTTTCATTAAGCTAAAGAACTCTATAAATCAATAATAACTTTTAGAGATGAACCTCTTTGTAATTATGTCTCCAAAGCCAGGTAATTGTTTGCATATTTTTATAGGGAAAAATAGGGGAAATGTGTTCAGTGTGACTGAAACACACACACACACAAAAAGGAAAAGGAAAAGATATTAAACTGGTTATCAGCATTCATCACTTTCACACTTTTCATGTGACTCGTAGCCAATTACTTTATTTTGCACAAGACTCAAATTGCTCAATCAGACAGCGGCACAGGCGCTGGAGAATGGAAAGTACAGTGTATCAATTGGGATCTGATTTGGATTTTATTACAATGTGGTCTTTATTAAGGATAATAATCTACAACCTCTGAGTTAGGGCAATGTTTGATTTCAGTCAAATCAATCTTTGTGTATCTCTCTGATGCCTCGGTGACATTTTCCAACAGGAAGTGGCTAAAAGCCCAAACGGGAGTGATCTCAGATTAAGAAACAACACAGACATCTTGAAGGCACTTGGTTCGTTGACCAAGATGACAGCAACCAGAGAGCCCTGGGGCACTTTTCCAGGATGCCTACTCCCTGTGTGCCAGCCATCTGGGTTCATTTAAAGCCCTGCCTCTGCTTGGAGAGTGTGTGTGTGTTGGGTGGAAGTGGCGGTGGGGGCACAGCGTGTCGGGTTGCAGGCTTCAGTGTGGGCTGGCTGGGGGCTAAGCCTCCTGCCTGGGCCTTCTCAAAGAGGGCAGCAGCATCTGCGAGTCCCTCCAGAGGAGCAATTTCAGCAGGACCAGCTGCAGGGGGGATGTTTAGCGTATTCTTTATTCAAAGTGAAAGATGTTAAGCAGGAAATTTCAGAAGCCCTCTTGTTCAGAGAAAGGGAAAGGAGGATCAGTGGAGAAAATAGAAACTGGAAAACATCCATGAAATTAGTCCCAAATCATTGCCTATCCTGATCGTTTCCTGACAAGCTGTCTGTCACATATTTGCAGCAGGTTATACAAGACTCCTTTACCGGTAGCTCATTCACACACCTAATGAAAAAACACCAGAGGTTCAGAAAAAGCAACCACCAAATTTGTTTTAGCTGAAATAATTTTTTTTTGTAAGGCAGTGTACTAGTTTTTAAAGAGAAGACTCACGTAGGATATAGCCTGCAGACAGCTCCAAGCAATGACTTCCACTTTCTTATTGCTACCCCAGAAAAGAGATTTTAAATGACAGATGTACCAAGGATCTGCTGGGTCTGGCATGGATGGAAGATGGCACCCAGAGTTGCCCATGGGGAAGGAGATCACGTTCTGTGGTCCTCCGGGATGGAAAAGAGGCAGATATACAGAAACCTGAGTTTGGTTCTGGAGAAACGAAGCCAGACCTAAATGAAGAAGTAGTGCTGCCATAAAGGCATTGGGTTGTGTTGTGACACTAGCGTGTGAGGTACTAAGGAATGACCCAAATTTGCACAACCACAGCTCTACTGGATCTTTTTTTATCTTGATAGTCAAAGAGAGGAGGAAGAGTCTAGAGACAAAGGATGGTGCTGCAGCTCTTCCCAGAAAGGGAAGGTGTTCCGCAGTCATAATCTCTGTGTCTATCTGGTTGTGCTGATTGCATCAACAGATACCAGATTTTCCAGTTTGAGATGAGATCTGAAGTGAACGGTGATGGTTTCACTAGCAGCTCTGTACTTCTGCCTGAGTCACTGTACTACCACCTTTACATGTCCTTTAGGACAGGTGGATAAGCAAAAACACCTAACTCCTGCCACCCTGTCCCAGTTCAACTAGTGGGGAAATCCAGGGCCAGGAGGGTTGTGAGGGCTTTCTTCTGGTTCTTGGGTCTCAGCTGCCATCTCTTTGCTGAGCCTCAGCTCTCTAAATTGCCCATTGCTCACAAGAGGCTGCACCATCTCCCGGCCCTGAGCAGAGTATGATCGACAAAGAGATTGCATATAAGTTAATGTTCTCCTGGGGCATTACAGTAAGGTTATATTTGTGTGGTCAGGTTTATATGTGAACATTTTATGCCAAAGCTGAAAGAAAAAATGGACAAGGGAGGATTTAGCCAGATGGGACCTTGCCATGCCTGCTGAAATACGTCCAAATTTTTAATGCAAGAAAGCAAAACTGGAAAAAAGTCACGAGTGTAGAACCACCTAGTGGTTCCATTCACATCCTTATTGACCACATGGCGAGATGGGCACAGGAGGGCCAATTGCCTCAGCAGTGTGCTCAGAACGCCTTATGGACAAAATCAGCGCAGAGAGCAGGCAGGACTCCTTCTGCTGACTGTTTCTCAGACTGGCTTGTTATCCTTTTGAAAAAAGTCACTGTTTATGCCTTGCTGTCTTTTGTACTTTAGATGTATTTTGCATTATAGAGATTTTTAACAATGTGAGAACTTGCTTTTGTGGGCAGTATAAAAAATAACAGAAAGAAACAGTTTCAGCTCCCCCAAAATGAGTGCGGAGCAAACAGCTACACATCTGAAATAGGGGCTGAGTACAGAGGAAGAATCAGAAACAACATATAGGTTTTAGCAGCCCCATTTCTGCATCGTATCAGCTGGCGCGTATTGAAAAGCACGTGAAAAAATAATTATGCTTGGAATGAAGCTGCATTAAGAGAGAAATTGCAAATTCATTCTCTGAGTAGCTGCTCTGAAGCTTGTGGAGTTACCCTAGGGATGAATTTGGGCCGGTATATGTCAACTGGCCGTGAGACATAATTTGAACTTCTACCTTTGCCAAATGAGCAAATATACACACGCCATTTATTGCCAGTTCTGTTGGTTTAAGAGGTGCTCTGTATTTCAAAGCTAACATTTGTACCACTTGTTGCTGTGGTTGTCTCTTATTAGCACAGCAAATAGCTAATGAAAATCTACGGCCTTGGAAAAACCCAGCTCATAAGTTAGGACTTTAAATTAGTCTGCCTGTCATACACATGCAGCGTGGTACCCCGCTACTTTTTGTCTCATTCAGTCAGCCCATTTATAAGGACACAACATCGCTGGGTACAAAGGTTGCAAGGAAAATTTTTTCCAAGAGGAAACAAGCCTGCTCAATGGCAAACAACTCACGCTCTATTTTAAGTCAGGCAGCATTCATTTTTCATGCCAAAGAACCCGATTCATCCAGGGTGTAACTCCACAAACACCAGCGGAGTTCCACCAGAGACTAATTTAGTCCCAAGTGCTTAAAAATCATGCTTAATTTATACACTTTTCAGTTTGGTCTTTCTGCTGGCAACACCACACGACTGTCCCTGTGCTTCATCTGCACTGCAGACACAGTCGCCATCTCCTGCAGCTCCTGGTGCCGTGGTGCTGGGTCCCCTCTGATCCACAGGGCTCATCACTGCAGTCTTTTCCCAAAGCACAGGGGAGATGGTGGAAAGCCTTTTCCTTTCAGATTTATTCTTTCCTATACTTTCACAACATTTCAGCATGGCTGAGGTGGGCGGGAGCCCTGGATCCATGCAGTCCACTCCCTGCTCATCAGGGACACCCCGAGCAGGGTGCCCAGGCCCATGTCTGGGTGGCTTCTGAAGGTGTGCTCCAGCACTTGCACTGCACAGCAGTTCTTCTCATGTTCAGAGGGATCTCCTGTGTTCCACTCTGTGCCCAGTGCCTCTTGTCCCAACACTGGGCACCACTGAAAAGAGCCTGGCTCTAATCCCTTTGCACCCTCCTTCAAATACTTATATACATGTATGAGATCCCCCCAAGCCTTCTCTTCTCTGCTTGGAAGCCCAGAAATGGACCCAGCATTTCACATGAGGCATCACCAGTAGTGAGTAAATTATATTCCTCAGCTGTCCTCTTCCAGAGAAAGTGTGATATCAGCCTGCCTGTGATTACAGCCTGACCGGTCCATCATGAAAGTCTGTCCCTCATTTCAGTAAGGGATTTTCTGAGATAATTCTTCTTTCAAGGAAGCTGGATATATTTTGAATAACCAACTGACAGCCTGTATGTGCCCACTTAGCACAGCTTTTCATAGCTCTGCTTGCAGGGATGCATCAGTGGAAGGTGATACTAAACAGCATCAGGTTCATCCAATCCATAACTCCTTGGACTGCACTAACTTAACCTGTAATATTGAAACAATATCAGGAATTTGGTTTAGCCTAAAATGTTCTCTTGTTCCATTTAATCTCAAGTACAATGTGTCTGTCATTTAATAGAACGTTTGATTTTGAATGTGTGCCCTAAAGATGCCATTAGCACATGGCATGAAAGCATGGCTTGCTGATGCAGAGATTGCAGCCCAGCTGTAATCACCAGACTGTCCCTAATGTGAGCTACTTGCAGGTCATGGATTTGCAGAAGATCCTCCCAGGGTAATTAAAGCACTGAGCTGTTAGGATTTTTTAAACAAGGTTTCTGGTCCTTTACAAAATGTGTGCTATACATCTTAAATCATGACATGTTTTCCTCAAGGAGTTCCTTGTCAAGAATCTTTGTATTTAATAGTAGGTGATGATGAGAATATGCCCTAAATGAAACATAATTGAAAATGAGATTATGTAACTTTACTTCCTCCATAAGTAGACTTTTCCTTGACAAGTTGTAGTCAGGTTTGCATTGAAGTCTTTAATGTTAAACAAGCTGACAAATACAGGATTTCTTTGAGAAATGGAACGAAACCCACTGAGATCTGATTTACATTTGCCACACCTCTACCAGAAGGGAGCAGAGCTACGTTACAGGGCAACACGCTTGAAAGATAAAAAAACAGCAGTGGCAAATAGTAAAAAAGTTAGAGAGAAAAAATCCTCGTGTCACTCAAATAAATCAAACATCAAAACAAACAAGCTTTAATTTACTAATTACCGTATTGGCTGTCAAATAAAATTTTAGTCACTATTAGTACAGCTGCATATTCTCCTTTGCAACAGCACTTGGGGAAAATGGCCTGGGATTTTCTTTGATTATAAGCAGTTAAAATGAGTGATTTTTTTACATCCAGCTTAAGAACATGAGGTGGTGGCTGGTTTGAAAGTTTTCATGCCCTTTCATCAGGCAAAGCACAGCCTGGTTAACTGCTCTGAGTGAGACTGTGCTCTGGGTTAGGCTGACAATTTGCTTTCATACCCAAAAACAAGAACTCGAATCTCCTGGTTTGAACAAAGACAGGATGTCTAAAGGATGCCCATACGCTGTCGGAACAACGATGGAGTTTGCTGCTTACAAAATACAGCTTACAAAAACACAGTAGAGAAACAGATTTGGCACGCTGGACCTGATTCTTTATAAACTGAGTGATTCTGCACATGAAATTGAAAACCTCCATGTGAGAAGGTCCATTTTTATTTTCTCTTTTGGCCCTTAAACATTTGCAGCTTAAGATTCTTAAGATTCAGTGGCAAAAGCATTCTTTTCTCTTTTCAAAACTGATGGAAGTTTAAGGATAGTTAATATCTTTACTCATTGTTTTTGAAGCAGAAAAAGCTGGCCAAGCCCTGTGAGGGCTGCTGGCTTTCTGAATTCAGTTGAAACAGATTAGATTTTCCTCAAGCAGCTTCTCTGCAGAGATGATGCTGATACTTGCTCTGTCTTTCCTGTCTTTACCAGGGGAGCAGTCCTTGAGTACAGTCCATGTGTGAACGAAGCGATCAGCAGAAGTAATTACAGTATCACCAGGAGCTAAGCTTCTGCCACTACTGCTGTTTTTATCTCGATTTTCAGTTTAAACTGAAACATTTTAAAGAGTGTCTGGGGATGAGTTTTAGGCATCTGATATTCAGATTAGAAAAGTCTGTTTGCTGGGGGTGGTCCCCTCTGGCCACGTATTTAACATCTCCATATCCAGGTGGAGGGAGGTGGAACTTTGGGTACGATAATTGCTCCTACTATACAGTAGGGGATACAATAACGCATGCAAGGGAATCGCAGCAAGAGCAGCTCAGCAGCAGCTGCATGGCTGAAGAGAGGAAAGAAAGAAATCTACTTATCTTTGAGCAAAACAAATAAAAAGTGCTAAAATGCTGCTGCTGCAAGTGTGCTGACTCCAGTCGTGCACCTGAAACCTGAAACAATGCTCAAGGCTGGGCAGGAGGGACATGGTCCCAGCGCTGTGTCCAGCCACACTGCGGGCACTGTGGCAGGGGGGTGGGTGCCTTACCACCCTGCCTGTGGGCAGTCGAATGGGGTGCAAAAGCTCTTTCTGATGGGGTAGCTTTGCACATCTGTGTCTCCAAACATTGCAGAAGATGGTCAGAATAATCTCTGTGTTCAAGGATGCTTTGTTGCCAGTGCATTTGCATCTACTTAGATAGGGCTGTTGCCCAGTGTTTCATTGTGACTTAGGCCAACCTACAACCAATTTTCCTATATGAGCCAAAGAAGACCTCTACCAAACGCTCCTTAACAAATGTTTTTTTTTTTACCTGTCTATACTTTTACATATGCAGCAAGAAATTACCTCATGACAAATTTGGCCCAGAAGCCAGCGGTCTTCTTCCATCATCACTCAGTGAACAAAGTCATTGGCTTGCGGATGTCAAAGAGAGCAGGTTTTGTTGGTTCTGACTGAAACCATCAATGTCCCAAGTGTGGCAGATTGGACACCATTGTGATGACTCACATAACTCCAAACTGGGCAGAAGCTGAGCCCCAGCAGCACAGTTTGGCAGAGAAGGGCTGGGATAATGGCCCTTCTCAGGTCCACATCAGGACTGCTTTGACTTCAGCCTGTTCACAAGGTGGCAGGGGTTAGGGATCTCTAGAAATGTGCCCAAGGCTATTCTGGCTCTGAGCCTGGCTAGTGTGGGATGATTGTGTCCATGCTATTAAACTATCCATCCCTTTAAACCAGTCAAAAGGATGAATGATTGATTTCTAGTGTCTGGAAACATTCTTAAGTCCTACTTAATTTGTTAGCATAAACAGAATTAGTCTGAACCAACTAACAACCAATTCCAGACAAGGAACTGCACTGCAGCCATGAAGGAGAAGCATGGTCAGCCACACACAGCTGGCAAGGGCAGTGAGATCAAAAGTGTTGCCTCAACTTCTCTGTCCCCTCCTCAGGATAATTCTGCTTTATTCTCCTTTTGGAATCATTGGCTGTGAGTAGAGAACTGTTGCTATTTACAAGCACCCAGCTGTGTCATCAGTGTTCTTGGATCATTTTATGGTGTGGAGACGGAGTCTATAATATTTCAGTTGATGCTTACACTCACCCACACCTCCAAGTAGTGGATTACTGTTACATAGCTTTTGGAATAAATCCATGCAATATCAAGGAGATAGATTTTCCATTTCATGAATTAAGTCTGTTGAAAAATGTGGAAAAAAATGTCCCCAGAATGTTACTTATTTTACAGCATACAATTCTTACTGATATGTTTTAACCAACAGAAGGGAGAATTCTTCATGATGGGAGTGCAGATTACTATGAAACTTTTGATGACAGTGCCATCAAATCCTTGCATACATCTCTATCTAAAAGGGAGCTATAGGAAAGAAGGGGACAGAAACTTTAGCAGGGTTTGTGGTAATTGAACAACAGGAAATGGTTTCAAGCTCAAAGAGGGTAGACTTAGGTTAGATATAAGGAAAAAAATCTTTTATAGTGAGGGTGGTGAGGCACTGGATCAGGTTGCGCAGTACTGTGGTTGATGCTCCATTCCTGATGACTTTCTAGGCAAGGCTGGATCAGGCCCTGGACAACCTGATCAAGCTGTGGTGTCCCTGTTCATTGCAGGGGAGATGGACAAGATGGCCATCAGAGATCCCTTCCAACTCTAAGAAGGATTCTGTGATTCTATGATTCTATGATCTTTCTCCATTAGGAAACCATTTCTCAGCAGTGGAGTACCCAGTGGAGTACTCCAGCCCTTTCAGAAAAGCTAACACCCTCATTTCTCTTTCCATGGGGCTAGTCTCTTTCTTGCACTCTTGTCATGCGCGTATGGCATTTTTTGAGACTACTTCTGCCTTGCAGCACTCAGCTGGAAGCTCTTCCACCCAAACTACCACCAAATGGCATGGTGAAAGTGGGACACAAACACAGGAAGAGTTTGAAGAGAAACTGAAAAGAGAAGGAAATAATTCTAGCTGAAACTGCAGTGAAAGCTTCCCCATCTCTTTTCTTCCAGGGTCTTCCTGCCCACTGTTTGCTCCACTTTTTATCTTACCCTACGCTTTCCTTTGTCCTTGCATCACCAGGATCCCTTCTTTTCTGTCTGTGCCTGAATGTCCTGTCCCACTCTGCACAGTGTATTCTTTGTTTTTGTATTTCCACTGAGCTTATCGGTCCTCATGTAGCCTTATAGCTTAGAGAAATGGATGTAAAATTCTTTTTTCCATTATATGTGCCTCATTTTCTTTTTATGGTGCATTTTCTACTTCTGATCTGTATTTGTATGTAAATATCATTTCAAATTTCCTTTCTACAAAAGAGGGGCAGCTAGCACAAATGGCCAGCAGAGCTATTGAAAAGCCACCACAGGACATACATCTGTATGAAAGAATACACTGCCTTTTGATACCAGTAGTTGCAAGGTCATTAATGGCAGGAACAGGAGACAAACAGTGTTAATAATAGGCTAGAGGGAAACTGAAGGGGCTTCATGCTTCCCGTGAAAGCTTTTAGGATTTTATTCAAATCCTTCCCTGACAGGAAGGGGATGAGAGGACTGGGAGATTTCTTCCATCCTACTCATTTCTTTGGTACACCGTAGCTGAAGCAGAACACTATAAGAGACAGTGTTTCCTAACCCCACCAATTAATATGTTATTCATTGACCATGGAGGTGGTGGAGCCACCTTTATCTGTCCTCTTCTGTCTGCAGCCCTCTGAATCCACGGAGGGTTTAAATTATATCTTTCAGGATAATTGTAGAGATCTTCACTAGGTGGGCAGAAGAGAGATTATGAAAGAGAAACTGAGAAAGTCACAGGGGATTTCCTTTGGTGTTCTCAATTGTAAGTCCTCATACTCTCACGACTCATCCACCTTGATGGAGACATACAAGGTGGGGTGGCTCATTCCCATAGGACTGTGAACCAGAATTTGGCTTGCCAATGTTATTGCTTTTACAGGTTGGAAATAGCATTTTCTTCAACAATAGTCCAATTAAGAATGTCAACTAGTTGGGATCTGGCTTTCATTTCTGTTGTTTACTAATTAAATTTAGGTAGTTAGACCTCTATGAACTTCAACATGAGCAATTGTGATCAGCTTGTCAATGAACAGCTGATCAAGAACGGTTTGCTTAATTAGGGAAGAAGAGTAATTAGCTTGTCAACATTTAAGCTCCAGAAAGACTACATGGAAGAATTCCTATCACCGTATTTATTGACCTTTAAATCCTTCAGCTCTTCTGTCATTGATGTTTAATCGAGTCACTTAGGCTGTCAGGCTAATAACTAAGATAATGAAGTAGTCTAGGACCTTGCTTTACTACTTTGTTATTCTAACACTAATTTTAGAATGCTAAAAATAGGTTCACTAAAAATAAGACGTTGTGGGTGGGTTTTTCTCCTAAAACAATTGAGCTTCTGTTCCTTCCCTTTCAGAGCTATTAGGACATTATTAGGTTTCAAAGAGGTTCTTCTGTAGTAAAAGCTAATTGTAATCTTTATAGTGAAGGACTTAATAAGCCAACTTCATGTGGCAATTCTATTTGAAGAACAAAGAATAGGATATGTTATTGTTTATAAATTTGTATGGCTAAACCTGTAGAGAATGCAGTGTTTCTGATGGAGTGAAGGCATTAGGGAGGTAGGATGTTTTCTTGAAGGACTGTGTCTTAAAGACCAAAATCATTGAAGCAGGAGCAATCACCACTAAAATGTTCTGTGTGCGTGAGGTATCAATAAGGAGAGTCCAAGTTCTTAGAGAGCTTAACTGAGCATTATTTTTTCAATCTTGAGTTTCTTGGATTTATTTCAAATGTGATTTTTTTTTTTTTTTTTTCCCCACTGAATTTCTGTGTGCATAATGTTTGGAGTTTAAACCAAATTCCTATATCTGCAATTTTGCTACTTACTCGTGAGTTGTTGGTAGACATTCTTAATCTTAGATCAATTTTAATATATTTATTTGTATTTTGGTACAGAAAACATTACAAATAGATGAAATCAGCGTGTGACTGTTAAGCCTTCTCAGGAAAAAACATCCTACTTAGATCAAATTCTGAGGAGAAATAGAAAGTGTTTGAACCTGTTTTTATAAATACCTGCCTGACACATGTTTTAGCAAATCACTTTCTTAGAAAACCTTCTGTTTGGGTTTTACATGCAGATTTTTTTCCCCCATACAAAAGCACCATCTCTGCTGGTAATTTTCATGCCCAGAATGTTATAACCGTTTATGAAATTCTGTCTTTTAAAATAAAATGCATTTTCTTTCCCAATCCCATATGGTAACATACCCTTAATACCTGTGAAGAAATCTATGAGATTTTAGGCGTTAGACAACATTAAAGGAAGTGGGTTTCAGGAAAATGTATTAGAAACCGGTTTATGGATCAAAAATTCTTTCAATGAGATTTTATTTAATGGGAATAAAGAAAATAATTCCCTTACAGTTTGGTTTTGGTTTTTACAAAATGTTAATTCCTCTTCTTTTTTGGAGCTCTTTGCTATCACTGCTTGACCCATCACCTTTATAGCAACACAAGCCTGGCTATTTTATTGGCCGATGGGGCAGCAAATGTTAACCTTTTTTCCTTTCTCTCAAGGAAAAAGTACTTTCCTGAGTTCTCATCTCTTCAGAAGGCATTCTCCAAACTGGAAGGTGTGAGGACAGCCTCCGATGCCCTACAGTCTGAGTTTTCTCCCAGATTATCTTTTTGGAAGGACGTAGGTAGAGGAATGAAATAACCTCTGTACACAGGATCTGCAGACACCTTTATCCATCCCAGCCTTCCACTGATGTGTGACTTAATGCTGTGCACAGGGTCTAATAAAGAAACTTCTTCAGCCTGAAACCATATCTGTTTTATTTGTCTGGTAACCACTGCGCACACATTAAGACACAAGACAAACAATAGCAAGGTCTTTGAGACTGAGTCTGTTATTTACTGCACTTTCATACAGGGCTTACACCTGGCAGCAGCCTCAGCATTAAATAATTCATAATGCTACTATGGTCTTGCACTGTAGAGGCTTTCACAGTCTTCTGGGTCACATCCTTCCTGTGGATCCCTGGCTTTGAATAAGATGAAATTTCTGCTTTAGTGAAAAGTCTTTTCTGAAACTTCTTAGCCATTACTCAGGCTGTCAAAGGTTATGCTCAGCAACAGACTTCCACCTGACCACGCTAACATGGGTTGGCCTCTGGCCAAAAGACAGCCTGCTGAAGGCACAGTTCCTTTGGTCATACTACCTTCTAATGGGTTGATCCCTGTATTTTTCACCAGCACTGCCAGCTGCTGAAGCTGGTAGGCAGCATGAGCATCAATCCTTTGCTATAGTTTTATATCTTTAGTCTCCAGCAATCTTTTTGCCAGCTGTCTGTGACTTTCTCAGATTGCAGTGTTAGGGAACAGCATGGTCTGGGTTAGAGATCAGTAAGTATCAGACAGAAACACGTAGCAACCCCACACTCATCAAGATTGTGTACAGAACTTTGTGCTGTACAGTGAAGGGCATTTCAGAGCCCCGCTTTACAACTGCTAACAAAAAGCCCATAGAAACATGCATGTCTTGGGATATGGTTTCTGTATGTCAGTGCATCCACAGTCAACAGAAATTACAGAAAGCAGTGCCTTAGAATGCGTAACAGTGTCATTCCCAGTATTTCCCACATGGAGAGGTCTTTTGTGTCACTGAGTCACCAAACACAGGTAGTGGTACTGCCATAGACAGCGGATTTGGGAGAGCTATTTCAAAATAAGATATACTTCTATAGAAATACTTATTAACTACTACAGCAAGAGAAGGTTTCTGTGTCCAATAAAAAATTATTCTGGGGTCTCACCAAGTTGACATGCCTTATCTTTCTAAGAAGGCCTCCTTCCATACATCCCAGAAATGTCCTCCTCTTCCTAGGTGGCGGATGGCATATTCTCAGCCAACATCAGGCTCTGCTCATCTCCAGCCAAGCCTCTTAGCAGCAGCAAAGAAGCAATTTGGGCTGTGGGTCTCAGAAGGGATGTGGGACACAAGGGATTCACCTGCACACAGTGGCCACTGAGTCCTGTAGAGCAGGAGGGGAGTTGTCTTGCTCTGTGAAAGCATTAGGTTGGGGCTGGGCCATACAATTGTACTGCAAGGTACAGGAGCACACTACTTGTAAGCTAGCCTCAAAATCAGGCTCTTGCCCTCAAATTCTCCCTTCTCTTTTTTGTGTCAAAGTGCTGGTGAATGATGCCACTGGTAAGGCTTATCTCCTTATGAGGAAGAACATTTTAGGCTGAGATCAAGGGCTAGAAAAGCTTTAACAGATGTGCAAAAGATGTAGGGTAGGAACTGTGCTTAAAGAGATGTTCATGAAGCACAGTATGACAGCACTAGGGTGGCAAAGTGGAACAGACACATTTGTGTGACCTGATGGGGTGTCCTGAGTGCCACTGCACTTAAGGGCAATGGGAAAAAGCTCACTAGACTTAACTCTTCTGTTTCTAAGCCACTGTGAATTTTCAGGCTACTGGTAGGAAACTGTTGCAGATTTGCCTCTTCGTTTCCCAGTGCAGTTGAATTGAGTACCTTTACATCTCACTGGTGCTGGGCTTGGACACGTGAATCCTGCCCTAGATGGCAGTAGTAGGACAAAGGGAGACTTGAAGTATTCACCTGAAGTGGTTGCCCTATCTTGGAGGTGACACACCAGCATTCCTTAATCCTCTGTTTAATAGCACACATAAATATAAATGCTCATTCAGGCTGCATGGCCAGCTGTAGCTTCTAGATGAAAATAAAAGATAAAAAAATTTCAAAATTTGTATTACTGGTCAGCCTGAGTTCATTTCTCAATGAATATTAAGATTTACCTTTCTTATCTTCTTCAGAACATAATGAAATGAGCTGCTTCTTAATAGAAGGACTTCAGCATCTGATGCTGCCCCACTGTGGGCTTCTTGGAGCTGGGACTGCCAGCCTCTGAGCTGCCCACACATGGTTACATTCACAAATAGGCCATGCCGCTACGCTTGCAGCTTCAGTCAGTGCTGGTTCAGCATCTCCCCGAGTAACACTGCAGCCACTCATTCACCCTCCTCTATTTGCATTCCTGGATATTTCAGGAATGCACTGGAGTTAGATTCTTCGCCGCAGCCACGTTGATTCTGAAAGAGAAATGGTGGCGTAAAAAAAGCCCTCTCTATATCAGCAAAGGGATTTCCAGTCATGAACTCATCTTCTTTAATGTCAGAATTATTAACATCCTCTTCTGCTGTTCAAAATAAGTGCGAGTTGTGGCCCTTTGGGCTTTGATAAGCGGTTCATTTTGTTTAGCAACACCTTAATTAGGCTCTAGCTACATGAAAAGTATTTTGCCATGAAAAAATTCAAGCGAATAACAACGACATAAAGGAAGTGAGAATCTTTGCCTCAACAGCTTTAATCCCCCAAATTGCTCTCCTTTTATTTATGCATTTATATTATGTGTGTGTGGATATGTGTGTGCATACACAAAGAATCCTATTTTAGAAGGGTTTACAATGCATTCATATTTTTCCTTACAGTACAGATTATTTTCTCGCAGTTGTACTCTTTGTACTTAAAAAAAAAAAAAAAAAAAAAAAAGATGTTGAAGAAATGGTACCAAAGATTACAAAGTGTAGTTTTTAATCTCACACAACTTAAAAATAGCTGCTTTTCCTTTGGTGGGAATGCAGTGGCATTCTGCCATTGGCCATGCGCAGAACTGCCAGGCTGTGGGATTTGTTAAACAGGCTCAGCTGATGCACATTCTGAATGACTGCACTATTTAATGAATTTGACTCACATATGTGATAATAGAAAGATATTGTATATACAGCTGATGTGTGGCAGGAGATAAAGCTTTTGCTAGCTACTAAAGTAATAGCAGCTCTACGTTTTCCTGGCAACAGCATTATAAGTGCATTTTTGGATGTTTGAGTAAAGAAAGGGTTTGTATTTGCAGAGAGAGGTTGGTTTTCCCTGGAACACCAACAAGTCCTGTAGGTGCTGAGCTCAGCTTACATAAGATGTTTTCTCAGAAGGCAGGCAAGGAATTGGCTTTACCCCTACAAATTAGAATCTGTTATCTTCTCTCTGCCAAATCCTCCCAATGTTGTGTACCACATTGATTGCTGGTTTATTATTTTGAAAGCAACAATTTCAGGTCGTATTTCAGCCAGCAGTTTCTGTCTTCTTCATCTATTTCTTTTTTCTCCTGCTTCAGTTTGCCCTGTTCATCTCTGTGCAGGGACTCATTGCATACACTTACACTTGGCTGTAGCTCAGACTGGTTAATTATACTCTTCCTACCTCAAATGATTCATCCTTTGCTTCCAAAATGGGAAGTAATTCCTTGTTCTTCTCCTAAGCAGCCTCACACTGTGCTGCTGGAGAAGAACTCTCCACAATATTTAGGTGGTATGTACGGCTGGCTATGTTTCACTCATGTTTGAGCAAGCTTTTCAGGATTGTTCCAGGTTAAAGCCTGTGGTGTCAGTTCCTTCTGTTATCAGTCAGAAATGCAAAAACAAAACTACGCTTCGGAGTGGGTGCAGGCGTTGCTCCCTAAGCAACTTGCTGGGCATCTCACCCAAAGGATTTTGGTGTCACTTGTGTGTTCTTTAGCTACATATTAGTTACTGAGACACAAAACCTGGCTACAGCATCCCAGAGAAGAGAATAACTCCCAGAGCAGCCTTGACTTTCCACCATATTCCTCTCAGACAAGAGTCAGGGCACTGCTGGGCTTCAGAAGGTATCTTTGAGAAAAGACTTTTCACTTCCTAGCAATTCTTTGAGTGGACAAAAGGCACAGTGAGATCTTCCAAAATAAGCAGGTTTGTTCTGAAGTGGTGCCTGAGGGTCACAAGATTTTTCAGAAGCAAAGTTTTGGTCATTGTGTCAGCTAAGGTTTTTGTCAACTGCTGCTTTCAACACTAGAGTCTCATGAATAAGAATAGGTACTTAATTAAGCACAACCGTGGTGCCATGACTCCCAGCTGTGATTTAGCTAGAAATGTTTCGGAAGTGTCTGTCACTCTAATGTCTAAACACTGTGCAGGGATTATAAAAATGCGCAGAGAGACACTCAGAAGGACAGTAGATCAATTCGCAATGAGAAGTCACATTATATTCCATCAAATATAATTCTATTCATTTATTCAGTTGTACCCAACTGCCAACTACCATAGGAAAAAAATAAAGTGGGATTCCAAAGTCACAAGGCTCCTCCTAAAAAGTAGTGAACAGCACCGACTCGAACTCCACTCAGAATTTCTGGGACCACTAAGAAGTCTCCCAAGGGACCCCTCAAAAGACAGCAACTCCAGGCAAGCAAAGAGGTTACATACTCAAAAGGCAGCCTTCATGGCAGAGACTGTGCTCTGCTTAGGAAGACACAGTGCATCACATCTGAGGGAGGAGAATAAACATACTCCACTGCTGGAGCCACATCTACATCTGTTACAGGAGCATTCCTGTAAACATGTCATCACTCTGCTCCACGCTGGCTGAATAACTTACAAAGCTTAGCATGACTGCAATTGACCTGACTCCAAGTCCTCAAAAAGCACAACTTCCTTCCATACTGATAATTTGCAGTCTAAGCAAGCTATGGTAATGCTTAGGAGCATACAAAGAAGTCACTTAGCTCCATTATTGTCCTTGTACCTCCTTCATGAACCCTACCAGTGTTAAGGATTTCCCTTTCATTCATGAGCTGGTTCCTTGCTGAAGACCTGCATGGCCCACCCCTACACAGGCTCTTTTATGCTCTCTTTCTTTCATCTGTTCTCAACTACTCAGCTATTTCCACAGAAAATACTGTGGAATACAACAAATGTGTTGTGCAGTGTCATTGTTTCATCTCTTCCCTGACACTTCTTGTTCTGACCTCCTCTTTAAACCAGGCCACTGTGGTGCTAGCAGACTGATGCTGTTGAGTACTTCCAGTTAGGATTTTGTTTGACCTAGCTCACCTAATAATTGCCTGTAGGCACTGAAAGAAAGCAAAGAGAAATCAGCCTGTGTGGCTGTATGAAATCATTTTGTGCTTTTACTATTGATAGAAACTCTTTGTCATCAATGACCAACAAATTCAAATGATGTTGACCCCAAACCATGTGCTTGTAGTACACTCTGAAGTTCAGGAGCATGCAGTGACTGGTGGAAGAGCAACAGGAGAATCTCAGAGCTGGGACCTCTCCCTGGAAGAGTTGCCATCTCACCTTTTAAATGGATATACCACAGGATATCAACAAAAAACACTCAGATCGATCTCAGTCACTGCCACGCAGCACTGGACTGAAGTGAACATCTCATCAGACCTCAATACCAGACCTGAGAAAGCATGGCAGGCGAAGAAAGAAAACAGAACTGCTGGATTAGGACAGTGGACTATTTCTGCTAAATGCCTCAAATTCTCCCAAATCCCAGCAAGGTGTCCCAGCAAATATGTATTTTCAAAATGAGTGTAAAAGCTGAAAGTCGTTTAGCTCAATAGTGGTGAAAGCCATTACAAAAAGAAGAGCTGTAAAATATTACAAATTTAAGGTCATACTAAAAAAGTGCTTAGAAATGTGGACAGTAGAGCTAAAAACGTACCTTTTATGTAGCAGCAGAGAAGCTTTTATATTAAAAGAGGGCTAATACTGTTACAGATTCTTTCGATTTTATCATAGATTTTAGAAAGCATCCACCTCTGGTGTCAAATGATAACACAAAACTTCATGATTTGTTTCTTAAAGAAGATTCCAAACCTCAGAGTAAATAAAAAATCTCACACTGTTTGGGGATTTAAGTCAAAATACTGAAGTACTTGCTGCTGGAGGCAGCAGGTTAAAACAGAGTGTAGCAGATTTTATTGTGTGAAAGAAATAGGGTGTCGCTATGGAGATTAAATGTTACCTTCCATTCTGGAAATGAACTCTGTAAGGAGTTTTAGATCCTATTTATCACATTGCTTTTTATTATTTAATGTTAAAGTAGAAATCACTTGGTCTGTGCTTTTTCCTTTCTTCCACCAATGCAAACCCAGGTAGGCTCCTCATAGAAATCAGCCTGCTAAGTAAGGAACTGCTCAAGCAGTTTCAGTAGAGTTATTTGTGTCTCTTCATTGCCAAATCAAAATCTAACAGGCTGAGATCTGCATTTACATTCAATGCTAGCTGAGTTATCCCACAGAAGCAAAGGTGAGACCTTCTTGTCGCAATGGCAAACATCACTGGCATCTGAGGGAACAGCCTTTAGCAAAACAGGAGTGCTTTTGAAAATCCCATCACATGAGTGTTGGAGAGAAATGTTTGTGTTGTTGAAAGACTTTTGTTATGCAAGCAGAGCGCTCTGTGCTGTTTCTTCCCTCTGCAAAAGCACCCTTTACTATTTTGTCCTAGTTTATCCTATTATTTCCTCTTCACACGGTTACCAAGGCAATGCTTATGTTTTTTATCCTCTAACATCTTTATCCCAGGCAGAAATGCACTAACTGACCCTCTGAGCATGCTGCCAAGGCCGCTTGGTGGTGAAGCCTGCAGCCAGCCCTGCCCCACCATGGTGCCTACACAGAGCACCTGTGTGTGCCTCAAGCCAAGGCCTCCCAGCTGGGCTTCCAGCAAAACAGGACAGTGGTGGAGAAACTCGTTGGTTGATTGACCCCATCCACAGGCTGGATCCGTCAAGGCATCATCACCCACCACAGAGGCTGTTTATTTTTTTCATGTCTTTTACTGGCTCCATGGCAGAAGCTGTAAATACTTCCTTTCAGCCTCCTCAAAACTCAGAAGAAATGTGAATGTTGTCTCAGAGCGTTTGAGCGCTGAACTCCTGGGAGAGAAAAACAAAACACGTTTTGCATCCAGTTATTAAGAGTTCTCTCCAGCATGTGTGAAGGGCTCTTTTCACAGAAATACAAGTGGAAAAGGTCCATGGCCATAGCAGGACAGATGTGGGGTGTTCATACCCTCTGTTTGGCTCAGGGCAGCACTTAGGGATGTTTGTTAACCTCCCGAAGAGCGGAAATTTCTGCATCTAGAGTGTATTTATATCACTTTTAATGGAAAGATTGAAATACGGGCAAAGGGCTTTGGTTCAGCTATTGACAGCATGAGAGCCCAGGAGAAAACAGAGCAGAGGGGTTGTGCCCCCCTGAGGGACCAGGGGTTGTGTGTGAGGTTGGACTGCAAAGATCAACCAGATGGTCAGTTCAAGGAGACCGTTATACCAAAATAATTGAAAACTACAGAATCACAGGGGTTGGAAGATCATCTCTGTAGATGACATCAAGTCCAACACCCTGCTAAACCAGGTTCCCTACAGTAGGTTACACTGGAAAGTGTCTAGGTAGCTCTTGAAAATCTCCAGAGAAGGAGACTCCACAACCTCTCTGGTCTGGAGAGAGAGCTGGCCTCTTCCCAGTAGATCTCTGATTTTCTTGAACTGGGAAGTCCAGATCTGGACAGAAGTCACAATGCACACACCACCACTGCCTGTCCCTCTCCCACACCTTCCCTACCAAAGTCACGCTGCTCCTTGCTATTTTGGAGATGTCCCTATTTCCCAAACACTGATTTCCTACCGTTTAGCATGATGTAAAGGGAAACATAAATTTGTGTTGACTTAGCCCCAGCTGTTTGACTTTGGAAGCCAAAGGGTAGCTAAAAGTTTCAGTGAGTACACTGTGGGCTAATGAAAACTTGTTCTGATATTGCAATTATTAAAACTGACGTGTAAGTATGAGTGATTGTACATACTTACAGAGACTAATTTGTGATGGCAGGTAAACATAAATGTCTGTAGTCAGGGAATAAGCAGGTACATATATCCTGTGTGGAAACACAGCTTCTTCCATTGTTTGCTATTTACATTATGGAAATCAAATTTACAGTTGAGATGCCAGAGGGTAAAAATATTCTGCAAACTTAACAGGACAAAAAAAAAACTGTCAAGAGTTCAGAGAGCTTCTATTTTATTTTATGTGCTGTCAGTAATACTTTCACACTTCAAGAGCCTCTCGTGTAAATATTTGCTTGCAAATACCAGTGGAACGGAAAACTACATGGTAACTCCTGATGCTTTAAATCAGGGTCCAAGGCTAAATTGGCCAACTGTTTTAGATGGACTGCCTCAGTAAATCTGCTGCATCATTTCCAAACAATCTCATTTGCTCTTTATCATCCAAATATTTGTGTAGAAATATTTATTTCTAATTTTGAATACACTCCCATATTTCCACCTATCATCTGCATGTGTCCAGTGATCTACTATAAGGCTGTATTCTCACATGTAAATCAGAATAACTACACTGGACTTAAAGCATAGCCCTTGGTCTAAATGAGCTAAAGAGCTGTCCATCCTAACCTATGTGAAGAATTAACAGCTTTATTTTTAAACTGTTTGTAAATTAAGTTAAACTGTGATGTAATGGTAGTACTGCAACTGGTAATTGGCTTCTGAGCTTTACCAGATTCTTATCATAATGCCTTTGAGGAAGCAAATCAACAACGCTTGGCAGCGGCTTACAAATATGCTCTATAATAACCTCTTCCCATTGCTATGGATTTTCTGAGGTTTAGGGTCTGAAAAATTAACTTTGTCTTCCCTATGGTCTCCTGTCTGAAACGTCAACTGCTGGAGATCAAAGAAAATCCCGTCTGTGTTGTCATTTTGAGTGACAGACCAGCAATGTGTAATTCAGTAGATCAGCCCCTACTATGAAAATAATAATACCTCTCCCTTAGTTAGATCGGTAAAATCAAAGTGATGGCCTAACACAACTTAATTTCATCCTTTAGAAAGAAATCTTTCTTGAACTCACATACCAGAGATCTTCCTTTGCAGCAGTTTCCTAATTAACAATTTCACTGCTCAAGCTTGCACTTTGTTTGTCCTTTATCACTACACTGCATTTTCTTTTGAATTTCCTTCCTTTCCCCCTTTCTTTTGATAGCTGGCATTTTTTCTTTTCTTAGTGAAACAATTCAGAAAGAAACTTCCATATGGAGGCCATCAGGAAGCAGTGAATATTTATGGCAGCAAGGCCAGGAAACCCAGATTTCTGCCAAATCTGCCAACAGTATCAGTCAAGTTTTCCCCTAACATCTGTGTGTGTCAGAGTTCCTCCTGGAGTCACAAGGACATATTTTTGCAGGAGATGCTCCAAAAATAATGCCTCCTACTTTATAATGTTGATCCATGATGTTAGAGGCATTCTTTTCCTCTCTGTACCTGTTTAGTTTCCATGGAAATTAATATGAGACATTTCTTTGGGAGCAACCTACGTACATGTTGTGAAGGAAATGCACTTTGTTAAAGTTCAGAAGCAGTGAAGGTGAGAAATACAGCTAAGCTTTGGGCGTTAAGCGGGAGGTGAGATGTTCATGCACTTGATGGGGCACATTGTTTCCATTTAGAGGGAGGAAAGGAGTTACGCTACTTTCCTCTTGAAAGTGTGGACACAGCCTTTCCTGCTGGACTCACCTTTACATTTCTGCCAGATGTTTACCTTCAGACATTCAAGGTTTTAAGCACACTGAACGTGTGAAGATTTGAATATGTATATAGAAAAATTCCATCTCATCAAAGCACACGGCGTAACATCTGCTGCCATAAACACCATGACAGCTGGGTTTTGGAGAAAGAAACTCTGGAATGTCCATGTGGGATCACCTGGTTTGATTTGCATTAGTGACCAGTACCAGCTGAGTCAAAGGAAAATACACAGATCCTTACAATTAGCTTTTATAGGATAGCTTGTCCCTAAGGCACCTCACCTCTCCTTTTTACTTGTAAAGGATGGCTTACGCAATGGCACATAAAGGGTGAGGGATTCTGAAATTCTCGCTACTCATTCAAAATGTATTTCCAAGCTATTATTATTTACATTGATCTATTGATCATGTAAGTGTCCAATCCTTGTTTGCTTTTTTTTTTTTTTTCTTTTCTTTTAATCTTGCTGAACTTTTGGCATCAAAGTAATCTTATCAATGTTTCAGTAGCACTTTAAGGTAAAAGAAGAACTTCCACCTTATCTGCCCAGAGATGCAAATTCTCTTTCCAACTCCTGTTTTTGCAGTAAGAGCTGGTAATTTCTCAGGTTGAAGTTATCTGCTCAGTAGAGATGGCTGGGCTTGACTCACTAGTTCTACTCCCCACTTCATTGCTTCCCAAGCACTCCTGTAAACTCTTGGGGGATGAAGGAAGCAGCAGCCAGGCTCAGAGGGAAAGGGTCTTTGGTTTTTGCAATGTTTTCTTTGCATCATATTGCAGGAAGAAGAGAAAGACCCAAAGATACAGTAATAGATCATCAGTCAATGGGGATTAATTATTTCCCTAGATTGTTGTGTGGGTTTTTTTTTTCTAACTTCCTTACTTTGGTAGACTTATCAGTTATTCTTGACAGTGGTTTGTGCAGTCCTAGCTCCAAAATGTAAAAGGATTATTTCTATTGAGGTCAAATGGTAGATTTCATCTCTCTGATTCCTCATATAGTTACTTTCATCCAAGAAGGACCCAACATGTCATTTACGTGCTGTCTACTGTATATTTGTGTCATTGTGGTTCCAGTTAGATATTTGACTTGGTCCTAAGGTCAGGACTGTCTGTAGCAAAGTTCAGTACTGAGACAGTTCTTTTTGCTCTAACACACCTCATGTCAAATCAATAATTTCTAAGGCTGTCTATCATTGCCAGAGTAATACAGGAGAATCAAGCTCAGAATATCTGTGAAATTCTGCATGAAGCATTTATTAACTCTCTCCCCTCAAACTAAAAGGCCAGCCAAGGCTTCAGCAGAAGCAGTTCTGCTCTCTTGTGTCACAAGATCTAATGATCTCACACCATACTCTTTTCAGTGCAAACGTCTGCATGAACTCCATCTTTCATCAGCCTCTGAGCTTTCAGCTAGTCTTGCTGCAGTCACTGAGAGGAGGAGTGGCAGAGGCTGAGCTGTGGCACTTCCTCCATCTCTCAGGGGATTCTCCTCACAGTTGCTCAGTCAAGCCATGTACACCTTATGTCATGTTGACATATGATGACATGTCATGTCAACCGGATAATAAGGTTCCACTGCTGAATCTGAGGCAGTGCAATAAGATACCCTTCACCATTCCTAAGTGGTCTGGATGATTTTGCATGCAGTCTGGAATATGTTTGCATGCACAGTTGAGGGCCTGCACAGTCCATGAATTGCTGCATATCTAAAGGCCAGGTGAAACATGTACCAATGGATCAGTTCACTGATTTTCTTTAATGATGCTACTTCTTCCCAATACATTTACACATGCAAAAACTGGACTTTTTCAGGCTCCTGGACCTAAAATGCCAGGATATTCATTTCCATCTGATGAGAACAAGAGATTGTTTCAGGTCACAACATTGTGTTTGCTCCATTTGCCCAACCAAATTAATATCGGGATTTTGTTTATGTTAAAAGTTCAGGATGCTTATTAGCTCCTGGGAGAAAACACAAAAGCTCTATTATGCACCTTCACTGTATTAAAACAAAAAATCTTTGATGTGTCCAGCATGAAACTTTTTGAAGTTTCAAATACTATAGCAGGCGAACCGTGGAACGGGGAGCCTTTACTTTGGTCTCTGCATCTACTGACCTGTGATCTCATGCAATAAGCAACTAATAAAAACAAAATCTAGATACTGGAACAGATTTCCTTATAAAACTAGACCTTTCTTTTCTTCCGTAGTATCACAAGATGGGGTATGTTGGTAATTGTTTTAGCAGTCTCGCAGTCTCAGCAGACTCTGCATGCCTGCAGAAGTTAAACTGCTTTCAAAGGGAATAGCAAGCTGCACAGGCACAGGGAGTTTAAAACCCTTCACATTCATTAAAATGCATTTGAAGAATGATAAATCTTCCCCACATGTCAGACAGTCGTCTTTTCTGCTTTGTTTTAAAAGCTACTTTTCAGAGATCTGAGAGTAAACAGCAGGCAAAGGCTTCTTTAGCTGCACCTTTTTTTTACTTCTTTCCCTCCCCCTAATAAAGGAGTGTTTATGGCTTCATATACAGGACTGGAAAGAAAAGGATGTGAGGAAGAAAGATTAAAGGTATAGAACCCACAGGATATATTTAAAAGTGGTTTTATTCAATAAAGAATATAAAAATCAATTCACTCTCCTGTTTGTTTAAACCAAATAATTACTACTTTTTCTTTCTTTTTCCTTCCTTATATAATGCTATTACTTGGCATCAGGTTTTATCTGAACCTAATGAAGATTGGGAAAAACCTAAATACAGTAATAGAATTTTCTACATTAACTGAACACACAACATCAAATTGAAAGTGTTAGAAACAGTTTGACATTCAACTAGAAGACCAACCAATGTAATTAATAGATTCTGATTTCCTGGTTTCAAGTGGGATAGCCAGTGGTTTCTACTGTCAGATTTATGGTGCTAAGATGTTTGTTTTCATAAATGCTGTTTAAGAAGAGAGTGAAAATCTTCAGGTGCTGTAACTGTCACCATCCATTGACCTCATTAAGGCAGGAACAATTGATGTCAGCTCGGTTTCAGGGTTTTCTTTCTAACTTGCTTACTCCTGAAACTACAAAGTGCCATCTCTGCATTGTTCTCAGTGAAGGACTGTATCATTTATATATTCTTGCACACAGTATTGAAAATGCTATGCTAATTTAGTTGAAAGAGGACATAAAGCACATCTAATATATTCTGTAATTATGGCAAGTGACTTTGCTCATTCTCCGTGTTCAGCCATCCTTCTTCTTCGGGGCAAGGAGAACAATGTTGCTCTATACTCCCTTTTCTATGTGCACCATGGAAGTCCTTGTCCTTCTTAATATCACTGTTCAGCTCCAGATAGTGCTCTCACCTTCCTTTTATTCAGTCACAAGTGGGCTCTGTGAATGTCCCAGTGACTCAAACACTGACACCAAACCCACCGCTTCTGGTGCCACCTGACTTTCTAACCGTGATTCCCAAGGGAGGGAAATGTGCCTTAATTGATCTGGACAGCATTTTCCTGCCATCTTTCTGCCTTCTCCACAGATTTTCTTTTTTTAAGCCTTTGATTGTATACATGCACCCCTTTTTGAAAACCATCATGAGTCTACTCTTAAAATAGGCAGATTCCTAGCAATTTTAGAGGACCAAAAGCCGCATTCTTACAACACAAAGTAATTTTCATGGAGGACAGTCAGAGAGGCAGAGCACTACTTGAGGACATTACCTAACTTCAGTTCCTTCTCTCATAAGCTTTCTATGTGACCTCAGGACATTCTCTTAGGATAAAATTTCCAAGAGGGATTTGGACATTAAGCTTAGATCTAAAAAAGGGCTTATGTGATTAAAATGGAACTTAGGGAGGTCTTTAAGTAGCTATGACCGAGACTGCAATCCTGCCAATTCCTGCTCAACTACAGCTTAACCTCAGAAGCACCTAAAGAACATACAAATGTTTATCTTTTCTTAAAACACTTCAGAGGCAAAAGGCACTGTTCTGCACAGGCAAAAGACATAAAGACACGCAAACTTCTTAAGCAGCATATACGGAAAATAAAGATCTAATGAAAGGCCCTATGGTTTGACTGCAGGACCTGGGTATCTGCTTACTTCTCATTCTGAGTTTGTCAGTGAGTTTTAGTTAACAAGGTTATGACATTCAGATATTCCCAGGCCTAATTCCCAGTCATTCAGTAGGAGCTGACAGCCCGGAAAATTCTGAGAGCTGTTCTTTGGATGCATAACCTGCTTTTGAAGGTACAACTTCCATATTTTTGGCAGTGTCACTTGTAGTATCTCTGGGCCTCAGTAACTCATCAGTGAAAGGGTCTTTAAGGTGCTTCTCTGCTAGCCAAGATGTTAGATAAGTACCATAAAAAACATGAAGATCCTAGGACTAACAGAAAGCTGTATCAGATCAGCTCTGGGTGAATTACTTCTAGCTAGAATTTGTTTTATATTGAAAATAATTTTAAGTGTAGGACAGCCTTAGGAAGTGTTAGGAGTTAAGGCTACACTGTGATAAGATCTGGAACTGTCAAGAAACAGCCACCTTAATATTCTGGTTCTGCTCTGACTTTCAATATTGTATGGATTATTTCATCCCCGCCTATATATGTATGTTTAAAGTAGTTTAGAATAACCCTCAACAGAGGATCTTTGGGGACCATTTTTCTTTGGGACTATTTCACAGCCTCTTAGATAGTTCTGCTTGGAACTTATTCCTGCTGTTCTTCTCAAAAACAACATTTGTTAAAATAATCACATTAATTTGTAATCCCTGAAACCATTTCTTTCAGAGGCTTTTCAAGGTAACAGGGAATGCTTAATCCGCTGCTTAATCCTCATCTTTTCAGCCTCCTCTGCAGCCACTCACACACTAGACTACGTTTTCATTTTCTCCCCAGGCTTTCTAGTCCTGGATGAGCAGCATGAGAATGCCATGAGATGATTCTAGAGCTGAGCTTCAGGCCAGGCAGCTTGGGAAACTGGGAAACAGTATAAAGCTACTAGGATCAAGGGGAGCGTGGCTTCACCTGGCTGGACTGGTGTATGCCTGGGGTGCCTTCACCCTCCGAGGCTTCTTGCCTTCACCTGAGGCTTCTTGTTTTCCTCACACCAACTTTGCATGCTTCCTACAGAATTTCTGCTCCAAGAGCGCTTAGCACAGAAAAAGCAGTGACTTGATAATGCACAATATTTTGTACTGCAAGTAATTCAGACTAAATCTTCACTAAGCCCTTTGTCTTAAATATTTTTGTCTACTTCTCGCTAGCTTATGCAGCTCCTGCCTCCTGTTACCCTCTCTCAGCTGGCTGTCTTGGCTCTGTCTGGGAGACTTTTTGGCTTGCTGTGTGTCCTGAGTCAGTTGTTTGGTTTGCAGGGTTTTCCATATCTGAGCTCAGCTGTGTGGTTTGTTTAGTTGTTGGAGACTGGGGTTGGCCATTTGAATTCCTGAGTCTTGTGTGTCTGAAGGCAACCAGTTTGGTTTTGCAAAAATATTCTGCAGTATGACAGCCTCCTGCATAGTAATCAGCGCTCAGGAGCGATGACAGGCAGTATCCACAGGAATTGGATAATCAATGGAAACTCAAGTAATTGGCATGTTAACAGTAGAAAAATTAACTCATTCTAGGAACATGGATGGCATGGATTCCTAAATGCTGTATATATATACATATATATTTTTTCTTTTCTTTTCAAAAAGGCTGTGATGTCAATATCAATAATTGCCTCTGAGAATATTAGCATAATGGCAATATTAGCAGTGGCTGTGTCCCCGAGGGAAGAAAACAATCTGTTACATGGAAACATAATAGCAAATCAGTTACAGTACAATAGAAACAACATAAAGCCTAAAGGCTTATTTGTATGTTATGATTACTACAAAACCTTAGCTGCTAATCACTTAATCAAGTATATCAATTTCAAGCCCTCTTGATGACAGCAAATTAAGACCTTCTGACACTGGAAGTTCTATGGGGCAGGAGCTTATTTTTGGGAATGGACACGTGTACTGCTTTGTACTCACACCCAGATCTCTGTGCTTAGGGTATCTCAATAATATGAACGGTCATTAGGACTAGACCACATAGGCACTCAAGATGAAGGTCTTGTATTCTAAGGGGTCTTTGCTAGGCTGCATACCATTGTAAGCTATTTGCAACAGAAGGGTACATTGCAAAGTAGGATATACATACCATGTCATTTTTTCACTGACCAATCACAGTATTTTTGCCTTTGTTTTTTGAAGTTATTTATCATAATGCATGTGTGTTCTTAAAGTTTCCAAAATGACCTAACTGTGAAATGGCATGATTTCCCACACCTTGCCAGCAGGAAGGCATCGATAGAAACAAGCAGATGGATTCAGTTTTATGTTGCTTTCTATAAGTTAGTACTAATTTTAAAGGCCTCTGCTAACTTCTGTTTCTAGGTTCTGTTGGAGAGGAAACGTTGGTTTATTCAGGAGTTCTGCTCCCTTTACTATAAGAGTCCACAGTTACACATAAATTAGTCTGTATAAACATGAACTGCACTTGAGAGAGCTGCTCCAAAAATGTCCTTATGCTGATATCCGACAGCCATTCAACCAGTGGAAGCAAAGAAGTACAGCGCTGTCATTCTTCACAGGGGGAACAAAGGGACGTGCTAAGCTACTACATCTCTTCTTTGTTGACATTGGACCCTTATTCTGGACAAAGTGATCCAGAAGAACATAAATAAAAAAAAGACTTTGATTTTTCAAAATAGTGACTTTGAATTGGCCGGAAAAGAAAAATAAAGCAAGCCAGTACCATGTTACCACATGCCAGGAGACAGCGGTAAGGTTCTGTTTTTATAGCACATTCTGGAAAACATCAGGGAAGGAAAAAAGAATCATAGAATCACATAATTATAATCCTCTATATTAGGAATTAAAATACATTTTTATATCACTTCTCTTAGGTCATATTTTAAACTCTTTTGCACACTTCAGATAATCGACAATATTGAAAATTAAAGAGATGAATGAAAGAAATGTAAAGTATGTCTGCATTTTGATGGAAGGAAAATACAGTGGTAAATCTGTCTTGCTTTCTGAGCTTATACCTTCAAAAGTGATCTCTGATGTTTCTGTTGGCTGCACTGGGCCTCTGGACACATGGGAATCTCTCCCCACTTGTTTGATTGCAAGACTGAGGCTCCATGTGGTAGGTCTTTAAATGTTCATCACTGCACATAGAAAAGGGTCTGGTCTACTACTCACCACTGTAACCAATGCAAGTCTAGAAGACAGGAAAATGGAAGAACACCATCATTTTAATCTTCATATTCAAAATAACAAGCCCATTAAAGCGGCAGCTACATTATACACTTTCTGTTAGTTTACATTTGAAGTTTCTTCCGGGTTTTTGTGGAAACCATAGTTCTTTCTTCTCAAGCTATTCCTGTTTCAATTGAGACAGAGTTGATTTCCTTTGTTGTGTCTGGTCTGATGCTATGTTTCTGCTTTAGGAGAAAAATAGGGTTGATAACGTTGACATTTTAGTTACTTTAGAGCAGTGTTGCACAGAGCCAAGGACATCTCAGTTTCTCAGCTTCTCGTACTGTCCTGGCAGCAATGGTGTTAGGGAGCACAAGGAGCTGGGAGGGGACAGAACCAGGACAGCCGACCTAAACTGGCCAAAGGGATATTGCAAACCGTATGATATCATGTAGAAAAACTATCAAATGGAAGGGAGTTGAGCAGGGGCAGGGGGCACTGATGCTGCTTGAGGACTGGTTGGACATCGCTTGGTGGGTGATGAGCAATTTCATTATGTATCACTTGTTTTGTAGATACATACATAAATATATAAAAAACAATTACAGTTATTTCCCTCTTCCTTTTCTGTCTTAGTAAATAGTTTTTATCTCAACCTACAAGTTCTACTATTTTTCTGATTGTCTCCTCCATCCCTCTGGGAGTGGGGGAGTGAGCGAAAGGGTGCATGATGTTCAACTGCTTGCTGGGTTAAACCACAACAGAAGTATATAAAGAGCTCTGTCTTTTAGTGATGCAACCCTGCATGACCTTCAGAGACCACAGTAGACTACATACATGGGTTCCTGTGGCCATGCTGGAGACCACTCTGTCATTGCCTTCAAAATCCTGTGTGTGAAAGTCTCTGCTGTAATATCAGTCCAACATTTCATAATACTGAACACTTTCAAGAGCTGGGCAACTTGTAAACAGAAAGAAAAAAAAAGCAGTAGCAAAGGCTTCTTGAGGCCACAAAATGGGAGCTACAGATGTACATGGCTATAAATGTCTCATGAAGAGAAATGAAGGGCCAATGTGTGCCTCAAACGTACATATAGTGCCAGTTCCTCATTGCTGAACATGGCTGATAATAACCATCTATTGAGAATTCCACAGAATGGTGTCACTTATGTATCAATGCAAATGTTATTTTTGTGCAGCAACTGTAAGATAGAAATGTTATTTTTACATAGCTTGAGGTACTTCCAGGTAGAGACGCCTACATATTCTCACCAAGCTAACTCAGGTGTCAGAGGCCATATAAAATTTTTCAGTTTTGGTGCTAATATTATAACATCTCTGTCCCCACAGCATGGCTCAAACCCAAACTGGAAAGAACAAAAGCTATGGACAAAGGAACAAACACTCCATGAAAAGATTCTCAGAGTGATTTTTAAAGACAAAGGCGATGACAAGCAGATTTCTAATATCAATGCAAGCTTGTCTTTTTGCCTTATATATAAACAAAAACAATGCGTTTTTAAAATCTTGCTGATTAATTACATCATACCTAACCCTGAAGGCCCAATCTCCACTGGAGCTGCTGCTGTTAATGTAGAACTAATGAACAATAAGCAATAACTGAGAATGGCTGAAGGCCCAGTCCAGAGTCCATGGGATTCAGGAAGAAGCTGAACCAGAAGTGTCACAAAAATAAAAGCACTTTCAGAGTAATGCAGAAGTTTGAAATTGAATCCAAATTTAAAGAGACAACAAGCTGGTAAACCAAACATCTGAAAGAAGGAGATGTGACAAAGTAATAGAGAAAGATCATAGAATCATACGCCTTATTTCAGGACGCATGCACAGCAGTAGAGTATTTCCAACTAAGGTCACACATCATTCTCTTTACTCAGAAGTAGTCGTCATTTCGAATCCTAATGAAAATTGCCCACAGTGCACAACTGAGGGAAAACAAAACAGAACAACAACCAAAACAAAGCAACAACAACAATAAAAACCACAACACACGCAAACACACACAAAAACATCCTGGGAAGACAAAAAAAAAAAAAGCTGGAGAGAATTTAGCTTCTGTTGTCTCCAACCAACACAAAAAGCCGATTATTTGTGACTTTTACTGACCGCATTAATGCAGTAGCATTTTGTAATGGTGTGTTTTAAATGTAATCATGTGCTGTGGAAAAGGCCATATCTTTTTGTAGTTTGAGGTTTATTGCTCTTAAGTTCCTCTGTTCTTGCATTTTTGAGGGCAGAAAGCTCCATACATGATTCATTTTGTAGAGCAATCCATTTCTTACAACATAACTACCATCTGATTAGTGAAGGGAACACCTTTTTTTCCAGTTCCCCCTCAGACTCTTTTCCACCTTCTAATAACTGCTGACCTCCTCTTCTGTTTGGCTTCACTTGATCAGTGCTCTGAGATTAACGTGATGGAGATAAAATCTGTTACCTGCAGTCAGATACCGACAAATGCAACTGCATCTGAAATGTCCCAGTTGTTTTCTGCTGTCATTTCAATTGCATTAGATGACCTGCTATATTATCTGCTTTCAGTCTTAATAAACTACCCCGTTATTTGGTCTTGCTTTGTTTTCTCCCCAGTGGACTTTGATGTTTAGAGTAGGATACTGACACAATCTAAGGAATCTAGGTGAGATGGAAAGGGGTAAAAGGAGCAAGTACCTGTTTGCAACAGTTTTCTGCTTTTCCCTTAACTTCAGAAAATGCTATTCACCAGCCTATACGGAGAGAGGTAGTAGGTAGCCAGGCCATAGTTTAAAATAAATCCTGCCTCATCTTTGTTTTTCTTCTGTTTTCCTGTAGACCCACAGATTTTGAAGGGATTTCCTCATCATTCCTTCCATGTACTTGTCCTCTTCCTCCTTGTCATTCTAGCTTTAGAAGGCACCCCCATGGATGCCAAGTTTCTACTAGCCATGACTGGAAACCAACAAAAGAAATTCAGACATAAGTGGAAGAAAATTCAGATGTAATACTACAAATATTCTCCTATCAGAACTTCTTACTGGTTTCAAGGAAAATAATGAAATCTGTGACACCTGGATCAATTCCAGCTGGGCTGACCAAACCAGTGAACTGAATGTTCTGTCTACAGGATGAAAATGGCTTAATAGCTCTTTGCTATCTCCACTTTCTGCAATTTACAATAGACATTTTGTAGCCAAGCAAACGTGATCCTATATGTGATACAGACCCATGTACACAAAGCAAATTCAGAACAGGAGCCTGCAGCTACCCTGCTGAATAGACGTCTGTGCGTTGCTCCCTGAATCTGTTACAACTATGAAGGCCCATGAGTGAAGGAGAGTGATGACAACACTGGAACTGCATTCACATAGCCAGGGGATGACTGCTATCAATACCAGAATATATCGTGAGGGTGAACAATCCACTTTACTAAATGCTGTAGATTGTATATATGGTTTGGATCGATGGCTTATTTCTTTTAAGTCTTTTCCACTCCAGCAAATAATTCTCACTCACAAAAAAATCAAGGCCACTAGATCTGCTTCTGGAGAGTCTTCCTTAACAAAATCTTAGCCTGGGTGCCATTAGTAGTATTCTGAATTATAAGTCATTGCTTACGCTGTTTTACACTCTTTGGCAGAAATTGTCCACTTGAGACCTTAAGGAAAATATGCATCACAAAACTGTCCCAACAAGTAAACATGTTTGTGACCTGAATCTACTTTTGCTTTCTAAAAGCTAGTTTGAGAGAGTCACAAAACCTCAGACTCCTCCCGGTCCGTTCACTGCAATTGTTGTTTGTAGTTGTGGTTGTTTTCCCTCGGACACTTGTTCTCCTTTTCCTGCTCTGCGGCCTGTTTTGCACTGTTCGCTCACTCAGACCACAGAAATAGCTCCCCTTGGAAAACAACATTGGAGATCTGCAGCTTAAAAATATCACAGCATTACAGAAAAGATGGCAGAACAACTTTCAGGAGGAAAAGATGAGTTTTCAGAATGCTTCATCTTGAAAAGAGATCCTTTACAAGTTGGATACACTGAAGACGGACTGAATTTCTCAGAACTACATTTATTTCTTTATAATGAATTGAGTACCTTTTGTGTCAGGTTAAAATTAGAGCACTGCATTGGTTTACTTCAGGAGGAGTCATGAATATTATACAATTTGTAATGAATTAATTTACAATTAATTAATTTGTAATTAACCATTTACATCTTTCTGCTTTTGGTTTATTTTTGGCCAAGTGCATCCTCTAACAAGAGTAGCCGTTACCCATTTCTTTCCATCTATTCACTATGCTTTCCCTCACCTTCCAGCTAATCTAGCGGGACTGTTGCATTTTGAACTGAGAATTTCCCCCAAGGCATCAGGAGGGAACCACATATATTTGATCTGAGAACTGTAAGAATAAATACACTGCAGCACATCTAGACTTCATTTCCCACTGTGGATCTGTGCAGCACACTGCCATGCAATCTCTTCTTGACTTACTCCGCCACAGGACTGTGCAAACCTAAAGATAAGATCTGAGATCCTCATTAACCCTAACTTACAAATTCCAGAGCAGCACCATTCCCACCACAAAATGATCTGTGCTTTAGGGCACTGATCATCATGAAGAACAGCACAGAGGTTTTTCCAGAGGAAACCATAGAGTGCACCTTTACAGAGCAATGCTAAACCACAAAGGTTGAAATAAGATCTGTACTCTGTGAGGTTTTGTTCTTCACTCTGGAACTGCAACTTCAGCATCAGAAGTTATATTTGAGTAAATAGTTTTATTTTACCCAGTATAGAATTAATACTAATACTAATCAGTTCTAATATTCTGTCATTCTCCAAGGACAAATACACCTATATGAGTGTTTGCTCTGTCTTATCAATGACTGTTACAAGCAATGCCAAGTGTCCATACATTGTGTGCAGTCATTTTACCTGCTAGAAAACTGAGCACATAAAGCAGTTTAATCCTGACAAAGATGTTGTTGCTTCTCAGCTGGTTTTCTTTAAAATGACTGTTCTGTAACTTACCTGTTTTTTTAAGTGGGCTCTCTCGTTTGTACGAAGACATAGCACTCTCTTCTTTTTCTGCTGTTGCATTTTTTCTAGTTGTACCTACTTACATTTCATGCCTCCAGAAAAAAAATGTAATTCGATGTAATGAAGAGAAAAAGGGATTATACAAATAACTTATTCATCATTAAATCCTAGATAAAATATAGTTTTCTTCTGATATTGTCAACCGCAAGATCTTATTTTCAATTGCTGACGTATTAACCCATCGTTCTTGGCAGGTGTGTTCCATGCTAGATGGCTGCCTAAAGGGGATGTTAAAACATCCAGTCATTTGGGAGAAAAAGACAAAAAGAATGTGGGTGTTCGTTTGCTTCTTTTGATGCTAGAGAAGTTTTCAGAATGTTAGCTGTTGCACCCACCATACTTAAGAGCAGATGGATGAAAACTAATATACAAACTTAATGCTTGTATTAGGAATGTGTTGGTGTTATTTTTTTCCCTCATGCCACTAAAATAACATGGACATGATGAGAACTCTGGAAAATTGGAAATCTGTGAATTCTTAGTAATGGTTTGCTCAGGGTTGGTACCTAAATTCTTTAAATATTAGCACTAAATGAAGCCAGCAGCTGAGGGCTGTAGGCTCTCAGCGTTTCCATGGGATGGAAACTTGTTGCTACTGTTGGCTAACACAGCACTTCATTCCAAACTAAAATCTGCTTCTAGAGCACAAAAGAGGATAAAATGGCGCCTTCATGAAGGGACTTCTCAAAAGACTTCAATTGCTGGGCTAAAAAGTGAAGCAGAACAACTGAAGGGGGGACGAAGCTGCAAATATTAGGATTAGGAATAAGCGAGAGCAAGGAAGGGTGTTCACTGATAGAGGGAATGAAACACAGACCAAAGAGAAAAAGGTAATCAATAAGAGAAGGAGTTTTATGAGTAGCAGGGGACAGAGTGCAGCTGAGGAAAGATCAAGACATGAAAAAAAGGAAGACTGGATGATAAGAAACTGAAACAACACATTATCAGGAGATAGTAGGTGAAAGGCCAGTATGGACCTGGGTATTACTGGGGCAAAAAAAACCCCAATCCTGAATATCTAAAGATACAAGTGCAAGGACCCTTCAAGAACTGTAACATTTCAATGTGTCTGAGGATCTCAATTCATTTTCTGTACAACAAAATGTGACAGAAATAACAATGGCTGGGAGCCACCAAGCAGCTGGGCGGCAGCACCAGTTCCTTCTGCAGGTATTTCTGAACATTTCATTGGATGTTACACACCCCACTGCAGACTGGTCTGAGAATGGTCAGTGTCCTGAGTCCCTCGTGGATCAAGTACTTTGGGGCAAAGGAATGCCAATTTCTGGCCTTAAAACCTTGGCTGAGCTATGAACTAAGCTCCTCAGCTCTCATGGGAATGGGTCAGGTAAGGACATAAGTGACAACATTGCCTAGAACGCAGAACTGTGTAGCGAGGCTTCTGTGGTGCTCTCTATACAGCTTTGAGATCACATTCCCCACTGCTTCAGCATCTTTTCACAGACCTGACTTGGAGAATTTAGGATGTCTCTTTAGGTAGCAATAGAAAAGATAGCAAATAGACCTGACGAGGCACTTCAGGCTGTTTAAGAGAAGCTGGATGTAAGTTGCTTATGTAAAGAGAGCCAGAGGTGCTGAGCTCTGCAAAACTGGCAAGAGAGTCTGGCATCACCTTCTGATACATAGCAAGCAGATGACAAGTAATGATTAACAGACTCCAAACATCAACTTTAGACCGTGTAGCTGTAGTCAGAATAACTGGTTCAAGTTAATGATTTACATGAGCATTTTGAAGTCAGTGGCTCTGAGGTAAGTAGAGTACAGATGGGATCTGAAGGGAAACTGAAAGCTCATCTGTTGCGATACTTGATCTAAGTACCTAAAATTTCTCCCTGAAATACAGAGTGGTATGTTAAATGCTGAGTTTGTTTCTACATAATCAGTCACGGAATATATTCTTTCTGCTTCAGAGAATTCTCTGACTTGGACTAATAAGATTCTCAAAAGATCTGTTTAGTTAAACGTTTAAAATTCACCTCTAATGCCTTATGCAGTTTACCTCCATCAGGAGTTTTGTAAAGATATAATTCCTGCCACAAGTCATACTACTAAGTAGACACCAGATGTTCTTCAGGTTCAGCTTCTGTAGGAGCCTCATCAAGAGTAGTCTCAAAGTTGCAAATAGAGGTGAGTTGGTTCATGACCAAAAAATAAAATCAGAACCATAGAGTCACAAGGTTGGAGGGACCTACAAGATCATCTAGTCCAACCATCCTCCCATCACCATTACTACCACTCAGCTAGTAAACCATATCTTGTAGCTCCTCATCCAGATGCCTCTTGAACACTTCCAGGGATGGCAACTCCACCACCTCCCTGGGCAGCCATTTCAGCACCTGACAAATCTCTGAGAGAAAAAGTTCCTTCTTATGTCTAGTCTAAACCTCTTCTGCTACTACTTGCAGCCATTCCTTCAGGTCCTGTTTGTTGCCTGGGAGAAGAGGCCAATCCCCTCCTCATCACAGCCTCCCTTCAGGAAGTTGTAGAGTGCAATGAGGTCTCCCCTGAGCCTCCTCTTCTCCAGGCTAAACAATCCCAGCTCTCTCAGCTGCTCCTCATAAGGCTTGTGCTCCAGACCCCTCACCAGTTTCATTGCCCTTCTCTGGACATGTTCCAGGACCTCAGTGTCTTTCTTGTAATGAAGGGCCAAAAACTGAGAACAATACTTGAGGTGTGGCTGCACCAGAGTTGAGTACAGGGGGATGATTACCTCTCTGCTCCTGCTGGCTATGCTATTTCTAATGCAGTCCAGGAGGAAAATCCAGTCACTTAGAGAAGAGCAACCAATCTGTAGCTCTTTGATGCTGGTTATCATCCTAGCATCTGAGCTGCAGCTGGGAATTTAAGAAAAGTATTGCTTCTAAAGCCTAGTAACAAAAGTTGCACATGTTCCCTCAATCAATCTAGTCCACCTTTTTGCATTAACTGGTTGAATCCAGTAACGATGCTCATGGTGACTCTACGTATTCTATGCTGACAAGGAAATACGTCAAGAAGCAAGTACATAGCTCTCGAGTGCATGTTAGGACTACATCACCAGCACTCCTACAGAAAGCTAAGTTAATGGATTCCCTCAGGCCATGAACAGCTCAGTGATGCACACTGTGAGTCACTCTTTATTAATATAAACAAGCAAATGTGTACACAAGGAAGTTGTTTCCTTCACTACCATGGGCATGAATTGCTTCTTTACTTTTGCAGGTTTCCCTCTCTCTCTCTATTACTGATTAGCCCTGCTATAGTAGAAGTAGTGGAGAGGGAGAAAAGAGCTATACATCCATAAAGTCTTATACTAGATAAATCATATTCTCAAATGGGACTTTTCCTTTTGATTTCAGTAATCATAGAAATGAATTTTCTCTATTTATTGTTTAAATCTTGTTACCAGCAGAAGTAGTGAGCTAGACACAAAATCTATTGCAGTTCAACTCAAGATCTCAGCAGAAAGTCCCAAACATCTCCTTCTGGTATGTAGAGTGTGAACTTCCATCTGGGGAAGCTCTGAGACACTGAGCACTAAAGCTGCATGACACATTTGTACTGAGTTGCCTCTTACCATACAGTTCATCCTGAAGTACCGTGCCTGCTTCTGAGGCATGAAATCATAGACCCAGATGGTTTCTTCCCACCTCTCCAAGGCCTATTCCAACCATACCGAAAACAAAAACAACCAAAGCTAAAAAAATAAACGATCCATCAGGAAAGCGGAGCCACCAAGACAGCGTGGATTCTTCTGCTGTTTAAAGAGATCGGTATCTGAACTGATGTATTCCCCTGTGGTTATACTTTTGTAGTCTCTTCTTGGATATGGATTCTTTAGAGTCTATTAAGAGATGAACTTACAATGTAGTCTATTCTTCAATGGAAGAAATAAGACGTTTTTATTCTTTGTCAGGCTGCTGCTTTTTACAAAATCTGGAGGAATTTAATACCTCTGAGACTGCTGCTTTTCTCTCTGGTTAAAACTGGCTAAAAGCTGACTTCTGACCAGATATATACAAAAGAAATGTGATCAAATAAACTGCTTTTCTTTGGTAATCAAATTAAAAACAAGCGCTCAAAACAATTAGAAGTTATCATCATCCTGAGGTAAACATACTTGCTGTCAATGTGTCCAGTTCTCTAAGTAATCAAGTACCTTTTGAACTTTCTTTGTCCAGCCCATTTCATCAAAACAAATACCAAAAGCTGGGATACACTGATTATGGATAGCTGTAAATGCCTAAGTAGGTGATTCTGTGTAAAGCACTGAGACTCATGGAAAAGCTATAGCTGGCTTTAATGGACTTAGAGCTAGAACAGCTTTCTTGAGGTGAGGCTCATGGGTACTCTGGAAATGTGAGCTAATAATAAATGTTGCATATCCATGTAAATATATATATATATATATGTTTATATATATATAAACATCTTTTGGCTGGAAAGTGCAAGAATATATTCAACTTCAGGATGATCAAATGTTATATTTTCTGCTTGTTAAAGCTGAGAGAAACTTGGTACTTTGTACAAAACTTTGTAGTAGTTCTACTGCTTTCTGCAGATTCTTGGTCAACTAAAATCCAGCTGTTCCCTTGCATGGAATGTGCAGTGTAGGCAGATATCAGGATATATATATTTCATAGATATACACATGTTCTGTAAAATGAATGAATCAGTCTTTTCTGTGAATAAAGTCTCATTAAAAGTAGCATTGCTATTCAAATACAATAAACATTTGGGTAAAGCAATTTATTAATAGATACTTAACCCATCTTTTATGGATAATATAGCAATGCCTTGAATTCTAGATATTTTGGCAATTAGGGTAACATTGTAAATAGCAAATTAATCCATTGCATTGAAAATCTGATCTACTTTTGCTCTCTGCTTTGGAGTGATAGACAGATTTGTTATCATTTTCTTTATAAATGTTTCAGAATGGAAACAATCTAATCTCTGTTTTTTATTTTAACTTGGTGCTACAACTTTAATTGTTAAAATCACAAGAGAAAGAATCTAATTTTGACGAATGTCACTTGGTGAATATTGGCCTCCAAGCATGCACTGTGGCTGGAACAGATTTGGATTTGGTGTCAGATTCAACAATTCTGATAGTATTGTTAGAAGATGGCATTTGCACTTATGCAAATGTTTTACTGGTTCAGAATAACAATGATTTAATGAAGCAGCGCAGTTCAGCGGTTGACATGCTGTTACTGTGTTTTAATCTATTTCTTTTAAATTCCTCTTACGGAGAAACAAGAAAAAATCACCACCAGGAAAAACGTGGGCAGCTCCTCTATCTATAATATAATTTACATTCAGTACTCAGCTTTAAAAAATGGGGTAGTATTGGTACGCAGTATGATAAATATTCTAGGCATATACAAGTTGTGCGAGGTGATAAAATATTCTGAGCATGTCCTAAAATGATTCTCTCATCAGAGATGGCTTGTTACCTCCACCATCAGCAGATACTGATAATTAATCAACTGAAATGAATCTTTACAGAATAAACAAATCTGTTATACATGAAGGATGATTATGTTCTTTTGGCTGTGAAGATTTTTCATAACTTATTCATGCCAACGGTGTGCCTGAGTTATGAAGTATTTCTCACTTATGAAATAAATATAGCACCCTTTGTTTGTCATATAGCTCCTCTATTTTCTGGGCTTTACCAACGTAAATCAGCACAAACCTACTGGTTATGCTGATTTATGCCAACTGAAGAATTAACCCTGTGTTTGTAATCAGGATCGACGGTTCTAGCTCTTCAGTTATTTCAGATGCATTTCCAAAACATCTGAACATCGGGTAAGCATTTTCAAATATTCAGTTTCAGCAGTAATGTATGTGTAAATGCTGTCATCAGCCATAAGTCGGAATCACAGCCATAGCTTTGTGAATTCCACATAGATGCAATGCACTCAGTGGGGGATAGGGTCATAGTCTGAGATGGGAACGCCATGAAAATACACTGCCATAGAATCCATACTTATGTGTGCTGTTTTAGGCTCACTTTGCACTGAACTATTTACATGATCAGTTTAGATTTTCACCAGCAGAAAAACTGATAGACAATGAATTTTAAACACACACGTGAAAGTACTTAAAAATCTTATGTTCTAAGGCACAGGAAACAATATCCAGTTTGGTGACACACTCAGCGATCATTGATAAAAAGCAGAGTTGAAATTACGAATATGTGGGATATGTTAAAAAACAGCAACAAAAAAGAAACAGTGACAATCATTGAATATATAGAATAACCTGAAGAACAGCAATATATTTGAGGAAATCATGATCTGCTGTGAATATTCCACAAATAGAGAAAGAGGGATTGTGAATGATTCATTCGGACTGAGTCATACTGGATTTTATTAGAGAAATCCTCAGTTAGGCCTACTGCGTGAACACCAGATCTTGGCTAAGGTTCGCTAGACTGATGTGCTAACCCACAGCAGCCAGATAGCCTTCATTGGGAACAAAACTAAACAAACACACAAAGAAACCAAAGCCAAGGGGGAAAAAAAGTCAAAGCCTTAATGTAAGGAAGGGGATACTGCTTCATGTCTTTCCTTGAGGCCTCATCAAAGGAGAGGAATCAGTAATGAGTTTTAAGAACTACTGAAGTAAAACTTGCTCAGGAAAAAGCTTGTATCAGTTGCAGTTGTTTAATTTGAATGGTGAAGTCTTTGCCACTAGGCCATTTGCTTCTACTGTAAGATATACTTACATGAAGACATACTTGATGCAAGTTTTGTGGTAAGTTAATGTACAGCAGGCTTCTCGTGCTACTGTATGTGTAATATAATGTAGAAAAAGCCATCTGGAAGAAAACTACTGTGTTGTGGGGTGGACGGAAGGTATCCTGAGGAAATCAGCTCACTCACGATGATACTAACATAGGTTTAGAGGGTCTTGGGTCAGTCTTTGCTTTACCATGGTCTTAGACACTGAGCTGATTTTTGATATCATATTTATAATATGATTTAGCAGAGGGTTGTTAGAGTTAGGGTACTATGGTTAGCATTGGTTGGACTTGATGATCTTCGAGGTCTTTTCCAACCTGCGTAATTCTATGATTCTATGAGTTGGTGCACTCAGGCTTTTCCAGACTGACTTTTTGCAGATCCAGTCATTTCCAGAACTTTCCAGATGTGCTCAGATTTTTCTAGAGCCAAGAAGAGATACCTTGCCTTCAAGCTACATGTTTCAGTTTAAGCACTGAGCAGCCAATGCAAAACTCAGAACAGTGTAAGAGACATCACAGAAAGAATAATGAATGTCAGACTAAGACTGAAACCAGCTAGTGAACTGCTTTATAATCAACAGTCAGTAGTCAGTAACAAAATGCTGATCTGCAGAACTTGTCTGCATATGTATATAGAAACTTAGGGTACCCTGTACCAGAAGAAGGAATAAGAAGGAATGTGACTATAGGTAGTTTCTTGTTGAAGAGAAGAGCCCCGGTGTGTGTGATTGTGTGAATGTTACAACTAAATATAGAGAAAGCCATTTGATCAGAAGGTGCAGCCTCCTTACTTATCCAGGAAACGCATATATCTTTTGTGATGAAAACTGACTCATATTGCTACCCTCGTCACATCGTCTCATACAAAAGAATGATGCTTCTCTGAGGTTTCACTCATCTTGGATTCTCTTCTATACAATGACAGCTTCACTGAAAAGAATGAAAAATGTTCCTCCTCTGTTCCCCAGAGCACTTTATGGCTTTGTGGTTAAAACATACTGAAAGGAATATGAAACATGGAGCTGAACCTAACCTCAGTCAGTGGACTTTGAAAGCAAGTTGCTTACCTAGCCAAGCATAATGCTGTAATCTACCACAGATGTATCACATAACATAGTAAAAGTGAACAGTCTTCACCTCTTATGGGAAGATAAGGGGTTTGGGCCTGTACACGTGCTTTAGTTGTGGACAGATACTGGCTGGGCTGACAACTTCAGGTTGATTATTGCACTCAGGTTTTCATATAAGCTAGACCTTCCAGCCTTGCCAGGGCCAAGACTCTGCTTAAGGCTTGTTTGGGACTTTAGGCACTTGAGGCTCTCAAAGTCTGGAAAATTAAGTGCTAGAAGAGTTTACATGCTATCACGTGTGGGGACCAGCTGAAAGAGGCTTTCCAGAGTCACTGGTTTATATTTACATCTGAATATTCCCACCAGTCTACTTGAAACACATGCAGGTTTGTTGGTTGTGTTGTTCTTTGATAAGGCTCAAGACCATGTGGCAGCACAGTGTGAGGACTGTAGGAATTTTCTTAGCTGTCTCAATTTGGAAAAAAAAATAATCACACTGAAGCTTGTTTTCACAAAAATAAAGCTTAATAGGACAGCCTTTCAGCCGCGCATCTAAATATCCTGGCTTCTGTGTATTTGCAGAACGTTGTATTTGTATTCTAAGACAATTGTTATGCTATTTTCTCTCTGTAATTTTTCTCTCTGTAGTGGTATTATTAAAATAATCTGAGATTGGTTTTGTTGTTTATAAATGGACTGCTATTATCTATTCATTTGTGACAAGGTGACAGTATTTATTTATCCAGTTGTTAGCACATAGACAATACATAATCTGTTTGGGTTTGTGTGTGTGTGTGTATTTGTGTGTGTGTTCATTTGAAAAGGTGTGGTGGGCAGAAGGCTCTGAGTCTGCTTTGTCCTAACTGCTGTTTTCTAGGTCAGGCAGAACTAGCACACAAGAAAAGGTGAAGTGTTCCTGTGTACAGCAGAGCACCTGCAGCAAGAACAAGGACACAGGATGGGCAGAAAAGGGAGATAATCCAGCAAATGGGGTGGTTTCAGTGCAAGCAGAAACTGGAAGAGTGGGGAAATAAAGGATGTAGATACACTGCTGGGCCTCATCAGTGGTAGAAGAAACTCCTGAGGCACACAAAGGAGACTGTGTACAACCTGCTAGAAACCAAAAGTCAGTAATTTACCACAAGCAAACACAAAATAAAGGATCCATCCTCCAAAGATATGTAGTGAGCAAGAGCAGATGAGTTTATGAATCCCTTTCATGAGGGATCTCTACCATCTCACAATTATAGACAAGAAACAGTTAATTGCTATGGTTTACATTGTAATCAACCTGGATTTGAGATTTAGTATCACTTCCAGCCTTCTTAGCATCCTTACAGAGCTCACTTTAGGGAAGGTGCTGGAAGATCCACCTCAAAGCTATGACTAACGTAACCCTACTGCAAAGCAAAACCTTGCCTACTGTTGCTACTTGCAACAACTCTGTCAGTGCTTCCAAGCAACCTTTAGCTACCCACAAGTGACTGGCTCCTTGTCCGCCTTGCCAGCCCCTGGCCAGCCTCATGTTCCCCCAGAAGCCAGAGGCCACGAAGCCACCAGCACAGGCATCGGCAAGGCCAACGATTGCCATGGGCCTGTGTGCCAAGTGGTGTGCTGCCAAACACGGCCAGACAGGCTGGCTGCAGACAGTCTGCAAACTGTCTGTGAGGCCGAGCGGGCCGTGCCTGCGGTTGTTCTGGACACAGCCACTGGTTCCAGCAGGGCGCCTGCGTGTCACATTCAGTCAGTCAGGCACCAGAAGCGTATCAAAATTGTCTTAATTCTGTTTCATCTCTGATGAAAGTCTTGAAGTACAACAGAGTTAAGTGTCCTGCAAACAGCATTCTGACTCGTGGGCAAGAAAGCAGCTGGGGGCATGAGAGAGGGCTTCACCCAGAGGGTGATGTTAACATGGTTGTCACAGCGCTGCGAGGCTGGAGGGCATCTTGCAGCTGCTCGGTCCTGGCATCCTTCCTCACGGCACGGCCGAAACTTCCCGTGATTAACGGCACAAGCCGTCAGCTGGGCCGCTCTCCAACGCCCGTATGGGCTCTACAGCTCCTCGGTGCTGCCCCTTGGCAGCTGTGAGGCGATGGAGGCGCTCTGCGGGCATCAACCGCAGATTAGAGTGAATAGGGGCGAGAGGCCGCTAGCAGCCCTAAGCTCCCGCGGCCGCCGGGCCCGATGCAGCGCGGTGCCGGGCGATCACGCGGGCCGTGCCGGGCCGCTCCGAGCCGGGCGGTGCAGCCAATGGGCTGGAGAGCGGTGACGGCCGGCGCTGGCGGGCTGGTGCGCAGGCGGAGAAGCTGCACTGCCGCGGTCGGAAGGGAAGGGAGGGGAGGGAAGGGGGTGGCTGCGCCGGGCACAGCATGGCTGCCAAGGTAAGTCCCCGCCGGCGGGCGGGCAGGCGGGCGGCGAGCCCTCGGCGTGCGGCCGGTGTCGGCGGTGTCGGCGGGGAAGGGGCTGCGGCGGGAGGCGGGCGGCCGCCGGCCGTGACCTCGGGCCCGTCCTTGGCGAAACTTAAGGGCGGGCGGCGCCTCCTCCGCGCGGCCCCGGGGAAGGGGCTCCTCGGGGCAGCGGGGCCGCTCGGCGTGTCGTCGGTTCGGCCTCACGCCGGCGGGTAGAGAGGCTGCGCCGCGGGGACTCCCCTACCTGCGGGCTACGGGCCTGCTCGCTGCTCGGAACGCACCATGTGCCGGGCACGGCCCTGCCGAGCTGTGCCGTGCCCGGCTGTTTGCGGGCCGCGGCGGTGGAGGAGCCTCGGCGGGGCCCCGGTGCGGAGGCCGGCGGTCGGGGCTGTGCGGCACCAGGTGTGCCCGGCCCGGCGCGCGGTGCCGGCCGTGGCTGCCTTCTGCTGCGGGCCGACCCATGCGGCCTTCTCTTCCCTTCCCATGTTCTTCCTGCTGTTTTCACTTTTGCTTACAATTGCAGACCGGCTTCACTTCCCTATGAGCTCTTCCATCAGTTGGGTACTGCTCTGCTTTTGTGCTGCTTCGGTATAATAAATTAATGTGAATAGTTTTATCAATAACACGCAATCACCTCATCTCCCCCACCGTTGGCTGTGTACCCAAAGAAGGCCATATTAAAAGTGGGTATTCCATTCCTAACGACAGTCAAATTCATGTGAAAATAAATAGTGAAACTTTCAGTAACAAAGCCAAGCAAACACGTTGATGTGCTCAGATGCTCTGGCTGGAGTTCCATGCTCATCTATGCAAGTAAGGCTGTGATGGAGCTGCTCCTGTCAGCATCCAGCTCACTGGGAACTGAAGTGCCTACAGTTGTAATGGGTTGAGCAGTGTGTGATTCCTTTTTATTTGCTAAAATATATTAAACAGTCCTTCAGTATTAGGATTAATGAACCTTAGCTGTCTCAGTGTTTTTTAAATTGCCCACTGGCCCATGCTGACAGCACGTTAGATACTTCTTATGGAACTCAGACTTAAGTCTTCAATTCACTGTGTTAATGAACCATAAGGAGCAGCGTGCAGTCCATTTGGATCCATACTACTCAAATATACTTTGAACATAATGTATGAGTAGCCAGTGTTTTTGTCTAATTGGATATATGGATGTGCTCCATGCTATGTGTATGCATGGTGGCCTTCTTTTAGCTTTGTTTACTACTTCAATCTTTACTAGAATATATGGGAAGGACACAACACTTGAGAAACTGGGCTGAATACAGCATGTTTCAGGTTGTGCCAAGCTTGGCAAAGAGATGCCTCATAAAAAGGATACATCTTTGTTACGAATGTCTTAAGCACCCTTGGTGCGTTGCAAGACAGAGGTGCAGCACTTTGTACTACTGCAAGGTTTACTGCCCTCAGGTAACTTCAGAGGAAAGCTGTGTACAGACTTGAATGACTTACGTCAAATAAAAAGGCAACAAAACCAAACAGCAGCAGAACTGGGAGCAGCTCGACTGGATTAATAATTAAGTTACCTCAAGACTTGAAGGGATTTTATCTTTTTGAGGTGAAATAGTTGCCGTTAAACTCAGATGACTTTCTGCTTTTATTGTAGTCAGCAACAGCACGTAAGTAGCGTTTTGCGCTCTAACGGAACCGTCTGAACTCAGGTTCTGCAAGCACACACATGAATAACTGTGCCACATAAAGAGCTTCTGGGCCTGAAGTTATTCACATGTGCTTGCAGGCATGGGCCTTGATTTGTGTTCTAACTTCCTCACTGATGCATCTCAGTAATGTTTGCCTTTTTCACCTCAGCCAAACAATGGACTGGTGAGTTGAATGATTTTTCTCAAATTCCTTCAGTCCCTTTTCCTTGCCAGTCTCCTGCATGACCGCTTCCTTTAATTTTGGTAATTAGACCATTTCAGACATACGAGTCTTTGGAATTGAATGTAATTGTTCTTCACCTGCAAGATTTCCAATGCTGACATGTTAAGCAGACTCCAGGAATTTGGTCTATCAAAAGGAAAGCCCAAATGGGATGCTGTTAAAGATTGCATGGTTAAGCACTCAGGGATCAAGAAATGGGCAGAGCTGTTATGCGTGAAAACTTTTATGTTGCTAACAGGGCCACAGAGTTTTCATCGCTGTTTGTTACTTAGTGTCACGCTACTTATACAGCCTTTATATGGTGTATAAAGTTTTATGTGTTACACACAAATGTGTGTTTGGAGTCTTCAGAAGCGTTTCCTGACAGTGCTTTGAGAAAACTGAGTAGCAAATTATATTGAGTGTCCAGTAAAATTACAGATGAGATGTTTCAGTAGAACTTACTGATAAATGAATTGTCTTCATAAGTGCTGGCTTCATTCTCTGAGTTGCAGAAGACACAAGCTTTATGGAAAGACCATGGTAGTGCACATCTAGTGCTGTAATGGGCTTGTACACAGCACCTCATGCTTTATTTCTTCATCCTTGAGTGTTTAACAATGCGAGCACCGTGCTTTGTCTGCCCTTTAGTCACATACCTTTAAAGAGACGTGTTACACAATCTAGCTAATGCCACCCGCGATTCACCCACAGTTATGTTTTACAACTAAATTGGCTGTGGCTGCTGAGTGAATGTAAGCTGTCCTTGCTCCATGAACCATTACACAGTTGTGGCTATAGTGATTGTATCATGCATGTTCAGAGTGTGACTTTATATGTTACCAAGTGGTATGACGTTAAAAAGATATCAGGTTATTTTCAGTGGGAATTTCTAAGGTGCTTCTCAATGAAGCCTGTTCACATACCTGATTTTTCCACTTTGCTACTTCATCTGCTCAGCTCGAGGCCAGAAACTGATATTTATAATAGCAGAAAGTACGTGTGATCTGTCTACTTTATGCTTCATAGCCACTCCTTCAAAGGAGTTAAAATGGTATTAAAGCAAATTCCCTTTCAATGATTTCAGTAGGCATGTGTGAAAACTGTGGGCTTTGCATGGAAGTGTTGTACACCATTGAACTTCATCTCTGCTATGGATAGCATGTGAATAAATGTTGACAGTTGTTTTAAGCTGCATAGCACTAATATAGGAGATCTTTAAATACTGTGATCCGTCTTTTTCTGCTCTGGTTGTTTTGCATGTGTGAACTTGTTACCTCTATTACCCAGAATGCTTAAATCTCTTGTTTAAAAGTGATTGTCTTATTGACGTAGTGTAATATCAATATGTTATGCTAAAAAAAAGTAGTTGTAAAACAACTGTTCAAGTAAAGCCATGAACCTGACTTCGGTATCTGGTGAGACCATTCGCATGCTTAAAATTAAGCGCATGCATCAATCTTGTGAAGCCTGACTGTCAAAGTGTATCAATGAGTATTCAGGATGTTTCTAATGCCTGGGGGATCAACTTTGTTGCACAATTTGGGGATGCTTAACAACTTCTTATTCTCTTTTTGCTTATGTCTATTTTTTAAACTGCCTTGGAAACTGTATCAGTGGAATTATATGTTGTTTCTGGTCATATTTACTGTTAAAGAAGGCCCTTAGTGCCCATCGCAGACTCTCTGTGTGCCTTGGTGTTAGTGTGGTCCAGCACTTCACAGTGAAGGCCCCAGTCCCACATACAGGATGCATTGCACTGACTGAATTCACTGGAGTTCTGGCCCTGCCTCTGTTGGGCCTTTTTGTGTGCACAAGTAGCCCAGTGCCATGTGAATTGATGGGGTCTGGATTTGCAGTGGTTGAAATATGAACACCGTGATAATAAGATTCAAGGAGAACATGATTCCAGACAATGCCAGAACCATGAGATTCTGATGCAGCCATGCCACAAGTGTTATTTTGCTATCATGGATACCCAGTGTGCTCCTTTTCTGCATCATCCATCTGCATTGCATCTCCTTCATTCATCTCCTGCTCCCATGCTCCTTTCCCCTTTGCTAGCAATAGATTGGGATGTGTCTGGATACAGACTGAATTAGCTCTTCTTGCCTTAGATAATGCTGTTCTTCCCCTTCCTCCTTCCAAATGGTAGAGCAGAATTGCACTGCATTAAACGGGCCCTCAGAAGTGAAAAGGTGGATCCTAGCATTGAGATGAGCTTCTGTGTCCCCAAAGGGAGTGTAGTCCCTTATGCATAAGCTCCAGACACCCAGCAACGTGAGCAGCACTGTTGGAAACAAGTGGCTGATGAGTAAGGAGAGAACCTCTATTTCCCAGAATCATCGCTCATTTTGTGCTGTAATGGTGTCATGACACTTAACTGCATCATGGTCACATTTATTGGCTATGGTAGCGTTGTGTAAGATCCAAGGGGCAGTTACCCTTGCTGCTCTGTATGGGTCCAGCAGTGCTTGCTGCTGTGTGGCTGGGCATAAGCCTGTAAATTCTGAAATGCTTTATGTATCATAAGACTTTTTTTCACCTCCTCCTCCTCAGAGAAAAATGTGTATTATTTTGCTGCCTATGACCTTTCACTATGTCTTATCTTCTTAAGATGCCAGAGTTTATCTGATCAAAGAATTTATGTGAGTCTTGGTAACTTCATACCTAGGAGAAAGCAAGTGATTTTCTCTCCTTCCCCCTCCTACCCACCATTGTCATATTCTTTGTTTCATTTTGTTTCTTTTCCTGCACATTTACCTTTATGAGAACCACCTAATCCTACAAGGTGTGCATCCAGTTCCAAGGCCCACTGCTAACAATAACCTCAAAGTGACCTACTGGAAAACTCCTCACAGCTCCCTTCTGCAGTGAGCACTGGGGGAGCAGTTACCCTACAAAGGAGCTTTATTACACTGTTCCTTTTGGTCTTAGTTGTGCCTGTGTGTTTATAGGTGCTACTGTACTTGTCCCCATTCCTTTACAAGAGCAAGGTGGGGGCTTTTTTGTGGATTTATGTCTTTAATATGTTAGATGGGACTATGTGTTGACATTACCAGCGTTCTTAGCACGTTTCTTTTTCCTTTATAGTGTCTCTTTAGGATCAAGTGCAGAGTAACCTGACTTCCAGGATAGCCCTGGGAAAGTATTACTGGACTGAGAGTTATGCATACATCCTGACATGCATCTCTTCCATTGTGATACTGCTGAAAAGTGTTTTTAAGTTATCTGGATCTTATCATGTCAGGAAATGAATTCCACTTTCTATGCAGCTTTATATCCCAGGAAGTTAGAGATGCTCTTGAAAGTGTGCTTCAAATGATAAGGCATTCTTCCTGATGCTGTAATGTAGACAAGCTTACAGCCCTGAATGATAACAATCTGTCTTCTGACCAGCTTGTTTAGGCCAATGTCTATTTTATTTATCTATGTTGTCCAAGGATTGTGACAAGGAGGTATGTGATACTGTATTTCCTGGAAGATGGCATGAATGCATTGCTTAATTTTAGCTTCGTTTTTGCTTTTGATCTGTTGAATTGCTTCTGCTTTGGCTATAGAATGGCTTGACAGTACTGAATAGATCCTGCATACTTGTATGTCACCAGACGTGAACTTGTATAAGGCTTCTGGGCACTTCTGTAATAATGCTGTTTTGCTCGAGCTACAGTGCAAAACGGAAACATAGCAGCTGATGTTTGATGGTACTAGATAACTATGGGCTGTAAAATGTAAGACTGCATATTTTCTGGTGCATTCCCTTTCTGGAAATATCTGTATCTCAGTCATTTGTAGGGAGATAAAGAGATCCTTATGAAAAGATCCTATCTTCGATTGCTTTGGAATAAAGCAATTTCAACGGAAGCTTTGTTAAAACACTTAAAGGAACACTGCAAATGCATTTTCATAACATTTTAAAATAATTTCATGCTATTTACAATACCTTAGAAACATGCAATTGCAATTATATTCTTTACCAAAAAATGTTACTTGGCTTGCACAAAACTCAATGTGTTAAAGGATGAAATTGCTCATAAGGAGTGGGTTGTTGGTATTTTTCTTTTCTTTAAAGAGGTGGTGGAAAAAAGGCAGGAAAAGAAACATTTGAGAGAGTGGAGAAGTGCACACATGTACACTGAGCTACATGCATTTAGAGAAGAAACAGAGCTTGTCACAAGCCTGGCAACAACAAACTCTTCTTACTGGATACCTGCGAGGTGCTTAACCACATTCTGGATTCACATGCTACTGATGCCTTGCAGTCTGAGCAGCCTGTAAGAACTGTTCCTTTGCTGACCAGTGAGTGCACTCTTGGGGTCTCTGGTCTGGAGTTCTACTTTGCTTGTTGGCATAGACCTTGATCACATGCAAACTAGAGCCTGGAATGTAGGTGCACAACACCTTCTGACTTTCTGTAGATCAACACCCCATGCCAACCCTTTTGGCTTTGGGAGTAGAATTAAGAAACCTATCTGAGTTGTCCAGGAATGGCTATCTGCTATAGCTGTGCTGGCATGCTGAGCAGCAGGCAAAGTGAGCCTGTGGGGAATCAAAAGATAAGGGTGTCCCTGGCAGATCTCCTTGCATCAGGCCTTGCAGCTCTCTGTCAGGCAGGAGAACCATGTAGTTAGTAATACAAGAAACCCATTCAGCTACTGACAATTAGGGTTCTCAGGTGGGAGGGGGAGATTTGCATTCTCTGTTGCCATGTTTATGCATTTTGCATGGCTGATAGCTCCCATTACGCTTGGGGGGGAGGGGGGGGAATGAAGTGCTCACTGGGTGTGTTTGTGCATGGCTTCTGGCAGGACTGGTCATCCCAAATGGTGTTTAAAATGGCTGTACTGCTCGGTCACACCTGCAGTGCTGCTTGGATGTGCACGGTGCTGGAACTTCAGGAATCCTGAAAATCCTAAACTGCATGTGTTGGTTTTGCTCACTGAGGGACAGGTTTTGCATCATGCTGTGCCTGGGATAGCAGAGCGTGCTCATGGGTCTGACACTGGGAGGCTGAACAAAGTGCATTTTGCAGTTATACAAACAAGCATTTTATTCATAGAGAGAGCACTGAGATTTGCAAGCGTCTGACCAGGCAGCCAAACCTTTCAAAAATAATTCTGAAATCTCTTAAATATCTTCCCTATTTCTGTAGTTTCAAGAGGTTTTCCACACTTGTTGGAGCCCCAGGCTGGGCTGGCCCTGGCCTCAGGCCTGGCTTCTGGCACATACTGCCCTGCCCTGAGCCTCAGCTGAGCCCTCTGCAGCTGCTGTGCTGCTGAGAAGGTGCTCTTTGGCTTGGGGAGACACCGTGTCCTTCCTGACCCTCCATATCACTGTGCTTTGAAAGCCAGCAGTAACCCTGAAGCATTGATTCGACTTGGGTATTACTGAGCGTGCAGCAGCAGTGCTAGGGTAATGCAGTGGTGCCATGGTGAATCAGAATGGGTAAATGACTTGGCAGAAAGTAGATAACTTTGTTTGTTGGTTTGTTTCTTTGGGCTTGGGTGATTTTTTGTTTGTTTTTGTTTGCCTTAAAGTCAGATCACAGTAAAACAGCACAGCACTGTTTGTCTTCCACAGTGGCGTAGTATAATGTAGCTCTGAGCTTAGAAATGAGAAGGAATTGTTGGTTTCTTTTTTCTCCTTTTATTTTGTTATTTAACGCAAATGATGTCTGTCCTGTTCTCTGTGGATCAGGCAATTCAGTTGTTGACAGCCCTTCATGCTTTGCTCATGATGGGATGGATAACTGTGCAGATGACAGGGCTTTTTCCCTTAACGTGATGCAAGAATATAGCCTTGGAGATACAACGCTAAGCTTGGCAGAGGCAAACTTCTGAGGTTGTTATGGAACTGATCAGTTTTAGCTCAGTGTAGAGGCAAATAGCACACAGAAGACAACTGCAATCATAGCCAGTCAGGTGTGAGGCAACTGGTGAATTCCTGGTTTTCTGAAGCTTTTTTATTACTTGAGAAATGTAGGAGAGATAGTGGAGTTTATCTCAGTAATAAAGATGGTTGAACCTTCAATGTGATGTAAGTCTCTGTATTTTACTTGTTTTTGAAATACTGTTACACAGTTGAGTTGGTAGGCATTGTGGCCATATGTATATAGGTAAAACTTTGTGCCTTTGAGTTTTAGGTTACTGTTGCCTTTGTGACTGTGACCTTTGTAAGCTCTTGTATCACTCCCTGCCATTCCATGCCAACATAACTAACTTCATCCCTTCAGCTGGAGGCCCAATCTCAAAGGCCAAAGTTGAGGTGTGTATCTGCCTGGGAGCTTTGATGGGACCCACAGCTCTTTTTGTGATGTTTAGGGCTCTGAATTGCTGGGCTGGCAATTTAAACCTTTTCTGCTCTTACCAGCTGGTATTTGTAGGCGTGATTACTACCAGTTTCTTACATCCTCTTTAGGTATTTTTATTTTGCTGCTTGTTTTAGATTTAGGTCTGAGTTTGTTGTATTAAATGCAGTCAGAGTTTGTTGTAATAAGTAGTGCTGCTGCAAGTTATGATTGCTTTAGTCACTCAAAAATCTGGTTCCTTTCCTAAGTGACATATTTTCTTTGTTCTCCACAACTCTTGTCTGTGGGATGAGATATCCTCACAGCAACCTTATGCCTAACGGTCTGTGCTCCTTGTTAAACAGTTCAGTTGAATTTAGATGTAGGTTTCGGGAGGGATCTGGGGCTTGCCATCACTTTGCCCTCCTTAAAATGAAGCTCTAACTTACACCTAAATGTTAGCTATGGAAGCTGAGAAGGCGATACAGTTTTGGATCTTACCCATGTAAGTTGTGCTGCTGAATATTACCCGATCTTTATTTACTGAAGATTTGGAAATGTTCTTTCCTGGAGCCGAGTTTCATTTCCATCTTAGAAGATAAGTTTAAACTTATCACAAAATAGAAGGTTCAAAGAAGGTTCCTTGGCAGTTGGAGTCTTTTTTTAGTGCTGGTTTTTCAAGGAGGTATAGAGGGAACGACATCTAGCACACTTTGTTCTTCTGTTTTCCTTTCTGACATGGTGTCCTGGGAAAAATAATGTCTAGAGATTTGAGAATACGGAGTCGTAGAAGGGCACACGTTTTCCTACCTTTTTCTTGATAGTGTTTGCATACTGCCTAAAAGAGCACTTAGTCAACAGCGGAGGATGCTTTCACAAGGACAATGCTGTGCCAAGTGCCAATCATCCAGCCAGTAGGAGGAAGAAATTGTAATTGTCTCTATTTAAGCAGCTGGGTTTTATCCCAACTTCTCTGAACTCCTTCAGCCAATAGAACTGTTGGCTGTTTGTTGTTTTATTTTACCCAGTCAGTGGATATTTAATTCTGGGAAGTTAGCAAATGTGCCCATTTAATCTAAGTAAAGCCGTAAAGTAGAATCCTTGTAAGGAATAAATTAGAGCAAATTATTCAGTGTTGGAGTAGCTTGAGCTGCATCTGACTGCATCTTCCATCAAAGACTGATAGCTTTGCAGTTAATCAAAATGCAGGTAACATCTCCAAAACATAAAAAGCCGTCAGCAGGATCATGACACACAAATTCTACATCTGCGCAAGTAAATCTGATTTGGAGATCAGTATTCAAACGTGTATGTGCTGCTGTGCATTTGACCACAAACCTCCAAATCGGAGAATGTGTATAAATACGTATCATATGTGTATATGTGTAGTGCAGCCCTAACAGTCCTCCCGGGCCTCCTGCAGTGAGAAACAACATCTGTTTTAACGTTTCTACCCATCTCTGCCTACTTGTGATGTTGCTTTGCTATTTCTTCCTGCAGCTCTTTTATGCCAGGTACCTGTGACAGCTTTTCAACTGAGCTCTGGGTTGGCATGTGATGTTACAGAAAGAGGATGGGGTGTTGTCTTCTGTCGGTAGAGCAGGAGGTTCCCTATTGAAGGAGTTAATTGAAAGGCACGTTCTGCAGTAGGAGTCGGGCGCTGTCATTTGTCCTTTGCTACGTGACTTTCCTGTCGCATCCATCCATCCATCCCATGACCTCACACGTAGGTCTAATTTTAGGATAGAAGGAAAGAGGTCTGAAAATTAATATTACTGAGCAAACAGCGCTGTCGTTATTATCATCTTTCTGTTCTTTGCAAATATGGCCTGTTTCTACTTTTCCTTCAATCCCTGGCTACTAAAACCTCTTGGTCACGTATTTTATTATTGTAGGGCTTTATCGTGTTTGACAGCTACTGTTTGATGGAACATCACTGATTTAACAGATCCTTGGCAGAGGAAACCTTTAAGTAAGGCACCGAGTATGAAAAGCCATTAGAAAAAAAGTGGTATGTAGAAATACTCTGTCTGTCTGATTCCTGCTCTCAGCTCATTGTGCAGCCTGAATCTGACTTGAGAAATCTTCACATGTTTAGGGGAAGAAATTTTTGAATAATTTCACATTTCCATTAAAATAGTTTTTGTCACTGACATCAAGTCAGCCTTCCTCCTCCCTGTCACTTCACCTGTCTAATGCTGCTTGCCATTGTGTGTCAGTCTGACTGGAAACTGCTTCGTAAAGACCAGGAATTAGTTCCGTGTTGATGCTGTTCAAAAGGAAGAAAAACATGGCAACAACAAACTTTCTACAGTTGCTTTTACTTTGTTCACGTGCCCAAATCTGTTACTTGAGCTGCGTCTTTTCTTTCAGGGTTGACAGGTGTGAAGTGGTGGCTGTGATCTTTTCTGCCCTGTGACTCTGCACTGCAAAACTTTTGGACTTCTCTGTTCTGCTCACAGTGAAAAAAAACGAGTGACTGTAACCTCTTGTGGTTGGCATGTGGTGATTCATTATGTGCAGCCTATTGATTCAGTATCTGCTGTGAGAATAAGGCATACACAGTCCTGCTTGAAAGCATTTGGCCCAAATACTATTATGTAAATATTCATCCCAAATCTTATATAATTAACAGAGCACCTAACAGTTCCTTATCTTATGTGCCATCAATGAAGATGGTAAACCAGCTTTTTTTCTTGTGGATTTGCTGGGGGAAAGAAGGGAAAGGGGACTTTCAGAAATGATGAGAGTAGCTTAGCAAGGGATGCATGAAAAGACTTTCAGTTATGTTATTTCAGTATGTAGTATGTACTTACAGTTCTCTTGTGGGTTTGAAAGCATGAGTACTTTGTGTTGTGCGTGACCCAGAGTTTGATTAAATACATTTATATTCTGGCAAACAAAGGAATCTATAATAAAAGCTGCTCTAAGGTCTCTTGGTGTTTCTGTTCACTCTTCGAAGGTTGGCACAGTTTGTGAAAGCCTTGAGGAGTAACCATGGGTTGGTCGCCCCGTGTTTCCATGAGGCAAAGCATTGTTTTTGCATTCCTATGGGCTGGATCTATTGGTCAGAAAGAAGGGTGCTTTTGGAGTTTGACTGTTTTCAATAGTCACAGACTGAAGGGAGCCACGTTGTGAGCTGATAGCAGTATCATGCTGTGGGACGGCAGGCAAGCGGCTCTCAATTCCCTTTGTGATGTCCTGAGTCTATAAGTGCAACTAAACATCTCCTGGATACATTGAAACAGTAGTGCTGAAACTTGTCTAGTATTCTAAATCCTCCTCCATGTTTGTCTCATCCTGTGTTACTAGACTTTAGTTTAACCGCAGTGTTCCTGAAGAAACAGGAAATCTTTCTCGACAGATCAAATTGATTTTATTCTGTTTTTCTCTCTCCAAGAGATGCCTCTGTGAAAGTAATCTTCCCATTTTTCATTCTAATTCCTATCTCTACATCAGAATGCTCAGGTTGACATCATTGTCGTTTCTGTGGCAACCAAATGATCTCATACGAACACCGTGATGACTATGCAGCACCAGTAGATGTGATGTCTTAATGAAACAGCTGTTACTTTATGCAAATGCCTGTAATGACAGACTCGCTAAGGAGAAGCCAAATCATTCAAGCTAGAATCAGAATTGATTCCAATTAAAATGTATTAAAATGCTGGAAATGTTTCCCCAGGTTCTGAAGGAGATGAGAGGTTTTTAATTATTGTTGTCAGGTATCTCACAACTTTTTCAATTTTGTGAAGTTATTGTGAACTCTTTAATAATTTCGGCTGAGTTCAGAACAGCCTGTAACTGCCTGATCACACTGTAACTGCCTTATGTAACTGAGTTCAGTCTTCATTGGGTTGTTTGATATTTCCATGTGAACCTGTGGATTGATTCTGCTCAGGCTTTTACCAGGAGTGAAGGTCATGCTCCCACAGTAGCCTGTAGCTGCTGTGTCATCTGCTAATATTTAAACAGCAGGAATTTGTTTATTGCTAATGCTGAAGATAAGAATTGTAGAGGAAGTGTTACACTTCCTCCTCTCTGTAATTGCCCTGCGTTTAGACATGTCAACTCAGGATTGAAAACTGAGGCCTGTGTGGTAGGAGTTGGGCAAATGGTGACACAGTGCTTGCAGTAAGAGAGCGTATCTGCGTGCTCATCTTTAGCATAGATATCAACATAGATATCGTGAGATTGCAGGTGAAATCTGGAGGAGAAAAGAGAGAGAGCTTTCGTGATTTAAAGTCCAGATTCCCCATGTACAGAGGTTTGATTGTATTTACCCATGAAAGGCGAGGGCAGCTGCTGTCATCCTTCCAGCTGTCATGGAGCGTGGGTGTGCTCTGCTGCGCTGGATGCTGTGCAGATAAGAAAGGGCAAAATAAAAGACCCCACGCTTTTTCTTTGGTCCCCCTTTAAAGAAAAATCAAACCAAAACAATTTGTATTTAAAATAATTCCTATTTCAGTAGCACAGGGTTATTATTTGCACAAGTATCTGCTGAAATGCTGCTGCTATTTTTATTAGCACAAAGGAAGGGTTGCTGGCTGCAGGACTAAAGATTTTCTTTGACTCCCATCATTTCTAGCCTTCAATAAGTTCGCTTCGTGCGTATGATGCTGTTTCCATTATGCAGTTGTCTTTTGTTCTTTTAGAGATTGTACAGTTGGATCCATGAGTACATAGGGATTCATGCCCACTCCCACACCCTTCCCAGTTCTATGAGCTACTGAGGTGTAGCATTTTGAATAGACTTGAATAGATGGATTTGATTATAAATAGGATCTTGGAAAGTGAACTTCTGTGTTCAAAGAAGAAAACACAACACTGAAACAAAATACATTTACCTGTCAGTTATTCCTACCTAACTCCTGTCACACAATTATTAGTCAAGACATGCAATGTATAGGAACTTTTCTCCAGCTCAGTTCTTTCAGTTGCTTATTCACGAGTGCGGTGTCATAAATAAAGGCAGTTACTCTAGCAACACCCTGAGTCAGACCTTTCCATAAGTTTATAGAAGCATCCATAGAACATTTTCTTATTTCCTTGTAGTTATGCAATTACTGGTTATCTAAAGCAGACCATGTTTTGTGTTGAAACCCCTCTATGATGCTGCTGCCCAGTGTAGGCTTGTTTTATTCAAAGGGCAGGAGGTTCTCACTTGTTGCTGTAAAACTGTTCTGCCTACTCACAGCACATCCTCCACTGTACTGACAGTCCTGGAGAAACCTTTTCTAACACTGTTCAGGCTAATGTTTTGTATCTTCTCTGCTTCTTGCAGGAACTGGTTTTGGTTTTGATGTCACACTGGAAAATTTTGCTATCCTTTTGTTCTTTGGGTTAAGTAACTCTGTCCCTGCTAGACATAAGCCTGAACTTTAGCTCTAGAAAGTGAATTGCTAGCACTGAGTTGTCTGGTTTTGCAAGTTGAAAGTGAGGGAGATCATGCCATGAGCGTATGGTCAGTGCTCTGATTGTGCAATGGCACTACTATAACTCAACAAGCCCTGGGAAAATCAAAAGGTAACATCTATGAATTGCACTGAGGGAGCCACCAGGGTCATGTTAGCAGGTTGATAGTTGTGGTGTTTAGGTATATCTTCAATTCTAAATGGTGTAAGACAGCAAAAAAGAAAGGAGAGTAATAGTGTTAGCATCCGTCATAGCATCTGTCTGTTGTGAGCAAGAGGGGTATTTTAGAAGAATGCCCATCAGTGGATGAAAATGCCATTTGATTATTCTCATTTTGAAATAAGAGGTTGTTTTTATTAAAGAATCCCTAATATTTCTTATGTGTAATTATTGCATTTATGCAAATTTGTCTCTAGGTTCTTAACATTCATTGGGGTATGTTAATAGCAAATAGTGACCATAATGAAGTAGTTTATATTTGTATGTTATCTTTGGATAAAAATAATGAAGATCATCTGGGTAAAAAATTATGTTGTAGAATAGCTATAAGACCATTAGAAATGCCATTTTGAGGAGCAAGATGAACTGATGTAGTCAGAGGAGCGTAGCACTTTGTGATAGGTGGCAAAAGTGATAGAAGGGCTGAGCTTCTTCTTTTAGTAACGTGGACATGGAAGACAGATTTGTTTATTTTCCCACAAAGAGTTGATTTTCAGGTTCAGTTTTTCACTGTAATGTTTTGCATTGAATTGTAAGGATTACAATTGCATCTTAATCCTAGTCCAGAGGCTGACTGCCAACTAACAGATGAGTTTGTTTCTAACGCTGATATTGTCTTCTGATATGTGCTTAAAGTTTGAAGTGGGTAGCACTGGTTGCAGTGTGGTGCTTTTTCCCCTTGCTAAACAGTTTTGATGAGCAATGATGGTGCTTAGCTATTGTTACTTGACTATTGGGCTAGCAGTATAGTCCTTCTGCATTTCAAGCCTCTAAGTAGGAAAACTATAGGACTACACTGTCTAAATGTCTTATTACGTAGGGAAGAATTTCCTATTTTTGGAAATACACCAGTTTTCTTTAAGGTAGATACTACTTCCACCTCTTTGCTGTACCTATTTAGAAGCAATTGACAAACTGATAAATCACGTATTTGCAAGATGACAGGCATTTTCCAGTGTGTGTGTAATTCATAACTGTATTGGTCCCCTGATCAGTCTGTATGCAAGAATACCGTGGTTTATTGGGAAAGTCTTTGTGTGAGAATCAGGTTATGAACAAAGCAGCTGCATTTGCCTTGGGGCTTTGAAAGTAGGATCAAAGATATCAGGTAATTGCCCAATAAAGTAGATCTCTTCACTTTGATGAGCCTGGGGGAGGTGAAGCTTCCACCTATCATGGTGCAGAAGCTGGACTGGGAATTGTCCAGGGATTTGTAATTGTGACAGGTTGAAGATGAATGAGAATAGTTTTTATTCAGGTTTGCTGTCTCCATTGGCTGGCAGTTTTTCTTCTGCTTCTCCGTGAAGGGAGGTAGGCTCAGCACAATTCTAGTTTCAGCAGTGCTTATTCTCTGTCTCTACATACTGAATCAGCCTGTAGAATCCAAAAGGTTTTTGATGGTCAAGCTCTAAGCTGTTACTAGACAGAGGAATATGGTAACTACTGCATGGATTGGTAGGCTTACACTTCTGCAGAATGTGATTGTAAGCCCAGTACGTGCAATTCTGAGGATGGAGGAAAAATTTATAGAAAATATATATACATATATTTGTCTTAAGGCTGGCCATGCTTTGACTCATTGGACTGAATGTAATAGAAGTACCTGTCTAGTAGTTATTGGCTGCCTTTGAGTAGATATTCCAAATAGCGTTTAATTGTATTTTCACAGTCAAGTCCTTTTGCTTGGATTCTGTGCAGAAGGAATGACAGTGCTTTTACTGAGGTGAGAATGTGCAGGAACATGTTGGGCAATGGGAAATGATGACTGAGGCAGCTGAAATGGGGAATGGTGCCATGGCAGGCGGTACAGAAGCTGATGCAGCTCGTGATGCTGTGTGCTGAGGGAGAGTGATCAAGCAGGATAGAAAAATTTTTGTATTTGTGTTAATGTAAATAATGTTAGTGTAAATATGGAAAAAAGGGTACACAAGCATGCTCACTGTATCAAAATTCAAACCTGGGTGTTGTTGTACCATAGTACACAGTATTCATGGAGTTCTAATGTCTATTCAGACTTGGCCAGTCAGTGCATCTTACCTGGTTTCCAACATCCCAGTCACTCATTTAAAGAAGAATTTAAGGTCAAACCCTGGCTTGATCTCCTTTGGAGTTGTGCATTTTGAGTGCATCTGTAGACTTTCAACCAGAGGAAGCATTACAATCATCTGATCTGACCTCTTACATAAACTGGGCCATGTGCCTTTGAGTCTTACAGGTGGATTCAATAACTCATGATGAAACTAAAGAACATCTCTAGAGGACATGAGGTTTCAATCTTGAATTGAGAGCTTTCAGTGGTGCCAAATACATTGCTATCTGTAGTCACATTTAAGAAGGGAAGTACTTCTGAGTCTCTACCTTAGAAATGAAGATCCCCGCTGATGTTTTCTGAGCTGTTACATAATGCAGCCGGGGATCTTTTCCTTGTTTGGGGTTCCATAGGCCTTTCAAAGTGGAGACTAGTGGGTGACATGAACAAACTCATTTGTTCACTGACCTAGCCAACTTCAACCTGCCTGTCAATATATAGTTTCAAGGAAGCGTGCTGTAAAAAATACAAATATAATGAATATTATATATATATATATACACACACACACACATACATGTATGTATAAATGACAGAAAGACTGAAAATGGCACAAGGTTATGAATGTGTTTTTGTCTCAGGTTTCTCAAGATTGTTATTGGTTTTAATGAAATCAAACAAAAATCAAAGTCTGCACAGCTACCAGCATATTCCTTTTTCCTTTGTTCTATTAGATCTTGGTTTCTTTATGTGCAGATTTCTGAGGCAGTATAAAGCTTAACCTTTTATACAGGTGAAGTGTGATCCTTATAGTATTTTTAATGGATGTAGATGGTTGAGGTATCTTTTATTAGCCCAGATGGTGGTAAGATAGAGCACTACAGTATATGGTTTTTTTTTCCCCCCTCACAAAGTTCCCAGCTACTCATGGGGTTAAAGTAAATCTCTGCTTGCTACACAATGATTGCGTTTAGAACAGCTTGTGCTGTGGAAAATACAGATTTTTAGATTTCTAGCTTCACTATTATACTTTGATTTTTTGCAACTGGCTCCACACAGATTTCTGTGCAAACACAGAATCAGGTCTCCAGCTGTGGACTTTGTCACTCGAGTCCTAGCATAACTTCAGGTGCATTTATTTACTTATTTATCTTATGGAGGAAAGAATCATAAGATTCCATTTTTTCATAGTTTTCTTAAAATATTCTATTGATTTATTATTACTTCTTTTTTTTTTGGGGGGGGGAGGGCATGAATTCTGTGAGTTATGTTTTCTTAGTTTTTCAGTGACCCAATTAGAGTGAGGGAAAACATACTGAAGATCTCTCAATAAATCTATGGGTAAGGGTCTAATTATGTTGTAGACTACCTTTTGCCCCTTAACTGTTTTGTGTACTAGTCTTGTGTGGTACTAGAAATGCACTTGCAGTCTGCCTCATATATCCACCATTACAGTTTAGTATTGTTTTGGAGAACCAAGAAAGTGGGTAGATGTGTTTTTATCGATAAATTGTATGATGTTTAATTGTTAGGTGAGGATAAGATTCTGCGTCCTGCCCTTTTGCTGTTTGTTCCTTATTAAAGAGGTATTTTCAAAGGTTTTGAAAATTCATGTGCTTTCACAGTAATTTTTTTCTTGGATTACAAATAGATGAGTGTGCTGAATTGACTGTCAGGAGTGGGAAACTATAGCAGGCATAGACAAAAGGGCTCAGTCTACTTCATGCCAAACTGAGCAAATGGGTGGTGTGGAATGTAAGAGAAGAAAATGTTGTTGGCCATAGTGGATATGTAATATTCTTTAATTCAGTGGGTTTTTTTTTGTTTTTTTTTTGGGGGGGGGGGGGGGGGTGAGAAAAAAAACCACAAAACCTTTCCAATTATTTTGTGTTTGTGATGATAAGTGTAGCTTAGATTTTAGTTGTAAGCATCTGGTTGTTTAGTCTGCAGAAAAATCTGGATCCTCTGATGACTTTACCATGTCAGAAAGATATAAATACAAGGTAGAAATACCAATAAACCATATCCTTACACTGGGATTTGATCTTTTAGGAAACTGCATTCTTGGGCAGGTTTCTAAGTCTCAGTGTTTTATTCTTGTTATCTATCAGTTGGGGGCTGCATTTGGTACTCTGAAATCCTTAGATGAAAAATGCTGGAAGTATAAAAATCTATATGGTAAAGATGGTAAATGCCGAATCCCAGCAGAGAAAGATGTTGAAAAGATTTCATGCTTGAATATCTGTATGACTTACTATCATGTGCTTGTTTAAGAACTGCAGGGTTGCATGAAGGAAGCAGTTAGAACAAAAATGTTGATTAACTTAGTATAAATATGGAATGAGTAAAATAAATATGACCATCTAAAGCAGTACCTAATTTATCAAAGGTTAACAGTTGTTTTCATCTCTCATTCTGATATTTGAATTCTTTCTTTTTGACATCTTTTTTATAAATTATGGATGTTAATATAATTGTATTTACTTGTAGGTGGCTCTAACCAAGAGAGCTGATCCAGCTGAGTTGAAAACAATATTTTTGAAGGTATGTATAAAGTAAATATTTTACTCTTTCTGCTTAAATTTTTCATATCTTTTGCTCCTTTATTGCAGCATACAACTCTTGATAGTTTCTCCAACCGTTAATCATTCACTGTATTATTACCATGTTAGACTTAAATACCATTATCAGAATTGAACAATGCTCACCAAGAAGTCAGATACATTCCTGAGTGATTATTGTATTGACTCAGATGAAGTATTACTATCTTAGAGGAAAAAAAAAGAACTACACATTATTCAGAGAATGGGGTGGGAGTTTCAGTATTGTTCCTGCAGATGGTGAAATGTTAGTGTAGACACCTTGCTGTTAGACCATTTGGTAAACTTTCTTCTCCTATCCTTGCTGTCTTCTTTCCACCAGGGTTATTCCTGCTTCTTTAATTTGGAGAACTGTTGGGAATATCACCTCTTGAAGTGGTGGATATATTTATTATTTAACTTAAATTCCTTCTGAGTTGAGCTGACCTGTTACAGAAATAAGCAAACAATGAAATCACTTGTGCATTTGCTTTATCTGCTTGGAGAAGATGTTCTGCTGGTACATGGCATTCTTTGACCCATTACTTAAATGTAAAGAAATCTTATCAAGCCTCGTAAGATTTATTAGTACAGTGTCTGCACTAAATTGATGCTCTGATATCTACATATATATATCTATATATATCTTATATATAAATATAAGATATATATATAAAGACTATATATATAAGACTAAAGTTATATAGTTATATATATATATATAAAAGACTAAAGTTGGGTTAAAAATCATAGAACCATAGAATGGTTTGTGTTGGAAAGGACCTTAAAGATCATCTATTTCCAATCCTCCTGATGTGGGTAAAGCTACCATCCATTAAATTAATATTTAGTGAGGTAAGTGCCGCAGTGCTACAGGGAACCTCTCATATCTGAATTATTTTTATGAAGGGGGTGAGTGCCTAAGGGAGCTAAATCCTTTCTAAGTTCCACCCTCCTCCTTCCGTCTCTCTGTCATTCCCCAGACTCCCTGCACTTCTTGGCATATTTTCTATTGGCCCTTGTGATCTATTCTTAACAATGTGTGTAGGTGTCACTATGTATATTGTCAGTATTTATAGTTTTATCATATACTGTCGGTATTTAAAGCTCTAAAATGAGGTTTGCAGTTGTGAAAGCCAAGATTTAACTTATTAAGCCCTGGAACTTCTATCTGTCAGGAGACTGAAAAGACTCTTGAAAAAGAACAGGATTTTCATAGGTCAGTGCTTGAAGAGCAAGACTAAGGCAACAGAAAAAGCAGATGAAATAGACTTCTGGCTCAGGAAAATGATAGTATAGAAATAGTGCTACTTGCTGAGAGGGGAAAAAAGGATGAGTGAGTGCGGTATGTTGAGTGTGGGAAGCTGTGGCCAGTGTTAATTAAGCTGTGAAGCAGTGAACAGTGGGGTTAGTATAGTTGCTTCTGCAAACTGCGAGGCTTTCACTTATAAAATAACTTGATAATCTCTCTCTCTCTTTTTTTTTTTTTTTTTTTTTTCCCTTCAATAAACAGTTAAAAAAATAAGGTTCCCAAATAGAAATGGTACCCACTGTGTGGAAATAAATATATATCTAGGAGTCTAATACAGCTGCTTACTGGGGTTTTGATGCATTAAAAATGCTAACAGTTCACTGTGAAGTGTTTGCAGATCTTATTAAAAATGGAGTTGAACTGGTTAATACTTGAGTATCTAAAAAGTATGGAAATAAGTTACCAAAAGCCATTAAGTACTACTGTATAATATCAAAATCTCTGTGGGTATAATTGCCAAAGTGGGGAAAAATACAATGTAAAGAACCATTTCCTAATGCCTCTCCTCCAAAACCAATAGAATTGATGTTTTTCTCTTTTTGTTATGATAATTTCCAACAGTAAGTCTACTTTTTCTAAGTCTTCTACCATAACCCCTAAGAGATTAGATTTTAGTCAAAGTGATCAAGCTGACATTTTCCAAGGTCATTTTCTATATGTAGTAGTATAGAGTACGTGATTGGATTTCAAATACATTTGAGTAAATCACAATGACAAGAAACAGGGGGACACTGAAACCTTGTGCTGTTTTCTGTTATTGAGTGCCCTAGCAGGGGGTTAGCCTGGAAGAAAAAAAATGAAATATAGAAGCACAGACTGTCTGACTTATTTGATTTGTTTCTCAATAGCAGCTGTGTTAAAAGTTTTTGAGGCTGGGTTTCTGAAAGATTCTGTCTCCCTGCAAATGATTACATTGAAATCAATTGATCTGCTAGTTCTTATAAAAGTATACAATTGAAAATTCCTTGCAGTATATCAGCTAGAAAGCTTGTGATAGCAACAGCGTCTATTGAAACACGAGTCCGTAAACGCTAACCGATATATAGATGCCAAAGCAAGTTATGTATTGTTTGGGCTTGCTTCCCTGAAGTCTGAATCCTTGAAGATATTGTTGTACCTGAAGACTGTATTTATATAGCAGTAGAAGAAAATAATCTACTTACTGTTACACTTTGGCATCCCTCTGAGAGTGATATGCCTACTGCAGCTATAACGCTACTCTGCAGGCACCAGTGCAGCTCTGAAATGAAAACTGGCAGTGCCTGCCCTTAGCAGAGGCTCAGGAACATGAAACAAAATGTGTCTTTGAAGTATGCCACAAAATATCAATAGGCATCTGATTTATTTACTTCATCTGTATGGATAACGCTCTGTGGGCACCTTCAACAGTGGTTTATTATCCTACCTTAAAAATGCTAAAGGAATTAGCAGGTTACTTTGCTGCTCTTGGTGCTTGTTCATTATCCTGGGAAAAGTGTTTAGGGTTGATTGGAAGTTTACCCTTTGACTGAAAATGAGGGCTTTAAAATTGGAGGGCTGACTGAGGAATCACAGTGAAGGTGGTGCAGAAGGCAGCGTTATTTATTTGTTCAATATTTTCAAAAGATTTCAGTATCAAGAAAGAGGAATATGTAACTTGCTCCCTAGATAGTCTTGCAGGAACAAATACTTCAGTGTGTCTATTGAGTGCTGTTTCTGGAGTAGAATGCCAGTATGGCACATGCTTCTATATATTTCAGGTGTTTGCTGAGGTCTCAGACCCCTCTTCTTATTTCTGTGCTGTTCTAAAGTTCCGTGTCCTAGTTCTTGCTTTTTCTTGCAGTTACCTGCAGACTGCTACTCTCTGACTCCTGCAGTTCAGTCGAGGAGGAATAGCTGTAGGTTCTCCTTTACTTAGGGGCCACCTGCTGCTGAATCTGCTATGCTGGAGTTACTCCAAGACAGCACCCCTACGTGGATGTTCCTGTGGGATCATTTGCTCCATGAGCACAACAGAGTTGTTTCTTGAATGTAAACTCACCTTATGCCAAAGTAGAGCAGCTACAAGAGTCACTCTAGATAAAAATAATATTCTGGAGTATCCCATAGCTGTATACATGTTTGCAAATGCGTGTGTACTTATTTTACTTCAAAACAAGAAATGTGGAAAAATTGCTGTTGTAATGAGCAAACAATCACGTGTCTGCCACTATTCTGGCTAGGGAGCCAAACCTTCGGCTTTAGGCTTTAATTTCTTCAGAGCAGAAATGTCCTTATTATGGGAATAATGCCTGTGGCAGTGAGAACTTGGAGAAAGATGCAGTTGTGACACTAAATTTTGTATTCATTTGGCAGTATGCGAGTGTGGAGAAGAATGGGGAATTCTTCATGTCTCCTAATGACTTTGTCACACGGTACCTGAAGATAATTGGGGATGGTTTGCCGAATGCAAACACTGTTCAGCTCCTTGCAGGTGTGGTGGATCAGACAAAAGATGGGTAAGTTTGCTGGTGTTTTTTTCCTTCTTTTTAAAAAAAATTTTCTTTCTTTATTGTTCATTTAAAAAATACAAAACCATTCCTTCCTAAACAAGGCTAGTAATTCTTTGGTTTGGTTTGGTTTGGTTTTCTTTTGCCTGCAGATACATAATGGAATTACAGTATCTTTTAAGTGGAAAGAGTAGAAAAAATGTTTTAAGCTGATAGTAGCATTTAGCTGAGCAATCCATTTTCTCTCTACTATGTATTTTTAACTCGTTGAACCTTTCATGTTTGTTGGCTGGCTCCTCTAAGTCTTGTTTCCCTTTCCTTCCACGAGTCTTTCTGTCTCTGTTTACTCTATGTATTTGTCACAAACACATTCAAATAGCAATCCAAAATAAGTTTAGATCATGTAGGAAGAAACAGTACAAAAAACTTCCTCTCCTTAAATTCGTTGCAGCATTAATAAAAGCTTTTTCCATTTTCCCTCAAGAGGGAGGAAGAGCAACAAAGATATTTAGGGAGCCACTCCGCAGTCCTGGGAAGGCAGCAGTGAGGTTGGTGGCACACGGTTTGCATTTGGAAGACTGACTTTGCCAGTAGGCCAGACTAACTACTCCTCTGTTTTCCTCCCCGCTTTTTTAGTGAAATCCTTGCTTTTGCTTCTGGCAAGCTGTCTTTTCACCCATATGAATGTGTATTTTGAACCCTGCCTTAAATGTATCTTTAAAGGAGAAACTTCAGAAAGATTAGCTGTGGACTTAAAGTCTGTAGTTGTGGCATTTTTAGAAACCAGGAAACTTCAGGCAATGACTCACATCGGTTGTTACAGAGAGTGAAATGTGAGATAAATAACGTATGACTTGAAAATGCAGGCTTCTTAGGGACCAGGTGCATGTATAACTAGGACTGCTGTGATAGCTTTTGCTCTTTACTGCTCAGGCAGCATCAGGTATCTGGCAGCTGGGTTCCTTTAGCTTTATAGACAAGTTAATGTAGTGATTGTTATCCCTGGTAAAATAATTCTTTAAAAGATCGCCCTGGTAATATTGGCATAATGGCAGCAAGAAGGTGGTGCTTCAGATAGTGTTTGTCTGAAAATGTTAAACATTTCTCACATTTCTTCCTTTGTTTTGATGCCTGTAAAACTGCATTTTTTTGGCTTGCACAGATTCAGATCCATTTTGTAATAAGAAGTCTGTGAGTATGATCCATACCTTGTAATTTGGACCTCCCTAACAAGCAGAAGCTGGTGTCAGAGGGAGCAAAATAGAAAACTATAGCTTGTGTGAACTTGTTGACAGATTGGGATTTTGTAACTTGGTGTGATCTTGCAGGAGTTCAGCATTTTTGCAGTATAGTGTTGAAGCTTCTAATTGCTGCTTTCTGCCATGGGTAAGGATTGTTAGTGCAGGCCAGGATGCAGTGATAGGTGACTGTATATTTGTATCGTGACTTTGGAGATTCCTTTTTAGTATTCAGGCTGTCGTCTTATTTAGCTGCTACACTATTATGTAAAAAAGTGAAGAAAGTTCAGAAAGTGATTAGTATTAATCTTACTAATCTGGCCCTGTAGTGTTTTTTGCCATGTGACCAGGCATTTGTACCTGTGGTGGCACATGAAATGATTCTTAGAGTGATTGTCTGATGCCAGGGCACTTGTTTTTTATTGCTGGAATGAAATCCCCTCAGAATGGCAGCAAGACCTGTTGGTCTTCTCTTGTTGAATGCTTTGCAGCTTGGCAGTCCAGAGGTTCTGGTCTTAAAGTGGAGTACAAAACTGCTTTTGTTTGTTCTCATTCTAATAGGATTGTCAGTGCTTTAGAGATGATATTAAGGTCATGAAAGTCTTCTCAATAATCTGTCTCTATTCCTGGTAGAAAAAAAGAAGACTTGCAAAAGCGGTGACAAGTGAATTTTGTTCTACTGCTGTGTTATTTCTAGAAGCATACATGCAGAGTTTGGGATCCTTGCTTTTCTTTTGAAGAAGTATCTGTTCTTCAGATTGGTAAATGCGACCACCAGTAGAATCTGAGCCCAGAGTCACCAGGGTTGTACCTAGCTACGTATCTAATGAATTCTGGACATGGAAATGAACTTCTCTTATACTTTTTTTATACTTATTTTATTAGCGGTCAGCAGGTACTGTAAATTCTGTGGCATTGGAGTAGATCAGAGTAAGTAGATGAAGTGGGCATGACACAGGGTATTTGCTTCTTGCATGTTTTTTTTTGCAGAGACCTGAACTAGAATGAGAATATTGCAAGCAGAGAACGTGCAAATGTTTTTACATGCAATCTCACTGTGGTTGCCATGGACAAAATCTCTTGTGCGGCTCTAGCACAATTCCTGCATTGGCAAAAATTAAGAGTAACGCAGAAATTGCTGTTGGTGTGACGAAGACGTAAGACCTATAAAGGTAGTCTCTGACATTCTGTGAATATCTGTTGCCATGGGAGCAAGTTTTGTCTCCATCTAAGGGTGCAGAAATATTTGGAGGTGGGCTTATCTTCTCGCCTTTTACTGGGGTGTCTTTTAAGGTTTCCTTTAAGGGGAAAGGAAATGTTTTTCTTGCTGATGGCCAGAGAAGCATTTCAAAGCAGTAGGTCAGTAACCACACAGATTTTTGAAGTCATTTATCACATGGCTGTAGGTTGTATGAAGGAGATTTGAGAGCCTTGACTGGTTCATGGTCTTAAGTTTCTCATTCCTACTTTAAAAAAAATGTTTAACATTCATCTGGGCTATAAGGTTACCTGAAATACTGTGGCTTTATTGAGGCCTATCAGCAGCAGGCCAGCCATTTTCCATCTTGCAAATTGTATGTACTGTTTTTCTATCTTTTGTCTTACTTCTAAACATCTATCTAACAAAATAAGTATTTACTCCTCATCTCTATTTGGACTGTACTAACACCTCACTGAGAAATACTCTGCACTTTATTTTTAGAAAGGACAAACTATACAAAAGTAACACTTGGAAATACCAGCACTTTCCATTATTACTGGATATAAATTTACCCCCTAATGCACCAATTTACACAATCCTTAGTTTACCTAGGTTGCAGCATAAAATAATACATGTAGCTTCAATTTGTGTCCTATTATGTTATCATGTTCGCATTGCTGATGCTGTAGAAATATATGCATTGATTTCTGAAGAAATCTCCTCATCGCTGCATTTGTATGTATTATAGCAGTAGGTAGTGGCTTTTATTTTCTTTGTATGACTGCATGTGAACTTTCTCTGTTGGAAATGCATTTCATCTACGTGGTGCCCAGATATGGTGGGCATGAGCATCGAAAGAAGTTTGGGAGAAAGGAGGGAGTAGTACATGGCAGTGATGTTGCACCAAACGCATCTGTTTTGTTTGGCATGTTGCTTTTATGTGTTGGTACATTCTCAAACATCAGTGTTTCAGTCTTCCTGAGTAAATAGTGCAATTTTGGCACTTTAAATATGAACATGAAGGTGAAGGAAGGCTTGGCCGGTTGGGTGGGATATCTTCAATGTTGAAGTAAAAATTTGGGAAACATTTCGGCTTCCTCTCTTTGCTTTGTTAAAATCACTAGGCTTTTCTCTGCTTTTGTAACATAAATGAGCACTTGTTTATGTAGATAAAGTAACTCTTAAGTAGTATATTGAAGTCCGTGTTAATATGTGCTGTTTAATGACACCTAATGATATTCAGTGAAGGGTTATGCTAAACCCAAAAGGGTGATGCTAAACCAGAGAGAAAATGTGTTACCCAGGCAACTACCCTTGTGCAGTATAGAGAAGTGAGCATATGGCTATGTAGTACACATTATTTCAGCATCTTTAAGCATTAAGAATCCCACATGAAATTGACTGTGAAAAATTACTGCTCAGTTACTGTATTGTATGGTCATAATAGAAGTAAATGAATACGTCATTGTTGTTAGAATAGATCTGTTGGGAATCACTAGCAGGCTAGTCTACTTACGGAGCAAAAATACAATAAGAAGAAAATAGCTGGTTTAATTAACACGTAAAAATTGGGTTAATTTGAATTCAGCTGGCACAGCAGATATTAATGTCTCTTCTTTAATAGTCGGGCAAGAACCACACAATTTGTACACTTTTAATCTTCCTAGGGCTATGAATAATTGCTTTTAAAAAATGAAAATGGGGTTATTTTCATCATCTCTCCCTGACTTATTAGAGGGGGCTTATTGCTTGCAAGAGCTGACAATGAATGCTTCTACCAGTATAAAATCTTGAAGCTGTGCTAATGCTTGGAGTCTTAATCAGTTCCAGGTGTAACGGCATAGAATACGCTCTGTTGGGATTCTGCTGGGAAGGGTGCTGTATTTCAGCATTGTGATCACTGTGTATATTGGGATCTGTTAGTAAGGACATACGTTGGTTGTTGTTTCACACAGAAAGCAGCATTATCAAATAGATGCTGGCAGGTACTTTAAATTCTAAACAGTCCTATTCTAGAGTCTTGTTTTCTGCTATTTTGTTCATAATGTTTGGGACAGAAGCACTCAGTTCTTTGTATCTATTTACTGTTGTGGAAGTTGTCAGGTATGTAACAAATAATAATGGATAACAAAGAGCTTTTATAACCTCGAAGTTTCATAGTAGCAGCAAATGTGTGTAAATGCAGAACTGTGTAGGTTGTGATGTATAGGATTAAATTTGAATGAAAAATTGCTTCTTTTTTTCCCTTTGGCTCTAGGGGAGGTGGAAGTTTTCTGCCATCTGAAGACTGTTTGCATGACTTAGCAACATGCCTCTGCGATGATGTGTGCTTATGTAGCAAGTCACTGGCTTCTTTGCTGATACAATTTTAGACATGCTTATATGTTTGCTGTCATCATCAGTTGTCAATTTATGATTAAGGATACCTGAGGAAGTTTCTTCTTTTTCATTTTTCTTTCTGCATAATGATCTATGTTGGCAAATAATGATCTATGTTCCCAGAGTTAATTATTTGTTAAAATATTTCTGACTCTGTTTCTTTCACTTCTGTTTAGTATGTGTATATCGAGGGAGGTAAAGTAGAACAGCTTTTTTGATCTTTTTTTAACCATGCTTTTTTCGACAGTACCCATTTACTAGTATTCATCTTTTCATATTTTCCTGTTCTTCATGGAAATCAGCTTTTGTTACCCTGTGGATGTTTGGTTGCTGACGGCAAACACACTTCTCTGTGACTTAAAAAACAAAACAATTCCCTTAAGACAGGGTGGCTGGAAATGGTACCACAGTCATGGGTCAGCATGACTCAGTGGGATGGATGTCTTTTCCAGCCTCTTCAAGCACATCGTTCTTCCCTGTTATTGCTTACTGAGTGGAAGTTCTCATTGAACCAGCTGCAGTATCATTTTGAATAGAAGGCTATGGTTAGTTTCTAGAGAATAGTACAAATTTTGTTCTTTTTCTTCTGTATGTTTCTCATCATTTGTTACATGGAATTCTGTGCATCTCAGAAATAAATCTTCATCTACACCCCAGATGCAGCCATGTGAAGCCATTAAAGCTACACACCATACAGCCATAGAACAGCACAAAGAGAGGGCAACCTTCAACATCTCAGACTGACAGTGGGCCCTGCAGCCACACATTTGAAGATGGTTTTAAACTCTGCAACCTAATCATTAAAAAAGTAGCAAAGCAGGAGGCTGGTTAGACTTTGTCCCTTTAAGAGAAGGAGTTTGATCTCCATTTAAACTCCTGGGTGTAACCTGAAGAAATTAAAACTGCTCAAGGCCTTTGCTGTATCAAGTCTACTGCTGGAAACAATGCCAAGTTGTCTAATTACATATTTCTAGTTATTAACTATCTTAAGGAAAGGCACCTCGGCTTTTATCTGCTCTGCTAATGCACTTGCTTATTGGGAACCTGGCTATGATGATGAATTTGAATAAAGTGCTCTTGGGCGGAGGAAGAATGTGCAGACTTCTGCTTGAAGATCTGTGACTCAACTTGCAATACTTGAGGGCTGTGAGAGGTGACTAATAAGTTAGCTAACATAACGTATTCAGATCAGCTCCTTCAGAAGTGAGTGGCAGTACGTAGGTCTTGAGTGGATTTACTTTTGGAAGGCCTGAAGCACTGAGTCTGAAGGGAGGTTCTTGCCCATGAAAGGCGGTGGGTGGACTCCCATGAGGGCAGTTCAGTTGGACATGATGGCTGTGGTGCATTGACACATGGAACGCCAGGCTTATTTTTGTTCTGTTGTGACTTGCAAAGCCCAGCAGTTGCTTGCTGACCAAGTCGTTTCCATCTAGCAATGTAAAGGGCTGCTAACAGTGTTGTTGTTGGGGCATTTTAGGATAAGTTTTCATCCTTGTTGATGACAATTTGTATGTATTCTCATTGTGATCTTAATTCTTTTGCATAATCTATATTATGTTGCATTTCAGTTTTCTGCAAGCAAGTGGTTTCATAGTTCTTACTTTTTTCTTCCTCCTTTAGGTTGATATCTTTCCAAGAGTTTGTGGCATTTGAATCAGTCCTGTGTGCTCCAGATGCACTGTTCATAGTAGCCTTTCAGCTATTTGACAAGACTGGCAAAGGAGAAGTTACTTTTGGTAAGAATGATTTTAAATGTACACTCTCAGTTTAAAAATCCCTAGTTGTGTCAAACAATTTAACATTCTGTTACCATAGGAAACGCTGCAAGTGGTAATAGAACTATACACATGCCAAGTAGGATTCTGGCTGAACTTCTATAAATCACACCCACGTGTATAATACGAAGTCAAGGTCATGGTCATTTTGATGATTTTCTCTAGAGAACTGGTCACTTCTCCATTTCTCTAGCATGCTTGTGCATGTCTTCAGAACAACAGCAAGAGGTGGCTATAGGAAATGATTGTAAAACCACAAAGAAGTTGCCAGAGGACATGGGTGAATGTTGAGTCTGAAATTACTGTGAATTACTTCTTGTTTAAATTGGCTATGTTGCAAGCTGCCTTCCTCTTAAGGCTTAAAACTTTCATCTGTGAGACTTTTCAGTAATAAATACGTTGCTACCCCACAGGAAACTCAGCTATGCATTGGAGGTGTGGTATTTGCACAGACAATGTGATATACTTAGGCCAGTTTACAACATGATTAAGAGTCTGTTTATTTTAGACACCACAGAGAGAGTTTTTGATATCTGAAAAGTATCTGCCACCTGCCTTGGAGGAAGGATGGTGATGTCTGGAAGAAATATTCAGAAAATAATGTTCTTAAATGACTTCAGGATTTGAACTGAAGTTCAGAAAGTACGGAGGGCTTTTTTAACCCTAAATATTATGTTGGATAAAATTTCTACTCCTTATCTGTTACATTTGGATGGAGTTATCCATCTGCCTTAGGTTTGTTGAATTGTTTATTTAAACAGCTTGAAATAAAAGGTAACTGGGTGGTGGTGACTCTTGTCTTTCCCATCTTCCCCTGTATGGCTCACATGCCCTTTGTCTTTTGCTGGTATTGCCTCGCATATACTTAGTTTAAAAAAAATAATCACATCTTCCCAGATCACTTAAACCGATAAGATCTACTACTGTTGCTTGAAGCATCATTTTCTTCCTTCTACCATCTCCAAAAATCTACATTTGAAGTTGCGGCTGGTGAATAGACTTAATGTCTTTTCTTGTGTCTGTTTTGATTTTTCCTTATTTTGACTTTCTGTTGGGTTTGTCGAAGATGTGTCTTCTGTGTGCAGTCCTGCTTGTTAGAACAGCTCTTAAAAACATGACCATGGGTGCTAAAGGATTTGAAGGAATTTCAGAAAAGGAATTTTGCTGTTCCTCACCTTGATGAAGGAAGTATTTTGTGCCTAACAGTATTATTCATGTCTATGAACAGAGAGGCAACGAGAAACAGCATGCTTTTAAATCAGGAGGGTCCACATATTTAGTAATGGTTTTGTTCCAGCGTAGACAAACCAGTGTTCCTGGAATGCCTGCGATGTGCAGGTTCTTGTCTGTGTCAGAGCCCACAGTTGCTCGGAGCACTTGTTAATAATCTAGGAAGAGCTGTAGTTGTTTGATCTGAATGCTGAATCAGTCCAACTTCACTTTTTAACTTTTGGCATTCTTGTTCATATTTTTCCTGCTGGTAAATGCTTCCCTTGGGGTTAGGCACAGTGAGTCAAGGGATTTGTTTGGCATTTGAAACCCATTGAAGTCTTTTTAGTGATGACAGAAACTTTTATGCCAGGCTGTATTTAAGGTATTTGAAAAAGAAAGCGTGCCAACGTTGGCAGAACCTCAGATATCTTTTTTTTTTCCCTTTAATTCCTTCCTCTCCCACTTTGAAATCATAAAAAGTATCTGTAACTTCTGCATAGCATTGTGTAGCTCCCACCTTAGAAGAAGGATGTAAGAGCTGTCTCAGTATTGTTCATTCTCAGCAATTGACCTTTAGATAAAGCTAGTGTATGTTTTCTGTTATAAAGGAAGAAATTGTTTTGTTTTCCTCCCTATTGTGAAAAAAATAACATTTCCACAAATGAACAATTGCAATAGTGCTCTTTAACTTTGCCACTCAGTGCCTCAGTCATGCACCTTTGAGGTTAATTATGAGATCTTTTTCCATTAACTTGAATGAGAGTAGGATCAAGTCCTTATCAAGGTTAGGAGACTTAAATAGGGGTTTTATGTACTGTGGAATTACAGTGTGAAAGGAAAAGGAGAAAAGGGAGAGGATCATTTTTCACTGTGCTGCTGTTATGTGTAGTATCTCAAGGATCCCATTCTTAGTGTTCATCTCATTTTACTGTTGTGAAGAAACAGCATGGCTTATCTTTCCAGTCACTGTTTTTCTGTGTACTGAGAAAACAGTGTAAATATTTTAGCTTTTTCTGGATGGAATGTAGAGCTTTCCGGCTGTGAACTTCACTTAAGCAAGTCATCCAGTTCATATTCTTTCACAGGTGCACATAGCTTGATACCTTTGTAATACAAATTAATAGTGGGTTTTGCATCAATGATCTTTTATAGTGATTTCCAAGTTCAGGTTGTAGATATTTAGGGAAATGTTCTGAGTGAGGAAGTTTTAGCATTTAATATATTGTATTATATATATATATATAATATTATTGAAAAATACTGTATTCTTTAGCTTCTGAGTTGGACATTCCTTTGCATTCAAGCTGTATGTTGACATCTGTACAATTTCAAATGTTTCAGTTCTTTCAACTTACAAGTTAACTGTATATAGTTCTTTTGACAGAGCTGGCATCTATTTAAGAGATCTGATCTGCCAGCAGCGTGTATATGTGGTAGTGGTGGGGCGGGCTGGAAAGTATTTCTAGTTTATTACTTCAGTGAGATGAATGAAATGGCCAGGAGTAAATTAGTAGCCAGTGGCTGACTCAGTCTACACCTGGCTGTTGCATCATGGTGTAGATTTATCTGCTGCTGAAGTGTCAAAGCTTTGAGCGTTTGCAAGGAGTTAAAGCTCTCAGCAGGAAAGTGGGAGGAAGTTTAGCTGGCTTTTAAATTCGAGGCAAAGAGCAAACCATTGCTTCTTACTGTTGAGTGTTGACAGGCACATAAAAGCTGATAATATAAGTCCAGGGGTTTAAGAGACTTAGTAGAGTTACTTTTTTGTCATATGACTGTATTTTAATGCCTCATTAAAGAAGCAGAGCCCTTTGAAATGCTTTACTAGATGGTATTTAAAAAAACATGAGAAGCTTGGGTAAAAATGTCAGTGTTTAAAAACTAAGTTGTCTTAACCTTCATCTTTAATTTTGAATAGATAAATGAAATGATGACAGGTAACAATTCTGAGCAGTGAATAATACAGAAGCGATATCTGTGGACTGGAACTTTCTTTCTCATATACAGGTTCTCACAGCCCTAATGAACGGCAAAGGGAACATTGTCCACACTGGTTTTTCTCATAGAGAAAGAAAATGTAGAAAAACAAAAGTGATTACCTGAGACCGTGCTGACAAGCAGCATTGAACCTGATGTTAAAGATTTTCATTGATTTGTTTTGAAGGAAATTTTCCCACCAAGCAAAAATGCTTCCTCCTCTCGTAATTTCTGAGCTGTAGCTGTGGTATAGTGTGTGGAGTCTTCCAGTTTATTTAGTTAGTTTTCTGAAGTCTTCCAGTTCAATCTGAGGCTGTTTCAAAATGGATGCTATGTGGTGCTGCTCTGGGAAATACGAATATGCCATAAAACAAATTGGTCTTTTCATTGAAAAGGGAATAGAGAACCCAAACTCTAAACTGTTACTTGTTTGTCTTAACGACTGTGGGGCTGAGCAGTGTTTCTGCTGTGAGACAAAAACAGGTTGCTATTTACATGTAGACAGCAGCTATTGTGTACCTCTGCTTCTGTGATTAATTATAGCAGTACACATTTCTTAGAGGAATGAAGAAATTAATGATGCATCTTACTAAGCACTCCTGTTCACGTATCTGTTACTTGAATTGCCTGAACGCTTGTTAATAAACTCTATAAAAACACATAGCTCCTGACTGAGGTTTATGTACGCAGCTCTTCTGATGATCTTTGGAGGTTTTGCTCCGTGATAATGCTCTGACACTCTTTCAACATGTTAAGATTTATTACAGGAGTCTAATAGTTGCTTTCCTAACCGGAGGATTAGGTTCAGATTTTGTGAACCTGCTTGCTCTGTTACAGAGGATTATTTATGCTTTGCTAGATATGACCTGGCTCTTCTTATGGGATTTTATAATAGCTTATGCAATGCCTAGCTTACCAGTGTCCAGCCCAGTACACTCAAAACCACGTTAAGTAAAGTGAAATCTGAACTACCAGCATAAATTGCTGAGGCTCTAAATTTTGATCATTTGATGAATGGCAATATTCTCAGTGAGGTTTCTGATGCTGGTTCAAATTAGTTTGAAACCTTTCGTAGCTCATGATGTGCTAGTTTATACTACACAAGGAAACATCTGTTGGCTTATAACTGACGATTGCCTACATATGATGATCCCAACAGCAGTGTTACCTACTGCAGTGTTACAGGTGTAAAATGTGTTTAGTCTCTAATATCTTTTATTGTTTCTACTGCATTTTGCACAAATAACTTTATTTCTAAAATGAATATTTAAGCAAGATTTGCAAGTATATGTATTTTTCTGCTGAGCAACTTTTGAACTCTGCTTAACACTGTTTTCATAGAATTTAATTTCTAAACTTAGGTCAGCTTGGCAGGTTTCTCTTATTTTGTTTTCTCTTTTACCTAACATCTCTCAGGATAGAGACTGCAGCTTCTATGAGCCATTGTCTTCCAGTGATTGACCATCACGATGGTGGAATAAAAAGTTTGTGAAGCCTAGTTGGAAGCGTCCGTGTTCCAGTTTGAATCCATTTCTTTTTGGCCTTCCCTAAACCCTCATTTCATGTAGTTGTGGACAGCTATGAGGTCCTTCCTTAGCCTGCTCACCATCAGCCTTAGAAAACCCCATTCCTTCAGCGTGTCTTTGTACATTGTGTGCATTAGTAGGGTAGAAAGGATGATATTTTATTGTAGTTATTCGGTATATTATGTTTACCTTGGTAGAAGTGATCTGTTTTTTCTTTTTTAAATTATTATTATTCAGGGCAAAAGAGAGTTAAGTTCAGTTTTTATGCCCTCGTGGGCCTAGTGCTTTCCAAGCCTGTGGTCTTTAGGCTTTGGCGTTTTGTCACTGACTTCTAAGGATGCCAAGAAAGGTAACAAAGAAATGTAATGTTGTTGCCAAGTAGTTGAAATTATGGATGTCCACTGTTCCAGCAGAAATATTTTTAATGGTTTGCATCTTGAAAAAAAATGTTAAAACCCTTTTCTGTAAGCCAAATATGCAGTACTCTGTGTATAAATTCATGTTACTTCCCCTTGACATCCAAGTAGGGCAGAAGAAGCAGACATGCTTGGATCCGGAATCTTAACTGCTGAGAGTTATGGTACTCTTTCACATCTGAGTCTTTAGTAAAGACTTCATCCTCCAGCTCTTCTTCCCTGCTGTGTATGTCTGTAAGGGTGCTGACACTCCAGTAGATGCTGTCATAGCACAGTGTCCTTTCTATCTGGAGTTTGCTGAGTCAACCAGTTCATCTTATGAGAGAATCGTTGGATCCTCTGTAAGCTTTTGCTTTCCATTGCTCCAGATGTTGATCTGTCGTTACCTGGAGGTGATCAATCATTGTGAAAGTAAACACTTTTTTAAACACGTGGAGCTGTATTGTACTTCTTTAAATGACAAGCCTGCATTCCAGAAAAAAATAAAAACAACCGAAACCGAAACAACCATGATTTTCCATAACTTTTTAGGTTGCTTATGAGGAGTGTTTCTGAATGCAGTAGCACACCAGTATCAGATTGACATGCATGGACTGTATGGTATCTTCTCTGAAACAAAAGATCTCCTTAGAAGCTGTTCCAGTTCAGTGGGTCAAAAATCCACTTTTTATGAAAGGCTAACTGTAGATTTGCACGATTGACTATAATGGCTTCAATTTTAAAAGACAGAGGTAACAGAGAGCACTTCCAGTTGGTGGGATAATTCGTATATGCTCAAATGACTAAAACATTGTGCTTTCTGACGCTACTTCGTGTTACTTAAAAAGAGAAAAAGTAGGTGTGGAAAAGGTGGGAAAAAGCCAGTGTGAGAGTAAATCTCAACTGTATGAGGTCACTCTCTGGTTAACAGTAAGCTGAGGGGTAGCCATCTTTCACGCAGCTGCATATGCTGTAGAGGGGAAAAAAAACAACAAACCCAACATGATTACTAGGCAGCATTTGGAGAGGAACCAGAAGCTCCCACTCCAGAATATATTTAAGCTGTGGCAGCATAAGCATACTATTTTAAGCTTGGTTTTATTTATTTATTTCCCACCACCTTTTGAAATTGTCCTAGAATTATAAATCAGAAGGCAAAAGCTCAGGCAGGCCCTAAGAGCTGGCAAGGTATTTTGTTATTACAAATTTTAATATGAAATTTCAGAATGCAAAGTACACATACTTTCATAGTGTGTGTACTTCAGTTCTCTAAATTGGAAAATCTGCTGTTACCTAGCAGTTAATGACTATTTTTTTCCAACATTTGGAATGCAGGACCTGATTTGATAAGCTGATAAAAGAAAACAAAACTGAGAACATATTGGAAGTGCTCGAAGTGAAAATTACAGTTTAGGTAGGTTTGGGGGTAGATAGTTAGACATTTTAATTGAACTAAAATAGTTTTATACTAATACAGAACTGTTGTGGGAGTACATTTTGTGGTGCATTTGAAATTGAAGTATTTAAGTGGGGGAAAATGTATGTTAATGCTTTGCAAGAAAGTGATTTTTTTAATACCATCTATCTAAGCAAAATAGCTGTTAAAGAAATAGATCTCTTATGTCTGCATTGGAGTGTAAAGTGTAATAACTTTTATGCTCTTTTGGGATAATTTCTCCAAGCCAGGAGTTTTCTTTTATCACTTTTGTTGGTGTATTAAACTGCTGTTTGAAACATCATGTGAACTCTGAAGTAAGTTGGAATTTCTGGACAAAGTACAGAAAAGTCAGCTCCACCAGTGTTAAGAAAGCTGTTGAGTCAGTCTGGATTCTGAAAGTCCTGTGCTTTTAACATCTCAATGACATGGGTAACAGAAATGAGTCCAGATAATTATTTCACTTACCATATGGAAATAAGGACATTGAATTTGATACAACAGCTTTGGTTACATACAAGCAGTACTGGCTTATGTTAAGCAGCAAAACCCTGTCTTGTCCAGTACAATTAAGCATTAATGCACAGCTGGACTAGCTCAACATAGCTAAAGTGGTTAATATTGCCATTTTATTGTTCTAGTTTAATTTTGTCTTCGGGGATTTTCACTGAATTTGGAGTAACTAGTTATATTAAAAAAGAATAAGCTACCACTTACCTCTCAGTGTCCAAAGGGGAGGGGGCCGTAAGAAGGAAGGGGAAAGACTTTGTGGTGATAGCACACAGGGGAGATGGTTTCAGACTAAGGGAGGAGAGATTTAGATTGGCTTTAAGGAAGATGTTTGTTTTTTTCACGTTAAGGGTGGTGAGATGCTGGCACAGTTTGCCCAGATTGGTGGTGGACGCCCTGTCCCTGGAGACATTCAAGATCAGGCTGGATGGGGCTCAGCAACCTGATCTAACTGTAGGTGTCCCTGTTCACTGTAGGACAGTTGGATTGGATGACCTTTCAAAGAGCCCTTTCCAACTGAAATGATTCTATGGTTCTGTGATACTATATGCATATATACACACAAATTTAACAAAAGAAGTGAAGTCAGTTGTGTTTAAAAATAAAGACAATAAGGTGTTTATACGCAAATGTGTGTTTATAGCTGCACTTCTCAAATGCAGGTGAAACTGATGTTAGTCTAAATAGATGAGGTGTATTAATGTAAGGTTTCGCACTTTTCTGAATGAATCTGTTTTAAAACAGGAGCCATACAGTGTGACGGAGTGCAGATAAATTGCACTGACCTGAGCTGCTGTATTTTTTCAGATTAACCCTCCACCTTTCTTGAGTCATGTAATACAATCCCATTATCTTCAAATTATGTGCTCGGTTTCTACTGTGCCAGTTTCAGCTTGAGAGTTCTGTCAGATATCATCCTAGTAGTATTTTAAGAAGGAAATAACCTTGTTTTTAAAAAAAAAATAGTTTTAATTCAAAATTTTGGAATAGATTGTAGTCCATGTTTTGCAGGGAAACTACAGCCTTACTGTACTATTCCAGGGCTTCTGACCTGTGGAAAATGTGCCTGTGACAGCTGTTCCTGATGGTTTTTTTGCAAAGGGAGGGTAGAGGGATGAATACTTTTCCTTCACAGTCCTTAGTAATCAAACTATTTGCAATTTGCAAAGTATGTAGAACTATTTTAACCTGTTTTCTTGACAAAGTAGTGGCAGGATCGAGGAGGTGATTATCACACTTGTTCCTCCAGAGTACTATACTCTTCTGGGTAAATGGGTGTGAATGGACAACTCAGTCAAATACACGTTTTCCAAAAGATAATACAAAACATTGCTACTTGGTAACACTGAGAGAGGAAAATCTCGGCTACAATATGCTGTTTTTTGACACAGTCACATCCATTAGCTATGCATTTTCCCCAGTGGTGAATAAGAGCCTGCAAGTCTTGCTTATCAAAGTCTGCTGCTGACCCACTGTCACAGTCACCACCGCCAACTGTAGCACAGCAACAAAATGTAACAGGGCATTGGTGGAAAGGTTCAACATCTACTGCCATGCCAACATCTGCCTCTGACGTCGTAGGCCAACATAATAAAATTGGAGGCATGAATTTCAGAGCAGCCTTTTTATATGTTCTTGACTGTATACACGCATGCTTTTTCACAAGTTCATCATGCTTTTTTGTTGTTGTTACAAGAAGCAGCAGGGGAAGCTTGCTGTGAGTGCTCAATGAAGGGAAGGTGATGTGAGGGCAGACAGGCCCAGGCAGAGACCTCAGCACTGAGGGGTACTGTTCCATGCTGCCTGAGTAAGAAGAGCAGAGCAGATGTGCTGGCGGTAGCCAAGCTCAACCATGAGTCCAGCTATCACCAGACAAGCCCATAACAACAAGGGTTATGGGGTTAACAATAACAAGGGTTATCACAGGGCACTTTAATTTTCATATGTTAACAAGTAAAGATTGTAAGGAGCCTGATCTCATCAAATGGAGTTTGGTAATTAGTCTTTATATTGACTAAGGTTTTCCTGACTGTTATCTCACGTTAATTTAAAAGGCACTCTTCTCTAACAAAGACAAATCTGGAGTCCAACCAAACTTAGCTTTTATAAGTGATGACTTGTTTCCAAATTAATCCAGACAGAATCAGTGCCTTGTTCTATCTAAATTCAGGAGATAGGGCGGGAGGGAAGGAAGAAGCTGATGAGCATCTGAGTGCTGTGCAGGAGACAGGCATGTCAGTGGTACTTGCAGCTTTTCTGGGCATATCTATATTCCTCTGGAAAAGCAGAGTAGTTGTTGTGAGGAAGAGACAACTTTCCTTTTGTTTGTGGATAAAACAGGCTGCCTTCTTCATACAGATTCCTTTCTTTGAGGCTTAGGGGGAAAAGGCCAACAGAAAGCAGGAAGGTGATCACCAACAACATGCGCCTTCTGCTTTAGGCTGTGTGAGTAGGAAGCATCCTAAATAAAAGACATTCAGTAGTGGGACGGTACCTCACTTTGAACCAATTGACTTTTCCTCCCAGTTGACTTGGGAGCAGAATTATGTGTCTGGAGAATGCTGGCTGACAAGATCCAAGCCTGTTGTAATGGATGTTGAAGATATGAATGAACAATTGTGTCCTGGGGGCACTGTCTCAAATTTCTTGGAGAAAATTTTCGTCAGGAGTTAAGGTCTGAAGATTTGAATTTTAAGAATTTGCTGTTAACTAGGGTCAGTTTTTCTGTTTGTAAGTTAAATACATCTTGTTCTTTAACCACTGATTCCAAGGTTCGGTGGATGATTTCTTCTTAAAGATCAAACAGTTGACCTTGTTGAGATGTGAAGAAGTCTGCAAGTATCATCTGTTCATGCTCTCTTCATGATTCCTAGCCTCCTCGCTTTAGAAGAAGCAATCACTGCAGATAGTACCAACTGCATGAATTTGGGTCTGTGTGGCCTGTGCAGGACACTCGCCTCTTTCACTGCCTCAGAACCATTTTTTCTTGTGATTCTAGCCTTCATTAACTTAGACACTTTCTGACAGCTTCTTGTCTCTCAGCCATTCTGTCCTGGCTCTCACTTCTTCCCAGCTTCCATGGCTGAAAGTGGGGAATTTTGTCCTGGCTGTTTTCCCCAGGTCAGCAGAGCTGTTGTGCTGGACTGTCATAGACTGAGCCAGAACTCACTCTTTGCAGGAGGCAAGACCTCATGGCCCCAAGGAGTTGGCTCCCACTTTGCTTGTGGTGCTGAGGTGAGCTGGAAGACAGCTCCTAAGCCTTGAGGGAAGCTGGCTCCAAGGACGTAGCTTCCAGCTTCTTCTACAGGCAGGCCTGCACAAAGCCGTGCTGCTTTCCTTGCCTCCAGGCCCTGGTCACGCCTGGGAACTGGCTTCCAGCTCTGCTGCTCACAGACAGACAGGAGCCGAGAGTTTGGGTTCCCGGTCTTCTGCAAAGTGTGAAGGGAGCGGGGAGGCACCTCCTGGCCCTATCTGCGGGTAGGGAGTGTCTCCTGGGAACCAGCGCTCTGTGCCTGCAGGAGCAAGCAGGAGATGAGAGCTGGCTCCTGGCTGACATTGCTAAGGGGTGGATGCAGGTATTAGGAAGGTATACAGCAGCTGGGAACCTCTGACTTTGAGCTTGTCTTTGGGAGATGTGTTTGCCATTTGTTTTTGGCTGAGGTGACTTCTGCTCTTCCATTGAAGTGGGCTTCATTTTGGGAAAGACCTGTCTAAAAGACGAGTACGTCCTCAGAACTTGTTGCTGTTTTTGTGAGTTAAAATATGTACAGTCCAATTTCAGCAACATGTTGTCCTTATAGCTGATTATACAAATTGATGTGTTTGAAACAGTATTTGTTCACCAAAAGTGCACTGTACTACCAGAAAATCTGCTGAGCCCATGATAACTGATAGTTCAGTTAGGGTTGCTAGGCTAAACTATCAACCTTGCATTACGATGTGATTTTTCACAAACTTTTTCACCCTGCACATCATAACAAAGCAGGGACTGTAGAAGTCTGCTTTTTTGTTGAAGGTTGTGATAGGATTGTGTTCTATTTGCCATGTCCCTCCATCCCCTGACTGGCATACAACTATTCCTGTAAGGTAACTGCAGAAAAGTAGATCTTGAAATGCTGGTGTTTTGGTAAACTGCTTTATTTGAACATAGAGAACTCTTAGAATAATACAAAAGCCTGAATTGTAGTGACGCAAAACATTTGTTGTTAGCAGTTAGAAAAGATTATGTTGAATATTGGTTAGCTTTACTCATCCTCGTATAAATTGTCTTTTAATCCTTTCTTGCTTCACTTTGAAACTTGGGATATCTAGTTGAGTCTCTTCTGATCATGTACTGTGCAACTCCACAAATGAGACTATTCGAGAGATTGTATTTATGAAGGTTTCAAAACTTTTCATTTGCTATGATTTTGGTTAATAAAGAAAATTAGGCTTACTTTGCAATATGTTACTGATTCATATGAACAATATTGCTTTCTTTTGCATAAATATATGCTCATCTCTATTGCTATTTTATTATTAAATTAACATTTTTTCTTTTCTTCTCAGAGGATGCTAAGCAAGTTTTTGGCCAGACCACAATTCATCAGCACATTCCATTTAACTGGAATTCCGAGTTCGTACAGCTGCACTTTGGAAAGGATAGAAAAAGACACCTAACGTATCCAGAGTTCACTCAGTTTTTATTGGTGGGTCTCGTACAATAAAGTTTGTCAAAATTAAAATGATTCAAAGATTGCAAAATACTGTGCTGGTAGGAAAGTTGCAAGAAATACCATGTGGGCTTTTACAATTGAAGTGCCAGATATTAATATTGTTGATAAATAGGATAAGGTAACGGTAAAGCAGCTGATTTTTGCCAACTCTTTCTCTCTTTCTCTCTTTCTCTCTTTCACTCTTTCTCTTTCTCTCTCTCTCTCCTTCTCTCTTTCTTTCTAATTAATTGTCAGCATGCAGAAAATCACGTCAATGGAGACATGAAATCAAAATCTTATACTTCAGATTTTGAAAATTTCCTATATTGAATGAGTCAAAGTGTGGTAAATAACAATATTGAACATTTTAGACCCACTTGCAAGACTGATATTAAGAAATACTTATATCTGTATATAGCATGTTTACTAAATTAGTATTTAATTCAGTGTTGTTGTCCAGTAAGATAATGTTTTGCTGCAAGCCCTTTCCACACACCCATTTCCCTGTGGCCTATTTTGAATTTAAGAAAGGGAAATACTACTTAGTTTTGCTTGTGGTAAATAAAGAATAAAATATAATCTTTCTTTTACAAGGAATTTTTGCCTATTCACACTTCGTGGTACCCTGTTAGAGAAAGCAAAATATTGTGCCAGTAAAAAAATAAACAGTTTATCTGCATTTCAGCACTACTGTCAAAAATACTCTGCAGTAGGAAAAGTGATTCTTGAAGTGGTAAAATATGTGAGATTCTTATTTGTATTCCTCCTGAATACTTAATGCCTATATTAGTATTTACACTGGAGAGTTTTAAAATGGGAAACTGCTTGAAGACTGCAAGGTTTCTTTTTTTCTTGTTTACACAAGTGTGTTAGTTCACAGCAGGTGGTGGTATCATTTTGATGAGGAATAATTAAGCTAATGCTATTGAGACAAATGTTTCAAATTGACTTTGTAGAACAGAGCCTAATTAACTTTGTGTGAAGAGGACGTCAGGTATCACATGATTAAGTTGTATTTCCTTAAGTTTTGTATTGACTGCTGCAACATCATAGTAGCTAAGAGGTAGACCAATTCTGTGGCAGTACAGTAGACTAGAACTGCTTTGGGATAAAAGAGTGAATATGTTGCTTTCTCAAAATAGTAATAATAATGATAATAATAATGCCTGTGATCTCATGATTTGGTGTTCCAGTACCTCCTTCCATACATAACGAGCCTGGATACCTATCTTGATTTTGATGCATTACAGGCAGCCTTAGCACACACACACACACATCACTGTGTTGGAACACATCAGTGGTCCTCTTGAGCCAGACAAACCTATTGGTCATGTTCCTCATATGACAGAAAGAGGAAGAATGAGCATAAACATAGAGAGTAAGACTGATAGTTCAGGATATAGTCTAGTAAGGCGAGTTGCGTTGAGGAAGAGTTCTAAGGCTGCTTATAAAGTTGATCTCAGCGCTAGTGCAGACATCAGGGACTTTCAAGCAAGTTGTCTGAAAGCAGCTGAAACAAAGCTGTCTGTTATCAGCACAGTTTGTTAGGTGCTCAGTCAGTCACAGGCTGGTTACATCTATTTACAAATTTTCTAGAACTGAAACTTTGAAACACATTTCCTTACTGACTCTTGCTTTGCAGCATTATATAATACAGAGTGAAATCTGGGCACAGAAATGACTCTCAGCATAAATGGGAGAGTTAATATACAGAGGTATATAAATCTTCCTTTGAGTTCTGTAAACTTTGGTGCTCAGCCTTTCTTTCTGCATGTACATGAGTCAGTCAGTTCCCTTGTTCTGATGTCTAGACCTTGGACCTTAGACAGCAGGAAAACACAGTGGATAGCAGATTACCTCTCTGCATTCCTGATTTATGAATGCTCTTTACATTGCTCTTAATGTGGACCAGATGGTTCTGTAAGGCACTTCAGGTACTGCTTTGTAAGTACAATGTAATTTGCCACTTCTAATGAAATGATGCACACAGAGTCAAATTCATTCGTTTTGGATCCCATTATGCCACATAAAGTTGTTACATATTCATTATCTGTTGCAGCGTTTGGGCTAATCATTACTTCTGGCAAAGCTGAAACTACTTGGAAAGTAACATTACTATATTTAATCCATGCACAAGACAGATCTTGTCTGGCTTTAAATAAGAAGAGTTTTTGATTGTGATTCAGGATATACAGTCATCCCTTTTTTGTCTGCAGTAACAGTGAGGTGCCCAAAAGTATGGCCTCTGTGGTACTTAGCTCAGATACGCATAACGATCTATCTGCATCAACCCAGAGCTCAAGGTGTGTTGTTTTACCCTGCTTCTAATTTTGCTAGCTTAAAATTAGCTCAGATATCTCTGCTACATATCAGTCACATCTGTATCTGTTTGGATATAGTCATGTTCCATTATCACTTAAATGACAAGTCTGCTTCATGAAGCGTAACATTGGCCCCTTTCCCAGCATGTGAAATCTATTCTGCAGAATGGATTTTTATGTATGCTTCTATGTGGACTTGCTAATTCAATTTCCACATTATCTGGGAATTTATTCATGCCCAGCATATTAGTTGATGAAGTAGTACTCTTTATAATTGACACCACAGGATCTGCTCCAGTAGAAAGGACTGCACTACATCTGATGCCTAGTAGATCCATTGGGATGGAACCTGAGCATAGTTCCTATCTAACTGGAAAGTAATGAAGTTTATAATGAGCTGGTGCTTCATCATGATGTGCAAGTTATTTTTTCACATTTTTTTTTGAGCTTAGGGAGTTTTGGACTTACATCATCAAAGGAGAAACTGCACTTCTTGAGTATATCTAGTTTTATAAAACATGTAGTCAGAGAAGATTCTTTAGAATGTGTAATTCATAATGCAAAGCAATGAGGATTGTATTCTTTTTAAGCATAATCTGTCTCAGTAAGCAATGTTGGACAGAAGTAGGTGAAAAATATTTCTGGAGATTGTGTAGCATCTCTAAATGCTACAGCTTTGCTTTATTTTTTCAGTTTATTTGAAGGTGGCATTTTTTATATTACTGCATGTACGGAGCATAGGCAGAGTTAAGAATATCTCATCAAATTTCTCTGATAAATTGCTAGTAGCTGCTGAGCCTCATTTTGAAGCACAGTTAGTCATGCTGTGAAGTGTCTTAACTTTCAGGCTTAGAGTTGGATGGAATAGATGGCCTTTCTTTTGTGTTAAACACTTTAAGGAATTTATTGTGTTGTTATAAAATATATAGTTATTAGAGGAGTGACATCTGTCTGTTTTGTGACAGATTTTGTGTGAGATATTTAGTTTCGAGACTGAGTCTTGTTTCTGTAAAATGATCTGAATATTCTCAGATGTTACGTGTGTTGTTTATGTCTTGGGAATATTATGTGACAGAAGGTCCTTATGCTTCCTTTTGTGTGTGTGTAACTGGAACAAAACAGTGCTTTGCACAGCTCAAAATAACTGTAACCTAAAAGACCCTACCTTAGCATGAAGGTGGGATGAGCATTCATAGCCATTTGTGGTCTGCTTAAACCATTTCATTTCTGAACTAAAGAGAAGATGTGGATAGAGAGCTCTGCAAGGCTGAGCTCACCCTATTCAGACCATTGTCTTGCTGTCTTTATACAGCTAAGCACTGTGTCCTGGATCACATCTTTGATCATGTGGGATAATCCTCTCTAGTTAGTTCCACATGTACCGAGAAGATGGAAAGGAATCGCATAAGCAAGGAAAGAATGAGATGGTTTGACTTGTACTTGATTGTAGTACTAACAGCCTTTTTGTAATTAGCTGGGTGATGACAAGAAATGTACCCTTAACATATGTCTCTGGAACGTGAGTCCTGCTTTCCTTCTGTGGCTATGACATTGCCCCCATCCTAGGTCCCACCAACAGGGAGACGAAGCTCCCAGCTTGCAGTCTGATGTGCACAGGTGGTAGCAGGCTGCACTTGTGTTCTTCAAGTGGTGCTCCAGGGTTTTTTATTCCATTTTAGTGCTGAATTCTTTCAGCACGGGACTGCCAGCAACTTCAGTGGTTAAAATAATTTGAATGAGAGACAAAAAAAAAGCAAAATTCAGTTTATTATTTAATCCTTCTGGTAGATTCAATTTATTTTTCTTTAATGATGCTACCTCCAGATGGCATCTTTTTTTTGTCGTTAATCTGTTCATATTTTTGTTCGTGTGTTCCTATGTTTCCATCTACTAGGTAGTGAGTAGTTAGGAATGGAAGTTAATATACTTAACTCCTCTTCAGAGCTCTGTGCCTCCTGAGTTAGCTGTCTGCCTTAAGCTGACAAGTTTTTTTGGGTTGCAGTGCCCTTCCCACTGTAAACCTCCCAAAATTGCTTGCTTTCAAACTGTTGAAATTGTAGTTGGAACCGAAATGGGACAGGAGCTTACATAGCTACATCCAGCTGGATAGCTCAGTTGTAACGCATCCACATAGGGGGCTGTAATGTAAAGGAAGAATGACAGAACTGAGACTGTAACGCTTCAAATTATAACCCTCACAAGCATTTCTTAAAAGCAGAAATTTCTGAATAATTTTGTGAATTTTTGTGCATAGTTTAAACACTGATCAGTCCTTCCCTGTCTGTCCCCTTCCCCTTTACCTTCTGCTTAAGTTATTAGGTGCTTTTCTTCATACCTTTCAGTTCAATGTATTGTGTTTTAATTATAAGTTAAGACTGAAATTAGAAAAGGTGGGAGACTGAAATGAGAAGACCAAAAATAGTTTGAATGGCAGCATGCATTGGTGGCTGCAGAGTGAAGTGAGTGAGCAGAAGGCTGAGTGATGGCTGCAGACATCCTGTGGATATGGACCTATGCCTATTGGATTTCCTTTTGGCCTTTCACTCTGAGTTCTACTGAACATTCCTGTAAGAAAAATACCGACTTTCAGGAGATTACATTCTGTGAATACATGGTGCTTTCGGTTCTTGGCTAATGCAAATTAGCATGCAAATTTGCAAATACAGTGGAAGTAATAGGATAGTGCCATTGTCCACTGCAAGACTTAGTACTGCTGAAATGCTTTTTCAGTGATTCCATTTCCTGAGTAACTGATCATGAAAATTCATTCAGACTAAGCATGGAATTTCCAGGGAAGAGGCTTTTACAAGGCTTGAAATTGAAAGGAGGGACATGGTAATGATTTGTTTTTTTCCACTTGGTAGAGAAGTACTGATTGGTAAGTCAGACTGCATGACCAACGTGTAATTCTGGTTTTAGAAGCTTGTAGAACTAGACAAAACATTGATATGTATTATTAAGTTACCATCTGTGCAGGATTGTTCCTTTTAATTAAAAGATAAAATAAGAAAGTACTCTAACAGTAATTTATGAAGAAAGGGCAAAGGCCACAGTAGAAAAAGACACGCATTGTTGGGAGATTCAAAGTCTTTTTTTCTGCCCTCTCCTTTCTCAGTGTTACATATGAATTATAAACAGGTTATCAGGTGGTTGCAGTAGATGATGCTTGTGTTAGGTCTCTGTCTGTTACTACTGCTGAAATATGGAGAAGCAATCTTTACACAGTCATGATATGAAGAGTTCAATTAAACTGCTATTGTCTGTTATAGATAAATAAAAGTATTTTAGATTAGAATGCTTTTTGAGTGAGTACTTTCAGGACTAAGTGAAAGTCATTGCAGAACTCTCTTATCATTACATTGTCCTCATTCAAGCAGCATTGAAGAGTTTTACGGAACGTATTTTGATTTGCAGTAACACACAATAATCTGGATAGTGCATATCCTGGAACACTTCAGTATTCATACATGGGAGAGTACCTCTACTGGTTTATTGATTCATGCCTTCCATTTCACAGTTTGAACAGCATGACCTAATGCCCAGAGAGCAGAGAAGTCCTGACTGTTGGTTTTGGTACTGAGCTCAATGACAAAGGCCATTGATGTTACAAACGGAAAAGGCAGAGAGATGTATATACTGTATCAATTGAAAGGATTACATGTAATCATGTTATATTGAGTGTGAGATATTCTGTACGATTGCATCAAATAAATCTGTTACAGTAATAATTCTGAAGCTAACTTTTTTTTTCCATGTATTTTCAGGAGATACAATTAGAACATGCAAAGCAAGCTTTTGTGCAGCGAGACAATACTCAGGCTGGAAGAGTCACAGCTATGGACTTCAGGGACATTATGGTCACTATCCGACCACATATGCTGACACCATTTGTTGAAGAATGTTTAGTTGCTGTGAGTAGCTCTGGTGGTATCATTGGGAAACCATAGAATACAAGATTGAGATCTATTTTTTATGTTATGTTTTAATATATATGTTTTATTTTTAAGCTTAGCAGAAATTATCTAGGCATATCAAAGTTATCCCTCATTACAGAATATAAGTTCTCAACTCCACTGGTTTCTTGAGGCAGAAGACAAAGCAAGTAGATGGGCTGTTGTTGGGCCCACAAATATGAACTTTGCCTGACTTTTTCTGGTCATTCTTTTATAGTGAGCTGTGTCAAATATGTTGGGTTAGAAACAAACAACCCTTTGCATCCCGTTTGGGATGTCATTTTCAAAGGACTTGCCTTGCGATTTCAGTTCTGAGCGTCCAAACACCTGTGGCTGTGTAAGAACTGCAACATCACCAAGGGTATTCACTGTGTATTGACTGATTGTTGGTACACTTTAGTGTATGCTTTTGTCAGCTTGAAATGCATTTTATTTAGTATTGGACATTTTCTTGTTTTCTAGACCCTATTCTATTTCCGTTGTCCTTTAAGCAAAATGCTTTTGTTTTTCTGTATTTTTTAGTAATTAATTGCCTGCCGTTTCTCACAAGTAAAGACTCTAGGTTTTTTGTTTGCTTATTTGTTTAAGAATGGTCTTCCAGCACGTGTAAGACTGGTCTTTCATGAGCTCTGTTTCTCACAGAGCATGAACTTCTATTACAACTATCACATTGTAATACAATGTGATAGGCCAGCTTAAACATTATTCACTAAAGGGGATAAAAAGGGCACCTTTGGTTTTGACCATAGTTTCTAATCTTGGGAATTTATCCAGGTTTAAAGAAGTATTTTCTTCTTTGATTTGTAAGAAAGAATTCCAGGGAGATATGTAAAGTGATGAGAATTGGAAACTGGGCAGAATATTGGAAGAAGCACACAGTAAAAAGTGTAGCCAGAAGACTCATGGAATGACAATGATTTCTGATACCTTCTTCTTCTGTTCTGTTCCCAATCTTGTTAGCAGCTTTCCTAGGTCATAGACTCTCTCATAAAACATCAGATGAAATTTTTGGTTGTGCCTCAAGGTCAGTTAAACTTTGACAAGCTTAAGCATTGCTTTCAGAAATTTTGTAGTTCATCAATCTTGTATTTAGTGAATTGATCCAATTTCTTTTCCTGTGTGCAGGCCCCAAACCACTTCAAAATAAAGGCTTAAGTTCAGTCCTCATTTGAGAATGAGCAGCAATGCAAACCTTGTTCTTTCCTTTTGGTTCAGCTGCTGATGTAAGCCTGAGAGCTTACTACTATTTTTTCACAACTTGAAATGCATGTGAATTTAAATGTTTGAGTTGACCTCCTTCAGAATATGTTTTGATTTTGTTGAGATTTTCTGTATAGTAATATACTTTACATGTAGAAGTAGATTTCCTCATTACTAGAAATAAGCCAACTTATAAAACATTTCCAACTAAAACAGCACTGAAACTTGAACTTTGTAAATTACTACTGGTTATGTTGTTATAATCCTGCATATGTATTTGTTTAGGTTTGTAGGATGGGGAGAGTTTTACATTCTGGTCATGATTAGTTTCAGTAACATAAGAATCTTTCATAGTTTTCTTTATTTTGCATTATTTTTTTTTTTTTTTTAAATCCTTTTCTACCCTCACTCTTGTAAAAATAACTGTTTGGAAATCTTTATTTTAAGATTTTTCTTAATTTAAGAACACTCTTTTCTACTTTTACTTTCTCTGTTGTAGGCTGCTGGTGGTACCACTTCTCATCAGGTCAGCTTTTCGTACTTTAATGGATTTAATTCTCTCCTTAACAACATGGAGCTCATTAGAAAGATCTACAGTACTCTGGCTGGAAATAGAAAAGATGTGGAAGTCACCAAGGGTTTGTATAAATGTTTGCAATCTGGAAATTTCCTTGGGCATTTGCCTTGGGCGGGTGGAGGGGAAGACCTCCTCTGTATGCTTTTAAATCAATGGGAGGGAGAGAAAGCCTGCTTTGCTAGTATTCCTTGGTACACCATTCAGTTTTGTACGCTCCTGTTGGAGTCCAGCCTCCAGGTTTTTCGTTTCTGTTTCAGTCAGAAAAGGTCCCAGTAAACTGCCAGTGGGGGCAGGGTGAGGAAAGTATGTAAAGATATTTAAAAGTTTAAGAAGACTTCCTAGGACTCCTGCCAAATTGGCTGCCTATTAAAGTGACCTTCAAGGGTAGTTGAAGAATTCTGTAAACTTGTATTGGCAGCACAGTAAGCTGATCGACAAGCTTGGAACAAGATGTTATCTGCTATATCTAACCTCTTTATAGAGAATTCCCTGTGCAGTGCCAGAGTTTCATTAATGTGGCCTACTGGGACTATGCATAAAATGTTCCACATCTCTTAACTCTTGATTTTTTTTTCTTTACTTTTTTTTTCCCTGTGACCCACAACTGATTGATACCGTATGTCAAATATCTTCAATCCTGCTGATAGTACTGAGCTTCAAGAGTAGTACTTGTTTACATGGTGGAGATACCATTTCAAACATACACTTATGTAGTGGCAGGAATGCTTTTGTGGTAGATTGCTTCTTTTACTTCCCTTTCCCTTTTTCTTTTCCATCATTAGCATCTTGTGCTTAACATGAAGTAAGTGTAAGGTCCTCTGGATTACTTGTATCTGGTTTGATAATTTTTGTTTCTCTTCTATATTTCTATTCTCTTGCAGAGGAGTTTGTTCTGGCAGCTCAGAAATTTGGTCAGGTTACACCCATGGAAGTGGACATCTTGTTTCAGTTAGCAGATTTATACGAGCCACGGGGGTAAGTGAAGAATTATCAATCCTTCCCTTTTTCTTTTCCTCCTCTCATGTTTTCTGAACAAGTAGGAGATGGTGGTGGGGAACAGAAGGGTGTGGTGTAGTGGTCAAATGCAGGTAACTCCTTGTGACCCAAAAACCCCTCTCTTAGCAGTTGCTAAGCTGAATTAATTTCCTCAGGCGTATGACATTAGCTGACATTGAAAGAATTGCTCCGCTGGAGGAAGGAACGTTGCCCTACAACCTGGCTGAAGCTCAGAGACAGGTAAGAATAGAAACCAGTAAAACGCTATTATATACTTTGTTCTGTTTCTAGTGTTAGAGAGATAGCCTACCTCTTTCTGTGTTCTCAGATTACTGAGTTCCTGTATAATATATGTGAGGAGTATCTTGTTAGAATTCAGTTTTTTTAGGTGCATCATGTCATTTTTATTTTGTCTCTGTGCCCTTTTCTCTTGGGATGCATTTTGACAGGTTAAATGTAATTTACTTTGGAAAGATAAAAATGTATAAGTGTAATCCAGCCATCCAGTAAATATTAGGTGTATATCTAATTAAATTGTTTATGTTTTATGATTCTGCTGCTCTCTGTTCTTTTTAATGAGGAAAGACTTCCTGCTTTGAGTATCGATAGTAAATTCAGCATTTAGCCTATTAAATAGCAACCCTTGCTCTGAAAATGCACACAGGTTCAGGGTTTCAGAATATTCTCTGCTTTGCTCAGTGCTCTGCCAAGTATCAAAGTAGGAGGGATTATGTTAAGTACGCCATCAATTTAAGTTAAATTATTAATATTCACTGTATAACCAAAACCTGAAGGATATTTGCTTTCTCTTTGTGGTCTAACAAAATGAACTTTTCTTCTGTTAGAGGCAAAAGGAAATAGGAATGTTGTTTAAATGTCAAACTCAATGAATTTTTAGTTTTCATATCATTGTAGCATGTTGTATTTCTAATGATACAAGTTTCTATACAAATAGATTTAAAACCAACCGTCTCTGTTTCTCTCTGTCTCTATTTTAAGACAGTCTTGACTTTGTGTCTTGTGAAACCATGAGGTTTTTTTTGTTGTTTTTTTTCCTACTGTTGGTCTGTGTGGAGACGCCAGTTTGACCACAATGGGTTGATGCAAGCTACATTTTTAGGGCTACCAGGCTGTAAGCCAGGCCTGTGTGTGTATGTGTATACACATGCACCTCCTTTGCTTCTCTTCCTTCTTCTCCTCCTTCCCCTACACTTGGACACCCCCACCACAACTCTGAGTTGGTATCTAGGATGGCAGTCTTCTGTGTGTTTGAGCAGTGACTGAATATTGACCATGCTGAGTTGAATTCAGATGAGTAGACTTGTAAAAGCTGACCATCTATTCCTAGAAGACTCCTAAAGGAGTTAAAATTTTGGTCTGAATATCAAGTAACTTAAGTTACAATAGGTGGCAGTAAAATGCAGTTGTGAAAGGGCAACCTTCTTCCATTTTTGCTTTGGGGACGCTGTCTTTGTTCATCTAATTAATGCAATTTTAAGAGGCTAGAACAAATGAACCTTCTTAAAATCTTTCCATTTCTTCTGCTTACCCACCTCTATCTTTTCATTTTCCTGTGCAGTTTATTTTTAATTTCATCAGCTTGGTGCTGAAACTGAAAAGATTTTCAGCTACATTGTTAGTCTTATCTTTTTTTTTTTTTTGCCAACTCCATCTGTACTGGAGCATAAGATAAAGCCTAAACTTGTTCTGAGGAAAAAAAAAACACCTTATATTTCTGTTTTATCCTTTTGTTCTTAGTATGAAATTAAAGTGGGATTATAAAACTTATTGTAGGAGACATAAGGCCTGTGCATAACTTTTGTTACACTCATTGTTTTCCTTCATTATCTGGCAATTTTAAATTTGGGGCTCCTTTGAAATTTGTTTTTTGTTAAGTTGGATCCAAACTCATGGACTGGGAGCAAATGAAATTGTAGGGGTGCTTTATGACATCTCATTGTCCTTTAGCAAATGCTTTCATACGTGCTGCTTTGACAGCCCGAGAAGTAATAGGGTTCCATGCTAGAAAGTAATTCCAAGCTGGAGTTGCTTTTAGCTGTGGGAAGTTAATGACAAAAGTGTGTGCCCTTTTATGTATGAATTTGAGTTCTTGATTTTGGAGTTGCATAATTTCTTGTACCATCAGTCTCTTGTTTTTTTCTGTCCCAAACTGAAGAGGCTACGTTATATGATGCTTGGAAATGTGTGGATAAGGCATTTTATTATAAAAGCAAATTATCCAGCGCATTCTGGATTTCTACTAAGTATTGATACACTTTCTGATCCTGAGATATTCTCTTAAGAAATGCAATGCTCTGATGATTTTACTTGTCCTCCCTTTTATTTTACATCCTGTCTTGACAGAAAGCTCCAGGTGATGTGTCTCGACCAGTCCTCATCCAGATTGCAGAATCAGCGTACAGGTTTGCCCTTGGTTCAGTTGCTGGAGGTTAGTCATGGCTGAGCAGATGAGCATTCATCTTCACTGTTTTTCCTTTCATACTTTTTCCCCTTTCCCACTTCTTCCCCTTCTTTGTGGAAGACTTTCCTATCTTTCCCTTGAAATCCCTTTCTAATCAATGTCATGACTATAAGTTGGCAGTGGAAGAGGTCATCTGGTCTACAGTCGTTTTGGAATTTATGAGCAATTGGAGTTTGCGGGTGACATTTTTACCTAATGTGGCACCAAAATAGTTTCAGGAGAATCAGGTTAATAATGAAATAGAGTCAAGAAGTGCTTTTGGATAAAATTATTTGTGGTAGTTGGTTGTATCCAGAACATAATATGGATAAAGAAGGTATGTCTGAGCATTGAGATGTATATGTGGAAGATGACAGTTGCAATCAAACACCACAAATGCAAAAGCATTGTTTTCATATAGCTTGATTTTTTTTATTTGCAGCTGTTGGAGCCACTGCAGTCTACCCAATTGATTTGGTAAAAACTCGTATGCAAAACCAGCGCTCTACAGGCTCTTTTGTGGGAGAACTTATGTATAAAAACAGCTTTGATTGCTTCAAGAAAGTGCTTCGTTATGAAGGTTTCTTTGGGCTTTATAGAGGTAAGTTTAAAGGTGGCGTATACTATTAGTGAGATATTAAGAAGAATTAAGGAAAACTCTGAATTTTTAAGCCAATTTTGTTAAGGCTTCAGTTTTGTCTTTGTACTTTTGCTTTATTTAAACTCTTGCATTGATTTATATTCCCTTTCTATTTGAGTGGTTGTGAACTTATTGATAATTAAAACCTCACTGGAATGAGAACACTTCTGTGGGACCTTTCCATCTGCAATAGGACAGGAACAGCAATTTCCTATAGCAAAAAATATACTTGTGGTCAAGTATCTCCTTAGCAGTTCTTTGCACCAAGAAAAATTTGTCTTGTTTTGTAAGAAATTAAGACAAATGATTCTTTTTGTTTGTTTGTTTTTGATTTCAAGTCCTTTCTCATCTATTTTGTTTCTTTAAAAGCATCTGTAGAGAAACTGATGCAAGTTTGAGTAAGGCAGAGGTAGTTAAAGGAATCATTAACTACTGCATAAGACTAGTTCTTCTCTGCCAAAGACATAAATTGACTTATTCTTCTAGTATCTGAATTATTGAGGTATTTCCCTCCTGTCTGCAATGTTTGTTGGGGTGGATTTGAAATTTGCATTATTTATTTCATTTTTAGCCATCTAGCTTAAAAACTTCCTTTAGGCTTTTGAAACTAAAATATATACAATAGAGAAAGCAAATTTCTAATAAGAGTTGAGTCAAGAATAAAGAATGAAAGATGTCAGTAAAACATAAGGGTCTGACAAAGCTATATGCACCTGAAAAGCAATGATAACAACAACAAAAAACACTAAGTTTTACAAGACAAAGTGTGAAACAACACTAAAAGTAAGTGTTGTGATACATCAGCACTCTATAAGGTATGGTCTGAGTTGCTGTAAGTTGACTTCTCAAAATACATACTTTGTAATTATGTTAGCACAATTGGAAATGGGAAGAGTCTGTTACCTTTAACTGTGATTGAGGCAATTTTTTGAGTAGGCTTAGTAATTTAATAAGGAGTATTGACATGGTTTCTATTTTGTAAGGATCCTTGACTCCGTGTGTTTGTCATATTTTTGAACCATTTTTTCATTGCCAAATTTAGTGAACTTTTGAAGTTTCTGCCTGCGTTGCTTGTCTTTCCACTCTCTGTCCCCTTTACTACTTCTCAGTCTTCCAAAGAGCAATAGTGAAATCCCAGACAGTTGGGTACAGCTGAACTTTTAAACCTTGGGCAATAATCTCATTTCTGGATTATATAGGAGAAATTTTGCAATAGGAAAGAACACCGTTTCAGAAGCTAACTGAGACCTTCATTTGTACACACTCTCTAATTAAAGGGCAGCATGATATAGCTTCTCTTTTAAAAGAGTAAAATGGTGAAAGAGCCTTAAAAGACGTGACATTCCCAAAATTGCCTGATTTTTATTACATGGAGGAGATGACACTGGAGAAAGTTGAGCATCCAGGTACAGAAAGAAGGATTCCAGTTAAGCTTGAGAGGACAAGAAAATTTAAAAGAAACGTTTTATAGATAGATTAGTGTATTTACCCAATGTCGTGCAGGAAAGTTTAAGGTGAGAGTCATCTAATTCTGATCTTAAATGCTTTGCTAGGTAAGACAGACTAGTAAACCACCTCTTGTTGCTCACTGGCATTCTTTCTTACATGGTGTTACTTTTTTTTCTTATCCTACTGGAGCAGGGAGCAGTATTTGATAGAATTCTCCTACTTAACAGAACAGTGATGCAAGACCTTTGTTTTAAAACAACAACAAACCTGGAAACATTTGGAGTGGTGGTGTGTTTGCCATACCACGCTGCAAGAAAGCAAGCAGCAATTACAAACCCTACTCTGAACTGAGGCATTTCAAAGGATATTTTTAATACAAGATGCATAGATCCATCCAATGAAGTGAACTATTTATTTCTTTGTATTGCTATTTTATTCCAAACTTGAAAAGGGCAAAAGCACCATGTTCTAAAGCACTATCTCAGATAAGGATAAATTACACCATCTTGTGGATGTAAAGAGAGCACGGAATTCTGTTTAATGCGAATTTGGTTCTGAGGATAATCAACACTTGTACCGAAAAGACGCTTTGATTTTTAAAGGCAACCAGGACACAAACCTCTGTAGGATCTTTAATTTTATAGTATCTACTATTTGAATGCTGTGTTGTTAGGCTCTTTTTTTTTTCCTGAGATAAAAATTTTTGTCTGTCTCTTTCTCAGCATGGCTTAAAACAATTCTCACCTTAGATACCTATAATTTACTGTTGTGGTTACATTTGTGCCTGAAATACGTATTTAGAAACTCGCAGGTATTTATATATATGCGAATATAAGAAAATGTTGGAATCTCTGATCAGTCAACGTCTCTTCCAATTGATGAACTCGCTCATATTTCTTAATAATATCTTAATTGTATATCCGCCCTTATGAATCACAGAATGTTTAACAGTCTTAACCAGTGAGATTAAGAGATTATTGCATCTACTCTAGATGGAACTTCAATGGGAAATTTAAGTACCAGAAATAAAATGCAACTCATTGAACTGTTCAATAGTCGTGCATTTTAGTTAATGCCACTTCACCTAGAGACTAAGAAAAGGGAGTGCTGTAGAATACTCTCTTATCTATGGTCATTAGCTGTTGAGAAATGTGTTAGTTTCATTTCTTCAGATGGTGCTTCTAACACTGCCCTGACTACAGAAGCCTTCTAATGTTAGATTTTAAAATTCATTCATTTATCATCCAATTTAATTATTATTGATACAAGACAAGATATACAAGACTGTGGCAAATACTTTCTTCTGGAATATGCAGTGGAGTATCATTTTTGTAGAATGGAAGTGCAAGTCTTCTCCTATTTTAATGTTTTGTCACAGCACAAAATATTCCTGACAGAAATACCCAGTTTGCAGTTCCATTGAGCTGTGCTTAAATGCCAACTGGAAATTAATTGTCTAATTTCTTGTATGAATCCTGTAATAGAAAAAATTGGCAGTATTCTGTTCATACTTTTACACTGCATGTCCAAATAGTTCCAAATATTTAACCTATACTGAGAAACTCCTTCATTCAGTAGGTTTTTCTATCATGATGGGAAAATCTCATCTATTACACAGTGTGAAACTGAAGTTTCACTATTAGAAGTCTGAAGAATGCTTTGGCCAAGTAAGACTTCTTCTCCATACCATCACCACCAGTGGGCTGGATGAGGTTTTGCGTGTGTGCTGTTTGGATATATTTAGGCTGTTATCAAAAAGTAACTTGTATGATCTTGCAAACTCTGAATGCAGCTTCTGATGCTCTGTCTCACATGTAACTTCACCTTTCCATACAGTCATTGTGTGATGGTGTATCAGAATTAGTGTGTGGTAATTGCTACTCGAGAGCTTTGGATATATGAAAACGGGTTGTATAATCTGTTTGCTGTATACTATCCTAGCAGGCTGCCTATGTGCAAAATGTTATTCTGTAATAAAAGCACACATTCTTTAAGATACTGTCAGGTGATTCTAAGCCTGTCCTACATTTGTGCATGTATCATATTGCTGAGCTGTTAATGCATAGTAATACTGAAAAATCCCCAGCATGTGAAGAAGATAACCCCAAGAGAAAAATAACATTTTCATGTGTATCACTTGATAGGCTTTCTTTCTTCCAAAACTTACCGCCTTTAACATGCTCTGAACTCTTTCAACAGTGTTTCAGGGCTCCTATCAAAAGGGTAAATAATAAAAAGAACTTAGGATAATTGGGCCACAAAGGTACCACTCAGAAGTAGCTTTATTACATTGGTATAAAAGCAAACAGAGTCCCTCTTCCTCCCCGTGCAGCTGAGACAGCATCTTTTTAATCACTGAAGACACAAATTCATTCGCCAGAATGTCTGTACAAAACCACATATGTCCTACAGATGTAAATTCAGATTAATTTAAGAGTTGTGAATATAATTTAGTCTGTATAAGGTTGAAGCTGTAAAGATATCCTTTACACTGTATATCCTAGTCTTTTATTTGTAGTGCTGCAGAAAACGTAATATTTAATTATACAATTTTGACTGTCTTAATGTTTTTTTCAGCGAAGTCACCTATGCAGATAAAACTGATTCAGGAATTCAAGTTTTGAAATGTAACTTAGCAAAACCTCTTCTTTTGAGGAACCACACACGAATTTGGGATTACTGCATTCTTTTGTTCAAACACTCAGCCATACTGTTGTGATTCCACATAACCAATGGATAAATGTGAGGTGTATGTGTATACCAGCAATTCATTACTCTTTCTGGCAATTTAAAAACAAAAATCCCAATACTGCTAGTGCAAAATTTTAAAGGCATTAGTGTATAAGCACAACTGACTTTTTGGCTACCACAAGCCAATCGGTGCTATTCTCTACCATCTTTTCCTTGCTAAGATTATCACTGGTAACGAATAAAGCTGATAGATGGTACCAGAATGAAAGAATAACCATTGGACGTTCAATTTTCTTCCTTATTCTGGTGTTTAGCTCTTTGGGAAAATGCTTTTCCGCAAGTGAGCTCTTAGAAGTGGGATGGTAGTTGTCTCTTTCTCCAAAATATTTGGCAAACTGTGAATGTCAGAGACTGTAGAAAGTAGCCATAGGTGCTAAAGCAAAGGGGTCTGCATTTAGCCTGTGTGATTTGAACAGTGCCCTAGTTCCTTATCCTTGCCAACTCTTACAACACCGTCTTAGCCCCAGGCTTATTAGGTAAGCTCTGTGTGTTTTTAGGTTGTGTAGCACAAACAAGATACTGTCTGTTCACTTCAGGCAAGTGAAATCAGAAGTCAGATTCCTGCTTTCATTTCTATACTGCATTGCATCTTACAAGATAAAACAGGAAATTCCATACCTGGGAAGAAGGTATCATAATTTATGCTAAGGACTGGTGAGTTAGCTGGGCAGTTGTGCTCAAGAGTGCAGTTGTTCGTGCTCAGACGTCTTACATTATTTTGATTCCTGTCCCCTTGGGTTCTACCTTCTAATGCATTGCTTTTGTTGCCAGGAAAACAAAGTTCTGCAGTCATGATTTTTGAAACAGACATAACTTGTATCTTACAGAATTTATTAGAAAGTCTTCACACATTTTCATGTGGAGATACAGAAAATAAATGTAAGTGTAGGACAGATACTGAAACATAGTTGGCAGATCTGTGTTGGTGTTTAAGTGTAACGTGAGCTAATATCAGGGATTTAAAAACTCTAAAGTGACTATAGTATATGTAGGAAGTTATTCAGACTTGAAGTGGTAGCACAGAGTTTGTTCTCAAAATGGAATGTTTAAGTACTCTCATTAAATATAATAACACAAAATTGCTGTAAAAATTGCCCGCTTCTAGGTGGTGATCTCTATATACATTTGTTGATTTGTTTAGTTAATACCAAGTTACTTGATGCACTGAATTCTCTTTTTCTACCTTACAGGTCTGTTACCACAGCTATTAGGCGTAGCACCAGAAAAGGCCATAAAACTTACTGTAAGTTTGCAAATGGATTATTCTTGCATTTCCTCACGTTTTAAAGTCTGTCTAATTACAGTTAGCTTGTTAAGGATTTTTATTCTTTATGTGTCAGCTACATGATAAAGCTCATTCCATCGTTTTTGCTGGATAGAAACTTAATTGCACGAAGCAACTGTTTATATCTCACTTGTGAACACTGCAAGTGGCGTACAAGTCACATGTTTCTAAGCTTATTTTAAGAATCTTACTGAAAACTTATTTTTGGATTGGCTCCAAAATATAACAAGCTTATTCAACTTCTTCATCTGTCTGCTTGTTTGTAACTAGTGCAGGGCTTTGGTTTCACCTCTTAGCAAAAATGAGTAATTATTTATTGAGATTGGAGGGCTTTTGTTTCTGTTTCTTCACTTAGTTCCTGTACGTTTAATTTTTGCACTACAGGAGATAATTTGAACGTGGAGTGAAGTATTGATAAAAAAGGAACTTGTTTGCATGCATTTTTTTCCTAAATGTCTGTCTTCTGTAATTCTGGTATTTCTTGAATGATTTGAAAACACTGAAGAATTTCTCATTATAGGCCAATCTTAATGCATTGGGTATTCACAAAAGCAAGCTGACTGCATTTTAAAACGTGAAAGATATTTACTGCTGTTAATTGGATTACTATTGCATTAAAACTTATTACTGAACATTCTGATATTCCTTTAGAATTATACTTCAATTTGCAAACGTTGTGAATATTTCTAAAATCTTAAATGAGTTTATCATTAAGTTTTGATAATGATTATTTTATTTAATTACAGATTGTTACCATTTTTCTCCGATTATTCAAAATTGAATGCTGCAAATCTTTGTTGGAAAGAAAATCGAAGTCGACTTTAATATGTCATATAAAACCTAAGAGTTGTTTAGTATCTGTTAACTGCATGGATGTATTTGCAATTTTAGTTGCACAAAACGAGCATTTTCTCCAACCTTGTAATTTACTGGCTTTCATCAATGTTTGTTTTTTAAGGTTAATGATTTTGTGAGAGATAAGTTTATGAGTAAAGATGGCTCCGTCCCACTGGCTGCAGAAATTCTTGCTGGTGGCTGTGTAAGTATCTTAAATTTCCTTAATGTGAGATACATAAAAGTACGGTGTGTAAGATTACCTATGCAGACTAAGGCTTCTGTTTAACCACAGATCCAGTGCGAGAGCAGACTCTGCTAGAGCATCTCAGTTCTTTCCTAGATAGGCCAGCCACTCTTGATGAAAGGGTAAACGTATCTGTGCATCATGCCTGTAACTGCACTGTATAATTCTCACAGCTTAGTTTGTTTCCTTAATACAGAATCTGTCTTTGTGAGTGTTGGCTGTAGCTTATGGCCTAAAGAGGATTCATGCTAACCTTTCCAGAAATTAATAATTAGCTACTACTTTGTGGCACCCACTCTGCCACGTCACTTCTTTCCTGATGTGTTATTGCGCCCACTAATTTTCACTTTTTGCAGTGATACTGGCTGTTTGAAATGGCAAAAACTACTCATGCTTCCTTGAGTTCACAGCAGACGTAGGCTGTCTAATGTTAACCCAGTACATAATGCGTTCCTGAATGTAGGCTGTAGTTAAAACCCACTACGTTTTTAAGATTGTTTTCCTTGCACTGAGTAGTATCTTAAGGAACAAATGGTATATTCCTGGGTAAATGATCATACTTCACATTTTGGTCTAGTTCTGTATGTTCACATTACAGCTTACTTTACCTGGTGCATTGATTTTGTCCTAGCAAATGTAAATACGTTGAGTAAAATGAATAGTTATTCAAAGACCAGTGCACTTTACAGATAAAGAACACTGTTTATTTAAACCGGCTTTGATCACTGGGGCATAGCAATGTTGATATATTTTCAATCTATCTTTGTTTCTGCTGTCATAAGACAGATGAGGTCACATTTGCAAGCAGCTTCTACCTGTGTTGAAAACTACATTGAGCAGCAACTTAAAAACAAATTCTTGCATCTCAGCTTCAGTCGGTGCAGAGATCCCATTTCTGTGTGTGCTCACAGAGCATACTGTGGATTATCTCAGCCTGGGGTGCAGCGGCTCGGTGCCTCACAGGCTGAGAAGCTCCAGCTTTCTGTAGTTCTCAGGAGATGGGGCAGGATTTGGCTGCTGTCTCACTGCGTCCTGTTTGATCACTGACCTGTTGTAGACTGCCAGGTAGGATCCCCTTGTTCTGTAACTTTAGTAGCATTCAGGGGAGAAAAAAAGAAAGAGGGGGGGGGGGGGGGGGGGGAAGAAGAATGTGGGTCTCTGAAGTCCTAAATAAAAAGCATGTTGTAAATGAAGGGAAAATGCAATAAACTACTTGCAGAGTAAAAAGTATTTGCCCCTTACACTAATAAAATATCTTATGAACATAGCAGCCATGGAAACTCTGCAAAATTTTCATTTAAAATGTCATTTATTCTGGAGTTTTTATTTTTACAGACTGCTGTGAATTTTTTAATGCAGTAGAAAAAGCACTCTTTACAGAGACCTGTCATTCACCGGCAAGCTTTCTGCCAGCAGTTCATCGTAAACCAGGGATCTGCTTTCAGAGATAGGTGGCTTGAGATGTATTTTAAACATGCTGTAACTGTTGGCTTGTTGCGTTTGGAATTCAAAATACATATGAAGAATGGGATGCTGCGTGAGGTTCTAGCAGCAGACGTGCGGTGGCAGAATGCCCTGAGTTTCCTTTTAACTGTGAAGTGCTCCTTTTAACTTAAGGGCACAGGCTGGTGCCAGGCAGATAGGTTGCAACTTGTCTCAGCTGCAGGTGGTCTTTGTGTTTTTTTGTAATTTTAAACCGAATTCAGCCTAGTAACACAGACTGTCATTACAAGCAGTGCTCAGCTTTTGAAGGAAAAGAGATGGGCTTTCCTTTCATGATACAAATATATGCATAAAATGTGAAGCGCCAGAGGCGGGTGGGCCTCTCCTACAGCTCTCAGTGTTGGACTGGCCCAAGCTTCTGTCCCAGTCACCGTTCATATGAAACTTGTGCTTGCAGTGGTAGCAGCAAGGACATTGTTGAATGCTTTTGAAAATACTCGCTCTTGGATTTTACCTCATTTGAAAGCATGGCAATCGTTTGTAGGGGAGGCAAGGAGAGAGGAGAGTATGATGTGTTACAGTCTAAAACAGGGGAAGCCAGCTAAGAGGTGTTGTATAAAAAGAAACCTGCCCTACCACCTTTCCACTCTCCACATCTAGTTTTCAGCTGTGATTGTGTTACAAACGCTGATATTACATTTTCCTTTCTCCGTGCGTGTATTTCCATGGAGCCCATTCATTGCTTATGCGAGGGTTTTGTGCTGGGATGCGTGGTAGATTTCAGCGCTTTAAATACCAGCCCTACGAGTACGTTGCGGCATTAATACCTAAGAAAGGGAGGACCAAGCAGATACTTGGGTGTTTTTGGCTGTTCAGTAACACAAAGGGCTTTGAAGGGGTCAGTATCACCTGAGCAGCTCCACTCTGCTGTTCGCCCAACCATTGCCAGGCGTTGACTTTTAAGTCCCTAAGGAGCTCGCTTTGCATCATAATTACTGAGAATTAGTACACATGGCTGACTTTTGCACTTGTAACTAAAGCTGATTGTTTCATTGAACAAGTCTTTTTCTGTTTTGTAAACTGTTTTCTCTGCTGAAAAAAAAAAGAAAAAATAAGAAAATAGAAAGATCTTTTACTCCACGACCTTGTGGCACTTAGTTCAGTTAGCAGTGTGTTTCATAGCTTATTATGTGAAGATGAAAGTGATAGGTTGTCTGAGATTTTTTGTTCTTTTTTGAGACCTCCAAGAATAGCATTAAAAATACAACCCTGGTGTTTTCATACAGAATCCTAAGGAGGATTTCTGTGTAAATAGCTGGCTCCAAATTTCCATCTCTTTTGTAGGAATTTGTATTAGCAACTCTCGTGTTTGCTACCTTTGAAAATATATGGAAAGATTTGCTCAGTGCCTGACACCCACCTTGAACAGTTGTCTGTTGTGTGGTTAGGACTCATCCAGATCCTATATAACCCTCACCATTGCTGGACTAGTGAAGAGCTCCAGTTCCAAGATGTAGAATAATGATATTGTAGAATTATGATCTGCTGAGCGTCTAAGCTACAAATCCGACTTGGCCTCCTCAAAATAAAAAGTGAAAAAATATGTTCGGTTTGATTTCAGCTGATTCTGGCTGTAACTTCCCTTCAGAGAAAAGGTTGAGTTTGAGGAAGCAGTAAATTCAGCTTGAAATCTCTTAATTTACAGTGACAATAATCTTGAAGTTTATGTAAATCTTTGTTTTCTATGATCTTTAATTTATATACTGAAGTAAAAAAATAATCACCACTCCTACTGATTTTATGTGATGTGCTTCTTTTAAACCTAATTCCCTGAAAAACTTCATTAAAATTAGGCTGATTTATTTATATTAAATACAGTGCTGATTATCATTCCTATTTTGGGATTATGTTAACAGATTAAAAGCTCTGTAAAAGTGGCATGAAGATTATTTTGGGGTTTTTTAAGTACTGCCACTTAGTTACCGCTAAGCTTTCAGATGAGACAATAATTTTGCTTATTTCCATAAATATGAAGCAGTTCCACATTTAATTGAAAAATATGGTTTGTCTCTGGAATTGTCAGTGAAAGAAATGTGAAAATTCAAAATAGAGCGCTTAGAAAATACACACAAAATATTAAGAAAGATGGAGGAAGTATTGTAGCACGGCTGAAAAGAAACAGTCTTTTAATATATGTGGACTTGTCTGCATATAGCAGTACAATTATAGAGGTAAATCAGAGGCCTGATGTTCTACAAGAAAAGGGAAAAACATTTTGCTTTGTAACCTTTCCTCCTACTCTCCCTCCTCTTTCCAAGTGCGCAGTCTTTTTCTTCCCAGCTGCTCAGTGTTCACTCACTATTAGCCAGTTTAAGTCATGTAGCACAGTACAATTACAGACCCCGTACAGATCTGCTTTTATTTAAGCTGTCAAGGCAATTACAGGCATATTTCTAGAGACTTTATGGCAATCACAATAAAGTTGAAACATAATGGACCTGCTTGGGCAACCTCAACTCTGCCATGGAACATAAAAATTAGATATGATTAAGATGGGGTTCATCTAGAAAGTGCAAAATCCTGTCCAGGACTAATTTTTACAAAGGATTATGATGTGAAATACCAGTTGAATTGTCACATAACCAGTCCAGTGCAAATAGTTTTATTAAGCTACTTACAGCATTTGTTTTGTTTCAGAGAGTAATAAAGATAAGTCTACATCTGAGCTGCATTTTCTCTGTTGAATTTTACTAGAGGCAGAGAGACGGACCATGATTCCTAGATCACTTACAGAAATTCAGACATTTCTAAGTTGAGTCTGAAGGTATCAATCTTTTTCTTCTTCTTTTTTTTTTTTTTCTTCATTATCCATAAACCAAAATCTGATGGAATTCTCTTCTATTTGGCAAGGGACTCTGAGCTATGGGTGAAAATGAAACTGAGGGTTAAGTAGGCGGAGGGGTGGAGGGGATGGAATCTCTGTGTGTATCTGAAAAAAAAAAAAAGAATTACAAACTGCTATTGCACAGAGCAGTTTTGGTATAGTTTATTGAGATGGTTAAGTAATAATGGTCTTCTTTATGATTGCACATATTAGCTTTGAAAGCGAATGGCATATGTTTCTTGTATTCTTAGCGGATTTACTCTAAGAAGTCTATTCTCCCTGTAGCCAGAGACTGTAACTTCCATTTCACTTTAAAAGGGCCGTTGTACATACACGTATAAAAGCCCAACAGTCACATTTCTTGTTTATGGAAAGGTTCAAAGGGCTCCTAAAACTGTTCTTTTTCTTGATGAAAATTAAAGCTGTTTACTACATGGAATTTGTTTTGTTAAATAAATGAATTAGATTTAAAGTATATTTAATTAATATAATGGAACAAAATATACTGAATATAGTGTAATTCATTAGATATTGAAACGTATGGTTTTCTCCTCTGAGCTACTAATTGCAGTTGTTACAGCATACTGGTTCAGACTGATCTTAAACTTCTGGTAAAAGAAAAAATAAAAGCACAGTTTGATTTGGGTTTAAATTTAACTTCACCTTTGCAAATCCATTCTGTTTTAAAGCCTTATGGTGAAGCCGGGGAAGGCAGAATACGGTAACATGATAGCCCTTCCACAAGGCTGTACCAAAGGGTGGGGATGTTCCTGCTGTAGGATTCCTGCTTCTCTGTGACCTCACCCCACATTTCCTTGTAGATCTGGATGTTTTGCAGAATCTTTTCCCCAGTCATAGCTGTTTAAACTGGTCTTTCCTGGAAACAGTCAGAAGTTATGTGGAATGTGATTGCACTCGGCTGAATTTTCCTTTTAGATTAGTTCATTTGATTCTATTATTTTTCTTCTGATATTATTTTCCCATTACTTTCCCTCTTCCTTTTCACTTCACTTCTTCCTTAAAATAAAAATAGAGAGGGACCGGGATGAAGGATTCAAGTAGATTTGTACAAACCCTAAAACAAGAAGGGGTACGTAGGTTTATGTTGATATCTGCCAGGTTGCAGAACAGATCAGTTTTATCTCTTAAAAAGACCATTTTTTTCCTCATGAAGTATATTACATATTCTTCCATTCTTTTTTTTTTTCCCCTATGTTGTATTAGAAATACTGACTGAAAGGTTACGTGAAGGTGCATTATAGCTTAAAACATTATTGCTTTGATGATTATATTTTATTTGGCATTCTTTTCTCCTGTTACTACTTCTTTTAAAAGTAGTACAATATTATAGTGTTTACCTGTGCAGGTTCAAAAAAAATAACACCAAACCAAAAAAACCCAACAAAACCTCAAACTCAAATTGGGATTTGAAGTCTGGCTTTCTATGAGAAAAAGGAAGATATTTATGATGTCACAGTAATTTATGATGTGACCAAGAAATAATGGGTCACAATTTTAATATAGCTACCATGCCGTAAGACTTGAAAGGTCTGTAAATCATTAAATGATTCCACAACTAGTCAAAATAGACAAGTAGAGCAGACAGAGCCAAATGTTAACATATTTGACAGGTCTGTAGCTTAATTGCTTTTATAATGCCAATCAAGAAGGCTCCACTTTGATTTTTTTTGGCTAGGCTTCTAAGAACTGAATTACCTATAACACAGAAAATATAGAATCTGCAATTTTATTTTATTTTTCCCATAGCAGGGTTGGTCTGTGCTCATAAAGAAGCCGTGCTCCTGTTAGTTTCTTTGTAGGCATGTTATTAATGAGCTATTGCTGGAAATTCTCACAAGTTGTATCTGAGTTTTGCTTATCTATATGAAGCAGTAGCAGGAATTGCACTTCTGCTCAGACTAATTGCAATCCTATTTGTGAGCATTTTAAGTGAATGTTTGAAGGGGCTTGCTTTGCATTTTATGGACATGTGGACATTAACAAGACTTGGTGATTACAGCTCTGTTCACCATTCGTGCAGCTCAAATTAAAACCTCAACCAGGCCAAGAGAAGAAGTCTGTCCTCATAACACAAAGATTAGCTGGGGAAAAATGCATTTCTGCCTGAGTAGCATGAAAGCTGTTTCTGTGCTAGCCTGGCCCGGGTAGTGAAAAGCAGATGATTGAGGGCTGAGGAAATCTCCTCATGATCTGAAGAAAAGGTATTTACTACATGAACTCCCATTGCTAAAGAGCATTATCAGAATTCTGTATAGATAGGGCTGCAGATGAGAGGACACAAAATAGCACAAGATGATTTGTCTAGTTTTTTGAAGCCTGGCCTTTATCTGAAGAAACGTAACACAGAACCAACCTTTTGAGAACCCAGTATGATCTACCCTCGACACACAGTGCCATGTAATTAAGGTTTTCACCTTTGAAATGTATAAGAAAAACAGTCACTTTGGACAGCTGTCTGTTACTCGGCATCTCTTCCGGTGACAGTGAACTCCATAGTGAAGCTACATATGCAGCCACTCAACACAATTAATCTCATGGTTTTGTGACCTTAGGACATACGAACACCAAGACTCTCACAGGTAGTTTGGAGCACTGTGGTGGCACTCTGTAAATCTGGCTCTTCTGATCTTGTTCTGTCATGGAGTTACATGTGAATTTGTGATACATCATTTAATAGTTCTGTGGCTTAGTTGCCTCTTGTACAGTGAGAATGGTGATGCTTCCATTCTTCAATCCTTTTAGTACATTTTTAATTAGATTATTTACTTTAAAAAATATATTTATCTTAACTTTGTGTTCGTACAATGCTTAGTACTTTTGGAACTCTGACTTGAATTAGGACTAATCTACACTAGCAGATGCACAGGGACACAAGTTGCATCTGGCTGGTGGCAAGGAGTAATATCCTGGGACTGAGTGCAGTAGCCCATATGACTGAATATGGTACAGAGTTGACTACAAGTTTTGGATCTTGCACCACTTGGTCGCCTTGTAAATCAAATGAGTAAGCAAAGCATTGCAGACAATTTCTTTTGCAGACGCTGATTCTGGATAATTGTATAATACTATACTTTTTTTTTTTTTTAATGGTTGCCATTAATTGCCATAATTGCTGTCCCTGGGTGATATTGTTGGAAATATTAACACTCTAACGGTGGTAGTAGTCCTTTTATTTATCCATAAGCTTAGAAGATGGTATGTGACAAGTTAGGTACAGAAAGTCTAGGATAACCCTAAACACTCTTAGCTGAAAACAGGAAAAACGTTATGGCTTGAAGGTAGTAAATAAGGTCAATTAGAGGTGCTGGAAGAGCTAATGATCAATAGTGATGAAAAGAAAAGAATCACAACCTAATACCTTCTTTTGGGACAGAAAATACAGAATTTTCTTTGTGAATTACAAGCTGTATTCTTTTCAGGATGTACTTTAAGCTTTCAAATGGAGATTTGAAAGCTTTTGGAGAGTTAGATCTGGTCTACTAATTTCTTACCTAGTCTCATAAGGGCACAGAATGCACTCAGATGAAAAAGAACATGGATTCCTTGCCTTAGTGTAATGAAAGATGTGAAAATCTGTTTATTTTCCAGGAAAGTTTATTACAAGACTATTTGAATACCTGAAGAAGTAGAAAGCATTCCAACTCCAACTGGAGTGTTGTTAAGCTAGATGCTGTTATTCAATTATTATTATTATTATTATTTTTATTATTATTATTTTTTTTTATTTTGGTACAGAATGGATTGTATTTCTCCGTCAAGAGAAAAAAAAAAATACCACAACTATTTCTGCTTCTCCCTGCTGTTCTATAAAATAGGAAAGTAGAGGGAGGAATGTGATAGGCATTACTGTATGACTGTACAAGGCTATACCGCCATCGAGAGGTGCTGGGTGATACATCAAGTGCAGAGTTGAAGAACTGCAATAGTGGGAGAAAAAAAACATTAAAAAAACCCTTCAAATGTGCATATGTAGCCTTCCATATGTTAAAACACAATGAAGATTTTGTAGGCATGTGGATTTCTAGTGATCTATGTATGAGCAGCTCTTGGGTGGTGCAGGTATTTCTCTTTGATTTTCTTGCTTTATATCATACAAGACCATAAGTGCTTGTGATTAGGTCAAATGTTAAATGCTTTTAGAATAATATGAGCCCTTTGTGGGACCTTTCAGATAATTATGCACCAGCTCTAGGTATTCACTCCTATAAATGAGCCAACATACCCGTTTTTATTTAATCACATGATAATAACTGGAAAGTAATAAATGTGCTTTTCCAATCAGATCATTTGTTTATTAAAAGCAAATATACGATTGGAAGAGGTGATAAAGAATTCAGAGTTGAGGAGATTCAGTGTAGATAAATTAATGTTACTGGTAACTCTGGTAACTGTCTATATTCAAGAGTTTATAAAAGTTATCCCATCGTTATCCCATTTTTATGACACTTAATGGAGAAATCATTAAGAGCAACCTGATCTTAAACTATGTTTATTCTGGCCAAGAAAATAGTTTCCAGGTTCTTACCTTTGGGAACATATTTTAAATATAACTTTTAAATGAGGTGCACTTCTAACTGTGAAAGGTGCCAAACAATGTTAATGTTCTTCAGCTTTTTGCCAAATAAAATGAGTGGGCTGATAACATTGATCATGTTTTGTGTGTCTTTTCCTCACCAGTTTATACCAGCACCTTGAAGAGGCTAAAAAAAAACAACAACAAAAAAAGAGATTAATTAGATTTCTTTCATTACATTCACTATGTAAAAACTCAGAAGACAGAAACAATGCTATTGTGATTCAAGATACTGATTTGGAGATCAGGATATCTGGCGACTGTTACTAGTTGCTTGTTTGAGCTTGGGGGACACACACACAGGGCATACAATTAACCTCCTTACCTCAAATCCCCTTCTTGTAAAACTAGAGCCATTGTATTTCCCTCACAGGAGCGCTGGGAGGAAATAACCATTAATATTTATGAGACACTTGCATACTGTGATGATGAATAACGCAATAGGAGTTACCGGTACTAGACAAGCAAGAAATCATTTCATTAGACAATATATAGTAGCCATCTCCAGTTTGCTTCCCCTCCCTTTGGAGAATAGGGAGCTGCAGTTGCCTGCATGGATGATTAAATAACAGGCTGATAAAAGCTCCCCATGAGGTGACTGTACTTGTTACCATTGGAAGTGCCTGTGTACTCACTGGTATCAAACCATCTTTCATCTCCATTGCAGGGTAGGGCAGGTGGTAAGGTAATACCCAGACCTTCTGTCAGGTACTGTCTGGCTTATCACCTTCAATTACTCATCATTTGATTTTTGATGTGTATCTTCCATCAAATTCAGAGGACGACAAAGGTTGTGCAAAGAATTCTGGAGTAGTACCTAAATAGTTTTGTAGAAGAACTTCAATGGAAATTTCCAGTGTCTTTTGTTAGAGGTCCTGCTTGGGCAGCAAAACCAGTAGTATTCACATCAGCTGTTTAAGTGTTTTTGGTAATGCCCAGTGCGTACAGGTCTCAGTGCTTTAAAAATTTGAATACAGTGAGCCTGATTGTATGAGGTGGGTAAGTAATAGCATCCCCATTTTTCAAATAGCAAGCTGAAACAGAGAGAGTCTTGTGTGATTTACCCAGAGCCACAAGCATGTAACACTCCCAAGTACTGCCGCAGCCAGGCTGGACGTGCAAACATAAACATTTGTGTGTGCTAGCTCTTTAAATACTTCCCACTCGTTAGAATTCAGAAATTATTTGCCTTTATTCTCTATTAAAAACAGGTCTGTTTCTGTTTCCTTTCTCTAAATATGGCATTCACTTATAAACATTTTATAGATTTTTAAATTACTCAATGTTTTGGTACATTAATAATCATCAATTAAACTTAATTTTGTTGTCATCTTCTGAGTATTGATATGGTTTTCCTGTAGTGAAAATTAAAGAAACACTTCCCATGGAGCCTTCGTACAATGAAATGCAAGAATATCACACTGAGAGAAAGTAGTTTATTTGTGCTAACATAGATCTGTTGATAAGAGTTTTTAAATTAATGTACTTTAGAGGATGACTGTGGTGTAGCAAACTTGCAAATGAATATTAGCGCCTTGCAGTTGGGATTTTATCATTTTAAGAATGAAAATGATGTGATGGCTGTATGAGAACACTTACTGTTTGTAATAATAAACCAAGATGTTTATCACATAGGAATCTATAATTCATCAGAAAGACCCATCCAATATTTGTTTTGATTTTGAGACCTTGCTAGATGCGTATACAAGTAAAAGATAATGTCTTGTTTTGGTTTGCGTTGTTTTCTTTTTTGAGTGCTGACTTAATATGTTTTAAGTGCAAACCTGAAGCCAGGATACGTGCCAAATAATTTATCATCCTAATTTCTGATGGCAATAGGAACAGCAATTTTATATGTACCAGGATTCTGGTTTGGTAAATGCAGTTAAATTAAATTATGCCAATTTGAAAGTCAAAACCAGTTGAGTTACACATGAGCATGCTTTTTCTGGTCAAAATAGGAAACATTTGGGATATTTGGGGGGTTATGTAAAGACTTTAATTTGTAACCACACTGTGTATGCTCAGTCTAAGTGGTAGACAAGAATAGTTGTTCGTGCGATTTGCCATTTCTTCAGCACATTATTTAAACCATATTACTGCGCCTATTTTTTATTTTGAATGATAGTCGATCTGAGCTATGATTAATTCTCTTAACATTTGGATAATTTAAAAAAGATGTGCACATAGTGTTTACATACTAGACATGGCTGGATGGAAGTGCTTTTAAATACAATTTATTTTAGTCATTGCCTTCTAGAAAAGAAGATTGTTTTGTTGTGGGGAGGGTTGCCCTTTGCATAGTCTGTCATTTCAGAGCCTAGAAAAGAGCGTAGCTGCTGGGCCGTGTAATTAAGAAATTAACAGAAGTTAGAATGACTCTGTTGAATTTTGGCCACATGGAGCTCTAATGAGTATTTCTAAATTCACTCGGGTTGTGTCATGTAACCTTTTTTTTTCCTCCTTCATTTCAAATTTAAGCATGGATCTGTTGGTGTACCCAAATGGTAATGCCTTGTGTCACCTGTTGTGAATGAGGTGAACTTCAATAGAACTGGTGCAGTCTATAATGCTTGCTACCACTGTGTTTTAAATCTGACTAGTTTACAAGGTCAGTTCAGAGGTACCTTACCAACAAATACAGACTGACACCTTTTAAACATTTAGCAGTTCTTGATGAATGGAATCCTTCAGGCTTTAGACCTTTGTTATGTGGTGCACAAACTATGATGTGGAGCTCAGACTCTTGAATCAAACAGCATTTAGTGACACTGAAGCTAGTTATTTCAGTGGGGTTTTAGAAGAGGAAAAATATCTGCAGTTCTGGTTTTTGGAATCCATGTATTTGTTTGTGAACTTGTGCCAAAATAGAAAAAGCTTCTGCCAGACTCCTACTCCTTAGTAGTACGTTTTCACTAAGTACCAGCATGATCTTCTCAGTTTCTTTACTCGATTACTTTTTTGCTTTATTACTTGCTTTATGATGTTCTTGGCTTGTCAGTACTGCATGAATTGATGTTGGTGAATACATTCTTGCAGCAGGAATTGAGGCAGTTTGTGTTTGATGTACTGCAGTGTCCTGCAGTGGCTGACCTGCTTCCTCTCTGTTTCCTGACCATTCATCTCAAGTGGAGTAGATTTCTTGCCTTGTGAGCTGCAGCTTATTAACTAATATTAAAATTCACGTCTGCTAATAGCTGAACTGATGGCAGCAAGATTAAAAACATCTCTTGTATGTAACAAGACATATGTTGCAAATAATTCAACAAGTTAACATACTGCCTTCTACTTTTAATTTCAGGCTGGAGGTTCTCAAGTGATCTTTACCAATCCGCTAGAAATTGTCAAGATTCGATTACAGGTGGCTGGAGAAATTACCACTGGCCCTCGTGTTAGTGCCCTCACTGTACTACGGGACTTGGGCTTCTTTGGTCTCTACAAGGTACCTACTGTTTATACATAAATGAAGAGTAAATTGTGAATATTTCAGATCATTTCATTGTTCTGAAAAACCTTTGAGAATTAACATAATTGTACTTCTTTTTAATTCTTTGTTTTGTGGTATTATAACTTCATTATTTGCTCCTAATTAAGGGAAGAAACTACCTTGTGATTTAAATATGTGGCTCTTGTGAATCCTACTAAAATTTCTTTCATCTTTTCAGCAGATCTGGCTGTAAGTATTGTTGATTAAGGATTAGTTTATGTTTCCCGATGCTCTGGTGTAAAAATAGCCTTATTTTCATCTGCTTTTATTATAGAGAGCTTACAGTTGCGGAGCTGTGTTTTTGCTTTGCTCTGTTTGATTCAGCAACTTTCCTAGGTGCCATCGTTAATCTGGTGGTGGGAATTAATTATAGCACAAAAACTAGTGAGGAAATACGGATGGTGGGAGCCCAGTGCGAAAGTAAATTCCTACTGCAGATTTCCCCTTGCTAGTCTGGAAGCACATTACCACAAGTAATACTGGAAAACTTACTTTCATGAGTGTGGCACAAACTCTACTCTTCTGCTTTCTCCATTACTGTTCTCACATATATATGCATAAATATCTAGAAATAAAGTTGGATTTAATGTTAGGCTGATATGCACACACACAGACAGAAGGGTTAAAAACATCTTCTGTTGAATCTTAACGGGGTGTGTGCTGCAGACAATTTAAAGGGCAGACATACTACCCTCCACCTGTAGATAAGGTGGACAAGATATGGAAGGTCTTGGAATACTTTGAAATACCCGTTATGCTCAGAACAAAAATTAATAAATTCTATACACCACAGAGCACCGTATGGTGCTCCTTCAGATTTTGCAGCCTGCTCTCGAGAAGAAAGCTTCATGCTGTTTGTCCCAGTCTTTGTAGTGCAGCAGGCAGTTTTCTTCCGTTTCTCATTTGCAGCAGTGCAACTGTAAACTTAAGATGCTTCGATAACACCAAATGAACCCCATCACCCTCCCCACCAATATTTAAATGTCTTCCACATTTTTCACCCACAAGCCTTTTAAATCGTTCTTTTAACATTACAAAGAGGAAGCCTGCCCGGGAGTAGATGTATGTATGCTTTGGCCTGGTGAGAAGTGGCAGGTCTGAATAGGATTTAATGGGGAGTCGTTTTTCCCTTTAAATCGACTTGCTAATTTTTTAGGTGTTTTACTGAAGCTGATGCTATTGTGTAAACTCCTAATAAATGACATTATGGTATTGATTCGGGTAAGCATTTACAAGTGAACAGTCTGCATCCCTGAGGCTGTGCAGGAATGGAGGGCAGCTACTGACTTGTGCTTGAACTGTTGTAAATAAAATGCAACGTGAGAAAGAATGACCAGCTAATTTACTACGGTTAGTGTTTTTTCATTTGTTTTTCGTGATGACTTTCTGTTGGTTGCTCAGGAGTGTTTGCTGGTTTTTTTCCCCCATTCTTAGATAGTATTAATGTGTTATGTCGTGCTATGACTTATTTGTGATTTCTGGAGCACATATTTTGGGACTATTTGCACCTTCTGAATGTGAGCAGTTACATCTCAGCTTTGCACTGGGGCAGGCACTGTTCTTTAATCACAATCTACGTAGTTTCATTGGTTCGTTCATTAAGCCTGTTCACCTCCTTAAGGCTTTCAGTGTAGCTTTGTCTTGCATCCTTGTGAAGATGTGTCCAATGCCTCAAATGTATTTATTTTAGTTGAACTTAGGAAGAATCCGTACACATTACTGTGGAAGGACAAGAACTGATAAAAGTTTTACAAAATAGTTTTGTTTGTGAGTCTTCAACTTTGTGTTATGTGGGTCTTTCCAGGTGTTTAAACACTCCTGTATGTTAGCAGTGATTTAACCAAATGATTCACTCGGTTTTGCAAGTGTTGAAAGCAAATTCTAGACTTTTCGTTTCAGGATTTTTCATTTGAAACAGATGCTTTTTAATTACGTCTCTATTTAGTTTTTAAACAGACCAACAGTTAATGGTAAGATTTCATGTTGTGGTCAATAACAGGGTTTTGTCCTTTTTTTTTCCTGTTTGGTATGAATCTGGTTGTGGGTTTTTTTTGGTGTGTGTGTGTTTTTTCTTTCCTGTGGTTAGTGTAGAGAAAGCAAAAGTAACAAGAATGAAGTGTTCCATCAGCTTTGTTTGTTTCAAACGCATAATGTTCTCCCTTTTTGATCTGACCTGGTAGAAATTCTCATAAAACTGCCCTATGAAGGGTTCAGTGCAGTTTTCTACAGCAATTTCCACCACTGCTCAGTGTCTGAGCATGAGAAAGTGACTGCCGGAATGATTCACTTCTGATGTCTGCATTAATGGCCATTAACAAGCATCAGTAGAGCTGTGTCCCTAGAGGAGGCCATTGGATGGAATGGTTCAAGAAGCTGTGCAGAGACAGGATCCTCAGCTGCTTGCAGAATGTTCTTCAAGGTCTTGCTTTGAGTTGGAATGGAAAGGGATTCCCTCAGCCTGACAGTTGCCTGCTGGAATGTGTAGAAAGCAAAGATTGATGACCTCACTCTACTGCTAGCAGTGGAACAAAATGCACTTGTTAGAGAGGTGAGATCAGTGGAGCAATAGCACATACTTAATAGGAAGATGGAGTCCAGAAGTTGTGGTCTTACGTTGGAATTAGTATTGCCATCATGATGATTTTTCAGAATAGGAGCACAGGCATATCTAAGTATTTTTCTGTGATGAATGAGAGCTTTTCCAGTCACGTCCATATAAGCTCTTAGCAGAGCAGGAGTGTTTCCATTGCTTGTCAATATGAGATTACTTCTGTACTGAAAAGCTACAAACCTCTTAAATCAGGAATGGCCATCCAGTCTGCTGTACACTGGCTTTTCTGTTTCTCTCTCTTCTTCGGTGCTGTTTTGTTTACTGTGTTGCAAGGAGTGCTTTAAAAATTGTTTTCCCAGTTCAGAAATCAATCAGCTTGAAAGCAGTTCTGACCACAACAGACCAGTCCAGCATGTTCTGTTTAGTTCCTATGAGTCTTGCTAAAATGTACATTTAAATTTAGGTGAAAAAAATCATTGTGTTCCATGTAGTAGTCAATATGGATGAATGTACTTCCATTAATTACAACTTCAGCCAGAAGAAGCAGAGTTATGCAAGTCAGTCCTGGCTTCATGAGGCAAATGCTTGCATGTCTCAACAAGGTCTGCTGTTTGTTGTTTGAATCAGTATATTTTCTGTTAATTTCTAATTAGGAAATGCATTTTGTAGATTAAAATTCCCATACTTCCCTGATACAGGTAATTTCAGTGTTTCTTTCCTTAGCAAAGAAAACCACTGCACAGATAAATAAATCTTATGTCTTGTGTCAGTCGATTAACAAAGGAAATGTTATGTAAATCTTTGCATCCAGCTGAAATCCTAATTATCACAGTATTTTAGTCTAGACAAATTGCATTTGATGATCAGTGAGAAGCTAGGTCACAGTTTTGATGTCCCTCTGTATTCAGGAGATTAATATTCTTCTAGATAACTCCTTGTTGTGTTAACATGGTGCTCTACTATGATGCTGATGATGAAACAACTCACAGTAACACTCTGTCAAGATCTCTGCTCTGTGTACTGCTGTACTTTGTACAGCAAAGTACAGATCAGGACATCTGTACTTAGTGTTTGACCACCTTTATAGATTTTAAAAACACAACCCAAACCTTTCCTACCAGAGTTGCTTTCCCCACACCCTCCCTTTAGGTAGTGGAAGAAAGCAATAAATCTCTCCTTTACCTGCTGTTCTCAGAGCTGAGCACACTGAGTTCCTTCAGCCTCTCCTTCCTCGCACACTATGGGCTTCCTGCCCACCTTGACAGCTCTGCACCAGATTTTTCTCCATCATGGCAGTAACCTTCATGTACTGGGGAGCCCAGAACTGGACACTGGACTCCAGATGCAGTCTTCCAGTGACGAATGGAAAGGGAATATCAGTTCCCCTGCATCCTTGCTAAGGCAGTGCTGTGTGTGGCTGTCTTTACTACAGAGGCACTGCTGACCTGTTCTTTACTTGTCCACCAACACACCTGGACGTTTTTGGAGATCAGCTTTCTGGCTCATCAGATTCAGCCTGTACTGCTTCAAGGTGCTATTCCAATCCAAATACAGGGCTTTGCATTCGCTATTCTGAAGTTCATGATGTTCTTGGCAGCCCATTTCTCCATGCTGTGAAGGTCCCTGTGAATAGCAGCCTCACAGTTCCCTTCTTTGTCCTGAGCTACTGATAGACATGGAAAAGCATTCGCAACTCACTGTGTCCAGCACCAGCTGACCCCTGGCTATTCTGACTCCATTGCTGCATGCCCAAGCAGTGTTTCTGCATTTCTCCTGGGTAGATGGCCCCCAGCTCACCTTCCTTTTTTACCTTCTGCATCTCAGCTCACTTGTGAATGCCTCATTTATCCATGCTATTCATTTTATCCATAATTGCCACAGTAAGATTTGACACATACGACTTGTTAGGTTAACTGCTGGGTTCGATCCTCAGAGTTCTTCAAAGGTAGAAAGCAGCTATTTTTAATTTTTCTGCCTTTATCTCAAATTCAGAACTGCTTGCATAAGGAAGTATTTCAGGACACCCCGCTTATTTGGGGAGCACGTTGTAGCACTTCTGCAGAAGACATTTGTTTCCTCTGTTTGTCTTATTTCTGCTGGTAATTGTTGCTGTGGAAGCACTGGGGGCATGGAAGCTTAGGGATGTTAAATTCATCTGTTGGTGTTCTGTAGATGACAACTATTCTTAAAAGTATAAAGACAGTGTATCCCAGTCAGGGAAAGTATCATTTATCCCTAACTCAAAATACCATTTGTGTTGGAAGAAGTGAGAAAAAAATACATGTCTAATTTTCAGCATTTTTAATACATCTCTTGTAATTTCTGATCACAATAGAATACTGAAGCGATCGTACAAGATGAGGTGATGTGTTTTGTCTTCTACCTGTCTGTCACAGTAATGTGCTTAAGGTCCTCTTAAAGTCAGTTGAATTTATATTCTCTTGGTTTCCAGGGACATTTGTAAATTGCTTGCTTAAATACACTTATTTTGTACTGCATAGAAACTCATATCCATAACAGATTTAAATGGGATTTTTATTAAAATAATAGTTGTAGAGTCATAGAGTATCATGAGTTGGAAGGGACCCATAGGGATCAACTACTTCTATGAGTAATCAGTTCTGGTGGATAGTGCTTTTCTGCATAGTGCCCAGTGCCACTCCCTAATTTTGTGCAACAGTTATTTCTGTGATGCCAAAGAGATGGTAAACAATAGGGTTTAGTAAATGATCCTTTGAGGAAATGACACATCAGTTGTGGTCATGTTTATGATTACAATTCCTAGAAGGTATTTATCTCATATTTGTGCCTTGGCTGATACTGCCAGCACAGCCTGCGTGTCCAAAACTAGTCAGAAAACCTTCCAGTTGTTTTAATAATAACTTCATAAACTGGCATCTGCTATGTTCACCTGGAAGATGTCATCTCAGTTGGCAGTATGTACTAAGCTCTCACCTGGCAGCTTTTGGTAACATCTTAGGTATTCCAGCTCTTCACATTATAGGTTTACAGCAGGGTGATAAACATGAAACTGAGTAGGAAAACAGTTGAGTTATATTAGCTTGCATCCAGCACACTCATTTGTGACTGCGTTCTCCTACATGAGAGCCTGCTGTTCGGGAGGTGTATTTCCCAAAGAAGCCCTTTACCTGAGAAGTTTTGCCACTGTTGTCCGCAAAATGCATTTGAATTGCTGACTTGGTATTTGGAATGTGTTTTATTCCTCTAAGCTGATGTGCTGCATCAGTTTCATGGATTGGTTGGAGTAAACATATGTGAAAAAAAGTGGGTAGCGGCTCTTAAGGCAATGTCATTTTACAGCAGAAGACATTACGGCCCTCGCAAGCAAATGCCTGTGGTGCTTCTGAACGCTACAGAACCTGTTAGGTACTGCTAGAGCTCTGATTCCAAAGGGTTAAGTCTGTAGTAAAACCCAAGAAGAATGCAAAATGATCAAGAAATGACATGCTGCCTATTGTTTGTAGCTATAGGATCAAAATAACAATTATACATGCCAAATAAATTCTAAACCTGTAAAGGAGAAAAAGAGGGGGTGGCTGTAAGTACAGGTGCCAGAAGCATTAAATAACCCTCTCAGACAAGGTGCACCACTGTTGTCTTGAATGCTGCTAGGTCCCCCAGTCTGGCATTTTTCCCCTGCACCAGACAATGTGCATTCACTGCAGGAGACTCGGGTAAGCCTGCGTCTCCCAGACCTGCCGGCTCCTTGTGCCCAGCCCGACACAGAGGTGCCTTTGTCAGTATAATTACCCTCCCCTTGTAGTAGAAATAGTTTGTTTAGAGCCTTATTTGCAGGTAGAGCTGGTATAAGCAGGAATTAGCATGCTAAAGAACCTGCCCCAGCACAGACTTGGGCTTATTTATCAGAATCTCTGACAATCAGAGGTTGGTTTTGAGTTTGGTTTTGTTGTGTGTTTTTTTTTTAACCTCCATAGGTTCATTCAGTGAGATAGCATCCAAGATTAAGAGCTTTCAGGTTGTTAAGGAGCTCGAAGATGAGAGCCAAGCCGCTGTTGCATTAGGGAGGCACATGTCATGGTGTGTAGGATCTCCCAACAATTTCATGCCTGGCAGCTTTGCACCTTGGCTGCCAGAATAAACGCGAGTGGATGATCCTTACAGCTTTCTGGGGACTGATTAAAACCCCTTTTGGCTTTCAGCACGTTGTCCACATCAAATAGGTGCGAGAAGTAAAATAAATGTTGCTTTTGCTTTTCAAGATACTGCAGCCAATCTCCCTAAGCCTTCCTAATTGGCCTAGGCTGGTTGCGGATGATTAACTTGAAGTTAAACGAGGCCTGCTTTTAAACATGCTTTCCCAGACTTTAAGCAGAGCAATGGGGGGAAACTTTAGACTGTTGTGATATTGGAACAGGGCCAAATTGGGTTATTATTAAAGTGGATCCAAGTTTTGATCCAAGGTTTGTTTACACTCAGCCAACTTAAGTTGATGGACATCCATCCTCTCTCTGTGTACCTGAGTGTGCGTTATTAGTGATATTAGCAATAGACCATTTCTGACTGCTGAAAAAGGGCCTTTTAGTGAAGGGGGAAAAATATTTAACTGCTCAGATTCTGCAGAGAGTTGCGTGCAGTCGGAGTTCATGGATTTCCATACGTTATTTCAACTATGTAGAGATATTTCAGAGTATGAAAAAAACGCGGAGGAAAACGTGCACAGAGTTTAATGGCAGCATTGCAAGGAAAATAAAAGTCATGTGCCCTGAGGGTAAACGCAGCGAGGAGATTTGCTCTGAGGAGAAGTATGCTCTAAAAATAAATCCTTGAAGCAACCATCTTGGTCTGAGAATGTTTCATTAGTGAGTTTCGTAATGCTTCTGTGAGATGAATACAGTGCAGACATTTGATCATTAAGAAGTTGTTTTCTCATGCGGAGCTGGGTAAAATCCTAACCTTTTTTCCTTTTTTTTTTTTTTTTTTTTTTTTCCTTTTAAATGTTAAGGCTTAAAGGTAAACTGTAAAACAGGCTTCTGTTGGAGGACAAGGCCAGAACTTCTGTGGAATGTTAACTGCAAGAGATCTACCTTCTGCTTACCCTGTGGGTGAAGTGTAGGGGCTGGATAGGTAATTGAGAGTCCAGCCCAGCACTGGCTTTGTTTTGTGCCTGGTAACTTGGTCCTCTGCAGTGCTTTGAATACCTATGTGGCATTTTCCTTAAGTCCTGTTCAGCGTGCCTGAGGAAGGCCTAACAAGAACCAGTGACTGGGAGCATAAATCAGACCTATCCAATTACGCAACAAGGCAAACCTTCATAGCGGCAAGAGGAATTAACCTTAGGATGGACCGCCAGGGAAAATGGTCAGTTCTTGGTCTGAGAAAGTCAGGAAGGAAGCTGAGAGAGGTCAGGGACAGAAGGGGGTTCCAGCAGCGTGATTTGCTCCTGGCAACTACGCCCATGCCATGCAGAACATCTGATGAGTGGATCTAATGGCTGGTTTTAGATAAAATCTTCATTTTCTCAGAGGTGTTCCTTGATTGCAAACTACGCTTCTTAGCATCTCCTGTGAACTGGCTGACAGGATCTGTTTTTACCGTAATCCCTCCTGCCTCACCTTGCCAAAAAGCATCTTTTCAGCTTTTCTGACACCTTGCAACTCTTGTGTGTTCACTGGATAACCAGCTTACATCAGCACTCCGATTTCACTGCTATTACTGTACAAGCCAAACTTACAGATATGTCCAGGCATGTAATTAGATTTAATTAAATTCTGTGCAAATTAGCATGTCACCTGTGAAATACCTGCTGCCAAGCCATGCTCCAGTAGGACTGTACACCAGAGAGCTGTAGCAACAAGGGCACCTCAAGAGGGCTTACTGAGGAACCTCAAGGAGTTTCACTGCAACTCCGCCCTAGCTTCAAAGCAAGCAGGCTTAGCCTCATCCACAAAGCATTTCCTTCTGAAGCTTGAAAGACTTCACTGGTTTTCCAAAGGCACCTCCTGTTTCTGTCTGCCTTCCACACTCAGTCCTCGTGCGTTCAGACTCTGGTGTCTGGGATCCCCATGTTGAGTAAAGGCAGACTGCAGGTCCCTTTGCTATCGGAGTGTGGATGTTATTTGGTATTTCATTTTCGTTGACCTACTGCAGTGGCTTTTTCCATTTCCTCTTGCTTCTACCCCCACAGTTTTTCTTGGCTTTTTTACTGTCCTCTTATTTGAAGCCATTGTACTGTTAACTGCATTGGTTGTTTGTAGCACTGAAGCAAATTGGTAGCAAGAGCTGAAATGCAAACTGTATCCCAAATCGTGTACTTCAAAAATCACAAATAAATCTTTGTTGTTGCTCTGTGAAAGGGTTGGTGTTACAGCCCTACTTAACCCTCTTTCCCCTGATACGTGCTGCATTATCAATTGCAATGTCTGCATGGATGTATGGATGAAGCACTGTTTTCTTTGAAGTATTTTTTGTAAGTGGGAATGAGACGAAACAGACTTGTCCTGTGACTCTTCTTCAAACATACCCTGAACTTCCTCTACAGGCACATGGCTCAAATGTCAACTGCTTACTATTCTACAAAGGTGTTACCAGAGCTTGTGCCAACACACATTTTCTCTATTACCAATAAGTGTCTACACTATTAAGGAGTGAAGGAGAACAAGTAGACAAGATAAATATAATGATAGAAATTACTGAACCAAAAAACAATACACGCACGCTACTCGGCAGAGTGAAATACATCTATCTTACAAAAATTTGAGAGGAGAAATTGCTTTTTCTATAAGCCCTTAGTGACAAAACAAAAATTATAATGTTGCTCTGTTCTCTGGTATTCGTTTTCATCATGTTAAATTTGCTCATTCCCAAAACCTGTTCTCTTTTTCAACACAGGGCGCTAAGGCGTGTTTTTTGCGTGACATCCCCTTCTCTGCTATTTACTTTCCCTGTTATGCTCATTTGAAAGCTTCATTTGCCAACGAAGATGGAAGAGTGAGCCCTGGAAATCTGCTCTTGGCTGGGTCAATAGCCGGTAAGTGCCCAAACTGCTTTCTGTGTGTGCTCGTGTTGCACCAGCAGTGCGGTAGTTAGAGCACATTTTGCAGCCTTGTGCCCAAATAACATAAGGCTGCTATGCTAGAGAAACAATCTGAGGTTAAAAATAAAGATCCTGCAAGTTTGGGGTATATTCATAATGTTTAGGGGGGGAAAAAGAAAAGAAAGATTGAAGTTTTGTTGTCATGTATCGTCTTGTGACGTTACTGTACTGTTGGCTTTGGCTGGCTGAATGACTGGCAAAGTTTTTTGTTGGAATGGTTTATAAATGAAATCACTGAAAATAAAAATATGATGGATGTGCACGTCAGCCTTGCTTTGCCCCAAGAAAGCTGAGAGGAGGCCACAAGAATCCCACACCTCCAGCACTGGCTCCAACTCTAAACATGCAGGGCCCTCTGGTACAACGTGTTGTGTCTGCTGTCTGTATTTGCTTCCTTTTTGTTGTCAATGGGGACACACGCAACACAACACACACATCACCTGGTTGGATCTGCTGCTGTTTTCACTATTCACCAGATCAACCTGTTGTGCCGTGGTGTTTTCTGAGGAGATGATGCTAGTATCAACAACAGGATATCTCTTTAATTTGCTCCATTTGCTTACTGCTCCCATGAACTTCCTTCTTCTATTTTGTCTCATTCTGACTGTGTGCTCCTCAGGGCAGCGACCTGTAAATGTTTTATTTGTCTATGAAGTCTTCTGTGCTTTTTACATAGCTCTACAAACAGGATTAAAAACAACAAAACCAAACACACACAAAAGCCCAATAAAACTTGCTTTATACAAAATATCCTCAGCAATAAGGAGTGAGGAATAAGGAGATGGCAGTCAGCGTGTAGTAAGCAGAATTGTTTCTAAGTACGTCCTTTGGTTTTCCTTCAAAACACTGGTTGGCTTTTGAAGAACAAAAGTCCAGCTTTAAATTGAAGACTCAAACCAATATCCTAGTGTGGGTGAGGGTAAGCAAAGAGGAATTTCAGCCTCTCTGGAGTTCAGAAACCTTCACTGAGTTGTAGTACTTGCCTGCCAGGCTGACCAGTGTGCAAGTTCAGTGTGTGTGTGTCATTTTGGGGGGGTCCAGGAGAGGAGGAGGAATTCTTTTGGTGATATGTACTGGCTTCCATCTCTCCGACGCAGTGTGCAGAAGGATGCTGTGGTGCCTGAAGCCAGACCACACTGGTTTGGACAAAAGTTGTTACAGAATTATTAAGCCTTAAAAAAAAAAAAAAAAAAGCAAAAAAAAAAAAAAAAAAAGAAAGAAAAGAAAAGGAGATTTATGCATCTACATCTGACCAAGTTGGTTTGGAACAGATGCAGAATGGAAAAGTAATAAAACCATGAGAGACGCTGTCTTCTGGGTACAGTCTCGATGCCTATTTTTTCTTTCTTTCTTTTTTTTCTGAATTCTAACCATGGGCAGAATCCATTTGGACAGGGATGATTTCAGAGAGTTTGCCTGTTGGTAATTTGGCATTTTTTACTTTCAGCTGATTATCTGCCAGGGTAAATTTAAATCTTCCTTCAAGTCTTCTGCCGAGGATGTCAGCTGTGACTTTGCAGCTGTGCAATCTGCAGTTCCTAATGAGAAAAACGAACCTTCTTTTAACTTTAGCTCTCATGCCTTGCTGAGCATGCACGGCGTTATCAGCTCTTGGTAATGCTGTTGTGTGGGGATAAGGGCAGTGTGTGTGTACAGGCTCTTCTAGCACAGTGTGCAGCCAGAGTGCCAGGAACCACAGTGAGGCGTGAAGAGGAAAGGGAAAGATCGACCTCACCTCCAAAAACATTGTGCTTATTGACTATGCAAGTTTCTGGTTAGCACTGAAAAATCCAGCCTATGCCTCCCAGCTTGACAGGAAGCCTGTGATACGCTTTTTCCTCTAGGAGAAGCTTTCTCTGGGTGAGGCCACGTCCACAACGGCTGCCTCCTGTTGCTTGTTTTCCTTCCCAGCTTTGCAAACCTTGCGTGCCGGGTTCTGCTAATGTAAGGATGAAGGTTAACCCTGGGGAACTGCTGTCTGTAGTATATGGAACAAGTCAGCGATACCAACCCAAAGGTTTCTCTGTCTCCAGGTATGCCTGCGGCCTCTCTGGTGACTCCTGCAGACGTCATCAAAACAAGGCTACAGGTAGCAGCCCGGGCAGGGCAGACCACTTACAGCGGCGTTGTCGATTGCTTTGTGAAGATCCTTCGAGAGGAAGGTCCGAAGGCTCTGTGGAAAGGAGCAGGAGGTGTGGAAAACAGCTTTGACTACTCATTTTCTTTTTTTGTTTCGCTTTGGTTTTGTGTCACTTAAGGCCTGTTTTGTTTTCTTTCAAGCTCGCGTGTTTCGATCATCTCCCCAGTTTGGTGTAACTCTTGTGACTTATGAACTACTGCAGAGATGGTTTTATGTGGACTTCGGGGGAGTGTAAGTATGTGGTGTGTGAATCTGCCTGGGAACCCACAGTTGCACTGGGATCTGGACACATCTCCATGTGTCTTTGGGCAGAATCGGGGCTAACTATTACGTAGGGGACATTGCAAAGGTTTTGTCCATGTTATTTGAGCCACGTTACCTCTGGTGGAAGATAGGATGATATTCCACCACCTGTATCACAACAAGGCATTACCACATTTTATGTCACCATTTTGATTTGGGGACATGTGTTAGTATGAATGGAGACAGCGAAAGGCTAAATAACGGGGTGGGGGTAAAACTGCTGGGGATGTGTCATGCTTAACAAGTTGGGATGCACTCTGCATTAGTCCTCATTAGTGTGGTAGAGGAGCTGCATCCCTTATCAAGCAGAGTATATGACATACAGAAGAGTCTATAAGTGTCACCAGGTCCAAATACTATTTGTTGGAGCCTCAGCTCTGCCTCCTTTGAGGACAGTACATAGAAATGTGCATACTGCTGTTTTAACACAATTACCAGCTGCAGCTGCAGATGTTTATGAAGCTTTGGGGGCAACAGAATGCTATCGAAGAAGTTACTTAAACTCTACCGAGTTACCGGATTGGCTGCATGTTGTAGTAGAGACTTTTGAACTTCACAATGCATTTTTAATTGATGCACTGAAAGATTCGACCATCCTCCATCTCAATCAGTGCAAAGACTCTTGACTGTTCTGGAAGGTTGTAGCATTAAATTCAGTTACTTGGTAGGAAGAGCGCTCAGAAACCTCACTCAGCTTGCTTTACAGAGAAGAGTTCTGTGAATATTGCTTTCATTCTAAGGAAATTAATTTCTTATTATTGTTTTGCAGAAAACCAGTTGGATCGGATCCAGTTCCTAAATCTAGGATCACTCTCCCTGCTCCTAACCCTGACCATGTCGGTGGTTACAAATTGGCAGTTGCCACTTTTGCAGGGATTGAAAACAAGTTTGGACTTTACCTACCTCGGTTTAAGCCATCGCCACCTACCTCAAAGGCTGCTGCAGCAGTAGGACCCTAAGCTTATTGCTGTAGGCTTTTTGTTATTAGTTGGGAAAGAGCCACTTTTCTAATTGGTTAATACTTTTGTTCCTTTAGCTTCACATCGTATAACAGTTTGGCTTCATTTGAGTTTTAAGGCAGTTCTCATCATAAACGTAATCATTTGTCTTTGTGCTTCCTTAACCAGATCACTGTGAAATTCTTACCAGTCGTTTTAAGTTTGGGACCATGAATGTATCTGTCCACATCTGACATGAGCTTGTGTTGGGAAGACACTAATTTTAGGTTCCGTTTCTTGGGGAGGGTCGGGCGAGAGCTGTGTGAACCAGATCATCTTACAGACAGCGCTCAGTTGCAGATTCCCGGGGCGGATGTTACACGTTGTCACTCAGATGGAAAAAAAACTGAGTGGGTATCACGGTGCTCAGAGCGGAATGATTCTGACTGTACATGTAACTGGTGACCAACTTAGTGCGTGTCTGTAGAGGTCAGCAGATATATATACCCCTGGTACCTAAGTCTGCCAGTACAGCTTTAACTTTTTAAACATGTACACGCACAAGTTCTGTTTCTGGATTGTATTATGAAGCTTTTATGTGGAACATGTTTTTGTAATGGAAACCACATTTATAAATGTTTAGCCGCTGTATTATGTTACCAGTATCAAAATGCTCAAAAGAAAGTGTTATTGTCCATAGTCTTTGCACTTTATGGCAGTACTTTTGGCATTCTACTACACATACAAGGAAATTTCATGACTAGGTGCCTATCTTGGGTTGCTGGTGTTTGGAATTCAGTTTGTATATGCACTCTAGTAAAACGCTGCTTGTTTAAATAGCTGCGATAGAAAATTCATGCACTGTATCAATGGTACCTGCCTTAACTGCTGGCTTGTAATTGGCAAATAGGTGGTTTCAGATTCTTATTTACTTCATTGAGTCCACAGAGATTAAAATACTCTAAAAGAAAAGATTTTACTTAATTTTTTGGTGCCTTGCACAGTGTTTAGAAAATGATGTATTTATGAAGATAGTAATAAACCTTTCAAACAGATGCACATGGTATTCTGTGATGGAAATGGGATGGTATATCCAAAAGCTTTAGTCAGCTTCATTTATATAAGCTAAAGTTAATATTAGGGCTTTTAGGCTAGAAAAACACCTGCAATTTGTGAACAAAGCTATCTGTGTCCGTGTGCATAGAAAAGAGACACGTTGGTGTAGATGTCATACAAAACAGACATTTTTCTTCAGTCAGAAAGCAGGATTGAAGTTGGCCTTTCTGCTTGAGGTTTTTATTTTTCCTTTCATAGTCATAGAATCACAGACTGGCTTGGGCTGGGCTGGAAAGGGCCTTAATGATCACCTCATCCCAGCCTTCTCCCACCATGGCCAGGGACACCTTCCTCTAAATCAGGCTGCTCAGGGCCCCATCCAGCCTGGCCCTGAACACCTCGAGGGATGGGGCATCCACAGCTTCCCTGGGCAGTCTGTGCCAGCACCTCACCACCCTCTGGGTGAATAATTACTTCCTAACATTTATCTAAATCTCCCTTCTTTCCATTTAAAGTTGTTATTCCTTATCCTATTACTACAGTCCCTTGTAAAAAAGTCTTTCTTCTGCTTTCCTGTAGGCCCCCTTTAGGTACTGGAAAGCTACGATGAGGTCTCCTCAGAACCTCTTTTCCAAGCTGAATAAGCCCAGCTCCCTCAGCCTGTCTTCACAGGTGAGCTGCTCCAGCCCTCTGATCATTCTCCTGACCTCCTCAAGGGGTTCCAGCAGCTCCATGTCTGTAGGCTGTGTCCTCAGAGCTGAACGCAGTGCTGTAGGTGGGGCCTTATGAGAGTGGAGCAGGGAGGGGACGCTCACTTCTCTTGCCCTGATGTTACACTTCTTTTGATGAAGCCCAGGATGTGGTTGGCTTTCTGAGCATATAATTGCACTTTGCCAGGTCACGTTGAGCATCTCATCAGCCAACACCCCTAAGTCCTTCTTCTCCTGCCTTCTCTCAATCCATTCTCCTCCCAGCCTGTGTTCATGCTTGGGATTGACACAACTCAGGTGCAGGACTTTGCGCTGAGCCTTGCTGAACTTCATGAGGTTTGCACATGCCCTCTTCTCAAGCCTGTCCAGGTTTATCTGGATCATATTCTTTCCCCTCAGCCTGTCAGCTGCACCATGCAGCTTGCTGTCATCTGCAGTCTCACTGTAGGTGCGCTCAATCCTGCTGTCATGTCACAGACACAGATGTGAAACTGTGTCGATCCCAGTACCAACCCCTGAGGAACGCCACTCATCACTGGTCTCCACCTGAACAATGAGCCATTGACCACAGCTCTGAGTGCGACCATGCAACCAATTCCTCACCTACCAAGTGGTCCACCTGTTGAAGCCACCTATCTTCAATGTAGAGACAAGGATGTTGTGCGATATGGTATCAAACGCTTCATTTGCACATATCCAGATAGATGATGTCAGCTGCTCTGTTCCACCAATGCTATAACCCTGTCATAGAAGCCACTAAACTTGTAAATGTGCTGTTCTGAGTACCTGGGCAATAGAAGTAATTGTTGAGTGTCTTCTGTGCTACCTCTTAAGACAAGAATTTGGTGTTTACAGAAGAAGAACGCTTGTATTCTTTTGAGAGATGGGAGGCGCTGTCTGCAGCATGGATTGTAGACTGAAAGCACACAGATGCAGAATACTTAGGTGGTAATACTGTGTTGTATTGCTGTGTGCTGAAATACCGAAGTTGCTGTATTATTGTATTAGTGTCTGGGTCTTCATAAGAATTTCCATGGGAAAGCAGCAGCTCATGGAAGACTTCAGAGTGCTGAGCTGCTCCTTTTGTGCCTTTGGGTCAGTGCCTGCCCATGTGTGCACATCCAGGTGGCAGCCGCTTCCTTCTTGAGCAGCCTGGGGGTGGGATGGGATGGGATGGGATATCCTGGGCTTTTGCATCCAGGACACATCTCTGTTAGCAGAGCCAGAGACAGAAGGGTGAAGTGCTTGTAACAGCCTCCCTGATGGACAGCCCAGCTCACATTACTCAGAGCAGCTCTTCCCTGAGATGCTCTGCCTGTGTGTGCTGTCAGCTTTCTCCAGACACAAAAGGATGCAAAAGCTGACAGGCCAAGAAATTGTCAGATTGCCCAAGAAGCAGAAGGCCCCATGGACAACGCTGAGATATTTGTTATCTTTGGGTCTCTGGGTGAGTTATGCAAAGTGTTGGAAGGAACAGGGTAACATGTAACCTTGTTTGCTTCCTGCAGCCCAGCCAAGTCCCACTCAGTCAGCCAAAAAGAGAACTGCTCTAATACTGATGATGTTCCCTATTGGGAGCGTCTCAGGCAGCCAACTCTGTTCCTGTTTGTGTGCCCAGCAGGAGCCGAGGGATTTTCTGCCTGTCCCCGGGGAAGGGGGTTGGTTTAAACTGCCTTAAGACTGGCAGTGGGGATGCTTTCATGACCATATATACCACACGCTTCCTAAAGAACCTGGGCAGGTTTCTCTAAACTTGCTAAAAATAGGGTACCTGACAAACTGCTTTGCATCTGACTTAGGAGGGGATGGGCTGCTTGGGCCACCTCTGCTGTGCTGTGCTGGGTGATGGCTGAGCTCAGTGCCGTGCCTGAGCATGGTGCGAGACTCTGGCACCTCTTAAGGCCACTTGTATGAGGGCACATGAGGGCTCTGATGGATATCTGCATGTGTGTGAGTGTGTGTGTGCCCCCAGATGGCTGACTGTAATGGCCAAAGACACTCCGCACTGCTTCAGGTCCCACGTCTGCAGGCACAGGGCTGCTCCACCCCCGTGAGAGATAAACCCAACCCATGGTTCAGAACATGACTGGTGCCAGGTGGCATTAGCCAATACAGCAGACCTTGATCACAGACCATGACGGCATGGAGGTGGGCTTCCCTGCGAACATACAGAATCGTTACTGACTCCAGTGCTTCCCGCTGTGATGGCCCACCTGTCTGCCCAGGGGACACTGAAGACCCTCTGCCACACACAGGTGTCACCGCAGTGTGTGCTGCCAGCACAGCCTGTGCCCTGCTGCCTTGTTCCAGCCATGAACTCCTTGTAAAGGAGAATGTTCCCTTGTCTCCTACCCAGACCTGGCTCTCAAGACAGCTGGAAACCTTGTTTTCCTTATTCCTGTGCTGTGTGTGCAGGTAACCATGCACAGTAGGGGAGGAAACCAAGCCCAGAAGCTGGCATGGATTAGTTTCTTCTGTAACAGCTGCAGAGAACCCATGCACTCAGCCCATTGCTGGCCAGCCCTGCACCTCAGTGCACTCACACAGCAGCTGCTGCAGTGCTCTGCAAGTCAGCAAAACCCCATTTCCCAGTGCCCGGTAATGAATGTGCTGAGCGCTGCTGGCAGGGAAGGATTAACCACACTGTGACAGAACAGGCTGGATACATTTTATTGGCAACGCTAGTGTCATACTGGGGAACCACAACCCTTTGTCAGACTGTTAGTGTTAACTTGCATGACAAGTATCAGTGACCGACTGTATGTGAAATATTGTTAAAGTGCCTAGAAATAATGGGCGTCTGAAAAAGAAGGAAAGGAAATGCACCCCATCCACTCAAGCCAACCTTTATAGATCTTACATCTTAAGTACAACTGATGTACTGTAATTGTTATGCGGACTTTAATGTAACCTCTACAGCAGCACACAGACAATGCAGTTCTCTCATTATGCACATGCTTTAGGATCATTTATTTTAATGCTTTCAAATAAATATGTTCCATGCAGCACACCGCAATAAATAAGGAGCAGCAACTTTCGTATAGTACATCCATTCATAATGTAAGTCACCATGTGAAACACCACATCTAAAGCCTTTGGCCCAGTCCCATACAGTGAAGCACACCACATCTGCACATAATCATATCTGGCTTCATATGGATTTAATAGGACTACGCCAGAAGGGCAATGTGAGCACAAGTTTAACCAGGGGTTCCTAGCTATTAAATACAGCTACTAAGTAGTTAAAAGGCAACAACTAAACCCATAAAGGGTTGATTTGTCTTTTTCTTTCTTACTTTTCAGACAGAAATATAAAGTATGAAAATGCTCTGGATATTTTCAGCCTGGTGTAAAGCCGTGTGATTAACATGGAATGCTCTGAGCGATACTGGCACGCTGGCATCGGCAGCCACAGCATGACGGGCTGGGCAGGGAAGGCCGCTCCTCCTCTTCCTCTATGCCGCCAGCTCCACCGCCCCCTCCTCCTCGCTGTCCGCCCGGTTGGCACGGATCTCCACCAGGGTCCGAGCAAAGCGCGTCCATTCGTCGTTGTGTGGGACCGCCAGCTGGGGAGAGACAGGACAGGGATGACGGCCCCGGGTTGAGGCACAGCTCTGGTCACAGCCCACGGCCGCCCATGTCGGCCTGCAGTGCTGCACCATCCCAGCACAAAGACACTGTTCTCACACCAAGATCTGGTGGCAGAGGGAAAAGCTTCTCTCCCTGCAGGATTCTGGGGAGAGGTTCATTGCTTAAGCATTGCTGCAGAATCGATCCCTCTGTTAATCTTTCTGATTTTCCATACTACAACAAGCTCGATCTCTATGACACATCCATGTGTTTCACAGCACACACATGGCCAAGAGTAATTGTTTGCAGGACCGAGGTCAGTGTGTACAAGGTAACAGAGCTTTTACAGCACTGTACTGAAACCATGTTCCTGAAGTTCATTAAAGCCCTTAATATGAAAATAAATACATTCTGTTATCTTAGTTACCCTCCACTACGTTAAGGAATTTATCATTAGGAAACATGCACTACAAGGGGAATGTTGAGCCAACTGGAGGCTGCCCCGACGGCCTCTGTTTTGAAATTGACTTGTAAGAACTGTTTCCATTCAATAGCGCTGATGTTCCTAGTGAAGAGCTCTTGAATGTTAGGCTTCAAGAGGAGCCTGTAACCCCCACAGCAGAACCTCCTGAACAAGCCCAGCAGTGAGATGACAAAATAGCAGTCATTTCTAGTTGGATCCAACAAAGCAGGTTCTGGAAGACAACACAAACTGAGATAGTCCATACTGGAATACAAGCAAATTGTTCTCGTCCCCTTCCCTCCCAGCAGCAATCCATATGGCTGAAGAATGAGCAAAAGTGCTTTACATAAACTGGGACGCCCAGTCTGGGCAAGAACTTGCATAAAAGCCTAATGTTAACCCTGTGTGTACTCTGCTGTAAGTTCAGAGTTGGTTGCATGGGTGAGTATTGGCAGTACCTCCATGTATCACAATGAAGTCACTGAGATTTACAACTACTATGCACATAGCTGCGCCTCTGCAGCAAATCTGGGCAATGACCTAGCATAAGTTTTAACGTTTCCCACATACAGAGCATATACCAACGACTCAGCCCTGTTATATGAAGGGCTGACGTACTGTAGTTTTGTTTTGCTTATTAAAATATTGAATATAACACATTTTACCATCTACTGAGGTTGCAGACCAAAAAACACCATCTGTGTGAAAGCTACCAGCCCTCAATTTGTCTCCACCTCCCACTTCTGCATTTTTCTCTTTGACATTTGGAATGGAGACCAGAGTTCCAGGAGCAAACCATGGGAGCCAGCCGTCTCTTTCACACACATACAGATGCGGATCTGCTGTGGTCTTCAGTTGAAAGAGAGCTCTGTTCTTTGAAGAGCATTAAGCAGAAGGAAACATCAAGATGAAGGTCACTCTAAGCAGAAGGAAATGTTAACAAGATGAAGGTCACTCCACCAACAGACAGGCACCTGTCTCAGAGGTTTGGTCACACACACACACCTACACAAACGTCTGCAGAATAACCTAAGACAAAGCGAAGGTCGTTCCTTTAGAGATGAAGCCAAAACCATCCGCGCATCAAATGCTACGTTACCAATGCTGGTGTCCTAAAGGAGTTTATTTCTTATGATGTGCACGGAGCTACCATTTGTCAAACAGTGAAAACATTAAATAAGCCTCTGTTATGCCAAGTAGTGAAATCGTTACAGTGGAACAATATATTAGGCAAAGGATTCAGCAAATTTAATAAAGCCTCATTTCTTGTTGCCTTTTTAAATCCCCAATGGCTTTGCATTGTATTAAGTGGCTCAAGATGACAATACATCAAAAGAAGAAAAAAAAAGGAATGTATTTATTACACTGTGATGATTTAATTCCCTTTACACCACAGCACAGCCACAGACAAATAAATCAAAGCCCAACGACAACAAGCTGAAAACTGAACATCCTCCCTGCAAGTGTAGGTATGCAGTAGGGCTCACTAACAGCTTTAGGAGGGCTCCGGCCTTTTTTAAGGCCTCAGGTGACAAAACAAGGACTGAAGACCATTAGCACACGGATGAAAACACTCAGTGTCCACGTGCCATCTAATTACTCGGATCTTCATTTTATTTCACCTTATTGCATCATGCCTTCAGTGAAAGGGAGTAATAGTCTGGTAGTAGAACAAACCTCTCTAATATAAGTCCCTCAGGGATGAAGGGCAAAGCCAAGGGAAAACAGACTTTTATTCTTCTTTCTATCAAGTCCCTAATGCTGAACCACACAAGTTATAAGGCAAAAGACCTCAATCAAAAATGAAAGCATCCACAAACTCCAAATTCTTGTATGAATTAATGCTCCCAGTTATTGTCAATTGAAGTTCCTTCAGTCAAGTACTCACACCGATAACTGCTGAAGGCCCGAGTCTCTCTGTGGGCCAAACTCCCCACTTCAGCTTTCCTGCTGCAGTAGTTGTACTGCAAATCCCAGGGTGAGGGTGGGAGGAAATAAGCTTACAGGAGAAGGGCAGGGACTTGGAGCTGTTTAGGGGTTTCTTACTCACATGCCATTTCTCTGTCCACTTCCAGTTACTCCAAAGCAGCATGTGTTGAGTTCCAGCAGTGGAATACAAAGTGGAAATGTTCACCAAAGCATAAGGCAATATAGTAACTTATATTAACATTTGGGTCATAAGGTTATTTGAATGAACTGACACCATTCTATGGAGCAGAACAAGAAAATAAATGTTATTAAGTGTTCTCCTTTGATCCCTTCACAAGGGAATGTAAGCGCTACCTGTAGCTAATTAATTACCAGAATAACTCACACTGCTTTAGCTTAAATACCGCAGTGTATTTAGGTTTCATCAGATAGCAATTCTAATGAGGAAAACCAGTATTACCAAAGCAACATGGTGACTTAAGCCAAATTTTGTCTGTTCAGATGTCAGGAGTTGTTCGGTCTTCTATCCGGCTTTTAAAATATCAAAAGAGTTCAGGCTGTGAGTATGACTACAAGTTTATGCATCCACATGAACCTGCTCCTGCCTGTGGAGTTACGTGTGCTCAGCTGGCTACAGGTAGTGCAAGAAAACATGAAGATGCTAAAATGTTGATTCATTCTTTTATAGGGTGAAGCTACTTAACCTGGGACAGCTGAGGTTCTTCTTTCACATCTCAAAAACCAGCACTTTCTATCACTCTAACCTTGTGAGAACCCTTTCCTCAATTCAAATCCATAACATATCTTCCAAAAGCACTTTGATATCTATAAAATGGGCAGCTGTAACTGTCTGATAAATGATCAGTAACCTGTGACATACTAAACACCATACACACACATCATGTTTTAGCTCACAAACTGCTTCTCGATTATAATCAAAAGCTGATTTATGTGATGCAAACTCTCAGGATCAGTCTTTTTACCCCCTCCATTACTGTGATTTTAGATACACAGATTCTAGTGAGAAAAACTGTCAGTAATGCTCTCAATGGAATGGAATGGTGTAGCACAAACATCACTGCTGAAAAGGAAGCACTCCCTGGGCAGCACCTCCCAACCAGCAGCCTGAGACCCCCACGCAAAGCGAGCTCAGCCCCTTGCACAGCACATAAGGACCCAGTATGCAGGAGCCACAGTTGCTGTCAAGTGCTGGAGCAGTGGACTGGCAATTTCAGCAAGTTCAGGCTCCATTCCAGTCAGTGACACCAAGTGGATTCCTAACTAATCTTGTGATGTGTTATAGTTACCTTACTTAGTGACAATGACATCATAGCCATGTGAACCTTTCCCAGCTTGTACTTCCCTAGGTCTGCCATATGCACAGATACTATAGGAAGGCAACCACTGACTGGAGAGAATGGAATACAAAGTGCTCAGAAAGTGAGATGAAGGAGTGCAATGACATAAGGCTTATACAAGTATACAAGGTGACCTCCCCATTCTCATTTGTCTCCTTCCCAACAGCCAGCGGTGGCTGCATTCTGGTAAGTCAGAAGCCTCTGGTATTAATTTCAACCTCTTCAATTTTGGTGATAATATGTTGAGCTGATGGGATTTATCTGGTTGGGTTACACACAACAGCTATAGAAGGTTGACTTTGTTCTCCTCACCTTTTCAGAGCTGTGGAGTTACAGCAGACTTAGAAGCAACAGTGCTTAGAAGCAACCATGTACAGTTTTGGGCTCCACAAAATGAGGACATAAAACTTTATAGTAAAGATCATCTAAAGGAAGGCCATGAAGATAGTGAAGGGTCTAGGCAAGCAAGGCACATGAAGAGAGACATAGGTCTCTTGGTTTGTTCATCTCAGAGAAGAATAAGCTGAGGAGAGACCTCATAGGAGCCTACAGCTCCTCTCAGGGAGCAGAAGGGCAGGAGCTTTTGCATATATGAAAATTCTAATGTCATTCTCCAGCTGAACTTATCTCTTACCTGCTAGTTCTCCAGCCCTAACTCACGTGTGATCTCTTTGACCAAGAAGATGGCACATATGCATTCTGGTAAGAGATTATGGGAGTTCTCTCTCTTCCTGAGGCTCCCCAGGCAAGCAAGCCACAGGTAGCAGCACAAACAGGGGTTTCACCAGGGACAGCCTCCTCCACTTTCTTGTCAAGGCAGAGATATCCCCAGAGTGCAGAGCTTCCAGATACATCAGACATCATCCAAACACAAGCTTTATTTCCCTATGTCTCTACAGAAACCATGCATTTAGGAACTGCCCTGAACAATACTACTCTTAACATCTTAATGCAGGACCCAGGGAGGGGTTATTTGTGTTCAGGTGTGCTCACAAAGAGACACCTGTTGGCACTGCCAATTGTGCTAGTGCTGGGCTCCTGGGGCAAGCAGAAAAACAACAGAAATACAGTGCTTGAAGAATGAAAACAGCACAATTTTTTCACATTTTCAGATCATTAAATGCTTTCTGGTTATGTTTTCTCTTTTAATTTATGCCTATTAAAAATATATATATCTTTTCTAGACTAAACACACAAAAAAATCTGCCCTTGAATATGCCTTTTAAAGGGACCTATCCAGGAAGTTGAAATAAGATATTACACCATATTTCAAGTTTTTCAGCATACTCCCCTCCGATCCATCTTTTTTATTGCTGAAAGCGTTTCAGCTCAATTTGTCCAAATCTCTGTATAGCTTCAGTTTCCCTGAAAAACCACTTTCCGGTGCATGAATTATTCATTGAGGATATTTCACTTTATTCCTGGCTCAGTGCATTTCCCGGAGCCTCTACATCTTTGGGATGGGAATGGACAAACTCATTCTGCCTTCACCCCTCCGTGCTCTTGTCCAGCCCCACTGTTCTGTGAGGGCTGCGGACTCTCCTGAGAAGGAGAAAATGCAACAGCAATTTCAAGAGCAGCAGCCTCACTTAGGAGGAGCCAGCTTCCCAAACTCTCAAAGGGAGCACAGTAGCCCATATTCAACCTATTGTATTTCTTTTTAATGACTGTACCTCATGGTCAATTTACCTGTCATTGTGATACCGGTTCACAGACCGCAGTGCTGATTACCAGTGAAAGTATTGTGCAATCCAGAGCACCGGGTTAATAATTACATTGTTTTTTTTTCACCTTTACCTGGAGTTCTGATAGCTCAAAGGAAAAATAGCAGCGGGAAGACCTTTCTCAACATTGTCTCTGACTCCTGGGTTAATTTGGAGGAGTGCATTTTTCCAACCCGAACGATCTATAATCACGTCTAACACACGCGTTTCATGAACACAGGTGTAAAAGGAGAATCTGAAAATGAACCGTTACACCACGAACTCGGAGCAATCTGCCAAATATATGTGGTCTGCAGCCAGCCCTCCGAACTGCACTGCCGCACACTGTTTTCAATTAGACTTTCGCAGACGAGCCTGCATGGTGGTCCAAGCAACACTTCAAGGGTGATGGAGGCTCCCAAGTCAAAACTCTGTGACCCACTCCAATGTTTCATATCAGTACAGCGCGTTAATTTCTCAGTTTTGCATATAGGAAACCCTATTCTGACCTAAGCTACGTGACAGGTTTTTATAGCTAGTCGCCATGCACCTACAGATCAGGAACCCTCTGATTAACATGCTTCCTTCATTCACAGCACTCATGCTTTCTGCTCTCTGGAGGTAAAGGCTGGCCTTACAGAGAATCCTATTCCCTTGTCTCCACTTTGGCAGAGCTGCATGAGCAAGAAAATCTTCTGTTAAACAAGGAGAACAAAAACTACATGAAAATTAATGCTCCTCTCATCTCTAAAATGCCCTGTTACCATTATACTTTTTTGACAAAGGCAGTTTAATCACTCTTTGAAGAGCTAGATAATTAAAACATGAGAATACCGAGTTTGTGAAAAACAGCAAGTTTTCTAGCAAGCAAATTAATTTTAATGACTGAAATCTTTTAATTCTCACTAATTTACCTCTGTGCGTGGCTTATCACTATCTTTACATTCTTTCCATTTAACAGCATCACAAAATGAATGCAGCTTCAGGAGAATATCATTTTTGCCATTTTCCCTAGGCAGAATTTTGTCAGCCCATCTCGTCCATACCACCCTCTAAAATCACACACTGGATTGAAAAGAAATCTGGCACAAATACTTTGTGCAGTGGATTAACAATTGAATGTATTTATGACACTGCAGGTAAACATGTTTGTATGATGGTAGAATACAGCACTGGAATAGTTGTAGCTCAGTCTTTTCTGCAAAGCAGGACAGACTATCAGACTAATTCTTTGGATAAAACTAAGGACCTGCAGGATGAGGATCACAATGCTTACCAACCAGGAGTGGGAATAACAGTTCTCCTTGAAGCAAGTGATCTAATCTTCCAGAGTTCAACAGATGTTTTATCACTGACACTGAGGTGAAAACAGATACACAGATGTAAATGTGAAGTACCTCGATAGGTGCGCACACAAAGTCGGCAGGCGCGCACCTATTCCAGCCCTGCTCTTGCCCTGTGGAATCCATTCCAGAATTCCTCTGACATTTTTCTCAACCTATATGGATTTCTTTTTTTCCTGAAAAAGCCTATATTTTTCCAGGCAACACCCTATGCCACACACATGGATGGAAACAAAGTGGGAGGTAATGTGCAAGGAAATGGCCACCAAAGTAACCAAGAGCACCCTTTTCACATAACTATGGTACCACTGTATTTAACTCTTGGGAGAGCCGAGCATCACTGTTAACAATGGATGAAACCACTGGCAGGAACTCAAACCCCACATACTGCATGCAGATGATTTTAATAAGATACAGCGTTTAGACCACAAAGGATACACTCCAGAGTAGCTCTATATATATTTGTTTACTTAATTGAAGGGGTGGAATCCCATAGGCAGCCTAAATACTGCATTTATTCTATGCTCAGCAGTCAGTCTAGTGTCACAGACACAGTATACACCAAGCTTCCACGGAGTTAATTACTTAGCCCTCATCTAGATTAATGTCTGTTGTGATTTATTTCTTTGCAGTTCACCAGCAGGCTCTGATTTAACTAGTGCTGCCACAGTAAAAAGACTAAATATTAGTTTATATATAAATTAAAAAAAAAAAAAAAAGGAAGAAGAAAGCTTAATTTCTAACAGAAACAGAACAGATTTTCAGCAAAATCCAAGTTTTTCTTCCAAGGAGAACAGCAGCTGCTAAATCGTTACATATTTAATGGTAAACTGTGTTGCAAATACTAAACAAGCAATGATGTTATTTTAATAACTTCCATGTAATGAGAAAAGATGCACTGCATAAAGTTCCTACCTATGAAATTGAGTGTTTGGATGCCTATTAACTCTTTCCTGAAGTCAGTCCATTTTATATCTAGCAGACATCTTGATGCCAGGCTACCAGGAGAACAGACTAAAATGTAGCCTGTAAATTATACATACATGACACACAAACACATGTTAACAGAACACGATGACTGCGGGCTCTTAACGCTTCAAAGATAGGAAATGTCAAGAGTAAGGGTTGCCTCCCTTAATTTAAGCACGTTGTTCATTTTGCTTTATGACACTGTCTTTAATCTTTCTCCAAAAAAAGGGGTTATGAAAAAAGCCAACCCACAGAACTCGTGCTGGAAGCAAACAGCAATTGCAGAGAATTTCAGCCTGAAGGATTAGAACCTGATAGGGCTTATGTAAAAGAAAGCAAGAAAGTGGAAACTATCTTTAATTGTAGACAATGCTGCATTTCAGCCTATAATATCAGAGTTGGCTCAGACTCTCCCAAACTAACTAGAAAGACTGATATCCAAACAATCAAACAGATTTCCCCCCCCTCAATTAGTGTATCAACATGCTGCATTTGATATTGACTACAGGAGACAAAACACTGAGTAACCCACAAGATTCGTTAAAGAGATGACAAAGGTGAAATTTCAGCTGATTTTATTTCCCTGGATCACCTCACAGCTTTAAAATAAGAAACTTTATAAATTTTTTATAAAGTTTTATAAATAAGACTATTCTTAAGCTGTAAGAATTTCCATGTAATACTTCAGCACCTTTCCCAGGCATTTTGGGGTGGCCCTCTCCTATGGATCTCCTTGTGATATTTACAGTGGCAGCAACTACCGACCTCTTTAGGTCCTTAGAAACAAGAGAGATTCAGCATAATTCAAATAGCTACAAGAGAAGAAAGAGCATCTGCTGTGCTTCATAAAAGCTAATCATTTCTCTATGAAAGAGGTGGTGTCCTGCGCAGCAAAGATATTCAGAGTTAAGAAGAGAAGGGAGGTGCACATCCCACCATTCATGTCCCATAAGGATCCTAGCATTAAGATGAGGTGACTGGTGGTAACCAGCATGGCTTCACCAAGGGCCTAATAATGCCTGACAAACTTGGTGGCCTTTTATGATGGAGTACTGTGTCAGTGGATAAAGGAAGAGCAACTTATATCATCTACCTGGACTTGTGCAAAGCATTTGACGCTGTCTTGCACAACATCCCAGTTGTCAAATTGGAGAAAGACAGATTTGATGGGTGGACCATTCACTGGATAAAGAACTGACTGGATGGTCGCACTTGGACACTGAGCCATTGACCACAACTCTCTAAGTGGAGACCAGTAATGACTGGCAGTCCTCAGGGATCGGTGCTGGAACCAGTGCTATTTAACATCTTTGTAGGTGACGTGGACAGTGGGATTGAGCTGAGTGGTGCAGTTGACACACTAGAGGGAAGGGATCCCATCTAGAGGGACCTACACACGCTTGAGAGGTGGGCCCATGTCAATCATATGGAGTTCCACAAAGCTGAGTGCAAGATCCTGTACCTGGGTCAGGAAAAAACTCAAGCTGGTGCAGAATGGCTTGAGTGCAACCCTGAAGAGAAGGATTTGGGGGTGTTGGCTGATGAAAGACTCAACATGAGCTGGTAATGTGAGCTTGCAGCCCAGAAGGTCAACCATACCCTGCGTTGCACCAAGAGAAGCGTGACCAGCAGCAGGTTGAGGGAGGTGAATCTGCTGCTCCACTCTGCTCTCATGAGAGCCCACCTGGAGTACTGCATCCAGTTCTGGGTCCCTCAGGACAAGGACATGGAGCTGTTGGAGCAGGTCCAGAGGAGGGCCATGAAGTTGATCGGAGGGCTGGAGAAGCTCCCCTATGGGGATAGGCTGAGAGAGCTGTGGCTCTGTAGGCTGGAGAAGGTGCTGGGGGAACCTTATATCAGCCTTCCAGTACCTGAACGGGGCCTACAGGAAAGCTGTGGAGGGACTTTTGATAAGGGTGTGGAGTGACAGGATGAGGGGAAATGGCTTTAAACTGGAAGAGACTTAGACTAGATATTAGGAAAACATTATTTACCACGAAGGTGGTGAGACGTTGGAACAGTTTGCACAGAGAGGTTGTGGACACCCCCACTCTGTCGATGTTCAAGGACAGGTTGAATGGGGCTTTAAGCAAGTAGTCCTAGAAGATAGTACTAGTAGTACTAATAATACAATCACCCTATGATTTTATGATCTGTTCTCACCATTGCATTACAAAAAGCAAAAATGCCAAATAGATCAAAACTAGAAGGTAAGGAGTTTTCACTCTGTTGTTCTTTCCAATATTCACTTAAGAAAAAAAAAAAAAGAGAGAGAGAGAGAGAAAAAAAACACCACCTGACCATATTGATCATTTTTACGTAAACTATGAGAGCTTCAGCCTGTAGCTCCATGGGCAAAGGTGTCTTCATGGAAGCCCAGATGAATGAAGGGGCACTTCCTCAAGGAGGAAACACCACGGTGTCTTCAGCTTAGTTTGTTTCCACTGCTTTTTGCTTTTTGGCTCCCATACAGGCAATGGACTCCCATCAGAACCAGTGTATGAACTGCTCTTTTTTTTTGTTATGGTTTGTTTCCATGAGGATTGCTGCCTTCCCTTTTGTTTTGCATGCATTCCATTACCTGCAGAAGCTCATCCATGAAATGGCACTGTTTTTTCTTCCTTTCAGACATAAGCACTCAAAGATATATTTTACATTGAAATTAAAAACTGCATATGGAATTTTAACTACTGAATACGATGTAGTAAGGAACAGCTTCCCTCACTTGGTATTTTAGTGTATATTACCTTCCAAGTCATTAATTACACAGTTTTTTCATGTTCTAAACACATACCATTTTGCAAACCATAAAAAAAAATCATTAAAGACATAATTAAGGATTCCCAAAATGAAATCCGCTATTGGATGTGAATAGTTGAAACCACAGAAGAATCATAAAGAAAATTAATTATACAAGCGGCTCTTGTTTCAGAAGTGTTTAAAAACAGGGCGATAGTGCACGCATTTCAATTAAACCTGCAAATTGCTGAACGCAGGCCGAGTTCAAACTAAATTCTGCATTTGTTACTTTTCCCCTTCCACACTCCACATTACTTGAAGCTATGAATATTTTCCAGACTTGTATCAAAAAGTGCAAGAACTTTTAGAGAAAATATTACACAAATAACTAACAAGATATTGAAAAATACACGTTCCATGAAACTATTGGCATGCATTTTCTTCAGCTCTGCTCCCCAGCAGTTTTCCAGGGTGCAGGTCCAGAACAAGGCAGACCAGCTTAAGTATTCACTGTCTGCACTGCCTCACAGACATCAGCCTCGAAAAGCCTGGGCCCTGATTATCTTTGTGCTTATATCTATCTATGAGCTTATTCAAAGGTTTTCAGGAGAAACAGTAACTGAGGAGCTATTAGTGAAGCCACCCACTAATGCGGATGCACTGAACATGTAGTGGACAGGTTTGTACGATCAGATGGATCCTTTTCTTCTTTCTCTTGTCCTCTACACTGTTTTCCAGCAGGAAAATACCTGTAGGAAGACTGTCACATACTGCCCTCCCTCTTCCTATTCCTGCAGGCTTCCTGTGCAAAGGGAATGATCTCTTACAGCTTCTCTTCTGCTGCTCTCATCGCTTCATTATCTGAGTGCCTTCTAATAGTGCATTAAGCTACATGATTAACTCCTGTCGCATGTGGCTTGTTCTCTCTGATCCTCTCTGCAGGGGGAGAATCTGGGCCTTTGCAAGGGAAAAGGAAACATACGTTAGCTTTAAAAGTAGCGTGCAGATGAATGAAGAGGACTGGAGCCAGATTTTTGTTAGTTGGCTTATTTTAAGCTTTTTACTTCATGTGATGAGAGCTGGAAGAATTCTTATAAAAGATATCTGTATCACATTGGAAACTACTATTTTTTTACCCTGTGAAATCCTTTAAGGAGATAGCAAGATGTTATTTTAAGGCACAGATGAAGAATCAATTTAAGTTTTAGGGTGACTATCCAGACCCCTTTTCCACCTGTATTCACTAATACCTGCATAACCCTATTGTGTAATCAACAAATGAGACAAATGGTATCTTTGTTAAAAATCTTGCACTTTCTTCTTTAGTATTAAGGAGTAATCTTCTAGTACTAAAAGAAAGGCAAAACTTCAGACTCATTTATTTACAACTCATTTACTCAATCACTCATTTACAGCACACCAGAAGAAGACCTGTCATTACTAAGAACAAGCGTACACTGGGCAAGTGAAGTGATCATCCTGTATGCCAGGTCTGATCTACTGCTAAATCACACAAAAGCATTACAAGGCTGCCTGTTCTCACTGTCCCTGCTTATGTGGAACTTCATCCTCACGGTAGTTTTGAATATTCTTAATAAGCTTAAGACACAGCCGGCTTGCAGTTAGGTGCTCCAATGACAGCCTTGCTCTCAGCTTCACAAGTTCTCGCTCTCTGGCAGTAACCACTCTTAGAAATACATGAACCATACATAGTTCACCAGGCTCACACCTCCCCAGGTAGTTACACCAAGTTCTTCAGCCTCCTTCTGCAGGCTGGTCTCACCTCCCAGCAGTCCAGACCCACATCTCTCACTGCTGGGTATGTTTCAAAAAGTCTTCTAAAATATAGGTATTTTTAAACCAGAGGGAAAACAATGTTATAGTACTCTTCTGAGTAGCAATGGTTTCATGAAGCTGCTTTGTCAGCCAAGAGTCCACAACAAATATGATTTAGAGGAGCAGCAACACACCATGGCCTGCAAATGGCAGCAGGGAAAGGGAAGCTCCAAGCGCTAGGCTGGCATGGAGAGAAATAGCTGCAGCCCTCATCTGCTTGTATTGGGTAGGTCAGTTTAGTTACTTCATAGCTCAAATTTCCTTTTGAAAAACACTTCCCTAAAAACAGACTGTTAGTAGGGATGTTAAACCCCATTCCAGTCTCCAGTGAAGAAGCTCATTTAAGTACCAAAACAGACTGAAAAAAACAAGACAACAGATGTCTGTCTCCGTTACCTATCAAACTAGTAGCATGCTACAGTAAGAAGCACACAGTCATGAATATGAACATATATGGGGACTCACAGCCATAAATGTATGCATTTATATATTGGGATATAGCCAAGACTTTTTTTAAACTGTCCAGGTATTTAAATGTTTGATTTAAACTCATCAGCACAACAACATCATTTTTCTACAGGAGAAGAAACCAGTGCTTACATAAAGACCTCAAAGCATTCACAGTAACCTAAAGTAATGAATATTGTAATGAGAAACACAAGTATTTAGGGTGATAATGACTGGACTTTGCTCTACTTAGATCGGCTCACCCCCTATGGAGGCTACCAAAGCTTAAAGATTTTATCACCCTAGTAATCAGCAATGGGTAATGGCCTTCATAAAACACAGTAATTAAATTGACTGATTTCAAACTAGTGCATTTTTTTCATTAAGCAGTTCTTATTTAACCTACTTCAAAAATCCCTTTGTGAATACTGGCTATATCAGTCTAAATTCAGCTGATGAGGACCAAAGAGCTGGCCCTGTTCAATATTTCAGTTACTATTTAAGTAAAAAGCTGGAGTTTCTAATACGCCCTCATTGCCTTTTTCTATGCCATCTCTACGAGTTTCCAGTTTTAAAAGTCTCTCAAGATTGAACATTATAAAGCTGGGGGCGGAGGGGAAGCAAATCAAAACCCCGGTTCTCTCTATTTTCCAACAACTCTTAAGAGATTCTGCTTTGTTAAAACATGCTTTTAAAATCCTCTGAGGCCAACGTTGCAGCCTTTATAGTAAAAATATCAACGGAGAAATTCAGGTTCTGCCTCACAATCTATTTAATCACCCTTTATGCCTGGATTTTGTTTGTTGTTTTAACTATTGTATCTTACTTGATCTCCATATGCTTTTGAAAAGTACTTGGTTGTAAGCACAACCCCTTATTATTGCTCACATTTGCCTTCACGATATGTACGCGAGCCACTTCGCCGTGTTCCAAGAATACTTGTAACTCAACAGAGACTTTAAAATAAAACATTCTATGTCAAGTCTCAGCTTTGCTTTTGTGGTAAAAACATTTCCTAACTTGATACATGCTCTATAAGAGCTTTAGAATGGCAAAAGTAAACCTATTGGAAAATCTACCTGGATAAGTACATGACAGAAAACCTAGTTTCATATTTCTCTCTCCGGGCTACAGCAGTTTAACTGCATGAAAGAGACAATGTGTATGTTTCCTGAATGAAATCTATAGCGAAATACGGGGATCTGAAGATAGGAGTACAAGTATCAACCCTTCCCTACTCTAGCCAGAAAAATAATTGACTAAATAGCCATTCTGTAATGTGAGAGTAGGTCATGGATACACATTTCTCTCTGTCTTGAACCCTCAGAATCTGAGAACAGCTGCTGAAGGCAGCTAAAATCAAAGCAAATTATTTTACAGGAACTAACAGGGTATTCCTTACGGCACATCAACGTCTTTTAGGCAGTTGCCAGCTCCTCCTTCACTGGTCATGTCCTCTGAAAATGAGATATGGGACTAACATCCACCATGGAGCAAACAGGGAAGTGTGCAAACAGCCCTGATACGGCTTATGGAGACATGAACTCTGAAACCTAATGGAGTCAGGTAAGTGTCAATATGCTGCCAATTTCACTGTAAGAAACAACAGAGGTAATAACTGCTTGAAGAGTCCCACTTAACTGCTTTATTTGGCAGAGCCAGCTTTCCTGGATGGTCCTGGGAAAGACCGTTATTTTATTTCTCTCCAGTTTCACCATACTCATCATCCTTTAAAAGCATGGCTAGGATGAACTGCCTGAAACACCGCAAAACAGATGCAAGTTTGTCCTGCAAATAATTTAACAGAATAATGTAGAGCAATAAGCTCCTACTGATTACAATTTTAAACACTCCAGTACTGTGCTGAAAACTTACTTTATATTCAATTACAATGAAATAATAAATCACAGATTTACAGTTTTTATCTATTCATTCACAATGCAAACAAAACACAACCTGTAAGAGATTAATGGGGAAAATAAAAAAGAATGGAGGGTGAAAAAGAAGCCGCTTCTTTCACAATCAAAGGTGCAAATGGTATTCTCAGTAAGCCAGGTAAGCAACAAACATGGTTGTTAGAGAATATTTATGACAGCGGCAACTGTGTAACATCACTGAAGCATGCAAAATGGGAGCAAGCTGTCTAGAAAATATATGTACAAAAGAGACAGTAGTTAGCTCTAACTATCAATCATCCAGACACGTGAATAAATTTACAGTCAGTGGCCCATGTTCTGTTAAAATCAACTTTTACCATACAGAAAACTTGCTGCCCAAGAAAATAAGCCAGAATACATTTTACGTACTAACACCATAATAACATCTCAGCTTCTAGACCAGCAAAGGTTTGTACATTTAGATCAGTCAGAGAGTAAAGTGCATTAAAAGTTACTGGTTACACCCTCTTGTAATTTAGGTTTAAGATCACAACACAGTGAAAGAATTAAATATTTTTTGTTGTTTGTTTCGGTTTTGATTTTATAACTCAGTGTCTTTAAATCAGTGGTTACTGATCCACAGCACATCTATATGGACTATTTAAGTCTCTTCTCCCCTGGAAGTGTGCGTATAACTCCCATTAATGCTAATGGGCATAAAGCGCACGCATTGAGGAGAAAATAGACCCCTCGCTGTGAAAATAAATGTGTTCAGTTATTTTCAGAGACGATGCCGAAATCAAACAACTAAAAGTACACACTCTAAGGAGATAACATATATAGCCCAACTGAAAATGTCACCATTATTTTTAACTCCTCGATCATGGACTCTGCCACAGCCTTCATGTCTGCCATTTCTTGCGTCATGAAGGTTCTAACCACATAACACGTTAAAAAGGGGCCAAATCCTACAAATCCAAGTAAAACAGCCCTGAACTCCAAGTCCTTGCCTCCACAAACAATGCAAAGTTAGGATCTGAGTCTCACATTTTCACTTCAGGCCATATGATGTTAGTTTTACACCACATGGGTTAATAGCGGTAATCTTCACTGTTCTCTAGGTTTTTAAAACTCTGATGACCTTACCAAAGTAAAAATTCCTATCATTTAAATTTGTTCCTTAATGATACTATAGCTTGATGTTTTCTGTTCGGATTAGAATACCTCGAGTGAACTCTGCTCAAAAAGGTAAGAAAATCTGCTTATATAGTAACATGAAATTCAAAGAGGTTGTATTATAATAAAACACAGTAACTTATCTATCCAGATCTTTTTGATAGAGCCCAGGTTTTACGAGCTGACAGTTCATCTGATGTGGTATTTGGATCAGCCATGAGAAGAGTTTTAAAAACGTGCCATGGAAGGGGAGCATTAATGGTTTTGCTGAGAGTATTTGGGATCTTTAGTAAAGTGACCTGCTGACTTTCTAATGCAAGTAACCACGCTCACCTTCCTAAGTGGAAACACACCTTCAAATAACTGGATGCCACTGAGTTATCAGCAAGGCAGGGATGAGTTCTTCCACAGATGAGGTCTTTTCAAAACTCAGTGCTGGAGGACATAGGTCAAATGCTAGAGCTGAAAGGTCAGCTGCCCCGGCTATACGATATCACCAACCCAAATGTGAGATCTTGGCACTGCCAGGTGCTGGGCAGTCCAGCTCCCAGCCACATGCTCAAATCACTTCCCTTGCATCGTCATTGATGCTTTATGTGCTCTAATATTAGTCAGTACACAGACCAAAACACCTCAACAAAACAAAACAAATCCACTCTTCTCTGCTGATTTAGCTCCTTTGTCACTATGTGGGTTAACAAATACTACTATTATCAGAACAAAAATTGGACAGCAAAGGATACACCAGGGATGACTGGCTGACAGGGGGAGGACGACTGCCCCTTCTCAACTGCTGGACCAGCACAGTTGTATCTGAATCAAACTTGCACAAAAATGAAGTCAAAGGAGGATGACACCTGAGTGAAGAAACTGGCCAGTGTCTGCACAATGAAGTAAAAAAGGAGCTTATATGGCTGCCATATTTCTGTCAGACACTGCAAAAGTACAAGACATATAAATTCACTGCGCTTCTTGCCTGAGGACAGTTAGCCATGAAACAAATCATCAGAGCTCTTTATAAACTCACACAGAGGGTTAAATAAAATGAAGAGGCTTCAATTCAATGTAAGAGTCCTCAGTTCCACACTCTCAAACTGCAAAGTATTTCTGCACCTCGCTTAAGGCTTTATAGCAACAAGAGTTGTGCAGGAGAATAGCTGAGCACTCTTCTTTTTAAAACCAGCAAAGGTCACGAACAACATAACAGCGCTGGTAGCACCTGAAGCAGGAATTATTGCACTCTGATACTGCCAAAATGAAATACACAACACATTAATGAATACTTCATTACATAAAAAGGAGGAGGAGTAGCAATGGCCCATGACCTGCTATGTGGATGGACATCCATCCATCTGTGTGGGTATGTATGGAGCTGAGATGGAGTCTCTGGGGTTCCACATGGGCAGAGCACACAAGACCCATGAAGCAGAACACATTACTCTGACACTAATCTACACTAATGCTATTTTCTTTTTCCTTTTCAAGTAATGGAAAACTGCCCTTCTTTTTGATCTGAGCTTGGTCACTGTGACTCATTTAGCAAGCTGAGTTCTGATTACACAGAGGAAAAGGCCAAAAACTTGAATATTACTTCTTCTGCACAGTAACAGTAAATCTATTTTCTACTGGGTGAGCTTGCGGGGATAAACAACTCTATGAATGGTTTGGTGTAGGATATGCAAAAAGAGATATTTCTGCGGCCCGTCTAGATTCTCAGACAAGATCAGATAGTGCTATCATCAGAACCATTTCCATAGCCCGTTGTATCACTTGAAAGACAGAAGAAAAACCCCTTTTCAGAGCAGTCACGTACAGTGAAAAATAAATAAAAACAGCCTGACCTGGCAGTGTTGTAGAGGAATTCTGAATGCAGTAAGCACAGACAATTTAAAAATTATGCTAACAATACAGCTAGAAGTTTCAGCAAACATTTGTGAGGAAAGGCAACTCCCTCACAAGCGAATGCAATCCAAAAATATGAGTCATGCACAAGCAATTTTGCTATGGGCCATAAAATCGCTTTATGAGAGTTACAGATAATTCTGTATGTATTCCATAATGTTTCCCTACTGTGTAGAGATGGCTATCTCAGTATCCTATCACAGATAATGACAGAAAACAAATTCTCTACATAAAAGCCGATTGCTCAGAGATTCGCCCTTAACTGTTCCGAGGAATTGTAATGCTGACAGAACACTTTATACCTTATTCATCAAAACAGAGGTAGATTCCATCAGTGCCAAACATGCCGCAGTTTAGATGGCTTTTATAATATGTAGTAGGGTGAACTGAGAGCAGCCTCAGACACAGAATACACATCTTGCTACTTCTCAGCACCTACATACTCATCAACACACAAGCAGGTACCATCCTCCACAATGACACCTCTCATTTCCCCTTGTTAGTACCTTTGCATATATTCAGACATATCCAGCATTATTCAGTACTAAAACAACAGACTTAATCTGAGCATGTCACGCTGAGAAAAGCCTCCAACAATAAGCCAGCCACGAGACAAGAGATGCTGGAAAATAAAAGGTAAATCCTACAGGGCAAGTAAAAGGGGCTGCGCTGAAAGTCAGGTGGCATATTCTTTGGGGACAGCCTACATCCCTAACAATACAGGATCTTTCCTCAGCCTCGGATGTTGGTACACTGCAGAAGCCGAGCATGAGAAACAATAGAATTAATACCTCTCCAACATCATAGATCCATATGCGGCCTTCTGAATCGCCAACTGCCACCTCCTTCCCAGCCTGGGCCCAGCGGACACGGTTGAGGGCAGAAGCTCCTTCTATTGTCACGCTGGCTGTGGGAACCTGTCGAAACAATAGGAACAGAAAGGACAATAAAATCACTCTGCCTGCAAACCCAGGGGTCAGTTTTTAACATCCCATTTTGCTGGGTGAGTCACGAGTCCCTTGTCAGGGGGAGGACAAAGGAAGAAAAATAAAAAGCTCATTGTTTCTTCAATCACATGTTCTTAAAAGAGGAAAAAAAAAAGAGTAAGGAATTGCTTGGAATGCGCAGGGAAGACTTTTCCACTGTATAGGGCAGTAAATGAAATAATTTTTTCCCCTTAACATAGGAGACATGCAAAACCGCATCTGCTTCTTTCTCTAAATTCACTGTCTGATGATCAAGAATTAGTGGAGGGCAGGACTTGGCTTCAGTCCCACTCTGACTTCAGCACGGCCCGAATACCCTGACTGCTACAGACAACTGGCGCACCCTTTGAGCCCATGCAGGTAGATAGGTGCTGAGGCCGCAGCTCAGGAATTAGTTAAGAGTCCTGAGCTAATCACTGCAGGGTGAGGACACAACAGAGGCTGAGAACAGCTGAGCTGACATTTAGGAACTCCTACGACATATTCCCACAATCCTCTTTTACATCCCTATATTCCCAGGAGCCGCCTTCTGGTTTAAATACACCTGGAAGGATGCTGCTTAATTTCTAAACTCCCTCCCTTCTTCAAGTCAACCAACATACTGAGCAGGCGATCCACAAGAATACATAAGGATAACGTGGGATGAATAAAGCAATGAGCACGATCTTAGCAGAAGTATTTGTAATCTACTCTGGAATGAAGGCATCAAAAGGAGCTGCAGGAGGAAGGAACTGTGTGGGTGTTAGTCCTACGCAGGTAGATCATTCCATTGATTTAGGTCACCTTATAAGATGAATGACAATGACCTGCAAGCCTTTCAATGCTCCATCCAGCTCCTTTAAGAGAACCTGCCTGAGCAAGGTGCCTGCAGCTCAGCATGGCCACCTCTGAGCAAGGCTTTCTGGCTTTTACACTTCTTAGGTCAGAGCAAATGGGACAGGACGGCAGGTGCAAGAGTGGCTGCTCCAGCAGGTCAATCTGTAGGGACAGGGACAAGGAGATGCTGTGGGATCTGCAAGCAGCGCTGAAGAACAGCCCATGTAATAAGAGGCAGCTGGACAGAAGCCAGAGGGGACCAGAAGGGTCTTAGTCGTGGGCAGGTGGCTGCACAAGAGGGAAATGGGCAGACTGAGGGTGGCATTAAAACCTGATTGAAAATTGTGAGACTGACAGTGTTAACCCAAAAACAACAAAGAAGATTTATTGACTTCATCTAAGTTCCTGGGCTGTAGTTTTGTATTGTATCTGTGAAAGAGGTCCAGTGATCCACAGGAAAAACAATGTTGAAGCAAACACCATAGGGCTTCCTTACCAATCTCCCTCCTGCAGCTCCAATGCCTTCAGTGCAGCTCAAGCTGAGGGAAGGCTGGGAGCTGAGCCTCTGCAGGTTCTGTTAGGCTCTACTGAGACTACATGGCCCCTGCAGCAGTGGCAGGACTCTAACATGCTGCTCGTCTTGTGCCTTTACATACACCCCGAGACCTTGCTCCACCTCCTCATGGAACCGACCAAGGCCTGCAGAACCTCACAGTGCCTCCCAGCTTAGGGCATGGCAGGCTGGGCTGCCTGCCCCATAAGGCCCCGTGTCAGAAATGAAAAAGGATTTTGTTTGTAGGATGATGTAGAAATAGAGCTGGACAACAATGAGAAAACGTATGGTGTTCAGAGGTAAAGCACGCTGGCCTGCTCTCCTCGCAGTGTGGCCGGGCCCTGCCATGGGCAATGGCAGCATGCAAGCTAGGACAAAAATCACATTTACAACAAGCACGTTTTGCTCTGTGATCACTGATTTCTGCAAAAGAAAAACCAACAACAAACAAGGTCGGTTAATTCCAGCCAAAATTAATTTCATAACATTTGGAAATGGGTTTCTTCCAACGACGACAAAACAGCGCGTTCTGAGGGCACAAATCCACCACCGGCCGTTCTTCTCAGAGAAATGCAGATCAAAGTTATTTCTTGCAAGTGAACTAACGACACAGCGTGCATTTAGGATGCTGCTTTTGCAACCAAATCTTTCAGGGGGGTTGAAATCTCTGGTTCTAGGACTGCTCCATTCCTGTTAACGCAGCATTTCTTCCAGCGCTCCACATAAAAAGCAGCAGCGCGCACGCCACAGGCACAACCCATGGGTTGGTTTGTGTTTTTTAAATCAAATCTGATGGTTCTGTGAAGTTCTATTAATATTCCACTAAACCATCTGACAAAATAAGAAGCAATCATGAAAGAGTTTTCAAAAATCTAAATAAAAAACCCTTTTCCACAACGATAGAGAGAAATACAGATGAGCCATCGTATGTTAAAACAGATTGATCTCCTCTGAATGGCGAGAGGTTAAATTGCACACACCTATTTTAGACTTTAAAGATACAGATTTATTTTATAATGATGGCATTATTTGTGAAGTTGGTCCATGTCAGATTCCGAGCAAGTCTGAAGCAATAATTTAACAGGTAACAGATTAAGAAAGATGTGGTCAGGGGAACCTGCATTCTAAGAACATACTTAAAAAATATATATATTGCTTATACAACATCAAAACCTACTTGTAAATGTACCATCTGCTTCTAGAAATAGACACCATCTTCATGCTTTCAAAGCTAAGGTATGGCATGCAAAAATGAGTTCGAAAGGAATATGAGAGAGAACTAAGCAATCCTATAGATGAATTTAATACCATTTTATAGGCAAACAAGATTCAGCAGCAGCCTAGGGACCTTCTCCAAGCTTGATCGAAAGAAGAAATGCTACAGAAGCTATCTGAAAACCTCACATTAGGACCCCTGAAATAGCATTATTCAGTTTGCAAAAGAATGAAGATACAAAGCTCTTCTTTTCTCTCTCTCTCTCTCTTTTAAAGTCTTTCATATTAATTCAGCAAATATAAGTCAAAGGCGATGATTTGCACTGCTGCTGCTACAAAAATCATTTCTGGTATCTGCAGATTAAAAATGCAGCATACAAATATCCTGGCTATTCTCAACTGAGATTCTGAGAGCAATGGGATCGATTAAATCCCATTTATGTTTATCAGCTGAGCTTCGTTTGTGGGGGAAAAGTTATTCATACATCTGGGGAGCAACACTAGTGTAAAGCTGCATTACAGATCAAAAGGGTGAAGGTAACGTATCGTAACTAAACCCAGGTACTTCCTTAACTGACTTTAAAAATATCACCTAAATAATAATGTGGCCTATTTCCCAAATTAAACAAAATGAGCTACCACTAATAACAATCGTATCTCATTCTTACAAAGAGATTTTTATCGATGGTTACACATTAATATACCTCTCGTTTCCTACCGTCTTCACAAACACCCTGACATCACAAGTCTGGCATCTAGAAGAAGGAACGAGCTCAAAAATAGGTGTTTCAGGATTTCCTGATACAGAAGTGCTGACAGGTTTCTCAGCAAACAGCCGAGCACAGAGACACCGCATCATCGAGCAGAGAAAGCTTGAATATTATAAACTAATTACAACAACCTACCAGAGGTAAAAGCAAGCAATGCTCACTTTCAGTTATGATGTTCAAAGAACTGCTTGCAGTTGCTTCGTACTGCTCCTCTGCTGAACAAAACCTCACACCTATTCAAGTTCTGCCACCGCTGTCGTTTCCAGAGATTTAATTTGCTTCGGTGGCGCTCAGTAAGGAAACCCGGTGCCATTTCTTCCTCCAGAGGCACAAGTTCAGTTCTCACAAAAACACAAAGCTCTGACACCGCAGAAATAATTTCAAACTGATCCTCGCAGGAGCTGATTTCAGCCTCACAGTGGAAATCATCTGTGGGCTCAGGGGTGGCCTTGCAAACAGAAGAGACGCAGGATAGAGCTTGAAGTTAATTTTTATTTCTTTGCTGATGTTCCTGTGTATTTATACGTAAACACACTGAAAACGCACCAACAGTTTCCTACACACTACCTTATTCTTGATGGGAATGGGATCAAGCAGCCCCATTAAGAAATGTAAGGTTTTGTTGAATTAAATGGCAAAACATCAGTTGATTTCAAGCAGAGAATGATTTCAGCCTCGCTATTTGGAGGGGGGAAGGTTTGGGGCTTTTTTTCCCCCTTTTTGTAAAATACTTGGTTTTATGCTCTGTGTTTAAGGCTGCATTAATGAGAACACCTGAAGGATCCGTCCCTCCCTTCCCAAAATAAATTCTGAGGAGACTCCTCCTGTATGTCCTCCAGCTGTACATGCTCTAATTAAGGAGGCTGCGCTGCTTCCTGCTCGAGCACTTCAAAAGGCCTCGTCGCTCCCCTCCACGGTGCAGTGCTGGTTCCTCTTACCTGTCCGTGCTTATTTATGGTGAGCGCCAGTCACTGGGAGCCATAAACTCCGCCTGTGCTTTGCTCCGGTGGAAATGTAGATCGTGTTTATTGGAAAGATGGATTAACCAACAAACTTATCTTCAAAACACACAAAGCAAGAAAAAAAAGCAACGCAACATTGTAGAAAACAGGTTGTTGTGTGTCATGAAACACCACCAGCCTATTCCTGCCTTTTTCTCTGACGTTCTATCAGCTCTTAGTTTTATGTGCCATTAAGTTAAAAACACATAAGACTGCAGCTCTGGAAAAACATTTCCCTTCTTGTTCTGAATACTGACTGCTGGTCATCTAAGCCTATGGGTGACACGATGGCTCATTTCATAACCATCATTAGGGGACAGGGAGATCCAGTCTCGGTATTTTCAGTACACACCTGCAGCGTTTCGTTTGGTTGGTTTTGATCTGAAATAACCAGAGGACGTGGGGAAATAACAAGGACGTGGGGATGGGTGTTCGGCACGGCTGGGAAAATACGAGACTTGCTTGTGAAAATACGAGACTTGCTACCTCGGTCTTTGCAAAGAGCCGCACGGGACCGGCCGTTGTGCTTCTGCCAACAGCTGTGAGACGAAAGGTGAAGGTGTGACATTCTCTCCCCCCCCGCTCCGCAGTCAGCAGCGATACACGAAAACCTGCGTTTTGTTTTGCGTCTGCGCGCTTCGCTATCACGGCGAACACTGCAAACTTTGCACAGGAAAGCAGGTGAGGGCAGGAAGCCGCGGGCCAGCCGCGTTCCCCCCCGCTCCGCTGAGCGATGGGGGCGAGGCGGGGCGCTCCGCGGTGCCGGCGGCGCTCGGGGCGAGGGCGAGCGGGGCAGAGCCCTCCCCAGCCGCGCACCGCCCGCTGCCGCCGGCCCTCCCCCAGCCCGCAGGTAGCGGGGCAGCCCCGCGGCGGGGGGGTGCGGGGGCCCTGCCTCGCCTCGCTTTGCTTTGCCCTGCCCGGTCCTGCCGGCCGCCCCGAGGCTCGGGATGCCCGCGGCTGCTCGGCGGCGCCGTCGCCCCGCGCGGGTGAGAGCCCGCCCCGCCGCCCCCGGCCCTCACCTCGGTGTCGTTATTCAGGTTCCACAGATCCAGGCGCCCCATCCCGTCCACGCAGGCGAAGAGCGCGGGATGCACTGGCGACCACATGACATCGTAGACATAGTCGGCATTGTCTTCAAAGGAGTAGAGCGGCTTGTTGTGCTGTAAAGCAGAGAGAAGCATGAAGACTTCGTGGCGCTAGTGCCGCCCCGGGCTGTCTGGCGAGTCTAATTAAAAACTTTGCACATTTACAAAGTGTCATAAAACTTCCCCAGATTAAAGCTCCTCGCGAAGGGCGGGACCGCGCTTTAATGGGGCAACCACTGTCCGCTGGGATAAATGAGATGCCCGGCGCGGGCCGCCGGTCCGGGGGGGTGGGAGGGGGGGAGCGCCCGCTGCGGGCCGCGCTGCCCGGGGGGTGGGCGAGCGAAGGGCTGCGGGAAGCAGCAATACAGCAGCAATACAGCAGCAGCAGCAGCAGCATCCCGTGCCGACCGCGCTCCCGGCTGCAGCGATAAGCATCGGGAGACCGCCGGGCGCCGCGACCCTCCGCGCTCCGCGGGCGGCTGCTGCCACCTGGCGGCGGCGGCGCGGGGCCGAACCCCGGATCCGTGCGGGGTCCGGCCGGACCGGACCGCAGCCGGCAGTTCGTGAGTCGGAGGGAAGTTGGAAAGTACGACGGGAATTAAATAGAACCGTCCGTCATGAATTATTCATCGCGTCTGGCTCGTCTCGTTCTCGCCTAATGGCTTCGCTAATCCCTGATCAATTAATGGAAAATGAAATTTAAATGATAATGAAAACTCGAGAGATAAAAGAAATCAAGTGTTCTCGGCGCTCGCGACAGCAATGCAAACAACGGGGCTTCCCTCGCTGAGGTTCCCCCCGCCCGCGGCAGCCCCAGCGGCCCTTCCAACACTCGCCTCCATCGTTGCACGCAATAAGCGGCACAGAGGCACGGCTGTACTTTTTTCCCACTGCTGTATTTTTGAAAGCGAAGCGACTGGCTGTAACTCTTATATTGCTTTTCTTTCGCCTGTCGTTAATTGCGAACAACAAATCGCTTCGGTGTGTGGCTATAGGCTGCCGGTTTGGTGTCAGTCCCGCTCCGCGCAGTGACGCCTTTCGGTGCAGGGATTGGTTTCCTTCCACGGGGCGGTTTTTCTGCCGCACAAATTAACGAAAGGCGTTTGGAACCATGAGAGGATCGGGCCCCGCGTTCTGTAGCCGGCCCGATGGGTTTGATGCGGTTCCTAAGAGCACCAAACGTTTTGTTCGAGGTGACGATACAGTGAAATTAGAGCTGGGGGTCAATACCTCGAATTTATATAACGCTTGGACCTCTTTTCCAAAGCTGGGTTTTTTGCGAATGTAATGAAAAACAATATATCACAGGAATACTTTGTTACCTAACCAAGCCCCGATTCCACACGTGTATCTGCTTAGTGCATTACCAGTGCCAACCGAGCTCCTTACACGTCTAAATGGGATTACTCGCAAAGCATTTGCAGGGCCCAGAGCCACATGAAGACGAAGCTTTTGAAGGGGCAGAGGTATTTCACGGGAAGTTTTGGGAGTGAATCTCTACAGCTGTGAGCCAGGAAGCAGAACGCAGAGCGGATTTACAATGCCAATCTGCCGTATTGCATCATCTCACACACAGCATCCGATGGAGGTTCAAACCCATCAGCCATCTAACTGGGAAGGAACAATATTTCTCCTCTCATGCCTTCCTGTAGCTAAAGAAGAACATAAGAACAACCGTGCTGGGCCGGGGGTCCCTCTTGCTTAGCATCCTGTTCTCGATAATTAAAACAAGAGTGACCTCTCTTAAAAACTAATGTTTCATCTTGTCTGATTTTGCCCACTGAGAGCAGTGATGTCAGTTTCCATGCAAAGACTCGATGAGTAAGATGAAGGGCGCATATAAATGTTTGCAGGACTTCCGTACTGTAAGCCTGCTAACGAAGGGCCCAGGCCTGCAGATTCCTTTAATGTAAGGATTTATGAGTAAGGACTGATACCGACCGCTTCTTGAAAATGCTGAAATGTGGAACTATGTAAAGGTCACTTTAAAGCAGTTTTAAATTACCAAAACTTCAGCCTTACATAATCTCTAAGTAGCATGTGGCTGTTATTACGAAACAACTGGAATTTAAACTTGATGAGCTTTCATTCTTAAATATCAACCCACTCTGTTACTCCACGGGACAGAAGAAACTGTTTAAAGCAGTATCTTCAGAGTAACTTGCATCAGATCTATTTAGCACTGAGGTTGGAGTGAAAACGTGCTCTGCTGAATCAGCGCAGCTTTGCCATCACTTGCAGTGGGATGGGACTTGAGCATTTAGTGGAAAAAGCCATTTCTGAAACGGGTTTTTATCTCATTTCTTTAAGCAAGTAGTCACAATCTATTGTTCATCTGCAGTGTTTGTATACAGGCATTGTTTGAAAGAACAATTAGGAGCGAACATTTTAAATAGATGGGAGCTGTCTTGGAATTAGCACTTGTCTAAGAAATAAGAAACTCGCTTAAATAAATAATAGATATTTATATAAAGGAGATTTTCCATGTGTAAATTTGACCAGTTTATTCTCCTACTTATTTGCATAAGAGAATTTTCTTTAATCCAGGAGGCGCCACACATAAAGCAGCTAATTATCCATATAAAGGAAGAAATACATATTCACGGGTTATAACTAGCATCTGACTTCTTAAAAAGCCATGGAAAAAGCAATTGGCTTTGCCTGCTTCATGAAAGGAGCGTTTTACACATTGGCACCATTTCTATGGGTGTCAGCTCTACCTAAAGGTACTTTTCTAACTGTACCTTCAACGCTACAGATCTACTGTGACACCGCACTGGGCATTGTCTCCCATTTTAATTCTCTTTTTTCTGCTGTTCTGAAGTGATAGGTAAAAAAGCCCACCCAGTTCCAACCCCCTGCTGCTGGCAGGGCTGCCCCCCAGCTGCTCAGGCTGCCCAGGGCATCATCCAACCCTGCCCTGAGCACCTCCAGGGATGGGGCACCCACAGCTCTCTGAGCAGCTGTGCTGATGCCTCACTGCCCTCTGAATGTCCAGTCCAAGCCTCTCTTCTTTTAGCCTAAAGCCATTCCCCCTTGTCATATCACAAAATGCCCTTGTAAAAAGTTTCTCTCTGTTTTTCTTATAAGAACCTTTTAAGTATTGAAAGGCTGCAGTAAGGTCCCCCGGAGCCTTCGCACTGCAAAGTGAAGCTCTGCTGTCCTAATTTAATGTAAGCACTAAGGTGCCAAACTGACTAGGAACAAAAGGAATCAAGATAGGCTCAGGTTGTGAACTTCCCTCACATTAGGATCTGAGCTTTTCTGTGCTTTTCATAGACCTAAAGTTCTAGGCCCAGCCCTTCTGCCCCAAGGGAGACATCTCACTACTTTGCCAAATCCAGGCTCATCTTTTCCCTCCAATGCTGCCAGTTAGCCAGCCCAACCCAAAAGATGGAGACAGAGTAAGCGATAACTAAAAGGTGCTGGGAATTTTGAGGTGAACACTCCTTGAAACAGCTGTACCCTGGCTTTGACCTTTCCTCTTTCAGCAGTCTCCTTCCCAAGCCCCCAGCTAATAGGAGTTTGGGGTTACTTATGCATACATCTTGTGACGGGGGAGTAAGTCCTTACAGCTGAGTGTAAGGCTCTGCTACTCCTGTAAACCCATTTGATTCACCAGGGATATTTATTCTGACTGATAGATCTTGATGGGAATTTTGCCTGTTCTGGGCTGCCATTTTTCTCCCAAATCTGTTTTCTGTCAGTTAATGATAATTTTGGATAATACAATAGCTCCCGTTTTCACAGGACACTTATGGCACTTGATTTAGTTCAGACTATGCTACCTCTTAGAGTATTCCCAGGAACTGTTAAATTGCTTTAGAAGAGCTAGCAGTAGAAGCCATAAATCAGAGTTGCTAGTTACAGGTACACCCCTGATGGCTCAGCACAGCCTGTCTGCATTCTCCCCACAGGCTATCATTATCCCGCAGACCCCGACACTATACAACTCACAACTTGCAGCCTTGCCCCACCTTTCCCAGGCAGAGCCAGACCTTCAAGGATGACAATGGAGAAAGAAATGGAGGATGTTTATGCTCTTCAGCTTCAGCGACCCGATTTCACTGTTCAGCTGAGGTGCACTAAATTGAGCTACATGAGTAATTTCTCCTTTACCTTTTGTTAAATTCCTGCCAGCAGTCAGATTCAGTCCTGAATTACATTTGAGCCTCTGAGACTCCCCGGACACTTTGCTGGGCTGTGAACTACGTACATTCAGTACTGCAATGTGTGATCTGTAGCTCAGTATCTTCCAGTAGGTAAGGACAATGATTGGTGTACTGTGCTCGAGAGATACTACCACTAAGTATTTTTAAATCTTATGATTCAGTACCTTTAAGGCAAGTTGTTGAACACTGAAGTTCCCTCAACTTTGATTAATGATGCTGAATGCAAAGTCCGTGGTTAGTAAAATAATTACTCTTCAAGATGGGATTGGTTTCCTGGCCCTGTTGAACTAAATGGAAACACAGCCATTTACTGTGCTATTACTCCTCAGGTCTGCAAATTTTGCTGTTAGAAGCGCTGCACTTCTCATGTTTACAATGTAAGGAAGAAAATTCTTCAAAATCCTGACCTCCCAATGAGAGCAGGGGGGGATGAGAGCCAACCACTGCCTTACAACACTGACTCCCCGCGCATGTTGCTTTTCTGCCACTTCTGAGATGGTGGCACCTGCGCCCACTTACACAGCCTCACACAGTGCCATCTCACTGTCAGAGGTCAGTAAATCAAGTCTACACTGCATTTCTGGACTCAGGAACAGGCTTTGTTTTTAGATTCAGCAGTGATAAAGGGTGGGTTAGAAACTACCGCGGGAATGATCACTACACTCTTCTGAGCTCTGTTTTAAGTACCGCAGTGCTAGTGCTAGAAGTTGATGACACTTAAGGCAGAACACTTCACATTTAGAAACTGTTGTTCTTGCAGAGATGCTGAAACTGTTGACTGTCTTAATTGTAAATAATAAAAAAGTCCAATTTTTTTTGCATAAACATGTGGAAGTTATTATAGATGGAGGAGGGGACAAGGGTGAGACTGAAAGGGAAGGGAGTAAGAGAGCAGACCAAGTCTGGAGATACCATGATGATTACATTTTTGTGGTTTCCTTCAAATTCAAAGCGTCACGGGTGAGCATACAAAAAGGAAGCAAAAGAAAAAAGGTTTGATGATTGGCACAGGCTGTTTTAATGAGAACTGATCTTAACGTCTAATACTGTGGCATGGAGAAAAAGCATACAAGAACTTGGAGAGCCAGACATCACCTGACTTGCAGGAGAAACAGAACTCCTCTATACCACTGCACATTAGCTGAGGAACTACTCTCAATGAATTTGATATACATGTGCATTAGTTGATGTCTAATGTAAACTTAAATGAATCGATACCTGCTTGCCACAGATAAACTTTGCAATGCTGAGAAAAAGAAGAGGGTAATTTGTATGAAGAAGGTAATAAGCAGAGTGGGTTATGTTGAAGCACCATGGAGGACAGTGCTCCCCAGCTCACTTTTCTCACCAGATCTTACTGGCTAGGCTGGTGAATGCTTGTTTCTGCATTTTAGAAACCCAGCTTTACTCCCGGCCTGGAGCCCCCATGACTCCAACCACACTTGCAAAAACTGTGCCTACAGCTTTCCAGTGCTTGAAGTTAATAGCTCCCGCTCCACTTGCTCACTTCAAGATGGGTGCTGTGTGGATAAAAACACTGGAGAAACCTGTACTGGTATTTGCCATTTGTTGTCTGTTTCCTCAGACTGCTGACTTCATCACTAAATGTTAATCAGGTTTTCCACCTTTGATTTAAAACATGCTTTAAGCAAACCAGCACTGCATCTAATGCTACTAACTATCCATTTCCATCACTAGATTACTTCAAAACTTCATTTGTGTTGGGATTTCTACCTACTTCAGAAGACAGCTCAGTTTCTTCTTTTAAGAAGCTCCAAGCACTGTTGAAGGTGTTAACTGTCCCTGCCTGGCAAACTGATCCACAGCTTCTGGAGCTCCTACTCCTACCTTTGTATTACTAAACATATTTTCTGGTCTTTTTTTTTCCAGCAAAGCACTTGAGGGACTTGCTGAGATGTATGAGGCAGGTATGGTTTTGCTAAAGTGATGGAAGGAACAATCACCAAGCTCTTGTCAGAGCTTAAGTGGAATGCTGAAGAATAGCAGATTTGGTATTTTAACTCCAGTTGTCACTTCCAGTTTATATCCCATATTCTGGGAGCAGAACTGGTGGTGATGGAGTCCTTCAGGGGCAGCCAGATCACTGTGCCAGTGCTCTGCTATCGAGTACGACAGGCAGAGGCACCTGCATCAGAGCCTGCTCCTGCCTGAGCCAACAGAACTGCCTCTCTGCTCCAGGCCTGATGTTAAACTAGGCAGCTCTCTCACCCAGCATTTGGAAACACCGACATCTTGAGATCCTTCTCCTTCCTCTCCTCCCATTTCTCTGCTCCCACTGCCTTCCCAGGTTAAACTACAGGGCTAAACAGGCTCTTCTACAGTGGCACTGTGCTGTGATGGCTGTCTGCCTGCTCTGTTTGCAGCCCCTGCTCCTCCACCATGCTCACAGCCTGGACTACACTGTGGTGTCACTGCCTCTCCAGCTGGGCACAGGAAAATGGCTTTGTGCTACGGGCAAGGAATTGAGTGGGATGATGGAGTTGCATTTCCAGGGGATTGGTAGTGCTGTGATCCAACCCCCGTGAATCTGACTGAAACCTTCAGTACAAGGCCCTGGAAAATTCAATTTTTCTTTTTAATGGAAAATACTGCTTCATCGTAGGGTACCTGACCTGGCATTACATGTGGACTCGGAATCGTTAAGCTTCCAAGCAACCCTGTTGTTTTAGTTTCAGTGTTCCAGCTGCCGGGTAAAAACAGGCAGGAGTGGGGGGAACACTGCAGAGCAGCCAGCGTGGCCTGAAGTGACAGCACTGTCTGCCAGAACAGTCCAGATTAGTATTTGTGGCTGCCACCACCAGGATGCCTGCAGAGCTTTCATGGGTCAGCAAGCAATGATTTTGAGGCTAATTGTTATTGAAGAGAACTCCATCTTGTAGGATTTTGAATACAGTTCCCTTTTTCCCCGATAACAAAAGTCTCTCACATCGCAGAGAAAGGACTGCTGCATGAGGCAGGTGGGAGAAAATTTCCATTAGTGAAGAAATCCTGGCTTTTATATGTTGATAATTCTCCTGAAATGGTTTGCTGCTGCACGTGAGCCTGATCCTTCAGTATAATTCTGCAACAGAACAGTCAGTGGGAGGTTTGCATTTTGATTTCAGGGAAAAAGAAATCACGACTTTGTTTTGTACAGATTATGTGAACTCCCGAAATCAAATTCTACTTTCCATTTGCAAATAATGCTTTTACTGGCTGCAGCTGGATTTATATTAGGGCTTTCTGAAATAAAGCTTAGCCCAGGAAAAACAGCCTTGGTGTTTTAGATGACTTTGTGTGTGTGTGTGTGTGTGTGTGTGTGTGTGTGTGCCATTCATCACAAAATATTTCACAAAGGAGAAGCATGGCTGGCATGAGCAAATGAAATATGTCAACCAGCTGAAGAGTATTTTCCTATCACTTTTCATGGCTACACTGAATACCCAAATCATGAGAAATATTTAATGTGAAGAACTTGGGGGCTGATTTCAAGCCACCTGACTTCACTTTGGTTTTACTCCTTAAAATTACCCAGTAAAAACCATAATCTTTTTGTGTGTGTATGTGTGTGTGTGTGCAGCTGGATGAGAGCCAGACCTCTGGCTCCAGAGGTAAAGGGCAAAACCTAAAAAAAAAGCCTGTCTGAACAGGCAACCCCACCCTCTTCCCCAAGTCAGCTTGGCCTTCTGACAGAAAGTCAGCTCTGAAGCAAATTCATTCATTGCCTTGTTTTTGGACAAAACTCAACATTCTGAACTCTCACCACAGAGAGACCATTGCCATGAAATTCCGCATGCTATTTTATTACCTTTTGTTTTCCCCTCTAATCAGATAACATTTGGACGGTGATTAATCAGATTAGTTGTTTTAATTGCTTTTATCAAAGGGAAAAGCCCACACTGGAAATGTAGTGTTGTCAAAGGCAGGTGATGGTCTTATGAGCACATTCAAGAAGAAGCTCCAAGTTGTAATCCAGCATGTGGGGGACTGCTCCAGCCACATGTCCAGAATTAGAGGGGCTAAAGAGTCCACTGAGCTGAACATTTGAGCCTCACATAAGACAAATGGGAGAGTGGCAGTAGTAAAAAGATTCCACAATGAAAAGAAAATAGGGAGAAGAGTCTATATTCATTCTACCTGCTCCCAGAATAGACTAAAGTTTGAATACACTATTTCTTTTCCTCTTTTTCTTCTTGATGTTAGTTATATGCCACACCAAACTCTTTGGGTCCTTTTGATGGCACCAAAGACAGATTTAGATTGCATCCAGATTCATAAGAGTGAAAGGTGCAGAAAGCCAAAGGTCCTAATACCCCTGTAGTTTGGTTTAGCATCTCATCAGAGCATACCCTGGCTTTCTGCAGCTTGCATCTTAGCCTTTCTGACTGCAAAATAAAGGTGTAGCTGTAACTGTGCAAGGGATAAAGAGGCTGATTCCATCCTGATGGTGATTTGCAAGAAGCTAAGAAGACAACGTCTGCCGTTTGTGTGCCCCGGTGGCGCAGTGGTAGGAATGCTGCCTTGCAACACCGGGGCCCGGGGTTCGAATCCCCCTGTGGCGCAAGTGGTAGAAGTGCCGCTCTGCTACACAGAGGCTCGAATCCCGGGGGTTGGACTTGATGATCTCTAAGGTCCCTTCCAACCCGCACGAGACTGTGATACTATGATATGATACTATGCTGCACCTGCATTTTAAATAAGACCCAAAGCTGTCCAAATTCAAGAAAGCCATCAAAAGCTCCACAAGTGGGTTATCTACAACTACCAGACCTTGGCTTCTCTGTAGAGAGAAGCTGTGGTACTTCCAAGAGAGGTATATAAAATGTGTGCACTGTAGTCACTTCTTATCAGTGGCTAAATGGGAAACCAAAGTACGGAAGCTCTAAGTAGTAATGGATCCAAGAGGATCCAACTTTATATGCAGTAAGATGGATCTAATGATGTGCCTCATGTGCTAATGTGAGAAGACTAAACACAGCCCAACAACTTTAGAGCTTAGAGTGAACACATTGAAGATTGACAGTAATAATACTTTATAAATTTTACCAGGTCCAGCTCAAAACTGCACTTAAGTGTTTATAAGATAAGGCATGTGAATAATGTCTGAAAGAATGTCTATAATATCTTTGCTTTGGATTAAGCAAAAATTATGAATTAAGAGTCTGGTCACATAAGAGTTCTATTCAAGCACACTTCCATCCTCCCTCAGCCTTCCCTACTTCCACATACGATCACCCGCTTTAAGGCCGCCAAACAGGTCCTTTATGAAACCTCTGCATTTCACCAGTCCATCCTGCTGGCAGAGACCAGTCTGCTCCTGTTACAGACTGAAGAAGCAGGGCTGGCCCTAACTGGACAGAACTGGTTTTCATCAGGAAGCGTCAGCACTTTAAAATCAAAGCTTTACTCCAAGAAGATCCTACTTTCATGAATCCAAAGTTGTTCATAGACACAAGATACAGCTCTGAGCAAAATGGGAAGATCATCACAGCACTTCCTTCCCTTAGGGAAGACACATGTTCAACCTTACTCAGGCAGTCCTTTGCAGCATGGCTTGGAGCCAAACCACGGGCTTACAGAACATTCTCGTGAAGCTCTTCATAAATAATTGCACATTCAGTGGAAGAAGAACATCTTCCACAAGACGAGGAAATAACCTTTACTGTTAACCACTGACATTCGTGTCTCCAATCAGTGATCCGTTCTAATCACCTGCCATGGGATTTGACGGTATCAAGTCATAAATTCCACCATTTCCAATTACAGTTAAAACACTACTCATGAGGAAGAATTCAACAAGTTGTTGCAGTAGTACCCTATGTTTACTATCCTTTTATCGTGAACAGTATTTGATGATATCTCTTTAACTTCAGGCAATGCTATCTGTAACACAAAACTTGCACTCTGAATGTGACTGAAATTATACTAGAAAATATCTGAGCCAGTAACCAGATATCTTGATATGCGGTATCTGTAATGCAAAAAATAGTAACTCTTAATCTTCAAAAAGTGACAACTTGACCCTGCAAAGCTCAAAAATTGCCCATTTGTGAGTGAACTGTTTTCTTGGTGACTAATCCACACAGTCATGTAATGCACTGATTCATTCTGCTACACTGCTGTTCGTCACAGTAGGTTCTATCAAGCTGATCCCAACAGTTCCTTTTAGCCAGGCTTTCTGGGGAAAGGTTAGGAGTTAGAAGCAAAATTCCTACTTATCTTTCACAACAACAGCACACTTGCTTCTTCACATTATAGTGTGAGGCTTCTGCTTGACCTCCAAAGAGATGGAGTTAAACAATCAAATTAAAACCAATGGTATTTGAAGCCTGAAGCTGAAGTACAAGTTAGAATCATTTATTCCAAGTGTCTGGAGGACTGATTCATACCACAATAATGAGTGAACAGAAAAGACAGTGAAGGTACAGAAATTTAGATAAACGACACAGACCAGAAACATTAATTTTGCTGTTGAAATGTAGTTTCTCAAAAAGCACAACAGACTGCAGACTGGAACACCAAAAGAGAGGAGCTCAAGAACGAGAAGACAAAGGGGAGGGACAAGGAAGGAAGCTGATGCACATGCCAGTAAGGAAAGAATTGAGCAGGGACACAAAAGTAGGTAGTCTATTGGAAGGCACACAAGCCCTCTGACTCAACTAGTCCTTGCTGGTGGTTATGCAGTGGTTCCACTACCAGTCTGCTCATTTCTGTTTGATTATGGCACTCACCATCATTTCTTAGCATTAGGCAAGAAAGAGAGAAGCATGGAAGGGGACTGTTACTGTTATTTCAACCAGTCTTTCAGTTAGCTGCCCATCTGAGCATGGTTTCGATATTAGAAAAACTCAGTCATTAGTATCTACCATCAATGGAAGGATAAAAGAGATGTGAAGGTTGGAAAAACTAACACACATTATCTCCTTAACTGGACTGTTATTTAACTCTCTCAGTAGCAAATGTGCCATTTTCTAAGCATCAGCTTAGAAAACCAGCTTGCTATAAAACTATGCTTTAACAGTTCCAAGCTACCTCCTGTCCCTTGACACAATATCTAAAAATTCCCACTCCACACAGCAATTGCTGTAATAATAACAATACTTACATTTCATTATTTAACCTCATGCTATTCGCTCATGAGGATTAGTGCTTAATTAATTAGCAACACTTAGCATTTCCACTTAGCACTTTACCTCTTCAAAGCATTGTACAGACAGTAACTAACTGGGGGCAGAGCTCCACAGACATTTCCCATCAGGACTTTCCTTTGACAGCTCTGCATCCCAGACTTGCTTATGTGGTATAGCATGAATTCAAATTGAAAGTCCTATTGACTTCATCAGGACCCAGGTAATGCCCTGGCTATCAAGAGGCTATCTTTACAAATTACATTTTTGTTTTCCTAGTGCTTCTGGTTGCTCACGGTTCACCCAAGGATCTAATTATAGGCTAATATGATGATAAAGGGAACCTTTTATTAGTATTATCTACAGACCTTCATTCTTCAATAAACATCTTACTTTCAGTCCCCTGGTTGAACTGTGTTGGGATGGAAAATGTGTTAACTGCAAAAACAGATTATAAAATGTCAATCCAGAGTTTTTAAGGGAGACAGGGCTTTCAATCCATCAGTCAAATGCCTGCTATGAAAGTGCCTTTCTTGTAAGCACCCCAGGGTGCTACACCACATCAGCAGGCAATATAAACACAGAGCTTTTATGGTTCACTTTTCAATTGGACATTGATTCTGAACGTGTGAAACAGAAAGGAATTGAATTTCAGGATGAAAGAGGATAATGTGCACAGGATTAGGTAGACATCACTGGTAGGAGCCAGAAAGTGATACAGCTTTGGATGCTGAAAGAGGGATTAGCTTTACAAATAAGAAACCAAGGGGATAATAATAATAAAGACATCTGAGTAAACTCTCCTAAACCAACCATATCACTCATTTTTTCATATTAACATGCTATTTTTTTCAGGTAATCAAAAATGTTGAGGGGTTTGTTCAATATCCAGTGATGGGCTGGCTCCTGACTGTGGGAATGGAACAAAGAGAGCACTAAATATGTACTCACTCCAGCCAAGAGATAATATGGAAAGAAATTTCTGCAGTAGTCTAATTGGAAGAAAAGGAAAACATTACATTTCACAAACTTGTCCAGAGCCTCAGAGTAGTTCTGAACAATGCAGAGACTAGCAGTGCAGCAGCCTAGAGCTGCTGTTGCTGCTCAGATCTGCTCCAGGAGAAACCAATGGAGCCAGTACAGCAATACTGTTTCCAGCTCACAGCAGTGCTGTGTTGTGTCACACGCACATCCCTGCCCCCATCTGTTAGGTCAAGTAGCTTTCTCAGGAAGTCCCTCTTGCCAGATGAGGTATTAAAAATTTAAATTGCTTGGTTCTTTGAAAACTGACTGTATTGAACAGCATCTGACCTAACTGTTTTGGCAATGAAGTATTCCACAAGGATTACCATGTACTGCTAACTGCAGTGTCTTTGTGTCCAAAATATGATGTTAGTGCTGCCACTAACTTCCAAAAACCCAGGCATTCAAAATAAAAACCCAAGCCTTCTCATTCCTTAATACAATTTCCTTTATGCTGCAGAAGGATGAGACCCTTAGTGAGATATTCAGCCTCAAGCTGAGTGTCTGATACTTATGCCAAACTTTTCTGGACGTGTATATTTAGAATGCAGGTATTTCAGTACCTTCATTTCATTTTCCACCCAGTACCCACAAATTCTTTTCCTCTTACTTAACTTCAGCTTCAACCATCTGATACTCCCTTGCCACCAGTGCCACTGACCAGCACTCTCTTCTCTGAGACACCAGACTCACCAGCCTGAGCCAGCTCTCTATCACTGAGTTATCCCACAGCACTCTCTAACACTACCTAGGACTGACCCCAGACTCATCCCAACCTGCCCATGACCACCCTCCATTGTCAGTTCTGCATTAGGTTAAGGCTGGATCCACTGCTGTTTATGGAGAGAATCAGGTAAATCATGCACGCCTCCTCCTACCAAGTATGCAATGCTCAGAAACTGCAATACTCAAACAAAACTGTCAGCTGTGGTCATTGCTCATCACGCAAAGATACCTATTAATTAGCGTACACATCAGATCAAGCTATTAACAAATGCATTATGAAGCTACACAGAGGCTAATTCAAGCTATTATCTAGGTAACTGTGCTTCTATTTCCAGAACAAGGCGGCCACATGATTCCTTCTGATCACTTCTGTGTTTACATTTGCTGTGCATCTGTCTCAGCATCTCCAAGCCCTGATGAGTTTGAGGAACACACGCTGAGATATTTCCTGACTGGGGTCAATTTCCAGCACTGGAGCTCTGTTGGATACAGCTCAAGATGTGAACCAAACGCAGACACAAAGAAATGATGAAGACAGAAGCCCGGTGCTTGGAATGTAGTTCTCTGCTCTGATGTAGGACAAAAATAACTGTTTAGATGACTTAAATGTTAGATATTTTACTTCTCCTATTCCACTCAGCCCGCACAATGAGGCTGGTCTGTTTAAACTGTCATGCAGTTTGCGGTGACTCTGTCATTAGTCTATATTTATACATAGATGGAGTGTGGGTATTCAAAGCTCCGCAGGCCTGTGTGCTCTTTTCCACTGTTCACAGTGTTGTCCCTGTAAGAGGTGACATAGACACATCCACAGAGCAGTCAGCAACAAAAGTCACAAATGTACAAGCATGTATTTCCTCCCTGCTCCCAGCCATTGGTGTCTAATGTCACTGGGATGAGTTATACTTTCTGGCTACCACAGCCTCCTACAGCAATAATTTTCTTGAAGGATATTGACTGCACTGTAGTACATGTGCCTCCCTGTTGCTTCATCAGAAGAAAGCGTTCCTGCTGTTGTACTGTCACAGTGCACAGTATTAGCCTCGCAATTCAGCCTGCACAAGGAGCGCTAGATGAATTCTGTGATGACTGCCACTATGATACATTCTATTCTCCTTTCCTAGTGAAATTGCTCAACACTGGGGTTAATACTGAAGTGCAAGCCAGATGAAACTACCTTTATAGGGTAGGCTCCATGGCAAAGATGGCTGACGTAGTTCCATTGGGTATTCGTTTCACTTTAACACTACGCCTTTTCTAAGAACAGCCTTTCAGTGAATTGATTTCAAGTGAAACATTTCTGACAATGGCATTTTCACAAGTAGCATTACCCATCACATCCATCCCAGCTCGTTTTCCTCACCTTTGTGGTCCACAGCTTCACTGTCCAGTCAAATGATGACGTGACAAAGAGATGGGAAAAGTCAATTGAGCCCACTGCCATGTGGCAATTGATTCCTGTGACAGGTCCTTGGTGGCCTTCAAAAATTTCACCAATGCCAGCTTTGCTGCAGGAGGAAGAGACATTTACATTCAGAATGTGAGTAACGTGGTGTTTTAACATCATTTTCTTTTCCTCTTAGAATCCTGTTTTCTTTTAAAGCTCCATTTAACCTGCAAAGCAGTCTCCCTTCAGCAAGGCCTTTGCCTGCAGCAGCTCACTGCTCTGGGCACTCTTAGTGCTCAGGATCCAGCACTGGGAGACAGCTCTTTTTCCTTCTGAAGACACGCATTACTGACTTCTATATACACTGTCTACTACTATAGCTTGAAATAACATGTATGTATAATTATAAAGTAATTAGAAATTATAATTACACTGCATCTTATACATCTGAGTACACTATTATTACGAGGAATAACCATTAAAATAAAAATGCAAAGATGCTAATGACATATCATTTGCAATTCTTCTTCGCTCGAATATTTAAAATAACTCTGCACAGCAGTCAGTCATGTCCCTGGGAAGAAAATCCTTCTTCACAAAATGTGAAGGGACTGCTCACATGATGGGGTATCAAAGTCATTATTGTGAGCATGGGAAGGTGTGCATATTGTCAGAGTGAGGCTAGAATAGGAAGGAAAAGCACAAATCTGGGTAAGAAAGAAAGCGGGCTGCTTTGCTCATCCTGTAAGCAAATGATGCCAAATCTGTTGTCCTTCTCTTGTGAGGAACAAACCAGGCACATCTGAAAGATCAGATGTGAGAAATGCCCTTGGGCGTGCTCCATTTATCCCAGCAGCCAAAAACTAATTCAGACCAGCAGCCACAACCTATCAGGATAATGCCTAAACAGACACTGCAATACTGTCAGCAGGGTAAAGTAAAAAATACTTTCTTCTGAAGAAAATGTATGTAAAACTGTGACTATACAATATGAAGAATGTGTAATAGAAGCCTTACAATCTTGAACCACTGCTAAACCACTGCCAGTGTGTATTTGGTCCCTGAAACAAGGGCTGTGGTAACATATGAATCTGAAGACCACTGAAGTGGGAGGTCAGCTTTAGATCTATCAGTGAAATAGCCTGCTCTTTACAGAAGCCACTCAAGCATCCCAGAGGATGAAACTGCTACCAGAAGCTGAGAGCACGCAAGCACCCTGCAGATCACTGTAGCAAACACAAGGAATTGATCTCTGCAGAGGCCTGTGGTGAGAGCTCCTTGTTTTTGACTGCAGCCTTAGAAAGTTTACAGGGTGCAAAATCAGGAACTTGTTGAAATTATGGAAGTGAATTTGCACTTTCCTAGCTTTAGAAGTGGAGAAATCAGTGTTTAGCCATACAGCACTCAGACCCTTGTTGCGCTTTCTTTTCTTTGCTATCTGCTTGTAGAGACTGAAGATGAAGCTGAAAATGGTAAAGAAAATAAAGCAGATTACCCTTTCTTCCAAGTGGTTTAAGTTTGACTACCCTGCAACAAAGCGGGCCTGGCACAACCTGCCCCAACACAGAAATCTACACCTCAGCCAACACTTGAGGCTTCCCTTAGAATCAGGGCGGAGAAAGAGGCATTTCCAGGATGCCAGTCATCCCTTCTTCAAGTGGAAAAGGCAAGAGAAGTCACACCTTCCAGCAGTTACTGCTCCCTGCTGACTGCACAGGGAGGTTGGCCAAGCACTGCAGTGCATGGCAGTAACACACATGCATGAAGCTGGGCAGTTCCCACCCTAGTCCTGTCCCAGCACAGATCCTGCTCATCCAAGGGACAAAAAGCTGCTTAACTCCACACACGTGGCTACCTCATGCCAACACAGATGATGTTACAGAAGTACATAAAGCTTAAAGTCACCTTCCATGACGACAGGCTGTGTAGACTGTTCCCTCTTCACTGCCAACAACGAAGTTATTGACATCTCCAGTTGGGAAAGCCATTCCTGTAACTGCCACTGGTTTGGACTTGTTGTACACCAGCTCCATGCTCTCCTGTCAAAATAGATCTTTGTTATTACTCTGTAGCTGTCCTTTTGTTTGGCTTGTTTGTGGATGTTGTTTTTGTTTTGCTGATTCATTTCTAAATGTTATACAGAGTACCAAGAAAGGAAGGAGGAATCATCTGATCCAGTCACAGGATTTAGGGTTCTGTTTTGGGCAATGGAAGAAGATGCAATGTCACAATCAGGATGCACGGCTCCTGCCATCCCTGATGCTGTGTCAGACACTTCAGAGTGGCTGCAACATCATCTTCAATCAGGCAGAGATGACAGGTGAGAATTTAAAATCTAATGGCGCAGAAACTAAAGATAACACCTTAATGGCTATACTTGCCAGCCTCAGGCTCTAATAAAAAATACCCTTCTACTTACAAACATTGTCTAAAATCAGTTGTTTGTCAGGAAACACATGTAATATCACATGCACCTGAGGCATCTATCAGACAGTGACATTTGTCCCTCTGCAGAACAACATTCAGAAGTCAGTGTCATGTCATTCTTGCTATCCTAAACATTGTTTTTCAGAGATTTTCTGAACTAATCATAAATATTTTCTCTGGATCCCACCATCGAGCTACAAACCAGCAAGCAGATTTTCATCTTCCAGCCATATTTCAAAGTAAATCAGCATACTCGTTTTTGTACATTTCGAATACAACCAGCATGAGCAGTCTGTGGCGGCTACATGATGCGTATGCTGCTACACGACGCATATGCTTTAAGCAGATTTTGCACAACTCTAACCTTTTTGGTTGTGCAGCCTAAATGGTGTAACCCAAGAATCCCACAAAAGTCCTGAATGATTTAGTAATTTTCATTTTCAGCTCTTTAAGTGTGTGTGCTTTCTACATTTAAATGCCCAGGCTGCTATTCTTCTCAAGCTAAAGATTACAGCATTTTTATCAGGAGGGATTTTTGCTGTAGCTGAAGAAAGTGAGCGTCCCTATGGGAGGAGAGGGCTGCAAATCCATAGAGAAATACTTCTGCTTGATTTATATTTTTCTTTCACATATATTTGCTTCTATTAACAAGGAAAAATAAGACCTGGAAAATGCATTGGCAGAGCACCTGTGGACCATATATTTCTACAAAAATCTTCAGGGGTGAGATCATTGTTTAGTGTCCTTAGATATGGCCAGATACTGTGGCAGAATCTCCTTCAAAGCCTACACCATGGCTGTATATGAGTGCTCTGGATCTGTGTCTTTGGAAAGTTTCAAGCTAATGCAAATCAGCAATACTGCTCCGCTCAGTTTAAAGCTATGGCGTGTAGCTTGACATCAAGCCCCGTGTCCTTTTCAAGATAACTGTGAGCCATACACTGAATTTCAGTGTGACATGGGATGCATTCCCATCCTTGTTGAAAGCCAGTTTTGAATCTGGGAAATTCCATCTGAATGATGAAATTCTGGAACTGAAATGTTCACAAATCTCTGCTGGAAAATTCAGTATTCCACTAAGTAAACACACAAGGATTTATCTTCCCTACATTTAAGTGAAAAATAGGGCAAAGGATTCAGGTTCCTAAACACAGATGTCTGGGCCATTTTGGATGCCTCTTCTTCATTTCCAGAACTGCAGCAGTTTTTCATAGTCCCCAGACACAACTACCAGACCCATAATGTATATGAGGAGCATGAAGAACACAATCAAACTTTGAAGTTGGCCTCACTATCAGTAAGATGGGATGAGTTCCAGAAGTAGCTTACATCCTAAGATGTAAGTCCAGTGCCATACCCTAGAATATCTAAAGTGGTATCTCATGCTGGGATGGATTGAGTTGTCCTCTAGAAGTGCTGGTCTCTCTCTAAATTAACTGTAAAAGGAACTCAAATGATCAGCTTGGACTTGACAGGGACCTTTAGATGGCTAAGGAGGGGAGGAGTCCCACATCTTGTGTCAACACTGAAAAGCAAATAACTCAAGAGTAATTGCACATTAATGCATTATTAATGGATAATTAAAGGAATCATTAAAAGCAGTTCCTATTCAGCATTTTCATGATCAGATCCTATGATGTTTAATAAAACAGTGATATGCTGGAACAGGAAATATACAAATGTACTACTCTGAAAGATAACACTTTCCATAGGGCCTCCTCAGCACCAGATTCTTTGTTTAGTTTCCATTATTATAATCACAAGTGGTTTGGACAATTTTCTTGGACTTCCTTTCAGTCCTGATACAAAGGGGGGTAGGAGGGGGAAGGGAAAACAATAGCAACAAACATTCCAGAGCTTGAAAGGGGGGGCGGGGGGGGAATTGGCTCTAAAACATTTGATTTGCATTGTGTTTTTTTTTCCTTTTAAATACTGGAAGCAGGCAACAAAGTGAGCTTTCAGACTTTGTGCCTTGGAAACCCATAGTGCCTAGGGTGTGTTCAGTGGCAATGCAATCTAGTCCATATTTGTTAAACAACACTGTAGAGTAAGTACAATTTATACCACAGGCAACTTCTGTAATTACCATGCTTTAAAATGGATTATTTCATTTTCACTTGAAACTGACCTATGTATTAACGTATTATAATAATTATATGATTTGTGGTAAAGGAAATGGGTTTTGGCTCTTAGCAGAGACTGCTGGAAGCAAGCTGTATTCTTTCAAGTGCATCCACTGGTTTTAGTTTGTATAAGATGTGAGGTTTTGGCTTTTAGGAGCTATGTTCCATTAAGCAGGTATCCATCCTCCTTTGCTGAAGGTGATTTTCTCTTGTATAGGTAAAAACAAACCCACCTGTGGAGTTGAGAGCATGTCCAGGCTCCAGGAGCACATTTTGCCATCCGTGGAGACAGTGATGAGATTGTGTGCATTCTGTGTTCCAACTACATTGACACAATACACCGGATGCTGGAAACACATTAACACTGGAAGTCAGAGAGACATTCTCACATCCTCAAAACACATTTATAACATCTCGTATCTTATTGTAAAGAATGATTAAGTAGTCACATAATGTCTGGAAAATACAGGACCAGGCTTTTGCCATGTAGGACTTCAACTTCTTTTTTTAATTTCAATTCTAAGAGGCGTGTTATGGACATGGAAGTGTTTTTAATGTTTCATTTTCCTCATCATAAAACAACTCAGCTGGGTAATGCTGTGAAAATGCTGAATTATGTGGATGGGATTTCACCCACAGGGACATGTATCATTCTACTGATGGCTTTCAGCACTGAAAATAACTGGCAGAAAGAGGCAAACCATCCAAATGGAATCAAAATGAAAACTTTATTGAAGAAAACAGCTGTGTAAAACTTGAACTCTCCCAGAATTTGGCTTGCATGCTAAATATTTGCAAATGTACTTCAACAGAAAAATGAAAACTAGTCCGTCATTGTTCTCTGGTATTGGACAATATACCTTTTTAGATCTGTCACTAGAATTGTGGAGTGACTAAATTCAGGGTGATACACCTGATTCCTCATAGCGTGGTCAGTCGAAGGCTGAATTCCACTTAGCATGCAGTAATCAAATTCAGTCTGCTCATTTTCCAAGAAACCTGCTAACATTTTCAGCCTGAGGTGTCATCTGATATGTGATGGTGACATATGAGGGTGGTTCAAGTTCAGCAGTCTCCACAGTGAATGATCAATCAGACCGAGCAATGAGATTTAATTTTCTTTGACCACTACAAGTAATAATGCTTAATTAGAGTAAGACATACACACAAGTCAACCAAAGACAAACTGTAATTCCCTGCCTGTTGTACAGATGAGACTTGTGTCTCTAAGAAGAAAATATGCTTTTCCCAAATAATTTCCTTATTCACTGAAAATCAGGACAAAGCTTAGAAGAGATGTCTTACAGTTTCTAATCCAATTCCACATAGGGTTAGAAACCTGCCGTTTTCTCCTACTGAAATGAATGACAGAAACGGCAGTTATTTAGATTCCCTGATGATCCAGCTGCAGTTCAGCTATGTAGTGAGCAGTGAAAGGCAGAGCTGGCACTGTCTAGCTCTCAGATTTGACACCACAGCAGGCCCAATAAATGCCCCTGGCTTTAATTGCAAGCAGGGTGGAATTTGAACATACAGTGTTTGCACACTGCACCAAAGATGGACTTATTAGCAATTGCTCCCAAAATGGTGCTTTTGCTTAGAGGCCACCTGTACTAAGGGCACTAAATTGCAAGGTCTCCTCTGATGTTGATTTCTCTCTATCTCAAGACTGTCATATGAACTGTTTCCCCCCGCCATCATCAAATGGATATCAGATAATGTGCGGGACCCCAGTCTATCCCTAACATGTTTCTCATGCTATTACCCTCCTACAATGAACCTTCATGCTCCTCAGTGGTGAACTAATTACCACATTGCTAAATATGATTAGCACATAATGATGTGCAAAATAAACACAGTCCTATTTTTTAATGGGTGTTTGACCTCCAGAAGGCCAAAGGGATGAGGACAGAGGTGACAGGGAGCTAATGCAGCCAGTGGAGTGGCTACAATATTTAGGGGGAAGGGAGAGAGGCAGCCATGTCCTTCCAGCAGCACCTCTGTGTGCCAGGTCTGGCTTTAATCAGGGTTGCCAACCATCAATTTCATGCACGATAAAATTCACAGCAAAAATGAAAAGGAAAAAGGAAAATGGATGGAAAAGACAACCAACTGTATGCAACAGAAAGTCTTAACATGCTCCTTCCTCTCAAAGAGTTGCTGCCAGCTTGCTTTTATTTATTTTGGAAATGAAATCATCATGCAAAAGGGTTTTGTCTTAATTAAAATTTCCTGTTGTCCCAAGTGCAGATGTGCGGTGGGTGTGAAAGGAAATTAGTGAATAAGTTGTGGGTAGAACTGTCTTTCCTGGTGAATCCAAGCAGCAATCAGTGAGACTAAACTTAAGGAAGGTTTAAGTTGATGATGACAACATACTTTCTTTGTTTCAAATAAACAGAGTGAGGGAACAAAAAGAGAAAAATCATTTTTTTTCCCCCACATATGGCATAAGTTCAAATTAAAACTGGCAATTCAACTCACTTAACTAGCAGTGCACAAATATTGCCACACTAGAGTTAACTTAAACCTTTCAAGCCAGCCTTTTGCAGCCAAGACTTCATTTACAGTTTAGGTAAGTGATTCATAAATATGAACAAAAATAAGTAGTCTTTTATTGTAAAATCTGATCACTCCTTAAAAACACAATGCTTCCTCATGCTGGACTACATAAACACTTACTTATACCAATCTGCAACAGCACATAAAGTGCACATCCACAACAGAAAGTCATTTATTTTTATTTGTCAAAACTTCATATATTGTTCTATATAATAATACTACCTTAATATATAATTCCAGGAGGTACAATTTTGTCTTAGACATTTTTGAATGTAAACAAATTACTTCCCATTAATCTTTTCTTTTCCACTAGATTTTGAGTCCCAGTTGTTCAATTTGCAGCGATAGTTTCTTGCCATTAGTTTTCTGGTCTACTACATCTCTAAATTGCACTTCCAGGAGAGACTGTTCCCTTTCATGCAGATTGAACACCGCTACTGGTGATAAAATGAGCAAAAAAAACATTAGGGAAATGGAAAGCAATGTTGAAGTTGCAACCCATGGCACAGATCATTAAATTATTACATCAACATTCATGATAGTGGAAATTTATGGAACAATATTTGTACTGCCTGGCCCGCTAAGCATGTCTGTGCACACCTGTCATTTCTTAATATGAGAGACATGCCTTCATAACATTGGACCTGCACTGAATCTTTAATTCATATGACGTGGCTTTTAGACATTGCCTTTTAACTCCAGGGATTATGTTGTCTCAGCTGAACCTTGATCTGCAAATTCCAAATATAAGAATCACAGAACTGCAGATGCTGGATGTGCAAATGGACAATCACATTGTCTGATCCCTCTTTCTGATAGAACAAGATTACTAACTTTCAGACTGCTCTGTGTAGTTCACTCTCTTATGTTTGAGGAAATCCTGCAGATTTTTCTGTACTTTTATTTTATTACATCTTTCTCCTCTTTTAAGCATCTGTTTTCCACTTCCCACACAGAAATGGCCCCAAGCTCAGCCCCAAGACAACTTACCCTTACAACCCACAGAGTAAACCTTCCAGCTTGTATGAAGAGGCTCTCTGAGCCTAAACTCTCCAGGAGGAGAGCTCAAGGATGCTCAGCATCTCAGAGCAGAGTGGGGCTAAGGTCAGCCCTACTACAGATTGTAGGCAATATAGGCTTATCTCTTCCTCTAGCACAATATGGGTACTTTGCAGTGTACGAACATCTTCTACCACAGACATTATCTTTGGAGTATGGAGAAACTCAAATATTTTGTACTGCTCTGCCTGTTTATCTCCTAGACATCACCAGAGCCCTTTGTGCAATCATCATTATATCTGCAGGTACCTTTGTGTGTCATCAAAATGCATTTCCATAGCATTCTGTTGAAACAAACTCCTCCTCACTCTACAAGCAGTGCTCTATGGTCTTGTCTGGAGTAGGAGGCCAGAAAAGGGATTTAAAAATTTCTCTGCTGTAAAACAGAAGCAGTTGCCCCACACTCTTAAAAGCACAAGTGTCTACTTAGCAGAATTCTGCTAGATCACTGCAGGTGCTTAATCTGTTTCAAGAGACAAACTCTTGCACAAGTAGTCAACAATCGATGATTCAAATTGCCTGCATGTTTGACTGACAGACACGTAGTCCCTACAGTAACCTGACTCTCTCTAAAGGCAACAGAGAGCAAGAATCACATAGGTGACTCATTTGAGTGTTTTAGCTGCTCCTGTCGTCTTCATCATAAAGGAGGACAACCTCCTGACCTGCCCATATGAAGTGTAACGGCTTAACACAGGAGGTGGTTGTACACCTCTGTCACTTGCTTCTTTCTTTTCAAGGGCCGTGCTTATGTTTTATCCATTTAACAACCAGCACTGCAGACAGGACTAGGCAGCTTCACTTATCTGCTGACTATTTCCTCTAAGGAAAGGAAGAGGCGACTTTTGTCCTTACCGTGTGAGCAGCAGCAGACAAAGGAGTTCTCTGAACAGGAGTTCGTCTGTGGCTGCGATTATCCCACAAGACAATTTGGCCAGAATATGTTCCACCAACAACCAGGTTTGGGTGAAAGCGGGCAAAACAGACAGACATCACAGAGGACTGGAGTAAAACAGGTAGAGAAGAGGAGAGAGGGGTTATTTTCATCAGTCATGTTCAGTTCTCCTTCTGCTGCAGTTATCATTTTGAATTTTAGATGTGTGTGACCATTATTCACATTTCTTGAATATCAGTAATTCTGCTAAAGCCAATAGGAGCCAATTCTGATCCTAAAGTGAGTAATTCCTTTGGTCCTAAGGAAAATATGAACCATAAGATAAGTCTTAGAACAATGCTAAGTACCTCTCCATGACAGGGATGTGAAAGTGATAAATTTTCTTTTCAAAAACAACGACTTCAAGCAACCAATTAGCAATCCAACTAGCCCACTACTTTCCAGCAGGGATACTGCTTCCCATATTGATCTTCTAACACATAACTCTCCAATAATTTCAGATGAGTTTGTGAGAGGCCGTCCAAAGTGCGCCTCTAGGTGTGCTGCCTTGAGAACACTGCCTGATGAGCAGCGTCTTGTTGGATCAATGACTGAGTTCTCTGCTACAGAAAGATCTTTTGCTAGTAACAGAGGGACTCACACTTTCCTTTACACAGTTTCAGCAGAAGCAGTTCTTCATCTCTGTAATGACAGCTGGGTTGTGCTTGTACATTTTCTTTAAACCGGGAATGCTGAGGAGCCAGACTGGTATAACACTTGCCTTGGCCATCTGGGAGACTACTCCACAGGACAGCATGGAGAGTGTCTGCCCCAGTTGCCTCCTTCAAGTCTCTTTAAAATACCATACAACATCTGAAGTCCTCAAGGGAACAATCTCCAGAACCTTTAACTGCCAATGAGCTACAGCCAAGAGCAACAATCTGTAACTCCTTCAGGTCCCCCATTCTCTTTTCAAGGAATTCTTTCCCATTTTTATCCAATTGATCCTGGATGTCTTCTCTGTATCATGCAAATTGGAAAGCAAAAGTACAGAATTTGCATAATTTCCTGAGAGTTCACATATTAAAAAAGGCAGTTTGCAAACAGAAGCAAATGTTGCATTTCCATGACAGTTTCAGTGATGCTTACAAGCCACAGAGTGAGATTTTAACTTCTATGGCAATTGCACAAAGTTAACTTCTCTGTTAATGGGCACGTTTTTAAAATCTCATTTTCCAATCATTTCCAACCAGCTTTGGTAACAAATCTTTATTGCATTTTAACGACTGGACCTTTTGAAATGGTGATACGCCTATACGTGAATCCATTTAATTCAGTGACAAAGGGTTAACTATATTAATATATTTCAGCTGAATAAAAAAATACTGCAGGCATTTAAGTAAACTTTGTTGAACTGAGAATACAGGAGCTGGCAAACTGAACTAGACCCAGTGTCTGCTTAGCTGAGGATTCTGTCTCTGGCAGAGGTGGCTGGAGTTATAAAAACTTTGACGTGGGCAGATGTGTGGTCATCTTGCCTTACTATGCCTTGTCATGATTTCTAGCAGCTAGAGACTGGTTTCAGCTCATACACCAGAGATTTAATAACTTTTCCAATAGGATTGGAATTAATTATGCCAACTCTTGATGTTTCTAACTAGGTTAATAAGAATACAGGAAAGTGTGCTGTTTAAATAGCTTTTACTGAATTCATGTGGCTGACTGATATCCGTTGTTTCAAGCCAGATTTTTTTTTTTTTTCTAAAATAACCTAGTAGAAATACATCATACAGCAATGTATTCAACCCTGTATTTTTGACTCAATAAGGCCAAAAATAATAGAACTGCCAGGATGATGAAATAAGTTGCTACTACCTTTTTCTTTCCTATTCTCTCTGAATTTTCAGGGGTATTCATTTGCTATCTCCAATCCCTTTCTCTAGTAAAGCTTTTCATACATTTGTCCGATATTATGTAGTCTAATGTCTAGTGACCAGATGATTCATATATATAATTGTTTATTTCAGCCCTTATCTATCTAAGCACTTAAGAACAGTAATCATACTATGGTCATAAGAATGCTAGTTCCCAAGCATCATTTCCAAAGGACGTATTTTATAGATAAGAAAAAAACACCTTTGAGTAACAGTATTTTGGAACTGCTTAAAAGTGATCTAAAACTTAACTACAACGCTGCTGCCATCCAGTTTCCACAGATCCCCCATACGTTATAATTAAAATGACCCTACAGCACATGTTCTACATTTTATCTCTTTGCTTAATGGCTTCATGAGTTGTTTTAATCAACCCTGCTCATTCCTTATAACTAAGCTGACAGATATTCTTACATGAAGTCAAATACCCATATGATTCTAAAATAGTACAGCTACACCGCTCTGTACATCCCACAGCAGCTACAAGGCTCCGTATGTATTTTAAGAAACCCCAATTCAAACAGTCATTCCACAACAAAGTTCTCAGTTTGTCTGAAACAAACTTGGGAGACTCTGAAGCCAGGCAAAGAAGCCAAGTGGACAGTATTTTTAAATGCCATGTTTTCATGGTTAGAATGTTTTTGAGTTCAGAATCCCAGAATACAGCTGAATGGTCAGGATGTAAACTGCTAAAGTGTGTTTTTCATAAAGCTCAAAAATAACCTACAGACATGACATGGACTTGAGCCCTCTGCGCTGCTCCTGGTTTTACGTGTCATTCCAAAGTAACTCGCATTCATCAACTGATGAAATATTCACACTCTTTTAATTCTGTCAGTATTACTTTTCTACCGAGGAAGAACTTCTGTAAAATATTAGAATTTAACAATTTCAGGACTCCATAGCACTTAATAAAGTGATTATTTTCTTAAAGAAGTTAATGTCAGCACTCAGAAAAGTAAGGGCAGTAAGATCCAGCCCATTCATTTAAGAACTTTAAAAGCATTAATTTCTTAGTCTTAATGGGGAGAAAGCAGCAGACAGGTCTCCAGTCTGTCTGAACAGCTCTGTGCACAAGGAGAGCAACAGAAACCATTCCCCGTAAGCCTCTTCTGCCTCCGGGCTGCATCTTGGTTGCAGATTCAAGTAGTCTTGCTCCCTCAAAACAGACTTTTGCAGCTGACTTCAAAGAAGCAGGAACCAGCACGTGGTTGGGTTTTAAAACAACTGTGTATCCTTCTTTGTGCTTCTCCCACATCTTTCTAGGGAAATCTTGCAGCACGTTCCAGTAATGATAGTAGTTTCCCCAGTTTTTCCATTGTGTATATTTTACCTGCCCTATGCTCTGTGCACAGAGGACAGAAGCAGCTAGTTTCACAGTATATGCTCACAGTACATAGATAAATTTCACATCAGAAGTAAATTTCCTGGGGAGTTTTGTACCCACAGAGTAAAAGCAGCATGTAGAATAGAGGATGAACAGTGTCATCTTTTCCTAGGCACCACAGAACACCTGTGTCTGCAAGTTGTCAGCACCTTCAGGAGGCAAGCAACCCCCAGTGCTTGGTCACCTGCATTTTTCCAAATTCTCTGTGCTGTGAATCACATTGAGGTTTGAAACTGTGATTTCAGAAACAAAGCAAAACATGGCTTTGCTCTTGTCTCGGCAAAGAGAAAAATAAATGTTGTCCAGCCCTTCAAGACTCCTACAGTTCTGGTGACCTGTGCTCGTGGCAGTCTTGCTCAGTGTGGAAAGAAGTGCTGTAGAGGGGACGGAGTGGTGGCTTTGTTCAGCTGCCATCATCCCCTCCCTCCATGCCAATGCACTCAATTCAAACAGGCCCCAAGCCCTCTTCAAGTGGTTGGCAGAGCTGGTTTTTATTTTAGAAGCTTAATCCAGCCCAGATTTGGATTAATGATGGCATATCCCTTCAACCACAGATACACATGCTTAGGACAGACACTCATTTAGATTTTCCTTGCTGAGAAGCCTGACCTCAGTACCCACATCTGATGTGTGCAAGGCCCCAGAGACTCAGCTGTCTGTGCTCATGTCCATAGATTCAGATGGCACTCTGCCCAGCCACCAGTTGAACAAGTTCACAAAGACCTGGGTGCTAAACAATAATGACTTTAAATAGCCAACAACTACTGCATTCAGCAAGATCTCTTCTGCAGGAAACCACCCCCGTAGGCAGCGTTGCCATACTGGTGCCATATGCCTGCACTTGACACCAGATGGATCTCCAAACAATACTTTGTCAGTGGGAAGAAGTGATCGGAGGAGTTCACAGGCATTTCTAGCCTCCAAAATACTAGGTTATACTGCAGCAGGCACACTGGAAACTCCGGTGTATATTTTCTAGCTGAGCAAACACATGCAAAAGAGAACTGAGATAATAAAGTCCATTTTTTTCCTGCCAGATAAATGGCTGAGAATCAGTGTGGGCAAGCAGAAGTATCAGGTCAGAACACAGGTTCCACTTACTGACTTTGCCCTGGCTGGTAAGATACATGGATTTGTACCCTGACATCGAGACTATGTTCCTTCCAAGCCTCTTGTTTATTGTTAGCGTTAGCAGATATAACTCTGGTTATTTCTGCTTCACACAAATGTCTAACTGCAATTAATAGTTATGAGATAGTAAATAAATGGCAGAGTGTGTAACAACAAAAATAGATTTTTTTTTTCCCAATTAAGTTTGAAATAAAAAATTATTTCTGTGTATGGAAACATTCAGCAAAAATGTGAGCCCTAAACTGTAAAGCCCTTAAACTACAAGACATTCTGTACTATTTCCCTGTTATTTCCTACTGAACTACAAAATAGCATCTGAAAGATTTTGTGCAAGAAATTATCTGTGGTACCATACAAAATTTAGCTCCTACTGAAAATAAAATAAAAGCAGTTGACATCCCTCACATATTAGAAAAAAATAAGGAAAACCAAAGAAACACTTCTTGAAACCAAATGTCAAAATCCTGTTTAATTAAAAAAAGGAAGTTTATACTTGGTTATGGTGTGTGTTGACATCTATCCCTTTGATTTACAAGAGTATGGACTGGAAAGAACAGATTGCTTTATTCAAGGGAAAGAAAGGAGGGAGGGGGGCCCAGTGTGACAGGAAAGAGTGTAGGCTGTATTAACTTCAGTGCTTGTTAAAACATGAAGAACATTATGGTAGAAAGGGAGGGAAGAATTGTGAATGTCTCCAGCTTAGGATCTTCAAAAATGTTTGGGGATTCTAAGAATGTCTCACCCGACCACATGAAAGCTTCAGAGAGAGACGCAGCCACACGACTGCTCTAAATCCAAAGCTGGTATTGCTCCACTTATGCCATCAAACCGATGGAGCTGAAATGTAGCCACAAATTAAATTTATTTTTATTGAAAAAGTACTAAGTCCTTAAAAAGAGGGAAAAGTGTATGTCAGGAAACACAGCTCCTTCTTAGCTGAGTTAACAGGGTAGGTAAGTCTGACATCTAATCATCTCAGTGCTGACATCTCAGCACTGCAGCAGAGTAAGAGCACTCTGCCCAAGTCTGCAGGAAGGCAGCATCCAGCCTCATGCTTGCCTTGGAGCAGGGCAGAAAGCTGAGCCTTTTACTTTCATCTCCGTAACTGCAAGTTCTGACTGTGTCAGTACAAGAATAAAATGATTAGAAGAAAGTCCACAAGCTTCCTTGCCAAAAGGGAAACTCTCCTTCAGCTCTTTTGGAAAGTGTATTTGCTAACACTATTCATTTAGTGGTTTTGTGATGACTCAGAAAAGCAGCGAAAGTGCTGTATTGAAAATGTAGATAAGCATGATGCTTCTCAAGTGTGATATCAGGAGATTCTGCTTGCATTTATCCGTGACTGTAAATGGAAATCCTGAATTACTACAGACTACTAAGCCTGAGAACACAGTCCTTGTGGAATATCCTTCTTCATTAGACCGAGGATGAAAGAATTAAACCCAGGAGAACTGACAAGCTATTTCATAATAAAAGCACATCAAAATCAAGTTTTCTTTCTACCCAACCACTTACATGCTAAGTACCCACTGTCCTGCTCATCAAACTGGAGGGTCAAATCCTTAACTTCTGTACGCCTGCCCATTAAATGGAGAAGAAAGCACTTCCCTGGCTCACCTGTTTTACTTAGATCATGATATTCTGACTCTTAATTATTTTGATGAAATTATTTACAAGCCTTAAGTGAAGGGTCTGTGATTGCTTTGTTCGGAAGAGTTTCTAACAAATTGCTTTCAAAGTCATCCCAACCTAGATAAGGTCTCTAGAATCTACCATATGATAGTATTGCATGAAAACATTTTCTTGGCACGCAGGTCTGAAATGCCATTTGATAAGAAGTAGATCTGACACTAAAGAATGTTCAATTTCTGAAAATCTGGGAGTGGCAGCCGAATTTTCCCATCAGCTATGAGAAATTCTTTAGAAATAAGTAATCATGTATGTGAGACAAACAGAACAGAAATCTTCATACCGTGGGAAACGCCAAGAGTTTTTAAAAAGAAAATCTTTGCTGAATTGCAGCTTGAATAATTTTCTAGCAATGAAAACTCCTCAATGTTCTGCATACATGTATTGTTACTCACTTTGACTTTTGTTTGATAAAGCATTTCAGACATGGAGTGTGTCCATCTGCTTACCAGACTGTTGGTGAGATGGAGGTACTTACATGGCACAAAGTGCCCTGGCAAATCCTGTTGATTCTCCTTTCACTGGGAAGTAAGATCAATTGCAATTGCCAGTCCTCTCCTCTTTTATCAGTAAATGGCTTATTGGACAAGATGCTGAATATTATTCAGACACTAGAACAGGCTGCCCAGGGAGGTGGTGGAGTCACCATCCCTGGAGGTGTTCAAGAAGTGTGTGGATGTTGCAGTGGGGGATGTGGTTTAGTGGGCAATATTGGTGGTACATGGATGGCTGGACCGGATGATCCTAGAAGTCTTTTCCAACATTAATGATTCCATGATTCTATGACTAAAAGGCTGGTCATCCCCCAACCTGTACTGCTGCATAATGAAATCCTCATGTTAATTTAGTTGGGTTTGGATTTCATCTAGGTTCAGAAAATCAGCAAAGTAAGTTATAATGAACTATCTACAGTAATCCATAAAGGGATAATAACTGAAGAGAAACAAAATATTATGCATTTCATTTTCAACACTATTGAAATGCTTAATTCTCCATTTCCACCAGAGTCAAATATGCTTAAGGATGTGATTTTTTGCAGAATGTTCAAGACAGTTCTATTAAGGTACCAGTAACTGCTGTAGCAAATACTCCTAATGCTATGCACTGCTTTGAGAACTGTATCTTATGCACAGTATGTTGTGTATATATTAAATCTACTGTAAGTACATGCTGATAATGTAATAAGGAAAGAAAATGGATACTTCACGGATCCTTTTTCATTCTCTTTAGAACTCCTTTTGGCAAGCAGGGCAACAGTTGCAACATTCAGTGCCAGAAGGTTCTGAAAAAGGCACTGTGTTTAGTATAGGACAAGTTTTCAAAAGCCGTCTCCATCTGCATAGCCTTAAAGAATGGTTTATATTTCCATGCATTATTATTCGTGCATGCGGATGGCAGAACAGAGATGATTAAAAAAAAAGAGTCTATTGTAAAAAAAGAAAAAAAGTATGAGTTCAGTTCATCGTGTTTTGGTCAATATTCATCATCATAACCCTTTGCATTCCTAGAGCCTCTGTAGTGGGATAATAAACACTACAAAATGAAAGAGATGGCTTGAGAAGCACATGGGCCATCATTTGCCTGGCATCCCATTGTTCTGCTGACATGTATGTACCAGAAGACCCATTTCCAGAAATTCCAGTAGCTAAAAATTAGGTGTCACTGGATAAATGTCAGCTACTCCTGTGCTTTTCCATTAGCATAATCCCAGTGGCATAGATGGCTAAAGTAGATTAGGTTCAGCCCTATGTTGGCATTGTTTTCCCTAAAAAACACTTTATTTGCTCATCTAACTTCCTCAAGTCCATCCCTTTGCCTACCTCTCAGAACAAATAAAGACAGTTTAAACATCTTCCAACATTTGGCCTACTGTAATTTTTATTAAGAGAAAAACAACAATACAAAATGGAAAGGTGTCCCCCAGTCTTCCAGGGGACCAGACTGCATCTAAAATCAGTGACCTTTCATACAACTATAGCAAAGAAAACTGCTCTTGATGTCTGTCCGTCACCTCATACCTTAACGTATTCCGGACTCTCCTCCTCACTGAGAAAGCAAAACAAATGATCACTTGATGACAAGCTCTGGAAATACCAGAGTTGGGCTTTATAGAGCATGCAGAGAAAGCAAATTCCAGACACAGAGAACAGGAATAGAAACATGAGTTGTTCTTGAGCTGTGATGTCAACTTGGTGTTTCTATGGCAGCAGTTCCCCAAACCACGCATTTGATCAATCAAACTACACTCAGCCAGAAATGAATTAGAAGCTAGCACAAGTGCTGCAAGAACAATTATCTACAACTCAGCACGTGAAGCTGGGCATCATAGTCACAGCTGTTTTTAAGAGAGTTGCAAATTAATCTCAAGTGTAGCTCTCAGTCCGACTGCCCTCCCCACCCTTTATAAAGTACAGGCTATGAGCACGGCCAGAAGAGTGAATATAACAGACTAAGAAAACTTCGGGGCCCCAACTGAGGAAATAAGTTTGTTTAAGTCCATCTTGTATCAGAAGGATGTTTATTCATGAAATTAACTGTAGACAACACTTCAAATCTCTCATGACTTCAGTGACTCAAGAGCCTACTCATAGCCAAGCAAATTGCTAAGTGCTTTCCTAAGCAGCCTTTCTTGATTAAGGACTTCAGAGAGCCACTGACCTCCCCTCAAGAGGAAGGAAGGAGGCCCTCACATTCAGCTGATCCTAGAAGAATCTCTAGAATTAGAGACTGTCAAGGCCCAGCTGACTTCTGCACAACGTCAGTTACACAGAGGGAAAGAGAGCATAAAACATCAGAGACAGAATCACTTGACTGCAAAGGCTGGAGGGCATCTCTGGAAATTGTCTGCTCCAACCCCTTGCTCAGAGCAGGGTCACCTAGTGCAGGTTGCTCAGGCCTTGGGTGAATGGAGACTCTGAGCTCTCCAGGCAACCTGACCTGTGCCAGTGTTCAGTCGCCCTCACAGTTAAAAGAGATTTTTCTTAACAAAATTTCCTTTCCTTTGAGTTTTGCCTTCTGCCTCTTCGTCTGTACCACTGAGAAGAGCCATCCTCTTTACTCCCCCATCAGATAGACAAATTAAACAGATCCCCCCCAAGCCTTCCTTTCCCCAGGCTGAACAGAGCCCCAGGTCTCTCAGCCTCTCCTCACAGCAGAGATGTTCCAGTCCCTTCATCATCTTAATGGCCACCTACTGGACTTGCTCCAGTGTGTCCATGTCTCTCTTGCTCTGGGGAGCCCCAAACTGAACAAATCTCTGTTTACTGGACCCTTCTTACCTATTAAAGATGCTACAGGACTTTGAGCAGAGCTTTGCTTCACCCTGGAGATAAGTCACTTGATGTTTTTTGTCCAGGATAAAACTCTAAGGTAACTTCAGCAGGAAGTAGTAAGGAAGCAAAGGGACAACAGCGTATCTTAAACTACTTGTTCCTAAGCAATTGGCATTTTGTACTCTGTAGTCTGTGTCACTTGGGCAAACTTCTATCAGTACACTGTCAAAATAATTACAGTAATCTCTTCTTATCTTTTTGATTTAATTGTAGCTTCTACTGAAGAATGACAGGCTATTATATTTGCCCAAATCCATCACTTTCACTTCTGTATCATTTATAAGTAGTGTCACTACATAATTGGAAATAATTGAAAATTAATTAAACATTGCACATAGATATGAGGATTGAGAGACGGAGAGGAGCAGATAAACAGCTATCTAGTAGAAACGCAGAAAGCCTGTATTTAAGAATCAGTTCAAGAACAGTTACTTTTGCACTCTTCTAGTCTCGTAAAGTATATTACTGTACCGATTCTGATAGAAATATAGCTCTGCAGCCTTAGAGCATCAGGAAGCAGCTAAGGCCATGCAGAAATACAAGACTACTTCCCATTACACGCCCTATTTGTAATACCACTTCCTCCAAACAAACTTTAGTTTCCTGAAATTTCACATCCCACTTTGCTCACGTGCGAGGTCCTCGTAACTGGCTGAACCATACCATGAATCACAAGAATTACTTCACACAGGCACTTGTTACTAAGAAAGGTTCACTTTTTATAATCATTATAGTGGCAGCAAATATAGCATCATTATGCAGAGTAGTGTTTATACAAGAAGAATTGTTACTGGGGCTGACAGAGTCTGCCCTTTTTGCTAGTTTCTAGAAGACTCTAACACACATGAAAAGTCTTCCAAGGATAGTATCAGTGTCTCAGGCAGTCAGCACGTGCTTTTACTTTCCCTTTGTGGGAAGCATGGAGTGTTAATCATCATTAAATGAATGTTGCCTGCATACAAAAGACCTTTTCAGGGAACTACTTGTCAGTCACCCAGTCGTGGGGGCAGAGGGCGGAAAGCTTGATTTTAGACCTAAGGCAGAGGACAGTCAAATCCCAGGCTGTAATGATGGATTCGTTGGTTTGTGGGGCCTTTTACAGCACTTTAAAAGAGTAACTGTTTTATATTTTGTGCCAGGTAACACAGAAAGAGGCTTCACTCCTCACACAGAGCTCCCACAGAGACAAAAATCATGAGGTGAAATAATTTTCTTGAATTCAGACCAAATGTACCCTCCATTGCGAGCGGCGCGCACTGTGAACAGTTGCAGAACCCAAACAGAATAGTCATGCCTACGGCTGTTTATCTATCATTTTCAGTGCCAACAGGGAATTGCATGTTATTTTATATCCCTTATGAAAAAAATTATGTGCAAGGATCCCTATGCTTACTTACTGATTTCCCATCTGGTCCTATGTTTCTTCTGCACTCCAAACCGTTTTAATGCTGGGAGTTTCAGATATAAGAGAAAAACTTTAAAATGTAACGCTCACACCGACAAAGGAAAGTTATGTTTTTTTTCCCTTCCGTCCTCCCTTTTTCTTAACATAGGCAAGGTCACGTTAAAATGTAACTACGTCAACAGCTATTAGCCTACAAAAAACCTTCAGGAACAACTGTGGGAATTTGGTGATATTTTTTTCCTATGATTTGAGGATAGTAAGACAAATTTGCACTTTTTATCAACAGAATTTTGCAAAATCTTAAGTGGGATGAATAATGTAATGTGTTTAGAAGTATCAATAATCTAAGCCATCTGCAAAGGAATGGTTTTGCAAAGGCATCTCTTTCAGGACACTGTGGATTTTGTCACTGCTTGAGGTTTTGGCAAATGATCGATATCACTACAATTTTCTCTTATGAAACACAGTTTTTGACTGAGATATTTTTTTCCTTCCTTAGCTAGCTGAAGTTTAAAAATACTGCGTGTCTAACTCTGCAGACCCAAAGGTTACGGTTGCTGCAAATTGAATGTCACACATTAGATACCAGTAATTCAGAAAAGAGCATAGGTCACTCCAAAAGTAATGCCTCCTATTTGTTTTCATGGAAACTACAACAGCTTCCACGAGCACAATAACACTGTTTGATACAGCAAAAACTCAGCCACAATCTGCTATTTTTCAACACGGCCACCACCATCAGCTATGCATTTTCACCAGTGATGAGCAAGAGCCTGCATATCACATGCATAAAAATCTATCTGCATCTGTCCTATCAAGAGTGGCCAGCGTGTTCTTTATATTTGGTCTGAAAGGAAGAATGCATGAACTCCAAGAAAAGAAACAGCACATTTATGTACAGATACATTACAAATCACTGTTTTAAAATATACCAAAAGCATAACGCTATAGCTAGTAGTGACAGCATGTAATTTAATCATATGACACTCTATTCTCTCCAAACAAAATCTGAGAAGCAGGAACTGCCTAAAATCTTCTATTAAAAAAAAAAAGTGTGATTTCCTAATTCTTTGATTCATAATTAAAATCTTAGTTTCAAATGAGGAAGATAATGTGTGGTAAGTATTCTGCTAAGCACAGGAACATTCTGTTGCTAGCAGACACTCTATGTATAAACAGTTCTCAGGTAATTCAGAACGCTAATTACTAATCGGGAAATTGCACCCACCTTTTGTATGAGCAGTCATTTCACAGATCGATGAGATATGGCATACAATTATGCTGTTATAATGTACACCTTGGCTTTGATGGGAGTGTTGCTTTTCAGGGTTATGCACAAGATAACAATAGATCAAAGTCATCATGGAAAAAAAACTCAGCTTTGCTAAGGGGTAGGAAAGATAAAGGTGAATTCCAGGCAATGCACACAACTCCATGCATCCAGTTTGCATCCCTTCTGTCTAAAGACTGATGCTTAGCTTCTCCTCACCTGTACTATGAAAAATATTGTGATTTGGTTTTGTGTGAAAATAAGTCAGTTTTAGGAGAGATTCAAATTAAAAGGCTACGTGGAAAACACAGCACACTTTTTCTTGAGCTGCAGATGCTAGCAGCCACATTAACAGCTGTGGCATTTTAGCAACAAAGCAGGATGGGGCATTTGTTATCAGTGATCTCAGGACTGGATATAGCGGTGTGGCACCCAAAGCAGAGCGTACATTTACACAATTCCTGCCTTTTTTTGTCCTCCTCCAGTGATGACTCTGAGCTCAGTAGCATATGAGAAACTGTCTCTTGTCTATCTGGTCCTTTGTCCTCTTTATATCACTGCTGAAGGCAGCTCTCTCCTCTCACCTAGAAGCGTGAAAAGCATTTTCCAAAGACTACATTCATCTTCTGGATGAGTGGGTGTAACTTCTACTGACTCACACACAATCTCTCCACAAGCACTGGAGCAATAATCTTAGGCCAAACAATCGTTATTTTTAATCACCAAAGGCTAGAAGTGGCACAGACACCAATCAGCCGAGGGCAGGAGGAAGAGTCTAAAAACAAAGCCTAAGAGGAAAGACCTGGGCTCTTGTTTACTGAAATCCTCACAGCACAAACCATGTGCTGTGTCTCTGTGTTCCAATCTGGACAAACACAACAGGACAGGGGAAAAAAAAAAAAAAAAAGGTTTTAAAATAATAATAAGAATAAATAAATCCTTCTATCACAAGCCATAGTTGAAACTGCTCTTCCCTAGCAGCAGAGTTAGAAATTCCCCTAAATTTAAATGCAAAATTGTGCACCTATGTATCTCCATGGATTATTACAGTGCGCAAATGACTGCATAAACATGAGTGTAGTACCAACACTGTGTTCTACAAAACAGGCAAAGAACAGCTCTACTCAGCTCTACAAAGATCATCCTACCAACAGTGCACAAAGGAAAGAAACAGGAATGAAAATAATCTTTAGGTTTATGAAAAAGCCTGATTCCATTTTCCAGTGTTTGGATATGTATTACAAAAATTCGCCAATAAATCTGGGTCCTTGGGCCCCAGAGCATTTCCAGTATGAAAGTTGCCCCAACATCTTCACAGTCAGACACTTAGAGGTCCACTTACCAGAGAACTTCATGTTTAGGATCACAAGATAATTTGGTTATGTAAGACCTCGGGAGATCTCCAGTCCAACATCATGCTCAAAGCAGGGACAACTGTGAAATCAGACCCAGCTGTTTAGGGCTTCTTCCAGCCTGTCTTGAAATGACAACAGCAGGGTCTGCATAACCTCTTTGGACAGCCTGCTTCAATGCTTTACTGTCCTCACAGGGAAAAAAGTTTTTCCTTAAATGGAATCTGAACCTCTCTTTTATTTCTCATTCTCCTAATATGCACCAAATTTCAGTAGTAATTCATCAAATCTAGCTCTGTGCTGTAGACCCGCTTTAGTGAGGAAGTGGGATGGACAGACGGACATTTGCAGCCTTCTCAGAGCCATATATCTGTGAGATTTGAAGCATTTTAAGGACAGACTGTTGGTTTTCTTTGGCTTGCTTGATTCTACTTGGGAAACTCTGGAAAGCTTGAAGGGAGCTTAGGGTCCATCATTTCTTTTGTCTCTGAAGAACTAAATCCTACGCAAAACTTAGCAGGAACAAAATGAAAAAAACCCACCAATTATCACCAGAAATTGCTTCTTTTTTTCAAGTCTTCCAAGTATACTTTCTTAACAACCAAATTTTTTGTAATGCTTCTATTACTTCAAAGTTGTGGAGGGACTGACCTCTGTTTTGGACTCTGGAGAGATGGAAACTCAAGGACAAGAGGAAAAGGAGTGTATTAGTCATACATGCTGTTACTGCAGCCTTCGCCATACACGAGTCTCATGGATTTGGGCACTCAGCACCTTTCGGAGGCAGGCTGCTGGAGCAAAAAGCACATCTGAAGGAATTCATGTTGATTTTGAAAGACCAGACAACAACAAAGGAACCAAATCAGGCAAAAGAAAAAGGGCAACTCCGGCCAATATCTGCCACTAAATACAGCCCTTCACTTACCTCAGTGCATCTAATTCTAAGATACAGATTTCTGACTCCATCCATTCAGTTTAAAAGGGAAAGACCACACTAGCATAAGCAATGAAGAGTGGTCAAACACATAACTTAATGACAGTGTATAGAAGCCACTACAAAAAAGATAGGGGAGAATGAAACATTTGCGGTGTGGCTGAGTGGCTGATTTCTGTACCCAATCCACCAATATTTTCCAAGCATGGGCAGCTTTTCTTGAAATTAAAATAGAAAACACAAGCCCCATATCCCACAAAATTAAAAAAAAAATAAATAAAAAAAAATCCTGACAGTTTAGCAGTGAGATGGAACCAACCAAGCAAATCTGACTGCATGGCATTTTAGGAAAAGGACAGAAATAGCTGCAGCTATTAAAAGTGACATACTGCTGAAATCTTTTTGTGATTATGCTAAAAGTCGATCTGACTTCTTCATAGAACTCATAAATGCTTCCTGCTTCCCCAAATGAAAAAGCTACTTCACATATGCTCTCCTTCCTTAAAAATATGCCGAGTGGAGTTACTTCTAAGTGTCAGCTTTGTACTTTCCACTGCCTTGTTGAGACATTTTGAAAGAGGAAATTAATATATGAGGAAATACTCTAGAATAAATCTATGTAGTTGTTTTTTTTTATTGTTGTTGCTGCTGCTGACATTACATACGTTGTAGGAAAGCAGAACTCATCAAAGCTTCCAAACTCAGAGTCCTCCAAATCAGAGACTAAGATTGAAAGCAGTTTATTTGCACAACACTAGCATCTAAAGCTGTATTTCTCTACCTTTCCTTTCATGAAGTAACAGATATTTGAAGCTCACATCCAGATACCTCAGCCAAATTCAATAACCTCACTTCAGCTCCACAAGAAAGGAAACGCTTTGTAGCATCCTCAAGTCCCCTAGACCCACTCATTATTTCTTTCCTTTTTGTCTTCCATCCCTGCAGATCAGCTCTAATCTAAAAGCTAGAAAATCTGATACAAAAACAGTACTGTACTTTTGCTTATAGTCTCTGCTAAGAGGGAAGGTACAAAAGACCAGACTTTAAGTAGCCTGTTTAGAGCCTACCTGGAAATATGAGAAACACTATGGGCAGAGATGACTGTACTATATAAAAACTGGACAATGTACTACAGGTAGTTCTCCTAATTAATGCAGTGTAAGGTACAATTTTTCTTGTTGTTGTTCAGAGAAAAGATATATAAAGGACATATAAGCATTTTCTAAGAGAGTAAGACTGAGAAATAATACAATGCTCCTCTACCAATCAGTAGTACAGAAATGATCACATCCGAAGCCAGCTTCATGCACAGCATTAATCAATATAGGATTGAGCTCATGTTGAGCTCAATATCGTATCATCAATAATTCCGCCATACTAACAGTAGCTGAGAGAAACAGTGTGAACTACTGCTTAAAATTCTCTCACCAAACTGGGAGAGAGTCAATGTGATTTCCATGTCCTCGCTGGAATTCATTCCCTCTCTGGATACTGCCAAACCAACCCAACCCAACCAGGGCTGACTCATCCACAGGGCCTCATAAAGTAATTCTGAAAGTCTTGGTTTTTGCCTTTGGAATGCACTGCATTACTCCAAAAGTTTGTGATGGTTCAGCTAGGGGGACGAGGACATCCCTGACTTTTCCCTACAAGGAAATTCCTGGTCTGCATGCTACAGTATTAAAAACACACTCAGTTTATTCCTTGGTACCTAAGAAAAGCATTGGGCATTCATTCCTTCAGCAAATGATATCACCCTTCCACTTTGATTATGCTTCTGAGACAGTATTTTTTTTGCTTGCATAGGAAAACAAATGAACAAAGTGCCAATCCCTCACTCTTCCTTGCTTTCCCATTTCTAGTCTTGTGGTAAAGGCATGTATGATGAGCTATAGAGGAAAAAATCTGTGGGACTCCCAGCTAAAATACTGGCAGCACATCACTGGGTAAAAGAGAAATACAAAAATCTGAACAAGGGCAATAACAGAATGATTAGAAGAAAAGAAGTATTCCACAGGAGGAAAAAGTAGAAACCAGTAGGATTGCTTTGCTTAGAAAGGATTTGGTGGGATTTTATATGACAATTCACATGAATTAGTGAATAGGATAAACAAGTCCTGTTGGTCATTTTTTTCCCCTCGAAACTGATTAACTAAGACTGAACCCAGTACTTTTAGCACCACATATTGTAGACCTATGAAATTTTCTGCCACCTACACTGTATTAATGAGCCAACAATCTAATGTGAGATTAAATTGTGCAAGAATTTCTTAACAGTAACAATTTGTGACAACAGCTGGGATAAACACTTAGCGAATACATCATCCCTCAAATTCAAGGATGTTTTGCATATCTATGTCTACTGATGCCACCAGAACACCTGAGGTGAAATTTTTAGCAGAGAAATGGTTTCATAAGCCACTGAAGTCTATGGTTTCAAAGAAGGGACGTGTGGAAGTTCCTCTACAGTCACATCTGTAGATGTAAGCCCCACATTTTGGGGCTTACTAATAATACAGTAGGTTTATACTAACTGAATAACCGAATTCCAGACTTTGAGGTAAGAAAATCTTTTTTCTCATTTTCCATCTCAATCAGCACAAAGCCTCAACCTGTACAAGAGACAAGTCTCATACTTTTTGCTTCCCTCTTTATATAATGTGGGTCTCCTTGTCCAGTGTGAGATGCAGAGGATATTCCACATATCAGAAGCCTAATTATGATGATGATTCCAACATGATTCCAACTCCTAACAGACGCATCATGCAAATTATCTGTGGACAGCATGACCATGAAAATAAATATTTTCCACAAACACAAGAACTGATTTCATTTCACAGGAATATGATTAATCCAGGATGTATGTGAAAGCACAGTACCACATGTGTTTCTCAAAATACACAGGCTTTAAGTCTCCCGTACTAAAAAGCGAAACATGCAACTTAATGGGGGAATTAGACAGAAGCCCACCCAGGCCAAATCTTCAGCAATTACTTCGCCCTACGTATGTTTTTCTAATGGAAAATGTAGCCTGTCTCACTGCTTCCAATTTATTGAGTCATACCTCCCCTTGTTTGAGAGTACTGGCTTTTAAAACTAGGCACATTTTTAACTAACAGACTATTGTTATGCCTCTAGTCAGTCTCTCCTTTGTGCACTCAGTAGGTCTACACTGAATCTAGCAATTAACTCACAAAATCAGCCTAGTTCAAAGATTATTCTTCCCAAAACTGCAACGGGCAGTCTCTTCTCTTGAATATTTTGTTTAAAACATCAAGCTGTGTGTACATCCTAGAAGAATTTGAGCACAGGATCTAAGCTAAGATCTTAAGCGTTCTGAAAGAACACATCAGTCTGCTGAATATGATATCCAGAAAAATGCAAGTTCTCATTTCAAAGGTAATACACACACACACAAATATATATATATATAAATCTATATGGCATATTTTCTGAGCAGGCCTAGGCTCCTTGTGAAGTTGTTTTTCAGTATAGCAAATTAGAAAAACATGCCCAGAATTAAAGGTTACTTAATCGGGTTGAAGCAGTAACTTCAATTCCAGCAACTCCCTCCCACTATGTTACATCTGATAATGTACCAAAGTCCAAACAGAAACTTAGTTCAAAAAGATGTTTGGTCCTTGAATGTAAAATGACACTTAGCTTACACAATTAGCCAGGTAATACATATCCTTCCAAGAAAAGCAATTTTTACCACAGAATAATCTGCATTTTACTAATCTCTGATTGTTAAATTTTACTTGCTGAAACTTTTCCATATGGCTTTCTGAACGCCACTGTCCTGTATTTAATTACCACAAAAGGATATTAATAAAGAGGTTGGAAATTTGGCCCAAGTCCTGTTCCACAATTTGGACAGTTTGATGGAGAGAGAGCCAATGTCAATTGACATTTCTGTCAATATGAGGCTGTGCCACTTCACACAGAAAAGCAGTGGGAAAAGGAGAGTAAATAGACCTATGGAAATAAAACATCCACCTATTTTTGAACTGCTCATACACTTCCAAAACAGCATGGTCATAAAGTAGCATTGAGTGAAGTGAAATATTGGTTAGCTAGCACAAGGGGCAGTCAAATGGCAATTGGTGGAGTAATCCTTGTAATTGAGACAGTTTTTATCAAGCTGGAAGATGCACACCCAGAAATACACAGTGTAGTTAAGAATTTTGAAGGCAGAACATGATATTGAGCAGATCCAAGGCAAGGGTAGGCAGCTTGGAGTGCAGAGGATGCGAGGAAACTAACGTGGGTGGGAAAGCATATGTTGCTGTTTGGATGAGGAAGTGGTACACCACAGTTACTTCATAAGTGCAAGCGCTTTATAAACTAAATCTCTTAGGAACTGTTTTAAATAGACAAAGAATGACACGCAGTCCCTGACAAACTTGCAGTATTGTTCAAGAAGACTGGATTCCTTCTCAAAACATTGGGCTGCTGCTTGTACTTTTTCCAAAAATGCTTATTTTTAACCTCAACTTCTTCATATAAACACTGGGCAGATGCGCTGTGTAGTAAACTCTGTTTCGTCTACCATGAAATTAATGGCTTCCTCTGTCTTACCTGACAATGGAAAACATATTCTGGTGTGGTTTTCTTGAACTTCATGTTCCATACCAGGGCTACCCCATCAGGCTCATGTGGAGCATCTTCATTATTGTTATAAGATGCAACCATCAATTCAGGGTACTAAGAAAAAAAAAAAAAAAGAGAGAGAGAGAATGAAATAAACTGAATGATGAAGAAGGTATGCAAAATCAGATGAGAGAAAAATAATCTCACCCTACATATGGAATATCTGGTTTCAATTATAATACATGCTAGTTCAGTCACAGTATTTAGCTACATTTTGGTTTTATATTTTACTTGTCCCTGACGTCCTTAAAGCCCCTGCTCCTTGCTCTGTATCAGTTATTCTCACATACCACAAAGGCAATGTTATTTTCTGCATATAATTCTCAGAAAAGACAACTAACAGGATATCCATAAAGGGAAGTAAAGCAAGGAATTCAGCTGAAAGGAAAAATCTGAAAGTTTGAGCAACTGTAATGCATTTGCTTAACCATTTCTTAAGAATCATTGCCTTAATTGATTTTGATGGTAAAATCAATGTGAGGATAGCACTTGTTCTGAAACTCACAATTCTTCAGCTTCTCAGAAAACTATTCCTCCTAATTTCAATATGCACTCTTCCAATTCACTTATGCGTAGAAACAACTTGAACGCTATTTCAGATGATTCAAATAGCAAACAAATTTTGCTCAATTTTGCAAGATGGTGAGGTCATCTGCTAAAGCTCAGGGTGACATCCAATTCCACTGACTCAGTAAGAGTATTCCAATGAGCACTCTGAAATAGACTCATATTTTCTAGTGCACACATTATCCAATGATGTATATGAGTAGATATGCACCACACACATACGTATTTGCCCTGTGTGTGTATACACATACATATACATATACATACACATACACATATACATATACATATACATATACATATACATAATCTCATATATTTCCTGTATTTCTGACACCCCGTGCCAATGGTAACCCCTGTCCTTCCCTTTAAACAGTCCAAGTAGGGTAATGGACCTTGTGGCACATCTGGATAAGAGCACATGGATTCTGGCAGACCAGTGATATAGCAGCCCTGGTTTGTGGGACCTACATCCTCCTCTTGTAAACTAGGAATGCTTTCCTTCAAAATTTCCCAATGACAATTGCAAGTCATTGTCACTGTCTTTCCCAGGTAAGGTCCTGCCAAACCATTCATCACTTCATAGAGGAACAGCACAGCTGGTAGATGTAAAGGAAGTGGGACCAAGGAACTGCCAGCAATGCTGCTGGTAGCTATGAATTCGATCCACACCGGACATTTTAAAGATTGCAAACACTCTTTTCTATCATTACTAATGTGGCTTGATGCCCTCTGATCTCAAAATTCATTTGGAAGAAATAATGCATACAGCTGTTACTTCCTTCCCACTTTGGGTACATTTCCATGGATAATACATCATGGAGCTAATGATTGTTCTATTCAAGCTATCATTCCATGTAAGACCTGAATCAGATCCTGGAACCATGGGTAGAAGGACCAACAATGGTGTGGCCACCACAGCTGCCTCTTCCCCTTTTCGGAAGAAGGTGGCTCTGACTGGGGACACATCTATGTTCCACCAGAGCCTGGCTGGTGGCACTGCTTCTAAGGGCACCCAAATCTCTTCTATGAGACTTAGAACATACACCAGAGCAACTACCTTTTCTACCTCGTCCAGATCTCAGACACCCGAAGGTGGTTTGATCACACGCAGCCTGTAGGGACACAGTTGAAACATCCTGCCTTCCTCTGCTCCCATCCCCTCTGATATCTCTCTTTTCTCTCCCATGACAGAGATTATAAATTACTCCTGAACAGCGAGCTTAGCTTCTCCTTTGAACCTTCTCATTCTATATTGGCCCTGGTCCAAGGAAGCAGTATATGCAGAAGGCTTTTGACAGCACATCTCTTTTTTACCGAGCAGGTAAGGTATCATTTGGGCCAGCAGCTGAGCCCATGCTATTGAAGAGGCAGTGACCTCAGCAGGCAGAATCGCCAAGCCTTCACCAGCAGGAGACAGGACATGAACAGTCATGGATACCAGTTTATAGGCACTCTGGGGTTTGTTCATACTTCTGGAGAGTTTAGTGAGCATGTTCTGGTTGGCAGTGCATCTGGCCATAAACAAACAATGACTCAAGCCTTGCTGGTCTATATGTAGGTTTTGCAATCAAAGTTTATGCAACAGTCTGGAAATACAGTTTCAGGTTTACACAGACGTCAGGGTCATATCCAGCTGGGCAGCACCAAGAGGCTTTTTGACTCTGCAAGAATAGAGCCAAGTGTACCACCATAAATCCATCAGACTGCTCCAACAACTTGCATTTACAGCTGCTCAGTCCTTACTGGGCATCTGTATGTCCCAGGAAATTCCCCCATGGAAATGCTGCAGTGTGAAAAAGCATTCATAGTTACTGCCTGAGAATCAAGAGGACACAGCAAAGAAAACGCTGCATCTGTAGCTTTCCTGGCTTCAGGCAAGCTGTTAACCTCCTCAAAGACAAAGCAAGGTGATCCCATGCTCTGTTTATACTCATTCTGTCGGGCCTTTCCCTCAGTTCCCTGAAGAAGGATTGAGTCAATCTTCCCTTTGCTCCACAGAGAATCAAGGGGCTGTTAGTATGAATGATTACACATGTTTCGGACCGTATTTTACATGTGACTAGGAACTGAATAATTTGTTTCATCAATGCATCAAGCCTCTTTGTTTGATTAAGCTTTTATTCACCCCCAGGATGTTTTGCAGCAACACTTCTATCGCAGAACGTTGAGCAATGTATTCCGCAGTTCCCATGACTCTTGGAGCTGTCCTTTGGCACACTGGACACCGCCATGACCTGCAGTGTGTGTGAGAAGCAGAGCTAGTGGTCAGGTGAAAGGTCTCCAGCTGGCTCCAGCCCCAGCCACAATGCACACCTCAGGGCAAGTCAGCAAGGTCTGGTGCCTCCTCCCAGGCCACAGACGGCGCAGAGGAGCCCCAACACACAGAAGTTCCTTTAGGGTGACAGGGAGCTGAGTATGAGGAGTTAACAGAGGGGAAGGCAGGAGGGGCCACCCTGGAACAAAGAGGTGGGAAGCAGAACATGTCTGTGTGCCCCAGGGGCTGAGCAATTACATTTGGCAGTGCTCTTCTGAGGCGGCTTTTTTTTCTTGCTGCCCTGGGAATACAGTCAGAGCTGCCTGTTAGGAAAATATCAGATAAGAATTCCATGTAATTTCCAGCCCCTGAACAAGTGAACAACCTACGATAAGTGTTTCCTCAGGCTAATATTTGATTTCTGTGGAAATCCATATGTGCATATAGGCCACCCACATCACACCAGTGCGTACCTGTTCTTAAGCTGACATTTTGAATGATAGCAAAGGGATAGATCATTCATTTTGCACACAGGACATGAGCTGGGTATCACAGCAGCCTTTGCACACATGGAACAGTTTGCAGTGTGCTGCTGTGAGCACAGCCCCAGCCCCAGTCAGGCCTGCGTGGCCTCCTTCGTGCAGCCTGTGCTAAAAGCACCCAGAGTGATGGAAGCAGCCCCGTGGCCATTTTGAGAGGAAGGCAATAGAGTTGGACACAAGAATCACCACGTCCTGTACTGCTTATCCTCTCCCAAGTAAAAACACACCACAGGAACAAGTCTACATCCTCCTGGAGCAACTTCATTATATCTGTACAATGGATCCTGAAGCAGAGACTCCCTGGTTCCCTCCCAAAGAAAACCAGCTGCTTTTCTCCACTCCAGACTGACACTTAGCATCAGCATGACAGGGACTGAAGCATAGAGGATGAGGCAGATGGAGCGAAACTGGGACCATAAAATTTGACAGGACCTGTGGTGATCTGTACATACTAATCCCAGCTCTCCAACAGAGTAACTAATTAACCTGGTTTATCTGCCCTGCTGATATGGCTGTATTGGTTTGGGGAAGCTGAAGCAGCTCTCCAGTCAGTTTTAGTTTGCAATATGACAGTGCTTTGTGGTGCACAGAACTCGGATACCTTCCAGACACATTACTTTAGTGTGTGCCCTGGGCAGCTGCATTCTCCTCTTTCATAACTTGGAGAGAGGACCCAGAATTTTCACAAAGACCTCTTTTTGATCTTTTCCAATTGCTCAGACACTTCTGCACTTTGAGTTTTAGCACATAAAGAAATAAATTTGTATTCTTGTTTTCATTTTAATATATTATTATTTATAACTGCTTGTTAAAACAAAATGTTAATTATTTAGTTATTTTTCATCAATATAATTTTAATGCTTTTCTCCTAAAAGGAATTCCATGCGATGAAGGACTAAAGAGGAGGGAAAAAAGGGGGAGTAGGTAGCTTTTTTAACCTATAGTTTTAATACAAAGTCCTGACTTTGAAGATTAAACAGCATACATAGAAAAAAATGGGAAAAATTCACTGATGCCTGCTTCTCTTATAGAAAACATGTATGTACTCATTCTGTAAGAATGATGCTGGCCATATTTTTTTAGGGAGAGGTTGGAAGTCATATAGAAGCATATCTTCCAGCTTCACATCTTACCTGCAGAGACCAATCCATACAGGTGACAACACGATGCTTTGACCAATGCTCATCGTAGAACTGACGGTTAAAAGAAAGGTTGGCTCCTGCTTGAACATCTCTGTGAATTCAAACAAAGTGACACTTCTTGAAGTAACAGAGCTCAAATGCTCTTAAAATCAATGCAGAAGTTTCCAACTAATTTTTCTCAGACCTCTGGAGCAGTTTGCCGCCTTCAGTAATTGCTTTCACTAACAGTCTTGAAGGAATAATGACTTTGCTCCACGGAACAAATTTTATACATATTTCACCCAACCATATTTCTTAATTTCCACTGCATTCTTGCCTTCTCTAAGCAGGCTCTTTTGGGACACTGTGGGACACCCCTAACACCTTTGTCTCTCGGGACCAAGTCTGATCCTGGCATTCAGCATCTCCTTTTCTGAATCTTCGTGTCCAAGCTACAACCAAATCTCTCTTCTTTTTGTCTCTGCAAATCTTCAAGTTACAGCATCTCCTCCCAGCCACAGAGATGGCAGATGCCTTCTGGCACCACTGTGACTGGCTGAAGCTCAGTGCTGGTGTACCACTGCATTCAGTTGTCATGGGGCGATGCTCTGGAGCAGCCTCCTTTAACTGCAGCACAGCACATCTCCTGATTTGCCAAGAGGCTTCAGTGGATACACAGCTGCTGAAACCTAAATACTTCCTGTCAGATTAGCAAGTGTTGCTTCTTGCACTCCTTATCCATTGCTGAACGTGCAATGTGTCATCTTCTGTCTTATGTGTTTAGACTGCAGACACTTTGGGAGACTGTTATTTTCACCCACACAGTGCACAGCACAGTGCAATCTGTTATTGACCTGAAGCAGCAGTATCTGCAGAAATACTAGGATTAAAGCATACAGATGTACATCTCTTAAAGTACTCTTAAACTACATATACATTTCTATGTTTTGGTTATTATTAATCCAAAAACTGAACAAGACCAACAACAATCTGAGTAATACTTTAAAAGAAAGAAAACAAACAATGAAAACAGAGCAGTAAAGTATGAAACTGTTTTGCAAAATAATTTAGACTAATAAACTGACCCAAGTCTTCAAGGGGAGGTTTCTTAACTATACAAGGATTTAGTTTAGTTTCAAAATTAATGCTTCTTGACATTGGTATTCTTTTTATAAACTTGTTTTACAAAAGCGAGTAAAACCCAAACTGACCCATCTTTCTCTTCTAAGTCTCTGCCACTGTAGTCAAAGAATATGTCTGAATCTTCAGCCAAAGCTCGCTCAATGACACGTATTGTCCGGTCAAAAAATATCAAGAATTCTTCTGAATGGAGAACTTGCTGCTTTTCTTCTTCTGTCAGTTCTCTGGGAGGAGCTTGAAAAAATGAAAAGATGTGGTTAAGAGTCTGACATTTCATTCCTTTCCAAATGAATAAACATCTTCACTGAGCTTCTTTAGACATGAACGCTTGCTGTAGCACCGTCAGGGCAGAAATCAAAGCTTTGCACTTAAAATCATGACTAAGAATCTTTTAGTAGATCTAAACATGCTCCTGTATGTTACCAGAATGTAGAGCTTACATAGAAAAGATCCTATATCTTACATATTTATTATTCAGAAATGGAAAATACTTAAAGCCCCAGATAAAATAAACGCAGTGTTCCTATTTCAGGAAATTGCTGTGACTGACATTTAGGCAATACCTAGCTTGAAAAAGCAGAACACTTATGTAACGGGGGATCTGTCAGAGGAGCCAAAGATAAAGTAATCTGCTCAACTTATAGTACAGTTCTTTGTACTAAAAGGGCTCTCATAATCTCTCCCTTCTCCCAGTTTCTTCTTGGTATCACTGATAAATTTTGTCTTCGGGCTTTCGTGAAGCAATGAAGTAAATAACCAAAGACTCTCCCTGAGGCAGCAAAATCTAAAGTGACCAAACAAAATCCATTTTCTCTCAGGCAAAGCAATCCTAAGAGCCAGAGCGAAAAATACACTCTGCCTTGGCCAGGGCTGCCTGGGATGGGTGGGAGCTGCCTCGGGCAGGACAGCCCGGTCCCTGCAAGATAGAGCTGCTCCTTTCCTTTTGGCAGGGATGCCAACTCTTTCATTTCAGAAGGGTATTCTCAGCATGACCCTTCATCTGAAAATTTCAAGAAGCACCAGTTTCACTTCTCCATCAGTTTAATGACCTGTTGGTAAATTACAGTTAAAACGTGAGCATTTGAGGAAAGAAAGTTGGATGCTGTTATTGCTGCGGTGCAAAATTCTGTTCTCAATTACACCAGCAGGGTCATACTGATAATATAGCAAAGTTTTGTGTCAGTTATGCCTTTGCCAGCATGTGATTTTAAACAAGCATTTTAGTTGTATTTCAGAATCACTTATATTTCAAAAAATGCCATTAGCATCTGTACAGTTATACCAAACCAACTTAGTAACTGTGTCAAATTCCCAGCTTGGAAAGCTCTGTTGGCACCACAGGAGTTATGCTAACAGAGAACACTGTTCCAAATGCATGATTATGGACACAAACAGACAGCTTTACAGCAGAATTACAGAAGGGGATGTAGCCCTTGCTCACCATCCCATGCCCTGTGGCTCGTGCTGGGTTTTTTGCTGACAGCTGTCCAAAGAGGCATTTGCAGGTGTTTGCCTGGATACAAACCCACCACCAGCCCCAGGGGCAAGGATGGATCTGGAGGCACAGGAGGCAGGAGAAATACCATGGCCAGCAGTTGTGCAGTGCTCAGCTCCACGGTTTGCAAAGTATTTGCTTCTAGAGCACTCTCCCTTTTCAGCTCAGGAGAGGCTGTTATCATCACAATCAGGTTTGCCTAATCTGCTCAAAGCTTTTGCTCTAAAAGAGAAAATCTCCGTCTAAATTTAGAGGGAAAGAAAAATACGAAAGGTGGAGGAGCAATTTGGCACTCAGGAGACAAGCAGCTCAGAAGTTCAAACTTGAGCCCGGATGGTCTCCTATGGCCTCGGCTCTCTGCCTCCTGCCACCAGTTTCATGGTCCCTGCAGAGCTCCACACATCCAGGGACAATCTCTGTCCCCTGCATAGTCCCCCTGCGCAGCAGAGCAACTATTACCAAGGCAGGAGCACAATTTGCCTCTAAGTGCTTTAGACAGAAGCAATGCGTGTGGAAAAAAAAAAAGAGAATGACTAGCAAAAAGTACAGGTTGACCTATTGCAGCATCCACTACTGAACAGTAATTGGCACTAGGGGAACTTATCTAACAAGGAAGCCTGTAACAAGGCAATATCCCACTGTCACCACTAAAGCATCACTTTCTGAGAATCAAAGGCAAAAGCATTACAATGCAGCAAAACAGCATAAAAGGGGAGCAAATAACTGCAAATCCAACTAGAAAACTCATTTTAAACTGCTCCAAATGCTGAAAATTATTCACTAAATCAAACAGTCTCTACAGGTTAGATATATAAATTTATTATTCGGTCGTTTGCCCACCTGGACTGGTAAAGAAAATACAACAAAAAATCTATAGAAAGGTGATAAGCAAAAACTAAACAGCTTGGGAGCTGTGGGGTGTTCACAAGCAATGGAGACACAAATGATTGCAGTCCTACCTCAGCAAAATCTCCCTTGCAGTTAGCAGCAATCTGTGGGAGGCCAGCAGTCTATTTATTAAACCCTCTTCAGCATCAGCAACACCCTGGCTAAAGTTTGTAGGGCATAAATCAGCTTACCTCATCCACCCGACTGACACACCAGATGCCCCCTGGCGATATTAAGCTTCATATTTTAACCTTATTTTCTTCTTTCATTCATCTGCCTCTGAAGTTTTATTTGAGGCAATCTCTCCTTGCAAGAATGTTAACATCTTTACTATTTCCACTGTAAAACATTTCTATAACTACTGTAAATACATGGAGTAGAAGCGAAAAAAAACAACAACAGAACAACAACAACAACAAAACCAACCCAAAACATACAAGCTTGTTCTTTCAAATATGAAGATTTTCTGACCATTTATCTTACAGAGCTGCTTCCATTTTCTCCTTGTTCCTGTCTGTCCATTACCTTGAATAAAATAAAAAGAATCTATGTAATTTTCTGCAATTTCTCTTCCTATCTGGAGGCTTTCGGTTACTTTGATCTCAGCTTTCAAGAGACACAGACGCTCTTCAAGGAAAACTACTAGAAACATAAGTAGCTGATCAAAGTACTTCTTGTTTTGTTTTGTTACAGAGACCTATGTGATGTGACAGTATCTCCAGAAATTCTAGGGAAGAATACAGCATTTTCCATCAAGTATCTTCTCTACCTGGAGTTAAAACCAATCACACCACATCTAACCCTCCACGTAAAACAAAGCCCAGCACAATGCTTTGCTTCCCAGTGCTGGAAGTTACGTGCTCATTGCCTGACAAGCAATGGATGCTACCAGAAAGGACACCCCCCACTTGGAAAAAAAAACAATACAAAAGCATTTCCCTATATTGCTAGGAACTAAGCTAAAAAATGCTGCAGTCTTATACCTATCTGATAGTAGCAGGACAGTGGTAAATAAAGAGTTGTGATAACAGTGCAGGATCAAATTCACAAGCATTTATAAAACATGGTTTGAGTCTTCTGAGGGAACCAAGAAGATATTTAAAAAACAGAGAAAGACCCATATTTAAGTTCTATAGTAGAATATTCTTCTGCAACGTAAGCAATTGTAAAAAGCTGGCAAAATAAGTAAAATCCATTAAAGGCAAAAAAGAAAGTAAGACCAGCAAGAGTAAGGGAATGAAAGAAAGGGCGAACTAATAAAAACAGTAAAGCAGGAAGCAGCCTTGTTATGAGAGCAGAGATATAACGAGAGACAGAAGGAGATTAGCAAAACCCTTTCAAGAGCTGTGTTATTCCTTTCAGTGCACATTTAAATCCATGTAGATTTCAGATGTGCTGACTACTGAGCACAGCAGAAATGCAAGGTGTGAGAACCACGAGGTGCTGAGCAGTTCTCTGCAGCTCTTGGTCCTCGTCTCCTTGCAAGCCTCCTGTTTTTCTGGTGTCTCACTTTCATGTTAGGCTTGATATATGCTGTGTCCAAGTTTGATGGACGCTACCATGTGCGAGTTACATCAGGTTTAAAACACAAGTCCCTGCACTGTACAATTGCTGAATGGGAGATTTTAAGGCACATTTTGGAATTTTTCAGTGCTGGAAAAGCAGTGTTGGGAGCCCTGAATTCAGAGCTCCACTGGGCAGGCTTGCTCTCACTGCAGGGGCTTGTGGGCCTGCATCCTTGAGTACACCCGTGCTGAGCTACCATATGACAGATGGATGCCCCTGTACTAGCTGTATGATTGATGGCAGCAAAACTGTGGGATTGCAGGCTCTTATCTACACCAATAAGACTTCTATCGCTCCCTTCCTGATGCAGGGTCCGGTGAGAGCTGTACTGTCTCCCCACCTGCACCATGAGCACAGCACACACACACAGCCCTGTGCTCACGTCCAGGGAGGGCATGGCAGGTCTTTGAAGCTGCAGATCCCAGCTTCCCCCTTCACAGCCTTTCATGCCGGTTTTTGCGGATATATCCAGGGCTTCAGATAAATGCAGGTTGAGGCCCACTTTCAAGACCCAGCCCGTCCTGCTGTTCATGTGGTTTCTCCTTGACACAAAGAGGCGCCTGAGGTGGAGCTCCAGAGCTCTCTGGTGGTGGAAAGCCCCATCCCACCCGATGCCACAATTTGGGACCAGGCTCTTGTTTACGTGGTCAGGGGAGGCTGGGAACAGGCAAAGCCCAGCCCAGTTTGCCGGCAGGTATCCCACACTTGGCTCTTCCCAGCACAGCGTGAGACATGGGTGACAGCCGGCAGCCATGTGGAAAAAACATGGCGGGGTCTTGAGGCTTCATGTGCTTCCAGCAGCTCATCAGCCAGGTCCCCACCTCCCACCCCCACCATGTGGGGCTACTGCTCTGCCCTCCTTGCCCCAGGGTAATGGAGGGGTCATGCCAGATGAGCAGGTGTCTCGTGTGCCTTGCAGTGATACTGGGACAAGTCCAGCACTGGGCTCTGCCCTGCTCAGGGGTCTGCTGCACTGTCCCACCCAACCCTACAGAGCAACTGTGGGGAGTGCAGGGGAAAGATGAGGAAATTAACTGTGTAATAAATGTCTGCAGAATTAAATCGAACTACCTATAAACCACAGAGAGAAGAAAAAAAATCACATTTCCTCTTAAAATACCATTATAAAAATAGAGCACTCCTGTCCCGTTGGCTTGGGGAAAGGGACTGGGTCCAATCATTATTTTTCATATCGACCTATTTTTGAGTTATGTTCATGAAAGAATTGTCTGCCTCTCTCTCCCAACACTTCCCTTTCCCATGTTGTTTTTTTTTTTTTACACTCCTATAACTCAAAAAAGGCCATGCTGATTTTTTTAATCTGTTAAAAATGTGCTCCCTGAGCTGAAACCAAATTTCAGCCCAGAGCAAATTTTTACGGCTGGGTTATAAATCCCTGAAAAACAGGATTCATAATGGAAGTGCTGACACAGCCTTAACTACTATATAGCAGTGTGAATGGCGCCACTATAATATCTATTAGAGATTCTTTAAAAAGTTTGCAAAATATTGTCTTGCCTTGCAGAGGAAAAGAAGCCAGAGTACTTAATGCCAACATAAACATGCTTTTAACCCATTATGTGCTAATTTGCAGAAAAGCTATTAATTCTGAGTAGGCGCACAGAGTGCACTACCGACAGGAAATGTTCTTAACTCCTGTTTGACTTGTAACATGGTTTTAATCACTTCCATGAAACACAAATGATGGCTTCAAACTCTGAATGTTGCTCAGAACATGAGAAGGGTGATTACAACAGAGAGGAAAACAGGAATTTGTTGGCAAAAGGGCTGAAGCCAAAAGGGAAAGAGCTACACCAAACAATAAAAATGGGACTCCATTCACTGTCGACTTGGGAAGATTGCTTCATTTGACTCACAGAATTTAATGCTAGACACCAGCATGCCACTATTTAATCTCTGTCATGACATATACTACAGGTCAAGCTCACTTTCTATCAGGCAATGAACACCTTTTCTCCTTCCCTGAACTCAGTCAATTGTCATCACCTCACAGAGCTGGTTCAGCTAAACAAGCTGTCCCTTGCTTTTGCATTCTGCACTTTGTGTGTGAGGGATTGGTGCTGAACTAATTCTGCTCAGCTACCATTCCCATGGTCTGCTAGATAGGGAAGGGAAGCACGCCCCCCAAACTGACAGAAATAGAAGATGTTGGAGATGGTGCTTGGTCAGCAAAGTACGTAAAAAACTTGCTTGAAAGCCCAGGAAAAAGTAGAACAAATCAATTCTGCAGTGCATTTAGATTCTTGCTTCTTTTCTTCATACAGGAATTTGTGCTTTCTTCCCAGCTAGTGTTATTATTACGTGGAAATAAATGGGGATGGGATCAATTGTTAGCTGAATCCTATAGGGCCATTCAGCAACAAAGAACAGTGCATAACTGCAGTGATATCAGCTTTTATGGCTTCCTGTTGTCATTAGGAAAAGAGATACTGTGCTAGGCCACTGATTGCTAGAACTTATGTGTAAGCTGACCCCACAGTTTTAGGAGGAGAGATAATTTTGGGAAAAAATCAGTTTTTCTCTACTGCTGTGCCTCTTGTTTGTGTCTTTGCAGGCTCTTCTGTGACTCTTGTTTCTGCTGTCTCTGCTGCTCCTTTCTGCCCAGGCCATTGGTGAGTGTGGGAGGTGAATGAAGCAGAAAGATGTGAAGGGGACGGAGTGAGCTCCAACCTTCTCATTTCTCCATGACCCAAATGAACAATGGGTATCGTAGGATTTAGGAGCAGATGATTTCCATGATGCTCTTAAGAAGGAAGGAAGATTAATTCATAATCAAAACAGTATGGCTAGTACTGCAACTCACTCCTGTGCATGCAGACAGTAAAAGGCAGTCACTATACACCAGACTCCAGCTTTTCTGACACTGACATAAATCATGCAGATTCTCCTGGATGAGACAGAAGCATCCACTGCTTATTCACAGTCCCACAGTCAGTGATTTCATGGGCTTCTCTGTACAATAACTCTGCATTTTTTTCTATAATGAGTCTGTCTTGTGAAAAACAAAACCAAGGTCACAGTTTCATCCCGATAATGATCACTACTGCATGACGTGACTTAGGCCTTACCTGAGGAAGTAAGTTACCTTTCAATAAGGTGTACAGCATAATGAGCAAACCCGGCAACAAAAAGCTAAGAAATGTTGGACAAGAAATTAATTTCCTCTCATAGTGAATTTGCTGATTTTTCAGCCCTTTTCCAAAATTCCACACAAAAGTCAATACTCCAGTAAATTTCCAGATTGAGAAGACCAAAGAAATATTACATCCTTCTTCTGATTAGGAAAGTTAGAATGGGTCAAAGTAAATGGGAGGCACCTGGAGCACCTAGTGTGTCCAGAGCAGACAACCCACTTTGACACAAGAAAGAAGCTGTAACCTGAATTTCTGTTCCTTGTAACAATGGAGAATGTCTCAATCCAAAGACATAGCAAAACCAGGGACCGCCTGGCTTCAGTTTTAACCTTAAGTTCTCTGGGGAAAGCTCCCACACAACGTTTTGACAGTCTACATTTTCCACTGAAATGGTATTCTGCTGGAAGATTCCTGTCCCCACCAGGTTTAATTTTGCCCCTCTCGAGCAGACAGACAGTTATGGGCTCTAAGTACCTTTGAAGATCAACCAGCTCTCTAGAGCTGCTGGAATGCCCGGCATTCACATTTTAAATCTTTCACTTAAGTAGGCTGTTTAAACCAGAGGACAAGTAAGCACCAGTCCTGGAATCCAAAAATCTCTACTTTGGTTTCCAAATTATGAGGACACGTTGCTTCTGCTGAACAGCAGAAATCCTACGCTGGGTCACTGGGATACAGTTTTTTGCTTTTATGCCACTAATGTGGCCCTGAATCAATAAAACTTGTGACCATTTCATTCTTGCATTGTTCCCTATAAAAGAAGTACCTGTGGAGTAACTATTTGCTGAATCAAGTCCTTTAAAACTGTAACAAAACTATTTTTGTTTGTTCAAGTACCTTCTTTCGTTTCCTGCTTCTGGTCTTGATTTTCCGTTTCCAAGTCATCCTGTGCTTTTGGTTCCACCATTTCTTCATCATCTTCATCCTCTGAAAAAAAAAAACAACAATGAAAAGGAACTGTGAGATTCTCCACTTCAAGGGAAAGGGACACAATACATCTATCTTTTTTTACAATCATTATCTGTTACTATGTAGAGGTAAAGCAAAGAACACCATAAGTGAAAATGTTTACTTTATACTCAAAGTGCCCCTTTTGGGAACAGACCCCCAGACTGCAAGACAATCTTCTAACACAGGGCACCTGCCACTTGTGCTCCCTGTGGCAACTTCTCATCTCGGATGTCATCTGAATATCTCCTTGACCTTGGAGATGACTTCTTGGATGGCATGAGAACAGATGCAAACATGTTTCAGCCTGGTAGCTATTCCAAAGTTGGGACACCTGTTATCCAGACACCTCATTTCCAATTCAATTCTCAGCAGATTAATTTATCTTTTGACCTACAGGAAGGGGTTAAATAGAAATATGACCTCAGGTCAGATGCCACTGGTAACATCAGCATAACATACATCACCTGCTTCACGCATGTGATCCTTTAAATCCTGCCAACTTCCACTTGGAGGCAGTCCCGAGACGATCACTCTGTACTCCGATCGCCGGGACGATGCCATGCAAATAAGCATGGCACAGTTCTGAAAAGTCATCACCATCAACGAGGGGAACACAGCAACCGAAAGCAGTATTTGAAGCTTAAGAGCCATTCTTGCATTAATATGAATTTAATGAACACTAAAATTTGACACATGTCAGTTAGTACTGCCAGATGTTTTAATGACCTTTCCTGACCTATGCAAATGTCTCTCTCCCTTCCCCTCTCTCCCCACATTGACATGTTCTTGTTTTATTCAGAAGGGCAAACCATTCCTTTCTTTATGCCTGTCTGAAGTTACAGCAGTTCTGACTCTCAAACCAAAACATAATGCGTTAGAGCTGGAAAGTCAGACCCAGACCTCCTTACTTCTTCCCACCTTGAGCAATGCAGAGAGCCCAGGTCCTTCATTCAGCCCACTCACACTCTCTAGCGAGTACAAACACAGATTTCTAGATTCAGTGAGCTACTAACACTGAAAATAGAGGTGATACAAAAAGCAGGAGTCGCAGCAATTAACAGTGAGGACAGAGAAGTCTACGGGCTGTGCAAGGATTATTCCGGAGGGGTTCTGGAGCAAAGACATAGCATCAAGGCACAGTAAGTACTGGTGCACTGGGTGGGTCCACTGTGTGAGGGAACAACATTATCCTGGCCTCAGGCATTCAGCCATCAACAGAACTGTGGTAGGTCCTCTGGGGCTTTCTGAGCAACCCATCTGTCACCGTATGGCCCATCAGGACATGGCCTTCAGCAGGCTCACTCACTGCTCTAACACCAGCACATTAACAGTGGGTCTGGTGGCAGCAAGTGACTTTGTCATGATGCTCAAGCTGCTCAGCTACCAGCACCTTCTCCTGTGCAGGCTGGCTATGATCAGCCCCAGCTTCTCACAGAGATGTTGCCGCTGACAGGTCACATTCAGCCAACAGTAACACACAGCTGCATTTTGTTTTCAATAATCTAATAGGCACCGTTCTATTCCCATCACTTTGCCAACCCTGGGACTCCTCCCTGAGGCCTACAGAGTGCTGGCTGCTAGCTGACATCTCAGCTACAGAGCATGACTTAGCCACAAAACCAAGGAAGCATCTCAGCCTGGGCAGTATGCTTTTCCCTTTTGGGAAAATGATGAAATCTTGGCATAAGATCTGCCATCATTCCCCCTACTTATAGTGAGTTAAACATGGAAAGCTCAGAGAAAAGGGGAAAATAGGTACAACGTGCACTCACTTTGATTCCTCACTTGGCAATCATATTTCCCTAGGTACCCTATCTATTCCTTGAAAGAACTTTTAGTGAGCAAACCAGGGCATTTAAGTCAACGGAGTGCATACACTGCTCTGCCCATTGTCTGAAAGTTAGCTAGCATCTCACAGCACCAGCAGAGAGTCAGAGAATGTATCTCACCATGTGTACACACAGAGGGGTAAAAAGGTCCATCTGTTCTCAGCCTAGCAGGGATGGGTATGCACAGAGGAGAGACAGACATTCCCAGTTTCAAAGAACAGATGAGAAGTGTGAGAAGAAAGAGCTGTGACCTGCAGAGCAAGAAGGGAATACTGTGCTAACCACAGGTACGCATGCATACAGATAGGATCAGAACAGTGTACAGATATATGCACACAGACACACTTATGGTAGATACCTAAAGAAGCCAACTCCCACAGGAGTTTTGTGAGTCTTGCTTTATAAGTTCTCATTCCCTAGAGCACCAGCTCTCGGGGCTAGTTGTTTATTTATGGATATAAGCTTCCATTTTTAACCTGTTTCCAACCTGTCTGCTGGCACAGGGAAGTTTCAAAAGGTGAATGGTTTGAGAAAACAACAAAAAAACCTTAATACTTAAGTGAAAATCTTGTGATTTTTAAGGCAGCATGCTATGCTTTTCAATGCTTGCTTTGTAATTTGCTAACGCATAGGGACAATGTAGCAAATGTGAAACCTAAGAATCTCTTTTGCAGCAAGTTTTCAGGCTGTAATGAAGTAAATATATTCCTGTCCTGCAGAAGTTCTTGACCTCCCTGATTTTGTGTGCCAAATTGTTTGCCTGTCCATTGCTGTTCCTACTTCTAAAGCAGAGGACAGAAGGCTACAGTGCAGCTGGAGTGGGGGCTGTAGTGATACTTCAGCACCTATTAAGGTAGATCTTCTTTACTTCCCTTCTTTCCCCTTCTGGGAACAATCAAAACCAAGTTTCCCTAGATTTCCCTAGATTGCAGCAGGAAGAAGAACCAAAGGTTATTACAACACATGCCATGCCTTTTTGTCCAAAAGAACACACATCAATATATTGGTTTTACTGGGAAGGCAGTGCAAGAGCTTGTAGCAGGTTTGATACAGTTCAGATGTCATTTATTTACAGAGAAATGTATGCATATACAAAAGAAAAAGTTCAGCTAAAAGAATGATATATTTGTGAGCCAAATGCTAAAATGCTCGTGAATGCCAGAATTTGGATTGCCTGGGCACGATTAGCCCCCTCCGCTCCCCACGTGTAGGCATGATGACATCATTCTGGAATTTCCTCCCTTTTGAGTGCTTGGCCTTATTTTCTGGGTGCTCACAGGAGACACACAGAGTCTGAAATGAAGGGAAGCTGAGCTCAAGTGGGCCTGTGCTTTAGAATATAGCATAGAAATGCTATGCATACAAAAGCGTCCAGATCTCTCACTTCCAGTTTTGACTAATTGTTGCCATTCTGACATTTTTGCCCCTTTTCTATGCGCTTCAGCACTTTTGCGTGACTATGCTAATGTTGCACAGGATGCACCAGAGAAACAAAGGTTGGAAGGCAATCAGTATTCCATGTTCAGTGTAACATTTGGACATGAGTTATGAAGTCAGAACAGAGAGTGGAAGAAAACAAGAACTAGAAGGGTTAAAAAACTGACTTCCCACTGACTGGTAGAAAATGGAATCTCTTGAGGAAAAAAATCTCCACGTGTTATCATGTAATTAAAACTGTATCATCACAGACATTCAAAAGGGCTAACTAAGGATACCCAGAAAACCTGCCTTCTAGAATAACCAATGTTACTTGGCTTTGAAACCTGAATGTTTATTTGCCATTGTTTCTTTTCTTTTTTCTCTTTTCATATCATTCACTATTTAATGTTGATGTATATGCATGCTTGCACATGTTCATAGCACATACATTTGCGACTGTACATAAGGATAGTCATACATACAAGCAATTGACTCTGCATATTCATATACCTTACACAATGGGAAATGCTTTGGCATTCATTTTCCTGTCTTTTACTTAATGAGACAAAGATAACAGCGAGTGTACATTTACTGAAGAGTGTGTGAGCATCTACATGCTTAGCTGTTTCCACATACACCAGTTAGTCTGCATACGCCATAGCAGAAATTGTGCAGGGAAATGACGACAGCCCTATAGCTCTTGAATACAAATAGCCTTTCCCTATGTAAGAACATATCTGGTGTGAAGGAATTCACAGAAATGACTTTTCAACAGCTTACATAGCAGTAGTAAGAGTCTCCCAGTCGTATTTGGCAAATAGAGTTGCTACTTAGACCAGTAGTGCTACACTCGGTTCAGACGATCTAAATCAGAACCCAAATGTCTATTAAAGGAACCACATGAAAAAGAGCTAGTAATGAAGAAATGTATGGCTACTGTGTAACACTTCTTTGTAGATCTCAAAGGACTTCGCAAAGAGACCAGTTTATTATGCCCATTTACTATGCTGAGGCTGACGCATAGACCCACTCTCTCTGTAGGTCGCTCAGTAGAACAACAGTTGGGTGGAGAAGGAGGGCTGACTTCAGAGTTTCAGCTTAGAATCCTGCCCACTAAGGCCACCCTGCCTTTTACTGTAAATAAACCATTTCTCAATCAAAATGATCACTAAGTGCTTAGGTTAAACAAAACGTTTGTCTGCTGAAACTGGTGGAGCCTTATGTGGGATTAATACAGACCAACATCTCTGGACCAAATACCGTTTCTTCCAACTCAGAGCCTGATGACCCTCTGGGCTCTTGGAGCTGGCCAATTAGTCCTAACAGTGCTTTGTTTAACATAATGAGGTAAAAACAGAGTGCTTGTTCTCAACTTGTACTTAGCTTTGAACATTCTTGCTTCTGTTGCAGGCCAGAAGGTGGTCTCACATGTCTAAAAGGCTGTTTTTATCCCCCCACCTACAGAAGCTGCTCTAATAAAAAAGTATGACATCTTTCTATAAACCTGGTTTTGTTTAATCTGTACGTAAACTACTAGTTTTCAAATGCTGCCTAGCTCCTGTGAGTCTGGTCTTTTGCTTGCCCTCTGCAAGGATAGAACACCATTTTGCAATCCCAGAAAAAGAAGGGGGAAACCCTGCAAACATGTGGCTAACTCACTGGCACCTGCAGGGGAAAAGCACAAATGTGCTGAACCGAGCCAAGTGTTCACAGAGAGCACAGATATCCCAGGAAGTTGTGCCTCGCATTTGTACAGAGCCGGATTTATCACCACTTGGGCTTTGGGTTTAATGGCTTATGGGTTTAATTATTTAGATGAATATCATTGTACTTGGGTGCATATTTTATCTTTGTTGGTTGCCTGAATTTTGGATTCCCACTTTTAGGCAGTCAGCACAGGTTCTACTCAAATAGTTTACTAAACAGCTTGTTTTTGTTTCTGTTTTTTGAGTTTCTGTAATTACAAGCATCTGCTTTCTTAATATATGTGCTACCATTTAAACAGCAAGAAGCATGCTGTGCATTCTTCTTGGGATCAGGACTTCTATCTCCTCAAACCTGCACCTCTGAGATAGTTAATAAGCTGCAGCTTCTATTTATTGTTTTAAGTACTGACAGATATACTGAATTAGACTGATGGCTCTGCTTTTAAAAGCAAGACTTTTACTAAAGGTGTATCTTCAAAATAGCAACTAAAATAGCACCACAATCATATATTTTATTGTCTAAGTCACAGATATATGAGAAGGCAGCAGGTTATTATATGGGATTTTATATCAGCATCAGCACTCCCTCGGTGCATGAGAAAACTCGCTTGTGAATATGAGACATTCAATAAAATTGAGTGTCTTCACAAGAAGCAGACTTGATTTTGAAACTGTGAAATACTAGAAACTGTTGCATCACTTTTATATTTACAGCTGTTCAAATTCATTTTGCTGTTTCTGATATGAAAGAATTACACTGAGCAAGGACAAGCGCATCATGTTTACACTGACATAAGCCCGGATCAAACAAGTTGAACGTTGTTGGCGTTATGCTGAGAAAAAGTTAAAACACCGTCTTTCCTCATTGACTGAATATTTTCCAGCACTAGCAAAAATATGCAACAAGTAAGGAAACACAAACTTTTCAAAAATAGGACTGCTTGACATTTCACATTTTTGAAAATCTATGATTTGCAATCTGGCTGAATGGCCTATTTTCATATAATGTAATTTTTTGAAACACGTCCAGTTTTTCTCTTTCATCTTTTGACTGCTCTTTGAAGCACGAAGAGAATTAATTCATCAGTGGGTTCTGTTTGCAGAGTGGGATGTGAGACTGGACGTACACTGGGCACATGTTAGTCATCCCAGATGGAAATATTCTTGCATGCAGGCTCTTCTTGGCAATAGGCAGCTACCTCCTAAAATGTATTTCTGTTAGCCAAAGCAAGGAAGATTACTTACTGACGAATACTGAAAAAACAGAGGTGAAGAGATCCTAGCCTAAGCTCTGTGCAACATGCAACAAATTTCCGCTTAGAATTTCATGTCAGTCTGAACTTGAGAGCACACCGCATGAAAAATCATACACATGCAAGGTATCTCTGCCCAGTTTCCAGAAAGACTCCTAACTGAATAGAAAGAACATTAAAAAGTTCCAGGTCTATTTTCAGAATTCCCCATCCCTGATGTAACACTGATGTATCTTGTCCTTATGAACTAGTACAGACAGTTGTGTTTTCTACTGGCATTATATCTGCCATATGAAAAAAAGGGCTTTAGAAGAAAGGACAATATTGGATGAATGTATGTCTGGAACCACCTTATTGTCATGACACCCAAAGGACTTGAATGCATGTGACATTCCTCCTTTGGTTTCCATCTATACTATTCATTAATTAGAAAAACGGTCTACCTGTATCCTCTTTGTTCACAGTTCTTCAACAGTAAGAATAAATCACAGCACTATAAGAACGGCCTCGTTAGCATCTTCCAACTCCCTTGATTATCTTCTTTCACCTTGTTGTGGTATGTTACTTTCTTTGTGTATGTAAAAAAGAGGCTGTATATATTGATGGAATGCAGACTGTATGAGTAATAATTCTTTCACCAGATTCAAGTATAGTGACTGAATCTCCTTGAAGAAAATACCTTACCAAAATTTAACCACAAGATATGTATCAAATATATTATATATAGTGTTGGGCATTTATATATCACTGTAATGCAGAAGACTGGAGGACATTGTTTCTCTAGAATTAACACATTCAGCCTAACATCTTCTGTGGTTAGCACACCAGTCATAATACACCAGTTTTAAAAGTGCAGGACTAATAGAAAAGACTGTAGGTCTTATCGTTTCTTGCAAAATGACATTCTACTCATGTACCAGTCAGCCACATCCCAGAAGTGTTTTTCCCTTCTGCAATGCCAATCTCTGCAAAGGACCCATAAAAGGCAGGTGATACTACTGGGCATTATAACCAGTTCCCTAGAGTCCTCCTCTCAGGCTTCAGCTGTTCTTGTACCAGTGCAATGCAGGAAATATGTATTTCACATAGAAAACAAACACCATAGCCTGACAGACTGAGAGGAGTAATTTAGCTCAGAAAATTTATTTTGCCTACAGCATAGGCTGTGTCTGTATGGTTGCCACTTAAAAATTTGTCCCGAAATTTACTACACTTCCCTTTTAAAACAAGTACTCCATAAGTAGCTCTTACTTAACCTTTCTTTTTAAAGCTCTCCTTAACAATTACTGCATTCAATTACTCGTAGTTGGGGAATTCTCAGGTCTCCTCATATATGATTTCTCATAACCATCTCCTGGTCTAGGGTTTCACCACTTAGCTGCAGCTCCTGTGTCTCTTCCCAACTTGTGTCTGCAGTCAGATCTCTCCTTGGTACACTGCGAAGACAGATCTTATTTTTCCACTTTGTGACAAATGATAGACTCTCACAGCCAAATGGCAAGGAAATGTCACAGAATTTTGTTTTACTGTAGCATTTCACAAATGCTGATATTAAACTACCAAACTCTGTTCACATCTCTGATTGCAAACCTTCACACTAGTTCAAGTATTAAAATCAGTGCCTCAGAACGTAATCATTTCTTTTCTAATTAAAACGGAAAGCTGCCTCTGATTCTTCAGGGAAGCATTCTTCTAAACCAAGAAACTGATTTTCCAGTTACTTGGCCTGCTCACAGTTTTCAGTTGTGGTGAAAGTCTCAGAATTCAAAGTGTCCCTTGTTTTTAGTTTCTGGTCGGTCTAGACCAGACATGGATTTTTCTCTCCTCTTTTGGACCGTTGCAACATCACACTGATTGAAAGCATTTTTCAGTCCCCAGAGAACTAAACTGCAGAGAGCACCAATGGAGTCAACACCTCTTCAAGCTGATTCCCTTTTCTCCTCTCCTCCCTCCCCAAAGCTCATGTTGAATTCTATTGTGCTTGAAAATATTCCAGTTGGAAGATGTAGCACAAAAAGAAAAGTACAGAAGTTTCCTTTTCTTGGCCATGGTTGGGTCTTCAAATAAAAATGCCAACATGAAATAATGGCAGAGCAGCAGAAGCTTACAGCAGCATTTACAGGCTGCTAGATCCCAAACCAAATAGTATAAATTTAAAACATCCTGCTGGAGTATAGCTCCAATAGCGTTATCCATTAGGGAAAAAAGCAATAGGGACACTTCATTTGTGTGGACGAAGAGGGATTTGCTAAATCATGTAGATTTTCACAACCTCTGAAACCTGGAAGAGGTTGTTTATTCCTCAGGGAGCTGCTGGCAGAAATCATGCTGTGCCAGCAGCACAACAGGACTCCTGCCCTGGGGAAGGGCACCCAAACACGTGGCTGATCTTGTGGATTGGGCCAGCTCAAGTCATTTTCAAACCCTCAGATCATGTAATAGTGTTAAAGCACAAAAGCCTAAGTACGTTAATGAAAACCAGTCCCCACAACCTATGGCAGTAGTAGCAATTGTAAAACAAAAGCCGCTTTCATACTACACAAGCACACACGCGCAGATGATGTATCTGGTATTCACATGGTGCCTGATTTGCAGGTTGGTCACAGAAGATCACTGCCTCAGCTGGACACTAGATGCTTGAAACCTTAACTACATGGCAGACCAAGTGAAACCTATGGGATTTTTACTGCTAATGCAGAGGCTAGGACTTTGTAGACTCTGCAAGTCATCTCTCCTACTTTCTGTCATGCTTCTGCTTAAGTAGGATGACAAAATCTTGCCACTGTGGAGTAAATTAATTCTCTATTTCCATATTCTGACTTGGTCATTGAGGCCACACTAATACAAGTTAGGTCAAATGCTCAGCTGGTGCTGAGCTGAACTTCTCTCGGCATTGGCTCTCAAACATGGTAGGCCTTTAAGAGCTTCTCCCTTTATTTTTATGAATATGAAGTAACATTTTGGCCCCAAACCCTAAAATTAGTTGTATGGCTACATAGTTGTTCTCATGGCCATGGTTTAACTTCAGCTTTTCCACACATCTCTCTTGCTTTCTCTTTTCTAAGGCACTTAACAAACAAAAAGCAGTGCTTAAAGCATTTTCTCTGGTAACTTCAACATCTGAGAGCACAAATCTTTGCATTTATACACAAACCTCAACAGAGAATAGCAGAGACAAGAATGCTGATGTATTACAAGGATAATTGGAAAAAACAACTATATTCATAAACAACTACCACAGCAAACACACAAAAACTCCCTCTTTGTCTCCCTGACACAAACATACATACACTTTGCTCAGCACTTTAAAAATAACCATTAGTCATAGGGCAAATGCATTTTACATGAGCAAAGGTTTGTTCCAACATATGTCTTTAAAAAGGCAGGCAAAAAGCATTTTATTAAAATGTTAAAACTACAGAAGAGCAGCTGGGTGAAGGCACAATGATTTGTGTTATTATTATAACAGGCACCAAACGGACTCTGCTTAATTCGGTTTCCCACTGATGCTGTTTCACCTTAGTCACTGGTGTTAGCCCTGATTTGCATCAGCCTGTGTGAAAAAGGAATTCCCTCTGACAGTTTTGAACTTGCCATGTTTTAATTTCACCCTTTCTGTGCACACAGAAGCACGGAGGCTTCCTCCCCTGCTATCTATCTCAGTTTCAGGGATACCGAAGGCTGTCAGCAGGCAACACCTTTCAGCAGCAGGGAAACCAGGGTGCCCTAAGCAACTCCTAAAACAGCTGCGGATGGCGGAATAAAATCCTGGTCTCCAGCTTATGGCCAGACACCGCCTCCCCTGGGCGTATGATCAGAGATGCTGTGGAGGCTGCTGGGCCTCCCTCATTGAGAGCAGCTGCTCACCACACAGCCAGCCTCCCTGGGCCTGCTGCACCCCTTCCCAGCCCTTAGTCCCCCTCTCTGTAGTATGACAGTGGCTCTGGCCATTCCCAGCCCTCTTTCTGCTAGGCCCCATGCTTCAAAGCCTCCAGCCCCCACAAAGGAAGGCCTCTTCCTTCCTCCCAGCCTCTCTCCAGCCTCCATGGCATCAATCTTCCTGAGGCTGGCATCAAAAATCCCCTACTTGCAACTGCGCGGGTGGTGTGTGTAGACAGCCATCCCCACCTGCAGGTACCTGTTTGACACAGAAATGCCTTCTGATTTGGATTCCCAAGTTAATGCTTCAGGGTCTTTACAGAACTTGGGTCTTAATATTCTTATTTAAAAAAATGCAAAAAACAGCTCTCAATCCCCACAAGTCTCCATAGATTGCTAAGGTTAGAAAAGCCACCTCAGCCTGGAGGGCCAGTGATGCTTTTCTGCATGGTGTTCAGTTTTATCAGAACTGAGCAGGCAGACTGCATCTGCACTTGGAATAAGGGCAAGATGAAACTGCAGCTGGGCACTGCAATTTGCTTCCTTGTCTCCAGTTTACAGTTGTGATTCACCAGAAAAATCATTTCTGTGGCTACTTTATATCTTTCACACTAAGCAAAATGGATCTGTTGAAGTGCTGTACAAAAGGCTGTCTCTAAGGCAAAATATTCCCTTTTCTACCCAAACAGTGTAAAGGCAGCTTGCAGGAACACTCAGCTGCAGACATGGGTGTTAAGTCAAGAGAACCACATGAAAATAGAGATAATCACAGAACATCCTGAACTGGAAGTGATTCAGAAGGACCACCAAGTTTACCTCCTGCCACCACACAGGACTACCCAAAATGCAAACCATAAATTAAATACAGTAAACTGGGCTATACTGCCTCATAGTCTTTCACTTGGAGAAGCTTCTCTGCATACACTTAGGAAAGAAAAAAAGGAAAAAAAACACAAACCAAAACAAAAGAAAGAAGCAGCTGGATTCAGCTCCTACGTCCCTTCAGCTGTAAGACAAATCACAGCTGCAAAGTTTACATGTGTTAAGTGGGGATGCCACAAGCCAATCTGCAATGAGGTTGTCATCCTCATCTGAGGAAACACAATGTGCATACATGCCAATGAATTCACCGCAAGTGAAGCATTTGGCAGAGATAATTCAAAGCACGTTGTACTTCATGCGTTGACTATTCTATCTGGAGCTGATCGTGAAACCCAGAAATGCTGCAGCCATCAGAAAGGTGCAGCCTCACAAAACCTGTGCCTTTTATAAAATATAGCCACCGTCTTCATGGAAGGGGAGAGATTAGAAAAGGTAAGCTGAAGAGACAGTGCTAGAAGTATCACAGTGGCATGTTTTGACAGTTTATGAATAAAATGTTAGGGGTTTTCCATTAAAAAGCATTTCTCATTTTGTACTTTTAGCTTATTTTAAAACATGAAATGAAGAAATCAAAATTAAGAGATAGCATTTTTTTTTTGTTAAAACATGCTGCTACTGAGCAGACTGGAAAATAAGGCAACGCTTTATTTGAGGTGGAGTTTGAGTGTAGTCCTTCAAACTATGACAAAATTCTATTTTGAAATGTCACATTACACAACACTGCATGGAGAAGGGATTCCCAGCTCTAAGTGGTACCCAAGTGATACAGTCTTAGCTGAGGTAGGTTTTTTTTTGATCTGATATTAGAGCAACTCAGAAGTACACCCTGGGAACACACTACTGTGATGTGCCTCTTCTCCTCTGATCTGAGATTCCATCTCCTACAAATTGAGGCTAATCAATTCTTTTAGCTGGGACAAACTTCCATTACTAGGTGGCTCCGAGCAAAATTCACATCTTCCTGAGAAGATGATAACTGACACAGTTGACAAATATACATGGAGCACATATGAAACACAGCTCAGTACACCACACCCTCCCCAAATTAGGAGGGAATGTACAAATGGGCATTTATCACATTTATCACTTCTGAAGGCTGATCTTGCCTTTTTTCTTTTCTTTTTCATGCAGAACTCCAAATGAAGGGGACAAATGCATCAGGAAACCAGCAAAGTACAACCAAGCACAAATCTCTACCTATGTCCCTTGCATGGCAAAAGGAGAATCATCTATGCAAGTCTGATAAGCTTCTCTGAAACCATTGTTTTAGTTGCTGTACCGTTATACAGCTGGATAAAAACAAGAAAATCAGCACAGTGGAGGTGTTTGCTTTGGGGTTAGACACTGGGGATAATGCTAAATTCAGCAGCCACAGCAGAACAAACAGAAACTGTGAGCTTTCCATCACACTAATGAAAATTCATTCAAAAGGTGAAGTGAAATGTTCTTCGAGAAGGATAATTCACATAAGCTGTGCAATTCAAATGTTCGTGCCACCACAGCAGCTCCACAGCACCTCAGGATTTATGTTTTATTTCAGTTTTCATCGGACTGCTCATGAATGACCAGCGACAAAAGAGCATGTGTGCATTTTTCTTTTTCACAGGTCCCGTTAATGAGGACTCTGTTGCATTAAGACAGTCAAGACTGTCTCTGGCAAAACGTGTTGAACCAAGGTGTTTGCGCCTGCATAAAATTAAGCCACAAGTAAAGCACTTATTTCTGACAGCAGATTTATAATAGCAAAATCCCAGCAGGAATGAAGAGTTAGAAACCACCGCTATAACCTTTTTCATAAACTTCACCTTGATTTAGTATCTCAAACAAGTAGCAGGAAAGGCTAACAGCAGAGGTAATCCTATCATCTTTTCTCTGACAGCACCATTCCATCTTTTTTGACTTCCTCATGCTGCTAACATGAATTCAAATCATCTGTGTTTAAAGTTAAACGCAGTGATTGACAGATCTTTGTAGTCTCAGTCCGTACTGAAGATTATTCTAGATACCTATCAGTTATTACTACAAGCCCTGTCTGATATTCAATACCTACAGGGAAAATTGTTTTTAACGGTGTAATATCTGATCTATTTTGAAAGCTATTTTAAAATAAGAAACTAACTATAACCAGGTGGCTAAAATCCAGACAGGTTTTTTTATGGGTTGATTTCTGGAGGGAGAAGGTGGAAGATAACAGCAGAACTCTGTTATACTGCAGTAACAACCATGATTCAGAGCAAAACACAGACAAAAATGAAGCATTTTATTTTGATTCCATGACATCAATCTCTGAAAAAAACACCTATTCAAATAACATACGGCACAGCAAAGTTTATGGGTTTGTTCCTGTCTTTTAATACAGCCTCATGACAGCATGTGCTGCTATGAAGTTACTGCTGGCTTTCACAAACACAAGTCACGTCAGAGCCCAGCCACTATGCTGCAAAACTGGGATACTGCAACAGACCTCTGGGCACACATCTCCTGCTGGGACACAAACAGAAAACACAGCAGTGAATCAGTGAAGGGACAGTAGTACAGAAAAGCAGCAGAATATCCTCTTTAATTAGCAGCCCGTAAGCTCAGCACTGCCAACCCCACAGCTGTGATGCAGCTATCAAATACAAATTCAGTTCTTGATTACAGAGTTACAGGACAGGCTGGCTATAGGCAGAGGACAAAAAGTCAGTTAAGTAGGATAGCACTCCAGTGGTGCCACACTCACAGAGAAGAAAGTGGAAGTAGTGTCCTCATACATGGGCAGACCAGCCCCAGTGGAAGAGATGGAAGAACAGAGGGAGAGCTGTGCAATGTCAGCTGCAGCACCTCTGGTTCTCTGAGCCACCTCAAGGCAGGCTCATCCACGCCCTCAACTCATCCTTCCCCACCACTTGGTTTTGCATCTGTCACTGTCAGACTTTGAATCGCTTCTGGTTAACGACACCCTCACACAACTTTATTTTCCCTGCCTTGCTGAAACTGAATAACAGGAGAAGAAGTACGAGAGAAAAAGCACAAACAGAGGGCAGGACATTGCCCTCAAATTCCACCACTTTTCAGAGCTCCTACTAACATGCCTGAGATCACACCCAGATCTTCGTGAACCTCGATTAACTTTGTGCTCATGATTAACTGAATTTGAAACTGCAAGAGACAAAGACCTAACAGTGCTGCTCGGTTCAAAGAGTCTTTCCCAGTTTTGTGACTGGGATATGAAGAGCAAGCACAGTTAGTGTGTTTTGGCTGTAAATCATGGTAGGAAAAAATAAACACAAGTGGGGAATGGAGCTTGTGTGTCTTGGGCTAGATGGGGTGGTTCGGGCTGCTGAATTCCTGGTGGTTTTCTCAAGATTTCATTTATCCCCTCTGTATGCTTCGCAATGAAAAATAAGTACCAAAGAGATGAAAATACAGACTTTTTAAAACCAACCTCAGTGCCCTAAAATCAAAGGCAGTAAATGCATCAGTAAATGCAGCAGACATTTGGCTAAATCTGAAAGTCATGAAGATGGGCATATTCCATCAGCAGAACTGACAGCTAAAAATAAGCTCACATAGCAATGTGAACAGAAGTTCCTTTTTCCTGCACCGGACAAATAAAATCTGATTGATTATAGCATTCTCAGTTTTGCAGTGCTACATTACATGGGAGCCTGAAAGAGGATGATGATTTAAATAAAAAAGATCCTCCTCTGTTTGTCAAGTTGTCATTTTTCCATCTGCAAATAATGAAATATAAACTATTCTGAAAGGGAGAGAGATGGAGGGGAATGTGTTCCACGGATCTGTGGAGAACCACATAGAAACATATACAGAAAAAGAAGCTGCAGCACGGAGCACTTCCTGACCTCCTCTTGGCTACAAGTCTAAAAGAAGTCTCCAAGGCAAGAAGCATGAAAGAGCTTAAACAAGAAACCCTTCAGAAGTACAGCTCTTTGCTGCATGAATACCACAACACAGGGAAAATCTGCTGTGTAGGAGTACAGTCCTCCCACTTGAAAAGAGCTGGTAATGCCATCATGTCACGGAAAGATTTTCTTCATGGCTTTTGTGCATTGAAGGCATTAGCAAAGTGGAAAAAGTGTGAGCTGACAATTGTGCGAAAAGAAGGGTTTCTTAATTACACTGTAAAATATGTATCATTTAAAGATGCAGTAGTGGTAAAAATACGTGTCGTCCCATAGAAGTGGATCAAAAATCAGTGCAGGTTAATCTAGCAGACATTTTCACTGGGTAAGGGTCTCAGGAGCTCTTTACAAATATCAAGGAGATGGCACATTCATCAGTGGAACATAAATAGTCCTGCCGCTCTAGTTCCCTTCTGCAGTATTTGCTCTCTGTCTGGACCCCTGCTACAAGTTAGTCCACAGCTCAGCATTTAGCCTAATTTGGCTTCTGTTGTCCCATTTGTTCACCATTTCCACTTCACTTGCGGCAAACTGCAAGTTAACAGTTAACCAGTGTGGACAATAAGGCTTTCAGGCTTGAGTTCTGGCTCAAATTGTGCACCCTCACGACAACATACACAGCCCAAGTGTCAGAGACAAGAATTGAAACCTGGGCTCTGTATTTTGATCTGATGTCTTACACAGGAGGTTGCGTGACTGAATTAAGGTCTTAAGCATCAGGAATGCAAAAAAGATTTCCCAGCATTTGAACCAGTACCACTGCTTGCAGACTACAGCAGGACAATGCCAGCTTTGCTATTTAGTGCCTTCCTGGGTATGCTGAATATGAACATATTCATTCATACTATTTCTTTCTGTTACACATGGATTCATCACTGCACATCATTTTTCAATTCCAGTTGGTGTAGCAGTCATCCCACTGAGCCTGCCTACCACTATTAGAACCAAAGAATATTCCTCACAAATGACACAGACCACTTACAGGGTAAAAAGTCTTAACATGAAATAAATGGCAGAGATACATTTTGCTCCCTGTCCTCCTCATGGAATTCAGAATCAAAGGCCAGACTTATCTTTTTACCCTATCCCTGGAAAACTCTAAGTGGCATTATTCTCCTTCTCCCTGATGATGATCCAAAGAGCGTTTTCGTCCAGTGTCACTTTATAATTCAGGAAACTTCTTTTTCTTTTCCTTCTTTTGCCTTGGAAGTCCACTGCAATTTATCTAAAGCATGATTTTGGTCTCATGATACGTCTGTACAATGTCTTGTGCATGTGCAAGCATAAACATGAACGCTCAAACACAGTGCTAACATGCACCGATGTAGCTCAGCATTTCACCTTGCTTTGGGCTATTCTTTAAAAGAACAGCCATCAGAGCCTTGAAGTGCAGCAGTAACAAGCTGTTTCCAACACGCTTTGTGCTTTGTTTCCAGACGAGGTGTGGTGGGTGCACAAGGGATACTTAATCATAAAAATGCTGAATATTTAAGCCCTCTCCCTGTTCCACCACCCCCATTTAAATCAGCAGTGCAGTTGGAATGAAATACAACTCGGCTTTCAAACATTTTCGTATTTAATTTAATTTACTTGTAGAATGATAGCCGAACTCAAAACAGATTTTACCCCTTTTCTCCTGGATGGGGAAATAGAGATGACCAAGTTCCCTTTGAACTTAGTTTAGAATGCTTTTTTTCTTTTTTTCCTATTAACTAAAAACAAACAAAAGGATGCAATTATTGAAGAGGTCCGTAGTCTACTTCCAGTATAGAACTGCAATAAAATGGGATGAAGAAGTAAGTCTCTCTAAAGCCTAAGGGACAGGTGTTTCACTACTTGACACAAAGGTTGGCTGTCTCACAAAGGCAATAAGGTATTGAATTAGTCCAACTCTTAGAAGTAACGTTTCCCTACAAAAGCTAAGGTGCATCTATGCTTTCACTGGTAGGGACTGTGATTTTTTGAGTGTCTTCAAGAATCAACCGTATATTTAAGAAGTAGGCATGGGTATAGATCATGAACGGTCATGCTGAGAGTTTCACCTACTCATCCCCTGCATGCATTGGTACCACTGGAACTCAGGGACGAATTACACAAAGATAATACTCAATTACCTATTTTGGGAAAGACACAAGTGAAGGGGAATGGATATTGATAACAAAATCACAATTATTGCTGGTCTCAATGATAAAACTTGACAGTGAGATATTTATAACACTTTGTAAAGGGAATATTGAACTGTTTTTGGAGTGATCTTTCAGTGGAATGGAAGAATTATGAGGTTGTGGACGCAAGGCGTGCAGTTCACTTGAGGAAAAGCACTGCCTCAGTCCAGCTCGGACCAGAGAACGCTGGCAAGCTCCTATGTGTGAACCCACACAGCCAACAGCTCTGTGCAAAAGCAGTAATGTGTGATCTCCACAGATGTCAATCTCACCTCCTTCATAAACATTCATTTCATTTTCATGCTCTTTTTCTTTAATCTTTTTATTATTATTATTATTTTTCATTTTTTTAAATGTCTGGTTTTGATGAATATCCCAGAGTTGAGATGTTTCTCCCAAGTTTACAGGAGAAACCATTCCAACATCTTTTTTTTTTTTTTCTTTTTTTTTTTTTTCTTTCTGGAAATTCCACTAAAAACAAAACAAAACAAAACAAAAAAACCCAACCAACCTTGTCACTCTCATATTTCCACATTATTCAGGTTTCATTCAAGTCATTTTGCTGTTTGCCCATGTTTTTGTTTCATGGCTTCACTTAAGCCCAAAAAAATATTAGAGGAAAATAATGAGAAGGTGACCTCCAGAGCTCTCATCCAACCTTAACCACTCTGTAATTCTGTGAAAACTGACTGAAAATGAAGTTAACTGGGTGTTCAAAAATACGACTTGTTTGAAATCTGGACAGAAGTTGAACCTGTGGGATTTTTTATTTGAACATTCCTATTACCGGCACTTACTAATAAAATGCTAAACGCGTCTCTGAACAAACAATTCACCTCACGGTGTTTCTTGCTGAGGTTTCTGTCTCACTTCTTTTTTTAATAGACCAACATCCTCTGACCAGCGTGGCAGCAGTTTGTATCTAGTAGGGGGGGAGTGGGAAGGGCTATTCTTTTAATGCTGCAAGATCTTCCAGAGCCTACTATAATGAAACACATCTAAAACCTCCTTCTACATTTCATTTCCATTCAGAAAATGTTTTTAAGCAAGGCTCCGCTTCACACCTCTCTCATCAATTCAGTGAGTGTAAGTTCAGGCACGAAGCCAGCCTTACTTCTGAAAGTCTCAGTCCTGCAAATCAGCTCACTCTCAGTTCTCGTCTGATGCCCGAAAGGACCCAGCTTCTCCTGAGAAGTGCTTTACAATTCAAAAGTCAGAGTGAACCGTTTTCTGTTCAGAAAACTTTGCTCTGGCCTCACTAGCAGACCCAGACTTTCTGTGTGCACAGGAATGCAATAAACAGACAGGGAGTAAAAGATCTGCGAGGAAAATCCTTCAGAAATCAAAGGGTCATAATATACCACTTAGAGTATTTTGTGGATTAAATTACTGAATAATAATGAAAGATGAGAGATTAATGGCAACCTGGTCCAAAGCTTTCTATTTATACTCAGGCCAAATAAAATGGTGGGCAGGTGCACTGTGTCTCTTACTCAATAGAAGACTTCTGTACGCCCCTCACTTTTCAATCCCATTACAGTTATTACGGATGCTTTTGTAAAAAGACAAAAAATATTTCCCAGAGTTAATGACAAATATATTTTATCTTTAGCATTTACTTCCATCAAGTACACTTTGTTGGCAGTACTATCAAACAATGCAGGGCAAAGAAATCTCAACCCATTTGAAGCAGAGTTCCATCTAAAATGACTTTCATCTTTGTTAAGAGGAAATTCAGACAGACTACTAAAATATTATTTTTCTTCCAGGCACATAACAGTCATCTGAGATTTTTTTTTTCACTTTACCAAGAATTTCGGGAATTTTGATTTTGTTTTCTGTTTTGCCTCTTCAGCTCCATTTGAAACTTGCCTGAACAAAAGGGTCTAAAACAACAGCAAAGCGCTTCTAGAGAAAATAAAACATGCATTTCCTGCCTACAAGTCTTGTCTAAAAGCTCGCCTGTAAATAAGTCTGCATTAATAACTTCTACAGCTCCTGTTCCAAAAGCTCTTCCACTCTTCCACAAGTTTGCGTTGCACATTTGTGCTCTGTCATGCTACTTGTTCGGTAACAAATAGCTAAGCCTGAACAAACCGATTTTCTGGCAAAAAGAATGCTCATTTGCAAAGTCTCTCAAAACCACACACACAGAAAAAGATGCTTTGTTAGAAATTTATGGTTTCAGATATCTATTTTATTTCCCTGAAATTAAGGCTCTTCATGATAAGGAGCCACACAAAACAACATCGGTGAAGATCAGAAGACCGCCCGCATTGGACCTTCCAAGCTAAATCTTAAACAGAGCATGTATTGCAGTGTTCAAGTCACTAGGAAGAGTAACAACTGGGGATAGGTATGATACAAAGAAAGGATCTTAGGGAGCTTTCCTTTCAGTGGATTAAATTCTGTTTAATGAAGGACTTTCAAGAAGGAACTGCTAACTGACAGCTGTCCACCAGAGTATACAAAGTAAGGAGGTGACTTAAACTACTAATAGATCAAAAGCATACACTAACAGCCAGCATATATACACCGAAGCATTAAGTGACTAGGAAAGGCACAAAGAGTAACAGAAGTTTAACTGAAAACTGGGTTGTTGACGAATTTTGCTAAAATGAGGCTTTATCAGGACACCTGTGATTTCATACTCTGTGTGCATTTAGCGATTCATTTGGAAGAGATCTACAGGAAACACAGCAGACATGCCTGCAAAGTGAAGCACTGTAGAGAGGAACACAGCTTAAACCACTAAAAAGTGTGGGAGGAAAGGAAAGAATGGGAGCTCAGCTCTACAGTCCTTCTTTTAGGCCAAACCCCAGAAAATCAACCAGAAAGGCTGAATGCTCAGCACTTTGGGTAACCAGGCTATTTGTTTAAGTGCCTATGCTCTGATTTATGAGCTCTTTGTAAGTCCTTAAGCACAAAAGCAGAGGGTTAATATTCCAGAAGTGCTCCGTTTTCAATTAGAATAAAATTAGGTATGAATCTATGTTGCAAAGAAGATATTTTGAAGACCTCAATACCTAGCAGGTCTCAGTACAGCCACCCAGGTCTCACTACAGCCACCCCGAGGCTTACAGAGAATAAGTAGAAAGTCTTCTTAGATATAAATAAGGCATAAATGAATTAACAGAGATGACCCTAGCACTCTGTCCATGACAGTGGAACAACCAACTATTGCTCCTGCTGCCTCTAGATGCACTAAGCAGTACTTGCTCCATCACAGTGGACCCTTCACCTCCAGTCTTACAAACGTGGAGTTTTAGCAATTCTTATTTCAATGCAAAGCTGTCGTCACTGTGTGAGTCGGATGGGCTGCAGAAGATGCCCATGTCAGAGGTGCACCAAATGGGCAGCTCTTCCCCAAATCTGGGACAAACCTGGACCATCCTAACTGTGTGAACCTGGGGTCTTTTGGACACTCATCCCATCCCCAAATCTGAGGCGATTTCAAAGCATGTGGCACTGCTCTCAGGGCACGCCTGAGATGAGAGCGTATCGCCATTCCCCCAAAGACCGCTTTCTAAACAAGTACGCTGCTGAAAGAAATCTTGGGGAGGGTGGAGAAAGGAACTGAGGGGAATAAAAAAAAGATGAGGGGAATTGACTAAAACCAACCTAAGGAATATTTTTCTTATTCCAGCATGAAATGTTGACAGAATTAAATGTGGGATTAAAAAAAACAACCTTCTAACGCACAGTTTCATGTTACCTCCGCAAGAGTTTTGATTCCACTTATGAGACTTCCCGAATGAAAATGCTGGCTAGGTGCCTGCCTCAAAAATACATTTTTCCTCAGAAGAGTTGATTTGCCAGTTGTCAATGCCATTTCTTTGCTAGCCAGCAAAATATGTTCATACTCACAGCAGGCAATTACCATTCTTTTCTCTACTGGTAAGGGGCATGACTTCACTTCTAGGTCTAAGATCCCTGGATCCTTTCCTTATTACACAGTCTAGTTCGCCAGCATAATTAACCCTTCAAGCAAATGGAACGATTATTTCCTTTCTTTTTAAAGCGAGTTTAAATGGTTTCATCTGAGGATGGTTTTGTAAACAGACGAATCTGTTCTACACATTTGCAGCCTGTTCCAAGGGGCATCAGTTGCTGGGAATGCCATCGGAGCCGAGCTGCCTCACACCATGGTCTGAAAACTGTGGTTACAGTCAGCTCTCAGAAAACAAAAACACCGGGGATCGCTTCCAAAACTTCTTGAAGTTAATGGGAGCCTTTTAATTAGTTTCAGTGTCTTTGGGGAAGGTCCTCAGGGCAAATATTCCTTTTTGAAACTTGTTCTCCAACTCATGGGGCCAGGAGGTGGTATTTTTCATGCATACACAACAGTGCTACAAATGCTCCCAAATGCTTTTATTACAAGACCCAAATCAGAGAGAAAGAGAAAGGGAAAAAAAAAACAAAAAGGTGTCTCTGGAATAAGAATATAATCTACTTTATCTGACAGGAGCAAGAAGATTCCAGCAAACACCAAATGCAACGGCACGAACAGATCTGGGTGATTCATTCACAGAGAACAGACAGGACAAATTATTTTTAGTGTTCTCATCTGTGCAACCAAAGGATAACATCCCAACCTCTGAAAGGTGTCACAGGATAAGAAAAAGTCAGGGTCCTTATATAAAAGCAGCTGTGAATTCAGCTGTACAAATCAGCTTCTTTAAAAATGCTGGGCAAGGAGGTTTGCTAAGGCTGGTTTGATCCTTCACAGCAATTTTCTTTCTAGAATACAAGGGCTGCGTCTTGCCTGGTCTGACAGGGGGATGATCTCTTCTGCCACTGAGCAGCATATCCCTCTTCTAGAGACAGGGAGATGGGATACGCACTGTTATTCACACAGCACAGCTCCTTGCTCAAACAAGTGAAATTAACAGATTTATCCCACATTTACACCAGAAAACGTGGAATCAGAATCTGAATGATAGTACGTGGGGTGCAACTTTCTAGCCCAAATACTGTCTTGAACCAGAGTTATCCAGAACAACCTGTCTGTATCAGAAAATGCAGACAGTTTCTTAAGGGTTACATTTCCTTTTCACATACTCCTACATCAAAACCATATTGCAGCATAGCCCAGGATTCAAACATGTTCTACAAAAACAGGCAGCATAGCTCTGATATTGAACTCCAGCCCAGTTTTAATTGACTGCCAGTGCTCAGCCACTTCCTAAAGCGCCAGATAGCCAATATCGGCATTGTAATTCCTAAATGTGTGCTTCTCTCAGCTGGAGACCAAATCTAAGGCTTTCAGCTTGCTTTCTGAAATATAAACATGATACCTCAACTCCTGCAATGGACCCCCACCTCAGGACACCTTTCTGAAAGGGAAAAACATAGCAGGGGTGGCAGGCAGGCAGGCGCTTATTAAGAGGATATCCCTGAAGTATAAACAACCCAATGTTTTCATCATTCACTGACAAATAATTTACAGTGCTGCTAGTGAAATCCCTTAGAAACCTCTTCAGGCACTGGCAACAGGTTAGACTGATAAGTATTTTTAATTAATGCCACTGCAATCACACATTTCTTATGCTTAGGTAGGTATTTTCATGCCAACAGTTAATAGCAAAATGGCTTTCAGTGCATGCCACAGTTCCCGAAAACATGAGTCTGCAAAACAGCATTAGCCTTGTGCAAGAGAAATGTTTCATGACGTGAATTCAGGTGAACACCACACATCATACAGCGCTCAGGCCAGGACTGGTTTACAGCACACGGATGTTTTTCCTAGCAAGGCGTGCAAGGGCAGCTTTGCAAACATTTCTAGGCTCACTATGCCAGGCAGTGGGGATGGAGGAAGTCAGCTCATGAAGAAAACTGGGAGCTCATGCACCCATCCTTTCTTCAAATTGCTACGCCCTGTTTTGAACGTCTGTATTTCCGTAATTCTGTGATACTCACTATTGCTTCCAAAGAACTTCTGAGAAAATACTTCCTCTGCAGAACCCTCTCAGACAAGCTGCCAATGACATCCCATCCCTTCTGTTAAAGTCAGAGGCCAGGGATTTAAACTGAGGTCTGCAGGGCCCTCAGCTTGGTAGCAGCAGCTCGCAACAAGCAGCAACACCAGATTTGTTTATTTATAGCAGAGGCTGGGAGGTTTTAAAAGTGCAGTGAAAAATATAATGTCACTTCCTGAGGCATAAGGATGTACAAAACATGTTTTCCAGCCAGAGCATGCGGATCTGGTAGCAGTGATGAGGTTGCCCCCTCCACTCCCCCCCCGGGAAACTCACTTAAAGGAAAGCTCGAGTTCCAGCCCTGGCTCCCAGTGCAGGGGGAGGGGGATTTGGTAATTATTTCTCTTGTTCATTATAGCGTCTCGTGCCTGCAAAGCTCAGAGAATACTGGCACCATCCCAAAATATCTCCAGCGCTAATACACCATCACAAAGAACCAGAGTGCAATGATGCATCATCACCTCCCCACACAGCAGCATGACATGAACATCACTGGAGAACAAGACAGTGACTTTATCACTGAGTAATTTAATTGATGTCTTGAGCTCTAAATAGCCACTTCCTTCACCTCCTCAGCTGAATCCCTTCTTCTAAGGATGTCATCCACACTAAACTAGCACTTACTGTTGTGATACTGATTGATGCTTCCTGGCAGCGAGTAACAGGATAGAGCGCTAGTGAAAGTTCATTAACTCTAAGCTAATGCATTTCACAAGAGACAACAAACTGAATCACTAGGGGAGGGAGAATAGCTTTGTTTAACAGAAGATGATCTATAAAACAACAGGAATACCCATAAGCCAAATGAACAAAAGGGTGGAAGAGAGGAAGATGGAAGAAGCTAGAAGAATGGCTGAGGATAGAACTTGTGAGCATAGGACCTGTAATATAAAAAAACCACACAAACAAACAAACCCCACACAGATCCAGGCTCCTGTAGTGTTAAGCAGACAAAGCAGGATCTCTACTCCAACAGATGCCTAGAATGATTGCTTGTTTTACTCTTTTTTTTTTTTTTTTTTTTTTTTTTGGTGGGAGGAAATAGATATGAAGAAGCTGGAGATAGAACTGGACGTTAAACCAAATCAGCTTCTGTCTGCTTCACATATCATGGCTCAGATGACCTTGCTTGGTCTACAGCAGTTTCAAGATAACTCTGAAGACCAGGCTCAGGCTGCAGAGCAGCTGGGATCCCATCTCACAGTTGCAGCAAGCTATGGGAGGCAGGTTCATCCGTGAGCATAAATGCTGATGGAGCCACTTGTGCACTCTGCATTTCCCACCCTTCCTTTCTTCTTTCAGCTCCAAAACTCGATTCTCTGCTCATGCCTACAGGGAAGAGCTGTGCAGTGCCTTGGAGCCACACTGTCTCTTTGTGAGTTTGTTCCCTACAGCCTGTCCTCAAACACCTGGTCAAAAGGCTTCAGGGAGCCATGGCAAAAAGCCAGACTTGTGACTTACTCACAAGGTAGCATTGCATAACAAGACAGGGGCTCTTAAATCTCCTGGAGCAGGGGGATGCAGGCAAGTTCCCACAGCGTAGCTCAGAACTGCACAGGCTCCTAAAATTCCTCCAAATTTCTTCTTTCAGCCTCTAAACAGAGTTGGGGTGTGGAACGTGTTGGTACCTGAAGCTTAGAACTACCACTTGGTTAATTATATAGCTGATTATGTAGGCCTGTTGGCTGACTTACCCCCCCTCCCCCAAGAAGAGCTTGGGCACTTCATTATTATATATATATATTATATATATATATATATATATATAAAATAAATAGAAAGACCTACTGCCACAAAGTGGCAGGAGGAAGGAATGATGTGAAACAAGGTCCTCTGACTTCATGTGTGGCATTTACAATATGGAAAACTCAATGCCACACATGTAGTACAGTAAAAGTAACAGAAACAACAAAGTAGCACTTGGTTTCCTTATTTAAACAGTTCAACTATAACTGAAAGCTCCCCTTCTGGAAAAGCGACTGAGCCAGCATGAGCCCTCTGAACTCTTTCACCTCGGTTGCCTTGTAGAAAAACTACAGTTTATACCTTATCAGAAACTGAGTCTTTAAAAGTACATGGGTATATTTAGGAAGGCTGCTGAATTACGGAAACCAGAGCTACAGCCGGGAGATACTCCTTATAACAAATAAAAGCCCTTTGTGCATTTTGATTGGGATGACTTCTAAAAATACTCCGATGCAGCTGTTTAATTTGCTGTAGCTCGAAAGCCAGTTTTATACTTTTAATTGCTACTGTACAAAATTCTTTGATTGCATTTGATGAAATTAAGATTTTCTGTGTTTAATGATTAAACCTGGGAAAAAAAAAAACATAACCACATGGTAGTTAAAATGTAAATTGCCTGCACTGGGAAGCTGAGGTAAATCCTTCTGGATAGTTGTCAGAAATCTTCTTATACCAAGCTTGAAACTTTTCTCAAAAACTGTTCACGTTATCTTCTGCTAAGTGTCTGTGTTCTCTTATTAGAAAAACTCCATCCCACTGCCATCATGTCATTTTTGCACTTATTTCTGAGGATGAAACACAGCTCTGTAACAACAAATACTACATTGCAAAGACCCAGGACAGCCCGGTTTAGACACACATCATTCTGTGGGTGTAGTTTTTGCACACCATCCCTCATGCAAACACTGGGGTTCACACGGACAAAACCTGCATGCTGGGAGTGTGCAAATGTGTGTGTGCATAAATAGGAGATGTTTACAAGAGCACACAGAGCTGGGCAGTCGAGGTGTTTTGCTATGCACAGAGACACAGACTTTGAGTCTTGGGCTGACGCCGAAGGCCATCCACCATTAACCACATGTATGTTGTACCTGACCACACAGACGTGACAGCAGGGGGAGGGAGCAGAGCTTTGACCTTGAAAAATCAGAGCCCCCAACATGTGACCCATGCTCAGTCACCTTCCCATGTGCCAGACACATGCCACAGTCCTTCTCTCTCAGTTCTGGAGTGCTCCTGCTTGCTCAGTCTCACTGCTCAGGCAAGGGCCATGCTCTGCACTTGATGTGCTTCCTCTGCCTGTCATAGGTGGGTGTTGTGTCAACATCTGGATAATGAGGGAGGATGATGTTTCAGATTATCCTCTGGAAGCTCCATCTGCCACCCAGACAGTGTGATGCAACCCTAAGCAATAGCAACAAATGGAAGAGTTACTGAGCTTTTAAACAAGAGCAAGCCATATGAAGGGGAAGGACAAAATGCCAAGGGAAAAAGATAGTGGGTGTTATTAGAAGGACAGACCACAGGAGCATTTGTTCTCACAGACTTGAAGAAATGCAGTAACAACTACAGCATTTAACTATGGAAAAACCCAAGTCTTTGTGCAACTGATGTGCTGCTACTAAAAATCACGCACCTACTGCACAAGTTGCAGCAGCACACGAGGAATGGAGCAGAAACACCACTGTGCATATGTGGTAGGCTGTACACACTGCAGACACACCATGTTTTACCTTATACTGTTACACTGTTGTCTCATAATTATATTAGCAAGGCAAGGGACAAGCACACAAGGCATGTCTTCTGTACTCTTCCTCCCTCCCCACAGAATAATGCCAGGATTCAAGATGTTCTCTCTGACTAATTCTAACAGCGCTACGTTCTATCTTCGTTTAGCCACCTACCAGATTTTGCACCTTCCCATTTTTCATTAACTTAAATATCTGTAAGCAAGGCACAGCCGATTGTGCCACCTGAACACTAAACACTTTGTTCAAGCTCAATGAACTTGTCCTACATATACGCTGCAAAAGCATCATGTAGCCAATCCTTAGCGTACTCCAAATGAAAGCAGTACAAAATCCCATCTCCAGGTCTGTGCTGCACTTCCCACAGATGACATACACGACTGGAAACGGCACCCACATGGGCAGCGTGGACTCTCACTGACTGTTGCACTCTCTGGCACAGAAGCGTCAAGCTCCCTACAGGCCCATCATAATTTAAGTCAGTACACTCATATCCTGCTAAATATATGGCTGTAAAAGTTAAACAAATGTCAGTTAAGAGAGCTGTGATCTTCCCTCAGTCATCTCAAGCATTTGCTAAATCTGCCTTTTTCCACAGTGTTTTCTGTGATCATTTTGGTGCCTGCAGCTCCAGCAGAGGTATTAACAACAGGAACACTTGTTTATACAAGCCAGAGAGCTGCCTACATCTCAGTACCACTCTCTTTTGATCTCACACACTCAGTTTTACCTGTGAGTCCATCTTTTTAATTAAGGCCACTTTCTCCAGAAATCTCAACTCATTAAAATTGAAATCAATTATTATTATTTTTCTGATGGACTGAGTTCTATTTTTCAAGTTTCATTTCTCTAATTAAATAATTAAGATTGTATGAATGGTACAGGCTTGTTTTGAATGACAATATTTTTTTGATACAAAGCGAAAATAATAATCTGGAGAGATCTTTTCTCATTGCACAAAAGCCTGGAAACAAGCTGAATTGCAAAGCGGATACTATGGAACACAAGAAGATATGGGCCTTCCTTTGGTTTTATTATTATTTTTATAATAATAAAAAATAATCAGGAGCTATTCCAATCTTTTCTCCCAGTCTCCGCTTTAAAGATAGAGGCTTATTTCACTTATAGCCATTTCAAGGCTGGATGTGGCTCTGTGAGGCCTCGTCTAATGGTTGGCACACTTGCCCATTGCGGAGGAGTTGAAATTAGATGATCTCTGAGGTCCTTCTCAACCCAGGCCATTTTATGATTCTGTGGTTCTGATAGCAAACATCTACTCTGAGGCATGATTCATTCTGAGCTCCTGGCCCAAAAGCAGCATGCATGGTAGAAGGCACAGGTTCATCTGCCAATGCACGACGTTTGTCATCCTGTCATGATACATCCTGTGCCAGCTGACTGCCCAGCCAAGAGCAGCACCCACCAGCTGCAAAGGATGCTCTTCATTTGATGTGTCCCCACTTGGTAGAAAAGTTTCAACATATGGGTGAGAGCTGCTTCTAATGAATTACTTGTAAAAAAGCTAACAAAAATCAAACTTATGACAACATCATAGAAGATAATATAATAGTGTCACAGAGCCTCTCAGAAACAATTCATTAAACTAAATATTCTTATGCAAGCTCTGGCATGAAAATACTGCAGTGTCTGTAACCAAAGCAAAAGGCGACGAAAGATTCTGTACAACCTCAATCCCCCCTTCATATCCTTCCCCCAGATGCTGAAGTTGCCAGGGTTTCACAGATGTTTTGAGATCATAACATGGGGTCAGAGGATAACTGGTAAGGTCAGCTAGAAAAGGGGAAACGTAAACACTTTGAGACTCAGAATAGGAACTTCAGGCCAAAGGAAAAATGAGATAATTTGATTCTGTTGCTTTTGTATACTATACCTCTGGCTTTGGGTTCAGGGCCTTTTTACATGCCTAAGTATTGGTCTACCTGCTGCTTTTGTGAATGCTTCTCCAGAAAAGGCCAGGGTAAAGGGATAACAGTTCTAACACGACAAGATGGTATTAAGGAATAACAAAAAGAAAATATATTTAGGAGAGTTTTAGGCAAAACAACAACTAAGGATTTTTTTTTGTTTCATCGTAAGAGAGCAGCACACTCTACTGGCTGTTTCCCTGTAGTTTTCTAGAGAAACCTATATGCGCATTACTGCAAATCAGCATCTTTCACTGTTCCAGTGATATAATCAAAGACAATACGGTCTAGATGGGAAAAAAGAAAAACTGGAGGGCACGATTATGCTGGCAGCTCATATTACTTCACTTGACTTACAGCTCTGCAGTTTCCATGCTAAAAGAGCAAGGAGAAGGACACCGGACACTGCAAACACACAGTTAGTCACCACCTGAAGGTACAGACATGGGCTATAAGTAATGTTGTTACTATAAAATACAATGGCAAGGTTTTAAATTGCAGCTTTCGTACCAGCTCAGTAGTTCAAGATTCTTCCACATTTTAGCCAAGTCCCAGGAGAATGCATGTCTGTGTACTTATCAAGATGTTTGTGGTTTTCTGTTCTTTAGCTTTGTGTCTCTGTGCAAATACACCATTTTGCCTGGAAAGTGTATGACTGGTGAAACTGAAGACTGCTATTTAGCTGATTTTGCACGGAGTGCATTACAAAGAGATGAGATGTCCCTCACCCTGATGAAAAGTCCATCTCGAAGGCATATGCCCAACATGCTAAAGTGGGCATTAGCCCACAAGAAACAGTTAAACTGGTGCCCCGGTGCTGTGTGAGGTTCCTGCTGTTAGCACCCAGTACACTGCATTCAGTTGCACATAACTGATTGGTTTAGCATGTTTTTCTTTTTAAAACATACTGATTCAGTGAATTAAGGAAAAAAAATCCTGTTAAAAAAAATAGCTTACTTAAGTATGTCATATATTTATATCATATATATCATATACACAGGAAACTGTTCTTTCAGGTTGCATTAAATGAACCTATTAAAAAAACCAAACAGATCCCAACTCCTAATGCAACTGTTTGAAACAAAGCTGTAAGTTTAATTTTATTCATTTAATTGTAGTTTTTCACTACGGCAGATTTTGTTTTCCTTATAAATGTTATGCTCATCTCAGCTCTACACTAAGTGCTCTGTGACTCAAAAAGAACAAACTTCACTGCTTTGTAGACGTACAAAATACTTGCTATGCTGTTAAAATAAAGGACTTCCTAGCTATTAAGTGAGAAAAAAGAGAAGTACAAAAGATCCTACAAATACTTTCCATATTTATCCAGAGATATTTTCTTAAATATAGCGTTTCCTTAATGCAAATTCACTTAACATGATTTAGTCATTTTTTTTCCTTGCAAGTAAAGAAATATAACCAAACTCTTATGAAGTCTACAAAAGAGACAACACGTTTGCAAGAGACTTCCAGGTTTTTATTCTACAAAGAAAGAGACAATTCCCCGGGGTCACTGAAAGTCAAACTGGCTCTTATGTGCAGCTGTAATTTTTAGTATATATGAAAACAAATCAATACCATCTCCACAAAACTCTGACTCTTTATAACGGCACTAAGCTGAACTTCCCTTTATCAAGTTCTCAACACAATTTCAAGTTTATTTTTCTACGCTGACAAGAGATTACATTCACCCAATCACACCTATGAATAGCCTACCAAGCTCCCATTTTCCCAGAAAACAAGACAAGAGTTTGCTTCATGAAAATACTTCGCTGTGCACAAAAGCGTATATGATCATATACAGTATCACAGAATAACAGATAGGAAAGCCTGTCAGCTGGTAGTTTCAGCAGAATGGCATCTCTGGTGCAGCTGGCACGTTTCACACACTTCTTTCTGTCTCGCAGCAAAGGAGGGATGAAATTTACCCCTGTCAGAGAAGCTAAAACCTTTTGGTATTATAATTTAACCAGTCAGACTTCAATTCCTTCGTCCTTAGGGCTTGATTCAAAACCTTTTGAAGTCAACAGAAAGACTTCCCCTGGCTGCAGTAACGTTGGCTCAGGTCCTAGGCCTGTGCTCCTACACCTTTCAATCACTCCATCGCCCTCCCTCCTCCCCAGGCCTCACAACCAGTGGGAATGTGTCGTGGCTTAGAGGAGCCCCAGGGCTGCTCTGAATTGTTAGTTAATAGTATCTCCCAAAGAACTAGCTGGGGGAGTGCAGCATCAATCTATTGTACCTCCTCCTCTGGTATATCTCCATAATGGGCTCAGAAGAATGGCTGGCTTGCGACAGCTAAGATTTTTAGTGTGCCAAAGGAATTCATATCCAGAAACTAATTCAGCTGTTTTTATTTTATGGGCAGGAAAGAAGGCCAGGTTCTGGCTGGAAACAGCTACAACAATCCATCTTAGCAAACAACTTTCTCCCAGCCCTGCATTCCTTCCCAGTGCAAAGCTGAGCTCCCGGAGCTCTCGCTGCAGGGTACGAGCATGGCATAAAGCTCTCCCTCTCCCAGCAGCCCCAATTAGCAGAGCAGACACTTATAAATTTGGATGGATAAGGACTCTCTCTCTTTGGTCTTTTTTTAGTAATGACTACAATCAACCCATATGTACAAAAGGTAGAATTCACAGTGTCCATTTCATGTGTTTCACATACCTCAAAATCTGCCAAGCCCTAGCAGGATGCCATCCCAAACCCTGGGTTCCTATCCCAAGGTGCTTCCTTCCTATTTCCTCTTCTACACTCTGCATTTATGTGGTACTCCTACAACCATGCATTATTCAGGAGAGCACTATGTGACCCCTGTGGGTCCTTTTTAGTTTCATGCCCTCAGTAGACAGAACTGTATTTCATTGTTACCTGGCCAGGTGCAATGGTCAGATAGTAAGGGCTGCTGGCAGAGCCATATGCCAGGAGCAGCCTTCCTGGCACACAGTTGTGTCAAAGCCATCAGAACACATCATCACTTCTTGAAACCACACTGCACCTCGCTGTCACTGGGATAAATATACATCCCATAGGTCTAAGTGAGCAACACAAGGGAAGTAACTGCTGAACTCATCAAAATGCACTCAGTGCCCTTGTGGATAAGGGTCTAACAACAGAAAAAACAAACATATCAGGGTGAAATAATACAGAGGGTTTAGAAAGAACAGGGATGATGTGGTAAGAAGTAAATGTGCTCGGCTTGTACATGAAGAGAAAAAATAGCTTGATTAATTTTTGTATGCCCTTTCATATCCAGAACCGGCATGTAGCATTGGGGTAAAGATTCCTATGCTGAAATGAGATGTGTAAAGCAGATGAAAGGCAGTTTCCACATTTAGTTCAGCACTGCAGAGAATACAGCATGGAAAAACATCACTCTCCAAAGCAGATCCAAAAGGGTACGACACACACAATCGATGTATAACGTTATACAGCCACCAGAGCCACTGTTTTTTTTTTCTTTTTTTTTTTTTCTTTTCTTTTTTCTTTTGCTATATCCTGCTCACAAATTTTCATCTTTCTTTCTCCAAGTGCATGAATTATTGTTATTATGCAGATCCGCTGTACTTACCTACCTCCTTTAGGGTAATGTAACTGTCTATCCCACCTGTCTGAATGCTCATACCTTTTTCATTATAACGCATGGCTTGCCTGGACCACACGAAAACAAGACAGGCTACGTTGTGCATTTTGCATTATTTGCATCTTCTCATGTTTCTGTAACAGACTTGTTCAAATAATTTTTTGTTTAATCACTGAGCAGAATTCTGGAATACACACAGTCACAAATTTCCCCTTTAATACTTCAGAAAACTTGCCAATGCAGAGAAGAAATCTAATTATCCCATCAGCTCATCATCAGGCACACACGAGCATATTCTTCTAAAATAGATTCAGAATTACACGCTAATGACTGTCTGAAATGCATGGAATTATTTCTGTATTACAACTTTGTGTTTTTTTGAAAGCTGGAGGAAACATAAGCACAGCAAAAAGAGAAATGTTCTGCAACCTGCAGTTGTGCAAAATAGGAAGTAATCAGGGAGCTGTCTAGCATTACTTTCATCATCTAAATGTGGAAGAGAACTTTTGACCGCTGGAAATTGATTACTAAGCAAATAGTCAGCTGTGTGGATATGTTCCTTCTCTTTTCCAAAGCATCTTTCAAATACTTTGTCTGCTGCTGAGCCTGCCAGACAATGTGTGATACGTGACTGTGTCAGCAGGCTAACGATCACCACTGCATCTTAACAGGCCACCAATATGGGGAGGAGGGGTTTTCTTTACCTAAGTTTATGTGGGCTCTAGCAGTAGTTAAGAGACCGCAACGGGCATCTCATAAAGGCAGCTCATCCCACCTTATGTGCTCATGTTGCTGTGCTCCAGAGATGTCCCCAGTAACTACTACAAAGGAGACACCTCATAGCTGACACTGGGTCAGACAGGTGTTCAGTGATGGGACTGCAGCTGGAGAAACTAAAGACACCTCAGAGAGCAGAGCAGAATCCTCTGGCTCTAAGAGCAATAAACATGGATTCTGTACAAGCCTTCACCAAGAACACACAGCACAAGGCCAGCAGAGTGCCTTCACCTAACTAACCACTCACCGGTGAATGCTCCCTGGATCCCTGTTCTTACTTACGAGTGAGGCTTTTTGTCTCTTCCTGCTTTGGATTTGATAAACTGGTGAGCATGACAAAAGTTCGCAGCATTTGGAGCGCCAACTGAAGACAGGGCAAGTTTGAGGTACTGGTAAATATACACCAGCAACACAGAGCTGCGAAGCTTCAGTTTTAAACTCTTATTGCACTAAACAAGAGCAAGAGAATAGTTTGAAACTGAACAGCAGCAAATCCAAACTTGAGAGGGGGAAATACCTCTGTCAAATAAGGTGTAATTGGACCTTGCAGCTCATTATGACAGGATGTTGCTGGGGTTATGGTCTTATGAGAGTGTCGGCACATACTGAAAGAGCAGTAATATCCAGGGTTGGAATAGTTAATGCTAAAAGGAAGAGTACTGGAACAAAAATGAAACCTTATGCTTCAGCACTTAAAGCAATCTCAGCTTACTAACAGATCTTTCTCAGCGTGATGAAAGAGGAAGGCATTACCCACCTTTGCTGCTCTGAGATGCTGAAACCTTTCTCCGAAATACCAGGTCCTGGATGCTGCTGCAAATAAAGGCACTGCACTGGGTGGATTTCAAACTTGATGCAGACTATGATTTATGTTACCAATATATCTCCTTTATGTCTCCTGAATAATGTACTGTTGACCATGTACTACAACAGGATGTCATTCTATACAACATGTATTTCTTTGAGGGCACGATCTTTAGCTGATCTATTATCTATTTATTCATTTATTTATTTCAGTGCCAGCGATGTCTTCCCATGGCACCTAAGTACTTATTACACATAAAGTGTAATTAGACTTTGGAGCTCATTATCACAATCTCTCTAGGGTACACATAAGTAAGAAAAGATTTTGCAGTTCTAGCTGTCACTGAGTCCCACAGAGACCACAGTCAGACAATTTATGCAAGGATATTCCGCTGGAAAAACAGTGCTCTGCCTGCCCAGCTCCCTCTGACGCTGGCACAGACAGTGCACACAAACTGAGGCTATACACAGCCCAAAAGAAACTGCTAAGGGCAACAAGCAGGGGTTCCCGCAGAGGAGGTTTCAGCCATGTTAAAATAAGATGGGTTATTGTTAGCACGAGGTGAGAAATTTTTCTCTCGTCAATTAATAGAAGGCCTGGAATAAGAACATGCTGACTTATGCATTTTGTTGAGGAAATAATTTGGAATATTTTCTTATTGAAAAGGAGACAAGTGGATTTAAAGCCTATCGTGCTTTCAGATGACTAAGTTTCCTCTGTATGGACGAAGAGGTATAAATATTACATTTGAAAAATGTCACTTTGATAAAAAAAAGCTACAGTTTCACCAATATAAAATATGAATGCAAACAACACGTCTGTCAGACATGGCTATAACATACTGCTTAACACTGCTAACTTATAATACGCACCTATTATTGTTAGTTCTCTTAATGAAAGAAAGCAAAGACACTGCATAAATTCTTGAACACATGTTTCACTTTTCCAGCTGCCTTGTGCTGTAGAACATCATGCTAACAAGAAGTGATGCTAACAAGAAGCTAAAACCAGTGTAGCAAATGGGGCATTTAAATATATATAAACATACAGACATTCGTATATAAATAGAAACTGGCTATTTTGGGGAAATGAATGGATCCCTAGACAGACATATTTCAGGTTAATATTACCTATATTTTCCTACATGGTAACCATTACAGTCCTGCTTAATCAGTAGAAAAAAAAAAGTTATGCTCACTGCTAAAATGGAAAGTCAATATTCAGCTATCATCTCTTCTAGGTTCAATATGAAATTTTGTCTGTCAAACACAGTGAGCAAAAGGAATATGATTTTTGACAGTTTTGCTCAGTCACTTCAAATCTAAACTTGAAATCTATACCTGCCGGCACAATGCTTGTGTTCATGTTCAGACCGTTTCTATACAGATTGCCACCATGCAGTGTCTCCAGCAGAATTAGACATCCTCAGGCTCTTTGTTTCAAGGTTTAAGAAGGCATTGTTTTGTACCATCACCTAATATGCTGTATTCACACAGTCTCAAAGAGATTACTTCTCTTTTTTTTCCTGCACTAAAATCCACATTTTCTACTATGATTTTCGATCTCCACTCAAGTAAACGGATCTACACCATTATTTACGGAGAACTGTGGCTCAATGTTGCAGCAGGGTGGCATACCTCCATCTAACCACCACATGATATTCACACTAAATATTTAAACCAAAGTCATATGCAAGCATTAAGCTCTATTTATTTTGAAACAGAAACAAACAAACAAAAAAAACCAAAACAACCATATATAAAAAGAAACAGGTTGAGATGTTAAATACCTGATGATTACGAAGAAGTCTGCAGGCTTGAGTATCTGATTAAACAGAGAGGAGAAGTGACCCTTTGAACTTATAACCTACTGGGGGTGGTTTCTACTGCAATAACACCCCGTTTAAACCCTATGGCTACAGTACATCTGCGGTTCACTGACTATAATTACAGCTTTAATACTGTAACTGTAGCAAACAAGTCCCATGGTGTATTAGACTAAACACACCAGGCATTTTGTCCTCCTGACTACAGCCTGTTTAATGGCATTTCAGGCTCCAGCACATAAGCCTGTTCTTGGCTGCGTACTCCCAAGCAGTAATAGTTGGCCTGAGCTGGTTCCAAAGGAGCACCGTTCCAGCCCAACTGGGCATTGGACAATTACTTGAGAATATCATTTAGGGCTGAAACCAATACTTATTTAGTGATTTAAATCAGTTGGGAACTCGGTTACTGTCATGTCAGCATTATGTCTTTCCTGGAGCCTTTGGCATTGTTGGTTTGGCTTGGTCCTACGCTGGGCATTTACAGCTGGGCTGACGTGGCAGCTGAAGGAGCAGCACACTAAGTTTGTTTGTTTGTGTTTTATATTTTACTTTACTTCACTCTTTATCCTGGCCTTCCTCCTAAACAAAATAACCCAACTCACGAGATGCGAACTCACTCTGACTACCGTTTGTCCACCCTGTGCCCTGCAGATGGGATGCCAGCCCAGTGCTTAAGCATCTTGCAAAGTGCAGCCTCATTTCTGTTGCTTCTCAAACAGAGGTGTCACTCAGAGTAAGCAAGTGACCTACAGAAACCATTCCAGTGTGCTGTTTCCCCCTGCCTTGCTCAGATGTCCTGGCTCTGTAACCTGCAAGCACTAGTCAGCGGAACTCCTGCTGCATGTAGGTGGATCTCCATGATTCTAAATTCAGTGTGAGGGTTCATCTATCCGGTCTTTCCCCAAAGACCAATCTTTAAATAGCCTGAGTCTTCTTTAACTCCTGCATTAAAATGAGTCATTGGCAGTCGTTAGCCTCATTCTAACCCTGAGAGTAGATGTCGTATTTTTCCCCAAATAGGATTTTACTTTTGGTTTCCTCCAGCAAAATACAGGCTTCTGGGTTTTCTGGCTCTGCTCCCCTATAACCTACTCCCTTCCACAACTCCTATTTTGTAACCACGCTCTCCCATCTCCTTGAAACACCTATATCCCTGTCCGCATTTCTCCAGCTGGACAGCACAGGGATACTGTTCTACTCCTGCAGGCTCTGCTGAGGCTTGGAGGGGACATGCTGCTTGCTTACCTCTGTGTTAGGTAAACGTCCATGTTCCTGGCCACAAAGAAGACATGATGAATATAAGACAAGTAAATTCTTAAGGCAACATTTTTAATGTGGGGAAGATGGTAGATTTTAGAAATACCCAACTGCAGTTTAAGTCTCTGACTAATCCAGTGGGATTTGCCTCTGCAGCCTGCAGGTACAGCGTGCATCACATCCAGACGCCATCCCACACCCCTGCCACCAGCTGAAGCAGCCATGGTCTTCTTAAAACATTGGACAAGCACATGCACCCGGTTTGGATGAAGAAAGGAGCTTGCACATGAATATTCAGACTCCCGCCACCTTCTCAAACTAATGTAGGTTAAAACTTTAACAATAATGTCTTGCCCCTAATAATAATAGCAATACTTTGCATGGTTGTAAGTACCTTTCAACCTCGGTTATCAAAACACTTTACAAAGGCAGTTAAGTAAGTATCATTATATCTATTTTACTCTGAGGTGACAATGACTTTGTGTCAGTTATAACTGCAGAACAATCCAATACTTATCCATTATTCAGCTTCCCAAAATAACCTATAATTCTCTAGCAACTCTAACAGGAAAATGAAATCACAAATGGGGTAAATGAAAAATTCACCCATCAGTGAATTTAATGGCTTATTCTCCTAATGGGCAGAATCACCATCACGTTGCAATCCTGCTGCAAATAATAACAATGTGCATCAGTAGAGCGTCTTCCATTCTGAGTGATCCCAAAGCACTGGGCAAACTGGAAAGTAGTGCTGAGGACAACCGCATGGCAGCATAACAGCCACCTCTGGGAAGGAATGCAGATAGCATAACAAAGCAGAAAATTAAAGAAAAACCCATGCAAACATTAGCTTTCTTAAAGGAAAGCCAGAAAAGGGTGTAGCTTCTTCTTAGTGTAGAAATACAGCAGAGCCGCTTTCTTTAGGCAACAAGAAAGTTATGGTGAGACGATCAGTTGAAAACTCGGTGGGGTTTCCTAAATAAACACAAAAGCCAGGGCCCCAGCAGGTGGCCAAGTTTGATATTCAAATCATTAACATTTTACATGTGGAGTTTTCATTAGGACAAGGTTACCACATGATGGACAATCTGTATATATTCGCAGATGTGGCATGCATGGAAGTCAAACCTGCGCGAGGAGTATAATTCACAGCAATCTCTCTGCCCCAGAATAGCTGAAGGCAATGTCCAATCAAAGTACTGTCAGTGCGCCGCTCAGCGAATAAATGAGTTGCTTTGACAGGAAATTCCAACAGCAATTTTAATTCTGATCAGGCTTCAGGAAGTGGAAAGAATAAAAACACATCAATTATAGTGACAGGAAGTTTTAAATCACATGGCAAGCAGCTGCTGCCAAAGGACACGTCTGCCAGCTTTCTTAAGAAGTATGGTATTTTGGTGCGACCAAAATTTTACACCAAAATTTTACAGGCTGACATCAGTCCCTAATTGTATGTTATCCCACTACAAGGGTAAAGAAAATGACACGGTGCAGACAGCACACCGTCATTACAACAAATCAGAGAGACTGCTTTTTTCTTTAAATCCTGACCCAAAACAAGCATATTTATAACAACTACTGAACACGCCACCGACTAATGATACAAAGTGCACGTATGTCCACCTCAATAAAGCAGGAGATCCCAGCAGTAAGGGAAAGAGGCTGCCATTTCCCGAGCCAGCCCCAGGCTGCAGAACCGTCAGCACTTTAATCAATACACAAACATTGCCTTTTTTCATTAATCTGTGTTGTAAATTATGACCGCTGCACTGAATCAGTGGCGTATGGGGAGGAAAGCTGACAAGCTGTTTGATCTCAGGCTGCTAGTGGATGGTGCAGGCTGAGAGCCCACCGAACCGTCCTTCAGCCGTAGGGCTGGGTGCTTTTCTTTGTCTCCAAGACTAGCACTAGGGAACTCTAGGCTAGACTTCTTACAGCAGAACCTAATTAAGCCTGCCTGGGAATGGGACTGCAGGGCTGCAGTGGGCAGGGCCAGCAGGTCTCAGACACTGCTGCTGACTTTCCTCCTATGGCACTATGGCTCAAAGGGCTATCAATGCAGGGCAAATCATTCAAATGTATGCAAATTATCCCAGTTTCACTTTCAGGTACAAGGACTGCAAAAGAGTATTAAAGCTAATGGGAATGTGATTTATAGTCCGACACAACACTAAAGCAGCCTGGCTATAGAGGGGATTCAGACCTGTAGGTTAAAACCTTAACCTTGCTTTGCCAGTGAGGATTCTGTAGTTGCCTTCTGCCATTGAGTGCAAGGAGGGAATGGCTACTGCTGGTACATGATGCATATCTTCAGGAGGTTAGTTAGATGGCAAGTACCATCCAAAGCAAGGTGATGGATGGAGCACACTGAACTGCTAAAACAGTGATTGACTCACATCCTACACAACTGACTGATTTATATCCTCCACAACTGGATTACATCCTCTGCTGTACACAGCTTGCTGCCCCAAGTAACATGAGTGGTTCCCCTTCACCAAAATGACGAAAAGCATCAAAGGGCTTAGAGCTGAAAACTGCTTTTCAAGTGGATGGATGGATTTAGGAAAGGAAAAATTGCCCTCAGAAAAGGAGGTGCTCATGAGTTTTGCTGATCACATAGGAGAGCATGTTCTAAACTACAGAAAAAACACCCAACCACAAGTGACTGAAATACTCAAGCAGATTTAGCAAAGGTCACCAAAAAGTGTGTCATTTGCACAATACTGGCAAGCTTTGTATAAAGTTTTTCTTTTCAAAGAGAATATTTTTCAATAAAGGATACTGGAAGAAAGATTTAAACCGATTCTATGCAAAATTTTTCAGTACGTCTTCAGAGACAGTGTGAAAATTGGATTCCAAAACAAAGAAAAAAATTCTGTCAAGATAAGACATGATACATCTTCTTATTTCATTTTAACTTCTACTTAAATAGTAAATGAAGCTAAAACATAAAAGTGCTCATAGTTTCCCGCATAATTATCCACATTGAAATCTCTCCTCAGGAGAGATTCTGTGGGCTTTGATCCAGGTATTTTCAAGCATTTAAGGAAGGTACAGAAGCCAAAACCATATTTCTTCTGAAGAAAATGTGGTATAATTTCCTTATGCTTTTAAGGACATTCCACACATGGACAATCTGGCCTTAAGTCAGAGACAAAGTAAAATACAAACAGAATTCTTAAATGTTTGTTACTGTTGAAGGTCTGTTATTTCTATTATTTTCTAACTTTATAAAAATTCTCTTTTTATTCTAATAGAATCCGAGAATACTTAAGGAATACTGATAGTATATCTTACTAATTACTTCTCATCAAATTTACCGTAAATTACACTAAAATTACACATTGGTCTATGTCTGTGTATACAGATATCTTTTTCCAATGATTGTGCACAATTTCAATTGCAATATGAGAAAAAGGCAAAGAAAGAGAAATTGGCAGTTTTATATGCAGACAGGCATGTAAAATACCTCCTGATGCCCTATCTAGCACTAAATCACTTTGCCTTTCAAAAGCCCTCTAAAATGGGTGAAAGACTGAGCTGCACAGATTTCCTACTTCTACTTCCCAGTTTTGTCCTGTCTCCAGGACACATCGTTGTACAGATTTGCTTCCAAATAGCAGCATCAGCCCAAATTATGCAGTTTTCCCACTCAGGTCACCCAGACTTAGACCCAAGTCCTCCCAGGACACCCTGTGGCACATCCTTGGGTGTGTACCTCAGCTGCACCCTGACTACCTGCCAAGCCACTTCTTCCCTCCATGCCTCATCACCCAGTGCCCTGCTTTCTTTGAAAGAGTGTTGTATCTTCACTCCCAGCTTAAACCAGGGTAGCTTTGATGTTCTGTCTCTGCGCAGTATCTAAACCACCAGCTGACAACAGACCCAAATGAGCTCCACCCTGATACATTTATTAGTCCCCTAAAGACAGAACATCCTCACATGCTGAGCTGCTGGCTTATTCAGTACAAGAGCTCTCTGAGTTGACTGACAGAAGCTTTACCTCCTCTGAAAAGTATGTTACAGCTGATGAGGTCAAGTTTACTACTCATTTACTTAAGAACTGCAGTGGAGACCACAATCAGACCATCTGGAATGTGAAGCAATGCAACAAAATGACTCATTAGTCCAGGGTCAGACTTCTTACAGAGTAGCATGTCAGCTTCTCACATCCTTTCACACTGCCACCTCCAGAAATATTCTCTCCATTTCTTAGGAAAATACTGAATCATAGAATGGTTGGGGTTGGAAGGGATATCTGGAGATCATTTATTCCAATCTCCACATACTAACAGGGTACCCTAGAGCACATTACCCAGGATTGTGCCCAGGTAGCTTTTGATTATATCTAGGTAAGGAGATACTACAGTCTTTCTGGGCAGCCTGTTCCAGTGCTCCATCATCCTCACAGTAAAGAAGATTCTCCTCGTGTTCAGTTGCAAATTCATGTGTTTCAGGTTGTGCTCACTGAGTTTGGCCTCATCCTCTCGACAATCTTCCTTCAGGTACTTATACACATTGATCAGATCCCCCCACAACCATCTTTTCTTTGGGCTAAACAGGCCCAGCTCTCTCAACCATTATTCATAGGAGAGATGCTCCAGTTTCTTCACCATTTTAGTAGCTCTTCACTGTACTTGCTCCAGTATCTCCATGCCTCTCCTGTACTGTAGAGCTCAGAACTGGACCCACAGCTCCTTGTGAGACCTCACCAGGACAGAATGGAGAGATAGGATAACCTCACTCAAGCTGCTGGCAATGCTCTTCCTAATGCAACCCAGGACCAGGATAACACTGACCTTCATGGTCACAAGAGCACACTGTTGGCTCATATGATAAAAGTACAGCTTTGTGGTTTTCAGCACATCCTCTGCTTTCCTTTTGCTATTTCTCTATCCTTCACATCTGCCTATTTTTCATCTGCCTGCTTGATTTCTTACTCCATCTCCACAGTCAGGAGTTATTTTTTAGTTTACGATGTTTTTGCAGCTCCTCAGCTCTTTGGCATTCCACCAAGTGCCAAATGTCTTCTTTTCTATTATTTTTCCAAAGCTTTTTTTCTGATTTAGCTTACGACTAGTCCTCTTCTATATCATTTTGGTTTCTCACCAGTTGAATGAACATGTACTGATTTATAGTTGTTGTTACTATTGTGTAGTTCTCAGAAAACTGTAAAAGATCATAGATTTATTCAAAACTTGAAATCCTCCCTGCAAGAAGCAGGTTGTATGTCTAGACAATCACTGATCACTTTTCCAGCTGATACAGTAAAGGTTCACCTCCCTGAAAACCTCTCCTCTTAATCACCTTGCAGTGAGGTCTTATGGAGGACTACAACACCTCAATGAGTTGGTCAACAATATAAAAGGAAGATGCTGGCATTTGGTGATTTTGTAACCAGCTTCCTGTCAAATTCATCACAACCATGAGAACAAGAAGCATCACTTATGAAGACTTCTTTTCATATTCATCCAAGTTTTTCCGGTCCCAGCAAAACCACTGGAAGTTTATAGACTCAGATAATGAGACTTCTCCAGGGATCATGCTACTCCCTGTAGAGTGTGAATTTATCTTAAGTCCTTTAGTTGTAGACATCTTGCTTCTTTCATTCATTCCCTGGAGAACTTCTTCAAGATTCTTGCACAACTAAGATCTGAGTCTCCAAAGAACCGCAAAAAGACAGCTCTGTATTTCACTTTGGCCACACCCAGACTCAAGATTTTGAAAAGCAAGTGCCCAAAACAAATCAGCAGTGTATCTCCTTTAGTAAGACCTTGCTTCTCAGCAGAATAAGCATTGGACAGTTTATAGGAAGGCTGGCAGGCCACTGCCATTCTTAGAGCCCCCTGCACAAAACCTCCACCAGCATGAAATGTTTAGAAGACAAAAATCATACCACTAACTTTAACTAGCCATGGGAACAACCCAGCTTGTTGCAGTGTCTCGACATACCTCATAAAATGCACTGAAATATTTGCTAACAGGACTATCTTCACGTTATTGTTGCTCATTTTTATTACAGCAGACCAAGAGTGCCCATCAACAGCAGGACCTCATGCCTGGTACAGATGTCAGTTTTCAATGTGTTGACAAAAGGGGACTGCTTTATTAAATCTCCTACACTCAAAATAGGCAGTCAAATAACAAGACTGTGTCAATGTGCCATTTGTACAGGCAAGTGCTTAGCAGCACGGGTCATGTAAGCTAGCCCATGAGAACTATTTCAGGGAAAAAAGAAGAAAAAAAAAAGATTCTGGAACTTATTTAAGATTCATATCTATGCATTCATGCATGTACATTTTAACCATATACATAATTCACTTAAGTTTAAGAGACCTGCTTTTAAATACTTTACCACTGTGTCATACGATGGAAACTACCTCAGGGCTACTAGGAAGGGGGTTCAAACATCCCTCATATAAAACACATCATTACACATTAGAGGAAACTTCATTCACCAGAGAAGAATGGCATACCAGCTGGAGGTGAACACCATAAACCACATAAAGTTTTAATTAAATTCATTAAAAATTCTTTGTCTCTCAGTGGGTGTGGGGGCAGAGAGATCCCTTTAACAATGGCCAACACACAATCAGGTTTGTCAAAACTAATAATAATACAAAAGCATTAACTCACACTGGGACATTTTGAAAAAGTTTGAATAAGTGCATTAGTTTTAATATGGAGCATTTATAAATTATTGCAAGATGTGGCTGGTCTTGGAGCACAGTTGCTGTTTCCATTGTTCACTGGATTGATAAAAGGTGTTAATAATAAAAGGCACATTTTTAGCAGTTGACAAAATGAATTAACCTGAAAATATAAGTGAGAAGATTATTTTTCCCTTAGAAGACACAAACATATTCACACACGCTGCCCTTTGGTGTTTACAGTCTATCACCAAAGCCATATACAACCTAAGGAATGTTGCAGCACCAGACCTCCTCCTGCAAACATATACATGCCTATCAGAAAATCATATATTCCAGAGGGAATAATCATGAGTACAGAGCTAAAACCATGCATAAATATTTGCAGGATTAGGGCTATTAACTAGGGTAAAAGAGGATAGCTATGTGGTTGTTTAGCTCTTATGTAAATGACTTTGTTTTTCAAAGCTGGAAAGCCTTGCAAAATACTTTTATGTTTAATCAAATCCAAATAAAATGATTCTACAATGTACTGAGGGGCTTCACATGATGAGTCAATGACAATGTCAGCTATTTAGACTCATGGCAAGCACTTCATTTTGGTCCCGGTACCACTGAAGTCAGTGGGAGTCCTCTCCCTGATTGCAACACAAGTCTTTGTTACCAAATTATCTCAGGCTGATGAACTGTGAAACTGCAAAGTTACTTTTACTAACCATTCCTCATCCAGACGTATTAAAGATAACTGCAAACCAGTACTAACTAATTCAGTAATTAGGTATGAAAACATGCTCACTGCATAGCTAATGCATAAGGGAGGGTCTGCGTTTTTTGTACTTTGCCAAAATACAAGAAATATAATGGGTCACGTGAGCAGTCCCACAACATATGTATTAGTGCCAAACGTAGGGAAAGAGCAGTTGTGTGTATATTCTCCTTCCTAGACCTCAGCAACCAGGCCTGTAGTTCTTTTGTCCATTTCACAGTTGCGCTATAAATCTTAGACTTAGATCCATATCCACTCAATGTCCAGTGATCTTTAGACCAAAGAATTTGAGTGACTTTAGTTCTACTATTACTGTAAGACATATGTCTCAAGCAAGTTGTGACAGAAAGATGCATTTAAGCATTTATACAATACAAATACCGGCTCAGGAGACCAAAATCAATGTTAGCGCAAAACATGTGCTATAACAAGTATTGAGTCTATACTGTAAAGACTTCTGACTAGTAATGAAGCACTACATAGTCAAAGAAAGAAAAAAAGAAAGTCATTTTTCTGTTTTTTGTTTGCTTTTTCTCATTCCAAATGCTTAAATATCAGCTGTAGAAGTGTTGTCCTCAGTCACACAGGTTTCAAAGGAAAATCAAATGCCTGCTTTTCTATCTCACTTTCACATAAATACAAACAACTTCAAAGGTAAGAGACAAAGGAGATGAAGAAAACAAATAACAGTAATGATAGTCCCAGAAATGTTTCAGCTGTTGATAAAAAACATGGCGTAATGCATTTGTCCATACTGTCACTGCAAAATGGTGCCAATTGTCTAACTTCAGCCATCTAAAAATGAAGCTCGTAATTGAAATGTATTGGCTAATTTCAGTACGCAATGGAGAAAGGCACAAATGGAAGGTAATTCTTTCAGTGTTATGGTAAATATTATGGCTGTTAGGATAAAGGCCTTCTAGAAGGCTCTGTCTCACTCTTCTGACCACACACCTGTTTCAGGCACCTAAAGGTGGAGCCATTACATATGATTACATGGCAACACAGCACTATCTCAACAAGGACGTAACTGGTTAGCTCGGGTATGAGTATCTCTTATGCTGCCAGATCACCTAGCTCTGTGATAGCAAAATATCACAGTAAATTTGGCTGCCCTGAATTTACTTTGTTCATATTTAAACTGTTAGTGGTTTCTGCTATGGGTAAATACAGAGATATACATATGTCTCTCTGGTGACTCTAACTCAGTTTGTGATTTGATCTGAATTACATATCTAGATTGTAACAAAGATAAGACCTCCTGACATTTATTGCAATGCACCTTCCCCAAGACTATCAGATGGTGAGATATTGTAGTGATCACCTTTATATCCACCATCAAGTATCTGTACATGTATAGATATAATACAGTTAAATAGATAAGATTATCTAAGCATTGTATCTATAGATACAACTATTGGTAAATACTTAAATAACTATACAAATGTCTCTTTAACTTTTTAACATAATTCAGTCCATAAACTAGAGAGAAAAAAGGATGAAGATTGCCCAATTCATCTCCTGTTCATAATGTTTTAACCCAGGAATCACATGACTGATGCCTCACAAGCACACATTATTGCCAGGCTTAGAGGAACTGAACCCGTTTTGAGCTCCAAAGTGGCAAGCATTAGTTGGCAAGTGGGGTGAGGAAAAGAAAAAAGTACCCACAGCTTCATAGCTTGAATGCCAAGCATTTTAGAAAAATAATGATTATTTATTCACTTTCTGTGGGCATTCAGTAGGACACTAACTTGCAGGAAGAACAAAGAGCACTGTTTTGGAGGATAATGGTTAGGACATACATCTGAGTTAACTGTGGCTTAACATGAATTTATGTTAAGTTTATTTAAGATAGATGGGGAAGTGGCAGCTAGTGCCTGGCTAAAAAGTGACATTATTTGCAGAGACAGCCTATTGTATTGTAGCAAAAGAGAATTCCATCTTCTATTAACAGTGACCAGTGGGAATTCACATTGAGACTTCTACTTCACTGACACATCCATTTCATTATAAGTTTCTTCAGTCTTCAGAGTAACTCTTGAGAGTATGTGTGAGCAAGTTAAAGCATTTAAGCACTGTAATAGGCTCCCCAGGGATGTGGTTGAGTCATCATCCCGTTTGGATGTGGTGCTCAGGGACACTGTAGCAGAGGGCTGTTAGGATAGTAAGGTTAGCTTGTGGTTGGACTCGATGATCTTTAAGGTCTTTTCAACCGGAGTGATTCTACAATTCTATGATTCTCAGGAAAGGATCCAGCTACTGCTGACTTTGAAGGAGGAATTCTCAAATACTACAGATCAGATCCACAAGTTGTCATTACAGTAAATAACACATGGCTTTCCATGGCCCTGAGAGAACTTTTTGGGAGAGAGGAGAGGGACCCAGAGCTGCCCTTGGAGGGTTCTGCCCAGGTGTGAAGATGCACTTGGTGAACAAAGACCCAGCTTGGAGCATATCCCCATTTATCTTTAAGGTGGGTAACAACACAGCATGTGTCAAACCCTCTTCATTTCACCCAACCCAGCCACTTGGCTCCCTCTCTGGTTAGTCTGAGAGCAAGCAGCTGACATTCTATCCAAGGCAGGTGGCCTCTCCTATGGAAATGAGCCAATTAAAGAGGACTATAAAGGGGCACAATTGGCCAGCTTTTTAAGCTGGGGCTTGGCTATAGAATTGAAGATGGAGAGCTGATGAACAGGAGAATTTTCAGCTGCATAATTTTTGATGCAGTGCATTAGTAGCATGGGTTAAAACAGAGGAGGGGATTTTGGCATGTGAATCTTTTTCCTTCCTTTGAGTCACAAGTGCCAAGAAACAGAGAAGTGTGAAGTAACAGAACAGTGCTTTTTTTCAGTACATCTTTTTTACACTACTAATTAAGGGCTTTCTACATTACAGCCTGTGTCTATTTCAGCAATGATTTTGTATCTACTTATGGGATTAGAAAGATTAAGTGCTAATTAGAGCACTGAGGATTAATAACTGCTACTTCTGCAATGCACATTTTTCTTAATCTTGTCTTTAATTCCAGTGGAATTGGTCCATGTTACAAAGCCAGGGTTTGCCAAAGCTTACTGAACATGCAATAGAAGGTGCCCAGTATTAATTTCCTTATATATCCTGAATAGCAATCATCCATTAGGCTAAAGAAGGAATTATAGGGATGGTAGAAATAAGCACGCTTTGTTTCAGAAGAAAATGAAAACCTGTGTCTTCATTGTTATATTGGAAACCCTGTTAACCCAACTTTCCTGCCAGTTTTATATTTTCACATACATAACTCACAATCTGAACAGTGAGCAACACACCTAATTCAAAGCATAGTCTAATACTATTGAGATGAGAAATATGGTAAAGTGAGAACTAGAAGTGTGAAAATGGCAAATAGAGAAAAACCATCTTCTGTGTTCTCACTGACTGTTGACTCTACAAATCTTAGTGCTGTTCATTAGTAGGATAGTTTCCTTCTGTTCTCCTGTTTGGGGCTCTCAATTCTAATATATTGATAGTTATATATTTGCAAATAAGTTTAGAACTATTTGGTTGCTCAAGGGGAACACTTAACAAATCAGCAGCTGTCTATGTGTAAAACACAGCCAGGATCTTTTCCAGAGAGGAGAGACTTAGAGGAAAGTTTTCCTTTTCAGCCAACAAAAGATGCAATTTGCATACAGGTGTTACTAGGCTTCTCTCTGAATTCATGGATCACTGCTAGTTTCAGATGTCAGGACAAAAGATGGGTCAAAGGCACAGAGAGATGACTTACAGCTAGTTAAAGGAGTTTGAGGTCAAGACTGCTAAAAGCAGAGCTCATTTTCCACCAAGTGACACCAGATGTACCAGAATCTCATTAAATTACACATTTTCCACTGCAGCTAAAGGAGCAGAGTGTGTTCTGCATAAGGGAACTGACTATGGTATTTTTGTTTTATTCTGGGATACAGTCACCTCCCATCTCTTGTATGAATGATGGGATCTATTTTCTCAAAAGCATTCACAGCATGGATTAAGATCAAGCAGGATCCGCAAGAAGGGGAGACAGTTCAGGATTCATGCAACCTGCACTGACTCTGTAGCAGTATTTCTTTCATGCACAGTGTTAGCCACACAACTGTCCCTTCCAAAGAAGCCATACCCTCACAACTGGTTCCTGACTCCAGTGTGCAAGGCTGAAGTCAATCTCCTTGTTTTGTCTCCCATCTTCCGGAACCTGAATGGTTTAGAAAAGATGCAGGCACAGCTGCTGCAAGCCTGTTCTCTTTTCAGACTTACGGAGGATTAATAGACATGTGGGTTTTTTTAATGCAGAGGTAGTTTGTGCAGGAGAAACTGGGTGCTGCAGAAGGCCTGGGTCACTTTAGAGCAGGGAATTCCCATGCACGTTACCTTGCTTTACAGAAGACCTTCCCAGGTTTTGTGGAGGAGCTGCAAAGAGCCAGATTACCATTGTGCCCCCATGCAATGTAATGATCCAGGAAGAAGTCTTAGATCCCTAAAGAGCTTTCCCTTCACAAACCTCCTACTGTGTGTAGCCAGAACCAATCTTGTCTCTGTTAAATCACTTCTTACTAGATAGGTCCCTCCCAGAGAATTACCAATACTTAATAAATTCTCCAATCTGCCTGATCAAAACAATTTAGCATTAAGAGGGTTCTCTACTGAAAACCACTCTAAGAAATATCCTTATCAAGAAGTCTTTAGAGAGGACAGGGGAGAAGATACAGGGAATGAAAGCAAATACTGCACAACTATCACTAATAAACACAGCAGTAGGCCATGCACGTAACAGGTCAGCTTTTATAAAAGGACTGGGATTGTCTTACTGAAATCCTATTTTAGCCCACGTATTGCATATTTTAGAAGATTAGATACCTGGTGTTTCCTCTTTCTACTAAATGCCAAGCCTGAGAATGACCACAGTCTCTTCATTCTTCCTCCAGAAGAAACATCTGTTAGTATCAAGTATATTATTCTACACAGGAATAGACACAGAAACATTTTCCAAAGCCAAGCTCTACCTTATTTTTCTACTACAGAAAATTCCACTGAGCTGCTGGTAGAAGAAATGCTTTACAGATATTCACATACTGTCTGTGGCTTGCTAGGAGTGGCACCCGGACCCACCAGACCTGGTAGGTCCTACCTAACCTAACATGGCACTCGTACCTTATGAGACAGTTTACTAACAGTACTTTACTAACAGAACTTCAAAAAGGGACCGGCAAGAACAGAATTCCCATCTGATTTCACTAGTGTATTATTAGGAAGAAATTATTTACTGTGAGGGTGGTGAGACACTGGAACAGGTTGCCCAGAGAGGCTGTGACTGCCCCCTCCCTGGAGGCATTCAAGGCCAGACTGGATGGGGCTGTGAGCAACCTGGTCTAGAGGGAGGAGTTCCTTCCCATAGGGGGTTGGAACTGGATGATTCTTAAAGGTCTCTTCCAACCCAAACCACCCTATGGATTCTACTGTAGTATTTATAGCTGAATTTATAAAGCTTCTTCTATATAATTCTTGCCTCAAAGATAGGGCCGATGTTTACTTTCTGCTCCAGTAACAGCGGTCCGACCCCTTCCTCACCTCCAGCATCCCTCAGGCTCGATGCGTTGGTTCATCATTGCACCACCAGAGGGAGCTGCCTGAATGCCTTTGAAAGATTTCACGACTAATTTAAATCTAAAAAACCAGTCCCGCCTTTGAAATCTTATTGCCTAGAAAAGGGGATGCAGTCGTGAAAGGCCATAAGAGAAACTGAAAGACAGTTGTACAGCACAATGCCTGAAATCTTTGCTTTGCCTCTTTTTAATCAAAGCCAATCTTGTATCGTCTGGTACAACAGTACAAAATAATCTTTGTTGATTTAATTAAAGCAGTTTTGAATTAGGGTGTTTAGGTCAGCTATTGAGATTCACAGTATGACTCTGATGGACTGAGGTTTGAGAAGAAAAGGCAAACTAGATTTTAATACTTTGCCTAGAATAGGTCATAATATTTTTCTTATAAAATCAGTGCCCATTAGTTTAATAATAAGGTTCAGTCTCTTTAAAACCAGACACTCAGTTGTAGCATTGATTCATTTTCAAGTTGTCTTTTTTTTTTTTTAAGTAGTTATTTCTGTCCCAGTCCTGTTCTGTTTTCCAGTACCATCTTTTGTTTACAACAGAGGGTCTCTGCTTTTCTCCCCGATATATCCAATGCTTTTCCATTACACATATTTTCATCCATCTTGATGCACATGCTGCATGTATGGCAATGCAGAAATGTGTCTGTATTTCACATTAAATTAGGAGTTCAGAGCTGTTCTTGGGAGCAGACTTGCCTTGTGCTCTTCAGATGGGGCTGAGCTGTAAGATTCTCTAAAAGGGAGAAACCAAAGTAAGCTCTTTAACTTAACCCCTAGCTGCTGATCTGTGAGCTCTAGACAGGGCATGGGAGGCTCAGGTATGATCTTGTTCAGTTCTGAGACTGGCACTCCCTAAGCACCGTATGCATTCACAAAGCTAGAGCTGAGCTAGTCACTGGTGCAGCATGCACGGCACAGAGTCTGCTGTACGTTACCTTATGGGACAGACAGAGTGAGAGTTCCATGCTACTTAAACCTGTGAATCTCAACCCAACTCCCACATTCATTTTTTCAGCAACTGGGCATGTCAGTCTAAAGTCATTCTTTATCTGATTTCCAAAACTCAAAGTAGGACACCGCCCTCATATAGTGTCAGTGTATGACACTTCTAGTCATATGTAATTCATTCAACAGTGACTGGAAATGAGAAATCTACACTAACATGGCTCCATATAGCTCTCAGCTATTAGGCTCATCAGTGAAGACCTGGTCAAGGCAGTCACTGGGGACTAAGGAGAACTTTGGTTCCATCCTACCAGTCACCATCATTTGTTTTCCCACATACATATCTAAATTCACAAGTCTCTGTCCTTGAACCTTAGACTGTGGGTAGAATCCCTCCCTTCTCCTTCGGTGTTTTAAAAGGGACAGTTTTATGGAATGTAAGCATTTGTGACACAGGATGAGGTTACCTTGCTCATGAAGCAGGTATGGTAACACATTAGTTTTCCTCACATGGGCAGGCACCTGTTAAAGATGATGAAGAGGCAAAGCAAAAAGGATCTCCACTGTACTAGAAATTCAAACTCCGTTCCCCCTTATAAGGGATCTAGCCTATGTTAAAAATGCATTTCAGATGAATCTATTTTCATCAACAGTCTGGGAAGTCAGGAAATTGAAAACATCCCATTTAGCTGATGAAGAAATAGTTTTTAACTTGATGAAAGAAGAATAACTGCATTCCCAATACTTGCCAGCTATCCCAATCTTTGTGCTTCCCACTCTGGTTTTGAGATGGGAGGCAGATGAGAGGAGTACCTCTCCTCTCAGTGTGCGGACAGTGCAGAAGGGCAGCTCTGCAGTGCTATGAAGGGACCCAGCCATTGAAGGCAACACAATGTGAAGGCCTCTGTACACTGAAGAAATGTGTCCCAGAGACCTCTCAGAAAATATTTGGTGTAGTCTATGTCTTAATTGACTGCAGAATGGAAAAGGCAGCACAAGTGAAATGTCTCCACCTACAAATACCTAAATTCAAATCCAATTACAGAAGGAAGAGGGGAAAAGTAAAGAGTGTTTTTTTTCTCAGGCTCCAGAGCCAAGATTTGGGTGTTTTTGAAGTCATCCTACGAAGAAGAAAAGGACGAAGCTTACTGTGACCTAAATAAAGCAAAAGAATTGGGTACTTGTGATCAAAGGGTTGAATGATGCATATACACATCTCTCTAAATAATAGAGTGGGTGGGAGAAATGACACGTCATTATTCCTCAGAAATAAAGCAAATTACCTGTTCTGAAAAGAGGAGTTAATCTGTTTTTACACAGTGAAGAATAATGCCACATTATTTCTTCTAAAATTAGCAGGTGACAAGCTGAGACTTCAGCGCTCAGAGCATCTGGCTCTCTGGCACCACACTGTACTTATCACAGTGAAGCTTTCCTTCTTTCCCGTACCAGCTTTAGAAAGACTGGTGAGGAGCAGCCATTGTTACAGAGAACTATATCCATTCATCTCCATGTAAGCCTAAAATACCTCCGAGTTTCTTTCTCTGAGAAGCAAGGTGCAGAAAACCTGACATTAGCGTTTTTAAAATAACCTGGTGACTTATACAGGCAAGATTCTTCCATCCAGCTGTACCTTTGTAAGTTCTCTTCTTTCAAGCCAGAATCAAATGTGTGACAGACTCATTCTAAAATCCAGCATGATTTCTGGAGTCCAAGATAGGCAGTAAAAGAATGAATTCTGAAAGCTGAAGTCAGACATGTCTAAGTAAATAATAGGTTTGTTTTTCCTTTTCACAAACTTTAAGGCTTCAGATACCAAATAACTGAGCATGTATATATAGCAATGGCTGAACTACTTTGTTGATAAGATAATGGCTATATTTTATCACATGAATGCATAGGAGCAGCATAGAGACTTCTCAAAACTACTCTCCTGAGGAACTGCTGTGTTTGCTGTTCATGTTTAGAGTGACAGCATGTAGGGCTCAGCGTTCACAAAGAGGTTTAGGAGACTGAAAACCTAAGAAGTGATTTCCATCGGACTAAGTAGACCAAAATCACAAAGCTTATTTATCCTCTAGCAAATTTCCAATTAAGAATCATTTCAACTGAATAATCAAACTTTTCTGACTCTTCTTTAATAATGCATGGTGATATTCATGCCCAATTTTGCGTGCAGAACACCCTATCAGCAGACTGAAATGAAAATAAGTTCAGCTTCCTCACCCACTCACATAAAAGAAGTGGTTGGGTGATATTTTTGCTATGTTTTAATGTTAAAACTTCACTTTGGTTGATGTTTCTACTTGACTGTGACAACACAGAACGTGAGAAAAGCATAAATCTAATCACCAAAACCATCTATCACCATTTGACCTCTCCTAGCAACATACTGTCTTTTTCCCATGAAGGGCAGGAGGTTGCCCTCTTGTCCAACCAACAGAATGATGCAAAAATAATTGAAGATCTCCTTGGAAAAAAAGTTTTGCTACCCAGGAAGATCTTCTATGAACCTGTGAACTTATTCTATACTCAGGAGACATCCACCTGTTCTGAAAGTCAGGTCAGGTACTGAGGACTGAAGAAGCAGGCCTGGGAGAGATAAAACAGAAAGGCATGTCTTCAACTCCTTGAACCCATAAGCTTTTGCTCAGGACAAAGGTACTGCATTAGGCTATCACCTCCATCTTATCTACCAGTGACTCCCAGAGTTGAGAATCTGTTGTTCTCAAGTTGGAAAAGCATGGCCTCAGTTGACAAGTCCCATTCACTCCAGGCTTCATCAGCCCTCAGATCAACAAGGAGAAATGAGCTGAGTTGGACTGAAGAAGGGAGGCTTCTGAGACAGCCTTTCCCTCTGATAAGGCAAAGCTGTCATGACCTGCTGCTCAAGAAGCTGCAACCAATGAACTGAGTTGTTTATGCACGAAAGTACCATATCAGTCAACAGACAACTAAGGTAAACTCACAATTTGAAAAAGTACAATCTCTATCTAGCTCAGGAGTCCTAAAGGCAAAACTGGCAATCCAGCTGTAGAAGAAAAGTTGGCTATGTTTATTACTACAGTGTCTAATCTGACTAACTTGAGCAAAAATTATAACCATCAGCAGTTTTTCTCCTTTTACCTGATAGTAATAATGTGAGAATTCTATCAGGCTTCTTTATTTACATTCACTTTAGATGGCTTTCATTCATGCGCAGTTTTCAGTAGTCCAACACTAGCAAGTTTAGTTGTAAGGTACAGTTAGATAAACACTATTCTCATCCCTTACCTCCGTGCTTGTTAATCAACGGGAAAGCCAAACAGCTAATAAACAGTTCCATGAGTACAGATCATACAGCTTGTAAGCAGAAAAAAAATGGGACCGTCCACATGAAAGTATGTAAGCCTCCTTTGTCAGCGCATGAAGCAAAACTAACTTCTGCTAAGATTCATCTTCTGGAAGGTGACACAATTGCACTGGCCAAATACATGAGGGCAACTTTCCATCACTGCCTCTTTACAAAGCATGGAATGAATAACTTCCTTGAGAAAGCAAGAAAATTGGGATAAACCACAGTTTTAATTATATTCATAATGATTTATTTGAAAATATGTTCTCATTATACTATTATCTAAGTACAATCCATTGTGAGGCAAAAGCAGTTTGGTTCCACCTGAATTTAGAGTCATTATTTTAATTATTCTCACCAGAACAGCCATTAATCAAGTAAACAATACCTGGCTTCTAGAAAATATGTGGGTAAGTGGTTATATTATGATTTAGCATTAATTTTCTTACATTCTTTAAGTCTGACTTGAATACTTATTTTCTACGAAAATGCTTTTGAAAAACGGATATCTTACCTTCAGACTGATGTGTGGCAAGAGGTGTCTGAGTCTCCTTGGAGTAGGATACCACCTCCCGAGGTAAGAAATCAACCTGGGTAATCTTTGACACCCCTAGTTTGTGCAGTCTTCGGCTAGGATGGAACACAGGACATCAAAAGGTTAGTTATGTTAAATCAGTAGAGGGAACAAAAGTGTTTGATTTTAAGAACAGGATTAAAAAAATACTTCAGTGTTTGCTAAGATAAAACACAATGCACTGTATATGAAAACAGTACAGTAAGGAAAATTAACCTGGAAATCATTTGCCATAATAAAACATAGGTAGTAAAAACTCTCTGGATCTAGGTTGAGCTGGGTTATGATGCTGAGAGAGACTGTAAATGGGAGAAAAGTACGACCTGCTTCTGTCCCTCACAACACACAACAAACCTGTCTCTTCCTTCACAAAGTTATTACTACAACATTGAGCCTGTTCAAGAGATTCAGTCCTCAGCCTGAGATAATCAACAGTGCAAGAGGCACAGCAGGTGTAAAATATGCCAGACTGGGACAGCTGGATGTTCACCTGAGAGCAGGGTGAATAATTTCCATAATTCCATAATTACAAAAATCCAAAATAATTTCTCTTCCACAAGGGTTAATAGCAGTGGACTTGCTGTAGGTCCATGATCATTAGAGTCCTAATGCAAGGGTTGGAGTGGAGCTCTGAGACACACCTGGAACAGATAAAGCCTTCTGTTTGTACTACTCCCCTAACTTTAAATGAGCCATGTGAACTAAATCAGTAGATCCAGCCAACAATGTATCTGGGTAAAAGAAAATGGAGAGAGATGGCTGTGCATGATCACAAACTCTTTCAGTTGTACACCGTTCACCCAACAGTGGTAGGAAAAAAATAGAACAGTTTTATTTCCTGAATATTATTTGATTGTAAATAAGCAAATAAGCAAAGATGTCTTTTTGTTGTTGTTTTTACTGGAAAAAACCACCAACTTTCAGCAGACAAATATATATATATATGCAAATAATAAATGGATGAACTAAATAAGCCCAGATTGGCATGTGCAAGTGTGCTCACACATTTACAGGAAATAAATGTGGGGACACAATGTTTCTGAACTGTCATGTTATTAAGGAGAACAATTTGGAAAAGCTGAAAATTCACGCATATTATTCATTTCCTCTCTATCTTCCTGGCTACCAGAAGAACAGAGGTCAAACTTATTTTTTATCTCATTCATTTACAGCGGTTTTACAGTTAACACTGATGTCTGAAAACAAACGAGTATTCGAAAAGAAACTGTCATCGCTGGCTGACACCTACTGAACTCTTATGCTTGTTAAGGCTGTATCAGCTATATATCCTTCTAATCTGTTTTACTGGCTTAGATTTATTAAGCTGAATGTAATTTGATTCAGTGGGTAATCAGTATGAATCAGCCACATCACATAACAAACCGCTAGAGCAGTAATGGTTGTTACAGCTCTGAATCTGTCCTGTTCACCATTCTCACAAACACCTGTGAATGTACCAACATGAATAAGCACATGGATTCCCTGAAAATTCTCCATGGGAGGCAGAAAAACTTATGTAGCTTATGATACACTTTAAGAACATGTAGCAGCTAAAAAAAGCTTCAGTAGTACACTTGTAGCTTCTTTAAATGAGGGTATGCATGAATTTAAGCATTAATAGATATCTTTTCCAGAAAAATCTTACATGCTTTTATCCTTTGACATCAAGCTTGAAAGATTTTCCTTCACAACCAGTCCTCCATCATCTCTATCTGATTCCTTTTACTGAGATTCTTAAGCCTCCTTCATTGAAAGAGCTTCTGTTAAGTATCAGCTCTAACTAATAATGTGTCTAATCTAGACCTAATTAGAACATCGACTAATTCTAACAACAGTTTCACCTGAGGTCATTCCATATATCTTTCACAAGTTAGGGATGGGGGAACATCAGTCCTCATGGAGAGGTGGATTTAACTGCTTGTTGGGTTAGCTCCTGTCTAGACTGGTAAGTGAACTACTGCCCTAAACATTGTGCTGAGAGAATGTGTTTAATTTTTCACCTAAAACATTTATTATTCATGAACTGCTGATGGTTGTCTAAATGCATAGTGTCACTCTAACCAATGAAGACTGTAAAGTCTTCATTTGAAGGAACATGGTCTTTCTTTTTTTCACCTTACTAATCAACCTGTAATGATCTTTAGGTGATGAAAAGCCAACCTAACCCTTGGTCCCAATCACTTATAGACAACTGGAACATCCTTTCAGTACATGGGCACAGCTAAATATGGGCTATAATGCTCTAGTCTAATTCTTTTTAGGGCAGCACTAAAATGTCTCGTTTCCCATGTGCACTGAGACACTCATCATTCTTTTCATTTACAATTTATTGGATGTTCATCTTAGAGAGCACATAAACTTTGAAGGATTCCTTTCAAAACTGCCTATGGGATGTCAGTAGAAAGACAGTAATTAAAGCCTATGCATTAAAATTGATTCCTCTGTCTGTAGGAGAAGAAAGATGTGAAGTGTTTAGCTACACACATCATTTGCCCCCTCTGCAGGATTTCTTTCATGCTGGTGTTTTATCTAGTCTCATAGCCATATACCAGGGAAATACATATTCCTCTGCCTAACTCTACCTTGTAGAAGAGAAAGGACGGCTTTAGAAACTCTTCCCCTTTTGTATGATCCAGGTGATGCTGTAGATGTTACATCTACCTGAAATTACTCCTGAAATAAAAGCATTCCTAATTATTCCGGAAGATGGAGAAAGCCTATTTAGAAAGTGCTCTGGATACTTTCCATTCCTGTTTTGTTTTTTTGTTTTTTGTTTTTTTTTTTCCTGGTAAACAGAACTAACTGCAGCTGGGAGCCCTGTCAATTAATAGTTATTAATAGGGAAACTGTCTTTTCTTGAAGCCTAGAGAATGGTGAATGAATTCCACATGAATTGCTGGGGAGAAAATGCAAAGAACTTGCAGAAGAATAAGAAACTTGCCAGGAAACTCAGACAGGAAAGCCCAGCAGTTCATAGGCAGAACAATTTATTCAGTGCAGAGATTTGGTTTTGCTTATGAGTCAAGTTCTGAAGAACTTGAAGGACAGTTACCTTTCCTTTTCAGAGGAACAGTTTATCCTAAATATCTCTGCATGTGGGCGTTTCATGTCTTCAGTTCTTGCTGTTTCTCCTTTACTATTTATTTTCTCTCCTTTTGCTGCCTCTTATGTTGAAATACAGCACCCAATTTTCTTATCTAGAAGAGACTGCAAAATTCAATCTGAAATGGTCGCAAGCAGCATTTTCACTCGCCAGCACACTCTGATAACTTCAGTGACCACAAAGAATTCAGTAACTTATTAAAGGTTTTTGTTTGTTTGTTTGTTTGTTTTTGTGGTTACCAAGCCATAACAATGTACTTGGAGCTTCAGCAATAACACAGCACTGATGTTAGATCTGGAGATACTGTTCAGAAAAGCCATTGTTTCTGATTTTCCTTGATTGCTTGCAGGAGATAAGAAGGAACCTCTTCATGCTGTCAGACTTCTCTTGATGATGCTCAACTACATTTAGGACAAACATGAATTTCTGCTCCTTAATACAGTGACCTTGTAAAATATAAACATATTTGGTACTCCTCTTAATTACACTAATTATATTCTGCTACCTAACAACTTTTTCAGACAGTTAGAATAGGGAAATTCCATGTCAAACTGGAGAATATTAATTTTAGTCCTAGTATAATTAGGTAATGCTTGACTGACCTGAACTCAACTTAAATGGCAATTAGTAAACTATGAGCCTAAAGTATACAATTATAAATACATATACAGCTCCTATGGAAAAGGGGGAAAATGTTATTACATGTGGGTTACTGCATGTGGAAACAACATAACTACAACAAAAACAAGAAGGAAGGGGGAAAAGTACCTTGCAAACGATTCAGAAAGAGAAGTCTGAATCAATAGGTACAAACAAGACCAGTGTAACTGTACATGCACATTAAAGTGCCACAATAATAACATTTCATCTGTAATGAAATAGTTATTTGTATTGTGTTTCAGGCAACAGAAATAGCAGCTTATCTTTCACGAGCTTCTTTAAATAGTAGTTTTTTTCCACAAAGATGGCTTTGCTGAAGCTTCTTATTGATGAAACTGAAAAAAGGAAACTTAAATTATGGTCTTTCTGAGTCAATAAAGCAAATGAAAATCACATACAAACAGCTCATCTGGGAAGCATTCGCAACATAACTCTTGCAAAGAAATGATAAATGAATAACATAAAGAGCAGACATATACCCAAGTTCAGAGTCAGACTGGAGCTGCAGCACTGAGGGGTCTGTGTCCCATTGCAAGGTCCTAGGGTGGTAATCAGCCGTGCAGCACAAGGGGGAAAAAAAAGAACACACAGAATTAACTGAAAGGATGAACAAAACCCCATCTCATTACTTACATGCCATATGTCGTACATTCAATCTCTAAGTGCAAGGTTTGATGTTAGCCTGTGACGGGGCAGGCAAGTTATTAAAACTGCACATTATCAGTAAACAAAGAGAAGGAGCTGGGTTTCCTCTCAGGTGTAGGTTAATAACTTCGTTTTTCCTGAAAGATTCCTAACCCTCTAACTATGGTTGATGCTCTCAATATGCACAATTTACAAACCTACAATTTGAAATATTTTACAATTTGAAAAATGTATTGGGATAGTGTTTGTATGATAAGATGGTTTTGCCATAAACTCCACTGAGGATTTCTAGCCCTTCATATACTCCTAAGACTAGAGGACAACCTGTAAAAAGTGCTCTGGTCACAAACGTCCTACAACAAATAACAGGCTGACAGCAGCTCTGACACATTCTGGAGGCACCTAGGACATATTAACAAATTCCTCTTCTCGTAATCCAGATAAAATTTATGGAGGAGAGGAGAGCGGCACATCTGGGGAAATCTGCTTTTAACAGTGTCTTCACAGCCTACTGTCACGTGGATTTAACACATAATATCAGTGCTCCAGAGGTGTGGTCTCGAGTGAAGATGTTGTTCCTTGCAATGAAACATGACTTGTTAAGCTACATCTCTTAAACTCTCTGCAAACACTCATGGGGCCTTTATGGAGTCCTATGAAATATTCCCAATCCCCTGGTTTAGAAATGCAAAAATTGACATGTTCAAGCCAACATTTTCAAAATGCCTACTCACTTCTTGATTTTACTTTATTCTTCCTCCCTAATGAAGCCACATCTAACACGGAAGAGAGCTGTTGGAATCCACAACAGCATTAGAAATACAAGTTTGGCTGCTGAACATCTTTTCCTTTGATATGAGCACTGAATTATGCAAAGCTCTCACTCGTAGTGGCCAAAGCAAAGGAAAGCACTCTTTCACTATAACAACTAAATCATGTAGGAACATTAGGTAACATCAGTCCTCAAAATTTAAAATTCCACTCACCTCTTTTAAACACAAGTTTTGAGGATACAGAGAATATACTTTGACCACACTCAGCCAAGAATAGCCAAATAACTAACCGTGCTCTATTTACACAAGCCCTTCTGCAACGATAGCAAACTCTGACAATGAATCATTCACATAAACTAAGTTATTTAATTAAACTAGAAATAGACTCCTTAAGGCCATACAATTATGCTGTGTCCTATTCTCAGTAAGCTATTACCAATGTTAGTGATAAATCTCTCTCGACCCCCTGCATGTACAAAAAGAATGAAGAACTTTCATGCGAAGCCGCTTTCCCATGCAATGCAAGGGTGCTTATTCCCCTCAAGTTCCTTCAATCTGTAGTGCTACGTACTGACACCAAACACTACAGTGATACAGAAAGTCTCCTCCAAAATGAAACAGTATTACAAAATGGTCAGAGATGAAACAGTACAGTAAGAAATAACAGACTTTTTTTCCTGTTACTTGACTGCAGCTCAAATACAATGGAAATGAAAGTGGGCACAAGGATCTGAAAGCAGACTCAAGGCAGAAGCATCAGTGGATAATGTTACCTATACACTATTAAATGGCCATCTGCGTGAAAATGACTTACAATGGAACCAAGGTCAGTAACATCTAAGAGGACTTGCTATGCATATGCCCATTTCCACTGTAAAATCTACCTGGGGGCTTCTTGTACGTGCGCATCCTGGTTTTCAAAACACTTAAAAGAAAACATACACAGCTTATTTCAGTTATTTTTCCTCTCCATCTATTTCCAAACATACATTATTTTGCAAGAGGTGAAGACTGTTCCAAAAGAAAAATGCCATTATCATCTGATTAAAACAAGAACAGGTCTCTACAGAGCCCTTATATTCCAGTTCTCAGAATCCAGACCAAGTTACAAGAGGGCACATCTATCTCATACTGAGCTGGTTATCTGAACAAAATAAATTTAGAGATTTCACACGCTCAAGTCAGCACTCAAATCCTCAAAATATGAGAAGAGCAATACCTGCTGCTGGAATTCTCTATGTAAAGAAGTTAATTGGACCCTTAGTTCACAGCCACCTTTTGGCTACTGTTTTTATGTGCAGATCATACATGTAGTGATGGCAAGATCTCTTTTAATGCAATGATCTGGATTATGGTATGGAGATGTTCATGACACTGATATGTATTTTGAATGACAATTCTGTTTGTCTCCTCAACATACCTGTATTTCAACAGTTTGAGTGCATCTGTAAAAAAAACTCTTAGATTTGTCCTCCAAACAGTAATTGTTTACTCAGCATCACTGTGCCACCTCTTACAAAGACTTGAAAAATAGATAAGGGAGCAATCTGGTGTGTTGTATCCTCAAGCTCAGTTGACCACTGTTTATTGCAGATAACAAGGCTGCAGGTAGCAGATCTTCAGGCTCCAGTCTTGCCCTAGGAGACACAATGTAAGGCTACTACACGACTCAAAGGACAGGACTGGTTTGCCCTTTGCCTCTTCCTGCTACCTGAAGAGTGTCTGCATAGCAAAACAAAAGGGAGTGAATGATGAACACATAATAATTTAGCCAGCTGCCACGACAATAAAAGATAAACAGATTCCTAATGGACTTAATGGCCCAAAGACAACGTTGACTATTCTGACATCCAAACTAGGAAATTACAGCTAGTCTGTTTGTGATGGGAAGACACGCTGCATGACATTCCCTGGTTACTGGGATAAGCATTACCATTATGCTTGCTTTCCTGCAAACGCTTGTCAGAGGGGATTGTGAAATGCCATTGGATCACAGTGAAAAATAATCAGTGCCAATCTCTTTCAAATCTAGTGCACAAGTCCTTCCCAAGAGATTTCTTCATGAAGAAAAGCATTTCATGTTGTTCCACTGTTTTTCTTCCTTCTTCACAAAGGAAATCTGAAATTGGCTTTAGGACTTCTAGTCACCCAGAGAGAGGGGCAGAGGGAGTAATGCAACCGACCCCAAAGACAAGTATGTGGGCCTATGTGACCAGTAGCTCAGCAGCCAGGCACAGGTGCTTTCATTCTGGACTTCTCAGAGACTGCAGACTGGGAAAGTCCCATTGAATAGACTTAATGGACTTTGGCACAGATCCACATAAAAGAAATCTAAAGCATGTCACCATAACATTTTAATGGGGAAAAGAGCCTCTGAGAATCAGAGCAGGAAAAAGCAGTACTCCCTTGCACACTGCAGTCCTTCCACAAACCTCCTGCAGTCCATGTGAGTGGGTGAAGTGAGTGCACACAGCCTGGGAAAAGTCCTGGAAACTCCACAGATGGGAACTCACTGAGCATGAGATCCAGACAGGACTAAGCCGGATCAGGCTGTTCCCATCACTCAGAAAGCACAGACACTCTTTTAATGAGAACTACCCAACATTGTTTCAAAGCTGGTTGCTATATAAGTCTCCCACACTGAGACAAACAATAGCCCTGCTATCAATCTTTCTTTTACACGTCTGGTGAAGAACAGCTGCCTTTGAGTGATTGTAGGATAAAAAAGTGTAACTATTACCAATTAACAGATTGGTCTAAAGCAGCATGAAGGACTTGTAGATCTTGCATCAAGCAGACAAAGTACAAGAGTTATTACCTCTCTTAAAAATGATCTGCTTTCATACTTTTTCTTTAGATACCTCTCTGTAACTATTCCCTGTTTGCCGTGTGCTATTATCTCAATAATTTAGGAGTTTATCACAGCATTCTTAGATGCTGGTGCTATTTCAGCCATTTGTACTGAAAGAGAACCAGTTCATTTTGATACAGTGCATTTTCTTTCTCCACAGCCAGTAGGGGAATAACCCACAGAAAGAAACCAAGGGGAGAAAGAGACCAAGATGTCACACATCTAAGAAAAGATCAGATGGAAAGGCAAATTGTTAATTTTTCTATTCTGAATTCACATCCAGAGCATTGGAAAGATACTGAGAGCAGAACTCTGAGAGGACAGGGGCTATTGCAAAATTTAAGGGAGGAAGAAAAGGAATTCAAACAGAAGGATTCCCTTTTTTGTACTATAATTAGAAAGGAAAAGCAGGCACTCTGCCATGTGTTATGGTGCCCTGCAGAAACTTACTTCCAGACAATTTTATTCTAATTACATTATGCTGTTTATATTGATTGAAAATGCAGAAAAATACTAAAATAAACAAACTGCAAATGAAAGAAAATACTTGAATTCTTTTAGAAAGATCCCAGCCTCATAATGCATTAATTATCCACTTAGATCATTAATGAATCCATTTAGATTCTGTCATCTAAAGCTGTCTGAAATTCATGAAGGCTTCTCAGCTGATAACAAAAACTTTTAATCTGGCCTTAGTGATAGTACATAAAACAAGATAGACACCAATGCCAACAAACCTACCTACTAAAACACCATCACAAAAGCATATTAAATATCCTGGATCATGGTCGGACTGTGCCATAGCTCAGCTCTGCTAAGTGCCCTAATCCAACATGCTGGCAGCTTTGTTCCAACTCTTCTTCCCTGAAGCTGAAATCAAATCCTCTCTCATCTGTTGCAGATGCTCCAGAAAGAACATGTGTTCTGCATGACTTCTTTTCTCCCCTACTTTCCCTTCTCAGGTCAAGAGCAACCAGACCTGAAAATACATGCTTTGAAAAAGGCTACTCACAGAAATAACAGGAAACCCCGCTTTTCCAAGAGGCCTCTTGCAGGGTAGAAACCTCTCTGCTGCACTGCTAATCACTCTTTCAAGCAGAACTGGAGGAAAGCAAACACCACATTGTGTCATCTCCTGTCAGCACGAGCTGTTGTGCTTTCCAGGCCAAGAGAAGACCACACTGACACTGTCGTGAGGTATCCACTGAACAGAGTTACCCATATGTGTCTCTAATAAAACAACCTGACACCCTCAATCCAGCATCTTGTCTTGTGGTAACAGCAACATCCTAAAATTATCCCTTGTGTGGGAACTAACTATACCCTTCTAGCCCGAAAATACAGTGAAGGAGCATATCATGACTCCACAGATTTAGTGTGTTGAAGTTTTCTGAGCTCAAAGGCCAATCCCATTTAGCAGATAACAGACTATTAACCAGAGTGACAAAAAAATAAAAATAAAATGGAAAGGGAGACACAAGATACAAAGCCTCAAAGAACCCTTGCTTTGCACCAGAGTAAAATGCTTCTAAAATTCTATGAATGTTAGGAAAAAATGACTATTGTCCCTTCCCCTGACCATGGTATCAGCCAAACTTATGCTTCAGGCATGTTGGAAGTGCTCTGGCACAGAAACAAGTCATCATTGGCTCTCTGCTTTAGAACATGAAGACAGGAGATTGCTCCACACAAGAGTTTTGAACTTAGCCTCCAGCTATGAATAGGTGTCAAAGATGGCCATCCACAAAGAATTTTGGGGAAAAGACCAACTACCTTGGGTAGGTTACAGTTTCCATAAGACTCAGAATTGCTCACATTAAGAACTTCGCATCTGTATATGGATAACATACAGAAGAACAGGTTCCACCCAGCTGGTACATACCTAAAAATACAGGGTGCCACAGCTGGGAGAGTTTATTTTTAAATCACCAGTAAAATATGAGGGTTTAGATAAGTCTAAAAGTATTTGTTCAATGATCCCAAATGTTTTCACTTAAACAACAATCCAGTAATACTTGCACATTTAATATGTAATCTATCACATATCTAGTTGTTTCTTGTTTTTTTTTTTCCTCCAAGTTCTGAATATTGCCAGAATTAGTGTTAGGTTACACAGATAATTAACTATAAAATTTTAAAGAGTTCTAACTAATTTGTTGTGTCTAAATCAGTTTCTCCAATGCTCCTATTTTAATATTGATAAATCAGAAAATCTGAACTAGAAACTGCAAGAAGTCACAGCAGACATTTGAAAATATATATGGGAATAGACAAGTTGTTTGTTTTCTGTAGGTTTTGTAATTCCTCTGTAGTTTTCACTTTCTGGTATTGGTTATACATTTAAAATGTATTTCCGAAACAAAATAGATCAAGAAGATTCAAAGCTATTACTCAGAGATGGAAAAGTACCGCTTCCCTCAATTGGTGCTTTGCATTTAAGCCACTATTCAGGAGCCATCTGTGCTCTGTTTAGCAGATCTGTTCCACTTTGAAAGGATTGGCAAAACAGAAAATACCTTCCTTGTGCTACTTGTTTTCTGAAGCACATTATAAGCAAGATGGTTATCAGCCTTTAGGGAGGATTTGTGCCTCTCAACAAGACTCTCGCTTATACTTGTGAAGCAGAAGGATCTGACATCACCATGGGTTCTTGTTTTTGGAGCCGGGCTGGTAATCACAAAATAAAATGCCATAAGACATTCAGTGAACAAGTAGTTTGGCACCGCTGCTGGAGCAGAGCCGGATACTTGGATTTGCAGTTACGTTTCCAAGCAGGCTGACACCTCTGACTTCCAGTCTTCACCAATAAAAAGAGCAACGATGACCTCCCTCAGAGCACAGTACTGTCTTTCAGATGCCTGGCAACCATAATAGCATTTTTCAGAAAGGTATAAGTTTAAAATACTCTTTTTTTTTTTTTTTTTTCCCTTAAGGTATGTTTCTAAAAATCATAGGGTAATATTTAAAAAAAAAAAATTATATTCAAAAGTTCTCTTAAATCAAGGCTTTGTTGCTAAATGCATATAATAATTTTCAAAATCCACTTGAAACTTAAATTGGAATGAAAAATTCTGGCATGATCTTATATACTGATACATAGTGGGACAAATGCCTTGTTGATTCATAGAATTACACTAAGTAAATCCAACAGTAAAATTCATCCAATCTGCTGTACTTATTTCTTATATCTAAAGCTATCCTTATTTCAGGTCCACATCATAGAATACGACATTTTGGCAATGTAATTAACCTTGTCCTTCTCACAGTTTATATGCCATAGCTACAGGAATCTTAGCCTGGAAACCTACGCTGGTTTACCAGAAGGTCACTGGGAACAGCAGGCAGTCTCTTCAAGGACAGAGGGTCAACACAGTCAGAAGCTTCTGCTGAGCTTTTGCATCCACACAGATTTACTGTAAGTGCTAGAGAACATGAACCGCCATCCGGAAAGTGCATTAATAAAAAACATGTTCAGAAGGAGGGAGGCACAAGTTGCTTTGTTCTTGCAGCAAACCTTGAAGCAGTTTGAAAATTCTTTGAAGAAATACATTTTTAATCTCATATTTTTTAAGCCAAGAGTAAGTCTGAGTGACAAAAGAGAATCTGGATGGTCCAAAATGTCATCAGGTCCTACAGATGATTTGAAGGAACTTCAGCACTCATGTTGGGACACTTTGATCCAGTGTCCAAAAGTACATGTAAGAACAAGTTTATGAGAAACTTTAAGTGGGGTTGGAAAGAGTCCCGTAAGAGATAAAACTATATTTATTAGTCAAACTGATAACAGTTTATGAGTCAAACTGATAACAGCAAGGCTGGAGCCTGCAATATTGTCTTCACAACTGAAGAAGAAGCTGAAAGCTTTCAGCAAGTTATTCACGGCAGTGCAAAAATCCACTAACTGCAAGCTGAGAGAAGAGTTGGTGCTGTCCTTCCTACATAGGATTTATTTTGTGACAGTGTAACTATGTGTATGAACAATACTCAAGTGATGCAGAAAAAGTCTACTTGCAAAAAAAAAGAAAAAATTGTACCTGTTCAACTCTGTTCAACAGTTCAATGTAATAGGCGATCTCACAGCGTTTAATTAAATCAAGAAGAGATTCTACGCAAGAGAACTTCTCTTTAAGCTGAGCTGCCCTTACCAAGTAAGTTGTTTTTAAAGGAGAATAAATTGTCTTGTTTTAAGTGCATTGATGTTTTAGACCTTGAATCATTTCATTGTCTGACTAAATATAATCATGATACGTCTGGAAAAAAAAATACAGAAAAATACCTACAGCTGGGCTGATAACCTAAATGGTTAAGTGGGGCTTTGTACATTAATATTATTTTCTCCAGAATGCAGCTGCGGCTCAGGTTTCCAAGGCATTTTATAAAGTACCCTGGGAATGGCAATCTTTCCTCCTCCTTTAATTTATAGCGTGGAGATGCTTGCTAATGAGAAAAATAATCAAAGATCTGGAGGAACCGAACTCCATCTATCCTTTAGGAATGAAAGCACAGAACTCCTTAATGATGCCACAGGCTCACATGGTAAAAGCATTGCAGATGATTCTAATTAATACAGACCATTCTGACTTTGTAACTGGCACGCACTGAAAAACACTCCCTGCTTTCTAGGTCAGATATAAAGACACTTGAAAGCAACTGCCAAGTATCAGTCCCTAAGGTGTCTGCTTATGTTTAGAGGCTAAAAAAATATATATGTGACACAGAGAGGCTTCAAATATCCTGCGCTAAATATACACTGAATGTAAAGGAGGAGAACTGTGGTTGTTCTTGTGCAGAAACAAAAGGAGAGAACAGACTGTGGGAAATCTGCCTTCCTCCAACCTCGTGCACAGACCCACCATTCCATAAGTGGGTGGGGGATGGGATGCCCGAGAGATTTACCATACCATCCCAAACCCATCCCAAACCAGAGAGACAAACTCAGCACCTCCCAGGGTTATCCTGTATGCCTCTAGCCACCAAGCAAACCTTTCTCTCAACCCCCCACTGTGACAGACTCATGTCTGCAGCACACTACAGTCCGTAGGGTTAAAATCCTTCCCTTCTGAACAAAACACCATTCAAGTGAAGGATGTATTTTCCCTTGGTCATTCCTTAAGTTCCCTTAGAGTCTTTACCTTGCTCTGTGATTCCCTTTGCCAAAGAAAGGATATGAAATGGGCTGCATGGACAGAAAGAGATGCTCTGCTGCAATACTTTAACCTTCCTGTATAACTGAAATTGAGAGCAGGATGTAACCTCTTACTCTGCCTTCTGTATTCATCTAATTAAACAGCAAAGGAGATATTTAAAAAGGAAGGTGGTATTCTGATACCTTTTCTTTCGCTCGTCAATGTGTTATTGTGTTAGGTAAGGTGCTGCTTATAATGAAGTAACAGAAATAAAAGCTTAGTTGCCAAGTCTGATTTTTTTTTTCTTTTTCAGGCAAAGAGCCAGGAAAGCACAGAACATCAGGACTTTGGTGACATTTGGATATGCTCATGAGAGACCAGCAAATAAAGGCTTTAATTCTTACATGTCAAGAAGACACCTCTTAACTAGGTGTACCTTCTTTTGACTTGACAGTGAGCAAGATTTACACACACAGCTGTAAAAGGGTAAATACATTACTTAAATGCCACACACTGACTCAGTGCCCAGATGCTCCAGAGCTACATCTTTCCCTTTGAGTGTGTTATGTGAGAAAGAAGTTTGTGCTTCATGTCTGCATTTGAAACAACGTAGGACAAGCCAAGTCTAATGTTGAGGCATTGCATAAAAAGAAGAGCAACTAGTACCTATACAAAAATGAGTGAACATTCTACATAGATAAAGGGCTTCTGCTCTCCCTGCAGTGGGACAATACAAACTGAGCGTAGACATCAACCCAATGAAAGAAAAAATATCACTGTGAATTTGTTTTTATACTCAGAAGGCTCAAAAGATGCAAAAGATGGAAGCAATTCAAAACCACATCTGATGAAAAGATACACAAACGGAGACAAATGTTTTCTGAACTCCAAAGAGTGTAAGAGAGCAGAAGACGGGCTCCTGATTCACTATCAGTAAGGACATCCAAGCTGATGTGACAGCTGCTGCAGTGTTCTCTGAACTCAACTTGGGAACACATTCAGAGGTCACAGTAACTGCAAGATGAAGTGACACAGTGGACAGAAAAGCATGCCAGCAGCCAAAACCAAAGGTGACACTGCTCCTCAGAGAAAAGCCACCCAGCATTACCAACAGCTGTTCTATTTCTAGGATTTTTACTTAAAAATAAAAACCTGCAGTGATGTTGAGGCAGTCAAGACTCCACAGCAGTCAAGCTTCTACAAGAAATGCCGTGTTACTGCTTCAAAACCACTCCGAAAAACATGATTTCTCATTTATGTTTGCTTTCTTTTGCTATCTAATGTTATACTTAAAATTCATTTTCATGGTAACTTTCATTAAATGCTCACATGTGGCTTAATCAAAATAAGGACTGACCCTGCAAAGCTTTACTGCAAATAAAGTCCATGCACTGATAGAAGCCAAATGATTTCAGTCCATGAAACACATCTCAAAGACTGTGGTATCAATGGAACAATAATGTAATTCAGGTAAGAACCATTTGAACTGTTATATAGTCCCCTAATCCAACAGGATGAGTAGCTGTAGCCAGACAAAAATACCAAAACCAATGGACTGAGAGAGAAGTACTATGAAATAATGTACCTGGATGCTTGCACTACATTACAGCAGACAAAACAGCACATTGATATAACCACTCTCTGACAGCAACTACCAGAAGATGAAGAATACTTTCTGCCATCTTTGTCTTCACTGTAGCCCACAAAACAATCAGGTATCTAAATGTACACACAGCAATGTATGTACGTCAGAAATCAAAAGAGCACAGATGAAGCTGTTGCAAAAAGAAAGGCAATCATTAACCTCTACATATCCCAGACAGCTGAGCCTTTTGCATTTTACTGAGCAGATGGAAGGTGGGAAACCTTATACACAACCTAATGGGATTCTCATGTTACACTGCAAAACGTACATGGGGAAGTGCAACGTGCATGCAATTTCACTGCACTCGCACACATACACAAAACCCAGTTCAACAATAAGTGGGATGCTACTGTACAAACCTACCATTGTATGGTAATGAATCCAACTGGGAATGTACAGAAGCAGTGAAGGAGAGAACTAAAAATGGACAACACATCTAAATCACACCTTGGTCCACACATAGAACTCATCCAAGTGTGCAACACACTAGGGCAAGCACACAGACAGGTGTGCTCTACAGGTGACACAGGAATACATATGTAGGTCACCCCAAAAGTAATTCCTCCTATTTATTTCCATAGAAACTACAACAAATAGCACAATAACACTAATTAAAAGAGTAAATTTGCAACTACAAAATACTACTTTTCAGTGTAGTCACCACCATTTGCTGTGCATTTTGCAATGAACAAGGGCCTGTTTGTTGCACTTAAAGGCATCTGCATCACTGTGCTCACATTCAGCTTAGTGTCCATAAACATTCTGCAAGCATCAACAAATGTTACTGGGTGCCATTTTTTCTGCACAGAGGAATTCAATTCCACACCTTTGCTTTGCAAATGCTTTCATCTCAGATGCCATTCTGTCAGACTGCCCCTGTGCTGCCATCCATTGCATGGCAACAACATATCATGAAATATAAGTGGGAAGGTTCAACCTCTACTGCCCAGCCACCAGCATCCACCTCTGATGTTGTGGGTCAACATAATGAAATAGGAGACATTACTGTCAGAGCAGCCCTCATAGTTAGCTGGAATCTCCATTTCTGATATGCACAGCTATATAACCTGACTATTAGCAAAAGAACCTGAACAAAATACCTTGAACAAGCTAAGAGTATACATTATTATAGCAGAATCTCAATGGGATCCTGCAATGCTGTCTTGTGGTAAATGAGTCATGTCTGAACATGGCATAACAGAAAGCCCTGTGAATTAATAACTTATCTAACCAGAGTTCAGGCTGTGATGTAATATTCCTGTCCTATCTATGTAGCACAGCAACACAGTCAACCCTGTGCAAAGATGTGGAAACAGGCAAGCTGCTCTCTGTGCAACAACAGGGCTCTGATGAATTGTTCAGAGCAGCCTGGTAACTAAGAGCAGTACATGCAAGACCTATTTTTTAAGCTTTACAGTTTTGGATCTAGAATCAATGCACAAAGATGGTGAAGGGTCTGGAGGGGAAGACATGAGGAGCAGCTGAGGTCCCTGAATTTGCTCAGCCCAGAGCAGAGGAGGCTGAGGGGAGGCCCCATGGCAGCTGCAGCTCCTCACCGTGCTGAGCTCTGCTCTCTGTGACAGTAGCAGGGCCCGAGGGAATGGCAAGGAGTTGTGTCAGGGGAGGGGCAGCTGGGGGTTAGAGAAGAGGGTCTGCACCAGTGGGCGGTGGGCATGGAACGGGCTGCCAAAGCCAGTGGTCATGGCACTGAGCTTGTTGGAATTCAAAAAGCATCTGGACAATGTTCTCAGACATATGGTCTGATTCTGGGGTGCTCCTGTGTGGGGCCAGGAGTCAGACTTGATGCCCCTCTCCACCATAGGATATTCTGTGATTCTATAATACACTTCTGCCTACTTGGATTTTACCCCCACCACAACCAAAAAATGAAGAACAAAAATACTGGCTGCCCTCTCCAACTGGAAGTGTTCAAAGAAAACTGCCAGTAGTTTCAAGCACCATTTATCTAATATCTGCACTGCTGCTGTCCTAATGTCCTGTCATGTACCAGAAGTTGGAACACTCCCGAAACATAACGTCATCCTTGGTGAAAAGGCTGTGACAAATAGCCATGTGGTACAGAAGACCAAGTAGAAAAAAAACAACATCACAACCCACATTAAAACCTGTACTACACAGGACATAAATGGTTCCATAATTTAGTGTTATTACACAGCCCGCCCCACACGTTATCCTAACAAGCTTAATGGCATCAGGGAAAAGGCAGCATTGCTCAAGCTATTATGTTGGAGATAATGGACAATGGTGCTGCAGGATAGCAGCACTGCCAGTGTATAGATCTTATACCAAAAGGGACCATTGTGACCAAGCGGCTTTTCTTCTTGTGCAACAAAAAGCTGTACGGCTCTTCTGAATGAATTACTGTTGGAGCTATTATCTGCCTGTCGGCCAGGCACATTATCCTGAATGAGAAATGCCCAGTGATACAACATCCAATAGAGTATTTAAGTAAATTGCTTTAGTGATTAATTTGTCTTGTCATTAAAATTTTACAGTTTTCCTGGTCTTATATTTGGCCAGCTCCAACGCCAAACAATTTGCTGTCTGTTAAGCACTGCCTACTGGAGCCCTTCTGCTCCTCATATGGTTTCTATACATAGAAAGCACGTTATCAGCTAGTTTTCACTTTCTTAACTCGGATAGAATGAGATCTATGGTACCAAGAGAACAACTACTTAGCATCATCTGCCTGAACCTTCACTATTTATCAACTAACTTCCTAAAAAGCAGATGTCAGAAATTTGGATTTCCAGATTTAGCTCCACAATGCTTACTGGTCTGTAAGAAATCACAGGTGCTTGCCAATTGACTCAAACATCAGATATACTTGTGATACTAGGACCAAGAGAATCAATCTGATGACTATCAGGTGCCAACAATGTATGAACACAGCCTAGTTCTGCACCAAAAAACACTGCCTCACATGGAACCATACAAACATCCCCTGATTTCCTCAATGCTCTCAGCAGGGCTTCTCTCAAAGGCATTATCTATTACATTACTGGTTATGTATGTAGAAGTACGACACCTGACTGTGCATGTAGAAGTATAGTACTGAAAACTACACTGCAGAGAGAAATCAGTGAGTTTTCATGCTATTAGCAGATGTTTTCGCTCACAGATTTGGATGAGTTGGTTTCATTTTCAGACTGTTTAATACAAGAAGAGCAATTAGGACCCGTGTTTTGCATTTTTCAAAATACACAGTATAGCTGCTTAGAACTCTTCTTACTTGAACTCTGTGAGCACCAGCATCCTTCTTTCTTACTTTTTTAGCAGCATCCTCATTATTTTTTTACTCCAAAGAAGAAATTATTCACGGACTGTCACTTGCATTTCCAATTTCAGTCATATAAACCAAGATAAGAAGTCTGCCCCTGTGCCCATCCGTTACACATGCATCATCCTTTTCAACAAGAAGAGAGCTGCTTTCCTCCCACCTTACACAAAACAATCTGATAACTACAGTTTCCAAGAGAGGATTGCCAGGAGGCTCTGGAGAGTTTCAGCCTGCTTCTTTACACGCTCTACCCCAATACTGTCAGTGCCACACACAGCAATGAGCAGCAGAACCCAAGACAGCCTGGTGTAACATGAACAGTCACCAAGACTTCACAAGGGATTGGCTGTATGCACAAAGATTACTCATATGAATAATAGGGTCTACAACTGGGCACTTCCTCTATTTTTAGCATATATCCGCAAAGAACAACAGATTTCTGTGGGCTTCTTTAGATGCAACAGTTAGTTCCCACTTCCAGTACATGGCTTCTGGCACCTATCTTATCATCAGCTTGCTGTGTGTGCCTATCTGCCTCACATCTGAGACCAGTCTGACTGGATGCTGACACACACTGGAAAACTCAGAAACAAAAGCACACATCGGATAGAGCAAGTTCTTACTTATGGAAGGAAAAATGGGGGAAGTAAAAGTGAAGTGAACAAACACATTCATTCAACACCATCGTCTTACCTTCCTATGGGTCCCAGATCTCCAGAGTCCTGGCTGCCTGCATCACTGGGTGTGCTCACTGATTTCGAAGAGGGAGACATAGGGGTTGGGACTAAATAATGAAAATAACAGGTATCCCATGTTAACACATGCAGCGACTGCACTGATGAAGAGCAGTGTCAGACAAATCAAAACCAATGGACCAAAATGATAGTGGATGAATGATTAGGAGAGTTTGAAATGGTGAAAGCAAATAAGGAAAGGAAAGAAAAAGAAAAGGAAGAGAGTCAAGTGAATTTTAAGTCTTCTGGAAGTGTTAAGACTGACATGAATTTAGACAGGACTGAAAGCCCAACGTGATTCCACAACTAATCAGTGGCAGAGATATCTGCAGAAACAGCGCTTGTTTCTCAGTTGTATTTTAAAGCTGACTTGCAAAAGATTTTAATTGTATGGAGAAAGACCAGGGGCTCGTCTGTCAGAAAGCTAAGTGAACTCTTCTGGTAGCCAAAGAGGCAAAATAGCAAGCAAACTTCTCAAATTTTCCATTTAAATTAAAAGCCGCTGCCCACTAGATATGTTCTAAGACTGCAGTGCAGAAATGGCGTCCAAAATAAAAGTTAAATAAGGAAATCCAGCTAAGTTAAAATCATTTCCCAAAGATGGTGAAAATACGCATTAATTTGCTTAGCAAACATCTTTTCTTAAATAATTTAAGTTGTATTAGATTGCCATTTTGGATGAGACACGATTTCCACACTCAAGGAAAAGTTTCCCTTGGCTTAGATACTATTTGCACACTCTAGAAATGATTTTCTCTTTGGTTTGCTGGGGCTTTTGAAGCATATTCATGCAAATCCAGTCTTGTTTCCTTTAACAGGAAAGGAAGATCATAGCTCAAGGTCAGCCCAACTTTAAGCTCTTCTGCAAGGAATAACAAATAAAAAAGTAGAAATATCTTGATTTCTTTTAAAATGGTTTCTCGAAAATATTTTAAGTGCAGGGATGGCTCCAGTCAAGATTTAACACAAGTATTCTTCAAAGCAGCCACACTGAATAAAACACAAAAAGGAGTTCTAATGCAACAGTGAGGTTTCCCATTTGGTTTAAATCATGTGCATTTCTTTTTCTAGATTAAACTGAGTGAAACTTTAAACTATTTTGTAACGCTCTATAATGTATAATGACAGACCTGTCAAGAGACTTGGATTTTCCATGTGGTCAAACATTTCATGCAGATTCTTACTAAAGACTGTCACAGAAATGAATGCAGCATGGAAAGTGAATTCATCTTCATGACAGCCCTTTGGCAGGTTACAGGTATGGCATGGCAGTTCATGTATTCCATGTTTGCAGTGGGATCTGCGCATCATGTGTGAAGGCAGAATTAAGCTCTACTTTGTATAATAATTATCAGTGTATACAAAGGGAATTAAGGAGGATAAAATACTACTGTTTAAGTAAGACCATCTTATATGTGATTTTTCATGTTCTTTCGATATCACCAAATAAAATAATTACCTAAGATATGAACTTATATGTTGCAACATTAATATGAGTTCATTTATTATATAAGAAAAGGAATCCACATTTTCAAGATAAATATGAATATTCTAAATGCAAAAAGGTTAAAAATGTATCAAAGTGACGTATTTATACATACACCACTAGATAATTTACAAAACATATTTTATAATACGTTAAAACAACCCAACAGTTACTTGTCATTTTTTTTTCTGAGAAATGGTATTTAAAAGTTCCAATCAGAAGATTATAACTTATTAAAATGGTGACTAGTCCCAGTAAATGTTGGTTGAGGTAAGTTAGGGACTGAATTCCTCAATGCACGGTTCAGAATGTCACCGTCTACTTTCATAAGGAGCTAAGAGAAGGAATGAGAAAGTGAGAGGAAGAGAGGCAGGGCAGGGCAAGGCAGGGAGGAGAGAAAAAGGGAAAAAATGAAGGAAGCAAGGAAGGAAAATTCTCACCTTAGGGCCACCTAATACATCAGACAGAACTTATTTTCCTACGTTATTTTTCTTAAAACTGAGGGATCTAGATTCTATAATTTAAATACCAAAACAGCCAGGTCCATAAATGACAAAAATAATCTGTTGACAGGATTTCTGATAATTGTGATTTGTCTTTTTATTTTCTCTCTCCGGTTTTGCTTGAATTTTAGTGAAAATAAACTGGAATTCCTACATAACTGTGCTCCACCTTCCTTAGCAAATGCTTGTATTTATGATACAATGATTGAGGCTAATGAGGTTTAGCATTTGTTATATTATTTGTGGGTCATCGGGTGTGAGAGAAGACCAAATAGTCCATCAGAAAAGAAATCACTACTGGTATGCAAAACCAACCTGCAATACAACAGTTTATTGGAGAAATGAAACAGATGTTTTGGGCAATGGTAAGTACTCAAAATGCCATGAGCTGGTATATGCGAATGGTATGGCAGGCATTCAAACAGAAGAGTTCACTTCACTAATACAGCCAAAAAATCAAAAAAAAAGCAAAGCATGCTTTAGGAGAAAGAACGCATTCATTGTGGTAGAGTTGAATGCTTTCCAGTATGCTCCTCTTAAATACCTAGAGGTGGTTCTGGGGATATGCCAATGCTCTGCAACAAAGCTTCTGTCTCTCTTCTCTTGCGGTCTAGGTCAGAATCTTCTTGAGCTGGCTCCTTCTTTTGCTGTAGATCAGCCTCAATTAAAAAATAAAAACAAAAATTCATCCACATATAATCAGCTCTAGCAATTAAGTGTGTGAAGAATATTTACATGCACCATTGATTAGGAAAACTTCAAAATTCACTTAGAACATTTAGGTAGCTAATTTATACTGTATATATGTTAGTTACAGTACTTTCCCATGACTACATGAGAAAACTGATTTTGCAAGTCTTTTTTACAGAACGCTAATGAACATCTTTTCCCTCTCATGTATCAGATGCAGCTACTCCATAGAAAAATGGAAGCCAGAGCAGTTTTCTGACTCCACACACCACAACCTGACAGACTGAAACTGTCTGAAAGTGTGATGACTTATTCAGCTAACATGGACACAGACCGTAAAACAACAGATATCACAACCCTGATTAAAAACCCCATTCCTACTTACTTGGGGATCAAGAAATAAAATTCCACTGGACTTTGGTGATGTAGAGCCTACATTAGGTCCTAAGCACTTGCAGGCAGTAAAAAATACTGTCTTAGAACTTCAGCATCAAATAGGAGCAAAGAAGAGGACTAACATCTAAAACAGTATTTTGGCAGCCCCCAACACCATAAGCCAAAATTAACAGCCAAGCAGATTCCTTCCTCTTTGCTTAGACAACTGCACCTTCACAGAATCACTGGTACTGGTTGGAAGGGACCTGTGCAGGAAGCTTCAATGGGTCAATGGAACATTCCAACCATAACAGGATCTCCCCAAGGTTTAAAATCAGGCAGGAGACAAAGAAAATAACTCAGTAGCTTCCTCCAGCTGCTAGCTTGCCTCCTATCTCTTTAACTCATTAACTGGCTATTGCTGAACACTGAAAACATTAACATTTAAAGTTTTGCTTACAGAGGACTCATACAGTGACTCTAGGAGCCTCAGTGGGACATGTGCTGGTAGCTGCACAAAAATGTCTCAGATGAAAAAAGATAAAAATGGTGACCAAAATTGAAACGTGGATTTCTTGGATCACATCACATTTCCACAGTAATTCTGTGAAATTCATGTACAATATTAAAGTGTCAGCTTAAAAGGAAACCAGTTATTAGTAAAGGATAACAGGTGCTTTAAACAATAGTAAGTGTTGACATCTGAAGGAAAGGAAACATAATCACTTAATGCTTCTCTGACTTTGCATGAAAATGAATATCCACTCCCTGTCAGTTCTCACCTCTGTTCCACTAAGTGAATGAATAAAAAGAAGTACAAATCCCGTAATGAAAAACCTAATGCATATTGTCAAGGACAAATAAACTAATGTGTCAATCAAACTTTAACAGAACTGAAAGATGCACCCATGCCAGAAGATGAAAATGCAATTGCAATTATGTTTTGCTTTACTGGAGAATAATAATTGTAAATCTGTTACCTTAGCCAGTAATCAAGCTGGTCTTCAGAGAAGAAAATACATATTTAGATTGTAATGGCTTGAAAAAAACCTAAGACCTTTTCCTGTCTTTCTGCACTCCCCACTCTTTTTCTATTGAAGAAAAGCCCAGCAAAAAGCATAGTGGCAAATCAATTTTTCTTTCTACACACACATACACATCATGTTGTCTAAATTGTTGTCATCTGACAGCGTGTTGGATTTAAAAGCAATTCCCTCACCCCAACTTTCTTGGCTAAAAATAAGCGTTTTGATTTTAAGGTTACATTGATGTGGGTTTGGAGATCTCATCCACATGACAGTTACCTTGGAGTACACAATACTGAGATGTCAAAACCTCAGTGAGACCCTTCTGCAGACATGAGCTATTTAAAAAGGACTTCTGCATATTTACCTCTTTCTTCTTCCTTTCTTCTTCCTTCCGTTTCTTTTCTTCTCTTATCTGAGCCAAGCGCTGCTTCTTGCGCTCAAGTTCTGCTTTTAAATCACTTTTGTCCGACATCTTGATTCTGCTGGAAACAAAACAGGGAAACCAAGTTGAAAAGGGAATTACAGGTTTTCCCTACTTACTGAAAACAGAACACAATTATATAAAAAAACAACGCTTAAAAAATTGCTACTAATACACTCCTATGTAATTGCTGCCCTTGGAAGGGACGCAGGATATTTGTTCTAAATCTTGAGAAATTAGTTCAGAATATCTCCAAACCATGAAATATATTTCAATGTTGTCTCTATTAGAAAACCGCCTTTGAGAAGCAAAGTTCAAAATAATGCTTTACTACTTCTAATGCACTGAAGCTGATGTCCTTCAGCTTTCGTCAGCTTCAGCATCTCTGCCAGACTGTAAGTTACAGATCCACGGTAGAAGAAGATGTACTTGAATGAGCTCTGACCCAAGCAGCCCAGTGTGTCTTAGACAACAAGGAATTATTTAACTAGCACAAACTGGAAACCTGTCAGCTTTGCTTCTGCACAAGCTTAGAACAGCTGCCATCCCAGCACCCCCTCCTATCCCACAGCACATCCAGGCACAGGCCACCAGCCCCTTTGCAGCAACTGGGGTACGTACAATACTAATCTTTTGCTACAGTTCTTGAACTTCACCAATGCTGCAAAAATTCACAATCTGTGTCACAGATACTGCAACTGTTCTCTACTATCATCATCATTACAGGCTGTCATCTAACTGTATCAACACTGATTTTCTTCTTAGCACTTCAAGGACAGTTCTGACTAATACAGGCGTTCATGGAAAGAGTTAACTTCGCCCTTGACCACATCCACCAACAACTCAAAATCAATCAGGTCGATGGCAACATCACATGTATGCAATGGAAGTCTATTGCTTGCTCGACGCATGGGAAATTAAATGGCAGCTCTCCATTATACTAATGAGAACTCCATCCGCATTACTGCCTGGGTGGGTTGACAACCAGAAAGCAAATCCATATGGTAAAAACGATGTGGGACTTTCACTCGTCGTCAATTGCTCTGCAACCATAAGCTTCCTTTTCTTCGGATGATAAAAGCATAATTAGCCTGTGATATGGAGGACACTGCCAACAAAACACCACCTGCATTTTAAGTGCAGTCTTGTCCCCCAAATGATTTGTTTTCTTCACAAGTATTTTCCTCTAACAACAAAAGGAGGATAAAGTGAGGAATGAGGAAAACATTAAATGCAAACAGCAGGCATAAGAGCAGTGTGAGGGATGCCAAAGGCGTAGCTATGTGCAGAACACACCACTCCACAGTCCAACACTCAGAAGAAGCCCATCAGCAAGAGCTGCATCCATCCTACACAGGGCCACCACAGTTTCGACACCCACTGCAGCTCACTGCTCATTCCCACAAGGAGCCTGATTTCCTTTCCCAGCCCAGGGCCTTGTGGTTCAACCTACAACATGGTAAATGGCACAGCCAAGATGAGCATCAAAGCACCAACAAGCTGCACCACGGAGTGCTCTAGCTGTATGCACACTGGGTGCACCACCTGTACACAGAGGACCACCATTCTTTTTATTCCTCTACCACTGATTTTATTCACAGTGGTATTTCAGACACTATTTTGAATCTGAGAAAGAGAGATCAAAATTCTCAGAAAAACTTGTATTTGATGTGGATAAAACTAAGCCGCACAACCTTCACCAACTCTATTCTGTTTGCTTGACATCAGCAACCTATTTTTCAGGTGAGCAATGCCAGGAGAAGCAGCTGAGCCTCTTAATGATAGCGCAAGCAGTATTTTGCCTAGCAGCCTGCTCAAGGTTTGTGGGTGTCTCCTGGATATGGCTGAAATCCCATTTGAAGTCATTTTCCTAATCTGTTGTGCACATTTGAATTCTGATTATGAAGTTTCCCCTCTGAGCCCTTCGGACTAGATAGTGTTTTTGCATCCTTTCAGTTCTGCAGTTTAGCAACAGAGAATGAAATCCTGTTTCTATGCAGAAAATATGCAAATGTATTTTAAAGCTCCTAGCAGAGACCCGGAGGGTTTGGCATCCCTTTCAAGCTGTTTGTCAGATATCAATGAATAGCTTTTAAAAATTCATTCCCCTAATGTCAAGGAAGCCAGCTTTTCTCCTGATTTAGGCATCAGCTACTTAGTGCCTGGCCCCTTCTTTACAATGATCCAGTCAGGGTGATCAAATTCTATTATAACTTTGCCCTATTTTTTCAGAAAACAGAGCTTACACACAACAAAGATGATGTATTAAATTTCTTTCAAAGAACGCTGCCAGTTTTGAGTTATAGAAAGAAATTCATCTCAAGTTACTTTCTTCCTGTCTGCAGTCATTCCTTAGCTGCCCCAAGCAGCTTATCAACCTCCAAACCTGCCATGTACAGTTTCAGCACAAATGAAGCACCACGCATATGGAACCACCTTTCTCAGATGTCAGCAAGGCAACAGTCAGTGAGGAGACAGCATGCCGATGCACTCATTGCTCTGCTTGGCATCAGCTACAGAGTTAGCACTCTGTATTCATTACTAGGAATAAATTCCTAATAATAGTCATTTTGTGTGCCAAAAGGCATGACACGGGAAGAGAGATAAAGGCAAGCAGTAGAAAAAGATTAGCTTTTCATATTCTCAGTGGTGCAAAACCACAGCCCAAGGCTTATGGATGACCTCAGCTTCCCCAGCTGGTCAGAGGGAAACAGTAAGGAGCACATTTTGTAGCAAAGCCATTAAACCATCTATCTGAGAAGGAGCACATAGATCGAACACTCTGAGCACTGCATTAACTGTAGAAATAGTTCTCACAGCAGTGCAGGAGCACAGGGCTCTCCTCCTTGAGGGAAGCACACAGTCTTAGATCCAGTTTTATTTGATGCAGCCCAGGTAACTGTCAAGTGACACAGTTCCTAAAGCAGAGTCCTACCAGCCCAGACCAGCCTACAGCCCAAGTGCTGACACACATTTGTGAGATGGGGCTGGATGCAAGCTCCCTTGTACAGAGCACTTGCCCGCACTTCCCACACCCAAAGGGAATTTTCCTTTCTTTGAGTCACTGGATAAAGCAGCCTGCTCCTCCTGGTATGATTTTTAATGAAACTTGACTGTTGTATTTCAAAATGCCTGTTTTCCCTGCATGCATCATGTATGCCCCAGAGTCTTCTCTCAGGCTTGGAAATAAAGGCCATCCCACTTACATATGACAGGGCCACCTGATCCCTCATCAGGACAGCACCCAGGCACATGCAAATGCAGTGCTGATGCTCTGAAAACAGCATTCTTGGCCTTCACCACCCACCACACTCCTCTTGCTACATTTGCACGGCCACAGCGTAGATACAGAGGCATTCTTACTATCAGTGCAGTTATGGAAAAGAGAAACCAAGCATCCTAGAATATGATTCTCTTCTGCCTAAAGCATACATTTAAACGAGGCCCCAGAGCCACCGTTTTCCCCCCAGTGGTGATAAAGGATCCTTGGTTAGTAAAGTTCTAGAAATCTCCATTGTAAATATCTTAGAGTGGTTGAGATGAATCCTATCCTATCCTCCCAGCAGTTCTTGTTACCCTGTCATACATAAAATAAGGGCTTTTGAAGGCCAATTACATTAATCTTAAATAATAATGGTGTTTGTGTAAACTTGTCTGCTACACAAAACATACACAGAATGACTCCATCCACTTCTCACACAGGTGGTAACAACTCATGACTATTTCCTCTGTGACAGCAGTAACCACGTAAACATGGAAGGTGCAAATAACAGTGTTCTACTCTTGAGCTCACTAAGAGCCATGTAAAGTCTTACACAGGTACAAGCCAGTAGCCATTACAGTTCTACAGCAAATGACAGGGTTTTTTTAATGATCTTTAATCACGGTATTTGAGCAAGTATGTTCTATGAACCGTTTCTATGAACACATAACAGCAAGAACAGCCACAGGATCTGAAGAGGTTTACTATAACTGCAGAGCTAACACATGGATTCTTGCAAGAGTAAATCCTTGCTGTAGCAAAGCTACAGAGGAATAAACTCACAGACTTGTCAGCTCTACTCAGTCCATAGTTTGGACCAAATAGAAGAACAAATAAGCACAGAGTACACAGTGGATAGAATGAAAACGAAGTCAAGGATGATGACAGTGAAAAATGTTATCAGCAGAAAAAGAAAACAAGTATTACATCTCCCTCCTCTTGGAGCCTGTACTTTGTCCTAGAGCATCTCATCTGTGTGCCACTGCCAAGCTCAGACGAAAAGAAACTTCAGTTTCCCAAGCTAGTAGGAGATAAAAAAGCCTACAGAATTTATTGCTTTTTGGCACTAGGGGATTTTTATACACTGTCCATTCAGCAGGCTGCACTGCAGAACTATATTCACCATTTCAAAAGCCTTGAAATCTTTTCTTTTTGTGATTATCTCCATTCTGAATATCAAAGATGCTCATCAAACACTGTTACATATGGCATTAGTCAGCACATACAGCTAACCATAACTGATTGGTTAACACACTTTTCTGAAATAAATAAGCAAGACATAATACCTGTAGATGCGTCACATTTAAATGCCTTAATAAAAAGCCAGGTAGTCTTGAGTCCAAAACTACAAAATATCTATCAAATGATAAAAATAAATAAATAAATAAAAATGTTGCACAATAAGATGTATTACTCTGTTATTTTTGGTTACAAAGAACAGCTTTGCAGAGTAGGAGTACTGTTGCTATTGAAACTATTAGAAAATGAGTTTTCTGCTGGAAGAAATTACTCATTTCTATCCTGCATGGACCACATTCATCTCTCTACTGTAGAAACAAACACATTTCCTACAGTTATGAGTATTATACATTTTTACAGTAGAAAACATTCCCATGGGATCTACATGTGACTTTTACAAGTGGAAAACATGTATTCAAATATGAAATTGTACAAAGCAGATCAACTTCTTTGGTCTGTAAGAAACTAGAGGGAGCTGCTACTTTAGCATAAATGCATTCTAATCAATGATATTCATTTGAAAATATGTTTGAAACATGCTTCAAACGGGCAAGAGGGGCTAGAAATATTTTCCTGACAGCAGTTTTTAAGTAAATACAAGAGCACCCAATCCACCATGCTTTACAGTCTGTACTCGACATCAGTCACATAGCCCAAATATTCTTGTTAGATAGAATTGTCAGTGTTTACAAGATCACAACAATGGGCAAACACTTGCAGATGCAAAATCTCGGCACTTGCAGCATTTTAGAAGTCTCCAATATGATGAATGTAGAGAAACTCTAAGTAAAATGGGAGATTCTTTTTCTACATAATCTTGAGGAAAAACACTACAGGCTTTTAGCACTACATCTGTGTATTTATCCATAAATAAAAGTGGTTGTTAAGTGTTAGATTTCAGGGAACATTCCATTTTTATCCTTCACCATTTCCACAGGTTTCTAGCAGGTGGGCAAAGGTCTCATACTTTGTTCTGTGAAGGTTTGCAATCACAGCATCCAGAGCTTTGGTGCTGTGCTTCCTTGTGGTTGCTATGCAACAGGTCAGTGTATCTCCAGCCCATTTATTTTGAGGCTGGCAGGGTATAAGATACGTGCCCACAGCTGCTTAATTACACTTCCCTTATAATCTATTACCATTTAATCTTCTCATTCTTACTCTTTCACAATGGCCCTTCTACAAAAATAACTCAGTCACAGCAGAATTACGGGGTCCCTACACAGCAGCAGATAAGCAAAGCTCTTCTATTGCCTATTCTTCATGCACAGGCCCTAGTGGCAATGAAATATTACCTGTCCATCACCTCTCATGCCTCCTCATCCTCTTAAATTTACCATGACATTTTCAATTCCAACAAGCACAGTTCCATGGAAGAGTCATCAAGGTTGAAGAGAAGAAGTTGCTGACAACAACCTGCTGGAGTGTAGGAAACACACAGCTTTCCAGCTAGGATTGTAAAGAATCACACGTACTAAGAGGTAACAAAGTTGCTTCATAACTCCAATCAAATATCCTCTCTCTACACTGAGTACCACAGAACTCTCGGGATGAACCACATCAAAGAAAACTAGACTGCAAAACAAGTCTTTAAAAACCTTATATCTTCCATCAATAAACATTAAGAGCACAGTTACAGCAATTTTGGGTGTGCTGGGAAATGATCCTCAATAATCCAACATGTACTGACTTACACCTCCCAGGATCCAACTCAGCAATACAGCCCTAGTTACAAAGAGGGAAGTTTTTTAATAATATCATCAGCTGTATGCCTGACAACATTTTGATATTGTGGAATACAAGATTTTGGGGAATTCTTGGTCATTTCCCCCTCTATCAGCTTCTGTTATCTTTTATTGTTTGGTTGTGTGTTAACTATTCTATGCTATCTTTTGGAAATTCCCTAGCTAACTTCAGAAAGAAACCAGATGACTTGGCAAGATATTTCAAGAAATTTCTTGATATACAAAGAAAACCAAATGCAATCAATAAATTAGTATGATTTTAAAGATGTATGAGATCAATGACAAAATCTCATCCACAAGCTGAAGATCACTTGTCTAGATTTAAAAGAAAAAGAGCCCCATATTTCACGTTAGCAATTTCAATTAATTTTGTATGCGTCCTTTTGTATAACACTCATATTTCAATGATATTGGCTGCTAATACATCTCCACTCCGTCACAACCTCTATAGAATATTTGATTCTACACAGATCTTCATCATAACAGCACCAAAGTGCCTCCCAGGAGCATAAGCAACACCTAATGTAGAGCTGCACTTCAAAACGCCTGTTAGTCTCTCATGGAGTGGAACGATGATTCATATTCTCCTTCCAGCAAACATTTCAGATATTAAAACACATACTTCCATTCCTTATTGGGCAATGGAAGTAAAACAGAAACAAGAAATGGAAATAAAAGTGACCTTTCTGACATTTCTACCTTCCTCTTGAAATAATCCCAGTGGTTTATGTTCAGCAACCTGATACTTAAAGCCATTTACCCAGACATGAAAAATATACACTCTACTCTCTGCTCCTGGACCCCGTTATGACAATGTCCAGATAGATATCAAAGATGAAGGGATGCTGCTGACATGCAGGTTTTCTGGAAGACTTACCCAGGTATCAGCTTTCTTAAAACACTTTGCTTTGCAAGTGATGTTTGTGAGTATATAATTAGGCTAAAAATACTATGTACCAATTTAATTTCTGAAAGCAATACACCAAAATCTTTAGAAAGATTTAGATTTAGGGAATAGCTCTGACTGTAAGAAATATGTGGTCTATTTCATATGATTTCTCATCATTTCTGAGGAAGCAAAGTCTTAGCCAGTCATCCTTGTTGATATGTGGGACAACAATAGACTAAGATAAAAAGAGAATATAAGTGCAGATATATAACAGCTCACTTCAAAAGACATATAAGAACTGCCATGAATTAGTAGGTGAGAGGGGAAAGAGAACCAAGACCAGCACTGGGAAGGCTTAGGCTCTCTTTGAGGTCACTGACAATAAGAAAATTTTGAGATTAAAGGTCCAGATCGGAAAACAGTCAATGAATTTTAATACATTTGACCCAGAGAATATACACTGTGATATTAAACCAGAGAAATATTATTTTGTGATATTCACTATGATCAGAGTGCTTAAAAGATTCAGCCAAGCTGAAGGGTGTGCTACACTCAGTGTCACAGAGACAAATAGGAAGAGACTCTTCCAGTCCCGAGGAAGTTTTAATTCAATGAGTGTAGCGGAGGAAGGATGAGTGATTCCAGTTTTACCTAGGAAGAACTAAGGCAAATTAAGGCCAGGGGTCTAAAGCCTCTCAAGGGCTTGTTACTACAATGCTCATCAAGGCCATCTTAGGGCATCTGATCCTATAAAGATCCCTTCTTCACCCCAGCTTCTTACAGATGGCCTGGACTGAGAAGTGATCTTGATGAGCAAGTTACCGTGGCAGACGAAGCTGGTTGGACATTCCATGCCTCATTACTCAGCCCTGCCATAGGACAGCTGCCTACACCCAGTGTGCACAGTACACAAACCCCTCCCAATAGAAGACAGAAGCTGCTTCTTTCACAAAGGTGAGAAAGATCACCCCTCTGTCATAGGAAACATTGACAAGAAAGAGTCTGCCAACCTCTTTAATGTATCTTCCCAGAGATTGAAGCAATCCACCCAAAAGCAGGAAACATGTTTATTTTCAGGAGAATTCATCTTTTGTTGCTTATTTGTTTGTTTTCCTTAAGAAGACCAAAAGCCACCTCTCTAGAGCAGCTGTATGCCAACAGATGAGAAAGACTAGAGGTATGGAGAGTGCTTTCGCAGCCACGAAAGATAATTTCTAGTAGTTTATTTGCAGCAGAAGAAGCAGATACAAGGGAGTGAATATTAGCCCCTAACTGAGGCCCCTAGGTTCTAGTCTTTGTTTCAGGATTAGTTTATATTATACCTAATGACTGTTTAGTTTAAAGTACAACACTGTATCTAGTACATGAAGGCCAAGACTTTTCTTGCTGGGTGCTTGACGCAAGGAAGCAAACAGTCACTTCTCTTTTTTCCCCACAGGTGTTGTTAGGTCCAAAGAAAATTTATATGGAGCAGCTTCAGGGTAACAATGGAGTCAGTCTTGATTTACCTGGTGCTCTGGCAACATAAGATGCACATCCCATGTTTAAGATGCTGTATGCCTGCACTTAAATCCAAGCTTCCTACCAAGGCAAGGCTGACTACAAATGAACTCTTCTCTCCCATGCACCAGCTGCCACCAGTTATCTTCAAAGGAAGAATTAAGTAGCTCAGTGCTGTAGATATTTTCAGAAAGTACATCAAGTTTCACTAGTGGCTTTCAAAACACAGGACTAGTGCTGGTGTGCAGGGCAGTCACATTCAGCCTGGTTGCCATGCCTGGACTTAGACACAAATGGTCACGACTTTAAAGTCAATACCTGTATTGACTAATCCTAGTATTTAGACTATATTACAGCTTTGCTTGAAAAGATTCATATTTTGCAGTGACTGACCGATAGTTTTTACTTCCCTGTCCTCTGACTGATAGTAAGCAACAAACAGCCTCATACATGAAGGGCTGCTGTGGGAGGTGTGGGGAACGTTAACATTAAAGCTGCAAAAACCTATTTCTTTTAATCTTAGCCCCTTCCAGAGAACATAATCTACTGCTGTCTTTTGAGTTTGAACTTTGGATGTATGAGAAAAGACCTAAAGAGCAGTATTTTATAATTATCAGATAAAACGGACTGGATTTGCACAGGGTACTGTTAATATATTTGAGGAGGCCCATGCAGACTAACAAACCAGGCCCGCTTCTGGTTTGGTTGTGGTGGGTTTTTTTTTGCTATTAATCAACTTTCTGTGAAAAAGCAAAATATTGTGGGAAATAATGGGACAGTTTTCCCACAGGCTCTTTCGATACAAACAGAGAATGGCATCACTGTATTTTTTTGTCTCCAGCACAATACCCTCCTACCCCATCAGCATCATTTTTTTTCCTGTATTATTATTACTACTATGGAGATACTGAAAGGCAGGAATACAGCATTCACAGGCTGTGCCAAGTGCAGCAGATTACGTACATGAATAGCCAACTGCACACTAGGGGGTATGATTTAGGTCAGATTTCTTACTTCATTCCAAAAGGTTATAGATTTTTAAGCCAGTCGTTGTTTAATGCAGCACAGAGCTTGCACCCATGCTCATATAGAACATGAAATATCTTTTCACAGATTTTTCCTGAAGTAATTTGTTTTCGCAGGCAATGAAGACAGGCAGAAGTTGATAGCCTGTAACAAACTGCTGTGCATGTAACAAAGCTTTATGGGTACTCGGAGCTCAGAAAAGGGTAAATGGAGATCTGAAATCCTTTAGGATTATAATACAAAACACTTTCTGGTTCAGCAACTGCTCAAAATGTAACGAGAAACAAATTCACAGAAAAAAAAAAAACCTACCACGCTGCAATGTCATACAACTTTGAATAACAAGATTAATGAAAATGGTGATTCTCTTGTATTATTTCAAGAGAAGACAAACACATTTTATGAGTCACATGAGTTGAGATAATCCCCCAACTTTGTCTGCGCTGTGAGAATCAGAGAAGAAAACCCTGCTAAGTGCTCAGTCAATGGAACAGTCTTTAAAGCAGGATGGACAGTATCAAATACAGGGGGCACACCAGATAGCAGCCCAGTTTTTTTTTTAATTGTGAGTCTATTTTGCTACATATTTTTATTTCCTCAAGATATACAATAGCAGTCGTTTGATATATCTTTGCCCCAGTTACCAAGTGACCTGGTAAGGACCCTGATCCTAACAGTGGTGGCATAATGTGCAAAACATGAAATAAGGACATGCCTTGAATGGTATGGATTTAATACCACTTTCTGTGCACTTTAAAAACTAAGATCTGTGTTAATGGATAAAGAGCAGAAGGGTCAAACAGTTTAAAGCAAGAGAGATCCATATTTTCCCAGCAGGTGGTCTAGGACCTCCAGTGAGTCATTCTCACTACTAACATAGCATTAGTTTGGGAGATAGATTTTGCTGTAAAATTCAGCCTGAAAATATTACAGTTGTGCATTATAACAGATACAGAGATACATATATAATGAGTATATCCTCGTCTACATTTATTTGTATATTTAATCACATTGAGCTATTTTCTAGTATTATAACTCCCCACTGTTTGGGCACAAAACACGCCATATCTTTCTGCTGGACTGAATTGAAAAATGATAATTGAGAAGTAGGATTTGGAATTACTTGTACTACACCATAGAAGGAAGGAAAAAAAAAGGATGAGGAACTAAAACCAGGTCTCTCCCAGGGAGAGCTGACGAAAGAGAAGGGGAGACCAGAGAGGTGGGAATCAGTATTAGCAAGAGGGCAAAGAAATGTAAAGAGAAGATGTCAATGGAAAGAAAACCTATATCCTTCAGAGATTGCCTGTGTAATTGTTTTCTGCTCGGTGGCAGTAAATGAGCCCTCTCCCTCTGCTGAATTACTCATTAATTATTCTAGCGCCAAACAGGGGCAGTCAGACAGAACCTGGGGAAGGTGCAGCACAGGACTGAACCAGGTCCGTAAGGGATGTTTGCACCTCGAGACAATATATCACACATTTCAGATCAGGCAAGATCAGCCTGATTTGCAAGCATGGCAGTGAGTTAAATATGAAAACAGATTAACATGTCCTTTTGCTCTAAGAGTAACGGCCAAGAATCACAAGAGTCATCTGAGCAGTGCTCATTCATCAGGTAATGCAGCTATTTGCATATGGGTAGAAGCAACAGTTACACGAGATCTCTTCCAAAGACAATTACGTCAGTGCAATCACTCTTGCTGACTTCAGTAACAGCACGGCCACAACCTTCAAACAACATACACTGCTGATTCCTGGCTTCACTATGGAGGCCAGACCCACCCCCAGGGTAATCACAGAGATGCTCCTGATAGGACCCAAGTCCTTTGTCCTCTGAACACCTCCAGCTCTGTGCCTTCTGCTGCTGCAAGGCACTGCCACACACTCACCACAATGTTTCTGCCTCAAAGCAGAGAACAAGAAGGGCTGAACATGGTGAGAGATGCCTCTACAACATAAGATCTACACGAGTCTGCTTCCAGCTTCCTGACACTTCTGCCATCTGCCTGGAAGTAGCCATTTCTCAGAAAAGTTGGCAAGCTTATGGCACCTAAAATGAACAGTGTTGGAGGAGCAGGCTCATGTATGTAGTGTACTGCCTTATTTTGAGTGCTCACAGATGGCCAAGCGAACAACAGCTTCCAATGTCATGTCTGAGTAAAAAGAGCTAGCGTGGTTTTAGATGGATAATTACCAAATACTGAAAGGGACATATTGTGTCTATATGAGACTCAGACAGAGCTGGTGTCTCCCTCAGGCTGCCTTTACAGATTTGCAGACACTTTTTTCCCCCCAGATTTTTCAATCTTTTCTGTCTCTTAAGCTGTGTCATTTCTCCATTACCATTTCTTCCTGCCTATATAGGTCAGCCATGCAGAAGACCACACAATCCATCATCTGGAAAGCAAGCTCCCTTACAGACGCATAAGCACATATTCACCTGTATCCCTTGTGTTGCTCCAATAAAATAAGCTACATTGGCTTATCTTAGCTCAGCTTTACTATCATCTGCATAAGGTGCACTTTGCTAGCACACTCTACCAGTACCCTTCCTGGAAAATATCTCTTTTATATACACAAAGTAAATCTATGGTCTTTATGGGTTGTTTTTTTAGTGAAAATATGAAAATAACAGATGATATTTATTTATTTATGCACTAAGGCAATAATGGATAACTGTGGCTGCAAAAACCATGAGACCATACCTTTGCAGAGGCCAATACCCCATGTACCTCAATGGGGACTTCTCATAAACTTCTCTGGAAGTTAAAGCCCAGGGATACACAGGGAGGATCTTAGGGTGAAGATCCCACCACCACCTCCAAGTAGCTGCTTGCTTTGGCACCAGGCATGAGGCTCTGAAAGATTCCTAATTACTATCTCTACTATAAGTCAGACAATGCTCAATAAGGCTCTGGAGATGCAGTTAATGGAGCATCAGTTAATGAGCCTGAGCAGTCCTGAAGTATATTATATAGGGTATAATTACTTGAGCCTTCAGTATAAGTTGGTGAACCTCCAAAAAACATGCCTTTTCCATCTATGCTCTAGTATGGTTTTCTGTTTTGCTCCTTTATCTCTCTCCCTCTCCGCCCATTGCCCAGCACACTGTAGTAGTGCAGTAGTCTCTTTCTTGTGCTATCACACAAGGTCTTCAGAAGTCTTCTGAATACCAAGGAAGGGGACAGCAAGCCACAATACAGCAGTCTGTATACAGGGAAGGAGGAGTGGAAGGAGCAATACATTCCATGTTTTCATAGATTACTAATTGATGTTTCCAGGAAAACATTACAGAGCAGCTAATGGCAATGACACTGAGTGCTCCCGGAGGCAAAGACCTGGGTGCAGCCCCAAGGCACGGAATGAATACACGTGCATTGAAGAAAGACATTCTTGCTAAGAATTATAAGGAAATTATAGTGAGGGTGTATGAAAGCATGAGACTCCTGCTAGAGAAGTCCTCATAAGTGAAAAGAAAGTAATAAAAGGAACGTAATTGAATCAGAAAGGAAAACACATAACTTCATCCCATTGACACAGTGAGAACGAGTAAGGCACTTCACCAAAGCACATCAGTAGCAACAGCAGTGAAACTCCTCCCAGAGGCTCTGATAACACCATCTACCAGGAGACAGATGCATAGTGCCAGGCTGTGCATTTCCATTTGGAAACTGATTTTACAGCACCGTGCTCCATAACATTTAGAGTAATTTCAGAGGCAATTCAACGTCCTCACACAGAAGCGAGGAGGGAACAAAACCCAGTGTGTCAGGATAAATTCAGAGGCGCAGTGCCAGAGCCACGTGCCAACTTCACGTCAGGTCTTTGCATTTCATGCCTGCTGTGTTAGGAGGTTGCATTGCTCAGTCTGGTTATAAGCTTTATTTTCTGTGTATTCATCGCTGATTATTTCTTTTTTTTTAACTTTTGGCTAATATCAACATCACTGCAGAAACTCACTTTGCTCTGTCGGTGGGAGAGGGGCTTTGTCTAGGAGATGCCACGGGGCCTTCAGCTACCTGCTGACCCGGGGCATTCCAAGAGATGGAACTATAATCACACCCTTTGGACACTGTATAGTTGACCGTCTGAAAAAAAAGGCCTCTCACTGATCCCACCACCCTCTGGCCCTGTCTGCCAATCACCTCTGGAACTGGGAAAGATCCCATTCTCCATCTACTATCACTGTGGACTTGAACAAACCCTCTGTTGCTCACGCTGCGCTAAAAACAAATTAAAGACGGAAAACTTTGTTTTTCCTCCCTCTCCGTTAACCTCCAAATCGCTGAGGCTCAGCGCAAGCACCCGGCGGCCGCTCTCACCGCGGGCCGGGGCCGGTACCCGAGCAGGTGCGGCAGGTCGGGGTGCTGGTGCTGGTGCTGCCCCGGCCCCACCTCGCCCATCCTCCGCCGGTGCTGAGCGCGCCCCGCAGCGGCTGCCCGTCGGCCCGGTACCCGGCGGGGAGGCGGCATCCAGGCGTTCCCCGGCTGCCAGCGGAGCCCCGCGCACCGCCGCCGCAACGCGGCCCCCACCGGGCCCCGCGGTGCCTTACCTCCGCCGGCGCCCGGGTGATGCGGAGCAGCTCCCGTTGCCGGGCAGCTCTCACCGAAGCCCGCAGCCCAAATGGCCGCTGTCTCCGCGGCGGTGTGCGGTGCCGCCCGTTCCTGCGGCAGGACCGCCGCCGCCGGCTGAATGTGCTGTCTCACGCTGGACAGGCTCCTCCCGAGAGCTGCCGCCTTCCTCCTCCCGCCCCCTCCTCCTCTTCCTCCTCCCGCTCGCCCCCGGCAGCTACACCCCCCGCAGCCGCCGCTCGGCAGCCCCGCGGGCGGCAGGGAGGACCGGGCGGGGCTGTGGGGCAGGTGGAGGTGGGGGCTGCCCCGTGGGCTGGGGGCCCAGGGTCTGCTCGGGGGCTGCCCGCCCTAGAAGCCCCCTTAGCGGCTCTGAGGTCCCCTCGCTGTGATGCCCCACACTAGTGAAGCCTTCGGCCCACGGCACAGAATCACAGAATTGTAGGGGTTGGAAGGGACCTCTAGAGATCATCGAGTCCAACCCCCCTGCGAAAGCAGGTTCCCTACACCACGAATGCAGCCCAGCCACCAGCTCCGTGGCTCCGTGCAATGGTTTCACCATCTCCTCCAGTGCAGCCCGGCTGTCACCCCCATTGCTCCATTCGTATCTCCCTCACACCAGCCTAGCCAGCATCTCTACCACAGCTTAGCCATCACTCTTAAAGCAGTCTAGGTATAGCCTCAGGACAGCTTACCCAGCACCTCCTGTACCACCTTGGCCCTTGGCATCAGCTCCACGGTAGCCTGGCTACCAACTTCATTATGACCAGGCCAACGGAATCTTAGAAGCCTTGGAGTTGGAAGGTGCTCATAAAGGCAATCTAGCCCAGCTCCCCTGCAACAAACAGAGACACCTACAGCTCCATCAGGTTGCTCAAAGTCCCATACAGCCTAATCTTGAATATCTTCACAGACAGGGCATCCACCACCTCTCTGGGCAACCTGTGCCAGTGCCTCATCACCCTTACTAAAACGTCTTACCTATATCCAATCTGTATATCCCCTATTTCCCCTTGTCCTACCAGCACAGACCCTGCTAAAGAGTCTGCAGACCAAGATACAGTTACCTTTCTGGCTATGAGGGCACACTGCTGGCTCATACCCAGCTGCCATCCATCACTACCCCAAAGTCCTTCTCAGCAGGACCAGGGCTGTACTCTATCCTAACATTCCCTGCACTGATTGTGCAGGTTGCCATAACACAGATGTAAGACTTGCACTTGCACTGATGACCCTCATGAGATTCACCTGGGCCCGCTGCTCAGCCTGTTTAGGTCTCTGAATGGCATCCCGTCCCTCATGCGTGTTGACTGTACCACACAGCTTGATGTCATCTGCAGACCTCAGGGGATGCATTTGATCCCACAGTCAATATCATTGATAAAGATGTTAAAAAGCACTGGTCACGGGACTGACCCAGTTCCTCATCCATTGAACAGACCATCCATCAAACTCAGATTTTTCCAGTTTGCCGAAAATGATGATGTTGTGGGGGATAATGTCAAAGACCTGAACAGCCATGACAGCAGTGAGCTCCTGCTGTGGCCTTGTCCTGTGGAGGAGGAAAGGAGAGGACTTCAGAGCAGGTGGACACCTCTCATATTTCACAGTTAGATGAGGGCATGGGTTACCAGTGATGGACGTTTCCTTCTGGCCCTGTTTCCTCATTGTGCTCCTATGGTAGCAGGGAAAAGAGAGGAGCTCTCAGCTCCTTCCAGCAGCACACTGGCTCTTCTCCCAGTATGTGCATGTCCATGTCCTGTCCTGAAATGTATCCCTTGAACTACATTTGGTTTGTTTTAGTGGGCTGTGCTAACTCCAGCCATTGTCATTCCAGATCCAGAGCCTGTCCTGAGAAGTGCGTGGTATATCCAGGTCACTGGAAAACAGTCAAGGATTTGCATCTCATCCTGTTTGTGTCAGACCCAGATGGACTGCACCTGGCCAGGAAATGAAGAGCCTTGAAGAACAATGGCATCCACTAAGGATAAAGACATGGTGATGAAATAATTGTTTCTCAATGTAATTGGAGCTGAAGCAGAGAAGATTCATGTCTTGTTCTCCCGTAAGATTCATTAAAAAACATCATCTTCTGCTTGTACAGCCTGGGGCATGTGGAAAGATTCTTTTTTTAAATGTACATTTGGGGCAGTTCATAGCTCTTTCTGAAAGTAAAGCCCTTTCAAAAGCAGATACTCAATACAACTTTGGAAACTGCTAGTTGCTTACAAAAGCCTTGGGTTTGGTTTCAACTTGAGCAGAAATCTCCTCGGATTTGAGGGTTTTTTTGATTGTGCGTCATTTGCAAATTCACTTCAAACTTCGCTGTCATCTAAATTATTCCTGACTGGTTTCTGAGAAGGCTTTGGGTTCATTTAGTACTCCTGAACTGACTAATCAGATTGGTTCCTGATGAGGACTGATGAGGATCTACTATTGTTAACATGATATCTTACATATGTGACAAAGATACCTTGATATCATATACATACAACATGGCATCATATGGTACAGCATGTGGCCATACTATATGAAAATATCAAGCATCTACTGACTGTGAATGAGTACAGTGTCTCTTAACTCTGCCCTTCTGACTATGCAGGTCAAAAACCTATTCTGGTAGAGTATTTTCTCAACTATTTAATATTAAGTAGCCATAAAAATAATGTTATTAAGTACTACTTGTACATCATAAATAAGGCTGTAAAGCCATTGAGTCCCACATTTTTGTTACAAAATAATAGCATTTTATGTTCTATTATTGGGTCACAAAGGAAATTATCTGAAACACACTTTAAAACCCAGTCCAATGGGACACAGTTTTGATACTTGCTAAAAGTGGCAATATTTGATGGGGTGGTCCTCTGTTTTTGAAGTATAGAAATGGAACATCAAAATGGAAATGTCAAGGGAAAAGTGAAAACAAACCAACACTCATGAAAAACAATGATAAGTCCAGACAAAAGCTCATTGAATGGTAGGAGATCATGTACAAAAGAGTGCCAGCGGCCCCGGTAGCACAAAAAAACACACAGCTTCTCTTCAAAATTATCTGCTGTGAGGAGCATTGGAGGGCAGCAAGTCTAGCTCTGTATTTTTCATAGGCAATCCCAGAATTGACAGAATTTGGGCACAAGAGAAAAATAGGCAGCTAGTCCCATTAAATAATTATCTGAAGGAATATCTAATTTCCCTACAAGCAATGCTCTGTTCTCTTTGACCTCATTCCCACCACTCTCTTCCGTAATTTTCCACAGCATAAGCTCTTGTCATTTTTGTTTATTTCTTGTTCTAGGGAGGTAACTTGTATCATTACTGTTTTTACAAAACAGGGATAAAATCTTTACATTTCTAGAAGATAAATTATTGTTTTACAAAAAATCATCATAATCAATGAAGTCTTTTTAACAGCGCTTCATGAAAAACATTCAGTCATTCCAGTGCACCACAGGACATGTATTAATTTTACATTTTCCCATCAAACACAAATCCATAATGTTATCCAACTCATTATATGCTGCCAGCAGGCATTATGTGATTATGAATCGGGCTTAATTACCAGGTGAATGTGCAGTAGGGCAAAGTTAAGATTGTTTTTAAAACTTTGAATTTGAAGTCCTTGCTCTGTGAATTTGTAAGGTAGTATTTTAGCTTCAGATTACGTAATTAGATCAACAGAGGGCAAAATGATTAGCAATTATGCACATCTGACAAGCTGCTTTCTCTCCAGCAGAGGTCAGCTGTGCACATACACACTAACCATGGTGTCATCTAAAGAGAAACTGGAAATTAAGTCTGGAGCTCATCACAGCCCACTGATTGCATGGGAAAAAAAGTCTATCCATAAAACTGCAAAAATACATTATTTGCCTGTTTCCCCTCTTCCAACTTACAGAAACACAAGTAAATTTTAGAGGTTTCTGTGAGCATTTTATGTATATTTGGCTACTAGACCTGAAATGCCCAAATGAATCAATTTGACACCGTTTTGTTTTGAAGTTACTCTATGTATAGTCGTTCACATGTAGGATATTAATGAAGACTGGCTTAAATTGCTCTGACATCCAGTGACCATTTATGGTGAGATGTGAGACAAACAATTATCAGTGCACCATATTTCCCTACCTTAGGCGCCAACAGCTCCTACTTCTCAAAACGCAGTAACAGAGTACAACAGAAGTAGGCAAACTCTTTTGGAAGTTTGTGCCACAGGAAGATTAAACATTAATTTCAAAGCCAACATTTGCAGGGCTTAATGCAAATGATGCTACCACTACTTTTCAGACGCTTTGCACGATAGACCTCTGCAGATAATTGAGGATGTTACAAAATGCCTTGCAGCTTTTCAAAGGCAATGGATTAAACAAAGGATCAAAAGGCAGAAAGAAAAAAAAAACAATCAAAGCGAGCTTTAGAAAAGATGTAGAATTTCACTTCTGAAGTCAGGTTTACTGTTATGGCACTAATGTCTCTATAGGGCACTATTACGAACAGCTTTAGAAATCTCCTTTTTACAGATGAGCTGGTTGCTGGTCTTTCAAGAAATGCATGGGCAGTTGGTTAGTATGAAACAGTTGTTTAAGAAGAAGGCGTTGGAGAGCTTTTCTTAACCGTTTGCTGAAAGCAGTTAGCTCTCCAGTCAGATCACTGGGTCTTGGGCTGAAATTTCTGCAAGCTGGGATAGTCTGAATGTTCACAAACTGAAACAAACTGTTTTATTTTTACTGCTCTTCAAGCAACAGAACATGAAGGAAATGAAGGAGAGCTAAGAACACAAAGAATGGCACTTGCAGGAGAGGAAAAATGTCTATGCTTAGAAAGAGCAGCATTTCCCACAGAGTAACCCACATATGGGTAAGAGTGCTCTTCTCTCCATCCTACCTTCAAAAAATAGAAAAGCAAGCTGCATGCATGATGTTAACCATACACTTTGATTGATATATGCCCTGTATTTGCTCTTCAGTGAAATGATAAATTCTTCAGTCTATCTAGCTATAGAGAAGTTAGTAGATTGATCTGTCAACTGTGATTGAAAAGACTTGGTAAACTGTACTATAAAAGTTAAGTGATAATAAGCACCAACTAAAACAGCAATTAACTGGAAGTTAGATCTACATATCTACAAATTAATGAAAGGAAACTTAGCAGAGAAATGCCAAACAGTGTGACTGTGGATGAAACCTGGTTCTCAAGGTAAAATTCATCCTATGGAGCCTTACTCTTTCCATAAAAGATAACCATAATTCTCCAAGAAATCCTTTTTCACGTCATCCTAAAGCTGAACAGCACAGCACATCTGAAATAGGAATCATGGACATGGCTTCCTGTTTGAGGTTCTGCCCATTCAAACACAGCATTACCCTGGCTTCTGTTTTTTCACTTTTAACTTAGGCATGGAAATGGTACACGAGGAAGAACAGTCTGGAAATTGAACTACTGCCTTTTCAAATTGCAAATGCTTGCCATGTAATGCAAATCATTTTTCTTTTTGAAAAAGTTTGGTGTGCTGGGAAGAGTTTGGAAACTTAGCAGTATACCAGGTGCTTTGGAAAGGAGCTGGAAGTTTCTGAAAGACATTTTCCTGAGTGGAACTCAGTGGCCTCTAAAGGTAGGACTTCAGACTGGAAGGGTTTTGCAGCGCTTTCTTACAGTTTGTGCTCTGAATTGCTGAGGAAGCTGCAAAAGGCGAGTTCTAGAGCTTGTATGAAGGACTCAAAGGAGAAATAGGCTGAAGTGCCTTAAAATACCAACACAAACCAAACCAAAAAATCAAACTCCATTTGGGTCTGCGTCAAGTTCCTGATGACTCAAGAGCTTGGTCAAAGGGAAGAGGAAAAATAGCTGAATTTATAGAAGCATTGGCAGCTCAGAAATCTTTACAGTACTTCGCTTCTTTTTACAAAATTCTAACTAATTTCCCCACACTACCTTTGGTTTAAAATCCAGTTCTTTGTATTTGATTAAAACTACAGCTTGCATTGGTACAGACATGAAAGGGTATGACATTTCTGTACACAGTTCCAGAGACACACTAAATATTGACTTAAAGCTTAGCTTTACCAGTCCAAGTTAAAATCTGCTGTACATAAAAGGTGCCCCATGAATTTAACATATCTTGGAGGTGTATTAAAATGTATGAGACCAGGTAAATGGTATTTTTGACAATAAACTGAAACTTCTGGAGGATAATTCTTGTGACTGAAGGAAGCAGAAATGCGTTCTGGAGAGAAGATCCTAAAAAAAAGTGTTTGTCTAGAAAGTGTCTCTTTGAAATACTTGTTATTTTTCATAATTCTGCCCAAGTCATTGCTGGCCTCTCCACTGTGCTTTAACCATGAATTGAACTGATGACTGGTATAAGTTAATCAGAAATTCTAGCCTTAATATCCCATCTTTAGAGACAATAATAGGAGCTAATTTTAGAGGTGATCAGGATGTCTTTAGAACTGGCTATCAATGTTTCAGTGCATGACAAAAGGTTTTCAAGAGGTGCCCAGAGTTTTTGCTATATATACCATTAAAATGTGTCTCTTCTAATCCATACATACCCACAGCTTGTTGTCAAGTTAGTCTGCATTTTTTACTCTCTCTCTTGTTTTCCCTGACTTGAAGTCTCCAGATGAGAATAAGCAGCTATGCTTGCCTGGAGGCCTGGATGGCACTCAGAGAGGGAAGATGAAAGCAGAAGAGAAATATTACAACTTAATCTTCTTAAAAGCGGATGGATGATAAAACAGTTCTGAGGTGGAGCTTGTTACACTGCTTTGAATTGCTGCTTGGTTAAGGGAATTTAATGTTGCCATGTGTAAGCATGATTATTTCTGCCTTGCTTCTGATCCCAAATAGCTGTCAGTGTCTAGGATTGTAGATGGGAATTTTTTTCTTATTTAATTCTAAAAATAAATAGTGGAGGAGCTGGGGAAAATTACCATTGAGTATGACGATCTTTCAGACACAGTAACCATCTTAGTGAGGAAGCCTCAGGGAAAAGATAGGGCAGCACACAGCGTTCCACCAACAAAGTGCCAATTAGCATTCAGCAGGCCTTCATGGCCCTCGTATCCATGTCTTTGCAAAATTAAATCACTTATGCATATCAGGCCAGAGTTAGGTGGCTGCCTCACATAGCCAAAATTAATAACCTACCTATACTAATACATGTCCAAGCGGAGAGCTGCATGTCAGTGGCATAAAAAGGTGAGGTGATTTGGGATCCCTCAAATTGCAGATCTGAAAGTAGGCAGGTTTCTAGCACTGTTATAGATATTGTAGTACATGGCAATTCTTAATCTTGACTCCTTCCTCACAATTTTATTGCACATCCATCTCCTGCATTGAGATGTCTGTTCTTGGTGCAGTTTGATTCAGACATTTGTTGGTCTGAGGGATGCTTATGTCTCCTTCATGTATATGTATGTAAACTGACAAGTATCCTCTAAGCCACCCCTTGTGATGTAGGCATTTCATGCCTGATGCCATTCTCAAGGGCTGCCTGTCCACCCGCCTTAAACATAACCCAGCTGTGTCTGCAACAAAAAAGCATCTCTAGAATAACATCCTTGGGGCAAGAATGAATTTTGTCCACTGGTAATAAAAACTCCTGCTCCACTCTGCTTAGCCTAGAGGTCAGTGAACACCACAGAAGAGATGAAGGAAGCAGGGTTGTTTAGGACATCATACACTAGATTGGTATGAAGCTAATATTTTTTAAAGTAAATAGGGATTAAGGTGAGTTAAGGCCCCAGATGAACTTTAAAGAAGAGTTCTTTCTGCTAGAAAGCTGCTTACTAGGAGAGATGGGCTACAGTGGAGAACAGTGCACACAGAGAAAGGAAAACTGTACAGTCTGATTGTATTAAGTTACTTGAGTTTCAAGTAGGCCGCTGCATAGCAGGAACCCCACGAACCCACGTTCCCTGCAGGAGTATGAACATAATGTAGGGAATGTATGTCTGTTCAGTATGTCTGTTCACAGTGCCCACTATAGAGGAGGGAGTTCTTGTCAGGGTTATGTTGTCTCAGAGCAGCAGGCATGCTTTGGGGTGACTAAGACAAGTGCTGATTCTATGTGTGCATGTCTGACCTACTTACAGCAGGGCAATTCAGCATCATCCAGCAGGGCCAGTGCAGAGCTGCTGTGGGTCTCATTGGCTGTGTGGTGCCAGCAGCCTGGGGAGAATGCAAGTGACAATCTCTTAACGTCAACTGAGGATCAGATTTGCTGCCCATGAAACACTGTGTGTCAGCCAGAAAATCAGTCAGTGCTGTCCTGACACTGCTGCATTGCTCCCCAAAGTGCCTAACATTAAGCCCACCCTACCCCACCCATTCCCAAGACAAGTTGCTCCTCTTTACCACTCATGGAAGCTGCAGAACACTGAGGTTTACAAAAGCTCTAGAGGCTGGAGACAAACAGTCCCTAAAAACACTGCTGTCCTTCATCCGTGCAATGCTGCTGGCATCTCCTACACACTGTGTTACACAGGGGTCTCATCTGTTGAGAAATAGCATGGGCAGAGCTGAGGGGCCTTGGCAAACAGCTGAGGGAGGTTGCAGAACTGCCCAGCTCTACTTGCCTCCCTTAGACCCTCCAGGCCTCCATCTGAGCAAGCAGAGCAGCAGGATAGCTGCTGCATGAGTGAGTGTAGTCCTTGGCACTGGGAGATGCCTGTAGCCTAAATGCAGATGACATCTTTTAATCAGATAAGCTGCACATCAGCTCTACCCATCCATTGTAAAAAATCACATAAATACATGTCGTGAGAGATTCACCTCTACGCACCTCAGTTCTACCAGCCTGCTCCTGCATAGTCACCACTAGCGCCAAGGCAAAGCCTTTGTTGCAGCCTTGGGATCACCTATTTCAAAGTGGCCAAGATGTGTCATCAGCTCCTATCTCAGCAGACCTGCCTATTTCTGTGCCAGCAGCCAGCACTGCCTCTTCTTCCTCAGGCAGCACCCGCTGAACCGAGTTGTCTGTAACTCCTGACTGTACATAGCTGCCTGCCAGCTGCTTGCAGTCCGTGTGTGCTCCCGGGTCTTCCTTGCTGTCTCATGGCTTCCCAGCATCACAGATGGCAGATCTGGCATGTGTTGTTAATGACTCTCCAGAAACATCCAGGAGTAGTAACCCATTACTGACATTACACTGTGAATTATTCCAGTGAGAAAGTTCTGTCTTTTTTACCACTCATTTGAGTAGATAAATTAATAAAGTCACACTGCTTTTCCTCACATTGCCCGTAAATATCCTTGCGGTGTTTCTGTAAAGCAGACATAGAGGTAACAGAAGAATAAATATCTGTTGAAAGTATCAAACTGTGCAAGAGGAACCACTACCTCTGTGTCACACTCCATGCCAGGAAGATGAATCTATCCCTCCTCAGTGTACTTTTTTCAGCCACACTATGACAAAAGAACATCTCTGTGTGCATATCTAAACAATATACATTCATCTTTCTCCAGCAAATACAAATTTCTTTTAGGGGTACCCATGTACTTTATTTTCTACTGGTTCATCTGTGCGTGCACTTTCTTGATGTACCTCCTAATGACAGGTAGGTAATATTCCACTTTATTAATATGGGCTTCATGTCATATCTTTCCTGTTTTCCTAAGGACTAATCCTCTGTGTATATGGTAAACATCATTTCAATGAATTTCAAAGCATGCCGAGGCAGCTCTGTTCTTTTATAGTGCATATTTTGTTTGTTATTGGTTTGCTTCTTATCCAGGATGCATCTATCCTTGTCACCAAACCTCTGGTGTGCTGTGAAACAGGCTGCAAAAAATATTCCGTGAGCAGCATGGGCATATTCCAGAGAAATGCTTATACATGATGTAACAAAAGGATTGGAACACTCACCAGTCATTTTTTATGTCAGTTTAAATCTGTGTTTAACTGAGTTGTGTGTCTAGTACAGGAGGTAAGAAAAACAGCTATAAACGATTACAAAACCACTAGAGCAGTATTTTTCCCCCCTTAACTCTTTATTAGCTATATAGGTGTTTAAATACTACTGACTTGATGGTACTGTTGCACTGCTGGTAAAATCCAGTTATTTGATACTCTTGATTTTCCTCTTCATTCAGGCTTCTTGTTATATATAGCAATGTCCATTAAGGCTCTGACATCGATTGGCTCTTGTTCTTCTTTTAATAGAAAGAAGTTCTAACAGATGAAAAAGAAATGACTACGAGAAAATAATAGAAGTGTGAGAATCCTCAAGAAGAAAGTCTCACAGGTTTAATTACTGCTACACAGTGAGCTACTGCCACTAGGCGGCAGAACGATTCTCTTTGCCAGGGCAACAAGTTAGCTGACTTAAATTCCTACTAAAAAGCTACAAAAATGTGTTAATAATATTGTCTGCTTCCCTACATTTGTCTCTTAAAACCTTTAAATCTGTAATGGAATTAAGTGATTCTGTAAGAATTGTACACTTGTTAATGCCAGTCATACCTGAGAGTTCCTAGAAAATTTACATGCAAAGTATAAAGCAAGCATAAAAATGAAGGGAGAGCAGTGGCTATTGTCTACCTGGACTTCAGTAGGTTCTTTGATGCTGTCTCCCAGAAAAGCCTCATACTGGCCAGTAGGGTAGATTTAAAACTGGCTAAGCCAATTTGTTCAGATTGGTCTGTGGTGTGAGGCCTAGTAGCAGAGTTCTGACCTGTTAAACATCTTTATTAGTGATGTGGAAGACAGACCTCCAGCAAGTTTGGAGGTGGCAGAACTGGGAACAATGCAGATACACACAGAGGGCCGTGCTGCCACCCAGAGGGACCTGATCAATCTGAGACATAGACTGACAGAGACCTTCATCAGTGATGGAACCACCCCAGCTTCAGGACTCACTGGGATGGGGAGCAAAAAGGGATGTGGGATGCTGATGGACATCAAGCTCAACATGAACCAACAGTGTGTCCTTGCTGCAAAGGTTAATGGTATCCTGGGCTGCACTGAGAGGAATTTTGCCAGCAGAATGATGGAGGTGATCATTCTTTTCTATTCAGCTCTTGAGAGGCCTCACATGGAGTGTTGTGTCCAGTTCTGGGCTCCTCAGTACAAGACAGACTTGGATTTACTGGAGAGAGTCCTAATGAAGGGTTGAAATGAGGATGGATGGACTGGAACATCTGTGCTGTGAGGAGAGGATGACAGAGCAGAGTTTGTTCAGCCTGGGGAAGGAAAGGCTCTGGGGGGATCTGATTGATGTGGATAAACACCTGAGGAGAGGTTGAAGACAGGATGGAGTCAGGCTCAGTTTGTTGTTGTCCAGTGCTGAGACAAGAGGCACAGGGGGTCCCTCTGAACATGAGAAGAACTGCTGTGCTGTGTGGGTGCCACAGAGGGTACCCACAGGTACCCAGAGGCTGTGGGGTCTCCTCAGAGAGCATCAGAAGCAGCCTGGACAAGGGCCAAGCCACCCTGCTCCAGGTGTCCCTGCTAATTAGGGGATGGGCTGCATGGAGCCAGAGCTCCTGCCCACCTCAGCCATGCTGAGATGCTGTGACTCTGTCTAGTGTTTTCCTTTTCTTTGAGGAATACTATAATGATTCTGCTCACTTGATCAGATTTGTCATGGATGATTTCTAGGCTTTTTCAAAAGCCTATTAGATAGTATTTTGACAAAAGACCTATCTATTACTTTGACAGTACAGAAGAGATGAACTTACTGCATACACCAGTCTATCTATATGTTGTGGTGCCGCTGTCATTAATATCTTATTTGACACTATCTGTTAGATCATAATTCTTCAAAAGCAAGCACTATTTGTTCTTAATGAATACCAAAGGTGTTCCCTAAATTTTCCCATTAATTTTATTGTATGTAAGAAACCTGACCAGGTAGAAAAATCAGGACTATGCACTGCATAACAGCTAAGCAACCTTCATATCAAGTAAAAGGATGTAAAATTTACTATACCTTTAGAATTTAAGAGATGATTTCTACAGATGGATATTTAACATATTAACTATTGATTATCATTATAATCTTGCAGATGTTGCCATCTGAATTTGTCCTCCATACTGACCTTCAGAACTATCTCAGATTCCGTTTGTCACATTACTTGAGGGTTAATGCCTCTTTGGGTGTGGGTGAAGGGACTTGCAGCTGGAGCCCTTCCACCATATTTTTAATACTATGTGGGCTGTAGCTAAGGGTTCTTGTTTTTTTTTAAATCATTGCTGCCACCATCAGAAACCTGAGCTGGCCTGCAGCTAATAAGGGAAACGCTGAACAAAACATTCAGGGAAAAGAAGGATTCTTTCACTAGAATTTGAAATAAAATCACTTGCAAGTTACAGCCTCCCCACATAATATAGAGCTGCCTCTTGTTCATATGTAACAATGATACCATAAGCTGCTTGTCATGTATCTGATGATATACAGTGCAGGAGATAGAAGTAAAGTAAAATCCTGAGGAAACTATTGCACAGGAAGAAAAAGGGTTTGAAACTATTGCAGTAGACAAATTCTATCTCTTGTTCCACAAGACACCCCACACTCAGCATTTTGTGGCAGTGCAATATACCATGAGAGCTCACCCAGCCTTTGTGGAACTGCCTGAGCCCAGGTCTGTTGCTTGCTGAGATCCTTATTATTCTTATTATGCTGACCCTTTATGTTGCCTGGTTGCTTTCAGCCGTACTAAACACTCTGGCACTTTCTGCCTGTGCAATAGTTTTCCTCAGGACTTTACTTCTTTGTTTATTAAAATGCAATTAATTTCACTTCAGGAGGAAGCCAGATTCCAAGATTTCTCTCTGATTACTTATGAAGAAAGGCTACAACACACACGTGACTACAACAGCCGCACCGTACCTGCAGAGTGCACACCAAGGTTTTCCACATTTCAGGAGTGATTTCCACTTAAGAGCACTTAGAAGCTCAGTTTTCTGGGTCAGGAGGAACAAGCAGCAGCTTCCCTAACAAGCATTTTCAGCCTGCTAAGCTGAGGTAAAGAATGTTTGATATTTTGCTGTGTTCAGTTGCAGAGCAATATTTAAATACCATCTCTCTGTGTAAAATAAGAATGCAGTGCTATTTTATTGTTGCATATTTTCCCTAAGTAGGACATTTTTAAAGGATTAACACCTAGAACCTCCATGCTACCAACAGAAACGGATTGTCTGAGCTATGTTTCTCTCTTTCATACCGTCCTTAAGCTGAATACTTTCCATGTATGTGAGCTAGTAGCTTTGGGTTTATGTCATGCAGCAGATGCAATCCAGACTCTAACGACGTCTATATTTAGTTTAAACGCTCACAGCCTGTTTGTGTGGAAACTAGATAATAATATACTATTGTGCTTATTGTCCTAGCTGCATTGCATCGCTGGTGTAGAATTGCAATGAAGTTCCTTACAGAATTAGGGTCAGTTCTCACCAATACTCTGTGAGCTTAATAATCACAGAAAACTGATATCCTCAAAAATGCTGCAGTTCTCAGAACAGGTGGGGAAACATTTTTGCCTTTTTTTAGCAGCACAGAACCTGAGCTCGTGAAACTATCCTGCTACATTAAAGCTTGCTCAAAGCCGAACTTTCTAGATCTGAGGGATGTTATTTGTTGTTATCTGTATTTCTTTAGGTTATTCTTCTAGATGCTGCTTATGATGTTATATTATGTTATACAGTTCAGCCTATCAAACTGTTCTATAAAATTCATCAGAAATCCAGTGTTTACTCCACGTAGTTCAAATCTGAGCACAGTTATGAGGATCTTATGAACTTGCTTGTTATCTTACTTTCCTGACACAAAAACTTTTGTTTTCCAGATCAGAAAGATGGCTTGTTTCTCTACCCACTGGAAGAATATGATGTGCTAGAGGAGTCAACATAAGTATTGTATAAAGAATGCTGAGATTTTGGAATTGAATTACTGGGTTGGCCTGCCTGGGCTTGGCTGGTTTGAGGTTTTTTGTAGAGGTGAAATACAGAAGCATAGAATTGTTAAGATTGGAAAAGATCCCTAAGATCATCTAGTCCACTAATCAACCCATCCCCACCATGTCCACTAACCCACATCCCTCATTGCCACACTTACATATTTCTTGAACACCGCCAGGTTGGTGGGGACAGTGACTCCGCCACTTCCTGGGCAGCCTATTCCAAGAGCAGTAACTAGTTTGGAGAAGAAATTGCCTCTCTGTTCATCTGATATGGACAAAGAGGTTGTATGCAAATACTTGCTGTTCCATAGCAGAACTTTATGTGTGTGTGTGTTAGCATTGTTACCTTTTAATGTCACTGAGTGTAACATTAATAGGTGATGGTAAATTTTCTCTGAAAGTAGGGTTCAGGAAACGTCTGGAACTGCTAGAGAGCAAATAAACATAGGTGGCAGCAGTGTCTCACCCTGCAGGTTACACTCACCGTCAGCAGTATCTCTGCACACAACATTTCAGGCAGGTATTTTTATTCTGAAAACTACAGACAAGGAAGAACCGTAAGACGTGTTTCATCATGAGACAAAGATGGATTTTTCTGTGGAATTAAGAGAAAAAATGCAACTCAAGATGTGCATTAAAACAGGCCTCCCTTGTGTAGAAGGAAAAATGAGCATAAGTAAAAATAATTATTTTACCTCCTTCATCTTAACTGCTTCTTTTATGAAAAAATAAACAAAATTAAAACACATGTAAATATTTACTAAGTTATTTATTAAGCTTTAGAAGGTTTTGAACTTTAGGATTCATGGCATTCAAAAGAAATTGTTCCTCAGTTCTTCAGTTAAACAAGACCAAAATATCTAAGGAAGAACACACGATTGTCTACTTCCATTTCTCCTTTCCTTTTTCCTTTCCTTTTTCCTTTCCTTGCCTTGTCTTGCCTTTTGCTTTGCCTTTCCCTTTCCCTTTCCCACTCTTTCCCATACTATCCTCTGGACAAGTTATATTCAGAGACAAATCTGAAGCAAATCCAAAGCAGTTTAGAAGCTTCTTTGTAAAAATAACTGGAAGATCATATTTAAGCAAGGAAAAATGTTATGAAGGAAGGTATGCATTCAACCCGTCCGTTGAAGAAACTGAAAAAGATACACTGTGGCAGCATGAGTAGTAAAATGGCTTTTCTGTTGGTCAGTCCTTGGTGTGGAAGTTTTACTCTTCCAGCCATCTTGGAAATAGGAATTGTGATTTTATGTAAGACTTGATCCCAAGGGCTATGCTGTAGATGGGGGCCACACCACAGGTATCACTGCTAACTTTATGCCTGAAAACATTAGGAGATGCTCCTCAGAACACAACCTGCTACACTTCCTGAAATTAATTTGGATTATGGACTGCTCAATCTGAAAAGTCTCTGATGCAAAGATTTGCATGAAAAATTCCTCCAGTGTTTTCCAAGCCCACTCCTTACTTCCCTTGACCTTTACTCAAATGCAAAGCCACCCTACTAACACCCATCTAAGCAGTCAAACAGAAACAGCTCTTAGTTCAGGTTTTCCTTTTCCTGTGGCTTACCTCCTCCTCACACTGTGAGCCACAGCCCAGAGCCCATAGTCCTGGCCTCTGCTACTCTTCCTTGCCATCTCCCACTCAATCCTCTGTCTCTGTCATGGACAAGGGGATGCAGTTAGAACTGAGTTAGGACTAGAATTCAGAAAATGACAACTAGAAAAAAACAAGTTTGGGCTGCTGCTTGAAAGGCTCCCAGGCTTCGAAAGATGATTGAGTTGAGCAGCGTCCAAGGATATATGGGATTCTCTGCTAGCACATAGTCACAGAGCATACATATATACAGCAGCATCTTTAGCCTACCTCTGAAATATGTGGGAAGGATGAAACGCATACATATATTTACCAGAAAACGGGCTGCAGTGGAAAAGAGCAGAAAGGGAATATTCATATGCAGTTTGATAATCACAAAAATGTTGCCTACCACTTTCACAATCACCACTTCAAGATGGGTACTGGGTATCTGCAAAGGCTAATTAAACTCAGAAATAGGCTCAGTATATTGATAGTTTTTTTATAAGGATCTCCATCATTTCTCTATTTGTAACCTTTGTTTCCTGTCTTTCTCTCTTAATTTTCTAAAGAGGAAAATTGGGCCATTTCCAAAGTCAATGTTTGTGACAATCTGACCAGGCTCCTTTTTTTTTGTTATTTCTGGAAACCCTTCAGTTTCAGATTATTTTGGATGCCATTGTACAAAGAGAGATGGATTTGAATCTTTGGATTTCTTAAATAGGGCATTTAAAAAAAAAACCAAAAACAAAAGGGTTTCTTATTTTAGCCATAAAGAACAAAGCATGTACAGAAAGGGATTTCAGAACAAGCACATGAGTGTCCGTCTTATTTTCTCTCACTGTAAAAGTGGCCTCGGTCACTGCCTTTGGCAGTCATAAGGAAATAATTTTCAACTCATGGAATTCGTCTGTAGGATATAAGAAGCTGAAGGCAGATTAGACACCAAAATCATTTTCTTATAAAGAAAACAAAACAAAATGAAGCCTAAACCTATCTTTTTCCTTTCCCAAGTCATTGAGGTGTCTGCTCCAGTTCACGCTGAATACTTCGGGTGAAATAACTAGAAACACTTCACTGAATGCAGTGAACTTTGGGTTAGGACTTTATTCACAGTCATTGACGCACCACTCTGTAACTGGAAATAACAGATAAACAACTTCCCTCTTGCTGAGATGATAACCCATCGTCTCAGGGATGTCCTGGTGATCCCCTATGATACAACATGTTGCAATGCCTATCTATCAAACTTAATTCTATTTGCAGCTGGCAAGATTTCATGCCATCCAGTTGAAAATCATAAGCTTTACGCATACATGAACGCGTCAGTCATTATCTGAACTCTGACTAGTACAGAACATTGCAGCAGCTCCTCAGCAGTGCAGTAGATAGCGGGCACACCAAGCCTGTTCTTTCCTGTAAACAACTTCTCCCTAACTTATTTTCAGAAACACAGCTGTCGGGTCCCTGTGAACTCAACAAAGTATTTGTAAGTCTGGGTTGAACTCTGCTGGTGACAGCACAGTTTTGGTCAGAACAAATCTATACTATAAGCATTAAGGCTTTCTTATAGGCTACATCAGGGTGATGAAGTACAAACACACAGCAGCTGGGATCAGGCTCTCCATGCATTTCTATTGGAACTAGAAAATACAACTTTTTGGCCAAGCTGTTAACTATACATGAGACATGAAGGTTAATTTTTGAAAATGTATGAACCGATTACTTACCTAGTGGAAAGAACTGGAAGAGAAAGGTAATTATATAGTGTACTTCTGTAAACATGTTTATTGAAACCAAAATAGTAGGACAGGACGAGATAGGAGTTGTGGAAAAAATAATTCAACTGACGTGATTGCAGGGGAATTGTTACGGGGTTATTTAGATCAAGAAAGATGATGCTCCTCTAGCTCAGACCTGGACCCTCTCCACCAGTTCCCAACATCTAAGACACAGAAGCACTGTCGGGTCATGGAGTATTTCCAAAGGCATGCTACTGCATTTTTGGTCCCTTATCAAGATCATGAGTGACGCTGAAAATGCCACCCTCGATGTTGTGGCAGTCAGCATTCTGACTGTGAGAGAAGCTCCTAAGGAGAATCCAAATGTCACCTGCATAGCTAATGCATCTGATATGGTACCTGCTACCTACCGATGGAATGCTGGGATATACAGTGCTGAAGTGTTAACCATGTCCTGCAAGCTGATCAATAGAGGAATAAATTTGACAATGCTGACAGGTATTCAGATTATTTTAATTAAAGCAGTTAAAAAAAAAAAAAATGCATCCAGAAAGATATAGAAAAGATAGCAAGGCAAAAGTTCTTATCACAGTGTTAGGAAAAGAGGAAGAGACAATGCTTTGTATGATCTGCACCCTTGCCTTTATCGATTCCTTTGAAATGATGGAATGTGTTTCTTCACACCAGAGGAGAAAGTTAATGGCAGAGTAGATGGATGGAAATAACCTGAGGTGATTTGTGTTCAGATGAGGCTGGTGAATTGTGGCTCCCTTGAGCAGGAGCATTTAGTCTCTAAGGTGTACAAATAACATACTTGGAAAACTGCAAGTTGCAGGTTGTAGCCTTGTTTTATTTGGCTGTCCTAACTTTTAACTGGGGTTCAATAGATCCAATTTTTCAATTTCAGACCATTAAAGAGAAGAAGAAAGAGAAGCTGTAATTTTTTTGTCTGGACTACCTCATGATCTTTTCAGCACATAAAGGTCACCTACAGCCGATATCAATAATCACACTCTCTATAGTTTCCTTAAAGTTCATCATTTTAGAGAACCACTTCACAGGTTACTAAACCAAACCAAATTACTGCTCTGCAGAAGTGAATTGGTGCCTTTCCTATATAATTTTATATGTTCCCTCTGGGTCTTCTCTATTCCAAGGCCTTCAAGCATTTGGCACAAGATTTGAAACATGAACTGACTATAAAGGGCTGGAATTATCTGGATGTTTCAAAAGTACCGTTTCAGTCAGATTTCACTAGGAATGGTTAAACATGGAACACCCCCCCACACCCCCCTTTTTTATTTGAAAAGGAAAACTGGGAGTCAGAATGCTGTAATTCATCTATACACATGACCAGGGGCAGAAATGTATCCCACATTTTCAAAATGCAATGAAATTCAGGATGTTGGTCAAACCTGGCACATAATTTCCCAAGGTGAAATGTGTTCACCAATCTGATCTGAGACTCTCAGAGCTGCAGGGTCTCGTGGCCCTTGTTAGGCAGCCACAGCTGAGTCACACAAAATTACAGACTGCTTTAGAAAACGCAGTCCTCCAATCTGAGTTGTTCTCATGGAAAGTGTGGATCACGTTACAATACATTGTATTTCACAAGAGTAAAAAATGTAGTGAGGGCTTGACTAAGATTTTTTTCAATGGGAAATATATTAGAAGTTATTCCATTAGTTCACTTTGACGCAATGATTGTTTTCAAGCCATTCAAGAAGGTCACCTTCAGTAAAATCACATTCTAGTTAGGACTCTAAAATCCAGCAAGGATTTTACCTTTTAATTTAATACATACAGTTTAAAGATTCTGTGTTCCCATGCATGAGAGAAGATTCATGTTTACATCACTTAATGTGCATGCTCTATTCAAAGACAAACTAAAACACCTGTTGAAATAAATGCAGTTATCCTCATTTACTTCAGTGTAGCAGCACCCTTACAGTATCAGCATATCTAACTCAAATTATTGCTCTCATCTTGCAGGAGCTGCACATTTATTTCTTGATAACTTCCTTTCTGCTGTTTCTTTAGTTTCAGCCTATGGGCAGCTGCAAATAAGGATCAGGTTATGAAGCTTTTACAACAGACTGGAATGGGACACAGAGGGTTATGAAAAATTCATAACTCTTCCACAGTATTGAATGAATCAGAGTGTAAGATTATGTTCTTTTTAGGAATGAGGAAATCCCCGAGTATTCAAACCTATATAAATATATTTTAATAACGACTAGCCATGAAAAGGAAGGCTTGACAATTCAGCTGTAGTTGTGTGACTATAAAGGGAAACTGCAATGTTTCCCATCAGGGTATAAATGGAGATCTTAAACATCTCTAAAAATATGATTTTCTGTGTGCAGTGAAAACCCTATTGATATTAACTTTTCCTCCCCATTTAACCTCATAATTCAATTTGCCCCTCTGTTTCACAGATGGTGTCCTACAGCTTGTATGTAAAAATACTATTTCTTTCAAAAAGGGCTCTATGAAATCAGTGCCTGCAGATAAACACTGTTTGTACTTAGGCACTGCTTTCCTGACAGGAGCAAAGGAAGGGCTGTATTTGCACATATTATGAACATCTTAAAAATAAATGAATGGATCAATTAAAACACTACTTTCATCTTCTGGTGTTTTTGAGTGCCTAAAGTTTATCTCCCATGCAGAAACTAAATAACGTGTTTGTGAATACTTGTGTATAAACTTCACTACCACAATGCATTTAGTGTGTGGGCATCATTTAAACCAGTGAAATCAAGAAAAATTAAACTAGTCATTGTCTTGGTTGCTTTGTTGGGTTTTTTATACATCACTTCACTTGAAATCTGGGAGATCAGATACCCGCACTGCTCTGACTGTTTTATCTTTCATTTCAGTGACTATTAGATGAGAACTACACCAAAGATTTAATTTGAATAAGTCAGTGCAGATAGAGTAACAAAGAAAAATTAAAGGGATTACAAGAAGAAAACAAACTCTGTGTGGTACAACTGTGTATTTTGTCAGTCTAATGAGCAAGAATAAAGCAATTCCACAAATACTGCAAAGCTTCCTTTCTTTTTTCGGCTGTTCTTGATGTTCTAGCAACATTGGAGTTGATGGTTTACCCCTAATTAAATATCTATTCATTATATGACACAGAAATATTGCAGCACTTACTCAAAAACAATTACAGAACATTTGAATTATGCAGCATAACATTTTTTTTCTTCTCCTGTCACTTTTCCAGGACTATTTTAATGTATATACTTCATTTTTATAAGTAACTACAGCCACTATGACTTAGCCTGTGGTTATGCACTTAATCAGATATGAAAAGTTCCATTAGCTTGCTGCGTGAATATCTTCTTACAGTATATTACGGGAATTCAGTATTGGAATAGCTACGAGTTCACACTTGAGTAATAACAGTCACAATGTTGCAAATAGGAAACAAAGTTCCTTTGGGTAGCCTGAAACATCAGCATCAAGAGGCGCTCTGGTAATGCCCAGGCACCCTGTATCTCTTTGGGAAGGATGATGGGATGACACCACAGGGATTCCTCTTCTGGTTGATGCCTCTTGTATTAAATCCATGCTTCCTGGACTATATTTCTCATTCAAGCCCCTACGTTAGGCATTAAATAAAATAAATCCTTCCAACTGGGGAAATAGAATGCTTTCTAAGATCACCCTCACACAAAATAACCTGGAATAGTGGCTCAAAGGTATTGTTCTGAGCAGAAATTCAGGCCATCACCTCCACTTCACCAACTGTCCTGCTACTGACAAACGTATTGAAGACAGCTTATAGAAAAGAATTAGCAACGCATCTCCACCCAGAGTGACCCCAGCTGGAAAAGAAAACCAGCAGGTGATTCAGTTCAAAACCCCAGACAGCTGCAAGGGATGCAGGTGAAGCTAGAACTCCTTCTAATAGTTCTAATCCAAAGCTGTTTGATTGAACCATCTTGTTTTATTAACTTCCTTATTTCTACAGAATTATATGTGTGTATGTGTATATATATGTGTGCATGTATGCGTATGTATATTTGTATAAGTACATGCACAGTCTTTTCTAATTCTGCTGAAGCACATCCAATACTTAAAAGTCATACTGTCCCACTACCCTCCAGTTTTTTCTGGCTCTGCTCAAGCTGCTCACCTTTTCCTAGGAGCTCTTACCCAGGGCAGGGCTGTTCAGAGAACATGCAGCCTTAGCCCACAGTGGCAGCTGTTCCAATGACACTCTTTATTTTTCCCTCTGTGTCAGCAGCTCTCACAGAGGATGACACACTCCCTCCCACGAGAACTATCAAGGTAGCAACTAAAACTAGGGAGGACCTTTCTTGCCCATCTATACATACACTTAGGGGCAGCTCCCACCCGTGTTGACAATTCACTTGTGTTTCTTCTGCGGTGGGATTCTTGGCTGAATATTGAACAACACTGAATATTGTTATTCTCTCACATAGTCAGCAGCTTCCTGAATTCACCAAGCAGCTTACTGCCCCATTGACAAGCCTTTCAACATAAATAGCATGAGTGAGGCATATTTTATCACAATTCGAGTCCCAGCCTTTTTCCTGAAGGGTACAGCTATACTCAGAACTGTTTTTCTCCCTCTTTCTTTACTCCCTACCTTCCTGGTTTGAAACAAATATACCCAGTGCTGTGCAAACCTCTACAGACATTTTGAACAAGCAAGCCTGAAACCAGCAAAACTATCTCCCTTCTCCCTGATTGTAAAGCAGTTAACACAACATTTCAGGCATGAATTTCAAAGATACGGAAGCAGAAAGAAAGGCATCTCCCACTGTGGCCCCTCAGTTGCTACGTGCATGCTGGAAGATGTTCCCAGCACCCAGCCCACTGCTGGCCAGACCTCTGGCAGTAAAACGATCCAGATACTGTACTGTTGACTCCTGGAAGATATGAACAGGCGGGGAGAACAGCGCAAGCGCTGAGCAGCGTGACCTTTCCCTCAGTGAACGCGGGCGGCAGGGGCAGCCAGCAGCCTGTTTGTGTGCCGCAGCACCAACTTTCACCTACTTCTGCTATTTTGATCACATTGGGAGCCCTCGGCAGCTCCTGTGGCTGCAGCGGCGGGTGATAGAAAGATGAGAACAGGAAGATATGAGCCTTGTTCGTAAGGCTATTTCTGTCCTTTTTTTTTTCCACTCAAAGGAACAAGTAAACATTTAGAAAACAAATGTGTTCCTGGTTTAAAGTATCAAACTGGCCACATAAATGCAGACCCACACACAGGGTGGGTGCTTGGCCCTTGGGTGCTGCTGGAAGTTTCACCGTGTGTGGCAAGTACACCTCACGCCCTTCAGTCAGCAGATGTTCCTTCCACTGACGTTCAGAACTTCCTGGTGGCACTATTAATTTCCAGCCCGACGCACTGCTCATTCTAGGTCATTGTTTGTGCTTACTTACAAATGTTGAATCAGAGGTTGGCTTTGTCCCTAGTAGAAGATGTGTGGGGAGGTTAGTCTGGTTTCCTAAAAGAAAGAACTTCAGTATTGCCTGTTCACCTGTTTGCCAAGCCATCCCTCCCAACCACTGACCCATTTCAACCTAATTTGAATAGATAATTTCTCACAAACTTCCTGCAAACTGGCAGATGATTTAGGTACCTGATGAAATTTTGTTCCACACTGTGCAAAGAACAGGGGAAATTCAGCCAAAATTCATTCTGCTGAGGTGCAACAACCCTGCCAGTTGACATCACATTCATTCTGGCTGGTCAGGAGAGAGGTCTCACCCCAGTGTGGTCTCTAGTGCTGTTGGTAGGTGGGTTGGGAAGGGCAGCCTTCCATTTGTGTCCCCACAGATAAACAGGTAGGGGTAAATCAGCCAAGACACTTTCTACAAGACCTCAGCAACACGAGTTCCAGTCATATATTCTGGCCAGCTGGGAGCACTGCTCTGACCTAAATAAAGCACACTGTGTCTTTGGCACCCAGGGTGGCATTTACTAACACTGAGGAGAGGGACAGCTAACTGTGATGGGTGACATTTAGGGGACAAATGAACAGGAACCCGAGCTTCCAACATTTGACTGCTATGGATGTCACTGCTGTGCAAAATAATAATAATAATATGCTAACTCAGCTCCATTTTCTTAAGGATAGCCAGCAAAACATGACTGTGATTGAGCAACTGAGACCATTATCATTACCCTTTCAAAACATCTCAGGGTAGTTCAGAAGAGGATAATTAGAATACCAAAATGACAGAAATAAGATTGTATCAAATGAATGCTGCGGTTCAGATCCTGACACTGTTCTTCACTATCAAAACCATTTTCTCTAAACATCAGCACCTTGTTGTGTGCACTGGGGCTTCAAGAGGAGGAGGAAATGGCAGTACTGTAGTTAGGACAGCTTGGGAAGTTACTTCAAGTGGTTTAACTTTCACATCCTGGCCTTCACATGCTGTTTGGCTGATAATGAATCCTGATTCAGTGTTACCTTTTCACATAGGTTAGTTTTCTTGGACAGCATTCAGGACATCCTTAACAACTGTGTCCCAAATACTTCACTTCTGTTCACACAAATGGAAAATCATATTGATCAGAATGCACTCTGCTGCATCATCTCTCATATGAAGAATAAGAAGCAAATTTGTATTCTAAAGTAGACACATTTCTTCTGGAATAATAGAACTCTGTTAGTTGAAGAGCTGCTGGTATATAAAATCCTTGTAGAAGTCTGTGTTGTTTTGAGGAACACCCAAGTTTTGAATGATGGGAGCCTTGCACTGTTTGCTAGGCAATGTTTCCTATATTTCCTGCATTTGACTAAAAGGAAAAGAAGGGGGAAAAAAAGGGTTTCTGTATTGAAAAAAGTAAACAACAGAAATTATTTCCAGGAAGCATTTTTCTATTCAGAATAGGGTCTGTAATAAGCCTACTTACAGAGGTAATTCAAGGTGTTTATATTAACCACAGTCAGCTCACCAGCAGATTAAAATGAAGTGTCTCAGTAGTAACAGAAACAGAGACCTTATAAACAAGAATAACGTCCGAGTGCACAGAACTTTCTTGATTCAAATTTGACTGCAAAGCGTTAGCCTTGAAAATCCTGCTTCCCCTTCATTGGTACCTCCAGGAAGAGTATAAAAGAAAACAAAAACTGCCACTCTCACATTCTGTAACTGAAACCACATTGTAGGTTATTTTCCCTTCCATGAATCATCTACAACTTGCAGGTAAAAGAAGTTTAACAGTCAAAAGCAAAACCCCAACGTTCTTTCCCAAATTTTCAACTTCTGGCAAACACTGGAAAAATCAAAGAGGTTATGTTTGTTATGATTAGATATCTTCATTTTGCCTCATTACACATTTTCATATGCCAACATTCTGTCATTCTGGTAAAAAAACTTGATCAATCTGATGGAAAAATAACAGAGTAATTACCCCGTGGGGAGCAATAAAACAATAAAAGAACAGGTAGAAGAGAAAGCAGGGATAATAGACATAATGACTAGGAAGACAAAAATGAGATAAAGGTTCAAAAAAATGAGAAGCTAAGTGTTTTCCTCTGCATGGTAAAGTCTATGGAGTTCTTTTTAGGAAATCTTCCTTCCCATGAAAGAGTATGTATATTTGTGTATGGAGATGTATATAGAAGTGTATGTTTATTGCTACGTGGTCCCACTGTTAAGATTTGGGATGCCAGGAACTCCTCTGCTGAAGGTTGTGTTATTAAAACTGCCTATAGTGCTGTAGCCTGAACTTAGTAAAATATCGACCAGGTTGGGGATCAAAGTTCTCCCTTCTTTGAAGAGATGCACAGACTTTTCCCAGCCCCTCTGCGACTGTGGAACATTGGCTAACAGTGAGAGAGCAGTTTGGTCCATTAGTTTCCAGGTCAGCTCTAGAAAAAATGAGGACTATTGGAGCTTTGGGACCAGTGCGTCACCAAAGCAGCTGGCCGCAGAGATTTGGCCACTATTAATCCTGGTCACGATGATGACCTACACGTCAAACACTGAACCACGGGGTTAAGTTAGAATTTTGCTCCCTTTGCAATTCAGTGCACAGATCCCAGATTTTTAACAATTCCGTGCTAGCAACCTCTAGGCTGACTGCAAGGCAGAGTCTGCAAATGTTACCATGTTTTCCTTTTTTGCTAACGGTGGGCACCTGAGTGCTTCAGGGCAGGTAGTGCAGCTGGGGCTGGGACCAAGGGCCGCGTTTAGCCCGAGGGAGCACATCCAGACAGGGGACAGGGGCAGGGGCTCGGCCGGCCCCCGAGCTCCGCAGCCAGTGCTGAGCCCTCGGGTCTCAGCGAGGCTGCACGGGGCTGACATTGCCCTGTCACCAAGGTCAGCGGGCACGGCGCTGCGCCAGGGCACGGAGCGGCCCGGTGGTACTGTCACTTCCCCACGAGGCTGGCGACACGCCACCGCGAACGGGACAGGGCGTGCAAGCGGGGGCCGCCAGCTGCCGTCACGAGCCTCTGGACTCCGTCGGCGGGGCGGGGAGGGACCTGCGGAGCACCGCCCCCCGCGGGGGTAAATAGAGGCGGCACGTGAAGGTGCCCCCATAGGCAGAGGGGCAGAGAGAGCCCAGATAGAGCTCAGCGCCTCGACAACTGACCGAGTATCCCCCGACCGCCAGCTCTGCAGCCATGAAGGCCGCCCGCATCGCCTTGCGCACCGCTGTCCCCCTGACTGGGTCCGGGTCCGGCAGTGTCCGCAGCAGCCGCTTGCCGCAGGAGGTGGAGCAGTTCTCCCGTTTCTCGCCGTCCCCGCTCTCCATCAAGCAGCTGCTGGACTTCGGTGAGAGCCCAGGGGCGGCGGTCAGCCCGGGGCTGGGACGGGGGGCGGTGTGGGGGGGCTCGGGGCGAGCTGAGGGTGACCCGGGGCTGTCCCCCCTCGGCGGTGCTGGCCGTGCTTAGGGGAGGTGGGATGCGCTGCGACTCTGTTAGGGGTTGTTAATGGGGTGTGGGAGGCGGTAGTTAATCGGCTGATGGATGTTTTCGCGTTCTGCGGCGCACGTTATTAAGGAGGAGTCATTAAGTTTGTTCTGAAGGAGCGAACAGGCTGTACCCAGATCCGATTACGAAGCTGGCAGCTGTGGGCTGTGCTGTTCACGTGGCACGGTCGGACCAAAGTGTTTACAAAGGCTGGAGAGCTTCGGGAGGATTACAGCGTCACCACTGCTTCCCTCCGTCAAAATAAGAAGTGCAGAAGTATGGAAGTGTCTTGCTGTCACACAAACACAGCAGATGTGTACACACATAGAGCTGGCTGCTGATCACATACTTCATTGCAATCGTTATAGTACTGCAGTCTGGAAAGGTGGCAGTTTGGACTTGTGTACCAGAGAAAAATAGTTTTCCAACGTGCTTTTCTTGGATTTGTTTTATAGGCTCGACAAATGGGTGTGAAAGGACTTCCTTTGCATTCTTGCGACAAGAGCTCCCTGTGAGGTTTGCGAACATACTGAGAGAAATTGAGCTTCTTCCTGATAAACTGCTCAGCACCCCATCCGTGCAGTTAGTGAAAAGCTGGTAAGTGAAAATGACCCGGACTGAGCTTGCAAAATAACACTGATTCAACAGCTTAGTTGTCGTTGATGCTTTTGAGTAATAGAAGGCAGTAACAAAATAAGCAGGGGATGCAAGGCTTCCATTCTTTAGCAAATGGCCTCGACCTGTGAGGTGTTTATCATTCAATTAACATCACCTCTGTAGTGGGCAGTAATTGGATCAGAATTAACCTTGTTCTACTGGTACAATTGCATCACATGCATAAAGAGCAAAAGTGTTAGAGTAAGATCCAGAAACTGTTCTTAATCTAGTAAACTACAGTAGTGCTTTTGCAATTTGCGTCAAGGCTGTCAGATGTCATTAGCAAAGAGGCTCAAGTACTTAGCTTGTGTCAAAGCTGATCAGACCTAGAAACATTTTTGCTCAGGTACTTTCCTAATGTTGATCTTCTTTCAAACTGCCTTTCTTAACATCTTGAATTGTAAGAGAAGTCGATGTTACTACAGTGGTGTTTTAAATACTGTTCTGGGTGTAGTAAGCACAAGAAGGCTTGTGTGACTTCTAGGATTCAGGCAGAAGTGACCATCTGTGTTCCTGTACTTAGGTGGAGCTTTGTTAAGATTTATGACTTGAACTAGACATTGATAATCTTGTTTCTACTAATAAAAATCAACTGATAGCATGTTTCTTTTGTGTTTTCAATAGGTACATCCAAAGTCTAATGGAGCTGGTTGAGTTCCATCAGAAGAACCCGAATGACCAAAAAGTCTTATCTGAGTAAGCTTTCAGTTTATTTCATTGACCTTTTGAACATGCATTTGATTTTTCACAGTGTAGTCACTTCAGAATGACCATTGTCCTGAGCTGAAGTTGATAATCTAGTATGAAGTGCTGGGCACAGAGCAAGCTGGTAGTATTTCTGATTAAGTTAAGCAATGCTTCTCATATTAAGACTCTTTCAGTTATCTGTTCTGCTTAATTAGATATTAACTTTATACTTGCTTCCATGTAGTCTTAGAGTGATGTTCTAATACAACTTTTTTTATCTAGTTTTATAGATACATTAATTAGAGTTCGGAACAGACATCATGACGTAATCCCTACAATGGCACAAGGAGTAATTGAATACAAAGATACATTTAAAGTAGATCCTGTCACCAATCAAAACATTCAATACTTTTTGGATCGTTTTTACATGAGCCGCATTTCCACCCGGATGCTGATGAACCAACACAGTAAGTAGGAAATCTTATCTGTGGAAAGACTTCATAGAACCGTGGAACAGTTTGGCTTGGGAGGGACCTTAAGGATCCTCTAGTTCCAACTTCTGTCTTCAGCCACATGAAAAACAACTGAATGTAAGCACAGCTCAGAACTGTCAGAGAGATCTGTTTCAGATGGCTTTGTGAGACACTGAGAAGTTAGATTGTATGACTTAAAGTAATGGGGGAGCTTACAACTAGTCTGTAGTCCAGAAAGTAAAGTCTCATTTGGAAGACAAGGCAATTCTTTTGCATTTGAGAAGCCTTTATATTTTGAACTGCACACAAGTCTGCTGCCAGTAGATTGCCTTTTTAAATCTAAAAAGGCATAAACAGTACTCATATGATTGTCTGCTGTGATTATACTCAATATAACATTGTTTTATAGTATGGCAAGTGTGATTAAGTACAGTATTTGTTTTCATCCAAACAGCCCTTCTTTTTGATGATAAATCCGGATCAGGTCACCCGAGGCACATTGGGAGTATTGATCCTTGCTGTGATGTCGTTGAAGTAGTGAATGGTAAGTGTTCTGATGCCATTAATGTGATCAGCATTTGGCTGCGGGTAGTTTGGGTAGGCAGTGTGTGAAGTGTAAGATGTTGAGTTTCTTGTTGAAATAGTTGAAAACAGTCTGTTGAAACATCAGCTTTTGTAGTATATAATATATAAAGTACCAGTTAAAAAAGTAGCAGGCCTAGCAATTGTCAGATATGGTAGGAGTGAGTTAAAATCATCTGTAGTGTTGAAATCAACACTACCTAACCTTATATAATACTCCAGATACATCTGTTTTACAGAATCACCAAATTGTACTAAAAAATTTGCCTGTGCTGCTGTAACATCCTGTTTAGTCTCAGTTTCAGTGCACGCAGTGGATGCAGCATTATCATGCCCTGTAAAGCAAAGACTTATAGTCTGTATCACCTTAGCAGCTATCACAGTTAGAAGTTGTACGTTGCCATGCATTAGAATGTTCTGCAGCATGCAATGCTCCATTTCACGTACTTTACTTAAATATTTCAGATGCTTTTCAAAGTTCCAAGATGCTGTGTGACCAGTACTACTTAACGTCTCCAGAACTGAAACTTAATCAAGTAAATGGTAAGAAGAGGGCTTATGTCTTATATGTTATTGTAGCCAAATCAATGCCTTTAATGAATCAAAAAACTCTCATTACTATAGCCATGACAGTTCATACCATTTGATTTGTGTTGTGGTATTTCCTCTCTGCTTTATTACTGTCACCTCACATAAGCTTTTGTGTCAGGTGTCACTGCATCTTAAACATGAGATTTCCTGAGATTATATTTACAAATTTGAGTACAAAGCTAGTCTGTACATAAGTCCTCAGAGAGGAGCTGTGTATCTGGGGTAGGAAGAGTCTGTCTACTGACTGAAAAATGCAGGTTCTAGTCTAAGCTGTCAGCATTTGGGATCTTAAACTGGTGTCCTAACCTCTAAAATCCCTTGCATGTGGAATGGAATTAATAATTATTAAGCTGGTGATAATTATTACCTAAACAAAATTGTTCAGTTGGGAGGAAATGTCTAAATTTTGGACATTTTCTTTTACCACATAACTTGCTTAATGTAAAATTTGGGTGCAGTACCAAAGACAAACAGAACTATCCTAAGTCTTGGTTGTCTTTCTCTTCCTCTAGGTAAATTTCCGGGAGAGCCAATTAACATTGTCTATGTTCCATCTCATCTTTTTCACATGCTCTTTGAGCTCTTTAAGGTATGTCAGTATGTGTTGTTGCTTCCTTCAGTCTTCTGAGCAGGAGCTTCACTATTGTTCTATAGCTATATTTGAATGGAGTTTTTGCATGGGACAGTGGGATTTATAAAAACTTATCTTACTATGTGAGAAAAGAAATATTTTCTAGGAAAATATTTGGATGCTTTCACATAGTGGTAGCAATGGGGACAGGGTATGGTAGAGGGAGTAAGTGGTACATGGGGTTGTGACAGCCACAGAGCAGTTCTGCTATGTGTTAAGTAATGCATTTTGAAGTAGTAAATAGTGCTGGACTAGTGTCCTGTCAACATGGGGTGCTGGGTTCTGGCTGTTTATAATGACTACTGAACTCAGTTTTTCCCCTAGACGCATACTGACTTCAAAGGGTGTGAGTTTATTTAACTTAGATTTGCCTGGCTAGATGTTGGCAAAAACTCATCTTTCAAAAAAAAAGAAGTAATCTTTCTAAATGTGGAGAGGTATTTTAAGTGTGAAAGCTCTTGCTCTTTATATGTAATGTAAGTTGCAAAGTGTTTCTTAAAGCAAGGCAGTGGTAGTAATTGGTGATAACTGTGCTTAACTTCTGTGAGGTAATAGGAATATTAAAATAATTTGATTTTAATGCATAGATTCAACACTGATAATGGCAACCTTTATTTCCGTAGAATTCAATGAGGGCAACAGTTGAATTTCAAGAGAACAGTCCTTCCCTCTCTCCAGTTGAAGTAACAGTTGTTCTAGGACAAGAAGACCTGGCCATTAAGGTATCTCCTTGGCCATCTACTATATGGCCTTAATATAATCCTTATGATTGCATGTGCTGTGGCAAGTTCCATTAGAATTTGCCACAAGTTCTGTGACAATGATCCAAGTTAACTTTATTTTCCTTTAAATCAGATCTCTGACAGAGGAGGTGGTGTTCCAGTAAGGAAAATTGAGCAGCTGTTTAGCTACATGTATTCCACAGCACCACGGCCAACTATGGATGATGGTAGACAAACTCCTCTGGTAAGATGATTTCAATGCTCAAGTTGCTATAAGTATTGGGCAGGTTAATAATAAATAATGAACACTGTCTACCTTATTGCTTTGTAGGGTGTGCAAAGATTGAGCCTCATAGATAAGAATTAACATTCTATGAAATAAATTTAATAGCTAGCTCAATGAATGTGCCTTCAAAGGTATAAACAGAGATGGATGTTCTAACCTAATATGGTTTTTCTTCTACTCCAATGACGATAATTTACTTGATCTTCATTCTCACTGTCATTAAACTTATTAGAAGTGCTGTCTTTACAAAGGCAAGCAAAATGGGATAAGTTAAGTTTTGTACTAGTAGATACCTAACACTAATCAAGCTGTACTAGCGTGAAAACTGGACAAGGAAAAAGCAGATGTGTAATGTGTGAAAGTAAGACTTGGGTGTATCTACATCTTCTCAATGGAGATTCTTTTTAAACAGTCAATTTCCATATGAAACTGTTTAGAGGTCTTTTCTAAGTGGTCTTAGGAAAGAGATCTTAGAAGTCCAAAGTGCAAAGGACTTTCAAAGTCTAGGGTCTCCGGAAATTTTCTGGCTATTAATTTCTCAGTCTTAAGAGCTAACACAGTTCATTTTTTACTGTACTTTTTAGGCTGGCTTTGGATATGGCTTGCCAATTTCCCGTCTATATGCCAAATACTTCCAAGGAGACTTAAATCTTTACTCTATCTGTGGTTATGGAACAGATGCTATTATCTACTTGAAGGTATGTATTTTGATTGACTTAAAACTAAATAAACATTAATAATAATTGTTAATGCAGTAAAGTGACTACTTCAACATCATGCTATAGGTGAATGAATTCTCTGATGAATAGAAAAACTATTTCTAAAGAAATGCCAGTATGTTTAAATGAGCTGTTTTTTTGTTGATGTTCAAGATACTTAGCTGTATCTTGAATAAATACTGATGAGAGCTTGAAATCAAATTCAGAGGTTGTTCTCTTGGGTAGATTTGATGTCTTCTAGTTTATAGAAGATAAAGTATGAAGACAAAGTGAAATGACAGAAATTAGATGCGAGTTGCAGATATTGTTTCCCTTACTGTTCTTTCTTTGCTCTGACAAGAAAGTCTATGTAAACTAATCATGAAAGAGTCTGCATAAGCCCTTTGCAGAATATGTAGGTAGGAAAGGATCACATTTTGAAGTTTCTCTGTAGTTCTGTGTATTTCTTTTAGTGCTTTCAGGGTTATTTTGAAAACAGGTAACAGAATACCTTCTAAAGCCTGTACAAATGCATAAACATGACCTGGTGTTACTGCATTTGTCCTGCAAAGTTTAGGTTGTGAACTTAGGTACAAGAGCAAGTTAACGGTTGCAGCTATTACAGAAATGTTTGTGTAAATTTACTTTGTGGTGTCACATTATTAATCCTTGATGAATACTGCATGAATTTTCTCAGTGTAATTTCTATTTCTTTTTAGGCCCTATCAACAGAATCAGTGGAAAAACTTCCAGTTTTTAACAAATCTGCTTCCAAACATTACCAAACAACTTCAGAGGCAGGTGACTGGTGCATCCCAAGCAAAGGCCCAAGGCAGACTGCAACTCTCTGAAGGGAAGTGGATACTAAAGGCATCCAAGGGGATCAAGCTGGCTTATCAGAGACTAGTGTTTGGAAGTACTCATCTACTTCCAAACAAGCAAGTTCTTCCACTGCAGGACTGGAAGAAGAGGAAGAAGCTAAAGATGTTATAGCCTAGTCTGTATACATTAAATGTAAAATCTTGCTGTGAACTTCAGGCTGAGGAAAATAGAAATGCATATATGTCTTTAAAGAAGAGATATGTGTATAGAGGAAACTCAGGCTATTTTTGTTGTGATCAAAGACTTTATGTGGTAGAGAGGTGTGCAATTTGAGTCCTGTCTAATGCTTGAATTTTGATACTGATAAATATATCAGTTAAGCTGGTACCTATTCTAGGAGAAAAATATATATCAGCAGCTCATCTTGCAGAACTCCTCAGGTCAATAGATGTACCTGTACTTAAAAGCTGCATTTAGAACATCTGGAAGATATCCTTTCTCTTGGCTGTCAGACTGCCGTGTTATAAGCATCATCCTAATAGACCCTGACCAGGAAGGAGGGAGGGAGACAGTGTTTTCCACACATAAGGAAGTCATGTCTTAACAAAAGAAGCAACCTTATATATTCTAGTAATCATTCTTAAGTAATGTCTTGCTCTGAGTTGCACTCCATTTTGTGTTTTATCAAGCTGTTAATGGAAAAGCCAGTGAAGTAAGGCTCCTGTGCATAAGGTAACTAAGAGATTTTAATGAAGCAGCTTGGTATTAACAGCCATGAGGCTGGCTTACATCTAGCCTATATCTCAGTGCTCAGGAAAGTACGTGCCAAGTAAGTTAGGTTTTTCCAGGAACTGAAGTCAGACTTGCAAGTTGAAATGAAAGGTTTTGGTGACGCTGTGTTATGTGAGCATGACATGGGAAACAGCATACTTAAAATGTTATCCCGTGATTCTTTTTTGTCAGTCTGTTAGATAACCAGCAGGTTCAGTGCACTAAACCAAAATCTGTCTACTACCATCTTTGTCAACTATGTATTGGACCGCACTGTCTAAAGGTGTATGGGGATTTGACACCTTGTGAGCTGTAATGAGCACTGACAGTCTATTGGGTTTTCAGGAAGAGTGGTGTTGGGAGTAGAATGTTCTAAGAACTGTTCTTTGTAGTGGAAGGATCTTAGGAAATGAGACTGAAAACATCAACTGCACTGATAACTTTTATGAAATGCCATAGGGGAATTGCCACAAGAGGAGTGCCAGTGGGAGAGAGCTGTTGAGGAAATAGTCCATTCTTAGTAAGCTTCTACCTTTCTTCCCTATGTGGATTTTTTTTTTCCCCTCCTCATAAGTGAAGTAATGGAATTTACTTAAAGTAATGGAAGTTTCTCATCTGGACAGTCAAGGTTCATCAGGGCTGTATAATGTTACTTGAATTATTGACTAACTAGCATCATTATCTTAACTGTATATGATGATTGGAAGAAAGTTGCAAATACAGTATTTAAAGCGTCCTGCTCAGTGATGTGACATTATTCCAAAGCAGATTTGTATTTGTTGGGAAGAAATCTACTCTACAGTCTACTATGAATAGCAAATGCGATATATGAATAGCATGTGAGAGAAAGCTAGATCTACCTTTTGTGTTCTGAAAGCTTCTTGGGGGTAGATTTTTTCAATGGAAAATAAAGTAGTATTCTGTTCACTTATTTCTAATAGGAAGTTTAGAAGTAATGGTGATAATTACTGAGCATATTGACTTAAATACTGCATTGAGGCAACTCTTACCACAGTGAATAAGCTGCAATCACCAAAGGTCACCAGTTCAGGAATATTTTCACTCACTCAGTGAATGAAATGGATACCAAAACTGAAATATCTTTCTCTAGAAAATACAGGTGTGAAAAAACTGCTTTCACTGCCATAATATACTTGAATACTTTGACCTTGTATTGAATATGAGGTCACAAAATATGCCTAGATTGTTATTAAGTAAATACAGTACCTCTTTGCACTCAGTAATGTTTGGATGTGATTTATGATCTTGTGATAGACTGTAGATCTGTAACATTGCAGCTTCAAGCTGCAGTAGCTGAAGCTGTGTCTGTCTTAAAAGCATCTGATGCATGTGGGTGCTGTAAATGAATGTCTGTAATAGCACTTGCAAATATGGGCTTTCTGGATAAGTATAATCTCAAAAGTTCTATATGCAGAACATAGAACGAAGACAAATGTGTGTAGCACTTAAGGAAACCTTATGGAGACTCCTTTAGTATTAAACAACTCATTAAGGGCTATCTGCCTAGATAAAATGCTATTTTTTTCAGCCTCTACTGAATTTTTATTTCTGGAAATAGAGGTGTAGTTTTAAGCCTTTTACCTGTTTGTAGATACTGAAGTAATTTTGTAATAAAACCTTTCTAATGATTGTGTAGTGTCTTTCTTTCTAATGATTGTATAGTGTCTTTATTTCTGTGAAGAAGTACACTGCATGCATAGTTCAATTTGAAGTTTCAAGAGACATCAGACCTGCTATATGTGATGTAGTTTCAGGTTGTGAAGAAGTCAAGTCTGCAGTTAAAACAACTGCAGGAGGGAAGAAATAGGAAACATAAACAACTTGCATAAGATAAATCAGTGACAGCCTCAAAGTGAGTGGTTTCAGAAGCCAAGTGGGTAAGTGACAGACTTCTTGTCTGTCATGCCCAAGACTGCTACTGTGCAACAGTTGCGGGGGAAAAATCAAGTTATTTCACTGCCAAATGAAGATTCCCAACAAACTGCACTTCATGTAATGGCTTCTCACTGGAGATCTAGGTGATAATCTCTTTCCTTGCACAGAGCATATGCTGTATAGCTCTGGAGCAATAGGACAACTGGGTTGTAGGGACTGGTTTAAAATGGAACCATGGCTGTTGGACAAAGCAGACTGCTGCAATAACACTCTCCTGCAACTGGTCCTTTCACTGACCTGTGTTTTCCCAGCAATATACTACCTTTGCCTGAATTTCAGTAAGATGGCCTAACTGTTAGGGTGTGTGCTATGCAGCTGTGAGAGCTGGGCAAGCTGCAGATGTGGCAGCCTGCAACAAGCCTCTGTTCTCAGGCAGTCTGTTCCAGCCCAGTTCCTGTTGTCTAGAAGGCTCCAGAAGTTGAAATTTCTTTTTCTGACACAAACTCACTGAGTGCAAGAGGCCGTGCACCCAACTCCTGACTCAGCAGACCTTGGAGGTGCTGTGATTGGCTTGCTTTCAGCATGTCAGAGGTGCAATGAAATTGGCAAGTTTAGTCATGGCTGAATGACATTCTGGTTTCACAGAAGATAAGCAGCTGTTGTACCTCCCAGCCCTTTATCCCTGATCTGGACATTACAAAGGTTCCTGAAGTTAACAGAAATAACACCAAAACATCCACTGTTTTCTCCTCTGGGTTGTTAGATAAAATGCTTAGCACAGTTACTAGTGCCTTGGGCACCCCTCCAAATTAATTTCCCTGTGTCCAGATTAGGGGTTGTTCATTATCATCTCTTTCCTATTATCTCACCAAGCTCTCAAATGCACCAGACTTTGCCCTCAGTGTGTGGTAATGTCCCCTTTACAGCTTTATTACGAAATAAACCTCGATATCTTTGATAAGGAGCACTACTGGACTAGAAAAACAACTTGTTCTCCATGCAGTGGTGCTGATGATCTGAGTAATCAGGTTATAACCCCAATAACTCTCTGTCATTAAGTCCTTTTTGGTAAACAGAATGTAGAGATTGGCATTTGTCATTTCTTGGCTGAGCTAATTGGTGGGGGTTCTGGAGAGGCATTGTAGCGCAAAGTGGAAGGGGCACTTTTCAGTTGATGTCTGATTTTGCCCTTCTTAGAAGGTGGCAACACAACTCAAATTCCTGTTTTGTAATCCTGTAGTTCAGGAATAAAAGTGGTGTTGTGCTTGGCTGTGCTTACATCCTTTCAGAGAGAGAACAGGGCACCCTGGTGGACATCTCACCATTCACCTTGCAGGAAGGAAGGGCAGCAAATCCTTGCAGGGAGTCTGAATTCTTCTCTGACATCTCAAACACCAGATGGCACAACAAAAGACTGAAACTCAATCTTGTCTTTGGAATATTCTCAAACTTCTTCATGTTGTTTTTTTGGGTTTTTTTTTTATACCAGTACAAAAATATGCATACGTTATCAAAGCTGCTCCTCATCCCATCCCCTCTATATTCCTTAAGAATAAACAGGTAATCATGGTGCAGTCTTCTCTTATCCAGGCTGCACAGACCCGGGTCTCTCAGCCTTTCTTCACTTAGGAGTTGCTCCAGGCCCCTTTTGTTTAGAAGCAGAGCCTTCTGTGCTGTGTTACCTTAGTTGACAGGGCCGGAAAACTGAGAGCTTTGGCAAAAGATTCAGCACACCAAGTACAGAGTGTTATCACAGCCCTACATAAGTATGCATGCACATATGTGGGAGCTGACTGTCTAAGCTCCCATTCTGGTGACCAGAGCTGATATTTCCTGAGGCTCATTCTAAGCTCATTCTAAAGTAGACACTCATTAGCTAGCTGAATAGTTCTCCCATCTTCAGACAACTCAATTAACTGTGATGGGACCCTTGGTGCCCAGAGCACATACAGGCACCTATGGCTTCAGCTGCAAGTTGATGCCCAGCCCATTCATTTACCCAAAAATAAGAGAACCAGTGCCATGCAAGAAGATGTGGTGCATTCTGCCTGTCTCCCATCTGTTGCTATATAAGAAGAGTGATCTGCCCCAGGTCCTTTGATCTGCCCCATGCAAATACCTTGTATGGATGCTCCTGGATTTCTCAAGTATCAGTGAATGTGTCTGCTTAGGTAAATGAGTCAAACCTCCTTGCTAATTCTGGACGGCTGTGGGAGGCTGCAAGTACACAGAGTTCAAAACAGCGTCACCGCTGTCATTGCTGGCTAGCAGATAGATGGTGGAAAATCCCAGACAATATTTATTCTGCAGCAGATGCCAGCAGGAGCACTGCAGAGCTGTGTCAGCTGGGGGTTCAGACTGGCTGCAGTGCCTCACAACAGCAGCAGGCAGTGAGGCCTGCGCAATGAGAGCACCTGATAGCTCTGCCCAAGATCCTGCAGCCTGCAGGAGCCATGCTGCCTCTGCCTGGGACATCCCATTACTTGATAACCATCATGACTTTACAGAAAATTAGGAGTTAGCTGTAACTGATGCTAATTATTAAGACTACCGATAAACTAGATGCACTGAAAGCACTTTTTGAGTGCACATTCTTATGCCTGTGGTCCCCTCTTTTCTAGAAGCACAACAATCCATGACACTTCTGGTTGATTTTTAACGATCTGGTACACAGGGCGGAACACTTGGCAGGGTTCCTTGCCCTTCCTTCCAATTGGGGTAGCATGCTTTTCAGTCCGTAACATGCACTGCAAAGCATATTGGTGGCCTACAGCCACTCCCCTGCTTGCAGAGTGTGTTATTGGAGGAATTCAGCCTTCGTGATAGGGTCGTTCAGATGGTTTATGCCTCTCTGGATATTAACGGGCATGTCATTGCTTCACAGACCATAGGAAGCTGTTTGCTCAGGCGTAAAACTTTTAGTGTTTTTTTGTTGACGCAGAAGATGGTGTTTGTGCTTTGGTAGGAGCTGAAATAAAACCTTCTGAACTCACTTGACAGTTCTCCCTTGTTTCTAATCAGCTTCACTTCAGGTTTTACATAATGAGGAAAGCTTCATTCCAAAAATGTTACTGGGGAGACTCTTAAGTTCTCATGATCTCTACCATTTGTGGAGCTGCCCAGAAACAAACACTGGTCCAAATCACTCCATGTGTGGGTCCTTGGGAGTCTTGCCTTCATCTTCCTCTGTACTCCCCACTACTGCTTGGGTTCCAATCTGTACCCTGTGCACTTATCCCTTGTGGCTGGAGGATGGAAATGGTGCCAAAAGCTTCTGATGATTTTTCAAGGCCACTGGATGATCAGTTCACTTAAGCAAACAATAAAAATAAAATTCACCTTCTGCATACTCCAATGACAACATCCATGTTAAAGCTGCTGGAGAAATGGCAAAGCTATTCACTGGATCACCACCAACTGCTACAAGCAGGCCTCTGAAATTATATTGTAGAGATTAGTATTCAGAGCTGACTGAAAGAGATGTTTTTATCCTTCTCTGAAGACCTCTTGTTGCCTTCTCCTTTGCTCTGCAATGGAATTATATTCTCCACCTGGGAGTATTGGTGCTAAGGGAGAGGATGTGCCCTGACTTTAAATCTACATCACTGCAGTCAAACAGAGCAGAAAAGAACCACAGATCCTCCTATTTCCTTCCAGGAATGAATACATCCACTGCTACAGGAAATGAGAGTTCTGTTCTCAGCAGCATGAACTGTCAGGGGGCGGTCAGTTCATTTCATGAGAACAAACAGGAGATTCAGGCAGAGTTGTTGGCTTTTCTTTACTTTTTCTTCAAACTATGTTAATGCAGCAAGTTTGCTTTTCTTACTCCTAAGACATTTCTAGCATAATCAAAGTACATTTGTGTATGTTATATTAATTTTGCACTTACTTATAAAACTTGTTTTTAGAAGATCATACTTTCCAGAAGTGGTCAATTGTTCTCACTTGTAAGAATATAGGTAAAATATCAACATGCTGCCTCTAAGCTGGTTTGGGAACTTCTGTTGATTTGATTTCCATAATGAGCTTAGTTCTTTGAAACATGATTCTAATGTACACTAAACCTTTATTTTCTAATTTTTAGGCAGTATGAAGTATAATACAATGTGATCAGCATACTAAGCAATGTAAATGTTGAACAATAGAGTTGTGACAATTAATCTTAGCTCACTCTGTGGCCATTGAAATCAATGGCAAGCTTCCAGTTGACATCAGTGGATCAAGAACAGAGCAAAAATAGCTTGAGCTGCTGGTCAGCAGGGAGACACATGTGCTCTCTAGAAGGTCTCTAGAAGACAAGAAGTATACTCACTTCTAAGTCCTTTAGAGTATAACCTCAGGGAAGTGCCTGGTCTCATGGTGTTATCTCCCTGTGGACTGCAGAATAGCACATGCTGCGCTGGAGGAATTTACAGTGGAGTGGCACACCAAGGGGAGGGGTATGTTAATACATTTAGACATCCAAGATGCGCTGACCAGAAACGTGCATACACACAAACAGTCAGTTTAAAAGTACTGAGCTGGTTGACATCTTTTGTTTCAGCCTTGTCCCTCTAATCCAACATAGTGCAACTGGCATACCAATAAACCACAGTCCTTCAAGCAAGGTGAGATGAAAAGCCCAGATACAGAATGGGAAGCTTAGGTGCAGAGCTGCTGTTTGCTCTGAGGGATAAGTGAATCCCCTGTCCAGCAGAATAAGGAGCTCATCCCTGTTCTTTCACCACCACGAGCTCTGATGGGTTAGAATGGCTTTGCCTACACCTGGAGGCAGAAGAACAGGGCACAGCATGCAGCAGTGGCCAGCCACAGCTGGTGCTCATTTCATACAGCTGAGGCTTTTTTAGAATACAGGATTAAGAGTGTCCAAAATGTGAACAATGTGAGGTCCTGCTTCAATAAGGTTAGAAGATTATTCCAGCTGCTTGGGGCTAGGAGCCTAAAAAAGCAAAGCATGCCTCCTGTGGTCACTGTAGCTCTAGACACTTGGAAGCGAATGCGTATGTTGAAGTAGAGGGCAGGTTTGAGGCTGGTGCTAGATAAAAAGACACAAAACACTGCTGCAAGCAAGGAGAGAATGATTATAAACCTTAAAAACAACCTTCAGGAAACTCGTGGCTGCTGTTCAGCTGTTAGCTGCTGGCTCCTTTGTTCTGCTTACAGCTTTCCATCCATTTTTTTTTCCCCAACAAAAACATTGTGTACATAGGGGCCGCAGGAGGCAGCAGCGGCCTCTTTTGGCGTTGCTCTCACATTCTCCAGAGAGAGAAGCAGCAAAATGATGGGACAGCGTGTACCCTGCCAGCCACACTGAGGACTTGAAAACATGTTTGTGTTAAGTCAGCAAGAAGCCAACTGGGCTGGTCACACCACCGCCCTCCCTCTCTTCCTCTCAAGGCTGCTCGAAGGAGCAGTGTCAAAGTCCAGGCCCATGTTCGAGGCTGTCCCAGGTGCTGCTGGCAGTTTAATCTTGCCCATGTGGAGCCACTCACCCCGGTGTAACCAATACACCCAGCTCACCCCAAAAAGAATAGGAACTGTTGCTCTCCCAACCTCAAGTTGGAAAGAGCTGCCCAAGTGGGTGCCAGCCACCAGGCAGGACCTGATGCTGTGTATGCAGCATGCATGGCCAGGTGACACCAGGTGATGTGTCCAGGCCATCTCCAAAGTTCATGAGGCTATGGGAAAGGGGCAAGAATGTTAAGCTGACACAGAATATGCAGTGTCATGACAGATTGGGCCAGTCTGGGCAATGGCCTACAGCATGGAGAGGTACGGGTATGGCGAAGGTCAGGTGTTGATGGAGCTTCAACCAACTGGAAAGAGAAGAAGAGAGAAAGCTGACAGCCCCCAGAATCTATCTATCTGTGCACCCAAGCAGTAAGGGACATTTAGCTGAACAGACCCTGATTCAGAAGGCTGGATAAACAAGGCCCATCCTCCAGAAAATTCAGCCCCTGAGGGCCGGAGCACACAGTCAGAAAAACATTGAAATAATTGGTAAATGTTGCCTTAAACAGGACTGGGAACATCTAAATACTCCTGTGTTAAACCCTCCAAATAATTTTAAGGCTAATCCAACAAAAATAGTAAAGCAATTGACTCTCAGTTTTGTTCTGGAATGCCACACAACCCACAGATCACAGCAGGCCTGGGATCAGGCCTTAGGGAACTTTAAGAATGGGAAAATGCAGCAGCACATACTGTACTCCATCTACACAGCAGCTGCAAATTACACCATTGGTGTCCTGATATGTGAGCAAACAGATGTAAATAGAAAAGTTTGTTGCTTTTCTTTCCAGATGGTCAAAAGAGAGAGAAAGTTATCACTGAAATTCTCTGGGTTTACAATAAGGGAAAGGCAAGGCTATGGGAGGAATGGACCTGGATGACATGCTGGGATTTCCAGTAAGGCCAGCTTAGAGCCGCTGGCAGTGAGAAATTTGTTCAGTGCTGACACAGGCAGACAGCACGACCTTGAGTTCATGGGAGCCGTGCACACTGTGAAACAACAGGAGTGACTCACAGAAGTGCTGGCTCTATCTAAGCTTTGGTAGGTAGATGTAGTTCAGTGGACTTCTCTGTAGTTGGCTCTACCGGGTGATTTTTTTCTCTGCATGGATGTTAAAATACCTCTATACTTTCTGTCAGAAAACAGCTTTGTACTGATTATGGTGTCTCCTCAGCCGGGCTCTCCAATGTGCCACGTGCCTGTGGCCTGCCAAGGCACTGCCCTGCCCTCCCCAAAAACAGCACTCCTGTTTTTGAGAGCTGGAGTCTGTGTATTTATAGGTGCCACCATTCTCTTCCTTCCTTTACAGAACATTACTCTGTAGCAGGCTTTCTAGAAGTGTTGCTACTCTTCTGTTCCTGCTTGTTTTTCCTCAGATCTTATCTGTTCTTGGCCCTTCACCAGCTGGTGGGTTTTGTGAGGCTATCAGGAACAGGTGAAGATCCCTTTTTTTGGCCAAACTTGTCTGCATTCAAATCCATCTCCCAAAAATAGACAGCAAGCTTATTGCTGTACCCAGTGCAGCTCCCTGTCGACAGTCACTATTGACGTAATCTGACCCAGTGCTAATTGCAGTGTAAATAGCCTAGGAGCCATATCAATTGCACTGATAAAAGGCTGAAGTGAAGATGTATTCTGGCACAGCAAAAGGCTGGTAGCAGCATCCCTAGCCAGCCTTCGTTGGAAAGAACACAGCAATTCACCGGTGGTGTAAAAATCATCCTGTGCCCTTCTGCCCTTGTTTTAAATGCCTTAATTGTAATTTAGCAGTGTTTCATGGGGTGCCTGTGCAAGGCAAAGGGCTAAGGAAATGTTAACTGTGTATTAAAATCAAACAGGTCATTGGAATGCATGGTAGTCTTAGTCACCTTTCTGCTTCATGTGTTAAGAAGCTTAAGATGTATTTGGAGAAATGGTCAGAAAAAAAAAAATTTCTAAGCAGCCAACAGATTTCATCTGACTGTTGCTGTATATAGCAATCTTTTCTGACCCACTCACTCATCTGCTGTAGCAGAAGTTCCTGCCGTTCCCAAATAAAGACCGTGGTAGATCTTTCCACTACTTTAATATAATTCTTAGAGAGGTTAAGATGTCAGACACTACCTAGGCTTTGGCATCTCTGCTAATAGCATGTTCTGCACTGTCATTTAGTAGAAGTGCAAACCCTAGGGAGCACAGGGAAATGCTACTTCCATATCCTGAAAGAAAATGGAAATATTGCTGTGTCCGACCCATCTGTATCTTGTAGCATTTCAGAAAAGCAGCAGCAGCCCATCAAAAGCCCTGCAAAGCTTTGAGCATGCTGAAAAGCTAGCATGCTTCCTTGGCTTTTCCAAGTTTAATAAAGGTATATAACAGCACAGGCCACCCCAGACTGTTTCAATCTTCCTTCCAATCTCAAAAACTGAACCCTTGTATATTAAATTTACAGGCATTTGTCCCACGGGCAAAATGTGCTGCCAAAAGTCTTAGTGCATTTTGAAAGGGCATTCCTATAATATGAAGGACTATGATCATTTTAATCGGCCCAGCAGTACTTTCAGCTAAAAGTAAAGCTGCTGCCTTTCATAGTAGACCAGAACCTTTCCCCTACCCCTAATAATCATGTTTCTAACATTTTATAGAAATAGTTGTCAGTCTTGCTCTGGTTGGGAGATATAAATAAACTCACAATCATAGCAGTTGATTCTGTCAGAACTGGTGTATAGGCCGTAACAGATTACCCCAAGGAAAGAAGTGATCTTTCAAGATGGTAAGTGGTTTCAAAGAAATAAATTTTCACTAATGCCAAAATTCTTGTAGAGTTTCAGCCCTGACTTCAGCTGAAAAGCTCTTTTCTGAACCAGAGCAAAGATTTGACTAGAATATCCCACCAAGTCTTTTCACATATGACAAGTCAACTGCCTGAACTCTACAATTACTTAAAAGCAAGTTGTGGCAAGGTGGATTTTGGCCTCTTCTCCTGTGCAAGTAGCTATAGGACTGGAGGGAATGGCCTCAAGTCGCACCAGGAGAGATTCAGGTTGGATGTTAGGAAAAATTTCTTCTCCAAAGGAGTGCTCAGGTGCTGGAATGAGCTGCCCGGGGGGGTGGCGAAGTCACTTTCCCTTTAGGTGTTCAAGAAGCCTTTAGATGCTATACTGAGACATGCCTGGGGGGGGGGGGGGGAGGAATATTTGTGGTGGGTGGATGGCTGGACTAGGTGATCTTGGAGGTCTTTTCCAGCCTTGGTGATTCTATGATCCTTGCAAGGTCTTGGTAGCTCTGCACACAGTGGGAGACAACAGAGAAAATAGCTTTCCCCACCATCTGCAAGCAACACTGGAAAAGTAGCCTGTCTCAAGGATGACTGATTTGCTACAGGCTCAGAAGGAGCTGGGTAAGATGAGCTGCTTGCAGTTTCCCAAGTTGTCACTTTGCAGTCTCTGGCTCCTCTCCTTGGCATGAGACACACATGACCAGCAGCAGTGCTATTGAGCCATGCAAAAAGTTGATTAAAGATTTTGAACAAAAACACAGTCCTGCCTGAACACTTTTGGATTTTGATTTTGGTTTCATCTACATGCTCTCTCCATGGATTTATTCATGGAGTCTTGAGTCAAGTTGGATCCAGTCAGACATCAAATTGGGAAGGATTAAAATTATTGTAAGAGCAGTATACGAAGTGAATGCCTGTGAGAAACTGGATTATGGCTTTGCACTGGCCTAGAAAAACATGTGGAGTGTCTCTATGTCTCTGTTTGTAGATGGAATAACAAAGTATTTGGCTTAAGAATATCTCTTCTTATGTGCCTTCTAACAAGCAAAAGGTTGCTGGTTATTGACAAGTCATGTCACTAATGGAGTTGTGGGAAAGAGTTGCCAGTGGGAAACAACAGTTCATTCTTTGTGCTCACGTGCTTTAATTATTCTAACAGGCTGAGAAATGCAGTGAAAATTTCTCAGACATGACTACAGTTTTACTGAGAAGATAAATAGCACAAATAAATTAAATAATAATAACAATAATTTCACAGAAAACACCCTGAGACTAATTTTCTATCTTAGCTCATGGCTGGGTTTGAACTTAGAGCATAGGGATTGCAGCCTGGTCTCTCTCTTTCCATTTGCAGCCATCCAATTGGTTGCAGCTTTGGAAACATCCAGGCATGATCAGAAGTTATATGACAGTATGAATCTTCAAGGAATCTGCACTAAGAATAATATGACTGCACATCCAGTACATTTAACAGATATCAGGTGCCCCCATGCCTCGCTTGGGCAGCTCCATCTAGTGCTTAGATGTGCTTAGTCTTACTGTGCGCTGCAGTAAGATTTAAAAAGAAAGAAATGTTAAAAGGTGACAGATAAGGTTTGCTTACTGTTGCTCTTCTAACTCCAACAACGGAACCAATTAAAGTGCATCAATTAGTCATTTTTTATTTTTTTTTTTTTTCTCTGCAGCGGGGATGTTCTCCAATGTTTTTAACAGCTTGTAAATTTCTATGACTATAATCAGCCTGATCCCACTGTGCTCTCTGTCAGATCCCACAATGGCTGTAATCTGGCACCTGCTTGGGTACAAAGCTTGGAAGTGAGACTGGGTGCCTGCAGAATGAAAATGAAGCTTTTTCAAAGTGAAGAGGGAGGATCAGGGGGAATTTAGGAACAGCGGTGACAGTCTTTTCTCTTTTCTCTCAGCAAGAGAGTTCTCACTATGACAGGTCAAAAACATTGCTATTGTTCTGTCTTAAACCTCCCTCTTCCAGATGCAGAATCTCACTTCCTGAAGCCGCCAGCATTGACTATGCCTTCAAAGTAAAACCAGGCACCTCCATCTGTCTCTTCTGGACTTTGCTGCTTGTCCCACTCTCAGACTGTTCAGAAAGGAACAAATATTTGCTTGTCTTGTCCTGTTGGCAAGTCCTCTTCCCCATTCCTGACTTACACAGATGCATTGCTTAGAAAAACAGTACCTTTGCATTACCTAAGCTTTCCCAGCCCCTCAAAATTTACTTTTGAAACCTTTCATTTTAGTAAAGTACAGGGCTTGTCTGGCACTGAGGGACACAATGTATTGATGGCACTCAGCAGGTCAGGTTGGTGGCTGAACATGATGATCTTGAAGGTCTTTTCCAACCTGTGTGATCCTATGATTCCCCAAGCGACTGCGAAACATCTTTTGATATAGATGCAATACTTGCTAGGGCTGTCACTAATAGTAAGAGCTCTTATCACTGTGCTTTCTGCCAGCAAAGTGGTTTATAATACTAAATAATCTGCGTATTTCTTTGGGTGCTGTTCTTGCCACTTTGCAAAGCACAGAGGCACTGAACAGCTTGGCTGCTCCTGTACAGATGGGAAAAGCCCAGCAAGCTGTGGGCTCTCTTGCAAAGAGTTAATAATGGTGGTAAGGAACCACAGCATCAACCAGAGATGCAGTGAGAAGTCAGGGGTTGCTGGCTTCTGATGACGGGCTCAGCTCACCTCCCTTCTATCTGAACCCAGAGTTATCGGGGTCTAAAAGAAGAACAATGCAAATGGACTGCATCATACTAAAAAAAATAGGAGTAAAATGGTTTTTATCTACAGGTCAAATCATACATTACTATTGCTGCAGGATACCTACAGTGTGCCCTGTATTTCTCCCCTTGAGCTGTAAACAATGGTTCTGCCAGGAGAAATTGTTTCCTGGGAACCAGCACCAGCTGGTTCAAAGGCACCAGGCAGCTGACAAGTCTGAAACAGCTCAGCCCACAACTCGCCACTGTGAAAACACCTTTCAGTTAAGGTGGAACTCTTTTCATCTGAGCTTAGCTGCCCCAAAATGAGACGTATCGTCCATGTTAATAGGTCAGGATCCTTTTGTAATCAACAGATAGAAATGTTCATATTCTTCATGGATCCCACTGGCACCATCCTGAAAGATGTGTGTATGTGTGTGAGCTGACACAGGTAAGTCCAGGGCATCTGCCTTCTCCACACAAGGATGTGAATTTAATGCAGGTCATGGTGAGAGTGGAAACAGAGACAACATATTCTAAAAGCTACCAAGGCATGAATAAGAACACCCAGAAATTTCAGTGCTGTGGATTTCAGTCCTGTTCCCAGACTATGATGGATAATGGAAAGGAATATTACAATTAAAAAGATAGTATTATGACAAAGCTTTATAAGGTACAGACAGGTGTAATGAACAATGGATAAATCCCAAATTCAGTACTGATCTATAGCAAACTAATGCAATCCTGACTGTGGTCATGATACAAATCAGTTTGCCCATTTCTTTCTGGGGCATAATTCCTGTGACTAATGAACATGCTACTTTTTGGCAGTATCCTTTCTCTCACTCCTAAAATGACAACTAAAGAAAACTGCAGTGAAACAGTACTAAGGGCTTGCTCAGATTGAATCTAACAATATCAGGCAGTAGAATAAATACTGATTGAAATGGAAGCATCACTGACTGGGTTGTTTACACTAGGATGAACAAAGCATCCAGGGATGTGTTCATTTGGAGGTGCCTTTCCCACTCTGCTTCCCTGAGGAGTCTCCAAGAAGGGCCAGTGAGTGCCAGCCAGCCCTCAGGCCACAGAGAAGTGAACATCTGCATGAACACTAAGTCTGCAACTCCATGAAGGTGCAGGCAGCAGCACAACACTGGCTCAGTAGATTATCCCTTCTGGTTCCAGCAGCAAGTACTTCTTCATGGATGGTGGGATGGAGAGCAAGGGGACGCCTCGGTGGCATCGTTCTGACAGTGTCATCCGAATAGCACATCTGCATAAGTGCATGAGGGACCGTGGTGAGTTGCTGCACACACTGAATAAGGAGTCATAGAAATCCTGGTGCCGCTGTAAAACACAAAACATGTTGAGTGGTTCAGGGCACTAAGCATCCCTTCTTCACCTCCCAACACAGATATCAGCCCATAGAGCTGCCCTGGCATGTTATTCACTTTCAAAAGCATAGTCATTTTCCTGTAGCCAGATATTTATAATAAATATCAAGCTTGATATTTCCTCCTTTGCAACCCTGTAAGAACTTACCTCAAAGACATCATCAGGTATGGCAGCTTTCCACTTTGAAGTTGATTTGATGTGTTCATAGGTGTTAACGACGACCTCCACAGCCCTGGGATAGGAATGACAGGCTTGTAGCACCTGTAGGCAGGATGTATAGGGATCATAAGTACCACCAAGGAGCTGGGGTCAGCCTGTCTGCTTGGCAAGAACAGCATAAGGATGTGCTGAAATGTACACATCTAAAGACTTAGGACAGGATGCAGTTGGTGCTGTAAAAGACACAAACCCCATCAACACTGCTTTGTGCAGAGAAGTAAAAAATCCCAAAGCTTATTGTCACTCACATTCATGGAGTAACGCTTTGCATTCACACCATACTATGAACATTTTGACCCACACCATAGACAGACTTTCACAGACAAAGCTTTGGAACATCCCCCTGGGTTAAACATCATTCTACATGAAGAGGAGACCCCAGGTCTCTCATACACACTTTAGAAAAATGGAAGCTATTTTGCTACAGACAAGGGCAGCTCATTTGAGGCCCAGGGGAGTACAACCAAAGCTTTGGCATTTTCTTCAAAGATTTCTGATTGCTTGGCTTATTGAAATGCTGTATGTACAATGGAGAAGTACAGTTATGCTCAGGGCAGGGATGAGAGAATGAGTCCTGACTACAGCAAGCTTACTTTGTTGCTTGATGTAAGAAATCTGCTGACTACAGTGCTTTGGGTTTTGAAGACCTTTAGAAATCCTTTGGGAGGGATCCTGCAATTATTATTACTTTTTTTCCCACCAGCTATGAGCAGATTTGGAATTTCCCCTTATTTTCTCTCATTCCCAGGGAATAAGCCAAAACTTCACTGAGATCCATCTCAGTTTGAATGGATTTGTATTTTTAAAGGTCAGAAGGGACAAAATGAACCGTCTTATCTTTTCTCCAGTCTTTGATAGAGACCACAAAATATACATTTCCTACAACCCAGTTAAGTATATTTGGAGCGAGGTTTGATGAAAGCATGTAGATTTTCTGAAATGGTAGTGTCAATCAGCTCTGAAAAACTAGGCTTGAGCCAACGTTTAGAGTTTGTATTTTCAGGCTGATTGAGAATGAAAATTGGATCTGGGTCTGGTTTCTGGCATGAACAATGATACATGTCCTACAACAGATCATCTCACAAGATTTTGGGCATTCTGGGACTATAGTTCATAGAACTCCTGCAAATCCCAATACTATCAGACTCTGAGGTTTGGCTTTCTCATCTATCTCCTGTTCAAGTCATCCTTTATCTCTGTCTCTCTGCTCTGTACAAAAGCATCCTTAACCTTGTGGAACTGCAGGGGATATATCCTGGCTGCTCCATGATTCAGTAGCAGCTGGTAGCAGACGTCAGGCTGGGCAGCTGGCCTCACAGATGTCACTTTTATGATATACTGTAGGGGTGCACAACCATTGACATCCATGATGTTGGCTTCTGCTCCTGCCTCCAGCAGCATGTGAAGCAGTACGTGATCACAGTTCCAGGCGGCTTTGTGGAGTGGGGATTTGAAGTCCTCGTCACGAGAGTTCACTTCAGCTTTGTAGTCTAAGAGCATCCGGCAGATGAGGTGGTGGTCGGGGCTGTATGTCTGGTCCTTGTAGTGGAGGGCCCAGTAGGCTGCACAAGCCAGGGGTGTCTCCATGTGGGCATTGAGAGCATCGACCTGCGCCCCTTGTTCCACATAGAAAGCCACAAGCTCGGGGATACCCAAACGTGCGACAGTGTGCAGAGGGGTCTCCTCATCTTGGTTGTTGGTTTTTATGTTCACGTTGGCTCCTGACAAGGAAAGGTTGTGGGAAACAGTTAAGGCAAGATTCAAGGAAAGATTTCTGTGAGAGTGGTGGTACATTGGCACAGGCTGCCCAGGGATGTTATGGAGACGTTGTCCCTGGAGGTGATCAAGAAAGGTGTGGATGTGGCACTGAGGGCCGTGGTCATTGGGCATGGTTGGGATGGGTTGGGGTTGGACTAGATGATCTTAGTGGTGTTTTCCAGCGTTAACGGTTCTTTCATTACACAATGTAGCGGCTCTGTTTGCACCGAATTTACGTCCCAACTGAGGCAACATCGCCATCTACTGCCCAGCACGGGAGCTGCCGCAGGACGGACGGACACACAGACAGGCTCGGGCCCCGGCCTGCAGTTGTAGAAGCAGCACAGGCTGTTGGGCTCTCGCCCGCTCAGTGGGACTTTCCCTTGTCCTTTCCAGCTACCAGCAATTTGCTCTAAAGAAATGCAAATTACTGAGGGGAAGAATACTGAACACTGCTTATTAGAACAGAGGAAAGGTTGGCAAGACACCATTCCTCAGAGCAAAGCAAAACTACGGTACGAAACATATATTTATAGTGTACACATAGTGTTTATACATACTGTTACACATCAATGTGCAGCAGAGCCAGCAGGATGGGGAAAGCAAGGCCGTTCTTCCAGTGGCTGAAGGTGCTGAAGTCAGTGCTGGCAGCTGGGTGGCCGAGAGCTGCTCCTTGAACCCTGAGCCTTGGCAAGCAGATGATAAAGCACTTGTGCAAGAGCAAGAGCAAGCTGTCTGGCCTCTCCTCGCCAGCCAAGTGGTCCTTACATGGTCAAACTACACTAAGACTGAGGAGTAATGACTGAGAGGGAGAAAGAGGACTCAGAAATTACCACTGGGCTGTGTGCTAATCCCATTAAACCCAGCTGGGTGTTACTCACGTTACATGTCTGTGAGTGTATCAGCAACATACTTTCGGAGGTGGTAAACAAATCCGGGCAGAGCTCTGCCTGGCTGGGCAGTTGCCCAAGCCAGACAGGGCTGGACTGACCTGATGTGACACTACTGGGTGCAGATGGTGGGATGGGAGATACCTCAGGAAACCTCAGCTCAGGGCATCAGCAAACACCTGCCAGCAGCTTTTGGGTGGTGGTGTGCGCACACACCTGCCACAATTTGCTCCAGATCATGCCCATTTTGTTTGTAGTCTCTGCTTTTAGCTCACACAGAATTTCAAGTTTACGGAGCGCTTAGGGAAAGAAGGTGGCTTGCATAGCGCCATTATTTGCTTGCTGATAGGTGGGTGGAGAAAGCCTGCAGAATGTATCTTTTCATTTGCTGCATTTTGTAACAGTACATTTGACTTTTAAGCTTTTCCATGGTAGCAAATGCGGCTCCTGCTGTTTTCTTTGGGCAGGATACAACTGGCAGCATTTATTTTCCTTTCTAACAAACAAAATAATATGTATCTTCCCAGCAGAAGTAACACAATGTTGTTATTCATTTTGTGGTTTCAGATTCCCTTGCCCACAAATCATACTTGGTCTCTGTATCTCAAGAGAAGCTTTCAATAACAACATATGTAGCAAAATGATGAAGGTGTTTATGTTTGCCATGGCACAGTGTGATAAATAAGGGAGTCTGTCTGTAACTCAGGACTTGATGCTGCCTGACTTTGCTATACCCTTTATATCTGTCTTTAAAAGTCCCAAGTCAGCTTCCTTGTGTTAAGGACACAGTGGAAGGAACATCAATATATTTATCTGTGAACTGCATCTATTCATAGCTTCATTTGCTACAGCCAATCAGAGATACAACATATCTAGCTTCAGAGAAGCAAAATCTTATATAATAACCTTTTCCCCATAGTTCCTATATGGATGTGAGAATTTGACTTCTGGCAAACTAAGAACAGTATGAAAAACTACACTTGTTCTGTCAGGGCTAGGTCTTAAAACACAAGTGGATGGAAGAATTTATGGAGAACAAGGAAATTTGCGCAAGAAAGAAGGAGCTAGGAGTGCACTTCAATGTGAGAGCCTTTCAGTAGTAAATCTAGATAAGGAAGATGGGGAGAAGGAGTCGGAGATGAACAGGCAAGTCAGCTGTGGGTGGAAAGGATAAATATACAGGGACTTGGAAACTTGCCTCCTAGGAAAGACCATGGAGACCATCCAGAACTTTCCCTTACCTCTCCAAATCAGCTGCTGGGCACAAGGAATGGAGGTTAGTGTCGTACAGAAGTGCAAGGGCGCCTGCCCACTCATTGAAAAGCAGTTCAGCTTAGCTCCATGGTTGCAGAGGATCTTGAGACACTCAACATTTGCTGTTTCGCACGCTATGTGGATTGCAGCTTTCCCGTTGGGCCGGCAGTTGATCGTAGCTTTGTGATTGAGCAGAACTGAAAGACTCTCCAGATGCCCATACATGACAGCCAGATGAAGTCCAGTTGCCCAGGATATTTTTAATTTGTAACTAGGCAGCCAGTATCCTGTACAAAGCAAAATGGTGTTACCAGCTTTGGCTAAGATTTTCCTTTGCATTATCCATCTACTGAGAACAATTGAGCAGGAAGGGAAGATCGGAGCTTTGGTTTAATATGCTGTAATTTTACCAGCTAGAGTTTAGTGCACACAAAGTTCTCTCAAACATAACTTCATTTTCATTAGGTACTTCCACTATGTGTGCTGAAAAGTCTGCCTTTTGGACTGGTGATTCCCATGAAGATGTACTGATAGCAGCTTTTGTTTTTCTAGTGACCTCTGTAGACTGAATAATAATCATTTAAAAAAGCTCAGACCATTTGAAATATCATCAGCTGAAAAATATGTGGGAAACAGATTCTTCAGTCTGCCAACAGCTGAACAAAGGTGGTATTGGAATAAGAATGTTGAATGTGCTTAGACCTGTGACTCAATGGATAGCTCATCCTGCTGTTTCTGCATGGAACACTGCAAGACTGCTTGTCCTGGGAGCTGGATTTGTACTCCTAGTGATGCACTGTGTGAAGATGATCCCCAACGATTGCCATGAGAGTGGCAAAGTATCACAGCCCTTCTGCCAACTACTGCCCCTGAAGGGCATGGAGTGAGGAGTTTTGATGCTGATGTGATTGAGGTGGAAGAGCCAAATGGAAGCAGGTGCAGTTCAGCATGAAATTTGGCTCCAAAATGTTCAGATGTTTGTCTGAAAACATCATGGTATTCTTTTTTTCCTCCCCACTTACAAACACGTGTAAGACCAAAGAATGCTTAAATATTTGTTCCCAAGATATGAATACATGTTTCATGACTGCACAGAAACAGTCTTTGAAGTGATTGCTATGATCATTTGCTTTAAAAAAGAAAACTGTAATAGTACTGTGTTTAAGGGCAGGAGAAGACTAAAACTTCATTTTTATCCTTTTCTATATTTATTATTAAGGTATAGCAGCTGCTTTTTAGTTAGAATGTGCCTATAAAATATTGTTGGTTTAATGTATTTTGGCCTCCTTGGCAAGTTTCTGGTAAATATTGTTACTATTTAAAAGACAGGAAAGTACTGCAGATGTGTAATAAGGCCAAATTAATTCAGACCTTCATTTTTGAGTCTTGGGCTCTAGATTTTCCACCTTACTGTTTCATGAGTACTGTATTAGATAGGAAGAGAGATGGAGAGAAGAAACCAACTGCTGTTTGCAGAGAGAAAAACTTTTTCATCACATCCCCAGACTTGGTGCAAAGTAGCTGTGTGTTATATCCCAGAGTCTATGCACACAGCATAGCAGGTTTCCTAAGTCATTTCCCCACCCAAATTCACATTTTACATTTCTCCTTGTAACCAACCTGATCCTACACTGAGCTGAGCCTGAGGAGCCAAAAATATATGTGTGAGCCATAAATGATAAATCACAGTAGGAAAGTGGTCCTTAAAAGCTAAGTTATCCCATCACACAGCCACAGTTTTCCCACTTGAGACTACCCTTTATCTTGTTTGTGCTGCTGTGAGTGAGTGATGCCTACAGATATTCAGAAGGAGCATCTTCCATGTCCTCTTCCCAGAGCCACAGACATCCCTGATCCCAAAGGGATGAGACCTGGCACTGGGCAGGCAGAAGGAACAGCCTATGTGGGAGGCCTCTTTCAACTCACCTATTTGTTGGAGTGAAAAGAAGCCATGTTCCCCAAAATGGAGACCTCATGTAAGAGAGGAAGGAAAGCCACTCCGCCACTGGTAGCTTCTCCTTTCCCCTTCATCTCTTGGGCCTGTGGCAAAGCTCAACTTGTTTGAAAGCTTAACAGCATTCTGTCCTCAAGGAAATCCTCCTCCCAGAAAGCAAAATTTGCGTGATAGCTGGTGGAGTGCCTCCTGCAGATACACTGCTGTGATTTGGGCCATGGAGTACTTTTATCCCTCTACCATTTGAAAAAGGAGGGGCTTGTCCAAAAGAGAGGTTAGTACTTGTTGCCAAAATATCCACAATTAAAAATCCAAGCATTACTTCAGCAGTTTCAAACCACAACCAAAATGCATTTTAGCCTGCTGAGGACAGAAGAAAATGTATTTTAGGATACATTCATCATTGTGTGGGTTAGTTCAGATGCTGTCCCCAAGGGAACTCCTGGCTGAATCATCCTCACCCTTATGCAATCAGAAGAGCAGAGGCTGATCATTAAATGCCAGATAAACACAGGAAAAGAGAGGAGGAGGGATGTTGTCCCTCTGTTACGTCACAGACAATAAATACGTAAATAAATAATAAGGCTATTCGCTGTGCTGCTAAGACTGGTGCTTGTCTTCATGCACACTTAACTACTGGCAAAAGCTGGTCAATAGTGTCTTCCAGATACCCATGAGAAGTCTTCTCAGCAAGTATGTAACAAAGTATGTTGATTTTAGCAGAAAGCAGATTTGTTTCATTGTTTTAAACTGTAAGTTTTGGGAAATTTAGGATCTGTCTGACAGCTGGTTTGGATTTGGTAAACTCCAAAACAGGTGGGAAGTCTTGCCTGGTTGTGTTGTTGCTCCATAAGACTTCTCTGGTTTGATGAACAAGCACATACTTGCTTTCTGTGAGCTTCTAAATACAGTTTCTCCCTAGCAGCAACATTCAAGCCCACAGGATTTCTTTAGATCTTGTAAGCTAAGGAGAATTCAGTGCTCTATTGAAAACTGAAAGAGGAAGAGATAAAATATTTTGTGTTCCTAAATGATCTGTTAATGTGACAGAGAACATGCAAAAAATGTGTATACTTCAAGGCATCGGCCTATTCTGGGCTTTGCACTCAAATCCTCTGCAAGGAAATAGCAAAGGTCTCCTCTTTCCAGGCTTCCCTAGGGCTGCAGTGGTGCCTGGGTGGCGCGGAGGCTGGTGCTGCTCTCTGGCCTGCCCTCCGCCAAGGCCGGCAGCACAGCTAAGCTCCCCTCCGGCGGTGGCTGCAGCCACATGAGCCTCCTGACACCGCTCCCTGTGAGCCACATTACGCTACAGCCTTAGAAGTGACACAAGGCCACAGCTTCTGGAAAATTCCCCATGCCCAGCTACTTCCTGTCCTGTGAATGCTGTGATGTTTACCTTGTTTGTAGGATGCCAGAATCAGCTTCTCATCTTCTACTTCAAACACCGTGTCCACATCTATTTTCTTTTGGTTCAAGAGCTCTTCCAGTGTTTCATAGTCATTGCACTTCAGGGCTTCCAGAAAGTTCTTTTTCACTAATTTTGCAGCTTCAGCTCTAGTCATTTTCCTCTGCTTATTCTCTCCTTCTTCGTATGCCTCCTCCACCTCCATTTCCAAATGTATTTATTTGTGCTATGAAGAGGGGTACACTGAGGTCCCTATAGCGCAGTTACATGCTGAAGTTCCTGAAGACCAGAAGGTAATTTTATCACTTGGTCATGCTGATCTGCTTGTTCTATTTATATGAGGAGCATTTCAGGCATCAAAATACCACTCTTAGATATCACCACGCTCTTTTTATGAAAGCGAGGACAGACTTATGAGCAGTAACACCAGAAAAAATAATTTCTCTACAGGTTTTATACACATCAAGCTTCATCAACCACATGGTTGATCACTGCTCCTGCCATGATATTAGTCCTGAGTTCTGTTTCTCAGCTGGAGAAGCACACGTTTCCTTTCATAGTTACTATTGCTGGTTTACTGATAGCAGTGGGATGTGATGCTCTCTCTACCTTCCAACTAATGCATTTCAGAAAGAAAAAATCACTTCCCAAGGCACTCTTCTAGTGGGATGCAGCTCACTCTTAGCAGGACAGCAATGGTTCTGTTGGTCCTGTTTTAATTCCTCTGGCCATCAGACCAAGCCTCCATTAGAGCCCCCAGCATGCAGGGCTCACAGCTGCCCCAGTACGTAAAGCCTTGAGTATGGCTCTGTTGATCCAACCCAGTCTTCTCTATAACGCCCTGAGCAGCAGGAGCGCCTCAGTTTGCTCAGGGATCATAGCAGTGGCAGGTGGAAGGAGAAATACTGCAGAGGTGTATGTCTGCAGGATGGGATGGAGTGCTCATATACCGCAGGGACATGTGGTGGGACCATAGCTAGCAGAAGGCTCTTCATACTTGGTTTGAACCACTCAGCTGGGCAGACCGCACACAACCATGAAGAAATCTTTGTCTCTGCTTTTCCTGTGAGTATGGCTTCCAAGCAGACCGATGGAGACATGAAATCTGGATAATGCTCTAAGTCAGGACAGCCTCTGTGTAGGTGTTCCAGGGGGCTGGGCTCTTCAGGCAGACCCATGGGCACCTGCAGCATCGCTCTCTCCTACAGCCAGTGCTCACCAGAGATATTATAGGACAGCAGTTCATGAAGAACAGAGGAATCTGTGAGCACATTTCTATATGTAAAAAATACTTCGTAAAAAATACTTTGTAAAATATACTTCCCTTAAGTATTGCTCTCAGGTTTGTAACAAAGACAGTGGAAGGAAAACATCTTACCCCAGTGCTATAGGCTGCATGTAACTTGTTTGTGTCCTGCTGGGCTTACCTAAGGGATGGTCAGCATCACGGTCTCCATATGATTACACCCCCTCCTGTCTCCCTCTTACTTTGCTCTTCTCAGCAGATAACTCCACCCCACGCTTTAAGGAAAGTGTTAATGCTTGTCTGGCATGAGCAGAGGGACAAATGTGAACCCGGATCCTATGGACTTCTTGTTACTCACACTATTTTATTTTTTAACCACTCTGTTCCTGGGAAGTCTTGGATGTACAAAGCACTGAAGCATAGTTGACCTCAGTTACACTTTTTGGTTTGAAATGGACTAGTTTTTCATCTGCCTATCATGGGCAGAGCTAGATGACACATGGACATTCAATCCAGCCGTACGCAGAAAGGATCATACAGTGCATCTCCACGCAGCTCCACCACCTGAAGGCTGAGATGCACCAGCTGCACATCTGCTGGCCCACTGTGCTTGCTCTTGGTTGACAACCAAGGTGAAGTAATTTGTGAGAGCCAGGCCCACAGCAAAAGAGAAAGCTGATTACAATCAGCTCTCATTTGTCATGGCTCAAAAGGACGCACAGGGACTGCACCTCAGATGCATTTGAGTACTATTTGCTCACCTTTAGTATCTGGTACGGACATGCTCTGATTCTCATAAAAATCTTAAGACAAATGAGTTTAAAATAGAGAAAGGAAACAGTGATAGATATCCTATGGCTCTCCTGTAGGCTACATTTTCATCTAACCTTGAATATCTATTCATGTATGTACACTGGTGATTTCAGCACAATCACATGTGACTGCTTTGGTATTTTAGACAGACAAACAATAACAAAAGACCAGATGAACTAATGGAAAACAAAAGAAAATAACTATTATTTCCTCAAAGTGTATTAAAGATATATTTAAGACTACGCAAATATGGCAAACTATTGGTGGGGCTGAAAGACCAATTTTTACAAGCTCTCTCTCTTCTAGCTGTTCACAATTTCCTACAGATTTCTCCCCACCATACCACAAGGTGGCACTTTGATTTTGTAATTTAAAACTGATGTCATTCAAGCTCCAGGGCTGCCAAATATCCCGAACATTTCACAGCGAAACAATGGCTCATCACTTGTTTATTATAAATAACGGAACCAACATTAATTATATTTATAGGTTAGACTTGAGGCCGCTGTGTTGGCACTGTGCAGACGCACACACTACATCCACTAAGAAACATGGTTGCTGTATTTAGAATCAGTGATGTAAATGACACAGCTAATGCAGATGTGCATTTGCAGAGGGAAGACAGCTCCCACCCCTCATCTCCCAGGCCTTCCTTCAGCTGCACCCAATACCACCCAGCACCCCTCCTCACAGGACAAGCCACAGGCTCACAGACACCAGTATCTCATTGGGCTGGCTGGGTCTGCCCCTCCTTCGTGATTAATGCTGGGCAGAAGAACTCGTTGTGAAGGAGTGCCACAAGGAGAAGGGAAGGGCGTGCTTTTGGGGCACACTTCAGGCAATGTGAGTGCCATCACTGACTGCAGATGAGCTGCTTAGGCCCCTCTTTGTCCAACAAAGCACGTTATTGCAGGATTGTCCAAAATCTGCTGAATTCAAATGAAATATTTACACTGGTCTCAGTGGGCCATGTGTTCTATTAGGCTGGGCACTGAGCAGCACTGAGCCGGGGAAACCTGCCCAGAGGGGAGGGTGTGAGGAGCATCAGGGTGATATTATGAGAGGAGCTTAAATGGAAGCCAGAGATGTGGTAATAAAAAAACAAATACAGCCTTAAAGAGAAAGTGTACTGGCAGGCTGTGTCTCCTGGGGAGGCTGGGGGAGCCAGGGCTCTCATTGGCACCTGCCCACACAGAGCAGCAATGTGCTGCAGCCACAAAGCTCACACCTCCCAGTGGTACCAGGAATGACCCTGATTGTGGAGACCTGGAGGTCAAGATCAACATCCTGAATCCAATGCTGGGGCAGGCAGACAGCCAGCAGTAGGAAAAATGCTCCAAAAGAATAGTTCTAATGCAAATGGAGGAGTCATTCTCAGCTGCAATACAGAAAGCCATCCCAGCTGACAGCTGAAGCACTCACATCCCATTGCTGGTCAGCGGCGGTGCTGGGGGGAACCAAGAAACACAGCATGCAGCCTGCAGCTCTGAGCCTGGCAGCAATGTGCAAACTGGTAAGACTTCAGCTCTGCTCTTTCCTTCCCCCAGCAGGTTGCTGGCTAAAGCGGGTTACTTAAGCAGGAATAATACAGCCTCCATGTGACACTGTCTGTGCTGCTCAGAAGCCTGGCATGTTAAAGAAGGAAACGTACTGACTTTTAGGTTTGTGGCCCTGAAGCAAGAAACAGATCATTGAGTTAATCCCACGCTTTCATCTCTTCTGAACAGTACATGCTCTTCAAAATGCTGTTGCAGAAGTGATGGCAACCCTTGCTCTGCTGTGGCACTTACAGCACCAACAGCATCAGGCAGGCTCTGCCACCCTGCTTCCCACCCTGCTCACAGGTCCCTTGTTTCCCTTTGGCTGCTCTCAGTTCCCAGGCAGAATTAACCACAGTCCTTTTACTCACTTGTATCACAAATCATTTCCCAGTATTTTTATTGATCTTTTTTCCTCATTGTATATCTTTCTGCCTGCTTTACACAGTGTTATATTTAATCAGATTTTCTTCTTCCAGAATGCTGGCTGTGAAGGTTATGTAAAACTTCCTGTTGTATTTCTTATTAGAATAGGTTCAAACTATATTCTCCAGGTTCTCAGCTTGTAAGTCATCCTTTGAGAAAAATCCTCTCTGTGAACTCATCCCCGTGGATGGTTAACTTGAAACAGACCATGCATCATCATTTGGGATTCCTCCTCTTGTTTTGTGTTGCATTGTTTCACTCTTGTTCTCATTTGCTATGGATGGAGAGAAAAAACATCCCAGATCCTCAGAGGTGCTTAGACATCAGACTGCTGAGATGTTGGCAGTCACACTCTCAGGAGCTGGGAACCTTCCAGAGTCTGGGCCTTTCGCTTCTGTCTTCAGTAAAGCAAGTATGATTTAGGATTGTGTACCAAGGACGTGCTTTATCTTGAGGGATATATATTAGGAAACCAAAGATTGATGCCAGGAATCCTGAATTCTGTTCTCACAGAGTTTCATGACTGAAAGCTTCATAACAAAAGCATAGCTCATTCTTCCATGGATTTCTCTGTGGTTTGCATGAGTGCTATTTCCATCTCCAGCTTTTATTTATTTATTTATTTATTTTTTCAGCTATGCATTGTAGCATCTGACAGTATTTAAAGTGGTGGGATTTTGTAAGAAAACTTACGACATGAATCTCTTACACTGCTTCATCCTGATGAAAAGAGGCACGAACTATGGGCTTAAATGAAGTTCGTGGAAAGCAGTCCTTTAAACACGAGTGTTGCTTCACAGCAGTGAGACAAAACCAATTCATCTCATGGAGGAAGAGCCCCAGAGGCGGCTGTGTCTCCCCTGCCCTCTTTCAGGCCAGATTGTGGCTTGGCCGGGCTCCCTGGCAGGGCTGCCTGCTGCTGCACTCTGACAGTTGCTGGCTGAGGGTGAAACATTCTCACCAGGCTGTTCCAGCCACTTCTGCCTTGCCTGCCGAAATCACATTTGTGCAGAGCTCAGCTAGTGTGGGTGAGATCTTTCCTATATACTAGATATGTATCAAATAAGGCGACTGGGTTCTAAGGACAGGCAAACAGCCAAAGATGAAAGGATTTCCAGTTTTGCAAGTGTAGCAATGCTCTGAAACACCAGTCCTTTGGGGTGCAAACACTGAGGCATGAAGGCATATGAACACATCCAGCAGAAGCAGTATTCTCTGAGCAGCCATCAAGCATCCAGCTGTTTGCTACTCAGAATAGGACTGATCCTACTCTGAAAGAATAAAGTTGAAGCGATGTTGAAATAAAGCATGTGGAATAATCTGACAAAAGGGTGGAATGCATGAAGAGGAAAGATGAGATATCACTCAATTAGTAGCGTATAAACAACAAGGCTATTTGAAGTGGGGATGCAGGTAGGGACATTGCAGGCCTACAGTGGTTCATAAATACCATTTACTCATATGAATGTGCCAGAGGTTTTGATGAATGTTTTCAATCTCTCCCGTTCCCTGTGTTTCCCACTGTTTCATGATAAATCAGTCACTGATAAACAGTGGTTTGTTTGTTTCATTTCCAAGCAACAGAGGCTGTTAAGCTTGCAACCTTTCCAGTATTAAGATCTACCTTCCCTGAATGTGACAGATCAAGTCATTAGTTGAATAAGTAATAGGGTAGCAATGTTAGCCTAAAAAAAATGTGCATATTAAATGCTGTTTTTATTGGATAAATCTTGTTCACACTGCAGGACTTCTGGCTCTTATTGACAGGTATCAGAACTGTGCATGAATGATGCAGGGCTGCCTTAGCCTTGGCTCTGTTGCAAGAGCTGCAAAGCAAAGGGAGCAAGAATTTTTACACCCCCACAGGCCATCACAGTGGAGGCTACAGGAACAAATCCTTCTATTGCACAAAAACATCCAAATATGTTGATTCACCATCCTGAGTCCATTAGTATAAAACCCAGGAAAACAAAAGCAAATATTTCTCCTTGAAGTTTGCAGTTGCCTTGATTTGCACCAGTTATTAAAAGATTTCCTGAGGAAAGAAAATAACTGTTACCATTTGCCTCTAATTGTTTGAAGCACTAACATGGTAAAACCATGCACATCTTAGAACCATTTCTATTTTGATTCTTCATCTACTAGTGTCCATAACATTATATGGAATGCCTATTGCAAAATTCAATTCACTTTAATGAGGTCTGTATGCATTTAGCAGACCTGGATAGAAAAATGTGCTTGCAATATTAAAAGAATTTTATTTCCATTTAAAAATCTGTTGCCATAGTGACCAATCACAATTTCCTCAGTAGCTTTGTTAGGAATAGGATGTAGGCTTTATTTTTGCTTTGCTTTTGTTTTCTTTCTGCGGGCCAAGCCCTCATTTAACTATTTTCTATTCTTTTCATGTTCTGTCTTTTTCTAACCATATTCTCAATTAAGTCTCTAAGAGGTTGGATTGAGTTTAAAACAAAGGTTATAACTTTGGCTCTTATTATGTGAGAATCAGAAAGACAAAATGCTGCACTTTCTGTGATTTCTCTCTCATCAGCAGAGCACACTAATCTAGAACGAGTTCTGAAGTGTCAAAAGCCTTGGGATACTGGTACCTTTTAGTACCAGTGTTATAGTCATGTCAGAGGTCTGGTGAATTGCATCTAAAGCCATCTAAAATTGAAAAGCACTCGGAGGACAGACTTTCTATTTCAAGAAAACACTTTATAGCCAGCCTTTAACAATATCAACCCACTTATCACCCAGTCACAGTCCTAATCTTGTCAATAACGTATTTTCCTTTGAGAAACACTAACTTGAAGTGTTGTTTATATTCCTGCTTGAGATGCATCTTCTCCCAAGGAATAACAGTCTGAAGGAGCCTGTGAAGCACTCTATCCTCTCCTCGTGAGGCTGCCATAAGGTTTTTGTACTGGGAGAAGCAGTGGGAACATTTCTGAAGCAATGGTATGTAGGCAGGAGAAGATTCAGTCTTTCATTTTTTGCCATCTCCCTTGTCAAGACCAGATTTCTGTGTCCTTGACAAAACATAAGAAGGCTTATGCAGCAGAACAACGCTCTAACCAGACAGGAAAACTTTTTTCCTCCTTTGCCCAAATACCTACCATATAGTCATCTGACTCCTGCATTTGTCACATCACCTCCTGGGAGGCTGTGGAGATGTCTGTAGGATGCAACTCCACCTGTCTGAAACTGTCAGAAACATATTAGACACACTCTAGGGATAGTAATTTTTCTCCATGAAGAATAAAACAAGCTGAAAACAACCCATTCCTGAAAAGGGTTTCTTTGCTGCAGAATCTGATAACAAATGCATGCCAGGGTGCTAAGGGCACCAATAGCCCTGTCTGTCCTTTTCCCCTGAGGTTCCCCTATCTGACCAGGCCCAGGACCCCACATCAGCTCTCATGCTGCCAGCTCTGCCCAGTGAAGCCAAAGCAGAATTGGACTCCAGCTCCCCACAGCCCTGCCCTGCAATAGGCCCCACCAATGGGACCCATGGATGGCCCATGTCCCTGTCTATCCCCAGGGAAGTGCCCCATGTCCAGTGCTGGGCCTGCTGTGCTGCCTGCCGGGTGCTCTACTAGTGGCCAAAGTGCTGGGGTGACATGGGCTGCCAGACCTCTGGTGTCCAAGGAGTGTAAACCCCATGGTGACCTCGCAGTGACATGAGAACAGCCACAGGGGCTCTTTGGGTGATGGAAGAGAGAGGTCATATCTTCAACCAGGGTATGGTTTTCCTCTGATCTTCACACTTTCACATGTAGTGCTGGAACTTGCCCACAGCAGCCTGAGGCTACGGCTGTCATCTTGGCTCCTTCTAATCCACATCAGTGGCATTATTGGCTAAATGGAAAAGATCTATGTGACTTGAATAAATTCCTTACACCAATTAAGCAGGAGAGATATCTTCACCACTAGAATCAGTTTTATTTTGTTTAAAATTCTGAAAACATAAATTTTTGGACAGTTTCCTCTTCTGCTCGAAGCTCAGGCACACTGCAGCCAAGTATCTGTGTTAGAAGATCTGTGGTGCCATAGCAGGTCTGTCCTAACCTGCATAAATCCTGCACAGATAAGCTTCAACAATGTATTAACCATTACCATCTGGGAACAACTATGTGGGAGTATGCCAAAAGAATAAACAGATAATACACTATCTGGATTGTTAATGAGTAAACTAAATTAGTGGTACCTTATAAGGGCTATATGCAATGAAGCACAAGTGATGAGCACTAAAGCTAAGGCAGCAGCATGTGTAATCCAAGAGAGTCCGAATGAGAGAGTAGGTAATGGCACAATAACAAATATTCCACAACCTCCCTTGTTGGTAGCAAGTTTTCCTGTGCGTAAATGGAAGCAGCGATCTGGTTGCTTCAATGGTTGAACCTGAAAAGGCAAGGCAACTGTGAAAGCACCCTGTCTAACAGGGGAAGACTTAATAGCAGTAACAACTCCTGTGAGGTTAATGATAATCCAAACAAGCTGCACTCAACATAACTATGAGTGAGCAAAAAGTTGATCGATATAAAAATTGGAAGAATATAATATTGCTTACATTTGGTTAAGCTTTTTCACCTGCAGAGAAAAAGCTCTTGTTAGCTCTACAAACAAAGGAGACTGTGTGGGAATAAAGAATGAACCTTCTATTTTTCAAACAGCAGGTTCTGCTTCCCTTCTATTGCAAGAAAGAACTTCAGCTGGAAATCTTTACTAGACATCAACGATACACAACTCGATAACAATTTTTCTAGAGATGTAGTTCTTAAAACCCACTGGTGCTTTAACAGTTGTTTGTTTTTTATCTTCATGTGCAGATCTTAGCAGGACAGCACAGGGATTTTATGACTAGGAATTTCAGGTACAAATGTCATATAAACACAAGACCTATACCCAGAATTCTTTTCAAAGTAAATTACAGATGTTTTTCAAATCCAGTATTTCCAGCAATATTAGCTACAGTAGTTGATTTTTAGAACATTTAATAAAATCACGCAAAATAGAAGCTTCTTTTCTGTAAGGTCTGTCGTGGCCTGATGGAATTCATTGTACAACTTGCTCTTAAGCTGAACTGGGTTGAGAGCAGAGTAAAAGTTCACATCTTGCATCCCATTTTATGCCTTCTCAACCTGTCACTCATACTTCAGAACAGCAGAGTGCATAAAGGGGTGTTTTTGGACTATGCAAAGGCTCTGGCTCTACCAAGGCCACGTTCTTTGCTCCTTGGCACATATTTGCAGACAAGAGGCTGTGATGTAGCAACTCAGAGATTTCAGCAAGTTTTGGATAGGATCCTAAATTCCTTTTTGCATTGTATCTTCACGATTTATGCTTTAAAATGGGTAAAATAGCTCATGAATTCACATGAATTATATCTTTATATGTATGTATGTCATTACAACAGTATGTATCTGAATGTATCCATATGCCATTACATCTGAATGAAAGAATTCCTAGAGCTAAAAAGCAAGAGAAAATCAGTAAGTAGGTATAGTGGCTTGTATTTATAGGTATCACAACAACTGTTCGCTTTTTCCAGACTTGCTGTCAGTATAGGTTAGACATCCACACCCATGCATCTGAAGCAACTCCAGTAACACAAGAACACTCAGGGCCTGGAGCAGTGAGATAAGGCTAAGTTAATCTTTGTGGTGTTACTCTGGATTAACACTGATGAAAATCTCAAAGTCGGCTTTGGTAAACATGTGGGACAGTCCAGAAAGGGAGGAACCAGGTGTAGCAATCATCGTTCATGAAGAAATGTGCAGCACTGCGTTTCTCCTATATTTCCATTTATTTCTGCTTCATGGTGCCAATAGAGATTAAGAAGCCCACATTTTATAAATGATCTGTGTATATTAAAACTCTTGACCAAAGAGTATCCATCTTAGCTCAAAACATCACCGCACAGTGTGTACAGTCACTTTTCTTGATAGCCACAGCGTTCATTAGTCAAGGCTATCTCCTTCCTTTCTTTCTGTTGGGGTATTTTAAAAGCTGTTAAATTCTAAATCTCATTTGTATCTTTTTCCTGAGATACCATATCCTGAAAATTCAACATTTGCATTTTCTTTCCTGAGAAACGTGTCTGTTGTTTGCAGTGCGTAGGCAAGTGGTGGTAGCAGAGGAATTAGGCATTTCCCTCTTGTTCCTTTTCTGTGTCATTGGGTTGTTCCACTTCAGTGAGGGACTGTGACTGCATCAGTACATCATCTGTACATGCAGTACTACAGCAGACAGCAGTGAGCTTCCTGCCTCCTGGAACTAACTCAACTGAAGATCAGCATCAGGTGTCTGCTTGTGAGGTTGTGTTGGACTATCCATACCTCTCCTCCTTCCACAGAACTCAGCTTTATGCCATGCATTGTCTGATTCATGTGCCAGTGCTCACACCAGCATAGCTACACATGCAATAGACTTCCGCAGTGGTTAATATGTGGCAGTGTTTCAAATCTCAGTGTTCAAGAGTTTATCCTGACTTACCTTCAAGACCCTGAAAGCGTTGCACACAGAACGGTGTGACACCTTAATTGCAATAGTTTTATGTTGTCTGAGATGCTTGATGTCTAGAACAGTGATGATGACAGGAACACAGCTCACCTTTACTGGTATTTGAAGTCAAGAGCCTCCTGCCTTTCACATACAGATTTAATCCTTCAAAAGTTGCATGACCCTCTGTTGTACAACTGTCATCAGTTCTGATGCTCCTGGCAGCTTGCAGCCAAGACAGCAGGATTCACCTGCAAGACATCAACTCTGTATTGCAAGGCACGCTACTAGCTCAGCACACTTCTGCCTGGGAAAAGACAGCACTATTTGCTTTATGCTTGAAACAAGGCTGAAACGCGGCAGCACGATCAAAGCCATCAATAATGTTCTGCCCACCCAGTGCTCTGTCAGCAGCAAAGGGCAGATTGCCTGGGAGGACCTCTCTGCCTTTTGATTTAACCTGGCATCTCTCCAGTTTAGCAATTCTGCCACCTATAAAATAAGTAAAGCATCTCCCTTTGCTGCTGCTTCCAGATGCAGCAAGAAGTGCTGCTATATAAAAGACAGTAAACAAAAACTGTGCTAGGACATAGCCTTGCTTAGGGCTGTTTTTGACAGTCACAGGTTTTGACATCTTGTCATCACTGAGAACCTTTGCATTACCCCACACCACCATGAAATAAGCAAAATATCTTCCCAAACTTGTTTGGACATCCAAATTTATGCAGCTGCCTCTGGGCTGCTCGTGGCTGACAGCACTGGAGTCTGTGGTGAACTCCACAAGGGCCAGGTACAGTCCTTGACTCTGCTCTCCTCAAACTAGGACGAGGCTGAAAGCCAGACTGTTCCTACAAAAGCCTTTCCAACAACCAGCAAACCCACGGATGTCATTTTGACAAGGATTTTTCTCAGCAGTTGGGAAAATTGATATACCTTGGTGTCACTTCAGGACTGTTGTTCCCCTTCTTTGCAAAAGGCACTAAGAATCTGCATCCTTGAACGTCTTGGGGCATCGTCTGTTCATTAGGCTATTATCATAGATTCCAGTTTTCTAACTAACTGGTGATACTGTGTTTACATACAGTGGCAAGGTGTGAGAAGAGACTTCGCCTTGCTCCATGGCAGCTGCTCAACAGCCATAGGGATCTCTGCTCCCTGCTCTTCAGTGGGGAGCTGAGCAGTGGGCTGGGTTTTTCTTTTTAGCTCTAGCAGAACTGAAGAATGCAGAGCATAAGAAATTGAAGTAAGCAATCTGCAGTTTCCCTTTGGTCAGAATAACAGGGTTAAAATTGTTTTAGGTCACAGCCTTTGCAAAGATTTTTGTGAGAGGAAGCTTTTGAAGCTCTTTCCCCACCTTTATCTTTCAGTACACAATCCAAAGGCTTTGCTAGTGCTTTCTGCCTGGTTTTGCAGTAAGCTTTTTGCTTGCTTGCCAAGTTTTATTTTTACCTGAAGCTGGTGCAGCACCTGCATGTCAGCAGCAATCTGGTGGATGTGTCCTTCTCATCGACCCAGTCCTCAGATCTGCATTCAACAAAACTGGTGAGTTCCATCTGAGATCTCAGCAGTCTCTCTATGAGACTTTCCACTCCATGTTGACATCTTCTCCTTGTTTCTACAGTTATGCAGAAGCAGCACCAAAGTTGGTCTCTGGCTGCCCTGCTTTGCCTACGTGCCCACAGGGCCGCCTTTGAATTTGGTTTAGTATTGGTGAAGCAGCTCTTGGAGGGTGAGTGCAGTCTGCCTTGTTACTGCCTGAAGATCAGGTTTGCCCTCAGTGCCTTCCCTACTTTGAGTATTACAGTCAGTGCAAAAATGACTTATTCCTAAATATTTCGCAAGCATTTTCAACATCACAGTGAGACGTCACCCTGAGCAGCTTTCCAAATTACTAGTTATTTGTGGTGTGTCTACTTAGAGTCATAGAATCACCAAGGTTAGAGAAGACCTCCAAGATCACCCAGTCCAACCACCCACCTACCACCAGTATCTCCCTGCTAAGCCATGTTCCTCACTATGACATCGAAATGTTTCTTGAACACCTCCAGGGACGGTGACTCCATCATCTCCCTGGGCAGCTCATTCCAGTGCCTCACCACTCCTTTGGATAGTAAACTTTTCCTAATATCCAAAGTGAACTTCCCTTGGCTCAACTTGAGGCCATTCCCTCTCATCCTATCACTAGTTATGTGGAAGAAGAGGCCAACCCCCACCTCGCCACAACCTCCTTTCAGGCAGGTATAGAGAGCGATAAGGTCTCCCCCAGGCCTCTTCTTTTCCAGACTTTTCTATACTCCCTCAGCTGCTCCCTCTAAGACTTTGTTCCAGACCCCTCACAGCTCTGTTGCTCTGGGCACACTGCAGGGCCTCCATGCCTTTCTTGCAGTGAGCGGCCCAAAACAGTATTGGAAGTGACAAGTTAAGGATGTCATTGTAGGTTTCCGTACTGAGCCAGACCAGCCCCCCATGAGTGCACTAGAATCATTCCAAACTTCATTCTCTAGTGTAAATCCACCGTAACTACTTTGGCATCACAAAGTAAGGTCCGTCATGGACCAATGATGGCCAAAGTGAACGTACTTCAGGTTAACATTGGTAAATGAGAGATCAAAATCTGGGTAAGAGTTTTAGCTTTCTAAAAGTCTGTTCAGCAACACATTGTGTTTCATTAATGATTCAAAGATGATACATTTGGAAACAGTTTGTTGCGAAATCCAAATTTGTTTGGGCACTGCTTCTATATCTTATCTATTAAAATATAAGCTGATATGTGATAGGGAGTGGGCATAAAGGGCATGTCTCCTGCAGGTGACATATCTAGGACTCCCAAAGTTTCAGTAGAAATGGTTCCCTTTACCTTTAGCCATGCCAGAGCTCCCTTTGGTCAGGGTGCTGGGGGGGATATCTGAGCTTGAGTCGGTCCCTGGAGTCTCCTTGTCTAATGAAGGCAGGGTAAAGCCAGTCTTTAGGGAACACTGGTTATCTGCTTTAGGCACATTTCAGATGAATTGCTGCCTAACAGCAGCTGTTTTCCCATCCACACAGGGTGGTGTGGTGTCAACAAAGTGCGATACAACCACCACTTGCTTCAAAACGGGACTACCTGAAAGACATCTATTAAACGTTACTCAATAGTTAAAGCACTTCAAACTGAGTTGAGAAGGACTGAGGGGGGGATTACTCAAGTTGCCCCTCATTTTCTTACTCTTCCTTAAGCCTCTGGTTACACTGTTGCCTCTGACCCCATTTAGGGACAAGAATGAGACTCAGCACACTTCGAACTTGGCGCTGTTGTACGAGCACGCGGACCCGCCGAAGGGCCGTCCCCGCAGCGGGCCGGGCCGGGCCGGGCCCCCTAGAGCAGCTCCGCTCCCCGCCCCCGTGCGGAGAGACCCGGGGCGGGGCGGGAGGCGGCGGGCAGCGCGGAGCCGGGAGCGGCCATGGGGAAGGTGCTGGCGGCGGCTCTCGTCGGGATCGCGGCGGCGCTGGCGGCGGAGCGGCTGCTGGCGTTCCGGTGAGCGCGGAGGGAGCGGAGGGAGCGCGGCCGGGGATGCGGGATGACGCCTCGTGCCCCGTCCCCGCCGGGGGGTCCGCAGCCTCGGGCTGTGCGGGCTGCACGTCGGACCGACGGGACGTGGGAATCGGGCTGCGAGCAGCTGCTGCGCTGCGTCCTGCTGAGGCCGAGCTCTGGCTGATAGGGAGACCGTGTGCGGGTGAGCTGCGCCCCGAGTTGGAAGCTCGCTGTGTGCCGGCGCTGAAGCGAATTCACCTGTAACCGCTTGGGTGGTGAAGTACTTTGTTGCACGCCGGTGCATCAGTACAATTAGGATCCAAATGCTAAAGGACGCGCACCCAACTCTCTGACCTGCGGGTCTGCAGCTCCTGACAGGTCTGCAACCCCTGCAGCCGCTGGCAGTCAGGTAGAGGCAGACCTCCCACTAAAAGCAACATCCCCCAGCACCTGTGGGTGGGCTTCCTTCGCACTGAGCTCTCAGCAATACCCCAGGGGTCACCAGAGCTCCCCGCTATCCCTGGGACCACCTGGCTGGAAAGCAGGAGCTCAGCGCAGCCTTCTGCTGCTCCTTGAGTTTGGTATATTGCGCCTACTTAGCGTGGTACAAGAGTCCCTGAAGGGCTTCAAAGATTAGGCTTGAGGAATTGCTACAGATCCTACAGAGCTCATTCTTCTTAAATCAGGTTTGTTTATGCAGCTATTATCTCCCTAATAGGCCTTGAGTAAAGTTCCTGCAGCAGAAAAAGAAGTTATTGTGTGTTTCTGGCTGAAGTTACGCAGATTCCCCTGTGACACACTGCAGCTGCTCACTGCTCCCCAGAAAAGCCCTGCTCAAGTCCGTGAACCTGGAACAGGAGTAATGCTGGGTTTTCCTCCAAATAATGTGCATATATGTAACTTATTCACATATGCACCCTGTGTTCCTACATCTATGTAGAAATAGTGTGTATAGAAAGGATATCTGTTGTTCATACACATGCCCACACACAGTGTTATCGTGCCATGACACTCAGTATGATGTGCCCCCCAGCCTGTGCTCTGTGCTGAAGCAGCAGCACGGTGCCAGAAAGACTCAGGGAACTGGGAGCAAACCCAGCAATTAGAGGGGATTTTCAGTCCTGTCAGGTAGGAAGGAGAGTTCAGGGGCTGCTTAGCGTACAGAAAGGGAATAGTGAAAGAGAGGGCTTTGAATATGTGACGGGTCGCTGCTTGGGAGAGGGATTGCTGCCATGTGCCTCCAAATGGGTCAGGAGGCGGGGGCTGGAGCTGGAGCAAGGCGAGGTGCCAAGCGCCGGGCTGCAACAAGAGGCAAACTCCTGTATTTTCTGAAGCTGCACTCCCCAGTGAGCAGGTCCAACGTGTTTTCGGAAGGCCGGTCAGCTATCTAGGCCATCTGGCTCAGTAGCTGAGGCTGCCTGAGCTAGATAAACTGACACATTTTGAAAAAGCCTCTGTGTGTGCTGCAGGCTTGTGACCAGTGTCCTTTCGAATTACTCTCATTCCAGTTCACAAAGTGTTTCCCTGGGAATGCCGTCGGGATATCATCATCTCCCCTCGGCTGCTGGCTGTGTTCCCGCTGTGCTTTTGGCACTGCGAGGCTTGCAGGCTGCTGGGAAGGGCTCCTGCAATAAGGAAGGCAGAAATCCCAAGGAAGCAGCAGCGTGAATGCAGGGCATGATTGCTCTGAGCTGGGGTCACGCTGTGCTGGGGGCTGACATCCCTCCTGGGGGCTGGGAGAGCTCCTGCGAGAGCTTCTTTTGGCTCCTTTCCCTTGCACTCCCCTGCCCTATTTGTCCTTTCTCCTGGCCTGATGAGAACAACCCGTGTCAGCGATACAGCAACCAGTGAAGTTAGAACCCATAACGAGGTGATTAAAAAATGTGGGGCTGATGTACCACACACTCCTCAGCTGCACCACAACTTTCTCATGCCGCTGACTGAGTCTGCTGTTCAGTTTGTGCTTTAAAACTACGAGGGCTGTCCTGACAGCGATGCTTCCTATTTCGTTATATTGGCCCGTGACATCAGGTGGATGTTGGTCGGTCTGGCAGCAGAGGTTGAACCATCCCACCAATATGACATTACCAACATGTTGTTGCTGTGTGATGGATGGCAGCAGAGCGGCAGTCTGACACAATGGCGTCTGACACGGGAGTGTGTATGAAGGAAAGGTGTGACATTGAAATCCTCCATGCAGAAAAAATGGCACCCACTGACATTCGCTGACACTTGGTGAATGTTTATGGAGCCAAAGCAGTGAATGTGAGCACAGTGAGGCGGTGGGTGGTGCGTTTCAGCAGTGGTAACAGCAACATGAAGGACAAGCCAGATTCCGGACAGCCATGCACAGCTGTCACACCACAAAATGAAGACTGTCTTGGTCATCTCATTCACATGAATCGGCTGACGACAACCAAGGAACAGTGTATGGAGCTGAATATTGCTTTCAGTGCTATGGAAATGCTGGAGCCAGTGTTGGAATATCCCAGAGTTTGCACCAGGTGGGTCCCATGAATTCTCACACAGGGACAGAAAGAACAGCATCTACAAGTTTGTCAGGATCTACTGAGCCAATACGAGGCTGAAAGTGACAGTTTTCTGGATCACATCGTTATCAGTGATGAGACGTGTTGTCACCACTATGAGCTGGAGTCAAAATGGCCGTCCACGGTGTGCTGATGTGAATTCCCCATCAAAGAAAAGGTGCAGCCCTCAGTGGTTAAAATGTCTTTCGGGGTAGGAAAGGAGCGATCCTTCTGGATTTCACAGAGCCTGGAAAACCAGGAAAGCGCTGACTAAGCTGAAGGCTCCAACTTCCAGAGTCAGGCCAGAGTACTACATTCTCTTGTAATACAATAACACCAGACCCCATCCCAGTTTGAAGACCATTGGGCACATGGCCAATCTTGGCTGTACTGTCCTGCCACATGCAACGTATGGTCTGTTTTTGGTGCCTTCTGACTTCTATGTCTTCTTCACTGTCTGGGTCAGAGAAAGATGGACTGTGTGGGCAACACCTTCCAAGCAGTGGCACCACCATAGTGGCTGTGGAACAGTGGGTCACTGCTGCTGGTGCACATGTCTGTGAGTAAGGCATGCAGGCTCCTGTTCATTGCTAGTGGTGGTGACTGTGTTGAAAAACAGAGTTATGTAGCTGAGAACATGTTCTATCAAATAGTGCTACTGTGCTCTTTGAATCTGTTGTAGCTTCCATGGAAATAAATAGGAGACACATGCACTTTCAGAACAACCTACCTGTGATATAAATGTGTCTAGATTTTGCTATGGGATCTGTGTATTCAGAATTTCCTGTACTTGGATGCAGTATTGACACGTGTGCATGGTCTGTGTGCAAAGGAAAAGAAAATGTTAGTTTAAAAGCTTTCTTTTTGTAAAATAAAATCTAGGACACCAGTTTGACATGTTTACATAGAAACTCAACATGCAGATTTATGACATTGCATTCTACCATGGTCAAACACAACAGTCCTAGTAGTGAGGGGTCTTGCATGTAGTGCAGTGGTGGAGAGGGAGAGATAGAAACCTATGTGTAAGTGCCCGTCAAGTGTGACCTGGGGATCTGTAGGTGTACAGGAGAGGCCATAAGTTGTGCCAGTAGAGGTTCAGGCTGCGTATTGGGAAACATTTAATCTCAGAAAGAGTGGTTAAGCACTGGCACAGGCTGCCCGGGGATGTAGTGGTGTCACTGTCCCTGGAGGTGTTTGGGAATGATGTAGATGTGGCACTGAGGGATGAGGTCAGTGGGCATGGGTTGCTGGTTGGACTAGGTGATCTTAGAGGTGTTTTCCAACTTAAATGATACCATGATACTACAAAACCAGAGTGGCTGACAGGGAGTGCTGTGGGAGGAAGAAACGGGGAAGGGACAGGGAGATTCATCCTGAAAGTTGTACTGCCAAGTTGTGCTTGTTGTTAGCATGTCAGCAGTGGTGCCTTGCAATAACACTGCTGCTGCTTTTTAATGCAGAATGAGAAAAAAGAAGTGCAGGTGCACCAGGAATGGCTGTGGGCTGGGGTGGGAGGCTGCCCTCTGCCCACACACAGCACTGCAGGGTGCTGCTGTACTTAGTGGCTGAAACCTGAAGAAAGCGTGGCTGTCATTTTAGGTGGGTGGGTGACATGAGATCATGAAAGCTTCATCTCGGGAAGCGTGTAACCATTGTGGCTGTTTGGGGCAACTGCCATTGTCTGTTCTGGGTTTTGCATGTTCAGTGTTTGATTTGTTGCTGAGATATGGCAGGCAATAAAGCAGAGATAGCCAGGAGCATTACCTGCTCGGCAGCAACATGTGATGTTAACCTGTTAACCTGCTCTTTCCTGTTGCAGGAGCAGACTCAATGCTACACGAGAAGTTGACCCCGTAGCCCTCCCGAATTGCCGGCTCATCAAAGGGATCGGTAGGTGCTCAGAGCCCCTGAGTGTGCTGCTTCTGTCCGGTCACCTTCTGAAACTGACTGCTAAGGGCACCTTCCGAGCCTCAGCCTGAATGCAGTGTGTTATTTTGCTTGCTGGCATGCTTTTGTATTTAGCCAAGCAGACTTTCAGGTGGAGAGATGCCACAGGAAGAAAATTATACAGAAAAACCTGCTCCTTTGGCACCCTACCTTTTGCCACTGGTATTTAATGCTACAATACACATATATTTTGATAATGTGTGCCTTGCAAGAATGTCTTCTTTGCAAAGCAACTTGGCACAAGGCAGCTGAGTGGCTTCAAAGACTGAGGGGTTATATTTGTCGTCCCAGTCTGGTTTGTGAAGAGGTTCAGCTGAGCGGCTGCAGTGTTGACTTTGTACTCTAGGTCGTGTGTTTAGTGCATGGGAATGTTTCTGTCTTATGTTTTTTTTCTCCTTCAGTGTAACTGGAGTGTAAAACGATTACCTTTAAACACACCATCTGACTCCCTTTCCCCTACATCACACAGCTTAAGCTCAGCAGTGGCTTATTGGCTGCTTTTTCCCCCCTCCTTAGTGTTTTTGGAAATACCTTATGTTGTACTAAAATTGCATGGATTTTGCATGGGTAAGGAGCCTTTGGGTGAGACTGCAGAGCCTCCCCTTTGTGCTTGCTGAGTCACCGTGTCATTTCATAAATCCTCATGTCAGAATCAAACGTCTTTGTAAAGTCAAATTGCTGCAATGAACAGCTCTGTGCAGAGTTCCTTCACTTGTGGTTATGTGCAGGATCTTCAGCTCTCCAGTCTGCACATGGAAACACAAGCAGCTGCTACAGTTTATCGTAGCCGCTTTAAAAGTGATGCTTCCGTGTTAAAGGAAGCACACCTGGAGTAAATGGAAGAATTCTCTGGTGGGCCCTTTTATTTCTGCACAGTTTCATCCTTTCTCTCTCTTTTTGAAGACTTTGATCTGTTCTGCTTGTCAAACATTGTGCAATATAGGCGACATGGAACACAGAACAAACAGAAGAACTGCAGGTCATCCTAATCTCCATTCACAAATATGTAGAAAGGGCCACATCTGTAGAGTCAGCGCTATCTGTGGGTATCCAATCACAACACTAGTTTGTAACAAACTAACGGTGCGTCCTGAAGCAATTCCTGAAGTCCCAGAAGGTGCTTCAGAAGCTGCTGGAAATACTTGTCTGGATGAGGAACTATGACTAAACACAGTTTAGTGGCTTGTGGTAGCAGCAGTAGTGGGAGGATGGTTGGACTAGATGATCTTGTAGGTCCTTTCCAACCCTGTGATTCTATGATTCTACTTGCAGTCTGGAGAAATTCATGGGATATAGGCATGATGCTCAATTCCTTTGGACGTGGAACCTGGGTGTGGCTTTTGTTAACTGCATCAGCAGAAGACATTGTACTAAGATGAAGTAAAGAGCAGAATAAATCATGTTTCTAGGTCTGTTGAACTTTTCTTTACAGCCTATATAGATAATGTGGTGAATAAGCCACTGGTGTGGCACAATTAGGCAACGCGGCACAGGTAACAGTTTCTGATACCTGATGAATCAGTTACTCTCTCTTTTGCTGTGCATGCCAATGAACACAGAGCCCTTGCACCATGGTCCCCTCTCCCTGCAGGAGCTGAGCCACTGAACAAGCCAAGCCTTCCTGGCTCTTCCTGCCATGCTCCTCTTTCACACATGCCATGAGACAGCTGAGAAGTGCCCAAATTTGCTTCGATCTGCAGTTTCCCTCTAAGCAGTATTAAGTAGCTCAGGGCATTGCTCTCCCTTCATTTCTCCCATCCCGAATTTATGCTTTTTAACTGTCCATTTCCAGTTAGCTCTCACGTCTGTGATCTGGTCTTTCTTTTTTCCTAGCAAGAATGGGCAAAATTGGAAGTGATTACCCACAGTTAAAAGTGTGGTCTGACTGTGAAAGCCCTCAGCTGTTTAAGATAGAGCAGGCTCACACTCAAGAGCTTTAACTAAATATTTGCTTATAGTACTTAACCAAGTGTCCCAGCTCAAGTGCAGGAGTGCAGCAGTGTGTGAAATTCCCTGGGTCGCCTTATGTGGGTGTAGGGGCTGAGTGATCCCTGTGGTCCTACCCTGGAAATCCCTTAATCCAGAGCCTGCACTGCTGGCCTGCTGCAGAGCAGGGCTGCCTAAAGCAGTTGGCTCATCCTGCATCACTCAGGGCATGTGGTGCGGGGGGACATGTAAGCCTCCAAAAAGAGGTGATTCCAGAGCTGTTGCCAAACCTGGAGTGCTGCTCTCACTTTAATACTCTACTGAACTTTTCTGCTGGGCTTTATCAAGGAGCCATACGAGACAGTGGCACTGTGTGAGCTGGAATTGTGCTTAATGGGAGATTTTTCACCGGGGAATGTTTGATGCCTTTTGACAGAAATTGCTTTATCTCTGTTTTGCAGAAACTGGTTCAGAAGACATTGACATCCTTCCTAATGGACTGGCTTTCATCAGCTCCGTAAGTATCCCTGTCTGTGCAGGCCTAGGCTCTGCCTGATCTGCGGAGGCAATAGGTGAAGCCTTCAAGATGGGCCATTTTCCTATGAGCCTGGATGTCAGCCTAGGCCTGAGTTGTGTTCACCAGTGTTTCCTCACTTGAGCAAGTGCACTTCTCAACACAACGGTGCTGGCTGCCGATCTCACACGTGTATCCCATTGCACTTGCATAACCTTGAATTTCTTTTATGCTGCTTACTTGAAATGTTGAAATGTAAAACCCGTCCCTTGTAGAAGAGGTGTGCTAACTCCTTGTCATCTTAAAATCAAAACAAAAGCAACACCACAGATTTTGTGTGGTGATTTTGTTGTTTCTGGTTGATAGATTTTTTGCTTCTAGGCTCCCCACTCTCAAGCTTCTCTCTGTAATCAGGAAGAGAGGCCTACAAATTATTTTCTAAGACAAAAGCTGGTTTTTCTTTTTCATTTATGTGCTCTGGGCACGTCTGAAAGTCTGTGTCAGAAGTGTGAGCTGCCCCAGCCCTGCCCCTCACCATGACTTTACCACGTTTCTGTTGGATGCACTTGGCTGTGCTGGTCTTCCAGTTTGTCCCCCCTAGAGCATCTTTTCATAGGGTGGTTTGAAGCACAGGGAGAGCCTGGACAAACTGTGCTGTCCCAGCGTGGTTGGGCAAAGGCTTGGGGTTTTGTTGTGTCCTGGTGCAGCAGTCTGAGCCCTGTACCTGGGGCTCTGCTCAGTGCTGGTCCTTGGAAACACCAAGGCCTGTGCAGGGATGCTTGGCATGGTGTTATGGCACCATGGTGGGTCTGGTGGCACTTTGATGGTGGCTGTAGGATGCAAAGAGCTTGGAGGAGCAGCAGAGCTGTCCCATTCTCACCTGGGTAGGACAGAAGGTGAGCCAGCACAGGTTAGAAGGCCTTGTCCCATACAGCATTTGGCCCAAGGCCCAGCTTGCTTCCTCTGTTCCATGGCCTCAGGACTCACACTCACCAGGTACAGCAGAGCCTGGCCCCCTGCTGCATTGCAGCTGTAGCAATAGTCAAACCTGGTATGTGCTTGCAGACTCTAACAGGGCTCCAGCATTTACAGTCATGCTGTGTTCCTCTTACCTTTCAGCCATAAATGATCTTATATTTTGGTTTTACAGGGTCTGAAATACCCAGGATTGAAGAGCTTTGCACCGGACAAGCCAGGTGAAATTTTTTTGATGGATTTGAATGAAAAAAAGCCCAAAGCATCTGAACTGAGAATCAGCCGTGGGTTTGATTTGGGGTCATTTAACCCTCATGGGATCAGCACTTACATAGACAAAGGTAAGGAAACTTCAGTTCATGATGGTCGTAAACCTCACCCTAAGGGCTACAAGCAGAAATCTCTTGCATTGTACCCCCAGAAACCAACACACCATGGGAGGGAGAGAAAATAGTTTTCAGCCATTTGGTCTTTTGAGGTTTCTTTTCTAAAAGTTGGCTGCTGAACCAAATGCCTTTGCACATGGTCTCAAACTGTCCAAGACCGAAAGATGCCCTCTGTATTGAAAGGAAAGAAAGCATGGGAGGTGTCTGAAAAGTTGAAAGCCACGTAAGGTTAATCTTGCCAGTTTACATCTGTCACTCTTGGCTTCAAGGGTCTCCAGGAGACACGTCCTTCACTGATCAGCCATGTCCAGGCAGCAGGGAGGCAGTGAGTGCTCCCCTGTGGCTGTCCATGACCACCCCTCTGTGCTGACCTCCCCCTCTCTTCCCCTGTTGTTTCACTGGAGCTTTTAGCAAGGCAAATAGAATATGTCAAAGAGACCCATTCCTGCAGCCTCACCTGCTCCCCAAGGCAGGCGACCTTTAAGAGAAGTTCCATTGGAGAAATTGATGGTGGCTAGTTAAGGGTCTCACCAACACAGCTGGGTAAAGGTACTGCAGTATTACAGAGTGAAAGAGAAGGCTTGACTACAGCTTTCTCAGGCAACGTGGTAAGTAAACCTAAGGGACCAAATTTGCTGGGGTTCCATCCCTCCTTCCTAGCCAACTGTGGCTATATTTCATACAACCAGCCACTGCAAGGCATCAGACTGCAAAATCCAATGGCCTGGGCACAAATAAAATGCCCTTACTTTATTTCCATCGTGGTAGAAACAGTAAAATTCTCACTTACATTTCCATGTCAGTGGGTAGATGGAGATCTGGATCCAGTTGCATTGGATCCTGCATTGGTTCGGTACACATTCTGCTTCTGAATAGCCAGGAGGGAAATGCACTAAACCCCAAACTGTTCCACCCTACTGTTGTAGAGATCTAATGCAATCCAGCTTTTTCCTTTTCCTTCTTTTAAGATGACACCGTGTACCTCTTTGTTGTGAATCATCCACATCAGAAGAGCACAGTAGAATTGTTCAAATTTATGGAAGATGACAATTCTCTCGTACATCTGAAAACCATTCGACACGACCTTCTGACGAGGTATTGGAGCCAAATGGAGTCTTTCCCCAAAACAAGCTTTTTATTTTGGTAAAATCCAAAGTCAGGTGTTTTTGGTTTCAGCAACATGACTGTAAGATAAAGGTAGCCTGAAAGATAAAGCTCTCACAACTCCTACTGGTTTTCTGGTTTCCAGCTGAATGTAATCAAAAAGAGAAACATTTCCATGGTCTCGTGAGCAGGTAGCCAGATTTCTGGTTGATGTCCTACAGTCCTGTTCAGCTTTCAGCACTGCTTAATTCTGGTGCTTAAAAATAGAAGTGAAAAGGGAGGCTCTAAACAACACAGTGATTGTTAAAGTTGTGATTTGAGGTAAAAGCTGTCGCTGCAGCCCCTTTGTGACCACGGAGTGGCTGTGTCCTGGCTGGGTTCTGTGCAGTCTTATGGTGCTTCTTCATAGCCCCCATTTTGTTCTTTTCTTTCTTCCTCTCTTTTCTTTTCCAGTGTGAATGATGTAGTGGCTGTGGGGCCCGACAGCTTCTACGCTACCAATGATCACTACTTCACTGACTTCATCTTGATGTTCTTGGAAATGTACTTGGGTTTAACTTGGTCAAATGTGGTTTACTACAGTCCAAAAGAAGTGAAAGAAGTAGCAGCTGGGTTTTATTCAGCCAATGGCATTAACATTTCACCCGACAAAAAGTAAGTTTCTTCTTGCCTCAGATTTTATTCAACAACACATGAGAATCCCCAGATCCTAGTTTGGACACATGGGACACTGTGTGATCAGTGGCTGTCCTGGCTCATGTGAGGCAAGATGCAACCTGTAAAGCATAAGTGATGCAATGGGTTTGTAGGACAGAAATCAAATGTCTTTGTCTTTAGCTGCAGGCAACGTTTATTGATCTGTATGGTGGTTTACACCAAATCAGAGCAAAAGACCGTTGCATTCTGACCAGCTGGTATGGAAAGTTGTGTACATTGTTCCCAAAGATTAATGGGGCAGACTTGCTGAAAGTGAGGAAGGCTGTACAGTCCTATGGCCTGAAGCCCCCTGTTAAGCCTGTAGTGTGGTTTAGACAAGTGAACTCAAATTTATTAGAAAAGGAAAAGAAAAGTAGATTTGGAGATATAACCCTTCAAGTCCTGCCTCAGTGCCTTAATAGAAGAACTGGCACAGTGTGGAGCTGTGTCTTAGTGGGCTCAGTGCTCTCTGGCCTGCTTGACATTTCTATTACTGCATCAGGACCATAAGGTGGAATTCCTTGCAGGAAGGGCTGGGCTTACACAAGAGGAACTGGCTGGTTTTGGTGTCTGCTTACTTGTGCACATTGCTAAGAGGCGCTTTCTTTTGAAGGTACATCTATATTGCAGATATATTTGATCATAACATCCATGTTATGGAAAAGCACGCTGACTGGAATTTAACCCACGTGAAGGTAAGGTGCTGCAGTTCCAAAAAAGGAGGTAGATATGAATTTTGTACAGAGAAGTCCCTCTGATGCTTCGTCTTTTAACCTACTCATGTACGACATTCCGGTTGGAATGGCTCTTGGATGATGATCTTTAAGGTCTTTTCCAACCCGAGCAATTCTATGAATCTATGATTCCTCCTCCTTGTAGAGCTGTGGGTTCTACCAGCAGGTCCCACCAGCAGAGAGGGATCTTGCAGGGGATTCTGCTCCAGGCAGCCTGGGTGCGTCCTCAGAGAACAGAAGTGACCAACACGAGCATTGCAGATGATGGAAAAATCTCAGAGCAGGCTCATGGATGGCATGGAGGAGGGGATAAAGTGCAGCCAGGGAAGAAGAGATTGTTGAGGGAGAAAATAGTGTAACACAGTCAGACTGGGTTATGTGAGATGAGAGTCTTGGATAGGTCTCATTTATGACTGAAAACAAGACAGTCTTATATTTTACTTCCAGGGCTTCTGCCAGCTTTAACAACTCTCTTATTCTCTCCCTGTGTTGGGCAGACGCTGCAGCTGGATACTCTTGCCGATAACTTGTCTGTCGATCCTGACACTGGAGATATCTGGACAGGATGTCACCCTAATGGGATGAAGCTATTGTACGACGACCCAAATAACCCTCCTGCCTCTGAGGTACCTTTTAGAAGATGTCTGTGGGCTACCTCTGTTCCAGGAATTGCCATTGTCCAAACTGTCCTGGTATAACTTAGCTATGGGTTACAGAGAAAAGTGCTGGGACAGCCTCTGTGATGGCAAAGACTGTGCTGGCTCCTAACTGAGAGCTTCCGCTCTTACCTGGGAAACCTGAGTAGCACGTACTCAGTTTACAAACACCTATTTGGATCCTTAGGAGACAGCTGAATCATTCTCACATAGGAGTTCAGTCATCCCAGACTCCTTAGGCTGCTTTCTGTGCAGCTGTAGCTGAGCAATCAGATTTTGATGGACTGCATTGATTACTGAGCCGGAACCCCTCTGCCAAACCAAACCAAAGCTGAGCACAGAGCAGGGCCAGGAGCACTCTCAAAGGGGCCATGCCTGCAGGCACAGTCCATCAGCAGGTGACTCCATCCTGACGTGCCCTCTGCCCGCAGTACATTTCAGTTCCCGTGTCTCTGGCAGGTCCTACGCATCCAGAACATCCTGGCGGAGCAGCCCACGGTGACGCGTGTCTATGCTGAGAATGGCACCGTGCTGCAGGGGACCTCGGTGGCAACAGTCTACAATGGGAAACTGCTCATCGGCACTGTCTTCCACAGAGCCCTGTACTGCGAGCTATAGCCGCCCTGGTAAGGCCTGCTGTGGGATTGAACTCCTGGTGGGCTCACCCAGTTTCTTCTAGGTTTAGTAAGGACGGGACTGCTCCTATTAAAGCTGACCAGTGCCATGGGAATGCGTTCTTGCCTCCTCTCCAAATGAGTTTTATGATGTTGTAAAGGAAGTGGCTGCACCAAAGAGAGGCTGGGCTACTTACCCCCTTGTGATTAGCCACCAGGTCCTGTGCTGGCTTTTTAACATAATTAACTGGAGAACCAGTGAGTCGTAGAACCATAGCACAGCTTGTGTTGGAAGGCACCTTAAAGGCCCTCCAGTTCCAACCCCCATGCCATGGACAGGGCAGCCACCCCCCAGCCCAGGCTGCCCCTATTCGACCTGACCTTGAGCACCTCCAGAGATGGGGCTCCCACAGCTCTCTGGGCAGCTGTGCCACTTCAGGCTTGTGTCACTATTTGTTCTCACTATTTGTTCTGCAGCAGATTAAGTGCTCTGTAATAAAGAGATCACATCCTGAAGCAGGGCGGCTAACACAGCTGAAGCGGTCCCTGTGCTGGGACTGCATTTACTTTGTGGCTGTCTAACAGCCAGCATTTCCCTCAGCATTGTTATGACCAAAGACAGACTTCAGCTTTGCCAGCAGTGAGGAGCATCTCCAGGTGTAAATCCACAAATTGCTTGTCACACTCCTTCTGTTTTGGGCTATTCAGAAAATGAGGAATGTGTTCCCTCATGGCTGTTATTTTAACTATTCCCTTGCAGCAGGTTTTGTAGCGGCCTGCCTGCAGGTAGAGGCACAGCAAGGACATGAGCGTAACAGCTCCAGTTGCAGGATGCTGCTGAGCAGACACATTTTACGTGTCAGTTCTGGACTTCCAGCCACTTCATGCTTCAGCGCACCTGTTTTAATTAAGTTCATCTTGTTTATGGGCTGGGGCTGTTCTTACACCCTGCGGGTGGTGGTTGTGTCAGTGGAAGGAAGCATCGGTGATGTGGCTGCTGGGCAGCCCAGCCGAGGCCCCAAGGCTTCCCATCCTGTGCTGAGCACCTGCCCTGAGCGAATCCACCAAGGGATGACAGAGCGGGCACTCTGGGTGCCCTTCCCTAATGCAATGCTTTACTACTAGAGAATCAATAAAGAAAAAAGATATATTACTGTGCTCAGCAGGTGAACTGCTGTACCTTCAATGTGTGAAATGCCTGTTATGGCTGAACTACACTTCAGTATAAAATGGGAAAGTGGCTTTTAGAATGACAAATGTTGACCAGCATCAGTGCGAGGGCAGCAAAGCACTGCGTGCTGCGTTCCAGCCGCTTACCAAGAAAAAAGGGCCAAGAAAAAACACTCATTCTCTTTCCTCACCCTGTATATATTTACATTTACTATTTTTTGCATCATTGCAGACTGTAAATGAGATCTGCCCGAGGCCCAAGAGCAACACATTGGCCACCAGCTGGGATCAGAACAATGTAGAAGGAAGGAGAGGACAAGAGCCGTGCTTACAATTTATTACTTCCTCTGGAGTGACCAACGACCGGGCAGGAAAGTGAGGACTCGATACAAATTCTAATAAAGATTCAGGATTTCTCATTTTATTGCATTCGTTGTCTAACAACAATAATACTCATTGGCAAGAAATTTATTTACACTAACAAATTAACTTCAAACCACGAGGCTTTGTTGTTCATATTTAAACTGTAAGAAAACAAAGGGCCACCATCATGTTTTGTTTTGATGTCTCCGAATAACTAAACATTAAAGAAAATCACCTGGGGGAAAACTCAACGACCTAGAGAAGTTGCTATTGACTAAAGCACGAGGGGACAAGCTCAGACATGGCACTACCGCGTCCTTCATGCAGATGGTTGGACAGCAAGATGTACAAACAGAAAGCTCAGGGTTAAACATGCACTTCATATACATTTGACCTCTTGAAAAAACAACCGAAAAAAGGGAAAAAAATCTGAAGCGCAACCACCTCTTCAACCATATAAAAAGGAACGATGTTACGAAGCCGATTTTTACAGTGAGCACAGTGCATTTGAGTCTTTTAGCTGCCTGGTCTTCTAGCCGTACGTACACCGCTGGGTGAGCACTGCAGCGTGGTCGGGAGATACAAAAGCAGCAATTCAGACACTACGTGTGCGCGGGGAAGTCTGTGGGCAGAGGAGCCATCCACGGTCAGCGGTGACCCTGGGGAAGTCACTCACAGCCCGCTCAGCAATGAGCTGCCCAAAGAGCTCCAGCACGGATCGGGCTTATCAAGAATGAGAACGGGCTTTTCTGCCCAGAATACCAACAATGTGGTGCACCAACACCACCAGCCTTCCCCCAGCTACAAACCAGCACAAGGACAACACGCAGGAAGACCTATGGAAAAACACTCTGGGTTTTAACAGAACTTTTAACACCTTGGGAGCCATAGAATACACAAGGCCCTGCAAGCAGAGCAAAGCCGATGTGCCGGCTCCATGCCCACAGCTCTGCAGCAGCCCACCCGCTGCTGCTGAGCAGAGGTGCTGAGGCACACACACACCCATGTGCACAGACACTTCCGTGTGCACAGACACACAGACCCACGCCTGCTCATTTCAAGAGGACCCCAAAAAGGCCACAAGTCACTTGGCCTCTTCATTTCCAGAAAGACTGAGCCACTTTGTTACTTTCTGCTGTTAACAAACCCCAAATGGACCCATCCAATCGCCCCCTGCACTCAACTGTTGAAGACTCCCAAGTTCATTAAGCATGTGCCTGCTTTTATCATATTCTTTTTCAGTGTTCTGGCTCACGGCTTTGATTTCCTGAGGCTTTAAATGAGGGAAGCATGGGAGGAGGAAATTGCTACAAAGGGTCCAGCCTCTCTGCCACTTGGTTGGATGACATGGAAGGGGAAGAGGCCACACCTCAAAAAAGCAAAATCATGTTTTGTTTTCTCTCAGACAGCAGTTTTCCGCTCTAAACATGTGGCTAAATAATTAAGACATGACTTAATTCCTGCAAAATTCCCTTAAACTTCGGCACTGAGGAATAGCACAGAGCACACTGCAGAGCCTTAAGACCCACAGCAGGCTATGTGCAGGGCTTTCCTTTTGCTGTTCAGTGCGGGGATGCAGTATCCTTGCAGCAGACCAGCATCATGGCACAATCATGCCTTTGCAAAAAGAATCAAATCCAACAAGATTTGCATATGCTGAGATACAAATATCACCTAATTCTGTTCAGTTTCTCAGTACTGACTGCTGGTCTGCTACACAACTGTAGCCCATGAGCTAGAACAGGCTTTGCCAACAGCGAGCACCACCACTCCTGCTGGGACCACTGGGTGAGGTACAAGAATGATGCAAAGGTGGGTTACAGGCACTCCTGCAGGTGAGCCAAGAGAAAGTCTTTCCAGTCATTTAGCGTGGAGTTATGTGTTTCTTATTACACACACACACAAAGAAAACCATTGGTCTGACTTAGCATTGGTTTACAGGAAATTTAAGTTCACAACAATGAGACAACTTCATCTTCTGTTTCATAGGTGCCGTTACACAATAAAAGGGGAAGAAATCCAACACAACCTTAAACATCCCATAGAGCAGCAACAGAGGTTTCAGACTGCACCTCTCTTCATGTCGGTAGTCCAGTGACATTTCTCTGTGTCCCCAAAGTGTGAGCATAATAAAAGGAACCACATAAATCTCTTTTGTCACAGAAAGAGGAGCAAACTGCTGACATTGCTCAGCTTGTTCTGTTTCCACGTGTTGATCAATGTGTATTTTATGGTTTTATTTTAAATGTAAGCTACTGCTTTCTAATTTCTGTTTTTTTTTTTTGTTGTTGTTTTTTAATTGGAGACTAACAAAGTAACGTTACCACAAAGCGATCAAAAACACAAATACTATAAGGATTTCAGTAGGTCGAATTAGTTATTCTGTAGAGGAAGGACTTGATTTACAAAGAGATTAACGAGGCACTTTTCTAAGCTGCAAGAATGAAAACTCAATGTATAATGCCAAGCAGCCTGCTCAGGTTCTTAGGAACACAGACAACATAAAGCAGGGACACCACCTCAGATTACTGCATACAACTACTTAAACGTTACTGTAATGTAAACATAATTTAAAATCATCAAATGCATTTCATCAACATCATATTTAAAATACGAAATTTCCAGTTTCTTCCAGACAATTTCTCTCACTTGGGTATAAATTCATAACCTCCTAATGTGACAGAATGCTACTTATATCAGGCTGTTAAAACTCTTTTGTGTTTTTTTTCCAACAGAAAGTGCACAAATATTCACTCCCATGTGGAACTCTTGTTAGCATGTCCATTTTTGCCTGTGGTCTATCTCAAGAAAAACATCAGAAGCCATTAGAAATATTAGAAAGCATCTCTGATGGTAGTTTTGTTCTTCTGTTCGAGTAAAATATATGTCAGAAACTTGTAGAAATTGGATTTGGAAGCAAAAACTAAGGTAAGACTAAGTAGATATGCTGTGTAGGAGCTTTGAATGCAGTAGGCTCTGTCAGTGTACAGACCATTCTACACATCATAGAAATGATTACGATCAAAGACATTTAACTCTAAACATTGCGCCCCAACTGTTTTAGATCTGAATTTCAGAGAACTCGACAGGCAAATCTGACCGTCATAAAGTACAGAGCAGGAGAGAAGCCAAGCCAAACTAAAACAAACGTTTTCTTCCAAACAATTCAACGTTGGCAAATTTAAAGTTCCAGTTTATACCTTTGCGTTGACATCTTTAACAATTTCCATGGTAGCATGACCGGCCAGATGAAGGCTGCAACTTCCAGGATGCACAAACAGGAAGTGATGTTTCTCAAATACAAACGCTGCTGCATAGTTAGCTCTGACTAAAAGCAGTAAGGTTACACCTCCAGTTTCTTGTGGTGGGTATTTGCCATTTGTCTTTTCATTCTCCTGAATATTTTAACACCGCTCTTAAGAGTTGGTAACATCACCTGGTGCGAGTTACGCTCTGCTTCTGTCACAGTCAAAACTATTCAGCAGGCTTCGCCAATGGACTCAACAGGCTGGGAGAACAGGAACCTCTGGCATACGTAACAAGACTACTGTTAAACCAGCCAAACGTTCTGCAGCCCATGCCTAAAAATTCAGGTTTTAGTTGAGACGTTCTTTAAACACATCAATCAAAACAGTTATTAATACATGGCAGCTTTGGATTTGGTAACCTTCAACTCCAAGGCAGCACTGATCTTAGAAGCAACGTACTGAATTCAATCCTAACCAGAATCCCTCTTCTTCCTCTGCTTAAAGTGCACTTCTGTAAAAACTGAAAGTCTTCAGCAGACTCGACTTTGATAATCGATTCCAATGACAGCTTCATAACGGCACAGCACAAAACATACACTTCCAATGCTTACTGGGGAACGCATCTGAATATGTGTTTTTCTTGGAAAAAAGTACAAAACAAAACAAAACAAGCCCAGTTTCCTGTTCAAAATACATGAAAAAGAAAGCAGAGTGTGCTATAAGAAAGTTACCTATGCACTGGGAGCACAAAGAAATTTGTACAGATCTATATGCTGTGCTCTAGATAGAAATGCATCCTTGCTCAGATATCTAAAGGATAAATGTTATCCTCAGATTTCTGTGTAAACCCACATAATCGTTTAAGGCTTTGCCTCCTTCCTGGATTAACTAATGTACAGTTAACAGAAAGAGTTCCACCTCCTGTCTTTTACCCAGGGGGGGATATCCACTCTCCTGTCTTTATCTCCAGTGTATATTAAGAAGTCATGGAACAGTTGTGTTTCCAGAGCAGTGTCACCTCAACGTACTGATGCAAGACAAAACTTACTCCAGTAGATGGAAGTGAGTATCAAAACACTGCAGAGAAGCGGAAATTCCAGTTAGAAAGTTAAGTAAGTCATCTCCTTTCAGACAGAGAAAACTCCTTTTACTCAGATGAATAAGTGTTCACCAATCACTTTGACTGGCCATCGTGTTCAGAAGAGGTGAAGCAATGGACCATGCTCCTCAGCATCATGCTGGTTACTGAAGTGACCGAACACACAGAGCTCAAAAGAAAAGAGTAGGCTGGGAAGGAAACACTGCCACACAAATATGAAATCTTTTAGCTTTCAACAACAACAAAACAAACCGAGGGGCTGGGGCTGTTCAACATGGCAACAACAACGAGCGAGAACTGGATATGCAGGAAAATAAAACTACACGAGATAAGTTCCCCGGTCATTCTATTTATAGCTCCATTTCTCTGTACACACTCATGTGTAATGAACGCGAGAAAGCTGAAGGGGCACCAGAGCGGGCGTGAGTTTCTCTTCCCTCGAAGTGCCTCCACATTACAAACTTAGCAGCATTTCTGCTTATCACTGCTCATTAGTGCCCTCTGTTGCTTCTGATGAAGACTTGTCTGTTTTCTTCGATTTCCTCTGCAGCTGCTCCTGTTCCTTCTTCCGAAGCTTTTCCCTTTGCTTTTCCATTTTCTCTTGGGCTTTGCGAGCTTTCTCCAGGGATGCTTTCATTTCCTTTAGCTTTTTTTTAACGATCGCCCTGTCCTGGGATGACGTCATACCAAGAGCCTGAGATAGGGAAAATAACATTTAAACAGATTTTCAGATGGTTTAATCTATCATCAATTCTTTCTATTTTTTATATCCTGATAAAAACTCTTCTCAGATCACAACTAAACAAATTGGTGATACTGACTACCAAAGTCAAATTTTAATAACATTTTACAGTTCTGAACTAGTTTCCATCCTTTCCACTTACAGAATATTAAGGGAGAACTCACTGTAACCAAAGTTCTACTATATTCATTTCACGGAGGCAACGAAATTTGCCTGAGGCCACCTAAGTCTACAAAGAACAAGACTCCCCAATTCTCACTGCTGTTTCTTAGTCAAAAGTGCCCTTGCTGTCTTCCAAACTTTTTGGTGAAATTTCAGGAAGGAAATGCTGAACTTTGACATTCATATTTGCTGAGCCTCCCCCAACTCCTTCTTATAATTATTTTTTATAAAACTGGGCTCATACTTTCACTGCGTGAGCCAATGCATACTTATACATCAGAACTGTATTTAATTCTATCACAGTACAATTGGTGTCCAGCTTTTGACTCCAGTATCACAGTATTCAATTTTATAGTTGCTACTTCTGGTGTATTTTTATTTACAATCTTCTATGAATCGCCCTGTTGTAAAACAGAGCTGGATGAGAAATGTGTGCATGCAAATACCACTTGCATATGGTCCTTTATGATTTATGCAGTAAATACAGGTACACTATACCTACACAGAGTCTTCACAAAGCAATTTCCCTCTGTTTCTGAAGCCACTGAACTTAAGTAAGTGCACACAAGAATTTCTCTGAATGCTGCTGCGACTTTCTACTCTGTGCATGTTGCTCAAGTCTATCATCATTCCACACACAGAAGCCCTCTGTTTTCTGGCAGAATTCTTCATTCCTTGATCTCAAGTGACAACAAATAAGACGGTTAACCTCGCATTCCACTCCATCAGTTACCTTAAGCTTACTCCCATCCAGTTGAAGGAGATGCTCCCCATTAATGTTTTGGGCGCTGAATTCAGAAACGTACTGTTCAAGGTTCAGGCTCATTAACCAGTGGGAAACCTGCTGTACGCTCCACTCCTGAACAGCCCGGTTCTGGCACTGGCTGTGTTTTGGAGACTGTCCATCATCGAGGATCTGTGACAAAAACGGACCGTCTTATTATTAAAAGGGTAACACTGACCAGCAGCAACATATTTCTGCACAAACCAGCAGTGTCAGAACTGAGGTACCCCTACCGCCCTTATACTACTGTAACAACAAATTAACAGCGCTGCATTACATCTGTATCTAACCAGGTACCTAAGAATTGATGCAAGGTACATAACAAGATTCTATTTATAAACAGGAGAAAGGAACTGGCACTTCTTTTAATCCAAATGGGTTGAAATGGCCAGGTGGCACAGATCTAAGCAAATGAAGCTCCCACTCCCTCACAAGATCTTTATCCTTCAAGTTACAAGGCTTATAATGAATAAAGTGTATTCTGCAATCCACTTCCCAGGTACATTCATTGATCTTTATTGTGTATTTAAGCTGCAAAACAAGAAATTTAACAAAAAAAAACCCAAACAAATCAACATAAAAGACCTCACAAAAACCATTCAGAAATTCAAAGTGGTGACACCAAACAGCCAGCGAGGCTGATGTTACCAATAGAAGACTATGAGATGACACAGGAACAGTAAGGAACACACAGCAATCCCACAGCCTCCGCCCAGCTCTCCACACATTGTGCTGCCCAGGAGAAGAGCACAAAAAACACCAGGAGGGGCAGGTGGGCCTTCAGCTGCTTCAGCCCTCAGTGTCCTCTCTGCCACTTCCTTCCACCCAAGGGAAAGCTGGTGGGGCTTGAAACAAAAGCCACTCTGTGGAAATCCCGGCCAGCACAGCAGCTGCTAGAGGCTGCTGCAGCTGTCTGCTGTTTGAACAGCTTTACCGCTGGGTTAGATGATGCTGGGAGCTCTTTCAGCCTCTGGCCATCCATTTCTCAGGGATGGGGAAAAGACAGTTCAAGCACAATCTTTTCCTTCTCCAGCAGCCAGCAGAACCTCAGTGCAGCTGATGCTCGGCCTGGTCGGTGTGCTCTGGCACTGGCCCTCCTCCCCCTTCCAAAATACCACAAAAGCTGCAATTTGCCATGGCCTCGAAAGGAGAGGGGAGCTGAAGACAAGGCAGGAGGAGCCAGTGACAACTGTGTGTTGCGCTCGAACAAGGGGAGTTGCCACACAACACAGTGAAACAAGAAGTGCAAAACTGCAAATGAGACAGTACATTGCCACGCGATGGTCACACAGTTCACCACAACAGCACACTGGTATCTCACCTCATCATCAATCATATCCAGGCTCTGAGTGAGGGAGCAACAAAGAAATGGGAAAGAAAAGCATTATAGAAACAAAATACAGAACATGTAACAGCATGTAAAAGTTCGGGCAAGGGTAGCACCAAGATTTGCAAACAGATAAGGCTACTCAAAAAACAGAGAGATTTCTTTGAAAAAAAAAATTACTTCCAGAAAAAGAGAAGTTATGTTGAAAGCTCAGCACACACAGGATTTGGCAGCTAAGCCAGAGATTGTGCCAGTGAAGCCCTGTAAGCTCCTGGTCTTGGCACACTGGAACCAGTGGGACCTTGCCTGATGGCTTCAATTGCAAGAGCAAAAACAACTTAGAGGACAAGAGACCACAGGGTTCCCTCTCTACCCTTTCTTCTCATTCTCCTTCAAATAATTACATGAGGTCTGCCCAAGAACCATGAGTGAGAGAACTCTCACAGCAATGCACTCTATCAGGTTCAAGAGGCAACCTCGACATGCCTGGGTGCAACTCAGTACAATACAGAGTACAGAGAAAACCTGTTCATTTTTACAGACATGCTCAAGCATGGAATTTTAGAAGTGTCCAAGTAGAAAGAAGCCAAATGAAAGCATCTTCCAACTCCTAGCTCTGCTTAGTTACAGTGGGAACAGGGCGATGTCACAATAAAATGTTTGATAAAACGGGAAGGAAAATGATAAAACAATGAAAAGTATTATTAAGATAGTATAAATACTAAACAAAGTATAAATGATCTCTTTACTGTTCTCAGTAATTTACAGTATGTGCAGTCTCCTATCTACTACTCTTCTGTTTCTTCTAAATGTTTACCCCTTCTAATCTGCAGTAAGTAACGGCTAAAGAACGACTGGCTTTGCAGACTTCCATTCTGGCAAACAGGGTTGGCATGGAATGACTCTCATTCTTTAAACCTGTGCAAGATGTGACAGCAGTAATAACACAAGCTTGTCACTGAAAAAAAAAGGAAGCCACAGATTCTTGAGGTTCCTCCTCTCTAAAAAAAAACCCCTGGCTCAAACCTCAAGTGAAAAATACAAAGTTCTTACTCAGCGTTTCTAAGAGGACAAATATATGGGTTTCCTGAGTGCACAGGAGGTACAGTAAGCTGTTAAACCGTGCAGCTTCACTGACAATTGAGCCAAACAACAAGAATCTTAGAAATGCGTTTTCAATATATTATATTCCACTTAATTCTGCTGCTAATTCATGGGGTTGGGAATGCTTTTTCACATTATCACAGGTCAAAAGCCACCTGGTTGAAGAATCAAACTCAAAATCCACTGTGTATGTGCAAAGCAAGCACAAAGAATGCAAACTGGATTGACACATACACACTCTAATCACTATATACACACTGAGGTACAGAATAAACAATAACTGCATGTACAGGTCATTATTATTTTAATACATCATGGTAAAAATAGTCTAGGTGCAGGTGCTTTACATTTCAACCATGTTTATCTAATTACCCTGCATCTTTATCATCTCAAAACTGTCTCAATTATGTCTATTTTAGTGCATGTATACATAGGTCCACACGTACACATACAGAACGCAGGAACAGTGTACTGAAATGCATGAGGATAGAGCAGCTCTTAAGAAACCAGCTGCATTTAACAACAATGCGTAACAATCCTACAGTAATACCATAGGCCAGCTGTTTAAAATAATTATTATATGAACAATAAAAATGAAAATACTAAAGCCAAGATTAATTCATTTACTTCTCCCTTTATACTGCCTAAAACCATCCCTTCATTGCTTGAGTCATTATCAAGATAAATGCTGTGGGAGAAAGAAGACAATCATCTCCCACCTTAAACAATTGCAGCAACATACCTCATCTGATGATAGTGCTAAGGAGTGTGAGAAACCTGGGGTTTTGGGTTCTGCTCCTAAACCACTCAAATCAGCTGAACTTGTGCTGCTGGGACTGAAGTCATCGTTGAACGTGAAATTCTGTAGGGAAAAAAGATAATTTAGAATAAACAAATGATCTCAAATGTGCATCTAAAAGGGAAACTGCTTTTCTGTCTTCCAGGTTGGCACAGTTCAGGAGTGATTTCAATCGCTTACCAACCAGTTAAAATACACACGAGGAAGCTTAATCTTTTGTACTGCTAATGATTAATAGAACATGCTATATGCTTTACCACTGCGTGCCTCAAGAGACTGCTCTGCCAGCTTAATGCCTCAGTAAGTAGCAAAGTGGTGTGAAAGCAATTCATAGACTTGCACTTAGGGTATCAGATATCATCATGGAGCTAAGTTATTGCTTCCACTGGTTGATCAATAACACGCTACTGTCCTTCATATCTTTAGGACAAGCATAGCAGTAGTACAAAGAATAGGACAGAGGATTAATCGGCAGAGGGAAGTGAAAACTGCTATTAAAAGAGCAGGGAGAACATCTCGTGAACTCATTCCTGATTCCTCCCTATTCTTCTAGAAAAAATGAAGTTGAAAGCAAAAGATACATTTGGATGCTGAATGTTAATTAGTGAAGTAATAACCACAAAACAAAGATATTTTTTTTTTCCCCTAGGAACTTAATATCAAGCATCGCATCTTCTAGCAAAGAATAGCAGGAGTATACGCCTTTTTCCAGGAATGCAGCAAAGTGATCACTAGAAGAATACAAAAATTAACACTTTAAAGTGGAAAAGCTGGATTTGAGAACCACAACAACTGAAATCTAAAACAAGTCACCATGAAATTTCACTTCAGTTGAATAGACAGCTGACAATACAGGGACATTTGTTAACTCTTTCTTGACCTCCAATTTCTCCTCTATCATCTAAATAAGTAACAAGTTTGATCCACCTCTGTCATTCAGTTTTTAAAACTGGATCCAAACATCGAAACCAAAAAGAACAATAAAAGAAGTTATTCTTTTATGCCCCTTCTCCCCAAATCTGATGTATTTTCTCTGATAACAATAAGTCTTCTAAGAACAACAAGTGTTGGTCCTCGTGACGTCTGATGGTATTCCAACTAAATAGAGGCATTGCGCTGCTAAATAGCAGCATAGACACAGGAAATTTCAGAGCTTGCAAACTTAACAGAGGACAAAAAACAATCGAGAAGCCCTGCTGTTCAGTTTTCTCATACCTACTTTCAGAATTAACGTCCTGCTTTTTTCATCTCCTTACAGAGGACAAGAAAATCTGAACACTTTGAGCCTGCATGGCATCCTCAGGCCAGGAGTTCAACAGCTCCACCTCCTGCTCTATGAAGAACACCTTTTTCCTCCCAGCTATTCTAATTTTTATTTCACCTCTCTTTTGTGTATGTTTCACATTTATGATTAGCTTCAGCCTTTTTCATTGTCTATGGGAAACACACAAGATAGCCGAGGCCTGCTAATAATACTAATAATGGGAGAGCAGGACAAAGGAACGCAGAACAAAACAACTTTCACAGCTTAACAGCAATTGTAAGAAGGGATGTTTTTTCCCATTTCAACATTATTTTTACTCAATATTTGTTTAACAGCATGAACAGGACTGCATGTCTAACCCTCATCTGTATTATCAAAAGAAACTGAGTAGCTGATTAACTGATTCAAATTCCTGTATTTAAAACTGAGCACTATATCTGTTTCTTCTTACCAGACCAATGCAAAAAGTAAACTGTTACAAGTTATAAAAGGATAAAGGCAGAGAAATACTTTCCAGAAGTGAAAATACACAAGAAAAAGCAAGTACAGTACTATAACTAAGGGTTATATAATGAGTTATCATGCTGAAACATTCATGCACATAGAAAGGAATCACACAGCTGTATTAAAGTACAGTAGTTCCTATTTATAGTTTGAGCATCTTCATATATAGAATTAAATCCAACATCCATGCATGCAAGACAAGCGGATTTCAGTACTGAGGGAGAAAAAGGCAAATGACTGACAGCATACAGCATTTCTTCACTTGCAAACATCTCATCTGATTACATTAAGAACAGGTAGGTATTCCTGCAGTCAGTCCTGAAGAATGCAGAAGAACATATCTATAACTGAATACACAAATCTAGCATTTGTCCAGTGGATCCAAATGCTAACTTCCACTGGCACCACTCGTGTTTGTTACAGTACGGCACACCATGGTTAGTTTACTGAATTAATGTACATTAAGAGAAAGACAGAATAAAAAGGTAGAATGTGGAATGGTACAATAATGGAGATGCTCTGTTCAGATGAGCTTTTACCGTACAATGAACACCATGCACTGTTTATTGTAGTGTTAACATATTGGCCCGTTCTTCTTCCAGAAACACGAAGCCAATTATGCCACTCAACACAGTGGGAATAAGGTAGCTCTTATTTTCTACCTTTGACCCTTTTTTAGCTGGGCTTATGTTTTCAGAGGAAGGTTCTGTTGAGCTGGTAGGTGACGGCAGGTTGCTAGAAGAATTGGATCCCTTGCCACCCTCTCCATACCGTGTGAATGATACACAGTGTGGGAGAGAGGAGGACCGTTCTGTTAAAGGTTTACTGTTGGCTGATTTCTGCAGCATCTCTCTGGTGGTCCTGTGTAAGAGAAAGGAGCAGGAATTTGTGTTAGAGTCTAGAATACAAAAACATGCTACAGAGGTAGTTAATTGTACAAAAAAATGACATTCTGTGTAACTGTGACTAATCAGCACAGTGGCACGCAGCTGCTAACAGCATTCTTGAAATCTCTAACAAAAGAAGGAAAAAGTGTGGTTTTTTGATTTCTTTTTCTAACTCTAGCTCTCTCAGATAACACGCATATAGCAAATGGAGACAGATGCCTGCACAAAATGCCTGTGTCCCTGTGCTTTGCTGTGAACCAGCTCCAGTCAAGAAGCCTCATGAAGTGCTGGTACCACTAGGGCTTGGTATCTCAGCATGGTCAGACTCAGCACTGACCCAGGCAGGCTCTGCTTCCCTGACAGGTCTGGCTTGTATTTGGAGCACAGGCAGAAGGAACCAGGTGCGTATGCACACACCTTTGTTACAACAGCTAAATACTGAGAGATACCTTGTTGGTTTTCGTTTGTTTGTTTGAATTAAATATTAAAAATACAACTATAGGAAAAAAAAATGAAATAAACATTTGATATTATCAACTCATCCTTTCATAGTAACAGTATATAAATCTTCCCTCAGCTTCTAACTTATGGTCAGCTTCTAAATCATTATGAACCTAATAACAAGCTCTGTGTATTGGGAAGCTTCTTTGCTATGTGGATGAAACGGAGGCTGCCAGAGCCCCCAGGCAGCAGGGCAGGACTGAATCCTTACTCTCTTTGGCTACTTAAATGTAAATGTGTCCTGTGCTCCAATACTGCTTGAAGAAGACAGAAAGAACGACATTGTCCATATCACCTGCAGCTCCAGGCTAAGGAATATAAGAGTATGTGCTTTCTACCTAAAAGAAGGGAATATGTTTATATATTTAACATCAGTGGTAGACTTCAGAAATAATTCAGGATTTTCTTCTACACATTTTCAGTTGTTTTTTGGCGTTCCTTTTTTGTTTGTTTTTGAATGGCAAAATAATGCTTGCAACATATATCTGACAGCGTGACTAATTCTACATCAATCTCTAATGCTCTAATAGACAAAGATAATTATAACAGGATGCTGTCTTTTCATCATCATCTTCCTTCTTTCAAAGTGCTCCTACAGCTTTGGACTGTAAAGAAAACATCCTCAGATTTTTCTCAGGCAAATTCTTTGGAGTTACTAACAAAGGAAGTGACAACCGGTGTTTAAAAAGTTACACTGAAACAACAACATTTCAGCTTACAGAAGCACAGCAAGGATTATAAATGCTCATGAATTTCGAGTTTCAAAGTAGTATTGAAGTTTGTTTCTAGTAACCGCATCCAAACTCAGAAATACTCAGTGACAAACAGTGCAAATAGCTGATTTATCAGAGGGTCTCATAAGCAACTGATCATCCCACGCTGATATCTGCTTCCTCTAAGGAAGATATCTGCTGTGTTTCATTAACACCAGTAATGTACTATGAGGGTATCAGGAACATAAGTTCTGTAGAGGATGCTTCTTATAAAGAAGTGTACTTTCCTTCTCCCTAACCTGTATGGTACTTAAATGCCACCTGGTGTTAATGCCCTGCTAAGGGCGCTAGCTGCCTTACAACTAAGCACAGGTGCAGTGTGTTTAACAAATCCCTTTTCCAGTACAGAAGTACAGCAATGAACCTTAACTGAAAGGCACTCTGCAAGCAGCAGAATGACTGCTACAGTTTGTTCTGACACCAGCACAGAGATGCTGACTGCTATAAGATCACCGAAGATCCTGCCAGATATGTGTAGAATGTGAGTGTATGCTGTGCTAGAACAGGAAACTTGCAATTCAGTACAGTATGCCTGAAGGCTTATGTCAGAAGTCTAACATTTCTTCTGCTTCTGTGATTTTATGGAGACTTGTCCCTGGGACTCTATGTGTCAGACTGTCAGCAAAGCTCTCCAAGCTGCTACAGTTTTTCAAATGCATAAATTTTTGGAATATGAACTTGTGAACTTTGCTTTCTTTCATCATGTGTGCTTTATTTTGCATTATTTTTTGTTCATAAAAAATTAGAATTGCTACAACCTTAGGACTTTCAGAATATATTACAGTTGCTTAGCACTTCTGATATTTACCTGAACGCTTGCCTCTCATACCTGGAGCCAGGTAGGGCCCCTCTGGATGGGACTGTGTCAGACTCATCACTGCACAAGGAGACCTGTATTAAAAATCTACAACATCCTTTGTAGAAAAGATTGCTTCCTGCCATTGTGAATGCTCATTTATTTATTCAGAGGCCAGATGCCGATGGTGTGGTCTCATCAAATCTCACAGATAATTCAAAATTCCTTGCCTGAGAGCTGGTGACGTGACCGATACAGTCTGCATTTCTTCTATATGCTTTCAGCTTACAGTGTTCATCTTCGGAAATAAAACCTTCTGAAAGCATTGCTGAAGTGGGCACAGTGAAGCTGCAGGGAGTATCTGCTGCTCAACCTTGCTCTTGGGGCTTTTCCTCCCAACTATGTGGAATTGTGTCAAGGTTTCTGAATCAAGGCTATTAATAACTTAGTGTTTGTCTGTGTGTATGCACCTTATAGGCCAGCCCTAATTACCTACTTCTGCAAATCTAATGAGTAGATGCAATAGCAGTGGTGATGAAAATCTCCAAGTATTTTTAGGTTATTGGTTAGCCATTCATTAGTTAAGAAATCTAAGTTTGTAAGCTCAAGAGGTTGCCTCGAGGCTTAACATTTATTTCTATGAAGGTGGTGGGACTGTCAGCATTCAAGTTCTAGGAAAATTACTGTTTCTCAATGTTTCTGGCCTGCCATTTCTTGCACCCTCAATCTCTTACCCATACCTAATGCCACAGGTCACCCTAAAAGCTTCTTTCTCTTTCCGCTTCTTGCCCTTGTTTGAACTCCTTCGCAAGGGAGCCCTACAACAATATTGGAAAACATTAGAGAATGTCCTTGAAATTGTATATTTAATTCTTTAAATAAAAGTAATATTTTAAGTAACGAATGCTTACCCGAGATCTGCAAGTTTTCGCTTTAGTTTTTCTGCATGCCCTATAGTAGGGGGAGTAGTTCTTGCTGTCTGGGCACATGTGGCACCATCTAGGATACATTTGTACACGGGAGAATGTACATTATTATTTTTAATTGCTACTGATAACTATTCCACTTTCCATCCCTCCAGAACAGTTTGCCTATCTGTTGAGGATTAGGTATGCATACACGTACACATCTGTAAGTACACAACTTCATTGGGTGCATTCTTCTCAAGAAGATGTTGAAGAAAGCACTAGAAAATTAACCGTTTCAGAACCTGAAAATACACACGGGGAAATCTTATTTTAATCAACGTAAATGAAAAATGTTAACCTTGGTTGAGCTTCAATGAATATGTTGTAAGACGAGCAACAGAGAAGACCTGCAGGTAAACATTACAGCAAATCCCTTCTTAAACTCAGCAGTGGCTGCTTATTTCTGCCTTCACAGAAATCATGTGTTATTTATGCTTTCCTTCAAAAATGATTGCCAAAAACCCTTCCTTGAAGTTTGGAGCAGAAGGTACTTTTCATGATGGACAAACCAGACAATAGTTATCTGCTTAGCTTGAATATCTAGGTTAAAATGAATATTTAACATGAAATCCAACAATTTCCACTAAGAAAATTTAAAAAAAAAAAGAAAAAAAGAACTGAAAGTAGTATCTTAGTTAATACATTTGCTTTTAGCCCTCTACTGATCTCTGAACTCTTCTACATAAACTGTTAAAAGCTAAAGAGGGAACAGACTGCAAGATGCTACGGAGTCAAAATAACAGCTCAAAGTATCCAAAACATCCTGTGAAATCTACATGGCAGCTAAAACACGCACCAAATGAAAAATGCAGGCACGGTTTCTGTGATTCTTCAACAGAAAGAATGCCCCCAGATCTCCTGGAGGAAGCAAATGAAGGTCAGCCGTTCACGTCACTTGTAATTTGGTGACTTTACAATATGACCTCAGATTTACAGTGGCTTTGGTTAAAAGCACTGCTGTGTTTGTGGATTTCTCCTAAGGGGGCTGACAAAGATTAAACCCTCGGAATTAACCCACAATACCACAGGACAGTAAACCACGTGCACGGAGGAACTCTGTACATTGCTTTATGGATACTGTCCTACCAAGTTTTCATCCAAGTAGAACGTTCGGTGCGGAAATGACTCATGAATCATTATGGAGATCACTATTATTGAGATACTAATGCTCTAAAGGCCATGTACACTATTTCTACTAATACCAGCCCTATGACAAGCAACCTCAGGTTAAAAAAAGAAAACACACAAAAGACCCCCATGAGGAAAAAAAAAAGCCATAGGCAACCTTAGGCAATGCACACTTTGCATCGCCTCTACACTGTGCACACTTCTCTCTTCTCAAAGATCTGCTTATGGCTCCTCTTTCATCTTTAATGTATGCTTTTCATCTAACCACTGTCAAAAGCACTACTTTGAAGAACTAAAGATCGCAAAGCTTCCTTTCACACTTGGCACTCACAGACAAGTGGTGTATGGGAGCCAGAGGGCAGAGGGCTTTTCTGAGAAACATCTTAAAGCAAATGAAACTATGAGATACGTTAACTTTGTGGCAGGCAAATAATATATTTAGTAGCTGGAGGTTCTGCTCCTGTGGTAGAAGCACTCTGCAGAGCTTGGCAGGAACACACGGCGGGTACAAACTCCATCTGATTTCTGCCAGGTTTTTTTATTACTTTGCTCCCACTGACATGCAGGTGGGCCCTGCCAGAGTGCTTTGAGTAATGAGGACTTGTCGTGAAAAGCACTCATGCTGGCCATGAAATACAGGGGAAGATGGATGGGCTTGTTTCCAGCAACAAGTACAGATTTCAGTCTACTGGGCTTGCAGAAGTGCAGGCATGCACTGCTTAGCCCACAGCAGCATACATGAACTAGGGCTGCAGGTCCCTGCCCTGGCAGGAGGGACATTTGACCACCCTGGAAAGGAGCACCTTCCCTGCCTCCTTCAGGTTCTTCCAAGTGGCTGAGGGAATTCTGGTTCCTGAGGATCAATCATACAGAAGCCATTTAACCCATCACTTTCAGCCTCCCAGACCTGTTGTTAAGTAATCAGCAGCTGTGGCAAAAGGGTCCAGATGCAACTTTCTGTCCCGTGGTCACAGCACAGCTGAAGCCATCCCCACATCAACTAGCGATGGCCCACAGAGGTCACCTCAACTGCCTTGTCAAATGAAGTTGCAGAAAGCAAGCAGAACTGAAGAAATGAATCATGTTCCTGCATGAAGAGGTCATGCTCAGAAGACAAAGAAGCAAAATTCCTCAGCATTTCTCAGTGCAATGGAACTCCTGCCATTTCAGCTCTTCCCACAGCACTCGAACTCATGAGAAAACAAACTGTGAGCTTGCTGAACCTCACTTGCGCTAATTAGAGTCCAACCAATGGACCCACAACCACAAGTATGTGTTCTCTTTCTATCTACAAAACCAACTAACTCAACACAACAGAATACAGTGCCTCTTTTCATATTCTGCAACGTAGGAGTTTGACAGCCCAACGATAATAAAAATAGTATCGCTACGACACTTAAGGCAGAACAACTGCTTTAGGATATTTCTTTTTCGTAGGACTTATTAGATGTAAATTCCTCATTTGAAAGCAAATTGCTCTATTTTAACTTTCCCATTAGGATCAGGATACACCCAAAAGCATTGGCTGTTTACGTAACAGTCACAGTGGGGAAACCATGACACCCTTCCTTATTTAGACACAGCTTATTTTTCAGACCTAAGTTGGGAAGGAAAGAGCAACGCGGTGGGTGGAATGTAATAACCTATTTCTTAAAATATAAGGTCTAGTCTCCATCACATTTTTATCAAGATATTTTTCATACATCAGATGTAAAAGCAGGATTTAAGATTTCCCATTATAAAGGAATCACATGCCTACGCCGAAATAAGAGTTGAGGAAGTCGTTCTTATGTCCACATTCATATTTTTTAGATGTAAAATTCAGGCTCTGAATTTAACTTTGATTCATTAAAAACTGTACAATTAGCAACTATTTAATGAGATCAGGAATATCAGAATTCAGCATATATTACATTGCATTATATATATAAACGTCAGCATATATTAGCTTATGTCAAAATCAACAAAACTGGATCAGTATTTTAAGAGTCTCTGTGAAAGCCCTGTATGATGATTAAGAAAAACAGGTTGAAAATTAATGGCAAGTCTTTCCATTTACAGAGATAGAGAACAATCCTCAGCAATCTGTGCTTTATTTCAGTTAATTCCACTTAACCAAAGTCTGTTGTGAATCTACCCAAACCTATTTCTGAAGTCTTAGAAGCAATTTTATCATGTACTTTAGCTTAAGTTACAGTTAGAGAACATGCCATGCACGGGCAAGAATGCTAAAATGCTTTAAATTGCTAATTTTGACTTCATAGGACATTTGAATTGAAGGGCTCAAAATTATGTGCAGTACTGCATGTAGGTTGCTCCAAAAGTAATGCCTACTACTTGTTTACATGCAAACTACAACAGACACAAAGAGCACAATAACACTATTTGATAGTGATAATTGTCAGCTACAAAACATTATTCTTCAACACTGTCAACACCATTAGCTGTGCATTTTCACTAGGGATGAACAGGAGTCTGCATGTAGCACTTGTAAAAAACTGCATCAGTGGAGGAGACCCACTGCCACTGTCATCACTGCTGAAATGCACCACCCACCACCTCGGTGGGCTCACATTCACTGCTGGGTCTCCAGAAATGCTCAGCAAGCATCCGTGAATGTCAATGGGTGCCATTCTTTCTAGTTGGAGGAATTCAATTCCACGCCTTTACTTCACATGCACTTACATGACGGTTACCATTCTGCCCGACTGCCCCTCTGCTGCCATCTGTTGCACAGCAACAAACTGTAACAGAATATTGCTGGGATGTTTCAACCTCTGCTGCCATATTACGAACACCCACTTCCGATGTCAGGGAGTAACATCATAAAATAGGAGGCAGTACTTTTGGAGCAAGCCTCACATTATGAATGCATCGAATAGACAAGAATTGGAAAAATGTACCTCTACTAGGTATGGTTGTATCATGTCTCATCAAGCTTCCATTTAAATAATATGAATAAATAACAATGTTGCCAATCTTTCTAACAAATAACTATTTTTTTCTCTGATAAATACGGACTCCATAGCCACTGACCTCTTGTTTTAACCTAGAGTCTGACGTCTCTCAGCAATTAAAAACTACAATCTGTTATTTTTGCTTTACACTCCTTTCCAACCCTCCAAAAAAAGCATTCAGCAGTGCCAAAATCATGTCACTCACAAGTACAGTAGATTTATTAATCATGTTTGTAACACAAAAATGGACTGAGGCCCAATAATACTGTGTTTTGGAAAATACAGAAAAGACTTTCTTAAAGGCATCTTCTCCCAGTCTTTTTCAGTGAGTTCTAAGAAAGAAATAAAAAAGAAGGAAGCAGTTCCTGATCTCATTCTAACTTCACCCAGTTCTTATACCATCATACAAGGTCAGCTGTAATTTTCTGATGTCCAGGTAGATAAAAGGTGTTAGGAGAAGATGAGGTTCTAGTTGCTATAATTTTACTACACAGCGGTTCATAAAGTAGATGTAAATAAGCAAAAGGATGCACCGACTTATCGCAAAAAAATAGCAATACCTTGGTCTTGCAAAACATTCCTGCCAGCTGGGTGATGCAAAGGAGATGCTTCAGAGCTGTGCCCAGATTTTGAAGGAGAGGAAAGTGGAGTGTCTCCCCGAGCACACAGGGAAAGGACACCTCCTTTGTGCTGCTGTTCTTCTTCTTGGTTTTCAGTTAGGTTGTCAAGGGAGATTGCTGCACTGCTAGCCACTGGGGAGAGGGAGGAAGCACCAGAATCTGATGCTGGTGAGGATGCTCTCATGCATAAGGGCAGTGGTGATTTTGTAATGTGCATGGGACTACTGTAACTGTTTGATGGCTGTTGGCATAAGAGATTATAAAGCAGGTTATACCATTTAGTAACTGATATGAGCAAGGTTCACTTTGAACATGCAATTCTTTTATTCATTATCACTCTTTTATTTGTAAGAAACACATTAGCAATTCATGTAATTACCTTTTAATGCCACATAGTGTTGTTTATTGATATTTGCTTTCAAGCAGCAGTCAGAATCAGATAAAACAATGAGTAAATATCATATCAATCGTGTTAACAATTAACAAATAAAGAAAAGTAGGATTCAAGCTCTTTTCACCTCCAGCATGTATTGAAGGACCAACTCTACATTATAAAGCACACTTATTTCTGAAAGCCCAGCATTCCTGTTAAAAGAAAATGTAAAAAAAAGAACAACCAAAACCAACCAAAAACCCAGGTGTGCTGACTCAAAGGAGTCTTAAGCTTCTCTCAAGTGCAGTCACAGTATACTGGCCACAGAGGAATAAATACTGCCTGTGCTAAAATGCAAGTTCAAAGACAGAGGATGAAAAGACTTACAGGGGCAACCTAGCATTCCTCAGGAAACCTGAGAGAGAGGGCAGAGTCCTTCTCACCTTTCGTTCAAGGCTGTCCTCTCCATCAGTTGAACTGATGCTGTCATAGAGCCTCGTCCTAGTTGGCCTCTGCCGCTTGTTTTTCACTGACAGCTGAGCTCGGGTTTTCAGAGCTTTTGAGTCCAGCCTCTCTGTTTCTGGCACTGCCTCGTTGAAATCTGCATGAAAACATGATTTAAAGTTATTAGTAAAAATTATATATTTTGGAATTAAATACCTTATCCTAAAATACGACCTGCAAGTGAGAGCACACAAACTTCGCACAGTTTACTGACATCTGTAATTCTGTATTCAGAATTAATAAAGAGCATGTGCAAAAAAGTTGTTATGTACCTGAACCACTAACAGGTCAGCAAACGATCACCACTGTGACATGGGACCACACCAGAACAAAGCTGTTAAACACTGCTGTCCTAGCCCAGAAAACAAGCCCACACAGACTCCCTCAGAGTTACCTGCATATGTTTGGTCCACAGAGCGCTCCTCCACCACATTATTAAGCAAAGGAATCCTCATCTCTTCACTTTTCAGAAGACATTTTCCAGCACCAGGATGACTATATCAATTTAGACCCAGTGGGCCAACTCATTTATCCCCAATCCATCCCTTTTTAGTCGCATAAGGGGACATACTGGCTGGCCACTTTCTTCAACATCCACCCCACTGTTTCCTTTATAACTTAATCAGTTCTGCTGGCTGCTCGTCAAATTACAAAAGAAATACCCAGAGCTATCCTCAGGCTTCTCTACATTTTATCATAACTGGAATAGCTTACAAATTTAAAGAACCAACCTTGCTCTCTTTCCTATACCAGGTGTCCCACAAAATATCCTTGTGCAGTATGTGCAGATTATAAACAAGCAATGTCTGTAGTCAGTAGCAAAGAGTGATACAGCCAGTATCCAGTTAATCAGATAATGGTTTGCAATTGGATTGATTTACAGGCAGCCTCTCACAGGATTATGAAACAAGTGATAAACTCATCCATGCTCCATCTTAGGAGACAGCAGAGAGAAATCTCAGCCTCTTCTGGATGCTGAGGTCATCTGTTGTTTATGGTTGACAATACAAATAAGATGCCCCAATTGTTTGCTTCAATTCTTTTGCAAGTAAGACCATTTTTTTATTAGTACCTGGCAATCTCATTTGTTATTTCCTTTCTCACTGCACTGCCCACAGAATTATTACTTGTAGATCTCTCTTTACTGCATCAGGATTCCTTCACACTCCTATAATGCAAGTAAACTTAGCTAAACTTAAGTAAAACACACTGACAGCTTCATACATCACAGTCCCTAATACAAACCAATTACTAGGGGTGATCTAACACAGAGTTGTCTCTTGCTTGCACTCAGATCGCATAAGAAGCCTCTCTGCTGAGCTCTATTCCTTAGCAGAGGTCTGAAGGCTGCAGTCATTACTGTGATTATCAGAATATACTGCAGTTGACTGGTTTCAGCATTCAAGCAGCAATGTGTTTTGGCAAAACCATTAGTGAGCTTGTTTTACAGCTTTGCAGAAAGACCCTGAGTGGACTGAAATACATTTTCACTGCAACCAACTGCCAGGGGTGTTCAACAGAATTTATCATGACATTCCAAATGAAATGAAATTAATCCATCCAGAAGCTTCATAAAAACATTCTGAATTGTAGCTGTTCAAATCAGGAATGGAAAGGCCAAGTGTTGTATGTGTACCAGAGAGAAGGGACACTGGTTCTACCTGATTAACTAGAAAAACAACCGTACTGTGTGGAGCAGGACATGGTCTGTTAGATCTGTTATTACACTGACCTAATAGCTCAGAAACCCTCTGAGAGATCTGCAACAAGCAATAATTATCCCAACAAAAAATAACAAGACAGTCATCAGAAGACTTGTGTGAAGGCTGAGCTGTTTAACCCTCACCAAGTTCCTGTACTTTCTGAATGAGTGGAGTTTGTGTAGGATATGCTGCACTCTACCATATACGCTTTAAAAGATCAAAATGAAAAAAAAAATATATAATTCATATATAGTCAGAAAAAAAGCTGGACACTGATGCTCTCATGTCTATTTGCTATTGTCTTCATTCATGTAGCTTTCTGCTAGAATAAACAGGCAAATCTGTTTCTTCTGTTTTGAAGAGAAGGCAGTTTTACATCTTTACCCATCTACTGCTCCAACATTGTTACATGAAAATTACAGAGATATTTCATATTAAAAAATGAAGCAAATTTAACTCCTAGTCTCAAGGCCACCCCGTTCAAGAATGCCTTGTGAGCAAAGCAGACTAAACACTTAATTGGTGACTTGCCTCTACACATCAAGTTGATGTAAAAGCTGCTTTCTTAGTTATCAATCATCCTTTGAAATGATACTTGAGTATTTCAGCAAATTTAACATTTTATAAAGCTGCAGTAAGCCAAAACATATTTATGAAAGGTGTTTTCACATTTTAAGCCAGACAATGAATAGATTTTTTTATGGTTTCAACTTTCTTTTTTGTTTGGCAATCCTCAAGTACAAATCAATTCATCACTTAGGCTACCTTACTTGTCTAAGTATGTATTCCTAGCCCACTAATTAATTGGAAGATGATCTTACTGACGTTTTTGCTTTAGACAAAGAAACGGAGACATTTAAGCCTCACTGAATCCACCAACTTTAGGAAAGCAGAAATCTTCCCCTTGCTTTCCAAAGCATCCTGACCCTCACTCTCAGACCTGATTCAGCCAGGGCCGCAAACATCTCAGTGACTTCCCACCACAACCAAAACAAAGAGCTCTTGCTGTGTAGCACATTTCTACCATTATTTGCATATTGCCACAATTCGAACTGCTTGTATTTATTCCTTCAGGTGCACACTCCCAAACATCCTTTCCTTTTGTTGCTCAGCTTAGGCAAACCGCTGACATAGTGCTGCGAATGTGAATGTTGATTCATATAAGTAATCACACTGGCCTAATTGAAGCAAAATGCCACCTGGGCCTGTAGGCCGCTCTCTCTTCTTCCCAGAGCTGGGCTGCTAGCTTTCAGTGCCACCTCTTGTCCTAGCCTTGCTTCAACATGTTGCAAAGAAATTGCTCAAAAGCATCAGCAAGAGCAGTTCCCTAGGAATCTTCCAGTCTACTGTCGAGCCGGATAAATATCTTACAGGAAAGTTATAACAGGTTCAACATTGCCCATGGAGACACTCTAATTAGACTTTCCTGTGTCAGGCCTTGAACCATTTCACTCCAATGGCCTTCCCTTTACAGTATTTCAGTACCACTGTGCAGTGGGAAACAGCTTGCCCGTCCACACACTGTTTTTCCATTATACGCACTGATGGATTTAAAAGTCTCCTTCTGTGAACTGATGCACCCCATGGCATCCCAAGACACTCAGCGCAGCCATGAGAGTGCCTTGAAGGTGCATTTGCACAGAGATAAGCAACTACTGGCCAAGCTGGCGTCAACACTGAATAGTCAGCTGATTTCAAACCACAGGGTCCTTCCAGGATATCCAAAAACAGTGTGTTTCTCTACTGCAGACACAGCTCATATAATCAAGATCTCAGTCCACTCTGAAGCAAAAACCCATCCTTAGTAGCATTTTAATTATCAGGATATCTGAAATACGTGTTTTCATATAAACTGATTGCTAGGGAAGATATACCTGCAAAGTTCAAAGTAAAACTTATAGGATATGGCTGTGCACACACAGCTCCACCCTACATACTCAATGCAGAGGCTGAAGAAGAGGTGTGGGTTATACTCTCTGAATAGAAATTAGAAGATGTATCAAACAGTGGTCAATATTATCCCAGAGCACGCTTTCCCACTGAAAAATGGCAGCTCTTAGCAAATTATCATGTAAATACATCAATTGCAAAATCTAGTTTGGAAGTACTGACATGGAGTTTTACTGCTTTAAAAGATGTTTCGTGATTTTTTTATTTTTTTTTTTAACTTAGAAATTTCTTTCAATTTTTACATAAAAAAATGAAAGGTAATATCAGAATTTCATGTTGCAGTCTCGTTTAAGCATCATTTCACTGAATAATATAAAGTATGTAGTTCAGATGGTGCTTGTGAATGGATTTCAGCTCCTGAGCCACGGACATGTGCTGACACTGCTAAAATACGTAAAGCAGATTTCTCTGAGGCTGGCAGACAAAACATACTTTACCTCCCTTATGCAAACTGCATTCACTGAGTTTCAATGCAGAAGAGTAGACTACTTTGTCACCCTGTGTGCTCTTCTGAGATCTCAGATTAATAAACACTTGCTAAAAAGAAACAGGTTATGTGAAGATTTGTGGAAACCAATTCCACAAGTTCTGTCTATCACAGAAATACTGTTTCAGAAGAACAAACCCTTTTTATGTGCATGTATTATGTTAAAATATAATTCATATCCTTTTGTTTGCAGAGCAATATTCAATTTGTATCCACACATGCAATAACTGCTAAAACAGTAACCCTAATAAAACATCTTTATGATTGCTAGAAATCGATTCAATTGGAAATGCAATGCATTTTTCTTCACCACTGGAATAAAAAATATTACAGTTTATTTAAAATGAATATATTGCTAGGAATGGACCCTGGTGCTGATTTCACATACTGTTACTACATGTACAGTAAGTATTCCTGCACCAAACAATTTCATCCCAAGGCTGTGAATCTAAACTTGGATTCAATTTTGCAAATACTTCAAGGGTGAGAAACCATTCACGGTTACTGAAAACACTCACTAAAGGAATGGTAATTATCTGCATATTTTCACTAACATGGTCTTTAAAAAAATGACAATTAACTTTCTGTGCAAAACAAGTAATGGTTACAATTACCCTGTTGACAGTATCTTAGTGTTACCACGAATTGTTTTTGCTCTTTGGTAATGCAGAACCAAGTCTTACAGGTCCTATGTTTTAAATCATTATGTGCTATAGAAGTCTATTATTTTAATGAATGTACTAGTAAAGAATTTGCATTCTGTTCACAAAGGGCTCCCTCTTGAGAAATCAGGAGCTCCACCTACATGGTTGCTTTTGATGTCAGCACCAAGGTAGGATCAGAAACCTGCAGAGCTCCACTCTAAATGCAAGAGTCAAGATTGGTTTTTCCCATTCTGATAACTTTGTTCTTGTTTGATCTTTGGTTCTTGGATAATTAAGAACAAGCTTAAGAACATGAGAAAGCACAATTTTCTTTTACCTTATGAAGATAATAGAAGCATGGCATTAATCCCAAGTGCTGATGAACCACCACTGAAAATTCATTTAAGCTTTAAGAAATCAGTAACCATCTTTGCTTTGTTAGCACACACTAGTTACTTCTATGTCTTAAAGAACATACATTGCATAGTTATCCAGGGACTTTATATTTATAATCATTATTTGGTGAACTTGGGAAAAATAACAGCATGCCTGTTGTTATTGTTTCCTTTAGATTCTAAATAATAACAATGCATCTTATCTACACATTAACAGGAGTTACAGGGTTAGTTTACACAAACCTTGACTTAAGCCATCCAGACAGGAGACTTGCTTAGTATCTAGATTTTCCACTGGATCTCCTCTAGAAACCTCTCCAAAAGATGTCTGTCTTTCAAATATGTTGTTGTTATTGTTAACCTGGCTCCCATTTTGCTTCAGTAGCCTGAAAACTTCTGCTTCCAAGTCTCGTATCTGAAAGAAATAAAACCCATTTTTACCTTTAGCACACATATACATCTATGTTGGTTTTTTGTTGGTTTTTTTTTCCAGATTATCAGACAAAATTGTCTCATCACCAAAGATATGAGTAAATACTACTCACGCGAGACTGTAAGCCTTGAACCTCTGCAAGATGTGCTTTCTCCAAATCTTCTATTTTCTTTCGTTCAGCTTCCTGGCGTTTGAGGAAGTCAAGTTCTCTTAGGGAGAAAAAAAGTGCATTTGCTGTCATCAAAACAATCAGATTCAAACAGAAAACGTCACTGTGTACTGTATGTTAGGCTACGCATCCGGAAATTCTATCCTTAACAAATGTTTTGTTTCTAACCTACTAATGAGTATGAAAGTGCAGTTTGGACAAAAACCTACATGGTTACTTATTAGTCTACATGCACATGCCAGGGGAAAATGCAAAAATGAAAAAAGCAGAAATCTCAGTTCTGCTGCGGGAAATGGGACAGAGTCTGTTGTATGAGAATGTGACTGAACTCCTTTGATTAAAGGAAATCTGCACGTTTCCAGGTACAAATTTAATTTTCTAGTAAGTTTTAAGGAAATCTGTCAGGTGTTTCTTGGGAATCTGAGATATTTTAAAACAATAGACTAAATATTTTACAACTACAATGTAGAATAGCAAGAGAAAAGCCATGCAAACTCATTCTAGATATTTTCCCTATTATTTCTTTTTTTCACTTTGAAAATCAAATTTATTTCTGATAGAAAGCAAACAAGATGCCAGTTAGCTATGGAGAACTCGTGAAATTCCATGATAGGTAAGAACATAATGACTATCTAAAAATGCATTTTAATGGGACACAATATTCACTTTGGTGCTCCCAGTTCTTGCTTAACACTGGTGCACGTTTTTGAGTGTTCTTTTTTAACTGACTGCATTTTAGCATTAATTAAAAAAAAAATGTTGCAGAAGAAGAAAGTTTTGAGAAAGATAGCTCTGCAGAGTGTTATTCTTGCTAGCTATCAGGGGCAGGGACCACATGAAACAGAGAGGGCCAGGCAATCATCATTTAGCTCAACAGCTCAAACATTGCTGACATCTACAAGAAGAAGAATAAAATATGAAAGGAAACAATTTTCTTTTTGGATGTTACGTTAGTATACAGCAAGAGGGAATTCAACTGACATGCCACTATAAATTGCCACAAACATTCAAAAATCAAATGTTTTATTAGGATTACTTGTGATTGTTAGCAACTGCATTTAGTTATCCAGTAATCCTAAAACATTTCAATGCAGAATAAGACAGATCAAATCTTTGTTTAGTAACAATATTATTTTCCAGCACTGCTAAACTAACACTTAAATAATACTACCATTTTTTCTGCAACAAAGAACTTGTGGTTTTCATGATAAAGGAAGTGATAAACACTGTTTACCTTATATTTGTTTAATAGAGGGTTTCGTATTTCAAAATCTATCTTACAAGTTTCCTATCTCTCCACTTATTCATTTCCTGAGCCTGGTGTAGCTGCTTACTTTTGCTGAAAATCCTTGATTAACTTCTTTGCCTTGTTATATTTCTTCTCCAGAGCTTGATACTGGCTTTGTGTCTCCTTGAGGTGCTCGTTCACCGTATGACACAGGGTTTGGGCCTCGATCCAGTAACTCTCTAATTTCATCATCCTCTCCTTATTCTCCTCAATGTTCTGCTGCAATTGGGTCTTCTCCAGTTCCCACCTCACCTTCTCATTCTCAGCAGCCTGTAGCTAAACAGATCAGTGGAGAGGCCAGTCAGTAGGGGGGTGCAAAGTGCAGCCTAATAGCTTAGTTTGAGTTCAGTCAACATGAATAGCGAAAATTACGGAGTACCTACAGAAGTAACAAGCCAGCAGAGAAAAGAGCATTCCAGGACAAATATACGTGCTGATTCATACATTATTTTTCCACATAAAATGAAACAGTACCTTTGTTTTTTGTTACAGTGCAGTCTCATTGTTTCTCTGGGCTATAAGAACACACTTAAAAAATGTCAACAGTGGATTGTTTCTGTAAACTGCAGGGTTAATCAGCCAGCACTGGTTACGCATTTTGCTCTATATACCTGGCTCAGATGTTAGAGAGCTTTCATACACTTCCATAAGATGTTAAATTTCTTCTTTGAGAGGAATCTGCTTCCCAGATTCGATATTTCATTTAAGAACAATTAGAATAAAAACGGGAGATTGTTCCAATTGTGCCTAATTTAACTGCTTTTCCTTCAAACTAGTAACTTCATTGAATTCTTATTTTTTTTTTTTTTTCATGATCTTTTCATGTCATAATCTTGCTTAATCTAGAAAGCCAAACAAAAGAAGCTAAGAGTAGAAAAGAAAATTTAACATCAGGTCATAACCTGGGATTATTTCTCATTTAAGCAGGAATAGAGTTTTACATATGACACTGCAACTATGCTAGAATTATTATAAGAACAAAGAGAACCTGTTTTTTAATTCTTATTTTCTTTAAACCTGCTTACTGAGTTGTAAGGAGTTAATATTAAAAGCAAAAATATGTCCTTGCTGTTGTAGATTTCTGCCCTTAAAGGTGCTAATTCTGCCAAACATCAGTGCTATTTAGCTTAGCTTTCTGATCACTGCTGTTTCTATGTATGTCCACCGTTTGGATCAAGAAAGACCCATTTTTCCAAGTGACCTCAAAGAAGCCTGAATTTCACTGTTTAATTTATACTAACACTTAGCTCCCGTGTTACTTTATTTTTGTTGTTGTTAGATTTTGTTATTTTTAGGTTTCTTACTTTCCAAAAGCTAGCTGCAAGTTTCAATGTTTGCCACGGAATGAGGGCAGCGTTAAAGGTGGGATATTTTAGCTGCCAGAATATATGGAAGGAAACCACATCTTACACACAACTCTGTTTACTTATCAAGATTATTTTATTTGCTCCAGGCAGCTATGCTACCACCAGGGATGATGCACGCAAAACAAGAGTAATAAGTAATATAAACAAACTAGCCATATTGTCTTCGGTGCTATTCAAAGGACCATGTAAAGAAGTACAACACAAGAAGATACATTAACCCTAAACCTGCAAATGGATTTGCACAGATTTACACCTACGCTATGAAGTCAACAGGGCTTGGCACAATCCCAAGGGATTGGCCACGCAGCTCCGATTGCTAGATTGGAACTGGAAAGCAGAAAAGATCTCTGACTTTCTGAACTGAAATAGTACAACAGAAATTGTCATTATAGAAAATAACTGCATTCAGAACTTGATTTTAACAGGGCTTTATGCAAATTTGATAAACACAACACAAAATACCTGGCAAGTGCAAATGGTTGCTAGAAAGAAATAATCATCAAAAATATTTGCCTGAAGTACAATTTTTTCTTTGTCTTCCTTTTATTTCCTTTACAATGTACTCAAACTCCAAATGAAGGATGACATTATAAAACCTGTTATTACTCAACAACAGAATTATCAGTTGATTTCCCATAAAGCTTATCCTAGTACAAAAAATACTATTTCTTTTTATTGCTATTGTAAATTCCATCTAATAACTAGCAACCAATTGCGAGATGTTTTCCATTAAGCTGGTAAACATTTTCCTTTCTAGAGCATCTTTTAAAGAGAACTGCAACAGCAAGAAAGTGTTCTTTTTCTTCTGTATATAAAAAACATTTTCTATTAAACATGTTTAAATAAATTATGTTTTCCTAAACATAAAGAAAAGAAATTAACATAAACAGGACATCTTAGTATCACTAATAAGTAATAAAACCTAATAACTAAGACTTGAATATTCAATCCAAATGCAATTTAAAAACCTGAGAAAATGGACTAGAATTGTGAAACTGGGAATCTGCCATTTAGTCATTATGAAATCCTTTAAAATGTATGTTTAATTGAAGCTGCACAAGTTGGCAGTTTCTCTTAATAGCAGCACTTAGATTTTACTTGAAACTTTGAATAGAGAACGTACACTAAGACAAGATTTAGCTGAGCCACCGTGTTTCTTAATCAGCCTCTAATAAGGACGTTGATTTCTCCACCCACATAAAGATACATGTCTTCAGATCTGATCTTGCATGAGAGCAAAAAAATCAGCGTGCATTATCTGCATATTGATTCTTACCTTTGTCTTCAGCTTCTGAATTTCAGCTTCTGTAACTGCATGTTTGATTTGCAACTAAAATTGAAAATATAAAATAAACAAGTGAAGTCACAGAGTACTCCAATATTTTTAAAGCCTGTGCTGCAAGTTGAATACCTTATTACACAGCAGAAGGCCTTGAAGAGTGCTGCAGTGCAGTAGATTGTAAATTAAAACGTCTAGCTTGCAAAATGACTCAGCCTGTGCAATCTAATTAAAGATAGGATGCCATCTAACCACTCATAATTTCAAATCAGAACATCCAATCTGTTTAGCAAAACCAAATGTCTTCTACTTAAAAGAAAAAAAAAAAAAAAAGAGAAAAAAGAAAGAAAGAAAAAAAAAAAAAGATGCTATCCTGCTGGGCTTTGCTTTGCTCTCCTCTGATGTGAATGTGAAATATGTCCCAGTGCTGTCAGAGAGTCCCACAACACTGATTAAAGCAGGCATGTTACAAAAAGAGCAAATACAGAAATAAGTGATTTAACAACTCAGGGAGCCAGGAAAACCTTTAGGGGAAGATTCTGCATGTTTACTACATGAAAGAAAAGAGGTAAACTGATGCTATCCTTCTCCATCATTAACCTGAATTATTCTGCTCAAGCTAGCTAACCTCAAGTGAGAGCCGTAACACTGGGAAACCGTAAAAAACAGGAAGCAGCATAGGAGCACAGAAAATGACTGCAAGGAGATTAACAGCCCAGGCATTGTGTTAAAGGTTGTATTTACATCACCAGGCACTCTGCCACAATAACAGCAGATCAGTGCAGCAAATGGGTAGGTGCTAGGGATCCGGTTTCCTCCTGCATGCTTTCAGGGGACTTGTTTTGGAAGAGCCCACATCAGCCTGATCTGGTGGAGCGAATCCTCATTAGTTCTTCTGACTCCGTTAGACAATACCCCAAAGTACCTTTGAGTTTGGTTTCACCCCGAAGAATTACTATTCACCTGCTCCGAGAAGAGTCTGAAGTATGAATTAAACAGCTTCAAAACCCCAATACAAATGGAAATGACCATGTACATGCACCTGGTACTGGGTTGCACTCGCATCCCTGCTGCTTTACTGCTTAAGGCAGGCAGCATGGTCAAACACTGACAGGCCCCAAACCTTACATGTAAAGCACTGCTTAACTTGAACCAGTGACTGGTGTGTGCGGGGCAAGATGAATTACAGCTTGAGCCAAGTCTGAAGGGAATACAGCTTTAGTTCATTATTTATGAGTACTAGGAATAGTTGTGGAAAACTATGTTCTACATAGTGGTTACAAGACTGAAGGGAGCCTTTGGGAATGGTTTATGTTGAGCTAATAGAGTACATGAGGGACTGCGCTGAATCAGAAATAATCACCTCAGGTGAAGCTGTGGTTATATTCTTGAAGGGCAGGCTGCTAGTAAAAAATGTACAGATAATTCAAAAGGAAGTTCTTTTGGAGAAGAGGAATAACTTTCAAAACAGCAGGAGTTATATCAGAGCTGATAGGTGCAAGCACCCTTGAGAAAGGCCTAGCTGCCTCGAAAATCCCATTTTCATGGGGCCTTTTGAACCAATTTTTTGTGGCAGCACAGCAAATGCAGTCAGACACAGTTTGGCTTGCAAATTGGCCTTAACTGGTCTAGTGAATAACCCTTGCCTCTGTTGGAGCAGCATAACCAAACAGATGCCAGCGGGAATAAAGGATGCACTGATGTAATCAGTTCCACCTGAGGAACAGTTTAGGAATCTTCCATGTTTCCACTACTCATTTATTGGTTACTTTCTCCAGAGGAGACTGTAAGCACTTCTAGTCCCCAGGTTCCCCAGGTTGTTACTTAAGTTCACCTTTCCACTTCGTGGTAAAAAGGATTATGGCCGTTCTAGTGCTCAGCAAGCACTGATACACGGTCTCATTTCCAACTAAAGCAGTGACCGATGGCAGCAGCTTGCACAAACTCGAACATGTGGAGGCCCACCAGGCACGCTGGTGGAACACACATGGCTCCAGACTCCAAGAGCCCCAGGCAGGCAGGCAGCAAACCCAGAGAGATCACACAGGGTCCCTGTGTCCCTGACCAAGTGCTACAGGAGGGCAGGACAGACATGTACCAGCATAGCCAAAGCAGGGAACGCACAAGTCCTGGAGCTGGTGCTGGTGGCAAGAAGCAGCTAGTGCTGATGGTCTACCAGGAATGCTATATAACCTATGTAATTTTTTGGATTTTAATCATAAATAGTTCAGGACATTTTAAGGAGATACTTTAGTTAGAATTTGTAAGAGGTTGCTTGCAATTTTTGAGCTCATTAAAACCAACCTCTGATCTGCAGCTTCCAGAGAGATCAATAGCTATTCTTTTTTCTAATCAGTTTCTCTTAATAGTGAAACACAAACAGGAAAAATTATGAAAGAACCATCTCAAAATCTTATCACATCTAATAAATGCCCAGGCCTTCGCTTAGGTCATTGCTTATATCTCTGAATCTCACAACCAAACCCTCACTGTTTTGGGGTAAACCCAAGGATGGATGAGTTAGACTGTGCCCTTCGCAGCATTAATAATGAAATCAAAAGGCCAAGACTCAAAGCCCTAGGCTACCTGCTTGCAATCCATTGCCATTTCTTCCAAAAATCCTACAAACCAGTAAGCAGAGTATTATCAGCTTATTAGCACATACACAGAAACTCCAAGTTGTTGCATAAATGACAATCTGCTCAGGTACAGATGGTTTTAATGGTTATTTTTACACTCTCTGTTATTAATTTTTTTGAAAAAGACATCAGAGCACCCAGTCAGATCACTGAATCAGTGCATGGTACAGCAGATCCCACTGAGGCAGAAGAAAAAAGACACTTTCCTGTCAGACAGACAAATGTGTAAGCTGGACAACTACCTTTTTCCTTTGTTTTTCATTTAACAGAACTAATTATGCTTGCAGAATAGATGAGAAATAGTAACACATGCAGGGGTTAGACTGAACAATGGGCAAAACAAATGGTTTCACAAGCAAATCTGGACTCTGCAGATTTTCTAATAGGAAAAAAAGAAATATATTATTCCATGTCCTATATACAATGCCAGACAAATTCTTGGCAGATATTACTTCATATTTTTATTTTCTAAGTCAACATAAAGCTGTGAAGGCTTCATTTTAACAAGAGGTATTTTGAATAATTTTGGCAAGTTTCATTTTAAAAGATGTCTTCAAACACTGATTAATTTTCTTCAAAACAATACAATTAAAATATTTATCTATTTAATGTGAAAATAACATGGATTTATCTAGGACTGCAAAAGGTGGAATGCAGTGTCTATGTCAAATTGCTGGAATACAGTGAGAAAAAACTACCCAATCAAATCTGATAATATCAATGATTTTTTAAATATTATTATACGTTTTTACATAAAATAATACTCTATTTTTCATAGATTTCGTTATGATGTGAAATACAGTTCCTAATTCTTACACAAGATGTTCCTTTTCTTTATGAATCTTGTCTCTGTTCAATCATCACAGCTGAAAAATAGAGCTTCTGGCTCTTTCTCTCAAAGAAGTCATGGAAAATTGGTCTCATTTTTTTTTCTGTTTTACAGCCAGGAAAACAAGATATGCTGAAGAACAGTGATTCACCCAGGAATGCCCAGCTCTATTCTGACTTCCATTCCAAAAGCAAAGCATTTCAAGTAAGAGCGCTCTCAGAGTATCTGAGCACATTTTTCTTTGCAAAGAATAAATTCAACTAATTAGGTCAAACTATTATGTTTAAAGATTAGGTCCAACCTACTTATTTAATACTTTCATTAATCTCCACAGTAAGAACAAGAAAGAACAGTTATTCTTTAAATACAATTCCAGAAAACACTGTGTGGGCTTGTGCAGTGTGATAGCGAACAAGTCCTCTAGTGTTGAAGGAATTCAGGGCAAATACCAAGAAAAATACATGCACTCACCCTGCCAGAGCCTACAAAATACAGCTGTATACTGTTAAATACAATGAGTGGAACAAAAGTGGCATGCTCCTAACAGCGATAACTGCGTGGGTTAGTAAAAAAGAGCTCACTCTTCTACAGGAGCATTTCATGCTTTCTTATTGGGCTCTTATCTGCTCTTAAAATGGAGGATTCCAGAGACCCTTACTCTGATCTTCCCTACATCAATATCTTAAGGCCATTCAATCTTATAGATCTACAGTTAGCTGGAAATCAGTTTGGATATGCTAAAATATATCAATAGCCCAAGCTGATGAAAATTACATTCAGGCATAGTGGTACAGGTAATTTATTCAAAGATCTGTGGCCTGTTCATCAATACACCTGTGCTTTACTTAGCCTTGTTGCACTGGCCCAGTCAGAATGGCAGCACCTTCCCAACACACTGAGAAAGCACATAAACATTAGGCATGATGCAAGTATTCAAAAAAGAACTCAACTTTCTAATTAACAGCCAGGACCTTGAAACATGGAGTGAAAAGTTCACTGGTTAAGTAAACCAAAAGCCTTTCAGGAAATAATAATGTATTTATTACTGTAGGCATCCAGAGGCTGAAAACTGTAACACCAAAAAGGTGAAAGACTGCTTCCTCAGTGAACAACTTTTTATATATTGCTCTGTCTGGAGATGGTAAGAATATACATTATACCTCTCTAGAAAATAAAACACCTGGTTTGAGTGGAATGAAGGGAAAAACAGAGGACAAGTGAAGAAAGATAGACACTGAGTCCCTCTTTTAAAACTTGTCTGAGCCCAGAAAGCTCAAATCTCTGAGGCTTTGGCTGGTTTCAGCCCTTTGGTCTTTATTGCATTTAGACAGAAACAAGTTCTCTACAGTCCAAGCCCACTGCTCTGCACACAGAAAAATCCACCTGTTTCATGTCTTGAATGAGAAAAAGCATAGCTGAAAATACAGGACTATTTCTCAGTAATTTGGTACGTTATATAATCTCAGTGACAGCAATAAACATTGCTGATCTAAGTACCGTTAGTACCAGTGGATGCTAAATAAACTCTACAGCTCTTTTACCAAACAGAAGTTCTGTAAAACACCAGCTCAAAACAGGCTTATTTTAAACACACAGCAAAAAATACCACCGCCGTATATTGATGAGTGCTGTGTAATGCTACAGAAACTGGAAACAGTCCTGCGTTGTCACTGAAATTTAGCACTTGTTGTTTTGTTTTTCATGGTCACTTGTGACTGGGTTAAAGAAAAAAAGAAAAACTACCTTCTAGTAATTAACTATTAATGCAAAGTAGGTGCTGAGGTAGAATAACTTTCTGCTGAAAAATGAAGTTAAGGATTATCTTCCATCAGTATAACAGTCACTTGAAAGTTGATGTTAAAGTAACAGTTCCAATGCTTTTCAGCAGAATGTTTAAAGCCCTTTAGAAGTATCCCTTCTACAAACACTTAGCAATCAATTATAGGATTCAAGAGAATTAACAATCACTGAACAATGAGACTACTAGAAATCTAACTCCAATAACATATCTTAGAGATGTTTCCTGCTCTCTAACTTACCTCTTTGAACTTGTGAGCCAGCTTGCTGGTGTCCACATCACTGGGGGAGAACATGTCATCATTTTCAGGAAGATCAAACACTTCAATAGCTATGTCACCTCCCGGAAGGACAGGTCCCATGTCATCATCTTCTTCATCTGTAGCATATTCCCCTGTCTTAATTTTATAGTATTTAAGAAATTCCAGTTATCCTCTTATTAGGGATAGACTGTTCAAAGTGCAATTAAGCTCGTGGGTAAATACAGCATATTGCACACACACAAAAAAGCTTATATTTTTGTTCTGCTATAATCTAAGTAGATAAAATAAAATTCCACAGCAGTACTTCAGATCATTAAGAGATAGAACGAAAGAGTGTCTTAGGCAGCATAGGTTTCTAGGGGACGGCATTACTGACTATAAAGCAGAATGGTTTTCATCCTTTTACAGACAGTTTTCCATAGGAAGAACCGTCCCAGTTACTGTCAGTCTTAACAAGGAATCTTTTCCAAACAGAAATGTAAGCTAAATAGGTGGGACAGGATCTTGGTTGGCCTTTTTTAAGCCATGTGGAGGCAGTAATTCTCCAGTGATATTCCATACTGAACATCAAAATCCATTGGTTAGTTTTCTATATACAAATTAATGACAGGAAAGTCTCACCTCCTCAAAAAGCCTACAGCAGGAAAAAGAAACCAAGTGACAGAGATATCTTTTGAAACAAATCAGAGCTTACTGAATGTTCACCCTGCATAAGGAGCTGGTTTAGACAGTTTAAAAAACATGGCTGTTTCTTGGGCTGGTAGCCTATGAGACATGAATCATATGCTGACAAAACATAATTCTAACAAACCTAAAAGCCACAACCAGTATCTCAAAAATAGACAAAACCAATCCTATTCAAAAGAAAAAGATGGCAATATTAAAACCCTTCACACATACACCTGTGCTCTTTTACTCATACCAAAGGTGGCTGGATACCTCCCTGCTTCAGCAGGGCTCCCCCTGTGAGCCACACTATATTGCATACAAATCACAAATAGTGTGCAAATGTGTTAGAAAGCAAACAGTTCCTTCAAGGCTACTTCTAGATTTATAAAGCATGGGAATAAACAAACACATAAGAAAAAAAGGAGGGAAGAGGGATTAATTCCTTCTCAAATTAAGACAGTAATGCTTATAGCACAAAATCTTCACTGTACTACGCAAGTCTTAATAACAGTTCCTGATGTGAACTTGTATCACAACTATACTCCTAGTGGTGCTCAAATTATTCTAGTGTCACTTCTGTCAGAAGAACGTTCAAAACAAGAGTGAGAACTCAGAACAACAGTTCAGATCTAAACCTCTGACCTTCATTTAGCTTCTCGGCTGTCATTTAGGCTTACATAAATCTATCTCAGAAGTTGTTCACAGAAGCACACTGAGTAGCTTCACAAGTTCGCATGCACACATGGGCAGAATTAATGCTTGCACGCGGCCACAACAGGCTGATAAACTTGCAATATAAACATCACAATCTCTTGGGTAAATAGCATATGAAAGATCAATATTCTTTTCTTATTTACTTAAACTGTTTTAAAAAGCAAAGAAACACATAACACAGGGAAAATACAGAAAGATTTGGTAAAGTTTTCTGATGTTAAAAGAACTACCTTGAAGAAGGCAAGGCATTATGTACAACCCAGCCATACTTTAAACATTTAACGTGGGCTATTTCTTAGGAGAGCTATCTCCCTTTATATAAAAATAGATATGTAGTCTGCAATCAAATATGCAGTAATAACTTCTTGCATTTAATAAGCACTAATAATCTCACCAGTCTTCAACAAAAATGAGCAGATGTTTTGGCTTCTTTTCCCCTTATTTAAGGCAAAGCACACAATTAATCTGGACTTTTCAGGCACTTTAGTACTCCAGATAAATGATATTTGAAACTAAGTTTATCATTCCTTTTAGATGTCACACACACATCTCCAGTTATGATACACTTGTGATAACTGTTGTTTTCACTTAATCCTCCACGGCTACGTGCAGTTACTGTCTAAACAGAAAATTATACTGCTCTTTCCAGGAACGTCTAACAGCATCTTCACACACTACCAGGCAGGCAAGAAGCAGAACCTTAAAATCTCAGTGGCGTTCCCATTCAGTGAATTACTGTGGGAACAAAACATTAGCACGGTTCACATACCGTCAAATTTGCAGTCCCTAAAAAATCTGCAAGGTGATACAGAGTTATCATTTCTACATGGAAAGGGAAGGAAAGAGGAAGGAAAGGGGATGAGGAAGGAGAAGGAAGAAGAAGGAAGGAGAAGGAGAGGGCAGGGTAGGGGAGGAAAGGGAAGGATCAAGCCACATCTTGGCTGGTCCAACTGATGGCTCCAAAGATTAAAAAAAATACTAAGTTTTATTAGGGAAAAATTCAAGGGCTCTACTGGCCTCAGGAAGCACCACGTTTGAAGAGGGACATCAGGCAGATTAAAATAAACATAAAGGAAAACCTTGCTGTGAACTGTTTGAGTATCAGTGGACACAGTTGTTTTTGCTTCAATTAATACAAAAAAAAATTGTCATCAAAGCAAAACACTACAGTTTGCTGTAGCAAACAAGACAGTGGGATGACACAGAAACATTAGACAGCACAGAAATAAATGGGGCTTTTGCTCATCTTCAAAAGAAAATGTTCCCATCTTATAATCACACGAAACACAAATAACAGGTTCAAAAGAACCAATGTATACTTTAAAGAAACAGATGTTGTAAACTGCATAATACACACTCTCCCTGAATGAATTCTCTCTGCTTTTACCTACCAAAGGATGTTCAGACCTTATGCCAGTAACTAGAACAAGCAATTCAGTGTTTTACAAGAAGCAGCTAGACACGGACAGAGCTTACCTAACTCCGAAATAACAAAGCTTTATAAAGTAACAGCTGTTATTGGAAATGCTTGAGGCTTCGAGCAATTCATTTTGTTTTCCTAGTTGACAACAATAATATTTTTTGTACAATAGACAATGAAAACTTACATGCTCTTGAAGCAAAATCTCAGTCTCTTCAGTCTTTACGGGTGAGCAGAATTCATCCAAGCAAATCAGGTGAGCAAAAGCCTATTTATCATTTCAGTAGTACACAGACCTCAAGGTTTCCCCAGCCACAGGGACAGCTTCCGTTACGAGCTGTTTAATTTTGCCATACACTATCACAGCAAGCAGCATGAAGTTATCTTAATAAACATGAGCTGCAATTTCCCATTTTAAAAGGGAGAAGGCAGTACTCACATTGTTTAACTGTGTTGTAAATTCCTGAAGCAGGCTGAACCCTTAGCAGCACAAAGAAGCAGCAGCAGCACCAGCCAAGAAAATGCTGACAGACCTTTCCCAATCACCATAACAAAGGGTATATCAAGCTAAATCCTTTGTTTGTGCTGAAACTCCCACTATCACAGAATACTATTCGAAGAACCATAAAAATAACTCAAATCCACCTCTTCATTTGATTTTTCTGTAGTTCAAGCTCAATTCTTTGAAAAGATGAAAGAAAAAGTATTTCTATAGTATCAATCCTTGCTTTTATAGAAGTAATTCATATTAATGATGTTGGGAAAACTGTATTCCCTGAAAGATCTCATCTTACCAATGTATCTTTGCATTTAAGACACCAAAGCACATTGCTCCATTTTTCTTTTTGTGTCCCATTATAGTCTTCAATAGCTCTACAGTTACTTTCCTCTCAGAATGACTTGAAAAATAAGAATTAAAAATGAAAAAAACTCTCAAATGACTATCTGTGTGACTGAAAGACATGAAGACTTCACTTTCATACAACTACCTGTTGTATGTAAGTTTCTTGTATTTCCCTGTGAAGATGTGAATGATGTGGCAGCATCTGAAAGTATCTTAGAAGCTGAACAATCTGTAGCCCAATATAACAGCAGATTCTGAAATGCATGTGGGACAATTCAGCTTTCACATTCCTTTTATATCAAATGATGCTTATTTTGGAAACATTGTGCGTATTAGCATGAATTGTCTTCAACAACTAACTGACTTGAAACATTCCTGGAAGGTGAAGGGATGAAAAGGTACAGCAGGCAAACGAGCATCTCTCTAATTCAGCACCTGACTGATGTCCAACACATGCTGGTTGACACATGTCAACATTTTCTCAGTAATGATACTATGTTTAAGGGCTCTGACTTTCCTAGAATGGTTATCTGCTGTTTGGGCTACCATAGAGACTACAGATGATCGAAACAGAGGAAGGACAACCATCTAGTAAACCAGCAAGATAAAATACCCAGACCAGAACATGCTTGGAATATGCTCTCTTCCTGTGATTTCATCAGCTCATAGCTTTACCAAGCTCAGTCACATGCAGCATCTCTAAGACTCAAACTCAGATTGCTGATTTCCTGTTCAGGAAACCTGATAAGGCATTACTGTCTTTGTGCTAAAGTAGGCTCAGAATTTGACAGCCTCACTGGAGGGCTGAATAATGATAATTTTCTTGTTTATTTATTTGGCAGTGCAGTTGGAATCCCTGCCACCTCATTTTTAATACTGAATGAAAATGAATAGGATGGTTTGATAGCTCTGAGAGTGAACAGCTCTTGTATAATTCTGTCTCATACCAGCATGACACTCCTTACACTGGAGATTCTAATATCCCTGAGCTTCACACAGTCAGAATCACAAGTACTGTGTGCAAATGGACTTGAAAGGGTAGGGTTTTCTTGGTACATTCGTGGATGCATATTCATTCAGACTGCGTAAACTGAGATTTTCTTGCCCAAGAGATGACATACTTTCCAGAGCCAGAGAACACGAGGCTGGTAGTGAGTCTGGATACAGCCTCATTTGACCAGAGTAAGGTGAGCTCAAGTGCCAATGCTCATATTTGATAGCAAATGGAGCAGAAGTGCTTGTAGTGACCAAAAAATATCTTTGAACTGTGGGTAATGTGCATCACACTACAGATCTCACTGTGATAACTGCTTGGGTGCAAGTTATGTGAGTTTACTTGGAAGGCATAGTGAGGTGAAAAAAATGAAACATACTCAGGACTGCTTCATTTTCTTAATAATTCTAAATAATAATAAAGCATTACCTTAGTAACGGTATCTGTCTGTTCTAAGAATAAGGCTTACCACTTCTCACCCATACAGCCATGGAGGAAATGGGTATAACCTTCAGTGATCCCAAGGCTGTTTTTGAGAACTGAAGCACTTCTACATTTGTTCAGAGGCCTAATTACTTCTACTTCCAAAAAATACCTCTGATGACACTCTGGATCTCTGCTGGTAGATGCCTTTGTTTCTTCTTCCCCTTTCCCTCACATAATGCATAAAAGTCCCTATTGCACCACATAAGCTAATGGCCAAAATGTACACCTGATGGTTACAGACAAGGCCACCATTCTCAGTACAGAACTGTGATAAGACTCTTGTTCCAAAAGCCAGAGAGAGTTGTCTCTTTGTTATTTCTGAGATGAGGATAGCTGTCCCTCAAGAAATCATTCAGCAACTTGCATTTTAGATCTAGAATAAACAGGAGTCAAAACACTTGCATGTTCCTATATGTTGAGGAGGAGAGTATATGCATTTTCATAGTCTCACACAGCCACACACAAACGTGCATCCCGAATACATATAACTTCTATTCACATGCGTTGAATATGCACTGCCTATGATAGGATTCATTCTAATACATATTCAAATAATCTGTTTTTAATATCAGCGGAAATTGAAGTGACTGAAGGCATCACTGGGGCTAGAGGATTGTTACCCAGGTTTCTGGGATACTTATGATGCCAATTGCCAGACTAACAGAGGTTTTCAAAATAAATGCATTCTTTACTTCAGAGTACTTTTCTCCTATTTCTCTGTTTAGAAGCCTAGTCTCAGGACCTGAAAGAAAACTAATCTGAGTTAAATGCAATGCTTAGATTCTCTGTCTCCCCTTCTCTATCTTTGGAACTTGATGATCCTTGAGGTCACTTCCAAGCCAAGCCATCCTATGATTCCATGATTTTACGATGACATTGGGTGGTCCTGTGTAGAGCCAGGAGTTGAACTCATTGATCCATATGGGTCCCTTCCAGCTCAAAATATTCTATGATATTCTCCTTTGCCAAATGAAAAAAAAAAAAAAAATAAATAAATGTTGGCCTGGGAAAAAAATACTCACTGATACATGGAGTCTGGGATTACAGATTATATTGTTGAAGAGAATGTGAAAAGAAGGTTGTATGCTCAGGCTGCATGGAAGTGGTTTGCAACAGCAACTGCCTTTACCTTAACGTAACCTAGCAGCTAATTTAGGGGTGAAACAGTAGTCTCTGAGAAAGATCTCTCATCAGTCCTTCCAAGTACCTTGGAATTCAGGCATGCTGGGAATTTTAAGAGAACTGGAAAACATACGGAAAATTTGCTGAATAAAGTTGATAGCTTCAGAACCCTTACACTGGGACACCAAGCACTAATCATGAACATCAATAAATGCTTTTGACAAGGAAGAGTGATCCTCTACCCCATGGGACAGCTGTTCACATAGATAAAAAAAGAAGGAGGAGTCCAACTTGGAATTTCCAGAACATTTCTTAATGTTCTGAATCACAAACATCATTAATTCTTCAAGGAAAAAAGATAAGGTTTAAATATTCCCAAGTCAATAGCAGTAGGAAGGTGACTTTTACCACTGTCCGCAGAAAAACAATGTTTCAAAACATGCACAAGCAAACCAGCTTTATTCCCTTATTTCAAACAAAGCAGACACCTTTGGAAGATCAGTGATTTACAGAGACATCAACCACATTTATATAGGCTTTTATGGAACAAAATAAATACTTTAAATCCATGTTATAAAGCTTTGTTCTTCATATTGGGCTTATTATCAAAATCTAAAAATCAGTGCCTGGGATAATGAAGACATGTAAAGTTGCACTCTGAGTGACGCTAAAAAAGCAGGAACCAGGAAAACAGAAAGCAGCGCATTAAAACCCTCTCCAGATTGAAACATTAGAAAGCAGGTTACCTCATCATCATCGGCATCGTACTGTGCATAATGCTGCTCCAGGAGCTCTCTCTGGCGGCGTTCTTGTTCCAGAGTTTGGCTAATCAGCTGTGCAACCTCGCTCACTTGGCCTGGTTTTTCTCGGCCAATCACAAACCTAGACAAGACACCATTGAAGAAATGATCACGCCTGTTTTACTGAAGTTCTTCATTTTTACCTCTGTTTAGAAAAGAGACTGGCCTTCTTTTGCAAAACTGCATGGCTGTAACTGCTTCATGCTTGTTTTGTGGATCTCATTTCCCAACAGGGTACTGTGTGTAAGACCAAGGACCTACATGGTCATTGCCATATTGACAGCAAGAGAAAAACCAAAAGTGTCAGTGATGACTACGGCCTGCGTTCCAAATTTAGCAAAAGATCTGCAGAGTTGGAACTCCGCAGATACAAACCTATAGCAGGGCCATTAATAAAAAACGTATCAGCACTTGCATTCCCTTAAAAGCAAGACATTTCTCAGAAGCCTATGAAAGTCCAGATGCACACCAACAGTGCAAACTCCTGACAGCTTGCAGTGAAAGGAGTGTGAATGGGAGAAACTTTTTTCCCCGTCTTTACACTGAAGACATTCCTGAGCTCTTTGATTTGCCTTTCTGCTATGACAGAGAATCGATTTCTACATTTTTAATTCTGACAGATACCATTTCCCTAACTTTAAACTGCATTTAAATCTTTTATTTCACAAACTTCTGTTGCTAGGGAGCTTTTCTTCTCCTCCTGTGTTAGCTATCTCTGAACACTGTAAGTGTGCTTCTTTGGCTTAACAAAAGACAACAGCAACATCTCTTTCTTGGCTAAGATTTCCACATCTGCTTTCCAGTTTTGCTTTCTGCATTGGCTTTGATTGTAACACTTTCTTTTGGTACATCATCATATCCATAGTTAGATATTTTGCTACCTGTAGCATTAATTATGAGCATTCATTATACACAACCAACACTAAACTACTGAACAAATGCACAATTTAAAGGTGCCAAGGAGTATTTTCTCAGCAGGCTAGAAAAACAATTAGACAATCACAGATGAAAAAAGAATTATGCAGAGCAGAGTAGCACAATCAATTGACGTACTGCACGGTAAACTATCTGTTTCCACAACATTTGGCTCAAAATGACATATTTAATGTATTACTGGAATGAGAGGTAGAAGAGTGTATTATATCCTGTGCAAGAGAATTATTTTGATTAGTTCTGTTTATAGCTATTAATGTCAAGTTCCTGTGAGTGGATGAATCTGAACCCATCTCCTACAGCAAATAATTTTTCAGACTCTGTGAAGTCGAGCACTACAGAAAGGAAAACAATTTAGAGATTATTTCAACATCAAAATATGTGAGTCAATGACTACTTCCAAAAGGACCAAGGTGTGAATGAATGACTGTATGCAGAATAATGAGAAAATTCTCTGAAAATAATTTGCAATAAGGTCTTAGTTTAAAAACATCAATAGAAAATAGAGCAGAAAATAGGAAAAAGCTTTAAAGCAAGTAACACCACCATTTTAATCTTAATCAAAGCAGATCACAGTCTGGCACTCGTATGCTACAATTACAAAATATGACAGCAATGATAAAGACCTGGGGCTGAAAGGAAAAGGATGTTTCTATGTGTCCCCTTCATCTGGTCAGCACACAGACTCACAGTCAGATCCTGTTCCCCTGAATTTTAATTTCATAGCCAAATATCACAAAGACTAAAGCAGCCATGCTTTCAGTCTCACACGGGAGGAACAACGAACTTTCAATATTGCTACATGAAGTAAAAAAGGATTCAACTCATATTTGCTGTGCATTTATCTCTTCTACTTAAACAAATTAATTTGTACACTGAATACCCAGGACAGACAATGTATAAAACATGAGCATCGTGAGTCAACAGTGTGTCCAGGTGGCCAAGAGTGCCAATGGCAACCTGGCCTGTATTAGAAATAGTGTGGCCAGCAGGAGCAGAGAGTGAACATCCCCTTATACTCAGCACTGGTGAGGCCGCACCTTGAGTATTGTTTTCAGTTTTGGGCTCCTCACTACAAGAAAGACATTGAGGCCCTGGAATGTGTCCAGAGAAGGGCAATGAAACTGGTGAGGGGTCTGGAGCACAAATCTTATGAGGAGCAGCTGAGAGAGCTGGCATTGTTCAGCCTCAAGAAGAGGAGGCTCAGGGGAGACCTCATTGCACTCTACAACGTCCTGAAGGGGGGTTGTGATGAGGAGGGGATTGGCCTCTTCTCCCAGATAACAAACAGGACCTGAGGCAACGGCCACAAGTTGTATCAGATGAGGTTTAGACTAGACATAAGGAAAAACTTATTCTCTCAGAGAGTGGTCAGGCACTGGAATGGCTGCTCAGGGAGGTGGTGGAGTTTCCGTCCCTGGCAGTGTTCAAGAGGTGTCTGGTAGAGGAGCTACAAGATATGGTTTAGTGGCTTGTGGTAGCAATGGTAATGGGAAAACTAGATGATCTTGTAGGTCCTTTCCAACCTTGTTATTCTCTGGTTCTATGATTATTATGGTCCTTTTCAACCCAGGCCATTCTATGATTCTCTGACTGCGTTGCATTACTACTTTCATACATATTCAGGTAGGAAATAGAAATGTTTCACGTTATTAATTTTTTTTCTCATCCAACAGCCGTTCTCATGTCAGTGATGTAATTTTCAAGACTTTTATCACATGTCAAAATGAAGTTCCTAGATGACACCTGAGGCTATTGATGGTACATGAATAAATGCCTCAAAGCAATGACAAAGCACACAGCAAATGTTTTCCAAAACATAATTATGCAAGTAATCTTCTGTTTTCCTGTAATTCATTGCTTGAAAGTGAAACATTTCCAAGGTGAATAAACATTAAGAAGCATTAAATCTACAACTGATGTCAGTTCTAGATACAGAACTGCACACTTGTAAAACAGAATATGACACAAACAATGACAGATTTTACATAAAGAACCAAACCTTTTGCCATGCTCCATTCCACGACATTAAGAATATCAAGCTATATATAATAATAATTATGTTTAACCTGTAACTAAAGTACTTCATACATTACAAATTTGTAAGTGAAAGAGAGGATACTTCTCTCTTAGAAAGCCATAAAAGAGGCCATTATTAAAATGCAAGGCATGAATGAGATCTTTAAGCCTAGAAAGGCTTTAGATATTAGAACTATCATAATCTGAAGTGTCTAAATATGAAAAAGAGACAGAAGGTTGTGATTCAGTGACCACAAAATTAGTCACTGAGCCATCATCTGCACACTTCAGTGAAATGGCTAATTATGTATTTCCCACCACTCTGCCTCATGAAAATTACGCACATGCATTTCAGTCTTGATTAATTAGTCTCAAGGGCCACGAGTATTACAACAAAGACCTATAAATTCTATCAGCAATAATATTCCTAAGAAACTGGTTATGTTTCTGGATATGAGACAAATGAGGGTTTGAAAACCTTTAGACTCATCATGACAACATTTCCCTTAATTTCAAAGCTAAAAACGCAAAATAAAAGCAGGCCAATCTGCAAAGCTGTATTATTAGCACAACTCTACTAAATCTCAGGCTGCTACTGACTATTCCTGACGTCCACAAAACTGGAAGAGAGAGGGAGAGAACAGCACCAAGTAGAAGGCTTGAGCTGACCTTGATATTCACAGCTGCACAGGATCTAGCTGAATTACCAGCTGTGAAATATTATTCTCTGTAGTTACGATGTTAAAATAAACAGGGACAGAGCTAGGAACATAATTAGTACTTGAACCTGTCGCAGATGTAAGTAAGTATAAAAGAATATAACATCTGGAGAAACTGAAAATTAAGCTGCTGGTGGTTAAGAAAAGCATTCTACTGAAATTGGCAACACCTACATCTCCTGCAATCCAGTCAGCATTTAATGATCTTAAAGCACACTTTGTACGTGGCTTTCTGGGTATCTCCAGCTTTTATTAAATGAGGATCTGCAGACCTGCACTTCTTGAAATAACGAAATACATAAGCATACAGACCTTTGGTTCTAGAAAAATGGGGGGGGAGGGTGCATGAACACTGTGACACAAAACTGATGTTCCACAGCAGGGATTTTTAGTGACTTAATTTCAGTGCCCATCTCTTTTAAAAGTACTTTGAGCATTAAGTGCCCAGTTAAAATAATTTACCATTGATTCCTTAAATACAACAAAAATTAATTAAGAAGAAAAAAGCAAGGATAGCTTTGAAAAGATTTTCTTAGAAATAAAGAACAGAGTTTTTTGCTACAAAAGGATTCACAATGACATTTTATCTTCTAAACTTTATTAAAATCACATTTGGTTAATAAAAAATGCAGTTTATTTCACTGCATTTGGGGAATTTTAACATTTTTTAAAGACAGGTTTTGAAAATGGTTTTCCTCTGAGCTTTAAAGCAGGACGCTTCTGCTACCATTTATCTAACTTGTTTCAAGATGTCTTTGATTACTTTCTCTGGCTGGTTCCATTAGGATAATAACCATATAATTAATCCAAAGTGCTACAAGTGTTATGAACCCTGTAAGAAGGCAGTTTTATTTAGTTACAGTAGAGCATGCTGAAACTCAATAATGCTCTTTCATAAACAATTAAAAAATGGCAGTATGAAATGCAGGAGTCACGGCCCTGGCATAAGGAATTCACTAACTGAGGTGCCACTACACTTCCTCAAATAAAAGGATCCAAAACCTAAGAGTCATACAGACTCTCTGAACCTCTGCATAGCTTAGTTTGGACAAGAGCTCTGCTCTGAATCCCCCATCCTAAAGCAGAGTTGGCTCCAACAAGCACAAGGAAGGGATGACATCAAGAGGGATCTGGTCAGGCTTGAGAAGTGAGCACATATGAACACAATGAGGTTCAACCAGTCCAAGTGCAACACGCTGCACTTGGATTATGGCAATCCCAGATATGAACACAGGCTGGGAGAACCCACAGAGAGCAATCCTGCCGAGAAGCATCTGCAGGTTCTGGTGGACAAAAAGCTGGACTAGGATACATAGGATGCATCATAAGGGGGGTGGCCGGCAGAAAGAGGGAGGTGATTGTTGCCTCCACTGTGCCCTTGTGAGGCCCCCAGCACAAGAAAGATATGGATTTGTTTCACTGGGTCCAGAAGAGGGCCATGAAGATGATCAGAAGGCTGGAATACCTCTCCTATGGAGAAAGGCTGAGGGAGCAGGACTGTTTTTGCTTGGAGAAGAGAAGGTTCTGAGGAGACTTCGCTGCAATTTTACAGTACTTTGGGGGAGATTATAAGCAGGAGGGGGACTGACTTTTTACATGGTCTGATAATGACAGGACAAGGAAAAGTGACTTTAAATGAAAAGAGAGGAAATCCATGCTGAATGTTAGGAAGACATTAATTACTCAGAAGGTGGTGAGCATGGCACTGCTGCCCAGAGAAGTTGTATATGCCTCATCCCTGTAGGTGTTCAAGGCCAGGTTGAATGGGACCCTAGAATCCTGAGCTGGTGGGTGACAGCCCTGCTCATGGCAGCGGGTTGGTGTGGATGATCTCTAAGGTCCCTTCTAACAAAGCCATTCTATGGTTCTGTGAGTATTCTATTATCCATGGTCTTCAGTGGGTTTTAAACTCTCTAAGGATGAAACAATTCCACGGGCCCCTCTGTGCAGCAGCGCCACCTTTTTGCCTCTCAACCACCCTCTCCAGCTCCATCTCACTTGCAAATTTCCTCAGGGTCTTTCTGTTTTATGTCCACCTGTGCCACCACTTACCCCCCCAATCAGAGACAAGCATGTATACCCTGATTTCTGAAGCTATTAGGCTGTAACAAATGGGAAATGAGGGTGAATGATAAGCAAGGACGTAAATAAGGTTTGTGCAGAGATTAATGATAATGGTGACTCAAAATGGGAACAAACAATCAAACAGCTCTGCCTGGAGATTAGCACCCAAAGCAACATGAGGAAGTAATCACCATCAGTGGATGAAAGAGGCAATGACTGAATGAAGTCACCTAAGGTCACATAAGAAAAATATGAGACAAAAAAAAAACAACCTGAGATAAAGCAGACAGTAATTTATCTGCCAACTTTTCTGCATCCACGGTTCCCCTGTTTTGCTGCTGACATACCTGAAGAACCTCTTCTTGTCTCTTGGGTGCTTTTTACCCCTCAGAGCAGTAACCCATGGGGTTAGCATGCATGGCTAATGCTATCAAAGCTGCTATCAAACTTCAGCAAAGAAATGAGCAGTTCTCCCCTATTTTAAGTAACAGAGTCAGCACACTGCCTTCCTTAGATGTCTCATTGAACATTTGTGTCAAGTTGATTTTTATATGCTCCAAAACTCTCACGGATTACCAGCATTCAACCAAGCTGCCCTTCTAGCAGATGCTGGAGCAGTGTGAGTTCTCTTTAAATGTCTAGCCATAACTTCTAAACACGTCACACGTTTCAAAGCAAGAAGCTTTGAAAGCTGAGTCATTTTCCCTTTTCACTACATTACAGAGCCTGATGGCAAACATGATCTTGCCCAACTCTGTCTGTTGGTTTAGAAGCCAATACCTTCCCTGCGGCATCAGTTGCACAACCTGGGCTTGACCTGCATCCAGTCCCATCTGACTGGCATGATCAAGAAGAAAATCTGTTGTCTGTTGTAGCCCACAGAGCCCTGTGACATGGTTAAGGTATTTATTCTTCAGCAGCTCCAGCAAAGTAACAGCTGAAGGCCCAGAAAAATCTAAGCAGCCTCTCCACAGCACCTTGGATATGAGCCCCTGATGAGCTATACTGCTATCAACACTAAAGGGATCTCAGAGCCAGACAATTACAAAGTTATGTAAAGAACCCATGCAGCATTGTTAATGCACTTAGATTAATTATTCCCACAGAAATCAATTGTAGGTCAGGTCCCCACTGACACATTACCTTTACTCAAAACCACTTTAAAATTAGCCAATGGATTCAATATTTTGGCACTCTCCCAAGCTGTGGTTCTTATTCCGCTCTGCACTTCACTGAGGACAATCAGGGAGAGAACCTCTTCCATCTCCTCCAGTCAGGCTGACAGTTTCTCAATACAATACATGCTTAGAAGTGATGATCAGCATCCTCTGTAGCACCACTGAACCCTTATGGGAACAACCTCTTCAATTAAATGTGCTTTAACATTCCTGAATAAAAGAGAAGCATGCACACTGTCTCTGTTCTAAAGGTGCAAGTGCTATCTGAAAATGTTTTACAACCTAACTGCGTTGAGGTGAGATCTGCCTTCCCTCATTCTCACTGGTGTTGGCATCTGTGGGAAGCAAATCCAGGAAGGCAGTGCATTTGGGCAAGAAGTAAGCTGCTGAGTTCTGACCATGTCCTCAATCTAGGTAATTACATGACCCAGATTCTAGCCAAGCTGAGCCACACTTGCAGCACAGTCGAGGGGTAGCTCCTACAGCACTGTATTGTGGCATGCTGAGTAATCATGAAAGGATGAGTGTTGGCTATTATTTCTGCCCCACTATCACGATGTTGTATCACAAAAAACACGGTGCACCAAAGCTCCTTAGGAACTTCCATGGCAAATTTCACTTAGAAAGACGAAATAGATTAGCTGAATAAGCATTTATGGTGGCATTTCAGTTGCAGCATTAGGAGTTTTTGTTTAGATACAACTGACTTGTGGATAAAGTGATTCATAACCTGTCAAGCTACTTCTTTTTTTTTCAGAAAAGGAAAAGAAAACCCACTCCATATGAAATCCAGCCCTACTGAATCTTACTAATTCATGGTAAATGTATTTTAAAACGATGCTGTAAGTGCCTAGCAAAATGGTTTTCAGCTAAAAACTTCTGTGTGGTTTACTTAGATATTTTATGGTTAAACATATCACTTCCTATCCAAATGTGCAAATATTTCACAAAATTACTTGCCATAAAATTCAAATTAGTTAGCTCTTCGGGCACAGGGGCGATCTCAATGCCAGTAAAATAAATAGCGCCAGGAAATCCTCTTAAGTGCTTGTAATTGATCATCCGCACAGTTAAATTGACGAGACGGTCTCTGGAACCATTTGGCTTAAGTTAACAAGTGCTCTACCCAACACTACTCAGCCACAGACGAGGAGTCAGCAAAGGCCAGGAGTCAGCTTGGCTGCTTCCAGCAGGCAGTTTGGACATAGATGCCCTGCACTGAACAGCGTGAGCAAAGACAGCTCCAAGGCCAGCTGGCCTCAGTGCCCAGGGGCAGCCCCAGGCACTCTGCACCTGCTGGAACAGGCACAGCAAAGGAATACAAACAGCAGTGCAGTACAGCCAGGCTTACCTCATCACTGCCAAGAGCTCACTGTGCTTTGAGTAATTTCTCACGTTAAATGCAGCATGCTATGTCTGATAGTCTTGTGGAATGATTACCAGTGCTAATAGCCCTTTGCAAGGACCAGGTGTAAGAAAATAGGTCATATTATGTAATTTTTGTGTTGCCATACTGGAACAAATGGGAGAAATTTACACTGTTTAGGTCTACCGAGTCCCTGATTCAGGTTTATCATAGACTTATCAATCTGTCCAAGAATGCACTAAGCATAAACGGCTTCTTAATCAACCCTTTATAAAGTCCCAGTATGACAGAACTGCAGAGCAAAGGACTCTTCTTTCATTCTCTTTCTCCCCTTCTGGTTCCAGGTTTGGGTTAAAGGAAAGAGATACTGGCAGCAAAAGGAAGAACAAAAATACTTCCAGCCAGGAAAGAAGACAATATAGTCCAGCCCTCAGTATCTAATACAGAGGTAGCAGATTTTGCTTTTGGCTCCTGCCTCATTGTCCAAGACTGGGAAGAAAGATAAATTTCTCCTGTCTCTTCCACTGCATGGATCTGTACATAGGATGGACAATGGCAGCAAATTAGGAAGTATTACTTCTGGACATTAGGAAGTATTACTTCTCGGAAAGGGTAGTCAGGCATTGGAATGCACTGCCCAGGGAGGTGGTAGAGTCACCAACCATGGGAGTGTTCAAGAAACGTTTGGATGCTGTGTTGATTAATATGATTTAGCTGGGAAGTATCAGTAATGGTTGGACTAGATGATCTTCTATCTTTCCAACCTTGATAATTCTGTGATTCTGTAAATGTTTAAAGGACATGTTGTTTCACAGGGCAAGAGGATAGGAAGAAAAGCTGAAAAAGAACAAGAGAAAATGTGCACAGGGAGCATGCTGGAAGAAGAGAAGCTGATAATGCAGGGGGAGGATTCATAGAAATAAAGCGATGCTGCTCACTATCACCATGAACAAATATCATTCCCCAGAGGGGTATGCTGCTGTTGGCTAGATTCTGCTGTTGACTTCATTTGTCCTCTATACTGTCTGATTGCTTGCAAAGACACAAGTGTTTAAATTACCTTTCCAGATGTTGTGATGTTAAACAAAGCTAACAGCAGGCATGCAAATTACTCCTTTTTGAGACAGTATATCTTCCAGAAAGAAATCAGCTCAACACGGGGGGAGGAATTCGCTGAAGAAAGAATAAATGATTTCCCAAATTGTTATCGATTAAAATGTGAATATTTCAACTTTCTGCCATTTAACTGCTCCTTGTATAAGAGCTGTGTAAAAAGGTAAAAACTTCACTCTTGCATTTCAGATTGCATTTGTACTACAGGAGATAAAGAAAGCAGGCGATAAATGGGGAATATGGGTTGCAGCAAAATCCTGCTTTGCATTAAAATTGTCCAGATAGAAAAAGAACACAGAATGATAATATACAATTCTGTATGAGAACAGAGAACTGTTAACTGTGGAAAGCCTCAAGGTCTGATACCTACACTGCTATTGTTGGAACAATTTCTTCACCAATCAAGAAGATTAATTAAACAGCAAGGTGGCAAAATTTGCTAACTAATTATTTAGCTTCTTTATTAATACTGGAAGACTTTGAGGCATTTCAGAGGAGTTTAATTAAGCAGAAGCTGGTAAATCTGCTGCTAAGTTAGACTTAATATAATTATCAAGGAGGTGCAAATCAAGAGAAGAGTGACAGATTTGTACAGGTTCTGTGTGCAAGGTTCTCCAGAAACCCAAGAGCTGGCTAAGAAAGCACCATGAGATCTATTCAGTGCCTAGCAACAGTCTGGAAGCTGAGAGAATGCCTGGTCTCATTCAGAAGACAGGATACAGAAGGAGGACACAGAATTGAAAATTTTCTTCTCCAATAAAATATTTTTTTTAGTTTGGCTAACTAACTGGAAAGAAATGGAAAGCAATAGTAATAAAAGCACATAAGCAGCAAATGAAGAACTTGGATTTTCAGATGAATCATAATCTTTTCTTCTTATCAATCCAGTAAGACTTCCCAGCATCCCACCCTCCCTTCTTAGAACCTTGTACTTCCCACAGCTGGATGAGCATGAAATTTCACATTGAGTGAGGCTACAAAGTGAAGTCACTCCCAACCAATAACTGTTCCTTTATTTGCTGGATACCACAGAAAGCTTTCATGTTTGACCTAGGAAGGACTGATGTTAGGTACTCATGGTAAAAAGATGGTTTTCTCTGTTAAAGAACTAGGTTTTCTCTCTTGGGGCACTGTGTTTAAGAAAAAGCCTCCATGGAAGCACACAACTTTCTATATGAACTTTCTCTGACAATGGCATTAGAGTCCCCAACACCCTTGCATTACAGTGAAAAATGGAGGAAGAGCAAAGGCACGCATGATCAAGACCTCAGAAATAACTTCAAAGAACTTCAGACCTGCTACTCATCACCACAGTCCATGAGGAACAAGCAAACTAGGAGCTAAAATAACCTGGAGAATCACCACAGCAGGATAGGATTACCACTGTCAAGATGCCTCTCTGTATTTTATGATAGAAGGCACCACTTGCTAACCTCAGGTTGACAGATTAGATCCTAAATGGGTCAGAAGATGTACAGAACAGTTAGTGATATTAGTCTGCTGCTGCCCTCAAACTGCTCCATTAATCTCAGAGCAGGGACGACACTCAACAGAATTAGAAAGAACACAAATTTCAAACGAAAATCCCTCCTTTATATAATGAAATTCTGAAATACACTAAGATATTAGTAAACTAAACAGTTAAAATTGTAAAAAAAGTGATATTTACATGAATTAAAATAGCATTCATAGTTGTATTTGCCAGATTAGAGTCACGGGGATACTAATTCTCAGCCCTAAACACAGAAGCTGATTGCCAGCTGGGATTACAGGAGAACTCTCTCCTTTCTTCATTTCATAGGTTACCAGAGTCCATCTGGTGGGTGCTGATTATCTTCCTTTAAAACATCATGAGAAAGAACTGAGGAATTAATTGTTAGCGGAGAAGCCAAATTGGTGAGATCAATGGCCTTCTGTCGTGGAATGACAACCCTCCCGAACAGTTCAGTACTCCAAACAGTGGATAAGATAATAATAGATGCTTGTGTTTGCTCATTTTCCCCCTCCCCCTCAACTAGAACAGTTCAAAAGGTAAAAGTCATGTCTCCATTTTCACAGATTCCTTACTGTGTCAGCTACAGACAGTTTGGATAAATTTTTCTGTCAGAAACATTGCAAAATCTATTCTAGGTCAATGGCTTCCACTGTCAGGATCATTCAAAATGTTCTGAAGGATCAAAGGAGAAAAACAAGTCACTAAGTATTGGTATTATGCAAGCTTCCTGAAGAGGTATTGATTGCAAAGTATCGAGAACTAGCATTATTGTTGTTCTCTTGAATGTCCTTGCAACTGATCACATATAATAAACTTTCCTACCAAAACTAGTATGCACTCTGCCTAGAATCAGGGTAACATGATTGCATATAAGTAATACTTTGGATTGTAAGCAGAAGGTGATGTCAATGAAATGCACATATCTGTCTGTGTACAGGATACGAGGCGGAAGAAAGATACATGCAGTTCATGCAATAATCACCAAGATAACTATGCTTATTAAAGCAATTCTGTAAAACCCATCACTCTGACACTGTTAAATAGCACACAAGTGTGTGTGTGTGATTTCTCCAGTGAAGGGCAGATTCAGGAAGTTGCCTTGGTTTGAATTAAGCTGTGTGAATTAGGGTGTGTGCCTGCACACTTGTAGTTCAGATAGGACACCTGCAGAAGGAAAGGTAGCAGGTATTTATATAGCAGGTTATTGCTCTCTTTTTTTTCCAGAGATAGCTCTGCAAACAACCTTTTCCACTACTCCTGCCTCCCCCAGTGACATGGATCATTAATGGCAGCTACTAAGAAAATGACTGCATTCAAAGGTCACTAGCACTGCTCTTCACACTTCAGACAGGCAGGAGCTAAAGGCTGGGGGCATGTGAGGGATTCCGCCCAAGAGACTCTTTTCTGCTGCTCCCAAAGTTCTGGTTCACAGACAGTGGAGATATACCATTTTTCCATCTCATCTATTCCACAGGTATACGTGGGAATGAGGATTTGACAGAAAATGACCATTCTCTTCACGAAACACACAGCAGGCAGAGCCCTTGTATCATACAGAAGATGAAAAGCAGTCATCAAGATAATACGTAATTGTTGGTCATATCTAAATTAATTAATGTTAGCTCTAGTTTACTTAACAAGCAAATATTTAAACCTACAGAAAAGACACCACCACCAAACCATCCTGCATTCTCTATCTCCCCAAATGAAAGCTGACTGGAACCATATATAATTTTGAGTAGCTAAAACCAGAGGAAGTTGCATCAAACTCGTTTCTTTTGTCTAATTATGTATAAATTAGTAAAAGGCTGCTCACGCACGTCAGTGTGCATACAGATCCTTCTGACTTCCATTTTATTTAATAATATTTAACAGTCTAAGTATCCTGATTTCATTTATATTTTGCATTATAATCTATAAAGTCTTTTTGCTTTTAAGCGTTGTTGTGATACCAATGCATACGGACATTTTTCCTGTGAAATCTCAATATCTGAAGCTTACTCACAAGGAAAGATGCAGCAACTCACACATCTCTCCTTGATAAATGAGACCTGTCAGAAGCCAGTGATCCCTGAGCACAGGATGCCCAGTGAGCTTGGCAACAGGAGCTCAACAACAACGGAGAAACACTTTTTAGTGCCATGTTATTTTATGACGAAGGGGCCTAGACTGCAACCAGTCTGACTGTAATTTATATCCCATGAGAAGATTCTGGGAGCATTCTGCATGAAAATCATTTTACATTTCTTCTTTTCTCCAAATCCATTATTTTTCCATAGAGGAAAGTATTCTGTTCTGTAACTTGTTCAATAACAATGACACAGATTAAGCTGATTAGGTCAGAACTTTCCTTTTCCTTTTTTCTTTTTTATTTTTGGAGCTGAAACATCAAACACAAAATCCAGTCACATTTGTTCTGTGCACCGAAACATGGGAATTCATTATTTTCTGTCATAAGAATTTTATGTTCAGCCTTCTCAACTCTGCAGAAACCTAATAAAGTTGATACTCATCTTTGTATTCAAGTCAGTAGGTAAACTCACAGCATATGTTCTGTCTTTGCAGAAATAAAACTGATACAGCTACGACTGTAAATGTTACACAAAAAATATATTGCCTGTGATTACACTACTGTTTTGAATGTTTTCTTTCCCAAATAACTTCCTTCTGGTAAAACCTTGATCAACCACCTCCACAGTTCTTTAGAGAATTCAGATTTCAGTACTATTCCTTAATGCTGTAAAGGAACAGCCACGGAATTTCTGTGGAAACCTGCACAGCAGCATGAAACATCACTGGCTGTGGGAGCTGCATCTATTGCATCCAGCAGTTCAGTCGTGATTCAAAAGTGAAACCTGAACTCAGAAGAATTCGGCTGTATTCATCAGAGAGGATTTGGAGAGAGAACCGAAGGGTGGCTATAGAAAGGCTGCTGATTTGCAATAAGCCGAAGCTATTTCTGTAATTATTTTGCACAGTTAAATGTTTGATGAAATTAACAAGCTATTAAACAGAAAATCTATGAGAGAGAATATGTTTTTAAACGGCTCAACAGCTCATTTCTCGGGAAACGTTCTCACACATTTGCAAACATTTTATGGTCTTACATTCACACTCATTTTCTTGCTTGTTAAGCATTTTGTGGATACTTGCAGTGATGCATCTCAGTTAAGCACAGTATGGAGACAGAAATTCAGAGATGTTGTAGGGACTGGGGCAACACAGTGAACCAATACAGGGCTGTTACTTTCCCCACACCAGCAGCTCTCAGGATTGCTGCCCCCAATACCATCCTCTCCCCCCTGCCAAGCTTGCACCTGGGTGCAGCGCTGTTCTCACTGCCTTACTCTTCAGGCCCTGGGGCAGCGCCACAGCCAGCAGAGAAGGGACAAAGACACAAAAAATATCTGCTTCTACCTAAATAGACGGATTCTCCTGTGAGAGAAGTCAGGTAACCTTAAGCACTCAATCACCGTTATTTTTCACTTCTCCAATACTCACCTGACCTTCCCTTTGGTGTTTCTAAGAACAGTTGCAGCAAAATTTTGTGTAACGCCAACCAGACTGATGCCATCAACTTCCACAATTTGGTCATTCACTTGGATCCTTTCAGGGAAAAACAGAAATATGTAAATAAGTTATGGAGTTCTTGGCATATTTTCAGCTAAACTCAGCATACAGAGATTTTAGTTTGATTTTGAACAAAAAACTCAATCATAACATGATTAAGGTAAATAATCACACAATCCAAAAGACTTTCTTCCTGAATTGGGACTGTACCATCTGAAATACTGGCAAATATTAAGAAACACTAGCAAGGAAGCAATGAAAAAACTATCTGTGTTTGCATACGTCATAAATCCAGGTTCAAAGTAACCATTACAGCTTCAATCATCCAACTGTTTTCCTTCTGTATAAACACAGCAATACAAATTCCTGCCTTTGTCATATGACTTAAATTAAATGAGAAACTTGAACTGTTCTTATATCATTCTTTCCGAAGCCAATCTTGGAAAACAGCATAAGACATAGCTTTGGTATTTCACACTAATGGAAAAAACTGTGATATTTAACTAAAACAACCTGCCCATCTGTGGGGAAAAGAGCGTGTGCATTGGATCTAATTGTGACCTACTCTCTTAAAATATTTCATCTATCTTGCTCCAAAAAGATGTATTCCCAATGTAAGAGCAATCACGGGGCACAATACAATAAGGCCTTGGACTATTTCAACAAGGACTATCTGTCTGAAATACTTGTTTACAGTTGATACACTGCTTGATGCAGAAGTTAGGAGGAATTTAAAAAAATGCTGCTTTTATCTGAAATGAGCACTGATATGAAGTCCCCAAAGACTTGGCATGAGAATTATCTAGATTAAAACATTTGGAAGGAAGACTGCTATATTAAACTGTCCTCTGCTGATACAGAAATTCCTCTCCTTTCAAAAATAATTACAATACAAAAGCAAAACCTCGCATCCATAAGTAATTGAAATGTACAATTTTCCATTATTTATCTAGACATTACTTATCTAAACAATACAGTTTGTAAAGGAGTCGAGAAACAGCTTTGAAAAAAACACAGACATGAAATTAACTAAACTGTTTAACACCTCAGTATCTCCTCCATTTCTTTTAAAGGCAACCTTTCACAGCAGAGACTTTAAAAGGGGCTGAAGCGTCCTGACTTGAGGAACTAATTTTACTGTCAAATCTGAGGCAATGCTTTACAGCTCTGTATATGTTCTTATAGTATCTCCAGTTCTTGTGATTCTGCTGACGAGGTAAGAATTAAAAGATTTATGCTTTGGAGGCTTCACATCACAGAATGCCAGCGTGATCTGGGCAGGATCTCCTTTCTGCACATAGGAAACCATGAAAAAACAAAGCCTGCAAACTCCTATCTTAAAAACCACGTCAAGCATCTTAATCTGAGAATTCCGATTTAACCATGCATGCATTTAACAAATACACGTATCATATTCACATCTATTGTGTTTGAATACCATATAAAATTAAATATTTTTCTTGCAATTTAGCATAACGAGTTGCAGTCAGATGGCTGCAGGTGTTCCAAGAAAGAAAACCAAAGAAGCTGCTGCTCAGTGAGGAGAGAATTGTCACTCTCTTGCATGAAAACTAAAGGGGGAAGAAACAGATTCCTTTGTAAAGGTAGTTCAGCTCCCACTCTTTGCATACTTTATGATGCAGTGCACTATATTCTTCATACAGATGCACAGCACAGTATTTCAAGTGATGAAATATCATTCTAGAGAGCTGTTGTCTGCAGTTCTGTTGATCAACTGTGATTGACTCTGGTTCCATTTGTTCTTTGGGTGTTTTGTATCTCCCTGTCTGCACAGTTCCTACATTCAATTCCAGCTTTTCTTTTTATGAACATTGCCTCTTTCAATACATAGACAAATTTTAATTATACATAAACAAGCATATATATCACACAACATACAATTAAGATAATTATTAGCCAATTGGATAATTACATGTAATTCAAAAAGAAGTTTCATGTCTGTTGCTGTGTACATTCAGTGCTGCTCAGGCTAAAACACCCCCACAGCCACGCTCACCAGGCAGCCTCCCTTCTCCTTGGGCATTCACTCTCCAGCCCCATTCCTCCTGAAGCTTCCCCTGTATTCAGACCCTGGCCCTATCCCTCTGTGCAGGCTGAGTGCCAGACAAGCCCAGCCACTCTATAGGCCAAAATGTCCTCAGAGCACTGTTCTCTGGACATCCGTCCCTCCACAGCCCCCTCCACCTGCAGCTCTAGGCTTCCTTCCCCTCAAATCTAATTTCCAACATGAAAGAAGAATTAGACTCGTGTTGGCAAAGCCCAGATTAGAAAGGCTTAACTGCTTTTATCATTAACTAAATTGGTAATTCTTCTGACAATTATTTTCTAATGGCTCGGCCTATGTGAACCAGCAGTTCTGTGAAGTGCAACCAAAGGAAGTCAAATAAATACTTGCATAATTATTGCTCTGTGTGATGAACTGAAAAATATAACCTATGCAGAGGCAAAGTTCAGAGTATTTTTCACGTTAGTAACTGTGTAATGTTTCAAAACAGTTGTTCTTGATCTTCTCAAAATACTTTAAAATGACTCATCGCTGTAACCATTTGAAAGAACAAGCTATCACACTGACCAAGAAAGGGTTTGATTTTTCTTATTCAATCTCATGACTGACTTTACTTTTTACACACTATTAATAATCTCTCATTACTTATTAGCGTGCTTTCATTTGGATTTCTTTCAAAGCACTGCCCCTGGTTAAATACTACCACACAATACCTTTCAATACGACAGCTGAATGCTACCTGTTTATATCAGCTTGAATCAATCCAGTGGTGTTCAAACACTGAGAAACACTTTTGTACAGATTCTGTGTCTCCAAGTACTTTATACCATGACTTGATGGGTCTTTCAATGCATGATAGGCATCATCCTACAGACATTGTAATGCTGAAAATTATAGCTTCAGAGAGCCTGCTTCAAGATTGCTGTAAAGTAATTCAGAATATCTGATCCAACTGCTGAGAAACAGTTGTATTTTCTGTTCAGAGACTCTGATTCGCTATCAGTGTTAATGATTAACTAGGCTTTTCAAAGGGATGAAGTTAACAGGACCTTTTACAGTTGATGCACTTTATGACAGAACTGGCTGCTCCTGACTGAAAGGATTACGTATCCCCTTCTCAAGTGAATGATCGGTCAGGCTCTCAAAAAGAAAGTGAGAGGGCTATTTCTCAGCTGACTGAACATTCATACAGTTGGAAACCAGCACAAATATTAGAATAGCCAAAGAAACATATCATTTTTTCTCAGATGACAAGCTCCTCTCAGATGCCATCTAGGGCAAAGAAAGAAGAGACTTGTAATTGAACATTAACTTCTGGAGCCCACTCAAGGCACGTGAATAATGAGAGGAACAGAAAATACACATTATCAGAGACCAGGTGCGAGCTACTCTGATTTTCAAACAGAGAATTTCACACAGAATGCCAGCAGTAAGCTTAATGCCTTTTGGCTGAGGTCAAGCATATTTTTCAGAATAAACATTCACTTAAATTTAAAGTAATGAATGAATTCATGACATCCGGAGATGTCAGCATCTTTACTTCCCTTCCTAATTTTTTAAGCCTGGGATAAATCAGTACTTGGCCTTCAAGCTGGGGTCTTATTGCCAAAATCTGTAGAGATACTGAAAGCCCAGACTGGAAGAAGCTATACTTGAATGGTTTCCGAGCAATGTTATTAAACTCTGTAAACTCCCAACAGGTAGAGAGTGCTGATTTAATTTGTATAGGGTTTCCACAGCAGAAACCTGGTATTTTAAAGTATGCGGTATGGGTAGTACATACTACATCCAAAGTCTGCACGGGATGACAAGTTACAGGCATTCATTGTTAAAGAGGAATTCAGTTCCTCACCATTGCTTCATACACATTTCCACATCGGACACCATTCATGTCAGACAGTCCCTCTGCTGCCATCTTTCATGTGGCGACAAAACAGATACTGGTGGGAAGGTTCAGCCTCTACTGCCATACCGCCAACAGCTGCCTCTGCTGTTCTAGGCCAGCATATTAAAATAGGAGGCAGTACTTTTGGTGCAGCCCTCATATGTTCAAAAGGAATTCTTTGAACTGCACATACCAAAGAAGCAATTTTAGAAGCAGTCAGGTTTTACATGAGCACTGAAAACCTAACCCATTTATTCATTGGAAAGATTTATGCTGCCGATTTCTACTGAATCAAGTAATGTAGTTTTGGTCCTGTAAGGGTAAAAACCGAATTTTGAACATTATGCATATCTAGAAATGCAAAGTGACACTATGTGCTAGTAAGCTTAAAAGGAGGTGTAATTAATAAAAGTTAATTGCACAGAAATACTGAACTGTTTTCCTCATCACATGTTGAGCAGAACTGTTTTTCATAAGCCCTAATTGATTAAAGTCAGTTTGAAGCCGAAAGAGCATGTGGGAGATCAAAATCATTTAAAACTACCATCAGCAGTGATGTACAATGCGGAATCTCCAGCTTTGCTCATGCTAAAGCACCTCAGTTATCAGGTAGCCACAAACGTGTATCCTTGGCAACTCTATTCTTCCTTAAGAGTCTAACCTTTGCACCAAAATAGTGTATTTTCATACACCACCTTAGGTATCCGAACATTACCAATAGCCTCAGAATTGTACTGCTTTCTGATACCACGATATACATTTAGCTAACAGTTCCTTCCTGTGGAAATCATAATTCACAAAAAATTAACACTGGGAAAGTTTCCAAATACTGAATCTCCTTTACCTGCCATCTCTTTCTGCTGCCCCTCCTTCTGTTACTGTTTTGACAAATATTCCCAGTTTTTCAAGGCCTGCATCTGCTCCAACTCCCATTCCAATAATGCTAATGCCAAGTCCGTCTTCATCTGTGAAAGAGGTAAGTGAAAGCAGAAACTCATTAAATTTCATTTTATACAGTTATTTGTTAGGTAAACATCTATGCTTTGTTTCCTCGTGATTTCCCATGAAACAATGCTAATTCCTTTTGATTCTTTAAAAATCTTGTTATTTGACTGCATTAATTACGAGCAAAAATATTACCTTTGCCCCCTTGAGGAACTCAGAACAATAATCAAAGGTTTTTATTTTTCCAATGAAGAATGAAAATATCACATAAAATCATAAAATCATAAAATCATGTGTTAGTGGAGTGACACAAAACAATTATTGTAGAAAAACAAAGAACTGCATGTTTCACAACTGTGCCTTTAATTTCTTAATGAATAGTTACTGAAATCCAAAAAGCCAAGGTGATTACTGGGGATTCAAGGAAGCTCAAGATTGGCTGTGTAAGTGTGTGGACTACCTCAGACTCGTAGATTGATTTCATATGAACTGCAAGGGGAATGCAGACTACATACCTTTTTCTAGTTCAACTGGGAAAAGCTCCAGCTTTTCCACACGCTTCTCGAGTTCATATTCAGCTGATGCAGCCACTGGGTCAACTTCATCATTTCTCCTGTCATAGTCTTCATTGGAGTATGTATTGAAAACCTGTGGAAACAGATCAAAAATCATTCAACTGCCTACTTCAGAAAGAGTGCCAACTTAGGAAAATAGCTACTGTTTTTCTTCTGTGTTGTTGCAAAGTCTGTGAAGGATTTTAAGGACAAAATTCTCCTGTTCATTCAAACTTCAGGTATTTAAATCTGTGCTTTTTTACACAGAGTACAAATAGTGTTGCAAAGGTCAATTCTGAGTATAAACGATTTTTTTGGTATTGTTTGTGGTTATAAATACAGAAAGCAATCTTGAACAAGTTGTATTTTCCATTTCAATATTTAAAACACATAATTAACTTATTAAGAATGCATCATGGCCAATGACTCACAGACACAAAAAGCAAAATACATTGAAATATGTATACAATCTCTGTTTCAGTCTTTATTCCTAATGAAGTCACAGTTTGCATTCATCTAACCAAAGTCAGACCTGAAGACTTCTCCATCTACTTTTACCCCACCTATGCGTATCACTACACACCATGCTCTATAATATGTACTAACTTTTAGGAGAACAGAGTGGGTATTTTTAAAACCAACCATGTTCACAGTTCTATTTCAGCTCTAAAGCAGTAGTTTAACACTGCCCTGGTTTCAGCTGGGACAGAGTTGGTTTTCTTCACAGATCTTTTCTCTTGGCTTTGAAGATTTCTTCTGAGTGTCTTCCACTAATGACTGCAAAGTGATTTTAGAAAACCAACTGCCAGTAGATTCCATCCATCACTGATTATAGCTGCTCCTACCCTGCTGCCTCCCAACAGAGGCAGTGACCAACTGGCTCCATTCCTGAAACCAGCTGCACTTCATGCACACTTGAAAGCAAATTAAAACCAAATAATCCTGCTTTCCATCTAAGTCTGATGTTTTGTGACAGGCGAGAGGAAAAGAAGAAACAGTAATGATTCACATTCACTGTGGAGTCTGAAAAGTGCCTCTTCCAGTAATAAGCCTTTCTACCTCACATCTAAGCCTACAAGCTTGAGGGTATTTTGAGTTCTAAATGATGTCTTGGCAAAGCTATGCTTGCAATGTATGCCCAGAGGACACTGTCCCAAAGAGGGTGAATCTGTCCCAGGTTTGCTTGGCAGAATCTTCTATCACCTAAACACTAAAAGAGTTCTAAGGAAACCTTGCAAATACTGTGGGGGAATGGAGGAAGAGACCCCCATGTAAGTGCTAATACTGCAATACAAAATACTATTCAAGTATGATGTAATATAGTAACTGTACTACGCTTCTCACAAAGCCGCTGCAAAAAACCTCCCAGCTTTACATAAAGTTGCTGAAACAGGAGAGATATTTGTACTGTATGGAAATTTTAATTCCTCTATTTTAGATCAATGGGAAACAATAAAAAATTACGTCTTTGAAGAACACTGAGATAATAAACATTTTACAAGAACTCCCAGCATATCTCGCATTGATTTCTAGCAGTATTGTTGCACAAAAAAATTGTTTTAACTAAATGATAATCCTTAGAGGCCTTCATAAATATACATCCAAAAGATAAGGAAAATAGGTCACGCACTAAACACCGAGCCATGTTGCTGTGCATTTTGCTCTGCTTCAGCATGTTTCTGATAGAGAAAAGATACTCCTGCAGAAACAAGCACTGGGAAATTTAACTATTTGGTCTAAAATAACCTGCAAAACCCGCATGCAATTTCTGGCCGTGTGATGGGCAACACGTACTAATAACCTTGACCTCCTCCCCTAGATGTCTAGAAAAGGACATAGTAAGTGAACCTGCATGCAGTAAGTGAATCTGCACATTGGAAATGCCCCAAATGCTGCAGTAAGTGCTACTCATGCTGTCAGGCATTTGAACTGCCAGTTAAAATGGAAAAACAAAAGAGAGAGCGTACATTCAGCAGCCTGAGAGAGGAGTTCTCAAAAGTCTTTTGTTACTTTCCACTTTTCAAAGACCTCTTTTCCACAAGGTAAAGCCTACGTTATATTATCTATCTCTGCCCGCTGCTTCTCAGTGGGTTGGAACACTTAGAGGAATAATCATGAACAAGCCCTAGTTATCATGGATTGGCCACAAAGCCTCTAGGTCTGAAATGCAGCACAAAAGCAAGTACAGGTTAAAAATCACAACTGTGAGATTACAGCTTGGATTGTCTGATTTATCAGCACAGTGAGAGAAACCTGTGATTCAACTGTGGAACAGAGATGGCATTATCAAGGAAAAAGGAAAAGCGGTCATCGGCTGATGGAGGATGGCAATAAGAGAAGGAAAACACTGCTTGCAGGGCACAAGGATTATGGCGAAAAATCGTATCAATAAATTATTATGTTTATTTCTGGATCTTTTTTCATCATGTTAACTGGCCCCATTTGTTGGCGGTTTGGATCTTGCTTACTTTGGCTGAATACTTACAAATAAGAAGGGAATTAATGATAGTGGCAGTGGTGAATACTGTGACCACTGTCTTCAAATACATCACACCACTCTTACCTTACCTGAGACTGTAGGATTACCAATAACATCAGGGTAAAAGTCAGTGCATCTATCCTACCTGGCATTAACTCATCATACTTGCATGCTGCCCCAAATGTGTGTTTTTAGAGGAGAAATGAGGAGGCAGTTATTTGTCATTTACCTCATTTTGCGTGATCGCATTTAATGGATGACTGATCCTTTTAAACATTGTTTTAAACATGTTAAGATTAAGAAATTTGTGGTTGGAAATCTTCTTTCTCAAGCAATCTATCCACCACAGTCACGAACTGCTTGTTCCATGCAGACATGAGAACTGTCACTCAAGATTTGAGCTTGCTAAAAATACTCATGTTAAATATTTTCACCCACCAAGTATACTTAGCTTAAGTAGGCCTATTTCACCAAGTCTGTCACCACTGTGTTTCCTAGGCTGTGCACAGCACTGAAGATTTGCAGGAAATCTCCCATTCTTCTGATTTAATAGAGCTGGTTTTGCACTCACACTGCTTAAGTAGCCACTGCAGGGAAGTCTACTAAGCTGTCAAAGAAAGCTTACTTAAGGAATATTTAATACATCATCTTAACCTGTACTTGTAACTCTTAAGAGTATTTAGAAACAGCAACTTTCCAGGGAATTCACCTTTGACATTTACAATGATTTACAGAAACACTCAAAAGCACAAGAATGAAAACCCACCAACAGTGGTGACAACTGAAGGGATACTAAATCTAAATGTGCGTGTGAACACAAACAGACCCTGAAGAACTGGCTGGCTTTCTCAAACACTGTAGTTAATAGAACGTATTTCTACCTTCACTAATGTGACACAGAAAGGGTCATCAGCAACTCTTTTAGCACAGAAATAACCGCAAAGCTCCATTGGAGTCTTCTTTTGGCCACGCAACATTATTCTGCAAACATTCGACACAGAAAGGCGAGTAATTACAAAAATACAGTACAGTTTGTCTTTTATAACAAGTCCCCAGGGTGTGCTGTGTATTTGGCAGGAAGGCATATGAGAGCATAAATCCCACAGAGATAATGACAGAGGGTTTTGATGCAGGGGGAATGAAACTTGGTGCAGTGTCCATATCCAGGGAGCCCCAGTTCTAATCCTTTCTGTATATATTTTCTCCTGCAAGTAAATGAACTTGTTTGCCTTGCATTGAAACTGGGAAAAATTGAAAGGTATAAACACTAAAGGACACTAATAAGCCTGACGCCATGGACATGTCCTCTGAAAACCTTCACTATTACAACAGTGAGAACAATTTCCTTTTGCTGGCCCTTTTTCTGGGAAAAGATGAAAATCCAGAGCTTGTCATTAATGTAGACATGGATGGAAACGATAAAACATTTTCTATAAGAGCAATATTATTGTTAATTATGGTTCCAGCCAGAATATCAAACTGTATAACTGCAGAGATTGAACAGTTCTGTTGTACCTGTTAGGAAGAAATGAGGAAATATTACCTACACCATTTGGCCATAGGACATTCAGAAAAGCAGCACAAGCTGCGGATGATGCTCAATACTTTCTTCTCAGGTCTGTAATTCTCCAAAAGCCAGCAATTGCACCTCCCTGCCATCTGTGAAAGCAGGTATGTTTCCAGGGCTGCTGCAAACCATCTCAGAGTTGTTTCACCGCCAGTTGCTATTTTGTTTTGAATATACTAAACCAGATCATTCATCAACTACTGCCTGGAAGTCTCTCTATCTCACATCTCCAAAGGGGAGAGGAAGCTCTGACAAAGTCCCAAATAGGCGACTATCCATATTATTTAAAGAATGTTTTCTCATGTGACACGGTCTCTTTCTTGCAGCAAGATGGAGACAGACAGTGAGGAGTTTCCTCAGCCTTCCTGGCTTCCCTCTCCCTGATGCCCACATGGGCATCAACTGTCACACACGCATCTGAAGGGAAGCACCAAGGAGACATCTCTTCCCAAGGAGTGACTGCAGGGATGAGACACAGATGGGAATCAGACAGATACAATACTGAAAGAAACAGAGATTCTACTACCAAAATCAAGTCTGGGCTTTCCCTCTGAAAGCTTTGTTGGATTAAATATCTGTTCTAAACTGCCCGAAACTGGCAAAAAGAACTGTACAGCATGTTTTAGTTTCTGAAATCCTAAAAGTATCTCGGCCCCAGATTTGTCAACCCCACGAGGCCCACTTCTTACACATGACAGAGTGCCAGGAGCCACTGCTGCCATGCACAAACTACTGAATTTGTGGACACACAACTGGTACCTATTAGGTCCTGACAGTCTTCTAACAGCTGGCTAACACTCACTGTCAAGTCTGCTGGCTGCTGGCACAGTGCTAAGGACAGTGCCTGGTGAAATGCCACCGTGGCACTGCCTGGGAGCAATGCCACCACATCTCAGCCGGCATCAGGCAGCGATAATCCATTCCAAATCCCTTACCCCAGCATTTTTAAATCTTCACACGATGGCATTTAAAACATTTGTACTATTTATAGCTGGGTGGAAATCTGTCAAGCACTTTCATGCAGTACTACCTATATATTCATGACTGGGTCTCCTCTTGGCTAGATTTTATGACTGCAGCACTTCCTAATAATTTTCACCTTTCCGATCACTGCTGAGTCCTGCGCACACATTTTCACTGAACTCCAGTGTAACTTCAGATCCCCTCTGTAAGCCTTTGCAGTCTGCAAAAGCCCAGCAGAGTATACAAATACAGCTCTCATTACACCAGCAGTGCTACATTGTCTCTGTTGACAAAGCACCTATTGCTCCAGTATAGACAGATTCGGTTTCACTGACATATTGGCCTGCAACTCTTCAGTAGGTTTTGACTTCACCCACACTGATCATCGCCATCAATTTTGTGACCACATTTTTTTTCACCATCTGCCCAAACAGAGTGAAACGGCTCCATCACAGTGACATTAGTAACATGAAAAGCAACAACCTGCCCCAGCTCTCCTCTCCTAACCTGCGATGCCTGGCCATTCATTTTATCCAGCCATAGTTTAACATTCTTCACCTCAAAGAGGATGTAGGGAAAGTCTTTTTGAAAAACATCAGAGAGTCTGACAGATTTCACTTATCTGTTGTCCTTCTTCTTAAGAAAACACTTTAATGTGGGGACTTTTCTTTATTGTGAACAACACAAAACATGGATTAATTTTCCTATTAGGGCAAGTAGCTTCCCTGAGCAGTCCTGTAGCACCTTAGCAATCTTTTGGCTTTACCTACTTACTAGCAGGCTTCTAATTGCAGACTTGTAAGGTTTTATGTGCTCAGCAAATCCCTCCCCAAACTCTTTTTTTCCTCCTTCTTTTGCTCCCTGCAATCTCACATACTTAAATAGTTCAAGCTGCCAAGTCTTGTCTTCTAAGTTATTCAATGGCTATTTAAAACTGACTTTAATTTTTATCCTGTATCTTCAAGACATAAAATTTCCCAGTTTTTACTAAAGGCATGACTTATTTTAGTTAATGCTCTTATAGAAGCTAATCCAGGAGGTGGGAATCCTGCTCCCCAGGAACTAGTGGCTTCTCTTCTTCTGTAACATCCATCAGGATTTGTGCACAACAGAAAAACAGGATGCGTTCACGATACATGTTTGTGCAGTCACATTCCAAAAGAGAAACTCCACTTGGGCAGAGGATCAGAAGCACATACAAGACACACTTCTGTCCCTGCTGCAGGCACAGATACCACGTGTTGAGCCCAGCACTGACAGGAGAGAACTGCGCTACCACCAGCGCCTGCCCTGACAGCGGAGGAATGGCTGCATTGGATCTGCACCCCAATACATGCAGCACTTGTGCCCAGCAAACCTATTCCCTACTTCCTCATCCCGTACTGTACAACATTTTAACCAAGACAGTCTTGAAACAATTCTGCTTGGCTACGATTTCAGGTGAAATCTGTAGCATGTCAAACTTTCCTCAATACAGGCAGTAACCTAAAATCAGCAGTAACAACTAAATTATATACGCAGAAATGTCAAAATGACTTCATAGAATTACAGCATTAAATAAAAATACATTAATAAATGCTATGCCACAGAGTCAACATTCTCCAGTTCATCCACTGTATTAATTTCATTCATAAAACTACGCTATTTAAAAGAAATACCTAAACACACCTCCAAAGTACACATTGTTTTTCAGGTATTAATTCCACTAACTCTTCCTCCAATGTCATTTTGTGTGGAAAGCAGGGACTCCTTCCTCAGCCCCCACCTTTTCCTGTTAGAATGTAACCAAAACTCTACCTAGTTCAATTTGGACATGCTAGCACAAAAACATGGACTCTTAACAGCTTTAAAACAAACAGAAGGTGAAATGTTCAGATTTCCATTGCTCTGTAATCTCCCTTTTTTTCTGTTCATATGGGATTTTCTTCCATCTTACTTGAGGCTCACTCTAAAGTGTGATTTCTTTTACAACAGCTGTTTTTATTAAGCAATTTAATGCAATCGGAGAGGTTATTTATTATTTATTCATTTCATACTAGTTATATTGCAGATGTATTAATTTTATTACCACTTACATAACTATCTGTCCACACAGCAGAAAAATACAAAATCACCGCTGTTGGAAATTAGATGTGAGCCCCATGTGAGAACTTCACGCTGTTACTCTTAATTAAGATAGATTAGAATAATTAAGAGGTAAAAGTAAGCACCGCTGCTGACGGGTAAAACCAAAGATAATAAAGATTCAATCTTACAGAGCAGTAATACAGAATAAACCTAAAATATTTTCCTGACCATGATGAGGCTAATACTTTGTCACTGAAGATGAATATTTTATGAGAAAGGAGATTAAAATCTTCTGAAAATACTGTTTTCACGTTATTGCTTTCTACAATTCCATTCCTTGAAAATAAGTCAAAATCATAAGTAATAAATAACAGGCACTCAACTGAGAGCATCGAATGTTGCGTGTGTTACAGTGCGGAGGATCAGTGAGGAGATTAAAGATGCTCTTTTCTAAGTAAATACTTTATAAATAGCTCGTGCTTTATAAAGGGACTCCCTCCTTTCTGCAGTTCTTACAAAGGAGTGCTGTGAAAGTGCAGCTCTCCAGACACCAATTGTTGCTGGGCTCTGTTCAGGAGCCAGCAGAGCTCGGGCCAACAGCAGCACAGCCTCCAGCCTGAGGGGCACAGATACCCTCTGACTTCACCTATTTCTTTCTATTGTGGTGCACTTTCCAAAGCCTTTGCCTCTTCCTTTTGCATACAGAGCATGTATCGCTGGCCCATTCTAATGCAACCCTGACACCGATAATCTCCAGCTCCTCTGCTAATTACAGTCATGCTCACTGCCAGGCAGCGCTCCTCTTTTTCAGAGGCTTTGAAACATGAGATGTCTTCAAGGCGGGCAGACTAAGAGCGACCAGTAACACAGTGAATGATTGTACAGAACTAAACAGGCAAAGAGGCAGCCTGCCCCACAACAGCTGGTGAGGGAGTTCAAAAGTAGAGGCTGAGAAGGAAAGGAAGCATGGGGTGTCCTGAAATGGGGCATCAAGAATGAGCTGCTCCAATTGGGTGCATCTCGTGGAAGTGAAATCTTGCTAAAGGGAACCACTTGTGCGCTGTAACTTTAACTAAAATAAACATTGCAATGGCAGAATATGAACTTTCCCATGCTGTGTTCACTTAGGTTTGGTCTGAACCCCATGGAAAACCACTGTGACCGCAGCCCTGCGTCACACACTTCTCATGTTTTTAGGGTATTCAGGGACCTGACAAGATCAGGTCCTTTTAAAGCCAAACAAATACTCAGATACTTAACAAGCGATAAAAAATGCAACGCTGATCTGAGAATCTGGTCTTCCCTGTATGCTGCCATGTCCTCATTTGCCACCTTGATGCAGCACTCAGTGACACACTGAGATGGAGCTGGCTGCTGAAGGGCAGGTCTGCCTGCTTCCTCAGGAAGAGCTTCTGGGGCCACCACAGCCCTGACTGCGTGGAACAGTGTGGAGAGCACATGCAGCACGTCAAGAGAAACAGAGGTGGTAAATTGCTCCTTTCTCTTCTGCACACACAATAAATGATGGTCTTCAGGGTGTTGCAGGCAAATACGCCTCTAGAGCAACACTGGAAAAATGTCAGCTATTTTCCCATGGCACCCCCCTATAAAAAACAAACAGTTCCTTTGTGATGGCAAATACTAAACTATTTTATCATATTTTCAGAATACTTGTCTGTTTTTTTGTGTGTGTGTGTGTAATTTTTAACTCATTTTCCGTGCTTTCAACATCCAACTACAGGTTACACCTATAACTGCAACCTTATCTATTGCCAAAAGGCACACAGAGGAACTGGGCTTGCTCATTTTGCAAGGTTCATCCTGCTGAAACCTAGAAAAGTTCTCTGGTCCTAATACTCACAGGGAATTCACTGTTTCCATAGCTATTAAGGTCGCTGCATCTCAGTTTTGTTTTAATAATGGAGAAACAGCATGGTGCACTGAAACTTTCTGCTGATGAAGACATCTCAGTATTCATCTGAATATTCATTGTTTTGTGCTTTACAAATGAAGCGACCTCCCAGCATCTTACTGATTATAAATGATTCTAAAGGAGGCTACTGAAGTTTTACAAACTTCATAGATAACTTTCAGATCTAATTTATTTTTTGCCTTTTTTTAAAGTCTACTTTGTATTACTGACAGTTACTGACAAGCACTTACTTTGCAGCTGTTAAAATCTTCTACTCTTAGAATGGTTTCAGCTGGAATGGACCCTTACAGGTCATCTTGTCCAACTCCCCTGCAATGAGCAGGGACACCTACAGCTCCATCAGGTGCCCAGATGTTTTTCACACATCCCAGGCAGATGAGAGATCTCAGTACATCAATGTAGCAGGTTATTGCCAACAACAGCCTGATATTGACCTGTAAACTTCAACTGCGTTGTCCGACTGCAACTCTGCTCCTGTTCTGTGACAAGGTGAACACATTTGTCTGAGCCCTGACAATCTCTCTACCCAGGGAAGTGAAGAAGCAATTGCCAGCATACATCTGTAGCCACACAGTGTAAAAAATCATTAAAATAGCAGAAAGAATATTTAAGAACAAAATTTATTGCAAATGCAACAGCAGATATAACTTATTACTCCTTTGGCAAGACCTTCTATTGCCAAGGTAACAAACTAGCATGTCCAAGAACTCCATGTATTTGTGAATATGGAAATAAGCATGCAAAAGAAAATGTTTGTACTGAACCGAGTCTGACAAATTAATTACAATATGGCACAGCCCTCACTACACAGCCTCCACGCCAGACCTTCTGCATCTGAATGAGTTCAAAGGACAGGAGAGCACCAAGTTCCAATTCCTTTCGCTAAGCATTTATTCCTGAATCTGCTGCACTATTCCTTCCAGATCCTTACATCACTGCCAATTTACATCGTAACCGAGGGTGCTATTTTTCTTCTGCCTTCACAAGCGTGACACACAAGCTGGCCAAGAATAAATAGTGTTTCTGGTACCAATTAGTACAGACTGCTGTACAGTAGCAATGTCACCATGAATCAACACTTGAGTATTTCTTCTGCCATCAGTCCCTCAGTTGAGAAGTCACGGTGCCCAAACACTGAGTACAAATGCTGCTAAATGCTCCCAAAGGCAAACAAATGAAACTAAACACTGAATATTCATAGAACGTTCTTATAGAGGAGATACATTTGGTAATCTGTATATTCACCAAAAATAAGACTGCATAAATAACATTTGACAGGCAATTCATTTTACTCCTTTGCAGACGTCAGAACTTTTAAGAGAATAATTTGACTAAAATCTATGCAAAAGAAGCAATCGTGCACATTAAAATAGAAGATTTTCTGTAAGAAACGGAACAGACAATTCATCCAACTGTAGTTTTATTGTGAAGTTATTAGATATATTATAAGCTATACAAGAATGGCCACAATGCTACTGGTACCCAGGGCTACCTATCCCTTTCAAGCAGTGAAGAGAGTAGAGGTGGAAGAAACAAGAGGAAACTGACTTGGTGCCAGTTTTCTCTACATTATACTATCTGTATAAATGCTATTCTGTTTTCTAGAGGTGCGAAGATGCAGCTACCCAGAAGGTTACAATTCTCCCATGCGCAATGTCTCATTCCTAGAAGACTGTGCGTTAAGTACTAATTGGCAGTCACACTGATACTGATACTGCTGCAGATGCAGGAAAGACTGGATGAGCCAAGGAGATGGATCTCCAGCACCACCAGCACAGGACTTTACAGCTTAGCCTGACTAAGGAAGAGAAAGCAAATGCTTGGTGAAAGCCTCTCTGAATCTCTAACGTTGTCTCATTTTCTCATCATTGGTTTTCATAATAACTATATTCAAATACAAACCTCAGAAGAAGAAATGCCTGGATATTTTTAATTAAAAATTCTTACTTAACCAATTCTTCAGCTGAGATTGGCTTAGCAACATACAGACATTCCCACAGCATAGGAAGGATGCTGGACATTCTGTTATACTGTATGAAGAGAAACTCAGAAAGATGTGCTACACTCTTCCTTTGCAGAGTGCCAGCACACAGACTTCTCATTACTTAAGTAGAGGGTTTAAGAGTTGAAATATAGCTTAAGTATGACGGTGGGTATTAGGCAGCCCTTCACCCGCCCTTCTGCACAGGGTAAACATAATCCCCTGCTTGAAGTTGACATGTTACAGAGGGTATTTAGTTTCTAGTACTAGCGTGTGTTTTTGTACTTTGACTAAAATGCTTGTGATTCGAAGGAACATAAAGCCTTTGCTACCCTACTGTTATATTCACATGAGAATTGCCATGCAACAAAAAAAGAAATCAACTAGTGCAGCATTGCATCGACTTGGTTACGAGTGTTGCATCCACTCCCACCAAAAACCAGCCGCTCTGCTGGTTAATGCTATTGCTTGTATATGAAAATGGACAAACAGGCAGAAGCTAAGAGGATTAAAGGAAAAGCCACTGTAATGCAGCAAAACGTTTGCTGTGTTTTGTAAACATCTTCTAAGTGTAAAGTGCAAGGCAGCAGTCTCAGTGCCAGATCACTACTCAATTACTTCACATTGTGGACTTACCAATCCCTTAATTGCACCTGCAGGCAGAACTCATTTTGGCCAGCTTCATTTCTTCTAATGATAGTTTCACATTCGCATTGTTTAGCACAATGAATTGCATCCTAGGAAGATGTAAAACTGCCTGAAGTAAGCAAAAGAATGTTTATCCACTGAGCATTCAGACAAAGTGTATTACATTACAGTTAATAACACCAATGCTTCAAAAATCAGGCAGTTTTTATTTCCAGAGGAGTTTAGACTCCCTAATGCCTCCTAATGTGATATGTATGGTAGAAGAGACTCTGACAGAAGCCAAGAGCAGGGGTTCCCTGGTTCCCTGGTCTGGCTGCATAACTGGTTCAAACATACCAGCTGTAAGTGCAATTTAAAAAATGGTATTAACTGAGAAAGAAACAGAAGGTTGCAAATGTGTGCATACAGTACAGCTGAACAAATAGACAGAGAGAAAGAAGGATCACAGGGATAAGCTGGTATTAATGAATAATGCTAGCTCTGGATGAGACTACAGCAATAAAGCCACAAAGTGGGGATTCAAAATAAATACATTTATAGTGACTCAATTCCACGCTGTTTTTGGACATTTTCAACTTGATTTGCTACAACATCGGCATAAAGTCTGATATTACTACCTTGAAATCAATACCCAAATTGACGTCATCACCCCCAAGAGGAAGAGGTCGGAGTCTATTCTATGATTGCTTTTCATTCCACCCCTTACGGTGTGAAAGCAACAAAATGAGCACAGAAACTACACCAAATCTATGATGAGTTTTGCTCACATGAAGTATTTATGCAGTTTCACTCCTTGTGTTCAAATTTTCTGTGTGAACTGATTTTGCAGATGTTTCCTACCTAGCAGTCTGTGGTGGACTGAAAATTCTGGAGAGCCAAATGCAAAGCACAGCACCTAGTGCCATCCATTCTTGGAGTGGGTTTGTAGAGCTTTGTGGAGCCTAGGCTGCTGGCACCGAAGCTTTCAGTATGGACTGCTGCACCTCTCCAACAATGAAAGAGTTTGGACTCTGCAGTGCTGCTTTACAGGGCTGTTACTGCTGTGCCTCTACAAAACTGTTGGTATCTTCAACATTACCTCCATGCGCTGGAGAGCAAACGTGAACCATCCCCATTGGATGGGAGTGGAAACAATCCTGACTCCTGTGCTCGTGCACATTCATGTTTTCTGTCTTGCTTTGTTCTGCAGAGTTTTGGTGTTTGCTTTGTTTTTCCCTCCAGGAACACCTTGCTTTACTGCTCTGGGTTTGGCCAAACATCTCCTTGTGCACGTCTGTAGTAGTCCCAGCACGCATGGAGACACGTGAGCAGAGCAGTAGGAGGGCACCACATCCATACACAGCACTTAGTGAGCATAAAGACAGATCCGAACTTAAGTGTGAGCCCCTGCTGCCCCTGGCACACCTGATGCTGGCCACAGAACTAAGTATGTAGCCAACAAACTCCTGGGCCTTCGCAGCTGATCTGACTGCTCTGAGCTCCTTGTTTTCCAGATGCAACTTCTTGGTCTGCATCAGGCAGAAATAACTTAAGCTCAATGAATATTCTACCTTAGAGAGGGAAAGTAAATTACAAGGTTTAGCTGTCTGTCCAGGTTCACCCAAGTGCTGGAGGAAAAAGCTCTGTTTATCATCTACAGAAATGAAGAATGACAAAACCTAAGGCAGAGCCCCTCCCCATGATGTCAGAACAGAGAACAAAGCCAAGGCATTCACTGGAGTGCTGACCAGTTATTTCCCACACAGCTGGTACTGCTGTTCCTCACTGTAACTCACAGTATTATGGCTGCAAACAGCTGCATGCTTCTCTTTAAAGTAAAGCAGACACCATTTAGCAGAAGCTGGATGCGTTCCAGGCAACAAATTAGAATGGGTATAATCTGTGTATGACAGGCTATAAACCCAGTGCAGTAAGCCTTTCAATAATCTTAGCAGGCTTTTCATAGTTACCCCAACCTGAAACAACAAACAAGAAGAACATACACAAACATCTCTAAAGAATTGGGGCACTGAAAGAATTGTTATGTTAATTTGTTGTTATGGTCTAAACAGCAGGCAAAGGTGGGGTTGGTGCCTAAGCTATCAGCAACCAGAGGAACTCAGCAAACTAACCTTACAGAACTTTGCTAGAATGTATTTAAACGTAAGACCTCAGTGATTTTTAAGAATCTCTACATGAGAAAAAAAAGTCCAGATCAGGGTTTTTAAGGAGCACATCTTCTAAAATGCTACATTAGTATTACAGTTATGATTTCAAGAAAATCCATCAGTGCTGAAAGGCTCCTTTTTCTTTGATCAAAAAATTCTTGCTCAAACCTTTGTAGATCAAATACAGAGAAAAACAGAGAACCGTGTAAAACAATCTTTGGAAGCCCTTCTTCAGTACCATGAACCAAATTAGCACAAGCTCAAGAAGCAAAAGCAATGAAGTTGACATTCTCTGGCAAGTTGGGTATGAGAAAGACAATCAGTGCAAAGCGTGAACAGCCCTGAGCTGCTCTGCCCCCCTACAGATACAACTGTGAATAAAACCACTGTTTTGAATGAGAGATTTAGATACGGATATTGAGAAAATAAAGACGTAGTTAGATGTTGGAACAGTCTGCCAGGCTGGTAAAACTTTAATCTTGAAATGTTTCATTTTAACGGCGCTGTTATTGATTAAACACTGACATTTTGAGACAACATAAGAGGACAGTTTGGTTCTGAATAAAGAGTTTGAAACTGTATCATGAAATGATGATTTGAAAAAAGCTTTTGCTGTTGTATTACTGAACTGAATGGCTGCAGCCACAGACCTGTCTATTAGCAGCACACATAATGCAGAAGAGCCACATGCGAGCTGTGCAGGTCTCCTGCCTGAGTCCAACCTACATGCAGTTTAGACAGGAACCTGCAAATCTAACACAGGTTCCTTCCTCTAGTTAAAAAAATGAAAGGCAAAATCTCACCTCTCTGGAGTTCAAAAATCCCTACAGGTCTGAGTACAGCCATTGCAAAAGGTGCCGTAAAATCAAGATGCTGCAATGGTAAAAAAAATACCAGAAAATACCATAAAAAGGACGGCACTTGAGTTTTAAATTGCGCCTGCAATCCTGGAGAGTGCAGGGCATTCATCGCTTTATCTTTCCAAATAACACTTTAATGCAAATGGCTGAATGGTTTTGCTACCAAATAAACCATCAATACATGGTTGTTGCAGATTCAGATGAAGAGAACTGGAGATTTTACTAAAATAAAACCCAACTACCTGAAACCTGTGTGACAGTACTTTGAATCATGCACTTACTGTGCATGCTTTGCCTACCATCATAAAAGGTATCAGACACTGCTGTGTCTTGAGTGTTTAGAAATACTTTAATTGATTAGCAGGCCTTCTAAAAGCAGTGTTAAAGTAATCTTACTTTACATTAATTTAGCCTGGAAGCCTGTCTGTCCTGCCAGAAGGGCAGCTGTCACGCTGCCTTCAAATGGTGAAGATACCTTCCATGCCCTAAGCTTAATTTTATCTCTAAGAAATGTCATATTGTAACCCAATAGAGAAGATACAATAAAAATACAAACTGTATTTCTTACCCTGTATGCTATTAGGGCTAGCTAATACACAGGAGATTTATGGAAAAGCCATCGTATCTACATTTAGGAAAGAACTTTGATTAATCCAAGATAATTTTATGAGCTCTTTCAAGGACAAGTGCTTGAAAAATACATACACAAGATGGGTTGTATGTGCATGCAATATTAATTTTGGATACAAGAGTTGCTCTTCATTCCCAAGTTTTGTACTTGTTCTACTGAACTCTTATGGCATATATCAGCTTCTGCCAATGCACAGTGAAACACAAAACCATGAGCACTGTCCCAAGGATGAAGCAGGCCAAATCTTGCCCTCTGGAGTTAAAGCAGTATGGTGAGGGGAAGATATCAGGACAGCTGCAGTGTAGCTCCTACATGTCTTTGAGACTGGAGAAAGCTCTTCTTAAGTGATGGTTGTGAAAAGAACAGTGTGACACTAAATAGTAAATACAAGCAATCATTTTACTACTTGGTAATTTTTTTACTAACAAGGTAAAGTAAAAGACATACCACCTTCAGCTGAACCAACAGAGCCAAAAGAAGAAGAACCCTCTCATCAGGGGGTTTGCAAATACTGACTCATACAGTAAGAAGAGGTACCACCCTCCTAGGGTTCATTCAATTTTGTCTGTCCTCAGTAAGTACGTAAATTACATTTGTATAGAAGAAAATTCAATCTGCTACAGAAAAAAAAAATGGTTTTCTCATGATGGCCTCATAAGCACTGAAAGCCTCACAGTATGACTCTGCAGCTTGAATATTTGCTTTGACCACAGTCTGGGTGTCCAGGTGGGATGAGGTGCCCCAGCAGCTCCGTGATGTTCTTTTGTGAAATGCTCCATACAGAGTCCAAACTTCTGACAACGCCATAAATTACACAGAAGAAAGATCCAGTATATCAACTCAATAAGCACCTGGGCACCAAAAAGGTTGATGGTATGCATTTAGCACAGGGTACAGCTTGCACGAACGCTCAACATCAGAGAAAAGGAGAAATCCCAGCTGCAGAAGTCATTTCTCGCCAGAGGGGCTATAGTGGCACAATTTGCTGCGTGAAGTGCATGATCTGAAAGCCAAAATCACAACTTCAAAAGAGGCACAGCAGTGGAGGTTATTTTTGCTGAGATTTAGAAGTACTTCTAAGAGAAACAGAAGAACAGAAAAATAATATATGTCTGGCTAACTTCAGTCTGGCTGGAAAAAGTTGAGGCTGGCACACAAGGACAGCAAGGTTCAAGAATGTACTGATTTAATGAACTGTATTAGCCAGTACTGAGGTGATTGAGTCACTATAGTCCGTCCCAACCATGAAAAGGGGTTTGGATCACAGACAAGATCCGAACTGATTTGGGAAATTTCTTTTCCTCTACAATAAAATCAGAAGAACCCAATTTAAAACCAGATACAAAAACCTTTGCCCAGTAGCCTGCCAGTAGGGAAGCATTTCAGAATACATGTTTGTAATTGTCCACATATCAAGTTATATATTATTACAATAATGGTACACGAATGTATTTCTTGTTTCCTTTTGCCATATCTTAAAAAATCTTATTAAAAATGTTCTCCCAAAACACGGTTTTCTAAAATAAGACAGCATTTTCTACATCAAAAAAGCCACTGCCTCTCTCTCTCATGAGATGTGCAGCAATTTGTAATAGAATAATAAGAATGTAGGGAGAAATTCAAACCATCACTTTCCCCATGCAAACTACTGTCAAGCCACTGAACCAATGCAAGCAGACTGAAACAAGCAGAACCCCCTGAAAATCCATTAACGTCACGGCAAGTTTAAAGACACTCAGCACTACCTTCCAAACAAGCTACAGAGACATCTCTAATTCCTTTCAGCGCAATCAATACCAGGCCAGTATCCAGTGGTTTGAAAATGCCTGACGCACTAGTATTAAGGACTGCAGCTATTCAGGAATTAGAGGCATACACTGAATTGGAAAATCTGAGGCTCTTCCAGTCCAACACCAATTCAGACATCACATCTACTCTAACAAGGCACTTAGGAAACGTCACTCCTGAAATACAATCAAGCTTCTCAGTGAGACAGTAAGTCATCCCATACGCAAACTTTATGTTTCATGATTACCACTATATGAAATGCAAAGATGGTGCTACAGACACCTGATGCTGAGGGCAGGTGAGATTGTTCACACACCAGCAGGAACAGAAGAAAGACTTGGATCAATTCCTTTTTGCCCTGCCTTGCTTCCCAACCCAAACACACAAGTGGACCATAACGAAAACATTCTCCTCAACCTAACAGCAATTTCTAACTCAAAATCATTTCCCATTTTTTTATACCAAAAAGCAACTAAATTGGACAATGTGTCTGCTCCTTCTCTTTACAATAAGTAAGAACCACCAATTTTGTAAAGAACCACGTGGTTTCCTCCCTTAGCATCTGACACATGAATGTTTCCTTTTCCTTCCTATTTCCTTCTTATTTTTTATCATTAAAGATTTAAGAAGCACAAGTTAATACACATCTTCTGTGCTTCAGAACAGATGTTTCCAGTTTTCTTTGGTTAGGCAGATAATCCCTTAATGTAATGTCTGCATACAGTGTCCTGAGAACCGAATGTGTATTTTACATCACAAATTCCTCTACGTTGCTGTTTTGCTTTTACTCACTCTGCTGGGTAGGAAAGTTGCATATCAAATTTTGCACAGTAGATATGAATAGTTCTGGTTCTCAAAAACAATTAAATACAAAGCTGTTTTACAAGATCATTGTTTAAGTTACTGTGCTTGTATGCTTCAAATAACACACGTATTTCCATATTATGGGGGAATAAAGTTAATGTGTGAGCTAACTGGCACTAGTACTCTTGACAGTGGTAAATAAAAACTGATTTCCAAATGCTGCTCAGAGAGTTAAAGTATAAATGCTGAGCAGCAAATAACTTTCATACCCGGAGCCTTTGACTCCTCCCACTGTTTACTGAAGACATTTTAAAAACTTGCTAGAATGTGGGGAGGGTGGTAACGTCCTATTTGAAACACATCATATATCTGTACAGTAAACTGGCCACTGAGGTGACCGCTGTTAACACAAGCACTCTTCAATACAATGATATAGGAAACTATATCATAGCACTGCATTTTTTTCTTTATTAACTTATGAGAGACATTTGAAAACAAACAAATAAATAAATAAATCGTGCATTTATACATTATGGAAAAATAACCTCAACATTTCCTTTTAAGGACAGGAGATTAATTTAGCCTCCATGTGGGAAAATTTAGATGTCTAGTTATGCATCCCTCAACATACTTCTCTAGAGTAAAACAATGGAGAAACCCTACAGACAGGTTTTCATTGAAGTGGAGAGGGCTGCATGATTAAGTTCACCCTGGATCCCCTTGTCCAGGCATCAAACATGACCTAATCCCATTACTTCCTAATACATCCACTAATTATTAGTGCTAATGCCAGCACATCACCTTTGCTAATCAGTGAGCATCCTACAGTAAATTATGTCAGTGTTCCGTGGCATCTACCAATCCTTGCCTGGGATTTTATGTTCAGGAGTTAGCTCACATGTGAAAATCCAAGAGGTGGTGTAGTCATTAAGTCCCTCTACCTGTGTTGAGTACCATGCATAGTTCTCACTCTGTATTCAATAACAGAGGCCACATCCTACAGCTGCTACAAACGCCCACCTGTCCACATCATTTCATTCTGCAATGAGTGGAACTCATTAATTAGTTAAGGAATTTCCTGTTTCAGACACATTTTTTTTTTCTACTCAGAAGCTCTGTCGGACAATCCTTTATTGTTATACTATGTTTTCGATTTAATATAAATAATAATAGAAATGATCTGTATTAGTTGTTTTAAATTAGCGCCCTGTAGATACTGCTGGAGTGAAAATATACTAATTTTAGACAGTGTTACGATTAAGTAAATTTTATTGAACGTGACAATGAAAAAAGGGGGAAAATCTTGTATTGAAACAGACAAGCATTATAACTTCATGCAAAGAACATTCAACTTGCTGGCAGCACAGTATCCAAATGATTTATATAGAAGACTGATTACATCAGTCCTATAAATCATTATACTTGCATTCGGTGGGTTACTGTGATCTAATTGGAATAGAAGCAATAAACAGATCCTGTCTAGGTCTGGTGCATGTTCAGTGAAGGGCCGTGTTATATCAGGAAAGGCTTAACCTAGTCTCCCCTGCTTGTTGAGTACCTAAGTGGCTTAACAACTTGGTTCTTTCAACAAGTGCATTATTAAGTATTGTGTCTCTGTGCAGTTCTCACTGCGTGTCCCTCTGCTCTGGAATCCGAAGACTGCTAATGATCTGTAATCCAAAAAACAGAAATAAGAAAGAGGTGGCTAATCGATTTGTGAGGTATTCCTTAAAGCTTAACAGATGATCAGATTGCAAGAATATTAAAAACTGAAAGCTTAATGGAAGTGACTAAAGATACTGTTTGTTTTTCCTTCCTTTCTTAAACACAGCACAGTGTTATATTGCTTATAATTAATTAGCACTATTTCTTCATGGCAAGTTCACCCAAGAAGTTATTCAAATTATAGTTCAACTTCTGGCACCAAATGGAAAGGATGAGTCTCCCTCATTGGTTCATGACCTGTTTTATATAGAATCATAGAATCTTTTGAGCTGGAAAGGACCCTTAAAGGTCATGCAATCTAATTCTTTTGCACCAAACAGAGACACCTACAGCTCCATCAGGTTGCTCAGAGCATCGTCCAGCTGGACTTTGAATGTCTCCAGGGACAGGGCATCCACCACCTCTCTGGGCAACCTATGCCAATGTGTCATGGCTATTACTATAAAAAACTCCTTCCTTATACCCAGACTAAACCTCCCTTCTTTAAGCTTGAAAGTGTTTCCCCTTGTCCTGATAGAGTCAGTCCCCTTCATCTTACAGCTGCCCTTTGGACACTGAAAGGCCACTCCAAGATCGCCCCAGCTCCTCTTCCAGGCTAAATGGCCCCAGCTCTCTTAGCCTGTTCTCATCGGGGAGGTGTTCCATCCTTTGGAATATACACAGAAGCACATTTCATGCATCTTGTAAGATGCATGACATTCGGGACACTGTAATAATTCTTCAGCACACAGTGCAGATACTCTTTCTCTCCTCTCTTCTCTGTATTTGGGAGAGCAGCAATTTTGCAGGTTGTGTGCGTGACGCATTCCTTCATATCCTTCTGCATCCTACCAAGGTACATTTTCCATTATCACTGCTTGCATAAACATCGTGCCTCTTCAATTGCAATCAGTGCCGACAGCTACCATCACAGTTTGACGTCAGAGACAGCAGGGGGTCAAGCATTTCACATAAAATTTTAATCTGTTTCCAAAAACATTTCTTTTGCATCATCACTGATGTAATTTCTTCAAGAAGCAGCAAAGAAAAGTATGAGCATTAGAGCATTTATCAGAGTTGTTCGCAAATCTGCTTGGTAGCAAAGCAAGACGTTAGCAATAGGCTGTCTAGATTGAATAAGATTATTACACTGTCTAGGGCAATAAACAGAGGAGTAGAAGGGAAAGGAAAGAAAATTAAATAAACATTGGACAATGAATCAAGAGACAGAATAAAACACAGTACGGCATTTTTAAAAATAGATTGGGAATGTAAAAATTGCCTCTGCAAGATACTCGCCTCTGCTTGAAACATCACAAAAAGAGCAAAGACAACTTTTCAAACCTCTGCATTTATTTCAATAGGAAAACTCCTTTGCACTGCACACACTGATTAAATGCTCGTGTACATTCACGCGTGAGACCCCTAAACCCTGGTAATGGCATTTCTACACCTTACAGCATCAAAGCTTTTTCACCTGTCAGCTCTCAGAGCAAACCTCCCCTCATGCAGGACTCACTGCAGCAACTCCTTCTGAAATGAGCCAGGAGGGCACAAAGCCAGCCCTAGGCTCCTCAAAGAACCACGTCCCTGCCTGTCAATCCTCCCATTTGGAGTGTTCCTAGCTATTTTTGTCATGTTATAAAAGTATCTCTTTCAAATACCTCAGGGTACAAAGAAGGAAGTCAAAGTTTACCGTCTGCCTGAAGTCAATTTCAGAAGGATAAAAGGTACATCATGGGAAAAAAAACCTACCAACCTATGCACACATGGAGAAAGGTAAATCACTGAGGTTACACGGAAAAAGGTAAATTACTGAGCTTGTTCAGAGCTTGTGATTGCTCATCCAGACAGCACTAACACACAGCAGCAGCACTTCTGGGTCTGTAATTACAACTGTGCTCCCCAAGTGGAAGTTTCACATTTTATTCTAAAGCCTTTATACTTTAACTGGTGTCCTCGTATTGCCAAAGTAGCAACAGAAGGCAAAGAGCAGATCTTAAACATTCCCATGAGCTCCCACCCTGCGTCAGAAGAACAGGTCAGACACACAGAACCTATTACGGTTAGGGACGGGGAAACAAGGTTTCCCTATCACTCCTTACATCAGCATAAGCTGATGGCCAGACATGTCCCAGGGTCTGTTGTGCCCCTACTGGAGTCAGTACTCTCAAAATGCTGAGACTTCAGGCTGTATCTGTATTAGGAAATTGCAACTAATGCCAACAATTTAAAAGCAGAAAATACTGCATGCCAGGGCCTGTGGCTACATGCAAACCCTGCTTGGTCTCACAGGACAAACAGAGTTTCGCAGAGAAACATTCCTGTGACACCAAATAGGCCACAGACATTTAAAGGAAACAAACTGATGCCAAGAATCTAATCAGAACTTCTTTTAATAAAGAATGGGATGGGAAGGACAGAAAGTCAAACCAAAGACAATTAACTTTCACAAAAACTAGCACTGTAAGATAAAACAAAAGCTGAACATATGCAGAAGGAAGAGGTGCCCTAAAACCTAACCTTGAATTGAATATCATCAATAAACTAAACAGACTTGCAGTACATTATTATACACTTCTATGTCTCTGAAGGCCTTTTCACCCTCCACAATGGCCCACTGTAATTGTCACATGGTAATAGGATCTGTTGAGTATGCAGGAACTTGCTCCCTTTCCAAATGTTATGCTGCTTACAAAGGATTTTATTCATTAAAGAGATTAATAGCTGTTCTTTGAACTCCCTTTCCTTCACCCAAGTTTGCGCTGACTGCCCGGCCACTGTGCCTCACTGACAGTCGAGAAGGGCTTCAAAAACTCATCCAGGAGGAACAAAGCGGCCTTACATGAAAAATCAGAGTGGATACCAAAACTAAAAAAAAATAATAATTACCAAACAATACAAGGTCCTTAGTTATAAAAATAGACAAACAACCAAAAAACACATTTTCGTTAACAAGAGACAGACAGGACGATGATCTCGTCCTCATTTCACGCACTTCAGAATCAGATCATTCAGTCTTTCAAGCCTACAGCTAGGAAAGATGATAGATCTATCCTTGATAGATGATGAACCTATCACAGAAATCCCCACCACGGACAGGCACACACGTATCTTGCTGTGTTCCTTGAGTACATCCCAACCATGATGGACTCACAGGAAAGCAAGCAAGGACACACTCTTGTAGTGCTGGGACTCCATCACCACATTGCTCTGGGAAGGGTTGTGGTCATGGGCTCCCTGCACAGACCCAAGGTAGTTACGGCTAAAAAGAACACAGACTTTTTGTTCCTTTTATGTTTTATGTTTATAAATCTTTTATCTGCAAAAGTTTCAAACTACATTTTAAAATCACATTAGAAACCCACTAAGGGAAGGAAATATAATAGATCTGCATTTGTTCAAGCATTTGATTTTATATGCATTTTCATGTCCACACTGGTAAGAAAAAGAGTCTGGAAGAAAATTAAAGGCTGTAGATAACAAATTCTCATTGCAAGCAGAGTTAAGCACCTACATCCTTTGACATCTAAATAATTGTATTTAAATAATTCTAGAAAATGACACTATTTGGAATTTCCATAAAGTTCTTAAAATGCTAAATTCATTTATTCTAAATTTAACCCCAAATGCATAATCTCTAGCATTAGAAAGAGCTTGAGGAACATCATCTCAAGGCTGTATTTCCCCAGGAATGCTTTAATATGTGAAAATGGCAGCTCACCGCAGGATAATTTTCTTTTCCTTTCCTGTATCTCTAGTGTTGTTACTCTGATTTTGCTGCAAGAAATAACATTTCTGGAAGCCCACAGCTTTAATTTAAGCCAGCCATATCAAAAGGTAACAATACCGAGATAAATAACGAAAATAAATATGGATTTCTGTGAACCAGTGGCTTCCAATTTAATTTCTATCTTGGCACACCATCTGGGCACTTATTCAAATAGCACTCCTGATGGCTCCCATTAAACCATTAAACACCTTTGATACACTGTGAACTTTGGCCAAAACTGAAGACAACTGGAGAGCAACTACATGCGTCACACTGGCAGAGCTTCCCAAACTGGCATCGGCACGTTTGGCTCAGTTCATACCACAGGAGCTCCCATCTCAGTGATGATTTCATCTAAAATGAATTGTAATTAAGTATGGACAGAAGTAAAGCATCTAGCTGATTTGCAGCTAAACTGCATATGACAAAATAAAAGCAGCCATCACAGCACCAACAAATATGTAAACGGATGCCAACCACAACTATAATCCTAATGTTGTGAAACCTGGATTAGAGGAAATCACCGCCTCTCTGACAGTTATGCCAGACCCATTTACACAGAGTTTGTGCTTTAAGAAGAAGGAAGTTGTTAATAATGGCAACAAGATGTGAACACAATTAATACAGATTTCTGCAATGTCTGCCCAAATGCAACGATCCTTCCTGCTTGAGGAGGTGCCACAGTGCTACGTCCAGCCACCACGTGGCTCTTCTGTGATTGCTTGAACATATGGAAGGCAAGAAGAGCCTGCATGCTCTCATTTCCTCTTCTTAAGGGACAATAGCTGGCTCCTCACATAAGAACCAACACTCACAGTCCGGAAGTAAACAGTACTCAAGGTATTTAGATGGAGTAATCACGCTGTAATCAAATCAAAGACAATAGCCAGTTATGACTTTCAGGATAACAGGAGCAATATGTGACGAAAATAGGAGTACTACTTCTACTGTATACAGCACACACATCAAACGACAGTAAAACCTCCCCTACACATTACAGTCTATGTCACGTATCAGGACATCTGTCTCCCTGAGCCCTGGCTCCAGGCAAAGCCACTAAGGAGCACAGGCTGTGGGAGGCATCACAGCTCCTTGCAGAAGAGAACTGGAACTGGAAATGACACAGACAAGGCACCTGTAAAGCACACGTTCCTCGGAGGTAAGAATTCAGCGCACCTCCCGTTCCAAGGCTTCTCAGCAACAGAGAGGTTGTTTCATGTCTACTTTTCCTGTTCCAATCTGCTTACTCTAAATCAGATCACTGCTTGAGATTATTTTTTTTCTCCCTTGTGCCTGGAGAAGTGAGCGGAGTACAAAAGCTTCTCTTCAAGTCTCTTCAAGACATTTATCTCTGGGATATAATGAAAGACAGTTTGCTATCTATAAAAATACACACTTCAAACCAATCAATCAGCCCTCGTGCATAGAGACACCAGATCTCGCAAACAGCATGTTCTTGCCATAGACATTAACCATGCCTGACCAAAACAACCTGAGAGTGTTATCCAGCAAAATGCACATCACACCGTGGGCTGGGAGGACCCTGCCATTCCCTCACTACATTTACCCTCCATTAATGCCTTTCGCCAAGAAAACTCACCCTGAGGCAACAAAGCACAGGCTGAGTCCTAGCAAACTTCCAGCAGTGAAGTCTGGTCTAAGAAAATTGGTGCATGGAAAAGGCTTCCCAGCAGCAGGGTTGCTGCTTTGAGGTCAGATCTGGGTGACGGCTCCTCAGGTAAGAGCAGCCCTATCCACAGTGTAGTGGACAACACCACCCAAAAATCAGACCACGTGGATATATATGGGTACATTTTGAAAACCCAGGTCTGCATAAATGCATTGCTTAATCTTAGCAGCAGAAACTAAGGGTGATGTTGAAAGAAAAAGAACACCGTTCAAAGTAACGTTTTGCATGCTCCTGCTTAACCAAAAGCCCGCATCCAGCTGGTGACCCTGCCCACCCTCCAGCAGGATAATGATAGCACCACTGAGAGCTTTGCACCATCAATAGTATCTGAACTCACAAAAAGAGCTGGTTTTGTTCCACCCAAGTTCCTGTGACAGCTCTAACTTTCCATAAGCAGCTCAGCGACTGCAGAATGCTCCAGCTTACCAAAGCCCAGAGGCTCTGCTGAGCATCATCTTCAAACAGATGAGAAACGTCCTAGCTCTGCTCACTGCTTCCCCCGCCTAACCCTTGTCCTAGATGCATGCTCAAGCCAACTACACTCGCACAGGAAACACCCTACTAGTAGGCTGACAGCCATATTAAAACGTACAGAAGCAGCCCAAGTATGTATCAGTACAAGTGCTTCTGAAATCGTTACAGGTCAGCTGGTTTAGGTTACGTTTTCTTTCCTTCTATTGTCAGCCATTAAAAAAAACCTCACAAAAACAGAAATACATGCCAGAGAAGGATAAGGGATGTAACTGTTCTCTTAAGGGAGATAAAAAAAGAACAAGGAAGTATAGAGCACAACAGAAGGAAGCAAAACAGAAGAGACCCCTCAAAATCCTTAACAATGACCTCAACTTGTTCTTAAGGAGACACGAAGACAACAAACCCATCAGGCACAAACCCAGACACAGAAAGTGAAAGACTAAGGATTTATTGCCAAAACAAAAATGCCAGTGAAGCTCTGGCAGGAAGGCAAGTGGAATCCACAAACAAGAGTACAAAACCAAGCAACTTGCGTACTATAAATAGTGAATGAAGAAAAACAGTAATAAAACAGTAATTAATTCTGACAACTGTCACTAAATTAAAACAATCACATTAGCACTGTAGATGTTCAGAAGTGAAACTACAAAAGCACACATCAAAATGGCCTTTATTGTTCAGATGTTTTAATTCACACACCAGTTTTGGGTGCTGCTAAGTCCACTCCTAAATTAATGATGGTTCTATGCTGTGTGTGCTTCAGTGCAGGAAAATCTCATAACTCTCATTACTTCAATGAAATAACAGCATACTTGTAGGCTAATTTAGAAGAGCAATTTCCAGATCAAAGCAGATATAACTACTTCGGAGGATACAGTTCCTATGTAATTCACCTTCAAAATCTCATATGTATCGTTTTGTCTACGCACAAACTCTCTATTTTCCCAAGCAGACAGGTGGGTTTTTTCCTTAATTTGAAAAGATTAAGCAAATTTTGCATGTGTTTGGTTGTTCTTCCTTAACGTATATGCAGAAGGAACGTGCCATGACCTGTGCTGCTCTTCTTGAACTCATCTTTCCAGACACTAACAGCTACACAACACCCTGAAACGTCACTTTCTGAAGTTTGAAGCGCTTTATGATCAGTCAAACTTCATTTCAAAAGCAATTCAGAAAGGCTTGTGACAACTTACTGAAGGCAAACACATCCGTAACAAAGAGGAGCTCTTTAATGATGCTTCCTGTACGCCCTGTGTTTGGCTGGCTCTGATGGTTCTGAGAAGCATGAGTTATTTCAGAAAAGCAAAACAAAGCAGTTTTCTCCCTTCAGATAACATCAGTGGATACACGCAGCATTCCTAACAGTTGTGTTAAATCCATAGGTGTCACGTAAAGCTTATAAAGAAAATAATTAAAGCGACATCCAGAACGGGCTTTCTTAGACAGCCAGAAATTCTGCAGAGAGGAATTACCTTAACAGCTGGACTGTTCAGATTAACTTCTTCTACATGTGGGGACTTAGCACAGAAACGTAAAGCTGCAGGACTATCTCACTAGGAAGCAACTCCCCATGGAATTAAATCCAAGGGAATTTCAGCAGGGAATGCATTCCAGCCTCGCGGTCAGAATCACCGTCTCGCTTTCACGGGAACAAGCTTAAAGTTTGCTAACTTTGCTTTTACCTCAGGATATTTCCTTTCGTTTCTGCAGCATTTTGCTTCGTTCTTTCCTGTCTGCTTGTGCTTTAAATAGCAGTTGCTGGCCTGGGAAGATAGAGTCAGATTTCCTGAAAAGGGACTGTGATTTTAATATCAGCAGCATCTGATCCTGGGTGTTTCCGGCAGATAGAGCAGAACCGCCACCTGACTTCTGCAGTTGTGCACTATGTTAAGTACCACCTAAAAGCCTGAGAGATTAGAAATTCGCTTCTTTGTGCCAGGTAAACCGATCTCTAAGAGTCTGCAACAGGCAGCTTTTGTCAGGTTGCTTTTAATCCCAATTACTCCTCTGACTCGGTCCCATAGTGGTAGGGGAAGGCACTCAGCTGAAGACCAACAGAGGTGGACCCAAACCCCATGGAAGCCACAGCAGCTCGGGTACTACCTCCAGAGCTTCAGGCTATCCCCAGGAAGCCTGAGCTCCAATAAAAGCACTGCTATTTCTGCCATACTTGCTGGAGCACCAAAATCACCCCTGAGCTCCAGATAAGCCCTACCAATGAGCACAATGGCGACCAGATGCTGCATCCACTTCTCTTACTTTGAGAACCCAGGAGAATGCTCATCACGGCACAGAATAACCACTGGAGTTTTTGTGTTGCAGCAGGAACTGTACGCATGTGTCAGAACCATGCCCAGTTTCTGAAACACATAATGATAATGTGGAGATGATGACAGATATTTCCAAGCCTTTGTGTAAACAGGATTAGAGAAACGATGTTAAACTGAGTTATGTGACTTGATACAATCAGCACCTTCCAAAATCTCAATCAAGAGAGAGCACAGCAGCACTAAACTAAATTACAGAGTTCAAGCAAAGGTTATCCCCTTCATCTTCTGTTATAACATAAATCCCTTTGGAAAGTATTAATTTCCTTGGCTGTTTAAAGATGATGTTTAATAACAACTGAGTATTCAACGCAGCAAGTGACAATCCCAGCAGTGACCTGGTGGTAGCACTATTTTTGACAGTTAAAGTTGCACCTAAAGGTCCTGAAAAGCTTTTGGTTGTTAGTGGGACAGGACCCACAGAAGGAAAGGCACTCACAAAAACTGCTTTGATTCTCTTCTGCTGCAGTCATCTTTTATTTGCTTTCACCTGCACTGCTTTGGTAGTCTCTGCTACCCTCCACCCAGCTGAAGTCCTCTTGGCTCCTCTCTTTTGTGCTGTATTTTCCTATTCTCCTTATGTGACATAACAAGGGAAAGAGTACACACGCCATGTAATTCCAGGCTTGCAAATTAGCTTTCATATTTAAGCAATGGGAGTAGCATCTCGCCTCTGAATCCGGTCCTCAACTCACAACAGGAACCCAGAGAGGAACATTAACCCACTGCACTCTCCAGTAGTGGCTGCTGCTCACTCCCAGCAACCCAAAGGCAGGCAGGCAATCTCCCCCTCTTCAAGCCAATCCTCTGAGCAATATTTACACATTCTTGCACAAACAGAACCAAAAAAGGCAAGTCCTGTCAAAAGAAAAAACTCCCACAAAAGCCCTCAAAATGAAGGACACACCCAACACTCTCATCACCTCTTCTCCATCCCGAAGTGGGGCCTTGTTGAAGAAGTACTTGTTTTTTCCACCCAGTGTGAGAACTATGGGTGATGGATATGGGACAGACAGGAAATCGGTACACCCTGGGGTGACAAACCCCTACAGCTTAAAATCAGTCTGATGCAGCAGCAAGGGAGAGCTGTGGGACTAAGGGAAGGGACACAGTCTCAATTACAAAGCAACCACAAAAGACAACAACTCATGCTCAGCTGAGTTCTAAACTACCACTGAGGCTCTTCCAGCTCACTGTCAGGGCACACTGGAGGAGCTGCCATGGACTCTCGGACAAGAAATCTAAAGGAAGGTAATCACTCCTTCCTACTTTTCCTTCTTTCAGAACACGCTGAAGAAGCACTGAAGCATCTTGTGCGTTGACCTTAGAATGGATTTTGCGTAGAGTGGTCTCTCCTTCAAAGATTTAGCTGAAATATTAAGAAATATGTCACCTTTTAGTTTAAAATGCTTTTCATCTATTCATTTCCAAGAAGCTCGAACTGAAATCCACTTAATGTCTGATTCGACAGAGTTTCAACAAGACTTTGATAGATTTACTGATCTCAGCAATTTTCTAAGATTCCTGGAGCCCAAAACCTGATGAAACAATTTCTGTTGGTTTTCTATCTTGACATACTGTATTAAAAACTGCAGCCTGAAGCAAGTTCTCACAACTGAATTAATAGCTCCTGGACAGAGCTTAAAATGGAAAACTGACATAAACTACAGCATAAACATCAAGGAGAAATTCTCCCAGCATCTGAGCCTTTCAGCAAGGTTTTTGCTCAGATGTGCTGTTGGACCATATTTTCAATGTCCGCTGTTTTCCAAATCCTGTTCTGCACGGTATCATCATATGAAAGCAGCTCTCCAACTACTGCTGGCTGCTAACAGCGCCATTCCTCTTGCCACCAGCAACACGCTTTTGATTCTCTTAGTAGAAAACTTGCTTGGAATTTAAAAAAGAAAGAAAGAAAGAAAGAAAGAAAGAAAGAAAGAAAGAAAGAAAGAAAGAAAGAAAGAAAGAAAGAAAGAAAGAAAGAAAGAAAGAAGGAAAGAAGGAAAGAAGGAAAGGAAGAAAGGAAGAAAGGAAGAAAGGAAGAAAGGAAGAAAGGAAGAAAGGAAGAAAGGAAGAAAGGAAGAAAGGAAGAAAGGAAGAAAGGAAGAAAGGAAGAAAGGAAGAAAGAAAGAAAGAAAGAAAGAAAGAAAGAAAGAAAGAAAGAAAGAAAGAAAGAAAGAAAGGAAGGAAGGAAGGAAGGAAGGAAGGAAGGAAGGAAGGAAGGAAGGAAGGAAGGAAGGAAGGAAGGAAGGAAGGAAGGAAGGAAGGAAGGAAGGAAGGAAGGAAGGAAGGAAGGAAGGAAGGAAGGAAGGAAGGAAGGAAGGAAGGAAGGAAGGAAGGAAGGAAGGAAGGAAGGAAGGAAGGAAGGAAGGAAGAAAGAAAGAAAGAAAGAAAGAAAGAAAGAAAGAAAGAAAGAAAGAAAGAAAGAAAGAAAGAAAGAAAGAAAGAAAGAAAGAAAGAAAGAAAGAAAGAAAGAAAGAAAGAAAGAAAGAAAGAAAGAAAGAAAGAAAGAAAGAAAGAAAGAAAGAAAGAAAGAAAGAAAGAAAGAAAGAAAGAAAGAAAGAAAAGGAAAAGAAAATAAATAAAAGTGAAAAGAGTACAAACAGCTATTTTTGTCTTTGCTCTGCACTAAACAGTGTGAAAGAGGCAAAAGGAGCATCCTTCTCTTTTCAACCTCTCTTCCCCACCCCCTCCAGAACAATAACAAATTACCTTGCGGTAATGTAATTATTTGTCTTGACTATACAGCACACATTTAATTTAAGCAAGATCACATTATTTAAATAACTATAGTCATTGGGCTTGCCTGAAGACATTTACTCTCCATGCACTCCCATGCAAAGTCATTAAGGACAGATTGGTCAGGAGCTTTTCATACGGGTTTCATCATGGTTGAACACCATAAAATGCACTAAATCTACAGCCTTGAGATTAACGGAGAGAATTCTGCAAAAGCTACAAAGAGATTCTAGAAAGGTCCTGTTATCATATTTTTCAGCTGTTTTAAAGCATAAGCCGTAGACAGCCCTCTAATAGCAGACATATTTGCCCAAAGAATGTCGTTACAGATTGTTCTCTTATTTCAAAATGAATTTCACTTCATGCTTCAATACATTTTCATATACACACTTAGTTCTAGGATGCCTCCAGGTGCTTATGTGCAATACACAACCACATACATGCACAAACGTGCACATACTTCCATGCCTAATTTCTCAGTATTCCAGCTGAAGTCTTCCAGCGTTAAAGAAGCAAACTTCCTGTCACACCCAATATTCTTTCAGGTGGCCTCTAAGAGTTACGCAGCTTTTTTTTCCTGATGCATAATAGTAATTCATTGAAATTTACTATTCCCTGTAATTCCTGGAAATTGTTCTGTCACAGATTCTTCTGACCTCTGGAGTACTGTGTCCAGGTGTGGAGCCTTCAGTACAAAAAAGACATGAAGATTTTGGAAAGGGTCCAGAGGAGGGCCACGAAGATGATCAGGGGGCTGGAGCACCTCCCCTATGAGGACAGGCTGAGGGAGTTGGGCTTGTTCAGCCTGGAGAAGAGAAGGTTGTGGAGTGACCTCATTGCAGCCTTTCAATACCTGAAGGGAACTTACACCCAGGAGGGGAGTAAACTCTTCGAAAGGGCTGACAATAGCAGGACACGGGGAAATGGATCCAAGTTGAAGGAGGGAAGATTTAGGTTGGATGTTAGGGGGAAGTTCTTCACTAGGAGAGTGGTTAGGCCCTGGAACAGGCTGCCCAGGGAGGTTGTGGATGCCCCGTCCTTGGAGGTGTTCAAGGCCAGGTTGGACGGGGCTCTGGGCAACCTGATCTAGTAAATGTGTATGTTTGGTGGCCCTGCTAGGCAGGGGGGTTGGAACTACATGATCCTTGAGGTCCCTTCCAACCCGGGTCATTCTGTGATTCTGTGATCCTGTGACTTAACTGCAACATTCCTTTAATGCTAGTTTCCCTGACATAGACTTTTGTACCTTTCCAACATAACTTCCAACAAAGTCCGTGGAAAAACTGATGTCACATTTGTCCTTATTTGGAAAAACACCAGAAAAGAAGTTTCTTCTGCTTACTGTTGTGTCATCCACAGCATTTAAAGTGTTTTTCCTTTTAAAACAACTGAAGATTCAAGACCAAAATAATGGTGTGTCATTACAGTATCTTCCTGGAGACATAAAGAACCAGTGAAATAGTAAAACCCAGGGAAATGTGTTTGATTCACATTAGGAGCCATTCCACGTGTTCTCAAGTAGACTGGATATATCTCTAAAGAAACCTAAAAGTTCCTATTTTATCCTTGTTGTGGTATTTAGTTAGAATTTATCTGAAATTGTCCTAGAGAAGTAATGATACACATCAAACGTTCATTTTGAGAGAAAAAGGCTATTTTGGACAGAAATATTCAACCAGGTCTCTTTTTAGCATTTTCCATTATTAGAAGAACTACTTGAAAAGGATGCTTCCCAAATGGTTAAAGAGCGCTTCATCCTCTATTTAATGTATCATAGTTATCGCTCTTGGAAATGGCTGTAAAATGGACAGCTGCACCCTATTCCTTGGCATTAGCTTTGCATTCCATGCAGTGCAGTTTTCTTTCTCTCCTTCCTCCCTTCCTCCCTTCCTCCCTTCCTCCCTTCCTTCCTTTTTTTAAACTCTCCTGCAAATCACAATGACCCACATAGCCAAAATTCTCTGGCCATTGCTTGCAAACACCTCATCCTTTTTAATCAAAAGCATGGCTTAGGACCACCTTGTTTCTTTAGAACAATGTGTCTTAATATCTTCATAGCAAGTAAAAAAATGTACCAAAAACTTGTTGCTTCTTTGCTGGTTTTGTCAGCAAATTCCATGAGACACTTCTGGCAATGAGTTCCTCATCTTCTCCCAGAAACAATCCTCCCGGCCTTTCCTTACAAATTAACAGGCATTTGACAGCCAACAAAATGTACATTTCCCAAAGGAGCTAACCTAAAGTTTGAGCGATGCTTTGGGATGAGCTCAATGGAGACCTGCTGCAACCTGGCTAATATCTGTTGCAATGGGATGAAGATCTGTTGCAATTCATGCTGCTACCATGACAATGCCATCCTCTTTCTCCCTTGGCTGCGTATTTCCATTTCTTTGCACTCAAACCAGCAATTACATGAGAGCACGTTCAGACATCAGCAGCTCCGAAAGCAGCATGAATTTACAAGGGGACAAACTGCAATACGTGACAGCCAGTTATCGTGGAAGGTCTTGATGTATTGCAGTATAAGGAGCTGAGCCCACTGTAGTACTGTGAGATACTCCCTCCTGCTACGCTGTTAACAAGCAGATAAAAACTTCAGGTTGGACCCAGTGAACACATTTCTCCTTTTCGAAGTTACTCCATGTCTAACAAGAAATTCTCTCCCTTAGGCCTCCCCACAGTAACGCCTTTCTGAGCCAAACCACAACTGCCATCAGCTCACCTGCTCCCACTTCTGGTTGTGATGGAAGGCAATACTGTTGAAGGCAGGGGAGCGAGGGCACCTTTCTTCATGCTGGTAACATCAGGCCAGTTTCATACTGCTGCCCATTTCACATGCTATTAATACCAGTGGTTGTCAAGAGGACGTTTATTCTCTATAGATCAGGAAAGCTTTTCCTTCTATCTCACTTTATCTTATGAATTTCATACGTACCGCTTTGTACTGAAAAACGCATCCACGCAGTACATTGTTTTATATTAACCTGTAAACATTCAAAACAGAACTGCATGAATAAGGCACTGCCACAGCTTCAGTAAACATTTCTCCTCTGACAAAAGCCCAGCGCTGAAACCGTATTCCCTTCTGCCATTTCAGACTTTGTACTCGGTGAGTTCCTGCTTTCCTAAATTATATTTCTCATGATACAACGCATAACTTCGCTGTGTAGGCTGCAAATCTGGTGGGAAAAAAAACATTTTTTAGAAATGTCGAGTACTATCCGATTATCATTTTGTGGCAAGTTTTCCGCCTACATTAAAACCCACAGATAGTAAAAGTCAAAAGGAGCTGTGTTACACACCAGCTTGGCTCCAGAGGGAATATAATTACTGCTTTTCTGCTGAATTTAGTGGCTTTCTTTAAAAAAAAAAACCCACTTTACATTTCCAAAACTGAGCCCGGAAACAACTGTATTTTCAACTACTTATGTTATATTAAAATACATGTTTTGCAGCAGCCATGTTTTCAACATCCCCAGTTACTGTGGATTCTGTGAATATTCCCAGCTCAGAAGCAGAGCTATTCTCAGTTGAAGATTAATACTTCAATATACCTGAAGAACTCTTAGATTTAAAAGCCATCTGCCAGCTCATGGCCTGCAGCTCCACGGGCTGGGATGGGTACTGCCGTGCCCCAAATCCTCAGCATCTCACTGACTGCAGCTGTGCCAGGAATGAAGTGATGCTCTGCTTGCTGCTGAGCAGCCAGGCCAGCTTCGGAGCAGCAGTGCAGAGACTGAACACTGCAGGGCAGGCAGGCAATGAGCAATCAAGCTGCTTGGATGGCAGGGTTCATCCCAAGAAAAAGCAAGGCTCTGACCCTGCACAAATTCAACATCATGCAGCCGGGTTCCAAGCGTAGCTGAACCTGCCCCTCGTTACTTGACTTTTGGGTATCTGGGATAAAGGACTGCAGTGAGAGCGAGCTTCAGAACACAGCCTTGCCTTGACTTCTACTACACACAGCGTTCCGCAAATACCAGCAGTTATTCCTTCAAGGCAATTATACATGTTTTAAAAAGAAAGCCTTACATAAGCCTTTCACAATTGAGGAAAGAGCAATTACCTTGCATAATTGTTAGCTGGGACCTGTACTTTCAGTGGAGCAGCTCACAACGCCTTCACAATGGTCACATCCTGGTGCTGCTGAGCACTGAGCCCAGGGAGCCCTGCCAGCAGGCAGCCTCAGCCCCCTCCACACACACACACAGGCCCACACAGCAGCACGTAGAGGGCAGAGAGGGGCAGAGCTGACCTTCAGGAGCGGTCCTCAGACACCACTTTTATTTCCATAGATTTTATTCCCATCCTCAGGACAGAACATTTCTCCGTAGTATTATGGTTGGCTGAGCAGAGCTGGAGGAAATGAGAATTAAAAATCCCACTAGAGAGGCACGTGTAACACTCCAGATAAGTAACGAGGTAGAGGAATCTCCATAAAATCTATGCACAAATAAGCATCTAAGGAGGTTTTGAATGCAAGTTAAAAGGTACACATCAGTCAATAGGAAATCTGAATGCAAAAATGCATTAAAGAAAAAAAAAAAAGAGGAAAAAAAATCAACGTGGAATCTTTCTTTGCAACAAATGAGTTTTAGTGAATACAGCTCCCATTAATTCAGACTGTACAGATGTTCTGCCTTTTGTTTGTGACTCAGCAGCGCTCTGAGGGGAAAACAGCGCTGATGCTGCGTCCTGTCATTGCCTGCCCACTGCAGCTCCATGCTGTCCTGGCATCGCCTGACCCCTATCTAACCTCACAGTGCTGCCCTCTGCATTCAGGACGCTCCTTTTCTTCCTTTCTCTTTTCAGCTCTTAACATTTGTTTTATTCCAAATGACACATGGATGTATTATTCAAGCGCTAAAGTAACTACGCTCAGTAGCTCTTCTGCACAATCAATTATTGAAAATGCAGTAAGAATTGTTCAAATGCGGTGAGAAGAGCCCGGAGTTTGGCTTCTCCCTGCCCTGGCAGACAGGTGTGGCCCAGTCTGCATTGCCAAAGCTCTTTTTGGTAACCAAACAGCTGCACCCCCAGATCAACAGGAAGCAGGGTGAGAATGAAACTAAAAGGACCCCAGAACACTGCGAATGCACAACAGTTTTCAGGAGCGAGCTGTGATTTTTGGAGCAAGTGCTTTTAAGTCTTCGGCTGGAGACATCTTGAATGTTATTTTGATCCCAGCTGGACGCTTCCTGCTCCCTGGAGAATCAGCACAAGAGGTGGGGGCTCAGCAGCTCTGCAAACCGTGGCAGTGCCTTCTCAAGGGGAAAAAAAGGTTAAAACTGAATCACTTCACATTAGGGGATCTAATTGGTGTCCAATTTTAGAAACAAAGTAAAAAAGTAGTGTCTTGAAACTGGAAAAAAATAAATAAATAGCCAAATAAACCCGCTCAACAAATTGGCTCAAAACAAAACGGAGAGGAAAAAGCAGCATTTTGAAATGCATATCATTCCTGCATCCACCAACTGGATTTTTCATAGCCCTGGGGATGTGCCAGCGTGCTGAAAAGATGAAAAACAACATTCTTCCAAAGGGGTCACGACGGCGACATGCTACTAACCAGCAGCAAATTAATAATACAAATGGCTTTCCGTTGATTTGAGAACACTTTTGATTAATAGGGCCACTTAAAAGATTGTTGCGTGTTTTATTACAGTGACATTTCCACACTGTGCGCTTCTGTGGGCAATTTATGCTCTACAAAAAGATCTATCTTAACACATGATAAGACTCCAGTAAAACTGGGTATTTAGGTCATTTATATTACCGCAGTGAAGCGTCAGTTATTTTGCCCAATACTCGCAGCCACGCTGCCGTTTGCCACGGGTGATGCTTCCAGTCAGTGAGCAATGGTGAGTCTGCAAAGGCTGGGCCTGGCCTGGGCTGCCACTGAGGACTTGAACCTTCCCCCCTCCAAAAGCAAATATGCTGCCTGGTGCTCAGCTTTCCTTCTCCTTGCCACAATTCCCAGTGGATGCAGAGGGACAGTAAGGGAAGGAAATTCTTAGGTAAGGATGAAGAGGTGATGGATTGTGTAATTGAAGCAGAAGCAAGTGAGTTTCTTGCCTGCTTTTTTTTGGTAGGTTTTTAGGTAACCATAAACTGTGTCCATGTAGGACAAAAGCACAAAACAATGAAAATACATAAAAATAATAGCGTGTGGAGTTAAAACTCTAGCAGTTGACCTACAGACTCTTTATTTTCATTGCCCTTGGACTCTCTGGTCTGTAGATGGCTGCTATTTTTCTTTTGCTTCTCATTTCTGCTGTCAGTACACAAAGAATGTTATCACCACAACTTGCCCTTCTCTTCTGTCACTCTTAGCTAGAGATCAGGCCAATCTATACTGGCATTTCAGCTAGCAAAATTACTGCAAATCCTTTTCATTAAGGAACAACTAAATAATGATTTCTCTCAGGCAGCAGAATCTCTCGCCACTTCCCTGACTCCTTGTACTGATAGTGGAAAACAATGATGCACCCTCAACTGTACCAACACTGGCAGCAGCAAAGTAATATTCTTAATAGTCTTCAAACTGCTTTCCTTTGAACATGGCAAACAAAAGAAATCCACTTGCTCAGACCTTTCACAAACGGCACATTTGGAAACTTCTAGTCAAAATAAAGGGCAAAGATGCTGCGATCAAAGAACAGCTGCTCGCTTAATCCATCAGTAAAAGGATCCAAACAAAAGCTTAAACTAGCAAAATGACAACAACACAAAATGTTGAGGCTACAATGTTCATTGCAAAGGAAAATGCTCCTTTCAGACAACTGCAGAGAGGCGAAATAACCCGCAGACGTTATGATCTTTATGAATCCTCCGCTTTGAAATATTTCAGCCACAAAGCCATTACAATCTACTACATAGCAAATGCAGTGTCTTCCTGGAGATTCAAGCTACATTTCTTTCCCTGCTGCTAAAGAACCTGCCAGACAGCTCGGGCTATGGAATTAAGAAAGTGTAATTAATTTTTTTTTATGAAAAGCCTTGTGCACCTAATAGGTTATTTAATAGAACCAGCAGTGCATGCAGCCAAGCGAAACAGTTCTTATTTACTAAATTTAATGAGATTGCTTTTTTTTTAAAGGAAAAGTCCTTGTGAAATGCCTGAACAAACAAACTAAAATTACAGTAAGAGGAAAGGAGGCTGCCATCAGCTCAGGGACACCACATTAACCAGAGGAGCAGAGGGCTATTCCCATGATACCTGAATTCAAGCTGTCCCCTGCTAAAGGCTCCTTTGTCCTCAAAGGACTGGAAAGAAAATACTTGGAGCAATGAAAAGTTCATACTTGAATTGCTTCACCTATGATCATCATCAGAAAGAACAGAATACACTGTTTTTACTGAGTAAGATCATTTCTGCTTAGGCTGTTTGTGTTGTCAGTGTAATACGAATTGCAACAGAAATAAAGAATCCAACTCGAACCAATGTATGAAGCGCTCCCAGACCTCATGGAACTGACACAAGAACGGGAAAGAAATCTAGATGATGGGAGACACAGTCTCTTCATGCACAGCCAGGATGAACGTGGAAAGGCAAGAGTCAGGAAGACAGTTTGCCCCGGCCATCCTTGCATTAAAAGGCACTGGAGGCACTGAACATTGGTACATGGCTGTTTTGGCACACGCTCTGCCATGACGGTTTGTGATGTTGCATTTGAAGCTTCAAGAGAAGGGTCACTGAGGTCTCCTGAACCTGAGTTTGCCTTGGCTTCTCAAACCATTTGGCTTCTCAGCAGCCATTCCTGAAATCCAAATAGCCAGAGTGAGCTCACTGCAATCCCAGCAGAGTAACGCTGCTCAGTAAGATCATTTTTTGATCACCTATCAGACTGAGTGTCCAGATTTGGAGCATTCGGAAAGCGAAAAGGTAGCAAAATTGCCTCAGTGAAGATTATGCAAAGTGTAGCTAAAAATAGTGATTTTCCACTATGTTGAGTAATTAAAATTAACAATTAAAAAACTTCATGTGCAATTCACTATTTCCTGCCTGAAGGGGATGTCCTATAACACCTGGGCTTCCCACCTGCTGATTCACCACAACCAAGCCAGGAATCCTGTGGCAGCTGCAACCAGCCCAGCTGGGTATTGCAGCCCAGAAGGCAAGATGAAGGCATGGAGCACCTAACTGCAGCTTCCTTGGGGTACTGAAAAGGCCGATTTAAAGCCCATTTGATTCAAAACACTTCTTAGCTGGAACAAATACAACATCCTGATCATTTAAATTAAGAATAAATGTTTAAATTCTCCCTCAGTGCTTCTTTTCAGCTGTGCATTATTTTCAGTAAAACTAAGGAACTGTGGATTATTTTATTTTGGGGACGCAATCACCTTTTTCCAAAGTCAGGAGATATTACTGTCCAAATAAATAATCATTTCATAAAAAACAATATAAATAGGGCGAGTTCACAGCACAAAACTATTCATGCTTTAATACACAGTAACCAGTTGTGTTTATGCCATTGTCTAAAAGTAGATCAACATAATTCAGAACAACGGACTTCCCAGATGATTCACTCTTCTGAGAATAATGCTCCATTGTTTTAAAACTAACACCAATTAAGGCTATCAATAAGTAAAAGTGCTGCCTTATCAGACCTGATCTGACATTCACCAGAAGACAAAACTGAAGGAACATGACATGGATGCTTTACAAACCTAAAAGCAATTTACAGACCGCTCCAGACTGCCTATAGATCCTGTCATTAGTCTTACCTTGGGAAGTATTCTGGTTTTATGTCAGAATTTGGAGCCTTTTGGAGCACACAAGAACTTGATTTATGCCAAATGTTTTCTATGTTTTCACGTATCTTATGCTTTTCCACTTTGTTTTGATGGCTGTGCTACCTGTATTGAGTGGAAATCTGCACTTGACCTCAGAGCCACCTATGATACGGAACATGATTCATTCAGACATACAGCACTTTGCAAGATGAGAAAAATAGACGCAAGTAAGTGGCAATGCAATAGAACATATCAGTAAGAAACAAAACCCTTCAACTTGGCTTTGGGGCGTTTTTGAAGCACAATAAAACCACATTAACTTACAGAAGAAGAGTGAGGGTTTGGGAGATATTTCAGGGAAAAAAAGCCTCAAATTGTAACACTGATTTAATGTCAGATTTTTTTTGTTATGTCTTCTCAAATGCCTTTTCTAAATGCTAGATTCTACACCTATAAACTGTGTTGATGTTTTGCTGAAATAAAACCAATGAACGGTTCTGATTCCCCTCAAGTTTTAAAGCTTATGACATTAAATGTTACGTGTAATAATCCAGCAGTTAGGACAGTCCTGACAATAGACTTAGTCAGTAGAACACGACTTCCATTTCCCAGCACATGTGGGAGCTTAATGATATGGTCATACACTAGAAGATACTTTTTCAACAAGAACCTAAGTTTTTAGCTTTATTGAAGCAATGAAATCAAACCAACCTATCACCAGCTGCAGGAGGCACAGTCAGGTGCAATACCCCTGCAGATCCCTCACACAGAGATCATGAACAATACGAAAGACTTTGATTTAAGCGAACCAGAGATTCGGACACTTGCACAAGATGTTTAAAATACCCAATATCTACCAAAGTTTCCTTTGTCAACTGCAGATAGCAAGAACACAAATGCCTGCAGATAGCTAGCTAGCTGAGTTAGCTAGGGCTAACTTCACAGTCAAGCAGAGAAGAAACTGGGCCATTTGGAATTCAATTCAGCTGTTTCAGACATCTCCCTGAGGGATGACACTAATTACACTGACTACACTGACTAGACTGTCATTGACTATAAGCCTTAAGGTGACTGGCTCACATCAGCGTTTACCTTCTTTTCTACTCTACCCACATCTACTGAGGTAGTAATATCGGTTTTCTTTACTTCAGAATAAAAAACAATAGATGGTGCAATTCACCACCTTGGTCCAAAATTGAGATATTTTGTCTGGATGAACTGGAGATACTTCACTCATCTCTGCTCACAGTGATGCTAAGAATTCCAAGTATCAATGGAGAAAAAGCCACAGCATTTCCTTTTCTCTTTATTCGGGCTTTATGTGACCTGCAGAGGCAGTAAATCAGCTACTGAAGATGGAAAGCTGGCTTGTGATATATTTTTGTTAGAAATGCACATGGTAAAGAGCACAGCAAAGAAAGCTGAGGTGCCTATCTGCCTTCTGCAGTACTTAGCCCTGTACTTTTATGAGGCATCCCTTGCTGCAGGCACACCAGAAGTCTCAGGTTCCAGGTTTCTCAGTTCAGTTTAATTAACTCCCTTGACAGAAAGCAGGACAGCTCTCCTGTAGTTTTTTGAGTATGAGCTTAGCTATGCAAACAGAACTATGCTTGGTATCAGTGGCATTTCATAGCTGACAAGATTGTCAGCTCTAACATGTTAGAAAAATCCATAGCTCTCGTGTGATAAATCTGCCAAAATGAAGTGGAAAAGCATCTGCAAGTGTTAATTTCTTCAGTCGCTGTCTTGATTCAGCACACAGAGGGAAGCTAAAGGATTCCATTTAGGATGGTGTAACACGGGCATAATCCAGGAGGTTCCTTCTCATTCTGGCATCAAACCCTGCTACTGCAGGGCATCTGATAATTGCTTTCAAATTTTTACAGAGCCTACCTTATAAACTAATTGTATGCTTTCTCACATGAGCATTCGAGGCATGTTGGTCAAGTATTAACAAATGACTTCTATTTTCCATCCTGGATTCACATTTTTACATGATCAACCAGCCCCACAGTAGCTCTTCTGTATCAGCATCACGAATGAAAACACTCTTCCATCTACGCAGCAACTTCTCATTAACTTGATTGCTTTGCTTCCAGCTTACTCACTGACATGACCCATACACCCAATTTGCTACCTGCCTTACAACTCTACACTATTAGCAGCAAATAAACAGCTCTTGTCTGTTTAAACTGAACCGGCATAAATGCTTAAACTAAGTTCCACAGAACCACAGAATGGCTGAGGCTCGCAGGCGCTTCTGGAGGTGACCCACTGCTCAAGCAGGGCCGTGCACAGCCACCCACCCAGGATCACATCCTGCCAGCTTGCAAGCATCACCAGCATGGGAGACTCCTCAGCCTCTCTGGTAAGTGCTCAGTCACCCTCCAGTGACAAAGCATTTCCTGGGTTGTGTTAAGGCACATGCAATTCACAAAGGGCGAAAGTAAGAGGAAAATAATAAGGAAAGAGATTCTGTACACGCTCCCTATCAGCATCTTAGCGTTCCAAGAAATTTCTCATGAACTTTAACAACCAATAAAAATTCCATCTCAAATCCTACCCCCAAATCCTTGGTCTCTAATCATTAGAATCTTAGCAGGTAACTGTAAGTATGTTAATCAAGCAAGAAAAACTTCATTACTTCAGCTAAGTAGATAAATCCTGCTCTTGAATGATTTTCCTTCCAATTAAGCAGTTTCTAAACGTGACAAAGCTGCTGGAAAAATTCCTACTGAAGATTCCAGAAACTCTTTTGACTCTTGATTTCAGGATGAAACCTCGTTACCTGAATTCTGTAACAAATATATACAGCAATCATATAGTTCTGGCCACCCCCAGGAAACGTTTCGCTGACCTGAATATGTCAGAAAGAGGGAGAAGCAAATGACCATACTGAAAAGCAGATGAATGAGAAAACAGTAACCCAACTATTTACTCTATCGTTGCAAATCATTTTTGTCACAATTCAGCAAATGCTTAAAATTGCTTAATTGCTGTTTGAAAACCATCTGTGATGTGCAATATATGATTCTGCTACGTGGATTGTCATAAACCATCATCTCAAATGCACCCAAAGATGAAAGCACTGATAGCTTTGCCTGGAAACTCCAGCACCCCTGTGGAGTCTGGAGGGAGGCAGAGCTGCTTCTTATCAACAGATTCATTTTCAGGAAAGGCAACTAAGTTTACTTTAAGAATAAAACGCCATTCTGGCTTTCAGAATGACTATTATTCAACTTCCCTGTTTCCAGATAAAATCCGGAAACAAAAACAAAACAAAACAACATTAATTTAATAAATTCTGATTTCATTAGAATAAACTACTGGAAAAGAAGGAGAAAAGTCAAGTTCTTCATTTTATGTTTGAGAAAATGGAGATAATATTTAGTGTTCACTTGTTACCTAAGTAAAAAAGAACATTTTAATAGCGTGGAGATGAACATACGACCAGCAAGTAGTCAGAGAAAATTAAAAGAAAAAGAAAAGCTGAAGGGAAAGAAGCAGTATTTCATCATTCCTTTCTTTCTGTCTCACAGAAGAACACAGCTCTCAGGAGCACCTACTCTAAGGCACTGAACAGATCACAAAGATGTGGATAACAGAGGAGACGCTCAGCCCATCTCCTCATCAGCTCCAGGGCAGCACTGCTGTGTGCTCAGCTCCTCTTAGTGACACTATGCAACAGCTGTTCCCTCCTGTACGACCAGACATTTCTGAACTACTGCTACACAGCAGTATAATTTAACCTCAGATGTCAGCAAACAGTTTTGTGCCTCTCTGGATTTTTTTGCATGCAGTTGGTCAGGAGAGATGTTCTATGCCTTTTCCAAAGCACAAGGTAGTATCAGTCCTCCTTACTGTGTTTTCAAGCACTAAAATGAAAAATAAAACAAACCACCTCTGAAATTCTGATACTTCTGGAACAAAGAGATTAACATTCTTCAATTAAGACAGAAGAAAGCTTTCTTCAAATTGATTTGCACTCAGTGCATACTATTTCATCAGTTCAGAGATTAGATGTGTGGGTAAACTGGTTTCCAAGGTAACTGGCCTAACCATGGGGAAGTCATCAGGGTGATCAGTAATTCAAAAAATTCGGAAGGTACCATGTGGAAATAAAAGTCACTGAACTGTGTCTACTGAGATAAGCCTGAGATTTACTTCTTTTACATAAAGCGGGGTAGGATTACTTAGAACAGTGTTTCTAATGTTTAAACTGCAAGGACAGGAACGGTGCCTGAGAATGTGACACGCAGCCGGTGGGGACAGCATGAAAGCACCGACATATGAGCATCAGTGCTTGGGCAACCTCAGCTCCCTCCAAGTATCTGCTGCAGTGCTATCAGGTATGGTGATATGGAGCCAGGCAGCAATGGAAGAGGGTTAGAAACAGTGGGGATGGATGAAGAATGAGTTTCAGGCCTTTGGAGCTCTGTGGTGAAGTTTCACAACAAATGCCATTAAAAACACATGAACCCAACAAACCCAGGCTTCCAAAGCCTGATGATGGTTTTTCAGGTTTAGAGCTCTAGGCAATGCAGTCCTTAGACATACACTTAGATAACAGCAGCACAAAACGTTTTGTTTCTTTAACTGTTTAACCCTTCAACACAGAGGTGAGTATCGCTAATGACAGGTTGCAGTTTTTGATCTGGAAGCCACAACTGGGCATATGTTTCACCCTGAGATCAACCCAAGTTGGCTGTATAGACTGAAGGGCAGGACCTGTGGCATTCCAGCCACAAAACCCCCTGTCTTTTAGGGCCAATTAAAACATAAATGAGAAATACAAGTAGCTGGCCTTACATCCCATCTTTTAGGTGTTGTTTGCCTTTCCTCTTGCACAAACTGCATAGTGTACATCAATTTGCAGGATCAATCCATATCAATATTTAAGTTCAAGGCAAAAAAAACCACTCAAACTGGTAGCACAGGGCTGAAGAGACCATTTTCTTCTGTGGAGGTGGAAGAGGGGCCTTCTGGACGAGCTGCTCTTTCAACAACGGGGCAGGAACTCTGAGGTGCCGCTGAGGCCCAGGGTCACAGCATGGCAGGATCATGGCGGAGGGCCTGCCTTTGTGCTGAGGCCTAACTGGGGTACTGCACTTCATTTGTTACAAACACAACACCATAGCATGATAGATGCCACCAGTTCATTGCTGGGACTCTACACTCTGGGAAACTATGTTGCTTTTCTTTTTTTCAGTGCTCCAAATAGCTTTTTTGGAAAGCTTTGGAAAGAACCTGAGAAAGAAAAGACCAGCTCATAATATCTGAAATACTTCCCTGAGCTCAATCCTCTAAGCTGCTTCTCAAGCTAGAAACAGCATCACCAGCTGCAAAAATTCAGGGGGCTTGTGTAGGAAAATAAGATGAATGAAATAACTTTGCTGAGCCTTGCACTCAGTGCAAATATCCCTGAATCGCACAGAACTCTTGTATGCTGGTATGTGCATCTTGTGTACTGATTTCTGATTTGCAGTACCAGAAAGTAGTTTGATCCAGCACCAAGATAACCTGGCATGAACACACTGAGCAAAAATATCCTGCGCAGATTGAAACGCAAAATCCTCCGGGTTATATAATGACTTTGGAACTACTTAAGGAACACAAGAAGGAATACATTTTCTTAACATATCCATGGAGAGAAAAAAAGGTCTTTTCAGCTCATCTAAGGAAGATTCATGGTACTGGGGGAGGCACTGATTTGGGTCTCACTAACACCACAATTCCACACTTGCGCACTATACAGTAAAACAAAACCAATCAAATTAAAGTCTGGGGCTCACAGCTCCACGAAATAAAGGCAGCTCTCATCCTATAGGGTATTTCTTGCAGGAGTGGAAGATCAGAGAGCTTCTCAATGGGATGGAATAATGTTTGTTTGCTTAGCTCCACATCTCTGCATCAAGCTTCCCAGCACATGAACTCATAAGTTAGCACAGGAAGAGTCACTGTACTTGCTGTGTAAACACGCTTAAAACACCACAGGAAAAAGAAAAAAAAAAAAGGCCACCATCTGTAAAACAAGTAAAACAACATCCAGCTGCCTCTACAGAATGGCACAGAGATGAATCAGTCAATCCCTGCAACTGCAAGAGAAAAATCTCTGATCCTTTAAATATTGCATTCTTCAACACGGCTTACCAGAGGCCTGCACACAAGCCCCAGCTTTGGTCAGTAGCATAAGGAGAACACACATTTATTCAGTTGCATACACACGATCCTGCCTACTCATTTCAACCATGAATGTTGTATTTTGATTGGAAGCCCTATGATGCCCTCCAGTTGCCATAAATAAAATACTGTGAAACCATCAAATAAGTTCTACGGAAACCAGCATGCTGCATCAGTACCTCAAAGTGCATCTTCCATTTCAACTGGTGTGCACAGTCTCTTGCCAACCACAGAGCTGTTATTAATTCTGTATCAATCCATCAGTAATTAACATTTGGGCAGGCAAATTACAGAGAATTCATTTGGCTTATTTTACATAACATTTGAAAAGAAAAAAAAAAAAGAAAGAAAAGAAAAGAAAAGAAAAAGACAAAGAATATGACTACATGGCAAGGTAAATCAGTCTTCTGCTGTGCACCCAGAGCTACAACCAGACTGCCTTTGGTACCAACCTGCCTAGTATAATCTTAATTCATGTGCACCTCATTTGTACTTCTGCCTGCAGCAATACACACACACATTCCCCATGATGGTCCCCCATTCCTAAATCTTTTTTGTTTCCTGTAAATAGCCTGATACTGCAATACAAAGAAAAGAAGTACAGATCCTGAGAACTGTAATTTGTTTCCTCCTTCCATTGGCCAACCATATAATTACATCCGTGACAGCTAATATTTTCAAACAAGTATCTAGTCATGCTGGACTGCCACTGTGAAGAAAGTCAGCGCTTTAATAAAAACACCTAGAACTTCAAGTGCTTTCTTTTCCCTCCTCTGTATTAATTACAGTTTCAGTTCTGCCAAAGATATCATCACCAATAATCCCACTCTTGACAGCCGTGGCTTCACGTTCACTAAGGAGCTATTACAATGAATGAGGTACATCTTGGAGGCATTGGAGACTGCACAGAAATTCTCGAATCCAAACGGTGAAGGACAGAGAAACGGTTCAGGAATGATTAAGCACCTCAGCAGATGCAGCTGCAACTCCTGATTTCACCTGTACCTCCCTTACCTGTAGATCAATGAGCATACGCTGTAAAATGTTTCTTCTAACAACAATTCACCATCATAAGGTTCACAAAAAGCAGTTATCTGGCTTTTATTTTTAGCATTAAAATTCGAAGCTCTCCATTGCACTCCTATCTCTTCCACTAAATCCAGCTGCATAATTGAGAACTATTTCATCTTCCCCTGACTGTTTCTCGCCCTACGGAGTTATCTGCTGGGCTTGTTTATATTCACTGTGCAGACAAAGAGCCATCCTGGTCACAAAGCGAATACCTCGATAAGGCCTTGACTGTATATCAAAGACAGGGCTGTTTCAAGACATGAATAAGAAAGCCTATCCTGGTTATCCAGGTTTTAAAATTATTCTAGTTTCTCTATTCAGTGCTGTTTTTATTCTATTTTTTTCCGTGGGATGTGCTCCAGGTTTGGATTCCTTCCTCACCTCCCAGGCACCACCTACAAGGAAGATAATGGGAGAGACAACCTAAAAAAGAAATCAGATTTCAATTGATATTGTGATGGAAGGAAACAGCATGGAAAAGCATCCAGGGGAGGAGTGAGGTTTGAGAAACACACACTGTTTATTATCACCAACTGGAGACTACTCCCAGTGAGGTACTTATGGTCTTATTATTTGGTCAAAGCAAAATACAACGCTATTGTGTTGAGTGAATTAAAAATGTGGAGCTGAGCTCTTAAACTCCCATAAAATCCAAGAGGAAATTAAGTCATTTTAGGGGTGCTGCTCCATGTCAGTGAGCATAAATATCAGTCACGGCCTTGCCCTAGAATCAAGGACCAGCATACTGGGTCAGGAACCAACACATGGTGTTCTACAGCCTCTTCATATGCCTCTTCCAGCTCATGCCCCTCTGTGAAAATTCTTCCCCCAGTATCTAATCTAAAACCCACTCTTCTACTTAAAACCTGTTCCCCCTTATCCTAACACTATCAACCCATGTATAAAATTGATTCCCCACTCTCCTTCCTAGGCACACGCTCCAAAGATGGTTAGCTTTCTTCCAATTTCTTTTGCTAGCACCCTGGGCAAGCCAAAGTTTCTATGAATATTACTTATAGACTTGGAACAGATCTGAAAAGTTGCCAGCCTTCATGAGACAGGGCACACACACTCCAAGATCACTAAGCACGAAACTCCATTAAGCAGTAACAAAGGTTTTCCTAGCATCTCCTTGATCAGCTTAGAGATGTGATGTGATAACACAAAGGAGACTTGCTGACTACTAATTAACCTCATCAAGAACTGCTTTCAACTGAAAGCATTACATTCTTTCACGAAGCTGATGGCATCTGTTAGAAGCTGTCACCCAAAAAAAGCGTGGTATTTTTTTAGTTCTACATAAAAAGTACTAAAAGCTGGGAACTTGAAGTCATTTGCTCTCTTTTTGAGGCAGCTTTGAATTTATTTGAGCACTACTTGCTTTAGAAACTGATTCCAGCAAAGCGTCTTCTCATCCTTCCATAACAAGGAGATCTACCTGAAGCAAGCTTTCCAACACAGCTCCTGTAATGAAGGGACCATCTCACCAGCGCTCAGTGTAAGCAGACAGCAAAGACCAGCACTCCCCACAGTCCTCAGGTTTTGTTTATTCATCATTATGTCCGTAGAGTTACTCTGTTACAGATGCATGCTAACATAATGCCTTGTTTTCTATTCTTTATGTGTTAACCAAGTGGTGCAGAAGCCCTGGCTCAGGACTTGCCTGCATCGTAATGACAGCGTCCAGCACTGTCCTTAGTCACTGTGGTTTGCAGATGCCTTAGGCCAGATACATCATGGCAGTGAATGCTGCTATAAACTCAGAATTTCCTCCCTTCCATCATCCCCATGTTTAATGCCCCATCACACGCCATCGGCAGCTCTTGCACACAAGCTCAGTGAACTGAACCGAAGCCAATGTTGTAAATACTGGAAATCTGTTCTCAGTACCAGTACGCTAACCAGGACAACGAGCTGCTCAAGGTCAGGGAGTCCCAAAAAACCATAATACCTTATTTCTAATGGTAACACTGAGTTCTGCACCAAATGCACAGATGTGGATATCAGTGACAGCAGTTGGTTCAAATAAAGATATTTTAAAGGTAGTTCATACTACAATTATATGAGGCCTAAAAGGAGGGCAGGGGACAGACCCACTTCTCTGCTACAGAAGATAAAATGTTGACCTTTGTTTTCAAAGCAATTCAAACCAGCCATTAAAAGACAGCTTGTATTCAGCGAGTCATCAGTGGAGCTGAATCTTGGAATTCCAGAACGTATAAAAGACAAGGAGTTTGATCTAGTATTTCATGATTATAGCACCAGCCTTGTTAAATGGAGAACAAAACATACCAGAGAGAAGCTGCATCGTGCTTACCCTTAATCGACATTTTCACTACTAATCCTCCTAGCAGGTTTCCCTTGCACCGTGAAAATTCTTGCAGATGAAGCAAGTCCCACACCCTTGGGAGCACTCTGTTTATCAAAGATGAATTTAACAGAGTTTTCAAGACAACATTTCCAAAACCTTTTGATGAATTACTACTACAACATTTTATTAGCCGAATACCTGCATACACAAATAAATGCTTTCTTTCAAGTCTTACTTTTCTGGGTGTGCAGGTGTTTATGTTAAAACAGGCCATCAGCAGATGCGCCTGGGTGAGCTGGCCAGGTGAAGGGGCATTCCCTGCAACACGGCCCCAAGCAGACGGAGCTTCCTCTCCCCTCAGGTGTCAGCTACAGCTTAACCAGGCTCAAGGACAACTGCAGCAGAACATATGGCACACCTAAACTCTGGTGTCTGACACAGCGAAGAAGCAGACTATCAAAAGCAATGAGTGAGATTAGATCTATGGAGGAAGGAGTGCAGTCAGAGCAAACACCATTTGGAGCCGCCACGGATATGAAGCTACACATTTCACGGATACGTTTTAAGACAAAATTTAATTGAGAAACTTGAAAATACATATATAAGCAATGCAGAAAGCTTGAGGCAAATTCACTTCCTAGTACGTCTCTAAATTAATAGTAAGATCTGCTCACTAATGGCAATATAACTTACTGATGCTGCTCTAACCCAACACTTTGTCACAAACTTGCACGAGATGACGAACAGGAAATTGCCTGTATTTCTTAAGCCCGTTGCTTTCTAAATCACTTCTTTCTCATTGGGATATTTTTATGTATGTAAAAACATGATGATATGCTTTGAGATAACATACCATTTAGAGCTATATCTTTTAAAGAGATGAATTAAGATCTCGGTATAAGATTGTAACAAACTAAAAACGTAGAAAGGCTTTACATAAGAAGTATCATGAGTGAGGTAAACAAAGAGTGTTTGTGAAGAGTGATGTGAAGTTAAGAAGTAAAGTGCATGAGGATCTGAGCAAAGTGAAACTGCTTTGGATTCACCGAGTTCAGCCTGCTGAATTGTGGCACCACACTCAACTACCTCAGTTTTATGTCATACCAAAGAACAGAGCGTAACTGAGGGAAAATCACAGCAGTTACATGAGCTGCAGTCTTTGAACTAACATTCTCCCACAAGAGAAAGTAACTTCCAGTTGATAAATGAGCAGATACCCATCAGTTGAAGTGCATTCCTGAGGGCGCACCAGAACTGCCCTGAGCAGCGCAGCACAGATGGGGGCAGAGCGCCGTGCTGCTGAACCTTCACAGCCACAGCACACAAACAACACTCCAGTTAAAACCTGAACAAAATGGAAACAGACAAAAGAGTCTTTCCAGATTAACAACCACTTTTGTGGAGAAACAAAGCCCATGTAGCACTGGCACAGAATAAAGAAATCACAAACGTAACCCACAGAGAATGCTTTACCAAGATAAACTCCGCAAAAAAGAACAACATAAAAGGAACCACTGAAAATTTTTCGGTCTTTCAAGTGATGACTGTATGTAAAACGATGACAAAAGCTCATCAAGTGAACGTTTAAACAAGATACCTCTCTTTTTTTCTCTTTCAAGGTAAAGCACAATGTCAAGCGTGTAGCCCTAGAGAACAAGATAACGGAGCACCAAAATGATGTCCCAGACCATCAACAACAATAATGGCACACTGGCAAATATCCACCATCAATACAGGGCAAAAACCTGAAAGAGAAGATGAGCAGAGAGCAGACCCACAACATACACAAATAACGGGGAGCAGCAGTGCTCAGATAACATCGGGCAATCGACCAAAGCAAAATGGATAAGAAGGGTACAATTGGATGTTCCAGGTACCACTGATGCACTGCTATGTGCTGTGGACTATAAAATGCCATTCGTCATGGCCAGTGAGCTCAACTTATGGGAGCTGCTGAGTTATATGAAATTAGCTGAACGCCTTCTTTCTGTCATCACAGAAATGATTCCATAGAGAAGCTAGGAAACGTTTCTAACTCCATACGTTTTACAAAGCAATTTGGAGACTGCAGTGAGGTTGTACAGCACAACGTGGAATTAGTTACCAGCTCAGCCACAGCTTGAGTACACGGCCACATCTGAACATTCACACTCCTAATTCCCAGCAGAGCTTAGGCAGCTAAGCACAGAGATAGGAACACACAAGCTGAGGCCACTGCCCTATGTAAAATATCAGCAGGCTTTGCCTCTGTTGCAAATGAACACCACCCTTTAGCTGTTTTATTTTTGTTCAGGTCATTTTTAATGTCTCTTCTCAGTAGTAAATACTTAACTAATAATTGTTTAAACATTTCCCAAATCTTTTCGCATTGTTCAACATTGCTTATAAATTCAGGTCATTCTGCTCATCCTACGGTACAACAAAATACATACAAAAATAACTTCAACCCCTTTTTTGGATAGTTATTTTGATTGAGAAACAGGAAACATTGCTGTGCCTAAGTTCTTGTGAACAGGAAACATTAAAAGGTCACTAACAATCCTTAATCTAAACCTACTGTCTGTCAGGGGTAATGGATATATATATGCATGAAAATGTCCTTAATTTGTGTCACCAATTAAGGTGACACTCCAGTCACTGTCACACCAACACAGCTGCACTTCTTCCCTTTGCTTTTCCTGCAAAGCAGCAAAATGCAGCACCCTGTAGATGCTCTCTAATTCTTTGAAGTCCAGAAAAATTCAGTATTGTGACCATGTTGTACAATGGATACCACTCACCTTCTTTGCAGCAAGGACACACTGCTGGCTCATGTTCAGTTTCGTGCCCACCAGAGCCCCATGCCCTTCTACAAGAAGCTGCCCTCCAGCCCAACACAGTGTGTCCTGGTGCTGGTTTGGTTCCTCCTCTGGTGCAGGACTCTGGACTTTGTGATATTACCATCAGTTGACATGTCCAATCTGACAGTTTTCAGGCTACCTCACTGTCTATTTTTCTAGGCCATACTTCATCAGCTTCTCCATAAGGATGTTACGTCAGAGGTGTCACTGAAGTGAAAGTAGACAAACTCCTATCACTTTCCCTTTATGCACCAAGCCAGTCATTTCATAGCAGAAGATTATCAGGTGGGTCAAGTGTGATTTCTCTTTTTTAATGGAGACAACTTACTGGTAATGACTGTATCTTGCATTTGTACTTAAATACAGTATGCAATCAGTTCTGATCTACAGCTACAAAGACTGGAAACTGCCTTACTGGCAATAAGGAGTTTGGTAATACGACTTTCAAGGGCCTCTATATCTTACTGCTTTTGAACAAATAGCATGAACAGTAAGGCATGTTATGAAATCAAAGGCACTAGGCCTACATACAGCACAGAGCGAATACAAAAAGATATCCTTTCAACATGAACCAGCATCTCACACCCTTGAGATTACGCACTGAATACTCAGAGAGATGGAAACTGCAGAGAAGAACATGAAGGAGTTACAGGGTAAGAAGCAGTGCTGCAGGTGTGCTAATGCAGAGCACAGTCCCACAGATGAATGCTGCATTCACACCTTCCACTGACTTTATCATATGGAAATATAGGAGGGAGCCGACGGGTTTCTTGAATCAGTTCAGCAAGTAAAGTCAGCTTCTGCTCTCGCTAGAATACTCACTATATGGAAAGGACACCGGAGAGCAACAGGTAGCATTCTGAACCATTTAACTAAGGGAATAGCAGCTACCTTTTTAATAGATTATTCATGGCCTGTAAGTTCAATAGTGCTGAAGGAAATTCCATACCTGAGGAGAATTAATAGATGGTGCTAGACAATACAATGGCCTATTAGAAGCATAAGAAAAGAGAAGGAAATTGCCTGTGCCATTGCTCGCTATTACAACTCTTTAATCTTAGTTGGAAAATACTCAATTCCACCTCAGAAGAGGAACACCGCCACTTAGAGTTTCTTCTTGCATGCGTTTATTTCACTCTAAACCATGACTCCATGTTCAACCTGACCAACTGTACTAGAAAAGACGGCCCAGCATTAAAATACACTGTGGGTGATAGCTCGAATCATAACCTCACGCTTACTGTACGATGCCTCACTTCCCCTCCTGCGACACATTCAGTGGATAAACAGCTTCTCACTAGTCAGATTATTTTCTTTTACGAGGTCAAACTCTGCTGGACTTCTGGCACCAAATTATTCACACTTGAAAACTTCTGAACTCTATGACGACTTCCATTTTTTCAACCACCACTTTTGCCACTCCTTTGAATTCTTGGCCGGCTCCTGCTATTCTCTTTGGCTGACTTCTCTTCTACTCAGATCTGCAGTTCTTCGGCTCATGTACTCGGCCTTTTTCTGGAATGCAAATTCTGAATGTAAGAGGCTCCAAGAACCCACCGTCAGCTCCCTCGGTGCTTTGGTTCACTCCATTTCAATCCATTTCCCTACAGCTTCCCAATTCGCCATTTCTGAAACTCAAAACCTTTAATTGGGAAACCCTTTCAATTTAAACCACAGAAACCTCTGATTCATTCAATCAATCACTCAGTGCAAACTCTTTTTCTACGAATGGCTCTTCTAGAATGTCCTCTGTGCTTATGAAACCAACTTCAAAGGAACAGCATTTCTGTATAGTTCAGTCTCTGTGTGTATTCCTGTAGCCAGGAATAACCCCGTCCTTGGACCCAGTAGTGCAATTCAAGCCTCCATAACACCGTGTGCGTGAGACAAATAGCTTTATTCCATCCCCAATAGAATTTCCTCTATATTCAGTACAAGAAAACTATTCTGCATTTAAAATTATCATGTGCCAAGGCTCCCAGACAGTGAAAACATACAACCCCAATTCCATAACGCACTTCACATGTGAGATAACTGTGCAGAAGAGAAATACTGCGTATATTCCACCACCCAAACAAAGAAACTAGTTTTAAGCTGTTACCTTTTACAAACAGTCAAAGTCTGCATCGCAATCTCTGCAATATAGAACATTTTATTACTACTTAGTCTGTAGAATTTCCCACAGTTCGTAACACCTGAAAAAATGCAAAAAGCCATTTCACATAGCGCGTGTCAAGCTGCCTAAGCATTAGCTCAGTATCCCAAGCTATTTTGTAAGTGAAAATTAACAGAGCTGTAAAACAACCTTCTGCTTGTTTTATGGAGTTCAAACACCTGCATAAAGGTTCAGTGTTGTTTTCAGTCTTACAGCAGAAATCAGCAACAGAGCCTAAGCCCACTTAATTCCTAGTTTCATAGGATCATAAAATCAGTAAGGCTGGAAAAGACCTCCAAGATCACCCAGTCCAACCATCCACCTACCACCAGTATTTCCCACTAAACCATTTCCCCCCGCACGCAGCCAAAGCTTCCATTCCTCCTGTTGTAAGCAAAGCACAGACACAGGAGACATAGATAAGTAGATTTAAGGAAAGAACAACACTCTTCCAGTGGCTTCAGAAGGAAGCTGCACATCTATATTTCCCTGTAAGGATTCCTAAATAACCTATTCATCAAAACTACTCATTTGAAATATCAGACAGCCTGGGGACCCCTCTGCAAGTTCTCCTTTGACATCTGCCTTCAAGAAGTGCCTAAGATGCACCAGGACCACTTCGTTTATGGAGCCACGGGCTCACTGAGGCTGGAAGGGACAGGTGGAGATCATCTAAACCCAATTTCATAATCACTCAAGTAAAACACAAATAGATGCGTTGGCAAGATTGGCTTCTGGGACCATAATTGCTTGTGGGAAGGTAACCTTCACTTATGACTGCTGTGAACCAAAAAAACCATCACAGAATCACAGAATCACAGAATGACCCAGGTTGGAAGGGACCTCAAGGATCATGTAGTTCCAACCCCCCTGCCTGGCAGGGCCACCAAACATACACATTTACTAGATCAGGTTGCCCAGGGCCCCGTCCAACCTGGTCTTGAACACCTCCAAGGACGGGGCATCCACAACCTCCCTGGGCAGCCTGTTCCAGGGCCTAACTGCTCTCCTAGTGAAGAAGAACCATCTGACCATTTGAATTTAACAATGGATAAATACAACATTAAACATTGGATCAGCAAAGAAATGCTTCGTTTTTCAGCACTACAATTTGACGGCATTGCAAGCTTACTTCATTTTGATGCTTCATAGCCAATATTGTGGACAGCAAAAATTACCCAAGTGAGTGTAGTGTGAAACTGTTTCAGATTCATTCTCCACCACCATATAGAAACCTTTATAAGTTTTAGCGAGGAAAAAAGAGGAATAACTAAAGGAAAGAAATGTACTCCTGGAATTGATTTTTTACTGAGAAAGAAAAACAAACCAGCACACAGCTCCTAAGAAATTAAAAAGCAACTAAATGAAATACAAATGTCATTTCTATTTACACTGATCTCCAGCCGCAGCACCTCTGAGGAAACCTCTTCAGAGGCTCACATGAAAAAAGGAGTGAAGCACAAGTTCAGATTCCTGATGACAGTGGGAACAAAACACAATCTGGAAAGCTGAAATGCTGTACTTATGTTCAACGACAAGAAAGGAGCATCCTGTGCAGCATGGACACCAGAGATTATAACCCTTTTGTCTGAAATAGATGCAGTTTGGATGTCCCATCCACTGTACACGTTCCACTCCTGTTACCTCCTCTCCCACTGACTGTACAATGCAGGGAACCCCAAGGAAGCTTTGTGCAATCCTGCATGGGCAGCTCTGGGATGGCACCATCCTTTCACCCCCCTTGGTGTCTGACTGCACCCCACCCAACCCCTCCAGCCCTTCAGCCACGCTGGGCACAGTCTGTGCAGCAAACATCAATTCCTGCAAGCAGCTCTGACTGGTTAATCACATTCCTTGTGCCAGAGATAAGGTATCAGCTGGAGATGCAGCCATCAGCTATTGGTACACCAGACTAGAAAGGAGGAAGAGAGGTAGGAATTAACCTTCCATCCTAATTCTATCCAAGATGGAGGAAGGATGGCTCTTTTTTAAAAAAGTCTATGATATATGTGGACAATTAATACTCTTTCCACACTCCAGCAAATGGAAGTTAAGAGCTAATGAATCGTGTGCTGCTGGCCAGCCCTGCCTAATTATCCCATAGTGTCTGGGATGCAGTATATAACTAAACTCCCAGGCAACCCTGCAAAGCTCAACAAAAGGCCAACAAGACACAGAACTTCCATGCTTTTCTTCCTACAGAACATTTTCGCTTCTTACACTTGGGAGTTTCAGCTCTGCCACTGAGCAGATACCAAACACCTCAGCAAAGGAATGGTCCAGTGCTGACCAAGGCCTCCATATTGCTGCATAGACACTACACGAGCAATTAACGTGCACAAACCCTGTTTGGCAACGCAGACTCATGCTCACTCCCTCCCTCCCTTTGGAACATTTCTATGGTCAGCACAGAGCAGACACACACATCAGAGCAGAGATGCAGTGCTCCAAGAACCAAGAAACTCACCCAGACAGAGACAGCCCCTGTGCAGCCACCGACTGCAGGAGAGCTGAGCTCAGCACATAACCCCACAGGATCTCTGCTCTTCCATCTTAGCGCTCTTCACATCATTTCTTAGACACCACCCTGAAAATTCCCATAGAACAAATGGTTTAACCATTACCGACTCAAAGATGTTTATGCTGCTGAGATCCCCGAGTAACAACTCTAAGGCACTACCCACTCATTTCACAGGTTACAAATTCACACTCCCACTTTATCATTTCAGAGCTCACCTGTAGGAGAGGGAGGTACGATACTGCGACATCTGCTCTGGGTGGAACTGCTCTACCAGAGCATTTAAGTACAAATTGCTTCACTTTAATAGAGGCTGAATGGTTTTCAGCAGTTCAGAAAATACTCCTAAGCTGCAGAGAGTTTTCCTCTCTCACGCACAATACAGCACAGCACAGTTTCAGATAAGTCTTGAGAAGAAAAATATTTTACCTAAATAATAAGAGAATATTGGAGGGCAGTTCAGACAGAGCACAGCAATACACCAACGTCAGTGTTCCTCTCAGCTCTTTCAAAGCAGCAAGAGCAGAAAAACCCACCATCCAGAGTAATGTCACTGTGGTTGCTTTACAATTCTTATCTTTACTATCTTTGATAAACATAATAAAGCCAATTTGTGTTGCCTGCTTCCAGAAGACAGAGAAGTCATCTTACATGCTAGTGCAGCCAGAGGGGAGGGAAAGGGAGGGGGCACCTTCTGAATCCTTTGTAACTGAAGTTTTCTCTGCTTCATCTCCAAAAAATTCAACGAAATTCAGCTCATTTAATTACGCCAATAACCCATAGGGAGCACAAACACTGGTGGAATTTTTGGTCAATGACACAAGCCTGAATAAAACACTAACAACAAAAAAATTCCATTATCTTGGCACTGACTGTTTGGTTTCAGTCTAAAGAACAGCCCTCTCCAAGCATGAAGAGCACACGGCCATTCCCCTTTCTCCATACTACAATGAACAACCCAAAACCTGCTTGCTTCATCCAGACTGAGATTTCCTAATACAACTCTGCAGACCTTACCCTAACACAGACCAACAAATATTACAAACAACATTCACATTCAATAGTAATCTTTTTTTAGTTGCCCTTGTAATTCTCATTACTGGACTCACTCAGATACAGGAGTGCATTTCAATGTAAGATCTTCCATTTACAAGCACGCACACCTCAAGTACTACACCAGATTTTGCCTTTCAAGAGCTCTTTATGAAAAAATGACCATTTCTGGATGTTCATTAAACTTAACTTGGAAATAGGGTGCTTCTATACATAACTGCAGGACTCCACAGTGACCTACTGCTATAGAAACATGACTAGTTACACCTTTCTAGCTGAAAATACTCAAAATAATCCACATTCTTGCCTGCAGTTTCATGGTGTTTAAGAACACACCTGCAAGAAACCAAGCCTTCATTAGGTGCTACAGGTTTCCACCTTCCTGTAGCTTCTTACCTGCTCTGACATACACTAAATACACATATTAAGATCCAGTAAAGTTTTAACAAGTGAAGATGCTACTAGAAAAGGTGATACTAATTCAGATGTGGAGTAGTAACAGCTCTCTGCTACTGAGGCAGAGCCACTCTCCTACAGCACGCTGTACTTCATGGCATGGTGTGTCACCACAGTGACTTAGGAATATCTGAGAGCTGAAGCAAAGCCATCCAACCTCAAGAAGCTGCAGTTCCAATGGAATAAAAACCCAACAGCCATCACAAAGGCCACCAAACACCCTGTTCTATGTTCACCATGTGATGTCTGTCAAAATATGCATGTTACAATTCTCAGACTCCACAGACTCCTGAGCCACCATTCTCAGCTTTGGTGAACTCAGGCAGCCACCAAGCAGCCTAGGAAATGACACAAGCTAATCAGTGCTCAGCCTGCTCGCTTCATTTTGGATTATGCTCACTGGCTGACTGCAAAAAGCAAAAGAAAAGGCCATCAACAGCTCCTCCACAATCATTTCAGCACAAGTTCAGTTGTCAAAATGTATTTCAAGTCAAGTTGCCTTTGAAAATGAACCAAACCGCTGGAAAAGAATGCAGGAAACCTTACCTTAATTGGAGCACGGCTAAACTGTATTTTTCTGTTGGCTGGGATTTCATCTTCATCCGGCAATCCATTAATCTCCGAGTATTCCATATCAGGTTCGTAACAGTTATTCTCATCACTGTCATCCTGGTCATCCTGCTCTGTCCCCGTCTCTCCCCAGTCAGAGTTATACCTCGATCGTACCCTGTACACGCTGTAGTCAGAGTGCATGTACACATGGGAACTCTGGAAATTATTCCCATCTTCATGCACGTCTTTCTCACCTGCCTCATCATAATGAGTCTCGGCAGCATCTGAAGCAGCATCTGCTGCTAAATCATCCCCTGAAACTAAATGTCTTGGTACTTCTGCAGCTTCAGGTCTATCAGCAATACCCTCCGTGTGTTCAGAGCGTTCCTTTTGTCGCAACAAAACTTCGGTGTCTGTTTTAGCCTTACTCCTCACAGAACTGTCCGCAGACCTTTCACGGTCAAGTGCCAGATCCTGTTGATTCACCACAGGGCTCTCAACAGAATCAGCACTTGGCTCTGTGTTCTTCTTGCCCTCTTCAGCTGTTTTTGAACCCGACACAGTTCCCGTGGTGGCCTTCTGTCTCGGTGCAGGAGGCGCACTGTTATGCTGAGAGTGCTCAGCAGACATGGCACTGGACCCCTGCTTGGCTGGCGGAGACCACGTGCCAGCATCCTTCAAAGGACTAAAGCCCTCGAGGTTTGTGGCAGGGGAGGAGATGTTTGTGACGCTGGATGAGAGGTTGAGCGGGTAGTGACCGGTGACCGAGTACTCTTCATTGTTCTCTGACTTTTCCAATATGACAGCGTTGTGTGAGTCGGCGTTTTCAAACACCGCACTGAGCTGACTCACGGTTGGAGACACGGTCTCCGTCCTGGGGCTGAGGCTGTCCAGGGAGTCAGTGCTGCCCCTGTGCAACTTGGAGCTGCACCACTCCTCCGCCAGCTCAGTGGAGGCTGCCCTCTCTTTCTTTGGGGAATAGCGATTGGAGTGTCCCGCGTCATGAGCATTGCGCTCAAACATCTTCCGCGTTTCGGTAAACTTGGAGTAAGAAGGGCCATCGTGGATGGTGTCAAACCTGCTAATCCTCTCTGAAACAGAAGATTCCAGTTTTACAATTGAACCATCTGCTTTCTCCACAAACTCTTTGGGCCTGTTTCGTCTCTGAGGTGACGGAGGGCCGCCCTTCCCCCTGGTTTTGGGGGCAGCCCCAGCACCTTCCGTGGGCTCCATCCCCATCTGCATGAATAAGTTCTTAATCCTATTGACATTTGAGCCATATTTCCTCCCCCTGCTCTGAGAGGCCTCTCCTTCCTCTTTCGTTTTTGGGTCTCCATCTGATTTCGGTTTGTCAAAGGTGCTTTTCAGCGCCTGGAACTCAGTCCTGTAAGCATTCCTGTGAGGAGAGGCACTTCGGAGGGTCGATCTTTCTCCCGAAGACTCCGTTTTCATCATGTTTACTTCAGGAGAGCAGAACCAGCTCACATAGTTTCCACAGAGATACACTCAGTGAGCTGCCCCAGCCCGGGCTCAGGAGGAGCTCCCCGCTGGCAGGGTCATCCCAGCTGGGGCACAGCAGCACAGCCCAGGCCTTCCCAGAGCAGTGGCAGCCTCAACCTGCAAGAGAAAGCGGGGTATTCTCAATCATGCCATGCACTCGCACCTCTTTTCATCTAAGCCATTGTATCTCCCTTTAGTAATTGGAAGGTTAAAAAAATACAACCTACTGACACACAAACACGAGAACTTTGTCACTGCAAACCCGGCGTTGCACAGTGTGGGACCGTCACTTCACAAGGAAGTATCATGTCACCAACACACATGCACAGGAAAGGCACTATGACAAATATCGCTACTTCTCTTATCGAGCTTTTCTACAAGTGAGATATCACGAACATCCGAGTCACACACATAAAACTACAGCAATATCTATACAGTAACGCAAGGCAACCCGTGCAAACGCAACGGCTCCGCTCCCGAGGCAGAGGAACCACGACTAAATACCATCACAGCCAACGCACGCGGCGGGGCTCCTCCAAACCACGGACCGGCAGCCCGAGGGAACCCGCCGTTACCGCCGTCGCCCATCGCGGTGCTCACGATCCCCCGGTACGAAGTTGGCCCGTCGCAGCCCGGCCCGCACCGGGTGTCTGCCGGCCCGCTCGCTTCTCCTGCAGCGCTTCCCCTCGGCCCGGCTCGGCCGCTGCGGGATCCCGACGTGCGGCTTCGATCGCCGCGGGAGCGGACGGAGGCCCCGCAGCGCGGGCATGCACCGACCCCGCTATGGGCGGCAGCTCCCGGCCGGGCGCTGGGAAACAAAACCGCGCCGCCGGGATCCCCCCGCGCCGCCCGCCCCGCGCTCCGCCGCCTTTACCGTACCCTGCCCGGAGCCGCCTCAGCGCTGCCCCCGCCGCTCCTCGCGCTCTCCGCAGAAGCGGCGCTGCCGCCGCCCGCCTGACAGCAGGCAGCGATCGCCGCGGCGCCTCAACGCCATTGCAGCCGGCGGCGGCCGGGGCACCGACACGGCTCCGCGCGCACACCGCGGCGGCAGCGCGGGGGAGGAGAGCAGAGAAGAGCAGAGCCGCGCAGAGCAGAGCCCAGCAGAGCCAAGCAGAGCCGAGCCCAGCAGAGCCGAACCGCCTCGCCCCGCCGCAGCCGCGCTCCCGCCCGCCGCCCGCCTCCCCGGCACGGCGCAGCGCCGCGCTGCCCCCGCCCGCCCACCGCGGGACGCGCCCCGAGCCGCCGCCGCCGCCCGCCCGGCGGGTGACAGGTGCCTCACCTCCGGGACGGGCCGCGGTGGTTCGCTCCGACGTAGAGGGGGCGGGAAGAGGGGGAAGGCGGCCGGCCGCGCCGCCGCCGCAGTCCTGCCCCGGGCGGTTACCGCCGAGCGGCGGAGCCGGGCCCGGCCGCCAGCAGGTTGCCGACACGCCTCCGCCGGCAGCGCCGTGCCCCGCCGCACCACGGGGCGCCCGGTTCAGCCCACGGCCCGGCTCCCGCGCGGGGCTGAGGAGGGCGGCGGGCCCGGCTCCTCGGGGAGGGCGCTCCCCGTCCCGGTAACGCGGTGCCGGCAGCGCCAGGCGGGAACCGCCGCCTCCGGCCGCCTCGGGAACCGCTGCAGGGAGCGGCAGCCGGGACTCGCTGCGGGCAGAGCGGCGGCACGTGCCTTCCCCGGCTGGTGAGAACGAGCCGTAGAACCCTGGCGACACGAGGGAGGAACGAGCCGGCAGCGAATCCAGGCGAACCGCGGAACTCCTGCACTGCACTCGCTGTGGCAGCTGCCGAGAGGGACAGTGTCACGGAACCGCAAAGATTCCGAGTTGGAAAGGACCCCCACGGGCCATAGAGTCCAACTCCTGGCTCCATACAGCACCACCCAACATGGAACCCTATGGCTATGAGCGCTGTCCAAACGCTCCCTGAACTCTGACAGCGTGGAGTTGTTCCATGCCCGCCGCCCTCTGCTGCAGACCCCATCCGTAACCCCCAGCTGCCCCCGCCCTGACACAGCTCCATGCCGTTCCCTCGGGCCCTGTCGCTGTCACAGAGCTCAGCGCTGCTTCTTTGCTCCCTGTGAGGAGCTGCAGCCACCACGAGGCCCCCGCTCAGCTCCTCTACTCTGGGCTGAGCAAACCCAGGGACCTCAGCTGCTCCCCGTACATTTGTCCTCCTCCCCTCTATCATCATAGACCTCTTTTGGACCCTCCCTAATCGTTTTATGTGCTTCCTATATTGTGGCACCCAAACTGTGCCCAGTGCTGGAGCAGAGGCCGCACAGCGCAGAGCAGAACAGGGCAAGCCCTCCCTCACCTGTTGGCAATACTGGGCCCGGTTGTCCCTTTGGGCAGCTCCCCCATATTGTTCATTAGCTGGGTGGATTTGCCACAAACAGTGTTTGGGCTTTATGCTGTGAATAAGAAATCTTAATTGCAGAACATGAAATCTCTAGGCAATTTGCAAAATTGGCCATCCAAGAAGGTAAATTGCTGTTAATCACATAGCGACTCCTAAGCAAAGTTTATTAAACTAATTGCAAAACTATCCAGAAAATGGCCTGGGGATGTGCATTACCAGGTTTGAAAAGTAATTATGGAGCATGGAGAATGAAGGTATAGGTGACAGGAAAGAAACACATCGGATATGGAGCTTCACAAACTGGATTTACAGCATTAATGAGATCAAAACACAGGTGTTATACACAGCTCTAAGTGTTCGCTGCTGTGGATCTGGTCAACCTCATTTGCACCAAGGGTTTGCAGCTCGAAAAACCTCAACGAATTTTAACCATCCAGTGCATTAGTATTGGCTGGAAAGCATCTCTTATAGCAGAGCTTCAGTAAGAGCCTTTTAGTAAAGACATGTGTGGAAGAGCACAAGGCTGGAAGCCTGTCCCAGTGCATCACACTGCACTGCTGTTCCACAGTCCTACAGGCACAAGGACAGTCCCTATGATAGGGACTATCATCTATACTGTTGTATACAGGCAGCAGAGCAGTTCAAGCAGGCACTGCCCAGCTTCGACATAGAATCTGACACAAACTTACTGAAGTAATTCTATATTCCATCAATAGCACGGCAGACAAGGCTTGCAGAAGCTACTGGCCATTTTGCCTGCTCAGTCAGAGACAGTTTGGACCTTATTTAAGGGATCTGACTTTGGCCACTGACATCAAAGATATTCAATCTTAGAAACTGCTTACAAAATGTTTTTCAATCTCTTCCTTATTTGCACAGCAGCTACGTTAAAGAACATTGCTTCGGCCTCAAAGGGTGATAAAGTGTGTTTTCTTTTGCTTAGGGTGTCACTTTACAAGGGAGACTTCATGTATGAGCATGGCCATGCACCTAAGGATGAAAATCGGAGCTACACATCCTTTACATCTGGAGCATTTCTGTGACAATCCATTTAACTGGGAGGTTATTTTTAGGCTCTGCTAAAGCATGACTGACATTTCTGTTAATTCCTAAGGAACACTAAAATACACCCAGCACACTTTGGGGAAGATAAGAGACCAAGGTCCTCCTTTTACGTTAGTATAAATCCAGGGTAACTTCACTGAAGTTACAGAATTACTCTGCTTCCCAACCAGTGCAAATGTCAAATCTGCTTGGTTCAGTATTAGCGTACAACTGAGTATTGCTGTCGTGTTAACTTGCTCTAGAGTAACAACTCCATTCACATGATCTGAATTCGTACACGTGGCAGGAAGAGAAAGCCCAGTCGTTTAACCTGACTGCACCACTTTAAATGATACTCGGTAGCTGTTTAAACCAGTTTTGGTGCAGTCCTCTAAGACTGAAAATAACTGATTTTTGGCTCATTCTGGGTGTGTGCTGTTTGTACGTATAAACACAACAGCTGAGATGTCACCGATGGGTCGTTTTGAGTCACTTTGGTGCTACTAAACTACTCAGGTCCTGAGACAGCAATTTATTCACTCAGCAGAGCAGCAGTGTCAGTTTTTCCACACGGCTCAAGCTAAAGAAGAAAGTCATGCCATCATCTGTCCTGGAAGATAATATCTGCGTGCAAACAAACAAATGGAAACTATTTACTTATTCTGATGTCTAGCTAAAAAAGCCCCAGTTTGACAACTGAAGAAGCTTGTGCTGTTCTTACATCTAATACGTCAAACTATTTGGAAGTGTCAAAATAAAGAACTTTGTCCTGAAGGAGCTGAAGAAAACCTCTGGTATTGATAACAAAACTGCCTGTTCTAGGAGCTTATCAGAAAGGCAAATATCAGCACTGAGAGGGCCTGACCTCAGAACAGCCTTTCTAGAGTTGCAGTGAGGAGATTATCACAACCACCCTTCAACATTCTACCTTGAAATCATGTAAGAAATGCACAGTTAAGTGCAGGAAACAAGATGGGATTTTTGGAAGGGAAGGATATGAATTACATTCTGCATACAGCGACTTATGTTGAAATAGTCATTTTGTCAGTCGAAGAGCTGGAAATCTTCATTGTTGTCAAAAGAGCTGTGTTTTGTGCAGGCTCCTAACACAAGTCCTCAAAACTGAGCTCTGTGTTTTAAACACAACACAGACAGCTATTAGTAACCAGCCTAGCTAGAATGATACCAGCTAGTTGAAGAAAATACATGATCTCATAGGAAAGGACAAGACTGAACATTTGGTGTACTAGGAGTTTACTAAGAGTCAGACCGTGGCAAACCGTTCTGCAATTCTATGATTCTAAATAAGGTAGTTGTATTTTTCACGTATGTCGTTATTGATTAATCTGAAACAGAAATGGTGGAATCATGGAATCACAGAATCATAGAATGGTCACCTATTTCTAACCCCCTACTATAGGCAGGGACACCTCCCACTAGACCAGGTTGCTCACAGCCCCATCCAGCCTAGCACTGAATGCTTCCAGGGAGAGGCATTCACAGCCTCTCTGGGCAACCTGTTGCAGCGTCTCACCACCCTCATAGTAAGGAACTTCTTCCTCACACCCAGTCTAAATCTACCCTCTTCCAGTTTAAAGCCATTTCCCCTCATTCTGTTGCTACATGCCCTTATATAAAGCCCCTCCACAAATTACTGAGCATGGGGAGCCATATAATGATAATTACATTATCATTTCTTAATGAAAATACTTCCTTATTATAATAAAATCCTTCTCCTAGTGAAGATCATTTATTTTTTTCTTGGCAGTCATAATCTGGAATAATGGGTTTTGTCATTCTGCACAAAAAGCATTATCTCAAAGTATTTCTTGTGCAGTAAATATCGCCTATTATTCTCAAAGAAAGAGCACTCAATGAGCCAGAGGAAAATTGGGAGAACAGGGGGAAGTGTACCTGATACTCAGAGCTTACAAGTGCACTTGAAGCTAAATAACTCACAAGCAAATCTGATTACTGAGTTCAGTTACCATGCCTAATCAGACAATGTTTTGTGCCGCGATGAAGAAAAGACAGCAATCTGGGCTTTGACTTTTTCCATCTGACTGACCATCCACATTTAGTTGTACTTTGGAGTCTTCTCCCATTCTGGAAATAGCAGCACGTGACTTCTCAGAGGGAGAAACACAGGCTGGAGTTTACAGAATACAGCCCCAAAGTGCTGCCTCACAGTGTGCAATCCATTGGCAAGCTGGAAAAAATATTTGTATGGGTTGCTCCACCCTGAAACCAATGAACGTGCCTGTATGTGGGCTTACATTGTAATAGCCTGTCTCAAGCCGTCATGGTAACATTGGCCTGGACTTGTTATGGTTGCACTAATGGAACCTATTTCTTATTTTTCCTTCAAAAAGTTAGTTATTATATACAAATGAGAAAGCAGCTGTTTAGCTGAAAACAGTAACCTGTCACTTGTAGAACATACAACAAATGATATCTTTCCCATACCTCAGTTACCTGACACATATTTGGATTACATTTCTTCCTACCTCACAAGTACTGCCTTGCTAATATAACCCCCACTCAAAGCTAGCTTGGTAATCAGTTTAATTTACTGCATAAGAGCGTTCAGTATTAATTACTCCATTCTATATGGCCATACAAAGGTAAGCCAGCTTAAAAACATTCAGTTGTTTTGGAAATACTGTGCTTTTCACCAAAGCATAGAAACAGTCTTTAAAGACATTGCAAAGAAATAGAAGTTACCAGTTACAGTTGTCTGTGAGGAATGGCTCTGGGCTAACACTAAAGCCCTTGTGTAACGAGAGAAAAAGAAGTCAAAAAGGGTGACCAGTTCATCACACCAGTGAAAGGAAAAATGACAACACTGCCATCAAGTTGAAACACAAAACGTAAAAAATAACAAATCAAAGCCTACCATCTTACAGTGACATCTTTAATCAAAGGTAGGAACACTTACGTTAATCAGTACAGAATTATGGAAGAATGGGGTGGTTTCATTATTGGTGTTAAACAGAACAAACGATTGCATTCAACAGAACTGACAAGGCTGTCAAGGACCCAGCCGTCGCCCAAGGCAAAAATGCATAGAAATAAAAGGTGCTTTGCACAAGCAGCATCACCAAGCCACCAGCAGGACCGAGGAAAGAAAGAACACAACTCTGCACGCCTGATAGCAAGTGGAGAGCAGCTCTTTGGCTCTCCCTGTCGGATGGAAGGGGCAACACCTCGCTTGTAGCAGATGCGTTCCAGTACATTAACGCGTAGTTCCTTTCTCGATCTGAAGAGCTTTGTTCCATCTGTTGTGTAATTATAAAAGTGCTTCATGAGACAAGGGGAACCTCTTGTAATTTCACATTTGAGTCAGTGGATAAAACCAAAAGTGACACCAACGATAAAGTGATTTTGCTCCTTTAATAAAATGGATTTAGGCTGTGGACCCTTGGTTCTGCAGGAGGAGACACGTCTGTCTAATACAAAGGCTAAAAGGACTTGCTACCAGAGAGAGGTACATTTACTCACAACCCACCTATGGCTTTTTTTTCACAAAACAAATTATGCCTGATCCAGTCATCTGTAACTTGAATGTGAAATGACAAAGAGACGGAAGAGCTCCAGGATACATCTAGTGAATGGCACTCAGGACAAGCGGACCCATCAAGGGTGACCCTTTTCGTCCAGTCAGTCACGAAGTCATGTGTATGTTAGCACAATAACTCAGTAAATAAGTTGCTAGTAGGTCCTGGGTCAAACAACTGTATGTGCTGCTGCCCGGGCAGCAGAAGCAGATACTTCAAAAAGGATGCAAAATAGCAAATATGCCAAAATCAAGAGCCTTTAGCAAGTGAATAGGAGAAAATACAGAACCAGGACAAAACAAAATGATGAATTTTAACTGTTTTAGCAAGAGTTCTGTGTAATTTGAAGAATTATGGTGAAATTATAATGAGTTCACATGAGTTTGTTTTCTTCTGCGCTGCGTAGGCATTGCTATAAGTAATGCACCTACAAATGACCAATATCTTCAGACATCTATGCTGGCAACTAAGAAAAATGGCTGTGAGGAAGGGAAAATGGAGGGCTGGACTGAATGGTGAAGGAAGGAAAGTGAGATTACAGGGGTTTCATCCAGTCTGTATTAGTTTCATGCTGTGCTCTGTGAAAGAGAAAATACTGCTTAGGAGTAGATGGTGAGGAGGTGGAGGCAGAAAGAAATACAGATGGGTACAAAACTGCCAACAACCTGCCAAATTTGAGAAGAAAGAAGTTTTGAGGAGTGCGTGAGAAGCAAAAGAACTTGACCCTTTTTATTTATCTATTTAGGATGCAATGGAATTAGCTTTCAGATAAGGACTAAAATTGATTAGATGAGAGATGTTATCTCTGAAATAAGAGGAGATAAAGAAGCTGCGTGTTTCCCCGCCTTCACACAGGCAGCTTCCAGATTTATACCAACACCTATGACAATGACAATGTAAACAAGGCCAGCAAGGAATGGCACATGAACAACAAAGTAGTGGAATGCATGGTGTGGAGCTGTTAAGTGCCTTGATATCACACAGATTTTTGACCAAAAAAAACAAGGTTTCATGCATTTATATCTCTGTAACAATTACGCCTAGAACACGGTATTCTCCTCAGTGTCTGCCTTTCCTACCATGTATGAAATCACTGTCTCCACTTGGGGAGGGTTGTTTCATAGGCTTACCATCCAATTGTGCTGTAGGTAGACAGTTCTACTTAGTACTTGAAAAGCTCCAGCTTGCCTCATACTTAGAACAGGGAAAGAAGTTTTTAAAGAGTATATGGAAAGAGAAGGCTTACACAATGAGGGAATGATTAGATTGTATGGCAGTGCTCCTCCTAGATTACTCGGAGGATCAGATAAGTGTAAAACCCCACAAACAACAAGCAAACTCCTGAAATGGGAAAGAGGGAGGAGAAAAGAGCACTCTCATGGTCTTTGTTTGAGGGTCTGTTCAATCAGCTTTGCACAACTGCAAGACCATTTATAAGTATTGAAGAGGTTGATCTGAACAGGTAACAAAATTCCTCTTGCTTATTTCAGTGTAAGGAAATTAAGTGAATATTCAATATAGTATGAGGTAGTAGTAGCTCATGGTGCTACTACTAGCAATGCACAGTGCCATTCAGAGAAGGAAAAAGAACGCAGTGCACCAAGTCTTCAGAAACAGCTGAGAGAGTGGGAGTTGAGATCAAACCTAAATTCACCAGTGCTACAATTCGCCCATGCATGGTGTTCCAAGCAGTTTGTAAGTGTTGTGGAGAGGCCATCTAAAGCTATACATAGATGCAAGCCTGCGAATGGGTACCACATTACTATTTTACTATCTTTGCATAAAAAGAAGAGAATGCTACGCATGAGTTTAACTGCAATCATCTTTCACTTCCCACAACTGCAAAGCTGCCAAGTCCTTGCCAGATGCCCAAGTAAGATTTGTGGACTGATGGAAAGAGGCTGCACCAAGTAAGGGAGTTTGGGATTTGGCTTTCTTCTGGTTTTCATTTTCTCCCTCCTCCCTGGATAGCGGATGATGGCATTATCATGGATGAAGCATTTGCTAATGAGGAACTTCTCATGAATTCTGAACACAAAAATCATCAGAGTCAGAACACAGGGCACACGAGGTTGGTTTGGCATATTGGCTGTTTGAAGTTTAAAAGAACAACAGAAGCAACTTAACAGGAAAAGTATAGAAAAAAACTTATTTGGAAAGAGAAAATGTTAAATTCTGCTGTCTTAACTCATGTAAAATTCACGTTGCATCAAGGCACTAAATGCTACTTTTTATCAAGGTAAAGATTAAGTCATCAAATTATTCTAGAGTTTTCTTTAATTCATTATGTCTAAAAACTGTGGGGCATTCAGTAGTGCTGTGGATGGAAAAGCAGAAAGGAGATTGTGTTTCTGACTGTGCTGAACCACCCTCATCACATGAAAAGGAAATGTCTGCAAACATCCCAGACTGCTGAGAGCACGGGATTGTCAGAAAGCTGATTTTAGAAACCTCTGCTATAAAGGCAGAAATGCAGACAATACCCACATGAGGCTCAGCTACTTCTTTTTTGGGCTGGCTTTCTGATCTCAAATAGAGAAGGGGGCAAAGGAGATGTTATATTAAGGAAATACATATGTATACCTTACTAATTGGACTTTAATACACTGAATATAACTGAGGTTTGGGTAAGTTAAAGGGTAAGTAAAGCATCCTCCAATATATAGTGTGTATCTCATGAAACTATCAACCATGAGAGAGGAAACACTGTAATGATCAAAAGACAGGCTGTACAAGTCACTTGAGGATCTCTATGTAATACCACTCCAGTATAAACAAACTTACACTGTTTTCTACCATATTTATTCATACATGGTGCTTACCCTTTCTGCCCTCTGATCTATGGCCTGGCAGCCAACACTAGCAGGAATTTCAGGGATGCAGGATCTCAAGGCTGGGGACTTAACTTTTCTTTTTCTGACTTCTTTCATTTAAACCTTTACTCTCTCAACCCATCTCATTGCAAGAAGGAATGATTTCAGCTACTCTGGACATCAAGAAGATGGACTGTCTACATAACTTCATTCTTTTCCCTTCCTCCCCAGGCTGTCCTGGTAGATATAAGCCATTTCATTCAGCACTCAATGGAAAATCACTGAGCTTTGTTTAATTTACTGCCTTCTCCATCTCTCTTTTAGTGAGCATAAGCATGAAATAAGAAAAAAGCAAAGCCAAAACCTGAAATCAGATACCCAACCATCTGCTATTAATAGAGTTACAGAGATACACACTATTTCTCAGATTAACACTGCCTGTAATACCTTGTACAACAGAATCTTTGATGACCCATGATACATACCAGCCATCCTTGTAGTTAGATACTGTAACCCTTGAAATCTTGAGTTTTATCACGACTTTCATTTCAGCAAAAAAGTCAATAATAAGGTCCTTATGGATGCATCACCAGAAAGAAAACATTCGAATAACTTTTTGCAGAAGGAATAAGAAAGTTTTCAAGGAGATAAATCAGAAGGGGTGTGATGATCAGGCCGCATAGGTGGGGAAGTTCATGACATTTTGTTGTAGGAATGAGTCATGAATTCTTCACTGACTGATTCATCTGTAGCACATGAAATTTTAAAGAGGACACATACAGAACAGTCTGTGTTCCACATGGGAGGCTCAAAATCGAAGAAGAAAACAGGAGGAGAAAAATGCGTGTTACAAAAGAGAATTAAGTTCTGAAAATTAGTGTGCTAACCTTGGGTTTGATTAAGAAAATGTCAGCTTAACTTTTTGTCTTCTGAGAGCGGACAATAACTCACCACAGAACAAGACCCCATTTTTAAAGTAACTGTTGCACACTGCACTGATTTCAAATGTTCAAAAAGAAGAAATTCATTTTAAATTGGAAACTTTCACATCTCATGCACTTCTGGTTGCACTTCGCTGCTTTTGGACAGGGGAATTAGTTTCGTATGTACTTATTTAACACAGCTTATTTAGATGTAATTGATTCTCTTCAGTCCAGTCTATGCAAACTAAAGTGTTCAAAGTAACCAAGTAATGGAAGCTAATATTTTCTTAGAAATCCAAAAGTCTGAAATAATAGGCTATGTTATAATTACTTCTATATACACTTTGCAAGCTGATTTTGTATATTTAATCAGTAGCAAGCAGTAGGAAATTACAAAGCTGGTGCTAATTTTCAAGTCATTGAAATCGCAGAACATCCCAATTGGAAGGGGCCTACAGGGATAATCAAGTTCAACTCCTGGCTCCACACAGGACCACCCTACAGTCACACCATATAGCCAAGAGCACTGCCCAGATGTTCTGTGAATTCTGGCAAGCTCAGTGCCATGAGCACGGCCCTGTGGTCAAGAATCTTCCCGTAACCCTGGTCCTGCATCCAGACACCATTTCCAGACCAAGCCTTCCTTTAACACATTAAGCACTTGATCCTGTAGACAAGATTGTGTTTTGAAAGGCTTAAAGAACATCACTGATTCTGTTAACTTGTTTTCTAAATTTCAAAATATGTAATAAAAGCACAGGAATCAAAGAGGGGTTGCACATCTGGACATGCCATCAGCAAAACTGACTTAGTGTCTTTTTCCAGTTGGACCTAAAGAGTAACCTCTGTGAGACTGCTGACATTACACAGCGTCACCTGGGTACACAGCTAACCTCTTGCAGAAGCTGTACTACTGAAATCATGGAGCAATTGCAAGAAATGGTGGCAAACTGGAAGAGATTGCTATTAGCTTTTGTTAACTTGCTTGGAAATTTACTTCCCCTCTCCAATCTGAAGAACCAGAAAGACACCAAGGAGGCCAGCAGAGACCTATTTAGGTGACCGTACAGGGAAGGGAAAGCAAGTTCTAGGTGAGGAGTGAACCTCTTTAAATACAGTTTACTTCCTGACTCAAAGCACCCATGGCTCTGAACAATGTAACTTGTTCCCTCAGTTCCTGAATTTCCAGCAGAAGAAGCATTTGCTGCTCACAGGAAGGTAGGAAGGACGGAGATTCCAATAAAATAAGCTTTGGCAGTAGAGGAGATGAGGATGACAGTAAACACTCTGATCTCAATTCCTTTCTTCTGTATCCAGTTATTTTAAAGGAAGCATTGCTGAATAGTAGAAATATGGATAAAACACACTTGGCTTTTACCCAAATTTGAACCCATGGAATGAAAAAGTAAATAAATTGGGATGTGATGAATCTATTTATTTCAATACATTTGCAGTACATTTTGTTTTATTCCGCCTAAGCCTTAGGATTAAACTGACTGATAGACCCTTTCAACACCCTTGTCTGTCTTTAGCAATTAGAAGTCTTACTTCCTGTATCTTGCTGTCTTTTGGTCCCAAATGGATAGGAACTAATTCTTCTCCTTTGCATCTTTTAGCTACTCTTTTTGTATCACTCATGCTTCAAGAAAGATGAGCCACAACTGCTCAAATGCTGCCAGAGAAGTGCTGCCCTGAAGAGACAAGAGGCAACTGCCCCTTCCCTGTACTGCTCCAACCCTGCCAGACCAGAGGAAAACGTGTAAGTCTATGGCCCCCTCTCTTCTGCCACCAAGCAGCAGTCAGACCTCAGCTGCCACTTCTGCTCCTCCACCTCACACAGTACCCACTCTTATGGTTGGCCCATCACAACAGGAACATCCCCAGCACCCACAGGCAGCACAGCGACAGGCTCCATGGCCCTCCTTCCTCCATTCTTTGCAAAGGCCATGCTGGCAGCAGCCACACTGATGGCACCTGATCCAATTTCAGCCACAGCTCTCATAAGGTACATGCAGAGGATGGACCAGCACCCTAGTGCAGGACACACTGCAGACAGTGAAAACAGCAGCACCAGTTACAGGTTCATAAATTGATAGGTCATAGACAGTTCTGGAAAGATGTTTGAATAATAAACATTCGCTATTCTCAGGCCCTTTTATTTATTTATCTATTTGTTTATTTAATGGTTCAGAAAATGAAATGATTGAATCATTCAAATTCAGTGAAGTCCACACCGGAACCGAAAGTGAATTTTTCACTCACTTACTGAATGGAAATGGATACAGACAAAAATCAGGAGTTCTACCATAGGTCCATGTCCACACAGATGCAGAAGTGTGGCAAAATCCCCATAAACAAACAAACAAAAACTCTCCCTTTCCCCTACTACCTCTTAGCTGAGAAAACCACATCTCACAGTAAACACACAGGGAACACAAATTACTAAGCACCTCCTATGGCATCATCTTATCCCAACACACACAACAGTCTTCCTCAACAAGGTTACAAAGCATAGAGCAGCATGAAAAAGACTGCACTTCCCACATCACATACCGGGATGCCATGACTATATAGAGAAAAGAAGGAGGAGGTAATCTCTGTGGCCCTTAAGCAAAGAGTCTGTAGTTTTGCCTGCCCAAACAAGGGGCAGCTAAGCTTTCAGTATTGTTCTTTTCTCTTTACCCATGCACACAGAACAGGGTTAGGTACATAGGGCTGCTGCGGGAAAAGCAGACGAGGAGGAGAAGCCAGCAGAACTTTTTTATCTAGGGCCTTTGTTTTGAGAGGTCAGGAAGGTCTGACACCATGGTATGAGACCCCTGAAACACAGCCATGGACTCACTCAGTCTGCCTAGTGCCTGAGTGGGAGTGCTGATGGGAACGTTTGAAAAGAGCACATTATAAATCTCCAGCAGGCAGCTGTGTAAGTCACAGCCATGTTACCGGGGACAAAAATGCAACCCCACTTAATAGACTAGATCCACTCGTAGCCCAAGTCAGAGCCACTTGAGTCATTCTGCAACAGCTTAACTAGCGTATCAGCAGGGCATCTGCTCAGCTCCTGTGAGCCCAGCTCCCCTGAGACAGAAACCAAACACAAGTCAGCCTTTAATTTCAGTGAAATCAGGAACAGATCAGATCTGGAGAACATGATGCTTTCAACACGCTGAATCACATTTGTTTCTCGGGCACTGCTTTTCCTTGTTTCCGAACAAATTCCTTACCCATTGCTTTGGGATCTTCTGGTCTGACACTCCTTTCTTTCCTTAAAAAAGGGACTTCAGGAAGTTTAACTCAGTAAGTGGTACAGTAAGCAGAGGACCAGATGCTTTTTCAAACACAGACAGTATCATTTGATGCTTATGTAGTTAAAATAATCCTGGGCTATGTCATACACGTTACGAGATCTACCAGACAGCAAAAAGAAATAAAACTGCTTAAACAGCAGCTGGAATGATGATAGATGCATTGTAATCCTTCAGCTGTTTCCCACAATTTTAAAAGTCTGAGTAAAACTGTACTGACACTAAAACCACTCATTTTCCCCTCTTACCTCACCTTCCTTACATTTTTAAGGTTTACGTTTCATAGATTTAATGACTTCCACAAGTAGGGACATCTTGTGTGAAAGACTCCTTCATGCTTGTTGCCAAATTCCCTAATAGCTGTCTCAAAGGTTTCTGTGGAGTAAAATATATCTGGCATGCATCACTGGAAGGGACAACATATCACATTCATTGCATCATCTAAACAAACAATAGATACATTATTGCTTTATACAAGATGGCATAAGCAAGTATACAAGACTTCCCTGACACACCTGTCTGGCCACATTATTACAATAATTCTGCTTTAATATTTCTACCATTCACAGGGAATCCAACTTCTTTATTTAAAATAACCTCTCTAAGTCTTGCAGCTAAAAACTTGTGCAGCATTTTGACATGATACATGAATGCCACATTAACAAGCTGCTTCTAAATGAAGGCTCTGCACAGCCCTTTCTCCAACCTAGCTTACATTTCAAAAGCCCCTGCAAGCTTTTCATCTCATGTGGAAGTTCAAATGGGAAAACACAGTAAAACAAATCTGATTGACAATCAAGTGTCATATCAGAGACCAGGTGCAGAGAAAACAGATTTTTAGTGATTATAGAATTTGTTGATGCTTGTAATTCTTCAAAGACTCTTAGATCCTAGTTTACCTACTGAGAACACATCCCTTCCTTGGATGGATAAGAAAAAAAATGCATATCTGATAGTTCTGCCTTCCACTGAGATACAGCCCTCTGCAAAAGAGAAAATTCTGTGTTAGTATTTATTTATCAAGATTTTCAGCAATGAAAAGAGCCATATTGTTAGCTCTGACTCGCGCCGTATCAAAATAGGATGCATTCCAGCAGTGAGACATATCATGTGCAATTTAACAATGATAAATCCATGTGTTAATCAGCCAGGACGACACAAGTACATCTCCAATAGAAGCTCCCTGGATGAAAAGGATGTCCTGGTACTTCAGGGAAAGGTTTCCTAAAGCATCTACATTGTTGTAACAAGCAGTGGGAGCTCAGGGTCAATGTAAAGAACACCACAGCATACAGCCACAGTTACTAGAGAAGAACACTGTTCATTTCAGATGCTTAGTTAGCAGTACACTACAAAATGTTTATTTCAGTGAGCATGACAGAGGCTTAAAAAAAATGAATGTCTCATGCAGGTCTGCAGATTAGTCTAATTAAAATGAATTAACCAACCTCAAGGTTGAATTTAAGTACAGTCTTCTCACGAAGACACGATCACTTTCTTGGAGCACTGCCCACATTTGTCACAGTTGGACATTTTGTTCAGAGCAGACATAACATTTTTGATAATATACAGCGTGTAGGATAAAGCTGCAGCAGTTTGTCATGGGTGGGCTGATCCTCGCCCACTTGAGTTAGACAGGTTTCGGAGGACTGGTGAGAACAGCAGAGAGCTTCTCTCATGATTAATAAGTACGCAGCATTGTTTGATCTCCCAGGAAACAGTGCTGTTTGATTTGGGCACGCTGTGATGAAATGTCAGCCATATCAGCCCTGTCCTTTGTTCCTCTACCTCTCTTCTATCAGAAGTTAAGGAACCAATACTATTTCTACTGGTTTTATATGATTATCTTTGCATTCTTTCTCACTGTAGCACCCAGACCTTCAAGACAAGGAGCAGCTGATACCTCCAAAAAAAAAAAAAGTTCTGGGGACTTGTGATTCATCAGTGGCAACAATCCTTGGTTCCTCCTGTAATAATCACTGTGCCCAAGTGTCTGTGATCAGCAATTAAGGATCTAGCTCAGAGAACAGGAGGGAACACAGCATTAAGTAGCCTACTAGTATTAGTGTCTGTTGGCTCCTTATCAGACTCGGCATCCATGACAAAAACCACATGCTTGTTTACAGACGGTCAGAAAGGTGAGCAGCCTCTTTACCAGCATCGCTTCAGTTAGGTTGGCTGAGAGTCTGACATCCTCTGCTGCTGGCAGCTGGGCCTACTATGGGACACACAGCAGATGTAAAAACCAGGCAAACGCTTTTTTCAGTCAAGCAGTTCTCAGAGAATAAACTCCACTAGACATGAAAAATAGGGAAATACACTTCATTTGTGTTAAGCTTCAACCACCAGACCTGTACAGAGCAATAATTCAACACTGAAATGTGTTAAAGTATAAAATGCAATACTAGAATTCAAAAGTGAAATCAGCAGTATGTTGTACTTTTAAACTGCACAACTCTTGTTGAAAGGTCTCTCTGTCTATCCAAGGGTGCCCAAATGAAACAACCCAAAGTCACAGCATAACAGTTCAACAAAACCCCACCTTCCTTACCTGCACTTCATCTGCCAGCTCATCCTGCTCCCTTATCTGCCATTCCTTGATATTGCTAGTAACACAACTCCATTTTTATCTCATTAAAATACTGCTTTAATATAGAAAAATCCTCTCTACACTGTTTTTAAGGTAAACATCCTTTTTTTTTAGCTCCACTCACAAGCTGAAAAAAACCCTCACAATTATTTACTGCATTCAAACGCAGCAATTGCCTTCAGTGTTTCAAACATATTAATTACCAGTAACAGACAAAAATGAGATTTCTTAATTTAAACACTGGATTAAACCATTAATCACATCTCTGTCTGATCTAATACACAAAGCAGAAATGACAATAGTGATTCTCCCTCAGGATCGACCATTTCAACTAGCTGGAAAAAAATATGTGGTTTTTTTTTCCCAAACAATGTAATATCTTATGTATGTACTTCTCTTTTTATCTCTTTATGTTTATGAAGTAGAGATCAAATCATTACACAAAACTGTACATTAAGTATTTGGGCTCTAAAATAGGAAATGACAGTATGGTAATGAATACAAAAATGAATTGAAGAGAAAACGTTTTTTTAAAATGTATCTTGCCCATTTAGCCTCCTATAATTCAAGTTTTGAATTATGTTACTTTAAAACTCCATAGTATTAGTCAAATAGGTCTGAAAGGAATTCGATTCTGGTCTATACATCAGCATTTGTGGACAACTGGAACTGCGTTATGGGATTTGTGCTTGCTTTTCCCTTTGGAGAATATCTTTCAGGTATCACAGATCTTAAAAAGGGCAGATATCTCTCTTTCCTTTCCATGTGATATCTCTGTAAGAGTGAAACTGTTCTCATCTCTGTGGTCTTTCATAGGTATCTTCCGTACTTCAGGAAGACACTGGAAATTAGCTGGTCAACTACTAGGGAATTTAGCAAAGCATCTCATTGGAATTCAGTGTGACTTTATCCATTGCCTACCATCACTCTTGGGGATGTTTGCTCCCTGCCCTGGAACCACAGCAGCAATGAACAGCCTGGCTGTAGGCTATATGAGGTCATGGTAAGGTGCACTCAGCATTGTGCAAAAGCCTGGGCAGTTCACACCTGGAGGAAGGTCAGAGCCAGCATCTGTTTGCACGTTTCCCACAGGATCATTCAGTAATGCTGTGTTCATGAAGTGCCTCTGTACCTCTGGCAGACATTTCCTCAGCTCCCCTCTCAGTGACCACAGCTCCCTCCTCATCTCCCTCTCATCTCCCCCTGCCAACGGGTGCTTAGATTCACCAGAGGAGCAGACTTTCCCTTTCCATCACTCAGGTAATATAAAAGCGCAGGAGAACGTACTGGTTTGCCTTTTACTACAGCTAGCATGAACCCTAAAGATATACAATACAAACTTGGCTCCCTGACAGATGCCTTTTTTTTCCCCTCTCCTTCAAAACATAATAAGCTCTAGTGCCTTCCATTAAACACTGGAGAAGTAAATCTTTGCCCACTGGTAAAAAAGCAAGATTATTATTTGACTGTTTCGAGACTCATCAGTTCTCATTCTCTGGTTCCCATGGAAACTATCCCCAGTGAAGTTTGAGAGGGGCTACGTGCGCAGCAGAAATGCCAATAATAATGGAGAGAATTAAGTTTCTTCAAGGGGAAATCTTAAGTCATTTTGAAATTTAGCTCAGGCCTTGGATGGTAAATCATCTGCTAGTTCCATGTTTTGTTTTGGTTTTTTTTCTGCCAAGCAAAAGATGTAGAAATGAATATTTCACCACAATGATTTTTAGTTCAGGAGATTTTTAGGGAAAAAAGAAATAGGTATTGGAATAAGGAAGTGTGTTTGCTTTGAACAGAGATCTACTTAATCATCATAAAACAATGAGTATAACTGGAATTAGTCTACTGACAGACAGTTCAATGAGAGACCATAGATCTCATTCTGTGGGTAAAAGTCTGCCATCAGATGTACCTCTACAATCTCACCTGAAACACTGAGACTGTTTTGCTGAGCCTGTATTATAAAGAAATTTAACGAAGCAAGAATTAATGTATAATTGTTGGATGTGGCCCAGCATCCTCAAGAGAAAAATACAGAGCCAGGAGGGCACATTTACAAGTGTGGAGAAAACTTAAATACAAAATTTTGTAGGAGGTAGGAGAGCTCTATTAAATTCTGATCCTTGATGAATGAAAAGCAGTAGGTTCAATAATGACAGCACTTCATAAGAAATCCTATGCTTAAAATTAAAGCTAATTATCTTCTGTAGAAAGAAGTTATGCAGATTCAGAATAAGCTGGATGATTGAAAGAAACGGTTATAATGACGAGCAGTATTACAGAGACCTGACTGTCAGGTAAAGTATTACAAAAATGATGACTAGTAAGTGATTTTATATATTTTTTCTCAGCAGATTCAGAAATAGAATAGGCAAAGGAACAGGGAAAGAGCATGGGCACTCACATGCAGCCCTACACAGACAGGAGTTAAAGGAAGCCAGCTTAAGGCTACACACAGCAGAGACCCCAAAAACCTCCACAGTTGTATTGCAGCTCCTAAACTACAAACCAGTCCACTGCAAGTGCTTATTCCAAGGGGCACGTCCCAGTTAAACCTGTAAGTTTTCTAAAAATCTGCTTCAGTGCAAGCACAAGACGAAGCATTTCGGCAGCTGTATCACTTGCCTATCCTAACTGCAGACCCCAGGGCTCTCAGAAATCCAAGGAAGATAATGCCTGCAGTGAGAACATAGCAAAACTACAGTGTAAGCTTCACAAAAGGAAGGATAAAAGCATGGCCTGGAGCTCAGAGAACAGGCATTGCATGCACCAGCAGGAGCGGCGGTGTGCCAATGAAGGAGGTGCTGTTGCCCACACAGAGCTAAATGCCAAAGCTGCAGAAGGAAGGCAGGGTTTCAGAGACATCCCTGTTCACACTAATTGCCTCAAAGAGGTTTCTAGCTGACGATACCTATTCTTTTGGATCACCATTCCCCATACACAACATATATCACCCCAAACGTTTAACAGTTACACACAGTAGTCCATTTTCCATTTATTCACTCTATTTAACTTGCAATTCTGCCCCTGCAGAGCTAAGATTTCCATTTGTTAAAAGCAGGTGGACCATAAGCTCTCTATTCCACAGGTGTGACAGGGATAAATGTACTTAAGGGTTGTGGCACAAGACAGACTGAATAGGGGTAGGACAGAGACTTGAAATCTTACCTACACAGACAGCAAAAATAACTGAGGAGAAAAGAGAAACACAAAATGATTCTGAATGACTGGAGCACTGCACTCATTTATAGACTGAGCCACCAGCATTACAGGAGGAAAATATCCCTAAAGGCTACGCTAAAACCACAAGCTTTCTGCACAAAAGCAAAAAGCAAAGAACCACCCTCAACATTCTCTGCTAGTCCTGCTGCTTACATGAAGACTGTTACAGCCTAGGCCAGTGCTTACCTCCCTGCATTGTTGCAGTATGAGTAAAGAAGGGAAAATCATAAGGAACTGAACCAACCAAAATTAGATACAATTTCTTATCCTTGGATGGCAGAAGGGAAGAAGCAGATGAACGATCACAGAAGTGAAAAGCTTTGGCATAAAACGGAGTTGGGCTCGGATTGTGACCCTGTTGCTAGAGCTGCCTGGAGAAAGATATTTCTGCTTCACAAATGCTGAGATTTCAAAATGTGCTTCTAAGCCAAACCAAGATGGAATTGCAAAGCTTGTGGTCTCCAGGCATGGCTTCTGAAAACAAGCAGGACGCCTCATTTTCTATCAAATAAAGATCCTAGAATACAAAAGCAGCATTTGTTATCAAAACAGAATTTCAACTGCAGCATCAGAATTTGCTATTTTTGTCATTTCAATCATAAACCACAATTTGACAAAACACTCCAAAATAACAGCATTTTTCAATGGTGTATGAAGTTTCTGTCCATATCTACTGGCAAATAAAATACGTGAACAACAGCAGCAGCAGCAACAACAAAGAGGGAGCTGGACATGGAGAACAAATGAGAAGACAAGCAACATCCAGGAAAAAAGATGGATTTTTGAAAACATGAGAATGAATGTGAAGGGTCTGTGTGCACTAACATGGCTCAGCTGAAAACCCATAACCAACTCAGAGCTATACAGGGTTTCAAAACAGCAGTAATTTCTATTTTAAGACTACTGATAGGGACAAGACCAAGCAGTGTGTGTATAAAGTAATCAAATAACTATAAATAATATAAATAATTCAGTAAGAGAACAGCAAATATAGTACAGTGTTCAAGTTATTTAGCTCCTGAACTGTCTGTGCTTGATTGCTGTGCCACAGAAGCAGACCACAGCATTTGTGTTTACATCATTTTAGCACAGATTGATAGCAGAGCCTCACTGCTGTAAATAACAGAAGTCAAAGACTGAAGCCCAGATATAGCAGATCTAAGGTTTCTTATCTTCACCTTCCCTCAAGCACACAAATACTTTTGGGAAGTTGCCCATTTTTTAACTGAGTCACAGAAATTCAGTTTTATATGTAGAAAAACTATGGAAAATGGGAAAGATGGATAAAAATAAGACCAGTCTGGGAGAACCCAGAAGTTTCTAATGTTCACCACTGCAAACACTTTAGAGCCGCAGAGCTGCTCAGCAGAGGGACTTACTTTGGAAGCCTAAGGTTGCCATCTTTTGGCACTGTACATGTAGTGTGTAGCTCCCACACTGTGCCATTTCATGAGGTCAAGAAACTGCAGCAGCTTTCATTTTTCTAGCAGACAAATTGCATATGCTGAAAAAAGTAGTTTTTATTTCCAAGAGTTTTAATCAGTAGGAGCATCAGACTTCAGATGAAATTTCTGTGCTTTTCTCGTAGTCAGTACTTACACCACCTGGGTATGCTCAAAATAACTACATTCAGTGCAAAGAAACTTAAATTACTCAGCGCCTTACATGTAAATGCTGCATCTGCTTCTTGAAGGGAGCATATAGAAGGGCTTTCCACTTTCACTTCCATCCAGTTCCTTTCTGTCTCCTTTCCCTCACCTTGGAGACAAGCTGCCCCCATGCTCACTCAGGAGTCTTTTGATCTCCCTCTTGTCACAGGGTGCCTGCTGCCACCCTTATCTCTCCCTTGCCCATCTCACCCTGCACTCCAGTCTTTCCCAGCTGTGCAACTTGCAATGCATCACAGAAGGTGCCATCTTTGCTGTTCCTCATCCAGAGTGCAGCAGGCAAAACACCAGGCAGCCTGCTTTCCTCTCCTGGAACCAATGTGTCTGCTTTCCAGCTCAGGATCCACCAAATGCCAAATTAACTCTTTGCTACTTTCCAGACCCGTGACATTCAGTTCTGCTCATCAATTTTAGCAGGAGTTGTATTTGACATCAGTGAAATTTTCATTTAAAGATATTACACAGAAGTCATACGCACTCCCTAGTGATGAAATTAACATCTGTCTGGGTATGCCTGACATAGTTGGTGACCAAGAGAACTGGAGTAAGAATGATTATGATATAAGAATAACACCATCCTAATTTCACTGTGTTGATACTTCAGTTCAATTCTCTGGATTCTGTCAGGCCAAAATCTGTAAGAAGCAAACAAGGAAGACCAGCATCCTCCTATGCTGCAGTAAGAGTACTGCTAGTTCAAGTATTTCAAGAGAGGTGATCCTCTACTCAGCAGTGGTGAGAAATACCTGGAGTGCTGGGCCCAGTGCTGGGCTCCACAGTACAAGTCCAGCATGGACAAACTGAAGCATTTCCAGTGAAGGGCCATGATGAAGATCAGCGGGTTGGATCATCTGTCATATGAGGAGAGGCCGAGAGAGTTGAGGCTGCGCAGCCTGGAGAAGGTTTAGGAGGAGCATATCAATGTGTATAAATATTTGATGGAAGGGTATGAAGAAGATGGAGCCAGGCTCTTTACAGTGGTGACCAGGGACGGGACAAGAGCAAAGGAGTAAAAACTGAAGCACAAGAAATTCCACTTCAACTTAAGAAAGCACTTTTTGTCCGTGAGGGTGGTCAAACACTAGCCTCCATGCTTTCAGATACTCGAAGTCACGGCCTGGGGAACCAACTCTAGGTGAACCTGCTTTAAACCAGGGTCTGAAATTACCATCAGCTCACAGTGACCACATATTTACTTTCCAAGTTTGTGTCTCTGTTCCTCTCTACTCTGAGCAGCACTCCTTTGGAACATTCTCAAAGTTACAATTCTAGCTTTCAGTTCACTCTGTAAAGTTCTGTTAATGACAGTTACTGGGGTGCTGATGGGCTGCGGTTACTAAGGACCAGGGCATTCTCATTGCTTCTTTTAACCCATCTGCGTTTCTATATTCGTTGGCTGTCTCAATTTATATTTACGGTGTAAACTCCTGGTGTTAGAATTGGTTTTTTGTTCTGTGTTTATATATCCTCAAACACCTTACACATTCCTAGAGTGCCTGGATACTATGGTAACAGCAAACAGTAGTGAAACTGATCTGTTGGCGTGAGTTTGAGAAAGTACATTACCTATCACTTTTATTTTTAGATTCTTGCTCAAGAAGGTTTTCATCATAGAAGATACTCCCTTCACTTAAGTTTAGCCATCTAACTGCCAGAAAGCTCACAGGAAGACAGATAAGCATCGTTAACAATATATTCATCCCTCTTATCTCAAGAGACTTCGCTGCCTTGCATGAACTGCCTAGCTCTTCTCATTTATTAGGAAAGGAGCATGGACACCTAACACTTAGCTGGAAGATATTATGTAAAGAGACAACCTTTTGACTGCACATGGATCTAAATACTTATCAGTAAGTGCCTAGCTTTGAAAATGTAGATTTAGGTGGTCTGGACAAAATCCCATGGGATTTTTCTTTTTCCTCAAAGAAGAGCAGGAAGGCATATAAAATATCACATAACAACCTGTCGCTCATGCAATTTAGTTGTAAGATCATACTTTACTACTTGCAGTCTGCCTTGACAGAAGCTGAGAGGACATTCCCACATGCATCCACTTCTCCTTGTGCACCGAACTTGTTTTAATCAACAAGCATTTTTCTCATCATAGACCGTAAAACTGCTGCAAAACACAAAAAGCCAACTGAGCCATTTAAGTTTCATTTAAACACACTCAAGATCTGGCTTAGGTTTTTCTAAAAGGTATGCAAACGCCTATTATCATAGGCCACATTGGAGTAACACAATAACCTAAAATTCTGCTGAGGACTCAGAAAGTTCTGTTAGGATAACTCCAATAGTTGTGGTAAGTAAATGCTCCTGTATATGGGATTCAGTATATTAGCATTTATGTTTGCGTAGAGGAACAGACTGTTAGAAGTAATAACGTACGACATTTATGATACATTAAATAATCAACTCTGCAATAATGTATGACGCTTATGCTACATTAAATAATCAACTCCAATAGTATGATATTTAGTGATTGAGCACAGTCAAGCAATTAACACCCTGCCTTTCCAGTATAACTTAAGCTATACAGTAGATGTGAGAAAAACGAACTTTTTCCCCAACAAACTGACCAAGGCTGTGCAGTATCCCACACAGTCTGCAGTTAACATAGAATAAAAGAGATTCAGAGAGATAACTTCTTGTTTCTTTGTTGTGAAATTCAGCCATGCAGGGAGAGAACAACTGTTTATTAATCTTTCAGAAGAAAAGAAGCACCTGTAAATAAGTGCCAAGAAAGAGTCACTTTGCTCACTTAATGATGTGCAAAATCTTGATCAAAGGCTGGAAATATTTTGTATTTCAGTAGGAACAGTGCAAAAACTCCTTTGCAGATAATTATAGCAGCCATCTCCACAGCTACCCAAAGAAGACAGAATTCATTTTGGAGCTCCATATACTTTTTAAGTTTGTGAGAATGTAACTCCATCATCAACAAAAGCTGGACCTCTTCAGTATTCTTTAAATGGATGGATGAGAAAAGGAGCAGGCAGGATTTAAGTTCAGCTTTGTCTCATACCTAAGCATGATTTTACTCACTAATAGTCTTAGCGATCCTAATAAGTACCTAATTACAAAAGAATACAATTTGTTTTTTAAATAAATATAGAGAAAAAATAAATAAAGCCTTCAAACATAACTATCAGTTACAGAATTCAAGTTACAAACATTAAAAAGGAGGTGGTGAAAATAAGTCTTTTTTTTCTCTGGTAAAAGTGCTATTCTCATGAACAGTTAGCTGAACCCAAAGTAGGCAATCCAAATAAAACTGAACATACTTCCCTCCTTTTTCTTTCTTCAGTAAGTATAAAAGCCTATGCGGAATTTAAGCGAGAGAATTCACTGCACTTTGTGAATGTTCCCATGCCAGTATTTAAAGATATATGACAAAGCTCAGCCATACTGCAGCAGTTGCACTATCAACATTTAAAGTCAAGTATTCATTAACTGAACAGTAATTCGATCACTTAAGCGAGCTCCTACTGCAAGCTACCATCTTTCTTGTCACGCTTACGCAAATTCTTTTTGCTTTCTGCTTTCATAAAAGCTGGGCACTTGGCCTAAACAGGCTAAATGTTTTTGTTAAATGCTTATTAAAAGTCCTTCCTCCCTAGCTCCAAGGTATAAACAAGGAAGAAAGGCATAGAAATGCCAGTTAAGAGCTACAAATTGCTATGTCACACCTACTTAAATACCAGGACCTTCAGTTTGGCAGTTTCAATTGGAATATTCAGCTCTGTTCAACTATACTTACAACCCAAGTATGCTGATAACCTCACAGCGGTTGTCCTCATTCAAAAGCAACTTTCCTTAGTGAGGTGGTTGAGTCACCATCCCTGGATGTGTTTATAAACAGTTTGGATGTGGTGCTCAGGGCTGTGATTTAGCGGAGGGTTGTTAGAGTTAGGGTAGTATGGTTACCCTGTGGTTGGACTCAATGATCTTCAAGGTCTTTTCCAACCTGAGCAATTTTATGATTCTGTGATTCCATGCTTTTATAGCTCCAACATCCTTGTGTTTGTCAGAATAACGTCTATCATTTTGCAGTCAGTCTTCTCTCCCACCACTCTGAATATTTTTCCAAGTCCTGTTGATTCCTCCTTTACAACAGAACATCCTCAAAAAATAAGCAAGCCCCTTCTCCACTCCCTGTGGCTGAAAGCTTTGTCTGAGTTCTGATTGTCTTTCTTCTGAAGTTCCTAATCCACTGCTTACCTCCTCTGTTGCTTTTCCTAATTCCTACTCAATACACCCACAGCTGCTAGGAACCCTTTCCATAAAAACAATCCCTCTTACAAATCATGAATCACCTCACTAGCTTTCTCCATCCTGGCAATCAAACAGTTCCACTTCTGTTTATCCTATTCTTCCTGATATGTCTGGTTGTTCTTTCAATCCTATATCCAATTACAGAATCACAGAATGACCTGGGTTGGAAGCGACCTCAAGGATCATGAAGTTCCAACCCCCCTGCCTGGCAGGGCCACCAAACTTCCACAATTATATAATATAATTATCCAATTACAATGGATATTGGTTACCAATCTGACACTGGTGCTGCTTCATATGATGCAAAGTCACTTCCAACCCCTTGCAGCAAACTTCCAGTCTCCTTCCCAAAACATATCGCTACCAAACACTCCATTATATTATATTATATTCCTCCTAAAAATACTTTTACCCATTAAAAATGGTTTTTGAATACTCCTCAGCCCAACAAAAAGAACGTCAGCACACAGCTTTTGGTGTGACAGGCTCACATTAGAACTTCACAGAGAATTAAATACTGCAATTCCTAACTTAGTGCAGCTGATTGACTGCATAAAGGTCCTCCTACACAGTCAGCTCTTTCAGAGATTTTACCTTTGTTCTGGCATTTTGCTGAGAACATGTATGTCTCTAGTTCATACATAGCAGACATTCATTCCTTCTAAAATGCAAGTAACTCATTACCTGTCCATTTTTTCAAAAAACACAAACCATTCTCCCTCTCTTTCCTCCCAGAGCTAAACAACCCTCTAATGACTAAATGATCTGCTATCTTGCCTGCTGGCAATAATTTCACAGCTCAAGGTCTGTTACATATATACGTACGGAACAACGCTCATGGGGAGAATACTTGATTTCTTCTTCAGATAGAGAATTTGAAAGAGGTCTAGCCTCTATAAAATTGCACTCAGAATAAAGGAAAGCTTTATCTTCTTGTATCCTGACTTTAAATAAAGCTAGTAGTGCCTTACATTAAATAAATAAATAAACAATGATCTGTGTATGACACTGCCTCATGACTAGAACTCTGGTAAGGATCCAACAACTTTAGAATACAAGGAAGGCAAGGGTGTTCCCCTGCTCGTGGCAAGAAAATATGTTCAGTTTACAAAAGCATGTCTTTTTCTGACTGTACTGGAGTTTAAAATACTTCAGTTCTAGTCCCTGTTTGGAGCCTTACAAGTGGAAATCTGTAAAGGTCATATCACTGAATAGCTTTCTGCTACATTTTCATACACCATGGACTCTCCTGCTTAGTTTTTAACAAACATGGTTACTGGACTAGGCAATAAACTCCTCTGCTTTGCAGAAATGGCTGATTTGCTTCAGAGAATCTACTCTCTTTTGAGCCTTATTTTTTAAGAATCCATTTACTCAAATAGTTTTCCTATCATTGTTTTCTTTGAGTTCCAGAATATTCTGCAGGTTATGTACAGCTCATTATTTTACTGGCAAAGCTATTACCTGCCAGCTGGCTGAAAATTTTTAATGTAAATAGAACCATTACTCTCAGTACTGTAAATTAACACACAGCTGCATTTTGCCGTGTAATACAGAAGGTACCCAAGGCTTTTCTTCACTTAGCTCTCTTCTTTAGGGCATCTACAATTGAACTGCAAACACTTTGCTCCTCAGATCCAAACATTTGCAATTATCTTCCCACCCCAACAACTCTCTCCTTTGCATCTCATCTTTAGTCTTACTACTTTAATACTACCAAAGAACACAAGCTGTAGAGGTCTGAACAACCAGAGTAACCACGTGTATTCACAAGAATGTACAGAAAGGGAAAATATCAGAGAAAGGAAAAAACCTGGACAAATAAGGCTGATCTTCAAAACTTGTGTGTTAATGTCTCTCAAGATCATTTAGGGCATACAACCCTCCTCTTAGCACCCAAACTACCTAAAGAAAGTTGCCCTGAGCTTAATGATATAGTAAATATAATTATGGAAAAGCTGCTCTTGTACAGAAGTTTAAAAACTCAATTCTGGAATGTGGTCAGTATTCCTAACTCTTTTTTTTTTTTTCTTCTTCTTACCATCTCCTTCTGCTAACATATACTGCCTCTGGGAGGTCTTTTTTTCAACTGAGAAATGACAGACACATTGATAGTCATTGAAGAAACAACAGACATTCTCTGTTCTCAAGATGACAGCACAACAAGCTGGAGAGACACCAGTGAAATGTTGATGTGTCAAGACAACTTGGTTACCTACAAGAGAGGAAGGAGGGCAGTGGACAGTCAAGGGAAAGAGAAAAAACAAACTCCTAGAAGTGGCCTGGAGGCAATGGTCTTAGACAGGAAATATAGGCTGAGGTGGTGGAGTATGGTCTGCAAATAATTTTATACCAGAATAAAAAAGCAGTTTCTGCTTCTCTCCTCTGCCTACGGCAAAGACACCTTCAAGCGAGTTCTGTTTGTGATCTATTAATTATGAAGGCTCAAACACTACAGGTATGTTCGTGTTGGTAAGGCTGATCCATCAGGCATGTCAAGGGTGGCCACTGTGGTCCAGCTCTGACTCTGCACTGAGGTTCTTATTATGCTACCTCTAGTTGCGTTGCCTGCCATGCACTGGGTACTCAGCCAATAACTCAGAAGAAAAACTCAGTAACACTGTAAGAATTCATTGCATTCTAGAATGTAGAATCATAGAATTACCCAGGTTGGAAAAGACCTTGAAGATCAAGTCCAACTGCAGCCTAACCAGTACCCTAACTCTAAAAACCCTACACTAAATCATATCCCTGAGTACCACATCCAAATGGCTCTTAAACACAAGCAGGGATGTTGATAAATGTAGCTAGATTAAGCTTTATAGCACTGTTGACTTCCCTCCAGTGGACAAAATTACCATACCACAGATCAGAGAAACACACAGCAAAAGCAAAGACATTCCTTTCAAATGAACACAGATTAGTGGCCAAAAAAAAAAGCCCAAGAGTTTGCACACATGAAAACAGAGAAGTCTAAATATTGTTCTGGAGTTTTTGCAAATGTGTACACAAAAGAGCAAAGCCATTTCTGCAGGAACAGAACATGTCAAAGAATGCAGGCTATTTTTACAGAAATATATTGTCTTGTACAGTTGAAAAGAATCAGAAGGACAAAACCTCATGCGTACAAGCTGGAGTGTTATTTTAAACATTTCTGATTTAAATTTGATGTGTAAATTAAGATGTAGGTTTGAACACTTGAGAAGAAGAAATGGAAAGATTTAAAAGTAAAAACTGAAACCAGATTAGAGAGACTTTCATTTCCTGAGCAGGTCAGAGATGCTCTGTGAAATGCAGGTTTTACTCTACAGTGAAAATTTTAAGTATTCAGCATGTTAACCAAAATAAAGTAACGTTCAATCAAGATGCTTTATTTCTACTGTCTCTGTTTGGCATGGAATGATTTGCGTGAGCAAATGGTGCAGATCAAGAATTTTACAGAGCAGAACATCACTTCTAAACAATGAATCTTAACCTAATTTTAAATTCCTATTTGCTAGCAGTGCAAAAACTACGGCAATGACAGATTACAATTTGACCTAAAAATCTTTAATAATGCTGTGCTTACTATCAATCTCTTTCAAGTTACTTTGAATTCAAAGGCAGCAAGAGTCAATTAGAAAGCAATATGAAAAAGCTTAAAATAATTATTATCAAAACCTGAAGAATCTATTATAGACCTTATTTTGCAGTACTACTTGGCAACTCTCATGAAACCTGAAATGTAAGGTACTAGTAAAGCTTAGTGGTCAGATATTATTAACCTGATGATGTTGTGAGAACTTACAACATTCTGCTTTTTGCATTAAAAATCTGGAGGCAAAAATCAATGGCTGCCAAGGAAGCTGTAACTTATCTGCATATGACAATTACAGGAACAAACCCAGAAAAGTAATGAAATGCCTTTCTTACACTTTTGCAGAAGTAGCTGAAAAGATACATTCCAAGTCTCCTTCAGACCTTAAGCAGAACAAGCCAACAACATTTGCAGAGACGAGAGGACTGGATCCAGACACATGACTATTAAAAAAAAAGCTTGGCAAAACAAAATTTGTACAGAACTCTTATGAATATGAAGATCATCTGACACGTTACGTATTATCCCTTCCTGCTTTCCAACTGCAGGCCTAGATCTGCCAGCATGCCCAGTTCACAATGGTTGTGTCCTCATTCACTACAGTATACAGCAATAATATACACTGCAGTACTACGCTATTGTGTCTGTGTTAGCCTTGTGCTCATACAATTTATCATCATTAGCTATGAAAGCTTTACCTAGAGAAAGCAAACCTGCCCAAGATTTGATAAGTACAAATCTTGAACCATGAATATCCGAGAAAAAAAAAACAAAACATGCCCTCATTCTTTAACTCTCTGGGCTTCCCAAATTGAAATTATCTAATTTTCCAGGGTGCTCACTTCTCAATTCCTGTTGAAGGAAATGAGTACTGTGAAGGACAAGACCTCCGCAGGCCATTCCTTCCCACATTCATTTCCAGTTTCTTTGAACACATGCCTTCACCTGCCTGGCCCTCCACTTCTCCAGCTGAAACACTACATTCCAACATCTATTTATGTTCCATTTTTCCCCTCATAAATTATGATAATTCCTGAACTGACATACTTGGCACCTGCGAGACGTTTACCTTGCTAGTCAGACAATACCACAACACAGCAATACAAGATAAGCTTCTCCTAAACAAAATATGACTTACTTGCAAAAAGGTATAAGCACTTGATGTTTGAAGACATGGGAGTTAAACAACAGAGTCACCTAACATAATCTTATTTACATGCTGCATTTCTGCTCTACAGTAAACACATCTGTCTCCCTTGGTACTTACTCTCTGGGGACCAAATTTCAATGTCTGTTGCTTGCAGTCAATATACATTTCATGAAGACACATCAATACCAAATACAAAATTAGCCTATGATCTTTAACTTGATCTTCATGCTAATCAAATATAGTTCAGATATGTTTAGATATGTTTAGGTATGTTTAGATAAGGCACGCCTTTGGATCTTAGTTTAGACAGACCCAAATTCCACAGACCCAAATTCCACAATCCTGGAACTACAGCTGCATTCCACTCTTTCAGCCTTCACATTGTCATTGCTGCAAAACCTATTATTATACTCTGACATGCTTTTTATTTGTTTAGTCTTTCTTAACTGCTTGTCTTAAACTTCCAGGTTCAATCTAGCTCTAGCCACGTAAGGTAATATCTCATGCAAAAACATTGGAAAGCACACGACAGTTACTTGAAAGAAAATATACAAGTATTTCATTGTTCCTCCAAGCAAAGCTTGTTCTGGAACAGAAAGAAAACTTATTCTTTGTTCCTTGAAAACCTTGGCCCTTCTTCCTATCATCTCTTTCAAATTTCATGCCTTCGGGCAGCAAACATTCAATTTTTCACCAAACCATTTTCTCAAATCTGCCCATAACACTCACATCTGTCACAAGCTTTTTCTCTGCTCCTTTGAGTGTTTCTGCAACTCCCACGCTCTTGGCAAGAACTTATTCCAGGTACAAATCCAACACACTCCTCTATTCATCATCTGGGATGTAAAATTAAATTTCTTTCTTCAAAGTTGCTGCCCTAAGCTCTGGGTGCTTACTTTCCTAATATGAGGAACTATAGCTTTTTTACTGTTGCTTTCATTTCCACATCTTTGGATTGAGGATTCATAACGAAGCTGGATCTGTAGTTGCACACTCCAGCCAACAGAACACTAAGATCCAAAGTTTGGAACCTGAAAGATTCTTGACAGGTGCTCCCCACCTCCCTGTTTGTTCACAGACTCTCTCTCAGCATGAAAACTACTTCTCCAAAGAAGCGTTGATTTATTGCATCAAAGAAAATGGAGGATTTCAGATCATATCTCATGTACGTCAACAGACATGAAGCCCTTAAAAAGAATATGCAACATCAAGTCTTGATCACGTTTCAGAGGTGCTAAGTTACATCTGTTACAAATCCTGATTCTAGGATGATGTCAATCTTTTCCACTAATAGATTATAGAATCACAGAATTACATAGGTTGGAAGGGACCTCTGGAGACCAATCCAGACCAATCCCCTGCTAAAGCAAGTTCCCTACAGCATGTTATGCAGCAAAGCATCCAGGTGGGTACTGAATATCTCCAGAGAAGGAGATGCCACAACCTCTCTGGGCAGCCTGTTCCAGTGCTCTATCATCTGCAAAGCAAAGCTTCCTGTGCACCAATTTGTGCCCCTTGCCCACTGTCCTATCACTGAGTACCACCAAAAAGAGCTGAGCCCCATCCACTTGACACCTGCCCTGCAGACATTTATAAGCATTCATTAGATTCCCCTCGATCTCCTCTTCTCTAGGCTGAACAGACCCAGGTCTCTCAGACTTTCCTCATAATGGACATGATCCCGGCACCTCATCATCATTGTAGCCCTCAGCTGGACTCCCTCCAGCAGTTCCCTGTCCAGAACTGGACACAATACTCCACGTTATTTGGTGAACTTGACAGTTTGGAGTTCAACACATGGAAAAATCAGAAAAATCCTGTTGCCAGAGACAGAGATGAGGATCTACTCACTCACCCTGCTTGCATTTTCTACTGTGCTCATCTAAGTCATTGTTTCTGCCGTAATTCCTTTTGTGATAACTCTGTACCTCCAGGGAGCGTATCATCATGCAGCTGCACTCCAAGGCATATGCTCCGCTGAAGCAAATAAACACAACTAAAGGTTAATTCTGTATTCTGTTATTCCCACAAGCAGGACCTCTGAAGTACAGAGGACTCTAAGTTAAATTATCCATAAAAGCTGCACAGCTTTAGGCAGCCATATATTAACAGGAGTCAGAAGTTCTCACTTTTCAGCCGTTTACACTGATAATTGTATTTCACATATGCTTTTGAAGAGACACCCACTCTTACCTTCTCAGATGTGGGAGGCTTGCCTTGATGTGAAATGTAAGAAAGGCTGAAACAAGAAAACTTTGAGTATAACTTATGACTTAATGAACAATGAAGAATCACTTCAGAATTTTTACCTAATTTAGTCATCACACTAAATTACCTTTGCAGAACTTGAAAGAAATTGAGCCAGATTTAAGAACTGGAGGTTTAAGAATAGCAGAGCTCACAGAAAGAAGAGGAAAATATCAAGGCACTTAATGCTGGACTAAGTAGCCAACTAGTCTGAGTACTACAGACCTCTTAATAAATTTAGAAAATGGTTATTTACTATGTTTTCCTCCATGACATATCAGTATATTTATTCAGTATTTATTTTCTGTTACATCCTACAAAACAAAATGAACACAGAGCAAGGAGAAAAAAACCCCAAAACTTACTGTCTGTATAACTATTTTTATGTTATTTTTATGTTATCTCACTCAGATATTAATTCTTTGAACCAATATACTCCCTAAAAGTTCTGACCAGAGGAAAATTGCAGGACAGAAATCAGGGCCTGTAGTTTATTCTTTTTCACCAAGCTATGAGCCATCAAGTGAGCACCCAGTCACAGATATGTTTGTAATAGAAACCTCTGCTCTGGGAGAAGAACATTTCACACTTGCTGCTGTCCTGTGGCAGAAGGAGAGGTGGGTAAACATGGGCCATCTGTGCTTGTAAAGAGAGCAACAGTTGTTCTGTGCCATTGACAGGAACCAGTATTTCAGGTGGAGCAGAGTGTTTGAAAAGCCACAAAAACTATTCAGACCCATGAAATTGTAATTTTTATGTAAAATGTAAAAAAGTAGAAGTCATTGGCATGCAGGCCTGCAGGCTCTACAAGTGCTAGATCAGCAAACTCAGCCGCCTGTGGGTTGTTTTAACTCAGAGAGTGTTTCTGTTCTCTTCCAAGTCCTTTTTTTTACTACTACCCTTGTTTATCACTTCCATATTAGGGCATATGCAACGTTCTTTCTCCAAACACGTGGGATTTTCCACAACAGATGCCAAATTCTAGTGAAAACTATTACATTACATAATTCAGTCTTTTGTACTCCTTTTACTCATTTCAAATTCCAGTTCCAAATTCCAGCTAAAAACAAGAGTTCAAAAGTCCATTTCTGTTCAACTTCAGAAGATAATTTTGAATAATGGGCTTTGTTGGGTACATTTCACATAATACTAAAACTCTTAGAAGCTTAATTTTTGAAGATTTTTCTGCTGTAAATAGTTTCTAGTATCATATTTGCATATCAAATGAAATTATACTTTGCATAACAATTAGCACTTTACCGCAATCACAAATTACCACATTAATATGCCAAAAGGCTTCCAGTCATTACTAGAAAGACACAAGCATGAAAGAAATACGAGCACTTGGAAAAGTAATGAAAGGTGTTGTTACATACTCCTCAGAAATGGTGAACAGGAACAAGAATTGTAGCTAGTCTTAATTGTCTTACATAATAACTACTCATTTCCCTACAAGAGTGCCTTTAAAATATATAGAGAGACTATATTTTTTCCTCATTAGGTGGGCTGATTTCCAACAGCACTGAGCACCTGCAAGTGTTCAGTATCTATAAAGATCAAGCTACAAGCACCCATGTTTGAAGAGACAAAGAAGAAAATGGATTTGGTTGCATTCTTTCTGCGTGAAGTTGACTGTCAGCGGTGCCTGAAGAAGAAAATAAACTTTGAATCAATGTGTGAGGAAACAGTAATTATGGCTGCTGAATCCATTAAAAATACGAGGGCTTTGTATTCTTGAATTTAAGAGTTTTAGCTAAAAAGTATCATAGGCAGCGTTAGAAGACAGCTCTTCTACTCGCCAAAAGAAATGCACTATATTTGGAAGATGAACCAATTGCTGCAAAAATGTCCCAACACTGCATCCTTTTCCATTCACTTCTGTAACAACCAGCCTTTCAGTTTTAGTGCAAGGAGAAATACTTCCAGAGGGAGTATTTCTCACCAGTACCAAGTCATTGGTGGCGGACAGAAGTTGTTTTGGTCACATAGCTTCATGTTATGAATGTGAGTAAGGATGGAACTCTTAAAACATACACAGAATTACCCAGAGATTCTCAGATAAGCCAAAGAAAGTCTGTGCTCTACACCTAGGAGTGGCAGCCTCGAGACATGACAAAGAATACCTACATAAGCATACACACCCAAGGGCTCTAGTGAAGGAAGCAACAGGCCAAGGCAGGCTCTGGCTGTATTTCCTCAGATTGGATCTCTCTGGATTGATGACATGTAACCACTTCTTCTTGGGCAGAGTATCCCATAAATGCATTTCAGATAAACACAGTCTTCTTTCTGAGCAGACTGGCAGAGCAACAAACTGCTGCTACCACATGAAAAACCTTGCTGGTGATAGTTTTATAGCATCGGTTGGAAGAATAGCTCACTGTTATATGATTTGTAAGGAAAATGTTAATCTGTAAGTTGATGACAGTACAAGCGTGTATACAAAAATCAGACCTTTTATTAGCATCAGATTTACTGCTGGATGAGCTTGCTATCTGATGTGGTTATGGCACAGCTACACCTGTGTGGCTTTTGTACAATGCCATAGGGAAATGAATACAAAATCATATTAACAGGTGAGTGGAAGTAGGTCTACTCAAACATAAAGTGCCATGAAACAGAAGAGCACTTATAGACGGTGCTAAATGAAAGAGTGTAATTTCTGCTCATAAATATCTGTGTAGAAAAAAAAAAGTGAATGCATTTTGAAATAAAGTCTCATTGGAAAAAGAACCCAAACCCCTTTGTTTGGAATGATGAGCTGGCTGACTGGGATGCCAGAGCATTTTGCACCTGTATGTCAGGCAGAATTTCTATACCAAAGAGCCTCTAACTATACAGGGCTCCCCTTCAAGAGAAGGATTATAGGAAATATGGAGCTGTAGCAAGATTAAAAGCAGACAGGGTGAAGACTTCTACACTTGTCTTTTATTCCTCTGCTTCTAGAGAGCTCAGTAGGTCCAAATGTATTTTGAGTAAGCCAGATTTTCTCTCTGCTTACCAAACCTCAAGAGCATTTTGTTATTACTGCAAACAACATTTAGACTTACAGAATTCCACAAAATCAGAATTCTCTATGCACAACAAAGGAATGCCATTAGCATCAACAATGGGAGACTAACCATCTTGTCCCTATTTAAAAGGGCTCTTGTGCTCACATATGCAGCAAAACGTTTATAAAACGTTTGATGTGCCAAAAATAAATAAATAAATAATCTACTCTCCTGTGCCTAATTGCCCCAAGGTATTGCAAATTTAAATAGTAAGTTAATCAAGCTTACTAAATAATACATAAGACCAGGCGCTGCTCTACTTCTCTATGCAGTTTCACTACAGGGACTACACCGCATATACAATATAAGAAGCTGTAGTGCGTAGCTCCTACATGGGAACATTCGCTTCCACAAAGGTGTGAATAGGATTAGGATTGTTCAGCCTGAAGAAGAGGAGGCTCAGGGGAGACCTTATAGCTCTCTATAACTTCCTGAAGGGAGGCTGTAGTGAGCTGGGGGTTGGCCTCTTCTCTCGTGTAATCAGTGATAGAACTAGAGGGAATGGTTTTAAGCTGTGGTAGGGGAGATTCAGGCTGGACATTAGGAAGTATTACTTCTCGGAAAGGGTGGTCAGGCACTGGAATGCACTGCCCAGGGAGGTGGTGGAGTCACCGACCATGGGAGTATTCAAGAAACGTTTGGATGTTGTGTTGAGGAATATGATTTAGCTGGGAAGTATTGGTGATGGTTGGACTAGATGATCTTCTAGGTCTTTTCCAACCTTGATAATTCTGTGATTCTGTGATCCTTCCCTGAAGGCATCACCCTGTGAGAAAGCAGCACTGGGGGAGCACCAAACCCCACTCACACCACAGCCCGAGCACGCCCACTCCTCCAGCACTCTACCAAGTGGAGGTGCAGCTGCTGAACGTTTTAAGAAGAAAAAAACCAACAGCGATAACAAAAAACCACCGGGCTTATAAGTAAAATTGCGATGGGAACCTTAATATATGTTGGCACCACAGCCACACCCCCAGCTGACCCCGCGCTGCACCACCCCCAACATGGCGGCGGGCCCGGGGGTGGAGAGCGGCTCCTCCCGGCATGCCTGGAGACGGGCGGGGCGGGGCGGGAGGATGCTGCGGCCGCGGGGCGAGGCGGCGGCGGGCGGAGGATGCGGCGGTGGCGGCGGGAGCGGCAGCATCATCAGGCGGAGGATCGGGCGGCCATGCGCTGCTGTGCGGGGCCCGGGCCGCGCGGCGGGGGCGCGCTGACCACGCTGCTGCTGACAGGTCGGTCACGGCGGCGGCTCGGCGCGGAGAGCGGGCGCGGGCCCGGCTGGAGTACGAGGCGGCGGCTACGGCTCCATCGGTCTCATTCCCCCCGTGGGTCGTGCGGTTGCGGTTCGCACCGTTGCGGTCTGCCCGCGCTGCACAGCCCGGGGAGGTTTGGCGCAGAGGCGTTGTGCGGTCGGGTGGCTCCGTGCCGGGAGCGGGGCCGCTGCCTCCCCGGGCTGGGCCGGGCGCTCGGTCCCCTCCTGCCCCGTGCACGGAGCGGCTTTTCACGTCCCGGCCCGCCTGTAGGAGCGCTTAGTGCTGCTGTGGCGGCACTGGGGCTGCAGAGCTTTCCCTTTCTCTCCCTCGTCGTGTAAATAACGTCTATCACGTCATGTTTCGGGCTCGCACCCGCAGGGTTCTGCAGAGTGAAAGGCTTCCAGCTGCTCCTGCTCACCCGCAGCCAGCAGTGCTGGCAGGGCTCTACTGCAGCCCCAGGGCAGCAAAATGTGCTGCTCGTTTGTTTCTCCAGGTTGTTTTGAGATGTGAGGTGTATCATCTGAAAAACAACGGTGTGTTTTATATCTTCTTGAATAACGTCTGAATAAACATCCAATACCTTGGCCGTACTTGTCATAGGGTGCTGACAGCAGGTGTGTCATGAGGCAGAGGAGGTATTACAGATGCAATTAGCACGTAAGCGGTAGCTGTTCAGTGTGAGGATAAAACTCTGAATCTCTTGGGTACAAGGTACCGCAAGATGCTGCTTTCTCCTAATGTGGAAATTCGTCCTGCCTCTCCTGTCTCCCTCTACAGAGCACAGCTGTGGCATAGCAACCAGGGGAAAACTATGGCAGTCCTGAGGTGAACTCTCTGTCAGCCAAGATAATAAGTCTAAAAAGGCTCTACTGAGATGAGCTTCTGGAAGCTGAATTGTGAGCTTAATCCAGGCTCACCAGGAAAGGAAGAAGTTTTGAGGACTTCTTTAGGGTTAACTTCTCCACTTCAGACTTTAAGTTCAAACTGCAGAATAGGTTGCTCGAGAGGAATACAGAAAAGGAAATGTGAACAGTATTGTTTTTGTCAGTGATACGTATATAGCCTTTTGTCTTCAGTAGGATAGGATTTTGCACTGTGTCTTTGGACTGAATTCAGCTACCACACAGACTCTTGCAGTTCAAATGGTATAAACTGTCCCAAGTGCTAGCTTGGTTTTTATTTTTTATTCTCGTATTCCCCTGTAAGCAAAAGAAGTAACATTGTTTTCATCATAGCATAAAAAATCTTCCTCTTCGTTTCTGTTAAGTAGATGCTGTAGTACTGCAGCACTGCTTAGGGGCAAAATATGCCTTACAGACAAAAACTGAACGTGGGAAGAGCCACAAAACCTGTGATTAGATTTGAGCTCTTTTACCAATAGAGATCAGGTTTTCCTGTTTCTCTTGTAGCACTTGACTACAGAAAAAACCTGACTTCTGTTTTCTGTGCTTGTCGAATATCTATGAATTATATACTCGGACTTTTTGAAGGAGGTACTTTGCTGCCAGAAGTCCAAGTTGTTGGTCACATTGTCTTGACTTCTTCCCTCCCCCATGGAACATTAACTCAAAATTCAGGGATTTCAAGAGATTTTAAGGGTTCAAAGAGTGATTCCAGAGTCTCACATGTGATCCCAAGTACTGCACTTAGATTGCAGGATCTGACTCTCAAACAGTAGCTGATGATCATCCACTGCTAAGAAAAAATGGGTCTTGACATTGTTGGAAGTGACAGTTAAGGTTAAGCTTTTCTAATACAAATTAGACAGTTCTTTACTGTGTCTTTTTCTCTGACAGTAGAAGTTGATGTGAGAAAAATACAGGTGCTCTACCATGCTAGAGTTTGGCAGGTCAGTGAATTGTCCCCGTGCTCTGCTTGTAAAGGATGAATGATTAGCAAGAAGTTAGTTGAATGAGGTGGCTATTTTGCTGTTGCCTTGTATTTCTTGAGTGAAATATCAGTTGTCTGTGCGCATGGTGATCCTGGAATCTGTTCTGAGTCAGTAATGGATCAGAAGATCAACTGAGTCATGTTGTTCTTTCCCTATGAACATGGTCAAAGTAAAGTAGGAGCTTACTGGTTCTCACTTCAAAAGCTGTGATTATGTAGTCACATGAAGCTGCCAGAAAGTCCTTTCCTGCCCTTCCATGGTGAGTCTTTTTCAGTACTTCCCTTCTGGGCACTAAATCACTTGTACAGTGCCACTGAATTGGGTCATCTGGCTAAGAACGAATCCACACACAAGCAAAAATTGTTCTTTGTAGTGTGTTTACTGTGCAGGATCAGTATGGGGTCATTTGAATTGGTGTGTGTGTGCTGTGTGGCCAAGATTGAGCTGGGATTCCCCTCCTTCAGCTGGGCTGCTAGGAAATGATGGTTTGAAAGCCCTGTGAAGTCACAGGCAATTGGAACAAAGATTCAGGGCTGAATCCCTGCTCTGTAAGGACAAATAAAGATTTCTTCCTCATACAGGGCTCTGAGTATCAGCTAGTCAAGATGATGCCTGTTAAGTCTTTGTACTGTTCTGGAGCAGATCTATAAATCAAATCTGTTGTCAGGAAGTATTTGCTTGGATAAATAATTGTAGAAGGGAAGAGTCATTCCATTAGTATGCTTTTCATTACAGAAGGGCATTACTTATGGGTAGTACAGTTTAGGAGATGTCTTAGAAATCCCAAAGCCAGACTACAAGAAGTTAGGAATTTATCTTCTAGATGTAAATTATAGTACGTAAAGAAAGTCCTATTTTTGTTCATGTTGTATTTATACTTGGTTAAGAGTTTTGTACAGAGCTCCAGACATTAGTCACCGTGATAAAACCTTCTCTTTAGAAGAGAGGTTGTTAACAATCAAACTGAGAAGAACAAACTTCTGAAGTAGACAAGAATATATAGTTTGCTGCCACTTTTGGACTCTTCTGGAGTAGATCTTGATGAGTTAACATAATGTCTTGGGATGAACATGCTTTCATTGCTGAATAACCAATATCTGTGACACTGCTGTTTTAGTACTGAAGAAGGAACTCAGGTCTGGTAACTGTTTAATTGTAATACCTAATAATAATACTGGTAAAAATAGGGCAACTTTCCATGTCCATCAGTTCATGACTGTAGCTACATTTGACAATTCCCTCCAGCGAAATAGTAGAGACTCTGCCTAAATGTTGTTACAATTAAAACACGAACAATCAAAATGTCTTTTTCATGCAGATTATTTTTAGTGGTTGTCTAAGCCATGAAGATGGGAAGTTAGACACAACCAAGAAGTGAGTAGGAATCACATCTTGAAATGTGCAGATGTTATGGTCATGAATGGATGGAACAGGTAGATAACCATTACCCACTGAACACAGATAATCATAGGAATGTTTATAGGGATGGAACTATTGAGAAGGGGGAAATGCAGGGTTTTGAGAGGTGAAGCTGGACTCTGCATTAGTAGTGGGAGAGACTGAGGAGAGATCTTTGCTGAGAAAGCAGTGGGGAGGACAGGGAGCAGTGCGGAATGGTGGGCAAATGTAGAGGGCAGTACAGCAGTGGGGGAGCTGAATTGGTCTGTGGTAGTCAAGCCCACTTTGGATTGTGATGTGGGCAGAACTTGCTGGGGACATTTTCTCTGGTTAACATTCTGCTGTTAAATATTCATATTTAAAACCTTCATGTAAGACCTATGCAAATACAATTAAGAAAGGAGGACCCGGTAGATCAAGACTCATGCATGGAGCTGTCGGTTGCTCCTGTGTGTGTCTTGGCAGCTGGTAACATGTAGCAAACTGAAGAGCCTGACCCCATTAACCTTGTACTCACACTGAGAAGAAGCTGATCACATTATCTCTGGAGTTTCTCTTCAATAAAAATGAGTATGAACCCCTGCACTCTGTAGCATAAGGCCTCTTTCGTTGTCCTTTAATCACATTCACAGATGTTCCCTGAGCTTTCTTCATGTTGTCACTGTGCCGCTTGAAGGCTCCGTGTAAATACCAGACACAGCATTTGAACGGTGATGGTATCTGTGTCAAACACAACAAGAAAATCTCCCTGCTCCTCCTATATGCACTTGTTTATGTAACGGCTGTTCTAAGCAGCAATCTACTGAAAGCTTCTGTTCAACCAGCTTCTGTCATTACCTGCCACATCTCCCTAGTTTCTGTCATCAGAGTTCAGGATCCTCAAATTGCATGCTCTGTAATGTAAGTATGGCATGCATTCTTTGTTCCTAGGTATGCATTTGCTTTTTATGCTATTGAAGAGCACATCAGCAATCACCTTAAACCTGCCAAACAGCTCTGTGTTCTGTGTAGAGCCTTGTCATTTCCAGTACTTATTAAACTCCCCGCCTTTGCTTTTATCTGCCAATTGTAGCAGTATATACATATATTCAGGTCATTTAAACATTCCAATAGCATAAGACCAGTGCCAGAACATTGTGAGACGTAACAGAAATTTGATATACCAAATGAATTATCCATCAGACCGGTTCTCTTGCTTGAGATTGCTGTTCCTTATAGTGAAAACTGTTGAATGGGCAGTATGTCCCATTTCACACCCGCCATTTAAAATCAAATAGATGGTGCTATATATATATGTATATAAAACACCACCTATATGTTCATGTACATATATATATAAACAGAATTTAGAAATACTACTGTACTGGAGTGGTTATTTCAGTACATATGGGGGTGTTGTTGCACTGTAACCTCTACTAAATGTAGGTATTTGTGGTAGATTAGCATTAACAAATGTCTCATCCATGTGTATAGATTCGATGTCTGTGTATCCTGACTGCTTGTTGAAGGTCTGTTGACCTCCTAAATGCGATGCGATGTCAGTAAGGTAATAGCTGCCTGGTGTAGCTACACCAGCAGAAGTTTCCTCTGTTTTTTAAGCTTCTAGTATAAATGATAGTTACATATTTAGAATGCACGTTTGTCAACAAAGATGTATCTGAGACAAAGTACTGCTACTTGTTTCCGACACAGCTATTTCTATATGCACCTTAAGATGTTAGTCTGATAACAGCTTCTGGCTGCAGTTTGTATTCCTGAAGTTTGTCAAAAGAAGCACTATTTATTAGGGCCATTCTCCCCTTCCTAGCATCTCACTTGCAGTTCCCTTTATCTGCGCTTTCAGTTGGCATGTAACTATACAAACAGCTGATGCATCATTCATCACAGAGGAAGGGGAACAAAAGAACAAGAAGCTGGAGGTGAAGAAGGAGCTTCTTGAGGCAGTTCTGCTGCAGCTGAAGCAGAGCTCTACAGCTGCTTTCACTCTCCTTTATGCTTTGCTCCTCACCACGTTTAAACCTCGTGCCTTCAGCTGTTCTGATTGGAACACTTCAGGCAGTTCTCTGGCTGTATGGGATGAAGATAACTACTTTTTGACTGGTTCTTTTCTCAGCATCAATTATTGGTTATGCTGCAGGGCAAGATGTTGTTGATGTCCTATGAGGACAGGCTGAGGGAGTTGGGTTTGTTCAGCTTAGAGAAGAGAAGGTTGCGGGGTGACCTCATTGCAGCCTTTCGATACCTGAAGGGAACTTACACCAAGGAGGGGAGTAAACTCTTCGAAAGGGCTGACAATAGCAGGACTAGGGGAAATGGTTTTAAGTTAAAAGAGGGAAGATTTAGGTTGGATGTTAGGGGGAAGTTCTTCACTAGGAGAGTGGTTAGGCCCTGGAACAGGCTGCCCAGGGAGGTTGTGGATGCCCCGTCCTTGGAGGTGTTCAAGACCAGGTTGGACGGGGCCCTGGGCAACCTGATCTAGTAAAGGTGTATGTTTGGTGGCCCTGCCAGGCAGGGGGGTTGGAACTACATGATCCTTGAGGTCCCTTCCAACCCGGGTCATTCTGTGATTCTGAGATTCATTCTGTGATTCTGTGTTCAGTCACATGTGCCAGTATCTTCATTTAAACAAATCTGTGCTCTTGGTTATGTTACTTTCCCTGTTTTGGTCCTAATATATTATGCTGGTGAAAGTAACTTTCAGCATGTCTTAGTCTGTAAATGAGATTTTACCAGTGCAAATATATTTATCACAGAATGTGCCTCATTGTGTTTCCTACCAGCGTAATCATGTCCACAGAAGCTTCTACAGATGCTTAAGGATTTAGTGCACATTTATTGCAGTTATTTGGAGAATGAATGTAAAAATGTGATCATTGGGAATAATATTATATACTGATAAATATTTGTGTCAAACACCATCGTTTTGCTACCTCAGATTCCTAAGGTCTGACTAAATACAAAGCCAGGTGGAGAAGATCCCATCTGATATTTAATTTCTGGAAGTCTGTTGATTTGACTAATTTTTTGTTTGTTTGTTTGTTTTATTCTGAAAAGCTTTTTTGTTAAGCTCTGCTGATGGCAGTAATGGAACAGTTAACTGGAAGACTAAGCAAGCCAACAGTTATATTATCAGCAGAATAAAGGCTGTTGAGAAGAATGGTGAGTTTAGGTCATAAATTTAAACCCCGTGTTGGTTCAGTCAAATATGCTTTTAATATTACTCTTGCTTTTTCAGTCATGTCCTTGTTTTAGGAATAAGGTGCTATTTCAAGGTAAGTAATCTGGAAGATTTTGCATTTCTTCAGTCTTTGAAGCATTTGTAGACCTGTGTGTCTATGTGAGTTCTCCCCAACTTTTCCTGTTGCAGCTGGAGCTTTGCTTGAAATAATGGCTGTGTGTACACCTAATATTGCGTATTATTGCTGCTGTTTGCTTGGAAATATCTCTGTCGTTTGCTTAATACAGTAACTTCTCGGAAACAATTAAAAAGAATCCCTGTGTACACATACCTAAAAAAACTATTTTATAGTAGGTATATGTAGGTATACATAGAATGACTGTAGCTATGGTATACTAGCTGGAAAGGGCCTGTTGTTGATGTATTAACTTCCCATCCAGGTAGGCAGTCTAAATTGGCCCCTAAATCAAGGTATTTTTAGGATTTCTGCTAAAAAGGCAATGGGGGAAAGAGCTCAATGAAATTTACAAAGGAAGTGTGTGGTTATTTATTTATTCTTCCCCTGAAAATCATCAATATCCAGACTGTAACAAACGTGGTGAATCTTCTGACATTTCTGTGGGCTAGAGACACCTGTATCCGATGTACAAGCTCTGTAGGTGGCTGTTAACAGCTTCTGGACTGGAGGCTGATAAAATCCTACCTGATTTCCTGGCTGTGCCTGTGCTCAAGATCTCCACAAGAAGAACAGCTGGGGCAGTTTCCCTACATGGTTCAAAGAAGACGATGTACATTTTCCAACCTTTCATTCCCAATTTATCTACTATCTTTTTTCCTCATCTTCAGAACTTCTGACCTTTCTGTGTAGATCTGAGGGATTGAGAAAGAAGAAAGAAGAACAATAACAATGCTGTTGTGAAAGCTAGTACTGTCTATTTTATTTATTTATTTATTTATTTTCCTGTTAGAGAACTGTTGTGATCCCACATAGTGAAAAAAAAATTGATTTCTCTTCTGTAGTTTTATTGAATTCATTCAGAATCCTCAAAATTTGCCCAGCCAACACATGCTCGGCAGTTTCTGTATGAGATAAGCATCTAGAGATTGCTTTGTGTGTTCAAGCTTCATCCCTGGCTCACTTAGGATGATTACACATTCCTCTTCAGTCTCAGGCAATCTTAAGAAATTAATTGTGGGTTTTAAAAGCCTCTGGAGAAAATAGCATTTCACATGTTTCATTATTGGAGAGCTGTGATTACTGTTGTAAGCTGAAGACACATCAGGTCCCTTCTGATTCTGAACGAAGTTCACTGGGGAAAGAAAGGTGAGCTTCCCTGACAGACAGGGAGGGCAAGAACTTTGTAATTCTTAACCTCCAGAGTCATGTCATTACGCTGTGTCTGTCACTGTAAGATGTATTTATTTTTTTCCTTCAAAGAACCATTATTTTCATGCCTATATCAGTGATCCTAGTGAGAAGCCTTAGTTGTATGTTTACCTTAGCAGGAGAGAATGTCTCATTGCTAGGGATGTGTGAGTGTTTAGTGGTGGCAATAGATTTCTCAGCAGCTATAAGAAATAGATTGTTCAGATCAGCAACTTCTATAACTTCTGGTTCTGTTAACTTCGTTCTTTTCTAAACCTATAATTTATAGAGAAGATATACATTGTTTTTTCTCTGTTCTTCCTGTTTGAAACTGATCTTCACTGAAGAGTCCAAGAACCAGAATTGGGAAAAAAAAAATAAATATATATATATATATATATATAGAGAGAGAGAGAGAGAGAGAGAGAGAGAGAGAGAGAGAGAGAGATTTAACATATTTTCAACCAGCCACTGTATTTTTCTCAGCTTTTCTGCTCTGTGAAGAATCTCACAGGGACCCTTCCAGCTTTTGTTGAAGATATTTTGAAGGCATTTAAGGTTTTCTTGCTCTATTTATGGCTTATTCACAGAAGCAAACGCAGAAGTGCTTGGGATCATTAATTTTGCAAATCAAAACTTAATACTTAAGTCTAAATAACTAAAATTACGATAGCTGGTTTATCAACAAAAAATTTATTATGAACTAAATTTAAATTCCAAGGTCTAATTTAATTATTTTCTTTAAGATAAAATCTTACTGCCAATCCTATTCAGTACTGCCGCAAAAGGAACTTCTAAAACTGAGAAAGAACAACTTCAATAAGCAGATCATTACACAGATAAATAAGGGATCATGAGCATGGCTGATAATTTTCCAACCAGTTTTGGATAAATTAGTAGGAAAACAGCTGGTTTTTACTTCAAGCTAGGCATCTAACGCTTCCTAACAGTAAAACGATCCTGACATCGATCTTTAGAATTCATTATTTATGGTGTCTTACTGAGGCAGTGATGTTTAATGGAAATTTTCTAGCTGCGGAATTTGATCAACAGTGTATCGAGAGGTTGAGATGATTAAATTCCAGATATCAGTTTGTATGCAACTAAATGTAGAGCTCTACAGTACAGATGTTTTCTCTCCTCTTGGCTGTACCGAGTGGAGATCTAGAGAGAGCACTGAGGAATCCAGGACATGATTCATCTCATTTTACAAGAGAAATCAAATTAATCAACCCCTCGAAGCGTCTGTTTCTCTTCACTGACTATAAAAGGAGCCTGGCTGACTCAGTGGTGGATGTTGTTTCTGTAGGCATCTAAAATTAGGTGAGATAGATTCCACAAGGAGTACGTGGTACGAGGGGTGGAATGTCTGTGATTAATTCCTAATTAGTAGTGATTCTTTTAAGTGGATCTCAAATGAGAAGATTGGCATAATGATGAGTCTGAGGAAATTTTAGCAGGTTTAGAAAATTGAGCTTGATACGAACTTCTGGCATTTCTTGCTCATTAACCCAAGCGTTGAAATTAGCTCTTTTATCTACTAGGAGCTGTGAGTTTGTTTCGGCAACTCCAAAATCTCTTTGAGGATTGCTCTTCCATAATGCGGTATTGCCACGCTGTATGGCCTCCAGACGTAACTTCTCCTAAAGTTTCTTTCAATTAGCAAGCAAGGCAGGCACTGCGTATCTCTGTGTATGTGGCTTATCTTTATTTACCACTTGTGTAATGCTCATTTAATGTACAAAATTTATCACAGTGATTGATTCTTGCAGGTCAGTGACTTGAATAATAACATGAATACAGGATACAACCTAAAATCAGTCCTGTTAAAATACAGTGAGATATCTGTTAGATCAGTATTCTCCATCTACCCTTGAAATTGGAACTTGCCAATCAGGTGCATTTTATACATTTCATGTGTCATTTCTAGTTTATTAAAATATACCTAAGTAGGTATACTTTCATCATCTGAGTTTGTAATTGCACATAAACAGCATATTGTTCTAAAATGAGTTTCCTTCAGTTTTTTAGCTTTAAATCCTGTAAGATGTGGCTTTGGTTTTTTGTTTGCTTATTTGCAGTCGGTGTCACCTGATTGACCTATAATTACTAATGCCATTTTCCATACAAGCGTAACATCTTCAGGTATGAGCTCTCTAAACAGATGTTTGTATGTAGGATATTTGACCCTTCTGGTGCAAGAAAGTCTGACTGTAAGGACTTGTATAAATCCTTATCTGAAGCGAATTGCTTTGCTTTGCTCCTTTCTGCCCCAGAACTGAAAAATCTGCCATTTTTGTTTAGAGAGGAATGTGTGCCATTTATTGCAAAGATTCCTCTGAATTCCTCGTATTCCTTACTTGTATAACATTAAGGAAATGTGATTGTATCACTCGTTTAATGTGCTTTTATTTATGTAATATTTCAAATAAACCAGCTATAAAAATTACAGTGGGCTCCCTCTGTTTTTTTCCTTGTAATAAAAATCAATAGGTTGTGCTACTTACAAAATCCTAATGCCGCCAGTTTTGCTTATTACAACTTTGGAAGGGATCTTGTGGGGGAAAGGGAGAATTTGCTCTGCATTCTGTTCTTAAATCCATGCAACCTTTTAAAAAACTTATTAACAGGTATCTAATACTTGTTGCTTTCCTTTTCCCAGATGCCCACGTTGCTATTGAAATGCATGCGGTATGATCTAGAGCATGTCTCATTTTTGCTTTTTTCTGTCTCTTATCTTCCCTTCTGCTTTTCAGTGTACACGATTCTGTCTAAGGTGCACTCTGATCGGAATGTATACCCTTCTGCTGGAGTTCTTTTTGTTCATGTTTTGGAGAGAGAGTACTTTAAGGGGGAATTTCCTCCTTACCCAAAGCCTGGTATGGGATGCTATGATCTTCCACATTATGTAAAAATGTTGAGAAAAGTGTTTTAAAGATTTAGATATATTTAATGTATGTTGCAGTGAAGTGTATCATGTGCAAAGGATAGGTTTTGTTTTTATTGCAATACCTTCACATGTTTTCTATTTTGTTATCAATTGTGAAACGATGCATGTACCCATGTTCTGAAAAATGAGCTTAATTTGAAAAGGCATTATAACATACACTGTATATCAGAGGTTAGGAAATATTCATTTTCTTTGCTTTCCCATGAAATACCAATTGGTGGAAGCGTAATAATCTTATGATCAAAATGCCTTTTATCTGATCAGTAGCATGGAGGCCCTTGACGAAGGGGCATTTTCATGTAGATAGCAACTCTGAGGCAAAAGATGAAGGTAAAGATGGGACTATGCAATGATTTTCTTTATTGAAAACAAAACCATTTTTTTAATTCAAACTGAGTTCTATATTTAGGCAGAGTTTAATGTTATTAGGCAGTTAGATTGCAGAGAGAGAGCTGTTATTTCTTGTCTATGTTGTTTTGACACACATCTAAGTTAAAGCCAAAGGACTGATCAATGACAGGGCGGAATATGAATAAACAAGCTTAGGAAAGGAGAAAGAGAGAACATCTTGTCCTACATCAACGAAAGGGAATGAATATATGCATAAGTTTTGTAATTACTGTTATTTTTTTTTAACAAAGTACAAACACAAGCTCTATTCCTATTTAAAAGAAATAAAAGGAGAAAAAGATTGGGCATTACTGGTTATGGGTTGATGGATTGACTTTCAAATCCCCACAGTCTGTGCCATTCTCCTGCAGCATTAGCGTGATTTCAGATAGCCTGAAATTTCTGACTGCCAGACAGGCTGTGATCATATCAGAAACTGGCTGTAAGACCAAAGCCTACTCTGTTTGCATGGTACCTATATTGATATCTGCCACTAAGGCTGTACTGTGCCACTGATATGACAGCGGCAAACCAGAATGTATCACCAAAGCTTTTGAGATTTTATTCCCCAAATCGTTTGTGATGCTGGAACTTCTATTACTGTGTCAGTAGATCACCGTGACAGCCCAAAGGAGCTGAGAGAAAGCTCGCACTGCATCTTGGTGCTGGGTTAGTGTGGCCTTCCTACAGTTCAGATCCTCTTACCCACAGCCAAATGTGGAAGAGCTGGCCTTAAAGCTAGTCACCATTTGGCAGCTCTTTGTATGTGTCCCTCAGATGAAGGTGATACTTCTCCTTCCTTCACAGGGCTTGTTTTCTTCTCTCAGTGGCAGTCTGCTGTCACCTTCAATTGCCACCATCTGACAATCTCTGCAGATGCCACCTCTTGGCTGAACTTGAGGGCATCAGTGTACATGTGTGCACACAGATGCACAATGGGTCTGCACGGCTCTGTGCCACTGAGGGTCTGCAGGTCCCCAGCCATGGCTGACTTCATCTGCAAGAGCTAAAATAAGCAGTTGAAACCAGCCATTTGGAAGAGTACCAGTAGGAACCATAAAAATTTGCTCTTGCAGTTTGATTTTAGGGGGTTTCAGAGATTGCATCAGAACTATGGGCTTCTGTAGCCACCTGTGGATGCATTTTGCTGGCGTGTTTCTTCCTCTTTTTGAATTAATTTATTATCTTAAAAAGAATAAATAAATCTACTGTCAGTCTGTTTGTGCTGAAGGTTTTTACTTCTAGATAACAGAAGCTTTCAAGCATCAGTGGTTACACGGCCGCACTTTGTGCTAAGCCCTTCCAGGCACATTCTGTCTCTGGAGTCATTGTTAAAGTAAAATGAATATTAAAAAGTAACTAAGAGACCTTTTTTCATAGAATCACCAGGCTTGGAAAAGATCTCTAAGATCCAGTGCAACCATCCACCTATCACCAGTATTTCCCACTCAACCATGTCCCTGAATACAACATCTAAGATTTTCTTGAGCTGTTCCAGGGATGGTGGCTCTGTCCTCCATCTGCGCAGCCCATTCCAGTGCCTGACCGCTCTTTTGGAGAAGCTGTTCTTCCTAATGTCCAGCCTGATTTTCCTCTGGTGTGACTTGAGGCCATTCCCTCTAGTCCTATTGCTGGTTACATGGGAGATGAGGCTGCTTTCAGGCAGCTGTAGAGAGCAATGAGTTCTCCCGAGTCTCCTCCAGACTGAACAACCCAGCTCCCTCAGCCACTCCCCCATCAGAATTGTGCTCCAGACCCCTCAAGAACCCCATTGCCCTTCTCTGAATGCACTCCAGGGCCTCCATGTGTTTCTGGTAGTGAGAGACCCAAATCTGAACACGATACTTGGGATGTGGCCTCACCAGCACTGAGTACAGAGGTAGAATTTTGGGAGTTAAAGGACTGAGACCTTTGTGCTTTTGTCAGTAGGGAGGTTAGATGATTTGATCCCACGTGAAACTGAAAAATCTGACCCAGTAGCTCTGAGCTAGCCGAAAGTCTAGGAAGTACAGGAGCGTTCATCTTTGTAGCTGGTTATGTTTTTAGATATGAATTTCTTGATGCTTACAAGTATTGAGCAAGAAACCAAATACTTCTGATGTATTAAAGATTAGCAATTTTTTTTTCTCTCTTTGAACGTGTTTGGAAGACATAGATGGAAGTCAGAATAAGATTTTTCTAATTGAAATATCAAAATCAATGCATATCACATTTTGTTGTAAATATTCTAATATTCCTTTTCCTATCTAGGTGAAATAAGCAATGATCCCATAACATTTAATACCAACTTAATGGGTTACCCTGACCGACCTGGATGGCTCCGCTATATACAAAGGACACCATATAGTGATGGAGTGCTGTATGGTTCACCAACTGTGGAAAATGTGGGCAAACCAACCGTCATTGAGGTATTTTCTTGTTTGTCAACAGGTATTGCCTCTTAGTTTTTGAAAACAAAATGGAAATAGCTTATAAATGACTGTACTCCTTCAGATATTTGAGTTCTGAACTTTGTAGCATTCTACCCTAAATATGGGCCAGACTGGGCAATACTGTGTTCAATCAGTAAACAGGTTTTAATATATATTTTGTTAAATTAAATTCTTTTTCATTGCATAATCTCTGGTTTTTTATTCGTATTTATCAACGGATTTTATTTTAATTAGCAGTTTCATGTACCTAATTTGGTTCTTATAGTTGTGGTGATGACAGAACCCCCTACTTTAGTTTTGACAGTCAACTATCCAAATGTTTGAAAGCATCAGTTATTCACTGAGCAGGAACTGAAAGGGAAAAAGGGTTATACTTTGTCATGTATATTGTGGCAGAATGAGTGAGACACCACACAGTTCACAGTGCCAAGGAAAATCTAATTAACTGGCTTCAGCCATTTTGCTTCTTCAACTGTACTTTTGTCTTAAGCATTTGATGAGATTTTTTTTCTCTAAATTGTGTTTGATCTACTTGTCATCCTCAAGAATGACAACTCCAAAAGTTAAGTTATATGGCAGATAATTTTACTCGTGCTTAATTCACTTTTGATTTCAGCGTGACTAATCACATCTGCAAAATTAATCATGTATGAAAGCACTTGCAGACTCCAGTTAGCTTTCTGTAGAGGAAGCCATTTTAAATATCCTTTTTTTTTAAAAATCCTTTTAAAAATGGCTAGTGCTTTTACATTCTAGAGTCTAAATCAAGACCTACACTGCATGAACGAGCACAAGCCTTTATGTGAACTTCCCAACATACAGATTTCTTCGTTGTGGACCTATGTTTAATTGTGGCTTTTGAATTAATTCCATACTATGAGATGAGGGCAGGTTGCATTTTTTCTGCTTCTAGTAGAAAAGCTTCCTACTACCATCTGAGCATCTCAGAGAAGCAGTTTCATATCCTTGGCCTGAATCTTAACTTTTACCATACCATAACACCTGAGGTGATGTCGTGGGTTGGTGAATCAGTTGGACCAGACCTCATAATTAGAAGGAACTGACATTATGCTTATTCAAAACTACCTGTGTTACAATGCTTATGAATCCATTCATGCGGTAAAATCTCACTGAGACTAGGGCTAAAACTAAATCCTATTTCTGAAGATTGCAATTGCTTGGCTTCCAATAATCTTTTATTCATATCTCTAGTTAGTTCAGATCCCTAAGAGCCATCAATAAATGTAGATCGCTGTACTGCGGGTGTGGGTTGGAATGGTAAATGAAGAAACCCATCTTTGCTTATGGTTCTTTCTACATCAAAGGTAACAGGAAAGAATGTATGTGTATAGCATAAAACTGTTATCTGGAACAAAATATATCACCTTTGGATATATCCCATTGATAACTGTATTGTCTATGGACTGATAGGGGAAATTCTGGTGTCCTGACTTAAAGGCAGTACTGTATCAAACAAGAAAAAAAAAACACATTTAGAAGATAAGCATTTTTAAGTTACTCATTTTCACTGTTTCCTTTACCTAATCTTTGTATTTCCATCATCATTTTGTAATCATTTATTTTTTTATTCTAGATCACTGCATATAACAGGCGTACTTTTGAGACAGCAAGACATAATTTGATCATTAATATAATGTCAGCAGAAGGTATGTACAGAAAGTAGCTTGTTGAGGTTTTAATTGAATGATCAAAAGAATCTTTTGGACCCTGTTTTTTTTAAGATAACAACGTACAGTTGTCTGGACTTCAGAGCAAATGTAGGAGTACAAAAGGGATGTAAGACAGGTTTTCTTCTTTTGATTCAATTTTTTATATACATTATTTCAGTAAGGTAAAGCTATGTCATGGTATTTTCAAGTATTTTGTGTTTTCAGCACAGCAGGACTTTCTACAGCAATCCTGCAGTTGAAACTGTGTACTAAGATTTTCTGGTAGCAAGGTAACAGTTTTGATCCCAACGTTAGCACGAATGTGACTTTATTTAATGAAGTTTCAGGAGCTGAGAATCTTTTCCTCTAGTCCCTTCTTCTATCTCACAGTAACTTCATGAATTACTCGTGCTTTTCAGCTTCAGTAATAACTAATGGTACTAATTGTTATTGAAACAAATGTAATCATTTTAGTTTCAAAGTGGGCTACTTTAAATACAAGATTTTTGTAAAGGCTTATCAATCTTAAAGAGGTCTTGAATTAATCATTGCTTTAAATTATTTGTTATAAAGCCAAACTCTTTCTTTTTCGTACAACTAGATTTTCCATTACCATATCAAGCGGAATTCTTCATAAGGAATATGAATGTAGAAGAGATGTTAGCAAGTGAAGTTCTTGGAGACTTTCTTGGAGCAGTGAAAAATGTATGGCAGCCAGAACGTTTGAATGCTATAAACATTACTTCAGCACTAGACAGGGGAGGGAGAGTTCCGCTTCCTATTAATGACATGAAGGAGGGGTAAGCACACGTGTCAGTCGGGTAGATTTGCTTTACTCTTCTTTTCTTACTAAAAGGCTTAGTACTTTATTCAGGTTCTCTAGAAACTTTGAAATTGCTGTTTTATGTTTTGGAAATCCAGGTTGGGGTTAGATATGGAAAGTTTACTTATGTTCCAAGCCCCCATTATACCATGGATTTATCATGCTATTTGCAAGTAACAGTTCCTGTCCATTGATTTTCACAGTCCAATAAATACTAATAAAGTCCACTAGTTACAAAATAGTAGTAAACATTCTGATTTTGAAATTCTAATCTTAATATTGAGAAACTATTTAGTATGGCTTTTGAGTATTTAATAGTTCCCAATTTACAAAATAAAAGTTTTTGAAACAGAATGGTATGGAGTATAGGATACAAAGTCACTCCAGTTTCTGACAGGATAAAGGGAAGTGGCTTTAAACTGAAAGAGCGTGGATTTAAGTTAGATGTTAGGAAGAAATTTTTTACTTACAACTGGTGTGGCACTGGAATGGTTTGCCCAGAGAGTTTTTGGATACCTCATCTCTGGAAGCAGTCAAGGTCAGGTTGGGTGGGACCCCGGGCAGCCTGTTCTAGTGAGGACAACCCTACTTGTGGCAGGGGATTGGAATAGGATGGTCTTTAAGGTCCCCTCCAAGCTAAGCCATTCCACGAGCATTTAGTGTTTAACAGTGTCATGTGTAGCTATAGTCTTTCTTACTGAAATCCATGATCCCTTATTATGTGCTTCAGGAACACTGGACAGATGAAAGGTATAAGCTTGAGGTGTATGAGGAGTTAAGATACTTGATTGTAAACTGCAGGAAAGCATTATTTCCAGGTGCAATTCATAACCATGCATTCTATTCTGAAATACGATAGTTTATTTATAAAATAATGAGGATCCAGTCTTTCCAAAATACTGGTTGTGGCAGTGCATTTCCCTGGCAAAATTAAAGGTTTCATTTGATATATACTGTTATTTATTAAAAGATATTTTCAATGAAGTAATATATAAGAAAGGATCTGTCACTCATCTCTTCCTGCAGCGTGTACGTTATGGTTGGTGCAGATGTTCCATTCTCGTCATGCTTACGGGAAGTGGAAAACCCACAGAATCAACTGAGATGCAGTCAAGAAATGGAGCCTTCAATAACTTGCGACAAAAAGTTTCGTACTCAATTCCATATTGATTGGTGTAAAATCTCTCTGGTGAGTTGTTTTTTTAGTGCATAAAAATGATATTCGTTGAAGTACAATATTTCATTCTAGACATCATCTAGGTAAGAATTTTGCCAGCTTGGCCAGACCACTGTGTTGAATTCCACTTAATTGTGACTGATTGATGTTCTTCATTTAGTGGCAACTCTTAATGTTGTGAAAAGATTCTGCTGTGTGGGCAGAACACTTAGAATTCAGCCACAATGAAACAACCATTTTTGTTTTTGCTAATAGCAATTTATATCAATGACCTAAGAACTGTAGACTTACAGAGCTAACAGTAATGCAGATTATTTAGACAGTTCATAAATCGTGTGCCCATACAGCCAGTTACACCTGCTTTCCTACAAGGTATATAAAGATGCATTGCTGCATTTTTGGTTTTTCCAAATATTGAGTCTGCAGCACCGAGTAGTTAAATAATATTTCTGTGCTGTCAAAATAACTTTCCGATTTGCCTAAGCGTATTTCATGTTAAAAAGATGTGAATTAGAGAATAGTCTTGGCTGATGAGATCAAAACAAACAGGAACTCTCTTCCTGAGGTCAGATGAGCACAAGAAGAACAATGACAGAAAACAGGTCTGTTTTCCATTCAAGGATTATAATCCACAAAGAGGTTTTTATTGTTATTTTTTCCTTATTTTTGGTAAGGAAAACCAAGAACTGGTCAGTATCCAAAGATGACTTTGCAGATAGTTTTGAACAAAGATGGTGAAGGTGCATAAAATAAAATGGGGAGCAACATTCAGATGTTACTCAAGAGGAAACTGAAAAGGAGATGTGGAAGGATTGTGTACAATATAAACAAAAACTGTTGAGGATGAGAAATGTTATCCACTCACAAAGTCCATTAGATAGCCTCCAACACTTCCCTTCTGTATACTGTGAATTAGGAAAGCTGTTTGAAAGCTGGAAAATGATGCTTGTTTTCAAAAGAATATTCAGATTACTTACTGCTTATTGGCTTTCTGTTGAGAAATTGCAAAAGGTTTGTGTACGCAGAAATACTTTGGCAACACCTGAAAAACAGAAGGCAATCAGCCTTTAACAGGAGCAAACTATGTCAAGTTTTTTATTTCCTTTTACAAGACAGAAGTAGAACACAGGTGCAGCAGCAGATGTAATTTCTTTTTGACAATGTTTTTTGGCACCATCCTATAAGTAAGCTGGCCTAGATGAAACTGTTATGGACTTAGTGGAGAACTGGTTGGATAGCCATAATTACAGCAGAAGTACTAATAATTCCCTGCCATTCTCCATTAATATGATGGGTGATGGAATGTGCTTATTAAATTAGGCTAGCAGGCCTTACAAAATTGAAAGAAACTGCATGTACATGGAAGGACAGGGTAGAATTCAGGAAGACAGTGAGGCAGCAGAGCAATAGCCTCAGAAACAATAATGAAGTTCTTTTCAAAGGGAGGAGCAGAGGAATAGTACAGTAATGCACAAAGAATCACTTCTGCAAGTGCAGAATGAAGAGCGAGTGGTTAGGTCTACTTCTCCAGGAAAAAGGTGTGACAGCAGCGATGGCTTATAAACCAATCATGAAGTAACACTGTCCTGCTGTCTTGAGAAAAGCAGAGGTCACCTTGGGTGTGTAAAAGGAACAGACTCCCTATGAGAAGCATAATTTTCTACAGCACATAATTGCATGACCTGCTTAAACTTGGCACTTGGCACTTGTTTTGGCAGTGTGCCCTAATAACTGAATTTAGACAGTCATAGGGGTGTTTACTGCTGCCAATAGCATTGTTTCTGCAGTCTACAACATGGTGCCTCAAAGAGGAAATAGAGCCAAGCCTTCCTCAGATCATAGTCTGCTTTTCCTGAGGCAAGACAAGGGGCAAGCAGTCCTCTGAGATCTGTGGACTGGGAAAGTTGAGCTCCATTTCCCATAACCATAACCTTGACCAGTGAGTAAAAATAAAACCACTGCATCCTCTTCCTCCCACTGTATGAACTCACTTGGGCAATTAACGCCTACATCAAAGAGTTAGTGGTTCCCATATTCTGAAAAGATGGACAATACTTCCTTCCTCATAATGCTGCTGTCTGATAGTTTGTTCTCATCCCCTGTGTGGACATTTGCCTCTCACATCAGTAAGCACATAAATGGTTTTACTGCAGCTGTCTAGGTCTGGAGGTTCCCCTAAGCAGCCAGGTGGAATTGATGTACCTAGTGTAAAATATTCTGCAGAACGTTAATGAGTGGAGAGTCTTATACTTTATAAATACATTCTTTCTAGCATTACCTGGAAATCTTTTCATCTCCCATGCAAGTTTTAATGCGCCCTTTTGTGAATTAAATTGCCGATTATAAAGGCGTGCCCGTCAATTGCAAGATTTCTCACAAACAGGTAGAAGGACAAGCGAGAAGGCAAATACAGGTTATTTTCCATTGGGTAGATGAAGATGATAAGAGTAAAAAAAAGGAGAGATTATAGGAAAGGCCATCAATTCAATGCAATATGAAATTTGGCAACCAAAAAGCTTGTATTTTTAGGAACTGTAGATACAGGTGTTAAAGCACATGGCAAGGAATGTAGCCTTCTGGAAGTTATTTGGATCAGGAGGTAGGAAAACCTGGGAAGTCTGGGTTTGTTAAACAAAGTGCTCATTTCGGGCGCACCCCACGCCTCCTGCTGCAGGTGGGTGGCATAGAGCTGCTCAGCCCTCAGCAGTTCAGCTACTGCCTCTTGCAGTTCTGGGTGCTACATGCCCAGAAACGGGCTGGAGTGGGCTGCCCAGGGCAGTGGTGCAGCCATTGTCCCAGGAGGATTTCAGGTAACATTTAGATGTTGTACTGAGGGATGTGGTTTAGCGGGAGCTATTGGTGGCAGGTGGACACTTGGTCTGAATGATCCTGAAGATCTTTACCAACCTTGGTGATCCTATGTGAAGCTCAATAGGACGCTGAGAGGTACTCTTTATCTCTGCCACCTTCGTACAACAGAGGGCAGTATTGCTATTTAGGAAGATCAGCAAGAAATTAATGTATTCATCACCCAGAAATCAGCGTTGCTGTAAAGAAAATAGTACTGTAATAAAGTAATATTTTGAAATCATCATCTCTGTCAGAAACTTTTGACAAAATGAAATGATTTACTATGTTAAAATGGACCAAGTTGCATAGAATTGGACAAATATTATTGTGCAACATAGGATCTATTCTATGTGCTAGTTGATTGAGTGCTTCTTGGTTTTACACTCTTTTGATTTGTGATATAATTGTCTTTCTGTTCTTTTTTTCTTTTCTGTGGTGCTCAGGTTGACAATACAAAGCAAGTTTCCACCTTTCAGGAGGTGATTCGCGGAGAGGGGATATTGCCTGATGGCGGGGAGTACAGGCCGCCATCTGACACGCTGAAAAGCAGAGACTATTACTCGGATTTCCTCATTACACTGGCAGTGCCCTCGGCAGTAGCACTGGTGCTTTTTCTCATACTTGCCTATATCATGTGCTGCCGACGGGAAGGAGTGTGAGTACCTTAACGCATTAATAAGAAGCTTCAGGTTTTTCTGTGGTTAAAATGCATAGAAGACTTTATTAGAAGGAGTCCATTCAGTTCATTAAAAATGAAGAAATTAGAACAGGCCAGAAGACATCTGTACTGAAATACTGAGCTATCCAATAGCATACAGTGATTTCCTAGGCAGTGCGAATAGGGACTCTAAATGTTCGAGCTGAAAGGGTTAAAAATCTCCACATAAACATGAAATTTATCTCCCCCAAACAAATAAAATGCTAATAAAGAATCACTGACTCAGGAAAATATTAAGTAATTTCTAAACTGCTAATTTTCTAAAAGCGGGTTGAGGATGTGCACTGAATTTAGATGTCTAAGAGCAAAGCCTAAACGGAAAGCAGCAAGTAGCGTAACTCCTGCCATTTCTTACACAAACTACAGTTTCATTTTGTCACGGAATTTATTTTAGCCAGAAGCTTGTTCTTTAACTTGCATTTCCATTTCTCCGTGTGTGTGTGTCTGTACGTGTCTGTCATCAGAGCATCCCTACACCTGCGTTCACCGAGGCCTCATCCTAAACCCAGCTGCAAATGCTGCCAAGTTGCGTTTAGCAGTAACGTTGTCAGCATTTCTGGATCACAAACTATTTCCATCATCAGATAGACTTAATGTTCCAACTATCAATGCTATTATTTAATTCATAAATTTTGTTTTGTTTTTAGGGAAAAGAGAAACATGCAAACACCAGAGTAAGTGTCTTCTTTCCTGTTATTTTTCTTTTATCATTTAATTTTCATTCTCAGTAGCTCGTCACACTTCATACATGTGTGTCATAATCTTCTGTCATTCTCTCTAACCCATGGTTTAATTCATAAATGTGAAAGCTGCTTTTAAATCAGAGCATTGGCGAGGATAGAAGAATCAGAATAAAAAGGGTTTGAAATTAACAACTATGAATTCAAAATAAATTAGTTCTCTTAAAATAAATATCCTAAAATACAGTTTGTTCATAGAATCACAGAATGGCTTAGGTTGGAGGAGGCCTTAAAGATATTCTCCTGATTATCGGACCTCCAGTCTGTATCTTGAAAGTGGGGGACAGGAGAAGGAATACCCAGGAAAGTGTCCAGTTGCTACAGCATGGAGTGTTTTAAAATTAATTCTCTGTGAGTTTTTTACACCTCCCATGAGAATCAGGAATTACCTAAACTTATTTTAAATGCAGCCAATAATTGAACAGCATCAGTATATTGCGCAGTAGTGGATCCTATACAAAATACTCATCCAGACAGCACAATCTAGTGGCATAATTACCGCCTTCAAAATCATATATATCCAACATTTATTCAGTTACCTGCATAGAGGTTTCTTGTAGTTGGTGCACTATTGAGTCTGTAGCATGCATCAGTCTTCAACTTCTTTTAAGAAGTAATGGTTGTGAAAATCTATCCATTTAGAGCAATTCAAACATGTACTCACTATTATATCTCCTTTTCACGTAGCATCCAGTTGGTCCACCATAGTGCGATACAGAAATCAACCAAAGAGCTCCGTGACATGTCTAAAAACAGAGAGATAGCATGGCCTCTCTCAACGCTGCCGGTGTTCCACCCAGTTACTGGTGAGATCGTGCCACCCCTTCACCCAGACAGCTATGACAATACTAGCATGCCGCTGATGCAAACACAACAGTAAGTGTTTCCCTTTCTTGAAAAATACTTATTCCGTGACATAATTTAGCTCTTGCAGTGCTTGCCATCTGAAATTGTATGGGGATGAGTGGCTCTGTAGCTCAGGATTGCTGTGATGTTTGTAATTGAAGCAGAAATGTGAAGCAAAAACCTTCTATGGTGGGTGTGGTGGATGAGTGGGTTTTCAGGCTGCACACTTGACAAGAAGCTCCATGGAGAGCAGTCAAATTCCTTCATATTTTGGAGAAAACCTACTTTTGACAGAGGAATCGGTTAAGACTGTTCCACTGTAGAAACCCTGCCTCTTAGGAGTTCTGGTATGAAAAATGACAGCAGCCCCATAAGATCCAATCTTTGTAAGTATTTAGTCATGCACCTGTCACTCAAAACTGCATTTCCAGATGGTATCTCCCTTCTTTACTTGATACACTTAGACCATGACATGGTAAAACTTTGTGTATATCTGCCTGTACTCAATTGATTAATTGCAAAGAAAGTCAACCCTGTGGATAAGTGTTTTTATAAGAAACGTGCTGGAGCCAAAGGCTTTATGCCGTTGTGTGCACAGTTCCTACCCACTTCATCTGCATTCCAGCCCCTCATTCCTTTCTGCAAAAGTGACCTTAATATGTGGTCCCAGACACTTAAGCAGGGCACAGAATCTAACTTCACCTCAATAAGAGAACTGCTCTGCTGTGCAGTGAAGGTTTGTTCGCTCTGCAGTCAATAATTAATTGGCAAAGACTGTCACCTCTCCCATATTCATCACTACTGGAAACTGAACTCTGCATAACAGCAGAAACCTCTGGTGGTTACATTTGGCCTTTCACCAAGTTTGAGCCTATGAGTCCAGTAGCTACGTAAAATCACAGGAACTATCCCTTGAAACTCACTCACTCTTCCTTGTATGGACTCAGGTGACTTCTTCACAGCTGTATTTGTGAAGCAAAAACTCGATTGCTGCTTCATAAGCAAAAAAACCCCACAACTTCTAAATTGACCTATTGAAGTTCCATGCGCAGCGTACTTCAGACTCGGTGCGGAAGCATTAAGGATATTCCATTGTGTTTTGTAGGAACCTGCCACATCAGACTCAGATTCCACAGCAGCAGAGTGCAGGTCAGTGCTAAAAAAAAAAGTACTGTGACTTTTAAATGATCAGAGGGCAATGGAAACACCTACAGTCAGTGGAAAACCTTTTCAAATAGAATTAAGTGTTATAGCTTTGCCATTGCAGACATTTCTGGATCCCTTGGTGAAAATTTTGAGATGGCCTTGTTTGAGCAAGTAGAAGTGCTGTATCGGGACTCAATGTGAGACACTGGAATTTGGTACAGCTGAGTTAGATACCTCCTCATATAAATAATATTCTATTGCAACAGCAAACTACAGCCAGATTCCTAAACGTTTTTCAGATTCCCTCAGACTCAATACAAAATCGAAACTTCTCATTGCTACTAATACTAGTTAAGCACTGAAGAAGAAGCTACTTATTGCTGTTGCTAAGCACGAACAGTTGATAGTAGTGAATCTGCTGAGAGACGCTATCTATCTGTGCTGCTGGACTCCAGTGTCTTAGTCCTCACTCTTTCATTTTCTCAGCTCACAGTGTGTACTGGCTGAGGCCGTGAGTGCTCCTTGTTGGAGTGCTGACTGAGGCTGACTGCTCACTTTAGCTAATGTGTCAGTGCTGAGAAGGATTGTAGAATCATAGAAAGGCCTGGGTTGAAAAGGACCACAATGATCATCCAGTTCCAACCCCCTGCTATGTGCAGGGTCACCAACCACCAGACCAAGCTGCCCAGAGCCACATCCAGCCTGACCTTGAATGCCTCCAGGGATGGGGCATCCATAACCTCCTTGGGCAACCTTTTCCAGTGCGTCACCACCCTCTGGGTGAAAAACTTCCTCCTGATATCAACCTTAACCTCCCTGTCTCAGTTTAAGACCATTTCCCATTGTCTTATCCCTGTCAACTCACATAATCAGTCTTTTCCCCTCCTGTTTATACACTCCCTTCATATACTGGAAGGATGCAGTCTTCCACAAGGGAAAGGCCATAAGGATGATATAAGGAAAATGTAGAGCCCAGAGTAGAGTTTTTCAGTATGCAAAGAGGTATTTAGGCAAAACTGTAAATACATATATAGAGAATATAATACGTGAACCACAGCTCTGAGAGGAAGATTTGTGTTAAGTGAGGGGCTACATAAGCTACTCTTTGTTTTCATTCAAATTCTTCTTCTTCATTACTGCTTTCGGGGATTGAAGGAGAATTTCGTATGACAACATTTCAAAGATTTGAGGCAAGTATATAAGAGATGCTTCTGCACTTGTGGTTTTTGTTGGGTTTTGTTGTTGTTTTTAATCTGAAAGTTAAAAACCTCTACAGAAACAAAGAAAGGAAACCACGAACCAAACCAAACAAGCTCAGCCTTAATGCCGTGCTATTGGCTTTGCCATTCTGTGTGCTTTATTAGTCGTATACTGGAAATGATGGATGATCCTGAAAGTAGCCACCTGTATCCTCCAGCACTGGTTTGGGCTGAAAGTTAGCGTAGTTCTGAATGCTCTCTACTGCAGGCACTTAGAGGGCAGGGAAAAAGCCATCACAAATCTCAGCTGCTCCATTATGACAGCTTTGCTATAAGAATGTCAGTCTGTCTTGCAGTAAAAAGAGGCAAAATCTCATGGTAGCACTATATGTTGCTGGCAGAGAGAAATCTGACAGAAGGTCTGAACTGTAAGTTAACGTGGGTCATTCACTAGCAAACTGCACTGAGGAACTGCCATAGAAAGTGCTAAAAGTCCTCCCGTGTACTCCCAGTTAAACCACCTGTTCCCAGGATGAATAAACAGCACCTCCATGCTGCGCTACCGGTTGATTCTGTATCATTAAAGCATCGTCTGCCAGTGATGGACTCTATGAATTCTTGTCTGTTTACAGGTAAATGGTATTCCTGAGGAACGGAAACTAACAGAAGCAATGAATTTGTGATCAGAGAAAGCAGTAGTTGTCCTGTTCCCTTATTTGTTCTGATTGATGCATGAGTTTTCCTGGTGTCTATTGTGCATGCCCACAGTATTAAGCCGATTCCAGTGCCAGAGAGTACAATCACTTCCACGTAATAATGTACTGTATCTTTTTGTACTTTGGACATTTTGGACTATTTGTAAACACTGATAACTTTTTATATTTGTTACATTAAGAAAATAATCTTTCAAATATATGTATTAATAAATATCCAAGGGTTTTTTTCTGTCTCATGATCTCTCCTGAAAGTTCTAACAGGGAAATCAGAACTTGAAAACAAGCACAAGGTTCAGAGGTTTTTAGACTCTGTGCTGTGGGATGTTGCCTTTGCCTTATGTCTGCATACCAAAAGGCTGTTCAAGCATGAGAACTGGTGCAACGTGAGGCTTGGAAATAAATAGCACCCAGATTTATTGGGTGATCATTTCATAGAGATGGTCGGAATGCAGTAAGTTATTTCAGAGGGGAAAACAAATGAGAAAACAGCAAAATGACCCCAAGTCTTAACTAACTAAACTACTCATGCTGAGAGTTGGATTTGTTGCCTCACAGACATTTTAACATGTGATGGCTTCTGAGCAATAACATTTAAAATCTGTCCATTCATTCACCAGATTATTTCAGAGGAAACTCTTACAAACCACGGCGGGCCAAAATTAGTATTTCCTAAGAGAGGAGGGTGCGTTTTATTTGGCATGTGCGTGCTTACCTTTAAGCCTTTAAAAATAATTCCTTAATTCCTTGACTGGAATAGGCTCACCAGGGAGATGGTTGAATCGCCATCCCTGTTTGTGTTTAAGAGCCATTTGGATGTGGTACTTAGGGCTATGATTTAGTTTTTAGGGTTTTTAGAGTTAGGGTACTGGTTAGGCTGTGGTTGGACTTGATGATCTTCAAGGTCTTTTCCAACCTGGGTAATTGTATGATTCTTAAAAGGTTTTGGTGGTGTTCCCAATGCGATCCATCTTTTACATCTCTTTTGTCCGGAGCAAAAATAACAGTGAGACAATTGGCCGTCCCATCCCATAGGCCGGGGATTCTATTGCAGCTGTTTTATCAGGAGCAGGCTGTGTGCAGCGTTTCCTGGGAGGTCGGTACTTCCAAGCTGCATTTGTCTATGCAATGGAATGCTTAGCAGTAGGCACTTGGTAACAGCAGGGATTTTCAGTAGTAATTCTCTTTCAGAGGCTGTATGCTCATAGGAACATGGCATTTTAAGCAAATGCTGTATCTGCTTTAAAATCACTGTATTTTGGCTGTATTTCTGTAGTGAGGTTTTTCAGGTCTCTCCCAGGAGAAACTGTGACTACTTTAAAGACTCAAGACCGACCCTAAGAAGAGACTTTAAAATCATTACCCTGATTGTAGAAAGACTGCAGTCTCTGGCTTTTTCTCCCCTTCTCATGACACTGAAAAAAGTAATGAGTTTGTTTGAGAAAGGCTGTTCCTTTTCGAAGAATCATCGAACGGTCTGGGTTGAAAGGGACCAACCACAGTCAATGAACATCCAGTTACCACCCCCCTTCTCCGTGCAGGGTCACCAACCACCAGACCAGGCTGCCCAGAGCCACATCCAGCCTGGCCTTGAATGCCTCCAGGGATGGGGCATTCACAGCCTCCTTGGGCAACCTGTTCCATTGTGTCACCACCCTCTGGGTGAAAAACGTCCTCCTAATATCCAACCTAAACCTCCCCTGTCTCAGTTTAAGACCATTCTCCCTTCTCCTATCACTATCTGCCCCCACAAACCTTCAGGTACTGGAAGACCACAGTGAGGTCTCCCCAGAGCCTTCTCCCTCCAAGCTAAACAAGCCCAGTTCCCTCAACCTTTCTTCATAGTAGAGGTGCTCCAGCCCTCTGATCATCTTAGTTGCCCTCCTCTAAAAGCTCCCCGTCCTTCCTGTACTGGTCTGGACACAGCACTCCAGAAGTTTTAAGGCATTTTAAGGCTTTTTAAGGCTTGGACTTCAGTGCAATGCCTTGGCAGGTAATTAATTAAAACAGTCCTGAGATACTTTGTAAACACATTTTGTGCAACAGGTATAACAGCCTCAGTGGTATCTATAACTGGTGCTCAGGACAGGATGGACGAGCACGTTCCATTTGCTCTGCAAATGAGATCTTAATGGCCACAGTTTGCAGAGCTGCCCTAAATGCCAGGTGTAACACTGACCACGTTACTAACAAGTTCATCTAGCCACAGGATTACTGGCAGTGGTTACCATACCACACAAGATGGCTCAAGCTATCATCTAAACTGAAATTCCAAGTCAGTTGGTGCAACAGGTGGAATAAAGAGCCATTCCTACTTGCTTTCCAAGTGGCACCCCTCACACCTACCTCATTCAAAATGTACCAAGGGGGATTTCATCACTTAGTCTCCTATGAGAGCACTGCTTTCCCAGCAGCACGGATGGCTGACTATCAGGGAAAAGCGAATTAGAAACTAGACAATGAACACTGAGATTATGCTCAGTTAAAAAGGTACCTTTTTATTTTCCACAACACTGCAAAAAAAGTTGAATCGAATCAGCCTTTGGGGTTTCTGCTGCCAGTCTCACATGTATGAGCTGCCAGTGCTCTGAAACAGAAATGAATGGAACAGATTTTAAGTTATGATTTGTTATTCGCCTAAAGACCACATTCTGTAAATAGCATTGAGCTCAGACTGCAGTCATTTCTGATAACTTTAGGACGACGCGACAATCACTTCAATACCAATTGAGCTGCTCCCGTTTTATTTGTACTAAGACACAGGAGGGCCAGTTTCTTTGAGGAAATCTCAAGCTGATACATATATGCACAAGGAGTCAGGTGGTAGCAGCGGGTGCTGCGTGTCCTCTGAGCAAAGCCGATGGTGTAGCTGGTGGGTGTTAAGCCCTCCTGAACTGTTTTGTGATTGAAAGCTTCAGGCAGCTGAGGTAAGTTTAGTAAGAAATGATTTATTTTTACTTATTAAAATATTTACCACAGAAGCACAAATATATAAAGCTGGCTGAAGACACTTCATGGTTAAAGAGTTAGTAATGGTTCGAACCGGTGATAGATGGAATGGCAAAGTTACAGCCTTTGGTAGCAATGTACAATGACAGCACAACTGATACTGTAACTAGATTGTCTACCATCAAGTAGAAAGCACTACAGGTGTCTTTGTAAATGTACCGAGTGTAAAATCTAATAAATAAGACGACTATTAAGTAGCGATGTCACTGCTTGTTTATTACACGATGATGCCTGAACAGCTTATTTTTACACGGATGATGATGTCCAATGGCAGTGCTTCAGAATTAAAGTAAGACTTGGTGCCAGCTGTACAGGCTTTCTGTTTAACGAGGAGAAGGATGGGGGGATTTACACCACTGCATTCAGGTGCCCATGTGAGAGAGAACAGCCCCACACCCCGTCTGCCCTTAGTTTGCAGCAGCACTGCTCACAATATCACTTCAGAGGAATCCTGCAGTACTAATTGGCAATTTACAACAGGTGTGGTGGTGAGTTGCTGCTCCCATCACAAAAATAAGCATCCACAGCACGTTTATTTAATGTTTAAATTACTTCATATTACGCAACATGAAAAGAAAAACCTCTTTATCCCACGTACAGTAATAGTAAACAAGTGCATTATTTCGAACATTAAAAATAAATCTTTTAACCGAATCTGTACAACAGATAAATAAAATTATATCTACAATAGTCAGCTTGTGAAGAACAAAACAAAAATTATCCCCTCAAGCTCAAAGTTCTCCATGACCGCTAATACTGGCACAGATGGCAATCAATGCATCCCGTCCACCAGTGCTGGCTTCTACCACGTCTTTCAGCGATTCACGTTCTCATTAAGGAGGATAACCTTCCAAACATTGGAAATAACGTACCCGATGAAGAAATAGCTCAGTATCTTCCCAATAGCTTCAACGTGGGGACTGTACAGAAAGAACTGCACGTAGTTACATCAATTAGTGGAAAACTTACAACAAAGCAAAAATTAAGAGGGGAAAAAAAGGAATAATTCTATATATTTAAGAAGATTTCACCTCATAATTCACCATACTTCTTAGAAATGTCTTTAAAGCACATGAAATGGTATGTAAACTTATATATCATCTTAAGTCACTGAAGTGGTACAGACTTCTTATTTCTGTGCATAAAAGGTTTCACATGACAGATACTATCTTTACCTAAACAAGAAATTACCACCCTGTTTAGAAAAATGCCCCGATATACCAGAGAAATAACTTCATGTTTCACATCAGCTAAAGGTGACCATTACCAGAGGAGTGCAAACCTGCTCTCCTCTCACTCCTTGCAAAGAATGACAACAGCGTGCGTTACGTCTACGTGTTGTACAGTAGCATCCACCCTCCATTTGGTGGAGCCAAGGAACAGATTGTTCCATGATATGCACATGATGCTGCTATTCCATTTAACTTCACTTTGCCACGTTTATACAGATATGTAAACAGAAACATATATCCAGTAGAAAAAGACTTCTTTTCACATGCAATTCTGTACAGTGCATTCTTGTTTCTCAGTTTCTTGGAGAAGGTTATTTTCACATAAAATATGTACATTTCCACTATTTACATTTTCCACTCTACTTCACATCAATGTCTTCTTGTACCTCCAGTTGAGAATTTTGATTCAGGCAGACACAAAGCAACCTGAAGAAAGTTTTCAAGAACCCTTCCAAATTAATGGCTTGACTGCTCTTGCATTGCTGAGAAGAAGAGTAGTCCAGAAAAAAACCCAGCTATGCACAGTAACCTTTTCAGCAGAGTTGAGTTATCCTTAGGAACCACAATCTGTGCCAGATCGTTGGTGATCTGAGAAATCTCATGTGCCACACACACAAAGATAAAAGTGCTGACGATAACGTTAAACATCGGATAGCCAGGAATGAGCACCAAGATCCCTTTTGTGTCTGCTGCCAGCCAGATGTGGTATTGGCAAATGAAAAGCTAGAAGAAGAAAAAAAAATGTTTACAAGCATCTACCATAAATATTTTTGCTTCTTTGAAAATCATGTATTACTATCACTGCATCAAGCAAAACTACGTACTTCAAGTAAGACACTTAGGACTGAAGAATATACTTCAAGAATCACAGAATCACAAGGTTGGAAAGGACCTACAAGATCATCTAGTCCAACCGTCCTCCCTTTACCAGACCTACAGAAAAAATACTAAATCATATCTCCTAGCTCTCTATCCTTGACACCTCTTCAACACTGCCAGGGATGGCGACTCCACCACCTCCTTGGGCAGGCCATTTCAGAAGGCGTATTCCACACAACTTTGCTATAAGCTCCCTTAGATAAGTAATGCTTTAACTGCAGTGAGTGGAAAAGCCCCGGAGCTGATCAGCACCTTAAAGTCCACCGAGGATCAGGATGCTGGAAACCTCATCCTTAAAGGAAAAATTTAATCACGGACTCCACTGTATCACATGGAGATACTCCTATAAGTTTTTTTCCCTCCTTTCTTTTATGAATAGTATTAACAAAGAGCAAGCAAAATGGAAAGCAAGGTAATTCTTACTCTTTCAAAGTATACTCTCAATGGAACAAGAAAATGTGCACAAAGGAGGGTTCTGCATGTGAAGTTGTATTTATTAATGCAGCAAAGCTTTCTAGAGCAAACTGATTTATAAGTGTGCTTATTCTGCCAGTACAGTTAATGCTGATTCTTCAAACGACTCATGTTTTGTCTTCCAATTGCATACACACTGCAGCTCACCCCAGCACTACACCTCAGCTCTCACAGTCTACAAGTCCCCTCCTAAACAGCATGAGAAATAAGACTGCTACTCTCATACTACTATTTCAGCTGTGACATTTTAGTGCAGGTGGAAGCTACAGTAAAACAGGTCAAAGAACAGCATTAAATAAAACAATGTGCTTTCAACATTCATCCTATACTCCTGCAATTTATGTAACAAAACAACCCTATGTTTCTAAGCTGAAGTTGTCATCTCACTTACCTCTAGAGAAATTTTACCAAACCACGCAAAAAAAGAGCTATAGACAGAACGGACGTAACCAGGAATGTTCCTGATGAGGATGAAAGCTAAAATCTTAAGGAAAAGAAAGAAAACAGAAAGTTAAAGGTGTGACTGTGGGTGACAAGTAAGTCACACATACACACGCAATTTTATCCAATTTAACCAATCTGCAAATGCATCTTAGACATATTTATCACGTTGAATATATATTTTTATAAACAGCTGATAATTAAGATCAGCCTGCAGATTGCCAGTCTAGACTTATCATTGTAAGAAAAAGGAACATCGTTACCTGCACCACCGAAACAGAAGGATGCAGCTCATTGCACTCTGCTTTGTTCTTACAGCTACTAGCCCAAATGGAGTAGGTCTGAAAGATACAAATATCAGCTGAGGAACAGCGGTGTGAAACACTGACAAATGAAACAACAGACAGGCTATTCTCAAGTGTTTCAGCAATATCTGGCTGTGGGACAGTAATAGAACAACTAAACAATGTCATAGTTATAAGTATCATATTATTATAATTATATTATTATGATAATTATCATATTGTCTGGTTTTCTTACAGTTTTCACAATAATGTGAAAAACTGATGAGGTCCTCATCTAGAGCTGACTCAAACTGTGAGTGAGTAGATGAACTGTAGAATCACAAGGTTGGAAAGGACCTATAAGATCATCTAGTCCAACTGTCCTCCCTTTACCATACCTAAGAAAACCCCTAAACCATATCTCCTAGCTCCCTATCCAGACGATAATGGTTCAGGCTGCACAGAATTAGCCAGCTGAAGCATCCCCAGATCAAGAACTGATTTTTAAACCAATATATTCTCTAAACGAGAACTTCAGAACCAGAAGAAATTGTTTAATAAGTATAATCAGCCCTGTAAATACGTAAATGAGGTACCTACCAAAAAGGATACGATTGAAATAAATAATAAAACATTTGAAACTCTGCTGGAGAAAAGCGGATCTCCCTTTCCTTCTGAAATCATCTGATGTTTCTGCAATGCCAGATAAATAAAAGCAAACAGCATCCCATGAAAAACCACCTGTAAAAGACAACATAATGAGTATTTTATGGCTTACATGTACTTCAGGCATGAACTTCTACAACAGAAAAGCTTCAGTATAATCCATTTGTAATACCAAAGCCCAGGGATTTCCTGAAACAACAAAAATTGGCTTCCTTTACCAGGTTGTCATAATCTGCTTTTTTAACTCAGCTGAAATACTAAGGATAAAGCATTCTTACTAATTCTTCCCAGGGCGCTAAAGACATGAAGTTTCAAGACAATGAAGTTTCAAGATGCTTTCAAATATCCGCTATCTTGTGCAATCTGTGCCAGCGCCTGTAATGTGCTTTCTCTGGGGAAAAGCCTTGAGGCCCTGGCCTTCTCCCAAGTTGGCAGGTGAAAATATTCAAGAAGCACTACAAGTGCTCTCCTCTCTCACAGGCATGATTCTTCAGCTGAGTGCTTTATGAAGTTATGCCAGTTTCTCATTAGTGAGCAACATGATGCTGTTTCAGGCCCATGTGTTGCTTGTCTTCAGTGTTAATTTGGGACTTCCTTGTCAGCAGCACCACAGGATACGCACCGTTCAGGACCAACAGAGCTCTGTGTCTGAAATGCTGCAAGGCAATGCCCCATGAACTTCACAGATTGAAGATACTTAAGAGTGCCAGTGGGAGAAGCATGCAAGTGATCCAGTTAAGAGGAAGGTTAGTAGGCAAACACTTCCACCTCAGACAATCCATTTACCTTTATAAGAAGGTAAAATAATAAAACTGTGTCCTTCTGTTTTATTTCACAGTAACATAACATAACATGCCGTCCGAACTTGCAGATGTGGGATCAGGAAAGCCAAGGCACAGGCAGAACTGAACTTGGCGAGGGATGTGAAAAACAATAAGAAAACCTTCTACAGGTACATTGGCCAGAAGAGACAGGCCAAAACAGGCGTACCTACTCTGGTAAATTCAAAAGGAGAAATGGCTTCAACAGATGAAGAGAAAGCTGAGGTGCTGAATGAGTTCTTCACCTCGGTCTTCACTGGTGGCCAGGATTCTAGTCTTTTTCACGTCCCTAAGTCTTGCACCCCCATCCCTCCATGTGGGGACCAAGGAGGTAAATCCCTCCCCACTGTAAGGGTAGAGCAAGTCCGAGAGTGCCTCCTTAGACTGAATGAGTATAAGTCTATGGGGCCAGATGGCGTGCATCCCAGGGTCCTGAAGGAGCTGGCTGAGGTGGTTGCTGAGCCGCTCTCCATCATATTTGAGAAGTCGTGGCTGTCAGGTGAGGTCCCGGATGATTGGAGGAAGGGTCACGTCACTCCCATTTACAAGAAGGGGAGCAGGGAGGACCCGGGGAACTACAGGCCGGTGAGTCTCACCTCTGTGCCTGGGAAGATTATGGAACAGATCCTCCTGGACAATATGCTTGATCACATAAAGAACAAGCATGTGATCCGAGACAGCCAGCACGGCTTCACCAGGGGAAGGTCATGCTTAACTAATCTTGTGGCCTTCTATGATGGAGTGACGGCGTTGGTGGATGAAGGGAAGGCGACCGATGTCATTTACCTGGACCTGAGCAAGGCCTTTGACATGGTCCCCCATCACATCCTCATCTCCAAATTGGAGGGAGGTGGATTTGATGGGTGGACAACTAGATGGATAAGCAATTGGTTGAAAGGCCGCAGACAGAGGGTGGTGGTCAATGGCTCTATGTCCAGGTGGAGGCCAGTATCGAGCGGCGTCCCTCAAGGGTCTGTCTTGGGACCGGTGCTCTTTAACATCTTTATTAATGACATCGATGAGGGAATGGAGTGCACCCTCAGCAAGTTTGCTGATGACACCAAGCTGAGTGGTGCAGTTGATACGGTGGAGGGAACAGATGCCATTCAGAGGGACCTTGACAGGCTGGAAAGCTGGGCTCGGGTGAACCTAATGAGGTTCAACACGGCAAAGTGCAAGGTTTTGCACTTGGGCCGGAAGAACCCCAGGCACCTGTACAGGCTGGGAGGAGTTGTCCTTGAGAGCAGCTCAGCTGAAAAAGACCTAGGGGTCCTGATAGATGAGAAACTTAACATGAGCCAGCAGTGCGCTCTGGCAGCCCAGAAAGCAAATGGGATCCTGGGCTCCATCAGGAGAGGAGTGGTCAGCAGGGATAGGGAGGTGATCGTCCCTCTCTACTCTGCTCTTGTGAGGCCCCATCTGGAGTACTGTGTCCAGGTGTGGAGCCCTCAGTACAAAAAAGATATGGAAATTTTGGAAAGGGTCCAGAGGAGGGCCACAAAGATGATCAGGGGGCTGGAGCACCTCCCCTATGAGGACAGGCTGAGGGAGTTGGGTTTGTTCAGCCTGGAGAAGAGAAGGTTGCGGGGTGACCTCATTGCAGCCTTTCAGTACCTGAAGGGAACTTACATCCAGGAGGGGAGTAAACTCTTCGAAAGGGCTGATAATAGCAGGACTAGGGGAAATGGTTTTAAGTTGAAGGAGGGAAGATTTAGGTTGGATGTTAGGGGTAAGTTCTTTACTAGAAGGGTGGTTAGGTCCTGGAACAGGCTGCCCAGTGAGGTTGTGGATGCCCCGTCCTTGGAGGTGTTCAAGACCAGGTTGGACGGGGCCCTGGGCAACCTGATCTAGTAAATGTGTATGTTTGGTGGCCCTGCTAGGCAGGGGGGTTGGAACTACATGATCCTTGAGGTCCCTTCCAACCCGGGTAATTCTGTGATTCTGTAATTCTGTGATTTCAGAGGAAAAATAAAAATCAGATCTTTTTTTAAGCAACTAAAGGGACCTAGCAGTAAGCAAGTCAACATCTGTCTTCAAAGCAAGGCTGTTGCAGAATTAAGGTGGACGCATCTTACGCTTAAAGAGAACACCACCGTGACAAACTTCTGTTTTCCCCAGAGGGGGAAACAACCTTCCCACAACCTCCAAAGTGAAAAAATATAGCCTTAAAAGTACAGTGTAAAGGTCTGTAAGTGGTACATACATAGCGATCCAACTTCCACCTAAACCACCATTCATAGACATTCCCATTCAGTTCAAAACACTTGGAGAGAGGCCAAAACGAAAACACCTTCTCAAACGCACCCTGTATAAAAACAAACACCACAAAAGCATTAACACCAACATCAACCACGTTTACTAAAATTCATATCAAAAGACAGCTACCTGATTCATGTCATTCCAGCTTCACTAGTTTAGATAATCTGAACTTGAAGCTAAGTTGTGTTACCAAAACAATTGGCTTCCTCTGAAGCATTCCCTACCCCTGCCAAAGCTAATAAATTAATGAAGTCAAAATACTTGTTCAGATGAGAAAGATACCTTTTTCTGCCTCCCCACAAAGGCACAGGCACCCCTTCCATTTTGTATTGGAGGCTCAAGGGTAGAGATCCACTTACACGTAGGGATAAAAAATGCATGCTCCATAGAAGACAACAGTTTGGTAGGCTTAAAACCAACAGTGGATTAAAATACACAGAAAAGCCACTGTAAATTCTAGAGGGACAGACGCTGCCCTTATTTATGCCATCTATACTTGCAGTAAACAGTAAGATGGTAATTCAGCATGAGAATCTCTCTTTTCATAAAGCACCAAAGCCAACAGCAGGTCTCCGAGAGACACAGGTGTCTGTAACACCATATGCTCTCCGATACAAAACCTGCTAACTTTGAGCACATTAAAAACAGAAAAAACCCAACCACATGAAGAAACCCATCACTAAAACAAAGAAAACACCCAGACACCTTCATATTCATTAAATTTGTAGTAGAGTAATGAAGACGTCGAGCATTACAAAGAAATAAGATACTGAACTGTGTTTTTTTGTTTGCTAGCAACCACAACAATTTGAAACCAAAATAAACAGGTTCCATTCTATCTTCTGTATGTGTGACAAAGAAGCAAATAGTCAAGCACTAAAATGTAGAAATAGTTAATAATGTTGTTAGTCAAAAAGGATACAAGAAGTTTACGAACCTGAGAATATGACAGAAAATATATACAAGCCAGCAAGCAAATCAGTTTAAGCAATAAACCAAAGTGCCATAAGCAGTTCCCTGGGGAAAAAAGAATTAATTAGTATATGGTCATTCAGTTTTCCACTAGTGAATGCAAGGAAACATTTCATCATAATCGCCAACTATTTAGTGTAGCTATGCTCAGTACCAGAAATAATCATAAAAATGTTCACAAATATTACTATCAATACCTTATCACTACCAAGATGTTTACATTTTACTTTAATTAACTAAAACAAACAATTATAGCAATTTTCAATCTATTAATCCTAACCTAAGCCTCACACCCGAAAACAGAGTCAGCATCCACACAGAAAAAAACAGAATGTCTTCAAACAGAAGTAGTATTACAAAGCCTCTGCTTCTGCAAACATTCAACATAGGCATCTCTCACTATAGCTGAGCAAAAAATAAATAGTATCCATTGGCTTTGGTTATGTGAAATAAGTAGAGCATATATCATTAAACTCAGAGGTACCAGCTGATGGGCAGTACCTTAAGGACAAGTGTCTTCTTAAGACAACAGAGAATCTCTTCCTCAAAGCTGTCAGTTAATACCAAAGTCTACTCAAGTTCACTCCAACACCTCAAGTCTATTCCAACACCTATTACTGGCACACGTTTGACGCACTTTTCTTTCTGCAGACTGTAAAACTTACATTTTACTCTCTACACTGGGAAAGAGGATCTAAGACTCTTAGGGCTGTAGGTTCTAATTTAGGTGAATTAACTAACAGGCATTTACCACAAGGTGATGGCTCTTCTCTGAACTACAATCCATGAAAAAACTGGGATTTCAATTTCTATTTCTAGTTTTTACATTCCAATAAATGCTTTGTACAGTTCCCTGAATCTAAGGGTCTAAAGACTAACCTCAAGTCCTTATTTGTCAGGACAAGGCAGAATCAGCGCTCAGAATGGCTCAGCACGTTGGCAATGCAGAATGGCAATGTGCTGATGTTCACTGCTCACGCTGCACTGGTCTTTGCACTATAGCAGTAATTTCAGCTAGCAAAGACAGTGCAATCTATGTTTTTAGCTTTCATTTATTAAGTGCTACAGCTCTTGATAGACAGCAGCTTCCTGAATGATTATCATCTGTAGGAACATGTAAATGTTTTAGAGTAGAAGGGCAAAAGAGCGTTATCTTACCATTTGCTTTCTTCTGGACTATCTGAGGCCACATAGCCAAGGTGGCATAAATGATCATAAACCAGACAGTAACCAGTGGCACAAAGTAGTAGAACTGGTATGGTCGGTCCATCACTATGCACAGTACCACAACCAGGAAATTGAGGCGAAATAATACCTGGAGGGTGACAGAGGAAAGAAAACATTCTGATGTAAATAGACTGGAAGGCAAAGCTGGCAGAGATAGGGGAGAATGTTTCTTCAGCATTACATGAGAACGTCACCTCACGTGATGATTATATATTTCAGTGGAAACACAGGAACAATAGCAGAGCAACATGAGACTGCAGGTTAATGATGCAGTTTGGGACTAGTCTGGCCTGGCCTACTTCAGCAGCAACAGCAATGAAAACAGGGTAAATGGAGCTACTCCCAGCCTGGGGACTGAGTGAGCATCCCATCTGTCGTAGTCTCTAACATAGTGTCTTTGAGGGGAAAACACAACAAAAAACAACCTCTTCCTAGGAAGCAGCTACACCTGATTATGTTGGTGAAATTTTCATTACTTCTAAACAAAAATGTGAGAGGAGTGTGATATCCTACACACCAAGTGGTTAAACATACTGCTCTCATGCAGAACTCTGTCCTGACTGAAGAAAAATTCAGCTGAGATTCTGTAATGAACAAAAATGAATGTGGAACATGTGAGGATGCTTTGCTAAGTTCTGAAAGAAGCAGCAAATACTACAGTGATGCCTCTTGTTCGTGTATTAGTAATCTACTTCAGTACAAAGCAGTTGGATACTAAATGAAATAGCAATGTGGAAAGTTTTTTCAACAGATCCAAAACATCACTCATTTGAAGGAAAGAAAAGGGAAAATACAGCAAGTGTTTTGGGCCCTTTGTATTAAAGGTCCCAGTAAACCAAAGAGTTTTCATTTCCCAAGCAATAAGGAAAAGACTCAAAACACATGCAAAAATTAAAAGCTTTTACAATGTAAGCACTTGGAAATGACTTTAAATCAGAGACAAGACAGCATTTGTTTCATCTACATAAAGGTTCACAGTGCTGGGAGCAAGCAAAGCCATGTGCTGAATAACTCACTGAACAATTACCTTTATTCATAGAGGAAGACAAATAAAGAATGTCTGTACACAACTGCCTCTGAATTTACCAAATACTCATCAACTCATATAGAAAAGTTCCATAGAAATACCAGCTTGGATCGTTATATATGTACACACAGATATATACGCACACACATATTGCAATGGAACTTTCATTGCTATACTTTACAAAATATTTAATAACATATATATTTATATATTAAATATACTTATATATATATATATATATATATATATATATATACGGCCTACATATGTGTGTATTATATATATGTGTATTTTATGTGTGTGTGTATGTATTATATATATATAATTATTTTATATTTAAATAAATATATTTAAATATATTATATATATATACATTTAAGGCCTACAAACATTTGTTTGACATTGATGACAACACTGCATATGCAAAATAATTACAAATAAACACTAAACGTGTTGGATTGCACAGAAACAACATCCACTTTGGATGTGAAAACTTTGGCTAAGCAATCTAACATCACACTAGTCAGGGTATGGATGTGTTGTAGATATTGTTTTACCTGAAAACAGTTCTTAGTAGAGACATAAATATATCCTTACCTGACACACTCTGTACACACCAAAGTCCCCTTTGATCCAAAAATACGAGAAGTGCCCATAACCTGTTTGGAATAGATATGCAGCCACCAGAACTCGAATGTGCATGTACACAGGCAAAAACTGTGGGGAAAAATAATGTGCCTTTTATAAACGACTACATAAATGCTTTTGGTTTTCCTTTTTTTTTTTTTTGTTTTTGTTTTTTCTGCTTCACATTAAATCAGGTTTAGCAAAGAAAAGAAACATGTTGCATTTCCTGTAGATTACTGAGCTCTTTTGTTGCCTTGACTTCTCTTACGTTATTACAAGAACTCTATTCAAATTCTAATTATTATCATTCTACACTTCCCATATTCTTTAATCAGTTAAGATAGAGCTAAGAAGGGATCTTTGAAAGCTTAACTTCAATAGTTTCTGAACATAAAGTTTTGCTAACAATTAAAAATAGCATGGTCTTCTGCATCAAGAAATTAAGTACATTTTGTATTTGGTTGAGTCATGCCTAACACGCTCCTATCAGTGAAACTGAAAAATACCCTAATTCTGCAAATATCATTTCTAAAACTACAAGAACAATAGCATTAATTATTCATTCTATTCAGTTCTATAAAGTGTTTGTGCTTTTTGCCCAATTTTCAATCCCCAAAAGAAACCTTGACATTCACTTACAGTGCTTGCTCCAGAGATATGATAAATCAAAATAACAAGCTGCATCCAGCCCTTCCATTCGTCAGTCTGTTCTCTATTTAACACTTTAGTCTAGTGCAAAACAAAACAAGAGTGTTGCTATTCCAAAAAGTACAACGAACATCTACAAAACGAGGAGAAAAAGTTCAAAACAATAAACCACTTCATGGGCAAATAGATCTAAATTTAAAAAGCCCACTTGCAAATAGACACGTTAATGTAATCTACCCTCTCTCATACCTGAGCTACACCTGCTTAAAAACTGATTGTGATCAAGGCTAAACAAATTCACACCCACGTGCTTTTAAGGAAATTTTACAGCTAACTCCATATAAACATCACATTGCTTGCAAATGTATCTCCTGCAGATGAGTTATATTGACATTAAAAAGTTTACTTCCAATAATCAGCAATCTGAAATTTACACTCCAGTTGTCAAAGTACATTACAAATAAGATGTCAAGTTAATCATTACCTCTTTGGTATTTTCGGTATAAAATACGCCCAAAACCAAGATATAGATGATCGGTATGAAGAAAGATGAATGTGTATAAAATTTATTTTCCTTCATGAAAAGATTTGCTCTGTCACATAGATAAAAATAGGTCATGATTAGACCAAGTTTGCAGAAACAGTGTAGCAGCATCTCTAACGTAGAAACATTAGGAGTACTGATGGTTGGCTTCTTCTCCTCTCCAATTTCCAGATCAGTGCATGATTTGTTCTTTCGATAATTATTCCGATGAATTAAACTGATAACAAAATATCCAATAATGGACAAAGTAAAGAAACAGAAAGCTAACTTCTGTATCAGGGTGAGAGGAGGCTGAGGCTGGCAGCAGGAGCCATCAATGGGCTTCATTATCTTATTGCAGTAGACATTCATGAGAATCATTGCATTCTGTCAAAGAAACAGACAGTTTTCCAATTAATCTCTAAATATTTTCATCACATGAAATTTTCTTTAACTAGATCATGCACTGACAGAAAAACTGTGCACTTCCCCCTCATCATATAGGAAAAAATTCATAGGAATCCCCATAATCCTCATTGCATTCAGCATAGGAATCAAAATGCTTCTTCCAAAGACTAAAATCTTAGTTTCCTGAGGTAAGGAGAATGACTTATGCCTAATTCTAAAACAGAAAGATTCTCACTATTGGCTCTAAAAGGAGCTATAAATAAATAAATAGACTATACATGAAAAATAGTTCACAAAATAAGTGCCCTCAAAGGGCACAGTAATGAAAATGTCTACAACATGACAAAGAGACCTGTGGTGAGATGATATCTAGCTCATCCAATACTCAAAAGCAATTGAAACCTACAAAGGAGCAGAACTAATGCTGACAAAGCAGGAGAGCTCAACCACAGAGAAGGCACACTGACCACACTCTGAGAGGCTCATGTATATGCATTCATAGCTTGAAGATAATACAAGGATTAAAGTCACTGGCACTCCACAAAATGGAGAAAATCATACTGTATGTTTTCTCATCTATTTCATGCTCTTTGATAAACAAAAATAAGCAAAACTGTCTGATGTTCCACCTATTGGAATCCACTGAGCAAAATCTCCTGAAGGACAGGAAGGTTCTCACTACACTCATATTGTCTACTGTGTCAAAATACTCACTTGAAATCCTGTTTTACTGTTATTACTTTTTAATGTTGACCAGTGCTAAAAATACTTACCGTATCTCTACTTGATTCAGGCAGATGCAAGCCATCTGAAGACTTCATAATGGTTTCTTGTGCTATCAGTTTTGATACACTGAACACTTTAACTTTAGCTTTGGAATTTCGGGAGCTGCTGTTCAAAATACGGACAGCTGCTTCATTGTAAGCATCTATTTTCTCATTAGTGATCATTTTTCGACTCTCACTCAGCAAATCTTCATAAACAGGATCTGAATTTGAAAGGACAAAAAGATAGGTATATGAATCTTTCACATCACAAATATGTTTGGTTAGCTCAAATTGCACAAGTTCCTTTCATTTTGGTACTCAATGTCATTTAATGATATAGTAAAACCAGTGAGGAATCAGGGACTGCTACGGTAACCAGAGTTGTTTATAACAGAATACTCTTAACATTATTCCCTAGTTATGCACATGTACTAACAGATCAAAAAGCTTTGGCCAGACATGAATGCTTTTGTACTCCATGTGGAGCACAGTGCTGGAGTAGAGCTGCTTATGCCTTCTCTCAGAAATAGAATGCCCCAAGTAAAGGTTCCAACATTTCTCACTTCTCTAAGCCACATTCTGGCTCCTGATCTTAACTCACCAATGCTCAGTATACAGATGCAAGTTTGTCTTCAGAGAACTAAATTCTCAATATTTTCCAGAGTAAATTCTAGACATGCACAAGCTGCATTTGTAGAATCTCTTCCATTATTTATGTAATCCAAAAACTCAGTGGAACACAAACACAGGAATAGAGATTTTTTATGCACTTGTGCTCTCCAGAAGCACGTAGAGAACACATTGCAAAGGAAATAATCCTAGCATCCTGAGTCTGAGAGAGACTCCGAGTCAAGAGTTCAGAAGGCAAAATATTTCCCAAGAGAGAACAAAAACTTCCATCACTGACAACAGCTAATTAGGAGCCAGCTAGCTACAATTGCACGAAAAGCTGCACTGCAATTCAGCCAACTGCAAACGTGTACTTTGTAAATCAGCAGTACAGACTAAGCTCTTCATAACCTAAGAAAGACTGGTTCTACTGACAGTGACCATATGAATTCTTGTTACTTACTGTTCATTACTTTACCTTGTAAGATCCAGTAAACATCACTACTTTTTGCTAATTTTTCCAAAAGAGGTGCAATTGAAGTGATATTGATTTTATATTGTGCGAGGGCTTCGTTGCTGCCATTGTGAATCTTGATAGACCACTGGAGAATGAAATAAAAAGATTCAGAACCTGTATGACTCCCAGTTGCAAAATCTACACAGCTAAAATACCTGCAGTATTTTTACACACATTTTAAGAAGCACGTAGAAAGACTGAGCAGAGACATTTTAGCCTTAATCAGATTCCTAAAGCTCAATGGATTTACGTGGACTTCCTACAACAGTAGAACACCTGAATTGTCTCTGAGTTAAACTGCTTTTAAAGCAAGTAGTGCGTATCACACAGCTGTAACAAAATATACATGACATTTAAAAATTAACTACTTCCTATAGGCAGGAATTTCACGGAGGGTATATTTTTATTATAAGTTGGAATTAGCAGCTCTATCTTGTAACCAACTTGAAAGAATAAAAATTACCCTACTAGAACTTCCTCCTTTATTCACATACCCCATACATGCATAACTTACTGTGGCAGCTCCAGCTACAATTATATGAGGTTTTGCCACGGAACCCTATGAGACAAAATAGAAAGAAATTAGTTTTAAAATATTCAGAAATCATAGTCATCATTTAATGTACTAATCGAGTTAACTAAGGCTTGCATTTGAAATAGCAGTCGCTCAAAATTGTCCATCATTTAGTGGTTACATAACAACAGATTGCAGATATATCACAAATATCAACACTTACATTTCATAGAATCTGTAAGAAAGAAAGCAGACGAGCACCTACAATCACCAGCAATTTAGCTTTTAAAGAGAACTTCAAGTTGCCAAATCAGATAAAAAATTCTTTCAGTTCCTACTGCGATGAATCAATCTGCTCCTAGGAAGCAGGTGTTTGGTTTTGATTTCTTTTTCCTGTGGTTTGGTGAGGCCTTTTTTGGCCCAGGTAAAGGCATCCTTGGCAGACAGATGATGCTAATAAATATATATTCATACACACACTCCCTTTCTCTATTTTGATGCTGAATTTCAGACCTCTGCTACATAACTGGCTGAATATAGTGTGATACGCTGCAGTTGTTAACCTTTTTGTATTTATAGCCATGTTTATGAAAGGAAGAAGCCAGAATAATTTCTTAAAATAAACAGTTCAAGACTAACCTCAGTCCAAGATTTGATACGCTGCCTCATAGAGCCATTAACTTCCGGATACCACAGGAAATCCTTTAAAAGAAATGCAGATTTAATCTGTAAACACTAAGGCTGACAAAAATAAATAAATGAAAAACAAACTATATAAGCCCAAGTGAGATTTCCTTTACAGTGAGTCTGATAAGTCTGACATTGCAGTCCGGTAGGAAACCCAAACCAAAACAAAAGCACAAGTCGTCCCCATTAAAATAATAATAATAACAACAAGAACATGTAGTTCAAGAGTCAAGATTTCATCAAGAAGCCAACTTTTTAGACAGCGAAATGGGATGTCCTCAGGATTCCCTTCCATGCTATCATGGCTAAAACCAAACAATCCACATGCTGACTAATGCTATTATATCTCCCAGTTAAGTTCAGACTACCTAGTACCCAGTTACTCTGCAGAAGTATCAGGACTGCAAATACACATTAAAGTGAAATTGCAGGGATTATATATGCAAAAATTACTGTAAAGAAACTTCTTAAAGCAGAAATACTCCCAGCAGAAAGGAGATCTGTTTCAGTTCCACAGAGCTAAAGATTTTGCAGTTCTCTTAATTAATGTAAGTACACGGAAGGGTAGAGTCTGTGAGAATACTCAAAGCTACAGTCTCTCAAAGTATCTGATACATAATACAATGCGTTGAAGATACACTCTTGCATAATTTCTTCAAGATTTATAAAGAAGGTTGATGCTCTGAAACTACTTTTCACTTTTCAGCCTGTGCAGAAGTTAGAAAAGAATCACACTCTGACTGCAGTTTGAATTACACTGTGTGAAATCAGAGAAAAATTATGGCTTACAATTTAATGCCAGATAAAAACTTACCACTTTAACTGAAGCAGATTTATCTTCAAAAGGGATATTTCCATGCTGCCAAAACAAACCAATAAAAGCAAAGTTAAGATTACCTTCAGAAGAAAAAAACTGCATATTCTAATTCGCTCTTACCCAAAGGTTTGCCGTCGGAGTTTTCTTGTATAAACAAGTCAGTACACCAGTGCAAAATGTTTGGATTATTTTCTTGATAAAACAAACTATCCTCACAGAGGGTTCCTTTCCCTGAATTACATCTGAAATGCTTTCTGTTCACTCTGTTAGAAAAGGCTCATTAACTATTTTCCTAATTTTTCCCTCCCCAAATGAGAAAACTTTAGATTTCTTCCCCCCCCCCCCCCCTTTCTTCCACTTCCTTTCTCCCAGCCTCCCTGTTCATCCACCTTCCTTCTTTACACAGATCAAATGAAACAGCTTTAATTAAAGATCTGAAATATATTAATCTCAGGAAGAAACAAAGCCTGAAAGGTATCACTACATTTATGAGTGAGATTATGAGAAACTTGAAGGGAAGCAGTCAGATATCCCTAAGAGCATTTACAATCCTTTAAATACTAAGACAATGTTCGTTTTGAACCTACTAAAAAGTATATTTATCTACGATGAACAGATCTTGATTTCATAAATACTTGACAGGAGATACCTCTCAGCTTAAAATTTGTTATAGCACCCTGTCATCTCACAGCTGCTCAATTTACTCTCACTTTTAGGCAGCAAATATGATATAATTAGGGGGAAAAAAAAGAAAGTTACTCCATCAATTAAATATCTTGTTTTGACAAGTCTAAGTGAGTGCATCCTTTCTGTCGGACAAGCTGCCAGCTTGCACCTTTAAACCACAGAAGTACGTATGATGGATCTCATTTGCAGTTGGAATTGAAGCGTGCCCTTCCCTCACATATGTACATGAAGAGTCAGACCTAAGAAGTGTGACATAATGAAGTATATCGACAGCCTATAGCTAAATCCTTTCCTACTGCTTCCCTCCAGCAGGCTGCAGTTCACATTCTCCTCCTTATCAAAATCTACGTTTCAGCAACAATCAAAGGCATGGTGAGATCAGAAGTTTTAGTTACAGCTTCAGTCTCAAGTTAGACCTGGAAACCTGTCATTGCCCAAGGATTTTTAGGAACGGGTTAGGTCAGCAATCTAACTGATGTATAAGATAACAAATTGCAAGGCATGAATGGAACAACTGTTCTCTCAGTAAGAAGCAAGTATGAAGCCTAAGATGCTATGGGAGAAGTGAGCTTCATTTGTTTATGCCCAGTCTGCTGGGAGCATTCTCCCAAGCTTCCCAGTCAATTTCTCAAACTCTCATTTACTTGGTCTAATCTTTCTCTTCCTTTTGTGTTTCTTCCTAGTCCAGCAAGCAGTGCAAAAAAAGCATTCAGAGAAGTTACAAAGTAAACTGGAAAAGAAGGAAACAGAAATCACTGAAATACACCATCTCACCTTATTTCCTTCTTCCTTGATTTGAGGATTTATGATTTTTATGAATGAATAGAACAGCTGTCGGATTCTAGAATCTCCTAAAAACACAATATGTTTGTCTATGAGGCAGTTCTTTGCTTCACTGAAAAACAAAACAGCAACACTCGTGTTAGAGGAAATTTATAATATATGAGAGAAAAATCTTTAGTGAAATCTATAGAGCAATATAGGTAATTGTATGAAATATATATCTAATGCTAAGTAACAGTAAAACTTTCCAGTGTTGAAATAACTCAAAGCTTAGTGTAATTTGCATGCAAATAAAAGTAGCCTTTCCTATTCTACAGTGCTACCAAGAAAGCAGTTTCCAAACTACCTTGTAGCTCCTCGTGACGAGCATCATTAGTGCTACCAACATTTATCTGTATTTTAATACGGAGTCAGAAATGTGGTAGATGCTACAGTTAAAGTCAGGCAACAATTACTCTTCTTTCCCAGAAGAACAAAACAAGGGTTTCCTTACCTATTTTTATACTTGTGCATCATACAACTATGAGGCTGCCAGACTTTTTCTCCAAGAAACCTCCCACTGGACAGAAGATACTCACACGTATCATCACCTTTAAACCAGTAAAATTATGATTAGAAATCAGACACATTAAAAGTACTTTCAAAGCCCCATCGCTGTTAAAAAATATATAAATCTGATAACATTGCACAGAATTTTACAGCAGGGGTTGGAAGGGATCTCTAGAGATCACTGAGTTCAACCTCCCTGCAAAGCAGGCTCCTTACATCAGGCTGCACAAGTAGGTGCCCAGATAGGTCTTGAATATCTCCAGAGAAGGAGACTCCACAATTCCCCTTGGACAGCCTGTTCCAATGCTCTGTCACCCTCACTGTGAAGAAGTTCCTTTGCATATTGGTGCAGGAATTCCAGTTTATGGCTGTTTCCCCTTGACCTTCCTCCACAGACTGCTGAAAAGAGGTTGGCCATGTCTCTTTGATTCCCACACTTAAGATATTTATAAACATTAATAAGATTCCCTCTCAGTCTTCTTTTCTCAAGGCTGAACAGACCCAGTTTGCTCAGCAGTTCCTCATAGGAGAGATGCCTCAAGCCCTTTATCATCTTTGTGGCCCTCCGCTGGACTCTCTCCAAGAGATCCCTGTCTTTTTTGTGCCTGGAAGCCCAGAACTAGACACAGTACTCCAGGTGAGGCCTGAACAGGGTAGAGTAGAGGGGGAGGATCACCTCCCTTGACCTGCTGGCCATGCTCCTTTTAATGCACCCCAGGATCCCGCCGGCATTCTTGGCCGCCATGGCACACCACTGGCTCATGGCCAACCTGCCATCCACCAGGATCCACAGATCCTTCTCCACAGAGCATTTGTGACATAAAAGAATCAAAGCAAACAAGAGCATTAACCAAGTTGAACTTAACTGTAACAACATTTTGCACAGGTGTTTACAAATTGTCACATCCCTTTCTATACTGTACTTTCAGCAGCATGTTTCTCTGTCCAGAAAACATTAGTGATCTCGTTTCTGCTGTTGGAAAGTTGTGACCTTGAATGGTGCTTCCACTAGAAGATATTGATCTGCTGTGCTATCTACTATCCAAGAACAAACTAAAAGAATTAAATGATGTACACAGAATTACCAGACGCTGCTTCCTGTATAGAATACGAAGCTCAAAATGGGATCTGTAAAAAAGAATCTTTTCCATTTCCCTGTTTAAGATGCAGCTGTCACCTTGGAACAGCTGACATTACATGCTGGGTTAATGGGCAGAACAACAAATGTTTACTCGAGATTTTACTGATGATTCTGAATTGCACCTACCATTTTCCAGTCCATTAGTTTTACATTAATTAAAATGAATCTCTTTGCAAGTGATGATGTTTTGGATCACTTTTTCAATTCGTATAAATAAAATACCTGATATGGAATCAGCGACTGATCTCCCAGCAAACACATCTGGTTTTGCTGCCAGAAACTCATTGTGGCTCCACACAGTGCTAACAAGGAGCTGCCTGCCAACATTTTTGTCATAGTTGGCAAACAAACAAGAAAATGGTGGTGAATGAAACCGTGAGTACCTGCACTGGCTTGTGCAGAAACAGTGTGCCACACACCCTACCTAGTGCCTCCTACCAAACCTGGAGTGCAGTAAATCAGCCATCAACAGCTCTTTTCCTCTAGAGAAACCTGCACTAATTTTAGAGAAAGGGCATTTTCCATCAGCTTCCTTTCCGAGTTGCTGGAAGCCACACACAACAAGACAGGCAGGCGTTCTATTTCAATTATTAAGAGGCAATTTAAAGCTTTATCTCAAACTGTGGATCAGGCAGGATAACAGAGAGCGCTTGGCAGGGTGATGTCTGAGTCTGCTCAGAATGGGAACTAGCACAGTGCTGCCAACCCTGCTCCAGCTCACAGTCCTTACACTGACAGCTCAGTATCTTGGTCCCTGAAGTTCTGAACTGAATTATTTTCTACAACATGCAGGAAGTGCTGCACGAGGCACAAATCTGCCTTTGCTTCCTGGTGAAAATAGTCCAGCAAAATACATATTAATAAGATTAATACCCCATGGACATGAGGTGTTCTCACAGGTGTGCAGAGGAGCATGGAAAGGTGGGAGATGACAACACTGACACTCCCAGTGCTCCTGCAGGAGTAACTCCAATATGAAGGAGGCAGTGCTGCCATCTTGGCTTCTCAGCATCGTGTCACTTCTTCCCTCCAACAGTATTACTGTCTGTCCTTTGTCTCACAGTTACTGAAGTTAGTAGGTAATTCCCTCTTAGAATCCAAGTGTCCAGTAAGGCACTTAATAGCCAGCCAACATAAATCTCTTACCACAACAGGTCAAATCAGTATTAATGAAAACAGGGATGATGGAAACACATCTGTATGTCCTACAGTACAGAACTGGGACTGCACATCTTCCCAGGTAACTCTTCCATTTACATTGTTAACAGTCATTTGTGAGCTGATCCCAAGCTGCCTGATACTTCAGAGTCCACCCAGAAAAATAAAAAGGGCCTTATCCATGAAGCTGAGAAAATATAATTAATAAAATAAAAATAAAATGCATGTTTAAAGCAAAGCTGACAGCTGAAGCTCTGAATTAACTCTTATCCCTGAACTCCAGCTCTCTCTTATTTAGGATTCACAAAGAATATGTCAGATACAGAAATGCAGACAACGCAGCTCATGGCACTTGGAGCAGAACATAAAATTAGCTTGAGGAAGGAAGAACTGGCAGCTGAAGATATTATCTGTCCTTCCCTTCCTCCCAGAAACTCCTCCAACTTATTTCCATGAGAATCAGAAATGGCAACGTAGAACAGACTGTATCCCACCTGTTACCCCCTTGGCTCATTTATTCAACCAAATCCAGCAACTGCAAATTATAATACTTGATTCTGTTACAACTTAGGCTCCCCGTTCCTTCATTTCAAAAAGAAGCCAGGCTTCTTTCCTTTCCTGGAACTTCGACTACTTAGTGCTGCTATTGCATCATGAATACTAAAATAAATCTGGAACAACATGAGCAATTATAACAGCCCTGATAAGATAGTCCTAATAAACATCTCTGAGTCATAGCTCCAGGTTAAAGTTGCTACTCCACGAGCAACACACACTTCTAGCATGCACCATAAGCTCTGGGTCAGGCAGATTTTGATGCATGAAAGAAAGATGCATTTAAAACTTAACTAAAACATACACAGACAGTGATAAACTCCTACTTCTGCCATCAAAAGTGTTTACTAATCATCCCTTGGCAACTCAGGAATTCTCTCAAATTCAACACTAACCTCCCAAGCAAACCCCTGAGCACCCACAGCTCTCACTGACGCTTGGTCTAACTGCAGCACACACACACCATCATGCCACAATGAGGCATGGGCTGCCCTCAGGGATTTCCATAGAGGCAGGCTCTGTCACTCTCCTGTTCTTCATCACGTACAGGTCAGCAGTACAACCTTTTTCTTGCAGCCGGTGCTTGTTTCAGTAGTTAGCACAGTTAGCACAGTGCTGTTTGTGAGCAGATTAAAGAACAGGTCTTCCTGAAGCAGTTTATCAGAGCCTTTCTTCTCCTTTTCCAGCCATTCCCACTTAACACAGCAGTGCTGATCCTACTGCAGCAGTAGCTCAGGACACAACAGGTGACATGCAAGGCCAGATCCTTGCCTACTTTTTAACTGTGATGACACAGCTCACATGTGCAGCTTAAACACCTTTAATAGAAACCAGAAACTCAAGACAACCATAGTTCCAGTTTTACTTAATCATGCCAAACGTTTCTGTATACTGGCTTTCAAGTAACATAATTCCCTTAATTTTCCAGTGTTTGCATGTACTTAAACCACTTCATTTCTAGTAATAATAAATAGAAACTTATTTCCAACAAGCTGTAAGACCGAGTCTTTGAACTATGCTAATAACTGAAATGTGCTGGTAAGTTTTACTGGTTTTTACTGGATATTATAGTGAAACATAGTCCAGTTAAGACTCTGAAGAAGCTGTACGTGAGCCAATGACAGTTTAACTTAACTCAAAGTTGTGCAAGATAATTAGGCGACCCCGAAACACAACAGTCTCCCTGAATATGAATTTAACCTATCCCAACTGCTGCCCAGCATTTTTTGCATAGAAGTATTAACAAATGAAAGCTTTAATATCTGAAGATACTGATAATGGAAAGAGCCAGTTTCTTGGGTAAAAAATAACCAGCCTTCCACAATGGCTTTATTTTTATACTTCTTATTTATACACAGCCCTCCTTTTCCTCCCCATTCTGTGTATCTATGAAAGAAAGACTGTATCCAGACGAGTGGATACTTTGTTGTTCACATTAAAGTTTGCCTTTCCTGCTCTGCTCTTCCTCACTTGGCACGGCCCAATTCCCACCACCCTGCTGCTTTGGGCCACGAGAGCCTCACTTCTACCAATGACTGCAGGTTTGCAGACCACACCTGATCCACGCCCTTCCCTCTACAAACCCTGTGTGAGGGTTTTATGACCAAGAGGGAGTCACCAGCAACACTGTCGATCAGCAAGACACAACTCAGCTTCACCTTTGCAGTATTCAAAGTAAATCTTCTGTTTTTCCTTGGTTTGCTGAATGCCAGATGTTTAAGATCACCGAACAGCTGCAAGACAATCTCTCAGCACCATCTGCTTTTGCCTCTCACCAAAACTTTTCTACCAGCTTTAAACACTCCATCTCCCTTTTCCAAGCCATTTGTGTGTCCTGAACGCTACCTGCTCAAAGAAGACCAAGCTGGATAGCTCAGCACTTGTTTTCTACTTTCTGAGAAGTCCTCACTCAACCTAAAAGTGGCTCAAAGAAACCATAAGTTTTAGGTGTAAGAACTTCATGAGAATCTACATTGACTCAATCAACTTCTACAGACTCCTATCTTTATGTGATTTATGACTCAACAGTCCCAACAACTCTCTGTTCATGCATCCTATTTATGCATAGAGTGCCTTCTTGCTCATTTGCTGTATACGACAGCCCCCGTTTTCTCAGGCCAACATTGCAATCTCCCTCTTAAAAAAAGCATCACGTTTTCCAGCCTCCTTCCAACTACTTTTGAGACTGTTTCCAGCCTCTGGTAACACAGCACTACAGGCTCAGTCACTTCATACCCAGGGTCCTCTAGCAGTCAGTAAACACCTCAATGCCTCACAACTTACTGCTCTTCAGTTTGTTGATTTACTGACGTGTCAGCTGGAGGGTGAATCTGCAAAAGCTCCCTATCCTGTTCTGCATTTCCACAATGAAGTGCTTCATCCTCATCTTCCTGGAGCACAGGTCACAAGCCTCAGTGCACAATGGCACCACAGTACACAGCCTTTGGATCAAGTTCATGGTTTACACAAGCAAACATGCTCCACGTTAAGGAGATAAGCAGAATGCTTTCCTCCAGTGGCTCTCACTGCTCTTTACAGGGCATGCAACACCGCGCTCATCCACCAACAACACGCAAAAACAAGCAGCTGCTCGTTTGGCTGCATCCACCCAAGGCACTGAATTTTGAGCCAACAGTTGAGCAGAGGATTAAAAAATAAAATAAGAGAAGTATATGAAAACCTTCCAGCAATTCAGACAGCAATGGCGGTGTCGCCAGGTACGGGCTGCCAAGCCCTGCCGTCCCGCACGGCCTTCCCGCTGTGCCCGGCCCGAGCTGCCTCCGGGGGCCCTGGGCGGCCCCGGCCCGGCCCATACGGTTCCCCGGCCGAAGGGCCGCCGCCCGCCCGCGCTCCCTCAGCTCCGCCTCCCTCGGCCCCGCTCACCTCGGTAGCGGCGTGAGGCGGCGTGGCAGGCGGCGAGCAGCAGGACGGCGCCCAGCGCCAGCGCCTTGGCGCTCCTCACGCTGAAGTAGTAGTTGATCTCCCGCTTGCCCAGGGTGTAGGCCAGGCCCGCCATCTTGGCTCCTCCATGACAACAGTGCGCGGCGGAGCGGACGGGCGCAGCGGGGCAGCACTGGGTCCCCGCGGGCGGCCGAGGCAGCCCCCGCCGCCGGCTGCCACCGTCCCCACCGTTGCGGCGGTGAGCAGCGAGCAGCCCGGCCCCCCGCCGCCGGGGCGGAGCTGCCGCCTTCCTCCTCCTCCTCTTTCTCTTCCTCTTCCTTCTCCTCCTCTTCGCTCTCCTCCTCCCAGGGCTCCCGGCCGCTGTAGCGCTGGGCACTCGGAGCACTGAAGTGTGGAACACTGAGACATCTGGTTGTCGTTTGACCACACTCCCGAACTTCTGTGAGCCAAAAGAAGTCATCATCCGGAAGATCTGCGATTCATTGCATCTGACCGTTCATACCCTATAGTGCCTTAAGAATGGAAAAGAGACATGGGCTGACAATAGCAGGACTAGGGGAAATGGTTTTAAGTTAAAAGAGGGAAGATTTAGGTTGGATGTTAGGGGGAAGTTCTTTACTAGGAGAGTGGTTAGGCCTTGGAACAGGCTGCCCAGGGAGGTTGTGGATGCCCCGTCCTTGGAGGTGTTCAAGACCAGGTTGGACGGGGCCCTGGGCAACCTGATCTAATAAATGTGTGTTTGGCGGCCCTGCCAGGCAGGGGGGTTGGAACTACATGATCCTTGAGGTCCCTTCCAACCCGGGTCATTCTGTGATTCTGTGTGATTCTGTGACTGAAACTGAAATTAGTCAGCACAAAGCCTACATGCAGCACATTCTATTTTCAGGTCTTACCTGAAGAACTTCTGGCACCGTGCAAACGTGCAGGGTTGGGGTTGTAAAGTGGTCTTTGGATGCTGTTGGCACACACTCAGTGTTTATGCCGTTTCCCCCAGCCCAACCTGTTTATTGATAAACAGGCTTTTAATCCAACCAAAACACACGGACTTCATCCTGTGTCCTAAGCAGTGTGACTGTTAAGTTTGCTGATACTATTAAAAGTTAAGTACCTTCATTAAGTTGAGCCACTAGTGTACATTAAATATTGAAGTGGATATAAGCAGAACATCTGCTTTTGCTTCACTGCTCCTTCGGAATGGTTGTGCAGGTGCTGGACAAGAGATCTCCCTCCCTACATTTGCAGGTGGTTTGCACAAATGCAGTTTCTCTTCTTATGGGTACCTCCTTGCTACTTACAAGCTAATGGAATTTGACATCATTGCCTACACCTGAATAATTCATACCACAAACACTATACACAAAAGGCCTGATACAAGAGAGTAATTAGAGATTACCCATGAAACAGACTCCAGACATGAATTATCTAGAAGAAGCTTTGCAATTCCTATTAAATACCTACATTATGTTCCTGCCTGCTGATACATTGACTATGCTGGAAGTCACCAGAAGTATGTCAGCTCTCCTGCAATTACACCTCAGCTTTTGTTTTCCAAAAGCTCAAGCTTGGCATTGGATTTCAGCTTGTTCTGGTAGAAGCATCCAGCACAGTTGGTGGGAGGGGAAGGCCTGGAGCAGTCATGAAGAAAAGACTCAGCACAGTGACAAGTAATTGATCTGAGGCAGGAGGAGGTGTGAGAGTGCTTCGCAAATTGGGTAATGGCTGTTGAAGAGTGAGCAGCCACAGGAGAGATTTCACAGTTCTGTTTTCTACAGAGATAGCCTTGGCTTAACTGAATTGATTATGTTGATAAGACACTGTGGTGTTGTGTGTGGTCACTAGCAAAAGCTGAAAACATTACTGTGATTTTCAATTGCTCTGCTTCCCCAGCGTGTGAGTATAATGAAGCGGTCAGGTGAGAGGGGGCTCACCTCACCTAGCTCCAGACACTTACAAGTCTATTTATCTTAAATTCATGATCTGAACTCCCTCTGTAGGACTGGTGGAAGGAAGGCATCGGTTGCTTTCTCATAGATTAAAATACAGTCGATAGACTCACTGCTAGGTGTGGCAATCCTGAGTTGAATTTAGACAATTAAACTGGGCAGGTGTCATTTACACAGATGTAATTAAAATGAGATAATCCTTATTTTACTGCTTCCTGTCTTGCCTGGCAGGATCAGTGTTAATGGGAGAAGGACGCTGTGCTGTGGGTTGAAATGGGTGTGCACTTATGAGTCTGCTGATAAGCTCAGTTCCCAGATCTCATTCTCTTGATTCTGCTGATTTCTGCATTGCAGCCAAGTGTAGTTTCTAGAGAGAACTGCTGTCATCAGTCAAAGTCTCAGGGCGGTCCTAAGGACATGAAGCCTGTAAAAGCAGAGGCAGTGACTATCTCTTATTGAGAGGTTATATGTATCAGTGTTCTCAGTCAGGGCCTTCCCCTTGTGCTATTTTCCTGTCAGAGTTTTTACATGCTTATAGGTGCGGAATTAATTTTGCATACATTTATATAGTGAGGAATATAGTCACCAAAGCTGAGAGAAAAACTACAACATATGTTTGAAATGTACATTTCCTGTGTTATTTTGGGAACATACTATTTGTGATTTCCTGGCTGGATAATCCCCTGTGTTATTTGATAGACTGTTGAATGATCAGTAAGTAGGATCTGCCATACCCCAAACCATATCAGATCTTAATTTAATTTGCACATCATTATCAGTTTGCTATCCAGGTACTGTAATTCCAGAAATAAAGCTGTATTTCCAACAGATTATTGGGGAGAACTATGTGGTCAGTAGTGCAAGTTTTCCTTCAGGAGCTTTGTGTAATCACTAAGAAACATCAAACATTTCAGTTGTTGAGTGTTAAGCCTTTTAATGGCAACCAGTCTTTCTGTAAGCATCATGTCTCCATGTGGCAGCTGTGTGTGTGGTAACCATCCATTGCAAATATTTAATTACATTAATGGAGAGTACAATCAAACAGAGTACCTTGAAGGTGACACATTGCCAGGCACCTGAGATCCTGGAAACTCTATCACAGATTACTGCTTTTACAGATTTCTAACTTTATGAGAGTTATAACATCCCTCAATAGTCTGCACTAAAAGGAAGCTGGTATTAAGTAAGGTAGTTTTGAAATCATGTACAGAAAAGATATATTTAGCTTTATCACTAAGTGATAAGTGCATCTGCAGTTCTCTAACATGAGGATTACTGCTTTAATTTCAGGTTTCAGTGGATCTGGAATAGAAGTGGATTGGAAGGGTTGGAGGAATGGGAAATGGACACATTTTTAATGTTTAAGTGTTCCCTCCTCTTCCATTAAGAGAATGCACCTTTCTACACTGTGGGATGTCATCACAACGCAGCCATGCAGGCTTGAGGTCAGATGGGGACTCTACACAGCTCATCGGTTCAAATCAATCTTTCTTTCAGCTGCTTAGATTCTTGCCCTCAAAGCCTTGTATACAACAACAAGGGGGTTCAGAACACTCGGTTTTTATCAGTAGGTAGTTAACTTGTAGGTGCCAAGACAGACACTGCTGTCACAGATGTTAAATCACTGCATTCTGTTAAAGGGACAGGTGCCTGTGGGCCTGAGAGGGGATTTTCATGTACTGATTTCCTTGACATGAAACTGAGAAGCAGGTCAATTCCAGGAAGGACTTTACCGTATTGACTAGGGAATATAGCAATGAAATAAAACAGTGCAATAAAATGTAGTAATGTGATGAAGGATGGTATGAAGGAAGTAAATAAAAAAATAGCACAAAGTGAAGAAAAGTTATCTAGGAAGAAATAAATTGCCCTATATATGATATGCATGGTAGATGAAGATAAAGCCATTGAAGGTAAAACTCTGTAAAGCAGTTCTTCTAATTCTCTTCATTATTAAAACATCACTTTAGTTTGAGAAGCCTGGAGTCTGTAATGAGGTCAGTAATCGATACAGGGCAAAACACATCAAAGAAAATGGTATGACTGGCAGGAAAACATCAAAAACCCAGAATGTGATCAAAAGAACATCATGAAGAGGCTCAGATAATGAAGTTAACTGAATTTCCCCCTAAAGAAATGTTCACAAGCACAAGAACAGCATAGAGAGTGGATGACATTTTGAGTGCTGAATGTAGGTGAAAAGCTGCAACAAGAATGCAAAGCTTTTCTTTTAGAGAAGAAGAGAAGCAAAGCAGATGTTTTTGCCTGCAATAAAGTCAGAGATGCTGAGATAGCCAAGAAAATAAAAACCACAATCCCTAAGAGCAGACAGAGGCAAACATAAAAGTCACAAAAGATCTTTGGTTAAATGTACCTACGTTGCTCAGCAAATACTTGACCAGGTCATTTTACACTGCCGGAGAGAGGCATCAGTGAACTTGATGCAACTCCACATGTTTAAATTAATGGCTACTTTCCCAGGTTTCTTTAAATGAGTGAAATTTGATGGAACTGAGCATGTTTGCCTGAGGTCGTGTGGGAATATATGCACAACACCTTTTGGTTTTGGTCAAGAGGGATCAAGCCTTTGGAGAACTCTTTTCTCACCACTAAGAGAAAGAGCCTGCCGGCCAATCTGACCTCTCTGGTAAGAATGATCTTAATTCTTCTGTATTCTAATTTTTGATTAGAATTTGCAGTGTTCTTTTGAATAGCTTTTATGCTGAAACGATTGAGATGCTATGTAAAATATTCTACTACAATGAAACATTGTATTGTGAAGTTATCTTCATCTTGCAGTAGTCTATAACATCAAAGAACCTTGTGCAGGGGATCTGTACTACTTGGAATCATTGTTTTTATGAAGGTAATTATATTTCAGGAAGGAAAATGGCTTTTTATTTGGATAATAATCATAACATTGGAAAAAAAAAAATCTCTATGTTAGCCTCAGGCTCAGTAAAACACTGTTCAAGTATTTGCAATGGATTAACAGAATAGGCTATTCCCATGAGTCATTATTTGAAGATGAAATTGCAAAGAAATAATTTAATTTAAGCAGAAGATTGCTGTGGTCCTTCGGGTTCACATTGCTCTGCCATATCTATTTGTCTATGTGGTGCTCTGATGGGTTACTGTGAACTCTCACGGGTCTAAGTAATTTTGTGATGCTGAAATGTAAACATGCACACAGGAAGATCATCTGCACAGCTCAGGCTTAGCAAAGATTTATCACCTGGGAATTAACAGATAGCTGAGTAGCTCTGCCATTCTTATAAAATATGCATAAAAGCCTGGTGAGCTGGAACATGTGAGGCAGCTGTTACTGTTTGCTCGTAGCTTTAAATGTCCCGTGAATGACACACTTCAATAATCGCTCTAATGAGAGACATATGAATCTATTTATTTTTTTTTTTATTTCATATCTTTGCTTATGCTATAAAAATGCTTGTACTGAAGTGGCTCACTAACAGAATATGACTTTCCCTAAAGCCTAAAACCTGAACAAATTCTTATGCAGTGAATCTACTGAAGCTGTATCCTCAGCAGCGCCTTACACCAGCCCTTCTATCTCAGCAGAAATTGATAGAGCTCTCTTGGCACTGCTCTTCTGCTTATTTTCATGGTACATGCCAGAATTTCTTGTTCTTGAGATGTCTTTTTTTCCATAGTGCTGGAGAAGAAGGATCTAAAATCTGTTTAAAAGCTGAAGGCAAAAGCTCTCAAATACAACAGGCGTAAGAGAAGGAAGCAGGTATTCTGCTGGTGAAGGGGTGAACCAACAGCTAAGTCAAAATACAGGCCTTGATCCAGGTGCAAAAGAGCAGCAAATAAAAACAGCAGAGATCTTTGGTCTGGCTTGTTGCCTTTGACAGCACTTCCATTCTACATAGAAGTCACAAGCATTATGTACACCTCCTGTTTTCCAAAAGACTGTTCTGCATCCCTGAAGTTACATAGAAATGTAAAACAGCTTTGAAAAGGAAATGAAACCTCAGTTTCTCCAATTGATTTCTCCTCTGAAAGCACAGAGTATGCTCAGTGACTGAGGCTCATCCATGGGAGCTGGGTGAGTACTGAATTCACTAAGAAACTATCAGGCAGATGAATTTGCCTCTCCTGCTTTGGTTTCATAGTCACTGAAAACTAGAAAACAAGTATTCTTACTTCCATTTCTTTTATGCTCTGCATGAAGCTGCATTTTGCTGCCAGGATCTTTCCTGGGTTGGATGGGTGTTCTTCAATGCCCAGGGAGGTGGTGGAGTCTCCTTCTCTGGAGATATTTAAGATCCGCCTGGACGCCTTCCTGTGTGACATGGTGTAGGGAACCTGCTTTGGCAGGGGGGTTGGACTCGATGATCTCTAGAGGTCCCTTCCAACCCCTACAATTCTGTGATTCTGTGATTCTGTGATTCTTCTGGCAAGCCAGTTTATTTGTAGAAGAGTCGTGGTGCTGATACTTTGCTGAAATATCCCTTAGGATGTTCTTGACCAACCACAAATCAGAAGACTTTGATGGTAACCATGGCAGGTAGCAGCTACACTACAGCTCTTCAACGACCAGTAATGACTGCCTAAGTCAATAGGTGGTGCACTGCACTTGTGGAATAGCAATGCTATTTCACTCAGGGTCTTAAGAACTGGCATTTAGGAAAACTTGTTTCATTTCATCCAAAGAACCAATTTCTGTAGCTTGATAAACAATGTGAAAAAAATTATACATATATATATTTCTAATATGATTTTTACATTGAAATAGTTATTCTAATGAGCTACATAGGTTTCAAAATCTTGCTATCAAAATGGGCAAATTTATTTCTTTGGCTACTTATGTTTGAGAGCCATCATTTCATGAGAGAATATACTTAAGCCTGGAATTGTGATTAGGAAATTTTTTTCATGCAATCCCTGCACACAATCACTCAATATCCAGAAAGGAACTAATGTATTCCAGCCCGGGAGTATAGAAATAGTCATAGCTGTGGAAGATCTTTACATATGCATTGCAGAGCACATTCAGGTTGCATCTGATGTGTATATGGAATCAATACAGAAAAATAATGCTTCTTTAACAAGCTGATAACAAAGACTGCGTGTAAGGAGATGAATTATAATCTACTTCTAATGGTGTGCCTGAGAACCGCTTTACTTGAATGTGCTATTCTTGTGTTGCTTGGAATCAGTATACACGATTTTAATACCGTAAAACTGGATTGAGTGGGTGTCAGAATAACAGCTTCTAGGAGAGCCTGTCTGAAAGCTCCAAGCACTACAGCAGAACAAAACAAATCAAAAATCACATCAGAAGATGCAGTTTAAATCTGTGTTACGGAAACAGAAGAAAATTTTCCTATTCATAGCCCTGAGCACTGTATTACAGAATCACAGAATTGTAGGGGTTGGAAGGCATCTCCAGAGATCATCGAATCCAGCACCCCTGCCAAAGAGGGTTCCCTACACCAGGTCACACAGGTATATACATATGTATATTGCATATCTCCAGAGGAGGAGACTCCACAACCCCCCTTGGGCAGCCTGTTCCAGTGCTCTGTCACCCTCACTGTAAATTTCTTCTTATCTGTGTGGAATTTCCTATGCTCCAGTTTCTGTCTGTTTCCCCTTGTCCTGTCTCCAAGCACTGCTGAAAAGAGTCTGGCCTTGCCATTTTGCCCCCAATACCTCAGATATTTATAGACCTGGATCAGGTCCCCTCTCAGCCTTCTTTTCTCAAGGCTAAACAGACCTGGCTCACTGAGCCTTTCTTCATAGGAGAGATGCTTCAGGCCCTTCACCATCTTTGTGGCCCTCCACTGGACTCTTTCCAAGAGATCCCTGTCTTTTTTGTACTGGGGAGCCCAGAACTGGACACAGTACTCCAGATGAGGCCTTACAAGGGCAGAGTAGAGGGGAGGATCACCTCCCTTGACCTGCTGTCCACGTATTCACAATTCAAAATTGTAAACAAAAATCTTTCTGATGACTCTCAGTACGTCATGATTTTTCCCTCAGTGAAGAAGCCTGGACAGTTGCAATTTTCCCTTCTACAACCTCTTTCAAAATGTTAACATTTGATTTCTCTCTTCATTGATTGAATTTACCATGCTTCCTCTCCCTACCCCTCTTTTTCATCTACTTATGTCATGTTCATACAAAAGCACATGCTGCAGAGAGCCCTGCTTCTTCTAATTTTTCAGTAGCCTTCACCATATAGTATATTTGCATCGAAGACATCAGGCTCCAGCTGAATTACTGACAGGAATATCTCAGCCTCTGCCATCTCCTAGGAAGGAAGTCTGTGTGAGAAGAGCAAATGGGTGGCACAATTCCACTGACCACACAGGTGGGCACTTGGGCCTGCAGCACAGATTGGGTTGAATGGTCCAGTAATGCCATTTACAGCTGTATCACAGCTGAGCCCTGGGTTTGACAGTGGCTTTAACCCTACTGTTTTAACTAATCTGCACGAATGGTCTACTTGTGTAACTGCTGAAGCATACCTGCATGCAATTAAATTCTCCAGAGATAATTTGCACAGGGAGGCAGACAATTCCCAAAGACAAGCAAGCAAACTTTACCAAAAATTTATTCAACATTTTATATTGCAGTAATTTCTGAAGAGTTCAAAACTCAAAGGTCAAACTGAGTACTGTCTATGTGCTAACACCCATTGTGAGGTGGGGGCTCTCCTTTTGTCTTCTGCTTTGATTTCTGAAGGAGCCCACATTGAAGGCAAACGTTCAAAATGACAGAGACCATGGGTACTACTAAAGGGCTAGTCACAGTAAAATGGAGGAGGCATTTTATCATGGCATTTTCCCTGCTGTTAATCTAGCACAGAGCTACAAACGTTTCCCCTTTCATTAATGCAGCACACAACTAACTGTGAGCACATGGAAGCTGCATGCCAGGCTGTTTTCCTATTTGCCCTTTCTCCATTGATCAACCGATTGCACGCAAGAATGAAAAACTTCCTTTAGAAACAGTGTTTATTCCTCCTTCCATTGTTCAGAGCAGCCTTTGGACTCTACTCACTCACTAACCTTCGGGATGGGGCTGTGTTCACGTTACGGGATCTTCTTCCGCCTATTTTCTCTGGGCTTTCCTTTGCGGATTCCTGTTGATTAAGCCCGTCTCAGCTCTCCCCTTACCTGCTCCAGCTGTTGTCTTCATAGTCTTGTGTGTGATCTCTCCATCTTCCCAGTGCCAAAACACCACTGCTGATACTGCCATTCACCTCAGGCTTTCAGAAAAGCACTATATGATAGCAGCATCTTAAAAGGGCTCAGCCAAGAACAGTCTTTGGTTTTCAGCATGTTCATTGTGATAGCAAATTATTAATGTTTACAGCAGATAGATCTGTTCCATACACAAGTGAATGAAGTGTAAAGGCCTAACAAAGCCTGATCTTCCTGACACTTCCTCCACATTATTTCAGAAGTACACACTCCTGCACACTGCAGCAGAGCATCAGCCAGCAGAGCTCTCTCCACAGTAAGTTTTCCACAAGACAGAATCCTCATTTTCTATTTTAAGTGAGATGATTATCCTTCTTCTCGTCATTAATTTTGCTTAGGATTCAGATAAAATGAAGAATCTCTTCTACTTCTGAAGTTTGTGTACTGTGAAGCATGGTATCTTGGGAAATTTCTCAAAAGCAGATGTTAAATTGAAGGGACAAGGAGGCAGTTACAGCCAGAAGACAGCAGTAGGCAGTCTTTGAATGCTGTAAGCATGTAATTTACAGCAATGATTTAAGAAATAATGAAGACACAGAATCACAGAATCACAGAATGACCTGGGTTGGAAGGGACCTCAAGGATCATGTAGTTCCAACCCCCCTGCCTGGCAGGGCCACCAAACATACACATTTACTAGATCAGGTTGCCCAGGGCCCCGTCCAACCTGGTCTTGAACACCTCCAGGGACAGGGCATCCACAACCTCCCTGGGCAGCCTGTTCCAGGGCCTAACCACTCTCCTAGAACATACTCTGTGTTCTGAGTATGAATCTCTGCTGATGCACCTAAGCAAGTAACTTTACTCATTTGATACCTTTTTTTGGAACACTGGACATGCTTTATTTTTTTTTTCCTTTTCACAATTTATTTAAACATCTCACATATACAAAATACATTTTCTTTTTTTGTCTTTTGAGAAATGATGATTCTTTTTTTATCCACTGGAGAAGATGAAAATGAGATTTGGAAGCAGAAACACCTGATTTTGGAGGAAGAGGACAAAGATGAGGAAAGACGATCCACGTGCTTAAGCTGGGGATGAGATAGATTTCAAAGAAACAGAGAAGTAATACTTTAACTGCTGCTAGCACCATCAGAATTCAAGTATTGGAAACACACTCTGGAATAATGAAATTAGCACCACTATATTCTGAGTGGAACTGAAAGTAACTCGTATGATATGGAGAAGTGCCTACAAAGGATGTGGATCACACTTGGTTTAGTGTATGAGGTAGTTTAAACCTTTGGAAGTCGTGGTTTTAAACTTCCTCCGTGGAAGATAGTCAAAGGCCACAAGTGGTGCAAACTTTCATGAGTTTTTATTTTTTTTTAGGTTTTTTTTTTTTTAGTTTTTTTTTCTTTACAAAGGTTGACATTTCCCAAAGCAAGGTGTTAAATCTTGAAAGACTTCCAAGTCCTTTTGGGGCTGTATTGAATTTCATTGCACAATGCTCCAATCAATTCTTCTCCTTCTCTTTCGCCCAGAGTTTAAGCAAGTAGATGAACAGAAAAAAAATGGAAGGAGTCAGCTCTCATTACAAAAAGGAATGACAAAGAATAATTCTGGGGGGGGGGCTTTAAGTTAATTTTAGTTCATTCATTTGAAACAGACTGGGCCAATGTGCAAACCGAATTCTTGGTCAGCGCCACCAATGTCCAAAGGTGCAATGTCAAGGATGGGCAAGCGAGATGGCTTATTTGTTCTGTACTCAATGATCGTTTTGCCCCATTTGTTGTTCTTTTTCTGCAAGAGAAGATGTATTAGAATTGTTACTGTGTTGTTCATAGAATTGAGAATTGTTTCACCTAACTGGATAATTTTTGAAATAATTTTACTTAATTTTACTGCCACTGTTTGCAAATAAGATACCCACATCCAACTATTTAGAGCTCTAATACAGAGAAAACATTTACTTTACCCTTAACTTTTCCATTCTGTTCATGCTTAAATCCTCAGAGAGCTTTGCCTGATCTTTTGAAGACTTGACCCTGCCCCTCCTGCACCTTGCATACTACTTTCTCAGCACGCTTCAGTTTCCATAGACTTTGGGTCTGGTTCCTCAGAAAAGCTTTTTCTTTTCTTTGCCACATTGCACAGTACAGGAAGGAACTGTTAGTCCCCCAGTCTTTGCCACTCATTAAAGACCTGGCATAGTTGGTTCCACAGGCTATTTATCCTCACTGGATAAAATTTTTCTGGTCTGACTGATAATCTAGTTCTGAATCAAAGCACAGCTGTCATTAATACAATCATATTGCCCACTGTGTTACTTACAGAGCAGCCATCCACAAGAACACTGAAAGTGAATCTGCTGTTGCCTTCAGCTCGTAGTTCAACATCATTGGATCCCTGGAGTATAACAGCCTTTTTAAGGTTTCCAGTCTCCTCATCCATGTAGGCAATGCTGTTCTTGCAGTGGTAGGTGATGTTCTGGGAGGCATGGTTGGCCAGCAGACGCATGAAGGCAAGTTGAGTGGCCATGTCCTTTGTGGTCACACCTTCACCATTGTATTCAAACTGAAAAAGACAAAGAAATCCACTCAATTGAATTTCTGGGGAAAAGTGAATGTCTGCGTATTTTCTGTAGGAATAGTAAAAAAAATGTTCACAAATATGAATAGTACATGTCAAAAATCCCAACTTAAAAAATAGCAAACATCATTTTATTTTTTCACTTTCTGGACTGTCTTTGTACTAAAGTAGCATATTCCAGGCCAGGATTCCCCTAGAAATGACCACTAATCATGCTGAAAACACTAAGAAAATTTAGAACAATACTAATAAAACCCTTTAGCAAATTGTGTTTGAAGCCAGAACTGGAACCCTGTTCCCTTGAGATAAAAAATAGCTGTTCCCTTTTTTATATCTCTCCTCTAAGAGTTTAATTAATGAGTTTTGCTCACTGAGAGTCAGTGGGTAGAGAATTCCTCAGAAAGCCCTGTAGGAAACAATTACCCTCCAGTGCATCACATACCTGAGTACCACCATTGATAGTTTCACCGAACCATATGTGCTTTTTCTCCTTGGGATTCTTGCTGACATACCAGGTCTTAGTAGGAATATCTTCAGGGTTAGCATGGATGCAAGTCTCACCAGTGGCAAAGTCACAGTATGCTCTAATGGCATCTGCAGTGCAGCCTTGGTTAGGATCAATCCAGTAGAAACCTTTGAGGAAAGAAACACTTGCGTTCAGTTTATATTCAATGGTTTGATACAGAAACTCAGAGGTCGTAACTATCATAGTTAAGTATTGAAGTGATAATCAGGAAAAATTCATATTTTAGACTGTCAATGAGTAAGAAATTACCTGTATTCAGAAATTAAGATTAAACATTTTTGCATCATTTTTAAAAAAGAATGCAATAATCGCACAACACTAGATATTCTGAATGTCCTCATAGATACATGTTTTCACTGGAGGCAGACAGAACTTCTTCACCAGCCATTTAGTATTTTCACTGGTTGACAGGGTTACCACTCATCAAGGAAAGCTAATAAGTTGAAAATCATTTGCTGAGACAGAAAGGGCAAATCTCTGGCACTAACGTACCGCTGCTCCATTCTGGGTGGCTAAGTCTGAGGTCACGGCAGGTGCGAGCTGGGTTCTTTTTGGAGCCTTCTGGGGTCAGCAGGGTCTCAATTTGGTTGTTCAGTGTTTTCAGAGTGGCATCAACTTCATAATCCTTGGGTCTGAGAGAAGGCTGATCAGCCCGGTAGTATTCTGCATCAAAGCCAACTTCATATCCGCCACCATTGGGGCCAGGGGGACCAGGAGGTCCAGGGGGACCAGGGGGACCCTAAAGTTTTTCAAAAGCAAAAGACAAGAAGTATCCTATTATAAATATGCTTCTTTCAGCTGACTACTTCCACACATGCACTGTCCTACAGAAGTCTTATCACCCTCAGCAATAATCTGAGGAAGGACCTACAGACCTGCTCTGTGGTAACTCCTCTGAACTACAGCAGAAGATACACTGCTTAGGACTACTACACCTTTGTGCTTCTACTGGCTGGCCATAAAGAATAAAGAAGATTTAAGTCTATTAGGTAAATGCTGAATGTTAAATAACAACCAACATTTCAAAATCCCTTACTAAAATAGAAATATCTCTCCATAAACTAAGATTTTAAAGTGATTTTCATTTAACTGTTACCTAAATGTATTAAATCAACAAGTTGTAAGTTATACTCACAGCAGGGCCTTGGCTACCATGAGAGCCACGTACACCAGCAGGGCCAATGGGTCCAGGGAGACCATTGCGACCATCCTTACCAGGAGGACCAGAAGGACCAGGAGGACCCTAGATGGAAACTTGAACAGTTTAATGACAGTAGGGAACACTACAAATAGGAATTCATATAAATTACAGTGAACAAATACATTCCATAAGAAGAATGGGATAATTATTTACTTATACTCTTAAATTCACATACCCTTGGGCCAGCAGGACCATTGTTGCCAGGAGGACCTTGATCACCATGTTGGCCCTATTGGGAACAACAAATGCATACTCAGAAAAAAATGCAATGCCACACATTTTATTAACACGATTCAAGAGGGGATCAGCAGATGTATTTGGGTTCAGAGAATGGAAATCTAGAGCAACGAGCATTAGTGGAGTTGAGATACAAAACATGGGAGAAAAGAGGGGGAAAACGTTATTTAAAAGGATAACCTACAGAAGTCTCTATATTGTTCCTTAGGGTTTTCAGAGAAGCCTTTCAAATAAGAGACAAAATTCTCAAAGGGGACACCAGAATTTAAGGGGAAGATAATCTATAAGTGACTTGCTTCTCTCTGATACAAAAACTTTCTCTATTTCTGACCAGAAAAGAAGAAATACTACTTAAACAAAGGCAGAGCTTTCTGAATTCTGTGCTAACCAAATGTAGTTGATTTTCAGGGCAAACAGTGGAAAAATCAGCTATCAGCGGCATTATTAAAATTTACCCTGTTCTGTGGAGAGCACTGAGTGTCTGGATCTTATGGCCTTAGAAGGATAGTACAGAGTGAACAAAGTCAAAATATTGAAAATCGTTTACTTACAGCAAGACCAGGAAGACCCTGCAATCCATTGTGTCCCTTCAGGCCAGGCAGACCTCTATGTCCCTTGTCACCAGGTAGACCTTTCTCACCACGTGGACCTTGTGGGCCCTAAGAAAGGATATACATGCCAGACAAGGCTTGAATCAGATATTACTGACAAAGAATGAATTAAGTATAAGCATTCTACATTATGCCACAGCTTGTCCCTGATCTATTTATGTGTATCCTGTTAAGACACCCAGAAAAAGTGTTAATCCTGAAAGCTTCAGGTTCAATCCCATGAGAGAAGATGACCAAGATCTTAGGTTTATAAATATTTGCAGCTCCTAAGCACTATTGTTTGTGCTTGAATGCAGTTGTGGGCCCTCAATATTAAGCATACGTTTTCTGCTCTTGTATCAGTGTAGGAATGTATATAGAAATTAAGACTTACAGCGAGACCTCTTGGGCCAAAAGCACCAGCAGGACCAACAGCACCAGCAGGACCCTGGAAAAGGAAAAGAAAATTCATGTCACTGATGCATTTCATACCTAATAAAGGTTCCATACTAAACATATCTCCACAGCAAGCAAAGTAATTATTCCCACTTAATAGGGTTTTGATGCATATATGTATGTATGTATGGTGGGCAAATGTAGGTCCTGTATCAATAAAAAAAAAAAAAAAAAACCACATAAAATTTCATCAACTTACAGGATCACCACGGTTTCCAGGCTTTCCAGAAGGACCAACTTGGCCATGAGGACCAGGAGCACCCAAAGGACCACTGGGACCTTGGTTACCAGGAGCACCACGCTCACCCTGAGAATAAGGGAATGCAAGATAGAGGCTGTGTTACTACTGAGTTACACATAGTGAAAAATTTCCTTCAAAAATATGAGATAAAAGGAAAGAAGAAGTCACCTTGAAACCAGGAGCACCATCACGGCCTGGAGGACCATCATTTCCAGGATTGCCCTGTTAAAATACCATTTAAAAATATTAAAGTTCGTCAATATACATCTCACATAGAAGTTTGTGCCAGCCTAATTGCTCCCAATGAGATTTAGGAGACAATGAGATGGAATAACATGAATCTTGAAGGTAAATTTCATTATAAATCCCACATTCAATTCCCTTACATACATTAACATTCTTTGAAAAATTGTGTGGCCTTCAAATATTTTAGGTTTTATAACACCAATATAGGAGAAAGTTCACGAATTTTGGTTCTATTTCTGTAAATGAAAAGTTCGTACAAGAGTTCTATACTAAAAGTGCCTCAGATTATCAAATAAACTTCCCTGATAATGCCCGGAGAAAAATTTATATCTTTAATCCTTAAGGAGAACTACAATGTGTGAATGTTTTACATTTTTTAGAGCATAATTAATACCTAGCCAATGTATGGATACCCTTCAAGGTGAACTACTAACCTGGATAGATAAGTTTACTCACTGCTCTATGGAAGGGGCCCTGTCCACCAAACAATTATCCATGAGGTAGAGCATTATAGGGGCCACTTATTACTTTGCAGTACTCCCACATACCCCTTTCACATAGGATACAGACCCTCCACTTGGATACAGATCCTCCACTCCCTGCATTTATCTGTGGAGCTCAGTAGTACCTGCCACAAAGGCCAGAGCTTGTTTCATCATGTTTTTAGCCTCCTTTACATCTCATGGTGAAGGAACACGTGTCAGGAAACACCATGTATATATCTGACATTTAAAAACAATATAATCCCAGCTTCCCTGACATAGCTTCCCTCTCTACAGCCTAAAGTTGTTGCATGAGATACAGCTCCTGTAATGAAAGCTTCTTCTCTGTCAATCGTTTTTGGTGATTAAGCAAAAAGTCCAAAGATTCTGATTGTGACTCCAGGAGAACCTTCAGACACAATTTATGTTGCCTAGTCAGAACTACTGGGGAAGAGGACTGAAATTTGCTCCATGATAAGGTGGTACCCTGGTATTACTGCTCTGTTTTAGACCTTGCCAATAAATAATTTATGTATTGGGATCCTGATACTATTTTCCCTGAAGATACTGGTGGGTACAAGTTTGTACACAGCATCCAATTGCATTCAGTTTTTCTGTGTGTTTGTCTTTGGCTCAGGACAAAAGCGAAGCTATATTGGAGAGGAAAGATGACATAGCTTACATCACGACCAGCTTCACCAGGAGCACCATTAGGACCAGGAGAACCCACAGGACCAGAGGGACCACGAGCACCAGGAGGACCAGAAACACCCAGAGGACCAGGTTCACCCTAATACAGGAACAGTGGTAACAAAATGTGACATATAATACAACAAAAACTAGTTTTACAAAACTGTCAGCCTATATCTAATAGAAACATTTCTCTGCAGTCAGTTCTAGAAGTGAAACAAACAGGAGACAAGGAGAAACCTATCTAACTACAGCAAAATATTTAAGTTTCTAGCTTTTCTGTCTTGCTAAGAACAGATGCTTCTGATGCCATTCAAAAATACGTTCACCTGCAGATACAAGTCTTGTTTGTCTGCAGCAAGCAATAATTTCTTCCGCTGCTCAAGTCTGTAGGCTCCATTTAACCAAGATCTGTTTGCAGCAGAAATGAAAACAACAGAATCTATACCTCCTGTCCCCCACTATTTCTTAAGAGGAGGCCTCAGCATTTTTCTTTGTAGTTTAGGACAGTCAACGAGTCATACTCACTGTTGCTCCAGCAATGCCTGGAAGACCACGTTCTCCCCGAGAGCCAGGCAGACCAAGGATACCAGGAGCACCAAGAATACCCTGAGGACCTGGGGTACCGGGAGGACCCTGTGAGGTGAAAAGATTATATTAATGGGGATGGGAAGGGAGTGGGGGGGAAGTCCCTCTGTATTTCTCATTTATTTTGCTCTGTAACTACTTTCCAAAGGTCTCATTGTGGGTCACTGCCAGTTTCTGAGTGGAAAACCTTGTAACCAAGGCAGAAAACCTAAGCTAAATGTCTGTAAGAAAGTAATGCTGATTATGTTCTGACCACAATAGGTACATTTGCTTTTGCTTTCTGGACAAGATCTCCTATTGTGTTGCTCCTATTCACTAACAGTGGGTTCATGAAAACTGGGGAATGGAGAAGATGACTGTGCTGAGGGAATTCCATAGTGAAGAACCAAATTATCTGATTCTGAAACAGCCTTATCATGTACCATCTAGGTACCTTCGACCTCCCCACAAGCCTTAGAGCTCATTACTGATCCTTTGAAAAGACAAAGGATGTTTAGTTAAGAGACTTTTCGATCTCCTTAAAATCTGAGCATGTGCTACTAAACTTGGCATAAGAAATCATCCTGATATATTACTTTATTATTCTTAATTGCAGTCACACCCTCTAGTTCAACTGCATTTTTTACTATATAAAACTAGAAAATTTATTACTTTATACCAAATTTTTAACATACATGTCCAACAGTGACAGTGAGAATTTTATTCTTAGCTGTATCTTCTACAGAGTATGAAAGAAACTTCTATATATTTACATTGAGAAACAATAGAGAGGTAATTCACACAAGCAGATGCTTCTACAAGACACCTGCATTTTAGGGTACGTTAGTCAAACATGTATGAAAAATGTCCTTAATCTCAGTGGAGTTACTGCTTAAGAGCTCTGCTAAATTTGGTAAAGAAGAAGTACTAAAAGTGTCTTAGAAGCTGTAACATTTACACAAAGAGAGACACTTGTGATGAGATGTGATACTCAGTTACTTACAGCAGCACCAGCCTCTCCAGATGGACCTTTCTCACCAGCGAAACCAGGTGGGCCAGCAATGCCCTGTTCACCAGTACGGCCAACAGGACCAACATCACCACGCAGACCTCTAGGACCATCTTTGCCAGCTGGGCCAGGAGGACCAGGGGGACCAGTGATACCCTAGAGGATCGAACATGAAAGTGTCATCATTACAACACAGACTGAATACTAGGGAGAAGAGAGTAAATTTCACTCTTTCTACAGAAATGGTGCTTTGCAGGTTATCAGCAGCTACAGAGCAGCAGCTGTTACTAGTTCTGTTAAGCACTGCATAGCTGGGATCAACAGAATTGTTGAACTAGGAAATATGGCAAAATTTTGCATGTAGATTTGATTTGGCTCCAGAGACATCAGTTACAACTATAAAGACTATGGGGAAAAATAAATCTAACAACTTTCAATTCAATGGGATTGTTTAGCTTTAGATAGTAGGATTCAAAATATAGGAAAGGAATACTTCTTCCTAAGGCTTGGAAGACTGTTGTGAAAAGGAAGTCTTATGAAAGTCAATTGGAAATAACAAGTTTGAGCTGAAAAAGTAAGTGGTAAGTCACATTCATAGATATAATCAGAGGCTCCCCTGCTTCAGACAGCAGTTGGAACTGCAGATACTGTGGAAAGTGTGAACACAAGATAATCTCTATATTCTTTTTGAGGTAGGATATGACTTTATTCCACTCAAAACCAATATCTGTGCAGTTACTCTCCATGAATAAAAGCAAAATAAAGCTTAATTTTCACAATAGGCAAGGCACTTCAAGGTGCAGAAGGATGCTTTTTAGCTTGTGAAAAGAAACTAAATACATAATTTCCAGGCTGTGAAATTTCCCTCCTATCCAATCCTGTAAATATTTGAATTCCAGGATAGTCAGAATTTGAGTCATGCAACTAAAATGAGGATTGTCCCTAACAAGTACAGTTTCAGACTTGTCTTCCACTAAAACTTCTCCATCAGTTACTTACAGCAGGGCCTGGAGGACCAACTCTTCCAGCAGCACCAGGGAAACCAGTCATGCCCTAAAAACAAAAGACAAAAGGAAAATTTAGTTTAAAGGAAATAATGACTTCATGGAAAGCAACAGTGCAAACGGTAGAAGCCTGAGGACTTACAGGAGGACCAGCATCACCACGAGGGCCAGCAGGACCAGCAGCACCAATGGGACCCTATATGTGAAAGGAGAAAGAGAGAGATGAATCAAGATCTGTTATAAGGGGACCAGTCTCACTCCTGCAAAAAAGAAACACAGTTTTATTATTTACTTTAACTGAAGAATTTTTGGGCCCCAAGATACTGATATTAGGGGTAGAAAATTCTCATGGACTTCTTAAATCAATATGGTAAGGATTGAAGTTTGGCATAAAGGCATGCATGACTCAAATGAATCTGCCTTGCCAGTGTAACATGCATCTAAGCCAATCTGGAAGTAAAATGTGAAAGATGTAGTAAGGCTAAGAACAGAAAGACTTCTGTTTGTACAGGATGACTACTACAGCCATATAGTTCCAATACCTGGTATTGTCTTACAGAAGCACATGGTAAGATCCTCTGCCTATGTTATCTTGTGATATTTCAGAGTATTCCAGGTACCAAGGCCTTTCTTTCTACACCATTTCCACCAATTCCCAGTAATGGGCTGCTGGTGTGTGAAACTGTATATCTTTGTGCTGCATTACAAGCTTGTTTGCAAGGATGTGCACCACTTTGCACATACACAGTTGCATGACTGGGTTTAAAAGTCAGACTGTAATAGCACATTCTGTCTTTAAGAAGAAGGTTATCAGGGCCCTCAGCCGAGGAACTCATCCACAAACACCCCTTCAATGGTTCGAGATAGACTGATTTTGCTGATCTTCAGCACAAGTTGAAAATTATTTTTTTCTCTTTGTTTCAATTTCAGACTCATGATCTCAGCCCACATAAATAGATTGATAAGGTTTATATAATGTCTGAAAATCAGAATGTTGACTTGCCTCACAGCCTAATTTGAATTTTTGTTTCTTTTTTTTTTTTTTTTTTAGTGATCTTTTCACAATTTGAGGTCTTCACATTATCATTAACTGTGTTTGCCCAGCACAGTTAAGAACCATTCATTTCACCAAGATACAGTTCACTTACTGGTGGTCCAGAAGCACCAATTGGCCCAATAGCACCTGTTGGTCCAGTTTCACCCTTTGGTCCCTTAGGGCCACGCTCTCCTTTAGCACCAGGCTGACCAGCTGCACCCTATAGGCAGAAATAAAACACGCAGAACAAGGAGTGATTGGAAAAGCAAACTAAGAAAGTAAAGGAATGGTGTGGAATCAATAAGAAGAAAATGAAAACAGTACTCACAGGAGGCCCAGCAAATCCACTAGGACCTACAGGACCAGGCTCACCACGTTCACCCTAAAGAGAAGACAATGAAGTCTGGTTGGAAATGGCTTTAAAAGGGGGTTTTTCTGAATATCATGTCTTTGACATGATGAAATAATAGAAGGAATTTTTTCTTACAGGAATACCACGGGCACCAGCAGGACCAGCGGGACCAGCAGGACCTCCTTCACCCTGAAACAGACAGCAGGAGACATTATATGGGGAAAGGCCACACCTGTCAAAACACATCTTATGGTAATGATACATACAGTCTATCTCCCCATGACTCTGTTTTTTATCCATCCCACATTAAGAATAATTTCTAACGATACTTAGACAGGATAAAGTCATTAGGAGCTACTGTGTTGCTGTTTGACACAATATCAGAACCTCTTCCCAAGACTGAAGAGGATCATAGCGTTAGTTGGAAAGAATTCCAGACAAAAGCTTGAATCAGAACTGTTTCTGCATAAACCAGTGCCATACAGATGTCCTTCCATTCCCTGCTCTTTTAAGAAAAGGTATGGGATGCAATGGAAAACTCTCAATGACCCTTGCTTCACATGATGTGAGAACTTAAAAACTTGTGCTCCTTAACAAGATGGAATTGTTTTCTATTAGACTACAGTCCTCCTCTGAAACATTCATACTGTGGGAAAACTGTACAAACAAGACATTTGATCAATTCAAGAGCAAACTTACCCGATCACCAGCACCACCAGCAGGACCAGGAGCACCAATAGCACCAGGGAGACCCTACAGGTTAAGAGAAGGACATCATTTGTAAGAAAATGTAAGCAAGAGTCACTGATTAACTTTTTTTTATTCTTTTCTTCTGGAGACAGTCATGTGACTTTATTTCAGTTATCCTTAATACACTTTAACAGCACAGACTTTAAAGAACACCAGTTTATGTATTTTCCTCCCAAAGTATGAAATCTAGCATAAGCAGCCAAAATGTCTAACTAATGTTGTGTGACTTTGCAGGCTGCCTTTACTATTAGCTCTATGAGCTGAACCCATAAAGTTCCAGAAGACATCACACTGACAACTGTCTATGAACTAGTGATCTCTGCCAATGTTATTTCTCTGCTTCAATGCATGAAGGGTGATCACTTCTTTCTCACTCTTCAAATTTAAGCACTTCTAATAAGGGGCTACACAATCACACTGACCCCACACCAAAAGCAAGCAGCTGTAAGAGGAAATGGAATAGGCTGAAAGGAAGTCATAAATATCTTTTTTAGTCACTTGTGTTCTCAGGTCAAACAACATTAGCTCAAGTAGAAACAAAAGATACTTACACGGGCACCATCTCTTCCTGTTGCACCAGCATCACCTCTCAGACCTGGGGCACCCTAAAATAAATACAGAGAGTATTACGTGGGTAATGTACAAAGAAAGAAGCCCTGAGCTGTTCACTGAGTGCACATGTACTACAGAGATACTTATGCTGGTACTGGTTTGGGAATGGACTTTGACTTATTTCATTCTTATTGCTGAGTATGTACTTACTTGCCAAGATAAAATGCGCAAAGAGGACTGATACCATTTGACAGAATTATAATCCTGTCTCTTTTATTATATATACACCTATTTAGTTTCCTCCAGGTACCAATAACTAAAGTTAATGCCTATTCCAAAGTGAACGTAAATACATCAGAACCCCTTTTCTTTTGGCCACAAAAGAAGCAAATGTTAAAATTTCCCTGGGATTCATGTTATGTCTTCTATATGAAGCAAGAAAAGAACTGATGAAAAAAAAGAAATCATGAGTGGTCATGTAAAAAGCCATATATTTTGCAAAACAAAAATAGTATCTAGGCCAGTGCTAGTGTCAAAAAGTCAGACTAGCACTCTGTTCTCCCTTCTCAGGTATTTGGGTAACCTGCATTTTTATCAGTTAGTGAAATTCAAGCATCTCCCAGACCTGTGCATATGCAACAAAGAGTACCAGCCATCAGCCTTACCTTCTCACCCTTGCCTCCTGGAACACCTGCAACACCTCTCTCTCCTGGGATTCCACCAGGCCCAGCGGGACCAGGAGCACCAGCAGGACCGGCGTTACCAGGTTCACCCTAGCAGCAACAGGTTAGTGTGAAATATGGAACGATATTGCAATATGGAGCAAAATTCCGTCATTACTTATAAGCCCATATTCTGCTGGCTTGTAAATATACTGAGTAATAGTATTTGGCCTCCAGCTATTGCACATTTATAATTTTTCAGCTAGTGAATATGCTGGACATGAACTCTCTCTCTGATTCTGTGGTCCCATATCCCAAACTAAACCTTCATGGAAAGGCTACACATGAAGATCTTGAAAACTGAGCCCACACTTATTTTGGCAGAAGACCCTGCTGATGTTTTTGGGAAAATATTGCTTACTAGACAAAAGAATTTCTTTCCCCAGGTGGGTATACACAGGCTAGTATGAATTTTAGCCAAAATCTCAAAGTAACAGTATTCCCAGCTAACAAGAAGTATATACAAGTTTATTCTAAACTGAAGCTCCCCTCCCATTCTCAACTGTGATAAAAAACAACAACAAAATATCCATATTAATGTGGACTAGCTGTTACAGAGATTTACTACTTGAAGAAAGGGCCCAGTATCTATGATGCGTGTAGGTCACCTGTTAGCAGCAACCACTTACACTGAGTAAAGAAGGTTTCTGACTGCCCTCATCAGCAATTCAACAGTGAGGCAGTAGTAGATGGAGAAGACATACCTTGTTACCATCAGGGCCTGGTGGGCCAGATGGACCACGGCTTCCAATAGGGCCAGCAGGACCAACAGCACCACTTTCACCAGGAAGACCACGCTCACCCTGTGAGAGACAGTCTGATTTGACTAATTGTTCTATAGATTAGAGATTTCAAAGCACCAACTGGTAGCAGTGACACTATGAGGCATATTTAGCTGAACAAACCAGTATTAATATTAGAATTATGCTCATTAAATTGGTGGGAAAAACTGGCTTTAGCTTTTGTATCAACCTGAGGTCAGACAACGAAGGGCCACAGAAAATGGCACATAATTGTTTTTACAGTGGCAAATGCCACCGGGAAATAAAGGTGACAACTAAAACCTACTAAGGTGACCTGAACATTGTAACAGGTATAAGGATACATTTCAAAGAAGATATTAACTGGAGCTGTGGAAATAGCCAGAAATTGGGCCCAAATTCACAGTAGATTGTAGAATGTATGGGAGTTAGAGTAAGAACTATACTGTGATCAAATAACTGACTCAAGAGAAGATTCAGAAAGCAAATAAATAACTGAGCGTTTTATATACTGAAATGTGAGAGCTGACTACTTATTGCTCTGTGTGGGCTCCCTACAACCCTTTATTCACCGTTCAGGAGTGAAGAAAGCTGAGGGCAGTACCTGCTAATGACTATTCCAGGCTCTAGATTTAGCCTACCTCTTGTTCACAACACCACCACGTGGGAGGCAGAAGTTGGCCAGGAACAGTGGTATAACTGAACTGATGAGGCTCATAACTCTACCCTATTCTCATATACACCAAGCCACAGCACATCATTGTAAGATCAGTTTTTTGTTACCCAAATTCCTACTGAGAATAATACGTTTACCATAAACTTATTAGACTATCTCATCATGACATCGTTACTTGGGTAATATCTTATTTCTTATGCAGTAGTTGCCATTGTTAGTAAACTTCTGAACTGTATAATCAGATATATCTTGACAAGCAGAAAGAACATAAAAAATGCTGCTTCCAGGTAGTCTGCTGCAATACATGGTATTCTGTCCTTGAGAAAAGACATTTGTCTTGAGAAACTTGTAGGTGCATATAGTTCATACTAATTCAAATACTTCATTAAGACAAGTCTCTATTAGATTTCAGATGAATCACTCACCCTTGGGCCAGCAGGACCAGGGACACCAAATTCACCATGGAGACCCTAGAAGAGAAGAGATGGATTGAAAAGTTTATTTCAAGAGCAAACTCATGAGCTCACATTGAACTTCTGAACTTTGTTTCTTAGCACTAAATAGAAACATTTATCAAATTTCAGCAGCATATTGAAAATCTTCATACTAAACTCGGTTTTTTAGATACATAAATTGTTTTCACATAACTGCACAAAACCTCAAAGCACACAGGCTAAGAGATGCACTTCTCATGTGAAGAGAAATTAGCTATTAAATTTCAAGCTCTTTGGTCAGACACATGCAGTGTAAACTGCTTCACACTGAGACATGGAATGATGAACTACCAACTAAAATGGCTGATATGATGCACAGGATGCTCAACTTGCAGACTCTATCACATGCTACCTGTGCAGAACTTGGTGCCTGAATTATCACCGTGTCATCTCTGTTGTATGCTATTGTAAACCCACTGAACTTCAGCAGATGAGCAAAGGCAACTGGAGAAATGCTGGTTAGACTGAACCTCGCCCATTTCAGAGGCAATCTGGAATATGCTGTTCTTCATGTGCTCTCTTGTCTTTTATGGGGGAAGTTTTATAGTTGCTTATGGTCTCAAATGTTCATAAAGGAACTTTTTAAAAAGGATGTATGCGCCAAGCGCCAAAGGACCTTCTCCATTTGTGGCTGGGCTTAACAAAAGGGATTATTAAAACTCTGCATATAACACAGATCACTTTGTAATGGCAAATGGATTCAATGGACTCTTGCTTCACCACAATTGTTAACAAAAGGCTTATGCAATACATGCCTCTGCTTGAGCAGTACTGTATCTGCTACTCACCCTTTCTCCTGGTTTACCAGCTTCACCAGCTGGACCGGAGGGACCTGGCAGACCCTAAGAGTAAAGAAACAAGGATGCAAACAAAATTAGGGCAGAAGAACTTTATGCTTTGTAAACCATAGGTAAATTAGGGCAGAGCACATAGCTTCTTACCTGGAAGCCTGGAGGGCCAGCAGGACCTGTTTCACCCTTTGCGCCTTGGTTGCCCTGGATAGAAGAAAATGAATTAGAAAATGAGAAGTCACAATGATGAAAAATAAACTGCAAATTGGATTTGTGTGGAGGCTGTTACTTACAGTGACACCAGGAGGACCTTGAGCACCGTTGTTTCCCTCAGGACCAGGAGCACCCTAAATATATTCAAGAAGAAAGCTGTTGTCAGAGCTTTTATTTATGAGTAGTATCTGTCTAAGGCACTTCTGTGACAAAACCAAAAGGTCTCTATCTGCTTGTTTTGAACTCACACTGCTACATTTAAGTTGAAACCCCACGTTTCTTCAACTTAACCCATTTGCTTGTAACAGCTTCACTATCAAAAGGTAATATACAGGCTTACAAAACTGAATTGCAATAGGTAATTTTAGCTTATTGCAGTGCCTTTATCCTTACAAAAAATCCTTTGGAATTACAGATACATAAATCTGGCAAAGAGATGGCTTTTTTTTTTTTCCCCAGAACAGATCAATTATTTGATTCCTTAGTTGAGATTTACAAAATCTTCCATTTATCTGTAGGAAAGTACTGAAAATTTACAGGGTAAGACAGAAACTATACACTTTCCACAAAAAAATTGCAAAGGAATTGCTACTTGTTCCTTTTAATAGGAAGATAACACCCCATAATTAATTACCTAATCAATATCTATCACGAGTAATTTTCATTTACATTAATATTAATCTTCAAGTAACAGTCTCCACTAGCATGAAGCGATGTGAATGCATTCCAAAGTACTTTCCTGTTTCATCACCTCTTTGTGCTTGCACAAGACAACACTGTCTTACACAAAAGGCTTTGAAAATCTACATTTTTCATTCTAGAGGTTGATAAAGAAGACATATCCACGTACCCGTGGGCCAGCAAGACCAACATTGCCTTTTTCACCAGGTTTGCCAGGTTCACCCTGAAGGTGAAAGAGGAAAAAAAAAACAACACATAAAAGTTAATTAAGACTTACAAGTTGAGGACCTACAACTTAGTCTGGAAATAGAAACTTTTCCTACTGTACTTACAGTGGGACCTTTTGGTCCAGGGAATCCAATGTTACCAGGTTCACCTCTATTACCAGCTGGACCGATCGGCCCAACCCTACCATCTGCTCCAGGGAAACCCTAGAAAAAGAAAACATCTATGAAATGACTGGTGGAGAAAAGTGTATTCACAGAAAATAAGTGTCATTTAACTTTTAAACACTGATTGTAGATCACATGCAACTGCATTCCTCCCTTTTTCTCCTTTTTATAGAGCTCTGTATTTCTTCTTCCCCTTCCAGAACAAAGGCCCCATCTAAAACCCACAGAAATGAATGGAAAATCTTTTTACAGATCTGAGTAATTCAGTAGTGGAGTCTCACTGGTTTTAAGTAGCTGTGTTAAAGCTCAGAGTTCAGATCTTTACTTCTTAAATCTTTGCTGATGCTTTGTATGCACTGGGGAAACAATTAAAACCAGAGTACTTACAACAGGACCTTCTTTGCCAGCAGGACCTGGGCTTCCAGGTTGACCTGGGAGACCCTGAGAAAGGAAAGGTTTCATGTTTTTATAAAGCAATCAAATCAGCCAACATTTAATCCACACTTGGTTGTTTTTGTTTTTAAACAAATAATGCATGTGCATGCATGCACACAAATAGACACAAACAGGACTCCATGTTCTATCAAATTTACATCTCATCTAAACCAAAGTTAACGATTAGGTGATATGTGCTTCCACGCAGCTGAAAATGACTGAGGTTAATGTCTGTCTTGCCTAGATAAACTCATTTAGGCTCGACTTTAGCAGAAAGTTTGCAGACACTTATTAGGTCACAAATGCAATGAAAACTCTCTCACTTCATGAAGGTGGGTTGGAAGGGAAGAGAGATTTAAAGGACAAAAGTCCTTGAATGTATGTAATCCAGGTGGATCCAAAACCACTGAAGTGGATAGTTGTTTTCAGTGAAATCATTAACAAAACAAAATTGAAATAGTTGAGATCAGTCATCTCATATTACATATATATATCACATATATATACACCTCAACTGTGATCTTAACACTCTCATTCTGTAAACAGTAACAAGCAGAACAAGTCAGTGGAGTATCCAGTACAAGGGGATGCTGCTCTGTGACCAAGGCAGTTAGATACTACCACATATTAAAGAAATGGATTTCAATAAACATTTTGATGGTACTTTATCATTTCCTCCTGGGTGTTTCTTCAGTGGACTAAAAGAAATAGTCTAATTGTGGCTTGAATAGACTTCCTGCAATGGGCTTTCTGAATTATTTTATCTACAAATGTAAGTAGTTTTCTTTGTGCACAGTTCAAACTTACTCTTGGACCCATAAGACCAGGCTCACCAGGACGGCCAGCATCACCATTAGGACCCTTAGCACCAACAGGACCACTAGCACCACGGTTACCAGCAGGTCCCTAACAACAGAAGGAAGAAATAAAATCAGGAAGAGGTAGCAAAAAGCATCACACATTTCTATGTAAAAGAAGATGGTTTAGAAATAATGACTCAGAGACAAGTCTTACCATGACACCAGCTCTGCCATCAGCTCCAGGGAGACCACGAGATCCAGGTACACCCTGAAAGTGAACACAAGTTAAATTTATAAAGGGAAAGAAAAATCTGTTCCTGTGAGGTGGAGGGTGCCAGCTAAATTTCAGCTGTTCAAGTAGGTCTGCTAAATATGACATAAGTGCAGCTCTAGGCACACACAGCTCAGTGCAAATGCATATAGGGAAAGAAATCCCTCTCATTTCCTTTCTATTTCTCTAAATTCTAACCTGCCTCTATAAGAGCATTTTTAGTGTTTAGCATAATCTAACAGTGGGTCTGGCCAACAGCTGGGATCACACAGCCTGGCAGGTGTTTCAGCTTCTCATCTCTACGATGTTACCAGCTTCTCTTGGACACTGTACAACCTGTGCAAGGTGCAATACTGAATTCTTACTTCTACCATAAAAAACTGATGAAAGCATTGCCTTTTTTTCCCAGCCTATTCCACTGAATTCCTACACCTGCACCAAGTTACACACCTCCTGAAAGCCAATGTTATTTCCTCACCCTGTGATAAGCGTACTACAGATACCCTTGAAGAAACTGAATTTAAACCTCTCCTAAACATTACATGTGAGCCGACTCTCTCTTTCAAGCACTTATATCTCATCATGAAGCCTTATAGCAAAATCAATGCTAGTTTTCTAAATATTAATCAACAGATAACACAAAGCAACCTATAATTAATTCAGGGATAAGATAATAAAGGACATTAACACAAAGCAAAAATAGGGTTGGTCCCAACAAATCAAAAGGCTCAGAACAGCAAAATGACCTTTATCTAGTAGCATTAGCACAAATTCAGTCATTTATAATGAATTAATTTCCCTTTGTGAATACAGCTTTATTTCTTCTTCCCTTTTTGCTTTTACTTCTGGAACATGAAAAGAAAACTTACTCTTAGACCAGCAGGGCCAGGGGGACCAGCAGAGCCAGGTTCACCATTGCTGCCTCTCTTGCCTTCCTCACCATGTGGACCAGGAGGGCCAGGGGGGCCAGCAGCACCCTATTTCAGCCAAGAGGGAAAGAATAAATCAGAGCTGAGCTACAGGTACTATGAGACTCTATTCATTGAAACAACACTCACAAATTGCCATACTTACAGGCTCACCCTTGTTACCGCTTTCTCCCTTGGCACCAGCAGGGCCTGGTTCACCCTAGAGTCCAACATAAAAAGAGATCCTAGAATTAAGCACCATTCTAAAAATCTTTCTTTTACCTGTACAACATTTTCACTAATCAAAAACATCTCTAATCATCCAGTGTCATGCCTGACTCTATTTTGATATTGTTAGTTAATGTAACTGTACTTTAGGCTTAACGGGCATGAAAATAAACATGTTGAAGGTGTTTAGAAATTATAGTAATTGAACTAAGAAACACTGTGGGTTGGTTCCTCTACCAAGGATACCCCTGGAGGGTCTGGTCTGATTGTAAGACTCCTGTCATGTCTCTTGATATCTTCAGGAGGGTCAGAGCTTAACAGTTCTTGCAGCCAAAGGGAGCACAGAGTGAACTTCTGTCTCAGTGAGAGACAGAAACAAGCTACAATGCTTAATTGTACTGAAGCAACAGAAACATCTGCGTTAAATGTAGAAACATATATGGAAGAAATATTTTACAATGATGGATGCTGTATCCAGTTTTCAAATGAAGACATGCAGTAAACACAGTCACTTACAGCAAGTCCCCTAGCACCACTTGGACCAGCAGGGCCAGGAGGACCAGGAATACCACGGGGGCCAGGCAGACCAGGAGCACCAGCAACACCAGGAAGACCCTGTTTAACGCAGAGGAAATCTACTGTAAGTTCATTATCTTTTCTGATGCATTAACTGAAATGTGGTGTTGTTTGGTTTTTGTTTGTTTTTTCTTAAAGCAAATAAGTGTGCACATGGCTATACTTACAGCTGCACCTTTAGCCCCAGGAAGACCATTAGCACCAGGGTTGCCCTATTGAGGCAGAAGAAAATTACACTGGTTAATTCAAAGTCTCACATGTCTCCATCTGACTATAGATAAAGACTGGCAAGATACTCACAGGAGGGCCAACAGGACCACTGGAACCAGGAAGTCCAATCTCTCCTCTTGGACCAGCAGGACCAGTAGGGCCAACATTACCAGCAGGTCCGATTTCACCCTGTTTGAGAAAAGGATGAAGCTCTGTATCAGTATCCAGAGTATTAGGGCGATTGCAGAGTAATTTCATTAGCCTGACATTGTAAGACAATCCAATATAGGTTCCTGTTTCAGAGTCCAGGGAAACAAGAGGCTGAGAGCCGTTATTGGAATTTAAAGGCACTGAAGCTGGTAAACATAGGTAGATCCCATCAAAGCTGATGGACAACACGGAACAACAGATGGTCAGCATATCTGCATTGTTACAGAAAGTGAACCTACAAAATTAGAGTTAAGATTCCAGTCTTCTCTACAGCTATGAGTCTCTTGCAGTGGCATGAGATGTCTCAATGTGTAGGAGACCTCACTGACAGCTATCTTGTACATAAGGTGTTGTTTGCATGGATGCAAAGTGTGCCTGGTCAGAGAACTGCAGTCTAGTGCTCACAGTGGTATAAATGATGGGGAAAAAGATTCTTGATACCAATCTCAGAAACTTGCACTCACCAAATCTATTATAAAACTGAATAATGCACAAGAAGAAAATGGCATTGCCCAAAAGCTGGAAAGTTTAAATGTAGTTTCACCATCATATTTAATTACTCCATCAGCTTCAAGAACTCAGGTTGGAAGGAGCCTGATACACAACTAAAGCTTCTTTACCCTCTTCTACTTATGTCAAGTGATGTAAACTGCTACTTTGTTTATTTGTCATTATCTACATCACCTTTCAAAGGTGTTTACAACCACAACATGTAGGATGTGGTGAAAAATTAGGTTACACCTGTCTAGAATCAATCATTGGAATCAGCTTCCTCCTGACTCAATGATAGATACAGCTTGCAGACATGACTTGTTGGCTATGCTGGCATCCTGATCTTTTCTATATGTGTGACAGATGAAGGTCTATATTCAAAATACAAGACAATACAGTCACTTCTGGAATAGATCATGCCCTGAATCCAAAAGCAGGTTGTTTCTTCCAGTTATATAATATGGTTTTAAATAACATGTGAACTCTTCAACATGTGTGTGTATCAGCTGTGGAGTAACTATTATCAACATTCACATACAAACCCCTCCAAATACTGTAGGAATTCTTCCTCATTCTGACCTGCAGCTGATAAGATGGTACTGCCACTTCAGGTGATTTTTGCTGCCTACCAAAACTAGTCACCACATTTTGTATTCACTGTCAAATGTAGCTGCAGAAGCAGGTATTCATACCTTAGCACCAGGAGCACCTGGGAAGCCTGGAGGACCAGCAGCACCAATGGGACCCTATGAAAAGAAAGGGAAGCATTTGAGTGAAGGCTTTCAGTGATGACAAGAATTTTGCTGAAATAAACAAATTACAAAAAAAAAAAAAAAAAAGCACATTTCCTTAGACATTTCTGCACACTGAAATATTATTTGCCATTTGCAACTCCTGACAGGTTTGGCTCATTACTAACGTCAATGAGGAAAAACACAGTGTATATGAAAAAACATAAATTAAGCAATGAAGCCAAACACCTGAGGAAGAATAAACAGAGGATAGGCAGAGACAGGTATCTGCAAGATAAGACGCCTTGCTGTACTGTCCCAAGACAAACGAGAGGGAGTGTTGCACCCTGCAACTGCAGGTCTTAGAGTGGCCATTTCTAACACATTTACAGTATAGGGATGACTGTGTGCACTTTCACACCAGTAATTGTTCTGATCTATCACAAGAGCCCATTGTAGTGTTTTTCTTTCTTCACATAAGAGAACTGGGAAGATCTCTGCATCTCTTTACAAGCCAGCACTTGATCCAACTTATACTGAAGTAATTAAGAATGTCCAAGGATCCCAGAAAATAGATCAAGCTTAATGGCTAATGAAGATAGAAGCTACTTATAAAATATGAATGAATTAGAAATCTTGATTCATACCCAGGAAAAACAGTTTGAGGCAGTCAGTATGTGTTTAAACTTCTTTTATGGCAAAGACAACAGCTTTTCAGCTTGCCAAAGCCTTCTACTGAATCTACTGTATGTAGTGATTGCATTGATTTATGATTATGAGTGGACAAGCTTCCTAGACTCCAGTACTCAGACACCAAAAGAGATGTGTTAATGGATCAGAGCCTGTTAGTCTTTAATGCATAGTAATGCAAAGGGATAGTTTTTCTTTGATTTCTAATGAAACAAAACTCATTCATAGCTACTGGGGATTGATACCTGCTTTTGTGAACTAATACCTATTGTAAGTAGATCCAAGGGAATAAAATAGGTCAGCCTACAAAGTAAAGAGGAATTGGCTTCTGGCATTCAATAACTGGGCACGTGATGCTCTCTCTGGTTTTGCAGAAGCAAGGATAAAGATTAAATGCTCTGTAAAATACCCGCGAAAATATAAATGTTCAGAATTTTCATTGTGGTGACTCTTTTTTTTCATTTCAAATTCCATGGGGAAAAGGAGAATTACAATATTTTTGTTCTTGCTTAAAAAGAAAAAAAAAATGCTTTACAGAATGCTTGCAACATAACCTAAGCATGTGCAAAATAACTTTACTGGTATGGACACCAAAACCCAATGCAAGTTTCTGTTGCTGTCCAGTCAGGGTAATACCTGTGTAGCCAGCAGCATCAGAATATTTTCCCTAGGGTACTTCATATACTTTCAACATAACTAAAGCAGTTTGATTCTTCTACATACTATAACATCAGATCTGGGCTAAGGTATCTATGTGACTTCATTTTAAATGCTCAGTCACATACATTTTAAAATGCCTTGCGTGGGAGGACTGAAGTGAAATTCATACCTCTGCTAACAGTTCTATTCTGCTGAAGGATGGCAGATCATTGCTGCGATGAGGAGCATTAGAATCAACTTTTGGTAACGTTGACAGAATCACGTATGGCTACATCACCAATGTACATTTGAAGGCAGGAAGGAAAAGCTATTCTGGTCTATTTCTGAGTTTATTTGTTTATTTATTCATTTTGACAGGTTTGAAACTATACGTTTGTACACACTTTTGTGCCACTGAAATAAATGAGATTTAGTAAAGTCAGTGGTGTGCTATGGCAACACCATCCTTTAAAAAGGGCAAATCTGTACTGCAGGTGCAAACTTGTGTCGTAGAGTGAATATAATACTTTTTGGATATGTCTGATACTAGTCATTTCCAACATAAGCATAAAATCTACCTGCTAAAAGGTATAATCTTTGATTTTGGGATGAGAAAGATTCTGTTAGACTGGTGCAAATAAGGATTTTGTTCACCAGCTTTTTTACTATGAATTCATCAGTGTAAATCAGATAATATTTTGTCCCATAGATACAGATGTGTTAAGTCCCAAGGATCACAGCACTGCAAAGGACTTACAGTTTTTAATGCTTTTTGTGGCAATCTATTAAGCAACAAAAACCTGTGTTTAAAATACCCACACAATCAACTTCTTTGAGGCCTGAAAAGTCCGCTATCAATGGAAAGATGGGCATAAGGCCTAATGGAGGTAAGCTGTTAAAGATCAAGACTGGAACTTACTGCAGGTCCAGTGGGGCCAGCGCTGCCATCACTCCCACGAGCACCCTGTAAGCAGAGAGCATAGTGAGTAAGACAGGAAAGAGTCAAGGATCAGAGAAAGCCACAGTAAGTGGCTGATCATTAGTACCAATAGACAGATGGGAAGCCACTTACAGCTGGTCCAGGGGCACCTACTCTTCCTCTTTCACCAGGGAGACCGCGAGCACCCTGAAAGAAAAATTAACCCATTTAGATCTGACTACTGAGCAAAGATATACAGATTTTTTTCACTTGCTAAGTCTCTATGTGAAGTAAATTGTATCCAAGCAATTCTGTTCCAAATATTCATATATTATTACACTAGATCATCTAGCCAGCTGGACTGTCACTGATGAAAATAATTGGCCAAATGCTGGCTGATCCATACCTATCAGATTTTCCACAGCAGCACTAAATACTTACAGGTTGTCCTGGGGTACCATTTTCACCAGGGGCACCAGGTTCTCCCTATGAAAGAAAAAAATTCACATGCTTAAGTTACTCAAAGGATTCCTTGGACTGACAGAATGAAGACAGTTAAGAGGAGATATTCAGTCTGCTGTAGCACTCGCTCCACTACATAGAATAACAGCAAATGGGCTCCTAATGGTGCAGAGGCTGTGACTGTCCCATTATATACAGGAGCAAAGCCAGCCGAAACCCTCCTAAAAAAGAAGGCTTGGAGCAAATTGGTTCACTTGCCAGTCTCAGCTGTCTTTACTCCTTTTCTTCATTCTGTTATATTTGCACTGTAGCACACACCAAAGAGATAGGGCAAGAGAACTGTCAACTACCAGTTCTGATCAAACTGCAACATTTTTTTAGCTTTTGCCTTAGGTTAAGGTGACAAAATTCGCTGATCTGTGCTGTCAAATGACTAAAAATAAGACAGAAATATCTGAGTAAAATTCTTATGACCTATAATATTGATCTGAGTGACAACCACTAAAACATGACTTTTCTCCCTTAATATTAGCAGTTCTCAGTAAACTCACAGTTTATCTAGACTGGCTTATAGTGACAAAGTTAGTTCCAGAGCATCGGTATCCTGAGCATATTTGAATGCACCAAGCCTTAAATGCTGCAAACTGTAGAAGTTTTTTTGCCTTAATCACAATTAAATCACATCATACTTGTGTTTTCAGTCAAATTAGCATTCCTAATAACTGCTCTTTCACTTAATTATTTACTTCATTTGCTTCTAGCCTCCAAAGATTGGACGGAGTGCTTGGTATCTTTACTACCGGACTTCTGGAGCTTAACAAGTTGCAGTGATATTGGAAAACACCATGGTACAGTTCATAACTATAACCAAGTAGTGCTACGCTCTCATAAAAAAGCAATAATGAGGGTTAGAATTTGACCCTTACATTGTTACATTAGAAGTTTTTGAATGCAGACCTACTGTGAATGAATCACTAGCATTAAAATTTACTACAACCCCAAAAAGCGGTAGTGATTTTTAAGACTAATATAAGTAGGTACTGGAGTGGGAGTGATTAAGAAATTGAGAGAAAGAGCTTGCTAATTGTTTCTGGACCATGTTTAAGAAAAGCTTTCTTAAGCACAGTGTTCTAATATGCACTAAGCTGAGGAAGACAAAAAGGAAGAAGTCTGGAGATAAGTAGCCTTAATTCAGAAGAGCACTGCATTTGTCCAAAGTTCCAGCAGAAAGCCTTACACTGAAGCATGTCTCACACAGTAGAGTTTCCTAGACATTCTCATTTTAATGTGCTTCAGAGAAAACCCCTAAACTCCAACTACATTCCATAGAAAGGCAGAGAAAGTCAATTATTAGGAACCCAGTTCAGCTGCTCTAACCCATTAACAGTTATTACTTGACTGAGGACTCAAGAAAGAGGCCCTAATATGATTTCTCATCTTGAGTCGCATCTATTTGTCTTACATGGATCTGCTGACTTCCAGATTACTGCAGCTGGGCAGTATTCAGTGACGACATTGAAGATCAATTGGAGAAGATTTCATACATATTTCCTTAGAAAGAGCTACAAATGCATCCTGTGCTTTCAGATTTCATTTTTACCTTGGTGCCAGGAGTACCAGGTTGTCCCTTTTGACCATCCAGACCATTGTGTCCCTATATTGAGTAGAAAACAAAATGTTAAGTTTGTACTTCCTCACTAAGTGCTACACACAAAGTATGCATTCTCTTCTGACACATAATATCCAAAATTTCAAATATATTAATGCATTTAGAATATATACTTTAAATTTTCAGGGTGTTTCAGTACCTTGAAGTGCTGTTGGTTAACTATTCAAGGAAGAAGTTCGCATATACTCACCCTAATTCCCTTAAAGCCAGGCAGACCAGGAGTTCCAGGGAAACCACGAGCACCCTAAAAACATACAGAGCATGAATGATTGTCTTTCATATTATATACAGTTAAAAAAATAAAGAAAAAACATAAGTCTTTCATCAACATTAGTGAACAGATTGGGGTCCCAGTCACTCAAGTGATGAACACAGTCCAATCCCAAACCTCCCAGGATCAGACTTGTTCCAGGTCTAACAATAATCAACTTGATTTCCCAGTTCTGAATCCCAGAAATTTCATTAATTAGCCTGTGACATCGCAGCTACGTTAGTATACTATTTTACCTCTGTTACTAGTAAAGAGGGCAGAGGTTAGAGGGGTCAGGGAACAAAACAAAAGCATAACTATATACAGTGTCCTTGAAGGTAAGAAATTAAATAGAAACACTGAGATTAATCCGTGTAAAGAATATTAATGGATTGTTCATTGAGAGCAATTAAGAAATACCATTATGGATTTAATTGATAGGAGTACTATTTCATGTAATAGACAGTAGATCACTACTTACCTGAGGACCAGCAACACCCCTCTCACCAGGTCTTCCAGGTTTGCCAGGGTGACCCTAAAAAATGTAGTAAAAATGCACTAAGAGGGAAAGTTCATTTCATATAAGAATAACACATAGCATTGAATTACAGACCTAAAAGAGATGAAAACTTTAATGACTTACATCTTCACCAGCCTTTCCTGGAGGACCAGGGGGACCACGAGGACCTTGGGGACCCTGTTAAAAACAGACTGAGTATTATGTCAAGCAAGGTGAGTTTCTTCCCTGGTTTCTGACTTTAGTATAGGCATAGCAGGAGACTGAACCAACTCAAGGTCTTTAGACACTTTGTGAGTTTCAGATCTGAAGAAGTGAATATGAATGTTCATCTCCGTTTCTGTAACAGGACTATCCAATTCAAACATCCAAGAGCAAGCAAATGGATGGGAGTAGCAGGCCCAAGCATTACAAGCTTATCTTTGCATTTTATTTCTAACGCTAATAGTGTCTACATGTGAAATCTGTACTTACTGTTTGACCAGGTTCACCAGGCTCACCAGGAACACCTTGAAATCCGGGAGGACCCTAGACAAGAAGGGAGATTTTGTTAGTGTTTGAACAAGCTATTTTGTGATTCAATGGGTATGAAAAAATCCTTCTACTGATTAATATTGACTGTACTTACAGGAGGTCCAGATGCTCCAGGTGGGCCTCTAGGTCCCATTAAACCCTAGGGAAAACAGATAAATAATTTAAAAAAAACCAAAACAACACACAATCAAACATGACTACATAAACTCATCTACAATACCTGCTCCTGACATTCCTAAAGTTCTGGTTAAAATGGTAATTTTCAGTGTGCAATGTTCAAATCAAATTTGAGGAAGTTAAGAGAGTTGCATGAATTTGCAAAGGCAGCCCAAAAACAAATAGATTTGATGGCCAGTGAAACCCGTGAGATGATTAAGAATGTGCCATTATGGCTGAGAACCCTGTGATCAGGCATCTTAATCTATTGTAGCTCATCAACAAGTGCTTTCACACACTGCCTCCTTAGGAATGAGCTTCCAGATCTTAAAGGTCACAATGACCTATTATGAAAGGCTGTATTTTGGGGCCTGTCATAACTTTCAAGAAAATATACTGAAAAAAAGGATAATTAAAAAGGTATAGAGGGGAAAAAAAATGGAAAAGAAATGTGCATAAATGACAGTGTTACTAGAAACTGGGAGGCTCAGACCTTTTGGAAAGTGAATGCAGTAAAATGCTATGTATATTAACATATACTAATTCTAGTCAAGAAGCTAATTCAGATTTGTTTCTGAGCAATTTGAATCATTTATACTGCATAAGCCCATTGAATCCCTTCACAAGCTACATTCCATAATTGGTTTCCTTTCTTTTCTGCTTTCCCAGTCTCTCACACTTTCCTGTCACTTGAAAAAATCCTCATAGGAGGTAGAATTTACTACTTTTTCTGTTGGTGAACCCTCACTGAGTAAAAAATTAGAGCTTAGAGTTGTTACACCCCAAATAAGTAGTCATCTATTTTACTGTCAGACATCAAAGGCCAAGCTTGATTAAAAATTATCTTACATTCCCATAGTTATTATCTAAATGAATGTCAACATATTTTCAACAATTAATTATAATATTTTGGGGAACAGTAGTAAATACTTGACTCAGAACAATCCTGGGCAGCTTTTATCATGCTATTCACCCACCCATCAGGCTCTCTCTATGTTATTGAGATAGGTGAACTTATCTTGTAGCTTTGCTATCTACATGCACTGAAAAATGCTTGTTAACATCAACAAGGGTTAGAAATTTGTGTAAGGAGGAAGTAGACTTTTTAGATGTCAACATCATATACAGTGATTGGCAAAGATTCCTCCTCAGAATATCCTTGCAGTAGCAAGTCATAGAACCATAGACTCATAGATTCTAGATAGCAAGTGCTAACTTTCAATTGCTCAGAATCATAGAATCATCATAGAACCATAGAATGGTCTGGGTTGAAAAGAAGCTCAATCAGATCATCCATTTTCAACCCCCCAGCTATGTGCAGGGTCACCAACCACCAGACCAGGCTGCCCAGAGCCACATCCAGCCTGGCCTTGAATGCCTCCAGGGATGGGGCATCCACAACCTCCTTGGGCAACATGTTCTAGTGCGTCACCACCCTCTGTGTGGAAAATCTTCCTCCTAATATCCAACCTAAACCTCCTCGTCTCTGTCTCCCTGCCTCTGGGAGAAAAAATGGTCACCGAATGGATATGAGATATTGAGTTACTTTCTAGATAAATGTCTCCTGTAGTCAGTATCTCTACAATTAACCTAATTCCTAAAACAGCCTTCTTCTGTCACAGCACAGGTACACTGAATCACAGTAGATGTGCTATCTGACATCAGATTATGATATCCACTGATTCATAAAAGTGAGATGAGACCAAGTAGTGCCATATTCAAGTTGAGGACACAGGCCTAAGGCTGTTATCATGCACTTCATGTTGTGCTCTATCTAGGGATAAGTTTACAACCTGACTCTACATACATGATCAAAATCATAGAATCACAAGGTTGGAAAGGACCTATAAGATCAGCTAGTCCAACCGTCCTCCCTTTACCATACCTACAGAAAACCCATAAACCATATCTCCTAGCTCCCTATCCAGGCGCTTGGAGTTAGCACAACTGGAATAGACTTAAACATGTGTTTATGGAAGTTACCAAGTGTTAAAACATATACTTGCCATAGGTCCAGGGCCAAAGTCAGCCGCTTTAGATGGATCATATTGAGCAGCAAAGTTCTGTAGATGACAAAAATTTGAAATAAAAGTTACTACAATTCTTACGTTAGAAAGCACTGATAACCCACATTTGACACGTATCCACTATCTCATTTGCTAGACAATATATTGAAGCAACATACTTCAACCTCAGTAAACATGACCCTATTACATAAAAACTACTGTTTCTATACTGTTTCTAGGAAGACTTGATTTCAGTAGGAAGGCCCTTTCATATACTGGCCTCAACTATCTACCAAGTAGTGACACACAGGCCCTGAAATAGATTGAGCTGAAAACAAAGTACATAGGCTCAATGCCCATTAAAAATTGAAAATATCCTTGAATCTCATAAATAATTCTGTGTAATTTCCAATGACAAAAGTTATGCGTATTTTTTTCCCACATTATTTAAGTAAAGTTTATAGCCCACTCTGACAGACTGTTAGATGAAGTGGGCCCATCAGCTTCAACGAGATCTGTAGACCATGCAGGCTTAGAAACACTGCACTGGATTTTTCTTTAATCTTTTAATCAGTGAAAGCCTTATAGACAAATACACATCTAGCCTTCTTCACTAAAATTGAAAAAAGTCATGCAACATGATTTAAAACCTTTTCTTGCTTATTTTAATATGCTAATAAAACAAAACAAGAAAAACTAATAAAAACAGTTGGGGTCAGCTAATACAAAAATAACTTTTAGCTATTCACACTGATGGTGAGTGTATTCTTCCATGCAGGAGGATTTATAACACTCAAAAAGAACCACTGTCTTCACGCTCTCTGCCCAATGTCAAGCAAAGAGTTAAAGACAGCACTCTTCAGAGCATACATGATGGACACCTTGGCAGAAGACATAAGTATATCTGTCCACTTCATGTTCTTCAGTATTAATACAGATAGAGACAAAATATTCTAAAGGAAGACAGGTGCTGACTTCTAAGTATGGACTTTTAGTATTAAGGGTATTTTTCTCCAGGTTATTCCAGTACAGTTGTTTTCACTTAAACACAACAGCCCATCCAATTTAGCAGCACATGCTTCACTGAGATGACTCATAACTCATAACACATTATGGTGGCACAAATCTAATGCTGATGAACAAGGTTGATTTGCTCCTATGCATAAGACTCTGTCGAATATAGAATTTAGAAGTTGCTGAGGAAGATACGGATCCTAAGGAGAATCCCACTGGAACTCAGACCACTAACCTAATGCCAATCACACAAGATTGCTTCCTTTAGTCTCCAGTTCAATGTCAGTGTTCCCCACTAAATATGTATTTAGTCTTTAGTTGTCACAAAGCAAAGATTATCAGTTTCAGTAATAAAAAGTTTGGATGTCTTACTCCGCCAAGACCTGGAGGACCAGGGGGCCCTGGAGGACCTGCTGGACCATCTTCACCATCCCTGCCTGGTGGACCTGGTGGACCCTAGAGAGAAAACAAGGATTGTAAAGTGAACATTATAAGTAGTTCATGAAGCCTCAGCAGTGGTAAGACAATCAGGGACCTACAGCACATACTATAGCACTGCTATATGCACAATCTCAATGTATGACTAACGTCAGAAAATAAGCACAGCCTGAGTTTATACTGCCTTGCCACTCCTCATTTCAGATATACACAGTAGTACCATTTTTGCAGATTTATATGGGTAATATTGGATCTGTGCTACTAACCTCCAGACTGAGAGGCAACGAAAGCCTGGACCCATGAAGACCAGGTTACCCACGTGGACCCACAAAGCCTGTCAGACACTGGTAGCGAGAGCTAAAAAAATTCCCTGACAAACTGAGTGTTGGCAGGTCAGCCCTAAAAAGATCCAGAACAAGTCAAATGCCAGTTCGGATTATTTGCTGCTAAGACTGCAAATCCAGTCAGAACAGAACACTGCTTCTGATAATACCACTCTGCCATAACCACTCCTACAACTTGAAATGACATGTATTTGGTCCAGCATATTTCCCTTTACACTGTATTACCCTCAGCACACAAAGCCAGTCACGATTCACTATCACAGTATTTAAGATGACTTGATCTAGATAAAAATCCATATCTAAAATGTCAGATTTCAAAAGGAGCAGAATTAGGCTTACTGTCTTCAGAACAAAGTATGCATCTCATCGCATTAAACAGATTTAATCAGTGGTAGTCCAAAGCAAATATCCAGCTGACCATATAGATACATTCTACCCAGTACTTGTTACTGTGTTTGTCAGCATGCTAAGACCTAAGAAACTTTAAATAGCATCCTATCAGTAACAGGCATTTTCATTTTCAGAAGATGATACCAAAAAGTACATGACTGCACATTACTCAGATATGGACATGAATTTCAGAACCCAACTTCACAACAAGTAGCACTGATGCAGAAGCAAATTAGAAAAGCAGGTATCGGCAATATGAACGGACATCACAATCAGGGTATCCAAACACTTTCATCTATGGCTACATCTACAGAAACTGTTAACAGTATAATACCTGCATCCATTAATAGCTATCAACAGGAGAGCTTCTCCAAGCTACCTTTGGGATACAGGTATTGAATGTTCCTCAAAGAATGATCTTTAGCTACTTGGGTTTTACGCAAAGAGCTACTCTTTATACTATCCTGTTCAAAGACTGCATCTGTACGTGACAACTTTCTCTTCTGCACTTTCATGCACTATCTCTACCATGTGCAGTTGGAAAAAAAGTGTTTCAAAGCACCACTTGAACTGCTAGGCTGCTCTCAGAAATGAATCACATCTGATCAGGTACAATAACCATAGTAAAGTTGGTGAGGTATTGCCAGGATTAGCAATGATACCTAGATAATTTGATTTCTTTTTAATGAAATCGTTCTTGCAAGCTTCTACAAGTACATTAAACTCATGAATAGCTCAACTTAACTTATTCCTACTGATCTACCAACAACTGTTCAAAGATCACAAATAAATGAATGTCAGTCTACTTCCTTACCCTTTCTCCCTGTGGCCCTTTGTCTCCTCTAGGGCCCTGTTGGAAGAAAATAGAACTTAATCAGTTACCATGGAAATTTTCCAGGACCATACAAGGAAAGAGATACACGAAGAATCATCGGTGTACATGAAAACAGAGAAAGAAGACTGAACAGACAGATCCTACACTTATTTTCCACAGTATATCTTTGACTTCAATATGCTACTAGAAACAAATCATCACTGTATCAGTTAAAGCATCGTTGCACAGAAGCACTGGCACTGTTTGTTTTATTCTCTACTGAATAACTGTCTGCTATCTAACAACAGAGACTTTTCAAAATAAATTGGTTGTCAACTCAGTCTTTTGGATCTGTGTGGATACTGCTGTACTGCTCGGTTCATGAAACCCTTCCAAAGGAACTCCCGTTGAACAAGAATCCTTTCTTGATGCAGTTGGGTTCTTCGTTTGCTTAGTTCTGCTCTTAAATAAAGCAGCTTAAATCCAAAACTTGCATTTACCATTTTGCTAAGTTATTGTGCCCATTGTTCCCTGCTTTTTACTTCTTACTCATCTCATTGAGCACTGGGAAATAATGACTTTAGTCAATTTAGTCATCCAGCGTCCCACAAAGTATCACTCTGCTCAGGAACATTTGATGTTATCTACATCTCCACACAAGAAAAATGAAGCTGCTTACCTTCCGCCCTGCAGATGCCTGGAAGAGATAAGGCAGAGAATTAGAATTAAAGGTATAAATTATCCCTTTTTAAAATAAAATAGAATATACAAACTTAAATTCATCTCCTCCCAACCCTACAATTTCTGTCAGTACCCTATATTTAAGTATGCCCTATGCTTTTTAAATTACTAGCAAGGTTAAGAGTTCATTATATAGTAAAGATACATGTACCTACGTTAGAATCTTCTGTTGAAGGATGGCTATTTTATACTTACTATAGCCTACAAATATAACATAAATGGAAATCACACCTGAGTTCTCTCATAATCCTTCCGTGCAGTGAAATTTAGCCTGGAAGACTGGCCTTCTCCACCCCAAACTGCCAGGTATGATGTTCGAACACCACTGCTCTGTTATTTCTCCTCATGGTCTTTACACCTATGAAGGCAGTCCCTCAAAAAGGCCAGCCCACTGCAGAAATTGGGGTGGGTACATTCATTTCCAGGCAGTCCCTTCAGGACTGGTATCTTCCCAGGGCCACCTTGGGAACTAGGGTTACTACGCAATACTGCCCCAACAAGGTAGTCCAGCTTCTTAACGGAAGTTGAATGTTAGATATTAGATTAAAAAATAATCATACTGACCTCACTCACATCTGCAGAAGGAAGGGAAAGAAAAAAAGAAAAGAGATAATTAGAGCATGGATCCCACTGCTTTATAAGGTTTACATTTCAATGTTTTTAAACAAAAACATGATTTTTGTCAACTTTCTTAATGGAATCTCTTCCTCTCAATGCCATTCTCTCAAACTGTGTGAACCCACAGCCATGATTGTGATATTTTCCCAAATCAAAACAGATCTTTAAATGAGATTAAAGTAACTCAAGCCATATTTTCAATAATCCTCCTTTAAATGTGCTTAAAAATACGTATCTCAAGCAACCACCCACTCCCCACCCCCCCCCCCAAAAAAAAAAACCAAAACAACCACATATATATTTTCATGCATGCATGCAACAGCTGAATCAACCCAGAGATAACAAGAAGATATCAATTGGAAGGGGTAACTTTAACTTTTAATATAAGCGGCCCCCCTCACTCTCATGAAGAATGTTTAAGAATGTCTATTTCCACCATTTCCTGTAAAACGCCTTTGAGTAGAGCAGAGAACTATCTGAAGCTGTCACCCACCAAATGGAAGGCAACTTTCTTTGTACGCTATTTACTATGAGGAAGGCTTTTGCTAATTATAGCTGGAGGAAATGATTTCCACTGTCTGTTTTCCACATTTCAAGCAGCAAATGGTCTGTTTTGGCTGAAGCTTAGAAATGCTTCACACCACATTTCAGTGCCAGTAACCTGACACGTTGCTCACTGGTTTCTGGGATTCCTCCCCCACACAAAGTGTCACTTGAGCAATGTATTAGTACAGTAAATTTCAATGGTTAATGCAGAAAACAAAGGCGATACCGAAGCTCAGAATGATACTAAGCAGAACTACGGCAGATTACAGACTGCCTAAAGCAACTCAACGTAAAACGTAAAAAGGGGCTGCTTTCAGATGATGGTGGCACAGGGGGGGACCAAAGGGCTCCCAAAGGGCTCCGGCGCTCCGACCGGCGCCCGTCACCAGAGGGAGGAGAGGGGCCGGGGGCGGCCCTCATCCTGCTGGGTTTCAACCGGGGTCTCCTGCCGCGGTTCTCGGGCTTCGGCCACGGGGCAGCCCCGGCGTCGCGGGCAGCTCGGTGGGAGACACGTCGGGGTAAAGCAGCCAGCCCCGCTCGCAAAGCAGTTTCTTCGAAGCGGGGGCGGTTGGGGTAGCGCTTCCCCGAGTCCTACACGGCGAAAGGCAGGGGAAGATGAACGCTTCTCCCCCGGGCGCGCGTGTTGGGGGGCGACTCTTTCCTATCACCGTACGTGCGGAAGGGACTGCACCTCTCCCACAGCAAAGAGCTGGAGGACCAAATCCTCACGCCAGGGATTGGAACCCTTTAAAATCTCCCTCTAGAGCCGATATCCCTGCTCGTCCGTTCCTATCCTGCCTCGTAACGCCTGCCCCTCTCAGGAGACCCCCGAGGGCGGCGTGGGCCCCCGTCCGGAGCCGGCCGGCAGGCGGCGCCACGGTGCGCGGCGGAGCGGCACAAAGCGGCGGATGGACGGGGAGAGCCGCGCCCGGTCCGGGCAGCGTGGAGTGGGTGCATCCGGACGCGCTGCTGGCCAGCACTTTGCTCCGGGACTTTATGCCTTTGCACCTGAAATAGGGCTTTGCGGTCTCCTTGGGATGCGAGAGCATCTTCTGATTCTTTCTTTTTTGTTGTTGGAGGGGGGTCGGGGGGGGGTTTATCCCGTTGGCCTTTTGCCATCCGTTGGTAGTTCTGAACTAGAGGCGCCGCTCTGAGACGGAGGTGGCAGCTTTAGAGAAGGTCTCCGGAGCGCGCAGAGCGGGACAGCCACCCCCTGCCGCCACCCATGACACGAACGAGCGGAAAGCACTTACGTTGGCTTGTTGCTAGGTATGAAGTTACTGCGAGCAGCAACAAAATCCGCGTATCCACAAAGCTGAGCATGTCTACTTGCTAGACATGCAGACTCCTTGTGTTGCAGAGCCCCCGGACGTGCTTGGCTATTACCTGCAGGACGCAGGCATACAGTCGCGAGGAGTAACTCCAAACTTAGCAGAAACCTGCTGCCCGGGATGCTAAATTAATCAAGCCCCGCTCCGCCCTACTTATACCGCAGGAGGATCCCGCTGCTACGAGGCACCGCCGGTGCTGCAGCCAATGGGCGCTCGGCGGCCGCGGGGCCCGCACGGCTCTCAGCTCTATCACGTGCCCCCCGGCCCCATCCCGGCAATGTTCGGCTGCGGGGTCTGGGGGGGATGAAGGGGGGGAGAAGGAGGGAGAAAGGGAGGGAGGAAGGAGGCGGCGGCGGCGGCGCTAAATTGGTTCCATGCTTTGAGGACGTGGACACTTTGAGGCTTTTCTGGAGGAAAATCTGACTCGCCGTCTGATTTATTTTTTTTTTTTTTTTCAGACGTTCCCCGCCCCTCGCCCTGCTTTGTTGGCCTCTCCGGGCGGCGGGCTGAGCCTGGAGGGCGCTCCGAGGGCTGTCAGAGCGGGAGCTGTCCAGGGCCTGGGGCAGGAACCGGGCGAGGGCTGCACCCCGTGCCCGAGCCCTCATAGCGCCCTACAGAGGGCAGCGCCACGTGCTCCCTACGGCAGCTCGGCCCTTCCCGTCGCGGCGGTTCACCCTCCTCACGGAGGTCCGTCCGTGTACGGAGCCGCGCGTTCCCCCTCCCGGCCTCGCAGAGCGCGACCCGGGGCATCCTCCGATGCCCCACCGTCCCCAGCGCACCCCCCTCGGCCATCGTGGTGTCGGAGGAGGGATGGCGCCCCGCAGCCCCCCTGAGCGCCCGGCAGTCAGCCGAGGGGATCTCGCCACGTCTGGTTCTGCCTTCCGGGGTGGGGGGCCGCACAGGCCGCCCCGCGGCTCGCAGGACAGACGGGAGGAACTGCCCTCACCGCGCCGGGACAGCAACCCCCCTATTCCCCCCCACCGCCGACGGGCTGCATCACTTGGGGTCGCCCATCCCGGCCCCGCGGCCCAGGCGAGCTGACGTGGTGCCGTGCCCGTCGGTGCCAAGGCGGGCAGCCGGCCCTTCCGAGCCTTGAGGGGAGTCCCGGGTCGGAGCGGGCCCCTCTCTGTGGCGGAGGGGGCGAGGAGGGCGTGACGGTCCGCTTCCCTCCCCCAGCCCCACCCCGCGGGTGTGGGTCGCCGTGCGGGCGGATCCAGCTCAGATGCTTCAGCGAGCCGCGACGGGCTGCGGTGCTCGCGGATGGACGGGTGGGTCTCGCTGCCCATCCGGGAGGGTGCCCGGCTGAATGGAGCCCTGCGGTGAGGCTAAAACTCAGCATTAGCGAAAGGGGATCTAACGAAGAATGTCTGACCACAAAGTGGGAGCGTGGTGGATGGCGAAACAAAAGCAGTAATAAAACTGCGCTGCTTGAACAGAACTCTTCGAGATTGTTTCATTGGTGTGAACTGTAACAACTTAAATCAAACAGGATGCAAAACTGATCTGGGCAGCAAAGTGAGCTTCTTCAAAGTTCAAGTAAATCTAAAGCTACTCAGTAGGCTTCAAATAACTTGAAATAATGATTGAAATTAGACTCAAAGTGCTGCAGATTGTGTCCAAGAATTACTGTTTTCTGACTCCTCCGTTTCCAGAGAATAGCAGGGTTTTTTTCTTCAGTCTTGTCCCTTAAAACCAATCATTTAACTCTATAGCCACAGTTTTTCTTCATTTGGTCCAACGAATTCTGTCTCTGTTGCATCAGGGAGACGTTCATTGCCTGCTTATAATGATATTCGGAGCATTTTGTGATGAAAACTGCTCTAACAGTATATATAATGTCAAGTAGCTACTGCTTGCCTACTTAAATACATATTTTCAAGAAACAGTAACCCTTCTATTCTAACAGAATTCTCTGGAGGTACCAGAACATGGACGCGTCTCCTAATCAAACCAAAGTAAACCACCATTTCCCTCCATCCTTCCCCTCAAATTTCACACAGAAAAGACATCTCCCTCTCTCCACCTTGGAAAAAAACATACCCTCAAAGACATGGAATTTCAATTATTCTTCTACCACAAAGCAAAAGGCTGAGAGAGGGATATAACCAGAAGCTCAGCAATGCACAAAAGCTGTTGATACGATCAATTACAGCTTCCTAGACTTCAAGAGATACATTTTTGGCATGCTACAACCATTTCAGGATTGGAGCACGTAGTTAGTGATGCCCTTGCTTAGAAGAAAGAAAAAAGGAGTTGGAGATACAGAAGTATAATTCAGTGGTGTGGCTCTTTCTCCGTGACTGTAGGTATCCTGTGCTGAAAAAGCATAACTGAAGTTCCATAGGACTGGCAATTTTGACATGACAGCGGCAGACCTTCACAACCTATGGAACCTTTGAACGTTTTCTAATCTAACACACATCCATAGTGTTTTTCCTTATTTTTGAAGAAAAAAATAGGAAGGGAAATAGAGGAAACTCATTTTATCTCATTTAGTCAAGAAAGAAATGACTCTCCAGGTAATGTCAAAGCAGATTTGTTTCTTGTTACTTAGAACTATTTATAAGAAGATATATCTATGCAGACCTAAAGTTCTGAAGGCTATAGCTGTTTCCAATACATACACTGGGAAGCATTTGCCCTGAGTACCCTTTCCGAATTTATTAGCCATCCATCCATCTGAACAGTTTAATACTCTTTGGATAGTACTATCTTACAGGAACACATGGAGTGCTGCCAGAGCTCAGAGAAAGAATCTGAATCTTTTTAGGCTCTCTCAGAACCCACTTTTTGTCATACTGATATGAATGGACACCCACACAATTGTGGGTGCTACAATTAGTTTTTAGTTTCTTTGCATCTATTCCAACACAAAGCTTCACACATTCATTCAGATAATGGATACGTGTCCAACTAAATAGCAATAAAAGATGAGTAACAAAGCAGGACACCATCCTCTTGTGCAGCTGAAGATATTCAGAGATCTAAGAGCACGGCACAGTCATTACTTGGACCTGTACATGGATGAGCATTGAGAAGGAGTCTATGCAGTGCCACTTGAAGGTATGAAAGCAGGAATGCTGTTCTTTGTGCAAATATCCTGTAGCCATTGATTTCCTGGATATTCTAAGAGAGTTCTTTTAGAATCATCTAATCATCTTTTAGAATCATTTAAAATGGCTTTGGAGAATAGTCCATCAAATTGATTTTTAATGAGAAATAAACAGGTTCTACATGAACAGCTATAGCAGCTGCTGCCTTTAATTCCTGTTCCCTGGGTGATGTGAACAGTTAAATCATCATTTATTGCTCTCAGCAGCAGCAACGCTCACGGATTCTCAGGAAGGAGCTGCTTGTAGGCAGAGAATAAAGAGTTGCACCTCAGCAGCCCATGTAGGATTGCTTATTAAAGAGATCACTGGACAAATTTAATAGAATTTTTTTCCAATTATACTTAAGGTGAGACAAAAACCAGGATTACTCAAAGCTGCTTCACTGTAACCAAAATATCTTGTTGTCCTCCTCTAATAGATGACTTCTGCACTCACTGTCACTGAGCTTCCTAAGTTCTGGGTTTTTTCCCTATTGTTTCTCAAAGATGACATAATTAGGAATTGAGGAGGTCAAAACAAACGTTCAGTCCACATATTTATAGAAGACCAAGTTTATCTTTGCTACAGCCAAACCAATTTATCAGGCTTATGAAAATCCAGGACATATAGACTACTTTAAAATCATTATCAGCTCAGTCTGTTTGTTTATAATGCTAACTACTATCCTGTAAATTATGTGATAATTAAATACTTGATTAATTTACAACTGAGAATTAATTTTAAAACAATTTTAACACCATTTGGTCTTCACCTCTATTCCATTCAGTCCAGCATGAGCCTACACAGCTGTTATAAAAAGCCCCTACACTGGCTCTGATTCTGTTTTCGATCAGATGATATAATAGAAACTCCCCTTAATTTCAGAAGTAGCAGAGCCAGGCCACTGATCACTATAGCTGCAAGCCTCAGAAGCTTGAAAAATATCATAAGTATTTAAGGCGTATCGTAAACATTTTGATTTTTTGTTTGCTGTAACCATCTTTTGTTGGCTGATTCCATTTTCTATCATAGGAATTTTGGTGTATGGACACACTATTCTTATCAAAAAAACAGAAGACAAAATAATATCGAGGCTGACGGTACTTTTAAAATGATCATCAGTTGCAGTGAATTCCAGTAAAAACAAGCTGAAGTGATGCTGGTGAGAATGCTTTCCCTATACAAACACTAATATTACTGAGGCTCCAAATAAGCTGGCAAGTCCTTCATGTGGTGTGTTCTCATACACCAAGCTTGTCCTGTTGTTAAACAGCACATTGCTGAAACGGAGCTAAAATAATAGCATTTAAAAAGTTCTGTTGCATCTTTATGGCATAGCAGTGTGAAGTGACAGTTACAGAGGCCTCAACTTCAGAGGACTTTCAGAATTCCTTTTCTATTGTAGAAAGGAAAAAGGAAAAAGAAAAAAGAAAATGCAATAAACAACTTGTAGCAGTTGTATAGATCCATCCCTTCATATACGTGACAGGTTTGGGAGTGGTAAGATTTAGAACTCCGAAGTGCATGAATAAAAGAAGCTCTGGAAAATATAAGAGAGATCAATGGAGTAGCTGAAAATAAGCAACAGGATCATGGGCTGTATTTGGTTTGTGTGAAATGTATTTGTACAAAAGGTTCTGGAGAGCATCAGATAAAGCCCTAGTTAGACCTTGATACACTTATTATAGCAATCAAAATCACACAGGCAACATTACAGGAGACTGCCAAAACATTGGCATCTTGCCTTGAAATTAACTACTGAAAAAAAGCTGCTGCACAGTTAGAAAAATAAGTAATAATAATTTAAAAAAACACAATCAGACTTTTCACAGCTGATGGAAAAATTAATGTCTTTTTTTCTTCAGATTCTGAGTTCCAATTAACATGAATAGATGGTAGTTTCCCATGTCAATTTCCAGCTACAAGAAAGAGTAAGTAACTTTAATGGAAAAATATCAGTCTTGGTGAAGGAAGTGCCTGCCCTGATCCTTCGCTATATGGACACGGCTTGGTATGCAGGCTGACAGTCTAACATATGATTCAGTGCAAGTGAAGGCTTGTTTCAGACAGTGCACATCACTAAAGCTGACTTTGGAGACAGCTGAATTCCCACAGGCAGTGGGTGTAGTTTTCAAATACATCTGAATCCTGCTTTGGAAGTTGAGGCGGCATCTAGTTTTAGCAAGACCCAGAAACAGCACAGCCCTGTCAGTCCAGACTTTTACCTGAATTCAAAACTTATCACCTCTTGTCATCTCGCAGGAAAAATAAGTCATTCTGCGTGTGTCTGAAATGCTTTTATGTCCTACAGCAGCTATGGGCAGATGTCTGTTGTGCCTTATGTGTGGTTAGAACTCATTCTGGAGTAGGGATGCAGGAGAAATCATCTGAGGGCTGATTGCTGTTGTCTTTCCCACAACTTTCTATTTCTTATTCAAAGAGAATGAGAAACAGAAAGCAAGAATGAGAAAAGACAAGTAAGATTTGCTGCAGACTAGGAAGAAATCTTAGGCCATCCAAATAGAAGGACTCAAGACATGCTCATTTCACACAGAGGCAAATATGAAATCTCTGCAGACACAATCACTCCTGTAAAGTTCAGCTGAGTGCAATATCTTGCAAGTCTCATAGTTACTTGTACACTACAGTGATCCCTTTTGAAGTGGCAGAATCAGTGAATGGCATAGAGTACGGTCTCTTCCTACAAGCATTTTAAAGATGTCTGTACTTTGTTAAAAGCTTCTAATATGAATTAGCGTGTCATTGTTCATTTGTGATAGCATGCAGTTTTGTAAAAATAAAAAGCCCTGACCCTACAGACAGATGTGTCGTACATGCTAAAAACCTCAGCTCCTCCTTTCTGCCAGATTGCCCTTGCACATTGTCCCCACTGAGGGACATGGGTCAGTGGGCGTATTGGTGATGACAGCTGGACTAGATGATCTTGGCAGTCTTTTCTCACCATGCTCAGCTCCCTGCTGTGTAAATATCATCTGAGCCCATGCTGGTGCTAGACCTAGGCCAGCTTCCATCTTTATGCCAGTTGGCAAACCAAACTGGACAGTGCAGCCCTTCCCTCTCAGAGCTCCTGATTTTACCCTCAGTCTGCCTGCCAGTGTCATTAAACTTGCAGAATCTTTGCATCTTTGTGGCTTCTTCCTTCATTCCTTCTGCAGTAGGCTGTAAGTGAAAGCAACGAACAAGCAAAGAGAATGTGCACATTCTCTTACTGAAATCTGTCATGCCTTCAGACCAAAAATCTATTTGCTAACTGTTGCTGACAATATTCATCACAAAATACCTTAGATTTGACCTCATAGGGCACCTCCCCTAGGAGGTGGTTGAGTCACCATCCCTGGATGTGTTTAAAAACCATTTGGATGTGGCAGGTTTTGTGTTAGACACAATGTAGGGAACCTAGCATGGTGGACCTGATGCTGTGCTGCCCTGTAGGACAGGTGGTGGCGAAGAGTTGTGCTGTGGCACTAACAAGCAGGTTGTCCTGCTCTGAGGTGACCACAGGTTATGTAAAGAGCATGCATGAAAAGGAAATGCTATGCCACAGGGCTCAAGGGAATGAGCTGCATGGATTCCCTACTCAGGCTCTCCATAGCACAGTGCCCCCTTAGAATAATTTGGTGTAGCAAACTGGATATCCTGGATAGCCTCAGAAGGTGAGATTCAGTAGCTGCTCAGTTCTTGTTTCATGAAAAGTAACAATTGCTCCTAAACTAAGGCCTGAGCAGGAGCAGAGGCTCACCTATCAGAGACCCAGAGCTAAACAGCAATCGCATTTACAAATGGGGAAATCTATCACATCACACCAGAGAGTTTCACTGGTGCAATAATCACACTACTAAAAATGACAGGAATTTGGCTCTCATTTTCAGCATCCTTGCCAAGATTAGACTAAGTGAAGCAACAAGCACCTTTACGTTCACTCTCTGTGGTCTTAGTTTCATGGTTTTCTTCTCTTGGCTTTCAACTCACGTTATTTTACTTTCCGTGGTTTTGCTTAACAGTTAATTAAATTTCGGTCAGAAATTTGTTTAATAATTTGCAAGATAAACCTATCACATACCCCAATATTCGATTCCAGGTCATTAATATTGCCAAGGGACTCAGACTAGTTAGGTACAGATCCTGTTTGCCAACTTAACAGAGCTCAGATCTCCTCATTTCAAAGGTTCATTAAGCTTTCAGGTAATTTCTTCAATTCATGCAACAAACGGAGTATTTGCAAACAAGTAATACAAAAAGGGAGCATGATGGCATTGGCCATAAAACCAGCACTCAAGCATTTAGCTTCATGTGAAGCCACCAATTTACCAGAAAGCCTCTGGCAATTTACCTCCTGGATCTTTGCTTCTTCCCCTCCAGGATGCCTGTAAGAGCCTTCATTTACATGACTTACAGATGTGTGATGCATTCTAATAGCTTCGTGCTGGCACAGGACTTTGAAGATAGGAAGTTCAACAATGGTGCTAAATATTCCTCCTTTAGTCAGCCCTGCTTTATCTTCAGCTGACACAGAAATGTTAATATTTTGGCACAAGCAGAAGCTATAGCTGAGCTCTCAAACCAGTCAGAGCCTTTGGGGTTGAGTTTATTCACTCTGTTCTAACTACATGTGATAATTCTGTCTCACCATGTAGTCAGTACTCCAAGAACCGTCCTTCAGTCATCATCTGCTCTACAGCTCACCACCTTTTAAGAAAGCAGCACATGAGCAGAGTTCATTGTTACCGGACTTGCTCCATAATTAATAAGTGTTCCAGGACCTGTCCATAATCCAGAGTGTTCTAGCTGATCTGGATTCTTGTATCCTTTCTAGACTGCACAGCAGTGTGTAATGAGCTTGATGCTGAGATAGGCTCACCCAGGTGAGCTTTGTTAGATGGCTGCTGTTCATCGTGTACCAAACACCTGCATCTCTCCTGATGGGCCTGGAGCTGCAGCGGTGTGCTGGCTGTGCGAGAAAGCAGGAGCAGTGTGCTGTGTGGACTTGGATGGGAAGTGGTCACACTAATTAGGAAATGAAATGCGGAGCCCTATCAGTCTTCCCTGGTCTTTGCATACAACGAGATCACAAATAATGCATACTGGTGGTTTAACAGGGGATCTGGCACTGGCTTGAGCTGCAATCAGTGTCTCTGAGTGAGATTAAGAAATCTGGGACAAACATAAGAAAATTAGATTACTTGTTTCCCGTTCCTATAAAGGATAAGGTAAACTGTATTAGTTTGCATTTTATGTGAACCCAACATGTGCATATTGACAATGCCATAAATAGTTTCAATGCAACCTTATCTTTAACTACCTATTTGATTTATGTGCATGGGTCTGTACCTGTTTCTGTCTAAATCCACGCGACTGTTGAAGTTCATTTTGCTCTCTATAAGAGGAGAAACTACATCTGTTCTTTGTGGAACTGTTTTGGTAAGTAAACATGCATTAATCCTAAATAGATGACACTTTTGTTGTAGTATCAATACCAGAGCAGTGCTCTCTGTTACACCATCAATTTTCTTTTGGCTTTTATATGGAGCTACCAGTCTGTTTTGTTTTTCTGCACTGGTCAGAGGCTCCATTTTGATGGACTGATTCTAAAACTAGAAAAAATGTTGGAATGAGAATTGGGAGTTCTGTGTAGTTGGTTCTGCACCCGGCTTTGCAACTTGGAAATCTAGGAATGAGCCTTCACATAATGCAGCTTCAGCCATCACCCAACTCAGTGGCTTCAAACTGAGCTCCCTGTGCTCGAGGAACTGAGGAGCTGCCTGTCACTCCCCCCCCCCCCCCCTTTATCAGATCAGGTAGAATGAAGCTCTTGATGATTTGCTTAGTGCTTTAAGGATTTTAAAGCGGCAGAGAAATCATGAGTCAGAATAGACCTAAGGAATGTTTTCCAACCCAAATAGTTTATGTAAGTTAAGTGCAGCCTGAAGAATGGGGGCAGGGAGGGAGACGGGACCGGCTCAGACATTCTTACCATTTCAGCTGCAGTTTTTTAGGTCTTGGGGAGGAGTTATTTTTCTTAACTCTCTCGTTGGTACTCGAGCATCTGAATAGCTAAAGGCACAGAAAATCAAGGCATATTTTTCTTACTACAGGAGCTGTATTTTCACAAACTGTAAGCGAGGGAGAATAAATACCAAACAACTGACATCAGTTTCCTAAAAAGGAACAGAAAAGGCTCCCTCACGCACACTGGTTTTAATCAGGAGTAACCAGTAAGTTCATTGATTTATCTATTTTTTCCAGAGTGCCACTAGTTTGAGTAACCAACACTGTTCATTTCTTCAGATATTCCTTTATGTTTGCTGATGCCCACATTATTAGCTTGGAACTGTAACTGACTGCTCCATTTATTCTGTCCTGAAAACTAAGCATATGAATCACACAGCAAATGGGTAATACCTGATGTTACAAGTTACTGCCAGCTACGTGTATGTTTACAGCAGCCTATATTCAGTAATGTACTGTCAGTGTTTTGTTCTTTCCTTCCTTTCTGCCTCCTGCCTTCCACCATTAAAAAGAAACACCCCTAGCAGCCTTGTCTGACTTTTGTTTCCACTGTGCTCTGGGGAGTAGCTGCAAAACTATTTTGTGGTTTGCCTTGATGCAGTGCAGCTGTTGGGAAGTACAGTATCTGTCCAGCCCTCTGAAAACCCTGTATGGCTGCAACCGTCCCTCCTCCTTCCTCTCAATGAGCTGCTTGCAGCTCCTTAGTTTCAGTATCCAGGCAGAACAAATCCATCCTGAGCATGCTCCTTATTCTGGAGTGCAGTCGGAGGGCAGGGAGATGGAAGCCACTGTGAAACTCCGGCTGTTACAGAAATGTGAGGGGCAGTTGTTGTCGACTGCAAAGAATTATATTTAAGCCACTGTTTTGTGCATCCCTTCAGAAAAGAAGAGACATTAGTCTCAGATGGATGCCTGAGCAGAAGTGATCGACTGTGTGCTTTAGTTCACCTGAAGAGTACAGCAGTTTGAATAATACAGGGCTGAGTTAACTGCTTTCTTAGAAACACCTGGATTCCAAAACCTTCCTGTTTTCCTGCTTCTCCATTTCTCATCAGAGCTGTGCAGCATTTCACAGGCAGCTAACTTGTGGCATATAAGAAAGGACCCCAAAATTGAGAGCTCGGAGAAGGGCACACCCTTTGGTCAGCATAATGACCACTTACCTTTCAGTGAAATCCACACAGCTCAGGGCTTTTTTAACCAGGCACATTAAAGAGCTAAATATATCTAGAATGCTAAGATATGTACGAAAGGCGGCTGGGAAGGAATGCTTGAACTGTAGTTTTAATCTGTCTGTGGCATCTAACAACCTTCCTCTTATTTAAACACAATATCCAGTGAAACTCTCATTTTAGACTCTAGTGGCCATTCAGCCATCTTGATTGCATCGTGCACACTGCTCTTCTTGGGCAGTATCATCTCTTCTTTCAGCTAAGTGAAACTTCCCAGTGACAGACAAATATACAGTTATTACTCTACACGTGTTCTAGAGGTCCATAACAGAGACATTTTCTGTCACAAGTTGTTTTTTATTATTTTACAATATATCTTAAAGTCACTCCACAGGTTCTTGTAATGAAAGATAACCAGGGTTCCTGGTTCAGGGTGAGATGCTGTGAATGGCACAATGGAGACTTGATTTGGGATCTCATTTCTGATAATACAAGTGATTCTTGGCTCAGTGTTTCCCATCCCCTCCTCTCATCACGAGACTGATTTTAAACTGTGATGTGTGAAATGTGAGGTACACACTTGGCCTCCTCTTTGTTCAATGCATGTTACAGATGAACTTGATTTTCTTCAAATGTAAATCTTACATTTGTATTTAGACACCTGACTCCAGGACCTGCAGCTAAAGGAAAATACAAAATAGTTTTAGAACTGGGATTAATTTATGAAAGTATAAAGTGTCTCTGCACATGTGGAGTAAGAACAATCATTCTGGCTGAGATTCAGTGGTAGTTCAGATTACTTCTGTTCCTATAGCTTGGGGTAGAGTCGCTCATAGAGGGATTGTGTTTCAGGACTTTAACCCTTTTAACCTCTCTGCCTTGCTGCTTCCAGAAGGACCTCTGTGCTCCAGCTGGGCACAGCCCAAGTGACCTCAGCTGGCTACAGACATTTCTTAAAAAAGACTCAACCCTTTTGTGCGTGTGAAAATAAAGTTGTGTATTTTATCTAGCAAGATATCAGAAAAGTGATGAGCTTTCTCTGCAAATCCTTTTGACAGAAATATCAGAAATGAGAAAATTCCACAAAAATACCAGAAATTAACTGGAAAATTGGCTTCAGCACTTGTCTAGGGCTGGAAATTACTTCATCTCATGAGGACTGATTTTTAATGCAACTGAAGAGTCACTGAGGAGATATGAGATTTTGGAAATTGCTTGGAAAATGTACTGGAATTGAAATGGGCCTCCTCTTCTTATTGTATTCTGTATCAGATACACTGTTTCCTTTTCATTTCCTATTACTCTGGAGTGAATACAGTTTTCAGCTGCAAAACAGGCTGAAAATCTTATTAAGGTGTCAATTTCTAAAGAGGAATTGTGGTCAGAAGCACCTGTTTGTGGCCTATAGACCTGGTGGTACGGATGTCTGAAAAGCATCTTCTGATTTCTATCAGCGTGATCCTGCAGTGCTTTGGCAGGCAGTGCCTCTGCAAAAGGATTTGGAGGCATGAAGTAAGGGGAGAAAAGAATAGGAAATGCTTTCATAATAAAGGCTACTGATCCTGAAAGGACTGTGGCAAAGTTTCCTTGAAATTGCTCTATCTGAGAGCCAGAGTCCTGCTTGGAGGACTGACTGCTGAGCCACGTTTACTTGTGTCTCAGGGAGGGGCTGGAGCTCAGCAGCGTTGCCCTGTTCCAGCGCTATCCATGTGGCACTGCTGCTGTTGCTGCAATAGGATTCTTTCATCATTACGTTTCTTTTCTGAGGCTGCACGGCCTGCTCAGCTCTCAGGAAAAAAAAAAAACAGAAGAGCCTCCTTCTGCCCTCCCCCAACAGCCTGAACATGAAATATCCACGAAATATGAAATACTATGTGGCAGTGTTCACACACTCCCCCAAGCTGGCGAAGACTGTTGGTTAAGCTCAGTGAGAAGCAGCCCCAAGGGCTGTGAGCCCCACTATGCTGATACAGGATCTATAAGGCACAAGTCCTTCTCTGCTGCCTGCCTGGCCTGGGGGATGGAGTTTCTTGGGATGTGTGAGAGCTGGGCCCTGATGAGAGCTTGTGACTCTGCATGATGATGAAAGGGAGATTCCTATGCTGGCTGATAGAGAAAGCTCATGTGATATATATATATATATATTTTTCACTCTATTAGGATTCATGGACTGAAATAATACCTTGAATAAGTCTCCCTGTGCTGTCTTCTTGGGAGAATATCTGACTTGTCCTTTTCTGATAAGGCAGGTGCTGTGGATGTACAGGTTGATCCCAGCCATTCCTGTTTGTTCCTAGGGTCCTGGTGATGCCTGAGAAGAGCCAGTCTGTGCTTTGTCCTGGACTATGTCACACAACAGTAAGTGAGGCTGTGCCTTCATCTGTGCACAGGCAAGACAAACTGAACATAAACAATAAAGCAGTACGTTGTTTCTCTGTATGCTACAGCTTGATGAAAACCTTTAATGTACACATTCCAAACTGGATCTGGTTATGTCATGAATACACAGGAGTGAACTGGTCACACAGCAAGGCATGCTTGTACAGAAGTCACAGCTTCCCAATATTTTTCTTTCAAAAGGGAGGAAAATAAATCTTTATCTGCAAATCCTTGTGACTGGCAGGACTGAATTTAAAAATATATAAATTAAAGAAACACACACACATAAATACCCCCCATTATTCCTGTCATTCTGGCGAATGTTTAAAATTTAACTAATTCATGAGAAATGGCTCTGTGTTTGTTTTGTGCTTAATTAGTTCCACACCACTGCATGATTCTAAGATAATAAAAAATAGGCTACAGAAACTCTTCACAGGTGACTGAAACAATCCTTGGTTTTGAAACCAACTAAGAACCCTTAGACTATACTGATTAAGTAAAACTCTCTGCATCTCACCTTTGTTTCAAGACTTCCCTGGACTCTTTATGCAATAGGAATATATGGCATGGTGGGATGCTGCTATGGGAGCAGTTAGCTCAGCTACTTCAAGTCTATATTTGCTCAGATAAATCTCACTCTGCTTGGTTAAGAAAATTATCTTCTTGGACACTGCTTTAAATTACTTGTAAAAGGAGGCAGAATTCTAGAAGAAACAGCTCTTGTTATCATTTTCTAAACAGTCTCCAATCTGCTATGACTAGACATTCAGGTGGAAATACAAGAGGAAGGATTTTTATGTGGTTTTGGAACCAGTGAGAAGTGGGTTATACTCCTGGGTTACTACAGACCTCCTGACTAGGTCCTCAGCCCCAAATATCTCAGCTTCTCCCATAAGAAACTACAGCTCTTCTGTGTAACAGCCACCTGCTGCTTGGCTGAGCATCATTATGCTTTTTCTTCTCCTCATTCTGCCTGTCTGAAATGATGGAATTGTCCTTTCTGTTTTGAAATAGGAACATTAGTATTTCTTACTTCAGAAAGAAGTTCTGTGCATGAAGTCTTGACAGTGGAGTTCATTCACCAGGAGCACATATAAAGCTTTCCTCCATGTTCTCTGTGTGTCAAACACATCCAAACCACTAGACTTGCACTTTTAACTTCCACACTCCACAGCTATAAGCAGGCCTAAAGCACATCTTTGGCTGTGGGCGAGGTGATTCAGGAGACTGAAGATATATTTTATGAAGTGTATTTCATCCTTGACAATTCTGTCTGTGTTTGCCTGGCAGACCCAAAGTTCACATCCCAAAGAGATGATCAGCACTAGCTTGAGGTGCTGAACCTCTTCCTAGTTCCTGTGTTATCCTGGACATAACATTTCAGTTTGTTCACAGAGGAACTTCAGCATGATGGTCTTGACCCTAGCCATGTTTGGCACTCAGAGTTTGGGCACCTGCCTGGTTTTATTCCCTGAGCATGCAGAAACCTAAGACTGTCTATATATGTAAACTAAACACAGTCAAGATGTGAGCTCTGGCCTTCATTCTATAAACTCTTATATTAGTTTTTATTTTAAAAATCCTTCTCACTGAATGATCAAGATCCTTTAAAAAGATTTTTAAAGTCTTTTTAGATAAAATTATGGGAAATAGAGGTAACGTGCCACTGACATAAAAGGAATGAATGATGGCAATACACAACTACAGAAATACATTGGTCTTGTGAGATGGAATGCTGAAACAACCTAGGATATGATTTTGTCATTTTCAGTTTATTCATGACATTGTGTGAGAAGTTACGTATTTACCTGAAAAAGTGTCATTTGTTCTAACATTTTCTTCTAGGGATTTTTTTTCTTATTGAGTTATTTTCACATGGGATACTTTTCTCATGGACACACCACACATACGTGCAAATGCACACAGATGTGTATGTACTCATGTCTTAATTTTATGAATAATCTTATAAATGTATGAATAATCCTCTTAAGTCCATAAAATAGAGCATCTTGATAGGAACACAAACTGCTTCCTGAATATAATGGTGTACAAACTCTCTATTTTTCAGCAGACCATTACAAAGAAGTTTAAATAAAGTTACAGAACTGAAGCCTGTATCTAAGGTATGGAGTCTGCTTTTACTGTGCAGAAGAGTTGATTGATCACAAAATGAGTAAAAGGGAGAAAAACTCTAGAAATACACTGCAAGAAAAGTAGCACTACATTATGATCTGATTTAGCTTCAGACTTCTCAGAAGAGCTGCATCCATTTATTCCACCAAGTCTTAGACCCAGACTCACTTCCACTACTGCTCTTTGAATCCATGCCAGAGCGAGGTATAACTTAAACCAGAAACAGATGTGGTTGACTGCAGCTGAGCTGCAGAATATATGTAGGGTCCAGACGTGTTAATTTTCCATGTATCTGCAACAGAGTTGCTGAAATAACTTTAAAATCTTCTTGCTAATGGACTTTGAGAAAGATTTCTGTTTGCTGCAAGTTGTCATTCATTTCTGCTTTTCCTGTTTAGGTTGCACTACATCTATTTTGAACTGTTTTCAGCCTTTTCTGCTAAGCATCATGGGAGCCCACGCTTAAGTGATCACAAATGTTTTTGTGGTAATCATTTCCATTAGAGATGCCAGCTGGATCGTCCCCTGTTAACTATCTGAAACTTCTAACCTTTGCTTTTCAATAAATAAAAACGCAGGGAGATAAATATTATTTGTTTCTATGAATATAGTCCTGAAAATATAGGTCGCAGGTATATAGGAGTGTATAAAGTGAGAGTTCCTTGAAGTAGAGATGCGCCATAGTAGAAATTCTTTTTCAGTGCTCTGCGGTTTTGGAAGGCAGACTGAAAGAAAAATGAGAGGTTTCCAGAAAAAACAGAGCACTGAGCCAAACTAAGCAAAATACTTAAAGTGAGCAAAGCAAAGCAAGAGTCCGCTAACAGTTTGTAGCAAGAGACTCTATTTTCTTTTCCAGCCTCCTACCCCAGGAACTTTGTCTTGACATCAAACAAAAAACAACAGGAATCAACAGATTGGCGGAGATACATTGGTTATAAAAAAAAAAAAAAAAAAAAAAAGAAAAAAAAAGGATATTCCAAAGCTAAAACAATGGCTGCCTATGGATATGGTTTCATTCTCTTTATAATGGAAGGTTCATTCCTTATGAACTTGCAAATCAAGACTAGATCACTGTATAGACTCTTGCCTTAACTCTGTAGTTCTATTAGATGTTTATTCAAGTACTACTATCAGGTTTCCTTTTTTTTTTTCCTCTTTTTTTTTTTTTTTTTCCAAAAGAAAGGACATTTTTCGGTTACTGACAGTCACATTTACCCTTTAGATTGTGGGACTGAGAAGACAAATATTTAAAGAAGATTCAGAAGCTCTCTCTTCTTTTTTTCTTTTTCTCTTCCTATGATGTTTGTGCAGTCTGAAATGAAGGTGGAGAAAGAGAGTTCAGCTTTCCCATTGCAAGAATTTCCATAGCTCCTTTCCTGCTGAGTAAGCCCTCACAGTTCACAGTGAGCTTTGCATCCCAGCTTTAATATTAAAACCTTGAGCTGCATTTCTGTCAACTTCTACATCATTTTATCCCACCTCTCCTCCCTGCTGAAGAACAGTTCTGCAGGGGACACCAAATGGACTAAGCCTGTGAGTCAGATTTCTAGCATCTGAAGTTAAAAACTGATATTTGAAGCTGAAATTTATTTCCTGGTCAGAGTCCCATTACAGGGCCCATCTGCCACGTATGTCCAATCGCTGTGAGGGTCATAGGAATGTGAAGATTGTGTTGGCTCCCTGTGCTTGTGGGAGTGTCATTGGTGGCTTTCAGACTGCTTTTGCATCAGAAAAATTCATTCATCTCAAAAAGTTTTTATGCAAAATAAAGAATGCCTCAGATTCAGAAAAATTACCTGAAGAATGTAGAATTCTGCAGAGATGACATGTAGAACATGTTTTGTGGGAAGGCTCAAATAATTCTCCTGATTCTTGTTGTTTTTTTCAAAGCTAATAAGACAGGGAAACTGAGATCGTGGAATCATAGAATAACAGTCATAGAACCATAGAATGGCTTGAGTTGGAAGGGACCTTAAAGACCATCCAATTCCAGGGCAGGGCTGCCACCCACCAGCTCAGGCTGCTCAGGGCCCCATGCAACTTGGCCTTGAGTACCTCCAGGGTTGGGGCATCACAGCTCTCTGGGCAGCTGTGCCAGCACCTTACCACTCTGAATAAAAAATACCCTCCTAATATCTGATAAAAATCACTCTGTGGAAAAAAACATTTTCCCTTTTCCTATCATTATATACCCTCATAAACAGTGGGTCTCCCTCATTTTTATAGGTTTCCTTTCATTACTGGAAAACTCCAGTGAGGTCTCCCCAGAGCCTTCTCTTCTCCAGGTTTCTTCTCCAATTATAGAAGTTAATAATGAGTGTATAAATGAGGAGAAACTCTTCAGAGTTACGCACCTGGAGAGGTCTGGACGACAGCTTTCCAATGGACAAAGTAACAAAGTATGTTAAAGACAGTGGTATTACTCATGTCATGCTCCAGCACCTTCACCACCTTCTATGGGTTGATGAATTCTGTTTCAGCACAGCCTGGGACCACCAGTCTTTTCCTGACTTTTGTTGTAGACATAATGGTCTCACAGTGCAACTTCGTCTGCACTCGTGACTGGGCTCCTCAGAAAGAACCTGGGACTGGTTCATCCCTTGCTGTATCTCTGATTGTCAGTGAAACCCTCTACCAGTACCTGGCTCTACCTGCAATGCTGCAGTCCTACCTTTCTGGAGACATTTATTAGACTGTCTTTACATCATTTCTGATCTCTTCATTTGAATGTGGATGAAAATCAAAAGTAAAGAGAAACAGAGAGGCAGGTTCCAGGCTTGAACACAGCAGTGTTACATCTCGAAATATTATATTTCATTTGAGTAACAAAGTGAAGAGTTAAGATCTATATCTACATCTAGATCTATTTATTTATACCTATTTAAGCCAGTGTTTGGGTGAATCGTCTTTCCCTGCCAACCTGCGGCTTATTTCCAAAGAAATCAGCATGTCTGAATGACAAAAGGAAGCGTGAATGGACGGTTTTTAAGCATGTGTCATTAGAATTGAGGTGACAGGCCCGCGGGTGCTGTCAGCTAGGTACATCTCTATCAATTAAGGCCCCTGCAGGCTCAGAGGGAGTCTGTCTTCAGAGCAAAACTACAGAATCTGTAATGATAAATCCTCTGTGTTTGTTAAGGTTCACCCAAGGCAAAACTCCATCCTTACACAAATAAAACTTCACAATGCTTTGCAGTACGCTTGGCTCCTCAGTCACAAGTGGCTTCCCCTTATAAATGAATGATATCATACAACTTCCAGCCGAGAAAAGTAAATATAGACGTGGGACCCCCTTCACGCCCATTTTGTTGCCATAAAAGCAGCAGTCACACATAAGAAATGTAATTTGTGAAAAGCCTTTCTCATTAACCTGGAAATTGTAGCCAACCAAATGCCACAGCCGGAAAGAATGTCTAAACAAAATGCCATGGAAAGAATGACTGTGATAACTCTCTCTCTGTTTTAACTTCCCTTCTTAAAGCTTTTCTTTTTCTTATTCAGAAAGACTTATTTCCCTCTTGCACGTCATTATGCTGCCATTATTTTCTTTACCCTAGAGTGAGAGAGAAGGAGAAACAAAAACACTTCAACTGCTTTTATGGTTGTTGTTATCAGTTTGCACTAAATGGAAAACAATCACATAGGAAACTTTTAAGAGAAACTTCTAACCCAGTCACTGAAGGGTCATCTGGGGTATTGGCTGCAGACAGGTTCAGGCCTCCTCAGGCAAACTGTGTCTGCAGGAAAGCAGAACAAATCTGACCACTGTGCCACCAAGGTCTCCAAGGACCCTGAGTGTATTTTGTCTCATCTTCTGAAGTCTGTAGAGCTTTCAACGTATTATGATCATAAGTGTATCTACACGAAGGCGCTCCTTTTCATGGTTTGAACATGTATAATACCAGTTTGCACTACTTTTATACTCCATGCAGGGATAGATCTGCCTCAGAGTGGATCTGTCCTTCAGAACATCAGAGACCAGAAGATGTTTAAATATGCTGTCAATTCTTATGCTTAGTGGTACATATAGGTTTAAATCTGGCTGAATACCTACATGTAATATTTCAAGCAAATAATCTACATATGACAATATTGATTGTGGAGCAAGTTCAAAATGTACAGTTACATTAGTAATATTTGTTAAGTAGGAGTGCTGCTGAATTTAGAATTTGAGAATTTATATGGAACTGGTAAGAGAACTGACAGAGGAAGGTACAAAATCTATCTTCTCTGCAAGACCAAGTTAAAGAAATATGTTAGCTGGGATTCCCCCTGATAATAATACCTCTAATAATACCTGGTACCTCAAGTGATGTAAAATCAAGTACTGCAATTAAAGAACCAACCTTAGATTTGGTGGTAAGTTACAATCAAATAAATGTAAACATCTTAAATAGAATTACTCAGTGCTATCATGTAGGTAACAGAACTGCTTGCACTGATTCTCACAAGTCTCTTCAGGGTATGAACAACTCTGGTAAAGTCTGTGGTAGAATTTAACCTCATCCTGGAGTAATCTCTTCAGAGCTGAAGTGCCATTTGGATCCCCATTCACCTGAGGACTACAAGGAGTCCATTAGATGACAGTAATAAAACTTGGATTGAAAACCTGGGCCCTGCCAAAGCCAGTTGATTGCCCCATATGCTGAATATAGGTTAATCTAATCTGACCCCTGTTTCTTATCACTTTATGGGATTGGAGAATAACTTCCCTGAGAGTTAGTGGAAGGGAGAGAAAAATGTTCTCCTGCTTATTTAAAAGTTTTCCCCACACTAACATATCAGGTAAAAGCTGGATGTGGTGCAGAGATTCTTTAACACTTATTCTTTGACCCAGTTTCTTAAAGCAAGAAGTCTTAAATAGGGGCATTTTCTTTCTGCTCCTATCCTAATAATGTTTTAATTTCCTGGTCATTTGTAACTACACTTCAGAGAGGGTTAGAGGTCTCTCAAGAATTAAGCTCTTAAAAATGTGATGTAAACAGGATGCTGAAGAACTAAAGCTTCCACATCCTGCTCTGGGATGGACACCAGGTAACTGGTGGAGGAAATCAGACTTCATTTCTTTTGCTACTCATTTAATTGCTTGCTTTTTCTTCTTATTTCTGGTTTGTTTGTTTGTTTATTTGTTGTAATTGAGCTGGAAGTTAAGCCTCTTTCTTTCCAGGAGTCCAGGATCTGGCTTAGATTTGAGCCGTCTCCTACCTCCCACTTCATAAAGATTTTCCATCTGCACCAAATCTCTTGGTAGCTGTCTCTGTGAAAGCCTTTTTGGCCATTTGGTCTGGGCCAGACTGAACCAGGTGGAGCCCAAACCTCATCCTCTGACCTCTGCTATCTCACTGTAATTATTAATGACCTTTATTCTCCACAATGAACAGGTAAAATGCTGGAAAACAGTAAGAGGCCAGGATCTGCAGAGAGCGTGAACAGATGCATTGCTAACAATGGGTTATTATGAAGGAGCACTGACAATGGTTTGAGGACATACCACATTGATGAATCAAAATATTGATTTTCAACAGAAAGTTACAGCCAGCACAAACATTCTGTGTTAGGCGTCCAAAATAGTTTTGATAAGAATAAACTATACCTTTCACTTTTTTCCTTGACTCTGAACACTTCCTTCTCACACAGAGATCTTTAATTCTTTAATTTTTTATGTTTGGCTATTTGACTCTAAAATGTTCTTTTAATTTAGGCCTTCATATGTTTTATCTCCTATTTATATTGTAAATTGGATAAACTGTTTCAGAAAGACTGTTTAGATGGCAGCTTGGCTGTGCTAAGCTTTATGTACACAAACATGCCGTCCTGTTTTCCGGTCTGAACTGTAGATGCTTTTAAGCACCTACTTCAGGAGAGGCCTGAGTGAGGTTATATAGATCCCACAGTCTCACCAAGTCCAACAAAAATACTTCAGGCTGAATGAATCAGTCATTGACATGATGGGCTTCTTAAGCTGTCCACACACAGTTCTAACCACATGAGAGATGAGAAACCACCAACATAGCTACCTGTCAAGTTTCTTAAGGAGCTAGATGTTATAAATACTTCCTCCAGTCTGGCATAAAGGTCCTGCCATCCAGAGGGTTGGATGGCAAACAGTCCTGCCATGCCACTTCATTTCTCTTCAATTTTTTTACATTAAAATAGGCATTAGAGGTACAGGTGTTGAATTTGTATTAGTAATCAGCACATACAGAAGGATACTTGCACAGGATTTTGGTGTTTGTCCTTCCTAACTGCCCAGACCCAGGTAAGATATCATGCATGCAGCTCAGAATGCCTTTTCAAGCATCTAAGTAAATATGAGTTTTTCATTAGTGATGGGTACTTAGAATGTGAACATTCTACCTAAGCTAGCTAAAAATGAGATTCATATCCACATGTGAGTTGCAGTGACGTAATGGAATCAATTCTTGTACTAGGAGCAATGGGAGAGACTGTGGCTCTTTGCATTAGTGTAGGAGCAGCAATGGGTGTCTGTATCTGTCAAGCTTTGATTCCCAGGTTAGCTCAGGTGTTTGCACATAGGATTTTACAACGTGGTGTAGATACAGTATCCCCATCTCCCAGTTTTCCAGTCCACAGGAAACTTTCAGGATTGTGTCTTCTAGATACAGGGGTAGTACATTCCTAGTTTCCTAAATAGTATCATGCATTTTGTTTTAAATGGTGAGGATTTAATGGTGTGATATCACCTTTCAAGCCTGACTGATGTATGAGGGACATAAGAGCAGAAATAAGTAGGTATTTAGCAAGAGTTTTCTGCCTTGAAATTCTTTTATTGTACGCCTTCACATCTATGCGGACTGAAGAGCACTGTGTTGGGACAGGCTGCTGCTGATGTGGCACCAGAATTTCCAAGTTTGTCAGCTAGAAGGTATTGCTGCTACCTCCGCCTCCTTTTGTGTGCTGCAGCACTACAGACGTGGCAGCTCCCAGCGCGGCTTCCCAATGATACAGTACGCATGCTGTAAGTCCCCGGTGATGGTCAGGACAAGGGGAGAGACAATAATTCCAAGTTAAGAGCCACGGAACACACACACACACACACACACACACAGAATTCCAAACAAAAAAAGACGGGAGGAGGACTGAAACTCTGCCAAAAAGAAAAAAATAATATAAAGAGAATGAGAGAAACAAAGATTTTTCTTCTTTATTTCTTTTCTTTCCATAGGAAAAGTTTGGTAGTGGCACAGCCCGGTGCTCAGAGGCTGAGAACTGCTAGATGTCAGGATGTGAGTGTTTTGTTGTCTTTGTTACAGTTTCTCAGTAACGTTCAAGAAATGTCTGTTAGGGTCTGACCAAAACTTGCAAATCAAGGAATCTGGAGAGGAAATCTTTCAGCGTCTCTTGCCTGCTCACTCTGAAAGGGGAGAAGCGAAGGCAGGATGACTCACTCATCCCTGGGACTTTTAATTTTAAGAGTCGAGCTGCTGTGAGCGGGGCGAGGCTGTGGAACACCCGGAGCCTTGCAGGGTTTTATGACCCCCTTCCACGTCATCTTGCAGCTCTCAAATCCCTGGAAGAAATATGCAGGCAGAGCAGGGGGGAAGGGAATCCTCTGCTTTTTGACCTGCATGTTTTCTTGCACTCTGTTCAAGTGCATGCATCTTTAACTCATAAGCACACATTTTGCCAACATTCTTTCCAAGTGCATGTCTACCCCCCATTGGTTTCCCAATGCATTTCTATATCCTGTTGGTTTGTTTGGAAAACTAAGGGAGTTCGCATTTTCCTTTTCACCTCAGAAAAAGACATTTTGCCCCTCTTTTTTGTGCCTGTGTTTTATGTGCTTGAGTGAAAAGTTCTGCTACCTCTGAGACTTCCCATTCCTCAGTATAAAAAGCACTTGGAAGTAAGATCCAGAACTAGAGTGGCTTTATGGTGTTTCTAAATAGCACAAAGAAGCGTGATAAAGCTAGAGGACACTTCTCTGTACTCTGCCTTCAATACCATAATTTTGTTACCAAGCTAAGTGAATAACTAGGAATTTTTAGCTAAGCAAAAAGGTGCTTGTTTTGCTTTTAGAAAAACACACAGAGAGGGAGCAATAGTCTCCTCAGCTGTGTTAGAAAGAGCAGTTTTAATGAATAGCAAATGTCTCAACTTCCCTGCTGCTCCCCACCCCCCTGAAAAGCTTTCCTTGCTCCTTGCCACAACATAAACACTGTATGTGACATTATTTTTTTTAGCCTAATCTGAGCTGTTTCACATAGCAGTGCAACAAAAGAGTGCAGAAATCATCTGGAAAACACATGCAGGATAGAGGCAGGGCTTCGAACCGTCTGTGCAGGGTCAGATTAAAAGAATCTCATGGAGCAGCTCTGTGAGGGGATGCTGGCTTGTTTCACTTCGTGACGTGTCAGGAAGATGCAAATGACAGACCATACTCGGCTGAGCACAAGGCCTGGGCAAAGCATAAAATAGCCTTTGCTAAACTGCCCCCTGATCTCGGTGAGTAAATGTACCACAGCTCATGGTTGTATGAGGAATCCTTGATGCTTATGAAGGAGAGATTTACACTACTTGTTCTAAAATTGTTCTATAAAATAAGATTCAAGACTTTTGGGGGCTTTTTTCTACTTTTTTAAGGCTTTGCATTTCCCACTGCCTGAAAAGTTTTAGTTGGTGGTTATTTTGAATAACGTTTTCATGAAAAGAACTTGAAAACCCATCCCCATCAGTTGCAAACACCCACTTCACAGAGTCACATAAATATCTTCAGGTCAGGGTGTTTGGAAGTAAGTTAATTCAGCGTTCAGTGTGAAACAGCACTGGTGCAAATGCTGTGTCACATCAGCTATGGCTCGCTCATGTGTTGTGAGGTAGAACAAAGAGGTAATTCATCTCCTGCACTTTATTTTTGTTTCCTTCTGTGTTGAGATTTCTGATTGGGGTCTTCCAAAGAGTCAGGTGTGGGACAAATGAATAGGGAACTTGCATGTAAAGAATGTTGCAGGAAATTCTGCAAAAATGTATGGTGAAATAAATTAGCGGCTTTCATTGCAAGTCCATATGTGAGATTCTCTGGGGGCATTCCTTGTTTCCTGCTGCGTCATCAGAAGCTTTATCCTATGTTACAAAGAATAGGTCACTGCGCTTTATTGCTATGCTTTTGTGAAGGGGGAAATGCTTGTTCATGAGAAATCATGTTAAAATTTGTATGAAGGAATAAAAGATGAGTTTTAGAAGTTAGATTATGAGAAAAAATAATTCCTGTAGTGGAACAACCTATACTGCCAATGAATATTTTCACTCAGATGGCCCGTCAAGAATCTTTCATTACAAATGTTTGATTCAGGGCATTTCATTGTATTAAAAAATAAAAGCCATAGGCAAGTTCTGTTCCACCCAGTATTCTCAGGGCTTGTTGTAATCTTATCAGATTGGAGAAAAAGAGGAAAATAGCACAGTAAAATTCAATGAAAGCAAACACAAGTAAAATAAATTCAGGAAGAAAATGAATCAATTGCATGAATGTACACTGAGTTGGGCCATATATTATTAGTTGGGTTATAACACACCTGAGAAAGATCTGAGGGATTTGGGAGACGCTAAGCTGAGTATGAGCATTGCTGGCATCATTTGTAAGTATGTTCATTAGAACCATATATGTAAGCATTTTCAGCACTAAGGAAACTGTGTTTGCCCTTGAGGTGCGTAGGAGACAAATTGCGGAGACAAGGGGAGAATGGGAGAATGATGACAAGCAGGAACTCAATCAACAAAGTTAAATGAATTGGTTTTGAGGAAATGAAGATTGAATGGGTATATAATCTATGCTTAGTCAATATGTGAAAAGTTGTTTACAATTCATTTGGGCGGATGAAACCCAAATTTATCTTATTCTTTAAATGCAAAAAGCCTTGTTTGAAATATTAGAGAAAAAAATCTAATAATAGCACTTATCTGCTGAAACAGGTGGCAAAAATCTTTCCTTATTTATTTTAAAAGTATATGAGGTAATTTTTGAATTTGTATAGAAACACTGAACCTTGCTTAGAAGACGTTAATTAAGATGACTTGACATTGCTTGTCAGCTCTATATTTCTATCAGATTTAATAAACTCAGTGTCTTAGATTTTTAATGGGCTTGCTATTCAAAGGTTAATTCCAGCATCTACCTAAAAGCTCTACTTGACAAAACTGTGGCAGAAGCTGGGAACTTTTTCTGACAATGTAAATGTTGGTGAGCAAGAACTTAAAAACCTGTCAAAGACCAGTGAGTCTCAGAACCACCTGTTCATGCACTTGTTAACTTTTGCACATCTAGGGATACAGTATGTATTCTCTGATATGAACCATTTGATTTTGCCTCAGAGCTATCTGAAACTTTATATATATAGATATAAGAATATGTAAAGTTCTTTGTATCAAGTTAGATACTCTCAGAGCAGTGAAATCCAGGTGATTTAATCTAAATTTATTAAATGACAAAGCAGAAAAAAAATAAATTAAAATTGCTTTCCTTATAAAATATGTTAGTGTCCTGCTAAGGGTTTCTTCTTCAACCTTTTGAGGATGACAGCATGACCCTTTGGCTCCTTCAAGTTCTGTGTTGTCTGCATACTTGTTAACGGTACACTGTATCCCATCATCTGGCTCATTAATGCAGATGCTGTAAAGGACTGGACCCAATAGTGACTGCTGGGTTACACTGCTAGTTGCTGGCCTCTAATTGCACTTTCCATCAGTCACTGATCATGACCCTCTGAGCTCAGCCATTCAGACTAGCTCACTGTCTGCCAATCCAGCCCACACATCAACAGCTTCCCTATAAGGATCTCATGGGAGACAGTGCAAACACCTTAATGAAGTCCAGGGAGGTAGTATCCACTGCTCTTTCTTCATCTGCTGCACAAGTTATTGCATGACAGAAGCTTATCAGGTTGGTCAGGCATGACTTTCCATTGGTGAATCCATGCTAACTACTCCCAATGAATTTCTTCTCCTTCACGTGCATGGGAATGCTTCTGGGTTAAGCTGCTCCATCAGCTTCCCAGGGATGTGATGCTGACAGGACTGTAATTCCCTAGGTTCTTCTTCTAGCCCTTTATGAAGACAGGGTTGCTTTTTATCTGAAGGTCTTTAAAGCTTTTTATAGCGTGGCTGAGTACTCTTGTCTCCACCTCACAGAGGGTAACAGAAGCATTACAGGGCAAGATGATTTGCTTTAGATAGCTCAGGAGAGCAGTGGCACAGACAGCACTATGAAAATCATTTTGTGATGGGGAGTTCTATGTTTGTAGATCATTGTGTTTTTTCTATATTTAGGTTTATGCTTCATTTTATAACATTAACATCAATAGATTTTAGGAAATCTGCCTTCATTTCTTTCCCTTCAAGGAATTTCTCTGAATATAGTTCCTTCATTTTCTCTCAGAAAGATTCCTGAAGAGTGAAGGGAGGCAGCAACAGGCATTTTATTTCTCCATTTCACTACGCATTTATATAACCAGAGTGAAATCTGTTTTCTGTTAGAAGAAAGAGGAGGGCAGAGAGGCTGGGTTTTCTTTTTCTTTCTGTGTGTATTAACAGACCCAAAAGTTGTCTGGAAACTGTGCCAAAACAATAGCATAAAGCATAAAAAGAAGGCATCTGGAAGTCATTAGGGAAGCTTGGAGTGGGCAGTGATTAAAGCAGGATGGAATTTCTGCTTCTTTTTTTTTTTTTTTTTTTTTTTTTTTTCTTCTTCTTTCACAGTTTTTAAGCCAATCAAAGGCAACTTTAAACCAATCAAACAAACCTTTGGATTCTTATGAATATTCAAGAAAGAAAATTCTTGCCACCTCACTCCCCTCTGAAGGCAATTTCAGTAATTTCCTTCGTCACACATCCTTATACATTTCCCTGCATTATTCGGGGGGGGGTCGGGGGTGGGGATAGTTGTGTGGTTTTACCTTCGCTTTGCTTCTTCTTCTTCTTTTTTTTTTTTTTTCCTTTCTTTTTTTTTTTTTTTTTCCATAGTACTCACTGGAAAATTCTAGCTCCTCTCTTACCTTAAGAAACAGCAGCTGGAACATTATACTGGTATTGTAAGATAGAGTGTTATAATTTGGTATTAAGGCTGTGGAGTATTACAAGAATTGGATAAGAGATGCATGGCTATCTTCCTGCAACCTCTTCCACTGGCAAATCTGTTTGCCTGTGGATAGCCATTTTCCTCCTGCAGCCATCAGTGCTGTAGGTTAGGCTGTTAGTCTCCTCCCTATAGCTCCTGCCAATTTATGCTTTGAGTGCAGCGATTACTGCCACCTCAGCGATGCTGGGGTTCTCCTTTCCTAACTACCTCCAAACCAGGCAAGGTTAGATAAGACCTGAGCCATCTGATCTAGTACTTGATCTAGCAGCTGGAAAACCTTCCTGTGGCAGGGAGGTTGGAACATGGTGATCCTTGAGGTCACTACCAATCTTAGCCATTCTATGATTCTGTTATTCATAGGACATCCTTCATACACCTGGTGATGCAAAAGTCTGAAAATGGGATCCTTTATCATTCATGCTGAGGTCTGATTTTTTTTTTTTTTTCATTTCATTTCTAACTCCGTAGTATGAAATCTATTCTACTATAAAGTCAGAATCAGCTGCAGTCAAAAATATGAGAGTGAATTTTTCTCATCTGACATAAAAGATAAATGGCATCATACAAAAACAACCATTGGCAGCATTTCATCTTCACCATAGACATAATGTCATTTTCTGAATTAACAGACACTGTTCCTGATGCCTGCAAACACCACGAAGGTGTTGAGACTTCTCATTTTACATTTTCATGCCTGCTTATACTGCATTTGTACAGCATTCCACTGGCAGGGTGCTATGCTTGCAAGTTTGTGATGCTCCATTTTCTTTCTCTGTAAAATGAGAGGTATTATTTCTGTGCTATTCTTAGTGTTCTTGCACCTAAAAGATGAAAAACAGTGCTGAATTGGAAAGACCCTTATACTGATGGGTGTTGGTAGTGACTGCATTCTGCTGCTGGATTGTGCTATAGATTTGAGCCTTTCCTTGGGCACATCCAAAAATGTTTGCAGATCTTTAATCATGAACACTTAGAAGCAGGTTTAGCTGTGCAGCTGAAACTTATCTGATTGTATCCAGCACAGTTTTATGGTTCTTATGCTAGAATTCATTTTCCTGTACCCTCTAGCATCATAAAGTCATGTACCAGAAAAATAAAGTTAAGGAGATTATGTGCTCATGTTCCATTTCTGCCATTTCACATGGCAGGAGCCTTAGAGAGTAAAGAAGGGAATGAAGCTTTGGCCATCAGTGAGCACAGCAGCCTGTGCCTTACCCCATGGCCACCACAGCCCATACAAGCACACAGAGGTGAGCCATGAGGGTTCCCTCAGCACAGATGACTGTTTCCTCTGGCTCCTTGCACCTGCTTTTCACCCTGCATCTCCCCAAAGCTTATGAGAAAATCAGATATGTGGACTTTGTCTAGCATTTCATATTAGAGAAACAGATATGGTTTTGCTTCCCACTGCCTTAGCACAAATCACAGAAGTGTTACTAATAATTCCTTTGAATTATCTTATGCATCATTTTGGCCTTGAGATCTCAAAATTTATTATTTAGCCTAAGATGTGTGCCTCAATAACCTCCTTTAATTAATAGACTTCAACTTGTTTTCTTATTTGAACTTTGGATGTGCTTATGGTATAGTCTCATTATCCTCCCCTAATATTTTCTGTTGCTTTTGCAGCTCTCAGGTTTGTTCAGAAACTGCAATAGGGCCAATGGATTGACTGTCAAACTATTGCTTCCTGCTGCAAGCACCATTAAAAATGGATCATCTGGAGCTAAAATGATTTTGTTTGAGGCCAGGTGCAGATGTAATGGAAGAATAAATGCAGCCTACAGTAGAACTGGGAAAAGAGCTTACAAGAATCTTTTTCTGTTGTGTTCCCTCACAAAGGGCACAAAACAAGTGAAAGAAGACAAACTGGAAGAGGTGTGAAAGGTAAAATATTATGAAAGCCCTGAAAAGATGGGAAGAAACTTTGACCACATAGGACTGACTCCAGATGCTTTTCCATGTGCATAATAACAGAATCCTCTCTTCCACGAGTGACACAATTGTAATCAGTAAAGATACTGAAACACCAAACATTAAGCTCTCAGGCAGAGATGAGTTTGATCTGTCAGTAGGGGCAGCAGTGTGGGGGGTGCTCAGTCTCTGTCACAGAAAATGAATCTGCATTAAATTATGGATGCAAGAAAAAAATCTTTGTGTGACTAGAAGTGTGAATCTGGAATGGTGGAACCCAGAGGCTTCATGAAATGTGCAAGACAAGATGAACATCAGCATGCCGTGATACTCTGCTCATCATCCGACATCACACTGACCTTCATAATCAGATATTGGTAATCTTATGAGTAAGTGATTACATGAGTTCCTCACATTTGAAAGGAGTCATCCAGTTTTTCAGGGAGAGGTGTGTACAACTGCAAGCCAGTGTTCTGCCACTCATCTTTTATTCTGTCACAGGGAACAAGAAATAAAGAAGGGACTTTCTTGAGCAAAATGTCCAGTTTAATGAATATAATTTCCTTCTATGACAAAGCTACCCAAAGAGAAGCCACTTGAAGTAGTCTTTTTCAATTTCAGAAAAGCTCTCACGGTATCCTTCTGAACAAAACGTCCAGCACATCTTGACAAAAGCATAATGCAATGGGTGAACAACTGACTGACAAGCTGGGCTCAAAGCATTATAGAAAGTGGTACTATTTTTCTGTTTCAATGGAGACAACAAGAACCTTCAAGGAGTCTTTGCTGAGACTAATATTACTTGTCAGAGTAGGCATTGCTGGGAAAGCTACAGAAATGTCTTTTAAAAATAATATAGCTAATGAGCTATAACCTGGTTTTAACCATGGGTTCTTTAATGAAATTTGGAGAGGGTTTTCTTTTTTTGTCCAAAAAATCAACCACTTAATGCAAAGGAGGTGTACAAACGTAAAACACAACAGAAACATTATGGGAGCTCCCCCATAGTTCACAGAATCACAGAATCACAGAATGACCTGGGTTGGAAGGGACCTCAAGGATCATGAAGTTCCAACACCCCTCGCCTGGCAGGGCCACCAAACTTCCACATTTACTAGATCAGGTTGCCCAGGGCCCCATTCAACCTGGCCTTGAATACCTCCAAGGAAAGGGCCTCCCTGGACTCCACAACCTCCCTGGGCAGTCTGTTCCAGGACCTCACCACTCTTCTAGTAAAGAACTTCCCCTTAACATCCAACCAACAGTTGATGTAGTCTTCAGAGAAGCATATATCTGCAACATCTGAAAGTCAGATACAACTGACAGAGATGCCTCAGCAGGAATATGAGAACAGATGTGCACGCCAGTCCTTCTCCTGCTATAAAGAGTTAGCAGCTTAGGGCTTGCAGACCTCTGGATTTCAATCACATGTCAAGTTCAACAGTCACCAGTGGAACTATATTCCTGACAAACCTCTCTCATTCCCCCTTGGGCCTCTGTACACGTGCATTCATTCAGACTGTTTTTTTCTCTGTGAACTCCCAGTGAAGCATAATCCTTTTGCACCCCTAGGGGCATCTGCTTGTTTGAAACAAAACACCACCAGAGCCTGTTTTTTCCTGTGGACTTCAGCACCTACTCTGAGCAATAGTGTTCAATAGCTGTAAGAGAAGGCCTCATTTCTAATAAGTTGCTTTCCCTATGGCTATGTTCTCTCTTGAACTTTGAAGGAAGCCTTTCATTTAGTTTCAAGTAATACCTTCCTGCCTTGATAATAAATATTCTTTGCTCTTTTGGAGAAGACCTGGGGTCGTTCCCATTTTACAGTATATATAAAAGATGTCTTGGTGGCCAAAACAAAAGGGATGCCTCGTTCAGTGCACTGCAAATGAGCATGGCTATGTGCTGATTTTGGCTTGCTCCTTTCCTATTCCACCCTAGCATTTGTAGATTAAACTCCTATTTTCAGATTTCCAAAGACTGTTCCAAAGTTTATGTGATTCCTTTAATTATGGCATGAAATAGGGACAAATGCATTCCAAGAAACCAACAATTACCTGGAACATGTTATTACAGTGAGACTTGTGTAGATCTGTAGCATCTGTGAAACTCAGTGCAACATAACTGAAGAAAGTGCTGAAAATGGATCTTACACAGTTACAATAAAGAAGTCTCAAAAAACTACTGTCTTCTTTCAGTACCATAATTTGTGTCATAGAATTACAGTTCAAGTGGAACTGCCATTTGAACTGCCACTGGAACTGAACAAATATCACTTTTTATTGGTGAAAAAGAACTCGAATACAATCAGAATAACTTTCTCTTAGTGCATATATCCTTATCAGGGCTACTGCTGATGAAATATCTATTGTTTTTCAGCAGAGATGATGCAAAACAAACAAACAAACAAACACCAAATAAAACAGAAAAAAGCCACAAAACAAAACAACCTGACAACTCAGTTCAAGACTTGCTTTCCACATCTGGGTCATGTGGAGTGGGTGTTCTTCAGATGTTCCTGAAATAAATGTCTGTTACACTATAATTTATGTTATGTTTTGTTTAAAAGGTCCTTCATGCAGTTTTCTTCATAAATGGCTGCATAGCAAGCCATTCTTAAGGAATTAGAATGGAAAAGCCACCCTCATTTAAAATTTAGAAGAGTAAAAACATTGGAAAAATAGAGAGAAAGAAACATCAAATTTATCCTGAGTTTCCTTCATTGCAGCTGATTAGCACAAGATTTTTTGGGGGACATTCCCATTTCATGCAAGACCACCCATGATCCCTTAGCAGACGAGCATTTATTGTTTAGCTGTGAATCCTGTGAACACTTTCTAAAGCTTTATATTTTAATGTACGGCAAAGCTTTAAGTTTTAATCTGCACCTTTCCCACTGTTAATTTTACTCAGGGTCATTCTTCATGGTAATTGTTCCTAAGATTAGGAAAATAGCTGACATCTTCACACCAACAGAGCAACATGGTTGTTAATGCTCCTATGCAAACAGCAAATGTGAAAAGGAGTCTCCTAGAAGAGGGGATTGAACTCCTGCCTTTATTACCATTTCTTTATTGTACAGGGAATAAAGAGTAGTTGAATAATGGTATTCTGTAGTCAGGTAAGACCAAGTCCTTTATTGCAATGAGGTTCTGCATTGTAGACAGTGGATGTGTTCAGATGGCTCCAGGCAATCTCATGGCCTTCATCACATTCTGTAGTGAAATACAAGTGGGTTTTCTGAGACCTTGGAAAGGTAGGCTTTGCTTCTGCATTGTAATACTTCAGCGTGCTAGGCTATCTTGAGCAGTTGGACTCACAGCAATCTGACTCCTTCATGGTGAAAGGGCATTAAATCTCTTCTGCGTAGGGAAAATTCTGTCAAAATGATGACACAGTCACTAGTGCCCACTTCTTTGAGAGACCTTTTATACTTCAGTGCCTCACTCATCAGTAGGGAACCAGAATAGTAATAGCTGTGATGTCTGCAACCCCCCTACCAGTCCTAAGAAAACACAATTCTAAGGTAAATGTATATTTCCTGTACTTACACTGTGATTTCAGTGTTACTGAGAGCTTTATGAAAAAAAACCCAACAAATATAAGGTCTTCCCTGCTTGTTTTCTTTTCTCTTTTACATTCTTTCTTCCCCGAATTCTGTGACTTCTGCTTTTTTCCTGCTTCTGTACTGCCAGGTTGAAACTAGTCCAGCAGCTGTCTCAGACCTTTCCGCTCTAAACTCACTCTTTCTCTCTCTCTCTCTCTCACTTTAAAAAGCAACACTGAAAATACGTCTTATGCATTGCTTTTAGTGATGTCTCCAGAGAATGCTGACGTGTCACTCAAGCCCTGATATTTAAAGCTGGGAATATTTTCCTGGTTGCACAAAAGTAAAAGGAATATGATCTGGTTTTCTGACGGTAAATATGCATTGTTGAATAAAGGTCTTCTCATTTTATCTGCTTAAGAGGAGAGATGATGAAGAAAGCATGTTAGCAAGCTGGGGTAAGCAACAGCCTGTCCTCAGTGTGAGACTTTATGAAACATGTAATCTGCGAGGAAAGAACATTAGATCCTTAAGTACGCATCTAAAAGCTCTGGAAACAGTTCCACAAGGTACAGAAGAAACAACAGACTTCTGCTTATACATCACCAATAAACGGTGATAGCTGCTGTCACAGCAAGGACTGCAGGTGTGAGTTCTTGTCTCTTCCTCTGTCTTTTGAATACTGGTAACAAATACATGAAAGATGGCTGCTTTGCCATGAAGCAGTGCTGACATGCACGTAAAACTGAAACAGATGCATTGTCCTGACTGAGGATGTACAGGATACATAGCATCATGCTATAAACACAGTTCTTTGATGGGGTGCAAGTCTCAGTACTTCTTAGTACTGAGATCAAAAATACCAGAGAAATAAATTTAGGAATTCAAATACACACATCTAAACTTAGCTCCCAAATTGGCAACTTTTAGGAGAGGTTGTCTTAGATGTCTGCCCATTAAAGAGAATCATTTCTTTAGCTGTTGGCAACTAAAGCTAATGAAGACCACTGACTGTTCTTATATATGATTCTTGCTTAGCACACATTTCTTGTGAATTTGTTCCAACAGCTTTATGGCATCTCCGAACTTGCCTTAAATGTATAGATAACACATCCCACAGTAATTGCTATCAACTTCTCCAGTGGCGATTACTGCAAGATGAAGGATGTCTCTGTTATGCATCTTCTGGTTTGTTTGGGAAATGGAGAGCTGTATGTGCTGCTCTAAAATAGCTCTACTGAACAGTCCCTGAGGAGGATAATTTGATTTCAGTCAGATTCTTGCATTAAGTTTTTTAGACACTGTGACTTAACCTGCAAAACTGCAACTTATTAGATTTCTCATTCACTGCTTAGCTTTGGTATAGTCTTGTGGTCCTGCATGTAAGGAGATTAGAGAAAGAATAAACAAAACTACCTTTAAATAGAAAATAGAAAGTCAAATTACCTTGATTTTCTGCTGCATGATGCCATTAATGTTAAATATAATGCAAATGTTACTTATTATGAAGATACTTTCATACTGCAACAGATCTACTGTGTGCTTCAACTACATCAAAGTTAATAATTCTAAGACATGTGATCCACTACAAAATGACTAATTTCTTATTTTCCACGCTACTTAATACACTTCTTGTGTGACATCATTCATATAGATTCATTTCCTGCCACAACTATTCCTAGGGGTTGCTGAAGGCTTATCTTGAATCTGTTAAGCCTTTGTGGTTGTGAAGTACTTTTTATTGATCATAGTGCTCACTAACTTTCTACTGTTTTGTTCACATTCTAAGTAAGAGCTCACAGAAACATGCTATAGCAGCATTACACCAAAAGCACTATATCTGTTTGGCCAGGCTTCCTGTTAGATAAATATATTATGCTGGGCTAGGCCTAGAGTGACTGACTTCATATCCTAGTTTTGAAGTGTTATTTAAATTCAGCTAAAATCTGTGTTTGGATACTTTACTTTTTCTACTGACTCACTACCTACAATAATTGGTCCATTATAAATACAGTCACTCAATCTGCAATGTCTCTTTTCTGCAGTGATCTCCCATGAACAACTAAAATTCGCTCTATTATAAAATGGTGAGTGTTGCTATGTCTCCCCAAAATATTATGCTACTGAGGTACATAAACATACTTTCATGCTGTAAGGCTATACCAGATGCACAGAGAACAAAAAGGAGCCTACAGAAACCTGACATTAACAGAAACAAGTCGTGAGGAGGTTCTCTCTGTTAGGTGGCAGGACTGCTACTAGGAAGCTCTGCAGAAACCATTTCACCTTCTGAAGGGAGAGGAAATGAGGTGATGCAGTTGGTATTTGGATTAAGGCTGAGTTAGCAAGATGCCTCCTCTAGGTGCTCCTTGCACAAAACTACTGACTGAGACATCGTGAGAATGGGGATGCATTTTGTTCCTTTTGCTTTTGAAAACGTCAGCACCCTTTCTCCCAGTGTGACATCATCCCCTACAGCACGAACTGCTGACCACTGTGCACAGAGAAAAGAATTTATTTTCCCCGGTCACAATCTTGCATTTTTTAGACATGCTAAAATTCATTTGAAATGGAGAAGGAAAGAAATGAAACTTAGAGATGATTTTGCAAATCTCTGTTTTTAACTTCTCTCTGAAGGCCAGTGTCTCTCTATGCATTTGCTTCATTTTATATGAAACTGATGAAATTCATATGCAGCTTCTCCAGTTAGGTAAGTATTTCCATGAATGCAACAGTAATTAAATTCAGCTATTGGCAGAAATTTAGAAAGTGAAATGCTGCCAGAGTAACTGACTTCGCTATACTGTGAGTTCAGCCTTACACAAAGAAGCAGGGTTTGAAAGTCTGCACAATAGCTTCATACTTCACAGTTTTAAAGCACTTTAATTTTAGCCTGTGAAGATTGTTTTCCTGTCTTATATACACTGGCTGTGCATATCAGTGCTTCCTATAGGTCAGGCTGGACTGGCTCTGAGCAACCGGATGTAGGTTGGACTAAATGACCGTTCAGTGTCCCTTCCAACTCACGTTATTCTGTGTTTCTCTGATTTTATAGGCGTTCTAGAACTGGTTACCTCCAGTGCTGTCCTGGTGTACACTATGGACAGTTTAGTACAGAAGTTACTGCAGTGCCTATAAAGCAATGCCAATACAAAATCTAACATCTAATTTAGAGAAGTGACGTTCATTTATTACAAACGGTGCTACGTGGAAAGTCTCTCCTTAGTGCTTTGCTAAAGCAAGGCAGTGATCTGTGGGATGAAGATAATAGGGAATTATCTGAAAATAAAAAATGCAGGCTAAGGTAAGAGGATGTTACTGACGTGGCTGTCAGTAACAATAGTTATTTAGGATCGACCAGAGGAGGTCAAGCCTTAGCCTTGGCATGCCAAATAAAGTTCTTCTAAATAATAGAGTGGGAATTCCAAATATACTCTGGCCAATCTGCTCAGAGCTCACCAGACCACAGTGCAAGGCACGACATTTCGGTTCACCAGAAACACAACACGAGCGGGGAGCTCTCTTTTGCTCCAACTTCTCATTTTCCTGTCTGGGTAAGGATCCTGCTTCACCCACTACACCCATCTTCACGTACATTTCACATACACAACCAGCTGGGACGATACATCCATGTGCAGCACTGTATCTAACAGAAAGCTCAGTCTCTTGTGGTTGACTCACCAGCAAACATAAGGAATTCCCACTTCTCCGTTCCTCCTCAGGCTGTGCACACCTCCTGCGAACTTGCTAAGTCCAAATCAAGGGTTGATACAGACTCCTGCATTAAGCAACTGCTGCAGCAAAACCAGAGCTTCCTTCTGTGATTTAAAAAGCAGGTAACTAGTCACTAAAGTTAGAAAGAAGGCATCGCCACTCCTTTTATCAGTATTAAAACTAAGGGTGCTCAGTAGGACTGTCTTTCCATTCTCTCTATATGGATAATAATTTCAAAGAATTTAAATATATTCTTAAAAATGAAGATTTCATGTAAGTTTTGAGAAATCAATAATAGAAAGTAAAGGAGATGAAAGGAACTGCTGAATCTAATTGAAGCAAACTTTAAGAGAAAGTTATTGTCCTCCAGCTTCTATGGCAGAAAGAAACTAAAATTAATGGGAATCCAAAAGGTGAAAAAGAACCATAGCTCTGTCTACTTCTGAGAACTGATTGCTTTTTATAATCCAATGTCATGATACTAAAACCAGAACCAAGCAAATGTGCTTTGAGCTTTTCTTCTTCCACATATGACCTGGCTGATTCACCATCTTCTTTGGTACAAAAGATGAATTTCTTTGCACCAGCATCAAACTCAAGGCAATACTGAGTCCAGCAGTGACACCCTGAACTCATTCTCTGAGGACATAATACTTACATGGCATCCTTGAATTTCACTTGCAGATTCTGCGTGACAATCATTTTTCTAATCTTATTTTCACCTGTATTCCAACAAGTCGGGATAATCTTTACCTGAAGGGCCAAGAACAAAAAGTGAGAAATGCAGTTTTTATGAAAGCACATCCTAATTATTTTCCTAGTCATATAAACACATATGTACCCATACATATAATTTTGTGGGTGTATGTCAGCTTTGTTCTGGTCCACACGGAATAGAATGTGAAGCAGTTCTGTTTCCAGAGGTGGCTGTGTTTAAAGGTGGAAGGAAGAGAAATCGTCCTTGATAGCAAACACTGAACTTGCACAAGAAGATCAGTGAACTGGTTTGTTGCCCATCTAAAATCAATTGGTTGAGCTAGAAACAGGAAGGCTACACAGTTTAAATAAACTTTTGGAGGCTGAAATAATGAACACACCAGTAGTGGGTCAGTTGATGGTCCAGAATATCCCCTGTTCTGTGAGAAAATCCAGAAGCATTACATTCCATGCCATTTGGTGGCCAATTATTGTGATTTACCACATTTTGAATATATGTGGTAAATATGTGTGATTGCTTGCAAGGCAATCTTTTCCTCTCCAAGGTATAGCAAGGTATCTTTTCCTCTCCAAGAATCCCCAGCTGCTACTTGCTCAGCCACTCCTGCTTTCTTTTCACGCTCCCTAGCAAGAAGGAGGGAGCAGATTGCTGCATGAAGCACATGGCAGTGCCTGGCAGGTTGCAGGGGGACAGGGAACCACATGGCCTCCCTCTGCTTCTTGCAATTTCTACTGGGAAACACTTTGCTGAATGAAAAAGACAGATACCCCTGCCAAACAGATTTGACTTTCACAGGGAACAAGAGCTTTCAGATGAGGATATGAGAGAAGTCTTGGTTACAACTACCTTCCCACCTGAACCCAACCAGTTCTGGTTCTTCACAATGTCTACTCCAGTTTTTGTTGTTTTAGGCTCATAACAGGGTAGTCTTTAAAACACTTTCCTTCTTACTAGACTGCTGGATTTGGCATTTATTCAGAGGGCAAGGGCCCACCCAATCAGCCTGCTGAGAGTTGCCCAATGAAAACACCTCTCTACTGCAAGCCTGTAACCCCTTGCAAGCAATCACACAGCAAATGAAGTGGGGAGAAGAAAGGAATTCCTCTACACCATTCCCCCTTTTGCAGCTTTTCATTATATTATATCTGTGTGCTCATTTTCTTCCAAATTTTTATTTCATGCAGCATAGGTGGGATGTCTGTGAATGTGCAGAAGAAGTTAGACACAACAGCAACATACATTCTTTTTTATTCTTTTTTTTTGTTGTTTACTAATGGAAAAGTCATTTTTCTCTCTGTGTTCCTCATGGTAGGTAGATGTGCTAAGAAGTGTGGATGAGAATCTCATTTAGGAGCTGCTCTACTGCCACATTCTTCCAGGGCAGAAAGGGGCTGAGGAAAAGGAATAAATTAGCCTCCACAGTAGATGAACAGATAGATATATAGATGGGGCTATTTTCCCATCTACCCATATGAATGTCTCCCCTGAATTTGGGAGAGAGAGGCTGTGGACCTGTTGGTGTTCGTGTGCTGAACCACTGATAAAACTTTGCCTGGACAGTAGTGGGGATCACGGAAAGAAATTAGTCCTTCTCCACACAGCTTTCCCTGCATTTCCTTCACTGTCCTTAGAATGGGGTGAATTCCGCAGCTCAGTAACAGCTAAGTCAGGCTCCTCCTCCTGTTTTAACTTCTTTGTGTGTGTGCAGCCCACTGACTACGTGGACACTGCGTGGAGCAGAGCCAGGGCAAGGGGCAGAGAGGAGTGTCTCAGAGTCAGATCCTCTGTCCCTTTTCACAGAGCTCTGGCAATTCATCTCACAGCTCAGCATTTACCAGGAGAAGAGAGAGAATTTCAGGAATAAAGCTTCAAATGAACATTTGTCGCAGAAGAGCTGCAGTGATTTTCCACATCATCAGCCTCAAATATTTTCAGTTTGGCTATGTGGAAGGAACATTTTCTTAGCACTGTTTCGTGTCTTTGCCTTAACCCCTAAACCTTTCATATCTGTGGGAAACTGTGCTGATAAGCCGTGTTGATTAATAGACACGTAGTTTAACTCTCTCCATTTACCCTGGTTATGATATGCTTTGAGAGTCAACCTGGCCCTTAATCATAAAGATGCTTAAAGTATTGTACATTTTTTTGTTGCAGAAATTGTGCCACATAACTTTTTCTCTTGGCTTGGGCTCATCACCCAAAAACACATGTGCTGCATGCTGAATTGTAACGTAGACAAGAAGCTCAGGGCACTTGAAAATTGTATTTGGAGGAGCAGAGTAAGAGTGGGAGTGGACTGAGCCATGAGTGTCTATGGGGCAGGGATCCCTGACTATGCTGGGAGTTTGCTGGTGTAGTGTGGAAGCATCATGGAGCCCTCTGAGCTGCTGAGAATTTGTTAGAATGGGGTTAGTACCTTCAGGAGGTTTGATGAATGCTTAAGGGATTTAAGAAGGTACCAAGAAGGAAGAACGGGGTAATGATTTGGCAAGTATCACAGGGAGAACTGATAATGTGCTATAAGATGCAGAGGCCTTTTGGCACATCTCAGATTATAATCAGGCTCTGGGAAAAAAGAAAAGGTTACTAAATAGCAGTGGAATTTTCTGAGAAATTGTGGGAAAGGGCAAAATCAGGTAGAAGGCAGGAAAGTTGTCTCAAAACGAGATTCTCTCTGTCCCTGTAGTATATCTCTACAGCAGTGAAATCAGAAGCATCCAGCCACCTTGCTACAGCAGCTTTGTTTTCTTTTTTTCTCTCTGGGAAGATAAGGCCAAGAGGACATCTCCCTCACAGACACACTTAGGTCTACTGTAAGGAGGATATTCCTCTCAAACAGAAGTGAACTTGAGATTTAGGCCACTCATTTATGTCTATCAGTGTTTTCCTCTGTCATGTGAATTCTATCAACTTGAAAAACAAATATATAAGTATATGACCCAATTATTCTTTTACAGAGCAATCTGCTCCTGAGTTGACATTTGATAATCTCCATCTTCTGATTGCATTTTGGGGGGTAATTGACCTATTCTGTAACATCTTTCTATGCTGTTCATCATCCTTTAACACTCTTTCAGCTCAGATTGAAGTGTGTTTGGTTATCATTAGATAGTTAATTGATCAAATACATTAAAACAGGAACAATGGTACCTAAAACTTTCCCTATGCCAGGGCCAGTGGAGGTATCAGGGGAACATATAGGACTTTAAAACCAGTTGAATTACGTCTATTCCCTAAGCCACAAAATAGGGATTTTCAGTAATTTTAGAAAACAACAAGAGCCTTGAGACCCATTTCTGAAAGTCCCCTGCAGTCTTATGGGATCCATAATCCCCCACCTGTTGCCATAAATCTCCTTAGCAGGTGGGGCCATGGGCTCACAAAATTGCCTTAGGACCCCCAGTTTACTTCAACATTCCTTTTGTGTTGTGGGGAATTATGAGAGCTGTGTGCTCCAGATTCCTCCTGCAGCTGCTCCTCCATCCATATCCTGGGGTAAACCACCTCTGGGAGCACTCACATATGGAGTGGCTGATCCTTCCCACACTGGGGAGGGAGACTTGTTCCAGATAGACCCAGTCCTTGAAGAGGTCCTCACTCACCTGAGGCTGCTATGAAGAAAGAAGGGAGAGGGATGGATGAAATTTCCCAGGCAGCTAATAAATACAGACTGCAACTTAGTAAATGTTTGAAGAAAGCAAGAAAGCAAGAGAGCACATAATAGAGATAACAGAACCCAAACTGAGGAGAGTAGGCAGTGGAAAGGAAGGGAAGAGAAAACGCTGGAAAAATGCAGAGGCCAGTATTGGGGGAGATCAGCTACATTGCAGAATTGCTCCTGGGAAGTCAGCCAGAGTATCTCTGTAGGAGTCTTCATCTCTCTGACTGAAAAACAGTCTTAAGGCCTCGCACGACAACCACTTAATGAGCTTTACCAATGGTAATGAGACACAAATATCATTAGGTATCATCAAATCTGTTCCCCTAGACTATGCCAGAAGGAAAGGTATTGGATGGGCATTCAGAGAGTTCCATCTTCCTCCCTCTAAGCCTTGTGGCTTATGTTAACCCCAAATTATCTGAAGCATTTTGTGTTAACGCAAACTTGTGTTTGTGCCTCAGTAATACCCAAAGAGAACAGATACTTTAAAAAACTCTCCTTTTTACTTTTCTAGGAATAATCCAAATTTTGTTTTGTTTTGTTGGGTTTTTTTTTGTTTGTTTGTTTGTTTTGTTTTTTTTTTTTTCCCCAGAGCTTTGGGAGGCACAACAGATCATTTAAATCCATTTCCAGTACCTGAAGGAGGCCTACAGGAAAACTAGGAAGGGACTTTTATAAAGGAATGTAGTGGCAGGACAAGGGGAAATGCTTTTAAACTGGAAGAGAAAGAGGGTAGATTTAGACTAGATATTAGGAAGACAATTTTTACTGTGAGAGCAGTGAGATGCTGGAACAGGTTGCCCAGCAAGGTTGTGAAAGCATTGACAGCCAGGCTGGTTGGAACTTTGAACAACCTGGTCTAGAGGGAGGGTGTTCCTGCAAGGGAGTTCAAAGTAAATGACCTTAAAGGTCTCCCCCAACCCAAACCGTTCTATGATTGATTTGCAGCTCCAGACTTCACTGCTGTCCTTCCTTAGAAGATCCTGCTGACTTCAGTTGGATTTTTACCTGTGAGACCTGAAGAAATTCCTGCATCATGTGGATGAGCAGTTTAGCTGAGGAAAACACAATGGTAGGAAGGTGCAGAGTGTGTAGGCACATGTGTTCCACACTGCAAACACTGCGAAGATCAGTTCTTCTCTGCCGGCATGAAGATCATGGCAAGCACCTGAATCTTCTTTGTCTCACTTTTAACCAGTAGGCCTTTCAATATTCAACAGATTTCTGTTAAACTTTCCAAATACAGTAATGAGACCTGACAAAAAAAATCACAATAGGAGAGGGGATTGCAGCACAGGGATGCAATTTATGTCTCCTGGGGACTGGTAGCTACAGGGCTCTGGGTGTGCATGGCTGGAGGCAACGTCTAAGCTCAAGCTGAGGCCTGTGGCATGTGCTGGTACACAGCATCCTTCCCGCCCCTCTGGTACCATGATCCTTGTTTGTAGTTTACTGATCTAATGCTGTTTGGTTAAACAAAAGATGGTATACCAATATATGGTTGTCCAGATGTTGCGTAAGATTTGTTGGTGTGCTTGTGTGCTCATGTATATGTAGATGGTATGTGTTTCTATGTGTTAGAGACGTAGAGCTGAACATCTGTGGAAGGCAGTTATTATGAAATTCCCCATTCTTTACTGTACGTGAATAAAATCTCTAAAAATAAGCCTACAAATGCTAGTTCTATTCTTAATGGTAGTCTAGCAATTTCCCTGGTGAAGAAGTGTATCTACAGATGCAAAGAAAAACATCAGTAGATATTCATATGCAACATTTGTGAGAAATTTGAATTCGGCACTGGTGAGGCCTCACCTCAAATACTGTGTTCAGTTTTGGGCCCTTCACTACAAGAAAAAACGCTGAAGCTCTGGAGGGTGTCCAGAGAAGGGCAACAGAGCTGTGAGGGGTAGGGAGCACAAGTCTGATGTGGAGAGGCTGAGGGAGCTGTGGTTGTTCAGTCTGGAGAAGAGGAGACTCAGGGGAGACCTTATCATTTCCTACAGTGACCTGAAAGGAGGTTGTGGTGATGTGAGGGTTGGTCTCTTCTCCCAGGTAACAGTGATAGGATGAGAGGAAGTGGCCTTAAATTGCATCAGGGGAGGTTCAGGTTGAATATTAGGAAAAATTTCTTCTCAGAAAGCGTGGTGAGGCACTGGCTCATCGGCTGCCCAGGGAGGTGGCGGAGACTTTGTCCCTGCAGGTGTTCATGAAATGTGCAGGTGTGGCACTGAGCAATATAGATCAATGGGCATGGTGGGGATGGGCTGATGGTTGGGCTGATGGTTGGGTTAGATGATCTTACTGTCTTTTCCAACCTTAATATTTCTACATGATTCTATGATTCTGTGAAATTGCATTTGCGTGCTAATGTTTGTTTCCTAAAAAGCTGCAAATAGCAGTGCACATACACAGAAAATGTAATTAGAAGATAAAGGCTTGAGACAAACAAGTGAATTCCTGTAATTATAAAAATACTAACAGTGGTTTGACTTCAACTCCCATGTTCCTTCTGAAAGATTGTGCACCACCTGATCTTCAGCTGGAGCATATTGTCCTGCCCCACTTGAAACTTCTGTACTGAGTAGGAGCAGGCAGTTTATAAAGCACCTTCTTCACAGCCATTTCAGGTGATGCTCTTCTCTGCCTCTGGTTCTTGCCGAACTAATCCACGTTGGCCACCTCTGGCACACAAGGACATCCAGAATTTCTGAGCCGGCTTTGCTGGCTGTTGCCCAGCTCTCCTCCCATTCAGACAGAGTAGAACCAGCATGTCCCTGGCGTAGGGAGCTGGTTTGGTGGTAGGTAGGGAGGGAGGCAGGAAAGAAGGAGTGGGACAGACTGCGTGTTCACCCAGCTCTGATGTATTTGTGCTCTCAATGCATGGAAAGTATTTCACTTTATTCCTTTATTCTCCCACAGAGATTAAAGGGTGGGCTTCCTTTAATAGCAAAATTTCTTTTACTGATAACATCTGATGGATTCTTGTGTAATTTACAGCGTCTTGCTCTTTTGTTTCCCCCGTAGCAAGGCAGCAGGCTTCTTCACCTCTTTTCTAGGCTCCTCCTGTTTGACATTTTTCCTTTAATTTCAGTGGTGACCCAGTTAGCTTTGACAGGATCCACTTTGGCATATCCATAAAGCTTCAGCAAGGGTTGAATTAGGATACTTATTCCTCATTAACCCTTTAAAGCCGTTTAATGTGGCTTCAAATGTATAATGTGATGGAACTGGAGTATAGCTTTGAAACAAAATGTATCTAATTATTGGTGAGGACTGTAGCTTTGAAAAATAGCAATTTTCTCATGGTAAAAACTGATGATGTAGAATCATAGAACCATAGAATCATTAAGGTTGGAAAAGACCTCTAAGATCATTTAGCTCAACCTACCACCAATATTGCTCACTAATATCATCAAAAATAGTGTTCTAAATCTTGAGTGACACCTCCACAAATTAATCTGACTTGAAAACATGGCAAGACTATTTGCATAATAAATGAGGCTTAATGGACTATTTCATGAATACCAGACTTAATTCTAAAACTCAGATGAGAGACAGCTATTTTCTTTAACAAATTCTCTATTTGTGCAACACACCCTTAAACTGATTCAGAGTGAAAAAAATAAATTACATACCATTATTTTCAAAACCTCACTACTTTATTTTTAACTTTCTTTTTCATCTGGTCTTTTTCAATATAGCAACCACTCTGTATTACAGGGTGTATCCAGATTCAGAGGAAAGCTTCTGGCCAATTGTTTTAAAGGAACTTTCCAAAGGACTGCTCTGCTCTGCTCTGCAAACTGAGAGTGCCACGTCGCTCACTAGTTTTAAACACTGAGAAAACCATCATGGTTACTTGTGCAGTAATGTGGTTCTGGGTGGTAACTTTAGATTGCCAACATTGTTTTTTTCCCCTGGCTGCAAGGACGTACCATAATTATACTTGGCTGCAGCAATTAAAGGACTACAAAACTGGATCACAGGGACCCTCTAGTGTCTGTAGCCTGCATGCTGCGCAGCAGTAATGCCTTCTGTGGCAGTAAGGCAGTTAGACTTTGCTCTGCAGTCTTCTGAGTTAAGTATCATTCCTTCCACTTCTTCTTCTTCTTCTTTGTCCCCTTTAGAGATTAAAATTCACATCAGAGAAAGACATCAAATCCTGCTGAATACTGTGGGTCAGCAGATCTGTTTTGCAGCTATTCTGATTGATAAAATGAGAAAAGTATTTTGAGATGTCTTTATCAGTATCCTGCTCCAAAGAGGTACTTTTCAACATACTCACAAAGAGTATACTTTTCACCTGTTATTTATTTATTTTTGAAGCAAAGCAGAATCTGGTTTGCAACAGGAGTAAATTTGAGTTCAAAAGGCCCAAAGATTCTGTTTTTATTGATCTCTTCATGCCTCTCTGAAATCACCCCATGCCCATTGCTCCATGGTTCTACTCACTCTCAGTGCCTGGAGCTGGCAGCTGGAAAACCAGGAGCCAGAGGGAGCGACGGGGTCTCCAAGGTATTTAGGAGCTGCTGAACTGAGAGTTAGGATGCCCTCATGTCAGTGGAGGAGGGTGGAAGTGAGAGGGGATTTCCAGCATGCTGGAGGAGTCAAAGGGGAGCATAGCAGGGCTGAAGGCTGGGCTCCAGCCAAAGCTTGAGTGGCGGAAGCCTAAGAAAGGGAAAATGAGGGTGGGAATGTAGAGCTGTGAGGCGGGGCTTGCTATGTACTTCAGCCCCAGCCACACATCTGTAATGGGGATTCACGGCTGGGGGACCTCCAAGGTGTGCTGCCTTTCTCCTCCTGCTCTCTTCTTTGTAGTTAGAGATCCACCGCCTCAGAGGGTCAGGCTCCATGTTTGGGGAGAGTAGCTCATCTAAGAATGCAGTCAGCCTTTGTAGTTAGATTCTAGGCAGAAATGCAGTATGCTTTCTTGCTCTGTTTGGACATTCCTGATTATATCCACAACCGAAAAGGTGAATGGACAGGTTTCAGTAAATTGTGCTGACTTGTCAGAATCCCAGGGCTGTTTCATCATCTCACTTCAAAACAAAAATAAAAGAGGAGGAGAGCCTTAAGGAAAGGCTTGACTACATCTTGGTTTGCAGATAGATTTCTCAGAAGAACATCTAGCAGCAATAAGGGGAGGAAAGGGAGGAGGGGGAAGAGGAAGAAGAAACTCCTTTCAGATCATACTCCCTGCAAGCCTGATTAGTGTGAATTCTGCTGCACAGCATTTCATCTGGATGATTTTTTTTTTCTCTGTAACAAGAAGCCTTTGCATGATCACAACAGACTGTGAAAGAGTTTTTGTTTTTACCAAATGCTTCAGCCTGACAAAAAAAAAAAAAGAAAAAAAAAAAAAAAAAAAAAAAAGGAAGAAAGCTGCTAAAAGTTCTGAAAAAGAGGAAAAATATTACTTGGTTCAAAAGAAATGTATTTCAGACTTTACCTCATAATTTTCTCATGTAAAATATTAAAAATGTACAAAACTTGAATAAAACATTCTCTTTCATATTGTTCCAAACATTTGTCCAAATCAAGAGGAATTCTATGTAGTACTTTTCATCTTACATGCCCGTACTTGCAGCCCAGCTTCCAAGACTGAATCAAAGCTCTGGACACATAGATCATGGAGAGATAAAGGCTGAAAAAAGTCTGTGATTTACTTTGAAAGAGTCTCTGATCCATGAGCCAGGACAGCAAAGCAGGGCCTTGGTACTGCATGGGATGGAACAAATAGTGCAAGGAATAGTTTTAATCAGTATGTTTCTGAAAGGTTAAAGTGTGACAGGAGTGTTCAAAAACACTTTTATTTTTTCAGTTATTATTATTTAAAATTTCTTTTATTTTGCAAAATTTAACATTTTTGAACATTCATCATGCCAGCTCCTGAGCTGGGAAACTCTCTTTGATTAACCGAGATCAAGAGAGAGCTTTCATTCCAAGTCAAAATGCTTGTGTTCCTTAATCACCTTTCCAGCAGGATGATATATTGTAGCAAACTTAAAAGTACATAAGACATTGTTGCGATGAGGAGGGGTTTAGTCTGTTTTCCCAGGCAACAAACAGGACACGAGGAAATGGCCACAAGCTGTACCAGAAGAGGTTTAGATTAGACATAAGGAAAAATCTTTTCCCTCAGAGAGTGTTCAGGCATGGGAATGGCTGCCCAGGGAGGTGGTGGAGTCACCGTCCCTGTCAGTGTTCAAGAGGGATCTGGATGAGGAGCTACAAGTTTAGTGGTTTTCTGTAGCTACAGTAATGGGAGGATGGTTGGACTAGATGATCTTGTAGGTCCCTTCCAACCCTGTCATTCTATGATTCTATGATTCCATGATTATATAGTTTTACTGTAGATAACTGCCAGTCTTTCCACCATATTCATTTAACAAGCCAGAGACTGCTCTTTAATTGTAGCGCAAAAATGGGTGAGACACTGTTAGTTACATGTGGGCTGAGAGAAAAACTTGAGAGTTCTTTATGTGATAGATAAGTTAGGGGAAATTAGCAATAATTTTCAGGCATGCTATAGGAAAAACAAGAAAAGCAGGAAAACTTAAAAGCACTTCAGTTAAGTGTTTTTCCTTGGAATGAATAGTGAATATACTGATAGAGTAATGTACAAGCCTTCAGAATTATTTCTTTGATGAATTATTTTGCAATAAATTACTTTCTTCCTAATGTTACTTTATTTCTGAACTTATAGTTGCAAGTTTTTCTTTTCTTGACAAAGACAGGCCCAGTGCTGGCCTTCAGTGGTGTGACAGCCATGTTATCAGAACAGACGTGGGTGTGCTCTGCTCACCCAACAAACCATGCCCATCTCCACCTACTTCCACCACTACAGTAAGTCTGGCTCCACATTGTCTGTTGGGTAAAAGGCAAGCTGGTCCTCAGTGTATTCAAGATTAGCTAGCATATGCCAAATGATGCTCCTGGTGCAACCGCCTTCACAGAGGAATTCATTCTGGTCTCCTTTCTCCCTCCAGATGCTTTTTCCAGTGTTTTGAGGAACTATCTCTCTGAGATATTTGCTGTTCCATCAGATCTGGTGGAAGTTATTTGTCAGTTTTTAATTTAATTTGGGATGGAGGGAGAGGTACAATGTGACACACAGAAAAGTAATTGCACAAGCCTTTAATTAAATGAAAATAGGGCTACCATACAATAAGAATAAGCACACTGCATGTGTTGAGGTACTCATTGTCTATATCCCATGAACACTTTTGTCTGGTGTAAATTTGGTCTTTGCCCATAAAGGAGATCTTCCCTCACCTTCTTTGTGGTGTGTAATGATAGAACATGGAGTAATGACCTAAAAATTGTGCACAGGAAGTTCCATATTAACATGCAGAACTTCTTTGTGGTAAGGGTGATGGAGCACTGGAACAGGTTGCCCGGAAAGGTTGGGGAGTCTCCTTCTATGGAGATATTCAAGACCCATATAAACACCTACTTGTGTGAACTATTGTAGGAACCTGCTTTAGCCAAGGGGTTGGACTTGATGACCCCAGGAGGTCCCTTTCATCCCCTGCAATTCTGCAATTATAGGATTCTCCTCACTTCTGCTGATACCAGCACTGAAGTGGCTTATGTGAACAAGACTGTAGGCTGAGCAAGCTGAAAGACAGCTGATTATCTGTTGTGTTGGCTGCGCAAGCCTCTCTGTTTGCCTGCTCACTTCAAAAGAGCCATTTGACCTTAATCTGGCTTGCTCTGACAGAAGAAAATGCCTGATTCTTTTATAGCACAGCACAAGGAACAGCTCTAGCCATTGGCTGATTATTTAGTTCAGAGTCCTCATTCATACCAAACCATTTTAACACTTCAGAAAAAAAAAATCCCTGAAGCCCGGGCTGCAAGAAGAAGAATAAAGGGGAATGTGCATTGTGAGAAGAGTCAGGAAGCTCTGCCAAGAGGAGTTTGGATACAGCTCCCTCTGCCTATGAATAGTGTTTCTGCAGTTGCCTCTCATGCCATGAAAAGTCATTTGTGACGTACTCCTGAAGGGAATTTTAGCAGCCCTTTTTGGCCTCTGAAAATACTCACCACAGAGGAGGCAAGGCCTTTTGATAAGCAGGGTAATAAATATATGGAAATCTGCCCCTCCGGAACTTCCTGTGGCCCTGTATCTTTCATGTCAACTAGCTCACAAAGGCCAGCTTTGAAGCAGTGGGGCTAGCAGGCATTTACTAGCAGAGATCTGAAACAGCTTGTCTATTTTTCCTCTGAATGTCATCAGATTTTAGTGGAACTGAAGTCCAAACTGCTGTACTTTAAAATACCCGTCTGTCTTGACAGCACAGCTGCTGTGGGGATGTAAGCAATCTAAGTTGTGTTTTTAGTAACACCTGCAGTGTTTTGTAGCTGTGACTGCTTGAAGCTTAATACATCTTCAAAGGCAAACAGTCTGTTTGTCTCTCCTCGAGGAGAGTCATTATGCATTAAACATGTGTAATGGCCTGCATTAATGTTTGGTTTTCTGCTTTTTATCAGAATTTTGCTGTCTTTCTTTTCATCATGTCCAATTATGAAAATAGAGAACACATCATCACATGTTTTTTTTTTCCTTGTATATGCAGGATATCAACAAAAATGAAGTTCAAAGCAACAGTCTCACAGGTAATACACCCATGAAAATCATTGGGAATTAAATAAGCAATCTCATTATGATGAAAACCGTAGGCATAATGATATCTCCAGGCATGAATGATATAGTGAAAATCACTGGAGTTATCTCAGATTTTAACTTATATTATGAAGATCTAGATGTCATTCAGCATTAAGAATGAAACATGTGGTCCACAGGTTTCTCTGCCCCATTGGCTACAGAGCTAGACTGAATTGTGACGGAACCATGACAGTTGATTTGCAGTAATGAAAAATATAAGTTACTGTTTCATCATAAAAATACATTGCCTTCATCTGTGACAAGTGAGTGTACTTGGAAAACAAGAGTATTGCTGCACTTCAAGTCTTTTATTAATGAACAGTTTTAATCACTTGTTTAGTAACTAACTAGCACTCTCAATTATATAGCTTCAAATTTTATTCAGGCTTCACATAAACATTATGCAAGAGAATGGTAAAAGCATGGAAATGAGTGGTTCAAAATCATTATTCTTGTGGTAACACCACCCTATTCCTATTTAGTGTGTTAGAAAAATGAAAGTTAAATAGCTAACTAATGCATCATTTGCTGAAAACCAAGAAGTTCTACATGGAGTTCTGGGTAGCAAAGTGCTTTGCACATATATGGTCTCTCCATGTTGTAAAAAATGTAAAGTCATCTGTTTTGTCTAAAGATTTTAAGGTAATCACTGGGTGACACCCTGCAGTTTATGACTTCCTGAGCACGTCTGAAGTAGTAGCCCTTTTACAGACCAGGTAACTTGTGAAACTTGAAGGAACCTCAAAAGCACTGTAATTGTATGCTCTTGGCAAGTGCAATACTTCCTACCTTCAATTCTTTTTCAAAGCTTACACGGTTGCTGAAGGGATGGAAGGAATCTTGCAGAGATGTACAGAAAATGTGCATGTGCAACTTCGCAAGTTTTAATCCTAATAGTATTCTTAATAGCGAAGTGCAGACAGAGACTGTGTAGTTATCAGAAGCGCCACATGGTGTCTGTAGTGCAAAAGAAAAGAAGTCATATGAAATATAAGCCAATTTTTAAAACATACCGTTATTCTGGAAACCTGACTACACTTGCACAGTGGAAAAGAGGAAGGAAGCATAACTATTACAAGTAATGAAAGCAATCAAAACTTTTACTGCTTTCTAATAAGTATATTATAAGAAAGAGTCGAGGGATGGGTACTTGAGATTATGGGGAGACGTGGCTGAGGAGAGGCTCCAAGGATTACCTGGTTCTGCAGCTGACTCCATGTCAGTTTTGAGAAGTTCTTAAGAAGAATGCACGAGTGACAAGACAAGAAGGCATAGTAATAAGATTTTATTGCTTATATATATATATATCTTCTGATGTTTTTCACTGATTTTTTAATTCTCCTGAACTCAGTTTATCGTGCTCAGTTTTCCCTCTCTAAGGATGTACAAAATCATTCTCTCCTTTGTTCTTTCATGGTTCTTCCATGAACTTTGTCTAGTTGACCCACATCGCTGGGGGCTGAACTCAAACCTTTAATAGAGAAGAGAGCAGGAGGACTGAGGTAGCTGAGACCTCTGCAGACTCTCAGCACAGTCTTCCATTTTTATATCTAATCACTTGCAGTTACTCTCTGGGAAGGATTTTGCATTCATCCTTCCATAGTTTAACTTAGGCCATGTTTATCAAACGTGGCAGTGGATTAATCACTGCTGATTTACTTTTTTCCTAGATAATTTCTGTTGTTTTCTAGACAATTTCAAATTCTTTGTTTGATCATGAGCATTGCTTTAGGTTAACTGAAGTTGAGATGTTAGCTTCCTCAGTTCTTCCTTTATCATTTTTTAAAGATAATCCTCTTATATGCTGCTGAATGACTCTTTCCTCCTTGGGTAACTAGAAATAATTGTTTTCAGAGCTGGGAGTTGTTGTCCAACCCATTTAAGTGATGTGGGATTAAATCATCAGACCAAGATGATGCAAATTAATGTCTGAAATACTCAGGGAGAAGTCTTTCTTTTCTGCCATATCCCGTATCAATTGCTAACACTCTTTTTAATGAAGATTAATTTAGTGAAAATTGCTGTCTCGGTCTTCCCTTTAACTTTTGGTCACCTTCTGTTAATTTCAGCTTATTCTATTCTTACCAATTCCAAGCACTTGTGGCATACCTATGTATTCATCTTTAGTAGCTTGGCCTTTCTTTTTGCTTCTGTCTTGCAGTTGAACTCCATTAGGATTTTTAGCAATTTTGTCAAAATGGTTTTACATTATCCTGTACCCATTCCAAATGGGTACCCCTTACTATTAATTTTTTCCCCTTAATATGGCAGAAGATAATATCAACAAATCCACCTGAGTTTATGGTTGCCTGACCTTCTGAAATCTATTGTTCTAACTTTTCTAATAATCTTGAACTTGGTCATTTAGTGGCCATTCTCACCCTAACTACTTTCTACTTTGAGGGGAATCTTTGTCTGTCTGTCATATGCTGAAAGATTATTGCTTTTAGCTGCCTTTCCCATCTACTATATCACAGATTATTACCAGTCCACTCCAGAGATTTGGTAGGTGCTATGTACTTCCTGTCTAGTTGATATTTGGGTAATTCAGATTTCCACTAATGACAAAATGTACTCTATGGAAAATTCTGTAAGAGCTTGCAAAAATACTCACTTGTGTCTCTTGCTCTGGTTTTCATTGGTATTATAAAGTGTATTTCCTCTTTAATTATCACCGAGAAGCTCTCAGAAAAACACACTGCCATCTAAATCAGATGTATTAAAAGGCGAACTGTCCTTCCTTTTTGTCATGTCTCTCCCTTTTGAACAAGCTATGCCATTTTAGAACAACATTAATTCCCAGAAGTTACCCCACTAAGTGTCTGTTATAGCAGTTCTGTCAAGCCATAGCCACAGGTATGTAAAGGTACAAAAGGCAAGCAGGAGTGGCTAAAACTGGATGATGCCAGTTACAAGACTTTGACTCAGTCTTTGTTTCAAATCATGGTTTGGCATTAGATGCTACTATGTACACTGCTGGAATGTGTTAGTACTTCAACCATCTTTACACATTTCCAGTATAAAATGACACTCAGTATAACTGATTTTCAGGAAGTAATTTATTTTTCATTTCCAAATACATTTGCATTCAATGAACAGACTTCACATAGACAGTTTGCACACTGTGTAAGACCTGTGTGAGTCTATTTGAGATGTGTGATCGTCTGGATGAAAGGGAGGTGGAACTTGGTCCTGCCAGCCTTAATTTTTGTAAAGAACACGTTATTTTTTCAGATCTGTGCTGAGTGATGCAGAGCAAGGCCTTCAAATTTAGAGGAGGATTTTAGTCCTCACTGAATAATAATAAAATGATTACTTTTGTCAGTGAGCTGGTGGTTGAATGAATTTCCTGTCGATGTTTTTAAGGTATTTATTTGCTTCTTGATACTTCTTTTATATTTTGGGGGTTCCTTTGGAACTTAGAACAAAAAGACTCAAGATTTCTTTATAAAAACCCTAGTAAGCATGGATTATTTAATCAGCCACCCACACTGCATTCACAGCTGAATGCTTGATTCTGGAGCAGCATGAAAATATTAATGAGGAGAATTATAATAGGAAGAGAAATCATTGAAGGTAAAGCCCAACTCAAAAAAATACACCAGCCAAACTACCAAGTTCTCCTTATAATATTCCAATTGTCTTTCCAAGGTAACTTTAATTCTTTAGCATATTTTAATAGTTGAAACAAAAGAGAAAGCCCTAGTCCCAGTGCCATGTCCACCACAGCAAGTGGCAATGCATTGTCTGACTTCTGAGGTTGGTGGGGACAACAGCTGCATGCTATAACCAACTTCCAAACTCCACAGGTATTAAAGAAGCACTGTGGTTGCCTGAAGGTTCACGGAAATATTGTTAACAACATTTTAAGCTGTCCGTAAATCTCATTGCTTATGATTAGCTCAAAGTGCACAGTTTATTACAATTTTACCCAGGGCAGTAGTGACAAATCCCATGCTACAGCATACAGTTTATTAGTTTTACCCAGGGCAATAGTGACAAATCCCGCATTGCAGCATAGAGCTATCAGAATGGATTTAAAGACATTCCTTCCCTCCACACCACAGAAAAATTATCCAACTAGTCCTGGTATATGTGGCTTGAAGAATACAGAATAACCACTGACTGGGAGCCACATTCATGGAGTATCACTGAGGCCAGAGAATCTCTTCATTTCCAAACTGTGGTAGTCACAGATCCAGCCCTCGCTGCTCAGAAGCAGCCATCGAAGTTGTAGCAGCATCTCTGCCTGTTGATGCCATCTGCTCTAGAAGCCTGTCCTGATCAAATAAGCTACAGCACCCATATCTTTCCTGTAGGAAAGATAGATCTAGAATCTACTGTCTAGAAGCTGGGAATGGGTCACCAGTAGCGGGGAGCAGTAGCAGGGAGCAGAGATTCCCATGGTGGTTATGGCAGGAGATGAATGGGTTCTGGTTACTTCAAAGATACTTTCAGATACTTGTTTATATCTGAACTGAGACTGAAAACCTGAAGGTTCTGTTCAGCAGACACTATTATTTGAAGTAGTAATATACCCTGCAATGTAGCAAGACCATCAGGCACATTTTATGAGATCAACCAGCCACAAGTGCCAGGGGCATGGTCCTCTGCATCTAACAGCTTCAAAGAAGGAGCAGAAATACTTCAAACTTAAAAGATGCAGCTCATCCTTTACAGGCTGAAATGCCCAGTCTGTGTTTGGATGAGGAGCCTGAAATACTGATCCCGAAATAATGGAATGAAAGGCCTTGGCTTCCATAGGGTCAATATTCACCCCAAATCTATCATCCAGCTTAGAATTTTTTGGCTTGATATGTTTCCAGTAGCAAAACATACAAAATGTGTCAATTTATGTCATATATGAATAATACTAATTTGAGAAACAAAACAAATTTAGTGCAGTGCTCATAAAAAGCATATGCTGATGGCTTACATGTCCTGATTTTTCTATGCATTATATGTATATATATGTGTACTCTAGTTTTTCTTTATGGCAATAGCATCTTACAGACAAACATTTTAGAGTTGAAATAACCTGCTGTAAAATTTTATGCCTGGTATATCTCACTCTATATTAAGAATAATATTATTTCCATAATCTCATATTACTTCTACACTGTTGAATTTAATGAAGGTTCTATCTAACCCAGGACGGCTGTAAAATAATAGCAGGGGATTTTCATTTCTCATCCTATTAAATCTTCTCTGACATTTCTGCTTAGATGCTATCATTGTTTTATAGAGCATATATTCACTATGTATTCTAAAGAGTATATTTCACAGTGTATTTTGCATATAGGCAGCCTTGCAGTTTTGGTTGGGTTCTTTGCAGGGTTTAAGTAGAAAGAGGGCACACGTTGCTGGCAGCAGCCTTCCCAGAAGTTTAAAGTAATGCTCTGAGGAGCAAAGCACTTTCAGAATCACTACCTAGAGGATTTGTTCAGAAGACATTGCTCTCTGGAGCCACTACAGCAAGTCAGAGATGTGTTTAGAGATATGAAGCACTTAACAAATTCAGATATTAAAAATGCTGAAGTGCATCATTTTACTTATAAACAACAGATCTCTCAGGATACTGGGGGACTGCAATGCGGTTAGTGGAAGACTCCTATTATTGATACAGAACCACTTCATACTTGTAACACCTTGGAGTAGACTGGCTAATGTGCCATACCTCTTTCAATACCCATGGCTCTCACATTATTCACTTTCTTCAATCTACTTGTGTTTGCAGAGGGAATTATTAAGACCAGTACGCAGAAGCTGCAATAAATGTCAGATATTAAAAAAAGCCCAAATCATAGTCATTAATGTAATACTAAGTAAGAAAATATGAAGCATTTAACCTCCAAAAGTAATCTTCATGGTTTGAAATTATAATTAAGATGTTACTCTTGAACATTTCCTAATTTTTGCTTGATTTTTCAGTCTTGTCAATGCAGCATCATGAGGACCTTGTCAGGCTCCAGGTTGTTACCACTTTTACTTTCTTTTGAAGTATGTTTTTTACTCTTCTATGTTCTGGGTCTCATCACTTGCCCTTATCCTATAAGTATAAAGGAATAGGTTCTATTAACTCAAATGTTAACTTTTTCCTAAGTTAGCTTCAAATTTGGACCTAGGGAGTTTTGTAGTACACATTCAACATGTAGTCAAATGAGCTCTTTATGTTACATGGTAGCAATTACATTCTAACTCATGTATTCTACTTGATCATTTATAGTTGTTCTTTGACATGCTATTATATAATTTAATTCTTATTTTGTGTCTGTTTTGTTTTCTGTTTTTTTTTTTTTTTTATTGTGTGTGGGCTTGTTTTATTTTTTTTCTTCTGAAAATGATTTATTACATAAGTATCACTAACATACATGTTTATATTGGAAAAGCTGCTGTTATTGATTTGGGCTTTCTCTGCTTTTCATGCAGCATGTTTTGCTCTCAGCCCAAATGCCAGACATGCTCTGTGAGAAGCACTGAGCTGTTACTCGTTTCATTCTGTGAGATGTGAAGCACTTTATTTCAACAGGAGTTGCAAGTCCTTACCAATCTGGAATAGGAGAAAAAAAAATCCACCAAACCAACAACAGATTACTTTTATCTGGCATCAGATGAAATGCACGAGAAATTTTAATGTGAAAGAAACAAATTATTCAGGTTGAGGGAAGCTAGACAACTTAATTGCATCCTTCAACTTGTAGCATCCATGTAGGTCCTAATTAAGCAAACAACCTTCTTTTCAGAGGTTATGTTGTGAGGGCTGCTCTCATGCGATACTTTCAGTTGACTGCGTAGATAATTTGAAGGCTTTTGTATGAGTGTTTGAAGCTCACTCCTTTTTCTGCTGCAGATCTTCCCACTAACAATGAGAACTACTGAAGTATCTGGGGTGACAAACATTTTGTCAATACAAATCAGCGCGCTTAAGAAGGCCCTCTGCAGAAGCACGGACATTCTGCCTTTACAGGGACAGCAACCCAATCTGGAAGGGCCCCCATGCCTTACCTGTGCTTTCACCTAGTCCTGTGGGGTGACTTTGTAAAGCATCAGCTTTTCCTACCAGTCTTCATTTGTCTTTTGCTTTCCTGACATACTCATTAAAGTAATCTGCTAAGACTTTTCACAGCAGAACTCACTTACTTATTTTTTGTTACAGATGAGTGGAGCCTGGAAGTTCAGATTTATTCTGTTAAAATAACATATGGAAAAGTCTCCTGTGCATATCATATCTGATATTCCAGCTCATACTGGTTTTAGGTTTCTTGCACTCTTAGGTAACCCCAAAATCACAAAAGCCCTATATTATTTTTATTTAAAGCAAGGTGTATACTGAGCATTCTCTAATAGGATTTTTTTTGTGTGTGTGTGTGATTCAATTGGTCATCCTACACAGCAAGACTAAACCAAGCTACGCTGACTATGCCTGTTACTGAGAAAATTATAGGGCTTGTTAAACTGAGAGATACAATGCAGGAACCATCAGTTCTGCTTTATGATAAGCAATGAGCAAATAAGGGTGTTATATTTAATACACTGTTTCAGATGTGAGAGAATAAATTAATCACTGTAATCATAGTGATTTAAGGCAATGACTTATGTAATGAAATTACCTGGAACATCTATGATCATATCCCTCATGGTTTTTCCCTAACGCAGAGAATTTGCCTTCATTTGTAATAACAAAATTATCAAAATGTAACATAGCAAATGCTGTTCGCCACTCAGAAGAAAACTGAAGAAAAAGGAAACCAAGAACAGAGGAACTTAAAGCTGTGGTTTATGGTTTGGGCTTTAAAGGTGCTAATTTGCATCAGAGATAACAGAGGTTAAAGACCCTTTAGGAAGTACTGGTGTACAAATATGGATTACTTAGGAAGTTTGTGACCAGCAGAATGAAGAAAGTGATCATCCCACCTCCTCAGTGTGGTACGGACACATCTCTGCCTGGTTTTGGGTGCCTAGTTCAAGAAGGAAGTGGTGAAGTAGATACCTACAACTTCTGGGAGAGCCAAATTCCTCCAGTTGGTGCCAGACCACAGAATCACAGAATGGTTTGGGTTGGAAGGAACCTTTAAGATCATCCAGTCCCAACCCCCTGCAGGTACACCTCCCTCTAGACCAGGTTGCTCAAAGCCCCATCCAGCCTGGCCTTGAATGCTTCCAGGGAGAGAACATCTGCAACACTGTTGCAGTGTCTCACCACCCTCAAAGTAAAGAATTTCTTCCTAATATCTAGTCTAAATCTACCTTCTTCCATTTTAAAGCCATTTCCCCATGTTCTGTTGCTACATGCCCTTACAAAAGTCCATCCTCAGCATTTCTGTAGGGCCCCCTGATGCCATAGCAAGGAACAACAGTCACCTATTGAGCCTGGGAGGTTCATTTTGGGTGTTAGGAAAATGTTTACTCTAGGTGGCTAGTGCAGAGCAGGAAGAGGTTGTTCAGGGAGGTTATGGGGGTCTTTGGAAGGTTTCAACAGTGGTCTAGATTAAGACACATCTGATCTTACGTTGGCAATAGTTGTACTTCAAGTAGATATATTAATTAAATAATTTTTTTTTTTTTTCCTGATTGATACTTGTATGACAACATATAGACATTTCCACTTCTACTGCCCTATCTTTATTGGGCCTACTTGGAGTGATTAGTGAATGAAAACATCAGCCATATGTGTATATTTTCACAATCTGCTTTTTATTGTCAGATTTTCACATCCACAAAATGTTTAATTTGATATCCCCAAATATATTCTTCACCAGAATTACATTTCTGTTCTCCTCTAAATTCAGTGCACAACAAAATATGGTTTTTGAAAAGTTGGTATGAAATGCAATCAACATCTTTTGATTAATGTTCATCCTCTTGCCTTGGAAGTAACCCTGGAATACCAGATTTCAGCCTTTATTTACTGTGTTAGTGCTTTTCTTTTATTCCCCCTTTCTTTTGCATTATCTTACATAGCCTGAAAGCTTTTTATGGTAAAAATGACAGCTTATAAAGCATGAGGTAAAGTTATGTTGCTATGGAGCTGTTTGCTATAATGGTAATACATTATTATGCATTAAGATAATAGAACACTATACTCCTGGAGAGGAAGACACATACAGATCTTGTCAAATGCAAAGCATGGTGCAACATAAATATTTAAGCACAAGTATAAGCCACAAAATATTCAGAAACATCTGTTTCAGAAGGATTTTAGCTACATAGAATGAGGCAGTAAACATGAAAGAAACATATTTTTGTAGATGCCATTTCAAAATGTAAATCTGATACACGTTGTTTTGATCATGGTTATGTGAAAGAAAGTGTGAGATAGAGAGAAAAAGAAAGAAAATAATTCAATAAATCCATCAATAGACAACAACTGTGGTAACCTCAACATTTTTGAGAATCTATGAGGATTTGTGAGCAACTCAGGACCAATATTGAGAAACTTGGATTTTCTAAACTACATCTCAAAGGGCATGCAATGAAACAGCACATAGATAAAGGATATAGAAAACCTAGACAGGAAAAAGGGTAAGTGTGGAGAGAAGAATTTAATCTAAATTTGCTCTAAGACAAGTGGTCTCTTACAGCCAATATTATCCATGTTCTTCCATGCTCTCATTCATTGCTTTACAGCTCATTCAGCTTCAGTAGTCACTAAGTCTAATGACCTGTTTAGAAGACTTGTTCAGACAGAAGGTTACTGTGGAAGTGTTAGGAGGTTTTACCCAAGTCTTCAGTCCAAAGGGTCACAGCATTCTGTGTCACTGAATTTACTGAGCTTATGTTATGTAAACTTTACAGGGCTAGAATCTTCATGAGCTGTTTGATGGTAAAATTTTCCTCTTTTCTTCTAAGGGTGTGTAGATGTGTGTGTGTGTGTGTGTGTGCTGGAACTTGCATACATTTGTGGAGCAGGAAAGCTTGCTTTTATTTACTCCTCATGCTTCACTTTGCTGAAGTGCAGCATAAAGAATAAAACTTTATGTTACCAGGTCACCGTTACAGCCTTTGGGCCATCACTGCATACACGAACTTTGAGTGATATTACTCTGTTTTTGAAAGGTAGTTATTTCATAGCTCAAAATTAGCTGCATGAGAACTGTTCTTTTCTGAAGGAGTAAAATTAAACCACTTATTAATTATCTCTATGAATTTATGTGGGTGGGCCAAAACACAGAACTATTAGCTTTCTCAGTGACCATGATCAGGAAAAAGGGTCTTTGTGACTGACAATCCAATGTGAATCTAGGGTATTGGGTTCCATATCTGATGAGTTGACATAGCCTCGGAAACACTGGAGCATCATCATAGGGAAATCACACTGCAGTCTCCAGAGTGTTGCAGTTTCCCTGTTAGCAAAGATGTATTGCCTTTCCTATTCACCTGTCTTGTTCTGATCAGTAGGCGTGCAAAAAGTGTGAAAGATCACCATTTCTTGATTAAAACCAAGGTCTCCATCATACACAGAATCAGTGTTACTCCATAGCACCTGTATCCCCTGCTTCTAGCAGTGCTATGCAAAAACTAGAGAGCAGTGTTTAAAATAATGGTCAGTTTAGGTTCTCTTCCATGCAACTGCACATGCAGCAAAAAACTGAATGGCAAATTGGCTTCTGTTCAAGTTTCCTAGCAACAAAACAGGTAATGCAGTGAGCAACAAGTCAGGCTGTGTACTATGAGCATCTGAAATGATGAGTTACATACAAAAATGCACTCTTTATATAACAGATACTCGTTCTAAGACTGAACAGTGCCTGCAGGACTGCCCTGTGAAAGTGAAGAAGGAATACAAAAAGCTATGGCCCTCAGTATGTTGTTATGAAATTGTTATCTTCTCTAGTCAATAGTTTGTCATTTTCAAATAACAAAATAGAGAAAATTCAGAACAGTAAAAGTTCTTGGTCCTTTGTTAATGGGCTTGCTACATAGAGAGACAATCAATTGTTAACAGGGCATGAAGGACAGGGACTGGCTGAGTAAGAGCAATGGATATAGTCTACCCTGACCCCAGTGAGATATTTGACATTGTCTCCCATAACACCCTTGTAGGTAAGTTTGGGAAGTGTGGTATAGATGAGCCAACAGAGAGGTGGACTGAGAACTGGCAGACTGACAGAGCTCAGAGTGCTGTGATCAGCAGTGCTGAGTCTAGCTGGATGCCTGTAGCTAGCAGTGCTCCACAGGGGTTTGTACTGGGTTTGGACTTGTTTAGCATCTTCATCAGTGACCTGGATGAGGGTATCAAGTCCACCCACAGCAAGTTTGCTGGTGATATGAAGCCAGGAGGAGTGTCTGACATACCAGAAGGCTGCGCTTATGTTCACCAAGCAAGAATGGGGACATTCTCATCTAGCTGCTCCACAGCTCCTGAGGGCTGGCTGCTGTCCCATGCAGTAAGCTGCACATACAGCCCTTCTGGCTTGTACACATCATGGCTGATGAACAGTGCTGTAGGAAAGTCAGTATGCCATTGCTGTGAATCAGGAAAGGAGTTCCCGTGAGTATTTAAAACCTTTTTTGAAGACGTCAGAAGATCTTTTTGACTGACTCAATATTAAGCAGTGGTTCTTCCTTTTCCTTGTTTCATGTGAGAGATTAATTTTATATTGAAATTCCTGATGGATTATTCTGACTGTAAGCCTCAGAACAATCATGTTTTATTTTATTAATCTCTATCCAACACAACCATGCTTGGCACTCTTGCCTTCATAATGTTTCTACTATAAAACCCCTGTTCCTTTCACTTGCATGTATTGTTCCTGTCACATTTTGCAGTACTTAGATGATATAGCTGAACTTCTTCAGAGACCCATATTTCTTGAGGCTTTATTGCTTTTAGCACTCCTCTCTGAAGTTGTTAGGATGTGTTTTAAATAGCTGAAGATGACGACTTTGCAGAATACTATAGCTGTGAGGATTTAATTTCAGAGAACAAGAAAAGCCTCTGTGAGCAGTGGTGGGACTTTATTTGTAAAGGCAGAGAGATACTGTGAAACAGGATGGGGTTTTGGAGCTTTGCCTCTTGCTGCTGACTTCTGCATGCAGGCAACAAGTCTGTGTGCAGACAACAGGTGGTGCAGCTCAGGCCTTGCTGTCTGGTCTGCTACAGCTGATGTTCTGGACCTTGAACAAGTGTTGGACCTGCTCATGAGTTTAAAACGGGTGACTGTCAGTGGAGGTTGAGGGAGTTTCTGGCTGTTGACAGCACAGGGAAGAGATTGGCACTGTGGAAATCACCCCACTGAGTACCTCTCTCCTTGCAGCTGAAGGTATTGACTTGATAAACAGAGTGGTAATGATCCTTAATTGTGCACAAATTAACACACACTGTTTTTATTCTGACAGATGGAAATGACACCTTATCAGAACCCTAAGCATGTGGATTCACTGTGGCTAGAAATGCCTGTTTTTGGAATCTGTGAAAGCAAGTGATCAAATGTAGTAGGCTTTCCATGTCTGATATGCTAAGGAGGAGGGTCAATCCATAGAAGATAGAAAGTTTGATACTTTGAAAAATATTAGTATTTCTAGTTCCATTTGCAATGCACTAGGGTACTCTAGCCTCCAACTGCTGTTTCATAAAGGGCTTTCAGAGTCCCGGGTCACTCAGCTGAACACATAGAGGTCTCCCAGCTGCTCTGATAGCTGCAGAGCACTGACACTGTACAAGTGACTCAGACCAGACACCTCTTGGTGCAGGCTCGTGTTCATTACTACACAGATATTGTGATTGAACTGCGGTCCCTGCTGATACAGACTCATCACATCTCATGCTTGGGAAGAAAACAACCTATAGCACCACATGTTCCCAAGGTGACTTGTCTACCAGTGAAACTCCCTCACTGAAAAGGGAATTCCATCTGTAGCCCAGTCCTGCATAGCTTTCCCCTTATGTGATCAGACAGACATCTCTCACACCAACACTGTAGCAAGAGTTTGGCAGTGAGTTTACAAATAGAAAAATGTATTCTGTAAGCAGCGATTTCAGATAGTGAAATTAACTTCGGATTTAATATTTTCATACAAACTGTGTTGGCATTAAGGACCGAGCTCAAGACATTAGCAAAAATAGCAGGGTTTCTAGCTGCAGCAGAAATAGTCCTGGACAAATAAGGCATAACAGAACAATAAGAAAAGTACAAGTGAATTCTAAAAGTGCATAATGAAGTCACTGCATCAAAGAAAAGTCATTTAGCAGATTTAAACTCTCCGAAGTGCTGAAACAGCAATTCCTTACTGAAGTAAGTCACCCATTTAGGAATATGAGCACAATGTAAAACAATAGATTTTGTCAATGGAATGGGAGTCATCTGTCTATTAATGGTGTTTTGTCCTTTATTCTTCAGATTGACTAGCATTCACATGTGTATCCTCAGGAGATAGAAAGCAATTTCAGACTTGGAAGTTTCTGCAGATTTTGCACATAGCTTTTATTGCAGGCACATATAGGGGTCACGCTTTAGGCAGTTCTTACCGAACATTTTAAAGTAAATACGCATGCAGCAAACAGTACAGTTATTAGCTTTACGAAGGATTAGCAATTTGCATTAGGAGATGTGGATCTTGTGACTGGCTCTGATTCTCTAGGAAATCAGGTTGTTTTCTTTAATCAGTCCGCCCTAAAACATCAACAAAATGTCAAACAAATGCCTGCTTCAGTGTTTCCAAGAGTCAAACCTACATGTTCAACATGGACAGTCACAGCGAGGGGCTGGCAACCAGGAGACAGAGTCAGACTGTGGAAAGTAAAATAATGAGATTTTCTTAAAGGACGACATTAAACTCACCAAAGAAGACTTGAAATATAAATCTTGAAATACGGTGTATGGCAAGAAAGAGTTCCCCATTCATCAACATTTCAAATGTATCATCCATCCTCAGCTGACATAAAGAAATCAAAACCTCAAAGATATTCTTAAGATGAATATTGTTCAGCCATAAGAAAAACCTGTTGAATAAAAAAGGGTATAAGTAAAATGATTTGTTTGAATGCATCAAAGCGTCTCGTTTTAATTTTAATGGGTTTTAAATTGTAACTTTTTACTATAATTCAGGTCTGCTGCATAAATAAATCTGAGTTGGAAGATGATCATTTTCATTTTAAAGTGGGTCAGTACTTTGTGTTCTGACTTTTTCCCCACTTTTCTAGGTTGCAGAATTCTCATGAATGGTTTAGATTCCAGTAAAAGTAAATTTTCCTAGGACAAAAAAAAAATCATAGTTAAGAAATTGCTAGTCGCATCCAGAGACAGTTATATAACCACCATATTAAAACATGACACATTATCATTTTATGGAATAAATTAAAAGACAGAGGCAAATAACAGTACCAGATTATAATGTAGGAATATTAGTATTAGGAGGCAGGTTGGGACCATTTCCAGCATACTGATGAAGCGCAGCATATGCTAATTGCACATTAGATCCATAGAGTCAGAGCATGGGCTTCTGTTCAAGACTATGCAACGTGTCAGATTCAAGACTTACCATTATCATGGAAGAGATTTTATGGTTAATTAAATTTAAGGTGCAGTGCATAGGGTTAGCAGGTGTAGAGAACTGGTGAACTGAAAGAAGAGAATGTAATGAATGTAAATGTCACATCTTGGTACCAACCTAGAGACTGACAGGATCAGGTTTGAGATTTCAAGAACTGACAGTGAGGATGCAAAGCTGTCAATAAAATGATCATCTGAATATTGCATGATCTACAGTGATGTCATTTTCAGGGACACTATACAGAAAGAGTCACTTCCACTTGATTAAATGCTGTGTGAATTCACTTTACTGTGTACACACCATAATTTACTATACTGGGATCTACATAAATGAAGTGAGTACGGACTTCAAAGAAATGTGTATTTGCAATAAAACTTAAATGATTTCTAAATAAAAATATAACTGAAGTGAAAGGATTAGAATTTAAAATATTAGAAGGAGAAGGCCTTCACATATAAATAAAATGAATTATAGTGACTCAGGTTTCTTGCTCCTCTGCCAATTGCCTTTATTCTTGGAGGACCAAGTCTGCAATATAATTCACGTATTCAGGCAATTTAATTCACTTGCTGTGCATTTCAGTACCTGTCATCTCCAATAAAACTAAGAAGAAAGATCCCATTTATTGAGACACAGATGGTGTGAAGCTATCTGGAAAATCAGTGTGTTTGATATACAACTTTTTGTTTCTTTGTTTGCAGTACAGCACTGTTCAAGTAGCAGTTAGCACTACAGGATCGTTCATGTACATAAGGGGGGGGAGGGGAGGGGGATAAAACAACCTCTTTCCTGAACTCTTCTTGAGCTTTAGTGCCATGTACGAAGAGGCAGGAGGTTTTAACTTTTAAAAAGAAGCTTTTCATAGCAGGAATGATTAAGCTTCTACACATCTTTACTGTCATCACACAGCCTATGCAGACCAGCTGCTGGAGGCCATTGAAACCATTTGGCAAAATCTATCAAATGCAGAAGATTCCTCACTCTAGAGGATGCATACAGCATATGTGACCTCTAGAATCTGAGGGATTTAAAAGGCAGGGTTTACTTTCAGAAATATGCTGCATGCAGCAGTTTTTAATAGGGAATACCCTGAGGAATGCAGTGTTTAATGTGAGGAACAACAACAGGAGAGCAAAGAGACAGACAGATTTGCTGGGTCTTCCAAAATTAGGAGAATACATTTAGGATACAGGTGATGAATAAATGAGATATTCCCAAGAGACAGAACTCCTTCAGGTTCATTGAAACTAAACCAAGGCAAATATGCCTCACTAATGGCAAAATTACTGACTTTACAACAAACATAATTGAAAATTATTGCTACATAGGGAACTGGTTCGTGCATACAGAGTCAAGGCTACAGATGTAACTTTCTCAGAACAGGTACAACAATTTCTTCTAAAGTTACAAGTTCGCTTGTATGTTAACTGAGTAATCGGAAAAACAATATCTTTTGGATTACCTCAATTATAGAAATGAAACAACATTCCTTTCCTACTAACTTACTTGATCTGAGTGTTCTTTAATTTGCGTGTTCAGCAATCCCTGCATTTTTTATTTTATTTTTTTTATTTTTTCAGAACCTTTTGAACCTGATGGCAAATTGCAACTAACTGTGAAAGCAGGATGAAAGAAAATCACATTCCTAAAGGTTTTGTGAATATTAGTGTTTCCTATACTGTAGTAACCTTGTGAGCTTACCAGGTTTATGCTGCATTTAGCCTAGGGCTGTCCTGTCACCGTTCCATTTACTGCCTCATCAGACAGCAATGCATCTTTTGGGATCAGCAGCAGTCGAAACCACCACTTGATCATTTCAATAGCGAATAATGAAGCAATATGAGAAATGTGACATGCTATCTCCTTCTCTGGAGATATTCAAGACCTGCCTGGACGCCTACCTGTGCGGCATGGTGTAGGGAACCTGCTTTGGCAGGGGGGTTGGACTCAATGATCTCTAGAGGTCCCTTCCAACCCCTACAATTCTGTGATTCTGTGATGGGCATAGTGGAAGTTGGTAGGGAGGAAAGAAGGTATTATGATGGTGAGGGTTTTCACAGAGATGTGAGACACACACACAAGTGACTTCATTCTGTTGCATCAATGGTGCATGGAACAGCCTGCTTTGCCCTGGACATAATATATGATGTTTTAGATTTTGAAAGCTATTTGCAATATAAGAAGTATTTGTGAAAATCTGAACAAACACATAACTTATTTTCTCATTTATTGCTCTTGTTTTCTATTCTTGCCTCTTCCAAAGCCCTTTTCCATATAGATGGATGTTGCTGAATGAGGTTGCCCAAAATAGGAGCAAACTCTGATATGAGCATAACAGCAGTAAAAAAGACCAACAGATACTGGGTTTATGGGCTTCTTGGTGACACAGCAAAGCCAGTAATAAACTCTTAAGGGCACTTCAGAAATCTGAAATATCAGAGAGAATGCATTATTAACAAATTCCTCTATGCAGAAAGGCTGCGGTTTATGTACTACTGAGCTTTGTTTCCTTTTCTCATGAGACACAACTGATTGTTTTCTAATTGTGTGTTGTGCTTTATTTCTAGATTGTTTCTTTATTTTTGCTGTAACGGTCACATTCTCTTGGCCTACCAGCAGGGTGTGCTGGCTCACAAGAACAACGTTTTTCAGATGAAGGTAGGGCTGAAAGATGATTTCAAACAGAAATGAAAATATTAGGGTGTGAGAAATGAGAAAAATAAGCTTTTTTAAAATTATTATTTATTTATTTATTTATTTATTTATTTAGGACAGCAACTTTTTCAGATCAGAAATGAAAAGTTGTATTTTTATAGGTCGCTCAAGGGATTATGCTAAGATTTGTCATAGAATCACTTAGACTGGAAAAGAACTTCAAGAGCTCCAAGTGCAACCCTTAACCTGACCCGCAAAGTCCCATTAGCACCAGCTCCATAAATCCCTTAAATACCTCCAGGGACAAAGACTCCATCTGGGCAGCCTTATTACTCACACTTGCAAATCTCCAGTAAAATGCGACTTCCCCAGTAAGCCAGGATTGCTGGTGAATTATTGGAAGTGGCTCAGTAAAAAATCCCACCAGCTACTTCAGTATCCCTTGAGAAAACCTGTCTGATTCCATAGACTTGTGAATGTCCAAAATAGGCAGGAGGTTGCTTACAGTTTTTCAGCATATTACAGGGAATTCATCTACTCCCCATCACCGTTTTTCAGCTCAAGGGGTTAGGTACCCTGAGAACAACTTGCTTTACTAAGAAAAGCTGAGGGGGAAAAAAGGTGATTAAACATCCTTGTAGATCTGCTTGGCAGCCTCAGGACTGCTTGAAGCAGGGCAGCGCTCTGCACAGAGCTGTGTGGGTACAGCAGAGCACAGCAAGCCTTGCTGTGTGTGTGAGGCTGGGCAGAATCTGGTTAGAGAGCCACCACCACTTCGACAACAAAGCTGGAGTTAGAACATGTTCCACACTTTCTAGCCAGTGCAGAACTGAATTCAGGGTGTAGCAGCATCTGGGTAGAAACAGGAACTGCTTTGCACTGAAAGCTAAGTGTTTATTTTCTGCTTTATTGTGATTTCTGTAGCACCACTGAAATATTTGAAATGGTTTCCTAAATTCTGGGCTTTCTAAACTTGTATATGGAAACTTCATGGTGGGTTTTTTTTGCCATCAATAAATGAGAAAAACATTTGCAGTCCATTATGCTTCTACAGAGCTGTTTTTTCTCAGCTTTGTTTTTATCTGCTGGGGTACTGGAATTTTCTTGGTCTTAAGTTAAAATGTGTGGGCTGTCGTCTCCAGCTCAGTAGCTTCAATGTTACCTACCAATGCTTTCTTGTCTGCTGCTTCAAGGCAACATCTGGCTGAAGAAAAATCATCACAGTGACAGCCCACACAATGCACTCACCCACTCACTATATATGAGGAGTTTGCTTGAGGGCTTTCAAAACATAGAAGAGAAAGCTAAGAGAATTGAGAAATAATTTGAATTGCATATTAGCTGAGCTTCTTGACTGACTAAAGTAATTTTCTCTTCCTAAATATCTTAAAACTTACTGGCAATAATAAATTTTATAATACTCACACCAGGACGAGTTTTCATACTTTCAGATATATGAAGATACCTTTGAGGTATCAGAAATGCTTTCCACATTATGTGTATTCTTTAGACTCCAGACTGTCACTGGAAAAGCAACCCTAGATATCAGCCCTAGACATTGTCTATCTTCTTCTGTGACCAGACTTATTCCATTTAAATGAGGGAGAGCAGCACCCCGGGTTTGTTTTTTTTTTATCATGAGGAATGTCATGTTTGCAAGATATGCTGCATAGAGTAAACAAGTTAGCTCATAACTTCTAAAGCAGCTTGCACTTAACCTGATAGGCCTTAAACCTGGGGCCCTTTCTTAGCCACAGACTGACTTTAGAATAGATACTTATTCAACACAACTTGTGCTTAGCTGCTTTATATAAATTGGACTGCATTTGTTTAAGAGCTGGTTACCCATGTTCTGTTTGGAGATTGCTCCTAGTGCATTTTTGGCCGCTTTCCTGAATTCTCTGCTAAGTACTTTTGCTGTTGGCAACATCCAGTCCTTAGTCTCCTGAAGCACCAGCGTACTTCAGAAGTTGTTAAACAACTGCAGAAACAGGTAGAAATAAATTAGCAGCCAGATGTTTCCTTATGGCTATGCAAAGCGTAATATGCTAAGGAATACCAAGAAGGGATTGTTTGTTAGTTATAGTTGCTTAGCTGCAACTAATGATATAATTAGGACAGCTGTTATCCTTCTCTGTTTATTTATCAGGTACACTGTATAACACACTAGCAATAATTTTGCTAACCACCTGTTTTTCTCTGTCTAAAAGCAAAGAATTAGGGTCATATGCAAAGCATATAGTAATACACACGGAACATATGTCTCAGATCTTGTGTTTCAGTGTGTCAAGTTTCTGTTGGGTCATCCAGATTTAAGGCTGGCTGAACCCCCCTTCAGACATGCATTTTCCTCTCCATGGATTATGGAGGTCGTAAGGTTTGCAACTTCTGTATCCTGCCTAGATACATAAAGCTGGGAGGGATGAATCAAGGCAGATTGCAGGTGCTCTTTCCCTTCCTCCAAAAGAAACACTAGAATTTGCTGCATAATCACAATTCAACTGAGGAAGTCTACCTCAGACACCACCAAAATGGGGAGTATCATTCATGTGTTTCTACACGAATTTTTCTAATTTTCAAGACTGGAGAAAAAAGCAGCAACCCCTTTAAAAACAGCACTTTTAATGATGTCTTAGGTAGAATTGAAAATATGGGTTTTTATTAGAAACGTCACATGCTGCAGAATCACAGAACCTGTCAGGACCCTTAGAGTACTAGTAAGCCTTACATTGCCTTGTCCAGCCTTAACTGGGACATCCACCTACGTGTTCTTCTCTCTGCTCCATAACCTCCTCTTAGGTGCAGCTGGTGCCTTTAGATTAGCTTATATAGTGTTTTGTCAATGCAAGTGTTTTGTGTTTCCCATGAGATTTCACTTCTTCTCTGAGCAATCTCTTCCAATGCCTAATTATTCTCATGAAGAATTTTTTCTTATATCTGTCTCACAACCAAGAGCACTAGAGCAATAATCTCCAAACACTCCAAATAAACTTTTTCAGCAATTGATGTTTTCTTGTTAATAGATGTTTTCCTGTGGGCACTGTTGTGTAGTTTGCATTGAACAAGAAACACAAAGAATGAAGTCCTGACTCGTGGAAGGTCATTTCCATATATTTTCCCTCTTTTCTACCTGCAACTGGCAATTTCATCCAGTGGAAGATCTTGGCTGGCTCAAGGTGTGGACAGCTGGCTAGATGATCTTGGAGGTCTTTTCCAATTTTGATAATTCTATGGTTGTAAGCTTCTGCGGAGGGAAACATCAATAAATATCACATATCTGTGGGAAAAGATTAGAGTAAGTCAAGTATAATACTAAAAAGAAGACCATTTCTGTCACTGCTATGGCACACAGTTTCTATCATGTGATGGAGGAAAGATCAAACCGCAGTTCAGTCTTGCTATCCAGCTATCAGGTATATCTAAAACTTAATGAAAAATATTTCATTTTCAGTCTTTTGTTATCTTCATTTCTTTCTTTCTGTTTGTTTGCTTGCTTATTTTTCTTCTTACTTCTATTTTTATTTTTTAAATTGTTTTAAATTTCTTTTTATTTTTTTTTTTTACTTAAGTGACTGCTAACACTGCACAGAAAAGCCACCTCCTTCAATAGTATACTGTAGTTTTCATGTCACACTGTACCAATTTTATGTGCTCAGATGGAAAGAGCCATAATCAATCAGACCTTGACTTATGACATGGTGAATGGTGAAAACACATTCTGTTGGTTTAATGTTTAAAGTTTTAAAGTGATGTAGACAGAGAAGGGTGTACAAGGCATCTTCCTTGTACATGCCTCAATCTATGTAACTGATGGCTTGTGAGTAGGTTAGGAAAGGGATTCATATGAGATGAACTTCATTTCTAGAAGTCTGTTGTGTTTGCCATTGTTCTTTAGAGTCATTTTGTGGTGAAACACATGTTAAGACAAACCCATCTTAACAACAGTAATGTTAGTAAGATCTTAGCTGCTGTCCGTGACTGATATTAAATGGCTGATGAGCCATTTTCTCTCTTTAGATCAAAAGATAATCAAATAAAGAAGGTGCCTCACATGTAGATCTTTCCTCCACTCAGCTTGCAAGTAAAACAAGTAAAAACAGATAAAAGGTCAAGAATTAACTCTCTAAATTTTAAATGATATTCTAAATGAAGAACCAGTTCACTCAAGAGCTCTACACTGCTGCAATTTCTACTTCAGGAGGTATAAAACAATATTTTCCCTAGAGGTTCACTGGAGCAGAAGTCAATTTCAGAGTTGCAGTAGAGTTTCTTTTTCTATACAGGTCTGGAAACCAGTTCAAAAATTTGTGATGGCCACAGTGCTGATGGGAAGGGAAAAAAGAAAAGCAAGAACATATGAAAAGATGAATAAAAGCAAAAGCCGGTGTCATGCTGGCATGAAAATAGAGTGAATAGAGTAAATAGAACCCATAAAGAGGGAGTGTAGATAGAACACTAAGTACACATGAATCATTGGGAAATATATTTTTGGAATGCAGTATGAGAGCAGTGTCTGGGAAACTTCACAGTGGTAATTAAATAAAAGGTCAGGTGCAAGTTTGGATGCCTTGGAAATGAGTACAGGGACCCTTTGTATGTTATCATCATAAACTGTAAGTGACTATGAGACTGCAAGTGGAAATTGCCTTCATTTATATGAGGATAGGCAAAGCAAGGAGTCTCCCACTGAGAAACAAGTTCTCAGCCAGGTTGTATCAACCTGTGTGAGATTTAGATGATTTGTCCTCCTGAGTCAATTAATAAGTAAATACTGAATCACAGTTAGCTGTGAAAGAGACGTAAGTCCTATGAAATGTAAAGTTATTTCTCATTATTCAATCTCCTTTCACCCAAAGTGCTAAATCTATGCCAAATTTTGAGTTGTTCTGTTCATTTCAACCTATAGGAAAGAGCTCTGCCCTGTTTCCCTGTTTATTCCCTCCAACTTCTATATTCTAGACTGAAATGAATGAAACCTACATCCCTCCATCTTTCAGCAGATGTAAAATCTATGCAAGACTGATTGCAAAGCTACTGAAAATGCTACAGCTTTGCCCCAGAAGTGGTTGCCAGCTGTTCCACTACAACATGGGCAAACCAAGCTCTATCAGATCAATTTGCAAGACCTTACATTTTTTTAAATCAGGTATCTGATGTGAAGAGAAAAATACTGTAAATAATTAAGAAATGTACCCATTATATGCATGTTTTTCTTACACATTTCCCTGTTGCGTTATCACTTCAAGCTCGGAATGCTCTTAGTGGACTTCTCTTTACAAAACATGTCAAGCATATAGAACCATAATTACTTAACAGGAAAATGCAACCTTCTGCATCATGTGTCTGTTTAAATATCTCCGTGGATCCACAGAATTCATCCAGTTTACATGAGATTTTGTGCAGCTTAATGAAACACCTTATGAATTATACATTTGTTCTTTTGGTCCAACAAAAGAACTTTTGTTGTTTTTCTTCATATATATATATATATATTTCAGTAATCAGCGTGGTTCAATTCTGACAGCTAGTTGTATTTCTTTGTGCATTTGTTGGGCTGTTTGTTTTCTAGTCAGACCTGACCAATTTATTTTAATGGAAAAGTAAAAATAAACATATTTCTGTTTATTTCATGGCAATATTATTCCAGCTACTTTGTAAAAATGAAGTCGTCTGGTAGGAAGATGCCAGAGCTGCTGTAAGTATTAGCAGGGAGAAGTCATGACCTTCAAATGGTAGACATAAAGGCTTCACAGTATTCTTCCAGATAAAAATGTTGAAAGTTGAATGGAAAACTGCAGTTCTCAGGTCCCTAATAAAAAATAATTTGGCAGTTTCTAGATTTGTTTTCAGTCCATTCCTAAACAGCTGTCATGTCTGCTGTGCTGAATCCTGTTAAACTCGTATAGAAAACAGTATAGCAAACAGTAATTTTACATTTGGAGTACCTTGGGTACTAGCTGACCTTTAGATTAAATGGCAGCAGCAGCAATGCTTAAGGGAATGCTGTGGACACAGAACAGGTTTATTGAACTCTGGTGCATCGGATACCTTTCCCCATGATGCCTCCATCAGCCAGGTACATCTCAGCAGGCAGACGATAGGAGCCTGAGGTCTTAATTAGAGGGATACAGGTTTTATTTCCTTCAGTCTGATAGATTTTGATGAACTCTCCTGGAGGGAGGAACACTCTTCTGAGAACAGTTTAACTTCACTGTGTAAAGGAGTATATTCTGAGACACTGCATTTTAGCCTCCTTCAAGATGGGTGCAAATATGCAGGTAGAATACATAAGCTGTGGGTCACTTTGTGAATTCCATACTTTGACTGAGTTAAAAACAACAGGTATTAGCGGAATAAGATTCCACTAAGGACTATTAAATGTAATGATTTTATCTGTATTTTAAAGCTGGTGGATGTCAGGATACTGTATCAATGAAGTACCACAGCATGGCTGCTCTGTCTTTCTCAGACATCAGTTTTGCTCAAAATCCAAGTCTTTATTTCTAACATCTGTTTTCTTTTCCATGCCAAAATACTGCTAAAGAATTAATGTTACAAGAATAAGTTTTAAAGTCATTATCAATGAATTTATTTTTATTATGACTTTCAATAAGAATTACACTTGCAGAGTGCTCTTCAAAGAAGCTCTTCAGTTACCTTTTCTTTCCTTATTGAATTTTCACAAGACATTTGCAAAATAATGCAGCTATTTGAGTAAAAAATGTCAGTTATCATCTCAAAGGTGATGTTTACTTTTCTTTTAGCAAAATGTTATTTTCAAAGATCTATGAAATGGTAGCATGGCATTCAATGAATTATTGGCATTATTAACTCCAAATGAAAGTTCCTATAATCCATATCATAAAGAGTGTTTATTATAACTGTACACCTGTCTCTTTATTAATAGTAATACCTCAGCTTCCTCTCATCAATTACTTGCAGTACAAAATCAGGATTTAAACTCTGATTTGCAGTTTAGAACCAGGTCCCAGAAGTCAGGAATTAAACTCTTTTTCGTTGTGCTACTGTACACAATGCAAAGGTAAAAACCATCCTTTTGATTGAATGATTCAGGAGTGCAAATGTTGTAACCAATTGCTACCTTTGGTTAAAGACAAAGAGTAAAGGCCTTTTTTAACACCTTGAGGCAACAGATTGAATTATTTTTATTCTGAAGGGCGAGAATTTTGTTCCAAAATTATGCCAGTATACTTATTTGGATGGAACCATACTATTATTCACCTTTAGCAGAGTCTTAGTTTGTAAGCATGTCCACAAATGTCTGGAATTGCTTGCTCAGAAAACACCATCTAAAAGAACTGAAACTTTCACTAAAAGCTCTGAATTCTCCAAAAACAGCCAAATTTCAGTCTTACTATCTGAAATAATGTATTTGTGATGGTAAGTTTTCTGATCATCAAAGACTTTATACAGAAATCTTGTTATTAATGATGTAAAAAATGCAAGCTATTGTTCATTAATAATATTTCCTTAAATACTATTCCTATAGCTCTGCAATAACGTACGTTATCTTGTTTGCTGAATGTCATATGATAATACTATACTTAAATCTCTCTTTATATGTTATGAATTTCAATACATCATCTCTCACATTACTCATAAAAAAAGAAAAAAAGAAAAAAAGGAAAAAAACTATTCTGGGGATCAACAACTTCTGGGTTGTTTGTTCCTTTCCATCACTCAAAAATCTCTGAGCTCTGCCACAGTTTCTAATTGCATCTCTGCCTGTTCGTAGACATCACTTCATTGTAGAAATCACTACCGTCAGACCTCAGGCAAAGAAAACGCCTCTCACAGCTGCTGCATCCAGTCTTCAGTCTTCACTTTTGGCCTCATTTCCTGTTGATTTGGGTACTGTCTGATTCTTTTTACTCTACTGTTTTTGGTTCATTGCCTCTACTGTCAAGAGGTGAAATTTTTCTCCTTACCTGGATATCTGATCTGTCTATCTCTGGCATGTTTGGGTGGAGAGCTATGCATTATCTACTCACCAAGTCCTTTCAGAATATTTCTTTCCTTCCTTAAATATGATAGATTAAATCTGATGGCTTTCCAGCACTGACTGCCAGCAAATGTTTGATGTATAGTTGACATTATGCTTAGAATGAGCATTTCATTTGCATTAAGCAGAGCAGAGTGACATTCTTTTTCCCTTGGCTGCACTAAAGCAGAAATGAAAATAGATCCTTTATATCTCTATCAAGGCATAACTGCGAAAAGACAAAATGTAGACATTAATGAAACTATTATGTAGAACAGAAACATGAAAACTACAATGGCCAATTTTCAACATTGAAGCCTACCTCTAAAGGAAATGTTTTTTATTGCTGGTTAAGCGAAGCTGCATTGGGAACACTAGAGAATCCTGTGGTCATCTTTAAAAATATTCTACCTATTATTTTCCCAGTATGAACAGCTAATGAAAAAGAGGTTAGTCTTTTAGCCTTTACTGTTTACCTTCACCATGGACAAACATTTCTTGTCATTACATAATGCATGAATTTTATGGCTGCAGTGCTAACTGGTGGAGGCATTGTGGATGTTATTAAATAAATATCTTAAGTGTGGGAGTCAAAGCGATGTGGCCAACCTCTTTTCAGTGGTTTGTGGGGACAGGAGAAGAGGAAATGGCAATAAACTGGAGCATAGGAAGTTCTGCATCAATATGCAAAAGAACTTATTCTCAGTGGGGTGACAGCACTGGAACAGGCTGCTCAGAGAGGTTGTGAAGTCTCTTTCTCTGGAGATATTCAAGACCTGTCTGGATGTCTACCTGTGCAACCTACTGTAGAGAGCCCATTTTGGCAGGGGGGTTACTTGATGGTCTCTAAGAGATCTCTCTTCCAACTCCTACAGTTCCATGATTCTATGATCGTTCTTCGCAAAAAGATGATCATATTTGAATAGATGATTAATAGCGATCAGTAAACTCCATATACTACATAGCGCCATCACAGCTCAGCCATCACAATTCCTCCCTGAGTACAGTGATGAGCTAGCACTTGGTTTCTCAGTGATATGTGTTGGTTTGTTTACCAATAGGCAGTAGTACATTAGTTTAAGAACCAGTATATTAGTTCAGCAAAAGGAATCAAAAGTTCTAAAACTTTCCATTTCAACTTTAGTGGGTGAATACTCATATTTTCCTCATTAATTTTGTACTGGGGACATAACGGAATACTTTTATCTTTTTGCCTCAATGATTTTGCTTCACAAGAAGCACAGGGGTCATAATAGAATACTTTCATCTTTTGCCTCAACAGGTGCAAAGACTTCTTTCTTAGATTTGAAATATATTGTTTTAAAAGTTGCTCATTACACTGTAATAAGCAATGGAAATTTTCCAAATTGAAGGAAAGCAGCTGAAAGTCAGCCAAAGGTCTCACTGATTAAGCTGATGGTGGAAAATGGGGAAGAAATAGGTGGGCACTCGACCTCCCTAGATACTAGTGAGCATGCCCAGAGGGTCATTAGCATATATTAATGAGTCTTTTAAAAAGAATGAATATGTATACAAAAGTACTGCATATTTATGTCTTAACTGTTTCAGTGTAGAACCTGAACTCTGAGAGGGCGCATTGTTTGTCAAGTCACCAGGCATGTGTTGTAAGGAATAAAGACATTCTGATTTCTAACACCACTTTAGAGTTAGACAGTTTTCTTCCCAGATTTTGGAAGTCATCAGAGCTTATCCTTTTGTGACCCAGGCTTAATTTTCCCCAGATGGCCATTAAAATTGATGTCATGCATGATGAGTAGGAGACAATCTATCAGGGGATGTGCTTCCCATGGTTTGTTGCCCTCATCTCACACATACAGACAATTTTAATTTTTGCTGCTTCCAGAGCAAAGGAGTGTTCTATTAATAAGGTGTCATGAAAGTGTGGGTCACTTAGCAGCTCTGCAGCTTACAAACAAGACTTGCTTTGCTTAGTACAAGTTTAGAAGCAGCAGTGTTTCTCCTAATATATATGCAGTTACAAGCAGTGCATATTTTTAGGAGATTTACACAACAGTTCACCTGTTGAGTCTTTACACCCTGTGCATCCCAGCTAATTCTAAAATGTTGCTGGATGATTTTACAAAGTCCTGCACTAGGAACATTTGGGGTAACGGTTTCCTACCTCTGGGTGAGACTGGCTATAGCAACGCTAAGTATTCAGGGACTATATCTTATAACATGAAGAAAAAATATGCTGAGGCTGCACTTTGTGTGAGGGAGTAAAATGCAACATCTTCAAAGTAAATCATGGATGTGTTAATCTATTCTTCCTTCCCTGGGCATGAGATAGCAACACGAGGCTGGTGTAGCTGTTAGCCCTCTTAGTTCTGGCCTCTCTTTGGTAAACACGTATCACAGCAGATTTATAAGCACAAATGGCTTTAGGTTTCACTGGCATAATTTTATCTTCTCTGTGCCATATAGGCACAGTCATGTTAATAATTTTTTCATGAGATCCTAATGTTGAAATAACAATATCCAGTACCTAAAGGACTGTTCCAAAGGAAACATGATACCTTGCACTTAGTGCCTTTAGACTTAAATAGCTTGGTGGTGGTGTCTGTTTCCCAGTAGCCATGAGACTTACATGTAGAAAAGAAAAAAAAGAAAGCATAATGGAGGAAAAGATATTTATTTAAAGCATACCTTAGAACGAGGAACTCAAAAACTATAAGAATTATGCAATTTAACAAAGCCCCCTTTTACAGTTGAGCTGCCAAGGTCATTGTGTGTGCTGGGTCTCTGACTACAGGCTGAACTCTTGCTGCATCTTTAAGTGCAAAAGCCCACTAGGAGGCATTAATAAAACACTCAGTGATTTAAAAAGATTATTGTGGTTCTAGCGTCTTCTGAAATTCATATTTGCTTCACAATTTGTCTGCATAACTTGTCCGCTAAAGGAAAGCTCATCATAAATCACTTGGATAAATGAAGTAAAGATCTGTTCTATAAAGCAATCGTTAATAAAAATCTTTGCGGGACAGAAGACGATGAGAAATTAATGAGCTCAGAATCACTGAGTTACTCCATCATTTTCTTATTAACAGTCAGAACTGGAAAATTTTAATTTCTATTGGCTGGGTTTCATCCTTCTTTCCTTTTTTTTTTTTTTTTTAAATCTGTTTTTCATTGTTTCAAGATTCTCACACTCTAAGGTTGAGTTTTTCAACACTTTGTCTAATAAATGCTTCGAACATTTTGAAACATTTTAAGCTATCATATAAGAAAATGAAAACGGGCTTTTCTGAAGAAAGGGAAAATAATTCATTGTCATTCAGAGTTTTAACAAGACTTTACAGTAACATATTCATTTGATCTTTTCTCTGTGCTTTGTATGTATCCATTCTGTTTATATTCAGTGCATTGTAAAATGTAAAAATTACAAAAAACATAAAAAAACATAAGTTATGCTGACAGTGTTCACGCCAAACATTACTGTTATCAAGAAACTAAGTAAATCTTTAATCATTTCAGACCGTTCAATTGGAACTCCATATTGTGAAGGTACTTCATTAATAACTTCAGAAGAAGGATTTCTTCTTATTCTTTGTGCAAACATGTGAAAAAGTTTCTTTCAGGTCTGAACTGGAAATTTTATAGCAGATTACTCTGATGCTCCTCAGAGTATTCCTGACTACTGAAGTAATTACTAGTAATAAAACAGGTGTTGGTTTGAATACTGATAGTAAACCCCATCCCTCAAGGGAGAAAATTAGATATGTTTTTATTTCACATCAGAAGAAATGCATGAGAGTAGTCTCTGAAGAAATCTATAAAGTTAATACCAACAAAGTGAAAGGAAGAAGACAAATGGTGATTACAAAATTGGTTTTGATCTCACTGGCATTTATCCTACCAGCTAACAGCTCTATTGCTTTTGACAGCAGTTTGTCTGGCCCTTGATTTCCATTTCAAGAACAAGTGTTGTCTGTGGGGAATGATTTTGTACAGCTTTATGATACTTAAGTGTAGGGCTGTCCCACAGGAAGGCCCAGCCAGCTTAGGCTTTTAGTGGACTACAGTGACCGCACAGGGACGTCAACCTTGTTTTGGTTAGGGAGTCCTATTCACCACTCATCAGAAAAATGCACACAGATATATCTACAGTGAAAACTTTTGGGACAGAAAGCAATCAAATATGAATAAATTGTGATATCTGATAGTGTGTATGAAAAATTGAGAGTGAGAGAAGGTTTTCTCTTTTAAATCACTTTTTTTTTTTATAGAATCAGCTTACTAAAGAAGGACAGTGGAGCAGATGAAGGAACTGAGATTGCAGGAGAAGGTTCAAAGGAGACCATATTGCTCTCTACTGCTACTTGAAAAGAAGTTGTGGCTGGGTGGGGGTCAGCTTCTTCTCCCTGGTAACAGTGATAGAAAGAGAGGAAATGCCTCAAGTTGAGCCAGGGGAGATTCAGGTTGGATATTAGGAAAAACTTTCTCAGAATGAGTGGTGAAGCACTGGCGCAGGCTGCCCAGGGAGATGGTGGAGTCACTGCCCCTGGAGGTGTTAAGAAACATGTAGATGTGGCACTGGGGGACATGGGTTAGTAAGCATAGTGCAGATGGGTTGATGGTTGGGTTAGATGGTAATGCTCTTTTCCAGCTTTAATGATTCTGTTAAAGCACAGACTTGGACAGTGGCAACCATCCTGTACTGTCTTTCAGCAACAGGAAAACAGTGCATTGTTACATATTCAACATAAAATTGGGCATTTCCAAATCTATTCTATTTCCTTCTCTGTTCTATTCAATTCCAATTCTATTTTCTATTCCTAATCTGGTTCCCTAGAAGATCACAGTATTATAAAAAATAAAGAAGCACTGTAAGAACCCTGGCTTGGTTAGATGTTGAGCTGATATTCCTTCCAATTTAAATTACAGGATGATGAATTTTTTTCCACCCCTAAGCAGAACCATCAGTACCTATGCCAGCTTTCTGCAGAAAATTTGAAGCTTCAACAGTGTTAATCTCCCAACTTCTGTGCTGGTGCTGAATTCACTATGAAGCATCTGCACAAAACATAGTAGTTACATCACTACATCACTACACAGTGCAAGTACACTACAGCAGGGTCTGTGCTCAGTGTGCTCTCCATTTAATTGTGGAAAACATGCTGCTTATATGCAGCATTAGGCATAGGTTCTGTGATTTGAGCCTCAGTCCTTTTAGGTGATGTAGGAATAAAGGTAGACAACCTTTAAGTCACTGTACTAATGTGCAATGTAACTGATACTATGCTGGAAATAGAAATAGGTTCAGGAAATGTGATAGTATAACATTAATAAATGTTGTGTTATTCCTATTTCCATTTCTCCATCAGAAACAGTTATCACTCTGCTGAATAAAAGAAAGCTTTGGGATGTGCCTTCTAAATGAGCCAAAACCACATTCTGAGCACTGGAATACATTTTAAGGTAAATCTTTTGACTGCATGAAGGTAGATTTTAGAAAGAGTGAGTAATGAAATACCCTTTGGCAGTATCTGAAATAAATATCTTCAGTCTCCCTGCAGTATCTTTTTTACTCTAGGTTTCTCCTTTGCTATCCACTTGTTAAGACTGCAGTTATAAGTCTTCCATGAAAGGCATCTGTTAGAGAAATTCCCCTATCATTGGCACTGTTTAATTCTGCAGAATTGTGCCATAATAAGGCACAATAAGGGAACTGAAAATTGATTATAAGGGAAAAGAATAACCTACAAGCTTCTTATATGGACTAGGTCATTGAAATGTACCTTTTCCTCTCTTGGGAAGCAGTCGACAAACCACTTACTAATCAGCTGCCATTGACTCTCCATCTAAAACAGTCTTTAACTTTCACCTCTGCTGTGGTTACAAAAAGACTCTGACAAAGCCATCTCCAACAAAGCTGTCTCCATAGAACCTATCTGATATTTCAGGCACAAAATCCCTCTTAAGGATCATTTAGGGACAACCTTGTATTAAATCTGTTAAGGACAATTAGAATTTTAAAAGTGCTTCTATGTTTGAAATATAGAGCTTTGTGTTTCATGTGCTGTGATGAACTGGTTCAAACTGCATATGCCTCCAGAAAAGGAAGTAAGTTCCCAAGCCAGTAACAAATTATACAGTATGGTTATGATTTGTCAAGGATTTGTTCTTTTCCTCCCAGTACAGAGACCAGACAACCATATCACTGAGATAAGCCAGATGGTTTCTGCCTGATTACTGATTATATCTCTGTGGCAAAATACCAGTAGACAAATACATTGTGTTTTCTTCAAGTAAACTCTGACAAATACCAATAAAAGATTTACCAAATAAAATGTCACAGGTTTTGGCTGTGCACAAAGACATTTCTACATACAATCAGACCAAAAGATGACTCCACTCAGAAAACTTGTTACTGGCTTTTCTTTTCAGCTCTTCAGGAGCATTTAAAAAAATATTTTTTATTTAATCACAATAAACTAAAAGGCTTCAGTTAAGCATTTCATTTCATCCACCACTAAGCAAAGCAGTCAATAAGCTTATTGCTCCCTTTAAAGACTGTATTCAATATCTTCTATGAAATTCTGTAAGAAGTTTAACACTTGTAATGAGATACTTTGAAAGTAATCAATACCACTTATGAGGCCAAAATTTCAGGAGCAGAGCAGTTTTCAGTTCGTTGTAATCTCTGCTACCTTTTCAATTTTATGTCATTAATTTAGTCTGGAACTAGTGAACACAGATGCTTTAACTGCTTCTCAAAGTCAGCCACGACCAGACAATCTCTCTGCTCAAACAAGTAAAAAGTCAGGTAGCAATAAAATCCTGTTTTTAAAGTGGAATAAAGCCAGAAACTCATTTTGTGGATGGTTGTTACTTTCTAACTGCAATAGCCTTGACCTTCATTTTAACCTGCAACCCAAGGGATTGTTTAATCAGCATCACGCATTTTCCTGAAATGCTGGTGAGTTTTGCCTTACAGAGGCTGAACATTTTTGTCAATACTACTCCACAGTGACCTTTACTCTTCTGCAAACAGAATAGCAAAATTTTCTGCATGTTTCCAGCAGTTAGAAAGCAGGTGTTTGCACCAAACTTTGTTGGTGGCTGCTGATTAGAACAGTGCTTTGGGCATGCGGTGTTTCTCAGATGGCGCTTTGCAGGCTTTTGTCAGCAGCACCAGTTAGATCTCAGCTGTTTGTGCATCCTGGTGACTCAGCTTTTGTAGCCACAGCATTGAACCAACTGCTTAAACCAAAAATGTTTGCACACCAATTTTCACAACCACTGCGCGTAATTACAGCAGCATGACTTTGGCTATAACAAATGCATCTCACAGTGGCCCATTGACCAAATGATTCACAGTGTTATTTACCATTCTATCCACCAATACCATCAAGTTTTCTTCCAGAAACAGTGCCATAGTGTATTCCTGGTCACTGGGAAAGTCTGATTAGTGTTTGGCCAGCGATAAGGTCACAGTGATATCTTTATAGCAGTAACTGGTAAGAAATCTGCCTGCAGGCAGGACGGCACTGGTGTAGGTAGGAAAAGAGAATGGAAAATAAAGGAACTTCCCAAAGCATACTCAATGGGACCAGCTCAGTAATAAAAAAAAACCAAAACAGCGTCTGAAGAAACAAGCCTTTGTGGCCCATACCCAGTTACACACATAATGGTGTAAAATGAAGACCAGTGCAACTAACATAACACAACTGCAGAACATGGCAATAACTGCTGACCCTAATCAAAGCTCCCTCAAAAGCACTTCCTGCATCTTTCTCATGTAATTATCACTGTTGTTAATGCCAAGACACAAAGTGAAAAGCAAACCAAATAGCAACACTCACTTGTTTCTATAGGCTAATTGCTCCCTGTGGGTGTGGTTATTTAATGAAGTGAGAGTTATATACTGGAGTTTTTCTCAAAAAGTAGGATGTTTGAAGTCAAGAATTGCTATCATATTATTTAATAATTTTATTCAGTTATAACCAGGTCCAGCCAATAACTGCTTTTTCAGCTCACAACCTTTGAAATCAAAATAATTTTGGTGTAGCTTAATCCAAGTCTGAATATTTTGTTTTCTCAACAAATTAAAATTTGCCAAGAATGGTGTCTCTATTGAGAAATGAATCTGTTCTTTCCTTTAAAAAAAAATATACAAAATTTGGAGGACAGAGAAGGAATGCGCTGGATTTGAAGTCTAGGCTCACCAAACCTGGACACAGGAGTTGGTAGGATGCAGTTTTCAACAGCTGGTTCATCTTTATCCTACTTGAAAACAGCTATATCTTACATAGACATGTTGTTTTCATTCCAGTATGTTCACATCTTGTAGATATTTCACATGTATTTGAGCCAAACATCCCATAGATAAAAGTAATTCCAAAATGTTAAAGTGGTTTCATTCAGTCTTTTGCAAAAGTTCATGCATTGTCTAACTGCAAGAGCTTGATTTTCCATTCATGATATCTATAGGAAGAAATAGTATTGCTCTGTCATTTTAGTTAGTCTTTATAAAGAGAGAGAGAAACTGGATTCAGCACCTCTGACTCAGTCTTTCAAAACCAAAGTCTTTTAGAGTTGAGCCTACTGAGGAAAAAAAAAAAAGAATAAGAATGATATCCATAGCAACTGAAGAGGGAAATATCTAATAACTATCTTTCTGTAAGAACATGATACTTTTGAAATATACAAAGCAATAGGAAAGAGGAGTAGAATGCTAAAAAAATCAGTCTTCCATCACAGGATTTTATTTACAACAGAGAAGAAGGCAGATACTCAGTAACCTACACAGTTGGGTTTTTTTTTCTGCTATGTTAAGATGCTGATATTCCAGGAAATTGTTATCAAACTGCAATTATTTCCATACTAATACTCCTTTATGATCCTTGTTCTTTAGTTAAATCATAAGAGCAGGTAGGTTCTTGGCAGCATATGCTCTTGCATTTGCAGAACATATGCAGGATGCTCTCAGTGACTGAAAGGAAAGCACATATTTTGCAGCTTTCTGATGTGATATATAAAAGGAATTTCTCTCAGTCATGAAGTTGCTCAGAGTTTCTGAAGTGATGATCCAGACCCCACTGTAACCCCACAGAGTGTTGAGTGGAGGCGTGTAGAGTTTCCCTCTTTCTTTCTCTGTACTCTTTCGCTGGAGGGAAACCCATAGGATGAGAAGTGATTCTTGATGTTCTACTCAGGCCATGGTCAGGATAACTGACCGTGTTCTAGAAACGTTAGACGGTTGTTGGCAAACAAGTTGTTTTTTCTCTATCTTATTTGGACACTTCTTGACTTCCTGGCTAAGTAGGACCAGTTCCTATCCTAAGTTGCCTGTAGTTTGGACAAAAGGCTGGAGACTGACAGTAAGATTTAATAGATCAGAGCAGCAGCCAGGCAAGGAGGAAAGTTCAGACTTCTTGTCTTCTTGGAACCACTATAAGATTAAAAGTAATGACAGGAAAAGAAAAAAGAAAATAATAATAATAAAAAAAAAAGAAACGGGAAAGAAAAGAAAAGAAAAGAAAAAAGAAGAAGGTCAGGGAGCAGCAAATCTATTGCCTAATATATTACATTACCTTCCAGGAGGATGACCAACTCAATGACCAACTCTGCTAAAGGATTTGCAATGGTGCTTTATTTATTTATTTAGTGTTTTAAACTGATTAGTTCAGACTGAAAAGTAGAAAGAGAAAGAGAAGCAAGGCAAGTTCTGCCCATGCAAAGGAATAACCGGTACTGAACAGGCTGCTCTGAACCAAGACTGAATGCAGGCAATAAAGGGAAGATTTTGCTCTCTGTTTTCTGATAACTAATTTGTGCCAGTGTTGCAATCTTAGATCAGAATATGTACTTGTTCTCAAATACATGTTCATGGAAACAAGGACGTTTACGCTAAAACCAGAAGACCAGCTGTCTTTTAGAGCTTTTGTGTCCTTCTGGCAATTATTACTGGCTGTTAATATCAGAAATTAAAATACTAATGTTTAAAATCTCTTTTTTATTACCATCAGTGATGCATTTGCTGAGAAGATATTTATAAGCAGTAACTGGATGGTATTCTATACTTTGCTTCCTCCCCACAGACGTTCAAAACTGTAGCAAACAAAATGGAGCAAGTTAAATTTAGAAGAGTGGCTGAATTTCCACCCCCAGTGATAGTTCTTAGATTCTGTTATAGTCCAACAGATTTTAACATCTACACACATCATTTCTCATTCATAGCTGAATGGAGTTAAAGCCCAATGCAACTTAGCAATCAGCATTGCCTCTATCCATCATTTTTATTGAAATTTTTTACTCTAAAAATATTTTGTATGCCACAGTTTTCAGTTATTCACTTAATGTCAAATGAATAGAAAATATTTCCAAGCCCTCAAAAAATGTATTCTAAAGGCGACCTAATCACTAACAACTTGTCATTAGTTTACATGCTGTCATCTGCTTTTAATGCAATACATTTCAGGAGCCACATGTTTATAAGCTTATGGCCAAATACCAGACTGTGCTGTGCATAGTCTGGTATTTGGCCACGTAACCAGGGAACGCTATACTTCTTAGGGCAAAGCAGCTTCAAAAGTCACTTGCAGAAAGTTGGTTAAGCTGTCCAGAATAATAATTAAAAAAAAAAAAACCAAAACAAAAAACCTTGGGATTAAATTGATACAGTGTAATGGTCTGGTTGCATTTAAAGATTTCTTCTCATAGATTCTTTCATTAGCCTGAGGAATGAGGATCTGTAGGGATCTAAGTACAGTCATGAAGTCAGAGCATTCAAAGCCAGAGCTGAACTGGAGAAAAGTCAAATCTCTCTTCACAACAGCCTACTTAATTTTCATATGAGAGTCTCTTATTTGGAAAAAATAAAAGTAAAATACTGACAATAACAACAAAAATAAACTGCCATGAAATGACATTTCCTCATCTCTTCCTCTCTTTTCTCCTTTATTTTGTTTTGATTCAACATTGTTGCTTTTGTTGCAGTTTGTACACTGGAATGGTGGCAAAAGAAACAAAGAGAGACCAGTTATCTCTTCTCTTTTCCTCCAGGAACCCAGTAGTTTCCAAAAGGTTCAGTGATGGTGACATAAGTGTTGTGAAGGGTCACTGCAGGCTGCCACATTGGTAATACCTTTGTGGTTCCAGACACTGCTGGTTTGGAGATCTGTGTAGACTTTCTTCAGTGGACCCTAAACACCTGCAGATATCTCATTTCAATAGTAACTCCTTGTCTGCTCTGTAGGAGTCATAGTGATGACTGGCTCAGCTTGGCTTGCCCTGCTGGTCAAGTAGCCTGGCAGAAGCTTTGAGAAGGTCACAGCAAGCCCTAAGAAGATGAATTAGGTATCATATCCAAAATGTATTTTAAATAAAAACAACAAATTTTGTGGTAAACGAGCGCAGGTGTCAGATGCTACTTTTAATATCATTCAGTATTTTCACTTTGCTTGTTTTTCATAAAGCTACTTTCTAACCTGTTGTGATGAGGAAGAAAGTTATTTACAACCGTGACTTTCTGAAGTTGAAAACACTTCAATAGCTCAGCGAAAAAGTTAGAAAAACAGTGGGGGAGATGGGCAAGGGAAGTCTGATAAGAATGAAAGAGGGATGAAAGATCACCGTTCTGAAGTAGCTGCAGTTTGTAAATGGAAGTGTTGTCTCTCTAACTGGCATCCACCATATGGAAAACAAAGAATGAACATTCTGTCAGGGATCAACCAGAAAACACCCAGGTCTGCAACTTGGAAGATAATTAGGTCAGAAGCCTCCATTGATTTTCCACTTATACATCTGAAAAACCTCTGTGCCTAATTGGCTACCAAGAAAGTCAAGCATGCCGAGGAGTCTGCAGGAAATGACTCTAATTAGAGTTTTGAAGAAATGTTAGAGTGGTGCTGGGATGCTTCTGTTCTGCAGCAAGCACATCAGTTCATTAAAATAGCCATATTTCCTCCAGCAAATGCTTCTGAAAACTTTTAAGATATCAATGTTAGCAACCCCATAAAACGTATTGGTAGAACTTAAATTGAACTTAAACATCGCAGCAACAGGAAAATGTGGAATATGAGCAACATGTAACAAATATAACAGAAACAATTTATTTTGAGATAGTGATTTTTAGCTGTTTTTCTGTCTGGGAAATTATTTCTCCCTCTGAGGAGAATAGATGCAGATAGTGGGTGTTATATTGACTCTTAGATGTTTTGCTGAACTATTTGAGTTTGTTCTCAACTTTTACGTGCTTAACAAGGCAGGGCTTGCATTGAGCATTTGCAAAATATCATCCTTAATTGGAATAAAGTATTTGTTGGCTGAAATCTTCTGTGGAAGGACACGAATCCCCTAAAGTTTAGCCTGACCTGTCCTTCGGTGAAGTTTTTTGAAATGGAAGGTGCTTCCTTCTGAAGCATTCAGGTATTGTTTGGAAGCCATACATAATTACACTTCTAATAAGATCCCTTGCAGAGTGTGTATTCCTTCTCCATCTAACCAATCACATTCAGATCTTCTGTATTCAAATACATTATTTGAAGCAATTTTACCTCCTGGCATTTTTCATGCTGTGAGGAAAGGCATCTTTGTCATCCACAGATCTCCTCTACCAGTACACAGACCTCTGTGTCTCAGCCTCCTGCATCCGTATGGCATCCATATGCTTACTTCCCAGGGACTCTCATGAATCAGACTCCCAGCTGGTTTCACAGCTGAACATCTTGGTTATGGCATATCAGAATAACCCAGGAAGTTCCTCCCTGCGTCTTATCCATGAACACTTTGAAAGATAAATTCTCTTCTACAATAACCACCGTGTTTTCATTTCGAGCTTTCCATATCTGGACACACAGAGTCAACTTAAGTTATTCAGACTTATCAGATTGATTGTATGAAATATCTGGAACTGATACAACACAACTTCTTCAATACTCAAAATGCACAGACAAATTATTACTTTATTAAGCTTATATATTTATAAAACTTATTTTAAAACTTTATTTTTTATATGTGGTCAGAGGACTTTAAAATATGTGTGATCTTGTGTTACTTTCAGCCCAGGAATATATCCTGTTCTATATTCTGCACGGGAATGTTGAGAATCCTTAGAGTTTCACCTATATCCTCTGGTTCATAAGTGCTGATAAAGAGTTATTTTGAAGTTGCGTTCTGTTTCTAACCACAGTTTAATTGCTTTGTTGATTGCCAAAGGAGGGTTATTAGGGCATGAGAGACAAGTGCCTGTAGGCAGAATTATACTGGAGATGTGTGCTTTGGAAGAGACCCATGCAGTGGAGGCAATCTGGCCTCCTTATCCAGAGAAGCTCCTTGTAGTGGAACAGAGATTTGCTGCAGCCTCTCAGTGTGCACACGGCTTCAACCAGGTGTGTAACCAGTTACTTTGATTGGAAGTCATTGTAAGTCTTCATTATGGAATTTGGTTTCAAGGAGAAGTCCACAGAAATAGCACTGAGTCTAGACAGTGATTGAGTTCTAAGAGCTAAGCTACATCATTTTCTTCCAATTTAGGATGCAGCTGACGTTGATGAAGTTGAAATTTCTAATGAAATAGTTGGTGATATTTTTATAATGTATCAGTTGATTATTCTAATGACTACTTAATGATTCAACTACATTTGATACTTTAATTGCAGGACCAAGACTAATTGGTTGATCTGATGATTTGAGATGGATATTAAATCAAACCATCTGAAATCTTCAGTAGCTCTTCATAATATTGTTACCTGCATCTGTGGACAATTGCATTAACCTGCTGTTTGTACTGATCAGAGATTTCTCCAAACCAGTAACTTCATGCTAAGCTCTTCTGATTTGCTCTCTGCTCTCCTACAGCCAAAAACTTGCAGCACTATTTCCACCATTGTACTGTCAGTGCCTTTCAAAGTAGCTGTTCCCTTCCTGTATTACCAAAATTTTAAATCATTTCTGTAGAAAGCTCAGTATGTTTTCTCTTGGTTGCTTTATTATCTTACATTATTTGCTAGCTATGCAGCTATCCCACCAGCATAGACTGATATTTTTTTTACTGCAATGATTTAAAGACACTTTTGATAGAACATAGCATTATCAAATCGTAATGTCTGAAAGCAACATAATAACTAAGATATTTCATATTTTTTCCCCCTAAATTATGTTCTTGTAGGGAAAGAAACATTTTAGCAATTTAAGATTGGAAAATTGAAGAACAGACTATTCAAAACCATTGTATCAGACTCAAAAGCTTTTCCCTCCATTTTCATATACTTATAGGGCTTCCCCTAATGATTAACTACAGTTTAAAAGCAGTGATTTGTATGTAAGTAGACAACATAAAACAAAAAGTAATTAACTAAGTTAAATCCCAAAGAATTTCTGAGGGCAAGGGGTGGCCATGGCAATGAATATACCTGAATATAAGAATGAATATGATGAATATAAGAGACTGCTGCCTTTAAAATAACTAAATAATTACTGCAATATCCCCTGGATTTATAAGCAACCCTCCTCTTAGAGGCCAAGAAGCATTTGCAAGCTACCAGTTGTTTAAGCTTATAAAATCACTGATCTCAGCTCAGAAATTTTTGATCAAAATTCAAAACTATTCTGAAAGCAGAGGGAAAAATCTAAGCCTTATCATTATTAGCTTTGTGCTCTAATTGGAGTTAAGGTCCTTACTTTTTTATGGCCTTCAGAGCTTATTCTTTACCAGCTCTAAAGCAAATCAATAGTAAAAGGCTCATTTTCAGGTTATGCCAAATTGATAGCTGAGAAAGGACATCAGGAATCACACAACTGAAGAAAACTTGTGGCATACTGTCATGGAACAAAGTGATGACAACCTCTCAGAGCCAGAGATCTGGTCTTTCTTTGCTTTTTTGTTGTTTACAAGGAGCATAGGATATGGAAAAAACAGATTGCTGCTTCCTCTCTATGTAGGTGGAGATAAATTCCGTCCCTTGTAACTATGACAGAATCAGATTTGTGGGATCCTGGAAAAACTTCAGCTTGGACCTTGTGTGGGGAAGATGAATAATTGCATTCTCACCACGTGAGCTTTCTCCCTCCAGGCAGTGATGGGCCCTGGCTATTAACCTGTACTGCTGCAGTAACAAGTTCCGTTGGCTTGTACAGCTTCATAGGCTGTACCCATGAGTGTGGTTCTTTCAGGCTCCTGGAACTGTAAATGTCAGCCTTCCATCATTTACAGAAAGCCCCACTTCACTTGATACAACTGACTATACTCTCCCTAAGGCACAGGAATCAGTAAGACAGTTAATTTGTTTACTTTTTATTGTGTTCAGTGAAAATTCACACAAATCAATGCCATCTTTTGTGTTTTCCCCTGTTGCAGGACTATGATATATTGCAGATGTTTAGCCAAATGTTTCTCATTTTAATCAGCCTTCAGGTTTTTACTGTCACTGTACTCAAATTTGCATCAGGCTGCTATTATACTTTCAGCATGGCCTGGAGCAGGACATCCAAACTTAGAATTTAGCAGTTTCTCTTTGCGTGTTCCAAGCTCTTAATTAAAACCTGGGATCAAAATGCTAGGAGCCAGGAAATTTGTGTGTTGTTGCAGGCCTGCTACCTCAGCATTTCAGTTCTGTCATACAACAATATGACCCTTCTACAAATCTCATTTACAAAGTGCATTAGACTGTGCATAATCAAACTACTATGCAAGAATTAGAGTCAGCACTATAGCCTCATGATACTCTGCTCTAAATGTCATGTGATAGAAAAAAATCAGTCCTTTATGCTTAGTTCTACCTCCTTCAGACCACATTCCAAAATCCTATTAACAGCTTGATCCCTACCTGATGGGCTACTGAAAGCCGCAAGTACTTTAAACTTGCAGTTAGAGAACACATTTCTAACTAGCCGAGCCCTACACAGTCATACTCTCTCCTTCTCAAGTATTTTCAGATGCCTGGATTCTGGAGATACTGATCAATTTTATTCATAAACTAAAAGGTAATATGCCAACATTGCTCATAGTCTGTGGTCATATCACTGCTAAGTCCCACAGGACTTTAGTTAGTTAGGTCCATGGTCATGTCACTGCTAAGTCCCACAGGACTTTAGTTAGATAGCAGACATCCCTACTTTCAACCAAGGAAAATGTGCTCAGAAAGAGAAATCATCATCTCTTCCATCAGGTTGAGACAGGAGAGAATAATCTAGGATGAATTAAGATGAATTTTCCACTGTTACTCCAAGAAGGAAAATATACCAAAAGTACAGGGAATATGCAGCAAAATATTCTTGAATGTGATGGCTTCTGTATCCAAAGGATAAATGCTGATAGCAGACTATTTCCTACATTCTGTTCATGTTCAGAAACAAACCAACTCATGGGCTTTGTTGTCTGAGTTCTACCTTGTAGGTCTGTTTATATGGGAAGTGAAAAAAATTACGTATCTAGCTTTCTTCTTTTTTCAGCCTAAGGCTCAGCTTGTGAACAGTTGAAAGCCAGGCAAATCGAGCACAAGAGGGGCTCTTGTAGCCCTTTTTGCCTTCCTGCCACTAACCAATAAACTTCAAACTGTTAAAAATCCTCTCCAGAGAAAAGTAGATGTAGGTTTTATGTGCATAGTCATAGGTTTTATATTTTCTCAATGAAAATTTAGGGAAAATTCATATAATGACATATAACTTCATCTTTTTTTCATAAAAGGTAAAATGCTCATATATAGATCTCTATCTCTCTTTTTAATTCACAGTTAAAAAAGAAAAAAGAAAAAAAGAAAAAAGGAAATAGTCTATTTCAGAAGCTGTTTATTTCCAATTCAAATATGTTTACTCAGAAAACATTAGAATACCAAAGTGTTCAGTGGGTGTGAAATCTCTTTTAATATTTTTAGCTTTAGTTTTCTAACGCTTTCACTAATCTAGCAGAAAATAAATTGGTGAAGAAAATTGAATTGGGTGAATGAACTGAAATACTATCTATATATATCATCTATACTTTACAGATTAGATGCCTTAGAAGCATGGACAGACATGCTCTTTAATACATGATAAACTGCAAAGGCATAATTCGTGTTCCATGTTTTCAGTCATTCTTTGTCATTATTAGCTCCAATGTGTTTCAGAATTGAGGCTCTTGCAACTTTAATCTAAGATTAACTTAGTGCATCTTTTCTTTTCAAAAAGGAAAACAATACCTTTTTAAGCCACCAACTGAATTTAAAGAAATTATTTAATTATAATGAGCATTCATTTTGGTGCTCAAACCAAGGTGAAAGAAAAGTAAAAAGATTTTTGTTAGGATGAAGTGCATGTTGTATTGAATGCATCTTATATCAGTTTGTTTTTTCTTTCTGCTGTCCTTTAAAAATAACTGAATCAAATATAAAAGCAAATGAAAACATTAGAGACATTACTGGTCTTTGGGAATAACATGGTAACATTATCTATAATGAAAGAAAAAAAGTTTCCAAAAACAAATGCTGCATAATGGAATTAGAATAAAGATGAAGGAGAGACACTGGAGTCATTTTACTGACATGGTGGTTCTGTCTTCATCCCCCATAAATACCTCTTCTCCAAAAAGCTGCTCTTTAGAAGACAGTTTCTATAGCTAAATAACTCAGTGACATCTCAAAATCCGGCTTTTCACAAGCTCAAGATTTCAGTGTAAAATTGCAAAAATTCTCACCAATTCATGCTGCCTTTTATGGGAACAAACACATTGCACCTGTATCACATGCAGAACTACTTACAATATCATTTTTAATAAGGACGCTACCAGAAAGTCAACACTCAGCGCTATTAATGCCAGTTAATTGCAGTCACGTGGTTCTTTGTTTGATAATATTTGAGCACACAGGTGACCCCATCAAACTCAGCAAAGTATTTGCTTCCATTTGGAGCTCTAGTAGAAGTTAAGAAGAAGGGAAAATAATGTTCACATGTTGGCTCAGTTCAGTTTTCTGAACTGAGATGACTACTTCCTTCTTTGGGATCTGGCACAGGCATAGGGTTGCAGATATGACAGAATGTACCGGGCACCTTCAGGGGCAGTAACTGAAGGTCAGGTGTGAACATTTCAAACATCTCTAGATCTGTCCTCAGGTTTGAATAAGTGATTCCTCTCTCGTCTTTCTCCTTTCCATTCTTCATCTAAAACTCCTTACTGATGTCCAAGAAACACACAAGACCATGCTTGAACCTGAGACTGAACTAAACTCAGAACTGCCTCTACATGAGTTCTTAGGCATTTGAGGGGGGAAAAAAAAAAAGAGTGGTTTGGTGTGGAAAAAAATCTTGGTGGCTTCTCTGAGGGATGGGGAAGAACTCACTGTTCTTTCTTCTGTTGAGCACTAAACCTCTGTCAGGGACTGCATATCATTGGTACAGAGGCACTTCCAGACTCTGCACACTGCAATAACTCCTGACAGCCAGCTGGCTGGAGGAGATATCTAGAGAATACAAAAGAACCTGGAGCATAAGGAGCTGATGTTGGCTAAGAAACCCAAGGGATGTAGAGAAGCAGTTGTACAGGAGAGACAGACATAGGGAACACTGGGAAGACATAAAAGGTTGTCCTGTGGGAAGAACCACAATTATTTCAAAAGTGTGCAGAGACATAAGGCCTTTATTAGTTTTATTTGTAGTAAGAATATTTTTACAACCTGTCAGTAGTACAACCTGATGTGAAATCTCTGTGCTGTTCTGTTCTAACTATGCCATGTTATTGATCACAATAAATAAATAAGACTAAACTGTCATAAATGAATATTACACAGAGCAGGACAAATGACACTAATTACTAGGTACCTACTTGAAAAGATCAAGGAAAATTATGCATTTGGGTGTAACTACACTCATGGACACTCAGCTAATGAATTAGTGTTGTAGGAGATGAGTGAATATTCACACATGTAGAGGCATTCACAAACAGAATGTGGTGAGTTGACACACTTGATTGGGAGGATTTTTTCCCTTCTGAATTCAAGGCTGGCACAACAGACCTAATGAGTTTTGGATGAGAACAAGATGAATATGAAAACCTCAGATAATCTCTTGGCCTACCTTTACAATACACACACAGAAAATATATCCGGTGAAAGAACATAAAGGAAGAGTGGATAAAGGAACTCTACAGTATGAAAACATAAGGAAGAAGATAATAGTAAAAGAAGCAATTGGATAAACAATACTTATGGAGATGGGACTGTATCACAATCTGGAAGGGAATCTGAGTAGATCTGTAAGAATCAGCTAAGAAATTCATACATAAATTTGAGGAACATAGATAACATCTGGAAGAATGAAGACCATGCAAGTGGCTACTGTAAGAGATAAAAGAGAAATGAAAGAAGAAGAATAATAAAAGGAATAGATATTAAAGATAACAGATTTCAGAAAATAAAAGTATAGGTGCATTAGCACTGTGTATTACTGCTATAGAGGGCTATTTTTAGAAAAAGTTATTGAATGGATAATATTTTGTGTATGTGTGTGTAAAAATCAATTTAGGGAAGGATTATTGAGGAAAGTCCCCTGGGGATATATGAGGTATCTTGTCCTGAGTATAGTTAGATCCAGCTATAATTCTTATAGAAAGATAATTGTCACTGGAAAGTATTTTTCAATAAGAAGCTCTAAAATTTCAGACATAAAGAAAGAAGTAATACTAATAATATTAAGTTTGAGATATATCCTGGACATCACAGTCAGGAGATTGCATTTTAAACAGTTTTCATATGGGTTAATGTTTAAGTTGTAATCTCTTCTGTTTAGTGACGGAGATAATAAAGAACTGTAGAAGTACAGGAATATGGTAAGAGTTTCCAAATGTGAAGTTATATTAAACTGATGAATGGAATTGGAATGAGTAGCAATAGGTGAGTGGGAACCCTGCCCATGGGAGCAGGGTTGAAACTAGGTGATCTTTAATATCCCTTCCAACCAAATAGTTCTGCAATTGCATGATTCTGTGATTCCAATTAACTGAGAAAAAAGAAAGAAAACTTGATGTTACTGGGAGCTTATTGCCTTAACTTAGACAATATCTTTGTTTATGAGTACAGATAAACTTCACATTTTTTATGCTAATGAGTGATATGTTGAAATGTTCACCTTCCCAAACACCTACAACCATTTTATGAGGTAGTAAGGCTATGACTTATTGTCAGAGTCACATGATTTTATTTTCAAGGGTGGATAATTTATGCTCTTCCCACAACCTCCAAAGAACTTCCAAGTGGCTTATAGAGAAATGAATATTCACCATCCCTTTGGAAACATTTATGCAAATAGCTATCCATTGGCACGATTGAAAACAAGAACAAAGAGTTTTCTAAGTGTGAAATCACATTTGCATTTTGGTTTGAATAAATAGATGTGGGGTTTTTTCTTAGTATTCAAACAATTTTGACTAAGTGGGGCTAAGAATAGCACTATCTCTAAGCACACTGTAGACACATATTTGCATATTCAGGTTCATAGTTTGCTGGTAGACCACAGCAAATGTAAATGGTTTGTGATGAATCTGGAGGTCAGAATCCATTGATATGCAATACTTTGAATCCCCTAGCATTGTAGACGCTTGGAAAAGGAGAAACATTGAATATTTACAGAAAAAAATAGTGACCTCTTTGCCATTTCTCAGACCCAAAGAGACTGACCATGCAGTTGGACCATGCAGTTTCCTACCTGCACCTTACACATGAACTGTACTGTTTGTAAGAAGCCTTAATGGAAAGTCAATAGATTTTCAAGACTCTTCATATCCAAGTGCCCGTGCAAAGCCTGGTGTGGCAGTGACACATCTAACTTGATATCTCAAGCCTCTTGTCCTCCTGCTGGGCACTTCTCAGGGGTGCCTGGCTTCAGCTTCTTTGTCGTCACACAATAGGCATTAAGGACATATGCATGATTTTCTTTTAGACTTCTTTCAAGCTTGAAACTATTTCTCTCAGTCTCTTCTCCTATGTCAGGTGCTCCAACTAATTACCTTGGTGGCCCTCCATTGGAAATGCTCCATGCATGTTCATGTCTCTCACGTACTGGGGAGCACCAAATTGGACACAGCACTCCAGTTGCAATCTGATCTGTACTGAACAGAATAGAAAATAACCTCCCTTGTCCTGCATGTTACACTTTTATTCATGCAATGCAAGCAGTATGAAGTTTATCTTCAGTGCTGCCCCTGATTTGCTCTTTAAATTATCACTGGTTACCCCAGGTATAAAAGGTACACTTTAAAAAGCACCTGGTATCTTGCAAAACAGAGAGATGCCTGCTATAAATCTCTGTGATAATAAAAACACCATGAAGTATGTGCACAAAAATGGACCTGCAATGTTTCAGAAAGTCTGCAAAATCTGTGGGCTTGAAAGAAACATTACTTCATCTGATCAACTCTTTTCATGAGTTTCCTTGAATGGAAAAGTCACTTTTACTAAAAATGAGCGAAAAAATCATTCTATCATCTGCTTCCTGGATTTTGTTTTCTTTTGTTTTTTCATGCTTTGCTTTTTCACACTTTGGGCAACTGAAAAAGGAAGAATAGCTATGTAAAAACTGCAGCCAGATCAAAATACAGTCATTTTCTTCCTTACTGAAAAAGGGTTGTGGAATTAATTTTAAATATTAAGAAATAGTTAAAAACTGCTTTATGTTTCATAATCATTTGCTACGGTTCTGTAAGAACACATTAAAATCTTATTTTTACTTTTTAATTCTGATTTAATTACAGCTTACACATCATTTGCATACCTCTTCATTAGTTCTTCCACCATTCAGACTGGCAGAATTTGCAGCATTCAGAAGAGTAACCTCTAAGGTGTAGCTGGAAAGAGCATTACTAACTAGTTGGTGTTTTAGCTTTGGAGTGGAGGGTCCAGTCTTTAGGATGTAGCAGGCACACTGACTATCCTAAGTTTCTTTCCTCTAGCAGCTGTAGAGTACAGAAAAGATTTGTGCCAGTTGGCTCTCCTTTTACTATCTGAAAAAAAAAAAAAAGCAATAGTTAAATTATGGTCTTCAATATTAAAATGTCTCCTAGCCTCATGCCTTAATGAATTCAATCATTAAAAATTATTTTACAAGCACTTGTATTAAATATTCATGACTAATAGTTAATGTTTAACTTTTGACTCTCCTGCTGCAAATACCTCTCTAGAGCCTAGTCTCTCTTGGAAATCTTATTAATTTGACATAGGAGGATAAAATTACTGTGGAGATGTCAGATCTTCTAAAAGGTGACAGAAGTTAAGCAACACTTGGCATTTAATACCTAATAAATGTCAACAGAAATTGTGGACCATTGTGGAGGGGATTACCAGCAGACCTGTATGAGAATTTCTGTTTTCCTTAGAATGACACAGAGGATCTTATTTGTTTCTTCTGATTCACTTACACAAAAATGTTTGCCTCAATCTTGTAGAAGAGATGTCATATGCTTTGTGAAGCCTGCTCTTCTCTATTTCATATCTAGCATGTGCTTGATCTCGTGGTTGTGCTGTCCTTCATTTCACTCCTTCACATTTTAGCAATGTGAGCTATCTTGTTAGAAAACTGGGATAATGACCACACATCTCAACGCTGGATCCAAATAAAAAAACCAAACACCTCATTGATTTGTTCAAGGTGGTTTTTATTTGTAGTACACAAGCATGAATCCACTGCAGTTAGGAAAGCTGCAGTTCCCTATTAGAATCGTCTCAGATAGCAAAGGCAGAATTCAGTATAATTCAGTCAGCATACTGTGACTGCAAATCCTTTAAATTAATGCTGAAGCAAATCTTGGTTTTAAATAGAGGCTAAGCCAGATGTGGCAGAAGGGAAGTTAAGATGTTTTATTCTGGAATGAATATGTTTCTATGGTTCTATGATTCTATGAAATACTTCTTTGCCTGTGAATTTTTAAACAGAAGTGGGTGAGGCAAGAGCTCTAGTTTTGATAAAAGATGCCAGGATATAAAAACACAGGTCTAGGCTGCAGAACAGACCAACTGATCTAATTTTGATCATGTTCATGACAAAACCAGAAAGCTCTTTCAGGACAAAGTAAGTTGGATGTGATGCCACATAAACAAGGGTAAATGGCTTTGAAAATCCAAGCTAGTATTTCCAGTTTCAGAAAGCCATAAGAATGTGAGTTCTATAAACACAGAACAAGTTTGCCACGTTGAAGCCTTATTTTTATTTTCTTGAGGTGAAAAGTTCAACATATTCACAGGCTTCTCCATGTCCAGATATAATCAGCATTTATGCAACGAATGCTGTTGCTCAGATGAAAATCAAAACTTGGACTGAATTAAAGCTCCTCTTAAAATATATATACATATATAAATAAAACCTTTTTGGGGTTCAGGAAGAAAGCTCATGAATCTTATTTTCCTGCAGTACAAGCTGTTATACACTCCTCAGACATTACACTTTAATCTTACTATGGTAGTTGTACACCATATTGCATATGAATGTCCAAAAGAGTTTTCTCTTTAAAATTGTTATGTAATAGATTGTATCTGTTTTATTGCAGCTAAAAGTTTGTAGTTTTGATGCACAATGTTATAAATTAGCGAAAGTAAGCACTGGCAATAAAAAACAAAACAACAAAGAAAAAAATACAAAGAAACAAAACCCACCACCTTTTAAGTATACTATGAATATTTCTACACTTAATGGCATCAGTTTTATAATGTAGTTCCTCTGGCCATACATTGACGGAGGATAGAAAATAATGAGAGGACATTATCTTCATGTATGTTTACATTGGTATTGGAGCAGATTCGCTTTGTCAGAAAGAACTGTGCATGTTTGAGGCACTTGACAAAATGGACAACTCCATTTCCACCCATTTCATGCCTGTTATATCTTGCAGATTGTTGCCTAATCTAGTATTTGTCTGATGACATTTTCTGCTAAGTTGCAGTTCAAAAATTATGCGAACAGCACAAAACTTCTAACTATAACTAAGTATAGAAAGGCAGTATTGAAATATTTTTATTGCTTTATTTTCACATGGTAGACCATGGACGTAATGAATTATTTGAATGGTGGTAAGTATAAAGCTGCTGTGGGAAACTCTAAAAAAATAAAATTAAAGAGTTATGGGACTATTAAAGTATCATTTCACATTAGAAGCTTACTAGCTTTATAAATGTATCATTTGCAAAATAAATCTATTCATGTGAATTATACCTACTTGAAGACACCAGGATCTACTTCCAAGTGATTTAGAGCATAGGTAAATAAATTTAGATTCTGTAATAAAGATTGTTACTGAATAAGAAATTTAAAGAAAACTTTCTGAGAGCTCAGAAATGGACCACAAGGTCATGCCAGAAGAATACTAATTTTGGTAGAAGGCTTGCTAAATTAAATACGAAGCTTTATATGAAGCAAAGTGCTGAAGGAGCATGTGTGAGAAATAAAAATAAGGACAGGAAAGAAAGGAGAATTTAAAAAACACCAAATATGCACTGAATTGCCAGAAGCCATTCCTATGATTCCACAGCCATCTTTCTATGATTCACAGTTAGCTTTTTTTTACTTTGAATTAATAATGCAGTGATTCTTCTTAGATTTTTACATTATTAAAGACTTTAGTGCCTCATCATTAATTATTGACCCTTCATTAAAATGACCTTACATGCATAGGAAGCAAGCAGTGGTGATTAGGAAGTTAGTTAACACTATTTTCCAGACACTGTTTTCAAAAATACAGTAAGTACAGCTGATTTTCTTTCTAATATAATTTCCCGAGGTCCAGGAAGTTTTCAGAAGAATCTTGTTAGCCTTTGTCAGCTTTTTTTACACTTCAGTGCCACCTGGAGAGAACAGGGCTGGTTTAATATTGTTAATCCTTCCCAAGATCTCTCTTGCAAACTGTAACAGTTTCAAAAAGTACATTTTTTTTTTTTAAATAATCAAGAGTTGCTTATTTTTGTAATTAAGAGGCACAAAATGTGTGTTCTAAAATAGATTTAAGCAAGGCATTGTTCACTACAGTATTGTGTTTTTAAGGGCAGTAAATGTTAACACAAAGTGTGTTTGTGTTTAATAAATTATTGATAATCCAACTTATTAAAATGGAAAATTAAACAGGTGGTCAAGCTGCATAATATTGAACTCTTTTGGTGATCAGCTATAGACTGGCAAGCAAGAACTGGCATGGAGTTCTGTCTTGTACTCAGAAGAGGTCCTTTGTTTCTTAGCAATACGGCTGCTGAAGTTGCTCTTATTTATAGTTCTTCCATGACAGCTGATATCTTCAGCTTCTTCATTTCAAATGCCACTGTAATTAATATTGATGATAGCTGACAGTTAAGATTGCCTATTGTTAAAAACCAACTTCCTAGAGATCAATTGCCTCGCCTTGTAGAAGGCTTGTTCAAATATTTCCTTTGGATTTATTCTAGAAGGGCTGGCGCCTTCCCCTGACTCCTGCCACAGGCAATGTTTCAAACTCCATAAGCCTCACATCAAATGTCACTCTGCGGCACCAGAATCTTCTGCAGCTACAGGAAACAGCTTCTATATTTTTTGCAGAAGCTGTCCTCCATTTAGTCCCAAGGGATTGTATAGGCATAAGAAGCTATGTTTGTTGCTCTGAAAGTAATGCCTCCTATTTATTTCCATGGAAACTACAACATACAGAGAACAGTAACACTGTTCAATTGAGAAAATTCTCAGCTATTAAACACTTCTAATTAACATAGTCACCACCACTGGTTATGCATTTTTTCCAGCAATGAATAAGAGCCTACATGCCACATTCATAAATGTCTGCACCAGCAGAGGTGACCCACTGTTTCACAGCTGCTATGACAGCATTGTTAATGGGAAAATGTTTCACTGTGCTCACATCCACTGTTTAATCTCTTTAAACATTTGGCAAATATTGATGAATATCAATGCATGGCATTTTTTCTTCACAGAGGAGTTCAATCCCACATCTTTGTTTTTTAGGCGCTCCCATGTCAGACGCCATTCTGTCAGACTGCCCCTCTGCCGCTATCTGCTACAGGGCAGCAATATGTAATGGAGTGCTGATGGGAAGGTACAATATCTACTGCCATACTAACAACATCTATCCCTGACATTGCAGGCCAACATAGAAATACTGAAATAGCAGGCAGTAATTTCAGATCAGCCCTTGTATGATCTTTATTGTTCTTCATTCTCACTTGGAAAGCACTGCTGCTCTTATTCAGGAAAAGAAATAATAAAGATTTGATTGAATAGTAAACTATCAGTGAGGCCTGTCACATTTTCTAGCTGTCTGTCTATTCTGCAGGAAACTGTAGAAAGCTTCTTAACAACCATTTATTTCTTTTTCTGTATAAAAATCTCCTAGAATTGCAGTTCTATCTATCAGATGCTTTTCAATGTTGAAAATAAGGCTAACATGTCTGTTTTGCACACATCACTGTAGTCCTTGACTATGTTGACTTTTGCAGTCTTAATCGTCTCTCCTTTTTGGCTTTGGTATAAAACAGCTCCTTCCCATGTGTAAAGTTTGAAACTGTTGCTGCAAAACCCAAACGGATCACTTGAACTGCCTCTCCTGCTTTATACTCCTTTCTTGGAGACAGCCCAGTCTGGCTGGTCTTCTCTTAGAAACTAAATAAATCCTCTCCTCAAACCACTTCCACTTTCACTTTGCCAGAGGTTCTGAATTAAATAGTCCTGTATTTAAATTTTACCACAAAACACTTAAAGCATTTTCCTTGTTGTGTACTTTTTATGTGTCCTTTTATGTACTGGGAAGGCTCCTACAAAATTTTGACTTTATCTGTCTCTATCATCACTGAAAAAAGAAAGTAGTTATCACCCTAAAAGAGTAATTGCTTTAGTATTGTCACAGGTAATAATTATATGACCTGAGGACAAAGGAGTATGTCCTCTCAGTTCCTTGGTTCTAGATCATAGTGGATAGACTAACTCCATCCTTCCGAAACACAACTGATGATTGTGCTTATTAAAAATGGATCTTGTCTGGCTTGTCTCTGAAATCAACTCTACAGCAGGAATGACTGGGAATTGCCCTTGAAATTGTCTGAATACCAGAGAACTACGTTATTTTGGCTCATAACATACATCTTAAATGACTTTTACTTTCTCATTTCCTAATTCCCTTAAACACATTAAAACAGTCATAAAGTTTCAGTTCTCCATGTGTTATATGTAAGCATTGCAATGAGCCAGTGAATTCACATGTTATTATCTTGCATAATTCATAAATGGCCAACTCTTTGAAAGACAATGCATGATTCTAAAAGTTATTTTTTCATCCTGTGGAAATATCTAGTTTTTGTTCAAGTATGGAAAGGAAAAGGAAATGAAGATAAATCCAAATCTCTACTATGCGCTTATGTTTCTTTTAGTTCCAGACCTTTTATGTGCTGGATATTTGGATGAGATCTTTGTCTGGAATTTATATTGACTAGAGAGCAGAACAGGAAAAGTTAGTCTTTTTTTTTTTTTTTAAGCATTATATGGGGATGTAATTAAATGTTTCTTATTCTTCTACCTCTGTATAGAAGAAAAGAGTGCAGATGACTTTAGATACATGTATGTGGTAATGTGGGAATTTTAGCAAGCTTGGAATTTGGGGAGATTTGGGTAGATTAGGATTTCTCCCACTAGCCAGAATTAAACTACTTAGTCAGACTTGGAAGCTGCAGTGTCATACCAATAATATCTGCTCTCGTAAGTTCTTGAAATGTGCTGCACACACCGCACTGGAAATTTCTATCCATGTACATACTTTTATGTTCCTGATGGTTGGACTGGATGATCTTGGAGGTCTTTTCCAACCTTTGATTCTATGATTCCATGACTCCCTTAGCTACCCAACAAATGAAAGAGCCCTGGTGTTGGTTGGCTCTTCCACTAAATGCCAAAATGGAACAGGAGTATTCAGTCAGTATATGCTGTATTTTCCAGAAGCCACTTGATTTGTGACTTAACAACTTGCTGCAGCTTTATAATCATTTGTGTTTCTGGGAGCATTTTCCATAACTCCAGTTCAGTGATCCCTATCTCCCTAGGAGGGTCTGAGCTTAGTCAGTCAAAAGGAAAGTCCAAAACTGGATAAACAGTTTTAAATTTTCATGCTTTGTACCATTTTTCTAGAGGGCCAGAAAGTTACATACAGACAGCTGCATACAGAGATATCAATTGCTTTGAGATCTAAGACTGGCAGTTTTTTAGTCAGTAAGATTTACAGTGATGTAAGTTACACAAATGGCTTCAATTTCTACCAGTGCCTTTTTTCCATTGTTTTGCCTTTGTAATCTGGTGTATGACTGAGATCACCTTCAGTGAGGCCTTTGCTTATTTCTCCTGCATGTGGTTTATGATATTCTTTCTGGTGAGATGGTGAAATAGTTTTAAGTTGAAAGAGGGAAGATTTAGGTTGGATGTTAGAGGGAAGTTCTTTACTAGGAGAGTGGTGAGGTCCTGGAACAGGCTGCCCAGGAAGGTTGTGGATGCCCCATCCCTGGAGGTGTTCAAGGTCAGGTTGGATGGCACCCTGGGCAACCTGATCTAGTAAACATGGAAGTTTGGTGGCTCTGCTAGGCAGAGGGGTTGGAGCTTCATGACTCTTGAGGTCCCTTCCAACCCGGGTCATTCTGTGATTCTGCGAGATGCAGTTCTTCAGGGGTATGTTCTGTTGATAATCACAGCCTTCTGGTCTGAGGGCAAGAACAGAGCAATGTGCAGAATGCACAGAAATATCTGACTGCCCTATAAGCAAAGCAGCCACTATCCATCACGGGAGAGACAAGAAATTTGCTTATCTGCTGTACATTAAACTATGCTATGAAAGTGGCTTTCAAGAAAAGCTGAATTTCTGGAAGGGGACTCATGATCACCATGTCGCTGTGGTCAAGTACCATTCTATGTGTGTATACTTTCACATGTTGTTATGTGGAGAATGAATCTTAAAAAACGCAAATAAACACTGTGTTCACCAATCCTAAATTAGAAATGAAGCAGGACATAAAACAGATTTATGAAGTTGAACAAAAAAAGCCTCACAGCACACAGTCTAAAAATAATTGATTTATCAGACTGCATTCTTTCTTCTATATCGAAGGAAAATCTCCAAGAAATACACTTCTTGAGAGATCATCCCTGTTTCTGGCTGTGTCAGAACAGCAATAGAAATAACCTTTCTGGTGGCTTCCTCTCAGTCTCAAACTATGCAGACAAAATCATTTAACGGTGTCTGCTCTCACAGCTCCCTTTCTAGCTGGAGAAATTCTACTGTTTTTCACTTTTTAGACTCTGCAAGGAGTTCAGTGTCTGGATCCATCTACTATATGTAACACGCACAGTTTTTTAGCTAACCCATTTCCTGTATTTCTGAACTTACACTGAACTTTCTATACCTTATAGGTGAAGACAAAAGTATTGCAGAAATATCCAAGCCCTGATACTGCACCCTGTCCTTACTTGAAGGAAATACAAACAACTTTAAGGACTTTAAGAACTTCACTTTAATTATTTTTGCTTTGCGGAGCCTGATTTATAACGGTGATCTAACTGCAATTTTTTTAGACCTCTTGATTTATCATTAAAAATATCTATTTGCAGTTTGTTTCAGTTCATTTATTTTGTGGTACTGGTAATGATGTTGATCTGACCCCGGAAGGGAATGGGAGAATGTAGGTCCTACACCAAAAGCATAAAGAAAAGAATGTAGCTTCTGCCTACTGAGAACTCAGTCTCATTTCCAGGGCAAAGGTAGCTTCATCTTATTCTCTGAGTTTAGGACCAAAAAAAGATTTCAATAACCTCATATTGCATTTTATTTTTTTCCAAGAGAGAACCAAACACAACAATAAAGACTTTATGAGGGCTGCTCTGAAAGTACTGCCTGCTATTTCATCATGTTGACCTATGATATCAGAGGTGGAGGTTGGTACGTCAGTAGAGGTTGAACCTTCCCACCAATACTCCATTACATTTTGTTGCTGTGTGACAAATGGCAGCAGAGGAGCAGTCTGACAGAATGGTGTCTGACTTAAAAATGCATATGAACCAAAGGTGTGGCACTGATTGACATTCACTGATGCTTGCTGAGTGTTTATGGAGACCAAACAGTGAATGTGAGCACACTGAGGCAGTGGGTGGTGTGTTTTGGCAGTGGTGACAGTGATGTGAAAGACAGACTGTGTTCCAGATGGCCATGCACAACTGTTACACCATGAAATGAAGAGCATCACAATCAGCTCACCCATGTGAATTAGCTAATGGTGGCAACTATGTTGAAAAACAGTGTTTTGAGGCTGAGAATTTGCTCAAATAGGGTTACTGTGCTGTTTGTATTAGTTGTAGTTTCCATGGAAATAAATTGGAAGCATTACTTTCAGAGCAACCTACATAAGTCAAGGCAATGATTCAAGATATTTTGGCTAGAAAGATCATTAAAAGACTGCTCACTTTTTGTAGGTCCATCAGGAAATCATCAATTAAATGGAGAAGCAACTGTTTCTCACATTTGAGACAGATTTTTGGGACTGGGCTACACATATGATGGACACTACAGTAAATATCTGCATAAAGAAATTGTCCATTCCATTATGTTAATTTCTTCATCGTTCTATTCTCAGCCACATATTCCTTTTGTTTAACTAAATTCTAACAGGTCTGATCCTGAGACTATCAGGAGACATTTCCAGAAGAGTTCCATTCTCTTAATGAAGAGCTGGAAAAGAGCTGTTTCTAGTTGAAAAGGGAATACTTGACAACAGCTCTTTCATGTGTAATGATTTGCTGTGCTGAACTTAATCACTCCCTCATAGCACTACCATTTCACTTATCTCTGTGGGAGAACTGTAGCATGTGTTATAATTCTGAAATAGCACTGTAGTTATATAGTACCTGTTACTGTAAGCTAGAGTTCCCAAGCAATTTTTGCCAGTAAGGCATATACAAAAATGTCAGTTAAAATACCACCTACTTGAAGTGATGCCATGCTATTCATGACACCATCTTTGTAGTAATGTGTTTGTGTTGGCATGTAAGTTTATGTGTAGGAATGATCTTTAATGTCTCTAAATTATTTTCATTAAAAACTGGATTCATTTATGGCTCAATATTCTGCTGCTTTATCCTGAAAATTCAGACAGAGTTCTTATTTTAATGTACAGTCCAGGTCTGCCTGGGTGCAGCATCAAGCCCCTATATCTAATCTAGACATCTTGGAATTCCTTTAAAGTCAACATGGATCAAACCAGTCTCAATGGAGTCAAATGTGCAGTGCTCTCCTTCGTCTGAAGGAATATGAAATACTGCTTGTGTGTGTCTGTCCAAGAATTCAAGCATTTCCCTCTTTCAACCCTGCCCAGCCCTTAGCCAGTCTGCATAGCCAGCTCAGAAAGCCAGAAAGCAGGATTTCAACTTACTTCATTTTCAAACTAACAAGACTTTAGTATGTATAAACACATCTGACACTGTCAGGAACCAGTTCCAATAGTCACAATTCTATTAATGAAGAGCTGGAAAAGTTTCTAGATGAAAAGGGTAGAACTGTCCTGATTTCGGAGAACCAGCACTGATCCATACACCTGGTTCTAACATTTACTCATTTTCATTAGCATTTCATTTTACAGTGCAGTACTTAACGTGCATCTTTACTAGTTTTCATCTCTCTGCTATTGAGCCAAGTCTTGTTGCATGGCTTTTGAGTTTGTTCTCCAAGCCTTTCCCTTAGAAAACCCCACTCTGCACTCTCTTCTCTGGTTTGCTGATGAAAATATCAGCTGACTGCGAACAGTCCGTGTGGACCTTTGTGGAGGTAAGACACTTCTGATCTGACATCCATCTCAACTACTTACTGCTGTTTTGTGACTGCTCAAATTAGACCACTTTACTGCATTGTCAACACCTCCATTCAGGTCCAAATGCACAAGGTCTGCTACTTCCACCTTTCCTGCAAAGCCATTTAACTCGTAAAAAAGAAAGCTGTTTAACAGGATTTGTTTTTGACAAACTCATTTAAGCTCTTGATATATCACCTCATAATCCTCAAAGTGCTCATAACCTGATTGTTAGTTCCAGTTAAATCAGCTGGTTAGCTGGCAGAGAATACCTCGCTCTCAGGAGTTTTCAAGGTGGCATCTAATTATGCCAGCTGGAGTGCTACCTTAAGCACCTCCCTATCAGCATGGAGTGCAGCAAGGGCATCTCCTCAGGTCATGCTATAACTGGATCAACACACACTGAACGAGTTGCTCTGGAAGAACCCTAGTACAGAGCTACACATTTTCACATCAGATTCCTTGTGTGATACTGAAAGTTGATGCTGTACCACACTAAACACAAATATCTGAATCATAAGACTACAGCCCACTGAAGCCCCAAAATAGTGTCTGGGTGCTCTTGGCACAGTCCCCAGTAAGGTTAACTCAGGGCTCGTGGATTTTTAGCAGAAAGGCTCAGAACACGGCTGACTCTGCATCCCACAAGATGGTTACAAAACACTTGCCCCTTTTCCCAGTAGACAGAGAATTCTCACCATTATTTTCTTATAAGACTTGTTTTCCATATACTGAAATGTGATTTATATCTTGAGGAGGGTTTTACGTTTCCCTTGTTGCAGAAGAATTTCTCTATCTTTGCAGGATGCAACTGAAAAGTGCAGTACTAATAGCTTGTATTTAACATGCATGCATCAAGTACACAAGGTTTCATTTTTTCACGTTTTGGCTGTATTTCTGAACATTATCTGATGCAAAGGACACAATTTCATAAGTTTTAGAGAAGAAGGAGGCTTAAAAGTTAGCTGTGAAAACTGGGAAGTAATTTTAGGTATTACAGATCGTCTACTCGACAATCGTTGACAGCGGATCTCGTGTGATCCCGTCTCGTCATTAGACGGCACTGTAGAGCAATTTTCAATCACATCTGTAAGGCGTCCCGCAGCTCCAAGGGAACCGCTTTGATTATCTAATCTGACTTCCATCCCTGGAGGCATTCAGGGCCAGGCTGGATGCGGCGCTGGGCAGCCTGGTCTGGTGGTTGGTGAACCTGCCCATAGCAGGGGGGTTGAAACTCGATGATCACTGTGGCCCTTTTCAACCCAGGCCATTCTATGATTCTAAGATTCCTTCATACTGAGGGCTCCATAAATCCAACAAGGACTTTCTGCCATGTTCCAGAACTGTGCTTCACTAAAAATTATTTTTAGATATTAGTTTTGATCCCAAGGAAAATTAAAACAAACATGTGATACTGCAAGAACTTGATTTCCCTTTCTGATAAAGGGAAACATGTTGGGGTCCCAGATCTTAATCACTTCATCCAATAATTCTGACCATTTAAGCATATCTGATATGAAATTCCTGCTTAAACTGAAAATAAGCAAAAAGATGAATGTTCTGGGCATGGCGATAAGGCAGAGCAGCCTAGAATTCAGTGTGGCCATTGTTCATTGCAAAGTGCCCACTTACAGCAGACTCAGAAAGAAGTGTTTGCCTGTTATGAATTCTGGTGCTGCGATGCCCATACATTTTGATTCCATCTAAACCACTTCTCCTTTCGCCTGACTTTATCACCTCCATCCTGTCCCTTCTGCTAACAGAAGTTGTTGCACCCTCGGCAAAACAATCTGTTCTTATTCCTGCAGAGTGTTAACTTTTAGCCTTGAAATATGTCTGAGTGGCTCATAGTTTAATTGATCTAATTTGCACATTTACTTCTTCCAGAATTATTCATTTCAAATCTTAGTCTCCAGGGCTGTCAGTCCTGTCTTCCCATTTAATGAATATACAATATTAATATAGCTGCAACTTTCTCTTCTCTCATGGGATTTAAGGAGATTATATAAGTGTTTGTATATGAATTTTCTTTTATAAACAGTTCTAAACTGCTGCTTTGGAGTTCTGTGTGAATAATACACAATAAGTCATTTACTGTGGAATTTAATCTGTAAGCATGGATTGTAGGCTGCAATGTTCTCAGGCATTCACTTTCAGAAATAGTCACGCAGTAGCTCGTATGAATATGTAATTTCTAGGCCTGTTTCAGATATCCAAAGCCCTTGTTTGTTTCCAAGCTACAATCCATTCAAGCTTCTGTTTTATTTCTGGATAAATGTTAGATTTCCACTATGAATGTTTACAGGTTTGAAGATCATTTCCCTGATACGAGCTCCAGCTAGACCTTGCCAGAAGAATCCCCAAGCAATACTGCAGGCAGCAAGTGACACCAAACACATGGCCAGAGAGCGTGCCTGGAAGTGACTGGAGCCCAACAAAGTGCACTCACCTTCCCACCAGCTTCTTGCACTCTGATCAGTGGCCAAACAATACAATGTTCAAAGGTTTAGAAACTTAAGGTTAGTGTGTAACTTAATGCCATTCATATTTGGGCATCTTAGAAATTTACTTTTGCTCTTTGTTTTTTTAGATTAACTTTTCTTTGGGTCTCTAATGTCGAAATACATCAATATAGTTAAAAATATCTTTCCACATACAGGACACTTTCAATGCAGAGGGAAGATGGAAGTGTTTTGAGGTTAAGTGACTGCAGGAATTTCTTATACTGGATACACAGTCTTTCCACATCAACACAGATAGAACACAGATATGCTTTATAAATTCATTCTTTTGTATTATTCCAAAAACAGTATTTTGCTGCAGCAGATGCAGTAATATATGCCATAGGGTATGATATTATTAATGTTGGTTGAACTGAATATTGAGGTGGATTTTCAGTGATAAATAGGAACAAATTAGAGGCAGCATACAAACACACAGTGATACTGTAAGCACAGAGATAGACTGCAATAGTGGAAATGATAAAAGACAAATTTATCCAAATAGGATAGGGAGGGGAGTAAATTGTTCTTTCTATCAGTCCTGTTCTGCCCTATCTAAGTAGGACATCAGCGCAATGCTTTGGGGCAGGCAGGGCTGGCTCTCTGGGTCTGACTCCAGCTCTTACACTTTACTCCAGCTTGCATCATGGGGTCTGTGCCCATGAAATCATGGTTTGAGCTGAAGGCAGTTAAAAAAGATGATGGAGGTAAGGATAAAGGGGGATCACATGGAATATTGTAGGACACAAATATCTCTGGACAGCAAAGCTGAAGGGATTGATCTTTACTGTTGCTGTAGCGGGGCAGGAAGTGCGGACCATGAGCATGACATGGGATCTATTGTTTGGACTATTCATTTGCAAGTATATAGACAGAGCAACTTTGTGTCCTCATTTGCACACACAAGACCCAAAGTTTGGACTGTGAGTGAAGGATGACTAATGTGAACAAGAACAGATGTGTTTTCAGTCTTGAATCAGTGACTGAAGAAAAGAAGAAAGAATTAAAGTCAGGATTATAGCTTAGCAAACAGGCATGAATGCCTTGGAAAAATGCTCTTCTTTGCAGATGTCACACCAAAAGGCAGTGAGGAAAGGTACAGACATTTGTATTTTGGCATTTTCCCCAGAAAATACTGCAAAAAAAACCTCCTGCAGCTGAAAGAAGGGAAAGAGTTCCTCAAGAGTGGTGATACTCAGCATCTTAACAGCATGATCTTGGCAGACTGCACTGGGAGAAAGCTAGGTCTCCATGAAGCTTCATTTGCTCAGGTTCTTGGAACTGGCCCTCTGTTCCAGCTGTGGGAATTTTAGGATGCATCACACTGGTGAGCTCCTGGGAATAGCTGTCTTCCTACACAGCTCAAAGCTCACAGCTCACAGCCAGCCAAGATGCTCTCAGCAGCACCTTCTCATCTGCTGATAACCCCTGTCCTGTGTGGTACTCACCTGGCTATGCTCAGAGCTGGCCCAGCTTCTCTGTTCAGCCAGAGGGTGGTGGGTGATGGAAGGAGGGTGGAAGAGGGAGCTGTGGTAGACATGAATGACTTTTACATAGTCTGGTAGTGATAGGACAAGGGAGAATGGCTTTAAACTAAAAGAATAGAGATTTACATAGGATGTTAGGAAGAAATTCTTTACACAGATGGTGGTGTGACACTGACACAGGCTGCCCAGAGAAGCTGTGAATGCCCCATCCCTGGAGGCATTCAAGACCAGGTTGCCTGGGCAGCCTGATCATGGCAGGGGATTGGAGCTGGGTGGACTTTAAGGTCCCTTCCAACCTGAGTCATTCTGTGATTCTCTAATTCTATAATTCTATGTCTGACAGCTTATTCCACATGCAATTATTTATTTATTTATTGTAATGTTTAGTGTGATTTTTCTCCTTACTTTCTCTCTTAATGTATTTAGAACTCTTTAATGAATGACCAAAAGCTGATCTCTTTCTGCTTTCTTACAGTCTCTCTTCTTGTTCTCTCATTCGAACCAGAGAAATCAGTCATCCTTGCAGTATTGGAAGCCACAGAGGTTGGTTTTACTTTGTGTGAAACAATACTCAGATCTCAAATGTGAACAAGTCTGTGTTTTGATTCTAAGCTGTACCAATGTACAGAGCACTCCTTTAAAACTCAGGTCCCTCTCCAGCAGAGCATGGCACCAGAGGCCTGCCCAGGTTTGTGTTCAGCTGGTAGTGAGAAAAGAGTGCCAGTTGTAAATTGTTGGCAAAACTTAGAGGAAGAATATGAAATTCTTGTCAGATGCCACATTTCCAAACCAGAAGGGTATTTTAATATTCCACCAAGAGCAATCTGCCTGCATAGCATTGTCCTTAGAAAAGTACATTCCTCATGACTCAGCTCTGCAACTTGCTGGGGGGTTGAAAAGTTAATTTCCAGAAGACAAAATCAGCAGCACCATAGCATGTGGTTTGGTCAGAGGAATCAAGGTCTGAGCTGTAGCCACAGCCATGCACTGAGGCACAAGGGCAGGAGGCAGCTGAGAAGTGAGCAAGGTGGCAGGAGCTTTGCCTTCTCTCTGGGTTTTTCTAGAGAAATACCAATTGATAATGTAAATGGGAGCTGCATTCAGCTGTTCTGAGAGTGAAGCTGATTAGAGCTGTGAGAATTTGGACAGCAAATAGCAATTCTTCAGAATCAAATATTTGGTTATTAAGAACAGAGTTCACTGACATTTACCTTAGGAGGGTTTCTTAGTTCTAGGAGAGTGGTATCACCTGATATATATACTGGAAATCAGGCAGAATACCGAGACTCCCCTGCCCATGAGATACTCCCTGGTCAGAAGGAACCATTTGAATGGAGGTCTCTCCCAAAGGGACACTCTGACCACCACTGATGGTCAGGCTCACCCCAGAGCTTGCAATTTCTGAAAGACGCTACTTGAAATCTAACATGAAGAGGGCCTGGTTTTGTGTTTTAGATCTTGATGTGTTTCATTAAAAGGAATTTCTTATCCAGAAAAGACATGACTTTTGATATTACATATTTTTAAAGATTCTCTGAGGTTCTCCTGCTGCCCCAAGAAGTTTTCTCAAAGTAGTTTCCCCCCTTCACCCCTTTCATTTATCCCAGTATCTGTAATGGAAATGCTAAGTCATGGCTTGAACCAGTGATTGAGCATCTGGTGGGAAGGCAGGGCCAACCCAGGGGAGCTCAGGTGCATGCGGTGCTTCTGAGTGGCCGGAGAGCTGGAGTCAGGATCCACTCCTTCCCAGGCCTCAATTAAAGTTTGGCAGTGGAGGCAAGAGTATTTCAACTGGAGATCCCTACCTTGAGGCCTTCCAAAAGTAAATGCCTTTTTTCCTATGTTTCTGCATCTGCAGGTGCTGCATTTAGGCTTATCCTCATTTGTTGCAGCCCAAGACTTCGCTACCCTGTTATTATTGCTGTACTTTCTATGAGATTATAGCATTACATTGACTTTCTGCTGCCTATCTCTAAAAGAAAACTATAACCAAAAGCCCTCAGATATGATTAAGAGCTGTTAATCAAAGATGGCAGATGGTAAGTTTAATTGCCTTGCCTTATTAGAAGAGGCATTACAGAAGCAGGCATGCTTCTCTCACGTGGACCATCTTTTATTACATTGACATGCTGTGATTTTTCTTTTCTGACTAAAAGAGATTAAGAGATGCACCAGTATTTGCAAGAAGAATGGAAAGGGATAGCAAAACAGGCAGTAGTAGCAATAGAGGACAGAAAACAGTCAGCTTTAAATCCCTATCAGCATGCTGAAAGAGCCTTGTCATCATGACAGTGACAGCTTCTGGAGAAGTTTTGCAGTTACCTCCATCTTGTCTTTTGTCCTTCTTATGTAAGTATGGCAAAGAAAACAGCATTTTTAATGCTGGTTTTGATGTTATTTATATGGAAGTCTTTGCCATTCCCAGTTATCATACAGATGGATGGGTGTTGCTTTCCCTCTGCTGTGCTGACCCTGTATTTATAGCCATGCAGCCCACTGTCCCAAGCAGACTGGGCAAGGCATGTCTGGAAGTGGTATTTATTTTCACATTGGAACCGAATGTGCACCATCTCCATGAGCAATCAGTGATGCAGAAAGAAAAAAACAACTGAGTTCTTTCACTCAAGGGATTGCAGAAAATTAATTCCAAGTGAGCACTAAATCCTAGCTCCCAGAAACATACGCACCTATATTGATTAATGTATAGCAATCTATCTGCCTAAACCCCAACATCTGCTTGGTAGTTTCAGCAAGAAACTGCTCTTATTACAGGAGCCTGTTACTCTGGGCATTCTCAGAACGATATCAGCATTTCTATAACTACATCTGCACTCACTGTTGTGGAAAAAATGAAGTATTTATTTCTGAAAAGGAGAAATACATTTTGGTATGCTCAGAGAATATTGAAGATATACAATCTGTTACAATGCAGAAGTGAGACTGCCTTCAGGTACCAGGGAAACATTACTGATAAATAGACAGCAAATGTGCTGGTAGGGCTGTCTGTTGTGGTCAGGTCTGCAGGAGCTCAGGAGAGAGCACAGATGTTATTTGCTTTTCTTTTATTTTACAATAGCTATATGAAAGGAATATTCTTTGTAGAGTGTTTTTAATAAACAGATCAATATTTCATTCATGGATATTAGATTCATATGTATTTGCTAATTACAGTGAAATGGACAGAGACATAACTCATAGAAATACGTATTCATTTCAAGTTATTCAGATAATGTAGACTCTCAAATGAAGCAACTTTGGAGGTACTTCAAGTCACATAACAGCATTTGTTGCAGTCAACAGATTTAACAGAAACTTCATGACAGAAAGAGCATCAGCATGTCTAAATCAGGCTCTCCTACAAGTCTTGTTGCAGAGAAGTGACACTTTGCTAATAGTACTGCATAGCCATCTGTGGACTTAGAAAATTATGCATACGAAGAATTCCCTACTGCAGAGCTCAGGGCAGAGCAGGTCTCCCTGCCACTCGCTGTATGTAGATACAAAAATGATAAAACTCCTGTAAGGGATAGTTGTAGTCAACTTCCCACACTTAAAACACAGTGCAAAGAAAACCTGAACACAAGCCAAAACCTGTTTGTAAGCAGGACCTTGACAAGACATTTTAATATATGAGTTGTCTGTGTTTGAAAAATAGACTTGCTTCAGGCTTTCTGACTGAGAACCAAGGTAGTTTATCACTCTTCTCAAGGTATGAAGGGAAGGATCTATTAATTATCAACTATGGACACTTTATGAATTCACTTTTGGTCCTTTTCTCAGTGATGAATAAATCCATGTATTTCCCAACCCCAAACAGATCTCTGAAATGGACATGTAAGCAACTTAAGCCACTGGGTGGCTCCTGAGCCTCATCCACCCATTATTTCTATGAGCAAGGCAGACTATTTCCTCAGACAGAACTATAAACTTCTTAAGCTGGAGAATGACTACTGCCCAGATAATATTATGAAGGATTTCCTACAGCCTGTTTGTGGCTTATCAGATGAAAATACAAAGTTCATCAAATCTCTAGGATCATTTTTCTTTTTAAAATTATGAGTGTGCACATTTATACATCATTTGTGCTTATGCGTACTATGGAAACAGGCTGTGCTTAGTGTAAGACTATCGGCAAATTTCTGTCTGATCTCTAGAGAACAACAACAAATCAGTGGGCTCAAGAAACATGAAAAAGTAACATTTCTCCAGGTGAAGGAAATCAAACCTTCTGTACAGGTGACAGAAAGGGCTTTCCTAAGGACAAAAATGTATTTACAAGAAAATGTGAGTATTCAATACGGTACTTTATGTTGGCATTTTATCTGCTTTTAGGGAATCTTTGTGCAATTGGTGTTTTTTAAAATTCATCTCAGATTTATTTATTTTTTTTTCATATGTTTATTGAGTGTTTTAAAGCTTATTTATTGGCAAAACAAGGAAACAAAAGCTGGCCATGAGTCATCACAGAGAATCAAAGATTAGTGATGACAACCTGTGCAAGCAGCACTATGAATACAAAAAGTTGCTGAATGATAGCATAATAGAAAAAATAGATGTGATGGTTTGTTCCTAATATTAAGATAGCAAGGTTGAGCTATAAAATCAATGCCCAACTGTGCTCAGCAAGCAGTAAAGATTACTATCTCTGTCCTATAGTGTTTTGTGTTAGTGAGATTGGCAAGGACTTGTGTGACTCTGGGCATGTTACAGGAGAAGGTCTCAGCTAAGGAGAACTTTCAATAACAGGCACTGGATATCAGTACTGCCCTAGGTATTAACACTGATTATATTACGTACAACACTCATAAATTATCTGTAACAGGTAATTGTAGGTATGTGTAACACTGTACTCAACATGCATGATATGCATTCTCATTCCATCAGTAATTTGTCATTAGAAAGTCAAAATAATGGAATGCATAGAACACAAGAATGTCCTCACGTAGGTAATATCCTTTCTGGATTCTGCCTCCGCAGGGAACTACAAGGCTGTGAACTAAGATGGATATTTACAGCCGAGCTTGGAAGAGATAAATAGCAAAAGCCCATCAGTTCTGACCCTACTGACTCCGCTACTTACTTTACACACACCAGAGCATTGTTAATGAAGAGCAACTCTCAGATTAACAGATGAAGGCCAGTTCTCAAAATCTCACCCAAAAGGCTCTTTTAGCTTGCTCTGAGCAGAGCCTGTTGGCTCAGATAGAAAGGGACTAAGAAGTACAAAATTAGCTGCCCAGAAGCAGACACTAGAGATCTGTTGCTATTTATTATTCCAGCAGCAAAGTGACATTCAGGATTCTTGTAGCAAGAAGTAAAGTTACTAGCAAGATTCAACTACTGTGCCTGAAGTTAACCCTGGGGAAAGAAGGGAATAAGAAGCTGACAGCTACAGAACTGCAGCCACAGCCAAAGCACAAAGGAGCATTCATCTTAAAATCAGCTTAAAAAAATAAAGCAGAGAGGCACAACTGCAGAATGGAAAGACTTCCTAGAAAAGCTGAAGGAGGAAGTCTAGTCTGGCATTAATGTCTTCACTGTAGAACTGTTAGAGTTGAGCTGCCTGAAAGAGACACTTCACACATTCAAGAGATGCAATCAGCATGAAGGAGAGTGTGTTATGTCACTGTTTCTCACCTCTTGGGTGCTAACATAAAGCTAACAGCCTGTAGGAGAAACAGCACCAATGTTATGGTAAGGTTTAATTACCAACAAAGTACAAGACATATTTCTGTAATAAAAAGTGAACAGGTGGAGAAGCACTCAAGAAAAAACAAACCTGCTATGACTGGGAAAATCCCCACTTAGAGTTCTTGTATAAGGCTACTTTTGAGTCATACAAGTCCAAGCCTCAGGCAATCAAGAGTGTAGTTATAAGCTATTTGGAAATTCCCCAAGGAAGATGAAACCAACAAGAAGGAAGACATCAGGAAAAAGTCTAGTCAACGCATTGGTAAATGGGAAATTGCAAAGGCAAGCAATGGATGTGGGCTCAGACAAGAGAAATGTGCTTTTATTGATCTGTATCTCTAGAGAAATAGGAGGGGGAGGAGAACGTCAGTGCTAGCAAAGATGGAAAGAAATAGAAGAATTCTTCCCAAAGCAATTCAAGTTATCAGAACTGTTCACAAGAAGAATTAGATCTCCAAGATGGAAAATAGGTTTGATTTGAGCAGCAATATAATCAGCCCATGTATTTATAGTGATGAGCCAGTGCAAATGATGTGCTGTGGGAGTTAAAGCGAGTAGCCAGACTTCCTGCAGCTATGGATATGACAAAATAGGAATTGAGAAACATTTGTCACTGTGAAAAAACCATCACTGCCAAACAGACTACCAAGGTCCTTCATGACCATAAAATCTTTAGTTAAACTTAAGAGTTATCACCTATGACTTTTGCCTTCAAAGTAGAATCTGCAGAACTAAAAGTGTCATTCTGTCCAGCAACAAGAGATGGAATGGTTGAGGACCTGAGGAGACAAAACTCTTGCTTCGTGTTTACTTTGTCTTTCAGTTATAATCTCCGCAGTAAGTCTGCATATGGTTTTTCTGAGGAGGAATTCTTCTGCACAGTGGGCACTGACAAAATATTCTTAAAACATGTATTGATTACAGTGTACTTTTAACTCACTGCTATCAATAACTCAGCCACCATTTTATTTAAAATTGCAGAATTAGATTATTAATCTGATAATCAAATATGGCATGTCTTTCTGTTTGCTCGCTTTACAAGCCTGTTGAAATTATTATTATTTTTTTTTAAGCAGCTATTATCTGCTCAATCTCCAAGATTTTTGACATAAAGTAGCCAGAGGTGGTATCATCTTCCTGTATTTATGTAATCCTCACAGAGATTTTCACTTTCAATCCACGGTATTTAGCTGCATGGTAAACAAAACTATTACTACTTCTGATCTCCATATACACTCTTCTGCTGCACTCATATCAGTACTGAAGTACTTCAGGTTTTGACATTCTGGTGGACTTAGCCTATATTGAATATTTACTTTTTCAGTCTCTTTTCTAAAAGACAAGTAGACATTTTTTCTTTTTCTTCTCAACTAATTATTCATGTCTTCTTAGTCTGATAGAGAAGGGAATTTAAAAGTCTATGATGGACCCTACATGTCTGAGAACATCATCAATCTTAAACCAGATCAATTCTATCATTTTTCCAGACATGCTGGTATAGAGAAGAATAAGTCTTATGGGTAAAGTTATACAGAAAGTTGCAGTGTTCTGCTGTGATCTTATAATAAAACAGACTTTCAAAGTGGTGTACTTAGAATGCCAAACAAATGAAACCGACTGTGCACCTTATCATGTTATATTCCATGTTTTGGAATTTAATCAATTCCTTTGATTAGGTGAATGCCAAACATGGTGTATCCTTAAAACCAGAAAAAAACTGTCCAGCTAAAGAAAAAGTAGATACAGTAGAATTCCTTATTGCAAACTTTGATAGGCAGCACAGTAAAATAAAGCTGGATTAAAAAATAATCAACATATGTCAAAGCTGTCAAAGATATCTGGCAGGGAATGAGAGCAGCTCAGAGTTTAAACATTTCCATCAAGGGCGCAGAAGGACACTTCTAGGATGCGTTTGACTGTTGTTAGAGCCTTCATCCTTGGTCCAGTGAACCTCCTGACATCTTATTGCTGCGCTCAGGCTACAATCTGGGCATGCCTCGGAAAAATGGCATAGTGCTGTTTGTGTATAGTTCATCAGTCTCACAGCAAATAGCAGGGAGATGCAGACTGTCCCTCTTCCCATCACTCCTCTCCCAGAAAGTGGGCTTTTTTCTCAAACCCTGTCCTCAAGATACATCATTATTCATGTATGATACTTCAGGACTATGAAGGGCATCAGACAGAGACAGCTATCCTATTGACTCATTCATTAGAGCTTGAATTTGGACATAGGGACAGGTGACATAAATTTGGTGATATAAATAAAAATGTGACTCATCTGTCTACGTGGAAATGAGTTGAATGGCCAATAGACACAGGGAAGCAGAACACAGTCTGCAAACTTCTCGTTAGAGGAGTAGGAGGCCCAACTTTTCTCATTGCACAGCATTTGCCAGATGAGTTCTGTTGAAATGTGGCCCAGTTACACCTCTGTTCCTTGAATAAAAATTAGTCTTTAAACAACCAGTTGAATGTTCAAGCATTGTATCTGAAGGAGACAAATGCCAATGCTAGTTTCAGAGCTCAAAGATCTTGGCTCATGATCATAATGTTGGTTGTTATCTTTATTTATTTAAAGGAGATTCTCATCAGTTCTTGAGTTCTTATAAACTAACTTTCCGGCACACATCCAAACTACTCTGATCACATTTCTTGATAAAAAATCAATCAAAGCAAATACAGAGAGGAAATTCTCTTTTTACCAGCTCGAGAAGCAGAAACGAAAAAACAAAAAAATCACAAAAACCCAAATGGATCTAACAGCTGAGAAGTGTATTAAAAAAAGGATAAGGGAGTACTTTCAATATAAGAACAAACACATGAGTTTGCACTTCTGCACACTACACATATAAAATAAATCATTAAAGACTCTTAGAGCCTGATAAAGTGGTGTCTTCCAAACATCTATGCTGGATGCCCTGCTTTCCAAAAAATTTCCCTCCTGAACACTTGTCAGTGAATGAACTGCAGTGTAACTTTTTAGATTGTATGTTTCTCTTTGCATAAGCCTAAATTTAAAATGGTTGAGATTTTACTACAATTACTACACGTTCTTCTTATGTATCTTGTTCTTTAACAGCCAGTTGTATGATTTTTTTTTAAGTTCATTTCACCTTTAAATCATCAGCCCAATGCTAATATATTTCTGTAGTAATCCTGAGGTCATTACTGTAAAGTATATTTTAATAACAACGTTCACTGAACATTCTTTGTGAAAGGTAATTAGGCTACTTTGTGGATCCAGGGACAGATGATTGCATGATTAAGTACTCTGTTGTATTTAAAAATGATTTATACTATTAAGAGCATTTTGTCTTTTTGATTTCTTTTGTTAAATGTTCTTAGTTTCCATTGCAACTTTTCAACAGTTTTCAGAGCTTTGTAGAAATCTGAAACAAATGCATATTCCATATCCCCACTGGTGGATTATATCCAATGTTGTGTGCCAGATAATGCTCAGAGTGTTTCCTTTACTGAGCCTGGTTTTTTGATAATTGGACTATGACTTCTTTTACAGTAGAAACAGTATGAAAAGTTGAGGAATTCCTTTACTCATTCCAAGTTCACTCTGTGCACCACATTTCATTCTGATCCAATTAATTTAACCACATATATTTAAGAATGATTGCGACAGTGTGCTGACTATTGCCTCTATACTTCTATAACATAATTCCCACTCTTGTAAACACTTTTCAGTTTCTAAAAAATATTTTCTCAGATAGAAGGCAGAAAAAGTTTCCTTCTGATGGAATAAAAGCCTTTAAAGGAAACAGAGTGAGAAAGAGTTTTCAGTCACAACATTTTGGTTTCAAAAGAATCAACAAAATATGCTGTCTGTTTAAAAGTGGCTGTCAAATGTGTGCCTGTTCCTTGCTTCTAGTAGAAATTAGCAGGTTTATGTTTTGTAATTAGCATTAATACCGTTAGTTATAGCAAAGTAGTAAAACATATGTTGAGGACAAAAGAAAAAAAAATACAGAAGTTGATGTAAGGTCATGAGCAATTTTATCAAGGCCAAAAAGGATAGAATTATACAATATCTCTTTGGAGAAGGTTCTTTATACCATAGCACATTACAATTTGATGCTCTTGGAAGCTTGGAAGTTTGTTTGGGGTTTTTTTTTAATCACCTATTAGTAAACCAAAAGTCTCCATTCCTACAATAAAGTCCAGTGGAAAAGATTAAGCCATTTATTAGTCCAAAGGCAATTTAATACAAGAATCATTAATGATGAATCTTACCCAGTTAGTGAAAGTTTTCTCAGCACTCCGTAAAAGGGAGGTGGCCTCTTAAAAATGAAAGTGCCATGCGTTGTACTCTCATCACCAAAGAAATAATTTCAACTGTTATTCCTTCTTACATTGAGTTTTTGTTGCTAGCTATATCCTATGTTTCCTGTGAGATTTTGGAGAAGTTAAGGACATTGGTGATACTTCCTTTTTCCCATTTGTGAGAGGAAAGGAAGAGTGTAAGCTGGGATGAACAGAGAAAAGCTTTTCTTCATCAGAAATACTGTTGCACTCTGTCATCACAGAATGAGAATTGCAGATTTATTTCAGCCTTTAAGAATAACAGTGAACTCTCTTTCCTGGAGGCTTCCTTCTGTGCAACCAAGAACTCTTTCAGACTTGGCAGTCTTGTTCAGTTCCCCTTTGGCTGCCATTTTAGACTTCCTGCTTTGCAGAAGGGCTATGTTGTGAATGCTGAGGGTTGGCCCCACACCACATGGCAGATTTCTCCCCGAAAGCTATTTGGGATCCTGAGACAAAGTTAAGAGGAAACTTTCTAATGCTGCAAAGTATACATAATCCAATACAAATTAATATCATTGGAACATTTTTAATTGGCTTTAATTCCCTAGATCACATCATAGAAAGACTATAAGGATAATCTTATGAACTCATTTGGCATCCTCAGGTGAAATGTGCTATTACAGGGTTACACTAATTGGAACTTGGACAAATTGTCCTTGTACTGCTACACAAACTTTGAGAGGAACATGGTTTTAACCAGACTCTTACCTAATCCCTTGATGACTTTCTCTCTTGACTCAAACCTACCTGTAAAAACAGATGATAGTTACACAGGAGACATATTAGGAATACAGGTTTTACCCAAAACAAATGAAATTTAGGTCTCTAAGTGTTCGTCACAGCAAGAATGGAGGATCTATATTCTTCACCTCCAGTTATACTCCCTATCAGCCTTCACACCTCATTCACAGTGATCGTCTTTCCCTTCAGTGTGCACAACAGTGAACCCTGATGTAATTCTTGGCCATTTCAGTCACTTCTGTCACAGGGGTGTGGTATGGGGAGGGAATCTCTATGCAGGCATTTACTGGAAAGACTAGGAGGAAGGTAGGCACTTATTTCTTAGCTTCTCTCAACAACATTATTTATCTCTACTTCACTGATGAAGTTAAGGCAAAGAAGGCCTTCAATGAGGTTTGTAAGGTGATACTGTCTTTCATCATAATCTTCCTTCACTCACTGGCCAATTCTCCCATACAGCAGGAAAGAAGAGGTTTCACAACATTAAGTTTCATTCAGAATTACCATTCCAGTGAAGGAAGAAAGTTTTAGGAACATCATCCTTTACTTATTTCTTTCAGGGCTTGCTCACTGTGGATTACCTCTTAACCGTGGAGCATCAAAAAGCTGACCATTACCAGCTCAGATATGCATCCTATAGAAGAGTATCAGGGCATGGCATGGACCCATATCTTCTGCGTCTCTCTAGATTCAGTAAAAATAAGCAAATAAGAGCTGGGGCTGCACTAAAATAACAGATATGGAATAAGAAATGGCTGCAAATTTCTACATCAGTTTTGTTCCCCTCACTGTTCTCAGCTGAAATCTGTAGCTATCTGCTACTTCTTTCCTACCTGTAGGCAATCAGCTGGACTTCTTTTGCTGAAAGACCCTTGGATTGCTGTAAAAGTATCCTAGGAAACAGTATAATAGCATATGGAAACTACCTTTCCTTGCGTGGGAAATTGAGTCATAGCAGTGGTAACAGACAAAGCAACTTATTGGCAATAGTAGAATTCCACTCACTCTGCAGAACTGAAAGAAAACTGATGAGCTGGACATTTCTAGAAAGAATTGTTTGGAAACTATTGTTCAGAGACATCTGCAGAGGTGCTCAGTAACATGTATGCCTCCCAAAAATATCTCAAATAACACTAAAGACTTCAATTAAAATAAACATTGGAATGCTGTAGAGAGTCTAGACAGGAAGAAGTGGTGAATAGAAAGGTAAGATAACAAAACCAGGTACCAGGCCAGCATATTAACTGTGCAGAGGATAAGAAACTTTTCTTTGTATTAAATTGCATTGTTTTCCTGCTACCGGGTCAGGGGGGTTATGCAGTATGATGGAGAGATGGGGAAGAAAATAGCAGATGTAATGCATGTTTCAAACCAGACTCTTCAAGACCTATCTGAAAACACTGAGCCTGAGAGTAGCCCTCTGCACTGATTTTGATTTTTTTGGTTGCAGGCTTATTTAGCATCTAGAGAAACACAGAGATTGCATTAGATATAGCTAAATAAAGCACAGCAGAGGAAGTACTGCAGGTCCTGATCCAGAGCTATGATAAACTGGTTAAATTAAATTAATTAAGGATGGAAACAATACTCATAATCTGATTATTGCATTTTAAACTTGAAAGAGAAAACTGTGCCTTGGGGAGGAGAGTGTAGCATCAAGGAAGAATGCAATAAGCTTCAAAGGCACCATCTTGCCACGTTACATCTAAAACTACCACCTGAGTGGCCACATTACATGCTAAATGGTTGTCTTTGTTGACTCCATATGCAGTAGGCTTATCTTTGACACTATAATGAGGCAATTTTTGACAAAATAGGTCAAGATCCAAGGGGTGGTGTTTGCAGGGAGTCCGAACACATGGAGGAAGTGTACTTAACCATTTCTCCAATAAAAGAAAGATGAAATGGAGCAGGGAGATCTCCTCCCACTGTCTATTAGCATGGGCTACATCTGGTCTGGACTCAAAGGCCTCTCTGCCTACAGCCTTGAAAATGAAACGAAAATGCTGCAATTTTACCCTACTCACAGTGGTTTGTTGTTGAGATTCTCTATTTGACCACTTTTAGTTGGGATGGGCGTATACTAATGATGGGCTCCACACTGCGCAAAAGCAGTCCATACTTCTGTCCTTGACTTTAATTTGCAGCTAATTTACAACTGTTCTGTTTCAGGGGTGCTGTTGTTTTGGAGGTGGAGTAGATTATTCCTTGTGAGACTTGTCTGGTGGACTGCAGTTTTTCCCTCCACCCTACTTGCTGTAGGGATTATCAGAGAGGAGTAGGGATTTAATTAAAGTTTAATTAACCACAAATATAATATTGGCAAGCATACCTCAGAAGCTACTTTGAAAACATTCATTTTCTAAGCTATATAAAAGACAATCTGATTGATTTTGCATGACCAGGTTCAAGACTGACTGAATCAGGTCTAGCTATTTTTTCATTTTTGAGTCATAATCTCCTGGGTCAGTAATGATAATAAGGAATTGCTTTCCCTGACTCAGATTGACAGTAGTAGGCAAATCTTGCTCCACTCAGGTACTTGTGAGAAGATGATAGTAATCCAGATTGATGGTGGGATGCAGACTGCTTTGCTGGAATACCAAAAGAAAAACTTCCATTCCAAGCTGGACTCCAGCTGGTGAGAAGAACAAATAAGAAGTGGGTACAACACTGTCATATATCAACAAGGAATCTTGCTCAGGTGTCACCATAGCATGTTGACGTTTATTAGTAATTAGATAATAAATAGTTGGAATACTAGCTGCTATGATGGCTTTCATTGCAGAAAGATTTGCGCAGTGTAATTTGTTTCATTTAACAAATTTCAGAGATTAAACAGATGGTTTGAACATGAAAGCATCATCTGTCAGCTACTGGAAAAGTCAAAACTTTACAATATAAAGAGTAACACAGCTTGTGGACCTATTAACAGCAAGGAAAGTCTGACAATACCTTCAATTTTCACTAGGAAGTAGATTGTTCTGTTCAGTTAAACTTTAAATAAAAACTGATGTCACCAGTAACACTTTGCAGAGGTCTACATTGAGATTTCACTTGCAGTCAAGGTCACCTGTGGTAGATCTTTATTTCAAACAGAAATGAATGCTCAATTCCATATCTCTGGAGGAAAAAGAAAAGAAAAAAAATAAAAAAGAGGACTGAAAAAAACAAAAGCCAGCACAATTATTTCCTCTTCATTTTAGCACGTAGTTCAAGTACAGATGCCAAGGAAAACAAGTAATTTAAATCCAGTGTAGACAAGTGCATAAGTTCGACTGTGTTCAAGTAACAGTTTTATCACTAGCTGAAGTCAGCAGCTATACAGCCACAATGTTATAATCTGCTCTTAATAGGCAACATAAGGCCCAGCTACTCAAGAAGGCAAGGGATTCATCTCCATGATGCGTGGATGGCTGAAAGCTGCTCTCCCAGCAGGGCAAAGCCAGTAGTGCTCTGTGGAGTTGTTTGGGTCATTTCAGTCCCTTTTACCAGTTGTTTTTTATCTGGGATGGTTCAACGCAACCAAAAAACAGCAAAGTGAAGTAGGATGGTAATATCCAAGGTAAATTTTACTGTTATTGTAACAAATTTATTTTAAAGCAGTATTCAGATTCTTTTTCTTAAACTAGAAAACTTGATGTTCTGAAAAATGTTTATATTGTGTGTCAAAATGTTTTGTTGATTCTCAGTTAAAAAAAAAAATGGCAACAGTGGCTAGCGTCAAGGCTGTCTTCACACACATAGTAGCCATTTTCCCCCTTATGTGGTGAGCATTGTTAATTTTTTATTGTGCTGTTCATTGGTAGAGAAGACAAGAAACTGAAATACCCAAAGCAAGCACAGGAACACTTCATTCTACCAGTACACAGACGCAAAGTGTTAGTCTACAGTATTTAAGTAGTACAAATGTGGTACATTAACACCAAGTGTTTGAGGGAGATGAGTTGTAGTCTCCAATTAATTACTTTGCCTGAAGTGCCATCAGTTTGCCAACAGATAACTCAGGCAGCAAACTCAAGGTTCCCAATGTGCATAGGACCCACTGGGTTCAGTGGCTGATGAGGAGTGGGCAACAGCTTCCTGGCTTCTTCTTCTACCTCCATATGTTTCAGAACACAGAAGAGATGTTTGCATTCCAGGTGTGAACTGTTCCAGGCCTGCTCTAATGATTTAGGATTTGATCTTGAATTCTCACAACCAAATGTTTTCCAGTGGAAGGTGGCTTTCAACTGACTGCAATGAAACATTAACATGAAGGTTAAAAAATGTTCTTAGAATTGTTTTGCTATAAACCAAATTATAGACAGAATAAATTTCACTGGCAATATAAACAACATCCAGGAAGCGAGTTTAAAATAAGACCCAGTAACAAATGAAGTGCAGTGTCTAAAATAAGTTCTACACTCCATTAAATCTATTCTATTTCATCTTCCCTGTTTGTCAGTTTTACAATGCCAAGAATTTACTGGGTATAAAAAAAGGCCAACATTTTTGTACTCCCCAGTGTTACACAAAATCTGGCTGGGTACAACTGAGGCAAAACATTTCAAAATAACAAATTTATTCTTCCTAAGATGAATTGTATGAGACCTCTGGGGGAACATAAGCATCCAGTTCTCTGAATTTACTGTAAGCTGTCAGAAACTGTAAATCAAAAGGCAAAAGAACCTTTCACTTATTCTAAGTCTTTATGTAAATAACTGCTACCAAGATCACATAGTAGGTTTCTTATCACTGCAAAAGGACAGAAATTGCATTTTGGAGAGCCCAGCATTGTTGAACCTTTTGGCAAATAAGGCAGATTAAAAAAATAAAAAATAATAAAAAAATCTATCCTGTGAAAGACTGGTACCTTCTTAAGAGCAATAAGGAGCTCTTTCTATTATGATTCTCTGCCCCATATAACATGGCATCAAATATTCCTCCACCTCGGGCCTCCAAAACAACCTTCCCATGTGTGTACCACATAGTTCACAATTTTGGACCCTTGCCTGGGATCTGTAAAACAGAATCACATCAGCAAGGCTTTCCAGATAGGGAATTAAATCTGTATTTTGCACATTAATACAATCACCAAGCTGTTGGCTCTTGTGGGAGCTAGCTTCTCACTCAGGTCTGTTATACGCAAGGTAGCATTTTACACAAGTGAGGGGAAAGGACCTCTAACTTGATGGCTACTACACACACTTTGAAACACAAGGCTAAGAGATTCCTACTTAATGTGTAGGTGACAAATAACTTTTGTAGGGATTATATAATTAATGATTCGACATAGCAGTTCTTTCTCATAAAGAAGAATTGTAATTTACAGCTCATTCTAGCCAGAACTGGATAAATAATTACATCTTTAGTTATCAGTACTACATTCTTTTTAGTTAGTTCTTCCTCCTGACAGTTCTGCCAAAATTACAAGTATGCAGTTGTTCCAATTAAATACATAAAACATGCACATTACCAATACATTTCTCTGGACAACTAAAATTGATAAAAATTCTCTCTGCTTTGAGGCTGTTCACTGCTGCCCGTATGTTGACGCACCTGAGAAGAAAAAACACACTGCAGCAGATCCAGGTGCATGGACATCTGTTACCTTCCCCTGCAAACAGGTGCTGGATGAAAATACCTCCTGTAGTGGGAGCAGCTTTCCACTACTTGGAGAAGTGTGTCCTAACAGACCAGGGAAGCCAGGCTCCAGCATTTCGCTGTTTCCCTGTTTCCTCCTACATTCCCTTTCCTTAAAACAGTTCTGTGGAAAGAAGTAAGCCAGAACAATGTCATACAGCTACAGATGCGTTTTGTATTCTACTGCATTGCAACACAGCTAATGTGCTGGCAAGAAGCCTCAGTCAACAGTGAACTTAAAGGGAATTTCTCTGTGAGAAATAATCCCTCTTACATAGACTCATTTCCTTTAGTTCAGCTTTACATAAAACCAGTAGTCTGAGGCTTGATGAAGATGTGGAAACGTAAATAATCTGGTATCATTTCCAACTAAGAAGCCTCACATACATGCGTTACAATGATGCCTTCTGAGAGATTACACTGAGCCATGGGAATCTTTGTGAGAACACAGTGATACATGACAAGAAGACCCTTGATTCACAGATTTCTCAGAAAGCTTAAAAGCACAGGATTTAAAAGACATTTCCAGAAGATAACCGCATCACAAAATGTGCTAACCACTAAGATTAATAATTAAAAAAAATACAGATAGATTCTATGCATCTAAAAAATAATAATGAGACAGACTATGGAACAGTCTCAGGAATTCTTTAGTTTTCAAACTAAAGTAATCTTACTCTTAAGGATAGAGAATAGAGTTCACTGCCCACTACAATACTATTGTATTCAAATAGAATTAACTGAGTTCCTATGAAGATTGTGGATTTGGCCCATTATGAAAGCAGAGGCTTAGAAGCATGAAAATTAACATCTATTAATCACCATTAGATGTTCTTTTATTGAACAGGTAAGGAACACTCCTCCCATTCTCACTTTTCATCTTCTCTGTGTGTGATAGTGCATCTTTGAAGGCTTGAAACCTGATTTTATTTCATTAGAAACTTTTTTTTAAGTTTCCAATTAAACTGGAAATTATTCTCTTAAAAACTGCTAGAGGAAGCAGTTGGAACTACATTATCCAGTACATAAAATGCTATTGGAAAATCTAGTCTTTTAACAACAGAGTAATTTAGTCAAATGGGCAAAAGCTACAGAGTGCATTCTGCAGTCAAAGAAATGGGCTGAATTAATTTTCTTCCAGGAGCTGAGAGGAGACAGAAAAAGGCCACAGGCAGATATTACACAAACACGTTCCAACACAAGAGGCACTTAGACATGCAAGATGCATATATTCTAGATAAATGAATAGTTTCTCTTAAGACATTTAATATTCTTTTCTTGCTTACTATTTCTAAAGTGCCTCAGTTGGTATCCATCACAAACTATCAAGCAAGTTCACTGTAATCCACTGTCCTGACCCCAGCACCACATGGGTGAAGAACTGATTAAGACCTTGCTAATCAGCCAAGAAGAATTTTGACCAGGGTGCAACCAAAACAGAGTATTAAGGGATTTTGAACTCCACCTGTTTAATAAGTTCTGATGAGTTTACAAATGTGATAGTGCTCCAGTATACAAAAGCTGCTTTGGTTAGTCTTCAAAGTTGCCATCACACCCTATTTGTTGTTTTGTAGTACAGATAGATAAAAATTAGCTGTCCAAATTCAAGGAAGAGTTGATCCAGTCAAGCAAGTTGGGAATAAGATGTGGCTCCTACTCATTAGGGCAGTGACTTCAGATACCATTCTAGTTCCTAATAAGGACAAAGTTCCCAGGAGAGAACTCAGTACATTTGTATGAGGGCCACAGCTGATGCTGCTCATGGTTACATGATGATGGGAATGAGTGTGAATTTATGTCTAGTATTGCTACGTGAAAACATTGTTCTTTTCAGACTACCTCTGGTAGCCAAGCTTACGTTGCTAACATCCATATAAAGCAGTTTGTAGACCTAGAAAGAAATGTTGTCATTTTAGTAAGACTTCCACGGGTGATGAATACATACAATTAGAGACTTCAGTGAGGAAACTGAGCACTTTTGTGCTAATGGATTTGTAGTACAGGTCCTTGTTTCTTATTGCTAAATGACTGTACTCATCCTTCTTGCTGCCCATTCTCATTTATTACTAAACTCAGAGTTTTTCAAAATTTTTAGAAGGATAAAGTTTTGTGACTACCAAGACCTTCTCTTTATTAACCAAAGTATAACACATCTATTTAATGGTTACTGAAAAAATCATTTCACTTTTGATCTTGGTCTTGGCATGCCAAGATTCTGAGCACTCAGCTCTTTCAGTTACACTTTGAGGGCTTTGCAATTTTTATTTATTATTATTATTATTATTGAGGAAGAAAACCCACATCCTAGGTGTTTACTCTTAAATAGACACTAAAAAGCAGCCAGCACAGAATCTCAAGGGTGCTTTAACCTGGTGTTATTGGATTTTCCCCACTTGGCAATAAAGTTGAAGACATTCCGAGGTCTAAAATAGAGACTTGGGTAATTATTTCAAAGGCTCATTAAAGCAGGCAACCACAAAGGACTGTTTTCCAGATACTTTCAAATTGCTTATCCAGCTCAGTATGGAGGAAATTATTAACCTCAGTAGCTTTTTCATCCTGCTGCCTGTAGTATGATTTTGAACTCTGGAAATAATCAAGTTTAATTGCCTTTCAGAAATATGTTTTGGCATTTGAACCGCTTCATTGCTTGAACTCTCTTCCGTATCCCACAGATGCTAGAATCAATTTGAGAATAATCCCTAGGAAAGTGCAGTTCAGATGAGACAGCTGCCGAGAGTGTAATCAACACATTTGGTCAAACATAACATGCATTACAAAATAGTAAGCAGAATGAAAAGTATTTCCTTGATCTAAGTTTTGATCAGTGCACCTTTAGAAAGCTGGAAAACCCAGATGATGACTTAAAAAAAAAAAATCCAATTTCAGAATAAAGGGGCAGTGCAGGAAAAACATTACACCACAACTCATGATGATAACCATTCAAGCAAGAAGTTATTTTCCCAAGAAGGGAGTTATCGGCTTTTTAGGTAATAAAGAATAGGTAAGTGCAGTTAGACTAGCTCTAACATGAGCTCATGTCAAGTCTTGCATTAGGATTTCTTGTTCCTTGATCTGCTCAAATTATGTTCAGAAAAACTTGCTCTGCCTTCATGCTTGAAAAACAAACCTTCTAGCTGCAGAGTAGTGCTGTTATTTTCCCATTGCACTGTACTGTTGCTGCATCTGAAGGAAGTTCTCCTGCCTGCTCCCAAGCAATCACTCCCAGTCCAGTACGAGTATTTAATGAGATAACTGTTACACAGGCTGGTTAAAAGCTATTAGCTGATATAAAAAAGAAGAGCTTTTTATACTTAAATCTATTTGTCTGCTTGGTTCACTGCATAGGTGATGGTATGATAATGAGGGTATGTATTAACACGAAGAAAAGAAGAAAAGACTGGACGTAGCCATGGCTGATTTGTAGTGAGGAGGAGAAGCAAACAGTAATGATGGTTTAAGGCAAAATGTTATACTTAAAAGGCCATTTAATTTAAGTAAAGGTAGCTTGAACCCATTTGGGGAAGTTGATGTGTCTCTTCAGTGAAGACACAAGTAAGTCACAGAGCGAACACCAAATCCAGGCAAGATTAGCCTGGAAATACAGAATGACTAGCAGCGTTGAAGGTACATTGAAACGACTTACGGACAAGAACCCTCCAGTACTTACAGATAAATACATACATAGATTTCTTTTCTAATAGGTGGGCTCCAGTTGAAATAAATTAAAGACTTAACACACACATGTTATGAAGCACACTACACAGTCTTCACCAATCCAGGTCACCAAGCCAGTCCCTGGCACAGTAGCTAAGCGAACTTTGTGGTGGGTGGATATCAGAGCTCACCCCAGGAGGGCCATGGATGAATAGTTAATCATGCAATTATATGTAGCCTCCAGAAGAACATCACAGCAAAAATAAAAAAAAAAAATCTTTCTTTGCCTCAAAAACACAAATGTTACCCTTCAGATTAATTCTACCTGCAAGAAAAACATTCCTTTATGATGAGCAAGTTGTACGTGCATTTGTATACCACTGAAATTGATAACTAGAGATGTAATTGTTTATCTGATTCTGGTTAGAATGAATTATGAGTTATAAGTCTTCATGATGAGACTTTTCTGAAAGAACCCAAAATATTATGAAAATTAATACCTAGCAGTAGGAGGTCTGAAATTATAGTTTTCACTTCACTGCTCACTGTGAAGAAATCACAACAGAAAAAATATCAAGAACTTTTGCTTTTACAATTGAGAGAAATACTAGTAAAGACTATTAAGACTCATTAAATTCATTCCTTTTTATAAGCAGTAGGCTCGTATATACCACACCACCCTTCAGTCAAAAAATTCATTGAAATTATCAGCTGTCCAAGGCCATATTGTCCAACACTGGTGTAAATATTAACTTTGTAGCTACAAACATTATGGTGAGGTTGCTAGAACTGAATTTTCAGCAGATTACACAAGTCAACTGATCTAAATGCACAATAACTCCAAGTAGTATGAACTGAACATCAGCATCTGTATACCACATCTTGAGTTGTGAAAACTTGTGTTTGCTATGACGTCTATAGTAAAAAAGGGTGCACTGTCCTTCATAAGTCAAGTGTACCCTGACATATCCGGAGAATAAAAATATCCCAAATTATCCCAAATTACCAGTGTTGTAAAACCATGCTTATTGCTATGCCTCAACAAATGACAGAGGAAATCACTTTCTTCTTGAGCACTCCTGACTATTTCATCAGCTTATCACTTTGCTCATGGGTTTATAGATACTGCATGGGGCTGAGTCAGCTGTGGCTTCACTGCTGATGTCAAGTATTACTCATGGTTTTTACTGAGATCACTGACAGAAGATTCTCTTATACATCACTAGCTTCTCCTCAACAAATAAGGCAATTAACAGTTCCCTAATTAGACCCCAACCCACAATGGATTCACAATTAGTGTTAATCAGAGGAAACTGGATACTGTCAGCTTGCTTGCTGAAGAGCAAAACCACCTCCGCATACTTGAGATTTAATGCAATGAACATTTCTAAGACTCTTATTATTACAAATATTACTATTATAGTCAAGAAAGTTACAGGACAATTATCATTTAAATAGTATAAAAATCAGGGAAAAACCAAGTAGCAGAATACTCCTAAGCAAGCCTTATTAGCAAGCTTTCATTTGAACTACTTCACATCTATTGTTCTTACTGAAATCTATAGATATGAAGGCACTCACAATTACTTTACTTTATAGACAGTGCACACAGTGCTCAAACAATCTGGAAGAAATATTTGTTCTGAGAGTTCTCCAACTTTCTTCCCTAACCACAGACAGTTCAGATTATTTGATTAAAAATCAAATAAATGGATGTAGTATTTCTGAATTTGATTCTATTTTTCCCTGTGACATTTTAAATGGGTCAGAACAAGTAATTCTAGCCTACGTGTCTTAGATTATTGCATCCACAGAACACCTGCCAGATGATACCAATGATATTCCAGCAACACACTACTCAGACATACATTAGACCTTAATTATGTTGTAGAGTCATAAACCAAGCCCCCTGCTCAGGCAAAAACAGAACTTGGTGAGCACTAAAAACACTTATTCTAATTTTGTATGATTTTTGTTTGCAATTGTCTCTCGAGCCATAGCTGAGAACAACTTGTGGGCAACTGAGTATAGTGCTGACTGAACTACGAAGTTTGTCAATAACTCATTTTTCCCTTATTTTTTTCTGCTAGTACTGATGGAAAAAGTACTCCTGGAAATAATAAGGCTGTGAAAGGCTTTTCCCTCAGTTCCCTCAAACCCTACCTACAAGCAGCTGTCTCAGTCCTAGAGACAGAAACATTCAGCAGGCAAACCACTTAGCTTTGCATACAGTCCTGTTGCAAGAGAAATGCAATCACAGCACAGTCATCACATAATCACATCGCTACCCGTGACGCATCACTATTCAGAGCTGCTGAGGAAGCCCAAAAGAAGTTTGGCAACACAGCAAACTTAGTACTTCCAGCATTACACAAAATTACTTATTACCAGGGTTCTTTGAGCCTTGCAACTTTCCCCTGCAGAGCTCCTGTTCCAAGCAAATGAGAGCAAATATAGCTCTTCACAACTATTTAATTTACTTGCTGTTAGGTTATAATGGCTTGCTAATAGCCCTTACCCTGGAAGTGATTAGCACATTGATTAGAAAGTAAGTAAGCTCAGTAATCATAAACATGGACCATAATGCTTAAAGGGAAAGAGGCGACTATTCCATAGACTGATAGAACACAGTCGCTCACCCACCCCAGCCTACAATACATTTTAATGGTTTCTGACTCGAATTGCGTGAATATACTTTTTGTCCTTCAAAGATTAAAAATCGGCTTGTATTCCCTCATGGTGTTTCTACATCTTAGATCGACAGGAAGATGTTTCTATACTACTATCATCCATTTAGGTACTGACAGAAAACAAAAGCACTAGCTAAATGGTTTTCCAGTATCTTTTCTCCTCTGTTGCTGAAACTTGGAAGATGTTTGTTTGGAGAATGAATGCTATCCATATAGTAGACTGGACAGCAGATGTTTTTAATGCATAGCTGCTATAAATAGCCATGATGAATGATTTTTAGGAGCTATTTTCCATATTTGTTCTTTGTAAATGTCATATATTTAGAGCTTTTCTTACCCAAAGATACATTTATTGTAGAAAAAAAATGTCTGAGTCAAACTTGACTTAGAATTTATCAGCAGCCAACAGATCTTTGGAGGGTGTTCAAGATCATAATAGAGAAAGCTGTCAAATTTGAAATAAATTATTTTATTAGTGGGAATTGGGAAGAACAGCAAAATTCTGCCAAATTCATGAAACATTACTATCCTCCAGTGGCTGACAAAAATATGTATTAATTCAGCTGAATATAACATTTCTGACTTTGTGAGAAGGTATATTGATCCCAATTACATACACTTATTTCATTAAAACTTTGGGGTTTGATCATATGATTAGCAATTCTTTGTAACTTTGTTGGTATCGTTATATCTACACTACATAGCATGTATTTGAATAAAACCTGGGCTTACAAGCCTTTGTACATTCAAGTCAGAAAACCCAGTCTTTGATCATACACTTCTGTGTAGCAATCAGAACCTGAAGTTATTGGTACATACATCAACTTGAAGTGAGGTCAATATATAAAGGTAGAATTTTCTATCTTATTTTCATATCTGATAATAAACCTTATGACAAGATGGATATTTGTAAGTAACTGTGCTACTGCAACTTCTGCTAGTGAGCTGGTTGCAGTACAGTCAGATTGAATGGTGCTGGAGAAGGCAATTCTACCCTTATCTCCATCACCTTATCCCAGCTCTGGGAGGTCGATTTTTTTTGTTAAAGAAATGCCAGTTTGACAGAATAATTCCTAAACACTTACTTAGGTATTCAGGTATATACAAAAAACATGTTATTTCCTAGATTGTCTAAGGACATGCTGTTTGTCCTTATACATGGAAGACTGAACATAAGGATGAGTGCAATGGTTCTGTTAACAGGACAGAGATTTGCAACCTTGGCTGTAAGCAGAAAGAAGCAAAAAAACAGCCATAAGTCTTGAATGTATTGGTCAGTCACTGCATGGACATCTAAAGCCAGATGAAGGAAATGAACACAGAAATTCAATGTTTAGCTGACTCTAATAATGCATCTGCTCATATCTCCAATATGTACAACATACTAAATGTTCACAGAAAAAAATAATTGCTTTTGAAGCAAATAGTGGTAAGAAACTTCTTCATTCACCACAGATCAAGAGATTAGCTACTCATAGAATCATTAAGGTTGGAAAAGACCTCTGGGATCATCTAGTCTAACTATCAGCCTATCCCCACCATGCCCACTAACTGATGTTCCTCACTTCTTTCACTTAAGTTTCCACTTGCTTCCTCTGCCTATAGTTTCACAGCACTTAGTACTTTGGTAGTTCCTCACTCTCTTGACTGTTTGGATTTATTTCCATTAGTACATGTACACTGCAGAGGTTCTCTTCTTCATAAACACAATTATTCTTGTCTTGCTCTTCCACAGTGCTAATATGAAGAAGATTTTTATAGTTGCTTTTAATTCTCTTAACCATTTATGAAACCATAGCAAAAAACTAATAATGGGATCTAGTCACTTATGCAACTGTGAGCCCAATTTTTGCACTCTTTCAAAATTAAGTTGCAAACCTAAATTACATCCATTGGTTTGTTTTGAGTCACCAACAATAGTATCAGAAATACTTTTGAATTGCTGGACATACAGCTGTGCATGTGCCAGCCTACATACTGCTGAATATATAGGTCACAGGTGCATGTATATATGCAGTCCTATTATGCAATGTGCTGTGCTCAGGAATTACTCCCAGAGCCTCCTTTGCCATACAGAGACATTACTGTTGCATTCCCTCTGCTATGTTCTACTTCCTGTAAGTCAGACCGTAGCACTTAGCTATTCATTTTTAACTGTGGGTGATGGGAACACAAGAGAGCACAGCATTACACTAGTGCAAATTGGAAGATGAGCACACAGCTGTGAACGTAGCCCATACTGACTGTGACTGTCTATTGAAAGTAAAGGTGCTCTAATTCTGTGCTATGTAACAAATGAAAAGCTTAGCAGTCTGATTTGCCCCTCAAGTGAGCCATCATTCAGTGATAAAACCAACAGATTTAGTTCAATAAAGTCATATATCAGAATTGACAGTAGTCATGCTTTCTGGATTCTTTATTTGTTCTCTGTGAAGAAATCTGCTGTCTTAAAGCCAGAGTTGCTTCATGGTATTAGAAAAATTGGCTGCTGAATCAATTTTTCATCTGTGAATTTACCTGATGTAATGGAAGTGTGGGCGCTTTTTATCTGTCACCACACTGACGTATATATAATCATTACTAAGAAAGCTTCTTGGTACCTCAGATTAAACTTTTCAAAACAGACAGGGAAAGCCACCAGCAGAAACCAGGCGATAAGTGGAGTGTTTGAACTGAAGCCGTGAATGCTGTCAGCAAACTGTTGCACGTTTGGTAAAGAGTCAGGACTGGAAACATTATTTGAAATCTCATTAAAAAAGCTGTAATTGCTTGTGAAACTGTCCCCAAGGGATTTCTCCCGGTGACACAAATGAAACACAATAGGAGGTAAATATTAAACCTAAGATCTAACTGGCCCATGGTGGTGCAACCTGAAATGGGACTGATGATGCCCTTACTACATTGCAATGATTTCACCCCAGTTCTGTGTTGGCAAACTAATTGTTTCTGCCCTTCAATTTAGACACTGCTATGAAGTATGAAGATGGATTAAAATGTTACGCTTTCTTCTGCTCATGGGTTTATTAATCCTTGACAAAACATCTGTGTCGTAGTCCACTCAGAAAGACTCTCTGATTTTGTGTATTGATAGAAGACAAAATAGGATGCTCTTATCTTCAGAAATTTAACAGACGATTTTGTACACTAAAGCAAAAAGTCACTAATATTCCAGTGCAATGTGCTGACAGGTTATTCCAGACTTTTCGATCTAAGAGTCAGTAGTTCAGAGACAGCCTAATTTCTGGTGGAAATAAACAGTTATTATGAAAAGGAAGAACAGGTTATAGCAGAAACTGAGACAGATATCTGATAGAGTGTAACATGAAAGAAAAAACAAGCCTGTTCCTTCCTCTCATGATATCTCTTTATTATACATATACATTTTGCTAATACTTGATGTAGAATTTTGCTCCATAAGACTAGAATAGATTGTCATACATTTATTTAGTCCATGGTAAGTCAAAACCTTGAGCAGACTCAGGGGAAAGGTCTTTCTATATAGCTGCCTGGTAACATGAGTGAACAGGATTTTGCAAAGTTGTCTCTACATTCTGAAGTTAAGCCATAAAATTTGTTTTGGTTTGTTTTTTTCCTTTAAAATGTTCCATTCACTGCTGAAGTTTGGCAGAAAATAAAATGCTCAAAATGACTTATGCTACAGGATTCAAAGGGGTCGTAAGGTGTCAGGGAGAGGAATCATCACCTTTGCGTACAGATTTCAAGGTAGACCATTGTGGAGAGTGTTTATGCAGAATGGCTTCATGAGAAAGGACATGAAGAGATTCCACTAGTTAAATTGTAAAATAATGAACGTGATTAAAGACAAAGACGGTCTATTCTAGGGCCGATCATGGGCTAGGCAGCTGAGAAGAAATCAGGATGTGAAAAGACAGGGTATGTAGCTAAAGACGAAATATGTATCTAGAGGCAAGGACGGCCTAAGGGAAAAGCAAGATGTGTAGCAAGGTGTAGACAGAGCTGCAAAGAAAAAGTATCCATAAGACTAACCACAAAGGTCAGATGAAGTAATGTCTAATTCACCAATCCTGAGCTTAACTTTTGCAATATGCATGAACTTATTACTGATTGTATAAATGAGATGCTGTAACACCTAATAAACGAGACTTGTTGACCATGATAGCATGAGACTTGTCTCCCGCGGTTACTTCCAACAGACCATATGATACGACTCGATTGTAATGCAAAAACCATGATCGTTCCTCTCCACTGACTTTGGGGGAGGTATCATATCTCAGTGTATGATTTACATGATGGATCGGGTCATTTGGTTCTACTGTAATACAAATAGCGGATGTTCTTCCACTGAATTTGAATAATACTTTCCCAAGGCTCTCTGCATTTCACAACCCTAGTGCATGTTAGTAAAGAAAAGTGGTTAAATAAGCCTCTTTATGTCTTTGGCAAGATATCCACATTTTAGTGGATTTGGGAAAAGAGAGAAAGAGATGTTAAAGTTTTGGCTCTACTTCATTAATTTGTTTTGCACATTTAAAGACCACCCTACATCCTGAATATCACTTCACAACCACAATTTCTGAGCTGGCATCTGCACTGCATGCTGCGAGAGATATAAGAAAACACTGCCTAGGTAGCAGGCTGTATGTCTACACTCCCTGAGTCCATGTCTGGAGGTACAGAGGCAGAACTAGATTCAGAGCTGCACTCTCAGCAGGTCACTGACATTTCTCTTTGTGGCTTGGCTCAGGATCCTGTCTTTCAGGTTTCCTTTGATTCATAAGGAGCCTGACTCACATCTGGCAGTGGTGGATCCAGTGTGCCATGAACACAAGTGTGTTGAACATGAAAAAGTACAGCACAGGCAGCTCACATCAGACTTGTATCAGAAGGACTACATACCCACAGCAGCTCCAGTGCTCTGTGCTCTGAGCTTTGGCACTGGAAGAGCTGATCTACAAGTGCTGAGCACATCCCAGGCACTACAGCCAGGTGCTTGAGACCTGCCTTGCTTGCTGTCTACTTTTGCTGTCGTTTCTAGACTCCTTTCTTGCATTAATTTCTTAAGAACTGGAATCTCTAGGAAGAGACCAAAGCAATGTGGAACCACTCACATTTCAGTTGGTCATGATTTGTCCAGACACAGAAAATTTCATCTCCTAAAATAGAATAATGTGTCCGGAATCAGCTGTACCCTTACTGTGGTCAGTGATGATCCGTGATGGAGGAATGTGGTCTGCACTGAGTGGTCTGCACAGCAGACAGCGGTCTAGACTGCTCAGCAAGGAGCCTTGGAGCCTTCAGAAGAACTCCTGAAACCAGATCCATGACCACAAATCCTGCTAAGGAACGAATATGTGCTGGAGCCGTGAGAGAATACTTTGTTTATACAGAAAGGAGAAGAGGGACTGCAGCAGGTCTACTTCTTCAAGATGTTCTGTAAAGCTAGTGAGGTATATACCCCAGTCTGAGCTGGGGTATATACCCAGCTACACACCTGAACCTGATTCTCCCCTACAGTTCTGAACAGAAATGCTAGGAAGACCAAGCACATGCACAAGATCCCTCTGCTCCACCTTCCAGTCTGCTCCCAGCCAGTGCTCAGAAATGGCTGGGAATATGTAGGTGATCTTCTCAGTGAATATGCATGTGACTGCAGAAGCCATGTAAATGATGCTCTTATGTGGGCACTAAGGATAGTTCTGGAGCTGGCATTATGCAGAATGAGAGCTAAAAGGTTGTTGCTGGGTTTGGCTATTTAAAGAACCTGCTGTGTAAATGCATACAAAGTCCTTCAGGCTGCAGTGTTCTATTCAGAAAATCTCTGGAGCACCTCAAAATGAAAGTGTATGTTCAACTTCTGAGATTACAGGCTAGTTTCCATAACCGAATGCCAGGATATCTTGATCTTAGAATATTTCATTCTAGGTAATGTCAACTACCCCAAAGCATATTTTGCTATGAGAAGACATTAAGGTAGTCAAACTAAGCATTAACAAAATTTGTCTACGCTAGAATATATTGGTTGAATTTTGGTGTGAAATTATGCGTTTGACAGATGCTAAAACAGAGTGCTCTAGGGAAATACAATAAATGTCAGCAGAAGATCATGAAGATAGATAACACTATTACTAAAGCATAGACTTTAAATATGCTCGTAATGCAACACTTAAATGACAGCTTTATTGAATAAGAGCATTTATTTTTAATAGATGAGATTATCCTAATAATCTTATCTAAAGGAAAATGTTCCTTATAAATGAAGACAAAATTCAGACATGCACACACACATTTTTTTCCCATCAGTGGAGTATATGGTCTCAGTTTTCCTGTAGTAAATGAATGCTTGCACTTTGAGTTTTCAATGAAGGTGCAATTAAAAGAATGATCATGTAGGACATGGATTCAACTCAAGAGCATCATTCTGAGCAGAGATAGTTGTGTATGTTATCTCCAGACTTCTAAATAATTCAGAGGGAAGTTATTCTGTGTAAATCAACCTGATGCTCTCCCCTCTTCTGGCATCTCAGGGAAGAGATGTGGGTGAGAAGGTTCAATTGAATCATTAGATTTTCTCAGTAAAAGGTCTCAGAAATACCAAATGGTCTTTGCTTGGCTATGCAGAAACAGACAGCAATTGTTTAAGATCATCTTAGCAGTAGGGAACAAAATCGTAACTGCTAGGGTGGATAAGCTGAAAAAAGCCTCCTCAGCAACACATAAAAGGTAAAGAAAATGTGCTGGATAAGATCACAGCTTGATTTGCCACAAGTCAAACAGCAGGATACAGCAGGATACAGCAGGATACAGCAGGATACAGCAGGATACAGCAGGATACAGCGGGCCAAGGCCAACTCTGAGAAGAAAAATATATGGGCAGCCTAGAAGGCTTTGAGCCATAAGCCAGGACACAATCCATGACAGCACTAATGGTGGGCCCTGAAGCAGGGAGCAGCTTGCCCTGGGGCATGAGCTGTTGGACCTGGAGACATCCACAAAAAGGTGCAGACATGGTGGGTTTGAACTGTGGGTAAAGGGCGTAGAACCTTTCTATCCTGTAGGCAGCCCTGCAGACCTTTAGCCTAACATGATCCATGAGGGGAAAAAAGATTCTGGTTATAGTTCTTCATGGTGTACCACCAAGCATGATCTATGTTTCATTCTAACTAGATCTACAGAAAGCCATGAGAAGAACCTACCACTTTCAGCTCTTAAATAAAGCCTTTCTACACAGAAATTAACCTTTCTATGCAGTAATTAAGGTTCCTTTGTGCACTTTAGTTACTGCAATATTGATTCCATGCCATAAAAAGTATTAAAAAATTGCCACTGACTTCATTAAAAGCTACATCATGCTCTGAAATTTTCAGTAAATTAAGAGTTTGGGTTCTTTTTTTCATTAGAAATGCATATTCATCTTTGTGGATTACAATGTTGTATTCTCTTCCCAGTTGATACACTGCATCTGTTAATATATATGTTGATGATGTGATTATAAAAATTATCCAGTAGTAGCTCTTGTGGCATAACATAAATCAATGCAGAAATCCACATGCAGCTCCAAAGGAAACATCACAGCGCAGGAGGGCTCATCGTCCATTCGCACCTGTCACGGTTTGAACTAAAAATCCACCTGCGTCCGTGACAGGGGGCCGTGGGCCCCGGAGGGGCCCTAGGCCGAAAAGAAAAAGTTAATTAGGAAAAGAAAACAGCGGCAACGATCTAAGGAGGCACACTTATTTACTAAATACTATATCGAAATACAGGATAACACAATATAATACAATATAATTGAAAATTGAGCTAACGAATCAAGCAAAATAGGAGAGAGAATGAGTCCCGTAACCGAGAGGCCTACTGTAAATCTAGGCGAACGGCTGAAGGCTCCCACACACTCCCCTGAACGCCAGAACTCGAAAGACGTCAGTCTGTTCTGCGACAGAGTTAATATAGAGTCCAGGTCCCGTGACCTATCGTGTTGTTCCCTGGGAGATGTAGTCTTCTTCTGATAAGTTGCAGATTCAGTAAAATTATTCATGCTTTATATGATGTTATGATGTGGAATACTGATAGCAAAAATTACAAAATTATTAAACCATGACATTCCACCCCTTATTCTACATCATTACATTATATTTATACATACATACACACTCATATGTATAATTGTGAATAATCAGCAACCTTATTTTTTCTCAACAATCTATATTTATTCCATACAAATCCCTAAGTTGAGAACAAAACTCTATAACCTAATTTACTATTTATTAATTTTGAGAAAATGGCAAAACTGCCAGAAAAAGGAAAACATGTCAGCGGTAGAGGGGAAAGGCAGCGCTGGTAGGGCGTCCCCCACATCAAGGTGCACTCATCCTTTCCCAGCCACCACAGCAGATTTCCTTTTGACTTATACTTCTTTCCATGTGTGCTCTACACATGCATGGCCAGTGCAGGATATAGAGCCCAGATGGAAAACTTGCTTACAGAATGCCTAATTAAGGTATATAGAGAAAAGTGTTTCCTTAACATTGATCCACTCTATCTTAAGTCCTATACCTAATTGAACTATTCTGTAACCAATTGAAATATTTTCTGAGACTCTACCTATATATCTACAGGAAAATCATTGGCTGCACTCCCCCAACATCAAATTCCCTTGTGGTACACATTGAACATTCCCATTTTTGTCCATCACCCACCATGTGCACCCAGGTCCCTGGGCAAAGACAGTACCCCGGAGAGGTTTGCCCTTTCCAGACGCTGGAAGGACCCAAACTGTTTTTCCCAACACACTCTTTATGTGTACTACAGGAACCTTATCTCCCTCCACGGTACGTAGGGAGCTGGATTGGTTAGGACCATTGCGATTACTAGATCCTCGAGTGTTGACCAACCAGGTGGCTTCTGCTAAATGGTTCTCCCAATTTTTATACGTTCCGCCACCCATTGCTTTCAACATAGTTTTCAATAACCCATTGAATCGTTCAATCTTACCAGAAGCTGGTGCATGATAGGGAATATGGTAAATCCACTCAATGCCATGATTTTTGGCCCAAGTGGTTACAAGGGAATTTTTAAAATGGGTCCCATTATCTGATTCAATTCTTTCCGGAGTGCCATGCCGCCACAGGATTTGCTTTTCCAACCCTAATATGGTGTTTCGGGCGGTAGCATGGGGTACTGCGTATGTTTCGAGCCACCCAGTGGTTGCCTCCACCATGGTGAGTACATAACGCTTACCATTGCGAGATCGTGGCAAGGTGATATAATCAACCTGCCATGCCTCTCCATATTTATACTTTTGCCATCGCCCTTCCCCCCAAATAGGTTTCATCCTCTTGGCTTGTTTAATTATGGCGCATGTTTCACAATCATGAATAACTTGAGCAATAGCGTCCATAGTTAAGTCCACCCCTCGGTCTCTGGCCCACTTATATGTTGCATCCCTTCCTTGATGACCTGAAGTCTCATGGGCCCACCGAGCTAGGAATAATTCACCCTTGTTCTGCCAGTCCAAGTCTATTTGAGCCACCTCAATTTTGGCAGCTCGATCAACCTGATGGTTATTTTTATGTTCTTCAGTAGCCTTACTTTTAGGCACATGAGCATCTACATGGCGCACCTTTACAACAATGTTCCTTATTCGGGCAGCAATGTCTTTCCATAGTTCAGCAGCCCAAACAGGTTTACCCTTTCGTTGCCAATTATCATTTTCCCACTGTTGCAACCACCCCCATAAGGCATTTGCCACCATCCATGAATCAGTATAAAGATGAAGCATTGGCCACCTCTCCCGTTCAGCCACATCTAAAGCCAGCTGAACAGCCTTTACCTCTGCGAATTGACTTGATTCTCCTTTACCTTCAGTGGCCTCTGCAACTTGTCGTGTGGGGCTCCATACAGCAGCTTTCCATCTGCGATGCTTCCCAACAATACGACATGATCCGTCTGTGAATAGGGCAAATTTCTTTTCGTTTTCTGGTAGCTCATTGTATGGTGGTGCCTCTTTAGCACGTGATACCTCTTCTGTAGGTGGTATTTCAATTTTTTTACTCTCAGGCCAGTCCATGATCACTTCTAGAATTCCAGGACGGCTGAGTTTTCCCATTCGAGCTCGTTGAGTAATTAATGAAATCCACTTACTCCAAGTGGCATCAGTAGCATGATGGGTGGAGGGAACCTGTCCTTTAAACATCCAGTTTATTACTGGCAAGCGAGGTGCTAGAAGAAGCTGAACCTCTGTCCCAACTACTTCAGAAGCAGCCCGAACCCCCTCATACACGGCTAAGATCTCCTTCTCAGTTGGAGTGTAGCGCTCCTCAGACCCTTTATATGCTCGACTCCAAAATCCTAGGGGTCGGCCTCGGGTCTCTCCTGAGGCTCTTTGCCACAAACTCCAGGTGGGACCTTTCTCTCCAGCAGCAGTGTAGAGGATGTTCTTCACATCCTGTCCCGTCCGTACTGGCCCCAAGGCCACGGCACGGGCTATTTCTTGTTTTATCTGCTCAAAAGCCTGCTGCTGCTCAGGACCCCATGAGAAATTATTCTTCTTCCGTGTTACCTGATAGAGAGGGCTCACTATGTGGCTGTAGTTTGGGACATGCATTCTCCAAAAGCCCACTACTCCCAGAAAAGATTGGGTCTCTGTTTTATTTGTGGGCGGAGACATAGCAGTGATTTTGTCAATCACATCTGCTGGGATGTGACGACGTCCATCTTGCCATTTTATGCCTAAGAACTGGATTTCCTGGGCAGGCCCCTTCACCTTGCTGCGCTTAATGGCAAAACCAGCTTTCAAAAGAATTTGGATTATCTGTTTCCCTTTCTTGGAAACCTCTGCTGCTGTATGGCCCCACACTACAATGTCATCAATATACTGCAAGTGTTCAGGAGCATTACCCTGTTCCAAAACAGCTTGGATCAATCCATGGCAAATTGTTGGGCTGTGCTTCCACCCCTGGGGTAAACGGTTCCAGGTATACTGGATACCTCTCCAGGTAAAAGCAAACTGTGGCCTACATTTTGCAGCCAATGGGATGGAAAAGAAGGCATTAGCAATATCAATAGTGGCATACCACCTAGCTTCTTTTGACTCCAATTCATACTGGAGTTCTAGCATGTCTGGTACAGCAGCACTTAATGGAGGTGTAACTTCATTCAGGCCACGGTAATCTACCGTCAGCCTCCATTCCCCACTGGTTTTACGCACTGGCCATATGGGGCTGTTAAAAGGCGAGTGCGTTTTGCTAATCACTCCCTGATTTTCTAATTGGCGAATTAGCTTTTGAATGGGGAGCAATGAGTCCCTATTGGTGCGGTACTGCCGTCTGTGAACCACTCTGGTGGCAATTGGTACCTCTTGGTCTTTTACCTGGAGCAACCCCACAGCAGAAGGATCATCTGACAGACCAGGTAAAGTTGACAGCTGCTTAACACCATTTGTGTTTACAGCAGCTATCCCAAAGGCCCATCGATACCCCTTGGGATCCTTGAAATATCCCATCCTAAGGTAATCGATTCCCAGTATACATGGAGCCTCTGGACCAGTCACAATAGGGTGTCTCTGCCAGTTTTTACCAGTGAGGCTTATTTCGGCCTCCAACATAGTCAATTCTTGGGAACCCCCAGTCACTCCATGGATATATATTGGTTGTGTCCCTTGGTGACTTGAGGGCATTAGGGTGCATTGTGCACCAGTGTCCACCAAGGCTTTATATTTCTGTGGTTGAGATGTGCCAGGCCACTTAATCCACACATTCCAGTATACTCTGTTGTCCCTTTCCCCCCCCTGGCTGGGGGCAGGGCCCCTCTATTGTTTACCTCGTTGACTTGCAGCAACTGGAACTCTCCCCTTCTTGGAAGAGTTCACCTTGGTAGTTGTTTCACCTTGTAATTCTTTCACTCGTGCCTGAAGTGCAGAAGTGGATGAATTACACCACTTCTTCATGTCCTCCCCATGACTACAGAGGAAAAGCAACAAGGCAAGACGTGTAGTCTCATTGTTGATTCGAGGTGACTTATCGTTGTCATTTGCTTGAATACGAGGACGTCTCTTTTTTATGGTTGAGATTTTCGATGATACAGGTCGAGAGGAACTCATGTTGTTTAGCTCTCTCGATAGGCGATCGTGGAAATCCTGGTTTCCATCATCTGGTACCACCGTGGATTCATCTACATCAGGCACATTAGCCAATTGGTCAATAATATCACTTTGTGTTTCCTCCACTTTGTCTAACCTTTCCACTATTTTTTTTCCCATTTGGACAATGGCTGAAGTATAAAGCTTAACTTCTGTAGCGCTTATAAATAATTCAAGCTCCTGAAGTCTGCTAATTAGCTCATTTACAGGGGGCTTTCTTTCCCCTTTGCCATATACCAATGCAAGTGCACTGGCATGCTTTTCTGGAGCTGCCTTTGTAAAGTCACGCCACATTTGTCGTGGAACGTGGACTGCTTCAGGATCATGTAATTGGTTTGGATTGTTACGATTGAACTGGGGGCTGTAGAGCATTTCCACCAGAGCCCTTTCTCTCAAAAATTGGATACCTTTCTCCATATCAGTCCATTTCTTTTTCTCAGGCTCCAAGTCCCGTTTAAAGGGGAATCTATCTCTTACCGCTATCAACATCCGCTTCCAGAGGGTGTAGGACCGATTTTGGCATGTGCCTATACCTCTGTCCACACGTGAGTCCCTGGAAATGCTACCCAGTTGGCGAGCTTCACTGCCATCGAGCCACGCACTGTTGGCACCATTGTCCCAGCAGCGAAGTAACCAAGTGACCATATTTTCTTTTGGCTGACATGTGAAATCCTTTCTCAGATCTCGAATTTCACTCAGTTTAAAAGATCGATCAATAATGGTCGTAATACTTTGCTCACCTTTTGCTCTATCAAGAGTCTCAGGTGTTAATGTTGGCAGCTGTGTTGATGAGGCTGCCCCATCTATAAGTTTGGACTCGAGAAATTCTCGTAAAGAAAATCTAGCTTTTGGCTCCTCGTCTGACTCTGACCCTGACTCTGACGCTTGTGTTATTTCCTCCAGGCGACCTTCCTCCTTTTTCCTCTCTCCTAACTTTCTCTCTCCTAACTTTCTCTGCTCCTCTGACTTCTTCTCCTCCTCTAACATCTTCTTATACTGCTCTAACAACCTCTGCTCCGCCGACTTCCTCTGGTCTTCTGACTCCTCCTGCTCTCCTGAGTCCCCCTGACCTCCTGAGTCCCCCTGCTCTCCTGAATCCCCCTGCTCTCCTGAGTCCTGCTCTCCTAACTCCCTCCGCTCTTCTAACTCCTTCTGCATTTTCTCTATCTGAGTTGAAACTCGTTTTGTTTTTCGCCCTCTTACAGGGGCAACCAACATTGTATCTGGTGCCCCCGGTGGTTGGTTAAGTTGGAGTACATACGGTTCAGACTTGAGGGTGTCGCATTCTGCCCTAAGGACGTTATAACTAGACTGGAGGGCGTCGTGCTCAGACTGGAGAGCGATGTGCTTACACAGGAGGGCGCTGTGCTCGGACTGGAGAGTGTCGTGCTCAGACTGGAGAGCGTTGTGCTTACACAGGAGGGCGCTGTGCTCGGACTGGAGAGTGTCGTGCTCAGACTGGAGAGCGTTGTGCTTACACAGGAGGGCGCTGCGCGCTGCCCGGAGATTGTCGTACCCGGACTGGAGGTCTTTGTGTTCAGACTGGAGAGCGTCGTAGTCAGACAGGAGCTCGTCGTACAAAGACCGGAGGGTGCTGCGATTGGCTTTGAGGGCGTTGTAGTCGGCCATGAGGTCAGTGTACAACGAGTCAATAGAGTCATGTTTGAACTGGAGATCGACGCACTCAGATTGGAGGGCATCGTGTTTGGACTGGAGAGTGTCATACTCGGACCGGAGGGCGCTGTGCTCGGACTGGAGAGTGTCGTGCTCGGACCGGAGGGCATCGCGCTCAGTCTGGAGAGTGTTGAGCTCGGACTGGAGGGTGTCACAGTTGGATTGGAAGGCATCATGCTTGGCCTGAAGGGTGCCGCACTCAGACTGGACGGCGTCATACTTGGACTGGAGAGTGTTGTGCTCGGTCTGGAGGGCATTAAGCTCGGTCCGGAGGGCATCGCGCTCAGTCTGGAGAGTGTTGTACTCGGACCGGAGGGCGCTGTGCTCGGACTGGAGAGTGTCACAGTTGGATTGGAAGGCATCATGCTTGGCCTGAAGGGTGCCGCACTCAGACTGGACGGCGTCATACTTGGACTGGAGAGTGTTGTGCTCGGTCTGGAGGGCATTGTGCTCGGTCCGGAGGGCATCGCGCTCAGTCTGGAGAGTGTTGTACTCGGACCGGAGGGCACCGTGCTCGGACTGGAGAGTGTCGTGCTCGGACCGGAGGGCGCTGTGCTCGGACTGGAGGGTGTTGAGTTGGGATTGCAGGGAGCTTTTCTCATCCCAAAGTTTTTCTGCGTCAGCTCTAAGACTCTCTTTCTCGGCCCTGAGACTCTCTCTCTCAGCTTCAAAAACTTCCCTCTCAGGAATGGTATTGACTAAGGCCCAATAAGCATTAGCTAGGCCCAAAATCATTTGTGCCTCCTGAGATCTGCCTGAGCCACAACATTCCTGCCTCAAATATGCAATCAAACTCTCAGGATTCTTCAAGTGTTCAGGAGTGAAGCTCCATAACACTGAAGATGTCTGTCCTTTGAGAATCTCTTCAATTCCCTGCCACTCAGTATTCTCTGGTTCTAGGGAAGACTTCCTCCGGATGTTATAAATCCAGATACTGAGTGAGATTATTACAATAATCAACAGTAAGTTCAGGGAGATTAAGAGTGTGGCCCACTGATCATTCAAAAACTGCATAAAGGATTCATAGAAAGAAAGAGGAGCACGCTTAAAAATCACCATTTCTGTATAATTAGTTGCATTAGTTGCTCCCTCTGGAGCTGTATACAGATACGAAGTGAGCATTGCTAACCATGCTTTCAATCCATTATACAATTGTATAGCTCCATAAGAAAAAGTGGTTAGCTTAAACATGGCCCAATATGTTTGGAGCGTCTCAAAAAAGGAACCAATGGCACACAGTCCCTGGTAAAACAAATTTAGTAGAGAAAACATTTTTTTTTTTCCCTCCAATAGAGAGAAAAAAAGTGAAAGAAAACAAAGCTCAGCAGTGTTTATAAAATATACCGGAGTATTGGCAGTCCGCCTGGACTTTCAAGGTCAAGCTCGCAGGTGCAGAATCGCAAACACGAGATAGCTCCTTAACAGGGAAAAAAACTCGTAGCTCTGTTAAAAGCTAAAAGAGCAACAGAAGAAAAACACAGAAAAAACAGCAACTCAATTTGCCCGCATTCTCCACCAAAATCTGTCACGGTTTGAACTAAAAATCCACCTGCGTCCGTGACAGGGGGCCGTGGGCCCCGGAGGGGCCCTAGGCCGAAAAGAAAAAGTTAATTAGGAAAAGAAAACAGCGGCAACGATCTAAGGAGGCACACTTATTTACTAAATACTATATCGAAATACAGGATAACACAATATAATACAATATAATTGAAAATTGAGCTAACGAATCAAGCAAAATAGGAGAGAGAATGAGTCCCGTAACCGAGAGGCCTACTGTAAATCTAGGCGAACGGCTGAAGGCTCCCACACACTCCCCTGAACGCCAGAACTCGAAAGACGTCAGTCTGTTCTGCGACAGAGTTAATATAGAGTCCAGGTCCCGTGACCTATCGTGTTGTTCCCTGGGAGATGTAGTCTTCTTCTGATAAGTTGCAGATTCAGTAAAATTATTCATGCTTTATATGATGTTATGATGTGGAATACTGATAGCAAAAATTACAAAATTATTAAACCATGACAGCACCATGCTCCAGTGCAGGCAATCAGCCCCGTTGCTGCGCTCTTTGCAACACTGGAAGAAAATAAACCTTATAAAGGTGTTTTGAATGGATAATTTAATTGAGATGGTCTTTCTGGACAACAAGGGACTTGCAAGAGCTTTTGTGGATTGATGTTCAGTCATTACTTTCCCTAATTAGTCATCAAACTCATCGTTTTGTGCATGATTTGTTGGCCTGTCGGGAAACTAAGAAAGAACTAAAGATGCCAACTCATTTGTCTTCAGAAGTGTGCTGCAGGAAAATGCTCTGCCCAGATACATGTCTGCAAAGCAGCTCTCCTCTCCCTGAAATTCACTGCGCTTAAAGTCTCTCTTTTTAATGAATTCTCTGCTTTGACTGGTAAAAACCTTTCCTATGTGTCTGAAAGGTCAAAACAAACAGAACTCAAATAATCAAATTATCACTTAATTGCACCTTATGAAGCATTGGAACTGGGTGCTCCAGTCATCCCATACATTTGTTTTACTGAAATGAAAAATATTACTTCCACTTCCACTTCTTATTTTAAACATATTAGCACTCCTCTTTAGACATTACTGTTATTAATGCTCAGGCTACTGCAACGGCTCTGAATTCTTATCACTCATTCAGCTGATATTATTACCCCGTCAATGCTGACATCAGAAACGGTACCTTAATATGAGAGAAAGAAGTCATGACTGGAATTATTCATAGATTACACAGCACACACTCGGGAGATAAAGAATCAGAGAAGCCAGGTTGTTGTTTTTTTAATAAAAATTTATGGCTTGATCCAAAGTCAATACAAAAATTCTCCATGACTTCAGTAAATGTTGATTCCAGCTCTTTGTAATGAAATTTAGGAGGGACACCATCAGTTGGGCCCATAGACCTTCCTTCTCTACACTGATGCAATTTAACAGCACTGACAAGAAATCTATAAAAATACAGCAGAGGTGTGTGGGAGTGTTCGCCACAGAATCAAGCAAGAGATGGAGCAGTCTATGCCACTAAAAAGTAATGAAAGAAAAGAATGAGAAGAATCACAGTATTTAGCAGCAGCAATTAAGTAAATAATACCTATTTTAAATGTTATTATCCACAAGCAAAGATAAAGCTCAATACATCCCAAACATTGCTAATATCTAAATGAGGAGAAAGAAGCCTTCACTGTGAGTAAGAAAACTGGGTCATGAAAGTGAAAAAGACTGCATGTTCTTTCTTCAGACATCCTCTTCATTTATAGACACTTTCTGCTAATGCTGTTTAATCTGCTGCTTCTCAGCTGCTGTGTCACTGCTGAAGTGTCCAAATTGCCCCCTCCCCGAGGACTCCCTGAGGATAGATAACCTTTTGCTATGACTGGGAACTGGAAGGCCGCTATAAGTTCCCCCCCCGAAGCCTTCTCTTCTCCAGGCTGAAGAGCCCCCTCTCTCTCAGCCTGTCCCTATAGGGCAGGTGCTCCAGCCCTCTGATGATCTTTGTGGCCCTTATCTGGAACTGCTCCAACAGCTCCATGTCCTTCTTGTGCTGGAGGCCCCAGAACTGGATGCTTGTACCAGAAATAAGTTGTCATTGTTGATGGAAACGCATTAAGACCTGAAATAGCCTCAGTTCTTTTTGACAGTATTTAATAAAATGTTGAATCACTGTGATGGGTGAAACTGAGAGGTTTGTCTGTACTTGCAGTGACTTACTAATGCGCTCATAATTAAAGAATATCAATAATGAATGTAGGAACTACTCTGCTTGTGGCTTACATGATTAATTCTGTGCTTGACGGTCTAGATATCAACAAACAGCAGCTATGATCAGCCTCCTACAAACATGTACGGTCTTAAGGATGGCATGAAGGCCCTGCCAGGCAGGGGGGTTGGAACTTCATGATCCTTGAGGTCCCTTCCAACCCAGGTCATTCTATGATTCTATGGTTTTACATAGCATCTTCTTGTCTTCTTGACTGCAGTACTTGGAGAGTACAACCAGGAAGAATAATACTGATGACATGCTAAGTTCATTGTTAGTGTTATGGGAGGAGGCACCTGACTGACCAGACTGACTTACTTTAACAGAAGCATTTTGAGGGTTCTTAATTGCTAAATGGCATTACAATAAATCAGGACAATAAGTAAAAAGGATACAGATGAAAGATGCTGAAAGTTGTCCTTTATTCCTTTTTGCAGGCACCGAATATTAATTATTTTGCGATCTAGTCTAGTTTCTACATAGTTAGTGCAATCATTTTATTCAGAAATGTCTCATCAGCTGTTAGTTAATTGTGCAATGGATCAAACTTCAACTACTTTATTTAAAAAAAACAGTAATAATTGCAGCTTACCACTTAAGAAAACAGTGATTGAAGTATTTGGCACTAACAAAATGCTGTATCAGCTTTTCAGCGCTCAGATGATGAGTGTAACTTGCTAGGTTGTTTTCACAGCCTGTCAGTGTTGAAAGTAGAGCGTTAATCATGCTGACTGTGAAAACCTGTTTATCAAACATGTAAGAACAATGTCAATCCAGTTAGTAATTAACCAATTCACTGATAACACAGCCATTATTATTACCACACTAATAAGATTCCTTAGCTGAACTTTTTTTTGTTGCCTTTGATTAAAAAAGCGTGTTGATCAGGCATCTCAAAACCACTGTGGCTTCAGGGCCCTGGGCAACCTGATCTAGTAAGGGTGTATGTTTGGTGGCCCTGCCAGGCAGGGGGGTTGGAACTACATGATCCTTGAGGTCCCTTCCAACCCAGGTCATTCTGTGATTCTTGCTGAGGGGATGCTAAGATCAGCCATAGCCACAAAACAAGCAGAAGAAACTATCATAGAATCAATGAAGGCTGGGAAAGACCTCTAAGATCACCTCAAGCCACACTCAGTGCCCACTGACCCTCGGTGCCACAGCCATAAGGTCTCTGCACACACCTCCAGGGACGGTGACTGCACCACTTCATGAGCACATGAAAACTGTATTTCCTCAGTGCACTAAAGGGAACATTTATCACCTCGGTACCGCTTCCACGCTTGCAGTGAAGCCCTGAATTGCTGTCTATGAACGTCACACAGCTCAGCTAAGGGCCTACACTTCCCATCGGCCCCTATACGCCGTAGCTCCCAGCGGGCCGCGCGGCGCAGCGCTGTCGTGGCGCTGCCGGTGAATGGGGCGGCTGGCGGAGCGGCGGGCGGGCTGAGCTCGGGCTGAGCTCGGCTCTTGCTTCCTCTGGTACCACCGCCCCGCTCCTCACCCTCCTCCTGCCCGCCCTCCCTCGGCAGCTCCGGGCACGGCCATGCGGCGAGCGGGGCTGGGTAAGAGCCGTCCTGCGTGGGGGGGGGCGAGAGGCCTGTGGGCCGTGGCGCTGCGCGGTGTCATCAGACTGATGCGATACGAGCGTGGGTCGGGGGTTGGGTGGGAAGGGCGTCTTGTTTTTATTCGTGTTTTATTTAATTGCGGATGTTCTGTATGTTTTCCTGCTATGTTTGAGGCTTTTGCTTTGAGAAGGCTTCCACTTTCGGTTTACCACTGATAAGAGTGGTGGAAAGGATGGGGTCTCTGCTGGGTGTGCTCAGAGAGCCAGGTCTGGCCCTTCACCTCGCAGCCACGTTGATGACTAGAAGGGAACTTTGACCTCGTGTGTTGCTTTCTGGGACCTGGAAGTGCTGTCGTGTCCCTGTACAGCATCCCCTCTGTGGAGAGGGGGTGGCTGAGAGCCTCATCCTGAGAGTGAACACCTCCATTGAATCACCAGGCTGAGGAATGCCTTGTGGCCAACCCAGGCATGGTTGTAGAGCTACCCGAGCTTTATTTCTCCATTTCTTGTTTGTGGCGTGCAATAGTGTTTCTACAAAGTAAAACCAAACCTTAGATATGCTCCTTAATAAATCAACAGAGGTGTGCTGGGATGTTGGTTGAGAAAAGGTGGGCATTGGTAGTACTCAGGTCTTCAAATCTTGCTTTATTTTTCTTTGCTGGAGGAGCAAAACCTGAAAAGTCAGAAGGATCTTGAGGCCCCACAGCTGACTCTTGTGAACCAGAGCTGAAGGCCCTGCTCCTTATATTGCTTATCATAGAGTGGCTTGGTTTGGAAGAGACCTCCAAGCCTGTCTCGTTCCAATGCCCTGTAATGGGCAGGGTTGCCAGCCACTAGATCAGTCTGCCCAGAACTCCATCCAACCCTGGCCCTGAACACCACAAGGGATGAAGTACCCACAGCTTATCTGAGGAACCTCATCGCTCTATGAGTAAAGAACTTCTTCCTGATGTATAACCATAACATCCCCTCTTTTAGTTGAAAACCATTCCTTCTTGTCCTATCACTATCTACCAGTAGGAAAAGTTTTCACTCCTGTTTATAAGCTGCCTTTAAGTACTGGAAGGTCACTATCAAGTCTCCCCACAGCCTTCTCTTCTCCAGGCTGAACAAGCCTGGCTCCCTCAGCCTGTCTTCACAGGAGTGGTGCTCCCTGCCCTCTGATATTTCTGTGTCCCACCTCTGGACTGTTTGAAACATTCCACATCTTCTCTGAAGCAGGAGCCCCAGGCCTAGATGCAGCTCTCCAAATGGAGCCTTAGGAAGGCAAAGTAAAAACAATCACCTCCCTTACCCTGCTGGCCAACCTTCTTTTAATGCTTTTAAAGGAGTGAGGGGATGGGTTGCTAAGGAAGGAACACAGCTGGAGCTGGCCTTTGCTTGGCAAAGCTCTTACAATCAGTGCTGTAAGGGGCATCCAGAAGGTACTTCTTAAAACACCTGCTGAAAGGTTGAAGAGATGATTTAGATATCTCTTAGGACCCTTATCAGTGAAATTTGCTGATATTTATCTTGGTGTGTTGGCTGTCAATCCAGCCTTTTTATTTCATGGGCTGGAAGTACAAACTGCCCATCAGTATGTTTACTTCTGTCTCCAGCTACCTAGTACCTCCTGTTTAGCCTGAGATGATATTATGGTTATGTCTATGGGCACGTCCTGGCTATTAGTGGTGTTGCAAGACAGCTTGTAGATGTGCTGTGTAGGAGTTTCTGGCCTTTCTTTATGTAGCAGTAGCCAGGCTCTACACAGATCTTCTCATTTCCTCTCTAGAACAATAGAATAGTGCTTATATTCAAGACCCGCCTGGACGCCTACCTGTGTGACATGGTGTAGGGAGCCTGCTTTGGCAGGGGGTTGGACTCGATGATCTCTAGAGGTCCCTTCCAACCCCTACAATTCTGTGATTCTGTGAATACCAGAATGGCTTTGGTTGTGAGGGACCTTGCAGACCATTTAGTTAGAACTCACCTGCTATGAGTACTAACTTACAAGCACTCGAAATTGCTTGTTACTTAGTAGGAGGTACTGTAGTTACATATAATTGTAAAGGAAAACAATAGGAACAACCCTGACTCCATTAAATGGCATAATTCGTAGTTAACAATGGCATCAGTAGTTTTGATTTCAGGTCTAGGCTGTACTGTACTGTACAGCCCAGTTGTCTGATTTCTGTTAGGGAAATGCATTTTTAATGCAGAGTGTTTTCCCACAAGTGAAGAACACTTACTCCAATGATATTTCCTATCTGTAACTACTGGCTTTTCTGCTTACAGGTGATGGAGCACCAACTGGCAACTATGGCTATACTAACAGTGGGTACAGTGTGTATGAAGAAGAAAATGAAAGGTTAACAGAAAGTCTGCGCACTAAAGTCAGTGCAATAAAATCAGTAAGTATTTAATTATAGTTAAATTTAATTAAAACGGGTGGACTTGTGACTTGTTTATAGATGGTGAAAAGCAGTAGCAGCAGTAAGAAATCATGGAGTTGAAACTGTGCCACAGAGACGTACAGGTTGTGGCTAAGAGAAAGCACTGTGACAGCAGAGTCTTTGTCCTTGCTTCATAGGGGAGCTGCTGTAAGCTGAAGGTCTGGCTGGTGCCTGTCTTTCTGCAGCAATAAATTGGAGCATTTGCTGCATCTCTATGCGCTCCTTATTTCCTATCTCCCTCATTCTGACCTGCAGTTGACTTTGCTTGCTAGCAATAACACAAGTCCAAGATTAACTTGTTGGATGATCACCAGACTATTGCTGATCCTGGTTACAGTCTCTGGACTGAGTGACTGGCTGCCTCTTGTCCTGCTGTGCCACTTGGTTTTATGGTTTAAGTTTCTGTTTTTCAAAGACGCCAGCTATTTATTTCACGTTTTACCTAAGGAAACACTAGTGATTATCATGTATTTTAGAACAACTCTAATTTATGTGTAACCGATCACTCATATTTAAACCTCTTTTTTTTTTTTTTTCCCCAATAGCTTTCTATTGAAATCGGAACAGAAGTGAAAAACCAAAACAAATTGTTATCAGAAATGGTAAGTGCTTTGTCACTTAAGTTTCCTTAAATATGGGTCAGGATGGTGAAGTTAGGTAATACAGAGCACTCTTTTGTGTATTGTGAACGTTTGTGTAAATATGTTGGGAGCTTATTGCTGACTGGCTGTGTAATGTTTGTTGTTTGTTTTCCCCTCTTTTCTCTCCTGTTTTCTTTCATTGAAACGCAGGATAATGATTTTGACTCTGCAACTGGACTTCTAGGTGCGACTATGGGCAGACTGAGGAGACTGTCCAGAGGGAGCCAGACAAAACTATTATGCTACATGATGCTCTTTGCATTGTTTGTCTTCTTTGTAACATACTGGATTATTAAACTGAGGTGATGCACACTGTCTTAAGCTTAAATTGTGTAATTTCAACCATCAGTCTTAATTAATGACATTGATCTAAACTGCCATATTCTGTTGTTAAAACACAATGAAATTATTGTAAATTGCATTAGTACTTAATGCAGTGTTACATACGGTTTTCCTGATGCATCGATATTTCTCCCATTGTCCCCTGTTTTGGGGGGATTATTTATAGATATGCAGAAACTGCTAGTACTCTAGGTTGCTTTAAAAAAAATACCCACAAGAGGAATCAAGAACTCCCCCAGAACCAAAGGTTTTTCAGATATGAAATAGTTGCCGAATTACGAGGCCTTTGCTTTCATTTTGCTTTTTAATCTGAGCTGTGCTCTAAATTAGAGCTCCAGTTTCAGGCAGGTAATAACTTCCAGGTTTCAAAAGCATGACCAATACTTGGGTCTTTTGAGATTGGTTTTATCTGTGGATTTTTGAAAGGTTGGCTTGAAGGTAACAAACGTAACGGTGATGCCCCACAGAAGTGATTTTTGTGATACCTAGATTGATATGTCTAACAGTCTGCATGTTTAAGTAGCTTAAATGTTTTATTTGGGGGAGAGGTTACTTAAAACTGGATCTTCCTTTTAAATGTGACAAATGATGCTTGCGTGTCTGTTCTGTTAAGCAAATGCCTTTGTTTGGATCAACAAATTTGGACACAGTGCAAATGTTTCCTTTACATTTAAAGTATCCAAAACTTAATGATTCCATTGAATCACTGGAACTTGTTCCATTAGCTCATTTATGTTTTGTTCTGTGATGAGCCCTAAATCCACTCTGCATGATGTCTGAATATGAGGTTGAATGTTTTCAATTTTATATTGACAAATGTATATATATTATGAAGCACCCGTTGAAGGTGCTAACATATTAAGGTTTTTACTTTGAACACTTAGCTTTAACACACAAAGTAGTTGAAACTATCGCATCACTGGGTTCAATGTTCAGAAAAATATTGTTTTCTAGATCTTGAAATTGTATCTACGTTTTTAAAACAATTTTTTCTAGAGATATTGTATAGCATACTGCCATTAATAAGATAATTACGAGCTGACAAATAAAGTGTCCTGGAGTATTCTTGTTGTTTCTATGCATACTTTCCTGTTGTAGAGTACCACTGTTATTTTGAAATGGAGCTGCACTTAAACAACTAGACTTGTGTGATGGTGAGCACTGTTGAAATACATGGAGGCATACATTACATTTTTCATGTTCATTTTCATATAGAACAGAAATATTACGTCTAAATCACACATTCTGTAGAATGCCTTATAAAGGTAACTGAAATGCAATTGTTTCTGACCCATTTAATTCTGGACTGTTAAAAGCTCTACAAATAACAGAACATATAAATATTAATGCCAGTTATATATCTTATTTATATGAGAATTGCTAAACAAACACAGTGTTCTCAGAGTAAGTCAATAAGCCATAGTTTGCCATTGCAAACTGAGGGAATGTAAGGCTGTCTAGCATGTAGGGTAACGATTGACGTAACTTTGACAGCCGTGCTCCCTTGATATTTGGCCATCACTTAGAAGACATTTAATCTTTGTCTCACGTGGTGTCTGAGCAGTTCCTATTTCTTTCTTACTAACCAATCTGTCTTACCAATAAATGGAAGTAGTAGTTATCTACATAGCATAGAGTAGAAAATAGGTAGGTGCAACTGGTTACACAGCTGGGAGATTTCCCATATTTGTTCTGATCAATATGCTGTGCTTCCCCTTGCCAGAGCATATGGGTTAAAAAAAAAATCTCTTGCTTGTCCTTCAGTTTATGTGTAAAACCAACAGGAATTTTGTTTTAAAAGTCAAACCAGATTAAAGGTGAATCGTACAGAGTAGGATCCCTCTCCCTCCATTCTTTCCTTCTTCAGTGATGTGGTGAGGTTGAGGGAGAAGGAATAGGAGGGGGGGGAAAAGCGTGTTTGTGTCTTCCTTTCTTTGCTTTTTTTCATTTTGTAGACTGACATTCTCTATATTTTTACATTTCTTTTACTTTTGAAGCAAATACAGGATGCGGCACTTTTCCCTTTCGGTTAAAGGTCCGTTTTCAGTTTAGAATCCGAAAACAAATCCTGCTTTGAGAATATCTCATGAAAGGAGGGGGAATGGCAAAGGGTCGGAACCGTGCACTGCAACCTCTGGACTCTTCCTTTGGAGGTTAATTTGTTGGTACGAGGGTATAACTCTAAAAGTCTTCAGAACTCCCAGATGGCAACATATCTGGATGCTATAGCATGGCATTACAGAATAAAATGCTAAGTTAATATGATATAAAAATTGTAGCAGTGTCGACTGTACATGTTGCAGTTGCTATTTTGTGTGTGCAATTCTTACAGAATATATGTTGTTTCTCAATTAAATATAACGTAGGTTCTACCGAGCAGCTGTACGGACTGTTTACAAGCGGAAGGAAATACAATCTTTTAATTGGCTTTGGAGATTCCTCGAGAGATGCGTAGACGCATCCATGTGGTTACAAGTAGAATTCCAATGAAACTTCCTTTTTTGTTTTTCAATAAGACGTGCTGTCTCTTCTGCCTTATGAAAAGAGCTGCCAGTGTTGGTGAAGAAATGGCTGATAAGCACTGAAGTGTAAAGAATGAGATTTTAAGACGTACGAATGGAGAACTGATACTTAGAATCATAGAATCACCAAGGTTGGAAAAGACCTATAAGATCATCCAGTCCAACTGTTCACCTATTACCAAGAGCTCCCACTAAACCATGTCCCTCAACACAACATCCAATCATTTCTTGAACACCCCCAGGGTTGGTGACTCCACCACCTCCCTGGGCAGTCCATTCCAGTGCCTGACCACCCTTTCTGAGAAGTAATACTTCCTAATGTCCAGCTTGAATCTCCCCTGCCATAGCTTGAAACCATTCCCTCTGGTCCTATTGCTTATCGCAGTAGATGTGTATTTCAGTCAGACTTTGCAAAACAGATCACAATAAAATACTGAAAATGTATAGCTTTATTTATTTTAATAGTGTAATATTTATTGCACTTCTGCTTCAACTCGATGGTGGCATGCAAATTGTAGGGTCTCATTTAAACTGATCACAATTCTCATGTTAGCGCTTTCATATTTTTCATTCATAATTACACACAAAATGTGAAACCTTACAGCTGAAATTCAGGTCTCCAAAAGTTTCCAGTACAGATAAAGTACTGTTTGCAGAGTTCTGAAAGTAAAAATCATCTGTCTCTGGTCCTGCCACTAAACAATGTGTGTCAGAGTGTAGTACAAGAGTGAGAAGGTCATGGTGGTGACTGGACTGGGGGGCTTGTGGTTATTGACTTGGTTTGTGCTGAAGGAACTCGTTTTGCTGTTTACTTGCAAAAACTCAGAGACATGGAAGATAGCGGTAACTGAGGACAAAACCACTGTTCCAGTACTTCAGTATTACATTGAATAAACAATTTATGACTTGAAAGCAAAGTTACGTGGAACTGCTACTGCTGAAATTGTATTGGACCCATGTGGAAGTTGTATTTCTCATTTGGTTACTTAGATGATCTAAGATGCATTTATACCTTGATTGAAGAAGACAAGATTTCTTTAGCATGGATCACTAGAGCCCTCAAAGTTGTAAATCACTAAAACTGGAGAAAATCTTGCAGGCATTGACATTAATTTGACATTAGAGAACATGTATCGTGATATTGGTCAAACACTCTGATAAGTATTTTCCTGGAAAAATTACTATTATAAGTACTGTTCCTTCTTCCACACTTGAATCATGTTGCCTGTTACCTTCAGGATGCAGTAATAACCACGCTCTTGCTTTCTTATGTTTCTGAGGAAGAGTGCAGACCTGTTACTTCCTTGGAAGTGTTTCCATGTATTTGCATATAATAGAAAGCATGGTTTCATCTGTACCACCACCTATTGACACCAGCCTCAAGTCCCTGTAGAAATACAAAGAGAAATACAAATTCCATCCTGAGCAAGTCTATGAATTGTAGGAAATGAGGAAGATTTCATGGGACGCCAGCAGTATGTGTTGAAGTATTTAACTTTGTTGTCTCTGGTAAAAGAAGTATTAGTCAATCAATACATAGATATTGCAGAACTGTGTGGAGAAGGTTCTTTTTTAATACAGAATGTTCTTCAACCAAAAAAGCACCCAGGTCTCCCTAATGGCGATAGGAGATCTAGCACAACCGTAGTTTAAATATGCATTTGCTTTTCTGATTTAAAAATGAACAGCTGCTCCAAGCTTATTTACTTTTGATATGATCTTTCTAACTGGACTTATTTAAAACCCACCGTTTCTATTGCTAAATCATCCTTCACGGTATTGCTTCAATTCCCTTGGTTAGCCAGGATGTAAACTACTGCACTTCAAGCAATTTTCTGAGCAAGTTTCTGTTCCTCTTTGGGGAGGAGGAAAAAAACGAATGAGAAACAGTTCTGTTAAACAGCCTCTACTTGATTTGATAGCATGAAAATTCCCCACCTTCATAATGGGTTTTGTTGAAGGCAATGGAGTTGGAACAACAGTAGTTTACTCGTTCTTTGTGCTGTGGTGCTGCTTTTTAAGCCAGAAAGCCTCTGACAATGCTTAGCATCTTCAGAGTGCTGTCATAACAGTAAGCAATCCACAAAACTACTCTGTGGTACAGATAAAAAGCTTCCATTTGCAGCAGGAATCTCGGACTTGTGGCCTGTTTATATGAAGTCATAAATAGGCAGTGGTGAGATCTGGCTTTGGTGATGTCTGACGGATATTTCAAATTATTAGATAGCCATCATACTAATATATTTTAAAAAGAGGAGCATTTCACATGAGTGTGTGTGTGTGTGTCTGTGCCTGTCAGACTGTCTTTCAGAATTGCTGGTGATTACATTTTTGTCTCTATTTTGAGGAGTATTTCCTCCAGAAACATCAGGCGAGCAACTAATGCTGATCTCTTTCCTGCAAGATGGGACAGAAAATTTTACCTAGTTTAAAAGGACTGAGATGACAAAGGATTCAGATGCTGTTAATCCACCAGCCCTCCTAAGAGTAAGACTTGCTTTCAGTATAAGAAAACAAAACCACGGGACTAACTGTCCTACCGGGAACACCGTGAGGATGCTGAGGAAGATCATATAGTAAATTTGCATACAAGCTATTATAAGTAAATAGTTTGATTGTTAATATCAGTAATATATTAACACAGCATGTAAATATTTTAATGTATATAAATATGAGAATGTTATGGTGTTAGGCAGGCTTCCCCTGGAATGCTTTTGTTGTGAAACAGCAACACCTTGCTTTCTGATTCCCACACTGCCATGCTGTTGCCTCCACTGCAGAACTGCAGCCCCTCAACTACCTGGAACTCTGGGGAAATGAGCACTGATAAGCAGTGGCATCACTTATCAAGGATGGAAAGAAACCAACCCCAAATGCACTCAGCAAGTACAAGAGGTGTAATTTTGAGAGATGCTGTCGAGTGCTGTTTTCCTTGCAAAATGGAAGGATCAGGAGGCCAAAGCAATTCACCTGAGGAAGAGAGAACCGTTGTATTCACAGGCACTAAGGCTGCAGCTACCACCACAAACTAAATCTATTTTGAGCACCAAGCCAATAAAACAGTAGAATGTGTTGTAGTTGTGCAGCCTGCTACCATTTACTGCCTGCAGCCAAGAGGCTCTGCCTACTGAGGGGGCCACTCTGAATTACATTTTCCTCTTGAAAGCCATGTAACAGTAGGATCTAAAAAGTTCTTATTGTTCAAAACTCCAGAGCAGACCTGCAGGGTCTTCAGTGTAGATGTCTTGACATAACTTGAAGCTCTGAGAAAACAGAACAAGTCTTTTTCTTTCCCTTTTCCAGCTGAGTGCCATTTTGACATGAAAAAGCGAGCACTCTTGAGAGCAGGGGTTTGGGTTACTCCAGCTCTGTTTTCCCTCTCAGCCCGACTTCACAGCTGTGATTCCCTCAGGGATGCTGCTCCCTTCCTTAGCTAGGAAAGCACTTGTGCCACACCTTGCATTCATTCCTTCTTCAGAGATACTCTACAATTAGATTTTTAACCATCCTTGATTACAAATAAGACCTGCAACACCGAGGAGGCAGACGGAGAAAGAAATGTTTTCTTCTGCATCTGTATGCACTTTATCTATTCCACGTGAACTGTCCATCAAGAGTTTTTAGTATTGCTTTCTCGAATCTTTCACAGTGCACCAAGGAAAAAAATCAGTATTATTCCCATCACATCCCCACAAGAGTAAAACCTGTTAGAACTGACAGCCGCTACAGACATTGTTTAATACTTTAAAATTATCACAGAATCATTAAGGTTGGGGGGAAAAAAAACAAACCAAAAACCACAAATCACTTTTTTAAGAGCTCCAGTCAACAAGTTCTTCCTATCTCTACAGAAGTGTATGCAGTTACACTGGGTGGTGATGCACTGGAACAGGTTGCCCAAGGAGGTTGTGGATGCCCCATCCCTGGAGGCATTCAAGGCCAGGCTGGATGTGGCTCTGGGCAGCCTGGTCTGGTGGTTGGTGACCCTGCACACAGCAGGGTGGGTTGAAACTGGATGTTCATTGTGGTCCTTTTCAACCCAGACCATTATATGATTATCTGATTCAGTTACTACTGAACTATTCACTAGCTGATTATTTTTTTTTACAAGAAGTTATGAAATCTGAAAAATTGCCATAGATTGCATCTGAAATTTTCCCTCCCTCTGGTCTGTCTCAGCCTGGGGCTTTCATATGGACAGGAGCTTTGTTCAATAACTGATTTTTCCTAAGTCATGGTATCTTTATGGCATCTGATGTCAGAGAGAGAAAAGCAGAGAAACACAACTCCAGTCTGTCTCTCTTCTTCAGAATCGTACTAGTAAACTGAATCCTAGAAACTCCACTATTTTTTTATTTACGTGTTTCTATTAAACTCTTTAACTCATTCTCCTTCTCAGAATCCCTAAAACTGAAAATGAAACATTTAAGTACAGTAAATCAGCCTAGTATGGGCACCTATATGGTTAAACAGGTACCTTCAGCTATGCCTTTTAGAGAATACTGTACTTCAGAAAAGACACTTGATCTGCAAACTATTAAGGACTAAAACTGACAGCTCTGAATAAAGCCTTTTGGCAGGCTGTTGTGCTGGGTCTGTTTATTATTTCCCCAGTAACACCAATGACCAAAATTCAAAGACTTAAAGCACTAACCATGCATTATGCTGTGTGCTATTTGAGGATTAACAGCCTGACGTATTAGAGACTAACATTTCCTTAGAACTTTGGTTAGTATTGTGCTGCAAAAATCCGTGTACGTTATGACAGGCTGTCATGCTGTGCAGTTATTGTAAGCCCTGCGTGCTACATTACAAATATCACAGTGACGTGAATGGTTACTCAGAATGCTGTACAAAAAGCACAACGGCTTTAGGAAAGTTGCTGCTTTGCTTATTGTTACAGATTAACAGGATTCTAACTTGAACCTGTGATTGTTTATTTAGGTAATACTCCACTTCTCCCTGGTGCTTACGGTTACTCAATGAGGGAATTTTACTGATTCACAGAAAAAATTAGGGTGTAAGTATCACGCTACTTTTGGCCTTATAAATAAGTAGGTGGTTTTTTTTTTTAGAAGGATACATTTCTTTAGCCAACAGACACAGCTGATACTAATGGGAAATACTCTGGATTTCTCCTCAAGGAAAATGTGACTGTACTGAGGTGCTTAGAAATCACTCCGGAATTCACATGGAAAAACCCTGCCTGGGGTAGGAAATCTAAAGACAATTTAAAGCTATCCAAATGTACATGACTTAGTGTCTGGACATGACTACATTGGTGGCAAGTGCTTCGAGACAAGTATTTTTATGCAAAGCGCCTACCACAGTAGCTTTCAGCATCTGCTTCACTGAGGACCATTCGCTACTAATAAAGAGGTGATGACAATGGTAAATAAGAAAAAGCCTCCTACTGACAAGTGGCTTAAAAACACCACCATACAGCAGACTGTACCTCTCAGGAATCCACAAGTTGAAAAAGTCTCTGTTTTACCACAGAGGCAATTCCATGTTCATCAAATGCTCTTAAAGGCAGAAAGAATAACTTCTGAGGATCCCTGTGTTCTACTACTCTGCCATTGATGGAAGGGTAGTCACTGCAGAAAGACACACTCAAGAGCAGAGAACTTAGCTGCTTCATTTGCTGGAAGAGAAAGTGCCTGCATTACCTACATGGTTAGACCTATGTTATATGTTAGGCATCAAAGCATGACTTGGGTGTTTGGTGTAGCGCTCTCCCACCCCTATCTCCTCAGCCAAGGACAGGAGCTGAACAGCAGAAGGCGTGTCTCTTCTCTCTTCTGTACTGGTTTCAACAGGAGATTCTTGACATGAAATCACTGATAAGTTTACATCACCCTTTGACATGCTGTTTCTACTTCTTTCAAATAGCCCTCATTACTCCAAAATAATAATAATCATTATATATATATATATATATTATATATATATAATCTGTTATAAAGAAATAAGCTTTTTACAGGTTTATTTAATATGACCTTTTCTCACTTTACACAGATACAGCATTTACCAAACTCTGAACTAACAGAACCACTGCTTTGCCAACAGTTAATTAGGTATTGTATTACAAGGGCTGAACTGAAATCTACTTTTGGAAGAAAAACTAAGTTCCATCTTGGTCCCCCAGCACAATATCGGATTGGGACAGAATTTTGTTAACAGCTGCCAGGAAAATAGTTTGCTTTGAGGGAATTTTCCAACAGAAGTAGATACACTGCAAAATTTCAAAGGCCTGGCATGGGCCTTATTTAGTTTGCAAAAAGGCCATTTTAATGATCTAATGACTTGCTGGAAACAGTCACAACTCTCAGATGTCTCACATGGTACCTGGTATGACTAATTACATGGAGACTGCTATCAGGAATGACTACTGGAAGGCCTGTAGGCAGGGCCAATGGCATCTCTTCCTGCAGTGAAGCTTACTGCAGGAGCCCAATGCTAAACTCCACTTTAAAACACATGGAGAAAAAACGAAGCTGATTTTCAGTGGTTCCTCACAGTTAGGAAAAATACCGCCGCTTTATTTTAGTTCTGTTCCTGTAATCAAGATTACAAGAAAAGAGCAAAGGAAAAAAAAAAAATCTCATTCATAGGCTTTGCCTTTTATTCCTTCTCCAATTGCCTAGCAGGTGCCAGAGAACCACTAGGGAAAACATGGACTTTATTTCCTTTACCTGAAACTCAAGCTAACCTCTGGTTAGCTCAAACCACACTGTTGTAGTATGGCCAACATTTGGCAAAAGAACACTCAGTACTTGTATGGTGTGGTCAATGATTGCAGTCTGAGCCCTAATATAAATCAGTGACATGCTCTTCTGCAGAGCAATACTAATCATGTAAGCCAGGGGCTGCTGGCCCTTTGATTGAGTGATCTTTTAGCAGAATATTTAAGAGGGCAGATTTGAGTAAAGAAATGTCCTGGTTTCACCATTCACTTACCCACCTGTAAAATCTGCTCACCAGAACCTCACTGGTGAATCCCATTCCTCCCCAAAACTGGAGACAGCTGTCAGTCACTTCACGGGCCAGGCGACCTGCCTTTAGCTTAGCCATGGAAGCAAATTTGGTCACATCATTGCCTTCCACGTAGAGGGCTAAAAAGGAAAAAAGAACAGTTACATGCACACAGCCATTGATCACAGTCTGGCAACCATCTCCCCATATTCCTTCAGCCTTACACTGTTCTTTGCATTGCAAAAAGCACATCTGAGGAGGCAGTCATGGGAACTCACCAACGGTGCGATACAGCAGCGAGCGAAGCAGCTCCACTTCGGTTGCCAGCTCTGCCAGGCGGAAATGTACGACCTGGTTCTGCAGCACGGACTGGTCAAACACTTTCCTCTGGCGAGTGTAGTCAATGGTTTCTTGTATTATAGTTTCCAGTGGTGTCAAGACTTTAAGAATCAAAACACAGGAAAAGACATTGCTTTCTTCAGATCACAGAATGGTTTGGGCTGGAAGGGATCTTTAAGATCACCTGCTTCCAACCCCATTGCTATAGGTAGGGACACCTCCCTCTTCACCAGGTTGATCAAAGCCCCATCCAGCTTGGCCTTGAATGCCTCCAGGAAGGGGGCATCCACGACCTTGCTGGGCTACCTGTTGCTGTGTCTCACCACCCTCACAGTAAAGAGTTTCTTCCTAATATCCAGTCTAAATTACACTTTTCCAGTTTAAAGCCATCTCCCCTCATCCTGTTGCTACACACCCTCATAAAAAAGCTCCTCTCTAGCTTTCCTGTAGGCCTCGTTCAGGTACTGGAAAGCTGCTATAAGGTTCCCCTGGAGCGTTCTCTTAGGCTGAACAGCCCCAGCGCTCCCAGCTTTTCCTTACAGGGGAGGTGCTCCAGCCTTCTGTTCATCTTTGTGTTTCTTCACTGGACCTGCTCCAACACCTCCATATCCTTCTTATGTTGGAAACCCCAGAACTGGAGGCAGTTCAGTACTCCAGGTGGAGGTCTCACAGAGAACACAGCGAGTGATAACACATATGTAATCCTAATCACACATCATCTGAGACTCTTATCGCAGTCTTGTGGCAACTCCTGCTTTCCATGCTACCTGTATCCCGAAGGGCAGACGCAATCACAGAATAAAATCTGAAGGCAGACAGTGTGCACACCGAGCAGTGCTAGAAATGGAAATCCAAGAAGGCTTTCAGGGAGTACGTAGAAACGTATTCAGAGTTCATGAAACATGAACAGAATACGATTGCATTCTGTGATCTAATCTCAACAAAGAATGGAATGGGAAAGTATGAATCTTCATAGCGACTTGGAGTGAATCCTGAGCTGCGCTTCTAATGGAAACAGAATCAAGAGAGGACACCGCTTGAAGACAGGTCAGAAATGGGAGACTCTACTTTGAGGTAAGATAATTAATTTGCTGCAATTTTTTTTAAGCTACCTTAGTGCAACCCTGTTTTAAACAAGAAAAGGGAAAAGGCAAACCAGCAGTTAGAGAAGGGATAGGCTCAGTCTTTTGCAGCTTAGTTAGGATAACAACAGGTGCTGAATTTGTGGGGAATTTGGTTTGGGAAATGTGGGCCCATGTAACTGCGGCAAGCAGTAGGGAGAGTAAGGATGGAATGAGCTCATCAATATATTGTTATGAGAAGTGTTGCATTTTCTCTTTTGAAAATACACTTATCTACACATTCACCCTCATTTAGAACCTGAAACATAAAACTTCGAATCTGCAATACAGAATTTAACCAAGCCTTGGTGTACTACAAAATCCCTTTCTCCACCTACCGTGGCTCCTGCAGGTACCTACATGCAACTTCCTCACAGGAGCCTGGTGTGCTCCAGTACTTCATTTTGCATGAATTTCAAGAACACTTCTATTTAAAATTTTATCCCTATACTGCTCTCACACATTTTCATATACATCCCTACACTGTTCTTACATGCCGACATGGGCTCCCACCACCTGCCTCTCACCACCACCATCATTTACCAGCTCCTCCAGAGCTGGTTCTTACTTGAGCTGATGGGAGGTAAACCAAACTGCCATTTGCAAACAAATTAAAGAGAGGAGATTTTCTTAGGACAGGTATTTAGAGCTATAAGCATAGCTCTAAAATGGCAAAGCTCAACCGTGAAGCAAACACTAAAGCAATGCAGCATGTAATGGATAATCAGGACTGCCAGCAACTCTGTACAACATAACAGCTCACAATACTTTGCCAGTCATGTGGTAAGTAGGGAGAAATGCCACTGTCAACAGCAGTATTCATTTTCTCTGTGAACTTTCATCTGTTTGCATGCATTTGTTTTCTCTCTTGTCATACAATATTCTTCACATCCTCGGGCAAACTTGGTTCCAAGGGTTTGGGCTGACAGCACATGCAGGAAATGTCACCCCGGGACAGCACAAGGGCTGTGTGGTCTACCAGGCAGCGGAGCATTGTGAAAGCACTCACAGTAGTTCTGCAACTGCCAATGTTTTCCTCCTACTTCCATCCAACTTCTATTACTCTACTTGAAACTTCTGCTCGTTAGAAACACACTTTGATTTGTTATGCCTTCACCCAATGCAGAACAAAATGAATACATTTTTCTCAGGCAGCTGCTGATCTCTCTCTGGTGAGATGTAGAGCAAGATCCAAGCTGAACATCTGTCTCTTACGAATGTTGATTGCCCATGCAAAAGGATCTGTCATGCTCCTTACTGGCCGTGACTCAACGGTGCTCATAAAACTGAGGCTACAGGAGCAGAGAGAATTCATTAGAGAAGTGCCATTCTGCTCTCTCATACACTCACTGAACTCCCTCTTTGCCTCCAAGTTAAGCAATTCACAAGACAACTGTTTGCTTTTTCACCATAGTGACATTCCCTTCCTGTGGTCGTTGTGACAGGTCCTCAAAGTGACGGTGTTTGTTGAGTGTCACAACATGGGGGAGATACGTGGCAGCTCGTCCTCCTCAGTGAAGCAGGAAAAGGCAACTTTTACCAACACCTTTGACAACGTGCCACTTGGAAGAAGAAATCGCACTTGTGACCTAGTTTTGCAAAGTAACATTCTTGAAAAACTTGATAAAAATAAAAAGCCTTGCAGGTAATTCATTTTCCATTTATGTTTTAAATTTGTTTTAAACAACTCTCCAAGCAGCAACAAGAGAGAAAGAAAGAAAGAAAAGAATTGTAGCAAACTGCCTCTGCCAAGTTTTAGGGAGCAGTCAAAGCAAGCATGCCAGGATCAGTCCCTCAAGTGCTTAAAGGCAACCAATGCTTTTCATTGTCATAGGAACAGCCACGAAAGAGAATGAGAAGAAATGTCCATCTGAGGGCCAGAAATGAGGGCTAGAATGAATATGTGCAGATCTAATTACAAAATTACTGAAAGCATGCACATCATCTGGAAAATCAGAGCCTTCAGCAAAATGCTTGTGGTTGTAAAGCTATTTGTAGGACTGGAATCTTGAAGTGCCTGTAAAGTTGTGGTGTAACAAACCACATTCATCAGGCAGCCAGTTCTGATGAACACTTTTTCTCTCATTTACCACAGCTGATTACCCCTGAAATTTGCAATTTGACACAAAAGGTGGGCTTTGTCCTCACTCCCAGAGCTCTTCATGCATTATACATCAACTTGTCAGTGAATAAAAGCAAAATCAACTCAGGGCACGGTAAGGCCACGTTTTCTCCTAGCAAAGACACTGTGGGATGGAGGTCCATCTCTTGATCGCAGCAGGGACCAAAGATTCCCTTTCCAAATTGTTCAGTCATTGTACCATCATTCTGGAGAAAAGGAGAATGGCGTCCCACTTCCTGAAAGACTGTGCTGGCTGCCAGGCTGTTGTGCAAAGCTGGACAGTACCAAGCTGCCAGTGGTTTCAGACATGAATGATCTCACCTGCTGGACTTTGTGTTTTGATGCTGTCACTGCTCGTCACTCTGCCTGGAACATGACTAACACTGCTGGCCGCTCTGCTGCCTGGGGAGTATCACTGCAGCCTAGAGCTTCTCATTGTTTTAACTCAACCTCCAAACTATGCATAAAAATGCATAATTAAGTCCATACAGTCCACGTATATCTTGGTTACATTTCAGAAGGCAATGTTTCAGGAAATGTTCTTTTTGCTTTGAGGAGAACTCTTATTCCTTTGGTGAGGCAGTGCCTGTGTTGACCAGTCATGCAAGTGGGAAGTGGTGAAATGCAGTTACTAACCTCAAAGGTGATGAGCACAAGGTGCAGAACTGTATAAATCAAAACAAATCTTGACAGGATTGCAGTGGTGCGAAACTGTCTGGTTCTTAAGTTCTCCTAAGGTGTTACAGTAACTGCTGTTTAATAGCACTGTTATTAAATAGTGAGAGATTTCTTTTTAGGTTGATGATGCTTATAGAGACAGAAGAATACGTCTGCAGAAAAACTGCCTCCTGCCAAAGGGTTTGATTTTGCCTGATCTTCTGATTCCTTCAGATTTATTCCAAACTTTGTAGAACATATGTCTGTGATAAGTATAGAAATATGAAGTCAGATACTTGAGGTACTTTGATGGTGGCCACCAGAAATGAAGAATAGTCACCTATGAGGCATCAGCACAGCTCTAGACCAAGGCTACTGTTGTGCCACCTACTCACAAGGAGAGAAAACTGATTTAGACTGCTCTCTTTACCAGATCTGTCACATTTCTGCCTCAGCGGGAAATCAAGAAGTGCTGAAACAAAGGCTGTGTATGAGAAAGAATGCCTGAGTACACTCAGACGGCCTGGTGCTTGGGGTCTTCAGCAGGTGAGACCAACCACAGGCTCCAGGGAATATTCACCTTTTCCAACCAAGTAGTAGAGAGCCTGACTGCTTTCAAAACACCTTGGTTATAGCACAGTCCTTGTTACAGCAATCCCCAATTTATGCCTTTAATGTTATGCATAAAGAGTTCCTATTGCATGGATTTGAACACAGCTTCACTCCCATCCCATAAATGTCCTGAGCAGTGTGCAAAAGTGGGGCCAGTGCAGGACCACGTCTCCTTGACATAGTCTGAAGCACCGTCCTGTCCAGGCCTGACCTCCCTTTCTTTGCTAGAACTACCCTCATATTTACTATTAAGCTCAGGCTGAACTAAGAGGTTTTGCCCAAACCAAGGATGTTTTCAGCATCTGAGCCCCAAAACATCTGGTCTGGGATCAATCCATAACAGGGAGTCATTTTTTTAATTTGGTCACTGAATCAGAATATCACTTTGCAGAGCTACCAATTCCCCAGCCATACACAGGCACTAACAGCATATGCACTGGAGTACAGAGGTTACTTACACAATCTTCTTACATCTTCAGTCTTTTAAATTGAAACTATATTTATGTTAAATGAGCAGATGCTATGGGACAAGGGGGAAGGTTGGGAGGCTGAAAAAGGGCAATCCAGGTTTGGATCTGGTTATCTGGAATATCCAGAATCTTTGAATCTCAAACATGTAAATTTGGGTATGGCCTGAGTTTAGAATAACTGAAATTCTGTGATAGTGGAACTCCGGGGAAAGGAATTTAGTTTTATACCATCACATTCAGTATATATTGAGGTAAAAAGTGCATAAACAAAAGTGTAATATTGTCTATACACAGCACTACATTTATTTTCTACAATCTAGGGTAAAGTTCATGTTGGTATTTTGATAGCCTTTGTACTATATTTATAGCTGACATAACATGATGCTGTTTTTTCTTATCAGCAGAATGCACTGAGAAAAGGGGAAAAAAAGCAAAACCTCTGCTAGCTCTGTGAGCCAATGCCTCACAAAATATTTTCTTTCTGTTTCAGGCTTTCATGTAGAAAGGGAAGGTTGTCTGTAGCTACACTATGACATTTCAAAAACAGAGGTCATAATTTACAATAAAAGGAAAGTGCTGTTAGTCATGCAGTAAGGGTGACCCATGTGTCCCTGCCAGACCCCTGCAGCACAACCGATGACTTACCAGTGGCTACTCCCCACAGCCGCTCTTCTTGGAATTGCAACATCTGATATGTGAAACCCATTCCTTCCTCACCTATTAGGTTTTTGCTGGGGACTCTTACGTCTTCAAAAAAGATCTGAGCTGTGTCTGATGACCTCATGCCCAGTTTGTCTATCTTCTTAGTAATGTGAATGCCTGAAGAAAAAAAAGTCTTAGAAAGGCTACAAGAAAGATAAAGCCAGATGTACAAGGATAGTATTTATGAAAAGTGAAGTTCAGCAAGAATATAGCAAAACCTACCTTTGGGAAAACATTATAGTATTCCAGGAGGCAAAACCAAAATAGGTCACATCCCATTTCTAAGAGTTTTCTCAATTTTATTTGACTAGAAAATCAGAAATTGCAACCTTAAGGGTCTTACTTTCAATTATGTCCCCAAATAATAATAGTTCACCAGTAGTAATAATCTCACTTCATGTACATCTTCAAACCGTGCAATTTTTATTTGCTTGTTTGATTATTTTTTTTTGTGCACTGCAATAAAGTGTTGGAATTCAATTTAGAAATATTTTCTGATACAGTGAAGCAGCAAAAAAATATTTAATAATGACAGTGGAATTGTGTTGAACTGTTACTAGAGAATTTCTACTCATGAAATTCTTTCTCTTTCCACCACATTTATCCTCCATTTTCAAGCCTATTTTGATCTTCTCTTGTACCTACAGAAGAGTTTATAATCCCATAATCTCACTTGTTCCTAGTAGTAATAAAAAGGTTAGACTCCAATTTATAAATACAAAAATCCAACAGTTCTGTATCATCTACAAGTTTTGTTAAGGCTATATATGTTATGATGGCCTATCATTACTACCTAGTCCATTTAAATAGTCAAAGAAGGTTTACAAAGATCAGGATTAACTCCTTTGAGTTTTCACATGGGCATCCTTTGTGAAGAGGGTTGGAGGCTGACGATCCTTGAGGTCACTTCCAAGCCAAGCCCAAAAATTCTGTGATTCTATGACTTCCATTGAACATCTCTTTCTGAACTAGAACTGAACACTCAGCTCCTGCTGACAGGAGTCCTTTAGTCTTCCAGGCAGAAGAAGTTGGCAGTCATTTATTTCAAATTCACTCTGTCCAGGAGCACTGAATAAGATTATAGGACGTTTAATCTCTCAGCAAAGCAGAGGCGAAATACCAACACTATTTCAAAGTGCCAAGCCTGCTCTCAGAAGAAGGCCCAGGTATACTTCACACCTTCCACCCGAGGCTACTCCATTGACCAATCTAAAATCAGATTATGCGTTAGGAATATTTGCTTTGATAGGTGTTCAATGGAAGAAGAAAATCTTTGACGCTTGCATTGAAGATCACTCAGTAATTTGCATCGAGTCATGCCAGAGAAGCATCTGTGCTTTGTTTCTGTATTAAAATCAGAGCTACACAAACACACTGAAACCATCTACAGGCCCAAATGATTTCTGGAACATCTTTTCCTGCTGGAACATTACTGCTTGCTTTCTTTGAGAGTCTCAGATGTTTTGGTCCACTTCCAGTCATATGATCCCTCCGCTAAGAAGATGCACTTAATGCTCTCGTTACTGGAATGTTTGTTAAGGACTCTGCTGGAAAAAGTGCAACTGCTGGAAGTTCTCTGTATTGCTAAAACAATCCTACTGTGGGCTTTCCCAGACCCACATAAGGTAACTGCTACTGAAGGAAAATCATACAGGTTTGGTTAGATGAGCTAAATGTATTAGTGACTCCTACTCACACTTCTTACCAATTGGATTGTGTTTTCATCTTTCCCGAACCCAGCAGCATTTTCTGTTTGTTGTGCCTTTCCAGTTTCACTTGCTCTTAGATTATTTCATGAATCTCCTTCAGAAGGAGGCCAACATTCATCAGACCCACATAGTGCCCTCTCTGTTGCTTGCATATACTTTAAATGTTCTCTTTGAAGACACCAACACATAATCATCTCTCTACCTTTGAAATGGACACTGAAATCTTCCTTTATTTAATTATCTTCATTCTCTTCAGAAGTGCTATATAATAAAAATTACAGGCAGCAGAAGCAGCAATCTGCCCAAATAATTCCCAGAGCATGTATGTATTAAATTACAGGCTATCTAAAAACACATATATCTCAACCTAGGAAGGCCAAGTGCTCGCCTTTCTAAAGATCACTCTAACAAAGCCATGTGTGCTTCTTGTATCAGTATCACTGAGATGGATTGCTCTCTCTCTTCCTGGGACAGTTCTTCCCAAGTGTCTTTGATTTTTCATTTTCTCACGCTTCTCCAGCCTTCTGACAATCTCTTTTTATTTCTTTTAGTCTATCTTGACAGAAAGTAGTTACTCTCTCCTGCCAACATTTAGTGCTGTTACAAATGGAAAGAGACATTTTAAATTGCAACTTGAGAAACACACTCCTTTCCACTTTCCTGGATGTTCTCTTTATTATCCTCTGTGCAATTTACTAAGTGTTATCTGATGACCCAGAAGAGAGACCAGTGCACAACTACATCCCAGATGGGGTCTGCAAGCCATTTGTCTATATCTATACATATATCTAACATGGACATTTTATACTTTTTTCATCACATGAGAAAGAGTTCATACTTGCTGGCATGAGGAGTATTCACCTGCCTAATGTGAGTACCTACTGTGAATCCACACCAGTTACCCAAATTCTCTTTATGAGAGGTTTACAGCAATGATTGTGAAATCTGAGCAATTATTTTCTCCAAACCAAAACAGACACTGTACAAACCTACAAGTAGAAATTAATCACATTTTGTATCTCCAATAACTACCAGTTGTTGTTGAAGCTGATAACTCATTTCAGATTTTTTTACTTACATCACATTATTTATGAAACAGCTATGTTTTTATGAAAAGCACAGGTCTCCTATCTCCTCCCAACAGCCAGCATGGAACAAGTTACCTCTGTGCCTTGTACCCTGTCTTTCCCCCGCCACACATCCTGGTGACTGCAGCAGTTAGTCAGATATAATACGTTTGTCCTCCACTGTGGTCACTCCTGACCGTTGTCATACATATGTCTACAGATGCACGATAGTGTATCTTTCTGATGTCATCCAGACACTTCCTGTACAGTCTTGGTCCACTGCCCTCTAAAGATAATGATCTTTGGCAGACACACGTCCTTAGGATGTATCAAAGCAGATGGAGCTTCCTCCTCACATCTCTGTCAATTGGCAGCCTTGTTCATACTTTTCCTCTTTGTATCCTACCCAGATTTCACTTCTGATGTAGCCTACCCACTGAGCACAATCAACTGTCTCCATATTTCATTTCAAAAGGTCACCAGTCTTGGTACAGTGACCGTTCTGGAGGTCCATGCCCATGTCACATAAGATGAAAAGCATATAAACTTTGAGGAGCATAAGTTATATTTTAAGGAAGATGTCTACATCTCTGAACATCACCTTTAGCTGACTTGCAATTTTTCTCCTCAAAATCTGTTTACCCTAGGTAAAGCAAATCTGTGTACAGGTTATATGGCTAACAGCAACCCCATAAAGCTACAATGATTCACATGTCTTTCTGGAATAAGCCAAGTATCTTGAAAACCAAGATAATTTCTGGATATTTGATCCACCTGTAACAGTATGTTGGTATTGAATTCTGAGAAATAGTCTCACATATGCACACTGACTCTTTCATGAAAAATCATGAGGACTTTATGCAGATGGCTGATAAGTAAGGTCATCTGGAAGTTCAGAGAGATTCTGTCTCTGAGTTACAACATTCATTCATCACTTATTGATAAGGCCAAAGTCAACAAGTGAATCAGCTCAGGTCATTCTCCTGTTAGTTCTCACTCTAAGCCAGCTTTGCATGAGCAGTGGTTTAGAAATTCACAACCCGCTAGCTTCAATGCTAAAACAGTTTGCTTACTCTGACTTATTCCATATTCAAATTAACGTAACAGAAATTTTCTTAAGATGCTCTCACCACTCTCCTTTGTAACACTGGAGACCTATGATTTTGTTCTCAGTCTGATCCCAAAAATAAATATATGGACATTCACTTCACTGCCATTGTGCTTTCTCTACATGTTAAAAGCTGATAATGCAAAAAAAAAAAAACGCCATACGTTTTAATATTTTCTTGCTGCCGTCATCGTATCTGTGATGCCAGTTTAAAGATTTGAACTTTCTAAAAATCACCAGGTCTTCTTAAAACAGAGAGAATTTGTTTAATTACTTCGATGAAATACAGTTTTGTTCTGTGTTCTTTAGGAAAGTGTAAAAACAAAAATTATTTGAAACATTTAAAAGGTGCAAACAATGCTCAAAATTAAATTTCAGTGGGTAAAAAATTGAGAATGATACGTTATTTTGAGGGCTGTTTGCATCTACAAGTCTTTTCTGAACAGAAAACTGAGATAAAAGCTTTGTGGAATTTATTCAGGACTAAAAGACATTGGATGTTATTAAAAAAAAAAAAGAAAAAGATTGTCTCTATTTTTAATGACTTCTTTAAAGCATTAATTTTCTCCTTGTCAGTAACTTAATCTATCCATTCTCAGAAAATGTTATGAAATACTCCCTTGCTAATGTATCTGAAAAGCTTTTCTAAATTTATTTTGGTCAAAAAGAATTTTCCACATAATTTGGTTTGGGAGTCCCAAGCTGAAGTCTGCAATATATTTAATTTCCTTCTCATTTGCTCATTTTCTTCCTTTCTTCTGTGGAAGTATGAGCACAAATGCATTTAGAATTGACTTAGTACAACAATGAAACACTTAATTTAAGGGAGCATTAATGGGTACAGTCTCTAATCTGAAACACCTTTCCTTCTTGTAATGTGCACACACAAAAGCACCAACAAAATCAGCTCAGAAGGAAAAGAGTTGCATGTCATTACCAGGTAGATTCATTGGCAGACATATGAGGGATTTATTTCGGTGGGGATGCCCTTCACTTGTATTCGCCAGCAGGCACATCCAGTCCGCTTGGCACCCAGATGTAGTCCACATCTTACCACCATTTATGATGTATTCATCACCTTTTCTCACAGCTGTTGTCTTGATGCCTATTCAAAACAAAGAAAATGAAGAATTATTCTCGTTAAAAGAAGAATAAGCTGGTTCCTGGGTGACTGGCCAAGTGGTTCCCTTGCACTTGGACAACCAATTTTCACTCCTCACATCATCGCCCTCTAGGCCACAAAAAGCAGGCCCACCTGGATGAGCCTCTTCGAAAACGTCCCAGGAAAGCAGACCACTTCTCTCACCCTCTGTTAGTTGGAATCTTCGTCCCAGGGGATGAAAGCAGAAAACTCTCTATAACTAAATTCAGTCACAGAAAACTCAGGCCAGAAATATTTTAGGCTGGGATGATCTATTATACATTTCAGTCACTGTGTACATTAGTCACTGAGAAGGCTGTTAATTTCAGAGTCCCAACTTAAACAAACATAAGCTCCAATATCTGTGTATGCCTAAGGATATATATACACACGCACTTCCTGTGTGTTCTAGGTCAGAATGGCGTAATAAATTCAAAGTCAGTAAGTCTTTAAAAGGTGAAGTTTAAATGTTAAGATTGTCTGTACAACAAGGAGTTCTAAACACCTGCTACCCCACAATACAGAAAAAAACACGTTATTTTCATTTATGAGTATTCACATCACTGCAAGGAGCCCTAGATGCAACAGCAGGAGTGAATCATTAGTTACTGGTTAAGCTCCAGCAGAATTTTCAAAGAGCTATCTTCTTTTTCCTGAACTTGAATTTCTTCCACTGAAACCCCAACCGAAGAAGGCACTGCAACAGATATACAGCTGCAAGTTGCTGATGGTAAAAAAGAACCCAAGTACATTCCCAATAGCGCTTGTATTATGAGACTATAAAGTGCATAAGAGGCTATATAATGAGGTAGGCAGTAAACTTGGAGTGTGTCAGACACAAAGTGTAGTGAGCAACCACATTTAAGTCAGCTGGTTATACTTTAATGCACACCCACCCCAATCTGCACATGAACCTTCTTCTCAAATGTCCTAAACTTAAAACAAATTGATAACAGGCACTTGATCTTCATTTAGAAACCAAACTAATGACTACCTGGAGCTATAGTCTGCATGGCTGAAAAGATTTGTTAATGTGAAAATGGGGGAAAAAAGTGGCTGACATTTGTGTAATCATGTAAGATAAGGAACTTGTGGATATAGTTGTGGATAAATAAACTTTAAAAAAGTTAACATTGAAGAGCAAGAGATAACTTAGTGTGGATGCCAAATCTATCCAAAAACATATTGTAGAATCTGAAAGTGAAGGAGCCCAGAACACTGATTACAGTAATACATGGGCACTTGACAATCATACAAGGAGACTGAACAACACGTGAAGGATGCAAAAGAGCTGTGACGAGACATGGTACAAGTAGAGTAAAAAGGATGGAAAAACACAGCGATTTACATCAGACAACCCTTTGTTATGGAACAACTACTAAAAGATTGGATTGAAGTCTCCTGGAAGGTCTGCAGAGGAACACTGAGCACTATAATGCTATCACAAATATAAACAGTATTTGCAAACATGGCATGACTAGACACTAACTTCCCAATTACAGATTAAAGAAGAAATGCCTGACTAATAGGAACACACAAGTAGTCTCAAGTGTCGGCCAACAGCTTGTTTCAAGAACTTGAAAAGTGACTGTTTAAAAATCAACTTACGAAGTGCAGAATTTTCATTAAAAGAAAGATTATCAACCCCGTAAGTAGACTTTACACTTAAATTACAGCAGAATTTGAAAACCTGCTTAGCAATTTACTATAGTCAAGTGGATTCCGTCTAAGAGTTGGCTGCAAGATCCTTTGGCATTTTGTACTATAATTATTCTCCCCAATAAAGCACAGGTATGGGAAAAGGCTCCTTCAATGGATGCTTCAGCCACTCATTTTTGGCACGTCTACATCACTGACCTTGAGGTATGGAGCTGTCCCTTCCTATAGCAGGGGGTTGGAACTAGATGATCTTAAAGATCCCTTCCACCCCAAACCATTTTACAGTTCTATGACTCTATGTATTACTGCTCCTAGAATATTACTTTTTTGCCTTCACCATTCCAGACTTTCTTTTGCATTTCTTACACATACTGACAGTAAGGGCAGGGGTCAGTAAAGCCAGATTCCTTCCATTAAAATACCAGGCTGTCTGAAATTGGCAGTTTGCTGGGTTAACTTACTTGCAACATCTGATCCAGCTCCAGCTTCACTGATTCCCAAACAAGCCACGATATCTCCAGATATAGTTGGTGTGAGGAACTGTTTTTTCAACTCATCGGAACCAAATCTGTAACAATGTAATAAAAAGATAGGGTATTAAAAGCTATTGGAGGTAAATTTTATTTACCGGATGCTCACAAATTTTCTTCTACTCAGTGATCAATTTATACGTGACTAGGTGAAATCTATTCTGAAGCCAAAGAGAGAAGGTTCTTTGTGCAAAGCTATGAATCAGTCTTCACTGGAAGTGCAGCCACAACCATTTTAAACAAGGCTCATACAAACATCTTACTTCTAAAGAAGCGTGTGGTTGTAATGCTCCAAATCTTATCTTCATGACTGCTGCTTTCAGAGCTATCAAACATAAAGAAATGTTGGCTCCTGAGCTGGAAGCAGGATGGAGGATACTCTCTCTGCATATCTTCTGACTTCTGTACCAGCTCTTTGCCAGGTTTTAGTAGTGGCTAAAAGTTAAGCTTCTTGTCAAAACAGCAACCTTTAGCAGCCAAATCTGCCAGCTGATGAAAAAGAAACAATAGGTTCATGTGATAAAATCTTTCCCCTCAGGAACCTAATCTCACTAATGAACACCCTTTCCTAAAGGTGTTAGGCCTGCCCTCTACACCCACATGAGGAGAACCAAACCTCTTTTTGTGATGCCAGAAACCTTAGTAGCAGGGCTGCTACTTCTTCAGTGAGATGCTAGGAGCATCAAAGACACACCTGGGGACAGAAGGGAGCTGCTGAGTCCCCAGCCCCTGGGACTAATGAAGAAGCACTCTTGGACAGGGAAGAAGAACAAAGATGAATGGTCTACATGAAGACATTTGTGTTGCATTCCAGTAGTGAAGCAATGCCTGTCTCTTCTTTGTCCTTTCCCCTCCAAAAGGCAGGAAGGCTGCTGAGGGTCAGCCAGCTCTCCTCAGAGTTGTCCTTTCCCCCCTGTGGGATGTCATGAAAGGAGCCTGAGGGCTCTTGTGTAACACTGACTTTTTTATTAAGGCTCCAAGAAACAGTGACTCCTTCCCTGAAAGAGATTTTTTTTTTTTTTCACCTAAATTTAGCTGCTTTTACCCATTCAAAATGTGATTTAATGGTTGATTTTTTTAATAACCAACTTTCACCAGTTTGGCCTTGGAGCCTGAATGTTTAGCTCACACTCATGTTCTTAAACCTCTCCTGTCCCAAAAATGAACGTCCTCAGTTTGCAAGAACTCTCCTCTGTGAGCAGAAATCCATAACAGTCAAAAAATGGCTTTAGGTGTTTTAGAAATAGGTGTTTTACAATTAGTGATAATGTCCCCTCCTAGCTAAGAGGCTTCTCAGGTCAGTGTTTCAATTGATCTTTGGCTCATTAGCTGCCTAAGAAGGCTGCAGCTAACTGGGCTCTTCTACAAGAGTTGACCCTTTACCCCTGCTTTCAGTCTACCACAAAGCAGCTGGAGGCCACAAGAAGCCAGAGACCAGAGTTGGAGCTGGCAGACACTCTCCCTTTGCGCACACAGGGAGCTCAGCTCCTAGTGCTGTCCAGGTCCATAACAATCACAGCTGCAGTCCCAAATAAATACAAGAAGTGAGCTTGCAGTGTTCGCTCCTTCCCCCAGTGCACTGGGACAAAGTCCCTTGATCTGTTATGCAGCGTAGTTGTTTTTTCCTTAGAACACGATTGTGTGTGGCCAGCTGAGAGCTCTCTTTAATCAAAACAAAAACCAAACCAAACCAAAAACAACATAAAGACTGAGATTATGAGACGAGCTCGCAGCACTGCCTATTACAGATTTCTGGCAGTGCTTACTGATGCTTAAAACTTTGCCAACATTTAGTTATTTGAACAGAGGATTTCCATGACAAGAACTTTCCTCAGAAAATGTTTTGGGTTTGACAGCTTTCTTTGCTTGTTTTAAGTTCCAGAAAACAATTCAGGTCTTCCCAAAAATGAGGCTGGAGAAGTTATTTTGTAATTAAAAAAGTCTGCCAATTCTACCTTCGGAAGGTCATGCTCTGCAGGAAGGACGTGCAGCCCAGCAAATGGCCAGCTATCGTGTTAGAAGTATATTGCTTTTGTTAAATTCTACCCATCTTAAATATATCCTGGAAATGTATCAGGTTTGCGTTAATACAGTGTTCACTTATTTCCAGTTTAACAGCTCCAGCATGAGAAAAAAAAAAAGCAACGAGACTTGCTCTGACTCAAGCTAGACCAGACTATGTCTGCTTTCTGGGCTGAAATCATACCCTTGAGCATAGGATCCCACATCATTAACTATGAAGCACTAAGATCTATTTCAAAGTCATTTTCATGCAGGTGAGCACCCACAGATACATACACAGAGTCTATGGGCAATAAACTAGAGCTCCTTGTTGACACTGGGTAATCCAAAAGTCCCACACGTGAAATTCCAACACAGTAAGAACACGGAAATGGTCCATGCTTTGTAAGTAACAGTAGAATGTCATGAATATTGACACAAAAATGGCACAGGTACAAAATCTCATAAATTGTGAGTAAAAGGTGAGAGAATTATGATGAAATTAGATGTTAGAACGTGTTCTTGATCCACACAGTTTTGTTTATGTGCTCTGCTAATTAGACAATGGCAGCCTGTTCTGTTAATCTCAAATATATATAAAAATATCGTTTCTGACAGGTTTGATTGCTACACTGAATGAAAATATGTCTATTGCACATCACTGTTCTGACTTAACCGATAATCACCTTGTTAGAGCTGTGGATCTAATTCACTTTTGTTTCTTATGCTTCTGAGAGAGAAAAAAGCTGAGCTGAAGTGAATTAGTTAAATTAACAAAGGAGGTTCGGAGTAGAACTGACATTGTTTGATTCATGATTAAGTGCAAACTGAAATTTTGAATAGGAAAAAATGCAGGCAATTCTATCACAGCTCTCAGCACTTGATCGACTGAAGCTTTCTTGCACTGGAGCTTAAACACTGAAGAAATACAGCCTACTCCAGATTCTCACCTGGGCCTCTGGACCTCTTGAAAGGGAATATAATACTACCTGTGAAGACAAGAGGTTTCCTGAACAGTCATTTCGAGACGAGTTGTGAGAGAAAATATTGATCCTGTTGCACATTCACGCATTCAATAGGACTGAAGCTACTCATTAACAGTGCAGCAGCTTTAAAAGAATTATTCAACATCAAAGCAAACTAAAGCAAAAAAAGCTTTCAGGTGATTTATCCATTATTCTATATTATGCCAAAGATGACACAGGAATTTGCTCATGGTTGTTCCAGGAATAGAAAGAGGATTTCCTTCACCCAAAGAAGGTCATTCTGGCCTACGATCACTTAATAGCTACAGGTGAATTTCTCCCATTTCTCTTTCTATTCTGCTCCCAGACTCAAACTATTAATAATGCATTTGCCACATGCCATGATTTTGTATGATTCTTGTGTATCCTGCACAGGCATCCTACCATCTAAGTCCAGTTCCAGCTCAGCAGTACTCCTTGGGTCCTCAGTGTACATGGAAAGAAGTAAGAGAAGACAAAAGGCAATAAATTCTCCTTACAGGCAGGGCAAGAAATGCATGGGGAACAGCAGCAAGCTTACTTGGGCAGTAGGAAAGGCTCCTTAGGATCAGCAATTTGGCTTTCAAAGGCTTTAAAAGAATCCACACTGCAATCAGCTTTCTCTCTGTGAGTCCCTATTTCAGTTGAGATAAGAAGACATGCAAGTTTAAAAACACCCATGTTTAGAAAACTTATTTACTTATCGTAAAAGACTGCATATGGAAAAAAATAAAGCAGTAAGAAAAATACTCTGGCTCTCAGTTTTTATCAAGCCTTTAAGCTTGAGTTATATGAAGACTTTATGAAATAAATTGCTCAGCTCAAGCTGTAGAGACATCCTGAAAAGAATACAGATGGGAAGCCCGTCAGCCCCTTCTGACTACTCTGAGGGTTCTGGTAAAGAATGATTACATCAATCTTCTATTTATTTAGGAATGCACTGAGCTATGTATTTAGTTTTGGACTGAAGTGTGGGCACTGAAGGAGACCTGGAATAACAGGACAGTGAGCACTGGTGGTAGAAATATTTCAGATCATCTCAATTGGGCTTCTCAGTTAACTTCTCTGCTTCTCCTCACTTAAACTTCAGCAGTCCCTGTGATGGCTCAGGACAAGGCCCAGCAGGCTAACAAACTCAGTACCAAATGACATGGACAACACAGGATTGCTGAAGGAGCACAGAAACAAGTTTCCCCTATGCTGAGCCTGTGGGTAAGCCACGCAGCTGTCAGATCACCTCTTCCCATTTTCACCATTTCCCCAGCTGATTAAGTGGATCATCCAGCTTTTCAGAAGCACTATTCTTACTGTCAGCTGTAACTTATTTCCCTTACAGCAAACAGGAACAGAGACAGTAACGTCTTTGAGTTTTTGACACTAATTCTCAGCCACTGTTCAGCAGAAAGAAGAATCTGCAATGTGTATGTCAATGAAATAGAAAAGCACTCTTCCCTCACTATCCTTAATGTCTTCCTATAAAAAGTAAAGTTTAGTGTCTGTTGATGAGATAAAAGAGCTTTTTGCTGATCTGGTATCATTATATCACACTACAGGTTCTTTTACAAGCACGGGGAACAGCATTTCATTCACTGCCTCAGCTGAGAGCTGCTTCCTCTGCTCCATTTGTAAGCATGAAAGCATGAGAGGGACTTTATCCAGAATGCATTTAAAAGATCTGACAGAGAGTTATGTTCCGAACCAGACACATCACAGGGCAGGTCACTGTTGACAGAACATTATGTATTTTGTTCTCAAATTTAGAAGTGTTACTGCTTCACTTAGAGGAATGTGAAAATAACAGAGCAGTCAGTCTGGGCTTCTTTCAGTGAAGAACAAGTATTTTCTCCTGTAATTATCTGCACAATAGATGTGCACATAAATCAAAATCGGCGTGATGGCTTCCAAGTATGATCATGCACATAGTCTTCTGAAGGTTGTCAGTAAAGAAAATACAAAGAATGAAGCGACAGGTGAAAAGATCACAAACAGGCAAGCAGATACAAGTAACATTTTCAAAACCTGTTTAATAAAACCCAAATTTAGGAAAGGTTTCAGTCCTCTTTTCTCTAATAGAATGAACAGACAAACAAAACCAATGCTGAAAAGCTTTTCTGTGCAAGTACTCTCTTGTATACCTATTTAATACTGCAAAAAATCTGACTTCATAATCATAATTTGAAGTTAATTCCCACCACCACCTTCCAGAGATGAACACATATTCTAGGGGCAAACTGCTGGAGCAGCGTGTCACCTCCCTGCAGTTTTGCAGACTGTTGTTTTGAGACGGAATGCCTGTGAAGCTACGAGGTCAAGATGGAGAAGTGGGCAACTGCTTCTTACTGAGGGAAGGGAAAAAAATGAGTGCAGGAGCTTGAGAGATATTAAGTGATAAAAGATTGAACACTGACATGAGCGCATGCAAAAAAGTATGACGAATAATAATTGACTTGAATGGGTGTGTTCAGGCAGCATGATACGTGCTAAAATTTTAGTAGGATTTACACTAAACCAGATCATTATTACTGAATAGTTAGAGCTGGCAAGGAACATACTGAGCTACTGGAAGAAAGCTAGTAAATGTTAGAAGACAATTAGACTCATTCTAATAATTACAACTAAATGTGGTCTTAATATGACTGCACTGGTATATCTAGTTAAGAAAAAAATGCATCAAACATGGATTCTGGAATCATGACAGGAAGAAAGCACGTCCACTTCTCTACTGATGAGCAACTACAACATAATTTGGGCAGTAATGTTTTTTCCGATTTGAAAACGTGTGGTAGGATGGTTTTTAAGCTTAAACACACAACACCTTTGGCTTAAGTCTTAAATAAGCATTGTGAAAATTACCTTGTTAGCGCAGGAGTGGCCATGCCAGCTTGCACCCCAATTGCCATAGGGATACCTCCACAACGGATACTTCCCAGCTCCTCTGCCACTGCAATGCTATAGGAGAAGTCCAAGCCCATTCCACCATATTCTGAGGGGGGGAGAAAGGGGAAGGGAAACACACACACACACAAAAACAAAACCACAAATCTATTACATTGATGTTATATATTCCATGGAAAAAAAACAAACATCTTTCACAATGATGTTCCAAATTGGTATAAAAGACAAGAGAAAAAAATACTGCCAAAACTTGCCAACTCCAATTTACTGCTAACTTGTAAGTATTTGATTTTATCAGATTTCATTTCTGAAAAGTGATGTCACAGTTTTCTTTATAAAACCTGAACTTAAGATTCCGTATCAGGTCACTTCCATATACGTTATGTATCATCACTACTTTTACTGGAAAGGGCAGAAAACAGTAATTGCTGCTGAAAATGACATCAGTAGGAAAAATCACTTTTTCTAATGAAGAAATTACCACAAAGAAGTGCTTATATTACATTTGCTCTCATCTCCCACTGCAATCAAGTGAAACCATCTTTCTCCCACCTAGCAACCAAGTTAGCACAAAGCATGAGCACGTGCACACGGTGTCCACATGTGAAGTTGTCTCTGTAGCTCAAAACTCGATGTTAAACAGAAGCACAACACCAAACATGCGTACTTCATATCCTGGCACCTGGTCATTGCTGTCATAAAAGCATTTTTCATTAACACAAGGTTGATGGCCCAGGGCCCAGGGCATTCTTCCTCCCCGCATTCCATTCTGCAAATTCAATTAAAGAGGATATTATTCTTCATCTCCTTCCCCAGCTCAGCACTGATAAACCCACACGTAGAGTACCAGAACAGTTCTATGCTTCTATGATGGATGAGATAATTTCTGTTTGTGTTAAATAGATTTTATTCCAAAGGAAATACTGTGTGAAAGAGCCAACTGTTGGACATCATTAGTTGACTGAGTCGTTCTGACTACATAAAGTTTTCCTCTTTTTTAATCTTTTTACTCATTTGAAGACCAGATAAGAAAATGTCAAATAAACAGATACACGATTCCCCTCCCCAACACAGGGCAAAGGACCACCTCCTGTTATCACTTGCTGATGTCAAGTACTATCTGAACTCACTTCTCTTCTGATCTTCTTAGATATTTTCAAAAAACACCATTAATTAAAAAACAAAAACATCACAGGGCACACAGAAACAGTGCTTTGTATGCTATCATCTGTTTCCTAAACTCACAGAGACCGCCTTTGTGCATTCTTTTCTACAGAGAGAAGGGAAATGATAAATGGAAAAGGACTAAGTGTGAAGTTTAATTTTCAGTCCGAATGGTCTGGATTATCAGAGTTACACAATAGTTACTTTTCCAAATTGCTATCTGAAAATAAAGCATGTTTCTTAAAAACATAGAGAAAATTTCAGTTCCTACTAGGAGCTGCAGCACTACAGTGAAAGGATAGTAATATAGGAACATCTTTAGCATAGTAGATAATCCGATACAATTCCTTCTCATAACTACAGCAGAACTTTTAGCCATTTAGTACTCAGCATGGGGAAGTGAGGGCTTGGCTAGAAAACTTATGGTTATAAAAGTACTTTCTTGATAAGGAAACATTCAGCAAACAGGAAAAGCACCAGGGTTGTAATAGATAGCCTCAGTTTTGGCACTACACAAATATTTTCCACTTGATTTTTCTTTGTTTTTAATGTTCTAAAATAGTTTATCACTTTATTGCCAAACTGCAGTTGTTACTGATTTTGTCCTTTGTTTCACCTGCAAAGCATTTGTATTCTTTTCTGCGACATGCTTTCAAAAATCAAACCCTTTGTTCTGTGATTTACACAGAGCATGTTCACTAAAGGGAAGTTATATACACAGCAAATTCCAAAAAGAACTGTTATATGCAGATGTGCACCTTACACACATTCTTTCTTAGTACATTAACTCATTACATATTACCACATAGCAGACTTGCAATGTTCTCATTTAAGAGTAGGTGTTGAATAGCACATTTCAAAAACAAAATGCTGCAGAAGAACAGCTCTCAAAGTGGTGATATTCGTTGAATTTCCTTCTGACAGAAGAAACAGTAACAGTACAAAGACTCAGATGCTGAGAAGCTGAGGGGAAAGCTCCAACAAGGAATCACACAACCACAGAATGGCTTGAGTTGGAAGGGACCAAAATAATCATCTAGTTCCAAACCGCAAACCATGGGCAGGGCTGCCACCCACTAGATGATGATGCTCCAAAGAATTTTATTGTTGGGATGAATAAGATAGATGACCAGAGAAGACAGGCAGGAAGGCGGAAGCAAACTGCAGGAACGCTACTCAAGTGGCAACATCTAAATGTGTCAGTTCTGCTCCAGAAGCCAAGGACAAAAGAGATTCATGGAGAAATGTGCATGCTTGATTATAGGGAACGCTTCTTTTGGAGGTGTCTTGGAATGAAGGTAGACATCATCCTCACCACTCCGAGGTACACCACCACACATCCACACCGCATTCACCACCACTGAGACGGCCCATGGCAGCCCACAGCTTCCTCCAGAACAAGTGCTCAGCTCACACCAAACAGGTCTGCTAGAAGGTCTAGCAGACCTTCTCATTTCCACTTTCTGAAGACATAACAGCAAATGTTGTACAAAATGAGTGCTTAATTCTGAAAACAGAATTTTTACTGTTGGTGGGCAGGAGGGTTATGTTCACCAGTTCCATATATAAAACAATGCCTTTTACAGTTATCTATACAGTGCTGCAGTGCTACTAGGCTGATCTAATTTTCATTCAGAAAAGCAAATATTGTGCCCAATATCATTTTTGGTGAAAAATCCATGATTAAAGCAATCAAACCAATTCCAGATTTGATTGGTTTCGCTATAGGTAAATATTCACATGTAAAACATTTCTAGGGTAAATATTTCCTTTAAATTGAGTTGAGTGACGTTGAGAGAACTGTTTGGCAAAATTTCCACTTTTACTTTGCAAGATATATTGAAAGACCAAAGTGAAGCAAAACCAGGCAGAAAGTCTAATTCACCAACATATTTATAATTCAAAACAGGTAGAAAAGGGCAACTCTGCTACATTCAAATTGTTGCTTTTTTGCTGACAATAGCACAACTTCCAGCTATTAAACAGATTCATATGCTATCTAGCTTGTCTATTGTTCAACTTCAAGTACTTATACAAAGAAACTGAATTATAAAACTCAAACTAGGCACACATGAACATGCACATAAACACAAGTTCTTCACTGCAGCCCAAGGAAGGGACCTGTGCTGGAACAGAGGAGAAATGTAGGAGGAAAGGAGTGGTAGAGATGGGTTGCTATAGACTGACTGCAGCCCCCACTTCTACTCACTGTTCTATCTGGGGATGGGGGAGGAGATAGGGGGGCTGGCAATGGAGTGAAGCTGAGCTTTGGAAAAGAATGCAATGTTTCATCTGTTTTGTCTTCTTTTTCTTTCTTTCTTTTTTTTCCCTCGGTATACAAATCTATTTTAATTGGCGATTAATTAACTTCATTTTTCCTAAGATAAATCTGCTTCAACCACTATGATAACTGGTCAGAAATCTTCCTGCCTTTATGTCAATAATGTGCTACACTGGAAAATACAGTAGACATTATTCTCATCATGTAAAGATAGAAAACTCTGTACAAAAACTAACAGAACAGCAGGAAAACACACCCCATGGGCCTGGGCCTACCTAGAGGCATGGACATGTTTAAAGAGGGTCTGTGACACTGATTTAGAATGCCAGAGCAATGCATTTTAAACCAGTTGCTCACAGCAGCTGCACCAGTTACATTCCGAACTCCAAAGACTCCCTCACAAATCTATGAGCCTGCCTTATTTTTAATGGTCATGGTCACGCAACACAACTAACTGCCCTAGGCAACAGCAATGTACCATCTGCATGTATCTTCAAACTCAAGATAGCGGAGCTCTCCAGAAATCACAAAGAAAACCTAAACTGTATTTAAACATTGTTACAGGAAAGGGAAGGCTAAGCATTGAAACACTGATAGCATAAAAGAAAGAAGCACACAGTAACTGTGTGGAAAGATGCAGCAGACACAAAAGAAAAATGAAAATCCAAGATTGCACACTGCCCTAAGCACCAACTGATGCATCAGCCCCAACTCAGAGAAACTTGATGCAGTCACTGCTCACAGACCCCTCAGCTGTTTTTACCTACTTTTAAGCTGATTATTTTTCCCCTTCAGAACCAGCCTAACAACAACTTCACAAACATCTGCTTAAACTGTCCTGCAGTTTCCTTTTTTTTCCCTTTGAGGTTTCAAAGCACAGATCCCAGTTATTATATGTTTGAATGTGTCAGTCCAACTGAATACCTCAGCATGAAGAAAGTAGGAAACAATCACATGGAAAAATGAAATCAGGAGGTGTTTTGGCTGAATATCCCGCCTCCTGAGCTCTGATGGCAAAGACATGTGACTTCTCATGTGGTTTCTATTTAGGCAAGCTCATAAACAAGGCACAGCCTTGGTTTCAAGAATACCAATTCTACAGCCTCCCTGTTGCTTGCAGCCAGTCCACCAGCATGAGCTGTCAGGCCCCTTCCATACAGTGAACACACACATTGCCCCGATTGGCTGCGTTTGCACCCAGCTTAAGTTCATAGAATCACAGAATATCACAAGTTGGAAGGGACCCAAAAGGATCATAAAGTCCAACTCTCAGCACCACAGAGAACCATCCAAAAATCAGACCAGACATCAGGTTAAGTTTTTAGGTCTATAAATTTATGGAATTGAGTTTAATTCTCTTTGCTCCTCTCCAGACTGAAGGTTGCTTTCTTTGTGTCAAGTAGGCACATGTTACATCAGTATCCTTCATCAGGGTATGTGCCCACCCAGTCCTCCTGACACCACCACTAATGCTCCCAGGCCCTAAGGCCTGCCTTCAGGTAATCCATTACCCCACATACAATGTGCTTGTGCTTCCAAGAGAGTAACTGCACAGGTCTCAGACAGTTTATTTCAAACATCTTCATTCATTCTGAACTGAGCACGAACTGATCAATATTAGCATTACAAGTAATCTCACTTAACAAGAGTAATGCAGGTACAGTATCTTTATGTGCTGCTCGTACACTACACAGGACTCTTCCTCTCACAAAAAGAAATATAAAACTATCACGTTACTCTGCATCGTAGCACATCTTCCTCCATGAGGATCTGAAGAAGTGTGAAAACGTAAGTAGGTGTTTTAAGGAACCTGTATTAAAGTATTGTAAAGTACAGACACACAATGTGTTGTAAGTGAACAGGTCAAATCAAACAGGAGTCGACTGAACAGCAGATAGCAGACAGAACCCAAAGAACTCCAGTTACAAGTGCATACATTTGTGAGGAGCTTTTAGGTGCTTTATGAAATGGTGTCAAGATCTGAGAGCAGAAGAAATTGCACTCAGTTTTGGTGCAAACCCTCTGATCAAAAAGCAGGCTAATTATTTCCATTTCTGCAATGCAGTGGGACACACAGCCAGTATTCAGTGGGTCCAGAGCTCATTCTGGCTCTGTCTTCTACATAAATAATTGAACTAAGAAGCAGTATTATGTGAGCCAGGGATTAAACAGATTTATTAAATTTACTATTTATTAACATTTCTATGCCAAGACTTAATATGAAGGCTGACTATTTACCAGCTGAAAATTGCATTTAATGTTCTTTCCTACGAAAGCCTTCATTCGAGTTCAAGCTGATAAATAGCTTTTTGGAAACTCATATTTGTCTGACAAGGGAAATGTTAGCCAGTCAGCTCACAAGGTCACATCCAAAGTCATAAATTTTTACTAGATCACATGTTCCAGAACTTTCAATCTCCACAAAGCATTATCAACTGAGAGGGTGTGTAGAGAAATTTGAGAAATGCTGGCTTTGAAAAAACTCCAGCAAAAAAAAGGCCTTAGGAATGTGTGTAGTGAATAATACAGTGAAGTTCACATATCCTCTGAAGCCAGCTTAGCCAGAACACGGTGTTAGTTTTGGTGTGCAGGACCAAGTGTCATTCCAGTGGCTGATTACCAAAGTTCATGAGGAGATGGGCCCAGATACTGAACCCTACCATGCCTTCCCAAAACACCTTTCACACCTTAGATCAACACATTCCTAGCATAGTCACAGACAACTATGAACTGAGATCCCTCAGCCATCAGGTAAAACAGAAGAACAAAACAACACAAGAACATCCTTGTTTCTGAGCACATTTTCAGTTTGCAGTCTCCTGTGGGAAATATATGACCTCACTATTTTCTTTTATTTACCTTGAAATTGGAGGGCATGTCTTATAGGAGACACTGACCACAGGTGAAAGAACTTCCAGTACAGCTCAAAGCATGCTAGAAATCAAATCCTCCATCTACCACTGTTTCCTTCAAAAGAACTTTCTACTCAAAATATTACATCATTTCTACAAACAATTCATTGTCTTTGGTTCTATGCTACAAAATAAAACAGTTATTCAGATTATCTGTCTCATATTTTTGAATTAGGTCTTAAATCAGTGACAGATCAGCACTGAAGGCAGTTAGAGCCAGGAAAAGCAAGGGATTCCAAGTGGGAATGATAGCAGCCAGCTGTCCAAGCTGTAGCATGGATCACTAGTAAAAGAACATGTCAAGCTATTACATACCTAAGAGATAATTTTCCAACTAACGTAATGAGGTATGTAACAAATATACCAAATACTCTATCACAGAAAGAGCTTCTCTGTTCTTTTCTGTATAAAAATAGGATGAGCTTTTTTAAAAAAGCCATGTCCACAGAAAAACCTGTCTTCCCTGAATCCCAGTCTTACATGAATTCTAACTGTGACCCTAAGCATTTATACACTCACTTATATAAGTACCATTTAGTACATAGTTTAAATGTAATTTTTTACGAAGGAAAAAGAACATTGATTTAGCCTGGGTCAATTAAACTCTACAGGAAACTGCTTCTGCAGTTCTGAACGTTTAAATGCTTGCAGCTAAAGTCAAACCTATCCTAATTGTGAATACTAACTGTAAAACTTACACATCCTTCAGGAAGTCGAGCTGGGATGTTCAGCGTGCAGCTGCCACTCAAGAGCTCCAAGAATGTCAGAGGCCGCCTATTAAATTCGATCTTTCTTTTTTTTTTTTTTTTTTTTTTTTTAAGTAGCTACACATCAAATTTTATCTGAAGTTCACGTTGTTAAAATATCACACTGGGGTAACAGCAATAAAGGTATTGTTCAGGAAAACAATGCCTTGACTACATAGTCACACGGTGCATTTGCAAAGAAATTAAATTCCACTGCATATGCTGAATAATTCTGGTGAAGTATATTAAATCGAAACACACATTGCATTGCATACATCTCTACTTACAGGATGGCTCTGAAACCAAGCTTTAAAACTTTAACATCCAAAAATAAAAGCAACAAAAAGAGCTCATAGGAATAGAAGAAATTCACAGAAATCAGGAAATTGTTGGAGGAGGTGTTGGAAAACCAGTCTTAGAAGTGCTGCCAAATACCTGAGCAGTTACCTCCATGGCTCCATGACCTCACCAGTAATGCACCTTCCTTTCACATAATAGGAGAATTATCATGGGGGCTGGAGCCATCATCAACCTTCTCACATCGCTCCCAAACTTCTTACTGGTAGATTGAAACTGAGAATGATGGGAGAGGGAAAGGGAGCTTGCTCATGAAGGAAAACACACTTGTCAAAACTCCATACCATAACTACTGGCTATTAAGTTTGCACTGTACCATGAGCTTTCCCCTATGACACGCCACAGTGAGCAGCACAGGACCACATCACACAGGCACAGTTCATTGTTGCACAGCTCACTGTGCAGCTCCACCACTGAAGGAAGTGGTGGAAGGAAGGAAGGAGGGAAGGAAGGAGGGAAGGAAGGAGGGAAGGAAGGAGGGAAGGAAGGAGGGAGGGAAGGAAGGAGGGAAGGAAGGAGGGAAGGAAGGAGGGAAGGAAGGAGGGAAGGAGGGAAGGAGGGAAGGAGGGAAGGAGGGAAGGAGGGAAGGAGGGAAGGAGGGAAGGAGGGAAGGAGGGAAGGAGGGAAGGAAGGAAGGAAGGAAGGAAGGAAGGAAGGAAGGAAGGAAGGAAGGAAGGAAGGAAGGAAGGAAGGAAGGAAGGAAGGAAGGAAGGAAGGAAGGAAGGAAGGAAGGAAGGAAGGAAGGAAGGAAGGAAGGAAGGAAGGAAGGAAGGAAGGAAGGAAGGAAGGAAGGAAGGAAGGAAGGAAGGAAGGAAGGAAGGAAGGAAGGAAGGAAGGAAGGAAGGAAGGAAGGAAGGAAGGAAGGAAGGAAGGAAGGAAGGAAGGAAGGAAGGAAGGAAGGAAGGAAGGAAGGAAGGAAGGAAGGAAGGAAGGAAGGAAAAAAATGTAAAAAGAAATTAGAAAAAGAGAGAAGGAAGGGAAGAAGGGAGGGAAGGGGAAGAGATCCAGACCATTAAACATTTTAGGAGAATTTCTATATTTCAGAGCTTCACTGCTGCATATTGAGGTTGCCCTGTCTAATGTTTTACCACTGTGAATCATCTCCCACTTGCAATTTAATTGCAGTTTCCCGTGCAAGATTTGTCTTGCTCTGATTTTGTGCTGGAGTGGTTGGTGCAGTTGGATTCCTGCTCAGTTCAGCCCTGTGACTTGAAAGGCTGAGCACAGCTTCCAGAAAGAAATTAGTCTTAAGACTAAATTAATGCTGAATAACTAATAATTTATATGTTATATATATATACAACAAGCTGTGCCTGGCCAGCAAGTTCCCTTCAGTGTAGGCTCAGCCCTGGGCACTGAGCACTGCCCAGCCCTGTCCTTGTAAGCATTGATCTGCTCTCTTGCTGCCCTCAGGACACTTTCAGAATGCCCCACTGAGATGAATGGATATTGCTGATCTCATTGTTTTGATGAGAAACAGAAAAGATGGAAAAGATAACACAAAACAAATTCATACAGATCTTACAGCTGGATCAGGGGACCGCTCTGTTTAGCATGCCAGCAACGGAGAATGCACAACAAGATTATATAAAACTAATCATATTGGAATTTCAGTATACATAATGTTCCCCTGTTGACTCACTTTCTCTTTTCTTTCTGATCTCTGTCTGTTTCTCAGCTGCAGTCAGCGAGAGCCCAGCACTGGGTAATGCTGAGCTGGGAGCCTTCACCTTGCAAATGCAGGGTACCCCTAACAGTAGATGGCTCCTGATGATGAAATCATGTTTAAACAAAAGGGAGCAAATACCCCTACCTCTCACCCTCATTAAAATGATCATTCACCTTCATTTTTCATCTCCTTGCATAAGCAGAGTGGCCCTCTGCACACCTTTTCAACGAACAGTCAGTGAGGTAATTCTGTGGAAGGCAACTTACCATCAACTTTCTTATAGAACACCTCACTGCTTACAAAATAACCTTTAGCGATGACAACGTGATCCATAAAAGCTGACAAAAAGGCACGGAGGTGGAAGGCATGCAAGGAGAAAGTAATTCTGAAAAATTACTTCTGTCATTTAAATTACTGTGCAGTTTATGGTCTCCAAAGAATAGTAGATGCTACAAGACTTACAGAGGTGTGATAAGTAAGTCTCTTGATAGAGGAATTACAAGGTTAGAAGGTTTTACTGCAAACTTGAAAAAGACACAGTATCTAAAAAAAACTACACCAAACAAACCTGAATCTGGGAAGAAGGTAATTATTTAAGGCAAGCAATGGAGGAGCAATTACAGAGAAGTACATGGGGAAGGAAGGCAGACAGATGGGTGGAGCGATGCTCTCCATCACAGGGAAGAACAGGGAAGGAAGTGTATTGGCCGTTGTATTTTATTTTTAACTTTAATTAGGAGAATCAAGGGATGGAAGGAAATACGAGTCATCCTGGGCAATATGGTATGTGCTGTAATGGGAGAGTCCTCTTGGTAAAGGAAACCCTTAGCACAGGTGAACTACTGCCCCTTCTGAAAGTAGAAGTCAGCAGGAAAAGAACTTACTCCTGGCACAGTGTTGATCATCACTCCATCCTGCTATCAGTATCACTGCCTGTGATACTGCTGTTCCTGTCCAAACATCATTTAGGTTGGATATTAGGAAAAACTTCTCAAAGAGAGCAGTGACGGACTGGAACAGGCTGCCCAGGGAGGTGGTGGAGTCATTGTCACTGGAGGTGTTCAAGAACCGTGTGGATGTGGCACTGAAGAACATGGTCAGTGAGCATGGTGGGGATGGGTTGGTGGTTGAAGTAGGTGATCTTAGTGGTCTTTTCCAGTCTTAACGATTCTATGATTTACCTTCCATTACTTCTTCCCACAGCATAGAGTCACAATGCCTGCATTGTGATAAATTCTTGTAATAAATTCAATATTCTTGTGATAAACAACTTCACATCTTCCACTACTTTCAATATCACCCCAAGACAGATTTATTTTACTCAGAAAAATATTATTTTTAAAAATATATTAAAAGATGCCAACCATAATCTTTTAAAGAAATTCACAAAAGAATTCACTGAATATTTATTCCTGGCACAAGTGGTAGAAGTGCCGCTCTGCTACACAGGAGGTTCGAATCCCAGGGGTTGGACTCGATGATCTCTAAGGTCCCTTCCAACCTGCACAAGACTATGATACTGTGATACTGTGGATTTTAAAATGGTTTAAATTATATTGCAAATAATTCAATTTAAAATTGAATTACTGGAAATAATTCAGCCCTAAATTGGCTGTCTTTCTATCTGCCTGCTAATTGAGAACAAGTTTCTAAACATACCTCTGAAATGGTTTAATAAACACTATCTCTACACAAATGTATGGAGATAATGAAGACAAATAGTCTGTTGTTAGCAACAACCTGACATTCTCTTTTCATTATCCACTGTGAAAAGTGACACTGTCCACTGAGAAGAGATTTTTATTGGGATTTGTATCTGCTTACAAAGGAAAATGCTTTTGCTGATCATTACACAACAGGAAGACAGATTTGAGAACAAGAGAAATAAAGCCAAGGAACTTTGCAGATATATTAAATGCAACATTAGTGCATGTACATTAAAGAATATCAATTTCTTGAATTTGCAGTCATATAGTACATAAGTAGTAATGTTGACCATATAACCACCTCTGTTTTTATCTTTACTGCCTTTCCTAAACTAAGTTGTGAAAACTTGATTTGAAATGACTCATCACATTGCTATTTCGTTGTTATTTTAAAGGCAGAACCTTTACAGTAATTTCTGACTTTCATGGAAAAAAAGAATTTAAAAATCATTAAACAAAAAAATTTTAAAAAAAAGGAAAATATGTCATAACAAATTAGATAGTTTCACAACATAGAGACACAGATTTTCAGTAGGAAGGCTATGTAATAGGCAACCACTACAACAATACTGCCACATACTGTGTCTTAGCATGACAACCATTCCTCTACATAAATTCCAGTGTGGTACCTTTTAAAGCATACACAGATATAGGTAACATTTCAACCATCTTCCACAGTTTTACCTAGAATGATAGAATCATAGGATGGTTTGGGTTGGAAGGGACCTTTACGATCATCCAGTTCCAACCCCTTACTATACGCAGGGACACCTTCCTCTAGACCAGGTTGCTCAAAGCTTCATCTGGCCCCAAATGTCTCCATGGAGGGAGCATAAACTACCTACTGGCAGTTTTTCTTCTTCTGTCATAAGCAGTTCCTACTTCCCTTGTCCATGCCTGACATGCACAGGAATCGTCCACGCCTTTAATCACTCCCAAGCTCAGCTATGGAGTTCTCTAATTGCTCCTACAAATCAGCTCTTTGATCTTTCTGCATTTCTTCCCTGAACTCATTACAGTTTGCCAGAAACTTTCAGGCCAAGACATGCCCAAACAAGAGGCGCTATCCCAATTTCATCTCAGCGTCTGTAAAATAAACTGTTAATTTTGGATTTGAGTTCATTTGCAGATGCAAATTCCCTTAAGCTTAGGAAAAATGGACTTCCTCTTTTAAGCTTTCACTAGTAATCATGGGGATGGCTCTCGCAATATGTGTGGCACAGAGCTGCAGGCAACAGCCTTGTAGAAAAGACAAAAATGGAAATAAAGAGGGTTTGAAATTCTGCTCTTGCTTGCATAAAAGGACAATAATAGACTACTGACAGTAGAGAGTGGATCGATGCTGCTTACTGAGCTCAGAGGTCTTGTAATGGCAGAGGCACACCTGCACCACAGCAAAGCTTTCCCAACAGCCAAACAAGAACAGCATTCAAAAATAGCTTTTGTAGATGGAAAGATGGTTTATTAGAAAATCTGAAATCAAGCTCGCTACTCTAAAAAAAAATAGCTCTAGTAATTTGTAAGTCAGTATTTTTTGGTATTTTTTATTTGTCCAAAATGAAAGCAACATAAGAAATAAAGCTGACTGAGCTAAATGACTGAAACCAGATCTAAGTTCCTTTTATTGCCACTAGGCACAGCATGTGCCAGGAAAAGCTCCTCCAAGAAAGATACCAACAGCCACCCTCAGTCTCCCACGTGTTTCAGGGGACAGTTCTGCTTCCTTCACGGGAGAAGTATTACAGTTTGAGGTTGAGAGACAAACGTGGAACAACCCTGGCTCTGAGGTTAGGATGAAGAACAAACCCTTAGACCATGCTGCAGCAACACCTCTGTGCCTGCAATCTCTGAACAAATGTCCTCTGATCACTCAATAAAGAAGAAGACTTCAGACTAACACCACAGGCAACAAACAAACAAAAACACACAAAAAAAATCCCACAGCATTATTTTGGAAAAAAAAATAAAAAATCATGATTATGCTTTTCCTTATGAAAGTGAGAGATCTGAGCCCCCCCTTCTCATCATCTCCTGAGCACACCAAGAGTCTCCAGTGTATTTTCTTAATGAAATGCTCTCTGAGATTGCTTAGCAAACGTTTGCACAGAACTGCAATAAGTGCAGAGCATGAGTAAGTTTCCTCACTGTAACCAATCTGGCAAGTTCCCAAATTTCACTATGACACACTTCTTGCAAATGTACAGTAATTTCCAGCTGCCCAACAGTGAGAATGCAGACATTAAGAGTGTGTAATTCTTCACTGAAGTTTCACAAGCTGATAAACTTCTTTCAGACACTTCTCCAACCAGCAGTACCTTCAAAAACAAGGAAAATGCACCGTAACCCTGTCTCAAACAGGCCTCCCCCACTGGCCACTTACACCTGGAGAGCTGACCAGGAAAGGGCCTCAGGAAAAAGAGTTGATGCTCAATAAGCAATGCAATTGCCTTCTTGCTTAAAATTCACATTAAAACAAGCAAATAAAAAGTCCAACAATACTTACTTAAAGCCTGGACAACATATCTATGTGTGTCTTAAGGCAATGTTTTTATCATAGAAAATCCCAAGTTGGAAGAAACCCACAAGGACCACTGACTCCAACTCCTGGCTCCTATCAGAACCACCCAAACATGTTATACATATTACACATCTCTAAGCTTGTCTTGCTTATGTTACAAATCCCATGGCAGAACAGCAGCATTGAGGACTCCCTTAGTGCTCCCAGCAGGACGCAGCCCCATGTTCAGGCTGCTTTGCCACCCACCTTTCCCCGCTCTGCAGATGACAACAAGGGGATCCAAAGGAAAGTGGGAGCTGTGCCTGAACTCACCCCTACACCTCCATTCCAGCCCCAACCTGCACTACACCCTGGGTCTCTACAGAGAGCGGCTTCTCACCATCAGCCATCTGCACCTCTGGGTAATTAGCAAGCAATGCATTAGTCCAATTAGTTTCAAATTAAGTATTTTAAAAACTCATGGAGAAATACAGCAACAAAGCCATGCTAATTAAATATAGAACAAGAAGTGGAAATAAGTATCAGGGGAGGGTTCTCTATGCCCCACTTCCATTGCTCAAAGGATTTAAGGGCACTTACTGGAACTCATTAATTGCTTCTGTGGGCTCCTTCTTTACCCTTAACTTTTCTTTAACATGTTTGGGCTGTGTAAAATGTGTATAAATATATGAATGATGTATGAGGCGCTGCTACTGAAAACATCTTCATAAAGATTTCCTTAGGAAACATAACTGCAGCTAAACCTTTTATAAAAGCTTCATTGCTGTGTAACTAACACAGAAAAAGTACACTCAGCAATAAATAGCATATGATCTGAAAGCAATATCAAAACACTGTGTGAACAATGTGTGCAATATATAGAAAAAAAGCACTCCTCCAGAAATAACAAGATTATTCTTCACCCAATAACCATCACATGCAGTATTAGAGTAGCCCACGAATGTAAAATGAGAAGTATATTTCATGAAAAATGAATCAGATGGGTAAGCTGACAGTGAACACTGCAAACAGAGGATAAAACCACCACTGAAAGTGGAAAAGGGGGTGAAGATTTTTTTTCTGTAAATATTTATGGCATCAATGATGAGCAACCATTATTAAATTCTGCAATCCAAATCTAAAAGAATTACTTTGTGGTATCTCTTGCCATCATACCAAGGGAAATCCTGTCCAAAAGGCAGCTATATGAGACATGTTTCCTGCCCGTCAGTCCAAAGCTCGTTCGGACTGCCATTAAATCCCTGGGAGCAGGATTCACCCTATCCTGTCCTTTCCTGTTTTGCTCAGCACCAGCATTGTTGTTTTGGGAGACAGGGCAGATCTCCAGCATCTAAGCACCTCGGGTCCATCTGATCTTGTTGCTTAGTATAAGGCAGCATGGATTAGCTTAAGACTTGGTAGGAACCTGCAAGCAAAGATGTGCTAAGGAAAACACCAGAGAGGAAGCACAATGTTTATCCCAGCACTTCCTTTATGGAAGTATAAGGTTAGTTTTCAGAAAACTGAAATTGCAAATACATGTGCTTCACCTCTCACAAAAAATATTAAAATATGTAAGCATATATATTATATAGAAAGCTCCACAGGAAAAACACCTAGGCCTTTGCAAGTTTATCTTGCCCAAGGTTACTTAAATAAAGGTGATATTTGCCTGTAAGCAGATAGGAAGGCTCAGGTGAGCAGCTGGGAAGCCCTGTGATGTTATCTGAGACCTCAGCCTGCAGTTTAAAGCACTGCTGCAAGAACAAGCCACAATGCTGGCACATCTTCTTCAAAACAAGCTTAACAATAACCCCTGGAGGCTGCGTCCCCTGAGGAGCGAGCTGTGACACCTCACCCAGCACAACTCAGCGCTTTCATTTGGCTTTTATTGCCCATGTCAAACATGGATGTTTTCATCAAGTTCTGCACTTCAGAGTGACTTCATATCGTTGAGCTGTTTTTCGCCCTAAATGATCTGATTGGTTGCAATCCGTTACTTAGGAGCGCAATTGCATCCGATCATTAAAAATTCATTTGTGGTATCCTTAAGATTCCCCGGGGCCAGATGAAATAAGGACAGCACTGCCAAGTGATTTCACAGCCTGATGCCTGAGCAGTAAGAACATCTGTAATGTGTTTTGAAAGCATGCCCTCCTCTCACCAAAATTAACCACTCTCCCAACAAAAAAAAACTTGACTGAAAAACACCACAAAGGCAGAGAGGGAGAGGGAAAGCTGGGCAGGGTGTGGGCAGATGCTGGATGTGAGCTTTTCTCCACACCCCTTTTCTATGGCATCTTAGTCTGTTGCTGCCATTACTGTCCCAGGATGCTCTGATCACAGGGCAAGTGCAAACCCTCATGAGCAGGAATGTCCTTCCTCCCACACCTCTCACAGTGACACAGGCCCCTAAAGCCAGGCTCCAGCTGCTTTGCCCCCCCTGCATTTACTTCCCAAAGCTGGCTCGGGCTGCCAGTAGAAGTCTCCTCCCACTCAGTAGCATGAGCCCGCTCCAGCAGCAGCTTCCAGACACAAGAGAAAACAGTCTCAGCCATATGAAGGTTTTCATTGCACTTTCCTTACTGTCAAAGCGTAGCTCTCGAGTTGTTTTTTAGCCTTTTAAAACAAGCCAGCATTTCCTTGGCATGGCTCTGTGATAAAAAGGAATCCTGTAAGGACTTGAACGGCTCAGAAGTCAGTGCTAATTGCAAAACATGAACCCCATCTCCCCAGTGCTGCTGTGCATTTTGTAACTGTGGCCTCAGAAATGCTGGCCTAAGTTTCAGTTGCTCTCGCTTCTATATTATTTTCTTCTGTCTTTGCAAACAATGCACCATCTAAACATCAGCTCCTTTTTTCCAACTTTTCTGCTAACACGACACTCGTGTAAGCAGCATTCACCACTTCACAGCTTATAGTACAGCTTGTACTATATGCACAACTTGTACATATAGTTTTCAACTTCACCTTTCCCTACCAAACTACATTATGACTAAACTGATTTCTGTTAAGCACTGCTTTGTAATTATTCACCAAAATTCAGATTTTTATTTCTTTCCTTCAAAAAACATTAGCAAGCTTCAATAACTAACTTTAAGGATATTTCCTTATCAGAAATTGAACTGCAAAGATTTGTGGTGAGCTGGCAGAATAAACTTATTATTAAATTACAAGTTGCTTCACGATGCCAAAAAGAATGTTCTATGTAAGAATCTGCCTTCTGATGGTAATTTTGTATAATTAATGCCATTTTTTCATGTAATCTTTTGTGTTCTGAAGTTTATTCTGTACTCCCACATAGCAAATGAGATCATTCAGCATTTACAGAGCACAGCTCACTACAATCCATTGAATCCATAAAATGCTGAAAGGAAAGGAAAATTATTTTCACTGTCAGCTCATTGTGCCCTTTCAACTCTATTAGCATTTTCAGTCAAAAGACAGCAGATGGGATGACCGTATGTAGTGTCAGAGACCACCGTCTTCCACATGTACTGGTCTACCTACAAAACAGGACACTGCAAATTTCCACCTCTGGTTCTCTCCATCTGACCTTGGAGATGCTCGCAGTGTAGCAGGCAAGGGGTGGTTGCCAGTGCAGAACTATCAGCCAACTCAACACACAAGTAGTGCACAGAATAGATGATGCTCACTGCAGTGGTAAAAATTTTCAGGTTTAATAATCACCTGATTTTAGTTTTGGAATTTTAGACTGGTTTCAAGTCACTTGCTTTAAATGTGACGACAATCAAAACCTGTTAAAGCTTCAGCAAGATCAGAGCCAGTAGATTCTGGAATTCTGTATATTTATACATATTACAAGAAGGACACCTGCTTGAAAATTACCCTTGAAGAAAGTCTGGTGCATGTCATTTCACCCTGTGCCATCCTCTTCCAAAACAGAAAATGGGAGGATTTCTTCCTTCTTTCCCTAATTCAGAGGGTAGAACCATACAAACCATACAAAGGCCCAAACTGTGTTTTGTCACAGACAGATGCAACTCTGAAATCCCCAGCATCATGCAGGGGTTACACAGAACAGTGACCCCATGGGTTGGGGCAGCTCTGCTCATTGTCTCTCAGACAGTGTTCTAGGAAAGAAGAAACTGGATTCTCAGCAGTAAAGAATAAATCAGAGAAAAAAGCAAGGAGCATTTGGAGTGTAGTTTCAAAGTAAGTTTGCTGGATGGAACAGAACATTTCCTTTTGAAATGACTTTTCCTTTAAGCACTTTCCTCTTGGTATTTGTTTCATCCTGCATTCTTCTGGCTCCACATCCTGCCCTGGAACTATGGGACTTGATGATAATCCAACCACAACCGGGGTGGAGACAGAGGACAGGATTCACAAAACTGTGTTTGGAAGAAGATAAGAGAACACAGATAACCACTTTTGCTTTGGAGTGTTACCTGGCTTATCCTGATATCTCCTTACAGTGGTGACTGGGGAGACCAGGAGAGACTTACCCACATACAGCACACGCATCCTGGTTTCTTTTATAGGTCTAAGAGCCCACAGGTTTTACAAGCACAAACCGAGGTATACAGTTTTCACAACCACACAGTGCAGTCTTCAGTGCCCAGAGGATGCACTGGGTTCAACTTAAACCCAAACAAGAACACAAAGATGCCAACAACTACTGCACCCTCCAAACACAGCACCACTGCCAACCTCAGCAGCTTTACTCATCTTTTCAGTAACACAGAGCTTGGCACGTGCAGAATACAGAAGTGTGTTGTTTTAAGGAGGTCAGCATAAAGGTGGCATGGAGAAGAAAATGAAGGGAGGCTTTCAGCTGTTAGAAATGATCACATTTTCTGCAGTTCTTTTTTGTTCAAAACAACCCTGAGCACAGCAGCACTGGCCAGCCAGTGAGGCTATCCCCTTCCACAGTGCCAGAGGACTGGGCTAAATGCAAAACAAAAAGCAGCCAGAGGGTGACTTTATTTGTTTTTAATCATGCGCCAAGTATGACACCAGTGCGGTGTCAGGAAGCATCTGGACATATTGGAAAGAATTTCCTGATTAGCCATGAGTTAATGACTTTTTTCTGTTTGCCACAGAAGAGCAAACTGAACTGCTTGTTCAGCTGCATTCCCTTAAAAGAAAAGAAGCAAAGAAGTTCGGTATTCTACTGATAACAAACAAACAAGCAAAAGAACCCTAAAAATCTGTTGTAAACATGGGCTTCCATGATAGCTGGGCTTAGACTGAACTGCTCAGCTATAAGAAACCAGGGAAAGCAAATCCCTATGAGAACGCTGAAAGAATGAGACGTTCTATTTATCTTCAAGGGTAAAACTCCTGAAAAGGTTTCAGAGAACAGGTAAAAGAAGCACAGTAAGTTACTAGCTTGGGGGAAAAATATGCAATTTAATTCTTAATAAGCTTTCCCAATGAAGTAAAGTTCATGTCTGAACTTCTCTGAAATGGCACTGAGCTTTGCAGAGTAAATTCATAACAAGTAGATGACAACAAAAAAACCCTTCAATTTCCTCAGCTTTCAGGACCTGAAGGTTTTCAGTTGTCTAGGAGTAACTTATATTAAAAGTACATTTTTATGCCCAGAACTTCATCATACATAAATATATACATACATTACACTCCCTCCTCCCAAAGGAAGTTGAAAGTGGCAAATTGCAGTTGTTGGAGAGGACACACATGAATCAACCTGAGTCCCCTTATGAGAGAAAAACAACAAAAAAGAGAGAAGAAGCTCAGTGGGAAATCACAAACAGACAAAGGCTGCTGAAAACAACTGCTAGCATTTAAAAAACAAATATGGGTAGCAATAACCTGTAATGTTGTGATCATAGTAATTCCAATATGTGAAGGAGGAGGAAGATGCAAAAATTATGTGTTTCATCTCTTGTGCTGGGGGAGCACAGTGTAGGATTTCTGGGTTAGGTGTTAAGGGCAGCTGACTTGCACCAGCCTTGTGGTGTTTCAGTTCTTTTGCAGCTGACTTTGTTGGTAGAGACCTTGGGTGATCTGAAATACAATTGCTCACCCTAAAGTAGCTGTGGGTGGTCCCACCATCAAGAAACGTACGTAACAGCTTCTGGATTCCTATTAAACTTTGCTTCCTGGAATTATCTGGCATGAGTTTCATGGGTTATGCACAACATAAAAAGAAAGAATGAAGAACTCCTTTTGCTGCCCTATCACTCACTGAACTTCCAGTCCACCAAGATACCCCATTACTGAACAATAAAGGGAGAGTGAGCGTCACAGCCTCAATCATTTCCTCTGACGTATAGAACAGGGAGCCAAAGAAATGCTGACTAAAGTCACCTTCACAGATTTTTAAACCATTTAATGATGCTATAAAAAACTCAAGTAGCTGCCCCTGTGATACTCAAGGAAAATTTCCATTAATTCTGCCCTTTGCTTCCCTGCTCAGCTAATGAAGTGACTTTGTAATTGCAGGAGGTTTTAAGGGAGTGCGCATTTTCTGCCAGGTTCACAGGCCAAAGGAAACTGCACACACCATGCAAAAGGTCCCACATTAAAAAACCTCTACCCAAAACAAGTCTCCCATCACCAAAAAAATTTCTGGCACCGAAATGGATATTGACACACAGCCAGCAGATAACGGAGCTCAGCCATTCCACCATGAAGGAGGTAGAACGACAGCTGAAACAGGCTCTGTACCAGTTTTCCTATACACTGCTCGAGGTATTAGCAGCCACTGTTTTTTCCAATTCTAGCTGGTATTAGCAGCCACTGTTTGTTCCAGTTCTAGCTGCTGTTACAAAGCTAACCCAGCACTTCAGCCAGGGTTAGGAAACCCTGGCTTCATTCATTCCTCTGGATACATTAGGAGAAAGGTGGCCTTAAATTTAATTGCGATGTACAAACAGTTCTGGTAGTTAGAAGAATACCCCCTTATCCCTCTGCCCTTCCCAGTTGGACAACTCAAAACACCTAAATAGCTCTGTCTTAACAATTCGGTGCATTCTAAAAGCGTTCTTTATATTGTTGGGAAAAAAAGAGAAAAAACAACACACACACACAAGAAGAACAGAAGATTAAAGCACCTAAAGGGGCTCTTGAGTGGATAGATGGAATCAGCTTTCTTTTTCTCTTTTTTTTTTAATCCAATAAACACTTTTGTTGCTGTTGCTTTCTGCTCCTCAAAGAGGGAGAATTTGTACGGCCTTCAAATAACTGTGGTTTTGTAAGGGCAACATAAAATCAAATGCCTCTGAAATAAAAAAAAACTATTAAACAAATCTTCATACCCTCTGGTGGCTCCTTCCTTTTGTTTCCTTCTAACATGCATTTTCCCATGCCTTCTCCCACCTTCTACCCCAATGAATTTTGGATTTGTATCCTCTCAGGGTCTCTAAAAGTCAGCTGCAAAATAACTTAAACACCACAAGGCAGGAGCAAGATTACAATAGACCTCCCAGCCCTGTACACCTAACCCAGAAATCCTGCTCTGTGCTCCTTTCACCCCTAAAGACTTACATTGTTTAGCACAGCCTTGAGGTTACGATATTTTCCCATCTTTGGTTTTCACATTACATTGTACACCAGCCCCCTGTGCAGGTTGCTGAGACACTTGATCCATTTTGTACTGAAAGTTAACTGTGTGCGCTTCCCTTTATAGGTTGTTCTTTTAAAGCAAGTAGGAGACCAGATAAACATCACCTACCAATGCTACTGCATTGAGTTTCTGCTTTAAAGTAAAGAAAACATCTTACCTAAGTAGGACTTACAACAACAACAAAAAAGTATCAAAAAGGCATATTTCCTTATATTCATTTTTTTATGTGACGTGCATCAAAAAAGAAAAAAACTTCAACAACAAATCAAATCATTTCCTCTTGCTGTTACACAAAATTCAGAGAAGAATAGCTATCAGTCCCTCATATCTTATCACTATTCTCTTTATATGGGTTTGCAGCTCGCAGGAAACATTTGTTTTTGTTTTCCATGGATGTTATAGATTATATTAGGAAAAAAAACAAACAGCTCAAGTGTGAGATCCTCACATCAAGTAGTTTGCAGCCAAGTCCGTAGGAACCAAAGCAATAAGAGTAAACAATGCGTGTAAGCACACACTAAGAAGAGCTAAAGGTTATCCCGTGTTGCAGGATCAAAGGTTTGAGGGTACCTGGTAGGCTGAGGAGCACCAGGTTTCTAGTCAACCCGTTAAGCTGCCCAGTGTGAGAGTCCACACATTTCTCTTATGACAGACTTAAAAAGACTGGATACACATGTATTCCAGATTTAATTATTTTAGCAAAATGCACTCAAATCATGTTCTCTTAAAGCGTAAAGTTAAGTGTTTATTTCAGTTCAAGTCATCTATTTGGCAGACTGTTTTAAGTTTCTAGGAAATGGGTGACAAACCTAATTGTAAAATAATCTGAAACATGAATAATCCTTTTTTTCATGTGAAAATAAACTAGAGTAATGATTACTCATTTATCAGTGAATGGAAGATGTCAGATTAAATAAATTTATGTCAGGCAAGATCTCTGACCACAGGCTGGCAGAGAAAGCAGGTCAGCCAGATGCATGATTTCTGTCTCATGTGGAATATGACAAGCTGCAGCTCAGCCTGGGACACAGCCAGCCTGGGGACAGGCCAGCCCCTCAGTCCCTGGGAAATGTTACTGAGATGAGTTCTGTTGCTTATAACAAATTTCAACATGGTGCCGTTTCTTGTAAGGGCAGCACAGGAGAAGAGGACACAGTGCTCCTCTGCTGTGCGTATGCACTGCTCTTAGACGCTATAGGCAGTATGGACAGCAGTCACACAGGTATGCTTCTGAACACTCATCCGCAGTTCACTCTTCATTCAGCAGAGGCATAATGTGGCACAATTCCTCTGGAGAGGATAAAAGATGATATAAAAAAAATTGAATCCAGGAAAGAACAATAAAAGTCAGTCAGTACTGGTGACTACTCCAGTCTCATTAGCTAAAAGATCAAAGCACCCCAAAAAAGGAGCAGGAGGAGAAGCCTGTGACTGCCAAGTGTTGAGGTGAGGGTGATGCACCCTGGGGCATGGTGCTCACCTGGCTCAGCTTTACAGCTGGGTTGGAAGCTGACCACAGGGTAGCCATGTGTTGGGGTGCAGCTCTAATCTCCTACTGACCCCAAAGCCAGCTGCAGGTTTCAGTGCATTCAGAAGCTTCCTCATTAGGAGTCCCCACAGCAGTTGTGGTTATCTGATAGAAACAGAAAGTAAAAATCCTCACAATGGAAAGCCTTCCTACTGCTGCAAGTTTTGGTATCTTAGCATTTGGGTACAGTTACGTTACAGTGTTGATATTTTAAACAGTAAGATTTGAAATATGAACCTTGCACTGCAAATGGGAAAAGGATTTTGAAACAATTTAAAACCAAACAGCTGGCCAAGCTGACTAGATGGATATTTCATTCTTTAAAGTTTTACAGAGCTTAACAAAAATAATTTATAAATCCTTCTCTATCTGTAAAAATCAATGTATAAAATGAAACATAACTTTCCTGCAGTATGTAATGTAAATGTATAGCATATATACATACAGTCATGCTTATCACTGCAAAGTGCTATTCAGGACAGAATATTACTTTTCCATATTGGGTGTGTATTACAGATGGACAGAGCATTTGCACATGCCTGAGACTCTTGTTGCTTACCCACCCCAACCAGGAATTCACAGAACCCCCTCAACTGTAAGGCACACAGCTGACAATGCTACACAAATTCTGATGGCACAGAATCCCTGCTTGCCTCCCCAGAAATGAACTGAACCATTGCCTTGCAGTGGTCAGACTGCTCTAAAGAGCTACTTTTGAAGTTTTAAAGAATCACTCGTTGCTATCTCCAGTGTACCTTGACTTAAAAACAAACAAACAACAACAACAAAAACATACAGTTTTAAAACATGATGAATTAACAGAGAAACTGAAGGAGAATGGATCAATTATTTGGACTGACCACACATCTACAAATTAATGGGGTATTTAGTTTAAACCTGTGAAAGATTCTCAATATGTTTGCATCAGAGTGCACGTTACAATATGTTTCGGGCCTGTTAATAGATTTTAGAAGCATTTCAGAAGAATTTTGTTGTTTATTTTCCATTTCCCACTTCATTTGCTAGAGGTTATCACACAGTCTCTGGTGTACCTATCAGTATTACATGAGGGTAGGCAATGAAATCACAACAGACCAAAAAGCAGAACAAGCATAAGCCCCACGTCACATAGCGTCACATAAGATGTGTTGGCTTCCAGGTTTATTGTGAAATGGTGATATCTGTGTCACACAATGCAGTATGATTAAAAACATTGTAATCTCAGTTCTTTGCATCATTACTTCAAAAATCACTTGTTGCACTTGAACAAATTAGAAAGCTGCAATTTTCTAACTCTACATGTTAAGCACAAAGGAGCTTCACTCTTCATATCAGCATTATTGTTTCTCTCTCCTATTTATTTATTTTTATTTTTTTTTTTTTTTTACCATGTAGCAAATGTTATAAAGAATTGTATACATGCCTCTACTCAGGCTGTCAGACACACATACATTCACATAGACTGGGGCTGGTACCCCAAACTGCCCTTCTCTCTGGAATAAGATTACCACTATCCCTACAAGTCCGGTTTACAGCAGGGCAAGTCCTAGTATTGCCTGGCAAGGATGAGGACAAAATTCACTAAGGTGGCTGCAACATTAGCTACTTGTCAGAAAAGGAGAAACATAAAGCCAGGATCTATTTTTCACTTGTATGAAAAGACACTTCACTGTTATGGGGAACTCTGATTTCCCTTACCAGCTCTGGGATGATTAAGGGCTTATGCAATATCACCATGGATTAGACTATTAATGGTGCCTAGTAATGATGTAATAATGATTTTGCATTAATTGGGTCAGTAGTGATTAGGAAAATTAGATCAGCATAGGAGAATGTAAACTATTTTCTTTTTGCTTCTTTCTTTTTCCTCTCTCTCATTTCCTCTTATTGAGCTACAGGTGTTCTGGTTTAAGCAGGACACCAGCCTCTTGTGTTGCTCAAGTATTGGGCATAGAAGCACTAACCTAGGAACAACACACTCTCCTCAGGCCAGCCATCATTCAGAGTGTGTGATCTCATTATTGACCTATAGGAACTGCAAGTGTTGACAAGTTAATACCTCCTCAACAATTTCCGTGTCAACTTCAGAATGACTGTTTCACAATATTTTGCTCTGTTCAAGTCCCAGGAAAGGAATCAACCTTAACTCCCAGCATAACGCAAATGCCAGTGGACAGAAGCAAATGAAAGCTACACTTCACAAAGATTATTTCCCCACACTCAGTGTACTGACACGTCTCAGTGCATTAAGTGTGCATTCATACTTTTCAGAAAGCATTCTCATTACACCATCTAAGTACATGACAGGTGTCAAGAATCTAGAGTCACACTTCTGAAACTGGGAAACGACACATAAAAAACAAAAGCAGAATCTATTAGGCAGTAGATAAGACCACAGCTCTGCTTCTGGAAATCAAGGTTCTCACTCTGCTGCTCCATCTCAGCGTGACCTTCAAACAATGTCACAGCTGCCCCCAGACACCTCCTGGCTTGGAGAGGGGGACTGTACTGTGGGCACAGCTGCTGCCAGCTGTCCCTCAGATACAGGTGGAGGCAAATTGCTGTGAGACGGATTCCAGACGCCACATGGGTCTGTCAGCTGTGTGAAGTTTGAGAGATGCAGAAGAGAATTTGGCACAGCAGGTATGTCATGGAGCACCAAGAGCTCATTGCAGACCCCTCTAACTTCTTCCAGGAATTAGGTTTTTATTTTTTACTTTCCCCCCTAGTACTATTTTGATGCAATCTCAGGGCACAGCTATCAGCTTTCATAAATTCCTACTCTGCCCCAGAAGCACTGGTATATGCATACTCAAAATGAACAAATTACTGTCTGGCCCTCCATTACAAGCCCCAGGTGAGAGGATTTGCTTCATCTCAAGTGCAAAAGCAGAATCCCAGGAACTAATCTGATCCCTTTATCAACAAGTTTAAAGGAAGATTATCTCTTCTACAAAGACTCACTGTCCTTCAGTAAGTCTGTACCCTGCTGCTCAATAGCCAAACAAGCTGTTCCCAGGGGTTCCATTGTACTTTCTAACCAGACATAAAGAATGAAGCACCCATGCTTCCAAATCATGTGGAGCATTAAAAAAAAAAAAAAAAAAAGACAGCCTAAAAACTCAATGATTTCCTTGCCTGACCAGGAACAGAAATTTCATCCTGCAGTTTCCCATTTCACATGAGAGATAAGAATCACCCACGTAGATCTTCTATGTATACACATAAAAATATTTTCCATGACATTAAGGTCAATTACCTGAAATGTCTTAGTTTATTTGACTAAGATGTCCACACCACTGCCATCCATCACTAATTTTGTCAGCAATTCAATTCAAATAAAGCAATGACTATTTGGGACTTATTGTTCGTCAAAGGCTATTTCAAGGCTATCAAACAAGTTGCTAGTTCACAGGTACCTTCATGTGGCACACTGTCCTCCTTCCAGACTTTTGAAGCGCGGCTGGCTATGCTTAAACCCACAAGAAGAAAAAGTTCATTACAATTAGTCTCTGCAAAACCATGCAACTCCACTTCATCCATATTATGGAGCAAATCTCTCTGCAGTGCACTGCTCCTCCAAGGTCCTTTTGTTAATTCCAAACAATAAGACTTAGCATTATTACAGAGAGGAAAGAAAGAGACAGCCTCCCACGTACACTTTAAGAGTGACTTCCCCGTACCAAACTCTCACAAGGTCTCTTCTTGCAAGAGAAACACAAACCTGTGAAGAAAACAGAAGAATTAACTTCAGAGTATGGTGTAGGTCTGTATTCTCACATTCAATACAGAGGCACATTCAAAAAGCACACTTTTCCAAATGCAATGCAATCCATCATTTGAAGCTTGTTTTGTTGCATATGAGGCTCATCTGTCTCAGGTGACAAGAACACACCGCTTATAACTTTATCCAGTCCAAACTCTGGCATATATCCTAGTGCTAAGGGAAGGAGATAATGTAAATCATCCTTTCCCATGTATGGGAAGCCTTACAACACGCACTCCTGATTCTCCTCATATGTTTAAGAACGTATTCTGCAAGAGCACTACTAATTGTTTGACAGGATTAAATTAAAGCCACTGTTTGGACATATCATCATAATCATTTGTGCATGCAAACACATTCCACTCAAAATTCCTGTGGGACTGCCAGTGAAACTGCTAGAGAAATACCCAGCACAAGCAACGTTATTGCTCATGTCTCACAGCACTGCTGTATGCACACAAACAAGAAGAGACATTGCCCTCCTGCAAGCCTCTCTCCCTTCTCTTTGCTTTCCCTGAGCCTTTACAGGAGGATTCCTGTACATCATCTGATAAAAACAATCTTCAGTCATCTACACCGGCACGTAGAGTTTTGCAGGCATGTAACAGCACATTTGGGGCCTGTGTCTTTGGCAGCACATCCTAAAATTTACTAACAGCCAAGGCTTTGATTCACAAACCATAAGATTACAAAGGACCACATGGATGTTTTCAGCTTCTACTCCAATAACTCATCTCATCTGCACATAAAATGCTCCAAAAAATATGTCTTGCCCACTTCCCTTTGAATCACCAACAGCCAACTATCGAGGCTGTTTAAAATATTTTGGCTGCCTACCCTAATATTTTATGTCTTTAGTTTTGGGACTGTCAATACCTCAAAAGCCCAGAAACTTTATAATTTGAGGAGAAACACACAGTAAACATAAATGAAGTGGATTTGGAGATGCTGTTTTTTATCCCCCAAACTAAATACTTTAGGCTGAATGGAGTGATTCCATAAAATACATTTCGCACATAGCAAAATGATACTTTTTATTCACAATTAGCATTCATTTTTTCACCATTTATTTTACCAGCAGGAAGAATTTCCTAACAAGAGAGAATAACACATACTTTTTTCTTTTTCTTCCCCCCTCCTATAGAAGAGCAGAAAAATGATTTAAATAAAAACATCATTCTCTGGCAGAGGACTGACTAGAGAGCTCAGTAGGTTAAATACACTGATCATCCTCAGCATTCTTCAATTATACATGTGTATGGCTTGGCCTTGATCAGTGTTTACATAACCCCTGCAACTAACATCTTGAACTATTGTACTGCAGCAAATATCATTACAAGCATAAACAACTGCAAAAAAAGCATCCAGAAAAAATATTGACAAGTTTGTAGCACACAACTGCACATGGTGGGAATTGGTGGACCCTTTGCGATGCAAACAGTGCCCCAAATTGGTTCTTCACACAGGGAAAGTTTCCAGTGATAAGGGACACATTTATGGCATGTTCCCTTAAAGGCCTGACTCCCATCTAGCAGCTCATTGTTCACAAATGGAACAGTGTTTACACAGGAAGAAGTCCAGTTTCAGCAAACGGGAAGTCCAGCAGATGTTTCCTTCTATCAAAGCAAAACAAGCTTAAAACAAGCTTGCAAATTGCTTTTGCCCAATCAGAAAACTTCAAAATTAATTCTACTGAGGAAAAAAATAAAAATTACTCAACAGAATGACCCTGGGAAATAAAATCAGAAAAACTTTTATTTCTAAACTGCAGCTGCTAAAATGAATTCCCTTGAAAAAAAATAATAATAATAATAAAAAAAAATTAAAAAAAAAAATAAAAATTACTCTTCTTTACAAATGCTTTATGATCCAGGTTCGGAAGAATAAGAGGAAAATTGTAATTTTGGTCTGAGCTGGAAAGGGAAAGTAGGGCAGATTGTTACTCACACAGCTCCACATCTCAAATGCTCTCCTCAAACCAATTAACCTCTCCTTTCCAACTGTCTACCAACATCCCCCAGACTCCCAGCTGCCCTGGCTTCCTTATTTCTCTTTAGATCTTCAAGTGCCTCTTCACCTGTACACAGCAACTAAATAATAGAAGTGTCTGGGCAGAGGACAAAAGGTACAGCTCTTACATTTTTCTTCACTTTTATTTATTAATTTATTTATTTTGAATATTTTTATACTAATTTTAATTACTTCTACCAGTACAAACTGGTTATACACCAAATATAAGCACCTGACACCCACCTGACTGTTTCACCGACCATCCCATTCAGCACTGTCAGGATGTGCCTGATGATTCTGCATCATTACAATGGTACAAAAGCAAAGCTGGGTCTGGGCTCCTTCCATTGCTCAGCTGAATGCTGCAAAGGTAACATCCTGCAGGAACTGTTTCTTTTTCTGTAGCTACCAAGGTCTTGCTCCAGAAGATCAGATGAGAGTGACATAGTAGCGAAGAGGAATACTTCCACTTTTATAAAGCTTTTGTAAAATGCAACTGCAGAGCTCCAACAAATTAGACTAACAGCTGGATAGATACAAGTGTCAAAGCCAAGGATAAAATAGTTTTAACTACAAGTATAACAAGTGTAGCCAGTGTATGCAGCCTTCTGTATCCATCTTTGCCTCTGCAAGCCCATTATTCACAAGATCTCATTCATTTATTTTTCTAACTACTTTGTGAGTCTCATATAAAGTTCCCACCTCCACAATATTCATGCATAGCATGCTCAGCACTGAGGCTCTTTACCCCAGGTGGAGGCCTTTGCACATCCTAAAATGCATACAACAAAGACAGAGCTATAATCTGGCAGCAATGAAAGCCGCCATTATTACAATCAATATGAGTATTAGCAGCCTGAAGACCACCCCACTGTGGCATAATTCAGATCTGCCTATCAAGCAGTTACAGCAGAAGGTGGAGGTGGTTTTGTTGTTTTGTGTTGTTTTGTTTTTTTTTAACCTCTTTCCTCCAATAATCCCTTTTGTCCTTTAAGCAAATCTTAAATGTAATCTCAATCTGTCAGCAGTTTTGTAAAGAAATAGCAGCTCAAACCTAATTGGATTTGTCAGACAATGACAACTAACCCCAGCAGCTGAACAACTGGAGAAAAATCTTACAAGTTGGAATGCATAAAAATATTAAAGTTCATTTCAAGAAGAAAAATTTCCTCTGAAAGTAACTGGTAAAAAGATATAGTTCAAACTCTGTCCCTTAGCAACATAATGATGTGGTGTGGCACAGCAAAGGTTGTGTGAGCTGCTCTGTATAGTTGATTATTTGTAGTTAACTGTTCAAACATTGTCACTTCAGGTTGCTTGAATTTGATAAGATTGCTAAATGTTTGCCTATGTAAACTTGCTTTTGTCTTACGCTTTTAAACCACAAGAAAGAAAATGAGGAAAAAAAAAACAAACTGAATTCTGACAGGAATATGTAACAACAGTATGTAAAAAGATGTATATATTACATTGAATGCAAATGAAAAGAACTTGGAACATGTATTTTAGCTGAAGAGTTGAAATACCTTTTATGCCTCTGGGCTTCTAGACTATTTCTCACAAATACAGGGAAATGAATATGAACCTTGCTTTGTTCTGCACATGCTTCTGGCAGGGATAGCAACACTTCAAGGACAATCTAGGATACAGTGGCTCAAAACCCACACGAACATCCCGTCCAAATGATGAGACACAATGCATTACAATGATGCAGAGGTTACAGGTTAAATATGTATAATAGAACAAATCTTACAGTGCTTTCAAAGCATTCAAACTGTGATTTACCTAATGGTGCCCAGATCCAGAAGAAAGGTCACTTGATGACCTGTACATTGAGAACTGAAGTGACATTTACTCCACTGGTTTTAAAATGGCAATCACTAGTATTTTTTTAACATTCATATTTAGGAGAGTATCAACTTGATCACTTAGAAACATCAGTTTCTCTATCTGCACAGTTGGTAAGCAGCACACCTATGATTTGGGAATAAAAGTTAACTTTACACTGGATTTAGAACCATGTTTTGATCTGAGGCAAAAGCAATCTGAGATGGTACGAATCATTCACTGTCTCCATCAATACTCAGGACTCGTGCACTCTCCTACCTGTAGGCTTATCCACACCAAGGAATCCAGCTTGTCCCAGGGTTTTAAAAACTTTATGTGCTGGGAACTGTCCTTCTTCTTCCCATTTGTCCACAAAGGGGTTAATCTCCTTGTCAATGATCTAGATTTGGAAAACAAATTTAAAGTTACAGCCAGAGATATTCATACTGATACTACATTGAATACTTTTGTCTGGATAATGAAAACAGGAAAAGAAATGCACAGGGAAAATGTTGAAAGCACCCACTCACAACTACTACGACAGCTGCAGTAGGGTAAACATAATTCTTTTAGCTATCACAACTCATCTCCCTAGTCCATGACCACTGTTACACCATTCTACAAAGAGGGAATTTATTATTTTAAGAACTTCTCTTAGTCTTTTCTCCATGCTAAATAAACAAGTCCTGTAGTGCTAACTGTTCCTTAAGCTGGAAATAGATCTCTCTCCCTCTTGAAGTGCTGTGCTCATGAGACCCTGTTAGAGTGCTCTTCTAGCTGTCTATTTATTGCACATTCTTTGGAGAATTTCAGACCATATAGGGCTGTTTTCTGCTTCCCTGTTGGCCACAGAAATACAGACACTTCACTCTTGGCTACACAAAATTATTCTTTTTCTTTTTCCTACTAAATTCTGAGAAATACATAAGCACAATGTTCAATGCTCTCGGTAATTACCATCTCTCTCTCCTTCTCTTATACTACCTAGCATAGGCCTCGTGACCAACACTAACAAAATACTCACCAGGACGCTAGGAAAGCCTACATTTAACTTTTAGTACTGCCATATCCATGATGCTCAGACTGTAGCGTGTGGACACTTCATGTTGAGTTACAGGATGTGAATCTTTGTAACATGTGGTAATGCTGATCTGAAAACTCCCAGGGAAGTGCCTGAAAGTGGTTATGAAGCCTATACAGAAGGCTAACCCGGTGTTTTGACAGATCTTGGCAAAAGTTTGATGTGAACATACTAACACAATTCCGTGTTTGTTATGGCTGGTACCAGGCCAAGTGTTTCACAGTCCACACAAGAAACTACCTTTGAAGTTCCACAAAGTCAGAAGAATGACTAAGGCATTCAAGAAGTTCTTTTACATAATTCCTGCATATTATAACCTGCTCCCTTCTGTACCTTTGAGCAGAGCTCAAGCTGTTCGACAGTGCCAAAGTTTAATTATTAGCAGGTGAAGTTTGACACCTCTAATAAAGCAAGATCTACCTGGCATGACACATCATCAACAGCAACACAGGGACAGCCTCACTGTACAGACTGCACCAAAGTTTGTTTCCACATTCAAGAAAAAATGAACATCACAGTCCAGATATCAATATCCAGTTATTTTTTTAACTCCTGGACCATCTGCTTGAAACTGTGTTTACAATTCACAATCATAAATAAGACTCAAAACTAACCTACTTTCAGACAAGAAAAGTAATTCCTTCAGAAGTATTATTCATGAAAATAAGGCTTTAGATAATTTGCATAGAATCAGAGGGGAAGAACAATCTATGGGACAATGAAATAACAGTCAGCATCAGTGGGAGAGAGCATCTGGAGGAACCCCTCTCCTCTGCAATACATACAACATGCTAGAGAACTGTAGTGATGGTCAACCAGCTGATGCTTTAATACTGATTGTGGGATATTATCACCTTTTCATACAAACGCTGACCAAAAGAGACATTCTCAAAGAGCCAAATCATCGATGACCAAAGGAATCTGCACACATACAGAACACGTGCTTTAAACATTGCTAAAGACAGATGTACTTGGAAGCAGATCAAGCATGCTGTATATTGAACTGTTTCATTTACCCCTTCCTTTGGCTTTTGCCAAAAAGTAATGTATGCTCCCAGAGAATTATATCAAGCTTCAATCAACTTATATGGCAAGCAATTAATTTTGAATTAGCTTACATGTTCTTAGTGCACACAGCTTTCAGAAGCAAACACTAAGTGCTGAAGGTACCTCGAGCTAAATCAAAAGGGATACCTGCCACATATCTAAGTACATGGAAAAATAACTCTCAGAGTAGCCAAGAAGCAGTTCTGTTTATTTTTACAGGCTTTATCATGAAAAAAAAAAAAATGTGGAAATCATGAGTGGTAACATTCAGACATACATCACTAGGATAGTGACTACAATAAGAACTAAAACTCCTCTCAGCAGAAATATCTTTACACTGCATTCTGAACATGTTATCCAACAGATACTCCCAACCACTAAGGAAATCCTTTAACCTAATCTAGCTGGCCAAATCAGAGAGGTATTTGGGATTTAATGCCTGTATATATATATATGTATTTTGTTATGGATTATTTTAATCCCCATCTAGAAGAGAGCAATGAGAAATATCTCCCCAGAATGTTGCAGATAGATGCATGTTCTCCTTCTTTTCCCCTGGAAGTTATTGTACTATTTAAATGAGTAAGAAACAAAACCACACTCGGGGATTTTCCTTCACATGGTGCTCAGTATTTTCTGCTGACATTGTACCAGCAGAAGCATTAGAGATTGTCATTTAATTCTCACTGTAATCCAAAACAAATATCCCATCCCTAGTGGTAATTAAATAATTCTGGTTACTGAGAGTGTCTACAAATGTTCTTTACAGCAACTAAAGATTTCTTTCCATCATTACTCACCATCAAGTTTACCTTTTAGCAAACAATTCAAATGAGAAATTAAAGATAGTAACACTTCACCATGCAATATCTCATATCTGTCCCCTACAATACTGTACAGGGGCAGTACAATATTTCAGCACACAATAAGTAGGACAATGTATGGCCTCGAGACTTCAAAAACAATAACAACAAAAAAAATACATTAATTAGCATTGCCACAAAAAGACAGAAACTTTTACTGTAAGTTATACCTAAGTTGAGATTAGAAGAGCAAGAGAAAATGTCTGACAAAAACCCTACCTTTGTATTTAGAAAATTATATGGATTTTGAGTTTGGTTTTTATGACAATGGGACTTTCTGAGAAGATTAAACACTAGGGAGGGATGAGAACCATCTGTCTAGAAGAGACAGGTCAATCTTTGGCAGCAGGCTGGCCAACATACTAAGGTGGGCTTAAAAGTGAAGGATTTGGGAGCAGGGTCCAATATGGCAATGAACTTTGCAGCAGTGCCCAGCAACCTGACAAGGAACAATGGGCACAAACTGAAACATAGGAAATTCCATACAAACGTGAGGAAAAACTTATTTAGTTTGAGGGTGACAGAGAACTGGAACAGGCAACTCAGAGAGGTTGTGGAGTCCTTTTTCTGGAGATATTTCAGGCCCATATGGATGCTTTCCTGTGCAACCTACTGTTATGAAATTGCTTTAGCAGAGGGTAGGACTAGATAATCTACAGAGGCCCCTTCCAACCCCTGTGATTCTGTGATTTAGAAGTGCCATGTCATACCAGAGTAGGAGAATTATTTCTGCTCTTAAATCAAGCTGAAATAATAATTAAATCTTTAAAGTAATATAAAAGATGAGTAAGTAAGCAATAAAGCACTAACAACATTTCTTCCTTGATTATATCCTGACAATTAGCAAAATGTTGACCTGAAAGAAAGGAGGTAACAGACCGTAGAGCCCTTTGCCTTTGACACCAGCAATAATTTAAGAGAATAATGAACAGATCACAGTACAGTATCTCTCCTTGTAATTGAATTCATAACCTCTGGCAGCAGTGAGTGCACACAACATTGCATGGTGCAGGCACTGCTGCCGAGGACAGGCAGTGTTTTCCCAAGGCTAAGAACTGAAAGAATCAAGGTGACCAAGTCCATTGCACTGCCTATATGCGCTACCAAAATAAGCTCATAGAAATCACCATGGGATGCATCAGCAGCACCAGAATTCCATCTGCTTTCCATCTGAATATCCCGTTAATCTTCTTTCTGAATGCAGCAGAAGCCATGAGCTGCCATAGCCATGGTCTATATCACCCAACCCAACCTGGCACGGCAGTGATGAGCTCAGGCCTACAGTGGTTGGTGCTTAAGACCATTGCTGAGTACAGGCTCTCACACTTCAGCTCACTGTACTGTCTGTGATCTGCACTGATTATCATTTATTCTGCTTGCAAATGCACCAAATGCTTGATAGAATAAATAGTGGCATGTCAACCATGTTGATCAGGTATGCTATATATACCCCCTCCTGTGCATGTCGTCAAACTTAGACACAAAACATGCAGATCTGAGGTCATATAGCTTTCCCCTTTTCTCTTTCCCAATAGGAAGTATGATAAAAGTTTGGGAGAAAAAGCCAATCCAGTTTAGCATTGTGAAGGTGGTTGAAAAGGGGCAGATAACACATCATTGCTAGCACCTCAAGGTCTTAGGATACTTCTATTTTTTTGTCCATTACTGCACAGTAATGCACAGTGAACAGACCCAGCCTTTCTCCACTGCCTTTAGACATAGACATGACCAGAGCTGAGCTTCCAGAGAAGCTGACAGTGGATTTAAAACCAACACTCATTAGGTTTATCAAAGGTGAAAACGGAGTGATCAAAAATAAATGTCCAAAATTGGAAGATGTGTTTAAAATTGATTAATTATAACACCAAAGGTCCTTTTTGTACCTTTAATTACGCTGTGCCACAGGCAACAAAGGACTCATGCAGTGTGCTGCAGCACTGGGTACCAAAGACTGCAAGATCAGCAAACACAGGAACAAATTGTTACTAAATTAATTTTTCCCTTTCCTAAAAGGATAAAAAAAAAAAAAAAAAATAGCACAGGGAAAAAACCCAGTGAAGTAAGATTTGGCAGCATCTCAAGATATAACAAAACATACCTGTCCTCATCTGTTATCTTTTCAGCCAAAAACCACACAGATTAGAAGTATAATGCAATTTCTTCTGCTTTATTCATTTGGCCGCAATGGACATGCTTCTGTTTAAATCATTGCGTTTCTTTCCTGTCAGAGACTGTTCTCTGCCATATACATAATACATAAAGCAGAGCTGATTATTGCTTCAGAAATTAAAATACTGCATATCCTTTAGTCCCATACAGTTTTTAATTTGGAGGGGGAAAAAAAAGTACATCTGATTCAATCACAAAGCTTTTGTCTCTGCTTGCCTAAAACTTAAAAACCTACAAGTCTTATAGGGAGTGCGGGGCTGGGCAGAAGCACACACTGTCCCCTTGCCTACATTGAGCAGAAGGCAGCCTTTGTCACCCTGGCATGTATCATTACCCTGCAAAAAAAACAAAGGGAACAAACCAGAACCTGGGAGCTGAGCCCAGCTTAATCTTTCCTGAGGAACAAGATGCTGAAAGACCAGCTATGACTGGGGAGGCACATGATCCCAGTTGACCCTCCTCCTACCTGGCATTCTCCTCCCTGCCCGAAGGAACACACACACAGACAACTGCAACCCCTGCACACACCTGGGAGTTTTTATAGTCCCTGCTCACTCACAGCCACTTCTTCAACAGACCCATCCAAGAACATGGTGAAAATGGGAGGGTCCCAAGATTGCTTCTCGCTCTGGACTCCAAGAATTGCAAATATCATGCCAAAACCATCTCCCTGCAAAAGCAGGGAAGGAATACATTCACAAAGCCCCCCAAGATCAAGCAATCATTTAAGTGTTTATGATTAGTTCCAGGGAATTTCTCAATTTTTTTTCTTTTGACCACAAACTGTGTTTATTTATTCCTCTGTCTCATTGATAGCATCTGCTGCATCCTCCATTCAACCACACAACAGGCAAATCAATACGCTATCAAATGAGTATTTCACACCCTCGATACTCAACACAACAGGGTTTAAGCCATGTTGAGCTCCATGTCCTTCTTGGACAAGAAATTCTGTTCCTTTTACCATGATATTTTTGTAAAAACTATAAACTACTCTCCTGGGGATATAGAAAATATATTCACACTTCTGGTTCCATCATATTCATGGATATACATTCCCCAAATGCAAAAATATAACCAATGGATACTATCCAAGGAGAGACACATTAAATTACAATTTAAATCTGGACAGAAAATAAGGCTTTTTCCTCATTACTGACAGTATTCCTCTACCATCTCTCCACACGTCAGGCTCCTCTGAATCTCTTAACTTTTAGAAATAAAACAGCACCTATTAGAAACAGAATGGGTTAGGAAACACAAAAAGATTTGGGAACAATACTTCAAATATCATAACTTTGATCTATTCAGCTATTCATTCCAAACATGTGCCATCACTGTGACTTACAAAGCTGCTAATGTACAAAACTTGTTTTCTTTCCCTCTTTTAGTCAGTAGGACATTTTGTGCTCACGTGGTATCATTATGGCAAAAACTAGATTAAAAAAAACCCTCCCTTTTCCACCTCCCAACAACTTTACTAAGTTCAGACTTGGCCACAGTGACCACAAATTATATTCTTAGGAACTATGATTATTCATATTTGGTTCTGTATTATAGCCCTGTGCGAACAAAGCAATTTATCTCACTGTGGCCATTCCAGACCACCTTTCCACTGCAAGTCATTAGGATGTCATGAAATAATATGATGGGATCCAATGTGAAAGGCACATGCACCAGGATTTTGTCCATCTTTGCCACCCACACACCATTCCCCATGACAGGGCTCAGCATTTCATGCTGTTACTAAGCTGAAGCGCAGCCTGGAATTTGGGTACTGTTAGAGATATTGGCTGTTCGGAGCAATGTGGTATGAAGCAATGGCTGGGCTGGTTTGTCCAGGCTGACAGACCTCCTTCTTCAAGAGATTTCAATTAGCAGAGCTTCCAGATGTTCATGGTGCTTTTTTAACACTCAACAAGTGGCAAAAAGCATCTCCTGTAGTACTCTAGGATTCCCAGAGCATCGTGTTCAGACACTGTGCTCCACATTCTGACAGAATCCTTGAGATAAAAGAGAAAATATTCAGTCCTAGGAACTGACTTTAACTTCATTGGTGCCTTCACCTTTTCTTTATCTTGTGTCACTGAAAGAGGAAAAATAATTCTCTGGAGCTACTAAAAGAATGGCCCTGGTACATGCCAAATTATGGAAACCCACCAGAGACTCACAACTTACGCCATTTTATGTATGTCCTGGAACTTAAACTATGCTCATCTCCATATCAGCTGAGTACCTAATAAGCCCAGGGTATCCTCACAGATCCAAACAGCTGACCTCACTGAAGGACTGCTAGTCCTGAATGCTGAATCATCAACTAAAGATTTGGACTGTCATCTCAACCACAAGAAGCTTACACAGAATCTACTTACCACATTGCTCCAGCATCATGGGAAACATTTCTATTCAGCATGCTCTTGTTCCATCTACTTTCCATTTTTTCCTTTTTCTTGTGGCTGGGATAAAGCTAAGCTGAAATAAAATGTTCCACATTTCTCTTTGGATGAGGTGAACAACAGAATTTTATCAGCTTCCCCTGGGAAAGTGCTGGTTTCTTCTCCAGAATAAAGGAGACATTCCTAATCTCCACTTCTGTCTTTGAAAATGGAATTACGGCACACATCCGTCTGCTTATCCCACTGCAAATTTCTAACTGCAATACTCGCGGCCCTCCCAAATCTGCCTGAGGAGCAGCTCCATTGTCAAACACCATGGCATGACACCCATACTAGTTTTCCCTGTCTCAAGGTAACATGGTATACTTTGAAGGCTACAGCACATAAAATGGCAGATTGGAGACAAGCTTGCTCTGCCTTACTGCTACAGACAAATCAAGGCATTAATTTTTTATGACAAGCTATAAACTAATGACTGAAACCCACCTGAGGGAACACACACACCTCTGGTGGTGCTATCAGGGCTAATGACCTGGGACCTTCTGTTCCTAAAGCAGGTTGATAAGCAACAGTTGTTGACTAGGCCCACAAGCCTGGCTGGAGGACAGAAAATAATACTAAGTAGCACATGAAGAATCTCAGAAGTCTCCTTGCAGCAATCCATCAGTGCTCATCTATCAAACCTGATACAGGCTTTTCTGCTCCTTTTGAGGCTTAATAAGAAAAAGAAATAATAAAAAAACAATCTGTCCAGAACAAGGCAAGTTGAAAGAACAGCTTTCAGAGTACAATGACACCTAACTGGGAGCTGCCACGTTTATCAATGTGCCCCTGGGGCAGGGTTAAATTTACTCACACATTGTTACACTAACGGGACCTAATATGATTTAAAGAAAGCTACATTTCCTGAACGGTCATGGCACAACCTATGTAAATCACAGGCATTTGCTCAGTAAGAAACTGCTTATTAAGATACAATTTAAACTGTCAGAAGTTCACAGCTGCATTGCCTACTCCTATCAGGTGTGACAATGATAAAGTACTATTGAATATCTTTGGTGGTATTTCCTATTACAGTAGTATATCCCAGCCGCCCAGATTACAACAAAAATCAACTATGAACACTTCATTACATTATTGTCCAAAATTCTTGGCACTAGGAAAGGATATTTTTGTGTTTGTCTACACAGAAAGGGATCTGGCCTCAAAATGTTATAAAACGTTTCTGTGAGACACAAGATGACAAAGACTACTGCATATATCCCAGAATCTGGGAACTCTCTTTCCCTTACATAGATCCATACAAAAGCTGTGAGGTTTACTAATGTCACATTCAACCGCCTCCCTTCTCAAACTTTGACCTCAAATGCATGACAAATACTGTATTAGAGATCCAAGTCACGTCTTTTGCAACTTCTGCTGTCTTTCCTCTCTCATTTTCTCTTTTGATTTAATGAGAAAGTGTTTTAAGTTATTTATTTGTAGTACCAGCAGCCAACAACTTTGCTGTTTCAGTGCTGGTTTTTGTGATTTGCTATAGAAGATGGACAAAACACCTCTAACTACGGTGCTCCAGCAGTAACAGTAGTCACACTTCAGTGGTATTCTGCAGACTATCCAAAATAGCCGTATTATTTTGACAGAGAGTTTACAACAATTTTAATGGATATTTATAGTGAAAATTAGTGTTTAATCCAGCTCTTTTATGCTCCAATATAACGAGCGCAATATATAAATGTGTGTAAAATATCTCACCCGATACTATAATTTAATTACTGCATTGAATTGTTGAATAGCAGTGCACTATAAGTATTGTTTAACAAGGTAAAGTTACGTTTTTTGATTTCCAAGAGGAAGGGTGGTGACCTATGAAGTAGTAAAGGAAACCACTCACGAGGTTATTTCAATACCCTTGCTAAAAATGGCTCCTGGAATTACAGGAGTCTCTTCCTCATCCTGCTCAGAACAATTGGAGAAGTACAGATCATTAAAAGTACATTAATTTAACAGATTTAAAAAATAATAATAATAAAAGAAATGAAGTAAAAAAAAAAATAGTAACAGTTTTCACTAATGGAATTGCAGTTTGCTTCTCTGATTTCAAGGCAGCTGCGTATGTATTAGCCTAGTGGAAAGAGTACCCCAAATTCAATAATCATTACATTTAAAACACATTACAGATACTCAGTGGTCATTCTCTGCCATAGTGCTTACTTTCCAGTTTCTCTTGAATTCACTGGGGTCGGTCTTAGCTTAGGCCAAAACAAACACTGACTGCTGGAAGCTTTAGAGTAAACAACATTAGACTGGATCTGATGTAAACTGGCAAAGATTATTTTTTTCTATATGATCTGACAGAAACTGAAATAAGGGTTATATAAGCCTCCTAGATTCCAGGACTAGGGGACAGTGCAGAAGTAGGGAACAGTGCAAGGTAGGTGACTTTGCAGACATACAGGCCTGTTACTGCGATAAAAGCAAAACAATCCTGTATTATTCACCCAAATGACAGAAGAGGATTCATCTTCAACCCTTTTACTGATCCTTTCCCTGCCAGCTCATTCCTGCTTTGAAGAATGTCCAGGAATTTAGATGAATGAAACTAATTTATAAGGAAGGCAGTCAAGCACCAGGTTTCTTTGTAGAACACGGAAAATGAACACACTACTGCAAAAGTTCAAGGATAAGAGGCCTAACTTTAGCCATAGAAAGCTTGATGAATTAAATAGCCTTTGCAATATCCTGCTTTAACTCTGGAAGTATGAAAGCTAATTCCAAAAAAGCTCAAAAACAACCTGAAGAATTGTCTGAATCAGAAGTAGACCCAATAATCCCTTCTCCACATTAAACACAGAAAGAGGAGAAACTTGGGAAAAGGGTAAATTATCCATAAAAGTGTAAGACTCTTCAAGTCATTTTTAAAAGCTTCCATCAGATTCTTAACAGTACAGCTCCAAAGTCATATCAGGGATCTAACATTAGGACACCCAGAGTGCATTGCTCTTACAAAACTACAGTGCAGCACCAGCCAGGAGCTGAGCATTCACCTAAAGGCAGATCAAGGACAGCACCCCACACTCCATCATGCCCATCTTGGAATGTACATCCTGCTCCAAATAATCTTGAGCACATCTCTCACAGTTTCACAGTTTAGAGACACTTCTCACACATGCAGCTTGTCTCACCTTGTCTTATCCTATCCCATTTCACCTGGTTCTGTTCTGTTTCATTTCATCCCATCCCATCTCATCCAATCTCACCCCATCCTATTTCATCCCACTGCCCCCACACCATCCCTCCCAGTGGGTTCCACACCAAGGCTTTCTAACATTAAAAAAACCTGATTCTCTAACTTTGGCAGGCGTTGGTTAATTACACCACAGCCTTCTGCAGGTGACATTGACCTCACTGCTGGGAACACAGATAATTCACCACTGCCATCATTATTCGCAGAGTGGCATTCAACTTCCATTTGACCTTACCAGAAGTGTCTCCTTCTCTCGATTTATCATTCGGTTTCACGGGAACCCAATTCTAGAAACACGACCGTGACAAACGGGCTCTGTTCCACATGCCCTTACACTTGGTGTCCACAGCCAACGCTTACCCCGTGCTCTGCAGGGGCTGGGAGGGAACTGAGTGCTCTCCCGCTCTGTGCTCCAGACCTTCAGTTCCCACTCGGGCAGGCCAAGTTCCACCAACACCCCTCTTGTGCTCCCTCCCCACTCACAGGCAGCACAGCAGCCCAACCCCACTCGCACAAGTCCCCACAGTCCCGCTACCCGACTTTTAAAGTGAAAGGGGAGTCAGGCGGTGCCAACACGCCGCGCAGCACCCGGTGCAGTTTAGCAGACAGGCCCCGCTGGCTGCCGGGCCGTCCCCGCGGTACCTTCCTGAGGGCCTCCCGCAAGGCGCCGTGCTGCGCCGTGTCTGCTACCCGCCCTCCGTGCCGCCGCCCGCCGCCATGCAGGGCCGCGGCCCGCACAGCCCAGCGCCCGCCGCCCCGCAGCGCCATGGCCTCCGCCGGCCGCTCCGCTCTGCTCCGCTCCGCTCCGCCCTTCGAGCCCTCTCGAGTTACCGGCCCGAGCAGGAGGCGAACAGGTGGCGAGAGCGGAGAAGCGATGAGACCCTGCTTTCAGATTCATCCATTTATTTAAGAAAAAAAAGAAGAAAAAAGAAAAAAAAAATAAAGAACGACAGACAAAAACCGCTCCTGTGCTGCCGGACCAGGCCCAGCGGGCTGGGGTATCCCTCAGGCGATGACACAGCCGCCCTTCTCCTTGAAGGGGTTCTTGTCCTCCGGGACGCCCTTGACCAGCGGGTCTTCTCCTGAGCGCTCCTCGATGTAGTTCTTGATCTCCTCGGAGCACTTGGACACCTGCGGGGAGGACAGACACGTTGCCAGAGCTCACGCACTGCTCAGCAGCCAGGTGCTGAGCTCACACCTCTCCCTGTCTGCCCGCCCACTGGGTACCACAGGCCAGCACCATTGGCTGCTACACTGTTAAACTTCCAGCTCTTAAATCAGTCCATATAATTGTATGAAGCACATCTTCCCCGACATGGCGTATGGTCAGCACACTCAGGATCAACATTTCAGCTCCACGACATGCTCTGTGTCTACAAAGCGTCTGTCACTTCCACACACACCTCTCAGTTCCCTTCCTGTGGGACAGACGCTGTCCTCAGGTGTCAGGATCAGGGATGCCCCTAAGCACAGTTCCCAGCTCTGTGCCTGCCAAACCCACAGACACAACAGCGCAGTCAGCAACAGAATCCATCTGCTGCCAGGCCAACAGGGGCCATTATTTCTAATTTAAGGCTCCTCCATAATTATATATCTTACTCCATAGGTAAAGTTATGCCAAGCGAGATGGTGAATTTACCCACTGTGTCACAGCCTCTGAGCCATCAGAAGTAGCTCAGGGTTAATCCTCAACCACAGGGTGCACAGAATAAGGCCTGACTACCTCTGGCTATGGTACCTACAGCACAGACTTCATGCTCACTGTGAAGCTTTTGTAGAGTGCAGAGGTGAAACTGAGGATGCTGACTATGCTTCACTGCAGATGGTTTCAAAATACAGTTCCCTAAAGTCTTTTGGTTTATTAGAATATATGGACGAAATATTAGAATATTTAGACTATTCAGAATATGTAAATATATATTTATTTACATCAGGAGTTTTAAACTCTTATTAAGAAAATTAAAATCTATGCATTCTGCAGAGTATTTCAGGAGCTTGGGGACGCTCTGAGGGATGATCTATGCGCCTGTAGTACTCAGATGTGCAGCCCTTAATACTTCTGGATCCATAGGCCATAACATCTACAACCACTGCCATTTAACTGACGCCTAAAATGCAATGAGATGCTGGCACAGGCTGCTCAGAGAAGCTGTGGGTGCCCAATCCCTGAAGTCATGCAAGGCCAAGTTGGCTGGGGCCCTGGGCAGCCTGATGTGGTTGGGTGGCAATGAACCCTCAGCAGGGGGTTGGAACTGGGTGGGCTTAAAGGTCCCTTCCAAGCCAAGTCCTTCTGTGATTCATTCTATGAGTCTGTTATAATTGTGGCTTTCTTACTTAGTTGGCTGTGCACCTAGACCTAATAGACAGAAACAATTCCACTCATCCCCTAATATAAACTCACTTTTAGTCTGAAATGAAGAGTTTGTCTAGATGAATTTTTTTTCTTGTTGGCATATGGATTTAAAACATACAGAAGGAAAAACAAGTTTCATCACAGAGCAATATCAATGGTATTCTTCCATTTATAGAAAATGTGAAATAATACAACAATAAAAACCACTGGAAACTGTTCACCTGTGGAAAGAAATTGTGACGGAAAGTATAGTGCTCCCATCGAACACAGCGGGACAGAACTCGGCTATGGGGCACCAACCCCTTAGCGTCTACCCTTCGCCCGGGGTAGCCCCGCTGGCCACCGCACCCCCAACGCCCCGGTGTCTTTTACATAGGAGGGGAATTCTGCCTCCCCCGGCTCGGCTGCTGGGCAAGAGCCGTCGGTTAGAGCTCAGCGCTCCTCTCCCCGCGGCGGGGCCCCCATCACCCCCGCGCTGCGCCAGGACGGGTCCCTCCCGCTCCGCCCCGCCGGGCTCCGCACGGGGCTGCCCGCCCGGCACCGCCGCCGCCCGACGGCACCGCGCCGGGGCTGCCCGGCCGCCCCCCGCCCCAACCTCAGCCCCCGGCCCGCCCGGCGGCCCCTCGCTTACCGGCTGCCTCTCCAGCTTCACTTCTTTACGGAGCTGCTCCACTTCCATTTTCAGTTTGTCCTTCTCGCTCAGGTCCTCGATGTTGATCGCCGGCATGGTGTGCGCTGCCAGAGCGCGGAGAGAGGGAGGGGAGGAGGGAGGGAGGACAAAGGGTTACCGCTGGGCAGCGAGGCCGTCGGGCCCGGAGCCCCCGGTAGGGCAGTGGGACGGTGGGACGGTGGGACGGCCGCCCCCGGCCCGCCCCCGGCCTCACTCACCCGGTGCCGCCGGGCTGCTCCGCGGCGACCGCTTCCTCCCCACCGCGCCGGGCACCCTGCCCCGCGCCGCCCGGCCTTTAAACTCTGGATTAATCCCCTCTAATCGGATTACGGCCCGCCCGGCCCCGCTCTCGGGACGTTCACACTGCGGGGCTCCAGCGTCCCGCACCCGGAGGGCTGCCGGCACTCGCCCCCCTCCTCGCCCCGTGTGGCAGAGGCAGCCGGGGGCTGCCCAGCGCTCAGCCCTCTACTCTGCTCCTCCTGTGCCTCAGTGCTGCGTGGTCGTGTGCCACTGGCGTGCTGAGAGAGGTGAACTGGTCGCAGCAGGTGCTTTTCTTGCGCACATTCCCCCAAAGTTCTGTGTTAAAACTACAGGCAGATCAGACTGAAAGGCAGAGAGGTGAAGGAACAGCTGTCGGGTCAGGCTGCCGGTGGGACACAGAGCTCTGCATGCCACAGCTGTGCTGTGCTGCACAGAGCATCTGGGGTCCTGCAGCTGTGCTGGGGATGGGGGTACACTCGGAGTGGTGGGTTCAGAAAGCACAAGAAGGACTTATGAAAGCCCCCTGTGCTTGCATATACTGCTGAGATCCAGACCCTGAGCAGAAAGTGCACTCTATGCAACAAGTGTCCCTTCACCCTGTTTGTGCCCTGGCTGCTCTTGGCAGCTGTGTTCATATGATGCTAACAGATGTGGATTCAGCACAGCCACAGCCCTTCACACCAAGCAAAGCTGCAGGCCTGCTCACCCTTTGGGTGGGCCTGAGCAAACCCATTTAGTTTTCAGAACCCGAAATGCCCCTTTAGGCAGTCATCCCCACACCCTCCTTCCACATCTGGCTATAGCCACAAGGACACTTGTCATATACATATAGCCACAAGGCCACTTCAACCTAGATTTAGGTTGGATGTGAGGGGGAAGTTCTTCAATAGGAGAGTGTTTGGACCCTGGAACAGGCTGCCCAGGGAGGTTGTGGATGCCCCGTCCTTGGAGGTGTTCAAGACCAGGTTGGACGGGGCTCTGGGCAACCTGATCTAGTAAAGGTGTATGTTTGGTGGCCCTGCCAGGCAGGGGGGTTGGAACTACATGATCCTTGAGGTCCCTTCCAACCCGGGTCATTCTGTGATTCTGTGACACTACCTGCCCCTTTCCCACCCACCAGATGTAAGCAGTACAGCTTACAGTACTTTACAGGGCAGTACAGTACAGGGCAGCACAGCCCTTGCAGGGAGCATGGAGTGGGTGCAGAGAACGGTGTGGTAGAGGAGGGCCAGAGCTGAGGGCTGCTGGTGGGAGCATCATAGCCCAGTTCTGCTGACTGTAGCTAGTGCAGGCTCTCACCACTCGCTGTTTGTTGCTCCTCAGGTTCATATGTTTTTACAAATACCTGCCCTAATCTAAGTGAACTTTTGTTGCCGTTACAGCAGAGGAGCAGCTGAGTAAATGCCACACCGTGCTGCAGGGCTGATGGATAGACAGCTTTAATTCAAACTTTGTTTTGTATGTGTGCATGCACAGAGGAAATGGAAAATGGTATTAGCATGACAGCACTCGTTTTGCTGCTATTGTTTGAGGTGGTATTTCAATGGCTTCCTGTGCGATTCCGACAAAATCCAATGAAAGCTAAAGGACATCAGTCTGGTTGTATAGAAATCACCTGAGAGTTCCCTATTATTAGAAAAATGGCCTTTTTGGTTGGTGGTTTTTGTTATTTTTTACTGGAAATAGAAAATGTGGTTGGTCTTTTTTTTCCTACTGGAGGAACTGAAGCTTTATTACCATCATTGCGCTTAATAAGTTTACCCAGAAATGAGTACATGCTACTAATGGCTGTAACAACAAGATCCTGACATACAGCAGATACGTCCCATGATGATGCCTCACACCACACCAGGATTTTGTTCGGTTCTAGGTGTAGTTTTGTGTGTGTTTTTTTCTGTTTCTGTGTTTTAACTAAAGACGCTTCTTATTCTTGAGCAAATGGGAGACTTTTGAAGAAAAACAAGAGCAGCCATCTGGGTTTTGGGGGGTTGGATTTGCTCCTTTTTCTCGCATTTATAAAAACAAAATCCAGTCAGGAGCAGGCCGGCTCGTTCCCTAGTGCCCCCGGTGCCGGGGCAGCTGAATGCGGCCGGCTGTAGGGCGGTATTGCGGAGCCCCGCCGGCTGCTGCCGCCCCGCGCCCGCCTCGGGCTCCGCCGAATACGTCGCGGATCCGTCATTACCAGGAAATTACCTTGGTGCCCCGTCCCGTAACACGGCTGTGGAGCCCCGCCAAGCCCCCCGCAGCTCCGGCGGAGCCCCCCCCCTCCGCCCCCGTCCCCGGGGCTCACGCAGGCGCGCGCCCCGCCGCGCCCCGCTGCCGACCTGCTGCCCCGTGAATCACCCCTTCCCCTCCCACCACATGCGCAAGGAGGGAGGCGGCCCGGGGAAGCCGTGGCGGCGCATATAAAGCGCTGCCGTCGGGCCGGGCAGCGCTGACCGCTCTCGGGACCCTATTGCCGGCCATCCCTCCCTCCCGCCCGCCCGCCGCCGCGACATGGCCGCCGGCCGCCGCCTTCCGCTGCCCGCGCTGCTGCTGCCGCTGGCCTGTGCCGCCCTGGCGCCGCGCGGCCTCACAGGTAGGAGCGGGGCAAGGGCGGTGCCCGGGGCCGCCACCGCGAAGGTGCCGTCAGCCCCGGCCTTGTGTCTCCGCAGAGAAGCAGCGCTCCTGCCTGCTGCCCCCCGACGACGGGCCGTGCCGAGCCCTGGTGCCGCGCTGGTACTACGACAGGTACACGCAGAGCTGCCAGGAGTTCAGCTACGGCGGCTGCCACGGCAACGCCAACAACTTCCTCAGCTACGACGACTGCGAGAAGAGCTGCTGGACCATCAAGAGTGAGTCCCGAGCACCCACAGCCCCTGGGGTGTGGGGGGCATCGCGCCTGCGGAGCTGCATCAACCTCTATGCAGGGAGCTGGGTCAGAGGGGACCGTGCAGGATGTACCACCTTCCTTAGAATCCAACTTAGTATTATAACAAGTGTCTAATTAATGCATCGGATTCCTCCTGTAAAGCTTATGCCGTGGACAAGCTGGGTTTTGCTACAGTTGGCACAGGTGCACTCAGTGCCCAGTGCTGTGCTGTTGGGATGGGGGCACAAAGGGTTTGTTTTCCTGAGGATGCAGTGCTGTGCTGTTGGTATGAGGGCACGTAGGAGTGGTTTTACTGACTGTGAAACTCTTCTTGTTGCAGAGGTGCCCAAGCTCTGCCGAATGGAGGCTGATACAGGGCCCTGCCGAGGATACATAAAAAGATACGCCTTCAACTTGAGTTCAATGAGGTGTGAGGAGTTCGTCTACGGGGGCTGCTACGGGAACGGCAACAACTTCAGGGACCTGCAGTCCTGTGTGGATCACTGTCTGCCAGAGAAAAGTAACGGTTGTTCCAAATCCTTAATAAACTAGATGCTTTGAAAGCGATATGAAGATGATACTTTATTTGGTATTTTGCTCTAGATACCTGCACCTTGGTGCTTTTTTAAGACTTCTGTAGCACAAATGCTTATAGTTGCCTTCAGGTTGTGGTGTGTGGCTGCTCTCACCCGCCTTTTACTGAGAATGTTCTATTACTCTGATATAGTGACTTTAAATTTGAACACAGCTATACCCAGCCAGCCTCTTGCCTTCTAGGGAGCTGTGCACCTGTAAGCTGAAGGGCAGTGAGGTGAGAGATCTGTGCTGGGGCAGATATCTAAGGTGTTGTGGCTGTCATGGTCGGGAAGGTGATGTCCTGATATATGCAGAGGTGCCTTTATGAATTCAAGCCTGGGGGATGCTGTTGGGAGTGCTGAAAACTCCACACCACTTAATTCAAGTACTGATGGAAGACTTTTTGCCTCATCTGGTGTGGATCTTCCCTGCCTCTCTGTACCAACTTTTATGAGGAGAGAGGATAATTATGAGGATATGACTGTAGATGAATGTTTTCATAAACACCTGATTAATACCTATTGCAGGACAGTGCCTTTGAAGAACAGAGAGATACTAGAATGTTGTTGCTGCCTATGCTTTACTAGTGCTCGATGAGGTAGTTATTCCTGGTCAATGAGAGATTGTCACCATTCCCTTAAGCAAATGGTGAATTATTTTAAATTTCTGTTAGTGAAAGGTCTCCAGCAACAGAAGATTTTGTTAAACGTTCTTGTGAAAAATGTGGTGGGGTTTTGTACTTCTTGCAGCAAGTGAGTAGGATTTACCAGCAAAACTGTGTAGCAGGGAGAAAGTAAATAGTGCCTTTCTCACCTACAGAGTAGTTCCACAGGAATTGCTATTTGATTCATGTTAACATGGAATCAGACTGTCTCCCATGAACATTTCTGCACTCCCAAATACAGCACTGCATTTGGGAAAAGCAGATGAATTTCACTTGTGGACTACTGAGCTTGTTTTCTGGGACTGCCTGCTGCTTTCTCCAATGTATAACTCATAGGAATAGGATTCAGTAACTCTCTGAAGTCATTGCTAACACTCACGACAGTTCAGTGGGAGCAATAGGTGTTTAGCAACCAAACTGATTGCAGGGTAAGTTTTAATATGTTAAACATTGAGATTATATAAATGATCTTCCTTTTTTTTTTTTTTCAAGCTGGTCCCTTGTTATGCTATAGCCCAAAGGATGAAGGCTTGTGTTCCTCTTCAGTGACCCGTTATTACTATGATTCCACAAGTAAATCATGCAAGGAGTTCAAGTACACTGGCTGTGGTGGAAATGCCAACAACTTCGTTACTGAAGTAGACTGCTACAATGTCTGTCGAAAAGGTAAGATTTCTTGGTGTTTTGTCAGTCAGAAGCAGATAAACCAATCCATGTACCAGCACTGGGTGCTCAGTGTGTTCTGTTACTCACTGTGTTTTTTTACAAATTTATGCATTTTTATAGCTTGGACTCAGTATTCTCAAAGGAAAACTGAGATGCAATGTTGAATTGCTCATACAAGAAAAGTGTAATGTGTGGTGGTTGCACTATTCTTAATTTTTAAATGAAATGAGGAGAAAGGCACACACAGAAAGACTGTTTAATTTAGTAGTGCCCACAAGGAATCAGTATTTAAACTGTTCGGTACCAGCAACAACGCTAATTAAGGGTTTGCTTTCTTCCTGGCTCTTTAAAGTGGGATTAAAGCAAGTTGTGAAATCAATATACATTTTTCTTGAGCATTTTTAGCAGCTAACATCCTCTCTTGATTCTCTGCTACCTGTTCCCATTTCTCATTCCCATTGCTGAAGATTTCTGCTTCATCCCTTGTGTTGAATCTGAGGTCGTGGGGGGGGAAGGGTTGAGGATGATGGTGTTTTTTTTTCCTCAATGATTTTATTCAAATCAGCTATTTGTCAAAGTCAAAACAGCTGTGTTGTTATCTGCAGAAATATGTTCAGACCCACTATTGTAGATCTAATAGTCTGATTTATTTGATATGTAAATCTGTGTGAGAGAGGAAAGCATAATTAATGCAAATCTCCAGAACAGTCAGGAAGCAGACACAGCACAAAACTTAAAACAAAAACAAAAAAAGCCCATTATACTAAGGGGGAAAAATTAGGGCTGTGTCTAACATACACTTTGCCTTTGGAAAACAACGACAACAAAAGCCCATTTCTGTTTTAAACATGAGACACTTACAGTGCCCAAGTACAGCTGTATTTAAGGTGTGTGGAAAGCTTAAGTCAGGAGATGATTATCCAGTTCTGGGCTTGAAGGTCCATGGCTATTGAAGCTGTTAGTTGAAGAGCTGTGAGTGCTGACCCTTGGAAGTAGAAATATTGCCTGCCAGTTACTCATGGCAGTACTATTTCTGTGGCGTACCGCTCTGACTGTGTCTCTTCCATTCTGGCATTATAAGGGAGACACTAATGGTGTGCAAGTCTATTAAAGATGCCTATGATTACCTAATTTGAATCTACTACGCCCTGGAAGTGGTAGGGCCAGGCTACAGCCTAAGCATGCAAAAGGAGAGGAGGAAGGAGATCACCTCTTCAGCATCTTGCCCTCTGCCCCTGCATACACCCAGCCACATCCACGCTGGGGGCTCTCCTCTGCTCCCTCTTCATAGAGATGAAGGGCACAAAGAAAAGTTATCTGTCTTGCTATTAGTGCAACAGATAGGAAGACCCAAAGGATTGGTTATAACCAGTGCATTTCAAAATTCAGTAAGGTGTGGTCAACTAAAGCTCATCGTTAAGGGCATAATTAGTGTTAATTAATGTACATATACATTTCTATAGCTTGGGAGTGTACAGCAACATTAAGTAAATCTTTAAGGCAACTTAAATCTACTCTTCTCCCCTTCCCAAAGTTCACCTCCCTAGTATCTTTCTTGTAACCTTTTGGAATCTAAAGCTGAAATCAGTTAACCTCTCATATGTGTATATGCAACTGCTGTTTAACTCGATCTGTAGCTCTTGGAATTATAAGGTACCTGAATAATTTCATTTCAAAAGACTAGAGTAGAAAATGGTTTCAGTCAAAGCAAATGAATTGGAAACTGGATTCAGGGCTCTATGTGCAGATAAACAGGCAATGTGGTGGAAAAGATTTTTCAATCAGCTTTGACAGGTGCTGGCTTTCAGAACTATACTCACATGCTTAGTGTGGCTTTTGTAAGCTCTTCTGGAAATAACCCTAACTGCTACCTTGGACAATTCTGCAGCATCTGTGTGGAAAGCCTGTTCTGTAAGGAGCCCAGATGATTTTACCTTCTTTCCACTTCCCACAGACACTAGTTATAATTAGACTTTGCCCTTTTGTTGCTCAAAGAAATGAAGCAGTAGTTTTCTTTTTTACTTTTGCGATTAGTGAAGGGTGTACTTCCATTCTGGTGCTGCTGTGGGGCAGCTAGAATAGTCTTGCATTCTTCCTCAGGAAAAGAACAAACAGCAAAACCAGAGATCAGTGCCATAGTAGATGCACTGGAAATCTTACTATGTGTGTATGAATCAAGTATCCAGAACTCATTTTACAGTTTCTGACGTGGCTGTTGTTATTGGGTTCAACTGGATTAATAGCATAATAAATAATAAAATGAAGCCGCCCAAACAATGGAGAGTAATAACAACTTGGTCATTCAGCTTTGCTGACTTCTTCCTTTACTTTCTTAGCAGGGAGTCAGAAACCAACCATCAACAAGCCAAGAAATCTACTCCGCAGAAAAATGATAAGGAAACTGATCAAAAAGCCTCAGACACGTAACCCAAAGTCTTAAATCTAAAGTGCCCTTGAGTGTTTGAAACACTTTGACCCTTTATTTTTCTTTTCTGTATTATAGTTTTCCACACAGTTTTATACGTTGACATATAGTTCTGTCTTTCAGAACTGCTTGTTTTCCAACTTACTTTTTATAAAGGACTGCGTTTAATAGAAGCAGAATGAACCTAATTCTGGTTCTTCTTCTACTCTGTTGTATTCACAGTAATACTTTGCCAGATATTTAGATTTCCATGTTTTTATGGGGGATTATTACTACTGCCTTGGGAGAAGATTTCAGCTGTTAAAAATGAGTTTGAAAAACGTTGCCTTAGTGACACTAAGGGGAATACAAAGCAAAGTCTCTGCAATGGAATTTATTTTTTTATTATTATTATTATTTTTTGCATATTCTGCTTGCTAAAGAGAGGGAACCTTTTAGTTTGTTCAGAGGTCCTTAGCCCTGCCATTTCACACATTTTGGCACTGTCATTTCAGTGACCCTTTACAGTCACATTGATAGTAAAACCTTTCAGCCTTTGTAACAAGAAATATAAACGTAAATCTGGTTCGTCCCACAAAAGAGAATTGGGATTAGGGATATTTTGACAAATACTCTGACAAAGATAATGAGCGACCTGCCTTAGTATTAAAAGGAAAATATAGATGTTAGCTGAAATGTCAAACATCATGACAATATCACACTCCAGATCCTCTTGTGACATAAATCAGCATTTTTTCTTTAATTAAACACACTGAACATATCTGTTGAGGGTCTTAATAGTGATGTTTACGGGTTGTGTTTAGAAAACCAGAAGCTTCTGCGAATCTCACATAGTCTGAGGCACCGTTGTATTTCTTGTGTTAGATTATGCCTGTGGCAATATTATTGCACTTTTATGTTTGAGCCATGTCTGAATTTCAATTCATTTCACCCACAATGTTTTCTAATATGGACTGATATGTAATATTAATAAATTTTTTGGAAGAGCTTGTTTTCTTTTGTGTGATTCTGTTAATTACCCTGAATGACCTGCACACACCAATATGTGTTATGGAACTTATTATCTATTACTTATGACTAGCAGAGCTTAGTTGTCTCTTAAATCACTTCCTCATGCTGAAGTCTTCATGTGAAGAAAGCCATCGACCTGCACTGATGTCATTCATCCATGGCAGCTTTTACAGCTCAGTTGGGCTCCTTTAGGAGCTGCTGTTAAAGGGGTGCTTGGCTCAGGTGACTCTGCTGCTGGCTGTCCTGTCTGATGCTATGCTGCCTGATTAGTGTTTGTGAGGGTGGTGGGCTGAGATGTGAAATTCCTTTTGGTTCCAGCTGGAAGGTTTCAGGTGCCTGCTTTATCTCCATTTCAGTGAAGAAAGGTAGTAGGAAAACTAGCCAAGGTTTGTTTTTAATTCTGATTTTTCTCTCATCTCTCTGCTTGCAACTGAAGCAGTAAACTGCTTGCTGTAGTCCTTCTGCCACTCTATTTCTGGTACTTAATCTCAAAAGGAACTACAGTATTTTGGTGGATCTTTCATCCTAGCCCTGTCCTGTGACTCAGCCCTTAGTCGAGGTGAGTCTGGGCTGTGCTGACCTGGCACTGTCAGGATTTCAGTTGGGGCTGCTCTGGCCTTGAGGGTGATTACAGCTCCCTGAAGGAGACAAAACACACTGCCCAATGGATGCTGCCCCCATCCCTTTTCTCAGATTGTGAACTTTGGCTGCTCCTGGTACAAGCAGCCCACAAGTATCCCTCTTGAATGCCTGGCACCATAATTTGGGATGCCCCAGCTGCATTTGTTACGGCTTGCAGACAGGTTTGGAGCTCATTTCAGAAGTTGTAATTGAGTTTAACTGCTTTTTAACTGGAGAGGATGGCTCTCCTTCAGCAGCATTGCTCTGGGAAATAATCTGCCTTAGAAACGGGCAGTAGTGTGTGGCCTGTGCCACCTCCCAGCCCAGCAGTAGCAGTTGCAGGCCTCTGCAGTGTAGCTCTCCCTGTGCTCTTTCTGAAACATTCCAAGTCCAAGGGCCTGTTTTTAGGCTACGCCATTGAAATATCAGAGGCTTAGGTTTGAATCTACCTACCTAGTACCAAATAATTTAAAACATTTTTTATTCTTACAGGGTTCCCTAATAGAGCAAGATGGAGGCTGTGACAATTTCTTTCATCCCCTCTTCTACTATTCCACCTCATAAAAGTCCTACTTTATTTCCAGGTAAATGCCTCAAACTTCGCCTCTTGTTTTCTCTATCTCTTTATTTAAGAATTTCAGCTGCCACTGTGCTGCCTTGTTTGATGTGCATAGGTTACTCTGGTATCCCTTCAGACTCCTGCTGTGGCTTTGACTAACCTAAATAATTCCTTATTATCTACAGCATTTTATATGACTCATGACTTACTTCCTTTTTCAGCTTGCTGATGAAACAGCAGTGGCCCAAGGTTGGGTCAACTGTTAGCGTTTTGCCACGTTGAAAATTACTGCTGCTCACACCATCTTGCAAATTAACTTTTATTATAGTAGCCAATGTCCAGCAGCTGCTATAGTGTGTCACGGCACAAATTTCTGCTGCAGAAGAGGGAAGCAACGATTATAATCAGTTGGGTTCATCTTGTCTTGCGCAGGTAGACTTCCACAGAAGCTCATGACTAATGATTTACATGGAACAGTCATACCTGCTGCTTAACAGCAGCTGTTGAAATAAGCTGATTTGACTAAATGCCATTGCAAACATGGTCACTGTTCTTTAACTTTCCTTCGCAGTCCACAGTTCTAGTTCTTTTCTTAGTGGTATCTTGTGAAGAAGTGCATCAATATTCCATAAAGAGGAAAATTTGCATTTGTTCTTTTTCCTTAGTCTGTGGCAACACTCAGGGAACGGCTTTGCAAAGTATAAAGATCAAAATGGCAGTCAGTTGGTGTTGTGTTGCTGGAGTTGGATTTCCTGCTGACAGAAATGTCTCCATTCCTCTACTGATCCTTCAGCTGAGGAGATGGAAAATGTGGAATGTTTGAATGAACAGTTGTTCACAAGACACAGTGGGCCATGTTAATCTGTGGACTTGCATCTCAATCACAGGTGACGGATTTGATTCTTAAGCCTAAGGTCAGCCATATGTTGAGGGCAGCTCTCTGTTATTCAGGCAGTGACCAGAAAACTGCTGCACTACATAAACGTGGTTGTGCAAAACTGCAAGAACCACAATACAAACGTGTCAGAATTATTGAGTATTTTTGTTAGTGTTACCGAAAGCAAAATCTACCTCATTATCTTTCTAGAAAGCTTTGTATTATTACGTATAACTATCACTGTTGGTAATTAGCTCAGAGATACTTGCTTCTGTTGAAACAAGCCTCATTCTTTATGGTGGTCCTGTATTTAGTAACGTCTCTTCATCTGATAAATTACTTAATTGCTGAGGAGAAGATGTATTAATCATAATATATAAAGCCTAATGAACAACAGTGATATTAAAAAATCCAAGTAAACAAGAAGTCTGAAAGTGTGTTGCTTGTGGTATTAGGTAACTGATGTGACCATAAGCTGTGGTCATCAAGCTTGTGAGCATACAGCAATATTGACCCTTATTTTTTCTCATGCTCAATCCTCATTGAAGACCTTACTACATTAACTATGGGTGAAGTTCTCTCACAGATCTGGCAGCTGAGTTACAACTTTTTTGCTCAGTGAGCTTTGTGAGTGGTGAGGTACTCCTTGCTTAGCAAAGTGCAGCAGCTTTTTTATGAGGCCAGTGCCCGATTTAAATTTTTTAAAGCATAATATGAAGCACAGTACTAATACTCACAGTAACTTATAAATGCATGAGTGCTGTTCTCTATGGGATATTTTTCTCTGAGTGTAGGAAGCCAGATAAAGAGGATGAATTATACTAATAAAAGCTACTTAAATAGTCAAGAGAGCAAGTGTGAAAAATATACCTCATTATCAAGCTTTCTATCATTGTAGTAGTTTAACAAGCAGAAACCTTGATTTTTTTAGTAGTGTTAAAAAAGAATACTGTATAAAATTGCCTCCAGAGGAAAGCAGCAAGACTAGAAAGAGCTCTTGAGTTTTTCCTTTTTTTTTTTCCTAGCAAGACATTTATTCAGTTTTTTTTCTCCCTAGAAGCAGGAGGGAAGTCAGATGAGAAAAACAGTGATGACAAATGGTATTTATCGCTCTCCCAGGGACATGAGCTGCCATGCTGGAGTACAAGGAGTCTGCACAGCTCCCACTGTGCCAGCTAGAGGGACACTCCCAAGATTTCAACAGGGCCTGAAGAGAGTCCAAGGATTGCAACAACCTCCTTCAGCTCCAAGACAGTGGTGTGGCACTGAGCAGAGTTCTTTGACTTCAGCAGCAGGTGTACCTGCTTTAGAATCATATAATCACAGAATGGCTTGGGTATGAAGGGACCCCAAAGATCCAGTTCCAGCCCCATGCTGTGGGCAGTATTACCACTCACAAGATCAGGCTGCCAGGGCCCCATCCAATCTGTCCTTGAGCACAGCCAGGGATGGGGAATTCACAGTCTCACTGGGCAGCAATGCCAGTGCCTCATCACCCTCTGAGTAAGGAATTTCTTCCTATCATCCAACCTAAGTCTCCCCAAGTCCTTCTCGGCAGAGCTGCTCTCTGTAAGTTCTCCCAATCTGTATACATATCTGGGATTGCCTTAACCCAAGTACAAAGCCTTGTACTTGGCCTTGCTGCACCTCATTCAGTTCATATATGCCCACTTCTCAAGCATGTCTAGGTCCCTTTGGATAGCATCCCTTCCTTCTTTTTATCAGTTTTATCAGCTGCACTACTCAGCTTGGTGTCATCTGCAAACTTGCTGAGAGTGCACCTGATCCCACTGCCTATAAAGATGTAAAGATAAAGATGTTAAAAAGTACCAGTGCCAAGACAGACCCTTGGGGTGCACCACACATCACTGGCCTCCACCTAGACATGGAGCTGCTGGAAACAACCCTCTGGCTGTGTCCATCCAACCAATTCCTTATCCACCAAATAGTTCAACCTTCAAACTCATCTCTCTTCTTTTTAGAGATAAGGATGTGGTATTGGACCAGTGTGATACTCTTTACCTTTGTTCTTCTTCAGTTCTTATCCCTGGGTGCAAGCTGATGAGCAAAAATCTCAGCAAAAATGACTCCTACTTTTATTTCAGTGCCTATACTACTGTTGGATGCTCAATATCAGTGACTGTGTGCTCTGGTGAAGCAATAGGTCTCTCTCCTCTTGGAAAGTACTCACTAACTCATTGGTTTATTCCAGTGTATCTCCACATGGGATAGGCACTGAAATGCTCTGAAGCCTATTATAGAAAAACATTGAAAAATGTCTGTCTTAATATTAAATGCATTGATTTGACAAGGTTTTATCAGGAGTTGTTCTTTGTAACTAAGAACTGGACTTTAGTCTAGTTTTATTTTGTCTTGTTTTGTTTTTTTGTCAATTTTGAATCTTCTTTTTTAAACTGAGACTGGAAAAAGATTATGGACTGCACTCTGTGGTTATGCTGATGGAAAGCTGCTCTCATCTCCCAATATACAACAAAGGAGATCTGTGTAAACCTACTGAAATGGAGCTGGCAGAGCTTTGTCAAACTCTTACTGTCTTGGTTTTCAGTAGACACCTGTACTTAACTCTGTTAATGCCGGCAGACAGAATTGTACCTTTAAATGTGATTGCAAGCCCCTAACAGCATTCAGAATTGAGATTTCATCCATGGCGAATTGCAGAATCCCATGGAAAGCAGCTCAGAGGGCTGTGAAAGAGGGGCAAGGCATGTTTCCAACACTTACCAAAGGTAAATGAGCAGAATATAAAACCATCATGACTCCTACAGGCTCAAGAGATGACTAGAGGTGTGGTGTGTGCTGATGCTGGTGCCTTTGTTGGAAAATCATCTGGGAAGGAGGAAGGAGAGACTGGAGTGGCTTAGTGGGTTTCTCCTGCTGTACAGTGCTGTTTCCTGCTGATGTGCTCCTGCGGTGCCAGGGAATGCAGCACCTGACGTCCTGCTCTGTGGAAATTAGCTGTGTTGGAGCAGATGATATGTGGAGTTTGAGTTTATCTTAAGTGAAGAGTAACGTAGTACCAGAAATGCAAATCAATTCTCTGAGGACACTTCTAAGAACCTAGGGACCAAGCTGAGTCTAGGCACCCAGGGTTCTTCCCATCACCACTCTTGGGGGAAATCCCTATTTCCCAGCATGAGCCGCAGCCCTTACTGGGTTTGGGAAGGATGCTAGAGCCAGTGCTGGGCACAGCTGGGGGGCAAATCCCAGCTGGGCAGGGACAGTGATGGGTTAACCACTCTGGGCAGGGATAGGGAAATGACTGTGGGCAGAGAGAGAGCCTAAGTCCGGTGGACTCACATCCTTCAGCACTGTACTATGACCTTGTTGGCCACACAACGGTGTTACAGCAATATCATGCATTGGCTCATATACAGACAACAAAAAGAAATAGGAAATGGAAAAAGCTGTTTGTCCTCTCAGGTGTATCACATAGTATTAATAGACCTTTGAAATGCATCACTGTTGTCAGCAGCAGCCTAAGGGTAATACTTTTCTGCAACTTTTCTCTCTCTCTCTCTCTCTCTCTTTTTTTTTTTTTAATCCCAAATCATTAGAAATAAAGAATATATTGTTTTCTAGCTGATGAAATGTCTCAGTAGTGCTGGGCTGAATTCCCATAAAGCACAGCAAAGCACAACGTCCATACTTTCATTACTGCTGAATGATTGTGGCAGCTCTTCCTCTGCTACATGGCATTTGAACTAAGCGGATGTGAAGAGAAGTTACAATGCAAAAGTAAATACATGTAATACCCAGGAACGGGATGCATTATGACTAGCATCCACTTGCTGTTTTAAAACCCGCTCATGTTTTCTTTCAGACACTTAGATAGTCATGCTCCAAAAGATGGCTTGGACTCAATCTTTCTGTTTGCTTTGGCCATTAAGTTTCCATTTAGCATTCAATTTGCAGGGGAAAAAATGGTTATTTTCATAACCAACATCTCTAGAAACTGTTTTGTCTCAGAGAGACCTTAATGGAACATATTTAGTCTCTACAATGTCCCCTTCACCAGTAATGCTGTCATTTCCTTGGTTTTAGTGATAAGGGAGAACCAAATGAAGGTCACGAGGAAAGCAGCTGCACACTCTATATCTGTACAGTGTCGGCAGCAGTGAAGTTGGAAAAAATGGAACTAGAAAGGATTGGGAAACAAAGACCACATTTACAGAAGTGTTTGGTCATTGGTACCTAGCTACCCAACTCCAATTGTTAGAGTGGGAATTTCCCATACACTTTAAAAAGCGTCTGGAGCACCTTATCTCTGCCCCTACACATGTATGTATATATATACATATCTACTGATTGAGGCAAATAGATTAAAAAGTCTGGCTGTACCTTTCATTTTCTGAATACCAGGTTGTCTGTGGGTCATTCAATAGTCCTGCTCAGAACTGCACATGTTGGTGTAGCCCAGCATTTATACTCCCTCCCTTCTTATGTTCCAGCTGCCAGGATCCCACAGGACTTGGCCAAGTGAGTTAGATGACCAAAGACACACACAGTTTGACCCACCAATGGGCAAATGCCTAAAACTAGAAAAATGAAAACCAGGAAAATAGGTGAAAATATACATGGACATGTATATGCTTGACATAGTGTAGCTGCTTAGGTGACCAGCAGAGTCTGGGACCAGATCCTACTCTCTGCTGGTTTCTTCTGCCTTTGAGTGAATGAGCTGGGGTTGGTGAATTTTCTGCTATTACAATTTCCCCAAAAACATAACTGACTTAAATAAAGGCAAAAATATATCCTTACATTTCCTTAAATGCTGCATTATGAGAAGATATCAAAACATGAACCACCTCTGGTCTCAGTTTTGCAAACCAGAAACCTGTCTGACATTTTGAGCAATCAAAACCACACCCTATTCCATTTGGCTCTGATTTATTGACTAGAAAGCCCTCATATCATTCCCTCCCTCCATGGTTGCTAGTACTAACTACAGTCCCAGATAACATTAAAGAAAACTTGCTCTGCCAAAGATGGCTGTGGTTACCATTGTAATTTTCTAGCACAGTTATCATTTTCACATTTCCACTTTCTGTGTTTCCCAGTTCAGAGATGAATCATACATATATAAAAAAAAAAGTGCTCATATTAAATTGGTTTCAGAGCACTAAGAAAAAACATCCACCGCACCCTGTGATTAATTCATTAATCCATCTTTCAAAACAAGTAATCTAATTAGCTTGCAAACAAGAACATGACGCACACGTGGCTCTTCAAATGGTGTTGACATACTGAATAGCTCAGATTCCTGAGATACACTGCCTTTCACTTGATGCTTACAGATACTGTAAGACCCTGGCCAGAATGCCTCTGCTCTCAAGCGTTACTGGATGCAAGACGTGGAATGGACTCATTTCCAATAGACACACAGAATAGATCTTATCATTTGGAGGGAGTTGAAATTACAAATGCTTCTAACTATCATCCTAAGCTGACTAGAAAGAAGAAGATTTTAAAAGACCTGGGGGCAATCTTTTGGCCCTTTCATAAGCACTAAAAGTCAAGAAAAAGTTAACAGCTCGTGCATATAGATACATCTTTATACACTAAAAAGAAGGTCTGAAAATGCAGATTGACCAGCGAAGAATGCAAAGAGAGGTCTGTTAGTTCCGTTATAAGTGTTACGCTGTGGCAAGAGGTCACAGAGTATAAAGAAAGGGTGGTGGTTTGCAGCAGACTCAAGCTGAAAGTCATATATACCTATCATCCAATTAGAAGCCAGCCCAGAAAAAAGTACCCAACAAAATATTGCTCTTCTATTCTTAATGATACAATTAGCTTTAACCATTTCAGGAAATGCAATAAACGGGCTGTTTTTAGCCTTTCATTCTAATATATATATTATATATATATATATATTCCCATTTATGTCTATATTGTCACGCCACAAAATGGAATTTTTGTGGGCATGCGGCAGCTGTCAAGGTCTCAATCCTTTCAGTCAATGGAGCTGATACTGCACCTAATTCATCCTTGATGTCATCCAACAAGGAAGACTTTATTTTCTGGTACTGACTTCCTGATTTTTTACTAGCATTTTTGGGGGGACAAATTGTAATGTAACTGGAAACTATTTCTCAATTATCTTGCAAAGTTCAACCCAAAAGAGAATTAAATGCTTGCAATACTGTTCATTACCATCTTCATCTCGGAAATCTCTAGGGAACCCTGACAGTTTCTGAAAATTCAATTAATTGACTGCTGAAAAAAGGAGGAAGTTATAAATGTTACGATGAAGACAAGGAAGGCGAATGACCTACCACATTGACCTGAGTCTGACAAGATGTCTTCTGGTACACCTAATACTTGGTTAGTGGCTTAGATGGCTGGAGACTGACATGGGAAAATACATATATACCTTATATATTGTGTAATGGTTCTTACACTAGTTTCTTTTTGTATGAGCTGAATCAGAAGGCCTTTTTGGGGTGGCCTTGTAGTAGGTTGTGGGAAAGGCCAGAGATCTGGGTTCATGGGGATCCAGTCATGCAAATAAAGGAGCAGGGAGGTTAATGAGTACACTGACATCTGACAGTAATCAACCTCAAATTAAAGCACAGATTGATAGAATTCATCCCACAAATGCCACCCCACAAATGCTGCTCTTGAGAACTTTCAAGAATGCAGTCTGAAAGCAACCAGTGCACTCAGAAAATGTGAAGAGCAGGCCTAGTAAGCAGCACTGTCTGTCAAAAAAAGAATTGCTGTTCTCTGTAAAGTTTGAAGTTCTTTTGGTCTGGAGCAAAAGGGGAAAAAAAAAATAAAGTGGTCATATCAGGTTTTTAATGAAAAACTATTTTTGTAAGATTTAATTACATTTCAGTTGTATCATTTTTACCAGAAGAAATATAGAGTAGTCAAGTCAAAACAAAATATGAAGAACATAAGAAAAATGCTTTCTTCTTTTCTCCTGTAATGCTGTTGACAGAAGCATGTTCTCACAAAACAGGCAGTCTCAGTCAGACTGATATTTCTCAACAGAAAGGTTTTTCCTTTTGTAATTGTGTGGCCAAGCCTAGTCAGAGACTTCATCTGTTCATCTGTACTTATCACTTCAATGAGAAATACTGGAATCCTGTCAGGTGAAAAATCAGTATGAGTATTTGACTGAGGAGACCATGAAAAAATACAGATGAAAACAAATGTTACATCATTTGAAGTTCTACAAAGCCTATGAGTCCTTTCAGGTTGTAAATTCAGTGCAGTAGTTTGTGCTGTTTAATCTTTAAATGAGTTTTCCATTTTGGGGAAGAGGTTCAGTGGATAATAGAGCAGTACAGACAAAGAATGTCTTACAACCAATTACCAGCCCAAACAGCTTAGTGCAAATGCACCAAGGCTACTTCTGGCCTGAAATGACTTTGAAACCACTATGAAGCTGCATTTGCTTGACACTGCACCTGAGTGAAGAAATCTTACCAACACAAAAACTGGAGACGTGTCTGTACCCAACACATAGGTATACCTAAAGGCACAGTCTCCCAGGTTAGGGTTGTTTCTTATTATGCTGCTCTATGCCTTACTTACTTACTGTTTGGGCACACTCTGCCCATGTCCTAAACAAACTCAACAAATGGCAGCTCAGCATAGGAAGAGCTGTATTGGTGCTAAAACCAATTACTAATTCGAGACACTGTTTTTTTTGGCATTAGGTGGTGTTGTGCTCAAGTGTGAGAGATGAGTCACATCCAAAAAGATCACAGCACAAGCCAGACAAAGATGATCTGCAGAAGTTAAAATGGATTTACTTTTACTTTATTTTGCCATGTGTTTTCCGTTTCTATTTTCAGTGTTAATACAGTTTTATTTGATACTCAGTGTCATCACACACATTTTTATGCTCTATGTTGAATAATTTTATTCTTAGCCTTAAACTCATAAGTTCAGTATCTGCCATAAAGGAAAAAGAAGGTATTGTAGCAGTATTTGGCATAGGTAGGCACAGGTGGAAGTCTCCACAAGTATCTTGGACCCATTCTCATACCTCGTAAATGTTTCAAAAAATAAAATCCTGCCACCATTTACAAGCTGCAGAAATAGCCATGACTGTTTTGCCAAATGTGCATGGCAGTATGTATTGCACAAGTCTAACCTTTTTATATGACCCCTAAAAGTCTGTCATCTAAAATATAGATATATAGAACACAAGTTATACAGAGTAATATATACATTTAATGAGCTCACTTTAATTCCTCTTTCTAATCATATATATATTGCTCTGAAAGTAATGCCTCCTGTTTCTTTCAGGTACAAAGAGCTCAATAACAGTGTTAGATTGAACAAATTCTCAGCTACAAAACACTGTTATTTTTCAGCATAGGCAACCACTAGCTGATTTGCACAGATGAGGTAATCAAGATACTCTTCATTTCATTATGTGGCAGCTGTGCATGACCATCCAGAACAAGGCTAATCTTTCATGTCACTATCATCACTGCTGGAATGCATCACCCACCACCTCACTGTTCTCACATGCACTGCCTGATCTCCATAAATGTTCAGCAATGTCAGTGGGTGCCATTTTGTCTGCATGGAAGAATACAGTTCCATACCTTTACTTCATGTGCATTTCTGTTTCAGTGTCATTCTGCCAGACTGCCCCTCTTCTGCCATCTATCACATGGACACAATACATCATAGAACACTGTTGGGAAGGTTCACCCTCAAGCATAACACCACCATCTGTTTCTGAAGTTGTTGGCTAACGTGATGAAATAGGAGGCAGTACTTTTGGAGAAGACCTCATTAAAAAAGATCCAGAAAGGTAAGTGTGGGCAATAGATTATTCCTGTAAACTCAACAACCTAGGAGCAAGCAGTAATTTTTCCATACTAAAGGTTATTAATATGCTGAAATGTGGAAGAAGCTATTGTCTTCCATTCGGCTTCCTACATTAAATACTGGCTAGTTAGAGGGATCTGCTCAAAATGTAGTGTGTTCCTTCATTTTCTGAGTCACATTTTCCCCCACAGTTAAAACAGAAAGATTGATTTTATAGAGTGTTTGCAGTTTGGTTTTATTATATACCTCTGGTTTTATAGCCCGCTATTTTATGATGTTCCATAAAACTAACCCAGAAGCATCCCACCATGTTCTTTGAATCCAAATACTTAACCCTCCAGCCTTTTCCAGGCTATACTTCTAGTGAAATTCTTGGGAATTTCAGTTGAGCACAGACTAGCTTCATACTGTAGGGTTTGTCATTAAAGCCTTCTTAGATAATTTGACTTTTCCATTTGCTTCAGCAGTTTTAATTTCAATCATGCCCTACCACAGCCAAGTATGATGACAACATCTTTCAGGGAAGCATTTGCTTTCCCTGAATCCTTGTGCCCCCCTTTAACTCAGTCCATTCTTTACCACATTTTACTACTGATAGGCACAACTTAACAACTCTTCCCTCATATTCTTGGTAAAAAATGAAGATCAGCTAAGAGAGCCAATTAAACCAGGAAATGTTCTTATATAGTAACAATCAGGAGAAATGCTAGAATACCTCCTTTGGCATTGCAACAAGATATTTTTCCAAGCCTAAAGAGTCCTTTGAACTGTTCTGAGGTCTACTCATTTCCTTTTCTCCTTTAATCTTTTATGGCTCAAAAAGACGTAATGAGTGGTCTTTGAAATATAACTTTTCCTTGTGTGAAATCATTCTGTTTCATTAAAATTTTTGAGAAACCATTTTTTATGGTTCGGAATGGGAATAAAATCATTTTCTGAGATATTTTGGACAGATTTCCCAGGTCCTGCTGACACAAGGCAGTGAAGCTCAGCTCTTGTGTTGCGGCTTTTGTTCCTCTGAGGTTTGGCAGAGGAGAGCACAGAAGAAGTGATCACCTTGTGTGTTGTGGGAAACCAGGTCTGAATAATGCCGGGCTGCACTTGGGCAGGCGATCACATGTCATTGTGAGACAACCACACCATTTGAATTTCCACTGTGGAGCAAACCTCATCCCATTCCTGATATAATTCCTTCCGTTATTTCCTTCCAGTTCCAGTGCCGTATGGAGATGACATATCCCACCAAGAAATGAGGTAGATACAACTTCACTAATCACTGGAAAACAGAACAGGACATTATGCTCAATAATCTTGATGGAGAAGGCTTTACAAATACAAAATTGGATCCAATCTGAAAAATTATTGGAAGATCAGACTTATCTAATTGCTCAATGCAATCAGTGATGATTGTCCTTTGAGGTTGAACTACTCCCACAAAGCACAAGTTCTTTCTTCTTCTCACACCTTCTCCAGACAAGCTGTTCCAGTGTTCCACCACTATTTGAATAAGGAATTTTTTCCTAAACATCCAATCTAAATTTCTCCTCTTTTAGTTTAAAGTCATTCCCCCTTGTCCTATTGCTAACTACTGTGTAAAGATTCAGTCCCTCTCCTGCTTATAAACTCCCTTCAAGTACTGGAAGGCTGTAATGAGGTCTCTCAGGAGCCCAGGCTGAACAATCCCAACTCCCTCAGCTTTCCTTCATAGAAGAGGTGCTCCAGCAAATACAGCATTTGTGTGTGTCTGCTTCCCTACATGCAGGTATGAGTGCCATGCCACTGATGACCACATCTGGTGGGCCCCTCAGGTAGAGCAGATTGAGAAGGGGATTCAAAAGCATTAGACTGAAATTATACCAAGGTAGAAATGCTTTTCCTCTTCTCCTTTGTGCTTGTTAAAAGTACCAAGGAGCTTATCTTCAGAGCTCCCAGAGACTTTGGGGCTATTTTTACACAGCAAATGGAATAACTTTTTTCATGTGAGGGATACTTAGCTCTGAATTAATGAATATTTCACATTCATTAAAATTCACCGTAAGCCATATTCATGACCCTTTAATGCCAGATAGTGGATTGCTAATTGTGCCTACTTCACAATTACAGGGACAAACCACTGTTAGACTGCAATGAATGCACCCAAGAAAGCTCATCTGCTTAAAAATTACAGCTCATTGTTTGTGACCTCTCACATCCGCTAATGTTACTGCTGTGAAAAACCCTTACCTGCTACAGATTGGCACCAGCCAGATGGATGAATCAGCTGAAAACCTGTACAATGCCCTGAGTGAATCAGTTATACCAATCCCTCATCTAGCAAATTTTCTGAGTTCATTGCCGTCTTTCACACTGAAGCTGATGAGGAAGTGAATGACTTGGTGGCTTAGTAACAGAAGGAACTGTTTAATAAGGCAATGAACCCTTTTAAATCATTTTGGTATTTTCTAAATTGGATGGCTTAAATATCTGGAATAGCAGCTGAGCTCCTGTCTGAGACTTTTCCCAGATGTGAGCAACATTCGCTTTTGTTTCATGAACTGTCTATTTTCTGAGTAACTGCATCTATTATCTTGAAAAATACCATGAGGACAGACAGGTATCAGGATTTCTCCTTACTTCCCCTCAACTTCAGCCTCTCACATGCTTGTTTGAGCTGAATTACAAGGAAAAGGAGGGAAGCACTTCAGTAAGCTGGACTAGAATTGCTCTTATATCTAATTCCACTTGTAAATAGCCTACCTGAAGAAATTCTACCTGTGTAGAGAAAAGCCTGTGCTTAGCTGCAGAATGCTAACAGCAATGGAGAGTATTGGAGAACATTAGGTTAGAAAGGGCAGTGACTGACTGGGAAAAGAAATGACACTCTCCAGATCAATGCCATTTCACCTAGGAGTACCACGTGGGCATGGCATTTACTCAGAGGTGTTGGCTGCACTTCTGTGAGTTAGTTTAGTCTCCTTGCCTGTAGCATTTAACCCCAGATCTCACTGTTGTACCAAACAGATAAATCAACGCTGAAAAAGACGTTCTACCTGAAATGGTAGAAAACACTTCAAACTGCAGAAAGTTCACATAAAGCCTTAAGACAAACTAGCAATAATACTTTTGGCTGAAGGGCCCTGTGGAAGTATCCCGTGGGAGGTTTCCCTTTCTGAGCCATCCTCAGATTTCTGCTCCCCTGCAAAAGAATTCAAAGACAACTTAGATAATTTCTAGAGAAATGATGCCATAGGCATAGCCAGCATTTAATGAAGCCTCTGAATGGTGCCTCTCGAGACTTGGTATGCCACAGGCTCCTGCTTGTTGGCAGATACCATGGTACGTGCTCACCTGGCTGGCACTGAAAGCTTCAAAGTGTTTAGCTGTGTTCAGAATCCTCATTATTAGTTACAAGATGATTTACTAAACAAAAGAAATAAAAAACAAATACAAAACAAAATAAAAAAATAAATCCAGGCTGAGATCCACTGCAGATAACCACAGTTCAGATGTAGGATGCCATAACCTCAGATGACATTGTTAAGTCTCCTAATATTTCAGGTAGACAGTGGGCTGTCAGTGAACCAGTGAGACTCAGCCAAGTCTTATCAGAATATTGGCCTATCAGGGGCATTGCTGCCCAGAAAAGCTGTGGTTGCCCCATACCTGGAGGCATTCAATGCCACGTTGGACAGGGCTGTGGGCAGCCTGATCTGGTGCATGATTTAGTGGTTGGCAATCCTGCCCACAGGAGGGGGTTGGAACTACTTATCTTTGAGGTCACTTCCAACCCAAGCCATTCTATGATTCTATGATTCCATTTAGGAGTCTGAATTCCAACTCTGAACCCTTCCTTGGAGGGACATCAATCATAAATATTATTACTCCTTCTGTTTCATCGGTTAGCTCAGTTGTTACTGCCCTTACCCAGATATGAACACCTATGGTCAGTTCCTTCCTCTGATGAGAGAGAATAAATCCATACATCTGTCATAAGCATTCCAGTTTCACAATACAGAATATTTTTAGTAAAGCTCCTCCAAATCTCTACCTGTGGAAGTATTCCATAATTCAGTATTCATTGAAAGTGAAAGATGCCAGTAATGTAATTAAATTTCAATGGAATACACACATAAAAGAAGAAAGACCTGGGTGACAGAAACCTGCTTCAAGGAGAATTTCGTATTAGAAAGTTAAGTATCTGCCATCGAAATCTCTGCTGCTCTGAAAAAAACATCTTTACGGCTCTAAGATCTGGTTCACCTCCCATCACCCACGGTCCCTGCATGTATGAGGCTTTTGTCATGCCAATGCTCTTGGAATGACAATGGGGAGGTGATGATGGGACATGAAAGAATAACTACTGGGTAAATCTCATAGGGTAGTTAAGTATGGGTGAGATGCTGATGTATTTCTGACTACAGCTGAAAGATCTTTTTAGAATTTAGAATCCTTAAAGCTAGTGGAAATCTGAGGACTTAAATTTTGAATGCAGGCAGCTGGAGAGCAATGACTGATAAATACACAAAGTTTCATGTATACGTGCTTTAACATTGTCCTTAATAACAGTGTCCTGCGATGATTCTTCCCCATATTCAATGTTGTTACACTGGTATGCTCTGCTGGAAGTGTCTCACACTGCTGACGTGTTTCAGACGTACTTCTGCAGTGAGTGCCCTCTGCACCAGCATCTTCCTTACATTTGCATCCTTTATTTGCTGATGGCAATCAAGTCAAATAAGTCCTAAAAGTGCCTGTGAAGCAAAGTTTTACAGAAAATGGACTAAGTTATAGAGATGCAATGTTTCTTGTGCCAGAATTACTTCACCCTCAGTATTTCACATGTATTTCTAAGTAACTGCATGTTCCCTCCAGAGAGTATCTGAGTGATGGCAGTTTCCAAGGGCAATAAATCTGTTAGGTGAGATAATTGCAGCTGTTAAGCAATGCCATTTTATCTGTTGTAAGAAAATGTTGCACAATGCAGACAAATAGCCAGGGAAATTGTACAGCTCCTGAATAGTTCCCAGTGGTAAAAACATCTATGCTAACCTGGGGACTCCTTATTTTGCTTTAAAGATTTGTTTTGACAGCAATATTTCCAGATCAGTTGCTAGACCTATTCCCGTCCCATGTGAAGTGTCACACTGTGCTGTCATTTCTATTGCCCCAGGTTGTCCCACTGGACCCCACCTTTAACTGTGCCTGTGCCTGCTTTGAGAAGTGGTAACAGCTCCTATGTCATTTGGGTTGGATCAGTGTAGATTCCTGACTGGAGATAATTATTTAACATAGAATGCAATGTCTTTTTTTTAAATGTTCTTGTGTTTACTTGTTTTCTTTTTTGTGGGAGTGCATGTAAAATACTGCTTTTCCTGGCATTTCCTGGATGATCCCAGCTCTATTCCCTGGACAAATAATTTTTGAGCTAGACAGAGATATTACAAAATACAGATTCTGGTGAGCAAAATACTAACATGATGAGTTCATTCCTGAGTATAACACAGATTTCATCCTGGTTAGTTTGTCCTTAGATTAGTTTTAAAATAAAGCTTAATAAAGAAATGGCCTCAAGTTGTGCCCGGGTAAGTTTAGGTTGGATGTTAGGAAACACTTCTTTACAGAAAGGGTAGTTAAGTACTGGAATATGCTCCCCAGTGAGGTGGTTGAATTGCCATCCCTGGATGTGTTTAAGAGCCGTTTGGATGTGGTGATCAGGGATATGATTTAGCAGAAGTTTGTTAGAGTTAGGGTACTATGGTTAGGCTGTGGTTGGACCTGATGATCTTTGAGGTCTTTTCAAACCTGGGTAATTCTATGATTCTCTGAATACATTTATTACTACAGTCATGGATGAGATCTTGTTCTTGTGAAAATCAGTGGATGGATGGAATTTGTAAACCTGGGTCTTTTATTTAGTCTCATTTCTCATAGCTTCCAGAAAAGCTGAGCACCTCATCTGAGTAAGAAATCTCCAGATATCTTCTAGATTAAATTCATTTTCATACTAAGATTATTATTCATCCATAAAATGAATGATTCAAATTGAAAGACTGATTGATTCCTACAGTAATTTTGGAAAGCAGATGACCATAAATGCATGTAAAGTGGCTGTGACCAGTGGACAGCAGGTGGTTCAGTGCTTATATCAGAATCTAAGGAGGGTTAGAAGCTAAAATATCCATGGCACTGATGGACAAAGGAAGGGCAATTCATGTCATCTACTTAGAATTGTGTAAGGCCTTTTACATGGTAACACAACACATCCTTTTCTCTAGAGAGGTATGAATAAAAGGATGGAATATCTGGTGGAAAAGGATGGGTTGGATGATCACAGCCAGAGGGTTGTTTTCAATGGCTCTGTGTCCAAGTGGAAGTTGATCATGAGTGGTGTCCAGAGGTCTGCTTTGGGACCAGCCTTCTTCGACTTCTTTATCAATGACACAGATAGTGGGATTGAGTGTACCCTTAGCAAGTTTGCTGTGCTGAGTGATGCAGTTGACACAATAGAAGGAAAGGATGTCATCAAGAGGGACCTGCACACACTCAAGAATGGGAACATGAGAATTTAATGAGGTTTAACAAGGCAAAGTGCAAGGTGTTGCACCTACAGACTGGGAGAAGAACTCATAGAGAACAGCTCACAGAGATGGACTTTGAGGTCCTGACAGATGAAAACCTGGACATGAGCCAAAAGTGTGCACTTTCAGCCTGAACAGCAAACAGCAACCTGGGCTCCATCAAAAGATGGTTGGCAGCAGGTGAGAGGGAGGGGACTGTCCCCAGCTACTTTGGCCTCATGAGGCCCCATCTGGAGTACTGCATCCAAGCCTGGGGACCCCAGTACAGGAAGGATGCATAGCTGTTGAGTAGAGAAGGGCCATGAAGGTGATCAGAAGGCTTCCATGTGAAGAAAGATATGGAGATCTGAGCTTGTTTAGCTTGGAGAAAAGAAGGCTCCAGGAAGACCTCATTATAGCCTTCCAGTACTTGAAGAGAGATTACAAGCAGGAGGGGGTTTCTGATTTTTGCATGGTCTGATAGTGATAGGACAAAGGGGAATGGATTCAAACTAAAAAAGAGGAGATTTAGATTTAATATAAGGAGGTAATTTTTTTACTCAAAAGATGGTGAGGTGCTGGCACAGGCTGCCTAGAGAAGCTGTGGATTCCCCATCCCTGGAGGTATTCAAGGCCACCCCTGGGCAGCCTGATCTAGTTGCTGGCAGCCCTGCACATGGCAGTGGGGAACTGCAACTAGGTAATCATTAAGGTCCTTTCCAACCTGAAACCTTTTATGATTCTATGATATCTTGATAATCACAGCTGTGGAGATGTTCTTGGCCTCCAGCTCCTGCTCTGTTTTGTTCTGGGACTCAAATAAGTAAGTGGCACTCCACACCAACCTGGCAGAACTTGTCATTGCACCTCACCTGATGCTGCATGCAAAACCAGTTGGAATTAATTTCCCCCCTTTATTATCACTGTGTAGATAGGATACGACAGCTTCTAGCAGTCATAACTACTACTCTGGGTGTCACATTTGCCCTGCAAGCAGTGCAGCCATGCTCACATGTAAGCAGAGGTATTTCTTATCATCATTCCAAGGCTTATTTCCACAGCAGTGTTGCCCTTCTATCCCACTTATGTCCTTAAAGTTTCTTTTGCAATGTCATCTTGATAGCAGTTGCACAAATGCAAACAGAAGTGCTTGGATTCCAGGCTACAGTATGAGGAGCCAGATATTTTGTCTAACAAGTTCATGCCTAGCACCATGAGAGATTTTGTTGCCTCATGTGGGACTTGTGTATTGGCTTGTCTTTTACTGTGAGTGTGTGGTAAGCAGGAACTCTCCACAGACAGCCAAAACAGTGAGAGTTGTTACCCCAGCAGTTATATCTACACTGATTGCTAATGGCTTACTGTGTGACTTGGCTTTGCTTTTTATTTATTTATTTATTTTGTGCCTGTTTTATTTGGCCTTTTGCTTGCACAGTGCCTCCCACAGCAGTGCCTTGCACTCCCAGGCATCCCAGGGTCCTGGTAAACAAAAATGTTCACAGCAATATTGGATCTTGAATTGATTCTCATGTGGCATCCTTAGGCAATTCTTCTTCACACTTCATACACCTGGGATCATTTTTCTGCTTGGATTGGTCTCCTGAAAAAAAATCACAGCAAACTGAGCTAAATGTGAAGGATGTTTGGTGAGTTGTTTGATTCTGTCCTAACAGTTCAAGGAATCAATAAGAGAGAAACTGTGTTGAAATGGAATAACTTGGCAAAAGAAAAGAAATCGTCAATCTCATCATGGTAGGTGCAATAAATGCGCTTCCTTCTACTGAGTAAACCTGAGTAAAACTCATGGCCACTGTTGAAATAGTGGAAAATGATGGTATTTTGGAGACTGTGTGGATAGCACATCAATACTGAGCACAGAAAGCAGCTTACAGAGGTGCTTTGGTACGAGCTCATCTGTTTTGTAGAAGCACATTTATCAGCCACATCACTTGGAGAGCATCCACAAAAGCTAGAAGTGTAGCATGGTTTGCTAATGGCAACAAGAGTTATGGCCTGTCGAGCACACCAGGATCCAGCTGCTGGGGGAGTTGTGAGGGAGAAGTATGTGCTCAGAGGTGGGGAGCGGCTCTGGAGATATGAGAAACTCCGGCACAAGGGAGGGAGGCAGCTGGGAAAGGAGGGAGATGCAGTGGGAGCTGCTGAAGGCTAAGCTGGAGGGTGCTGATGGTATTCCAGGAAAAGCTAAGAGTGAAAATGACCGTATTCTGATGCATCTGCTCAAAGGAAATCTCAGAACAGTTTCTATTTTTCCATTTCAACCTGAAAACATCCAGATGTTTTATTATATGCCCAAAGATGTTTCTTTTTCCAAGCTAGGAAAAAAAAAGTGTCCCCTCTGATACTTTAAAAAGACTGGAGGTGATAAAAGTAACATAAAATCTATGCTGGAAATTTAATACAAAGAACAGCCAGTTCAGTCTTTATTACTACAGTCAGGTTATTGAGACTGTGAATGTTGTTGAATAAATGACCTTCTGCATTAAATGAGATTGAACAAGGCAGAAGTGAACCTTCAGGCATCCTCTGAAATCAAGTGAGAGGGGAAAGGAGAGCTAGGAGTTCCAGGGGCAGAGGTCAGTGCAGCTGTACCCAGCAGGAAGGCCTTGGCCGCTATTTCACACAGGAAACCCTTTGGCAGTGTTGCCTTCCTGGATGAGTTACAACAACCTGCTGAACAGATCTGCCTTTGGGAGCAGAGGATGCTCTCTTATGGACCATGGAAAAGAGGCCTCATGGTCCTGCCTCTGAATGCAGTTACCAGAGTCTTTTGGAAAGACGGATGTGGGTATTGCATTCCCATGCTGTTTCCATGTATTTCTAAGTAGAGGGCTGTGAGCAAGCATTGGTGGTGCAGACAAACAGGCCCTACAGGGTGAGAACTGCAAGCTGCATAGCTTCCAGTGGTAAGCCCCTAATAGGAGAGGGGATGTATCCCAGAACAGTAGTAGGTCAGTGAGAGGTCCAGAAGCTGTATTAGTTTCAAAGGAAAGCAAAAATAAGTTCACAAGGTGTGTGGTATGACAGAGTTGTCTGTAACAGCTGGGATCCGCACTCCCGCATATAGGTTATAAACTTAACTTTAATTTTGATCCTCAGAAGTAGCGATGCCAGCACTGCTCCTCTCATGCCAACACTTCAGGCTTTCACAGAAGGGAGAAGAGTCAGAAGAGCCTCATCTTTTAAATCAGCTGCGAGCCAGTGATGGGCATCATCTTAAGGGGCAAATAATCTACTGAAAGTGGGAGGTGCAGTTACAGAGTGAAGCTGCTTTGGGACCGTAGGGCTGAGCTGACTCCTCAGCATGAGAGTATGGGTGTCAGGGGTGGGTGGGTGGGTGGGTGGGACATGTGTGAACTTGCTGCTATGATTCATAGAATTATAGAATATCCTGAGTTGGAAGGGACCCATAAGGATCATCGATTCTAAATCCTGGCGCCACACAGGACCACCCAAAATCCGAACCTTATGCCTGAGAGCACTGTCCAAATGCTCCTTGAACTCCTGCAGCTCAGGGCCATACCCACTGCCCACTGGTGAGGAACCATTTCATGATCACCATCCTGAACCTCTTCTGCTGCAGCTCTATGCTGCTCCCTTAGGTTCTATCATTGGTCACCAGAGAGAGGAGATTATTGCCTGACCTTCCACTGCCCCTCATTTGATCCTCCCCACACAAGGCCTTCTGAAATATCATGAAGAAGTTCATAGGGCTGATTCCAACAAAGCCTTCCTAGTCCGAGTCTTTGCCATTAATCGCAACCTGTAAGGAACCACTGGTTTTCAGTAACTAATATGTACAAAAAAGTACATATTTCAATAAGAACAAAATATTTGACCCAAACAAATAACATAGCCTAGTGTTTACCAGTAGCACTGAGCAGAGCCAGCGTGTGCCTGCACAGTATGGCCTGTCAGCCCCTGAAGTGCTGTGGCTGCCAGAGGGGTTGGAAGATGAGCTTGCTCCACATGGCAGGGGGCAATCACAGACCTGGTGGCTTGGAGGAAACAGAGTGCCAGAAGCCACACAGATATTCTAGATGTTCTTCCCTGTGCCTGTGATGTTTATGGACTGCAGCTTAGTAGTTATCACTCAGTGCCTGAGAATTCATAAATAAAATATAATGTGCTCTTCATTCTCACCTCAAAACTTAGTTTTTCATTCTGTGTACAGTATTATCCACACCTAACAGGTTTGCAGAGCTTTCTCTGCTTAGCAGATGACAGACAGCACACGGTTTTCTTTTTTGGCATATAGTTTTCATTCGGTTTCAGCTGTACTTTCCATTGCAAACATAGAGCACTATACTACTGTTAATTTGAAAGATTGTCCCAGATAGTTTTTCATCTGTACAATGGTGGGATAAAATGTTTTCAAGAATCCAATCACACCATTGCAGAAAACCTGCTCCAAATGTTATCCAAAAGAAGATCAAACATTCTATTTTAATTATAGCAGGAACAGAAAGGAAATGAGAAATTCAGAGCTGTTCCACTGTGTGCATGACATACATGTGAGCAGGTTTTTATTATATTAGAGATTTCAGGAGAAGAGGCGGAAGATCTATAAATGAATTTTGAGTTTGCTATCAAAGGAAAGCAATTTTACTGGGCCACGGCTTTGCTGTGTTATTTGAAAAAGAGGGTCACGGTCTCAGGGAAAGATTGGCTTCATTCTGCAGCAGTACTGTGCTCATGTTGTGCTCACAGGGTTTGGGTAGTGCTTCATGTCCAGCAACAACTGCCCTGCACGGAGGCTGCCAGGTGACCTGAAGCTCCCACCTATGCAGTAACTTCATGAAATCTGAGGATGGAGAAAGAAAAGACAGTGCATGTCAAAGTGCAGTGAGGCTGTGTACTGAGACCTAGCAGATGAGAAGTTCCTTGATAACCCACAGCTTTCATGTAGCACAGACCACCAGTATTAGTCATGTCCCGGCCAGTGTGAAGCCACAGAATCTTGGTTTCTGATGCTGAATGCAGCACTACAAGTCTCCAAAAAAGTTGATTTATTTATTTTTGTTCTGCTACAAGGGCAGTGTGAGGGCTGGCCTCAGTTTCTTCATCCTTCAGAAAAGCCTCAGTGCTGGTGAGGTTCACTGAGGTAAAAAGTTCCCACCCTCACAGGAGTTCACTATTTGGCATGTGCTGCTGTTTTATCAGATACATGAAAACAAGGGAAGAAATTAGCTCACCACATGAAATAAAGACCACGGTACCTAATGACTTCCCTACTGGAGACTGAACCTTGACATTTGGAGTTAAATTCTACTGCTAGGAACTTCTTGTGGCTGAGGAAGAAGCAATTTACACTGAGAAGCGATTTGTGGTGAATCTGATCTACCATCAGCTGGGAGAGCTCTCCCTTCCATGCTCTGCCTCCTAGTTCCAGTTATTAGGAACAAGTCATTCTGGTTTGCTTTTCTGATGCATATTTTTTTGGGTCTTGGTGCTCACTGCTAACACTAATAGGAGATTACATATGTAGTGTCACCACCTCTTCAGTAATACTGCGCAGCTCTGGGACAAAGCCTGGGGATACTGCTGTTCTTGGATCACAATCCTTTATCACTACGCAGCAGGGACAGAACACTTCAACCCAGCCTGCATTCACATTTCTCTCTGCAACTGACTTAAAGGAGGAGAATTCAAAAATATTACAGCCACTCAAACTGTTGGACACTTGGTTTGTCCCGGCATCTCTGTAAAAATCACCAGAAATAGGCTGTACTTGGGAAATAATTCTACACTGAATATGGAGATTCATAATAAGTGTGGCATCAAGCCCTACTGGCTCTCCCCACAATGCTCTGTAAGCCTGAGGATGACTACAGCACTCTGAGCACAGGAACGTGCACTTTAGCAGCCTGATGCCTTGAGGCATACAGAGCCTTGCACGATGTGATGCTACAAGGAAGCTTGGCTCTGTTACCTTGCAAAGTTTTCACCTGAACATCTTTACTTCTTAAATAATGGAATGACTTATATTTATTTTTCCATCCAGGTTCAGTGCTTTGCCAACATCCAGCCTTGCAGGCAGGAGTCCAGTTCAGGTTGTATTTGAATTGAAGCAAGGCCTGAAACACAGATACGTTCTTGCTTTGACTTGTTGAGTAGTTATCTGGATTTCTGAGTGCTTTCCTGGAACATCCTGGACTCAAATGTGGGAACATATTCTCCAGCTGCATTTCAGAGGAGCTTCAGTACCCATATTTTATCTGGGAAGCACGATGAGATGCTATGATTGTGTAGGTCAGCCTAACTCTCTCCTCCATCTTTCCAGTTTTCAAATGGTTACATTAAAAAGCAATTCCACCTAACCTCCAGTGAATGTTATTTTTAGTGGTGGAACAGAGAAAAAAAAAAGATGTAATATTTCACAGCAGGAAAGAATATGGTTTTGCAATTGTAACTCTGCTTAACTCCTGATTTACTAAAGAATTTAAGCATTCCCCTCTCATTCACAAGGAACTGGAAGTGCACATAAAAGGTAAGAACAAGCAGTAGGGAAACAGAAATCGAGTCTCCAGTCTTGCTAATCCTGAACCCAGCCAACTCACAGTCCCAGCCTTTGGTTTCTGGCAATGGTCTGCGCACACCCTACCTTTCACAGGCAAAGAGTGTGACACTTCAAGAAATGATCTGAGAAATGAGCCGAAGTGGCACGCACAAAATTTGGAAGGTTTCACGCACACAGCTGTCAGTCTCTGCACCATTTGCTGGCTGTCGTCAGTGCTTTGTGCCACCAGCAAAAGACATCACCAAAAGCAAACAGCTGAGTGCATAGAAGAGGGAAAAGGCAATGGCTGTGCAAAGCTTGCTGGTTTATCTCTGTATACGCATGTTGTGTTCTTCTTTCCCCAAGCTTTAAATGAAAGGACAAAAACACAGATAAGCTCTCCTTTTAGGCAACTTCTAAGAAAAACATTGTTAGACACCCCAGACCAAGCACACGGGACCCTGCCTTTTTTTCTTTTTATAATAGTTTAGTTAAAGGTTAAGTTTCAGTTTAGAGGAAGGCTTTAAAAATCCAGGATTTATAACATTTATATTGAGTCTTTGGGAAAATAATTTCACTGCGTTTGCAGCGGCCTTATTTCTGTAGTGTACCATTTGCAGAGGTGGATGCATGAAATCAGGTGGCTTTGTGTGAGTTCACTAATTAAAAAATCTCTTTGGGTTTCAGAGGCATCAACACAGCGCAGCTTCTTCTCTAGAAGTGAGAGGTTTGTGGCTGAGTCTAAGTCTACCTGTGTGCATATAGCTAGAAATAGGAATGCATTTTTAGCAGACAAGTGTGAATATTTTGGAAATGTAAAAAATGCTGCTGGCAAGAGGTAAAGACAAGGAGAAAATCCAAGTTTTGCTGAAGTCATCAGAGAGATGTAATTGGCAGAATGACCTTATTATTTCATGGAAAATTGTGTAGGAAGGGACTGATTCTGCCTAAATCTTGTAGTGACACACAGTGTGACAGGAACATCCTGTCCATAGGATAAAGCCAAGGGCCAGAGAAAGACATTATGCTTCTTCCTCAGTGATTTTCCTGGGTGTCATCTGTCCAAAGAGAAGGTAGGAAGCAGACTCAGAGACAGGGCAGAACAGCTTTTTTCCTTTGTCCTCGTTTCTTTTTGTCAGTTTCATGGGGCAGCACCCTCCATCCCTCCCAGGATTACATGCTGCTCCCAGTGTGCACATTGGATCAAATCTATGCTAAACATGTCCTCTTCTGGGCTTCAGCTGCAGCATGGGGACTGCTGCTATGACCCTTTCTGGGTCTGGGGAAGGCCCAGAATAATCTTAGCCCAAATTTGTTCTTGATTTATCTCATGATGTCCTCCAAGAAAGGCTGAACGTTCTTGTAAGCAGTCATTGCACTAATGCTTTAGCAGGGCTCTTCAGCTCAGTGCCTTCTTGGCATGTTTCACAGCTTCTTTGAGCATTACGATGGTGATCATAACTCTGTGCATGGCTACAAAATGAAGGAAGCTTGCCTTACTCCGAATAAAAGCAAAATAAAGCCTGAGACAGGATGTGATTTCTCCCTGGCCATGAGAATGTAAAGACAATGCTGGCCTAAGAACAAATGGAATAAACAGCAGCCAGTTGAGGCCAGAGATTCAAAAGTAGTGCTGGGAGGGAGGGAGGGAGGGAGGGAGGGAAGGAAGGAAGGAAGGAAGGAAGGAAGGAAGGAAGGAAGGAAGGAAGGAAGGAAGGAAGGAAGGAAGGAAGGAAGGAAGGAAGGAAGGAAGGAAGGAAGGAAGGAAGGAAGGAAGGAAGGAAGGAAGGAAGGAAGGAAGGAAGGAAGGAAGGAAGGAAGGAAGGAAGGAAGGAAGGAAGGAAGGAAGGAAGGAAGGAAGGAAGGAAGGAAGGAAGGAAGGAAGGAAGGAAGGAAGGAAGGAAGGAAGGAAGGAAGGAAGGAAGGAAGGAAGGAAGGAAGGAAGGAAGGAAGGAAGGAAGGAAGGAAGGAAGGAAGGCTCAAGGCTGGCATAGTAGTGACATGCGGTGTGAGGCTGTCCCAGTCTTCTGGTGCAAGAAGTACAAACACCGCTCCTTCTCACATCTGTCCACTCCCAGTTGGCGCTCAGTGCCACAGTGAAGTTTGTTGCTGGGAAGCGAGTTTAAGGAAACTTCATCATGTTCCTTGGGGACATTCCAACTGCACTCTATTTTGAAAATGACAGTACTTAGGTATATTTATCAGTTGCAAGTTTCTCCTAATATCTAAAATACTGTCTGCTTCCGTTCAGACTGATTTTTTGCCTTCCTCTACCCCCACAGTGGGCTTAGAAAACCACCCCAAACTCTCTTCATATTGTTCAATTATGTCCTCATAGATGTCTCATTTCTACACTAAACTAATATAATTTTCTTCTTGGTTGTTTTTTTTTTTTTTCTTTTTTCTTTTTTTTTTCCTTTTTTTCTCTAGATTTATACTTTCTGAACTTCAAATAATTTCTGCTGGTTTTTGAATGCAATTTCCTCCCTAATTTTTCTGGGTACTGGCACTAAGCTGCCAGAGCTGCAATTATTTAGACTACAATTTCTTCCACGTTTAAAAAAATATATTTCACTCTGTAATATTTTTTCTCCTCCAGTCTTCTATGAACTCGTTGTTTTTTTGTAGCTGTAATTTTTGTTAAATATAATAATTATTCAAGCAGATACATTTTGAGTATTTCCATAAGGAATCAAGGGTGCGTTCACTGTTTGCTTTAGGTCCACATATATTGCACTGACACAGGTAGTCTTTAGCTGCTCTTTCCCTCTCCTGGTGTAGATTTGCCTTCTCAGTATTCATTAGCTGCTTAAATAGTGATTGCTATTATTTTTCTAAATGCTGCACCAGAGGTGATCTAAAAAGCTTCATCAGTTTTCTGACTATTACTTTGGTATCCTTTCCTCATGAAATGCATGGGTGCAAATATGTGTTATTGCTGAACCCCCCTTGCCTCTGGCCAACATAGGTTTTAGTTGCAATTTATACTCCTTTCTCTTTAAAAAGAATTTCAGCCCTCTCCCTCGGAGGAATCAACTGCGGATATCTTCCCATGGCAGCACACACATAAATGAACAGTGCTCAGTATTGTTGCCATTTTTCTTCTTCCTCTGGTCCCCTTTTCTATACATCCACCCTCCTAAAGTAAGGGATTGATTATTTCCCTGCTGCCTTCAAACAACTGCAAGTTCAAACAACTTTCCAGTGATGGTTGGTTCATGGTGACCAGAACTGGGACAGGCCCTTCCCACATGCCTGTGATCCAAAGTGTCCCAAACACCTGCATTTATCTCTGCTATTTTGTTGGCAATCTACCTCAGATAATTTTATATTCTTAACACAGCTCTAGATATGTGAGAGGTAACTCTTTTTAGACATTTATGAAGAGAGATGGAGGTTGGATATGTTCCACACCTTACCAAGACAGGGTGTTGTCCACTTGTCTCCCAGCTTTTATTTCTGTCCCAGTGAAACCTGCTACTGTCACAGAGCTTCTCAACGTGAATGCACCTCAGGTATTTTTCTTTGGTCCAATAAATAGCTTGTGTAGCTATTATTCACATACTGGAGTGGTTGCTGCTGGTATTTGTTCCGCTAAATATTATTAAAGCTTTGTCATAAGGAAATATCCTATGCACATTACAGTCTTCAGCTCTAAGTCTAGTAGAATAATTATCCTGACATCTAGAAGAAGAAAAGCGTGCCTGTGAATATAATGTCATCATAGACCTTAGAGAAAGCTGAAAACATTTAAGAGGAAGATAAGCAGCTGATTTAAAGAGAAAAGGTGGAGATTCGTTCATTTTTACATGATTGCTTTTGGACAGTAGGTTCTAATTTCATGTCTGCCTTGTTTCTGCACTAGGCTATTGATCATGGCACTGAGTGACTAGCTGTCAACTGGTTTTTGAGCACTGTATATAGTATTTGTGTTTAAAATAGTTTCACAACTTAAAATACATGTTCCTTTTTGTTCCCCAAATCCCCCCTAAGTAAAGACAGCACAAAAGTGCGCAGTTATGAAGACAAAAGGATACTGCAATGGTATCAGGTATGCCACAGAATAGAACTCACATCCAGAAGACAAGGTATAGAACTTTGTTACTTGGAAATAAGTAACAAAACTCTCACAAGTTTCAAAAGGAAAACAGTGAATTTTAAAATCATGTCCATCTGCACCAATGTGAACCTTGAAGAGATGTAGGGTGCTCTCACTGGTGCCCAATGTGGGCTTCTGCCACTCAAAGGGCATCTGCATGGTGATATTTTCGTGACCATATGGGCAGAGATACATACAAATCACTGAATTCTTGTTTGCTAAGTCTCTCTCCTTCCAGAGTGTGACATTCCCAATACAAGAGCCTTGATGCTCCCAGTATCAGTATTTGCACTGGCCCTGCCACATTATATGCAGCCTCCTGCTTTCCCCTTTAAGCAGTGCCAATCATATGCACTTTCCCCCCCCCCACACACACATCCTTTGCATAAGGCTTCTCTCATCTGTTTTACAAATAGAAATTGCTGGTTCTGATATTAGTTTGTGCCTGAATGCATATAATCCTTTGCATGCATAACATACACTGAATGAAGAAAATACGCAAGTAATCCTCAATCTTTAGCTTTCTATATGAATTTGTGCAAAACACAGAGAAAGAGGCTATTTATGTGTGTGTTTGGGAAGACAAAAGATTCCTATTATTGAAGAACGGGAGAGCTGGGAAAATACTGTTTCTTTTATTTCATGAGCTATGCACCAGTAACATGCTGCCTGCCACTTCCTCCCCACAGCTCTGTAGCACTAGCTCCAAAGCTTTGACTCAGGGTGCCTCATGCCTCTCATGCCTTCAGGTTGTGGCCGAGATTCCGGCCCTTGGAGAATGACTCAGTCATGTGGGGAAAATACAAAAAGTCAACCCAAAAGGCAGCTGTTATTCCTGCATGTCAAAAAATGAAAAGCCTGAAGTGTAACGATGCACACTGTGAGATGAGACATGAGTCTTCAGCTCAGGTCCTTCATTCATTTATGTGACAACCTGTGACAGCAGAATGTTGGTGTCAGGAGCATATCTGTTTCAGCCCAGAGAAAGAGCAGAATTAAGAGCTGGTGTCAAAAAAGCACTTTTGCTTGATATGCAGCAGCAGAGTCCAGATGTAGGATTTATTTTGATCTTTATTTTATCTCACCTACAGAAAATGTTTGAAGCAACTTGCATAATTCACCAGATCAATGACTTCTGCTAGTCTTATTTGTAAGACACTGAATTAAAATACAATATTCTTTCTAGAGATTATTCACTTTCTAAGCTGCTTGGAGTGAACCATACAAGTGCAGTTTTATCTCCCAATGTCACATTAAAAAAAACCCAAAACACAAAAGACAAAAAAAAACTCAACATCCAAACAACTACAAATCCCATCAGGTAAAGTTTTGTAACAAATCTGGCATTTTATCCAATTCAACTGCAGATTTTCTCCAGACCTGCAAGGCCACCTTGTGTCCCGTTGAATACTTTGTGTTGACCAGAGCATGTATATATCTACTCCCGGCACTGAGGAGTTAGCAGCATTGTGGACTACGAGCCGCTTAAATATTGCAGAAACATCAGATGACTCTCTCCATGCAATTCAATTTTCCTTCCTAGCTGTATTAACTTATATTCACTACAGAGACCATATATATCCATGCTCTTATTTTTGAACACATGTGATTGTTTTATTCTCCATCAATAAACCTAATTTTTAAGTGAGCATATATATATATCATAAATATATATATGATCATCCGATAAAATGAACGAATTGCCTCATTATAAGGAAGATGATCCTCCAGGTAAAGGAAACAGCTAATGAATGAAGCCTACAGATGTGATAAATGCAGGTTGATACTTATTTCCTTGTACCATCAGACTGGGTATGCCAATAAAAAAATAACTCTCCTATGGAAAGGCAGCTTTCACTTTCCCGCAACACTGCTCTAAGCAGTGCAGTAGTACAGAGTGTTTTAGGGAAAGAAAGCTGATAGAAACATCCTCTTTCTTCAAGGTAAAATACTCCTAATGCTGTTCAGAAACCATACAGTATTTGAGAGTTGAATGTATATCAGAAACACATTTATTTTTAAAAGTATTTTTTCTGGACTTCAGCATAGGTTTGTTCTTTTTCTTTGCAGAGACTAGAAAAATAACAGCAGAAAGATATTGCTTCTCAAATTTTGTGTGTGGGGGTGGGTTCTACAGTTTGAATTTTGCAGTTAATATGTGCAAACAATATAATTTTTATGGGAAATCGGGCATTGACTGCCATAATCTAAACTGGGTTTATTATTCACTATGAAAACAAAGGAGCTCTGTGAAACTCCTGGGCAGACGAAGAGTTTCTCTGCAAATAGCATAAAGTATGTATATGTATACGTATGCTTATATATACATATGATTCATCCCGACTTCCAAGAAAGATTAAATGACATAATACATTCATTTTGCTGGGTTTCTACTTTTCATTAGCATCTAGTACAACCTCATAGACAATTATCACCATTAAAAGGAAGTCATTCTAAGAAAACCTATATAAAATACTGTTTCTCTTGGACAGAAGGAAACAATTCCGAACCAGCAGCACTGGAAATCTTCTCAGAAAAAAAAAAAAAAAAAAAAAGTTGCATTAGTCATAGAATCATAGAATCACAAGTTTGGAAAGGACCTATAAAATCATCTAGTCCAACCGTCCTCCCTTTACCATACCTACAGAAAAACCCTAAACCATATCTCCTAGCTCCCTATCCAGACACTTCTTGAACCCTCATCCTGAACAAGAGTTGCTTAAAACTATCGCCTAGTTTCCTAGTCTCTCCTCCACATCAGAAATATTTGACATATCTCCTCTAGAGTTTAGGAGTTGTTCATTACGCAAGCAGCTCCAAGTTCTTACATTCCTGAAAGCCAAAACTAATTGCTTCATGCTAATCCATGCACAAAACCCAGATTTTCTTCTTTGAATTTTGTACACTGTAGCAAAGTTGGTTTAAGAAGTTTTTGGCCCAAGATTCTCCCATTTCTTCTCTGGATATTTCATGGGTGCTATTGCACCACCCTGCACCTTAATCTGTACCGGCACCACTGCTGGAAGGAGGGGTGCTGAGAAATGAATCTGGTCATTGAGCTATGAAAAACTAAAACTCATTGCACATTTTAATGCATACCAGCCCCTCATCTGCTTCCTGGGAAGGCCACTACTGAAAAGCAGAGTTACAAGGACCATTCTCAGCAAGTGAGAAGAAATCTTGAAGGTAGCTGTGAGGCTGAAAGCCAGGGTGTTGGATGCCCCCTGGCAGTGGGTGGAAAGACACGTCAGCGAACCAAAGCAGGAGATGAATTTGATTTAAAAGGTAGGTGCCTACAGTTATATTCAAGGAAACAGATTTGTTAAGTGTTGTAATTGTCTCTTGTTCTGCTTCTTCTTTCTTGTACCATGGGAACTGTTTTTGACACCTGTCTATTTAAAAGAATATACTTGTTAAACAGGAACACACTAAAATGCGGCATTACTAATAGCCACTTGAATACCAGGCACTACAAATTATGGCTGAATTTCCATAGCAATCTTCCCAATAAATGACTTCACATTTATTTTATTTTTTTCAATATTCAGATATTGTGTAAGATGGAAAGTTCTTCCTCCTGTTCTTCCACGCACAAAGATGATGACCTGCAGTATAACACGTATCAGAGCTTCATAACAGCCTTGCTCTGTAAATTGACTTCACTGACTAGTTGGTTCAGCAGTATCTGCTGGGGATGTATCAGAAGATGCCTTTAATTTGATTCAGGAGGCAGAGCAAAAAGCACTTGCTGAGCAGCCAGGCTCACTTGAGTGCAGTGAAAGATGCTAAGAAGGGATATAGCTAAATTAGCCCTCACGTATTGTAGTAAATGCTCAGCACAGAAAATGAATTAGATGGGAGGCATATTCTAAGTACAGCTTTACATGAGTCACTGCGTTTTATCACATGACTGATTAGCACATTTCCAACGCTTTTCTGTACCTTCAATACATCCTGCATCATTCAAATAAAGAATAATAGGTTCATTCTCTTCCCCATACATCAGTGCACAGCAGGAGCCAGTGGAGTTACAGGGGAGGAAAGCTATTAGCTCTAATTCTCAGTTTTTTATTTTACTTTATTTTATTTTATTTATTTATTTATTTATTTTTAAGTGAGTAACCAGCTATGAGAGCTTTTAAGCAAAATAGACTTTGTTCAAGTTTTATCCAGAGGATGATTTCCTCACATGCCCTCCTGTCTCTCCAAGAAATAGTACTACCCAGCAGGAAAAGGCAAACTTAAGCAATTCTCTGCTGGTGCTGTCTGGATAGGTATAGAAAATCCATCGTTTTTCTTTGAAAGCACAGTCAGTATGTATCTTTACTGAAGAAGAATCTCTAGGAGTTACTGATGGATGCAGTCAAAATGGAAATGGTCAGAAAGCCTGCTGATGAGCAGGAGTCAAAAGCTAATGACTTATGCCAGAAAAGACTTCCTGATGCAGGGTTAGATGGGGCTGTGCCTGAAGACCACATTCCACTGCAAGTGCTCTTACTCCACTTCATCAGTCATGCAGTTTTCACCATTAATAAATTCACAGAATATTCTGAGTTGGAAGAGACCAATATGGACCATCTAGTCCAACTCCTGGCTCCACACAGCGCCACTCAAAATGCAAACCCTGTGTCTGAGAGCATCATCCAAATGTTCCTTGAACTCTGACACTTGTGGCTGTGCCCACTGCCCTGGGCAGCCCGTTCCATGCTCACTGACCTCTGGTGCAGACCCTTTCCCTAAGGCCAGCTGCCCCTCCCCTGACACAGCTCCAAGCTGTTCCCTTTTCAACAGCTCTGCCCTAGAAGAGCACAACACCAAAGGTGTTTTTCAGATGCATTCTTGCCACATAGGATCTCTTAGGCTTCGGAGAACACTGGGTTTATCCTCCAGGATGCAGGTACAGTTCTAATCTGGTCTCATCACTTTGCTGCCTGTTTCAGACAAAGTGGTATCTGCTGAGAAGCTCATGAAAAACAGATACAATGGTGTGAACTACAAACCCATGAAAAGAGCTAACCAGTGCTGCTGTGAAGTCACAGATCTGATAAAAACATTTTGTTCATGCCAAAGGAATTCTGCCTGGATGCAAAGCACATTCATTCTCAGTTTTAATAACTTGTAAGTATTGAGACAGTAGCTTGGCTTTGTTATGAAAAGAACTGAAACATCGAAGCACAGTATAGAAGATGAGAAGATTGTAAGAAAAAACCTTTCCAGTTTTCTGAATGATGTCTAGAAGTCTGTTTATTTAAATAACCTTGTGGATTATTCTTTTAGCCTCTGTTACATCGTGTTCGAGTGTTCTGAGTATTTCTAGAACAAATAAAAGGCAGGAAAAAATCCCTCACACTCTTAGAAAAGATTTCTCAGCCGTTATGAGGAAGCAGATGTTAATTGACACATCAGTGTTGCAGACCCCATGATGACAGCAGAAAAAGCAAACTGAATTTTGTTTTTCACATACTCATGAAGAATATATGTTTGCACATATGTACGTATATAATAATATATGCAAATGATATTTGTTTCAAATAGAAAAAGTTTTGAGATCTATGGCCACAGGTGCTGTTACTGTCTGTGATTAACAGAAAGGTAAAGAAAGGAAAATGTCTCCCCTGTTGCCCCAAGCAGCTCTAGGAAGGGTGCAGTGCTGAGAAAGTATCTCCTCACAAGTGCACAATGCTGAAAGACTCACAGCACAGAAAACAGCTAAACACATTGTGTTTCCATTGTAATTATAATGGTAAAGAAGGATAATCAGAGGACACATAATAATATTTGCTGAATGCGTAAATACAACCTAGAAAGACACCAGTGCAAAACGCACAGTTTTGCTGTCATAAGTTAATAAAAAATAGTCAAAGGTTTCCAATCTTTTTTTCTGATAAAACCTTCTAACTTGGTGCTTGATACAGTGCTCTCAAAGAGTTAAAAGCCTAGACCATATTTATGCTGTGCCCATGAGATTTGTCTAGACAAGCCAACCACTTCCTTTCCTAGAGGATGTTCATGATACAGCAGGAAAAGCCACAAGGTCTTGGTCATCTCCTCCCATGTGAAATCCTGCAGCAGGAGTAGAGCTGGAGGTGAGGACTCTGCAGTTTTCCCACCACCAATTAAATACTGGTGCAAAATCTGTGCAGACCCAGATACGGAGTCCTTTATGTACAGTGTGTTCTCCAGTCAAGTTCACCAGTGTAGCTTTTTGCCAGCTGTGGTCCTTTCAAGACACCATGTCCAAATTATGAAAGCTACATTAAACTAACATTTTCCATAGCATATACATGAAGAAAACCACCCTCTCTGCTTTTCAGCTCCTCTTTCCTTTATACACTATACATCATCTGTTCCTTCAGGTGAAGAGATGGGGCAAGAACTTTGAGTCTTCTGCAGCCTCTTTCTCTTTTTTCATGCCTTATCAAGAGTAAGGCTTTCTTTGGTGTATGAAAGCTTAATATCCCTGATTTTATATGTTGCTGCTATCTTTTATCAGCTGTATTTCTTTATAGCCAATGGGACTAAAACAAGAGCAGCAGAAGCATGTTAAGTTGTATGTGATACAAGGTACATCACATAGCAAGGGTAAAGTGAGACTACAAATACTGTTTTTGTCCTGTCTGTTTTGTCCTGGAAAACAATGGAATGAAATAATGTGATTATAATAAATGTTTTTACATTTGCTTCTTCTCATTAAAAAAACCCTCACTGGGACACAGTGAAGTCTCATGACACGTTCAGTGCCTCTGTGGAAAATCTCAGCATCTCAGGCACCAAGGTGAGCCCACTCCATGCAGCATGATCATCATAGTATCATAGTATCATAGTCTCGTGTGGGTTGGAAGGGACCTTAGAGATCATCAAGTCCAACCCCCAGGATTCGAGCCCCTGTGTAGCAGAGTGGCACTTCTACCACTTGCGCCACAGGGGGGTTTCGAACCTGGGCCTCCAGTGTTGCAGAGCGGCATTCCTACCACTGCGCCACCGGGTCCTTTCCTACCTTGTGATTCTATGATTCAAAAGACATCAGAGTAACAAAGTCCTAGGCTGCAGCAGGTGAGAATACGCTCAAATGCAACAGCCGTGGGCACAGAAATGATGGAAAGAAGCTGCTTATTTCAGAAGGCCTCAGGTATGCAAGGATATCCTCCAGCAAGATACCCTCGTCTCCACTGCCAACCTTCACATGAGACCTGAGTACATCCCTTCAGGTCACTCAGATGCATTGCAAGCACCTGAGCTCCCCTGGGTTGGACCTGCCTTCCCACTAGATGTTCAATCACTGATTCAAGCCCTGACTCAGCATTTCCACTACAGAGCTGATTGTTGTAGAAATGTAGATGTGAGTGTAAGGACACTTTTGTGAGTATAGTGGTTCTTACTGGTCACCAAGCAATGCAGAGAAATTTCAGTGGTAGTCTTGAGTTCTAATGCTTATAAAATGGTCTCTTACTGGTTCAGTGCTGGTTGCCTTCACAGCAAAGCTCTTTGAGCTTGTTCCTTGTCTGACCATTGTTAATAGCCAGTTTGGGGAATGACTGGAACATTGGAGTCAGTGAAGAAAGGGAGTTCTCTCAGCTTCTGTGTATCTTCTCCAGAATTGGAGAGCTGACCAGACACCAGCACTTAGAGTCATAAATGAGAGAAAAAACTGTGTTTATCACAGGCATCCTGATAAACATGCATTTCAGGCTCACAGATGGTAATGAACAGGTCTGATTTGTTGTCTTCTGTGGCTGCTTATAATCAGAACTACTCACAGAGAATAAATGTTAGGGTTTTATATTCTTCTATTAATTAAAAATGAGAAACAGCAGTGAGTCATCTTCAGTTACAGAAAGCAAAAAATAAATCAATAGTTATTAAAACCAAAGCTACTGCTTGTCACAGTGATGCCTTTTACATTTATTTTGTGCCTACTTTCCGGAGCACTTTGCTGGTTTCCTTGAAGAATTCCTTATAGCTAATGAGTATTTTACTCTTCTAGGATTACAACCTCATTGAACACTAAGCAGACAGTAAGAGGAGAGATACCTCTAGTCAGAAAAGATGATATTTTCATGGAAGAGGTGAAAGAAACAAAACAGCTTCAGAGCTGGGAGATGTAAATGTTCAGCATCACAGGAGAACAACACCCTTGCATGTGACAACCCACGGCCAGCATCAAACAGGGAACCTGATGGCAGATTTAACCAGATCAACCAAGGCTTTCAGGCAGCTTGGGCTGTATGTAACATGGATGTCCCATCCATGTGGACACTTACAGTGGGATGAGAGCACAGGGAGAAACCTACCCTGCTCCCTGGCCTTGCCCCCAAAATGGTTCAGATGCCTCCATGTCTGTCCACAGCTTGGGGAGAACAGAGGAGAGGGTCACCTCCTGCCTTGCTCAACAGAGGAATGAGAGGCCTTTCAGTAAGGAAGAATATATAAAATTCACACATATGGAAATGGGTATGATGTTTTTAAAACACTTGTATTTGTTGATGTAAGGTATGAGGGTTCTGTGCTTCCCCTCAGAAAGGAGTTGAGTTAGTCCTCTGCGGTTAACAGGATGGGAACATACACTGAATACTAAATTGTTTCAGTAAGTCGATTTTCTTTCTTCTGAGCATCCCCAGTGGTATAAAGGATAGTACCAAAACTGAAATCTGCCAACTACATTTCTCTCACATTTTCTAAGTTTTCCAATTGGGTTTTTAATACATCTACAATACCTAAACTTTCCTGGGAAAGTAAACAGTAGGCATCACCATTTTTTCATGTCAGGACAAAGGAGTTTAAAAGAAACTTATTTACTTTCCTACACGGCACATTTTGTTGTTGTTTGCTGCTTGCTGTCTAACAAACATGTTTGCTTCCTTGTGTTCTGTGCTCTGTCCAGAGTAACAAAAAATCTTGCGGTGATTTTTGACCTCAGTGCTTTTCCTATAAACTGATTGGACTCATGAGCACCTGAACACTTCCAGAGCTCCCCCAGCAGAACCTGGGGAGCAGTCAGCTCCAAGCAGCAACAGGTAATGAGCACCTCTAGTTCTCATTGATTTCTACAGGTCACTGCTGACATGACACTGATTATATTTTCCTTCTAAACTGAAAGTCTTCATAATCCGATTTAGCTTTAATTACATGGAATAGAAGCTCCATGTTTTATGAGTGGAAACCAGATTGGCTGTAAATAAGTGTACTGTTAGCCGCAGCCACTGAGAGGTATTGTGCTTATGTATTCTCAAGTGTCTCCCTAGCAGAACATCAGCTACCATTTGATATCATTATTCTGCACACCGCTATTTTGATGCTGGTCTTTAAAGCAAGATGTATTCAGAAGTTTGATTTTAATATTATGGTAATAAATCTACAGGGGGCATTCTTCTGAACATGGTGAGATTAGAAAACAAAATGTTGGTTTGTTACTGGAGTTAATAATTGTAATAATAACTACACTGATAATAATAAAAGGCTGTGTATGCTGTTTTTCCCCATCAGCCTCCAAGTAGTTTTACAAAGGCTGGTGAAATATTTCAGCACAAGGTAGGGAGTTCATAATTGGCAGCAGAACATCCACTTTTCTGTATCTAGCTGAGGTCATAATACATATATTTCTCTCTCATTGTATTTGGATATCTGTTGCTTTTGTCTCCTCCTGTCTGATAAAGGTAGGTGCACACTGCGTGCTCTGAAAATTCATGCATAATGAATTGTATTTACTGGCAAAACATACTCCGGTCCCACAATATAGGCAGCATTAATAAAAAGGAGTTGGTGGGGTGCCATGTAAAATTTGTAGCCACTTAAACCACTAAGTCATGGATACGAACATCTCACAGCAGGGTTGAGCTGTACTGACTGTCTTCCTATTATTATGTAGAGTGCCCTAGGGCTAGGGATGTTATGTTTACATAAACTGTACTAAGGCAAAATCAGTTCTGGGGACATTTGGCCTACCTGATCTCACTAGGATGGAAAAGTTGGTTTGTATATCACACTCTGGTATATCGAGGTCATTGCTCAGTGCTCGTGCTAACACTGCTGAGGACAGAAATGCCTGAAAAGCCAAAAGTGACAACACTTCTTCCTAAGATAGAAAGTGCTAGGAAACATGCAAAATTCCTGATACATTAATCTGAAGGAGATATATTCCTCCATGGCTTTCTGATACCTGAAAGATTGGCTGCAAGTCCCAACCAAACAGACTGTCTACTGCCCCTTTGCAGGTGGCTGGGTTGGTCACACTAATGAGATATGGCCCAGCTTCAGGGCCTGCCCTGCAGTGTCAGAACCACCCAAACTGATACACTCCTGTCCATTCCTCTCAGTGGAGCCACAGACACCAGGGAGTTCTGGGACCAATTTAATAACTGGGAAAATACTTGTAACGGTATTTATTATTACTGGTGTTATAGCAGCACCTAGAGATTCATCCTGGGACTGGTGATCTTCTGCCCTGAAAGTACGCAAAGGGCATTAAAAAGAGTCCTTTGGTGAAGTGGATGGAATCTAAATGGAGGATGATTTCTGGAGGGGCACAAAGATGAGGAGCTAATGGAGCTGCTGGGAGACAGCCTGAGCTGCACCTGGAGTTAACATCACCTAAACACAGGGGACCTGCAGCCTCCTGTTGGGTGGGCTGTGCTGGCTGGCAGTGTTTTACACTCAGGTTTTATATACAGGATTACACTGGGCTTAGCTTGTCAGTGAAGGTGTTATTAGAATTTGCTCCTGCTCATCAGTAGTAGAGGAAGGAGTTCTGAAGTAGCTATGATCCTCAGTTTTTCTTCACTGAACCAACAAGCTTCTGGCTCATTGAAATAGCCTGATCATTGAAAAAGTGACAACTGAGGGCTTGTGGAGAGTAAGCATTAAGTTACTGGTGTTGACTGAAATCAGTTGGATTTCTGAGTGGTGGTAGAGCATGCTGGAAACCTGTCCTGGGTTTTACCCAAGCTACTGTAGTGATCAGTCACGCTTTCTGCCTGTTGCCTCATTCATCAGAATGTTTCATCTTAGCTTAATTAAGGTGATAGACAGAAAACACAAATGGTGCTCTGTCTTATATGGAGGTATTCTGATACACTATAAAGACACAGATTGTGTTTGCTTTAACTTCTTTTCAATTATAGGGTGCTAAATCTTCATGTCTAGAAAACTAAACATGAAATTGGAAGCTTAATTATAGACATCCAGGGAAATATTGGCTTTATTTCAGTTCTGATCTTATGTTTAATTCTTGAAAATTAAGTTGTGTATCCTACCACCAACAATACAGCTCTGTGGGAATTTACAGTACAGAGAAGAAGAGCATTTGGCTTAGGGTTTATCAGCCCTCATTAGAAAGATTACTTTCCAATTTCCATGAGCGTGGCTTTATTTGAGTTGGGAACATAATGGAAATCCCCTAAAAAAGAGCTGTATTGGTGCCATTGCCTCAACTACTATTCTCACACTCAAATACATGAGATAAAAGAAGCTTATTATTATTATTTTATTTTATGCTTAATTTTTCTTTTCCTAAACATGTTTTCCAGTTGTCAGCTTGAAGGGCAGCCCTCCAAGTGTGATGGAATAAAATAACTGCATAGCTTAACCACAGTCAGTAGTTTCCCAAATAAAGCGTTCCCAGGATGTGTCACCTGCCAAGCCTAATGCTCAGCTCACAGAGGGAAGTCCTCTGGAAGGAAGCTTGGCTCTGCTGATCAGCAGCTGGTGTGTAGAGCGTATGTTCCAGCTGTAATCGCTCCTTCTGACCGCCTCGAGCCGCCACCAGGTGTCCCCACAGAGGGCAGCGCATCCCCCCTGTTGCTTTCCACGGATCCCGATTCCAATGTAGGCACCCACTGAAGCCCCGATCTGTGCCAGTGTGCGGGATGCTGCTCAGCTCATCCCTCCGTTAGGATTTAGCAACAGTTCTAATAAACAGAGAATGGAAACTTCCATTACCTTCAAGAAAACCAAGCTCTGGGTTTGGTTTCTTAGGTGGACGTTGCTCTTTCAGTCAAAGGGAACTGGGCATCGTGGAATCATAGGATCATTAAGGTTGGAAAAGACACTAAGATCACTAGCCCAACCACCAAATCCCTCTCACCGTGCCCATTGCCCATGTCCCTCAGTGCCACTTATATACATTTCTTAATCACCTCCAGGGACTCCACCACCTCCCTGGGCAGCCTATGCCTGCACCCCACTGCTCCTTCTGGAACCCCATGCACTTTATGCTAAACTTGACTTTATTTATGGTTCCAAGCAAATAAATTTCAATTGAACCTGCTTCCACAGATTTAATAATTGTCAGGTTTGCTTATTATTCGCCTTAAATTTACTTGCTTTTTCTCTTCTTTCTTGGTAGTTTTTCTATTTACATTTTGCCGAATTGTTCTGAGTATCAACAGCAACTGAGTTACAGTGTGAATTAGTTCTGTGGTTAGTAAATGGCACAAAAGCATGAACTGCTGTATGTTTGAAAGAATCCTTAGGAGTTTTGTTACCCATATCTAACTATTCCTTATTCTTCATAATGCAGAGAGTGTGCCCTAAGATAGCTAGGTCAGACATATGGAAGGACAGAATCATAGAATGGCCTGCATTGAAAAGGGCCTCAAAGATCATCCATTTTCAACCCCCCTGCCATGGGCAGGGTGGCCAACCACCAGACCAGGCTGCCCAGAGCCACAGTCATCCCAGCCTTGAATGCCTCCAGGGATGGGGCATCCACAGCCTCCTTAGGCAACCTGTTCCAGTGCATCACCACCCTCAGAGTGAAAAATTTCCTCCTAATATCTAACCTAAATTTCCCCTGTCTCAGTTTTAAACCATTCTCCCTTGTCCTACTACTACCAACCTATATAAACTATCATTCCCCCTCCCCCTCCTATTTATATGCTCCTTTCAAGTACTGGAAGGTCACAACGGGGTCTCCCTGGAGCTTTCTCTTCTCCAAGCTAAACAAGCCCAATTCCCTCAGCCTTTCTTCATGGGAGAGGTGCTTGAGATTCTCATCTTAGTGGCCATCCTCTGGACCCATTCCAAAAGTTCTGCCTCCTTCTTGGACTGGGGGACCCAGGCCTGAACACAGTGTTCCATATGGGGCCTAATAATGACAGAAATAATTCCTACAAGTAAGCTGTTGTGGGTATTGTTGATCCCTTCCCCAGTAAAAACTGGAAGTGAAAGAACTGGAAGCTGCAGATATCCACATTATCTTCTGTACCAAATAAACTGAAATAGTAATGGGAAGTGGGAATATCCAGGGTTTTCACTCTACAATAACCAGGGACCCTATGAAGTCTTTATCACAGTCATATGTGGAGGAGGCCTAGGGAACAGCTCCCTGGTATTTAGGAGTCAAGCAGTTAAAAGGGCTTGGAGTCTTCAAAGGATAGTGTGATGTTTATGAGAAGACTGATAACCAGCTGGGATCCCTGTGGAGAGATGATAAAAACGGCATTAGAATTGATTGCAGAAATTGATTGTAGGAAATAAAAAAATTAAGGAAAATAAGGGTTTGATAAAGATTGCAGGAAAATGTCTGAGATTGGTGTAGAGCAAAACTGTGGCCTTTGGAATCAGAATTGAACTTTGGATGAGAAATATATTGAAGTCAAAGGGAAAACCATGAGGCCAACCATGTAAGGAGAATGGCAATACTCTCACATGGCTTTGGGAGAAGATGAAGCAAGATAGCAAAATTAGTAAAATAAATACATCTTATAATGATATCAGTGCATAGGGAGAGGTTATTAACTAAATCTGTATCTGGTTAAGAACAACTAAGGGAATCTTTCATTAGAAAAAACTTGATTATAGAAGAGCAAGGAGGAATACTTTTATGCCTCCACTGTAGGGAGATGGCTAAAAGTGAATAAAAAGCTGTTTTCCAGGCACACTTGCTATTTGTGGAAGAATTAGATTTTGAAGTGATTTGAGAGGCAATTGGGAGCTCAGGAACAACAAAGCACCAGGTGCTGATAATGCTGCCACTGGATTGTCAGAAACAGAAAGAATATACCAACTCCTTTTCATGATGTGGAGGTTTGAAAAGGAATTCCAAGGTAGCAGAAGCAGGTGGTCAGACTGCTGTTGTGAAGGAAGGGAAGAAATCAGAGCGGAAGACAACATCCCCATCTTCTTATTTCCCTCCCCCCTCCAAAAAAAATACAGTTCAATTTCAAAAAAAGATTGTGAATCTGGATTTGTATGTTGTATGCCCTTCTCTTTCCCAGTGAAGCTGGTGTTTTGTTCTCACAATATGTACACAAGCAGATAAAAACAAACAAACAAAGAAACAAAGCCCAGAAGAGGCTTTTGAAGTGATAAATAATAATAACTGAAATAGTTGCAACAATAAACAATCATAATTGTATTTCCATAATGTGCTAGGATGCACAACTGCATCAGCAGCAGGAGGGATAAGCCTTGCTGGCTTCTGGCATCAGAAAGTGGGCAAGCAAGGTCCCACAGTGTGACAGAGTGTGCACTATAAGTCTCTCCTCTAAAGACCTTTCTCTCTTTTAAGGGTAATGTGCCTGAGCAGTGGCTGTAGTGGGATGCTGGGTGTACTCCTCTGCTGATAATCACAGTGATTATGTGGGAGTGGTACTGAGGGAAAAGAAAGCTTTTTTCTCTTGAACTCACAGCCCTCTCAGCACAATCTGACAAGAAGGAATGGAAATGGGAAGGGATCTACCAGCAAAAGTGGCTCTGCAGAGGTAAATGCCATGGAAGCCTGGAGGCTAAAGTGAGTTTACATTATCAGCCTGGAGAGAAAGTTGTCCTGTGCAAGGAGCAGAGCTGCTGCAGAGCCTCTTCCAGGGCTGGTGCAGGTGCATGTAAGAGCTGCACCAAAAGGACAGCCTGAGCAGAATAGACAGTAGGATTTTAGACTTCTGGGGGAGCAGGGCTGGAAAGAATGCTGCTGGGTGAGATACTGTATTTCTGTATCATTTCCTACATGGAAAAAAAAGGAAGAAGTTTCTTCCTTTGACGTGTAATTATGGACCTGCTTCTCCTTGCAGCCCACAGCAGAATAAGGAGTAGACTGCTAGGAGGTGATGGTCATTAAAGTCCATTCCAACTCAAACTGTTCTATGACGCTATGAGTGGGTGGGAAAGTAGGGCTATCAAAGGGCAGAGGTGAAGTGGGAGTGGGGAAATGTAAGGAAAAACAGGGAGCATGGAAAAAGTGAGTGAAATTGTTTCAGGGTGTGAAACACTCATTACTGAAGGTCAAAACCACTGCAGCACCAAAAGAGCCTTGATGACACCTGGGCAGAGGGCTCAGCCAGAAGCATCTGTGCACCTGGTTGATCAGGTAATGACACTCCTGGTCTGTGTGTAAGGAGCTTCAGGCATCCTGCATTTCCTAATAGCAAAGATGTCACAAACTAAAAAATTATATATATTTATACAGTGAGAGAAAGTAGAGCAGAACCTGATGGATTCATTTTCTATATAAAGAAGAGTTTAGAAGAGAAAGCTGTGGTCATTCCATTCAAAAGTTAAATTGCTTCTTCTAAGAAAGACAGATTAATTCAGTTACCTAAAGGTTAAGGGGAAATGTAAAGTGCAGTACTGAGAAAAGTGATCCAGAACTCCAGTGGCAACACAGTGACTGGCAATACCATGGCATTTAGCAGAAGCTAAGGAAAAGTATTTACTTGCAGAATGACTGCCTTCTTTGTAGGGCAAACTTTATTGCTGCTGTTTTGTGTTAACTTTAGCTTTGGTTATATCTATGTTGAAAAGCAAAAATAGGTACTGCTTTTCTTGCACAACATAGAATTCTGATAGCAGAAACAAACAAACAAATAAATATAATAACAATAATAATATTTATAATAATATAAAGATAACAAAAGAAAAGCAGTGAATTAGCATCTCCTACTACAGTTATTCATAACAGCTTCTCAAGATGTGTTTAACATTACAGCTATTTTAAAGTAGATGCATCTGCCTTCTGGCAGCACTGAGAGAATTGTCACCTCAGATGCCCAAGGAAAGGACTTGAATTGGAGTGATTGCATTCAGAGAAGTGGTGTGCTGCTCAGCTATCCCTGTTTGCCCACCTATGGTAATGGTGGACAATGTAGTTTTCAAAGTAAAACTGCCCATAAACCTGTGGCATACTAAAAGGTTGGTTTACTGTCTTGGGTACTTGTTTCTAAATAAGAGAGAATTTAACAGGACGATTCTTGGTTTCCATGCATTTATACAAGCTTGTAAAACCTCCCAGTGATTGATCTTTCTGATGGTGTATCTACAGACGCAAGATAAGTTTCTGCTCTTGGACAACTGGCATTTTTAAGCTTTGCCTAAATGAGGAACAAACAAGATACATTACCAGCGATGTGACTGTGCAAGCTTTTTATTCATAAATCTGTACATACAATCTACAGCAAGTTTCTGGCTTGGCAGTAGGGTTTAAAGAGCTTGGGAATCTGAAGGAAAGTTTCTGCATGTTTCCTACACACACTTAGAGGAACAAAGTCTGAAAATTCCTCCCTTGTGGTGATGCTTTGCAAATGCACACGTGATAAGCTAAGGAGTTAGGATAACAACGTAATGCAAGGTATTCATAGTTTCATAGTTTCATAGTTTCGTGCGGGTTGGAAGGGACCTTAGAGATCATCGAGTCCAGCCCCCGGGATTCGAGCCTCTGTGTAGCAGAGCGGCACTTCTACCACTTGCGCCACAGGGGGGATTCGTATTAATTTTCTAAGATTTTAAAACTAGCTTTATTTTTATCCTTGCTCAGAATTCATCTTCTTTATTAGAGAGCAGTAGTGAGAAGGTAAAAAAAAAATGTTTCTCATAGTGCTCTCTACAACAAATTCAAATACTTGCAGTCACCTCTTGGATGAGCAAACAGATATGGGCAACTGATGGCATTATCATCCTTTGCTGCACAAATACAGCTAAACAGGAGCAACAGATCTATCTGTATCAAGCAGATCAAGCAAGCAAGCATGAAAAGTAAGTTATAACTTTTTTCTTCTTCAAATAATGTTTTAATAATCTGTTATTGAAAAGGAGGTCAGAATTAAACTTCATGTAAGATGCCAATTCCAGTCACTTAAAGAAAATATTTATATCCTTACTTCAGAAATAAATAGCATGCCCTGCATAAAAACCGTGGCTGTTAATCTACCCTGGACTCTCATCCTTTCCAGTTGAACAGCAGTGTTTTTTTTTTCTTATTCACTTCTTGCACAGATTTATCAGTGCTGATGAGGAAACCAGTGGGACAACATGGCATTCAACCTGAGTAAAGGTGCCAAATCTGGTCAGTGCTCTTCCCCTCAAACAGATCATTTTTTTTTTGTGAAAGGTGCAATTTGGTTGAATAAGTAAGTCAGAAGTGCATCAAGTCCATACAAAAAAAAAAAGTTTGTATTTGTATTAAAGACATAGAAGACCTTTGCTACTTATAGCTGAATTATAATTGAACTTAGAACTACTGGGCAGCTCTTTCACACCAAATATCTTGCCATGTATGTTTTTTACCACTGTCTTCAGCTGCTTCTGAAGCTCATGCAGCTCTTACCATACTACCAAGCCCCCAGGATGTGCTGTTAGTGTGTCTTGCTATAGGGTGGTGCAGCTGAGGTTACAAAGAGGGATGGAAGAACATTCATCAAGCAGTGACTGGGAGTCAGTGTATTCTCCTCTTAGCCCCATGTGCCAGAAATCTGTTCCAAATTAGATTTTGTGGAATTTTAAGGCAAATGAAGCAGATGGAGATGGAAGTAGATTCTTCCATCTTATCTTGGGTACACTTAAGCCTAACTGGCAGCTATGGAGTTTACCATCTTGGAACATGCACAATACATCCTCAAGATTTTCTATTTTCATAAGGTAACATTCTACAAATGTTCTTATCCTGTTATTGATTTTATTTCCTAAATAAACTTATATATCATTCAAGGGAAGCTGACATCTCTGTAGCAGAAATGGCAGCCTGGAATATGGTATGAGGAAATGACACAAATCCAACTCCTTGTGCAGAGTCATTAACCTCTCGTTACGAGCATTAACTTCTGCTGAAAATTCAGTGCATACTTAAAAATAGCTTCTAATATGAAACTATCACTTTAGTTGACCTCATGAATGAAGATCTCTGTGCGAAACTACAGAGGTTACGACTGATTACCAGCTTAAGTACTCTCATTCATTAAATGACAGTAGAAAAGATCCAAGAACTGCTCCAGCTGAAGTACCAAATTTGCCTGCTAGAAATGGTGCTTCAGTGAAACAGAAAATGTTAAGCAGCTTTTCCGTTACGCTACAGAAAAATAGCCTGTGGTTTTATCTTCAGGGGCCTCAAACAGTGTATGAAAAGGAACTGTGGCACTCCGGGTCAGAATGGGGAGGAGGACAAGGTGACCTAGTGGCTCCAGGTGACTCCCGCTTAGGGCTGCCAAACACGTGGGTGGGTGTTTTCTTTCTCTGTGGAGGGAACTCAGTGGGTCTGCTAGGGCATATTCAGTGAGTATATATGTATATATATATATATAAAGCCTTTTAATATCTAAAGGGGAGCTGCAGAAAAGAAGGGGACAGACTCTTTAGCAGAGTCCGTTATGATAGAACAAGGGGAAATGGCTTCAAGCTTAAAGAGGGTAGATTTAGGTTAGATGTAAGGAAAAAGTCTTTTACAGTGAGGCTGGTGAGGCACTGGAACAGGTTGCCCAGTGTTGTGGTTGATGCCCCATTCCTGGAGACTTTCAAGCCAGGCTGGATAAGACCCTGGGCAACCCAATCTAGATGTGTTGTCCCTGTTCATTGCAGAGGAGTTGGACTAGGTGACCCTTAAAGTCCCTTCCAACTGTAAAGATTCTATGATTTTATTCTGTGAATAGCATTTTATGAGGTTAATTCACAGCGTCTTATTAGGTATATGATTATCAGTACTAGAAGATTTCCCAGTCTAGGTTTTCCAAAGGAGTCAAGTGGAATTGATTGAAAGCAGAAAGTGTGAAGCAAGATGAAAATTATGCACTGACTCCATTTAACACCATGCTATTCATCTGTGATAATTAGTGACAAGATTCTTGCCCAATCACACAGAAAATGAGAAAAATTAAAGCATGACTTGATGGTGTCACTTTTCTGGAGAGTTTAAACTCAGATTGGCAACAGACTTTCATATCTAACAGAGTAACTCAATTCTTATATTATTTTAAATAAATTTATGTTAAACTAATCTTTATAAGTGAATTCCTTGTGAAAAGATGTTAGAGTAGACCTGAGAATAACTGGAGCATTATTTTGGTTCCTTGTGCTGAAAGAAAATATAAATATGACATACATTGGCATAATGACATTAGGAGTCACAAACATAAGAACATAGGAACTTTATCAGCACCATGGCTGAGGTCATCTTACCAGCAAGCTGCAGTGGGACCTCTGGACACTTTGTATAGAGATGTGCTCAACGAGCGGCTTACAAGCTAAGAGATGAATTTGACTCAATGGGCTTTGTAAATGCCAAAGGAGCTAAATATTAATACACTTCTGCAAAAATGAGCCTCATAATTTAATTGTAAATTTTACAGGAGAGTAATTCCTTTTATCAGTTCTAAATCTGCTATTAATTTTACTGAGTACATCTCATACTGCAAGAAATAATCCTTCACTTTACTAACCATGATCTTACAGCTCAGTATTGTAACTTTCATTGCATTCTCTTTTCCAAATGGAAGAACTGCAATCTATTTAATATTTTATTGAAAAACTAAAAGAAAAAGAGACAAAATGAGTACTTCAGAAAGCCTCTGAATTTATCTCTGATTAAAACACTGTAGAACAGAATGTGAAAAAGAGTAAGAAACTCAACAATTGAACCCCCCAAAATAATCCAAGAACTTTAACAGCAGAGCTTTAAATTGCAAACAGACCTTATGAAAAAGCATTTTCAGCAGCTGTATGAGGTTCCTATGAATGTGTTTCCACCTGACTTTGAGGAGCTCACCAGAATTTATTCACAATCAACTTGCTGTGTAGATCATGAGCTCTTAATTGATATTAAGGTTTAGAGATAAATGTCTAACAGGTCTCCTGTGCACTCAGCACCCAGAAGACAACAGAGAGGAGTTGCAAAATACTTCTTTGTGAACACCAATAGGTATTTTTAAAGTGCCTGAACCAACTAACTAAGCCAACACCAAACTTTGGGTCAGTTATACCAACATGAATTTAAAATGCCATGATGTCCTGTTCTCACAGAAGGAAATGATAAAAGAATTCTCTTTGGATGTTCATGTTCTGGGGGAGGAGAAGGCTTTGGAGCGTGCTGACTGTGGTTGCCTCAAGTGCAAGAATCCAGAAGAAAGGATTTTTTCTTTACAAGACAGTGAGCTGTCATACAGGGATAATTCTGATGTGGTGGGTGCTGCAGGGTACCATTAGGCTGCACCCACATGGACTATATAGGCTACTGATTGCACTAGGAGACAATTAAAGAGTGCGTTTAAACAGAAAGATTGAACATACTTTTGTGTCTCATGAAAGAAGCATTATTTCACCATTCTTAAACATTTCTTTTAATTCTAGAAAGTTTAGCATTTCTTCCCATATCTGAGTGGATTATTTTTAATAGTTGAATTTTATTTTCAGATGAATTAAAAGTTATTTTGAAGACCAGTCCTCTTGTTTTGCAGAAAATACTGCATTTACCAGTTCTTTTTTTCTCCTTCTGGAAGCCTTATTCAAATATAAAGATGAAGATGAGGCTCCAGGCTTTGCTCTTAAAAGTGCTGCTCTGTCACTACCTGTTTGATGCACAGACATGATAAAACTCTTTGATGTAGCCTTGATGAGTTCCAAATGTTCTTGGGCTCGTACAAGCAAAATGGATGTAGCTTCAAAGCAGAAATTCTTCCAGTTCTTTTTTGTCTATAACAGATGAGAACTACTTAAAATGAAAGAAAATGGGAGATTTGTACTTGGAAGAAAATACTGTTTGAAGATGCGTTTTGTTATGTTTACTTGGGGTCTGGTTCTACAGTGGTCTGTTTGTAAGAACAAATTTCTTCTATTCAAGTGCTATTTGGTTACAAAGATGTTTCCATATCAATCTTATGTATATTTGTAATATATAATATAGTTCTGGTTTTTTTTAATCCCTACTTCTTAGTCCTTGGTTGAGGAACACACTTCTGTTATTGTAGGAAGAGAAGCATCCAGTGGTTTGAACATGGAAGTACAAATCAGGATCTGCAGTTATACCATCTGCTACTGATTTGTTCTTAACTCACTGTGTAAATGAGTTCACACTCTTTAACTACACACATCAAGAAAATGTGTGGCAGGTCTTTCCATCTGTACAAATACTTCATAAGCATATTGACATCTACTGACAGTGGACAACCTCACATAATGTGTGGTTGTCAAAACACATCACATGGAATGAAACTGTTCTGATTTTAGCTTGTTTATACACATAAAGCACTCCGATCAGCCATGTACATTCTGAAGTCCTGAAAAATCAAGTATTCTGACATTACAGCTTATACAGGGAGGGGGGGCTGGGGGGAGGGAGGAAACAGGGATGATGTGATTTACTTGATAAATAACTTTAATATATTTGAAGGGAATTTGCCTTCCAGACCTTAAGACAAATTAGTTTTTAAATCAACAACTTAACTGAAAGAATATGCTCTATGCATTGAGATGTTAATTGATGGACGTACTTCTGTTAAGACAATCTAACCTATGGAAGGAAGCTGTGGGGCACTGTAGAAAGGCATCCTCTCAACAGCCCTTTACACAGCTAAGCTGTAATTACTACTCACTATTCACTATAATGAAATCAGCATCAGATTATGCCATCAATCAAGCTTACCACTTTGCTTTCTCTGCCCACTGTCTGAAATACAACACTTACAGAAGTTGTGCCTGCATTACACTGATGTATCTCAGGATGGATTTGGTTGGTGAGTGAATAGTTGGGTGGGTACTTTAGTGGTGGGCCAATAAAAGTCAGAAGGAGAACAAAGGCAGTTGGAAGTTTTTCAGTAGGAAGTTGAAACTTGATGGAACGCATAAACTTGGTGAAAATAAAACATTTTTTTTCTGGAAATACAAAGTTTTTAGAACAAATTTATATGAAAATCCCAGAACGTTTTGAAGTGATGTTTTAGTCTCTCTCATTTGGTGTATTATTTAGTTCTTCGTTGTCCCCTTCAAACTGAGCAAGAAGGGGGAAAATCCTGAGCGACATTTATATTAACTCATTACAGTTTTGTACAACAGTGCTTGCAAGCGTCTTGGCTGACTTGAACTGATGCTTGTTCTCCAAGATCTCTTTTACGAGGTAAAATAAAGTTTCCCAGAAACAAAAACTTGGATATTAATAGAGATTTCATCAGAAAGAGCTCATCCATTGAAACTCAGTTTTTTCCATCGGCTGAGGGGACAGGAAGTATTGAGGTGTCATCAGCACCATCAGTGTAGTACCCTTGAGGGGCCAGTAACCAGATCAGTTTTGAGGAATTTTCTGCATGACATCAGGCCAATGTCTTCTCATATCCAATGCTGCAGCTGCTGCTCATGCCCCTCTCTGCATGCTGTCCTAGAGGCTCCCACAGAGATTATCTGCCTAATTTTGAATTCCCTAGACATGGTGTTCCTGTCTTGTCTCACTACGTGAAACACGCAGCCTAGGAAAGAAGGGCAAAGTATGAACTGTTCTTACAAAGTCATGATATTCAGGACAAAATAAATCCATGCAGAGCTTGACCTTTTTGGTAGCACATCCAATAATTACCATAGCCGGAGGCACAAAGATAAAATGCCATATAACATGCAGAGAGATGAGAGGGAAAGTGAGGGCTGTGGGAAGTCTTGTCAACTGACAAATGCCCGAGGAATCTCCTCACAGCAAGGCAGTGCACACCTCCCTCTCTGCAGCCATCATGTCAACAGCAGCACGCCAAATCCATTACCCTTGCAAAACGAGCATGCAGTGATATTCACTCCTGCAAGAACTTTATCAAAATGGTAATGATCCACACATTTCAGTTTCTAGCAAGCGCTGTTGGCATCATCTTCCACACTGAACAAATAACACCATAAAGGGGGAGCTCCCAGTGTCTCTCTCAGACTAAGATATCTCAGCAATGTTGAACATCTGTCAAGAGGCTTTAACCCTTTTTCAGGTGGGGATATAGGGTTAGACTGTTTTTGGTTCAGCTGTGTGGCTGGCATTCTCAGCCTTGCTGGTCAGCTTTCTCTGCTGATCTAGAAAGAGTCTCAAGGCCACAAGTTTCCTCATTTGACACAGAAGTAGGTTGTTCTGGTTAATCTGCCTGGAAGTACCACTGTACATGTCAGTAGCAAATGGTTTCATACACAAGGAAGAAAGGCAGAGGATGATAAATGATTCTTCTGTTACCTGCTGGCTACATTTAAAGGCACAGTTGCAAGCAGATGTTGTAATGGCCCTAAAAGGCCTTACTCAGTACTGAAGACATTTCCAAGTTACGCAGTAAAAACATGTGAATGATTCTTCACTCAACATCATGCTGTGCAGCTGCCTAAGTCCCACCAGCATGGTGTGAGAAAATGTTCACCGTGGCAGCTTTGGCAGCCTGGTTGGAAACATAACCAGTTTAAGGTATTTCAGCCACCTATGTTTCTGATTGCTGTTCCCATATCTGTACAGTTTCTCAGTGTCTTCGTGGGCTGGAAACACATGAGCCCATCACTGTTGTCCTAGGAGAAGGGGTGCTCCAGCAGTCTCCTGGGCTCAGCACCAACAGGCAGTGAGCAAGGGTTATTTCCTGTGTTGTTAAGGTACCTAAAAATTCGAGTCAAGAGTCAGGCCTGATTGCGATGGGAGCTGAACAAGCACAGCTGGAGAATCCTGCTGTGGGGGATTTATGGCCCCTTGTAGCAGTGATCCTGATTGTAATCATTTAGAGACTTAGGCTAGCAGAGCCAGTGGCAACTCTGCCTGTGGAGCATCATAAGGAAATGGCACAAAGGGATATTCACATGAAATGTTTAATTCATGTGCCAAGTTTGAGGAGATTAATCTCACTTAATAACCAGAGGACAGGAGGCAGTTGAGAGCACTCACATTAGGCTCCTGCTCCAAATCACAACCTGAAAAGGTTCCGGCCCAACCTCCTGAAAGAAGGGATACTTACAAGCTGAATGCAGATGTTGGGTGCCAAGCGTAGGTGAAATAAACACCTCCCAGAAATGCAAGTTCACTAAAGGTAAACCCCAGTACAAAGTCAAAGCACATCAACACTAAATCATTCTGATGAATTTTTATCAAAACTCTAAAGTGCTGTGTGAGTGAGATGTATGTAAGGAAAACTGAAAGTTTTCACATCTCCTTTATCATCCTGATCTATTTTTTTTTTTTTTGAAGTTTAATACTATGTTAAGCACTGATTTTAATGTGACACCTACAATTATAGGCATACCATCTAATGCATTTCATATTTGAAAGTCTAAGTCAAAATAATCAAGACTTCTTGAAACTAACAAAATAAAATGCTTATGTGCTCCTATAGCAATTTTAGAAATTATGATTATTACCTTCAAAGAAGTAAATTATGTGTAAAAGATGACTCTCTACATATATAATATGTATAAAGATTAAAATATAAAGATTTCTATCAGCGAGCTCATATCATAATTTGTGTCATGTCAAGTTTTGCTATGTCAGCCTTTTCTCCACGATTTGGAACTGATAGAAGGAAGATAAGAATGAGTAGCTACAGCAGCAGCAGGTTTGTACAGCTCAATACCCACCCTCAGGTTGTGTTCCAGAGCTATTGACTGAAGGGAGAGTACAGAGGCAAGCACCTGAGTATGCTGAGTGCACCCAGCACAGCGATGAGTCTGAGGATTGATGAGCCCAGGGTGGTTTCTGTGATTTTTGGAACACTGAAATTTCTATTCTACTGAAATCTGTGAGAAGCAAACTTCTAATTCTCAGTCATAATTTAAAAGCTTGTAATCAGTACAGTCTTAAGAGGACATTTTTCTCTGACTATCAGCCCTTTCCATTTATTTAGCTTCATGTGAACTGCATGAAAGCATGAAGACAACGAAAGAAGAAAAGTTAGAAAGAAAAAATATTATTTCATTTATATTTTGAAAGCAGCAGAGAGAAATCCAGGACTTGGCTGTTACAAAGTATTCAGACAGTTCATAAACATGACAGAGACCTGTGACTTTTTCCACTAACTGCAGGCAAAAGTGCCGTTTATTTGCCATTGGGTACATACCAGTGAAAGACGTAAGTCTGGCAATTTCTGTCTGTATTTTGGAGTCCAGACAATTATTTTTATAGAACGGAACCTTTCTCGGATGATAAAAAAAGAACCCTGAACTGTCTAACTCTATTTTTAGGTGCAGAACAAGATGGTGTTCACAGGCCTTTTTATCTCAGATGAATATTAAGCCTTTGGTTCACTATTGTGAATCTCACACAGTCTGAATATACCTTGAAAACATTTTCAAGTTTTCTCAACGAATCCCCATAAGTAATGGCAACTGCAAAGTCTTGCTGGCTTCTTTAAATTACTGTGAGCAATGTCAATCTGACCCAATTGCTGGGCAAAGAGGGTGTGATGGGATGCATGTGTATATAGCACACATTATGGTTATCATCAAGAACGGATGCTGCAGGATGATATTACTAATGCAGGAGGAGAAATAAAGCAACAAGTTAAACAACTGCAAAAATGTTCATTGTTTCTTCAATACTCCATTAATCCCAGAGCGGTTATAAAAGCCACCACTCTATATTGGCTATGAAACAATGTAACAGATGGCGAATAAATATAAGAGGGTTTAAAATACCTATTTCACCTCCACCTGCCTGTCTACTCCCCACCACGGTAGCAGTGCACAAATATTAATCTATGTGAGCAATACCAACTGAAGGAGGTCCAAACAGCACTGAAAGTAACACAGGTGGATGCTGATTAGAGATGTGTAAACTCATTTTGGAATTTATTTTTTGAATTATTATGGATTTTATTTTACCTGACAGGACTAATATGAAATTTAATTATTTTTTGCACTGAAAGTTCTAATGGAAATAAAGGATTTTTGCTGAGAGATTGATTCTGATACAACCCCCAAAAGTCATGCCCTCCTTACAGATGGTGTAGTGTAAGTTCTCATGAAGGAAGAAATGGGCACCAAAGTTCTACCCTCGTTCTACAGTCTTTGTGCTGCTATTTCTTCATTGCCAAACCCACTGTTGGCATAAGAGTCCACTAGATTACTTTTCTTCTCCTCCAGTAATCCTCAACTTCTTCTAAGTCTGCGGCATTATTAAATGTTTGACAGTAGATACACAGATTCCTTGAGCATTTCCACATAGGTAGGTCTACAAATAAGCTTATTTTTTCTACTTACTTTAAAAATAACAAACAAAGAAAAGATCGTTGTTCTACCTGCAGTCAAAACTGTTCAGAAGTCCAAGGAGAAAGAAGTCAAATATTTTTTTGTCTGAAAAAAACCCCAAAATTCTAAACTTCAAAAGATCTGCTTAGACAGATTTTTTTTATTTTATTTTATTTATTTATTTATTAAATTTTCTTTAAGGAAATTGGTTCTGGTTTCCATTACTAAATGAGGTTTTTTACATCATTATTCTACACAAAGACATTGCCACATGTCATGCTGTCAGGATTGGCTGGCAAAAATTTACCTACAGAAAAACATCTCTCTGATGAAACAGCAATTGATTGGCTTACATCTATCTTGCTCCTTTCCATTTTGACTCAGTGATATCTGAGATCTCTGCTTTTAAATATTAAACTTCTTTAAGGTTGGCCCTCATCTATTTCTCAAAGCTTCAATCTCTCTTCAAACACATAATTATCTAAAATGCCTCCAACAATGCCAATTTATATATCTCTACGTTAGATAGGAAATGTTTGCATAGTGATTTATGACAAAGAAATACCTTCCACTAGAAAATAATGGGCCATCACTGCGACTTGTTTTACAAGATAATAATTTTTTAAAAAATCCTATTATGAGTCAGCACATAAACATTAATGAAAAACATATTAAATATCTTTACATGTTTGGAAAGCTGTAAGAACTTCATACTGTGGCTGAACTGTCAAAAGTAACTTTTTATTAGTAGCTCTGTGCCCTGTAAAACTGCCACTTGCGTGGGAAACAGAACAGATGCACTACACTTTGAGCATATGGGAAACAGTGTTGAGGATTATAAATGCAGAAAATCACAATATGCTTTCATTGAATGCTTTGGTAGCCACAAATTGATTGTAAACCAAACATCAACCTTCAGGAAGTAATGTATAGCCTATTACCTATCCCAAGAGGCAATTTGTCCTGGGTGGGTCGACAAAACAAGGGTCTACACTGTGGTACTAAAGATTTTATAATGAGCACAGCATAAAGCAGGTGTTTTATTAACAGAAACCACAGATGGTCCCAGTCTAGATCAGTGAAGGCAAGCATGGTATCCGGAAGTTAACATCAATGCTATAATTATTTACAGTGGGCAACATGAGCAAAGCTGAGTGAAATTCCCACACCCTGTGAAACCACTGCAGATTTTGCAAATCTGCTCTTTCTCTGACTGTGTAACCTTTTACATGCATCCATCTGGCTACCTAGATCAAAGCAATCAAAGCTGGGGAGTTACTGTAAACCTGCATCAGTGCGATTACTTCTTGGGAAAACAAGATGCTGTAGGAGAGCACCCTTCCACAGCTGCATCTACTTCTCTGCCTCTATTCACAGCAGAAAAGAGCTTGTTATAAATCAGCACCTGGAAGACAAAGGGCAGCAGTCCACTCACTCTCTCTAATACCACCCCAAAGAAACATAAAATGAGCCCCACCATATGGGCGACATGGGTATTTGCAGATTAAGATCCAGGAGCAAAACAAGAGGCATATGAATATGGGCATGTAGGGGCACCTGCATGTCTCCAATTTGTCAAACTCATCGTACCAAAACTTCATGATATCCATCCCACAAACAGAAGTATACCGGAGAGTTGGCAAACCAAGTTAAGTTTGAATCCTTTCTGAACTGTGTAACTCAGATACAAAAAGAACTCACCAAGTAACTTACAAAGCTGGGCTTTTATTTAGTTCAGAATTTGAACAAAATTCCAGGCTTTGAACCAGACAAAAATACCCAAGCCTTAAAAATGAAGCTAAAGTGATCCTAGATCTCCATTATTTTTATGTGGGTTTTGCAAAAAACCTACAAAGCTTTGCAAAGTCTTTGTGAAGATGAATCTAATACGCAGAGTCAACCAAGCTGCTTCAGAGTAGAAGTATTGCTTCCCCATTCCTAATGCTGGATCCTACAGTGAAATGGAACATATATTTTTTCTCTCTTTTTTGCTTTCAGTTGTATCAGTCATTCCTCTGTTCTTCTTGTGCTCAGCAACAAAAGACTCTTTTCCCTCCCTGTGCTGATGGGAGCGACATTATGCCACTCTTTGCCCTCGGTGCTGCTTGAGTGCTGCTGTGTGCTAGTAGAGGATAGGACATGCCATTCAATATTAACTCAACTTACAGACTGAATCGGTGGTGATTATACAAAATAGAAACATAAGAAGAATGAAAACAAATCATAAGTGCTCTGGCCTGCAAGGAATCTGTACCAGAAAGCTATCAGAAAAGAAAGAAGGCAACTTCAGTAAACCTTTAATCCTCTTGATGAGCTTTAGCTGTCTGGAAACACATGCTGCTCATCACATGGCAGCTACCCAAATGTTCTGTTGGTTACCCATCTATCTGGACCTTCTGCATAATCAATAAAGCATTTCAAACCCATTTTGTAAAGGATGCTCACTAAACAAAATGGACAGACATTCCTTCTTCACCTAAACCAGACAAATTGTATCTCTACACTCTTATTTGGTACCTTTTTGTTTTTTCTAAAAATAGATCCTCAGAGCTTAGTGCCACACAGCTTTGGTAAGGACAGCAGGATGAGTATATTTCTGGTTGGTTTTGTGACCATTGCAACAGGAGGTAGGTTGTTAGTAGAGCATAAAGAAACATCCTGCTCCAGATGTATTGTTCAGAATTAAACATGATTAAAAGGATATATACCAAACAAACCTACTGAACCCATATCAGTAAAAAAGAGTTCAGGATATGGAGCCTCAGAAAGAGCATTCCTTTCTCTGGTGCCCAACTCAGTTAGATCAATAGATGTGCACTGATTTCAACAGGCCCAGTTGGTCAAGAAGTATTACCACCAGGAATGGCGTTTCCAGGCCCCATAGAACTGAGCTTTTCTCTTTAACTTCTCCAATCTTCTGTCCCCAACAACAGCTGCATTTTTATCTGTTTAGGAAAGATTAGAAGCTTCTTTACTCATGAAACAAATGTTTCACATCTTACAGATGTATTTTCACCCCCATTCTCACCACAGGATAATTCACCTTCTTCTGTGTGTGCAGGGAGCACTGGGACAGATGCTGTCGTTCCCAATGTAAAGGAGGAGAATTTCAGCACCAGGAGATTAAAGATAAATATTTATCAGTCTGAATATCCTGTTTGAAGCACAACTATCTGAATTTCTAGAGAGCTTCTTTTGATATTTAGAAATATCTAAACTTGTGTTCAAATGACAAATTGCCGAGTCTCCAGCTGCAGCTGTGATATCTCTGTGCTCTTATAAATCAGAGCTCCCAGGTCAGACAACTGGGAAATGGGTAACACAGAGACTGCCTGAGAAAATTGTGGTCAACAGTTTTGCCTTGGGCCACACAAAACTGCTGTGGAAAAGTTAGAAATGTGTTTCAGTTCTCTGGGATGCAATCCACTGTTATACAGGGACACCTTTTCCTATAATACTTGTCTCCATTTTCTTGAACAAACTTAGCAGGATGCCTTTGAAAAGACCTTGATTCATTCCCAAATCAGCTCTACACCAGGCATCTCGTAAGGCAGAAGACCTGAAGTTAAAAACCACAATGACCTTGCATTATGAAGTTTATAAGATTTCCATTTCTCTCCATGTTTCTCTGTTCATTTTTATTTTATTTTATTTTATTTTATTTTATTTTATTTTATTTTATTTTATTTTGCTTGTTTTTGAATGTTTTCTCACTACAGAAAAATCTCAGCGTCTGTTAAAGGAGTTGAAAGATGGAGGCATGTCATCTTTTGCTCCTTTGCCAGAGAAAAGTGAAAAAAATCCCATTGTTCCTCATATTGATTAATATTGGCCCCCAGCTAGAGCTTTCTGATTCACTGCTGCTTGGCCTGATGAATCCACAGAAACACATTATCATCCTCCCCAAGGACCAGCCCTACAGAGGGAAAGAGGCACTCTGTGAGTGAGCTACATAGATGTTTCCCAGCAGGAAGAAATTAGGAGTTTGGGACACTAGATTTTCTCTCATGGAAAAGCGAACTTGCTGGCACATCTCTTCCCTTTCCTAACCCCTTTCCAGGTCTGCCTCTTGAACCCCTGTGTTAGGCAGTCCTTCTGCATTAGCTGAGCCTTGGGTTCTGAGATTCATAGGTCAAGAAGACTTGCTTTTATTTCTGCATCCTACTAAGCCACAGCTAGTGGCATGCTCCTCCCAGGAAGGTTTTCCTTGCCTTCATTTACTATTTCATTTTTATTCAAGAAAATCTATCTATCTGAGAAACTTTAGCACATAACTCTTCTATGTGCAACATGTGAGCAATGATAACGAAAGTCATACTCCAGGGGTCTCTTCCATGCTGTGAATCTTCACTCTAAAACAAGGAAAGCCAACAGAAACTGACTCCAACACACAATATCAACATTTTTGGAGTAGTCAAGATAGGGCACTTCACACAAATAGTGAGAAATATTGAGTAGATTTTAAAGCTGTATCTTGAAACTACATCTTGACAAAAAATTTACCTGACTTTGAAATGTTAAACAAGTGAAGCACGAATGTTTGGGAGAATGTTCACTTTTCCTTTACAGGAGTAAAACTTTAGAAGTTTATCTTCAGGTCTGAGCTTCAGGAATTCATTTTTTCCTGCTTAGCAAATCATAAAAAATATCACCCACACACCTCTCCATAAGCACCATCCGTGACCACTCCCTCAATTCTCCTCTATTACTTAAAAATATGGAACAAAATAGATTCACGTTTTGTCCCAGATGTAAAGAATACCTAAATATGGATAGATACAACTTTATTCACAAAGTGCTTCCATGGTTTTATCATGTGACTAAATACTCTTGGCATTTGAACCTGAATTTTGGTGAGACAAGTTAAGTGAAATGAAACTTTATCTCAAAGTAATGACCTCCTGTTATTCTAAAAACCAAAATACTTCATCAGAGAGAAAACAAACTTTGTAAAAGGCAGGATTTACTTATGAGAGTGCTGATAAATCTGAGACAATTGGTACTAAAGTAGTTTCATTATTATTAAATCATAAAGAAAAAGGCTGAGTCCATGATGTTATTTGATAGATGTACCTGTACTGGAGGCACAGCTGTTCTTGGAAAGGATTTTCACGCTCTGAAGTCTGGCTTATTTGGCTTCTTGTTATTGAATTCTACTGGAGAGGGAAAACAGTAAAATAGAAACACACTGTTAATAGTAGGTGAACTTGGCCAGGTTCTTGAGGTGTATCTGTTGCCATAGGGTAGCATCAGCAATTCAAATATTTGGCTGGAAGCCACACATATCCCAGTTGGTCAATGGGGCCAAGTAATCAAAACAGTAACAGCAGAATAGAAAACATCAGAATCATACCTTTCAGCCACAATTCTGAGCTCATTACAAGCACATCACATGAGTGGTTTATTTTTCTCATTGTTTACAACAATAATGTCAGGGGTTAATAACATGTGGAGTGGCGTAAGGTACAAAGAAGGAGGTACAAAACCAGAAATGAGAAGAGGCAATTGAACCTTTGGGTCAGTGTATTTGTTAGACCAACTGTCTCTGGAAAAGCTCCTCCAAAGTGCTGGCTTCAGCTGCTGCTTGCTGCTTTGGGGAATTCTGGCAGCCTATTTCATTTTTATCAATTAGCAATCAATTAGCAGTTTCTTACAGAAAATATCTGATAAACAAACATAAAATGAACTTATACGGAGTTCCCAAGAGATGAACTCCTCTTCAAATGCACTTGAAAAGAAAAGCTAGCATAAGATCTTAATAAATAAGTCAAAACAGGACATTAAACAAAACACTGTTGTTCCAAATGTTTTATATGAAGTAGAAGACAAATGGACTTTGCACCTCCCTTGATACTTGACAAAAACAAGGACCTTAGAAAAAGCAAAGGCAGTGCTGTGGAATGGTCCACATTTTCTCCTTGCACAAAAAGTAACAAAAGTCCTTGCAAACCACAGGGACGGACCAAGGCTAGGGGCAAGCAGAGAAGGAGAAAGGGGCATCTTAAGCTTAATGGACCCTCCTGTGTGAATTATTTTCATGATAACCAGAAAGATAGTCTACTGATTTAATCTCCCTTATGTGCTCTTACGTGTAACTTGTAACACTACATACTTTCACACGTGCACAACAATATAGGCAAAGCTTACACAAGAAATGTAAAGCTGTAAGATTTATCTTGTGAAAGCGAAAGAGTCTTTCCACAGTCTCAGCTGTATGATCTTTCATTTCTGATGCAGCACTAGTGTTACAGAATGCCAGCCTTGTCTGAATGGCAATGAGTAAAGGTTGGGACCAAATACAGTATTTTACCATATTTGTGGATAGGTAAGTAGAGTTATGAGAGAAGCTATATGAACTGTGGCCAGTTGTCACCATTCTGTTTTCAATGCAGACACTAGGAAGGCTGAACAACTTATTCTGTATGTTGAAAGTGCCCTTTTCAGTGAGAACAGGTAGATGGACCTCACTTGTTCGTGCATCCATCAAGGTCTCAGTCATGCAACAAGAGCTGGAAGATGAACTTCAGCTGTGTTTTTAGAAGTGTTTTCTGGTGCACCTTCATTCATCCAGGCTTATATCCTCACAGAGAATAAGACCTTTGGGACAGATACTTCTAGGATGTGTGCTGGCTGGAGATGGTTGTAGCCATCCACAAAGTTTACCCTTCTACTAGCACAACTATATGACATTCTCAGGACTTGGTGCTGTCAGAGGAGAGCTGTGGAACAACCAGCTGCAATTTCACCAGAGAGATGTACTACTGCTGCTGGAGCCGGGGTGGGATCAGTACTAGCATCACAGAGGCAGACCCCATGGAGAAGGGATCTCTAAAACATGATCATTATTATCTGATGTGCGTGCTGATGCTAAAGTTCTCCTTTTCCTTAGAGCTCTGTGTCACAGTCTGCAGCACTGCTTACTCATGACTGGAAGAGAAGACTGAAGCCACGACAGTCAGAAGTCTCATGCAGCCAAGCCACCAAGCTTTATATCATAAATTATAACTCAGATGACACTTTGAAGGATTGTTCCAGACTGCTAATTATGCTTGTGCATTTTGTCAGCTTAACCTAGTGCTGCTGAACTCATCATTTCTGCCTCTCAGAAGGAAGGGCTGTTAAAGGCAGCCCAGCTGTAAGTACTTTGGAGGACCCAGCCATGCCAACTCTGAGAGAAGAGTTTCAAACAGTAACTTTAAAGTCCTGCTGCCACAGAAGACGGAGGAAGGGAAGTTTACCCAGGTGGATGATCAGGCTGTACGTGCAAAGGTCTTAATCTACATTGCAGGTGCCTGGGGAGATTAGTGATTCACTCAAGTGTGTCTCTGGTAGCTGAAGAGCACATCTGAATTCCTGGCTGCATGTCATCACTGCACAGTTGGCAATACAATCAGAAATATTAAGCTGCTGGATGATAGTGGTAGGCACTTGTCAGTCTCAGCTTGCAGGATATGATGCTGAAACCTTAAGATGTATAATCCTTATGTTTAGATTCCATACCACTGCCTTGAATGGGGTATTACAGGAATTTAAGGCACCTAAGTACTAAATTGTCATCCAAAACAGACATCACTCAGTTAAGAAAGAAACCCTCTGGACATCTGCCTGACTAACGTCCTCCAGGTTGCTACATTCACTCTTCATGCAACCGAAATTCCCCAAGCAAGACCATGTCACATAACTTTCCAGCAACTCAGTAGTGCTGACATTGCACCAACTCCCCTGTGTTATCACAGCTAGAAGGCACTGCCAGGTTGCATCTTGCACACTGTCATCAGATCAGGCTCCTCTGAATCAGCAGTATCTTATTCACTGAAAGGTATTGTGGCTGAGGAGGTAGATAACTTGTGAAAATGGGCATCCTTTCTCTCAGTTTATCTTGCATAAGAACCCATCTAATAAATTTTCTTTTCAACATCGGGCTTGTGATTCTCTTCCCATTCCCATCATTCTCCAGTGCCATGTTCCCCCCCATGCATTCTCATGTTGGCCCAATGAACCTTACATCATCTGCTTTCATCCATCGACTGGGAAGGGAGAGTGTCCTGCACAGGAACAAAGCTGAGTAGAAGCTGGCTCTTAGCTGCTGGATAATGAAATGGAATGCCCATCACCCACTCTTTGCTTGGCTACTGTAAATTAGAGGCAGTGGTGGTGTAAGACATATCCTCGGTATTTATGAGAGGCCCTTTCACTGGCTGGATTCTTTTCTTTCATTCATAATTTCTGGTGCTTCCCTATGTGTTTTACAGGGAGCCACAGTGCTTCTTCCAAGACTTTGTATTTCATCCAGGTCCTCCAGTAAATCTGAACCATGCTTGTTATGATTTGCCTGCAAAGAACTTGCCACGGCTTTGAAATACACCAATTGGAATGGCAGATAAACACTATTTGATATATCACTGTTAGTAAAATTGCACCCAATGAACAAAACATGCCTGAAGACAAAATGAACTGCAGTCACTTTTCAGAAATGAAAAGAATGAGCTTAGCTGGGCTGTTTAATGGCAGAAGCTGCACTTTGTCATCCAATCTGTTTGACATCAGTTCAGAGCACCATGATCTCCCACTCCAGCTGAGGAACAACAGTCCTCCACAGTGCCAAAGTACATAAAGCTCTCTAAGATCCAAGCTTTAATTTCAAACCACCCCATCAGGAAGAAAGTACAGTCAATCAGCACACCTTAGATGGGAATTGCAGGCAGCAGTTATTACACTGATTATAGATTCTCTTGGTTGTGGGAAACTGTTCCATACAATGAGGTGACATTGCAAAGGTATCTATATAACAAGCTTCCTCCTGAGCTGCTCTCCCCTCTGCACCCAAGCAGATGTTTCTGGATCACCTGGAGCATTTTAAGCACCATTTTAACCACACGGTTAGAGGATGTTCTTAAAGCATAGGTAGTTCAGTTAGAAGCACTAGAAATTCACTCTTAAGGAAGTAGCTTATTTGCTAAATAGATCTTGAATCAGACATTTTCTTTCCAAGTTCCAGTCTTAGCATCTGGCATTGATCTGGTGGTTTTGCTGTCACCAATACTCTTGTAGAGCTGAATGACATGCACTTGTATCACTGCTTTACTCTCCTCTCTGCACGCCTGCTGGTTGCAGCTGAAATCATGAAGGTGTCTGAGGACTGGAGATGACCAAACTTCCTTGTCTAATTATTTTATTGGCAGAAGTGTTGCTCTATGAATGTCAGTGGTTTCAATATCCATGAATGAATGAATACTGTACTCTTTTTATTTTCAGGTAAAGCAAATTAAATGAAAAAAAGAAAAAAAAAAGTTTTGAGACACTTTTTAACAAGCAAAAGAGGAGAACATATGAAGATGATTTTTCCACTTCAAAACCTGTCCAAAGGTATCTAAAAATATTAACATTAAAAAGAACACTTAGTTTTTGTCTCCTTTCAAGTTAATTTTCAAATCTGCTCTCATAAATCTGTGAGAGTGTTTTCATGGATAATAAATGGAAAATAAGAGGCTGCTGAAAGGTTGAGTTGTATAGCAGAAGAGCTATGCACGCACATACAGTATACATGTATAACTATTCAATTGCTTTATCCCAATTTAAATAGGAGCAATAGAAAGTGTCCCAAAGGCTTTAAGCTTCATTGTACTTCAAGTCAGATTTATAAACTACTGAAACTTTATAAGGAATTCTGAAAAGTGCTTATTTACTGTTAACATTCTGCCATTTAACAACTGCATGTGGTTCTCAGTTTCAACTTTATTTCAGGATAGGAAAATTCATTTCTTTCTCCCGTTTTTGCTATTACTTTAGGGAAATTACTATTTGAACATACAATGCACTCGCTGAGCTTCCATTATGAAAGGAACAGAAATGTACATCATACACTGATCTCTAGGAAGTTCAGATTTGTCTCTTCTGTCACAGAGGACAGATTTTAGATTTACTACCATTTCAAGAAAGGCAAAGCACTAGCGTATTCAGCAAACAGTCTTACAGAACTTTTCTCTGTCCTCACTCCACAGTTTCTGACTGGCACGAGTATTCACACCTTCTCCAACTCACATCTCCAGGGAAGATCTTCATTTTCTTGGATGTTATTATCCTGTTGCACAATAGTAGCTTCCAGGCATCTGAAGTAACTAAGGAGTGAAGCTGCTTTTGGAACTTCTCTGTTGGGGTGCAGAGACTGTGGGCAGCTTGGAAAAGATGGTGCTGTATCTCTACTGTAGTCTGAACAGTCATAACCACCAAAGTCACTATTCTTGCTAACAAAGAAGGAAAATTTTACAAATGTGGTTATGAAAGTTAAAGCAGCAAAAGAAGCTTTATTATTTTTTATTGAATAGAGTGGATGAGGATGCAGTAAAAGGTAACTCTGAGCATGGTAGTCTACAAAACAAGTTAAAAACTTGGTATCACAAGAAGACACAAGAATCTCAGGGGACCCAAAGTGAAGACACAGCCCTGCATCCCCATAGGTGTTTGGTCTCCAACATCTTTCTCCCATTTGGACTCTTCTTTCTTGAAGATTTCTTGTAGTACAACTCTTGTCTGCAGAACAAGGACAAGTTTTGCAAGTGAATGTTTGTGCACACAGAAAAAAATATTTACAGTAATGCAGAGCTGTTATCTTTTAATTATCCTGCTCATTTTCCCCAGAAATCTGTAGAATTTGGACATAGAGTAGAAGGACAAACTCAAGTCAGAGATAATCACAATCAAAAGAACAGTACTGTAGCATCTCAAGAGTTTTTGTGTGTTCCTGAAAATTGTGACACTTATTCAAAAACTGATGATTAGTCAGTCAGAAAATAGACCTTTTCCTCTGTATTTTTTGTCAAAATTCTGAAATCCAAATACATTTTTGTTTCCATTAGCCAAAACCTGAAAATCAACCATTTCTGAAAGAACAAAAAAATGAAGGCTTTCCCTTGCTGACCCTGACCAACTAAAATAGAAGTGCCTGTATCGACAGAGTGAGAATCCATGTCTTATCATAGAATCACAGAATCACAAGGTTGGAAAAGATCTACAAGACCATCTAGTCCAACCATCCTCCCTTTACCATACCTACAGAAAACCACTAAACCATATATCCTAGCTCCCTATCCTCTTGAACACTGCCAGGGATGGCGACTCCACCACATCCGTGGGCAGCCATTCCAGTGCCTGACCACTCTCTGAGAGAAAAAGTTTCGTCTTATGTCCAGTCTAAACCTCATCTGGTAGTCTATCAGTAACTGGATACATATGAACCCATACTCATATATATGTATGGATGACTTGGCAACCAGTACCAGTTAGATCTTTCCTTTTCAGACTCTATCCCACAGACTATTGTGTCCTACTCTTTCAGTCCTGTTTGTCCTCTGTCATGTCCATTCCCAAAATTCCGCACTTACTTATCTTCTGATTAGGTCTCTTCTTCTCTGTCCTTTTTTTCTATTCTGTAGTCTTTCTTAAACAGAAAGTGTGTGGCTGTCCAAAATTTATCTTCAAATCTTATTATCTATCTGTCTGCAAAACCTACAGCAAATCTGTGATATAATTACATCTATTTGTGCTTAGAATGAAAGAGTATGTGTATATATGTTAAAAGTGATTAGAAAGGGGCTATAAATCTCAAGAACAGAAATTAAGGGCTTTAAATATCTGAAAAAACAGAAAATAAATTGGTTCTGCCAACCTCCTCACTAGCACTGCATGAGAGATTTAGGTACAATTTGTTCTCAAAATCTTGAACCAGGTGTGGAAGCTGGCATCACAGAATGTTTGGTGCCCTCTAGAGATTTAGGGAACGTAATTTGGCGTTGTTGATGTGGGAAAATCCTTTTAAACACAGAGCATCATAATGGTCCATGTAAAATTACCTTCTGCCAGAACTGGACCATGACTGCAGGCTACATCCTTTTAGAAGGTAAAACAAAGTTTCTCATCTGATACTTCCAGATGTTTGTGCTGTGAATTACAACAAAAATTGTCATGCTTCTGCCTTACCCAGGGTCTTCCTAGGACCTGGCAATAAATTGGTCAGTGACTTTTAGTACCCCAATTGGAAACATTAGCAGATGACTGTTGACTTCTTTGAGAAATAAAAGCAATTTTTATGGTTAATCTGTAAGGTCTCTTTTGCTGCCAAACTTGATAAAAGCTCAAAAGGAAAAATATTTCCTCTAGCTGTAGGCAACCTGCCACAAACATCTGAGATGAAGACAAAATGTTTCCAGATTAAAAATATTTTATGCACTTTCACTGAACTCAGTACAAATTTGATCATTGCTAACCAAATCTTTAATCAGAAATATAACTTCATGCCTTATAAGTGGGTACAGTAAAAGGTCGACCAATTAATACTAGCTTGAGTTTCACTTCTCAGTCTAAAGTCATAAAGCACATGGGTATTTTCAGATTTACCTTCCATATATTTCTTCACATTTTAGACATTGGATAGAACTGACTATCCCCACTACTGACTGCGAAAGGAGCAAACAATGAGAAGTAACAATATGAGGAAGGAAAGGTGTGGTGCCTGGAGGTTAAAAATCTCTAAAAACAATGAAACTGATGGTAAAATTCCATGAATAACAATGTGAAATAGATTGTAAAACCACTGAAATAAAAACTTGCTTATATGCCCTAGATGCTCTTATACAGGGCTCTAACCTATTGGTATGGTTATATAGTGGCATGCATTAGAACATGTGGACTGGAAAACCCAAACTAAGTTCCCTGACACTGGACTCTACAGGGTAAAGAACATGAGTGGCATTTGGAAAGCAGCTTGCAACTCAAAAGAAGGTGCTTTCGAGGCTCTTTTTAGATGCTGAAGCTGATCCCCTAAGTCTTAAGTTTGCCCTTGGTGATAACACTGTTCATGGATGGTTCTCAGGATTTTCTTTAACTTAGACAAAGTTGAAATGGAGTACAGAGCACAAAGTGATATCTTCTAAACCTGCTAAAGCATAATTAAGCCTTTGCAATGAAGTTTTCTTTAAAAAGCCTGGAATTAGTAAGCAGAAGCAGGAGGCCTTATCAAAACAGACCAATTCTCTCACTCCATTTCAGGAGGACAATAAAAACAAAATATTGTATAAACTCAATAATTGTAAACAAAGTGAGTGACTCACTAGATACTCACTCAGAGAAATAGTTATCTGATCAGCTATTTACTGCTCACAAGCAGAAGCAGGGCAGACATGCTTATCTATAATCTCTTTTATATTGAATTTCCATATTCACTGTGATGTGCATGTACATCCACATAACCCACTGAAAAGCAGGCTCAGACCTCAGGACTTTACATTAACAGCAGTGTAATCAGCAAGTGACACAGGGCACACAAATACACAGCAAACTGGAACACAACAAATGACAATCAGTGCTTGAATATTTCCCCCATACAAATAACTTCAGGATTGCCTTGGGCACAGACTGTATCTTCTTTAGACTTACTCCAATTATAATGGGAACCTGCAGTTCACTTGCATTATTTCCTCTGCAGTAAAAGCAGGAGAGAAGGAATACTTGCTGTGATATCAAAATCCTTGACTCCCTAAAAAAGACCATGTATAGTATGCTCCCTCATTAATAAAAAAAAATAAAGGCATTAACATACTCCTTACAGCTCAGTCTATCACAAAACAGGCAAGCCAGAAATAAGGCTGCTTTGTGCTATAATCAGATCTACAGCAGAGAGCATCAACATACACCACAGCAGCATGCTGCATACAGAGGGATTCAAACACACAATACCAGTCCTCCTTTTCTTGGTTGGGAAACACAGTTATTGTAGAATAGAAACACGAACGATGAGGAAATTCAGACACCACTCAGAAATATAGGGCTCAAAGACCACGTATTTCCAGAATTTCTCAGTATTTCCACTGTCTTCTTTTCCCAGTCCTCCATGAATGCCTAGATCCCTTCTTCAAACACAGGTAAATGTCTGCCAAGAAAAATTCAGTCAGCACAGAAAAGCACAGCCCTCCACTCCCCTCTCTTTACTAATATTCAGTGCTTCATACTTCAGTAGTTACCATCAGGATACGAATGAGGCAATTATTACTGGTGTGATATATGTTACCTTGCTTTCACATAAGCAAAGAAATCTAGGACTCACATTTTTAACAACTGCTTTCCTTAGGGCAATTTGAATTAATTTATTCCCTCCTTAATGAGAACTATTGACTAAATCCCTGACACCCCCATTTCCTCCTACAGGACTTGCTTGCAAGCTCACACCTCCAAGTGGAGGTGCTTCTGACTGACTGAGTCCCAGCCTTGCAGTGTGGAGGTGTGACACAGCAAAGCTCTGTAAGGAGTCTTTTCCTAATAGTTTCAGTGACTTTCCATTTATTTTCCATACTGCTTTAACTCTGAACTTGTAGTGGCCCTGATAATAATGGTAGTATTGATGCATGGCAGTGTCGATACTATACAGGCTGCCATCATAATTTTTTTCAAGCAGATTTTTGTTTTTAAATTAATGGTTGTTTGTGGCAATTGTTGGATCGCTAAATTTAAGAGATGATCAGTGATTTCTACACTTTATGCACACGCTATAATAAATATCTGAGAAACAAAGCAGTAATACAGAATTTTGTATAGCCTGAGACATGCAAATAGCAGTTATGTACTCATATACCCTTGTTCCTTTGCAATTAAAAGATATACATCAACATAATAGATCCATATATTTTTGCATGTGCAATTATGTGTCGGTGCTCAGTCGAGTTAGAGAGCTCTCTTAATTTCTTGTAGCATCAGAATAGTGTGTCTTTATTGTGTTCAACATACATCCTATATACCATTCACTTACAAGCAAGATGTTCCTGTTTCTCTAACAGTTCCTCTAATCAGTTAATTGGCCCCATCTTCTCCCAAACAACAGTAATAAAGGATGAAAGGTTTCTTAAGAGTAACAGGATTAACAATGCATATCAATGAAACCTCCTGTCTACTCTTAGGCGCAAACGGACACTGCTTGCTCTTTGTCTCACACTCTGGTCTTCCAGGGTTTCACAGTGATAAGGTCTACCAAAGAATCTGATAAGCTCATTGGTTACTTGCTCACAGTTACATCTTCCCCCGCAATTATGTGCCTATCTCTTCTGGAAACTGTCTGTACTTTGAGAATAAAATTATATTTTTCCATGAAATTCAAGAATTGATTTAGAATGTTTTTGAAACTCTAGAAGAAAGTGTAAACAAAATCTTTCTCCCCTGGATTCTGAGTAAAAATGACTCCCATAGATGCTAAAGACGATTATGTTGGAACAAACAGAAGTGTGTCCATGGTCAGTCGTGCTGAACCTAATTGAACACAGAGAACCTTAGCTGGTAGCTTGCTGCACTTATTTCTGTTTCTTGCTCTCTTTCGTCACTGTAACAATCTCTTTTAAAATTCCAACAGGAATGGAGCAGCTGCAGTATTATATCAGAACATTCATTGTAGCATTTTTAGTAGTATATATAATGCTTCTCATCAACTATGGCAGAGTGTCTTGATTGTAGAAGTATAGACAAAGCACTGTTGTATTTTTGTGGGTCTGATCTCCACATGTCTAATCACACACTATACTCCTCACAGTCTTGGCTGATAATTGACTTTGTTAAAGTAAAATCTCAAAGATTATAGGAAAGTTAATTGTTAGATCAAGAAGAAGAGATGCAAAAACACTGAACTCTTCATGAGTGGAAGAGCCTGGATGACAAGTAAGACACATGAAGAAGTAATTTGACCTCAATAGTTAATAGTTTCATTATTAATATTGGAACTTAAAGTCTTACAAAGTGTAAACCAAAAACTGATTTAAATGTCTACTGCAGAACCTTTGGAGGCAGAGACCTTACATTACTATATATGTTTTTCATACAGCCAGTTTGTATCTGATCAGTCTCAATTCTGAGCAGCAACAATCATGTTTAGTAATAACACCAATATACAGAAAAACAACCAAAAGTCAGTTTGTGCTGTGCTAAAGAGAGGCCAAGAGATGAGCGGTCTTCTTTTCAATACTGCCAATACTGAGGAGGGCAAAGTGTTAGTGTTTTATGAGAAGCAATGTACATCTAAATGGTCTTTGGAGAAAAACGATGATTTTGAAATTCTCCACAGCCTCATCATAAAAACAAACAAACAAACATCCCTTCGGTGGGAAATCAGAAACCTGCTGGATTAGATTGGGAGCTTTCAGGGAGCAGAGAGGCTTGTGCTTCCCAAGTATTCCCATCAAGCTGCACTGTCAGAAGGCTCCTTCCATGAAACACAGCTGAAATGGGAGCAGAAAGTCAGCAATATTGAGGTCCAGCAATGCTGTGGTCCAGTGGTTTGCACGGGATTTGCCTATGACAGTGTCCATGGTCACCAAATGAGAGCTGTGGGGACATCAAGCCATATGGCATTATAGGCAGTCATCTTAAAAAGAAATCACTGAAGAGTGACACTTCTCCATGACACCCATGACAGTGAGCTGCAGACTTTATTTTCACCTTGTTTTATTGATTTTTTTCAAAGATAGACCAAAGCTACTTCATGTAATGGAAAACTTGCTTCACTGTGTTTTTTATATTAAAACAAAGCAAATACTCCTGAAATATAAAATCAATTGCAAATGAATAAAGCAACATGTCAGGACCAGCAGGGTAATAAAGTACTGGTTCTTAGTTAATGCGTTTATTTAAACTTCTGAGTCATCAAAACAAAGTAATAAAATCCTCTGACCCTTGAAATAAAATACTTCCTTCCTCTGCAATAACTGCTCAGGCATTTGCATGTCATTAAACAAGAAGCTTATAAAACTGCAACTGGAACAGACAGAAAGCAGAGCATGCTCTGGCCATGGCAGAACCTCAGCAGGGGAAGAGCTGATCATTTCAGATGATACTGCTGTCCAACACAGCAAGAGCTATTTGAAGACACAACAGCATCAAAAACTGTTAACTAAAAAGAGGCCAATCACTGTTTGTAACAATTCAAGGTTTTCCAAATTATATAATTTGAGGTTAATTCCTTTATGGTCAATATACTGTTTGCATTAGGAAGCGAGATTTGTCCTTTTATTGATTCAAGTATGTCAAGTGACTAAGCAGAGGGCAGTAACTCTGAAAAGTTGTATTCTTCATTCTGCTTTAAACAGAAGATTGAGAGATCAATCTTTATTCACTGCGGCTGATGTGGCTGTTCAGGTTTAGTGCTGTGTGATGATCTGATCCTGAAAGCCAAAAGGAAATACTTAAACACTGAGAAGCAGAAGAATGTGAATAAATTTTGTGGTGCCTTGAAGCACAGTTTCAGCCATTTCCACCTATTGATAAAATATGACCTGATCTGCAGAAACAGAATCTATATGTGGTCCTTCTGTCAATGCCATCAAATCTGCACCTAGATAGTAGGGCCAGCAGCCAGGGGGATGCCTCTATGAGAAGTGGCACACAGCAAGTGAATACAGCAAATGAAAGCTGAAAATGGTCAATGGTTAAAATGAACATCATGTGAGAAATAAGGTTCTTCAAAGGCAAGTCTTTTTGTCAGCTCATCACGTATTTTCCCATATCAAACACAATAACACAAGCCATATGATGCCATCACAGCATCAGATTTCACAATAAAGTGGGATTTTGAACATGGTGGCTCAGTTAGCTTTGAGAAAAAGTCTGGTTAAGTAAAATATACATCAAGATAAATATTTTGTGTATTTTCTAAATGCTGTTAGAAAGTCTACTTTTGAAAGGTGACTGCAGTGTTCAACTATGATTGAAATCCGGGATTTTATGACTAGGTTGCTGTAAAACTAGGTGGTGTTATCAGAAATACTGAGCATAACTAAATTGAAAAAAACCACACAAAGATGTTAGCGATGTTATCCCAATATTCCATCTCCGAGTGGTCAGCTGCTTCCTGACAGAAGGAACCCATACAAGACACTGCAGACAGGTTTACATAGAGAAGGTACATTGTAATTAATATACTGAATATGTGAAGAGAGGTGTGTAATATCAGTATGGACTAAATTCTACATCTATGACTGGAGAGAAAATAGGAATGATCAGGGCAGTCTGTAAGGCTGTTTCTTATACTATTTTGTTAGAAAATGCCCCCACTTAGATAGGATGAGGGATAAATAAAGTATTTCTAACAGTCCAGGCATTTTAAAGTTTATAAACATATAGAGAAAGTGACATTGTGAAAGAAATAGTTTTAAAGCGGAAGTTGATAATTGTTTTTTAAACGCTTGAGTGGACAACCTCTGTAAGACAGTAAGACTGTTTTGTAATAGATGTACTGATACAGGTGAAAAAAGGAAGAACACTTTTCTGTGTTCAAAGACAATCATGTGCCTCCTTCAAATCTGAAAGAAAAGCAACACATTTCTAGCAAAGTACAGATTGTTCTGAGCTCAGGGAATGATGTTAATCAAAGCAGACAGTTTGAGAGACAAGTATAGCTCACATTCGTGGAGAAGTAGATATTGTTTACAGAAAAGAATCAGAGTGGTAGACCTAATTTGTAGCTGCTGTGGAGTAAGATAAATGGAACCATGGGATATAAAGCAGTTATATCCAGTAGTTATATACAGTTGCATCCAGACATTCTGGATAATCTTTATCCAGAACTGAGCTCCCAAAACATAAATCTCCCCAAAATTCACCTCTGCATATTTTTATAATGGTATATTCCATAAAAATATGCAATGACAATAGTTATCCTAAGACAATAAAGCTATTGAGAAAGATTGTATGACCTCCTTTGCCTGTAGTTTGTGAAACTAGCCTTAGCCTGCAGGAAGTACAAATTTCCATCTAACGTTTGAATTTGGGTGCACAATTTATAAACCCCTTTTTAAAAAAGAAATTACAAGATGTAAATTCACTGAGCTGCATGAAAGCAAAAATCTCAGCCACAGCTCTTAATTTACCTTTGAAAAAAATAATATACACATATCATAGAACCACAGGATTGTAGGGTGAAGGGTCATCTGGAGATTATGAAGCCCAACCTTCTGCTAAAGCATATATACATGTATGTTTCTTCTACTTCTTTTTTTGTGTGTCTGTTTTTCTTTTGATTGTTTGCTTTAATGGATTCTGAAAACAACTGCAGGAGAGAACTGCTGCATGTAGCCGTTCTGCTGCTCAAAATGTCAAGTATATAAATCCATGGAATATTGGATATAGTCACCTTGCCAATCTGTGTTGCAAATTATCAAATCCCTTTTGGATGTGTCTATGCTATTGTATACATATCAAACATCCTGGAACAGAGCACTTCATGATACCTTTACTATAAATACTTAATACTTAATAACATAAATGTAGATCTGCCTGACTTACAAAGCTGAGTAGAATTTGCTTCCACATTAAGATTTGTACGGATGGAATTTACTGCCACTACTTGGTTGATTTCCAGACCTCATTTTCAAAGTTATTTGAAACAATACCAAGATGGCTGCTTAGTGTTACCACAACAAAAGCAATAGCAACACCACGCTAAAACTAAACACGACTGTGTATGAACAATTTGGATCTTGCATCTCTACCTAGTCACCGGTCTCCATTATTTTTAGAATTTAACATTTTGGAATGTCCTCTGGCAACTTTCATTGAATGAAAGTAATTATTTTAAAAGTAATATAAGGTGGATAAACAGGCCAACAGAATAAGATCACAATAACCAAAGGGCTTTTGTTTGTTTGTTTGTTTATTTGTTTTTCTTAGGGAACAAAGAAGGGAAGTTATACAAAATATTCTATGGTATAAAGTCATTTTTCATATTATAATTCTCTTCCTCTGTCTGCCACTGTAGCTACCATAAGAACAGAAGACACTTCGCAAGGAAGAAATCTCCTTTCTTTCTATCTTGTGTATGGACGGTTCCCATTCCATGTGTAATACTTTGCAGTCCATGTAAATTTTTGTAGCTTAGGCACAACAGAGGCTGAGAACTGGATAGCATCAGTTGTTACTTACATAGTGCTGATCTAGCAAAGCACTGAACATCTAAGACATGTGATAAATCTCAAATCTGGCTGAGAGACAAAGTCTTAAGCACCTTCTGAGATCAAGATTCAGACATACAAAGCATACAAAGCTTTTAGCTGACAGAGCAAAGATGGGTTCTGGCCTCTCAAGGCACACTGTAACAGCAACAGTGAAGAGAAAGAACCAGTTTGAGGCAAATCTTCAAAAACAGAAGAAAATACATCAACATTTACACATATGTATAGATTTCTTAATACTTTCCTGTTTTGTTTTGTTCTTTTATCCTGTAAACCTGAGATAGCAGCCGTGTCCTGAACTGACAAGCGAGTGATAAATGGGAATCCTTGACAACATTTGGAAGGATAGAATGGAAACCATAATGGCAGAGGGCTCCTTAGAAGACAATAGCATGGAGAAAAGCTCAGAAGTACTCATGGGAAAAGATGTGTAAGTGTATGAAATGAAACAACAAAGAACAAACAGAAGGTGACTGAGAACACCTGGACAGAGCACCTGAATGCCAAGCTATTTGCTCTGAATGTTTCCCGCAGCACCACAATGATCAGGGATCTGGGCTCCGTAACTTATAATGCTGGTGATAAGTGTTGCTAATGTGATTTCTACACAGCACTCCATCATCAGTTATCTATTTACTGCTTTTACTTCCATACAGTTTCCTATCCTGCACTAAAAAGGATTCTTTTGCTGGGGGAAGGGGACTTTTGCTGCCAGAGTAGTTTCATCCTCATCGATACACTCAGGTGCTTTATCAGAAAGACAGGTTCTGTGAAACTATGGTTGTGTTGCATAGTTCCACAGATGCTTTCAAGACTGGGCAGCAGCTCAAGAGCTTCTGCTTCCTTACTGAAGCTGAAATCAATCAAAATCTCTCAGTTAAGCCTTGGAGACTGCTGTGTGGGTAGCAGATGCTGAGAAGTGAATCGGTGTAGAAAGCTGAGGAGGAAAGGCACAAAATAAAAGAAATCCTGAGCAACAGCTCAGAGCTTAAGTCAACTTTGAAAAAAAGACCATAAAGCAAAGCGAGTCTGTTGTCCAAGGGGCTCTACTACATCTCAGTTCATTGGAGTGGATGGACCCCATTCATTATCAAGCAAGATCTTGTCAGAAGGCTCTGGTGTGTGACCTATTTCATTGGAAAGTAGCTCTAAAGGAGGCCAGGTTGCAGCTCTGATGTGTGTATTTCTCACCATAAACTGTGAAAGAAGATAATGATTGGCAAGATGGTTGCTCTGAGCAAACATTTGTAATAGGGAAAGAGATGTCCTATCTGTGATGTTTTAACTTGGACAATTACTAGCAATTGTGTTTGTTTGGAAAAATGCCTTATATGCTTACACATATTTCAGTCTGACTCAAGCAATCCTCATGAGAAATGAAATCTGGTCATTCTGAATTAACCTGAGCAATGCCTCAAATAATCAATGTAATTCCTTGTTCTACCCTCAGCTTGCCTGTGCTCAGGACTAAAATTTAGAAGCTGCAGAAACACTGGGTAAAAGCAGCATCTGTATGCTGTGCTCTGCCTCTCCATGCATTCCTCTGAGCAGCCCTACTGCTGCCACCAGGAGAGCTGGCCCCAGGAAAGCATCCGGAGCCCCAGCAAAGCCACATTGCTAGACATGCCCTGGACAGTGCTTAGGAGACCTGAGGTAGGGTGGGTAACATATTTATGTCCTCACTGAGTCCCTTGAAGTACTGTAGGTTCTCACAACATTGCTTCAAAGTGTCTGAGGCAAACACAAACTGGTTTTCTGGTCACCTTGTGTCCTGGCTATAGAAAAAAAAAGGGAAAGAATTCTGTCTGTAAGCCAACATCTATTTATACGGTTTCTCCCCAGATGATAGAGTACATTCTGGAAAGGATATTTTTCAGGGTCCATGGGATATATCTGTATTTCTGTCACTTCAAAAAGCATATTATTTGTTTGCATTTTGTCTTGATATACTTTCAAAAGTCAGGCTAAAGTTGTTCCTTTTTGTGAAAGCAATACCAAGAAATGCATGATCAAGATGTGTAAGGGACCTAGAGAAAGTATTTTGGTAGTTTATACAGCAGGCAAATATGAGATCTGGATTTTGACTTGCCAGTTCCTCCTATTACAGATACTTTGCTGTTTGCAGATTACCCCACATGCACCATGAAATATACCTCTGTGAAGGGTGAGTTTAACCTCACAAATCTGCACGGCACACACAGGGTGTTACAGTGGATCAAGACTGAAATAATACATAAAGGTCTGGGGGTGTCAGAGCTCTGTCTGTTAGAATAGAAGAATGAGCCGTTTGATTTCTGTTGTGAGCCAACAGCCTGATTCCACCATTCTTTTTACAGGTATTTTCTCTGGCTTTATTTATTAATTTAAATGCAAGCATGTAATTGTGGCACCTGGAAATATCAGACTAGATCTTCTACAAATGTCATGATCACAGACAAGTAACAGCCTTTCCTCCACAGTTACAAGCAGTGGAAGTGGGATTTGGAAGAAAAGAAGAGGGGACAAACATTTGTCTGGTCAACAAAGAGCCTGATGTTTAAACAAGATGCACTTTTCATCCATTAATACTGACTCATGTCCTGGACTTTGCTATTTTCTGCTCACCCTCATTTCAGTGTTGTTTAGAAAGGCATTTCAATATGCATGTTGCATTTTAGCCCCAGAACACTGAGCCACAACACCAGAGTCCACACAGCACCAACCAAAACTTAAATCCTACGTCTGAAAGATGGCTTAGCAGCCCTGGTAGTGTCACGCTTTGGTTATTGTGATGCCATTTGACACAATGGCAATATTAGTGAACAGAAATAGAGTCAAAGTTGTAATATTTAAGATTCAGAAGTGTGTACTTTCTGAGTTTACCCCTAATGTCCAGTCTAACCATCCTCATGCAATATGACAATGGATCTGTGGTAATTATGTTCCTAGAATATCAATAAATCAGGTATTCTGTAATATTCAATACATATTCTTCTCATACAAAACCAGAGAACTATGTCCATAAAATCATTTCTTATATTCCTATATCATTATTATCAGCATTAATACTGGAAAACTTTACTATAGGAGCAGCCAAAGGTATTTACAAGGAACAGTGCCTCAGCCTTGCCTTACATTATGCAGTGCCATGACTTGAAATGCTTTACTATTTCCATTTCTTTCAACTCAGCTGCAAGAAATTCTGTCTCCTGCTCTGGCTGCCAGGCTTTATCACAGCACTGAAATATAAAGGTTGCAAATATTTCAAGAAGCTGATTTAATCCAGCCAAAGCACACAGTTGCTTTGAATGTTTTGTGTTGTTTTTTTTTTCCATCTCTTTGGGAAGCACTGCAATAGATTATCTGGGGAGATGGTGGAGTCTCTGTCGTAAGTAATGTTTCAAAACAGATGCAACAGATACCACAGAACCATAGGCTTGAGAGTAATTTCATTTGAAAGGGATGTCATGTAGGGTAGTTTCCACTTTAGATCAGATTGTTTGGGGTCCAGACTGTTTGAGTTCTGAAGATCTCCAAAGGTCGGAGAACTCATGGCCTCTCTGAACCATCTTTTCCAGCACTGAACTGCTTGCACTGTAAAAAATTCCTCCTTGCCAGCAGGGAGAATTTCTCTTTTTGCAGCTTGTGATTGTTGCCTCTTGCCCTCCTGCTTGGCTGATCTGAGAAAACTCTGCTTTATGTCTGCTCTGTAATTTCCCTTCACATTAGTTAGAAGTAGTTGAAGATTGATATTAGGCCCCTCCAACTTCACCTCTTCTTCATGGTGAGCAAAGCCTGATCCCTCAGTTTGCCCTTGGAAATCATGGGCTCCAGTCTCAGGAACATCTTCCACTGCTGTGTTCCCCAGTCCATTCCTCTCCTGTGGTACTGTGCTTTATAGTAGAATAAGTGAAAAGCATTCATGGATCTAAGCCTCTTTAATTAGGTTTTAAAACTGTTCAATCTTTCCTTCAAAATCACTTTTTCCTATAAGAGATCTCCTCCTTAACCTTCACTTCTGTCAAGTTCTTAGAGCAGAAAGACCTCACAGGGGTTCACATTCAGTGACAACAGTGAGCAGTGAAAGGACTTGCTCTCAAACAAAGCACAGCTGAGTCGCAGCAAGTTTCTCCCGGTGGCAGCTCTCTCTGTGTGTAAGGTCTTTAAAGCCATCTGCTTTTCTGAGCTGTGCTGGCATCTGGGGCTGTTTTTGTCTTTACCTAACATAAGGAGCAGAGATAGAAGGGTTAAGAAATGTAATGCACTTCTTCTCATCTCCAATGAGTCAAAATGAGTTCATTTCACACTTGAGAGGCAGAATCGAGCAGGAGAATGTTAAACAATTTTCACAGAATGCTCCTTAGATGAACAAGTCCCTGTGACAGTGCATGTTGCTCCCAGCTTGCTGTCCCTAAAGCTGTCACAGCCCCACATAATACTGTGTTTTGTGGACCAGTGAGAACGGTGAGCTGTCCCTCTGGCATCGTATCTCTGATCCCTCAACTGACAATGAACTGTCACCTCTGCAAGGGGCACAAATATTTTCCTAGTGAGTGGGGTTTCTCAGATGACAACCAGATCTGGTGTCAGCTGACACCTGTCCCTACTTATTTTTCACAGCAGTTCACCAAAAAATAAACCCAAAAGAGATATGGAGGGGTCCCTCTGCTCATCTCAGCTTGGTCCGGTCTGGGGTCTGCCAAGCACACACTGAGCATTCTCACTCCTGCTCCTGGATCATCCCACACGGATATGCTGGAAGTCCTTCTGCCTCCTCTGTGGCCCACATGCCTTGTTTCATTTTGCTTTGAACACAGGGCCAGAGAAGGAAGGAAATGATGGACATTTTGTTCTGAAATGGATTTGGTCCACAGCAAGGGCTGCACTAGCCCTGGGAGCTGAGGGTCCTGCAGCGCAGATGATTTTAGACGCTATAACCAATTCCTCAGATCTTCCAGTGAGCAGGAGGTGACACTACCACAGGCAGTCTGATCCTCTGCTTCACCTGCTGATCAGGAAAATGAATTTGCTTCCTTAAATCTTTGTCACTTAAATTTAAAACCGTGACATCTTATTTCTTACCTGCAACAAATAGGAGATCGTGATCTACTTCACTTTTCACTGTTCTCTTAAGTCTTCTCCCAGTTTTTTTCAGACTGAACAAATTTCCTCAAATCTTCTTAACCCGTGTCTGTGGCTGCTGATCACTCTCACGGCTCCTTGCAGGTCTGCGTGCATCTAAGTGCTGCCTGATGGCTGCATGTAGCTCTTTGGAAAGCAGCAGCTGCCTCATTACAGCTGCAGCCGAGGCCCTCCTTGCTTTCAGTTTACCTTGAAAGTCAAGCGACCGTGGAAAGGAGGTAATTCCTCCCTGCAATCAGCTTCCTAAAGGGGATTAAGCTGGCTCTCCTTGTTTGCAGAAAGGTCTGAATCCTTTTTTTTCTTAATGAAACTTGCTTTAAGTTGAAATAGAAAATACTACAAACGCAGAGGTCTCACTCAAGAGCTCCATTCACTAGCAAAAATCTCTACCATAAAAGACAATCGACGACCAAAACCGTAAGCTTTGATTAATTCATTTATTTTCAGTAAGATAGAAAATGTTCATATGCCTCTGACTGTTTGAATGGAAACGGTTACCAATCCAGGTGATTCCTAGCACTGCTGGCTCTCAAACACATTTCAAATGTTATTCTTTAAAACTCGAGAACATGCATTCTAGCATAACATATCCTTTTGAAGACTTATCACACAAATGATGTAACTTGGCTAATGACTTGGGAATTCATTTTCATCTCAGAATGCCACACTCCCTGAAAAAAAATTCTGCCTCTAAATGTCTGTTTGTTTCCATTGAATCAAAATGTATATTTAGCAGCAGCATCTTCCCATTCCCCTGTGTTATTGTGACTTAGCCGATCTCTGTGAACTGCAGCCATCAGCCATCAGCTGGCACATGTCAGCATGACTTAATGTTTGAGGTACTGCACGTTCCTATTTTCTTCCAATTTTCACAAAAGCTTTTGCTACTAACGTTTCTTCTGGAGTGAAGTGCTTTTAAATGACTACTTCCACATTTGTGAGTGGCCTGGATCTGCTCAGTTTAAATAAGGATGGCTATTTCAACCCTTCAAATGGGGTGTTTAATACAGTGAGTGATTGCCCCCTTCTCCCCAGGGCAGAGGGGTGCCAGCTGTAGGACTTGCTGCCTCTTTTGGTGACACCAGCCAGCATCATATGGTGGCTGGGCCAGCAGTCCTGGCTGATCAATTCCACAGCACCTACAGGAAGAAGCAGCTGACTGTGTGTCTGAGAGGCTGCAGCTCCTGCTGGCATCTTGAATGCAGCCGCTTTCCTCCCTCTGAGTGGGAAAATAGGTCTAACTGCAAATAGATAGGATAGCATGCCACCCTTTCTGCTGCAGTCTGCCTGTGGATCCAGCTGACAAGGAAGTGCTGGGCTATGCTGGGTAGGTGTGATGTCTCAGTGTACTGATGCAGATCAGACAAAACCCCCATGAAGGCACAGTAATGACACAGTAATATGAAGCAGGCTCCTCAGTCCCACCCTCAACAACTGGAACAGGCCAGCACCCATTGCACTGTGAGAAAAAGGAGCCTGGCAGAGATATCATGACACTGTTATACAAATGTTTGCCAGCATTTTATTTCTCTGCAGTCAAGGGACACAAATAAAAATAAAAAATAAAAGATGAAAAATAAAAATAAAAATAATTCATTCAGCTTCTTGGATCCATGCGTATGGAGCACATTAATTAAATCTTTATTTCCAGCCAGCAGATTTACACGTTATGACACAACCTGGCTGCCCTGCCCCGTATTTCCCCCTGTATAGCTCCTATAACAAAACTTCCCGTAAGGTTAGCTAATGAGTTCTGGTAATGTCATATTGAGGCAAGACAGAACTGTATTTGTGAATCACAAAACACAAACACTACAAAAGCTAATTCCGAGGGACTGATTAAAGGGGGCAGTCGAAGAAAAGGGAAACATGCTGAGAACAGCTGACAGAGGTACCTAGCGCTGCATTTAGGTTTTCAGATGCACAAAGAGTTGGGAGACCTCTAGAGGCAAAGGCCTGCCTGGCGGATGGAAGCAGTCCGCGAGCTCTCCTCAGGTGATGCTCTCTGAGGTTTCCACAATGACTTTGCCCATAGCAGGACACAGAGTTGCCGTGGGTCAGGAATTAAAAGTATCTGAGATAGGAAAAGGAAGATCTGGGGCAAGAATGAACAAGATTCCCACTTAATTCCTAAGTGCTCTAAGTGCTTCTCCTACACTTCTAGCACAGGATATCTTACTGATCTTCAGTGTGAAGCAGCCTCTAACTGGTTGGTAAGGAAGTACAGAAGACTGGAATGATTTCTAAGCCATTTCTTGACAGGCATCTTTTTAAGAGTCACAGGGAAATCCACCCAAGTACTCAAACCCCATAGTTCTGAAAAGACTGAAAGGAGCTGTGCTGTCTGTCCTTCCAAGAGCATGAAACATTTTGGAGGAAGGAGCAGCTTCAAGATGTCAGGTTTCTTGATTAGTTTATACACCTTCTGGACTTCAAAACCCATATTCATCATCACTTTTATTCTCCAGTCAAAAATCCTCAAATCAGGAAGCAACCCAATTCCTAGACCACGAGACAGTGGATGAGAAAATATGCACTGCCATCAATACTGCATAGAATAAATGTCATTTTTCAATACAGAGGCTATTTACCTAATTGCCATGCAATAATGAATGCAGGAAGCAGAACCTAGAAGGAATCTGATTTTTCAAGCAATTTGTTTGAGGTTTTTTTTAGAGCACTTGATGCATTCACCATCCAGCTACAGCCTGCTGTGATTGCAGAGAGTGCTGCAATTAATGCTCAGTCTTTCTTCTGCTCAAATCCCAGATGTTTCATGAAAACATGGAACAGACCATTAGTGACCAACATGCAGAATGCTGCTCAAGTGGGTTGCTAAGGATTATCTAGAAATTCCCTGAGAGCAGCAAAGAGAATATGTCATTCTCCAGAGGTAGCAAAGGTATCTTTAATAGCACTTTAAGTGCTGCACTATTTGGTGTTATGCAGTTGAAGAGACTGGTTTATAAACAGAAAATAGATTATCTTCAAAGGTTGGCAATAAATGAGGTAAAAATCATTTGAGGGAAAGGGGAAAAAAGAGCTAAATTGTTGCAAGAAGTGAATTTAGCTATAAAAAGTACATCCAGTAGTCTAAAATTCAAGCTGTGTGGAGAATTATATACACTTCTAGACTCAGAAATATGTGAACATATGAAACAGTGTTATAACATTTGACTCCATTTTGCTGTACTAATCTACACCTTACATCCTGCTGGAGTAACAGCAATGCTTCAGAAGGAAGACTTGCAGTCCTGAGCCCAGCACAACTCCTGGAGAGTAGAAGAATCCCCAGAGGTGACCACAAAGTCTGAATGAGAAGTAAGAAGGACTGCAGTAAGAAATCTGAGGCAGATCTGCATGAAGATTCTGCAGTGGCAAAAAGATTTCCACTGGCTTCAGAAAGGATGGGGTGACAGAATTACAAAGAAGGCCTGGAAGAAAGGACCTGTCCATTGTAGACACAAGAGGTAGTGGAAGAATTATTTTCAGCCTTCTTTTGGTTTGATTTGTCTCACCCAGCCCATCCATATTTATCATACTTGACAAGGAAACTTTGGCACTTATTCTGCTCGTGTCTTATGATATAGAGAATGGAACTGTAGGGACTGGAAGACTGCTGGGTTCATTTGGGCATCTGTGACTCAAGACAGTGGGCTGCTCTATCCTAAGGTGATGAGAGTCATGTCCAGCCATTTTCTGATATTTGTGAGTCGCAGGTGAAAGACATCCCCTGCTGTTGGGAAATTGAGAAAGTAAATCAGACACAATATTACCTGGAGCTTTACCGAACTTCTGGGTAAGACAGTAATGATGAGACATGGAAGGCTGTCTTGCTGGTGTCAGTTTCAACATCACTGTGTCCATGAGCATCAGAAGACAAAAGGTGAGGATGCGGTGCAAAAAAAGATAGAGGAGAGGAAGCATGAATGTATGGCTGGTTTGGTTAGCATGTAGGCAGAGAGATAGAGTAGAAAACACTTGAATCAGATAATATATTTAATGAATTTGTCGATAACTTACCAAAATTCTCTCTGTAGCATGAAAGAAGGGAGATTCCTTCCATTTGTCTGTGAAATAAACATCTAAGTTTATTCCAGTTTGATTCTTTTTTCAGAAGGAGAAGTAACTCCCTGGCAACTGTTCTGGCTATATTCTAACTTTCAACTCCTATTGCCAAAATTTAAAGACAGCAAACATTGAAACATTCATGGCAGCTGAACACCACCAAGTCATTACCCTCTTCCCAGGCATAAACTTTAAACTAAAATACTTCCAGAACTCCCTACAAAACTCAGCACAGGTGAAGAGGGGGCTCATCTACCAAGGAGAGTTTTACCACAGAAAAATAAAGGAATAGCTGGAATAAAGGAGCTGGAATCTGAAAGCATAGCCTGAATACAGAGTGAGCTGTTAGCTCTATTTATAAATGCTGTTTAGTTGCCATTAATGTGAAAAGCAAAACTGCACACTTCCTTTTAAAAGTCTATCGGGTAGCGTGGCTTGCAGGATGAACATGCTAAAAGAATGCCTGAAGTGTTGTTCAGAATTTGATCATGCTGCTCAGGAGGAAATTAAGAAGTACAGTATCTGCCATTAGAGCAGAGACAAGTAGGGAGAAAGGAAGACTGAGCAGAAGGAAGAAACACTATAATCAAGCAAAAAAAATTTTCCTACCACAAATATTAGAAAAAAATTACACCACCAAATTGTTCTTTTATCCTGAATCTGCTCTAATTTACGCAGTTCTTACCCAGATGTAGTTGAGAGTTAATTTGCAAACAAGCACTGAATAGAAATGAAGTGCCCTGTCACTGAAGCCAACAGGAAACCTCACAAAAAGGAGGTGAAAGCAAACATGTGCTGTGCAATCACTCTTTCAAGCAAGTGCCTTCGGGACAGTTTTGGTGTGTGCAGAGAATGCCTTTTGTGCCAGATGACTTAAGGGGCCATGGAAAAGGAGAGAAAAATCTCACCCTTTACATGATCTAAATGAGTCCTGGAAGAAATCATTGCATCTAAAGTAAGAAGTGAACATTAAGCACAGCAGCTTTCCTGCATGACAGGTCCAAACAGCCACAATACTGGCATTGCCACACATCATCATGTCTCTGAAATAATGAATAAAGGTATTTTGATTTCATCCCCAAGTTATGAAGCAACAAAATTGTGATTGGTGGATTGGTTTTGCTCCCTGAGAAGCCAGAGTGAGACTGGACATGGACTTACTGGAATCAGGACAGGACAGTGTCTGAATGACACTGCTGTGGGATCTGATAGGATGTTACAACAGAAATGAACCGCAGCCCTTTTTTGAAGATGAAAAGAATTACAATTTAATTCAGTCAAATGAATTTCTATTCTGCAGTAGCTCTGCACCTAGTTGCAAAAACACTCAATGATTTAGGAAAATGAACTTCTAAAGTAATATTGTCATGGAAATAATGCCATAGAAGTGTTTGAATAATGGTGTCGAGGAGCTGCTTTTTTTATTCTTATTGTTATTTTCTTCCCGCCCCCCCCCCCTCCCCAAATAGCCATACTCGAAATATTTGGTAAGTTCTAAAACCACAGAAATGGTGTTCAAATACATTCCTAGGTAACTAAACAAAAGCATCCTGCTTTTCAGAAGATGTCTAGAACTGATCAGTGAAGGCTTCACAACCATCTTCATCTAGTTATCCCAGTTGGACTTCTTTCATTTTGCTCCACTAGACGGACGGTTGTACCATGCAGGGGCTCTTTGTATTTGCAGGACACCTTCCTGTGATGGTTGGTGAATCAAAAAATATTCTACTGTCCTGAATGTTGTAATGAGAAAAAAATTCCTTTCTAACAGAACATAGACACAGTCACAGTATACAAACCTACAGTATTTATGTGTCTGTTTCAACTGAAATAAGCACATTCTGTGAGAAAATTCATCTTGATCCAGTGTCATTCCTCTGGGCACAAAGATCTCTAACAACTCTGTAATAGCTACTGAAAACCAAAAGCTGAGTCAAAAAAACATTGTAGCCTCCTCTCCCATAGTAACTCCTCTTAAGCTTTTCCTTATTCTAAATTTCACCCTCTGAGGAAATCAGAATCCAAAGCAACAGCAGTAAAATGAGTAGAGTCCTTCACTTTATTTCAGAAAACAGCTTCCTTGATGCTGTGAGCGGCTGTAAGCATATCTCAGGCATGACCTAGAGGTGATATGGGAAAGCTGAAAGAATTTACAGCAACAAGTTCAGCCACAGAAAGTCATGAACTAAAGTAGTTACTCAGTGGTATACAAGGCACTGCTGACTTCTGACTAAAGCTATTTCATGAAGAGGACAATTACATTTGGTCCGACTTTCCTTGGAAGGAATTGGAAGTGCTTCAACATTCACTTTCTAAACCTTTATTTAAAAAGAACTAGGACCTCTGAAACACATCTCATACCACACACTATCAGATACTCTTGTTGAATGCTGCAAATAGCTGCACCGTTAGAAAGATCACAGATGCTTCAGTTTTCATTATAGTTTGATAAATATGGAAATAATGTTAAACTCAATTTCAGTATTAAAAACTACTGTGCATCAGTTTCCAACTTAGTTTCTAAAGTGCAGATCCTGTAGAGACATGCAGTTAGCCCATTTACATGCCTCAACAAGATTCAAAATGATCACCCAGTGTTTAAATGTTAATGTGTAAATAACTAGGAAAAAAATATTTGATCCTGCCATCAGATACAAGTAAGAAAATGTGATGATGTTGACTTGCAGAAATGATCAGGCTTTGCACTGGGTTGATATGCTTTCCAAAAAGACAAATCTCATCCCAAATGCTGTCCTTGAAATTCACCCTCTAGAAAGAGTTTATGAATATTATAACTACTGAATTAATACTGCATCCTCAAACCTGGACCAGAAACATTAAGTACCTCTTCCATGCATTTATCCTGTGATTTGCAGCCTGCTGGGAATACCCTGACATCACTGATCACACATAGTGTACGCTCACAGTTCAGCTGGTGAGATAAGTAAACAGCAAATACATAATTTTGGATCAATAACACCGTTAGAACAAAGATGCAGTAGTGTATGTATGTATGCCTGAGTGGTGCCAAGAGGTGAGAGCCCCTGGAATACTTGCTGCCTGAATCTGAATGATTTTCACACTCCTTTGTAAAACTGCAAGTTAAGTGATAGAAATCAAGCTATGACAAATTTGAAAGGATGAACCTTGTTAAACCCTGATGAGGTGAAGCACAATCCTGGATGTAACGGTACTGAAAACGATGCCATATACTTATTTTTAGTACACGACTGCAAAAAGTAACAGTTTAAAACAGACTTCAGGTTTTTAAAAGGACACTAAGAACACATCCCACAGGAAGTTATGGTAGAATATTTATTTTCCAGTGCGATTTACTGGCTGAGATATGTGCTATGTGTGTTAAAAAAAAAATAAAAAATCTACTTTTTCTCTTACTAGTATCTGAAAACAAACTTGACTCATTTTGCTAATTTATTCTAGAACTATGGTCCAGAACTATAACAGAAAAGATGTGAGCCAAGACTGAAAAGCATTGGCAAAGCTCTGAAAACTTCCAATATTCCTACTCTTCAGTGTATTTCAGTAGATAAAAGTACCGTTTTGGAACCCGTGAGTGTGAAAGCTCCTATATCTCCTCTCTTTCCATTCTTCTGTTTTTCTTTTCCTCTTTGGAATAAGTGTGTTCAAAAACATGAGGTAGAGGATTACCTAAGTGATGGCTTTATGGTGATAAGAAGAGAGAAGCAGAGCATTGTGGCTTAAAGCCATATAATATAACAAGAGTGGGGATTAGAAATGGTGCCAGGGAAAATTAGGTTCCTCTGGAAGATCTTGCTGCATGTGAGGAAGCTCTAGAGTCAGACAACTCTGTGCACTGCATCCCTCTGTCTTAGCTGGCTGAAGAAGGCCCAACCTTATAGTGCTTTTTAAGAAATACAGAACTGAATAGGAGCTCTGTGATTTCATCTATGTATCCAGAGAAATGGAATTGCAACTAATGAAGACCTCAGAGGCCCAGCAAGGACTGTCATACAAAATGTATCATTTGATTAAGGTGGAGGAGTGCAGGAATTTTATGCACAGATGTTTCCTCCAGGCTGTGGGTTCTATGATTTGCAGTTCACTCAGCATCTGACCCTCACTGACTGTACATAGTTCCTGTTAACAGTTTGTCTGGTGAGATGTAAATGGGCAGTGGTTACTAGAAAACCAGTGTCAAAGGTGGTGAATAGCTGGAAGAAAAGTGTGTTTAGTGCATACAAGCATGGATGAAGAGAGATGAGAGGAGAGTAACACTGAGGAAGAGAAGGCGAAAGTTTAAGTTATGTGAATTGACATGGTAGGCACACAGTTCGTTTCTGATACTTTCCTGTCAGTTCCAATTTTCAGGCTAACATTTGTCCACAATGTCCCTTGTGTCCACATACAATCCCTTGTTTGGTTGGTTATCAGAGTTTAAGTTCTTTCAGTTGCAAACATTTTCTACTGTGTTTATTATGTGCTCTGTATTTATAGATCTACTCAGAATCACGCTCCACATTCCTTACAGTAAGATTAAATAGAAAGGTAGTTACTGGTCTCATAATGCTAACCAGACTCTCAGGACTAACACCGATTATGATTCTGATGGATGAAATGCTGAAAATTATTTCACAGATTACTTACAGCCAAGAACCAGAGTCTCAATGAATCAAAGGTGTCTGCTCAAAACCATCTGAACATTTGCTTCTTCAACTTGGTTGCACTGACTCTTAATATTGTACAGATGCGCCTTTGGAATACAGAGGAAGAACAGAAGTATGGAAATGATTTTCATTTCCACTGTAAAACAACAAGAAAATAATAAATCCAGAACCAATGCTATAGAAATGGCTGTATCTCCAGTCAGGCAGTTATCAGAGATCAGCTCACAAATTAAGCAGCCCAGAAGATGCTCTCCAGCTAGAAACGGTACAGTCAACTCCTACCTAATTTGCACTTCAGCTCAAATAGTCCTGAAATTTAGATACAGCTGTAAGAGATGCTTCTTTGTTTCTATTTCTCATATTAAAATGCAAAGCCAGAGATAGAAGTTACCAATTTGAAATGCATTCTGCCAATTTAATCCTTACTTTAAAAATTAAAAAAAAAAAAAAAAAGGAAAAAAAATCTCAGAGAATTTCAGCAATATGATCAATAGCATCTGTAAGTGACCAACCTATTCAATTAGTAGAACTATTTTCTGGACATTAGAAAAAAATCCAGATTTCTTCTCTAATGTGTAGTGACACTGATAATAAACTGTAACAGCAGCTGAAATTTTTCCCAGCTTTCCTACACTATATGCTGAGAAGTCATATGTAAGGCGATTCCCTTTAGATTACTCGAGTGTGTGACTTCATTTATAGTCCTTAAACTCTGCTGTGCATTAGATTGATCAAAGACAGTAGTGTCTCCTCTTGAAGACTGTGAGTAACACCTGCATCCTCCAAATCTCTCTGTATCATGGGATACTCCTGATTCTGCCATGGGATCCTCCACATACCAAACAGGAAGATGAAGCATTCTAGAGGGAGAGAACTTTGCTTTGGACATGTCAAACTGGGCGACGAACAAATGATGATAACTTGAGTGATTAAGACTATCCCTACTGTCAAGAGTTTGGGTTTACTCAGGCATGTGTCCATTACAGCTTCATTTTCCAGGTGATGTGACTTTTTAAAATTACATGCAGGTCAGATTTATGGATGTAAAAAAAATAAACCTGTCCATTAGCAAGAGCAGGTAGCAAAATAAAGATGTGAGGTAAAAATCACATCACACAACCAATATGAGCTGAAGCGCTGCTTTTGTCCTACCTGAAATGTAAGTAAATAAAGCCTAAATGATACACACTTTTACAGACATATGAAAAAGATATGGAAGCACATAAATGAGCCTTGAGTATCAATAGATACTGACATTCTGTAATTCTGAATAACAAGGTTTCTCACATTAAAAACACATTGATGAATCAGCTAATGTGAAGATTATGTTGATGGGAGCTTACCACTAAGTTTGATGTATGAAATATGCCTGCCAGCAGTTTGCAAAAATTTCATAGGGCTCTTGAAATGGTTTCTGGAGAAGATTTGTATAATCTTCAATATTTATTTATATACTATACAAACAGTACAGTAAGGAAGGCATTTCTAGCAGTTGTTGGCGCATTTATTTCTCTTGTAGAGCTCCTCCTCCTGATGCCTGGCTGAGATTCTCTCTCAGGTCATGCACACCTACTCGCTGGCTGAGGGAGGCCCAGGGTAGCAGCTTCTGAGCAGAGCTGGAAAACACGTGCTGATTCAGAAGGAATTGCACACTCAGGCTCTGGAAGCCTTCCCGTTGCCTAGATTTTCATTATTCTGCTTGCCTTCTTTTCCCTGTACAGAGCAAAGCACACTTTGTTTCTACCGCCAACATTCATAATTACTGAGTGTTCTACTAATGAAAGCACGTACTGCTGTTTTCTAAATTAAAAGTCTCTTCTAGAAAACTGAATACAATATAAATACAAAGTAACTGAAATTTCTACATTAGGGAGTCTGCTCTTTTTTTCCGTGTTCTTTGGGAAAGTGATCATAACTAATGTTCCTGTATTTTTCATTTCTCCCTCTTTTATTTTTTAATTAAAACTTTTGTGTTTCCTAATTATTACTTGATTTTATTAAAAAAATAAAAATAAAAGAGAGAAAGAGAGAAAGAGAGAAAGAGAGAAAGAGAGAAAGAGAGAAAGAGAGAAAGAGAGAAAGGAAGAAAGGAAGAAAGGAAGAAAGGAAGAAAGGAAGAAAGGAAGAAAGGAAGAAAGGAAGAAAGGAAGAAAGGAAGAAAGAAAGAAAGAAAGAAAGAAAGAAAGAAAGAAAGAAAGAAAGAAAGAAAGAAAGAAAGAAAGAAAGAAAGAAAGAAAGAAAGAAAGAAAGAAAGAAAGAAAGAAAGAAAGAAAGAAAGAAAGAAAGAAAGAAAGGAAGAAAGAAAGGAAGAAAGAAAGAAGAAAGAAAGAAAGAAAGAAAGAAAGAAAGAAAGAAAGAAAGAAAGAAAGAAAGAAAGAAAGAAAGAAAGAAAGAAAGAAAGAAAGAAAGAAAGAAAGAAAGAAAGAAAGAAAGAAAGAAAGAAAGAAAGAAAGAAAGAAAGAAAGAAAGAAAGAAAGAAAGAAAGAAAGAAAGAAAGAAAGAAGGAAAGAAGAAAGATCTTTTCCTTTTAGAGACATTCGTCCAATTTTTTCCATCATTCCAAAGTATTTTGGAGACCCCCTTCAGAATGTTCTGAGATGAACTGAATAACCAATGCCTGGACAGTGCCTTTACTTTAATGTAAGGTAAAAGCAGAAAGTTAAGCAAGGAGGTGAGTGCCATTATTCATGTTTTATTGTAGATTAAGAAACGGATTGAAATAAATCTATTGTGACATAAGATAATTTGTACACATAATTAGATGCTTGAGGCTAGATAAACACATAAATCTTGATTTTCAAGTCTCTAAAAACAAACAATATAATGTTAAAATGAACGAAACACCACCACCTGTATGTCACGATGGCTTCTGGGATTGGCAATAAAGGTTACACAAAGTGCCCATCACTAAGTTGTCTGTGACCTGGGTAAAGTGACCTCCTGACACCTCCACCAAGATGTTTCCTATTTGTGCCTTTTCTCTCAGGCAGTCTCCAAAATGCAACGCTTTTGTGTGTCCGAATAATTAGAGGAATTGTTCAGACAGGATTTCTTTTTTATTCTTCACGTCTTTTATACTAAATTCATTTTTTTGTCTTTCTAACATAAATCATACTATCACATTTCCAAAAAATGATGTTCCTGAAGATGTCTTTCTCTATCTCTATTAATTTGTTTGGGAGAGTGGAAGCTTCAAGTCTGAGGAGGTTTCACAGGGGTTAAAAGGGCAGCAGAAATAAATTCCTACACTATAGCATAATCAGCATGAATCCCTACCCAAGTGTGGTTGTTTTTGTATTTCAAGAGAGGACCTGGGTCAAAATAACAGTGTCAGGAATATGAGAAATTTGCAGTATTGCCTTGGGGGAAGTTGCTTCACCTAGTACAGAATTTCAAACACAAGTAAGACTGATGATTTCTGTTGTCTTTACATTTGCTGAGAGAAGGAAAATGGAGGGAAATGTATTTTCAAGACATTTTGCATTATATTATGCAGCAGTGCATTTTATGCCCTGTTAACTAGTGAGAATTGAAACTTGAAGAGTTGCAATGCATCAGAGCCCCAGACTCCTGAAAAACTGGCACCTGGGCCCTTAGTTTGAACATCTCTGTTCTGCTCCTCGATCGTCAGCTGTGCTCACATACCTTTCTGCAACAACTTTCCTAATTTGCACTTGTCTTTTATCACACAGCAGTGTTCTGTTCCCCTAGTGCTCCTATACTAATTTGTTCATTTACCTTTCAGCCTCTCCTCACTTTTCATGTTTTGAATGGACTTCTTCAAGCAGTGGATTCAGAGAGCTCTTTATTTGTCATTATTCAAATCCCTAATTCCAGAGTGATAAATTAGAAACTTTCTGGCTGGGGACACATGGCCTGAATGGCAGCTATGCTGGCTCCATGAATTTCCCTCTCACTGAGCTGACATGTTTAGAGGCAGCAGAGTTTGGAAGCCTGCACAGCTGCTGATAGTGCTGTAACTGTGCTCACAGTTCTTAATCAAGTCAGTCCTAGGAGTGCAGAGTCATGATTACAAAGACGTATGCAGGAGACTTAAATATTCTCACTGAAGGCTTAATGGGGCTCATGCAACTTGTGCTGAAAGTAATGGCAAATTGTGATTCTCTTCTCTCTGAAGTGGATCAGGCCACATTTACTACCATTTTTGTTTAAATGTAGTCTTTCACTCCTCCCATTTTCTCATCCAAATTAAGTGTGGCACTTAACCCAATGCATTGTTTATATCTACTCATCAAAGGGCAGAGCACGCCTACATGGCTGTCTGGGGACAGCTCAGTGCTCACTCTATGTTTGCCTCAAACAAAGTAGGTATGAACAAACCCTTATCCGAAGACTGTGCTTCAGGCAGTCTCAATGGGATGTACCATTCCTCTTAGGAAAGGTACACAAATTGTGAAGGGAAACTGTTCACCTCCAAATAGCTTGCAGTGCATCCACAACAGATGGTGGAGACATCTCTGTCCATTGGTGAACAGTTCATAGGTCCAGCTGTAATCTTGGATTTTCATTTCAAACTCTGCACCTGAGAAACAAAATGAGGTCAGTGCATGCTTCAAAAGTGGCATCCCTACCTGGGGAACAATTAAAGGTAGACAAAATACATTCAAAAAATGCTACAAAAAGGGACAATTTCTTGACTTTGCAGAGCCAGACTACAGAAATGTGCAGCTCCCTGAGCTACATGGAAAACAGATTTTTCTTGAAAACAAAAAGAAAGTACTGAAATCTTGGAACTAAGTTTTTACTTTCTTAGGAATTAAGAAAGTTTTACTTTCTTAGGAAGAACCATCATCTCACTACACACAACAGCAGCTCAGCCACCTCTTCCACATAGAAGTCAATGGGTTGTAATGACTCCTGAGCAAAAACAGAAATAAAACCATCAAGGTACCATTAATAGTAATTTTCCAGTGGTTATTTATGGGCCTGGTCAGCATTGCACATGCATGCCAAATAGCAACTATTCGTGCTTGCAGTCCCGAGGGCACGATGGAATTGCTTAGAGAAGAACAAATCAGGAAGTGTTACTTTCATGTGCGAGGTAATGGTTAACAAAAAGAGTTTATCTAAAAAACAAAAGAAAGAATGAAAAATAAACCAAACACCTTAGAAAAGCTATTTTTAAACTCTGGAATGACAGATTTGTACTTCAGCAGATGAACATCACTCAGAAAACAGAGCAACAAAAAGATCTGTTTTAAAAGAAGTACGAAAACAGTCAGTGAGATGGTGACAATTCCAATCACAGAATGAATGCCATTAGCCAGAAACATCCAAAAACTAAAGGGCTGTGGCAGAAATCACCAGGAAAGAGCCTGTCAACCACCTGCTTGTATGAAGGCTGCTCTGAAAGTAACACCTCCTATGTTATTATGTTGGCCCACAACATAAGAAGCGGTTGTCGGTAGTATGGAAGTAAAGGCTGAGTATTCCACCAGTATTCCATTACATCTTCTTGCTCTGTAACAGATGGCAGCAGAGGGGCAAGCTGACAGAATGGCTTCAGACATAGAAGTCTGTATTAAACAAAGATGTGTAACTGAATTCTTCCATGCAGGAGAAATGGCACCCATTGATATTTGTCGATGTTTGCTGAATGCTTACAGGTACCAGGCAGTGCGTAGGAGTACAGTGAGGTGGTGGGTGGTGCATTTCAGCCATGGCGACAGTAACAGTGGAGCACCTCCACTGGTGCATATTTTTATGAGCACAGCATGCGAGCTCTTGTTCACTGCTGGTGAAAATGCAGAGCTAAATTTGACGACTGTGCCGAAAAACAGTGTTTTGTAGCTGAAAATGTGCTCTATCAAATAGTGTCATTGTGCTCTTTGTATCTATTGTCATTTCCATGGAAATAAATAGGAGGCATTATTTTCAGAGTGACATATGTAGTTCAGTCCTAAACTAACCTGCATTTAATTGCTGATCTACCCTCTCAACTGCTTCTGAAACTGCCAGTAAAGAAAACATTCCAAGCTTCCAAATCTTTAAAGGTAATGGCCTTAAGTTGCACCAGGGGAGATTCAGGCTGGATATGAGGAAAAAGTTCTTAGAAGGAGTGGTGAGGCATTGGCACAGGCTGCCCTGTGAGGTGGTGGAGTTACCGTCCCCGGAGGTGATCAAGAAACATGTGGATGTGGGACTGAGAGCCATGGTGAGGATGGCTTGGTGGTTGGACTAGGTGAACTTAGTGGTCTTTTCTTAATGATTCCATAATTCTGTGATCTCCAGCACTTAGCATGGAGCTGATCTTGCTGGGTGGCAATGGGCCCTCAGCAGTGCTGTGCATCAGGCTCTGGGCACAGTGCAGCCCATGGAAATGGGGAGGGATTGGGGGTTCTAGAGTCTCCCTTCTCTGGAGATACTCAAGACCCACCTGGACGCCTTCCTGTGTGACCTGGTGTAGGGAACCTGCTTTGGCAGGGGGGTTGGACTCGATGATCTCTGGAGGTCACTTCCAACCCCTATGATTCTGTGAAATCTCCACCAGGTCCCTGCTTCTGCCAGAGATCTGCCAGCAGCAAAGTAAGCACGACACTGTGAGAGCTCGCGTCCCATAGACTCTCGCTATTTCTTTAAGAGAAAGAGCAAAGCCTACAGCGAAGGCTGAAATCTGAAGGGGACGACGGTTGAGTCGCCCTGACTCCCGCTGCCCCCCGGCTCCACCTGCTGGGAGCTGCCCGCTGCGCGCTCGGAGGCAGCGCGGGGTGAGAGCTCTCACCGGCTGAGGATGTGTCAGCCGGGGACGTGAGAGCACCGGGAGCTGGAACAGCGCGGTGTCGAACCTCAAGCCCCGACAGTCGCTGCTCCCTCACTGGTACGACTCTGCTCCCTCCGGTGCAGCGTGGGGCGGAGGGGAAGACCTCTTCCCTGGCTCTCCTTGTGCTTAAAAGGCTCGCATAACTTTTGGAACGGGGGTTTGGATGACTGCCGGCACCGACTGCAGTTTCCCTCACGGCAGCCGGGACCCCGCTCCCTCAGCCCACGCTCCTCTCCCCTCGGCCCTGCGTCCCCCTGGCTTTTCTCTCCCGAAACGCGAGCTGGGCTCGGAGGAACTTCTCCGGGACGACGAGGAGGAGGCGGCAGGAGCGCACAGAGCCACGCTCCACGGAGGAGAGCCCTGAAAGGCACCGCGCCTTCACGGCACGCAGTGCCCAGCAGCAGCGGCTCAGTCACCTCGCCCCCACCTCGCCCCCACCTCTACCACCACCACCACCACCACCACGCGGCTGACGGGACTCCACGCTGCCACCCCCGCCTCCTCCGCGGGACCGCCCCCGCCCCGCCCGCTCGGCGTGGCCGCCCCGCCGGCATCAGGCGGCCGGGAGCCGCGGGGAGGCGGGCGTGGGGGAGGCGCTGCTGCCGCCGGGCTCTCTCCATCCGCCCCGCACCGACGTCGGCGCGAAGCCCTCCCGGCGCCCGGGGGGAGGGAGAGAGGGAGATCGCGTCGCGGGCGAGAGGGGGTGGATGCTCGCAGAGGTGCGGCTCCGCAGGAGGGTCTCGGCTCTGGGCTGAGCCGCAGCGGGACGCGGAGTGTCTGGGTGTCCGAGCTGCGAGGGCCGTCCGGGAGCCGGCAGCTGTGGAGCGAGCCGAGGGCGCCGGGAGAGCGGCCGCAGTAAGTGCCGGCAACTTCGCCGCTCCGTGTGGGCGAGGGGTGGAAGAGGGTCGGGCAGCGAGCCGGGAAGGGAAAGCAAGGCGAACAGTGAAAAGGGAGCGGGCTGAATGGGTCCGAGCTGGGGCTGCCGGCGTGGCGGCTGGGGGACACCTGAGTCCGCAGCAGCGCTCCCCGCTCTGCCCTGCACGGTGTCCGCGCTCCCTCCGTCCCGCAGGGCTCCCGCTGTGATGATAACGGTGTGAAAACGGCACTGGTCCGTCTCGGAGCGGTGCCGCTGGTGACGGTAGGTTGATGTATGAGGCTATTTACTCTGTGTGTCCAAGCACAATATAAACGCCTGCCAATTTTGTCTTCAAATTGCTGTATTGATTTCATTCTTGCGGGCTTCTTGACAAGGTTAAGGTAGTTGACAGTTCGTAAGGAAAAGGGAAAAACTTCTGGTTTATTCTGGTAACTGAATGTCGTTTGTAGCTGAAATGGTGCACTAAAAAATCATTCATAAAAAGAGCAAATGGGAAGATGCGATCCCCAGACCTCCAATAGGAAAACGTGATCCCTGGACCTTCTGCACTCAGTATTATCAATACCAGATGCCCTCCTGCCACACTGCTGTACCCACCTGAACCTCAGGGTAACACAGTATTCTCCCTGAGACTACATGCCTCGCCGTTACAGTAGTTACATAGTTGAGAATGAATGAAGTCAGCCATTGCGTTACTGCACGCTTTGTCTTTCCGCCAGCTCAGATTCAAACTGAGATCCTGCTCCTTTCCCCCGGTGCTGGCAGGGCAGTGTTTGGCAGGAGGCCCCATGCCTGCCCCCAGAAGGATCTCTGTGCTGCTTCTCTGCTCTCAGCAGCTGAGGTTGATGACGGAATTTAATTCACCACTCGTACAGTAATTGTGAATTAGGGAAATTAAATACAGGAGAGCAAGTGTTTCCTCTGAATATTTCCAGACAGCTGTCAGCCTTTACCATTAGGTAACCTTTGCTAAGTTGCCTTTGTGGTAACTTACATACAGTGGCTGACATGAAATTGTGCTGGATGAACTAAAACCTTCCTGACAGTGCCACTGTATGCTAACTGTGTAAATCTTGGGTAAATCATGTCACCTTACAGACCAACTCCTAGGGTAGGTTTAGCAATAGGTCTTTATCACTTGAAGAGTTGGTATTAGCCAACTTTGGCTAGAAATTCAAGTGATGGTGTTTAAATTTGACTCTCCACAGCAGCATTTTGAAATCATGGGTGATGGGCACAGGGATCTTAATGTTTAAAAATGGCTACACATAACAAGCTGTTTTGTACTTTCATGAAAAATAGGCCATTCAGACCTGCCTTACACTCATATCTTTATGGGCATTTTCATCAGAATGGTATATAAGCAAGTTAGACTGCTGCTTGCATATGTACTGTATTATAACAGGTATTCAGACAGTGTGGAGGCATAGCAAATTATGTTGCTTGTGACAAAGGCATTTACAAATAAACAGCTAATATTTGATTTACTATAGAATTATTGGCTATTAATAAGAGTTCTGTTATTATGGTCTAGTTCTCTATAGCTCATGAGCTTTAAGGAGAGGTGAAGGAACAGAAGCATCTTTTCTAAAAGCCTTCTTGAAATAGTACTGCATAAAATATGTGCAAGAATTAATTTATTAAGCTCACCAAATCCAGCTTAGCAAACCTTTTTCTTTCAGATCTACAAGGAGAAGGCTTTTGAAAACCTTTTGAAAAAACTGAGAATTTTCATTCAAAATGAAGGCGGTCTTGTGTAGAACGTTTTGCTTAAGTGCCTCCCTTCCAATCTACCTCCCGTATCAAAGTGGAATGGGACACTGCTGAAAGTTACCCAGTTAGTGTTGAATGTTAATTAAAAGCTGTTGTCTAACAAGCACTTGATACAACCAAATTCAAATCTTGTCATTTTAATAATGCCGTTGTGACCAAAATAGCTGCCAATAATTTCCATCAGTTTTGTGTAAGCAAACATGGAAGAAGGAAAAGCTTATCATGACTTAGAGCTCCTAAAAAGTCATTGCCCAGAAGAAAGACCGCTCTATATTTCCTTTTATAATGATGTATATAAATACGGGTTTTGGAAAAAATGAGCAACGAAATAATTGAGCTACACTTGCCTGGAAGCTGTGATAGCACGTGCCGTGAGATTTGGTTTTGCAAATGCTCATCTGTTCTACATATCAGTAAGCTCATTTTTGTTTATTTTTTTTCTGATAATTGGGGTTCAGATCCTAATTGCTGCCATTAGAGTCAATATTAAATCTTCTCTTAATGCTCATACTGGTCTCAACTGAGCCTTCCAGGAGCCATCCTGGTACATGCTGAGCACTTCCAATTCCTGCTGCTTGTGTCAGAGGGGCATCTGGGCAGAGAAAAATTCACTCCCTTCAGAAATTTGTGGTGTAGGTAACAGAGCCAGAGACACCTTGCTGAAGGCCCTGCTGCAGGTCTGGAACATCAGTACTGGCTGCTTAACAAGGGTACACTGAGCAGCCTTAACAGGATTGAGCATTCATGCTTTTGATGTAGGTACCCTCAAATGAGTGGCCGGTGCCTTAAGGTTAGGTGTTATTTCCCTCTGATCTTGCTTACTTCAGTCTTTAGCTCATTGTTTACTAGCAGTTGCCTTCCAACAAACTTGGAACATATTGTTTGTTTTGAGCCACTTTTCAATCACATTCCCACTTCCCGTTGGACACTGCTTTTGGTCACTTTACTTTGTAGGGAGTGGGTCTGACTTCCAGCAACATTTGTGCTCTGACTTTGTGTTCTCACACGAGCACAGGTTCTGGGAACAAGAGGCTGAGTCCTGGGAAGCAGAGCAGTGGTGGCTGTGGGGCAATGCTACTTCACAAGAGTCCTGCAATCTCTGTGTGGGGCTGTTTTGTCCAGACAATGTTGCTGCAATACAGATGCTGCAAGGAGCAGTTCTGATGCAGGGAAAGCCTCCCTATAAATCTCCTTATAGGGTAGCTCTCATTCCTCTGAATCAAGCAAAGCAACAGGGAAAGATGACATGGCTAAATAGCAGTGTTAATTTAAAAAGAGAAGCTTGAAGATCCATAGCAGGTGTTGTGTAGATGTTTTGTGCTGAAGCTTTTTGTTGTTGTTACTGTTACAGCTCCAGTCATGGTTTTTGATGGTAGAATTTGGCAGGTGGGAAGGATGGAAAGCCCATTCACAAGGCTGCCTAAAGTTGCCCCTCATACTGGGTAAAATTTGAACTGGATTGCCCATTAACAGCAGATATTCTGATTTCTCGTGCAGAGGTAGCTGATGCAGTATGCTGAGAGCAGTGAGTCTGGCCATACCTCAGTTCATGGACAGCACTGGTAACAATGCTGGGCTTGGTTTGATGCAGGCTTTTGCCTCATCAGTGAGCCCCTGAGCCACTCCTTGTGTTTCAGGGGATGCTTGGCTAAGGACTGGGTCACCAATGTGGCAGGGACTTACGACTCTCTGATGGAGAGTTCTATTTGACTGTCTCTGCTGACACTTATGGATGCAATACAGCCAAGGAAGAGAGAAAAGTTTTGAGATTCAGTCTTTAGTTGAAAGTGGAGTCATTTAGCAGAGGTGATAGGAAATAGCACTGCAGATATAAAGCACAAGAGCAATGCAGCCATAGATTTCTCCATGGTTCCCCAAATGCATTCAGAATGAACCCTGGGAGCCTACAGGGAGCAGCTCAGTGGGTCCAGGAAGAGACAGAAACTGCTGTTCTCACCTGTACATTACCAAAGAATGCTGTGAAAAGTAGAATTCATGCAAATGTATAATGTTCTTTGACATGATTTCACCACACGTGGTTTTTAACAGTACTTGTACGTTGTTTGGTAAAGGTGGTAACAAATGGAAGTTTATTTTAAAATATGCTTCTGGACCACAGCTTTTTGGTCATTTACATACTTTGGTTATACTTGTTAAAACACCTGGCACAGATTTGTCAGAACTGATGTTTTACACAACACTTTTAGTAGCATTTGTGGAAATATGCGTCCATTTCAGCTACATGTATTTACCTGTATTTATTATACATGTAGCACTGTGTAACAACTCATTTCCTGCATGGTCGTATCCAGCAATGCATAGAAACCATATCACTCTGGCCATGGCGTTTTATGAACGCCGTTTACTGTTACCAGAAGTCAGATGAATAATGCATTTGATAAGTTTTGCAATACGTTTGAATCCACTGTTTCACTAGGTTTTATTTATAGTAGCTCTAGCAGTACAGAAAAGATATGACGTATGCTTGTTGGCAGCTTTGACACGCTAACTTTAGTTTGTGATGTCTTCATTAGCTTGGACAGAATCACAAGTTAGAAAATTGCTGTTACTCAAAAGATTGCGTTTGAAATGCTTTTCTCCTCCTGAATGGCTTCTAAGTGCTGAGCTACCCCTTCACAATTGGAAAAACAGATTTTTATTCTCTTGTTTTGTCCTAGAAATTGGACACTTTTGCAGGGAATGCCAAGTGAGTTCACAGATGTATTTAGAGGTTGCTTGAGTCAAGATGAGTTGTCTTGTCATTAGAGTTGTTGTCTCACAGCACAACTAAGCTGACAATAAAAACACACCTTTGTTAAATACTATGAAATGCTTCTGAAAATACAGTGCTGCTTTTTGCAAAGATGTCAAGGCTCTACCATGAAGAATGTGCTGACATCTATTTGGAAGAAGAAAAGAAACAGAACTTCTATTTTAATTTTTTTATTAGTGGCTGGAGTGAGACTCCACGTTTGGCAGTTTCTCTTCAAATGCCACCTGAACTTTCTTTATGTGTATTTTTATGGAGAAATATTTCCCCAGTTTTTGGTGCTCGCATAACAAGAAGTGCTGTAATCCATGGCACTGCTGAGAGCTCAATAGAAAAAATGAGAAAGGTAATGAAAGACTGAATTACTTTGCAGGGTGAATTACCCACTTCAGTTTCTCTTGCACATGCTCCAGGATGAGATATCTTCTACGAGGCAGCATTCCAGCTGAGATGTATGCAGGTGGATGACTCCATTTCTGTTGGTTTCTCTCCTGCTGATATCAATAATGAGTGTTAACTGTTTAGACAAATGACAGATATTTCTGCAGTTATATTTGGTTGCTCTTGTTTGTATCTGGATCCTTTGTGTAGGATGTGTGTACTGGAGCAGCTATCTATATCCCCAAAGGGATTTTCCATTTGAAATTTGCTTCTGTTAAGAAGCAGTAGTAAATATACATCCATCTATGCTGTCTTCAGTACAGAACCTGTTTGGGTCTCACTTTCTGTTGCACAAGCTGGATTCAACTTTAGTTACCTGTGGCTGCTCCCTCACTAGGCTCTTCTTATACGCTGCTCTACCTTTTCATTACTGAAACTTGATGGTGTAATTTACTGTGCATCAGATAGCAAAATGATAGCATCTGCATTTGTGAGTATAGTTCCTCACAGAAGAACAAATGTCATCCCATAAAGTTAAATCAGTTGATATGTTAAGGACTGCCATGTCTCCTCTGTTGGAATACAATGAACAAAAGAGGCTTGGTGCTCTTCAGGTTGTCATGAGAGTCCTCCAAACTACTCTTAGAGCCTGAAATACCTGTGAATGTGAGAATTTCTAACTCTTAAACAAGCTGGATGTAATCTCTTCCAAAAAGAAATACTCAATGACAAGAGAGAGGATGCCTAGATGTTAGATGTTCACTACTTTGCCCGACTGCTTAGAAACTCATTTTTTCATTTTCATTTTCATTTTCTTTTTTTTTTTTTTCCTTTTATTTATTTTTTAAAATTTTTTAAAATTTGGCTTTGGTACTGACAAAGCTTCCCACCACTGCTGACTTTTGTCATGCAACTAAAAGCAAGAAGTTCTGTTCTCATTTTCTTTTGTCTGTTATCTTCTCTCCAAACAGTGCAAAGGTACAAGTGAAAGGAAAGGGTTCACTACTGCTATCTTCAGCTGTGCTGCTGGGGTGGAAACACTCTGAAGATGTAAGGGCAGGGATGCAGAAAGAAGCGAGTGAAGTAGATTAGAGAAAAAGAGGTGAAATACTGAAAAACAACAGAACAGAAAAAGTAAAGAAGGAAGGGTTTTACAGAAAAGAGAGAACACTCAGAAGAAAGTGACTGTAAATGATGCGTGCATCTGTGCATTTAGTGGTAGAGATGGTTTTCTGGAAATTGAAATTACGAAATGCCTAATAAATGAATATATGTCACTGTCTTCTATTTATATGTACAGCAATGGGAATTTTAATTTAATTAAATTAATGGGAAATTTAATTTTTTTTGCTCCAGTTCTTCATTTTACATACACATTCTATTGAAAAACAGCAAATCACTGATAAAGGTTTAACCACTTACACAATTTTTGTAGTGAAATACCAGATCTTAAATTTTTATTCTGTAACTCTTCCAGGAACTGTATTTCTAGCAAAGGAAAACAGCAAACAGGATTAGTGTGAAGCTGACTCGGGGCAGTTTAAGTCCGAGCAATATAGCGCATCTCCAGTAAATCCTGTAGCTTTGCGTCAGGCTGTTTAAGAACATTTGTTGAGAAATTGAGAGAGTTGCCCACAGACAGCTGATCACGTATTCCTGGCTGTGCAGAGATTGGCTGCTTGGAGCTTAGAATCTCTCTTAAGTCTTGGTCTTGAGAAATTCTCAGCGATGGAGGACAAGTGGGTGCGAGTAGACTTCCTTTAGTGTCCTGAGTGCCACTTCCCTCACTGCAGGCTACTCAACGGCTTGGCTTCTTTCAGCTCTTAAGCACTTTGTCTTACAAAAGGCTATTTTCCTCTGTGTTTGGATGCTGCCAAGTATATTTTTTTGAGTTGAAACAGCATCAAGTAATAAATAATAATCATTGTTAATACGTGTTTTTACAGATAAAACAACCCTAGTACTTTCTACTCCGCTGTTTTTTATCATATTTTGATAGTATGTGCTTCCTAAAGACTGGATTCAGTTCAGCACCAAAAAGAATACATGTATGTTTGATTTTATAAGTATTTAAACTCTTGCTCACTTTGACAATCAGATCTGCAGTGTTGAATGGAATGTGTTCATCCCATGAAATGCCTAATGTCATTGGAGGTCATCACTGGAAAACCTGTAGGTTGTCCCTGTATAACTCTATCTCCTCTGCCTCACTGTGTTTCACATAGCCCCATTCTCTTTTACCTAGCATCCAGAATAATTTGCCTCATGAGATCTATATCCAAACTAAAAACTTAAGATGTGCCCACTCCAGCATTTGTCATTGCTGTACTTCTTTGTACGGATGTAGTAATTACACAAATCTCAGTAATTTATACTAATCCATGGTGAAATATGTTGCTGTCTGCCTTTTACAAAGGAGCAAAAACCAGGGCTTCATGGCCTGTGGAGTGTGAGAAATTAGTACAATTAAGCCAGAAGTAGTTCTGTATGAACTGCACACAGAAAGGATTCTTTAGAACCCTGACTTCTTGCTAAAGGTATCTTCTTACCCTCACAAAATATTGGGACTGTGTTTTATTGGTACCAAAGCCTACCATTTCTCCACTTAATGTAAGTAGGTGGCAACATCTTGCCAGTATCTTTTTTATTATAATGCAAGTAATAAAAAATTTTAGTGCTGTATCACATCAAATAATATTGTTGATACAAGATTTATTGAAGTGATGAGTTGTAGTATTCATCTCAAGTAATTCCACATGGAGTTTAAAGTTAGTTATGCCAATTGCTTTGCAGTAGGCATTAAAGGTTCAGTTTCTTTCATGAAGTGTTTTCACTAAGTAGTATTAAAACACAGATGTATGTTCATAAGACAACTATATTTGTTCTGTATGCAATTATTATGCCCAGCTTTAGATGGTTCATAGGCAGAATCTGGAGAAAATTCTATATTCCTCCTGCAGAATAGAAGTGTACTTCTTCCAAGCCTCCAGAATGTTTCATATAGTGCTCAAGTTTAGTTTTTTTGTTTGTTTGTTTGTTTTTGTTTGTTTGTTTGTTTTGCTGAACCTCAGTCAAAGAATGAGAAAGATTCTGTTTCTCGTCTTCATTTATGATATTTATTAGGGAGAACTTTGCTGAAGCAAATTGAAGAAATGTTGATGGACAGTTGTGTGATTTGATGTATGTTGTATCAAAGAGAGAAGTTCTGTATTCAGAAAAAAAAAGCAGTAGGAAGGTCAAGTTAATGGAGGGCACTTGAGTGTCCTTCAGAATCATAAATGGCTGGAGTATAAGAGATGCAGAGTGGAGGAGAGGACACCTCAGTAATGGTGATTACACATGGATGACAATACGTAGGAGATCAACAACCGCTCATGTGCACAGTTCCAGAGAGAAGCATCAACCATATTAGAAGAGAAACATGCTATAGAGACACATACCCAGCAAACTGCCAGTGCACATGGAAGTGTCTTGCAAGCAAAAATGAAAACCAGGTGTTTGAGGAGGTAAGTGTTAAATACTGCGAAGTAATGTGAGGAGAACGAAGCCTTCAAAGCAAGCAGTTTAAGAATGTCTCTGAGAAAACCAGTCATCAGCAACATTGCTGCAAAAAGAGAGACCAATTGTGGTGAGACATGCAACGTTTTAGGTAAAATCAGAAGAAATAGCCATTAAAAAATATCAATACTGGGGTACAGTTTTGGGAACTGACTACAGAAAAAGCTGAACTTAGGGAACAAAACATAGCAAGACAAACAGGACACAAGAAAGACCAAGAGGGGAAGGATCTATGCACTCTATTGTAGGTACTTCTGCAGAATTAATGTTTGGATGTAAAGCTTGGCTATTTGTTACACTTAATAAAGATATTAAGGACAGTGAATACTGGAAAAGGATGTTGACTGGCAGGCCCGTAGGTTACTAAGTGTCCAAGTGTTTGAAGACAGCATGTCAATTGACTGCTGCAAAATCTATCTATAAGGCAGTACCAGAAGTGCATAATACAGAGTGATAGCGCTTATCTCTACTTTTAGCCCCATGGCAATTGAGACATTTATTAGAAAAATGAAGAAAATGTGGCAAAAGGAGTACTTGATGATGATAACAGGAAAGGAAAATGATAGGGTATCCTATGTATGCATACTTATAAAGGTCTTTAAGGCAATGAATCGGGAACAAATCGACACAAGAACAATCATGAAATGATACAGGAAGAAAACAACCCACTTATCCTAGATGACATCACTTCCAAGCCCTCTCTAACAAGCATTTTCATTATGCTAGATGCACGATTTGATAGTGGAAGGTCAGATAGGACAAGGAGGACAACTAATTAATGCCTTCCAACACTCTATCCAGAGGGCAGCATTTCAAAAATGCCTGCTGACATATCATCTGCACAAGATATTTCAAAGAGGAGCCTTGAAATAGTAGAATATCCTAATCTCTTGCCAGAGCAAATGCCACTAAAACTGATGGTGTTAATCACATGATGTTGGGTATATTTCTAAATCACAGTCAGATCCAAATCACTAGAGAGCAGATGGATGAGAATAGCTAAGCACTGAAACAGATTGCCTTGGGAGGCTGTGGAATTTCCATCCCTGGAGAGTTTTGAAACCAGCCTGGATGTAGACTTGAATAACCAGATCTGACTCTGAAGTTATCCCTGTTTTAAGCAGGGTGTTCTAGGCTATCTCCAGAGCTCCATTCCAGCCTAGTTTTTGTTGTTTTGTTTTGTTCACTTTTGTTTCTGTGGCTTAAGGAGATCAGGAAGATACTTTGGTCAGGAAAGAAGGCATCTAGGAATATCCTAAGAAAAAGGAAAAGGGCTGAGTGCAATAATCCTCCAGAGGAAGGGTAGCGTGGTCTCTGCTAAGCAGAAATGGTGTGATCTTTGTAAGAACTTGAAGAGGGAAGATATTATATTTTATGGGCCAATAATGACCCAGGATTTTTATTTTTTTATTATTATTATTTATTTATTTAAAAAATAAAAGATAAAAATATGGGCACCACTCTTCGGTTGACCAGGACTGCTGATATATTGATATTTGGTGGAATGCACTTTGGCAGTCATCTCTGCCAGCTCCCTCACTCATGGTTGAATCCTATCTGGTCCCACTAACTTGTGACAGTCCAGATAGAGTAGTAGGTCTTTGTTTCCACCTGATCATGGGGAGTTTATTCTGTTTCCCATAGTAGACTTCCAGGTCAGGGGTAAAGTACCCTGAAGATAATTGGTCAGACTTCTAAAAACATGATGAAAAGAAGCCATTGAGAACCTCAGCCTTTTCCTTTTTCCTCAGTGGTCACATTCGTGGCTGCAGCCACTAAAGGGTGAAGATTCTCTTTAGTCCTCCTCTTGTGTAATGGAAAATTGGTGGAACGTTTCAACATATACTGTCATGCCACCAACATCTGCCATTGTGGGCCAGTATAATAAAATAGAAGGCAGTACTTTTGGAACAGCCCCATTTTCCAAACTATCCTCTCGTTAAGTGAGCACAACTCTTCAACAAATGGCAAGGCAGAGGTGCTGCCACACAGACAGGAGGGATGCAGTACTTTAACAGAACTGTACAAGCTAATTTGCAGAAAGTCTTCTTCCAGGGCTTCTGGGGTAGGTAGTAGTAGAGTTTTCTGCAGGCAGGAGATGCACTTTAAAGCATGGCTTACAAGTATGATGCAAAATTCCTTCCCTCTGAAACAAGGCCTCTATCTCATTCACTTACAAATCTTATTTTCTGTCCTGCTTAGAGCCAATCTACTTGACTAGTAATTAAAATATATATATATATATTTGCATTTTTCTTTCCATAATATCTGCCACCCTTGGGCAGAACTCTTTTTCAGCAACTGGGAAACAATGAATGCATAATGGGCATTTCCATAAACAAGTCATAATAACTTAAATCACTGCCCAAAATGTATACTTGCAAATCAATGCCTATGTCGACTGGAGTAAGACCATCTGTCCTTTTATGCCTGGAAGTAGAATGGTAAAACACAATAAAAATGCATGAGGCAAGATTAATCTCCTCAGCACCTAATGAGGAGATGGGCTGGAGCATGGTGTTGCCAGCACAGATACTGTGAGGTGACCTCAGAAGCTGCGACCAAGGTGAGCCGGGTGCCAGCAGCCCTCTGCACTGCATGGCTGGGCAGGCATGTGGGGTGGGCATGTATCTGTGCCAGCTCTGAACTGGGTCACTCTGGTGCCTCTTGGGACTGTGAGCTGTGTTCCTACTGTAACACTGAGCCCATAATACTGCATCCTGTCTGGCACTGCTCTCAAACATGCATGGGTTTGATTCATATGGAGCTCTCTTTGTACTGTCAGTGAAATAAAGAGGAGTGATAAGTGACCATAATGAAAATGATCACAGCGCCTGATGTGAAGAATTGCAGGCTGCTTATGTGATTGAGGTCCCTTTGCATCAATCTGGTAGAGAGACTAGAAATGGTAGATATAAATACAACCTGTGTTTGCTTCAAAGCCTTTTATCTCTGCTAGAGAAGTATAATTGGTCCCAAGGGTAAATGAGAATGTGAAAGACCCACACTCTCCTCTGGAGGTTTGTATTTGATCGTGGAAACTTTATAAACCTATGCCAATTTTGCACTTTTGTTTCCTATTTTGCAATCTACAGTTGCAAGGAGTGTTCAGTAGAGTAAAGTTGTTTCCTGTCTGCCTAAAGAGCAAGGATGGAGCAATACCAGACAGAGGCATGGACTGAGGGATGGGTGGGTGGGGAGCAGCACAGTGGAAGGGACCTGGGGGGTGATGGTGAGAGCTGCTCAGCACAAGCCAGCAGTGTGCCTTGGCATCTTGGGATGCATTAAGCACAGCATAGGCAGTCAGTCAAATGAGGTGATTCTCCTGCTGTATATAGCATTGGTGCAGCTTCATCTTTGAGTACTTTGTGCAGTTCTGGGCTCCACAGCATAAAAAGGGTTTTAAGATCCTTGAAAGCATCCGGAGGATACACCATAACAGGCAACAAGGCTTGAAGGTATGGCCTGTGAAGGGAGGCTGAGGGCACCTGGGCTGTCCAGGCTGGTGGAGGGGAGGCAAGAGTGGCCCCAGTGCTTGCTGCAACTGTTTCAGACTGGACGTGAGGAAAAATGCCACTGGAACAGACTTTCTGGTGAGGCTGTTGATGCCCCAGGCCTGTCAGTGCTCAAGAGGCATTTGGACAGTGCCTTCAATACATGCTGTAAGTGGTTACCCTTAAGAAGTCAGGCAGTTGGACTCAATGATCTTTGAAGGTCTCTTCCAACTATCCAACTGTTCTATTCTATTCTAATAGTATTTTAAATAAAAAGCAAAAACAGTAGTAGAAACAGAAAAGTAGTTGCAGAACAAATAAATAAGAGGGCTGAAGCAGTCTCTCTCTCTCACACACACAAAAGGGAAACATAAACTCAGAGCAGAAACTATTTAAATGTGGGGTTTTTTGACCACCTAACAAGGAAGGCCTGAAGCACAGTCTGATTTTCCCCTAAAGCACGATATTAATCCCATTGTGTTTGCCTGTGCATGTCTCTGCATGTCTGCGCATGCGTTGCATCTTTTAATTGTTTGCATTGGGAAGCCTTGACATTGCTTAGTGCCTCTCAGCCTAAAGCAGATTGTTAGAAGCATCCTTCTCAGCAGGAATACAGGCACCAGAAGGGAAAGAGTTAAGGAGAGGATATGGAGGATAAACTCTCATGGAATATGGCTATTGCTGCTCCTACAAGAGAAAAAAGGGTGAATGCATGAGCTAGCAGAAAACCACAGGCTTTTGGGAAACTCTGAGCTTCAGGACAACAGAGAGCTATTAATGTATTTTTGCATTGTTAAAGAATGTTTCTGGAAAACGGGCTTTTTCAAGGTCCTCAGAGCTGATTTACCTCTCCAGTCTTTTACTGGAGGTGGATGAGCTGCCCAGTAGGTGGCATCCTTTTAACACAGTGTTAATCTTCCTCTTTTTTCTACTTTTTTTCTTAAAGGCTTTTTTTTTTTTTTTTTTTTTTTTTTCCTGCAGAATTTAAATTGATTTTCACAGAATCAGCACACACAGAAGTTATGTTAATTGAGGGCTTTAAGTCAAAACCCCCAAACTGAGAGTAAGCAAGCTGCCAAAAATCAGTATTTGGAAATCTGAATAAGAGAGACAATGTATTTTCCCTTAATGGTTTAGAGCAAGGTTCTGAGGAAATTAACAACAACATACATCTTCACAGCTCCTGTTAGAACCATTCTTGTGGTTTCTGACTTAAGATCTCTGGTCTAATTTAAGTACTCACTTTTGGAATATGACGATTAGGACATCCTGTTCACATTTGAGAAACAGGTGATAGAGAGTGTGACATCTTCCTCCTGCATTTAATTTACCTCTGTTACATCTTGTTCACTTTTGAAATGTCTCCTTTTTTTTTCTTTCTATAATGTTGATGTTGATAGCTGGGAAGGCAGATGCTGTTGCAAAACCATCTCTGCATATGCGTGTCAGCAAAGAGTTCTACACAGGAATGAAATCCCTGGAAAGGCATGTGCTGATAGCAGTGAGCACAGGACATGAGTGTCAGGTACCAGCTGTCCCTTCAACTAGCCAGAACTCCATCTGAGATCACACAGATGATTCACACACTGGCTGCAGGTGGACAACAAATTTGCTTAAAGCGTTGTGAATGTACAGTGAATCAGAATACTGAGTAGCCTGGGATGCCTCTGCTCTGCCTCAGAAAGGGTTTCTGGACATGTGTTCTTTACCTTGGACAGCCACCTCCTGGCCATCTTCCCCAGGAAAGAGAAGCTTTTTCTGGTGGAAGTGCTGAGAAGCAGAACCATGTTAAGTGAGTACACCTAAGGATTACGAGGATTATCTTCTAGCCAGGTGTGAACTGCAGCAGTCTTCCTGAGCCTGCAGAGCATTGCCATCCACTTGCTACCAACCATAGCTTTCTCAGGTTGTACCAAACAAATAAACTGAAATTTTATTTATTTATGACAGCTTCCAAGTGTGAGTGGCCATATGTGAACTGTGCTGACTTAGAAAATGTGTTACTGTTTGAAAGACGCTTGAAAAAGCTGTATGCCTGGGGTCAAAGGAAGAGACCCATAAACAAAGGCAGGCATCGATAGACTGAAAGAAGTGCCTAAAATGAGCAAGGTGCTGGAATAAAGCAGAAGGGCAGAATGTCTCCTTCATGCCAGCCTGCAGCTGAGTTTCAGTGCTTGTGCTGAGGAGGGAGAGGCCATAATGCAGCGCTGGGCACTGCTCTTGTGGCTGTCACATCAATATTGTCACAGCAGACAGACACATCTGCCTAGTCACTTGCTGACTGATGCTGCTTTAATGACTCATCTGTGTTGGTGTTCAGGCAGTGGGAGCCTGCTAACAAGGGCTGCCTGCAGTCCTAACCCAAGCTCTGCTTCAATTGCTTAGCAGACCAGCAGGCTTGTCAGCATGTCCATCATGGTTAGTGTGCAACTTGTTGTGCAGGGCTGAAATCTCACACATTTAGGCAGTCTGAAGACCAGTTCAAAGAATTAAACAGGTTTTGAAGCAGTTCAGTGCATTAGGACACGATGAACTCTATAGGAAAGCTTTATTCCTTTGCATACAGTCTGTTTAAATTACTGTTTTTCTGTGCTTTTCAAAGACCAAAGCAAAATGCTGTTCCTGTCCCAAAAGATTTATCAGTTGAGCCAAGAGAAAGATGTAGTCAGTGTTGATTGAAATAGAGCTAGTTAGGATGATAGGCAGTAGTTAATAGCAACCTATTCAGCAGTCCTACAAGTTTATTTGGAGTGCTTCTTTCTTGCCAGATGTTTTAGAAAATGTGATAAAGTTTAATTATATAGTTACAGAGTTAATTAAGAAATTATAGCAACCACCAAGTGAAATTAGAAACTGTAATCAGGAGGGAAAAGGGTTTTATAGAGCAGCTTTGAAAACAAGTGTGTGAGCAAAGTGAAGAGAGGAGAGGAGGAAAGAAGGCAGTAGAAGGAACTGAGTAGGCTTTTGACACAACATAGGCACTATGAATAGAGCAGAAGTAGCAGAAAGCTACTACTAGGTGCTAGCCAACATGACTGCTAAAGGAATCCCAGTATTAAGAGAAAATACAAAAGAAATCCAAAAGATGGATTGGAGCAAATACATGGAAATTTTTGAAGAAGAGTAATTTTGAAAAGGATCCAGAAATGAATCATGAGACAATGAAGTTAAAGGAGGACAGGGAGAATGGATATTCTTGGTCTTTATGATGTGTCACAGCAAAAAGTCTGTCTAGACAGCTGAACTGTGGAGAGCGAGCCTTTAAAGGGGTCGCAGCTGAATTGTGGAGAGTAAGCTCTGAAAGGGATTGTAGTAGATAGCTGCACTGGATAAATTGACAGAATAGACTTGCGTACGCAGTACTGACTTTCTGACTGTAATCCAGTATTTATTTTCTCTCTTTTATATTCTTTTTTCTTTTCTCTTCTGTGCTCGACTGTAATATTGTTTTTCAAATACAGCTGTATTTGGTGATCCCCTAGATAGACTTGTGGCTGTTGGATTACTGGACTGGTATTTTGTTACACAGTAGGTTACTGGTTTTGTTTCAAATTTGCTTTTTGTGTGTGTGTGTAAATGTTCCCCAATATACCTCATGCTTTATGTCCCTGAAAATATGGATTTTGTAAAATAATGCATGTGTATACAAGTGTAGTAGTATCAGCTTTATGATCTCTATTTACTCACATATCTTGCTTTTAAACTTAGAAACTTAGGTAACCTATATTCAGGAGGGGAGTAAACTCTTTGAAAGGGCTGATAATAGCAGGAAAAGGGGAAATGGTTTTAAGTTGAAAGAGGGAAGATTTAGGTTGGATGTTAGGGGGAAGTTCTTTACTAGGAGAGTGGTGAGGTCCTGGAACAGGCTGCCCAGGGAGGTTGCGGATGCCCCGTCCTTGGAGGTGTTCAAGACCAGGTTGGACGGGGCCCTGGGCAACCTGATCTAGTAAACATGGAAGTTTGGTGGCCCTGCCAGGCAGGGGGGTTGGAGCTTCATGATCCTTGAGGTCCCTTCTAACCTGGGTCATTCTGTGATTCATGCTGTGATTCTGTGAACATAAAGCACCTTTTAATTACATTATCCTGCTACAGAAAATGGTGTGGCTTGACCTGCAATTAGCAACTGCTGATGGTTCAGCTGTAAAGCAGAGTATGGTTCAGAGATGCAGATATTTACTTGAACTAGTGTACATTTGTTTTCATCATATGGAGCACTCCAGTCATTTAATAATTAAAACTGTCTAGACTTAATTAGGTATGTGATGACCTCTGTTTTTGACACGCTGTATCTGGTTTCTGCTTACATATCTGACTTGGTACTTGGTCATGCCCTGAGGATCTCATGGTCCTCCAGCTGGAATCTGCATTGCAACCAACTCAGAGTAGATCAGGCAAGTCCCTAGTAGCTCCTTAAGACTTCCAGAGTGTGTAATTGTCAGCAGAAATGAATGAGTTATTATTGGTTTACTGATCAGGAATTGTACAGTGTGTAAGTGAAGTAAGAACTGAGCAGCTCAGAATGCAGCCTCTCGTACTTTATGCCATGTTTGTCTATTAACTACATTCTCAACACTTATCTCTGCCTAGCAAATTGGGAACATACATGCAAAACACACTTAAAACTATTTCACCACAAACAAGCAGAGATAATGAGCTAATTTCTATGGAAATCTGTCCAATATTATTATTATTGCCTGCCTACTAACTGTTTTATAGAAATATTTGTCCAAATTTGATAGCTTCTCATTTATCAAAGAAGACTGAAGAAGCAATAGCATGAAAACACATAGGAGGTATTTGATTCATAAATAAAATTATCATTCTGGGATATAACTGATCTAACTTAAATGAGAAGGAAAATTGATGAAATCACTTCCAGTGTGTAGAATGTGTAAAAGAGCTATCAACTGTAAGGCCAGTCATCACACTACAGTGATTCATCAGTGTGAATCCGTTGATCTTACTGAAGGTGATCCCACTCTGTTCTGATGGAATACACAATTGATAACATCGTGCAAAATACTTTTGACTTTAAAAGGACAATTACCCCAAAAAACGCAACAAAAAACAGTAACTAAACAACAACAACAGATGAATGAAAGCAAAACCAATTCTTAATCTATTCCTATTTGAATTTGAACATAACCTTTCATTGTTTCTTGTGGTAAAGGCATGAATGAGAAATTTTGTTTACAATGTGGAGTAGGAGTCAAGCTCTGGACACTCAGAAAGGTAGTAATGAAAAAACAAATGGAGGGAGTCATGTATGCACTGCTGCAGTTTCCCTTTGGGCACTGTGCAGCCAAGTGTTTCTTTAACTTTTCTTACCAGCAGGAATGGACCTGCCAGTCATGTAAGCTGTGTTTCTGGTCAAGTCTGAGAAACAAGTTTGATGTGTCAGGTAGTGATTTTGTCAGATTTCATGGCTGCAAACCCAGTAATGGGTTCAAACTTGTTGAAATTGTTCTGGAAAGTCTGCAAAGAATACAGGAGTGTTGCAGGTGGCTCATCAGGTGGTAGTCTGTCCAGAATCAATACCGAACCAGTACTGCAGTGGCTGTTGGTCAGTAAATGTAGACAGAGGTAAAAAATGAGATTCTGATCATTTGACAATGGTAATTAAGTTTCTCTTTTAATTTTCATATGAGATTATGATGGTAACTCTCTTGTCTAAGAATAATTCCCAGCAAGGGAACATGCAAGAAAAACCTGCAAAATGTTTCATTTCTTCAGTGCCACCCTCTGATCCAGTCAAATGTTATCAGAAATCACGTTATAAAAACTGCAGAATCCATCTCCTGTAATTACATGGCACCTCTATATGTTCTTTCTCCAAACAGTTCCAATAAAATGTGAACTGCAGTCTTCTTTCTCTGCTGCCCTTGATCCTGCCATGTAACGTGAAATATTTCACATGCTTGAGTGCTCCCAGTTGAAATATATGCAAAAAAAAAACTTGCAACAGCAGTCTGTAAATTATGATGGGGTACTGCTGAGAAGTGTTAAAAGATTACACAGATGTATCTCAAAAACAGTGCATTGAAATTAAGGTGTTTTTTTTTCTATTTAAAGGTGTAAGGTGTAAAGTGCATTATATCCCTTTGAAATTAAAAGTTCCGTTCAAACTGCTATCTCATACTAACAGCTGGGGAAGAAATTTCTGCTATGTAACTATCATGGAACTCGCTATTTTTTGTCCTGTGCTCATAACAAAGTCCCAGTTTCAATACAACAGAATTAGAATATCAATTGCCTGCTTTTATCAGAGCACAATAAAGTGTTTAACCAAAGTGAAATTGATTGCATTGAATTGCAAATTTCAGTTGAAAATAAATCTAGATCACTATAGAGGAGTCAACATGCTCTTTAACTTCATTGTACAATAATATGAATTTGAAATATGACTGCATATTCTGCTAAAATGGGATTATATTATTAGCTCTGTGCATTGAGATTTATATTGTCTTAAGGTTGCTTCTTGAAACTTCTCTGGGTTATACTGTCATGGGTTTAGGCTGTGTCTTGTGTCTATCAGGGAGCAGACACAGCCTTTCCTTAATCTCTAGTTTCAGGTTTGTTGCATGGGAGCTACTTCACCAATGAACTTTACTACATTGCTAGTACACAAATAAACAAGTATAAGGAAGATGAAAGTTTCATTTTAATCTGACAGACTGTTCAGAGATCTGCAAAACAACATACTAACTCACCCTTCCAAGATGCTAGATCCTGCTCAGCACTGCACTCACCATGTGCCTTAGCCAGCTGAGTAATGGAGTCTGCTTGTATGATGGAAAGACAAATCTCACTGAAGGTATTTCTTGGGCCTCAAGTCGATCTTTCTCCAGGGTATGAAAAGAGAGTGCTGGCTGCCACCTGACTGACCTGTCTTGGAAGGAAAATGAATCATTTCAAAATAGTAATGGACTAGAATGACTTCTCTATTGTTCTCATTTGTAGCAGCCAGCAAGTAGTTTAAAACTTAGAGTATTAATAAAAATGATTTGTGGAAAAACATGGAGAGTAAATGTCAACATTTTTAGGGTTTGGAACTGAAGAAGTTGTCACTTCCAAACTATTACTAATATGAAAACTTTTCTGAATAATAGTAACACCAAAAGAACAGAAACAATCCTTCCTACCCAGTTCTTTGAAGATGCTTTGGCTTTTGCGCTTCTCAATTTGGCATCAGGAGTCATCTAAAAATACATCTCATGAACAGCGTAGCTAGCTTGACTCAGGAGATTTTTGGATGTTGTATACTTTTATAGGACTTCATAAAAGTCATTACATGAACTTAATAACTGTGTTTGCTAAATTAGTTGGGACTTACAGCCCTCTCTGTGGGACTGTTGGATATGATATGTGAAAGTAGTAGTTTCTTCAAAAATCCAAAGCCAGATGAGAGTGACAGAATCAGCAAATATCTCCAAATTGGAAGGACCCCACAATGATCATCAAATCCAACTCCTGGATCCACAAAGCACCACTTAAATTCCAAACCCAGCATCTGAGAGCATTGTTCAAATGCTCTTTAAACTCTGGCAACCAGGGGCCATGCCCACCACTATCTGGTGAAGAACGTTTTCCTACTATCTTGAAGTACCCTACCCTGACACAGCTCCATGCCATTCCCCTCAGGTCACTGGTTGGGTGCTGAGAAAGGCTCCTCAGGGCAGTGTCATGGCATTGAGCTGCTGCAATATCTGAATATATAAATGACAGAAAATAGCATAATATATAATGATACATAAATGAAACATTTGATGACCCCAAATTTGCATAACTTCCAGGCAAACTGTACTGTGAAGTGGTTTGGCTATCTCACAGTGACGGTATCTTTCAAAGGTTTCTGTCAATACACAATTTTAGTTATTGTAAAACATTGTGCTTCTTAGGTTATTTGACCACTATAATGAGTTTACTTTATGTTGAAATAAAGTACATACAACTTTAATGCTATTTGTTTTCTGTTTTTTCCAATTTAGGAAAGATCTGTATTATTCTTTGCTCATGCTAATGAAATCACAGCATTTGAAATTATTTCCAGCATATCAAATTAGTTAAGAGCTAATTAAAACCTAATTGCTATATCTGACTTGCTGAAAAACACAATTACACTTACAGACATCAAAAGTAAGGACAAGGAAATTAATTATAACCAAGTTGACTAATTTCATGATGGCAATGATACTTAGGCCAGTATTCAGTCAATTTCAGGTTGTTTTCACACTATTAAGCCTCAATCATTATTTTTTTTCACAGAACAAATTTTTAACACAATGACAATTAGCACAGATCTTCCCTTTCTGTGTATGATCTTCCTTTCTCTTCAGGTTTTCACAAACCTCATCTCTGGTTTCTGAAATCAGGGAGCCACATCTGTACTGTGCTCCAGGCTCAATGACCAGCTCTGATCCTCCTCAGCATCTTGTTTCTACACAAGCCCTGCTTTGGGGCCACAATATGAAGTGAGTCTTACTGCTGCTGATGAGACAGTCAGATGCAAAATCCTAGTGAAACTAACAGCTCAGTTTAGTCTCCAATAACTGTAGTTGAAATACTTATATAAAAAGAAACACCTTACTAAAGTGTACTAAGTAAAATCAGCCTTATTCTTACATCCAGAGAGCCCTACCAATGCCTTCACTGCTCACTAATGGCAATTACAAAAAGCATATGGTGTCCTTATATGTAGGACATATATTAAAAAAAAAGTATACAAGTCTCTGATTCTGCTCATGTTCACTTTTAAATTGTGAGCAGATTTTTTTTATCCTCTCTAGAAGCAAACTGAGTGCCACGCCTTTCACATTTCCTTCATTTTCTGCATCTCCTTGTATCCATGTGAGTGATGTGGTACCTTCACTGCCTGGGATGGCCCCCTTTGCAGCATGTGAGCTCTGTCCTATTGACAGCTGTGTGAGAGGAGGCTGCTACAGTCAGAATTACATGGCATCTGGACCTAGCTTGGAGCTGAGGAGATGGCAAAAGTTCCTGGAAAGTGTGTCCAGCTGGAGAAAGTTATTTAAGGTTGCACCAATACTTTCCTAACTGGTGTCCATATGGAGAATTGGGTGGTGTCCTCATGGAACAAGCTGTTCTTGTTTCCAGCTAAGTCACATTAAAGTCAGCTAAAAATACACTAGTTTCCCGGTATTAGTTCTTTCCATGTGATGTGGGGTAAAATAGGATTCTGAGGAGGAACAGAACTGATTTTTGAGACTGCAGCTGGGGTAAGGATGTGTCTATTGGCTTTCAGAAATGAAGGAAGGTGAGGTCTGTGAAGTCATGAATAGGAGGGAATTGTGTATTTCAGGTCTCAGATAGAAAGGAAGATTCTGCACAAATTCTGTATTTATTCAAATATGTTCTGGGAAAAAAAAAAAAAAAATACTGGGGTTTAGTAGCATGAAATCAGAAGCACCTATGTAGTTCACCTGATGAAAGGCCTTGTCCAGCCCCAGGCATCTGTTTCTCTGGTCCAACAGCTGTAGTCCAGCAGAGATGGTTCCCCTGCTCCATCTCAGATTTGAGCTCTGCTCTACTGTTCTGCCATCACCTCATCGCACCTTGATTCTGGCTTGTCAAGCTCATGCCCAGAAGACAAGTTGTGGGTATTTCTGATAGCTGCTTTGGGTGTTTGCTTGTAATTGAGTCTTAATTAATGAGGCGATTCACATCGAAACGTCAATTAGAAACAGCATGAGCATTGCTGGATCACTTGCAGTTATGTTCAAATGAAACACAGATGTACAAAAAGTACTTTTTAAATTTCATTTCAGTAAAATTTGTAGGAATTATAATTAGCCTCTTGAAGTGAGCCTTTCTGAAATCTTCTGTCAGTGTAATTTTGGAGCTCCCTGATTACATGCAAGGGATGACCGTTTCTTATCTGACAGAAGAAACAGAAGAAGCCTCTCTGTCTCTTGTTATAAAGGTGTCCTAAGGCTGATGTAGCTGGAAAGCTGAATCCTTGTGGTCCTTTGCTGGCCAGGAGCGCAAACCTAGTCAGAGGAGAAAGCTACAACCTGTTCAGGTTTGCAACAGATCCTTGTGGCGAAGGATGCTGGTGTAATTCTAACACTGCTGGCATTCTTCTGGATTAGAAAATCTTTTGCTATTCAAAACTGAAGGGATGTATGCAAACAGGTTGCCTTCCTTAAGAGCACGTGACTGAATTGTCCCTAATTGGAGTGTCTGTGTAACACAGTCTTTTCAGTCTGTCAAGCCTGCCTGTATGCTCTGTTCATGTGTCTGCCCATATGAACTGTTCCTCTTTACCCCAGGGACTCCTAATCTCCCAAAGTGGCTTATACTCACTTAACTCCATTCTCTCATCTTGTCTCTTCCCTTTATTCTTTAGTCTGTTAGCCCCATTATATTGCATCTGTACTGAATTATACTCTTCTGGTATAAAAAACATGGCTACATCCACATTCTTTGGTGATCTAATTACGCAGCAGACTCACACTGACTCCTCAGGATAAATTTTAATCAAAAATTTTAAAATATCCTTGGAACTTGTCAGTGGTTTGTTTTTGCAGCTGTAGAACCTGTGGCCCCTCACACTTGTAAAGACAGCTTTGGTGATCATTCTTACCAATAAAAAAGATCTTAGGGAGTAATGTATTTATGGAGACTGCTTTAACAAATGGATTTTGAGTGAACTGTTTTCTAGCAATGTTACTACAAAGTTACCTCATTTATACATTTCTTTATCCCATGTGGCATCAAAACACTTCAGCAAAATCATGTTTTTCCCTTGGAAGACATGAAGATGCATTCATGACCCATTGTCATTTTGAAATGCATCTAATATTTTTGGGGTAATTGCCCTTAGAGGACTTTGAAAGAATGGAATTAAGGTGCTTAGTTGGTATGCTGTAGTTCAACATGGCTTCAGTTTGACTCATCATCATTAGTAAATCACCCAGACTGCACATCCCACACTCCAGTGACTTCCTGATACAATAAAAAAATGACATGTTTGATTTGTAGTTACACAGTTCTGGCAATTAAATAGCTCTAAGCTCCAGAGCCTTTTGAAATGTGGCTACAACTCAGCCAAGGCTTCTGGGCACTGAGGCATCACTGCAAAGCTGCTAGCATAGCCTCCAGCTTACTTCTGGCCTTCTTGGATGTTCCCAGATGTATCTGGATGCCGTTTGGGAACTGCATGAAGCAGGAGTATGCACAGTAAGTGGCTGGGATGTGGAGACCCTGTTTTGAAAGAGAGCACGATTTAATAACATTTGCTGATTATTGTGCACCTTAGCACCCGGGTACTGTTTTGGATGTGTTTAATTTGCAGGTGTGAACATAATCTTGGTGTTTGAAACATGTTCATTCTGCTTTGTACTCATTCAGAAGTTTTGTTAATAATTTTCTATTTAAGTAGGCTGTATGTTTGAAGAGAACAACTTTAGTTATTGTTTTATGTGTATACATGTGTTGTGATTTAACCTGCTAGGTGGCTCAGCGCCACGCAGTCATTTGCTCACCCCTCCCCCTATTCTTCTTAGCAGGGTTGGGGAGAGAATCAGGGAGAAAAAGAAAAGAAAAAAAAAGTAGAATTCATGGGTTGAGATAAAACTATTTACTAAGATAGAGAAAAGGAAAGGATAACTGTTATGACTATGTATATATTAAGGAACAAATATAAATGATGATGCTTAAGCAATTGCTTACCACCCCCAGCCAATGCTCAACTTGCCCCTCAGTGAGTGGAATAGAGTGAGATGAACTTCTACTCCCTTCAGAACTCCTTCTCTATGATGTCACACAGTATGGAATATCCCTTTGGTCAGTCTAAGTCAGCTGTCCTAGTTCTGTGCCCTCCCTGCTCCTTGGGCACTTCACTGAGACTGGCCTTGGCTCTTTACAACACTGCTTAGAGCAATTAAAAACATCACTGCGCTACCAACTAAAACATAGCATCATACTGGACACTTTGAAGAAAACAATTCCGTCCCAGCTGAAACTAAGACAGTAGGTGAATCTATATTTCTAAGTACATCTTGCAAATATTAATCCAAACTGAAAGACAGCAACACCCCATGAAATACCACATTCTGCAACTCTAAATCAAGGACTACACTGGCAAAACTTTTATTGTGACCTATGAAAGGCAGAATCCTTTCCAGGAAGGACCTGGAATCCTTCACAGAAAATGTGTTTCCCTTATTGGAAATGCATTTAATCACTAAGGCAAAAACAGCAAGAAGGGCCCATTTCTCTGTTCCTTTCCCACACGGATATCTACCTTCAGGGACCATGATGAGATGGAGAGTAAAAGGTAGAAACCACACAAGGGGTCTGCCTGCCACTCCAGCTTCTCTTCTTCCTTCTCTTCCTAAGTATTCTCAACAGAGATGATCTCTGAATGCCAGAGACCTGGGAAACGGTACTTTTTCACTTCATCAAAAATGCATCTCTGGAAACATTTGTATTAAATGAGCTCCCACTCAGGTGCTCTGGAGGGCCTGACCCTGCCCTGGCAGATCAGGGCTCTGGGGGCAATCTGAGCAGCTGCCAGAGGTGTGGGGGGGATGTTTGTGAGGCAAATACTGATTTCAACCAGCAGCTGCTGGTGCAGCCAGACTGTTTCCTGTGGGAAGTGGCACGTACTGGTAGTGTCAAAATGAAATACTGAGTTTCCAGTTTGTGGGAAATTAAATTAAGAAAAAAAAAGAAATTGTTCTGGTTCAGGCTAAAACCAAACAACCCTCCCTGCTTCCCCCTCAACCTTTTTCACAAGTCAGAAGCCCTGCTGTGCAGCCAGCTTCACTCCACAAACAGATTGGAGTCTTCTGGGAGAATGCGTGTTACTCATTCTTGAATGGATATCTGATTTTGCAGTCCAGTGCAAGGCTGAAAACAGAAATCGGATTTTAAACAACTTATCCACTGTAATGGTGACCTTCTAAGTCAGCTGGTATTTCTGCATTAGACCAGCTCTTTCATCTTCACATACGATATTAAAACTCAGATGAGAAACTAATATAGAAATGATCAGAATTCATCCTGATCCTCTTCAGAAAACCAAATGAACATTTGAATGAGAAAGCTTTATGTCTATTCCTTGAATGTTTAGAATGCTAAAACATAATTCACCCTGTGTGTTCTAAATGTCACATTTAAGAATAATATCTAAATCACACAAAACCATATGATTTAAAACCATGTGGTGAAACTGCTTAAATTCACATCTGTGAAACTGTGGGAAAAATCACACTAGACACACAGATGATGAAGGGCTGCTTTCTTCTTGTGACAGGAAGAGCAATAATGTTTTTTAGAGAGAAATCATAAGTATGGGAAATTCTTCCTCAGATTGTACAGCATCTAAATAGGACCATCAGAGTTTCTCAAATCTCTTTCTGTCAAGTGTGAGTGCTCACTCTGTGCCAGCGGATAGAGGAGATTAGTTTTTACACTTGCTACTTGAGATTTGTCTTTAAACTTGAACTGCAACATTTGTGTTCTTGGCCTTGGTAATTCCTGGTTCAATACCTGATCTATTGGCCAGGGAGTGAGCTGATCTGTTGTTCCAGAGTGGGCTGAAGTCTTGCTGTACCAAAAAAGAGAGCGGTAATATAACAAAACTGAGTCTTATGTGCACTCATCTTTGCAGTTTCCTGATACATACCAGAGGCTTTTAAAAACAATATTCTTGATGTGATAATACCAGATGATTTTTTGTCACAGAATATAAAAATATAGCTTCTAAAGCAGAGTGCTAGGTTTGAGATGACAGCAGTGATGGCAGCGCTGTGTGCTACTTACTGTGCAATACATGAGCTTTTATGTAGTAATGAAAACCAAGGAGAATTATTTGTCTATGTAATGAATACAAGGAATAGTGGTCATTTATCTTGGAAACTTTTAGAAGATGCTGAATTAAAAAATAAAAATAAAAAGTTTTTATTTTTTAATTCAAGAAATAAGTCTTTTCCATTTTCAGGCACTTTCTCACTCCAGCTTAATAGAAAGATACGGCTGTTTTCTGGTTTTGTTTTGAAAGGCACTACTGAAGTAACTATTTTTGCAGAGAATTAGCAAATAAATTCTCCACATTTTCCTAGTACTGCTTGAGATACCTTTATGAAATGCCAGTGCAAACCTTGTTTCTGCCCATGAAGAAAAAATCCTATAAAAGCTGAAATGTCTTAGAGCTTTGAAACTGAAACCAAGGTTTGATCAGTCTTTAGGGATCATTCTTAGTCTACTGAAGCTCAGCTCTCACAGAACTCAGGCTTCGTGGATGATTCAGCATTCACTGATGTCAATGGAGAAAAGTCGATCCAAACTCTTGCATAGCAACCTAATGATATCAGAAGATGACAGGTGCTATATCTTGTGCGGATTTAATACAACAGCTGGTTAGAAAATGGAAATGGACTAATATCTGGTAAACAGCCTTTTAAAGTTGTTTTCATTTTGCAGCCACTTTTGTTAAGAGGCTTTTTTTTTTCTTTTTGTTTAGTGGAAAATATTTGGTAAATTGCTAAAACAATATGGAATTATCTCAGCAAAATGGTTCTAAAGCCATCATAGACCTACTTCTTGATAAATAACTTTAAAGAAGTGGATCCTAGAAGGACTACACATTTATTAAGAAAGCACAAAAAACGCTCTATGTATTTAATTTTAAATGCAAAACAGAAGATTCTTTAATGATATTATTGAAAAAAGTTATCCATTTTATATAAAAAATACAAACAGCTCTATCAAATAATGGGAATAAATCAATTAAAACACCAAAGCACTGCACTGGTGTGACTTTGGATCTCTATCTATCTCATCAAAGACATTCAGCTTGTTAATCTTAACCTTGATTGTAAGAGCTCATCTTGAACTCATGATAAAAGGACTAAGAGGAACAGGTATTCATTAGCAGTATTTTTATGCTTATGGAGCATAGGTCATTTCTAGTTGCCTTGGTGGAGAAGAGTTTACCTTGAACTCAAGTTTTCTGTGCTTATTTTGCTGGTAAAATATTATATTCATGAAAAGACATAAAACTCTTGGGATAACTCCACGTACATGTTACTCGGAAATTCTGCTGTAGTTCTTAGCACAATATATTTTTAGGATTACAGCTCTGGAGTGTTTATAATTGCAGCCTTAAGAGCTCAAAAGCTACTGCTAGTTATACTTTATAAGTATTAAGGGCAGGTTCTTCAGTGCATATTGAGGAAAATTGCTCAGTGGTTTCAATGGGACTTTAGCCTCATCAGTAAGCACTGCTAAGTCAGGCCCCTAGAGAGTGCCTCTTCATATATCAATTACAATTAATTCATCAAAGGAAAAAAACACACAGATTCAGTTTAGAACATCCAATCTCATCTCAAATCATTAGTTACCTAATCATGAAGGAAATTAAAATACTGTTAGAATTAATCATGTGTGACTCAGCAGTCCATAGGACCTTCAGCTTCAGACTGAGTTAAAACTTTGCATTAATGCAATATGCTAAACAAACACGACTGGGGACTTTGCTAGATCAGATCATCTTTTGTGCATAAGCTGTTGTGAGGTAAGTCTAATGTAACATTATTGATAAGGCATGATGAGGAGAAAGCATTTCTGATAAAGAACATAGTTATCTGAAGAAAACAAATGTTACCTAAGATTAAAATCCTGCATTTCCACTTGAGACCCTTGTTGACAGCAGAAGTGATGACAGCAGTTATTTGTCATACCAGTGCCATTACAAAAGTGATGGAGAAGCTGCCTCTGCTTTGCAAATGAACTTTGCTGATTTATTTTTTAAGTACAAGGTGATGTTTAACACAGGAGCCATATTATTAGGCACTGATCATGTTGCTTTGAGTCTGTAAAGCAGTGGTTGGTGGAGCCTTGCTCACACAGGGATCTGTTGGACTGCTTGTTCTTAAAAAAACCTTTTTCCACTTTCCAGAGCAACTTGACAAAGGCAAGGGTTGGTTTTCGTATGTAAACAGGACAAGAAGTCAGACAGATGGGAACTTTTATCTGCTGCTTTTTTTGTGCTTTTTTTTTTTTTTGTTTTCCCTTCACAGTAATTTTCCATGAACTTTCTGGAAGCCATAGAATCATAGAATCCTTAGATTTGGAAGGGATCTTTAAAGGTTATCTAATTCAACTGCCCTGCAATGAACAGGGGTGCACACCGCTAGATCAGATGCCCAGAGCCCTGTCCAGCCTGACCTTAAAAGTCTCCTGGGTCAGGGCATCCTCTACCTGTGCCACTGCCTCACCACCCTTTCTGTAAAAGATTTTTTCCTTATATTTAACCCAAGTCTTCCATCCCTTGGATCATTTGCATGGCTCTCCTCTGGAAACACTCCAACAGGTCTGCTCTACTCTACTGAGGACTCCATATGTGTATGCAGTACTCCAGATGAGGTCTCACCAGTACAGGGCAGATCACCTCACTCAACCTGCTGGCCATACTTCTTCAGTCAGTATCAATCCATTCATAAAACATATCACAGCTGTGTGAATGAACTGTTTTTGTTTAGTGATTGTATAGGCATGAGAGCAAGGTGCAGTGTTGCTGAACTGACTGTACTATTGGAGACTGTGCTCTGTGTAGTGTATTTGCAAGCTGACTGTAATGCTGTGCTGACTGTAATGCTGTGCTCTAAGTTTGACTTCAAACAAAAACAAAAAAACAAATAAATAAACAAACAAATCCTGATGTGATGTGGAGCTAGGAATGATGACTTCTGCAGTCTTTTTATTCCTGCTTAAGGTGTGCAGCAATGCAAGAGATTCTTGTGTCTAGCAAAGTGCATTTCCTTTGAATGAATTCAGCAGGTAATATTTCAGTTATATTTGACGTTCATATCACACTGAAGAGAATGAGATTTGTTTTCACCTTTGCTGCTGGATCTATTGGTTTTCTCTAAAGGAGAAGCAAGGGTGTGACATCATGCCTAAAATCAAAGTTTACTGCACAGTAGCTATGTTCAAAGATAATAAGAAAGAAATGTGCCTAGAATTTCTATTTACTAAAGCTGCTGCCTTGCGAGTTGCTGTTTGTTCTTTTGTGACAGCACTGTGGTTACAGTTCCATTGAATACACATAATTTATTTCTTAGGACAAACAAGATAATGAAGGTTTCATTTGAGTGTATGCTTTCTTAATTAATTACAATTCCTTCTGACTAGCTGGCTTTAATTTGTTTGATATCAGTAACAACAGAACATCATAGAACGTCCCACAGGTTTTTGTATGTTCTGTACTGTATCAGAAGCCTCTGATAATTTTCTTTTGAAAATTATGTGTAAGACACAGCAAACAGTAATGAAAATTGTGCCAAGAAGAGTGCAATTCTTTAGTATTTTGGACTGTGCTTAGAAAATGAGATGAGCACCTCACATAGATGTTTTGTCAGTCTGTTCAATACGTGCTCTGCAAAATAGCTGGATTAGTTGTGCCTTACATTTTTACAAGGAGACTGAAATTCAAATGTTCATGGCAATGAATTGCTTTGTTTGCTATCAGAAGCAGTTTAACTGATGAACCTGAAGAAGTCCTGGCCAAAAGACACATCAACAGCTGCTATCTGTACGTGCAAGTATCAAGAACATAAGACAAATGTTTTCAGTAGTGCTTTTTATCCCGAAATTCTATTCCTGTAAAATAGTCCAGCTATAAATAACACTGTTATTCAGAGATAACCTTCCTAGGAATCTCATGCAGTTTATAAGGTATTTTTTTAACAGAGAAATTCTTCCCCATATGTTATGAAGGAGACACACTACCAAGCTTCAAATCTATCATCTGTTTTTTTCCCTCCTGGGGTGAGAATGGGCTTACAGATCACTGGATCTGTATTGTACTCCTGGACAGTATTAGTTGGACTCCAGAGCCTTGTTCTGCAAAAGCTGGCCGCTGTATTTGACATAGATCAGAACAAATTGGAGGGAGAAGCAGAAACTGAGCTGAAATGTGTCTCTCCTCTCCTAGACTCTCAGAAATTTAGAGTCCTACTGATTTCTCACCTGGAAAGCAAAATGTATTAATCAGTGTCTGGACCGTTGTATCAGAGTGCAACAGGATATATTTCTCTCTTGTTTGCTTTGTTTGGTGACTGAGAAGCAGGTACCCAGACTTTGTTCCATTACCTGGGGGTTGTCATGTTCCCAGTTTCTGCAAAAGGAAGAAAGTGCAGGATTTGTCTCATCTTGATGCTAAGGAGAACATCACGCTTGAATCCCTTCTTACTTTCCTTTTCATTTTCTAAATCTGTTCTTATGAGATTGTGATTTTTATTGAAACTTTCCTTCCTTTCTAGTATACAATACTTTAGGAGTAAATAACTTTGAAATTATGAAACTCTGCAAGTATTAAGGATGCAACTGACCAAATGGCACATACAAAGACTTGTGTCAATCAGCAAAGATTCAGCAATCCAACTTTTAGTCATATCCAGGAAATGCCATCAGCTAAAATTCTCATTCTTATAGCTGTGTTGACTTTCATTAGCAGAATTTGTTTACTGTTCAGAGCTATGGGTTTCATTGCATCAGTGAAGTCAATAAGAATTTTCTCATTGTTTTGGAGGTTGATTGGTCCCCTTATTCCTACAGAAATACTGGCTGGTCCGAATCCTTTGCAGGAGTAACCTAAAAGCTATCAAGCCAGACAAAAGATTCCTGGTGACTGCAGTGGGCTTGAAATCAGACTTTAGCACTTGCAGCATAAAGCCAAGTAACTTTTACTTATGCCAGGAAACAGCTTACTAATGATAGAATTTAATTTGACAGTAGTTCAAACATTACTTGATCAAACACCCATGTTTTAGTGAACTTCCACTGCTGATGAGCTGAAAGGATATATTCTAGTTCTACAGCAAACACATTGCAGTATAGCTATTTTGTTTAAGAGACCAGAATGATGCATTAATTGCAAACTTGTAAGATCACTGAAACAAGTAATTTGTCCTTGGTGTTGTTAGTGAAAAGTAGTGAATTTCTCCCCCAGAAAATGTATGTTTGGAAAAATAGATCCATTCCCTGAAACAACTTGCTTTTAGAAAGATTTAGCATGAAACCTGAATTCCTCTAATGTTGCACTCCAGTGAATGCTGCAGGGCTTCTTGTATGAGCACATATTATCTCTGTGAGTAATGGCTGCAAAGCCCAAGCCATCTGGCAGTGCTTGACTTCCCTTTGGTTCTTACTGCTTTGGTTCCTTTATTGTGGCAGCTAAATGAGATATTATAATTAGGGACCCACCAACACTGTATTCATTTTTAGAGGTCAAGTTCTGGATACACTTTTCAGACAAATCTCCCAGTACTGTCTGTGGGAATGTTATTTATGTCAGGATTAAGGCCTGTATTTGGCTGTTAATTTCATGGCGCTATTTTGCACAGCCTGATAATAGGAAAGCTCATAAAATGAAGATGCACATAGCTCTATGACTAAACTCTGAAATGCATATGAAAATTGTTTTTCTTTTTATAATTACAGCTGGCATTTTGCTCCTTTCTGCCAACCCTCATTTTCCTTTATCCACATACTCTTTATTTCTTCCTGATACCGGCATGAAAATTGATTTGATCACTTCCCAGAAGGTTGTAGAAAAAAATCTCTTATAATTTATAGCTGGTCCTGACAGGACTGCTGAAGTGAGACAACTGATGTATATCCACATATCACTGATGACTTCCACTCTAGTTGATGTTTACAAAAGAGATAGGCGTGGATCTGTGTTTTCTTTCTGTACAAACAAACAGACAAGCACAGTCTTCTTTTAATGTCTTGTGAAGAAAAATGGTTACAGCTGTTTTTCCCACCAACTACATTTTGCAGCTGTAGGAATTATTAATTGCCGTGAAAAACCCCCTATTTTATCTTCGCTCATGACACACAACAAACTTGTTGCTCCATTTTCCATGTCTGCCACAGTGGGACAACTGCCACTCTTGTACTGATGTTTTTATCTATGTTAGCAAGTAATTTAGTATAACAGGAACAAACCAGTAGATCAGAGAGGTTGGTGCTTATGCTCAGCACAACTTCATGTTTTGGGATTCTTCATGTTTACGCATATTTTGGGATTTTGTTCCAGCCTAGGGTTACTCAAGTCCTTCGACCAAAACTTGTCCAACAACTTTTTGTAGACCTTTCCTTCCTTGACTGCAGGCCCATCTATGTGGCTTTGCACTCTGTCTCTTCACCTATCTTATTCTGGAAGGTGAATGACAATGGGACATAATTAATCAAGGCCTCACTGTTTCTCAGAGAGATGTTACACACTGAAGCACACTTCTTTCTGTTCCTGCCCATACAATTTCCAAATAACATTGTGATGTTTCCTGTTGATTCCCTCCTTACTCTTGTCAAAATTGGATTTGTTTCAAAACTATTCTATGGGTCTAAGCTGAAGTACTAATACGGATATGAACGGTAAGTCCCTAAAGTGCCTTTTTTTTTTTTCTTTTTTCTTTTAAGTTCTCCTGCACAGTCTTCAGTGTATTATCCTTTTCCCAGCTACTTTTATAGGCCCCCACTCTCAGTGCACAACCATCCCCCCCTCTTGTCACCCATTTTCTGTTTGTTCCTTTTTCTTATATTTGTCTTCCAGAGTAACAAAGCCATCCTGGTAGTTTCATTATTTTTCATCCTTCCTCAGTGCCTACCTCTGTCACAATAGTGTTCGGCCATACTCTCCAGGTGCTCTTCTTTGTTGAGCCATTTCCCCCCCCCCATCATCCTGCCCTCAGACCATGCCTGAATTCCATTGTGATTTCCAGCTTCATCTCTAGTGCTCAGGCACTTTTTTTTTTCTTTTTTTTTCCTGTGGGTTCTCTTAGGGAACACTTCAGATATAAATAGCTCCTATCAAGTACCCACTTGATGGTAAAGTACATCCTGTAGCTTCTGCATTCAGTCATTCGCAATTATTTGGTCTCATCTATGCAACCTTACCTGACATTATCTTTTCTTTACCACCTCCATTTTCTAAAGAAAGAAAACAAATATGAAACACATCTCTTTATTGCCCTCTCTTTAAAGGTTTCCTCTGTTCAGTGTGTGCTTGCTGGTTTAAACCTGTTGCATAGGACAGTCCAGTTCCTTCATTTAGACCAGACAATTAACAACTGGCTTGCTGTATCAAGCTGCATGACTTTTTTAATCTTTTACTCGTAAGGTTTGATTCTGCTTGTGCCACACAGCCCACAGAGCACCCTGCAGTCTAGATCTAGAGCACGCATCCTACAATCTGCAGCTGAACAAACCCTAAGGACTGTTATTTTTTTCACAACAAGCAGGTCTGCTGCAGACCTTTCACGTTGACACTGTTTTATTGGTTTCTACTGGTTACTGAGTTCTTGTGTAGATTTCATAGAGGCTGTATGAACTGACTCATTGCTGTTGTGGAGAAGCCATTTAGTATCGCTGGACCTGCTGCTTTTCTCAGAGGCAAGTAATACATATAGCGTCACAGTTAAGAAAATGATAACCTCGGACACAGTTCTGTTCATGTGTCCAATGATAGGCGTTCTCACTCTGGAATTCAGTAAAATACACTTAAACTGGTTTTATTGCCTAAATGTTATGATGTCTATCAGATTTTTATTTGGAAAAGACTTGTATTTTTATTCCCCAAATGCTGATTTTCAGGTGAAATAAATTGTACTACATCTACTAATATTAGTGGGTTTTATTACCTTAAAGATTTGCCAGAATTCTGAAGAACACATTTTTATGTTCTTTCAAACCACCCTTTAAGTATTTAAGTTTGAGAAATGGTGTTAGTGTTTTAAAATTCATGTTTGGTGGTATGGGAATATATCTCATTTTCTTCAGGAAAATGAGAAAATTAAGTCTTGTCTTTGGAGACTTCCTTAGCTGTAACGTGAGTATGATGATACTCACCCTTTAATAATGCATATAATTTATTTCAACATGACTGTAATGGCCGAGGTATCCAAACTGACTATTCGTAACGCATCTACTTAATTAGCAATTCCAGTCCTCTTTGTGAAAATGAACAATTCAGCTGAGTCTTGGAACAATGAGGTGATTCTAATTGAAACTTCATGACCCAAAGGAAACCAGAAGAAAACTAAATTATTTCAGTAAAGCTTGCACAATTATATGCTAAAATGTTAGCTTTAATGCAATCAGGAGTCATAAAACCTCGGAATTACAGCTTAGTTGAGGTTGGAGACCTCAGGAGACCTCTGGTCCAATATCTTACTTGTGGGAAGGTATGGTACAGCTAGATCAGACCAGGCTGCTCAATACTTCATTCAATCACATATAAAAACCTGCATGGATGGAGGCTGTATAACTTGCTCTGATGTTTGACAGCCCTTGTAGTGAAAAAGTTCTTTTTACATCCTGCCAGAAATACTGTTGTTTCAATTTATGTTCATTAACTTGTCCTTTCACCAAGTACCACTCCAAAGAACCTGGCTCCATCTTCTCATTAAATAGGAAAGTTCCTGTTTAGTTCCAACAAAACCTTCTGGAGGCTTTCAAGCCCCATGCCCTCAGCCTCTACTCCCACGTCAAGTGCTCTCACCCCTGTCCATCACAACGGCTCTTCACTGAGTTCACTTCAATACATTAACACCTTTTTAAAAGTTGGTAATCTAAAACCAGATGCAGTAATGCAGATTTGATCTAAAAAGTGCCAAGTAAGGAGTGATAATCACTTTCCTGGATTTGCTTAAAGCAGCCCATTGGCTGCCATCATTCCCAGAACACACTGCTGGCTCCTGTTTGGCTTGCTGTCTGCTAGGACACCCAAGGGTGTTGAATTGCAAAACGTTCCCTGCAGGCTGTTTCTCTGGCCTGGCCAGATCCCTCTGAATGTCATTGCATGTATCAGCTATGCCTCCTGGTTTGGTATCACCTGCAGATCTGGTAGATATGCACTGTCTCATCTATATTGGGTCACTGATACAGATGTTGACAGGTCCTGGGACAGAACCAAATGGCAGTCTGCTTGTTACAGGTGTGCAAGTGGGGCGAGACCCAGTGAGAGTGGACCAGACCATCCAAATACTGTTTGACCCATCTAACTCTCTTGTCATCCAGGCTATAAAGTCATAGTTTGGATGCTACAGTGTGGAAAACCTTGATAATGAAGTGATGCTCAAAATTAGGGCTACTTTCAGTCAGAGAACAGAGAATGTGCAGACAGGCATCACTTTTCAGCTGAGATCTGCAGCTGAGATGGTTTAATTATACACAGATGCCCATTCATATAATCATAGAATCACCAAGGTTGGAAAAGACCTACAAGATCATCCAGTCCAACATTCCACCTGTCATCAATAGTTCTCACTAAACTATGTCCCTCAACACAACATCTAAATGTGCAGCTACACAGAGTATGTGCTTGTAAACAACACCAAAGTCAAAGTCAGAACAAGTTTTCCAGCTCATAGTTCACTTTCCCTGTTTCTGTGTTTTCTCCTGTCACTGCATCTCTGTGGTCCTGAGCATGGAGATGCATTTACAGTTCTCAGCAAGTGATGTACCTCTAAGTTGTTTGTCCTCGTTGATAACAGAAAAGTTGACAAGATGCTGTGTATATGACAACACTTACTGGGAAAGAAATGATTAGGTAAGAGTTCAGACCATCTCCCACAGAACAGAATCCTGTATCAGATAGCTCTCTGGATACCATGAAATTAAAAAAAATGTTCACCTGTCTTCCCATCAGTTTTGTAGGTTACAGATTCTCATAACTCAAGGGACAAAAGATATGAATCGTGACTAAAATCTGAAGACTGGGTAAAGATGTAAGGTGCTAAGTCTTAAGCTAAAGCAAAAATTGTTTTGTAATAGTTTTGTGTGTTTGCAAACTAAGAAGTTCCATAAAATATTGTCAGTAAAAATAATATACACTGAACATTAGGACAGCAGATTGGTTTTGTTTATGCCATCCCTCCTAAGTATTGGATGAAATCGTGGCCAATAAATAATCACAGCTTCTGTATTTATGGACACAACTTGTAGTTTAACGTTACTGCAATTAATGATTTTTAAGCTTTGAGCTGTGGCTGTACAACACTGTTAAAAACTGCTATGCAACATCTCATTTGTGTGTCCTCCTGCCTACTTGTTCCTTGCCTTCTAAAACATTTACAGTTTTATGTCAGGAAGAATAATATTTTTCATTCTTTAGATTAATTGCAGAATGAAGAATGTCGTATTACTTCCCTCTATATTCTTGCAGTGTTAGACATTCCTTAATGCATGATGACTGGCATTTTTTGACATTAAATAAAATCTGCTTTCGTATACTAACTAGAAATAATGCTGAATTATGCACTTGGTTTATTTTAGCCTAGATATTTGTGTATAACCTGTGTACTTCTAAGGCATCCACACAGTTTATTAGCTTAATAGTTACTTGCTATCTCTGCAGACAGAGAATTATTTCCCAGTAAGATGTGATAGTTTAATCCCTGTCAGCCCTTCTGAATCATTTTCTTGCTCACCGTTCCTCAGGGTTGGAGGTGTTTCACCATCAGTATGGGATTCAAACTCTTTCCACCTGCGGGAACAAAAAATCACTGAATATTGTGGCATACTTTTGTCACTGTGAATTTTCGAAGCTCTTATTTTAGATACTTCTAAACATGCAGTCTTGTAAAGTAAAAGCAAACTAATAACACGCGTAAATACTCAATGAACAGTGGAATTGGTTCATTGCATTCAAGTTAATGATTTTGAGAGATGGAAACTTGTTATTGTGGTAGACTTCTAATGTCATTTATAAGCTGCTACTGCTGCTAAGGGACACTCACATTCTGTTGTATTCATCTGTTGTTCGTCAAACACAGAAAAGATAAACAAAAGATGGTATCATAGCAGTGCATTCAGCCATCACAAAGCTGCTCTGCTACCATTGTCATCACAATGTGAGACAGAATGACTGCACCACCACCACATGTAGGCTGCTGCTGGAGTCTTGCACAGCCATGCAGTCTTCTCCCACAGAATGATACAGAGCTGATGATGATGGTAATCAGGAAGGCCAGAGCTGCATCAGTCCTCTAGGCCAGCTCTCTATACAGAGCTCTGCTTTCATGGGATTCTCCGTCACATAGGGATACAAGTCCTCCCACTGTTTACCTTTTTCTTAGTGGACTTTAAGAACTGGTATTTTTTGGGTTTGTTTCTACTCAGGGGTGATCTGTGTTATCTTATTGTAAGGATATCTCTCTGCACTGTCAGACTTTTGTATAGAAGAGTGATCCATGAGAGTGTTGTGGGAAACTGTTAGAAAAGTCATATTCAAGACACCAGTTGCTGTCTCTACTGCTAGATAAGCTGCTAAGAGATTAGATTAGCTTGATATGATTTCTTCTTGACTTACACTGATTGTATCTTACCAGTGTATTTATTCTTAAATTGTTTGTCTAGTGTCGTAGTCATTTTGGATACTGAAGTTAGGCTGATTTGTGTAATCTTCTAAATGTTGTCATGTTTCATCTTTTTATGAATATGTCATCTTTTGTCCCCCTAGGGACATCAGCCCTGCCCGATAAATCATTGGGAGTTCAGTCTCCTCAGGCTCTCCATTTCTTCTCCTTTGTGCTTATGGCTTTTCTAGCCAGCACTGTGCTAACCATCTTATGGCAATTCTCAGGTGCCTCTCCTACTTCTAAACAGTCCCAGTGTACTTGAATAATGCACCAACTGGAAGGATGTTTGGCAAAACTCTTCATTCTGCCTCTACTTTTTTGGAGGAAATGAATATCCATTTATTCTTTTCTAACTCCTCCTCTCCTTTGATTTATATTGAAGTTGGCACAGGCCAGGATGCTGAGACCACTGGCTGTTAATGCTGGAGATCATCTTCCGCATACTGCACGGTCCCTCTCTGCTATCCTGTTTCTCTTGTGACATATTTCAGTTGTTTGATTGCGTGGACGGGTTTTCCTTTGTATGTTTTAACACTGCTAAATACTTAGTCTACAACTAAGTCTCCTGGATATTACAATAATGCAACTAATGCTTTATCTCAGAGGAGTTAAAGAATGAGCCTACAGGGTGAAAACAACATGCTTGGCTGATCTGGATAAATCCAGACCAATCTTCTAGCATTAGACTTTAGTTCTGCAAACCAATTAAATCAGTCATTATGTGACATTTTGAAGATTTTATGTAATTTACATTAAAATTGGCTCTTGAAAATGTTAAACTATTTCACTAAATATACTAATCTATGTTCCTGGGATTATTATTATTATCAGTATTTTTTATGGTGGTTCTCACTGTTAAGACACAAAAACTTTTTCATCCTATGCTAGATGTTAAAGATGGAATAAAAATGCTGAGTTGCACCATTCTAAGTAAAATGTTTTTTCTCCGTCTCTAAAAAAGCACAAACCCATCTCCCCAGAAAAAGGGAAATGAGAAATTTATCCAACTCAGCTGTATCTCCTCTAACAGTCAGCCAACTATGGAATGATGTTTCAATTAAGTTGTTTATAACTGTACATTACTCTAAATTCATTTATTTTGTGTTAAAAGCACAGGAAATCTATGATGGCAGCTTGAACAATTTCTGTTCTGCTGTGGAACAGCTTATTCTCTTTATGTTCTCTGCTTTCTCTTTATACAGCATCCCTTCTGCTTTTTAAACCTTATCTTCTGTTAGAAAGTTCTGCTTTTGAAATTCCTATTAATTCCCTAATAAGTTATTTCAGAGATTAAAAAGCCTATAATAAAACTGGTTTGGTTTGGTTTATGAAAAGATTATTATTCCTGTGATCCTAAGAAACAGTCAGATGAAATATCTTTGTAGGACTGTTTTAATCATTTTTGATGAAATGCTTTTCTATTATGAAAATTTTACTGCATCAGGATCAAAATACTTCATGGAAATGTGTTCTTTTGAAAGACTGAATTGGGAATCACCACACATGCCCAAGGTGTCAGTCACTCGCGTTCTGTAAATTTGTGCGGGTGTGTGAACAACAGCTCATCTGGATCAGCCAATCTACTACAAGTTTCCTGATTATCCTTTGTGAAATATAACTTTTCTCTGTATGGAAATTGTGAAGAATATTATTTGTGTAATTAAAAGGTACTCAGCTGAAACTGTCCTTAAAAGCTTAAATTTACTACCCAGATTTACATTTCAAAAGCAAATATTTTGCCAAAGTGTTCTGTTTGGTTTGTTTTCATCTGAGAAATAAGTTCTTTTTTATTTATATTTTTTTTCCTGGGAATAGAGAAACACAAATTACAGATTTAAAATTGCTATGTGTAGAGGAACTACAAATAGCATGCAAACTTGTTTCAGAATGAAAGTGGCATTGGTGACAAGCAATTTGAATGCGCTGTCATGGCAGTACTAAGAAGACTTCTTTCATTTTCCCCAGCAAATTAAAGAGAAAAAGAATAGAATGTCTATGACTCAATAGAGGGGAGAATTTCTCAAAAACTACAGAAGACAGTTATTTGCTGGATTTAGGACAGCGCTTTAATCTAAGTTCTATTTTCAGTCCAATATATGCTTTACATATGCTATTAACATTAGTCAGCTGCCCATGTTTGTTGTCCAAAGACTGAATCACTCCAGATCAGAAATGATTTCTGAAAAGCCCTGATCAGAGTTTTAATTCTTTGCATGGAAAGATGCGGGAATTTTCACTGTTGCTTCCCTGGTGGTGCCTGCCAGTAGATGGTAGCACACCATGGAAGGCACAAGGAAGGTCTTCCCAAATCTTCACTGAGCATCTTCAGAAGCTAACTGTTGCTTTGGTGCACGAAGCACATCTGTCTGGCAAATAAGGATTCCCAGTGATATAGAACCATGGGAGTAAAATGTATTCTTTTAAGGAAGTGATTAAGAATCAGTATAGGAACAGTGTTTTGAAAATGTGTTTGCTGCTGCTTCTCAATGCTAACTGATCTTGAGTTACAATTTAACCCAGATAAATCCTGCCTTGAATTGCAGAGCTCTGCCAGACATTCAGGAGTCTATGAGAGAGTGTGGAAGCTTGATTTGTGATTAGCATTACGAGTTGCCACTAGTTTAAAAGCTGGCATAAGTTAAACAAATAGGAATAATATTCATGTCTCATAGTTAAACAGGTATATTTAACTATGAAATGCACCTTGCATGCAGAAAGGAATGATAGTGAAGAGAGAGAGCTGAACAAAGCCTAAGTACTGCTGTGTGTGTGAATGTTAAATATTTCCTATTTCAAAATTAAGCCATACGTCATTTCCCCTGCTTATCTATTAATTGGTGCTTACAAGCCCTCACACTGCATGTTCAAGGGAAGATCTCTAGGATAAATGTAATGAGATAAGAATGTGAAGTGCACAGTAAACAATGCCAAGTTCAAAAACATGGGGTAATAGCCCAATTCCTGGCCAACAATCCTATTAAATTTGGCTCTAGCTGGTTTCAATTTAGAAAAGCAAAATGAAAATGCAGACCTAAAACTGTATCTCTGAAATTATTTCTGGCATTGTTAATTGCAATGAGGCTTTAGCACATGTTTATATTTAAATGGGCATTTATATCTTCTTGTGGATAAGATTCTCCTGAATGAGGCTATTAGTCAGAATGTACAGTAACTGGATTTGTGGTACCAGAATCCATAATCCTGATCCATATTTTAATGCAAGTTATACTGACTTAAAAATACTTAATCCTGGGGTGAGGGATGTCTGCGTGTGGGTTTTTGTGTGCAGCCAGTGAACTGCACATCTTCAGGGCACTGAGAAGAACTGAACTCGTCTTTTGTCTGTGAGAGTGGTTTGGCTGCCAGGACATGCAAATGACTAACAAGATCTGCTTCTACATTAAGTGTACTGATTACAGTGTTTGTCAACAAGGGGTTATATCTGTACCCATAGCCTTTGTCACACTTTGACGATCAGTCCATTTTGCCAAGCTGGTTTTTGCTGTAGCACAGACAATTTGAGTTAGTGATGCATGGGTAGATGCTAGCTTCAAAAAGGATATTCTTACTGAGCATAAAACCTGAGGTCTACTGCCTGTAATTGCAGGCTGGACTGGATGATTTTTCCCAACCTTGGTTTTTCTATGACACTGACATATAAGTTGAGAGTGTCCTGATCTCAGCTGAAACACTGTTTATAGAATGCTGATGTTTCAGTTGTTGTTAAGTAATGGCAGTATGCCCAGTGTCAGGCTATTGGCATCCTGGCCTAGGATTCTGACTTGCCAGAGATGTCATTTCTGTCATTTCCATCTCTTTAAATGGAACCCATTTCATAGCTCTTTAGTATGCTCTGTCAGCAACGCATAACTGATTGAAAAAGGGATTCTAGAGGAAGATGTGTCATATGATTCTTTGGATTTGTTTATAGTAAATACCTCTCTCATTCCTAGAATTATTGCTGTCATATTTAGTACTAAAATTACATGCTAAATGGTAGAGCAATGTATTTTTACAACATTCAAAAATAAATGAGTACCAGACTTACAATATATCAGTCTAAGTATTCTTTGCTGAAATATATCCCAGTGATTCTGTTCTTATGATATGCACTAGGAATGAATTCAGGCTTTGATTCTCCCGGGGATAGAATGGAGGTAATACCAGTGTATGGTGCAAGACAGATGTGTAGCTGAGGGCTTAATTGGATGCATACAGATAAAGATGTAGATTCTTGCTGTGCTACAAATTACAAGTATGAACTGAGACAAATCATTGTGAAATACCATTGACTTCACTGGGCTAAGTTATAAGGGCTAGTTCTAGAAAAAGAATTTAGTCATTTTAAGCATGAGCAGACAGTTACATTGCTTGTGTTTCACCTATTTGTGTCCACTCAGAAGGCACTCAACCCTCCTTTTCCCTTAAAACATCATCTTAACCTGCTGAGACATTCTCTTCCTTTTTGCAAGGGCGCTTACGAGCAGGGAGAAAGGCCTTAAGAAGCAGGATGTTTTCAAAACAAGAACCTAAGTGCCAAAAGCTGAGGCACAGATCAATAGCTGTTGAAAACAAAGCTTACTGTCATATTTTGCTAATGTGATCCTTCTCCACAGGTTCTCCCAAAGTTCACAGAAGTGTCAAAAGGAGGACAGTGTACTAAACAAATCTAATTTTAGTTCTTTTACCTCATTCTCCCATCTCCTCCAGTGCTCCTCTAGGGAGTAAGCTAAGTGATATTAGCTGGGACTTTTTTGGAAAGCAACCTCAAAGAAAAGGGTTGAAGGTCTGGCAGAAGGAAAGGTTTGTAATGCTGTTAGTGATTGTTTCTTAAGAATTTATTCTCTGGAGTAGGTGACTCACACTTTACACTGGTGGTAGTACTGGGGCAAGATATGAGTTCTAATTTTTGAGCTAACCTGAATTCATGACTGGGAGAAGGTTCTGTCTATTAGGGCATCACACACACGCTCAGGTACTGGTCTTCCTGTCTCTGTAATTATACACCCAGGCTTTGTGCCCTGCAGAGCCCATCAGGGAGGGCTTAGTCTGCCTATTACCCTTCTGCCTTTCTCTGAGGCTTTGGAGGGATGTACTTCTGTGTTAGATGTAGCAGAGGTATATAACAGATTCATTTTGGAAGTGCACCTCCCTGTTAAATCATTCATGAAGACTATGGTTTCTTTTCAGAATAAGATGTGCCACACTTCTTTTTTATATGCATATGTTGATTGCAAATTAGAGGAAGTTCTGTAAAATACTGTTAGCAACTTCAGCAGTTTTGTAGCTTGAAGCAACTCAACAAATGTCAAGACAAAAAATAACTATGCCTTTAATTCAGTGCATCTTCTGCATCCTTCAGGCCAGCTGAGGCATCATAGTAAATACAAAGGTGTTGTGGATAGCACTTTGTTTCAAACAGTGGTGAAATGATTCCACCGTGTATAATGATAAACAATGGGAACAAATAGAACCGTGTGCTACTATTAACTAAGTTGTGTTGTTACAGGCATCTGGTGGAATGTGAGCTGTGGTTGTCCTGTATATGGCACTCTCCAAAACAGGGTTCTACACCAGATTGTAACAGTTATTGTGGGAAGGCTGTTGTCCTAATTTTGAGGCCCCTGTATCATTACAGTAGTGGAAATGAATAACACAGTAGCACTCATATCCTGATCATATTCACATCACTTTCCTCCCTGAAGCAGAAGCAGTCATGAGCTAAATGTCTTTATCATTTGGACAGATAGCAAACTGGCAAATTAATAGAATGAGAAGCTATTTCCAGAAATAAAACAATTCATTTAATTTACGCTCTGTGATTATTTTTTCTAGTCTAGGAGCACACTCGGCTGGAGAAATCAGAAAGTGAAGCTGCAGTGTGAAGTCTGTTTTGGGGGATAAGGCAAAGTCTTTGTTTCATTTTCTTTTATTTTCAGATATTCAGAGGTTCTCTAAGGATTACTGGTTCATATTGTGTGTTCATCCAACTGTAAAATAAGAGCATTAAGGAAGCAAAGTAAGCCTTAGAGGCAGGCAAATATTTGAACCTCCTTCTTAGATCTGCTTTATCCACTGCCCACCTCTTCCTTGGGGAGGAATTACACAGCAGCCTTGGGAATCTGGGGCTGAGTGGGGTGGGCAGATGGACATAGTCATGGACTTGACATTATGCACAGGCCCAGAAATTAGAGAAGTCTCTGATTAATAATCAACAGTGCATGAAACACGCAAATGACTGATCATGCACAACAACATAACATCAGGTTTTCTGGAAACACTTAGGCCTTTTCTTCCTTATCCACTTTCCATTGAATTGCTAGTACTTATCATCCTCATATGACTAGTCCAACAAAAGCTTAATTATTCTGCACTGAAAGAAGACCAAAGTACTACATTGGTATTCATAGGGATATTCTAGACATGAATTTGCAAGAGCTTGTACTTCTTTTGGACCCCTTATTTCTCATATTTTCCCATTTTTATGTTTTGCATCTGGATTTGGCCATTAAAATTGATACCAACAAGCTAGCAGCAGATTAGCTTTGAGTTAGTGTACCTGACTGGCTTCATACAATGAAGATTAATTAAGTTTTTAATTCATTTTCTGAGTGCTACTAGCCAGTTGGAAAGAGTCAGTAATTAAATACTGATTAAATCAGAGATGATTTAGTCAGAGTAGTATATTACAAAAGTCATGTTTAAATAGCAAAGTAGCATTAGTATTAAACGTAGATATAGTTATAAAAAATCTGTGTTGTATATCTGTTATTAAATAAATTAGTAAATAATAGTGTGAATTGAATTGTGGTTTCAAATTTTCAGCTAGTATGTATTAGTGAGAAAGCACAGGAATTTACACCAGCAGAAAACATTGTTGATGATAGAGAGGATTAAAACCTTGTGAAAGGAGAAGTGAAAACATCTTTCTTCTTAATTAAGTTCACCAGTAGAAAAGATTCAAGTTAACAAAGCTATTAACCAGTGCTTGAAAGTATTTGCATTTATTATACGTAGTAAAATAAAAACAAAGACCACTGGCCACATCTTTTAGTTAAATTAAAGCCTACCGTTATTTCTCAAGGTTATAAAAAGAAAATCCGAGTTGTGATAAACACCTGCTGTGGGGGAACTATTCCGTTTCGCTTGTGCAGTCATTTGCGTTGTTTCTTTCAGGGAAATATGAATTAGTTTTGCTAAATTGATTTTTCTCTGGGAACTACATGAGAAATTGTTCAGATGAGTCAGAAAACACAGTTCAAATGCTGTAGCAAGAAGAAAATTAATTTCTGAATGGAGTCCAGGTTTAACCACTCAAATCAACTTTTAAAAGTAAGTTTAGGAGCTGAGGTGTTCAGAATATTTTTCTTACTATGTGGAACACTGGACTTTTGGAAGTATTCTAATTCTTTTGTAACCAAGAGGAAGTAACCTTTCTGAAAATGTTCTGTAACAAGGGAACATAGTCTGTGTACTGTGCGAACAAAATCATCAAAGAACGTCTCTGTGCTGATTCTGGCTGGTTCTAAATTGATGTAATCGGACTCTGCAGCTTTCTCTTTTTCTCTCTTAGCAGCTCCACACTCTTTCAGTTAAGAAAGGCACGTTAAATTTACAGGGAAAACAAAAAGAATAAAATCCCACAACCAAAAAAACCTCACAACCCTTATTTTTGCCATCTTGACAAATGTTCATGTCTGTAGTAGTAAACGTAGAAAAACATTTACAGATTTGAGGCCTTAAAATGCTCTTGGCTTAATTCTATTCAGGCTTTATGGATTCCTCTAATCTTCTGCTGAGATTTCCTTCACAACTGTGTGAAGACATTAGAATTTGTCCCTTGTCTTGCAGTCTTTGTCAGAATGGTTTAATCAAATCATTAGTAAAACAAACTAACTCTTCTGTCTGATTTTCCGTTTTTCCTGGTGGTCAAACCTGATGCCTGCTGCTCTTGGCCCTTGCTGATGTGTGTTGATGCAGTCAGGTCACGCAAGAACCTTAGCAGAGACTGTAGGCTTCACACCATTTCTCATCCCCTTGTAGAAAAGTACCACTCTTCTATTATAGTCTGTTCAACCAGCAAATACTGGTATTAGATACCACAACATATGTTCTCTTGTTTACTTCAAATAAATATACCCAGAGCTTGACTGAACTGGTGGCTCCTAGGAGAACACTTGACTGCTTCCTGAAATGCAATGGCTAGGACCCAAAAGGATGTTACTTTTCTCTGGAGCAGATCTGTCACATAGCCATGTTTGCCTTTCATTCTTTGCAACTTCTTGGCATAAAGTACATTTCTATATGGCAGAGGTTGGCCTTCAGTAAAAAAACAAAGACTAAGATGGAAGAATGTTAGGAAGGGCGTGCTAATTCTTGGTATGTTGGTTCAGCTTTACACGCTTATTAACAAGCAGAAAAAAGAATTGCTTTGTCTTATCTGGCTCCTGTAATTCTCCTGAGATGGAGCCAATTAGAGATGGAACTGTATTGCTGAGTTTATATGCTATAGGATTCTAATCTAATGTTTCACCTAATTAAATTATAGTGGGATAAAAGAAAAGCGCTGCTCCCTGGAGATACAGGAGGGTGCATGTTTCAAATATTCATGTATACAATGCACCACTGACTTCAAGACAAAGCTTGAAGTAACTGGGTAGAAGTTCTGATAAAATGTCTTCTACCAGGATATTCAAGCACCCTTTCCTTTGTCTGTGGTCAAATAATTGTCTCATCTCTCTTGTCATGAATACCACCGTGGTCCTCATTATAGCCAGCACATGAAAACCCTGATGCCAGTCTCAGTGAAAGACAGACATAGGTTTGAGTGAAGTAATTAGATACGCTTTCGAGTTAAGTCAGCAGCCTGTACAGAACAAATATTCTACAGATGGCAGAAGAAAGGCATTAACCGGAAGGCTTTGGACATTCTCCCAAGACATCTCCTGAGATATTACAGCAGGATCCCCTAAGGGACTTGATGAACATTCATTCATGGCCCCCAGGCATCTATGGAGAGAACTGGGAACGCAGAACCAGGTTTCGCTGAGGAATACTGAGTTCAGTGTTTTGGGGTGAGTTCCAGGTATAGGAGCCCAGCTCAGTGGCACAATACTGTTGGCTGAACTGGAGTCAGTTCTGAACGCTCCTCTGCTAGCAGAGGCACACAGTGTCCTGCTCTTCAGAGCCTTTCTCTGGCTGCATCATGTTCATACACAGATGTCTTCAGAGAACAGGCAGCTTTCCTCTGGGGGTTATGAGTAATATCTGAATAAAGATGGCATTCTCACAGCCCAAACTTCTGCCATTCTTCAGGCATATTTGGCATATTTGGACAAGCATCAGTTGAAAATATATAAACCCAGAATGTGAGGTTTCCCACACATTTTTGTTAGCATGTGGCATGCTGCTTATCTGTACACTTAGGAATCTATAGTTCTATCTGTGAGTCAGATTTTATAGTTACACAGGTATAGAGGTAGGCAGTGTTCCACAAATTAATACAATAGCACATAGATATGACAGCTTTATTCCAGTGCTCTTTTACCACAAGTTAGCAGCACACTCTTCTGCTCCTGATCTGATCTGATGGAGTGAAAAGAGCTGTTCACAGACCACTCAGATATTCACAGATGTCTCACAAGTGTACTTAAAAGGATGTGCTATACTCAACACCATGCACTTGCACCTGTCAGCCAGGATATGAAAGCAAATGTGAAAGCTGACAATATTTTTACGTACAACTATTTGCCCACTCACTGTGATGTGTTGTTCTGCTTTCTTAAATCTTCTTCATCTACAGCAAATAGACCTTGAAAACATTATTTTCATAAAAATATAGCATCCATAAAGGGCTGCCTACTCATGCAGGCTGGCTGCAGCAGGAGTTTCTTGTCCACAGCTTTTTTGTGGAGCATGGGGAAGGACCACGTGAATCTCAAGTAAAAATAGCACTATTAAAAGGTGATTTATGGCTCAGAAATTTATTATTATTATTATTATTATTATTATTATTTTATGTCTTGGTTTCCAAATTTCATGAAATATAATCAGAGAGTAATAGCTTTGCCCATTTTTTGTTTCACTAAGAGAAGTCTCAGTTGAAAACCAATGAGAGGCAAAACCAATTTATTTATTCAGATGTTTTCAACCAGTTTGAGTTCACTTTTACTGTTATCCTTTTCACTGGATCTGTTCTGATGGGACACTTCTTCAAGAATAGAACAGTATCAATGAAGAAGTTAATAAGAGATGATGATTTTTAAGAGTATGCCTGTCATACTTTTCAGTCCTTGAAAATTTGGACACCAGCAAGTTTCCAAAATTCAAAAGGCATGTTTCAAAAACAGGCACAACTGAAGCATGCATTTCTATAAGTAGTCCTCTCTGTCATTAATTATATTTTCAGTAGTTGCTAACAAACCTTTACAAATTCTACCTGCCCCATGAGAAGGATTTGAGTGTATGAGAACCAAACATCAATCGTGAAGTAAGTTCTGGCAGCAGCTCTGTCTTGAGTATGAAACCAATTTAGTAAATAATACTGCTCTTTTGTTGGACTTTGGATTCTACAGCAGCACCTTCTGAAGTATGCAGTGAGAGTAATTAACTGCAGTGTGAACCATGCCTAAACAGAGAACTAAGCTTTGTCCACATGTTGGTATAACAATTTCTACATGTTCCGGAAAAGCTAGTGCTCCCTGATGGAGCAGCTTTAGCTACCATTTCAACTACAGGAGAGAGTGGGGACATCCCAAATGGCCCCAAAAGAGCCTTGTAAATTGAAATCTGCAAGTTGTTTTCTGTACCAGCAGAGTATCCATCTGCACTTATCCAGAGGAATGAAAATATGCCTTTGAAGTTATCTTTGATCCCGTTGTTTTCACCTTTTTGCACATTTTGGTCTCCCTGAAAAATACAGCGCTATCATTGCCATTGTGCTCTGGTTTTTAGTGTTGCATATCCTACTGTGAACACTCATACATTGTAGCTGAAACTAGATAAATCAATGAAACATGAGGTTGAACGGTGTCGCAAAGCATGTAATGAATAATTGCAGTGCTTTGAATTTATCACTGTTAAACAGCAACATATAAGAATGTTGCAAGTCGTGCATTTCTTCATATGTATTTGAATTATCTGTAACATCTTAAAATAGTGTACCTTGAGAATTAATACTGAGAAATCTGGGCTGCTTATTAGAATTTCTTTCTACTGGCACTCATAAAAATGTAATCATAATGAAAATTGCTTCCAGTAGGAGCCTAATAGGCCAGGTGAAATGAATGACTAAAAGCTCTGTTCAAAACAGCTCAGAAAGGTATTGGAAATCTTTGATGGAAATCTGGCTTCAGTAAAGCGCCATCTTTTAGAGAAAATGGGCTTTTTTACTGTAACCAGCAAACAAATTATTGCTGGACCCTTTGACAGTAAAGTTTAATGATGCAATGCAATCATTTCTTTCATGTGTGATCTACAGTAAGCTTATTTGAGGGATTTAATCTTATAAAAGTGCATTAGAGTAAATTGCTATAATTTATTTGTGGTCTTCTGAATAACTGTGAGAATGTAAATATGTTTCTGGTCTGAGTCAGACTTAACCGATAATGGACCATTCTGTTATTTCTAAAGTTGCTTGGGGATTTTTAACAAAACATATTTTCTGCCTCATTATTTTGGTGGACAATGCCAATTTGTTGAAATAAAAACCCTTCAGAGCATAAGCATTCAAATAGTTTTCTTATACAGAAAAGTTTATCAGGTTCAGGATGGATCATTTACTAACAAACAGAAAAGTACTTGCTGGGACTAGGATTTGTGACATTGTAAGGGTACACTCAGACAGACAGGACAGGATGTCAGAAATAAATCACCTATGTCTCACCTTTCCTTGAAACTCTCACTGAGCCAAGTGAGAGAGATTGATTCTCATGATTGTAGGATGTAATTTTGTAGTAGGCTCAATGGGAGACCTCTATAGAAGGAATTAAATGGCACTGAAGCATTGTGATAAATGGATCTTTGTTGCCCTAATAGGGAAAATGTTTACAGCCTCATATGACTGCATCTCAAACCATACAGCTGACACAGTTGTTCGGACTAATCTCTTGGACTACGCCTTTGAGTAAACTCTATAGTTTACTCTAATAAACTCTAGTTCTATGTCTTCAGTTCTATTTGATTACGTGTACTGATATGGCATGTATTAAAGCACTCTGAAGTATCAAACAAGGACAGTGCCTGCACAGATGTTCCCAGCATCTCTGAGTAGATATTTTCTTGCAGTTTTAGCACAGACACAAGATCTTGTTCGTGTGACCAATGTAAAAATTCAGAGATAATGTAGAAATAGGCTTGTAAGGGAAATAATTTATATCACATAAAATAAACATTTTAAATAGGATGTGAGTGAATGATGCCTTACAAGTGCCTGTTTGTCTCAGCTGAATGGAAGGATGGATGCATAGCTTAGGTACAGACATCTCTGTGAGAAGTTACAGTGTTTCTAACATTCCCCTTTGAAAATTAAAAGAAAAAACATCCCAAAGGACTTGATTTTACAAGCATTGTTCAGAGAAGGGCATTTACTATTCCTGGCTCCATCCCTTATCTTTGGGTGTGTCCGCAGAGAGAAGGGAAGGGGACAGAACGTGCTCTAACAATATTTCTACAAGATCTGCCCAAACTTACTTCTACTTACCAGTAGGATAATGATGAAAGCACTCTCGCACTCTCACTTTGTTCACTTCAGTTTTAAATTGCTCAGTAATGTTACATTCCAGAAAATTACAGCTACAAGAAGAGAAGTATCACATTTCTTTAATTATTATTATTTTATATATATATAAAATAATATATATAAATATATATATATTTTGGGGGGGGGGTAGTGGTACAGTGTTCTACATTTCCTCAGAGGGAAATGGATATTTTCCCACCTGCACTTTTTGGTTAAGTATAAAGCAGCACAGTTCAGCTTTACCTATTTAGTTTCTATGGTAATTGGTATCAGTAGAAATGGAAACAACTTTCCATTTCTGGGAAGTTGTTTCATTGAAGAAGATTGTGCTTCTTCTAGTATCTGTTGGCTGTATGTAGATGTGAAGTACCACAGCAAAAGAAACACTGGCCAGATTCTACTGCCTTTGCCTGTGCTGAGATGATCTTCATGTCTTATATGGTGATGCTGAAATCGATGTGTATGCTTGAGAAGTAAAAGGCACTTTAGTTTGAGTCACTGTATCTCAATTCAGACTGCGGATCTGTTCTGTTATCTATTAATCATGTTCATTAGGCATGAGATTGACTGAATGCTTATCTCTGGATAAGGACAGTCACCGGTGTCTGACAGTAGAAGATTAGAAGCTTTGGCATGCAGCAGTGAACCAGGCTATGGTACCTGCCAGCCTCTTTTGTTTGCACTTGAGAAGAACTCTGTTGCAGCTCTGCCTGCAAGTGTTTTTTTCCATCTTGGCTAGGACAGTGCAGCTGGTCTCTGAAGTGCCATGTCCCTGGCTTCCACATTCAGCTCCTTGGAGAAGTAAGACTTCTGCTTGTGTCTGTACCAGCAGTACCAGCTTCTGTAGGCAGAGGTGTTGTACTACAGAGATAGCATTAAAAATGTAATCAAAATAAAGTGTTTTGAAAAGAAGGGATAGAATCTTAGTAGCATTAGGCAATTAATTTCTGTCCCAGAGGTTTTTGTTCCGCTCAGATAATGGTGCCCGCTGCAATAGCCAATGTCTAACACTAATTTGCATTTCACTGGTATTATACATTCATAGGCTATTCCATTTGCCAAGATTTTGCTTGCTATGAAACCAGTGCACTGACTTCTGGTGCCAATTGTATCTGTCTCCTGTGCTACACAATAATAAGGGATAGATAACATGAAGTCAGCATTATTTTACAATTGGGTTATTTCCCAGGAATTTGGCATGAAGAGAATTTAGGGTGAGTACATACTGTGGCTACGATATACTAACCAAGATGTAAATATTTAATATTTAAGCCAGTTTATTCTCTTGGCTGGGAAAATCCTCCAGTGTATAAAGAATGGATTATAACATGCTTAACATTTCAGGGAGAGTGAAGAAATTAGGCTATGAAACAGCAGTCCCCATGTAGAGGTCCATTTCAGGCATGTAATTAAGCCGCGAGGAAGATTTTTGGGAACTACTCATCATGTTTTCACTAATCTGGATGTGGTCTTCTTAGATATTGCTAGGGTTTAATTAAGGGATCAAGCATTCTAGATTGTGTGCATTAGTATTGCTGTTCTCTCCAGATTAAAACATGTATCTCTTCATGCAGTGCTAGTGCTGCCATGCAGAGGCTTAAATCTCGCTTGCCTAAGATAAAGGATGAGCATCTGTCCTGTTGTATTTCAGTTTGCCCATCTCCTGTGTCTCCAAGGCAAAGTTTTTTTGTGGGACTGTAAGACTGCTGCTTCTTTAAAACTTGAAGCATGGAGGGTTTTTTAAAAGGCTTTGTCCTTGAACTGTGATAGCTTCCAAACAGTGCGATTTGGCTGGACAGACTCACTGGCGGAAAATTGATTAAGCCATACCTGTGTATTGCACAAACCACTGAAGCAAGGTTTCTATTATGGTAGTTCATATTGGCCCGGATGTACAAAAAATAGTTTTCCAATAACTACATTTATAGATAATGTGATCTTAAGAGCTCAAACAGATGAAATAGAAAGAAAAGTTAGTGAGAAAGGGAATAAATTTGCTTAATGGTAAGAAATGAATGTGTTGCGTATCTCTTTTCACTTCTCTCTGATCTTCTGGAAGAAAATCCTTTACTTGCTCTGGGTTCTTGTGGGTGGGCACCTATAGTGGCCTCCCTGTGCTCACTGCCATGGGTTGTGCCTTTGCTCCTTTTGCACAGCTCTGTCCTGGGACTGTGTGATATGCTTTGAAGCACTTGTCATCTGTATCCATACAAACATGAAGCTATACATACAGACATGTGCAGTCTCCGCATATGGGTCTCGGTCTTCCCTACTGCATGGTGCAAAAAGAAAACAGAGGAGGAGGCAAATATTCTGTACGATGAAAAAGCTGGATTATCACTTTGTCTGTGAGGCTCTTTCTTCTTTGTATATGAAGCAAAATTGCTGACCTGGACCATTATTTTCTATGTGCAGCAGGAATGATTGCACATTAGAAACTAAGTCATTTTCATATACTCCACCCATAGGAAGCAAAGCAGTTTGTAGTGAAGATTCACAATTCAAAAGCTGCTGCACTAGTTCCATGTTGCATCTTGTGTGGTGGCGTCTGCAACTTTTCTGAACAGTAGATATTTCAGTGCAAGCGCTGGTTGCTGTTCTGCAGGAAAACCGTTAAATGTGGATGAAAGATCTGTAGAAAGTACTGGTTTTGCTCATTTTGCATCCAATAGGGTAGGAGTCTTGCTGACATCCATGCTTTGCACCACAACTTCTTCATGCAGCATGAATTTTTTTTAAGTTAATTGAAAAACTGACCCCAAAAAGTGAAAAGCAATATGTACAAAACAAAATTACAATGATAAATAGAGCAGAATTTTTTAATGGTGATTTCAGTACACTTTGATCTTTGTTATGCATTTCTTGTTAGAACTCATAACTGTCCTCCACTTTCCCCTTTCTTTCTGAGCAGGTTTCTTTGTAAATGTACAAAAAAATGGGCCAGAGAAGTGCCACCTTTCCCATCATCCTTTCCTCCTCAGTCAAAATCTATAGCTAGCACCATGCCCCACTATCACCCCTGTTCTGAAGCATCTTCTTGCTTTCCTTGGGCAGGGAGAACTGTGGAAATGTTAAGGCTGTTGAAATATGAGGGTGACACGTGATTTGCATTCTCAATCCCAGTCCTGCAAATTGCTCTCTTCTTTCCTTGTGACTGTAAGTAATGAAGGAGATATTGGTCTTGTTTTTGTATAAGAAATGAATTAACACCTCTCTATGTACCACAGAAAGCTGCAGTTCAGGTTTTTGCAGTATATTGGTGTGTGCTGGGAAAAGGAAGGTTTTCAAAGTTTTATCTTGTTTTAGTTCCCTGCACACTGAAAAAGAAATAAGGCTTATTTTTGTAGTATCAATAATCACATTAATTTTCGCAGTACTACCTCATCCCCATTGTAGATTTTCTTTTCAGTCTCAGAGCTGTTTGGGGATTTATTTATTTTTTTCCATTGTTTTGTACTGATTTATCATGAAGTCAGGCTTAAGTCATAAACTCAGCTGAGTTCTTAATTTTGACCTTGGTAGGTAAAAAGAAACAGCTTACTTTGGGGGGAGGATTAGAAATCAAAACTGTTCTTCTTGGTACAACACTGTCACAAACCACAGGCTTTCCTGGCTCTTCAGAATAAAGAAGATTATTTCTGTGTCTGACACCAAGTTTCGGCAAGCTGCCAATATATGGATTTGGCTTCTGAAAACCAATTTCAAGAAAAAACCTAATATCCGGATTCACGTAGACTGATCTGTCTGTATAAGAAAATTGTAAACCCAGAAATAGCTTCTGCCGTGATTTTAGCAAAATGAGGGAACTAAGCACTCTTTTGGCACTGGAACCTCTTTTGGTCCTTTAAGGAGCTTCAGCTTGTGCAAAGTGCAGAATAAGTTTGGAGGGGGAAAACAAACTTCTTGCAGCCCCATTTCCCAGTAAAAAGTCTGTACATAAGTTTTGTTAAAGTTTATAAGACCTCAGTAGAACTGAATGTTTATCTTCCTCCCGAGTCCTCATTATCAGCTGTGGTTTAAGCAAGGCACGGCTGGTTGTGTGAACAGTGTTGTGTACCTCAGCTTGGAAATACATATTACCAGGGAGAATGTTTTGGTAAGAAATCCATCATGTTTGCCTTTTGTCAGCTTTGCTCACTGTAGGAGACTGGCCTTTTCTTTGTAGTGTTCCTTTTCTCTGTCTGCTCCAAACTGCTCTTCATTGAAATCAATGCCAAATGTTCACTTTGTTAGAACGGTATCACTGCTTCTGAAGTAAAGCAAAAATTAAATTAAAAAAAACTACTGCTTACAACTTCAAAATTGATAGCGATTTAAAAGGCATTTCATTTCATTTACGTTTTACGGGCCAGGTGCTTATTGCTGCTTAATCAGCAGCATATAATTAATGACTGAGACCTGGAATGAAGTCCTGAAACAGCACACAGAAATAAATCTACTTCAAAATGATGTGACTATTGCAGACTGAGTTACTGCTATACACGCCTCCCAAAGACAGGGACTCTGGCAGTGCAGGACACCAGCCTGTACTTCATTATTTTTGCCATCAGCCTGAGGAGCTGGTTCTGTATGTGTTACCAGAAGTTCTGGAAGTGTCTGGGACCCATGGGAGAGCTCCAAGCATCTGTCTTTGTTTCATCATCTTCCATGATTTATACATCTGGATTATCCAGTGGGAGTTTGTTTTGTTATTTGGTTTCAACCCAGTCATTCTGATTAAGTGAAAATAGCTCTTTCTAAGGTTTCTCATTTATGTCTGAAAATCCTCTTCTTTCTTTCTCAGTTTGTCAACCAAAATCAGTGTAGAATACAAAGGTGGCAAGGCATCTTCACAGAGGTATAACTCTGTGTTTCCCTATCAGATGTTTGTAGAGGGGAAAAGAAAACAAGCTCTGTTGACTAGTGTTTCGTGGTGTACATTGCAGTGAACTATCAATCACACATTTAACTTAATGGTGCATCAAGGACATGATTCAGAATTTTGCATCTAGATCTCTGTGCTGCCTCATTTAGGAGATTTCTGGATAGAATGACAGGTAGGAATAACCATCTAGGTAGGCAGGAGGAAGGATAGCGCCTTCAGAATCAGGTTCTCCTTTCTGGCTTTGTGATCTAAAGATGAGGACAGAGAAGAAACATGGTGTGAAACAAATAATGGTCTGTCTATGCTGTGTGACTGTTAGAGGTGTGTGTCTACTCTGATGAAAATTACTGTGCACTGAGTAGGTTGAAGACTGAAACTTATTCAGGACTGGAGGCAACCATTTGCCAGGATCGGTGGTTGTAGACCTATGAAGTGTCATAACAGCTGATGTTAGAGACAAATGTATGTATGAATGATGAAAGAGAAGAGAAAAAAAGGAGAGAAAAGAGAGAGAGAAAGGAGGAAAAGAAGGAAAATGGAAGGAAAGAAAGAAAGAGCCTCTTGCTTCAATTTATGCGTATTTTGATCTGTTGTGGCGCTTACGGAGCCTGTTCATGATGAAGTGACACATGCTATTTATCTCATTCAATTAAAATTCCAATTAAAACATATTCTCCAGCTTTCCAAGTGCTCAAGTTACCTCTTATTTGTACCAAAGGAATCATGAAAGAGTTTTGTTTCAGTTAGTAGAGCTTCTTGCATTTAAATCAGTTTCCAGATTTATATCAGGGAACAGTCATGGTTCAGTGGACTCTACTGAAACATTGCCAGAAGACAGTTAAAAGCTTGAGCCACCACAGTAGTTGTTTATATCACATTTATATATTGTAGTGATAATTTTATTTTTTGATTGTTGCATGTTCTGTACATATCCACTGATTAGAAATCCCAATAAAACCTCCAGTTACCAATAGAAAACACTGAGCATTTGCTTCCTGCCTATACCTCTTTTCATTCCTTTCCTTCTATTCCAGCTACTAACCATTAGCTAGCTGCCACTTCAACTAGGAGACAAAAAACATCATGATTAACAAAACAAATACTAAAATCTTGATTGTGAAAGACTACTCCTCTGTTGAAAACCTTATTTGGCTCTCCACTACCTGACAAGATGGAATTTCATTCTGGTTGAGGAATCAACTGAAGGTTTTCTCAGGGATGTCATAGAAAAGTAGCTTTCAAGAGCTCTAGTAGACAATAGTTCTGGGCTGGAGACCATATACTAGGTTGGTTCCGCCAGATCATTGGTAAGTTGAGTTTTTATTATTATTCTTACGGCATGTAAATTTCACCATACTTTCTGTAGGTAGAAATTGGCCGGGCTGTTTGCTTGGAACTTGATAAAACTGAAGGAAACTGAACTATCATCTCTTCCGCAAAAAGTCCCATTGTTCCTAGTCAAATGTTATAGTATAGTCATTGCTGTCTGCCTGCAATCTTGTGGGCATTTGCCAATGAGATCACCAAAATTCCCATCTGGAAAGGATCTCATTCTGCAGTTGATTCTCTTAAAAATGGAGTCCATTGGATGCTCCCTTTTGCTACTTACATGGTCAGCAGCACAGTCTCCAGTGGGCAAGCACGCTGCATTTTAAATGGTACTTAAAGCTAAGCTTCCACATGGCTGTTACACTAAACAGGGATTGACTGTCATAGAGACAAAAATGTTTATGAGCACTGTTGAAATGCATTCTAAGCACAGAGCAGAGCAGAAATCTATATCAATAGCTCAGGGAGACTAGTCAAATTTTGTAGAAAAGCGTTAAGGATTTTGTAGACATGTAATACTGCTAGGTATATTTGCTGTTAAACTTCTGAGATAAATTCACATTGGTGTTTTACCAAGTCACTATGGCAAGCAACTAGCACAATATTCACTCACAACAAACTAAATTAATATAATGTTGAACAAGACTTTCTAGCCTTGTATGTGTTCTGTGCTGTTAGTACACACCTGAGGTATCAATATATTTAAAGGAAGTGGGAATGGCATCTTTTGGAAATAATCCATCTAGAAAAAGAGGTAAAGGATAATAGGAAAGTGCTAAGTTTAGTGACTGTGAGGTCTGAAAGAAGAGGTTTCAATACATAAAGCCGTGAAAAATCAAGTTCCGTTACTTGCTTATGTGAGTTGTTCTCTTACATATGAATAGTCAAGATGTTTTTGCACAACTGAATTACCAGCTTCTTGTGCAAGTCACTCTACAAAAAGATTGCTTTTGTAGATCCTTCCATTCCTTCCTTTCCAACAACCACCCATTCACTGTCAGATCCAAGCAACAGAGCTATGCAAACATCCTGCTCCTGAGCTCATTTGTTATTTTAAATACGTCTTTACCTTGTAGCTCTGTGAAACACCTGTTAAAATGGGATCAACCTATAAGACTGTGAAGATGGTATTATCTTGCACACAGTGAGTTAAGAAAGAAAAAAAAAAAAAAAAAAAAGAAATGAGTAGGATATTTTTCTCACAGTAAAGAAAAAACATTCAGATGCTGTTTGATGATCATGTATTTTGATCATGTATGCGTGATGTGTGAGCAATACCATGTGCAAGACAGCTCTTATGCTAGGAAACCAATAGGAGTTGGGCCTTTCACTACCTTAGTGATGGTGACTGTCTCAGTATGTTGCAGAAGATTCATTGTACAGCTTTAAATAGAAATATTCATATTGTTTGAGAAAAATACCCTATACATGCTTTTTGAGCTGGTGCTGTCTGAAAAATGTGCTCCATAGGAAGGTCAGGTGCTTCATCCGGATGAATACATGGCATTTAGAGAAAAGCTACAAGCTGCAGATCAACAAATAAAAGCCCAAACTCTGCACCACCAGCAGGCAAAATCAACACTGGAAGGAGGGCAAAAGACCCCAGGACACAAATTTTGCTGAGCCTATAAGAGCTAGGTTGTCCTAAACTCTTGCACCTTGAGATTTTGCCAGCCCTGTGGGAGCACACGCACAATGTGGATTCAGCAAGGCAGTTGGGATGTCAAGCAAGGACAGCCCTAGTTCTGCTGAATAGGCTGTGCTGACTTATTTCCAAAACTATTAGAAATCTTTTATGAATCTCAGTGCTTATCCAAATAGGCTTCCTTTTGGTCCCCTGTCTGCTATATGAAGTGCTGTCAATGTAATTTATGGAAGAGACTATCTATTATTTTTCCACATGAAGCTTTTGATCATGGATGGATATTTGGATATTTGAAGTTATTAACAGCACTGAGAAGCTAAGGTTTCAGGTCTTTTCACTCGTTGCCAGTGAAATAAATGCTAGCATTGGCAACCTATGGTTTTAACAGGAAAAATCTTGCTAAGAATTACAGAGTAATTCCAGGTTTTTATTTTTAAAAGCTTTACAAATAGGCTGCTATATTGTATGCATTTCTTTTCCTATTTTATTGTATAATTTGTAGTCAAGATTAGCTCTGCAGCTGAATTTGATAGGAAGATGTGGGAAAACCCTAAGCCTAGCTGTCAGAAGTATCCAAGTCTATAGGGTAAACTGAAGTATAGCCCCATAGCACCTACATGGGTCCCGGATGTGCTCAGAAATGCAAAACTGACTCCCTGTTTTTGGCTGACTCAAAATTTGGAGGCTAATCCTCATTAGTGACTTCAGCTGACATTTTGGATTTGCTTCTGAATTCCTTGCCTAGTGGAGCCAGAAGTTCATTTTAAGAGGTCCAGCAAAACAAATCCCTGCCCAACACAGGCTTTAGCCAAAGTGTATCAAGATTTTACCAAAAGGAAATGTTGGCATAAGGAAGCGTTCAGAGTTGGTTTTGGCAGCCTTAAAAAACACATTGTGTTGGAAGTGATCATAAATGGGACTTGACTGATTTGCCTGAGAATTGAAAGGGCCCCACAGGCTTTTGGCCTTACTGGTAGAGCAGGTACACTCTAGGCCAGATGTTGCTTTACCCAGTGTGTATTAGTTGTGGCTAACAAGCTGCTTCAGAGCCTCCTCTGCTCCCCACCAAAGCCCTAAGACAAAAGAAAACTGTGCATTATCAGTGTGATTAGAATCTCACATACAGAGTGCATGAAAGGAGAGCAAAGCCAGAAAATGAATTTGAAGTAATCAGAGTAATAGCAAGTGAGATGGTGACAATGCCAAGAGGCTAATGAAAAGATCTGCATTACTTGTAGCAAGTTCTGAGGAGCCATTTCTGCCAATATTGGAGAATTATTTCCAAGCTCTGCCATTTTCCTTTTAAAAGTGTGTAGGTTAGCTTCCCAGGGCTGTCCCAGAGCTCCACTTAACAATACTGTGGAAGAAGGAAAACCCTGGGCTGGCAGAAAAGCAGTCCTGCTGTCTCATGTTTGCCCTGCAGCTTCTGCTGAAGAATGAGAACCTTTGCTCTCTATTGGAGCCAGTGCTGAGTTTGCCTCAGCACAGTGGGCAGCAAGAGCACAGTGCACCCATTCCCTCATTTCTTTTCCTTGCTAATTGACAGAAGAAAAGAGAAACCATAAGGAAAACACTAATCTCACTGCAAGTGCCTGAAAAGACCCCTTCGGCTCTTTATTCTTACCCATGCATATGTGTCCACTATGAACACTGCCTGCATTGTTACCATGATTATAACTGAAAATAAGACTTTTCATATATGTTACTATGGAGTACTTCTCTGAATTTTAATTTCAGTGGCTAATAGCTACCTCTTGGCAAAGGAGCAGTCGATAGTAACTTATTATGTGCAAATTTCATTGTTAGACTTCTGTAACGCATGCATAATGCCATAGTGAACAATGTGCAAGTTTTGCCCTAATTGAAATGAGTGCTAATATTCAGTCTAATCCTGTGCTGTAATTCCTGACAGGAGCAACACAGTAATCAAGCACTACAGCTGTAATATTTGATTATTCTGTAGTAACTAATTGAGATTGTATTATTATTTTTGTACTGACATACACATTTCTTTATATCTGCATAATTAATTACAGCTTTGCATCTTCATCTGTCACATCGGATGTAAAAACAGTGTAAAAGGTAATAACAACTTCAGTTCCCTTCCATTTATTGCAGTTTACATTTGTAACAGAAAACTCAGCACTCCATTAGGTGTTATACTTTAAGAGCACAACTAAGGCAAGATTTACCACCAGTGGTAATCACTCTCAAGAAGACCAGCTGTTGTATCTGTGAAAGCTGGCTGAGAGCTCAGACACACACAGCTTTCTTCAGAGACTGTCACAGGATGGCTTGCAGGCTCTAAAGCTTCTTTGTTTCTACTGGCTCATTTAGGAGCCCTGTTAGGTCCAGCCCTTTGAGATGAGTGTAATATCTTCTGACTTCAAATCTTAATTAGGATTTCTATTCATTATTAGCAGAGCTGCTATAAAATGAGAGCCAGACTTGAGGGAGGAAAAAAAAAAAAAGACTCATTTTTGTCGGAGTAGAAGTGAAACCTACATCCTACATCCAGCTCTAGCATAGGCTGTTCGGCTGCCAGGTGGGGACAAAATGCTCTAAATGTGAGTCATGTGCATTTGATTTATAGCAATCCACTCACATGATTTTTCACACTTTATGTGATTTATATAAAAGCAGTGACATAATAAAAAAGTACAATATTTTTCCTTGTTACTTTGCCCATCCCATAAAATATTCACTTACTTCAAATAATCTAAAGGAATGCATGGTTACAAAAAAAAAAAAAAAAAGGACCAGTGGGAGTTTGCCTGGGGAAGGACTGAATGGAAAACTGAGAAGGAATTGGCCATGAGGAAATATCAAATAACGGTTTTTCTTTCCAATTAATGATCCAGCTGAAGGAAAACTTTTAACAAAATTTTCAATATATGGAGTCAAAAAAGTATTGATCCCAGAGGGAAGAATATCACATATGTGGTTGAATTCATCTAAATAAATAAAGATTCTGCCAATGTCATGCAAGAAAAAAATTGGGAAATGGAAAAAGAAACACCCATAAGTTCAACTCTTAGCATCCAGTTTTCCTTGCTTCTCTTTAACTCCTTATGCATGCATCCCAAGTGGCATCCCACTGCCTTGACATTATGTTCTTGTTCCACTGAATTTGTTAACCTCCAGAAGTGCTTTAGATACTCCCATTAATACTTTTGAGTTGGAATATGTTATATTTTACAGCTTTCCAGAATACATTTAAAATGACAACATCCAATCTTTGAGTGTATTGCAGACCTTGGGTACCAACTCCATTTAAGTATTTTACTAGTCCCCTCCTGAAATTTTATTTGTTTCCACTTTATTTTAAGCCTCCTAAGAACTCTTGGTCAACAACGAGAGAGAGATGAGGGGTGGCTTCCTAAGAACTAAAAACATATTTTCTTGGCTACTGGTTTATGATGGAAATCACCTCCTTTTGCATTAGCGATTGGAGGATGAAGAAGCATTGTATATGATTAACATTCAAACCATGTTTCTTGTGTTACATTTCTTTCAAAATATAGTTATTTGTCATTTAGTCATAGGATAGGTATCTTCCACTTTCTCTTTAGTGTATAGGATCACCTTGATCACCCATATGTATCTTGTGTTGGCTTTTCAAAACTTGTGATTATTCTAAGACAAAATTCAGCCAAGACAGCAGCTATTTTCTCTTTTTATTTTTCTATTTTTGTTCAGTTTATTGGCAAGGATTTGGTTAAAGGCAAATCTAGAGTTAAATAGCCTGTTCTTGTCGACTGGGTTTCAGTAGGAAAATGAAACTTTAAGTATTGCAGCTCCCATGCAATACAGATGAATCAATACAATATATTTATTTGGTCACTTGATCTGTGTAGGTCTGAAATTGCCTATTTGCCATAGCTAATAGTTTCCGTTTGTTAACACAGTACCCACTCAGCTCTACAGATGCAGTTCACTCTCTCTGCCAGGAAGGATAATAGAAATTAATAGTGATCTCCTAGAGTAACAGCTGGGTAATCATCAAGCAGATGGGCATTTGGTTCCCTGATAGTGAAATTATCTCCAAGACTACTAAAAGGAATGAGGGAAGACCCAACAAATTATGTAGATGCCTGCAAATATTATGTTGCAATGCCTTTTGGTGCCCAACACCGAAAATTGAGAATTTGGAACCTGTATTTCTCAGAAGGTTTTCATATGAAAACTTCAGGATGATCAGACAAAAGTTCAGACACAGCTCAAAGAGCTGTGTAAAAGTAACCAGTACATCTTCTGCCTTGCCTTACCATCCCGGATGTTTGACTAGAGGCTGTAAGGAGGTACATTTCTCCACCTGATACTGGTGATCACCAGCTTTCTGGCATAGGAAGCACTGAATAGAGCTCACCTTTTCCCTCAGAAATATGGCTGTGAGAAGATGGTGGTTCCAGTTAATCTACTGGCAGACCATTGTAGGCTAATAGTTAGAGCATGTGCTTAGGAAATAAGAGGGACTGGCTCTGTTTCCTTCTCACAGCTGAGATCACAACCATGGCATTTCTTTTGCCTAAATGGGCTGTTATTTCTGTGCTGCAGTGCTGGTCTGCACAGGACCTGGGATTATAGTAATGTGACTGCAGAGCTGACTCCTAGCCCAAAGCAGTATACTAAATTATGAAAGCAGAGGTAAAATGTCCAGATTGGAATGAGAAAATAATTTTAATACTTTCCCCCAGACGTGTTTGGCAAAACAAATGCAAGCTGGAAACTATGTGAAGGCACATGGATAACAAAGAGGTGACTGGTGATAGCCAGCGTGGCTTCACTGAGGGCAAATCATGTCTGGCAAATTTAACAATCTTCTATGATGGGGTAACATCACTGGTGGATAAGGGAAGAGAAACTGTTGTCATCTACTTGGACCTGTGCAAAGCATTTGATACTGTCCCACACAGCATCCTTCTTTCTAGATTGGAGAGACCTAGATCAAATAGGTGGACCACCTAAAGAATTGGCTGATCAGTTGCATTCAGAGAGTTACAGTCAACTGCTCAGTGTCCATGTGGAGGCTGGTGATGAGTAATGTCCCCTAGGAGTCAGTGATTTAATAACTTTTGTCAGTAACAAGGACAGTGAAACATCAGCAGGTTTGCAGATGACACCAAGCTGTGGTGCATTCATCGCTCAGGAGGAAAGGGATGCCATCGAGCGACACCTGGATAGGCTTGAGGGGTGGGATCATGTGAACTTCATTAAGTTCAGTAAAGCCAAGTAAAGTGACACTTACCTGAGCTGTGCCAGTCCCAAACTTGAATACAGGCTAGGTTATGAATAGGTTGAGTAACTCTGAGGGGGACTTGGGTGTTCTGGTGGGTGAAAAACTGAGTATGAGCCAACAATGTGCTCTTACATCACAAAGGCAACTGTATCCTGGGCAACATCAAAAGTTGTATGACCAGTAGGTGGGGAGAGTTGGACGTTGCTTTCTGTTTTGCACTACTGTGAGACCTCACCTGAAGTACTGCATTCAGCTCTGGGTCCCACAGCAGACAGACAGACTTTTGGAGCAGGTACAGAGTTGGCCACGAGGATGATCAAAGGGCTGGAGCACTTCTATAAAGACAAGCTGAGGGAACTGATCTTTTTCATCCTGGAGAGAAAGGGTTCTGGGGAGACCTTATGAACATTCCAGTACTTAAAGAGAGCCTAAAAGAAAGCTGGAAAGGAACTTCTTAAAAGGCTTATAGTGATAGGACAAGGGGTTATGTTTTTAAACTAAAAGAGAGTAGATTTAGATTAGATATAAGAATTAAGTTTTTCATGATGAGGTGGTAAGACACTGAAGCAGGTAGCCTGGAGGTGTTCAAGGCCAGGCTGGACAGGGCTTTGAGAAACCTGATCTAGGGAAGGTGTCCCTGGCCTTAACAAGGAGCTGGAACTAAGTGATCTTTAAAGGTTCCTTTCAAACCAAATCTTTTTATGATTCTCTGAGACAGACCTGCAGCCTCCTTCTTGGATCCAAATTCCCTAAGCACTCAGCAACAGGGGCTGCTGGTTTGCATGTTTCTTACCCACTTACCTCTCCCTGTGTTTTCTTCTCCATCTTTGGCACAGGTAGCTCAGGTCAGTGTCCTCCTGTGCTGAGTAGTAAAGTGCTCCTTGAATGGATCTACAAGTCCTAGTATTAAGAAACCCTGGAGATATTGGGGTTAAAGGTGAGTGTACAGCTATTATCCCCTGAGAAAACTGAACAGGAGTGACAACAAATCTATCTAAAGAACATGCTGGACGAATGAAGAGGTAGAGAGTGTATTTTCAGTTTGAAGGGGTAAGACAAGGACAGAGAAAGATATATTGTTGCGTCGCTCTCTTGTATTTGGTCACAAACCCTACTAGTCCCATTCTGTGTTGTTAAAATCTTCCTCCAAAGATATGTCAGCACTATTGTGAAGTATGGCATTGCAGAATAATCAGAGCAGAATAATTAAATGAGAAGTTTATCCAGTATTCCTCTCAAAAGCCTTTCTTTCTTATTGTTTCTTTGGACTGCAGCAAGTAAATGCTGATCTACTGCCCTCTCTTGAATTTTCATTCTTACACCTATTTCTGGCCCTCCTTGTTGGCCATGTTAGGCCACTTGTGCAAATGACTGAGCGGGTAAGGATGTTCCATCTTTGGATAACCCAGTGGTAATTGTACTTACAGCCCTGTTCAGTTTAATATTAAAACTAATAATCAGAACAGAGCCAAAAGAGATGACAATATCAAGAGAATGTTGTACCATTCTTCAGATGAGCTTCAGGACTAATACCAAGGTAGCCATGGTATTACTGTAATAGCCATGGTATTACTGTAATAGCTGAAGCAAGAGGAATATCTTAGTACATAATAAGCTATGCTACATTAACAGAGGAATACAGAACAATATTCTAGTTTAAAAACCAGACTGTGATTTCATACAGAACAATTATAAGCAACAGAGAATGGAAAATTAATACAATCATGGAAAAATACTGGGCTTTAACAATGTGCATATGATTAAATATGACTAAATATGAATGTTTTAAAACTTAAATGTATGAAGCACATTATATTATCTTAACATCAAGCAAGGACACTGCTGAACTTTACAAAAAAAAATAAAGAAAATGACAAACAGTAGAAGAACATGAACCAAACAGAGCCTAAAATCTGCTTGAGAACTTCAGCAAATGAAAAAATATCTGCAGTATTAAATCCCCATAATAATCATTCTTATATTAGTTCCAGTGATTTAAATAGCTATCAGCACGTTGTCTATAACTGCTTGTGTCCATTGCAATATGCATGATCTCAGGAAAACCTCATGCATACCTTGAAATATCTGCAATGCACTTATCATTTCAAAAGATTAAAGTGGCTTTGAGAGTAGCACAAGTCAGGTGGCAATATGTAGCCAGAATAAGGCAAAGGAAGGACTCTTTTTGCAGGTACTGTCACCAAAGCCTATGTCTGGTTGAGACATGACATTAGTATATACTAAGAACCAGGCTTCTTTCTGTGTTCATGGTAGAAGTAGATCCAGTGCTCCTTGGGGCTTTCCAGTCTCCTTTTCAGCAAGGAGGTTGTCGATGGCAGAAGTGCAAGTAGTATTTTTAGCACAACAGTCCCAAACTCAAGGCCTTGAGTGTGCCACTTTGCACATCCTATTATAACTATTATATCTATTATAAATATATCTATATTATAACTATTATATTACCTCTGAACCAGGATTGCTGGCGATGGGACAGAGGTGTGGTGATGCAGGTCCATCCTTCTGTCCGGAGGCCAATGATCCATCCCTTGGGGCTGCCCTTCCTGGGAATCTTTCTGCCTCCACATTATTCCTGATCTGCCCCTTGATCAATGCTTTTTACCTGCACATGTCTTTTCACTTCAAGATGTTCATTGTCCTTGATCCAGTAACCCATGCATGTAGTGCTTTAGGTCATTCTTGATGTTAGAGAAAAGCTATTTCTCACTCAGGGGCTTTATACTAGCATTGCTAAAGCCTGTTAAAATTGTCTCTGGAGAAGACTCCTGTGAAAAAGGAAGAAAAAACAGGTACTGGACTTCAAGTAGCATGTCAGCCATTCCTGTGCTTAGAGCTGGCTAAAAGAAAGACTAGAAATATCAAGATTATGTAAGACTTAGTGTGCAGAATAATTCTTACTCATTTACTCTTATGTAGTATCATATAGCACAGTCATCACAGTCAGCAGAGGGGAAAAATAATATGTTAAGTATTTTACAGATGGCTTTTTTTAACTGGGAGGTATGGGAGCAAGAGATATTTTAAATAGCTTCTCCAGTACATAGTGACAAACGTTCACAAAATATCACTTGACTAAAATTTACCTGCAGTTGCTGCTTTAATCCAACATAATGCTGTAAACACTTCTAGCACCAAGTGCAGGAAATTAGATGCATTGCGGGTAACTACAATTGCTATTGATTTTGCCTGTTCTTTCTAGATCACAATATTGCATTCATCTCTCTGCCATTTGTGGCACGTAGTGTGTTGTAAGACTGTCAACGGCTTGTAGGGCAAGGTTCTTTTGCCTATTTTTTAGCACATCTCTGTAGGTGCTGCAGAAGAGTCTAGCAGGGGGAATGCAAAAGATGACTGGCTTTACATCACACTACAGAAAGCTTTACAGTACTGTATAATTGTATAGACACATTTATGTATATATCTACTCACTGGGAAGCTGATCAAGACCCATTATTTATATGCTCATATATTTTTGACAGTTTTTGAACCAATACACACTGTGGGGAATAGAATACAGAAGATGGAAACAATTCCAGACATTTTCCTCATATCTAGCTGACCAATTTTTGCTTCATTTGAGTTATCTGTCATTGCTGATCAAATACAAATATGTGGCTGACAGCATAATTATGTATTATTTCTGTGTCATTTGCCTGTCCCATTACCTCCGGCACACCAGAATGCTTCTAGCAAGGCTCAGACAGTAATAAGGCTACTTCTTAACAGAGGCAGATCCTCTGAATTCTCTTTTCCATCATTCTATGTTTTATGTAACCTCAGTGGGACATGAAACACCCCTATTCATGGGATTATACATGCCGGTGCAATAGATTGTAGTGGAAGTGCCACATCTTTGTTATATTTTGAGATTGTTTCTTCTTCAGATGAGGACAATGACAACTGATTTTCTTCCCCACTGTAATGGGTGGCATTCCACACCACTTCACGTTGAGAAGAGCTACAGTTACAATGCTGTGGCAGAAACAAGAGTTGCACAAGGGATTGTTTTGCTCACTACACATACAGTAAACTAAGCTTCAAAGTCTGTGTGCCCTTCTCCCATTAAATTCCTGGGGTTTGGGCATGTCTGGTACTCAGGTAGTGAACCTATTCCATTTTTAAGATGCCTCAGAAATGAAGGTGTGGTAAGTATAGCTCCCTTGCTTACTGTGGCATAAAGGCCAGATGGGTGATGACTTAAAAGAGACAAAGAAAAGCAGAAAGCATCTGGTCCAGTTCCCTTCAAGCCTGTGGAGTGGTGTCTGTGCTGTGCTTATCTAGTACTTTGTGTGGCTGCAGTAGTCATTCTCAGTGATGGAAAGTCACAGCCATGTGTCTGTCTACAGTCCCACAGACCTGGCACTTTGGAGTGTGATATTCCACAGTCTTGCTCCTTTGCTAGGAAGTCTAACTTGAGGTGTTTCCAATTTGTCTCTTTTCCTGACACAGTGAGTTCTGTGGTAACCTACCTAGTGGTTACCTACCTTCTGGCTTTCTCTCACTCCATAAATAGGCTTTTTGTGTGGTCTATCTGTGCATCATATCTTTCTTTTTGGAGGGTAATTTTAAAAAATGTGCAGGTTCTTCATAGGTCTGCAGACATTTGGGGATTAGAAGCAGCAGAATCAGGACAACCAAAGTCAAGTCTGCAGGCAGAGAGGCAGTTTGATGTAGATACACTGCTGGTCATGTAGTAATGTGGAGCTGTATTTCATGACTGCTGACCTTAGCATCTGTAAGGGAGGCTGAAATAGAAGTATACCTGTCAAATATCGGCACACATGAGGCTGGAGGCACACAGATGTGCAGAATGCACTTGAAGTCTAAAAAGATGCCCATACACAAATACAGGAATTTATTGTTACAAATTCTAATCTTGATTTTGTTTTTGCTGTTTAATTCCCAGAAGGATCAGCTACAACGTGCCTCTGCAGGAAGATTCCACAATGAAAAAAACAACCCACAGCTGCTTCTTACTGATTATCCTTCTTACTGTAAGTAAGAGACAAATGAATGACACATGCCAGATTTAAACTTGTGGTGACGTTCAGAAAAATAAGGAGTACTGAGTGGTATTTGTTATACAGCACAGGTGAAGTAATGAGTTCCCTTCTTGATAAATTTTGATATAAGGTTAATAACATTCTGAGTAAGATAACCCATAAACATTTGAACTTGAAACCACTGTTCCCCAGTGAGATAAAACTGCAAGTCTGAAGATGGTAACGCCTGTGTTTTTTTTCAACTGGATTTGGAAACTTATGTGGTTGAAAACTTCCTAAATGTTGTGTGACTGAAAAATCACTGAAGTGATTTTGAATTTTCACTGTTTATGTTGGCTCTGGTCTTAGGAAAGCAAATGGCAAATATCACTATAAAGATTAGTTATTCAGTTCAAACACTACTTTCAACTGTTTGATCTCAATATTTCTGTTACTCCAATATATTCAACAGCTGCATGGCTGAGTAACTATTGTTCTATCTATGTAGCAAATTAATTTCTACTTGAGTAAATATCTCTCATGTAAGTTGAATTGTTTCTTTCAGCTCTGCTTGTGGAACCCCAAATGGTCAACAGGTATTATAAAATCAAAGATATTGCAGATAGTCAGAAATGAGGACACTATCCAAGTGGTCAGTCACACAGCAGCGAGTATATGTCTGAATGATGCTGCTGGGAATAAGCATCTCTCTGCCTCTGTGTAGTCTGAGCTCCTTGCATGCCTGATGCCACCTTATTCCTCAATGATATATTTGTCTCTGTATTCATGATGAAATTTTTGATTCTTATTACTCTTGATTGTATCTTGTTTGTTAGCTCCTCAGACCCCTCTGCTTCTCAGCTTTTCTTCCATTCATGTGGGATGAATATGGAATGTTGCTGTGTGTCCCTCATCAGCTCAAACACTTTCTGGTTATAAATTGTAGAAATGGGACTATAAGACACTCTGAGGAATGGCAGAGACCTCTCTCCCTGTTTCATTAGTTTCAGACTAGGAGAACTTGCCCAATGTGCTGTTTGCCTCTTAAATTAATATGGAGAAAAAGTAGGGGAGGGAAGCCGAGAACAGTAAGAGAACATGGAATAAACAACGAAATGAGATCATGGAGAATGCAAAAGAATAGCAAAGAATACCTTACTTGGGTAAAATTCTGAATTCATAGTTCAGGATCATGGACTTCAAACAAGGATGACCTGGAGAGCAGGAGAATGAACAGAGGAGAATTAACATTTTTCTGCTAGCTTGGTTTCAAAAATAATTAAGCCAGAATTAGTTAATGATTTGAACGATTATCCCTGTGCTTGGCAAAAATCTGCCTTGATATGTATCAGAGTATTCTGGTTTTTGTGGCATTTTGTGTCTGTTACACATAGCCCTGCAAGTGGTGCACGTAGTGTGCTGGCTGGAACATCATGCATGTTTAGAGATCTCTCAAAGCCAAAGGACCCATCAGAGACCAGATATCTTCTGTGCTTGAATAATCCCAATTGACCTGCATAACATAACAGGAGCCTTGGCAAAGAACAGTAAATCTTCCTGTAAGAAATCAAAGCCAAGTGAAGGAACAGTTCCAGATTATTTTTCTTCCACAATCAAATGACAGGACTGTAAATATTCTGTTAACTAAAATTGTCAACAGCCCTTACTGAGCATTTGGAGTGTTCTGCCCTACAGCATGTATTTGGAGGACAGTCTTGAAAGATTGGGCTGATCATCCCTCTAAATTAGATCTCTCATCCGTGGTATCATGCACACAGCATTGGTTCTGTCCTCCTTACATCAGTAGCCCAGGGCTAGGACTTACTGATTTAAGAAGCTCTGCAGTAAAATATGCATCCCCTTCCTTTTAGATAGCTTTATACTGGGTTCTTTAACTTCTGTCCTGTATGTGTAACTTAAGCGCAAATTTTCTTACATTTTCACTGCTCAAGTCACAATATTCCATCCTTTTTCACTGTGGTGGCCATACTGTGATCTTGTTAGACACCTCTTAGGTCAATTTATCTTCCAGTAAGGGAGAAGCCACAGCCATAGAAGGGGACTGTGAACAAGCTCTGTTTTCTTGATAGTAGTGCCAGAACACTGCTGTTAAATCAAATATGAAAAATATTTGGCAAGAGTCATCTTTCCAAAAATTTTTCCACCTGTAGCTGGTGGAAAAAAATATTTTTTTTACATTTTATTTGTGGTCTGTCATAAGGAAAGGGTGTCTTTCTTTCTCTTCCAAAAGGACCTTTCCCATTGTGCAGGATTTTCTAATTGCTCCTGGGTTCCCAGAGACAGTCCTACATCCATCCTTGCATGCTTGGTCCTAGAATCCATTTACAAGTACTCCATAGGTCCTCCTCCCTATATCTCCAGTCTTTAGACCTGTCCCAAGTGGTTTTGATACATTCTGATAGAAACTGTCTCTATTACCTATGTCACTTCTACACAGGCTAGTCAGCACTCTACTCTTTGTATAGGTCCGTAGTAATTGTTTTTTGCCAAACATAAACTGTTCAAAGCGCCTGTTGCTCCAAGACTCAGTTATTAGAAGTGGAGCTAATTTCTTATTGTCTCTGACTGCTCCCCTTGTTTTTGGATGCAGAATAATGGCAGTTCTTTCACCATCACCAGAGATTCCTTTGCAGTTCGGAGGGAATTCCTGTAGAAATTCTAACTGTTCTTCTCAGGCAATATTTCTTACTTCATTTTTGATACTGTCTATTTTTCAGTAATTACTGAGAGCCCCAGAATGTAACTGAGATTTGTTTACTCAAGTTCCTCAGTCCCCACGTGCTGGCAGAATTAGACCATCTCTTATGTGCACATTTCTCTCCACAAGATGGATGGAGCACTGGAACAGTGTGTCCAGGGGGACTGCTGAAAATGAGAGGGAGGAGGAAACAAGCTTGGGTCTTTTTCCTGTGTGACTGATCAATTTTACAGGACATGGAGATAAGGGAATTGTATTTTCTACCTCATTTTGTCAAGTAAAAATTCTCCTCTTGTGCCTGAAGATGGTAATTTGCTCTTGCCCTGTAAATGAGGATGGATGGAGTAGTTTTTCCTCATAAATTACAATTTTGTTGTCCTGGGCCAACCACAGAATACTCAGTAAGGACAAAATGAATGCTGCAGCTTCAGACCACACCATTATTCAATTAAATCCCTTTGACCAAGACTGTATTTTAAAACAATTTTGAGTAAAAAAAAAAAAACAAAAAAAAACCCAACCAAATCGTACAGTTTATTAAGTCCAGACCTGTCAAAATGTTACAAAGCCTCAGTCACTGAGCTGCTCACAGTCTGGTAAACTGTGTCAGATCCTGGAAGTCTTGTGAATAATTTCAGTTGAAACACGGAAAATTAAGCATGTGAATGCCTGAGTGTGATTTTAGGTAAATACAAAAACTGGCATATTTTGGAACACAGCTGTGGTTTGAGTCTCCAGAAGCCACTTAGAAAGATCTTTATCTCTGTGATGAGGGCATGGCTCATGGTGCAGGCATCTCACCCTTGCAACAGTGATATGCAGCAGCGAGGTGCCACAGCCTGCTCTCCCCCTTAGCTACGGTTGTGATACAAAGCAGTGAGGTGCCACAGCCTGCTCCTTCTCTGCATAAGGCTCTTCCTACTTAAACAGTGGTTACTCCAACATCTGGTGTAGAGCAGGTACCAGCCTTTGGGACCAGGAGAGTGCTGACAAAGCAGTGGGAAGGGCATGTTTTGCTTTGTAGCTGTGAGTTGCTTCAAGCTGCAAAGGACTTGCAAATTCCAGAGCTCTTCTCATGTAATGAATATTTGGGGTGGTACACTGCTGATGATTAAGACTCACTGAAGGTTATTTTGAGAATTTCAGTCACTATCTGCAAGCAGATTTTCAGGAAAGAGAAAGGTTGTGTTTACCAAAGATTCCAGAGTGAGCTGGACATTTTTGTCTCCATTTTTGCTTTTTAACAAAATAAGATTGTTGCTATGCAGCTGATTGCTCTAAAGAGGTGTCTTGCAAGATGATTAATTAGAGCTGCATTCAAAATCCCTGAAGCATTCTGCAGCCTTCCTCTATGCTCACAGTCTGCATCACATTGTCCTGAGAGTAAAGTCTCCTCATTTGAGGTAGTACTGACCTCACCAATGGAAAAGAATTGTAAGAGAGGGTTACAAGTTGCTTTCCATTAAAAGTGCCTTGTCTTCATCTATGTGGGTGATAATCTTTTGCTCTTATACATTGCCACCAAAATCTGCAGTGTAAGTTATATGAGATATAGCTATGAGGTGTTTCATCCTTCTTCAACAGCAATTGAATACAAGAAAATTCTAACATTGGATGGTTTGATAAAACATGTCATTTTGAGGCATTTCCTCCTAGCAGTTGTTGTCTGCTGTTTCTGAGCACCTTTGTAATGAATAAGAATCGTTATGTTTACTGAATGCCTTCTGTTAATGACCTTCCTAAGGCATCACAGTGCTTTTATTCTCTGTTCTGTCACTGGTAGCTGTGAAATGTCTCTCAAACACAATCAAGGTGCATCAGGGGCTCTGCAATGAGGCTGAGCCATGCTGAGTTCTTGCTTGAAGGTGTGGTGACTCAAAGAGCAAGAGTTAAGTCACCCACTAAGTGGTGACTAAACAGAGCACTTTTAAAAGAAATGCATCAAGCATATTTTTGAACTATTAAAATCAATAATAAGCAGCTGTAGCATCCAGATTGTGAAATACATTTTGACTGAGCTCAACAGTAAATTTGCAAAATTTCTGTATTTAATGGAAGGGGGAAAAATCGAAAGGAAAGAAAGCTGCAAATACAATATTTTCAAATGTCATGTTTAGTCTAGCTCCTTGATGGTGGAAGAAAAATATTTGGGAATGCCATTTTATCTCATCCAGTGTTTTGTGGAAAAAAAAGGTGAAATTTATGCTTGCTTTATCTGGATTCTGTCTTTCAGAAATGGGCACAATCTTGCACAGGTTAGTAGCAGGTGTCTGTCTTACAGAAACAGGCATTATTTGCTGATCTTCATATAGTTTAATAATGGATCCAAGTTGTTTTTCTAGATCACTTTGTCCATTCTAGGTTTAAAGTGAACTTCAGCATTCCCAGCGGCCTGTTCTTTCTCTTTGTTATGAAAATTCATTTTCTTATAGCAGTCATTTGTCACGTGGTGGCTTGGTGGTCGTATGTATGACGTCATTTACTTGGACTTCTAGGAGTGACATCATATGTACGGCTGCTAAACTGCTGCATGGGACATCACTTAAACATTTTTCTTCTGAAGAAATCATAACCAATCATTTTCAGGCTATCGACACATCCTGTTTATTAAGTTGTGGAATATTGGTTTCTCTTTAATAAAGAATATTTGTAAATGAATAAGCCATTCCTTTATTCTATCAACAGAATTTATACTTCCATCTGAAGTATAAATCCAACTTGATGGATGGATGGGAAGGGTTTTAACTTGCAGTAATGGACTCCAAACATTCAAGATAAATTAATAATATCCAACATCAGAACCGTGGTAAGATCTTTGTGTGATTGATCCGCAGGAGCATGTGGCCGGATCACCATCCCACTGAGCTGAATGGGAGTTCTGCCTCTGGCTTTGGGGTGAGAGGGCACTAGGCTCCGCATACAAGAGTACTGGTGGATGCACACTCCTTTTGTGTGTGGTAGTAAACAGAGGTTTAATTCCTCATCCTCCTTCGAGCCAGCAGTTCTGTTTTTATTCAGCTGAAACGATAATTTGTTTCAAGGCAGAATAAAATATTGTTCAAAATTCCGTGGCTGGTTTCTCAAATCCAGGCAAAAAGAAATGAGTAATCAAATGGATGAGTATATCTTAGGCACATCCCAGATGAACAGTACCAGTAACACACCTACACATAACCCTGTAATTTGATTTCACACACAAGCTTTTACAGTTACATCAAAGGTGCATGGAAATGTGAGTGTGACTAACTCAAAATCTGATTATTCAGATTTGATAAGTAAAAAATGAGATAAATGTAAGGGACTGATATAATGTAATGTTAATATTCAAGTCTTTATCCAAAGTTGCTTTACTTTTACAGTTGGCCATTAAATGATTTCCCCTGATGAAGCAATCATTTCTATTGGGGTTTTGTGACACATTCTCATCTATATTTTTAATCTCTGTAAGTGAATTCCTGGACCAAATGTGGGTAATGGGAATTATTCTCACAATTTCAACTGTAACATGATTGCCTTGCTCAAAGGTAGCAGAACGGTTATGTGGTTGAGCACTTTAAATAACTTAGTGCACAATCCAAAACATTCATCCTGTCTACCACCACAGGAAGTCTCTGCTCCCAAATAGTATTCTCATTAATCTATGCCTAATAAGTGCTATTTCCTTCAGGAAGTAGATTCCTCCCTTACATGTGGCAAATTATGAAACTGACTTTGAAGAGAAGGATGTTTTTTCTCTCTTGTATCTCATTCCCAAAAATTTCCAGCCCTGGTTTACCAACTGTTACATCTTCACCAGTTAAAAGACAGGAATGACTGTCTGACTCCGTTTCTTACTTTTGATTCCAGTGTATATGTTTTTATAATGTGCAATCTTGGGAAAAGCCTTTCCTTTCAAGAATGGTGGATAATAATGACCCAAAACAACTTAAGAGAAGGGAAAGGTGTTTCAATGCACTTTAAAAGTACTTACAGTTTCTATCTGTGTAGCTGGCATTTGCCAATTATCATACAGTTGTGTTGTGCTTTACTCTGTACAGGTAGGAAACAGATAAGAAAAAGAAACTGCAATTTATGACCAGTAACTTCAGTCTTTCTGGTTGTATTGTTAGTGTGAATTGGTCTTGTTCTGTCAGAGCGAGCTGAAGAACAGACCATCTCCTTGCAAAAAGAAAACAAAAGTCAAATAGAAACATTGCAAAAGAAAACTGGTAAACAGTAATTTAAGAAGTCACTTCATATTTGAACTTTCAAATCTGTCATGATTTTTGATTGTACAGCTCTACATGCCTGCTTAATGATCTGTGTACAAGCATTTTACGTTAATGTGAATCTCATAGGCTCAAATGTGCCTAGAAGGTGATCAATATAATCTGAAGCATACTCCTAAAAGTCCTAAACTTACTCTTTCCTATATACATAAAATACTGTTAAAAGTACTGATGTTAGTAACATTACCTGTATGGCCTGTCTAGAGAAATGCAGGCTTTGAATAAGAAAGATCCTCAATAGCTTTAAAGCTGTGGGCTTGTGGGAGTCCTCAGTTTTGAAGGAGACTTCAAATAACTCTGTATGCACTTGCAATAGCTTAAGTATAGCTTTGCATGTAAAAAAAGTAGAGAGTCATGCAAAGAAAGTGCCACGGCCACATTGCTTTTGCTTGGGGAATCTGAAGAAATAACCCTTTTCTATCACCTTCCCAAAGAGAAGTATCCTGATACAGAATTGAAGCAAAAGAGCTTTAACAAGAACACCCCACACTCATTTCCACCCCAATTCACAGACCTGGGCTGTGCAACAAAGGAGTGGATGAAAAGAGAACAACTGATCTTTCTGCCTGAGATCTTGGCCTTCCATAGGCAGTGGTCCTTCTTTGTGCCCTTCAGGCTGCTTGGAGTGGAATCCTTCAGAAGAGGCCACTTGATCAAAGAGGACTTTTCATTCAGACTCGCAGATTTGGGGGAACTTTGCTTAATTAAGAACTAAGCTCAGGTTGTGAGGCTTAAACCCTTTACCCTGGCCCTAACAGTTGTTGAGGGAGCTCAAATTAGGAAGCAGAAAACATGAAAAAATAGTGTTTCTAGCCTGTGGCACTGACTGGGTAATCTAGAGAAAAATCAGCACAAGTGGGAGCGAGTACATGGGTATAACATTGGACAGATACATACAAATTTTTTTGCAGGTCACTAATCTAAATGGAAATATTTTAAAGACTTTATCTAGTATTTAATGGTTCTTTCTTTTGCCAGGAATAAAGGGCTTGGTTAAAATCTGGAGCTTATAGTGAAGTAAACTTAGTTGAAATTGAGCATTTACTTTGAAAGCACTAAGGTCTATCATAATGCAAAATATGCAAATAAAAGGCCTTTGAGGAATGCACAATGAAGTTTTCTGACCTTCTTTTGTAATTTATTTAGTTTTTTATCCTACTGGCTTATTCAGTGTTACTAACAGCTTTTCCTTTCTGTACAGAGAATCGTTCCAAGTCTTACTGCTACTGTAAATTATACTGATCCTACATTAGAGCCTGTAGTAACTGAAAATTCAGTCATACGACAGAAGATAATAGATTCACAGTTCAAATGCTATGAGAGGATGAACAGAGCTCCTCCATATAGGAAAAAAGGTAAAGATTAAAAATTCTTTTTTTATATTACCATGTTTGTGTATATCACTACAAAGAAGCATTTTGTTCTTTATGCTAACCTGTGTTTTAACTTGGGGTGCAGCTGCCTTCCGGTAAGCAGCAGTCAGATTCACACTAACTTACTGTTCACTGAGATGCTAAGGAAAAAGAAAGGCTAGAGTGAGCCCAGGGAATGAGCGGCTCTTCCTTCTTTCCCATACAGATGGTACCCGCATCATGTAGATGAAGTGCATTGCTGGCTCAGGGCTTTGCTGCTTGAATTTTTGTTCTGTTCCTTAGGTAGTTAAGTTTTCCAGATCTGTCAGTGCAGTACCTCATGGTACTGTTACACAAAGATGTGACCATGAACAGTGATATCTTAAATATAATAACAGTCTTGCTTTGCTCACTTTTTTTGCTTTCCTGTCTGTCCTGAATTAACTGAGAACTGTTGCACTCTGTACCAACACAAGTGTTCCAGGTCTTCCATATTCAACAGTAACAGTAGTAAAAAGAGGTTTATAAAGTACTGAAGGCTATTACCAAATAGGAGACACGTGTTAAGATCAATAAAAAGGAAAATGACAAATAATAGTGGTGCAACAATGGCATACAGTGAATGAAGAAGCCTTTCAGGCTGGGACTGAGGGTTCTCTTCTGGTCACGTTTTTCAAAGAAAATAATAAAGAAACTACCAGGAAGCTAGAGAAAAAATACTTGAGGCATAGTGGCAATTTGTTCAAGTAAAGAATCATAATGTCATAGAATCACAGGATCATTAAGGTTGGAAAAGACCTCTGAGGTTGACTGTCGACCCATCACCACACTGGCCACTAACCCATGTCCCTAAGAGCAGAGACTGAGGGCACTGTTTAAGAGAAGTTATATCGGAAAAAAATCACAGTAAATGAGGTAGAGATAATGCGTTGTTGAGGTTTTCTTCAGTATAAGAACAAAGGCATTTCTGTAACTCTTTATGAGATTTTATTGATGTATGTAAAAGTCAGTGACTAGATGTTAAGATCCTCAGGCCTTGATGCAGAAATATTTGGGAATGAATGTAGAAATGTAGAATGTAGAACCCTTTGATTCAAATGAGTTTTCACTTAGGCCAATGATGGGAGAAGCAAACAAACAAAGACCAACATGCAAGTATTTAAATGGGGCAATAAAAACTGTCACGTTTCAGACATAAACAAGCCTTTAGGTGCTGGCCTGTTCTCTGCACAGATTACTCATTTAGTCTCCAGCTCTATAAATATGTAATCTTTGCATTAATCTATAGTTCTAATCTATTCCCTTTCTTTCTTTTCTATTTTTTACCCCTTCCACATGTAATTTGTTGCAAAGGGCTGAAGTGTTTCCCCAACATAAATGATTCTTGTTTCATATGATGTCCTGGTGGATTCTCCAGGGCAGGGCTGTGCCAGGAGGACAGCAGCAGCATCCCAGCAGCCATCTGACACAGCTCAGCAGTACCTGCGCTCCTTCAGCTGACAGCTGGGTTTCAGTGGTGCCACCGGGGAGTGTTCATAGCAACATGCATTTAATGCATTTGTAACACAGACTGAAGTTAATAAGTGAACAGGGAAAAAGGCCAACACTACTACATTACATTAGTTGTGTTTTCACCATGGTCTTGTTTCTGTAAGTCACAACTGAATTACAGAATCCTCATCAGTCCTTCAACATCTATATTTCATAATTATTAAATATATTTCATAAACAGAAGGAAGTGAGCAAGTGTCTGAGTCTCTTAGCTGCAAATTTGAAAGGGAGGATGTATGAGACAGTTAATTCCCTTAATGCAAAGAACTGTTGGGGTGTCTCCTGAGAAGAAAAGCCCAAGATCTCAGCTGAAGGCATCTACTGGGTGCACCTTGCCTCTTTCAAGGTATAACTGATGAGCCACAGAGAAGTAATGAAATGTAAAGCTCAAGCACATGGGAATGCCTGACCATCCTGCACAGCATTCCCTCACTCGCTCCGAAAACACAATTGTTCTGGTCAGTGATTCAGCAATATGTTGTTCACATCTGACTTCTGTGGTTTATTACTTAGACTGTTTGAATTGCTACAGGAGTTCAAAAACATATATATATGTGTATGTTAGTGTATACATATTTGTATTTATGGGCATATGTATATATATACCCTGTCCCTGACCTTGAAAGACACATTCCACATTGTACGGATCTTGCTTTATAAGGCAAGGCAAAGGATTTAAAATTAAAGCCTGAAATCCCTACCAGCTTCATTCTGCTGTGTCTTGCAGATACAAACTTATGTTGCAAACATTTTTTCCTCTTCTTTGGTATTACAAAACGATTTCAAATGTATCTCAAAAACAGAGAACAAAAGAATGCCTGAAAGATAACAAACAGCTGATACAATGGCTTGCTAATAAAGTGAACAGGCAGCAATAGCATATCTGACTTGATGATGGCAAAATATCTGTGCACGAAGTCTAACCTAATGAAGAAATAGTTTTCATAAAAATATCCCTTTTCCTATGCATCTAAAATGGAAAAAAAGATAATAATTTCTAAATTTTTATGCTTTCCATTTTAGTTCACAGCTATTTCAACTTAAATTAACAGTCATCATTGAAAATTTCAACACTGAAAATGCAATTTAAAGCTTTGTAACTCTAATGCAAATATTATGTTCCTTTGCAAAAGTTTAAACAAAAAATCTCATCAGATCAAAATTCTAAGGGTATCAGAAGCAATTAGTTGCTCATAACTTATTAACTGTCAAAGGCCATTAAATGCCTTCTCTGTAAGTCTGTCAAAAACAACCTACATGGTGATAGCAGCTAGTCTGAAAATCCCTCGGGACCAGAGCACAAAATAGTAAAGTACATCTTCTCACTGTATATCTCCTTAGCCCGTCAGTCATGTTGGTTAATACCTTTCCCCCAACAAAATTGATTTTACATGAAAAATAACCAAGACGTATTTTTGGGGGATCCTTACGTGTTCTTTGCATAAATCCACAGTGAGTGGGGAAGTTGTGTTTTTGCAAGCAGTCTCATACTGCAATTTCTGCAGACTACATTATATAACATCTCTCAGATGGGAAGCAAGAAAGAGCAGTATTCTGCCTCCCTCTCTCATCTACTTTGTCTTTTGTGTGTCTGGGAACAATCCTTGTAGTGGACACAGCCTCAGGAGTGCTACCTCTGCAGAAGGGAACTTACAGGGTCCTGTCTGCTACGACTGATAAGGGTAAAGAATAGGAATGTGTAGGTTCAGACCCTACACTCAAAGCTCCATTCAGTAGCCTTTAAAACATCAGTTTCCAGTAACATTAACACCACTAACATCTGGTTGGCTAAACCAAGTACTTTCTACTACCTAAATGCCACTCCAGGTGTATCGATAACAAGGGCTTATATTGCAAAACCACTTTATTGTCTGCAGATAGCAAGGTTCCCTGGGAGGCCAGAACAGAATGGGCTAAGGAGTGATTGCTAAATTGACTACTGAATTCCTCTTCGACATCCAGGTCTGTTCTGCAACCGAACGTGGGATGGCTGGCTGTGCTGGGATGACACGCCTGCTGGCAGAATCACTGCTCAGAACTGCCCAGATTATTTTCCAGACTTTGACCCAACTGGTACGGTACTTAATTTTATTATCTTATCTTTCAAAGGAATATTCATGACCTTGAGTGGAAGCATAAAATCTAAGTCTGGCTGAAATGAAAATATGTATAGTCTTCAAGTCACCCAATTTATGTATTTTCATTTGTATATTATTTTAAGTGCTATATTGATGTGAACAGAACTGCTGGAGTTACGGAACCTTTTTTTATGAAAATAGATTTGAACACCTCATTCTAGATTTTTCTATCAAGGGGAAGATGATAAAAGTACTCGTGAAATATATATCAGAATCTGCTGTTTTTACTGGAAAATATTTTTTGGAAGAAGATTAGCAGAATTGATATTCTTTCAACGTTCCAATTGTTTGCCGAATTCCTCATGGAAGTGCCAGCAGCTCTGTGGGCAAAGAGAAGTAAATCAAGAATGTTTAAACAGATAAATAAAAGGGAAAAAATCAAGGACAGAATTTTTGATGAATAGTTATGAAGAAATATTAGGTGCAAATAAAACTCCACAAAGGATTTTGCCTGAGGAAAGACAAAACTGTGTGTTCAGCTTTCAGGACTTACTGCTTATCAGCAGCGCTTGAGGCTCCAGCATCCTCAGTCAGCTGTAACCACAAGTCCCATAAATGTTTGTGCTCAGGTGAGAGCTGAAGGCTTACGGTCCTGAGGTTGCGTGTCCTTTTTTTCTATATTCACTGCAGAAGTGCCATGAAATCTTTTGGTTCTTCCTGCATTTTTTTTCATGGTATCATCCCCAAATGGCTAACCACTAACCATCTTGATTTATGAATACTCCATATGTTCCTGTAAATGTGCTGTGGAGGACAGCACAACAGCCTCCCACTGCTCCCAGGTGCCCACCCCACCTGGTTATGGGCCCAACCCTCTAGCTGCTGCACAAGCCACCTACTCTCAGACTGCTGCTTGCCTGTCTCCAGCAACTTGTTCTGCACTAATCACCCCATTCCAGCAGCACTCTTCAAAGTGACACTTCAAGCCATCCTTGAAGCACCTCTCTCTGCTTATTAATGTGTATTAAAGTTGAGGACTGTGACGCGTTGGATTGATTGCAAAGGGCTCTTTAAGGTACCAATGTGTGCTACAGAGCCTGGCCCACGCTGTGTGTGTGTTCCAGTTTTTCTTTCCACTGTGCTTAAAAGCTTGCAGGTTTGGGATTTTTTTTAGTGTTCCTGTTATCTGTATGAAGCCACAGGGGGCAAGAATCCTCCTTCAGCAATTTCCTGCTGATCTATCTGCGTTCCGGTGCAGGAGCAATACATTCAGCCCCCTAAAGTCAGCATTTCCCCTTGGCGCATCCCTCTGCTCACAGGTGGCACATCCGCTTGCCTCTAGGCTGATGGCCCCACTGCCTGGCACCATTTCTGTGCCTCTGAGGCATCTCTGCACCTTCTGGTGCAGCCAGAGCTGCTTTCCTATAATGTCTGCCAAGTACCCCATGTGTACTACAGCTGCAGTGTAAAGCCAGCATGAAGCCTGCCTCTACGGGTGTCTGACTGTCATGCAGGACCTTAACAAAGTAGTAGGAAGACAAGAAACGGTGGGAGGGAGAGGAAATCTTTCAGTTGCTAATGGAACTGGCTGCCACTCAGAGGTGTCCAAAACCACAGGTTCAGCTGTCTTGAGAAAAGCCTAACAAGTTCGTGTCACAAGTCATTTCTGTGTTGGGTATAGCTACATTTTCTGCTGAGAAACATAAAATTAATCCCAAGGAACAATGATTTTATAAGATGAAAACCACAGTGCCTGTCAGACTTCCTTCTCATTAAGGCTCTGTGACATCAGACCACCTCAGCATATATTTGAGGCATGCAAGTAGTAAGCCCATGGGCTTCTGAAAGAAGTATCTCCTGTTGTACCACTTATTGCTGTCCTGATACCTGCAGAACTACTGACTCTTAATTCCCCAGTGTCTACATGACTTCTTTTTGGGGCCATGCATAGCCTCAAGTCCTGGAATAAAATGATAGAATTCAGCTTTCTTTTTGTGCTTTGATGCATATCATTTGCAACTGGAAAAGTCGGTTATCTGGTAACCTAGGATCACATCTTCCTCCTATCTGCACCTGGGTGCTGCATAACAGCTTGCTGTACCTGAACCCCAACAGCAGTCAGTATTAAAGCCAAGAAGTTGTTAGTGGGTGTAAATCAGGATAAATCATAATCTGGGGAAAATGGCACCTAATAATGACAAGGAAAGAGATCTCCAACACGCTTAGTGCTCAGTTTATTTTCTGTCTGACAACTTCACCACTAATTCAACCAAATGTAATTCCACTTATCTCACTGAATGCATGTCAGCTCATACTAGATAGAAATCTAGAAGACAAAGGACCACAGTTGTAATCCTGCTAAGTCCTCTAACTAGGGCTTCCTACACTTCTTTTCCCTCCTGACAAAGCTCTATCCTGTGAAAAGAAGGTTGTATCTTAAAGCTAATGAATATAAATTCTTCTCTACAAGCCATTTATTTTTTGAATAAGCAAATTGCCTTTTACAGCAATCTGTTTTTCACATTGACCAGCACGTGCAATGTGGTAATGCATAAAAACAAATCGTTTCATTGGAAAAATGTAAAGAGTTCTACTGGTTAAGCTCCTCTGCCAGCAGGACATTCATTGTCACATCTGCTCCTGACTGAAGCCCTGAGCAGTGCTGGATTTTGTACCCCTGTAGTGAGACAACATGCACAGTTTCCCTTGAATAGTACTCTATATTTCTATTTTACTCAGGTTAAAGTCTGGTATAATCCCTATTAAATGGTTTCAAGTCACACTCATATTTATAGGAATTGAAAGAATAGAATTTGATATGAATATATAGTATGTAATTCATGCAGTTAATACTCTTGCTAATAAAACAGAAAGGAAATATACGGTGGATGCAATGGCATTCCATGTCAGATGGACTGGGGCCCGGTGCTGAGCAAGCAGAGCCTGTCGGGTCTGAGGCAGAGCACTGTATTTTGCCCACCTCCCTGCCTCTGCACTGTGACTATGATCAGGATGAATTTGGTGCAGCCATGTACAGCAGTGCAGCTAGATGGATGAGTTGTGTTGTGAGAGCATTACCTTCTCTTCAGGTTGTTCTTTCCCTCCTTTTTGTCCTTTGGCAAAATATAGTGGCTAGGAGCAGAACCTTCTAAATCAGCTGAGTCCATGATCTGAGGCTGCTTCTAGCAAAGATTCTCTCAGTTCTGCACTTTGGATCCGTTCTGTAGACCTTGCAACTCTTTATGTGGCTCTGAAAGAAGGAATATCTAGGAGTGAATCCCCTTGCTCTCTTCTAGTGCCCTTCACAAGCTTCCAGTGCAGTTTGTGAAAGATTTTGTTTTTTCTTACAACATATTTCTGAAGAAATAAGGAAATCAGGACAAGCCCCCTGTGCAGAGGAAAGGTGAGCAGATCAGTTTGTTCTTGCTGATCCTTTTGGATTTAGCTGCTATGACACTTGCAACCACAGGGAATGAGGCTGACAGACACAGGCACACCCTTCTCACAGCTGGCAAAATGCAGAGAGCATCCAGCAGAGCAGGATGCCAAGTTGAGATGTGTAGTCATTGCAGATGAGAAACCACTTCCGCAAAGCAGTGAGAGAGAGGGACCCTCTGGGTCTCAGCTGCAGCTCCATGCAGGCAGGGAGGCCATTTCCCAGGCATCCCTAATCTAAGCAGCTTCTCAGCTTCAGCTTCCCCTCCTCGATGCCCACTCCATCATGGGCTCCTGGCAACTCAGCAGAGTGCCTTGGTGTGGCAATATGCTGGAGCTGATGACAGGTGTACCCAGCCCTTCTCTGTATTTCTATCATGCTAGGCATCTCAGCAGCTGCACTGGAAACATTTGTTATTCTCATAGTGCATAATTTGACTTTATTCTAAAATCTCCAGTTTTGCAGAAAAGGCATTTTGATGATAGTGAGAACTCTCCACTCACTGGGACAGTGGAACTGGAATTTTCTGGGATTTCCATTGTACTGTTTCAGACAATTTTTTTTCATTTTTGAAAAATTTTCTTCTAGAATATTTTACTGAGAAGGTAAGTAAATAAATCAGATGTGTTACAGAAGTATCAGCTATCCCCTCATCTGCAGAACTTAACTACTGTGCAGCTCAATCCAAACAAACAGTGGCAAAGAATCCAGTGTCTGGTATGTGCTGAGCATGCACTGCAACAGAGGGATACATTTTTTTTTACTTCCAGCATATAACTCTGCAATAAAATAAAGAAAAATGGAGTTGACTCTTTTAACATCTGCTAGCCATAGAGTTCAACTAATTGTAAAAGGACCGTTTGATTATTCACGTTTGTTCCGCTGTTATTGGGTTAAGATATTTGTTACATATAAATGGCTGAGTTGCTTTTTATGAGAATTTGATTCATAAAAGCATCTTTGCTAGCACAAGCAGTAACACATGCAAAACTATTATTATTGGTTCGTCTTTTTAGAAACCTCATTATTCCAGTGAAGCTGCCACGGTAGCTCAGATTCTCTCACCCAATTTCCCAGACAGCTCCTGAAGTGTCTGTCCTTTTTAGCTAACTACAAAGAGCCTGCACAACTGCCTTTGAGAAGATCCATAACATTAGGGTAGCTCAGGTCAGATGAGACGAATCCTACACAGTGCCACCATTCTTCCATTCTGAATAGTGTGATACTCAAATGGTACCCTATCCAAGCGGACAGCATACAGAGCCTAAAAAATTTGTGTTTACAAAGTATTTCAGTAATCTTAAAGGATACATTTCCACTTTACATTGCTAGTGTGATCTTACTCATCTTTATGCACTTGAGTATTTTTTTAGGGCTTACTACAGATTGTTCTGGTTAGTATAAAACACATATTCCAAGGTTCCCAATCATGTATCTGCTACTGAGCTCTCAGAGAAGAACTTGCAGTAGAACAGAGCTTCATTTCTTCATAAAATTAGAATTTTAGAATAAATGTTCTACCAATTTAAGTTATTGGAATGGACAGCATGAAGGTAGTCTAATTTCCCCCATATCAAGCCTCAAATCTCAAATTAATACAAACACTGTGAAAATTATTCAACAACAAGTCCCAGTGACTAAATGCATTGTATCTCACGAGCACCACAGGTGAAGGACACCTAGGTACCTAATCTAATCCTCTTTGTTTATGATCTACCTAAGCAGTGAGCAAAAATGTGAAAAACTGTCCCTTGTATTATAAACATTATCCCACACTTTTTATCAATCTATCATTTTTAATTAAATATTTTGAAAACACACGTATCATATTTAGTGGGTGTATCACAGTTGTACTTAATGATAATACGACCCATACCATGGGATTCTGATCTCCTAGTTCCATTTTCCAACAGCGTTACAGCAGGAAATCAGTGGGCTGTGGCAACTTCCAAAGTAGGATCAGTTGCATTTATCTGGCTTCAAGGAAAACTATGAAGCAGCAGATTCATCTCCAACTTACAAAGGTCACATTAAACATAGGCAGTGTGCCTACCTAGGCATTAAAGTACAGAGATGATAGATGGTATTACCATCATGCTCTATAGTATATTAACAAAAGCTGCTCATTTTGCATGGTATATAGGATAGCAGGTACAATGTTTGTACACTGTGTTCCATGGTAGAGTAACCATTAATCTTTTATCTATGACCGAACACTTTTTCCAGCTTTAGAAAATATCTGGCAAAGAGTACAACAAGAACATTGCTACACAGGCAGCCTGAGATTATCTGCAAGCTGCAGTGATGGAAGGCTGAGATAGCATGTACTGTTCCTCTTTGTATTGCTAATGCACGTATTGATTTTCAGCAAGTCCCTCAAAACAATGATTTGAAGCTCAGGGTAATTTCAAAAGTATGCTGTGTTCTGTAGGATCATCTTCTTTGTGCAGTAGTACTATACAAAGTGCATGTCTAGTCAGAGGAAGATAACTCAGTCCACATAACGCTTACCCTGCCAGTATAATCGACTGCTTTTCTCAGCGTGTAAAGAGGGAATATGAATCTTCCAGGTTATGAGAGACATTAATCATCAGAGCTGACTAAGAAACGCAGATGTTGAACGCAAGAAATGAAAATGTGTCTGATCAAACAGTAACTGGCTCTTTAAAAGTAAATTGACTGGAAATGCTGATAACCTATGCATAAGGTCAATAAAATCACAAAGCTACAATAGAAAAAGGGATGTCAAGACAGACCCCTTAGACTGCCAAAAAAAAGTCAAACTTGAACTGCTGCATATTTAATAAATAAACAGTTGTGTCACTATCTAAGAAAGCATCAAATAATTTAAGCTTCTGATTGTAGCCGCTGTTGTTACACAGACAAGTTTTCCACAGATTCTCCTATGGCTAACAGTTGTGGGGAAAGCCAAAGGAATTAGTACTAGACTTCACAGGTGATTAGAAGTGACTGTCTGCATCCCTGTATCCTAGATTTCCAAGCCAGAAATGCAGATGCAGCCTGGAGGATGCCTGCACAACACACATTTGTGCTCCCAGACACCCCCTGAGCTATCCTAACGGTGCTGCTACTGCAAGAGAAGGACGCATGTAATGAAGCATGGACCTGATGGGCACTGGAGAGGGTGCCAGTGTCACCTGTGGCAGACATGCATAGAAAAGCCAAACACACATCTATTCAAGAATAGAGCCTGCTTATATCTGTGTTTGTAACCTTGGGGGCAAATCAGCAGTGATCCTGCCTACTGCTGGCACAGAGTTTGGGCAGACCCTTCCAGCTGTCTGCAAAGACACACCACTGATGTTGGGACTATTGCCATCACCAGCACCTGAGCTCCAGTTCATGTACTGCTTGCTGCCCTTTCCCTATACGTCACTTTTAACTAATTACTCAATTATTCCCTGTAAAACATGGAACCCTACCACAGGACATGATTTATTAGAGTTTGTGGAGGAATACTGGCACCTCACTGGGAGTACCAGTTTGAGCAAGTTTCAACAGCCTCTTTAAATGAATTATCAACATGGAAATAATTGCATCTGAGTTAAGGTTGGGTATATATACTCTGTTGCATTCATTCAAGGATTTTTAATGTGTAATATGCTAACAAAGTAATTATTATTGCACTTTACCATCAGAAAGAGCTTCAAAATACTGTGATGAAACTGGAAACTGGTTCCGCCATCCTGAGAGCAACCGAACTTGGTCCAACTACACTCTGTGCAACTCTTTCACTTCTGAAAAATTGAAGGTATGCTACAGTTAAAAAGACAGCGATTGTCTTGGAATGGTTTTTGGCTGGGCACCTATGAAGCTGGTCAGACTCATCTTCATCTTTTAGTTTTATTTGTTGCATTTATTTGTTGAATAGCATTGGCTCCCTAATAACTTATTACAATTATTTCATGAATTCTTAGATCTAAGTTAGACCTAATAGATGTTTGCTACAGGCTGGATGATTTAGTAGCAATTCATCTCATCAACTTCGCTGCATTTTTCAAATGCATTTTTTAATCCCTGTGTTCTTTTTCCTGACCATCCAACAGTTATAAAAGGATCCTTTAGAATTTCAGTTTTGTTTTCAGTAACCAGAATCTTCCAAGCCGTTGATAACTTCTTAGCAGGGCTGGAAATCCTAAAATAGGTTAAGATTGTTTTCATAAGCAAAGAATATCACCCTTTATTCAGTCCCTTTGAATAGAAACATTGATGAAGATACCATTATGCCAGAAAATTCTACAAACCTGAACACATTTATATTTAATAGTTTAACTGAAGTCAGTGCGACTATTTATGGTAATAAATTAAGCATTTGAATCAGTATTTCCAACTGCTAAGCTGAAAAAGGAGATCAAAGTCAGAAAGCAACAAAAGAAAGGGGAAAGAAATCTGAGAACAGCTTTTAAAAAAGAATTTAGGTAAGCTCATGAAAATAAACATATTTCTCAAATGTGAACGGAGCTCCAGGAAAATCTGAATACAGATTTGTGACAGAGTAATTTGTGACTCTCTGGAATAATGGCAGGGAAAATCAGAAAGTGATTTGATTTGGGGTTTGTCTTGGAGGATCTTTTATAATACGGCCAAAAACCCGTAAGTGGTTATACTTAGTAATGATCCAGCATACAGAGCTTTGGAAAAGTCTACTGGACTAGGCAGGAGGTGAATTCTAAAAGTTTTTGCAGCATGAGGAATCATAATGGTAAACTGGGGCTCACCTATGCAACAAAGAGAGAGTAATAGTAAGAATCTTAGCTCACAGAGGCATTAAATGCAAGCACCATAAAAATACCATTTTTCAAGAAGTTGGCCCGTGTAGAGAGGCAAAAAATCTAGTTCTGTTGCCTATTACCAGTGCCTTCCAGAAGAAGAATTTTGAATATCATTCAAGCAAAGTGCAGATAGAACACAACGGAAAATGATACGTCCCTTGAGATTGTTCTGAAACAAAAAATAATGGAAAATGCAGAAAGAATGTATCTGTACAGAAATACCAAGTAGGATTATGACCTTCACTCCAAGGCTTCAAAAACCAGGAGTGTTCTTGGTTTCTAGAGTATTTTCATGTATCTGTAGAGAGTCTAATTAACTGAGTAGAAGATATTTCTATTTGATAATTCTCTTTCCTCAAGAGAAGTCTAGAGGGACATGGGAGGAAGAGCATTTAAGTGTTTCTATTTCAAGTATTCCATACCCACAAAAGTGCATAAAATAAAAAAATGGTGAGTCATTATAAGCCCTGTGTATCAGAAGGGCCATCAGAGACTGCCATTTCAAGGAGTGCAGAGGTTAATAAAATAGTTAATTGCTTGTTGAAGCTAATTGGAAATAATAACTTGCTGTATTTTGGAATCACTTAAAAAATAAATCACATCCGGTTCTTGAAAGTGCAGTAATAGACCATAAGCTTTATTACCTGAGAGGTCAGTACTTTCTGATCTGTCTTCACTGTTGTATGTGGAAAGCTTTTTTTGAACAGTTACCATGGTAAGACTATATGGAGTGATCACAAAAGCTATGCTGAGTCCCAAATATACCTTTGAACTGATTTAGCAGTTGTATGCTAAAAGGTAGAGAGTTTGTGTCACCAGAAGTGCTTTGGGACTTGCATGCAGCTACCTGGAATCTTTTGCTACTCACAACTGTTATTTGCTGAGGATTGTATACAGGAGAGACAGACAAACAAAACATCCACAAAAATTCATCTCTAAATTAAATTCAGTCTTTAATACTGTATCAGTCTCATATCATACAGCCACCACTTAGTATACAGTGAAAGAAATGGCACATGCATATAGGTAAAAACCTCTCCCACTCCTCCACATTAAGAAATCTCTCTTCTCTACACTCTGATCTGCCCACTCCGGGGTTGCTGGAGCTCTCAAGAAAAACAACAACAAAAACCCGCAAAACTTTAGAAATATTTATGGCTAGAAGAATATTGTGGTTGGTCATTGTGGAAGGAAAGCAGGCGATTCAGAATTTTTCCAGTTAATGTGCACACTGAGTGATACTTGTATCATATCTACATAGCCAGAATGGTGTAAGTGTGACTTTGTTGTAAATATGAAGCAGGCCACCGCACCTCTTAGGTTAACGAATGCAGGATATGACTGAAGTCATACAATCTCTGAAGAATAGCTTTGTTTTCTGAATTTTACTCCTACCTGTTTTCAACAGCAATTCTCAATTGGCTTGGAAATGCCAAAAAAAAAATGTAAGTGGCAGAACTCAGGACTATGGAAATCAGTTAGAAGCATGCCAGATATTAGCTGAATGTGCCTGAAATGAAAGACTTGCATGAAATTTGTCTTCTCCCTTTATTCTTCTTTCTTTGCCAAAAGCATACAAAGGATGCAAAGAGGGAATGATAAAGAAACCACGCTCAAAATGCTGCACAGGTACTTGCAAGCTTTTCTTAGAGGAGGGTGGTCATAAAAAATTCATCTAATCATTGAAAAAGGAAAATTGCCCGTGCATAAAAGAAAAATGAATGAAATAGAGGTGAAAATAAACCCAGCAGAAGAACCTGCTATCTAGTCATTTTTCAGGACAGGCTGATATTATATTAGTGCTTTCAGAAAAAAATGGAACACTGAAGCTTGGCAAGCCGTTAGCCTCCCGCAGTATTCTGACAGCTAGATGATGCTTTAGAGCTTGGCTGAGACCATTGTATGGCATTTAAATACTGCAGCATTCTGATGCCAAGGTGCTGTCCTGTGATTTTGCTTCACTGTTGGCACACAAAATATGGATAGGCCTACCATAGATTTTGATGATATTAGTAAAGTGAACTCCTGGTTATCTATTCATACGCACTGTTTTTTACAGTGATAACAAGACTAGCTGGTTGCACAACAGGAAGGTTTACTTTAGTGTCACTATTGCCATGGTGTATCTTGTTGCAGTGTGGTTGGAGCTCCTAAATAGTTTTCACCTCATCTGCTGCTTTCATGACTTCTTGGACCTTTATCATAAGCTACCAATGAATTGTCCTTTCTTTTTAGAGAATCCTGGAATTTACACCCATGTGTCATAGCACAGACATTCAACCTCCTCAGTTATTGTAGTTGTTTTGTTGGTTTTTTTTTTCCACCTTTTCCAGCTCTACTATGTCCTTCTTAAGGTGAGGAGTTCAGAAAGATATAAGATGTAAGTTTTAAACATAGACAAAAGGATGTTCTACCTCCAGGGCTGTTCCTGTTGATCTCTGATGTTTTCTTGACTCTTTGGATAACAGTACAGAGTGAGCCAGCAATTCAGAGACTTGGCCATGATTACTCTTCGTCCTGAGTTTGTTTGCCAGTTCAGAGTTTAGCATTATGTAGACAAAGATTATGTCGCTTGTCCCTGCTTTTATCTTTGTTGAAGTTCACATAGTGTCTTCTTGTTCTCTCTTAGATATGTGAGAAGTCTATTACTATTCTCTAGAAGAGCAAAGTATGATCTGTAAACAGTCCTCAGGTCATTAAAGAATACATTGAACAAAAAAGCCAGCCCTGATACCTATCCTGAGGTCACCTGACTGACTCATCTCCATCCAAAAGTGACCATTAAGCTTTTACTCCCTGCTGCTTAAATGTCTTTCAGACAGTAAAACCTTTCTTCCAATCCTGTTTTCTTCAGTATTTTTTTAGGGTGGAAACTTGCCATGGGCTTTTTGAAAATCCTTATGTATTATGTCTGCTGTGCTTTCTTAGAACTCAGGAAACTTAGTTATGCATAGTTTAGGCAGAGATTTTGCTAGTGAGTTCAGTGCAGCAAAAAAAGGTCAACTTATGTAAGAAACACTTATCTTGTCTGTAGACCTTAAGTCCTGCTATTTAATGTAATGCTGCTATTAAAGGAATATTGCAAAAGAAACTGTGAAAGAAAAGAAATAAAAAATAGACTGATTTTGTAGATTCTTCCTCAATGAGAAAAAAAAATGGGTGCCTGCGAATTGTTCATGCTTGCCTTTTCTTTTTGTTAAATTTCAGATGGCGTTCATACTTTATTATATGGCGATCGTTGGCCATGCTTTGTCTATAACATCCCTGTTGATTTCCTTGGCAATTTTCTTCTATTTCAAGTAAGTGTTTCTTACAAACACTCTTTCTTCTTTCCATGAGGGATCTCATGTTGCAATGATCTCATGTTTCATGCTGTTTATTACAGCAGTGAAGGAGCAGTGGGAGCTCAAATTTGCCCTCAGACATTTAGATACAGTTTCAGTCACTATCAGTAGTGAGGGGCTGTCTGAGAACAACCTTCTGGTTTCACTTCAGGAAACTGTTGATCACTAGAAGACACGAAAGCCAGTATATTTCTAGCAGATGAAGGAATCCATTTGTTCCTTTATTTTCAAATAACATGAAAATCTGAGGCATCTAGACATATCTAAATCACACTCTAGTCAAAGAGGATTTCTCAGTAGCAGTTTTAACAAGATACAGGGAAATTACTGTGGAGAAAATATTGGAGAATGACTGCTGGACAGGGCTTTGAGCTATTGTACATCCAGAGCTATGCTGACTCGCAAGTTTTCTTAGTTGACTAGATACAAACTATTTTTGTTTTTCACAATTTTCTCTGCAGGTACTGAGAAAGTTATGCAATAAGGGCAACCTACAGCAATTAAAGGCCATCACTGTTGTTATTATAAAGAGAGTATTTTTTGGAGCCTGCAAGAAAATATTTGAAGCTAAATCTGTTGTCTATGTCAGAACACAAATAGGCCTGTGTCAGAGTAACGCTAAGCTTTTTTACAAGTCTTTGATGAGCATTCAAAATACAATTTGTCACTTCTTTATCACCATTCTCATAGAAAGATATGTGATATTCTTTTGTGTAGCCATCAATTTCAGAAGCTCAAAGGCATATATTTGATCCAGAAGCATAGAATACTTCCAGACATACTTATTTACCTTCTCAGCAGATGGACAAAAAAGCATGACTTTTATAGGTCAGAATTTATTATTTGTTTTTATTTGTTTGACTTTTCTATAAAACTGAAAGCCAAAAATACCCCACCCTTCAAGTCTATCAAATTGGTACCCAAATATAACAAATACACCAAATACTTTTTTTTTTTCAGATCTTAGTGACCAAGATAGTAACTGTGAATTATGAGCAGTGTCTAAATTAATGCCTTCCCACTCATGCAAAATCATGAATCTATATATGCTTTGTTTTCAAAAAAGCAGGATTTATTCTCCACAGAAACTATTTTCGAAAGCAGTTTTTCACACACTGAAATTTCAAAGTCTGTAAGGGGAAGAATTGGCATTTTTTCCTATCTTGTAGCATTACCTTAAAACAAAGGGTATTTCTGCAATCACTGAACTTTTTGTAACCAGTAAGTCTAAGTAATCAGAATGAAGTACACCCAGTGCATATTCTGTCATAACCGCTTAGTGTATAAACGTTTTGTATGACTCTTGTATGCAGAGGTTTTATTTGTCTAGACTGAATGGCATTTTTAAAGTATCTTGGAACTGGTAGATTTCACATGTTGCATCATAACTGAATAACTTCATTACAACATGAAATTCTTTACGTGCTGGATTGTAAGATATCATCGTCTCCGTAAATCAAACTTCTGTGGTGTGTGTTTGGGCCCCAAATACAAATATGATTTGTAGAATTCATTGTTTTATAGCAAACACAAAATTCCTGCTTAAATGTACATAATAATTGTAGAAAATTGGGGTTAAAAAGAAGCTCTTGCTGAACCTCTGCCTCTAGAGACCAAGAGATGGTTGTATGTCTTTAAAAATCTGCAGTGAATGTTGCTTCACAAGACCCCAGATACTTGTACCAGTGCTTAAATCAGTTATAGCCTCAAAGTCCCTGTATTATTTAACTTAGTTAGATTTATGGGTATATTCAGATTGTTTGCTTTCTAGTAAATGTTGTCTCAGTAGCATTATGTAAATCTTCTGCCTGACTACCTCATCTGCTGCTGATCCCTGAACAAGTTCACCATGGATAAGGTCAAGGTGTCCATACAATCTGGAAAAGAGTGTTCACTTAGTTAGTGAACTGTATGAAACAGGAAATGCAATGGTTGGACTTTGCATAAAGTCCTAGGAATTTAATAAGATTATGGGCTCAAAGTAGGTGAATAAAAAATATGGGTTATTAATTCTGGTAATTTCCAGCGGATCAGTTTGATAAGTGGTTGTGATCATGTGTTAATGGGATATAGAGACAGACAGAGATTGCCTAATGAACTGCTGAATTCCCATCTCTTCTAAGAAACAGAGCACAAAACCACAGCTACAGTAGTGCATTAAAAAAAACTGGGATCCAAAATCTTCTAACCAGGCTCCGGAGCTCTCTGGGGCAGTTTGGACAGGATTTGGTTTAAATGTCTACCCAAAATGGTCCAGAAGGGCAATTCCATTCTTCTGAGACCTTGCAGTGAGCAAGACAGGCTCAGGTTGACTCAGCGTGAGTTCTGAATCACTGACAGCTCAATCCTGACCATTCCCAGGCCACACTGCAAGACTCATCTGACAATAGCCTTCCTGACAGCAGAACGCCTCCCTCTTTCCTCCTCCTCTGCTTATCCTTTCCTTTCAGTGACTAATCTGTAACACAAATATTACAGACACAAGTAGAAAAAGGGATCAAAACAAAGCACCAAAAGATGAGAGGACAAAGAAGAAACCAAACTCAAATCATAAGGAAGTAAGAGTAAAGCTGTACAGGAGCAGTCTTCTTGTTACATTCAGCTGTCTTCTCCTGTCCGGATATGGCAGTGATAGATTATTTGACCTTCAATAGAAGGCAAGCTATCAATCAGTCAGTCAGTCAAACAGTAAGAGATGGTTTCAGAGCTGTACAGTAGCCTTTGGTTGTAGACATGTCAGTTAATAACTTGCAGAGGTTTCTTTATCAGAATGTGAGGAAAAATTCTTCCCATATATAAGCAGTCTTTCCTTCCAGAGATTATTCTCCTTTGAATGTGAAGTATATAAATTCATAATTATCTGGCATCACAGATGCAGTACTTTTGGAAGGGAATATTGTGTCAGTATTGGTGAGCGTTGGTAAGCAGTAGTAATTTATAATAGGAAGCAGAATATTCATAAAGCAGAGTGCCCAACAGTTACATGCATTTCAACACTATTCCAGTATTTTTATAGTTGCAGACTGAAACCCCATCATTGTCTTACACAATAAAAAGAAAAAAAAGCATCAGCTCACACCAAAACATTTCCCATTTAATTATTAAAACAAAGATATTTTTGTAAATATAAGTGAGGTGTACAGTAAGTTTAGGCCTGTGAGAACAACAGATATTGTGTTGTGAATGTACCTGCCAGTATCATTGTTGGCAAGGCTTTTAAAGGAAGTTGAAGAAGGATAATGTATGCAAGGATCAATTATAGAAGTTTGTTGGGAGTTTTCTCCAGGGAGGACATGGTAGAAAGCATGAAAATAATTGTTTAAAAACTAAATTAGTGTCCAGAAGATGGAAAATAACTGACTGGGTGCAAAAATCAGTGTTCTCAATATTCACGACTGAGGATTAGTGACAGATTCACAGAATAGATCTGAAAATAGTGTAAAAAATGCCTTGGATATCAATATCATAAATGCAATAGAAAAGTGGAGGTAGAAACTCAAAAATAAAGGTGCCTGTGTCCTATCTCCATTAAAGGAAGTATAGGAAGCATAGGGAAAAAGTGGGACAAACGTGCAAATCATAGGAGATACTGAAAGTCATAGACGCAACTGATAGAAGCATAGTGACATAAAGAGAGATGGAGTTTTAGGTCTGTATGATTAGCTTAGTCATGCCTTTTTGCATAATTTTTAATAAAGCTGAATAAGGAATATACAGAAAGTTGAGTGGAGGACGAAAAACATTTTACAAAGACACCTGCAAGGAATGATTAGAGAATATGGAAAAGAGGCAGAAAGAGAGCTAAGAAAGGTCAGAGAATGAGAATAACAGTGGTGACTGTCAAAACCAGTAGGAAGAATGAGCTTGGGTTTTGCTAGGAAAAAAACATCACAAACTGCTTAGTACAGGTTCATGTGCAGGGCAAGATGGGTAGATGGATAAGAATGGAACTGAAAGAGGGTTTCCAGACAGAATTGATGGCAAATTTTCAATGAGATAAAAGATTAATAGGAGAAGGGAGGTGAAGGCATAGAATATAACAAATTGGACCATGAGTGCAGCTGAAAATTAGTGAAGCCAAACTTTCTGTTATAAGGGAAGATGCTGAGAAAGAAGAGAAGACTGGACAGGAGTTTTCCCCTCTGGGCAGACTAAATCAGGAAGGTGCTGTTGCCATTTTGATAGAAAATACTAACGGTCAGGTAATTAAGTGAGGGTAGGGAAATATACACTTTGTGATGCTGTTGGATCATTAACATGAAAGCTGTAATCAAGGAAGAAAAGACTGAGGGAAGGATGATGACAAGCAGGACAAAGAGTTTGGACAGCAGATGGAGCAAAATATTTGGAAGGGTAATCCAATTTTATAGAGAAGGAAGACTGGGAAAAGCCAAGAAAAGCAGTGAGGAATTACAGGAATGAGAATGGAAGCCCACATGTATGGCAGGGACTATCACAAAAAACTGACTGTCTGTAGTTGTAGCCACATAGAAGGTCAGCTGGGAAGACATGGGGCTGCATTTCTGTGGTCATGAGCTGGAAACTGCTCTAAGTGATTGATTTTGATTTATTTGAATATTTATTTGAATATATTTTTTATTTGAATTGACTTATTGAGGATGGGATGCACATTATCAGGACTGTAAGAGAAGGACAGAGAGTGAAGTGTACATGGTAGTGTCCCAAGACAAGTGATGCCAGTAGGGTTGAAAAAGTGTAATGATGGAGAACAGGAAGAAGGAAAAAACTGGGACCAGACAAACAATATTAGAGTGCAGAGGAGCAGAAGAGGAACACTATGCTTGATTTGTGATGGGGGCAAATGCAAGTGGAATAAGCACAAGAACACAGTGTAGGATAGGTCAGTCCAAATAACAGTCTATTTTCCCCAACATTCTATCTTACAGGAGGTCAAACTGAAGGTGCACCTAGCCCCATATCTGGTACTCAACAGCTTCCAATAGCTAATGCTAAAATAATATAGAATCAGGACTAAAGTAGAGAGATACTCTTCCTTCTAGCCCCAGGGACCTCCATCTCATGGACATCCTAAACCAAAAAGGGTGTCTTGGTGAGTAAAGTAGATCAACAATAATAGTGAGAACTGCAGGATGATGATAACCGTAGCCAGAAAGGCAATCTAAGCTGAAGGAAGAATTCCATCCAGTGGCTCACAGCCAAGTGTAAGGGCAACTTAAAGATATGTTGCAGGTCACCAAGGAGGGAAAAAAAAAAAAAAAAAAAAGGAAAATAAATAAAGAAGCAAACAAATAGATAAGCAGAACAGAAAGGGGTTCTCTGTTTTTAGAAAAAGTGCATTCTGCATTAACCTCCATGTACAGAACAGCTGAATGTCACAGAGAGCGCACAGCTCCAGGCTGTGAAAGACTTACATGCCTCAGCAAGAAGCAATATTTGCTTGTCTTAGCTGTTCTTTTACCTGCAGGTTTCACCAGCGTTCTTTCAGTGATCAGTGAGGGTGGACATCACATCATTATCTATCAGCTTCAGGACAACTTTTCTGCAATCAGCTCTGGAGTTGTTCTCTGCTCGGGGGTGGCCAAGGGGGTGGTCTGAGGTTTTTGGTAGGAATTGGAAAGGACAGATGGTTCACGATGGAAATTGAAGTCATGATTTAGTTGTGCAAGAATTTAGTAACCTTGGGAAATTCTGCTACCCTCAATAGCAGAAATCCCTCCACCACCCCCCATGCTGCTGCTCCCTCTGAGCAGGAAAACAACCTCTTCAGCTGGTGTCAGAGGCATGCAGGATACCAACCCAAATCCCCCTGAAATTTAAAGGGATTCCCACACAGTGTTCTCATCACCAATTCCTAAAGCAGCAAATAATCTTCATCTGAATATTTGGGAAATTGAGTCTCCAGGGAACAGTTACTTATCAAGCAATGGTCCTAATTTTTGCTACTTGCATCATGCACGTCTAATAATTCTCAGGGTTCTGCTTCACCGCTTAATATCTTGATTACTGTGAAATAAAGAAAGGCATCAAGGAATGAGAATGTAGCTGGATAGCTCTTTGCAACATGGCTAAAAAGCATGTGGTACTAAACAGGTGTAAAAACAAAACAAAAAAATTTGTCAGAGGTTACGGCTGCAATGCAAGGCATGTGTTTTCCAATTACGCCTTGCCAAAAGGCATTCTTGAGAAATTATTGCCAGAAAAGAGCTTGTTAAAGTGACTTCAGAAGAAAAATAATAATTTACAACGTGTGCTCCATATTTTTCAGGAGTCTCAGCTGTCAAAGGATAACACTGCATAAGAATTTGTTTTTTTCTTATGTGCTGAACTCCATGTTTACCATTGCCCACCTCATCATCGTTGTGCCTAACCCAGGCCTTGTGAAAAGGGATCCTGTAAGTATCCTTCTTTGTATCTTTACACTCATATAAAATTACTATGGATGAATCAAAACAAGGTATGCCCATTCACCAGTTAATGATAGCCAGGCACAAAGCATTCAGATTCTCAGAATTGACCTTGCTCAGATCTTTCACCCAGCAGTAAAAAGCTTTGAATTTGGTACAGTAGGAAAAAGCCTCAGACTTGCTACAGACTGTTTATACAAATTTGTGTCAGATCCCCACTGCTGTTGTCAGCAACTGCTTGGCATTTCCCAGCAAAGCCCCCCAAGGACAGATGCTTGGACTGCCCAACTGCCATTTCTCACAAGCATGCATGATAGAGAGGTGCAAGGATGAAGAGGGATACAATTTTTTTCAACCCTCTCCTTTCCCCCTGCAAAAATCTGTTCACTGTGTTCTTTCTTAGGAAGTGGCAAATCAAAGCAACAGCGTGGTTCAGTCCTATCAGAGCACAACCTGAGCCAGCCTTCAGCTGATAAATATTAATGGCAGATCTGTTACCCAGCTCTGACTATACTCTCTAACAAAGTCATTGCCTTGTGCCTGCAGCCCTGGCTGATGCAAAATTAGCTCAAGCCTGGGAATCTCTCAAGTTTTGTCACAACACCAATCAGCTTGTCTTCTAGTAAAGGTCGTTCAGTTACGGCCCCAACTATTTATCTGCTTCTAATTTTATGAAAGTAATTAAACTTTAGCACTTGATATTATCCAATCACCTATCTCTCTCAGATGTGCTCCCAGTTAAATAAGCTAATTAAAGCAGGAAATATATAGACTGAAAAAAAAAATAAAAAATCACCAGTCACAGAGACCACATTGCCACAGGACAAACAGCAGGGTGCTGAGCGTCAGCTCACAAAGCCCCTACCTCAGTTGTGATGGCAATGAGCACTATAGAATTGCCATAAGCAATCACCTCTCACTCAGAGCTTCATGCCTGCAGGCAACTTCCAGGCTACAGGCCCTAGAGAGGGCCTGGGTGGCTGGATATGCTCTGATTCAAAAGAGATCAGCATGTGGAAGTTGGCCAAGCCAATGCCCTTCACAGGTAGGCACAGTTGAATATATCTGGGTTAGATGTAGCCTCACCTCTTCAGTTACATACTGACTTAATTGCTTTGATGAACAAGGGCTTTATTTTGCACTTTCTTCTTCCAAACACAATTTGCATGTGTTTGACTCAGTAGTGAACTGCTGTCTAGAACAGAGATACAAATCTGGGGAGAAGAGGAGCTGGGGTCTCCTCTTTTTGGTCTGCAGTCAAGTATGGAGAGTAAACTCAAAGGAGGCAGCAAGATAATATGTTCAGACCAAACCAACATGTCTGCCAACATCACTAGAAAGTGGCTTTGATTCTGATTAACAGCGTAAATAAAGGCTTTATAGTTAGTATTTTTCTACACCTGTTCCCTCCTCTGCTTTATTGAGTTCATTTTAGTATGGCTACTTGTGACTTCCTCTAGTGTGCCACATTCATTCACTTTCTTCCTGTGCATCTTCTGATCTTGACAATCTTGTGCATCTGGCTCCTACCTCAAATATATACACAGAAATACTGAAGAGCGTGGAAAGAATTTTGGAGTCACAGATATCCTGTATTTATGGCCATACTCAGAGTTGAAGTTGATGGTATTTATTCCACAAAATAATAAATGTGTTTCCACCCCAGTAGCTCCTGCTTTTTTTTCCGCCTAAAGTTTCGCAGCAGTTCTTAAATATGCAATGTCATGGGAAAAGTACTTACAGTGAATACATATTTATGAGGATATCAACAAATCCATATCATTTGCAAAGAAGAAAGAAGATTCTGTTAAATAACCAAGAGAAAAGACAGGAGAAGTGAAAAAAGAAATTTCATCCCCAACATCAAGGCACACACATTCTTCCTGAATCTGGATACAATAAGTGTGAGAAAACCCAAAGTATCTTTTGCATGATATATCATAATGCATCTTTACTCGCGTATGTTTTGCTGCAAAGGTTTGGTTGCTCTACTCATGTAAATTGGTACGTCAAACCCTTTCACATCTCAATTCCAATTTTCCCTTTTTTTCCCCCATTTTCTGGTTATCCATTTCTCTCTCTCTGTCTTTGTCTCTCTCTATATATATACATATATCAGATTTATCTGGAACTGAAATTATGTAAGAGAAAGATGTGAGCCCAGATGGCCATATAAGAAGAAGCAAATAAATAAATAAATAAATAGTAGGTTGAACAAAAAGAGCAGGAACGCATGCACGAATACTTGCATATATGTATTGAAAGCTGTTATGTACAGTAATTCTTTTCATCTTGTATCTGAAGTAGCAACTGCATTAATTGTACTGTTACCGGAATAGATTTTGTAGGAAGGTGTGTCTTCTTTTTTGAGAATGACCTCCAGAAGAAGAGTTGTCTATAAACAACACATTATGTTCTCTGTTAAAAAGCCTAGAAATAAAACTCTTGCTGCCTAATCTTTTAATATAGCCTTGCATATCAGATCTGTGTTTTTCATTTTTTTCTTACTTCACAAGACTAGTAATTTTAATACCAAATACTGATTGAGATAAAGGAAGATACAACTCGTGACTGGAGGGATAATTCTGCTAATGAGAAGTTGATAATTGAAACTGAATAATTGATCAGCTCTGTGAGCACCACTGTGTTTGCAGATGAGACCCAAGTCAGTAATGGCTCAGCAATTAGATAGAAATACTTCTGGAAAAGCTTCAAGAGATCTTATTGTATTTTTATCACTTTGTTGTTCTAGTGGAGGGAATGCCTGCTTTCTTTCTCCAGGCAGCTCCTAGTGCCTTCATCTTCCAAGTAGCAGTTTTTCCTATACTTCTGACATTGTGTGATGTGAAAGGTTCAATCAATTTCAACTGTGGTTTTATGGAATCCATAGCAAGTAGCAGTCCTCCACTGGAAGCTCCTGGGAGCCTTGTGTGGGCCTCTTGCTGAGGTAGACATGGGATATGGAATGCTGAATCCCATTCTTGCCTCCTTTTGTAGATAAACTTTAAAGGTTTTGAACTAGTTTGCAACTCTTCCTGCTGGTGCAGCTCATTCTTCCTCCATCTAAAAGGGCCAGCAGCATGTAGTCCCCTCCCATTCCCAAGCAGTTCAAACTAGCATTACAATGAGTAAAGCAAGGTCACTGTACTAGTATTATTAAAAAAAATTAGTAGTCTCATGGACACTAGAGCACTACAGAAAGTCTCACCATTGACTAGTACAAGTGAAAATCTTGACTGCCCAAGCATATTAGGCTTTCCTCCCTATTATGGAAGAGTAGTGGAAATAAAAAGGAGCTGAGTGGGAAGATAAGTCTGTGAAGTAGTTACTGTGATTTGTGGGGTTACAGCACTGTTGCCTTCCCCCGTTCTCAAAGGAATAAACAAGGTATGAGAGCCAAGAAAACAGGAGATTCACAGAATTTCAGCAACAGTGTTATCTTAATATTGCACACAGTTTTTGTCTCTTGCTATTTTCTGTTCTTTCTGATGTAGGCTGAGAGCCTTAGGGCTTTTAAAATATATGTTTTTCAAATGAGAGATCCGTGACTTACACCAGGGAAGATAAATGGCAAAAATACTGGCCTGTGTGGCCTATGGTTGCCAGCAGTCCCCTTGGGAAGCTGCAGGATGAAGTTCCATAGAGGATAAGGGTGCTTTGATCCTTAGTGTTGTTTCCTGTGTCATGCTCAGGGTTGAACTTCAGGAGGTTCCATTCTTGTCAAATTAAATTGATTCTTCATTAAACTATCTACAGAACTTTCCTGTCCCTCTTAAAGAATCTCTGGAGGTTCTCATCTCAGTACATCTTCATCTTTTTCTTCATCCTCTTCCCAGGTAGAATACTCACAGGGATCTCTGCAACCAGTGCAAGTCCAAAGGGATGAATGAAAGCTATTCTGAAGTATAATACAAATGCAAAACTCCTCAGAGCAATCAAGACTTCTCCCCACAATGAAATTCAGAGAGATTAATGCAGAACTCTGACAAATTTTCAGGCTGGAATAATATCTGCATTCATTTTAAGACAGAGCTGTCAGTGTCTAAATGGCATGAAACAGAGCAGTAATTCCCATCATTTTTTCCCAAGGTCTTTATATTCTTGTTTATATCCTCAAAACTCTCAGAGTAATGGAGAAAACAAAGCACTGTGTAATCCTGGTGGTGTCAGATTCACTAATGTGATGTGCCACGCCGTGCCCAGAAGACGAAGTATGGATGATTAAAAGATGTTCACAGCATTCAGAAATTACACTCCTGTGAAGAACATTTGTGGTTTTTATGGAACAACTATATCTGGACTGAAGTCAGCCAGCCACCGCCTCTGAGAAAGATCTGAGCTTCCACAACAAAGTTATTCTGGTTATTTTCTCAATTGTAAGACACCATCAAATTAACAGCTGGCTTCAGGGGGAAGGAAAAACAATTTAAGAGACTAAGTATTTATTTTGGGACAAATTTCCTCATTTTCCTTTCCTTAGGAATAATTCAGAAATTATATGTTGCATTTGCTTTCTCTTCTTTTAAAGCTGTATCTCTTAGTAGGTTCAAGTGTCTCAAAGCAGCATCTCAAAGGGAGAGATGATAGTTTTCATGTAGTCCCAACTCAAGGTATTTCCATGTCAAAACAACCCAGGCTCCATCAAATTCTGCAGTTATTATTTCTGCAGTTTTCCCTACATGTGACCTCTTACTTGGTGGATGCGTTGTTTCCTCCAGAAAGGATCTTGTACTGCAAAGTGCACTGTGGTCCTGCAGCTGAAGGCCTCAGACCCTGGGGTTTGTTCTTGGCTTTGGGGCCTGCATCTTTTCTGCAAGAAAAGCCAGGAATACCCACAGTCTCAGCATGGATGAAGACCAAACTGCGGATTCAAATGTTCCTGTGAATAGTCTGTCATGCTTCCACATTTTTACACACCTTCACTGTCCACAGACTGGCTGAAGGACCAGCCATTGTGGCAGTGAGAAGTGAGCACACCCAGATCAGCTGATATCAAAATCATCAAAAATCTCTGCATCTCCAGTCCTATTTAACTCCTTTCTTCAGATTTCCTTCTTTTGTTTCCTTCTTAACATGCAGTGTGTTTAGCAACTTCATTAAGCTCATGGGACCGACTAGCATCCAGAAGGGAAATTTTGCTATTCGTCAACTCACCTTGCTGCTACTATCTAACCCAGCAGTCCTCCTGCCTGGTGACAGTGACCACAAAAAGCCATTAGGACTTTCACAGGAGATTGTCATAGCAAAGCACTGTGTGTTGTGTCTGCAAGGTGTGTGGATCCACTAGAGATTTGCCCCAGCTAAGAAATCCAATTGAGCAGATGCAGATTTGTTCTGCCTTGCTTACTGTAAGGTAAGCTCTCTGCTTACTGCAGTGCCAGGTTCACTACATGGACCCCACAGGACTTCAGCCCCATCCTGCCGGGTTCCAGGCTGCAGCCACAGGACAGTGACTGCAGCTGGGAGCTTGGAGTGCTTGGATGTGGCTGTGTTAATCACTGCCCATGATGCCTAATTCCAGGCTGGCTGCTTCTTGCAGTGTAGGCACGAGTAGGGGTGCTATTAAAAATATCCCTCGTTGCTTAATTTCGTATTTTGCTTTCTCGTAACACAAAACCTAGGAACCCTCTAAGCAACTGTGTACATTTTGTTCTGTAAATGGTTTAAAAGTATATTAAAACATTAATCTTAGCCTGAGTCCCTGTGTGCCAGCTTTCTGACTGGAACACAGTTTAATGGATGACTCATAGTAGATATATTGTACAATGGTATGACGTTCTGATAGTCCAAGATTTACAGCTACAGTGCTTAGCACTGTCCTGCTTTGGAAAGCCCTTTTATTGCTTATTTGTGTAACATATGGATACTGGGAATTTAACAATATTTTCATAGAAAAGCATTCTAATAACCAGGAAAAAAAATGCATAAGGCAGGTCAATAACCAAACTTCAAGTTACTCCTTAAACATGCTAAGAATGTCTGAGAATGCATTTTATTGCCTTCAAACTGAGTTGGAATAAATCGTGTCTGGTCTCTGTGGGGAACAGCACAACCTCTCCTCGAGAAGTGCTACATGCACAGGGGGGTTCTGCAGACCTGAAGAGATCCCACGCTGACTGATCTTCAGTGAGGGCAAACATGCTTATTGCCCTTTAAACAGTGAAATGTACAGCTATAGTGGTGGCCCATGTAACTGGCTTGTCCAAAAACTAATGACCGTGTTTTGCTTATTCTTAGCAATTTATTTCTTGCAAATGTTAGCCTGAGGCATTTCAGTGGATGGAGAACAATTGAGGAGAGGCTTCACTAAGCACACTGCTAAGCATCCTGCCCCCATGGTGATGGGCCAGGCGCTGTGGAGCTGGGAAGGCCAGCTGCAAAACCCAGGGCTAGTTGCCTTCCCTCTACTAAAACTTAGCCTTATTCTGACTGAGTTACTAGGAAGACCTGCTCAAAATCAATTAGAAGTGGATGTTTTGTTATTATTAATGAAGGCAGTATTCTGGTTTTTATTTAATTCTGCATTAATTATTGCTGATGCTTTCTGTCAGCCAGTAAAGGAGAGTTTAGCAGGGAAATGGCAGGCAAGGACCTTGATTACTGTGTGCAGTTTGGGGTACCACAATAAAAGAAGGATGATATAATCAGGCTGGGAATTAGGAAAAGGTTCTGCAGCAGCGGGTGGTTAGGCACTTGAACAGGCTCTCCAGGGCAGTGGTCATGGCCCCAGGCTGCCACAGTTCAAGAAGCATTTGGACAGTGCTCTCAGTCATATGCTCTGGTTTTTGGGTGGTCCTCTGTGGAGCCAGGAGTCAGACTTAGTGATTCTAATGGATCCCTTCCAACTTGGGATATTGCATGAGTCTATGATCCTGTGACCTGTGAGGAGGGGCTGTGCCCTAGCCAAGGAGAGCAGCATGCCAGCTGCATGGCCATGCAATTGCACAATCCTTCATAGGCAGGTGGAACTTTGGGACCCTCCTGATAGGCCTGGAATGTTAGCAGCATTTATAATGCCCCAGTAAATCCTGAAAAATAAAATAAAATAAAATAACATAAATCACAAGCACCAGTTCTAGCTCCTTCTCTGGAAAGGAGAATGAATTTTTCTTTCTTCTCCACAAAGTGGTTCCAGCATCCTTTTGAAACTTTTCATTTTATATGGCAGCTGAGGTGTTCACTTAAGTTTCAGAACTCTTTGCAAGATTTGCTAGATCAGAAACATTTGCCTGACTGTGTTCTATTATTTGACCCTTTTTTCCCCTGTAGCTTAAGTGCGCAACCACAATCCATTTTACTCTCCATGATGAGTCCCAGTGGGAATAGAAGCACTACTGGTGCTGTGATAATCCTTTGAATCCTGGATTTGACCATGCTTCATATTGTGTGAGATACAATGACAGAAAGGGCTTGCGTCAAAATGCATTTAACTTCAACTGAAGACAAAATACCTGACCATTTTATTTTATTTTATTAAATCTCCAAGTTATCAAGCACGGAAGCCATCAAAGATTTGCTCCTGTATTATCTTGCAATTTCATTTTACTTTTTTTCTGTAAGAATAAGCACTTCCCATAACCTCAGAGTCCTGCAGTTTTCCCAGCTAAGGCTGATGTACACTGAGATGCGTGGCTACATTTGCCATTTTTTATTCACACCATACATGAATCCAGCTCTCATAAGCAACAGGTTGCTCTGATCTAAGAAAAACACTTGCTTTTCATGGGAGGAAAATATTTCCATGGCAGCACTCAGCCACAGCTGAAGCCTGCTGCATTTCTTAGCTCATCCAAAGCGAAGATTGATTTTCACTGTAGTTTGATTGATAGGAATTCAGCATAATTCATCGCAATGCACTGTTGTGCTTAAACTGTTCATGGTAACTTTTACAGATTAGTTCTCAAATTAATGCGATGTGGATCCAAGTACTAATCACACATATCCTTCATGTCTTGCCAATGGCAGTCTGTAATATACTGCATAGCAAGTGACTACATTACTCATAAGAGTCATGAACTGTCTGCATAGCCATTACTCTAAAACATAGGTGCTTAATTTTATTTCTAAAGCCACGAGTGATAGTTTATGTGGAGGGCACAGGAAAGGAGGAAATGCTGAGGAAATGGAGCAAATTAAGTTTAGATGTATTGTTTTTCAGGAAACAAAGAATAGTTCATCTTCAGGCAGCGTGCTTTCTGTATCTCAAGTACTGAGCTACAGATAAAAGTTGCAGCAAGGGCTGGCTTTGTTCATGTGGTTTAGTTACTCCCTTACTCAGAAAGTTCACTGAAAACAGCAAAACCTTGGTTTTTTTCTTTTTTTCTTTTTTCATTTTTTTTTATCCTTTCTCAGCGTACTTTGTAGGAACTGTTCAGACACAGTGTGGAAAAACTATGTGACCGTTTTGCTCTGTGTGGTGAGCAGAAGAAACGAAATGACAAAAACAAAGAAACAAAAAAATTAGTCCTTCAAGTTAATCCTATCTGAATTCTTTAAGCTGCATTGTCAATGATCTTCTGTTTTCAGAGCATTTTCAGAGCAACAAGCTACAGTGTAAATATTGAAACAGAGCTAAATGCCCATGTGCTGTGAATTGCTTTGGGAACGCTGTTCAGCAACAGAATCACTATTGAACCTGTGTTTATGTCCCAGAGTGGCACTGTGAGTCCTCCAGACAGACGCGGGGCACACAGTCCTCTGCCAAATGGTTGAAATGTCACACTAAAGAGGCAAGTCAGTCCTAGCAAAAACGTTGCCTCTAGTCCAGGTAATTTGGAAACCATCTGGAGAAGTGAAGAGGAAGGAACATTTCCTTGTGGCCAAGGTGACAACTGGAATTTTGTCGTCAATGAGGGCACCTCAGATGTCCGTGTGGTTCCTGGTGCTCCCTGAAGAGATTCCTGCATCACCCTCCTGCTTCATAGGCCTCCTCGGTGCTGGGACATGGTAGATGCAGATGGACATCAGAGTCTCTCAGACAGGGAGTGTTCTCTTCCCATACCAGCTGGTGAATGGACACAACATGTTTCTCCCCACCATCTGCTCACCAAACAGTTTGAAATCTCAATTTCTGATCTGAGCCACAGGCAAGAACCACTGTCCAGCTTCACAGCCTCACCTATCCATGTCTTTTCATCTCCACTGCCTGCAGCGCTTGTTGTTCTCAAAGGAGGGAGTTCAGAGCTGGGTGTTGCTTATTGAGGGAGTGACTGACTCACAGGAGAGCTGAGCAAACCTTTGAAAATTCTGAGTAAAGTGAAAGAAATCACTAAACTGGAGATCCAAGTTATGTCTTTCTCACAGCCTTCTTCTAGAACAGGTTGCTTGTTCTACAAAACAAATGCAGTTCTAAAAAGCACGGAACTAAGGACTTCTGAAGGGGTTTTTTTTTGCATATTACTTTCTGGAGTGCTGTTATAATACAGTTTTTTACTCTTTTGTCGAGGTTTTTTACTTTATTCATTTCATTTACAAAGTTTACATACACCTTTAACTGATATGTGCCAAACAAACCCAGCAAGAGCTGGGCATCTGTTTTACTTTGCTTTCTTATAGCATAGCATTATAATCGCCTTTGGCTGCTTAGATGTACAGTGCTGGTCAGGTGTGTGATGTTATCTCATTTTCCTGGCAGGTAAGCTGCAAAGTGCTGCAGTTCTTCCATCAGTACATGCTGGGCTGTAACTACTTCTGGATGCTGTGTGAAGGCATTTACCTGCACACGCTGATTGTGGTGGCTGTCTTTGCAGAGGAGCAACGCTTGCACTGGTACTACCTCTTGGGCTGGGGTATGTATGGTGTGCTATGTAGCAAGTTGGTGGATGCTTCAGATGTTTGCATTGTATTCAAGCTACCAAGTCATAGCCTAGGACTGAGTTACTGGGTGCTAAATTTGAATGCATTTCTTTGTGTGAGTCTAGAGAGTCACAAAAATATCAACAGCTGTCAGTATCCATTATTTGCTGCCCCTGGGATTTGCTGAAAGAAATGTTTAAGCTTTGTTAAGCAAAGCTGTGGGAGTTAAATAGATTTTTATCCAAGTTCATCTCATCTGAACAGAACATGATTAGTTTTATCACTTTGCATGCAAAAATATTAATCTGTGACAGTGCTTATAAAAGTGTATTTATTCTGGAATGAGGAAAAAGGAAATCATTTTCTGTGTCTCCCAATTTGTAAAAATTCAGCACATACAAAAATTGGGTATATTTTGGCAGGTGCGACTTTAAGAGAAGATACCACTTTACCCACAGAGGAGTAGATAATGTCTCTGTTCTTATTTTGTCTAACAGCAGTGATCTCTAAGGCATTTCAGATGTCAATTAGCAAATCTCAGTGATATACTATGGGAGAGGTTACAAACACAAAGTCTCTCTAGTAACATGCGTATTGATCAAGAAATCATAACTAAGTCTGGACCTTCAGCTCCAAATATGCAGATCTCTTCTGTTTTCACTGAGGGAGTTGTTGCCATTTCATTATTAGCAACAACAGGTATTTATTCTTTGTACTGCCTGGTCCAATGAAAGGCCACATAAATACAACCATGTCTTTCACATTTAAATCTCTATTGTAAATCCTGTCTGCATCAGTGTTGACAGAAAATCATTAGCAATAGCTTTTTTTCAGCTTGGGAGCTGCGAATTTCTGGTCTTGTTCCAATCTCTGGTGAGCCAGGCCTTGTATTTCACAACCCAATGGTGCACTAAGCAGTAAATGACAGAACTTTGTTCATCATCTCCCTGCGTTATGGTTTGCTTGCACCATCTCTTGCAATACCAGACTGAAGCATAAAGAATGTACTTTCTATTTTTCATCCTTTTTGCAAATGTAATGCCTGATCAGCATCATTTCATTTTTCATTATTTCATTTACAGTAGGAAAATGAAAAACAGCTCTCCTGCTTTAGCAGAGGAAAAATGGGAATTGGTTAGGTGGGAGAAAAGTGAAAGTTCAAATGAAGAACTTTAGAACCTTGACTTCGACTGCTAGTTGGGCAGATGCTAAGGGGATTATAACGGTGAAGCAGAATGTTGTTTTGTTGGTTGTTTGGCTGCTGTTGTTTTGGTTTGGGGAGGTGTTTGCTTTCAAATAGCTAAGCCAAGGAGCAAGTAGCTGTGCTATCTGAAAATAGTTCTGAAAATCTGAATGTACAAAGTTTGGTGGCGCTCTGCTTTTGAAAATGGAAGCCCTATCTGAAGTGTAATTTTCTACTCTTCCTTCCAGTTAAAACATTTGCTGTCTTCATTTCTTGTAGCATAGGACTTTCTGAAGTAATGTCATTCTGTATCGCGTTATGCAAGAGCAAAATGGGCATTAACGTATTTTCTAAGTGATGTTCAGTTTAGGTAATGCATCTTGTGCATTATTGTGATGGCTGGCTCAGTGTGAAAGCTTAAGAGCTAGCTGAAATATGGTTGAGGGCATTACTGGCATCTTGATGGGTAATTCAGTGAAGATAACTGCTCATCAGTATCTGCAGCATTGTCCCAAAACTAAGCACCGTCTGTGGGAATGGTGTGATGATTTACTGAGAGAGAAGAGGTTAATAGAAAGTGACACAACTCTGACTGTGAAGTCTGCATCCATATTAATGTAACAAGATGGATACTACCACACAAAGTAGTCATTTGCACCTTCTAACTGAAGTAGAAGTCATTAGGTCCTATTGCTGATAACTAGGACTACCTGGCCACCCTTAAAGTTTGCATAAATCATGTAATTCCACTGCTTTGAAAATCAGTACTCACATGGTCTGACCTTAAACGTCCATCTATGTTAATCAATGAAGGGAGATACTTTCCCCAAAGGCCAATGCAGAGCAACAACAGCGGGTCGTGCTCTGAATTGTAATTCATAAAATCAGGTAAATGTACAACACAAGATGAATATACTCATTATTCCTTGTTATAACTGATCCCTATGCAAGATAACCTGGATTATTTTATTTGGAAAAGTCTTTATTGATGTTTATAAAATAACTTAGTTTAAAAAATATATATATATAAAAATCAGAGCAAATACAAAAACGCATCCACAAAAGGTTGCAGATGATTGAAGGGAAACTGACACGGATGTATTTCAAGATGGATGCCCTCAGGTGACACCTGCTCTGGCACCTGCTGCTGAGAGTGTCCTTTTTCATCTGCTAATGTTTCAGCAGGTCAGAAAATCACTCTTTTAATGCAGGGCAAGAAAACAGTATCAGGTGGATGCATCCAACTGTGTTCTGCTCCATCAGGCTGCTTCAGGCTGCTTCAACCATGTAAAATCGAAAAGGGAATCATTTATTTGGGCAGTGCTGAGGCAGATTGTCTTCTGAATCCAACTGGAAATACAATTATGCATATCTGCCAGTTTTTTTTCAGAGAGTACCTGGCACGACCTTTGGGGGTGTAGCATACCTTCTCTTGGGATGGCTGGAGTGGGACCTTTTCTGAGTTGCTCAGCACACATAACACATATGTGGGACCTCTGGAGTGATACAATGAGGTCATGAGGACCCAACAGGCTTTCTTGGTGCTCCCCTTCACCCTGCCTCTGGCCCTTTCCAAGGCAAGAGCAACATCTAGCTGCATGGACCAGCCTGTGTCTGGAAATCTGAACCATAGATGGTCAAGAGTTTCTTACCTTATTAATGAAAACTTTCCGTTGTGTTCTTCAGATTTGCATGAGAATTTGTTGAGCCAAATATTTTAGGTTAATGCATTTTGCAGAAGAAAAAGGTTCCGAAGCATCATGTGGAGCAATTTACTTGCAATGCTCTTTATTGTTAAAGAGCAGTCCCTTAAAAATGCATTTCAGTCTACGCTGTCTGTCAACAAAACTGGATCAAACTTGCTCCATTTCCAAAACAAAATGACTTTCTGAGGCTGTCAGTCCCATAAAATCACCCTGAGAAGGGAAGCTCCTTTCTTTCTGTTGAGAGACTTATATTTGTCTAAAAAGGCATTCTGTAGCAGGAAGCCAAGTAATCTTTCTCTAACAATATAAAAGAGAAGGGAATCCACTGTTTTATTCTCCCACAGCTGCACTGTCCTCTGAAGTTAAACTGTTGTAAGAACTTATTTTAGCACTAGTGCAAGTAGCCGTTGCTTAGAGATGCCTGGAGACTGCAGGGTGTAGTATGTAAAGTATGTACCTCTTTTTGACCTTAATCTCACTCCAGCACTGGCTGACCTGTGTCCTGTGGCAAGAACACTCAAGAATTTGTCTGAGGATTCTCTGCCTCTCCTAAAAGTGTTGCGTCCAGAGAGTGTCTACAGAGCTGTCTGCAAAGGACAGACAGCAGTAGATGATCTCCAGCTGTCTGCATGTGCAAGATTGTACAAGGTGGGGTCAGTGTTTAAACACAGGCTCCCAGGTTTCTAGCCTGTTGGAAAGGGAGACTACACAGAAACTGAAGGCAGATAGACAGGATGGGGGTCACCTTGCCACTTAATGTCAGGATGAATGCAACTGAGGTATGCTGAGCATGGCATGTTCCCCCTGATTCAGTGCACATTTGCTCTCTTCTGCTTCCTGTCAGAGCAGGGGCTTCCCTTGAGGAGCTGGGTGAAAACTGGAACATTGCATATATTTGTTTTATGAACAATGAAATTCAAGCCCAAAACACCAAGACTGACCAATACCTTTAATCATTTCAGGGTTCCCTTTACTGCCAGCATCTATTCATGCAGTTGCGAGAGCCAAATACTTCAATGACAAGTGAGTAGCATGTCCTTTTTTTTTTTTTTTTTTTTATTTTTGAAGGAATTTAGCACTATTTAATTGTGTTACACATTTTGAGTAAATAATAAATTCTGTGGTGTATTTCCCCTCCAGCTGCTGGATGAGTGTTGACACTCACTTGCTTTATATTGTTCATGGACCTGTAATGGCAGCTTTATTGGTAAGAATGTTATTTGCTATCAACCGTTTAATAATTATTTTAGACATGCTGCTAATGTGTAGAGAATAGAAATGTCTGCAGGTCAGGTCTTCTGGTGAAAATTTGAAAGCAGTTTGTGATTTTTTATTTTAAAGAAAAGCTCTCAATATTTCTCATAAATAAGAACCAAGGAACCACCTGAAATATTACATTTTGAAGCAAACTGAACTATTGAGTTTTATTCAGCCCAAATCCCAAACACATCTCAGCATGCCATCCAAGATGCGCTTTCAGCTTTCAGGCTTCCACTTACTTGTAAACTTCTGCATGGAAATACCTGCAGAAATGGCCTAGCAGATCAAAGAGTATGATGGTGGATACTGAGAACCCCTCTGAATAAAGAAACAACCCTCTGTCTACTAGCTAAAAAAAAAAAAACAGAAGGTCTTTCTGCCCCTTCCTGAGAAGTAACCTTGCACATCAAGAACACAAAGGAGCCATTTCATCCCTGCCATGTTCAGCCTGCCATACCTGCAGGATCACATCTGTTACGGGTTTATTGGCTTGATCTCAACTGCTGCTGCTGTCGTAAAGCCGGCCTCTAGGAGACACCAGTCAGCCTTTGTTTTGATTGCCAAGCCCCAAGTCTGCACATCTTTGCTGCAAAGAAAAGAGGATGAGGATGGGCTGGTTTTATGGAAGCAGAGCAACCGCTGTTTTTAAAACAAGGCATTATAGTTTCTGTCTTGTTCTTGTGTTGTTTCCAGTTTTATTTTCTCTTGAAGTTGTCACCGTTTATACAATGTCCTTCATGATTTGCTACAGAAATCTCATAGTGATAGCCTGACTCAGAAGAGCTGAGGGATTTTACCTTTGCAGTCTTTTTTTCACCTTCCACAGTAACTTCACAAAATTCTAAAAGTGAAGGTTAAGTAGAGGGAGTGAAGTCAGAGGAGGATGGAGAATAAGATTTACATTTAATGCTGAATGGGACCTCAGAAGTCATTTATTATTCCTTTTTTTTTATTTCTTTTTTCTTTTTTTCCAGTAGAGCACAAATGTGAAATAGTCTAAAGGTCTCTCAGTAGCTAAGACGTTACATAGTGCTTTGTGAAAGCTTGCTTGATACATGGTTTATTGTTCTGAAAGATCCAAGTGAGGTTTCCCACATATTCATGGCTTTGGGACTATTAAAACGTCTATTTTAGTTATGTAATAAGAGAATATTTATTTTAAAAATGATTGCTGTAGAAGTCTGTTGAAATTCAGAAGCATGGATGCCTGCTGGTATTGTAACGAAGTAGGAAAGGTGGCCCGGTTACACACCAGAGAGAAAGGAAATCTGTGATACCTGTGATGTTCTCAAGGCTCATTATCAGCACATGTTGCCTTCCTGTTACTTCACAGGCACCAGGCACATCTGCTTTATGAAGTCAGGGTGATGTGGCCCTGTGCTGAGCACCCATGACTGGAGTCAGGCTTCTAGAAATGTTTCTGAAAGTCAAATACAGGGCTACTTGGAAGGGCTTGATAAAAAGAATAGGGTGCAAAACTTTCTCAATTCTTTGGCCTTCCTGCCTGGTTCCAGCTTATTTTGTAACCTACGGGCAGTGTACATAGGACCCTACAGTCCCAGGGAGACCAAGTTGAGTTTTCTCAGGGACGGACTTGGCCCTTTGCTAACACAATCCTGAAGTGACAGCACACATGAGCCAGAGCAGGTCCCTCAGATAATGTGTGTACTCTGTAGGCTCCATATGCCCAGGGACACCTGTTGGTTTCTCACCTGGCTGCAGCACAAAGCATGACACTTTGGTGACCTCCAGAGCAGCTGTTTCCCAGAGGATAATCCATCCACTGTGCTTAAACTCTATGAAATGCTTTGTTCCTTGAAGATCCTGAATTTGACCACATCAGCATCAAAACGCTCAGAACTTATCCTTGCCTATCTCAAGCATCCATACAGGGTCCTCAGAGAAACACGTACAGCAGCTTAATGTCTCCTTTCTGAAGGTTTTCATGGTGCTCTCCAAGGTCTGACTCCCAGGGGAGTGCCCACTGGGAGCTAGGAAACTGCATTTTAAAGCCGTTTATGTGTTCTGTGGTTTTGGTTTGAATGCCTGTTTGATTTGGTTCCTTTCACCTATAATGGCTTTGCTTTACAGGTCAATTTTTTCTTTTTGCTTAACATTGTTCGAGTTTTGGTGACAAAGCTAAGAGATACCCACCGTGCTGAGTCCAACATGTATATGAAAGCTGTCAGAGCCACATTAATCCTGGTGCCCTTACTAGGAATTCAATTTGTTATTATTCCCTGGAGACCAGAAAACCGACTTGCTGGAGAAATATATGATTACATCATGCATATATTAATGCATTACCAGGTATGCTATATAGGAGCAACTTCAGCTTAAGTGAGGTGCTTGCGGTTAAGCTAATTTAGTCAAAGATGCTGTTGTCAGTTGTTTTGCACTGAAATTGAGCATGACTGTGCTTTTATATTTTTCCTATTGTTTTTATGTTGCTGAATTATCTACCTCAGCACAAGTAGCATTGCTGTATCAAGAAAAAACACACAAGAGAAAAGAAACAAAGAAAAATGGGGGGGAAAAAAGGATTAAATGGCACTACTTCTGAACTAAGCAGAGAGAACTGAGATCACAAAGGTCTATGTTGAAAGTGCTCTTTCTGCTAGGTGCTGACATTTGCTGAAACTGCTGTCAGGGAACGGTTAATAATAAAATTAACTGCATGCAAAGTATTGTAAAGAGGGAATTCCCATAAATAGAAGAAAAATTGAGACAATGAAGCTTGATTTAGGAGTTAAAATTCCATTATTAAATAACCAAAATTAAAATATAACACTTAAAACACTGACATCTTTATTTCAAAAATACTTTGAAAATATGTCATTGTCCAATAGGATTATATTTTATTTTTTAAACCGAAAACAATGTGGCTTCAAATGCTTGGTTGTCTGATTTACTTTCTATAACGTATCCTATCCCTTATTGCTGAGGTAATGCTACCAAAATCTATGTATCCTGCCATCTGAGATCTCCTGATTATATACCCTTATCAGTTCAAAATCATGTGTGTGCACAATTCCACATGCATAGAAGTGATAAGTCTGACTGGTTTTGTAGTTTATGCCATCTTATCTTGAGGTTCTGCTTACAGCAATGAGGTTCTCCCTTTCTTTTATTACCTGCCCTGTTGTGTTGTCTCTTCTGGGATCTCAAGTGCTACAAAGGAATATCTCCAAACAAGTTGTCTGGTGACAAGTTACTAGTGTTTTTAGCAAGTTAGGATAAGATAGAGTGTAACAATAACAATCTTACTCTTTATATCTTTTAACTCCTGCAAAATTGATAGAGAACTATAAGAGAATGCCTGCAGAGCAGTGACAGCCTGCCCAGTGCTGTCATCAGAGCCAGACCTGGGCTGTGGCATGTGACTGAGCCTGGCCTTGCAGGGGAGCTCCTGGAGCTCTGCAAGATGACATCAGAATGTGTCCAGCACCAGGTGAAATTTGGCATTACGAGAAAGCTTACAGTAGAGCTGCTTAATGCAGCTAACAGTAGTGTTCTCTTGTCTACAAAGAGTGGATTTTTAGCTGTATTCTAAAGTAAGCTTTCTGAAGCATTTATAGAAATTCTATTTAAGATAGCCAGCTAGGTAATCTCTCCTCTAGTGCTCATTTTCTTCTAGAAACAATCACATAATTAGCAGATGTTGCATTAGCCTGTGTATATAGCTATATTTCCCTGCTAGCTCTTGTGCTCTCATAAACTACAGCCTGCCTCTCCACCAGCAGCCACTGCTGCCTACAGTCACACACAGGCAGGCATCATATCTGCAGTTTTTATTTTTAATTTTTGTGGAAAATTTCATGTATTCTCCATCTCCACACTGGTAAAGAATGATTATATTTTTTTATACCTTTTCTAGAACTAAAGAGACAGCTTTTCAATTGGGCATAACTGCCTTAAATGTCCACAATGCTTTAATAGATTAACTGTATCTTCCGTGTATATAGAAATGGTGCAAACTGGCACGACAGCCAATTTGACAGTTCAGGTGATTCAGAGACAATGAATGAGATAAGAATTTATTCCTAATTTCTATGGCAAGCAGTTTTTTCCATTTGAAAATCAATGTATTGAGGTGCTGCATGCCACATTTCCCATGCTGAAGTGATTCTGAATAACAGAAGACAGTCCATTTTGAATTGTGTTGCTCGTATTTTACAGTATTATCAATAACACTCACCATTTTAAGCCAAAGAGCATTTTCAAATATGGCTGTATGAACAATTCACAAATGTGCTGTATTTACCCTACCTTACCTTTATGTGTGCGTCTTTCACCACAGAGACCAGATTCCTTGTTTTAGATTTGTAGAGTAGATGTATCAGAAGTGATAAAAACCATAAAGTGACTTTTGTGCTGCAGCGATGAATGGGTGTTCTTTTCCAGCACATCCAGCCAACCCCTTGTGGATCCTGTAAAAGTAGGAAATAATAATTGCTGTCAGCATCACCAGCATCAGATCTTCAGCCTCCAGACCATGGATTAAGCCAGACAAAAGAAAGATATTTCAGCCCTTAAGTGGAATAACTAATGCCCCAAAAGGGATGCTGTAGGTGTACACAGCAGCTAATTAAACAGAGCTAAAGAAAGATCCACAAAGCAAATACTTGTACTCCAGAAAAGTGAACTGCTGATTTTCCCCAGAGGACCTGACTTTCAAAAGCCTGTTAGATGGTGCAGAAAGCATGTGAAAGATGTAGACCTCCTCGGGGTTTAAAACATTATGGTACAAGTTGTACTGGCTCTTTGCAAACTTCTGATGTGGGAACATATCCACTGTACGTGGGTTTATAGAGGCTGATGTGACACTGTCACTATGTGGGAGAATATTTAGCCACAAAGATGGTGGAGAAACAGTCCCTGAATCAATGACAACATGCAGATTCTAAAGGTTACTTGTATCCTCAATACCTTGCTGATTACAGCTCTAAACATGCAAGTCTGCATCTGCTGGGAATTGTCAGTGCTGTTTGGCATAATGGTCTTGTCATTGACAAACAGAAAATTTTCTATTACATGGGATATAATCTAAGTTTTCCTTTTCCTTGGGTAGGATTACATGGGAGCTGCTCATCAGCTTCTGGGTAGCACCCACAGACAATAGATCCTTCCCCACTAGGCAGGGAGTCCTGATCACAAGGGCCTCATTTCTATCCAGGTTATGCTGTAGTTTCCAGCCATGGATTTGAGACACGTATATATCTATCCTGCCTCCAAGTCATACACTGAATTACAACTGATAGTGCTCATTGCAGTTTTACACAGGACAAATTTTAAAAGTCCTTTCATGATTACCTCCCCACCTCAGCGGCAGCAAAAACTGCATTCATTTATTACTTTGCATTTTTTTAAACCTAATGTAAGCGAACACTTCATAAGGCAGTCATTTACTTCAGAGGTGCTGTATGGGCATGCTGTGAAGGGAAATGATGGGGAACACAGTATTACTTTCTCAAATCTCTTTTACTGAAATGAGAGATGAGAAAGAGGAAATGCTTCACTGAAGCAACTTGGCTATGCTTATTTTCTTTATTTTCTGTCCATTCAGATCCCAAAGTGCATGGATGTGGATGAAAGCCCACAGAGAGAAACAGAAACTGCTTTTTTATAATATACTTAGCTGTACCTCTGCCCTTACCTTCTACCACTGACAGTGAATCCCACAAAAGCAAAGAACTGAGACTAAAGCCGTGGAGATGCTCAGGAATAACAGAAATAAGCACATCTAGATATGCTGTATTGTTTTAAGGGAGCCATAAGCCAGAGGAAATATAGTTGAATTATCAGAAACCCGCATAAATCTGAAGCATCTGCATAGGGTTTTGTTTGTTTTTAACCTGAGCAAATTATATCCTGTAGCAGAGTGAAATGTAAGTCAAATACCTGTCAAGCATAAATGACCTTGGACCAGTATTAAACACAGAGAAAAAATTACTGTGGGATCAGTCAAGTTCACAAAGGTCTGGGAGCTTCTGACCCGAGAAGGTCCCTTATGCATGATTCATTAGAGAATGATGTGTTCTTGGGATTCACACGATTCCAGAAATAATGAATTTCAGAAGCAATCTATAAAAGCCTTAATGTCCAAATAAATGTAGTTCCCACCTCTGCTATCAATCATACAGTCACTGTTACCCTCTGTCAGAAGATAATGTAGCATAGGTCAGTTTTACAACTCCACACAATGGCAGACAGATAATTGACCTGGAGGGCTCATCCTCAGCAGGGATTGTACCCTGAGCAAAGAAAAAGAAGTTAGGGAGAATATGGAAGGCTTATGTCAAAGAAATAACAGAATTAACCCATGGGCCCTACATAATATGATAACATACATCCAGCCTTTCACATGTTATAATAGTATGTGTATCCCTCATCAAATTGTCAGCATTCCAACCCTTCCTAGTTCCAAAGACACAACGTTGATATCTGATACTGGTATGCATGTTGTAGATGTGATACTTGTATTTCACAAAACCAAGTGAGATGGCAATTTTAGCGAGTATAAGTATCCCACTACCGTGAGACATGGCTTAAAATTCAATAAGGGCAAAGAACTGCTTTAGTATTTGCTCTAATTAAAAGCAACAAGCAGTTTACTTGTGCATTTAATCTTCCAGATCTTTGCTGCATGTTTTCTCTTCATCTTATCCTAATACTTTCACCAGTTGTGTGTGAACATCATTTCTGTGTTTGCACAGAAGGCTGACATATCCCATAGTTTGCTATCTGTAAGTGGGCAGATGCCATACCAGTTATCTATTGTTCTCCTTCAGACTCATTAGACTCCCATCTGTCATGAGACCTCATCAAGCTTCAAGAAAGGTTACTGCACTCCCCTGCATGGCAAACAGTCTGTTTCTATTCCTCTCAGTGTTTAACTGGGTTGGGGTTTTTATTGTGAGGGTAAAGAGGAAACCTTTGAGCATATGATGCGGGGAACCTAAATGCACTCATGCAACAGAGGCTGAAACAAAAGATTAACCTCAACCTTTATTCCAGATGGCATCTCACAAATAATATTGCGAAACAGAGTGGTTTAATTTCAAATATAAATTGCCCAAATTCATGCAAATGTCAGTGAAAGCAATTATCTAGGGAAGCACAATAAATTTTATTCTGGCCACTTGTCTTTTCAACTCATGTGCTCAGATTTCTTCAGCACAGGGAAGAACAAGAAATGCTTATATAATATTTAAAAAGATGAAAAATGAGCATTCATTCCTACTCGGAGATGTGCCCAAGGGCCCCATGCTCACTGTTAGACCTAGCTCTGTGTGTTCGCGCTCATCCTGATTTCCTTACAGCTGTAAGGGAACTCATGAGACTTGTAAGATGTTATTATGGGGTTCTTCCATCTGTGTATTTCCACTATCATCTTTTGAGACTCTTAGTGAACACAACTGGTTACTGAGTCCTTTGTAGTATTTCCTAATGTTTTTTCTTATGTAGAAGGGAAATAAATATGTCTATACATAAATATTTCTGAATATTTGAAAAGCTGTTCTTGAAATGTGAGCTTCAGTCCCAAACTGTGGGTGAACACTGTCCTATTCATCATCTGTAGAAAGAATTTTGTTGTCTTAGACTTCCTTCTTCCTGAGATTCAGTGCAAGGACATTTCAGATCCCCTTAAGAAACTCAGAAATGAAAGGAAGGCAGTGGAGTAGTAGAAATATGATAGATAGGCAAGAAGTGAGTAAGGTGATAGGTAAATGTCCCTAATTTGGCCAAGTTCATAGGAGCCTTTACTCCCCAGTGCCAGAAGTCTGCTGGGAACCTCCAGATCTGTGTGTGGTTGTTACAGAGGTTTCTGACTTACTCTAAAGTAGATTCAGGAGCAGTACAGGTATGTTTTGCATGGAAGAGCACAGAGGTTATTGCTATTTAAGAAGAGCAGTGAGACATACGTGAGGCAAAGGAGATAATTCCTTCAGTCAGCAGAGATGTACAACTTGATTCCACAATTCAAAGGTGAACAGTCACATGTTTTCTCAGCTTATTCCAGACCAGAAGAGCAACTGGAGGTACATGGCATCAACATTGCTTCCTCTTTAGCTTTTCTAACAGAGAAAGTCTAGAGACAGCAATAGTGAAGGGAACAGAAGTAGATTAGCTGTAGGATTTAACAAGAATTTGAACACCATACAGGAAACCATTTATTATTTGGAAGCATTCAAGGGCAGGCTGGACGGGGCTGTGAGCAACATGGTCTAGTAGGAGCTGTCCCTGCCTATGGCAAGGGAGTTGGAATTAAGTGATCTTAAAGGTCCCTTCCAATCCAAACCATTCTGTGATTTTATGAAATAAAACAGAAAATGACATCAATAGTTCAGGATCAGTTTCTGCAGTTCCCGATTTCCCCTAAAACAGTCTTACTGGAGAACAGACTTAGCTTCTTTCTCTCCTCCTGGAATCTTATCTTCTGTGCCCCATTGAGCTTCTCTAATCCCAGAGGAGATCAAAATCCATCTCAGTTCCCATTGCGGCTGACTACCGTTCATATAAACACATTCCAGCAGAATAGTGAAACCCCTGATGTGACCACATACCATACGGTTCAACAGCAGATGTTTTTCAAGACAGCACAAATTGACGTAGCACGCACAGTGCAGGGGAATAATCGTTATAGGCCACAGGAAAGTGCAACGTTTGCATAAATTTCAGATTTAGGCATCTGTAATCTGTCAAAGGTCTGCTGTAAAGACATAAGGTTTTGTTTGACTTTGTGGTGTTTCCCAAACCAGAGCTTAGGGGAAAACTATTATGCATTACATACAGTATTCTGGAATTGCAGTTTTCAGAGGGTACTCTTTTCCTAAAACATAAAAAGATTTCTTTTCTTCCAGTTGCCCTTCTGCTTCCTCTGTCTTCACATTTGGAGTCATTTGCAATTACATGTCGCAACTAAAAAAAAATTATTGAAGCAAAATCATTGCTAAAATTCAGGTGATGGCACCTCTTCAAACCACCCTGTGTGTGTTCCTAATACATCTGCATTCTGCTACATTTTACTCTATCTTTGTAGTCCAAAACATGCATTTGAGGGTCCAAGACGTTTTAAAAAGCATCAGCTATAATTTAACTTGTAATCAGTAAAATGAGAGCTTATAAAGAAGATGCAGCTGTAAAGTACCTCAGAGCAGCCCCTGGGAACACAGAGTATTACAGTGCAGTTTTTCCCTCAATTTCACAAACTGCCGTAAGTTTAGTTTCTAATAGCAGCTTTAAGTAATCTAAAATGAGGGCATTTGGCTCCAGGCATTGTTATGTTATGATATTTTAATAAGAGTTAATGCTGTTTAGAATACAGAGCAGTGTAATTATGTGGTTTTGGACAGCAGGCTCTATGCACAAGAATTTTCTCTCTTACCTGTTTCACACTTCCTCACCTCATGTTCTTGGCTTGACCCTGTTTAATCCTGTGGAGGTAAGGAAATATCTGAACAACCATGTCAATAATGAAATTAATTTCAAGTGGTTTAGGACCAAGCTATGATCTTCAGTCTCTTCCCTACCTTCTATTTCACCTGTGTTTTGTGTTTGTTTCTTTCCCTTTTTCTGACCCCTAGTATCTGTTTTCACACCTTCCCATCCATACTGATTCTGCATATACAGGTCAATTTATCCCATTATACAATTCAATTGAAAGCCTTTCTGGCACTGCTGGGCTTCCCTTATGTGACAGTCTTAATTCACTCTGACAAATGCATAGCTGTATGTGGGGCAGTTCCTCTGCCTTCACTTCATAAAATCAGTATCACTTAGTTATCCTTCTCCTGGCCTCTCAAACAAAAGTTACTTTATAGGCAGAGCAGATCATCTAGAAATGACAGTAATACAGAAGAAAATAAATTGAAAAGACAAAAACTGGTGTAAAAATATAACTGAGAATTAGGAGGATGTTAGGTGAAGTGTCTGCAATGGAAAGGAAGTGGATCAAAGTTTGTCTTGCAAGACTCAAGCCTCATCTTCCAAACAATGAAAAAATATATATATATGCTTTTTTGTTTTGTTTTGTTTTTATATATGGTCTGATCCTTAAATGCTTTTCATTATCTTTCTCTTAGGGCTTACTTGTGGCGACTATATTCTGCTTTTTCAATGGTGAGGTAAGTCTACAACACAACAAGAGAAAAAAAACTTCAAAAATAGTCACTTAGATGTTGACTGGTACAAAAATGAAGCATCTTGAATTACAAACTTCAAAGGCAGAGAATGTCATTTTTCAAGATCTATATACAGGCAGCGTTGTGCATTTCTGAAATCTCTATGTGTATAACTCATTGAGTCAGGAAAGTTAACATTGCAAAGCCAACAGCACCAAGTGTAGCACAGACGTGGGTGTCCCCCCCCTTTTACCCACAATATCACACAAGGCAGAGGTCAAAGTAAAGGATTAAAACACTCAAGCAGTTGACAGAGCTACGGCATCTGGTAGTAGTGTCAGAGCAGAGGAACCTGCAGGGTTACAACTACTTTCCTTTCTTTGAGGATTAGTGCTGGCCTTTATAAGGTCAATGATTATCAAGCTGTAATTAAGGCTTGAGTTAAGGATGTCCCCCATTCTCTTATAACTGGATCATTTTTTTATATTTAAAAGTGTATCTAGGTCCACTTCACTAAGTTGTTTTTATAAAAATAGCTGTGACATGTCAAAAGCCATTTAAATTCCTACAGTAAGCCATTTCCCAAAGATGGTAAACTGTTTTGGTACACTGGGAGCATTTAACTGTAGTGAAATAAACCACAGCGCTATCTCAGAAAAGCTAGAAATCTTTTTGAAAAGTTAGCTTTGAATCTGGAGCAGATGGATTAGATACAGAACAAGATTTGCAATGCTAACACTGTATGTCACCCTACAGACATATTCTTGCTTTTGTTTATTCCTGTACATTATTCTCAAGTAGTAATGATGTGACCATACTAATGTTCTGATAGTGACTTGAAGCAAGTTATCCAACTGTTACGGTGCTGCTGGCTGGTTTCCTAGCTTTCAAGATGGCAGAGAATATTAAATTCTACGATCTCTTATTGACATCACTGAACACTTCCTTCTGGCTGACTCACGCTGTTAAAGTCCAGAGAAACACAATAGTAAAAGAGAAGAGGCCTCCCATAGCTTATGGAAGACATACAAGGGAAATGGCAGAACAGAAGTAGTTAGGGACACTAGAACCTAAAATGAAATAATAGTCATAAAGATCATATTACAGAAGGTCACACATTCATTTCAGAGTTCGGTCCATTTAAGCAAAGTTGGGAGCTGTGCTGTTCTTTGCTCGTATCAGGTCCACCCTCAGGACCTGCAGGCTACCACCATATTTCTCCTCTACTGTTATCACCTTCTGGCACAGTTCAGTCCCCATGCTCTGCACATGCAGCAAGACTTCTGGTTCCTTCTGGTAGGGAGAACCTGGCATGACGAATGAACAGGCAATTCTTGAAACAACATATCCCTATAGGACTGACTGCACAGCTATGTGTAGGCAGCGTGCCACTATGTCCTTGTTTGCCTCCAGACAATGTATTACACCCAAATCCTTGCCTTCAGGATTGCATTCTTCATCCTTCCTTCCCCCCAGGGTCACCTTCAAGTTTTTCTGATTAGATTTTGCAAAACATATTTGCTTTATATTTTATAGCTTTAGGGCAAAAGGCCAATTACTGTGTAATTCTCCAAATCTAATGAGAACATTTGTGCCTAGATTAAAGGTTGGAGCAGTGCTAAAATGAAGAAAAGCAACAAGAAAATGCACTAAAAGCATACAAACCCTCAGTCACATCCAAAAGCCTTTTCAGCACATCTGTTTTGTTTTGTTTTGTTTTTATATATAGTCTGATCCTTAAATGCCACTGCTGAAATGTACCACCCACCACCTCACTGTGCTCACATCCACTGTTTGGTCTCCACAGACATTCAACAAGCATAAATGTCAGTGGGTGCCATTTCTTCTGCATGGTTGAATGCAGTTCACACCTTTGCTTCATGCACACATCCATGTTAGACACCATTTTGTAAGAGTGCTCCTCTGCTGCCATCTGTCACACAGCAGCAAAATGTAATGGAATATGCAGAACGTGTGGAGTAGCAGTAGCAGAATCATAGAACCATAGAACAATGAAGGTTGGAAACGACCACTAAGTTCATTTAGTCTGGCCATCAGGCCATCACCACTGTGCCCACTAATGTCCCTCAGTGCCACATCCACATGTTCCTTGAAAACCCCCACCAGCTCCCTGGGAAGCCCATTCTGATACCTCACCAATCTTTCTGAAAAGAAATGTTTCATAATATCCAACCTAAAACTCCCCTGTTGCTACTTAGGTCTAAACCTACTCTAAACCTAACCTACTGCCCTAAGCAGGCTAGCACCAAAATGGCACTATGCATTTACAAAGGGAGAAGAGCTCTGAGTTCAGCTGCCTAAGAGAACTAAGCTAAGCTAATCCCCTCCAGTCTCATTGTGTGCAGTATGACATGGTCTAAAGCCACAATCTGGTTTTCAGTCATGGCAGGAGATGGTTTCCATGCCACTGTACACATTTGCTGCCATAGAGTAGAATTCAGAGTGGTTTGTCATGAGAAAATTCAGCGCAGGGCAGGCAGAATAATTTTAGTAAGAAAACTGGATACTCAGGAATTTATTTTTTTTCTACTGGAATATTTAACTTCAAGGCTAAAATGCATGAGGTTTAGCCAGGACAAACAGTGCTAAATTCAGTACCACCTGACAGTATTTTATGTTGAATTTGTTGCCTGCTACCTCACAGCCTCACTTTATTGCCGTAAGCCTATCTATAGAAGGAAATGGAAAAATACTAAAATGTCATCAGTGCCCACATTCATGTGGAAGAACACATAAACAATGGACTTTTCCAGGACTTTTTAAATGATGTATCTTCTCATGTATTTTCATGTAAAATCTCAGTGTCCAGCCACACTGTAGTTTCTCTGTCCAGTAACAACAGTGTTGTGCAGATGATACAAGGACTCTTCAATAGTCTGCTCTCACCAGACCACATTTCCAGGCCTGAGTTACCTCTGGACTGCAGCTGGCCAACATAATGGAAAGTCTCTTTGGAAAAAAAAAAAAAACACCACCAAATAACAGCCACATATCTCGTATGCCAAAGAGGCATGAATGGATAATGGAGAACAGGAAAACCTTTAAAGTCTTCAAAAGCAGAGAAAGCCAATACAGGCTCCTCATTTCTCTGGGCTTCTCTTTCTGCAGTCACAGAGGAAAACATGGCAGGAGCCTCTGTGGTTGTTAGCACAGTATGGTTGGGCATGTGATTTGCAGGAAGGCTGCTTGCACACTGAAATCTGTGTCCAAACAGTTTTAGTTGGCACTGAGCAATGATCATCTGAGATCCTTGGAATCAGAGCTGAAATCTAGGTTTACTCATTGCTTTACTCAAGTGCAGCAGCTCGTGCAGCCCACTGGCCAAGTGTGGCCAGTGTCTTGTAGGTGCCAGCGCTTGGAATAAAAGCAGCTGCTCTGACCTGGTGCTCTCACTGCTCCATGGGGCCTGTAAGTCCTGACCAGTGGCACTCCTGCTGCTGCACTGGAAGGGCTGTACCTGCTTCCTCCCAGTCCATACATACCTCATTGTCTTCTGAGAACAAAACTGTAAGTGTCTCCTGGCAGACTTTACAGTGTCTTTGTTCTTCCAGCTTCATGTAACCATGGTTAACTGTAGTGCTTCATGTAGCTTCTAGGGTAATCAGACTACAGCGTTCATCTGGAGCAGTGTAATGTTAAAAACGCAGTATTAAAGAGACTAAAACCTGTACAGAGATCACCTCCTGCACTTCCTTATTATGTACTACAGCTGCAGTACTCTTCCATGCAATTAGGTTTTTTTCACTAATAAACTTTGGTGATTGTGTGATACCACAAATCCCTGCATGCAGCCTTTTCACTTCAAATCTTGATATATAAGCATAAGAGCTCTGGTAATTACAGTCCCATTGTGTCTATATGTCTATTCTGTGCTTGATAGCTAATTAATCCACATTGACCATTAGTTTTTTTTTCTTTGTGTGTTAGAAGGTAAATAGAAATTTATTTCTCTAGAGGATAAGAAATCTAACTATTTTGCCTTGAGCTATGTGATAGCAAAAAAGAGGTAGTATTGGAAACTGAGAATGGAGATAGATAGCTTTCAGTTATTTTTAATGGAGCAGTCCAGCAAATGTTTGTTTACTCAAGCAAGGAGTCATACACGGGTCATTGCAACTACTTGCATGAGTAAGGATTTATAGCATCAGTCTTCATCCCATGGCTCTCTCCTTGGCTTAAAAATAAAAATCCAAAGCAACTGAAATATCCATTTCTGGCACTCTGCATAGTCCTGCTGCACAGTCAGTGAGCATCAGGTTCACAGCCATTCCTTATGAAGCCTTGTCCTTATGTGACAGGGAACAGCTTTCTATTTCAGGGGAGTAGATAGAATTTTTCTATATACATATCAGTAGAGTGATTAGGATTGTGGAGTCATGGGAAATACTAAAGATATTGAGACCCAGTTACATCAGTGGAAGGTACTGCTCTGCACAGAACTTGGAGAGTGGCCCCAGGGCATCTCTCTGAGCAAGAATCACAATCAGCCCTGCTGCTGCATGAGCATAGGAGCCCTGAGTCCTGCATGCCCCTCCCGCTGTCAGAGGGCTGACTCTCAGCACACTGTGACAGCACTCAGCTCCTGCTCTCACACTGGGGGAATGGGACAAATGAACTAAAATGTATAGAGCCCAGCTTTGCTCACTGCCTGCTTGCATCTCAGCACTGCCTTTGGGAAGGAACTGGAGGGTGCCAGCACTCCCAAACGTGCAGCTGGAGATGGGCATCTTATCCCCTGGCAGGCCTCAGCAGCTTCAGTCATGTCCTGGCACAGGATAGAACATGACTCTTAATGTAAATGTAATGTTTTGCTCCTACAGGACCAATGTCCAAAAGCTAAAAATCTCTGTGGCCAGTGCTAATTTATTTCCAGTGCAGAACCTCCTCTTGAACTAGTAGAAAAATATCTGTCTATCTGCGTTAATTGACTAGCTCTCTCTGAAAGATGAGTGCTGGCAAGCTCCTGAAGAATACTTTGCCATTCATGGCTAGTTTTATTCCAGGTTAAGTTTCTTCAGGATCATAGCGCATTTGCCATTCCAGGGGCAAGAATCCCAATGCAGCATCTGGATCCCTGCCTCCTCTTCCCTCTTCTCCCACTTCACTGCACTGCTTTGTTCCCGTGCAGCAGTCTGTTCCACATTGACCTCCTATGGAAACAGCTAACCCCTCCCTCTCTTCACAAGCAATGACCACTGAAGAAGCAATTGCTGCCATAGGGTAGACAGGAGGGGATCTTAGGCTAGGGCCCAAGCTTTTGGAGCTAGGAGGAGAAAGCAGAAGACAGGCAGACTGAACCTGGTGGAATTTGACCAGGAGCCGTTCCCTTATTTTTGTCTTTTTTTCCTATTTTCTGCAGCAAGTTCTAAAAGTGCTAAAATTTTAGTAGTTCTGATTGTGCGTTACCTTAACTTAACCTACCTTAACAGGTACAAGGGGCTTTGAAGAGGCAGTGGACACAGTACAAAACCCAGTGGGGCCAAAGGCGTCGAGAGCACTGCTCCACCCGATCTACCTCCTACACTGCAACATCCATCACAGAGGTCCCTGTCTACCTGTACCATCATGACTCCAACAATGAGCAGCTCAATGGGAGATATGTAGATGACTCTGAACTTGTTGCATTGAAGTCTGGGGAGACATCAGCCTAACTGAGCAGCAGCCATTGCAAACACACCATTTCATGTCCTGCTTGTGAACAAAGAGAGGAAAAGAGCGGGGAATCCAAGCAGAAGAGAGCAAGACTGGGTGACTGGACACATGGCATTCAAACCACATCAGCCTCTGACAGCAATGGCGCAGGTAATCTGGCACAGAGGTAGGAAATGCAGTTTATACTTCTGAGCATGGATGTGCCCGCTCATCCTTCCCACACCTCCCATATCAAGTGATGATCCAGCAGCAGCGGCAGTGCCAGGAGTGCACAGAAAATAGGAAAGAAGGAACAGATACCTAGCAACTGGAAACATTCTGCACTTTTTGCTGTCAGTACTTTTCTTTAACAGCAGATTTTGAACTATCAAATTTCACGTGATGTAAATTGTTTGCGGTCCTTTACTTTTCCCCATTTAAGGAACTTGATGACTTCTGAAGAAATTTTGCACACTGTGAGTCAAATCAAGCAGAGGAACAGAAAAACTCATTCCAGAGTACTCATGTCTTGATGATCTCCAACAAATACCCCAACGTATCACTATCCCATTAGCAGATGCATAAAACAAATGATGGTAAAACCGTAGTTGTATATTGAGATCTCAGACATCCTCAGAGAAACCAGACAGCTCTCTCACAAGTCCTGAAGGCATCTGAAAAGAATTTCTTTTCAGCAATACAGATAGTTCAAGGGCATTTATAGGAAAAATTGTCACCCAATTACTCAACCCAGAAACTCATCATTAGGGCGTGATTCTTTCATTCTGAATAAACTGTGAAATTTGTTTCAAAATTATTATTTTCTTTAATAGCCACACTGAGATGAATGCTAAACTAGTGGTTGCCTCTAATAACATTATGATCATAGCAGTGAAGGATCCCAGGTAAGAAATAAGGAGCTAATGTCATAGCACAGAGAACATCTGTTCTTACAATCTGTTTGCTGTTCTGAGTCCCTTACCATGGAAGGTGGCAGTTTCATGTCTGAGTCTGTCACCAGGAAAACAAGATGAATGTGTAGTTTTGGGAGTAATGAGCACCTTTTATCACACATTCAAAGCATTGTTAGAGTCCCTGTATGATCACTGAGGCAGAAATCGTGTGAGGGAGTGCAGATTTGCAGTTAGAAGTTATTGTACTGTCTCTACAGAAGTTTTGCAAATCACAAAAGGAAAAGAACAGGTGAATTTCCCACTGAAAGCTAAACAAAAAGAATCTGCAAGCAGCAAGGATGGTGCCAAGGAAGCTTAGCAAGGCTGTGACTCCTCCAGAATTTTATCCATGCAGTGTTTAATGAGTTTAATACCATTCCTTCTTGCATCTTTGGCAAACTTTTCCTCAGATCTCCCACTACTCTGCCTTCTGTTTAGATGTGCATGAGATGTTTATTTCAAAGGATAACAGCTTCAAGATACTCTTCACAATCTTTAGCTTTGAAAGATGTTGGAGAGTTATTGGTACTCCTTTGTTTTCTTTCCTGATCATTTACGTCTGATGTTTCCAGCCCAGCCCTCTCTGGAAGATGTATGTTGTCTTGCAAGAGGCACATTTGTATCTCAGGTGTCTGAATGCCAGCCCTGAGGTAGGTGTTGCAAAAATGCCACCCTATATGGCCAGCAAACAGGACAAGGCAGCACACCATCTCCTAAATTGCAGTTGTATCCACGTAGGATTTTTTTCATCAATGTAGTATTTCTTTTTTCCTTCCCATTCTTGCTGTGATTCAATCCATAGTGCTCTTTCTGCTCAGCATTGCCTAGGGTACTTAAAATATTATGGATTAGAATGGTCTCGATTCTGTATCTTGTCAGATATAGTAAAGGGAGAAAAGCTGCAATGAAGTGTCTGAGCTCAATGTCAATTCATTTGTAGTTTTAGAGGTCTCAGACTTTCCCTCACTGGCCCAGCTAGACCCTTCCGTATTCACCTGCAAATTTTCAGTGGAGACCTGCTGAACGTATCCACCTACATGAGCTGCACAGAGCCTACAAGGAATGAGTTTGAGGGGTATTTCCAAGCTATTGCTACGAACTGGAACTGCATCCCGACACACAAAGGAGGAAAACTGGAGCTTCCTCTTCAATGCTGCAGCCGCAGAACAAGAGCTTGGGAATAAGCAGTATGTGCAGTTCATCACATGGTTGATCTAAAGGAACAGCTGCAAGAAAATACAGTCCTGTATATTCATTCGAGCCACACTTATTCTTCAGACTTAAGGAACACAAAGGCAATTATTTTTTCAAGCAGTATTCCATGTATTGCTGTTTCTGCTTATACCAGTGAACAGTGAGAAGCAGAGAATGTAGTCACAAATGACTCTACTCCTGAATGGTTTGAGGCACACCGTCTTTCCCATAAGAGTTCTAGAAGGAAATGTTAGTGTCTGAAGGCATAGATGAGCTGATCGTGTAAGAAATGTACATAACACAGAGAGTTTAATAATGATTGTGTACACAAAAGTACAAACTGTTTTACAGTCTGTTGTTCATGTGGATGTACAAAATTGAAATGCTTTCTCATTATACTGGTTGGGTTTTTGGTGATTTATTGTTTTTTGTTCATTTACCAGACATTTTTTTCTTGCTCTGTTCAGTAGAATGCTCTGAAATGCCAATGTTAGGATCTGGGTTTTGAAATCTGCTTTTTACTCAGGGGGTGGGCACACTGCGTGGTTATGTCAGTCTTTCTGGCAGTGCTGGTTACAGTGGCACAACACTGAAGATTTGGTATCCCACTCTCAATGAGTTTATGATTGGAATCACCCTGGTGTTTGCACTAAGGGGTGTGTGTTAAAGGTACTTGGATCATAATTTCAAATTCAAACTTTTTTTCCCAGTGAAAATGTTATCTTTCTTCATCTCAGAAATAGCTTGAGGCATTGTCATTGCACATGTAAGGTGAATTTCATCTCTTGCTTTACAAAAAGAACCATAAACTAATGACAAAAATACTGGGAGTGCTGTTGTGACCTGAATAATCACAGCATCTTCACAGTAAGGAGCCCTGTCATTAATACCTTCCCCAGAACAGCAGAAATGAATAATTTATGTAGTAATGTATCAGAAATTTGGACGGGAGCAGTGCTTGGATCAGTGGATTTGAGGTATATTTTCAGAGGAAAGAAACTTTATGCTGGGCAACAGTGCTGTGTCTGTTTTCTCTCTGACACCGTACCCAAGTCATGAAAAGTCAGTTGAACGAACATTTGCACTGGAAGAAAGGTTTGTGCAATTGCTCTGCTTGAACAACTGAATCTATCAGAAAGATGCCGCTTGTTCTTTATTAGGTACAGAAACAGCACAAAGGAAAAGCTTTGGGATGCCAGAAGTGAGCCTTGGTGCTTTCTTTTTATAAGTCCAAGAGCATTTCCACTGCAAAGTGCTGACGTATTTATAACTTAGCAACATCACTTTGTTTTGGGTTGAAACTACCCACACCAAACAGGTGAATTTCATCCTCTTTTCCCAAATCCTCCTCCACCCTTTGCTGGCCTTAACATACCAAATTGGAACCATTTTTCAAAGATGCAAATCCTAATCACTAACAGCATGGAGGCCTCTGCATTTTCAGTGCTTTGAATTTTAAAAGTCAGATGTGTCCTCTTGGAGCTACGTATGCATAGTTATTCAATTACTGCACAAAAATAGAAGCATTTGTAACCTCAAACTCATTTGCATTGAAGCAGTGTGATCCCAGGCCAGTGAGTCTGTGCAGTATGAGCATCACTGCTCATGGCCACGTTGTTTGGACCAGTCTTAGCTACCTGAAGGAAGTGAAAGATTTTACAGCTAATAGAAGCAGGAAGCAAAATTATGTGTTCCTAGGGCAGCTGGGCCTTTGCTCTGGCTTTTGCACCTGTGGTAATTATAGTGCCTCTAAGTGCTTTATTCTAAAGTATCATTTTCATGAGCTGCAAGTCCTGTGCAGTGCAGTATTTTGCAGGCACTTTAAGACAATTCACAGACTTGTACTGAAGCACCCTCAGTGCATCATCAAGAGAAAAAGAGAACTCTCTCTCAGAGTTTCCAATATAGATCACTATGTTGCTCTCAGCTCAATTCCTCTCAGGATGACTGCTCTATCCAGTAAAATTGAATGGCATGAATGTTACCGTTGCTCAGCATGACACAGTGCTTCAGAAAAGAGAGCAATGCAGTATGATGACTAACTGGGGTGCTGTATTAAACTATCTGAAACAGAGATAGGTACAGATAGTGTGGAGATGATGTAGGCAGAGGGACTGTGCAGGTGGCCTGGCAGCCTCCTGTCCAGACTGATTTTCTTTGATTTCCTAACTGCAGAGGTGGGCACCAAGCTCTTTACTGGGGCTGAAAGGTGGCTTATTATATGCCAAGACTGTCTTCATAATTTCCAAATCTCACAAACCTGTCTTTAAAAGGGAAAAAAAGAAATGGAAAATCTAAAGAAATGTCTACTCTACTTTTAAGAATCTGTCTCCTTTCCTCTCATTGTAAGTAAATTTGGCTTTGAGCTGTGATGGATGGAGGGTGCTTTGTGTGACGCTGACATGCAGCCCCTGCAGTGCTGGAGATTCAGTGCTGGAGATCTTAGTTTGCATAAATGCATTCAATGAGACACAGCTCTTTCCATCATTTGCATTTCTCTTCACCACCACAAAGTGTTAAACATCCAATCCATGCATCCCAAGGGTGAGCATTTCTCTGTGAAGTTTCACCTCAAGTTGACCTGCTGTTGATTCAGAATGTCAGACTTTAAGGGGTGTGTTTTAATCCAGACTTGCTCCTATGATTCAGATGCTTGTCCCATGTTGTTTTTTGTTTTTTTTTTTTTTGTTTGTTTAAAACAAAACAGAAATTATGGAAATGCGGAGTGCAGATTTAAAACTAGATTAGGGATAAAATTCTGAGTGCACCAATCAAGTATCTTTAAGAGGACAATAAAATCACCTTTCTCTTTTTAACTAAATGCAATCACGTCACCAAAGAAAGCAACAAAACAGGAAGCAACTTATGTACTAATTACATATACAAATATGTGATGTATCTGCATATATAGACTTATATAAATACTTCTTATATACAACCTCATTGTCCCCTCAAAGCAGAAGAGATGGGGGGAGAGCTGTGGGGCAGAGATGAAGCACAGCCTCCCTGAATCAGCTTGATGTTTTCTGGCAACCCTGGGGACACCAAGCACCACCACTTGCACTCTAAGCCTCTGCCTGCAGGAGCACCACGCTGCTGGATGACCAGGAGGGCTGAGCCTGGAGATGCTGCCCATGCTGTGTATATCAGCTTACTAAAACAACGCTAAACTACTGATGGGCTGCTGAAGAAAAGAGCAGGAATAATCTTTCCAGCTTTATGACTGCTCTCCCACAGGTAACCTCGCTAGTGGCACCAGCATAAAACTCGTTGTTGTGGAGAAGACTGACCTGAGATCAGTATTGCTGGCATGGAAAATTTCCCATTTCACTGTGTGTTGTGTAATTCAACAGAAGTTTTCACTGACTTCAGCAGAGTAGCTGAGGATAAGCTTTCTCCCTTTTCGATTTTAGAGTTCATCTAAATACCTAGCAAACATTGACAACACAGTAAAGAACAGTCTCGCCTTCATATTTAACACAAGAGATCCCAATCCATCAGTATTATGCTGCGTATACCCTGACTGAGGTAAAAAGACACTGTATTTCTGTATTTTTGTAGTGAAATATCTCATCTCTATTTGCACCATGTTTATATGCTAAATGTATTTGACAGACTGCACAAGTTACATGACTATTAATGTATGCTTTTCAGCATTATAGTTATGGACACAAACAATTGTTTTGCATCAAAATAACAAATAGCAGCTTCTGGAGGATCAAAATAAAAAGAAAAAAAAAGAGGCCCTCCCAAGTCTGTGTTGGCCATGTAGGAAACATTGTGAGGTGAAGCCCCTTGTAGCCCACTGTCCTCCTTCACCTCATGGAGATATCTTTGGTTCTTAGCACAAAGGGCAGCATACCTCAGTGCAGATGGAGGCCCCAGGGTCCTCAGAGAATGGTGACACACTGGAACAGGTTGCCCAAGGAGGTTGTGGATGCCCCATTCCTGGAGGCATTCAAGGCCAGGCTGAATGTGGCTCTGGGCAGCCTGGTCTAGTGCTTGGCAACCCTGCCCATAGGAGGGGGGTTGGAACTGGTTGATCACTATGGTCCTTTTCTACCCAGGCCATTCTATGATTCTATGACACAACAGATGTGGGAGTTGACGTGTGGCTCTTTCCACATGCATGGAGATGAGCTTCCTCCCATGTGTGCGCTTTTAATGAGGGAGCCTGAGTAAGTGAGGGAGCCCAAATTCTGCCACTTTTAGGCTGTTTGGGCTGGCTAAGCAAGCTGAAGCAAATAAATGAGCAGGAAATAGATGAAGAAAAGATTTTGCTCATTGGATTCTATTGTACTACAAGTATTTGTATTTTACGATCTCTTTTACTGCCTTTGGATGTATGGCAAGTACTAATCTCCCAAGGACTCAGCTGCTGTGCAGTCACTGAGAGGTGCTGCCCTTGGCAGAGCCTGAAATTTTCAACTGGCTTCAACCCCAAACAATCATGGGAACCACAGTGTGAGTATGTCCATACAAAACAACCCATGCTCTAGGTGCAACCCATACTGTGGCCTTCACTTTTCCAAAGGAAGGATTGCAAGGATTTTTCATTTTCTTCCCCTGTTGTACAATTTCCCTGATGAAACTTCCCAAGACGCCTTGGGAAGTCAAAGTTAGGAAGGATGTGAAGGATGGCAGGTCCCTCCAGGCTGCCATCACACAGCCACAGGAAACTGTCGTGACTTGTCGGGTCTGGGAAAGTGCCAGAAAAAAATAGCTGCATTTCCCTTTGCAAATTACAGCAGTTATTTGGTATCAGTTCCTCTTCATACAAGGATATTGTGAACCAAGGTTGCTGTTCTTCATCCATGGAGCCCATTTACATCACAGTACTACAAAAATCCTTGATTGAAGTGGAGTGCATTGCTTGCTAACAATGCACTTCATCAGAACAAATGATGTTTTATTCTTAGCACTAAACCAGCAATAGGCCTTCAGGAATCAAAACATATAAAACCTGGATATATCTTAAGAGATTCCCCATCTATATGAAAGTTTTCTGTTTTCTTCTTTATTTTTCATTTTTATTTTTTTTTTCAGATTTGTATCTAGATTAGATACCATTGTGATGGGAAAGTTTTGTGCTTTCAGCTCTTATTGACTCGTGTTCGAAATGCATGGTTCACAAAACTGAAAAGGCTTGAACAAGTAATAAGAATTCCTGTGTTGGCAAAGCTGAGTCTAAAAGCCACAAGTTCATTCTACATGACTGATATGAATGAAAACATAGTTCTGATTGAATTATGCCTTTGTTTTTATATACACCAGGAAGTTCACACCTTCTGTCGTTCATATCTTCCATAAGCTATTTGTGATTGTAACCCAATCGTTCTGCTGCATTGTGTGCTGTACATAAGCTGACCCTGCCTGTAAATAATCTTCCATATGTAGGAAACCTTCTTATGAAGAAATACAGCCTGAAGATGGAAATCAACAGCAACAGCTGTTTGAGTTCTGTGGAAACCCAGATTTCACCCTCTCCAGCCCCTGTTTTATCATGGATAATGGATATGGTTGGATTGGAGAGCTGGTGCCTGGTGGGGCTGTGCTGAGCTGAGTGTCACCTCTTCTCTTTTGGTCCACTTAGTGTTGTGTCCGAGTGTTTGACTTGCAGTTTCTTTGATGTAGAACTGAGCATTCAGGATATTTTGGCTTTGTGAGAGGCTTCTATTTTTTCAATAAAAGTCAGACTAATTTTAAAGCTGGCAGAATGTCTTTACCTCTTAACACCCCAGCAAGTGCAGGGTAAGCAGGTATAAATAAATACATGATCTAGTAGCACAATAGCATAAAAATCATGTAAGAATCTTTTAAAATCAAGCATAAAACCTGTCTCCATGCTCAGCAGACCTGTGATTGGCTCACATCCCTGCCACAACTTACTGTGTGGCCCTGAGAAAGCCACTAAAACTACATCTGAAAGATTTAGGTTCCTACATTCAACATTTATAGTTCCCTTCTAAGCATGTTTTCATTGGTGAAAACTTCAATGTGTGAAATCATTTTATTGCAGACACACATAAAATTGCCTCTCAGTCCCACTGGAAAAATACATTGTTCAAATATTCCTGGGTAGAAAAATTGCCATGCATGTGACAGGCAGCTCAGGCCAAAGTTCCCACAAAAACCACTGAGGAAAATCTGTCCCCATCCTTCAAACCTCATATTCCAGAGTGGCTTCCTGGTCTCTGATCAGATTTCTGTGCCAAAGTCTCTTTATTTGTAATTGTGCTCATCAGCCAAGAGCTAATGAAATTCTTCCCTCTGGCTGGTGATTGTTGCAAAATACTTAAAGCATTCTGAAGCATGCAAAGGAAAAATGTTCAGCAGTTGTTTATGAGATATAGCCCTGTCTTGGTGATCCCTCTGGAGTGCTGTGATTTAGAGACTACAAACAGATACACATTTATGGAGCGCCTCCATACCAGAAAGGACTTAAGGGTAACGGTGGATGGCAGCTGGATATGAGCCAGCAGTGTGCTCTCACAGCCCAGAAAACCAACCATATCCTGGGCTGCATCAAAAGAAGGGTGGCCAGCAGGTCAGGGAGGTGCTCCTGCCCCTCTGCTCTGCGCTGTGAGACCTCACCTGGAGTACTGCATCCAGATGTCAAGTCAGTACAGGAGAGATATGGATCTCTTGGAGACCATCCAGAGGAGGGCCACAAAAATGATCCAAGGGATAGAACACCTCTCCTATGATGACAAGCTGAGAGAGCTGGGGCTGTTCAGCCCGGAGTTTTTACAATGAGGGTGGTGAGGCAGTGGAACAGGTTGCACAGTGAGGTGGTGGATGCCCCATGCCTAGAGACAGTCAAGGTCAGGCTGGATGGGACTGGATGCAACCTGATGCAACTGTAGGTGTCCCTGCTCATAGCAGGGGAGTTGGACCAGATGACTTTTAAGAGTCCCTTCAAATTCAAATGATTCTATGATTAAATATGCATGACTTACACAAATTTTACACCTATGGTCCCAATCACATCTAGTGTTCAGTGATCTAGTGATCACTTTCAAGCTATGCCTGGCAGGGGATTCAGCTCTTACACTTTATGCAGTGCTCCAGCAAACAGTTCACTGAAAGGCAGCTGTGAGGCCTGGCTGAATTACACATACCTTTTGGATGCTTCATGCAGTTGAGAGATCTGAACCCTTCTTCATTTATTAGGTACATCTATATATAAATTTAAAAATACACCAATGGGAATATCAGCTGCCTGTAAGACATATATCTGCATGCTTTGCTAGCAGCCCTTTGGTGTTAATTTTCTCAATCTCTTCCATGAAATTGCCTATTTCTGGGCAACAAGGCAACACTGAAAATCACTGTGGGAACTAACTCACTAAAAACATCAAAATCTCCTTAGTGTCACACTAATTTAGAGAACACGTGTCTATTGTCACAAGGACAAAACAGATACCGGCAATGCATATCTATACAATGTCTGAATGACGGCAGTCCACAGAAAGGAAAAGCCTGAAAGCCCTTTCCCACATTGGTTCTCGAACATTCCAAAACACCAGTTCCTCAGCAGAATTCTTCTTGGCAAAGGTGCTTGTCCGTTTGCCAAGAAAGATCTGCTTCTGAAGCAATCAGCCAAGCTGCACGACTCAGCCAGCATAGGAAGACGCTGGAAGAGAAAAATATGTCCTGGCCCAGAACAATGTATATTATTAAGAAATGTTTCACATTAAATGAATTATCACCAGTGAGCAACATACACAAATAGTATTAGGCAACTGCATATGCATGTGATATAATGGTGGTCAAGTGCATGTTAAGAATTTGCATCTAGCCAAGGGAGAAAACCTTACAGTGGCAGCTCCCTATTATCAAGCTGCTCAGGGGAGACTGGAGCATCGTTACCCACCAGGTTCCCTGGGCTGGCAAACAGATAAATGGTCTTTTGGAATGAAATATATCTTGCCCTTATTTAATAAAGTCTTCTGCATCTAAATAATATCTGCAAAGAAGGAGGAGAAAAACATTTTTGATTGTTTTTTTCATATTCTCTGGAAAAATCACAAGAGGAACAGCCATCAAGAAAGGGAGTTATGCATTAACTGCCTTGAAACTGGAAAGTCTTTTGGCATGTGGGAAACAGATGTCTGTCTTGGAAGGTACTTTAAGGACAGGCTGGACAAGAGTAATCTGAACTACTAGAGATAGACCTAATTGTTGTCTTTGGTAATATTATGATGAAAAATAAATACTTCATATCAATATCCTATTTTCAATAGGGGAGTGCCTCTCCAAGACTCAAACTCACCTTCTGGAGGCTTGCTTTGAGTTTCTCCCAATAATATTGCCTATCGCTATCCGTGTCTTTCATAACGTTGCTAGTAGTTCTATCTAAAATACAGAATACTTCCAAATGTGGTTACAATTTGCCAGCAACAGCCGAAGAAGATAGATAGCTCCATTTCCAAACAGAGGTGTGCTCTGCTCCACGCAGAATTTTGTTTTGATTTGTTTGTAAGCTTTGTTTTTTCTTTTTTTACCACTTTCATATTTCTTTCTGAGGTTCTTCTATGCTGTAAGACACCAGTGACTTTCACAAATAGTTTTTGAAGAAAGCTGAGCTCTTCCAAGTTATTCTGGAACCTGGAATTTCCAAACGTAATTGGAGGACTGAATGCAGCTTAGAAAATCATCCCACTGGCCCTGTTAGGTCAAATGTCCTTCTTGAACAGTGTCTTATTTTCTCAATCAATTTGATGGACCATGAATGAAGTGCTTATGACAGACCATGAGTGAAGCACTTATCAACATTTTTATGGAGTAATTATCTCCAAACCAAGACTCTGAACTACAGCCTTTTCCTCCTCACCCCAAATTACTCCTCCAAATCCAAACTCTTCCCTGTCAGGAAAGTCCTCAAAAATTTGCACTGCTTCCTGCTGGAGAGCCTCCTTCCTTTTGCCTTTCTGAGGGTGATTTAACCAGAGACATTCTGCTTGTCATTAAAAGTGCTGGTATTATTTCACTGGCAAGTAGAAGTCTGAGCCAATCTCCATCATCCATTTTTTGTGGGGGTTGGAATCCATCTACACCACTGGTGTGTTAGCTGTTAGTTATCCAGAACAGACAAGGGCCTGCACGTTTTTCCTGTACATTTGTGTTTTTTCAAAACCAAGTTCCGTTGGATGAAACACCTTGTAAAATATATCTGAAATCAACAGAATTTTGCTATTTTTATTGTACTTCAAAAAACATGGCTCATTGAAACTCTTTGAGAAATGTATCTGTCTTTCTTAATAATAAAGCCAAGTTCCAGTATGGTTAAATTAGAAGCAGCTGAAATACTAAACTCCTTTTTCCAATATGGAAACTACAGTAAGAAAAATATGACAACTGGTACTATGAAGCAACCAATATTACAGAGGAATATGGTGGTAGAATATGGTGGTAGAATACATATGGTCTGGCTGCATTTTACTAGGAACTCAGAATACAAAAGTTATGCCTGAATACACTTCTACACACCCAGATTCCTGCAGCAGACTTATTAATGTTCTCTTTCACTTCAACTGTATCTGGGCTTTCTACTGATGGTGAGATCAGTGAGAACTGGATATAATTCTTTTTTAATCCTGCCAGACATGAAGATCAGAGCAACCTTCAATGTTCATCATTATATTTCAGGTTCTATCTGACCTATAGAGTGGAACAGAGTAGAGTATGCTAAGGTAGGGCAGAGTAGGGTAGAATAGAATAGAATAGAATAGAATAGAATAGAATAGAATAGAATAGAATAGAATAGAATAGAATAGAATAGAATAGAATAGAATAGAATAGAATAGAATAGAATAGAATAGAAGAGTTCTGTTGGAAGGGACCTTCAGAGATCACTGAGTGAAGCTGCCTTCAGGGCTAACTAAAAGCTAAAGCATGACACTGAGAGTACTGTCCAAATCCTGCTTAAACACTAACAGACATGGAGAACCAACTACCTCCCTAAAAAGAGATAGATTGTGACATTATGGTTATTTCTTATTAAGGTATGTCAAGCACAAGAGGTGCTCCACAATGACTGAAAGTGCTGCTTCCTGGGGACAGAAAGGTAAAACAGAAGAGCCTTCTCCTTGAAGAGCTCCCATCTTGCCCACAGAGATTCAATTTTCATGTAAATTGAACTAGAGATGACTTAATACCCTCTGAATGAGCAGAGTGGAGCACCAAAATTGTATTTTCATGTAAGTAGGCTCTTTTCCATTAAAAATAACTGTCTGGCCACCCTCCAGGGATGAGGTGGTTCTTCAGCTGGTTTTGTTTTGGGCTGCTCTTAATTAGCTACCACCTTGTTTTCAGCAAGATTTCAGCCTCTACAGCCTTGCTCGCAGCCACTCTCCACCCCACCCTGCGGAGTGGTGCTTTCTGCCTGAAGTGGTTTGTTTTATGAAAGTGCCAGCTGAGGTTAACACTTCATTAACAAATTCCACTTCTTTAAGGAAACATTTTTCATTTTCTAAAATCTGTCACTTCCTAATTAATTCCTCTGTCATCTCTTTTTTTTCCACAGTGCCTCCGTCAGGCAAGTATTATCTTTAACAAATTAAAACACACTGTATTTTTGTGTTAGAGAGGCAGGTATATTGACTCTTTCTTTCTAATGTATGTTAACCTGTGCCATCCTCCTCTTCGGGCAGACTCATTACCTAAGAGGAATGGCAAGTACTTCTAATCAGACTTGTGCTAATTTAAGAAAGTACTTTAAACATTCTCTCCCAGCTCAACAGCCTTTTCACACACCCAGGGTGAGTTGTAGTATCTTGATATCTTCTCTAAACATAAGTAAATAGCTACAAATAGGTCCAAAAGCATGTTACTGTTTCCCTTCATCTGTCTCAGCTATTTGATAGGCAGGCTGGGCACAGCCCTGTGAAAATTTATAGGAGGTGATGGTGAACTCCAACATGCGGAGGGAGGGGAAAAGGAAAGTTCCTGACATTGGCTTTTCTTCCAGAAAAAATGCAATATAGATTTGTTTCTTCACTTGAATTTCCTTTGTCCTAAATTTCACTTAAGTGCTGGAAGAGAAAACACATTTCACACTTCTTTTGCTTGGCAGCAAGAGGAGGACTAATTATCACCCATGGAAGCGAGATGGACTGGCAGAAGATGAGAGTGAGGAAAAGTGATGGGTAAATTGAAACCTCTTCTGTTGAGTTGCTCTGCTTAGTGCTTAGTACTCTGATCCTCAGCTTTTTAAGACATTTTATAACATGGGTTGTACTGTAAAAGGGGAGCTCACAGGCCCTCAGCACTGAACTAACATATAGCAAAGAGGTAGAGAATGCCCATTACATGATCATCTGAGGCTATGGTTAGAAAGACATGGGTACTTAATTTTGTCCATAAAAATAAAATGAGAACTTTCTCAAAGCTTCTTGTCTATTTTTCCTTTGTTGTTGTTGTTCAGCTGAAGACCCCAACATTCCACTCTTCCAGCAACGTGAAATTTGGAGCTTGTCTACATTTCTCCCAGCAGAATCTTCTGCTGTTTATTGCAAAAGGCAACCTCCAGAATTTCACTGTGGTGTGGAAAGCTCATCAGCTGTTCTAATGACAGTTCTTTTGTTTGTGTCTTTAGATCAATGGATCAAATCAATCATGTGTCAATCTCTGCAAAGTAAGATTCACAAATGAAAACCAATTGGTTTCTGTAATTCTGATGTGCAGGAGGGAATTTTACATTGCTGCAGCTGGTGATAGAAACTATCAGAACTATCAGAACTGAGAGGCTGAGACTCTGATAGACTGACCCTCTTAATAATCCAGTTCATTGATTGGTCTCTGCTGTGTGTTACTGCCCTCATTTTCAGGAGTTTCAATATTGAATTCTAGGCAGGTTCAAAGTTCATTCTGAGGTTAAGTGAAACATGTCACACTGTAACAGCCATGTTCACTGAGGAGTCAAACAGACTGATAAGACCAAAATTAGTTCATCCCCTAAGCAATGAAACCAAGGATATTGTTGGAAGGCCCCTGACAATTCCTGTTATTCCCATGTTGCAAAGCCCTTCTTCTGCCAGATGGTACTGTCTCTACAGCCACTACAGCAATATACCCATTATTTTGGTCAGTATTAAATCAAACCACTATCAATTTCAGGTCACAGGCTCAGCTGCAAGCACCTTTTCTGTCTCTGATGGGAAGACAGTACCCTTTAGCCCCCAAAATGATTCTCGATTATACTGAGAATTAAAGGGCATTCCATGAATTTTCCGTCAAATGAGGTTCAAGGAAATTGAACCTGTGTATGCTACTTCATTTTCTTGAGACACTGAGACGTTTTGCTATGTGTGCCAGTAACACTGAACATAGGAATTAATTTTGGAAGCAAAAATCATCCTACTTTGCTATAAAACTCATTTCAAAATTTGTAAAGAAAATGATGTTATCTGGACATATTGTTAATCAGTTTACCAAACTCAAACTCTCTTCATCCATTGCAGAAGAGCTAGGAAAAATCTATTTTGAGATTCTGAGCATATGCTCCAAATCTCTCCAAAGTTATTACAATGGAAAAAAATCTTACAATTTCATGAAAAATAAATACTAGCAAATACTTTTATTTGGAGATCTGGTAATGTAAGCCAATAAATTTTATCTGTTTCCAAAACATACAATATCCACCATGAAAATGTGGATAAGAAAATAAACAAGAAGTTAAAATGCTTGTATGATTGCCTCGTGTGAATATAGAAAATTTATTAGTGTAGGTCATATAAAGGAAAGAACAACATCATTATTTTTTTTGCTCTACTTTCCCCTAGAAGTTGTTTGTAACTTTGGATAACCACAGTTAGGATAGTCAGATTTGGATTTACCTTAAAAGAATTGCCATTTTCCTTGGTTAAATCCTCAAGAGAGTCTGGGTGTGGTTTGTCTGCTCTGAAGGCTGTTCAAAGACTCCGCCAGAGCTGCCCATCTCTTTTTAATAATTTTGGCCAAACATTTTGCAAGTGAAGTGAAAAAAGTTCACCAGAATTCCAGGAAGAATTTTGCTTTGGAGAAGGATACCCAAAGAAGGAGTGAGGGTAAGACAAACAAGAGAATGGCAGTGACCACCAGCCACACTGCCTGGAACTAGTCCAGCACCAGAATCTCCATCAGAAGCCTGGGAGCTCCCAAACCAGCCAAAGCAGGGCAAGCCACATTCCCGTAAATCCTGCTTCCCAGGCAGCCCACGTATCCAGTTGGCAATGGTGGTAGCAGTTCTCTACTTGAATCCTTGCTTTGCTGGAAACAGGGCAAGGGTTTCCCTGCTGTTCCAGAGCAGGTAGGCAGAGGCAATGAATGGCACTTTGGTCTGTTTGCTGAACCCTGAATGGCTTTTCTGCCTTATGCAAAACTTTTGATCACATTCAGGGAGGAGCACTAGTAATGCAGCTGGGATCGTGGGAAAAAAATAAATCCGTATTGCAGCTTTCGTAAGGAAATAAAAACACACACAAATTAAAGTCTTTTATTTCAAAGGCACAGCCTCAAAGCGGCAAGTCAGCAGAGCAGGAAGCAGACATTCTAAAATAATCTGGGATAAAGTGCAAAGAAATCCACTTCAAACAGATGAACAGGAGCCTTGCTCCCAAGCTGTCATCCTTTTGCCCATACCTGCCTGGGCCTTTGGAAATGGATTTCCCAATAAGCTGAACAAGGACTTAATAAGTGAATTCTGCGTGATGGTCATGATTACATTAGGGCCCTAGCTCTACAGCTGCACTGTAATTTGCTGAGTACAGTTGAGGAGAGGAGAGGAGAGGAAGAGGAGAGGAGAGGAAAGGGAGAGGGAGAGGGAGAGGGAGAGGGAGAGGGAGAGGGAGAGGGAGAGGGAGAGGGAGAGGGAGAGGGAGAGGGAGAGGGAGAGGGAGAGGGAGAGGGAGAGGGAGAGGGAGAGGAGGCTACAAAGTCTGTCCTGGCAAGTCAGGGAGGTTCAGTAACTGAGTAAAGGTGCTTAAAGCTAAAGCATGAAAGAGGAGATAAAAGCAATGAGATCTCTGGATTAACTAAACAATATTTAATGCATCAAATCTCATGCTGCTGCTGCAGATTTGTTTAATGACAAAAACAGGTAACATCTGTCATCTGACACCTGATAGGAGAAATCTGTAAGGTACAATGGCCTCATGGGATCCTTCTGGTTTTCCTTGGAATCTCCAGGGATGTCTTGGGTCCATCTGGGACAAACACATCCTAGAAAGTTGGCAGCAGTCTCAGAGACAGTGAGTTTAATGTAAAAGTATGAGTGAGAAAGCAGATGGATGCATGAGGTGATCAGATTGTCAGCATGGCTTTGTTTCAGACACGACAAGAACACCCACAGGTGGATGTTGCTGCAGAGGATATACCACGCTGTCTTCAGCAGAACGTATTTACATCTGCTTTTATAACCATCTGCTTTTCTTTTTATCAGAGCAAAGCAGCACCTCTGCACCAGGATAATTTCTTTCCTTTCCCTTTCCCTTTCCCTTTCCCTTTCCCTTTCCCTTTCCCTTTCCCTTTCCCTTTCCCTTTCCCTTTCCCTTTCCCTTTCCCTTTCCCTTTCCTTATCCCTTTCCTTATCCCTTTCCCTTTCCTTTTCCTTTTCCCTTTCCTTTTCCTTTTCCCTTTCCCTTTCCTTTCCCCTTTCCTTTCCCCTTTCCTTTCCTTTCCTTTCCCCTTTCCTTTCCTTTCCTTTCCTTTCTTTTCCTTTCCTTTCCTTTCCTTTCCTTTCCTTTCCTTTCCTTTCCTTTCCTTTCCTTTCCTTTCCTTTCCTTTCCTTTCCTTTCCTTTCCTTTCCTTTCCTTTCCTTTCCTTTCCTTTCCTTTCCTTTCCTTTCCTTTCCTTTCCTTTCCTTTCCTTTCCTTTCCTTTCCTTTCCTTTCCTTTCCTTTCCTTTCCTTTCCTTTCCTTCTATATTTCCCTTGGCTCTAAGACAAGTGAAAAAGTGATGGACATAATGGAAGTAAATGACTAGGGAAAGAGAAACACACTGTTGGAGACTTCATTTGGCCAGGCACTGAAAGGGCTTACAAACACTGCTTTGCCACATCAACATCCACCTTTTCCTATAGCGGCAGCTCTAACACCACCACTCAACAGCACAGGGCTCAGTGCCAGCAACACCCCACTTCTGCTAGTGTAGCATTGATCACAGCAGGACCTTCATGCTTTGTTTTTCCAAGGGACCCTCAGGCAGCTCTGAAGGATCACAAAGAGCATGAGGCATTTCTGGGGAAACTGTAACTCAAACAGGCTTATAGGGGAATAGTTTGAGGGAGACAGAACTCTCCTGGGTTATGCTTTAAGCCAAATTAGGATGCATAGCAGATGGCATCACATCAGTGTTAGTTGCAGACAATGTCCCCCAGTTTCACTCAGTCTGTTTTTCAGGACAGAGAATTTTCCTTTTGCTTATTAATTTACATTTGTATTCATTCAGAAGACCAACATCTTTTACTTTCAGTTCTGGGGCCCCCAATACAAGGACATGGAGCTGCTGTAGCAGGTCTGGAGGAAGACCACAAAGCTGATCACAGGGCTGGAGCACCTCCCCAGTGGGAGACAGGCTGAGAAAGCTGGGGCTCTGCAGCCTGGAGAAGAGAAGGCCTCAAGGAGACATTATAACAGCTTTCCAGTACCTGAAGAGAGCCTACAGAACAGCTGGGGAAGGACTTTTTGTCCCTCCCTGTGTAGAGACAGGACAAGGGGAAATGGCTTTAAGCTGTAAGAGGGTAGATTTGGACTAAATATTATGAAGAAATTCTTTACTATGAGGATGGTAAGACGCTGGAACAAGTTTCTCTGAGAGGCTGTGGGTGCCCCCTTCCTGGAAGCATTCAAGGCCAGGCTGGATGGGGCTTTAAGCAACCTGGTCTAGAGGGAGGCATCCCTGCTTACAGCAGGGGGTTGGAACAAGGTGATCTTAATGGCCCCTTCCAACCCAAACCATTGTATGGTTTTATAATTCTTTGATTCAGTTTCATATTTTATCACTTTTTTTTCATATTCTTTTATAGCTCACAGTGCAGGGTAACTTATCTTGTGATGCCTCTGTGAGAAGCACACCACACCAGGAAGAAAGCTTTAATAACTATTCCGTAACCAACAAGATAAACAAAAACAGAAGGGTGTTTTAAGGACAAATTGAAATTTTCCTTAAGCTCTGCAAATGTGACACACTTCACAGAAGTTACTGAGGCTAGGGAAAGTTTACTGTCTTTGGATCATTTATAGATAAACTCGATGACAAGGTGTAGGAAAAATGTTTTGGATTTCTGACTCTGCAGCCAGCCACGTGGCCAGACCCTTAGGACTGAAATAACTGCAAGTGCAGAACTGCATTGCTTTTGGATGTAATATGTCCTTAGGCAACAATCAGCTCTCCATTTTTCCACTGCCTTCATAGAATGTATTGACAGGCAGAATGTGGCAATTTTAATTAATGGAGCGAGTGAAAAAGTTGTTGATTTTGTCTCAGAGAAATTTTCCCAAATGGCAATTACTCCATCAGCGAAGGATATTATTGTAGGCTGTGGTACAAAGGCCTGGCACATTTGTCAGTTCTGATCAGGACTAACAGATCTAGCAACCAACAGCTCCAATGGGACATTCTTGCTAAAGGAGATCTGAGGCTGAGATGGGAAAAAGTATAAGGGAAGAAAAAAATCATTTTACTCATTGTTTTTGTTATATTTACTTGAATAAAAGGTAACTAATGAAGAGGATTTCAACAGCTTGAGTTCTTCCCTTTAATACCCGTTTTAATACCCCATTTTAATACCCCATTCAGTCCTTCGTTCTGTGTTCCTGGAGTCCTAGGTTTGAAAACCATTCTTTCCATAAAAAAAAGGTGCTCATTTAAGAGGTATTAAAGTAGTTTTGCTCAGATAAGCAGTCTAGTGGCCATTAAGAACTTGTCTATATTTTTTTCCCTGTTTAAAGTTTATGTTAAGTGCTTTCTCAACTATTTCACTGAAGTGAGGCCTTAATGACTATTTTGTCAAATGCAGCTCTTGTCTTAAAGAATGTTTTGTTTTTCCCTGCCTGTAGTTACTAAGGGACATGGTGGTGGTGGGATTTGGTTGGACTTGGTTGACAGTTGGACTTGGCGATCTTGAAGGTCTTTACCCATCTGAATGATTCTAAGAAATGAAAGAAACTGATCACATCCCAATGTATTTTCTTAGTCCAAGACTAGGTCTTCCCTGACTATAGCACAACATGAAATTTAGCTTGTATTCAGCAATGCTTCTAAGATTTGACCTGTTGCACAAATGTGGCCCTTTGGCAAGCAAAATATTCCCACAAGGTAACAGAAATACTTAAAAGCGGGTAGAGCAGAGACCTCTGGAATTATCTTAAGATTCCTCTGGGAAATTGTGAGAGAGTCCTCTAAAGATAGATCTTATTCAGAGCTTTTTTATAATGGTCATAATCCTGTGATGTGTTTATTTTTCATCAGCCTATTGTCACAAACTAATCAGTAAAATGAGAGACAGTTTTAGCTACCTGATGGTTGCAGCGCAGAAATTCTGTATATCAATAGGGAAAAATAAAATATGCAAAAATGTTTCAAAACTTACTCTAGAAATACTTTATAGTAAAAGTAGGTGGAAAAGTTGAAATCTAATGTAAAATGCAATATTTTTGAACATAATTTTCTCACCATGTTTTGAGTGCTTGGAAGGAAAAAAAGGCATTTAAAAACACAGGGGAAAAAAATCTCAGGTGGCTGTAATTCATTGTAAGAGATTCCATTGTTCCATCCATCTCAGAGCCAACTGATGTCCGTTGTTTTTTGTTAGTTCTACCTTTGTCTCTTAAGTTCTGTCACTGAAACTGGGAACATGACAAAGTTATTAGGACTTATTTGCTTACAACTGCTCCCTCCCGAGTGTTTGACAGGATGCTCACTCTAGTCTGAACCACTCTAACACAGCAGGCTCATTCCAGCGCTTGCATCTAAAAAGCCATCTATGTTATTTCCTACCTGTCAGGGCTCATGTGGGATATCCTATCATCATTACCGCCTTGGCTACAAATTAAAGCTTTTACCCTTATTCACAGCAAGCAGCAATATGGCAGTGTATTTTATCAACATTTTAATGCACAGTCAAATAGGAATTCTCATTTGGAAATTCCCTGGAGATGGCCAGTGCTTTCACCAATATGTAATCTGAGCAAGTGCCACTTGGGCTCATCACTCACTCCTCTGGCCCTGTACCCCGGGGCTCCCAGGTGAGCACAATGCTATTCTGAAGATCTTACCACGCTGTCAAAGCAGTGCAGCACACAGACAAGAGCAAGTCTTTGCCTAATTTTGTCCTTGACATGTTATGATATACATAGTTTAATGGCCACCAACTCTTTTAAATATGTTTTCCTAAGCACGTTTTCAGAAATGTTGAAGACAGCCTATTGATTTGCTGTCACTGCTCATTTTTGTACTAATTCCTCCCTCTCAGAAACCAGAGAAAGTTTGTCAGTGCAGAGCAGGCAGTACCTAGTCTGGTATATTTCTTTACATATATTTACATCTCAGAGGCAACTGTGCAACATGAAAAAGAAACAGCCAATCAAAGCGATGATACTTTTTGCAGAACAGTAATCCAACAGCCCTTGTTGCAATGCTCCAGTCAGAAGAACTTAGTGTTTTATATCATCCTTCCAGATAATTGAGAGGCACAGGTGAGATATAGCGATACCTCACCTCAGCTCTCTGTTCGATGTTTTGTAGCTGGTCTGAGTTAATCAACTTAATTTCACTCACAGACAGTAATAGAGGAGAGAGAAGACATTTCTGGAGGTTACTCATGACCTCCAACTTCATGTGCCTGAAGTTAAAGGACATCAATTATGCTCTTATATTTACATTTTCATTTTCTAAAACTGCAAGATCAGTAATCCCATTACATAACACTAGCCTCTGTTTACATCCTGCAGTTTAAGAAGGATTTCTTTTCAAACTCATTACAGTCTACAGATCTTTATCTTCTCAAACGATTTTATTCTAATAAAGAAAGCTTCACGTCTATGCACCTACCCTTCTTTCCATGGGCACAGCTCCTACCTTCTCTACAGCTCTATGCCTTCTCCAGCCATGTATCACTCCAAAATGTTACAGTCACCCTCTTGTCATCTGCTTCCAGGTTTCTGTCCTTGTACTCATTTTTTATGTCTTCCGGAGTCTCTCATCCTTTCTTTGCTTCTGCTGTCATGTTGGTACACATTCACACACACAGCAAAGCAAACCAAAATATGAATTACCTTCTCAGTGAGCATCAGGTCCCTAAAGTTCAATCTGCTGTCTGAGCATCTCTTCAAATCTTCATGAAACTAAGCATTAGATGGTAGCTGCCCTTTTTTACAGCTATCAGTCATTGAACAAGAAGTACTTTATGGTTCCAACATTTGCTCTGGAAATCACTTGCTTTTTCAGCAGATTCAGTGAGGTGATTTGAAAGGTTATCCTACAATAATATAGAATTTTTTTAAAGTTTCTAAACTAAAGAGGAGAGAGAGAGATTTGAGAAATGATACTGAGCATATGTTATGTTTTATCTGAGCATATGGTACATCTGCAGGCTGCTATGCTTGGTACCACATGCATTTAGTTCAGCTAAAAATCACAACTTCCTAAAACTACATCTTAATGTTGGCTCATGAAAAGAACAGCTGTCAAAGATGACAATAATTTACAGATACTGATGGATCTGAAACCTCACTGCCAAAGCAGCTTCACAAAAAGTAGTGTCTCCTTGCCAGTCCCAATCAGACATTTCAGACACTGGGTTAACACAGATTCCTCTGTTGTGTTACCTGACTCATGGCTTTTCAGTCATACTTCTTTTTTTTTTAACTTTCTACATGCATTTTCTACCTTTTAATATATCTTTACCTTGGCTTCCTGTTGCACTGCTTCACAAAAAGTACCTCCATTTTTCCTTTACATTACCTCCATGCTAAAGGGTCCACAGGTACTAATTCTGTTCATTGTGCAAAAGTGAGATACTAGCCTTACATCTTACATATTAAATGATAAGGTTGATGATTTGCCATGCTGACAGAACACCTCTGGGTGTATTTCAGACTCAGAACCTGAGATCAGTGAGAGTAATAGATTGGCTTCCTCTTTCTGCTCATTCACTGTGGGGAACCAAGGAAGGGGAGGATTTTAGTTCATCTGCACTGGTGATCATAGAACATGCTGTAATGCAGGGATGATGTGGCTTTCAAAGGACTGAATGAATCCTTTCTTCCTCTTCACTTGTCCATTTCTCCAGATACTTCTCCACTTGGGCACCGGGAACTCACTTATGCTACCTATTGCTTCCAAAGCTATGTGGGTGCTGAGATGCTACCAATTCCATCTTTTTCCATTTCCCTTCTTGCAGTCATGTGTGTGGCAAAGGTACTGGGTGACATAAGGATTCAAGTATTTCAGGTAACTGCATCTAGCTTTGTCCCAATGACTCTCAGTGAGCTTTGCAGATTTCCACAGACACTTTGTAAGGCAAATGTGGTTACTCTCAGAGCAAATAAACTGGAGTCTGAAAAGCATAGGGAAAAGGCAAAATATTTTTCCTTCATCTGAACAAGAAGATATAAACTGTTATAGGAGTGCATTTCAGAAGCACAGAGACCAAGGCTTTATTGGCATAATTAATACCACTTTTACTGTTCCTGCCAAATGTACATATGGCATATAGGATAACATGAATAACAACAGTAAAAACTATTTATATTCAAAACCATGAAACAGTAGCATCAGTAGGATAAGCTTTTGCTCACAACAGCAGCAGGAGCCCTGCTAATATCTTTACAGTTAGTAACAGAGCAATAGAGCAAAGTCATGTGAAGCAGTTTGGAAGCAGCTTTCTGCATTGGCTTTCTGCAGATGCAGCCTTAGGCAATATAGGCAACCAGGATCTTGCAGGTCTGAACTGGACTCTATTGCTCTCCCTAAAGCACATACCCCTCATGTGTGCATCATGAGCACTTCCTTCCATACTCACTTGTCATCTGCACTGTGCTGCTCATCTGTTCCAGAACTAAGCCATACAACTAACTAAGCTCTTCCTTTTTTTTTCCCCTCAACTTCCCTAATAGATGTTTTTGTTGTAACTACTTGTCTGTTCTTTAAAAAAAATGTTGTTTCTGTGTTCGGCTGCAGTGTAGGTGTCAACATATCTTGAGGCATTATCTTGAGAATGGCCTATGTACATTACTGAGTACTGTGGATCTACATGGAGCAACAAGAGATGCAGAAATAGTTGCATGGTCAATTCAGACCCTTCATTTATATATAATTCTTTGTATCAGAAACAGAGCTATATGGGTCTCTTTTTTATACATATCTGGAACTAACTCAGATGTGCTATCAGATCACTGCTGCGACAAGGACAGAAGAAGCAGGCGGGTTCCTGGAGAACTCTGTTGAAAGGAGGAACAGATTTTGTGAAAACACTGACAAGTTTTGATACAGGTTAACAGTTACCAACTGCACTGTCAGCCCAACTGAAGGCATCATGTTGAGATAAGTGTAACTTCAGATGTGTCTACAAGCATTAGTGTTCACCCTACATTGGTGTTCACTGCTCAGATGCTTCACCATGTGAGAAGCAAAGCAGAAATCTATAGATACAATATGTAAAAGCAGAGTGAATTCAGCACTGTGGTGGGTAAAGTGAAGAACCATGAGCTAACGCAGAACCTGAGTGCCAGCAATCCTAGCCAGCCTTCACACTGCGGTGTTTTATGTAGAAGTAAAATACTATTAGAAAAGTATGTAGGTCACTCTGAAACTAATGCCCCCTATTTATTTCTGTGGAAACTACAACAGAGCACAATAACACTGCTTGTTAGAGCAAAATCTCAGGTACAGAACACTGTCCTTCAACATAGTCACCACTATTAGCTATGCATTTTCACTAGCAATCAGCACCAGAGGAAACTATCTGCTGGTCCACAGTGTTTCATAGTGTTTCACAGCATTTCACCCCTCACTGCCTCACTGTGCTTACATCCACTGTTTGTTGGATCACATCCCTGAGGTTTCAAAAGCATTCAAAATTCTTGGGAAAGACATCAATCTTCTTTGAGCAATTCTGCATGCAAGAAGAAAATACTTATTTAACATTCAGGGGTTTTAATCTGTTACCTTAATGGCAGTTACATGAGGGTCATGTAGAATTGGTAAATCTAGCAGTTAATAATACCTAATCACTTCTGCTCTCATCAGTTTATACTGATAAAACACAAAAATGAATTTGAACTTGAAATGATTCCATTTTCAAGCTAGCAGTTATTCATTTTCAACCCAAGCTGCTCCGTGCCAGCCTTACTTTACAGTATATAGTCCTGTAAATAGCTTCCTAACATACCAGGATCTCTAACACTAGACCCTTCTCAGAAGTTACAATTCTGACATCAAATATTGTTTGACTAAAATGGTAACAGAAAGAAATCATCCACACTTTTCCTTGACTATTTCTAATCCACTGGTTTGTTCTTCATTGAAAGCTAGAAAACATCTCCCTTTTTAGGTGGCTTTGGTATTCATTGGAGGAGGAAAAATGGAAAGAAGGGCATTTCTTGGAAGCCAGGAGTTATAGGTATCTAAAGATCTCCTTAAGAATAAACACAAACCATGTCAAAACTTGTTAGGAGAGTGCCTAAGTTCTACTAAATAAAAAGCTAGCAGCTGCTTTTTACAGGTGTAAGAAATGTGGTTCATGGTCTGAATGTGTTTGATGTTCACAAATGAAACTAAATACAACACGAAAATCAATTTTAGTGTCAAGGACATAACTAATGGTTTGGTGTTTTTAATCTATAACATTCAACACAACACAGACTAAAAAATTACATTCATCTTTTTCTACACTGGGACAATAAATGCTGTGACTAAGCTATAAAACATTTTGGACAGGCAACCAGTTTTGCTGTAGAGCCTTCCAGTGGGAAAATGTGCCACATCCTTTAACTGTCTGACTGTTCATATGCTCAGAGGTCTTGAGCTTGTCTGTCAACAAGTAGGCATATAAATTCTACCAAATAGAGACATAAGTTATAACAAGCAATATGTTAAAGGGAAATTGGGAGAGCCAGAATAGATTTTGTTGAGTAAACAATGGAAAGTACAAACACTGAGGGAGTGATGCATGTCTGGTGGAGGCAGAACTGGGGAGAAATATGCGTAGAGGTGAGGGGTTTCAGGTAATAATGCTGGGAGGACAAATGATTTTCTATCAGATAAATATTTCCACTGTGTGTTCTCCTCCTCTGTGTATTTGTTGTACAAACTATTAAAAAGGTAGGATTAAAATGCCCAAAATAGCCACCAAAGTTAGGAATCACTTAGGAGGGAAGAGGAGAGGAGAGGAGAGGAGAGGAGAGGAGAGGAGAGGAGAGGAGAGGAGAGGAGAGGAGAGGAGAGGAGAGGAGAGGAGAGGAGAGGAGAGGAGAGGAGAGGAGAGGAGAGGAGAGGAGAGGAGAGGAGAGGAGAGGAGAGGAGAGGAGAGGAGAGGAGAGGAGAGGAGAGGAGAGGAGAGGAGAGGAGAGGAGAATGGTGTATTTGTTGTGACAATGGATTACTAGAATTTTGGTAGTGAATGATAATTTATTTTCAAAGAAATACTAAATCTATAGACGGTATTTGATATTCACCTAGGGAAGTTTGTCCCACAGAGCGAGTGGCATTCACATCTCCCAGAAGTAGAATGTTTGAATTGAGCCACAGTAATCTGTACAAATACCCTTCATTCTACATCAAGAAAACAGTGCCTGCATTTCAATTTTACTTCAGGCAGTTTGCCATTTCTTACTGAGTTGGGGATTATTTTTCCTTTTAACAGCTTCTAGACATGGAAAACAACTGCAAAGATTCCTGTAAGTGTCCCAGAACACAGCAGGCACATCTTTGTTCATCTCATCAAGAAACCTCGCTCTATTCCTCTGTTCTTCCAAGCTCCACAATGTGAAATATCAGTGTACATCACTGCTCTCAAGGAACAGTGCTGTGACTGAAAATTTGGCTGTGTTGCCAAGATCTTCCATTGCTCACACTGCTCACGGATTAATGTTTCATAGAAAATGGCACTAAACAGGATTCAAAGAAATCCAAATCTGCCAATGCAAACCAAATTTCCTAGTGTCTTTCATCCCAAGGAAAGCCTCAGACACAGTAACTCAAGTTCTCAGACTTCTAATTTTCTTAATCATTTACCAACAGCCTTGGGTCTGAGCTGAAACCATCTATGTCCACAGAGAATGGTCTCACAATGACTGTTTGGATTTAGTGTTTGGATTTTTTCTGTGCAACTGTATTACCAACATTTGCAAAAGCATTTTGGAACAGAGCAAGCAAAATGTGTGGATTTACAAAAGTTGAGTTTATAGCAAATGCACAAATTAAGTTTGATATAAATGTCTATTATCACTTATGCATTTATATATCACATTTTTCATAACTATGAATGCTATGACTCATAAAAATTACCAGTTCTTATTGCAAGAAGTTTAGAACGTAATAGTTGTACACTTACAGAAGTATTTCTATTTGCAGAAGTTTCTACAAAACTGTGAGCAGCACAGTGTTCTACACACTTGTTTTTCTTTAAATGGCAATATATTAGCATTTCTTCAGGCATAATGAAGTATGACATAAGTAAGGAATATAACAGTATTATTAGTATAAGTGTTCCAGAATCTTCTTGGAAAGATTAGGAATGAACAACACAGCAAGCCCATCTCCAGTCAGACAGACAACAGCACATTATCAAAATTACTTCTCTTGATTTTTTCTCTTTGATGTACTCATACCACCCAGGTGCAGAGCTGTCTTAGAAAGGGCATCATACACCTTTTTAGCTTTCCTTTCCTCCTTTACTAGCATCGGGACACACTTTCATTCCACATAAGATGTGTTTGCATTCACATTCCTCATTGGGATGGTGTCATGCCCTCTTCAAATCAACAGAAGCCCAAACTTTGTGCAAAACCAGTCTAATACCTGCACACCTTCCTAAAAGGTCAACAAAAGAGTTGTCTCAAAGTCTATTTATTTTCTGTTTACCATAGGGCAAACATGGTTTCAAAAGAAACTACTTTACAAAGCTTCCACTGGAAGGAAAGGATGTGGATATTTGTTCAGTTTACGGCTAAAAAGGGTCAGTCAAAGGGATCAAATGACTGCAGGCACAAAGAGACTGGGAGAAAGTCTTTTGGGATTGAGGCATTCAGAGCAAAACAACAAGTTGACCATTAATATAAGAAATTATGCAAAATAAAGAAACTGTCACAGACATTGTGATCTAAGTTGCCACAGAAAAACAATATGCACTTACAGACTTGGCCAAACAGACAATTCATTTCCTGGGCTAATCTCACCTGTAGTTGCACCCTGAGATACCTGGGCCCATTTCTCTTGTTGCTTGAAAACATAAATGAGGAAAGTTTTTTAAGACTGCTTCAGATTCAGATGTGAAATGAAAACCTTTTATCTGTGTCCGTGTTCAGCATGAATTATGATGAGCAACAGAAAGCAAAGGGAGAATTGGGTATGCAGTACGAGATGAGAAACAGCTTTGTTTTGCAGAAATTAGCTCTCCGACTTCTAGCTAAATTGAAGAAGGTTACATTTCTGTATCTCAAAGGTGACCTTAGAAAATCGTAATCAAAATGTGGTGTGTGACTTCATTTCCCATGGTAAGCACTTTAATGGAAGCTCCCATTAGAGGACAGTGGGAATACTGAGGTCTTTGACTCTGGTATTATTTGCTCTCATTTTGGCTTTATAGAATATCCACCTGATTTTTATCCACAATGATTTCAGTCAGGTCTTTGCCCGTATACTACTTTTTCCTACATTAGGAACCCTCTTGCCATCTTTATTCATATTGCAAAGCAGTAACAGCCTAGCTCTGTCAGTACCGGACTTGTAAATTTGTCTGTAAAACTCCTCTAGCAGAGCCTCTTTTTACAGAAATGTGGCTCTCTGCTTAGGACCTGAGCCCTAAGGGAATAGACTTACAAAATAAACCTGCCACCAATGAAGTTCTTCAGCCCATTTCTTACACGTTTCCAAACCCCACAAGCTCTTGAAAGGATCTTATATAGTACATGGGTATTATCTTACTGTTGGTGAGTTTCAGCTTGCATGGGGGTCCCACACTGCCACGTCTGTATTTCCACACCACTTGGCCTTTCCTCTCTCAATATTTTAGATTGTCTGATGGCCTGAGAGCCAAACAGCAGCAGTACCTGCACATTTGCTTCCTAGGTTTGAAGTGGGCTGAGTGGGTATTTGCTCTTGCCTGACCAAGAATCTGCTGTTTGTTCTGCAGCGGTGATGTCACAAACAACTGTATGCTTCTCTGGACCATGCATATGCATCTCCTAATCCTCTGATACACACATACACTTCTGCACTTGTTCCCTGTGAATGGGAAAACTGGGATTTAGAACAAGACTCCAGAAGAGGTCTACAACAGGAAAGTGCAGAAGGCAGCACAAGTTGGCCCCATGGTTTGCCATCTGAGTCCCATCCTTTTATAGGACATTTCACTCCTGCCTGCCCTAGCCCTCTTGGGAAATGAGGGCTCCCATAAGCACTATTAAATGTTGTGTAGATAAAACTCATAATGCAAAACTAGGGAAGATGCTCTGACCAGCAGTGCCTGAGATCTGGGTCACTCTCTCAGCTTTTGCTCAGTTTTGCCTCCTGACTTGTGCTAATTCACAGTTTTACCTGTGTTAATACAACAGAGTTCTATATTGCCAACGTGTTTTGCAGTGAGGGATTTTGAAGATCAATCATTAGATAACATTTTCGCACTTAAATCTGATCAGCAAAGTACCTAAATAAACATCTGAAGGTAATTGCACGAACGGTTCGATTTCTTTCAGCACAGAGTCAAAAGATTTGAAGCACACACTTCAGCACTTTGTGGTTAAGTGCAAATGAGTTTCACAAGTGCGCCTTCTCTGCTGGTGGACATTGGAGTTGCTGCTTTTTGCACCAAAGATATTTTATATCCATATAAAAGAGAGACAGAGGGAAAATATGCTCCTGTGGTAATATAATGAGGAAAGTAGTGTTATTTTAAATATTCAAACATATATAAGCTGTATATGCTGGGAACACTTTTACATAAAATGGAAAAACATGGTTTGGAAATACTTCAGACATTTGAATATTTAACTCGTCAGGATTTTCTATTCTTTTTTTAATGACAAATAAGCAGACAGATGATGCTGTATTAGACCTTAGCATAAGGAGGGTTTCTGGGGGGTTTTATATCCCCATCAATCTGTTGAGCTTTGGGTTTTTTTTCCATGTCTTTGCCATTCTTGGGTCACAGGGCTGGTTCCTCTCTGGGGCTCCATGGAGGCTCCAATCTAAAAGCCGTCATGAGTTATATCAACAGCAACTTAAGAACCCAACATTTCTACTCTTGGTGAGCATACATGAAACAACCAAACACGTCAGGGGAAGGGAATCAGAATGCAAATATTCCTTTGCATGCACAAAGTGAATCAGCCTGCTTTACAGTGGCAGAGAGGGAAGTAAGAATCAGTCTCAAGATGGCAGTGAATCAGTATCAAGATGGCAGTATTCCCAAGAGATTGATCTGGGCCTCTTGCTCTTGTGTAACTAGTTCTCTTCCATTAGTAAAGCAGTGAGCTCTACTCTCACAGTGACACAAATGTTTGTCATGGACTATGGATATTCATTGATGTGGATTTCTTTGTTGGCTCTGTGCATTTTGGATTAAGTACTCAGCATAGAATTGTCTGCACAAGAGACAGGAAGCATAATCATATTGTGTACTTACAGGGTTAGGGTTATTGTTTCCTCCTGGGGGTTGTAACTAGGTGACCTATAACGTCCCTTTCAACCCAAACCATTCTATGATTCTATGGAATAGATAGCGTTTGGCAAGCTATTTCCAGTGGCTCTTTTGCACCAACAGAATTCTGCAGCCCTGCATCCCCACCTGTGTTGCAAAATCAAGTTTTTCAGGACTCCTTTCTTCACCCACTCTTAATCAACTCCACATCCTAAGGAAGATCTTTGTTTAAACTTGGTGTTAATGTAAAAAGAATGGCCTAAAATGCAAGAAAAGCTGCTGTTTGACTCAGATGACCCTGGGGATAGTGAACACATATAGAGGCATCATTTGTTTACGTATTGGCAAAAGGTAGTAAAACCACATTACTTTTTGGTTAGGTAAGAGGCAAAATTGTAATGCACCTGAAGGAGCACTGCAAGGCTGAGCTAACACCAAGTATGCCAGGAATTGAACTTTTTAATAACATTGTTAAATGCAATGTCAAGGATTTCCAGCATGAAATTAAATTCTGTGTTCTATGACTGTATAGTATTGTAACTAGACTAATAATCTGTATTAATATTATAGTCTAAAAACTCAACTGATCCAAAACCAAAAGTTGTTTTCACATATAAACTCACATAAAGATTCTACATGTAAGAGTAATGTCTGGAATGCTCCTCTCCTGCCAGCTGATCTCCCTTCCGGATCAGTTCTATCATACCCTTCATGAATAGCTGCACTGTAATTATATTGAATCAATTTTGTCTTGTCTTAGGCTCTCAAGTGCCACTGTATTGCAGAGGATGATTCATTGCATTGTGTAGCAAATGTCTCAGTAAAAGCCAAAGGTGTTTGTTGCCTGTCAAGGAGCAAGTGGAGCTTTTGACAAACTGTTATAAAAAGCAGAGTTACAAATCCATCATTACGTATATAGGACTGAGATGAAATAGAAATTGGAAATTCCAGATCTTTTCCCGGTGAAGAAAGAAATGGAGAGAAAAGACAAAGAGGAGAAAACCAAGAGCGTGGAAGCATATTCCAGAAAAGTGCATAGAATAAAGAAAGACGGAAAAGTCTAGAACATCTTGAAGAATTGCTCTGGATAAAGCACATAGAGCAGACAGCTGTACAACAGATTTATGTTTATGTTGTATATTCTCACAGAGCCTTTGTGTATATGACAAGTTTAAGCCTGTTAATAGTTACCAAGCAACAGAAAACTAAACAGTATGAAATCATAGTAATGAACGTGCAAAAGATGCATCTGAAAGTCAGATTAATTATAAATAGGAAGTATGGAAAAACACGCAGATATTTTTCTTCTTTTCAGAAACATAGTTTATTCCAAACTATTGACAGATTAATTTTACTCAGAACTCTTTTGACATCATTTTAGCATGCCATGGCTCCTAAAGTAAGTATGAGATTATACAGACTGTAATTCCATGCAATATTACTGGTAGAAATCCTTCCTCTCCCAGACAGAACAACCCTGTAGGATCTAAGAAAGACGTGATTCTGAGAAGCAGCATTTGCAAGCTCTGAAATCAAATGTCAGATCCACTTTGAATGTTGTTTGGAAAGAACATAAATCCATTTGGGGAGAAGTTCCCACTAGTGGTGAGCTAAAAGTTTCGCTGATTGTTTCAGAAGTGTGTGCAAGGATACAGCTCTGAGTCAGCCATCTCTAACATCATTGGGAGAGTTACTGAAGCTGAACACATCATTTTCATTGCTGCCAGTGATCCCACACAGACATGTTTATGTGTTAGAAGGTTTTGTGTGCTATGCCCAACATCTTCAAGAAGCATGGAATCTCCAACCCATGCTTGCCATAGTCACTTTCCAAGTAGAAGCGAGAGTGGCAACATGAGAGCTTGCTCACACAGTAACAAATCTCAGTTTACACCCACCTCAATCTGTCTTTTGGCAGCAAGGGAGGCCCTACGTGCTGCAGTCAAGATCCCATCAGGTGCCTCCTTTAATCTCGTGGTCTGAACTGGGAACCCACAGCAGGGAATCCAGGCACCAAAGGGAAGCCAGGTAGAGCAGTAAGGAGGGGGTCTGCAATTTGCCAAGTTGCAATATTCTTGCCAGCAACACAGAAAAGAGCATGGCTGATCATGGTGAATGTACCCAAGGGCCAGGTGATTAACACAAGGACTTAGGCAGTTTAAACCCACATACTTCTTCAGGGCAGGGAGGGATAGAAACCTTTGGGTTGTTCCTATTTTTTCTTTGCTGTTTTCGGCAGGGTTCATTTCTAAGATTTAAGCACTTGGGTTTTGAAAATAATTGATAACAAAATGAATGAAAAGAGCTGATATGACATGCTTCTACTTACACAAACAGCAAAGCAGAGAAGCAAGAACAATGAATAAGATGTACTGAATATTAGAAATCCACAGGTGCTTTTTTTCACAAAATATTTTCCTTTCCAAGGTTGTGATCATTTCTCTTTCTGTGAAACAAAATGAGCACCAGGAAAGGATACAAATAGAACCCATCTTTCAGATCATTTCCAAAAGGAAAACAGAGGGAGCAGCTGTAATTGAAAAAAAAAATCTGAACCTTGCTATTTGAACATGACAAGAAGTATTACTGAATGCCAAGGATTGAAACAACTATATTTTTCTCCCCACAGGTCAACATAGAAGTTGAGGGAAAGAAAAATTAAAGAAAAAAATAAAGGGAAGTGAGAATGTATTTAAAATTAATGACCTGATTAATTAATTAATTAATTGTCTGCTGCTTTACTGACTTGATTTGCAAATGAATTAAGGATTGAAAAATAATGTCTTTCAGATTTTATATATGGCACTCACCTTCATTGCAGATCTGTCTCTGTGGAGTGAAAACTACACTGGACTTACTTTCTTTGGATCAAAACCTTTGTAACTTATTATCAAAGGCTTGGTTCAGAGTCTTTCACATGTAATTGGAATTCAGTTGCTGGATGTTACTGAAAGGCATATTTTTGAGGTAAAGGTTGGAAGTCAATATTTTGCTGGTTTTCTTGTTTCCTTTCAAATCCTTTCCTCCAAAGCCATTTCTTATTTTACTGTTTTTGTGTTGGTTGAGGCTGGGTTTTGTCACCTTCCCATTCTGCCTGTGGTCTGTCACTGGTTTTCAAAAGCAGCTCCAGACCTTCACTACTTCAGCCTTCTTTATCTGTCTCAGTCATGACGGCCTACTTTATATTTTGGGCTTTATCTCTTCCTACCTGCAAAGCTAACTTTGAGAAACCGTGAAGGTTTCAGGCACATTCTTTTCTGGCCCAGATCAGCACAGTGACAGTGCAGTCATATCAGAGCAGCAGTGATATGGTTTAAGTTTTTCGTTGTGTTTCCCTGCTCGCTGACATTATCTTCAAATTTCCTTTTCTGTTTACTTCCTAGAGACATTTTTAAGCCTTCTGCAGATTGCCAGTAGTAGCAATATTTGCCAGACCCCTTCCTCACTCGGATTAAATGTCCCACTGTTCAGAAAAGCATCTTCTTTCCAGACCTGTCAGTTAAAGTCATGGGATAAGACCATGAAGGGACATTTTCCATGGCCTTATTGCTGCTGTTTGCAAGGGTAATGGCACCTGCCCGATCCTACCTCTCCTCCTGTACACAGAGAGACATTTGGGAGGTTGATAGGGAATACAGACAATGGTGCTGTAAAGAACCCTGAGGCACAGAGCTGTGCCCATTTGCAGACTGCTGATTGCATGGATGTGCATAGTGCTGCAGTTAGTTGAGTTAGGTCTGGGGGAGGGTGACTGAGTCAGAGGAGGAATTATCTGACACAGAGCATCCAAAAACAAATCTCTTCTTTGTTCATGAATTACTGGAAGAAACAATATAAAGGCGATTTGTCAGAGCAGTCTCTTACTTTTTCAGGTTACCTTGCTCTTAGAGGCTGCAGAAGACGTAATGAAATCAGAAGTCTTCCACCAGATGGAATTCAGGCTTTTCTACTTTGTGGCTCTCATATGCTTTCTATACTGTCTTTCCATTCCACTTAATTATTTTCATTACAATCATTTTCATAAAAATAGGCATTATGAGCAACAGATAATACACATAGACCTACTCTGCAAATGATTTTCAACTGCTCTCCAGATGGGTATATAAGCACATAATTCAGAATTATTTCTCGAGAAAGAAGGAATAATTTGAGATGGGCAGCCTGGAGAGAAGCTGATTTACCAAACCAAAAGGAAGGAGCCAGGAGGGCTGCTGCTGGGCAAAAGGCCCCTTCACTTCATTTACCTCTGGTTCTCTTTGTGTTGGAGTAGCTCACAGAGGTCCCACATAGCCTGCAAACCATTTGCCCTTTCTCAGACCACAGCCTCATTGCCACAGGCCAACTGAGTCTAGAGGAGAGCTTTCCTACTTTGCTGATTGGTGAAACAACCAACACTCAGTTACCCTTTCCGCGGGGCTCTCCCAAAAATACTGTTGCATCCACAACCCAAGATCCAGCGTGTGCTAAAGAGCAGCTCCCAGTTGCTTCCTCAGAGCATGTCATTTTAGCCAAGTTTAGATCAGTTTGACCCTTTGGTTGCTCTTGCATCCCCTCATCTATCACCAACAAAGAGAGGCTGTGTATCAGAGCCTTGAAGATTCTTCTCTCATTCCTGCAAAGAGCAGGCTTCATAACCTCCTGCATTCACGTCATTCAGCCCAGTTCCCAGCTTTACCAACCAGTCATTAGAGTCTGGGTTTTAATTATTCATATAGTTCACTCCTTTCAAATGCAGAAATCAGAAATTTAATACAAATATTAGCCACAACCTGAAGACACAAAATAAGAGCACACAGCAACTAATCACCCAGCATTTCAAGCAGAGCCTATGAGCCTGCTGTCCTAACATCACCCAGGCAGCTGGAGCTCATCAAAGGATTCAGTGTGTGGAGAATGAAATCACCCCCAGCTAGAGACATCACTCTGTAGTTTTCCATCAGTGCACCCTGGTTTATTTTTTTTTTTTCCAATAGACTTGGTACTTCTTCCAATAAAATTAGATGAGATATATCACTGGATTGAGCAGAAGGATGATTTCTTTATAAAAGAATGGGCAGGCACTGGGTAGAAATAATGTCTGTTCTCTACCTGAATATTCTATTAGGAACTGTCTCAGACATAGGCTTTGCAACAGCAGTATCAAGGTGTTTGTAAAGAGAATGAGCATTCAGTAATTTTGTTTTCAAGTTTTTCTGTGAGCAAACAATAACTTAATTCTCACCTATTTGTCAGTGTCCCTCCTTGTCTAATTCCTTTGTGCAGTGATTTTGGCATTTATATCATAGCTCAGTGCCTTAAGAAAACAGCTTGTGCTTCGAGGAAATCACAGTGGTCCCAGGAGTTTCCTGAATTACTTCCATGGGGTAAGAGGCTCTGCAGGCAGAGGGGCAAGGGCTTGGCTTACAAGGGCATGAACCCTGAGCAAACAGTTACCTTGATTTGCTCTCCCAAAGACTTTTTCTGCTACCCAGAAATCATGTTGAACATCATAGTGAAGACAAGATCTTGTTTGTTGCTGTCCATTTCTCCCAGTAAGGCCCTCTCAGCCCATGCGTATGCAGTGTTACTGGGGCATTTATCTCCTTACAGTCTTTCTACTGCCACAATTCATGTGGAAGGAATGAGCTTTTACTGAAGTTGTATAGAATGACAGCCACTGAGATACAAACATATGTATTTTTGATATCTTTCCGTACTGTCATTAAAAAGAAGATTAATCTCACTATAATTTTACCCATAGTTGTGGCTATCTGATCTCCTGTGGCTGCCTCGCTGTCATTCCTGGCAGTAGCAGATGACTGTAAGGCACAGCAGTGTCCCAGGAGGGTCCTGCCTGTGGTTCCACTGACATTTTCTGGTTCATAGCAGGGTCCCTCAATACCCAGAGGCCAAGTCAGAAGAAGAAACATTCAGGAGATGACTGGCTTCTGTCTAAAAGTGAAGGAGACTGCACCTAAAGGGCCTGAGGCAGAAAGAAGGCAGCCCACAAAGATTTATGGTTCAGCTTCCCTGGGGTTAAGTAGCTGATTCCTGGTAGAAAGTACAGCTCATGCCCACACAGCCACAGCCTTATAGCACTTCATAAAATGTGGTGGATAGCATCATTCCTTTTATAGCTAGGCGAATAAAGCATGGGAAGACAAAACAAACTTCTCTATGCCTGGCCCCAGAGCAGAGCAGAATGTAAATTCCAGCCTGGATAAGTCCATGACTGGGTCACTGTGGCACGCAGCATCTCCAGGCATCCCTCTGTGTGCAGTCCATTGGGACCTCCTTCCCCTGATCAGCAAAAGTTCCCTTTGTGCCCAGAGTGCTGCACCTTGCTGAGGATATTCCAAGCAATACAATGCAGCAGTATCTCAGTGATGGGTCTCATACATTCCTAGCACAAGGATGTGGCGGGCTTCCCAAAAGAAGGGCCCTGTTGAATTGCATAGACACACCAGCACATCCGTGTATGCAGGGGGAACGGGGACAAACAGCATTTCAGCTATGAGGCATTAATATTCACAGCAACAATTTAGTCTAGCTGAAAAGTAGAACAGCCCAAATGCTCAGCTGGTTGGATCATTTGGCTGCTTGAATATTCCAGCAGCTCTGGAAGAGATGGATGTTGGCAGCTCGGGGCCAGGAAGCAGCTCCTGGTCAGACTCATTTACATCAATGACATTTTCCTTCTCTTTAAGAAATAAATGCTCTTGAAAAATGCACTAGTGCTTAGCACTGCACTAATAACCATGTCAGGCAGTGGCAGTTCTTGCATTTATTGAGGTTCCATGTTGCAGTACAGAGAGCTGTACAGGAACAAATGGTGCACTCACCATGCTTACATTTGCCTTCTGGACTGGTTCTGCCCATCCTCTGAGCCACAGGCTCTGTGCATTTGGAGCAGTATGCCAGACAGGAGCAAAGAAAACAAGCCCCCTTCCCACTGTCTCCACTTCTGCAACCAGACCGAAAGTCAGTCTTCAGTTCAGCTGAAAGATGTTGCTTCAGCTCGTGCTGGGCTCTCAAGGAAGAGTGGGAGATACTGAAAAACTGAGTCCCTGCCATGATGGAAAGCAGCTCTGGCTCTACAAAACCAAGACATTCAGAAATATCCTTAAATAGCCAGTAAGCACGGGATCTCTGCAGTTTGCAAACTGTTATCTCTGTACACTTGTACCATAATCATAGTGTCTAGTGCAATGTTTAGCTTTCAAGCTATGCTGTTTTGAGCTGTGGTTATAAATAACATAGATACTATCACCCACACACAATAAATCTGCACTTCTTATCCATCCCTGTTTGTATCATTTATAACATAGCAGGTGCCTGCTGACATTCAGCGTTTTGAGGATTTAGCTGGGGACAGCACTATTTATCAATTTAATCTTCTGGTTGGGTTGTGTTTGTTCTTTTTTTTTTGGGGGGGGAGGGGGGGGGAGAGGCAGGGCGGGTTATTTTTTAACTCTGGCTTTATTCTAATTTCTTGCTAACAAAGTACAGCTTGCAATACAGAAATTTCATAAACATTAACCATGAGCAGAGGGTCAATGGGGAATGACCCCAGCACAGCAGCTTAGCAGGTTGAGGAGGGAATATTTATAGCTGTGCCCCATAGCAGTAAGATGAGCACAACTCACATCCACAGACCTTTGCTATTATGAGATATGCCGTTGTCATTCACATCTGTGTAAGCTGCGAGGTGAGGCTGAGCTTTCACAGAAAGCTTTGAGACAGCCACTGATCCTCCACAAAAGGGAAATGTTAAAAAGTGGTCAGAAGCTGTGACTTAAACCACACATTTAGGCTTCGCTAAGCAGATCTGAAGCAAGCCAAGCCTTTTATTTTACACGTGGAAAGACTCCCTCCCAGGTGGGAAGAAGGAACCCCAAAATAGTCAGTTACCTGGAAATTTAGCTGCTTGTCTAAAAGGAGGAGGAGAGATCAAGCCTTTAACTAGGAATCACTGGAATTCACACATGGCAGGTGCTGCTCATCACACCACACCACCAGCTGAAGCATTTCTGGTCCGAGATGGAAGTTTGATGGCCCTGTCAGGCACGGGGTTGAACTTCATGATCCTTGAGGTCCCTTCCAACCCGGGGCATTCTGTGTTTCTGTGATCTGTGAGATGGTCCTTCCTATCAATACCATTGTGCTTTGAGTACTGGAGCACGGACTTGAGCCTCCCACCAGGTCACAGAAGCTGACCCGTTAGTTTCCTGTTATTTTTGTCCCAGTTGCTGCCTCGTCAGACAACTTCATAACCATTGGCGACAACTGAGAGGCTTACAGCTGTCTTTTCTACAATTATCAGGGCTGAGACAGGCTTTGTCTATCCAGAGAGTCTTGAAACCTCCTCATCCGTGCTCCAGGTGATCTCGGTGAATATCGGAGCACTCATTATCTGGGGAACAGCATTTACATTTTTCCTTGACTGACAGATGAATTGTCCACCTCTGCGGTGCCGGTCAGCCTCCCTGGAGACTGAAAGAAGTCTTCCTCCATTATTAAAGTATTCTGAAGCCCTTCTGTGTTGTACAAAGGGACGTTTTAAGCTACGCTCTCATGAAAAGCAGTAAAACTTCTTATTTCACAGAGATGCTCAAAAAAATCAATGGTTTGCAAGAAGAATTGTCATTTTAGGTTGTGGAAGCTATAAACAAACTCATAGCAAATTAATAACTCTACATTCATAATTCACATTTGTTAAGTCACTCAGAACTGAGAAATGTGAAGGCTGTTAAGCTATATGTAGGTTGTCCCTTAGCATCAATACTGGGCAGCATGTGGGGGTTGCTCTGGAGCATATAAAAGTTTCTGAGGCACACATTAAAGAAGTTTAACATTGCACATTCTATTATCTGGGGAGTTAAAATAAGCCAATCTATAGATATGGTATCAAAAATTGCTCCTTACTAGGACTCATGACTCACTTCCTTCCTTGACCCTACATTCCAATCAGTGCTTGCACTCCTACCTTTTGGTGAGCAATCAGATTACAGCAATCTAAATAATTCAGGAGAAATCAACCCCATGTTCAGTTCACCACAATTACAGTAAAGTAATTTAAATTCCTTCTTTCATCCATGAGAAGGAAATGGAAACAGATTTTACAGTAACAGTGTCTGACATGTTTCTATTTCTTCCAAGGGTTCTTGTTCAGGATCTGACTTCAGGGCAGACACGCTGACGCAAAAGTCCACACTTAAAATGAACTACACTCTTCCTTCTTTTTATTGTTTTTGAATCACCTTTTTAATGAGGGTAAAAGTGATTCAGCTTCACCGTATACACAGACACTCTGCTAAACAAGTTGTCAATAGAACTCAGAATGACAGCACTGTCTATACAGAATGGTGCTAAATTTTGTTTTAAATCCTATTCCCTTTAAAAAGCAGATGAATGCCACACCCTCAGTATTTAAAGATGTAAACTCTACTGCTCTAAATCCATTCCATAGGCTTCCAAGGAGACTGCACAACGATGCTCAGAACTCATCACTTTTCAAGATGGAACTAACCTATAGAAAAGAATAATTACCTTGATTCCATGAGGCAATTTCCTCTCACTTGGTACTGCTGACTTAATTAAACAGTGCAATGGCAAGTATGAACACAAAAATGAGAGTTTACCACATCATTTACATTAGTGGATTGTATCCTATTTAATTCATTTTACCTGTTAGCTCATTGTTAGCATATTGCCTTTTAAAGGGCCTCAGATTAGATGTTACATACTGAAAAACAAAGACATGGAACAGAGCTTGAGTGTGTAAGAAAAATCTTCATGAATAATAAAGTCTTTATTTAAATTAATTCACATCACCTTGGGAGTTTTTCTGCCTTTGCTCTGACGGTATTTGAGCTCCCCACACATCCCATACACAAGGAATATTGCAAGGGAAGTAGAGAAGTACTCAGAATGCAGATTCTTCTGCTGAAGGCAAATCTGAAAGCTTCAATGGTCAGTGGTTTTCTGACAAATCAATTTCTAGTACAAATATCCAGCCAGGCAATTTTGACACACTCAGGATCATTCTAGGAGTCTACAGCAGAGCAGAACATATTAAAATTATCCATCCAAAAATTCTGCCAAAAAAAAAATATATATATATCCATTATTCTCTGGCATTATTGCTTTGGGAACAGGAAAGAGTAGTAGGGCTACAAAAGGTGACACGAGAGGAACAATACTTGTTTTTATAACAAGCATCATTTTGCAATGTTAAATGAGGTAAATAAAGTCTCACAAATAACTCATTTTAGTGTACAGTATTTATTACCTTGACTGATCTGAAGTCAATTATTTTGATATGACTATTAATTCTGAAATAAACATTTTAAATACATACAAAGATGAAAGACATGAACATGAGAGTTCTTAATGATCTATATTCTTAATCCACATGCAAGATATGTTGCTCAAAGATGTTTTACATTTTCTTTCATTTTACACTGGTCCATAATAAAGCACAAATTCTGAGGGGAAAAGCAGTGAGGAAAACGTTATATTTTCAAACAGCCCTTTTATTAAATAAGAGCATCAACTATATATTAAGCCAATGTGTTTCTCTCTGATTTTGTTTTTACTTACAGTATACAGTTTTTCAAAATATACAGCTCACCAATGATACACAAAGAGCCGCCCTTCACTAAGGGCAAGTAACAAAAAACAGAAAAATACATCAGGAAAGGATTCTTACAGGTTAAAAAAGTAATATTTTAGAACGTTATGCCAATTCAGAGTGCCTCCAATGCTGATAAGAAAGGTCATGCACAATGCTTGTTAAGATAATGTTGACATTAGTCCATTTGTCTGCATGCTTCATGTGAACAGAAAAAGGTACAAGTGACACGGAAAGTAACTCTCTCCAGTTATCTTTTAGGCCTGTCTATGTCATCAATAGCGGCTAGCAGCTTCTGTCTTGCCTTCTTGTTGATATGAGACCCCAGACAAACATTCACCAGATTCGTCAAGTGCTTGGTGGAATATTCCTGGCAAAAATAAAAAACCCAGCAGATTAGGTTATGACAAGCAGAAGAAGAACAGGGGATAATGACAGAAAACTAACAACCACATATGAACACCGTGGGCTTTTCAAATGATAGCAGCCATCAGGAAACAAGAGAGACTTAAAGTGTTAGTTAAGTCAGGCCTGGAGAGTTTTCATAGTTTTACATAGAGAGAAGTACAAAACTGCATTTTGCTGCCTGGCAGAATATAATGGAAAATGCCTACAATTTTAGTAGCATTGGATTGAGTTCACAGAAAGTAACAGTTATGTATCTAAACCAATTTATAATGCATTTTCCATTCTTTTTGGAGGTGCAGTCAGAGATACACATGCAAATGAAATAAGTTTTAAACACCACAACGTTTTCCAAACAACTATGACAAAGTTGATTTTTTTGTTTTGATTTTGATATCCTATTTCTGATAAGCTTCTAAATATTTCTGTCCACAGGATCTGAGAGCACCATTAATTTCAGTACATGACAAAGGAGAAAAAAATGACACAAAGTATGACAAGAATTCTTAACACCTGTCAAAACCCCATGTTTGCCAGTACTACCTTCACTCTTAGCACTTTCCAAAATGTAGCTTTTACTAACACATTTAAAGGTGTTTTTTCCACATGGATCACCAAGCACAGCTCAAAGCCTCTCTCACTACTCCAGGTATAACAGGGAAAGACTGTATTTCAGAAGAATGTTTTTCATCCCTTTCTAGCTGGATTTAAAATAATTCCAAAATACAGATTTCCCAATGCTCCTTTTAAAAATACTTATTTTGATGTGGACCAGCTCTAACAGCATGACTATTGCTTACAATCTTATTATAATTGTTAGGTTACACTGCCCTAAAAGCATGCTAAATGCTTTGAAAACACAAATGAAGTCTAATCTCAGATAGCAAAGTTGATCCTGATTCAGTTTTATGGGTCCAAGAAAGTAAAAGCAATGACTTTTATGCATTTTGCCTTAGGACCGTGTTGAAGTTACCCACTCCTAAAGGCCTACTTTCAAATTGTACCTCTTGATGATGAATCTGTTCACTTTGGTATATTCTGAACAGAATGCAAGTATTCTCAACTTCATTTAAGGATGGAAGTTAGCCAGAGGAAATCTGGCCCAAATACTTCAGATCATTTTTTTAGACCCATTCCTAGAAGTGTTTGGTGTACTTACGCTTGTCCCACTCATATACATTTAAAAACTTCCTGGTATCAGAACTACAGTAATCAACCAGAATGGCCCAGATTGAGAACTTCCTTATACAGCAGGGTGGAGTTATGGCAAGATTCGTGTTCATCTTATGAAAACTTCCTACTTGAATCATATTGTATTATCTTCATCCATGACGCACTGATAATTTCCAGCCATAATACAGTACACTTCCACAGAGCTCAAACCAAAAAGGGATTATGCTGACTCCCTGATGATTTTGCCTTGTTAATTCACTTGCATAAAAGAGCAACTTTTACAGGGATAGTACCTGAAGAACAAGTTGATAAATTACTCCAATTAAGTCTGAAAATTGTAAAAGATCAACTACCTACAACAAAAGTATCTTCAGAATCAAAACCAATGTCTGAAAATAACAGATAGGTACATACTGAAGAAATCTTACATTCTCATGGTAAGAAAAAGAAGAGAAGAGAAGAGAAGAGAAGAGAAGAGAAGAGAAGAGAAGAGAAGAGAAGAGAAGAGAAGAGAAGAGAAGAGAAGAGAAGAGAAGAGAAGAGAAGAGAAGAGAAGAGAAAAGAAAAGAAAAGAAAAGAAAAGAAAAGAAAAGAAAAGAAAAGAAAAGAAAAGAAAAGAAAAGAAAAGAAAAGAAAAGAAAAGAAAAGAAAAGAAAAAGAAAAAGAAAATAGTAAAAATACAGAGCATTTATTGGGCTACAGTCTCTCCACCCTCCAGAACAATGTTGGTCTGTAATGCAGTACTATTAGTAGATTGGTCAGATGCTCTCCACAGCATTGACTGGCTATGATCTGTCAGACCATGTTCATTTCCAGCACACAATTTCCCTGACAAGAATAGTGATTTGATAGTCTTTATTATCAGCTGCATATACCCACACAGGCATTTCTTTTCCCTCACTGCTGTTTTAATCTCAGAATTGATTTAGATGAAAGTCTGGGTCATTGGTTAGACTATGAAACAGAATTTACAGAGTGTATAGGCTGCAGATATCTGGGTTCCATCCGCTTCTTTTGCCTGTATTGGACCAGAGGTGCTGCCTAAGGAGAACAGAAAAACTTCCTTTGGCTTCAACCCATCTCAGAATACCGGGTAGATTAGCAGTAATTCCTACATGGAATTTCTTGTGTAAGGAGTACCAGATGGCCTACTTTTGCTAAAGCCAGAGGCTACAATTCACAGCACATCTTCCTGAGATGAATTCTATAATCTTAAGAGATATGGGATGGTAATTGGTAGAAAAGGTGAATACAGATTTTTCCTTTTGTAGAAATCTCTGTTCTTATTCGTTCCAAATATAGGTACATTCATATGATAATAAACATATATCTACACACACATATATGTTCATATTGCATACCGTATAATTTTATTGCAACAAATGAATATATACATATAAGTATATCAATTTTTAGCACAAAGAATTAATCATTTGGAGTTGTTAGCATGATTCCACCATTCCTGGAAATCCTCATGAAAAACAGTAGAAGAATGAAAATGTAACTCTTACCCTGTGTTCTTTTATCCAGCGCTCCATGTCATTTTCTGTTAAATAATATGCTTTAATGTAGGTCTCCACAAATTCTTTATCTGGAATAGGTCTAATGTCTGTTAACTTTTCTAGTTTCATTAAGAACTGTTGAAAGTCCAGTTGCATCAAGGCACGTCCTTCATTGCTGCATTTCTTCACATTAGCATAACTGAAAAAAAGGAACACAGTAGAAACAAACAATAAATATAAATAAATAAACATAAATTAATTTTCTCAAAGTTGTTTAACTTAGTACTTCAAACTCCAAGGAGGAATATAATTGTTTACTCTGTGTCTACCCGTTGCATTTCTTACAATCTCATTCTTCCATACTCTCCTGTAATTAAGGACCCCACCCATAAGAGTGCAATACAGAATATATTATATGGTGCAGAAGATGACAGCACAAGCAGTGAATGAAGAGACTAGGATACCTCTTTGTTCCCAACAGAATTAGAAAACTTCTGCCCAAAGGCTACCCTAAGGTATCTACTAAAGTTAATAACTTTTCTTCCTAGCAATTGCCTTACTTCCTGGAAAAGATAAACAGCACCTCATTGAGATGCTGACAATTATACTTTATCCTCAAAATCTCAACAGCTTACCAATGCACTCCAAAAATTAGAAACTACAGTATCATGACATAAGCTTTATCATTACAGACATATTTACTCAAGAGCAAGAATTCTGTGAACTACTTACCCTTCCACAAGAGTTCTATTGGCCAAGCGTATGCAGTGCTCCCAAAGTATATTTGAGACTACTAGTGGAACACGGACTCTCTTAGATACCTCATTCAATCTTCTGTTAAATTCTTCAAATTCCTGATAAAACATGTAAGACCATAATTCCACCAGCACTTAAAACATCATACACTATAAATGCCTAGTAATAAATAAATAGGGAAAAAAAATGAACCACATACACACACTAAAATAAGAAAAAAATCTTCTCATTGCCTCACTCTCTAAACTCATCTTTACCTTTCTGAAAGCCAATATACAGACGCTGAAGAAAATCCAGTGATAAGCTCTTTATCCATCTAAATACCTGCCCCATCAGCCTTCAGGGAGAACCTCGAAAAATATTGCAGTCATCTTTCATTCTTCAGCCTTTTGCACTAAGAAATTCCCAGGTGCTTCAGTAAGAGCTGAAAGCACCCACTTAAAAGCAAACCAAATCCAACAGTTAAGCAGTATACTGCAAGACTAGACTACAGTTTAGGTTGAAGAAAGGTACCCGTTTCCACCTGAAACATCAGTTGACTGGATGGATTTTGAGCTATTACTGTAAGTGATAAACTAGCCATAACTGAATGTAATTACTACTACAATGATTTTTGTGACTTACATAAAGAGAAATAGAAGTTGGCTGCCAGGAACTAATGTTTCTATCATTTTAAAAAGATAACAAATAGCTCAAATGTAAAGGAGACCTTGACAATGAATTCTGTAACCATCAGAGTTTGTACTGCAGACTATGAAGGTCACACTTGTCCAACCAAGTGCTTTCATTCCAACACTAGAATCTCATAGTTTTGTTGTTATTGTTTGTTTTTCCTAGCAAACGAACAAGAGAATAACCTCTAAGCTGGTGATTTCAGTGACCATTTTAAGCTAGTTTCTGACCAAATAATGGGTATTTAACACAAATTTTCTGAAAGAGGAATTGGGCAAGAGGAAGCAGAGTACCACAATGCTGTGCTTTAACCAGCATATGGTCACCAGCATATGGTCATCACTGTAAAGATGAAATTCTGCAAGTATTTCTGCTAGTAGCAAGAACAATGAAAATTCTGGACGAATCTCTTAATGACAACTTAATATTTTTCAGGATGCTATATTGCTCTAATCATGTTGCCTTAACAGTTTTAGCGATGTATGAAGGAGTTTAATGCTTGTATGTGCTCTAGCACACTGCTTCTCCTAAAGTATTCACCTTTAAAAGAGAGTCTACGTATACATTGTGTTGTGACATGATTTCTTTCACATCCCATTTTACATTAGCCATGAGAAGCAGCATCTGTTCATAATCAATGGCTTTAGCAGCAACAATCCAATAAACTGGTTTGCGTAGCTCATTGGCAGTAGACACAGTCTGAAAGAGAATAAAAAGAAAATTCAATTCAGTAGATTTCAGGCAAGTAAGAGCAAAACGTACGTTAAGTATGGTTTAAAAATATTTCCATCATATAGTACAAGTTTCAAATCTTGCATTAAAAAATTAGCTCTGAATTACATAATGCTGACCTGAGAATAGAACTGCTGAAGAAAAGGCTTCTTGGCAGCTGGCATCACTGCATCAAGATGAGGCTGAAGACACTCAAACTGCTCAGCTAGAAATACCCTTTGAAAATAAAAAGAATTCACCATGAACTGAATTAAACATTTGGAATGCCTCTATACATTTCTTCATCAACATTTATTTGGCAACAGTGATATGTAACCTTTGTAAATTTAATACTGATGAGAACCTTATCATTTTTTGGCCAGCATATCAACATATATTCTCAATTATGAAAATCTGAAAATGTGATTGTGAACAAAATGAATAAAAATGTGAAGGTTTGAATAGCAAGAACTCAAATTTCTGATTTAATCAGGATATACTGATAAATTCTGATCCAAAATCTAGTAAAGCCAGTGGACAACTGTCCCACAATTTCCTCATGGCAAGCCAGTCCACATTAAAAGAAATCACGTGAGAATTCCAAAACAGTATTACTGATCACATGTTTGCTAGTAGACTTTTGAAAGCACAACATGAGATCAAATTCTTCATTACAGGCATGATTTTTAAAACAAAAAAAATTAATAATCACTTAATAATCATTTAATTCTCCTTTGTAAACACATTTTAGAATTATTAATCTTTAACAAAGTCCTCTTGTGTGGAAAACAAAATGAAACCCCATATCACTCTACTACCATTCTGATGACTAACTGAAAAAAATACTTTATAATGACAGAGTAATGGAAAACTCTTATAATCTCTTCTTCACAGGTAAATTTCCACCTGTTGCCAAAAACATCATGAATGGAGCTAAGCCAATATGTACTAAGCAGTTCTGGGTCGCAGCTATCAGCATCTGAGTACTGATTTAAATATATAAAATATATATTTTAATATAAATATATAAATATGTAAAAAAATTACATGCACACACACACAGATAGAAAACTCCCATTGAGCTCTTTAAATTTTATATATATATATATAAAATAAACTCCTTTTTCTGTTAAATTTGGCTTTGTGCTGTCAAAAATTACTGAAGAAGCTGCAGCAAAGTTTTATTGCTTATGCTTGCAGGTGGTTAGGTCAAATGGTCATGTCCTACTACTGTTAATTGAAAAATTACCTCAGTTTCTCATTTTTAAAATCACATTCAGGGCTAAGAAATTTTGACCTCTTAAGGAGGTTTTGGATTGTAATCACAACTCCTTAAAAATTCCACTGACCACAAAAAGTGGTGTACAGTAAATAACCTACAAGGATTCCGTGGCTACCACTCTCTCTGCCAAACCATAGAGTGAATTGCCAGATGTCAAAACAACTAGATGACTGAGATGTGGGCTTGGCACCTTCTCCTTTCTCTCTTCAGCAGCTGTTAGAGTTCCTGTGGGATCAGCAGAGACCTCCTAAAACACAATTGACAAACATGTAAATTCACATTGTGTCCACCATTATTTACCCCAGAAAAAAAAAAAAAAAGAAACAGAACAAATTTCTTACTACACCTTAACACCCATAGAGCCTTTAGACCAACTGCCTACTGAAAGACCAATTGCTTACTGAAAGACCAACTTCTCACTCTTGGATATAGTTTCTTCAACCTGACAACAACCATATAAGGAGATAAAACAAAATAATGTTATTCATGTGTGAGCTTTTCTGCTTCTGAATTGCTTAGGTAAAATACAAACCTTGTTTTTTAAACACTAAGTTATCATTCCAGGACAACTTCTATCCTGCAGACAACTCAGTTGTAGAGAGCTTGGAAATATTCACAGTACAGGATAAAAAAAACCCCCACACCTCTAGATTTAAGGCATTCACATAGGAGATACAGATAGAAGAGGTAACACAGGAGGAAGAACTTTTGCAGAGCTACCATAGCCATCTAAGCCACTGCAGAAATGGACATGCAGATGGTCACTCTCTGATGTTTAAATATTTGCCAAAACTAGACCAGAAGATGAAAACATAAAAGTAGTTCTGGCTTTACATTAATTACACATATCATGCTTACTGCGTACACGCATACTATACAATATAAGAAACACTACAAAATACAAGTAGCCAGAATTCAAACCAGATAAAGAAGGTGAAAGATACAATACTGATTTCTTAAATCGTTTCTTATCTTGTGACTCCAGCATAGTAATTTTGTTGCCAAATAGGTGCTACAACAGCCTGGCCATATAGAACAAAAATAAATTTGGGTAATAACACAGTGCCAAAGTAGCAGTAAAAATAGTTTATTCAGAAGCAAGATTAGGTGTGTAATATATCTGTTGCAAAGAAAGGTATAAACACAACCAATATGACAACAAAACTGCTTAAACAATTACATTTATGGCTGGACTCCAAAAACATAATAGCATAATTCTTACACTGCTGTAAAACTGCACAAAGATGATGCCAAAAACATGATAATACATAAAGCAGCTGTGCGGGGCCTTTTTGGCTGGAGATAGAAATAAATAGTGAAAAAGCTGCATTGAAAAAACTAAAGGAACAAGAGCAGTAGGAGGAAAAACTGATTTAAGCTGAGCATAGCAACCAAGAGGAGATTCTTTTAGGCTCACAGAAGAGAACAGTTGTGAGGGGTTGCATTCTTTTTTCCCCCAAAAGGAAGGGGCAGCAGCGAGCATCAAAAATACTGACTGAACTAAGTCATGATCAAACACACTTTAAGTATCAGGATTGAGACAAGGAAGAATATGCACTGTAGACCTTGAAAAGAAAAGAGAGAAGATACCACATGCAACAGAGAAACAGGTGGACAGGGGGAAACAACAAGAAAATCTGCAATAAACTACAGAAGTGGCAAGTGGTCAAAGCAGGTAGCCACAAATAATCCCCATGGAAATCCTGAACAAGACTACTGACTGAGCAATACCATCAACACATCATTTGCAGCACTAGAAGATCTAGCTGAAGAAGGATGAGCAGAAGGCAAAACTTCAAAAAGGTCAGATGTTACCAGATACAGATGCACTAACACGGGAACGATTAAAAAGTCTAGCTATCCCTAGCTACATCACTGAGCTCTTTGAAAAGTGAATTTTTATTACTCTGTTCTGTGTTCACATTCAGCCAGATAACTTTGCAATTATCCTGGCCAGACATTTCAGAACACAGTGAAGCTGGCATTCTGCTGAGTCTACCAGAATGAACAAACAAGTCACAAGGTCTGGATATTTGCTAAAGTTCATGTGATCTCTTTGAGGCAGCTCTGAAGATACCTAGCACATCCACAGTGAAAACTGGCAATACTATTTAATGATCTAGGTTAATTTTTCCTATCAATTGTGGCTTTTGTTCAGTTAATTAACTATCAAAATCTACTCTTTATGTGTCTTTTAACTTTTTCTTTCATATCATCCTTAAAAACATAACAAAGAAAAGCTCTGAAGTACTTACATATGATAAAAAGCAACAATAACAAAAAACACAGCCCACCAATCAATTCTCTAATCTTAGGAGAGACCCTGAATGACAGGGTTAGAGAAGAGCAGCAGTAGTAAAGACCTGAAGAAACTCTGGAAGACTGCAAGACTGTCTATTATGAATAATAGAACTATTACTTTGCTGTTCAGACAAGAAAAACAAAATCATTTTAACAATACAGGTCAGTCAATTGCATCTTTGTTATTTTTGTTGTGTTTTTGTGTTGTTTTTTTTCCAAAGACTAAGTACAAAATATATTAAAATTAAATATAACAGAGACTCCATTTTATATTTATCTCAATTCAAAGTCACCCATCACTTCAGTACTAAAAAACATACTAAGCAATTTTTTCCTCTATCTGCCCGATCCTATAAATATCTTACGTTATTTATTTAACAGAGAAAGCATCTGAAGACACAAAATGCACATAAGACAGTCACGTCTGTGTTCAACCATGGAGTCAAACTCTGCTTCAGATATACTGGCCAGACACACTATCAGTATTTATTTCTCCTTGTTCTAAAACAGACGCATAGTAAAAACCAATGATGACATGACTGAAAGCAGCAATAGAGGCATATATTCAGGCTGGAACAGGAAAAAAAATCCTACAAACTGTTTAAAGAAATCAGTCTTTTTGCAATAGACTGGACCTGTTACAGTTAACCCTTCCAGTAGTTTAAGAAAACCAGGAAGGCACGCACTGTTCTCAGAGATTACTTTTGAGTTCTCAAAGAGAACAGGAAGCTCCAGTAGAACTGGAAGGGGGAAAAGCTGCACCAATCAATAGAGAAAGGTGATGATGATGAGAATAGAAGGCAGGAAATTAAACAGAAGCCAGCTAGTTACATTTCTCAAGAAAGGTCAAGCTACACTGAGAATATACTGTAGTACCTAGCATCAAGCATGCAGAGAGCAGCATCAAGTCAGAATAAACTTGCTTAGCTTTTCTCTGCAACAGAGCAGCAGTCTTGCTGATAGAGCAGAACTGTAATGCATCTCAGACACACTGCAGCCCACTTAACATTCCTGTAAGCAAACTGTGCAAAACAGGGATTTAATAAAATCATTACAAGGTACACATGGACCTGATGCAAACAACAATATATTTTTCTGCTTCCTTGCCAAACAGGAAAAGACCTCAGTAATCACACAGTTTATAGCTTAAAAAATAGATTTTATCCAAAACACCAAACTTATCTGAACAATAATCAGATTAACTGTGCCAGGTACAACAGTTAACCTCTATTCCTTGTAGTCACCTTACGGTGGATCTTATCTATTCTGCTATTTCTAGCCTAACTGTCATATTTTAGAAGGAAAATAATTGAGTTTTCTAATGCTACATGATTGGCACATGCAACTAACAATTGTTTATATAAGCTGCTTTGCTAGAAAGGCCTGAAAATATCAGAATGCAGATGTGTTATGAGTAGGGATATGAGTTATGAGTACTTTACCTTGTTTAACATTTGCTAACAGTAATATGAGCTACACCGTGTACTTTAGCAGGTACCATTACGAAATATCTATCTTTGAATTAAATTTCATCTGAAATTGCTTTTTAGGACAAATGGGCACGTATTAGTAAATAGCAGGTATCAGATATGGGTAAGTGTGCTGCTGTTTGATTCACAGCTGGACACTTTGCTTCAGCATTTGATTGTTTACTCCCAAGCACAAATTCTCTACCTAATAATACACAAAGTTTACAAAATCGATAATCTTGACCCAGCCATTGGGAAAATAAATCACATGAAAAAGGCGTAGCTTGCCGTGGTAAACACCATTCAACACACCTGGAAAGGAAAGACCATTAAAAATGAAATACACTCTCTCAGGAATCTATTCTGTTAATTTTCTGCTTATTCATAATCCTCTGCAGGCAAGCAATATCTTTACAGCATTGTGAATTGCCATGCGAGCAACCTTACAATGCAAGCACTTTGCCTTGGCCCCAGAGTTGAGTTCACCAGCATTGCCTCATGGTGTGCATTAAGTTTCCAGTTCCACTAGCAGCACTAAACTAGTCTGCAGTATAGCTCCTTCACCATCCTTATCACAAAACAAAGATTTCCCACACTCAGCTGAGTCAATGTCACTGATTTCAGTATCAGACTTCAAAAAGAGTAGAAACTTGCAGGATCTTTGCATTTCATTTATTTCTTAGTGCTCCAAAATAAAAAGCAGACTTTTTGCATGAAAAACTACCAGAAATCGTCAAGTTTACTTACTGCGTTGTCTAGCTTAATACAAAAAGTTTTGTGTCAGGAATCACTGTGTGCTGAGAAAATGAATGATGAAATGCTTAAAAAAATACACAGCAGGTGAGATTCCACAAGAAAGCACTTCCACTGCCACATCCTTGGGAATCTCAAGCTCCTCTCTAACCAAAACAGTAAGTCAAGCTGATTTGATCACACACTTTTTTACTGCAACATTTTTTTTTAATCCAAAGGCAGTTTCAAGAGCTGCCGCTGGTTCCCAAGTGTTCAGCTGTGACCTGCATTCCTCTGGGACTAGAAATCAGCCAAAGATTTTGGTGTCCAGCAAAAAGGCTGAAGTGGCTGATGTGACATGGCTCAGTGACTGCCCAAAGAGAGGGGTGCAGCAACCACCAAGAACTGGAAAATTTATTCAAACAAGTAAGACAGAAAATTTTCATTTTCAGTAGAATATTCCAGTCAAGTTTGGTAATTACGTCAAACAAACAAAGAAAGAGAAATATGTTTAGAGCTCTGAGTGAATAATGTGAAAAAGCAGAGCAGCTGCAATGTCCTATCATATTTTCAAAGTGCCTGTCATGTCAAAACTTTCTTTTTTATAGATAGAATTTTCTTCTCTTGACAAGCACTTCACACAACACCTTAAACACTGTCATTACATATGTTGTAGAAATCTATTTAAAGAAAATCTGTAAAATATCTTTGCAAGATGGGTTGGAAAGTCAGGTGTACAGAAAAAAAAATGTTCCCTTCAATTCCTTAGCATATTTGTACAGCTGAAAACCTAAATTTTTCATCTCTGCTCCATCAGCCTCTAACCTACTGTCATTGCTAGAAGATACATACTTTATGGGAAAGGACCCCAAAAGCAAAGACAGAATCTAAAATACATGAAATAATACTTCTCTATACAAGCCATTTTTTCCATCTGCTGTTCTATACATTGCATTGCAATGTTTATATACTTTACCACAGTGATTTATTTTTCTGCTCCCATAGGGCACAATAACTAACAAACTTTATTCTAAATCTCAGTTTTAAATGAGCGAACCAGCTTGTAATGAAATATTTATGAATATTCTGTTTATCTGCTACAAATACCTCACTTTCGAAAGCAGCAGTATTGTCTAAGGCAGCTATTTGCACGAAGAGGACATTCATAAACTGTGTCTAGGCAATGGCAGTAGCGTGACTAAGCAATAAAGAAGTTGCTTAGAGACAGATAAAGGAAGGCATTGGAAGTAGAAGTTTCCCTTCCAAATTATCGATTACTGAAGATCCCTATATGATCGATGCTAAACACCTACTTGGGTGCTTGCTGGTTGCTGTCAATCGATATGATTAATAAACGTCATTACTATTGCAAAAATGCAGTCCTGGTAGGAATGACAAACACAAGGATGAAATGTGTGTAGATCTCCTCATGCCTCCCTATTGGGAAACTGGCAGTGAGGAGACATAAGCTGTTTGGAAACATGCTTGTTTCAATGTGTTTGGCCAAATGAAAGCTGCACTTTAACACTGTGAATCACTCTTCTCTCTTTCTTTTAATACATCCTGCTGGTATGAATGAAACTACCTGTATAATGCTACTTTTGGAGAATCAGAATTATTATTTCTGAAGTTGTTGCATAGAAGAAATCTGTACTGAAGCTGCCTTACACTTGCAGAAAGGGCTGACTAAGGAGTTCAAATGTACATATAAAATTCAGAACATATGAAAAAAAGTGTTGAAAGCCGTATCATCCTCCTGCCTCTTAGAAAATGGACAAGGAACGACCCAGTATAAACTTCTGAATAGTCTTGAGATATAGTTCTACCTTCACCGGTACCAAGAGATTACTGAGAACTAGTTTGATCTCTATTAAGTTCTGACAAAGCCTCAGACATCGAATGAGAATAAAAACTTCTTTAAATTATCCTTATTCAAATAAAACATCAAAATATGCTGCTATCAGGATACAAAATTTAGCAGAAATAAGAGCCCTGAATAAAGTTACCATGAATAAAAGACAACGCAAAAATAAATAAGAAACAATATAAAGCAAATTCCTGACAAGCCATGGGACTGAACTTTACAATATAAACACAAAGAATATCTAAAAAAAGCAATTTTAAGCTATGAGAAATACCCATTTTGATGACACAGTCAAGATTAATCTTGACTTTCATAAATTCTTAGTGATTATAACAGAAATACCCAGAAAATAAGTTCCTATTGACAGCATAAGACCAGTATAAGCTCATAAGATTCATAAATTCATAAGATTAATAAGTTTCATTGAACTGCTTAAAGTTAACAGACACAGCTATTAATCTCAATGGACAGTATCATTATCTGTAACAGCACTGTTAAATGACAAAGAAGAAATCCAGTTATTTTTCTCAATTTAGTCCTAGAAATGATTTTTAAAAGTTATACTGAATGATAAAAATCAAAACAATGTAAAGCGCTCTCAAGAATAGAGTAGGCTTAAAAAATTAATTCCAAAACTTGACATTTTCCCCCAATAATGACAGATCATTAACTGACTTGTCTGCAAGATCTTCCTATTTTTTTCTTTCCTTTTCTGAACACATTGCTTTTGAGATGAATATCAAAATGACTTTAGCCTTTTTCTGCATTATGGAGGTCCAGGGTTATTAGTTATGTTATGCTCCCTCTACTGACCTTGTAAGAAATTACTCTAACTCCTTTAAAATGGTTCTCTGAAAGAACAGTTTTGAATTTGACTGTTCTAAACGTTTAAAGGAATTCAAAAAGGCTCCTTAGTACAATTCTGTGGAGTGCCAAATCCCAGTGAAAGTCAAAGCAGAGCATTTGCATCCCACTTCTGCCTTCAAAAATGAGCCCTTCTAGCATCAGTGGTATTAATTACAATATATGCCATTTACAATATTGAACATATTTCTTCACAATGTTTCAAGTGTTTTATATTTAGGTTAAAAAAAGAGTGCACAGTTCCATTTTTGCAGCATTCTCAACAACATTTCTTTATAAATCCTGCTCCTCAGTTGAACCTACGAAATCTACCTGAAGACTCCCGTACATTCTTTGTAATGTGATGTGAACTGTGTGACATGAAAATAACTGATGAAAATAACTCATGAAGTGACTGTTGTGATATAATTTATAAAATATGACAAGTAAAATTCCACAACATTCAGAAGTGACATAACAAAGGGATGAACATACTAATGATTTTATACACTGAACGTGTCTATCAATGGCTTGTTGTTCTGCTGTTCTTTCATTGACAAAAAATGAGTTGTCTATTATGTTGGGTGTATTTTTAATAGAAGGTTTAATTTAATATGGATAATACTGGAATATCACTGTGCTTTTATTACATAAACCATAAAGCATTTTAAAATTTTAATGCCTAATTGTGTTGTTACACCTAGTAAAAGCTAGATTCTAGTGTACATTTCACAAAGTAATGATACCTACACTATTATATACCAAGAAATAGTCTTTGTCTTTACAGACACCACATATGAGGAGAAAGGAAACAAACAAACAAACAAACAAAAACTAGTAAGCTATGATGAAATATAATTCCTGAATTGCTGACACAGCCCTCCCCATTTCCATGACCAAATCCAGATACTTACTAGATCAATGAGGCTCTCCTGGATTCTGTTCAGTGTGGTGCGCAATCTGCTACTGCTGAGGCCCAATCCTGTCAATTCAAACTGGAAGAAATATATTCTATTTAAATATGGAAAGTAAAAAATCCTCAGTTTAAGATTTGTGGTAATACAACAAAACTATATACCAGCACTGGATATAATTTACTCACCCTAATGTTTTAATACATATTTGTAACTCTACACAATGAAGATCAACACAAGTCACTGCATTCAGCACTGAATGTATGTGAAGGATGGCCAGAGCACATTTCATGAAGATGACAGCTTACCATTTCTGTCAATCAGCATTCAGCATCCTTTTATGCTGTAACACTGTATATGGGCACATGACCCAAGATGACCTCATCTGGGAAACCAGCCCCAAAAGACACACCACAGTGCACCCAGTGAGACTTGCATAAATACCATACCCAGACCAATTAGTCTTGAATATAAAGTTTGTTGAACTTACTGAATATCTTGTTGAACCTTACTGAATATCTAACTTGTAATTGTATAATTATAGCCATTGATCTTTATAAAACAGTTGTTATTACTTAGTGTCTACAAAGATTTACCTAATAAGCATGCCATCTTCATGTTCATGGCTCGGTAACATTACAAGGAAGCTGGTCAGCTGGGATAAATTAACATTCATTTCATGATAGATGCAATGAATTATACCAGCTGAGGAGCTGATCTGACGCTTAATTAATACAGCTATTTATCTTCTACTTCCAGTTACAAAAAAAACCAAAAACAAACGGACAAACCAAAGGCAGTGGAAACGGGAAAAGTAAGAAACACATGTTTAAGAAACTGGAAGTATCTGAGTACAGTTCTGGTATGTGATTCACACCAAAAAAGCAATTTACTGAACAACATTTAGAGCAATGATGTCTAATTCATTAGACTCCCTTTCAATGCACTGAATCAGAGAAAGAAGCAGAGTCCCATCCCTCATTTTACATACAAAAGGGAATCATCAAGGTCCCTATTTATTACATCTAAACATTCTCATTTAAGATGTCGACCCATCCTAATCTTCCCATACACTCAATGAAAATTACCTCACAGCAGAATTCCCGCTGGAAGCACCCTGTGCTGAAATCTAGAATGTGATCTAGAAGGCATAAATCAGTATTCTAATGTCCTCACCCGATAAAATGTTCCAGATAAAAATGTGGGGTATTTTTGGCGTGCATTTTTCTCCACATTTTTATTGTAGAAACAGCAGCTCTGAGCTGCCTTCAGTTTTGCAGGTATATGGCTGAAAAAGAAAATCTGCCTTTCTTCCTTACTCCCGAAAGGAAAAAAAAAATCTATTAAAAATATATTTGCAAGTTTCAGCCATTATATTTCATTTTAAGCAATTCTCTTCTGCACCATCAAAATACACAGCACAATCTGCCACTAACTTTTCCTCTTCTTGCCTTTCAGTTACCAACTTTTGACAGCAATCAATTTTTTTGAGTTTTATTTTTAATATTATTTTAATAAAATATTTCTTAATAATACATTTATTTCTTTTTTTTAAAGTGGACGTTTCACACTCAAAACATTTCAGAATAATAAGGAATGAAAGAACACATTTAAATTTCCATAAAACATAACAACTCAAGCTCCGGATTCATGAGGCACAGCACAAAGCAGTGCACTCATATCTATAAGGAGAACAAAACAAAGTATAACAAAACCAAACAATTGTTGTACTGCACTTTTTTTCCCCAAGGCCAAAACCTTACAGCTTCAAACAGAATGCACCACTCATTGGTATAATTTTTTTGCTACACAGTTAAAGTTCTTTACTTCAAACTTTTGCTATTTGTATATGCAAACCGGTAGATATTTAAATGTCACAAAGTGATGACTTAGTAAGTTCAGCATTAGAGAATTTATACTCATCACCCGTTCCATGGGATTTCTTATCTTACAAAAATCAAGTGTTTTCTGTAGAAATGGTCATTAGATTTATCTATTAAGATGTATTGTCAAAGAAATTAAAACTCGCCCTTAAATTTTTTCTGCTGAGGAAGACTATTCTGTGATATGTTCATGAATATCATGACTTTAGTGAACAGGTATAAAACAGAGGTATTTTTGTATTAGGTTTTTCCAAAATTTGGGATAATTAAGAAAGCATTAATGTGTATCCCAAGAATTAAAGAAAGTTTGAAAGAGCAATGCTGATTACAACAGTGTGCAAATTTTGATAGTGAAGAATACCAAATACTACCTACATAGGATAATTGTTCTTCAGAGTTCAGGGAAGAACAATGACATAGCACCATGACCAGACAGAGCAGTCAACACAGTTCTTGATTTTCACTGACTGGGCAACTAACAATGTACCACTGATCACTCCTGTGCTAACTCACATGAATAACGTAAGGCACAGTGTTCTAATCGCTAAAGGATGTTATAGTACCAGCATATCTGTAAGAATCCCATTCTAAATATAGATATGTAACAAATTACAACAGGAACACTGACAGTGGTCTCAGTCTAAATCACATACCATCAACCATCTCTGATTTTTTAAAGGTTTAAAACACAGGGAGAAGTGAGAACATTCAAGGAACATGACAAGAGGGCTTATCTCATTCATAGACCCTTGGTAAGGGCTATGTTTCCCATGGAAAACCATCTGTCAAACAAAAACTAGTCACACTAGGGAAGCAATACAATTTTACCACTCATCTGCTATAACATTTACCTGCCTAGCACTGGGCTGTTCTCTGTTAGAAGTAGAAAGCGAGGAACTCTGCATAGGCTTTAAAAACACAAAACAGGAGGTGCAAAAATCCCAAATGTAACACAAAGTGAATAGTAAAGTTGCTGATTAAGCCAATGGAAATCAATTAGATTAACAGAAAACAAAACAAAACTCCCCATCACCAACAAAAAGCCTCACCCATCTTCTAAACACAAACAAATCACAAGTGCATTTGTCCTGCCAAACAGCTCAGAACCATTTAGAACCATATGTTGACAGTCTGAAAATCCACTATGATTTGCCAAAAGATGATCATGAGTTTGGAAACCCATTACATTAACGCTGTGAAATAATCCAGGGGCCAAAAGAGGATAAAATTGTTTTTACATGCAGCTTTTAAATGCTTTAAGACAATTCTGTTGAAAGTTGATCCACGTTATGTACAGATATTGCCAACAAGCATTTTTATTTCAACTACAATAACACTCAAAGTCCAAAAATATTTTTATTAATCCAATTAGCTTGACAGAGCAATAATAGATCGGAAGAACTATTTCAAACCTCTTAAATCTGAGTTACTACTCAACCTTCAGGGCACCTTTCTCCTCTTCAGCTATTCTTGTCTATGTCTGAGAAATAAATACAGAAAAACCAAGTCATCTAATCCTCTCTGGGTTCCAAGCCACTGTAGACTGCTCCTTTATTCCCCACTTTCTGCCACTACTTCCAGGTACTTGTCTTTCCTCTCCATTCAAAATATTTGAATACTGACCCTACACTTACTCCTCCTCACTGCATTAGATAATCAGATAGACATTTAGATAATTAGATAATCAGCCTTCACTTACTCCTGCATTCAGATCCATTCTGATAAAACTAATTTTCTGGGGAATCATATATTTGGTACTGTTTTAATTAAAGATTGCTCCTCAGTATTCTCATTCTGTGTATACTCTGATACACCAAAATAACTTTTCTACCTACCGTGTCATTTCGGCCAAAAAATGTATAGACTGCATACAGGTAGTAGTCGAAGAGCTGGGACATGAAGTGGATGACATCAAATGCAATTGGCTTGAGAATGTTCATCATCTGCATATACTTCCCTTGAAAATGAAGACAGAAGATCAGATTCTTCAGCATAAGTTCAACAAGGTCAGTGGTGAGCTTCACAGACTCAAAAATGCTTTAATAAACCTTATTAATTAGCCATGAATATTGATGAAGTGTGACTTAGAAATGTTTTAGAGATAAGGAGGTTTAAGCATAAATATGATGACTAGGACACTTAAAATGACACGGGGCTTCTCCAAAAGTGGATGTTAGTCTGTATCAAAACATCTCGAACAATTTTTTTGGCCTTTTGGTATCAAGTTCAAAACATAAGACCTTCTGATTCCTCCACAACATTCAGATCAATTTATCCAAAAATTAATAATCCCTGTTAGTACTCTGCAGCAAATGAATCACAGAGCCACTCAAGATGATATGCACTAGTGAGTGTTTACATACGCACACACAGAAATCTTACAAGCAGTAGGAAAGTACAGTATGATATACGCAAGGTCAGGAGTTTAGGAATAATGTGTTTCAAATCTGCATGTTATCATTTCCTGCTCACCTTCCTTTTTATCTTTTGTACAAAGAGAAGGAAACAATGCACCATAAAGGACTACCTAAACATTTTTTCTCCAATCAAGGAGAGAGATTTCCACCGCAGGCGATTCAAGAATCTGCTAAATGACTGCTCTACCAGCACTGAAGATGAAGAGCATATAAGCTCAAGACTGCGCTGCTACCAACAGGATCCCTCCCATTCAAAAAACCACCAAAAAGACACACACTCAAAAAAAGAAATAAAGGCAAATAAACAAGCAAAAAAATCTACCTCTACAACTTTGGACTGTGCTGTACAAAAGATCACTGAGAACTTCTGTAGTGAGGAGGAATCAGATCAGGTCAGTAAAAGACAAGGCAAGAAAACCAAATTATTTTCAGCTGTACATTGGAAATGTTTCTAAAGGGGTACGTTGACAGAATACAATTGCTGGCAAAAGCAAATCAAAAAGGAATGGAAATTTTGTAAGACAAATCCAAGCAGGACTTGAAGAAAAACTAAACCACTATTTGTTTACTTCTTTTCACTGGATTAATTTTCTACTTCAGCATGTATTACTAAATGTCCTAAAATAGAGACACCCAAGGAAAAGAATAATTGCTTCCCTTCCATCCTGCTCTCTGCTGTTGTGACTTAGGAAAAGAAAAATATTAAGAAGATCAGGACCTTCATTTATACATTAGTTGAGTTAAACTGATCGTATTATTTACACTCAAAAAGTAATTTTTCCCTGTAGGTTTAATTCCATAGTTATTTTGTCTTCTAGCATAGGGCAAAGGTGCTTTTCCCCAGGGCTGTAAAAAATAAGTGTACTCAACAAAAAACTGATTTTTGAAAAACCTCAGACTTACAGCTGGATAGTTCAGAAATGACATACTACTTGTCCCATTCACATCTCAACAGTGTATATGTATTTTAATATGGATACTATATATCTAATAAGCTTTGGGTTATTACAGACAGCAACTTAATAACTTAAGAAGTAAATGCAGTTCATCCAGCATGCCGGATATACCAGATCGGTTAACAAAATACCACATTTCAGACATGTTTTGATGTGGCAGGTTGCTAAAATACTGCCTGAGGGTGCCAAAATAATTGACTTCTCCTGTAGTCAGCAATGTTTTTGAAGTTAATACTATGCACAGCAAAGTAACTTACTAATCAGGAGAGAAAATGTTTTAGATAGAGAAATCAAGTATCAAATTTAGCTATTAGTATCAGGGATAGTGACTTGATTTTTTAAACAATTACTTGTGATCATAAAAGACCACATTAATTTGGCAAATATAAAACACAACTATGGTGGGATGATACAGCACTATGGCAAGAATCAAGCAAAACCAGATGCTGCTGCTTTCCACATCTCAATCTAGCTTAAAACAACCTGCCTGAATATTACAGAATGGGTCCCTGTTTGCCAACACACTCACGAAATTATTTCATTATGTTTGGACATTTAACAAGAGTTAAAGTACCTAATAATTTGGCAGGTTAACCCAGGTGTTAATTCCATGCTTAGATATCAGTGTTTTGACCTGCGGCATAATGAACAAACTGAAAAGCAGACCTGAGCTGTTCCATTTGTTTTCCAAAAGGGAACAACAAACGCAGTTAATTTCAGCACAGTCTACATAGAAATTTATGGATGTTTGGAAAGGATGATACCCTATCAAAGCAGCTGCCATCTTCATGTGTGTCTGAATATCCTTTATTGCTATGGGCTGATTTTTTCCACTTACTCTGAGCAAAATACAGTTTTCAAACTTGCCTGCAACCTATGCACAATAATGGGTGATGTGTCACATTCTGGACAGTTAGATTTCCAAATATCTGCGTTGCTGGCATAAACATTCAAGGTAGTCTCTTGGGCAGTGTCCTACACTTTTCTAAAGGGCTATGCACTGCCCAAGCACTGTCCCTATAAAAATCTTCTGTAGCCAAGTACATTTCTCTATTACTACATCACTCAGCATCTTTACACAGAATTGTTCCAAGAACATTTCCTCCTAGTTTCTCTAAGAGGATGCCAAATTTTAACTTCTATACATTGTTACCTAGTTGCAGTAAAGTTCATAGTTTGGGTGAAAATAACATTCCTAAACAGGACTAATAGCCCAAGCACACACCACACCAGCAATTTCCAGAAATACCACTTTGAGTTTATGTCAGTCAAAGTAGATATGATTTCTATAAACAATTTGTAATGGCCAAAACTCCTGAACATTTGCCAGGGTTTGGGTTTTTGTTGTTGTTGATGTTGTATGTTAGTTTGTTCTTTGTTTGGGGTTTTTCTGGAAGTGTTCAGTATTTCCAGCAATTCTTTTGTCCTTTGAGAAATCAGTTTTTTCTATCAGACTGATCTACATAAATCTGATCATTAAAACCAAAAATGTAAATAAAATACAGTGCCTCCATATATTTATGAGAGTTTAGGTATAGCTGTGGTCATTATAGAATAATTTCTAGTGAGTCTCTGTATTTCAAATATGTAGCTTGCTATGACATACATTAGAGGCTAAAATGCCACTTTGAAGGAAACCACAAAAAGCATGTTGTATTTATATCCTTCTGAAAGTCTGCATTACTGGGGGCGATTTTGATCAGGGGTTGGGTTTTTTTCATTGTTTTTTCTTATTTTGAAGCCTCATGAAGCCCTATGCTACATGACTGTTCAGTTCTTCAGCAAAAAGTTTTCAGCTGTGAGATCTGTCACCACTTCTATTATTTTCTCCAAAGATAATGAGCTTTAAAGCAAGCCATATCTAAGAGTTACTTCATGAAAAGCTATCCACAGAAGAAGTAAAAATGAGGCAAAAAGAAGGCATCAGACAAACCCAACCCACTTCTTAAATATGGATGACATTAATAAAAAAAAAAAACAAAAAAAAAAAAAACAAAAACACTAGTATTCACAATGGCAAATGTTCTTGTTGATGTACAGACCATAAGTCTCAATATTCCAAAACAATTTAGCATGAATTCATTCTTCCTTCAAGTTCTAAGTCAACAGGCAAGAGTTTGATAGGAAAAATAACCCTATGAATTAATCTAATTGTTGCTTTATTCTAGAAACAAACTGAGAAATAACTACCTCATTTATTAACTTAATGGAAAAACAAATAAAATAACTGTAAACTTGAATTTCAAATTCAACAATTATATGACCTCCCACTTCAGATATACATAGTAACTCATTCTATGATTCTACGATTCATTTACATTATTTTTATTAAATATCCAGTAACTCATACTTTTATTCATCCTGCCTCCTTACAATGCACATAGCCCCTAGAAATAGCTTAAAATTATTATGAGCAGCATCATACTCTTTCAGCAAGTACTTCTAGTTGCATAACAAAAAAGTCAGACAACAATTTCTTCTACTTGAGTGAGCAATTTAAAATCCCACCTTAACCTCACTCCAAATTTCCTGTATTAACTTGCTTTCCCTTATGATTTATTTTTAACTTGTTTTTAAGGGCCAAAACTTGAATAAAGTACAGGCTTTCCGATGCATAGGACATACCTATACTGTACTTCACTAGGTCTCTGCTTACTTTTTAAGGCATTCTGTCACTGGTATTGCACACGGAATTCACTTTGTCAAACTTATCTAAAAAAAGCCCCTCAGCCCATGTTGGTTGCTCAGCTCTCCTGTGCAGAACGGAAGCAGCTCCAGAAGACAAGTGCTAAGATATCAATACTACAACATGCAAGGAAAGATATCCAGGACAGGTAACACCTTTTGGAGCTATCTACTGTATTCAATTGATAATGAAACAATATTGAATGATGAAAAGAATCCTAAATACCTACTGGTTACACCATTTGAAACTGAACAGTGTCACATACCATGGCATATTCCTAGCCAAAATCCAAAGACAGCACAAGATGAACAGAAACCTTCAATGGCATTAGCACTGACCACTGCTAAAAGATGGACGCCCTCCATGGCATCCCTTTCTGCCACAGGAGAATCCAGGGGACTGGATCAAAGCTAGATCTCATACTAGCAAACATAAAATGCTCAGCTAAATCAGGAGAGCAACATCATGCTTAACTTTATGTTTTATATGGTGGCAAAATTCATAAAACAACTCATGGATCTACCAGATGTGAACTATATCAGATTAAGATAAATATTCTTGATACAAGTGTTATTTGATTTTCTATACAAAGAACACAGTACATTTCACCCATCTGGGATTTAATCAACTGTTCAGTAAAAGAGAAGGCAGAACAGAGTGTGATGAAAAGAGATCTGGAAAAGCTACTAGTGGAGTTTCCAACAACTCTTCTTTCAAATCCTCATGAATGACTCTGGCACAAAAATAAGAGTATGATAATGGAAAAAAACAAGGAGGTACCATCAAAACAGAAAGGGATTGGCATAATATACAGGAGGAACCAGAGGACCTTGATGACTGCTGTAATAAGAATCCGACGAAATTCAGTAGTACAAAATGTAAAACCACGCATTTGAGGATCAATTAATTAAAAACATCTTTCTGCAATAAACTAAAGGCTCATCCTTTGGAAAAAGCTGGTAAAGTGAAGGACCTGCTGGCTGTATAAGCACATTACTGATCTGCCAGTACAAGGAAGCTACAAGAAATCCAAAGGGAGGCAACGCCACTCAAGAGTAGGAAACTGGAATACACTGTGACACAATCCACTGAGACCTCATCCAAACTAACACACATTTTAAAAGTTGAATTAGTTGGTGATTTTAAAGTGTTTTAAAATTCACCAAATATATTTGCTAGAATCCACAGGTTTGTATTAAAATAAAAAACACACATTCCAACAATTGTTCCACATACCAACAAGCCTTACTACATTGAGTGTAGTGTTTGTCAGGATAGGTGCATTCCCTTTATTGAGGCTATAATCTGATTTCTTTTTGCTCTTCAGAGTTTCTCGAGAAACACTAAAAAGGAAATAAAGAAAAAAAACACTCAAAATAATATCTTCCAAAAGTTCTTAGTGTTACAATTTCACAGTACACAGCTATGACCACTGACTGCATTTTTTCCCACAAATTAATCTTCATCAATATCTCTAGAGTTTCTTTAAAATGAAGTAGTTTGTGATGTCTGATGAAACCATAATAATATTGTAATAATAATAAAAGAAATCCTCTCTTTTGACCCAAGTGGTGCCCTTCTGGTACTCCTGAAACCCATTCCATACAAATAATGTGAGCTTGCTTTGTAAAGGCTGAATAGACATCTACTCGTTACAGTGCTTTTGTTTTGATTTTTGGCTTGTTTGTCTGAAATTTCTAAAAGATTATTGTTTTGTAAAAGCAGAAGCACAAGTCTCAAGTCATTTGTTTGCAAAAAATTCCCATTGATACAACAAAAATTACACACATACGTAACAACAGTTGTAGAAGGATGTCTAGTGCTTGCTAATGAGTTTTCTATGACTCACTTTGGAGAGCCTTTATCTTCCTTCAAAATCTTGCTCCCCAGAGTTTCTGTTTGCAATAACAATGAACAGTTTAAAGTTCCTCCTCATCCTGCAAAACTAACTGCTGAGCCTTTCTCACCGTGCAGGTATCATAAAGATTATTTAATTATCATTCCATTGTTGTAGAGATTGAATCAAGAATAAACTACAGTACTGAAATTAAACACGTAAATAAGACTGAGCATACTGACCTCTTCATGGGGGCATCTCCTGTCTGCTCATCTACATAGTCTCTTTTCAACTCTTCAGGAACATCGCTGTCACTATCATACTCTTGATAGGCACTTTTTTCTTGTTCATCAGACTCATACTGCAAACAAACAAACAAATATAAATGCAAGCATTTCTCACGGCTACTCTATAGTAATGATGTTATTTTTCTCGCTGTTTTTTTTCTGTACATATTCCCTTCACCTGTATGCTCTTCTATCTACACCAACAGAAAGAACAGTAACTTTGTATGCAGGAGTATCTTTTTCTACATATAATGTTCACAGAGTACTTGAAGCAAGCAAAAATTCTAGTGTAAACAAGGAACAGGCTTCTGTAGCCCCACTTGATAGGTCTTATCTTGTACACAAAATAAACAACCTAATTAAACAAACAAAACCACCCCGCAATACAGTACAATACTCTAAGTAACATTGTAGTGATGTAACTCGGCTGTATTAGTGGAACAAAACAGTGGAGGACAGAGTAGAAGAGTTTGTCCTCCCTTTCTTAGAGAACTTGATTAGTGGTTGTTTTAAGCCTCACGCACCATGCACATCATTTTACACAGACCCTACAGCACAGACCAGAATAACCTTAAGAGAAATCACAGAATCACAAAATCATAGAATAATCAAGGTTGGAAAAGACCTAGAAGATCATCCAGTCCAACCATTACCAATACTTCCCAGCTAAATCATATCCCTCAACACAACATCCAAACGATGTGAATATGGAACTAAATTATCCATGTTTACCTGCCTGAGAGTTAATAGAAAGGGAAGGAGAGAGAAAGATAGAGGGAGAAAGAAGATAGAAGTGAACAGGACAAGACTAGTTCCGTTGGAAGGGACCTTCAAAGATCATTGTGTCCAACTGCCTGACAACATTGGGGCTAACCAAAATTACATGTATTGAGGGCATTATCCAAATGCCTCTTGAATACTGACAAGCCTGGAGCACCAACCGCCTCACCAGGAAGCCTGTTCTAATGTTTGACCCCTCTCACAGAAGACCAACACTAAATTGCAGCATCTGAAAAATAAGCTTAAGTATTTACCGACATAACTGCTGCCTCCAAAAACTCAGACATATTTAATTTTTTGAAATTGTTTTCTTCTGTTCAATTGTTCCACTGCATTTCAAAGCTTATAAGAAACTTTTGTTTGATGTAAGTATAGAAGGTTTGAACATAACCACTGATAAGCAAAAGACTGAGCAACTTAAGCTACAGAATACATAACACAGTATAGTGTTTACACAGTAGACATATACTTCTACTGTTTGATTACAAGTTACAAACACTATTCAGAAATCAAAACACACAATAAATGTTTTTTATAGTTATGGAACCACACATACATGTTAAAATGTATTATACAGTTGGGATTATTTTTGGTAAAAACACCTGACATTTGCAATCTTTTATTCCATTCAGTGTAATATGTAAATTTCCATCTTATTTTTCAAGGATTCTTGGTTGCTCTGCAGTACAAGTGCTTTAAACACTTCATAAATAACGAGGTAAAGTTTTTCACAAGGTTAATTTCTTAACCCACAAAACACTGAAGGAAAACAAACACTTAATACTCTACAAATGTAACCCATTTTCCTGAACTCCTACTTGTCATTAAACCTACACACCAGGCTCCACAAATGCATTTTCAGTTGAAGACAGACAACACTTTTTCTTTCAACTTTTTCTTAATGTGGGCATTGCTCTGAAGCCATTTTGCCCAGGGAGTAAAAAGAAAAAATGACCCACATGACAAAGACAATCTGGTTCTGGGATCTTTAAGAAATGGTACTTTCCAGAAGGGAAAACTGATGAAGGTACAGTAAGGGAACGTCAGCTGTTCAATCATCTAAAATACACTAGAAAAAATATTTTTCAGTCATGGTTGACAATTTTGCCGCAGCCCCAAGGTACAAACATTTTTAAAGCATAGAACAATGAACATAGTATATTAAAAAAGTGGAAAGCCCACAGGACAAACAAACTCAAAGCAAAATAGTTGAGACAGAAAAAAACATGTAGTATGAGAAACAGACTGATCCGTAGTATTCATACACTAAATAACTGCCCCATGAACACTGTAGATAAATGGAAGCTATAATTAAAGGCACTGACTTCAGGCTTGACGAAGTCATATTTTAAATAAATTGGCTGAAACATTAACCTGGAGAATTACAATCACTTACAATGCATTAATAAATAATGTGCTCCAACTCAATTAAAATCCAGTGATAGTGAAATTAGATGCTGACTATAAATTGTTAACTGTCTTAATTGAATAAGAATATTTTGAAAAACTGATTCTTTAAGTGTGGGAAATGCTTTGCTAAGTCTCCTCATCTCCTCATCTAAACCCATTAATAAGGTGGAAAAATTATTTACAAGGTAAAAACACTGCATGATTTAAAATGCAGATAATTAACTCACAATCACAAGCTAAAGACCTTCTAGAGCATATTTTTAATAAATACAGTCTGCAGCAACATCTCAAAGTGCTAAATAATTTATTGTGGCTGCTAGCAATAATCATTGCAATTATCAAGTATTTAGGTAGTCAGTTCAAACTAACACATAGGACCGTGATAAGAGTAACTGAAACTGAAGAGTGTTATAAAACTAAGTTATCTGTATCACAAGAAAAATATTTTAGGGAGCTGAAAAAATGGACATAAACATCTCACTGAAGCTTAAGATGGGAAAAAAAACCAGCAAAAAGCAGAGGTGACTGGACCCAAAGTCCCATTCAGTTGTCCAGAACTGAAATAAATTGATAAGATTTAAATTTCTCAAATGAGACACTGACAATTCTTAACATCCTGCAGGTCACTGATAAGTAGGTCAATTGTTTATAGCCTTGTCATGCCATTTCTCTGGATATCTAAAAACATATCTGCATTTTCTGGAAACAATATTCTGCAATCTCCACCTGAAATAATTTCTAGTTTAACTGCTTATGAAAGAGAAACAGAAGATAGTCACCAGAAGAGAACGCTAGCAGGGTGACCAGAAGCCTTGGTTTTAGTACCAGCTAACCTACCCTGCACCTCAGCTCTCTACCTAAATGTGAAAAACCCTTCCTTTATGAAGACTTTAGTAAGGATTTCATCCTTCAGTGACTGTGAGGTAAAATACAATGATTGAAATCATGTAAGTGTCTTCTTACTACCGTTAAACACTGTTATGTGCACTCTTGGCATAGTTCTTCAGCCGTACTTAACATTCCTCTGTATTAAAAGCAGTTAGTTATCCTTTCCCAATGCATGAAACTCAAGTTATCTTAAGGAGCAAGACCATTTATATGCTGAGTTGCTAAAAACATCTCAAATAAAGGATACATTCACCACAAAAGACTTCTACAAGAAATGAAGAAAAATCAGAAGCATCATTGTCCCTAACCAATTACATTAGGCAAAACGAATATCATTTTAAATTTTACTCAAAAAAAAAAAATGTTAGCCCTATAAGCTACTCCAGAGTTCTCCCAGTAACATCACACTAAGGTTAGCAAAGCTATTGTATGAATGACTGTAAATATGAGCTAGATTTCACAAGAAAAATAAATAATAAATCATGTAATCGGTATTCTACTTTTTCAACGCAGAACGTTCTGTCCCTCTGGTGTTTAAGGAGAGCCAAAATTCATTACAGTTCTTCACCAGACACAAATTCAGATTTTATCAATTTAAAATATATTAATGTTTCACAAGCAAAGAATACTAAATTGGCACACAGCTTCGAAAATGAGGCTGCTGCAGCCAGCTTTGAAAGTCCCCAGTAGTGCTCAAACCTACCAAATGAGACATGGATGAAGTTCAAGGCAGGGAAACCACAGAACAGACCCTCTGCTGTGCTTGTGACACATTAGCCTACTGCTGATTCCTGGGCTGATGACTCCCTCTAGCTTGACTCACCACAAGCACAGCCTGCTGCGCTGAGCCACTGAGGCAGCCAGTTCTGGCAGGGCAGGGTGCGTCCCCCCATCACTTAATAACCCAAGGCTTGTCCCTGCATTAATATATCTACAAGTTATGAAACGAAGATGATCCCAGCCTTCTAGAACTGCAGTATCCTACTGACAAGACAATGCGCTAACTACAGAAACTGTCTGGACACAGTTTTTCACCACTGAAAAATGAAATAAACACCCATTTAATGAAAGCTGGATTTCATTATTTTCATGCAATGCTCCGTACCCCATTGGAAGCTAACACATCTTCTGTTTCATCATCTTTGCTGTCAGCCTGAATTTCAAATGGGTTTCCTCCATTACAGTACTGCTCAAATAAAGTTACTGCCGTTGAAATTGCTGAAGCAGGCTGCTTACTAGGTGACACAGATGGGGAACGTGACTGCACCATGAATTTAAATTCCTATTAAGAGAAAGAAAGTACAATTTTAATTTGCAGCAGGACGGTTTCAATATTATTATGACTACAGGTTAATGAAAAAAGAGAGCATAACAACATACTTTTTATACTGGCTCAAGTTAACACTGATAGTGGCAATCTTATAGCACTCACATTTCTAATTTTAACAGTTGCTGGTAATGACATGTGATACATCTCCTGCACTCTGAAAGTATTTTCACCTGATTTTGGAAAATGAGTAAGTGTTCTTTTTCTTTTATAATAAAAACGACCTACAATTTTATCCAAAAATGCAGTTTTGGTATTGTTTGCTTTGTTTTACACACATTACCTAGCTATCTACTATTGTAGTTTTTAAATATTTTATTTTTAAAAATAAGTTCTTTTCAATTTTTTTATAATCTTCAAAGCCATTTCACAAGTTTCTAATGATTACCTTTTCCTCAGCTGCATCTATTTTGCATTTTAGTAGTAGCTTCGATCACAGAGATATACATTTGTTTGACAAAATAGGCGAAATTCATCCAACATAAGCTAAACTACACAAAACCCCTTTAAGTACAGCAGGTGAGGACGGGCATTACATGCTTTTGGTGGTACTTCCCCATAGAAAATTTATTTTTCTTCAAATCAGACAGTATGACCTACTTTTCCCTAACCAGGTCCAAACTAGTGAGCACTAAGGAGTGTAACTATTTTTATGCATTCTTTTTCAGCATCATCTTCTCAGAATAATGATTTTGAAATGGAAAATTGACAAATGAACAACATATTAAAACACAAATAACGAAGGCTAATATTAATCTTAGAATTGGAGCATGTTGTGTAATCCTCTACCTGCCTAAAACAGAAATGTCACTGTCTTAAAAGCCTTGGATTCTATATTTTCCAAAATCCTGAAATGAAATGTATGTTTTTTCAACAGTCACTCAGCATTTTCACGGCAGTTCACAGATATGTTACTTCTCACTCTTGCATTGATTCTGCAGTATCAACACTTTCGTATGTGTGATTCAAAGAACGTACATGAAGCTGTAAAATGTGAAAGCTTGATTTAACAGGGCAAAGTTCCCAGGTCTCATTCTCCAAAAACATTCTTAATTCTTCAAGACGGGTTCTGAAATACAACAAATGAGTATGTTTAATTGGCAGCAAGAGCAAATCATAAAACAGACAATTTATGCAGTGAAAGATGCCTTCAAAAACCATATAAGAAGTCACACATTAAAATACATACTTGACAGTACTTGCTCATTCTTTCAAGTGACGAATCACATAAAAACTGTGACAACTAACACAATGGCACTTCTAAAGAAATAATCAAAGAATGCCAAGCTCCAAAGTTTGGAAGCAATTTTTCTTTGTCATTACAAAGTATGACCATTATAAAGTATAGAGGAACTGACTGTACAGTCACCCAGTACCTTTCTTCTCTACATAGAGTATAGAAAGCAGCACAGTGCATACAAACTCTCCACCATTACAACAGCTTGTGAGTCATCACAAAATAGGTAATTTCTTTCAATAAGCAAACAGAAGCCAACACATAATAAACAGAAGTGGAAAGAGCTAGATTACCTACAGACATCAAAGAAAAAATTAAATGGCTGTTAACTACCTAAGCTATAGTTTGCTTTGCATCTTAATCTCAGTACTAACATAGAAAAAGTATTAAGGAAATATAATGAGGCCATTATGTCTCTGCATTGTTTCTATTACGCTTCTGAACATCAGAAGAGCCTCTACTCAGCAATAAGCAGAAATTATTGTAACAAAGAAAACCTTTCTGCCATAGAAGCAGGAAGATACCAGTGAGCGCTTATTGAGCTCATACTGCACTGTCTCTTCTTCCTAATACAAAGTATACTGTTTTGCTTAATGAACAGCAGTTGGGAAATCATACACTAGGTTTCTAATTAGGCAGTGAAATACTCTAGGAATATCATTGTTTGAATAACAAACTGTAATCACTGCTACAATTAAAAGTTCCTTGCTTGACAAGATGAGAAATCAGTTGAATTATGATTGCATTTTCCTGTGTCTATTTAAATTTATCAGTTAAATGCCAACAGACTTTAACTCTGATTTCAGAGGCACTGAGTGCTCATAGATTGCAGACCTTCCCACAGCCAACAGAAGCAATGGAAGGACATTCTCAAAATCAGTTTAAGATTAAAATTTTTTGAGAGGAAGATGAAGATGAAAGATTCATAGAAAAGCAAACATTTAAAAGCTACATGGCATGATACATGGCAAGAACTGATTACTCCTGGATTCAGACCATTTCAGTTCTATGTAGCTTTTATGTATTAAAGAATTCTTAAAAGCACTGTCTTTTTTTCTCCTCAATTAAGTACATAAAGGGACTGCAAGCCACATCTGAAAAGCTTGATCTGAAAAGTATCAGACCAAATTGACGTCATAGCTATATACTAATAATACAGTTCCTAGACAATCACAGAATTGCAGGGGTTGGAAGAGACCTCAAGAGCTCATTGAGTCTAACTCCCCTGTTAAAGTAGGTTCCCTACAATGGGTCATGGAGAACACATAAAGACTGAGGAACCAGGAACTAGGAACTTCTTAGAGCAAGGAACAGTGTTGTATTTCTTCTCATAAGATAAATGTTAGTTAATTAAAATGAAATATCTGTCATCCTCCCAAATCAAAACATTTGGGAAATCAAGACAATTTAAACAAGCCTTGAATATAAAAGAACAAAGACTGAGGCCAAAGCTGCTCTGTCTGCAGCAAAACTAGATAATGCCAATGACAGAAACACTGAAAATGACTAAAGAATGGATATAGTTCTAAGTATCTTGATAAGACAAAATTGCTTATTTTTAAAAAAAATATTTCATAAGCACACATGAAAGATCTTTTAATTTAATAACAGAAAAAGAAATAACAACTTTGTCAGGATGTATGGACATTAGATGAATTCATCCTCAGAATCCTCCAAGAAAGATTAGGAGACACCCTTCAAAACTACTGAAACTTTACCCAGTTTTTCAACTATATTCAAATAGCAGAAACTTCTGGCTTTTCCATCTTCTTCCATTCTGCTTCATTCAGAGCCCTATTCTCATCACAAAACATATTCCACCATCAATGAAACCTATCAACCTACATGCATGAACATTATCCGATGAAATTCCTCTGGAATTCATTTAAAACTAAAACCAATGATAATAAAAATCATTACTGTGCACAGAATAGTCTTACCTGTGGTATGTTTTGAAATAGTTAACACTTTGTTTTCTGATAGATTCCTGCAAAACTTCAGACTTACTGCCACAAAACTCTTCTCCAACTTGCATCAGCCTGTAGTAATAAAATAAAGTTCAGAAATATTTATTGATTTATTAGTACTGCTGTTCCTATCCAAATTTCTAGCCTCACTCATTATCACAAGAGAGATTACACTTTAAACGCCTCACTCACTTCACAAATCTCCATGTATCATTTCCCTCCAAATCCTACCTCGATATCCCATACTCAGAAACAAGCCATTATCAGTGTCCACTGTACAGCTCACAACCTGAATCGATCATTTTATTACCAAAACAGAAAGACACAGTAATGCTTGGACTAAGTAAGGGTACTGCAATATTTAACTACTCTAGATCAAGAGGCCTTTTTAAAGATTTTAGAAAAATCAGAACTGTCAGATCTGTGCTCCTGAAATTTTAAAACTGGCCAACATTCAAATATTATCACACTTCAGAACTACTTGAGCAGCAAAGCAATTCATGCTACCTCTCTAAAATACAACCTTGGTCTAGGCAGCAAAACTGGTGCTCAGATTCTTACATAAAGAGAAGCACTCTTCAAACTCTCCATTAGTAAATAGGATCAAAGTTAGCATCAGAATATAAATATCAGCCTTAACCATGTACTGTCTTTGTATCAGAGTTGAAGATTGTCTGCATGTAATAAGTGGTCTTATGACCATGTCAGCATACCTGCTGATAACATCAAGTACAAATATAAAGTCATCGTATTTGAAGTTAGACAGATCTGTTCCCAGAAGGTATGTTTTCACTTTCAGTTGAACATCCTACAAAAACACAAATATTTCAGAACCATTTAATGAATCCTCAGTATATTTATAAGCAAAATATGAGGTTCTATATACTAAATACACTAAACACAGTAAGATGAATGCATGGATGCCACATTAATTAGCACTTTTTGATATATTTCCACTTATAGCTTCTTTTTGAGGTATAATGTACAACTCCATTTTTTGAAATGTTGCTTCTTGTAGACTTTCTTAAATAATAATATAATCATTTCAACATTACAATAATAATCCTAGACACTTTACAGCACTTGAAAAAGCCAAGCTTTGCATTTCTGTTCTGCAACATAAAAGGATTATTTCTTTTTAATCACACGTTCAGGGTCTTGTGACATATTAAAATGAATATTTTGAAATCAGGCAAGTTTACAAGATTTCATGCTCTCCATAGTTCTGCTTGCACCAGAAAGGACATCAAAAACCATCGTTCAGCTCTGAATTTCAGTTTTTCCACGTTCAATTTCATGTTTATCCCTTTTTGTACAGTAGTCTGACTGCTTTAACAGAACAAAAAAGGGAAATGAGAAGAAAATAGATTGTGCTGTGAAGCAGCAAACAGGTGGTACAGTCTGAGAGTCATGTTACTGTGCTTCAGTAGCATTACTGAGTTTTTAAGTAGTGTGACCAAGAAGTAAGAGAATCATGGAAATTTTATTTGCATGTTTTTTATAATATTTAGCTCAAAGTAGATTTTTTTTAAATCTCTTTTTAAAAGATCAGTATAAATATAACTAATTTTACAGGGGGAAATAAACATTAAAACAATTAAAAAATATACCTGCCATATTCGAGAAAGCCCATGTTCCAATTTCTTTTTTACATAGCTGCGGTCAAAACTGTTCTCCTCAGTTCCAACCACACTGCTGCCATCTGAAACTGACGATAGAAAATATTAAAGACATTTTCCAAAGCCTTGAAATATACCCTAGTTTTCCAGCCATAACAAAACTTCTGCCTTAGCCATTATTATATCACCCCAAGTACACAAACTCCAGGAGAGCTCCATTGCTGAAAAGAAATGAGTATATCAAAATACTGTATGCTAATACAGACAAGAAGAGCTTCTGATTATTTTTATGTAAGCAAGATATGCATCCAATAAAATCAAAATAATATAAGAGAGTTACTGATATTTCAAATACAAGGTTGACAAAGTCACAGCTGCTTATCCACTAGATTCTCAAAGCTATTCTGGCCTTGCAGATGAGAACCATAAAATTAAACATATCAAGAATGTGATCTCTAACTTTCTATCTCAGTAAATTCTGGCTGTAATTCTGGGGGAAATCACCAAAACCTTTTCCATGAACCATGTAAACAAGATAGCATGCCCTTTTTTTTCCCAGTCTCACATTAATACATGTTTATTTTCCTGACAAGTGGAAAAATGATGCAAACCATTCAGCAATTTGATATGAAAAATAAAATGTAGTCCACATAAAATACATCACATTAGTAAGCACACAGTGTTCTTTCTACTCCAGCATTCAGGAGACTGAAAGCAGAAATATTAAGATTGCCTACGATACTGCAGCATTGCCAAGCAGATCAGACCTGTCTTTCCATCTCTCCTACAATCTCCAGCAAGTTTTCAGTACCTGGGAAAACTATTCACTTCCTTGTTTCCGGATCAACAGATCTGATCTCTAATACATCCACACATGGGCTCCCAGCTGAAAAGCATTTCTTTCCCTCACTCCTGATCTCAGCACCTACTCTCCAAAACATCCACCCAGTTCCAGTCTATTCCTATCAAGCCATTTCCTTCCTCTTGCCTTGGCATGTTTGCTTTTTCTCAATTTACCTCTCTGGGTTCCTGGCTTTGTTCTGCCTGGCAGTGCATATAACAAGAAAAATAGAGCACATGGACACAATCTCCCCATGAACATAAATTTAATTCACAGAATTTTTTTCATTCTTGTCAATCTGTAGAATATTCTCCTCTCTATTAAAAAATCTACAGCTTACACATGCCTGAAAACAAATAAAATAAATATTTATGATATCGTAGGAAAGATTGTTCCTATCCCTAACTGGGATTTTTTCTGCATGGCAGCCAGATATGTCTAACAAAATAGGAAATGTCTAATGCCATTGTATTACAATATTACATTCTTGAAGGATGGATTTTTTTTTTAACATGCTGGACTTCATAACTAAATAAGCACATCAGGTGGCCAGCAGGAGCAGTGAGGTGATCATCCCTCCATACTCAGCCCTGGTGATGCAACACCCTGAGTACTGTGATCACTTTAGGGCACCTCACTACAAGAAATACAGCGAGGAAGTGAGGACCCGGAGCTTGTTCAAAGAAGAGCAACGAAGCTGCTGAGGGGTCTGGAGCACAAGTCTTACGAGGAGTGGCTGAAGGAAATGGAATTGCTCAGTCTGGAGAAGAGGAGGCTTAGAGGTGACCTTATCACTCTCAACAACTGCCTGAAAGGAGGTAATAGTGGTGAGATGGGGGTCAGCCTCTTCTTCCATGTAACTAGCAATAGGACTAAAGGGAATGGCCTCAACCTTTGCCGGGGCAATTCAAGTTGGACTTTAGGAAATACTTCTTTAAGAGAGTGGTCAAGTGCTGGAACAGGCTGCCCAGAAAGGTGGTGGGAGTCATCACCCCTGGAAGTGTTCAAGAAATGCTTAGAAGCTGTACTGAGGGACATGACTGAGTGGGAAATATTGGTGATAGGTGGATGGTTGGACTGGATGATCTTAGAGGTCTTTTCTAACCTTGGTCATTCTATGATTCTATGACCACTGCTACAAAGAAAGATGTACCAAAATGTGTCTCATCATTTAAGAATTTTGTTTTAGGATTGCATTTATATGTAGAGTTAAAAGTCTGTTTTCATCTTGTTTATTCCACGAAAGTTTTGTTTTGTTTTTTAATTATTCTTCAAAAATAAACTCCTAAAGACCAGGTAAGATTATAAAGAACAATTGCAAATTCCTGACATAGCTCTGGAAAAAATTGGACATAAGGAAGAAATCTGTTACTACAAGGGTGGAACTGGAACAGGTTGCCCAGAGCTGCGAGTGCTCCATCCCAGGAAGCGTTCAAAGCCAGGCTGGGATGGGGCTTGTAGCAATCAATGTAGTGGGTGGCAACTCTGCCCACAGCAGGGGAATTTGAACTAGATGACCATTTAGGTCTGTTCCAATCCATACCATTCCATATGCCTTCATAAAAAACAAAATCCTCAATTTCCAAGAGTCTTCTATAAGTGCTCCAAACAAACAAATAGGAAAAAAAAAAATGTAGTTAAAGTATTTTCTATTTTAATTCCTTTGCTCTTCAGTCTCACATCAGTCTTCAGAACAGAAATAAGCAGAATATTTACTAATACAAAGCAAATGCACTTCTTTCCTCAGAAAAACAGGAAGGCAAACATTTACAAGTTATGAAAACAAAGCACATTTTAGCATCTATAACAGGCATTACTTATCACAAATAAGTGATATGAAGTGCAGCCTCCTTTCCTTAATCCATGAGGGACTTCTTTTGAATAAGCTCCACTATTAAAATAGAAAGACCTCTGAAATTAATGCTTCTTAAGTCCAGTTTCTAAGTTCTACAGCTCGGTTTGTGCCTCAAGTCTATAAAAAGCACCTTGATCCATTTAAAATGTTTTGCAAGACTGCTGACATTATCACAACACAAGAAAAACACTGGGACAGTTTTGAGTTAAGAGCTGATTAAAAAAACAATAAATTGCCAAACACATATGCATTTAGACTGATTCTTCTACTGATCCAATCTATATGGTTTAATTGAGGAAACGTATCCAGCAAGATTTTAGTGAACTGCCTCCTTGGCTCCTTCTGACATCCCATAGAAATTTATCTCTTTGGCTTGAGTACATATTACAGTTATTAAATCAGTGCATAATCACTACACCATGAGCAAAAGCTTTAGGAAATAAAAAACCAGACATTTGGTAGATATTTATAATCCCTCTGAAATTAAGTAACACTTATCAAATTTCCTTTTGTATGCCGAGGTTTTTGAAAAAGTGATTCGGTAGCTCAAATACATTCCACCTGTACAGCACATTACAGCTAAGCCACAGGGTCTCCAGCAACTTAAAAACTGAGTGACAGAAGAGTAAGTGAATTAGTATTAAGCATACCAAAATCCACCACAGTGTCTTCTACAAGCAATGCATTTAGATTGAGTCAAGATTGAATACTGAACTTTATTATGCTTAACAGTTCTTTCAAAATGTTTTGTAGTACAAATAGTTTTCTTTCTTTTGGAGTACCAAAAGCAAACACAGTAAGAGGAACCATTTTCAAAATTGCCCATGGAGTTGACAAAGTATTTCTTTGTAATAAACTCCTCATAATATCTGCTTTATTTAGTAATTAAAAGGCGACAAAATCAAAACAAAAGATGAGCCTTTCTGAACTTATTTTAAAGTAAAGATTATTGAGAAGGTGCAATTCATTCAAATTTGAGAATCTTCCTTCACAAGGCGCATCTCAAAATGAAACATTTCAACTCTGAACTTTAATTCTGAAACGAGTAAAAAAGTTTCATTTGAAAAACTTTTAAAAATACACATCATTTTCCATACAACACAAGAATTTTCTTGTATTTACAATATATAACACATCTTGCAATTCACATTATATTTGCATTGTTTTTTCTACGTTTAAAATAAGAAGGCAATATTAGACAAATTTTATTCCTTTTAAGGCTTAAAAACTGTAATAAATCCAATTTTTGAGAGAAACACTGAATTACAAACGCACTCTATGAAGCACAGCCTTCCAATGCTTGTTCTTCACCTCCAGTTCTAATTTATATGTTTCTTTTCACTTGCAGTCCAATGTAAAGGACACAAGTTTTATGTAAATCAGGCAATTGCAGAAGCAGTCTACACTTCTTGCCCTTTGACATAAGTGTTTTTTTTCTATGTGCAGATCAGAAAGACGAGACCAATCCCACCTGATTCAGATAAGTAGGAGTTTTGAATAAATCTGAATACTGTGTCATGCTCTGGCAAAAAGAAGCATTTTTGGGTTAGTAGAGAAATAGAAAAAGTCTGTTCCTAGATATTTTAAATTAATATTTTATATGTCCAGCAAAACATATCCAGAAAGACTGAAATGAAAAGACAGATTAAGGTTTTGTGTTTCTGTCCCAAAAACACAAACTGGAACAACAATAAAACAAAACCAGAATCATATTGTATGATAAAATGATGGCCTTTTCCTATGAGGGTGTCAAGGGTGTCAGTTGTGCCTACACCTTGCAATCATTTTCAGTAGTAGAGATGACAAGCAACATTTAAAGGAAAAATCCTCAGATTTTCTATTCATCTACCACAGCTGACTTCTGAGCAAACAACAAACACTATTTGAAATAAAACTGTTATAACTGTGGTAATGGCGCACACACACATTTATTTTAAAAGAGGTTAAGCTGAGGACTACGAAAGTTCAGTGAGTATTTAAGTCCTTTTTGCACACTGTGAATTATAATGCTGAGGGGCAATAAGCCAAGATCACAAAGGTACCTAAATAACAATTAATTAAACAAGCACAAGAAAAGTTATTTCCAAGTATCAGATGTTTTGTTTCCAGAATTATTTCTTACCAGAAGACACAGTTGCTGCCTCATCTTGATCATGATTCTCATGCCACTGCATTGTTCGGTAATAGCTGAGCATGACTTCCCAAAGGGCTTTGCAGAGATCAGCAAGGCATGGAATGTAGCTGTCTGATGTAATATGCTATGAAAAATAATAATAATATTGTAAAACTGTTGCCAGCCACATTCATCATTTGCAGAGGCAACACAAACCATACAGACACCTCCATATTCAAACAGGTACAGTCCTTGATGGGTATCTAAGTATTGGAGAGTTGACAAATGCCTGGTATTAGTCAGTTGATCAAACTGTCTACAAGTGCAAAGTACATTTCTTATTGCCTTTTTTTTTTTTTTAAATTGATATAATCATCCTGCGCACATTCATAGAACAGCAAAGTAAAGACAGAAGTCAAGCTATGCAGTCTAATGATGAGGATGCCTCATCATGAAAAATAGTTGCAGCCATCCACTGCTTCATTTCACTGCTTCAGCTCAACAATGTATTTAGACTTCAGCATTACCTAGTAGCCATCCTGGCTGATGGCCCATTGGATCCAATGCTGTATAACTCAAACAGTTAAAAACAGATGACAGTTGACAGCTGAGCCACTCTGCTCCAAAGAACCAATTGTGATTTAAGATATTCATTAGACGAAGAGCATCAAATTTGTGAAAGTGTTATGTATGTAGTAGAAATTTCTAAGATGAGATTTTCAGGTATAGGGATTTATTTAAGAATGGCTCTACATAAAGAAAAGAGAGTAAAATTGTTCATCTAAGTGGGAAATGCACAGTCACATTTGTCTCACTGCTGTGAAGAATACATGAGTTTTGAAGTGTTAATCTCTGTTTGTTTACTTATCTGCATCTATTCAGACGATGTGTACATTAATACTAAGATTTAACTCCGCCAAAATCAACATTAAGTTCAAAATACACAACTTCTCAATTAGGCTATGATTTGTATTAAGAAATTATTAAAACAATCCCACACCTATTATAACTGACTACTTGCTTGCACATGGCGTACTTACAACAGAGGAAAATTTTAGATTTAAAAGTACATATGTATGCAAGAATTACATACTGTACAGAGGTCTTTGTATTGTAACTTCTGAAACTTGGTGTCTGTGTTTCCTGCACAAAGCTCCACATATCCAAGCACAACTTGAAACACAGTGTTGTGAATAGCCTGAGTGAAGTGCATGTGCAATTGGTCCATTGCTGTCTGAAAGAAAACACGAAGAAAAATAAAGAAAACCTTAAATAATCATTGACCAATTTGACTAAAAACAATGGGCAGAAATTATTGCTTTTATTTTCCCCATTTGAAACACTTCCAACTAAAACAATAATAATGCCTTTGCAATTAATAAAACTAAAATCACAACCAAAGTGCTGAATGTATCTGCTCGGTACACTGAATTCTTCCATTTAGAATACAATGCAGAGAACAAGCAACAGCAGAAAGCCTATAAGTCATGTCAAAACATTTCTCCTTACCAAACCCTTTTTTGCAATATAAGCAAAGAATGAAGTTTGTTTTTAAAAAAGCTTACTTCTTCCAAAAAGTATCAGCACATGCACTAAAACCAAGTAACTGTACAACATGTTTTTCCATAACCATGCTCGAGTTTTAGTTCAAGCTGTTTCATAATTATCCCACTTGCCGTTTGTAAAGAAGTTGTACACATTAGTCCATTTCAGACAATTAATTTTCTTGCTGCTTCAATATATGCTAATATTCATTATATATTATATGAGAGAAGAGATGAAAAACTATTTTATGTGCCAGAATGGAAGTTATCATATCCCATGGATCTGAAAATGATCAGTTCTGGTACTTGCTATCTGACATTCTTTGCTACTGACCAGTATCCAGAAGTTCTGTATTGATGCAGGCAATTACTAAGCGATTCTGTTTCTATCTGATCACTAACCACTCTTTTGCTCCTACATTTTACTCAGAAACTTCATTTCTCTCCAAAAGAAATCTGCCTTTCTCAGCATATCATGCACTAGGCTGGAAAAGTGAATGTGTTATCTCTGCTTTCGAAGTTTCTCATTCTGTAAAGAAAGAAATTGAATACAAAGCACTAAAAAGGATAAGTCTAACTAATCTTCTCTCCTTGACTTCAAGTTGCAGTCTTTAGGCATTCCAATAATTCTGCACATTGTCAAAAAGGGGAAAATAAATTAATTTCTTTTGCAAAACTATACTGTTGTCACCCAACAGTAAAAACCCAACTTTCCTATAAGGGTTCTAATTAGAAGGGAAAATAAATGAATAAAAATTTTTGAAGACAAAACATAAAAGGCATCCTAATGCCAGTCCTTGTCCTAAATATTGGGAATAAGCTTAATAAAAGGTAAAAAGCAAAACAAAAGAAAACAAAAACACCAACCTCATAACAGGATGGAGTTCTTGTCTGCCTTTAGCAAGAGACAAACACTCTGCTGTGATTGTCAGCAGCTAACGCTTCCTGGGGGAGTCTCTCCTCTAAGCCATTATGTCTCTGCTACACTGACAGCACCATGTTTAATGTCATTGTGTTATGAAAACTGATCACTGATGAGAACTGCCTGCAGGGCTTCCTCCTTTCGTACCTTATTTCATTTCTTGTTGCCAAAAATAAAAATAAGAAATAAAAAAATAAAAGTAATAATTAAAAAAAACCCTCCTTCCTCACATCTTCATTTCCATCACATTCAAGTACAATAGAAAATAGGAATGTGTACATAACAAGGTGCAGGTTGTACACAGCTCAAGATATTAAAAAAAATAATAAAAATAGCACTCACATGTCCAGGTATAATTAATAATGCATAAAGCACCACATACAGGTGAAATATGGAATTATTACAGTTATACCATGTCCCAAATGTTACATGTGACTGTGCTGCTTGCTTTAGCAATTTCCATTAATATAACGGCCTTTGTAAATATATACGGCAAGACTGATCAGCATAAGGAAATTTCCATCATAGTACTCAAATCTTCAAACTGTTACATCACCAGTCTTTACAACTTACTCAGAACACAAATACTAACCTGTGTTTTCCCAAGCAGCCTGTAAGCCTGCTGAACCTTTGTATAATGATTGATATCAAAGTTCTTACATATCTTAGAGAGTGCTACATCCAATTGTTCCTATATAAAAGAGGGCAAAACAATGTTTTAAACACCAAGCTTAGTATATCAACTTAAACAAAAACAAATGAGGAAAATAAGTGCATTTATTTATGGCTTCAAAGTTCTTATCAATTAAGGGTACTGCAACATAGTTTGCTTTTGCAAAAAGCAACCACAGGATTCTTTACTTCCTACATACTTTTACTCATTCATCTGATCTTCTTGGTCATACCTGTCCCAGCTATTCAAGTCTTATTTGCTTACTGGCTTAGTATTGGCCTTACCCAGCAGCTTCCAGTTTGCTGATCTCAAAAACTTCCAGTGGAACTCATTTCTCATGTGGTTTATCCAAACCTATTATTGGCATGCTGCTTCTCATTAATTTTCACATCTTTTTAGGACCACATTCATAGCAGTAAACCACTGTGCATCTTTATCACACATGGAGCATATCTTTGCTCTAGTACTTAAATTACTGCATGTCTTTTATTGGATTGCTTTACCACTTAATGTTGACACAGTCAGCAAGCTGGGCTCATAAATTTGATACCATATTATAAAGCATTTATGTTCATTTCAGCACAAAAGGCTGCAGGAATAGCAAAGAGTATAACATTCCAAGGACCATATTTGAAAAAATATGCACATTCAGTAATTGCTAAAGAGAATGCATTAGAAATATTTAATGCTAAATACACTAATATGTATAGGTTAACTACTGATGTTTACTAAATCAACATATTCATTCTTACCTCTATTTGTTCCAAAGTATCTTGCAGTTTTGAATTCAACTCGCTATCAATGAAAGGAAAAAAAATGTCTGAAATCAAACTACTGATCATACTAACAGCGGTGTATTCTTAACGCCAAAGACCTCAACTAAATCAATCATTATGGGTAATTACTCTGAAGCTGCAACAAACCACACATTTATAAAACAGCCAATTATTTCTTCTGTTTCATCAAAAACAAAAAAAGAAGTATTTCTAAACTAGAAACTGTAGACATACTGCTTATTTTCAATTCTGAAAGCACTTTAACCTCAGTGGCATAAAGCTGTATATTAGCTATTTTCATCACCAAAAATTCAGGTAAGTTGCCCGTCCAAAATCATCTTACTGAAGGTTAATTAATTCCAGGTTAAAAACTTCCTTATTAAAATGTATCCATCTGTAGCAGTCAAAACTCAGCCTTAGCCAAAACTTTAACTGACAACATACTACAAGAGTTAGAAAACAATGACACAGACCAGGCAGAGGTTATATCATGTTAGTAGTGATTTGTTAGCAGTGGTATGGGGGAACAGCACCACTGAGGGTCTTTATACTTTCATAAATCCCTTAACATTACCTTTCTAAGAAGCAAATTAAGTTTAAATCAAAACTGCTTTAGAGACTGAGAAATAATCATCACTGCTTTGTATCACTGACAAATATCCAGAAAGTGAGATCAGCACGTCACCCCACCTTATACAACTGTAGTGTTTGAAAGTGCTGGCAGCTTTCTGGCATTCCAAACATAGTTGAATAGCTCCTGGATAGTCCTCTTCCTTGGGATAAAATAAAACAGAAAGCTAATTTGGCTTTGGAAGAAAACACCACAACACTCATTCTTCCTTAGAAGCTAATGAATAAACGTAATGACCAAAATATTTCACCACTTACACTTGTATAGTATGAAGTTACAGCAAACTATTGAGGGTCTGCTGTAAAAATTAATGTGCAAACCATTCAGAATTTTAAGCAGGCAACATTGGGTGTGAGCAACATTTAAAAAGACTGCACATATTGTGTTCTTATGCAAATGCTTGTTTACCTACAGATTCAAAGAAAATGTATCAGAAAGCTCTTATTAAAAAACAGCTTTCTCATTTAATTTTCAAACATTTGTTAATACAACACAATCCATTTATGAGCAGGGGAAGAGGTAAATTCAAGCAGGCTGCAAAACCAACAGAGACACATGAGAGACACATCAGTATTATGCAAAACAAATATTTTCTATTTAGATTGATACATTCAATAACTAATGAAAATGAATTGTAGACAACTAGTTCGCAACAGAAGACCCCAAGACGAAAAAAAACCAAAACTTTGGGGGAAGAAAAAAAAGTTGCTCTAATTTATAAAAAGAACATTTATTCAAACCAGGAACCATATGATGATACAAAACAAAACTATATGCTCAAGACTGTACAACCCCAAGGTTCTGCCAACAGTGTCTTGGCTATAATTACTACTTTTGTATTTTATTAAGGGTCTTGGCCAGAATCTTGGAGGAAGGAAAATCCCCATTACTAAGAGCTTTCCTGTGCTTCTTTTTTTCCCCAGTTATATCCATTATAATACATGCTTCAGAGAGCTCAAATGAAAAGCTGTTACTGAATTTTCAGATTCAGTGATTGAACATCAAAAGCACAAGAGCAATTTATATTCAGCTACTACCATAGAGGAATTTCGGAAATGAAACCGCTTTAGCAGCAGCATTATAATACAAATCAGATTTACTATAAAAATATAATACAGATTTGCTATTTAAAAAAAAAAAAAAAGGGGGGGGGAGGGGGGGGGGGGAAGGAGGGGAAAAAAAAAAAAAAGGAATGCTGAGAAAAACCTACTTTATCCATTACATGATCTCTAAACAGCAAATCAGCTTAACATGATTGCTGCAATTACAGCTCTTTGCATTATTCTCCATTGTAAACCCAGGACTTTCTCCATTAAGTCTACCAGAGCTGTAAAGTTGCAAGTTCCATGCTTTCAAGTCAAAAAGCCTGCTTGCACTGTATATATTTCTAATATATCCCAGATGTTTCTCACCTTCCTCTGTCCAGTCTTTTTTAGTTGGAAATCCTACCTAGATGGTCCTCCCTGAATGGCTACTAGTAGCCTTTGCATATCCTCCAAGCTTTATCTTTCTCTTGGAAAAAAAGAATAATAATAAAATGGCTAATATGTGGAATACAGTACTTGTGATCAGAGAGTGAACACTGATCTAGAACTCCACTTAGCCAGAAAGTGTGCCTTCAGCAGTTAATACTTGAAAATCATAGGCAAAATTATGGTAACCTGTCATTAGGGTATTTGTGCAGATGCAACAGCCACTTTTCTACATCATGATAGCTCCTAGGAGCAGAGAACGACACCTGATCTTTTGTGCAATACAGTACAGCACAAAAATAAGAAGCTAATAAGTGTGCAGGGCTTGGTGAGCTAAAGATAATGTTGATGCAGCCTCAGGTGAATCAATGTATCTTGTTTGGTAAAGAGCAACAACGTGCATTACCCAAGATGGGATTTAAGAATCTTAGGACTAAAAATGAGTAAGGTTCTAAATCGAGTCACAAGGATTATCACAATGATGTTCCATTTGATCTGACATCAGCTATAAATATTCAGCAATCTACAAGTCAAAATTCGTACATGATATTATTAAAATATAGCCATCAATAAGCTTGTCAAGCTTTCATACAGTTTTAAAACCTAAAGACAAGATCTTATTTTCACCCTGCACATTGTCTCCTACATTTTAAGTAGTGTATACTAACACAAACACCTTATCAGAAGTATCTTTAGTGCCATAGCCTGTGTACTACAACTTTTTACATAACTTGCTATTAAAAAATTAAGCCACTAAATAAAAAGAATCACACTATTCCACCACAAAGGCCCATCATATCCTGTTCATAAGATGAAGGAAGAAGGGATAGTTAAGAGGACTAACAGAAGATGATTTAGAATAGCTTCAAGATACAGTAGTCTGGCAGAGACTTACCTCCAGCATCTCACTTAAACGCACATCTGTTCTTTGCTGAAAAGAAAAATAAAACACTAATAACTACAAGGAAATGAACAAAAATATTCTGCTATTAACTGGAAAAAAAATCTGTATATACCAGTGTTTTTATTGTCCTCAGAGACTTCAGTAGTCCAATAAGCAACTGTCTTTTTCTTTGATTTGCAAGAAGTCCCAAACTGGTTTGTGTGAAGCCTTCCTTTGCAATATTCAGGTGTCTGTGTAAATTAACAATGAACATGATAAATTTAATGATATATAAAGTAAGGCTTGTTTTAAGTAAATGCTACCACGTACATCACCGTAAGTGCTACAAAATATGTACAAAATAACAGCACTGTTAGGGAAATGCTGAAAATGCAATAATACCAACAAACTACTAAGAAAAAGTGTTATCCCTTCAGCAGAATCTCTTGGTGGATCAGCGGTGCATCTCTAAAAGTATCTGTTTAAACACAACCCCCACAAAAGCTGCAAGACATAAAGCAACTGGCATTTTTTTTAGTACTTTGAACTACTATTGCTAATTCCATTCAGCACATACACTGGAAATATCAATAATAAGCAGCCTCCTGGATTTACAAACATCTTCTTAAATCCCTTTTTCCCCTTTCAGTTTCCGCTATCAAGCAAGATACCTTCTTCCATCTGTACAAATAACAGCTGCTAACTGAAGGCCGTTCTGCAATGATGTAACACGTTCCAGTTCCTACAAAGAGACAAGGTGAAACAAACATGCAAGTTGTGCTACAAAACAGCAAAGACTAGCAACTAATACCTTTATCTATTTGACAGGACTAGAGGGAATGGCCTCAAGCTGCACCAGGAGAAGTTCAAGTTAGATATTTGGAAAAAATTCTTCTCCAAAGAATGGTGAGGCACTGGAATGGGCTGCCCAGGGAGGTGGTGGAGTCACCATCCCTAGAGATGTTCAAGAAACATTTAGATGTTGTACTGAGGAGCACGGATTAGTGGGAAATATTGGTTGTAGGTGTACAGTTGGACTGGATGATCTTGGAGGTCTTTTCCTAATCTTAGTTATTCCATGATTCTATCTTGAGATGCTATAATAACAATTTAATTTATATAGTAATTATTTCATCATGTTATATATGCTTAGAGCTTGAATGTAACATTAAACAAACATTAAAACAAATTATTTTAAATTGTGATTCTTTGAAGAAATAGACTTGAAATATACTATCATTGCAGTGAGAACTTCCACATTTATATACTTTACATTCGGCATAGGAAACTTTCATATAAAATGAATAGAATGCACCACTCCAAAGCAATCAGGGAAATATGTACATGAATTAATTTGCATTAAGATGCCAGAAGTCCAGTCTTCCTACCTTAAGATTCTGTAAAATTTTTCACCTGAACATAGTTGGAGAGGCACGAGGAAACAATGCAGCCAAAAGGTCCATGGAAAAGGAGCCTTCAGTTGAGTAATTAGGGCTGAACACCTTTTTCCCTTATCTCAGAGACACTGGTGTTTCCTAAAGTAAGCCTCTCCTTTTGAGACAGCAACAAAACTATTATATTTTGTGTCTGTGCCATGCTTCTCACACTCAACAGATGTGACTGCGAGACCTGCACATCCATGAGAAGAAGGGTGCAAATCATGACTTCTCCACCCTTTTTTTTTTGCACAGTTGAACCAGGGTGTCTATGGGACAGACAATTACACCTTTGCTTTATCTAACAACTCATTACTATCACTTGACAGGGAAATGGTGTTGCCATTACCAGGTACCCACGGCATCACATTATGAATCAGTGGGAAGGTGAGGGAGTCTCATAATGCCCACCAGAAATCTCTGGTAAGTCTACTGACAAGAATAACTGTGGAAACTTGGGACCACAGATAACACAGGATTATTAACTTAATCAGGTAAATATTGACTTGATCACATAAATATTTGAGAAATGTTTTTAAAGACGTTTATTGGTACAATGGATTTGTAATCATCCCTTTGCGCATCCCACATTTTGCTGATATAACAATTTAAACATTACACAGTAAAATGTAAGAAGCACATTCTCCACAATGCTGTTATGCTTAGGAGATGTCAAAACGAAGATGCTAAGGAGTAATAGCAATGGTTCAACAACATTATCAATCCCAAAAGTGTGCAACAAAACAAATATACCATAAAAGTTTGAACACTCAATCATTAAAGCCCTACCTAGGTTCCTTCTGCAGTAAAATCCCATCACACCCTTTTACCTAAATAATATTACCCTTACAATTTTTTTTATTTTTCCTCCAGCTATTGCAGAAGAGGTAAGATCCTTTCACTAGCTAATCCAGTCTCTTCTAACCCCGTACAATATATAAGCTGTACTGAAACAAGAACAGTATTCTAACAGTACCAAATTGAGTGGTTCGCTGTTAAAAAGTGGCTGTTGCCTTACCTGAACATATGCAGGTTGCTTTTCAAGAATCAAGTCTGCAACTTTCTTAGATACCTTAAAAACAAGAGTACTGCCATTGATAAACGATAGTCTCAATAAAGTAGCCACAGTAAAGTAATAGGAACAATTGGTCTCTACTTCTTAACATGCTAGAATAAAAAACAGAAATTATACAAAACACTACAGCTGTTTAAATTCTGTTTATGCTACTGATAGGAAAAAAACTGAATTAAAATTCTACCATGGAAATCTAAGAAAGCCATAAATACACTTTTGTTTCAGGCAGATATACTGTACTATATACTATACGGATATACTATTCAACAGCTTCAAGCACAAAATATTAATAATCTCTATTGCTCCATATTCTTCCCAGGGACCAATACTTCTAGAAACAAAAATGAAATAAAATCTGACTATCAGTCAGCCCCAAAAGAGTTGTGGGAAAAAGAGATTAGGAGGTTCTTCTGTTTTTAATATATACATATGCAGCAGAGATTATAAATTGGTTATACCAACACAGTGTGAGATTGGGATCTTCACAAAAAGCTATTTCTGTAACAAACTTAGAGTAGCTCCACCATGTCAGTTCCCATCCTTTGGAAGAACACCTGCATACAAATGGCTTCCAAAGGACATTGATACTATCAGCTGGCAATCTGGACAAGAGGACACTTTCCCCCTTCCACATTAAAATATGGTTAGAATCACCAAATGGTTCAACTCGGTTGCTCAATATATAAATATATATATATATATGGCTTAGTTTTGCAGAACAACAAAAGAACTCTTTGTGAGGTAGGACTACAGGAAGTCAGACACACAGCAAAAAAAAGCCTTCTAATTCAAATTATCTGTACCCAGATGCCTGTTCAAATACAAGTTGTCACAACACACATATTAAAGAGGAATGAAGTGGCTTGGTATCTTCTCAGTGGAATGGAAAAATTGTAATGAAAAGGAGAAACAGCAGAAAGTCTGTAGTCTATAGTAACCCCTAAAACAAAGACAGGACCAAGATAAGCAGTGCAAAAGTGTAATAGCGTGCAAGAAGTGGAAGATCAGAGTTCTACCACAAATAATTCACAGTCACTTGAATGTTTTGTGTTACAGAAAATCTATGATGTTTTTCAATATTTTACATTGCCAAAAATCCCTCAGAAAGAGGCAGTGCAACACTATTAAATGCTGTATGGGAAACTGCTGATCACAGTCTGAACCTCTGATTAACCGCCTGAGGCAAGCAATGAGACAGCTGTGAGAGAACAAGTGAAGGTAATTCAGCTGTGCTACAGAAAGGGGTGGAGCTTGGCTACACTTCTTCCAGATCTCATTTAAGGGCTGACCACGACTAAGGCAGGATTTTTTTCTCTGGACATCACTCCTTTGTGGAGTTTACTGCAAACCTTCAACATTGGTGAGTATATTCTTTTTATCCTTCTATCGTGATAATCTTTTGTACAAAACACCTGGTTTAAGTTCTGTTTACCTGTCAACTGTACAAATGCTATGCTACTTCTTCCAATATACTGCAAAACTGAACACCCTGAAGATAAGCTTTCTAAAGTAATCATTATACTGTTTGGTCCTTGTTACAGTACTTATCACCATGATTTACTTACATTATTTACCGTGACTACATGATTTATTGGTATGATTTTCCCTTATAAAAGAACACAACAACAATCAAACAAACAAAAAAGCTCATTATCTAGCAGATTTAAGAAATCAAAACACATTCAGTTACATTTCTGGCTACAGTATAAACAATACTTACAGCAGCTTGCTGTTGTTTTAATTTGTCTCTATGTTCTTCCAGTTCTTGAAGACTCAGTACAGGAGGAAGCCTCTGCACACAAACAACAAATAAAATTCACTGACAAATTAAAGTACACAAAATACACATGCAGCATTAACCAACCAATTTTGTTTAAGAAACTTTTTTACTGTTTCTGCAATCTAACTTGTATTCAAATCAAGAATAATTAAATCAGTTTTAAAGAATATAATATCGTAATTACCCTCTTAAGTCATACATACACGAGCCCCAAGTCATTGAAATGATTCGTGTCTGTTAATTCAGGCTGTTTGAAAAAAAGAAATGGATGTGTTTTTCCTCTAACTATATGGCCTTTTTCAAAGTAGCTTAAATTACAGTAAAGGTTAGCACAACAGGACTATCACTTTGAAAGAAGAAACTCCATACCAATAGTGTATGCTACAAGCTCTGTACAACTACAAGAAGATTTGGGGGCAAGGAGGGAAAACAAAACCAAAACCAAGCAGTTTTGCATGAAAGCAAATCACTGACAGAAGTTGACTTTTAACCCTTTTAGTTATATTATTGCATTTTCTTTTACGAAGACAACTCACCTCTAATTCATACTTCACAATATCAAAGGTATCATTGGAAAAATAAACTTCTTCAATGCTATTAATTATTTCTTGCTGAGCTTGAGGATCAGTTGGTTCTTCCCATGATTCTCTGAGCTCCTCCTTCATTAAACAAAAAAAGATTACTTCCATGATGTAACATCACATCCTAAAAGGAACAATGCTTACCAGAACAAGACTTTTTTTGAAAGTTACTAACACCCTCAGTACAAGAATAGCTTGTATTAATGGTTTCTGCTTAACACATTTCAGACTTTTTGCCAGCTAGTGGGGTAGTTTAAACAGACATGCACTATGGGATTTTTGACAGCTAACATTCAAGATATGTGTTCTTTTCCCTCCTGTCACAATCTCATGTGGAAGGTTTTCCCAAGAATCCAGCTGCATCCATCAGTCATGACAAACTGAGGACTAAGTCTAAACCTCTCACCCTCCCATTCTAGGGGAGGCTGTAAGAAAGAAAGGGACAGGCTCTTTAGCAGGGTCTGTGGTGACAGGATGAGGGGAAATGGCTTTAGACTAAAAGACGGGAGATTCCAATTGGATATAAGGAAGAAGTTTTTACAGTAAGGGTGGTGAGGCACTGACACAGGTTGCCCAGAGAGGTGGTGGATGCCCCATCCCTGGAGACAGTCAAGGTGAGGCTCGACAGGGCTCTGAGCAACCTGATTGATCTGTAGGTGTTCCTGCTCACTGCAAGGTTGTTGGACTAAATGGCCATTAAAGGTCCCTTCCAACTCAAACACTTTTGTGACACTGGATGCTTTAACTAATACTTGTCCTCTCCCAGTGGCTGTTCCTACTGAAGGATTGAAAAAACATTTATGAGAGACTCAAAAGGGGAAAAAATACAAAATTCAGGACAAAACACTGATCACATTGCTTGACAAGGGAATTTAATCCCAATTAAGTGATCCAGCAGACTGAAGTGTCCTATTAAGATCCAAACAGACAAGCTGTTAGAGTGGGACGAGATGACTGTACTTCCAACACCAAGAACTCAAGGGCTGATTTTACTGTCTAGAGGCAGCAGACTTGAGATTGATTTACTGAACAGTCACAACCATCCATACTTATTTTGCACATCACTCACTAACATCAATGTATACACATTACAAGAAAAAGTGCAGTTTGAATCTTAGAGGAAGGTGCTGCTTCTCTGCACAAGTAGAGTCAGGCACAGGGTGAGTAGCAAAGAGCTTCCTAATGCATCACAACTAGCCACTGCTTCTCTGAAGTCATTCTCACAGGGAAATAAAAAACAATAAAAATAAAAATATATTTTTCCCTTCTGGGCTTCCTAACAGATGTCAGCTTTTGCTGTACCAAGAGCCCCCTTACAAACCGCCTTAACATTTTACAGTACATAGAGTTTTATCTATAACAACTGAAATTAAAACTTATCCAAGACAGCCAGCAGGGTTGGCTTAATTTGTTCACTGATGCCCTGCAAATGGAATCACCTAATTTATCACCCGGGGATGTGGCTGCAAGTTCCAGAATGGTGGTTTGTTAAAAGGAAAAAGAAGTAAAAACAAAATCCAAGAACAAATTCAGAACAATTTAGATTTCCAGAGCACGGGCACTATGTCACACTAGTGATATGGTATGTCAATACTGTAGATAGATCAATGGTGACTGGCAGTTCCTCCCATAAATGAAGAAAGCTATTGGGGATGCATGTTCTTCTGGATTTAGAGCCACTTTATAATCAGTTGGGCAGGCTGTTATTAATACAAACATTTCAATGAAACTTAGCCAGTGACCCTTTTATCTTTGCAGAACACCGCATCTGTCATGACAAAAATAAAGCTGAGGTTTATGTGACTAGAAAAATCACCAAGATTCCTTTTTACCCTTTCTCAGAAAGGTCTTTTTTTCCTTAGTTTCTTCCCAAAACACTAACTAGGAAAACATTTCTTAAACAGATTTTTTCTTTATCTTGTTCACTCTTTCTGGAAGAGCAGTACAGAAATGACTCCCCAGGATAAGCTTAAACTCCCATATCCATTACAGTGTTTGCCAGCAGACATTAGGCTGTGATAAATTGCTGAATCCAGTCCATCATGCTCCACTAGTTTCAAACAACTGAAGGCTCGAGGCCAGACCTTTCTCTTGCCACTGAAGGAAGCAAACATCCTCGGCTAGTTTGTTTGCTGATATTAATTTCTCCTCATCCCTTCAACCAGACACAGAAAAAAGTTTCCAATCTACATACGAAGTCCACAGTTTCAGGGGCCTCAGGGCAAGACAGATTTTGCACTGTGGAACAAGTGTTTGCACACTGTGCAGAGGCACAGAGAGAAGCTCAGTTAAATCCCTCAAGGCAGTTTTCTACCTCAAAACATTTTTGTTTTTTAATTATTGCTATTGAAATATCTGTCTTCAAAAATAATTTTAAAAAAATCAACAGTACAGAATTCTTTAATAATTCTTTAATAATAAGCTACAGAATTCTTTAATAATAAGTCTGGTGTGCATTCAGAAGTTCCAAGGAGTTATCTGAATAGAAAAAATATATACATACATACATATGTATACATATATGTGTACTTAGAGAGAAAAAAAAAGAATTGGAATGGCTGGAACCCTGCCATGATAATCACACAGAGAACTTCACTGCTAAACTGAATCACATACACTGGAGACCAGAAAGAGCAGCACATCAGCACGGTGATCCCGAGTACTGCAGTCCAGCTGCCCAGATTAACGCTCACATCCAGCAGTGGGAGCTCTCCAAACAGCCAGCTAAGATACTATCACAATAGCTACTCATTTTTCTTTGCTCAGGGATACACTTTACCCACTTAAAACACCCATCATTTTTGGTGACTTGAAAATAGGATTTATTATTTCCTTTTTTTTTTTTTTTTTTGGCCAGTACTTTGGACCATGCTTTCACAGAATAACAGCTTGACCTGTCAAACATTTCTGTGGAGGGCATTAATACCACCTTCTGACTCACACAATGCCACCAACATACAACCGGGAAAGGGTATGGAAACAAAGGACTGTCTGTCTGGCACCTTGCAACTCTGAAAAAGCCACTGCTTCTTCCAAGAAAATGGTGTTTATATCCACAAACTTCTCACAGTGTTTTGCCTTCCTGGTCTATGGAAACCAATGTTTATGGGTCTGGGAAGACACAACAATTATTTGACCTGTATTTTAGAAGAGTCATTTTGTTGCCAGCTCATCTGAATGGCAGTTCAGGAAGTTTTAGATCACTTACGTAGCTATTTCCCTGGGTCACACTCCCACTCTTTCTACACTGCCTGCAACATGAAAAACATTGCTAACAAAGCCTTGCTGGTACAGATGAAGCAAACACCTTCTGCATTCTTGTCACAATCAATCAAAAGACCTGGGAAGCAGACACAGAGAAATGTTTGTGATCAGGAGTGTTAATAGATAGCATTTAGACAAAGGAAAAAATCTAAAAAGCTTCTAACCTAGTTAGAAGCTGAAGGTGAGCGATAGCTGACGCACCCCTACCAAGAGAGCCAGGGGCCAAATCTGTTTAGTACTCATTTGGACACAGCCTCCCTACTTTCCTCACAAGCAAAAGAACAGTGCTGAACACGTTGTCAATTTATATCCCTCCATTCTGAACTGAGACAACACAGAATCACAGAATGACCCGGGTTGGAAGGGACCTCAAGGATCATGTAGTTCCAACCCCCCTGCCTGGCAGGGCCACCAAACATACACATTTACTAGATCAGGTTGCCCAGGGCCCCGTCCAACCTGGCCTTGAACACCTCCAAGGACAGGGCATCCACAGTCTCCCTGGGCAGCCTGTTCCAGGGCCTAACCACTCTCCTAGTGAAGAACTTCCCCCTAACATCCAACCTAAATCTTCCCTCTTTCAACTTAAAATCATTTCCCCGTGTCCTGCTATTGTCAGCAATGCATTAAGAGAAAAGCTCTTCCCAAACTCCAGGACAAGCCCAACAGTGAGCACACTGCAGCATCACACCACCATCAAACAGACAATATGTAAAAGTTATTTTTATACATATAAACGGAAACCCACAATAGATGGTCTATAACCATATCATTACAGGAAAAGCACTAAAAATAAACTTCCAGTGTTGTTTACAACCATAAGACAAAGTCAGCTACTTTTTATATATACTGCATATCAGCTGATTATTGTCAATATAGAAATTATTATAGGAATTCAAAGTCACCTCATTATTAGTACACTTAAATTCAAAGTGTACTAAATACCTCTCAACACCCTATAACAGAATCTACAAAATAAATCAGTTAGTAGCTTGGAGAAGAACAAAATGAGAACAGCAGAAGGGTTCAAAATTCAGTAGTGCAGTTCTGTATCATCCTTAACACACACCATTTTCAGCAAACAAAAGAATAAGCACAGTTCCTCTGAGCAATCAGGGCATGGATGAAGTAAGGCACCTCAACCAAACAAAATGTGATGTACCTCCTTTCTCTTCTAGAAAATTTGCCTTTCAGTTCATATTTGCCTGATCTACAGATTGTTTCACTGACTTAAACTATTTTAGATGTATTGCTCTGTGTGACAAGTTGGCAGTGTGATTCTGTTTGCCAAGAGAAACTTGAACAAGTTAGCTGATGATTCATCTTCATACGGTGCAAGCAGACTGAAATTCTTTCTGCATAGCTGCAGAACCCATTGGGAGTAACGGTGAACGTGATCTCATGCACTCAGGGGTCTTCAAGAAAAGATCCAGGTAGCAAATCATTTCATTGGATAGGAAAAGAAGAAAAAACAAACAAACAAACAAAAACCCACCATACACAACCCACAAAACAGAAGAGTACACTCAGCACTTGCACATGCTGAAAAGGAAGCAACTTTGGTATGTTAAGGCCAGAAAGAATTTTGCTGGGTTTCCCCTGAGGGAATGCTACATCAGTGTACCCCTTTGCCTCTGTATTTTCCGTTTAACCTTCATATGAGCTGCATCTGTGCTTCCTTTTACTCTGAATTTATTTTTGTCTTCAATTCCCTTTACCAAACTTCTCGACTGCTATAAAACAGTTACGGAGAAGGATTAGCTTACATCCAGCAAAGCTGCTTTATCCGGTAGTTATTATGCAATTCTGATTTGTGACATCAGTATGTTGCTATGGCATCAACACAATTTCAGTTCAGAAGACATACCTATATCCAAGGGCTCAATGACTTTCAACTTCTGAAGCCTAATCTCCTTGATGGTTACTCACACAACAAACAGAAACACCACCACCTGCTTTCAAGAAATGGTTATCAGAATCTATGCCCACAGTGTAGACAACATCTTACAGTGTCTTATCTGATGTCTTGTTATTTGAAAAGTAAAATCATACAACGAAGGTTGTAGCAAAGTGAAGGAGACACAGCAACGTAAATCCTTCCTCTCAAAAGGCAAAGCCCGGAACAGAAGCTGACAAATGTCTTAGGACCAAAACCAGAAGTTAAACTGATCAAAACTCAGTACTTTCACTCAACATTCAGCTGAACTCATGTTTGCCTTTTATCAGAAAAACAAGGTCCTGGGAAGGTGTTTCACTGAATACAGCTTTCTGAGAAAGTTAACTTAAATCTCTCTGAATACTCAGAATCTTTATATTCAGAAAAAAATATTCTGAGTATGGTAGTTACTTTTCACCTAAACCATTTTGGAAGGAGAAAAAAAAGTAACAAGCCTAAAAAATATAGAAGCTTTACACTATGGGACAATACTCTAATTTTAACAGCTTTTAAAGTGCTCCAAGTTCTAATGTTGATGCAACCTTGTCTTTTCAGGCATAAAATCCCCAATTTTCACAAGATTCTGTTTGCAAAACAGTTGAAGATAGTATTCTCACGTCACAAAGGGCTGACAGCATGTAACTGACAGAAATCTGACAGAAATTAAGTGTTTTCCCATTGTTATGAATACAAAGTTCAGGCTTACCAGACACACAACATCAAACCATCACAGAAAAGAAACCCAGCCAAGATACCCTACATCTATTTTTACCTGCAAAATCAACTTGGCTAAAAAAAACAGTCTGAAACGTGATGCTCAGTGGTTGGCAGGAATCTGGAGTTTTGCTATCTGAGCCACAGCGATGAGGCAGTTCTTTCAACATCACTGCAATTGAATACCTCAAGTCTCTGAAATCAATACATTGACCACTGTTTAACAGAACATTATGTACCAATTTAGAGATAGTTATTAGATTTTTAAACATATATGATATTGATTTTCTGGTCTGCCTCAGCACAAGCATCACGTTACAAAGTACCTACAGAGAAACAGAGAAACATGGGATTTTAATGCTAAAATAAGACATCAGCTGAGTAAAGTCCAAATTAGAGGAAAACAATAAGCATCATCCATAGCAAGTCTTGTGAACCGTCTGCAAGATTTTGCACTTGGGCTGGAAGAACCCCAGGCACCTGTACAGGCTGGGAGGAGTGGTCCTTTGGCAGAGAAGGACCTGGGGGTCCTGATGGACAAAAGACTCAACATGAGCCAGCAGTGCGCTCTGGCAGCCCGGAAAGCAAATACGATCCTGGGCTCCATCAGGAGAGGGGTGGTCAGCAGGGATAGGGAGGTGATCGTCCCTCTCTACTCTGCTCTTGTGAGGCCCCATCTGGAGTACTGTGTCCAGGTGTGGAGCCCTCAGTACAAGAAAGACATAGAGATTTTGGAAAGGGTCCAGAGGAGGGCCACGAAGATGATCAGGGGGCTGGAGCACCTCCCCTATGAGGACAGGCTGAGGGAGTTGGGTTTGTTCAGCCTGGAGAAGAAAAGGTTGTGGGGCGACCTCATTGCAGCCTTTCAATATCTGAAGGGAACTTACACCCAGGAGGGGAGTAAACTCTTCGAAAGGGCTGATAATAGCAAGACACGGGGAAATGGTTTTAAGTTAAAAGAGGGAAGATTTACGTTGGATGTTAGGGGGAAGTTCTTCACTAGGAGAGTGGTTAGGCCCTGGAACAGGCTGCCCAGGGAGGTTGTGGATGCCCCGTCCTTGGAGGTGTTCAAGACCAGGTTGGACGGGGCCCTGGGCAACCTGATCTAGTAAATGTGTATGTTTGGTGGCCCTGCCAGGCAGGGGGTTGGAACTACATGATCCTTGAGGTCCCTTCCAACCCGGGTCACTCTGTGATTCTGTGTGATTCTGTGTCTGCTCAGATCAACAGGGTATAAGGAGTGGCCAAACATTACAGCAATTGCCCCCATGCACAGATTGTTCAGTATGATGCAGGATAACAGAGAGCGAATATCTTTTAAGCAGCGAGACAAATAAAAACAAAGTCATTATTACCACAAAGTTCTAACAAATACAGTAGCATCTAAAGTTAATGATGTCTACTGAAGATGAAAATGACAACATTCTGAAACAAACTTAAAGGCAGCAAACCCACAAAGAGACTGAAAATCAAGATTAGAACTGAGAGTGACAACTCCAGAGTTCCAAGAAAGAAATGTTAAAGCACCTTCATTTTGCTTTGGTGCACTGTTCAACTTTGCAATTTCAATTCTTTCATACAATATTTCAAAATATATTCAGGATCAAAAAAAAAAGCTGTCTAAAAGAACAGTAGCAAAGCAGATGCTGGGACCAAATAAAAAGATAAATAAATATAAAAACCAAACCAACGCCAAACCAAACCAATATCATTTAAATATAAAATGAAAAATGAAAACCGAGGTGGGTGGGATCACGTATCATACCTTAGTAGGAAACCGGAGGTTTTCAATAGGACTGAGGTCATGAACACTCTCCTGAGGACTTCTCAGACCCTTTAAAAGAAATTTCATCATCAATTAATGTTGATTACGTATCTGGTGATCAAATTGCACATCTCTTGCCTGCTGATGATGATCATAAATCTGGAAGTCCTTTAATAAACTGCAAAAGGCTTATTCTATAAAACCTTAAACAGGACCAGTGGTATATAAATGTAATTTGTTCCCCCAACTTAATGATTTAATGGAATCAAATAATCAAATTCAAAGTAAGTGCTACTTACTGTGTGGCATAATTATATTGTTTTTGTATGATTGAATACTTCTCAATTTACCATGTAAAACTATTAGGACACATTTTACATGCATACAACTAAACTGAAAAAGATGCACAATCCACATTAGCTCTGTTAAATAAATACTACCCTTTCAAATCCCCAGGCAGTTCACGCGAGCCCTGAGATTCATGCAGGCTTCCCTATATCCTCCCCATGTGACACTAAGCACATTGTTCATAAGCCCCCTTCACACCCAGAGTACTATTGCTTACTTTGAAAGCAAAGGAGCTATAACATTACTACATAAGCCTACAGTGAGAAAAGATTTTCTTTACTCACCGAAACTGACAGTGTGCTTTACAAGTTCATCACCTTAATGGTAGCTACCACACTTCACAGTTTCATCCTCCTAGTGTGCAAAACTTTCTCATTCTGGTTTTGAGTTTCAGATTTTCTTGGGCTTCATTTGACAACATCCACCCTTTCCAGTTACCACCAGCAAGGGCAGCTGATCACCAACGAGCTGAAGCTCAAGGCAGGTAGCAGACAGCACAAAGCACCTGTTGCTTCTCATACTTCACCCAAAACACCCCAAAATTGGCAGGAAAGGCTGCTCATCTCCACCACCAGTTAAAACCTGCCCTTACTGAACGCTGCACAGGATTTAACCCTTTCCCAAAGGCTGAGAATTGCCGAAGCTGTACCATTTTCAGACCACAGCATCCCCGTGCTGGGCAGGCTTCCCATAACTCCTCCTATGGACCAAGCACTGCCCCCTGTACTGAACGCAGACAAGACAGGACCTGGACGTAGAAAAGGGCTCTAAATGGCTCCTGAATAAAAACAACCAAACCAAACCAAACCCTCAGGGCAGAGCTCTGCCAGGTTAGGCTGAGATGAGCAGCGTCACGGTGAGTTCCCCCCGCAGGGACAAGGCCCCACATCGAGAGCCCCCCAGCCCTCTCCTCCCTCCCTACGACTGACACACAAAGGCCCGGCGCCCCCAAAATCACGCTTCGAGAAGGGGACAGCACGGCTCGTACCAGCGCAGCGCTCCGCCGCGCCCGGCCCGCATCGCTCACCTGCCGGGTCATCAGCGACTTGATCTTCTGCATGGCGGCCCCGAGGCGCCCCGCAGCCCCCACGACAGCTCTACGACCGGGGCCGGCACGGGGAAGCCATGTTGGACGCCACCTGACCGCGCCCGCCCGCCCGAGGATGCCTGGGAGCCGTAGTCCTGGGGTGGCACGGAGCCCTCAAACTACAAACCCCGTCAGGCTGATGGAGGAGGAAGGAGGGACACAGCGAGCGGGGCGGGAGGAGGAGGTTCATCCCACAGACAGCGGATGGGCCGGGACATGAGGGTGGTGCTTAAGGGTGTCGGTAAAGCAAGTTACAGAGAGCGTCTCCTGTCAGCTCCTCGTCACACCGTGTCCTGCCTGGGGTTGGAACATGGAGTATTTATGCTTCTATATCAGTTGGTAGAAGGCAAAATGAGAGTGCAGTTCTGCATGGACAGAATGGTCTTGCATCAGTACTTGGCTGAGACACAGAGATGTGGTGCCCCAGCCCTGGAGGCGCTCCAAGACCCTGGGCAGCCTGAGCTGATGGGGGGAAATGTCAGTGTATTAATGACACCAAGAACATATCCTGGGAATAAAGGGATAGACTGACTTGTAATATGTGTCTGTGCTAATCAACTGTTTTTCTAGTGTTTGGGTTTTTTTATTATTTATTATTTTTTTTCACCCACATCAGATGATAGGACACCAGCACTGACCATCCCAGTGAGAAGGTTCCCATTCATTTGTTAGAAATTAATTGACAAATATAACATGATAAAACTGAGTAGGCAGTCATTTCTAACGCATTTCATAAGAGCTTACCATTCAATACGTGTAGACTGCGGTGACGTGGATTAAACGGGTTACAAAGAACAGCCCTGGGGAAGGCAGGGCAGGGGGCACCCAGAGCACCTCTTCATCTACAGTCTTGTGTCATACAGTGATGCTATTTCTTCTGCAACTGCTGAAATAACACTCGTATTCCTTACATTTGATCAGACAGGGCTGCCAAAAATTCTGGAAGGATCTGGGCGTTTTTACCTCCCTTTAACTGAAGCAGAAATCATTCATTCATTCCTAATGGCAGTGGCATAGCACTCTGCAGGACCCCAAGCACCAGCACAGGCATAAAGTGAGGGGGATCAGTTCCCTGCTGCCATCTGTCCTACACAAGGCAGGAGTTTGTTCATCCATAACAGCACAAGTGCAGTGTAACAAAAACTTAACGCGTGTCTTTCTATGGATAAACCATCTCTGTTGATGCAAATATTTGCCGTTGCAAACTGTTAGTGCACATGCAACTTGCAGGAGGGCTGCCTGGTGTGCTGCTGATTAGGTTTGTACAGTGAGTGGCAGCCTTGGACAAAATCCAAATCATACATTAATATTAATATTAAACCCATATAAGTTCACTCCGAATAAACAGTAATCAGCAGCTAACTCAACAGCTCTGGGGGGCTGTGCACGCTGCTGCAGGACTCTTTGTTAGACGATTTCTGATGGGCACTTCACAAGTTGCTCAGAGGAGGGGAATGAAATTGTCTCCCTGATGCACGTAATATTAAGGAAGAAAGTGATAATAATTTAGTCACAGCTTTGTATTTTTTCTGATATTTTGCATTAAAAAAATAGGAGGAAAGAAGAGACTGTCACTGACATACTAATTTACCAAATGTTACAGGTTAATTTGGAGTGAGCAGAACCATCTGGAAGTACAGTATTTTTTATAAACCAGTGTAACTGAAGGATGTTAATGTCTATATAACCTGCGTGTTGGGTGTGTTCACTTATTTTTTATAATTCAAGGTACTTTCCATTATTCTGCACCTCATTTATTACGTTCTCTGTCATATTTACTGCTCCTGCTGGGGAAGGGTTATGTTGAAGTTAGAGGCAATGAAGATGGGTGCTCATCTAACAGGTGCTCCACTCCCTTTGTTCTGTGTATACACATATTCAAATCAGACAGGGCTGGGGACAGGATAAGGCCTGTTAACTCATTGCTGATTTTCCTAGCAAATAAACCAGCAGGTGCTGGTCCTGGCTCCGACTTAGCACTGAGAAGAAGGTGGTGTTTGTATGGGACAGGATGCTTTCATGGAGCCCTCTAGCCAGCTTATTTTGTGACTTAAAGTGCCAAATATATTTTCTGCTTCTAGGTAAGAAACTGCATGTGTTATATTTGATTGTCATTGTGGAAATTTGACTTGCTTTTGTACTCCTAAGCTTCAAGATATTTCTCTTACATTGTCAGATATTTTATTTTAAGAAAGAAACCTGTAAGTTTTAATCAAATAGTGGTGTCCCTTTTCATGGATGGAACTGAAAGTTTTAGAAACTGACAGAAATCCATGCTGCACATAATCTGCAAATAAAGCACTGGCATTATTACTTACCTTGATTTTCCTCTTTTTTTAAGCAATAGTAAAGAAATAAGAAGTAAGACTTGACAGATTCTGAGCCAAAGTTTGTGTAGATGTTACACATCTCTTTAAAAATGCATTGTGTTAAGGCAGTGTTGAGAGGTCGTTTTTCAGTTCACTATGATGCATTGTATTTAACACCTGAAATTTAGATATATTTCGATGTGCTTTGTATTAAAACTGAATTAATCCTTCATTCAACTGAAGAATATCTTACATTAACAGTAGATTTGTTCAGCATTTGGTTGTAGATTTCATAAGCATACGATTGTTATCTGTACACTTGATAAAAAGCAGATGTTCTGTGCTTTTTTACAGGAATATTCTGTGATCAAAGGTTAGCTAAAGCTGTATTTCTACTAAGTCTTATAATTTGTTTTTTATGTACTGAATTGTTTTCAAAGATATTAGCAGAGGGAACATGTGATATTGCAAATATGCTACATACTTTTCTGACAGTTTTTCTTTTATCTTTTTCACAAATGTCCTATACAGCAGTGTACTTTGTCAACAGCTTTGGCTTCTGAGCCGTAGCAGTTTTTAATGAAGATTATCAGACTTTAAAAATGAAATACCTGTCTGATAAGAACATGATGAATATTCAGTTCTTTGTGTCCATTACAACACTGCTGAACATTTCTGATTAAGATTCTACAAGAGATACTGTATGCAGTATGCACATGCACACAGAATGCTTTGGAGGCCATCCTTGTTCACCAGACAATTGGGGCTTACAGTCTTGCTCAGATAGAAACCTTTCCTAGTGTGAGAAATGCATATCTTGCACCTTTTATCATGACAAAAATCAGGTGTTTGGAGCATGACACAAAGAACACCTTCTTCCAGTGACATCGTACACAAGTTCACGAGTTTTGGAGTGCTAAAGAGCTAAATGATCACTCAAATAAAATGTAACTGAGGGTCTGATTTCACTTGGACAAGGAGATGTGCATGTTAAATTAAGGGAATGATAAAACCTCAGTAAGAAGGTTTCAGTTTACGCAGTAAACTCAGAAGTTATGTCATAGTTTTTATTTAAGCTAAAGCTGCAGCCCTTGTTTTATGTCAACAGTGAGCCTGTTGTGCTTGCTCATACTGGTGGCAGCAAAGTGTGGTGAAAGAAAACACAGATCACTGAGCTCTAAGTGGAGGTCATTTCTGTGCAGCCTCTTGGCTTATGGGCACTATAAAAAACAGTTTTTGGAATTCTGTTCTCTTTGAAAAATATCTGTTCTATTTAGAAAGCTATAGGGATAAGTTTGACTTATATGGAATTTGTGCCCGATGAGAAAGAAGTCCATTTTGGCACATTGATTTCTTATAACCGTAAGATAAGTCTAATATTCCAGACCACGGAAGATTTGATTCCCATTAAAGCAGCAGTCACCCAGCACTGCTGCCCTGAGCCCTTTGTCACAGTGCCTCAGTGAGAAGAAATTAAGATATTCAGCCACCAGTTTCTTTTTCTTCTTCTGTGATGGTGACAGCATTTGTTCTGATAGCCGCTGTTATCCTTCTGCTCACTAAACCTGCTTGGATTTTGCTCCTTTTCTGCACAGATCTGTAAGAAATACCAATTGTTACACGTATTTTGCAACTAGCACTGCAGCTGTTACTGGTTTCTTGTCCTACAACATGATCACTTACCAACAGCTGGAGAAACCCCAAAACTGAGCACTGTCATGTGTAAGAAATGAGGAATGATATGGCCAGATCTTTTAATTGATCATTTACAGATTTCCCAGTATTTGTAGAGATTTCTTTTACTTCATTCAAGGAAGTTTTAAAATTTGAATGTTTTAGGTAGCTTATATGAAATTTGCTTTCACTATTAAACGTTTTGAGAAGGGCTTTATTGAGGAATTATTCTCTCAAGTGGAAAGTAGCAGTTTAAGTTTGATAAGTGTTGTAAGGTCTGCAGGGAGGGAACTCACCTTTGTTAAATGTTACAATGACCAACAAAACTCATCTCCCAGTAGCAAGAGTCAGCTTGGAAATAGGGGAGGAGGTTTCCATTTGATGCGCTTCAAATGCTTCAGGTTTTTTATCTGAAAAAGTTAATCATGCGCCTACCATGCTCCTTTGCATCCTCCAGTTAAGTATCTCTGTATTTTTTCTACCCTTTTCCTCCTTTTTTTTCCTGTTCTTCTCCCATCTCAGATGACTCCCTGCTGTTCTCCCCACACCAGTGTCCATGCAACCTGAAGTCCTCTGCCTGCTTCTTCTTCAGTCCCCAAGAAGTTGGGTATTTCTGACAGGAGGTTAAATGTCTTTGCACACATCGCCTCTATAGCATTCAACCATGGGACTGCACCAAGCTGCTTCCCTTTTTAGTTCCTCACCCTCAGCAATGTTGCAAGCCATCCCAGTTGACTAGTGTTGTTCAGCTGTATGAAGAGCAAGGCAGAATTACTCCTATTTTTGGAGTTTGTCATTTTCATTGACTATAAACTTCACTGAACAAACAGAAAATGACCAGAGATTCCTTAGCAAACTTGTGTAATGTTCTATATTTCTGCCTAAGGATGACAGAAGGAAAAACAGTTCTAAAGGATGGGAAGGCCAGACTAGCTGAAGGGGGCCATTTTGCACCCTGAAGGTGCAGGATTCCTGGAGGACAGAATTCATCGTGGGATCTTGGTTTTGTACATATCAACATAAAAAAGTTTAAGTTGTAACTCTGAGAGTTTTTTCTCTGTGAGAGTTCCTCATTTGAGTTTTCCAATGTTCCCATTTGTGTTTTGGGTGTGTTTGTTTGTTCCTTCAATTTTATGCAGGTATTTGTTCTGCCTTGAAGCTGACAGTACCATCTCATACTATCCATGGTATCGAGGGGCAACCACTCCAGCTCAATGTTGACTACAATTTCAATACTACAGCTTGTGAAATCCAGATAATTTGGCTGTTTGAGAAGCCTCGGAGTAATCCAAAATACCTGCTTGGCTCTGTAAACCAGACAGTAGTACCAGACTTGGAATATCAGCACAAGTTCACCCTCATACCACCTAGTGCATCTTTGATGATCAATCCATTACGTCTCAGTGATGAGGGCAATTATATTGTAAAAGTCAATGTCCGTGGGAATGGAACTAAAGCTGCCAGTGAAAAAATTCATGTAGCTGTTGATGGTAAGTTACTAAAATGCAGCATCTTCAGTTTGAAAATAAAATTTCCATAGCTCTGAAGTAATGTTTGTTGGGATCCAATTGCAGTAGTACACTATTTAATCCAGCCATGCACAAATAAGTGCCAACAATTGAGTTACGATATTTTCTGCTGCTAGAGGGAATGCTACAGTATGGCATCTTTAAACAAATTTAAGACATTAACTAATATTTCTTGATCTTAAAGAAAACACTTAAGGAGTTTCAAAACCATTAATTAATATGATAAATATAGGAAATAATGTTTTGTAAGGCTTTGCTATGTTATCAGACAGGATAGAGTTGGAACCAGAGTTGGAAGCAGTGATATACCCAATTTCAGCCTGTGTCATATAACCAGTAAGATAAACTCTCTAGCTTTAGTTAAGTACTGGGAAAATTCTTACCAGATGAGAATACAGCCTTCTTTTATTTTTATTCTTTAACCATATTTAATAGACACACTTTGAAATCTGAATACTTTCCAGAGAGGAGGATAGCTGCTATTTGTACCATTTTGGCAATGAAGACTGGAATGTACTGGTAGTCACTTTTATAACTCTTCATATCTCTTTGTTTTATAGTTCCTGTCACACAGCCTGTTGTGCACACTGAGCCATCTTCGGGAGTAGTGGAGTATGTGGGGAATATTACATTAAAATGTACCGTGGGAAAAGGCACAAGAGTAGTTTACCAGTGGATGAAAAATGGGAAGCCTCTCCATGCTGGCCCTAATTATACCTTTTCATCAAACAATGCTACACTTCTGATTGTTCCTGTTGCAAAGGAAGACATTGGGAACTACAGCTGTTTGGTATCCAACCCCATCAGTGCAATGGAAAGTGAGAGAATTGCACCAACAATATATTGTGAGTATATGAAATATTCATAATTGTCTTTGTGAAATGATCTCGCTGAAAAGAATGCCTCTAACTAAGGAAAAGAGACAAAACACAGTTGAGTTAACGTTATTTGTGAGCTTGCATTCAAAATAAGTTTGTTGCAGCTATAACTTCTGATAGTGTAATAAAAAGCCTTTCAGTGTTAAGTAGTTGTGAAGATCAGTCTGAACTGCAGAGTCCACATATGAACTTCAGGTGTTCCACTGTGGGCATCTTCGAATCTGGAGGAGGTGTATGTCAGAGGAAAGCAATCGGAATTATACACAGAAAAATGCTGATTAAAATGGAGACAGAGAAAGGTATCCAGAAGCTGAGTGCGGGAAGCACCAGGCTGGCAGGATGCTACTCATGGTATTCCTCAAGGTCAGTTTGAGTCCAATCCTGTCCACTACTTTCATTACTGATATCAATGTAAAGACTGGGAGCATGTCAGTGAAGTTCATCTGTGACAATAAACTGAGAAGACTAAACAACAGAGTCATAGAATCAGTATGAAATCCATTAAAAACTAAAAGGGCACGGACTTGGAGAATAAAAATCATTAACTTCTGCTGACGCAGATTTGGATGGCAATGACTGAGGCAGTGTATCTGCCTGATTGAGCTCATTGCGAGACATCTAACAGGCAGTGTCATTCAGACATAAAAGAGATGAGATCACAAGTAGAATATTGTATACAGCACCTGGCCAACCCAGAGGAATGATCTTGAACTGTACAGAAACAAAACAAAATGGAATGGGGATCCTATTCATGAGAACAGTCCAGGAGAACTCAGTTTGGTTGCAGAAAATAGATTCTGGAAGGAATGTTTGCTTTTCACATAAAGCAGGAAGCATGAGGGAGCAAGATTTATGTAAAGATTTATGTTGACCGAAGAGTAAACTATAAGACAACCATATATTTTGACTGGAAATGAGATGTTTAACAGCTGTTGAAGAAACGAGGTTTTGCAAGTGCTGTGCACATTACTGTTGCCAAAGGTTGACAACTGTATGAATGGGATTCTGTGCTGTGATTGGTTATTGTAGCAAAAGGCTGAATTTAGAGGTACCAAATGTCCCTTCCAGTCCTGTGCTCCCAAGGATTAATTCATGGCATTTTAAAAGATCATATGCTAGACCTTACAAAGTTCAGAGACAATTAGGTTTTGGTTTGTGCCCATCCTCTATCTAGTCTGAAACTTTCTGTTTCAGATAATAAGGGATTTGTGTGCCTCAAACCCTTTTTTCAGCTATATTGGCTTAGTAGAAGAAATTAAGTCTCTCTGCAAATACACCTTCTTGCTCAATACACCTGATCTCTGTGAAAAGTAGATTTTCAACAAACTAATTTAGACTAGAGGTGTGAGGATGAGCAAAAGCACCTGAGGAACTTAATGAAAATGTGAACTCAGTTCATGAGTGTAGACTGAGTTAGAGGGCACAAAAGGTTTGGCTTAATCAATGTTCAGCAAATCTTAGAAAATGCACTCTCATTTTTATCTTACCCCTCCTGCACTGTCAGCTACCGGTGCCTCCAACAGCTGTGTGACCAAGCCAGGCTCCAGTCCTTGCAGCCTCCAGAGCTGAAGTGCCTTTCTCCAAGATCTGAAGCTAGACAGGTCAGGACCCACCTGGCCATCAGCCCGGTTCAGGTATAACCTGTTCCTCACTGGCACAGTGTGGATGGCACGGTGCAAGGAGTGGAGACAGAGCAGACACAAAGGTGAAGGAGCTGCCCCAAAGAGTCCTTAACAGTATAGATATGAACTCTGTTTCTACTCACTGTGGACAGAAAAATGATCAGAAAAAATTCTACAAGGAGATAACCTGCACTGATGGAGTTTTATTATCATCATTATAATTACAATAATCTCATTCTTGTCTCAAGGTAACATAATTCTTAATATCTGTTTTAATGTCTGCTTTTTCACTTTCATGAGCTGTAAGAATTCCTACCCAAAACATGGGGAAGCTGTAGCCTGCACAACCTGACAGCTCTCTAACAATGCAATAAAGTCTAGGCTAGAAAAATACCTTTTATTGTTGCTACCATTCTGGCTGTTATGTTTGGTATTGGGATTTCTGACTTTTTACATGCACAATTGGCTCTAGAGCATTTACTGCACTGATGGGTGCCTGGAACACTTGTACACTTTTTTATTTCATCAGAATTGATAGTTTACGTTGTGTGTAACATAAAATATGGGAAAAAGTGTTTATAGAAAACAAGTACTGAAAGACTACAGTGCCCACATTACTATCCATATTCTATATTCAAATTTGTGGTGGGAGTTGGGGTTCTTACCTCCTGAACTATACCAATCCCATAACTCAGTCCAGCCTCTGCTTGCTGAGGTGTCGTGTCTTCCAACAAGCACTTGTCAATACCAGTGGCCCCAGGATCCCCATCTGCCATATGTCATTGCTGCGGGGGGAGCTCCTGTAAGTGATAAAAGAAAGGTCACTCACAGTAAATACCTGCCATCTGCTTAGAAACTACAGCAGTCTCGTGGAGATAGGAGCAATTGGAAATATTCCCACAGAGCTGTAAATTGTTACCGAGAACAGGTGATTTATTATTTTACAAGTCATTTAGTTAACAGGCCTCACTGGGACAAGAGGCTTATTACTGTTGAGAACAGTATGGGAAGGGAGAAGAACTGGGTGAACCATGAAGGCAGGCGCTCAGCTTCTTTTACTGAGAATCAAAAGTGCTTTTTGTTCTTCATCATTTCTCATTAATATTGTCCCCACTGTCCATTAGCTGTGATGATAATGCACCATAAAACATTGCCATTGCAGAAGCTTGAAGCAGAAATAAATTATTTCAGGAGTGGGAGAAGCTGCCGTCATGGAGGCTGCAACAGAAACAGCTGCACTGAGGTGATGGAGCTGAATGTAAGAGATTAAGTGGGATCTCCTTCCTTCACATTTACAGAAGCCAGGAGATATTTGATCTGAGAGAGGAAACTGCTTATTATCTGCTTTTCTGAATCCCACTTGAAGCTGTGGGTAGTCCTTTAACACCTGATGTGTAGAGATCACAGTGATGTACGCACAGTCCAGGGGAGGCAACAGGCTGAGCCAGACCCTGCAGAAGGGTTATCTGATGGGACCTTCATCAGGGATGTTGCTTTTCAGACATAGACAAGATTTGGCTATTTTATAAGAAGACTTTTGTTTGTTTTATGTAATTTTTGTTTTTTGTTTTCCAGCAGCCAATGTGTGGTGATTTTATCATTGTTTCTTTTGATTTTTTTTTCGTACTGAAGTGTGGTTGCATTGTCAGTGCTGGCTATGCACACTGTGATGGCACTGATAAAAAACAAAACTCAATTCTGATTCTTTTTTTGCCAATCTCCTGTTATAGTGAGGGAACAGAGAGACCTGTCAGCTAGTCTTGGCATTAATATCTGTTTACATCTGCCAAAGGTTATATTATCAGTGAAAATAAAAGCTAATAGCAGAAAGAAGAGTTGGGTAAGAGGAACTGCCTTTTAAAGCACCTGGTGTTGTACAGGCTCTGCACGTACAGAATATTCTTCATGTGGGGTGCGGGTAGTTAAGCTGATGCAGCAGTGACAGCTTTACAGTTTCCAGAAGCATTTCTAATATTGTTGACTCAGATGTTAAGGAACCCATGAGCAAGGAGCTCTGCATCTAAGATGGCAGATTTTAGAAACATCTTGATTCTTCCCCGTGACACCTGTGACATGAATCCACATTGCCCAACAAAACGTTAGACGTGATGCTGAGTCTTAAAATGAGACTGTAAAAAGCCTATCACTAAAGCAGAACCATAGAAAATGGGAAGCTTGACAGTTAAGTTGTGAAATATGCACATTTGGTTAAAAATGGGCTCAATTGAGGTGTGGCAGTTTCCATTTTCTTTCCTGAACTTTCACAAACACAGAAAGAAAAACACGGAAGCGCACAGGAAACAGCCTGCATGCAGCTTATGTTCTCTTGAAGCATCATAAAACAAGGTGGACAATCAATAGAAGCGTACATATTACAAGTAAATCTAATGTCAGCCTGAATTTCCTGATAAGAAATAGAGTCAGAAACAACCCAGTGCTTTTCTTCATACAGCAGCACACTGCACCTTCAAAACCAGCTATGTGGTTTTTAATGCTTACAGACAACCATAACAAGATGGAAATATTACTTGATCATATTAAAATTGCTGTAATATTGACTTATCTGTCTTCTTGCAGTGCCATTTTATAGTCACTTGACAGCAGCTTTACTGAGCTTCAGGGATCTCACCAAAGAGAAATCACCCGTTCATCCATAGTTTCTTTTGGTTTCTTTCAGCATCTGTCAGTAACAGATCTGTGCATTTTTGACTGTAACTTAATAAGGCACATCTCAATTATTTTATCCTTTACATTATTTTTTTACACTCAGATCCATATAAAAATAATAGATTTTAACATGGAAAGACTGGAAAAAAAACACCACGCAGAATCCAAAATGATCAACTAAACATAAGATAGGAAATACTCATCATATTTAAATATATTATTTCCCTTCCATTTTCCTTTGAAGATTGCCCTAAAAATTGCACCTCAGTTTTCTCAGTAATGAACACAACTACTGGAGAATATATTTCACTTCTAATTATATTCTGAAACATGGCACGAGGGCTTTCTCTTGATAGAAATCTGAATGCTGAAGTAGTTGAAATGCACTAAAACAGGGGAAGGTTGAAGTTTATTTTAGCAGTCATTTATTGAAAACATTTTCTGAAGTTATCTAAGGCACACCCCATTCTAAATTGTACCTCTAGGATAGTTGTGCCAATTATTATTGTACTGCTAAGTATTACACTGTGTATGTATTTCAGAGCTAATTTGTTTACTTCTGAATATGAAGATAAATGACTTACACCAATAAGTTTGGTTTTTTTAGTAGAAAAGGTCAAATATACCCCAGAAGACCTGCTTCTTTAATTCACAACTTTTCCAAGTGTGTTTGGTCCCCATTGTTTTTGCAGTACTGAACAGTACATAGACCCGTGTTGTTTCACTAAGCAGCAGTTAGATCAGTATTAAGCAGGTGTAGTCTGAGATCAAAGATCAAATGATTGAACTGAAAGCCTTTTAATTGAAATAATTGAATCTAATGGCAGCCAGTCTAAAGGCTAGTCCAGTTTATGGAATCTAAGTGTTTTCATCTAAAATTTAAATATATACGCTGATTTTTATCTTTCAATTATATTTTGGTTTTATATTTTTCAATGCAGATGGACCATATGGACTCCGAGTTAAATCAGACAAAGGTCTGAATGTAGGGGCGGTGTTTACCGTCAGTGTAGGGGAAGCTGTACTGTTTGACTGCTTGGCAGATTCAAACCCACCAAACACTTACTCCTGGATTCAAAGGGCTGACAATGCCACTCATGTAATCCAGTATGGACCCCACCTGGAAGTTGTGTCTGATACTCTGGCTCAGAAGACAAGAGACTACGTGTGCCGTGCTTTCAACAACGTGACTGGAAAACGAGATGAGACTCACTTCACTGTGATTATTACCTCTGCAGGTAAGAACAACTCTAGCTTCTGAGCTGATTGTCAGCCCCAGGAAAAGTGATTCTTAGAGAGAAAACATATGTATGAAGTCTTGCTAATAATGTAATAAGTGGGATTTTGGCCACTCTGGGATTGAGGTGTTACATGCAGTGAGTCACAGCTTTAAACAAGACCCACCGAGATATTGATGTTTTGTAGGAGATGTGGAAACCTGTTGGATGCCAGGACAAGCCCTTCTTCCCAAGGGCAGATTTTGTCCAAGGCTCACTGTCTCATTCTCTGCCATCCAGAAGCTGAAAGCCCTGAGGTCCCACGGGGATCACTGCATGGGAGAGTCTCAAGTATACTGCCCTGACTGGAGTAACCAGCCACAGACTCTCTATGTGATTAGGTATTATAAGAGCCCTAGTGTACTGTATGATGATAATGCAAGCTGTGATGATGAATGAATAATTTTATTACAAATATTATTTTGCATTCTCATTTAAGAGTCTATGAATTAGCTACTAGGTTCTACTAAACATCTCTTGTATTTCCTATACTTTATAGCCTCTGTTCCTGCATCAGATTGCATTAAACAGCAATAAAGCAACGTTCCAGGAAATGTCTAGAGGCACACAGCTAAGAACAGTATACTGAGGAACTCTGATATCCCTTATTAATAAGGATAAATACGTTTTTTCAGATAAGGACTGTATGAAGTTAATGTTCAAAGAGATGCAATCAATTGCCTGTTAGAAATGTTACAAAGCAACTTAGCTTGTGCAGAACAAAGAGCTCGGCCATTTGCTAGTAAGGTAAACAAGGGAGGCAGATGTCCATTGTTCTCACTGATATATAATCATCACAAATCTATGGAGCTTAGTGTGCTGAAAGGAAGACAGGTTGCAATTTTGCAGTGAAAATGCTGCACTTTAAAGTTTGCAGTTAGCGGGGAGAGAAAATGCAAACAGAGCTATGTGTCATTAGAAATATGACTGACAGTTCTCCAGGAAGTTCATGTCAGCTACACTATGGATGTGTATATTCATCAATAAGAATTAAGAAATTCAGCCAAGTTCTCCTTTCAAAGTCCAAAAAGAGGGGAAAAATCCAAAGTTTCACTAGAAACACACATAAAACTTCCAAAAAGTCAATTTCCCTTCCCTACAGCCATTTCTTCTTGATATTCAGATAGCATAAATCCAGATGTTGAGCCAACACATTGCAAGGCAGCACTGGTTGAACCTAAGTGGTGTGAATTCACCCACCAGACAAAACCTCAGTGATACTGCCCAGGCTAAATTCTGCTTAGAAATTAACACCATTTTTATAGAATTAAACATAATAAATGAAGACTATGAATATTCTTTCACATTCCTTCTACCTCTCCTGACGATCCTGGATAAAAAAGCCCAACTTGTGCCTTTCAAAGCACCAGCAATGTCTGTTGCACACTGAACAACCTGAAGAGTGGAAAGTTATCAGTTGTCATAAAGCATTCAGTCTGGGCTACTTCAACAATATATCATAGAATCATAGAATCACAAGGTTGGAAAGGACCTATAAGGTCATCTAGTCCAACCTTCCTCCCTTTACCATACCTACAGAAAACCCCTAAACCATATCTCCTAGCTCCCTATCTAGACGCTAGATAATTATAATCTGCACTGGTTTCTTCTTTTCCCCAGAAAGGTATTCTTTGTTTTCATGAGCTGATTTTCAGTCTAGGATTTGCTTGCTCTCTTGTAATTTTTTAGTAGCAAATCCAGAAAAGAGAAAAAAAAAAAAAAGGACACTTGAAAATCTTGGGCATCTGGTTATAATACAAGAGACTGTCCAACATGGTTTTCACAATGTTATTGCCTGTATACCACTACCTTTGTGATATTTGCACTTTGTGAGATATTTTATTTATTTACATAAGGGCACAACCCAAGAGACAAATAGCAATTGTGCTGGTGACCAGAAAATTGCCCTTTCATGCATGGAATAGGAAATACGATACTAGGACTGCTAGTTGGATAGAAAGGGCTGGCTCCAGCCATTTGGGAAGATCTGACAACCAGTATGTAGAGGAAGAAGAAGTTGTTCTGTAGGTAGTATGCTATGAACAGGAACTGTGCTGATCCACCTTAGCTCTAGAGATAAGGGAGCTTGTTGCTTTCTGCCTGCAGCTGTGCCAGAAGAGAAAATCTACCCTGCCATCTAGCTAACTACAGGTTACCATAGGAAGAATTAACACATAACACAGCAGGGTGCCATGTAGTAGTGTGTATGTGAGTTCTCCGCAGCCATGCTGAAAACAGGCACCTTTTCTCAGCAACTCCTTTCCATCTAGAATCAAGCTGCAAACATGGGAACTCCTAAACTTTCTGTTGAGAAAAAAAAATTGCAGAGCCAACCAGGCTGAGGGCCATCTCACACTGGCAGGCAGAGCAAAGCTCTACTGAAAACCACACTGGGCTCACGAGTTGCTATGGGCCCAGTGCCATGAACAAGAAGGGCACCTCTTCCATTAGAGCAGTGAGTCTCCATAACTTCTTGAGAAATATTTTGTGCCATGGAAAAAGAAAAACAGTTTCTAAATAAAACCTATTTCATCTGCCTCGAGAATCAATTAATGTAGTTCCTCCAGCAACAACACATTGATAAGTGAAGTAAGCGAAATAACGGGGAAACCACGATTGTCAACTGACCTTTGGCTGTAAACATGCAAGTGATGAATTTAACCTCAATTTAACTCACCAGTTACCATCTAGACAATAAAAGCATTTGTTTCAGTTGCTGTCTGGGTACAGTTTTAAAGAGTTTGTTTAGGTGATTTATAAAAATGCATATTTTAGTGTCATAACAGCACTAGGAGATAACTAGCAACAGGAGACTAAATACACTACTCGTCTTCTTTGACACAGGACTGGAAAAATTGGCCCAGAAAGGAAAATCCTTGTCATCTCTTGCAGTAATAACCGGAATCTCATTATTTTTGATCCTAGTTATGAGCTTTCTATTCATATGGAAAAGATATAAGCCACTTAAAGGTATGTAAAAGTTAAGCACACTCCGGCTATTCTTTTGGAACATGAGAAAATAAAGAATGATTTTTCCTTTTTCTGCTCTTTTCAGTGATTCAACAGAAGCTGCAGAGAAGGTATGAAAATAAATCATTCTTACATTTTGAAGTCATTTCCACAATGAGAATTGAGTTTTATCATATTAACTTTCTTCCCTTGTCTTTTGACACCAAACTGAAAAATGTGTTTATGTTTTCTAGGCCAGAGGCTGATTACAGAAAGGCACAGACATTTTCAGGTAATGATAAGGGGAGAAATGTGCACATGAGGTCAGATTTCATTCTTGCAAAAAATTAACATTTCTAATACAAAGTAAAAGGAGGATAGCAAGTGTGGTTTTAGCTGGAGTTGTCGACTTCTTTGCCATCTCTCTTAAGATAAAACCAAAAGGAGGACAGGTTGGTGTGGGTTTGGCTCCTGTTTAGATTTCACAGTATACTAAATATCCTGCTGTCATGAACTCAAGCTGTTAAACTAGGTTAGAACTACTTATGCTTCCACTTTCCAGTATGTAATGCAGGTTATAAGTTATGGCCTGAGAGATGAGAAGAATCACAGATCTACTAGACAGGGGCAAGTTAATGAGGGCAGATAGCTAGATACCCACCCTAACTACTTAAAATTGCAGCTGAAGTCCTACGTACAACTTGACAATTGGCTTAATAATCATGTTCCCTTTCATGTCCTCTTTTTTTAATCTCAGCAAGATTATACAAGGTTCAGGTGGAACTGTCTCATTCTATGACATAGATGTGCTTTTTCAATTTCGTATTACGTCTTGATATGTTTTTCATCTTTGTTTGCTTTAACTTTAGGACATGAAAGTGCTTTGGATGATTTCGGGATATACGAATTTGTGGCTATTCCTGATCATGGCAGCAGTTCCAGGGTACGTGATTTTACACCATGGTGATAGTTTCCTTTCTGTTTCTTAAGGAGAACTAATTACCTGTACTGTAGTCCATTTGTCCACTTGCTCCTGTTGTTTTCACAGATGTTTTCGTCACACCCTATTCATCACTCTTGTTATGTAGTATTTGTTCTTTCTTGACTATGTTACTAGTTCAGTACTGGCTCAGTGCAATCAGGAACTAATCAAACTCTAAAGGAAACAATCTCAATCCAGTTACCCTGTATTAAAAGAAAGTAGTGTTGGGTCACTCAGTGCCCTACAAGCAAATTAATTGTTGCAGTGACATTTTCTTCTGTATTGCTGCTCACACAACATACGACTTCGACAATTCAGAAAAGCTACAGAGGGTATTTAAAGTATTGTTTGTAAAAATAAATCTCAGCTACACTGTGTGATGTCAAATGACAAAGATAAACAAGAAATTGGCCCACAGAAGATCAAACCCTAAATCATCACAGTCACAAGCATCCAGTCATCCCTAGGGCTGACCATACCACAAATTCACAACATTGCTTAGGTATCCTGTGGAATTAGGGGCTGTGGTCAGGGAGCAGGGTGACCAGAGAAGAGTGGATGTGCAATTAAATTCATTCTAATCTCCAGCACCATTTCAAGAAGCAGCTACTCAGAACTGTGGCATGCCAGATAGAGTCAGCATTTGATTCTACATTCATTTTATTTCACAGAAAATGGGAAAGTAAGGAAGTAGAAATGATGAAGAACTGGAGCGTGGCCATAGGCAGAAAAACAGTGGAAAGTTCCGATGGATTTGTAGTCTGGATGTACTACTGATATAAGAACTGATTCATATACATAACATATTAAAAAGTGTCCTTATTCCTGCTTTTATGGAAATTTCTCACAGTTCTCTCACTCCAGTGGGAGTTTTCTACTGTCTCTGTCCATTAATATTTCCTCCTTTTTTGATCTTTATTCTCATACTTCTCTCTTTGATTATTGAATGTTCCGTCCTTGACATGGGGTACAGCAATGTAAATCAGTTTCTGTATTAAATGCAAAAGCTACATCCTAAATCTTAGATTCAAATTGATTTGAAATGTAATATTTGTATTACTATAATGTGATGAAAACTTACAGGACAAAATGTGAACAAATGGGGATGAACTTTTGCATCCCTGCCCAAAGTGTTGATGGAGAAAAATTGATAAGTTACATTATCAGTTTTATTTCTGTTGAACTTTTATCAATTTGTACTTACAGCAAAAACATTCTTTGCTACTTTCAGGTTTCAAGTCAGCCTGTTTGCAGCTCTGAATGTGCTCCAGGCCAGGACATGCTTAATACCATTTATGAAGTTATTCAGCATATTCCCAATCAGCAGCAGCAGGACCATTAACAGTAAGTTACAGCCTGTAAGCACACACGTGGTAGCTCAAAGACAAGGACTTCTGTGTGCGACTGAGACTGAATAATTCATACATCGGTGGCTGGTGTTTGACTCCAGTGAGAGGGTTAAAGCAGCAAAAAGATGCAAGCTACATCAGCCCCTCCACTGGTTCGTGTACAGTCCCCCACCTTCAAGACTCCAGCCTGAAGTTTTATCACGCCTCCTTTGTCTAAGTGTGAAGAGTGAGAGTTAAGATCTTCAAACACCATTTCAAGGGAAAATTCCCAAGTGCTTTAAGCGGTTCCACAGCACTGAGTTCTGAGCAGTTCCCAGTCAGCAGGTTAAACCTTCTACACAAGTTGGCTGTGTATGTAACAGAATTAACATTCAATATTTCCATTACTAGAAATGTGCAGGTTACAATTGCAACTGTGCATTTAAATGATGTATTTGTAGCCATGATCTCTAACCAGATTTTAAAAAAGGAGTATTGGAGCAAAATTTCCACTATCAGAACCAGGCCGGGTCCTGCTGAACGTGATAAAGGGTAAATGACTCAGCTTAGGAAAACCGCTCTTGGGAATTTTCCAGTTCCTGATCTGCAGCAAAGGAGCACTCTGACTAATGAATCAATCAGAATAATAAAGTCGACACTTGGTTTTGCAGCAGGATGCTTCAGCGTTGAATATGAGGAAAAAGCAAAGCATCACTAAACATGGAATGGAGCTGGGGAAGTAATTCCAAATAGTGATTGCCTATGGATGGACTCCTTGGACTTGATACGTAGGCATCTGTACAGTAGCCAGCTATATTTATGGAGAGCAATACAGGATTTTCCTACATTCTGTTGATAATAGGAGTTTCTCTTTGTGTAAAACAAAATAATGGATATTAAGGCAGCTGAACAGGTTTTCTGTTCAAGTGATGACTTTGCTCATATTCTCAGTGGTCCTGTCTGGGAGTGCTATCATTTCATAATTTTATTAGAATTAAAATCATGGAAAAAATAAGTAAAAAATATGTTTTCATGATTTAATGCCTAGATTTTCAGCCCCAAAATGGTTCAAATCCTCTCTATGAACCTGATGTCTTCAGTGTCAGCTGATGTTCTTTCTCTTGCTATAGAAATCCCAGTGGCAGCGTTGGCAGATTCTCATAGTAGCCAATGCAGAATGCTCTGGGAATTGCTTTCTCCTAACACTTTTCCTTACACATTTGTCATCCTTTTCATTCACACACACACACACACCTACCTATGCCTCTAAGCACTAATTAACTGTAAGATGTATAGTTGTGCCCCAGGTCTTAAAATACAAGAGTACTGCTGGAAAGTAATTAAATCCTTAAACTCCCCTGGGTTTAGACTGAGGGTCTCGATTTCTAATTGCAGTTAAAAAAAGAAAAGTGACCGAAGCCAACAGCTGGATTGGCTCTTTGGGGTTTTACGGTGATATTAGTTGCTGCCTGCATATTCTAAACTAGATATAAGTACTGTGACAAACTGGACAACAAATGTTCCACATATTGTCAACCTGCGACACACATGAAAGAACTCATAAAATGGCTGCAAAAGCTATTGAGCAAGTTTAACCAGTTCTCATATGTAAGCATTGACAGTTCACATTGCTGTGACTCCTTAGCAGGTGCTGAGTGCATTATTGCTGAAAATATATAAACAACTTGAAATTGGTACCGAGAAAGCAGCAATGTGGTGTGCTATATTAGCACTGATGGCATAATTTGTTTGTAGCTCAGACATGTATTGCCACTGGTCTTATCTTTCAATACTAGGGATGGTATGCGTAGTACAAATTCAGTCAAATATCAGTGTGTCACAGATACACCCTCATTCGTGCTAAAGAACTGTTCTCCTTTTGTGCTTAGAACTGCTGGTTTGGGTGTATGTTTGCAACAGTGTTTTTAATAAAAATCAATAAAGGAGGCATTGTGGACAACCATTATCCTGTCTGTTCTTTCCTAGATATATATGGAGGAACAGGAACAGGAAACCAAAGTATATGAAAATACAAAACTGACCTTCATTACTGAAAGGAAAAGCAAACAGCGCTAAAAATGGCAAAGGCTTACACCAACTTTGCTTGGGATAGCAGCTTATCTTCAGTCTTCGGGTGCTTTTAATTGGTATTTTCTTGAAGAATGTGTCTTTTTTTCACTTTTACTTTTTTTTCCTTGTTCATGGCTACAAGAAAGCAAATGGACAGCTTAAAATTGTGATATGCAAGCCTGTGCATTTCACTATAATGATGAGAGGGAAGGACATGGAGGAATCAAGCCCACAGTGCATCCCATCCATTTTTATTTTTACAGAAGGTCTTTATGAGAAGTAATAGATGCCACATGTCAGATTGCAGAAGGCATTTGAAGTTTAAAATAAATCCATCCTTTTAACTCTTTCAATGCAACAGTATCTTTTAATTTACCAACTTAGAAACTGATCTGTAAGGCAGTTATAGTATAAAAATGTACATATGTATATTATTCAAAGTAATGTTTTCGTATTAAATTTTATTTCCTTTGCATTTGGAGTGGTTCTCTATTTGCTGCCAAAAAGCCTGTTTCCCATTGACTAGAAGAGCAAGCAATATTCAGATAATTTCTGAAAGCTACAGAATGTATAGGCTAGTATAGGCTCTTTATACGTTACAATTATACTTCTCCAGGGCAAGCAAAATACATCTTACTCTGTTTATACAGACAATGTGCCACAAGCCCCTTTCCAAATCCAGCAGTCCTCCTCCCAAAGATCTTCTTAGCAGATGTTTGAGTTCTACTGAAGAATCCCATATTATCTACATAGGGTCAGCTATTAGGAGGCTTCAGTTAGCGTCAGCTGGGCAAAAGGGGGATTGTGATAGTATTTGGATTAGTCCACACACATAAAAATAATAATTATTTTAAAAAAAAAAGAAAAGTGCTTTAGTAACAGCTAATTTGGAGGCAAATCATTAGGATGAGTAATGAGAAGCATACAGTATGCTCACTGTTTAAGAGAAGCTGTAAGGGCTTACCTAAAGCATCCAGCATTATGGAAAATAATCTGCATTTTTACAAGCACTTCCCTAATCCACACTTACCAGACATTCATTTGTCCACTGATGAGCATGAAGAAGGGCTTTCTTTACAAAAGTAGAGTGATGGGTTTGAGCTCAGGGGAGGAAGGAGAGTACAGGAGCAGCAACAACAGTCAGAGCAGCTCCGGGCTTTTGTACCTAACCACAAAGTGGTGTGCAGCACTTTGGCTTTTCTTGCTCAGGTTTTACATAGCTTCAAGATGATTCAAAAGAATATTATAGAATGTTACTTTGGGTTTTCACAATTACTAATACAAGAATGCTCAGATCTGACACTTTGATTTGGCTTTGAAGCATTAATCTTCACTTACAGGGCAACAGGCTAATATTCCACAAGCCTATCTAGAAGGCTAAAGGTATCCTGGGCTGCTTAGGTAGTGTGTTGCTAGCAGATCAAAGGAGATGACACCTCCCTTCTAGCCATCACTGTTGATTCACACCTGGAGTTCTGGGCCCAGTTCTGGGCTCCTCAGTACAAGTCTAACATGGACATCTTGGAGCCAATTCAGCAAACGCCACAAAGATTAAGAAGAAGCATCTAATGAGGAGAGAGCTGGGACTGTTCAGCCTGGAGAAGAGAAAGCTAGAGGGGATATTATCAGCGCTTGTAAGTGTCCAATGGGAGCATGCAGAGACAACAGAGCCAAGCACTTATCCATGGTGCCCAGTGACAGGACAAGGCAGACACGCATAAACCAGCTGCCCAGGGAGGCTATGGAGATGTTTTAAATTTCATTGATGCTGCTCCATTCTTGGAGATATCCGAAGCTCAACTGGCTCTGAAGCTCTGTCAGGCTCTGAGCAGGGGTGCCCTCTAGCCTCTACTGAGCTTTGTCCTGTCCCTGTGAGCAGGGAGATAGTGGGGAGCAAAAATAGTTCTCAGCAAAAATGACACAAGCAGTTATAACAAAATGACTTCATGTTAATGTTAATAGTCTTCATACTTTCATTAACCACTCCCTTGACAAAAACAGAGGTCTCATTTGTTCAGCTATGTTAATATGTAGACAAAATACAAGCACAGTACTGTGTATGTGCTTCTAATTCTTTAACCAAGGCAAGATAAGTAATCATCACCTGAACTCTGAATAGGAAGAGGCTATTGCTTTCTAACAGTGGGTAAAAAGGCACTATTAAATATTTATTTTCTGTAGTTTTTCTGTCTTCTTTTTTCTTACTTCTTACTGTCTTCTTTTTTCTTAATTGCCTTCTTTCAAAGGCAATTATATTTCCTCTTGCCTTTCTTCAGCATAATTCTTTTGGAAACCTGTCACCACACTGCTGTAGACGCATCTGTACCATACAGCTTTCTGAGAGATAGATGGCAATGGTTCCCCACAGGAGATGGCAGGAGGTTCTGGGTAACTGCCTAGGACAGAGAGCAGGAGAAAGAGAAGGGAGATAATACCAGTAAACTTGTTCTGACAGACATGGAAATTGGACATGTCCCAGGTGGTTTCTGGGAGGTACTACTATTTGAGGTAATACGGTGTGTAACTGGGGACTCATACCTCTCTCCTACCTCCTACTAGTGATTTCCTAACTTATATCAGCTGCTTACAATGCAACAACATGACTGTGATGAGAATATTCTTGCAGCAAACCAAGATTTTTTTTTTATAATGCCACTGTATTAAAATGTCCTTGAAGCCTCTATTTAAAAATGGAAATATATATATATATATATACATATTTTAAAAGGCAGAATGCTGTTCATACACAGCCACTAAAAACATCAAAGTGCAGGTTTACAACTCTTACTGTAGGCTAAAAAAATTCAGACCATGACAGGCAATGCAGAGATGTTTCTTCAACAACTTGTTCTCAATAAGTGTCCAGATGGGTTTTGTTCCTACAGAGTAGAAGCCCTCCTCCCTCCCTCACTTCCTTTCTGTGGGGCTGCAAAGCTTTTCCAGAGATAAAGGAACTGCAGCAAACGTTTCTGAACACTTTGCTGGCTGCCACAAGAGGATCACATCATAAGGAACACAACTGATGCACCCCTGGGATGGAAAGGGGAATTTTTCCTGTGCTTGTTGTAAAAGAATTAAAAAGAAAACCAAAACAATAATAATAATTAAAATAAAAAATAAAAAAAATTTTTAAAAAATCATTCTTTCATTTGAATCTGTGGTATCTAAACAATAGAGAAGGAGCCTAGAAGACAAATAAAAGATTAAACATCTAAGGATTCCGTTCAAGACAGAGTTTACATCAGGGTTCAGTTACACATGCAATGCAAACACCAGCGTGTTGATGGAAATCCTGCTCCACCTAAAAAGATAACACACATACATCTCTCCAGGCCATGCTCTGTGTTCCAGGGCAAAGGACAAATCTGTTGGTCCCAGCGGGTCTGAAAACTCAGATGGACCTTAATGCAGAGATACCAGATAAACTAGCACACCTTATGCAACAGCACATCCTGACTAACAATTAAAGCATGTTTAGAAATGTATTTCGTAACGTCAACACAGATTTTCATCATGATATACTTGTTATATTTCCTGCGGTTCTAAAAATGATCTTCTCTATTGTTTTTTACTTCTTCATAAGAAATGAGTGAGGTTGCTTTGCTAAGGCAGCACAAACGCTCACCTGAGAAAACAACTGAACTGTGTTGGGAGTCATTTGTGTATTTTCCTTAAAACTCCACTTTCCCCTCCAACTTCACCTCGCCAACTTGATATTTTTCAGGCCATCTTCAATTCTAAATCTGTCTTTGAAGCACTTTCCAAGCCCCTTAAGCTTGTTATTCTTGGTCCCATCCATGTTTTATAAAGAAATATCCAATATGTATATTCACTTATGTATCCAATAAGTATATTCACTTACTGTAGGTCACTAATCTAAACATCAAGCCAAGACAATTAGAAAACTAGATTCCATTTGACATTCTTTTCAGTTATGCCTGAAATATACAGCCAAATGAGGTAAACCTTTGAGAAATAATATAAATGAGAATTCTAAATCATTTGGTTTAGAAAATTTGATCAGTAGGGAAGACCAAAAACATGTGTCTGCAAGGTGAAAATCAACTTATCTGTATTATCTTTCAAACCACATCAGCACTCAAAATGAAACAAATTATGGCAAGCTCAAGTTTTGGCAAACAATCTCATGCATTTTGATTATTGGCTGAACACCATCCCATGAAAGCAAAAAATATGCAGCTTGGCCTTTTGTCTTGAAAAAGGGATTTGAGAATAAGTTCCAAGATCACAAAAAACAATCATTTTTGTTGTTGTTGTTGTTGTTGTTGTTATATTTGCATCTCCATTTTCAATTGACATAAATACATTAAAATATAAATAAATACATAAATACAGCCCAAAATAGCACAGGGAGAAGTTGGGCTGTGGTCAATCCATAGTAGCCCTTCCTCCTTCTCTTCCAGTGACCTTAATCTTTGCCCTTCATCTGTCCTCACTCCCCACACCATCATGCAGTGCTTTTCTCTTTCTTAAGTACATTTTCCCGGACAGACCACCAGCATGGGTAAGGGTCCCTGCAGTGGGGTTGTTGGAGCTGCCTGGAACCAGCTGTATCCAGCACTAGGTAGCCCTTGGTCAATCCTCACAGGGCTGCCCTCCTGCTATCAACATCTTGCCACCTACACCTGCTACAAGGACATTTAGCTTCTTTGTCCGTAAGCTTGAACACAAAACATAACTCTGCTAGTGAGAGCACTCTTGCTCCTGCATTTCTAACTGTATTCTTTAAATTCTTGTTGTTGGCTTTCTCAGTTGCATGTTAAGGCAAAGGATGAAAAATCAGGGATGTGGCAATGGTCAGAGCAGTATGGTACTACAAGGCTGGCGTCAGAGCTGTGCAATAGGAGCAGCACCCAGACATTGGGTGTTACTGCACCAAGAAGTTCAGTGAGTGTTGGGGAACAGCACAGTGCAATGTGAGCACACTACCTAAGAGTCAAGTATCCACAAAACTATACCCAGACTCAATAGTTCTTCTATATAGTTCCACTATATAGTTCCATATTGAACTGGACTCTTGATCCAAAGAAGGAGACCAGGAATAAACATGCATATTTCATTGTAGGAAATCAAGGAACCAAGATAAGGAACAATTCAGTAAGACTGATTCTTCAGAAGTGCCTATAATGATGTAGAAAATCACTTTGTATATTATTTCCCTTCTTTTCTCCTCACCCCAGTTTTCTACTTGTTTAAGAATGTCAATGTATTCATTAGCTTTTTATTATCAATAAATTCTTCTGTGTTTTGCTATTTCACATGTTTCTGGAAAATAGACTCATAGAATCGTAGAATCACAAGGTTGGAAAGGACTTACAAGATCATCTCATCTAGTTACCATTGCTATCACAAGCTACTAAACCATATCTCGTAGCTCCTCATCCAGACACCTCTTGAACACTTCCAGGGATGGCAACTCCATCACCTCCCTGGGCAGGCAAAATAGCTCAAGATAGTACTGTATAATTGCTTTAATAAAGGCATCCTAGATCAGAATTCTTTATTTCCAAAGGGAACCACAGTCATTTCCCAAAACAGAAGAAACAGAGAAGCAATCCTGCTTTGTAAAAGGGAAAGCAAAAGGGGAGGAGATAAGCGGTACCTCCCAGACACCCTGCAACTATTTCCTTCTTCTCTGCAACACCCAGCCTCTAACTTGTTTAGTCTGCAGCATCTTAGACATGGCTATGGAAGGTTAAACTAGAAGTGTGTAAGGAAAGGTAAGGAATAATAAATATTCTGAAGGAAGCACTTTTGTCTCTTCTCCAGAGATGTGTTTTTGTTACTGAAACAACTGATCTATGCTCTTTCTTTCCTTCCTACTATTTGTAACCTCAGACTTCTGTTAGAAGTTTAAAAATTGATTTTAATGTTTTTGTTTTGTTTTATTTTTGTTCTTTAGTTGAGAAGAGTAGTTCAGACAAATCTTGGATGCTGTGGTTTGCTGCTTGAGCAAAATATGCTTACTGGACAACTGTAGAAAGAAAACTGCAGAAGAGAACAGTTACAGTAAGTACACACATACTGGAATATCTTATGTAGAAATGGTGGCTTAGTCTGATGTCATTTCGTGTTTCTGGGGCATTTGTTTTATACATTAAATGATGTATAATCTACTAAAATAAACTCTTCCAGATCTTCTGTTAAATTTTTGCATGTGAAAACTAGCTGTTAGGAGATTATGCTGAATTAAGCCCAGAGAAAATGTCCTCAAAGAAAGTATTCTGCAGCAATAATATGGTACAGTGACACTGCGTTGGAAAAGGGTGAGTCACATTACTAGCCAGTAACATGAAATCTAGAAACACTGCATCAAAACTGGGAAATGAAGGTATCTCATTCTAGAGCTTTCTTTCATTAGGAGTTATTCCAAACTCTAAAACATAGAGTAACTGTTTCAAAGGACATAAACCTATTTGCTTCTGTGTTAGGAGTACACTGTGCTTCCATTACTAAATTTAAGTGGTGGAATTCAGAATTGTACTTTTACAATTGTAAAGGACCAATACAACACTGCTGGGCTGAATACAGTCACTTGAGTTGGAGAAATACTTTGGTTTCAGTTTCCTTTCTCAGCTTTCAGACACTCTGGGTGGAGTTACTACTCTGGGTGGAGTTTTGAACAACTCGAAACTAGCTTTCCTTCTTTTCCTGAGAGCAAAGGGGAGAGTCCCTTAGGAGCAAAGACAACTGCAGCTTTCCCCAGCCTGTGCCCCACTTTTCCTTCTGCCATGACAGTTCATTAGTTAAATCCAGAGACTATGAAAACAACAATATTCCAGCACAAGCTATAATAAACCCTTACTATTGCTTCCTATTAAGGAAAACTATTTAGGAAATCATGTAATAGATTGAAGAACACATGCTATGATAGTAGAAAATGTAATTTCTTCAGTAAAAAAATATCTAAGAAGTTACTTTGTCTCAAGAACAATCCACTACCAACAAGGAAAGTACAGAAAGTGGAATATTACCACCTGTGCAATGACTGTAACTGAGTGTAATTCCATAAAAAAGTAAATACTAACTCTTTCCCTAACCCTGATGTAATTCTACATTTGAAAGTATAAAGTAAAATAGGACACTTTTCAGGAAAAACCTTCCCTTCTCTTCCCTTCCCTTCCCTTCCTTTCCCTTCCCTTCCCTTCCCTTCCCTTCCCTTCCCTTCCCTTCCCTTCCCTTCCCTTCCCTTCCCTTCCCTTCCCTTCCCTTCCCTTCCCTTCCCTTCCCTTCCCTTCCCTTCCCTTCCCTTCCCTTCCCTTCCCTTCCCTTCCCTTCCCTTCCCTTCCCTTCCCTTCTTTCCTCAAGGTTTATGCAGAAAGACCACTTTTACCAAGACCAAGAGAACTGTAAGATGCATTTTTGCTTCTCATTTATCTCTTCAGATGCTGCTGACCAGCTTGATTTTGTTTGAGAATACTTATTGAATGCAAAACATACTGAAAAGGTAATATGGAGACCTTCCTTGCATTTGCAATAGCAAGAGTTGAGTAATCACAGCAGTTTATTTCTACATTATTCTTTGCAGTGTTATTCAGACAAATCAAGTACCTAAGCACATCTAAGGATTGAAAACAGTTGAGTTTCTGTGTGCTTCTCTAACAAATTGCAAGCTTAATGACAGCCAGTTGTGAGTGTGTTTCATATGAGATGGACTAAATGATTGCAAATTGGTGTCCAGTGATGACAAATAGACACCAGTCAAAATTTTTTTGTAGTGTCCACTATGGAATAGTTTGAAAAGAGGATTCAAATAAAATTGTTCCATAAGAAAAAGTAGTATGTCTCTTAGAATCAGTTAATGCCTTGTATGTGATCTGACTTCACATTCCCCTGATGTCCTCTGATTGAATCGTTATATTCCATGTGGCATATTACACAAATGAAGAAATTAATGGCGTACAGATGCAAGGAAATGTGAGTTGTTCAGTAAATAGGCTATTATAAATCAGTATTAGTAACACTGTGCTTTTTTTCCTTAAAGAATGGAGGAAGCAAACACTGAGAAAAAAGAGAAGTTACATTTATATCAACATACTGAAAAGTGGACAAAAGAAGAAGTCAAACAATTCTTAATTGAAGATGTTAATATTGACCAGAAATATGCAGAAATCCTGTATAGCCAAGATGTAACTGGTTCTAGTTTGAAACTATTGACTAAAGCAGATCTTGTGGATATGAGCATACCTCATGGGCCTGCTGTTCAAATCATTCATTTCCTGAAAAAGCATGGCATTGTCGCTGAAAGTTCAGACCCGGCTATGGGACAAGAAGGCAGTGAACAGTGTCTTGATGGAAAAGTGGATGGAGAAATTGCAAAGAAGGAGTGCAAGGAATACAGGTCATCGAACTCCAGTATATTGCAGGACTCTGAAAGGGAGCCTATAGAGAATAAAAGAGAGGTAAAGACAGCTGATGAGAGTGTACCAGACCAGTCACTGTCAAGCAGCCAGCACCCAACCAGAAACATGTGTATGCCACATCCTTTTAATAATTTCAGTGATGGTACTCGATATATACAGCATAATATTCTTAACGTTCCTGAAACGGGGCCACTCAATCTCATTGATCCAGCACATGAATTCAAATTACTTACCAACACAGAGAATGCACTAGAAGAGGATATTAAGATGAAATTCAGCAATGAAGTCTTTAGGTTTGCTTCAGCCTGCATGAACTCTCGCACAAATGGCACTATTCATTTTGGAGTACATGACAATCCACATGGGGAAATTGAAGGAATAAAAGTTACCAAGAAAGAAGCTTACATTGAGCATTTTAATAAATATATTCAAAAGTACTTTGTTGGGGAATACATTGGAACTGCAAAAGCTTGCATTAGAGATCCTAGATTTGTGGAAGTATTATTACCAAACGGAACTCCATCAGATATGTTTGTCATTGAAGTAGATGTGGTTCCCCAATACTCCATATGTCATACAAAATACTTCTCTACTAACATATATGATTTCAAGAGCAAGGGTTGGAAAAAAGCTGTCTTCATCCGGGATGGAGCTAGTTCTAAAAATATTCAAGGTACAAAAGAATTTAAAACATTTACATGTAATTTGCCATTATTAGCAGACTCCCGTAAAAGAGCAGAAGAAGAATATAATTTAAAGCAAAAGAAGACAACACTTGAAGGACGAAAGCTAGTTAGTCTGCTCACTGGCAACAGAGATGTGCTAGATGACTCTTATTATGACTACTACATTTTGGTAGCAAACAAAAGCCTTTCGAGTCAAACATCACACTTAGACTTTATACAGGAAATAAAATGGTTTGCTGTCCTTGACTTTGATTTTGAATCAGAAATGAATGGTGTACTTAAGACTTACCGAAAAAATCTAAGTGCCAAAATTCACTTCCCATCTCATTATGAGAACAAGATGGGTTCAGTTGCTGAACAAGCTGAAAAGCTGAATCTGCATCAGGAGACCAACTGGATTTTCTGCAATGGTGGATCAGACTTAAAAGGAAATAAAGAACCACCATTAGATCCCACTTCATGGCAACGAGAGAGGGCTGCTGAAGTCCGAAAATTGATTTCATTTCTTTCACACAAGGATGTAAAGCAGAGTGGAAAGTTTTTAATAGTGTTTCTTTTGCTTTCCCGAGTGGAAGATCCATTGGATCCCTTTACTGAGACGTTTGTTACATTCTACCAAGAATTAAAGGGACTAGAAGACATGGTCTGCATTTGCATTGGTACAGGTACGTATCAGCGATGGAAAGATCTTCTTTGTGCTAGAGGTATTAAAGAGGAAGAACTTTCAAACAAATGTGTTTCTAATTTAACCCTGGAGATGGTAAATGGTACCATCACAAGAGCAAAATCAATGACAAAGTCTTCCAGAAGACTTCTGCCTTCTGTTGGTGGTTCTACCACTCTCCTAAAGAAGGAAGATGATTTCACAGAAGCACTGGAAATACTGTGTGAAAATGAATGCAAGGACACAGAGATAGAGAAGAATAAAGAACAATTTAAAAAATTCATGGAAGAGAGGGAAAAAGATTTTTATCGAGGTGGTAAAGTGTCATGGTGGAATTTTTATTTTTCTTCTGAAAATTATACATCAGATTTTATCAAAAGGGATCGTTATGAAAACCTTGAAAATCTAATTGTGTCTTTGTCAAACAGTGCTAATCAGTCACCTGTAGAAATTGTCAACCTTTACCACCATCCTGGCTGTGGTGGGACAACATTAGCTATGCATATCCTCTGGAACCTCCGAAAGCATTTCAGATGTGCCGTTCTGAAAAACAAAACAGGTGACTTTGGAACGCAGCTGACAACTTTAGTCACCTATGGAGCAAACAATAACAGTGGCTATTTACCAGTGTTACTTCTTGTGGATGATTTTGAAGATCAAGAAATCGTCTATCTTTTGCAGAAAGAAATTGAGGAAGCTATAACAGAAAAATGCATTCGGTATGTAAATCCTTTGGTGATAATTCTGAATTGTATGAGATCTCAGAATCCTGATGAAAGTTCCACAATCAATTCCTTGAATAGCGTTTCTTTGAAACAGATTCTTTCTGAAAAAGAGCAGAGAGCCTTTGATCAGAAACTAAAAGATATTGAACAGATGCATCAAAATCCTGACAATTTCTATTCATTTATGATTATGAAGAAAAACTTTGATCCAAAGTACATAGAAAAAGTGGTTAAAAAAACCTTGCATAACTTGAATATGACCTCTAAACAAGCACAACTTGTTTGCTATCTAACACTGTTAAACTCTTATGTAGGAACATCTACACTTTCAATATCACTATGTGAAGAATTCTTGGGAATTAATTCTCGAGATTCTGGCAACAAAGACAGACTGATAGAAAAAATGGGAATCTGTTCCAATATTCTAATGTATGTTCGGAGACAGGAATACACAAGATACCGAGGTCTACGTATTGTTCACCCATTGATAGCATGGACCTGCCTAACAGAATTTAAGCAAACATATGGCTTGTCCAAAAGTGAAATAATATTGCAGTTATTGAAAGAGGATTTATTTTATGAAACTCCGTTAAAGAAACTTATTCGTGACATACAAACCTTGCTGATTACTAGACAGCGTAAAGAACATGGTGATGATTTAGACACGTTGTTTTCCCCTTTAATTGAAGCTATTCAAAGAGAAGAGGAGTCTGCTATTGTGGAATGTGTATTAAGACAAGCTTCCATTAGGTTTAAGAAAAATGCTCTCATTTGCCAAGTCTTAGCAAGATACTTTTACATCAAAGAGAAAAAATTTGACTTAGCATTACTCTGGGCCAAAGAAGCCAAACAGCGAGCACCACACAGTTCATACATATCAGATACACTAGGTCGAGTCTTTAAAAGTCAGCTAAGATACTGGGTAGACCACAAAGCAAAGAGTGCAAATTTAACAGCTGAGAAACTGGAACATTTGCTAGATCTTGCTTACAATGCTTCACAAGCTTTCAGAATATCTCAGCATCAAGCTGAAAATGAAGGCAATGAACATCTGCAGCGTCAAAAGCTTAAAAATAAGTTTCAAAGTTACAATACTTCTGGTTATCTGGGAGAAATAGAAACTGGTCTTTATGTTATTGATGTCCTTACACTTGTTCCTTTCATCAGCAAAGAAGTCTTGCAGTGTAGAGAAAACATGATAAATCATCTATCAGAAATTAGTGGTTTCATTACAGAGAGTGAAATGTTTGCAGCACTTAAACGTTATTCCAGCTTTATAGATAATTTGCAATCAAATTTGAAAAGGGCGTTTGATTTTTTTGAAGACTACTTTGTGTTTTTCAAAACACGGATGAATGAAAAAGAAATTGCAGAAGCAAATATATACAGAAAGGTTCAAGAATGCTTTACTAAATTCACAAAAATATTTTGTGATTGGAATATTGATCAGCTGAGAAGCCAACAGCTCTTAAGGTGTCCCTTGACTCAGAAAATAGAAGCATTAAGAAAGATAATGGAGGCCTCCAAAGCAGACTCGTTTTCTGGACTTTTGGCATACCTTCACAAAAATCACAGAAAAGATGATAGTGAAATAGAAAGCATAGTATATGCATATGCACTTTTGTGTGATGAGAATCCACAAGCAACACTAGAAGAAAAACAGAATTTTATTTTGGCAAATGTTGTTCTGAATTGCATTAATCCTAAATCCACTGAGTTACATCATTTTGAAAGGCTGAGAATTCAACTTCGAAGTATTCTGGACAGAGTGGAACCAAATTCATACTGTGTAGAGCCTTTCTTTCTTGCCTCCTTGTTGTTCTGGCCTGAAAATAGAAAACAACTAAATGAAGATTCCAGGAAGATGGACTACTATCTTATGCGCCTAAGTGAGTCATTCAGAAAGCTCTATGGAGCTGTGCATCATTCCAAGCAACCTCTGGCTCATTTCTATCTTGCAAAAGGCAGTGGTCTGAACAAATTTGTTCACAAAAGAAAGATAGACCAGCTTTGTAGCTCGCTTCCAGAACAAAAACTGAATTCCCTCTGGCAGAAAGGAAATATCTGGGAGGAAAAGGCTGTTCGTGATCTTTTGCTTCCTTTAGATGGGAGAGCTGAGGGTACAGTTATCTATGTAAACTATGGCAGCAATGAACACTTAAGGATACCAGTGCAGCCTGCTCTTTCATGCCTATCGAAAAATGGCCCAAATATACAAAGAGTGTCTTTTTACCTTGGTTTTTCTATTGCTGGTCTCCTGGCATACAACATACAAAGTTTATAATTAAAACAATAAGAGCTGCATTTTAGTATAAATTATATATATGAACAAACAAATTATAAAACATAATATTTAGAAAACAAAAACATAATATTTAGAAAATGTGATGGAATTAAATGCTATGATTCTTAACAACCCTGCTTTGTTAGCTTTTTTGGCATTACTGCCAGGGAAAGATGCTTCAACACTATCCTCAGTCTTTTGCTTATTGTAAGAAGGATTATATATTATAAAACACACATCAAGCAACATTCCCTGACGCTCCTTTGTACCTGGTGAAATTTCAGCACAAGATATATATATATAAATAGCTATTTTAGTTTCAAAGCACTGTGGGGTGTTTTGTTTGTTTGCTTTTGTTTTTGTATTGCTTTTCTCATTGTATATGTTTGAATTTGCTTACAGACCTTTACTAATAACCAAGATATGCATCTTGTGAGACAACAGAAGCACTTTAACTTCCTCAGGGCATTATGAAATGATTGTTAAAGATGCAGCTAATTCCTGCTTCATAGTAAAAACAAACCTGATTGAAGCCAATTTAAATATATTTTTTCTTTTGCAGTCTGCATGCAACTGCTTTTTAAAAATTGAAAAGATACATTTTGGCCTTTCTTTTCATTATAAAACTCATGGGTTCTTTCGAGTTCACTTACTGAAAAAAAAAAGAAAAAAAAAAAAAAAAAAAAAAAAAAAAGCAATTTAAAGACTTTAAATTATCAGTGACTGCATTGGCTTCCTCATGTGTATAAACCTGCCTTCTTTGTTTGGACACAATCAATGTTCCAAAACCAGTAAAATATACTGATGTGAAACACCAGAAACATGAAGTTACTGCCACCCAGCAGAGATGAGGCACTGTGCAAAATGTGGCATTTTTCACTATATGCAGTTCATGAAAACTGGAGGAGTTTGGCACAATTAACTTCCTGAGAAAGGTCTTCAGGGTAGATCTTTTATCAGCCCGCAAGTCCTCTTTTCTCCTTGTGTCAGGCAAGAAGGCAAGCAAAAATAAATGACTTCTCAGAAGAAGGCAAATAAAAATCACTGACAAAAAGAAAAAGAGTAAAGCAGCATGCCATTCCACTGTAGTGCAACTCTTTCAGTTGCAAATGTGGAAAGGTAGCTTTACTATATAATGCAGACTGCTCCTTAGTCAAAATATATTTCTTTTGGCAGCTCCCTATTGCAGTAACCATTTCCCACTGACTGCACACTGTTTTCTCATGTATGCACTTTGTTTCTAATGGTATACTTTTATTTCGGGTAGGATGCTCTAGGACCAAGTTGAAAAGTAATTCATAATTTGTTCCAATTAGTTCTTAGGAGGTCACTGTACAATTTAACATCGTCTATTTACCCTTCCAAATAAAGATTTACAGCAAAGAATTTGCCTTGTCTTCTTCAGAGCAACTGGAGACTTCAGTCTGCATCTCAGTCATGTTTCATAAGAACTGCAAGTTTAAGTAATGTTTGAAAAGAGCCTTAGCTGTGGGGCAGGTTAAAAGGAGGAGATATAGAAGAGGTGGCACTTGAAAGGGAAAATCATTGGGGACATGGCTGGAGATGCACTGATGTAAAGGAGCAATGCAGGCTGAGGCTGGGACACCTCTGAGGGACTGAATCATAACTCTGATTGACATATAGGAAACAAATCAGGAAGAAGGGGCAATGGAAAAGATGATGAAAATAATAAGAAGGACAAGTAGCAAAAAGAAAACACTACGCACATATACCAACTTCCTTTGCTGCCATTCACACTACCAGAAGCACTAGGAAGGACTGAGTAGAACACCTTGTGAAGACAAAGTTGGATGCATAAAGAGGTGCTGGACTGAAGTTCAGCCTGAAGAAGGAGGAAAAAATGCATTTCCCAATGATGATCTTTAAGGTCCCTTCCAACACAAGCAGTTCTAAGATTCTAAGTGTTTGCTTAGCTGTCTTTTGGCTTGTCAACATTCCAATCTGAAATTAAAAGTTATATTTAATTTGGCAATAAATTAAGTTAAATTGCCCAGTTTGAGACTGTTCTGCCTGTAATGTGCCCATTTACTAATAACCCTTGTGTTCTGGCATAGTGGATTACATGCTAGGCACACTACATGCCTATGTGAGTGTATGGAAGTAGATTTAATTATTTTTATATAACAGTCTGTTTGTTATAGAATTGTAATTTTATCAGTAGTAGCTTATTAATAAATACAGGAATTTGATAACATCCTTAACTGTGCAGTGTGGAACTGTACTTGATGATACATATCATATGCAAAGGTCAACAGAATTGCTCTTTACAAGTATTTCCTATTTTCCATTACTTTGTACAATGGCTTGTAACTTTGTTAATCAATGCGTTTGAAAACTAAACTCTCCCATGCCAAATATCTGCCTCAGATTTATTTTTTATTAATTAAAATCTAAGAGCACAATAGCTTCCAAGAGTGAGGTCAATAAAAAAAAGATGCTGTAGTGCCCATGCTGAATAACTCTTCCAGCTTTTTTCAGCATGCTCAGGAATTCTTTAGAGGAGTTTACGACATTTTTTATTCCGGAAGGAGAGAAAAGGTGGAGGTGAAGGGAAGTGCAACTACATGAATATGGTTGCAAAGCTTGAAAAGACTGTCATTTATATATGGGCTTATGCAAACTTGGATGTTTGTATGTATGACTATGCAGATAGCAGTCCCAGAAGCTGCAGGTCCAGACTATCACAGGCCAAATCTAAGCTAACAGTGCTGAGACCTAGAGAGAAGAGCCCAATGCTGTGTGGTTGTACAGAAGCCAAGGCCACGTGTGTAAGGAGAGGGAGGGAGACCCAAGTTGCTGTTTGACTTTCACAAGCCATGGCAATGATACCTCAGCAGCTGCCTCCGTTGTGTGGTCCAGCTGTTGGAAGATCCAAGGCCCCAGTGCACCCAAGCTGCCTTGGTAGGCTATTTCTGGAGGAGCCTAGTCTCATTCCTGCCTTGGTTGGGACCGCAGCAGAGGAAGCACAGATGATTCTGTCCTCTCAGTTCAGCCAACTCCTGCTGATGCCCTAGTCCCATCCCTAAACAATGAAAACTGAACTTAGCTACAGCATGGTTGGGCAGGAAGGCCTGAGTTAGACACCCGAGCAGGTGCTTGAGGAGAGAAGGGCCTGGGGGCTGTGGGCGTGTGTGATGACTCGTTTGCAAAAACAAAACAAAACAAAACAAAAAAAACCGTAGTTCTTACAGCCTATCCGCCACAGAATATTAAAAGAAACAGGCCACGAAATGTCAGGCTCAGGGCTGCTGGCGGGCAGCAGGCGGTGCTGTGGCTCTGCGTAGCCCGTAGGACAGCCTGAGAGCAACGGGAAGCGAGGCTGAGCCTGCAGGGCGAGGGCAGGGGGGCTGTTGCTGCTGCTGGTTCCACAGGGATTTCTCCTCCACAGAGACCAGCCGGGACTGGAGAGCACACACCCTTCAGGTGCAAACACCGCTGTATCCAGCACAGAGCCACGCCGGGGTGCTTTCTGTAGAGTCTGGTCCAGAAGGCAACGAGGGAAGAGTTGATGCATCCAGAGTGAAAAAAGTTGTGCTTCCTCTCCTTGGGTGCCAGTCATGGCAGGAGCAGGGCTGGGCACAGCTAGAGACCTTGCCCCTGCTGAGGGGGTGCCTGCAGCAACGGGAGTTTGTCACTTCGGGTTGATCTGCAAGCACAGCCGTCGTACAGTGAGGGGAGTGTTGGCCACGACAAGGCCTTACTGCTTGAATTTGTGGGCTCCGTGCTGCAGAAAGCTTTTTTAGTTTCCTTTTGCTTACTGGAGCCACAAGCCTTCAGTTTGTGTAACATGTCACAAGACAATTTCTGACTTCCTCTTCATACGCATTTGCATGTTCTTTGCTTTTGCTTAGAAGCAGCAGATTAAAAACTTGCTCTTTCACATCGGGCTCTACCAGTTCTTGCAGAGCCTGCACTTTGGATACTGTGTCTGAACTGAGCCAGGCTGTAGCACTATCTTTCATGCAGCTATGGCTGCCTCAGGAGAGGCTTGGCTTTGCAGCAGGGGTGGAAGAGAAGACTGGCAAGCTACAGCAGCAAGAAATGCAGTAGGAGTTATGAATTAATAATGGTAATAATGAGGAGGAGTGAGAAAGTGTGAAAGAAGCAGAAAGAGAAGATTGATCCTCTTGCTAATTTCCAGCCCTCTCTGGTGGTAACTCCTGTGTCTTAAGTTTTTTAACTCAGGGAAAGAGCACATGCTGACTTATAAATTCAGTCAAGATAGATTCACTTTGTGTGTGATGGGAAGTGTGTGCTGCAAGGAGACAAAACATACAGTTACGAAGAATACCTTGGACATAGTACTGTGAAAGAAATGTTGAATGAGTTACCACCTCCTGAGAGACTGATCAGTGGAATGTGAGACCTCTACAGCTGAGAACCTTGGTAAAACTTCCATAGGGATCAGCCTGTAGGAATCTTTAGGATGATGATGATCAGAGTGGCCACAGGGATCATTCAGGAGCTACCTGTTGATACATGGATCTGCTCTCCCAAAAGGCCAATAGAGACAAAGAAAGGGCAGGAATGAGAATGTTGTTAAAAGAAGAAACAAAATTAAATTTTAAAGTCAAGCCTATGTAAGCTATTTGTAACAAGCCTTGCAAGTATGGTTGCTACGTCAGAACAAGAAAATACAGCTGGTGTTATGGTTAAATTTCTTCAGCCTGCATTCATAATAAGGCAAGTATCATGAGAACCAAAATGAGCACAATAGCAAAGAGAAATCACCCTTCTTGAGAGTGAGATGAAATGTCAAGAACTTAGGATCTATGGTGAGCTAATAAGACAAGTTGAGGGAAGAGACTGGGGAAGGGAAAGGAAAAACATCTCATTACCATTGTACTTCACAGGCTTTCCTGTGATAAACAGTGTTGGTTTTTTTTAATATTGTCGAGAACATGGCAGTTTGGTGAGTAAATTCTTGTTTATATCAAACAAAATGAAACACTTAGTATGCAATGATTGTGTTCAGACCCAAAAATATGTACTGAGTTAAGCTAAGATTTAATGTAGTTGCTTTTCACTTTGCTACTGGGTTAAGAAAACATTCCTGTTATCTAAGATGACTATTTAATCTCACAATTTCAACTGCTGAGGAGTTCACCACTTTTATAGTCTTGAATGAGACTGGCATTAAAAAATCAAGATCTCAGAAGAAAATTATGAGTAGATTGCTGACAGGTGTTGGCAAATTTCTGGTCCAATATGAGGTCTCTTTTTTTGTTTTTGTTTAGTCAAGTTCATGTGTGATGTAAGCAGGATGTAATATATATATATACATACATATATATGTACTTCAAATGGCTATGTCTATGTTGTTTTTCTCAGTTTTTAAGATCCAAGACATTGTAAAGATATATCTGCTTAATTCAGTGGCTTTGCTAGTTTCCCTGTTGTTTTTTTTTTTAGCACTAAAGCTAAGATAATTAATGGTAAGAATGTTGGATTCCATTCTGGCCTGTAAATCTTAAGCAGAGCTGGTGCTGAAGTTTCAATAACAATATCATTATTGTGAATGATTACTGAGCCAGAGAAAACCATTGATTGATGTTCAGATTCTTGACTGAATTTGCAGATGGTAGGAAGTGAGAAGATTTGATGGGAGGTCTGTGAGAGACACTGAGATAAGATCTTGCTATAAAATTTTTAGGGAGCTCTGCTTCAGAGAAGCACTGCACTCTAGTTCTGCTTTGGGGCTTGGGGAAACAGGGACTGCAGAACTGTACAGGAGCAGTGCACTCAAGAACTGTTCAAAGGAAATGAATGCGGTATTTAAAACAATAATCCCTTTGGCTGATTTACATGTGTTCAAATGGGTAAATTAGCCAGTGTTTTTCTCATACTATGACTCAAGTGTTTTCCCTACCTCAGGCCTTTTGTTTTTCAAAGGTAACTATCCCAGAAAGAAGGCAGAGATTCTGCATATACATTGACCCTACCTACTCCTAACAGAAGTGCAGTCACCCCTTGTGCCATGATCTCCAGCAAAGACAGATGGATACACAGTTGGAGACAGTTTGTGACGCTGTAGCATGCATTTCTTTAGATATAACATACTTTAAGCCACATGATCCCTATTCTGTTCTGAAAGTTTAGTATAACCTTTCTCTTTTTACATGATGCTCTGACCTGATCATGTATTAATAGCATATATAGCCTGCCTTTGGAGCTGAAATTTACTCGGCCTTGTTGCATATCTTTCATTTTACCTCTATCTTTGTTTTACAAAACTCTCCCTATGCTGTCTCTTGGAAAGAAATACATCAGACTTGTGTCCCCCAACAGAGCTGTGGTCTCTAAGGAAACACGTGCATTAATTAAGGAGAAGTATAATGGGTATGGTTTTGTTTTGTTAACCAGTGCCCTAAGGAACATAATTTCACTTATATAAGTCTTTTACCCTCCTCTCTCTAGCAAATATCAGCATATTTCTGTTAACTGTCACAGGGGGATGTTTAAAACAATACTAAGGAGATAAAATTTTGTCTTTTGAAATAGCAAGCAAATTGGCACTTGAATGTAATTTCTGTGGTAACTTGGCGCTGCCTTCTCTGGTTACTGGTTGTTGGCCTCCTCCTCAAAATGTTCTAGTATTGAAGCCAACACCCATGGCCACACACTGGGTGTGCTTGGCAGCTGCGGGGCCCAGATGCCAACCACTGGAATGTATTTTATGTACCAGTGTCTCTGCCTGTGGCTTAGCTTCCTGGCCAGCCTTTAGCAAAGTCTCTTTAGACTCATCTGGCTCCAGTGCTTACTGCTGTTGCAGCTGTGGGACTAAAGAAAAAGCAAATTACAGATGAGCTGTCTCACCATTCCAGGAACTGCTTGCATCAGCTCCTAGCAAGATCTATGCACTAAGCCCTTTTAGCCTGTGAAAGAGATGTCCTTCTTGCTTGTATCCATTCTGTGGGTTGACAGGGGTTGAAATGGCAGAACATCCTTGGTAACCTGACAGACACCACAGAAAGGTATTTCTTGAGGTCAGACATGGATGCTGCAGTCCACTGGACCCCTGAGAGAGGTAAACCTGTGAGAGACTCCAGCTTCTCTACCAGTTGTCTATTGCAAATTCATCTTAGCTAAGGCTTGAAGAATACAATCCGAACTCAGCATCAGATATTGCAGCTGCGATGGCTTGTGTGATCAAGGCTTGGATTTCTCTCTGCTGTTCCACAAGGATTTTTTGAAAAGAAGAAAAAAAAAGCACCTGGCAAGCAAGCTGTCTTATTGTAAGGGTATGTTTAACAAGTACAAGTGCACATTTTAATTGATGATCAGTTAGTTCAGCGTATTACCATATGCTATTTACTGAGTTGCTTTTTGTAATATAATTACTAATGCTTTTATATATTGGAGGGCTTTCAATCTTAACTCTTTCATTAGAGTGTTCCATGTGGTTTCTCTTCACCAGTTCCCTCTAGATTTCTGCATTTGACAGGAAAGCTGGCACCTCACTAAAGACAGACCACACAAAATGCTAGAGATGCATTTTGCTACACACCCGCAATACAGTAATAGCTGAATTACGTGCATCTGACTCTGCTGGAGAAGCATATCTAGAAACTTTTAGGAAGCCATAATAAGAAAATATTGATGCATCAGATATTGAAAAGCACAGTAAAATGAGATTGTATTGTAACAATAGATTAAATTCCTTTTAAGTGTCCAGAACGCTACAGGGACTGATTTTACATTCCTTGCTTGCTCTTACTTTGGTGCACCCAGAGGTAAATTAATTAAAGGGTAATCTCTCAGTTTACAAGGTTGTATTCAAGAATGGCTGTAATCTGAAAAAATACACACTAAGTTAACCATCTCATTTTCTGAATCATATTTAGGAACTATTAGGTTGATAAGTAAAAGAGAATGCATCTATTACATACATTTATGGACAGTGCATACACAATCAAGTGAAAAAATATCCAAGGTATTCCTTCTTGCATGATTGGAAGGTGCTCTTGTTTCCTTTTGGTGAAAAGAAAAGGAAGAAAGAAAGAAGAAAGAAAAAGAAAATTATGTTATATAAATTAAATAATTCTTTGCAAACATACAACAACAAAAGATTGTGGAAGGGATTCCTTATTTCTTTGGTCCTTAGCACTGATAAGGCTGTGTCCCGTGACACTATTTACTTCAGTTCTGTATTGATGCCCTTGGGAACAGAATTATGTCATGTTATGATCACAATTGGATGCAAACACTATATAAAAGAGTGAGAACCGTAGTGCCTCCCTGCCTCTAAACTCCTCCAGTAGCACCTCTGTATCTTTGTATGAGTGGGCAGGGTGTATCAATTTCTCTATGTGTTGAAGAAATGTCACTTGTTAGACTCATTCTTCCAACTTCAACTACACATGGAGGCTCAAAGGTTTAGCTGAAGCACTGTGTAGATCTGTGGATCCTTACCTCTCCAATGTGTAGCTGGGCCCTTATATGTCCTGAGATGTAAATGGATGTGAGGTTGCCCATTGAGAGGCTTGTTTGGTTCATAGCTTCATTCACTTTCATTTGGCATTGTTGGCTCTCATTCTGAATCAGGGCAGGCTCAAAATAAGAAATGCACGCACACACACATATACACACACACACAAAAAGAGACAGAAATAAAATTCATTTTCTCTGTCCATGTGTTCCAGTGTACTGAAATTTGAATTAATTATCTCCTGATGTTGTAATGTTTGGCCTTTCCTAATCTTTGTGCAGGTTTTTCAGTACACTTTTTCAGCAAGTTGTTTTTTGAATCATATTAAAATACAAAACTCTACAGTACATTAAGTCAGTCTAAGAAAAGCGTTAAGAACAATACTGTAAACATTTTGATGCCCCATAGGACTGATTATATCTTCTTAATCTCACTGTTAGAGTCACATGAGGACAAAAACAATATGGCAAATGTAATTTTACTATTGCTTCCTGACTCATCCTTACGAGGGCAGAGAAAAAATTCAATGCAAAGGGGGACTAAAAATTTCCCGGTGTGGTGGTTTAGTTAGTGAGAAGGGGAAACAAAGGTGACATAGAGAAGATGATGGTGTAGGAAAAGCAGTTATATTTTACTTCTTATATCCCATAGAGTATATCCAGTGAAATTAATAGTAGGGAATGATTGTCGGTGAGAGTGATGTCAGCTGTGCAGTGAATGTCTGAAGCATGCTATTGGAATGCCCTCTGAGACACAAATCTTTGGAGTGCTTTTTATGAACCGATTTAGATGTTTGTTTGCATCATATAAAAGCTTTCAATGAACTTGAGCAAGAGACTATCAGTCAGAGATTCCCATCCTTGCTTTTTAAGAACCACATAAGCTGGCCATGGGATGCATTCATCTGAATGGCCAGTTGTGTCACATATCCCAACGATGAGTCTTCTCCTTATATAGAATTTGATTTTCACTATAAACATACCACCATTGTTCTCCACACGTTTATCAATATTTACTTATTTTCTTCTCATTATTTTAAATGCCTGGAAAGGTAAAATGAAGGTCTAGATAAATATAAGCTTATTTTCATAGAGTAGAAGTGAATTCAGTTTAATTGACCCTTGACGGTATTAAGTCCGCTTCCAGCCCATGCCAATCATTCTATTCTGACAGAAAGCAAGGATTACATGAACAAACAGCCTAACAAAGCACATTACAGTCTCAAGGAACTTTGTTGAATGCTCTCCCAGCATCACAAGAGTCAAACATTTTGTTGTATCAACTCGTGGTTGTTTGTCAGCTCCAGGTTCCTTTTTGATTTGATAGTTCAACCATTTGTTGAGTCTAATTTCATCTTGATGTGCAACCAATTTTCATGTTTGAACAAGTAGTATCTAGGCATCCATGCCATCATGGAAGGGAAGGGAAGGGAAGGGAAGGGAAGGGAAGGGAAGGGAAGGGAAGGGAAGGGAAGGGAAGGGAAGGGAAGGGAAGGGAAGGGAAGGGAAGGGAAGGGAAGGGAAGGGAAGGGAAGGGAAGGGAAGGGAAGGGAAGGGAAGGGAGGGGGAAAAAAGAAAAAAAAGAAAAGAAAAGAAAAGAAAAGAAAAGAAAAGAAAAGAAAAGAAAAGAAAAGAAAAGAAAAGAAAAGAAAAGAAAAGAAAAGAAAAGAAAAGAAAAGAGAAAAGAAAAGAAAAGAAAAGAAAAGAAAAGAAAAGAAAAGAAAAGAAAAGAAAAGAAAAGAAAAGAAAAGAAAAGAAAGAAGAAAAAGAGCAGTGATGCCCCATAGGACCGATTATATCTCCTTAATCTCGCTGTTAGAGTCACATGAGGACAAAAACAATATGGCAAATGTAATTGCAGAATTGAGACTCCAGAGTCTTCTTGCACTGGTTTTATCTCTGTGTGGTTTCATTACTTCAGTGGAAGTGATTGTGAATTCATGAGTTATGTTAATTTGAATAGGTAAGACTAGAAAAGAAACCAGACAGAGTGCTTCAAGTGTGTACAGCTGTTTTTCAAGTGTGAGAAAAGAGTCCTCTTCATGTTCTGAATGCAGCTAAGCTCCGAGTAGATGCATACCTATTTTCCATACTGGCGTTCACTGCCAGTCAAATTTGAAGGTGAAATATTCATTATTTTTTACTCTGAATGAACAATGAAGAATCCCAGGTCTTTGAATTGAAGTAAAATTTGTATGAGATCCCTGGTCAGATTCTTCTTCCCTACTAAACAGAATTGCTATCTGTTATTGGTTATATATATGTGCAATGTAGATGTGTATGTTCACAGATATTGAATATATGATGTACCTACATACATAGCTTTTCAAGATGGGGGTTAATACAATATATACACACGTACCTTCCCAGATGTGTGTACAAAATCTAGGTGCTCTTAGTAAGCAAGAACAAAACATATTCTATAAAATGTGTAATGAAGGGATGGTATTGCATAGAGAATGTGAGATATGTCAGACTTGCAGCAGAACAGCTTGCATCCATCTTCTGTATCTCAGAGGCAGTGACTACAGTTGGAGTAAATCTTCTGACAAGTCTTAAAAGACAAAATTTTGTTCCCATTTTTCCCTCATTTTTCTCCAGACTACATAGGCAGGTTATTACATTTCCCTTGACAATGTCATGTTATCCAACCATCTGGCCCCAAATCTTCACTGGTTCAGCATCTCCTCTATCTCTCACCATGGAACTTTTTGCTGAACATGTGTGTGTGTGCCCACGTACAGCAGTCTGAAGTGTTCCTTTATCATGTTACTGAAACTTCAAGGTAAAATGACTTAGAAAGAAGGGGCCTCATCTAAGTGCAGTCACTTGAGCCGACATACTGTTTACCCATGTTTTTCTTCCTTCATGATAGAACACTGCACAGCCATTGACATTTGTGTTTACTGGAGTTTGCATCTCAGGAAATAGTTCAAAACAGAATGCAACGGAAATCGATGTGTCTCCAAAGAGAACAGCACGGAGAAGTTAAATAGTTAAGTTTTAGTAGACACAAATCACATTTCCATCAAGTGCAAGCAGTCAGCTGTTATTGTAGGTCACTAAGATACAATGAATTATTTTCTGCAGTTCGTGGAAAACATTAGGCAGCTGTAATAAAGTCAATGGTATTTCCTTCCTTACTGAAACATTACTTCAGCAAATCCCCCTGTTTTGTTAAGAAACCATTTCATGCTTGATAAAATTTCATTAACTTCTTTTATACTTTTTTATTTCTTATGTTGACTTCTACAGATGGAGAAAACACTGAGTGAGAAACATAAGAAGTGGCTTTTTGTGTTTAGGTGGATGATGACTAATGTAAACTTAAAGACTCTGTAAGCAGAAGGGGGAAGGGAGCACTTCAGCGGCCTTTATATAACATAGATGTTCAGTCCAGGAAACATACCACAATATAAATGTCTTTTTAAGTCATTAAAACACAGCTTAAACAAAAGCTAAAGTATTTCATCTATAGCTCACCACATTTGTTTTCACTTATGTGCTTATTTGTAGTTATATATATTAACATAAAATGCTACTGTTTTTAAAATTCATCTTGCTTTATAACTATCTATTTAAATCCTATACAGAGTATCTTTAATAAATTCCTTTAGGTCAGATAGTAATGCATCCTTTCGTTTACTATTGTTTTCTTTTCAGATCCAATGAGAAAGAAGAATCTAAGGCTTCCTGTGAGTTCTGCACTGAGATATGGTAAGTCTTCTGTTGGGACACTAATCTGTGATGAACCTCTCAGGACAGTGCAAAAGGAAGAACAATAGATGTTGACTGTACATATGCAAAAGCCGGTCAGCCAGCTGGCCGTTCATTATCGGGGTAACACATTTACTTTCTGCAATAACAGCAGCCTCAGTGTTTCAAAAATATGCACAGTCCTATGGATTGGCTCACAAACAGTAGCAGCTGGACCTCAAGTTAGGTACCCACACGTTAGCAAGCACACTAACATTGCAGCAGAGGAATGAGAAAAATGTACGAATTAGTAAGGGTTAGAGGGGAAGGTTTGAATATGAGGTTACAGCATTTTCACTAGCTGGATGAGGGTACAACTTGGATAAAACCAGCAAAGACTTTTGTAAATGTTGCATTAACAATTGGCAGCTTACTCATTTTAATACTGTTAGCACCGTATTGTTAAGATGCAGTTTCCATCCCCCATGAATTTCAAGCCACTTTAGCTACTCCTGAGATGTATCCAAATGAATGCAAGGCTGGAAAAAATAGACATCGCAGAAAAAAATCCTGAAAATTCAGGAAACTCTGGAAAGTTAGTGATGGTTTGCACAGGTTTTTTAAAACTCCCATTGCTAGAGCTAACAGATGCTGGCTCTGTCATAACAGGGAGTCTCGATATATCTCTCTAGAGAAATGGGGTGTATTTGTGCCTAGGAGATTAACCAACCAGCCTGGAACCTAGCTTTTTGCCATCTATTTACAGCATCACAACAGGTCATGATAACTTTCAGGAGAGGCTTTCCCTGACAGAAGAACTCATGTTTTAAGAAGTAAAATCAGTTGGCATTACACTCCTCTCTGTAGTACTGATAATATGTGTCTGTTGTGCTCTGTTATCCCCAGAGCAGAGCGACAAGGAAGCCAGTAGAAGTGGTAGGAATGCTGAGGAGCTCACTTCCTCATCTGCCACCCCAGAGACTGCCTGGGTTGCTCTTAACCAAAATCTGTGGATTTGCAATTGGCAGAAAAGAAACCCAGCTTCTACAGTACTCAACAGGATAGATGTGCCTAATCAGCTTCAGCATTGGAAACAGTTACAACAAATACACTTGAGACCCTGAAGTGTTTTTCAGTATTATTTATTTTCCACCATTTGCAAACCCATTTAAAAAGCCAGTGTGCCAGTCCTTGTAGTACACTTTGCTGTTCTAAATAGGATGTGAAATGGTTACTGTTACCATTGTGATTCCACCTCATCAGTGTTTTTAAAATTTCCTAAACTGGTCTGTGAGTTCTAAAATAGATATGTGTTAGGAGCTGCAATCCATTAAGAGTAAATTGATATGAATGTCACATTCAGGTGTATTTTCTTCTAGTTGTTGTTCTCACTGATGAAATGTTAGTTCCCTGTTAACAGAACTTATCTCAAGTTTCGAGGCAGTGATGACGGTAAGTGGCTCACTCTGTGCTGATGATATTTTAGGCATGCAGTTCCTGATCTATTTCATATTTCACAAGACCCTGCATACATACAAACAAACATACTTCTGCAAATCTTTTCTGTTTTTGTTTTTTTTGGTGGTGGCTTTGTGTCTTTTTTTTCCCTACCTACGTGTTCTTACTGTTCTGTTGAGAAGAGTGGTTGTTACTATGGCTTCCTGCACTTTCTTAATGAGAGCTGATTTTTGCAGATCCATCTAACAGTAAAGCAACCAATTCAATTGAACTGCCCTATTTCAAGGGTAGAAAACAAGCAGTAGTAGGATTCAACCTAGTGTGGAAGCCTGTGTGGGCATAACACATAACCTCCTCTATAACAAAACAATCCTGGGAGGTGCAGGATCAGCTCAGCTCTCTAGGCACATTTGGCCAAGCTGTGCCTTGCTGCTACATTACTGCATGCATTAAAAACACGCAAAACTGTTTCTTTTTAACTGAACATTTCCTGAATGTAATCAAGGTGTTACTAGTCATCACTTCTTTGTCAAGACAACCAATGCTGGAATTATCTGCCTTTTATAGTTACTTGTCTTACACCGGCATACTACAAAATGCTCACAATTTTTTTTATTTTTTTTTTCTTTTATAAGGTTTGCACTAAAGCCCACTTTGTGCCAGAAAGCAGACATGCAAAAAACTATTAGATTTATAGAAAACAAAAACAAAACCAAACCCTACAGCTGATATTAAATAAGGTGTTATGAACACTAAACTACATGTTAAAAGTCACCTTTTTGCAACTTGTTTTAACTAACTTTATTTGCCAGTAAGCATGCCTCCATTCTAGCTCTGGGAGCATTTCTACCTAGAGATGTTATCTCCCCCGTAGTTAAACTGATCATCTCATTATCTCATCAAGGATAAGATCACAAGGGATCATTGGGTCATCCAGTTTAAACAGTACATTGCAGACCATCACTTTTCTCTCATTCACTGCTGTCCTCTGTCTTCTATTCAGCTAAGGAGGTATCCTGTTGTTCTTCAGATGAGAGATTTCTCCATTTTCCCATGGTAGTTTGATCCCTATTTATCTACCACCAAATTTTCCTTTGTTGTTTTCTTTCTTCATTGTTCTAAGCAAGTTGTTTTTCAATCTTCTGGTAACATAAACAAATGTGGATTCTTCTTTGTGTATCTCAGACAGCCTGGAATAACGTTGTTTCCATGCTCTCCTATTGCTCAACTTTTTTTGAAGTATCTCATGCCACAGACAGGATTAATTTCACTTAAGATGAAGCACAATTAGGTGTGGTACAGCCATCTCCGAGCTATTTTAGAATCTCTTTTATATGAAGGCTTTTCCCAAGGTAATGCCTTCTGTTTTATTATGTTGGCCCATGACGTCAGAGGCAGATGTTGGTGTGATGGCAGTAGCGGTTAAACCTTCCCACCAACATTCCATTACATCTCGTTGCCGTGTGACAGATGGCAGCAGAGGGACAGTCTGACAGAATGGCATCTAATGTGGAGGTGTAGATGAGGCAAAGATGTGGAATTGAGTTCCTCTCTGTGAAAAAACAAAATGGCACCTGTTGATGTTCATGGATGTTTGTTGAATGTTTGTGGAGACCAAGCAATGGATGTAAGTGAATGTCCCTTCCAACTCTAAGAATTCTATGATTCTATGGATCATTTGATACAGTTTTACAATAGGTATGTGTAGAAATGAAGGCCATTCTTTTCACATGGAGACAAATTGCAAATAAATTTAAATTTTAGGTATTCTTGTAACTCATTTCTAGTTGAACATCACACCCTTTGGCATGTTTCATCAATTAATGTGCAAAGGAGATGGATGGAAGTCCTGCATACCACAGGTGGTACGTGAGGTGACAGACTGAAACCAGACAGGAAGTGTTTTATCTGTGCTTTTTTTATGTTGCTGTGTAACATTCACCACGTACCCCACACCACCAATTACACAGACATTCATTATCAGTCATATGCATATTTTATCCAGTAGCTTTAGTGTTCTGATTTCTTAGACATTTTTCCACATACAGAATGAGCTGTTTGTCAAAGAGAATTCTACATGCAGAGTTCTCAAGATGTTTGCCTTTAAGTTCATTTTTAGGTGAAGAATAATAAATCCTGGAGTGCTGATCAACTCCGTGTCAAAACCATGTTTTGAGTGGTTCCTTTTCTTTATGTAGCAGTTTGCACAGAAAATAATATACATGGAAGGAACGTATGTTTTTGCAGAAAGGTTTTTAACTAATGTTTTTTGGATGACGTGAAGCATATATCCAAGCTGTTTGGGGATAATGTGTTCTATAGCATAGTGTTAAGGGAATGAGATACCTCAGGAAGTGGTGAAGAATCACTTTGGGAACCTAGGTTCATCTAGCTAGTATGTTTTTATCCACATGTGATTCCAGCAACAGGATCCTAAACTACAAAAGTTATTGGAAATCTTACCCGCAGTCATGCAAGGAAAAGGATCAAGCCGTTACAGTGCACAATCACAGTAAGGATACTGCCCCACAATGTATGAAGTTAGCTACGCCTGTACAGACCAGTGCCAGTTACACACCACCTCGCACCCATTTTCAAATAGCAGGTTCTGGACAGCATGAAATCATACTCAAGTTTTTGTTTTCCTTTCAGATTTTTTACTTTGATTTAATCAATTTTTAATCAACATGAAGTTACTTAAATTTTTTTCATGCCTACACATCCAGTATTTTTCCTGGCGCTGGGGATTTTAATGTTCCCCTAACCTTCTTTCCAAAGAAAATAAAGAACTTCTGTGACTTGAAAGAAATGTCTGCACGACGTCTGTGCAGACAAATATAGATAACTGCACGGCCACTTCCCCTGTGCCCAAGGGCAAGCCAGCTGTGATCAAGAAGCCTTTTAATCACTTTTCTCTAGCTATGAATTGGAACTCATTTAATGGGATCTCAGCACCGTAGTAATTGTTTCAGGATCAGAGCTGCTTCATGTCTGGTTGACCTAGAACAACTGCCTGGTTATCTGCGCTTACCTGAATAGCTAATGAATTCACTGCACCATGAAACTACCAGTTAAAAATTAAGTTTACACACATCTTGCAAACATGTCATCCAAATTTTAAGCTTCCTCAACCAATATCCATCATTTTGCCCTGTAATGGCAAAACAGCATAGGGATTCCTTTTCTACCCTCACACTCCTAGATATTGCTTGATGTATGTAAGTAAATCCACATCAGTCATATTTCCAAAGTACCATCACCATCCACTTTTCTAAGAACACTGCAGATATGTTCAGTAATATCTGCTTATATTAACAGTATGACCAGACAAGATGCAACTTTCTCAGATGTGCATCTGTGATGGGTGCTGACTTCAGGAAAAGCTGACTTAAGCACCTTGCAATACCTGACCTTGGGCACAGGAAACTCCAGGAGGCAGCCTGACCACAGCTGTAATCAGTGTGATGCATAGGAATTTCTCCAGCTGAGTCTGGCATTCTTTGTGCCCTCTGTAAAATGTCCCCACCGCAGCTACATTTCCTGGTGCCTTTCAGATGTACAAGAAACACTGCAGCTAGTTTTTGTTGTGTGTGAACAAGTGAAGGTCAAAACCAGATGAGAAATATCTGAGATAATACCAAGACTAAATATTGATATTTAAAGCACTCGGAACTCTCCAGTCATTCTAGTACTTTGGTTTTAGTTTAATTGAAAGCATCATTTTCCCAGTATGACTAACTTCTGGATTGTTTGCATCAAACATCTTTATTTCCCCAGTTATCATTTAATAAGTAAATAAATAATATAAAGCTAGATCTTATGAAGTCTTAGACACTTCTTTGACAGTTCTAATATGGGGAAGAAAAGGGTCTTTGCAGTGCATATTACTTACCTCTGCTTTCTTCTTTCAGTTCACAAATTCTTTTTCTGGTTGTTCAGAAAAAAATTCACCATTCAGATATTTTTTTTAAAATACATTTTTCTCCATTGTACTTCTCAAACTGACTTTTAATTGGTAAGTTTTCTTTATGATTTTTGCATGTGTGTTAATTTTACAAAAGAATTTATGGTACAGTGGATTTATGCTCAAGGAATAGTGATGAGCAGCTAACTTATTTGTAGTGTCCATTGACTTTTAGACACGCTTTTAAAGTGACACATGCTTTGCTCATATTACAGATGCTGCATTTTTGCTTCTAGTGAAGAGAGTATTTTCAGTGAAATTGAAACCTATGTTCAACTCTTCTCTCTTTAGTCAAACTGCTTTCATTAAACCCTTTTTGCTCCAGTAAGTGTGGAATGGGTTAACATAAGTTTCTGTTGTCAGATTTACATTTGGGATCCAAAGGTTGTGGGCTTGCATATACACAGTCACAGCACAGATAAAATTTAAATAGATTTTCAGAGATAAAAATAAATGTAAGTTTAAATTAAATACTATACTACATTTGGTTTGGTTCTTTCCTCCTTTATTTCCCCTTCTCAGTATTCCCCCTCTACTTTCAGACTCAGTTATTGTGAAGCAATATTTTCTGTTTCTCCTTTCATTGTTTTGTTTTCATTGCCTTTTATTCTTTCCTTGTTTTCTTTCATTACTCCTTTTCTTTACCTTTGCCCAGGTCAGAGCAGCAACACTGCCATAAGTAGCCCTGATTTTCAGCAGTTATAGGTTATGTAGCCACCTTACCATCTCTAGTTTGCACTCACTCCATATTTCTGGCACAATTTTCTTCCTTTTTCAGAGGTTATACAGAGGCAAAGTTAGGGTGTTTATCTCTAGATATGTATCCTCATTGCTGGAGGCATCCACCCCATCCCAAATGGTGTTCAGTGGTGGGTTGGATGGGGCCCTGAACAGTTTGACCTAGTGAGTTGCAGGCCTGCATACAGGAAGGGAATAGAACTGAGTGGGCTTTAAGGTTCCTTCCAACTTCTATGGTAAGAGTTTTAAAGGAGTATAACTGGGATTTGTAAGTAAAAAACATCTGGAAAAGATTGGTGTAAATGCATGGCACTGTTTGTGGTACTGCTCTACACTGACACACTGCTGTCAGAGTTACTTCCACTAGTGCATGCTAGACAGGCAAAGTATCAAGCCAGATCCAGCTTCCCATACTTCTGTTTGTAGATGCTTGAGTTCTTGGAATCTCTTCTCTGCAGCAGTTCAGAGTAAGGCTTGCTCAAAGTGAAGTGAAAACCATATACTTATTTTCTGCACGCATATGACTCTAGCAACGCATTTCCTTTTTTGCTCATGTCTCTGCCTGAAGACTTCTTCATGAATCGCATTACTGCTCTCATTGTGGCAGTTCTTGAGCCATGTGTTGCATGGCATGTGCATGGACACGTAACACAAAGTTCTCAGATTTTTAAACTGTATGTAAAATGATGACTTTCATTCTGTTCAGTTGTATAAATTTTCACTTGCTGCATTATTACTTAGGATGAGTGGGCATCTTGAAACAGCACTGAGCAAGTTAATGCTGCACTGAAGTGAGATTACCAGGGAAAAATACATTCTTCTGTGCATATCTCATCTGCCATTTCAAAGTCTGGGAGATATTGTTTATGTGGGCAATGAAATAGTTAGCTCTCTTTCTGTTCCCCTAAGATGTGGCCATTTGAGCTGCAGTTTATTTCTATTTTCAGCCCATTTCTTACTGGAACTCTAACAGTTCCTAGGAACATTTCTCTCTTATAAAATTCTGGGAAGAGCGCAGCACACAGCACTTCTCCTAAGGTTTGAGATTTGTCATAAATATTGCGCACTTCCACATCTCTGCCGCTTTAAAATCTTCATCATGTAAAAAGTCAGTATGTCTCCTGCTCATAAGCTCCCTTTGGAAGGCTAAAAGGAGATCTCCTTGCCTTCTTTTTCCCAAGCTGAACAAACCCATCTCCCTCAGCCTTTCTTCCTAGGAAAGATGTTCCAGCCCTCTGAACATCCTCATAGGCTCCTCAGGACCTGTTCCCAATAGGTCCACTTATTTCTTGTGCTGGGAGCCCCAGGCCTGGATGCAGAAGACAGAGGAGTCCTACCTGAGCCAATACTGTGATGATGGATAAATATGTTTTCAAGATGCTGAGAGATCCCAGTCTCAGTCCAAAAAATTGTTTGAGTTTGTGGAAATCCTCAATGACCATTAAGACTGCGTGTGATCTATTCACAACTCTTTTTTCTCTGGTTTATTGTACAAGAGGGTGTGTGAACGAGTGCTTGAGTGACTGCCTTTACTGCTTTGCCTGTCTTCAAAGAGAAAAAGGAAGAGCAAAAAGTGCACTGAGACTTTGGCCTCACAGTGAACTCAACAGTGGATCTGAGCTCACAGTTCACCTTGGCTTTGCCTATGTTAGGCCCTTCTATCTATAAAAAAGATGTTTGGGAAGGATGATATAACATTTTTATCTTTAATATAAATACAAGCAAAATTGCATTCAGCAGTGTTACTGATTTCACCTGGGAAAGTGCTGTAACCAGGTCACTCAAAATACTGCACTTTTGTAGAAAGGATTTGCTATTATGCTTCTATCAGCAGAAGTGACATTTTCTCTAGTATAAAGTTGTTGAAGACTAGTCCTGATATAGAAAAGGTAGGCTATCAGAGCCATCATTACTTGTTTCCACCACATTTGAAGCACAGCAGTAAATCCATATACCAAGCTGTATTCTGGTGGCGTACTTCAGCTTCTCTTGTTGAACAGTCTCAAGATCCTCAGTAGAAAACCAGCAAAAGTGCAAAATATGCTGACTGCTGGTGACCTCCAGTATTTTTGCTTCTCGTTTAAAGTATGAATAAGTCTGTCTTTTCTGTTATCTGTCATTCTTTGTATGAGCACCAGTCCCAGCAGAATGAACTCTCTTATTGTTGTTGCTGTTGTTGTTTGTTATTAAGTAGGCTTTTGTGTAAAAGCAAGATTAGAACCTCAGCTGCCAATGAAAGTAAACCAATGAAGCATGAACACCTGTGCTCAATGATTCTCATATATTTCATTTCTAAATATGGACACTTAAGAACACCTTGAGTAGGGGAAAGGCTTGCAAAGTTCTGAAGACAAAGAAAAATAGTTGCAAACTGAGAAGCTTGTTGAGGACAAATTTAATTAGTGATTCTGATTCAGGTATGTGTGGCTTAAACAAACGTGCTCCTTTTTTTGTTCAAATAGCCTCTCTGATATGTTCAGCATATGTAGATTATGCGCTTATTTCTGAAGTACAATTTGCAAGGCTTAAATTAAGCTAACAGATCTGTCTAGAGGAAGTCTGTATCCTTGTTACTTATCTGAGTTGGGCCAAATAAATGTCTGTAACTGTTCTTTTCACCTGTGATATTAGGGGCGTTGGGTTTTTTTGTTTGTTTGTTTTGTTTTGTTTTGTTTTCAATACAGTGTGTTTGTTATTTGAGGGAAGTCCAGAAAACTGAAGACAAGTATAAAAGTGCTGTGCAAGAGCCAACTGGGGCTGAAAAAAAATTATATCTAATAGCTGGAAATGAGACAAACATAGCAAACTGTGAGTAGTTTGTTGCATTATTTGTAATATTCTGTGGAACAGAGGAAAATGTTGCTTTACACTACAGGAGTCGCAAGTAAATCCACTCACATCAGTGAACTGACAAATGCAAAGCCTATAAATGTAAAGAAGAATCACGCCTAAGAGAAAAGCTCTTAGGCTTGAAAAACTTGTTTGGAATTCTATAGTGTAATATATGTATTTAGTACAAAATAATGACCCTTTTACACAGATTAAGGCATAGTATGAGAAGGTAAAAGAAATTGTTGAAAATCCAAATCTGGGGATTGATGCAGCACAGCTGGGGATTACACAAACTTTTAGTTCATTGACACACAATAGGAACCACCATGTCACATCACAGCAAAGAAGGAGAAGTGGGAAGAAAAGGTATTTAAAAGTAATTACTTTGTTGCAGAAAAAGATGTAAGGACAAGGTAAAAAGGGAAAAGAAGAATGCACTCAGGAGATGAAACAGAACATATTTCACCTGATGAGATGAGAAATGGCAGATCAAAAATATGTTATATAAAGTCTGTAGAAAAATAATACCAGATAAATGGGAATAAAGCATAATGGTATAAATATGATGTCTCAATTAAACAGTTTTTGGAAGTTGGTCAATACCTGCTGAGGCACTTTTACGGATACTAGGGGAGAAAATGTGCAAAACAGAAGATCATAGCACTAAAGATAAAAAAAGAATTAAGGCAAATAATGTATATCTTAATATTTTAAATTGATTAAGGAAGAAATTAACTTTTGACTATGGCAGGAAAATTACTGAAAGCTCACTGGCATGGAAATAAGTGAAATCATGAAATGAAATGTATACAAATTTGCTGGAATAAGGAAAAAAAATCCTCACAACTGAAGTATTTTTTATCACTATTCATATTTCCAAAACTTGAAATGATAAACTGGCAGCTATAGATCAATAAACTTAACAACAAGCATATGAGAAAACATCAGAAACAATCTTGAAATGTATGGTATTACAGCAGATGGAAATTATATCTTATTGTGTTAGGCGGAAGCTTAACAATGAACTTAACTGGACTCTGAAGATACATCTTCATGCACTGAGTGGGTACACAGGAACACATGGGTGAGAAAGAATTTAACAGAGCCCAAACCAATACTGATACAAAGCTAAGGTAAACTACATGCTAAAATAAGAACCAAACAGACAGGAGAGAAATAAGAAACAGGCCTAAAGAAATGATACCCAAAGCAATTAGAAGTAGGATTTTAGTCTTACACAATGGCAGGGACACAAAGCCATATAGCTGAGATATAAATGGATTGCTCTGGAAATCAGTCCACATAACTTTTTAATCAGTAGTCGGGCTAAGAAGATTATGAAGAGGAGGAAAAACACTGGTTGAAAATACCTTCTGGTAAAATTTATTTAGGTTATTTCAGGGACAAAACTTTGGTTTCAAAGCATAAGATAAAGCTTCAGGATAAACTAATAGCTCACATTTTCACCAGATCCAAAGATCAGGTTGGCTGAGTTCCTTGCAAAGTAAAATAACTAAACATATGTGTATCCATGTGCTCATATCAATGGCTGTAGTTCTGCAATCCAGCTGATAAATTAAAATGTGTTCTCAGTCTGACAGGACTTGAATAACTAGCATACAGTAAAAGAATATCTAGTATTTATTTGCTGATGAAAAGAAATATTTTCTGGTCTTTCTTGGATGTGAGAAATTGATATTTTCACATGCATTTTTGTCACGTCTGCTCTGAATGGTCAGCCAGGAAAGGCAACACAAACTTCACTCAGACATTACCCCCAACTTAAGAAAATATTTCTACTCTGCTGGCCTCATAAGACATTTATTCTTTACTGTTTTCTTGTCCTTCTGACTTTTTTCAGCTAGATGTCTCTGTATTGGTTTGTGGAACTTCCACACATCTGTGAGAAGTGCTTAATCATAAAGTACATATCCCAGCTGCAGCTGTACCCTTGCACAAGCTTGCATTTCCCTTACCTTCCCTATTCTGCATCCTTAAGCATCCTGCTTGGCTTCTCACACTTTTTTGTCTTACTGTACCTATAAAGAGAAATGAATACTTTTGTTGTTCTCATGCAACTTGGCTAATTCACACACAAGTATCTCAGATGGTTCAGAAATCACTCAGAGACAGGGAATTTGCCCAGAGCTATGCTTGCATTCCTTGCGGTCAGCACCAAGCAAAAAAACCCCTCCAACTCAGCTGTGACTTCCAGTTTATTCTCACAGAAATCAAGTAAGCATCCAGATCATCACATGAGACATTGTCAGAGCAGTAAACATAAAATGCAACAGCATATACTGCAGAGATGGGTCACCACAGCTTGTAGTTTCCATGGGCTGGGGTTGAGAGATTTTGATTGAGGTATTGCACAAGAATTTAAGAAACAAGAAATAAAGGGCTTTTGCAAACATTGGAATGTTGCTGAGATCTCAGTTATGTATGGGAAATACCAGATACTCAGAACATGTGGAAAGGAACAGAGCACTCACGATTGTATAGAGATCACTGTTTCCCTCTCCAATCAAAGAAAAATTTATGCCATCTGGTGTGGAATATCCACTGATCAGAGTATCTTATGTTCAGTGCTGACACCAAACAGCGATTCCTTTAATAGACTGACCATGTTCTTTCACCATGGCAATTTAAAAACTTCTTCATAAATATTTATCATCCTTCCAATCTGAGACCCTGAAATAACCGCTGCAAACAAATTTGTTGGCCGTGCCTACCAAGTCTTCAGTGTTTGGACTATTTTACTTCTTCTTCTGTCACCCCATCACTCCATATGGCATATCAAAGTTGCCAGCCTTTGTTTTCCATTTATTTGCTTCTCTCGAATCTGTTTTCCATGCTTTCTTCTCCAGTGTTTCCAAAGCGCAATCATAATCTTTGTTCCTCAGATGGGTCTTTCTGAACTTTGATTCTGTAAGGACTCTAGAAAAACATAATATATGCAGTAAGCTAACTGACTGAACATAGCAAGCATGGGAAACAGTTCAGAAATCTCTCTGCTCTCAGTTTTAGACTAGCATTCTCAGAACAGACATCATCAGGATGCACACAGTTTCTGTATTCTCTCCTTTAATCTACAGAGGCAGTCTTTAAAACAGGGCACTTTGCTGCTTCTATAGTATCTAGGAAAACAAACAATTATTTGTCTTAATAAATAGCTCTAATAAATAAATACTCAACTGTAATAACCCTAGGAAAATGCAGTATCAGTCATTTACATGGAAGTCATAGAAAGAATAGTAATTCAAAGCTTTCAGTACCAAATGTGGTTTTACAGACATCCTCTATTACAATTTGTTCTGGAAGAGCCCTGAGCACCACACAGGAACTGAACTTTTCTTGAAATCAATGTGTCAAATTTGTCTTTGGCCAAATTTTGTGACTGTAGTTCGGCCAGGAGAGATTTTGGCTCTGTATCTGCAGTGTTAGCCTGCTGGGAACCAAAGTTAGAAACCATAACAATTTGTGTTGTTAACACTCTTGGATTTGTCTTAGACGTTCAGAAACATCGAAAGGCAGCTATTCCTCTGAAATAACAGATAATTGCAATAACCATTAGCATGTCTTCTTTCCAAATATAGTGTGCAGCATAAGGATTTTGTGGATTTTATGCTGGATAATTCTCTTGACTTCTATAAACGATGCCTTTAAAAATCATTACCCTGGCTATTACCGTAAGGCTATACTAATCACTCGATTAGATTAAGATGACATTAAGACTTTTTGAGACATATCTATGGCCAGCTTACTTGCTTCCTATGCTATTTGTTGCCAATTGCTGAAATTTGCAGCAGTGAATTGGATTATTTTTCACATGATGGTATTTGAAAATGTGTAGATTCTCTGTCTTTGTAACCCCTGCCATAGAATCAATATTTTGATCACAGGAAATAATGTTAGTTTTTCATGCCTGATTTTTAAAATACCAATTAATTGTACTTCTGGGGGAGGAAAAAAAAAAGTCCATATCCAAAGTTAAGAAATACAATGGTAGCCAGCCCTCTCCTATAGTGTGAATTGTTGCTTGATTTAACAGCACACAGTAACAGAGAAAACTGTCCCTAAAATCCTACAACATAAGACTTAGCAGTGGAATTTAAGCTTCCTAAAAGTAGAGCATTTACACTTGTTCTTGTACAAGTATTCAGCCAACTTTGATTAACACAAGAGTGGCATTTAATAGCAGAAATATGACATGCATACAGTGTGCTTTTAGATTATTCAGTTTATCAACACTTGGAATTTTATTTCTGACAGTTTTCTCAGACTACATTTACTTTCTGTGACAGTGCATCTCCTCTGAACCATTTTGAGGCAGGTTTGGCTTGGGGTCTTGATGGAGTTTTGTTGTGTGTGTGTGTTTGTGTTTTCTGCTTGTTTGTTTGCTTGTTTAAATATTAATTTAAACTTGATACACATAGTCAAAGTGAGAACTGGACCATAGAAGCCATGCTATATTATGTAACCTGTTGCTGTGTTTTTGACTTCCCATGTCAGCACAATTACAGAGAATAAAGAAGTGTGTGATCCAAGTCCAACTACCGCTATTTACAGATCTAATTCTGAGATGTCTGTTCTACTTCTTTGGGCTGTCTTTGGGATCATGTGTACTCACAGTCACCACTGGCAGTAGTCACTAAGTCATGCTCTTGAAGAAGTACTTTGTGGCATTGGCTTATTGGTGCCATGCAGTTGAGTGTAAACCCAAACTGTCTGAGAAACAAACATTGCTCAACTTTGCGTAGCTTTGTGCCCCTTCTCTTGTACAATTACGTCACAGAAAACATCCTCTGTAAGTCACCACCTTAGATAAAAGTGACCTGAAAGTAGCGGAATGATTGTTAAAGGTAGTGAGTTGCCACCACAGTGTGAAGCAGACACAAGATGGGATGTTACATACCTTTATCTACTGAAATCTACTGATATTCATAGGTGGGAGAAAGATACTGAGCTCAGCTCCCTTTGCTAGAGTTAAGAATAGACACGTACCAGCAACCCAGTTAACCCAAACTCTCCTGCCAAACAAGCCTGGTTGCTTATTTCATTAACAAGCCTCTCTCTCCTCATCCGGGTAGCCATCCCTTCTTTCCCCTTTATTTCTGATACAAGGCCCAACTGTCAGCCCTGTATTTACTTAGTTTGTCCTAGTTTTGACTCATGCTACCACCATTCCTGTCTCACAGTCTCAGTCTTATCATTTCCTTCAGAGGCTGCTCCCACAGCCCACGTGCCTCGTTTCTTCTCCATGCTCATTTTACTTCTACTGTGTGGGCAGCACATTAGGAGGCTGCTTGCTAGCAGCAAAAACTTGGCTTGAGGGAATATCTTCAACTGAAGTCTAATCAGCACCAAGGCAGAAGATTCTTATGACCATTATCATAGGCATAGCTGTAAGCATGATTAAATCAGAAAGATAATTTCAAGATTTAAACAAAGGACAGAGAGATCTCACTATAGTACTCTTTGTATTCAGTACCAACTAGATCACGTTCCTCATGTAGTGTCAGTAAAAATTAAAATACTTTCCCAGAAATGTGACTTTTCAACTGCAATTTGTTGTCTATAGAGATGATTACTTTTCGTATTTGACAACTTTTATCTCACCTTCACTATATTAAAGCTGAATTACAAAATCAAGTAAACTCCTACTAAAGGATTTTAGGTTTGTGGTATGGCTTCTAACTAGATGTAATACTTCTATACCTAAAGCCAGGTGTAGCACATACCACTTGGTTCTGTAGCATATTTATAATAGTCATTAATCATTTGTTAGTCTTTATAATCCCTTTATGAATGTTCTCTTTTATGCAATATGTGAACAAACTGAAGACTGGATCATGAGAAAGTTTACACTGCTGCTCTGTCATGGGTTATGTTTGAAGAATTGGATGTGACATGCAATTTTTAAGATCTTTTTAGCAGAATTTTGCGGTTATTTTCTCCACCTCTTTCTGCTGCCCACTACTTTTATTTTCTCCTTTTCTTTATTCATTTCACTTCCCATCCTTTTCATTCCCATTCCCATATTTCCATCCCACCCAATTCTAAATGATGCTAGATGGAGGGACCGTAAAAAGTGAAGAAAGACTTTTGTCAATAGGCAGCTGAGTTTTTGTTTAGATTTATAATTCTTGGGCTGTTCTCTATAAATGATCTTGCAGACTCTTAGTGTTCCTATCACAGATAGAGGTTGTTATTTAATTGTGGTTTTTTCCTAAATAAACTATAGGGCAGCTGCTTTGTTTTACTTAAATTAAAAAGGGGATTTGGCTGTGTTCCCTGTCAGTGACATTCACCCTGGCGACAGGCAGATGAATGGAACTGAACCAACACCATCCCTGCCCTCTCTGCTGTTCCTCTCCTCGGTCTGTTTCTGCCCACATCACTTTCACTAATCTTTCTTCAGTCAGATCAGGTAAAAAAAAGCAGGTCAGGAACTGTAGCCTGACTGCCACCACTAGACTGTCATCAGGAAGCTTTCACATGATGAAAAACACCAGAACATTCTCAGAATGTTCTTTGCTTCTGTAGGGAAAAATAAAATAAAATAAAATAAAATAAAATAAAATAAAATAAAATAAAATAAAATAAAATAAAATAAGAAAAAGAAAAAAGAAACAAATTTCATTCTTACATCTATGCATTTGGTGTAATGCAGGATTTTTCCTTAAGGTCCTTAGGATTTCTATCAGGTTGGCCTGATAGAAAATCAAAGCAGGATTTTGCTGCCATCTTTGTAGAAATTACTGATGTAGAATCTTAACCACCTTCTGCTGGGAGGATTATTTTCTTCTCAAAAACAGTTCCTTCTGCAATGAGCTCAGCTGCAGAGGAAGATCTGCCAGCTGAAGTTCATAGATCTTACTCATACATGACACCAAGTAACTCTGAGCCCTGTAAGTGCTTATTATTATTATTAAACAAGTAGTTGGATGTGAGTTAATTACTATTAAGGGAGGGACTCGAGAGAGGGAAAAAACACATTGTAATAACATGTAAAAATAATATCCAACCACAAAGTGGGTAGACGGCACCTTTCTACCCTCCCACAGAGTCTGACACCTAGTTTTCAGACTGTGGCCTCTGAAACTGCTGGATGTCATCCCTTGATTTGTTTTTATTAGCAGGGAAGAAGAAAGCTTATACAGGCATAGTTAAAATGTAATTTCTATTCCAAAATTTATCAATTATTTGTGTGTGGCTTTTGAACCAGAAAGCCCAAATGAGAATGTTTTGCCACTGTACACAGTCTTGGTCGCTGGATTCTTCTTTAACTGCGAAGCAGAAAATTAAATGGTTGTTGTTGGATTCTTTGTAGTACAGTGTGTCCAAAACTGCACTGAGATGATGTCAGAAAATGCTACATTTTTTCCCAATTATGAAATGAATTATGGGGAGCTAGCTCACTACAGCCTGTATTGTTAAAAGAGCTACTTTGGCTGATAGACTGTTGTCCAGCCAGAAAACACAGGTGCTTTGTTTTTAAGTGCTTTTTTTTTCCCCAAATGTTTTGAGGTTATACTGACCATCTCTTTCTCACTTTCTTCAGAATTTAAATAGTAAATGTAGCACATGTTGAGAATTCTTGTAAGAATTCAATCTTCCACTATTTCTCTTCTAAAAACAGATTAAAGGAAATGCTACAGTGCTCACACAACTGATAACATCCATGAGAGCATGGGTAGTATTTCATGTGTTTAGCTGTAGTATTATTTAAGCATTTTTAATTAGTCAAATCTTTTAAGATAGAAATGGAGGTCTATCTCATCCAGTTTTACTCACAAGCTCTTTAAATGGGTGACACTAGTTTGTCTCAGCCCCCTCAGCTGTTGTCAGGCTGCTGTAATGCCAGAGAATGAGAGCAGAAGTTACTGCAGAGATGAGCTCAATACTTGCTGGATGGTTTCAGGTCTGCAAATGCAACCGGGTGCCTGAATAATGCTATGTGGCCTCATAAAGCCAATTCAAGTCTCCAGAAGTTACTGTTATTTTAGTTTTACATTTAAAAGAAACAAAAAACCCAACCATACTCACTTTCTGTTAGCTTTAAATCATCCTTAAACAAGACAGCTAATCAAGGTGGATCCGTTTTAGGAATGTGGTTATCTCATCCACCTACTTCATCCTGAATCATATCTTAGCAGAATATTCAAGGAACTGAAATACTTTGTTTTTAGCAGGGAGATAAGTATCTCCTGGTATCTCCTAGGTAAGGAGCACTGGTACAAGTCCTCTACTGGTATAAATCAGCGAGGATCAGAATCTATTCAGTGTCTCTCATCTGTAGTACAGTCACCCTGCTTATCATTATCAGTTATGCCAGCTACCAGGAGAAGAATGCAGTCAGGGATTCTGTTATCTTTGCCAGCAGATGGTGACTGCTGTGGATGTAGGCTGCAGTTTGAGTTGCTATACTCCTGTTTCACAGGGAACAAGAGATTGTAATACCTGCAGGTATGGTAAAGGACAAATAACTTCCAGGTTTAGTGTTCTATGACCCATAAATGCTCCTCCAAAGAAAATGATGTCCTAGCTGATGCATAATGCATGGGATTAAATTCTTTTGCATCCAAGGAAAAAACCGCTCTCATCAGCCAAGAGATACTGAGCTGAGATGAGTCTGTTTTTGTATTGTTGTCTTCTGCAGTCGTGTTTATTTTTTTAAAACATATATTTAAAAAATGATAATAATAATAAATTGTCTGGTTTGTTTTCATTTTATTTTATTTTATTTTATTTTATTTTATTTTATTTTATTTTATTTTATTTTATTTTATTTTATTTTATTTTATTTTATTTTATTTTATTTTATTTTCCATTAACCCCAAGTTGCCTGTATGTTTTTCAAGAACTATACCATTAATAAAAATAACAGGAAAACCTCAGGTCAACACCTCTCCATCTGCCCAAACCACCCCAATGCCCAGCTGCAACACCACTCTGTTCTTGCCTCAACTCTTGTTACAGTGACATATGCCCAGCATCAGCCATGTAGCCAACCAAAAATATGCTTCAGAGGAATTTCTGATCTGAACTGTGTACTAACAGTGAAATCCTGATCTTAGCAACATCTGTGAGAGGGGAAGCTATTAAAATACTTGAAGTTTGAGATGTAAAGCTGTGAATTTGATCAACCAATGAATGTATTTGATCTCATCTTGTAGATAAATACAGGATATTTTTAATATTTGCTCCAAACACATAAAACATGTAAAATACAAAGCATTTTTTCTTTGTAAAATAAGGACTTGAGCATCTGAATCCTACCTCCTTTGTTTTCCCTGTTCTGAACATACTGCATCCTTTTCTAACTGACTAATAATGCAGGCAGCTCTGGAATTAACTAAAATTGGAGAGTAGTCAGATCATATTGAAAATATGACGGTCATTGGCAATATTCCTCAAGGGGGCATTCTAATACATTATTTAACTTATTCAAGGTAAAGCCATTGTTGTATTGATTCAAATACTCAAAAGTCTTGTTTAAATATTTTTTCTGCCAGTGAAGTCAATTAGTAGGGAAAAAAAAACAAAGCACTAAACTGAAAAATATAAATCTTAAATAAAAATGCTTTTAAATAAATCTGCATAACTCTTAAAACTAAAGACCAAATACAGGAATTATATTTGCAGGCGTGTATTCTTTTCAGATTTTGTCAAAAAGAAAAACTGTGTGACTTGCTGGAATTGAGGTGTACACCTAACAGAACTGAGTTGGATATAGATAAGAAAACAAATAAATACTTATATGTGAAGATATACAGAAGGATATTGCTATGGTACAGAAGATTACAGTGCGTTTATTTTCATGTTTTTTATTGCATTTTCTAATTTCATAGAATTTCCATGCCTAAAATAAAATAAATAAATAAAGATCCTGAATGAGAGCAACAATAAATAAATAATGAGGCATGAAATTAAATCCAAGAAAATCAGGAAATCTTGAGATTACATGGGATTCCTGAGAACGACTAGCTGTACAAACTGGTGTAATGGCTGTTCTTAGACAAACAAACAACCTGAAGTCTGATGCCTCATTACATGTTAAAATAGGAAGAGCTCTTCTTAAAGTAATTCCAAATACTGGAGAGATAAATTAGATATTTACCTAAGAAAATACCCAGTGCCATTAATAAATACAGAATTCAACCCAGTGGCAAACAGTCTGACAGTTTTGAAATGATCCTCTCTAGTTTTATTCACCTCAACTAAGAAGAGCTGAAAATTAGTAGGCTGCTCTGTAACACCTTAAAACAGACATAAGTATAATTGTTCAAGGCAAAAATGAGGCATAACCTCTAACTGATGTCTCTTTAGATTCTGAAGGGGCATCTGAATGAGTCAGCCCGAAGTTTGCCTTCTGCATTTTACAGTGGACACAGCATCTTGTGGTAACTACTTCCTTACAAGAGTTTCTTTCATAGGATTGGACTTCTATATGACAAGCATATTTTGTGTATCTTCACAGGGGGTAATATTGAATTCTTTACTTCATATGGAGGAACATGCCAAGAATATCACTTCCTCATTATCTCATTTTATACAGCCATGTTTTGTACATGAGTAAATACTGACTGCAAGAATCAGTACACTTACATATAAATGGATGGATGGATGGATAGATAGATAGATAGATAGATAGATAGATAGATAGATAAATCAAATAATAATATAAAGGATGAGCACTGGCTAACAATGTTTAACAAAGCAGAACAAATGTTTCCTGCTTCACTGTCTGGCCACAAATCAGTTGGTCTGTATTGGGTATTTTAGCAGTCTCCAGAACTTAAAGATACAGACTTCAGCTGCATTTCAAGTATTTTCTTGGAGGCCCTGGATAATAAATTATTTGATCAAAAGTTATTAGCATTTACTGAACTAAATGATCTTTATGGTAATACAGTAAAAATAACAGGAAGTGATGAATTAATAGGTATCAAGAAGTATCAGCTGCTTCTTAGAGGAGTGAACACTTTATGGGATGGGTTCCATTTTGCACTAGCTCTGTTAGGCTGATTTACATTATTCCAAGCTGAAAACCAAATCTCCTTTCAGATGTCTTTGCAATCTCTGTGTGGTTACCTGAGGTGAGTTACATGGAATAAAAATTAATAGAGGCATTGAATAATGCAGAGTAACTATAAAATGATCATATACTAATTTCGCAGTCATTTTGTGCTCATTAATGGTTAGGAAATGATTCTGTACAATCAGTGCCTGCTGTATGTGCTACTTCACATTCACATGAAGGTTAGTAGGAACTGATTTCATGGAAAGTAGTATTATCTTCCATAAGACTTCCTGCAACCTAGAAACAATGCCAAGTTATCTTTGGATTAATGCTTTTTTTTTCCTACTTATATGTTTTTTTCCTCCTAAAATTGCATTATTCTTTTGTTGTTGTTGTTGTTTTGGATTGGGTTTTTTTTGCTTTTCATAAATGAGCCAGATGTCAGTTGTACCCCTGCGCTACCGTTTCCCATCCCAAAAATGACCTGTGTGTAAAGACAAGAACTGTTCCCCGGGGAACTTTTAATCCAACCCGCCTGCCCACCTAAGCCCTCTGCATATTACTATGGATATTTTTTAAACTGCAGTCTTCGGTAGTTTGAGATACCACAGTTCATTTGCACACTGTTTCCTTCCAGGCCTGGAATGTGAGTGAGTGTGTGTGTGGTTTCTATCTCACCAGTCAGAATATGGCTCTGATGGCTGGAATATCTAAGTTACACCAATGCTTTTGTTTTATTACACTGTTTTCATTCTATACCCTAGAATAGAGAAATTTGTATACCACTAGTAGTTAGGAAGATTGTAGTCACACTAATCTTTCTGAGCCTCATCATTAAGATTAATTCCTTTTAATGTCAAATTGTCGAAAGCCATGGCAACAAAAATATCTTTTCATAACTACATGAGAGCAAGTAATGGCTGTTGTGTCTGGCTGGGTGTCTCTTCGTTTCAAAAGAAAGGCCATGCACAGACTGCAGAGATCTAGTGGTATGAAACATCCCTGGCTTAGTTGTGTGTGGAAAATGTGTCTCATCCTAAAAGCATAATAACTGCATTCAGCAGGGCTTGCAAGACAAGTGCTAAAAAAGGCATTGAGCATGTAATGTGTGCAGAGAAGTCTGAGATGCATTTTAAATGAAGGTATGGAAATATTTGTTGGCTGCATGAGGTTTTCACAATTCTGCAAAAATGGCTAATGCTTCAAAACTTACACTTCTAGTACATTTGTGATTGAGCTCCATATAGAAGCCAGAGCATGATGCAACACCACCATACTTGACTGGGAGCTGAGTACATTGGGTTAATTGCTAAACACATAAAGGATGCAAAACTACAAAGCCAGATGCGGGCATTTGACTTGAAATATTTGATGGCTTTTCTTTGTTTCTTAAATAAATACAAAATGACCTTAGAACAAGCATTTTCAGGAGCAGTAATCTAGATCTAGTAAGGCAGAAGAGAAGTTCAAAAGCAGATTTTTTATGGTCAAAATCAGACATAATTGATCTAGTAAAAGGACCCAAAGCCACCATATCCCCGTCTACAAACTGACTCATTCACAGCCATGGAGGCACTCAGGCTAATGAGATGACAAATGTGACAGTGCTCTCCTTGCAATAGGCTGAAATGACAATGAGTTATTTCTGATCAGTCTAGGGTATCTCTGTCTAGCTCAGCTCTTGCAGATCTTACAGAATGAAACAAAGAATTTTATATCCCTGCCTGCACTGAGGAAATTGTTATGAAGACTGAAAAAGTGAAAAGGGAGCGTAAAAGAAACAAGGCCTGAGGTAAAGATTTCAATTGCACAGGATTATTATTTTTTTTAGCTCACCCCTGAATCTGTCACCACAGATTTTGTGGTTTAGGAACCTGAGCAGAGCAAACTGTCACTTCCCTCCTACCCTCCTGTTGGTGTCCCTTGCCTAGAAAGGAAGGGCTGGTGCCTCACTGTGCCTTGTCCTATTGCAGATTTTGTGCACAATTACATCACACACCCAACTCAAAGAATGCAGAAGGACTTTAAGATCTTTTGCTGAACTTAGCCATAGTGCTATTTTTGATTTGGAGAAGTTTGTAGCAAGACATTTTTCCTGAATGTCCTAGGACATACAGTTTAGTCAACTGTTCATTTTTATTTTATATTAACCCAACGAATAATACATCCAAACTAGTTATCAGGCTTGACTGTTCCCACGTGCTTGAGACATCTTACTGAGATAGAAGAAATTTCTTCCCAGAGGTGGTTGCTGTTGCTATTGATTCAGGAAGTGAAAGGGTGCTTGGATGGCTCTCTCTGTACAGGAACATCACTTCAGATAGCCAAAATCAGGTTGAATTAAACTACCCAGGATGCTCAAGACACAGACTAAGGAATCCCTTGGAAAGATTCAGGAAACTCAATAAAGCCAGCAGGACTGATTAAATTTTAGCATCTGGCATAAATTTTCATGGTTAATTTTAAAAGCAAGTCTGTTCAGCACCTTGCAGAACCATTTCTTGTTTTACACCTAAATCATACATAAAAATGTAAGTACATGAATATTTATGTGCTGAAGAAAGATCAGGTCATAAAGACTTATAAGAAGAAGTGCTGGAGCCCAGCTGTCAGAAACTCCTGCCGAGCAAACCATCTGTCTATAATCACACGTCTATCAGTTTTCTGTCTGTAATTACACGTGTCTGTCCTCATCCTGAATGCAGACTTCAAAGCATTCAGATTTTCTTCCCAAAATCCTAATATTTCCAATCCTTTCTCTCTCTCCTCTTTTTCGACCCACATGTAACTGCCCACATAACTTAATTATCTCTGCTTTTTTCTTGTTTACGATGATTACGCTGCTATCACATAAATGGAGAATCTGCATTTATTCTAAGGAAAGAGTTTTGAAGATAGAAAGACAACATTTATTGGTAGTGTGACATTTTTATGATCCAAATTGTACTTGCCTTCTGCTTACAAGGAAACTTCTGAATGTCGAACTCTAAGTGATTCTCTAGTATTCTGTTACATTTTATTCATGCTTTATGGGCTCTCAGATTTACTGAAGTGGAACCGGGAAGGTACTAAACTAGTGCAACATAAAGGTGATCTAGGATGTCTACAGTTGGTAGTAATTCACATAATGTGTACCATTCCAGTACTGACAAGAGGGTTATGCCTTATATGATTAGTATTAGAGGCAAGTATGAAATGTAATCAAGTAAAATCCAACATATGCTGATTTATTGTTACTTAAATTATGCAGTTTGGAGACAGTCTTTCACAGGGTAATCTCTGTCTTGCTCAGTGAGAGCACACTTCATGCTTGTCCAGTGCATCATTAATACATCTGCCAGGGCCACAGAAAGAGCCAAGCTTACTTTATCTAGCATGTTTTCTCATTTCCTTGCCTGGTAGTAAGGAAGTGAGTTCAATTTTCAGTTTCTCATTTCCCATGAGACTGTTGCTGGCTTGACCAACATCTCCCGGCTCTGTAAAAGAAACTGGATTAAACTCTGTGTCGTACTTATTTATATTGAATTTGTGCTGAAGAATCCCAGTTCTGTACCTGCCTCTTGGATTGGTTGTACCTCCTAAGAAATACAAAAACCACCCTTCTTTCCACTGATCTAGACCCACACCCTTCACAATGTGCAGGCCTCTTTTTTAATGACCCCCACAGGGCCATGAATGAAATGGTTATAAGTATATTTCTGCATTCTTCAAGTAATGCTTTCAGCTTGGATTCCTCCTTCATTGTGTGTACATGTAGTCATGAATTGCCAAAAGGCACACTTGCTGTCACTCCTGGGAGAACAAGGGATATTAATAAAGCTGTTTCTGAATTTTCCATGTTAACTCTATGAAAATTCATGTCTCAGTGCAATAATGGTCATCTTGACCACAGTGTACTGGTTTAGTTTTGGGTTGCATCAATTTTTTTAATCAGAGGGTTAGTAAGTGGAAGGTTTTTTGGGATGTATGTCTGGGTTGATAGGATTCGCTACATCTTCATTTCGGCCTCAGAGCTAAGTATCTTGTCTAAGTTCACCCTGAACATTTTTGATACAGTGAGTAGAGGGAAACAAAAAAAGCTCTCTAGGACAGATGCAAGGTAGGTTCGATGAGCTGCCTTCTGGAGTTAGCCATGTTCTTGTGCTGAGTGTAGATACCTGGCTGAGACTGGACATTGCTCTGAAATAGGTGAAGTTAAATTAGGTTTAATCAGCCTATGTATGAAAGTTCAATTTCATTACTGCTGCTTGGTGAGAGGAGGTTCACATCATGTTTTGCAGTTTTATCTTGTGAAGATTAGCCATGTTGACATCATTCCTCCTATCCAGAAGAAAAACAAATAGATAAAACCCTCAAAAGTGCCTGAGTAGCAGTATGAATAAAGAGGTATTCAGAACGTAAAGGGCTGTGCACAAATACTCCTTGCAGTATTCACTAGGCTCTGCTAAAGTCTGTGTGTACATAAACTGACTACACCAGTCAGTAGACTTTTCCATATTATGTTGTTAATGTCCCTCAAGCCTGAAAAGTTGGGCTATCTTTGGGAAGTAAAAAGGTAGCTAAATTTCCATGCCTGTTTTTCAGGTTATAACACAGACAAGATGGCCAGTGAATGTGTGGTAGCTGTGGTTTTTTTGATGTGGACAACTGCCCAGTAGACCTTGAACTGACACCCATCTTTCATTTGGCTGTTGCATGTTCCTTAGACAGCAATAACTTTCAGTGAGTGTTGCACTGTTCTACATAGCAGTCTGTGAGCTGGACCAGGAGGCCTTTACTGTGCTGATCCCCAGAGTGATAACTTCTTCCCATCGATGGTAACTTATGATAGAGAAATGTTGTTCTGGGCACCAAGTGGATTTTAAGAAACTGAAAATCTGCATGTGCTTATTTGCAAAAGTGTGCATTTTAACTTAATTGTATTGCTATCGCTTTGACATTAAACTGAATCCAGCCATTGTATTTTTGTTACAAATGGATGGAAAATGAAAACCACATGAAATGAAGCTCTGACAACTTTTATCTGTATTTTCAGATTAACCAGAATAGATGTGTTTTGTCACTTACAAATTACACTGCAGTTTAGTTTAGATTAGTGGAAAAACTATTGTTTGCCAAAAGAGTGAAGGATGATGACTGAGGCCCAAAAACCCATGATATTTTTATTAATTGAGCCCTTACTTCAAACAGTTCATTTTTCTGAACCTTGGTGGTCCTTGGAGCAGCTTTCCATGTCACCTTATTCCTTGTTCTCTCTATCCATGGAAAAACCTCAAAGCTTTTAAGCGATCTGCTTCAAGTACTCCATACTGGAACAACTGGATCAGAAAAAAGAGCCCCTCTGAAGTGCTCCGTGAGCTGTGCTCCTCTATGAGCAGCTGATTTAACATCTGCAGCTGCTGCAAGCAAACAGAAAACCGGTCTCCTTTGTAACTTCATTTTACAGCATGTTAAACCTCAACTGCAAATATTGTTTAAAAAAAAAAAAAAAAAGCCAGTGCAATCTGATATGCCTGAACAGCAGCACTTTATTGTCGCTTTATCAGCCAGAGTTCCTTTGAAGGGATTCTGGTTACCAAGAAAATTTGCCAGATCAGAATGGTTATAACTGTTCACTTATTTCATCAGGTACTAAAACAATGCATGTAATTGTATTGCCAGTGATATATTATTAACAAAATATTTTGTTGCTATGCAGTTCTTCCTGCCTTACTGATGGTTCTTTTCTATCTCAAATTAGCAATAAGCCACACAAGCAAATCTTACATGCAAAGAACAACAAATTTTAAATCATAGCTCAGCTTCTATGTTAAATATAGTTAATATGCAAGAAAGAGGCATCTTCCTTGTTTTTATGTATTTCTTGTTCGCAGCCATTTTCAGTGTGGCCTCTCAAGGTCAACTGTATTAGGATGCAGGTAGGTCCTCGTGGGCTTTTGCAAGGGGATTTTGTATTTAATGAAAAAAGTCTGTAATATTCTGAAACAGTTAAGAACAAGTATAAAGAAATAATTTTTGAGCTTTCCAAATGCATCTCAGAGACTGCCCGCTCTCAAGCACAAATTTCTACTGTGCCCAAATGTTTGCTTATAGCTACTTTTGAGTCTGCTTTGATCTGCCTTCATAAGGCTTTAGAAGAGGCATCTGCTAGAAAGTCGGCAGTATATTTTTCTGAATTTTCTGTGGTATTGCTTTGATTTTGGCCTGTCTTGAGAAGGACATACACATTATGAGTACCTAGAATTCTGTTCAGCATTGAAACAATGGCAAGAACTTGTTCACTCCTTAGATTCGTTCTGAAAGTTCATTCTGTGTGCTCAATTGGGCATAAGTCATAAGACAGTCCAAAGTCTGCCTGTGATTTCAAGCCACTGCTTCCAAGTGATGCTCACAGCTGAATTTTGAAGCCTATACAAAGACAACAATTCTTGTCAATTCTTGTTATGATTCATGTCATTCTTTCTGATTAATTCAGTGAAACATAGCATAATCACATGAGGCTAGACATATGTTAGCATAATGACATTTATGAAACACCAAGCTTTGCCATATTTTGGGATTAAATTTTTGGGGCAGGGAGCTAGGGAAGCTTTCCTACCCTCATTAGTTTCCCAGTCCACTTTCTCCAGTGTAGCAAGAAAATTAGATTCATTGCTCTCACCAGAGTAATGAGTTTAATGAGAAGTAAGTTGCCTCCATACAGAATATTTTCTTTTAGCTGTTCTTGCCTTTTGCTTGAGACAGGCACAGGGCACACCTTTTCTTATGGCTAACTGAACAGCAATAACACCAAAGAAGTCTCAGCAACCTGATTGACTGCTTCCACATTTGTCTTTCCTTCCTGCTCACAGGATACACAGGGAAGGTGTCAAAGGTGACAGCTTATATCCCTTTGTATTGGAAATTTGCAATGAGATATTCATAATATTGGTGAGCATTTCTTTCACTTCCAAAGTAGAAAACAAGAATTTTCTACCATGTTTCAGGATTCAAAAGGTAGTGATGTGGGAGAAGAATACTTTTGCCTGATTATTTTTTACACTGCAAGGAAACACATTTCTATTTTAAAACTTTTGTTTTATCATGAGCTGTCTCATGACCTCTGTCTATGGTAGATATCTATCACAGTCAAACACAAGGGCTGAGTATTAGCTTCCTGAGAGAAATTATGACTAAAGTGCAGGCGTTACTGATAAGAAAAATATTGAGTCATCTAAAGAAGAATCTTTATTCTGTCCTCCACCCCATCTGTATTTTTGACTTTTTAATGAAAAAAGAAAAATGTTGGTAAGTTAGCACTAACAGGAAGCGCTTAGGAAAACAGAGACTACGAGGGAGAACTTTGTGACTACATTAAAAGATGTATACATGGGGCAAGGTTATTTGAAGTGATATAAAAGGCACAATAGCAAAGTTGGTCTTAGTCAAATAACAGCATGAATCTGTGGTATTATAATACCATGCATTTCTTCTCTTCAAAAGAAAAAAAGGGGAAACTGTGTAGATCTTTTGTTGCATATCTTCACTGACTGAATCACACTCAAAACAGAACAGTCTTGGATATGGAAAAAGTATGTTATGAAACATACAAACATCTAATTTGAATGCGAGAAGAATGATCTGAAAATATTTTATGATCAAAAGTGGCTATTTAAAATGTCAAGACAAAGCTCAAGACACATATGGAATCTAACTATCATTACCTTTCAGTGGTTGACTGGTACCTAACTAATATATTGTGTCTTCGGAAATATTCAATCAATCCCATTTTAATAGCGCAAAAGGAAAACACGAAAGTCTACTGGGATATTGTGTTTGCACATTCACCTACACAGTGCTCCCTGTACATGGATACAAGTATTATAAGTTTAAACTTCTTAAGGCACTCTCTGTGATGTAGTTTATCTACTCAGAATCAGTGATTATGCTTTCAAAACACTAAACCCTAATTAAGAAACTTATTAAGACTGAACTTTGTTTTGGAGTTTAATAGTCTTTAAAACCAACAAAAGTAAATTTGAATTATGCATCTCATTTGGTTTTCAGCATTTGTGTTTTAACCTATTTTTTTAGGGAGAACTTGTAGATTCCATGTTTGGTCAGATTTTCATGTATATAGGACTGTATGGCTTAGATTTGTGTAAGGCTTGGTGGCAGTCAGTTAATCTCACCAGCAACACAACCAGGAAAAGCAGGAAGCTAAGTTTCACTATAAGGCAGTGGATAAAGGAAAGAAGAGGCTGATTTATGAGGGAATATTCTTGAAAAAATGGAGCAGGAAGGATGGTCTTCATGTAAACCAAGATGGAATCAGGCTGCTGAGCCTGAAAAGAAAAAAATAAGATAAACCGAATACGTTTTAAGTTAAGATTGAAGGAAAGTTGGCAGGTGAGGAAGATTTTGGGATGCTGCATCCTCTGTATTTAAAGTAATAAAACTTTATGTCCTTGAATAAAATGTAGAACACAAGTTAACACTGCTGAAGAAGGAAACAGTGAAGAACAGGTTCAACAAGTAAAGTCTTGTGTAAGTAGTGGATGTAAAAATAGACAACTGGGACAACAAGAAGTGTATAATCAACAGAAGGCTAAAAATAACCAAATGAACTGGAATGCTAAGCAGTAAATGAGGATATTGAAATAGCAGGTGAAAATGACAGCAAAATATTGAGGATGTAGCATAAGGGCTACCCTACAAGTCAATGAGTCCTGGAGATAACAATGTCTGTGACACACCAAGGGAGACCACGGAGCCTACTGAGCAAAAGCACAGCAGTAACTGGAGAATACAACTCCGTCCATGTAGACTGAGTGAATAGCTTGAAAAGCTACAGTGCAGCCATCATTAATTTTTTTGTTGCCCTCTTCATCCAAGTAGTTAGCAATTCATAACAGAAAAGGCAACTCTGGATGTAGTCCTCAGCAGTGTGAAGGGCCCATGGAATAGGAGGGATAACAGGATTTTCTAATTCAGGATTCTTGTTACAGCAAGAGTTAAAGTATTCAGCTCTCTTCAGCAGTGTTTGAAATAAATTGAGAGCACTTGTTGAAATGAAATTAAAAATGTAATGTAAAAGGGCAATGTGTTTGCATAGTCATAGGGATTTTTTACCGGCATTACGTTTTGAGCTTAATTTAAGTGAGTGATATCAATCTCAAAAGACTTTTAAACAGTTATGCAAAATTAACCCAGCTCCTCAGTCCCCAAAATGATATTATTTAAACAGAACATTAGGAATTTAAGTAGAGCAGTTTGTCCTTCGAAAACTAGAGGTTGTGCTCTGGAAAGGAAAATCTTCAGGTATGTAACCTCCAACTAGTTAACTGAAAATTCGGAATAAGGCAGGACAGATAATACTTTGAATAGCTAAGCATATAAAAACTGCTAAATCAAACTTTTCTCAAACGTATTAGCAGCAGAAAGCCTGACAGATTTTGTCAAACAGTCTATCACAGTTTGAAAGAAGCACTTGAGAAAGTCATAGAAATGTTGCTTATTTTATTGATATTCATCACAAAGAGCTGCAGGGAGAGTCCACACAGCCTTTTATTAGAAGTAAAGCATTTGAGGCACCGTATCAAGATGACGTGTCAGCAGAAGAGGTTTCAAACAAAGCCTGACCAATAAACAAGAATAAATGAGCAGAACCATATGTTCCAAAGCAACGCAGTTTTGAAGCTGCTGAGCTATGAGCTATGGCATTAAGTTGTGCCACTGAGAGTCAACACATAACAAAGGAACTAAAGTTGACCAAAACTTAAATTTCTTAAGGGATTTTAGTAAATATAAACTACTTTACTACTATTGAACTGTTACTTCTACTACAGCAAAATGGGACAAAGCTATAAAATCATCACATCATCTTGAGTGAAATCACACAGCATGCTCAGGACAACCAAGGGATCAGGCCCAGATAGCATGGGTTCACAAAAGGCAGGTCCTGTTTGATTAACATGATCTCCTTCTCTGATTGAGTGACCTGCCTGATAGATGAAGGAAAGGCTGTTGACATAATCTACATATGCTTCAGCAAAGACCCCAAGGTGGGGATCAGCCTCTTATCCCAAGTAATTAGAAATAGGACTAGAGGAAATTAGCTCAAGTTGCAACAGGGGAGGTTCAGGTTGGATATTAAGAAAAATTTCTTCTCTGAAAGAATGGTCAAGCAATGGAATGGGCTGTCTGGGAATGTGTTTGAGTCACCATCACCTGAGGTGTTCAAGGAAAGTTTAGATGTTGTACTGAGGGATGTAGTTTAGTGGGGAAATATTGGTGGTAGGTGTACGGTTGGACTGGGTGATCTTAGAGGTCTTTTCCAATCTATGATTGTCTGAAAACACTGAATTAAAATATATTAGAAAAGATTAGAAGAGGTTGACATATATTTTACAGGAAAAATCATGCCTGTCTAGGCTGAAGATTATTGCAGGACTCCGTTTTAGGAAAGTACTGATGGTTTGTACAGATTCAGCTCATTTCCAAGAAGTCTTTGGCACTGTTCCTCAACAGAAATTACTACAAATGACACTGGGAGGAGGTCATTCTGTGGATTAAAAAAGAATCATGACAAGCAGTTAACAACCAGGAGACAAAGGTGTGGGTAAGTAGCTGGTCTTCACTACTTGTGGAGTCTGTAGAAAGGCTGTGCTACAAAGAGGAAAAAAGACAATTTTCGTGATATCTGTTAACAAAGTGGCTATGCACAAAGTGCTATTTAAAAGAAAAATCTTAGGCTCATTTTGGATAGTTCCCTGGAGGTAGTGGTTCTATGCCTAACAGAAAAAATAGATTGGAAAACAATATTATGCTACTACATTATTATTTTGTGCCAAAATTGAGTATCGTTTACAGTGTTGAGAAGCCTTTCCTGAAAGTGTATGTCAGAGCCAGAAGAGGCACAGAGATACATTAGCAATGATCAGAGGTACAGAAAGACTTTGTGTGGTTCAGCAATTCTTCTAAACACGTGTGTCCAAAATCAGTACTCCCATGGCTATCTTCCCACACACAGGCACTTTCTAACATTTCCCAGAGTCGTTTACCTTGTGCTATAAGATTAGAGAGACCCAAAGTCTTTCCTGTTTTCTTAGGGTTCTCCACAGGCAAGAGCTGAGGTGTGTATTCTTTATTGTTTTCTATCTTTTGAGTTCTCACTTGTCTCATTCTACACAAACTATAAATAGGCAATATATTATCTTGAGTGGAAGGTAAAACAAATATCTCCAGAGTTAATGGTTATGTTTTCAAAAGGCTATTGATTCTTTCGTTATAATCTTGCTTATATTTCCTTTGGAGCAGTAAACTCTTTCTGTTACTGTATGATTCTTTCTGGTAGGGGATCTAATCATGGAAAACTAGAAAGCACCACAAAAATTTTCAAGGCTCAGAGGAGATGTGTCTCTGGTCCTCCTCCCAGGAAACTGTGTGGTTATGTGCTCAGATGCTGGACTGAAGCTGTCTGTCTTCCTGTGCCATGGCCATACAGCACAGTGACTCCAGATGTTGCCACTGACATGGGAATTTGTAGAGAAGAAGCTAAAATAGGACACCATTGAGCATTATCTTTCATAAATCTAACATAGGTTTTTCTTCTTTTAACAAATCTAGTCTCCCCCTGAGGGAGTACATTATTCTGTTTTACTTTTGGCCTTCTTTAGCTGGCTGACCTCCTCTAATTAAGCCAACCTATTGGAAGGCCAGCATCTCACGGCCTCCTAAGACAACACAGCCAGGAAATCATGTGTCTTTTCTGCTTGATCTGACCTCAAAATGAGGGAGAAAAAAAGGATTAAAAACAAGCAAATAACTCTCCTAAGAGAGAAGGGAGAAAATTCAGCTGCTGGCAGGCAGACAGCTGAGTAGGAGCACACTCTCTCTTGTCTTCATTCCACCCACATGCAAGCTCATGGAGGCCCTGGGAACTCTGAGGGAAACCACGGTCTCGCCAAAATGAGATTGTTGCCATTTCCAAAGAACCTGCTGTAGGTACACGGCAACGTCATGGTGATTTGGGGTGTCATGTGATGAAACAGTCATTTTATGACCATTTATATCAAAAAGATCTGGAGATAAATGTTTCAAATAACTGAAATCGTGCAGCACTGAGAGCAGCTGTGCACGACACCAGTTCTCATACTGGCGCTTCTGCCAACATGTTTTAGAGAGAGAGTATTTCTAGCTACCTCCATACCAAAGAAAATCCAAATATAGACACAGTCATGTTGCCTTGCATGTATCATCTTTGACTGGCTTACTCAAGCTGAGGAAGTAGTATTAAATCTGTAAGCCAAAGTACCACATTTACTGGAAGACTTTGCCAGCACTATGGTGTGTATATAGCCTTATTGGAATGTGGATCCAGCCTGATTTTTTTCTGAACTTTCAAATAAGCCTTTGATATGGTACGTTTAATCACTTATTCCAGAGAACATAGAGGAAAAAGAAAAAAGGGAAAAGAAAGAAAAAGCACTGAAGCACATTCCATATAGGTGCATCTGCTTCAGTGAATGATGAATTTGTTCCATCATTTTGATTGCGCACAACCTCATTGCAACAATGAAATAATTCTAATGGAGCAAAGTAAATTCTGGAACTGACTGTGTATTTAAGAATATAAAACCATTGAGAAGTTTGCCTGCTGATGATCCCACATACATAGGACAATATTTCTTTAAATACAACAGGCGAAGACGCAGTATAGCATTTACTTGAAATAGCACATCCATTGTTTCAGACTATTTCAAAACTATATTTCTTCTCCAGCAGCAACATGTTGTTGTGCCAACTCCTAAATAACCATAAATCTATTTTTTATAAACCTTAATGAATTCTTGGCCAAGATTCTGTAACTATTGGCTTCTACCTTTGAGCAGAAATGGAAAAAAAGCATAACTGACTAAAATGGAAAGAAAAAAAAAAAAAAATCACAACAAACCCAATGTTGCGTTTTGCATGCAGTGTGAAGGAAGCCTTGTTTTCATGGCGTTGCAGTTTTCAGTGTTTTTAATTTCAAAGCGGCTGATCAATTTAAGGTAAGTGGCAGGCATTTGGCCTAGTTCCCAGGCTCCGCTTTCCTCCCAGAAAAGAAAGGATTCAGTCAGACACACAGACAAGGGGCATCATCGGTGGCTCTCACATTCCAAGCATTTTAGCACAGATTAGGTTGGAATGGTTTTACTGTTTACCGAAATCTCCTAGGTGTTGCATTTTATCCCCCTCTGGCTGTGGTTATCCAGGTTGAGCTCCTCAGGTCAGGACCTCCATAAGAAAAATGGCCTGTAGAGCCTTGAAGAGAAATGCACAGCACAGGTCAAGGCTCCATGTTAAAATGCAATTTCAGCAGCTTATTACAAAATGGGAGTCCCCAGACAACAGGTAATTTAGCAGTGAATGTCTTTCCTAAAGATTGCAGCAAGGCAAGAGCTGTTTTACATGCATTCCAGAGGAAAAAGCGAAGATAATCTTCTTAACAAGGACAAAACCTCAGCAGTTTTGTGTCTGGAAATAACCAACAGATAATTAAGTGTCATTTTTAGTCTCCTTTTTCCTCTTAGGTTCAATAAAGTATAGATTACAATGTCCAATATCTAATTCAAATTTGGCTTACTATTGTTACTCTAAAAATACGAAAGGTCTATCTAAAGGATGTTGCCTTCAGACAATAACTTTGCATAGATACAATGCAGTTTCCAATTTTGCAGACACTCAGGGCTGGATTTCTGGAGATGCTGGGCAGACAAATGAGCTCAGGCTTCTAAGAATTGCACATGCAATCAGGGCACAGTGAGCTGTGAGCTCCTGTCACTTCCACAGGTGTCAGCTGTGCATGCAGAGCAGTGCTGCCATCACTGCATCACATGCAGGCTGTGGCAGTGCCTGCTGCTCTGACTGATAGCTTTGGGTTAAAAAAGCCTTCCCCATCTCCCCCTCTTGTTCTGGTTAGTTGTGCTTTCAAAAATAAATTGATCACCAGGTCAAAATGCCCAAAAGCAAACTGGTGGTTTGGGAAATGTAAGCAGAATCAGAGCTAGGAAAAAATGGGGGATGCATTTTTAACAAAAGAAGGCATTTTTCAGATATATAACCTAGACAATTTATAAAGTTTCCCTAGAAGATGTCGGTCTTTCTGCAGCTTGTTTTTAATGACCCTTAAGAACACAGTTGAAGATACTCTGTTCCTTGAATGATGCATTGCAGAATAATGTTCCAGATGTATACATGAGCGTGCATGCACATGTCAGGGATCTGACTGAACCGAGCTGACCCGGCCTCACAGCAACGCCCTGGGAGGTATCAGCACATTGCAGCCAGGTGCCAGCGCCTTTCTGGAAAGCATCATTACATGGCCTGAGAGTGCCTCAGTGATGCCTTTTTTTCCTCAGTTCACCCTTTAAAATATGAGTAAATTCAGTGCGGAAAAACACTCATTTAATCAAGTTAAATTACAAGGGGATATGCACGTGGTCTTTTCGCTAAGAGACCTCCAAGCAGTGGACCAGGGAGACTCTGTGAAGGCTCAGAGGTATCTTAAGACTGAACATAGCCCCCCCTCCTCAGCAGGTCCAGCCTGAAAGGCAGGGAAGGAGTTAACACAGCCCAAGAGGGGCAGGAAGCCGACCAGCTGTATGCAATTGCAGCTGCTGCTATAAAAAGGCTTTGCCTTAGAGGATAGGGAGTCACACTGAAAGGGAAGGAAATTCTTCTCGTGAACTTAGTTCAGTTTTGAAGGGGAGGAAGTCGTTCCTGATGGTTGGGGTCTCTGAAATTCAGAGGATTGTGTGGATTTCTGACTGGGAAGAAAAGTGTGTCTGTGGCCGATGGCTCTTGTTGCTGCAGTTGTCCAGCACTGTGTGTGTTAAGCTTTCTTCAGATAGCTGTTTCTGTAAAGCTGCATGTTCACATTTAGCAGGAAATTGTTGAATGCAATAAAAGATGATGTATCTCACAACTGTTTCTTTTGTCAGCTGCTATACAGAAGCCTGGCCCTGCTGCAGTGGGATGTTATTTTCTTAAAGGACTGCTTTTATGAGGTCAGTGCAGGTAGGTCAGGAGGGATGCAAGATGCTGGCCTGGTGTGTCTGCATAGAGATGACTCTCCCAGAACGAGGCTCCCCTCATAGAAGTGTTCAGCTGTAAAGGGAAGGAAGCATCTTCCTGATGATTCTTGAGGAAATGGCTTTTCTCTGAAGGGGAAAGCAGAGGGAAAGGTCTGCTTTATATAGCCCTATAAATATTCTTACACATAGAGATATGTTTAAAAAAAAAGGTTTTCTACTTGACAGTGATTTATTCCACATGTTATCGTCCTCCTCCTCACAGCTTTTATATAAATTATCTGATGATGGATGAGCATGTCCTGCTAGTGCAAATATACTTCTTGGGGTAAAACAAATAAGAAGTATTAAAATGCTGTCAGAAACCATGGATGAGAAGCAGGAAATCTCTCTTCTTGAGGTGGAGGTGTGTGTGCCAATCAAGTAATAGATGAAGAAAATTCATTTTGGAAGTGTCACAATTGCTTCTGTTGCTGGAAGGTACAACACATGGCACAGAAAGCCTTCATCCATTCTTGGATGCTGGAATTCCTCTGCTGGCTCTACAGAGTGGTTGGCTCCTGCTTTCCTTTGGCTAGTCTGTGGAAAACAGAGAGAGTTTTATTAACCAAGATTGTGCTGCTTGGGAATGGCTCATAGTTTGCTAAACTAATCATAGCAAACTGTTGAAAGATTAGATTTGTCCTGGCTGGCTAGTCCAAGCTCCTACAAGACAGAAAGCAAAAAGTAGTAGAAAAAGAGCAGGGTAAATAAGATTTAGATGGAGACTGGAGGAAATTGTGATGCAGGATGCATGAAAAAAAGGAAGACTGATTCTTATTAGTATTTGAAATCCTGACACTAGTAGATGAGGTTATAACTGAGTTCAGAGCAAATGAGGCGATTATGTTTGCCTTTCACATTGCTTGGGTTGTGATTGGTTGTACCAAGCACAGCTTTCCCAGAGAGCACAAGTAAGTCTGAGCTTTCTCTTCCATTACCTTTGACTGATCAGCAGGTAATAACACCTCTAGTGTCTCATGAAATAGCCCTCATCAAGACTGCTCAGAACAAGTCACATTTGAGAAACCCCACTGGTTTTACAGCGTGCCAGGGAAGTCCCGTTTTTACAGGCATCATGAACTGCACATGGCATGGTGGCCATTGTTCAGAGAGATGGAAGCCAACAGCTGACTGGCAGTTTTGGTTCCTCCTTTCTTCTAGCCCAGTTCTTCAGACGGGGCCCATTCAAAAGTGGTTGCTGAAGGAAGATCCTCTGATTTGCTCAGGATTTGCCTACACAGAGTTCTTGCTGTGCCTGAATGTCTCTTTCTGCTGATTCTTGCAGGCTATAAGCATTTATGTGACTAAGATGCCATGGTTTAGCAGGACATTGCTGATTAGCAAAGCTTACACATCCAACATTAATAGTCCTTATCTATCATATGAAGTTAAGTATTATTTATTATATTTCCTTAATTTTATCATGTTCAGTCATGTATTCAATTCTAAGCATGCTAAGAGGTGTTCTAGCCAAAATTATTCCCATTGAAATAGTAAGAGTGTGAGAAAAAATAATGTTGCCCTTAATGCACATCCTACTCATCAAAATTTTTGTTTAAGTGTTGACACCTTTGAAAATCTTTGTTTATATCAAGATATATTACTGTATATTTACTCTTAACTGCAGTAGGAGGAGAGGTCTAAACTCCTTAAAAATGGCTTATGGTTTTTGTTGTTGTTTTTTTTCATTTACACAGGCAGGCTAATCTGAATTATCCAACTGTCTTTGTAGACTTCATCTGAAATTCTAGGCTTAGTGGATTATATCAACAAAACAAACATTAGGTCAGACAGATGCTTTAGTGGTTTAGTCGACAAAACAGCAGAAGAATAGTAGCCAAAAGACCTCGGTTTAATCCCCAGTTAGGTCATTTATTGTTATTTATTTCTTACAAGAACATCACGATTATAATGCAAGTGATGAGTATCTTTATAGTTTAGTCATTCATTTGAAGAAAGCCAAAAGATGGGATTGTTGATTGCTAATAACTGAGCTAATCTCCCAAGCTGTTGGCACAATAGAGAGGTTTTTTTTTGCTTCAGCCAAAATTTTCAACTGAGAAATTCAATGACGGTTCTCTTTCTTCTGATAGTTTGGTCAGAGCAATGCTTTGTGGACATCTGGGCTTCAGTTGTTAAAGCAGAAAGTCACATCTTTACCAAGTCCACGTATTATTTCAAATTAGTGTGTGGCATCCCTCTCTAAGGTAAAATGAAGTATCATACACCATGTTTGAAATCTCTACTCATGTACATGTTGAATAACCTTAAAAAAAAATGTTTTAACAATTTCATTCACTCTCACAAAGCCTCTGTAATGGGTCACAAATAATCATATTCATGTTTAAATACATATTTTTGGAATATAGATGCCTCTGCAGGCGGTTTTCCATTACGTTTGTTTAAAGGGTATAAAGCTTGACATTTCTCATGCTCCAGGTCGCAATGCAAGCTTTCATAGGAATCTATAAAACACGTGAATAAGGTTGCTCTTAGAAACATGTGTTGCTTTTCTGTGTATATAATGGGAAACTTTGAAAATGAGTATCCTAGAAGAAGGAGTTTGGGGTGAATAGAGGGAAGTTTCTCAAATGCTTTGAATGCTTCAAAATAAATTAAATATCTGGCGTACTTGTTAGCTGACTTCCCCACCAGAAAGCTGAAAGAATAACTGTTGAGTTCAGATATGAGTTCAGATATGAGGTCTGCTTCACTGCAGCTGCACCATGTGTTGGATCAACTTTTCCAGACAAAATATAGAAGGCAGACTCGTGCCATTAGCTGATTTATTCAGTTAATAATTTCCGAGTAAGAAGAAAATTTTAATCTAGGGAAAAAAAAAAAAAAAGAATAACAAGAAATTTCCTCAGAGTCTACGCAAAATCTTCTTTAGATCCTGCCTTTTTTTGTAGATGCTGTTCTATTTTTTATTGTTTTTTTTCTTCTTTTTGTTTTAGTTTTTTTCTAGGTGTTTTTACAGAGAAGTTGTGTTTATTATTAGGTTTTGTTTGTTTTTTACCATTGTCAGGCTTCTTGTTTAGTAAATAACTGATAACTGAGAAAGAAAGGCAGGGGGAAAGAAGAGAAGAGGGAATGAAAGAAAGAAGTAAGAGAAAAGGTAAAGAAAATGAAAGAAGAAAAGAAAGAAAGAAAGGTGCTGAGGAATGAAGCTGGTAAGGTAGCTGATACTAGACCCACTGTTTCAACAATTTCTTTTAATGGGTTCAATTCATACTTTATCTAGTTCAGTTGGCATTAGCAAGGAAATTCAAAAGAACTCAATTACTGCTGGATGCCAGAAAATGACTTTGCTAAAGCCAATAGTAGGTGCCTGAATGTGGAAATCAGGTGATTACTTTTTTCTTTCTTTCTTTTGGCAAGGATCAGAAACCATTTAGAAATCTTTCAATTTTTTTTAATGAATGTGTTGTTTTAATTAACTCAGGGTCTTCATAGTTTTTCTTGCCATGATGTATTCCAGACTTGTACAATGCACTCAATAGTCCGACTCACCAGAGATAATTTCAGGATTGTCATATGCTTTTATTCTTTCTTGTAATTTTCAGTCTTCTGAATTTTTGAAGATTGATCATCACCAGCAGCATTAAGGTCTACTTAGCTGGTAAACCTCGGTCAGGCATTCTTGAGATGAAATGGGAAAAAAAACCCCTACAAATTCACAAGTAGTGTAAACGAACAAAATGCAAACAGAAATCTTTAGGAAAGCCTGTTGGTTTAAGGATTCCAAGACATTGCTCATAAGAGCATGGATTAATCTTGTAAACTCACATAATTGCATTTTACTGAAATTTCCATGTCACATCAATTAAATAGGCTGCTCTTTTCTAGTTCCATGCTGAAGCTTTTATGTACTGTTGCTAGTATCAAGGTAATCATTAATTACAGGTGGCTTGCTTTGCCTGGTGTGTGTAGCAATACCTGTCTGCAGCAAGTTTGGAAAGCATTCAAGAGTCCTGAGGAGTGCAACACTACATTCATGCCAAATGAAATACCTAACAGTGGACTTCAGTATATATATATATATATTCAGTATATATATATATATATATATTTATATATATATATATTCAGTATATATATATATATATATATTCAGTCATTTAGTGGCTTTCTGATGCTTTAAAAGGAAAAAATAGGCTCTACCCATGACATAACATGTATTTAAAAGAAGGCATATCTGTTTTCACATTGAAATTGTTAACTACTGGAACACAAGTGCAAACAAAATAGTTGATTGTCAATCTCTTGGTGTATCTAAATAAAGAATAAATGTTTTGGTGAAAATTACTGTAATCAAACACAAGGTATAACATTCAGCACAAGTCGAACAGCACTTGATGGGCTGCCATGTAGTGAGAATAAAAAGATGTGGCTTGTGCTGTCAGAGATCAAACTAAATTGCAGTGCCTCGTTCAGTCCTTGTAATCTGTAATTAAAATGTGTTAAAGTTCAGCTTTGTTCTAAAAGAAACAAGACAACAGTCAGAATATACGACAGTTGGTCCCAATCTGATCTTGGCTATTGCAACCTTATTTTTTCAAGATGTCACAGCATTTATGGCCAACATATATTTACCTCTTCTTCAGGAGAGGCAGCATTTCTCCTTTAACAACAAGTAGCAACTTGGAGCAGCACTAACCAAGAAAATAGAGAAAGCCCCCATTGAAGTATCTGCTTTTCTTTTAGCACCATGGCTTGCAGTCTCATGTTACAGTATTATCCTTGCGGACTTAGAATATGTCAATAGATATCTGACTTCTAAATCTGACTAATTAGTAAAAAATTTCCTACAAATACCAGAACAGAAAATTCTAGAATAGTGAGACTGCAAAAACATGTTGACCAATAGACTGTACATGTCTCATCCTGGAAGCAACCTTGAGCATTTTTGTGATGCTGCTCACGGGGATGGGTAGGAGATGGAAATCTTAAGAAACCAAGTTCTGAAAAGTCAGAGATTGCAATGTAAGCAACATACCCATAAGAGCAGAAGTTGTATCTAGAATGTTAAAAGCTGCTGCATTTCTGTTGTTGTAATAGAATGAATGCTACAAAATTATCTATGAAAGATTTTGGAACAGCTTGGTTATGCAGTCTCATCACAGTCCTACAGAAACTGTAATGAGCAAGTAAACATAACTTGCCTTGATAGGATTTGGGTAGATTATAAATGTGTTGATAAAGACAAGCTGAACGGTGTCATTTATGTGAATGTCAAAAAAATTTGTTAAACTAATAAGGAAGTCAAATAATAATGGATCATTGGGCAAACAGCTTGCAGGGATTAAAAATTTGTTAAATGATAAAATCAAAGTAATAGCAACAGGTGCTCTTCAGAGTGATTACAAATAATAGTAAGGTATGGCAGGTGAAGTGCTTAGAACTCATGCCATGAAAGAGGAAGTACATTTTAGTTTTGAAAAAGTAGTATATTCAGAGATAAATGCCAACTAGAAGAATAGGAGTTGGTGGCTATCTTAATAGTACCTTGGCTTTCCAAAGGCTTTGATAAGATGTAAAGTCTTGGGTTTAATTAGAACAAGATAGCCATGGAAAAGTAATATGGGGAGTGGGAATTCCAGCTGCAAGTTTTCATTCCATTCTTGTACCATGGTTTAAACTGATAGAATGCCAGAGATGAAAGCTAATTTTGGGTCAACATTTGCTAAATCATGCTTAAAACACACTGCATCTGCTCACAAACCTTGATTCTTTGTGGGAAAAAAAAAAAAGACATAGGATTGCAATAGGAAGTATTTCTATCTACTGTCAGCAACTAATGTAAGCAACGGCCCTTGTGGTTTATAGAGATTCTAAAAACAGTGCTGCCTTACCTGTAACAATGTGTGTGCATTCTCACAACAGAGCAAAGACCTTGGAAAGATAAGTTTGATTCTGGTAAGATCCGTTGTGTATCCACTTACCTTTACAATTCTATAACACAAAGTGAAAATATTGGAGGCTATGTCATCTCAGATGTATGCAGAGGTGACAAAGGTTAATATAACTTTAATCCCATCGGCTGTCCCCACCTGTGCAACAGTAGGCCAAAAACTGGAAAATGACAGTCTCAAAGGCAGTGAGTTTCTGAAAAAGAGCAAGAAATATTTCCTTCAGCAGTGTCGAGTCAGACTGGAACTTAACACTGCAAGAGGTAGTAGGAAAATGGTGAGGTTTTAAGGAAGGATCATTCACTAACTCTTTGTTAACATTTATGTCTATACAAGCCAACCCCATAACAAGAGTGCTCAAACTTCCTTCTCTGTAGAATGGGAAATCAGGGCTAAGTCTTGCTGTGCAGTTTTGACAGTGACAAACAATGCCTAGTTGGGAAGATGCTCCATTTAGTGTTTGCTTGCAGATGTAATGCTTTTCTTCTTTGAGGTCAGACCAGTGAGGTCTTTTCCAACCTGAGTAATTCTATGATTCTATGATTATCGTATTGTTTTCTCTCTCTTTGGGTTGTCTGATTTGAATGATTCTTCCACGTGGTGACTGCTGTCCTCTTTCCCACTGCAAAATGCATTGACTCCTCATCTGAGTGTCTAAACTTTTCACCTGTGCCCACGTTGCACAAATTCAGTACCCTGCCTCACCAGCTGTCATCTGCCTTCTTCCAGAGCTTTGTTTTTTCATCTACTTTAATCTTCATGCTACTTTTTGTAGTCTTAAACAATATCTCTGGAGGAATTTTTCCCACTTTCTCTTCTCAGCTTGCTTCATCACTGGCTATGAATCTCATTTCATTCTTCTCTGATGTTTAGAATCCATAATAAGTGTGTAATTTCCTAGTTTGTGTGAGGAATTACACCTGAGACCCAGTCATCTAGAGCTACCATCAAGTCTGCCAGTTCTTAAATTCCGTCATCTCATAATAGCGGTAAGTGAATAAGGGTAAGTCACTTGGTTTATTGCCTGGATAGGAAAATGTTGAAGTGTATTTTTGCCTTTTTTTCAGTTCCACATCTTGCTAGCTAACATTTCCTATCACAGAATACCTTGCATTTGTCCTGAAACTGTGCCTACTGGGAATAATTCAAGGAGGGCTGCTGGAGATCAGTAATCACCTGTTATGTTCTTCTAGCTCCTTTCCATTTTCAGCCTCTAAATCATGTTAGAACAGATGAAAGATGTAAAACTCTTTGGAGTGGCCCTTTTCTTTTAATAGAAGTAATGCTGAGTATTGAGCGTAGCGCAGACCTTTCTTATATCAACCCCTTGCTCTGGAGGTGCCCATGCTAAGGACTTCAGCACTTGTACAGAAAAATCAGTTTGTGGCTCAGAAAAACAGCTGAGGAGTGAATGCAAGTGGATCAGGTGCAGCTGGGCAGCCCCTGCCACCCACAAATCTCTTGGGTTTCAAGGCTGGATGGCTGCAGAGCACTGACACCTGCCCAGAGCATCCTGCAGCAACTAGACTGTGCTGCAGTTGGTCTCTAGGGTAACGTGCCGGCTTGTGCCTGTACATTTTAAGTTTTGCAAAGAAGGATCTCTGTTCTGCAGCACTGTGCTAGCTTATGGCAGTTCATAAATGATCGTCCCCCCCAGTAATATACGGAGATAGAACAGGGATTTAATGGGGACCAAACAGCTCATGTCCAGATAGAAGTTGTCCCTAGGGTGTGTATTCATTTAATGCCTTCAACTGTCTGAGGAAATAGCTTAGTGCAGGTTAGATGTAAACCATGTCAGTACCGTGTTAATGGTTTATGCATTTGTATGATTCCCCCAGTCCATAATACATCAGTTTGACAAACGATTCACTGTGAAAATACTACACTGCATATTGCCCATCTCTAAGTGAAGACACGACAAACAGCAGCACAACCCCTAGACCCCTCAAACCCTTTTCTCACTCCTTCTCTTTGGATGCTCTTTATTTATTGAATGAATTGACTATAATGCTAAGGTCTATGCCTGTGTACTTCTCTGCAGGGACACAGTGTGAAATCAGGTTTAATAGCTCAGATACAACCTTACAGATAAAACCCTTCTTTTGGACAGAATTCCTCTGGATCTTCAGATCCAGATCTTGATGTTTGTAGCAACAACAGTGAGCTGTGATCTGCATGATCTCAAGAGAAAGATTAATCACAATATTCTCAATATAAGGAACAAAAAGTGAGTAAGACACAGCACCAGCATGTTAGCAAGGTGGCCGCTAATGGATGGGAGCTCTGTCAATCCCCCATAGGCTTTGCCTGTAGCAAGTCTTGCACAGTGCACATGTTTCTCAGATTTATGCAGTCAGTAGCAGAGCCTCAAGGTGTTGTTGGCCATCCCAAGGAGAAGGCTACTTCTGCACATTCTGCAGTCCTAGGTTAACGTGCTGTCAGCATGAATACTTCTTCACCACAGGCAGAAGAGATCAGGAATGAACAGCCTCTTGGTTCCCCATGAACATTATGATGGAAGGAGAGGGGACTAGCTAGCAGGTGTTGTTTACAGTTGTCATTTTGCTCCATCTCTGTACTGAAGGACAGGCTGGGCTGCAGCTTGTCCTGGGAGCAAGAGGTGGGACCTGAATACTGGGGTGTCTTTGTTAAGGGCTTGGTGGCACTGACTAGGGCAAATTTGTTCCAGCAGGTTGGAACGATTGATCTGAGGGCTGTAGGGACCAAACGAACCACCAGATGTTGGTTAAATGTATCCCTCAACATAGCCTGTCTATTATACTATGGTAAGATAGAGAGAAAAGGAATATGGTACTTGGTGTCTGGCAGCTCTGTCCCAAGGGGACTGTGACCTGATTTTCATGGGTACCCACAGCTCCTGCCCTCTTCTGTATGAGAGGGGGATCTCTCAGTGCCCCTCAAACCCTGCTCAGTGGTTAACTGTAAATTATCCCACAGAATAAGATGCCTTTTAAAGTGATTTTCTATGGCACTTTTTTTAAAATCAGTTTGAAAAAGAAAAAAGAAAAAAGAAAAAAAAAATCACTTTAAGTTTGATAATTTAGCTGCTGTTAAATGCTGGAAAAATGAAGAGCAAAACAAAATGATATATTATTACTGGCCTGTAGCCCTCTTTCTGTACCCATATCAAGTGCTTTTATGAGAAAAAAAGAAGGTACCACACCCAAAGACTCATTTTTTCCTCAGGCATCTGCCTCTTGTCTGGCTTTAGTGATCAGGAAAAAAATAGTATTTGCATGCTCTGAGACAAATACGCACCCCTGTGCTGCTCCTGTGCCATTCCCTCTTTGATACGGGCAGATCATAGTTGTGGTTGTGTTTGTCAATGAAATTAAATGTGTTTCTGAATTTGGAGACCAGATTTGCATCTTTTAGGCTTCAGAACAGTTTGTTATGGTCTATTGTGGAGAAAGATATCTCTGAACTAGATAAATATTTTGGTCCCAGTTCAACTGTTATTGACGAATGTGACGCAGAGGTTGAAGAGTGATCCCGCATTACGCATTTACTGGATCTGCAGGAAAATCTTGCATTACAACTGCATCATTTCTAACATTTATTAACAACTAGCAGAGTATTCTTGTGCTTTTTAAAATTGCTTGTGCCACCACACCTTAAAAATATTAAACTTTTCTTGTCCTACTGATTCACTCCTTCCCTTGGGCAAGAAAGGAGTATCTCCTAGTTTGCCAATACTTCCTCTTTACTTCTTTATGCATCAGCATCACCACTGACAACAGGAATGAACATGACTCCAAGAAAAGTGCTCATTAGAAAATTACAAGTCCAGAGCCAGAAGAGGGAGCCCAGAGAGCAAACATCGCTCTTATTTATTTGTCACCAAATTTAAGGATGCTTAAAAATAATAATAATAATAATAATATTCCACAGTGGATATGCATAAGGGCATAGAAATTGGAATAATAGGAATTGTCTTCCGTATGTTTCCTTGCTATGCAAAGTACCATCAGAGTAGGATGCATTGACCTTTGGTGGCCAGACCTCAGAGAAGACGCACACAGACCGACAGCGCAAAGCTCAGCCTTCTATTGTGGATCTCAGCCTTTCCACCCATCATACTCCCACATTCTTTTGCAGATGTTGGTAGGGAACAAAGCACATTTCTACTCACAATCTTCATTTTCCGCAGTCTCACCTCCAAACCCTTATTATAGTTGTGGTTTTTTCCTCTCATTTATTGTCCTTTTCCTCACTTTGTCATTTGGAGGGAAGAGTCCTCCCTGGTCTATTTATTTGCTCCTTTGTCCCAGTCCTGTTTTATATGAGTCATGAAGAGAGTTCTTGTGAGACACATGGCTGTCCTGCCATCCCCAGCCACAATGAGAAATTCCCTCCATTCCTCTGGATTCCATCAGAGCCTCACAGGGTGCCCTAAAGCTGTACGTGTTGTTGCAGAGCCATTGACTCTGTATTATTTTGTATTTTAGGAACCAATGCTCCTTCATGAGAAACACGTATCCTTAGTCTAGCTGTGAAGTTCCCTAAATCAGTTTTCCCTGTGGACAGGAACCATTCGGTCATGGATATAATTCACATGTGAAGCAGCAGAGAGAAAGAAGCAGATGATGATATCCATCCTAAATCCCCGATTCACAGAAGTGAGATGTATCTTTGTAGATCCTGATAGGAACCTCTCTTTTCACTCATTTTATCCGTGGACAAATGTCTCTTATTATCCAGAGAGGCTGTGGAACCTCCATCTTCAGAGGTGCTCAGATGTCACCTGGATGTGGCTCTGGGCAATTGGCTCTCTGCAGCCCTGCCTGGGCAGGATCTCGATATGTATTGCAAAGGCATGTTCAGAGCTCAACCACTCTGATTCTGAAGATATAAGAACCAACGTCAGTTTTTTAGACGTAGTTTAAATGTAATTGAAAACAAAAGATGATGACCGATTTTCTCAACATATTCAGATTGTGCTTTTTGCTATCTTGAAAAAGTTTCATCCTTGTTTTGATTTTTGCTTACTTTTATTTTCTCAGCTTCTTAGTTTTCTTAGAAATCAGATCTCAAAATTACACAAGATTCTCTGACAGTGTCTCTGACCCAACTGATAATGCAGGACTTCTAGGAACCTCTTGCTTTTTCTTCACCATGGGGGATTTACAGATCAAAGAGTCCCCAGAAGAGTCCAACCCAACAGTATGGCAGGGCTCTCCTGGCAAAAAGCTGCTGCCCCAGGCTGATGGCAGGATGTCACACCACCTGCAGCAGTCATCCAGGTGATCAGAGAGATAGACGCACCTCATGGTTTAATAGAGAAAAATTGTATTTTTAAGCTGTGTGTTTCCAATTACTGCAGAACTTCGCTGTATCATCAGATTTTGCAGGACGGTGTCTCAGCACCAACTGTTACCGTGTTTCACTGACAGAAGCCTGGTTGAAGGAATCACTGTTCTAAAATTCTGCTTCCTAGAGCACTGATAACAGGCTTGTCCTGTGGGACCCAGGTGCTCAAAGGCTCTATTGAATTAGCAAAGCCCATTCCAATTGAAAATAACAAAGATCAAATGATGCTAAATGTAATTGACACATATTATTGCAATTCACACTTGTATAGAAATACCCAACTCAAAAGTCAAAAGATGTTCCTTTCTTCTGTCAGAACTTCTGAGTTGCACTCATTCCAGCCCTTACTGCAGCCAGTGGCTCTGCTCAAAATGTAGTCAGTATAGGATTTTGCCTGCAAAGTGCTGTTATTCAGCTACCTTTCTTGGCACTCTTTGAGGCAAAGTATTTTTTCCTGTTTTCTAACATTAATCTCCCACCACTGGATAAAACGAACAACCTCAAAAGGAACTGAGTCCTGGGATCCATTTCAAAAGGCAGTTAGTAGAACAGGGAACTAAAAGCAAGCCTTTGATAAGAAGCAAACTATGCCTATTTACAAGAGCGTTTAATATAATAGTATATTTCCTGTAATTCATAATCCCTACTTCCTTCAGTCTGAAGTATTCCTTTACCTTTTATAATTCTTATCCTCCCTTCTGGGGTTTGTGAAAGAAGATCCCTTGTATCATTATTCCTCTCTAATTAAAATCAGAAGCAGCCCAGAACTGAGATGCTTGGCAGGCTGAAGGAGCAGCGCACCACAGAGGGCTTTAGGCCTGGGATCCCAGAAGCTGATCTGAATAACCTCATGTTAGGCATTTAAAAGAAGGTATTTTGGAATGTGTTTGGTTTTTGCAGCTACGAATTTGAAGATGCGTGTTGTGAGTTCTGAAATATATTCAAACCTTGTCCTCTGCTTTGCTTACTTCTCTGTGCTGCCAAAAGCCCATCTCAATGAATTGGTGCTGCTGTAGATTTCTGAGGTGGCAGGGAAGGCCCAGCCTCCCACCTCAGTGGGTTCAGCAGCCCCGTTCGCGGTAGCCCAGCTACCCAGATCCATTTTCTCTGGCGTGTTCTCTGTGGATCCAGTTGTAACAGTTGAAGGCTTTCAGCTGCCCTGGCACACATCTCCAGTGACACTGCTTCCATGTGGAAAACATATAGTAAGTTCCTCGACTTCTATGAGGGCTGATCTGAAAGTAATGCCTCCTACCTTAATGCTCTTGCTCGGAATGCCAAATGCAGATTTTTGTGAGCGTGGAATGCAGGCTCTTGTCCATTGCTGGTGAAGATGCATAGCTGATAGTGGTGAGTTTGCTGAAAAATAGTGTTTTGCAGTTGAGGATTTTCTCTGTGAAACGGTGTTATTGGACTCCTTGTATATGTTGTAGTTTCCATGGAAAAAAATAGGACATGTTATTTTCAGAGCAACCTACATCTATTCTGAATGCCCGAGCTGGTGTGGATATACTGCAGGAGTGGGGTTTACACTTTCTGCTGCCAAGCAGAATGCTAAATTCCCAGTAACTTCATTCTCTTACTTCCAAACTCTAACTTTTCAGTTTCATTAAACAATAAACTCAGTCTTTCTTGGGAGCCATGCATCTTTTTCTGTCTGCCAAAACATAAAACAACTAAGAAAAAGAGAGTTTCCAAGTATCTGAAGTCCAGCACATCTGAAGACAAAAATGTTTCACATCAATAATTTTTTAAGGCCTCTTAGTACTGTGGTGGGCTTCCAGCATAACTGCTTCACAGTTCCATTTTAAGTTTGTGCACTGTGTATTAAGCTGCAGCAAAAGACAGTTGTCTGCTTGATCTGATGTGTGCAGCACTGGCAGCTCACTTTGCTGAGTCAAATTATTGTGTAGCTGATAAGCAACAACCGCAGTTACTGGTTTCATTCCTATGTTTTTCTGTGTTGAGCCATTAGATTAAAGAGCTGATTCGTGTGCAGCACTCCTACATTTCCATCTTTGTTTTCTTTGTTATTGGTTGGATGGTTTTTTTTTGAGCGATGAAAAACAAAAACGTTGTTGATGGATAGTGAGCGAAATTAGTAATCCTCAGATCTCTTTCTTTTTGTACATGAATAAGTCTCCAACCCATTATGGAGATACAAAACCTGACTTTGGAAGCAGGAGCCTCAAGTTAGACATCTAAATAATAGATGTGTTTTATAAAATCCTTGGAGTCCTGAGCGGCCTTCGAATTCCCAGCAGCTCCCCTGGAAGCTCTTGCAAGCTGCTGGGTAGACATTTGAAAGCCAGGCCTCCCATTTGCATGCTTTTCTCCCTTGAACTTTAAATAGATTTTTTAGAGGAGCTGTCACAACCCATTCAAAAAGCTGTCGCTTTTGATGCATCCCTGTGTCTAGATTTCCAGCTTGCTCTGTGCTTCATCCCTTGTTATGGTTGCTCCTAGTTAAAACAAAAAAAATAAATATTGCATATGTCATTACCATGCATGCAAATTGCCCTACTAATTAGCAATTGGTTCAGTCCAATAAAGTTACTGAGCCTCTTTGGGAGGTACAAGGGACATAAACTTTTCCATCCAGTGCTGGGGAGTTCAGCTCCTCACAGTGAAGGACTGCTCAGAGCAACATTTTGTGGCTGGCTGAACCCAAACTCTTTAAGAATGAATACTTCTACTCTTGCACATCACACTGTGCCCCATGTTTTAAGTGTAGGAGCTCAAGTACCCTGTCTCTTTCTCTCTCTGTGCCTCAGAAAGAGGTTTTGTTTGTCATTACACTGTAGTTTCTGATAGCTAGGGATAATTCGTGTTTGGAGGATGAGAACACATTCCCTGTCTTAGAAAGCATCTCTATATGCTGAGAAATGCATTTTTCAGTGATGTAAAGCGTGGTGAGAAACATGTAATAAAAAAATCATCTGACACCTGATCCCAACCACTAACACTGATTTTAGAAGAGCAAAGAAAGGGATTCTGATTTTCTGAGGAGGTAGAACCTCAACAGAAGCAATATTTTCTGTGGTGCCCTGTGACTTATTTTCCTTTAGGCATGAGAAAGCGCGGTTACTATGCAGCGCATTTGTATTTACCCACCCCATGTTCATGCAATATAAGAATGAGAATCGCTATAAGATTCTTATCTTGGATTATCGGTCTCTAGTAACAGTGTTATTGGTATTGGAAGCACACCAATTATACAGTAAATATGAGAACACCTTCAGTTTTTAACTGCAGCAATCTGGCTTGCTCCAAATGGCAGGTGTGACAGCAGAGCTGTTGCTCGCAGCCGTTGAGAGCTTACAAGGACCGTGGAAGCCATGTGCAAACGTGTGCTTGGGAAGAAACCAGTCCAACTTCTGCCTTCAGATAGACTTGTGAGAAGCCTATTGTTCTGGGTCGATCTTTTAAATGACTTTTGAACCATGTTACTACTGGATGTTCATACCTTGTGCTGAAGCTTCAGTCCCAGACACAGAAACCTGACTGACAGAGTACTTTCAAGCAGTACTCTGAAACTTCAGTAGAAGGAGAGTGGGCGTTTTCAGGACGGCGATTACAAATCTGGGCATCTGAATTCCTTGCCAGAAGCATTTTGATGCATTAGTATTTCCTAGAATCTGTCCATATGTAAGAATAAACCAAAACAGTTAGTCATAGTGTTAACGGAGAGAGATTCACTTCTGAGCAGTGCCAAGGGGCAGATCTGGTGGATGTTCTCAGTTATGACATGAAAACAGACTGGAGAACTTAAGCAGAGAAGCAGACAGGAAGACTCTGATGAGAACTGCTCTTACACCAATGATGGAAAGGCTGGGTGAAGCCATCTGTGTACATGTCTCTTCTATTGCTTTCTGTTCTTGCTTTTGTTTTTTTTCCCTCTAAGTCTTTATAAAGTATGTGCAGTAAATTTTGACATGACCAAGCTTTCAGGAAATCAAACAAATAATAGCTATCTTAGTCCAGAGTTTGAAATGTCAGAAGTACGTGTAAGTCAGCCTGCAGTGAAACCCCACAGTAAGTCACTGGGCTCATTCTGACCGTCCCAGTGGCAGGTCCTGTCCAGCCAGGAATCTGGGTTTACCTTCTGTGGGATTCATGGCATAGAGAATGGGCAAAGAAGCAAGAAGGGAGTGAGTGGTGCATACCCAGGTCCTGTCCTGACATGGAGCCTTGCAGCACTCCCAGCTCTCTCGGATTAGAAGGAGCCCCAGCATTCAGCACAATTTTGTTCATAATTCTGTCCTTTACATAGGTCACTCTGATGGTAAAGCCTCCTCTATATTTCCATGGAAACTACAACAAAGAGCACAATGACACTATTGATAGAGCAAATTCTCAGCTACAAATCACTATTTTTCAATACAGACACTGCCATTAGCAATGCACTTTCACCAGTGATGAACGAGAGCTGCACGCTGCGCTCATCAAAGATCAGCACCAGTAGAGGTGATCCACTGTCACACTCAGCACAGCTGAAACGCACCACCCATCACCTCACTGTGCTCACATCTACTATTTGGTTTCCATAAACATTCAGCGAGTGTTAGTGAGATAAATGGGTGCCACTTTTTCCACACGGAGGAATTCAGTTCCACACCTTTGCTTCATCTGCACTACTAAGTCAGATACTATTCTGTCAGACCACCCTTCTGCTGCCATCTGTCACACAGCAGCAAAATGTAATGGAATATTGGTGGGAACCAACCACCCAACCTCTACTGCCTCTGTCATCTACCTCTGATACCATGGGCTAGAATCATAAAATAGAAGGCATTACTTTTGGAGCACATTAAATCTGATTTCTACATAGTTATATTATCACAAAATACGCAGTTATGCAGTTCAAGCCTCAGGTAATTTTTTTTTGTCTTCTCAATGTCATCTCTTTATAATACTTCATGAGTTTTGTCAGTGCTGTTAGGTCTTGTTCGGAGCAAAATATTTGAGCTGTGTGTGTACACGCATGTGTGCTTGTGTACACCCACGCTTGGAAGGTGATGCAATTCCTATTAAAGCCTGGGATACTCTTAGCTAGGGAGAGATAAAGGAGTTTATTCATGGTCATAAATATAGAGTGTTCTTCCGTGTAGAGCGCTCTGCAGCATCCCATAGGTGAATAGGGGCAATGGGCTCACAGAGCAGTGCTGACTGTGGCACACATCGATCCCCCCCTTTGCAGGAGCAAGGCAAGAGACCTGAACATGAGGTTCTTAACCCCCAGTTTTTGGCACTGGATTGCTTCCTCTACTTTGAAAAAGTAATAGCAGGGCAGGGAACTGATAATGCCTCCTCTCCAAGGCATATGTTATTAAACGCTATCAGTGCAATACTGAGATCTTTGTTCCAATCCGGTGCAGCTGGAGGGCTTTTTAAAAGTCGAGTTTTAAAGTCTGGTACCTGAAATCCTATGTAAAAATTGAAATTGTGACATCCTGGTGTCAGTGTCCATTTGTACTGCACATTGTTTGCACCAGCCGTGAACACACAATGTTAATTTGCTAAACCAGTTTAAGAAAGGCAGACTGCACACCCGGAGCTGACCATCTTCTAACAGTGGTCGTACTGACAGGGAACACTGGCAGTCATCCATTGCACGTAATCTAGTGCATAATTATATTTGATAGAAGCTTGCTGGTATGTGTGGATAATGAACAGTTCTTATATTTATGAACCTGGAATGTTCCTAAAATGAGTTACTGCATGCTCAACATCAGTTTCCCAAGTCTTTTTCATACTGTAGTATTGCATTACATTTACTAAACAGATTAAAATGTATTGCAGCCTTAAGGGATACATTATTCCTGTGGACAAGCAAGGGCATTTATGCAAGCAACATTGATTGGTTTTAGTAGAAGTTAGTTATGCATGTAAATCCATGTGCCGTGAGATCACATTGAACACTGGCAGAAGTGCTTTCACCCTGAAAACTTACCACCCTCCACCTGCAGAGTCTGACTTTCACTTCAGACAGTGAAGCAGTGGACAGCAATACTTTATAGCCCCTGTTATCTGCGCGACTGAAGCATACATGGCACTTTATGCCCACTGTAGAAACAGTGAGGTCTACACAAACATATGGAAGAATAAGATCAACAAAGTGGTGGCTGTGATTCGCTAGCACTTTCTAGGCTGTCTTTCTAAGGCTGTGTCATGGGCAATAAGAGGGTGTTTGCCAGACAACATGTTTATGGCATAGAGTCAGACGAAGACTCTGCAACAGCCTCCATGCTGCCCTACAGCAGCTGTTCTGTCAGCCTCAAACAGTTCTAACTGTATAGAGGTATGGCCAATACAGTCAGTTTTGTAGGGAATGTGATAACCATCATGGCCTTATCTAGATATAGTCTCTAGTTTAAAGTGTGTGTGTATTTTAGTTGTGTGGGTGCATTGACACTGCATCACACTGGTGGCTCTGTATTCGTCATCTATGACAGTTCGCACATGGGTGCCATCAATGGGCAACACACAGAGATGAATAATACTGGCAAGTTTAATTTGATGTCATTCCTTCCTACAGTTTTGTGTTGTTCTCAAGGTCCCCTCTTGTCTCAGCCTCCTAATCCATGGAGGTGTGTATAGCAGACCAGGTTTTCTCCTTTCCAAATTGTAGCTGCCTATTTACAAACTGGCTGGGAGGACACATGTGGGTGTGCTGGTGTGACACTGTAGCCCCAGCATGATCAGCATCAAACACTGTTATTAAAGGACAGAAAGCAGTCAACTACGGGGCTTCCATGTGCTCAGGCTCTTCCAGAATATACAAAATGACTTCCTTATGCAAAGCCTTATGCACTCTGGGACAGCCATGTTGATGCCAGTAAGTATGGCCATCTTTGCCCTCGGGGGTTGTACATCATCATTAATACATACAGCTGGATGGGGGCGGTCACTCCATTCTCTGGAGCAGCATTTGATCATTCCCAAAAGATGTTTGCTTCTCGTGCTTACCTGACCCTGCTCTAGGATGTTTGTGCTTCAGGTTTACATTTGGGATGCGTAATTTAATATCTAACATAGATCAGTGCCATAAATTAGTCCAACTGGTTCTTGATACAGATCAAGAAACAACACAGATCTGATGGAGCTGGAGAGATCCAGATAAATCAACCACTGACACAGCAGTAACTCTGTTATGTCTGAGCAGTGAAACGTGGCTTCTCCTCACCTCCACCAGCTGGCAGGTATATATGGCACGATGGGTTACATGGCACAGTGGGTAACACAGCATGATGGGTTATATGGCACAATGCTTCTTGATGCTTTGGGACAACACTTTTCTTTCCTGCTCACAGAAGTTTTACACTACTCTTTTTTTTCTCTACAGTCAAATGTTGTCTTATTTCTGTTCAATTCTTATTTATTTCTTTTGCTGACTGACAACGGAGGCTGTATGTGGCCCTGTTTCCATGTGATTTATCAGCTAAATGTGCACTGGCTTACAGTGGTACCAGACTGTGAGTGTGTTCCCATCCCACACAACAGGTTTTCCTGCACACTGTTACATGCGTTCCATGTTTTACCGAGTGAGAATCAATACACAATCTCTCTGCAGTGTGGCTGTACAGATGGCACACGCTGAGGTCTGGGTGGGCTGGTGACTTTCACATCGAATCCAGGGAATTCCCAAGTGAAACTCATGGAAGCTTTCTGGCCTCACAGGCTGAGAGCTATGGGGGCTCTCGGGTAGGCTGGGATCTCTCTGAAAGACCAAAGGAAACTCACAATTGGAACCAATTTAAGAAGTTGGACCCTGTGTTATCTGCACTCAAAGTCTGCACCCTTTCCACTTAACACTAACAGAAGAAAAAACTATAAAATCTTGTATTAGTCACTGTTACCAGCAGATAAGCTGAGTTTACTATGGGCCAGACCAGCCAAGTAAAGTACTATTTTCTTTAGCCAAGTTTTCTGATCGTAGCTACATCTAAAATAAGTCACATTGTGAGTCACTTTTTAAGAGCCGAAAGGCAGAAGCTGAGGGGTTTGGTGTGTGAGTCAAACAGGGTTTGCTTTGGAAGCTTAAATGGACAATGTCAGTTTTCACAGCTAAAGATCTGGCTCTCCTACACTGAGTGGAAAACAGAGGTTAAGAGATGAATGTGCAAAGCACATGAAGAAAGTAAGATGTGACCACAAACTGAATATATATGTACATAGATGTATGTACACCTACTTATCTGAAGCAGGTGGAAAAGTCAGTGAAACAAAGAGAACAGAAGGGCATAGGGGAGTCTTATCCATGCCAAGTATCACCCTTAAGAAGCGTAGAAGAGCACAGTGCCATCCAGCAATGCCTGTAACCTTGGGAAAACGCTTGGAAGAAGCACACTCAGTCACAGGCTCCTGCCAGCTGCTGGGTGCCTCTGTGAGCATCCTCCTAAAATATTAATCCTTAGGCCTAGCCAGCACCCCAGGCTCAGCACTGGGGCTGGGCGGAGATGTGCCAGCCAGGGCCGCAGATGGGAGATGGCAGTGGCTCCTGGAGCTGGGTGTGCATGGCTGTGGGGGAGCTGGCTGTGCCCGTCCTGGCACCCGCTGCTCACTGCCCACTATCCCTCCTGCCAGGGATTTGGAGGCAGTGCTGCTTCAGCGTGGCCTGGCTGCCAGCTCTCCGGCACCAAGCGTGCCACCAGCACCAGCCAGCTGCCACTGTTCATCCTCCTCTGTGCTAGTCCACAGCACCAGGTCTCCTGCTTCAGCTCTCGGTGCTCTGGCTTTTCTCACTGATCACAGAATCACAGAATATCCTGAGTTGGAACCCATAAGCATCATCAAGTCCAACTCCTGGCTCCACAAAAGACCACCCAAAAATCAAACCGTATGTCTGAGAGCACTGTCCAGATACTCCTTGAACCTTCTGAAGGAGAAGTTCCTCAGCTCTTGTGCATGGAGCTGGGTGGAAACCTGCCTGCTGGATCTTGCAGGTGTGCTCCCAGGAAGATGCAGCTGTGGAGAGAGCGATGGTGCTGCAGTCTGGAGGTGGGCACTGCATGTGGCAGCACTCTCAGCACTACTGTGACCAGCAATTGCCAAACTGTACACACATATGGGGAAACCTGTGTGTGCCGAAATGCCCAACGGTGAGTCACAGTTATTTGTACTGAAAAATAATAGTCCCACGGTGCAGTTTATTACTGTAATAATGGAAGGATACAATTTGTAAAACATCAAATTATCTGCTATAAACAAAGGATCTGATTGAAAGAAAAATAAACCAAACAATCATCGGGTAATTGGCTCAGATGCCTTCATCACCGCCAGCTCTACAGCGCTCACCAGCATCTTCCAGGGGTTAGACGGCATTTTCTGTCACTTGAATTAGTTAAAACATTATGTTAATGTTAATTCCTTCCTGTTAATGATTCATTTTTCTGTAAATACAATTTCTGTGCTTTTGTGTTCTTGTTCAGCTATCTTAGAGGGTACATATGGAAAGTATTTTAGCTGGTAGTATCGGAATTAATTCACGGCGTTCAATGGTATCACATTTCTCATTATGCCCCTGCTTCATTAAAAGTAGTTTTAAGATATTGAGTATCCCTTTATTGCTCTTTTGACACACGTGTAACACAGCTACTGAGAGCTGAAAATGGTCCCTGCCCAAGTTCACAACAAGATGCGGTGTCTGGAAGATGCTTTCAGACTTAATGCTCTGTGCAGTGAAGATCCCAACAGCTTTGTTTAGAAAACCTCCCCCAGCTCACCAAAGGGAACTTCCAAAAAGCGTTTATTTATGCTGCTGCTTTGAAATAAATTCTGCCTTCTTCTAAATATTTGTGTTCACAAGAACTGACTGATGTCTCTCCTGTGATGATTGCCCTCCCGTCAGTGTAGGTGTTTTCTTGAGATTAAATATCAAAAAAAAAGGAAGGTTCGAAATCATGCCGGCTGAGAATGAAATTATGAGCAAACAACCAAAACCCACCAATAACCCGTAACCAAAGTTACTCCTGTTCCCAAAGCTGTACGAACGTTGGTGCTCTGAAGGGCGGCCGTGCGGAACCCTCCTGGTAAGCTCAGCACCAGAATCCCCAGCAGAACCTCCACTCCCAGAACGCAGATGGAACGCACAGGGCAGAACAGAGCAGCGTCTCATCCTTTCTGAAAGCCTCGAGCTGTTCATCACACTTCTTGGTACTGCCACCACCGACTGCTTTACACTCATTCTGGTAGTTGCCTGTTACCCATTTCAACACCGCCACATCATTCGCTTTTTCCAGCAACTTCACAGACCCCGCTTTTATGCCCATGGATTATACACAGCAAATAACACGATCTCTTCTTTGTTTCCATGTGGTTTAATCACAGTTTAATTCCAATCCAGGTAACACGTTTGGATTTTCCTGGTTTAAATGCAGTTTGGTAGAAGTTGTTTCTCTTTTTTCCAGCGTTATGTTAAAAATATTAGAGTTAAAAACACTGGAATTGAACAAAGAAAGTAAAAAAAACCACCCATATTTTCCAAAAGAAAATAGAGACGAAGAGAGAGATCTCCTTTCTTTCTTTGCAGATAAACGTTCCCAATATTTTCCCCAATGCAAAACAAAGCCCTTTAGGTTGAAGTAACTTTAGAATGAGCGACTCATGTTATTCTGCCTGCATTTCATGCCATTTAATGAGCTCCTTAAAACACCAATTTCTCAGCGTGTGTGCAAATTGAGAAAAAAGAAGATATCCTCCATTATAAGTTAGAGAGTTATTCATTTCTCTATGGAAAAACCTCCTTTGCCATCACAATACAAGACGTGCGCTCACTCATTCCAATAGCGATAAAAGCTGCGTTACTTTTAGGAAAGCAAAGTGCAAAACATGTTTAAAATGCTTCTATGAAAGCCTTTTATTCAAAGCCCATTGTTTTGGTGATTTATAATGTCTCTAAAATACATATTATTTCCAACACCCTCTGGACTTCAAGCTTTAAAACCAGTGCATTAGGTTTGATAGCTGGGGGTTGGAACTCAATGATCATTGTGGTCCTTTCCAACCCAGGCCATTCGATGATATTTTCTAAGAATCCTGACAGTTTGTTTCAGTAATTTCAGCCTCTCTGACAAATTCTTTGCAGTATCCACTTGGTTTCATGTGGGTATTTAGTTGTGTTTGGAAATTCCTTCCAAAATCCCCCAAGTCTCATGTAAAGGAGACTGAGAAAATGGTTTGAGGTCAGTCTGAGGGTTTTCTGTGGCCCTTTTAAACCTTGGGGACACAGAGGTGTATTATTGACCTTCAGGTGGGAGGAAAGGGGAAGAACAGGGGCAGCATTCTGAGAAGAAATCTTAGTATCACATCACACCACGCTGAGTGTCCCACTCCTCTGTGTTGGGAATCCACGTGGTTGGACTGAAGGAGCGCTGTCATCTCACAGCAATCTCTATCGGCTTCCCCACACAGCAGATGCTTCTAAAGAGGAGGACCACCGCAGGTGCAGCCCCTGATACAGGGAGGTGAACTTCAGCATCCTTCTGACAAATCGCACACATCAGAAGTCATTGCAGTTCTGTGCTTTTAAATAAAACACGCCGTGAGCACGAATGAAACTCTTGCAAGGCACGCACGGTCAGCAGCAGACATCCGCATGGCACTCCCTGCCTGCTCAGTGGGACCAGCTCTCCTGGCCCCAGGAGAAAGCAGAGCTGCCCCACTTCTCACCCAGGCACCCAGGAACTGGGAAGGGCGCGTGGAGCTGTGCTGAGTTCTGGAGCTTGGAACACAAGCTTTGTTCAAGCTATAGGGTTGTATAGATGGTTGGTAGTGCTGCAAATCCAGATGGAGTAATTACATGTTTCTTTCTGATAGGAATTCTATTTGTTTGGACAGTATTAGATCTATCTATATATAAATATTTAGTTTCTGGAAATCACGCAGCGTATGATGCCATACATACAGCACACACTTTCTGAGTTATAAACCCACTTCGTTAAATCACATTTCCCATTTGAAGGAGACCTGGATCCGCTTTCTCCCAGTTCAGCCCTGACAAGGGCTGCCCCCGGAGCCACCCCTGGGCCGTGCCCTGTGTTGGAAGGCACAGAGCTGCCAATGAGGCTCCCCACGTGGAGATGGAGCACATGGGTGAAGCGTTGCCGTATTTTTCTTGCGGTGCATTTTAGTACGATTTGCAGGTGCCAGAGCCATAAGGAACACGGGGGGGGTGAGGGGGTTACTTCAGCTGGGGGGGTTACTTCAGCAAAACGAGAGTTTCTTGGTGGTTCCCCAAAGTGCGTGAGTGCTGTGTGAATAGAAAAGGGGGGAGAGGGAAAAAAAGAAGGGAAAAAAAGTGGGGTGGGGGTGGGGGTGGAATTATGAGGGGGGAAAAAAAATAGGGGGGGGGGGGGGGTGAGGAAAAAACCAAAGTGATTTTTTGGGGAGAGGGGAAAAAAAAAGGAGGTTATTTCCCGGGGAGGAAAAAGCCCATCGCCCGGCGCGGTGATTTCCAGCTCCCCGCATGTCGCGCTGCCGCCCCGCACCGCACAGCGCCGGGACCCCCCGGGGCGATCGGGCCGCGCCGAGCCGCGCCGCTCGCCGCGACCCTTGCGGTATGCGGGCGGCTTGGCAGGGGCAGATGAAGGATTTCATTGAGTGTGAAGACAGAGAGCAGAGACAGAAAGCAGAAGGAGGCGGCTGCAGCCTTTGTAGTCGGGGAGGAATGCGGAAATGTTGAAGCACTATGTCAAACTTTTTTGAAACGGGGTCAAGTCACATTCAGCCAGCGTGGGAAAGCGGGGAGAGAAAGGGAAAAAGGCTTCGGGAGAGGGGAGGAAAAAAAAAAAACACAACAGAAAAGCAGCGAGCGCTGCCGCCGCCGCCGGGGCTGAGCGGGGCTGAGCGGGGCCGGCGGAGCGGAGCGGGGCGGGCGGGCAGCGGGGCCGCTCCGGGGCGGGCTGCGGCCGCGGGGCTGCGGGCGGCTCGCTGCTGCTGCTGCTGCTGCTGCTGCTGCTGCTGCGGCGGCGGCGGCGGCGTTGCTCCCCGGGGGCCGCGATTTTCCTTTTCCCCGGGCGGCGGGGAAAGGGGGGGTCGGGGGGGGGAGGGTGGGAGGCGCGGGCCGGGGCCGAGCGGGAGCTGCCTCCCGCGCCGAGGGGATGCGGGCCGGGGGCGGCCGGGCGGCGGAGCAGCTACCTGTGTGGCCCGGGCGGCCGGGACCTGCCGGAGACATCGCCATGTGAAGGGGCAGACCCCGGCCGGCTCTCCACCCCGCCTCGCTCAATGGGAGGTTTGTTTTAGGGAGGACTCACCCCCTCCCTCCCAACCCCCCCCCCCCCCCCCCAAGGACTGCGGGTTATTTGGGGAGCCGCCGGCGGATCGGGCGGCCGCGGCGCGCACCAGGTAACGCGGGGAGCCCGTGTGTGTGCGGCCGCGGCCCCGAGCCCACGCGCGGCCGGAGCGGGGTCAGCGCGGCGTGCGGGGGGCGGCGGGAGGGGAGGGGAGGGCCCTGCGAGGCCCCGGGCGGACGGCGGATCGCAGCGTGCCCCCGCCGCGTGCGGGGCCGAGCGGTGTCGAGCGGGGGGCCCGGCTCCACAACGCCCCGGGGGAAGGCGGCCGGCGGTGGCGGCGCTGCGGCCGCGAGGAGCCAGGCCCGCCGGAACGCCGGGACGCCGGGACGCCGCCACGCACACGCGCGACGCGCCGCCCGCCGCCGGGGGGCGCCATTCCGCAGGGCCGGGGGCGCGGGGCTGAGTGCGGGGCGCGGGCAGGTGTCCACACGGCGGGGGGGGGAAAGGGGACGGGAGCGGGGACGGGGAGCGGGGCCGCCTCGGGGCGCTTCAACGGCGGGGCTGGGAGCCGCGAGCCGCGGCCGTAGGTGCCGTCAGGGGATCCCCGCCGAGCTGCAGGGACTATTCCTGCTAGAGCCGCGCGTAGGGGGATGCGGCCCCCGGTCACCGTGTGGGTGCGTTGGTAATGAATGGGCGAGGACGAAAGGAAGGGCTGCCGTGCCGCTGCCGTGAGCGGCGTTTGCTCGTGGCCGTGTCGTGGCGGTGGGGGTGAATCGGGGAGCAGGGGAAGTGGCGCAGCCCCACGCCGTGCAGGGCAGCCGCTGCTCCGGAGCGAGGCTCGCACCCGGCGCTCGTCCCGCTGCAGTCAGCTGGGAGCCACGCTCGGGTCCTGGTAGTGGATCATTAGGCTGCTAAGGGCCGTGCGTCTGTGCTCCAGCAAACGGTGCTCAGAAACATGCTGGTATCTTACGGTACATGTATGTGTGAATATATACGCGCAGTTCTCCACGAGGCAGGAACGTGCGTTCTTGTATTCTTGCAATGCACAGCACAGGGTAGAGTAGCTTCAAGCCGGAGCCTCTCAGTGCTGCCATTTGCACGTGAGTCCTGGCTGAACAGCATGGGATGGGCTTCAGGGGCTCCATGTGATTGATGCCCAAGGAACCTCGGAACCTGAGGAGCCTGCCATACTTAACTGTCCCATGAGTGTAGAGATTCTGCCGTCTAATGGAGGATACCACCCACATCCCTCAGAGTCACGCTCTGCCCATCTCTCAGAAAACCCCCATTGCTTGGGGGAAGCCCAACCATGTGGTCGCTCTGGCCGTGCTGCAGCCTGGGCACGTTGCAGCAATGACCCAGGTTGTGTCAGCTGTGCAGTGACGCTGCCCGGCAGCCTCTGGTTTGAACCTTCCTTTGTGCGTGCAGCTCTCTGCTGTGCTAGCATCGTTTTCTCAGTTTTAAGCCGCGCAGAGTAACAAAGTGAAGTAGAGCACAATGGCGCCGTGTTCTGACTGCTCCCTCTTGCTTGGTCTCTCCTCCAGGTCTATCTGCCTTCGCACAGACCATGCTCCCAAAGGCTGTATGATCGTTTCTGGTGACCGCCAGCGGAGGCTCAGTGGGGCCGGTGCAGCGGAGCAGGAGGCCGAGGGGTTCCTGCTGCCCCTCAGGCAGAGGTGGCGGCGTGTGGCTGAGCCGCAGCGAGGTGCCGGCTTCAGAAGCGAGCAGAGAGCAGAGCTGTCCTGAGCTGCTCTGGATCCCAGGAGGAAGCGGAGCGGCGGCAGCATGGACAAGGACGGCACCAACCTGGCCGACCAGCAGTATGAGTGCGTGGCTGAGATCGGCGAGGGGGCCTACGGGAAGGTGTTCAAGGCCCGCGACCTGAAGAATGGCGGCCGTTTTGTGGCGCTGAAGCGGGTGCGGGTGCAGACCAGCGAGGAGGGCATGCCGCTGTCCACCATCCGGGAGGTGGCCGTCCTCAGGCACCTGGAGACCTTCGAGCACCCCAACGTGGTCAGGTGAGGCAGCGGGGCCTGCTCTGTGCTGCGTGTGCTGGGAAAGCAGGTTTGGGCGCATGGAGGGCCGGCTCACTGATGGGCTTTGTGGGAAGAGCTGAGAGCTCCTTTATGCACATGGAGTGTGGTTTGAGGTTTCGACAGGCCGCGGGGCTGTGCCAGAGCTCACCTCATCCCCGTGCTGCCTCCCACACACACAAACACCCATCTCCAGAGGCATAGGCGTGTGACAGCAGTGCTGAGGTGGATGGCAAGGAGCCCCATACACACCATTTCCTCAGGCGTGAGAGGGAATGAAAACCCAAGGGCTCCCTTTGTCGTAGGTATTAGCTCTGACAGCTGCTGCTGATTCTTAACATCTCATTCATTACCCAGAGATCATGGTTGTAGCATTAGTGGGATGTGCATTCCGCTTCTTTAGATGCTTTTATTAATGTTTGCAGATCATTGTGTTAAAGAGGAGGAGATGCCTAAGTCTGAACTTTACAGGCCCGTGAGTACTGTCTGTTGGTGAATACCCCAGGAGGTGCTGGTGGTGCTACTGAGAGTGCAGCAGGATGAATGCAGGCCTTGCTTCCAGCATGGTGGCAGTGGCTCCAGGTTTCCTGGCTGTTGTGTTGGTAGCGTAAGCTCTGAGTGAATGAGCTCTGTTCTGGGGCAGGTTCCCCATGCTGAGACTGGCTAGCAAGCATCTTTATTTGAATAGACTTGAAAAAGTGTGCTTTGCTTTGAGATCCTCAGGTGTATCATCTTGCATCAGTAGGAATATTTCCTGCTATTTGTCTTATTTTACTCACATATTGCATAGTAAAAGGGAGTTGTTCCATACTTCATTAGTGCCAAGCCTCTCTGGGTCCTGGAGGAATAGAGACGCTGTGGTGACAGAGGTAGCTGTCAGATTGGCTTGTAGCTGTGGTCACCATGTTTGCCTTAGGGGCTGAGATGAGGGCTTTTATGGTAGTAAGTGGAGCAGGAAAGGTAGGAAAGGGAATAATTAAAATACAAAAGCCAATAGCTAGAAATAAGTTAGTTTTCTTTCATCTCAAGGCAATGTGATAGAACAGTCTCATTTCTGAGCAAACTGAATACGCAAAGAATGTTTAATGAAGTACTACTCATGGAGTGGGACGCAATAGGATGTTGTAGGTCTCCTTGCTATATCCGAGTGATGGGATGCAGGCTGCAGCTCACACTTTGCCGGTGCTGATCAGGAAGATCCACCATTTGCTCAATATAGTAACCATTATTCTGACAGGCACCCGGTAATGCCACATCGCTTGGTTGCAAAAACCACAAAGGTGGAGGTATGTTAGTGTGGGCAGCGTTATGTCTTTGGTCAATGGATCAGGTGACTGGTGCACCCAAAGGCCTTTCTTGGCAATAGAGATAATTGAGAGTTCTTAAAATCTCTCAGTAATGTCAGAGATGACATGTGGATTTAGATGCCCAAGTTTAGATATTTGTGTATGTTTAAAATTGTAAGCCTTCTTTGGGAATGATTAAAGAATGCTTGTGAACTTGATTTTATCACCGAGATCTTTCCATATGAAGTAAAAGATATTTTGAAGTGCTTTCTAATTCAGAGATCAGAACGTGAGAGCCATTTCAAATACCATCTCTTCTAAAACAAGAGAAATAAAAGTAACCTCTGTTGTGCACACTTCTAATCAGTAGAGCAGATGTAAGTAGCACTTTGGAGTGGTTGAAATTGTAGCCGCATAATGAAAGATTATTTGGAAATACTTAAATCATGGCCAGATTAGTAAATACAAATAATGGCAAAGGCATTGTGTGAGTACTGGAGTAGGAGGTGTGGTGTGTTCAGAGCACTGGGACAGCCACGCTAATATTTGAAGCCGGACATTTTGTAAAGAGAATGTCTATTTTCTGAATGTTACAGGCCTGAGAGCAATGAGTGAGCAATGCAAGTATCACATCAGATCCGTCAGCTCTGAGTAAAGGCGTGTGGTCCATGAGTTGTTCGGTACAAACTGACAGTCATTCTATGAGTCAATATTCAGACAAGCTACCAAGAGTCGAGCTGTGTTTGAGCTGTGCTGCTGGGCAGGCGTGGTGATGGTACAGTGCATCAGCTGACGGCAGCAGCAGAAGCCACAAGCTGTGTCATGCTGTGCTGGACTCAATGGATAGGCTCGGGCCAGCCCTGAGCACTGTAAGGAGCTCAACTCAAGGCTGTGCTATCTACGTGAAGAGGTGTGGAATGTGAAGAGCAGTATGGGAAGGAGAATCCTTGATACTTGCTTAGTAGATATGTAGCTGCATAGTTTTGCTGTTGAGCCTCAATGCAGGGCCAGTAGAGCTCCTGCAGCCCAGTGTTGGCCTGGTGGGCATAGATTCCCTTCTTTAAAATCCTGAGGAATGCCTGGTGCCAAAACTGGTTCCTAATGCCTGGCACTGGGGGCGGAAGAATGTTCTTCCATGTTCTCCGTAGAGCAGAAGTGACTAAACAGCACAGAATAATTTTAAACAAAACATTTATCATGTTTTTCCATGCTACTTCTTGTTAATTACGTGGGGGTTTGTTTCGTGTCCCTTCCGTCCAAGTGCCTTGTTTCCATCTTCGCACCACGCCTCACAGCGCGGCTGCTTTTACTGCAGTAGGTGAAAAATTAGGTAAGAGCTGGTGGCAGGGTATGGCAAAAAGAGCTGCAGGGTGAGAGACGAAGTCTGATCTTCAGCAGAAAAGCGATGGTAGTGGAAGTCCTTGAGTTGTTAGTTGTAAAGGGATTAGGGCCTACTGGGCTGACCGTAAGACTAGGTCAGATAGGATAGGATAGAGAAAGGCATGGGAAAAAATGCAGTAAAAAGGATGATTGCTTTGCACTTAAAATATTGTCCTGATCATATTTGGCCTTGTAATAAGGCCCCCTCATTAGGACACCTTACACTATTCCATTTACCTTCACGGAGGGTAAATAGATTGCAAAAAATAGCCAATTTTCAAGAGTAAATAGCAGTGTGGATTGTTTTAAAGTGAGGAACGTTGTAGGCTATGAAATGTCCTTAGTAACAGGAGGATGGTTAAGCTGCTCACCTTTCAGATAAAACGTAATGCTTTATTCAAGCTTTCCTGTTTACAGTAGTTAAATCTGGCTCAAATTGGTCCAGCACTTCTGTAGCTCGGTTCTGTTCGTTGTGGGAAGAAATGAAATATATGTAGACAAAGGACAGACCTTGCCAGGAATAAATGACATATTAGATTCAGGAAATTCCTGTGTGTAAAACTGGGAGTATTCCCTGCTGTAGTATATCTGTAGCTTTTTTCCTGTGATTATATTGCTAAATTCAGCAGTATATTGTGTTCATTTTGTATCTCTCCTGCTGATAATCAGATGGATAATTTTCCCCTAATGTTAATCATCCATCAGGCTGTGAATTTACACCCTAGGAAGATGATACGCAAGACAGAATACTTTAATTCCTGCCGTGCTTGATTTCTGACGTATATATGTGGATAAATACATTTAACAGTGTTAAACCATGAGCGAATACAGCAAACCTGCAAAGCTGTATTTTTTTGCTTCCTGGCTCTTTTCTTTTTTTGTGGGAGAGGGAGGATAAATCTGGTTTACTATTTCTGTGGGCTAATAAGCCTTCTACTTTAAAACAATCAAAGTTATATCAAATGTAATCTATTATAATCTAATCTGGTCCATTATGTTAAAGAGAAGTCTCAGAAATCAAGCTGCTCAGGGTCATAATTACCATCTAGTAAGGAACTTCAGATCTTACTTCTCTCCTTCCTGTTAAGAAAGGGTAATAGGTGGCCCAGGTAATCGACTTCTGTTCAACAGAGTGATCTGCCCAGCTGGAAGCATAACTCCATTCTTCAGATGTTTTTGGTATGTGGATAAATGTGTGGGAAACCCAGTAATTGCAAGTAATGGGGCAATTATCCCATATTTGGAGTTCAGTGTTACTTTACATTCAGGGAAATTAAAATGACACTGTTGGCTTTGTGGTAACAGAACTCCATCATGATGCTTTATCCTAATATTTGCAATCCAGTGCTCTTATCTTTTGGGTTACACCTAAGAGCACTATGGAGCCTGTCAGCTGCATCCCCTGGATGACACCTGACTGCCCCATCCCTGTGTGCCCAGGCACAGAGACCTGCACTCGACTGCTCCAAGCTCCCACATGTACCCTCCGATGGCTTGGTCCTTAACATTGTGTTACACTGAGATAGGAGGTATCTTCTTCATAACAGCATCTTAAAATTCCCCATTTTAGTCAATACAGAGAGCAGTCAGAGTCTGAAATAAGTCACCAATATAAAGTAAAGCTTTTGGAAGGTAGTTTGAACTTGCATTTGTTTTGCTTGTTCAGTTTGTCCAACTGAAGTCCTATGGGATCTTAGAGCGGGAGAGGAGCTTCAAAATGCGGTAGCTAATGTTGTTTCTCTTTGTCAGTTTGTGGCAATGCTGATACTGGCTGCTGACTTTTTAACTGTTCAGTTAAGAAGCTTAAAGAGTGATGTTCTCAAAATCAGTGAGACGTTCCATCCTGTGAAGTGAAACATTTCTGTTTCAGAGGGTGTTTCTCCCCAGTGAATTCTGCTTCCTTCCTTACTTCCTTTTTCTGCCAAGCTAATGTTAAACTTTCAGGGTATGACATCATTCCTACAGATCAGTGGCATGCAATACAATTTATTTTTGTGTAGCACCACTCATACACAACTGACAGACTCCAGGAGAGGGGACTTTCACATTGCTGGGGATGGGGATTATCTTGCGTGCTGAAAGAGTGAAATGAGATGTAGAGATGGGGTGAAGCAGAAGAAACTGAACTGGAAACTTCAAAATGGTCAAGGTTAAAGGAATTAATGTGGCAGATTAGTCTCAACAGAGGTGGATGAGTAATGGGAAGGAAAAATTGAATGAGCCTCAGAGTCAGCTTCAGGCTAACACAAACAAGATGGTCTTCAAGGCGAAATTAGAAGATGGGAAATGTTTTGGTGAGAGGGAGGAACTTCCAGGCTGGGGATCCTGAGGAGATGATTTCTTTGCTATCCTGCCACAGCTGGGAGCCACTATGAAGGCACTGGAGAAGGGGTTTGACCATTGTGTCTGCAGGAGAGCAAGGGGAGCGGTGTGGTTGGTGCTGAGAGGGGCTGGGCTGTAGTTTGGGTCTGGAGAAGATTCTGAAATTGGCTGCTGTGAAATGGCTGGACGTGAACTCTGTCCTCTCATCATCTGTTTGCAACACTGCATTACACAGAATAAGGGAAAATATGTTATATTCTTCCTCTCCGTATGCATTGTTTATTAGTAATGGATGTGATGATTTAGCTTGAAAGCACAGTCTGCCAGATACGGGACAAGATAAGAGTACGTCAGGAAGGAAGGGTTGAATGTGGAAGAGCCTCTTAAACAGTTTCTGGAGTGAATACAAGCGTTCTTCCAAAAGTATTTTGTCTTACTCTGAATCTACGCCTTTTATAAAAAACACGTTTCCAGTCTTTGCGTGAGTAAACATTAGTCATTGTAGATCATGTACAGAGCTCCCTTCCTTCTCTAAATCTGTGGTCAGTTGTGTTCTTGATGTTCTTGGAGAGATCTGCTTTTGGAAGGTGCTGCCCAGGAGGAGAAGCAGCTCGTAATGGCACAGCCCAGTGTCCTTCCCTTGGGTGCTGCAGTGGGATTTGGAGTTCAGCATCAGCGACAACAGGCAGCAGGGCTGGTTATTTGGGGCTCAGGTTTGCTTTGTGATACCCCAGAGCACAGAGCAGAGGGTGCCAGCAATGTGCTCTTCCCAGGTGGCTGAAGGAGAGAAGCTGTGACTTAGCAAGGTATGGAGGGAGTCACTCAGGTACCTTCAGTGGGGATGAAGCAGTTGTTTGAAGCATAGAACATATGGATGTACATAATCAAATAGAAGAATGTGCACTGAATATTCAGAAGCTTTCCCAAACAGGGTTCAGAGACTGGATCAATATACGTAAGAACACGAGTCATGGGTTTTACTCCATGTGTGAAATGTGGTTGTTCTCTGTTTTGCGGAATGAGTGGATTCTTAATAATCCAACACATAATAAGAAGGTAATCGTGCCCTTATAAATTTGTAAATAAGTTGCTTCTTTTTTTTATGTCAAGACCTTAATTTCTCCTATTGAATCAGTTCCTTGTATATTTTTCATATATTCTAAAAAATATTTTAAACTGCAAGTGCACGATTATTGAACAGCTCCACCTTTAAACTATGAAGCTACTGATAAACAAGTGGCTTTGGAATTTTCCAAGGGTTACAACATAATGTGCTTTGACATTTTTTTGTGGGAAGCCTCCATTTGGGAGGGGTTTGATGAGAAGGTCATCAAAGAGTGGAAATGTGACGGTTGACTTCCGTAGCTTTCTAAATACCTGTTGCATCCCAACTATTGCATTAATGTTCCTATTTATTTATTTACCAAACGCTTGGAAAATTTGCTGCATCCCTGGGAGGTGTTGGCAAGAAAATACTCCTCTGATCCTTTTAGAATCAGCTTTCTGGAGGCAGATGGAAGAAGATGTTTTATAAGTAATTAGAAACTGTTATATGGTGCTTTAGATATGTTTTAAAGGTTGTAGAGGAAGATGAATCTTTACACTGTGGAGCATCTCCTGTAATTCCAGGACCAGGTGGTGATTTCAGATACCTAAATAAGGGGTGTGCTGGGATAGTGGTAGGAACTTGCTGATAGTGGTAGAGTTGCCTTGGGGTAGATTTCCCATGACACACCTAGAGAACAATTTACCAACTTAGCAAAACGTTGCGTACGGTCTTAAAATCATTTGTTAGTAGATACTGATACCACTCTGGCTTGTCATTAGCAGGTCATTGTCCTTTTCTTAGCAAGGCAAAACAAAAATAACTCAGGTATGAATTTGTCTTTGCAGGAATTTCCCATATTCAGTGACAGAAAACTCAAAAGTTAACGCAGGTGAATCATGCTGAGTTTAAGTGAAACCTGTCAAGTTTGGGCTTTTGCAACATTAGTCAGCGCTAAATGTTACGTGTTGTGGTAGAGACAGAGAAAGGAAGTGAGAAATAGGATGGAAAATTGTACGTGTTTTTTTTTTTTCTCTCGTGAAATTGTGGCTGCGCATTTAATATCTGTTTGAGGGGTGGGCGCGATGAGAAAGAACCCAAGGTGTCTGTTGCTGTTTAACAATTCTTGAGAATTTCTTTCTCCCTGATGAAATCAATTAATTATAAACTGGGCATTTAGTACTTTGTTCGCTGTTTCTCAAGTGGGCATATTTCTAGGAGCTTTCTGTGAATGTAATTCTGAGCTGCACTGATGCTTTTGTTTCTCTTCATCTGTGGAGCCAGAGCTCTACTGTAAGGACAGAATTCTATCATTATTTTTTTTCACATTTGATGTGGTATTTTGCATACAGCTGCAGAGTAGACAGTTACCTTTGAAAAGAACATTTGGCTGGTTTAATTTGATTAGAGCAAACCACCTCAATCATTTCTGAACTAAGACCGTTTTCATTTTAACTTGGCAGTAGGAGCTGGGAATGTACTGGCAGCACTCAGATGTTCGGGGGAGCACCAGCTTGGATGCACAGCCAATGCTGAAATGAAACAACCCCACAGGACTCTGCCCACTCTGCCCCTTCCCCTGCACTGGGGGGGCTGTGCAGCCAGTGAATAATGCATTGAATATATACTGATAATGACAAGGAATGGTGAATCTTTCTACAAAAAATGGGGAATGCGCAGCTGGCTAAATGCATAATCACATGTTTATTAAAGAAGATGTGACATTGAAAACAGGTATAGGACATGATTTTTTTTTATGCACAGAAAACTTAAAATGCTGTAGGTATTTTGAGTAGATTGATGATAAAATCCAACATGTAAATGGCAACATGGTGAATTTCTGATAGCTGAGTTGTATTAATTCTGGTACTTGTTTGTGATGTTTCCCCAGCCTGTCCCTCTGGTTTTGTTTTTTTACTCTTGTTATGAAAATACACTGAGACTTTTTAATTTTTTTAATTATTTTTGTATGTGTGTTGCACTTTTAGAGATTAAATGAGATTCTTCAGGTTAACAATATTAGCTGTTACATATGATTTTTGCTTACCAGTTGCTCTCCCTGGTGATCAGACCCTTTTCCTAGAAAAACCCTTGTGGCTGTGTAGAATCTCAGTGTGGTTCATAATAAATGATAGCCCTTCGATAAATTATTGCTGGGTGGATGGCGTTTTCCAGAAAAGAGGATTATAGTCTTCAAGTGCTCTGATTTTGCAGTAGTAGATCATCATATATGGAACATCTTAATCATAGAAATGTTAGAAACATACAGTTCAAGGAAAATCTTCAGGCTATTAGAATCACAGTACTGTAGAATCATAGAATGGTTAGAGTTGGGAGAGGCCTCTGAGGGCTATCCAGTCCATCTCTGCTGTACTATGAACAGGGACATCACAGCTAGATCAGGTCGCCCAGGGCCTGATCCAGCCTCTCTTTGAAAGTCTCCAGGGATGGGGCAGCAGTGACAACACCAGGCAGCCTGTTCCAGTGCCTTGACACCCTCACTATCAGATTTTTTCCTCGTATCCAGCCTAAATCTGCCTTCTTTGAGCTTGAAGCCATTTCCCCTTGTTCTATCACAACAGACCCTGCTAAAGAGTCTGTTGGCTTCTTTCCTGTATCCCCTTTAGATACTGTAAGGCCGCTATGAGATCACCTCACATCCTTCTCTTCTCCAGGCTGAAGAGCTCCAGCTGTCAGCCTGTCCTGAGAGATACCTGTGTTATGTTCAGAAAAGCAAAATGTGCAGTGAGCTGGTGGTCTGCATGACAAGCCTAATGTTCAGCACTGACAGGGCGATTTCATCCACATCCTCCAGCTGATCAAAAATGCAGTTGCAAATCTAAGGCTTGATGTTCTGCTGGTGAAGTTGAAGTTCATAAAGCTGCAGTGGTTTATACCAGCTCTGGCTGTTGAATTAATAAATTCTTCATATTAAGATGAACAAAAACATACTAGGGCAAAGAATTGGTGCAGAGGTGTCCCACCATGCATGCACACTGAGATGATACCGTTCAGATTTTACATGTCACAACTAGGGAGTTTACCAAAGTGCTCTGGGATGTAAAACCAGTTGTTGCATTAGGAGGCTTTTCACTATTGTGGACTTAGAGCTTCTCTTGATCTGTGTCACTCCTCCCAGTTACGTTCCCTCATAGCACTGCAGATCATTCCTCTGTGCCCTTGTATGTACCCTCTGAAATATTTGATTCCTGTCTCAAGCAATTAATACAACACTGTGCTCAGCCTTGAACTCCAGGTTCCATCACAGATACAATCATTTAGCTGCTGTGAACATCTCCTTACTTCAAGATACTCCCATATCTACAGTTCTGCATCTGCTGTACATTTGAATGAACATTTGGGTCTCACTTGTTATTCACCAGCACAGCAATGGAACAATTAATTTGGATTTCCAGGTTTCTTCCGGACAGTGAAAGTTTAAGACTTGCGTTATTTTCTCAGCTAGGAAATAGGTTATGAGTTGCATCTCGTTTTGCTAATTTTATCTACCACCGCACTTTGTTTGCATTTGTCATCTTTATGACACAGGGGTTGAGCAGCATCTGCAATTTTAATTAGTGCGTTGTTTATCCTTAGATAACCCTCTAGATCACTAATGGAGATAGGCCTACCCACCAGTCTTTGCGGTTTCCTCTTAGACATCTCTAATCAGTCTGTTGCCTTACTGTTTGTCTCCGCTTTGTATAAACTGCTGAGCAACAACTTTTGATCCAAGCAATAATATTCAGAGCAAGATGGGTTTGAATCGGTGGCGGTGGTCTGAAAACAGATATTAAAAGTCTCATCGGCGTGTCATTCTTGGAAGGGCCTGGGCAAGGCAGTGCTTCATGAGAACTGAGCACCTGTATTTCTTCATTGTGCTGAATCCCTTCCATCGCACTGCATTTATCTTTGTAATTTCATTTAAAATAGGGAGAGGGTTAGCTGGCACTGCTTGCCTCTGTGCTGCCCGTTGTCCATTTTGTTTCTCCAGAAATCAAGATATTTTTATTTTTTCACATGAGATTAGAACATCTATAACATCTCAGTTAAATGGAGGCAAAGCTTTCGATAGTACTGAAGAGACACAAACTTCAAGAATTTGGAGTTTAACTGCAGGAGAGATGAAATAGCTCAGCAGAACAGCATCAGGAATAGTTGCACAGAAGAGTTAGGTAACCCATCTGACTGGAAATTAGGGATAAAACCTAGACAGGTGAATGGTGCTGATGAGTCTCTTGCAGTTATACTGTAATGTCCCAACCCAATAGGAGGATATTCTGATTTCTATTTAAAAAAAAACAGTACTTCAAAGACTGCTTAGTTTTCAGTTACCTGAAGTTGAGTGCAGATGAGGCCGTGCTGCAGAAACAGAGCTTAAGTCCTGCAGAGTTAGAGTAAATGTGCTGCCATCCTGGTTCCCCCAGATCTGCAGGGGGTGGGTGATCTAAAGCCATCTAGCTTTAGTCATCCAAGTGCACATGGTCCAACCTAGTCGTGTGGACTCTCTCCATAGTGAGTGAGAATGTGCTTCTGGGAGTAACTCATCTCACTCAGTATCCACACCTGTGGTTACGCATTTTTTTTCCTTCATAATTGTCTCTAATTCCTTTTGAGAAAGTTGCATGGTTGTACAGTTTCAAATAGCTGAAGAATTCTGGTATCTAACCCATGTTGCATGCTGACTTACCAAGTCCCGGACTCCTGGAAAGCAGTGATATTATACCTTTATTGCTCGAAATAATTCTTTTGGAATGTTAAGTTTGTTTGTTTGCTTTTCCATAAGCTCAAAGCATGCCATCCTACATTGCTAGGTAATAGTCTGCAAAATTAAAACCAACCTACTGTGTTAACAGATGGTGCTGCTACATCTTTTTTCTGGGTGAAAATGCTTTATACCAAGTGCTTGTCAGAGCCAGTTCTTCTGTAGCTTGAATCACTGGGCTTTTTTATTACTGAGCTCCTAAGACAGTGTAATTGTCTTAGGAGCAAACTGTCGTGTTGAGCTGTTTGGATATGTGTAATTATGTATGTGTGTATATGTGCAAAAGGAAAAACAAGAACATTTCAGCATTTTCCTGCATTTATGCCAGGAGGCTCAGAATTATTAGTTTGTAACATGAATGAGGATTTTTAGACATGTGGAACTGCAGCTAGTTTTAAATCTAAGCCTCACAAGTGGCTGAATAGTTTTCTTTTTCAGAGTTAAAGGAGAAAAATGTTAAGGGGATGAGGGCAAGCCAGACAAAAAATTATCGCAAGATCTAATTGTTTTTAAGAAGTTGCATGACAACGAGTATTGAAACTTGGAACTAAAGGGCAGCCTCACTCCTAAGCACAATAAAATAGTAGATTTTGTGAAATGCATTCTGGAAAGTGAAAATAAAAAGTTATAAAGCCTGATGTGAGTGGCAAGGAGCCCAGGCAGTATCCAGAGAGTAAACATGTAATGGCTTAACCTAACTGGGGCACAGCCCACTCCAGCAAGCAGCTGAGCAGGGGATGGCAATATTGAAAAGCAGCAGAGCTGATTTTTGAAACAGATGGCTTTTTTCTTCTTGTGCATGCCACAAATATATTTTTAAGGTATCAGGAAATATTTTGGTGGTGGGGTTATGTGCATCAATATTGACCCTCTGGTTATTTTTTAGAATCTTGTAAATTTACGCCACTTTGATCGCTCGTCTTTCAAGCCTGAAAACACTGTCTTTAAATTGCTTTATTTACTCTGCTCCAGGACTCATTCATCTCAGAACGTGTCCTTTATACAGAACTACTGCGATGTTATCTTTTCAGCTACGGAGACTCTCCTTAAAAAGACCGTTGAGCTTTTGAAATAGGTTAATTACAATTTGCTGAATGGCCGCGATTATCATGGCTTTTCTAATACTTTGATCACTGTCATTCTCACAAGACTAAAAAAGTGCTCTTGTTCAGGGCTTTGGAAAATCTAAATCTGTGTCACCCCTCTGCCTTCTGGAGGGAGAGCAGGGAGAATGCACTGCGCCTACGTCAGGAGCCATATGCTGTACAGAGCCATTCATGGAAAAGAAGGCTGCTGTGTCTTCTTGGATTTAGCAACAAAACTCTCTCCTGTCTGTATTTCTTCCAAATGGTCTTAAGAGGCAGCTATTTCTCAGTGAAATATTTTCATAGTTCAGAAAAAGATTTTTATTCCAGGACACATCAATTCCAGCTGTGATGTTTTGTGCCCAAGAAATGCCTGCATGAGCAGTAGGTAAACCAGAAATGTTGAATTTTCTTCCCAGAAAGTCATATCAATTCTGTGATAGCTCAGAAAGCAGCTGAATGGACCTTTATAAAAATACAAACTAAGTCACTTCTAAGTGGAGACAGCTGGGGTCTATTTAATATCCTGTGTAAAATGGTCGGGGTCAACTTCCTGGAATAACTGAGGAGTTTTATTTCACAAATATCCCAGTGCTGCAGAGACCTGAGGTGACGGCGAGGCTCTTGAACTAACATGTGCCACAAAGAAAAGCTCTGCAGCCATAACTCTGCACTAGGAATGGGGTGGTGGGAAGTGCCCAGTGGCCTGGGATGTGTGTGCATCCTTGTAAGTATTTGGTGTGGGCGCTTATTAATGTATGCTACCAGTCTCAGGCTTCCGACCCTATATTTGTGTAGCTTAGCGATTGGATAGCTAATGGAAAATCATTGAGAAGTGGCACTCTGGACAGTAAGTCCAGGGATTAATAAATGTGATGGCCCAAAATACCTAGCTTCTCTTGTGATCTGGGACATTGGATCCGAAATTTGTTCATTTATCTTGACGCTTGCACAATGTCCTTTTTCCCCTTCCAGTGAATGCAGCCATATTTGTGCTGTCTAACGCTGTGCATTTCCTTGATGTATTCCATGTATCTATTCAGTTTTAAGTGTTCTGGATTCCTTGAGTGTAGAATCTTATCTTTTACCTGTTGCTATTCAGTTGTACATGGGTGAAAAGATGTTAGACTTTATAGACCACTACCACTGCTGAGTGTTCACCCCCACACGCAGAAATTGCATGGTATGGCAATTAATATGAGCTGTAGTCCAGTGGCAGCTTCGTTATAAAGCTGTGGTGCACTAACCATGAAAACTCATGAAAAAACTATTCATGAAAATTGATGTCTTCTATGGCTGGCTACATTTCACAGCATGAAAATTTGGCCTTTCCTCGACTGCTTATTGAAATAAAAGATAAATTGTAGGTTTAAATAAGAGCTAAGAGGGAGACAGAAGACTATTAAACAGAGATAAAGGATGAAGTCCTGAAATTATATTTACGTAGTTGCTTCTGTTAGGTAGGGATGGGAATTGAAATATATATATCTCGTCCATGGAATGGGAAAGCTGAGCAAGACCAGAAAAGGCTATTGTAGGCTGTGCAGGGGGCCCTGTATGGCATGTAAGGGTACTGGTCTGGTCACCTGTGGCAAGGCTCCACACCATTAGCTGTGCTTCAAGTTTCTGTGCTGATTCTGAGAAAGGACGTAAATTGGATGGTGTGGTTTGGGGATGGATTTGGTAAACAATGAGGAGCAGGAAGTTCCTCCCTCAGCCATCCTTCTCTTGATATCTGCTTACTGTCTCTTGACTTATTCTTGGAGTGAAAATAATTATGAATAAAACAATTCTTAGAGGGGCTGGAAAGGGTCAGAGTAATTTTCATCCACCCCAGTATTTTTCTGAAGTGGAAAAGGGCAGAACATGTAGGGACTGCAGTAGACAGACCCGAAAGGATAAATGAAGGCTCGGCAGCTCTGACACTGGCTTGTTTTGTAAAGATCGTAAGTAATCTGTGTCCACTAGTTTCAAGTCCACGCAGCGTTCCCGAGCAGATGTGAGGCAGCCCTGCCTCCTTCCCGCAGATGCCTACTTGCTGTGCCTGTGCGCCAAGCCAGCTGGGAGCTGCGGGGCCATGTTAGCGCTGCTGAGCCCCGGCCATTACGCTCAGCCCAGCTGACACAGGCTGGGGGCCGGTGCCGAGCGAGCTGTTTGCTCGCAGACATTGAGTGGATATACCTTGTTTTCATCTGCCTAAATGTAGAAATGTTTTAGCGCTCTGGGAACCAGACCTTGTTTTGCAAGATTTATTATAGCTTGCTCGTTCCTTTCAGAAATGTGAAAGTCATGTTGTTGCAAAACTTCCAGAATATAGTTTTGTCATGAATTTACATCTCATGTACACCATCATTTACAAAACACTGAATTTATTTCAAAAGCTCTCCATGCATTGAAGTGTAAACCCTAATCTCATGCTGCTAAAAGACACCCCAAAAGAAATAGCTGCTTTTGCCCCAAAGTAATAAAACAGTCAAATAAAATTTATTGCCAGCTCAAAATGCTACTAACACCTCATTTTTATTGCCAAACTCTGCAAATAATCTTTAATTTGTTTTCTTTTACATATGTGTGCAAGAGCTTAAAGGAAATACTTTAAAAGCTGCACGGTCTGTAGAATACTTTGCCCAGCGTGCATTAATCCGTAAATGACTGGCTCACAGGATCACGTAAACTGGATGCAAAAGGAGGAAACATGTTTATTAGCCAACTACCTGACGAACTGAAGGGTGAAAGCACCTGGGAATCTTACAGCAATAGACATTGTAGTTTTCTTTGCACGTGCTATGAATTAATTTTAAAATAAGACAGCTTGTTAGAAGCAATGGCATGACAGCCAAGGAGCCTGTATGGCCGCGTGTGAATGCCTGAGTGTGAACAGAGCGGGATGCAAACGTCTCTGAGGAGCAAAGTATCCACGAAGCCCACTTTTTAAAAAGCTAGTAAGATGCAGTGTCTTAAATGCTGATGAAATGTGTAAGGAATTTGCATGCTAATGGAAACGAGGATCCCGTTTTATGTAGCCAGTGTTTAAGAGCAATTGCCTCCTGGCTAAATTTATTAAGCCAGAAAAATCTTGTAAAATTTCTATTGAGGATTTATTGGTCCCATTTGTTTCTTTTCTGTACAACATGAATATTAAACTGGACCCTGCAAGTTTTTTCACAGGTGAAACTCCCTTTCAAATTAAAGGAAATTCTGAACTCATGCCAAGCAAGTTAAATACACCTACTAACTTCACGAGGCTTAGGTAAAGGCTCTTGTATGCAGAGCTTTTTAGGACTGATCCTGGTCTGTGGGGCTTGAGTGAGTAGGTTGAAGATGTTGAAAAATAGCATTGCAAACATCTCTCTTATTTTCTATTAAGTTCCTCTTGAAAATAAATATTTGTAAATATCTGTATGATCAATTGAACTTAACATGGAATCTCACCAACAAGTCACTCTAATGAAGTCTTCCTGTGAAAGAGTCACACCTCCTAAATTGAGTTGAATTCAGGTGTCTGGTCTGAATTAGTCGTGTGGGTGTCTTTCATGGCAAAGAGGGAGAAACCTTGCCCCCTTCTCTCCCAGGTTGTGCTCCCAGTCCACTTCTTTCACTGGAACATGCAGAGTTCAGTGTGTTCTATTCAGGCTGGCCACCAGACCCCTGAAGAACCCCATTATGTGTGCTGTACGTCTTCTAGGACTGCTGAATAGAGAGCTCCATGGGCTCAGCTGGGCTGCTCACGGAGGGGGATGTCACTTGAACCACCTGGAGCCGTCTGATGATGGATAGGCAATACAGCTACCTCCAGTTGATTTAGATGTCTTGCATATCTTGTAGCTGAATGTCTTCCAAAATATTAGACAAAATCCTGTTCATTTTTCTTACCTGTGTGAGCAAATGCCACTGTCTTTGGACTTTGGAAATAGTCGAATAGCGCTGCTTGCTTTATGCAGGTGGTTTCTGGCACATTGGTGGTCACAGGAAATGAGGCAGTGCCAATGGAGGTCTCTTGTGTTCACTGTGCTCCTTCTCAGATCTTGCGGAAATAAATTCAGTTATTCCGTTTCTCTTTAGCTAACAGTGCATTGAGCACTGCAGTACACAGTATTCTTGGGAGCAGCTCTGGTGTCAAAGTCACTACTCCAAACAACTATAGCCAAAATGCAGCACTAACTGCCTCTCTATTTTAGTGTCTTTTAACCTAATACAGGACAAACGTGTTCTGAAACTGACAAACCTTTTGAATATTCACCTGATCTATAGCTGTACATGGTAACTATGTGTGCCACCTTACCCACCATGCTCGTGTTGGAAACGAGTGGATATATCTGATCTGTTTTCAGGACATTTTGAGCAGTGCAGCACAGTTAGTTCTAGTGAATCTATGAACAGACTCTTTCAACAGATTTAGACATCGTAAATTTTGTTTTTATGCAGTTTAAGTAATCGGTGATAAATCGGTGGGTTCCATTTGTCAGATAACAAGAGTTTGTTCTTATTTGTGTTTTCTAGTCCTTCAAATAAAGTCTGAGAAAGTGGTGGTTCTCAGTTGTGCTCATTTCAAAAGTTAAGAAAAAACAAATATTGCAAAGAACTGTGTGCAGTAAATCATGAAAATCATTTTCGAAGTATAGCAATATGCAGAAATTACCTTAAGTTATAAAGCTGGTAAAGATGTTAGGAAGGAGACATTGGTACAGATAAGGACGCAGAGGTAAAAGAGAGTGGCTTACATGCAGGGCCACAGTCTGCAGAGTTTTTTCTGTGTGAATAGGAAAAGCAATACCAGGAACCACAAATAGCAACCAGCACCGTGGGTGTGTATTTAAATGGCATACAGGGATTTGCGCTGCTCCTATTCAGGTAATGACTGCCTGCATGTGAGAGAGAAAGATGACATTTCTTGGCCTTTTGTCTTTTGTTCCATGTGAACTCACAACTAACTTTTTCTTCTTTTTTTTTCTTCTATTTTTTTCGCTTCTCTGTTTTTAGTTCTGAAAGATTCCAGGCATATACAGGAGACTGAGCTTTAGACAATGTGTGCTTCCTTATCACAGAATCAGAATTGTAGGGGTTGGAAGGGACCTCTGGAGGTTATTGAGTCCAACCCCTTGCAGGTACACTACAACAGGTACCATGTATCAGGTATTTATGTGTACCATAAGCTGACTGCATGCTGGCTGTTAAGCACCGCCAAAATTCTATGGTAACTCAGGGCAGGTGGGTCTTACAGGATACAGGTTTATGATAAGTACTTCTCCTTTTCCTCTGCACATTATTGCCCTAACTCCAAAACGGTGGTTTTGTTCTGACCAATTTAAGAATATTTCAGTAAACACTGCTTCAGACTTGCTGACCAAGGTGTCGTACCAATGAACAAACAGGCTCTGCAAGAAATTTGCACCTGTTTTCCCACAGTGGTGCCTGCTTCATTCTCCTAAAAATGATGTTATTTGATATAAGATTATCTTTAGATCCAAGAACATTGTATTTAAGAAAAGATACATAACAGTCAACCCCAGATATAAATACTGGGCAAGACAGTAACCATTAAATATTTCCCTGTTTTACTCCTGTGTTTACTAATTACTTTCTTTTTAATACATGGATATGCAGCATGTTACACTGAAGATGTGCTACACTACCTTAATAATTCCTTGAATACATTAGAATGATACAATACAAAGGATTAAAAAGAATCAGTTTTATTTATGCGTTGAGCAATTTAGAGAATGCAAAAGGGAAAGCAAATGCTCCTGGGGAAGGTGCTCTGTGGAAAATCTGAAACATTTAAGAGGGGATGTACATGTGCTTCCCGTGAATCCAAGGGTCTTGAGTTCTGAAATGGAAGCTTATGGGCTCTTACAGGGAGCACTCCATGTCACAGTGCCGAGTGTACATTTGTGTGCTCCAGGGTCACAGAATAGTGCCACAAATAGGTAATATGGCAGCTGCTGACTGTGCAGAATCTGCCAGTGACTGTCCTTACAGAAAACCAGGTTCTTCTGACATGGGGATGACCTGTCTGCCCCTGGCAGAGAGATCTAACAGCAGCGCTCAGGGCAGGCAGTACCAGCAGGCTGCTGTTTGCCCTAGGTAATCATCCAGCTGGGATTTAAAATCCAATGAGATGAAGCTGTTAGTGTATGGAGCAAGTACTCTGAAAACCTGGTCAACTGTAGGGTGAGTCCTTAAAGCTGAAGTGCTGCAGTCATTACTGGCCTTCATCAGATTCATTCCAGTTCCTCGCCTATTAATGATCACCCTTAGCAAAGAAAGTGAGCAAGAAATGGCCTAACAAGAAATGTTAGGACTGAAAAGTACAGATTTATGTATACAAGGAGAGGTGCAGAGAACATCTTGTCAGACGTACTTTTCCTTGGAGTAAATCTCTCAGCAACTGAATCCGTTAGTGACTTGGGTGGCGCGGTGAGTAAATGCGCTTGGCCTTTCCATCTTTTTGGCACAAATCTTGGCTTCTGTTGAATATGAAAATGAGTTTTGGTGGTTTCACGGGAGCAGACATTTGTCTGCATCACAGAACTGCTGCGGCTGGCACCAGGGCTCACCGCAGATCAAGGAGGCCCAGCACAGAGCACAGAGTGCCACAGGCCGGGCCTAGGAAGTATCAGGCCCTGAACGCCTGCCCAGGCAGCCCACACCGCCGGGCTTCAGCCAGTGCTATTTACTTCACCTTCAAGAGCATCTATTCCTCTCTGTCACTTTTGCTGTCTCTGCTCCTCACACACACTTAAAGAACAAAAACATCTTTTATGGAGCTAAGCATTTTAAATAATTTTTCCAAGTCAGAAAGGGAGAGACTGGAAAAAATTACAGCGCAAAGCTCAGCTTGCAGATGAACGATTGCCTTGTCATTCTAATATCCCCCTTCCTTTCCTTAAAGCTTGTTGCTGAGTGGGCTCTAAGCAGGAATGCTGGCTGGGCTCAGCTGGGGTGGGTCTCAAGGAGAAGGTGCTGGGCTGCCCTGCCTGCATCATGCCGCTCCTTCTGCGTGGCAGTTCTATGCTGTGCCCAGCAGATAGTGAATGGGTGACATCTGTCTGCATAATATCTGCCTGAGATAGATAAACTCATTTATCTGATGCTGAGGACAAGAAGAGACCCTGTTACTATTTTGGGGGAGGACAACAGGGCTGGGAAAATGTCTCACAGACTCCCAAGAACCCAGTAGAAATGCAGAGAATAAGTGTTTGAGACTAAAAGTTGCCATCGCCTGTGCCAAGATGACCTGGATTGTTTTACTGAATTGAGTTTGACTTGAGGTGCCTGCCTGCTGCTGGCAGGAGCTCCAGGTGGACTACAGTGCTGTGCTGCAGGCAGTGCCATGCTGTCACACTGCCTGTTTCGGCACCAGCGTGGTCAGTCAAGAGTAGTCCAAGTGTCCCTGCATCATCATGCAGTCTGCCATGGAGGCATGTCCTACGTAGCAGTGTACGCAGTGCAGGTGCTGCTGGCATGACAAGTGCATTCAGAGGCATCTTAAGACTCACACACTTTTGAAACAGGAACTTAGGTCTTGCATTACTAAGTGTTTTACAAATGTTATCACTCAAAAAAAAAAACCCTAAAAAAAACTAAAAAAAACTAAAAAAAACAAAACTAAACAAAAAAGACCCCAAAAACAACAACAACAAAAAGCCAACCGAAAAACACAAACACTTAAAAGCTGAGATACTTTGAACTTAGAGGCTTGTTCATCTGCATCTCCTCTTTTGAGATCTAGAATTATTTCACTAAGACTCCTCAGAGCAAAAAGAACCTATATCCGATGTCTGAAGTGCCAGCTCACAAAAGCATGGTAGAACAGGTGACTGCTGATGAGGATGAGACAAAGCAGCATGTCCTGAACAAAGGGAAAAAGCTCTATCATGCGTTTTTTGAGTGTGAAGCTGTATTTCCTGTTTTGCTACGTGGGACATGGTTCTCGTAACGCACATGTTCCAGTTCACTTGCCCAGCTATTGTGTTTGTCATCTGAAATACGTCCCTGTTTTTAAAATATGTTTGGTATATGTGATCCCAAGAGGAGACTGCTTTCCGTTAGCAGACTGTTTCTCCTCTTCAAAAGCTAAGAAGGAGAAGGTAGCTAAAATTCAAAGTGTGGAGGGAACTAGCATTTACAAGGAGTACTTCGTTTAAAAGGTTGGGCTGAACAAAGGGCTTTCAAGCAGTGAGGAGACAGATCTTACAGACCAGTGGCTTCCAGAGAACAGAAGAGTCTAAGGCTGCTGAAATTTGGACCCAGCGGATGCCTGACTGTCATTCTTCAATGCTTTTAGGTATGAGAGGCTGAAATTCTTGAGCACTTGAAAATTATGTACTGGCAGGATTAACCTGAGTGAAGTGAAAGCAGGAACTATTCAGGCTGCCCGAAACATACTTGTCAATAAACCTCAATCATGACCTGTAATAGCTTTGGTATCCCATTTTTATTGTGTTTGCATGAACACTGTCATACGTACATTTCATGATGGTTTTCTGTCATGTGGTAAATACCTGTGAGAGTTGTGCTGAGAACACCAGACTCTTTCCCATCTGAGACTTTGTCTAGACTTCTGAAACCTGGAAACATCTTAAACATTTCTCCTTCTCAATGTCTCCAGTTCTCTTTTTCTTTTGTCACACAATCTAGGAAACAATTCTTCCTGGGAAGAGACTGTTCCTAAGAAAATTATGGTAAATCCCTATTACTGAAACACTTCTGAGGGCAGAGATTGCCTTTTTGTTCTGTGCTGTGAGTGACCAGCAAAGTAACAGGATCTTTGTTCGTGTTGGATTAGCCCTACTGCAATAAAAATAACAATAAGCCTTCGGATGCTTTGGCAGCAAGTATTCCCTTTATGCTCTGGTTAATTTTCCAGTTGTACTTACTCATCTGTTTGAGAGTAACCAAGGGAGCTAATGTCCTGCAGTTTTTCAGGACTTACAGTCACATCTCTTGTTTGGTATTTTCTGCAGGTGGTAAGCCTGGTAGGCTGTTGGTTTTGATCTCCATCTCTGCTGCCTCAGTTTGCACAGCAAAAAGAAAAATGGTTATTCCTTTTGAAAATGGGTAACTTTATAACAGTTCTCAGAGCATCTCAAAAAGTGATTCTAAAAACATTGAAGGTTCTTCTAGAAGCTGTTAGCAAATTAGTACCAGTCAAAATATATGCAGTGTTCTCAAAGGAATTGGCAAACTGCCTCTTTTCTGCTGAAAGCATTTAGTATTCAGATGTTGTGGTGTAAAGGAAAGATGAACTGGGGTTGCATTTACCAGATTACTTGTAAGAAGTAACAGGAGCTTCAGGATGCGTCATCTATTTAACTACATTCAAAAAAGAAAGATATTTTTGTAAAATAGATAAATGGATTTGTAGCTGATGAGCTTTTTTACTTCAGTAATGTTAACTTGAAAAAATGCATTAAAACATGGATACTCAGTAAGTGTGTGTTGAACAGCGTGCTGGTTCAGATCAACCCATCAGGCAATGTATGACTTCCGGCCAAACATCTTGTTAAATACTTGCAGGATTTCCCATAGCGGATCTTACTTTAATCAAATAATTCAATCGTTTCATTTGTAAGTACAATAGAAGGGCAGGGCTTGTGTTTACAGAGAATTCCGTATGGAAATCCTGTATTAATTGAAGTACAGTTACTTCACATAGGACAGTGTCCACATCCTCACTCTTTAAATAGAAGGCCTTTTGCTGTTGCCTGTTTCAGAGAGGCGTTGACATACAGAGCTGGCTCGTCACGTAGAGAAAATCACGAGGAAATGGAGTGAAAGATAACCAGTACACACAAGAGAAGAATGCCTAACTAAAGAAGGCAACTCTGTGGGTCATTATCTATAGTGGATATAAAATAATAAAACTTATGAAAAATAGTTTGGTCCCTATGGACACTATCTGATTAAGATGCTCTGTCTTGTTCAATCTTTTTTCGGCTGCTCCAAAAGTAATACCTTGTTTTATTGTGTCGGCCCGTGACATCAAAGGTGGATGTTGGTGTTATGGAAGAAGAGGTTGAACCTTCCCAGTATACCATAACATGTTGTTGCCATGTGACAGAGGGCAGCAGATAGGGAGGAATGGTGTCTGACATGGAAGTGCATATGAAGCAAAGATGTGGAATTGAATTGCTTTGTGTGGGAAAAATTTCACCCGCTGATCTTTGTCGATGCTTAGTGAATGTTTATGGAGCCCTAATGGTGGATGTGGGCACAGTGGGGCAGTGAGTGGTGCATTTCAGCAGTGATGACAGTGATGTGAAAAGCAAGCCATGTTCCAGACAGCCATGCAGATTTACACGAGCGCAGCATGCAGCTCTTGTTCATTGCTAGCAAAAGTGCGTAGCTAATGGTGGTGACTGTGTCAAAAAATAGTGTTTTGTAGCTGAAAATTTACTCTATCAAATAGTTATTTTCTTCTTTGTATCTGTCATAATATCCTTAGGAACAAATAGGAGACATTACTTTTGGAGTGACCTACATATTTTCAAGATTATTAGCACAGGCAATGCCTGATGTTGTCTTTCTGTAACATCGCAGATTCATGTAAGGTATGCTTTAAATTATTGTCTTTTTAAGGCAACAGCAGTGTTTCCTGTGAGTAAACACAAAGTGCTTCCAACCAGCCCCATGTACGATATGGAGGTTTGTTAGCAGTAGACCATTTAGAGTTCCACATAACGGCTTTATAAAAGGGAAGGATATTACTCTGTGATAGTATCATGGTGCAATAATAGAAGACTAGAATTGCACTCCTTAGAATTCCTAATTGTTCTATGTCAGAAAACACCAGCATTAAAATAAGCCCCACACAGAAGAATTAAATGGAGAATCAGTATTTCCTTCTGCAATGAGTTGGAAGTTTCACGTCGCTTCTATATTGTATACAGTGAAATCTTTTTTCCTTTTTTTAGCAAATAATAATTCTGCTGTGGTTGAAAGGATAATTTTGCCAGTGTATTAAATAGCAGCGAAAGAGGTGTTTTAGAACGTTTTTAGGTAAATGTAGGTCAACACAAAGAAATCATGCAGTTGGAAATATTTTCCAGTGTTTATGTTCAGATGTTCAGACCTGTCTGGCTCCTCTCTATTTGCATGTGTTGGGGTTATAGGCAGTCCGACTACATTCCACATTGATTTATACAAATATATTACAGATTATTAACTTCCCGCCAAATACCACCAAATTGAACTTTTCAGGAAGGTTTGGGACTTTCTCACAAAACTGATTCACTGTGTAAGGGCATCTCCATGTATACCCCATTAAGAGAATCACAAAGAGAATACTATATATCCCTATGAGTAATGTGCTGTTAACAGTCATTAGGCTCCCATAATCACTCAATAAATATTCATTCATGTGATGATTAGAGATTAAGCACAGATTACATTTTCTTGAAACAGGTTGGGCGATGGTTTCTCCATATTCTGTAACTCCAGTTCCCAAATTATTACTCACTGAAAAGCTCTTTCAGGCTAAAAGGAATGTGCACGCATCCATTTTCAAAACATAATGTCTAATGAACAGATTTCAAGTATCTGACCAAAGATTATTTAGGAAATGCTGTTAAAACGGGACCAGAGCCATAGCATGTTAAATCTAGACCATCTCAAATTAAGCGTAATGCTCTTTTAAACTGATTGCAGTCTTCACAGATAGTTTTGCCAATCCTCATCTTCCCTTCCTATCTGAAATATTTTCGTATTTAAGACAAGAAAGCTCTGTACAAGGTACTTACCTCTTCTGTTCTCAGGTGACACGTTTTAAAAGTGACCCCCAATGCTTGGTGTGTCATCTGCTTCTACAGATCCTGTATATAAAGCACTTAGTCCTAGGAAAACGATGAAAACATTACTTGAAAAGAATGATCTGAAATCCTTCACTTGCCACTAAGTAAGCGAGCAGTTATTCTGTGTGAGAGGATAAAAGACGCATGTAATAAAAGAATACAACTGCTATGACATTGACCAAAATAAATAGTACTGCTTTTCAGGTTTTTCGGTTTAACAGTGTAGATATCTTTCTTAATAATAGTATTAATGTATGTTCTTAGATCTACTCTCGCCTTATAAAAGTAGCAGTTGATTTTCTGCCTTACTTTAGAGAGAGGCAGACTAGTCCATACGATTTGTCAACTAAGTGAATACACACATCAGTACAGTATGTGAGCAGGGAACAGCTTTCTTCCATTTGTAGGATGATTTCCTGCTAGGAATTTTTTTAGAAGTGGGGATTGAGGGAGGATGGTGGATGTGATGGTCAGTGGTACAACAATAGGTGTGAAGTACTGAAAGATGGGCAGAATTCTGTGTAGAAGATAAAAAGCCGGCACAGTAGATGAAGCAGAGAAGGTGAGAAAGGTCCTAATTAAAGAAAGAACAATAGAAAATAATCAGATAGGAGTACAAAGTTACGAAGAGCTTTGAAAATGAGTTTGAGTGTGTTGTTGTGCAACATGGTAAAATGATAAAGAAATTCCTGTAAAAGAGTGGCAGAAAGTGATGATAGAAAGTTTTCTTAGCAGTGGCATCTTGTGCCTAAAGCTTTTTTCCAAGCTGTATCCTGACTCTGAATGTATTCCTTGCTTCTGGAAATCTGCAGGAGTAATCAGCACAAAAATTCAGTTTCTAGCAAAGAAAATTCTAAAGGCACATAATGGTGAACATGAGAGTTATGTGGGAAGAAACTGAAGGTTCATGCAGGCAACCTGTAACTTTTTTTCCTTAGAGATGTTACTTGTATTGTTTTTTGAGAAGGAATAAGGTTGATGGAGCGTAGACCATGGATAAATGTCAGGTCAGATTCTGCATTAACTTTGGTTGCTCCGTCAAGAGAATACTTTCTTTTCATATAATTATTTTACTTTGATAAGCCGATGAGTTCTTATTACTTAATCCCATATTATAATCCCTGCATGAAAGAGGTCATATTATCAATGTATCAGTGGTTATCTGATGAATCGAGAGCCTGAAGTCTGCATTACCTTTGGAAAGCTCTTTTTCTCAGTTCTCTGCGCCATAAGAAATTTAAATAGTTATGTGTGAGCTGCAAGGTATGTCTGTGCTGGTGCCTGTAAACTTACCTTCTCTTTTCTTTCCCTCCTCTCAGATTGTTTGATGTGTGCACCGTGTCACGAACAGACAGAGAAACCAAGTTAACATTGGTGTTTGAACATGTGGATCAAGACTTGACTACTTACTTGGATAAAGTTCCAGAGCCTGGAGTGCCTACTGAAACTATAAAGGTATTTAAGAAGAACGTTGGATTTCAGAAAGTGTTAGATAAAGAGGACACGTAAATCACAATGACCTTACTCAGGCAAACTGCGTTTTGAGCATATTATGTCATATCAAAATTGAGTAAAGCCCAGCTTGGGACACAAGCTGCAGAGCAACAGTCCATATTCACTAACCAATGTATTTTCTTGGTGGAAATCTTGTAGTTGCTTTTTTCTCTTGAAGATGTTTTGTTCCTGTGACTCTCCTGTTTCAGTGCAGGCCTACCAAATTTGTTCCAAACCATTGAGAATGACCTTTGCTCACAGCTGTAGGCAGATCATTCCATTACTGCTTAGTCCAAGACTGCCTGCATCTTTGCTAGGTAGAGCACTGGGAATTGTTACCATGTATAATATAAGTCCTGTGCAGCTACACCTTTCACTTTACTTTTGGTTTCCCCGAGAAGCTCCTTTCATTCCATGTCACGTCCTTCTGTCTGACATATGTAGGTTTCTATACCTGTCTGTATCTCTCAAGAGCAGGTAATGTTCACTATGGATCTGTGGAGCTTGAATTCAGTCTCTGCAGTGCACAGAGGCTCAAGGAAGAGGGTAATACAACCAGGTGTTGTAGAGGCTGAAAAGGCTCTCAGTAACTAGGAGGATGAGCATTAAGTTTTCGCATCACATCATCTCATATTCTGCATTTGCAAGGGAAGACCTCTTCCCAAGATAGGATGTGCTTGTATTACTGGTACTAAAACACGTATTCCAGCTATTCTCCCGGGAATTTCATTGTGAAGTACTACATCAAAGATTACAGATAAGAATATATGACAAAATGTTTAAGCCTGGGAAAAGATCAGAAGGGCTGATATTCCTACATTTTGACTAAATATCTAACATTACTTTTTTTTGTGATGAAAAGTACGGAGTGCTTTCAGGGAATGATTGCCTTGCATTTGTATGAAAGCTTTCTGGAGGTATGTTGTGTCTTTTTAGACTGGCAAAAGACCAGAGGGAAGAAAATGGAAAACATAAGACCTATTTGAAATGTAGTAGTAGTAGAACTTCTTGTTAACGGCTTCAAACTCAGACGTTGTCTGATCTTTGAGTACTAAATAACATTACACAGATTAAGATCTTTTCACTTGTGTCAAAGTCACAGACATATGACGTCATTCAGTTCCAAAAACTGTATTTTTAAGAAGTATTTTATCTAGGGGATAAAATAAAACTTAAAAAAGAAAAGGAGTACAGCCTTGATTCAGTCCCTGCAAAAGACTGGCATGTACCTCTAGCAATTAAGGGGCTCTTTTGTGTTAATGGTTTAAGGCTTCCATAGCCTTCTAGAGCACTGATGGTACTTAAGGGATCCGTGTATCAAGGTATCTAACATTGTGACAACATAAAAGGTAGCAGGCGTACTGTCTTAATGGATAACTGAAATAGATGGGAACTGAACCACCCAGTCTCTGAAATCTGTTTGAAACAACTTTTGAGATATTTTGCATGTAAAGCAATTGGAAGAAGTGAGCACTGCGCTGAAAGACTTCCAATTTTCTAAAACCCTACTCTAAATTCATGCATGTATATTGCAATATGAATGCACAAATATCCATTTTGTGGCATTTTATACTTGTGAAGGAAATCGTTGGTTTTACTTTTAAAAAGCGCAATTCTGCTTACAGAATTATAAATAAATAAAAGGGAGAAATTTGGCCATGCGGAAACAAGGAAGGAGAGTTCTGTTATTTTATGTACAGGGTAAGTCTCACCAGAAGAAGTTAGTGAAGGTAAAATTTGTCCTTTTCAAATAGGAGAGGAAAAATGTAAAGAGGCTGTTCCGTAAAATCATAGACTGACTTGAGCTTACTTGGCCATCTCTGTTGGTTTTAACATTTTCACAGTAGTTGTTGTGTCCTTCAATTCTGCTTAGCACTGAAAAAAAAAAACCAAAACAAAATAGGACCAGTTGAATTAAATTGAACCTTATTGCTTCACTGTTCGTGTACCTTAAAAACATCCAGTTTATTAAGGTACGTTTGCTGGTGGGTCGCGACCATTGATGACATGATGGAGGTTCTCAGGGCTTATTCCTAACACATTTCAACATCTTTCTGATGATTATGTCATTATGAAATCTTGTTCTTGTTCTCTTGTGGAAGGTAAATACTGCCACTTTGCAGAAATTGACCATTTAATTTAGAAAACATAAATCATTAAATTACTAATCTGACTTTTTATACTTTGGCTTTTGAGGTTAATATGGATTCGTACTTCATTTATTTTCCAGAATTGCGGACAATTTGTGTAGACTATTTCCACTCATTACTAGCACAGCACAAAACAACTGCCAATATTGTAAGGCCATCTGTTAAAGTTCTGTATGTGTCAGCAGCACAGAGGTACCGTACGAACAAGCTGAGTAAGCTTTGCACAGCTCAGGTAGAGGGTTCTAATGTACTTCTTTGGCACCATGGCGTAAACTCAACAGTTGCTGATGGAATGTGAATGACTGCACCCAGTGGCGCAGTGTACCCTGGTGGCGCAGTGGTAGGAATGCCGCTTTGCAACACCGGAGCCCAGGTTCGAATCCCCCTGTGGCGCAAGTGGTAGAAGTGCCGCTCTGCTACACAGGAGGCTCGAATCCCAGGGGTTGGACTCGATGATATCTAAGGTCCCTTCCAACCCTCACCAGACTGTGATACTGTGATACTGTGTGACATAAAATTATAATGAGAGAAGTGTCAGCCCAAAAGATCCTTTCTGTGTGAACTAACTTCCATCATTACACACCATATGAGGGAGGGAGCCTCAGCTTTTGTAGGTTTGGAGTGTGCTGGGGTTTGAAGTTGCTCTCAAGGATGATGAGTGACAACAGTACCATTTTGAGAATTCCCTTTATGTTTAGCAGATAACAGACTGTAGCAGTGCAGAGAAGACAACCATGTAGATAAATTAAGCACGTCTAAATATTTAGTCTTTATGCTTCTCAGCGATGTCTTTCTAGTATCTAAAGCCCTTCAGCAGGAGCCACCCCAGAAAGTATTTTAGGAGCACATCCATTGGTGCCCATATTGTGATGGAAGAGGAGCAGTTTCCTTTTGAGACATTGCTGAGTAGTAGGAATGCGTACAGAGGATGTAAGGCAAACATGCTCAGTTCCCCTCCCTGTCTCCAGAAGCATGAATGCCTATTTCTGTGGCTGTAGTTCTGACCACTGAGTTATAGGTTTTTCTGAAAGGAGGTATTTTAAATCTTTTCTATTGAAGTGCTTCCATTTTTTTATAAGGGAGTTTTCATTGGGCTAGAGAGATAGACAGCATGACTCCACGTGCTCATGGACATGGCACTCGCCTCTGAAAGAGAGCTGTGAGCCATTAATGTCTTTAAATCCTGGATTATAATACTGCTTGTTCTTGCTTGCTTCCTGTGTCACACCTGATTAGTATTTGTTCCATACAGGAAGAATCAGAATCTGCAGTGACAACATCTTCCTTTTCTCCTCATTACTCACCTTCTCCCCTCTTTCCTTCCTGGGAAACTTTGGGGTAGTTTCTTTGTAAACTGAAGGTATGAGATCAGTTTCCTTAGGACACAGCTGTTAGTCATGCATATATCTTCAGTAATATTAAAACACTAACACCATTAGCAATTCAGAGAGACTTGGCTTATCAGAGAAGGGAACAGATCAAAGATCTCTCCTATAGCAGGGGCGTACGTTATTTCTTGTGGGATGCAAGAATTGCTGGGGATGACCTTCCACTGTGGTCTGCTAAGAACCATCATGGCATTCCTGACAGCCTGGAACGGGGCAGTCAGACCATGGGTAGAACAGGGTTTAAGAGATTTCTTTTTCTCTGATATTACTGATTCCTCACTCAGGGGAATGTTTTTTCTGAATACTGTTTTTCTGTTTTTCCTTTGCATAGCAATCCCAGCTGATTCAGTACAGCACTGAACCCAGTTTCCATTTCTCAATTTATCTATCTGCTAGTAGCCCATGAATTGTATTTTAAAATATTATCCCAGTCAGGATAACAGTGGAAAAAAACATTGCTGTTGCATCTGCGTGCACTCCCTGCAGCATGCACTGCCTGCTAGCAAACCAGGTGGACCGGTCACGTCTTTGCAAGGCTCTTGCAGAATTAATACGAAGATGTTACTTCTCAGAAAGCAAACCAGTGTTCACTGTTGCGAGGTGAGTCATCATCAGCCATCTGCCACAATTGTACCTTCTCAGTCGACCACGTATGAGATGTGGAGCAGATGTCACACAGTCATGCAATTCTGCAAACAGCACAAGATATTCCAGGAAAACAGATTCACCCGTACTGACAGTCTTCAGAGTGGGGCCCTGTTTAGCAACCTCTCAGTTAGAAGTTACTCCTTTATGTATAAGCACACTAAAAAAAATAATGTCCACAAAAATTAAAAAAGAAAGATACTAAAGGAAGAGCTGTTTTTAATTTCTTTCCCAGCAGTAAAGAAAAAAACAAGGCTTAGTGAGGAGTTGAGAGCCCACAAAAAATGGATTAGATCTCCAGCTGGTACGGAGAGGTGTAAATCCATTAGCCTCAGTGAAATGGTGGCAGTTTACAGCTGCTAAGGATATTTGTGCGGCATTTTCCAAGACATTTTGTTCTGAAGCTAAATTATAAATTGGAGTTGTCACAGTAAATGAAAGAGAAACAAAATGGCTGAGCTGTTTTGTTATCGGGTTAAATCTTTTAATTTCTTCTCTGTCGTCCTACAATCAGGGGTTGGGCAGCTGCATGGAAGGGCAGCGGGAAGGAGTGCAGGTGCCCTGCACAAGTGGCAGCTCAGAAGGAAGTACATCTTAATGGAGGATGTGCTCTGAATGTTGTGGTTCCATCTGTTGCAGGTGTTGTCGTTTCTTTCCCGTGTTGCTGCTCCATGTACAGACACAGCCCCATCTCCCCTGATGTGGTGGTGAAGGTAGTAATGCATTGTCTGACCAAGGAGCTGGAGGAGTCATGATTTAAATGAAGACACTCCTCAGCATGTAGTGTTTTGAAATTTAATGTTGTATCTGTACAGCTCCGTCTTTAACCTGGATTGTACTACTATCAGTGTACAGCCACAGATTGTACTGATGGTGGACTTTTATCTCCAAATCCCTGCTATTTCCAGATTCAAGTTCAAACATTTTCATACTGGTGATGTATAGTTGTTTTTCTGCAGTGCTGTAGCCTGAGACCTCTGTTGCATGCAGCTGATAGCTCATAAAAATGTGAAGCACTCCAATAATTTTAAATCGCCCTGTCCTGAGCGGTGATTTAAAATCATTGGAGTGCTTCACATTTTTTCAGTTGTTCCAGTTTGGAAAGCAGTCAAGCAACACTGTAGAGTAATGCATGAAAGCAACCTGCCTGCTGTAATAATTTTGGTCTCTCAAAGCAGTGACATTGGATTACAAATGTCACAAAAGATGCCTGTGAAGGACTTTTTTAAAAAGATGTCTCAACCTATTTTTCTTTTATGGCCCAAAGTCTCAAGGCAGCAATATGGTTCATTATGGCCATTGTGGCCCTTAGGGATGCATCCTTCTTTGAAGTCAGGAGGAAGCTGGGGGGTCCTCCATTGTTTTCAATAGATGGAGGGCCAGAAATCATCCTTATTCAGGAAGCCAAAAGGAATTAAGAAACTGAAGAGATTCTAAATTGTGGTAAGGGTTGGAGATTCAGCCTTTGGTAGATGAGAATTTATTATCCGATCATTGTAAAATTGCAGAATTACAAAATGGAAGTGAAATATTGCTATTTGCTGATTGAGTCCCTCTTAATTTTACAAAACTGGGGTGTTGGTGTGATGCAGTCTGTTGTTCTGGATTCTTTTGACGTGCTCTTGGTTTATTAGTGATGCTGGGTTTTTATTATTGGAACGTCTGTGTGATAGCAATTGCTATGTGAAATGCTTTGATGACGGTGGAAGAAAGAAAGGGAGCACGTGGCTGGACTAATGCTCGAGCAGATGTAGCAGTGGGGCTGAGCAGCCAGGCAGCACGTCAGGCATTGCCACTCTGTTCAGCAGTGAACCAGTGGCTGTTCCAAGGAGCAGGGTGGATTTCCAAGATGCTTTCCTTTGCCTGTCATGGTTGTATGTGATCTCAATTTGCTCTGCATGTAAATCATCCCTCGGTGATCAACAGAAGCGTCGCTCATTTTAAAAGTCCTTCCCTTCATCAAAGATGTGATTCTGCAGTTAAACTAATTAGGAGAAAGCTGTTGCAGTTCATGGTGTACTTGAAGCCGTATCAGAACAATAGACCAAAATGTTTGGATTTAGCCATGTTCTAAATCTTGCTTGCAGGCCATATGTTGCTTTTGAAAAGTAATTTGAAGGTCATACTGCAGCAGATGTGAGATAGAGACTTTCAAAGAGCTATTCTTGATTTTTATGGGGGCAGATAGGGATCACTGTCTTAATAGTATTTCTGTACTGGCAGGAGATCAGGCCCCTATGCCTCTGCATACTCAGAAACCCATACCTCACCCCAAAACAAGCAGACAGTACTGGGAAGAAGAGATAGAAGGGTACATACAGTGATGAGCCAGATCTTTGGGAAATTTGGCAGACATTTATTTTCATGTTGAACCGAGCCGGTCTGGGACAAGAAGCATCACTATGAGATACCTTTCCCATCCCTTTCTCAGCAAAACCCAACTTGTTGCAGCTCAGATTCATATTAGCATATTCACAAAGTACCCATGTGTATTGATGGCAAATATATAGGGTAAATTAATTCAAAAGGTGGCCACAAGAAGCTCTTCACTAGCAGAAGAACAGTACTGTAATCAAAGAATAGTACTGTAATCAAATAAGTTGTTACAAAACTCTGCTTTCCACCCAAGAGAAACATAATACTTCTGCACTTTGCTGTGTGCGCTTCTGTTGTGTCAGTGAGCAGTCAGGTTATTGCATTCCATGGTAAAAATTAATCTGAAGCGTGTTACTTCAGTGGCACAGTGATTTACTCAAGATATGTTCTGTTCATTTCCTTTGTATGTAGCTTCAGCCTGAAAATAACATCCCATACAAATGGATAAGGATCCTGGGGGGGGGGGGGAAGGTGCATATTTTCCTCTATAGAACTTAAAATTATCCTTAAGACATTCTTTATATATTTCACGTATAAAAGTGTAGTCACATAAGCACATGCATAGGCGTATAATTATTGTATCAGCACCCTAATATATATGCATTAAAAATGCTGCAATTTCAGCAAGTACAAGAAGGAGAAAGGGAAGCCCTGTGACCATCAGTCTGCCCTGCAGGGAGCTCATGAACCAAAAATAGCTGTGGGGAGAAGAGTCCAGAATGGGCAACTCAAGTGCTTAGAGAAGAGTCACATGGACATGAACACAAAAGGGACAGCACCTCTCCTGTGTGCGGGGAGTGTTTGCTGTGTACTGTATTTGTATGTATGCACATGGAGGCGTGCTGCTTATAGACACATACATGTATACGTATACGAATATACATATATGCCTTCTGATTCTCAGAGTCCATCCCATTAGGGCTCTGTTCCAGTTCACCACCAGGAACAGCTGAGCTGAAGTCAGTTGCAGTGACAGCAGGGAATAAATGTGACCTAGCTGAGGCTGCGCCTCTCCCTCCTGCTTATGCGTGGGACCAGAGACTTGGTGAAGATCCTGTATCCCACTCGCCTCTGCAGGTAGTGGAACAGACTTGGCTCCTCCCTGCTTTCCATCCTGTGGCCATCAGGGACAAAAATACAGAGAAGCAGCAGCCAGTGCTGGCAGACAGCTACATCCAGCTTTTGAAGCAGTCAAAGACATTACCTCTGACACTCAGAGAACTTCCAATGTTTTCAACTCAGTGTTCTCGGCCCATGATGATCCCTCTTTCCAGACCTTTCTTCCTTCCATCCTTTCCCTCCACCTTCATTTCTTCATCCCACTTTTGCTCTATATTTACACAGGATAACATTTTCTGTCCTTTCCCTCCCTCTTCAGCTTTTCATTTTCCACCTCTCTGCTTTTCATTTTCCTTATCCCCCCCTAACTAACTCTACTTTCATTAAGAAATAATATGGAACCATCTCACTGTTTCTCCACCTGGGGTCTGTCTTGTCCATTTTATTTGTCCATTTTATTTGTGAGCTTTTAATGGAAGAGACTGTGTGAAAACCCTTGACTATACAATGCCCACCCTAATAGGTCCTCCTTTTTGGCTGCCCTTTACACAGTACTTTGTTAAACATGAGTCATGGTAATCAGATCCCGCACCAGCATTATTTGTCTGAAATTGTGCTTCTCTTCTCTGCTTGCTCCCCACCAGAGCCACACTTCACACATTTGCACAACTGCTTCCTTTATGTATCACTGCTCTGTAATCAGCGTGTGGTTCACATTACAGGTTTCTCAGGTTTCAAAGTGAAATAAAATGAGCTTTCTTCCATTTTGAGAATATCCTCCTTTTTAAGAAGTCCAAACAAAGACACACATTATTAGTAAGTTCACAAGCAGCTGCCAAAAGACAGAAAATTAAGAATGGAAACATGAGTGAAATAACAGAAATACAGTTTGCTGTTTGCTCTTTGTGCAACAGCAAGGGAAAGTATTTGGGGATTTAAATGATTAATTTATTTGTAGTTTTCATAAAGCAGATGTGGCTTTGTAATATTTGCCAGTGTCACTGCTCCAGAGCAGGACTATGGGTCAAATCCTTCTGTGGTGTAGCTCTTGGCTTCATAGGGTTTTACTCCAAGGTTGTGTCTGGTACAGTGCTATTAGCATCAGTTAGCAAGCAGCCTTTCAGTTGTTTTCATGTAAAGCATGAACAGCTTGCAATTAAAAAAAGAGCTTAAGCTCCTAAATCAAAATCTGTCCTTAATTTGAAGATTGGAAGCCTTATCCAAAAACTCGTAAACATTAGTATTTTAGTTTCTTTTGACTGTTGTGTTATTGTTACAGCTACACAGTACTGCTACTAGTGTCACTATACATAAAGCATCTAAAATCATGTTGGAATATATATACCTGAGCCCTTCTGGTTCAACTTCAGACTTTAAAAGAGGAGCAGAGGCTCTGCTCCAGCAAAGCACTTAATCTTCTGCTTAATTTTGTGTAAACAGATTGCTCTAACTATAGAAGAAGTGAGGTTGAAAGGCTGCAAGTTGAAGGAGCTAGCAGAGTGGAATCAGTTGTTATCCTTTATTAGTGACCTGAGGAATTCCAAAGCTAGAGCGAAGAAGAAATGAAACCGTTGTCTCTGTAGTCTCAGATTAGTCATAAACATGCATTTTGCTTGTGCTTTGTCAGACCAAGGAAGTTCACTCAAAACGTATGTGTAAGCAATGTCTGTATCTTTGGAACCAGACTCCTGGCTATTTACAAAAGTGTGTCATAGTTGGTCATCATAGTAAACTGACTCAGTAACGGAAAAGGACTCTGCAGGATCACAGGTTTAGCACAATGCTTTGTTTGTTTCTTCTTTTATTAATATCATAACTGTTCTGACCACAGAACTTACCCCGTTTGCCTTTGAAAATCTTGACCCTTGGGAATACTCATTCAAAAGAATCTGATTTTTACCATTGACCAATGCCTAAAAGCCAGCACATGATATCTTTATTAACATTGAAGTGTTTCATGCCATAAAGAACCCATTGAAACGAATGGATTAATTGCAAAAAAGGTTACTGACAAACAGTTTTTCACTGTTGCTAAATATGTGACTTTACAGACAGCGCCATAAAATTTTCTAAACCTTAGTAGAATGTCTCATTACTTTGATCTCTGCAATAGGAAGCTTTGCACTGTAACTTTAAAATGCCAAATAATAATAATAATAATAAAGATCAAGAAGGCATGTAAGCCATCTTTTAAGAGCATTTCTTTTCCAAGCTATTAAATTCAGCTGCAGAATTTTTGTTCTTTGTTTTAGGATGCGACAGTTTTGTTGCATAACTCCAATTAAGGAATCTCAGAAGGCTCCAAATGTTACAGTGTTCTGTGGATGAAAACGCAGAGTCATTTTTTGTTCATTTCTACAGCAGGGAAGGGGCACGGGAATGGCAGCGTGCTGCCTTTTTTAACATCAAGTTTATGATTCATTCTAAAATATTCTCTCCTTTGGAATTAACTTCAGATATTCTTGTTCTGACAAGTAGAGTAAATATTTTAGCAGGGACTTTTTAGAGAGAAATTTTGACAGTAACGTACTCCTCCCTTAGTGTTACAAAGGAAATACTTGCTATCCAGACTCCGACTCGGCATTTTAATGGAAAGGGTTCCAAAAGAATACGTAGGATGTTGCAAATGTAAAATGTGTTTAATGAAAGAGTATACAGATGTCTTTCATGTATTTTAAATAAAAATATCTAATTTGAGACTTGGGAAACTCAACAGTGATCTTTGAGCCATATGCTTGTTATTACAGTAGTATGTTGTGTGTAACTGTCATTCAGTGAGAAACAACACAGGCCAACAAGGAAAAGACATATAAAAATATGAAGTTAAGGAAGGAAAGACCATCTTACAAAGCACTGTTGGTTGTGTTTTTGCCTTGATTAGAATATATCCCTTTCTTGCTTTTATTTTGGTTCACGTAATTCCTATAAACGTCTATAAGTCTTATTGTAGACATAGGAAAAGGAGAATGGAGGCCAAGCTGCGTGGGCTATAATGAACCAAAACTGCAAAGAGATGCATACTTGAAAGAGAGTTTAAAATAAAAATAAACCACAGTTTCTTTGCTTGGTTTCTGGAGCAGAAAGTCGCAAAACAAGCAGAAAACTTTGGGTTCTTGATGAAATGGTTAGCTTAGCTTCCTTACCTCAATTGCTCTATTCCAGACTTTAACCTTCATTTCAATGAAAAGAATTTTAACCTAATTCACATTGGGCTCATGTCTGTGAAACTGGGCCTTGGAAAATATTTCAGAAGTAGCTTTAGCCTTATGTTTGGTCCTTTATAAATGCGGTGGAGGTAACCTTGATTTGTTAGTTAGTGGAGTCACGCTTTATTGTGACAGAAAACTAAGAACAGTCCTTCAGAGAAAATAACAAAGACCTACCCCATGGTGATTGATGAGAACGTTGTACAAGTGAAATGAGCTGGAAAGTCATCATCTTGTCTTTTCCTTTGCCACAGGAAAAGCATAACAGAGAGATTTCTTTTCTTCTGGTCCTGATAAGGAGCCTAACGAAGCATAAGGAGAGGTTACACAGCATGGAAATGTGTTACACCCAGCTGCTCACTAGCTTGCAAAGCTGCAGTAAATAATACAGTTGCTATTTAATAAACAAAAGAAAACAAAAGGCCTTTGATAGTGATCCCTAGGCTCTCTCATTTGTTCTTCTAAAGATACAGTTTGCTTCTGCTTAATTGACTGTCCTTTTGGAATAACATAGAGTTTGATATTGTATTGTATGATTTGTAATGTTTTCTTTGTTGATAGGGAAAACAAAAGACATCTTTCTAGGGCCTGATTCAGCAAAGCACATGTGTATGTGCTCCAGGTTGTCTGGGTCATAGCTAGCTTTGTCCTCATAGCTTTTCCATGAATGGTTACAGTGAAGATACACAATAAGACATGAAGTTTTCTCTTCCAAATTAGCTTACGTAATCAATGGCATTCTTTTTTTGCTTGTCACAAGTTAGTCTTTAGAGACATTACGCATCTGTCACAAGCTGCATTGGTCCTATGCATCATTTGTGACATTTTGTTCTTAAAAGATACTTCTTTCGTGAAAGTAGTTTGTTCCATTGATAAGCTCGTTTTAGAAATTAACTTCTAACATACCTTTGTCTCTTTATGTAAAATTTCTTCTCTTAGAGTTTACTCTATGTAGCATTTGGGGGGTGGGGAAGGGAGAGGATGTTTTGCCTGCGAAACACAGGGTTCAGTCTTCTCTGCTCGCAAGAAGACTGCTGGCTCTCATGGTGCGCCTTTCTTTCCCTGCACTCCCAAAGCTGGGCCAGTTGCTGTTTGCTCTGCTAACATCAAGAAATAAGGAGGCTCATTGCTTATTGTGTCACCGTGAGTTGAAGATGCCTCTTTTTTTTAAGAACCAGACAAGTGTTCAAACAAAAACAAGTCCAGTTTTACATTAATTTACACTAACACAAATCAGCATCAATCTCAGAAGTGGAGGGACTGTGGTGTGTGACACTTTGGAGACGCTTGGCAGATTTGTGGGACCGTGTCTCACCACTGCAGCCGTTCATTCTGGTGCGGTGTAATAGTATCAGACCATCTGTTAGAAAGGAAGAAAGCTTTGAGCAGACACCTCAGGTATCTCATCGCCTGTTACTGTCTACTATGTCTACAATGCAGCAATGAGCTACTGAGGCATGCTAATACATGGCACCTTCTGCTGAACTACTGTGCTTGCTAATCACATGTGGGAGGTAGAAACCCAAAGAGATGAAGTAGGACCACAGTCTCTGAGAATGAGTGTGGGAAAGGAAATGGCTGAGTGGAATGAGATGCAGAGAAGGCATGAAGAGAAGGGTTAGAATGGGGGATGGGGCAGGACAGGTCACCAAGGTGCATCAGGAGAGGAAAGAAAGGAGTAAAGGAAGAGGTAGGAAGTCAGAAAAGAAAGGAAAGCAGCTCCACGGAAGGGATGTGGAGGTTCTGGTTGATGGCATGCTGAGCATGAGCCAGCAGAGTGCCCTGCAGCCAGAAGGGCCAGACGTACCCTGGGGTGCTGCAGGTCCAGCACTGCCACCGGGTGAGGGGAGGGGTTGTGCTGCTCTGCTCTGCACTGTGTGGCCTCTCCTCCAGCAGTGTGGGTACCACAATGTAGGAAGGGCATACAGCTATTAGACAGTGTTCAGAGGAGGTCAATAAAGAGGGGGAAGGGTCTGGAGGACAAGACGTATTAGAAGCTGGAGGACAAGACATATGAGGAGCGGCTGAAGTCCCTCAGTTTCTAATAATCTATGTATGTGTCAGGGAATGGGCAGTTATTCCCCTATTCTGCTGCTATAGGAAACTTCTAATGCTTTTGATAAAAGTGAGAGGCTTTGTGTACTTGCTTCAGTCCTCTTGCAAAATGTCCTGTCTGTGCTTGGTCTGTAGGATAAAGAGCCTGTCTGTTCACCTTGTAATGCTTTTGGTTCAAGGGCTATTGATTTTTGATTTAGTATTAATACAATTGCAAATGAATTGTGTCTGTAAATATGGAGAACAACTCTCACTGCTGAGTGCATCCAAGAAGCAATTCTGGCTTTCTCTATGCTCTATTTATATGTACTAAGATGTCAATAAGATCATCATCCTGAATAATAATTTTGACAATTCAGAAAATGCTGCAAGAGCATTTCAAAGCTGTGTGTACAATTCTTGGGCCAGGGTTCCTCACTAAGCTGCTTTCAGTAGGACACTGTCCCCTCTCGTCTCTTCCTTGAAGACTATTTCTACCCATAACTTAAATCCAAGAAATCTTTTTGATATATCTCTGTTTTTCTTGAAGGTCGTTATGGCTTTATAACTGAAAGCAAATTCTAAATCTTTGGATTCTTTTTGCAGCACTTAACAAACATTAACCAGTTAATCTTTGCAACACTCATGAAGTAGTTAACCATTATCCCTGAATTTATAATATGGAGCAACAGAGGAAGCAAAGTTAAATGAACTGCAGGGACTAGAACTCAGTAATTGACCCAAGCCATTGTACAACTCTAAAGAGCATCATGATACTTCAGCCATGCTGAAGAAACAAAGTAAGAAACAACACAGTGGAAACAAACTATATTATTGAAAAGTGATTTTTAGGAAGGGCACAACTCGCCTGTAACGTGAATTTTCTGCAGAGGTTATTAAGGAGTTGACTTCTTACGTTCTTCTTTATTCCCATCTTTAATAAAAATTGTGAACTGTTCATTATAAGAGCATCTGACTCTGAGAGAGTACCTGTATTTCAGTGTTGGGTGTCATGCTGACAGTTTTGTCTCAGAGAAGACTGACTACAACTTTTTGAAAGTCTTGCAATTCTGATCAGTTTGGGAGGAGGATAGAAATACTAAAAAGCAGTGGGGCCAGTACAGGTGTTTGAAATCTGATGGATGGAGTCCCAGTGCCTTCACTGGGTTTTGTTATGCCTGACAGGAGGCTACCTTCTGTGTCAGCTTTAAAGTACTCTGAATGACTATGCTGAATTTCTAGACATTTTGATGATGTAAGAAATCAGAATGAACTAGGCCCAGACTCTACAGTAACTCCAATATCTAATTCACAAAATGGACTCATCTATCCTGCCAGCCTATTTTACAGTGCCTTGAGCTCTTTTGTATCTTTATATATCAGATAATATCTTTCCTCACGTATCAGGAAATGGAACAGGCCTGTGTTACACTAAGTTAAAGCAAGTTTTCTGTTAAACAAAAGTTGCCTGACTGGGTTTATATCTTTGAAGGAGTCATAGGAATTAGGTGCTTAAGATCTGTTGATTTTTAATGTTTGGATTTCTAATTCTGTAGGATCTTACTAACTCAGTTTTCTCAGTTTTAAAAAGGTATAAGATATTTTCTTGTTGCCGTGCAGGTGTTTCATAGAGAGCCTGTGCATTTCGAGTGGTTAGTGTTCTAAACAACAACAACAAAATAGGTAAACTAAAGAAGCAGTCTTCTTGAGTCTTTTGTATCTAGCTAAGGAAAGCCAGTCGTTGGAAGCCTTTGGGATATTTCTAAAGTCTCGGCCTTTGTTGTTATGTATCAGTGTGTAAACAAATCTCAGCTCTCTTGATGACACACTGCAGACAAATCCAATGAGAATTTCTGCAGGAATGTCATCTATGTTGTCAGGGTGTTGGTAGACCATTAGAAATAGTAATCTGTCATAAATCTCGGTGTATTTATATAATTTGAATGCTCCTTTGGACCTGAAGCCGTTTGGTCTATGCTGTTTGCATGTGATTTTGAGCATATCAAGATGCAAGTCTTTGTTCTGAGGTTAGCCTTTGTGCTCAGATGACAATGCAGGACAGTCATCTCCCAAGGCCTTCCACATAATCTCTTGTGTTAGCTTAAGTTAGCAGTCCCCTGAAGATAGATTTACAGGTTTACTCTTCTAGCAGACATTACCTGCTAAGTCCGAAGCTGTTTGTAAAGCATTTTTCTTGATGTATGTGCATAGCATTGTTGCCGCTTTCTAATCACTGACCAGCTGGCTTGTTAGTGAATAGTGCTGTGGGCCCCTTGCCATATTTCATGTGAGGTCTTGGCTGGGTGGCCAAGCAGGCAGCCTGCAGCCAGTGTCAAAGCGATTCAAGAGGTATTGGCACAGCAGTGTCCCCATTAATTTCTGCTTGTCACATGCTGTCATGCAAGTTACACCAGAGAGGAAATGACCGTTAAAAAAAAAAAAAGTAAGCTTGTGGCACTTGGTCCCCTCCAGACGTTATCCCTGAGGTTAAACAAGTGGATACAATTAGCTGCTATCCACAGACAGCTGCAGGGAAGGAGAAGCCGAGATGTGGGCCCCACAGCAACGTGTCTTTCCTGTTAGTGAGGAGTGTAGACTGTCAACATATGCCATATTTTTAACCCTTCCTAGAGTTTGAGCAGATTAGAAAGAGCTGCTATGACCAACAGCGTCGCAAAGGTGCTGATAAATGGCTGTAGTGCTGATTAAGCAGCATTCTTCTCCAAGGAATGGGTTTTATTTGTTGGTCAGCACCTCATACATGCAGGTGCAAGCAGTGCTGAAAGAGAAGCATCTCATCAGTGATCAGTAATCTACCGGCATGGAGTGAGACAGTGATTTCTGTGAACTCCTCTCCAAAGCACAACAAAGAAGTTAAAGGGGGTCACATTCAGCTTTCTAAATTTTCCAGATGGACTAATTTCTATGATTGTATCAGGAGAGCTACTGCAAACATTGCCACAAGTGATGATAGACTTTGGATGTCCCAAAATACAGCTTAGGAATGCAGAAGCAAAGTCTCTGAAGGGGAAATTACAGTGTCCCAAGATGAGGGAAGAAAGTATGTACTAAGTATATTTGAAGTTGTTTAAAAACTGAAAGAATTAAACTCTACTGAGGGGTGATAGAGAGAGGAGAGTACGCGCAGTGCTCCAAAACAGACTGGCTTAGCCAACAAGTCTGCTTCTTGGCTTGGAAGGAATAGGCTCACGGCACCAGCTGCAAGAAGGCTGTCTTTCTTCTTTGAGAGACATGACAATTAAAGTAGCTGAAATTGTATGAAATATGTTCTCCAAAATCTAGACTGCGGTTCTGCCCAGGCTATCCATCTTGTCCTGGTGTAGCTCTTATGTACTACATTTTGATTGGTGTCAGTCCCCAAGCATATGCCAGCAGAGTTATCAGAGCAATATGCACAGAAATTGCAGATGCTACCACAAGTCATTCTTGTTGGGCTTACCAATCGGGTGGGCCACTAAAGAGTTTGGAGAATTTCTTGGTTTATATTACTTCTCATATCTTTTCTCAGCTGTTATCAGAAATAGAAGAATAGAGTAGGTAGCAACTGTCAGAGCAGGATGCGCTGTGAGATATTACTGTATCTAATACAGTTTTATGAAAAACTTGAATAAGGAAACAATGTTAAAAGAGATTTCCCAGAAAATATTTGGGGATGTACAAAGCTATCATGGTATTACCCAGAGAGGTGGGGAAAAGTTGTGTTTCTTGACTTATCTAGGCTTGGATGTATACATTCTGTTAAGGGCTGTGTCTTTTATCGTTATTTTCTACTGGATGCCAAGAATGGAAAGGTTTGAAACTGTTAATCATAAAATTATATCCAGAACAGATCTTGGCAATAGTGCCACATTTGCCAGTTTCTATCAAATTGGTGAAACAAATTTCCCGTCTGTCATCATTTAATTCTCGTTAAAATACCAGTAGCCAAATAGGAAATGTTGTGCTGTATTTGCATGTCTGGTAATTCCACATTGATAGGAGCTTTTAGTACACTGAGTCACTGAAAATAGGTAGGACAATAATCATGTAGGCTTCCTTTCAGTCCTGCAAGTTCTTCTCGTCAAATGCAAATAACAACAGCTGGTACCGTAATGTGAATTGAATGCTCAGGTATGGAGCCAGAAGACTGTAAGTAATTCAATATGAAAAGCTTTATAGCCAAGGTGTCAGGAAAAACGAAAACTTTTAAATGAATTACACAGGTCCTTGGTAAAACATTTGAGAATTTTTGGATTTCTGCCATGAATAGTTGAATTTCAGTATACCGAGCCTCTATTTTCCTTCTTATGTCAGAGCAAGTGTAACATGTCCCTTTGCACAAACTCACCGACTGCCCCTTCAGAGTCCGAAGGGAAGCAGAGGATTTGTGTCACTGCAGAAGATCCTAATGGTTTTGGTGTGCTCCAGACATTCCCCAAACAACACTGCTGACCAGCATCAAAGGCTACATAATTAAGACTAAGACAAGTATGTGCACCCAGTTGAGTTCAGTGAACTGTTCTGAGTAATCTTCTATCTGTGTTCCTTAAGGAGGCCTGGATTATTATTTTAGAGGACTTGAACATTTTCAATTTTAGCACATCTGTTTTAGCAGTTTCTCCATAGTGCCAGATTTCCACACTGATCTCAGTAGTTGTGAACTGAAAAACAAATTCAGTACGTGTACTACTCCGCACTGGTGAGACCTCACCTGGGGTACTGCGTCCGGATCTGGAGCCCTTGTCACAGGAGAGACATGGACTTGTTGGAGTGTGTCCAGAGGAAGGCCACAAAAAAGATCCAAGGGATGGAACGCCTCTTCTATGAGGACAGGCTGAGAGAGCTGGGGCTGTGCAGCCTGGAGAGGAGAAGGCTCTGGGGAGACCGGAGAGTGGCTTTACAGTATCTAAAGGGGACCTGTAAGAAAGAAGGGGACAGATTCTTTAGCAGCATCCGTGATGGTCAGACAAGGGAGAATGGTTTCAAACTAAGGGAGGGGAGATTTCGATTGGATATAAGGGAGAAGTGGTGAGGCACTGGCACAGGTTGCCCAGAGAGGTGGTGGATGCCCCATCCCTGGAGACATTTAAGGTCAGGCTGGGCACAGCTCTGGGCAACCTGTTCTAGTTGTGTGTGTCCCTGTTGATTGCATTTGTGAGAGGGCATGTTAGTAGCGTTCTTCATCCTAAAAATGCAGTAATCCAGAATCAGTTGTTTTAAATCTGTTTATTATATAAGTAGTCTAAAAGATCTTAGTGTTTGTCAGAAGGTATTTTAAATGTGTGTTAATCTACTCTAAATGTTATGGAATCTCTATCTATATGTATATAAAGTATCTTTGATATGATTACAACAATTTTATAATTACAAATAATTATGGAAGCATTTATTTAATATTTAAAAATAAGTATTCAGTGATTTCACTGTCAGCAAATTGTTTGCCAGTAGAGTAACAGTGTAAAAAATAACAAAAAATTATTAGACAACTCCTTTCAGGAGCTTGGCAGGTATTGGTTCTCCTTTGCTATTAATACATTCAATGAATTTGCTGTATTTCTCTTTCTGCACAATATTTTATTACATTAGAAGAAAATGAAGATTTTCTCCTGTTCAGTTGATGACTGAGACTAAGTGAACGGGTCATTTGGATTTATTTTTCTCTTTTCTGACAATGAACATATTTAAATTGCATACACTGTGAAGTTCATGCTCTCCAACTGGCAGAAATATCACAATAGTCTTCACTTCTGAGGATTGATCCTTATCCTGTGAATACTTCTATGAAAGCGATTGGACTTCTCTGAGATCAGCTGTTAGCCAGTTTAAGGAAAAGCAGAAGTCCTGTACCCTGGGTATGTATTAGGATGAATCATGGATGACTCTTGAGAGGCTACACAGGGGTTAGGTAGAGGCAGAGCGTAGCCTCCTCCTCCCCACAGGAAGGAAAAATGCCTCAAAAGGAGACTGATGTGACTGGCTTCCTTATGTGATAAGAGAGCAGGAAAAGGGCACAGTGGCAAGGATCTCTCTGCCTGCTGCCATATCCCAGCCACTGCACCCAGCCAGCTGCAGAGGGAAGGACATCCTGCATCCTCATGGGCTGTAACAAATTGCTTCACTTCCCACACCATCGTGTTAACTTCTAGATGGGCTGGTGTCATGGGTTCCCAGCCCAGTGTGAGGATGTGATTTAAAAAAGAAAATCACTGCATTTAACAGGGAGTCGCTAAATTATTACTAATGCCTTTGGGATTCAGCGTAACAACATTAATCATGTCTTTTGCTATTCATGTATCTGTACTGTGTAATTCCTCAGGAATGCCTTTTTTTTTTTTTTTTGGCATTAATTAATGTTGACTGTTTGTTACAAAGTATAACCATAGAAGTGCTGTAATTATTCTGCTTCAAAAATAGGCCTCAGAGAAAGTGGGAGCTCTTTAAACTTCCATTCCAGCATGTTTGAAAACTATACTTTAAAATGAAAGCAATTGGATGGCTGGGAGTTCTGTATAATCCTGTTGGACATGAAGGAGGTCTCACTCTGCTCCTCTTCTGTTCTGCTGTTCAGTGAGAGGCAGAGCGAGCCTCTTCATTATCCTACCTTGACTGATTCATTACATGTTGCAGTCTAAAACTCATCCTCTTTGTTGCGGTTGTCTCTTATGCAAAAACTCCTACAGGGAATGTTCAGGACAAGTATTCCAACACCTGCCTTCTGAAATAGGCATTCCGTTCTGCTCTGCAAAAATAGAAAGATGAGATACAAATAAATAGAAGCTCTGGGTAAAGGAGGCAAGTTGTTGTGCAGGTGAATGAGATACTTCACAGAGGAACAGGAGAAATATGAGGAGATCCCAGGGGGTTGTGGTCTTTTACCAAACATTAGCGCAGAAATTGCATGGGAAAATAGGCCAGAAAAAAATATAAACACCAAAACGAAGAAAGAAAAACAGCATTGGTTTAGTTCAGATTTAGGGTCAGTCTGTAGCTGTCAAGGATCTGTACCATACTGCTTCTATTTGGTGGTATGATTGACAAATCTATGGGCTTCTGTGACTTGCTTCCTCTGGTGTTAGGAACTCATGCTGCTTGACTAAGGTGAATCTGGATTAAAGCTTTTTGTTCTTTACATGCTAGTTGATTGAGTGGAACTGTGCGCTTTGCAATATGAGTAGCTCTTATTACGTGTATGGTACATATGGGTGCAGGTGGTCTCTGAAAGCATATTACTCTTGGCATTTCCCTTCAGGTTTGCCTATCCCTGTGTTCAAAGAGAAAATCTAGCATCTTTAGCTTTACCACTGCGGTGGGTTAGCCTTGGCCAGGAGACAAAATCCCACCCAGCCACTCCCTGCTTCCCCCAGCCTCAGTGGAATGGAGCAGAAAAGAAAAGAAGAAAAGCAGGATTGAGAAAACTTGTGGGCTGAGATGAAGCAGGGAGATTGCTTATCAATTGCTATCGGGGTAGAACAGACTTGCTTTGGTCTTAAGTTTAATGCTGATTAAAATAAGTATTTCGCTACTAATTTGAGTAGTGGGAAAGAAAAAAGCAGATGTTGAAACAGCACTTTAAAACAACCCCTTCCTCTTCCTGTTTCCAGGCCTTACTTCCATCATGAGCCCTCTCCTCCCTGAGGGCTGCAGGGGGTAATGTTTGTTGGGCTACAGTCCACTCCTAACAGTTCTTTCTTCCCCCTTTTCACCTGCTCCAGTGTGGATCCTCAACATGAGTCACATCTTCTTTGAGAATATCTGCCTGCTCCAGCATGGATCCTACACGGGTTACTGTGTAGATAGATACCTACTCTGTCATGAAGCACCTCCTCCTTCCCCTCCTCCTCTGTGTGCTGTGAACTGTGTGTGAAAAAGTTTGTGGAAAGGTTTCCTTCTGATTCCCTGCAGTGTACTTGGCCTAATAGTGAATGGAGATAAATACAGTTTCGTTGTGTGAGTTCTGCAGAGAATAGGCCTTAGACAACGAGATAACATGGGCAAGTGACAGATAATGTTAGCTGGAAGTCAAAATAGTGAGGAGCTCTTAATTGACGTTTTGGAAATCAGTGACATGCAGATCATAAGCTGCAGGAAGTTTAAGAGCAAGGGTCAGGAAAGGATAGGAAGAAGAGGACATGAAGTCTGGGGGAGTTCAAGGCTTTTTCCTCTGGCATCTGAGTTAGAGGAAAGCTATGATGCCCATCATTAGCAGAGGCAGCAGTAGCAGCAGCTCATTCTAATCCAAATCTGTCCCCATCCTCATCGGTACTAGGAGTCAACTATGAGCAGAAATAAGTGTATTTCTATGTATTATTGATATAATATGGCACTACTTGAAAATTTTCTCATCATTTGGTCCCAGCATTCAGTAAATATCAGACTTGGGAATGCCATCACCAAAACCATATGTGGTGGAACATATAAAACTTGTGTCGTTTCCCTAACAATTTCTGCTTCTTACTGTTTCCATTATGAGACTTTTGCAAAGTTAAAGCTACATTTTTGTCTCTAAGGAAAGTATCTTGGTTCGTCGCATCCCAAAATAGCTCAGTTTTCAGCAGTTACAGATAAACATTTTAGGTCTGTACATAGACTGCATTGAAAATGCAGCCTGAAAAGGGAAAACTTTAAGATCATGATTATCTGAAAGCAATCACTTGGAATAGTATATGTATTTTCAACTCAGTCAACAGCTGTGGTAGGGTTGGTGAGATTGGTAGAAATCTCTAACTTGAAACAACCGTTGCTATTTGGTATCTATTTGTAAGTATAAAATTCCCAAAGAATATCAGATTGAGATTAGAGCGTGACTTGTTAGAGCTTGCTACTCAAATCTGCGAAGAAATGAATCTTCTTGTTTGTATCATTTTTCAGTTGATTTATGAATTGTTATTTGAACTGCAAATCAAAAGTGTGGTATGTTAAGGTACTGTAGAAGGTATCTCAGGGAAATGCAGACATAGAACAAATGGTGGCAATTGGAATAATGCTAATAAAACAAAAGAGCATAACCAACTGTCCAAAATGAACAATAGAGAATAGCCTATGTGGAGTGAATCTGGATTTCCTTGAAGAAGAAATGTAGCACTTTTCCCCCCAGTTTCCCTCCGTAATACATTTTTAATGTACGCTTTCCTGATATTTCCTGATTTCTGTGTGTGTGAACAAAACTTCAGTAAATGCTGTTCATCTTTCGAGTCCTGTGGAAGCAGAGAAAGAAATACCAATTTCCTTTTTCAAATATATATGTATATATACTTGATGCATGCCTGGAAGATTGTGAATTCAGAAACTGAAGATGTTGCTTGCAACTTGCAGCTAGCAGAGCAGAACTGCATTCACCGAGCTTCAGGGGGAAATATGAAACAGAAACAGCTTGAGAGAATTCTTGATATGTTTGGTATCTGCAGGAATGAGTTTACATTCTTGACAAATGAATAGGATGCAGAAGTGTCACAAAAAGGGACTTGCCAGGGTCTACTGACTAATACTGAAGTTCTTTAAATTCAGGTTGGTTTTTTTTCTGGTATCATGTTTGTCTGGAATAAAATAGTTAAGCCCAAATTCAATGAAAACATTAAGTAAGCACTTAAGATAACCACATGGTTAAATGTTTTTGCTATGTTCTGTTCCTCTTCAAGGCTCTTTCAAAGACTACTGGGATTTGATTTAAGTTAAAACAGTGACCAGGTATTACACAGTTCTACTGGTGTTGGGGACCTGCAGAGCTGTATTCATAGCTCTTCCACATATTTCTGAGTTGCAAAGGGAAAATACATAAATACAAGAGGATTCACTACACTTTGTATATTTGTTTTAGGGGAGCAAACCCTATTACGCTAGTTACCAAAATGACCAGATCTGTTTTTCCTGAGGAAGCAAAGGAAATAAAAGGCATCAGAATGGAGAGCTCAGTTTACCGCCATCCTTCAGAGGTCATTATAATTAAATACTGCCACAGATTCCATAGATTCATGTTCGTATCATCATTTTCTGAGTCTTCAAATCAAAACTGATCTCTATATCAACAGCCCACTGTTACTACTGTTTGGCAGAAGGAGTTATAGGCTGTATATAATAATGGGCATGTTTTATCAAAGGTCAGATTAGAGCTTCCAGCCTTAGTATTTATACATTATATAATATTTTCTGTGGTGATGGCTGGGGACGTTTCATTTTATATTAAATTACATAGCAGTGTCAAAGTTTATCTTAAGAATACATCCAGCTAAAGCAACATTATCAAGTTGAATATTTTGAGCTATTTTAAAATCAATTTTCAGATAGGATTCCTTTTCATAGTGTGCTTTGAATGTTTTCTTGTAAAAATGTCTAAGGTTTTTCCTGTTCCTCTGATGATCACAGTACAAAAGCAACCAAACTCAGTTTTTCCTTCTACCTTTTTCTTGTGTCTCATACCATCCACCTCTTCAAGATCATTTTGGTTGCTAGTAACAGGATTGGCAGAGAGCCTGCTGCATTGCTTGTGGAAAGCACATATGTTAGCAGCAAGCACAGGGCTGGACTTTCATCAACTAGAGTCAAGTGCACACAGAAAATCCTAACATATTCCTTTTGTTTCTTACTCACTCCAACATTTCCTTGTAGCTGTTTGTTTTGCAAATACACTTTTCCAGTTGATGGTATCCCTCTCATTTGGAATTCTGGGGATTTCTAGTGTTTACTTTTGAGTCTCTTGGTTCATTCCTTTCATATTACATAGATGAGTATGAAAACATGAGCACAGATGAAATAGTGTCTTCTGCTGTGGAAGTGTCATAAAAGATTGCATCACTATAACACAACAGAAATCCAAGTGAGACTTATTACACTAATTTAGTGCTGAAGTTTGATCTAAGCAGTTTCCACACTTTTCAGTATATTCTATGGAATGGATTTTGACAAGTAAACTTTTTTCCCACTGAAACATTAAATTCAGACATAACGGCCATTTAATTAGCTTTTCTGTTTGAAACAGAGCCTGTGTCTATTGAAGTGAATAACGAGATTTCACTTCACTGAGGCAAGAAAAGCAGACAGCTGGGAGGTGCAAAGTGGTGCGTGGTTTAAAGTTAAAACCAAAATGCTGCATTATATTTTTCTTACTTGGACAGCATTCTTTCAAAGCTGATATGTGTTTTGCAGACATGCTTTTGTTCTTTAAGTTTGTTGACCAGTCTTTATATTTTTAACAATTAACCACAAATAATTCAACTAGAAATGATACGTGAACTTGATAAGTACGCCTATTCAAGTCAGCAGGTTCTAGCAATATCCTGTCCATTTTATATTAATAGGTGTTTTTATCTCAAGTCAGTACTTACTTAAATTAGTTCTGTAGACTGTGGCTGGGTGTTTGCTTGTTTGCCTTGTCTTGATAACTGCATATTGATTTCATTATACTTAGGATATGATGCTTCAGCTGTTTCGGGGACTGGATTTTCTGCATTCACATCGTGTGGTGCATCGGGACCTGAAACCCCAAAATATCCTTGTAACCAGCAGTGGGCAGATAAAGTTAGCTGACTTTGGCCTTGCACGAATCTACAGTTTTCAGATGGCTCTTACGTCAGTGGTGAGTTTCTGGAGGCTTTTATTTTTCTTTTAATGCGGCACAGTCCTTTAGTCTCTGTGGCTCTGATAAATAGCGTATTGTAACTCTGCTTCTAAAACCATCTCTACTGTTAAAGTTACTTGGGTCTGCAAAACAATTGCTTTCCTGCCTGGACTGAATTTGTTATGGTTACTTTGTAAAAGTAATCAATTACTGATTGCTGGTTCTAAATTAAATCCTGACTGATCTCTGAAGGATAGGTATGTGCTAGTTTTCTGAAACCTCAGCAGTCTAGCTTCTGTTGTGATTTTGGCTAGTTTGGCATGTTGAACTCTGTAGGTATGCTGAAAGTTTCCAAAGTATACCTGTTTAAAGGTAAAACTCATGTTGATGCTGAGGTGGTCTTGCCTGAAAATAATATGCAGATGATAATTTTGGAAATGTCTCATTCATACCCGTGATTTCCCATCTTTGTGAATATGGATTTGGTGTTTGCTCTCATAATTTACTGAGTGATTCCAAATAGCACAGCGTTGGAGGCAGCTGAAGTGGACCTGGCATCTAAAATCACAACTATTTCCCAAGCTGACTGTTAAAGAGCACCTCCAGTATCTCTAGACACCCTGCCACTGTTGCCCCTCTCCAAGGATCTCCCCTTGTTGTCCTTGGCTCAGACATGATCTCAGTCCCAGAAGGTCTGGCCCTCTCCTGCATTCATTCTTGTAGGAAATCTCTGCCAGCCCTTTGCTTTTTGACCCTGTTTCCACGCTTGCTGGCCTTGCCTCCAGAATCAGCTGTTGCTAGCTTAGCACAGCACTTATTAAGTGTATTGAAGAGTAACAGTGCTGTGTATACGTTGGGTGTCATTGGTTTTTGTTGCTTGCTCATGAATAATTTTCTGTTTATTTTCTATTCCAAGTGTCACAACTGCTATGGTAGTATTACTTATGTTAAATACAGGCCAGGGGGAAAAGGAGAAGAGAAACTGAAAGGTGTCCGCTTTGCATTTTGCACTGTACTGTAGAAGTTAGCCTGGCTCACACTGGTAAAAAGCAATCCACTGTTGTTAGTTACTGTAAGGGTCTCACTACCACTCTGTGGGTAACAGTGACATCCTGGGTTCTGGTGTCGGTATGAATGAAGGCAGGAAGCAGCAGCAAACTAAAACATCATCTTGGTAAATGTACAAAAGTATCCTCTACACGTAAAGCATAAGTAAACTTGTGTTTTAGGGTAGGTTTTGGGTTTTTTTTCTTACATTGCTTGTAGGATGTAGCCTAATCCAAAGCTGAAAGAATATCTCAGCTGAGGACAGTGAGGACTGTTCGCATTGTAACTCAAAACAGAGCTCTGAAGAAACGGAGACAAAGATTGTTCCTAAACTGCTGTAATTTTTCATCAGGTAGTCAGAAACAGTGACAGTTTCAGTGATTATTTCTATTGATCCATAAAATCCTTTAAACTAAAACAGTGGAGTTATATATGGCTGCCAGCAGCATGCTTTTGAAAAGCTCTGCATAACATGAGGAAAAAACATCTACAGAACTGTGCTGGAGTTTGTCCATGATCATGCAGTTCATGTATAAAGGAAGGTCAGAAGACCCAGAAATATATCACTAATACATTCTAACACATTTACTGTTCTAAAACCACACCAATATCTGCTTGTATGAGAACTCTGCCAGAATTCATATGTGAAAGTTATGCCTGTGCTGAGGTATCTAACACTTGCCTGCTAGAAGTGGTGGCTTAAAACACTGGTGTACCTAGCACTGCTATGAACAAGAGATCTTTAGGCTGTATGTGTCCATGTGCAAGTAAGTCTTGTGTTAACACAATGCCATTGTCATTGCAGCTGAAGAGTATTAAAGTAGTTGAATTATTCAGGCACCAAGGACAAGTAAAGTGTGTGGATGCAGGCATAAATAATGGCCTTCACACCTAGGATTTTCTTTTTCAAAAATCCAAACTCTGATCAAAGTCAGCGTGCTGATAGAATGTTTGTGCTGATGGCAGGTCATAGAGAAAGGATGGTTTCTTAAGTTATAAGAAAGCATGTTTTGAAACACCTCAAGCTAAAAACCTGCAGAATCAGCTCTTGTCTGTGTGTGCAGTAACCAAAGACAATCCCTCCATGCAGTGTGATAATGCTGTGTGGTTTTAAATGTCAGCCTTCGTTGCTCTTACTGAATTTGCGTTGGTTAGAGACGTACTAAATGTGTATTAGCTGGCCCCATTAGGCCACGAGTTCTCCTTTTCTGAACTTAACTTTTATTTCTGAGTATCTGCTTTGCTGTGCTAAGCCTTTTTTGCTTTTTTCCTCCATTAAAATTTAGTGCAGGAAAAAAATTTTTTAAAACCCCTTCTGTTTTTTAAACACAAAGAAAAAGATAATTATTGACTTTATTGTTCCCAAGAAAAGTCTAACTTGCAGTCCCTTGCCAGGCAGTGAGTAAACTTTCATTGACTTCCAGATTTGTTCTAATGTGTTTGCAGAAAAAATAATGCCTTAGGAAAAACAGCATATATCTAAACATGTGTCAATTAATAAAACTCTGAGCTTGCAAGGATTGGTTTTGGATCTTTATTAAGAAGTGATAATGCAGACAGGCAAAGATAAAAAGCGCATTGCATGTGCTGTCATTGAGGTCAGTACAAGGCCTCTGCAACATTTCCTTCAGGAGAGAATCTTACAGGATGAACTGCTTCAAGAAGCAACTTTTGAAGTATCAGATCTTTCCCAAGATGCTCCTCATTTTTTGCTCACAAAGAAACTCTTCACCTGGGACAAAAAGAGCTTGCCCTGAAAGTGATCCAGTACAAACCAATCCAGCCCTGGTACTCAGGGTGCTGCAAGTGGTAACTTCAAAGCAGGCTCTCTCTGACAGCCAGTTATTGCTCCAGTGCTGAAGAATCCTTCTGGCAGATCAGTTGTCTGGGTGTGCTGCAGTCATGTAAGAGACCTCTCGGTATTTTCTTCAGTGACTGAATAAAAGATTCAAACTAATGTTACGCATCCTTGGGGGGGCAGGGTGGAGATCAGTGCTACCAGCTGTGGTCAGACTGAGCACTGATACAGGTCTGAAATAACAGCATGAGAGAGAGAACGAGGTTGGGGCGGGGAGTCTCAGATGGAGGATAATAGAGCACGCTTTCAGTTTCATCCTAAGTTAGCCTCTTTTTCAAGTGTTGTTCTTGGCCCTTGGGGAAATTTTGAATAAGCTTTGTGATAGCAGAGAAGCTCCATAGGAGAGAAGAGGTGGATTGATGTGACTTTGTAATTTTAGAGTCTGACGGCAAAAGCTAATGAACTATCTACATTTTTTCTCTGGCTCAGAAAAATGGGCTCTCGGTTTTAACTTTCTCTCAACAAAGGAGCAGGTGGCCGTCTTGAAAATTTGAAGTTGCATTATGAAAAAGAAGTAAGCCATTCATCTGTTCTTTCCTGACTTCTAGCTGCCTTAAAGAAAATAAATGAAGCTGAATCATGGCACAGCAGAACGCTGAGATAAGCTCACACAGTTGTGATCATAGCATGTAGGTGGAGCTGGGGATGTCCAGCTTTTAAATCATGACCTGCCTTAAAGAACCTGAGTGCAACTGGCAAGATGTTACTAACACACAATACTTGCTTTGAAAACTTGTGTGCTTTACCTTAGATGGCAGCACTACTGATGTTTTTTTTCCCATGAAATGCAAACAAAATTGTTTTATGCCTTCCTTTTAAAAAAAAACTTGTTTTCAGATTTACTGAACATTGGAAAGGACAGCGTATCACTTTCTCCTCTGTTGCCCTAAGTTGTTTAATGCTGGGCTCAGCTAAGTCGACAATTAAAAGACAAAAAATCCTGTAGTTATTGTCAGTGAATAATTTTAGATGACGCTAGCATTTTATTTGAGTGTTTCTTCAGGATAAAAACTTTCCATCCGTTTCCTGGCAGTCTCTTCAGCACAAATGGTTTACATGTCACATCATGCAGGAACTTGGGTTTCATTTTGTTGGTATAGTAGCAAGGGAGCATAAAATAAGTTTCGCTAACTGGGCTTACTTTGTAAAATAAATATATAAATTAGTTACAGCAACAAGAGCAACAACAGAAAAGATGGAAAAGTTCTTCCAAAAGAAAAGAGCGCTTTCCTGTTTTCTGCCCAGTGCTGCATTTTAAGATACTAATAAATGCCACTTGTCAGTAAATAAATACAGTGAATGTAAGCTCGTTTGAGCTAATATCATAGTTGAGAGCTTGGAAACAGCACAAAGAAATTTCTTCTGCTTTGATTCATTCTTTCTATCTTTTCCATTCTTTATTCAGCCACCTTTCAATGACACTATGCTTCCCAAAATCCAAATATTTATGTGTGTGTAATAAATCCTGCAGAGTCCATTCCTGTGCCAGATATGTTCCAGCAAAGCCAGAATCTGCTTCATTGCAACTGTAGCCTGAGAGGCATTGAGTAACCCTGAGCAAGCCTGATTCAGCAGTGTCCTTATAGCTCACAGTTAACATCAAACACAAGGGTGGGCCTACAGAAATTAATCAAGAGCCTGCCTCTGGTGAATCAAAAACACAGACTGGGCTGTGTTGAAAGGCGCTCCAGTGGAATTATTAAAGTAACACTGGACTTTGTGTCATATGGATATTGATAAGAACATAAGTCTTCCTCCCTCGGACAGTTGGAAGTGACATTGTTTTGGTACACTCTGATTCTTCAGTGGTGTGAGGTAGCGCATCACCTTAGGCCTGAGCCCATCTTTAGCTCTTCTCTCATGGTGCATTTCTCCAGTCCACCCAAGTGTCCCTGAAAAGGAAAATGAGTCACAACCAGGCAGCCAAAGGATCAAAATATGTGTTGTTGAGCTTTTGAGTGCTGCTGCTGAAAGGTTGTGGTTATTTAGGAATGCACTGTGATTAAATCGGTTGCCTTATTTAAGGAAAATCTCTCTTCCCTACTAATACAGAGTTCTGCATAACAGGTCCTTGCTTTGTGAAGCAAGCAATCAGATAGCATCTTCCCATAAAGGAAAAACTACTTCCGTCATGTAAAATGGGTCATTATCTCTGGAGCCACCTTAAGAACAAAAATCATTAGCAGCACATTGACAGGAAACTCTGCAGCTCAGTAAAATCACTTCAATATATATTTATATTGATTTTACTCAGATCAGATGTTCACCAAGAGAGCTCAGATTTACGTGAAAATATCTCAGAACAAACAGATTGCTCAATAGAACAGTATTATCAAAGGCCAATACAGAAATGCATGTAGATAAACTTAGGAAATTACTTTCATGGTAGTGATATAGGATCATTCTGAAAACTGCCTGTTAATTTCTGTTGCCCGTCACAAGACATTCGAAAGCTTTTAGACTTGCCTAGAAGAGTGCTCACAGAGAGACAAAGTAAGGTTGTTATTTTTAGACATGCATCCTGGAGATGGTATTCTAAGGGTGCCATTTCACAGCCAGCATATGTAGACGCAGTGTTTCTGCTGCTGCTGCAGAAAGGATGGTCCAGCCTTCAGCCACACACTCTTGGCTCCCTTTGTGGTTGTGCACTGTTTGCCTGAGCCCTACAAAAAGGAGCTCCTGTTCTTCAGTTGGATTAGGTAACGCAAATCAGTGCACGGCCATGTGAGTGAAAGCACTGACTGACACAGAGGAGGGTGAGCAGGATGGGGTCATCGTCTCCATAGACATCGCTGTCTTAGGTTTGTTGGAGTTGGTTATGAAACCACATCTGAAGTTCTTCAGCTGAGGACTCAGAAAAACTGAAATGCGGAAATGTTCTTCAAAACCTCACAGTTCACACTAACTTACCCTGTTTTGAAGATGTTAGATGAACAACCAGTTACTGGTTCATTTAAGGCTGTTACTGCATCTGACGTTCAGAAAACTTGCATCTGTATTAATGTTTGAAGTATTTTTTAACTTCCAAGTGCCAAGGCCTGAGTTCAGGGCTCTGTGCTGTTCCTCCACAGCTGATACCGTAATTCACCCTCAAGACCTGCTAGGAATGCAGGGAATGCAACCCTCTGCTGTGATTCAGGCCCAGGTCTATCGTGAACCATAAAAAGACTATCTTTTAATCTTTAAAAGAAAGTAAATTGCTTTACAGTAAACAAGCAAATTGGCTCCACATGAGAATGTCTTCTGTGCCAAGTAAACTTCTTTTCAGGGCTGCAGCATTAGAATATATTTCATGTGATTACAGAGTTTGTCCACACTGAGCTGAGTGTGTTTTGCGGCCCAGCAGTTGTACTAGTTCAACCTTGCTCAATAAGTCTTCTTTGTGTTAATGGAAAAAAAAGGAGAAAATATAGAATTCCTTGTACGATTCCTATCAGAACAAAGGATGCTCCTGCTGGGCCAGACCAAAGGTTTACCATGCTCTTTATCAAAAGATGATGTCCAACAGAGGATGCTTACGAAGGAGAGTAGAATCAAGAAAACAGACTCTAGCAAGCAGAAATTCAACAATTTCCAGTGTTCTAGGTTATATCTCAGTCATTGTCTTTAATAATTACCAAAGTACTTGTCCTCCACAAATTCATCTCATTCCTTTTTTGGACAGTTTGTTTTCTTGGCTGCAGCTAACTTCCATACTGTAAGGAAAGCTCATTATTTTGTTTTAAATCTTAACACGTGGTAATTTTACATGGATTCATCTTAATTCTACTTTTGCGAGACATTTTCTTTCTAGATCTGGTTGAAAACTGGTATTATTTCATATCAGAGCAGTTCCCGTGGTGTGAGAAAAATGTATTCAGTGTGAATAGGCCTCTACATGTTGCTGTGAAGAAAAAATGAAATGTTCTTTCTTTACTTGTCTCTTTATTTTCCTTTTTTTTTTCCCCCTTTTCTTTTTTGGCTTACTAAGATTTGGTAAACATTGTTAGTAACACGGTACTGGCTTAAAGTTTTCATGCAGATATCTGGTGAACTTGCTTAGGATGTAGAAGAACTGGAATTACAAGGAACAAGCTGTGCTTAATCTGCTCAGAAAGCAGGGGGGCAGGGTGCAAGAGGAGTAAGGAAAGGCAGAAAATTACTAGCGTGCATTTTCTCTATGTGGCAGAAAAGCATCCAGATATTGCCTGCCCTTACTTCTATTTTCTGCTTTCAGTTGTAAAAATATGTAGTGCATTTCCCCCACCCAGTGATTTACATCTTCTTTGTACCATTTTTCTGTTGATTTAAGCGGGTCTGTTTTTACAACTACTCCCAGAGATAATTGAGGGGGTTGGATTGTGAAAACAATTTGATTGTTTGACAAGGTCTCTCCTTGTGTACTTACAAAACTGTTCCCACATAATTTCAAACCATCCTGAAACACTAAAATACAGCCCCAGGTTGTGTTCTTATCAGCACACACAGGGTTAGCAAGTATGGGCCTGTCAAGTTCTTCAGTGTGAGATGGGGAAAGGAAGATGAGCAGAGCACTGCCATACTCACCTTGAGCACTGGCCAAATTCCTGCTGTAGAAGTTATTCCTAACCGAAAATTCCCTTGTCCAGGTACACCAGAGGAAATTTCTTTTAGGTTAACATTATTTATAACTTGCCCCAGTGTCACCAGTGTGGGATTTCTAAGGCTTAAAAGCAGAAGGGACATGAAATCATGCAGTCTTTTTCTGAGTCAGGATAGTTCTGTTACACCATTTCTAATGTTTTACCATTGTCAACTTTAAATGTGTCAAGAAATAAGGATTCCATCACTTCCCACGGGAGTCTGCTCCAAAACCTCTATATAATCACTCTCAGAAAGTTTCCTTGATGTCCAGCCTTCAATTTCCCATTCTTAATTTAACACCATTATATTCTTTGTTTTTATATGCTGAATGGTAGCAGATGTCCAAGGCCTTGTAGTCAGCTCCCTAGAGAAATCTATTACGTGTTGCTGTATACATAAGTTCTTGTGAAAAGTGAAAAGGTAACTCATTTGCTAACCCATGGAAGTTTAGTAGTCCTGGTTTATCCAGATTCCAGTATAGGGCACAACCTAATGTGGATTTCTCAAAAATTGCCATCTTTTAGAATTAAGTGAACAAATGCAGAAGAGAATATATTACGCTAAAAGAATTAGTGATCTAGAAGGTAAATTCCTCAGTTTTGATTATCTCCCAATAGCTTGATAACGAGCTGCAAAGATCAAAGCCATCTTGTGAGTCACTGGTCTGGTTCATGAAAAGAGCAAATAGAAATTGAGGCTGTTACATGCAGAGTATTTTGTTAAAAATGGGAAAATACTGATGGTACAACACAAATTAGTTGATCAGACCTCATCCAGAATACTGTGTACCATTCATTTTCTTCTCTTAAGAGAAAAGATTATGGACAAGAATGAGCACGGGGAAGGTGTCTGTTGATTAGAGAATGGGGGAACCTATTTTCTGTGAGGCAGAAGAAAAACCTAAATGTAATACAACCAGTCATGATTTTGTAGATGGAAGTTATATCTAAAAAATAAATTATACCTAAAGAAAAAGGGGCAGAGAAGGGGAAGATAACCAAAAGAACAATCTAGAGAATGTGAACTAGCCTTAAATTAATTTAGTCAGGAAGTTAGAAAACAACAGTTGAGATTCTGAAGTACCCTATATGTGGATCAGTGCAGGCAATAAATACAACTGATTCTGAGAGGGAGCTCACTGAATTTCTGTGATACAACTGGCTGTTCTTGATGAGTGATTCTCTGTATTTGCCCTTTCAAGTCCTTACGTCAATTATATGGTCAAATTTGACAGAGATATCCTTCGTGAGCTCCTCCCTGAATAGAAACGGCTTTCAGCATGTCAGGAGGATTGGCTTAAATGTCAGGGTGAAATAATTTTGCAAAGGCAGAAATGCTGAACTGCTTAGCTGTATTGAGATGACACAGAACAAATAGATCTATGTTCTGCTTTTTAGAACATAACAAAAAGAAGTTACAATTAATAAAAGCCTTACATGAGAGGGCAAAGAATTAAAGTGAGACATAAAACAGAGAGTCGCTTCACTAAGGAAGTGAAAAGACCACCTGGAAGTATCCCAAGTAGATGTGAACAGTGATCTGAAGGCAAAAATGGAGTATTTGTCAGGATAGCAAGTTGAGAAAGTCCAGATGGATTGAGAAGTCTGCTTGTAGCATTCCCCATCTGGGAAACGAATGGATTTGGCAAGTCACATCAATGAATGACAACCAACCTGCTCCCTGTCAGAGGGCTTTCCATGGAATATGGGATGCCAGAAAAGCTTGGATAAACTTGAAACTGGGTAACAGAAATAACCTGCAACAAAGAATTGAGCTGGAAAAGCTGTATGTGAAATTAAGCAGAAACAGACTACTGTGGAAGTGAACACTTGAATGTGAAAATGAACCAACCAGGAGACTGTATGTGTGTCTTTTACTTAGGGTTCTTCTTGACAACTTATTTCCCAGACCAAATAGCAGAAATGCCTTCTGAAAATACAGGGACTCTTGACTTTGGAATTATACCATGAATTAGTGAGAAAAAGGCACAGAAAGGAACTTTTCTGGTGGCCCTTCTAGGCAGCCAAGCTCTGATGGTGCTTCAGAATTCATACTCAACTTCAGCTATTCAGAGATGCTGTCAGGCCATGGTGAGTCAATGACAGCTAGCAAACTTAGTTTGTTTGAACACTACTATGAGCTAGAGAGGAGAGCAAGAGGATACTTGCATTCTTCTAGCACAGAGATAACCACAGAACCTAACGAGATATATTAGCAATGACTGAGAATTGCAATTAAGATCAAACAAAGAAGTCAAATGCACTGTAAGAATCTGTGAGATTTGCTATGGAACTTGAATGTTTCCTTTTTATTTTTCCTTTTGAGAGGAATCAGAACACGATACAGTTACCATAGAGTCTGCTTGTCTGAAACTCAAGCAGAGGAGTTCCATGTTCAGTAGGGGGAATGAAAAAGGGGATTGTGATACAATAAATTGTGTTTGTAGGCAAGTACAAAGAGTACCGAGTGTAATTTATAAAACAAGAAAAAATGATATGTTCCAAGAATAATTCAATTAAATGTAAGTGGCACGAACAATAAATACGGAATACTTTTCACAACTACAAGACTAGTCAGGGCATAACCTCATAGTTATCTAACTAAAACTTCCAATGCAGATCAGGTAGTTCCTCCAGACTGGATGTCAGACCATGCAGGTACATGCATTGGCTTGAGTTTCTGTTTGGGTCTGACAGATGAACAGCAGCAATAGATACTAGGATATTAATGTGTGTAACTGTTTCTATGAAGTGTAGAAAGGCCATGAATTATTTACTGATGTCCTCGCTAAAAACTCAATAGGGTGTCTGAAATAAAACATTTAATTGTTCTCAAATGCACACAAAAATTGTCCACTGCAAAAATTAGGAAAATTAAATTCGAAAATGAATCAGACTCTTAAAAGTGCATACTTCTTTCAATTGACTGTTAAGTGTGACTAGCTGAGATGTGAACTATAGTCAAGTCTGAAGTCAAAGGAGATGAATCCAGCCCAAGTCTATCTTGATGCTGCTGCTGTCTGGACTCTTCCTTCTGTGTTTGGGGTGAGTCACAAAGAACATCACTTATCAAGAATTCCATCGAGATGTGGGCAGAGCTGAGACAGCTCCCAGTGAAATGAAGTCTCACTGAAGCATAAATGCAGACGTATGTTTTGGATAAATCTGTAAAAGCAATTAAGCACTTTTCTGGAATATATAGCTGAAATGCTGAGATCTCCCACCCAAAACACAAGGCATATGCAAGGCTAGTTAGGAATCTAAGCTATGTGGGTGAGCAGGTTTGGCAGAAATCTGAATGGAAGTGAGGAAAAGCCATTGGTATTTGAGAAGATATCTGTGTGAAAGAAACAGGGAGAAGCAATTGGAAGCAGTGCAAGAAATAACACAAGTAACACACAGATGTTAGAACAAACATATAGCAAATGGTTGAGAAAGCTGAGACCTTCTGGTCTGGATGGAGTGTTTGGAATAAGTCCTTGAGAAAAGCTGTGTCCTGCTGTTTGGTTTGTTCAGGGATGGAGGGTTTTCTACGCCTTTTTATAAAACAGAATGAGAAAAAAAAACAACTTGCCTTCTGTGATCACTTCCTGTCATTCTCTCCTCCTCCCCTTAACCTCTGACAATTATATCATAGGAGTTCTTATGCTGATGAGATTTTCAGGCAGAAACTATGAACTGATATGGCCTGAGGATGTTCCATCTTAAAAAGCAGTACAAAAACAAACAAATAAACAATCAAAAGAACATAAAATACCTTTCTTCTATGTATACATTTTATATACGTAGTGGAAAGTTTCTGAGTATAAGAAAATGCAAGGCCTAAGTCTGAGAGTGACTTACTACCCCAAAAGTAAGCTTGAAAATGAAAGCTGTCAGGAGCTGCCAGTCTTTAATATTTTGGGGAGTACCATAAATCAAGTTGAGACTTCATAGAATAACATGAACTTTTCATAATACCACTCAGAATGATCCTTTTCAAAGAGTAATAAAGTAATATAGCTGAATCCACTTGGAAAACCAGTAACACTGAGTTACAAACCAAGTGTTACTTTGTATTAGTGCTGCTCACTGGCTGTATGGAAAAGGCAAACTGACTGTCCAGTTCACTTTGGCATAAAGCCGGGCGTTTCTTAGGGGATGGTGATGAAATATTTTAGCATTCTTGCAGGGTTCACTACAAAGTATAGAAAACAAGTGGTTTTTCCACAAAACATTAAGATCATTTTTCATTAAAAAATGGTTCTTTCACTGTTTGTTTGTTTATTTTTCAAGTTCTTTCTGTTGGACAGTGTTGACTGAGTTCTTCCAGTGCAAGAAAGGAGCAGGGCGTAGATTTTCAGTGAAAAAAAACTGGTAGGAGAATCTATGAACATTTTTTAACTTGGGAGCATACGTTATCATATGTTTTGTTTGAATCCAAGTGCGATCAAACACATTTAATTTGATTATTCTATATTTTTAATCATCTTCAGTGTGAGTACTCGAGTAAATTTGTTTTAGTAGTTTCTAAGGGCAATACAGATTTCTTCTTATGTTTATTAGGGGCGGTGCAGTTTTGGCTGCTTTACAAATACATTATTGATCACTTCAGAGAAGATTCTTCCATCACTGATACTCCCTTTTCAGTAACAGTATGTCAGAGGAAAAGATGGTTTTGAACCTTGCTGTTTGTGGAAGTACATTTGTAGCATTGTTCTTATGTGTTCTGTTCCACATTGCATTTGAAAGAACAGAACCAATCAAGTCATTCTTAAAATGCAGAAGATTGTTATAATGGAACGATCCAGATGACAAGTTAAGAAGAAAAGTATATCTCAAAACATGCTCAGTATAACAACTAATCTGAGAGGATTGGAAGTAGACATGTATCTTCTTAATGTAATGTTTTTCTCCTTAATTGTGTTTACATAGTTATACTCCAGCTCCATCAAATGAAAAACAGGGCAGAAACATAGCTTAGGAATTGGAAGGATTTTACCAGTTTGCATTTTGTTATATCTGTGTATCATAACAGCCATGTACTTAAGCTGGTATAAATCAGCATGGCTTCATTGGACTAAACCGAGCTATAAGGTGAACGAGAGGGTCTGTCTTTAAATCAACTGAGACTATTTTGCATTTGGTTTATTTTTACCTTCCATTTAAGTTTTGTATTTAATTGTCTTTCTGTTTCTCTTTCACTGTGTAATGCTGCTCAGTTTTTAGAGACACTCTCGCTTAGGAATGAATGCGACTATTTAAGTTAATAAAGAAACAGCTGGCACTGTGTAGATCCAGTGCTAGTAAGCTATAGAGAGATTTAAGTGATTTGTGACACTAAGAACATCCTGAACCTTATGTAATTTTATCACCAGAAGAATTAAATAAGGAGGGGCCTGTGCATGGTATCAGTTCTTGTGGGAAAATATGCTTCAGTGACTTACTGGCACTGGGTTTGGAATGTGGCATTTAAAAGTACCTTTTTACAGTGGGAAAGAATTCAGTCAAGAATAAACAGTCTGACCTTGTTAAATGGACCAAAGTCTGTGCATAACCCAGATCCAGAAGGCCAGTTTTTACCAGTTAGTGAGAAAAAAAATTAAGCAGTTAATAAAAAAATGCAACTAGGTTTTCTAGAGACATAATGAAGTAGATGGAACAAAGCCAAAAAAATTGTCATTGAACTGTGGACTTTCCCAGTTTGTGGGAAGTGAGCTGTGAGCTTTAAGCATAGTTTGAACTGGAGTTTGAGAGGACATTAAAAGCAGACAGCATCATACATTGTGCCTGGATGGATTTAAGTCAAATACAGGACTAGTGAATGATTTTCAATGCATATCAAATCCACTTTTAGTACCATCAATGTTGGAAAATGTAAAAACCATGAATTTGCAGGAAAAAATTGATCATAGGAGCCATGTTTTAAACATGAAACCTGGTGTATGCAGGCACAGTCATTTGACTAGCAAAAATCCCTTTGATATCAATGAAGGCAAAAAAAAAAAAAAAAAAACAAAAAACACCCAAAAAGCGTGGAGCAAAAAAAATTCCTCCTTTTTGGTTTTAGCTTCAAGTTTTACCAAAGGTGAACCATCACACTGTTTAGGAATCTCCAGGGCATGAAATCCTAGCTTCGAGGCAGTCAATGGAAAACATCCCTATAGCTGCCCCGTGGCCTGGTTCTAAGTCCAGGTTTTGGTATTCTATTTGGAAAATAGAAGCTCTTTCTCTGAACAAATATTCAAGCTACTTTGGAGGAGTGGAGTATACAGAGAACAGCAGTGACCTTCAGAAGTTGTGTTTGATGTCCTCAGGTCAGGGGCTTTTACCGCAGAGTTCCCACAGGTGCTTTGCAGAGTACAGACTGCTTTTTTTTTCCCTAGTGTTAGCACAGCGGTGTCATAATAGCTAAGTAAGCTTCTCCAGGCCTTGCAGGTGATTTGTTTTCAATGAGTGAGTGAATGAAAAGTTCTAGGGTGGCTCAAGGATATGAAGAGGCATTGAAAGACGTTAAGTAATACTTGAAGTACGTCATTTAAAAATCAGAGTAGCCGGATGAGATCCGCTACCCCAGCACTCAGTGCTACATGAAATGTATCCATAACTGCAGTTATCAGCAAAACTAAAATAGTAACATCTCCCCATTATTAAGTTAAAAGTTCAAGCTGGGCTCTGAAAGACATAACAGATTAAAAAGCAGCATTAGGTAAAATAGTTATAGAAAAAAAATGCATGTTTGTATCAGGTAAACACAGATTAAAAATTAGAAAGTGCACACATTGTGTTTTGACAAGTCTGGATAAAGGATTTGTGTTAAGCCAGAAAAGAAGAAAGCCTCTCTCAATGTAAACAGATTTCAGATTTTTATAGTCAATGTAAACATCTTCTGAACTGCGCCTGGGTTTCCTGAATTCTGTCTCGCTCTACTCTGTGTTTGCAACATCAGCTATATATTTACCCTGCAGAGAGTTCTGGAGGCCCTAAAAGGGGTGGAGTTCCCACCCTGCTGTCAGAAGTCTCTATGCACATTCTATGTATAGCCACATTCGACACATTGACTCCTGCGCTATCAAACCCTCAGGTCCTCTGACTGAAGACAGGAGCCACACACTGCTAACTCTAAATGTGTGCTAATACAGGTTTATTCCCTTCGCTAGCATTGGGCATTACCACTAACTCACAGAGGAGCAATAAGAAAAACTCCCGTTCTCGGAGTTTGCAAGCAATGATACCTTTTCCCCGAAACTTTGCTTTTTTTCCTTAATCTGTATGTGTAAATACTCTCTTTTCCCTTATATTTGGAGTGGTCTTCAACATCCAGCTCTACCTGATAGCTCCATCCCTCTCCTTTACAGAGAGATATCAATGGATTCTCCAGGATGGCATCAAGGAGTTGTTGTTTCCACTTCTAAGCATCATTGCGCAGAAAGAATAGTATGCAAGCACCAGGTCGTCTGATTTACATTAGATTAATAACATGAATAACTCAGCAGACGATAGCTGTAATTAAACCCAGGAGTCTGAAAAGGCAGCATGAGTGTGTGACAGATGATATGAGTTTGTTGGGTCTAACATTTTCTTCTGAAGATTCTCTGCATGTCCTTTCATGTGTGGAACCCATTCAGAGTTGTGAGCATCAGCCTCTCAGTAGTTACTGGGGAGATGCATTCTGAAACGGAGAAGGGATGTCTTTCAATCCCGACTGAACATTCATTTCAGGACTGAAATATCCTGCTCTGAATACTGCTTTGGGATTTCCCGGAATTAACATGTTTGTGTAAGTACGTTGTCCAACTGAGGAGCTCAGCAAAACTGTTCCCTCCTGCATGATTCCGCTGCAATCTTCTGGAAAATTCCTTTTGTGTGGCTTATATATATCTATGTGTGGACTTGGAACAGTATTGACACTGAAAAGTATCCCCACATTTGGCCAGTAGAACTGAAGCTGATGGGCTGTAGAGGTGACAGAATCCTGTCAGATTGAGTTCATTTAGAGAAACTACAGATTTATTTTCTGACGGGAAAGAAATTTCCTACAGCTAAGCTTGTGCTGTCGTAATTCTCTCGGCAGAGAATATTCACTTTTAAGATCCAGAATATCACTGTGATAAGGGCTGTACAGATTTCATTCAAGATCTAGTCTTCTTTCATAGACTTTTTAAAGATCTTTGTCACACTGTATATTTACGGAGAAGTATTATATATTTCTCCTATGATAAATTCCTAGTTAATACGTTAATTATTCTCAGTTGATGTGATGCTTCTAATCAAGGATTTTAACTCTGTCAGCTACTCCTCTGGAGAGGGGAGATTCCTGAAAGATCTTCCTGCTTTGTTACGCAGTACGTTACTCCTCAGTGATGTTTGTTAAGTGTGTAGTTATTCATACTGCTCTTCATTCTTGGGGCATTATCCTCTCAGAAATGCAATTTAAGTTAAATTACAGGTTATTTACATTATCATTCGAGCTTATTTGGTCAGGAAGTGAAAATGAGGAAGGAATTTGGAGATGTAGGAGGAGCTCAACTGCTGTTTTATCCTAAGTGTCATAAATATGCAGCAATAATTTTTAAAATTACATTGTTCTGGTTAGAATAAAACCCATCGTACTTCTTTATTTCCTGCAAACATAATGTATTTAATGGCATGTCTCAACCATTATGCATACCTTAAATATTGCCAGCTGGGAGGCAGGAGAGCAAAAAGAAGGTGAGGAAGAAAAGGAAGACAGGGACAGTCAGTGCTTCATCAGGGCAAATGGCACCATACAAATACAATGTCAGGGATTTGTCTTTGTTGATTTTTTCCTTTTTCTTTTATTGTTGTTGGTTTTATTTATTTATTACTATTTCTTGTTGCTTTAGGCCAAGGTGTGTTTGAGTTCTGTTACTGCTTTGCACTCTGGACAGAAGATGCTTCTTTTTTATATGCAAGCAGTTTATTTGCCACATAGCAGACGTTTCTACTGAAAATGTGAAATATTAGACCCCAAATTTGCAATTAATGTGACAAATGACATAAACTTTGTTCTTTTCTTTGCTAAAGGTGCTTCACAAACAGAATTGTTCCAATTGAATTATGTGGTATTTTAAAAGTAATTAAAAGACATTCCAGAAACTTTTAAAGTTCTGCCTTCATGTACAGCATTGTGGCTTGCCTCATTATCTTTGTGCCCACGTGGCCTCAGACAGAAAACCTCAGTGGTGCTTTTCCATTTTGATGATGGCTTGGTGGATGAACTAATCAGAACCACTAACATCTGTGTTGATCACTTGCAGACTTTACATGGCAGTATACCTTATTTAATAAAAGGAAAAGGAGTGAGTTTCGGTAACAGTTCCTCAGTTGCTATAGAAACCATAGGATACTTGACTGCTTTTGGACCCCTATCCTTTGATATGCCAAGTGGTTTCTGTGAGTTTTTAATGTTCTCATCAGCCATTGAACCTGCAGTCAAAATCAGACAACGAGAACTTAAATCCTGTGACTTGAAGGGAGGCAATTTCTAATTTAGCTTTATCTACTGGAATTACCACCTATTCTAATGGGGTTTCTTTTAATGGTCCGCAGCGATGAAGAGGTATCCACACAGAAATCAGGGCCTCAGCTCAGTGTGCTGCAATTAACTCATATGGTGAGACCTACATTGTTAGATGTTTTGCTTGGCAGTCAATAGCACTTGCAGAGTTGTAGGGAGCAGACTTTTATGTCACGTCAGTGAGCTCAGCATTGGTCAAACCTCAGCTGGAGGAAACGGCACCATTTTCCAGGAAATCAGAATTGCCCACCCAGCAAAAATCTGTTATGACACAGTATTTTTAGTCATAAGGTGGCCTTAGTGTGAAAGGGAGATTCAATTAGATGTCTATTGTGTTTTCTGATACAGAATTGCTTTGTATTCACTTGACTGTGCGACTGAGTAAGAGAAAGAAGCAGATGCTTTAACGGCATATAGATAGGAAGAATTTCATTTCTCCACTTCTACTACTACTTGTCTTATGCTCCACGCACCCACTAATATGTAAAGTAAAAAGTCACACACGTATTATGATGATGAGGATTTCCCAGTGTTCAGGGGTGCTGGTACCTATGTGTAACTCCTGGCACCTCCTGTGTCCCAAAAAACAAGCAGAAAGGATGGGGGGATGGAATAGAGTCATGAAGGAAAGTCTTTTTATTTTCTTCTTTTCACGTGAAGGTTTATAATTAAAGGGGAAAGTAAATTAATTACATGAATATTAAAAGGTTACTCTTCTATTCTAACATTTGGTCACAAGTTGTCTAATGAAAAGGAATGCAGGCTGGAGGGCTGCCATGCCTTTGCTTCTTTCTGCAGAGGGCCACAGGCTGAAGCAGTGATTGTGCGTGACAGATTCTGGGAACAATGAGCCTGCGCACAGATCATCCAGATGGAGCATGCTTTTCTAAATTACACCAACAACAGGGTGGCCCACAGGCAAACAAAATAGTTAAACAATACATAATAAAGTTTTTATTTGGTATTTCCTGTGAGCCTCTGCCAGTTGCCAGGGAGTGTACTGTATTTTTCTTTTGCTGTATTAATTGTTGACCACAACTGGCAAAGACCCAAACTAGCAGGGACAGATAAGGGGGGGAAAATGGCATCTGGACACTAAAGCCTCAAGTGTACTGGGAAAAAAAAGCACAAAAAATTACAGCATATATCTGGAATTTTCCAACTAACGATGTGCGGATGTGGTAGCGCTAGGGAAAAAGAGCCAAACTGAGCCTGCTTTGTTCACTAAGAGAGGCCCCCCTGTAACATTCCTTTTAGCTGTGCATATTTTGGCTTCAGTTGTGCAGTTTTAACTATATACTGTGTATGGAGCAGTTCAGTTGTTGCTGCGTGAATCTGATGATTTTGTTACAAGAAATAAAATGCTGTCAGCGCACGTCAATTTTTGTTGAACTTTGAGATGCTTAAATAGAGGTTGTGTTTTAAATGTTAAATTATAGGTGTTAAGTTTTCAGAGGGAAGAGGGAGAAAATGTCATTAAGTGCAAGCCATCACTGCAGCAGCTGCAAGGAGGAGACCCTCAGTAGCAGTGAATGCTGCCTTTTTAAATTCATCAATGAAATCAGTCCTTACAGTTATCTGCTTTAGGCAGAAGCCCGCAGTATAACATTAACACTTGGGTAAAAACAGGAGGTTGCATGAACATGCTACTTGGATACTGTTTTTCTGTTACCTTTGTCAATATAAACAGTTTATGTATTGGCGTCTTTTTAAGGAAGTTTTATGCTCCTGATTTATTATACGCAGTGTTGTGATTTTGTTATTACTATAACACAGCTCAGAGAATAAACAAGAGCAGGTTGCTGTTATTTTCTTCTACAGTTCAAATAGCCTTGCAGGTATTATTAGGCTGCTTCTCCAGAGAAGATGAGAGTTGGTGTGGAAGTTGTCAGTATATACAGGGAAGAGAAGCAACTGCTTTAGGCAGTGGCAGGGTTTGCAGCTACTGCAGTTCCATACTTCAGTTGGTGGGAAACAAATTCCTGTTGTGAGCTTAAACTGTCATATATATTTACTGCATTTTTTATATACTTGGACCGTCCCCTAGTCACCAGCAACCCTTGTTGCCACAGGCTTGTTTTCACTTCCAACTCACATGCTCTTTCTGGCTTTAAGCACTTTGTTTTTTTCTTTGTTTGTTTTTTTGGTTTTAGGGCAGAGATTTTTGTGATTGGTTTTAGCTGCAAAATATGGAAGTCATCTGTTCCATTATTTCTTTTTACACGTGCAGTTTTCTTCTGTAAAAAAAAAGAAAACCATGTGGAAAAAGTAACTTCTTCACTTGGTGTTCTATTCATCCACGCAGCGCTTATCAACAGTGCTGAAACTATGGATCAGTAGCATAGATTTCTTCAACTTGAGCTTGCAGAGTATCTGGTGTAGTGGATGACTGTCATAAGTAGCTGATTATACTAGAAGGAGGCAGGACACGTTGCCAGTGGATTTCCCAGATGTTAGCTCCCATTCATCTTCCAGCACACTACTACTAGTATATTTTCCCCTCAAATCTGTTTTCCTGCCTCTCCTCCAGCTCAGCCACTTTTCTCAACTAAATCTAGCTCCCACCCCAAATCCACCGTGGAGTTTGCCCTCCCAGTGGTACCAGTCATGCCTGTTACCAACTTCACTATAACCCTGGGTCTCAACTTCAGGCCTTCGTCATCGGTCCCTGTCTCCCCATAGAGCTTTTTGTTGATCCCAGTCTCATATCCCTTACTGGTTGTTTTTCCTTCTTTTTCCCTCAATTACTAATAGCCCTTTTTTTTTTTTCAGTCACTGTCACCTCTTACACACATTCCCAGCCCAGATTGTTCATCAACCTGGAAAGGGGATGTTGGGCTTACATACACTATTCCCCCAGTCTGTCCAGTTTTCATCGGTGCAGTTGAGTCTGATATGTTTTCCTTCAAACATGGGATAGACCATTTACAGAGTAACAAGCTTTCTGTGCGGTCAGGAGCTTGAGGTACTATGATGTCCTGCTCAGCTCCCTGCAGCTGAACTCAGGTGTGCTCACTGAAAACAAAACTTTCTGAACAATGCAATAATTACGCACTAGTATCAAACCTTACTGAACACGTGCTGTTTTTCGGATTCATGATATGGACAAATTTGCAGCCACATTTTACAAGGATGGCATAGAGGTCAAATTCTGCAGCCTTTGTTCCAAAATGTGAGGGCACCAGAGCTTCTCAAAAAGAGAGTGACCAGAATTTAAGATGGGCAAACCAAATGTGTTTCCTTAGCCTCACTTGTGGAAACCTCTGAACTGCTTCAGCTGAAGTAGTACAATAAAGCTGAAATATTGCAATAAAGCCAGAGAGATACAACACAGAAATATTTTTGTGATCATTGAAATCTTGGTAAAGTTGTAAGCTGCTTCAGTAAAAGGCCGTGCTGTCAGAAGGAATCTTGAGAATTAGGAGATTCTCAGAGAGACTCTGATTCCTTCAGTAGAAGCCAAGGTGCCTATGAAAACTGATTCTTTCTCACTTGAAAGAAACTACGTATTTCCAGTCCCTAATGGAATTTATAAATATAATTAATGCAAAATTAGGGACATCAGTTGGTCACAAGCTGCCAGTATGGTATCAAAATACTACATCATGAATAGAATCAGTTGAATGACAGTAATGAATATAGCTTGATACTGTTCACTGGTAGGCATGAAACTCCCTGAGTACTACTGATATCAGTATGCAAGAGAAGATCTATGCTTGGTAACATAACCATAAAAATATTGAAATTGCTTTAGAAGTTGTCTTTAAAAGTCATCATTTTTGTGTAGTTATAGAATTGTTGGGTTGGAAGGGACATTCAAGATCACCTGGTTCCAACCTTCCTGTCCTGGGCAGGAACATCTCCCCCTAGATCGGGCTGCCCAAAGGCCCATTCAACCCGGCCTTTAATGCCTCTGATATGGGGCATCCACAGCTTCTATGAGCAACCTGTTCCAGTGCCTCACCACCTGCATAGTGAAGAGTTTTTTCCTTATAACTAATCTAAGTCTACCACAGTTTAAAGCCATTACCCCTTGTCTTATCACTACATGCCTTTGTGATAAGTCCTGATCCAGCTTACCTTAGGCCCCATTTTAGGCTGCTGAAAGGTCTCCCTGCAGCATCCCCTTCCTTTCCATTCTCCACCCAGATTGTATTTGTGCTTGGATTCACCCTGACACAGGTACACAACCAGTGATGCTGAGAGCATCACTGAACGTTTTGAGATTCACACAACCCACCTCTCAGACCTGTCCAGCCCTGTCTGGATAGTATCCTTTCCCTCTAGTGTGCCCACTGCACCGCACAGCTTGGTGTTGCTCAGAAACTTGCTGACAGTGCACTCAGTTCCTCTGTCCAGGTCACTGAGGAAGATGTTCAGCAGTGCTGATTCCAGTAGCAACCCCTGAGGAGCACCACTTGTTACCAGCCTTCACTTCACCATAACTCTTTGAGTGCAGCCTTCCAGCCACTTTCTTACTCACTGAGCGGTCCATCCATGAAATCCATCGCTTTACAATTTAAAGACAAGAATGTCATATGGGACAGTGTCAGATGCTTTGTACAAGTTGAAGCAGATTACATTTTTGCAACCTGATGAGCTGTTTTTCAGCATAAAATATGCAGCACTTCACTGGAAGTCAGATTAATTAGAATTGGCTTCATTTCCCGTAAGTGCTTTGATTCCTTGTCCAGTCAAAGACTAGGCTAGTCTCTGAGAAAGGAGCTGAAAAGTCTCTGAAAATGTCACTTATTCTGAGAGTGGTAAATAGTCTGTTTTGTGCATGTATGAGATATAGTAGATTAAAACTACACTGGTGCCTCACGTGTGACCTATGTCTTGTACATGACATTCCTATGTATAGCATTTCCCTGTGAACTGTCATCCCGGGATTTAGAGTCAGGAATGGCGAGATAGTTAAGAGAGATCATCTGCAGTACCCGACATTATTTTTCAGGCCCAGAATTGTTTTAAGGAGTACTATTAGTCTCCACATAATTGTTTTCAAGGCATATTGTCAAACTAACACTTCAGTTATTCAGAAGATGCACTAAAGTCCTCTTTTATTTTTGCTGATAACACCTTTCCTGCAACTGAAAAGATGTAAAATCCATTCTTCTTTATCATTAGTTACTCCATTTACTTGTTTTCCTTTTACTGGATTATGTTATCCTTGTTCCTATTTCATTTAAGTTTCACTTTCCGATTTTCCTGCAGTAGCCTAAAACAAACCAAAGTTTAACCAATGTTTAAAGTTGTTTTGTAAATAAAATTAAGAAGTCGTCATTTAGACCTATGTTTTACAAAGACTTCATATTACAAAACTAAGTTGGGTCTAAAAGCATTATCCTTCTTATAATCATCCTGCTGCCTATTCTTGTATACTCCTAGTGTCTTACCTTAATGATTTTAAACAGCAGTAGTATAGGCTCATGATATTAACAAAGCAAGCAAAAAACCCTAAAATAAATGTTCTTTGGTTTTGATTATAAAAAAAGACTTTTTTCCCTGCAGACTGCCATTTTCCAAGAAAAACAGATAGTATTCATTATATGTAATTGTATCATCTATGGAACACATAGGCTATTTCTGATTCCTTGTCTCTAAGATTACTTTCAAAAATAGTAACAATTAAAAACAAAGATAGAAATGATTCCACTGCTGATGCCTTCCTCTAACCACCCAGAGCTCCCACTGAAATCAGGTGCAGTTACATGTGTATTTGGAGTCAGACTACAGCTTTTTATGAGCTTCCTTTTGGCTTCTTTAACACATAGACTGATAACATTAGCTTTCTTGTGCACGGCGTTTTCACCCTATGGCATCATTAGGGACGGGTGATCCCAATACCATATGCACATGCTCTTGGTCTCTCTGCAGAAGCTCTAGCTTCTAGTACTGCTTCCCTCTTCTCCTCAGTGTCTGCAGAGTCATGCACTGAAGGATTTCCTGGCCACCTAAGGATGCTGTTTACAGGAATTCCTCTGACAGTTCATTGCAGAGGGTAGGTGAGCTGTCCCTGACAACTGGCTGTTAATGCTTTGTAAGTTTTCTGGAAGTGGCAGGCGCTCTTAATTCCTTGCAGAGATTTTTGCATGGAATGACTTTGTCAGTGCAGGTCTTTGTGAGGAAAAGGCATGGGCCGAAATCATTATGATGATGGAGAAACACATAAGGACTACAAAATTGATTTTTCCAAGGCAATGTAGTCAACTGGTGGCAAGGTTGATGTTATCACAAGGGCTCTTGGCTCCCTATCTCAGACCATTAGAACATTTACACTAGCTCGCTGAGTATATTTTCCATTTGATTTATTCTTCTTATTCAAGGATGGATTACATATTGAGATAACCAGATTTGAATGCCTTTTTCGCATGGCTGTTTTTATTTTTTTCTAAAGGACTCTTCCAGATCCGTGAGTAATTCACAGGGCAGAAAAAAGGGTTGTGACACAGGAGGAGAGCTCCTGAATTTTGTATTTCTCATTCTTAAGCAAAACCTTTTAAAGTAGCAGGTCTACATTCCATACTGAGTGCTCCCATGCAGATCAACTGGTCTTCAAGTGTCATTCCTCCCTGAGGAATCCCAGCGAATATCTGATTGGATATGGAGAGCCAGAATATTTCTGTGTAAACTGGATGGTTTCTTTCTTCCCTGGAGTCTCAACATGCTCATGTTTCACAATCCCTGTGCCTGTAAAGGATGTCCATTGCCTGAAGCTGGAAATGTTCACTTTATAACATGCAATGCACAGCTGAACCCAGTTCTAGGCTACTAAAAATACCTCTCAGTGCAGCAGCACAGATAGCAAATGCAGCATATGTGTATCAGTCCATGCTTCCTTATCCAGCACTGGAATCAGAGTCTTGTCAGTTGGATTCCTGGAAGTAAGTTTAGACCCTCAGTGAAAGTGTTTCCTCTCTAAGGCCTCTCTGCAGACAGTGTACAAGGGGTTAACAAGGCAGCTACTCTGAAAACAGAGGCAGAAGGTCACCGGCGGCAACAGCAAAGACTCCTACAGCCTGCCATGGAGAGCCTTTCACCCGGCGTTTCCCACCCAGGGGATTGTAAACATTGGCTCAAGGCCATGGCGTCCTCCAGAACTTCTCTTTACTTTCAGCACATACGTTTATACGTCTTAATGGAAACTGAAGCACAGCAAGTTATTCCCACATGTCCAGAAGGAGAGAAGGAGCTTCTGTCCAAATTAAAGAGATGAGGGAAAGAGCCATTACTCACCCTGGAATTTGAAAACATAGAGATACGCGTGTTCAGTGGTACTTCACATGTAACGTAGCTGCTGTTCTCAGGAAAACTTTCTCAACTCACTGGAATGTGTAGAATGCTGTCACTTCATCAGGATCCAGAAGAGCTCTTTTATCTGCCATTTGTTAGCAACTAGCAATATTGTTCTTATCTCGTTGTCCTTTAGCCTGATGCAGTGCCCTCAGACACCAGAATTTGTAACATGAAAGCACTCATTACCTTGAACATTTCTTTATGTATTCTCTTAAGTTATTATCTCTCTTGCTTAAATAAGATGCTTTGTATCAATTTTGAGAGAGGTGAATGATCTGAAAAAAGGCTTTTCTACAACATCATCTTCACAAGTAGAACCTTTTATGTTTTTATTAGACCATAGCCACTAGGGAGTAGAGTGTTTAGTGACCTAGACTGAGTCAATCTTTTTTTACCCAACCTATCTATGCATAATTGATTTCCTGAGGAAAAATGATTATACAGGCTTTAATGTTAAAATCGGGAAATAAAGCCTTACAAGTTGTAAACACTGGAGCAACTGCAGTGTTCTTAATTTTAGTTTTGAAAGTCCTCTAGAATTTACAAATGGAAGAAATTTTTCTTCTGAGTTCTTTGAAAAAGTTGAGCTTCTCTTTGTACTGTGGATCATAACTTTTGATTAGTGAGTGGTGTATCGAGTAACAAGGGAGGAGATGTTGCTCCTTCCTTCACAGGATGAAATGGAGTGCCATCCTCTAGAGCTTTTATGAGTCCCATCTGTTAGAGTCAGAGAGAGAATACAATCTGTCTAGATCCAAGGTAGAGTCCAGCCTGGTTAATGTAATTAATGCCTGCTTTTATTTTTATCCAGTGATGGTCTAATGTAAAATGCATACACATTCCAGAGAGTAGTTATCCAGAAACTCGGCTCCTCGCCCCCTCCAGCTGATTGTCCTTAAGCGCTCAGCTACTTTCAGACACAGTCTTGCCCCATGACTCATATACTCCTGGCAGAATGGTGACTTGGCTTGAGCAAAGGCGAGGAAAGAATTGTCACCCAAAAAAACCCTAGCCTAGTGGTCAGATTATTTGCTTGGATGGAGGAGGTGCTTGGTAAGTCCCCTTCAGGCTGAGTTTCCACTTTGAGATTAACATAAAACATCTGTGAAAGATGTTAATGTAGATGCAGACATGTATTGCTTCTATCACCACTCTTAGTCACAGCCTGCCCTAGGTGGGACTCCATATGCTCTTCTGTGGAGAACATCCAGGTATCTAGGGTACTGTCTGCCTAAATATACATCACATACAGTAGAGCTACTTGTTCCTGCAACACAGGCTTTTCCAAATATGTGATCAGCTACAGTCAAGACTCACAGACACATTCAGATTAGAAGAAGAGGAATTTAGTGAGTAAAGATGCCAACAAAGCTTGTAGCTTTGGAACCATCAGTGGACTGTGCCCAGCATTTTGGTGGGTCTGCTGACCTACAATGCTATTTAAATAGGAGATTCAGATACTCTGGAGCCTCCTCTTACCCTTTCTGATCATTTCGTGAAAAGTCTTCCTGCTTTGCCATGAAATTATAGGCCTACAGCAGGTCCTTGTCTTCACTGTGGTCATGTATACGTAAATAAATACATATTCCTATCCATGTGTTACACCCGTATATGGAAAGTTAATCTTTTTTTTTTTTTTTTTTTCTGGAAAGCTTTATTCTTCCAAACCTCATTTCTCATTTGCATGTATTTTAGGGAGTCTTGTTTAGTTCCATCTCTAACGTATCATTTACACTTCTGCTTACTTTAATGTAAGGCCATGCATTTATTGAGGTTTAAGTAAAATCTACTGTATTCAGTTTCAGATATAGGACAGATTTGCGGTGTTCAGAGTTGCTCAAATTCTTAATACTGCAAATGTAGAAAGGTCCATCTTCATTGTCAGTTGTCATGGTGATAATATGATTGAAGTTTGCACCCTTGCAAAGGTACTGAGAACAAAGGTATCCCAAAAGGAGCTTTTGCTGCAGAGAAGCTGCCTTGTTTGCAATCCTGGGTTCTCTTTGGGGATTGCTGTAATATAGGAGGTTTAACTGTAAGCAGTTACTTCATTTGAGTGTCATTGACAGATGTTGCTCCACCAGCCATTTTATCCTATCATTGGTACTTTGCCTTCAGGCTCCTACTTAAGTCCTGCTAGAGCCTTTGTCAGTAGTAGCACAAGTTTACACTTTTAGCAGGGGCATCACAGCACCAGTCTTCTTTGGAGAAGAAAGGATGTGTGGCTGCATAACACTTCATCATGTGCTCTAAGATCCCACCGTACTGTGGCATACTGATGGGGAAGAATTACAGCAATTAATGCCATCGTAAATGGATGTGTCTCCTAGGAGGTGATGGGACATAGCAATGGAAAGAGCCCAAAGTGACAAAAAGAATTTTTAACAATGGTAGCTAAAATGTAGTTTCATTATAGAAAAAGTAGTATGGAATCAGCTTTATAAATTTCCCAGAAAAATATCTTAATTTTAGGTGTGCTGGAGACTTCTCTTGTCCAAATCAGACTTTAAGAGGCAAAGACATTGGAGGAATATTTTCAGATTAATTGAAATTAAGTTTATTTTGCCCCTGTTACATGTTCTTGATGTAGACTAGGTAAGCACTTACTCAGCAACTAGTCTGCTGATGCACAGATGCCCGCTGCAAACGCTGCCAATATGCAGACATGGTACGCCTTTCTTACTTATATTCATTGATCACTATTTGTGTGCTTACTTTCTTGGTGAAGTCTTGCCGTTAGATCAGAGCACAGCGTTGGTTTATAAGTTTCACTCTCAACTGAATGAAAACTGTGTCTTATAGAAGTTCCTTGCAGTAAGCTTCCCCTCTTAAAGAGTCCCAAACTGGAAAACTTTTCTTAATAACAATATATAACAATCCCAGTTCCTACTAGAATTCTTTGTTATACTATCACCCAGTGGTTACATATGCCTGTAAATGGTATGGATTCTTTCCTTCTTTTTCAAAGTGACACATTTGTTCAATCCATTTTTGATGTTCTTATTTCATTAAAAGCTTTTTAATTCCACTTTTTGGAAGCAATAAAATCTCTCACCTAGATAACTCACAGAATTTATTCTATTCTTTGAGACTCGTTTTCTGTGTGCATCGTCTCCTTTTGTTAAAGACGGTTTGAAAAAGAAATGTGCCCAAGCTCCATAGGAGAGAGGCCTGCAGAGGCATCCATGGTTTGTTTTGCTTTATTTTTTCCATTGAGAATCAGAGCCTGACACAGAACCCAGGAAGTGGAGAGGCATTTTTCTGTTAACCAGACTCCAATGTTCTAGCAGAAGGGAAAAGCTGGTCTTCATTATAAAGCCAAGACTTTAGTATTATAGTTTAGCGATGATGAATTCAGGAAGAGATTAGGCAGTCACATGGGCAGCTTCTAGAGATCTCAGCATCCCCTTATCTTTGGGACTATGGTTTGGTCTTTAGTGCAAATCAGAGCTGCATATTCTCATAATCCCAGGACTGGGGAGAGATGATGTGGGAGACTAGAGAAGAGCTGGATACCATTGGGTTTATGAAGGGTACTAGGAAGGTTGGTTTTGTGGTGGAGCAAAGCAACTGGAACAAGGCTGAAAGTATGGTACTAGAAATTATGACCATTTTGTCAGCTAGCTAAAATCAGCAGGTGACTGATGTGAGTGGAAATGAGACAGATTGCTGCAGCCAGATCTCTGTATAAATGCAATGCAATATCAGGACAAACCTCATTGCATGCAGAGCTGACCACTTCTGTAAAAAACGGGGCTGTCCCATATTCCACAGAAGGCTTCTCTGCAGCTCAGAGGTTGGGGCATCATGGTTTTGATTTTAACAGAAAACTCCTCCATGGACCCTGAATCAGGTACTGTGATGCTGCTGTTATTTTTTCTTCCTTCTCTTCATATAGAGATAAAATGCTTTTCAAGGGAAGTTTCAAGAAGTCTCTAAGAAAGGTTCTCGGTATAGTATCAGTGCAAAATTCTGTGAAATATTCAGCTTATTGGAAGTATATTTCCTTGTATTAGTTTTGAGATAAGTTCTGAGTTCTACCAAGTTCATGAAAATATTACCTCATATGAAGAACCACTTTTCCTTTCTAGTAACTTTTGCACACAGCAGCACAGAAACTCTTGAGGTAAAAGCCACTGAATGTAGGTGAAGTGTCTTCCGCAAGTATTTGTATTTGCATGTATGAAGTGCAAACACACACACACACATATATACATACACGTTAACATCGCTCAGGCTGACAACGGATGTACCTAGAAATATTCTCCGGCACCACCACCACACTCGGTTATGTGGTTCTTCCTAGAAATAAGAAAACAGAATTTTGATCAGTTCTGTGTGTATAAACCATCAAAGAAATGAATGGTTTCTTTATTTTTTACCCTACAGTTGATGCAGAATCCTCCTTTCTTCAAATCACTGATGTTTTAACATCAAAAAGAAGAGCTCACGTTCTGAAATAACAACTTGATAGTGGGCGCTACGTGTGGTCAGGTTGTGTCTCTCCTATAAATAGGTATTTTTGTCTTGATGGTTTAACTAATGAAATAGGAAGGACTATCTTTACACTCTTCAGGAAGCAGCTAATTAAGCGTGCCTCTGCAGCTGAGACAAATGTAAGTAACAGGATAACACTGGTGCTGCCATGTGCATTTCATGAGACTCACAGCAGTCAGAAGGATGTTGTCTATATATATGTATTAAACTTCTGGTTGATGAATGAAGTGCTTTCTAAAATCCACCATGATAGTTTGGTTCACTTTTACGGTAAGAGGGAAACTAATGTTTCTGCAAAAGACAAAATATAACCATCTTCCTCTAAGAAACATTCTCACCAACCATACCTACATCTGTCATGAACTGCAAACAGCTACACAGTAGTGGAAGAACCATTATTCGAACTGATGCTGTCCCTGGGAATTAAAGCACATTGTATAATATAATGATTATTGCCTGTATCAGTTACAGTTAACACTGATAATAGGTCTTCAGAGAGTGAGTCCCAAGCTTTCTTTGTAATCCCAGAATGCTCAGTGAATGTTTTAAGGACAGTGATGGGAAAATACAGTAAGGCAGTCACCAGCTAGTCCCCAAGCATGCTCCACTTCCACAACAGGGATGAAAGATATGTTGAAGTCATGATTCTAAGGCTGAAAAACCAAAGTTACTGTCAGCCGTCTTGGCATTATTGCACTTTATGGACAAGTGGGTTTTGGAAGGGCTCTCTCCCCATGCTGGAGTTTGCTGTGAAAGGTGGTGCAGAGGTGGGAGCAGCCCCGCAGTAGGAGCTGTGCAGGCAGTTCGTGTTGGTGTGTGGAGGACCAGAGCAGGCCCACAGCCTGGCTGCATGTACCTGCACAGCACACAGCGCCCCATCAGGGCTCCTTGTCTGGTGTCACCCACTCTGAATTGCCACTGCAGCCCTGCCCCATGCTGGTTCTCTGTTGCTATTCCAGGCCATATCTGCTGAAATGTGGTATTTTTTAATATTATATTAAGTAATGCTACACTGTCAAGCCAGCACAGGACTTTTAAACGTATTCACTTAAGAGACTGCATTTCTTCTTTTCAGGCTCTGTGGAGAGAAGACGTCTACTTGTGGGTCAGTCAGATAGATCATCCTCACAGATAGTAAGCAGTTGCAGCATATGTTCATTTCACCTGTACTACACTCTTACTGTAAAATAGGATGAGTTGCACTCTGGGAATGCCAGTTTCTTTCCTCCGACTGCAAAGGGAGTGTTTGAGTGGCTCAGATGTAGGTATGTAATGTTGTGCGAGATGGATCCTTCTTCAGGTGCTCACTCATTCCAGTTTTTCTTTATGCGGACTCTACACCAAAGACAGGACATCTTAAGTACTGGATTAAGAAGAAAATATCTGAATAAACTTTTACATCTCTGAGGCAAAAGTTATGGATATAGGATACAGAAGCAGAAGAAACAATTCTCTCTTTTCATGTCGTCCAGTTTATTTCACTGGTTTCTGTGCACAAACTTTCGCAACATTTCAGATCACGTCATTTAATCACAGGTCTGGCTGCCTCCAGCCTGGTTTCCTTCTGCTCAGTAAAGGAGAAGGGAGGGGAAATCAGCATTCCTGCAAGGCTTGCCATTACCCCTCGAGAGCAGAATGGGGTGGGATGAGGAGTGGGCCCCGGTTCCACACCCGCCGCCCTGTTGGAGCCCCTGGTTCTGTGGGGATGAGAGAAGCATAGCAAAATGCCTTCTCTCTGAAGTGAAAGGAAGACGCGGGGCCACAGTGTGACTCACTGGCTGGTGGATTGAAGAGTGCCAGGAAGCATTCGTGGGTACTGGAGCTCAATTGTCTATACTGTTAAATTATTAGAATGGTTCCTGGCACAGTTTTGAGATATGCCAACTAGCCTTCCCCCAGACAGTTCCTAGGCACAGTTAAGCATGGACCAAAGACCATTCCCAATAAGCAGTTTGCATGCGGTCACCTTTTTTTGGAGGCTTGAGAATTTAGTAACATGGACATAGGCCACTCTGTGCCTGTTGGTCTCCGTGCCAAAGGAACGTTTCCTGTCCCATTTAATTTCCCAGCACAGACATAGCCACTGTGTTACAGTCTGATCCCTGCTTTGTTCCTGTAGCTGTGCAACTGGGCATTGGTCTGTACTTAAAGTCTGTGGCAAACCGAAATGTAGTCTTTTGTGTCTCTGTTACTCAACCCCATCCCTAAACCTCTGTTTGTCTTTGTCTTTTTTGAACTGTATGCTATTCAGACTGCGACTATATTTGGAAAGGGCTGTGCGTTGCACAGATCCCTTTAAATTAAGCAGATATCCAGAAGTGAAAATCTGCTCTGTAAAGTGAATGGAAATTAACTGAGACAGACACAACGCCTACATCTTGTGTTCGCAGTGCTACTGAGCAGATAGTACCATAATTCAATTTTACGTCTAAAATAGGTATCATGAAGTGCAGGAGTGAACCTCCTGGGGCTAGGTGGTCTCAGATAGCAATGGCTGTCAGGTATAACAAGGCAGACGGCTTTATTTCAGAGAAAAAATATTTTTCTTCAGACTGTAAATGCAGCTTTCCCCTTATTTCTCACTGAGTGCATTGCCAACGTCAGCAAGTCCAACACAGCACTGGTACAGTTTTGCAGATGTTCTTACCTTTCTCCTGCCCGTTAGATACACATTTCAATTCTTTTCATTCTGGCATGTTGCCTAAATCTACTGATATTTAAATTATAAGAAACAGCACCAGCTACTGATGCTGTTCTTTAACTGCCATCATCCCATCTGGATAGTAGAATCACAAAATGTACACTGGAAATGGAGTACAGTTGCTCCTTTAGGTCCCAGTGTGCAAATTATTCACAGTTTTCTTGTGCATAGACTAATCTGTAGAAAATATAAAAGTCGTGGTATCCTGCATACTGGCAGAGTAAGCAGAAAAGCTAAAGGCTGGTTAAAGGGGAAAAGGAGCTAATTTGACTCTGGAGCATTTGGAGGCAGCTGGAAGAAGAGGGAACCAGGTATGACATTCTGAGGAGCTTGGGGTGCTCAGGAAGCAATCCATGTCCACTTGGCTGTTTGCACATGTGCAGCACAGGATTAAGCATGTTTGGTGACATTGTGGAACCGCTGGCACGTGGCAGAAAGGCAGAGCTGGGAGAGGAGATGGGGGTCAGGACAGCTGAAAGAAACCTGGCTGGAGCAAGAGAGGGGTTAAAGATGCCAGGAAGATGAGGAGAAGGGAGGAGACAACAGAAGGAAGTTCATTAGCTGACAGGACTAAAATGCAGCATGCTCACTGAGGCCTGCAACATCAGAGGTAGACAGGAGCCTTGCACTGCATTAGGATCTGTCAGCATGTGAGCAGAAATGCCTTTTCCTGCAGAGCGGTCACCAACTGCCACAATGCAAGTGGCAAATTTTCAGGACCAGCAGAATTTAAGCAAAGCATAAAAGTGCAGAAGTTTGAGATTTTAGTCCGAAAAAGGGGGCTGTATCGGGAAGCAGCACTGAGGTGCTCAGTGCCCTGCATGGAGAACACGCCTCACCGGTGATGTAGCTTACCTAAGCAAAGCATTTTCTCATTCTAAGTCAGAACCTACTAAAGAGGAAGCGATGATCTAGTTGTTCAGCCACCATATCCTGTGTTCAGAATAATTTTCGTTTCTACTTATCTGCAAATGTTAATGGAATGTCCACAAATATTTTCTTGGTTTCTATGGTAAGCAAAAGGGAGTGTGAAACTCTGTCAGAAGCACTGCATCATCTGCACACCCCATGCTTTGCAGAGGCTCTGAGCAGCGCAGAAGCCATATGAGGCATAACTTGTGTGCAAACTGACATTTAGTAAACGTTGAGCTCTTTCATGTTCTGGTTTTGAAACACAGACTTGCATATTACAGACCATAAGTGTTACTTGATCACTTTTATAATGCCATAATGACAGAGCAGATCAGAACAGCTCCTCACAGATTACTTCCTCTCTGACTACAAAGCCATCAGGCAGTTGCTGGAATTGAACTGCATGGCTTTGGAAACCACTTTCATAAGGTATAAGTTTCCAAATTACTCAGAAACAAAATCTCCCGCTGCCCTGCAAACACGTGTGCTGAGGACAGCAGGGTGCGCGCTGGGGAGCTGTGCCAGCGTGTGGCCACGTGGGAGAGGCAGCCAGTGTGCTGTGTGCCTGCGGCCTTCGGGAAGCAGCAATGCAGTGTGAGCAGTGCAGGGCATGCCGAGCTGCCAGGTGCATCTCAAGAGCAAAGTGGTCCCTGTGCTGCATTTCCCAGGAAATGGCACTTAGTGTGGGGTGTTCATTGTCAGGAGGGCTCACTGAGCTGTCATGCATATGTCCCCACAGTCCGTAATGTGGAACTGGAGGAAATGAAGTGCCTTCTTGCTTTGTATGAGATGAGCCACGAGGGTCTCAAACCAGGAATGGTCGGTTGGGGTGGTTTTTCCGCCTGGCACATTATAACGAGTTGAACTTGTTATATCCAATTTCACAAACCAATGTTTCTTCAGAAAGATTTTCCACAAGTTTCCTGAGAAAGTGAAAGTACAGAGCAGAGCTCAAGAGAGAGGTTCTGCATCACCAAAACTGCACGTATTGTAGGAGGAATTGTCACTGTTAGGGATGGGGCAGCTCCAGTAAAAGTTCCCAGACCTCGTGCTACATGTATGTCTTCTGTCCGTGGTGTGAATCTCTGGAGAAACCTGACCTTTTTTCACAGACAGGGAAATATTTTGGAAAAACACCATGGGTACGCTACCCAATCAGGAGCAAGAGAAATGGAGCTAAACAGCACTCGGCTTCCATAGAGGAACCTGTTTATGAGGACAGGTAGCTGGAATGGAGATTGCCGGTGCGGTACTTTGCACCGTGTTATTGAACTGTTTCAAAGACAAATTTTATGAATAGAGATCAAAGCGTGTAAGAGGACTGTTAGCAAATATGACCACTTGTGCAAATATCCGTGAACCTCCCTTCTGTAGCCTTTCAGTAGTTCCAAAGGCTGTCGGGGCATGTAATGATCGTAATAAATGCTGTATTTGCTTTTGTTTCTGCTGGCTTTGACCGGCAAATTCAAATGATTGCTTCCATTGTTATTTATGCTTAGAAGACAATTATATGATTATCATTGGGGGGAAAAAAAAGAACTCTTGTTATATATTTCTTTGTACTGGTTTTGAAATTCATACCAGTTAATGTAATTTTGAAGTTATTTTTGTGTTATCTATACACTTCATTTTTTTTCAAGTCTTTTTTTCTTTCTTTTTTTTTGCTTTGTCACACTTCCCCTGAACACTGCATTTCCCAACACTCACCTTTGTGTTACCTGGAGAAAGAAACGACTTATTTTTGATGTCCTTCCGGTCCACAAGTTAATATTGACAGAAATTTAAATTACAGCACACACTGAGAACGTATTGCCATTTAGCTGACAATCCTGATGTATTATAAGGATACTCCTGTGGCTCTGAGATTGTATTTTAGCTCACTCAAGACTCTAAGGAAGCTCTTTGTGTTCTTCTATAAATATACTGAAGATACAGTCAACCTCATCTGTATTTGGTTGGTTTGTGAGAAGTAAAGGAGTAAACATAAACTGTCTCATCTCTGTTGTGGGTCCAATGTGCAGGACTCATCAAACTCCATCAGTGGAGCTGGGCCAGTGAAATTCCAGCTGTGTCTCCGCAACACATTGCAGTGTGACCAGTGGCCTGAAAGCAGGCACTTTACATGGCATATGTCCCTGGAAAAGACTATGTTGTTCAGGAATTAATTATGGGAGAAGTTAGTGCTGCTGTAACCCATGGCACATGGACAGAGACAGTCACAGAGTTGAAGGTCAGGAACCTGCCAAGGATCCCAGTGCTGTGCTGCTTGGGTGGAAACAAAGGCAACATAAGGATCTTGGTGTCCAAGGACACCACAGTGGATGGCACTGAATGCCTTTTGTACTGTGTAGATTTGGGGAGGTTTTAACTTAATGTGTATCCATATGCTAAAATAATAAATGCCTTCAGTTCAACATGAAGAAAGAACTTTTGAGACAGGTAGGACACATTTACCCAAGTTGGTCAGTCCAGCTCCATTAACGCCATTCCTTTTGCAAAAAAGTACCAGCTGAACTATGAAGAGCTTAGGATAAACGTGGGCTACAGGTTCTGATTTAAACTCATAGGTAAACTCATAGGATTCTTTAACTTTCTGGCTTCCAGTTTGGCACACGGGTGATGACACCCAGGAAGTCTAATAGTGTTTAAGAAAAACAGCCCTTGATCAACAGTCTAATGTTTGCTCTACAAGGAATCTGAACATCCACTGGAAAATATTTGGGGTCTGTAAGTTACGTAAGGTTCAAAGAGCTATTCTGACAGTGTACTGGGATATTGTAGCATCACACCAATGCTTAACTGTGATATTACCCTTTTGTTGTACTGTTGATCTGCTCTGTTCTGGAGAAGCGGTACCACCTGATACACAGTTATTGCAGCTTACCCATTTGTAGATTCTCCATGCAAGACACTTTTCTGTGCACTGATCAAATAAGTTTGCCTGAATCTGTGAGGCTTTGCGGTTTGGTTGAAGCTAAATTGAATCTGTGTAGAGTAACATTTCTGAGGTTGTAGTTGTACAGCTATGGCTGCCATAACTTATCTTCTTTTTTGTTTTACAGGTTGTTACTTTGTGGTATAGAGCTCCTGAAGTTTTGCTTCAGTCCAGCTATGCAACGCCAGTTGATCTTTGGAGTGTTGGTTGCATATTTGCAGAAATGTTCCGTCGAAAGTAAGAAATTCTACTTTATTTCTTCTTATTATTATTATTTAATTTAAAAGATGTGCAGTAATTTCTGGCATGATACCTTGGGTCACGTTAGTGTTGGAAAGGACTGGCAGCACTGATAGGAAGCTTCATGTACAGCACAGAGCATAAGCATCCATTGCAAAGTCATACTTTTCACCATTTTGGAGTCTTTTGGTAGGAGTCACCTTGAGCTCTTGGTGAAGTGTATACAAGCATTGTATTTCTGTTACACCTGAATCCAAATGCAGATAAGTAAGAGCTAGGGGGACTGTTGATCATTTTGAGTAAAGCTGCATTCTAGAGGGGCCCAGCATTCACCAGAATCTTCTTGCTCTGGTGTTTGTGCATTAGACCGTCAGTTGTTTGCTCATGGTCCTCATTTGGCATATCTGAGATCTTGGAAGTTGTTGTAAAGATGATTTCTGGAAACAGAGGTAAGAATGTGAAGAATAAGCTGTTCTGCCATGACGCAGGGGAACAGAGACAGTTAGATGCAGGTTGAAAAGAAAAAAAGATTAAAGATTGGCTGATTCAATTAAAGTAACAATCAGAACTATTTTAGCTAGATTGAGTTGATTTGTGAATGCAAGAGATGTCCCTGTAGAAGTACACTGAAATTGAGAGTATGTAGGGTGTGGAGAGGAACAAGGACCTTAGCAGGATATGCCTGTTTCAATATTAACCCAAACACATGCGTATCCATTGAGCTACTGCAAAAAGTCTGTGTGATTTCCATAGAGAAACTGTATGTATAATTTTGATACACCTATGCTGTGAAATCAAAGAATTTACATAAAGAAAACATAAAAGAAAATGATAACAGTGAGAGGTTTAAAACCAAAATCAATCCATTTTAAAAGACAAAGCTGTACTACAAGGGCCTTGAGAAACAGCTACTTAAAAGCAGAGAATTGAGATGAATTTATAGTGTGAAGTTCAAAATGCAAGTTGGAGTCTTGCAAAAGAACTTTGGGATCCCACTATTTATTAATGTTAGTGTATGGAAAAATCATTTTTCTTGGGCTTCTTGCCTGGTCAAATGGCCTGGGTAGAATTAGTACACTCCACCCTCTCTGTGTCTGACTCAGAAATGAAGTCAGAAGATGAGAGAAAAAAAGAATGTGGATTTTAGGAGGGTCAATTAAGCCCTCCATTGCAAACTTCAAAAAATTCAGTCTTATCTCATTCACTGCCAGGTTCATGATGGCATTAAGCCATTGATATTTTTTTCTGATAAAAGTAGAAGAGTCAACAACTCTGTTTTTAGCGTTGGTGATAGAAGCGATACAGGACAAACAAATGAACACAGAACTTTATTACTTTCTCAAAGCTCTCATTTTTTTCTCATTAAATTTGTGGTATTCTGGCAGATGAAAAATATTGCCATGTGCAAGCACCACCAATTGAATATCATTTTTGTGATGTATGACTCCCAAAGCCTCCCTGACTCCAAATCCCAAAGTACAACACAGTAAATTTAATTAAGGACTGTTGAATTTTCTGTTGGTTTACAAATGCAAATATTACATTAATATTACAAAATCAGAGATCTTTTTTTATAATGGAAACGTGATCTTACTTCAAGCACAGTTTGATAAAACCAGAACTTCTATTATTCCTGCCAAGTGCAGGGTCAGTCTGACATTTCCAGTCCTAAATTTGGGAGACTGTCAAAAACTGTAGAAGTTCGACATCTGCCAAGTCTGTATGTACTATGTTGTTTCACTGGAAACAATATGACTTCCACAGACTTCAGTACACAAGCATGATTTGGAATACTAACCTAAAACCTCATTGCCATAAAGCTGTAATGACCAGCACCGAGTGCTATCTCCATGGCTTGGTGTTGCAACACTCCCTGTATGATATATATTGTCTTTCTGATTTTCTTCATGGATTGCAAAAGAAAGCCCGTGTTACTGTGACCCTGGTAGCAATAAACTGTGAAATTTTGCAAACTTCATGGATTGCTTCCAAAATATGAAATAAATGGAACAGCTATTTCTGGAAAATGGTAGTTCCCTTGGGTAATCACCCATCTGCATTTGCACTGGTGCTTACAGGATAAGGTATGACGGTGTAGCTAAGGCTTAGAAGTACGTGTTGGTTTGACATTAAAACAACTTTTTATTTTCTTACTGGGTTCTTGATTCCTTCTTTCCCTGCTCTATTGTCCTTCTTTGAAAGATTTTAAAGCTTTTTTAAGAAATATACTGAGACTCTTCTTGGTCTTTTCCTATCACAGAGTTGGAAATAAAACACCATAATAAATAAAGCATCACAAAATGCATCTGAATTCTCTTTATGCCAAGCAAACATTCAAAAGTGCAGATGCTTTTTTACTAAAATTTACTATAATACAGTTTGGTAGGTAGTTACAGGCAGAGCCAGGGTTCTGTAGGCTTGGACGGACGTGGGAGAGAGGTGAGCTCTGTATTAATGGTTCAGCATTGCTATATTATAAAATGCCATGTTTCAAAGTGGAAAGCACTTTATTTATTTTAAACCACACTTAATTCAAAGCAGTTTGAGACTCACACACACACATAAATTTTTTTTAAAAATCTTAAAAAAAAAATAGATACAAGACACATAAAAGCAGATACTGGAGTTCATACACACAAATAAATAGATGTCTAACACAGATAATAAGTTTGAACATATCCCTCATCATGGCTGATACAACTAACCAAATGGTTCTCAGCTGAGGACTAAAGTCCTGGAATCTGAGGCTTGTATTACATCATAGCTATACTTAAAACCTACACATTTTCATTACAGAGCAGATTTGTTGGCTTCTGCTCCTCATTGCGTACCTAGTATCATATCAGCCCATCGGGGTTTGTGGGCATGAAGATTGGGCATATATTGGCAATACTGGGCATACTGGGCATTACTTTCAGATTTCCTTATCGAGTAGTTTCAGGTTTTTAATCTCGTGTCTAGTCAAGTAGATTTCCAACATTTATGGCCATATTTGGATGGACTGTCCTTCATTGACAAAAATGTAAATGCATTTGTCACAGTAGCTCCTTTTTTTGATTTAAAAGCTGAGGTCCATTGATAATAATGACCAGTAAAGAAAATTGTGTAGTATGCTTTTGGTTGCTTTAGTATCACAGAATCTTTCATAGATAAAGCAAGAAAGTTTGATGGGCATAATGGCATAGGGCATCCTTTCACATATTGGGAAGACAGACTGGCAATCTGCACATCTTGTCTCAGCTCAGAGAATATTGAGCTGTTTGCATTAATCTTGTTTCTACAAAGCGTGACCAGGTAATATGTTTAGGTTAAAAAAAACTAACAATGATTAATTATAAAAAAACTTTCACACCAATATGGACAGTTCATTAAGGCGTAAGGCAAGTTTGGGAGTAGACCCTCACTTCTGTCTGGACGCATGAAGCTCAGCTGGCTCAAGGACTGAGGGCAGCTCCAAAGTGGAAGCCATGACCAGTGGTTTAGGTGAGGAAAGGGCTGCCTCTCTTCTTGCTTGGATTAGGTAGTACTTAATCAAGGTGAGTGAGTGTGAGAGGAGAAGGGAAGAAGACTGAAATCTGAATCTGGGTGAAACAATCTATGAGAGAAAGCAAGGATCACTGGAGTCGGACTCTCTTCTGAGCAGGTAGTCTTGAGAAAAAGTCTTTCATCTCTTAGTTCTTAGTTATTCATACGGACCTGGTCTTCAAAAGGACATTCCGATATGATTTCAGTCCTGCACAGACTAGTTAGTGGGTGTATATGCAGGATAAATGAACCAGATATTTCTGTAACAATTCCAGTTAGACAAATGTAACTATAATACTGAGCAACCACATTTGCCTTTATTTGTAGTAAATATACCTAAAAATCATCAGAAAAACCCATTAGGTTTCTGTAGCTTGTGTCATATTCATAGCCCAGTCAAGCCAAAGAAGTCATGCATCTGAGAGCAGTGTTCTGAATGCACATGCAGTCTTCAGTAATATTACAGGTATCAATTCAGACTCAAACCTTAAAAGACACTCCTCTCCCAGAAATCTTTCACCACCTCTCCAAACCAAAACTAAACAGTATTATCTCAGTTCCCTAGTTTGACCCAGCCATGAGGGAAGTTAATTCCATTCACATGGACATCATACTGAGACCGTTCATGTACCAGCTCCATGGTGTTTTCATCAACCTACTATTGGTAAGATCATCAGGCCCAGAATTTCTTAAGCCACAATACTGGCACAAATAGCATGGCATTATTATTTATTCAGTTTTAAATATTAAATCATGCTTTTAGCAGTTCTCTCTTTTTTCAGCGTACTCCACCAGTGCCTAATAAATGTGGGACAGTCATTGCATTGCCAACTATGTTTGAAGATTGTGTCAGTGGATAAGAGATGTGTAACTCTACTAAAACAGCTACAATAGGACAAGTTCTTATTCCCAGAAATAAGTGTTTAAGTCATCTTTTAATAGTATGAATGTGTCCAATTAGAGTGTGAAATAAATGTGGTTGTGTGGTTTCAGAAGAGAAACAGCCAACCAGAACACCTGTTTTTGAGTTGTCTCCAAAAACTGAGGCTGGAAAGGGGAGTTTAAACTTCTATGACTGACTGAAAAGAATAACTCTTTTAGCTGGATCACGTGGTAGAGTCTTGGCTTCAATGAAATTATTGTTGAAATTAACCCTGACTTCAAAGAGGATTGTAACCCCTCTGAAAACAATTTAGTGGGACAGAATGGCACAAAATGTGGAAGAGCTCTCTGTTAATGTGTATAAGTACAGCACTTAAGAACTCAGCTGGAGAAATCCCTCTGCAAGAAGGTGCTGCAAACTGGCAAACTGCTTAGAGTTTTCCTCGGTTCCATGCTTTGTGCTTCTTGCACTGATCCTGTACAAGCTTTCTATTGTCTTCTCCGTGAAATAAACCCTGATAGGTAGCTCCTGGGGACTGGGAGACTTTCATTCAAAATAAAGGTTGCAGCGTGGGAGATATAAGCGGTCAGTTGAACAGATGAGACTGGAATTCACAGTGAGACTGCAGAAGTAAAAGATGTTCAAGCTAAACTTGAAAGAATTTGTTTTGTTAGTATGATCACTGATATCTTTTGGCCAAAGTATCACCAAATAAAATGTAATTTCAAAGAAAACCAGGCTGTCACACTGTGATTCCTGTATGCATTTCCTAGTCCAGAGGAGGAGGTACATGTTCCTGCTTTTTTACCAGAGGATAACTAAGTGATAACTCATAACAGAGCTTCCAGGTTCTCCAGTGCTTTGAATGGGGCAGGTGGCTTTTAACTCTGAAGAGAGATCTGCAGTCTGGCTCATACTTCAGGCTGTTCTAACTAGCATCATTTTCATCATGCCCTCATTTGGTCTGAATTAGCTGTACCTATAGGTGTTAATCTCTTGCAGATGCAGTCCTTTAAGGTTGCACTTTGAAAAAACAGGTATATGTCTGTTGACAGATGTTCAACAGTAAAACCACAGGTTCTGAGGTGCCAAAGCATGTTGTTTGTCTGGAAAAAAAGGAGCAGAGAAGACAGTGAGCTTGGGGAAGGTGGTTCATAGAAATCCTGCTATTGCTGAGAACTGCTTGGATTTTGCATCTATGGGACTCTAACCCAGACAATGGCTGGATTAATCACTCCTTATGATTAGTTGCTTTGTCTTTGAATAGAGGATTCTATTTATGGAATAGAATATAGAAATAGAATATAGAAAAGGAAAATTCCTTTGAATAGAGGAAGAGACGGTGAATGTGTACATTTACAAATGCATGCCTGAGCAGAGGATTTCTTTGGAGTCACCCACTTCAAATTAAGTAACAGTATGTCATCACTTACTTTAAAAAAATCATTAATCCTGTTCCAAATTCAAGGCATCAGGGGAGCAGGTTGATTTGTTAAAAGCCTGTGATCAAAAGTAAAGTGTTATATAGTGAAACAGTAGCAACAGAATACTATGCCACTTAACACAGAGCTTGTATGGGGTAGGTACTCCTGCCACAGCTCAAGTGTATCAGTGCAGGCAAAGATGTAACTGGAGATAATGTGATGTGTACTGGAACAGCATCTTGACATAGCACACCATTAGGGAAACTTTCTCTCAAACTGCCATCAATGGATCACCTTAGTATGCTTTCTGTAGGGTAGGAAATGGGGGAAAAATCAACGGGGTTTCTGTTTTGAAAAACCATATTTGCTTTTGCAGTGATCTTTATTAAGAATTGTTCTGTACACTCTTGGGAGTTGTCATCCAAAGTGGGGTTTTAACATCTCCCAGTGTGTATGGATATTACAGGTGAAGTCCTGATCACCTTGAACACAGGAGAAAGTTAATGCTGACTGGCGGTAGTGATGGCTTCAGTTTTGATTTGCCCTTCTATATAACAATAACACTGTGAAAAAAGCCTGAAAAGAGAGAAATTTATGTAGCAGTTCTGCAATAGAAAGACTTGTGAAGACCATTTAATTCTTTGTCAGTTATTTTTCTGTACTTCAGCATTCCTGATGATTTAGCCCTCGCTGTTTTTAAGTGTATGCTTATGGATCAGAAAAGAAATTAATGAGAAAGATTTTTAAAAAATGGATATTAGAAGGGAAAAAATAACAAAGCCAACACAGTAGGCAAAAAGCATGAGTTAAGTGCGGCTCTGAATGCTGTTTGTAACTCAGGGCTTACCTATAAACGGACTGACTTCTTACATTTGTTTTTTGAGAAATAACTGTTCACTTTATCATGCAGCAATTTGAAACACAGGCTTCGCAATCGTATTATCTGCTGTTTTCCAGTGGACCTTAAACCAACGTATCTAGTGCACCAACAGCTTGAAAGTGTAATCATCCACTTGTCTGCTTGCTCACAGTTAGATTGGGGTAGGAGTAAAATTCAAACAACTCCTTTTTCTTTTTCTTTTTTTCCCCCTTTTTCCCTTTATTTTTCCTTGGTTATTATTTTAGTAAGCAAAGGTGGATGTTGCAGCTTAGAACCGTAAAAGCTACACATCTTGATTTGCAGTCTCTGAACCAAGGTACTTCACAGTTCTGGCTTGAGTTTGTTTTTGCCATTTTTGGAAATTAGCTTGTTTTGTTATAAGAATGATTTAAGTCGCAAGTGTCATTAAAGTTCACCACAATCCAGACCAGCTATACAGGGAGAAGGTTCATTCCTTGGAAAGATCTTGTCAGCACTGAAAATTCTGCGCTTTGCATTTTTCCTCCTTTATTCTTCTGCCATTCATGTGCACATGGGCGTGTGGGAGGCTGATGGTTTTTCCAAACCAGACCTAATAAAATTGGATTTTTTTCTCCCTCCCCAGATAGGTGGCCAGCCTATTACAGACTTTTTTTTTTGAGCATTTATTAAATTGAATGGACTCAAGCCACAATTTAGCTTAGAGACCTTAGTGATCTGATAGAACAACAACGGCGTTTTGCTTTAGACTTTGCTAACAAAGGAAGGCAGAAGAATGTACTTGCTCATGTTATTGCAGTTTTCTGATAAGCGGGATTGTTTTCTCTTTAATCCTAACTCCATGGCAGAACTCCCCTTGGCTTTGGGCAGAGGACAAATGCACGTTAATGGAGTGAAGGGCAAACAGTCAGAATAATGCTTCTAATTGTCGAGTACAAAATACATATGAGTTTCCAAGACAACATCACCCCCATTAAAAATAAAATACCTTGCTGTTTTTCAGCTCACATTTTCCCCCAAGCCCTTTCTAGCCGATATCTTTCTAAGTGTCTACAGTTGGGCTGATTGATAGCCGTTAGTCAAATCCAGCAACTGCATCAGCCTGTGGTTGGTGATGAGTGGTGAGTGAGTACCAGGCCATTCACTTGTGGTTTTCCTCCTAGCTTCCAGCTGTGCCAGGCTTTCAGTCAGAGGAATAGATCTGTTGGTAAGGGAAACCGTTGGTAAACCATAGAAACCAAAAACTGTCTCACTACCCATGACAAAAAACAGAAGGGAACCTTGAAGTCGGGGCAAGAAGACCTGCAGCAGCTGTGCTGGCTGACCAAGGGTAACCTGACCGTTAGCTCAGGTGGGGGCCAGGCTACAGCCAGGAGCAGGTGCTGCAGGCCCAAGCCCTGCCCTACTGGAAAGCTTCTGCAGCTTCTGCACATACAGGTGGCACAGCACTCCTCTGACATCCTCCTGAATGTGGCATCCTTAAGAAAAAGCTCTCGTTCCTTAGAGGGCTGATATTCTGGTCTGCGACAATCCAAGTTAGACTGACCAGAGGTCAGAGGAAAAGGCCTCGTGGCTAGGAAAAAGACCACAACATGTCAGCCACCATGTAGATGTTTTAAAGTCCTTGGTGTTACCATCATGGCATTTGTAATGGGATTTTTAATGTAGTTTTTATATGGAAAATGCAGTTTGCATTTGGAAGTAAGGCTGGTGGCAGGATCGCCTGGCTGCCCCCCAAGCAGTGCTGTGCCAGGCACAGCTGCCCACCAGTGCCAAGGTGCAGCACCTCACACACACTGGGGTATCTCAAAGATGAGGTCATTCCTAGGATAAGGCAGAGCAGCCCACAGGTGACATCCAGATGACATCCCCAGCTGCAGGTGGCTGCAGCCATGGAAGAGAGGCACAGAGCAGCATCCGAGTGCTCCTTCCTCTTGGCCCCAGGGAGGGACAACCAGTTGTGTGCAGCTCAAAGACTTTGCTTTTGAAAGGGTCTCCTGGCTCTTTCACGCAGCTTTCCTCTCCAGGAACTTGGCTGCAAGAGGCTTTGCTTTTTGCCTAGAATTTGGCTGGGGGAAGCTCTGTGTACTTTTGTTTGTCTCATAATAGAATTAAATATTGTTTTTATTTACTTTTCTCTTTCATAAGAAAATGGCTACAGAAAGGTATTTCAAGTCCAAGTGGGTGTACAGGAGACTTTCCTGAACACTGGTGTGTGCTGGAGAAGGGGAGAGAAGGTTAGATGTTAAGTGCGGCTCACACTGCTAAGTTCCCAAGTGTGGACTTGTTCCAAATTGAATGTCCAGTCAGAAATTTTGATCTGAGCAGATTTATTCAATTTGCTCTATTTGACTATCCAGAAAAGAGCACAAAACACAACAGCTTTATGAAACTTTGTACTATTTTTGTACCAAGTGATAATAGGCTGTGAGAGGAGAGCTCTAAATGTCAAAAGAAAGCAAGAGGAAGCGCGATATTTAGATTTCTGGAAATCCATTTTTCCAAGGGAATGGCAACCATGGAAGTGCTTACTTGCATCATGGGGGACAGACCATGCACAGGACTTACTTGCAGTGGGTCTGAGTCTGCAGGCTGCAGTTGAGAATGGCAGAGACCTACACAGAGCCCTGATCTGGGGAGGGAGGTGGACGCAGGCTCTGCAGCACATCCTGGGGCAGCACACATGGCATCCACAGGCGGCCAGAGCCATCTCCACTATTAGTTGTCAAGGCTGTGTTGTTTGCTGGGCACTGAAAAACAGAGAAGGGGCATAGCAGGATACAGCTCATACTAGTTCCTGTCTTGTCTTCTTTTGAAGCCACAGTTCTCCTTGTGATATGAGTATGTTGTTTCCTTGCTTCTTTTTGTCTGCATGGCACTTGCAGCAGTGCCATCATGTTTGCCTGTGTAATCTGCTCAACCTGCTCGTACACCGGCCATGTATAAATGAGTCCATGAAAGATTCAGCCACCATGGTACACTGATTGCTAGAGAAAGAGGCAGGATTCATCAAGTCAAGAGCTCTTAGTGTCAAGATCTGGCATGCTTGGTTGTCCCTTAGTGCTGGCTGCATGCTGCAATTCCTTTTATAGATGTCCGGAATGCATATTGTCCAGAAGCAACTCTAAGAGAATCTCTGATGCTTTATTTCTTCTTCTGCTCAAACATTCTCCACAGCTTCTTTTGCAGCTTATACAGGTTTAACAATAACAAGTGCTTTTGGAAAACAGATATTTGTCAAACGGGAGTTTCATCCAAGGGATTACTTCATTTCCACCGATTTATTCTACTGGGCTAGAATAAATTGGCACAAAGATTCAGTTACTATTGATTCTGACCGAGTCCAAATGAGTTACCCAAAGATAAATGACTTAGTCAGCTATATCATACAGAATTTGCCAACTATCGCAAATTATCAGATCATTTTTATTAGATTATGTCCGTGAAGCAGGTTTTGTTATTATGTCAGTACAGCACACGAAACAATCTATACAACAGAATGATTTTTAAAGTGCTCATTATGTCCAAATAATAGGACTGCAAGCGTTCAGTATCTAAAGTAGTACACATAGCATGAGATTTCTCAGTAATGGTGCTATCTGTAGCTGTTAAACTAAGCCTAATTAGCAGTGAAGAATCATATTTAGCTGCTATGAGAATGAAGACACTCTAGATTGCATCAGACCATTAGCAATGGTAGAGTGTATGTACAAAGTCCAAAGAGAAAAGCAGGCATTCTTGCTTCCTATCTGTTTTGGCTCCAGATCTTTCAAGAGTTTGATGATGAGGATTTTTGGCTGGAAAGAGAAAGTGCAGTTTAAAGAGGCCCCAGATAACTTGGTAATCTTTCTATTCCTGGTAAACTCTCAGCCACATCTGTATAGGAAGCATGGCTTACCATGGAAGGAAGCTTTGGCTTGGTTATATGCATATGCACATATGCAGAAAAGGATTCTGGTTTTTGAATCTTGAGCAAATCTGAGGTTCTTCAGATAGAGAGTTAAAATTCTTCTCCAGGCTTCCATCACCTTTTTTTTTCAGTGTTTTCAGCAATTCCCAATATTTTTATAATAAATTACTTTTTAGAAATGGATTGTGGGGAACTAGTAGAGAACATAAAAGTGCTGAATAACCTGGGAAGCTTTGAAACAAACAGTGTAATGCTTTAGTGTAAATGCTACAGCTGCAGTGGGGAGGGTGGCATCTAAGCAGTGTCATCCCTGGGTAGAACATTTGTGCTTTTTCTCTTTTATGAAATAAATTAGTTTTCTCCAACTAGGTTTGGATTCAAGTGGGAAAGAAAGATTGTATGAAATGACCAATAGATGAACAGCATAAGCAACAGCAGAGTTCTCCATAGGTGACCCTGGATTACCATGCACTCTCACGAGCCAGTGAATGTAGATCTCTTAGTTTCTCCAGCATGAGTAATGGAGTTAACAGTACACTATAAAGTATTATTTTGGACAAAATTATATTTAGTTTAATTGGCACTGAGAATCATATCAGTTTTCCTTGCATGGTTGCTATACATACTTACTAACTTTAATGGTTATCTCAAGTTTTTCAGCAGGTGTTTATTAATTCACTGTAAGCCAGAACAGCTGCTAAAAATTAAAGTATTTCTTTCACACCATCCTTTTAATCCACTTTCATGTCTTTTGACTCTCAGTCTTTGGAGCTGGAGAACAAATTTGAAGTTGAAATTTCACCTCTGCTCATGTTGGTAGTGTACTGCTCGGGGCTAGAAGTGTTTTCCCTCACTTCCTGGCCTGAAGGGTTGTAATCCCCTTTCAGAGATTCTTTTCTGGCCGAGTGTTTTATTACACCTGAAGGTGATGAGAGATGTGGGGGGGAGGGTTGGGGAGGGAGTCCTTCTGATGTTTCAGGATTATCTGAAAAATTAGAAAGGCTTAGTGCAACAGGTGCCATTAACACCTAATATGGGGGCAACAAAAGTGATTGTAGATCAAAACATGTACTGGGTGCCACACAGGAGCAGCTCCAGCCCAGTTGGAGAAAAAAGCCCAAGGGATCACTCTCTGAGCTTGTCGTGCTTTCCCAGGGAAAAAGTCTTTTATTCTTTGATGTTATTCAGTATTGAGAATTTCGCGTTCTCAAGTTATGTCAAGCATTGATGTTTCCCTTCAAAAATGGATATAGGATATCTAATGGATCACAATGCTTAAGCCTCAGAGAGTGCCAATGCACAGCCTTTGTTACCTCACTACATCACCTCTGCCACTGTGCTGCTACAAGTGTCAGCAAGAATTTTGTCTTTCAGACTTTTTCCTGCTGCTTATAGTTGGATATTTGCTTTTCCAGCTTACACTTCCCAGCTTGAGAATTAAAAAAAAAAAAAAAAAAGTCAAGTAGATGTACATTCTTTGTGTAACTCATAGTCATGGGACTAAAGCATTGCTTCTGCCAGTGTCCTTTTTCATCACTTTATATAACATATTTAGAAGCATAATTTCTTTTATCTAAAGGCCTATGAAACTCTTTTTATAGCTTTATTGAGAAAGAAGTAAAGCCCTGACAAGGCTGGGAAGACGTACTTGGATGTTAATGGGCTGAGTATCTTTGGGCAGACTGAATGAACCAGCACATGTGATATAGCTGCCCCTCTTGCATCACCTTCCTTCTCCTGAGTAAAAAAGACTCAAGGGTAGGTAGGAGTTAGTCTCCCTTATGGAACAGTTACTTGTGGAAAGAAGTTCAGCTGATACAGGAATGACAACAATGATAGATATGTGGTCACAAAGAGTTTATTGCATAAGAAATTGACCTAATGGTGCAAAATCGTTCAGTTTAAAGGTTTACTGGGAAAGTAATCTGAAAATATTTTCAGATTGTGTAACAGGAATTGTATTTTAATTAGGGCCTCAGACTTTAAAATCTATTACATAACCCCTCGATTAAAACTAATTCCAGTGTTAGAGGCAGTCAGCAAAGTCCATTTTAAAAGATACTTTTAGATTAGTAAATGCAGAAAATGCCAACAGCCAAACTTTCCAGAATCATCTGAACATTGACTGAAACTCGTGAAACTATACAAGATTAATATCTCTGGCAATTCTGATTTGATTAGATTTTCACAATGAAATTTCATACAGGATAAAGAAATTCATGTAGAATTTCATGTAGAACACTGTTGGTTTTTTTTTCATTGGTATAATTGATGGAGACCAGGAACAGACTTAAACTTACTGCTTGCCTTGGGGGTAGGTCCTTGGCTGCAAAATAGACGTTTTAAAAATACTTCTTTAAAATACAGCATTAAAGAGCACCATGACACTCTGACTAAATTGTGCCACTTTGGAATGCTGTCTGCTGGATTTTTAAGTGAGGAGTGAATTATGGACTCAATGAAAGAGGTGGTGGAAAATCACTCTGGCCTGCTCTGGAAGGAGGATTGAGATCTCCTCAAGGAAAATATGGGCAAATTTGTTCACAGGCACAGACCTGTGGAAATGAGTATTGCCCAGAGCTCTGCACGCACACATTGCTATTGCGTAGCATTCTGCTTAGCAGTTGGCACCATTGCTTATGTGAGAAGAGAGTACAGAACACTAAATGTGTACAGGAAAAGCATGATTGAACTGTGTTTGTCATACCAGTAGATCTTTCTGGATGCTATAAAAATACAGTAGCCTGCTGTTTAGTTATACGATTAAACCTAAAACAGCTGATCGAAAAGACAGAGGTAATTTAACTCCAAACAGTGGTGGGGTGTGTGTTTAACACACAAATGGTTAAATCATGCTGCTGGTAGAACTGCCAGAATAAACAAGAGGAATGCTCCTTTCTGCACTCGATGCAGAGGCCATGCATTTATTCCTTTCCCTTACTCCGAGGTCAGTTGCATATGGATCTCTGGAACTTACTTCATTAGTTGGGAGAGTTCAAAATGCCGCCGTTATATCATGCTCACTGAGCTGAGATAACAGCCCTATAAACACTGGTGGAATGAACCTACAAATCTTCAAGAGAAGCAAAATGTCCACAGATAAAAGCATTGTGACGTGTGTGCTTAGGGAATAAGTGAAGGACGTTTCACCTACCAAGGCTTTTCCATTAAAAAAATAAAGTATTATCTGATGAACTTCGACGCGGTTCTGCTCAGGAATAGATGAAATCTGCCCATGTTAGAGCATATCATGGTTGAAGATAATATCTGCACTCACCTTGCTTTTTGGGTATTTTTTAATCAGGAATGTTATATCCTTCTGTTGAAATACTTATATTTTTTCCTTGTAAGATGCTGTGAAACCAAAGCATACTTAGCCTGATCCTGCAGTCACTGATGTCTGTGGTGAAACTCCCATTTCGTGCAGTGGCTGGGGACAAGGCCCTCCATTCTGCTCCAAGGCCAACTGGGACCTTGTAACACAATGCTTACACTGAAAGTTACAGCAGATGTTAAGCTTCCTTTGCCCAGTTCCTAATGAAGCTTTGAAAATAATTATATTTTATTTTAAGATCTTGTTCCTTTCTCTTCATTGTATTTTAATCAACAACTGAGCATATACAGTAGACTGTCATAAAGCTGTACGCACAGTCTCTGCTTGGTTTCCCTATTACTAATGTCTCCCTTTCAGTTATACATTCAGAGGGAACATGTGTCCATCTGTAAATTTCTTGTGACTGAAGTTCTTTACAGTTCTGGTTCTTACCATGTGCCAGCCTGTAAAAATGCTCCCAGAGCCCAGCTCATCCATGTAATGCAACCATTGCAGCAAAGCAGTGCAAACTTTTCATAATGAAAATCCTCACCAGGGAATGTTGATCTTATTAGCGACCTTAACCCCAAAGTGAATTGCCAGAATGACTACAAATCTTTTTAGAGTGCTGTCCAGAGAATCACTCCAAATATTTTCCTCTTTTACCTTTCTGCTTCCTTTTGGACACCACCTTTGGCTTGCACCTTTAGACCTGTATGAGAGCAGAGTCCTGCAGGTTCCCTGGGATGAGTTTTTCCCTTGCTGGCTGACAGGCAGCTCAGAAAGCACTTTGCTTTCTCCATTTCTTAGGAAATAGGCTGCATGTGCATTTGAGGGTGAGATATTATCTTTATTTTTAGTATTCATTGGCTTCATTTTAAATAACAATAGGGTACAAATTCAACACACCACAGCACTGGAAGATTGCAGCAGTTTTCCAGAAGCTACCTGTTTTCCTTTATATGTCACTGCCTATGGAGTAACACTCAAAAAGTTCATGAGAAACTTCAGAAAAAACAGATTACTGTTATTTTTATGCACTAAATCTGTTTCTGATAGTAGTTTAATATGATTCAACCCCAATGGTGGTACTGTCCTACTTGGAGAACAATAGAGTTTGAGTAAAAAATTTTGGCAAATAAAATGAAAAATTGAAGATCTCTGACCCATTTTCTGTCAGATTCTAGCTGAACAGTTTTTCTTCAATCCTAATCTGTATCCACATCACCTTTCTTATATGAAAAAGAAGATGTGTTCATGCTACACATGAAGTAACTGAGGCAAGTCACTTGTGACTGGAAGCGGGTAGCTGTCCAGAGCAGGCAGTGTTGTCCACTGTGACCTTTTATACTGCACCATATTCCTGCTACCTCTCAGAATGGTCAAGGGCCTTCATCTTTAAAGACTGATATATGTATTCTCCTTGTATCTTGCTTTAGTCTCACTGTTCATGCCTGCAGTATAGACTTGTCCAGAAGATCTACCAAAGAGAACCAGTGGTGGGAAGGAGAGTGAATCAGCTCGGAAATAATCCCTCTTAAATAAAGGTTTCCACAGGACAGTCCAGATCATGTTATTTCTAGTCATCTCATCATTCTAGTTTGAGGTCTTGTTTATAATTCTAAAAATGAAAATATTTTCATCATAACAAGTAACCAAGAATCTGAAAAAAATATTTGCCAGCTATTCACATTTTGTAACATGAAAAAAAAAAAAAAAAGAAAGAAAAAAAAACAACAACAACATCATTTAAATATATCTCTGAGTCACAGACTATGTAGCTTGGCAGGTTTCCCATGGCACGATGCAGGATTCCTTGGCAAATGTTTCTCGGCTTTAGCTTTTTTAGTTTCTTCCCCGTCACCTTGCTGCTCAAGGCATGCGAGCTCCTAAACTTAACTACTGCAACCTCACTGACTTCTAAAATTCCCCGTACCGCTTTCATGAGCTGCTGCTGTGATCTTTCCCTTTGTATTTTTCTTTACACTGTGAGTTTTCTGTTACCAGGTTCCTCGTCTTGTCTCTCTGATGCCTTCACGCACCAGCAACCTGTTCTGAAATTACTGCTCTTTCTCCCATCTCTTCTGCTTGCTACCTTTTCAATCAGACCAGCTAAGCATTACTTGCCCAAAGAGCATTATGCTCATTTAATTTTAGAGAGTTCTTTAATGATTTCAGTGAGTTTATCTGGGTTGCCAGTATACAGACTTTTCACCAAGAATATTGAGCATGTTCAAGCAAGAGATGATGCTTACTGCTTTCTGTGGTAACAAGGAAGGTGATTGGATTCCCCACTTCTAAACTGTGCAAATGGAGAAGCAGATGGTGTCCAGATAGATAGCTACTTTGGAAGTTACTTCTTACATTTCCAGTTCTGTGTCCAGCCGTAGAGGCAATTGTATTGGCAATACTAGAATTGTCTTATTGGATCCGTTATATTTTGGTTATAAAGAGAGTTTCCTGATTGTTCTTCTTCACTCTTCAGCGCCATTTTTCTTTACGTGAGCTTTCCTCCATGTACCCATTTTACCTGTAGTTTAATCACTCATTGTAAAAAATTGGAAAACATCTTCCCATCTGGATGTCACTAATTGGTTCAAATTATCAGCCAAGAAACTTGAAGAAGTGTTTTCCTGTGCCTCAGTGCATGCAGTTTTATAGTTACCTTTTTTTTCCCTTGTCTGCACTGCAGTATGTGTTAGAGCAGTGCTTATCAATACCTTTAATTTCAGTCTTTATGAAAACACTGACTTTCTTACAACGAGTTACAGACAGCCTTTGCTTTGTGGACCACGGGCTGAAAATAAAGTCTAGAAGTAATGTGGTCAGTGTACAGTTAAACCTCATTTATCTAGAGGGTGTCACTGCATTGTCATTGTATACAATACTTTTAGAATTGCTTTGGCATGTTAGCAGAGTTGCACCAGGGAGAATTTTTTCATAGAGTCTTGCTCAGGAAATGTTTATATCTCAGTTTTTACTGAGTAGCATAGACGTGAAACACACTGTCTATAAAATATTAAGTGCTCAACCTTTTCAGTTCAACCCATATTCAGTTCAGACACAGGATATTCAGTGAAGGTGAAAAACAGTATGAAACAACAACATGAAATGAGAAAAGAACATAAAGTTGGTGAATGGTAAAATCTTACTTGTTTGGCTACATATGAGCGAACCTGTCCTGGCACTGGGCACCTGTGAAAAGAGCTTGGCTCTGTCCTCATTGCACCCTTCTTTCAGAATTTTTTAAATTATTTAAATACAGAATTATTTAAATACATTGATGAGTTTATTCCTGAGTCTTCTCCACAATGAACAGTCCCGGCTCTCTTCAGCCCTTCGTTATAGTGGAGATGTTCCAGTCCTTTTGTGGCCCTTCACTGTGCCCTCTCCAGTATGTCCCTGTCTCCCTGGTACTGAGGAGCCCAGCACTCCAGCACCTCAGCAGTGTTGGATTACCATAAAAAAAGTAGATTTATTAACTGAAAAGAGTCACAGTGCAGACTCTAGCTAATATCCACATAACTGAGTAGATGCATGGCCTTCCTTTACCTCAGGATCTTGTTCCGTGATAGCTCTAGTTTTCAGAGGTACATTTTTATTTATAATATGGTGTCTCCAACTCATCTTCAGATCTGTAGGCTATGGGCATTCTGGTGCCACCTTACAAATAAAGATTTTTGTCCTCCATTCAGTGGGTTCTTTTCAAGGAGCACTAATAAACGTTTAGCTCCGAGACTTAGAGAAGGAATGGTGAAAGAGGACAGAGACCTGTAGATTTCTTGTAAGATCTCCCTCCTCTCTTATCCCCAAACCAAAACAAAACAAAAACAGCAAAAAACAACAGCAAAACACAGCAGCAACCAACAAAAATAGGAAAATATGGCAGCGTGGCAACATTTGAGATTTCTTGAACTAATAGAGAAACTAAATTAGTCTTTTGGTGCATTGTATTTCTTTCCGTCCTATCTTCTTCCTTGTTTAAGTGTGTGGTTTGTAACAGCAGTGGTGTTGGGGCCCTCAGAGCATGGATTTTGTGGTAAGCAAAGTCAGGGAAGGTTAAGAGGAACACACAGAAGGGAAGAGTATCTCTTTCCCCACTGGAATATCCCTCTTTCCTGAGGTACACGTACACACAGATTTTACACACTGCTCTTTAAGGTCAGAGGACAGACACATCTTCTGTCACAGGAGACAGATCCAGCTCCACGCCTTTCTCAGGGGAAAAAGAAGAAGGAATTTTACAAAATCAAACCTTCACTTTAAGTACTCTCACGTAGATTATCATCACAGATGGGAGGATATATCCCCAAGTAAGGACTTCTGGATTCAGCTTGCATAAATAGACCTCAGGGAGTGAGTGGGTGAGTGAGTCAAGGGAAAGATACAAAGAACAAAGGTGAGATTTTACATTTTTGTGGCTGCTGGGCGTGCTTCCAGTTCACTGGTACTGGGAGAGCTACCATCCACCTTTAAGGATAGCATTAAAGAATACTGACTTGAGATGAACATTCCCATCCAAGGCGTACTGGACTTGCGGTGCTGGCAAGTCATTACTAAAGAATAATTAGTGCCAAAATGTGAGAAGAGATCTTCATGTAACTGCTGATTAAGTGTCTCTACTTCCCCAATCATCCATCCAATATTCCAATTGAACTGCCAGCCAAAATTCATGAGGCAAGTTTCATTACGTTAGTGGTGCCTAGCCGAGAGTTGGCATTCTGCTGTAGTCATGATGGTGGGATGGATAGGAGTCTGTAAGACGAATTCATAATGCTTCATTATGATGAAATATCAAAGTATGTTGGAAGGTCACCTTGTGTTGTATAATTATATATTCAAAAGAGTTTAAATTCTTTCCTCAGCCCTCAGTGAATCTGAGACAACAGCAGCGATGGGAAAAACCTCTCTTAAAAATCCCAAGAATCATACTTGTTTTGGCATGACACTGCCTAAGGTGATTTGCGAACAAGGCTGACTTTGCCAAGCTTTCACATTAACACACGGTTCAACGTACGTTTTGCAACATTAAATCTACTTTCCATTTGCATGGATAGAATTGCCTGATTGTATACATTTTGTTAGTTTAAAGGGCTCCAATATTCTAATAGTGGAGCCAAAATGAATTTCTCAAAGTGATGGAGGCTGTATGTTAATTACTTTAACAAGTCATTCAAAACAGTGTCTAAAGTTGTTGCTTTGTCTGACTTTGGAAGGTATCAGTGTATCTGCTATTGTAGCTACTGACCATCCTGAAAATCAGGCTCAAAACTGACATCAGAAGATGCTCATATCTATGTGAAGTTGTTTCATCATTTGGGTTTTTTTGTACAAGCCAGTGTTGCTGGGTACCTTAAAGCTTATCAAACACAGAAATCTGTAGGTATGAGTTGAAGTGGTCTTGTCAAAGAGACAGCAGTTAACAAGTAGCATGCACGCCTAAGAAGTAGTGCATACCATTATTTATCACCTCTTCAGAGTTTAAATTAAAAAGCCCTTTATGGACAAGTACCAGACATTTCAGCCCATCAGTTTAAATCTGATGTCATATAGTTTCAAATTGAGCTTGATTAAATTGTTTGCTGTGTGTCTGCCTGAAGCAGCTTGCAATGTGAGCTGATAGGACGTGACTTGGGTGGCAGCAACCATAGAAGCAAAAGGCACATTTAGCTCATCAAAGAGGATCGGCACATCCTCCAGTTATTGCTTTGCTTTTTTTCCTAGTGGCACAAGATTTCTGTAGAGCTTATTATGACTGAGACCTGACATCATCCTCTGGGCCTACCTTGGCGTAGATAAGTGTGACAGAGCGCTGGGACAGGCTGTCCAGAGAGCTTGTGGTGTCTCCTTCTCTGGAGGTATTTGAGACCCACCTGGACACCTTCCTGTGCAACCTACCGTAGGGAACCTGCTTTAGCAGGGGATGGGGCTGGATGATCTCCAGGGGTCCCTTCTATCCCCTAGGATTCTGTGAATCTCTTGGGGATTTAGACACAGAGCTGGGCTGTTCATCACAACTTGCTGTTCTGTAGACCAAGAGGGCAGTACTGTCACACAGAGTAAAAATATGTTAAATTGCACTTTGAGAGGACAAACTGTGTACCACTCTCTGAAAGTAATTTTTGACACTGTTATTTTCTGAAAGCTTTGGAGATTCCACCTATTAATTTGTTTCTTTCCTGAATGTATTTATGCAGCGGAAGTATTCCTCTCCTTCAAGGTAAATTCTGTATCACTTCACACCCCATTCTTTACAGACCTTCATAAATCCATTGTCATTTATTTGATCCTTTAAACTTGGTGGAAGTGTGTTTCCAATATACAACATAAAAAGAATTTAATTTTGAATTTATACCAGAATAATTAATCTCCAGTTGTATTATACTTTAATGAATGCATGTTATTTCACTCTGTTTTTGTCTCTTTAAACAGCTCATTATGTTTTGTTTTATTTTGCATATATTTAGGGTAATGTTAGCACAGAGAAAGGTTATTCATGTTGAAGGATGCAGTTAAATTCTAAAAAGTAGCATATTCAATAAAATTTCTCATCTGTCCTGGTTTTTATCAACGTTAATAGTAGAGTATTCTCAAAGACTGGATAAAATATGAAGGCAAAAAGAAGTGAGATCACAGAAAATAACGAGCTTTCACCCTACACTGGCAGCTGACAAATAAAAGTTCACATTAATTAAAGGAATAAATATCTCTTTATTCTTTCAGACCACTCTTCCGTGGAAATTCAGATGTTGATCAGCTAGGAAAAATCTTTGAGTAAGTAATAACCAGTTGCATTATGTCAATATATGTTTAATACTGAAACACTGTGAGGTTTCTTTGCTGTGTTTTTAATGCAGTAATGCGTCTAGAACTGAGTGTTCCTAGAGCCTGTTTCCTACTGCTGCTCTACACAACGTGATATTTCCATGCATTCTGTGTCAGTGTGGGAGGAGGAAGCAACGCGGAATAGAGTTCTGCAGAACTAGCAGCCATCATCAGGAAGTTATGAGAGGCTTCTGTCTGGGGCTTTTTAAATCTCTTAAACATACTGTGCACGTTCTATTAGTGAGTTTTCCTAAGCAGTCAGTTTCAAGAGATTCTCTTTGCTCAAATGCAAATGCATTTTTTGTTGCAATAAATGCAGCTTTTTTTTTCAGTATTTCTTTGTGTATTTCAGAAAATAACATTAGAATCCTTTAAAATTCCAATTAAATTAAAAAGTCGAGGATGCTTACAAACAGCTTCTTTATGGGAAAGCCTTCTGTATGTGAGAAAATAGTTTAGCTTTTAAAAAACACTGTATAACAAGTAATAGTCCAGATAGCTATGAGAACAGAAGGAACAGCAGCACATAATGTGGATTTGGTTGGAGACTGATCAATAGGCTTTCCTTTAAAACCTTTTTTCAACTCAGAGAGTTTGCGTTTTTCTTCTTCAGATGTATAGAATATGTTGGGGAGGTGAAGAGACTCTCAAGTCTCTGCGGTAGATTAACTCTTTTCCAAAATATGTTCTTATTAGAAGCAGAAACAACTAAACAATAAACTGTCAAATGACTGATATTCCCAATGTGTTAATCAAGTAGGAATACATATATATATACACATATATACATTTTTTCTTACAAAAGCTCTTCAGGGCAAGGAGTGTTTCTGAATTTGTAAGAACCGTGTAGTTTGAAGATTCATGCACACGTCACTTCATTAGGAAATCAGACAGACTTAGGGCTCATCTCATGCTGCTGAATGAATGCCTGTTCGCCTCCGCACCGCCCTGATCCTTTTTCCTGTGGAGAGACTGTGAGGATCTGCTGATCTTCATGAAGGAAGAAACAAATAGGCAAAGTGAGAGAGAGTGAAAGAGAAAACGTCGAAACACTGTTCAATTAAAGATACTCCAAACAGAAGATAGTAACTTTTTTTGTAGGAAAGAAGAGCATAATTAGAATAAATAATGCATTTTTCCACTTAGCCACAGTCCCAGTTCTCAGATCGTAACAGATCTGTTTCTGAGCGTTTTCATTACTTAGTATGAGGTTCCTAAATTGCAGGTCTTGATTTCACACAGTTGACTTCCTTTTCCTGCATACCATACCAGTGTATGTGACTCACTTGCGTGGTTGATTTGTCATGCGCTGAATAGCTCTTCCTGCATAATCCAGAAAAATCAGTCCTTCAAGTTTACATTTTCCTCTGCCAAAACTACACATTCAGTCCTGCAATATTCTGCTGTATTAAATGAAGATAGTTTTGATACATGGAATTTATTTTGGGGGGGGGAAGGGGGGGGGAGGAAGGGGGAGAAGCCATAGCTGTGATTTTTTAAGGATTTTGATTTGATTTACTAATGATATTTAAGAGGAAAAACCTAAATTAATTGGGATAGGATTAAATACATAGCTGGTAGCAGCAACCTCCAACAGGATCTTTCCATCCCTAGGGGGCGAGATTACCTGTGTGGAAAAGAATTCATCAAGAAAAGAAAATTCAGGGCTAATTTTAGAAGAAATTCCTTACTTTACATTTACTTAAAGTTTGCTTTTGCTTGTTTTGTTCATTTCTCCTTAAATAGTTCAGAAGTCACTTGTTTGGGCTGGGGGGGGGGGAGGGGTTATGCTAAATAGTGTTTATTTTGTGTTTTCACAGCTGGACAACCCTATAGGGTTAGGTATAGCTCTTCTTGTAGGAGGATTGTTTCTTTCTACGGTAGTGAGTCATTCTTCAGACAAATTTGGACAGAAAGTAGTTTCAGGATTTTCATGCATACTGGACTGATGTGTTCTTCCATGTAATCGGGCTGTGCTCTGCCTTTGCTTTACATGTGCGTTCTGACCTGCGTCAGGTAAAATTCCAGTGCACGTGAGGGTAAATCCTTAGGAGATGGCCCCAAACAATGTCCTGCTTTTCCAGGAGATTGTCTGCACGTGGGATGTCCTCACAGATTTCAGAGTAAATGCTGCAGTGGTGTGAGCAGACTTGTCTCTCACTGTGATCAACGAGAGCAGAAAGTACTCAGCATTTCTCAAGACCAGGCCTGAACCTTTGGCAGGAGGTGAAACTCATCCAAGATACACCCAGACTTAGTCACTGAAATGGTAACGCTACCAGACCAGAGTGAGGGCATCTACTTAGACATTCATTACTAAGAGTTCTGAATATTGCAGGAGTGTGGAACTAAAAATATCTTTCTACTCTTTGCCTTGTCCACCCTACCTGCCTGACTGGCTGCCTCCTGGTTTCTTTTCGTTTGCCTTGCCTGGGCCTGTGCTAATCCTGCCCTCTTCATGCTCTCTCATACAAAAAATAAAAAGCCTGGAACTGGCCAAACACAATAGAATGACAGGCTAAATTTCAGTGTTATTTAAAATACTTAACTTCTCCATCCTCCTATGGTGCTGTTTGTGTTACATTTAATGCAGGTTCAGATCGTCAAACAGCTAATCACACAGCTATAACCAGTGTGGCCCAGCGTGCTGCCCCATACCCCTGACATACCTGTGGTGATACAAAAAGCATTAATTTTTCATACAGATTTAATTCATCTTTTCCCAAGAGCTCTTCTGTTTTCTGATACAGTAGAATTTAAAGTACCCTGAGGCATTAATTACTTTGACCTTCTAGTCACACTTTTGTTTTGCGGATGTGTTAATTTTAGCTGAGCCAAAATATAATCTAAAATCGACGTAGATAGAGCTGGACTAATTCCACTCAGTTCAGGTAACCTATGACTTACATCAAAATGTTGGCCCTTGGCCTCACCCAGTCTTATTACCAACCTCAGCAAGAAGAAAGGTCAATGCTGCTCCCTAGTGGCACTGGGCTTCCTGCAGACCCAAGTATTTAGTGAAGTTTTTCCTTGTTCCTTATCCTCTTACTGTCAGCATTTCAGTTAAAAATCTCAACTTTACAGGCTGCATAATCTGGGTTTCCCTAAAAACTAACATGAGATGTCAGGTCTTTTCAGGAATTTCCATCAGAAACTGATGTTTCTGATCAAACATTAACGTCAGATAAAATATGAAATATATGAGACATGACCCAGTATTGGATGTTTACCTACTATTCCATTTATTTGGGTTTTGTAACCTTAGCACAGCTATTTACTGAGCTTAAATTTCTTCTAGAATTTAAAGTAACAAGGTAAGAAATGATTAAAAGAAATTCAAATATTCTCTTGAAAGGTAAAGAAGAAATAAAATACAATGGGAAGTAGAACACAAAGATCCTCAAGTCCTGTGCCCCTTCTGAACGGAGACTTTGAAACCTGTATTGTGAAGCAAATAAATTGTTTAACTTTAGTCAACAATTACTGCACATAGCTTTGAAGCATTATGAAACATCCCTTTTATTGCCTTACCCTCATCTTGACCCACACTCTTCTCTCAGCCTCTATTCTTGTGAATAAAGGTCCTTGCATGCAATTCCCCTTTGAAACTTAATGCTTTTAATCATCCTGGAGTGACATATGTTGCACCATCCAGTGAAGAGCTGAGCAAATTTCTTCCAAAGCACTCAGCACTTTTTCAACAAAAAAGACTCATAAAACTGAGACCTAGGCCAGAAAACCGTGCTGGCCACAGAATGATTTCTGCCAAGCACACTGAAGGCCTACACTCATCACCCTCTATTCACAGCGATCAGTGCGTTACTGCCCAGCTAATCTCATTTAAACCGAAAGACTTAATCATAAAGTAAATTGTCACTCGGTGCATTAAATACAAAATGGAGACTGCGTAAATGTCCAGAGCTAACATTATGTTACGTTTCACAGTGTAATTGGACTCCCAGAAGAAGACGACTGGCCTAACGATGTCGCCCTTCCAAGAAATGCTTTTGCTTCCAGACCCGCACAACCCGTTGAAAAATTCGTACCAGATATTGATGAAATGGGCAAAGATTTGCTTCTTGTGAGTTTCCATCTGTTTTGTCCAAACTGCATGACTGATAGCTGCATGCCGAGAAATGTTTCTGTTTCCATTTAATGAAGTTACTCATAAAGCCGAAATGCAAGTAGACAAATTCATGTGTATCTGTGAAACATCAGCACAAAGGCACCATCTCTGGCTCAAGAGGTGTCAGAGGTGAGAACAGATAAAGGCTAGGAAACTGCCACAGAAGGAGCTGTCTGACAGACCTTCTGCCTTGATCCTCTTTATGAAGTGCTGTTGTGGGACTGATTAGAAGCCATTCTTCTAGTATCAGTCTGGTACAAGTACAGAAAATTATCTGCAGCTTCTCACAGTACAGTGCAAAGCAGGAAATGAGCTGTACAGGCAGGTTACATCAGAGTCAGAGTACTGAAAAGTTGATATTTGGGATTTGCCATTTAATCATTGCCTCTTACAACTGGCAGGACTGAACAGAAACAAATAAGTTGTGCTTGTAAAACTAGTAGCATGTAAGTCAAATTATTTCCAATATAGATCTGTTAGAAACCTTGACTCTAAAGTTCAGTCTTTGAATTGAATATTGAGAATGACTTGGCATTCTGCTGCTGTTGTTGACATCTAGCTAAATTTCTTCTCTGAAAGCCTCTGAAAGATCTCAGTTTGTATGGGCTCTTTAAAGAAGGCTCATTGCAAATCTTGAAAGATTTGCTGCATCACTTTAGCTGCTCCAACCAAGGTTACCTGTATAGAACAACAGGTCATTCTCCACTGTCATAAAGTGAAGGATTCAGCTTCTTTATAGATGCTGAGCCTAGGAATTAATACATACCTTAGAAATCATTCTGTGTTTGTGTAGCCACAAAAAAGCAGTGCATTGAGTACTGAGAGGATTCAAAAGCCATTTGTAAGTAGTTGTTCCCTGCAGTCTGTGAGGCAGAGTCTGTCCTTTGCATATGAATTCGAGAAAATATGAATTCCGAGGCTTCATAAACTGTGAACACTTTAATGTTCTAACCTGGTATTTTCTATCAGCCTTGGGGATTCGTATACTGTAAGCCCACTGCCCCATTGCTTGTTTTAATGTGCATGGTCATCTTACCATGCAGCACCTTCTGTGACCCCATTGTGCCTCATACTGATCATAAATGGGCAGTGACTTGCAATGTTAGCAATTTTAACTCTACATTGTAGTTAAAAACAACTTCTTTTCATACAGAAATGCTTAGCGTTCAATCCAGCCAAGAGAATATCTGCCTATGCTGCCCTGTCTCACCCATATTTCCATGGTCTGGAGAAATGCAAGGAGAATCTGGACTCTCACATGTCATCCAGCCAAAACTCCAGTGAGGTGAATGCATCATAATGCTGACTGAAGACGAACCTATAAATGAACAAGATGCGTAGCTGACAAGGCCACTGTCCCATACAAACCACATGGCTGTTCTAGTGAAGATCATTGTTTGGAGGTTTTACACACCTGTCTTTCATTTTGGGATTGCGATGCGCTTATCCAAGGAAATCAACGTAGTTTACTTTCATCAGAGCAATGCAAGGGCCGGGGCTTTGGCCTGCTCCCATTGCAGCTTTATGTTTGTTTTGTTTTTGTTTTGTTTGTCTGCCTGGGAAAACTCCAGACGAAGAGAAGCTGCTGACCAGTTTTGCTGCCGTTTTATCCTTCTAAAGTTGAATGCTGCCAGTGTGGAGTAGGATGATGAAGTCACTGCCAAAACAGGATACAATCTCTCTCTAGCTGCTGAAGCACGATTTGGTACTTTTACTATGATGGTGTGATCTTTTAGAGTGATATTTAAAGAATGGCATTGAAATATCAGATCTCTGCAACCTGCAGTTACCTGATACATACAATTAATACATCCAGCTACTGTGCACTCATAGATTACATGCAGGTCCTTCCCCACCTGAAAACTCGTATGGATTATTTTGTGACTTCATCGCTCTATACAAACAAGTTATGATAGTGATCATAATAAATGTCTCAGATTTTAGGGTTTTTGTTAAATACACAAACAAGTTATTATCTAGTTAAGATTGTGTGCATGTTTCAAAAGCGAGTGTTTAAAAAAGCTTATGAGGTCCTGTTCTTCAAGATCTGTTCAGTTTCCAAATGGTCAGTTTACGTTGGAATCCATGTACGTTCTAACCCGTCATCTAACCCATCATTCCTTCCTGGAAACAGCTGCAAACATACTTTCTCTCTCTCATTCCGAACCTTCTGATATGCAGCTCAAAGATACAAGCAGAGCCAATGAGGATGAATACAGGTTTTCATCTTTAACCTGTTCTCATCATTATCTGAAACGGAACATAAAGCAAATATTTCCAGTTTGGAATGAGAGAATCCCATACCTGTTAAGTACAGTTATTTACCTGTGCGGAATTGTATGCTGTATACTGTGCTGCCTTACCTACAACAGCCCCCGTGCATCTCAAGTGCATGAATATTACTGTCACAAAATGCCTCAGATGTTGCTTATTAAGAAGACTTGTTTTCTATGCAGAAATGCATGAGCTTCTCTCCTAAGCCACCATGTGGTACACTGGCACATGCTTCTCCACTAGGCTTCATGTGCCATTACTGAATGTCAAAATAACGAAGCAATTCACATGCCTTTATAGAACAGTAATTTTAAATATTACATTAAATTTTTATATTTAGTATTTTTACCTTAACTAAAAACTATTTTCAGTATTTTAAAAAGAAGCGTTTATTTTTTTTTTTTAATACTCTACTGGGAAGAAAAAAGAAAAAAAGAAAAAAAAAGAAATATTTCCAATCCTCGAAAGCCATCCCCTTGTATGACTTCAGTGCATTTACCTGGATATGACTTGGGGGAAAAATTGGTCCAACGAGTTAACCCTGACCATAATAGTATAAATATACCCTACTGCAGTGTAACTGATGAGAAGTGAGGCAGCCAGCTTTGCTTACTCCTACGACAGTCCCTTAGGCTACCCTCTTCCTCGTCTCTGTTTCTTCTGGTCTGGCTACAGAGCCAGCGTTCCACCCTTGCTCACGGCGCACTTGGCAGAAGCAGGTCCTTAGCACTGAATTGAGCAATGTAATTGTGCCAGACACGGCTCAGGAACCTGTAGCTGTCTCCTGGTGGGTTTCTCAGTGCTTGTTGTGGTGCACTTCACTGTTAACTCTGTTTCAGGTATCTGTACTGTCTGGGACGTGGCCCCTTGCTAAGATGGTGAGTGGATCTTTCTGGTCTCCTGGATAAAGCTTTCTTTACTGTTCGACACTTAATCGTGCAACGTGTAGTTAACATTATGCCTTCTTTAAATAGGCCAGATTTAAAAGGACCACTTATGTACATGCATGCAGTGGCCTGTGCCTTTCTTCATGCCCGGAATGGTACCTGTTCAAAGCCTACCAGCATGAACAGGCAAGTTGCATATTAGGCCTGGCAAGAGCACATACAAGGCATCTGCACATGGGGATAATACAGATGCACAGCACAAGAATTCTGGAAGCTCCACCAGTGGCGAGCAGAAGGCCAAGGAGCAGCCACAGCAGCTCGCTCCTCTGAGCTCAGCTTTGCCTCTGCTGGTCTCTGCTCCTACATCCAAGGAGAGCAGCAAGCTCATGGTACTGGTGCTGAACCAACCCTGTTCCTCCGCCATTCAGCAAACCTGAGTGGGAACAGGGCTTTGGTATTCATAGAGAAGAATAGACCAACGTGGTATTTTTGATGACATATTTTAAACACTAACTAGAATGACAAATAGAGACAAAAGACAGGAGAATCTTGCAACAGCAATAAAAGTTCTGTACACAGTTAAGCACTTTTTAAAACATTCCACATGTTACCTGCCACCAAGCTTCTGTACGTACAATATCAGGGCATTCAGCTGGCACTGCCTTGCCATCAGCTGTCAGGGAACTTTCCCAGAGCTCTCCAAGAGCTGATGTTGGGTGAACGTGGGTGTGGATGTGGGTTTGGGGTGTTGCTGTGCAGTTGGACTCCAGACTCTCAGATAGTGATGTGCATCTGCTGCCTGGTAGGAGAGCTGGGTGTACTGGGCTTAATAGCGCAAAGGCTGGAAGAGAATATGGTTGCGGACTGTAGGCAAGTTGTTAGGGCAAAATAAAAAGAGAGGGGAGTTAACGCTTAATGCCAAAGCTTACTGTGGGCCCAAGAATGAGAGAAATAAAAGTGGGAATGTACTACCAGTTTGTAGTATCAGAAGTGGAACTCGAGCAAGCAGCAGAGAAAAGCAAGGGTGGCATGTGGAATTGGAAGCAGAACTCCTGCAACATGGTGCTGTACATGGTCTAATATAGGATCAGGTTAAATGTGGGAGTTTTCAGGAGAAATAGCTTGAAAAGGGTTGTGTTGATGGTCATGTTCTGGAACAAACATCCAGTGGGAGTGACAGGAACAAAAATTAGAGATCTGTGTTGACAGGGCTGGGAAAAAGGATCCTTTTTCCCACGTGATAGCAATGGACTGGACTCAAAGGCCCAAGGACTTCCCAGATGACCTCCTTTTCAAAATCCCTTCAGGAAGAAATTCCAGCAGTCCTTCTCTGACGTGCCTTAGGCTTCCTCTTATTCCCACCTACCCTGCCAAGCCACAAGGCTTCACATACCCAGGTAAACCAAGGAGGGCTGTTCTCTAGATGGGCAAAAAGCTGGCACTGGCTGACAGCGTGTGAGAACCACGCTGCTAGTGAGACAGCACAGAGAGAACTGGGAGACTGCTTACATCATGCTCTTGTTCCTTATATCTTCATGGTGTGGCTGCAGTCCTCGAGTACCTTTACTTCTTAATGCTGTAAGTGTAGGATTAGAATTATACGTGTGAAAAAAGTGCTCCTTGATGCAGTTAGTCCAGACCGTGATGACAACTCTTTGTAAACCCTTTAAAAATCCTTCAGAACACGGTTCTTAAAAATAACTCTGTCTGCATGTGTTCTGCAGGACTGGTTCTACAGCAGCTGCAGCCCACTGCCTAGCAAAAAATATATGAAAAGTAAGGGTGGATGATTAGCTCCTAGAGCACCCGCAGCCAGACACCGCACTCTTCTCACCAGTCAATGGGATGTTCTGGGAAACAGAAGGAGCAGTTTCCATCTCCCACCAATGGGTTTGCTATCCCTGCTACATAATTCTGCAGGGATAAAAAACAGACATGGCAGACAGGGAAAAATCCCACTGAAGTCAGCTGGTGCCGTGCCACAGCAATAAGACTGGGGCAGCCCCTGTCTCCTCACCCAGTCCCCGCACTCAGTCTAGCTCTGCAGTTCCTCTCTTCCAGCATCCTTATGGATTCATTTCAGTGACACTCACAGGTGCTATTTCCAGCAAGATTCTTCCAATGCTGCACAACGGCACAGTCCCCTCAGCCCCTTTTATCAAGTGCTGCTTCTTTTAGTCCAGCAGCCCAGAAGAGATGATTTTAAAAGGCTCTCTGTGTGCATGGCGTCACTTAACCTTAGTTTTGTGTACACCTTTGTTGCCTCCTGTGTGCCAGGTGAAATTGTAAGAGCAGGGTTTGTGCATATCTCCGTATTTCTGTGTAGGCTGTGCCCACACACCGGTTTTCTTTAATCCAGCACACTGTCTTACTGTGCGAAATGCAAGGGGTGCCTTTCTGTCTTGAGTCCTAAAATACACTCAAACAATGAAGATGTCATGCTTGCAAAATCTTGACACGCAGTGCTACATGTGTGTATAGAGCCTCTCACGTGAAAGGAAGCAGCAGATTGTAGGCAGTAATTGAGAATCTTCTGCATGGGAGATGGTGTCCAGCATCCTCACTCTGATGTAGTTTTCAAACTTGAAGGCTGTTTTGGTGAATAAGAAGTAAGTTCTGTGCCATGCTACTTCTCGCAGGTTTCCTCACTGTCTTTTAGAAGCATGTTTTATTATACAAAGGGATCCTTCTCTCTGGTGTTTGGACAATTTTGATATGGAAAATAATGACAAAACATGCTGACTTGGTCTTGTAGCCAACAAACTCAGAGCACTTATCTGACTCACAACTGAAAGCACATCAGTTGTTAAATATGTATATGAATCATAAGCCACAGTTTGGTTTAAAAGTCTACGTAAATTAAGTATTTACCGTGTATAAGACACAGAAGAATAATGATGTTTATTCTCAGAACTCTGTTTTATAGAACCACTTTGTTAGTATTTTTCTTAGGCAATAGTTTCTGGAACAGATGAATTTTTATGTACAATGTAAATGAGAAGATAGACTATTAGAGTGATCTCTTGTTTTATGCTTAAAGCTTGAATTGATCAGAAGCTTAGGAACCCAACTTATTTATTGTATTGCCTCAAAACTGCTTCAAAGTATCAAGAGCTTTCTTGATTGACTGGGATTTTACACCTCTCTTACTGTGTGATTTCATTGACATTAGTATATTAGGGGAAAAAAATGTTTTTCCAAATTGCCATTGTGGGAGAAAAATTAAGAAATTTATTTTAAAATTGACATAGAATAGTCTGTAATATACTAAAACCTTCAGTAACTAACTGTTAATAAGCTATCACTTCTCTTTCTACTAGGTTGCTAAACATTGGAGCATACAGATTACTTTTCATGAAGAAAAGAATCAGAAACAGTCTCTAAAAGATGGGATTTTATGTGCCCAATCATAGCCACCAGGTTACACTATCATATTACTTTTGGTGTGTGCCAATACAGACCAGGTATGTAAAAAGCTGACTGCAGTTTGACCAGTCGAACAGGCTGTGCAGCTCAGATAGGAGCTCTGTTTGTCAGCTATGGCTTTTTTCATCCCTTTCTTTTAAAAGGTGTCAGATAATATAATAATAATAGATATGGCTATAATAGATAATAGTAGATAATTCCAGTTTCTGGACCAGACTCTGTAGCCATCAAATCCCAGTAACTTCTGAAAAGCAATAAGCAGCTTTTTCATTGATTTAAATGATCTAGGCCATTAAAAGGAGAAAGATGTGGACCTACGAATTGACAAGCATACTTTTGGCAATACTTATTTCTTCCCTTTTGCTTACAATTTAGCATGTATTGCTCACTGATATGCAATAAATACACAAAATAAGAACCATAAAACACGCTTAGGAATAGCGTGCATAAAAACAGCTCATTCAGTTCTTGTAGAAAACAGCTACAAATCTTCCTTTTAGCTCAGTGACTGCAATTTGAAACTGATAGACTTCTACATTTTAAAAAATCCCTTAAAATTATGTATTTCATTGTGCTTTTAATACAAAGAGTGAGAGAAGAGATCTGAGTCAAATAGGAACTTGTTCTTGAATAAGATTCTGCAAGGCCAGGTAAGCGCCATTGGTTCTTTTTGTTTTCAGTGGAAGCCTTTCAGCTTCAGTAGTCAGCACCACACTTGGGTGAGCCTTTGCCTCCCGGGGAGAAAATATTGCTTGGAGTTAAAGTTAGTGGAGAAGTTGCCTTGACTTAAACAAAGTCCTTTGAAAGCTTCTGCAGTGTTGAAATTGGGTAAATTTCCAGCCTTCCAGCTGGAAGTGAACCAGAGCTCCCAAACCATATGGCAGTTCTTCCTTCAGATGGAATGTTTTATCTCAGTTAAAATTTACTGTCGGCTTCATCCTACCTAATGTCAATGAGACATCTGCATGTCTAGAGAAAGCAACAAGTTTGATATGGACATTTTGCTACTGGGTAGAGAAAATAATTTCTGGAAAAGAGCAGACTAAGGATACTGCCTTTGGAAAGAAAGGATGAAAAACAAAACTGACATTAGTAATGATGAAGAAGGAGATTTGAAGGAACAGCTGGCATTCATGAAGTGAGAAATCTAAATACAAACAGCGTATTAAACAAACATTGCAATATACTCTTTGATACTCTTTGACTGCAAAGTTGATGGGGTTTTATGGACGAATCTAGGGTATGAACTTACTCTAATCAGCATTGTACTGTTCATTTGCACTGAAGCAACCTGTACTGTTTGACTGAAAGAAGGGTAGACTTTGGTGATATCTGCTTGGATCAGCTGTAATGCTCTGAAGCTCGCTGCCCTTTTGGGAGCACGCTAAATTGGCAACCATGCTACTGAGCGTTCAGCACCTTGAATCCATCCACGTGCCAGGCACATTTTCCCACATTTACACCAATACTTGCTCCCCAGTGGAAAACAAATGTCCACAAATCATCAGCTTCCTTTGTGCTGTTACTTCTGAAGGGTTTCTAATTAACATACTGTAAAAGGCAACTTTTCCTCTCCATGTCTCGTACATATGACAGGTTGGTCAAATCCTCAGCTTTAGATTAATGTTATATAATTTTATTAATCTTCTCAACACTTCTTCCTGCTGCTGTTCTTTACGCTCAGAATGAAGCCATGTTCTGCTGTATGTTCCTGCCACATATTAATGGTAGGAGGCAGGTATCACTTTCTTGTGAATTTTTTTCCTTTTATAAACTTTTGTGAGGCTTTCAGAGTGTTCTTGAGTGTTAGCATCTATCTTGAGCACCTGGATGAGAGGGGAGAATTGTGAAGTGCTGCAGAGATAGAAAAAAAAACAACAGGCAGAGACTAGGAGGGTTCAGGACAATTGTAAGCAAAGATATGTGGAAAAGTTAGATCTAAATGTAGAGGGAAAACTGTTGTATTCACCTGTTATTTCCTTCCACAAGCATAAGATGAAAAAAGAAATGCCCTCACTGAGGATTTGAGTTCCAGATACTGAATGTGCCAACTCAAGTCACAGATTCTGGTGCTGTTTATCAAGACCACAATATTCTAAAAATCAGGTTGTGTAGAAGTTAAGACACTTTTCTGTGTAGATATTAGGGGGATGGAGAAGGGGGAGGGAGCTGATGAGGGTCTGAGAGCAGATTAAGCTGATCATGCAAACACAGCCTCTAGCTGAGCTGCAGAAACAGAGGATGCATTGCTGTAAAGCAGGTGGGTCACTGTCTGTGCCCAGCAGTGTGTGGTATTGTGGATTACAAGACGACTCCTGCAGCAAATTGAGAATTCTTTGCCAAGCCAAAATGGCATGTTTTTGAGTACTTGGATTTTAATGAGATTATGCACATGGAGTTTCAGCTGCATCAGTCCAGATGGCTCACCATCTTTCAGGAGCAAGTCTGAGAACTTAGCAAGTCTGTGAGACACCCAGTGTAAGTAATGCTGCAGGACCATCTGCCAGGAAGAAGGAAAGCTCTTCATAGGTTGTACAGCAGGGAGGGAGCTATGCCACCTCCAGAAATAAGTCTGAGGTCTGTGTAGCGCTTTGTTACGTTTAGTCCACGTGTATGGGTGATGGGGCAAGTGATGGTACAGAGCGGCTTGTTTTAGTCCCTCCAGTAAACGAGAGCAACTAGCCCAGGCACAGACAAATTCACAGTTCTAGGGTAGGAAACCTTTAATTCTACATTGCTTTCTCAGGTATTGGTTAAATCCATGCAGTGATGGATCCCTTAGCAGCTAAATGCTCTAATTCCCTTATCCCAGGTCAAACTGCTGTGACACTAAAAGAAGCACTGTGGAGCCTGGTCCTTAGAGGTCTACCAGCATCATGCCTCCTCTTACTGCAGCTACCTTGATTGCCCATCACTTATATCTGACCTTGCTGATACTTCCCTAGACACTTACAAAGCTGTGAGCTTGTGATTCTGCAGTTCCCCCATTTGCAGGCAGCATCCTGTATGTGTACTATAGGTTTTCCTTGCTTCTCATTAGGAATTGGGAATTACTACAGTAGAATATGGCAAATCATTTATTTTTATACTTGGATAAGGGTAGTTTAGATTGAATGCAATGTGTTTGATCAGCCAAAACGATTTTTGATTCAGAAGATAATTTTTGAATGTAAGGAATATAAGATTCCTAGACAAGTGTCTGTCATGAACATTTGCAAGAGCAACCAGTGATTCTTTTGTTGAACAGAAGTTTCTAAAGGATATAAACTAGACTTGCAACAGCCTCCTCCTACTGCTTAACCCCCTTCCAGGGATCACTGCTCCAGGGAGAGGTCTCCCAGCAAGAGTCAGAGCAAGTAGGAACCTGTTCTTCCCTGTTCGGAGGTCTCCAGCTCTCAGGGTGACATGTGTGCATGTAGGGAACCAAGCTTCTAGCTCATTCCTCTGCCTGTGCTGTGGCAGGTGTGAGTACTGAGCCCTGCCACAAGTAGGAGGCACAGACACACCATAACCCCCTGTATTTTCCCCTGAGGAAAAGTCTGTACAGGATCTGGAGAAGACAGTGTGCTTAGTGCTTTTATGACAGTGCATTTTATATTTGACATTGTATAGGAAGATCTCCCCTTGGAGATCTCTCTCACCATCCCAAAGGATGACTGAATTGTGGGCATACTGTGGGAAAGGACCAAGTGTGTGTGACAGTGCACCTCAGTCATCCTTTATTGGCAATAGAAAATGAAGGTTCAAACTAAAGCCTGGCTCTGCAGAATGCTGATTAAAGAAAAAGTGCTTTGCAGTGTTTATCCAGAAAGACACAAAATCCGTCAGGATTTCTTGCAGGGACCTCATCTTCAAGGGTTGATGTAACTGTAGGTTGTAACTACAACAAAAAGTACATCAGGATTTGGATGCTGGCAGGAAGTTTGTGGATGTGTTGCTGTACAAGGAGGTTTATATGAGCTCAGTGGTAATGTGCCCATCTGAAGGCACTGATTGCCAGGCACATATTGGACTGAAGACAGAGGAGCTGCAGTGTTATGAGATTAGAGGCCAAGGGAGGGAAGTGGAAATGTGAGCAGTGGGGACTGCAGAGGTTGGTCCTTTTTCATCCTACACATGTAGCAACGCAGTGCTTTTCCAGCTTGCTTTATCATGTTTCTCCTTCATTCTCCTTCCTATTGTGCATGATGAGTTGAACAGAAAAGTATCCCTACAGATTACTAGCTCAAAACCAGAGCAGGCCAGCACTGTGTAAAAATGTGGATTGTGCCACGGTACCCGTATTAAATCACAGAATCATAGAATCACCAAGGTTGGAAAAGACCTCCAAGATCATCCAATCCAACCAATATTTCCTACTAACAATGTCCCTCAGTACAACATCCGAATGCATCAGTTGTCTCAGTCTCAAGGCATTTTAGCCACGTTTCCTTCACAGGCAAAGCAGCCATTCCTGTTAAAGCAAGTAACACATGTTCAAGTACTTCAGAAAGAGAAGATATAGAGTCGCCTATTATTTTCTTGCTATAATTTGTTTTCTACACAAAGCTGTATGATTTAGGCACTGAAAGCACGCCAACGAGCACCTACTTTATTCTTTCCAGTCTTTAATTTCTTTGTGAATTCTTTTCAAGCATTCAGATTAATGTATTTATGGTCCATTTCATTCCATTTCAGCTAAGTGGTCTATTTCTGCCATTGAATCTTGTATAAGTTTTATTTGTAACGTAATATTTAGCTGCATTACTTTGAACAGCTTTAAAAGTATAATGCCTTCGAATGCTGTAGCTAAAGTATACCCTTGAAATGATGTCTTAGAAGTTGAACTGTATACTTTGGAGCTGTTGTTTCTATTGTAACTCCCGAAAGCATCACGGAGTGCTTTCGTCGCTATGTCTGTCTCCTCCTTTCTGTGTAACAGCGTGTGTTTATTTCCTCACTAGCTTGATATTCTTCAGTCTGAAGGCCCCAGTAGGCAAACACAGGAATCCTGTGCCTCAGCTGATGGGGGGTCCCAGAGCTGAGGAGGGGTTCTCGTATGGGCAGAGTTGCTCACAGAAGTGTTTGCAGAGAAAGGCTTTCGTTTAGTAATGGATGGTAGTTGTGAGGACACATGGTTAATAACAGCACCAAGACACCCAGAAATGGGGTCAGCGCTTATTGACGATATGGACACCTATATCTGCAAGTTATTTGACATTTACCTAAATTATTCTTATTGTAATTCAGTATATTATTTCTTAGGAAAACACACTAGTCCTGTGAAAGGGTAGTTGCCAAAAATGTGTCGAGTCTTGCTGCTTAATTGTTTATTTGCATTTAGTGTACATTTGTGTTGTTGAAGTGAAGCTACTTCTATAGAGAAGCAGAGAGTTAGATCAGTCAAAAGACAAGTTTTAAATAAGCTTCATACTGTACCTAGAGTAGTACGTGTGTTCAGATGTAGTATTTTTATGCTTTAGGGTATTTTTGTTTGTTTTAATATGTAAAAGAATAAGCAGATTACTTTGAAATGCTACGGTAGAGCTGATTTTATCCATAGTGGGGGATGGTTGTCTGAAAAGTTACAATTAGAACGTGTTCCATAGGCCGCCTTTGGCTTTATCTTGTCTGTAGTCGTTCCAGCAGGTATCTGTAGATTCCCGATGCTGAAACCAGGGGCCACGTTTGTGTGGTGCCTCGTAACCGAAGTACATTTGTTGCAGCAATCAAACTGCCCATCAGGATTAAAGAAAAGATTGCCGACTCTACAAAAGCATAAAGGCAGCAAATGTCGATATCTTGTGTGTGTGTGCGTGGCATGAAATAGGATCGGGGTATCAAAGTAATTAAAATCATTTAGCGTGATCTACTCTTGTTGTAACTCCGCTGACTACAATTAATTTAAACCAAGAATTTCACCATGCGAATCTGCAAATTCCAGTGTCGGGCAGCTCAGGTCTATATAGGGACACTTAAGCTTCATGCTATATAAATGGTAATGTGTGACAAAAACTATTAACTCTAGTTAATATTATTTCTCTCACGGTTTCTGTTCATTTCTTTTTTTATACAAAAGTTGGGAAGTGTGCTTCCTTGTGGCATTGGGATGTGTGAAGAAAAGTGTGATGCTGGTGCAGAAATGTACCAGAAGCCAGGTTCACTTCTCACTGCTCAGACACCCCACGCGTGCCTACTTACATGTCACAAATCCCACTGAAGTTAATAGAACTTCATAAAGTGAAGCCTGTTTGTAACCCTTCTGGGATACTGCTTTGGGAATCTGCAAGATAAGATACAGTCTCCAAAGGCAATAGTAAAACTTGTGCTTTCGGGTTTACAGCATGCTATGAACAGGGAGGACAGCTTGTGAGACACTTCCAGGGTAACTTCATTCATTGATATTACACCAGGCTGACATCAAAATCTGCCTCAGTGCCTTAATTTCTCAGTATGATTTTATAACAAAATCAAGAAGTGAAAAGGACATCTGACGCTATTTGGCTTCTGTTGTGTTCTTTTCGTTACGCCACGTGCTCTGGAGATGGCTGGGGTTTGATTATCCAAGGGAATCATGCAAAGCAGTTTCAGATGTTTTCCTTCCTTCAACTTAGGACACGTAACTGCTGGTGGAAGGCAGCGCGGTCCCGCTGAGCTCCGTCACTTTACCTACACAGGCAGTAGGATTTTATTGTGCAAGGTGGAAAGTTACCTATGGTGCAAAGTGTACTACCTAGACTACCATGGATACCTATTCACAGGACATGATTTCACTGTATCACTTCATACTTGAAATTCACGATGTTCTTTTAATCAGGGTACAAACACGAAAAGGTGCGTGTGTTACTGTTTCTTTTAAAGGTGCATCATTATTTTTATTCTGTGTGCTTAGTGATTACGATTCAGTGTTCTTTACCTTCTTTTTGTTCAGCATTAAGATCAGCTCTGTGCGAAACGCGGTATCGCCCACAGAGGTACAGGAAGGTGTAACGTACATACGCTGGCTTGCCTTGTGCTTGCAAATATACACCAAGGGGTTACATAACGCAAACTGTGGTAAATAAAAATATTGCACCATTGCTGTACGTGAGCTCTCGCAGCCTCTCTCTTCTTGCACAGCTGCTGATTACCATAAACGCATTGGGAAAAAAAAAACTATGTTTCTGCTGTACAGAATGGCTGGGAAACAATGCCGACACTTTGGACGCTCTCGAGCTCTCTTTGCAAGCTTTCAGACAAAGCCCTTTGATCTCACTGCATGCCTGCTCTGTGTCCCAGATCTCACCCTGGGAGGCTTTCTGCTTTAGGAACACCCTCGGCTGGGGCTGCTTTACATTGACTGCATTGAAGTTCATCGGAGCGTACTCTTCCAAGCATGCACCTTACCACATAACATATTCTCTAGCTTTTACGAGTCTGTAAAGATGGTGGACTGCAAAAATACTCACGTGTCAATACGGCAAAGTTAAATTAAGGCACACAGAAGGTCGTCAATGTATTATATCAGAATTACAGTCCTTTGGAACTGAACGTTTTGCTGCTGGCAGTGCAAGAAAAGCAAAGTTGTGTATTTATTGTGGGTGCTGAGGGTTCAGTATGAAAATCGATATAATAAAAATGTTCATGGCATCAAGTTCTTTTTAGTTGTTCCCAAATTATTGGAAAGTAAAAAGGCAAGAAACTAGTTTTGTATTTAAAACGACTTTCCTGAAGTTTACTTCACTCTTCTAGCTATATTTTTCTTTTATCTAAAAATGTAAAATGAATACAAATGCAGTAAGTATTGTATATTAAATACAGAAAAATAGTGATGCTGCTTTCCGGTTTTTCTTGCTGTGAGTGTTTTTCTCTACACCCAGAGCCTTACAGAAAATGAACCTGACACACACACCGAAAGCCGGACACAGAAACATCAGCACCTTCACACCCTTGCAAGTAACTCATCATACACCTCTGGTTTTAGAAGGAGTGTTACCTTGTTTTTCCTGATCTCTGAATTATTCCCTTGCTTCCATAGGATGAAGTCCTTCAAAAAAAAAGAAGTCCCTTTTTCTCTCGGAGGCATTCAATTGTTGCGGTTGCTGTCCAGGCGACTGTTCAGCACCAGCTCGTCTGTACTGAAATGGTCTTTGTTTGAGTTCACTTCGCTAGGCAACTTGTGCGCTAATGCAGCTATGATGGCCTGCAGTCATTCAGGAAATGCTCTGTTTTCCCTGAGTTGTTTCAGTCCAGCTGTTCCACAGAGCAGCCTGGTGTTCATGTCTGCAGCTGCTTCCACCTCCCATCTTATAAGAACCTGAGCACACTTCATTCATTGACTGTTTTCTCCTCGATTGGCCATAGACATGAGATCGGTAACATTTCTGGGTACGCAGAAATGGTAAATGTGCTTGTTTGGAGTCCAACAATATGACACATCATCAAACTCTAAAACCAGATGCACGTTCCCAGTCTTCACTCCTACTCAATCAACAAAACACCTCAGCACAACAGCACACATGAAGTTTCAGCTTGTTGCTTATAGCAGGGAGATGGAACTGGCTGTTCCTTACCGCCCCTTCCAACCCAAACCATTCCATCTGATACAACTGCAAAGACCACTAAGTTTCTTTAAAGCAGGATAAAAGTAGTTTCTACTAAGGAGGCTTCAGTGAGCCATCAGTATGTAAAAACAGAAGCATCCACATGCTGCTGGATGACAGCTCTAGGCAGAGATGGCTGCAAAGCTGACCAGACCCACAACTCAAAGGATTCTGTAACTTAAACCCACAACTTTGTGCTGCCCCCTAGAAACTACAATGAGTCACATAAATCCTTTACGAAACCAGCATACACAGTTCAGATGCAACGTGGCATGAAACAAAAACAGCTACCTTTACCTTATGTGGTATTCCACGTCAGCCTTGAATGCTGTCATCTTCTTTGCCTCAGAAATACCTAATGACACCAGGTATTACTGTACCATAGAAGCTCTGTTTTGCCTTCTACAGACAAAGGCACCTTTCAGTCTCTTGTCACCCGGAAGCCTTTCCTGTAGGTATTGTCACGCATTCTTAGACACCCCGTCTGGCTGGATGTGTTTCCTGGCTCCCAAGACAGCAGGAGAGCTATTGGCAATGCCACCAAAATGCCCCAAGGTGCTCTCTGGGGCTGTCAGCCACAGCTTCACGCTCTGCCATGGCCTCATGCCAGGCTGCGGTGCTCCCAGACCTCCAGCACTGGGCACAACTTGCAGTGCCGTAGCCAGTCCCCTCCCTGAGAGCTGGCGAGAGCTGGCTGGTGAGGGCCTGCCCACAGGGCCAGGCCGAGGTGGCATATAGGGCAAGGCCGCACCGTAAGGAGCATGATTTCTCTTTGCCAATGCTCTTTTCCTCCATGTTTTAAGGAGTTTTGCTGCTTGTGACTCTGATGGGCTTCTTGGGCACCGCACTACAGCATTCTCTGGTTTGCCAGGGAAGCAGAGAGGTAACAAGTAACGATTGAGCACTTATTCTCCTTTTCCCCTTTGCTTTGGCAAACAGACCCCGCTCCACAGCGCTGTACCAGGACAGGCCGCCAGGTCACGGCACCTCAGCGTACACCTCAGGAAACAGGAGTGACTTCTCCAAGCGACCCTATAAGGACAGGCTGAGGGAGCTGGGCTTGTTCAGCCTAGAGAAGGCTGCGGGGTGACCTCATTGCAGCCTTTCAATACCTGAAGGGAACTTACACCCAGGAGGGGAGTAAACTCTTCAAAAGGGCTGACAATAGCAGGACATGGGGAAATGGTTTTAAGTTAAAAGGGGGAAGATTTAGGTTGGATGTTAGGGGGAAGTTCTTCACTAGGAGAGTGGTTAGGCCCTGGAACAGGCTGCCCAGGGAGGTTGTGGATGCCCCGTCCTTGGAGGTGTTCAAGACCAGGTTGGACGGGGCCCTGGGCAACCTGATCTAGTAAAGGTGTATGTTTGGTGGCCCTGCCAGGCAGGGGGGTTGGAACTACATGATCCTTGAGGTCCCTTCCAACCCGGGTCATTCTGTGATTCTGTGACCACTAGGTATGGCAAGAAGAGAACAAAGCCTCACAACGGCACCCTGCGTTCACTGCAGACGGGCTCTCCACGTTCCACATCCCAGGGCACCGTCACACCCCACGCCCCGAATCCCGTCCAACTTGCCCTAACCCCCAGCTCCCCATGACGGCGGCCCAGCTCTGACCTCCCGCCGAGGCGGCCCCGCACGACTCCCCGCCGCTCTAATCCCCGCCGCTCTCCTCCGCGCCGCCTCCGCAGGGCTCCGCCCCGTCCCCTCCCGCGGTTGGGCCCCGCGAGGCCTCGCCCCGCTCCCACGAGCTGAGGCGGTGTCGCGGGAGGCTCCGGCCACGGTCCGTCGGCAGGGGGCGCCGCTCGGCCGCCGCCATCGCCGCTCGCGGGGCCGAGCAGGGCCGGGCGCCTGCGGGGCGGCCTCCCAGGAGCGGGGAAGGGGCCCGGGCTGGGCGGCGGCGGCGCCATGGGGAAGCGGGACAACCGCGTGGTGAGTAACGACCGCGGGCGGCGGCGGCGCGGGCCGGGCGGCAGCCACTGGGCTCGGCCGCGGTGTCCGGGCGGCGCCTCGGCCCGGGCGGCCGCAGCGGTGAGGCGGGCGGAGGCCGCGGAGCGCCCGACCGGGCCGGTCTAAGGCTCCGGCCGCCGGGGAAGGGAAGCGGGGGCCGTCGGCCGGGCGAGCGGGGCCGCCGGTCCGCTGGTGGTTCTGGTGGGGAGAGGATGCCCATGGAAGGCCCACGGAGGCCCGCGGGGCCGGGGGCGGGCAGCGCTCGGGGGTGTGCGGAGCGTGTGGGGCGGGCACCCCCTGCGGCTCCGTGACGGCCGGCAGCGGCCGCGACTGGGAGCTGTTGTGCGAGCTGTTGTGCGAGCTGTTGTACGAGCTGTTGTGCGAGCTGCCCAGTGCGGGGCGGTGAGATGCCGGCCTGGTCCGTAAGAAACGCGGCGTTCCCCGTGGGAGCTGCTGAAGTAGTTCTGGTAGTCGCTCATCAGAATCTCCTTACGCCTGGCACTTGGCCCTGCTGAAATGGGCTTCGCACAGCTCTGCTCGCCTCAGGAAGCCCATACACTCCTGGTTGCAGAGCTTCGTTCTGCATTGTTACTGTGTTCATCCCTCTTTCTTCTTGAAACTTGTGCCTACCAGTCAGCCGCACATCTTATGCTCATCCCTTATTTAGGCATAACTTACAATTACTGGGTTTTGTGATGAAAAAAAAATAAGTTGTGAGTCTTGCATTTCCCCTTCTCGTGTTTTTAGCAAGTGCTTTGAGCTGCAGCTGGCTCCAGATAAACAAGTGTATGCTCGGCTCAATGGCAGCATGCAAGAGGTGTACACAGACACTGTTGCAGCAGGGAGCTGAGGGCCTTTGGTTGCTTCACTGGGACACTAAAATGACGGGATCACTAAAAGAAGGGAGATTTAGGCGAGAGTCAGGAGTTAATTCTTTACTCAGAGGGAAGTGAGATGCTGGCACTGCTGCTCAGAGAGCTGTGGGAGCCCCATCCCTGGAGGCACTCGGGGATGGGTTGGCTGGGGCCCTGGGCAGCCTGAGCTGTGGGGGGCAGCCCTGCCCACGGCACGGGGGTGGAGCTGGATGATACTTCAAGTCCTTTCCTACCCAAGCCATTCTGTGGTTCTGTAACTCTAAAAATGTGACTGTGTTGGAGTGCAGGGCCTGGCCTGTGCTTCAAGCATAGAGTCACAGAATCACCAGGGCTGGAAAAGACCTAAAAGATCATCCAGTCCAACCGTTCACTTATTACCAATAGCTCCCACTAAACCATGCCCCTCAACACAACATCCAGTCTTTCCTTGAGGATATGTTGCCCTCTGGTAGTGTTCTGGGCTGTGTTTGGGTGTCTGCTTACAGTTATTTTAATATTACAGTGGGGATGTACCTACCCATGCCAGACAGTCTTATATCCCTGTAATTTATGGCACAGTGAAGAGTCAGCCGCTACAGCTGCTGCTATAGGCAGGTTATCTCACAGGGCCCTTTTCTGCTCCTCTGTGATTGCAGAGCTTCCCACCTCTTATATCTTACCCACAGCCGTTCTTAAAGCTGTCACCATTTGGACACTTAGGAGAAGGACAAGAAGTTTATCTCTTTCACATCTTCAGGACACTTGGAGGGCATTGACAGGTTGCATGGCTTGCATGGACCCTGGCCAGCTGAAGATGCCTTCTGCTTTCCATGAGCACAAAAGCTGTACAACACATATCTGTAATAACTGCCTGAGCAAACTGCTGGGAGAGGACAATAAATGTGCATGTGAGCACTTTCTTTGTCAGGACACATTTTTCTATGGTTTCTGGCTGCTGAAATGCAGTTTGGCAACACAGTGTAAGTGCTTCTAGGAAATGTTTATTGGTGGAGTGAATCTTCATCATTAAAGCTACTGAAATTATAGGAATATCTTAAGACATGCATTCCCCAATAGTGGGCTGTGGAACAGTGTCCAGTCATTGTGTATCTGCTGCTGGAAAGGAAGAAGACTGTGCCACTGTGTGGAGGGCTTGCAGGGAGTCAGTTTGAGGCAGAAAACTAGTATTTGGCAGCTCTAACCAAGAGATGGAGAGGGATTTGTTACCGTTTTGGGTTAGTTTGGGAGGAAAACTGCTATATTTTATGGAAGAACAGCGAGCAATCTTGTTCTTAGGAATAATTGCTAATGTAGGAAGCTCAGGCTTTCACAAGGAATTCCTGCAGGGAGCCAAGGCAGGAACTGCATTTCTGCCATAATTTCTGCTGCTCCCAGTGCACTGCAGTTGTCTTGGTTTAATGAAAACAACGTTAAAGCACTGCATTCCTGCACTCCTAAAGGAAATCCTTTCTGACTGAAGCTCAATTTGCACACAGAATTCCTACTTCTAATTGATTTGTAATATAATGAAGTGCTACAGTTATGAATGTGAGCACGTATCTTCGCTTGAGCGCGTGCATCCACCTGCTAGAAAAGAAGGTACCAGGCAACCTGAGCTGCTCATTGCTTTGACCTTTTAGTTATCTCCAGCCTGCAGGCAGCAGGGGCGGTTTGTCTCATGTTTTGTGAAGGTAAATAATGAGGCATCAGGATGGTGTCCTGGTAAGAGCCAGGAGATGAGGGAAATGTACCTCCCTTCTACGGGAGTGAAATACCATCAGCATAGTAACAACAGAGTAATTCTTTGCTTCATTATCTGACTTTAATTGCTGAGGTTACAATAGGTACCTCATAAAATTCCGGGTTCTTGCCTTAAGATAGTCGTAAGTGTCCAAGGTCTCATGTATGCGTAACTGTCAGCAGAACGCCACTTGATTTGTTTGGTGTTACAGCAGAGTCTTATGTCGTGGTGTTATTTTATCCAGGATGCATTGAATCTGCCATCATCACTTTAGAGCAGAACTCCAGAGGCCCGAGTGCCAGATGTCTTAGAGACAAAGAGCTGAAATTAAATCATGCTCTTTCCATGTCCCAGGGAAGAACATTTCCACGATCTAAGGCTGTACTCGGTTTGCAGAGTCATTGCTCAGGGAGGGGAATGGTCCTTTGGGGGATGAGTTCCTTCTGTCACAGTGTGACAAACTGAAAGCACTTTTCCCACGTCTTTCTGTGACTGAGAAGAAGGATGTGTGAAGAACGGGGAGGACAGATGTTGGTAACATAGCACAGCCAATGAACTCTATATTTCTTCTTGTTTCATATTCAAGGCTTACATGAATCCCATCGCTATGGCCAGAGCACGAGGTCCTGCCCAAAACTCGGGACCAACAATACAAGATTACTTGAACAGACCAAGGCCGACGTGGTAAGTGCCTGAGCCAAGTGAAGGATTTGTTCCCTGTATTCTCTCAGTTACTTACGTTCTCCCCCAAATACGCAGTGATACACTTTGAAAGGTTCCTTGGCTCTGGCCAAGATGCTATTTTCTAAATACATAGTCAGTCCCTTCTTTTAAAGATAAAATTTCACATTAAAATATGTTTCTTATTTGTCTTTAAATACCTTGGCTACAGTTTCTCAGAAGAGGAAAATCATAGGATCACCAAGGTTGGAAAAGAACTAAAAGATCCTCCAGTCCAACCATTCACCTATTACCAATAGCTCCCACTAAATTATGGTTATTATACCTCTTTCAGAATCCTAATGCTTTAAAGCCTGCAGACATGTTGAATTTTAAAATAAAGTCATCTCTAGGAAAAAAAAAAAAAAAAGCATTTTGCTGGTTGATTCTTAGAACACAGTCTACCATACCCCACAAAATCATTGCTTTAAGATACCAGCAAACAGCTTACTTTGCATTCAGGCCATTTTACCTCCTCTCTTAAGAAATTAGAGCGCAGTGTAACTAATTGCAAAGTTAACTTTAGATCTTTCAGAGAGGTTTTGCTACCGTGCTCAAGTTATTACAGTTCAGTTACCATATGTGTAGCATCTGAGGTAATTTTTCTGTTGGAAGTTCAGCCAAAGCTAAACTTCAAAAAAACAAACCAAACCCACATGAAGTCAGACACTGAAGCGGGTATTTTTGATTGTGGGATTGCAGTGACTGATCTCTCATCCTTTTTGTACAGGGAAGAAGTGAAAGAACAGCTAGAGAAGAAAAAGAAGGGATCCAGGGCTTTGGCTGAGTTTGAAGAGAAGATGAACGAGGTTGGTAATGTTGTTAGTATGTTAATGCCTCAGTTGTCTTACCTTGTATGCTGCTTTTTTTCCCTTATCATTAACAGCACCGAGTACCCATAACATTTCACTGTGCTCTGTGAGAGAATGCTTTACTTTGTTTGTATTGAATATTAACATTACTTATTAACCAACGAAGAGCTCCTCCTGATCCAGAGAAGCACTGCATAAAAAGTTTTGAGAAATGCTGTGAAGAAAATGCAAACTAATCATCACTTGTTTAAGGTCACACAACCCAAACACATTGGGAAGAGATGTGTTACTGAATCAGGCTGCGCTAGTGAGGAACGTACATATTATGATTTGGGTGTGGGAGAGTGCACTAAGAATGGCCTTGAATGTCCAGACATTCTGATGGAACACTCCTCTCTCATCCTAAGCTGATTAAATTCTGTGCTGGTTCCCTGCTATAAGTGGGGCTATTCTGGTAACTGTGTTTAGCATCTACTGGAGATCAGCACACTGTAAGGAAGTTTCATGTCTGACTCCTGTTGTGTACATAGGAAGCAAACAGTAGATAATGAATTTAGCTGCTTTGTTCCCTCCTTGGATTCTGGTATCTTTGGATAAGCTTCAAGCACTAATTTTCAACATTGTGTGAGAGTTTTTGGTTGAAGTAGATAGTGCTCCTCCTCTGTTACTGAAAGGGCTTGGGACTCTGCTTGTTACATCGTTTTGCCTTGGAATTTATACCAGTATTTGGAAGATGACAGGATACGGTTCTGAGGAGACTGGTTGTTTTGTGCTCTGTCAGTTTCAGCTCTGTGAGTTTGGTTTAGTATTTGATCCCTTTACTTTATAATCAATTATTTGTATCTTCTAAGCTCAGATCTCAAGTGGTAGAAAGGGTTGCAAGCCTCTGACTGAGGTGCCCTCTTGCTCAGTTTACTGACAGTTGTTCTGATGCTGTATCTTTTCTTTTATTGTTTGTTTTAAAGAACACATACTCAATCTGTTTCTACTTCAGAGAGAATTTCTGCCGAACAAAGCCCAGCCTGTTGTCAGAAGGTCTGTAGGTAGCACCAGGTAGCTGAAGCACCCACCCTTCTGCAGTACTGTGTAGGCATTGCCTAGGATCACAGAAACACTGCATGCAGCACTGTATCCTGATTAACCCTGTGACTTCTTTCAGCAGCACTGTTAAGCTAACTCACCGTGTGCTGACCCAGAGTTCTCTGTATCATATTGCACTGCATGTGTATAATCATATTCAATTCCTGATATTTCTTTCCCTTCAGCACAGTATGTGGGTTGTCATTTCTTTGCCAGTACAATACCAGTACAGCTTAATTAGGTGGAAAGGAAGAATCAGAATAATAATAAAGAAGGGAGCATGTGATGTTGCTGACATGGAAAGCAGGAATAGTGCAAGCTAGCAGAATTTCATTGTGATGAGATGTTGGATGCTTCAGAACCCTTGAATTTGAGATAGATTGAGAGAACTTGTGAAGGAAACAAAAGAGATGTGCATAATGAAGTTCTAATCGTTGACACTGACAAAGCACAGAACAGTCACTAGATACACCCATGTATTGAAGAAGGGCCAGGAACATTTGTCTTGCAATTCTACTTCAGGCAATTTTAAAACATAGGCCAAGAGTTTGTTTTTTGGTAGGCTGACCCACTGTACTGACATGTTCTGACAAGAGCTCTGTGATGCTATAAAACCAAGGAGACCAAAATTGATGACCTTCAAGATGAATAACCATCTCTTAAGCCCAGCTAACTTGAACATTAAGGTGTGAACTAAAATAACTGCAATAGTTTTATCTTCTGTAATACCAAGTGCACCATAGCCATGGTTAAAACTACAGGCTGTTTATTTTCTGTGGGTTTTGTGAAAACTTATTAAGTAAAGGATATGATTTTGACAAAGTTCTCTATGAAGAGTTGTTTGGAAATAATGGTTGTGTCACCCTTATTTTGTTTGTTTCAGAATTGGAAGAAAGAACTGGAAAAACACAGGGAGAAATTACTAGGTGGAAATGAGAGTTCCTCCAAAAAGAAAGAGGTCAGTTATTTTCAGTTTGGTACAGCTGGTGTTTGGAACCAGTTTTTGCAATACAAAATGCTATGAAAACATTTTTAAAACCAGCATCAATTTATATAAACCTAAATGCACAGGAACACGTTGCCAAAAATAACATTTGTTTTATTCTATTTTTAAGAAAAAGAAAAAAGAAAAGAAGAAATCTAGTAGGGTGAGCAAAATTTTCAGTTTTCTGAGCCTTTTTCTGCTTTGGGATTGTGCCTGTTTGCCATTTGGGTTTTCTTGTAAAGAGGGGACATAGTTTGAATTTTGAATTTGGATGATAAATTACCTGATTTTAATTGGAGAGAGGTAGATTATTCTGCACAAGGAGAACTTTACATCTGCTTAAGGAGTAATTGGTGTGGGGGGAAAACATTAAAAATACATCATCACATAAAAAGTGACGTCTGATATTTTTTACTGTCTTATTTAAGAAAATCTAGCTGAGCTCAGCTTCTTGGAAATAAACTGTTGTTGATAATGCTTTGCAAATGGAGAGATCTTAAGATTAGGTGTTTGTATGGACTTTTATTGATTTGGTGGACAAAATGCTGCATCTCACAAGCTTCACTTTTTGTTGTGTTTGGTCAAGTTGTCTTCATCTTCCTCTTCTTCATCAAGCTCTGATTCTTCCAGCAGTGCATCTGATTCAGAAGATGAGGTAAGCACTAAACTACCAGGGTGTAACATGTTTTGTATTCTGAGTGAAATGTTGCCTTTGTGTTGATCTCAGCATGCTTGAGGTGTAACTGTGGAGTCTGTTTTAATTGTGTTAAGAGAACTCCTCCGTCATGGAGGAAATACTTGGGATTTCTGTTTTGAACTTGGAAGGTGTAACTGAAGATGAGTAAGTGTTTTACCATGTGTACCCAAGTCACTGAAATAGTGGCTAGTATTTGTTTAATTTTACTTATTATTTACTGACTTGAACAGCCAGTAAAGTTACTTTTAAAAGGGTGATTTTTATTATGGAATGAAGAAAAGTAATAAGAACATACTATGTGTATTAACCCATTTTATCTGTAGAACCTGAGATTCATTGCAAGCTAGACTAACCTATAGCAATACTATGAAGCCACCAGATTAAAACTTTTTTTACATGCTTTGGAAGAGATTCTTCTGGTCTTGAGATATGCTTTAGATCTAGCATAGTGTCAGCAGTTCTAAAGTAACTCCTAACCACAAAATCACTGTTAACACAGCTAAGATCTTTGAGCAAGAAAAAGAGCATTAGCGTCTTGCTGTGAAGGCTTGCAGAGTATCTCAAATGCTGCAGATTCTGAAAGCAACCTCCTTATGCAGTCTTCTTTGACATTTGTCAACTAGTATTACCAGATAAAAAGCTAAGAAAAAATGACTGTAATCATGGAAATAACAAAACAGTTTGGGTTGGAAGGGACCTCTAGGATCATCTGATTCCAATGCCCTGCTATAGGCAGAGACACTTCCCACTAGGCCAGGTGGTGGAATGCTTCTGTTGTATGGGCATCCACAGCCTCTCTGACCAACCTATGTCAGTGTCTCACCACCCTCACAGTAACGAATTTCTTCCTAATATCTAGTCTAAATCTGCCCTCTTCCAGTTTAAAACTGTCTCCCCTCATTCTGTTGCTACTTGCCCTCATAAAAAGTCTGTGATCAGAATAAGGCTTTCAGGCCATCCTTTCTAGAAAATTAGGGGAAAGCAAAAGTAACATACTGAACTGATAGGAAGTAGGATGCACAGCAGCATATATTTTTCTGTTAAAGAGTATTTCATATAAAAAGTAGAATTAAATACCAGCTGACACTTCATCATGAGACTTAACACAGATCTTGGCAATATATTTTAAAATATTCCTTGAGGGCTTCGTTTGCATAAAACTACTTAAATTTGGTACATATGATACAGTTGTGAATTTTAGATATCTGTCCGTTCAATAGCTTCGTCATAAACGAATGTGTTCTGGATGGCTTGCTTGTAAACTGAACCCATTGCTGTGTGAGCATGGATTTGTGTGCTTTTCCAGTAGAATCCCCCCATCTCATTTCAGCAATGCAAATGTATCATTTTTACTAGTTTGGCATAAATCTTCTTTAGAGATGGTCAGGTTCTGTAACATACATCTCAGTGATAAACAGAATCTAGGGAGCCTGAATTTTACTCTAGTTTGGTTTTCTTCAGTGCAGTAGAGTTAGGAATGTCTTCCACCGAAGGAATCAATTGTAGTGTATTTATTCCTCAAGAGAAAATGATAATGTAGGAATTTGGCATTCCCTATTCTTTGCATGTGATTTAAGTCTTTAATATCCAGTGAAAGTAAACTCAGGATTGTCTTTTTCTTTTTTCCTAAAATATTTGTGGATAGGATAAAAAGCAGGGGAAGAAAAAAAAGAAAAAGAAACATCGATCCTCAAGGAAGTCTTCATCAAGCTCAGCTTCTGAATCTGAGTCAGACAGCAAGGTAATTAAGTGCACATTGCCCTCAGGAAATGTCTCTGATCTGCGTTATGGAGACAAGCGTTTCTGGCTTTGTAATTGCTGCATTCAAAGTCACGCATTCTTACTGTGGTTGAGCTGTGCTTGTATCTTTAAGGTGTGATCCAGAACGTACCTCTGCTGCCCACAGTGCATTGACTGAATACAGTTCTTTAGAAGCTGAATATTCCAACAGTTTCTATCTGATTTTCTGAATTCAGACATAAGCAGTTTTTGTGCTGCACAAATGTTTTGTTCTAATGCTACATTAACACTTCAAAAACAAAAATGTTCTGTGATGTTCTTGTCCACATTGCTATTATTGAATGGAATGCCATCTGTGAGAATACAGCTATTGCAGGGAATCAGTGGCCAGAATACTGCCTTCCTAAGTGTGTTTGGATGGATGAGAGAATAAAGATTGCAGACTGCTGGGGGTTAGAGGAGTATCTGGTGATGGTAGTAGTGACCGGTGTCTTTTTAGGGGCTCTCTAGGTGTACTGCTTTGAGAAAGTTCTCTGTTGTTTGATTCCATAGAGACCTTTTCTCACTGTTTGTTCCAGAAATGAGCAGGTGCTATCAAAATCTTGTTTATTGTATTGGTCATGTTAACAGTCTTCAATATACTGAAAAAGGCAGTGGGTCAGGCTGCAGTTGCCATTTCTTTTTTTACTGGAATAATTTTGTCATGGTGAATGTTCTTCTTTCTACCTAGGACAGCACAAAAAAGAAGAAGTCAAAGGAAGACCATGAGAAAGAGAAGGTAGAGTTATATGTTTTAAGTACTTCCATCAGAACTTCATTGTACATACATAGTGGGTCTCTTCCCTCCTCTCCCACATCTCACCCATTTTGTACACACGCATCTGAGGGCTTTCCTCCTTCTACTGCATTGAATGCAAATAATCTTGTTGACTTAAATGTTAGTTATTTCTGTGTGTAAACTAACAAAGCTTTCAGTGTCAGCCCTAGTCTTTCTCTTCAGCTACCTTTGTTAACACATTGCTCCCTGCCACTGTAATCATCAGTATTAGGTTTGAGGTATAAGATCTCCATTGCATCGGGCAAACACGTTGATTCTTTATTTTCCTTGTTGTATTTCTGTTTCCTAGTTCTCATTTCCCAGCAACTCTTCTTGTGTATCTTCTCTTCATAGAGCAAATGACTACCATAGTCCCTTAGTTTTGGTTAAGCTCTGCTGCTGCTTTCACACTTCTGAAATCAAAAGGCTTTTGAGGGCTGCAGGTCTTTTCTGTTATGAAGATGCCCTCTCAGATGGGTTACATTGTGTGTGCTCTTTGTGAGTGATTCTGGGAAAGGATTGTGGTACCAGTAATAGACTAAGTAGGAGGGTCGATGTAAGTAATCTCAGCACTCAAAAAGACGATTTATAAGAATTTTTACTGTTCTTTTGACTGAAATAGAATGGAAGAAAGTAGTTTCACTCTTAGCAATACCTTACTCGGTCCAGAGCAAAGCTTATTTGAAAAAGTGTAGGGGAGAAAAAAAAGTGGCTCATCAGAACAATCTCTTGCAGCATCTGAATTACAAAAACTAAAACTGAAAAAGACTGCTCTTTAAGTATATTGAAACTATTTATATAAAATGAAAGAACGTGGCCCATGCCAGAGGTACAGGTCTGAAGGGAGCGTTTTACTTTATCAGCACCAAAGCAGCAGTGTTTGTGCGTACTCTGAGACATCTTCATTTACTCTGCAGTCTTTTGCAGTGATGAAGCATTTAAAAATGCTTGCTCCTCTGTGAGTTTTCAATTAAAATAAGAGACTGTGTTGTACTAATAGATCATTCTTTAGAAGGTGCAGTATCTTGGTAATGGAGCAACACACAGAAAATCATTATATTCTCACTGAAAGCATTTTAACTGTGTGATGATTTGCTGATGAGTAATTAGTTTAATGCGTAAATTATTTAAATATTTCATAACTTAGAAATAATATTTCCATGTAATTTTAAAGCAGAAGTTTCCTAATACCTGGAAGGCTTACCGTTACTTGCAAATATATTGCTTTATGTAGGATGGCAAAAATCATCACAGAAAGAGGAAGAAAGCCGATCGTGGTGATGGGCCTTTATCATCAGAATCCTTATCAGAAGCGGATCAGACAGAGGAGGTCAGTGTGAAGGCTAAACTTCAGCTGTTATAATGCTTTCAACTTAGTGATTCCCATGAGTAAGCAGCTAAAACTAGCCCAAATTGAATATATTATTGAAATGTTCTGTTCCATACAATTGATTTTAGTGCAACTCCTACCACATACAGGTCATTCTGAATTAATGTTCTTGAAACTTTACAACTTTCCATGGATGCTTTGGGGTTTAATAAAATGAGGCTAGGTGGTGCCTCACAAGATTTCTCTCTGATCACTGAATACAGACAGGCAGGAGGTTCCAGTTTGCTGTTTTTTTTCCATTAAAATTTCAACCATGTTATTCACTTAGTGGTTTTACTGTTACATCTCTCTTGGCTGCTAGTTCTGCTGTGTTTTAATAGCATAGTGCCTAGAAATCAGACGTTTATTGGATTACAGTTATTATAGAATATAACACTGTTATAGTCAGTTTCTTCAGCAACTGCTCAGTCTGCCCTGTCAATGTTCTGCTGTTTCTCATTTTTATACAACAAAAGTTCAAACTTCATATAAAACAGCATTTCCAAAGCTGCTGTCTCATTACATGCCATTTATTTATTTATTCATTTATTTTAGGTTCAGGTGAAAAAGAAGAAAAGCAATGAGGAGAAAGAGAAAGCAACAGCAAGTATCCCTTATACTGTAGTGTTAAGACAGTAATATCTTGTACTTGGTTAATTATTTTATAATTCCACAGTAACACAAATGTTTTATAGTTAAAGTCAGATGAGTTGAAATTTGATATTTCTCTCTTTATCTGTTGAAATCAGCTTTTCAGCTGCATAATTAAGGGACAGGTTTGTCACTACTTTAACTACATAGATATATATGTATGTGAATCGAGACGTATTTAACATCCATTGCATCAAGTCAAAATATGTTTTACACTGTACTAGCATAACAGAACTACAAATTTCTGTATAAGCTGAGGTAGCAACATGCCATATAGGTATTGAGGCTGTTCCTTTGTAGGAGTATCATGTATAAGTATTCCTTTGTACACCTTCTATACCAGAGCATAAAGAGGGCCTTAGGACACAATCTCTGCAGCATCACAATACTAATAGAATTCTTCCCTCAACCAAATGAAATGCTGCTGGCAACCTGTTGCATTTCTCTGCTTTGTGGGTACTTCCTCTGATGATAAAGGTGGGACAAAGGTTCAGCAGTGATACTGTAGGACCTCAGATATGTCCCATGTACCTGAGTTAGAGATGTAGTCGTTCTGAGCTACTCTGTATGCACTATAAGCAGCACTGTTCATAATTAGGTACCTCAGTTGCTCAAATGAGTTATGGTACCTAAGCACAGGAATTTCAGTACATGTTTTCTGTGGAATTTGAGTTCGTTTGCTTGTCATAAAATTACTAATGACTTATTTTTTATCTTAAAAGAGACAAGTAATGTGTGTAGAACTAAGATATACCTAATTCGCTTCGTTTATGTTGTTACACCTATTGAAGAATTCCACTTGAAAAAGGATGTTTGTATCTTTCAGTTTTTGATTGAACCTGGTGGTGTTAATTAAGTGTATATGTGAATATTTAAAAATGAAACTCTATCTTTTGTTTTAATTAAGGTGCAAGTGCTGGAGATTTTAGCCTAGTATAGTGCACTGTGAAAATGAGCACCTAATTGAAGTCTGTAAAGATGCGAGTTACTCCCATATATGTCAGATCTCAACGCAGTTTATTATTTTCTTAGAAATCTGTAAAACACTGAGAAAGCATTAAAAAGATGAAGAAATATGATAGTGATGATGCTGAGGGCTGTGGAGGAGCCAGACCACAATGGAGACGAATTGAAAACTCTTTGTAATAGTGCACATTGTGAACTTTCCTTTTGTGATTTTCCAATAGGCTTTTATAATAATCTGCTCCGAAGTACCATAGGTTTTTTACAGAAACATCTTCCAAAATGTCTCAGGAGAGCTTTCATTGCCCTGCTCCTGCTGTTATTGAATGGAATGCAGTAGATGGAATTTTGCTCATACTCTAACTTCCTTTTTTGCTTTTTTCTTTATTATTTCTTTTTTAGGATAAAGCCAAAAGGAGAAAGAAGCACAAGAAGCACAGTAAAAAGAAGAAAAAGAAAGCTGCTGGCTCAAACTCGGATTTGGAATAGTATTTAAAAAAAACAAAAAAAGCAAGACTATCAACAAAAGTGCAATGACTGAAGGAAATTGAAACTGTGAAATGATAACAAACTTTACCAAACTGCATGAGTTTTCCTGTGTTCTAGAAATATTCCTAATCTTTCAGTAGCCAGCCATATGCAGCTGTGCTGGGGAAGACCGTTGTTATTGCCTGCTGCTTAATACATGAGGTACAACTTTGATTAAAGTCCAGTAAGCAGTGTTAGATGTTTGAAACAACGTTAAGATGGTAGCTTAGTCCAGCTAAGATGTAAAATATTGGGAAGTAAGAGTTAAACTTTTTAGATACTGAAAGTAGTGTTTTAAAGCGTTAGTAATAGCCTTTATTTGTAAATCAGGACAAATAAAATCCCAAATTCATCTTGTAGGTTTATATTATACTTAAAGAGTTACCAGCTGGTGGCTGCGAATGGCATTTATGGAACGGGAAATGAATGACAACGTATAAAATGCTGCCTTTGTAGTAATTGCCCCATTACTGTCTTCATGCTTATGAGAAAGGGAATGCTACCATTTGGCTAACTGAATAGGGTGCCTTTGCCTTGATCCTTGCAAATCTCTGCTATTTTTAATCCACGCAGCATCTCTGATTCTAGAGAGGCCAGAACTATTGTCAGCAGACCTTTTCTGAATAAGCAGTTCTGGGCTTCTGAGCATGTGCTTCTGCATTAAGCAAGAGCAATGACATTTTGCAGTGTAACTGACATTCAAAGCCAGAAGACTTTACCTCTGCTTCTTTGAAATAGCGATAGATCTGTGCTAGGAAATGAGCATATTTCATTTCATTTCATTTTGGTTTAGTCGAACACTTCATGCAAACTCCGGTAGTTTTTTCTTTTCCCTTCACATTAACTTTTGGATCGTTGTGCATGATTTGTACCTTTATTAAATTAACGAAATGCAGGTAATCATTCATTGTAACCAGTTCTCTGGATTATGTTCCACATGCAGAGTTTCGTGTACGTATTTAGTTACTCTTACAGTTAAGTTCATTGCTGTGTTGAAGTGCACACTTGCTGAAGATATTTAGCATGTAAAAAGCAGGGTTTTGATACCTTAACAGCTTCATATTGAAGCTGATTTTACTCTAAGCAAGTTCAGTGGCAGACCTGTTACATGACGCATCTTGTTAGATTAAGGAGAAATAAACCACCATACTGCCAGAATCTCATTAAATATGCTGTTTAAACAGTTTGTATTTATATTTTTGTACTGGAGGGCTACAGAATGTTGACCTAAATCATAAAGCTGTTTTATTTTAAATTAGTTGCTTTAGGAATTGAAAATAAGCTTTTATAAATTAAATGTGCACGCAAGAAAACACAAGCAATCGTTAGACTTCAGTTTTTACGTGAAATTCTCATTGTATCTTCCATTGAAGTACCCATGGCTGCGCCTGCTTTAGCCTTTAACAACCGCCCATCTGTCTGAGTGGTCAGCTAGAGATTACAGGAACGATCCGCCCCTTTTGCCACTGCACAGGTGCTAACTTCTAACTTACCTCTAACATACCGATGTTGGAAGTATTTTATTGCCAAGGATTTCAAGACCTTTCGTAACTGATCATTAGTCTGCAGATCATAAATAAAGACTGAGGGGAGAAAGACGATTTGACGCTGTCGTTCTACAGTGACGTTGACTTTTCTGTTGAGTTCTTAGAAAATAACACGTATTGAGTCCCAGCGGTGTCCTAAAGTGCACTAAAGAGTTGGATGGCATATTTTATATTGTTGGTTGATGCTACTGATCCTCAGCCCCGTTGTGTCAGTGAGGTTAAATAAAGGCAGCGAGTAGTAGGGGTTGGGTTGGGGGCTTTTGTGTTTTTGTTTTGAGTTGTGGCGTTGCAGTGTTGGTAACCATTTGTAATGAACCATGTTGGATGCTCTGCTCTGTGTGATACCTTAGTTGACTTTTACACAACTACATGCAACAGAAAGAAAGACAAATGGGAACGAGGGCCGCAGTCTTCCACAGCCATAGGCCTGTGTGTTGTTTTACTTGTCTCAATAGAAGTGCTGTTGTTGTCAGCTGTGTGCTTCTCAAACACCTGCAGCGCTTTGTTCGTGGTGTAGCTATTAAGGAGCTTTGTCAGTTCACAGCGAAGCCGCTTTCATGTTGGCGATGGAATGTGTTTTGGTTTTCAATACATTAGACAACCACACGGAGTCTCCTCTTGTATCTTCTTTTCCTCGTTAGATAATAACCGTGGTGCGCGTGTACAGAAGGGGCCGCCAGCTGCGGCTTCACGGGCCTGAGGCGGGGCGGACTGAGCTGCCAGGGCCGCGTACCGTCACCATGAGGGGCGGGCAGGGCCGGGCACCACCGCACCCGGGTAACCCGGGCAGCGGCGACGCGGCCGCCGCCATGAGCAAGAAGCGGCTGCAGCAGCTGACGGAGTCGCTGAGGCGCTCGGCCAAGCACTGTGAGTGCCGCGGGGACGGACGGGCCGGGGCCGTTGGCTGAGCCCCGCTGCCCGCCACACTGAGCCCTAGGGACGGCGCGTGGTGCCGGGGGGAGGTGGGGGCGATGGCGGCTTTCCACGTCCCCAGAACCAGCTTAATGCGGGAGGGTTTCCCTATATCCACGGCTCTCCTATATCCTGGTGATAAAGTTTGCTTGTGTTTCGGCTCCCAGTTAACAAAACTGAGGTGGGATGCCTCATCAGGCTCTTCGACGCGCTGGTGAGCGCGTCCTACAGCCGCTTCGCCGCCGTCGGCTTCGATCGCAACATGTTCCGCGACACCCTGCACAGCACCTTCGGCATGACGGACGACGTGGTGATGGACAGAGGTGAGGCGGATCGGCAGGGACGTGGATTCCCTGTCAGCCCTGGGCAGCCCTTCACAGAATCACAGAATTGTAGGGGTTGGAAGGGACCTCTAGAGATCATCGAGTCCAACCCCCCTCCCAAAGCAGGCTCCCTACACCACATCACACAGGTAGGCGTCCAGGCGGGTCTTAAATATCTCCAGAGGAGACTCCTCCACCTCCCTGGGCAGCCTGTTCCAGTGCTCCGTCACCCTCACTGTAAAGAACTTCTGCACATTCGTGCGGAACTTCCTTTGCTGAATTCCTTCTTGACTTGATGAAGGTGTTTTTCTGCTGGAGGAAAAATGTGATTGTCTTTTCATTGAACACAAGGAAATATTTATTTCTGTTTCTGTATGATGTAAATTCCAAATGCATCTAATAACCCTTCCAGTGTTCCGCACCTTCGATAAAAACAACGATAACTGCATCAGTGTGGTGGAGTGGGTGGAAGGCCTGTCGGTATTTCTGCGGGGGACACTGGAAGAAAGGATTAAATGTAAGGTGTATCTGCGTGCCGGTGCTTAGTGGTAATTGTACTATTCAGGAGTGTGGAATTATGAAAGATGGTAGAGGAAAAAAATGCAAACTCTAGAGATTTTAAAAGCAGGAATAAAAGGGGGAGGGGAAGAAGAGATTGAGGGTGGAGGGGGAGTATTATAGAAGGAGAATGACAGCATGTTGTTACCATAGTTCTAGTTTCAGCGTCAGCCATCCATAATATGCTGTCACATTTCATCATAAAGCACTGCTCTGGAACATGGTTTAGGATGTCACACCACTAGGATGTGTGCCAGGATGTAACATCAGAACGACCACAGGCTATAAGATATGCAGCCTTGCAGTGAGCATTCTAGGATATACTGCTGTGTGATGGCATTTATTCATATTCCTTGTCTATAGGCAACAGCTTTACTAATGGGTGATGTAGTTTGTATGAACTTTGAATTTATCTTTTGAAAAGATTGTTTTGAGGTTTATGACCTGAATGGTGATGGATATATTTCGAGAGAGGAGATGTTTCAAATGCTGAAAAACAGCCTTATCAAACCACCATCAGAAGACGACGGTGATGAGGGAATTAAGGACTTGGTAGACATAGTCCTTAAGAAAATGGCAAGTACTTTTTTATTGTGATACTAAATATCTCTCAAGCTCGTGCTCCCCATCTGAGGATTAAATCCACCTGAACAAAATGTCTGTTAAATAAACAGGCAGTTATTGCAGCTCTTTGCTAAAGACTTCTCCTTTTGAAGGACCTTGACCATGATGGCAAACTTTCTTTTGCGGACTTTGAAGAATCTGTGAAAAATGAAAACCTTCTCTTAGAAGCTTTTGGACCATGTTTGCCAGACTTAAAGGTACATCAGCCTTCAGTTAAAAACAACAACATATCTTCTTCCTGCTTTTAACTATATGTTCATACTGTGGTATTAACCGTCTTCGTATGAGGTTTGCTGAATTCAGATGGTGTTTCAGTTGTGAGATACGTGTGTTCTGGGTTCCTATATGCCTGTCACATTACATGTTTCTTGACACACTCAAACACTGATACCACGGAGCATAGAAACATACTGCAGCAGTGCAGCAGTGCAATAAATGATTCTCATAAAGCATCTCATAGTTCCCAGGCTAAGAAAACGAGATCAATCTCTTGCAGAGTTTATCTGAAACTTTTCCAGGAATGCAGTGTTTGTTCTTCTTTCCTCAGTGCCCCTGGCTCCACTGCCACGCTTGTGGGAGAGGCTGCTCAGAATATAGTGCTGCTATTGCTAAATTCCATCCAGCTGAGCTTCCTTTATTAGCAATACATCCAATTCAGAGAGGTTTTTTTTCCTGAACGATGGTCATTTGGGCTGTGGAAATTTCCTCAGCGTTAAATCAAACTGAAGCATAGATGTCTCCTTGGTAATAGTAATTCATACTAATTAATAATATATACTTGGTAATAGTAATTAATAATAAAAAAATCAGAGATCAATTCCAACCAGTTGTGGCAACAGGTAGGAAACCGAGTCAGTTTATTGATTCCACTATTTGTGTATTCTCTTCTGCACCCTGCCCAACCAGTGCCTTTTTACCAGGTCAGTAGTTATATTCTTAAAAAGAACTCCTTTTATACATCCTTCCACATCCCCAAAATCAATAGATTTCAGCTCTGAGCACTAAATGAAGAAAGCTCAGGATTCACAAGCTTTCCCAGTGCAGTTATAACTTCAAACTGATCAGTTTCTCAGTGACAATAATGCTACTGGATTTAGCTTTTCCATGCTCCAGAGCACCGTTTCTCTACTTACACATTTCAGTTTGCCTTTCTCTAACAAGCTAAATGTAAATGCACCAGCTAACTGAGAATAAACTCGTTGTTCTTCTGTCCTGATTTAACAGAGCAGTACAGCATTTGAAAAGAAAACCTTCCGGGAAAAGCATGAACCGTAACTCCAACAACTGCAACGCTGCTCTAAGGATCCTTCATCATCCCTCAGAGGACAGTAGGAATTAAAGCAACACAAAGCGATTGATATCTTAAGTTTCAATATTCCTTTACTGTACAAGCTATGGAATAAATAGAATTTGCTTTTATTACTTTATCTAATTGCAGTTCTTTTAAATACACGGGACAAGGTTGCTGCAGTATTATACTGCTTTAGTTTATCCTGGTACAGTCTTCAACAAGGAATTGCTTGGAGATGCAATATAAAACACTTCTTTTTTTAATTTATAAAAGAAAACTAAGTATTTTAAGTTATATCCCCTGTAAAAAAAGGTGCTGCCAGCAGTATCTATATTCTTCTTCTCTGCTTTACCAGTGGCTTGGTGGCATTACTGCCTGGCTTTTCCACAGATGAATTTGAAACAGATTCTGCTACCTGAAATGGGAAAAAAGAAAATAATTCAAGTAAAGCATAACCACTGTTGGGTCTTTTAAATGCTGGTTTTAGAGTAAGGCTGTCTCTTCAATCTTTGAGTACTAGCAGGCATATATTCTTATAGTCACACTTGTACTGATTTCTTTTTCAATAGAAAAGGGAGGAAAAGTTAACACTGAAGGCAGCATTAAATACAAGAGAGCTGAAAGTCTCAAGAAACGCAAGTGTGTTAGCTATTCCTACTTTCCTAAAGAAAACAATCGCACAAATCAATTTCCAATGCTCCATGATACACACAGTTAATGTTTTACCACTCGCTCTCCGTAGCAGAGGTGTTTCAAAGTAAGGTCTGGTACACTTTTTGGACTTGAATATTTTGTGAAGGGAAAAAAAATGTGGTTTTGGCAAGTGTTTTAGAAATGTACTTCTTTTAAAAGGATGTGTGCAAATGAAAACATCAGAACTTTACGAATCCATACCTCTTTCAGCTTATTTCGAATCAGCGTAGCTGAAGTATTCAGTGAATCATCATCCATATCCACCTGAGGTACTTCTGGTAGCTGTGGGCCAATAACGATGTCAGTACTGTCCACGTTTGTTTCAGTGAGGGCACATTTGTTACCCTCTTCTCTCTTCCTCTTACGTTCCTGCAGGTGAGTTGTACGAGGCATAAACCTGTCAATGCCGTTATCAGCTGGAACTGTTCTTTGCTGAATTAAAGGCACTGGTGCAGCACATCCTCCTGGATGCGCCTTCTGAGTTAGGGATGAGCTTTGACTGGAGTTCCCAGAGGTTTCAGCACTGGGGTTGTTGCAGTGGGGAAAAGCCAAAAGGTCCTGACTGTGATTGCCAGAAGGATATTCCATGTTTTGGGACAACCCATGAGGAACTGGAAAGCAGGATGGATCCCAGTGAGTGGCTGCATGTGATCCTGGGGTACTCCACTGAGAATCAGACTTGGTCCTCCGAGGCCTCTCTGTTTTCTTCAACAGAAAGCAGTCTTTAAAACAACAAGAAAAGAAAAGGAAAGCAGCTTCATTATTTTATGCCACTGTTAGTTCTAATACATAAAGTGTTCAATACAGTGACAGAAATAATACCAGCAATACTTCATTCCCAGTCACCTTCCTGTGATTCTGCTTAAGCAGCACCTGCAGTGGATAATGATATCCAAGTACATAAGCATAGGAAAGGAGAAGCCTGTGCCTGGCATTGTACTTATTTTACAGCTCGTCCAGCCTTCAGCGCTGCCTGGGAACTCAGCAGCAAAGCTGCCTGTCAGCCCAATCCATTCCTCACGTTCCTTACTGACCCAAATGGCAGGCAGGAAATAAGGGGCAGGGAGGGGGTTCTCTTACAAATCTCTCTTTCCGGGTATGCCTGAAAGAACTGTAACAAGGGGAACAAACTGATCCTCAGTTTCCTGGAAGTACTTAAAATTTCAGGTAACGTTTTGAAAAGAAAACAAACAAAGGAAACAATGAGGTTTAAAAGCTTTAAAGTGCATGTTAACTAAAACGTTGCTTTCTGAAAGGTCCATCTCTAGGAATAACTGAGAAATGTCCTAATTTAAAACAGCTAAACACAGTATATTTTCTTTAACGGATGCTTTTGGCTTTACCAAGACGTACCAACCACTGAAATGAAGACTGGACATGAGATTTAACTACAAACCTCTTTGATTTGTTGCTTTTGCAATATACTTCCTTCTGTCCTGCAGCTTCTCCCTGGTTTCTTGGACTGTTTCAAATTCTGGAGCGTAGCACACGTGCAGCAAACTCCCAAAAAAACTGCGCTCATCCATCTTCTTCTTGGCCACCCTGAAGGAAACTAAATGGCATTAGCAGAGCTGAGGGTTTTACTTCAACTCTCTGCGATGTAGATCATACATAAAGGGGCCGTGAAGGATTAAAACAACAAAAGGCAGATAGTGCTGTGTATAATACCTGGCACATTGCAGATTCTGGAATTTTATCAGATAAACTTCAGTGAACTGCTCTGCGGGATATTCATCGAGTGCATGGTACTCTTCTATGGCTCCGTACAAGGCAAACTGCTCCACTAACTCCTTCATGACGCCCAGCGCAGGAACTCCCTGGATTAGTAAATAACGCGATTCCAAGTTGATGGTGTACACCTGAAAGAAGCACAGGACAATCACAGAATTGTAGGGGTTGGAAGGGACCTCTAGAGATCATCGAGTCCAACCCCCCTGCCAAAGCAGGCTCCCTACACCACATCACACAGGTAGGCGTCCAGGCGGGTCTTAAATATCTCCAGAGAAGGAGACTCCACCACCTCCCTGGGCAGCCTGTTCCAGTGCTCCGTCACCCTCACTGTAAAGAAGTTCTTCCGCACATTCGTGCGGAACTTCCTATGCTGTACTTTCATCCCATTACCCCTAGTCCTGTCCCCATGCACTACTGAAAAGAGACCAGACAAACCACTATGGCTCCCACACCTCAGGTATTTATAAACCTGGATCAAGTCCCCTCTCAGCCTTCTTTTCTCAAGGCTAAACAGACCCACTTCCCTAAGTCTCTCCTCACAGGGGAGATGCTGTTCAATGCTCTAAAATGCCCACATTTACCTCACTGCAAAAACAACAACTCAAAGCGTTCGTGCTGCCCGCTGTGTGGAGCCACCGCGGGCAGGGATGAACTCAAGCAGGGATGAACACATCACAGAACATCAGCTGGAGCTGATGCTTCTCCAGATGTCAGAGCACCGACACCTGCGGACTAAACAAGTCTCCAGCAGCCCACCCGCCCTCACCCCGCACCTTGACGGCCCTGGGTCGCCGCCCCTCGCGGTACTTGGCCCTGGACCCGCATGCTCCCAGCTGCTGGTGGTGCCTACACGCCTCCCCCGGGCCGCCAGCACCGCCCGCCGCCATCTTCCCGGCCGCCACCGCGGCTCTGGTCGGCTCTTCCGGGAAGGAAGTGGGCGCTGCCGAGAAGCCGGGCGGAACGAGCAACTACAGCCCGGCCCACCCGGCTGGCGGCATGTGGGGCAGCGGTAACCCCGGCGGAGGGGCCGCTGGAGTCGCCGCGGTGACGGTTGTGCTGAGCGGGACCCGGGACTGCTTCCTTCACCTGCCCGCCGTGCTGGCCTCGCACCTCCGCCTGCAGCAGGTACGGGGACGAGATGGGGGCGGCCCGTTCGGAGGGGATTGTGGGAGAGAGGTTCTCCTTCCTCCCCCCATCGTATCCCGTCATCATGGCGGTGCTCAGAGCCCTCCTCGAGAGGACGCACAGTCACCACAGCGACAGCGCAGGGCAACCAGCCGCCCCCCGCGCCCTGCGCTGTCGCTGTGGTGACTGTGCGTCCTCCGAACGGGCCGGGACCCCTCGCCCCTGGACCCAGATGGGTCTGAGTATTTCTGAGTATGATTTGATAGTAATTCGTTTCATCTGCCTGATAATCACAGGGCCAAGCTGTCAAAGTATCCTGCCGTGATGAGCCCATCTACCTGAGCTGGATGGAAATGAGGCATCGAGGTCAGCGGGGTGAAAATATCGCAGAGATGAACAGGCATTTAGCAGAGAAGCTTGGCATTGCAGATGGAGAACAGGTTTGAAATGCAGGTCCCTTTTTTGAGTTTCTGAGTGGAGTTTTTATGTGTTTAAGGAGTTAAATTATTTAGAAATAATGTTGCTTCTGTCAGGTGTTCCTGGAGCCCTGTTCACACGTCTCCTCCTGTCAGCAAGTAGAAGTGGAACCGCTCTCAGCAGATGATTGGGAAATACTGGTAAGAAAACCTGTCCCACTGTTCACATCATTTCCATGCAGATGACAGAGAATATAGATACAAGCTTTTGTCGCAATCCCCTGTTCTTTTCTGCGCCTAAGCAAATGCTAAGTCTTGTGGGTTTTCATTGTATTTTATGTTTAACATGGTGTGTTAGAAAAAGATGTGGATCTTCTATGTTCAAGCACATTTTAAAGGTTGTACAAGTGTGTAGCTTACAATGATACCACTCTTTCCCAGGAACTGCACGCTTCCTCTCTTGAAAAGCATCTTCTGGACCAGATCCGAATCGTATTCCCCAAAGCCATCTTTCCTGTTTGGGTTGAACACCACACTCACGTTTACATCAGAATTGGTAAGCAGCAGTGAATGCTTTGCTGGTGCCTTGAGTAAGCTGTTTTGCAAGAGTGGATGCATTCATTCATCTGATTTATTCATACTCAGGTACACTTATGCCAGCAGCCCCCTATGGGAGATTAGAACCTTGCACGGAGCTTCTGATCTGCCCCAAAGCGCGTGAGCTTGAGGAAAACATCGTAGACATGCCTTCTACAGAAAGTGACATCTTACTCAAGAGCTTTGTGAAAAATAGCATGGAGCAAGACATAACTGTAAAGGAGCCTTTTGCCAGTCAACCTCACTTAAACCCAGGAGTCCCTGAACAGAGTAAGGCTGATGCAAATGTGACGTTTGGCTCAAGTGTTCTCCCAAATATGTGGAATTTCATAGGGAGCATTTTCTCTCGTACAGCTGAACAGAAACAAAAGACTCTGTGTGATAAGGATGAAATGAGCGCCTTCAAAGACAAGCTGCTGAACTTAATTCACATGGATTCCATTTTTAGAGTATGCCAGTCCCAGCCTCCCAGCGTACAGAACGCATCAGCTGTTCATGCATTTCTGAAACACGGTGCCATTCATGTTTTTCCACAGAATTTAGAATATACTGATTTGGATCCAAATGCTGTAGTAACTTATGGGAAAATTAACGGGCTGCTTTCCCCCAGACAGCGTCATCAAGAAGCAAAGCAAAATCTGCCATCTGAAAAGCAAAAACATTTGACTAGTACGCAAGACAAAAAAAATTCCAATAACATTCAAGCGTCCAGTGAGGGGTCTGTTGTTCAGATCGTTTGGAATGGATTTGAAGACCTAAAGAGTGTCATAGAGTATGGCAACGGTGGGGAAGCCCTACATGTTGGAAGAGTTTGGGTCAGTTTGAGCACACTATCTTTTGGGGCTTTATTGGATAATGTTTACTATTGGATAACTGGAGCTGGCTAGTTGATGTGCAGTTCGAGGATAGGCTTTGCAGAAGGTTCTTGAGTAAAGTCAATATAATATAACTGCTAGAGCACCTTGCTAAGCCATCTGTCTGGCATTACCATCATGCAGTGTACACTGGGTTCTGCACCCCTAGTATTTCAGCACCAAGTAGGGAAAACCATTCAGTGTTGCTGGAAGTGCATATTTTCTTCAAAATCTGTTGGCAGCCGTACATGAGAACATGAATGTATCTGTTCATGCGCATTCAGTAATGCTTAATGAAGTGTTTCTTCCTCAGATACTGCTTTAAAATACGCTCTGGACTCTAGTTGTCATCATGCTATCAAGTAGAGGCATAATGTATCCTATTGCTACCTGATGTTTACAGGTGCTTTTAGATACCGTAGAAGTTTTCATTAAAATCTTACTGTACTATCAAATAATTAGCTTTTATACCATTTAAAATCGCTTAATCTGTTACATATCGTTTTCTGTAGGGTGACACAGTCCCAGTGTGCAGACACTGACATTTCAGCTTATTTCGACAGCGCTATACAGCCTTCTTATGTTCTTTCTTTCCTGGAAACACACACAGGATCAAGAGAGATAGATCAAATGCTCTCCAAGTCACCATTTGACTATTTTGACATGTTACACTTCTCACCATTTGCTCACTCTTTTATCAAGAGCGAGAGCAAAAACCTGCAGTAACGTTTACCACAGAATTGTTTGAGAGGAGCAGTTTTCCAAATGTCAGCAACCATCAAGTCTTTCAGACTTCATAAATATTTGTGAGACACGTTTCCAAAATGAAAACAGTTAAAACAAAGCAGAATATTTGAAAAATAGTTTCCCTTTTAAGGGGGAACTGACTGGTACAGCTCAGGAAAACTGGAATTCTGTCTACATTGAAAGTGTGTGCAACTTCGATCTGTATAACAGGCTGTTTATACATAACCTGCCCATGTAAAATTAATTGCAATCACCAAATGTTGTGTTCTTGCAGCATTCAAAGAATTAAGAGGAATTCTTTTCCAGTCTTCTTCTCGTTTATTAAATGATATAAAGTTAATAGACAGTCAGCTGTAGCAGGTGTTCTCGCAAGTAGGACAAAAAGCACTCAGAAGTGGAAGTGAGAGAAAACAATTTGAATTCCAGCATCAGTTTCATGGTTTCTTAAATCTGTTGTAAATTACAATGAATAAACCAGCAGTGATCAAATGTAAGGCTCTGTTGGTGTTGAAGGAACTGTTATTGTACTCTGTATGCAATATTGTAATGGTTTTATTTTCTGATGTTTCCTTTTTCTTTGCTTTTATTTTAAATATTTCAGATTCCAGATGGCCTGAGAAAAAAGCTGCGTATTGAAATGCATTCAACAGTCCGAATTAAGTCACTTGAATCTATTCCTAAGATTCCTGTATCTCTTAGACTGCAACCCAAACAGAACTTAGTGAGTTGATATTCTTGGTCATGTATTTGTTTGTAGGTTGGGAAAAAATAATGTTGCTCTGGTCAAAGTTGTCTGTGTTATTTTGTTGTTGTGTGTCTTCTGTTTTTAATGTTTTATTTGTTTGTTATGTGATAACTTAGAAGTTATCTATCATGTATGACAGCATTCCAAAGGAATATGGTTTTTCCTTTGTAAGTCAGTAAAATCAAGAAGATGCAGTGATCTAACAAAGCTTATCTAATAATACTATTCTGTATTTTGGTCGCTGACACTTAGGTTGTTGAACTTTGTCTTGCATGTGGTAAGTACTTCAAATAGTTCCGCATCTTACCTGTAAAATTTGTCTATTTCAAGGACATGATGGAGATCACAGTGGGTGAAGGTGGTAGAACCTCCAAATTTTTACTCCTGGCTTCCTCAATCCATTGGTCAAATACTGCGTGGTACCTCTGAAGTCATCAAGTCTTCCTTTGTTTTCAAAGTGAGAAAGTGCCTTGCATATGAAAAAAGATATCGGCACTGAGAGGACATGTGCTGATAGGGAGGAGATGCATGTTCTGTTTAGGAACTGATTAGGAAGCAGGGTGTACAGGAAAGGTGGGTACAGTGCCTGCCCAGAGTTAATGACAGGTTGGTGTTGGTGGTAACCTGGTACTGTTTCAAACCCAGGAGCTGAGTAGTACTTTTGGATCTTGAAATACAGATAAATAAAATAATAAAAACTTATTTGTGCATTACATCAGTGTTCCAGAGATAAAATGGTTAAAGGCAGTGGAAGAGTCCATTGTCACTGTAGCAGAGGCAAAGCAGCAAAGTAGCAGGTGCTTTCTACAGAGCATGTGACAGAAATGGTGGTTGTTGGCATAGTGTTATTTTCCAAATGAATAAAACCATCATCTTCTTCCAGCTTTGCTACTATAAGAGAATCAAACGCTCTATGCATAGAAGGAGAACAGTCATAGTAACACCTTGTTTCATGTCCCTCTTTGACTCTGTTTTCCCATGTAGCATAAAGAAACAAGTGAAGATGATGTTAAATGTGCTTTCAGTGCTTGGCTGAGGGATTCTGCTACAGAAGATCTTCCATGGATAATGACAAGTTCAAACTGTATACAGCTGCTTATTAAAGAAGGTAAGAGCCACGTTATAGCAATCATAACTCTTCATTAGGAATTTTACTTAGGCAATATACCTTTTGTAATCTCTATGTTCTCTATTTAACGTAACATATCTCTTTATGCCGGAACTGTAAACATACACTAAAGTTTACTCATAATTAACTTCTTTAATGATTTCATTTTATGTTATACTTGGTATTTCTAAATATGTCAATAATTCATCTTGTGAAGAATAGAACTTGAAATGACTAGGAATCTTAGTGGTTGTTCCTTCTGTTTTTACAGGAATGGAGGAGTTTGTCCTTAGTGTAGTGGATCACGTGCACACTGAAGAAGATAAGTCTGAGAATACTTTTATACTGAGTCCCAGTTTGCTGCAAAGGACTAATATACAAGTAAATATCCCATAGTATCAGGTATCAAGTAATTTAAATTGTTATATTTGGTTACAAGTAAATTATATGTAGCATTTTAAATAATTGTCAGAATGTTCATTAACTTATAGCTGCATTCTTTGTGTTATTTTATTTCCTGAGGCATTGGTCAGATTCCAGGCATTCCTGGAAATTTAGTTGTCATTGAATTTCATAGTCAGCATCAAGCTGCCAGGAAAATCAGAGCAGAGGGAAGTCAGTATTGCCCAGGTTTGAACATCCCATCCTTATCTGTAGTCTTGGTCTGTGAACCACTGTAAAATCACTTCAGGCTGTATCTGGCAGAACAGGAGCTGATTCTACAAAGATGAGACATAATGCCCATTTAAACTTTATTTCTGCTTTCCCTTTTATATGGTTTGTGCCCTCTGTTTCTTTACCTTTCATTTCCCAGAAAGCTTAAAAAAATTGGGATTAGGGTTTCCATTAATAATGTTGGTTGAGCCAACGTCCTTGACTCCGGGTTATAATAGTAGGATAGCTTTTTTTTTTTTTTTTTTTTTTAAGCTTTTAAACTGGTAGAGTTAAATTTTAGTGGAGAATTGAGATGTCCTGTTTTGGCTGCTCAGAATAGATTTTTGTCTGCAAAGATTAAGGTTCCTGTTGAGCACAAGTAGAAAAGCTTGATTTCTACTGGAATTTGAGAAGAGAAGGAGCCTTCTACAAATGGTGAGAGCGACCAGTGTTAAGATGAAAGGACAGTGTGCATTTGTTAACAGCATTTACTGTTAGCAAACTGTCCTATTTGCTAGTTTAGCATTTCATATTTACTCCCTGGTAAACTAGACTGTGAAAAAAGCCAGGTTTTTCAACCAGATCCGTTTCCTTGTCTGACTGATCATCTTGCCTCACAGGTGTTGATGCCAGCACAACAAGGAGTACACAGAAAAAGGTTAAGGGTAGAGAAAGATACAATGGTCTGCACAGTCTGACATGAAACATCACTTGTCCTACTCACAGTTTACATCATTGTAAGCACCAGGTTATATTTTGGAATTATTTTATCCATGTCATTTTACCAATACATCTTTCTTCCAGGCAAATTAGGCTTCAGGAAGGCATACTTATTTATAGAGATTCCAAAAAAGGGGTTGACACTTCTATACTCTTCTGCTGTAGCTGTATTAAGTGTTAAGTACTAACATTTTCCTTTGTTGTAGGTTCTCTTACATCCTCTAACTCAAAAAGCTGATGCTGACACCCAACCACCTATGCGTGATACAGACAGAAACCTTCCTTACAAAAGACTAAACCATTTAGGGTGAGACATCTTCATAGTAGAAAATGCACGAGGGAATGGGAAATAATGAAAAAGAATATTAGTGAAAGTGCATTTTTTTTTTCCTTTTTGAATTGAGTCAGATCCTACAGCCTGATTCTGCATCATTTGGTATTTTGACTTGTGTCAGGCTCAGCCCTTTCTATGATATTGCTGCTGTCATTTGTATAAGGGCAAACAGTGGTGCTGTATAGTGAACTTCAAGTGGGGTTAAGAAAGAGGGGACTCAAGAGACTTGTGGTAGTATGCTATTGACATTTTGAAAGGCGACTGAGAACATGAGCTTGATGAGGCAATGGGAGCTGACCAAGGGGTAGCATGGTAGGGTAGGGATGTAAAAAAACAAGCTTTATTTCTTCATTTTGTTTTTCACAAATACAATACAAAATACAAAACAGGCAGACTTGCTGGTGGTGAACCTGAAAGGGGCACTGTTGTGTCAAAAGACACAAAGATTTGAGACATGTGAAGGATAAAGATGTCTGCAAGTGAACTACGTGCTGCTTTAGTCCTGAAAGGCTGGGTTATCTGACCCAGATGTGCACCATGTGTTAGCAATTCATTGTATTCATTAAGAGGCTGTTGTATTCATTAAGAGGCTGTTACTTGGGCCTTCAACGAGGTGAAACTCCAAAAGCTGAAGTTAGCTCTGTTGTCTGAGACCCACTTCCTGCTAGGGTGATATACATTGAGTGATTAATTGTTCAACAAACAGAGGTGATCTGCTTTGTCTGTGCCCCCTGTGTGTTACCTCTACAGAATAAAGGTGCTGTCTTTTCAGGTTTAGTTGTGAAAATATGCATTAATTTGCATATTCAGTATCAAAACCTCACTATACTACGATTATTAATATTTACATCATGTGTGCTGATGCTGCTCTAGGCCATTTAATGTTTTATGTGCTGTTCAGGGGAGTGGACAAATTAGGAGCGTCTTCTTTTGAACACATAAGCCACAGTCTTTTGGGTCGTCCTTTATCTCAGAAGCTGGCTGGTATCGCTGTGGGACTGCGAAGTGGAGGGGTGCTTCTCACAGGGGGGAAGGTATGTGTTCTACTGCTTTGCACTTGCAAACTCCTCCTCAGCGGTCTTCCACAGTTACAGAACTGTTTTCATTAGTTCTCTTTGTCACCATGTAAATTCAAGGAACTAAAGGACAAGCTGAAAAACAAGCAGTTAGCTGAACAGAGTTGATATGGTAGAACATTATGTATGTCCTATTACATTATATATTTGCAATTACTGTGTGTATATGTGTGTATATATATACACACGTGTATGTGTGTTTTATGTACATACACATATATCCATCTATATGATACTATGATGATATATAGGTAGTTATATAAATTTAAAGATTGGTAGCAATACAATTTCAGTTTATCTCCATAGGTTGTTAATCTACTGTATGTTTATATAGTGGGTGCTTCTTGTCTCTGAAATACGTGAAAGTAAGAAGACAGTATTTTCTCTTATTTTCTAACTAACATAAAATGTCAGTACAGTCGATGCTCTGCTATGAGCGTCTCTTGTAGTGGCATTTAACACCACATTCCATCATAATACAAACAACACTGATAAAAGTGGAATCACAGCACTGTTTGTAGTGGATGTAACCGCTCCAAATTTGACCTAGGCTTGTTTCAGCCTATGGCTTCAGTCCCTACCAAGTGATGCAGAGCCGGAATAAGTGTATGATTCTGAGGAGTAAAACCAAAGTGCTCCCAGCCCTCCCAGCTCAGCTGATGTATATTTGATAAAAATTCTACAGAAACAGAAGCATGTAGTTCTGTAACTTATATATTAGCTCACATTTATTTTTACAGGGAAGTGGAAAATCAACATTAGCAAAAGCCATCTGCAAAGAAGCTTTTGATAGACTGGATGCTCATGTAGAAGTAATTGATTGCAAAGCTTTAAGAGGTATGGTAGTACCTGTTTCTTTCTCAAACAATTGCTTTATGACAAAGAACCATAATTATGAAGTTACCATATCTAATTTTTCTGTTTTATTGTTAAATTTCCTTTTGCAAGGAATCTTATTTCACCTCTGTCAGCTTCTGTCCCTCATACCACCACTGCATTCAAACCACTCTTGCCATGTTTATTTTAAGTTGATAAAATGAGGAGAAAGTGGCAGGTTTAACTGTGTGTTTCTTCAGCTTTGCTGGCTGGAACAAATGTAAAAAGTTAAGTGTTAGGGATTGCTTGTGTTAGTGAAAGTAGGTTTTTGATAGAACATGTAGCCTCATGCTGATTCTGCTTTAAAATGGGTATCTGGATTTATAGGAGCGCATGTAAGCTAGCTGAATCCAAGTATTGGTATATTACTTGAGCAAGATATGCCAGTCTATCTTTTTATCCTGTTCTGTTTTGTCATTAAACTTTGTTTATCTTTTAGGAAAAAGATTAGGAAACATAAGGAAAAATGTAGAAGAAGCTTTTTTAGAGGCATCATGGAGACAACCATCCATTATTTTAATGGATGATCTTGATCACATTGTTGGAGTACCTCCTACACCAGAGCATGAGAACAGCCCAGAAGCAGTTCAGAGCACTAGACTTGCTTATGGTAATGCTCTACTACTTGTATCTGGATAAACGTGTAAAGCAACCTAGAATTTCTGGCACCTCAGTTGTACTGTCCCAGCTGGATAACTCTGTCTCTGTCATTATTGTCTCTGAACAGTGTGGTATGTATCTAGATTGGAGTTCATACCACAGAAATATATTGTTAAGTATTCTGTGGTAGATATCATCGGTAATTTTGCAAAAATTTGGCTTTTTAAACAGCACTTTTGATGACATTTAGTAATGGAATGTGCTGTCCCCAAAAAAATAATTGTATTGTTTGTTTGGGATGCTTGGAGGATTTTCATTGTATTAATTTGGCTTGGTTTTGTTATTTTGTTGTTAAAAAAGTCTTTAAACGGAAGTATAAAGAAAATACTTTGTATTTTTTAATGTTTTTTATTTTCTCTGTATATAATGTATGTAATCAAATACAGAATCTTTTTGTTACTTTGCAATTCCTTCAGCAACGTCTTCTCTGTTTAGTTTTGAAAGATCTGATAAAAGAAGTTATTTCCTTGGGGAGTTTGATTGCATTGATTGCTACAAGTCAGTCTGAACATGCTCTACATCCTTGCCTGGTTTCTGCTCAAGGAATTCATATATTTCAGTGTTTCAAATGTATCCAGTCACCAGACCAGGTAAATCTGGGCATTTATTAATTTGATTGCAATGTTGTTTGCCTTCCCTGCAGTCTTAAATACAATACTGGGACAGCTACAGGAATTGTAGGTTACTCTGGGGGATGAGAAGAAACCTGGATATCTTAGAAACTATTTAATGATAGATACTGCAGAACTCCTGTGTGACATTATAAGGCTAAGAAGTAAGCCAGTGAAAATTCCCAGTTGGTTCTATTATCCTCAGTGGAGAGAAAAAAGATGTTATTTTATTCAAAGGATGGTTCAGTTCAAATTAAAACAAGTTAGGCTGTCCAAGATAGGTGAGATGTTCTTTCAAAGTTGCTTCTCCAGAATTCCTTTGCGGGTAACAAGAGAACATGTAGATTGCTGTAGTTAGTTGAGACTTAGCTTAAATGTGTTATTTAAATTAAATGTGGAGGTTTTTTCTGCCTCTTAGAGGAATAAGTATGTGCTAACATGTTAATTACATCTTAAACTGTTATTAAAACTGAATTTTATGAGCAGGTTTGGGATTGTTTTTCTATACTCAAATTAAATATAATTCATATAGTCCCTTTTGGAACAGGAAAAAGGAAAGAGGGAAGAATAAACAGTATGACTTTATTGCAGGAGGCAGTAGGCCCTTGTGACATGAGGTTATGGCAACTGATTGGTGTTTAACACAGGTAGCTCCTACCTGCTTTGGTGCTGGTGTTTTGTTGTTGTGGTGCTTTTTTTAATACTAATAAATGAATAAGGATGAGGCACCAGTGGAAAAGTCAGGTTTTCAAAAGCTGTTGAATTATTTGTTGTATTTTTATCTAACACAACCTATTTCACATCCAGTATGTTCTGCTTGTATCAGCACAAAGGAAAATGTGTTCATTTTTCTTATGAAACAAAAGCATTGGTGTGAAACAGCAGAATATGAAGGGTGGGAGTTTGTTTTGCTATTATTGTTAGATTTAAGACAACTGGCAGTGCAAACCTTTGGGTCTGTAAAACTGGTGAGTTTCTTGAAGTTCGGCTTAAGAGCTGACTTTATTTCTGTGCCTACTCACATTTTGTCATTTGAAGATTCCATGATGGTGATGTTTGAGGTAACTGATACGTGTTTGCTTCCTGAACTTCTGAAAGCCCTTTCAGCAGAAAACTGAGCATATGCTTCCTGCCCAATTCTGTTTTTCAGAAGCAGAGATATGAAGTGCTCTGTTCTGTAATGAAAAATAAACTGAACTGTGATGTGAAGAAGTTCCCTGATCTGGATCTCCAATATGTTGCAAAGGAAACAGAAGGTTTTGTTGCTCGAGATTTTACTATGCTGGTTGATCGTGCCATTCATGCCTGTATTTCTAACCAGAATGGATTTCAACATGGCGGTACGTTCACTATAAAAATCTCTGTTTCATATTCTAACTTCTATTACCCAGAACTTTTTAGAATACACAAATGGAAAGCCAAATTTTGTTTATGCTTAAAATGTCTTGAACTGTTACATATTGTGTGGAATTTGTTACTTTTAGGTTGCATGTCATTTTTTCTGTCTTTCTTTTTTCCTTTAAAGCAGAATTGAATCTGTCGACTGTGGATTTTCAGAAAGCTTTAAAAGATTTTACTCCGTTAGCTCTGAGAAACATCAGCCTTCATAAACCTAAGGACATTGGCTGGGATAGGATAGGTGGCTTAAAAGATGTGAAGCAAATACTCCTGGATACCATCATGTTACCTGCAAAGGTATGCAGTAGTTTTAAATCGGTTACGTGAACTTCGCACATTTTGTTAGTAGAACAGTTATGATTTTTAAGAGGTGGCCCAATATTTGACAAAAAGAAGACAAACATGATTTATAAGCTGCTTTTCTGTCTTCCCAGCCTTCAAGTATCTTCCACTACCAGAGAACTCTTTGACCATACCCTTCAAAAACCACCCACCAGGGCACTCTAGAATAATGGCATGTTTCATACCATGTCTTGTTTGGTGTTGTTTTCCAGTATCCAGAGTTATTTGCGAACCTGCCTATACGACAGAGATCAGGAGTCTTGCTCTATGGAGCACCTGGAACAGGAAAAACACTGTTAGCAGGAGTAGTTGCTCGAGAGAGTGGAATGAATTTCATCAGTGTCAAAGTAAGAAGAAAATTAATTGATTCCTTTGATTAACTGAATTAAGTAGCTTAATATAATAGTTATGAGTAGGTGCTTGTGAAGGCAAAATACCAAAGTTAAAAACTCGTCAAAAATAGAGAATGTGTGTCTGTGGATATCCAAGCATCTGACTTTCTGGAGCTTCAGAGTTTTATGACTGATTGTTTTTTTAAAATCATTTTTAATTAAGCAGAATAATAAACTTTAATTGGATCATCCTAGTTGCCCATTTTATTAATAAAAACAAATACTGAATTTTGATTCCATGGGACAAGAAGTTGGGCAATACATTTTAAACGTATTTTCAAAATACAGTGTAAATTGTTACTTGTGGTACAATAACACATATTGTGCTACACTGGAATAATGCTGGCATTCTCTTGGACACAGCTTACCTCACTCCAGTGTGTAAAATCAATGCTGGTGTTAAATGACACGTTGAAGTCATAAATGTATAACATGTTTGTTCTTTTCCCTCTTTTAGGGACCAGAGCTGCTCAGCAAATATATTGGAGCAAGTGAGCAAGCAGTCCGAGATATCTTTAACAGGTTGGCTTTATAAGGATTTCTGATGTTATCAGTAGATTTTATTGGTTTAAGCTCTGTGGAATGATTTTGTTCTCAGAGAGATACAGTTATCAAATTGTTTTGTTCCAGAAAGGGGGTCAGTAGATTGCCAAGATCTGAACATCATCTTTTAGGAACTTTCCTATGAACAGTTGAGATCAGGGTGCACTTCTGATGTTGATTTTCCTATTTCTCTGCGCTTTAGATTGCTTAGCAATGAACATAGTACATAGAGTCAAACCAGACTTGGTATTGAGGTCCTTGGGGCCAATAGTTCTGTTTTTACAAATCTACCCTAATTTGAGCCTCACTGCTTCCTAATGTAAATCTATTCTTCACAGCCTTTGCTTCTCATGTACTTCGCGGTGTACGCAGTCTTTATATTGTATCTATATAATTCAAGACTATGCTTGAAGTGGTTGAATTTTGAAGCTTTCTTGTGTATTAACACAATTGAATACTTCAGAAAGGGAAATTGGAGGAGAAAATACATCATAAAAATGAGCAGTGATTCCATAGAAAACAAATTCATCAGAAGCTCTAACTTTTACAGGAGACAAGTTTTTTTTATTCTCTTGTTGTATCTAACTGAATGGTGTTTGTCTTTAAGAGCTCAGGCAGCCAAACCTTGCATTGTGTTCTTTGACGAGTTTGATTCCATTGCTCCTCGCCGAGGTCATGACAACACTGGAGTTACAGACCGAGTAGTTAATCAACTGTTGACTCAATTGGATGGTGTGGAAGGTTTACAAGGTAAAAACTCATCTGTGTGCCCCTTCCCTCCTTGCGCAGATGTTTAGCAGGTCTTAATGATATTTTCTTCATGTTTTCCAAAGGTGTTTATGTGCTGGCTGCTACTAGTCGCCCAGATTTGATTGATCCTGCTTTGTTAAGACCAGGTCGACTTGATAAGTGCCTGTACTGTCCGCCTCCAGATCAGGTGAGAAAACAAAATGTTTTATGTGAGAAACCAGGAAAACTGGGAACCTACTGGGCTTCAGTTAATCTCCATTTCTTTATATTTCAAATCTGGCCAAACTGGACTCCTTTGCACAGCTCCAATTGCATGTAAAAATTCACTCAAGAATGAAATCATATTCTGGTGATTGAAACTGATTAAAAAAAAGTGTAATAATAAATGTTCTGTAGCAGCAAACTATTCCGCAGGAATTAGTTGCAGGGTTATGTTTATAATCTTTTGCATCTTCCTGTGTATTGTAAATCCAATAGATCGGCTGTTTGGTTGAGACATTGAACCTACAGGCATTCCCAACCCTTGATTATCTGAAGTTTTCAGAGCAGATCCATTTTGAATTCTTGTTGATTCCACCCTTTACTTACAATTAATTTTGACTGTTCGAGTTCTTCTAAGTCAGATGTGTCACTATCTAGGAAAGGAATTCTTTAAGTTCATTTTGGATCAGGCCGTTAAGGCTGTACAATGCTTGTCTTTGGTTCCCCATTTTATGAAAAGAAAAAAAGTCTTATGACTGTGCTGTTCGTTTTCAGATTAATTGGAAAGATTAACAAATGCCACATCCTTTCATTTTTGAATATACACAGTGATGTTCCTGCAGGCCAGGAATGCAAATGTTCTGAATCCTTCCTTTTTAAATGCTGGTTTAGAATATAATCCTTCAAGTAAATGGAAGTGCTTGCTACTTCCATCGTATTTCTCTATACAAAAGGAAATATGACTAGCACAGTTCAGCATCATATTTTGTTTATATGACACATATAAAAATCTCAGATATTAGATGGGTATTTAGAGGAATATATTTCTGTGTTCTCTACAGTGTTTGGTACAGCTGCTCTTAACCTTGTCAGGAAAAGGTAACAGAGGTCATGTCTATGTTTTAAAGTTTGATTGTTATTCAGTATATCCAAGAAGTACTATTATTAGGGTAGTATCTTTAATGAAGATAATTCCGCCCTCAGAAAGAAATTTGCTTGTGACAGGGACAAAGCGCTCCCTGGGAGGGGAGAATGAAAATAACAGGTTGCTTTACTGACAGTTGTTTCTTCTCTTTCTTTACAGAGTTCACGCTGCGAAATCTTAAAAGCTCTCAGTCATTCTCTGTCCTTGGCAAATGATGTAGACCTTGAGTATTTGGCTGCAAAAACAGAGCACTTCACAGGGGCTGACCTAAAAGCTTTATTATACAATGCTCAGTTAGAGGCTATACATAATTTAAGCTCAGGTTTAACCCAGGTAAATAATACAGGTATAAGAAATTCTCTCTTCATGTTTGTGTGCTGGTATGTTTGAAGAGGTTAATTCTATCCATTCTGTCTTCATCAAAACTGTTTAATAAGAATTAAAATTATAATGTGTATGGCATCATGTGAGAATAACGTGACAAATTAAATAGTTTTTAAAGACAAGACTTCTTTAATTTTTGTGAGAAGCAGTTAGTATGAGAAAGATTTATTTTAGCCAAATCTCTTTATTGTTGCTGCGAGAAATGACTGATAGACCAAAAAGAGGAATCCCTCAAAGCTTTGGAAGAGTATCTAGCAAATCCTGTTCTGAACTGACACAATTGCAGTGATGGAGGAAGCAAGGAACTAATGGGTTTTATGGAGAACTCTGACGGATTTAATGTGATCTGAGGTTTGGGAGGTGCAGAAAGAGGATGGTGAAATATGCAGGGGCCTTCCAGGGTCCAGCTAATACCCATCTTCCAAGGTACAGGACCCCACTGTAAGTTTTTATTTCATGTGAATGATTCCTTTCCTCTTCTAAATTCTGCTCAGCCACCTGCCATCACATTTTTAAAGCCTGTTTTGCTCTAGCTTGAAAGGGGCAGGCATGGCTTCCGCTACTTGGAGATCAAAGGAAACGTGGGTTTAGTGGCATGAAAGCAAGGGTGCTTGTATTCCAAGAGAAGGATTACTAGAAACAAATGCAGATCAATACTTTTGTTTGAACTATACATTAAATATGTTAATGCATTACAGACTGCAGTTAGCTGTGAGTTAACACCTGTAAACGTTCTGCTCTGTTCTTGGTTGCAGGATTTTGGTTCTAGTTCTGATAGTGACTTCAGTCTGTCTTCTATGGTTTTTCTAAACCATAGCAGTGGCTCAGATGACTCAGCAGTAGATGGAGAAGCAGCACCTGAGCAATCTCTTATTTCTTTGGACATGTCTGAGTTGCTTCCTGAAGATCCGAGGTCCAACATGTACCGTCTGTATTTTGGAAGCTCTTATGAATCAGAGCTGGGAAATGGAACTCCCTCAGAACTGGTAAATCACACTCTCAATATTTTGAATTCTCTAAAAGTTATCAGTTGTGGAGCAGTCTTCATCCTGTGCCTTATGGGTCCAGCGAGGGGACCAAGGTGGGAGATTCCATCTGACATAACACAATGTGGATTTCTCTACGACTCTGAATCTTCCATTGCTGTTCTTAGAAGTAGAACTTCTGTTGTTGCAGAATTGCACTGCACTGAAATCAGCGCGTTTTCTGGCTGTCTTGGAGGTAGGGATGTGCCATTGCTAGCCAGCGCCTGTGTCAGGGTGCTGACGGGTCTCATTTGGCTGCCAGGTAAATATAGCAGAACATGCAGTCTCTGAGCTCCTTACAGTGGAGAGATGACTTCAGAGTTCTCATGTGATCCATTTGTTCTGAGGATCTGTTGTAGGACTGTATTTACAGGTGGTAAAATCTTGTTTTCAAAACTGCCTTGCGTTGTTTCCTAAAGCCAAAAAGAGCTTCTCCTGACACTGGAGAATTTCTGACTGCTAAGTCTCATAAGGTGCTTTTGTGTTTTATCTTGGGTTATACATGGTAGTGTTTCAGTAATGTATCTTTAGAGACTTAAATCTTCCTCTAGCTGCGGAATTTCTTCAGTGATGCTACAAGGACTTTCATCTCTCAAAACTTTGGAACTTTGAAGTTGCTTTTATCCGGTGCACAGAGAATTTGGAGGTGATAGAAAATGAAGCGTTGTCATTCCAAAGCTAACTGCATGAACTTCCTCAGATTTCAGAACCACTGATTTTTCACACATAAAAAAAAGCAATGTAAATTACTAGGCATTTATTCAGGAGGGTTGTGGAGTCTCCTTCTGAGGAGGTATTCAGGACCCACCTGGACACCTACCTGTGTGACCTGGTGTAGGGAACCTGCTTTGGCAGTTGGACTCGATGATCTCTGGAGGTCCCTTCCAACCCCTACCATTCTGTGATTCTTTTTTTTACATAGGCTGTTGCAAAAACAATAATTGGTAGGAAAGTAAGCTAAATGTTAATGTTTGAGCTGCTCTGCTTGCTCATAGTAAATTAACATGTTTCTTTTTGTGATCAATTTAGAGCTCCTTGTGTTTGTCTGGACCAAACTCTATAAGTCACGATTTTACCAACGTCTCTCAAAGAGACACGGCATCGTCACAACCTTCAATGCTTAGAACAGTCTCCCAAGAAGACTCACTGGAAAATAACCAAGAGCAGCAAACAGAGCACCTGAGGACAGAGATCAATGCGGTCAAAGCCAATTACAGAAGCAAGAATGGAGTATGACAGTTTTTTGTTATATTTAGTCTTAGCACTTCCTTTCCCCCGTATTTCATTAGGTTCTAATAAATAATTCAATCAACAGTGTTAACTATAACATAACAAAAATAACAAAGATGAGTTCTGCTTTGAGGAAAATAAGCCAGGCATGTGTTACTAATGTAGGGGGAAGCAGTGATGGTAATTATAATGTGTGATGGGGAGGGTCCAGAGTTACTGATACTCGTGGCAGCAATTTCCTGTTTCTGTGGTAATTCCTCATTGTTTGTTTGTGGCTGTTTTCCAGGAGGACAGCACCCTTCGTCAGTCTGTGCTTGCCAAGAACACTTTAATTATTACCCAGTCCCATTTGATGACTGCTCTTGAGGGTATAAGACCATCCATTAGCCAAGATGACTGGAAGAATTTTACTGAACTGTAAGCATTGTATTTTTTATTATCATCAGTTGTGAGCTCGAATGGAGATTTGGTCTTTCCACATTTCTTATTCATCAGAACCACAGCAGTTATTTAATGGTACTCTATGTGGTGAAGGGTATGGAAATTGAGTGGTTTCTGACAGAGGTTTTGTTCCCCAGTACTAAGCTACACCATAGAAAGAGAAAATTATCCTACCAGTCTGGTGTCTTTTATTGTTTTTATTAACCTGGGAACTAAAAATTTTAATCCCAGACCCAAAACCCCTTTTATTATGTTAAAAGCTATATCAGATTCTGATTCTCTAAAACATAAAGCCAGGTCCTGCCTGTTCCCATTGAGTGGCACTCCACCATACTTCCAAATTGCTGGGTTATGGCTGTCACTAGTGTGACCTCTGTTAACCATTGCATTTGGGAGGAGGTGTGATGCTTTGAGTCCTCACTAGATATGTTCCCAAAGAAAAATAATTTGCACACATACTGAAAATGAAAACGTGTCCATTAAGCTTGAAAGTGACTGGAGTGAAAAAGCTGAAGAGTGGCATCAAAATAGTCCACAATGGTTTTTAGACTTTGAAATTGAGGGGTGGTCTACCTGAGGCGGTACGTGGATAAGCAGGGAACAGTGAGAAGGAAAGGAGAATGAGAGATACTTTGTAGGAACCAGTGCCACCCTGTCCACTTCCCCACTCCTCCACAGCCTACATTGCCCTCTAAAAAGTAATAATTAAAGTATATGTATATATGTATATCTAAAATAATTGTAATAAAAAAAAAATAATAGAGAGCTTTGTGCTCTACTTACTCTGAGTCAGAGTAGAGGATGAAAACTCCTCCAGGCTTGCAGGTCTGAGAAAACAAGTGCTCTTCATTTCAGTCAAAATATAATTGAACACAGATAGTTCTGTGCTGCATTACTGTGCATTTTGGGGGCAGGTGCAGACAAAGGGATTTCAGACTAATGAGCTGCTGTCTTTTATTGTTTCCAGGTACGATAATTTTCAGAATCCCAAGAGGAAAGGACAAGTTGGGTCAGCATTCAGACCAGGACAAAAAATGACTCTAGCGTAGTAACTTTTAATGTGCTTGTAATTACTGAACTGTAAATGAAAATGACAAATGGGAGCTTGATATTTAAGTGATTACATCAGATTATTTATATTCATATGGGTTTATTAATGCAGCGGTTGAAGAAAAATGTCTTTCTGGTTTACATGCTGTAAAATTATTTCACATTTTATTTTGAAGAAAACTGTCTTCCTGCAAATGAATATTAAATTTTTGAGAGAACTCCTGTCACGTTACGTCCAGTTGTTTATCACAACAGAATGGCATTTTGATTTTATCAATATACAGTTGCCAAAACCTGATGATGATCTCCCTGTCTGTCTGAGTAAACTGTACTGTGTAATGCGAGAAACGATGCACAGATGTTCTGTAGAGCTTTTCTCTCATGACCTTTGGAGGGCTCAGAGAAGAGTGGCACTTGCTGTGTTTGTCGATGGGCCAACAATACTAGTAAGTAATACTTCTAGAACGGTTGGAGCCAAAAGAGAAAAATATGAAGACAGCACCATAATTTTATCTTGTCTTTTGCCACCATTAATTATCCAGAGTAACACCAAGTTGCATTTTCTCACACCCATCTGTTTCTAACCCAGTCTTCTTCTTGGAGACTTGAATAGTCCGTGATGTTTGGAAGCTTTCTTACTTTACACGGGGTTACATTCACAACTGCTTTCTTACGGTGAGATTGTTAAAGAGTTGTCTTCCTCAGCTGATAGCTAGATAAGGTCTTAGAGTAGGGGAGAAGGCCTGGAGCTGCTTGCTCTGAGTCCTTACCACCCTTTCACAACATTTTGCCAGTACTGGGGGCTTTTGCTCACTTTTGCTGTTCATCCTTCCCTACTGTTTACCTCTGTGATATTGTTTACCTCTGTGATTAGAAAGCATTGATTTTTCTAGCTGTGATTACAATCATGTGCCTTCTCATACCTGTATCGCTTCAGGGCACTGGGCAGTATCACCCCTTCTATGATCAGGTGATATGCCCGGCTTTTATTGACGTTGCCAGCTGACTCTGACCTTTCCCCAGCAGCCAGCCAGCGTTTCCTTGTAGTCGAGGGACTTCTGAAGAGACAAGTGATAAATATAGATACGAGCACTTATCTTGTTTCTAACGTGCAGCTGACACTTTCACTTTGCAAACAGGAATTCCATTCCTGCTACTGTCCCACAATGTTTCTTAAAAAGTGCTTCGGCAGCTTTGACTCCAAAAATCACCTAAACCTCCACTGTCTCAGTTTAAAAACATTCCCCCTTCTATCACTGTCCACCCTTGTAACCAGCCATTCCTCCTCCTGTTCCTATGCTCCCTTCAAGTACTGGAAGGCCACAGTGAGGTGTCCCTGGAGCCTTCTCCAAGCTAAACAAGCCTGGTTCCCTCAACCTTTCCTCACAGGAGAGGTGCAAATCATGGGCATATGATTTAGGTTTAAAACAAATTCAGAATTTCAGTTTGGCCAGAGAAGCTTTTGTGTGAAACAACCTACACTCAATGTAAAGGAGTTTCTCCCTCCTCTTTTGGCATCAGGGAAGCAAAGTATGTTCAGCCAGTCATAGTAAATCTGAGCTATCATTTTACTTGTTGCCTAATTTATAAAGCAGAAGAAATTGGTGCTGTATGGTTAGATGTGGATCTGACTGTTGGCCATTTAGTACCTTTCGTGCCCCTGTGGTGTTTGAACAGTGGGGTGGGAGCCTTTCCAGGAAGGCAAGATAGTGATCATAGGATTGTAAATAATGCAGGAACTTGGCAGAGACTGGAATAAGAAGGAAGTGTCCTCCGTGGATTACGCTGGTATTTGGAGCATTGGCAAATGCTTATGCTTTAGTTTTCCTATTCTTGAAGTTGGCCAACAAATGACAATCTGCTATAGGAACCTGAAGTGACAATGCGTGGATTAGCAGTGTTGTCTAGATGGGGCACCAGTGTCCTGGGGTAAAATACCTTCTGATCGGTGGGCTGTAGCTGGTAAAGAAGTGCTTCATCAGCTCACTGGCATTCAGGCTGCCATTGCGAGCCAGCCTAAAGAAACCAAGTGTGAACAATTCCTCCTCCGTGTCTTCCAGCAGATGGTGGGGCTCCTGTGGGACTCTGAGTCAGTGCCTCCCAGTAACATCGTGCAGCAATGTTGGTGTATCTGCAGCGGATGGATAACAAGGGTGGATTTTGTATCTTTTAGGAGTGGTGTTCCACATTGGTATCCAAAACTCCTTGGTGTTAAAAGCTGGAATTCGTTGAAATGATTCCACAACAAATGGGAGCTCAGGGAAAAGGTCATTTTGGAGCATACAAACAGCTCCTAAGGGCCTTCCTCAGCAGTGATCAGGATGCAGCACAGCAGGTGTGCGTTTGGGGCAGGGCGGCTGAGCAGTGAATGTTGATGCAGGAGTTCGGTACAACTATTCAGGCCGTGCAGCTGCTGGGCGAGCCCCTTTGCTTTCAGAGCAGCTCTGTAGAACAGAGTCACACGTACACATTCTCCTGACAGCACGCAAGCGTTGTATGAAATCGCCGTTACCAAAATCCTGAGCAGAACAGCGTGACGTTGGTTCGGCAGCAGAAAGCAGCGCCGGGGCGGGGCCATTGGCCGCGGAGCCGCGATGATGAGCGGCGGTGGCGGCGGGTCCCCGGCGGGTCCCGGCCCGGCTCTGTCCGCCCGCGGTGCCCGCATCGCCGCCGCTGAACCGGGGCTGCTGGACCGGGGCTTCAACCTCTACGGCGCCGACCCCTTCGACCAGCAGCGCAACCCCGAGGTGCGGGCGGCGGCCACGGGGGCTGCGGGGAAGCGGCGCCCTGCCGGTGTGTGTGGCTCAGTATCGTCTTTTGCAGGGCATCGTGAACCTGGGGACCAGCGAGAACAGGCTGTGCTTTGATCTGATAGAGGACAGAGTAAGTGCGGCGCTCTGCCGGCTCCTTTGCTGTTTTCTAACCATTTGAAAGCGTCCGGGTAAGAATTTAGCGTGGAGAAAGACGCCCGCAGGGCTGCTGACAGTGCTGACTGCTTTCACGAGGATGCACGACACACGTACTGCATGGATGTCGTGCTTGCCTCAGGTTGAAAAGCCCAGTTTGGTTTTGCTTAAGCTTCTTACACGGAGAACTGAAGGTGCTCCCTCTTTGCAGACACAGCTGTGCTCCTGAAGGGCCGTGTGCTCCGTGCCATAATGTCTGCTGGCAGAGCACAGTGTGCTCCATGTGCTGAATGCAGGCTTGGAGCAGAATTAATGCTACTGCTGAGGAGTTAAACTGCCATGCTCAGCAGTCAGGGCTGGGCTCTGAGAGCAGTGTTTAAAGGTGTTTTCCCTACTCTGTTAATTCTAGTTTATCTGCTTGAAACCAAGATGTTCTGGCTCAGGTGTTGGCAAACTGGGACCTCATGGCCAGACCTTCTGTTGGGAGCACATTAACTCCTATGTTCATTGCACACAGAGATGACTTGCACCAGTGCAGCCACTGGCACCTTTGTGGTGCAGGTGAGGGAGGACTGTGCACAAAGTATGGTGGAGCAGAGCAGAAGGTCCCAATTCCTCCATGTTTTACAGTGTCTCTCTCTCATGCCTCCAGCTCACACAGCCTGACATGGACTGTCTGGAGCCCGATCTCTTCCAGTACCCTGACACACAGGGTGCGAGGAGGTGAGAAGTACATCCTCCCCTCTGTGTCCCCTTTTGAGTTCCATGTTCGTGACTTGTGATGTGTGGCTTCATTCTCCTGGTGAGCCTGAATGATGGGTGTGTTAATGGCGGCATCTTGTGGATGTGCTTTTGCATGCCCAGCTTTTTGTTCTGTTGATTTATCTTTTCCATCCTTACCCTGATGAAAACAGGCAAAGGATCTGGTGTCTGCTGGGTGCAAGAGTGTGTGCATGGGCTCATCCCAGGCCCAGGGGTGCACGAGAGCTCTGTGGGCTGCTAGGCCTGAGTGCTGCTGCTGGAGCACAGCAGAGCGGCCTTCACCAGGCCTGCGTCACTCACCACGTCCCACATCCTGCTGCTCCCTCCAAGAACTTCAGCTCAAATGAATTTCTTTATTTTCTTGTTTTCCCACTGTGCAGAAATAACAGCTGAGTCACAGCCGCCGCTGCTGCTCAAGGCTGCAGGTGTCTTCTGTGTGCTTTGTATCTCACAAAGTGTGGCGCTCTGGGTATCTGAGGAAATTATATTGTTTAAGCTGCGGGAAGTAAAACAATCTTCAAGGCTTTCGTAACAGAATGGTGTGTTTGTTCTTTTTTTGTAAACGTCACTTTTCTACGCATCTTTTGTGCTTTTTCTCCTGAGAAACACGCAGTTCCATCGCTGACTCAAATTCTGTGTTTTAGCTTCAGACAAGAAATTGCCACGTTTCTGACTGACTATGGCAGAGCTGCAAAAGAACTTAGACCAGAACATGTAAGAAAATTGCTTTATGCCTGCAGTTTGTTTTTCCTTGAGCTGATAAAAGATAAGTGAACACAAATGGCAGCGGGATACTACAGGAGAGAGCCATGGTCAGCCCAGAGCAGAGGAGCTGAGGGGAGGCCTGATGGCGGCTGCAGCTCCTCACAGGGAGCGGAGGGGCAGCGCTGAGCTCTGCTCTGTGACAGCGACAGGGCCCGAGGAGACGGCATGGAGTTGGTCCCTTCCAACTTGGGGTGTTCTGTGATTCTATATACAGTGATCTACAGGAGTCTCAGTAGTGTCAGTCTTCCATTTGAAGCAGTGGTCAATGAGTAATAGTCAAGCACTTTGTATAATAGCTGTAGTAGCATGACTTCGTCATTCTTCTGTTTTGAATTCAAACCACAGAGGAGATGGTATTTCTGCTAAGGAACATTTGTTCTGCTATTTTCAGATCACCGTCATGAACGGCTGCTGTGCTGTTTTTGCCGCTCTGTCAACTGTGCTGTGTGACCCTGGTGGTGAGTGAAAAACTGAATGCTTTTTGCTTGAAAGCGTTTATCAGTGCTCCATGGAGAACTGAGAGTGGTCTGTCAGTATCTACAAGGGTGCTGTAAGAAAGAAGGGGACAGACACTTCAGCAGGATCTGTGGTGAACAAGGGAAATAGTTTCAAACTATTTTCTTTATTATAACTTATCAAAAGCAGGAGAGATGTAGATTGGGTGTAAGATGGAAGTTTTTTACAGTCAGGGTGGTAGGGCACTGGAACAGGTTGCCTGGAGAGCTGGTGGATGCCCCAGCCCTGGAGACAGTCAAGACCACACTGGACAGGGCTCAGAGCAAGCTGATGTAGCTGTAGGTGTGCTCATTGCAGGAGAGTTCAACCAGATGACCTTTGAGGGCCTCTTGCAACTAAAACAATTCTATGATTCTATTTATGTGTTAAAAGTGAACACGATAGCATGCTTTCCTTATAACTGGATGGAGCATAGCATAGACATGTCATTTCTTTGTTCCTAGCAAAGTAGCTATGAACTAATGCCTCCAGTTATTTCTAGAAGGTTGGAAAACATTTGAGGTATCAACAGGCCAGCCACTTTCTAGAACATAATCTATGGTTTTATGGTGGAAGAGCGGTATAGGAAGAGAAACGGTATCAAGAGAATGCAAAGTGAACTTTGAAGAGTGATGAGAAGAAGAGATGGGAACCACATAAACTCTGGTGAGAGCAGCACAGACAGAGGAGGTGGACTGGGGAAGGAAAGCACGCATAAGGAAATTGGGTGTGGACCTGTAGAAGAGAGGGATTTCCAGCCAAGGGAATTCCCAGATGAAATTGTATGTCAGATTCCTTGACTGTCAGTTCAGTTTGCTGGCATCCTAGCAAAGTGATTCCTCATGAGAAACTTCAGCTGTTCTAACTTCTTCATTTTTCTAAACACTTTAGATGGATACCTGATTCCAGCTCCTCACTATGGTGGCATCAATTCAAAAATGTGGCTGTATGGTGGACTGCAGCCCGTGCACGTGCCCTTGTCCAGTGAGGTAAAGACACGTTCATGTTCTGCTTGTGTACTTTAGCACTTGAAGCAGTGCCATCAGAAACTGTAGTTTGTTTAACTTATTTAAGAGCCAGCATCGAGTCTGTTTTTCACTAGGTGGGAGCGTTTCTTCCTTTGTTCTCATTGATTGTTTTTCTCATGTAGGTGACAAGCAAAGAAAGTCACCCTTTCCAGCTGACAGCTGAAAAACTAGAGGCTGCACTGCAGAGAGCTAAAAAGCAGGTAGCAATAACAGTGTCCTCTGATTTTCTGATTTTCCTTATTTTTTTTTAAGTCACATGTGCTCTCAAGCCATTCGTATATCTTCATCCATGTAGATATTCTGGAGTGGGGAGAGGGTATCCAGCTCTGGCAACAGGGATTGCATTTGTTTCTGTAATCTGGGCAATGTAGCAAAATGATGCAGAGAAACTCCTCACTGTGTTTTATGGATAGATCTTAATTTTTCTTTCAAGACCAAGTCGCTTGCTTGGTAGGTTGAATGTGCTTCTGACGAGGGCTCTTCTGGAGCAAAGGGGACAGAATCTGCTGTACCACAGTGTCACTGGGAGCACTGAAGCAGTGCTTCAGGATCAGATGTTTCCTATTCTTAGTGTCTTGGTATTTGTAGTCCACAGACTTCTTGGAAAACCAGAAACGCACTCAGCCTTTGTGCATTTCCTTGATAGAATCCAGCAGAGGAGGAAGCATAGGATGAGCGGTAACACATTTCATCAAAGATGTGGTGAGGGTAGTGGTGTTTCAGAAGAGTAAGACAGATTTGCTTTTCTAGGATGGAAAGTAAGGTTTAACAACAGATAACATAGACAGGCACAAGTAGGGTCACTTATAGTAAGGTCACCTATAAAAAAAGTGGATATTTGTATGTGTGTATATGGATGTTTGCATAGCTTTTTTTTAATGTAAGACATATCAAAGCTCTCCTCATTACCCACCTGCTTCATCAGCACAGTGCCTATGTTTAGACACCATCTGTATGTCCGTGTCATCAGCCTCTGCCAGTCTGTGTGGGACTGAGCGTGCAGCTGCCCACCATCCCTCCTCGCTGGGCAGGGTGTGAGCACCGTGCTTGTGTGGTGTGGACTGCCCAGACAAGGTCCCTTCTTTGGACCTGCTGCAGCACCTCAACGTCCTTTCTGTACTGAGGTGCCCAAAACTGAACACATGTTGGTGCATTTAAAGTCTTGACAGTTTCTGCTGCAGCTGTTAACTGTTTGACTGCTTGCAATCAAATTTGTTTGGAAGTGTATCTGTAAGACCACTGTTAATCCCCACAACATCTTGACCTTGCCTGTTGGGGTCAGTGGGTGTTTCAGATGAGCATTAACCTGTTTTTCATTCACTAACAAACCTTTTAGTGTGATCTTGAAGAATAATGAAGCAAAATCTGCAGTTTAATCTGCATAATTCCGGTATAATTCAGTGATTTCCAAAAGGCAGCTTTCCATGGAAGGGAACGATCTGCTCTTGCTGCATCCCCCAACTTCAGTTTGGTGTCACTGCTGTCTCCCACTGCTGGTTTCTCTTTTTCCAGGGCATCAGAGTGAGAGTATTAGTCCTCATCAACCCTAACAACCCCTTAGGGGACATTTACCCAGCGCAGTTACTGAAGGAATGCCTTGAGTTTGCACACAGGTTTGAGCCCTGGCGCTATTTGTTTGGTATTCACTTTTCCATTATGCAATATAAGGATGAAGAAAAATCACCTCCTCTCCTTTGTGCCTGTTCTGAGGAGGTGGCATGCAGGGACTTGAGCTTGGCTTTGTGTATCTACCCTTTGTGCTTGGCTTTTCTGGGAGCACGAAAATAAACTGTGTTCTCTCTGAGATCCAACACTTTGTTTTGAAAAGAAATGCTGTCAGGGTTATTGTAAAGTAAAAATCTTCTGACTTCGATGTGTAAAGTCAATATGGTGAATATAATAGCAAATAGGAATGCTTACAGGTACTTTGCTGTGTCAGTAGTTAAGATTATATATTTTTTATATATATATATATATATATATATATATATATATATATGTGGAAATAAATTCATTTTAAGTACGTTAAAATGCCCGTATTTTTTTACACACAGACATGAATTGCACGTGATAATGGATGAAATCTACATGCTGTCTGTTTACGATGATATCACCTTCACCAGTGTTCTTAGCTTAGATAGGTAAGTTTGATTTCTTAGCATGGGTTAAGATACTGAAGGTATTTAATCCAAAATGGAAATTGGTTTCCTCTGGCAGGTGATGGAAAGAATAATTCTTCAAGAATGCTTAAACCTATTGGTATCTGACTAATAGAACTTCTTTCTCCAAAAGTATGTGGTGGTGTTAACTGTGTAAATATCTCACTGATAGGAAATTTCCAAGCCCATCCAAGTACAACCAAGCAGTGTGCTACTGGGTGTTGCCTCAACCACATGAGCTATAAATAATGCCTGAAAAAAATGCTGTTGTTAGTGTGAAAGTTCACCCAGCTTTATTAGGCTGAAGATGGAAATTTCCAAGCTTACCCCTATTTACACAAAGTTACACAAAGGAGAAAATAGCATCTTCTTCAGTGATCTACAATGGAGTATTCTGTTTGATTGTACCACGTCATGTAAATACATGACCTGAAATGTTCACCTCTCCCTTCCCCAGGCTGAAACGTAGCAGGGTGGAGCAAAGAGTTGTTCTCTGCTGAGTACAAGAGTCGTTTCGCATCCCTTATGGAGTTACTGCTTTTGTTCTAATATAGGTGTGACCGTGGCTATGCAGCAGGAATGGTCTGTTATGTCTTACTAGAAGTCCTTTTCTGTTATTTTATGAGTCTGTGCCTCAGCCTTTAATAGCTCGGTGCCCTTGGATACCACATGCATTGTGTCCTTAGATACCTCATGCATTTTGTTACACGTTCTCTGAAAAAATCCATCCCGCTTGAAAAGTTCATATGTGCTAATTTTACTGAAAATGAATTATAATTTTCCATATTTAATCGTTTTTGTAATCCCGCACAACGTGTTCGTCTATAGCAACAATTTGTATCTTCTTTCCTCATTCAGTTTACCAGATCCTGAACGAACACATTTTATGTGGGGTTTTAGCAAGGTAAGTCTAAATGTTATCTTTGTGCTTTAGGATATTTCACCACAAAACTTCATTGAACATAATTTGTATTGCAGATAACAAACTGAGCTTCTCTTCATTTATTACTTTCTCCTTTGGCGGTCTAAAATTTATTACTTTTAGCAGTTTAATTTGGGATCTAGTTAACAGAAACAGTTAATGCTTACTTATATAGCTGCTGTTGCTACATTTGCTGGGGGAAATTACAGTGGAAGATTACACATATAAGCACACTTCAGATCTGTAGCATTTTGCCTTTTCTTCTCTTGGAGGGAACAGTAAACTGATGGCTGATTGGAATAGTGGTATAATGGGGTATAATGGAGACTGCCAAGGGTATGACCCAACCCTGTTTCAGTTGTTGCCCTCAAAAGCTACCTTGGTAAACCACTGGGCTGTCTCACATTATTCTTGCCTATAACTAAAGGTACACAGAATATTACTAGTTTATCTGAGAAACACAAAAGGCTTCAAAACTGAGTTAATGAAGAGATGTGTAGAACTTTTAACCAGGTTGTGTTATTTTGTGCTGCTTTGCCAGCGTGTTGCCTTCATCTTCTCCTTCACCGTCTCCTTCTCCCTCTGCCTCTCCTGTCTCACTGATGTTCAAATGTTACTGATTGTTTCCTGCTGTTCTTGGGACTCCATTTGGCCAAGTGTGCTCCAGAAGATGTTAGATGTTTCCAGTTAATGTAATGAGAAAAATTGCCATAGCCACTTGTTGTTCTGCAGTCCTTTCAGGCTTGGGTAAATGATACCCCCAATTTGGCATGGAGAATGTTTTCAAAGCTTTTGTGATGACAATCCCAAACTTCATTTTTGTAGCTACTGATCTGTTCTAAATGTTTTTTTTATTCTTCATCACAGAATCATAGAATCACCCGCTTTGGAAAAGGCCTCCAGGATCATCCAGTCCAACCATCCACCTGTCACCACTATTTCCCACTAACCCACATCCCTCAGTACAACATCTATATGTTTCCTGAATGCCTCCATGGGCAGTGACTCCACCACCTCCCTGAGCAGCCCATTCCAGTGGCTGTCTGTGTTATCAAATGTTTTACTGTGTTATCAAAGGTCATTTTTGCAGAGTAGGAACATTTATTTGCTCAAACAGCTGATGTGGTAACATACCTTTTTTGCGATTTATTTTCCTTTACATCAGAATGATTCTAAACTTGGTGACTTGATGAAGCACAAGCATAAATTGCTCCTCTCCATATTCTTTTTGTCCTCCAAGGATTTTGGTATGAGTGGAATCAGAGTTGGGGTACTGTACACCAGAAACCACACAGTTCAGAAAGCTGTGAATCAACTGGCCGTCTTCCACAGCTGTCCTGGACCTGTTCAGCACGTTCTCACCCAGATCCTTAAGGACAGAGGTTAGCCCCACTAGAAATGTTCCATGAGCTGTTTTGGTTTGTTTTCTCCTCCATTACAGGTGGAAATAAATAGAATTCTATCTGTCTTGATTTGATAGATTGGTTGGATAATGTGTTTCTTCCCACCAACAAGAAGAGACTTAAGGAAGCGCAGAAACTTCTTGTGGATGGACTTGCAGACATTGGGATCCCTGTGCTGAGAAGCTCAGGAGGACTCTTTGTGTGGGCAGACTTCAGAAAAGTATGTAAGGGCTTCAAACTGGGGGAATGTAAAAGCTGAAAATAATGTGAGAATCACTTGTGCATGTTGTGACGTTTAAGTTAATGCTTAATACCAGGTTGTAGAAAGCCCTTCTAATTTGTGCATTTGTTCAATCATTAATAATAATTTCTTTTTTTTTTTTTTTTTAAGTTCTTAAAATCACAGACATTTGAAGCTGAACTTGAACTATGGCAGAAGCTCCTTGATAACAAACTCCTGATTAGCCCTGGAAAAGCTTTTTATTGTTATGAACCTGGATGGTTTAGACTGGTTTTCTCTGATTCTGTAGATAAGATTTGTAGATGTAAGTTGGTTTTACTTTTAATGTGTCACATAGTAGCATGCAAGCTTTGGGAAACATTAATATTACAAACAATGTGTTCAAATCTACCTATCCCCTCTCAGCTTGTGAGGGCACTATTGGCACTGCTATGAACTGAGAAATACCAGAACAGCCCAGAGTATTGGTTACTGAGCACTGCTCCTGGGTTATGTCAAACCTTTCAAGTTTGTGGAATTGCATTTTAAGAAATATTTTTTTTCTCTGTTGGAAGTTGCTTATTCTTCTTGAAAATCACCCATTGTATCATACTGGTATTCCAAAGCACCCCTCATCTGTACGTGCTTCACACGTGAGATGTGAAAAATTTACCCATCCTTTATGCACTGAAATACACAATCTTGAACCAATGCTATATATTATTGGCAAAAGGGATTTCTGTGAAGTCAAGGAAGTGGGGTAACAAAAAAAAAACCACAGGTTGGGGGGAAACTCTTGGGTCAACTACTTCAACTTCCTGCTGAGAGCGAGGCTGAGTGTTAAGTCAGAGCTCAGAGCTGCCTTCGATCAAGTTTTGGGACTGTCTAAAAACAGAGATTATACAGAATCTCTGAGCAATCTGTGTCAGGTCAATCTTTCCCTTCTATTTTCACCATTTCTGCTGGATAAGAAAAGCTTGAACTGAGCTATGTTTCCATTTGATAGGCATTGAGAGACTCCAGCAAACGCTGTGTAGTGATGATGCCAAGCCAGAGGTAAACAACACATCTTCCACTGCAGACTCTTCATGCAGCCCAGAAAAGGATTCTTCTGGCACACCTTCAAATGCACCCCAAGATGATGCCTCCCAGCTAAAAAATATACTTGTTTTTTAAACTCACCTGTGCATTTAATGACTGATGAAATTAGCATGTTTATGTTTACTAAAGGATTACAAGACTTAAGTATTTTCAGCTGTAGCACTGGGTAACAGTCTCACTTGGCTGTGACTTGGCATTTCCAATCATGCAAGTGGACCCATTGAATGGAATCTGAAGAAACTGAACCTCTTGGATATTGCATTGAGATGTGTGCCCATGCTCAGCATGGTGCAGCAGTTAATCCTACGATGGCGTCACTCCTGGCTTTTGCACTTTGTTGAGATTCCTGTTTGCTTCTCTATCAAATGACCAAGCATCGAGAAGTACAAATGGCAGTCCTTAAAAAGCCCTTAAAAATTCAGAGTAACCACCTTCATCCCCTCAAACATTTCCCCTCTTCTCTGCAGTCCATAACGTTTCACTGGGGTGCAATTCTGACAATAAACACAATGTAATTCACTGATCAAGGGGCCTGGCCCTAAGCTTTGCACTGGGACCATCTCATCAGCGAGGAAAATATTTCAGAGATGAGCTCAGTACATTGTGCTCACTCTCTTGTTTATACAGTTCTACAATATCTTAAGACATTTTTCATCCACAGAAATACTATTACTTGAAAATACATTCCACAGCCACCTTGCCAGAACGCCTCAATGAGCTGTCGAGCTTCCTTTAGGTAAAAGTGGCACGTTGCTGATAGTTGAAGGCAGCCAAAGTATTTGGCTTTGCCGTGTGTTCAACCAACTAATAGCAAAGTAAAGAAGAAGATCATAGCAATGGGTATGAAAAGTCCTTGTGCTGCCTCAGCGTGGTCCATGGAGCGCTGCATTGCCATGGGCTGACTTTGGAGCTCAGTCACTGTCCTTGTCAGATCCTTGAAAGAAGAGGGAAGAAAAATGTTCAGCTTTGCATTTTGGAATTTCTGCAAATTACATCAAAAGAAAAGTATTCACTCACCAGCTGTCTTATTTGGCAAGAAACTGCTATGGAAAAGGGACAGTATAGAGAACTGTCAAAGTCTGATTTACAGTAAGAGGATTCCCTCAGAAAATGATTGCAATCCTTTATTAATGATAAGAAGTCTTAACCCTCCTCCAGCAGAGACAAAGGGCTGTTCAACCCTCAGGACTGCAAAATTATTTGCAGACAGTTGACACTGGGGACCCAAAGTAGAGAAACAAACACGTGAAAGATGAGATGTATTCCTGTCACCACAGCCAAGAAGCAGACTGCGTCTGCAGCCCCTGTATACAGAAATGTTTCTTGGCCTTCTCACTGCCAGCAGGGTAGTGACTAGTGGACAAGTAGCCCAGAGATCACTGGGTGGAACTGCGGCACCAGGCAGTGGGATTTGAGAGCCTCACCAAGAGCTTGTAGCAAAGCAGTGACTTAGTGATGGAGAAAGCAGTATTAATGTCATACTCACGGTAGCAAAGAGCAGAATTCCAAACAGAGCGTACAAAGCCTGGAACTTCTGTGAGGAAAAGCAAAAAACTGAGTCAGAATTGTGTAAAAACGATCTCATTGGTGCATTTGCACCTCTAGGGTGATTCTTTGTGACTCTGTGATTCTACTTCTGTCACATGCCTAACTATGATTGGTGATCGGATTGGGAAGAAGCAAAATTCATCAGTTTATGATATGGGATAATCCACATGTCCACACATCAGATGATTAAAGGTCAACCTTTTCTGAAAAGTGGCTGATATACCCCAGCCACACCAAATGGCCCCAAGTTGTGCCACGGAAGATTCAGGTTGGACATTAGGAAGAATTACTTCTCTGAAAGAGTGGCCCGTTGCTGGTATGGGAGGCACTGGAGTCACTGTCCCTGGAGGTGTTCAAGAAACATTCGGATGTTGTACTGAAGGATGTGGTTTAGCGGGGAGATGCTAGCGAAAGAAGGACAGGATAGAAGGATGGCCTTGGAGGTCTTTTCCAGCCCTGGTGATTCTGCAGTTCTATGAAATGGTTGAAGGTACTGCAGGACACAGACTGACTCTTGTCAGTCCAACAAGCAAACATCCAGCAAGATACTTACATATGAGTTTATAACGACACAGGCAATTGCCCCAGCAGCCCACAGGACGCTCATACTGCTCGATATGGTCAAGTTCGTCAGGGGTTTCTGAGGACACCAAGCACAGTGAGGCTGTTTTGGCTGCAATTATCCAGCACATCCTTGAACCAAAACAATACACACTGTGCAGGGATGTTGATTAATAAACTAACATCAGTGACATGCATGAAGACAAACCTAAGGCTACTGCTGCTGACTTGACTTCAGCTTTTGCTCCTCTTGCTGGTCTATTAATAAACTGAATATTTCCATAAAACAGATTCTTGTTCTGCTTTTATTAATCTCTTAACCTGACTTCCAGCTGCTGCTGCCTTCCCATTGATACTCGTCAGCATTTCTGACTTCATTTCCAAATAACAGATAAGTGGTGACATGTTCAAGCCCTTAAATACAGCACATTCCGTGTACAAATTCTGAGTTCTCTCACTCTAACAATAGGGATCCCATGGACAGAAGGGAAAAACAGAGACTGAGAGAGTGAGATTGGTCCTATGAGCACTGCAGCCTCCAGCACAGACTGCTCAGTTCAGTTTCTTTCCACTTTGTTAGTTTTTGAGTTGCATACAGGAACTGAGCGACTCCAAAAGTCAAAACAGACATAAAATTGTCATTAATTATTAATTGTCATTAAAATCACAGCAACTAAGATTACTTGTAGTTACCTATAGCATTGTTAACACTTACATTCGTCTTCAGAGCAAATAAACACAGTAGCAGGGTTGCAGCTGCAGTTATTCCTCCAACTAGCATTACTGTCAGTGACTCATAGGAGCTAGGACACAAGAGACAACCCGTCATCTCACAGCGCTCCAGCAGAAGGCAGGACAGCGAAAGAAAAACGCTTGAAGGACTTACTCTGAAATAATTCCAAGTATTGTGCTTCCAATTGCTGTCTACAAAGACAAAAAGAAATCACACTCATCACATGACTGTCTGTCTGCCTGCACAGAGAAAATCATCCTTTGGGTTGTTGGCAATCAGTTTGATCCAGAACATTTGCCTCACAGAATGGGGAAAAAAATCCACGATAGATATAATACAGACAGGTTTTTTTAGATGATGTTTCTTGCTGAGGAGAATTTGAAATGCCGTATTGATTGATGAGATGTGAAAGAACTTGAAGAATTGCGGAGTTCAGCAGCAGACTTACCACTGTCAAGGCGCTCACAGAACCCAAGTGGCTGGTTGCAGAGCTCAGCAGGATAAGAGCAATGTACATCCTGGGTATGGAGGACAAAGAACAAAGAAAGCATTTTCAATGAGTGATAGTTCCTACAAAGACAGCAAATAACTGATAACAGTTTTAATACTGAAAGCAAAGTGTTCAAATTTCCACGTGCTCATCCATCCAGTAAATATTCAATGATTTTTTCCCAAGTATTTTTGTATTGTTGAAATGGAGTCTCAGTTACACAAGACGTACAGGTTGAAGCAGAGCATCATTACACATGTGCAAGTCATGTAAAAAAACCTTTTTTTTTTCCCCCTTGGATATTTGTTGTATATTTGTATGGATGTCAGGAAGGATTTTGTACCTCCAACTCACCTAAGTGAGCATCTCTTAAGATCTGCAAGCTTGTACCAGAAGGCAGCACCCAGGGGAGAACACAAAGGCCACACTGTTCATCATGTAACTCATGCCTAGCAGCTTTTTGCTAAGCAGTACACCAGCAGGCTTCACATTCTGCTTTTTCTAGGCCCTTTCAGCCCCTGAGCGTGGTGAGCAGAGATTGTGCATACAGATCATTTGAGATTTAGAATGGATGCTGAGATTTAGCTTGGACATAAGGAAAAGGTCCCTTACAGTGAGGGTGGTGAGGCACTGGCATAGGCTGCCCAGAGAGGTGGTAGATGCCCCGTCCCTGGAGGTCAGGGATGGACCAGGATCTGAGCATTTGGATCAAGCTGTAGGCGTCCCTGGTCATTGCAGGGGAACTGGACTAGATTTACCTTAAAGGTCCCTTCCAATTCAAACACTTCTGTGATTCTATGACCATAGCATTTACCTGAACTTGAAGCCTAGCCTGTCATTCTGGGTACTTACACAAAAGTGAGGGACAGCCAGTAATAATTCCCCAGCTGGAGCCGCATTCTGGACCTGTAGAAGACACAGCAGGAATTAGAGCACCCTACGAGACTGCAAAGCACATTGCAGCATATCCAAGGGGTTGCTGGAGTGCCAGGGATAAGCTCATCCCAGCAGTGCTCAGTGCTGCTTCCCTCAGAGTGAGGAACTGCAATGGCAGAGGTGACTGGTGAGCAGCAACAGGGGCGAGCAGCATCAGTTTTATGAGTGACGGTACATAGTGTGACTGGACTTACCAGCACAGAAATCCCACTGCTACAGCAACGTAAGTGGCTGCCAGCCCATAGACCTTCTTGCTGAAATCTGGAGGGACCACACAGACAATGTTATTTCAATCATTTCACCAATGCAACGGAACTCGAAAGTAAAACTATGCTACCCCAAGAACATGTGGTGAAAGAGTGAAACGTTCCTGCTTCACTTGTTTGTCAAGAATTCCCCAGGAGGAGCCATCAAACGCCCTGTGAGAGCTGTGGGATGCCAAGGGGCACTGCCAGTGGGGGGGTGTTTCACTCTGCAGCTGCGGGGTGCACTGCCACCTTCTATTTCCTTAGCAGGGCTGATAGTTAACCAGCAGCTCTGTAACAGCCCTACAGGCCCCTTGTGCTGGGTGAAAGTAACTGACTGACTGCTCACACAGAAATGGGCCACTTCTATGCTACAGCTGCATCTCCCTGCACAGCCTGTGGCAGCCCCCATCTGGACACAGGCTGGGTGCAGACATCAGCCCCACAGAGCAGGGATCCGCTCCTCACTGTGCTTTGAGGTAATGCAGACTTTACTCTACAACTTTTCTGGTCATGTTCTACATGGAACAAAGATCACATTTATTGTGGTTGCTGATATTCTGTATATAATGATTAACAATGGGCCTTAATGGCACTACTGTAGTGAGAACAAAAATCTGCATAAACATAATCTGCTTGCTTTACCTACTGTTAACTGTTCTGGATTAGAAAGATGATACAACCAAGTTCATGTTAAATCTGTTACTTACACAGATGGAATTGGTACGTGTCTTAGTGACCCATACACATCTCCACAAGATAATGGAAGTAACCCAGACCATTGACAACAGAACATTGTCTTTGGCAGTTCTCTCTCTCTTGCCCATGCATTTCTACTTACCATCAGGGGGAAGACCCAAATCTTTTGGTTCCCTTTGGTCCCTTGGAGCTGGAGGCTGTGACCGTGTCCTGCCTCCTGGAGGCTTCCCAAGGTCTGTGCTCTGGGCTTCTAGGCAGCCTTTGCTTCCTGCTTCTACCCTGTGTCCTTCCAGTAGGGTTGCAGCTTTGGTGAGGTCCTTTGGAGATGTTTGTTTGCAGACCTCATTGTCTGTACTGATAATAACAACTTCTTCTTTGGTAACAACAGCTCCACGGGGCTCGTACTTCCTGATGAACTTCTGAAGCACCTGGATGTCTGTTTAAAGAAGAGTAAATAGAATTGGAACCCAGCTGTGGACAAAGATGTGGCTTTCATCTGAAATGTAAAAAATCCCACAGCCCTGGGCACTGGCTCTCTATCAGACTCAGAGCAGTAAACCCAAGCATCTGTTCCTTCCCATAGAACAATATGTGCTGCTTCAAGAGCTTCTGAAGCTTTTTTGAGAGAGAAGACAGAGGCAGAATTGCACTCAGGTTTTCTCTGGGGCAAAGCCATGTCAGAGGTTCCAGCTGCCTCCCTGCACCACGGGTGTTCGTGGTCCTTGTGCCCACCTCTTTACTGAAGAGCATCACCCCCTCTTGTTCAATATTTCTTAACACGAATTGTTCCCTAGGTGACACCAACAGAAATCATTTTCCATGTGACCACTATATGATACAGTCAACCATCCCTCTTTCTGATAAAGATCACACTCTGATAAACTCATGCCTTAAGGCAGCTTGTGGCAACGAATCTGAAATATATAAGCAGAATTTGGGAACCTCTTCTTCCCAAACCTGGATTTCAGCAGGTCACTGTGAAAGAGAGCCAAGATACCCCGTCCTGTTGGTCAGCAATTGAGAACATTTATTTCTCACATTATGGGAATCCGCATACAGCAATTTCCAGTTACCTCTCCTCATGGCGTCAGAACAAGGCAGAGTGAACATGTTGCTTTGGTGACACGCACAGGGACTGCTCAGTGCATCCTGATGGCGCAGGTAGAATGTCAGGAGGTCTTCACTCCTTCTTTTGTGGATGATCTGTTCCGTCTGACTGCATCTCTTGGACTCACACCTTTTATTCCCACTGGCCATTGTCAGCACTGGGTTCTTTCCTCCTTCCAAAATGTCACAGAACAGTGAGTGGTTACCAGCTCCAAAGGGAGAACCACCTGCAGACAGCACGGTGAACAACCAAAGGAAAGCCTGCCCAAAGACATGTCCTTTACCAGTGAGATCTGGGTGCTCTCTGTGCACCTGTCAGTGCAGCACGGGGCCTATCAGATGGTTGCAAAATCTGACTGCACACAGCACTCCTGGCACGGACCTTTAAAAATTAAATCACATTCAGTACAAGATCAACAGAGGGGGTAAAATCCTTGAGAAACTCACCTGTGTTGGTCTCTTGCTTATAACCAAGGAAGGGGCAGTAGCACAGGGTGTGCGGCAAGCGTTGGGTGTCGGCTGGGCAGTCTTTCCTTCCCTACAAGAAAGCAACCACAGACTGTGGGGAAATGGGAGTAGATCCTGCAGGTAGAGTTGGCCAAAACAAAACCAAAAGCAACAGCTTTGTGCCTACCTGTAAAGTCTGCGGATCTCAGTTGTGACTCGATCACTCCCTTACTGAGATAAGCAGAGGTGGCACACTCAAAACGTAACCATAAAAGGCTACAGCTGGTGACAGGTTCTGTGGGATAATTATGGGAGTATGTATTGCAAAGTCCTTCCTCTATAGGCTCTTGTCAGGCTCAGCCCACACGTAATGCCCTATGCTCACCTTGAGCAAGCAGAGACCTTGAGAAGAGGAACTGCAGGCTAACCTTGGCTTTTGGTGGCCAACAATACCTGCCTGTCCAAGGGCTTTGCAAAAATCTGATGTAAAAACAAGGAAGGTTGAGCTTGGAAGTGACATCTGAAGCTCACCTGCTCCAAGCCAACTGCTGAGATCTGCTGCCTTGCTGTAACCCTCCTCTCTGAGCACATGGCCCTCTCTCTCTAATCTCTCTTTCTTTCTAATCTCTATTTCCTCTTTTCCCAGCACTCAGAAGCACCGTTTTAGATCCACACAAGAACAACAGCACTGTGTTACCGCTTGGCTCTTCAGAGCTGCCCACCTCCAACAATGGCCAAAAGCCAGAACTTGCAAGTGAGAGGTATAATTAAAGCTGTGCAGTCACTGTAGGACTTCCCGAAACACCCAAACAGTGCAAAGGTGAGTGCTGAGGATTCCTCATCATTGAACTGACTTTTCCAGTTCTACTGCATCTTTTTTATATAAGCAGACATCCAACAGAACTTGCACAGCAACACCACGCATTTCTACAGTGATAATTTGTCGAGCTTTCCCTTGTTACCCTCTGCTGATTTCCAGTGTTTAGATTTCGGACAGCACAGAGCAGAGGAGCTGAGAGGCCTGATGGTGGCTGCAGCTCCTCACAGGGAGCAGAGGGCAGCACTGAGCTCTGCTGTGACAGCAACAGGGACCGAGGGGACCGCATGGAGCTGTGTCAGGGGCAGCTGGGGATGAGGGACAGGGTCTGCAGCAGAGAGCGGTGGGCATGGGACGGGCTGCTGTTCAAGCAGAGTTTGGACAGCGCTCTCAGATCTGTGATCTGACTTTTGGGTGGTGCCAGGAGTCGAATTCACTGACCCTTGTGGGCAACATGGGGGAAAAAAAACAACTTCCATTTTAAAGATGAGATGTATTTTAAAATAAATACCATCATCCATAAAGTAAACAGAACATTTTATCCTTTTTGTTGTTGTTTTCAAACTTCTCCTATGGGATTTGCAAACCTGAGAATATATTGAAAACAACTGGTCCGAAGTGTTCCTTTAAAAAATCATAAATTATTGGTAACAGTTTCTTTAATGGAGATTGCAGGGGTAGGTCCTACATGAGTCCATATATACCCCTTCTCTGGTCTTGTGGGGACGGTAGGGAAGGGAGACGATCGAGACTTGAAATACTCCGAAGGTGCGTGACAAACAAATTCCAAATACTCCATTTTCCGTGGGAGATCTTCTTCTGGTCCTATGGGAAAAAACATAAGGATTTTCAAATACAAATTCTGAAGGCATAAAATTGAAGAGTCCAAGATGATACAAAACTACTTTGCACAGTATTTGAGGCTACAGCACCAGTGAGAAACCTCTTTATTTCTACTGGGTTGATTTTTTTCCTATTTGAAGAACACATTCTTACTATAGTATACTGTACTATACTGTACTATACTATACTATACTGTTTGTGCTTGCCTGTCAGAAAGATTTACTCAACTTATTAATACATAACCAGCTGCAGAACACTCTCTATGCCGGTGCTTGTACACAATGTACTTTATATATCCAAGATTAAAATCAACTAATTCTGGTCACTCCAGAAGAAACAGCTTGGACTGGCACATCTAGTTTATGTCATAATAACCTGAATTCTACCTGAGGAATAGTAGTTGGATCCTTAGAGTTTTGACACTGTAATTGTGCGCTTGAGCACAAGTAAACAAGGGCACTCACTGCAGCAGTGCTGCTCACATACATGAACCTGAAAAAGTATTCAAGTAAAGTAAATGGATTAGGGTCTAAAATGTAGGAATGACATAAAGGACCATGACAAACTAATGAAGTACACTTAAAGTTACAACTCTGCATTAGTCTGGGAACATGTAAGCAGTCGTATGCAATGAAGGCTTAGAGAATACCTATGATATAGGATGCGGGGTCAAAGCAGTCCTTGGGGCTGGCTTGTGTAGGAATGAGCCATGTTAGCGCAGCACTCTTCTCACAGTATTGGTCCTGGATAAACCCCCGGATCTGGGCGTAGTACGTTTTGCCATCCTGCTCATCAACTACTGAAACAACGTCTCCTATTTGGTAGTACACACCCTAGAAGGCACACAAATGAAAGTCAAATCAATCTGATTTCAAAAGCTTCGCTATGTTTCACATGTTGAATATCATGACCTTACACTATCTCAAATTACCCCAATCTCAATACAGCCATAGTTTTCCCACATGCAATGAAAGGTGGCACGAACCAGAGCACTGTCACACCTGAGCAGTCACCAGCATGACCTGCCCACAACCACCCAATGTCTGGAACTTTGAGTTCAGTCCCTGAACTGTTTTTGAGGCTCGACAGGTAATTCCTCACCATCTCTGCCTGCCAAAGGTCACAGAAGCAGCCTGGCATCACCCACCTTCAAAGAACCAGCTCTCAATTGCTCTGCATCCCCCCTTCCCACCACCACTGTACACCACCTGCACAGCAGCGATGGTTTTATGTCAGTAGTGTGATGCCACCTTCCATAATAAGCAATAGCAGCAATCGCCCTGTGCATGCAGGGAAAGCACATGAAGTTCACCTATCTGTGTGCAAAGCAGCCTCAAAACACAGCCACCTCCTGATCAGGTCAGATGTCACAGTGCTCAGTCAGTGCGCAATGCTGCACAGCAAGGCCAGCATCACTTGGTGTCGTAACATCGTGTCAACACATTGCAGTGTCTGCACTGTCAAGACTGGACTACTAGAAGGGGACCCAAGGGGATCAAGCAGTTCAGCTCCTGGCTCCAGGCAGGGCCATCCAAAACTCAAGCCCTGTTTCCGTGTGCACCATCCAAACACAGCTTAAACTGGAGCAGCTGGTGCACCTCACTGCCAGGGCATTGGGAACACTCACACACAGCCCCGGTGGGAGCCTGGCCAGCTGATACCTCTCTGATGAACACAACAAGACAAGGGTGAGTAAGATCCTTCTGGTGTACGGGGGCTGTACCTTATAGAAGATCGACTCTGCGGTAATGATGGTGGATACGGATTCAGGGGCCTTGATGGGCTGGGGAAAACAACACAGATGGAAGAGCATTAAAGCAAAGCAAGAGAACTAACTGCAGGGTGGGTTTTCTCGCCCTTTAAAGCCGATGACACAGTGACGGACAATCGCAGTGTTTGGATACACGGGAAACGAGCCGCAGCCGTCCGTGCTTTACACAGGAGCACTGGGGCCGTGCCGCCAGCTCCGGGCCGCATCCCGCACCGCCCCGGCAGCGCCTTACGTTCTTCAGCTTGAAGATGTGCCTCCGGCCTTTGCCCTTTGTGGACACCTTCTTCTCGGCGGCGGGCGCGGACTTGTACTTGGTGTTCCTCAGCCGGGCGGACCGCCGGTGGATCTCCTGCTTGCTCTGGGGGAGGGGACGGAGGGTTAAACACAGCGGGAATGGAATGGAACCGCCGCAATGGAGCCGCCCCGCCTCACCTGCTTCCCGCCGCCTCCCCCGCCGTTGCTGTGCTGCGCTGCGGCCGAGGTGGTGGCGAAGGCGGCGGGCCCGGTTGGTGCGGAGCGGGCCGTGCAGTTGTTGCACAGGATCTCGCCCTGCCCGCCCTTCTTCCACATGGACGAGGACGTGCTGCGGCACACGCTGCACGTGGGCTTCAGCCCCAGCGGCATCCTGAGAACGGCGGCGGGGCCAGCGGCCCCCGGCAGGGACACGGGGAAACGCGGCGGCTCCGCCGGGCCCGCGTCGCTCTCGGCCCCTCCCCGGCGGCGGATGTCGCTGCGTGGCGGCGCGAAGGGAGGAGCGCGGCACGGCCCGACCTGTGCTGCCTGCACCGCCATGCGGGGGGAATCGGCATTGCCGCTCTGCTCGTGGCTTCCACATAGTGTGGGCTGAGCGCTCCCTGAACAACGGAGCAGGATCGTTTATTCCTGTGAGCTTTCAGATGGTGATGGTTAATTACAGAATCACAGGATTGTAGGGGTTGGAAGGGACCTCTAGAGATCATCGAGTCCAGCCCCCCTGCCAAAGCAGGCTCCCTACACCACATCACACAGGTAGGCGTCCAGGCAGGTCCTGAATATCTCCAGAGAAGGAGACTCCACCACCTCCCTGGGCAGCCTGTTTCAGTGCTCCGTCACCCTCACTGTAAAGAAGTTCTTCCGCACATTCGTGTGGAACTTCCTATGCTGTACTTTCATCCCATTACCCCTAGTCCTGTCCCCACGCACTACTGAAAAGAGACCAGCCTCACCACTATGGCTCCCACACCTCAGGTATTTATAAACCTGGATCAAGTCCCCTCTCAGCCTTCTTTTCTCAAGGCTAAACAGACCCAGTTCCCTAAGTCTCTCCTCATAGGGGAGATGCTCCAGGCCCTTCACCATCTTAGTGGCCCTCCGCTAGACTCTTTCCAAGAGATCCCTGTCTTTTTTGTACTGGGGAGCCCAGAACTGGACACAGTATTCCAGATGAGGCCTCACCAGGGCAGAGTAGAGGGGGAGGATCACCTCCTTCAACCTGCTGGACACGCTTTTTTTAATACACCCTTATTATTAGAAGTGCTGCGTATCCACATATGCTCCATGCATCCCCTGCTTACGTAGTTTAATTATTCTGGAATAATTTAATTGCGCTGCTTCCTCTCGGCTTCCTGTATCTGCTGGCTCCTGTCTGAAGAGTCATTATTAGTGTTGTGTCTGTCTGCAGAGGATGCACCTGGAGGGCTGGTCTGGAGATATCTGTGCTGTGAATGCGTGTAATTGGGCACGACTGCCCGACTGGTGCAGTCTGGGTTTCCACATGGTCCTGTGCTAAGGTTCATGTGCTCCTTAGCTCTCTTATTAGGGCTTTTTTTTTTTCCTTTTGATTACCCCAGCTATAAGGGACACTATTCTTGAAATGTATTGGAGAGTTTTTACGTGTATAGCACACATATCTTGGCAACATGTAGATCTTAATTCCTCATTCAAAAGCATGGTAAAGCCAAGAACCAGCCCCATTTTGGAAGTCGCTGGGTTCTGGCCCAAGGCACATTGCAGTGGCAGAGGCAGTACAGGTTTCCTGATTATCTGTTATCTTTACATATTGCTGTTTCTGCTTCACCCAAACAGCTCTTGAGGATCCAGTGCCTGGAGCGGTTTTAACCTGGGTCTTCAAACAGAACTTGAATTGTGGCTCCACTAACAATTCTCCGCTCTCGGTTTTTAGCCTTTACTCTGCTGATGGAATAATGTGATCCTTGGGTGCAGCCTGCAGTCTTTATGAGTGGCTTGAAGTGTATCATGTTGTATATTTGGAGAACGGTACGTTACTGCATAGTTTTGAACTGGACTGCACACATATCACTGCAGAAAGTTTTCCTTCATTCCTTTACCCTTGCACAAAGACAGGCAGGAAACACATCTCATGCAGTGCTAACAGGGGATCTGCCTCCTTTTTGTGCACATCTTGGGCCTTACTCTTTAGTTAAAAGGAACGAAGGTTAGGTTTTGCATCACCACTGGCTTCCCTATGGATTTCATGTGTCCAGATCTGTCTGATCTGCAGAAGAGTAATAAGGACAATAATCACTACACTACGTAATACCAAGTAGATTGTGTAGATAATTTCAGTAAAGAAACTAGCTATCATTGTATCTGTAGTTGGATTCCATTCTTGTCAGCCCCTGTGAGTACTACAGTGGGATGACGTGTGTGCTGGGAGAGGAGGAAGAAAATGCAATTGTGAAGTCAGCCTTGATAAAGAAAGCTCTGAAACTGGGCTGTAGGGGTGTCTGGTTTTGAAGCATGTTTTGATTTTAAACACTTTGAATATCTACTAGTATGTTCTAGCTGCTGTTAGAAACAAAACAACTCACTGTCTTAGTAAAACTCATTTTCTTTTGCTAATTGCAGCATATCGAGTGACACCACAGCAGCAGATGATAAGTGCGCTGCAGTGACTAATCCAACTTTGTGCACTGGATTTTAGAAGCTCTCCTGTATCTTGGCACGTTTGTTTCAAGGAGCTGATTAAATTACTGCAACAATGAACAGAAACGTTTGGTGTTTGTTTGGACAGTCTGGAATTTCCTGCTATCAACAGAGACTGGATGTGGTACAGTTCAGGAGCACTACTCAGACCAACAAGTTTTCTTTGATCAAACAGATCCGTTTCCACATTCCATATTTTTACTGCTTACAAAAAGCCATGTGCACAGTGTGGCTGTAGCAAGTGAAGTGGGACTGTCTAATTTAGGTTTTCAAAGCTTAATGAATATAAAAGGTACCTTACACTTTCAGATCAAAACATCCATCTTACTGGTATGGTCCCCTGCTATTCTGGCTTGGGATGAAACGTACCCTAAAGCTTCTATCGTCAGTCTTGAGAACCTGCTACAGTAAGTCTCAGATGAGATAAGACAGAACGGAATTAGTTTAAGTAATAAATGTTTAATCAAAGAATTTTACATATTATTAACAGCATTCATTTGGCCAAACATCTACATGGTTGTAGTATCCTACTTGTATATAAAGTGGGAATGTATCAAGTATAGACTATGAAAGTGCAAATAACAATTCAAGGTTAGAGTAATTTTTTACATTATAAAATTAACAGGTTTACAAAATAGTCTTGCCAAACTTTATTCTGAATTGTAAAGTCAATGACTATGGTGTTAAAATAAGTACCAAGAAAATACAAATTTAATAGGCTAATTTCATGCTCGTAAGAGTAACACAGAAACAATGAATATACTGCACAACCTAACCAAATTACAAAAACCAGAACCCACAAACTCCACTATCTTCACAGAGAGCACTCTTACGTATCTTACTGTAGCTTTGCAAGACATCCCAACGCAATACACACAATCTTTTGTGAGAGTCTTCCTACCCAGAAATTCAAGGAAGCGATGTGAGCTAAACAACTTTCAGACCAATTCGTGTTGATAGTTCACAAAGAACTGCTTTAGTTGAAGGATTTTGTAACGTAGAACGATTTTAAATAGGTATTTTGCAAAGATGTCCAAAAGTTAATGATTATGTCAGGAAAGGGGCAGCTAGAGGAAAAGCTGGTAAACAAGTTGAGACTACTCTATTCCATTCTCTCTAAAGATGCTTGCAAAATGATCTAGGCTCTTAAGGGGTAAGGGTAAAATATTCTTACTTCCTTTTGTACTTATACGAACCCTGTGACTGCAAGGTTCAAAAGCAGGATTTGCATGAATTCAGAACACTCACTTGAACTCACAGTAATCAATACATAAACTTTGCTATCATGACACTTGCCTATACACACTCAGTAGTAATAAACTTTTATATCATATCAAGAAATTTCTGGTAACAGTTAAGCAAAACTTAAAATGGAGTGTATGTAATTTGCTCGTGTTATGAAAAGGTTTGATTATATGTAATTAAAACAGCCATTTCAACAACTTACTCTAGTTGTAATTACATACTGTACCATTGTATCTCACTAACTGTAGATTGATGCTTTTAAGCAAATCTAAAACCAGTATTTTTCACGGTACAACGACTAGGAAGAGGGTTTTTTTTGTGTGTGTTTTTTAACACTAAACAGTAATCACACAGCAAATGAATATTGTGCAATTGGACAAATACCTAGCAGTGTTTTGTTTATGCAAAAACACTGATTAAACATTTAGTTATTTACTGTAAAGGCAAGGCCATGGGTGGTTGTATGGAGGTCTTTGCAATTAATAGCATAGTTACTCCAGAACAGACACTGAAACTGAATTACTTGTTTAACTGTGGCAACTATCCAGTTGGGTTTGGCAAAGGCACCGTAACATGTTGAGCAGAATCTGTTATCTGAACTTTAACTGTGGGACTGGCTAATATATGAAAATCCTGTATTCCTATATTTTTATAAAATGTTATCGTTAAAAGTAATCGCACTATTAGTGCATAGAATGCTTTGTAGAATTATGAAAACAAAGAACTATGATTGCACTTCCATTAAAGTGTCTCTTAAAATACAGCATAGCTGTTGCTAACTGACTGTATTTTAATATTTAAAATAACTGTTTAACAGCAGCATTAGGTTTTATTAACTTAAGATACCGGCTACATTTGATTAAATGCAGTCACCATGGCAACACATGCCAGTTAAATTTAGAGAAGCAATGCTACCCAGTGGTTTCTTTCACTGCTAAGAATTGTGGGATTAGTTTGATAGAGTAACACTGCCCTGTTTGATCAGGCTACTGCCAGCTAACTATTCACAGTTTGGCACGTTTGGACTGTAAATAGACATGAAAAAATCTTTGATTATAATGTGAAGGAATATCCCCTAAAACTTGTTTCTGGAGCAGTACTAAAGAGAAGCATTAAATACCTCATTTCACACTGCTAACAAAAACGACCAATGAGTAAGGAAAGGTTATGGAAAACAAAACAAAAACCCCAAATAAATTGCTAAGTGTTATTTTGGTGAACTCAAAAAAATGGAATAAACTATTTCTTAGGAAAAACAACCAAAATAATCAGTGTAAGCCTTTAATCCGAACTTTGAAGTCAAGGATCATCAACCTAAGGCTAAACAGATGCCGCATTGTATTAGGAATGTGGAATACAACCTACTTATTCCATTTTCTTGAGAGCAAAGAGGCAAGTACTACCAAATTAAATGCAAAGGATATTCCTCGAAAGGTTCACATTATTACAAAGAACTACAATTCAAGAGAACCTCTAAATATCCGTTGTTACGTCAGTGGTTACAACTGAGCTGTAATGGTGTGGATCAAAGCCTCCGTAACGCTTACTCCACATACTGTACCATCTGTCACCGCCACTCGTTTACTCCGGATTTAGTTTTTGTTCATACCAGATGCACACGTTCAATCCATTCGCTTGAGGTCTGAGGAGTCTGATTTGAAGCACCCCCTGAAGCATCCAGGGTGCCTGTTACTTCCCTGGTGTTATCACCACCCTGTGAAACTGTTTCACCTGGAATAATGTTTTCTTCAGAAGTGCTCTCCTCTGTTTGCATTCCTCTGCCTTCGCTTTTGAGTGCATCCTCAAACAGCGCGTGCTCTTCCTGAAGCTCCAACCCTGTGTCTCTAACGTTTGCCTGCCCCGCTGACCCATCTTCAGTACTGGGTTGGTGTGAATCCTCATCCGTTTCTGTACTTGTTGAAGGGATCAGAGCAATACTCTGTGGATTCATGTCATGAAACCAGGCCATAATATTTCCAAGAAGGTTTTCATTGGTATTGGGATCTTGACTACTGGAATCAGCATCACTAGACGTTGAGTATAATCCACCTCTGGTATCGCCGCAGGCGTGTGAATGAAGGCGGTCAGCTGAAAAGGGATCGCTGCCTGCCCCTAGTCTCATCAGGCTGTCACCGAGTTCTAACAGCTCAGAGCTGCTCAGAGCGGCTCTTGGGTTATCTATACTGATGGGAGCAGAGTCCAACCTTGTAGGTAAAGAGGTACCTATTGCTCCTAAAGATGCCTCGTTATTCAGAAAGTCTCTAGTTTCTTCGTCTATGGCTAAGCCAGATTCTTGTAATGATAACTGAATCGCTAGCAGGATGTTTGGGTCATCTTCATCCAAAGAACTCAGGGCCTGTGGAAATACGCAAGGTTGCTTTCAGAATAAGACTTTCATCTTGAAACACATTTTGGACTAAAAGTGATTTGGTCTCAAATCTACAATTAACTGACATGTGATTTATCAGAACCGTTTTTACCGACACAGTTGCCAACAAAGTAAAAGCCAATTATTGTTGCAATAACAATAATTTAACAATTCTTACCAGTTATAATGTATAAGCTGTTGTCCTTAGATTCTCCCTTTCTCTTTGAAGAATTAAGAAAATTTGCAGAGACAAAATGACACAGAAAAGCAGAGCAGAAGGGGGCAAGCAAAAGAGAGGGAATGGAGAAGAGATTAGGGGAGATACCTGCAGAGAGTCCTGGTTTTCAGAGCGACTGACAGGGGTATAGTCATGAAGCGAAGAGCTGTGCAGAATACCCATAGAAGCTGAACTCACCATGGAAGTGCCATGTCTTCTGCTACTGCCACCTTCCTGAGTGTCTGTATGGGCAATTCAAACAAATATATTTGAAGAACAAGCCAGAATGCCTTCACCATTATTTACTGACAGAATCTCTTGCCTTCCTTTTGGGTTCTAGCTGTGTAATTCCAATCTTTTATTCACACTAAACTGAATTATCCCAAACAAGTCATTTTACACCAACTCCTATATGGAGACAAACAATGCTGTCTGTTTCATTTGTGCCTTTCTACTCTCAATAGCATTCTTTCGCTCTCTGAAAGAATGTGCTATGTTGTCAGTAGCATAAGCTCACTGGTGCGGGGGGGGGAGGCAAAATGCTTCCAAGACATGTACATGAATTATGGAAAGTCCTGGAAATTACTGCACATTGCCTCTGTGTCCAACCTGTATTCTGTATTCTTTCTCAACCTGCCACCCATCATAATCTGTCTACACAATTCTTTCTGGAAACTTTTGCCAGCATGCATTCAACCCCAAGAAATGGGTTTGGTTTTGTCCTTTTGCCTCTTTCTTTGACACTCTGCATGTCCTCACTAATACCCAATTTTCAGTGTCTTTCTGCTATTAGTTAGACACTGGCCTGAAAGACGCTCTAGAAATTCAGTGTGATTTAGAGCTTGCAATTAATTTTAAGCAAAGGACACAGCATGGAATTCATTTGCAGGTGGCTTAAAGCTGGTGTTATCCCACTTCTCTGTTCTCATCAACTCATCAACAACTCATCTATAATGCTAACACTACATTAATTTTTATTGTAACACTGCAGCACAGTTAAGAGCAGAGCTGTTAGTGTATATGTCAGCAATCACTAACATCACTGTCCACTTAAGACAGCCAACAAAAAATCGGAATAAAATACTGTTTCAAAAAAATTATAATAAAAATAACTATTCTGAATTAGAAAAATGGAATTTTCCACTTCAAAACTCAAAGGGAATCACAGTAGACAAGCTAATTCTCTTCCATATAAGTGCGCACTGTTTGTCACTAAAATATCCAAGTGTTTAGTCAAATTCTAGTTCTCAAACTAGTAAGATAGTTTTGCATTTTACTTGCAATAGCAAAAGACCAAAGTTCACCAGAATTCTTTTTCCTGTTTCTAAAATAAAGATCATATTTGTTAATTTTTCCTTTTGTTTATAAAATAAAAGCTATGGGGCTTAAACTCGTAAGACACAGAGATGAGAATTTTGCATCCTGGCTCCGAAGTGAAGCACACACCTGGAAGCTCCAAAGAAACAGAATCATAAGAGCATTTGGATTGGAGCTATTTTTGTGCCTTTGCAAAAGCTCCTGGCAGGACACAGACAGCACAGAGAGCCAAGTGACAGTGACCTTACTTCACTGCTAGCCACAGCTCTGCCTGGGACAGCCAGCGTGCTGGCAGTCGTAGCTCATGCCAACTTGTCTCCAGTACTTGGCCAATGCAGGAGTTTCTGAGCAGGGTTTTGTAATACAGTCTTATGGCTATCATCCAGCAATCCCGTAGCAGAGGAAATCTTGTCTAGACTCTAAGTACAACTGGTCCTTTTAATTTGCATTAAAAAAGCTGGTATACAGATAAGACTTGTTACAGGGAGTATCAATGCATAACTCTTTAAAGAGTGCAACAGCCACAATTAAAGTCAGCAGCTCTTCTGAAATTGCATACTAAAGTGCAAGAATAAGGCTTAATGTCGCATTCTGTAAAACATAACAATATATCTGAAACTCATTTAAAGCACATCCAAAAAAGAACAAACACTGTGGTTGCTACTAGCAACTTCTGAAGCTGCAAGAGAGAATAAACAGCCCCAGGCAGGAGCGTACCTAATGTACTCTCACTGGGGTCATCAGGATCTGGAGTATTGCTCAGCAGACTGTGCATGTCTCCACGTCGACGCTGCCTGTGCCTCCTCCGATACTGAAATTCAGCATATTCCTGCATAAACCAAAGGTTACAAAATACAGGGCAGCATGCAGTAATATTTTCTGATGCAACAAGCAACACATTTTTATTAAAAATGTGTGATTTTATAGTTTTATTATAAAATCACCTGGTTTAAGAAACGTAAATTGCAGGTTGCATCATGCATCATAAGAACCAAAGCCAAAAAGCAATCACCAGGTAATCCTAAACCTATAAAATAATGGATTAGCAAATAAAAATACTTGAGGCATTGCCAACATTTTAATACTTGCAATCTTCCTTTTTAATGAATTCCAGGTACGCTTTTTGCATTTAAAAACCTCAATGCCAAACTTTACACACACACACACACGTTCTTTGTAAACATATGCCTAGTGATTTTAGAACATTAAAGCAATTAATGTGAGTTAGACCAATAGGTCATGTCTGGGTCCTGTTGCCAGCAATGGTCGATAGAATACATCCTTGGAAAAACAGAGAAAGCCAGCTGGTACATGTGGGTACTTGGTATTTTTTTTTTTCCCAGGCTCAAGGCTCAGGAACAGCCACAGCTGACACTCTCACATTGAGCAACCGTCATGGCTTTATTGATGGGTTTTTATTCCATGAATTACAAATCTCCTACTGTTGCCTAATCTGAGCTGATAATAAGCCACACCCCACGTATCTGAGCTGCTGCAGACTATAATTTCTCATGCTGTATGTATTTACCAATGACTTAATATCTACGGCAGAAATTCATTTCTGACTATATTACACTAAGATCCCAAGGGTTACTTATCTTTATTACCATATTCATGTAAATTCCTCTGCTAATACTGAGAGGCCAATTTTCTGCTTAAACCAATATTTCTGGATTTTTTTTGGCCAGTACTTGACCATGTAGATACAGTGTTTCATTAATCGCAGTCATTTATTTTCACAGGGGAATAAAATCAGGCACACGGGTAGTAGCTTTCTCTTCAGAAAGGAACACTGTTCCTTCTTCCCTAAGATCTATCTTGGGAAATCTGCAATCCAAAGGTTTCCTTTGACCAAATGATTTCTTAAAGATAGCGTTACCATTAATGCTGCTTTCTTTCATTTCGTCTGCATCCTAGAATATCTCAACATCTAAAGTCTCTAAATCAACAAGTATCAAGTCTCCTACACAAAGATCTTGTTAATTTTGATGGTGTTGTAATGTTATGTTGTATTTCCATTAAGTGATCTAGGTCAAGATCTTATTCATGATGACATATACAAGCTAAAAAGAACTGTCATGAAATGATCAGTGTAGGAAGATTTTTATCTATGTAAGAAGTTCCATGAAAATTGTAAGAACATAAAAATAACTGTAACTAATCACATGAAAGGTCCATTTAGGCCAATAATCTGTTTTGAGCAGTGGATAACAGTAGGTACTTGTTATGGGACAGAATAATAAACAGGGCAAGCATGAAGTGATTCTTTTCTAAGCTATCCTTCCAGTTGCTAAGGAGTGCTGTGTCTCCTTAATTAGAAGGCAGCCCCAAAAGAACAGAAAATGAAATTCTGATATCAAACAATATAAATGAGTTATATATCAACATACATAACTGTATCACTATGAATCAGATAAGGAGTAGCGCGAAGTGATCACTTTTATTTTGTTGGGTAGAACCATCACTGTTTCACACAAGGACATTCAACAATCAGCATTCTTTGCTAAACCCACTAAGATTTTATTTTCTGTGATAACATGTTATGCACAGATCTTCTTGTGAAAGTACAGCTCTACATCAGAAGTTTTGTATTGAAAAAATCACTAAAATAATCAAAGATGACCAATATAAATTCTACTAAATTCATTTAGCATAGGTGGTTGCAAGTATCCTTCATCTCTATGTAGCGAAGAAGCCAACTTGCATAACGCAGTGCCACATCTAGGCAAATCAAAATCTTACAGGCTATCATCTAAGCATGACTGCAATGGCGCCTGCTGCTAAACAGCTTATCAACATAGTGCTTACCAGCTTCTTCTCATAACCAGTTCCACTAACAATAAAATACCATCACAATGAGTTTGGTATTTTAAAACATGGAGTTATTTCAAAGGAAAGGAGTAAAGGAACTAGACAGGAGAAGCAAGTTGATGTTTTGTAGAGAAGCAAGCTATTTTCTCACCAGCATGATGCTCACCAACAACAATAGCAAAGGAAATATATAGAAAAAAGTACATGGAGTTTTCCAGGATGCTTTAAAATGACTATCAAAAAGTAAACAGCAGCAAGGAAATGTGGAGATGAAGCTTCCTTCCTAACTTAATGCTTTAATCTAATGTTCTCAAAATATAAAATAAAATTAAGATACTAAGGGCAAGCTTTATAGGAAGCTTCTCGTTTTAGTGTAGTCTTGAAAATTATATACTCTTTTCCCATATGTGGATAGTGAAATATTCATTTAAAAAATGTTGTTTTCATTCTCGGTTAAATACTGTAAGATCATCTCATTTAAGCAATTTCCATCCTGCTTTAATATATAAAAATGAAAAGAAACGCTTCAAATGGTTAACAATATTTGGGTATATGCCTGTAAGTTTTTGTTGAGTTGTTAAAGAAGGGATGGACATTTCTTAAACTTTGCCAAATTCTGCTGAAATAATGTTGCATTGAAAAGTAATCTATGCATGTATTATTTATTTTGTCATTTAAGGCTTTCCAACACATAGAAACCAGTTTATTCTAAAACTGGTTACATACTTGGAAAACTATGTAATCTTAAATGACTATAGTTGCATTAGTGCCACTGGACAGTTAGGTATTATATATATATTTCCTTCTATTGTGAAATAAATAAAATGGTAAGCTTAAAACAACTTGAGATGCTTTGTATCAAAATAAGGAAGCTCTTCATGCAGACCACAATCATACCTGTGTTTCTAGAATATGCAGAACTAATTTAAATATGTAAGAGGAAATAGTTTACCTCAGGGGAAGCAAATCCCAAATACTCCCAGTCCCACGTTCCACCAGCAAAGCTATAAAGTTAAGAGAAATAAAGTTTAGGGTTGGAACAAAGTATGAACAACGTAACTTCAAAACCTATCAACATATAAACAGTGCAACTCTACCACTCTTAAATCTTCTACTTTAATCCTTACCTTGCAACTCATTTAGAAAACCATGAAATTGCAATATAAATACTAAGAAGGGAAAGAAAACCCCACTGATTATCACAGCCCCAGCACTCAAGGACATTTACTGCATTTAGCTTTTGATGCAATTTTAAAAGCCAGCAGAGGTTTCTCATCTGCAGTTTCATCAACAAACAGAGTCTGATTAACAGCATACGTTCATTTGAGTCTGTGATCAAATGACAAAGAACATGTAACTATCTGGTGATCTATGGCCACCAATTCTATCAGCTCCACTTTACCTCACTTTGACAGTTACCAAATGAACTCTTTTGAGTCGCACAGTATTTTGCTTGGTTTACCTGCGCCTGGGTGCTTCTGGTGAGTCTGCAGGGGCAACACCGCGGGCCACAGAGGCTAAGAATTCCTGCCGCTTCTGCTGCACAAGACAAGCTGCACGGATGATTTTATGGCGAGGAGTCCGAAGGTAAGGCCTGTTTACTTTCTGTGCAAGGTCTTCAGTGACCATTTCCAGGTCTGTCTGCAATGGTTAATGAACACAGAATAAAATGAAATGGAAATCAGGCAGAGCTCTACACCATAAACACTGAATGGAATGATTTCCATTCTTCTGAAAATACCGTACAGATAGGAGCCTCATCAGTCCTCTGAAACACCAGCTCTCATGTAATTATTAAAGCTATAAAAATTACAGCTTGCTTAACAAGATGACCTGTTTGTGTTTTTTTTCTGCCTGTCTGCTCTTTCTTTAAACTTACTAGAGACAAGAATCATCTCTTAATTTGGTGTTCACTATCTTGTTTGAAACAACAGTCTTGACTAAAGACCCTGAGGTGGAGAATGACTAAGCAAGACCAGAGTTGTCAGTGCATGCCTGGAAGCCTGCTCTGTAAGGACTGAAATTTTATCACCTGCCTCAGCTTGTCCACAGTCATTTGTGCCCTGGCTCCAATACTAACTGATACGTGCAGCAACACACTCAAATTCCTGCTCTCTGACTTTCAGTTTCCTAGTTATTCCAAGTGTAACAAACCATTTGGGGTCTCCAAATGTCTTGCCTAGGCTTTTATTCACCTAAATGTTCCTCTCCTCCAGCTTGCAGCAGGGCTTCCCTACACACATACACACACTGAACATCTTTGGGGATCTTCAAGGAAAGGAAAGCAGGCAGCAGCCCCTGCAGCTGATGTCATTGCTACCCACATACTATTCCAGCGTTGCCTCCACTCACTCATCATACATATCATCACACAAGATAGGAACTAGGAAATACACAAGTATAAAACAACTTATAGAAGCTCCACCCCACCACAAATTAGCCCCTTCCCCTTGTCCAAGCCTCCTCTGCAGTATGGAAAGCACTGAAGCAAATGTTTCTACTTGCTACTTTTTGGAGAGGGCTGCTTCTGGATTTGGGCTACAAAGCTTGCTCAAAATTACAATTTAGCTAAAAGGAAGTTGGTTAACAGCAGTAATTATCTTTCTTTTTCTTTTTTTTTCCCTTTCCACCTGTCCTTTCTCTTTGGTTCTGCAGTAAAGTGTTGTTTCTCATTCACTTTAAAATTGAACTAAATGCCACTGTGTCATAGTGTTAAAAATCCATTCCATTTTCAGACTTGGTTACAAATATGAAGTATCAGTTTTGCATTACAAAAATAAATAACACTGATAACTAATACTACCAAAAACGTGACAATAAAAAAGCAAGCTATATGCATGCATTACCTGCATAAGTTCAAATATTTCTTTCTTTGTGCTTTTAGGCTCCAAAAAGAATCCATATGGATAAGAACACTTGAGAATGCGGCGAGTTTTTAGAAGCTCCTGTACTGCATCTTCAATGAATGTGGTATCAGGACAGCCTCCCTCAGCTGTAAGATGATAAAACACTGTGAGAATATTCTCCTGCTGATGTCAGCGTTTCTTTTAGCGTAAGAGTTTTCCACCAAAAATGTGCACATCAGCTAAACTGCTGCAGCACAGCAGCAGCTTCTCAATGAATACACAGTCCTCTTACTGTAAGAAGTGAGCACAGAATATTAGCTTCTCTCTTACTAATGCTGTTTTCTCTGTGTGTTTGGAATATGTAAGATTTACTGTACATTTAGCTATCATCCATTGCTTATGAATTCTAGTTCTGGAGGGATCATTGCACAACAGACTGATGTGAGCTCTATTCAAACTAAAAGGTTTAGCCATAACACATTTGATTTCAAATCAAATTCACAGTTCACAGCAAATGCTAACAAACTCTACTTACTTCCACTGAGAGCTTTACTCAGCTGCTCCATCTTTTCTTTGGCTGTTTTTAGAAGGCGCTGTTCTAACTAGAACAAGAAAACAAATAAAATACAATAGAGTATATATATATATTAATGAATGAAATGTAAACAAGAATGTGTAAATATGGTTTGTCCCATACCTGGTAACTAAGTTCGTGGTTCTTAAACCTTGTGTAATAGTGCATAAACCTATCCAGTTCTTGAAATCTCCTGTGCTTTTTTTCAGCCTGGAAAAGAAGAATACAAATCAAGACAAATCTAATGGTTTAATTTAACTATCATTGTGGAATACAATCTCATAACTGTTTATACTCCCACCAAATGTGAAGCATTATACACAGTGCTGACAAGTGCTATGCACAAAGAGACAGATGTAAGTTCTCAATGCCCAAGCCTGAAAATACTCTAGCTAGAGTCAATGTACTGTGTGCATACTATTTTTAAGCAGACTTTTCAAATGCCAAAATTAAAACATGTCTTCTGAAATGCACAGAAGCTAAAGTACCAGAACACCCATTTCAGAAAAGGAAACTATGACACAGGAAAGTAAATTAACTAGTCTAGAGTCAACCAGTGGCTGTTAGCAAAGACAAATGAACTAAATCTTATGTTTCTATCCACAAATAAGCAGTGTTTCCTTTCTGTCTTTTGGTTATATTTAACATTATATTTTCTCATTTAAAACTTCGGTTGGTTAGAATTTTGATTGAACTTACCCTAAACACATAATTGCAGCCTTAGTACTACTATGTAAGCAGACATTTTTGTTACCTCTACTGTCATCTCTTTGGACTGTTCTTCTACGTGCTGAATAACCTCATAGCGAGTACATCTGTAATATCCTCCTGTAGAAGAGCTGTGCTTCTTCCATTCTTCTAAGCATATCCAGCAAAAGTCATACTTGCACTTCAGAGAAAACAAAAACAACAGGACAAAAAGAAAGAAGCTGATACATTGTAGGTACACAGTTAAGAAAAACTAGCACCATTCTGAGACCGTCATACTTGTGGTCTAAACTGAAGCGTTGTGGAGCCTCTCATGTATTGTAGAGGATCTTGGTTAACAAATCATGGGAGTTAGAATTTTTGTTCACCGAATCACAAGATTATGTAGAAGCTACAAGTTAAGCTGGGAGTGTATGAAATAAATCAAATGATGAGCTCATTAGATCTGTTTTTTGTTGTTTGTTTTTTTTTCTTTTCTTTTTTAACAGTAACGCTGAATCTGTTAATGAGAAAGGGTGAATATTAACAAAACTCAAAAAGTGGAATTATCAGAAAGTTTAATTTCTCAGTCAATAAAATGAAACTAATAGTTTACATGTGAGTGTGACTTTAACTGCAAAGCACTCAAAATACTTCAGTTATGTAAATGCAATTCTTCTACAGATCTTATGCAGATCTTATCTGCATTTTCTTTTGTTGTTCTTTCCAGTTTGGAGAAGTTTTTCAGAATCCTGATTATTCTCCAGATAGAGAAGAACAGTTTCTCACACGATACCAGTCTGTTTGCACAGTCACCAATACCAGTAATTCAAGAGATGTGCTTCTGAAATCGGTTCTCAGCTGCAACCTTTGTACCTTTGTAGTGCAGTGAATGTGAGAGAAATACTATTCATTAATATTTGCTGCAATGTAGAAAGAACATGCAAAACCTTAAAAGTGCCCAACTAACTTCATCTAAGAAATAACAAAAAACATACGCCTAAAGAAAACAGAAAGCTTAAGTGAAAGCTGTGTCTTCACTAATTCTACAATCATTGAACCATTTGAGTTGGAAGGAAGTTTTAATGGTCCTCTGGTCCAAATCTCCTGTGATAAGCAAGGTCACCTACAGCTAGATCAGGCACTCAGTGCCCTGTCCAGCCTGACCTTGAATGTCTCCAAGGTTGGAGGATGGGGCATCCACCACCTCTCTGAGCATCCTGTTTTAGTGCCTCGCCATCCTTATTATAAAATGCTTCTTCCTTCCAGTCTAAAACTCCTCTCTTGTAGTTTGACATTATTTCATCTTGTCCTATCACAAGGACAATGCTGAACAGGCTGAACAGCTCAGCAATACACATTTCTTCTCTTGTTTCCTAATAGCAATTAAAAAAAATGTGATTACCAATATTTTGGTCATGGGACATTCAAGATGCAAAATAGTAGTAGCAACTACTAAAGCAAGCAAGTAAAAATAGGACACAAACTTTCAGGAACGATTTCAAATTAATTGAAATCTTCTGCATTTACTGAGTAGAAAGCTTTTAAAACAGGTAACACATTTAAAGGAGACCTGTCTTATCCAGGCTTCTCTGCAGCAGAGAAGATCAAACTATTATTCTCAACTCAGTACTGAATTCTCAGCTGCGTTATTTCGAAATAACTGGAAGCTATAGATGGATGGGCAGAAGACTACGACTTGGTCAATCCTATTCATTTAGTCTGTTTTACTGATGAACAAAGAAAAATCCTGAAAAACTGAAGCAAAAATTTATGTGAAGTACCAAGAAGGTGTTAATATTATTACTGGAATTCAATAAATTAAGCCACATTTTCCCTCTCTTTGGTAAGTTTAACCTTTCCAGAAATATCTAGTCCATACCGGATGTGTTCTTAAGTAGTGGCTTCATTCAATGAAGCATATTATAATTTCTGCATTATACTTTTGCTAATTTTGTCTCACCCATGATGTTGATTTTCTTCTAAAAAGCAATGTAAACAAAGGTATTTCTTCTTGCTACTGTGCTGCACCTTCTCTGTTCCTACATGTTTTTGAAGGTGCTTGCTTTTACGAAATGGTAAGATGAGTGCTGAGAATTAAGTAAAAGAATAGCTGTACACAGAAGTCTTCAGTGTCTATCACTGCACTGTCTACTATTCAGAAAGGCTCACAACATAACTAAAAGTTGCAACTACTAAAGCTTGATTTCCTATTAATTTATGTGTATGTGGTTCTACTGCAATAATGTAACATCTCCCATATTATCTCCCTTCATTATCACTCTACCATATGCATCGTCTAATCTCACACATCACCAGAAACCTCCTCAATAACTCAATGCTCACCCACTGTTCCAGGACCCCTCTCTAATAACTTACTCTCATTAAGTATTCAAAAACTCCATCTGTTTGGAGTTTGGATACATCACCCAAAACTGGAGCTCTGCATTACCTGTCTTTATGATCAGCTATCCATGAGGCTGCACTGGCTAGGTTTTACAAATGACATGTGCTGCCTGAACCAAGCAGGAGAGGCAATAACTGAGCAGATAACTGCTGAGTAGGCATGTTAGCCTCTCTCTTGGTGGCAGTACAAATTAAGTCTCTGCATAATACAGCTACCACGTCATGAAACCTGCAGTAAATTAGTATCTGTGAACTCCCTCCTGTATCTGGTTCAAAGTACCCAGAAGGCTAGAAAACTACTAGAATTAGGGGAGTGAGAGACAGTGGAGCTGCATGAGCCTTGTTGCCTTAGAAACCAGGCTCATAAAACAGAACGGTGCCTGCTTAAATACAAAAATGTGATTCTATGACGAAAGTGTATCCTCTACACCAAGGTATAAACTAGCTGACAAGAAGCAGTTGCAACTCTCTACTCACTACATAGAAGGCTTCAGCAGAACTTACTGCAGCAAAGGCTGAAGCTTTGGAACAGATCCTTACTTTAGGAAGGGACAAGTGAGGTGTCCTCTGTACCTTGCATCTGAGCCCTGTGACGATCCTGAGGATACCATTCCTTTCCCTCCCCATAAGGCTGAGGGGAGGCAGCTTCTGTTTGTAGAGGTTTCTCCATCACAAAAGGAAGCTGACTGTTTTAGGGACTGTTTAAGCTGTTTATAAGGAACAACATCAAAGAGGAATAGAACTGTGGTTGTCAGCTGGCATATCAGAATGGTACTAAATTAAGTTATCTATACTCACACAGAGGTTAACGATTGAAGTCTTCTCACGCCTTAAACCATATTTTTATTCTATTGAGGTTAGCTCAGTGACAGCAACAGTTGTCAAATAACTGAGGAGGGTTTGTGCCATCCTGAACATTTTGTTACATTGGCTGAACATGAGCGGGCAGCATGTCCAGGTGGCTGAGAAAGCCAATGGCCTCCTGGCTTTTATCAGTGGTGGTGTTAGCAGGACCAGGGAAGGGATTGGCCCATGCTACTCAGCTCTAGAGACTGGGCCCGGAGTACTGGGATCAGTTTTGGGCCCATGGCACTAAGTACAAGGAGGACATTGATTTGTTGGAACCCATTCAGAGAACTGTGATTAAACTGGTGAAGGGACTGCAAAACAAGAGTTATATATGAGGGGCAGCTGAGAGCTGTTCAAACTAGAGAAGAGGAGGCTGAGGAGAGACCTCATCACTCTCCACAACTACCAGAAAGGATGCAGTGAGGAGGGTGTTGGCCTCTTCTCAGGTGACAACTGACTGGGCACATGACAACAGCCTCAAGCTGTGCAAAGGGAGGTATAGATTGGACATGTGGAAGAATTTCTTCATGGAAAGGGGGTTAGGCGTTGGAAAAGGCTGTACAGGGAAGTGGTAGCATCCATAACTCTGGAGATATTTAAGAAAGGTGTAGATGTGGCATGCAGGGAGATAGTGAATGAGGCAGCTTTATGCGATGGCTGGACTTGATCATAAGGATCTATTCCAACCCAAATGATCCTATGATTCTACATCCCCCATATGAATTGTTTCAACACTGTCACCAGTACGATTATTCTACAAACAACTATTTCAAACACTCTTAACTCTGTTTACAGCCTGTAAAATTTCAAATTGTGCCAAGCAACACACCTTATTACACTATTTTATAATATGTTATTTATGAACTCCTTTAGAAATCATTTTAAAAGGGAAGAAAAGAACAGCAAAACTGGCATAAACTGAAGTGGAGGAGAATCTGCTCTTGGTTGGCAAACTACTCCAAAAAAAAAAAAAAAAAACAACCCCAAACAAACACCACCAAAGAAACCAACCACCCAATCTTCAGCTTGTATCACAAACGGAATATGTGATGATAATATAAAGAAAATAAAGAAAATAAGATCTGGACCGCGACATTTCCAGTAGAACGTGCTAATCATCATTGCTAAACCTCTTAGGATTTTACTGGTAGCCAGTTATGTCAAATATATGCAACTTTCTCACTTTTAATGATCCTCCTCAAAGAGATATTGGCTGTAGTTATATAAGACATTTTTAACATACAGAAAAGTACTCTAAATATGCCATTTTTAACTACTTTGAGTGTGTTCTCAAATGATACTGAACTCATGGCAAGAAATATTCTATTTTGGTAGCACAGTGCAAACTCATGACTAATTTTTTGGCTGCCGTCAATAATAAGTTTGTTTTGGAATTACTCTTTCCTGTCTTTTTATTCCTACTGTTTAAACAATGCTTACAGTTTTTCATTTAAATTTCTATGTTTTGTTGCTATATAGAGAAATAACATAAAAGAAAAATGTAATAAAGCAAAGCATTCATTAAACCTTTTCATTCCTTAAAAAGTACCATCTTCTGGTAACTGAAGATGTTATAGAACCATAGAAGCACCAAGGTGGAAAAGATCTCTAAGATCATCCCATCCAACCGACCACCTATCATAAATGTTTCCTACTAAACCATGCCCATCAGTACAATGTCTAAAGATTTCTTGAACACCTCCAGGGATGGTGACTCTACCACCTCCCTGGGCAGCCCGTACCAGCACCTTAACCAATCTTGAGGAAGAAGTATTTCCTAACATCCACCCTGAATCTTCCCTGGTGCAATCTGAGGCAATTCCCTCTAGTCCTATTGCCAGTTACATGGCAGAAGAAGCTGACTACCACTGCACCACAACCTCACTTTAGGTAGCTGATGAGAGCAATAATGTCACCCCTGAGCCTCCTCCAGACTGGGCAATCCCAGTTCCCTCAGCAGTTCCCCATAAGACTTGTGCTCCAGACCCCTCACCAGCTTTGTTGCCCTTCTCTGAACAAGCTCCAGGGCCTCAGTGTCCTTCTTGGACACTTGGGCATGGCTCATGTTTAGCTAACCATCAACCAATGCCCCCAGGTCTGTTTCCTCTACACAATCTTCCAGCCACTCTGCCCCAAGCCTGGTAGTGTTGCCTGGGGTCACTGTGGCCAAAGTGCAGGACCTGGCACCTGAACTTGTTGATCACAGCTATCCAGCCTGTCCAGATCCCTCCACAGGGCCTTCCTACCCCCAAGCAGATCAACACTTCCTCCCAACTTGGTGCCATCTGCAAACTTACTGAGGGTGTTCAATACTCTCATTTAGGTCATCAGTAAATATACTGAACAGGACATGCCCCAGCATCAACCCTCTATTCATTCTCCTCTACATTACTAATCACGATTAAATTATCAAGGATTTCTGTTCCCTTAAGTTTCATCCTGTATTGCCAAGAACTGTCAGCTGTTTAGGAAATCTTGATAATTAAACTGTTCACTTGCCAGCCAAATAAACTTCGCTTAATATGAAACATCTATAAATACATAACCCATTATTTGCAAATTACCTAAGCTTTGACACAGATTCATTAGATCTTAGGCCTGACATTTCAAAATGTTTGGACTTTCGTGCTCCTGAAATGTAAATATGACACAACCCAAATTATGTTTTCACAACTAACTGTATGAAAAGTCTTTCTTACCTTCGCACATTGCATGTGGTTGCAGCCCTCATTCTTCTGAATTGGAGATTTGCAGTTGGCGCATGGTTTGGAGTTAGTTAGTAACCACAGGCAGTTGGCAGCATCTTCATATGCCTCACTAACTCCCACAACTTCATGAATGTGACAGGAGGATGTGGACCATGTGAAAACAGAGAAGTTGAAATTGTACTTGTTTAATCTTTTGTGAAAATCAGATTAGGAAAGATACGTGTTTTCCGATTTCTTGACTGAATATTAATTCTTCATTTTATATACTTGTGACATATGTATACATATATAAGTATGTATAAAATGTACACATTACTTCTGTATGTTGTAGTCTATAGCATATACAATACATAGATTATTAAAAATATATTTAAAAATTGATGTTGTTTGACTCAGTGTGGTGCATTTTGAGTCTATAACATTTTCTAGAATAATCTATGACATAATGGAAAGGCTCTGAATTGTTGTAATCAAGTTATAGTTAAATTTGAGTTAACATATATATATATATATACACACACACACATACACGTTAGCTATATATATATATATATATATATATATATATATATACACACACACACGTTATATATATATCTTTTTTTCTGCCTGTCCTATGTAAACCCAGACATTGTTGGCTGACTATCTAGAAGTTATTTAACATGAAGCCATTTTTCATAATTCCCTAGCAATTCACAGTCAACCTTATTGTTGTTATTACCTGTTGCCTTTAAATAGTGCTGAAGCATACAAACAACTGTATGAACACAATTAAACAGAAGTGCAGACTAGGACAAAGATTTTAAGTTGCCTAGAACAAATATGTTATTTTCAGGAAAAAATGGGGGGGGAAAATGAAAAGAAGGAAGGCTGTAAAAGGAAGGGAGAAGAGTTTCATCTCTCTGAACCACATGCAGATTTATGAGGGAACAGGTAGGAATGGTTTCAGGATAACAGTCTACCATTCCTACAAATGTCTACCATAACTACATACACAGTTAAAGCATGAACTTGCCCATCACTCAGTGGTTTGTTTTTCTTCCTCTGCATTTTTCAATTAATGTAGGGTTTTAATTAATGCAACTAAACATTCCTTGACGACAACGAAATAATAATAAAAAATAGGTATGACTTACGTTCTTCTGGTTTCATTTCCGATATTTTCTGTAGCCAATCCTTCCATGTTTGGCAGTCACAAGGTTCATGTGCTTCACCAAGACACTCCCTGAAAATTAAAACGTATACACAATAAATAGTTATTTAAAGTTGAACAGTTGCTTTGAAATGGCTTCACGCTAAAAGATATGGAAACATTAAGTCAGGAAGATAAAAAGTAATACTGCTATTTTTAAATATTCTTACTACAGTTTGTGATAAAATTAAACTTCTTATAAAACAAAAACTAGGTAGTTTGCTATACCTGAAATGCATTTTATGTAGAATTAAACAAATTCAGTTGTAATAATTAATTTTCAACTACACTCATGCCTTCAATCTAGAACAAGATCCAAGACCTTCATTTTGTTTAATTGTTTATGAATTTTTACTCTTTCCATCAGCTTCCAAATGAAATGGAAAGCGCTTTCCACGACAGAGTGGAGAGATGAGCTTCTCTTGAGGTTACGACTAGCTTTAAAGATAGCAGTCACTACATAACAGTGGCCTCAGCTCTGTACAACACTGCGTAGCAACAATTATAAACATCACTGTGTTATCAGGTTTGCTACTTTCCTAGAATCAAAACACAGCATCATACCAGACAGTCTGAAGAAAACATTTCCATCCTAGCTGAAGCTAAGACAGTCTGCTACAATACAAGCTTGAATTCACTACAGAAGACGACACTAAGATACTAAGCTCCCTGGTATAATTCAGTCTTTTTGGCAATATTTCTAAGCTTCTGAGAATAAAAAAGGCAGATATGTATCTCTGAGAGACAGTTCCTGTTGTGCTGAGCCTTCCTCCTTTCCCACTGGAGCCTGCAGGAAACAAGCCTCAGAATGGCTTCACTCTTGCTGCTTCCAGTATGAACCAGAAGCGGGATTTTTAATGATTCATATACATAAGTATATATACATCCAATGCACAAAATGAAGTTGGAACAACTTCTTTCAAAAGTTCTTTCCTCAGCTTGTCCCAAACCGAGAGTTTTTGTCCTGGGAAGCCATTTTACTTGAGTGATGAGCCTATTGATTCTACAACTTTTTACGAAACAAAGTTGTATTTTGGATAGACTCCGTGATAGCACAGGATGAAAGGAAATAACACCAAATGGTTGTGACAATTGATAGTTCAGCCTCCCCAGATTGCCTCCCTCAACAGTTATTAATTGTTATTAATCTCCGGAATAGCGGTGATTATGTATTTGTGTAGACACAGATACATTCTAGCACTAACCAGCAGAAAAGATGTCCCTTTCCACAATCTACAGCAGGAGCTTTTAGCATAGGGAAGCTAAGCGTATCTGATCCTGTTGAATTCGATCCTTGTCTTGTTAGCCTTACTGCTCTTTCACAGCCTGGGATAGGACACCATTTAATAGCAGGATTATTTTCAACAAAGGCCTGAAGAAAAAGCAAAAAATAAAATAAAATTAACAAAGAAGACCATATTTAATCATTGATATAAAACAATCTGTCATCATAATCTTTCTTTGAAGGAACAGAGCCAAAAAGCATAATGACAACTGTAGCTACTTTGATAGGCTTTTTAAAATAGTTATTAAAAAGGAATAATTTAATTTCTATTAAAAACAAACACACAAACAAACATTATTAAAAGTATTCAAACAGTACTCCAGACTTAGGCTAAGATCCAAATGATTACATGCATATAATGTGCGAGTCAGCTCCTTTGTGATATGGCTTACTCTAAATTTCCACTTTATATGCACTAGCAAAGCTCATTAACAGAACTGACTCTTGTTAAAAACAATTAAAATCTTATTGATTAAAACAAAATCCACACTATAATCATCTGCAATAAACTTGAAATCAGAACTAGACTATCTCAGGACATTATCTACAAGCTTTTTAAAAATTAATGTAGCAAGTCTTCTTTCATAGAACTGCTATTAAAAAATGGAGGTGGAAAGCTTCAAAGCACTTTCAATACTTCCCTTCAAAACAGTGTCGATAACAACTCACTTAAAGATGAAGATGAAAAAGTCTAATCGGATCTGGATATTTCATTTTTCCAAACTGTTTAAGACTTTATTAAAGAGACTTATTACACATTGTAAACGTAAAAAAAAACCCTTTCTGCTTTCTCTTGTCCCGCCACCACTGATAACATAACACACTATCTAGCTTACAATTTCATGTAGTATAAAAGAAAAAAGGTGAACTATAAGATTTTTAATGGAAATAAACAAATAGTCGAACAGGAGAATCAGAAGGTTTCCCTTTACATATATACATACATAGCAATTGTATCAAGCACTGGATGGAAAAAAAAGTAATTCACTTGTATTAATATTTTTAGATTGAAATAGGCACTACTTATGAACAGACATAGCCTCTTGGTAATAAAAAACATCCAAAAACTGTATAAAATTTTAGACCTCCAACACAAACAAATCTAGCAGATGAAAGATTCAAATAATCTTTTACAGATATTAGGTTGATCAAATAATGTTATTAATACTGCATTAGTTAATACATTGTGAAAATACCTTATCTGCGCTTCAGGAATACCACAATATTCTTTCTTTTTTTTCTCAGTGGTAACCAAACATTTATATTATGGCATACAAGACAGCCAGTAATTAATTGTACATATTAATTTATTAAGTCCTACAGGGAAGGTTACAGATATACTGCAGCATTTCAGATGGAAGCTGTATAGTACTTTAATAAAAAGAAATACATCTCAAGAGTACAGAAACAGTTTGACAATTTACCTTAATGTCAAATTGAAGGTATCTTTTGTCCATCTCCTTGGAAACCACACTTTCAATGATGTCTACAGGCACAAGCTGGAAACAATCATATGCTGGGCAAAAGATGTTGTGAGCTTCACCCTCTTGAATTTTCAGATTCAAAAATCTGCCAGAATTATGTCAGTCAGTATTTGTGAATAAAACAGTAAAAATCAAAAAGCTACTTAATACTTTATGCCAGGTTCATATATATTCAAATTAATCCACTTTTAAACAAGGAATAGGAATTATCCTTGTCACCTCAAAAGGACTGCAGATGAATAGCTTAATTTAAAAAATAGAGAACACTATCATGGTTCAGAAGTGAGCACCATCATCTACGCATAGCCTTGTGTGTTTGTAGTTTCCATCCTTGCCATTTCTCAGAGGCTCCAATGCAATGTTTAATTAAACGGAGCATTACTTCTAACTTAAATAAGAAATGGAACGTATAAGTGTAATTAATCTAGGAATGATATGCAATTAATTTTTCATCTGTGCTAGTCAAAGCAATTCTGCTCTCAGAAACAAATTCTAAATGGAGACATTTATAGGCCCTAATCCTATAAATGCAGGACATAAAAAGATCAGAAATCTGCTGAGAACTGGACTATAACTCACAGCACTGTTTAGTTTAATTGCTAGAACTCAGGAATACTCATCTGAAGGACAGGTATTTGTAAGTTAGTCATCTGAAGTCCTTAAATAGTTATGACAGAGAGACCTGTGTGTCTTAAGATTCATCTTAAAATGGGGTAACTCAGTTCTGAATACTTCCCATGTAATAGAAATGTCTGGCTCAGAACAATGAACCACCCTCTCTAATACCATCATCAACACCTGGTTGACACTGCACTGTAGTTCAGAGTGCATGCACAAATCACGGTATGTGTAGGCCAGTCCTCAAATTAGAAGTGCTATGTCAAGCCAGGGATCTCTTTGTAACTTCTAAATTACTGCATAACTACATACAAAACAACAGGAGCATGACTATTAATTCTCTGAAAACTAAAAAAACTTGCCTTCTAAAACATCATGAAGAGAAAATGTTCCTAGTTACCATAGGAGAATGGGTTCATATAAATTGGGCTAATCTGCAGTAGGACTAGCTATGCTGACATGTCTGTGTAACGAGATCCTGTAGTGGTACAGTGCAGCACAATCTCTCGAATGAGGAAATGAATAAAAGGGCACTGCATGCAGCTACCATTATTCCTAAGTTGTTTCTTTTTACTAGCACAACTGTTTGGACTTAAATTACACAGTAATGAGAGCATTACACTAACTGAGAAGTTAAGATAAAGCCACTCTCCAATTATTAACTCTCAATGAAAGAATTTTAATAACTTTTCTGATTGGAAATGGATTTACGATGCCTCAAGTAGGTGTGCTGAACTAAGAAATGGAATTAAGCACATGCTTAATGTAGTATATATGTAGCCCATTGCCACCACCACGCACAGCGAGCAAATCAAGAGTAGTCCCATTCATTCACATGAAGGCCTGAAACAGCTGATGGTCACTTTGAATGACCAATGAAATATTCAATAGGATCAAAACAGCAGCTTCCTGAAGCCCAGGCAGTTTAATGTCTCCACCTTTCCCTCTCCAAAACAGGAAAGATGAGTTTATCAAAATATGTAAAAAAATATATACTTACGCCTCCCAGCATGCTCTGCAGAAGTCATGCCCACAAGGCATATCAACTGGGTCTTCAAACACAGATATATTACACATACAAATGTCACACTGTGGATGAAAAAATACTTCAGATTAAAAAATACCCTAAAGCTTTGCACATTATTCAAAGGACACACTGGGCTGGAAAACCTCAGCAAAACTTTAAAGTGCTCAATAGGGAGAAAAATCTAACTGCAGCCAGAAAGAAGAAAAAGTCATTTAAGTTACAGAAATAGTTTAGAAATAGAAATGAGAAAGATTCCATATCTCTTTTTCTATGCCTCCCTATCCATACACCACATTCTGGGGTGCCTTCTGTCACGTGCTCCAGCTCAGTATGTGCTTCATTGTGCAGACTGCCGAGATCTCAGTTCTTGAGGAAAATGGACCTTGAAGTTTTCATGAGATTCACAGGCAGCCATTAATGGAGTTTGGAAATACTAAGTGCTTTTTGTAGCCTCTGTCATCTCCAACAGTCGGGTCCAAATCAAGAAGGAACAATTTAGTTGTGCAAGAGCAGCAACTGTTTTGAGTATTAAAAACAGATTAATACAGAGAGCATTACATTGAGGCCTATACTCAAAATAAATAGATGAAAATAGAAATATTCCATCAGAACACACCTGTGCTTAATTTTATATCACCAGATACTATAATATCTGGTGGTAAAATAATATATGGAATATTGAGGTCCTTACTCTGAAAATATTTTAAAAATAGAGATACTACTTATTGCTTACAGTTAGACATGAAGATTTCATGTTCTTGAAAGACTATAAGCAGACTTTTCTTTCCACTGGAACAAAGATTCAATTAAAATTAACTTCAGCTTTCAATCCTTTAGATTCTACACATACACAGGGAAGCATTTCAAGCAAATCAGCCTGTAGTCACTCTTAAAATACACTTGTCTTAAAGCCAAAACCAAACCCAGCCAAACAAGTCTGCCTTCAAAGTGTAAAACTTGATGAAGGAGCATATTGTTGTTTCAGTCACGTCAGCTTACTGTCTTGACAAAATTAAGTATTTTAGAAGTTGACTGTGCATCAAAACTGTTGTCTACTACATTTGTTTGTCTTTCAATTATGTTTAAAACATGTATTTAATATAAGGAAATTAATGAAGGTGAGTTCAGGATATGAAGTATAGAACATGTACTGGAACAGTTTTAGTAAGATGTAAATGCAAAAGCTGAAAGAAGGATTATAACTTGTATTTTCATTTTATCTACTTCTGTTTTTCATTTGTCTGCCAGTATGTGTGACTTCAGAGAAAAACATATTATTTTGAAAGCTTCTTGCAAGATTTTTAACAAACAGAATTACTAAATGTATAAATCTGCATTTGAATTTAGATATATCAGCCCTAGAACTGCAGTCACTATGCAGAATGCACTGCGGGACCATAAATGACAATAAAAACAACACAACATATGATTGAAGGCATGCAGTCTTTAGTTACACATTTTAATTAAGGAAATGTTCCTGCACAACATTTCACTATTAATATAAGTAAGTGTAGGATAACATTAGTCCAGACAGTTTCTTTTTCAACATTTTATGATTAAAGAAATAAAATGTTTACATGCAGAAACACAATTTTTTTATTTTATTATGAGGTTTAGGGACGGTCCATTTGCAAGGCTTCATCTAATATTCTAGAAAAAATGCTTAGGTCATGGAACAAAAGTTTTATAATGTTGCAGCTGTGGATTATAAAAAAGAGAACTCTGTCTTCCAAAAGAACCACACTGATTTTACTGAAAGGCACTTTCATATTTCAAATTTGCAATAGCCTTCTAAACTGCTTGATGCAGCCCACACATAGTAAAAGTAATGATAAGCTTACAGTACACTAGTGGGCTGACATTTCAAAATGTAGACAAAGAGAATTTTGTTTTCCAAGGAAAAAGATTTCAGAAGGCAGGGTTCACAGCATTGAGTATATTCAGGAAAATGGATACAATGAAAGCGAACATCTTGAGAAGTCTGAGATGAGAAGCTTGAAAGAGCCAAATGCAATGATGTGATCGTATCCGGATAAATTTCTGCTTTGTCAGACTAAGTGAAAAGTGTCCTTGGCATTAGCCATGTGCTCATTCACTTGTGCCATTACATAGAATGTTAGAAGTGCAAATTTGTTTGTTCACCACTTTTGGAAAGAAAAAGGCTCGGTATCTTTGCAAACTTATTTTCCAAACGAGACAACACTGTGGCTTGCCTGTCCATGTAGGTGTGCTATGTTTAGATCCAGGCTCTTCCACCCTGTTAGTTTCAGATCTATTTATACACTTACCACAGCTGTCTCGATGTCTCCCGGTGACGGGCTGATTTCATCAGGGGAAGTTACAGAAGAGCGAGTAGTGCGGGGAGTTCGTGGGGAAGGCAGCGTATCCCACGCGTTGTACCCACTTGGAGGGGGAGTGGGCATCTGAACCCCCGAGCGCTGGCAGCAGTTCTCTGGATTAGACATCCAAGCCTCAAGCAACTTCTCCCTGTCCCAGTCTTCAATAAATATAAAGACACAGGAAATTATGCAGCTATGTATATTTCATAATATACATAGGAGAAGATAAATAGTATTTTTATGCTGTGTCAAAACTGAAATAAGATACATGTATTCTTAGCCCTGACCTTAGAAAAAGTACCACCACTGTCAAATAATGATTGTTCCCTCCTTCCTAATAAGAAAATACCCTTGAACTGGATAGGATATACTAATCAGATGCTAACTTATCTAAGCTAAACCACATCTTGAGTTAATTTCATTTAATTTCTTTGAAGCCACGGTGCCTCAACATATACAAACCTGAGTAATTACAAATGTTTTTAGCATTTTGCATATTACCTTGGCTATATAGACTTAGAGAGGGAAGCATGCTGATGCTGACATATAGATGTAATTTGCCACAAGTTTTCTTGAGTTTCTTTGTACTGCATCATTAAAATTAGCCAAGGTTAAAACATGCTACTGAATGGTTCCTATTGTGTTTTCTCTACTAAATTATGAGTGTAAGCAAAATATGAAATAGTTATACTTGCTGAATTCCCTCTCCTTTATTCTGAAATCAATTACTTTAGCATGAAATAGAAGAGAAACAGGAACGATGCTGAAAAAACACATATGGAGAAACTGGAAATTCTTAAACCTCCCAAAATACACACTGAATCTCTAAATTGATACAGTTGTATGACAAAGGACAGCAAGTTAGATGGATTAAATACTGCATCTTTAGTCTACTAAAAGTAGTACATAACAATAATCTTCCCCAAAATTTAAAGAATGCTTTTCACATCTTAGGTGTGAATTAAGACATCACATTATTCTTTTATGAAGTTCAAGATTAAATGCAAAAACACTGCAATTTGCTATTAGGAGTTTCCCAGCTGTCTCATGCCTTGTAAATAGCTCAGATTTCCCTTTTACTGTGCTGAACCCCTTCTCCACTTTCAAATAAAAAGAAATTTTGTTTGAATAATTTCCAGCATATGACCACAGCTACAGGCAAAATAGCTGACTTTCTCATGACTTGCAGAGGTCTGTGTGTTTTTCACCACGACGGTCAACTGCATTAAATTACAGCTACCTCACGTAGGCAACGTCAGTGGAATGACCTTTGCAATGCAAAGTGATTTCTTCTCAACTTCCAGTTTCTGCTCACCAGATGCTGGCAGACATTTCTGTACACTTCACATCAACCTCACTGCTTTTGGGCTCACTATGAACTCTGCTGCCAATTGGAACAGTTGTGTCATCGTTTTCTTCTTCAAAGTGTGCAGGGCACAAAACATGCCTACTCGCTTAGTTAAGCATTTAGTAGTATTTAGCACTAATGACATTTTCTGAGAACCCAAAGTGACATCCAAATATTGTATATATAAATACCCAGAAGAATTAACGCTAAAAAACATATGTGCAAAGACTGCCTTAAATATAGCCATGCTGGCAATGAAAATCACTGGCACAAGTTCATGTTGGCTTTAATGCTATGGTAAAAGGAATGTAAACTATCTAAAATAATTTAACAGAGATAAGCATTAGGTACCAGGCTTACTCATAAAAGTCAGCCATATTTTGTGGGTTTGCAGGAGTATTTTCTTATTTCATTTTTTTCTACTCTTTTATTTTACCCTCAAAAATAACAGGGCTCAAAAACTTAATCCAGCAATACAGTGATAAGCATGGAAACCATTAACTGCCTGAGTAGTCTCTTTGGCATACAGGAACAATGTGGATGCTTCAGTAAGCGTAAGTTTTGAATGGCTGAATCAAAGCCTAAAGCTTCCACTCAGCTTCAGTGAGATACTTTTGTCTGGACAACCCCAGTTTCACACAAGAGCACAGACTGATTTCACTGATGTTAAACCAGTTACAAATATACAAAAGCAAACTATACCCTGTCTTAAAAGAGTAGTCATTCAAGTCCTAAAAAGGACATACACTCCTGTGCATTAAAACTCAAGGCCACTTCCAAATATTATAACAATCAAACTTTTTTTATTGTAACAAAAAATAAAGAAAAATACTTTCTGATCCAGTTTTATACACAAGTATGTAACGACAGAAAACTAATGGTCTGATAAAAATAGGAAAAATGAACTTTTTAGAATTCATTTGATATATAAAGCCAAAGAAGTTCTACTTCTGTGTTTCTCACTAAAGTAGAAAAGCTGTATTTCTTCACATTGCTGAAGGTAAAACATTTTCCACTATATTTCCCAGTCTGAATCACTTCCCTATCAACTTTCCTATCTGCCTCAATGCTGCAGATGTACTTCTTTCTGAAACACTGTGTAGACGACATCCTGTCATTATATTAACCATTACTTCTCTTTTCCTTGGTAATAAAAAGTGAACACACTCACAACTGTAATTCTGATTTTGCTGAAAACTGTTTTTTCTCAATCTTTAAGGTTTTGTATTACCGTGTGCCCGGAGAAGAGCTTCTGCAGTAAAGAGTGGTGCTTGAAGCATGTCAGCAGTTTCCACTATCAGCATATCCTTAAGCCTCCGCAGATCCTGAAGTCTTAGCCCCTCGTATGGCTTTGAGAAGAAAAGAAAGACAATTTACACCTAGCAGTGTTTCCTCTAAATCTACATTAACATGAAAACATTCAAATTACTGTTAATTATTACTGATAATTATCTCAACTGTGCAGCAAGTTATGAAACAATTTATTTATTGTGCAAACCACAGACCATGTAAAGCTATATAGAAACACTGTCATTTTGCAGTATTGTAGAATGATTTTTGTACAGTCCAAAATCCAAAAGACAATATTTCTAGGGTACTCCATTATAACTGGAGGTCATGTTCAAGTGATGAACTACTCTAGTATTTTCTCTCTCATTCTCCTTTTCCCTTTCCATTCCCCTTGAAAAAAGCTGGATTTCCATTGAATACAATTTAATTTTGAAGTAATTAAAACTCAAATATTGAAACACACACAAGAATGCGTGACTAGATTGACTTCACTGAAGGCAGGTTATCAGGACAGTATATGTTTCAAGCACATTCTCTGACTTTATGCACAAATTGAGTGAGATGCATTAACTTTGCATTCATCAGAAGGAGGATATATTGAGACATTAGAGAGTAAGAAGAGGTGAGTTTATGAACAGAATTAAGTACAGATCTTTGGAGGCAATAAGAAGTACAGAGATCAGTATAAGATTGACCAGAAATGCAGATGGAGGCTGGGGACCAAGATGTCAAAATTCTCCTTGATAAACAGACACCACACTTCAATAGCGCCAGAGGTAACTGCTGGCTTCCTGGTCTGAATTTGCATCCTCTTATTACAGCATTAACAAGAAGTCAAAATCAAAATCAAAAAGAAGTTAGGATACTGAACTAGTTCCAGCCAAGATACTGGAGATGCATTGTGCTCTGGACTAATGAGGAACTGGGGCACCAAACAGCAGCCATCTTTACCAATTTGTGAACCAAGAGCACAGAATAGCAGTAATAGTGGATAATGACAGTTCAGACCACACATTGCTATTATTTACCATGCAAACACTGATTCTACATAGACATATGCCAGGACCATTCAGTGCCAGGTAATATGCAAATGAATTTGCAAACACACAAAAAAGAAGACCGATTCTGCTCTTAGAAGTAGGCAGTCCAAGTAAAAGCATACTGCGCAGAAGCAGAAAGCATGAGAGATGGGAAGGAATGAAAAGCCTCAACTTCTAAATGTTTTTCCTCTTCAGATACATCTACTCTAAAAACATAACATACTTCCTATATGATATTATGATAAACTCTGTAAAATGCATTTAAAAGCATAACTGATTCTATCAGTGACTTCTTCTCTTTGCTAGTCTGTAGTATTAACAGGAATTTCTTAATACTGGTGACACAACAATAACGCTGCCACAAATTTGCAATGGGTCACTGTCCTTTTGGAGAAAGCAAGAAGAACATAAGAGAAATGGATTGTGAGTGTCATGGTCTTTATCTTGATTGCCCAAGACCACAAGGTCTCTGTATGTACTACCACTGCCAATTATGCATGATACATTAAGGGGCAACCTCAACATTAAATGCTTGAACTGAAATAAATCTGGGCCACTTGATGCACAGAGTGCTGGAATTTGACTGACCTACTTAATTTTTTACAAAAGAGATCACTTATGAAGACATGTCAGGGAGACAAGGATACAAACAGCTGGATGCCAGGATGATTATAACTGCATGAATATGTTGCAAGAAAAAAAAGCAAAAACTGGAGCAATGAGTAAATCACCTTGACAGAATCTGAACTGCATTTTGAATTATAACTGCAAAATAAGTAGCTTTGTCAGCACAACAGCCCTCACTTCTTCCAGAACACACATATCATAAAAAGAAATATCTTTTGTGTTAAATCTGAAACATAAATGCATGTCTTAGGAACTAGCATTTTATCCTGAGCTGCAGTTATGTCCAAAGTTATATTGAACCGATTGGTCCTAGGTCAAAGCCTGGCAATTATCTCCCTTGAGGAACAGACTATTACATTATTTCAGCAGGAGCACCACACACAGCCCAGCAGGGATTTTTGGATCCTGCAGTTTTTAAGAATCATAATTTTGCCTTTTTAAGTGAGAGAAACATTTCTAAAGAATATATTTGAAACTTTATACTTTTTTTAATTTTTATTTTTATTATTTTTTTTAATTATTATTGTTTAAAATAAAGCAATATATGAGCCCACAGAAGAAATCTAAAGAAAGGAAATTTTAGGCTGACACTATTAAGTAGCTTAATCTGGAAATTTCAGAGCAAAGACTTCATACAGTGAGAACTCATAAAAATGTTCAAGTCTACAACACAAAGTCTTGCAGCTGCTTGTAAAGATGCAGTCTTCAGTTATAAGGATGAATTGGTGGATTTTTTTGCTACAACTACCCACAGTGATGAGTGTTACACTTTATACTCTGTTCTCAAAATACTTGGCATTTTCATTTTCTATAGGGAAATACAGATTATGTGTGTTGGTATGTTGCTTTATGTTGCTTTCTTTTTTTTTTTTTTTTTTTTTTGTAGAAACACACATAGAGGAAAATGTGTTTTTCTAAGCGACTAGAGCCTGTTTGTTACCTGTCTTTAACAGTCCTCTCCATCTTGCTCATTTAAATGTTTCAGGTATGCTAAAAATGAAGTGAAACAGAAATGCTGCTAAAAATCTATGCTTTAGGTATCACCATAGCAGAAAGTGATTTTAAAAGACTGGATAAGTGTATGTCAGAAATGGGTTTTTCAGAAACACTAGGGTAAGGAATTAGCAGCTGTAAGTTGGACAGTTCATTCCTATCAGGCTCTGAAGCTTGAAAGGTGGGTCTGTTCTTCAATTTGTATTCATCATAGGCTTGAGAGCCTCTATAATCATAAAGAAAGGTATGTGGGAGTTACTTTTTCAGCTACTGCAAGCGTTTCAGTTATAAGCATAAACACATCAATTCCTTGGTAATATTCAGCTGATATGAACCTACTCCTATTTAAACCTGAGCAAACTTTTTTGTTACCAGGCCAAAGGGGACTGAACTAGTAAAATGTAAGGACATGCTGCTTTTGAAGGGAGAAGACAAACTGAACACTGATTTATCTACATATTCGTACTTAGACTTTTAGTTAATTATAAGCACAGTCAGTAAGACATCATAATTCAAGCAAATTTGTGTCAATGAACTTCACATTTCTTCAAAAAATTGACTTCAAAATAACAGTCCTTGTTATCTGTCTTTCATACAGGTTCTGATGTGCAGTAGCTTCAAGCATAATGTTATAAAAGAAGAAAGCAAGAGAATTAAATCCTTCACCACTCAGCTGTTTTTTTATAACATTCAACTCAGTCTCAGTCTATGCAGATCAATGATAATGTTCTTACTTTTCTGTCCCACACATATTCTCCTTTTCAGAATTTCTCCAGTTCTTACTTTTAGACAGAAAGTGATCTTATGAAAGAAAAATTTGTAAAAACTTTGTTTTGGAAACTGTTTTTCAGCTCATTGGCCTCCCTGCACTTCCTCTAGACTTAGAGCTTGCAACACTTTCAAGGCAGTCCATGAAAGCAAGAATAAAACCTCTTCAGACCTGACAACAGAATTGTTACTCTCTCTGCTTAACTTGGAAGATACAAAGAGCTGTGTTCAAATTAAATGTCTTCCAAATATACAGTACACAGTACAGTGCATGTGGAATACGTAACAACATTTTGTCATAACGTAACTGCTACAAATATAAATGTGATAAATGTGGAAATTTAAAGTATTCTCTGACCTCTTTTTTGTCTAAAGCAGCATATTCAGCTTCAATGCTTTCAGCTTCAGGATCACGTGAAAATACCATTCGAGATTCCAGGTTCAGAGCTAGCTCTTTGTGGTGTTGTTTCTCTGCACAGTCACATGGGGTATCTTTATTTTCATTTTCTGCAAACAAGTCTCCACCATGTTTTACCAGAAGCTGAAAAAAGAGTAAATATTGATCAGTTACCAACTCTAACAACGCCCTGAAGAAATGACATACCATTCAAGAAGAGAACAAAAAAATAAGAACACGGAAAACTGAAAGAAGGGACAAATACAGCAGTGATCACCTTTGGGAAGCAAAGATTATGTCATTAAATATATTATTACCTTATCACTGAATAAATAAATAGCCATCAAATTCATTTTCTGTTACTTAATAAATTAAATTACTGTAACTGTTATTAAATAAATTACTGCCTGATTTAATATATAGTTATAACTATACTACTGTAATGCCATGGAACCAAAAAAACACAGAAATATGTTACAAGGCAGTCTGGTTTTGCTAGGTTTGATCACTGCAGTTCAGCTGTACTGATATAGTCAGTGCTCCACAGAAAATGAAGGGCCTGAGATCATCAAGCACCCAGCAAGATGAAGCTATAGGCACCTCTATTCTTTATATTCTTTACATATTCTTAGTATTCTTTACATATGAGTATAACTCCACTGTTCTTTACATCAGTGATCCACTGATGGTGACAGAAGGTGGGAGAATCCCCAGGAAGGGAGAGAAGACAGGTTATTAATTCACAAATAGCATTCAGCACCACTGGTAGCCCTACCTTATTTCTGAGGGCAGAAGAGAAAGAAATGACATGATGCAAACAAAAGCTAGCGCAACCAATTGCAAAACCAGCAATTGTTTTTTCTACTGACAAGTAAATAGCACACAAGCTGGGTAACATTAATCTTATTGAATGCTTGATATCAAATATGTCCTTGTATAGTGCCACTGCATCTTGCCAGTAACCCACCAGAAATGGAGTCTTTAGCTAATAAACACTAATTGTGCTGCCCTCATTATCTTGGCAAACTTGTCTCCTGCTATAAACTGATCTGATATAAGCAAGCAAAGCAAATGCCATACAAAAGTCAAGAGTGCATAATTCTGCTGATTTGCACTGATGCCTTTATAACACATACTTAAAATCTAATGGTGCAGCACTCAGGACAATTGCTCACTATTAGAACGATTCACTATATGTCCAAATAAAACCCAAACCTATAATCATTATCTTATTTTCAGACTGTAATAATTCTATCCTGTACTTCAATCATGGAAATTTCAAAACTTTTTTTTTTTTTTTTTAACTTCTAAAAAAAATAAATTCCCACATAAAGACCTGCTCTTCACAACATCTGTTTGATTGTGATCACTCCTTAATTTTCATCTTCAACATGCCATTTTTCTTTAAGCTGTCACTACACAATACAGAGCTAATTTTACAGACCTGGAATAATTCATAGAATGGTTTGGGTTGGAAGGGATTAACCCTACTGCCACAGGCAGGAGGAACACGTAGGTTAGGCTGCTACAAGTCCCATCCAAGCTGGCCTTGATCATTCCCAGGGATGGGGCATCCACAATTTACCTGCACATCCTGAGCAAGCACCTCACTGCCCTCACTGTGAAGAATTTCTTCCTTACATCTAATCAATCCTACACTTTATCAATTTATCAGTATCAACCTTCCTTTATCAATAGCAACCTTTGTCTTGTCACGACATTCCCTGATAAGAAATCTCTGCCTGGTCTTGTAGATTCTTTGAAAACTTTTCCCATGTTGTCCAAAATGAAAAGATATGTAAAAAGCAGAAATTTGTGTCATCAAGGATGACACCATATTTTCTCTTCAAGCAGAATACCAGGTAGAAATTAAGATAATACTAGGATAATTATCAAGATATCCAGCCTACACATACCTTGTTTTCTGTTTGAACTTTTTGACAGTGCTAAAATTTTAGTAACTTGAATTTCATATTCTGTCTGTACATTTTAAACTTCAACATAAATTTAACAGAGTCATAAAAGACACCTTCTGAAGGAGAAAAGTAATAAATAAACTTGGAAGAAGACTCCACAGATTTATGCAGCTCAAAATCCAATATGCAAGATGATGAATGTGTAAACTGACGTTAGGAATGACATCCTATTTCTTTGGTGACACTGTTAAAAAGGCTTACGTCTGTTAAGAAATTAAAAAGATACTAATAATCTAATCATATAAATAATTCAAATAACAAAAAATGCTACTTAATATAACAAATATGCTGTGATAGTGTAATATATCTGCATGAAATCAAATCTATTTTGTATAGAAGTCAAGCCTTTTTTTTCTGTTTAGTGTTTGTAGGTAAGCATGCTAACTTTGCCCAACCTGTCTTTGGCAATGTGCTCCACACAGCTGTTCTGCTCAGAGAAGAAATTAAACACATGTGAATAGAGAAGCATTAAGACTCTGAACAACCTCAGCTAGTAGGTGGTTCACCCACACAGGAATGTGTTCTTTTCCCCATTTCCTTATCTGGGCACAGTGGGGATAGAAGTAACAAGGACTGAGTTTCCCTGAAAAGTTACGGAAAAAAGAGATAGTTAATGCGGAATGCTGCTCTGAAGTGACAGTAAACACCTTGACATGGCATGCAGCAGTTAATACAAGCAAAAGGCACTCAAAGGAGTCCAAGCAACCTTCAATTTACTGAACAGAGTGAAAAAACTTGAGGGTTAGGGGTTTTTGTTTGTTTGTTTTTTGTTTTCAGATTTTTAAATCTCAGGAACAAAGAGATTACTGTCAAATTTTTACTAAGCTCTTTTTCTTGTTTTTCCTAATGTAGTATCGCTGTTCATGTTGAAGGACTATACTGGAAGACTTGTTGAAAGACAATACTGGAAAACTTAAGACTGACTCACGTCAGATCATTTCATGTGAGTTTTATTTTATTTTCACCAGCTTCAGCTCAAAGAGGTTGCTAAGTACTAAGCCACAGTATTCCTCATTTTCTGACATGAAACACATTTATCTTCTGAACAATAATGTTTAGAAATAAATAGATCTGGGGGAAGGCTACATGGAACAACTGTGACTTGAATTTATCAGGCAGCTGGATCAAACAAGTGGTTATTAAAAAACAGAATGAGAGAAAAGTACATGGTCCTTTGCAATTCGTAATTTCTGTTTGTCCGATCTAAAAGAAATAAAAGTTGACAATCAACTTAAGAGCAGTATTAACTTAGACCTAGGATGAAGCCTGATGCTCACTTATAAATTAATCACATCAAAGGAGACACTAAGTCAATCATATAACCTTACAAATAAGGAAAGTTTCACTCTAGTGTACAGGAGTAGCAAGGCAATATCTGTGTGCAGTCTGGTTACTATGAACATAATTAGCTGGATCTGAGAATAATCTATCTAGAAAAGACTGGGAGCTGCCTCCCTGGTGAAACTCAGGACACGTTTAAGAAATGTCTAGGGAAGTGCTGATGACAAACTGCTTGTATGAGGCTTGCAGTGACTACATGGGGCAGAGAAGAGAAGGCCTTAGATTTTGGCTGTGCTACTGGAGGTTAAATATCAGAATCTAAAAGCAGCATCCTCTAAACTCTTCTCATTCTAAAGGATTAGACAGCCAGAGGCTTAATTTACAGAATAGAAAACATCACAGGGAAGCAGATCCATTCATTAGAAGCACAGAAAACTATAAAGGAATGATGATCTTTATAATCACAGTACAAAAAGAGTGCTGGCTATACACATAAAAAGACACCAGCTGAAGTTTTAAAGAGAGGACTAATGAAAAGCTAAAAAATAAAGAGCAGCATACAGTTCAAGTCAGAGCACAGCTAAAGCTGGGCAACTGAAATGACAAATTTTAAATGAGAATGTTCAGATAATATCAGGAAACTTGGCAGAATACAACCAACACAACAAAGCAACACCACTGGACATATTATGTAGGAACCACAGAGAAGTTCTCGGTGTTGGAAGGGTGATGTTGTATTTTATTTTACTTTTTTAGAAGTTCATGGATAAATAAACCGTCTGTGCCAACAAATACCAGAGAATCCCAATGGAATACAATTCTGGTCTTAAACACAAAGGGCATGAATGATCACCTGACCAAATTGCAACAATAGAAGTAGCCTGCTAACAAAGAACAGTAATCCTGCAAGTGTAGAAAAAACAAAGAGAAACTTCAGTCTCCCAGACAGATAAAAGAAAATGCTGTGCTAAAGATAAGTAAATTAAATTTTTAAACTCTGGAAGTGACTGAATCATAGACAAATTAGTTAGCCAGGGTATGAGAGGAAAAGTAACTCCTTACTTTGCTCAGAGAAATGTGTAAGACCTGACTGAAAATGCTGCAGTCAAAGAAGCGCTCAATACCAATTCCCAAAATGTACTTCAGAGTCCATGTCCTTGAAATGATCCACTGCCTAATTTCAGAAAGTGGTACTAAATAAAAGAGTGAAAAAAAATCTAGAGACATCAGAAGAATGTGTCAGGATAGAAGAGCAGGACATATTTATACGGGAACAGGAAGTCAAAGCTGTCGCCAGCTGAAGAAAATATGAAGAACGGTCTGGAAAAAGGTAAATGAAAAAACACAATATATAAGGCTAAACATGTCTTGAACAACGTGCCAAATACATAACAACTCAGAATAATTTCAAAACATCACAGAGTGATATGCCTGTAAAGTGAGTTACCAAACGAAGTGCAAAAGCAATCCCAGCTAACATAAAACAGCAGTGATAGGAATCCAGCTTCTCAGTGGATGTGCTACATAGATCCCCACACTTTATGAAGGACACCAACAAAAGTCTGATTCAAACTGAAGTCTCAGCATGAGAAATTCTAGAATAAATCAATAAACCAAATACTAATGAATCCACAGCACCAGATGGTATTTATTCATGAGGCCTGATGGAATTTAAATGTGAAATTTCTGAACTGTTTATTACAATACGCAACCTACTGCTTTCATCTCTATTAATACAAGATTAGAAGACGGTAAAAGTAACATCAGTACTAAATTTAGCTCCACTGAAAAATGGAAAAGCGGAGAACGGTACAAGAAGCATCACTGAGAGAAACCTGGACAAATTGGAAATAATGAGGAAAATACAGCATTGATTGAAGGAAAGTACGTATGACTAATTTATGAGATATCTCAGAAGTAGACAAAAACACATGTGAAAAGGTGTGCTGATAGTCTATATACAGACTTCCAAAGAATTCAACAAATGCACATAAGAAAAGGAGAAAACTATAGAAAGCTGCTTGACCAAAGTAGTAACTTGTTAAAAGGCACAAAAACAAGGAGAATTCTTGATGCGAAAGTACACACTCTTATGAAAACGTTAGCTGTTTATGAAAATATTAGGTGTGTTACATTGTGTTCTTTAAATTAAATTACTAGCATAATTAAATACTACTTCTCATTATTTGGTATAGTTTAAAAATAAACTTGGTGGGAGACCTTCAAAGTTGTTATGATTTCCCATTACTCATTGCTACCCACTACTTTCACAAACATTAAAGAAATTTTTAATTTGTAAAAAGGCAATTATATTGATGTACGTTAGCACTGATGTAAGGCATCCTATAAAAAAGATGGGCACTGTAAATTAAAGACATCAAACCTGTTCCTGAAACACAGACAGTGTTAGAACTTTAATTTTCCCTTCTCTTTATACATACAGGTATGCTTAGGCCTACCTTTACAGCCTTTTCACCACTGTTACAGACTTGTAATTATTTCCAACTTTTGTAAGCTTATACCAGTTTATTTTGTACTGAAGAGTTTATGTCATAAAGTTAATACAAAAGTAATCCATTTTTTTTCATTGCCTTCTACACAGAAGACATTGTCTTCTACACACTACGTTCCAGGCTGCTTAGTTTTGTCATTTTTTTTTTCAATTAATGAAAATATCAGTCAATTAAAAAGTTAACTCAACCAGATTGTTTTCCTTGAAACAGCCTTGTGAAACACTGTATGTAATTTACTGAAAGCAGTATAAGACTTGCGACTATATATCAACTTTTACCTCGACACAGGTTTTCATCCCTGAGGCAGCAGCATAGTGCAAAGGCGTATTTTTTTTGTTATCAACAGCATCAATAGCTGCTCGTTCATACTGTCCTTCATCCAGCTTTGCTCCCTTCCATTTCAAGATCATTTGCAGGCAGTCTGCTCTTCTGCAATCATCTTCGGAGGGTCTTGTCAGGCGAGGATGAAGAGCTCCTTCTGAGATCATGATCTGAGGTCCCATACACAGTAAGTGCATAGATGTCTCATTGTGCACATTCCGTTTATTCGGGTTACCATCTCTAACAAATAGGAAAGTTCTGCAAAGGAAGGAAAATTGAAGGGAGATAATTAGCACACAATTCCTCTCATATTTTTGAAGTGGAATGGTTCTATTTTGACAATTTTCTTTTCCTTTTGCCAAGATTTTGAGAAGCTACGTGACAGATACTCATTCTTACTAAGTAATTTCTATTAGATATGTTAACATGTTAAGAAAAAAAAGAAGTAATTAATCTACACGCCATATGGTGCTCACAAATTGCTTTAATTACTGTTTTAATGCCTCCCAAAGACAACAAATTGTTTTTATTTTCATTCTGGGGGAAACAGGAGTAAATCAGTCTGTTCAAGAACTCTGTTCAGAACACCGGTCCATGCACCCTCATGAAAAGTTGGGGGAGCATTTTACATCCAGTCGAGCTCTCTTTGGAGTCAATAGCCAAGATCAGGATGAGTTACCGAAATATCAACAGTCCATTTGATTACTTAGAGGGTGGTAAATTTTGGAAGGCCAAGTTTTTTCTAAAATTCTGCATTGTACTGCAAGAAGTGTTATTAAGGTACAAGACTGATTAAACAGATCATTTCTTTTTATCAAGCAAATGTCCACCTCTACCAATAATAGGGGTTGACAAGTCTTTTCTCGGAAAGCTTTAGTTGCTGTTCACAGTGGACAATAAACTATAGCAACAAAAAGGATCAGCTGAGGAATGAGAGGAAAAGAACAGATCAATTCCTGGAATTGCAAATCTGATTCTTGACAGCTCCTGAGACAATATAGCTTTCTGCTGCTTCTTGCCAGCAACGAATTATAGAAATTACAACCCAGTTCCGAAATGGAAGAAATGAGCCATAACATACAAGTCCTGTGAAGCCAAACTTGCCTTATTCTTTTGAGGCATATAATATTAATATAACAAACGTTAAAATACTAATATATTGAGATACTTTTTTTCCTCAAGGGAGGGAGAATGTTAGGAAATGGAAAGAAGATTGTTTCCTTATAAATGGCTATGGGAACACTGCCAAGTAGTGCCTCAGAATGAAATTTTCACAAAACCATTACGATCTTATGAAAAGTTTTGATAGAGAATGGTTCCCTTGCTGTTTTTCACGACCCCATTCCTACACAGCCTAGCAGCATCCTTATAACCCTCCCAGGGTATCTGTCCCTGCTTCTACTGCCTGTGCATTTTCTTCTTGCCTTCAAGTTTGGCCAGCAGATCAGCCATGCTGGACTCTGGCCTTCTTTTCCTGACTTCTCACACCTGTGGATGGAGAGTTCTTGAGCACTAAGGAAAGCTTCTTGAAAGATCTGCCAGCTCTGATCCACTCCGTTGTCCTTGAGGATAGTTTCCCAGGGGGTTTAGCTGTCTTATTCCCTAAACAGGTAGAAGTTAGCTTTCCAATAAATTTAGCATCTCATTTTACTTCTTGTCTGTCCCATGATCTAAGAAATAATTTCCAGGTATCTATATAACAGAAAGTTTGTGAAGATAGCAGACCCCCCCCCCCCAAAGATTCATGTGGAATGAGCTGAGATGAAATTACGATAACTGGCTCAGATCACTTCTGCAATCACTACAGCAGGCTATGGGAAAGCAACAGGATACCAAAAATGCCAGTTCTTATGCAGAAGCACTTGGTAGGAGTTCCTAAGGACAAACACAAGGAGGAGCAGAGATGAAAGGCCTCACCTGGTACAGAGGCCTAGCAGCCTGCTCGGAGTGTGAAGCCAACAAAAACAATTCAGCACTGCAAGCAGGGTGGGCTTTGCCTTTCATATCAAATGAAAATTTATTTCAAAGTTTGAACTTAGTCTGCATAATGTGTTAGACGGCTGCATTAATGAGACCCACAGACTTCAAATGTCAGGAGTATCTTTCAGGTATTCATTAACCAGATCTTTTCCTCCCACCTCAAGTCGCTTTACATCCAGCATAATGACTGCTGCTACATCTTTAACTCAAAGTAAAATGCCACTTTAAAATTCAGTGAAGACCTGTCTGTGATTTCTGTACTGCACTGAAGCACGGCTTTAGCTTTTTTAATTGCCAGAAGGCCTTCACTGTCACCTCCCAAATCACATGAAGTTTCTCTAGTATCTTTAGCTATCTAAACATCACTGTCTAGACTTGGTAACACTACAAAGTACATTTCTGTTTTCTGTTTTTATTTAGCACTTTATCATCACTTAAATTCCATGCTGTGGTATTTTAAAACATGTGATTCACTCCTGAATCAGGTTACAATGCATCTGATTATGGAACAGCATAATGTTTTTGTGGTGACTTGCAAAAGCTGTATCACATACACTTTTTCTTACAAAACATTCTTAAACTTATTTAGAAAACTTACTCTATTTCTCCCAACAACTCTATGATGCTTTTATTTAATAATCCAAATATGTGGAGATTTAATCCATATTAGAATGCCTATATTCTGCAACCTAATATTTTTCCGCTATTTAGATTTACATAGGTGACCTTTGTAGAAGATTCAAGAACTGCACAAATACAAATGCTGTGGAATAAGTAGATGTTTCACATTATACTTATTTTCTGAAAGAGGCTGAAACTGCATAAATGCAAGGCCTGTCAAGCCAGTATCCCTTTTCAAGACCAAAAACTCTCTCTAAAGAGTTAATTTAAAAGTCAGCTTTAGTAGCAAGTAACTATTGCTACGAATTTCTTTCACATAAAATTAAGCTTCATGGAAAAGTACAATAAAACTCTGGTTTTGAGAAGTTATAGAATAAAATCAATATTTATAGAATAAAATCATACTTAGGGTGGAAAAGACCCTTAAAATCATCAAGTCAAACCATCAACCTAAAATGAGAGTGATAAAGTCCTGCCCACTTGCAGGTATCTATATTAAACAAATGATTATGATTAAGACATAGGATGGGTTTAAATCTTTTAAACCATCACTGTGCTAAATAAATCCAATGCACCTCTATGAAAGACCATACTTCTAACATCAACATCTGCCCTTCTGTGAAAATTATGTGGTAAAAGAGTGTCTAACTATCTCTAAATAAGTCAAACTCTTCAATAAGAAACGCCTTCTGTATGCATCTCTCAATGTTCACTTAAAATACAAGCAAACTTTCTAGAAGAATTTTGTGGCTTCTGTAAACATTGTTTGTGAGGGAAAAAGAAAAACAAAACAATTTTACATAGGGACAATTACTTGTTTGTTGCTAACTTTCTGTGTCTTATAAATGGGTATGACAAACACCAGAGCTAGCAAAGGCAACCATCACCTGACTCTGGAAGCATAAAAAGCATCCCCATGTTTTTCTTTTCTTAATAATTTCCAAAAATCAAAGGAATGCCCAAGGCTGAAAATCCATGACTTTAAGTTCAGAGAAGATGACTAATGTCCAAAGAAGGGTAAATTAATAGGTTTTGTACCCACACGTTCATTATTTGACAGGGTTCCATTTTTACCAATGGTATTTGGTGCGTAACACTTTCAAAGCTCAGTGCCATAGACCCATCTGATCTGGCTCGTAACTTCAGAGGTATAAAAAGCTACATTTTGCTTGGAAATGTACTGGTAGAGTGAAAAAAAAAATATACTGCAAATGGGAAATACCATGTAATCACAAGACAGTCACACTTTTCTTTAGTTACAGCTTCCAGATCTTGCATCAAGCTGTAGCGCTCTACAGAATCCAAACTTGAGGTGACAAACACATGAAAAAAAGTGTTGTAAAAGTGGCAAAAAAGAAATGTCTGTAACATTTACACCTACTACTATCCATATTTGCACAAGAGCAGCAAGAGACTCGAGATAATTAGGCTGTGAATTTGAATAATAAACAACTGACACATTCCCCCACTCTGAGAAACATCAACACAACTATTTCATCAGGTTTTAATAAAAGTAGGGATGAAAACCACTACATTTATTGTCTGTTTCTCAATGTAGATGCTACAAAATAGACTTATTTATAGCCATACACATTTATACATATATAGATTCATGTACACATATAACATATGAAAATATATCTACATCACAAAAATAAAACCAAAATAAAAGCCATTGTAAAGTGAAATTGCAAGGCACTTAGTATACCATATAATGCAAAATGCACTACTTTAAACAAGGTGTACTAGAAAAGGTACAGCAACAAGGTAATCTAATCTGCACAGGCTTCTCCTTCAGAATATTTCTTCTGGTTCTTGAGTTAGCAAGCTCAGTGAAGTTCAGCTCACTATTTAAAAAGTTAACATTGAGTAAGTGAAATCTAACAGCGTTTTGAGCAAGTATGGATAAGCCACGAGTTACAAAAATACAGAAAAAAGCCAAGCATTTTTACCCAGTCATTTGAGACTATCAACAACGAATTAAACCACAGTTGCTTCCAAACACGGCAGGCCAATACTGATGCATTTAAACTTTGAATAATGATGGATATTTCATTAATATGAACTTCCCCTCCACCCCCTTAAAACATACTGTAACAAATAACTATACTGTTCTAAAAAGCACTTAATCTTTTTTGTCATGACTAATAGCTGTAGAGAAGTATGGACTGGTTTAAATAAGTATTTGCCTGATGTTGACAGCCACATTGAATAACAACAATTATTGATACTTTTATTCATTAGATGGTAGTAGGAAATTATTAGCATTTACAGGTTTTTCTCTCTTTCCTGAAGATTCTTAAGTGTATGGGAAACTGGTAATCACAGCCTGAACCTCTGATTAATCAGCTGAGGCAAGTGTCAGATCAGCTGTGGGAGCACAGGTTAGGGTAATTCAGCTGTGCTCCCAGAAGGGGTGGAGCTTGACTCCACCTCTTCTAGACTTCATTTAAGGGCTGACCACCACTAAGGCAGCATCTCTTGGAGACTGCTTCAGTGTTTTTCAGCCAGACTGAAAGCTTCTATACTGGTGAGTTTTTCTTATTGATAACCTTTTGAATATTTATCACCATCCTTCTTGTATTATTACCATCTTTGTATTATATTCACCTTACACTTAAGCTTCTCCTACATCCCAAGGATCTGTACGTAATAATAAAAAAATAAAAAAAATAGGATTCAGTGACTATTTCTGTTCTAAGGTAAAGAATCTTCTGATAGATTATTATTAAACTCAGCCTATTTATTAAAAACAAACCAAACAAACAAAAACAAAAAAAAAAAACAACAAACAAACCAACAAACCCACAAAACTCCAACAATGAAACACCATGGAACCATTACAATTTTTTTTTAATGTCTTGAGTTCAGCTTACTTCTTGCCTAAGAACTGTTACTAACACTGTCAGAATTCCTGTAAACACTAATAATCTTCTGCTAAAGGAAGGTTCAAGGTTATAACAGTGACTGTTTGGGCTATTGGCAAAATGTGGGAACCAGTGGAGAGGCAAGCACGGATACTGCATTGCTGATAGAAGTCTGCAAAGAGTTAATTATTTACTCTGAAATCTCAAGTCTTCACAGACATTTTAAGATCTCATATGTCAAGGACTTCACTCTAGCCCCAGATCTTGTATTTTTCCTAATCAGGAATGCCTTCCATTTTTTCCCATTCATATGACTCCTACCGAGTACATTACATCTGGCAAAATGAATTAAATCAATTTCCTGAGTACTCAAACAATTTCTGCAGATTTTCATAGATAACCACTCATTTGAGGATCAAGTCCAGAGCTCGGTGCATATGAATCAAATCTCAGAGCAACTGAAGGTTCAAATGAAATTCTTTGACTCTGCCAACGTTTGCTCTTCCACTTATGGGCTTAACGTAATGTTCAGTACAAAAATACTGCCTAGAACTCAAGCATTGTCTTCAGCTCAATAAAGTCTTAGAATCTGTTTTACTGTATTGCTGCAATTTCACTTATTGCCTTCCCAAATACCTTGTTTTCCAAAAGATTATTGCAGTGACTAAAAGTAGGTCAGCAGCTGGTCTGGCTCCAGCTCTGGACTGACTCACATTAACGTAGCATCCTACCACCTAAACACATTTAAGAAAGATATTACATAGATATATATCAACAAGAACTTGCTGTTTTCCTTACTAAAAAAAAGCCAAACATATTGAAAAGTTGTAGTGGCTTTGTGTCAACTATTATGACCGAGTATGACTTTCTGCAGAAGTAACCTTTGGCTTGGTACAACAAAGACAACCAAGAGGGACAATGCACAGGAGTGTCAAAGGGATACAAAGGAATTGTGGAGCACAGATACAAACTATGCTAAAAGCAATGGACACAAAACTTGGCCAATCTTTCCAGTGGACCAAAACCAATCATGCTTTATACAAGGTTCTAAAGCCTGTTAGAAGGAACAGCAACACCAAAACACAGAATTAAATCAATCCTCATATGAGAAGGTATCAAGATCTTTAAGTTACCTTTAACTGATGAGTGACTGGATTTCATTTTTGGGTGACCTCAGCTTGGCCTGCTGGACGGCTAGGAATGCTGCTTCCATGATTCCATGCCACTTCTGGCTTCTATTTCAGTATTTTAAATAAGATTTTAAAAGAAGAGGAGTTGTGTGCCAAATTAGAGCAGCTTCCAACTGAACTGGCTGCTTACCAGCAACTTTTGTGACTTGAAGCCTTCTGTAATGCAAAATCTGTATGATATTCATCACTTTCTCTGGCCCCTCACCCTATTTATTTCTTTAGAGCTAGAACAAATTCCCAAACTTTGGTGTGATCTTCTCAGCTTTCTTTCCAAATACATCCTTTGAACTCGTTTTCTTTTTTTTTTTTTCTAAAAAGACTGCCCACATGGAATGCTCCTCTCAAGTAGCTGAGATTATTTTAGATTGGTTTAAAAAATTGTCAGATGAAATAATAACCATGAAGCTACCAAGGAATGGGTTCATCTTTACCATTTAAACACATAGCTTTGTATTTCTGTGCAGGGACTGTTATCTTCCTATCAGCTTGTAAATCATCTTGCAGTGTATGACATCTAGTGTTGATATTATTTATATAGAAGCAATGATGGAATTACACAGCCAGTACTAGCAGGTTTTTTATCCCTTCTACTCTTTCTACAATAGCGAATGTATTACAAAGATTGTCTCATCTTCCTCTCTCCTTTCTTTCAGAAAAACCCATTCAATCTGCGTGTTGCTTGATGTTTAATGACATCAATAGCAGAGGCTTTTTATTTCCCTTAAATATCTCAATGAAGTGATTTTATTTAAATTGGAAAATGTATGAATTTTAAACATTGACTCATCCACAGTCTATATATAATGTCACTGAATACGTTAGCTGGATATAGCATTTAGCAATGAAAGTCTGTCAGATTTCTGTTTATCAGATACTCCAAGTCTCCCAGCCATCATTCCTATGAGCCAGTAGACCACTCTGCTGACAAAGCCATGTGTTCCCAACTCCAGGGTTAGGCCACCTGACACAATGATTCAGCAGGTACCAGCCGCCTTGACAATCACAAACACTACGTGGTACAAAACTTAGTCACCCTGGTAAAAAGGACCAAAAAAGCTATACTCTGCTTCTTTACAGCTCAAAAGTAATTCTACTTTGACTGTGATCAAATAATTGCAGGATTCTATTAAGGAAAAAAATAACACTGAATAAAGAATCTAAAAATGTACTGTATTCATACATGTCACCAATGAGGGATCTTATTTTTACAGTATTAGATTTTCAAGAAAAGGAAAATAAGTATAATATGGTAACAGGTTATACAGGTTAATAACAGGTTAATAACATAACATAAATAGTCTTTAAGTGCAGGGAAGAGCACATAACCTGATGACTTTGGTTTTATAAAAGTTGCAGAAAATCCTGGTAACAAGGAGAAGTAGTATCTAAATACACTCAACAGAAGCATCTGTAACTAGAGAGCAAAAATACCTTTTGCTTTGTTTCAGCGGGATTCATCCCAATTTCTAGACTCTTCTGTAACTGGAAACCTTCGCTTTTAATGCTCTGGAAACAAAAGCAGCTTCACAAGCTGTTACTGTCTCATTGCTTCTATTTACTTCTCCCCGTGTTCTGCTGAGGACCAGTAGTAACTGCTCCAAATGAGCCAGTTTGGGCTTGAATTCTCAAAAAGAGCTAAGATGTAGCTGTATAAAGGGCCTGAACATGAGGAAAAGCTTCTTTACCCTGAGGACACAGAGCACTGGCACAGGTTGCCCAGAGAAGCTGTGGAGCCTCCCTTCTCTGGAGATCTTCAGATCCTGCCAGGAGACGATGCTGCGCAATGTGCTCTGGGTGGCCCTGCTTGAAGAGGGGGCTGAACATGATTACCTCCAGGGATCCCTTTCACTCAGTCTCTTTATGTGTCTGAATATGATAAAAAATACTTTAAAAATAATAATCTGTCATAGATTCAAAAGGCTCCCAAGTTAAACTACGACAATGAAAGTCACACCACAACATATGCTGCAGAATTACAGGTTATCTAAGAAGGTGCTCTTTGTCTGCACTGTTTTATATCCAGTCACTAAACACAATTAATTAATCTTAATTAATCTTTCTGAATAAGAATCAAGACTTTCATTCATAATGGACTATGATAAATCTTAATAGTGGAATAAAATCAATGTATATGTTGCACAAAGCTCTCAAATTCAAAGTGCTACATATGCTTTTATGTTTCTGATGGTTATGTAACTTCTTATTTTACTTCCAGAAGTCTTGTCCATTATCCACTGATGACTTACCTATTAATTAAACTGTGATGAACAAAATCTGAATGGCAAATCTGAATAGTTAGGGTTTTGTAACACAGATGACCTTTCTGAACTAGGAAGGTTTCTATTAGAAACCAAGGCAAACTTCTCTGAAAGTCAATGCTGAATTTAAGTAGCTACACCAGATATCCACAGACTGTAACAGAAAATCACTGAGTGAATGGCACTCAAATTGTTCTCATGATATTTACAATACCTGTGGCTTTCTAGAGAGATGTTAAGGTGCATTTTTTCTCTTTGTTCCTTTCTGTTTTTAATAAAAGGCCACAGCATGACTGGGGCTGTCAAATCCAAAAGCTCATGGGTGGCAAGGCTCCCCAGATGGAGTCTCAAACAGAGGTGAGGCCATGCGCGTATCACATTCATGCACGTGCATGCAATATGTGTATATTACATGTGGATCCACACAGACAGAAACACTCACACAAACAGCAGTGAGGGTCCAGTGTGAGCAGTGTGAGCACAAACAGCATCAATGATCCATATACCATTCCACTCTATTGTTGAGCAGGATGAAGGTCCAACAGTGGGCAAAATATACAAATGAACAGCACTGATCCTGACTTACTGACTTACCCTCAGTAAGCAGCCTTGGATGCTGTTGATCCCGTAACTGGCTCTGGATGGCCTGGTTCTTCCAATTACCTTACACACCCATGCACATGTGATGCAGGTCCCCAGTAATGTGCTTCAGGCACTCAAAAACTCCCAGCACCTCATGCACTTAAGGACATATGCAGATTGATCTCTCTGCCTCCTGGCTGACCTGCACACAGCTCCCAAGGCACTGACCCTACTTGCTGGCTCCTACAGTTTGATCCCCATTAGTGACAGAACAATGACAATCATACTGATATAACATGCACGTGTTCTGGTCTTTCCAGCTTGCTGGCACCACAGGCTCAGGGACTTCAGCTGTTGGCGCTTAGGCCTCTATAAAAAACACGCACAAAACAGAGTCCCATCACACAGAGCAACACTTAGAAATAGCATATAATGAGGTCAGAATGGACAGCAGAAGACCAGGCACAGGACATGGGCAAACACATCAACCAGCCAGTTGGTTGGGCACACAAAACGAGCCACTGGGAACCACTGAATCCTACACAGCCTTTGGGAGTTTCATGTGGTACTCTGAATGTTCTCGTTTGTGCTAACTAGTCACAATCAGCAGTTTTTGTTTCTTAAACATTAAATGCTCAGTAAAAGAAGGAGATCTGTCAGCTAAACATTATTTTGGGCTGCAGACCAAATAAAAGTTTTATATTAACTGAATGCCTACCTATTTTCCCTTTATTTTATTTTATTTCAACTTCTCTAATATATCAAAGCTTTCTATAATACTCATGAAAAATTACCACAGGTACAAATGTAGTATTTTAACACATTCTTGCTGAATCTAGTGAAAGGAAAATACATTAATTGCTCGTTTACACAGTTATACAAATAAGTGTGGGGCTACTGCGCGGTTATACACTACATGCAGTTTCTAGACTGTAAAAGCTAGATGAAAAACACAGCAACTGGATGACTCAGATTGCTGACCTGGTGTAAAACAACTGCGTGATTAAAAACATTTGAGGAATTTTTCTGAGTGTATTTCTGCCAGTAGAGTTTGTGCTGGATTATATAAAGGCAGGTCAGCAGAAGAGTTTTACTTCGAGACCTTTTAACCTCTTCTCCAGATTCTTCTGTTACTTCACTTCTAAGATGATTACACCAGGATGTCCTCAGTTCTCCTTCATCATAAACACAGTGTCTGTGCTTTCACTGAGCCTTTCAACTGCCACCACCAGCTATCAGACAATCAGGGTGTCTGGCCATTTGTTTTAGTACAGGGCAGCAGCACTATCAGACAAGCTATTTCTGAGCATCATTCTGAACTACATGTAAGCGTAGCCACAGATTCCCAAATATTTAAAATGTTCCATAAATAAATATACAGTACCATAAGCATTGTGAACATCCCATAATAGCAAATCTCTCTCTAAACATATACAGATTAAAAATCATTTATATTTAGCTACTGTACCCCATCTGTAAATCAAAGTATTCATTTCAGTATTCCAGTTATTTAATCTTTCCCTGTATCCACATGAAGAGGCTTAAGTGGGAATCATTTGTGTCCTTCCTAGCACCAACTCAGTAAACAGGCACACTGCAAGTCCTACCATTTCTTTTAGATAAAAAGGCATATTCTTTTTAGTGTAGTATCTGTCACAGATGATTTTTGAACAAATTAGTTACAAGGACAGCAGAAAAACAAGCAGGAAAAAGAACCTCAACAAAACAGTAATTCCAACAGCACAGGTTTTTAGTAGCAGACACCAGCAAACACAGATACCTTCACAGTATTTATTAGCAAAAAAAAACGTACTGCAAATATTGGACACAAACTAGGAAAATGAATGATTCATCATTTGTTTATAATGTGTGCAAAATAAAACTGAGTTTTGCTGTGAGACTTTGAAGCCATGTAGCTAGAAGTAAAATGTCATTTCTAAATTACTAATTATTTTTAATGCAAAGCAGTTATTCTAAATCTCATCATAATGGCAAAATATGAATTAACTAATGGATTGCTCAGCAGTCAGTAATTATGACTCCATTTCTTTCCATATATGCAAACAACTTCATATATTCTTTTAATGAGGCTGTGTTTTCTTAAATTGAGAGAACCAACCTGTAAATTTCAGACAGAAAAATCACATGAAATGTAAATAAAATCTGAATGCTATTTTGTAGCATGTTTATCTAAGTTTTTGCTACAATTGAAGAATCAGAAATGAGAATGTTTTGAGGATACTAGGAAATTTTAAAATGACTCAACAGTGAAATTAAAGGATCAATTAAGCGGGAGAGAAGAGAAAAATATTTAGCAAAAAATCAAGGCAGATGAGAAATCATGAAGCATAAAAAACTGAAGAAAAAAATACAGTGGCAGGCCTGGCAAGTGGCTTGTAGCTTCAGCACAGAACATACCACAGGCACATCATTTGTAGATATAAGCACAGCAATAAAACGTATATTAACAGTAGGATGGTTCAGCAGAGGTCTCTGTTCCATTTCCTAAAGTAAGTAGGAGGCTATTAATGAAATTCTCTCTAACTCATTATTGACCTGGTTTCATCTGGGACTGAGTTGCTTATACTTTCAAAGTGTTTGGTATGATGCTATGCGTTGGCCTCAGGAGAAAAACAACGTTGACAATATAGAGATGTTCTGGGTGTGGTTGAGTGGTGCTGTGAGGAACCAATGACATTTACATTTTTCAGCTTCTCCTATTGTCCTGCCAGTGAGAGGAGCTGAGGGGCGACACAAGGTGCTGGGGGAGGACAGAACCAGGACAGCTGACCTAAATGGGCCAAAGGGATATTACATACCATGTGACATCATGCAAAAAAAAACTTGAGAAACAGTGGGGAGTTGGCTGGGTGGACAGCCCTTGCTTGGGGACTAGTTGGGTTAAACCACAACTACCTACTGAAGAAAAGGTTCAGCAATGTTTACTCAGAATTAAATTCATGAAATACTAGGCTGGAACAGCTTGTACGTGTGATTTCTGGACATGGATAAGATGTGAAACTCCATGATGTTAATCTTTAATTGGCCTTAGATCACTGACAAAAATAGGCAAGGATGGAAGCAGCTAACATTAGAGACTGCTGTATGTATTGACCAGCAATAACACATTTGCTAATATTCAAATTTGCTGCTATTATCCAAAATGGAAAATATAACTGGGTAATAAAGAATAAATACATATTGTCCCATCTGAAAGTCTACACAATCAGTGTGGTAACCATTCATTATGACACAAAATGATTCTTATAAAACAGGAAAACACAAAGGTTCCTTCCAACCCAGACCAATCTATGATCAAGAACAGTAAAACAGTCATTATTTTCAAAGAGCCGTGGTATAGGAGTCTTCAGGAAGCAATCTGAAATTGTCTACATTAATGTTATGGAGAGAGAAGACAAAGTCACTAAAAATAAAATTAAAATCTGTTATGCCAGACTAGGATTATAGGCTAATTTGTTTGGTTTTCTACTACTATTTGAAAATGTCACAAATTCTGCTGTAACACACGTACATAAATACATTCATATGCACACATGCAGTATTTATAACCTACCTAAAACTCTGGAATTTCTTAGATCAGTTATTGAGACAAAAAAAATACTGAATTCCACTCACCCCAGGATACGGTTCATTCCATGCCTAGCAGCATAATGGAGTGGAGTATTGTGCTGGTAAGTTTCTCCATAAGAAGTATTTGGGTCAAGAGTTTCTTTCAGTTGAGGGTTGCTCTCATATATTTGGCAGGCCAGATTTTCATCTCCGTTTATAAGAGCTTTGCGGAATTTGGTGGTTGTATTTCCCATGTTGCTATTCTAGCTATCGATGGCAATCTTTCCTTTCCCCTTCATCCACTTGTTGTGAGGTTCTGTAACATGCTTCACAGCCTAAAAAGACAAACAGTATGGTAGTTATTTGTAAAGCACTCCTTCTCAGATGAATTAACCTAGAGCTGCAGCACTGTAAGCATGCACGTGAAGAGTACTTAGGGCCTAAAACTTCTGCTCAGGAATTCCTGAAGTCCTTATAGGTAGGATACACACAAATTCCCAATTATTCACAGATTATTTCCCTATTGTGTATTTTCATTACAGATACTCTTCAAACATATAGAAAATATAAAGAGGACCAATATACATCTGTATTAACAGACATGGATGAAAAGTTAATTTCCATGAAAGAGAAGCAAATAAGAAACTAGAAGTGATTTCAAAACATAGCACAACCAAAGACAAATCCTTCAATAGAGGTAAAATTCTTCAAAATCATGCAAGAAACACGACCTCAGTTTAACTGTTACTTAAAGAACACCAGGTAAAATACGCTTGAAGGACCTATGCATATGTAGGTGGGTGAAAACAACACTTTTTTGTGCTGGACGGATCAATACACACAGACACAGGAATCATTACAGCCCCATCCTAACAGTTGTGCTAAGGAGATTCTTTAAAACATAAAGCTCACTTTTAAAACAACAGCTGCAGAATGACAGTGACTGGGTCCATACAATGCTAGGCAGCACTGCCAGTTGTTGTGCTCTACAATCTCTTGCATTTACCTGATGTGGGGGACCAGCAGACCACACTTATACGAGGACTGGGCAAGCAGAGTGTCTGAGCTCAGGAGATAGGATAGGAGAAGCTTATCGAGCAGTCTGAATGGGCATGCTCTGTTTTGTGTCAGGGGGACAGAAAGGGGACTCAGAACCAAGCAGCAGCTGGTAGCTCAGTGAACCTTCGGGAGGTCTGTTGTGCATGAGTCACCACATGCAGACCGCTCCATGCCAGATCCTTCCCCCACAGCATACACTCTGAGATGCAAATATGCCAGGCACAGCACGATAGGACACTGGAATTGATTGTGTTGGGAATGTACAATCAGGCAGGACAGGAGCTGATACGCACCCACTCCCTTGTATTCTACTCAACAAGTGCAATGACTACTTGGCAAACAAAAGAACTACCTCAAACTTCTGCATTTGCTTGTCTGCACAGTTACTGGTGCCCAGGCCAGCTCTATACAGAAAAAAAATCAGATGAATGTAAAGGGTCTAAAGCTGCAGAAAGTCTCAGGGAATCGCGATGTGAATGAAATCCATGTGAGAGGGATTTGGGGAACACTAAGGAAAAGCTGCAATGCTATACTTTTGTTCCCACAGAAATGTTCTCTCATGAGTTGCTTTCAACTACTACTGTGGACTTGCACATCACATTAATAGCAAACGTATCAAAGAGCAGGAAGAGCACACATGCACACCTTTACTGGGCATCTTTGTATGGCTGCAGTTTGCTCAGATTCAGTACTACATGAGTGCAACTTTCTGCAGTTCTGCAGTTACTCTAATGGGTCACTTGGTGAAGATAAGGGAAAACACCCTCATGTCACCAGGGTATACGGCAGCCTGGGCCACCCTAGAAGGAGAACAATGACTGTGGTGGCCTCTATTTTAGTCCCCTTTCCCTTCAAATCTCCAGTGAAGCAATCCCCATTTTGGATTAGTTGTGTCCTACTGCTTGATGCCAACATGGGATGACCGGTCTGCTACAGCAGCTGACCCAGCACGCTGAGCATGTTGCCCTGTGATCTCCCCTAAAGTCAGGGGCAAGCCCCTGTGAAGCAGCTGGACATTCACATCACAAGGTATAAGCAGGTATTCTGAAAGCAGAAGCATGTCTATTGTACAGGCAAGCCAAAGCCCAACATGAATACTGTAGCATTTGGTATCTTCCTGTTGTCTCTGTATTTTATAACATAAGCATGCAGATACTATATTCATGTTTTTCAAGAAAGCCCCTATATGTTCACATTACCATGTCACAGCTTCTGGTACTTCAGATCGGTGTGCTTCCAGATAACACAAACAACTACACTACTGTGAATATTCAATAGTTGTAGGCTTTAATAAAATACAGTAAACATCATAGAAAAACCTCTCTTTTCAATAAACCAGCAGTGCATATTACCCTCTACATAAAAACAAAATAAAGCCCAAAGCTTTCAGGAGCTGAGATCTTAAAAATAACTTGAGAGAATGACTTCCAGTCACATTTGTTAATAAGGAAAGCTTATGATGTTACAGTATCTGCTAATCCCTATCGACTACCAACAGCTCTCGAGACTACAAACCAGACAAGAAAACATGTCTTTTCTTCAAAACTTCAGGCAAATCAATAATGCAGATCCCACCGGTGCCCTCAAAGAGCAAAAACACACAGTAAACCTCTTGTATCATTAGGAGGTATCAGCATCAGTTGCTGTGCACTTATTTCTGGAACTCAGCACATGGATTGCTTCCGTCAGCTGCAGAACATGCTGCCTCTTGCCCCACCTGGCACATCAAACAAACCTGGCTATGGGCAAGCGAGGCTGCTAAGAGACTATAAGGAGATACGGGGCCATGAGGGAACCTGAGAAGAGGCTGGAGCACAGTGAGATTGCTGAGATCCTGAAGCAGAAATCTGTATGTATTTGGACAGAGGGCTGGGAATGCATGGAGGAACTGAGAGCCTGAGTAGGGTGGATGCAGTATAGAAATGGCAGAAATTTAAACTTCATTACTGCACGCTGAGAGATCTATTTATTTTTTGATGTAGTACGGATATAGTACATGGTAGAACAGTCTTCAAAAATGAATAATATAAAAGACGTAAGCACACTGCTCAAAATATTATGTACATTACCATAACATCTGGCAAATTCAGGAATATGCAGCAAGTACTGCAAAACTGACATCTGCTTCCATAAAAAAAGCCCTACAGCCTATGTGCACACTTAAGGGCTATATATGATACAAACAAGATACAGAAAGGTGAGCAACATAATACAGTCAAATACTGCTCTACATGTACGGACCACTCTCCAAATCTCAAGACTCTCAGAGTCAAAGGAAAGCAAAATTATCAAGGATTATAAAACAGAGCAATGATGTGGCTTTGAATAGACAAGAAGAACTTTTCCCAAAACCAAGAATCAGCAAGAGGTATTGAAAATGTAGCAAATGGCTAATGCAACTATAATCATCATATTATTAAAAGAAAATTAAATATGATAGAATGGGGACAGTGCATGAAAGCACTTCAGGTGAAAGCAAACAGCTTCTATTTGATGTGATGGCAAGAAACCAATCTCTGGAAGAGCACAAGGAGAGAAGTGACAGGGTCAAAACTAATCCAGAAAACAACTCCCTATTTAAAATACAGGATACTATAAACTGTGCTAATGTCTTCCAGCTTCATTCAATATCCAAAAGGACATTCATCTTTCTCACTCAGCCTTTTATGCCTCAAAAATCTGGTGGGCCACAGTGTGGTTTTCTTTTCTGCATTAGCCATTAAATGTGTCAGTACAAATACCCTGTGGGTACACGGGGGCAAAGCTGCCTTTGTACGCTGCCAGTAAGAGACGCCTCCCAGCACCTCATGAAGTCAGAAGAAACCAACACCCAACAGCTGTTGCCTCTCTCAAGCTGCTGAGTGCTTGCTGGATATTCCAGGTCTGCCTGCCTGTGGTCGCCAGCTTGGCTCCTACCAAACAGACCAACCACTTCAGAGTTCAAAGGAGGCCCTGCTCCAGCTGAAGGAAGAAAAGGACAAAACATGAGCTGATACAGCAAACTTCTGCATCTGAGAATGGCTGAAATCGGCCCAGGCTGTCTTAGTTGTTTGTTTTTTTCTTTCAGTTAGAGGCTTCCAATCCATTATGTGCTCTCAGAGGACAGTAAGCTAACAAGGCCAGCACTAGAATCAGGCAGTAATTCATCCCAGAAAGGAAACTTAGTTTGCTCTTTCAACCCCTCCTCTCATGTGTCTGAAGGTAAAGGGCACACAGTACGTGTGTATCCTCCCAAAAGAGATGGGGCCTGGAAGGCCCAGCCGGGTCATGGCCTCAAGGCTGTTCTTGCTCTGGTTTGCATAAATTCAGCATAAGAAATTCCTAGGCTATTTTTTAATTTGTTGTATTACAAAAAACATTGCAGTATAACAAAAATGACAATACAAATATGACAGTTTTCAAATATTTTACCTTAATTCAATGAGACCCTAGCAGAGTTTTATATGACAAAGACCTGTTTGGTAAGCAGATCTGTTTGCTGCATTTTAAAGTTCTATGATAATAAAAGAGCTGTATCATAGCCTTTATTGTACTACTTATTGTCACCATCATTGTAACATTTATAGCAATTGAAATATCATTTCTACCTTTAATCCAAAGAGTACAGGAAAAACTAAACGCAGTGTTTGCTTACTACATCCCTTCACTCTTGTTTCAGAGTTTCAAACATCAACCATCTTATTTAAAATAAGAGACTGTTTTACTACTCTGTCATTCCCAAATAAAAGTTCCAACTTAAAGCACAAAACTAAAAGTCACTTATTACTTTAAAGTCTGAAGATTCTTACAAAGTCAAACAGGAGCATCGCACTTCTCTGCTTTGGCACAGAACTGTAAAACTGCTATGGACTTATTAGCAACACTGCTAAAAGCAGCACTTTGATACCACAGCTCCATAAATATTTAACAGAGATGGACACTCCCACAGGAGCCTGAAGAACAAGTGTAAGATCAAAAAAGAGCGAGTACAGAAAGAGGTGGGTAGCTGAAGGCACAAATGCAATTTGGTTGCAGTTGCACCAGCTGCCCAATTATTGATTTTTTCATGGGCAACATGATGTTAGTGAGTCTGAAGGAGGACAGTTTGAATGGCTTTACCGGATTTCAGAAGTAGCTCCTGCCTAGAAATAGTGCCAGGCTGCTTGCTCAAAATTCATGACAAATATTGTATGAGAGGGATCAAACAGCTATTTTTGAAACCCCTTACTTCTAACACTCATTAAAGAGCAATGTATTCAATAAACAAGACCTTATTGAGATGACACGTCTCTAAATTTACATCTGACCGGCTTTAATACTGAAGCAAGTTTTCTTGCTGAACGTAGCACTTAGCATGTGATCGTACAGCAGCAGTGTCCTATCCTGGGAGATCAGGGAAGGGAAAGGGAGACACACTGTACTACACAGCACTGCTTAGCAAACTTAGTAAAAAATACTGTGGTTTAACTGCAATAAGAAAATGCTGAATACTTCTTGCACAAAAAAAAAAAAGTAAAAATCTTTATATAACAAGCAAAAATAATCAGTAGAACTTGACATCATTTAAACACTTTGTAATTGAACACTGTAACCCTGAAAAGTTGGAATACAATTTGTAGGAACAAACAAACAAGCAAACCATATTTTGTACTCAAAAGTATTTTTTTCATGTAAATTATAAGAACCTGATGGTGAAGAAGACAGACATTACAGTCACTAACAACTATATCTTGATACTATCAAAATTACTAAAATTGGTCTATGTACCATTTCTTTTGCCCTTGCAAAGACAACTGATAATGAATTGCCAAGACAGAAGGATAATGCTGAAAACACAAAATATTCTGCATTCTAAAGGCATATTCTGTTCTAAGCACAGTTAGCTCCAAAGGTAACTATTTTATTTGCTTTGGATACTGCAGTTAACCAGCCCGTTTTTAAAAGGTGAGTTTGTAAAATATTTCCTGCAGTCTGCCCTGCATTACAAATCAAATCATTTGCAGAAGGGAATCATGAACAGCTTCATGTTTTAGGAAAAAGACAAGTAACCCGTTATATTTAGAGTGCTGCACCACGATGCTGGTGATCTTCACTACTGGGACGTTCCAACACGTTCCAATCTACAGAATCAAGTTATGGAAAAGAACTACTTTATTTTATTTTTTAAACTAACTTGGCTTTGTTGTTGCTGTTGTTTTACACTGAAATATTCCAAGGTTTGTGCCAAAAGAGCTTAAGTCATCATGAAATAATGGAAGCATCTTATCCACTTGAAACCTTCTGAATGGAGCTTAACTTTGTCAAACTCAGTTTTATGTTTAACATGCTAAAATACAGATCAAACAATATCTGAACGCAGAAAACCATATGCAACTATAAGTGCCTTAAACCTTTGTAGAAAGAAAACCAATATATACCTTCTCTTTGTTTTAAATACCAAGGTTGAAAGTAACAAATTTTTCCTGCTGGTACTTGTGTACATTCTGAGAAGGCTTAAAGTTATGGCTGAAGTTGGTAGTTTGAGACTTCAGCTTGCTAACTCAGGCACAAAGACTTCAATCCAGGTAGAAGATTTCCTTCCAGACACGCTTCTTTTGCTTGTGCCCAACTCGGGTTTATGGAGAAGAAATAATCTTAAGCAGGGCTCTGGCTTCCTTTGCCTTGATACACTGTCAGCTATGTGATCCAGACAAATGTAGCAGAGATTAGAAGCAGGTATAACTTTATAGAAACAAAACTACATTTTGTAGCTAAAGTAATTGCTACATGAATTTCCATGGTGTTGTCTGCAGTACTTACATTCTTCATCATCAAAATGAAATGTGGCAAACCCACTGGGAGTAGGTAAATAAATATAAGGTAGCACAAGATACTGTAGAGTCAGATGAGCACAGTGTTCGTGCAGATTGCCAAAACAATAATAAAAATCTAATGGCGCAGTTTAAAAGGTGCATCTGTTTCCATCCTTCTTTTGTATCCTAAGAGAACAAAAGTTCAGTAAAACATAATAGAATTATCATTCTGTAACTGCACCCTGGAGTATGAAATAGTCTCACTTGTAATTGCAAATTATTTCAGATTCATTCCAGGACACCACATCTTTGGAAAAGTATTTTAAAAGAAAAAACAAAAACAACAAAAACACAACAAAATCTGCTCAGTTCTCTGAAATCCACATAAAACTTTGGAGCTGCTCTCAGTAAAACATTTTGCCAGGACCTTAACGATCTGATTTCATTTGCTGTAGCTTAGTTACTGACACAAGAGATGTTCTCCTTCATGGCCTTTTCAGGCTCCAGCCATAAAACACCGCAGGACTCCTTTGGGGACAGCTTTTCAATCCTCTGCTTAAGTAGAATCAAATCTTAAATAACATAAAATACCTGTACCTAGTACACTGCTGACATTACTACCCAAAGATCTATTTAGATCAGTAGCTGAAGAAATGCAGTAAGGAATGCTTGAAATTCTTGTAGATTAACTCAAGCTAAATGCAGGAATGCTTGATAGTTCTGGCATTATAATTTCAAACAGTGTTTGTTGTTGTGTAACAAATGCACGATAGACTGCTCAACCTACTAAAATATCTCTAAACACTTCTGACACAGTGCATAAAATACTGGTGGCTCAAAAAATGTCTATAGAAGTGTTTTCTCTACCGCAAGTCACACCACTTTTGCATCACGTACCCCAGAAGCAAAAGTGAACAAGTATCATCCAGTCTTCTATATAAAGATGTACAAGCAGCTGATGACTCAGAACAGTTTGCATCAGTAACAAACTGACAAATACGAACTGGCAGAGACTGGCAGTGTTCCCTCAGTGCCCCTCATGCTGGCAGCACGAGAGCTCCAAATGCTTGTGATGCCCTTCTCCTTACCCTCTTGCACCAAGGTCACTGTGCCAGCTGGGGGTGGGGGGCTCCTTTTCAAGAAGGGCCTGGGACATGCTTTGTTTGATTATACAATAAGCAATGATCCAGATCAGCTCAGTTACAAATGTCTATCACCTCTAAAATCAGTTCCAGCAGACAAAAGATACACGGTAAAAGAACCACGAAGGATTACAACATGAGGGCTTACAGGGTAACAGACAGGGGAATAAACAGACTGGCCCTGTGTGGAGCAGAGTTCAAAAAAATGTGGGGGTATCTATCAGGTTGAGATGCTTAGAAAACCAGAGGGTAATCCCAAGCACTGTGTGCAGGTTTGGGTACCACAACATTAGAAGGACATGAAACTACTAGAGAGTGTCCAGAGGAGAATTACAAAGATGGTGAGGGGTCTAAAGGGCAAGACATATGAGGAGCAGCTGAGGTCCCTGGGTTTGCTGAGCCCAGAGCAGAGGAGCTGAGGGGGAGGCCTGATGGTGGCTGCAGCTCCTCACAGGGAGCGGAGGGCAGCGCTGAGCTCTGCTCTGTGACAGAGACAGGGCCCGAGGGGACGGCATGGAGCTGTGTCAGGGGAAGGGCAGCTGGCCTTAGGGAAAGGATCTGCACCAGAGGCCTGTGTGTATGGAAAGGGCTGCCCAGGGCAGTGGGCATGGCCCCAAATACCAGATTTCAATGAGTGTCTGGACAGCCTCTTAAACACAGGGTTTGGATTTTCAGTGGTGCTGTGTGGGGTCAGGGCTGGACACAGAGGTTCTTGTGGGTCCCTTTCAATTTCAGATATTCTATTCTATGGATACTGTTAGAAAGGAACAGAAATAGACCACAGCAACTCAAGAACAGCTATAAAAAAACAACAAGGAACTTGATTAACCAGCCTAAATAGGGGGCAATGTACCCTGACCCTGTCTGACTGAGTTCAGGATGTATTTTTCAAGTACACTTGCTTAGCTTAACATAGCTTAAAAGCCTTGTTAAGATTCAGGTGAATAGGTTTGAAACTGCACTGTAGCCTGAAGAGAAAACTGTAGAGCCTCTGTTATCCAGCCAGCTGAAAGCCCTCATGTTAGTACAATGCCAGCACCATTAAACTAATACAAAGAAATCCAAACTTTTTGGCCTTCCAGGCACATCAACTGAAAGCAAAAACAAAGAGGCTGCTGACATGGAGCTGCTCAAGATCAGAACCCTCCACACGAACAGCCAAAACAATTCTTATACACTGAAAAACCTCAACACAGTCCTGAAGCACACACCTCCCAGCTTGACAATGCTTCTCATAGGGAAGTGAACTATTCAGTAGGGTCACACTGTAGCTATACCTTGTAAATATGAAAAAGGTCTAGATGGTGGATCTCACCAGATAAGACTATGAATACACAAGGTAAGAGTGACATAGGACATCTCTACTTGGTGTATTATAATTACTACGTACACATCTATGGGACTAAGCTTCCTAAAATACACTCTACATTAAAAGAATATCTGTTTCTATGCTATTCAAGTGGGCAGTGAGGAAAACATATTCAGCTGCTGGAGAAAGATGACAAATGATATTCACAAAAGTGCTGGACTAGAAACAAACACGCACATACTTTTATTGTTTCCTGGAAGCATTCTTACATGCTAGCTCTGTTCTCCATAAAGCTAAAAGACAACGTGACCTCACTGATCTTTCAAAGATACTGTGATTTTTTTCAGATGAATGAACAAATCAATTTCCTTTCAACAAAGAGGCAATTTAACTGGTCAGCACTCCTTTAAAGCAACATTCACTTGAGGTCTAAACACAGAATGCAGGAGATCGCTGTGTGCTTGAAATGAAACAGATTCCCACAGCAAAACACAACTTCTACACGGTATTCAAGAGACACAACTTGAGGAACTGTTTAATTCCTTCAAGTCAAAGATTTGCACACCCTGTTTGCCAAGGTGCTCAGTTCCCAGAATCTTGAGAACACTGCTGCTCCAAAGCTGTCCCTCAGCTAACCACACCAAGGTGCCATTACTTGCACCTAACCAATACCCAAAAACTAGTTGCAGTTCTGATCAAATATTTAATATACCCACTGGCAAAATGCTGACTCTGACAGGGAAATGGCAAAAGACATACGGGAATTAATCTAATGCTAATTTACACAATTATGTGTTTCAAAATGTAACTTGAAATGTTTGTAACTTTTGGCATAACATGTATACTGAAATATTGGGTTGCTTATTCCACTGGCTACAAACTCGTTAATCATGCACATAAAGGCTATGCATAACAAAATTTAGTTACAGCATGTCACTTACAGTTTGTTATAGTGAAGATTATACTTTGCTCTAGTGTAATTGCAATGAGACACAGTGTTGTTGGTGTGATAGTGATTTAGGATTTAAGATAATATCAAGCCAAAGAAAACTAAGAAAAAGAGTGGAAATAAAGTTTATTTAATGAAATAACAACAAAACACTCATCCCTCTCTCCAAAAAACACAACACATACACAAAAAAAACCCTACCCCAAAACACCCCCACACAAAAAAGCATCCCTTAGTTGTTCTCTTAATAAAATCAATGTACCTCGTGACTGGCATAGACACTAATGCAACCCTAATGACTGCTGTTCTTAATAGAATTCTATATTGACTTTTACTATGTAAGGCAAGGAGAAGAGGAAAGAGAAATTGTACCAGAGTCTCTTCTTGTGCAAAATCTGACCCACTTCACATCAAAATGCTTGAAATGGAGTATAGAGGCTTAATGTTACAAAGATTTTCAAGAGCCAGTCTTATAAAAGTATCTGTATTAGCCAAGTAATTAAATTTGTATGACTTCATTTGAAAAGATCTTTAGGTATTTACTTGAAGTAACTGTACGGACATTGGGATGATACAACAGCTACCTGTGTTTGGTGATTAGTAGAACCTTCTCCATGACTGCTCCCAAGAGCAATGGTAAAGCCAAGCAGAGAAGACAGGAACAGCAGTTCTGTCATCTCTTCCATGCTCCCATAGCTCCTGCTGGCATCAGGAGAGGTAGCAGAAAAAAAGAGGCAGGAGTAACAAGATTGCTTGGATTGCAAGGAGCAATTAGAATGCAGGACACAAGGGAAAACAGCCTAAAGAGTTGGTGGGCAGAAAGTAAAAACAGGAACGGGAAAGGACAGTGAAGAGCCTGCATCACGCACACACTGTTACAATGGATGCTAAATAAGGAAAACCAAGTAGGTGTTTATTTAAACTGACAGACATAAGAGCATACACAAGTAGGTGATTTGTACTTGTCCTACAAACATTCCTTTTTCTGGCTTTTATTTCCAGGAAGTGACTGTCCCTATGCTGGCTTTTATTTCTTGGAAATGATTGAGATCACATAAGTCTCTTAAAATGACATCTACTTTCATTGCTGAAACTTTCTCAAGTAATATGCGTCTGTGTTACTTGTCCATACAATATGGCAGCCAGGACTAGGAGGTTTCCTTCAGGAGCAAAGACAGAGCAAGGAATGAGCTTGAGTTGACAGAACACCCTGCAGTACTCCTTACTCATTATGCCATGAGGGTTTTTGTTTACCTACATTATATAGTTCAGCCAGAGCATGGTTCTCAGTCACTATTTTGAATGCAAGAGGTCAAAATAGAATCATTTAATTGTGAACATGCACTCCTGTATTTGTGAGTATCTGCTGTGTACACAGTAACTACATACACTTCACATCCTTCTGTAGTGTATCCATACTCAGAGTACCAGGTAGCTCAGTTTTTCCTGAAGCATACCACTGCTTTTATGATTTTGAAACGACTTGGAGTCATCAACACTGCAGGACTAATAGCCTCTTTCCACAAGTTGCGACATTTCTGATGCCCAGAATACTGAATTACTATCACTTATTCACAGAATCAAGTACCTTACGGTGCATTATTTTTCATATTTTCACTGATAGAAAATACATCCCCAAACCAGTGACACTGAGAAGCGAGCTTTCCTCAAGTTAGTTGTTCCTCAACTAGTTGTTCAAACGAGTCTCCCCGAAGCATAAACAAACCATTAATACTACTACTTCTCCTGACATCTAAACCTTAAAAAAGTCTCTTACAATGTGCTTTATAATTAGTATTTACATTAAAAATCTATGCCATAAGCAAAGGAAGCAGATGTTCTATGATAGAAATAAAGTCATTTTTCATTTCGCATTTCACTTTTTCGATGTTCATTTCATAGCTGAGATTGCTGAGAAGTGTGGAGTGTTGTTCATTGTGATCTCTGCTCATTCCTGCCTGGCACACACTTCTAGTGTATGCAGAGAAATGTAGTTAAGACACACCCCACTCTTATCTCATCGTTCTTTCAAAAACCAAGTCAGATTTTTCTGTTGTAGCCTTTATTAAACAGCAAAACTTCAACATAAAACCTGCTTTTTATTTTCTAAACCACAGCATTCCAGTTACCAGATTCTTACAACTTGTTTCTACTGCCTGAAAACAAAAAGCTCTGTTTGTGCAGAACTGTGTTGTAACAATAAAAGAGCATCTGTGCACCAATAAATCCAACTGCATTTGTACTGATTAAGGCTAACTGGTATGCAGTAGGTTTTCATTTTAAATTATTGCAGCAGTTGTAGAAAGTCAGGAAGAGCTTTGTTTTATTGGTTTAGCATACAGGCTACATCATACCATGCTTCACTAAGCAGCCTATGTAATCAAATGATTCTTCCTTCAGATAAAATCATTTAGCATTCTTTTTCTTCCTCAGTGCACTAATTCAATGGCAACTTCCATGAGTTTGGACTAAAGAACATTGAGGCATCTCTTTGGACATATAATCCTACAGGTTCTGGTAAAAGCTAAGGGAAGGCAGGCCTGCTCAAACGTACCTGATGCAGTGTGAAGATGCAATCCCAACCAGGTACTGAGAAAGGAAGGGCCCTGTTCGCTGTGCTTGCAAGGAACAAGATTTATCTACTGGAAGGGGATTAGGATGGTGCTGATCTTCCAGCAGAATCTCAGATGATTTCTCCAGGGCGTTTCTCTAACAACATAATGAGTTTAGATGCTGAAGAAATGCAGGAGTAGTGTTCCTCAGTTTCAGTTACCCACTGTTCCTGGACCTCACAAGCTAATAGATATAATTCAGTATCTTTCTGACAGCAGACAGTTCTACATGTTACAGAAAGAGCTGTAAAAAGCCTAATTAGACAATAAACAATCTGCTAAGAGAAAAAATGTCTTTAGTCCAACAACTAATGGATTGGCCACATCCTGAAATGCAGATTCTTCATCACACATATTTATTTGTGAATGTTCTTACTGTCTGTATCATTATGTCCATGACTTCAAAAATTCTAATAGATTCTTGGAGCCAACGTGTTACTGATATAATTGATATTCAGTGTGGAAAGCGGATTACCCAGCCAACTAAGGAACTCAAAACATTAATGAGCTTTTGGTCACTGCATTAGCAAAAAAATGAAAATAAATTTTAAAAAATAGATAATTCTTTATAAAAATATAAGACAAGCTTTAGAAAAAACAAACTGAAGATATTAAGCCAGGAGTTCAAAATGACTGTAGGTCTGCCAAGGAGTCCTCTGCAGTTTTGGAACTTATTTCACACAGATTGGGGAAAAGAAAGAAAGAGACAAACAAACAAATGACAAACCGTGCAGCTCCTTAAAAATAAAAGCAATTTTTCCTTGGGAATAAATATGCAAAATTCCGAATGCAATTAAAACAAGTTAATTCCTACCTTAAGAGAATCCTATATCCAACCACAATTTTCTTTGAAGATGTCAGCTACAAGCAAGCTGAAGATGATTTTATTCATGTATAATATTAATGACAACCAGATTACTCTTTCAATTGCAGCAATCTCATTTAGCTCTTCTAATGTTTGTATGTCAACATTTTATTGATAAATGCATTTTTTCACGTGGCTTTTGTGAAACAACACTGGATCTGGATTGCAGCAAAATTTCTATCGAGTCACAGTACGAATATTCTTCACATACCTGAAACCAAACAGAAGGTAACTTCAGTTCTTTTAAGAGCTTTTTGTTACCAACATGTGAGTCTTCCATTCCCATTTTGTTTCCAAAGATGATATAATTGAAATAATGGTCGTACTGAATCAGATACCTCTCATCTAATACTTTGTCTGAGAAAGCTGACAGTAGAGTATACCACAGGAAAGTATCAAAACTGGTAAGTATGAACCAATCCTTTTCCACAATCCTCCCCTCATCTTCAGTAATTTAGCACTTGATGAATGCATGAGCCGATCGTGCAGCATGTGTGTTAATACGCTGCAGTACATTTTTCTTCCGTTAATTGGTACAAAAACTCCCTGACACTTATGGGAATTTTTTAACAGACACAACAATTTCACAGCTTAACCATTCTGTGTGAAGAAACACCTTTCTGTTTGTAATCTGACACTTGAGAAATGCCATTTTCACTATCTACAAAAGCTGAGAAGCAGACAGCAAAAAAAACAACCCTCTACTTATTTTTGTGATTTTAGAGATTTCTATCATATTGCCTGCTACAATAATTCATCCTGCTGTCAGATCAATCTTTTTAGAGGTTACTCTTACATATTGATTCCTAATTCTTATGAAATGGATTCGGTCCAAGTTTTCTGTTCCTTTTTGCTGTTTCAGATCTTTTTCCAGTGTCACCACAGCACTTCTGAGCTGAGAGAGCAGAAGCAGCATGCAAAATGCATGGATTTACATGGATTTACATGGTGGTGGTGTGACCTTTAATCATTCAGCACACAATTTCCTTCTGGGGATGGTAGTAGGCATTGAGCTGATTTTTCCTCAGTGATATTAATTGTAGCCTTGAGATCTTGTTTATGAGTGGTTGTAGTACAGGTAACCATTTTATACAGAAATTAAGATTTAGATTCCTTTTTCCAACCCTTGGACTCTTTCACATTTATCTAAACTGATTTTCACATGCTTTCTTCTCACCACTTACCATCCTTTCCAGATCACGTATCTGTACATCAAACAGCACAGGTCCTAGCAGTCATCTATCTGGGACCTTGTCAGTAACCTTAAGCCACTGTGAAAACTGCCTATTTTTTTTTCCTATTTGTTTTAACCAGCTACTTCTCCATGTGAAGGACCCTCCTTCTCTCCCACACCTGGATTCATTAAGACTTTTGATCAAGGCACTGTGTCAAATGCCTTTTGGAAATCCAACTACATTATAACAACCATATTTTCATTTCAAGAAATTCAACAGGTTTATGGCCCCTGACTTTTCCCTTAGGACAACCACTGACTGTTCCTCAGGTTGCTGTATTCCTCCATGTGTCATCTGATGCAGCCCATTCTTACAGAGTTTCTACTAATATTCCAGATACAGACATCAGGCTTACACTAACAGCCAGTAAGCCAGCACTGAAGTAGTGTTAAAGTAAATGTGACAAAATGTAATTTTTGCACGGTTTTAATTATCAAGAAGTGTACTAAAGAAAGCCATATTCACATCAAGAAAAATAACCTGGAAGTCTCTCCACAGCTTTACCACAAGATTCAAGGCAGGCTGACAGCTCTGAGATCAGACCTACAAAATTAGACCCTGGCTCTTATCACAACATCCGTACATCTCACTTTGGCAAATGATACGTTATAAAGGGACGGTGTCTATGCTAATCTCCTTTACTTTGCTTGATTCAGCCAGAATTCTGTAAAGAAAATCTTTGAGGCCTATTTCTTACACTAAGATGAAAGGGCGACAGTCTGTCTTTCAATGATACTAAACTATGTTAGACTTCCCACTGCCTCATGAAAGACTTCTCTCTTGCTGAGAGAAACTGAATTATGAGGGAAAGGCTGTAGCCAGGCATAGGACAAAGAACACAAGCTGCTAAGAGAGGGAATTCAGCACACTGCTTCTTGTTGAACAAGAAGTCCTAGGAGTCCTCAGAGAGGAAACTACCTGTAGGGGAGAAAACAACAGAATACAGTAATGTCTTTCTCCAGAGGGAAAGAGGAAGCTGACAGACGCAGTGTAGTACAGTATTATTAAGGAAAATCTTACGTGAGCATGGTATGAGCCACCTCAGCAGCCTTCTACATAAACCATACCTTCTACATGCAAATAAGCACATAGCACTTAGTAATGCTTTTCAGATACTTTGTGACACTGAAAAACAGATGACAGCATAAGCACCCTAATGCACTTTTTCTCCAGTCATGTTCATGGTATCAAATACACCTTGCTTTCCTTACTTCTCTACTTCATAATGACAACAAATAAAAGGAAACTTAAAAAAAATTTGCCCCTCTTCTCCAAATTTCCTGGTTCCTCCACTCTCCTGTAGTCTGTAAACCTTATCGCTTTTCTTACTACTCTTCTCCACAACTTCTTTGCAAGGGAAGAAAAAGGAAATGCCTTCTCACCTAAAACCCTTGAATGGCCAACACAGATCTGAAAAATCTTACTGAAGATTTCCCAATACAAAAGAGAAGATTTCCTTGTGCAGAAACAGATTTTACAATCAACACTAATTATAGTCTAACAAAACAGCCAGGAAATATTTTGCTTTTTATCCTTCAAACCAGAACACTGCGAAAAAGGGCATCATTATAAAAAGACTTAGACTGTAACTTGACAGTTATGTGTGATCTCTGTTATCTGAGGTAACAGATTTAAGCCTGCTCAATACCAGATTGTGAATGGTCCCCACAGCACAAGCCTTTGGCTTGCAATTCAATAGCTACAACCATCACATGCATCCCACTAATTTGTCTTCACCGACTGTCCAAGTTTTTGCAGGATGCTTTCAGATTTTTTTGGATGGAAAGCTGCTGCCTTCTTACTTCTTATAGCCAGTAACTGTGCCACAATCATGGTTTCTGAAAAGCAGCATTCACTGGATTCCTATACCTTCTGCTTTATATTGCTTGTTGTTGAGCCCATCTATTATCAAAAGACAGTGTGGTGCTCACACAGCTTAGACTCCATTCATCACTGACTTTGCTGGTCGCACTACTCCTCCATGCAGTTCCCAGAGCTGTAAGAAAAGAATGCCTGACCACGCTGCCTGCACCACCAGCTTGCCAGTGGGCTTGGTGTTTCTGGTGAGTAAAAGTGACTTCTAGGACCTCAGTGCTACTTATTTGCTGCTACACAACATGCAGAGATCCCACAGAACAGAAAGATCCAGGTCATACTCTTGATCTGGGAGGTGTCAGTGATACTGTGCAATAGATTCCCAGCCAACACTATTTCTGAACGCTGCTCAGAGAAAGTCACAGAGGACATCTGCACAGGGGCTTTCCCTGACGCGTCGGAGCTGTGAACAAGACACTTTCCTTCCTGCCACCTCCACAGGCAGCCGTGCCTCTTCATGTGGGGGAAGACTCTGATGTCCCCAGACACAGTTGCAGAGCAGACACATCAGGCACAGTAGGTGTATGGCCTCCATTCCAAGCTGAGATGGTGCAATGCAGCCTGCTTATACAAAAGAGCAGAGTAAACCTCGTCACCCTGCCACCCTCTGAGGTCTGACAAGACTACTCGCTTCCTCTGCCATCATGCCTGGTGAGGCTGTCCTTAAGCAGCCTCATCTGTTGCTAGGGAAATTCAATTAGCAAACCAGCACTTGCTGGGTTCTGGTAGAACTTTGAGTAAAGAGAGACGGAAACACACTGAGGTCACACTCAAAAATACAAAGCTTGTAAGAAGAAGAATCCTACAGCAGGTTTTATTTCACACACCTGTAGGAACAAAGGCAACCAGCGGCAGTTGAGACAGTAGCCAAGAGGAACAAGCTGTATTAGTTTCAAAAGCCCTCAGACTTATGACACGCATAAACACACAGGGATTGCTTTATGGAAAACATGCCACAGCGCCAAACATACAGACACCTATTTAAAAATGGTTCTTACTGCTCATAAAGAGACCACAAGAGACAACAACAGAACTTTAATTATCCCCTGCACTTCTTGTTCCTGTCTTGGGTTGTCCTCCCCCAGGCCCAATGCTCTGTCATAGCCGCCCAGATCACTGTATGACCTTTACCAGACCTCCCTGAGAGCTTCAGAAATTAGAAAATGGTTTTTATTGTTATTATGAAGCACTTACTTGGCACACTGGAAATCTGCCTCCATTATTTTTTTATAATGCTAATGTTGTTTGAGAAACTTAGACTGTAGAGTCTAAAATGGTTTAAATTGACACCAGAGCTGATCTTGCCTTTCCTGTTTCTAATCCACCTTTCCCATACACTCATATTCCAACACTGCCCAGTGTTAATGCTTTATTAGCCACAAGACTCTGATAGTGGCACTGCTTTCAAAAGGGACACTGCATGGAGCAGAGACAGGAGGATGCAGCCAGGCAGAGTGGGAGGCTGCAGACACAGAGCACATGTTGCAGCACCAGAGCCACGCTCCTGCTGCACCCCAGCTTGTAAGCACCCCGTGCCAAACCAGCTACAATGAGTACCAGGATGCAAACTCCCATAGAGGAACTGGCACAGCAATCACTCCAGCTCCTCCAGATACCTCAGCAGAACTGGCACCTGCCAGTTCTAATCTTTGCACAAAAACAGGGATGATGGTTAATAGCAGCAGATGTTCAAATCCTGATACTATGCAAGCAAGATCTAGGTGGAAATACCAACTAAAATAACTGCCCAAGGGGCAGCAAAAGCACACAGCTGACCCTGCATTTAATGAATGGCAAACACATCCAAGTCCTGCTACCTTGGCAGTCAAAAAGCAAGGCAGCAGTGGGGAGAGATGTTTGTTTTAGCTGCAGAGGACCCAGCAGGACTCTACTGAGAACAAGTTCTACTGACTTGAACTAACACGATACTGAAGAAAGAAAAGCCCAGCACAGCCCCTATTCACCTGCAGTTTGGAAGTGGGTAACATTTAACATCAAGCAGCAATTCTTTGTATTCTTCCTATATTGCATATCCTGTTGGATGATATTTTATAATCGATTTAAACTCACTTTGGAACATATCCAGGGATACGATTTCCATGCTGGTGGAGATGCAGAAACTGAAATATCCAATCAACAGGCTGTAGGTATGTTTTAGAGGATCTAAGTCTTACGGTTTTCTGAAAACCTCACATGCAAAAAGCCTAGTGCCACCCTATGTGCATGTACAACATCCTGCATAGCAGGAAGAGTATTCCGGATGTACTGAATTGCTCCCTAGAAGACTCAGAAGGGAGAAAACAGCAATAGATAAGAAGGAAGAGAAGCAGAACATCTATATAATGGTAAAAATAAGAAGGATCTCAGAAGCAGAACCTAACAACTCAAAGAGCATCCATGACTAACAACAAAAACACACATCTATGAGAGATGGAATTGAAAAAACAAACAAAAAAACCAAAAACCCTCCCTTTTCAAGTGGCTGTTTGTATGAAAACCACCTGAATTCCATGTACTCTACTACCCACTGGAGCAGAATGGAGAGTTCTGGATCTATTCTGCTTTCCAGAATGGAGAACATTCCAGGGATTAGGGACACCTATCTAAGCAGAGCTATTACATTACATTTGCAGGGTGCAATTAAGTACCTGTGTGAACCAGATATTTTATTTGCTTCATCAAGTGGAACGTCAAACTCCATAACAAAATCCTTCAATCTTCAGCTTTACTGCTTCATGTCTTACTGAATCCACTCTGGAAACAGAATACTCATGCCTGCTTTTCTAAGTGAAAAACTCTAAACGGTCACTTCAATTTGAAGAATGCTAATATATAAAGAGAAAGGGCTCTTCTTTACAGGAATCCTAGTTGCAGAGAGTCAGTACAACACACACCACTCTGCATCACGTCACTTACAGCAGCCGGGTGAGCAGCTTGGAAAGGACAACAGGAATCATCAGACAACTTCAGAAAGCAGCCAGGCAGCCATGGGGAAAAGAAAGTATGCAATGGCTAAAGTGAGGCATGATGTGGAGTATGCCGTCTGGCTCCAGGAATGTGATTTATTTTCACAGTAAGCCATGAGTAGACTGGAACATTTTTTTTTGTTCAAAGTTCATACTGAGGCTTTAAGTTACAAAAATAAACTTCTTGAACTTCATTTAGCATTGAGCCAGCCTGCCTTTATGTGCATATCGTTATTACTTTGAAGTGGGGAAGCTAAAAGATATTGAAAACATCCAGAAAATACTGTCTGGTTTCATACAGAAGTTATATCCAGGAAATAGATGATCTCGATTTTTTCCTTAGCAAAGATTGGTTATTTTGGAACTCATGAACAGCTGTTAAAATTGAGAACCTTTATACCTGCAAAAAATGAAAGACATAGTTACTAGCAACTCCTTAGGGCTATCCTAACACCACAATCTCCACAACCAAACAAATTCAGTGTACTTTGAAGGCTTCTGACTAATTTAGGAGAAACTTGATTCATCCTTTTCTTAAGAGAATCATACCATTAGGCAAACCCTGGCCTTTCCTGCCGTTCCTCAGACACCAGAAACCAACAAACCCATGCTACTTTGGGCAACAGCACATGCCAGTAGCTATATCTTTTTATAAAGGAATATAGAGAAATCCTATATAGTAGTCTGCAATCATACGTATACACACACTGCTTACAGTGGATGTCTCCAAAGAAAGAGCAGCTCCTTCTTGGCTTATAAAGCCCCGCAGCCTTATTCGGGCTTATAAAGGCCCGCAGCCTTCTTTAAACAGCGAAGACACCCAGCTCATCCAGCTTTTCATTTTACACTGTATGATCCTACTACCTAATCACGATGGTAGCCTTCCCCTAGACTGCCCTAGTACATCAGCATCTCTACTGGGAAGCCCAAAGCAGACACTGCTTCAGATACAATCACATAAACGCCAAGTAGACAGAAATAATCACTTGTCTCAGCCGCTGGCTTCTCTCTTCTTAAGTAAAGGCGCTCTGCTGACTCATGTTAACTTGGTGTCCTCCAGGAAAGTGATGTCACATGCAGCAAAGTTGCTTTCCAGGTTATTCTGTTTCAATTTGCAGACTCCACTGAACTTCATGAGGCTTCAGCCCACCCTTTTTTCAGCCGGCTGAGGCCCGTGAGAGCAGCAGTGCTGCCTGGCAGTGCACAGGGCTGACATCTTACTGAACACAATTATGCCTTGAAACAGGTGACAAACTTTCAAGCAGTTAAACATTAACTAATGAACATTATGAAGATCTTTTATTTCAGTATACAAGGCACTTAGTAAAGCTGCTTCTTTATCCACAACTTGGGCTGTTGTGGCTTTATTTATTTTGTATTTCAGATGCACAGTCTGTGCTTGGTGGCTCACTGAAATAGCTCCAATCAAAAATATCCTCTCCGACACGTTCTTCTGAATATGGAGACCTATGCTCACATACCAACTGTGTCAGTGATTTTAACAAGTCAAGGAGCAAGGCCAGAGAACACAGTAGTTGAGTTAATTCACAAAGAGTACTTCAATCTTAGAGCAGCATACAATGTACAGCGCTGCACAGACCTACGTTATTTGATAATTCCATAACATTACTTCTGGAGGAAAAAAACAATGTGTCAAACCACTGCTGAAGAGCCATGTGCCCTCCTCCCATGAAATGTGCTATGTAACTGCCTTGAAAGCCCAAATTCTCACCTTATAGTTAAAGACAGTGCTCCATCAGCATAAGATCTGAAACTGCTAAAGCATATACCCTGCATTATTAGCACAGCTGCAACTTTGGGCTTCAGTTTAGTAGCTGTATGTTTTTGCAGTTTCTCAAAGGTACCGATAAACTCACCATTTTGAAAGAGCAACAACTCATTTTCTGGGCTCTATGCTGCCAAGACATTTCTACATATCGATCTGCAGACGGAGAGTCGACTGTGTATTTCCTTGTCTCTCAGCTGCTTTGAGAAATAACACACAGCAAAGCCACCTGGATTTAAAGAACATCCTGAAAAAGTAACATTTCTGCACATCTACACACACAAGGAATGGAGAGAAAACATTCCAGAGGAGAATTCTACTGCAACAGCATTCACAGGTTGCTGCTGCTTAAAATAAGTCCTAACGTACGCACAGCCCTGCATTTCTAGTAATTTAAGATCAGGGTGAAAATCAGCCTCACACAAACAGGACATGATGCTCCTGCAGCCACCTGATACATCCCCTACATGGATGAGCAGGGCCTGTTTTGAAAGCAGAATTTTGAACTAGAAAAATCTAATTCTCTCCTATGCAAAATGCCAAGAAAAGCAATTACCAGGTGATGCACCCGGGACAGAGAATCAGCTGCCAACTTTGGTTTACATTTAATTGCCTTTGCAAACAAAACAGTCAAGAATTCTTCCATTAGCATATGCATAGTTAACACTGTTAACTTAATTTTCCCCAGAACAGCTTTGAAGCCTCCAAACTGTATTGTTCTCAAAGCATCTCACATTCCAAAAAGGTCACCAGCCCCTACAGGACCTTTTTTGTTGAGATTTTAAGATAATTATCAGAGAATTAAACTTAATTTTCACACTTAACTGAGAAGTGGTAAAACAATGATTGTGGCTACCTCACACATTACCTCTAGGTGACATCATTTATTACAGTCTACATCAAGTCAAAACCAAATGATGTTTTGCTTTACACAGCCTTCAATTCTACATGAAATAAAAGATAGAAGACGATACAAAGAAGTAGAGGGGAAACAGCACAATGCAGAGAGGTGCTCTGAGAGCAGCAGAAATGCTGTATGGAAAAGCAATAACAGAGGTGAGAAAGAAAAAAAAGCTGTTTTAAAGGCAAAACATTAAGAAAAAGCCTGTCTACATAAGAAGTATTCCAGTACTTTTAGTTAATCCAGAACTTGAGAACAAGCAATAGACTTGTTCTTTAGAATGTGTTTCTTATCTTCCTATCTCTTACACCAGCTTCTGAAAAAAAGACACGTAAGAAGTTACATTTCAGAAAATCAGTCCAGAATTACAAACATTTCTTCATGTAGGAGGTATCCAAGCAGTGATTTACTGTGTTGCTCAAACAAGAAAGGAAGCCACAGCCAACTGCTCTGATAGCAAAACAACTCACTTTGGTTTTCAAAGCTTATTATCCAGTTACCAAAAGTTGAGACTGTTTAACTGACTTGCATCACACGCTCTTGCAGACAGTGCCGAAGTCAATTGTGTTAGGTCTTCTCCTCTATGAAAAGCTATACTTTGTTTCACAACACTAAAATGAGAAAGGGTTATTATGCCATTGCACTTGGCCACCAGCAGTGAATACAAATGGACTAGTTCTGATCGTTGCAGTGAACTCAGGCCTTACTCAGAACACCACAGTGACTCAGAACTGCCCAGACTGCACTTCTGATGCAGCCCTTATTATATAGCAAAAGCTAAGTGGTTTTCAGCAGTTTAAATATACCCCTCCGAAATGAATATATACCACTTGGCTACCGTCTGTCTGTCTTTACTCCACTTTTGGTGACTGTAGGTCTTCCAGGAGTGTTTTTGGTTCATTTATGTGTATGTTTTTAGAGCGTTATTTTCACAAAGTACACGTCAAAATTGAAAACCTAGTTTTTTGTCCTTATTAAAGAGGGGGAAACCCCCAAGAAATTTAACATAGGGATCCCTCTTTGCTATGTACCAGCATCAGCGATGCAAAACACAGCAGTGTGATCAGACACACAACTGATCCATCACACATATTTGTAAGCTCTGCCTTTCCAATTCTCTGCTTACTGTCATGAGTCACCTTATCAGAGGAGACAAAGTTCCAACAAGGCCAACACCAGAAAGCGACTTCAAGAATTCACATCTGAGGGGAAGTTCATTAACAGCTCAGGCAATGGAGACGGTATGAAATCTAAGCAGCAAAGTAAAAACATGAAACCACAGAACAAAAATAATTGGGGAAAAATAACTAATACATCACTAAAATATTTTATACCCTTATGACTAAACTAAGACTTGTTGCAGGACTACAGGAACTTTTGGGACTCTTCATTTGAGCCAATCGTGCATTCCACAACCACAAAAAAGCAACGTTTAAGAAGATATCTGGCTGTAAGTGCCACCACATCCGTATACCCATCTCAAGGAAATGAGAGAGATGTTAGGAACTGAAAAATGATGTCACTTTCTGTAAGAACAGAGCCTCTTTCTTGTGGGTGAAGAAGTACTTTCCCCCGTATCCAAAAGCCAAAGGATCACACTTCACGCTCAAAGAGATGGAGAAGCACAGATAAAATCCCCAGATGTGCAGGACTCTTCCCTTTCAGCCTCTCCTCATCGCTAAGCTCTACAATCAATAGCTTTCTCCAAAGCAGCCTCTCTCTTTTCAGAACGCGTATGTGGATGTCAGTACACCTGATGCTCACCCACAACCAAAACGCCACATTTCATTAAGGAAGGCGAGGCCATGAGCAAAACACGGGTCACAGGAGAACACCTCACTCTGCAGAGCACTTTATGGGGACTCGGTGCTGTGTCGGGACCTCGTATGGTGTTTGCTCTCCATAAACCAAAAGGACAGCCAGCGCTGTGCTGTGTTATCACCGTTCCTCAGTGTTCAGAAGCCATTGGATTCCCAGTGCACACTCCGACACGCCTCAGAGAGCGGTGCCGCTCCGGACACACACACTATGCTGATGTGCTGACACTACCGGGGCTCAACACTTTTCTCTGGAAAAATACAAACGAGACCGTGCTCGTTCGCTCTCATTCCTGAAGGGCCGCGTATGGCCGCATCACGGAGCTCTCGGCACGGGGCCGTCCCGCCGGGCTCACCGCACGCTGCCGCTGCCGACACTTTTCCTTCCGCCCCTGGGGCCCGGTGGGAGGCCCGGCAGGAGCGGCGGCCTCGCCCAGCGCTCAACTTTCCGGTGTATCCCCGCGGCCCCTCGCCCGCAGCTCCGCCAGACGCCCGCGGCCCGGGGAGGGGGGTTCCGCCACCGCTCCGCCACGGCGCCTCCTGTCAGCCCGGCCCGGCGCCGCCCTTGGTTCTCCCCGCGCCGAGGACACCGCGGAGCCCCCGCCCCGCCCGGGATGCGGAGCCGCCGCCCCGACGCGCTCGGTCTCGTAGCTGCAACCGCGGCGGGGCACTCACCGCTCCTCACAGGGGCTCTCCCCGGCCCTTTCCAGCACCTCCATTCGCTCTGCGGACGCTCCCGTCTCTGTTTCCCCGCTGTCTCTAGAGCGCTCTGTCTGTCGGCCGGGCCGTGTCACGGGGCTGTCGGCCGGCGGTGCCGCTCGCTACGCGCGGGCGGAGCGCTACGGTACGGCTCCGGCTGCCGCTGCCCCTTTGTTCGAGGCGGCGCTGCCCGGGCCCGTGCGGGGCTTCCCCTCAGCACCCGCCCGCCCGACGGCGGCAGCGCCTCGTGCCCCCCACCCGCTCCGCTCCTCTCCGCTCCTCTCGTCCCTCTCTCCGCCCGCGGTCAGCGATCGGCGGCGGCAGAAGTTCAGGCCGCCGACCCGGAAACTCATCGGCGGCCGCGGCCCGCGGGGCTCCGACGGGAAGCGAATCGCAGAGCCGGGGGAGGGCGCGGGGCGGGGCCGGGGCGGAGCGGAGCGGGCTGAACGACGCGCGGCCTGTGGGCGCCGGCCGCGGCGGGACCATGAGGCGGCGGTCGGCGGAACTGAGAAAGGCGAGGGAGCAAAAGGGGCCGGGATGAAGGGGTCGGGAGTGGGCCCTGGCCGTAAGGCTGGGCGGTGTGGGGCCTGTACTGCGCGGGGCGGGGTGGGCGTTGTGTGGCCGCTTCCTCTGCGTCCCTCCCCGCTGAGGGCGGCGGGGCCTGGCGCTGTCCGGGCTCGGGGTCGCTAAGGGGGGCGCGGAGCTGCCATCAGGGCCCAGAGGGAGGCTCCGGTACAGCTGTGGGGTCTCAGCAGATGGGTGTTAGAGGCTGGGAGGTAAAGGAAGCGGCGGGTACAACCTGCAAATACAGCGATCGCGTCGTGATGCTTCGTGTGGGAAAGGAAGTAGTGCCGGGTCAGCTGCTGGCGGCTCAGCTGCGGGCGAGCGGCGGCCTCTTCCTTTGAGAGATGAAAGCGAAGCGCTGAGCCCGGGCCAGGTGCGAGGCAGGGCCTGCAGCTCTCGGGGAGCGGCTCGAAGCGCATCCCTCGGGGCTGTGCGTGCCCGCTGGGAGCGGTGCACGGTACCGCGTCAGGGTCTGGTCGGCATCACTGGCGACGCCTTCAGAAAGTGGTCATCTGTATTGTCACATCCTCGCCACCCCACCCTTCTGTCCTCCCTTTTTGTTTTCCGAAGTCACGTGGCAGCTCTCAGAGCCATTTGTTTCCTGAATTCGCCGTCCTCCCTCTGAACAGAGCACGGAGCCTTTCAGTGCTCACCCTGCGCTACTTCGCTTGTCCCTGGCCGTGCCATCAACCCAGAGCATCCCCGGGCACGTAGGGAAGCCCAGGCAACGTGCTTCTAAAGAGAATGGGTCTTTCTTCTTCTTTTACATCTCACAAGTTACTGTATTGCTAATTTGACGTTTCTAGAAGCTGCTGTAATGCCAATCCATATTTAGATATTTTCATTCTGATGTACTTCTTAAGTGCTACGTTACATTACCTAAGTAACACAGTTGTGTTAACTAGAGGTGAAAGTGTGTGTGCTGTTATTTATGTTTTGTAATTTGTTTTCAGGTAGTCTGGTCCCAGCAAAAATACTGGATTAAAAGCATGGAAATCTGAAGACCTCTGTTCATCCTATAAAGGTGAAGAGTGTAAAACAGTATAGTTAAAAATCTTCATGAACAGATTAATCTACAGACACCATGTGGAATGAAAGGGAGTTACCAAATTTGCCATTGAATGAATTCAAGTGACGTACTCCTAGAAGTTGAGTTTGATTGAATTGTGCCCCAGCTTACAGTCCTACTGAAGTAAAGGAAAAAAACATGAAGTCCGTATTATAGCATATTTTTATTGTAGGCCAGGCTTCTTATTGGAAGAAAAAAATAGAAAATGAGGGTTTTTCTTGAACTGATCGAAGTGCAGTACTTTGTAATAGCACCATTTGTGAATCAGTATGTTTGCAACTTTAGAGTGGTTTTCTTTTTCAGTTTCACATGGTTTCCAGTGCCCTGAATTTCTTCAGTTTTTTGTCTGCCTTGTAAAATGGGAAGACATTTCCAAAATGAAGAAAAACAGTTTTACTGTAAAAGAAGTTTAGACAAGATTGTTCATATTAAATCTACATAATGTTCCCCATTCTTTTACTTGTGTCCATGTTATCACTTAATGAACAGGAAGCAGAACTACAATGACCACTCGTGTTTTTCCAGTTAAAGAGCAATAAATGAGTAACACGAAGAATCAATACACATAATTACAGTATTCTGGAGTTTGCGTGCTGTTGGATTTATTTTTGTTTTTATTTTTAACTGAATCATCCTGTTTATTCATTATTTCTAGGGATAAAACAATAATTAAAAACAAAAAGAAGAGATGGGAAATCCAGAAACCATTGGGAGTGCATATGTTGCAGTGATTCGTCCAAAAAATACTGCAAGCCTGAATTCTCGGGAATATCGAGCTAAATCCTATGAAGTAAAATTATTTAATATTTTTCTTCAGTAGTGTTTTTAAAATAACATGTAATAATAAGTGTACACTAATACAGCTTAAAAGATAATCTGACAATAAAATAGCTTAAATTATATACATGTATGTCTTATATCTGCTATGTGTTGCCCTACTATTAGAATATTTGAATGCTTTACAGTTTGTACTTCTGTTGCTTTATTTCATTTCAGGGCCTTTTGCTCTGTGAGCTGCTCAGTGCGGGGGTGCAGCCTTGTCTTTTTGTCTTTAGCCTTAGTGTTAAGGAGGTTATTCTGACTTTGCCATCCTGCTCCACCAGATTCGGTACTTCTTGAGTTATGTTACTGCCTTTACAGTGGCATGATAAATACATGCACAGGTACAGAGTTGTTCTATACTTGTCTAAGTTGTCCTTTTGTTTTACTATTGTTTGAAAGATTTTGTTGCTCGAGGTTCCCATTGAAGGTCAAAAGAAAAAAAGAAAGAAAGTTTTATTGGAAACTAAGCTGCAGGGCGGCACTGAAATAACCCAGAGCATCTTGGATTATGTGCTAGAAGCCACCAAACCAATTTCACCGGCCAATCAGGGTATTAAAGGTAAAAATATTTTAATCTGATTTGCTCTTGATAGCCCTGTAAAATAGTTTAAAATTTAAGCAGGGCGTGGGGAGTTACTTGAAGAGCGTGACATTAGTATGATAGAAAGGTTTGCTTTGAGTTCATAAAAAAACAACAAAAAACTGAGCCACACAGCTAAAACTTTTAATTTGCCAGTTTCTCTTTACCATCCATTTCTGTTAAATGCTTACTAAAAGATCCTGAAGTGAATCTTTTCCTTGTCATACTGCTTTTTCATCTCGAATTGAGAATTAAACTTTTGGCAAACCAAATTGAAATTGCTTTTCTAACCCTTAATTTGAGTTAGAACTCCAAATAGTGAATTGGTCGCTTGTAAAGTCTGTTCAATGCCAGCACTGTTAAAAGTATCTACCTGAATGTACATGTGGCATAACTGCATTGGTTACATATATAATTGGATGAGTGTGTTGGTGTTTTGGTTTTTTTCCATTACTGTGATGTAGCTGGTCCAGCAAGTGACCTTGCATTTGTGCTGACAAAAATTGGTTTAGTCAGCTTATGTCACTTCCAAATTGCTATAAACTGTACTGACTAAAGCACTTTTTTTGTTGCGTATCTCCTCTCCTCCCTCTTTTGTAAGCAAGGTTACACTGGGAAGGTTGTCAGGCCAAACAAGACAGTACAGTGCTAACAGTTTGGAAAAGGAATAGGTGGTTGCATGGTAAAATGCTGCAGATGGACTTATCAAAACTTGTGAGGCAGGAAACATAACTTAATAGTGTTAAAACACACTTCCTAACAAAAGCAAAACTGTTTCATACCACAGTTCTGAATTGACTCACACAGGGGATGCAGGCATTAATATGCACGGTTTAGTGTAGCCTCTGCTGAAATATGCAGCTGTGGTAAGAAAAGCAAACAAAATGCTGGATTCTGTAAGGGTGGAAGGAAGGATGACATGGAAAGTACTGTCCTACCACTACATGAATCACCCTAACATGAAATACGGAATGCAGCTGCTCTATCCCATTTCAGAAGGAATCTTCTTTAACTTAAAGATTGGTAGTTTTGAGAGGCGAGAGCAACCTGAATGATCAGGAGGAGGGAAAAGCTATTATGAAAAAGGTGTACAGTGCTGTCATTTATCAGGCTAATGACGTTCTTTATTTTGTGTATTTATTTAGATGTTCTTGGCTTAACTTAGATTTTAGCTAGTATATATGCCCTTTTTCTTCCTAGAAATGATGAAGGATTGGTCTGCTAGGCATCCAGTTAGCCATCTCTAGACTGTTTTTATGTATTTATTTGTGTTGGTTAATGTTTTCATTTTAATGTAACATGCTAGGGAAGCGTGTAGTGTTAATGAAGACATTCCCTCTTGATGGAGAGAGAGCAGGCCAGGAGGCATCACTTTACATCGTTCCAACTGTTGTGAAAGGTAACACTAAGCATCATTTAAGTTGCATCCATTTTAACAGAAGTTCAGTTGAAGATTTCAGGATTTTTGTGAATATTCTATATGTCTTTTTTATTGAAACATTGCAAAATTAGAGTTAGGTAGAAACCTATATACTTTAAAACTTGAAAATGTTACTTAAAGTCCTGGGAGATTGTATTGCATTTGTTTCCACAACCATAGCACGCTTCTGATTTAAGCTGTGTGTTCGCTGAATGCATATATTTTGAAATATAATCAACTCCTATAAAATGTACTGAATGTAATTCTACTTCAGACATCCAGACTATTCAGTTCAGCATTGTTTACTCAGAGAAGAATGCTCAGCAAATTCTGTAAACAGTTTTGTTTGAATAAGGAATGATGAATGACATTTTAAGAAGCAAAGTGTTCTGCTTGTCAGGAAAGTATTTAAAAACAAGCCTGTAACAAATGCCTCTGTGCTTTTGGTGAAACTTCTTTTTGCCTTTGTGGTAAGACTCTGAGGATAAAAACTATCAAATAAATAAATACCATTGTAGAGTTACCAATAGCAATAACCTCTTTAGTTCTGAAGTCCTATTCTTTTTTTCCTGGTGACAGCACACATTTAATATTAATTCCTCAGGTGAAGCTGATCACAGTGATGAAATAGTAACTGAACACTTAAAGGTTTCTAAGGTTGCTCTGTTGAGATATGAATAGTTATGTAAAGACTATAATGTAATTTCTATCAATTATTGTTTGGAAAAATATTGAACTGCTGTCAGCAGGTTGGGAACATGCAACTACAAAAGACACAGGAGGGAAAATAATCTTATTTTATTTGATATGTCTTCAAAGTGTTTTTCTTTTTTAGATAATACAAAATACACATACAGTCCAGGCTGCCCTGTGTTCTACTGTTTACAAGACATCATGAGAGTCTGCAGTGAATCCAGCACCCATTTTGCAACTCTGACTGCAAGAATGTTAATTGCCTTGGATAAGTAAGAAATACCATGAATGCAAATATAATGACATAGAAGATAAACAAGAAAATTTGAAGATATAGCAAATAATTTGTACATTGTTCTTATGATTAAGAAGAAAATGATGTTATGTTACTTCAGGATCATGAGAAGCACAACCACAGATTTCTAAATCTTAAAAAAAAATGTTTTTATGAACTGAGAAATAGTGTTCTTAATTAAGTGATTCTTGATTGCAGTTAATGTTTTATAAAGTCACATAATAATATCATATCCTCTATAAATCACATAAACGTTATCAATAAGAGTATTTGCAACAGTGTAGAAGTATCTTGTTAATTTTATACCATTTAGATTTGCCTTTGCGAACACTAGAATGCATCTCTCCCAGCCATACAGGTTTATTTGCAATAGGGATTTTACTTTAAGAAAGGCAATTAGTCGTGTAGCCAGATTTAGAGCAGTTTGGAAATGTAACATATCACATTCCTTTTTTAATGTAGCCTTTACAAAGAAATACCAGACATAATTATGTATGAATTTCTTTGCAAGAGTATCTGTTGAAGTGAATGAGGCCTTCCAGGAGTAGGAAAACACCATGTTTATGAGCACATTTTTCTGCCACACATAAATAAAGTTAGCAAAAATACTAAGTTACAGACAACTGCCTAAAAAAGTTCTGTGTGTAGGACTTCTGCATTTTCATCTACATACTATGCAAGATTTTATATTTCTTTGCTATGTGGTGAATTGCCTTCACGTTCTCAGCTCTGTTTAACGTGTCACCAGCCTTACAGATGTGAGCGAAACCTTGGAAGTACAATAGAAAGGAGTTTATATTGATTATTCTCTAAGTAGGTAGTCTGAAACAATACTTGTGAAAGATTTCATATTTAATTAAACTACTGACTCTTTAGAGAAATTACCTGAAAATACCCCCAGACAGGCAAGAGGGTGTTTAGAGCACAGTGACTGTAGTTTTAATGTCCTTCTTCACAGCAGGGTGATGACTAAGTGAAGGGAGCACAGCTTGTGCAACATACGATAGATTCAATATGGGACTTAATCCAGGCCTAAGCATATGCTCTACACTGGAAGCCACATTCTTAGATGTGATTCTGGGACAGGCAGGCTCCAAACAATCTATCAGTGAATTTTTCTTTCCAAAGCATGTGTGTGTTTTTTTCTACCTTTCCAAGATAAAGCACTAAACAGAATTAATTGTATTCTAACAAAGTGAGTGTTTATTTCAAGCTTTTGAGAGGGCCTAAAACCCTCCTCTGTTGTCAGTAGTAGTCCACTTAAAACAGAACGATCTTCAGCGCAGTTATGTGAAAAGACAGTTGGTAGCCTATGTGAAAGAGAACTGGCCTTTTGGAAGCTGTTGAGGGACCTTCTGCTTCCTCCCAGAGTCAGAAGTCTTACTTAGTCTGTACAGATACTGCAACTTGAGGTCACACTTAAAATGCTTTGGGTTGTAAATTTGTGTCTTGAGAGTAGTAATACTGATAAACTGAAAGTAAATGAAGTGAAACAGCAACATGTTGGTGTGGTCAGGTGTTTTGGCTGTAACTGTTGTTGCTTCTGTCATATATTTTAATTTCCTTTTCTTTGTGACTTTGCATCTGCAGGAAATGTTTGAGCAAACACACTGGCTAAAAATATATCCTGTATGGGGCTTAATGTAGTGTTATAGAATTACCTATGCACGTTATAATTATTTTTTTTTAAATTAAAATGTGTAGTTACCATACACACAACTGTTAATCAAACAAAGTTGTGGACAAGCATGATCAGAATAGCCCTTTGCTACCAGGAAATGAGTTAACTTGCCAATTTTCTTCTGCAGGTGGTTGGATGAACGGCATACCCAGTCTCATTCCATCCCAGCTTTATTCAGACCATCTCCTCTTGAGAGAATTAAAACAAACGTAATAAACCCTGCTTATGCTATAGAACCTGGTCAAACAGAGAGCTCATTACACATGGGTTATACTGCTCTGGAAATAAAGAGTAAAATGCTGGCATTAGAGAAAGCAGATATGTGTATCTATAATCCTTTATTTGGATCTGACCTTCAGTATACCAACAGGGTAAGAATTATATATTTTTTTTTGTGTTTGTGGATCATACATGCATTTTTTGTTTCATATTTTATTTATTTTTTCTGTGCATGCTTTATGTTTTAATATTATCAGATTTCTTTATTGCATACTTACTGCCAAACAGATTTTCAAATCCTTACACTTCAACGTTAATCTCTTCAGTTACAAAATATTACAATGATTACTTTGGCACCAGGATAATACTTGGGCTGCATGGGGGGTTGTTTGGCCAAATCTCAGTAAGATTTTTTTTTTCAGTTTTATTTAAATTATGTTTCCACAGGTTGACAAAGTGGTAATAAATCCCTACTTTGGCCTTGGAGCCCCAGACTATTCAAAAATTCAGATTCCTAAAAGAGAAAAGTGGCAACGTAGCATGAGCAGTGTCACAGAGGACAAGTATTACATTACATTTCTTTTTCATTAACATATACTTTAGTTTTGTTGTATTACAGTAGTACTTAGCAGACTTGGTCAGCATGAGACTCTCTTTACTCTAGGGCTTTCCTGTACAACTGCATATTTAAAAAAAGAATCTATTTGAAGTTTCTAAGTACACAAATTAAAGGACAGATCAAGAAAGATTTAAATTACAAACGTTAGGGAAGCATTTCTTAGCATAATGAGTAAAGCTGTGGCTTGAGTACTGCATGACTAAAATGCTGGTTGTACAAATACTGAGACATTTTGGCTGTATGAGCTTCATCTTTATTATTCATATAGATCTCAAGTTAGTCCTGAGTTAGTCATTTTAAAAAACTGATGTTCTCAACTGTCTAAATGTTTCTGAACTGTGTTTCCCTCCTGCTTTCCCTTTTAATTCATAGAGAACACCAGTGGGTAGACGATTTCCCTCTTCACCGCAGTGCTTGCGAAGGCGACTCTGATTTGCTAAGCCACCTTCTGGATAAAAAGTTTTCTGTTAATCAGTTAGACAGTGACCACTGGGCACCAATCCATTACGCATGCTGGTGAGTCAACTGAATATAGTTTTCCCAATCAAATGCTTTCTTGCTGTCATGACTCTTTTGTGCTATTTTATGTAATTCATCATACAGACTCAAAAATGAGCAACAAAATCTAGATTTTTCTATACTTTGTCTCTTAATATGTATTAGTATTAACCTTCTGAAGAGAAATACTGCTTGAGGTTTTGAGATAATTGCTATCTGAGTGGTTTCAGAGAAGACCAGGTATGGTTGCCGTATCATCAGACATTTATTTATTGCCTCTTATATCTGTCCCTACAACTGTCCTGAAGTACCTGTTTTACTTGCTGTTGGAGACTCTGGGTCTAGTTTACTGTAGTAACTTTTGCAGTCTTTGTTGGTTAGAGGCTGTGAACAGCTCTGTAACACAGCAAATAGCTGAGCTCAGTGTTGGTGATAGTCATGCTTTGAGCACGATGCTGAACTACATGATCTCCAGAAGCCAATCTGCTTGATTGTATGATGCTGTGATGATTTAAATCTGTAATTTCTTCACAGCTTTTGTCAGACATTGCAAAAAAAATTCTGTTTCATCTTTAAGCAGAAGCTAGTCATCTGTATCTATAGCAGTGTCTGATGACCTGAACATAAAGATCAAGCTTGGCTGTTTAAAAAACAAAACAAAACAACACCACAACAAATAAAAATGACTTACTTGATTTTTAGTGTTTCTCAGAAAGTTTACATACACAGGTCACGCCAGGTTTCCCAATTACCAGCGTGAGTCTTAGGAGCCACCTGCATGACATTCAGAAGCTTTATGCAAATTCTTACGCTGACTTCTTTGCAGGCAAGGCTGAGCTTGTTTTGCCATGACTGAATTTCTACAGCTACCCAAACAGTGTAAAGCAGGGTTGGGTATGTCTACAATAAATCTAGTAAATGATTGATAGACAGTACCAAATGCATGTAGAAATTATACAAACTTTGATGTTCACCATCTTTGGAAAGCTAAAAACTCTAGAGCAAGGCACTGTACTTTTTTTTATTTAGAAGTATCTGGAGAAGATATTAGTTTATATTTGCTGTGTCTGTTACATTTTTAATCTTTCTGCAGGTATGGAAAAGTTGAAGCTACTCGGATGCTACTGGAGAAAGGAAAGTGCAATCCAAATCTTTTGAATGGCCAGCTTAGCTCTCCTCTACATTTTGCAGCTGGGGGTGGGCATGCTGAAATAGTACAAATTCTCCTGAATCATCCAGAAATTGACAGAGTAAGTCTGTTTGTGTTCAGAAACAGCGATTTAGCATCTGTTTCTAGCTTGTGCATGTGAAATACTTTGTGTCCATACTAAAACGTTTAAACACAATGATCTCATTGAATGACTGCCAAAAAATGGTTAAATATTTTTTGTTACCTCTGCTTTTTTTCATTGTTTATCAGTTATCTCGAACACGTGTAAATGTTTGCCTAACTCCAGTCAAAGCAATGCATTATCAGTGTTTCTCTTTGTTTGTAGCACATTACTGATCAACAGGGAAGGTCTCCACTGAATGTCTGTGAAGAGAACAAACAAAATGAGTGGGAAGAAACTGCAAAACTGCTGAAAGATGCCATAAATAAACCTGTACGTATCTGTTTTTTAAGGAGCTTGAAGTTTATATTTGATTTATATAGAGAGCTGAAGAACTAGGCTAGGCTCATTTAAGACCTTTTAGTGGAAATGTGCAGTATACTTAAATGGTTAATGTGAATATTGACAAACAAGCATTTTGTCTCTTTAGATGATCCTGTCTATATTTATTAGGATTTGTTATTTGATTTATTTGTAGGAGTGTCACATCAGCTGTTGATCTTCTATTGTCAGCTACTTTTGATTATATAACCATTATTTTTCTTTACGCCTTATCTATTTATGGGCTAATAAGCAGGAACATTCAGCTCATTAAATTTAGACTTCTACAAATTGGCTTTTTATCATTTAGTCAGTGTAGGCTTTCTTAGCAGTCAGTGGCGTTCTAACTAGGTTGGAAACAAAATTAAAGTGTGACTCCTCCTCCTAAAGTAGATTGAAAATAGGCCAAATGGTTTAATACCATTTGTTTTTTCCTTTGTGGGTAGGTGGCAGTAAAATAATAAATAATAATATAAAATGAAAAATAATAATAAAAAAGTAAACTTTTTTATTCAGGATGCTGGAACATTTAGCATAGTAGAGAGAGGTACACAAGGTATTTCATTAATTTATATGTGTGCATGTGTATGCTTTAAGCACCTGGTTTAAGTCAGTCTTTCAGGAGGCATTCTCTGGGCACGTGTGGAAGCCATTGAACACTGTGGGAATTCTGTCAAGAAAAATAATTAGTTTTCTGTAATGTTAAAGAAGGGCTAAAGGATCTTAGTGAGATTGTTATTACTTCTTTGGGAGAGTGGTCAGGCACTGGAATGGGCTGCCCAGGGAGGTGGTGGAGTCACCAACCCTGGAGGTGTTCAAGGAACGTTTGGGTGTTTTGTTGAGGGACATGGTTTAGTGAGAACTATTGGTGACTGGTGGAAATACAAAGTTGTGCAGTGTTATTTTTCTCAATAGTGTGGATTCTAATGAATTGTTGTGAAATTGCTTAAATATTTCACAAATACCAACAGAAGGAGCTTTAACAAATCAATATTAATGACAATAAATTGAATTTTTATGTAGTACGAAAAGGCACGAATTTATCGTATGGATGGGTCATACCGCTCTGTGGAGTTGAAACATGGAAACAATACCACTGTACAGCAAATAATGGAAGGGATGCGTTTGTCTCAAGAAACCCAGCAATACTTTACTATCTGGATCTGTTCTGAGAACCTCAGTAAGTTACAAGGAATATAGTTGGAATAAACTTGATGTTTTATTGCACTTTTAAAATTTATATTTTAAAAACATGTTTTTTTCTTAGGAAAATTGGAAATGTGCTTTCTGATATTAGTGAAAAGATGTTCCATATAATAGCTCCTTTGAAGTTTTACATATAATTTAAAAGCCAGAGCAGTGAAAATAGGATAAATACAAAGTTCTGGTTCCTCACTGCTAGAAAATGGGCAAGCACTAATCTCGGAGACAGGCTGGATAAGTGAATGAGCACTACTGAAGATACAGACTGCAGTATATGATAGTTGGAAGCTCTGTATTGATTTCTCATCTCTCATATGGTCAGGTGAACTGTAAGTTTGAATTATTGTAGCCTGTTAAGAATCAAGACATTTTACAAGTAGAAACAAATGTCTGTTCTGAGTAGTTTATCTCTCAAAAAATGGAAAGTACATTTGAAAGATAAACTGCATCTATATTTTTCCATCAAAAATCTGACTTTTGGACATGGCATTTCTCTCATAATAGTTGAGAATGAGTCTGTAATGTTTTTGCTATTGTGATTTTATTGAACGTGGCTGCTCGCTTTCTGGAGGTCCTTAACTTGTGGTTTTGTGGTCCATCTTGGTATTCCATTGCATGTTTAAATACAAATTCACTCTTGGAAAGCTGAAAATAATGAAGGTTCATCATTAGTGCATTTATTAAATATATGTCAATAGTTTTGTCAATAAATCCATATAATGAAAACCTTTTATATAAAGCAGTTTAGAAAACATGGAAAAAATGGTTTTTTAAATGAATCCTCAGTTTCTGATATTCTTGCTCTGGTACAGCATCGAATCACCCATATAGGTATATGCTGAGTTATTACTGCTTATATATAAACAAAACTCTGATATTTCCTAGGCCTCCAATTAAAGCCATTCCACAAGCCTTTGCAGCATATTCGAGACTGGCCTGAAATTTTCACTGAACTGACAAACCTGGATCCTCAGAGGGAAACATCCCAGCTTTTCCTGAGAAGAGATGTGAGACTTCCACTAGAAATAGAAAAAAAGGTCTGCACTTAGAAGTGATAGCATGAAATCATGGTCAGAATCAGAACACATTGAACACCACCACTCAGTGTGTTTAATGGCTGAATTTATGTACTTAACTAGACCAGATCTCTCATCTCCTTGCCTTTTCTGTGAGAGTTTGAGTCATCATTTTCTGTCCTATTCCTGCTCTACGCTTATTCAGAATCTAATTTCTCACTTTCTCAATTGTGGCCTAGTCTCTGTGTTTGTCATTCACGTAGTAATAATGTACCTTATTTTCTTTCTTTTCCTCATTCTGTGATATTTCCAATATTTAATTAATTAAATGAGAATATTCAAACATACTCAAAATGGATTTGTGGGTGAAAAAACACAGCAAAATTTCTGTGAACTTTCGATTGGGCATTGTATGTTAGTCACCTTTACCTTTTAAATGCATTAGATCACTGAAGTCTTGAATTAAGTCAGTCACAATAATTGTTTCATTTTTTTCTGTTACAAAGCATTACTAAAATGTATGCAAAGCAGCATCACACATTTTTTCTTCTACCTCTGAATCAGAGAGGAAATGTATTAATTTTTTTTCTAAGTTCATTTTCTTTTTGAAGAAAAATTAATGCTATTTAAATCTTTTAAACAGATTGAGGATCCGTTGGCTATTCTTATTCTTTTTGATGAAGCCAGATATAATTTACTGAAAGGTTTCTATACATCGCCTGATGCCAAGCTGATCACCCTGGCAAGTCTCCTTCTACAAATAGTTTATGGAAATTATGAGAGCAAAAAACATAAACAGGGCTTTCTGAAGTAAGTATGTCTTTTTGTTTTTAAATGAAATATTCTTAGATAGTTCCACTTAACTGTGGAAATATCAAATTTTAGATATGGCATTTTTTTTTATTAGTCTTCTCCATTAATGAGCTGTAGTTCAGAGCAGCTGCATAATACTGGTAGCATTAACTGAAGTTAAGCATGGTGTCTGAAAAACATGCTGATTTTAATTATTGCAGTCCGAGGCTGGGAACAGAGATTCTGTATTCTGTGAGTCTGTGCTGAGATACAGTAATACAAAAATGAGTAACAGTGCTCAGGCAAATGAAGAGTTTTGTCAGGAGTGAGGTTTTGGACTTTGCAGAAGGAACACCTTACAGTGTTCAGTTAGAACAACTTTTAAGAATGATCCTCCTCTTTGAGGGAGGAATGTGTGTAATCCTACACTAAATTTGTCAGAAATATAGCACCAGTAGTGCTCTGCCAGATGGTACTATTCTCTCCCTTTTTCTTCTCTTGACTGCAGAACTGTGGCTGAGCTGTTCTAGGATATGTTTTTATGCTCCCACATACTTTTCTGCACCAATATCAAAACACATCAGGATTTCACTTCTCTGCTGTGTGAATCTTCACTCCAACCCCCCACCATTTCCACCCCAGTTCATTCATCTAACAGCAGATGTGCTGTTCCAGGATGCTACTATAGTTCTTAATCTCCTTTCATTCACAGCTTCAGCTGAGCTCTGCTGGCTTGCTTTTCTTGGTTGCATACTCCACCATCTGTACATCATCTGCATTTTCTGCTGCAGTTACACCGATTTTAAGTGTGAGCTGCATCTGAAAGACCTGGCTGTACTATTGTTCTTGTTCATTGCTTTCTCAGCCCACTATTAGGTACAGAGACTGTGCCTAAGTGTACCTAGCTTACAGGATAAGCTAAATGAGTAAGCTCACTGACCAGAAAACTTTTGGGTAGGCTGTTCAGTAGTTTCAGCTGCCTACCCATCTTGTCCTGCAGTTACACAGTTGGTAGACTGAGTGTAAGGAAAACTGAGTTTGAGTGGGACTGCCCACACCTGTAGGAACCTGCAGTTAAATGCAATTGAGTTTAATATCAAACTACCTTTCCTCAGCATCTCAGCGCTGTGACTCTAGGTTGATCCTGCTCAGTGGAAGTGTGTGGCCATATGAACAAGACTACTTGAAAAGATAGTTTGGACCAGATAGAAGAGCCTTGTGATCACTGGGATGTGTTTGCTATCTGTGTTCAAATGAAGCTGTTGAAAAATACATTGGTCTGGTCTTCAAACTGATGAACTTCTTTGTAATTGACATAAATGTTTATCAGAAGATTTGCCATTTAGAAAACATAACCAGGCTGTTGTTTGAATGGTAGTATCCTTGACCTTAAGGATCTGGATGCATTATTCCTTGCAAGTTTGCTGTTTGATAATGCAGTTACTGACAAATTTAGTTTAAAAGGGTGAAACCTATATTCATTGTGTGAATTAGTAAATTCTGCCTTTAGTGTCTGTTGCCTCCATTTAAAAAGGCTCTTCATACAAATAGCTTCACTTTCATGTTATGTGGTACCTTCTTTTCACATGGAGATGAATGGGCCTAGTCACAGGTGGTACTGAGTAGAGCAGTCAAGGGAAGAGTACCTATAAGCTGTCATCTTTTGATATTCTGGTTTAAGTGACTGTCCCTATTTAATTTTGGTTTCCAAACTAGTCTTTAATCAAGTAAAGGTCACACATTCTGCTGCTGGCATTTTCTCTCCCTGCTGTGTCCATGATGCATGACACAAAAGTGGTTAATACAGAATCAACTGGATTGCCATTAATTTAAAACTCCACTAGATTTTAGGAAGCCTTAGTTTCAATTTCAGGAAGGCTTCTCAGTTGATGAGGCAGCGTGTGATAGGAGCTGGCTGTCTAGCTCTGTGTGTGTGGCTTGAAGATAAAAACTGGCAGACACTGCTCTGAGTTCTTATGTCTTTTTAATGAAGGATTTTTTGTTTTCTGCTTTGTTTTTTCCTGTAGTGAAGAAAATCTCAAATCCATAGTACCGATCACTAAACTAAAAAGTAAAGCTCCTCATTGGACAAACAGAATACTTCATGAATACAAGGTAGGACAAACAGAAAAACCGTAGGAAATCCTGTCTTAAACATATTTTTGACTGTTTGATTGTCAGCTAATGAACAAAAATGTTGGTGTATATATAATCTGGAAATGTGTATGTTATGAACTTTTTGAATGGGTTGTTATTGGAATGCTCTTATGTACATTTACAGCTTGTATGTTTCTTAGAAATAAATACCATTATTTTCAGGCTTTGCCCCTCATTGTTTGAATCAAAGTTACTCAGTAATTAACTTTTCCCTGGTGTTTACACCTCTTCTGTCAGAAACCAGCACATCAGTCCTGTTCTTAATAATGCAGATGAAGAAGGGGAAGATAATGTTCTTTCTAAGACCGTGGTATAGCAGAGGACACAGCAGAGTATTCTTTACTCTTTCTTTTATCAGATAGGAGTGAGCGCTGCATTCTAGGCTTCTGCTCTTAAGCTGTTATTTTTAGGTACAGGAGAAGGAGAAAGGAGTTGCAGTCTTCGCTCCGAATATACATTTTATATTTAAAAAATGGCTGCAGCATTCAGTTAAGTTGTAATGCAGGGTGTGGAACCAAAGAGGTTGGTCCCACCCACAATTACACTCCCCCTAATTGCTAAAGACTTATGTTCTCTTTTATGCCTTCTAATCTCGTGTGTGCTAAATTTTTGTCCCTTAGTTTCAGAATTCAGAAATTCAGATTTCTGAGGCTCATACAGGGACCTACATTCTCAGTCTGTTTTGGCATCTGAGACTTTCTGTGGCTCTAGGCATTAATTTACATGTAGGGGAATGATTATTGGGCAAGCACTTGGGGAATACCAGTTTAGTGGGAATTCCACTGAACTGTGTTATTTTCTTCAAATAAATGCAGTTATTTTGAAAGACTTATTGATTGCCATCGTTCTTTTCTTTCTAGAACCTCAGCACCAGTGAAGGTGTAAGTAAAGAGATGCATCACCTTCAGCGCATGTTTCTGCAGAATTGCTGGGAAATTCCAACTTACGGAGCAGCTTTTTTCACAGGACAGATATTCACCAAAGCAAGTTCAAGTAGCCATAAAGTCATCAAAGTCTACGTAGGAGTAAATGTGAAAGGGCTGCATCTCCTGAACATGGAAACAAAGGTCAGCTTAAGTGAACTGCCAATGAAACCTGCTAAATTTAATGCTGTTGGCTTAAATTCTTTGTGTCAGCAGACATCTCACATCTAAATTGAAGATTTCCGAGATTCTGAAGTCTTCAAAAAGCACTGCTGATAGAAAGCCTTGTATTTTTCAACTTGACTACTTTATAAGTTACTGCTTGATTATGGAACATACTGTTCCACTTAGGTGGAATCCTGTCTTAAGCAAAATAAGACAAGTTCCACCTGTAAGTAGGGACAGTGTTTTCTGAATGACGGTTTACTACATTTCATTGCAGGCTTTACTTCTCAGCTTAAAGTATGGCTGCTTTATGTGGCAGTTGGGAGATGGAGACACATGCTTTCAAATACACAGTCTGGAAAACAAAATGAGTTTCATCGTGCATACCAAACAGGTAAGCACTGACATTTTTCATCCTGGACCAGATACATCATGTTCCTTCTCTCTTGTGGTTGACCCTCGTGCTGTATAAAAGAAAATCCACCCAAACTCTGCCCTGAAGCGTTTTTCAGATGAGAACTCTTCTCAGTATTTCAGGGTGTTTGCTTGTTCTTACAGCATGTGAAGCCTTTAGTATTCTAAATACATAAGAATAAACTTGCAGTCATTAGTGAAAACTGCTTGTTGCATGTGCCCAATCCCATAGACCCTAAGGATAATTCCAGATACGACATGAATCAGAGTTAGAGCTGGTAATGTTTCTGTCAAAACTAGTGGAGTTTGGATTGCTGAATATCATCATAGACCATATGTCATGTTTGAAGGTGTTGTGACGAAACTGCAGCTTTGACTATGTTGTATAGTTTGACAGTAGTTACCTTTTGATTTTTACATCGTAAGAATTTGGATAGGGAGAGGAAGAAGTGATTTAATGTTTGGAAAAACATTTAATGATTTATAAGAAAAAAACCCAGCTGTTACGTTTCACTGTTATTTCTAAAATGATGCAACTTCTGACTTATTTTTGTATACTTGCATGTACCGTATACTTAAATGGATTGTGCAACTGTTGTGAAATGCTGATTTGAATTTAATTGCGTACCCTTATATAGGCAGGACTCATCGTAAAACTTCTGATGAAATTAAATGGCCAATTAATGCCTACTGAAAGAAACGAATGACGGACAGATGAAGAAACGGCATCTTATGGCTAAGCAAAAAATTCTCACCTAACAGAAGGCTTCCATGTACGTGAATTTTACACAAGAGAAAAGTCCATTTGTACAGTTTTTTAACTTTGTACAGAAGCTGCATGATTTATTTTTGTAAAGATCTATACGACATATCTGTTATTTTTATAAATATTTTCATTTCGTATATAAGCTACTGTAGAGCTTGAGCTGCCAGTGAAAGCTAGCGGCATTTAAATGCTTTACCAAATTGAACAAGAGTGAATCAAGAGCCATTCTTGACTGTTGGAAGAGAATCAATCTGGAAACTTCATTCCCAAAGGATGATGGGGCTGACGGTGCCATTAAGCACATCTCAGTTAACACCTTCACCTTGCATGTCTTTCTGCGGAGCATCAAGGAGGTTGTATATGTTACAGTATTTTTTAGACAAACTTCATTTTTAAAATGCTCTTGGTAAGTATGACTGGGAGACCAGGCAGTCTTTTGAGCAACTGCTTTTGATAAACTCTTACTTGGTTTCTGACAAACGTTGTAGCTGGCTTTATTTTTACTCTGATTTCTCATACTTTGTATTCACATTTATTGTAAAATACTGCATGAAGTTGTCAAAAGGGAACTACTTTAAATCTTCAAAAGCCATATTTGATGTTTAGCGTGCTTGTAAGAAAACTGGACTTTTACTTTTGCCGTGCAATATAAAACATTTGTATATGGAGAAGGAGGTTAACAAACAAGCCTCACACAGAGGTCTTCAGATCGTTTAATAAATCTTACCCTGGATTGCAACACATCTTCAGTAACAAGAAAGAACTCGTACAGGGGGTACTAAGTTACTTGTGTTCAACTAGCTTTCCTTCTCATTGCTTATTTCCGTTTCTTGAGAATGCAGGACTTAATGCTACAATTACTGTTTAACCTGCAAGTTTATAAGCATTCTTCCTGCTCTTTACAAAGTCACAGCTGGGTCTTAACAAATCAGGTCTCAAGCGTAAGATGGGGGACCCTATGGATTCTGAAATATCTTTGTACTTCACAAAGTATTCATAATACACCTCTACAAATGCTGGTTGTGTTTCAGGGTTTTAAGTGCACTTGACTATTCCTTCCATGTAAGCTGCATGCTAAAACAGTGTGCAATATTTTGTAAAGAGAAACAAAACCCCAACTGTGCTGTTTTGTAGTACCTTTAATAGTACCTCACTACTAGAACCTACACTTTAAGAAATTAAAGTTTTAAAAAAGTTAAAAAAATGAACAGAAGATATTTTGAAGTCTTCTTAGCAGCTTTACTACTTAATAGGCATAAATAGCAGTGAATCTTCATGGATTGTTATCTTCTATTTCTGGTAAATAATGCAACAGTCAGGTTCCTTTGTAGCATCCTTGCTATTGTGGCACTGGTATCAGAAGTACTCTTCTCTACACAGCACTTTGTTACAGAACTAGAGGGAAAATGTTGATGCGTGTCACAGTTGCATATCTAACAATAGTATTAATATGCCTTATTGCTGTACAGTTCTTTCTGCTGAGATTCTTATTTATTACTACATAATAAATTGTTTACAAGTTACCTTTGTTGTTTGTATTAACTGCAGCCAGCATCAAAGTACTGTGCAACGTCTTATCAAGCAGGTGGTATTGCCACAGCCTTGTTGAACAGGCTGATCCCTGCAGGTTTTGGAAGATGATGGTGAGATAGGATCATGGGAAGGCTTCCACAGTGATTAGAAGTTCGGGTGCACACTGCTGTGCACCTGGGAAATGGGTTGAGTAATCCCTGCAAGTGCTGTAGGGTGATCACGAGATAGGATCACAGGGAGGGTTCCAGGTGATTGCAGATTAAGGTACACAGAGGACCTCACTGTGTGCTTTGGGAACAGCTCGGGAATGGATTGGAAAAATGGGAACTCTTTGATTCCGAGCAGGCTGCTGGCAGACGGGGACTGGAGGTGCCACCGTGGTGTTGGAACGAGGAGGGTGAGTGTCATCCTTCTGTTGGGGGGTGGGGAAATGTGATGGGAGCAGAGAGCGAGGCAACAATGTAGGGCACTACCAGCTTTCTTTATACTGACAGTAGAACTGAAAAAACTGCAAGAAGGGTAGGTCTGAAAATCCTGCTTTTGTAAGCAGGAGATAAAACGATCCAAGCTGATCACCGTAAGCATGTTTTAGATTAACAGTCGAACTTTATAGGTGACAAAGCGAGGACTTCTGTTGCGTTCCAGCTGGGCAGCTGAAAATGCACATTGTGAAAAGCAGGTTTTATCTCTGGAGCAGTTACTCGTCAGGGTGTGCTGCAGGCAGGGCGGGCCGCCTGACCCCGCTAGCCGTGCGTTGGGCAGCAGTGCTGTGAAACTTATAAAGAACAGCCCAAATCCGTGCCCGGCCTTCAGCGGAGGGGCTGCGGTACGGCTGTAGCTCCGTACCCTGACAGCAGTCAATAAAGCACCCCGCTTAGCACGGCGGCGGCCGCCAGCCCCGCTCGCAGCCCGAGCCGCCCTCTTGTGGTGCAGCGTGAGCAACCGCTCCTCGGCGCCGAACGGGAGGCGCCGCGCCGTGGGTCGCCGCGGCAACGGGCGGCCGCCCTGAGGGAGCGGGTTCCGCTGGGCCGGGCTGGGCCGGGGCTGGAGGGAGAGGATCGAGGTCAGGGCTGGTCCTGCCCGCGACGCGGGGAAGGCGGCGTTGCTCCTGAGGAGGAGCTGAGGGAGCCCCTCGGCTGGGTATGGGCGGCTGCTGCTGCTTCAGTGACCGCCAAGAGTTCCTATGAAAACACGGCTTCCCCATGTTGGTAGCTTAGCTTGGGTGCGCTCCAAAATTAGGGGGCAAAAAGGTACGTCTGTCTGAAGGACTCATGTATGGAGACTTAGTAAGAAACGGTGTCTCTGGAGAAGGAAGATGATACGCCAGGTGGTCTAAATATAGAAGAAATGGAGAGCTTTCACAGCGATGCTGATGACAGTGCCAGGGAAGAATCATTACGTTCATCAGAGGCTGCTGGAGTAGCTGACCCAGATGTGGAAAGTGGGAGTGAAATTTCACAGCATGATGGCTTGTCACCATCAGCAGCGAATGCTGAAAGTGATGGAAACAGCTCAACCTTGTCGCCTACAGAAGAAAGGAGTTTCACACTTAGACTAAGTGATAAAGGGCTCCGGGACGTGCTTCTGTCTGCTTCTGAAGGCGAAAATATAAAAACCTTGCTCTTACAGAACAACGAAATTAAAACGCTCCGCTTAAATATGTTTAACCTGTCAAATCTGGAGGTCCTGAATCTTGAAAGAAACAGGCTGATGCTGCTGCCACCAGAAATATCACTGCTTCATCAACTAAGAGTGTTGAATGTCAATCACAACCAGTTATCATGCCTCCCTGAGGAATTGCCCAAGCTTGTAAATATTAAGGAGCTCTTTCTCAATCACAACAACATTGATGAATTTCCTTTTGCATTGAAAAGCCTTGAAACATTAGAGCTTGCTGGGAACAAGCTAAAAACTTTGCCAGATGCTGTGGCTGACATGAACAACTTGAAGGTGCTCAACATGGATTTCAATCAGATCTCAATATTTCCAAGGGTTCTCTGCTACCTTCCTAATTTAGAAAATCTCAGTTTATGTGGGAACTTCATTCAGAGTCTACCAAAGGATATTAAAGAGCTCAAGAAACTACAAGAATTTTCAATCAGTCACAATAAGCTCATATTTCTGGCTGTGCAGCTTTTCCAGCTGACAAAACTGAAAGTACTCAGAGCTGATGATAACAAACTGGAGTTTCTTTCAGATAAAGTGGAGAATTTGAGAGAACTTACATTTCTGGACCTTTCAAAGAACGCATTCAAAAGCATTACAGATAATCTCTGCAACTGTGCCATGCTGAAACATCTTATCCTGTGTGATAATCAGTTAACCCAGCTCCCTGCTAATATTGACAGACTTAAACATTTACAGGAGCTTTCCTTGAATGGGAATCAACTAAACTCGCTGGATGAACAAATATCACAGTTAAAAGACCTCTCCAAAATAGAGCTTTCTGGAAATGTATTAATATACATCCCTGTCGAATTAAAAACTTGTATAAGGATAACCAAAGCTGACCTCAGCAATAATAAGCTCTCTCAGTTTCCAAATGTGATGTGTGCACTACCTGATCTTAAATACTTAAATCTCAGTGGCAACTCTATTTCAGAATTAACACCTGGGATTTCTGACATTAAAGATTTGGAGCATCTAGAATTAAACAAGAATAAACTGTCGTCGTTTTCTGCATGCTTGTGCAGCCTCACAAAACTGGTCTACTTGGATGTAAGCGAGAATGAAATCAGTAGCGTGCCAGCAGCGGTATCTGAAATGGAGGCTCTCCAGGTTCTTCTTCTGCACCACAATAAGTTGGACTCATTTCCTGAAGAACTGTGTTCTTTGAAGGCTTTAAAAACACTCGACATTTCAAATAATCACATAAAGACTATTCCTTTAACGATCAGCAGACTGGAAATGATTAAAGACTTAAATGTATCAAACAACCAGTTTGCATCTTTTCCTTCTGAAATATTTCATCTTTCGTCACTGGAGAAATTGGCTGTGTGTCAAATGAATGGGTTGAAGGTAAGAGAACGTTTCCTTTAGCTTAAAAACCTTGTGTTGTGCAGATTGTTATGCTGAAAAATTGTTATAAATTGTTTCCTAATGTTCACAGAATCACAGAATGACCTGGGTTGGAAGGGACCTCAAGGATCATGTAGTTCCAACCCCCCTGCCTGGCAGGGCCACCAAACATACACATTTACTAGATCAGGTTGCCCAGGGCCCCGTCCAACCTGGTCTTGAACACCTCCAAGGACGGGGCATCCACAACCTCCCTGGGCAGCCTGTTCCAGGGCCTAACCACTCTCCTAGTGAAGAACTTCCCCCTAACATCCAACCTAAATCTTCCCTCTTTTAACTTAAAACTATTTCCCCTAGTCCTGCTATTGTCAGCCCTTTTGAAGAGTTTACTCCCCTCCTGGGTGTAAGATCCCTTCAGGTATTGAAAGGCTGCAGTGAGGTCACCCCGCAGCCTTATCTTCTCTAGGCTGAACAAAACATGTTTAAGCTCGTGTGTTCAAGTAGAGCAGAAATATAGTTTGCAAAGGGGAAAATATATGTTTGTATTTACTGATTTTTAATATCAGAGCTGAACAAAATGCTATTAGGATACACGCACATTCCATCCCAGCTGGAAATTTGATAGATAACCTGCCTCCAAGATACCAAGAAAATAACCTCTCTTGAAGTTCCAGCAATGGAGGCCTGGCTTTTTAATTGTCATTCTATCATTAAGCCTAAGGAATTCTGCTGAAAAGTTCTGTGCTTGGCAGCAATGTTTTTATTGGAAAATACTGAGATTCCACTAGAAAAGTACAGAACTTTGATTGTTGGAGTTAAATTAAGGAATGTGATTTTGCCTGTGGGAAAGTTACATTTGAACATTTTTATGGAAGAGAAATAGTTGTGTGTAAATAAATGAATTGTGTTCTTATTTTTATCAGTTGACTGAGATCCCAGAGGAGCTTTCCAAACTGGTTTCCCTGAGGGAGCTTGACATCTCTCATAACGCATTAAAGAAGATGCCAGATTGCATAGGGGAACTGAAGGATTTGGTCCATTTAATTGCAAATAACAATGAGATCAGCCAGCTCCCCACGTCTATTACATCACTAAGTAATCTGCAGCACCTTGACCTTAGTGGTAAGTATCAAGCATTCAAAATATTTACAAAAATAGTAAAATTTTAGCACTGAACTAAATGTGGTGTTTTTAACGCGGATGTTGTGGGAGGCCCGTCTGAAACCTGTGTAAGTGTTGTGATTTCTGCAAGTGTGTGATCATCAGACAAAGAAAGGTGTAAGATACACAAAGCAGTGACTGCAGAGTTCATTGTGCTGGGTTCAGTCGTGTGCAAGGCTGACATTTTTCTGTTGCAAGGAATGTGTATCTGTGTGTCCAGATGCCCGCTCAATATCACTGATACAGCACAGTCTGTTGTCCTTTTCTGGTGGCTGATTTACCAGGTTGCCAATCTGTTAGAGATGCTGTGACAAGATGGGTGTGAAGCAGGGTTGCACAACCTGTTATCTCAGTTCTATCACTGCTACATGAGCATAGCTACTGTGTTCCACACTGTGCTTAATTCACCCTGAAACTCATGGTTCTCTTGTGCAGAGACAGGAACGGAGTCGTGTTTATCTGGAAAATCACTGTGTTCACCACAAGCTGAGGTATCCCCAGAGGTGACCCCTCCTGCCTTCCTGCTGTGCTTCATAGACAGTTGGGCTTCTTTGCAGATGTATCCAGATATTTTCCTACTGAAATCATTTAAAACCTTCTGGACAAAGGACACTCCTTTTTTTTTTTTTCCAGATGAAATTAATTGTGCTTATGTATTCCAACAGAAAATCGGCTGAGATATCTGCCTGCTGGCCTTTGTTACCTGTACTTGCTGAAAGACATCAACTTTGATGGAAATTCTCTGTTTGAACCACTACAAGATGTATGTAAAGGAAAGCAATTACATCCCATTCTGTGCTATCTGCAAAGTGCTGATGAAAGAGACGGTATGTTCAGAACAAACACCAATATTTTTGTGCGTTAAAGGCAGCCACAGCAGCAGCTGTTGAAACTCCATTGTTTTCAGAAGGGAATGTCATTATTCTATTTCTGCTCCTCACTGACTGTTTCTATCAGCAATATTGAGATGATGGTTAGTGTGCATGCTCTTACCGTATAGGCATAATATAAACAAGATTTATATTTTATTGTTGTGTGTGTCACTGATAAGAGAACTGCTTTAAGAACTAAGATGATATTGTTGCATCAGACATGGAAGCTGACAGCTGAAAACTGACATCGAAGTCTTGAGTTTTGTATTCCAATCACAAAGCCAGACTCAGTTAAATGAAATACACAATCTTAAGTTTACCTCATCTCCACCCATCAGAGGGGTGATTTGTACTGAGAGCAGAATAGCATCTTCCTCCTTTCTTAGCTTCTCTAGCTATTTTTCAGCTCTTGAGAATGCAAAATCTCAATATCTGCCTGTATCCCGGCTTCTCTGTGGCCTGCCCACACATCATTATTAACCATGATCCCCTGAAGGCCTTTCGGATGTTATCCTTGCGCTATACTTGCTTTTGACTAAAACATTACTGCCTTACTCACGCCACAGCCCAGGAGGCGCTGCCTGCTGTTACGCTCCTGGGTCACAGGGAGGCAGTCCTCTGCCCTCACCCATTCCCGTTGCTGATTTTCGCCGTCGAACCTTATTCCAGCTCTCCCTGCTATTATCCCCCACTGGAGGGAGCGGTGCCTGTTCCATGCAGCGTTTCCTGACGCCGCAGTGATTGGGCTGAGCCCAAATTAATCCTTTCACAATTTGACTGTGATCAAAGAGAACAGAGCATTTGAATCACTGCTTCACCTTAAGGAGTATAAACGCAGTAAACTCTTGTCAGTTTTAACACTTGTTTTCAGTCAACGGAAGGGAGAGAAAAAATGGTATTCTTAGCATCCGTGAGCAGTTCAGATACGTGCAGTTGTTCTGACAATCTGCTTCACTCTCATCTGATGGTGGGCAGAGCTGTGAGGCAGTTGATTACTATAAAAAGTGCTGTCAAAAATGTAGCTCCCCAGTTTAATCTTCCTTAACTCATGGTGTATGTTCTGGAAGCACACCCTGCTCTTCCACCTCAAGCAAAAGGAGCTCAGAGCTGTGCTGCTTCAAACTGAAGAGATTAAAAAGCACCCGAGGGCTGTCAGGGAGAAAATGGTGATGGTTGTCTGTCCTCCAGGATGGAGACGTCACCTTGGAAATGGTGTTTGGGAGATAACAAAGTCCTGAAGCAGATAAACATTATTTACGAAACATCTGATAGAAAAGACAGACGTTTCTGTATTATTAATGATATGTCTTATATGGTTACATTCAGAGAGAATATTGCGCAAGATAATGGAAATGATTGCTGGCGATGTTCCTTCTGAAGACTTTGAATTCTTCTGCCAGAAACTACAGCTTGGCCAGGCTGACATTGAGACTCTGCAAAATACCAGGTTAGAGTTTGTATCAGTACCTTTTCACTTTACATTTCCCATTTCCCCTTCCATTAACGATGATATGGAGTTAATACGCAGTATTTTGATTACAGAATTCACAGCATGTTTGTTAAATACACAATATATGCATCTATTCCCCCTGTACTCAGCACTGGTGAGGCCACACCTCGAGTATTGTGTTCAATCTTGGGCCCCTCACTACAAGAAAGACATTGAGGCCCTGGAATGTGTCCAGAGAAGGGCAATGAAACTGGTGAGGGGTCTGGAGCACAAGTCTTATGAGGAGCAGCTGAGAGAGCTGGCATTGTTCAGACTGGAGAAGAGGAGGCTCAGGGGAGACCTCATTGCACTCTACAACGTCCTGAAAGGGGGTTGTGATGAGGAGGGGATTGGCCTCTTCTCCCAGGCAACAAACAGGACCTGAGGAAATGGCCACAAGTTGTACCAGAGGAGATTTAGATTAGACATAAGGAAAAACTTTTTCTCTCAGAGAGAGGTCAGGCACTGGAATGGCTGCACAGGGAGGTGGTGAATAGTAGTCCCTGGCAGTGTTCAAGAGGTGTCTGGATAGGGAGGTAGGTGATCTGGTTTAGTGGCTTGTGTTAGCAATGGTAATGGGAGGATGGTTGGACTGGATGATCTTGTAGGTCCTTTCCAACCTTGTGATTCTATGTAAAACATAGTAACTATCTCCAAATCATTTATTTTCTCAGACGTTTACTTCATAACTTCTTTTCCCAAACAGGGCTCTTAAGTTGGATGAGAAAATGATCAAGGCGCTGGACATCTGGATCAGTAAAAACCAAGCCTTAACATACGACGAAATGATAGAGAAACTGATCAGAATGCTGGTAATGACGGGCAAGCATCACCTCACCAACAAGGCCAAAGCTTTAAAGCTCTGTTCGCAATTGGTGACGTTCTAAACGTGTGATGTACAACCTGTACTTAAGAAAGGAACAAAGGTTTGTCTCATAGTTCCTTTTTTTCCCCATTCACTCTTATCACACTGATCACACCAGCATCACGAGAGCTCAGTGTGTATTTAGAAGCGGTTCATAATCTTAGATTCATCTTGTAAAGATCACTTGCTTAAAAAAGAATCGAAACTGCCCTTCTTTATTTCTAACATGAAGGAATTTATTAGAGAGTGTATGTCAAACTGAAGAGAACTTCAGTAGTGCATCTATCACAAATGATTTAAATCACTGCTGTGATTTCCTTGTTTCAGTGCCTGAACAGTGTTTATGAGCAGACAAGGTGTGTGTGTTTGTGGTTTTGACCTGTTATTGCACTGCCCAGGGAGGTGCTGGAGTCACCGACCGTGGGAGTGTTCAAGAAACGTTTGAATGTTGTGTTGAGGGATATGATTTAGCCGGGAAATATTGGTAATGGTTGGACTAGATGATCTTCTAGGTCTTTTCCAACCTCGATAATTCTGTGATTCTGTTATTCAGCACCAATTTTTGAGTGTTTTCTGAGGGTGTATGGAAATAGAGGGAGCATTGTGTAAGTGTACAGCAGGCACCGAGCTCCAGCGCTGCTACTGTTCTGGCTCACCTGAAAGCAGGAAGAAACGAGCTGCTTCCCAGCTGGTGCAGCGTATGGGAGGGTTGTGTTTGGAAACAGGGGAGCCCAGGATAACACATCTGTATTGTCAAACAGCTGCGTTGTTGCAGATGTGATATCAGTGAGCGTCATGTTGTCTTCACTGTCTGCGCTGCTCCAGCCCGCACGGCCACACAGCAGCCACCACACGACGCACAGTAGCCATCTCACGGCTTACACCGCTCACACCGCTCACACCGCTCACACAGCTCACACCACTCACACACCTTGCACGGCCCGCACCCCGGGCACCCCCCGCCCCCGTCTCCCCCAGCGCCGCCCCCGCTCGGGTCCCTCCCCGCCTCCCGCCCAATGGCGCCCGCCGCAGCCCGGCCGATGCCGTCACCCCGCGCTGCTCCGCCGCCCATTGGCCGCGCTGCCGTCAGTCGTCACATGGGCAGAGATCAGCCCAGCGCCGGGGCCGTGCCGCCCGGCAGCAGGACACGCCTCCTTGACGCGCGGTAGCGGTTCGGGGCTGGCGACGATCGGAGCCGGCTGAGCGCGGCACGATGCTGAGCCTGCTGGAGGTGGGCGGCAGCCTGCTGGAGCGGGCCGCCGTCGGGAACCCGCTGTCCCTGCTGCTGGCCGCGTCCGCCTTCGCGCTCAGCCTCGGCTACCTCTTCCAGCTGGGATACCGCCGACACGTCGGAGCCGACCGCACGGTGGGTGCCGGGGACGGGCTGTGTCGGGGAGGGCTGCGGGCCGGGGCCGCGGGCAGCGCCTCTCGCTGCCGTCTGCCCGTTGCGGTACACCCTGGCGTCGCTCTCGGAGCGGGTGGGCGGCGATGAGACCTGATGGAGGTGATCTGAAAAGCGGCCTGGCCTTCGTGTAAAGCATCATCTGTCAGCCAAAGTCGCTTTTTTTGCACCAAGAATCTTGAGCAAAGCCCGCACACAGCTCTTGTGTGGCTGGATGTGGTGCTGTGTTACTGTTACTAGAACTAGAGGGAATGGTTTTTAGAACTAGAGGGAATGGTTTTAAGCTGCATCAGGGGAGATTCAGGCTGGACATTAGGAAGTATTACTTTTCGGAAAGAGTAGTCAGGCATTGGAATGCACTGCCCAGGGAGGTGGTGGAGTCACCGACCATGGGAGTGTTCAAGAAACGTTTGGATGTTGTGTTGATGAATATGATTTAGCTGGGAAGTATCAGTAATGGTTGGACTAGATGATCTTCTAGGTCTTTTCCAACCTTGATAATTCTGTGATTCTGTGAAGAAAATTCAATATCTGCTTTTCTTTCCTCTGCAGAACCACCCTCCTTACATCCCGTCCAGCATCCCGTTCCTCGGACATGCCATAGCGTTTGGAAAGAGCCCTATTGAATTTCTGGAAAACGCCTACGACAAGGTGTGCTGTCCTTGTGATCCTTGTGTGTCCTTGTGCCAAAGCATTGCTGTGTGCTTGTTGGGATCCATTCACTGTGAATTCCCCCTTATTTCCTCAAATGTGGAATGCAGGGTGTGCAGGAGGCCGTGGCTTCTTCACATCTTGTTGTGTGCAGTGCATCGGTGTTACAGGAATAGTCGTGTTCTCTGAAACAGCTCTCGTGATTCAGTCTTTAAATTAAAGTCTGGGTAATGCTCAGAGCTGAATCACACACAGGTTTAAAAGCCGCATTCAAGGTTTTATTTCTTGCTTTAATTGGAAACTGATCTCTGTGGTGATTGGTGCCCTGCGCTGATGTGTGTGTGAGCAGGCTGGGATGGAGCTGACGCCTCTGCAGGCGACTGTATGGATGGATGGTGAGGTGCTCAGCTCTACCAGAAGAACAGGAGTATAGAACCTCAGGAATTGGAATAGCCCCAACAAATGGACTGAGACAGTAGAGCCGTAAACCATCCAGTAAAATATGATGCTCCAACATGTTTTATCTTGTCTAAAATATCCATAAGCTCAAATCTCACCTTGATTAATGTGGAGAAAGACAAATTCAGTACGTGGGAATCTGCTGGAGGTAACTTTTAAACATTAAAATCCTATTGCTCCTAATGATCAGTGCATAACTTCATACCCAGTCTGTTTTCCAAAGCAATGTGTGTTGGTTCCTGGAGCCCACATGTCTGGTGGTCAATCTATAGCAGTTTAGTGCTTTTTTAATTTCCATTTTTGCAACTTAATAGTCCTACATTTTGCAAGATTAAAAATATTAATTAGACTTATTAGTAATGTGTTATTTTATGTTGAGAGCAGAATTCACATACAGCTTAAAACATTTCTATTTTATGCGGTCTGTATGTGTTTCTTAGGAGAAGTGATTTTAGTAGAAGCTTTTAAAGAGATAACGACTGCATGGTTTGGGTTCCTGTTGAAAACAAATGTGTGTTTTCTCTCTCAGTATGGCCCTGTGTTCAGTTTCACTATGGTTGGCAAGACCTTTACGTACCTGCTGGGCAGCGACGCTGCTGCACTGCTCTTCAACAGTAAAAATGAAGACTTGAATGCAGAGGATGTGTACTCCCGGCTGACCACACCAGTCTTTGGAAAGGGAGTGGCTTACGATGTCCCTAACCCGGTATGTATTTTACATAGAAAATGAGCAGGAAATGAGGGTTGTTTCCATTCTGACTGGACAGCTGTGAGCCCTTGGCTCTATATGATGGGCTTGAGGTTCCAGCAGTGGGCACGGTGTGGTTGATAGTCTCAGTAGGACGATCAAGCCTGAATGTACTTAGACAGTAATCAGCACAGCCTGACTGTCCATTAGCATGGATGCTGCTTTTTGTTTTAGAAACTGTCTAATCCCACCACTAATAACTGTGTTTGTTTTTGTTTTTTTCCTTCCCTTATAGGCTATCACTAACTGCAGTTTCCTTTTCCCTTATGAGCAACATTAGGTCTCCCTTTAGAGAGAGCTCTGAGTGATATTTCTCATTTCTGTCATGCTTTTCCACTATTTAAGACTGTTGATTTGACCGTAGGCACCACAAAGCTTGTCTCGCTAGGACAAAAGTCAGCCTGCATGTTTGTGGAGTACAGCCTGCCTTCATCTGCAAGCAAAGCAGCTGTGCCACATAGCATTGCATTTGCAATGAGCGTTGGCTGTTCTTGTGCTTATGCACGTTGTCTGGAATAGCAGACTGCAGAATCCTGTCTCCTCTTCAGCCTGAAAGTGTCTTTTTTGGTTGTGTTCCAGAAGAACCACCCCCCTGGAGCTGACTGCTTGTTTGAATATCAGTTATGATTGATAATGATCTGTGTGTTGATATGCATTGTTTGTGTATCAGTTCAGATGCCATCTCTGCCTTCTCCCTCCAAACTTCTTGCAGCATGTTTTTGGGAGGCAGTGCACTGATAAGGTGTGTTTATACTGTATGCTTTTCATTCAGATAACAGATGGGTTGCCATGTTGCAAGGGGAAACATGCCTGCACCGCTGCTCTGCCAGGGTGTGCCCACTGCATTCAGATAATGGAAATTACTGCAAAGCAACCATTCTTTTTGTGCTTTCTGTTTTGTAAATAACTTTACACTAAGTGGAAAGCCCTTGGTGGGAAGACAATCTTTGGTCACTTGTCCATGGTACTGAGCAGCTATGAGTCTATCTGCAGAAAAGAAATGGAGAAGGATGTGAGGCTTCCCTAGCGAGTAGCTTGGCTTTGTGCTCCCAGGTCAGGCTCCAGGGCCTTCTAAAAGCGAGGTCCATCTCTAGGCCAGTGGTGAGGTGTTCCTGTGGGACAGGAGGAGGACACTCTTGTACTCAACAGCCCTAATTTCCTTTTTACTCCTCTCTATTTTTGTAGTACAAGGGATATGAAGTTATTGATCACATTAATATGACGAACATTTTACTGACTGTTTCTCTTTTGATTCCTCTAGGTATTTTTGGAACAGAAGAAGATGCTCAAGACTGGCCTAAACATTGCTCAGTTTAAACAGCATGTAACTCTGATAGAAGAAGAAACAAAGGAATATTTCAAAGCTTGGGGAGATAGTGGAGAAAGAAGTAAGTAACATGAGATGCTTTGTTACTTAGGCTTTCTGGGAAGGACTGAAGGCTGATGCAGGATGGAACAGTATGTTTGTGTAAATGTTTTACTGCGATATTAAAAGAGCTGTAGGGCAAAGCTGTACTGAACATCAGAACGTGCCAAATGCAGGTTTTGTTTTGTCAGATTTAATGCTGTTGGAGAATAAGGGTGCTCAGAAAATCGTTGTCAGGACCAAAGGATAATTCTACTTGCATTTGCTTAGTCTGACAGTAGAGAGCATATGCGTTGCCTGGCTGAATCATGCTGGTTTTGCATGCTGTGAGTCAGTTCAGCCTGTTCCATAGTCCCTTTGAAAAGACACAGCTCTGACTTCCTGGACCCTGTGTCAGAGATCTCAGTTTGTGGTTATCTGCAAAGCGATAAGGTGAGCTTAGTGATGTAAGTGCATTTATTTTCCTTCCCACCCATATTTCCCAACTAGCCTGCTAGTCACAGCCCACCAGTACTGTTCCAAGCCTGCAGTGACAGAAATACTGAGAAATAATTCAATAAGCTGCAAAGCTGCCTGATTACACATGGGCTTGGATTTCAAGGTTTTCTGAGACTCCTGTGTTTGCTAAGGGTTGAGCTTGTGCTGCATGTTTTACTTTGGAAGGGTTAACAGCTTTCCTAGAAAACGCTCTAGAAACAGCAACATAGAAAACAGGTTGTTGAAGTCAAGTAATGTAATTAACATGTTACTCATTGAAAGACCTGATTAAAACCACAGAAATTCAAAATTAAGTTCTTCCTTTTATGGAGAGAGCAAACTAAAGCTGACTTTAAAATTGTCAGCGTATGTATGGTGGTCCTTTCTTTTCCCCTTCTACAAGATTTGAATGAGTGATAATCTGTACAATGTAATGTCTTGCCTAAATTTTTTCCACATCTTTTCTCAGACCTGTTTGAAGCCTTTTCAGAGCTGATCATCTTGACTGCAAGTCACTGCTTGCATGGGAAAGAAATCAGAAGCTTACTGAATGAGAAGGTGGCTCAGCTGTATGCTGACCTGGATGGGGGCTTCACTCACGCTGCGTGGCTTCTGCCAACCTGGCTACCTCTGCCCAGCTTCAGGTACCATGAAGATTGTAGCAATTTGAACACTTCATCTAAACCTCTTCTTTTCTTTCTTTCTCCCCTACTTTTTGTGTTGAAGCTGTCCCAGCCATTCCTATCAATCCGTACAAGGATTTCATGTTGTTTCTTACAAAGTTGCTAACAGAAGTGATCTGAATTGCAGGCGTCGAGACCGAGCACACAGAGAAATAAAGAACATCTTCTACAAGGTTATCCAGAAGCGTCGGAGTGCTGAGGAAAAGGAGGATGACATGCTCCAAACTCTACTTGATGCTTCATACAAGTAAGCAAAGTGGGGCTGGGAGCTTGTAATTTACAGGAAAATAAACAGATGTTTTACTTCAGCCTTGAGCTGTTCAGAACATTCTGTCAAAACTAAGAAATATTCTCATGTCCTGCATTTCTCATTGCCAGCAGTTGATCCTAGTGGTGTTCCTAAAACAGCCTGAAAAACCTAATGATAAATGCCGATCTTGACTTTTGAGATCATCATCAGTGCTCACCAGGCTGCTGCTTCTGCTTCCTTTCTTGTTGCTGGCTTTCTGTAATGATTTTCTTCAAGGCTCCCGGAGAGTCTGCCTACCAGGGCTCTCTCTTCCACCTACCCCTAGACTTTTAGCTGCTGAATTTAGAGTGGGCAATGCAAGAGGAGGAGAAATAAGTAAATTAGGAGAAATTGTAAATACTGCTGTACTGGAAAGCTGATTGAATGCAGCTTTGACTTAATCCCCTTTGACGTAGGGATGGCCGCCCGCTGACAGATGACGAGATAGCTGGGATGCTCATTGGGCTGCTCCTGGCAGGGCAGCACACATCCTCAACCACCAGTGCCTGGTTGGGCTTCTTCATAGCCAGAGACAAAGCGATCCAGGAGCAGTGCTACGCAGAGCAGAAAGCCGTTTGTGGAGATGATCTGCCACCATTAACTTACGACCAGGTTTGTATGTTACATCATTCCTTATGATGTTACTGTGCTTCTAGATACGTATGTTTAAAAACAGACGGTATGATCATATGCCTTAACTTAGAATCATAATTCATAAGCAGTCTGCAGTGACACTATTTGCCAATACGTCTCCTTCTCTTTCTCTGGAGGTACTTTTCAGCCTGCTGCCATTTCTTTTTAATCAGCATTTACTGTGGAAATTGCAGTTCCTACAAGCTCTATTTTAAAATGAGCTGCACAAAGGAGGGATGGAATGTGGCGTGATCTCTTTCTTTAGTCAGGCATCAGAAAGCACCTGTAGGATGGGTTAGTCAGATGGAACAGTGACTAGTCGTAATTGAATCAAAGGGAAAATTGTCAGGGTAACAAATGAAGTACATGTAAACAAGAGCTGCTTATTCTTTGGTTTAGTTATTTATTTCTGAATGGTGTAAAATAATAATTGAATGAACTCAGCTGTATTTTGATATATCGTTTTCTTTATATTTGCAGCTCAAAGATCTCAGTTTGCTAGATCGCTGCCTAAAAGAAACCTTAAGGCTTAGACCTCCTATAATGACCATTATGAGACTGGCCAAAACTCCCCAGGTGAGTGCACTTTTTGGATCTAACTTCAGTGGTGGAATCTCCCTGCTTGGTGGTTTTTATGGCTGACTGGGCAAAGTCCTGCACTGCCTGGTCTGCTCCAATCCCTTCCAGCTCTGCTGACAAGGGCAGCAATGCAGCAGTGACCAAAAGAAATGGTACACTGTACTTCAGACAGGCATTTACTTCACTGTGTGACAGCGTGAATCCCATAGGAGTCTCATCTTGAGCCCTGGTGCTCTTATGGTTATCTTCCATTTGTTGCTTTTTGATCTCTGGAATTTCTTTATGGCTTCTAAGCATGTAAATGATTTACATGTAGCCTTTATTACAGAATTACAGGGGTTTGGAGGAACCTCTGGAGATCATCCAGCCCAACAACCTTCTAGAGGTTGATAAAACACGATGGGAACTAGGATTTAAATAAGCTGTAATTTAAAACAGCTAAACAACATCAAATAACCACAGAAAGTAACAGGTTCTCAGTAAGAACTGAGAGATGGGATGTGTGAGCCTTGTCTCTGCTCTTGCAGACGGTCGCAGGATACAACATTCCCCCCGGCCATCAGGTCTGCGTGTCTCCCACCGTTAACCAACGCCTGAAGGACTCCTGGAAGGACGCCCTGGACTTCAAGCCTGACCGCTACCTCCAGGACAACCCGGCAGCTGGGGAGAAGTTCGCCTATATCCCGTTTGGCGCTGGTAAGTAACACTGGCAGAAGGCAACATTTTGCACAGTATTGGAGCACAGCTCAGGCTGCTCCTCTCAACCCAACCTCCCCTCTAAGATTTTTAGTGTGAATTGAAGTCACTAGTGATGCTTGCATGTGTTACTCAGAGTAATAACAAAAAATCCTCACTTCAGCATATGTTATATTTGAGTTTATTCAAGTCTCTCAAAGTCATGGTAAAAAAGCCTCATAATATGAAAACTTCTTAAGGCAGCGAAAATTTATGTAGAGATTCATGACTGCCAAAACAGTTTGCAAATGTGACCACGATACCATGATAGTCAATGCCATTTTTTGAATGTTACAAAACTCCTCAGCGCTGAATAAATGGGTGCGTTCTGCTGAAAACAACCCCATCCCATTCAAAATGTTCCACATTCTCTGCAGTGAAAGCTTGATGGAAACAAGAAGTGAGAAGTTACACAATGGTCCATCTGTAGGATTGGGGCCTCAGGCTGGTTAGAAAGAAGCAATTCTAGTCCATGTAAGGTTTTCCAAGTGAAGCTGTAGGCAGGCGATCGCAGAACTGAGGTGTTCTGATTGCTCGGTATGGGTTTCCTCCTAGGCCGTCATCGCTGTATTGGAGAGAACTTCGCTTACGTTCAGATCAAGACTATTTGGTCCACTTTGCTTCGTCTGTATGACTTTGATCTCGTCAACAACTACTTTCCAAGTATAAATTACACAACCATGATACACACACCTAATAACCCAGTTATCAGATATAAGAGGAGGTCACTGTAAATTCTGGAGCTAAAACTTTGAGTTGTGCAAACTAACAGACTTTGGATAAAAATAATTGTGACAAAATGAATGGCAAATGGAAACTGTTCCATGTTCTGTGTAGAAACAGGCCTGCACCCTCTTTGCATTTTCATTTCCCCACACTGTTTAATGTTGCTGTGTGTAACTGCTTCTTCTATCCATTTCTGAATGATTTTTTTGTAAGAAGAGCCATCATTTATGTGCGTAACACTGGTAAGGTGCATGCCTCCCCCCCTTTAAAGTGAAGAAATGTTTTTTCTATTAACTTTGCTTTAAAAAACATTTGATGATAGCCTTTTCCCAGCTAAGGAGGGCTATGACCGTACCTCAGCTCTGTGCCCATACATTAGGTCCATGAGGAAGGAGGGGCTGAGGGCAATGTACGTGCCCTGCTTTGAAAGAGTCACAGATCAAAAAGGGAACAAAGTGACATCCCGGCTGCTGCTTCCAGTGCTCACCTAAACCCAACTGTTACAAACCATCTCTGTACAGCTGAGTAGGGGCGGCTGCAGAAGTGTTCAAAGGGAAGTTTTGTAACTCAGCCATTTAAACGTTTAACTTGGAGCGTCTGTAAAACACTTCGCTTCAGAAAGCTACAAATAACTTTCTATGCTGAACTGTGAAAAGCAGCCGCCTCTGAAAACCTGGAGTGAGCACTGGACTAACAACAGGACGACAGCGCTAGTAAGTAAATAACACGTTCACCTGGAAGTAACCCATACATGAAGTGAAATAGCTGAATGCTGTTACGCTTTGCATTGACTCGTGCAGGATTGTTGAATAGTGTTTGGTTCACAAGTGGTGGTGATAAATGGTTGTGAGCTCCAGCTCGTAGGAATTTTGATTAAAATTTGTAAAGAAACCTCTTGTGGAAGTTTCCTCTGCTCAGCATTGACAGTTCTTTAATCCATAACCACGAGAGAGAAAATGCGCGTAAATACAAAGTTGGTTAGTTACAGCTTTCCTCGTACTCGCCGTGCTCTCACTCAGTCTGCCTGTTTTAATCACAGTACAGCTGCTACAAACCTTTGTTTGCACATCAGTGACAGCAACTGAGGGAGAGGACACACATACGTACCTTCTCTTGCAGCCCCAAAAGGTACAGCCAGGGGCTGCAGGAACCAAACCTGTACATGTCCTCTGTCACACAGCAGCACTTCTGCCATTGGGAACAAATAAAGAGGCGGCTGCCACAGCCCGGAGGAGCTCACCTAGGAGCGAGTTTTTCATTCTAAACAAGGGGGTGATTCTTCAATTTTAAGAACTTCCCAAGAGTAGAGCACAGTTAAAAGCATGAAGTCGTCTTTATTTCAGTACTTTGACAAAATACCCATAAAATCCAAAACTTCTACCGTTACAAAAATAGGTCTCTACAAGTGCTATTCTGTCTGCACTGCCAGTAGCAAATATGAGGAGAGTCGTGTCACTTCAGTAGCCTTGCCAGAAAAAGTGCAAGTGAACTTCTCTGAACGGAGCTCAATTGAGTGAATACACAAGTTTCATCTTCGCACCCCCTTGATAAATACACACTTCATAAGTTAATCATTTAAATTAGCATTCCACAAATATACACGTAATTTAATGATTTTGTTTTTTTCCTTTGCATGAACACGAAGTGCCTATATACATAAACCTCCCTTCATCCCAGTCTGCTGGGTGTGCCAGGATGGAACTTTATACCATCGTACAGCCGTGTTTGTATTGGTCCCACCAGATACACGTTATAGAAAGCACAGAAAGAGCATGGGGTTACAGAAGGCAATCAATCAATCCATGGACATCGCTGCCAGCCATGGAGCTGGGCAGAGAGCATTATCTTCTCATAGCAGAGTGCAGCTGTGTGTAGGAGGTGGAGGCTGTAAGACAGAAAGATGTGGAATAAGGAGCTGAGGGTTCACAATGACTGCTGGGTTCACAAATGTCCCTCTGATTAATTAGTTAGAAAGGTTTTATGCAGGAAATTATTTCATGCTAAAATAAGACTTCAACCCAGTAACTTACATAACTCAGCCCCACCACGTGTTTGATAAATTGGGCCCCATTGATCTGACAATTTTCTTTATTCCCTTTGTAGCAAATAAATAAATGATCATCTCCAGGACAAAAAGGCTGTTACTTCTACAGTCCCAGTGGTAGAAGGAATTTCTCTCACACCACAACCCTCCCAGTCTTTTGAGTATGATTTTCCCCACCTCACTTAACCTCTTAAAAAGACACAGAATCCTTTTATCACACATTTATCAGACTGGTGAAAGTTAACATGGCACCAATAAACACCAAATCTCTTACTGACACACACCTCTGCAGGCCTCCCTTCAAACAGTCGGACCATTTTCTTTTCACTGCACTTGCTGCAGTACAGAATAGCCTCCTGTTTAAGGCTGTAAGTGCCCCAAATCATGCGCCAGCATGTGCCTTCTGGCTTGTAAACGTGCCCCAACCCATACCTGACTGCACGCTGCCGAGCCGCCTTTGCAGTGCCTCCAGGCGGTGGATGTAATCCGTTAAAGCTCTTTCTGGATCGTAGTTCTGCAGCTGAGAACACGCGAAGGAGACTGGGTTCAGGTCAGCGTGCATACTGTGGAACCTGGGGGCAGAAGAACACACGTGCTTTTCAAAACCAACATTTCAGATCAAAAAGAATCAGCAGACGTAGCAGGGTGCTGTAAGTGGAGAGACGCTGCCTTACCCACACAGCAGTCAGAACACCACACCCACTGCAGCCCCCTGCCAGCTGGAAGGGACCTTTAAAGGTCATCTGGTCCAACTCCCCTGCAGTGAGCAGGGACACCTACAGCTGCATCAGGCGCTCAGAGCCCCACCCAGCCTCACCTTGACTGCCTCCAAGGATGGGGCATCCACCACCTCTCTGGGCAACCTGTGCCACTGCCTCACCGCCCTTACTGTAAAGCACTCATATCTTCCCTGGTCCTGTCACAACGCAGTGCCCCCCCTGGAGAACCTCCTTGCCCAACTGCATTTTCTTTCTACTGCACCTGATCTGTTCCTGCATTTCTCTGGGAACAAGACTGCAAATTCCTACTGAGACTGCAGCAGAAGCCGTGGTAGATTTTTCTATTAAGAAGCTTGTGCAAACAAGGACACAGCCATCCGTACGGGATTCTGGCTTTCTTCGGTGCTTTCTGTAAATTAAAGTCAAAAGTGGCTAAAATAGATTAAATATCTTTTCTATGTAAAGCATTATGATTGCCACAAACTAAGGTTACAGATGCTGAGGTGGTTCATATAAACATGGAGATCCCAAATGACTGGAATCCAATCTGTGGGAAAGCTCAGAGCCCACAGAACTTTCACCTGCTGTACCAACACCGGCCAAGAACACAGCAGCAAACAGACAGCAATGTCTGCAGGCATTGGCCTTAATCAGGCAATGAGAAAGCGCCCATCAAGGGTCTGAGGTGCACTTGGTTATGTTTCCTTATGGAAATTAAAATGTTTAGAAACTTCTGGCATTAAAGATGATGAACCTCATCAGTAAATGCTGACATGTTCGTGCAGCTGAACAGCATTCTGACAGAGAATCGTCGTCTGGAACAGAACTTACTTTTGCTGAAAGTTTATAGGAGATCTGGGAGACTCCATGTCTGATCGGGACCTGTAGGAAAGCCTTTGATCTCCATAGAGATCCATGCCGCTGGAGAAGGAGTCAGGCCGCAATTCATTACCTAAAAGTAGAAAAGCCAATGTCTTGAAAACTAAACCACAAACAAAACCGTAACAACTTATGCACGTTACTGGGAATTTTAAGTGCAAGTTTTTTGTCTCCATTTTGCAAAAGGGGGTTTAAAAGATATGGGTTCTCTGCTGTTAATTAAAAGCAAGTTTGTTTAGTTATAAAGGAAAAGCAACTGTTTGCTGCTGGTCAAGAGCTTGGAAAGGGCACTTAGCACTGCAGGGTAAACACAGGGCAGCCGCTCCACACGTCTCCGATTCCTCTGTCTACAAACACACACTGTTTGGGAAGTTGTTGTATTTTGTTTACAATCCCACCCACAACAGTGCAAAACGAGACTGAAGAGAAAGCAAACAGATCAGTGGTCACATTAGATGTTGAAACTACCAGAAACATGTTAATGCAAGCAACTATGGCAAAAGGAAGAGGGCACAGCAGCCCAGTTGTTGCACAAGACAATGCAAATCAAAGCTGCCTACATTAAGCAGCGAAGTGATTTGAGAATAACATTTTTCAGTCACTATTGGGCTACAGCTTACCTGTGTTCTGGCTAAAGACATCCCTACTGAGGGTTAAGATACCAGAACCAGTAACTCTGTGCCATCGACGAACCAGGAACTTCATTCTGGAATTGAAAAACAAAATAACCACAAATGCTAAACTTCGGGCTAAAAGAAGCAGTCATTTTAACAAATACTCTGCTTGTTATGTTCTAGAAGGGTAAGACTTGAAAGCCAAACAAAATTAATGCATGGGGACTAGAAATATGACAATTAAGTAGAAAACTTCCTTAGACACATCCCTAGAGCCTCTGCAAACTCTCTGCTGTCAAATCATAGAATGGCCTGGGTTGAAAACGACCTCAAAGATCATCGAGTTTCAACCCTCCTGCTACGTGTAGAGTCGCCAACCACCAGAACAGGCTGCCCAGAGCCACATCCAGCCTGGATGCTTTCAGTTTATTCTCTGCAATTGCAGTGATTCCAGAGGTGCTGTGTATGTCAGAACAGACAGCAAATGGCTCATGCACCTGAAGAGCAGGGCATCAGCATGTTAAAATGGCACCAAATGTACTTTTTGCCCAGTTACATTCCGCAGATCATAACAGCAGAGTATTATAAATAAAAGCCACAATTACAATAGGTATGTAAATGGACGTGAGGCACTGTAGGTTCAGTGCACGCATCTGTCTGAAACTGAACTTCCTCCAGCTTACCTTGAAATTGCAATGGACACTCTGACCGCAGAGCGAAATCTTGTAAAACCCTTTGAATGATGTGTGATGATCTCCAGGTCTGTGTAAGTGGGCTGCCCACCCATCCGTGCAATGAGGGCCAGCGTGGCTTCTTCACACTCCTGGAATCCACCCAGTAACAGTAGCAAGTATTTCTTCTGATAAATGAGAGCTTTCCGGAAGCTCTCAGCTCGGAGGTATTTGCCATAAATTCTCTACAAGATGGAAAACAGAAGAAGCAGCCTAAGCTCCACGAATGAGTACATCATAACTTTTGATATCACTGCTCCTCTGTGATTATTCACTTCTTGCTGCTATGGAGAAGCCTGTGCTACAGCTCACACCCCATGAATGCAGCATCATAATCCGGGAACCACCTGAGGAGGAAGAAATGGAGTACATGCAAAAGGACAATGCAGTGCTTGCTTGTCCTTCTTGGGGATAACAACTGACAGAGTTATGTATGCGAGGATGATAATTTTAGATCCAAATTTAACATCTGCTCCATTAGAAAAAGCAGAGAGAACTCAGAAAAAACAGGCCCAAACTGAAGTGACAACGCAACAATCCAGTCACTGCCATTAGGCAGGCAACAAAGTCTCCCTACCCTTAAAAGAACATTTTCAGAATCCGATCCCAGTTCTCTGAGGAAAGCTTCACTCCGGAGTTCTGCTCTCAGCTTGGACAGCTCCGCATCTGCTTGTTTCAAAGACTTCTGCAGCGACAGCTTTTCTCTGTTCCAGTTTTCCTTCTCAGAGGCAACCAGCGTATCGATGTTCACCCCAAGGTCTGATGAAGACTGGAGGAGAAGAAACTGTATTAGAACCAGACGGTTTGGAAAAGCTGGAGCTGTGTTGTTCTGGTCAGTAGTTTGGTGGAGAGCCCATAAAATTACTGATTAAAAAGAGCAGCACATTGAATTTTTAAAAAGAAAAAAAAAGATTAACAAAAGTGGTTAAAATGAAAAACTTGACAGTGAGTCCGGATGCCTTGTCCATAGGACAAGATTAACCAGCATCCATTCACTTTGTAGGAAGAAAGCTGAGAAAGACAGATAGCTCCAACACCCTCATTTAGGTGATAAGCATAAAGAGCATTAGTTATTTCACAGCACAACGCTTTTATGCCTACAAAGGCTTCACTAAAGCTGCACCACTGAAGACCTACACGTTCTCCAGATGTACGTCTGTGCTGGTATCTCCTCAGCTCTTCCTCCAGCTTCATGACAGCGTTCCTCAAGTTATTCTTCTCCTCACTGAGCCTGCTGACAAAGCCGGTGAGTTGGGCGTTCTGCCGCAGCAGCCGCTCTGTCAGGGAGCTGGAGGGGGTCCCAGGTGGCAGCGCCAACTTCAGCTGCAAGGAAAACAGAAAACCAAACCAACATTGCTTCCTCCATGCTTATCCCATATTAACAGCAGAATACTTCATGAAAGCTCAGTTATTCCAACCGCAGCAGTGTGCAGAACCTCTTTTACTATGCTTAGATTTATCCAACTAGGAAGAAAGAAAAGCCCAAAGATTTTCACAAGTCTCGTAGGAAACACTTGCTTACAATGCAAGTAAGATCGAGCCAGGCTCAGTTACAACCACATACTGCTCAGGTCTTTGTAACAGATGACATGACTCATTCCATTTCAGGTTTTATACACACTGCTCAATTTCCTTTGGTAAATACACAGCAGTCGCACTCAACATCTTGTATCAACAAAATAAAGCAAATACTAAAGGTTGATTTTAATGTCAGGAAATACTGAGCTGTATCCTCAGTTATGGAAACGCTGCTGGAAGGAAAATATATTTTTCTAAAGAAAAAGGTGTGAAAAGCAATATTTAGCAATTATTGTGGAAAAGTTTCACATTAAAAGTGTTTAAGATAATTCAAATTATAAAGATAAACGGAGGGGAGGTGGTTTACATGTCACCAGCTCCAAGGCAGCACCTCTTGGTGGAGACTTTCCTCTATGAAGTACAGAGCTGCATCAGCACAGCTCCAACAACTCTGTGCTGCTTTCAACTCACATCTCACCATCCAAGCTCTCCCACCGCAGTTATGGCATTGCATTCTCACCTCTTCCAGACAGGACACCCCAGGAAGTTTTTGCAGCTCTGAAATAACTTCTTCAATAGCATTTTGTATTGCAATAAAGTCCTGATCATCTGCTGCTTCAAACTGCAACCTGAAATGACAAGGACAGTTCCAATACCACAAAATCAGGCCATCAGAGCAGCGCCTTCCCAGTGAACACCTGCTGGGCCTTCAGCAAACCACATCAACACAGATACTGGAGATATGCCCACATATTCAAAGGTATTCGATGACTCTTAGGTACATAAATTAAATTGGCTCTTGTGACTAGAAAATACTGATTTTTTTGGGGGGACGACGACAAAGAGGCAAAGCTGTAGCAGTAACCTCTACATTCTTCCCCTTCCACTGTGAATTTTTTAATTATTGAAGTATTTTACAATGAACTTCCACCTACACCTATCTCAATTCATTGTTATCAGTTTGCCAAGAGAACAATTTTGCTGTAACTTATAAAGGACCACATGGAACAGGACAGAGCACAGTGATGGACGCCCTGTGATCCTGTTTAACAGCACATCTCAAGCAGAGAGATCTCAAATAGAAGCATGTACTACGAAAACAGAGCAACACAAAGACTAGGCTACAGTGTGTGAATTATCTTTAAAACCTCGTGTGTTAGCTCACGGGTTGCTATTAACCACAATCAGCAGCTGAAGACTGGTCTAACCTGCTAGCAGCCTTCTGAGCCAATTGCTTTAGCTTTGGAGATGCACTTTGCAGCTTTTGTCTGACAGCCTCTAGAATTCCAGTAGCAGCAGAGAGGTCTCCTCCTCCTCCTGTCACTGTGGGGTACGTGGATTCATTCGTCTCAGCTCCTCCCATTTTCTGTTGGAGAACCCAATTTCTTGTTCTTTCATTGGATGTATCCCATGTAGTCTGCACAGAAAAATAGGCTTATGTAAATACACTTTTTATAATATATAAAGTTAATATTAAAATATTATATTACAATATAATGCTTTTAAGTAGAAGCACTTAATTCTGAGATACACTCAAAAATTATAGATCGTAATTATGACAGAGAAAGGAGCGTGGTGTGACTATACTATTGCTGTAGTGTACCACTCCAACTACCACTTCTGAGTGCTATTATAGAATCACAGAACCATAGAATGGCCTGGGTTGAAAAGAGCCTTAAAGATCATCCAATTTCAACCCCCCTGCTCTGTGCAGGGTCACCAACCACCAGACCAGGCTGCCCAGAGCTACATCCTGCCTGGCCTTGAATGCCTCCAGGGATGGGGCATCCACAACCTCCTTGGGCAACCTGTTCCAGTGCGTCACCACCCTCTGTGTGGAAAACTTCCTCCTAATAACTAATCCAAGCTTTCACTGTCTCAATTTAAAACCATTCCCCCCTTGTCCTATCACTATCCGCACTCATAAATATTTGTCCCCCTCCTGTTTCTATGCTCCCTTCAAGTATTGGAATACAGGATATAGCTGGCCTTCCAGGCTGCAAGCACACACTGCTGGCTCATGTCCAGCTTGTCTACCAAATTGGGTACTGGGTGGTGCCTTTCTTGGTTAAGATCTTGCTGTCATAGATCTAAAAAAGCAAATTCATTCAGTAAACTCAGCTGATCAGAAGCCTCCAGCCTTTCTGGTTTAAACACCATCAGCTCCTTTACCAGGTGTGACTGCTTCATGAGACCAATTCAGAGTCAGAGATATGGGACTGGAAATGCCCACCATGGTCATGGTCTTTGGATATTTAATGACAGTCAGGTGCCAATGAGGGGAAAAAAAAAGCAGGGTATTGTAAATGTCACAGCAAGCAATAGGACTCTCATTATTTGAAATCACTGGCAGATCCTGGACAGAAAATCTGGAGCACTCCTGAACTCAATCATGAGACTGAATGAAGGGAATATTCTTTTTCTACTGTATCTAAATATAAAGTGCACGTATACACTCAGATACGTATTTCCTGCTCATTCTTCTCCTTACACATCTCCACAGCTTCATTCTCAGGGGATGTGAGTACATAGTTTCAGACAGCAAAACAAGAGTGCTTCCCCCTTTCTCTGGTGCCTGTATTTTGGCACATGTAGTTCACCAGCTATTTTATAGATTAAAGGCACGGTGACAAACAACAGTAATTGAACAACAGAATTAAAAGCAAAATTGCACAGTTCAGAATCACACACTGCTCTCAGACCTACCGTACCTCATTTTGATTGTGGCTTGGTGTTCTTCTGGCTTCCTTTTTCCCTTCATTCTCCTGCTCCTTCACCTGTAGCTCTTGGATGACTTCCTGCAACTTCTTTGTCTCATTCCTTAGTTTATGAACCTCTTGCTCTTTCTGTCCCAGTTGCCACTGAAGGTCTTCTACTTTGGACTCCAGCTCATGGAGTTTCTTCTGTGTAATTATGTTAGCATCTTGTTCTGCCTGCAGTGCTTTCCTCTGGATTTGCCTTTCTTTTTCCATTTGCTGTCTCACTTGCACAGATTCCAGTTTATACTTCTCCATTTCACTCACTAACTCCACTATACGGTCATGCTTTTCATCCATTTGTTTCTGTAGCTCTTTAAGTAATTCCTCAGATGGATTAGGTGTTCCAGCCTGCCCCTTATGCTCAGCACTTTGAAGCTGAGCACACAGCTCCTTTTCCCTTTCCAGTGCACTGCTTATTTCAAGAGCTCGAACCTTCTCTGATTCAAGAAGAACCTGCAACTCAGAATTACGGCCTCGTTCACGTGACAGCTGGGCAGCACTCAGTGCTTCTTGGGATTCGATTTTCTGTTGCAGATCACTTGACAGTTGTTTCTCTTCTTCCAAGAGTTCATTTAACCGTAAGTTCTTTTGTTTTTGATCTTCAAGTGAAAATTTTAAATCCTTCCATAAGAAAACAGAAGAAAGAAAATGATGAAATCCATTCATATACACTTTGCCCCATGTTTAGGCAAGTTGCAGAAATACCAGCTGTACATTCTTTGCTTTTAGCAAGTTGTGCTGTTTGCGAATTAATGTGACAGTATTCCAAATGCTGCAGATACAGCTGATTTTCAACATGTATTATAGGTGTCTATATTCTAAAATCAGGTCATCTCCAAAAATAATGCTTTTTACAAGATACAGCTGTAGATATGAAGTTTAAGAAAACCAACTCCTTTTATTTTCTAAAGCTGTGGCAAGGAGTTTCCAAGTTAAGATTTCAAGATGTAAATAAATCTACAATATTGAACTGGCTGCTTTTTTTTTTTGCCTTAATGATTACTAGGATACCTATTAACGCTACATGTAGCCCTGCTAGCAGTGTCTCCTTTAACAGCTGTTCGACATATTCTATAGAACAGAGTATTTCTGCACTGAACATGACACACATAGTTGTAAAATTCCTATTAGTTTAAATGCCTTTCCCTCCTCCCCCCCACTCCTTTTTTCAGCTCTAGATTGTATAATGTTGCTGTTTAAGAGGTAAACATGGACAAAAACATGAACACACTGGAGAAAAATCTAAGTCAAGATTAAATGTTGACCAGAAGAATATGTGTGCTTCTTAATGTTTCAGGCATTTGGGATCACGGAAGGAATACCTCAAGCTCTTCTCTTCGTCTTTCCTCACTGCGTTCCATTTTAGCTTTCTCCTTTTCCAAAGCCCACTGTAACTCCCTTGATTTCTTCTGTTCGCTGGCCATTGTATCCTTGAGAACATCCAGCTCAGCTGCTTTTTCTTTAACTTCAGTCCTAAAATAGAAGTGGGCAGTTAGATCATGGATGTCATACTGCTGAAGTAACATCAGTTACATGATACTACTCTTATCTTGTGCTTATGTAGTAGAATAAAAATGAAAAGCCTATTTAGAAGAACAAGCTCAATTCAAACATCAAAGAGAGCTGCATAGGTCAAATACGACAGAAGAATCATGTCTGTATTCCTGACTTTATAGCTGCCATGTTTCATGAGTTAGTGGTTAGCGTTCAACTTAATCCACTCATTGGCCAAAGTTTGAAAGGATGCAGGGAAAAAGCATCTTGTCACATGTCTCAAAGGATCTGTAAAAGCTATAAGGAAGTCTGTAAGGCAATATCAATTTGAACTGTGTGATTATTAGCTATCACTGACATCACAATACTGTACAAAGACACACCAGACATTAATAGTTATGGCTTTCCTGAGTGCCAAATACTTTGGTACCTCTGATGCTGGCCACAGCAAAGCAATGCTTAAAGTCCATTTTTTGGTAGGCATGTTCTACAGAAAAACTGAGACTCATTTACATTACATGAGACCAAATTCCTGACTAAAATCAGTACTGTGATTTCAGGTGGCACAGAAATTGTCGTATTTGCTGCCAATACTGAGAAGTTGAAACTGAAAGCTGTACCTGATGGTTTCTAGGTCCTTGAAGTGCTTGTGCTGTGCTTTCAGAGTTGTTTCAAGCTCTAATTTGGCCTGGGCAAGTTCATTCTTCAGTTCAGCACTCATCATTCTCTCTGAATTCAACTGTTCCTGTAGCTCAGCTGCTCTGTCCTTCACACTCCGGAGCTCCACCTGCATCTCCAGTATCTGTGACTGCTTCTGCTGCATACTGTACTCCAGCATTTCTAATGGGAGCACCATTAACAAGGATATCAGTCTAGTAACCAAACACCACCATTCATTTGGGTCCAGTTTCCCACAGCACAGAGAATGACCATAAGGCTATCACTAACAGTGATATTTAAAACAAATATTTTTATCAAATAGCGGAGTGAAAACAAAGATGTCTTTTACACTGGAAAACACTTCATCCTTTCCAAGAGATCCCTTCAATTCTCTGAATGACTTACAAACTATACGCACAACCACATCTGTATCTATCATCTGGCTTATGAGCAACATAACAAAGGTAGCTGCACACATCTACTCTTGACCAAATATTTGTGACAGAACATTGAAAGCACTTACAGCTGAAGTTTAAGGTATATTTGCTCACTGAAATTTTTGTTGTTCAATTCTTCCTCTTGATTTACTACGCAACTTGGATAAGTTCAGAAAGCACAGAAAATAATCTCAAAATACTCAATTTTTATAGCAATCGTGTCACTTATGATACAAGTTAACACTTATGATACTTCGTGTCACTTATGATACAAGTCATAAGAACACAGCTGACATTTCAGTTTTGGAAAAACTACACCAATAAGATTAAAAAAGATAAGAAGTACGCTCAGGTCATGAGTCGAGCACCAAAATCAGAGAGCAATAAAAGTCAGCAGTTCTCCACTTACAATCAGAACAGCACTGGCATGAAAATACATAGGAAATACCATTTAAATCACCTTGGCTTTTTGAATCAATTTCTTGTTCTCTCTTTGGGTTATTCTTCATACTGTTCATCTGAGCATGCAATACTTGAATCTCCATTAGCAAACTTCTTCTGTCTGCATCATGAAGGCAGTCCATTGCTGTTCTCTGGTTAATAGCCTGTTAGGATCGAAAACACACTTGAAAGTAAAAAAACTCTTGATTCTATTAGAGTATCTACGGTGTGGACATCATATCCATTTAGATATTCACAGTCCACATATATTCAAAACATTTAAAACTAAATCACAATTAGCGCAATATTAAAATATTATAAAGAATTCTTTCTAATTCCCCTGCTGGGCACCAAAGTTATAGAATCAGAACTATCACCTTTGTGGCAAATTATTAATTTCCTCACTGATCCTTCCATGTCCCACAGGAGAATAAGTGACCTCTCTCTGTTCCACAGCAACATTATTACTTCCTCTTACAACATGTTTCATATATGTAAACTACTTTTCCTCTTATACATTGTAGCTTTATTATAATTAATGGAATCAAACTCACGGTAACTGTTTCTATTCAAATTCATCTCCCAAGGCTGTATTTTTTCCTCTATCTTGTGCCTACAAAAGCTCTTCTTATTAGACAAATATCTTCCTATAAGACATAGTTTATTTTCAACCGCCAGCCACAGCTACATATATTTTTCAAAGAATTTATACATTTAAAAGTAAAAACCAACATAAATGTAAACAAGCCTTGACTTAAGTACGTTTTATGTTACCTGCTCTTGTAGCCTGTGCTCCAACTGACTCATCAGTATCACAGCATCCCTTGTGCCCAGTTCTGCAAGTTCAGTTTGAAACGCGGCAAGAAGAACATTTTGTTCCCTCACAAAAACCTGCTGAATGGCACGCAGCAGTTCTCCTCGCCAGTCTGAGTCGCCTTCAGGAGGTTCAGAACTCACATAAATCTACAATAGTAAGCACCAATTTAAACATTTAGCAGAATTCAAAGATAACACCCAGAACTGATGTTACCATGTATACAGAACGTGTGTTTTTAGTGGAACATTGGACACCTTATGTAACATTCATTCATACAAATGGATACATTTTTGTACACCTGATTTCTTCTGCATGCACAAACGCTCAACTTCACCAGCTTTTTCCCTCTTTCCTGTCTCAATGCTATCATTTCACAGCTGCTGGAAGCAAGCTTTCCAGGTAGAATCTGTATCAGAATTTAGCAACTACAGGCATAACTGGAGGTAAATTTTGTTAACAGAAAGTGCAACATGTAGCTTTACTGCGTACTTCTGAAATCTTGGCTTGCAGTGATATATGTGCAGCATTTAAAGCTGAATTTTGCATTTCATAGTTTCATAGTTTCATAGTTTCGTGCGGGTTGGAAGAGACCTTAGAGATCATCGAGTCCAGCCCCCGGGATTCGAGCCTCTGTGTAGCAGAGCGGCAGTTCTACCACTTGCGCCACAGGGGGGATAATTTGATTAGGTTCTCTTAATCAGTTTTGTTTCAGAAAGAATCTCACAGTACTAATTATACCTCAGCTTCTCTGTGAAGTTGCATTTTTGAAATCAGATCTTTCAAAGACGAGATGGTGCTTAGAAAGGCTTTTCTTTCCTCAAGCCACGATTCTGGCCCTTGCTTAAGAGGTGACATCTCCCTTTCACTGTAGGGAAATTCAGTGAGAGAGAGCACCTGTACACCTTCACGATGGACTGCTCTCAGCAAACCCTGCAATAAGTACAAAAAGAAATCAGAAACATCAGTCATAGAATCACAAGGTTGGAAAAGACATAAAAGATCATCCAGTCCAACCATCCTCCCATCACCATTGCTGCCACAAGCCACTAAACCAGATCTCGTAGCTCCTCATCCAGACACCTCTTGAACACTGCCAGGGACTACCATCCACCACCTCCCTGGGCAGCCATTCCAGTGCCTGACCACACTGAGAGAAAACATTTTTCCTTATGTCTAATCTAAATGTCCTCTGGTGCAACTTGTGGCCGTTTCCTCGGGTCCTGTTTGTTGCCTGGGAGAAAGAGGCCAATCCCCTCCTCATCACAACCCCCCTTCAGGAAGTTGTAGAGTGCAATGAGGTCTCCCCTGATCCTGTCTTCTGGACAGCTCACACTTACAAATGACCTGAAAGGCTCACTATTCACTAACCAAGCAGTACCTAAACTAAGCTTTTAGTACCATCATTCCTGTTCTACAATAAAACTGCTCAGCTCCATTTTACCTTAATTTTTTGAGGAAGCAAATCTGTTGAAGTTTCACCTTCATCTGGTCCTTCCGATATTGTGTCAGATCCTTGGGTCTGAGCAAGACACATTCCTTGACTCCAGTCTGAACTGGAGTCTAAAATAAAAGGAGAGCAAAACATGAAAGCTGGGTTACTGTGGAACTTTGAAGAACAGACATCAAAAAAGTATTTCTCTTGTACCGTGGTTGCATGTCACCACAGTTGATTCTACGCTTGGAGACTATTTGTTTTACAGTTTTTCCATTTCAAATCAGTGGCAGCAATAAGCCAAACCAAAGCAAACCAAACACTGCCCTCCCCCTCCAAAAAGCCAAATTTTAAAATACTATTTTAGAAGAAAAACAAGTTATTTACACAACTACATTCACTAAATGAATCTTCTTAGTATGCTTGGCCTTTGTATATGACAAGGATTGCATTAATGATTTATATTGTTCCTGTGGAAGTCTGAACCTGCCATCGTCTCTCACTGCTATGGACTAGTAGCTTTCAATTCATCAAGATATGACACTTATGTTGAAGAGATACTGAAATATGTAAGAAGCATATAGGCAGTCCAATTGGAAGATAAAATCAAATCATATCTTAACTCGCCCCAACTTCAATCCCTCTATTTTTTTCTTCCGTAACAGTTTAATAGACATGGTATGCTTGAATGCTCAGAACCCTGGGGAGCAATTTTTGATCCTTAGAACATAAACTTCAACAGTAAACTTGCTATTAAAATGCAAATTTAATTTATAATGCTGACCATGTGAAATCTACTAGAACAAGTTTCTTACCACTAGAACCTCCATCTCTAGCTTGATATGGTGGAGAACGTACTAATCCAGAAATCGGGATTCCCTATATTCAGAAAAGAGAGCAGTCAGACCTTGAATAATCTCACATCCACTCCTAATAAAGGAGCTAATTCCAATGAGGCTAAAATGATACTAGTGTCTCTCTTCAGTTTCCCCTGCCATCAAAGTAATCAAAGTGGAGAGTGAAAAGATGGTGTGCAATAATGTGACATACACTTGTCCCTGCTTCACAGAGCATGGTAAGTTCAAGACATAGCACTAGAAAGCATCTAACAGCTGAACACACTCCCAAATTTGAATTGCTGAGGAAGTGGTTCACAACACTTAAAATCTTTACATTAATGTCCATTAACGGTGGTTCACAGATTTAAAATGGAAATTTCTGTAGTAGGAGCAAAAGCAGAAACCAAAATATTTCAATGAGTATAAAATAGGATACATACTTCTTTAGCTCGTAGACTTTCTATGACTTCTTTTAAAGAATTACATTCATCAGTTAATACTTGTACTGCAACAAACTTCTCTCTCTTCAATGCTTCAGATTCAGAGATATGCCTTGTCTCCATGTCCATGATTTCAGCAGCATGCAGTTCTTGCATTTGCTCGATTTTTTCATTAAATTCTCTTATGATCTCTGCAATCTCTTCTGAAGAGCAGGCACTTTGCAAGTCTATTTGAATTTCTGCATTTTTTACAGGGACTGGTGAAGTCTGGATATAGCTGCTGACATTCACAGACTTGTCTGTCTGTGAAGACTGTGAAGATGTGCATTTCCCAGTTAGAGCAGACTCGCTGGAGAGCAGATCACACAGTATTTCTGCATCTTTTCTGCTTTCGGGTTTTGCCATGTCCTTTTCCATTCTCACATAACTTGCAAGCTTCTCTTCTGCTTGAACTAGCTTCCCTTTGACTTTGCACAGATCCTCCCGAAGGTGTACCAGATCTGCTTCTTTTACCTGTAAATATGGAGAATCTGAATTGCAGTTCCTCCAAATCCTTCGAAATAAACAAGACTTAAACAACTCTCTATACAGCTGCAACTCAGTTTAGCTCTATTTTAAAGTGTCTATGACACATGCTGACAAATGTTATATCCTAAGAAATACACCTCTAGATCCACGCTCTGTACAGAATGTTTTAGAAAATAGCAAAGGTTATAATAAATCATTATAATCATTTGTTTTAAATACATTATAGAACAATCTGTTTCTTACTGATAGCTCCTTCTGAAGTTTTTCTGTCTCTTCTCTGTAACTGCTCAGTTCTTCCTTAGCAGCAGCTGCTTCTTCTTTAACTTTCTCTAGTTCAAGTTCATTAGGAACTACATTATCATTTTGCCCCTCCATGAGTTCTGTTCCTACCTACAATGCAACACAAGGTATGGACAAAAAGGAAGAATCTTATGAACAATTAAGACTTAATAACATTGATTACTCATGCTGATTTACTAAAATCACACATGAAAGTAACATAGGGAAAAATGAATCTATGTTATTTCAATTAACACATCCTCTAAAACCTAAGAACCTTTTCCTTGATTAACTTCTACAAACTGGTTACTTGTGGGAATAAAGGCCATCTAGAAAGCATGGGGAAGAAGGTCAACAGCCAGTAGGAAAGTCTGATAGTATCAATGAATTTATAACACGTATATGATATTCATTCAATCTGTCCTTTGATGAAAGGTTTTTAAACCTTTTCTGGCCTAGTACTGAGTTTCACAACCACCCTGAACTTAGGAGTTTCAGCAAACAAGCCCAAATTCTTTAATTAGGCCCAGCAAACTACAATGGTTTTAAATTCAGATGCAACATAACAAGTGATGGATGTAAATCAGGACAAATGTAAATTTGTGAAAGCTACCAATGAAAAATGTACTTGGAATCAAGGCAAGAAAGAAAACAATGTAAAGCAAAAATCAAAGCACGCTTCATGGTAATAGTTTAAGTTGCCAGGGGAGGTTTAGTTTGGATAATTTCTTCTCAGAAAGGGCGGTGAGGCACTGGAACAGGCTGCCCATTTTTAAGAAAAGGGTAGATGTGGTACTAAGTGACATGATATAGTGGTATGGTGGTGATGGGCTGCTGGGTGGAATACATGATCTTAGTGGTCTTTCCAACCCTTATGGTTCTGTGATTCTATAAACAAATACAAAAGTTCAGATAAACTACTATCACTCCCTTATCCATTCTGAACTTTCTTCCAGAAGATTCTGCCATTTTGATTGGCCTACTTCCTTGTCATAGAAGTGAAACTCACCCCATTACATGTCAATTCAAAGTAATAATAAGAATGTATATGCTCAAAATGCAAATTAATTAATGCAAATTGAAACTGATAGAAGACTTCATCTAAAATAGTATCTTTTTCTTCCTCTAACTCCAGGAATAACAGAGAAATGAAGATCTGTTCCACACAGCAGGATATTTCTATTGCTAGTTTTATAAAGTTTTGCATTCATTACAGTTTACACACAAGGAAATGACTTTACTGAAAACAGGCCAAATGAAAATTGGATATAATTACCAGATACGTCTGTATTTCTTCTTGCTTAATGTATTTCTCAATCTCACTTCTGTGTTTCTCTTGAACCTCTTCTAGTAATTGCTGAAGTTGCAATAGCCTCCCTTCTTTCAATTTAGATTCTTGTTGTGTAAGTTTTACATTTTCTTTTTCTAGCTCCAAGCTATGATTTGTCTTTGCCAGCTGTTCCTCCACCTCTCTAAGTCTCTGTGTTAAGAGCGATAATTCTGATTCCACCTCATTTCCAGTAATATCACTTAACCCCTCTGTTTGGGGATGCCTGCTTGTTTCCTCCAGGCATTTTGAAGCTTCCTGAATTTCCTGCAAGAATTTCCCTTGTTCTTGGACTGCATTTAGCTGAACCTGACTCACGAGAGCAGCTGCAACTTTTTCCACTAGTGTTTTCTCTAGTTCTGATATCTTATTTCCAAGCATTTCTCTTTCAGCTTTTCCTTGTTCTTTCAGATCTTTTATTTCACTGTAGGACTGACACAGTTCTGAATCTTTCTCCTTAATGCATTCCTGAAGTTGCTGCAGTTGTGCCTCCATCTTGCTAATGGTGACCCTTGTATTTTCATCTGAAGACCCGAGCTGGGTTTGATCTAGCAGTTCTGTCATCTCACACGAGACTTCATCCACTTTCTCAGTTTTCCAGCTGCTCCCAACTTCTGTTTTCTCCCTATCACCTTTCATCAGTGCACACTTATACTTCTCTGTTACTTCTTCGTGTTCTTTTCTTAAAATGTTTATTTCTTGCTTTAGCTGGCTCATTTCTAACTTAGTTTCCTCAAGTTCATTCTTTGTCTGAGATGCCTCTAAATTAATACTTTCTACTTGCTTCTCCAAAGCCTCTTTTTCTGCCAGAACTGTTTCAAGTGTGTGTTTCAGACTGTCAGCATCCTCGTGGAAATCAGTATCTGCAGGTATTTGTTCGATATTTGCCAGTTCTTGCTGAAGCTTATCAATTACATCGTTCAACTGCTCTATTTCCTCATCGTTTTTTTTCTTCACACGTTCTTGATCACTTTTCAGACACTCCACCTGGGCTTCGAGCTCCCGTATATGCTCATTTTGTTCTTCAAAGACCTGCAAAAAAGCACAACAGAAAACTCATGAGTAACTACAAAACCTTCAGTTTAGTTCTCCTCCCAGACTTCACAATAACAGTTTGATCACAGTTGGCAGTGTCCAATGACCTTCCTGATGGGATGTCCCTTATAAAGATCTAAGAGAATCAAGATGCCTTCACATAGTATTGAGAAAAAACTGTGACATTAATAAACTCTACATGTAGGTGTGAATGTATCAAATGAAGTGAAAACATTCATAACATTTACAGAGGTTTAGTTAGTTAAATACTCAAATAAATTTGTAGTAATTATAATAGGTATAAGAGTAGCTGAAAAACGTGATCAAGACTGAAGGAAGCTCAAAAGCACTACAAAAAAATGTGAATAAGGCCATGGTTTTCAGAAGAAAAGAACAGTGACCCTGCTGACTGCTATCCAGTGAGTTTCACAGCTTCCCTTCTTCATAACAACGGAATAAAGGGCTACATAAGGCATATACAGCTGTTAAAAGAAAATCACTTGTGGGATGAAGACATCTATAGGATTAAGAAAGGGATTAACCTAAGGATGATTGGTTCAATTTTTAACGCTGACCTCATAAAGAAACAAACAGTAATTATTTAATGTGCTGAAAACTGAAACGGGGTAAGAAGATGAAATTAAGAAAATGAAATTGAACTACAGGAGAAGAACCAATCATTAAAATGAACTACACCTAAATCCTAGGTGTTTTCCTGAAGGCAAAGAATGTAACTCTATTACCATGGTCATAACATAAAGCAGAATTGTTCTAGATTGCTGAAACATGGTCTTTTCTAAATGCAGTTTCCTAAATCCAACTCAAAGTCTTCTAATTATTCACTGAAGTTCATTATAATTAAACAGACTCAATGAAATTATCCAGTCACAGCTCTACTTCATTTCATGCCTCAATGAAATGTTCTGCTAAACACTGAGCTGCTGAGTAGTAAAAGAGCTCTTATTATTACCTAACTGAATAATTTGGGCTTTGTGGACAAGGTTTATGACTAAAAAACTGCATGTTTTAAATAGCCAGAATGCAAAATTCTTCCACTGTAAAGATCCAATGTTTTTGCTACAAAAAATATGAGACTGGAGGCCAGTTTCTGCTATCACTTACATGAATACAAAATATGTAGTATAACTATTGAAATCCAGTTCATCATAATAACTGTATAAACTGCAAGTAAGCCGGAGGAAGATAAAGCTTATTTTCATAAGAACACATAATTGAAAGATACCAGAAAACTACTGGTGTTAAATCTCAATGCATAAGATAAAGATGAATCTGCTTTATTTGCTCTGCTTTTTAAGAGAAGACAGCATGCTGGTTGTACCACATTTCAAACTGGATTAAATATGTTGCCAATGTCAGCATGATGGCAAAGTACAGAAACTCGCAGGAACAGAAGTTCAGCTGCTAAAATCAACAGTATGTCCAACAGGTGTCACTGCTGGACATAACTGAAGGTAAGGCGCAGCAGGGAAGATGGCAGAATGAGATTCAGTCCAGCAACCCAAATATCACTACATTTTCAGAAGTACAAGGAAAGAAGAACTTTGGACAAAAAATGAAACATAATGCAGAGTAACAAACATAAAGCAGGTACAGTGTATTCACAGTACAAAAAATTAAGAGGTGGAAGAGGAAAAACTGATCAGCGTTAAAACATCATTTGATACTGAAGCATTAACGTTTTTAAATTAAAGCAGGAAGAGAAGATACTGTAATGGCAGATACATTATTCACATTTGTACTATTATTTTTAAAGCTGGCAATGTAATGCAGGACTCTGAACAAAGATTTCAAAAGTGCTTACTTTGTTGTCAGTTGTGCCTTCAAGCTGCTGCTGCAGTTTAGCGATTTGTTCATGAAGATTTTCAATTTCTTGCTCCTTTTCTTGCATGATGTGAGCGAGTTTCCCAGCCACTAAATGATGGTCTTTTATGGTGGCATCTTTAGACTTCTGGATAGCCAGTCCCAGTATTTCCATTTCATCCTACCAGAAAAAAACAACCCACAAAAAACCCAAAATCACATTACAGTTGTACATAACAGTTTTTGCGTATCTTTATACGAATATTTAAAGTATAGGAACAACAAATTTTATGGAATAAGGAGTTATTTTATGAGCTTTTTAGTATTTTGCAAGTTGAATCACAAAACGCTTCAGAAAAAGAAATAATTTGGCATTTTTCAAGTTTTTATTTCTGAGGGGAAAATAAAGTTCTAGGCTTGCCAGTTACATAAGTACCTTAAATAATTTGTTCTCTTGTTCAAGCTCTTGCAAGTGTGTAGTAGCCTCCTTCCGCTGAATTTCTAGTTGCATGTGCAACTGCTGAACTTCTTCATTTTTATTTTCTAACTCTTCTCGAAATTGCTCCAGCTGTTCTTCAAGGTTTGTGACCTGCGTTCACAAAACAAGCAGTGAAAAAGGAACAGCCAACCATATCAAAAACTAACGCTGCAACTTTCAAGTGCAATTTCTTCTGTAAAAAGAAGAGTTTTGTAGGCAAAAAGAAATGAATGTATACTCAGTGACACTCTGAGTCACCGAATAGAATTTTAAAACACACTGTTCAGCTGAAATCACTGTGAATATCTTCTTAATTGGGTTGAACTTTGATTACAGAAATAACTTTGTAGCCCATAGCCATTAACAGAAATTATAACGATAATTAGGGCTTACAAGAATATTTAGAAATGAAAAAGGGATCTGGACAGCTATTTAATGTTTAAAAATGTCATCTTCATACTTTACTGCACTCAAAAGTAAGCAAAAACAAATAATCCAAGCAACCAGTGGAAATATTATTACACAGATATTTTACCTCCTTTTCCTTTCTGTCCACAGCTTCTCGTTCAGCTTGCAGTTGTATTTCAAGAGGTAATTCTCCTTTTACAATAATGGTACCAAATTGTTTCCTTTCCTCCACCTTTAAATATGCATTAAAATTAGTTACTTTACTTGTTTAATAAGAAACAAATCAAAAGGATATATTGCTTTGTTCTCAAGAAAATAAGAAAAGAAATAAGAATAATACATGATAATAAGAAGAAATACATGAGAATTTTAAACCAAGAATACCTTTTGCAAGTTATCTGCACTGATGATTAAAGCTTGTTCCAGTTCTCTTATTCTGCATTCTAATTTCTCAATTTCTTCATTTCGTTCTTGTATATCTCTCTGAAGTTGTTCCTTAGAAAGCAAAAGCTCACTGCACTTGTCTGTTTTTTCTTTTAGATGATTTGTTAATTGTTCAACCTGGTGATAATACAGAAAGACGATGAATATACTGTAGTAGATTGAAAAAGTTTGCTAGCAATAGTATCAGCACTCATATTTTATGGAAAAAAAAATCCCTCTTTTGTCTTGTAAAGAATTTTTTATTCTTTAGGTGGAACAGAATGCAAGATTAGGACACTGTAGTGCTACATACAAGAAATACTACTATCCTTTTCAAAGAAGTCACATATTCCATGCTGTATCACTTGCCCTCAAATACTGCCTTTGTTACTCACAGTGTCCTCAACAAAATGTCCAGCATACAGCTAGATCAGGACTCAACTGGTGGACAACTGTGTGACAGACTGGGCTTATAGGGCTGTGCAATCACCATAAAATAGTTCAATTGCAATACCTTAACAGTTGTCATTGTATCTTACATATTCACTGAATACAAGTAATAAAACATCTGACCTCTCTGCTTTGATGTTCGTTGACAGGCTGACTCCTTTGTGGAACCTTCAGCTGCTGTTCCAACTTCTGTATCTCTTGCTGGAACACATCTCTCTCATGCTCTCTGTCAACTGCTTGCTCCTGAAATTAGAGAATCATGTAGATACAATATTTGATTTTAAAAAGTATCTGAATTAGATACCTTATTACATTGCAATAATGAGAGGCTGGTATTAGTATGTCTGTGTTTTGATATAGCAGAACTTCTTACAACTATGACTTAAATTCTTTTAGCTTTCATGGTTCATACTATTTGTTAAAAACATGAAGACAGCATAGTTTCACCAAGTATTGTTTCACAAAACTGATGGTCTTGTTTCTCCTATGCCAGGCACACAACATGAATGGCAGTAAGTCAATACTTTATTGTTTTTTTTCTTAATGTTTGTCTTCAATATACGCAGCATAAATATAAATTAAGAATAGGAATTAACTTAGGAATTAACGATGTGAATATTGATGAGGAGCCAACAACAAGAAAACCCCGAACAAATAAAATAATCCCTAAACGAGCCACAAAAGCTCACTGAGATTATATTTATAAATTGATCAAATTTAAGTTTCCCTTTTGTCTGATTTCAGTTGTTACATCCCAGTTTGACATTTGTTAAGTGTATTATTATAGAGCAAACAGCGTGCAAATGGCAGTATCCAGTGAAATCGGTACCTTTAAGGTTTGCATGTTTTACGAAGTCACTGATACTGACACACTAAAATAAACTATCTGAGGTACCTGCTAAAAAGAGGAATGCTACACAACATTTTGCAGAAACCCAGAAAACTGGAAGAAAACATTAGAATTCTAATTCTGTAATTAAAAATGACTCCTCATCTCCACAGTTGATAATTCTCCAGTGCATTCTATTTACTGCTAAACCAAACCTCAGCACAAGTGCCCACCCACCCACCATCATGAAAGACTCTTTTCATCATACTTACATCTAGAAATTTTCTTGTTTTCTCAAGCTGCTTCTCCAAAGCCTGGTTTTGCTGCCTTAGGTCCATAAGCTCAGCATTTTTTTCTTGCTCTAGCTCTATGAAACGACTGACTTGTTCCTCCAAGTCTATTTCCAAGACTTTCACTTGCTTCTGAAGGTCATCATATTCCTTTTCAGCTTGACGTTGTACTTCAATTTTTTCTTTCATTAGCTTTTCTGTTTCCTCTAGTAATTCTGGTTATAATAAAATCATCACGCACTACTTTTAGATATGAATAGTTATCAATGTTATGAAACAAAACCACTTCCACCACTTCCCAAGGCTGTATGTATCCATGCTGTAGACTGCAGAAGGACATGAACTGGTTTGGGTTTTTACTATTTTTCTTTTTTTGAATTTTTTTTTTTTTTTTGAGAATAAATAATAAATCATTTTATTGGTTATTATTATAAAGATATCCATTATAGCAAATTCATTCCAGAACTGCTGTCCTTTAGACAGACTTCAGAGGACTGACAGTGAAATGATATTAGATCACTTCCCAATCTAAGTCACACATAAATTAAACAGTCTTTGTATAACTGGCACAGAAAAGAAAAGCACAGGTTCAAACCACAGCTAGTCAGCACAAGGGCAATGGAAATGCATGAAACCCAGTATTTTATTCCTCCTTAGGATCATTAAAATCAGTCCCCTCCCAGGCTTCAGCATTTAATGTGATATGTAGAAATAATTTGAAGGGAATACTGAAAGACTTAGCAAGATTGCCAGGCAGAGGGGAAAATTACTGACCTGTAACTGTAGCTTTGCAAAAATCAATGTCTGAATGCCCAATTCTGATTCCTCATGAAAATGCTGGCACACGGACATAGTAAAGGCCCAAACCACTATTAAGACTTTTAAGCCACAGCCCATTGAAGTACATGTTAACTAACCGTTAAGGCATCCCTTGAGGCAAAATCCAAACTGTAAAGTGCAATTACATTTGGAGAGTCTTTAAAACATGATTGATAATTAGACAGAAACAATACAATTTACAATCACTATAGAAGAAATATCCTTTAGGCACCATCATCTTACATCATACCGAACCAATTCTAATTTTAAGGTCACCATGGTATGTCCACATAACACATTGTTCAGATATTATAATGAAAGGCTTCAATATATTTGGAAACAAAAGAAAAACAAAAACAAACAAACAAAAAAACCCTACAAAAATATCCCTCCATTATCAACTAAGTATGTGTAATTCATAGGTGAATAAGATGATGGTTATTAATGAATTTGCTTATTTATGCATAGAAATCATAAGAAATGTTGTTAGCAAAATGTAAAACTGAGTATGAAATACAACATCAAAGCTGCAGGCCAGTAAGAATTACAAGTGATGTCAGTAAGCCAAAAGCCCAATAATCCTGATTAACAATGTCAGTACGTTTAAATCTTCCACCCAGTTACAGGATTGGCCATGCAACATACAAACACACCTGCTTGGGAAGCTGCATCGACTGCAGCATCTACTAGGCCTAGGAGAACAGAGAGAGAGAGAGAGAAAACAAAAAAAGAAGCAAAGTAATTTACATGCCAGTTGTAGTTTTCTTGTGATGCAACAATGTAAGAGAAAATGAAGCCAAAGAGAGTGTGGCATTTAATGACAAAGTTGTTGAGGTAACTTAGGGAATGTGGTAGGTTATTCTGGTATGCATGATATAAGTACCTAAAGAGTTTATCCTTACAGTACCCATACAGGTGCTATACTTGAAAATATTTAGACATATAAAACATAAAACAATTTAATAGGAGACTTATACAAGAATCTTCTTTACTGAAAAGTAGTGACTGGCTGTTGTTAAAATTTCACTATAACATTTAAATAAAATAATATCAATAAAATTTACAAAGCCAGAGAGATAATAAAGTGCCATAAACTTTTAGACATTAAATAAAATGCTAATTTCATGTAAGCACTGCAATCCTCAAAGGAAGAGCAATTCTTAAATACCACTGTTTCAATTTTCTTACCTTTCAAACATACATTAATTTTTCCTTACGCTACTAAATTAGAAGGCATATTTACTTCATAAAGTTTAATGCTTTCCCACCCCACCCCCCCGAGTAAGCAGTTAGTTAAGCTGATGTGATATTTATGATGTGATATTTATCCAAAAGCTTTGCCATCACCAGTATTTTAATTTTTACTTTATCTATTTTGCTTTCTGGAGAACGAAGTAGATTTGGGTAGTGGTAACAGCTTTTCCTTGTCATGCAACTCCTGCACCATTCTTCCTCCAACAAAGAATCTGATATAGCAGCATACCTCTGATGTCCAAAGTATCTACGGACATCATGTGTAATTCAATCACATTCTGGCAGGTAACCTCACTAGTGCCTCAAACTCTGTTTCAAAAATACTTAGACCAGTATTTTTATACACAGGTGCCAGCTTGGAGACATTCATCTTCAGCAGTAATATGAATAACAGATTTCCATGGGTATCAAGCTTTTGTTTACTTCAAGAACATCTACAATGGCTCAACACTCATTTTTATTTTGTTCAAACACCCTGTAAACTTATCTCACTAACATCAGGTACTAGGTATGAAAATATCACATTTTGCCACTTCATATTTCCATTAATATTTGAAAAGAGGTAAAAAGCCAAACAAACAATTTCACCAAGATCACTCATTATCTCATTTAAAAATAAGAAAATCTTATAGAAAGATTGTGGGGAATACATACGCTGCTCTACTGGCCCCGCATCTGCTCTCATGGCATCCTTCTGTCTGGCAAGTAACTCCTTTTCTTCCTGGATCTGCTGCTGTTCAGCTTCTAATTCCTGCAATTTGTTACCTGTACACAGTAGTTCTTGCTCAAGATGGTCAATTACATCTATTTTTTCCTGAAGTTGTTTTTCCAGAAATGCTTTTTCATCTGCATAACCATCAATGAGGCCTGTAGAACAACAGTTTTTAGGTAGATTTAATAAGAGTTTGGACTTTTAGCATGGTCAAGTCACTGCAGTAATCTCGCATGAATGCACATGTATGTTAGATCCTCAGTACATGAGAAATTCCTGTTCTTCTCTTCTTACTCAATGAACAATCAAAAGGATACCACATAACCAAAAACAGTAACTATTTCTTTCTGCATGTCAACCTTGGTAGCAAACAGGAACTCAAACACCAAGGAAAAAAATAAGTATGTAATAAACTCGGGAAGAAATAAGAAATTTCAAATCAATTCCTGTGGACAGTGTATGTGTCTGAAGTCACTTTATTGCGCAGTAGAAAGTACTGAACTTGTAGAGTACAGTGTTGGAAAACTGAGGGCAAGATTCACAGGTTTCCACAGTAAGGTGTGTTCTGTCACCTACTATACTGATGGTTTTAAAGGACAATCTAGACTTCAGCTGTACAATGTCTGAGCCCTGTCAGCTGGACACACACTCCTATCTTACAGGTTTTGTCTTACTAAGCCCACTGAACTGATGTAGTATTTTTTCCAATACTCAAGTCAGCTTTGCCAGTATAAATATGTAGTCTTGAGCCAATGTTAATATAGCTTGAGAATACAGGAAAACTACAGATGTTTCTACTGAATTTCAACATAAAAAGTGTAAAACTCCCCTGAGCACTTAAATCTGTAGCAATGAATGCCATCAACCAGCCAAACTAGAACCACAGAATCTTTTAGGTTGGAGAAGACCTTTAAGATTATCAAGTCCAACCACCAACCCAAGGTACCAACTCCCAGTACTAAACTATGCGCCTCAGTGCCACATCCACACATTTCTTAAATGCCTCCAGGGATGATGACTCCACTGATTCCCTGGGCAGTTCTCAGTGTCAGTGAACAAACTGACTGGTGTTAGCTTTTCCATCACATTTGGTAGGTAAGTCATATCTGATGCCACAAAAACACCAGAGGTTTGAAAACATTGCAGTTGTAACAGCTTTTGTGATAAGAAAGACATGATCAAAAATGTCACACTTTACCTCAAGAGAAGACAGAGTATCATTGGATATATAAGCAACTCGGACACTGTTTTGCATGCCTATCTAAGGAATTTGATAAGAGAAGGCAGTTTGGCTTCATAAGGCTGTGCTCACAGCTCAGTTCAATGAGCAGAAAAAAAATTACGAAGAGCTGTATGGTGTTTTTATTTTGTTATAACAGTACACAAAACAGTGCATATAATTTAGAAATGCATTGATTCCTGAGGACCACCAAAAAAGGCTGAAAAAAGATGTAATGACTTCAGGAGTTATAAGTTACTAACAGTCCCTACTTTTAGAGATGTGGCTTAGAAACCTACATTTTCTTTCCGGTTATGTGTGTCACAACTATTAATAGCATGTGAACTCATCTTGGATTATCTATTTAAAAAGAAGAGGAAAGCTGGCAAGGTGGTGTTCTCTAGCAATAAAATTTAGCTATGAAACTTCTTGCTCCCACCCTGAAACAGAAAATGCTGTTGAACTAATGTATATTATTCTTCTAATTACTATGGGGATCTTACATGTAGGATAGATGTTTTTTTGCATCTTTTCCCATTGTCAGTTGCCAATTGCTAAATAAAGATCATAATGGAAATGCTAAATGGAAACAAAACATTCACCTACTGAAGCAGTAAGGCTGCTTTGACAATAAGGCCTTTTGACTACCAAAAAAAAATTATTAAAACCTTTAGATTTGTTCATATTTTTTTCTGATGTCAAAAAAGATGTTCGATTTCCTCAGTTCTAACACTTTGGAACATTAATAATTTTAAACGCTTCTTGATGTGGCTGCAAATATGTTTAAAGACATCACTTCAAACAAAGAGTAAGCTGAAATATATAATCACTGTATCACCAAATTCAGGCTGAAGTTTCCATGTTTTTATATGTGTTCTGTGGATCTAAGTTAAGGTCAGGAGGCAGAAGGCACAAAATGAAATGCAGGAAACTACTTTTAAATGTAAGATTAATTTTTTTTTCCTTCCCTATCCCCCACTTTGAGGGTGATGAAATACTATAATAAGCTGGATGTAGCTCTGGGAAATCTGCTTTAGCTGACCCTTTGAGCAGGCTTCCAACCTGAACTATTAAGGTTCTATGACTCTAAGTTGCTAATACGTCAGTATGATTGCACATAGCAAAATAAATCAATTTTGGGGATAACAACTCATATCCAAACTATTATTTTTAATAAAAAGTGATTAAGAAATTGCTAAACAGATTTACAGAGTGGTAACATTCTGAAATTTGCTAAGAAACTGATCTAATTTGAAGTTTCTTTACCGAGTTAATAGGTTAGTGCAAAGATTAACAACTCACCTTCAGCTTTACTAAGCTCCAATGCCAACTGCTCTCTGGCTTTGGTTTCTTCACTGAGACGTTCTTGCAGCTCTTCCTGATACCTGATAAACTCTGTGGCCTCTTCTTGCTTTTTGAAGGATTCTCGCATAAGTTCTGTCTGGGTAATTTTGGCATGTTCAAGCTACCACAGGGGAAAATTACAGAGATTAGGTAAATTAAAAACCTCCCGATAAGTAACTGTTCAGTCTCTCATATTTCATTAATAGTGGCTTAACAGTGTGATGTGAATTCCTACATAATTTCACTGGACATTAGATAAGATCAACTGATATTCATAGAGGACAACAGGAGGGCATTCTGTATAAAAGAATATGCAAACAAAAGAAGCAAAGTATACTGAACTGAATGAGCTATCTGGCGAGATACGAGTCTTAGTTCCGGTAATTTCAGGTTTATGAGTTTACACTAGATTCACCTTTCTTTACATGAATAAATAAGCACATGAGTAAGCTGTCATGCACCATATGCTTAGAATAGTTAAACAGAGTGCATAAAACTAGCAGAAGTTCTGACATAAATTGACATAAATTTTTCTTCTCTTTCTCTCCTTAACACGAAGATTAACAAAGACACCAAAATAATGAATTATTGATTACACAGAGTATGTTATAGCAAATGGGTCCATTACCAAGAAGACCCATACTTCTCAACTATTAACATATACAGTCTACATCCAGCTCTTGGAGGGACACAAATACAAACTGACAGACCTGAATGGGGCATGTGTCCTTGGTGTGTCTGGTATTCAAACTTAGACAACATGTCAACTTCAGAAAAGGAAGTAATGCACATTTCCTGGTTCTCTCCCATCTTTCTCCCTTTAATATTATGGATAACTGTCCAATATTTGTCAGACAGTAACTTTTTTGGCTTTACTACAGTTTATATTGTGCAAATATCCCTCGATTTCTTTAAAAATAATGGCTTTCTGACCATCCCCAGCTCAAGTCATGAGCACAATTAGCTGGCTTTAAAATCATTAGAAGCCATTAGCAAACTTGTGCTACTTAATGGTACCACTCAGTGCATGAAAGCTACAAAGGAAAAGTTTCCATTGGATTGCAGTGCCCTCCCCCCACTTCAGAAATTATTCATAGAGGAAAAAAATGTAATAGTTGACATACTTTCAAAAAAGAATTTAAACCTATATAAATTAATGTACATCCATGTCTTTTTCTTGAGAAAAAAGAATTTTAGAACCAAAGCTGTTTCACAGTCCATTTAAAACTGCCTATGAAAAATATTCGCTAGCAACACATAGCAAGTTTATAGCATTTTCCACTGCATTCGTTCTCTTCTATTTAAGCAAATTCAGATATTTTCTTAAAAAAAAGTAAAAAAAAAAGTTTATACTTACTGAGTAAGGTGGTGTAGGCAAGGAAATTCTAGAAATAACTTTTAAAATGTGCCCATTTCTTTTGTGCTTGAAATGAAAAATTGCAGTATTTACAACTACAGAATTATTCTCATCCAAGTGCTCAGTGAAAGGAAAAGGATATGGCAAAGGCACACGAGATTCAACCTCATATATGTCTTCTTCTTGGCCTTCTGTCCACAGAGGATTCAACAGATTAGCTGCCCAGTAGGTGCGGTAAGAATCCATTCCCAAATGCTGCTGTCAATGTCGTCTTAACTGTCACATCGGTATTTTGCACTAGCTAAGCTGCCTTTAGAAATTGCTAAGAGCAGTTTATAACAGAACGCATTCACTCAGCAGTCTGAGAACATGCATCAGTACTGTCAGTGACAAACCTACTGAGAATCCCCAGGGTCAGGAGAGTAACCCAGTGCAGAAATCCAAGGGAGAGATGCATGAAAACTTCATATGGTCCCTCCTAAAAGTCCTCCTTGGAGAAGTTTCACATGAAAAAGCAACACAAATCTTCCAGTAGCAGCGGGCAGGTAATTTCCACAGCAGGGAAGCATGCTTTTGTTTTACCTGAGCAGGTCCGCTACAGCAGAGAAGCACGGAAGCAGAACAGAAACTAAAAATGATTTTCCACCTCCCCTACGGCCAATGAAAGAGAAATACAGAGATGTCCTTGTTTGTCTTCATTCCTGTTCTTCAAGTTAATTGAACAGGAAGAGCTTTCTCAGACTCTGCTCTCTTCAAGATTTCCTGTTAGTATCTCCCAGCCAAAGAATAGGGGAGGGGCCTGATTTATTTACTTGTATATAACACCTGCAGGTGGAATTTGAGTTACAATACACCCACTCTGCGTCTTGCCCGAAAGGATTCAAACTGTGCTTCAGTCTGAAATGTGTGTTCAGACAGGCCTCAAGCTGTCACTTTGAAGAAGTTGCCAGGTTTCTCTCACTCTTTAAAGTTTGTTTTAGGAAATGCACAGTGGCTTGTACGCACAACACAAATTATTAAGAGGAAAGGTTAAAAATCTTTTCTCTCTGTGATTGGTTTAGGCTATTTCCCCCATTCTGCAGTATTTCATGAAGTAATTTGAAGAGGTAACATACAGACTCTCATATACAGGAACGATGTGTAATTCAGGAACCATACAACAGATACTGGCAACAGGCATTGGCAAATTCTCAGCTACGAAGTTGTAAAGGTAAAATAAAATTTCCTGATCAATTGAAAATAAAAATAAGCTGCTTAGAATATACTGATCACTTTCACTGGTGTCACAAACAGTACTTACTTTATAAACATCAGTCACAATAATAATTTCTGTATAGAATTACTGTGTTTAAATATCAGCAGCAAAATATTCACAAGAAACACCAACTGTAATAGAGAATTGATCATACTTCTATAGTTGCAGCATTAATTCTTAATTACTGCAACACTTTGAAGTTATTCCTCTGCATTGCCTGTTAACTCACATATTGGTCAGTAGCACAAAACACATTACAGTCTTTGAATTCTAGTAAAGAACTGCATTTAAAGACTGAGTTCTTCAAACAACAGTGACCTAAGAACGGACCGTGGTATAAACAGCATGATTCAAAATGTCTGAGCTAGGTACATAACTCCCACTTCAATTAACAGAGATGTACTCCAGAGAGAAACTAAAATCCCACCATGCAAATACCCCTACAGCAAAGGAGAAAGCACAATCCATATGCTACCTCTTTGGAAGCTATCCATGAGCCACATACCTCAAACACACACTAGAAAACTGGAGTGCAGACCCCTTTTCTGATAGCAAGGAAGGCATGTGCTTAACCTGACAGGTTAAAATCATATTCAGAAGTGACAGTCGGAGACCTCCATCTTTTTGCTGAATTAACTGACCAAAATATCAAGTGAACCATGCACAGTTCCCTTTATACCTCTCCCTTCACATGGGTCAGTTAGATGTGCCCTGACACCTCCTGTCTCATCTCTGGATCGCAGCAAAATGTGAGCGACTTGCATAAGGAATGAAAGACTGCCCCAGATGGATAAACAAGACTAAATTCAGGCATCCTTTGTAGTCCAAGCCCAATTCCCAGTGGGAATCTAAAACCATCAGTGAAGTAATGCTGAAGCAGAATTTTTGGAGTAGGTGTCTGAAGCACTGTATCAGCTTCGAAAATGAATCTTCAGACTTTTGGCACATAAGAAAATATTCATGAGAAAACCAAAGAATAAAACAACAGAATTAAGACCCCAAATTCAAAATGCATTCCTATTAGTTCACACACTACCTGATTGGAAGTTTCATTGATAGCTTCCAGAAGTTTTTCAACAGCTGCTTGCAGTCGAGAACTAATATTCAGAACCAGTTCTTCATTTTCAGGATCGAATTCCACTCCACTTTCTGCAAGATGTTGGCTCAGCAGTCCTTCCTCTGTGGCTCCTGACCACATACTAATATCATCATCTCCCATATTACTGCCGTGGTAGGAGGAGCAGGACTCTGGAAAAACAGTAGTTTTGACATAGACTCTTAGGACTTCAATACATGAAAACCATGAGACACAGTTAGAAACGCAAATCAGAGCACGATAAAAATATTTTGTCCTGATCACAAAGACAGAAATGAAAATATCTTAGTAATACTTAATAAAATTTACATAAACCAAATACTCAATGTGTTAACTAAAAATGAGCTGAAGAGAGAGAGAGAAAAGGAGATAATAACAGGATGTTTTAGACATCCATTCAGTATGCTTTGGATTCCTTACTCTTTGGAATAAATTGCAGTAATGGCTGTAAGACTGTCTTATAAAATGTAAAACAAACAAACAAATAAAACCACTCTGACCATCAGTCATTCTTTCCTCAATGCCCAGCTATATTAGCATCCTTTAAAACATGATTGTTCATGTAAGTGATGCAAAAACAACACAGATCCAAGAGAGCAAAGGGAACGATACACATGTAATACAGACAACTTCTCAGGATACAGACTAGAATACAGAACGTCAGCATTTAGCATCGTTATTAGTGACTTGAAAATTGATTAAAATGAGTAGTTGAACAAGACAAGGATGGTAACTGATGGGCAATATGATATCCCGCTACTCTCAGTCTTCCTGAGGTCTGAACTGGCTTAAAGGCATTCATCCATTTTGTTTGAAAGCAGGAGGCAGAGTTTGCTTGTGGTATTAAACTGACAGTAATCCACCCAGAAAATACTAAATTAGCTTAATTTAGAATTTATTTAAACAAGGCAAGTGAAAGCACAATCCTGTTTTAAAATCTCGATTTCAGTATGAATTCCTACAGTAGTACATCCCAACAGTAGACAACTATTGCTCATATGAGTAGTCAATGCCTGTTGAATACCTAACCCCCATTTGTACTAATCCTCATAACAGTGATCAATATAATCTCTGCTCTGAGTATTAAAACCAAATTCTCCTCCCCCAAATTCTATTTTTCCTTGATACAAAATAATGAATAGAATACAACTCTCAAAAACAAACACGTCTTTTCCTAGTGTAAACTCACTCACTGCAATGAAAAAGGTTTATGGTTTTTCCTTTGTCATGAAGTTTGCAGTTCAGCATGTCAGATGTCAGGGCCTACAAAACCATTAGATATAGTGTTTACTCAGAAGTTTCAGATACAGACGCTGTTTATAGGCTCTCAACTGACATTTATGAAGCAATATCTATTTCATTTGAGATACATTTTGTGTCACTTGGACCTAAGGTCTCATTTACTCCCATGCTTCCACAAGGAATTATGTTTAGGGGTCACAAGCTGAAAAACAGCAAAAAATTGAGTACAGTTCAGTGGATATAAGCACTCGCTACTCTGCTCCTCATACACAGGAAACAAGGAGCTCAGGAAGTACATCAGAAGGTTTAATGTTCAAGGGATGCCACAACCACACAGGTGACAGTCCCTCTGCCCCCAGATAGAGCATTTCATGGTGATTTCTGGCTCCAGCCTCCAAACTCACTCAATTACTTTGCACAAATGCTGTTGACTTCAAATGGTATGTTTTATGGCTGAACTTGGAACTTTACTCTCTATTCTAGAAATGAAATCTCATTTTAGCCAATAGTCCAGTGGAGGTCTCAAGTCAACCCATGTAAATCAAGTTAACAGTTACAAGAATGTGACCTTAACGATTCAGCTCTGTAAAATGCTGAAACAATTCAGCAGAAACAGTAATCTGAACTCTGCTTGTCCATAAAGATGAGTTATGTTCAGAAGGTCAGAGGTTCACTTTAGTGAACACATTATTTTTTCTATTTTATTATCAAACTTTTATTAGTACAAATTTATTCCTACAAACTTCCTAAGCAATTTAAAAGAAAGTCTGTTTAGAAATAAATGCAACAACACACAGAGGTTAAAATACACAGATATTTTCTACTATATTTATATACTTCTATCTTCCTGAAAACAACGGTAGATTTTCTTAAGAGATTATATTCTTTTGGGCTGTTCTGCGGGAGCACTGAAAATGAACAACATCAGTTTTGAAAGCACAAGAAGAATATTTCTGTTTGAAGTAGGATTGAATTCTTCAGCTGATGAAACAGCACAGTGACTGTAAGGGTCGTCTGACCTGACTGGCAGAACTACGAGCACAGGAAGGATGCTGCTGAGATGTTTTGAAAGAGAGAGAAAAAAATAAACTGCAAATACTACATCAGAAGTCAATTACACACTCTGCATTCATCCATTACAATCATTGCTGCCTTGAGTCTCCTTTAATCCTTACTCTTTGGTTAATATTTATCTTCACCTCTGCATCATTATTTCTGACCATTAAAAAGAGTATTGTAATATACAACAGGTATGTAGAGAGCTGATAGCCCAGTGCAGCTCTGTGCTCAGGGGGAACCCCAATAGCAGACAAATTGTTCTGTTAAAATAGTGAATCTCTAGGTGCATCTTTAAAACACATTAATAGCAAACATAAGAGTATTAACAATGATGAAGTAGACCTTCACTGCCAGTGGAATGTAATACAATTCCGTTTCGTTTAAGAAAGTACACTTTCATCAGAAATCTTCAGAAGAATGAGGTCTGCAGTGCATTTAGACAATGTATGGTATTATGAAGGCACTATTTTATATTTTGCCCTCCCTAAATATCAAAGAAAGGTAGTCTTCTGTGTTCTCCCATGTAGATGTAATGCAAACTATCCCTGTTAAGAATCATTTATGACAATAATTTCTGACAAGTATAGAAATTGCTGAGGAGGAACAGGCAAAAAGTGAAAGCAAATATTGTGTAGTGTGCATGACTGTGCAGAGCAAAGGGCAACAATGATATTTTAGCCCTTTGTACAGAGTCTGAAAGCAGGGAGCAATATTCTCAGCAAATAAGAATGTGGGAGAGAACAGTAGAAAGTGCTTTATGAATAGGCATGATATAACTAGGAACTACCACCAGTGAATACACCAAGTAACAACTCAACAAATACAACTGTGATGACCTCTAATAAGTTCTTTCATAACTGGAATACATTTCTATTTCTTTGAGCAAAGTGTGTTCTGAAAATCACAATACTTTTTACACTACACAATGAGAGCACAAAGAATATAAAAAATATTTATAAACTGTCATATTCAATATAGAACACTGATCTAAAATGCAATCCACATAAATTTAAAGACTACCTTGTATTACAGTAGGAGGTGATAAACTTTGAGCCTGGTCATTGTGTCATTGTTTGGCTGAGAGACAGTGTGGAAGACAGATAGCTGGTTATGGCTGAAGATACCACATATTGTTTCAACATAAGCAAATTATACCCACTTCATTGCCCATCCCAAAGTAAAATGCAAAAGTATTCAATTTTGAATAAAGTGATTCCTTCAATTCTAATACCTGGACATGTACCAAAAATTTAAGGCAGAAGCTCAGTTACCCAATCTAAAATGTGGCAAAAAAAGGCAGAGCCTCAAAAATCTGAATTTTCAAAACTACATTAATTTTCCTCACAATTAAATACAGCAAAATGTGCAGAAAAATAGAAGTTAGGAGGATTTTTAATGAAACCACAGTACTACAAAGCATAAAAGTGCTTTTAACTTAATAACTTCAAGAATCCTTAGATTGCAGATGTACACATTTCACTGCAGATAACCCTTAGAGAAATCAACTGATTATTACTCTGAAGTATATGTTTTCTTAATAGTGAAATGTAGTATTTGGCTTACAGGTTCTTTTGCATTCACAGTAGTTAAAATTCCAAACAAATACTAGTAAGCAAATAACTACACTGGTAAATGCTCCTACAGGCTCCTGCCAACCAGCACTACTCCAAACAGCTGATGTGCATGGCTTGGCAGACAGAAAGTTCCTGGAACTGTTTCCAGAAGGCTGTTTTCATGCCACCAACCTCTTTTTAGGAGGCTAATGAAGTGCACAAGCATAGATACAGGCAGTCCCATGCCAGCTCTACTCTATACACGATATGTATTAGCAGAAATACAGCCTTTGACACCAGCTTCCGTTCCACATGCATACAGAGGAAGGTGTCAAGTTGGTGAAAGAAGCCAATGAGCTACTTTTCATTCTCTTACTATTTGCCTTCCTGAACAGGAACATATTTATTTTTCTATTTCTCAATCATCTTCCCATACTGTTGCAGGCTTTGCAAAAGGACACTGAGTATGAGTCATAAGCATCTGGGTCATACTCAAAAAAACCCAAAGAAGAGCAAATGTGAATCGTTATGAAATAGAAAACCAACCAATAAATACCTTTTTCATATCCCACACGGATACTAGGTTTTACTGAATCCTCTGCCTCTGTGTCCCATCCAGCTGGTTTAGAAGGCTGGACTTTCCCAGACCTATCCAGTAACACAAGAACATGGCGACCAATTGTTTCTTCCATGGCCACAGTTGTCTTTACAACTTCCATAAGAATCTTCATGAGTTTCTCATTGGCCTTCTGATAAACATGCCTGCACGACAGAAATTAATGAGACATTTCATTTTCCTCTGCTTTCAAAGGAAGTGTTATCCCTTACAAACCATTGCAATTAGGAAAAAATTGGAACCAAATCAGTAAAATTAAGAATACTTTTAAGACTGAAAAACAGATAACACACATAAACATTAAAAAGCATATTTGTGTTAAATGACATTTTTTTTAAAAATGAAAATGTGTGCTGATATCGCAGTATTTTTTCTAGATTTTCTTTTAAAATGGTCAGAGATTCACCTTTGCCTGATATTCACTTAAAGCTTACTCTTTTCTCATGGTGACAAATACAGACTGCTTGTCTACACAGATTGCAGAATACTCAAAATGTATTATCATAGACAATAATTACATTAATATGAATTTATTACACATATGTAAATACAATGTGTTATATACATACCTGTGTAGAAATTTTGATTCTATACAGGAAAGACATAGTAAAACTAACATTTGGTTAATTCTCTATGCATCAGAAAACCAGGCTTTATAAAACAAAATTTTGTTTCATCTGAAGCATGTAAACTTAGAAACATGGTTATCTAAAATTAAAAAAAAACCAAACATTATCATGAACTTCCATCACAATAAAGCTTATAATTATTAACTTAATAGCAAGATCATAATTCTCAAGAATTTTTCTTTTTCTTTTAAGTAATATTTTCTTAACTAACAGTTCTAAGCACCTTTCTTTAGAAAGCAGAGCAGAAGATACTTCATCCGGCCTTCTTCCTTCGTCTTCATCCTCAGAGATTTGCTCTCCCATATCATTTTGGTTTTCATTTTCATTCTGAGCAAGTTTTTGCAGAGGGAGGGAAGACAAAATAGAGAGAAATCCTGTCATGCCAGAAACCACATATTCTTCTACGAAGCAGTAGAATATGAAATTTAGAATAGAAATCAGCTGTGTGTCGTTAATAAATTTTCTGTGTGAAATTGCAAATCAAGAAATACTTTTCCTATGCGGAAAAAGTTAAACTAAAACAAATGAAAACAAAACAGGAAGTCCAAGGCAGGGCGTATTAGAAAGTACTTTGTTATGCTGATTAAACAGTCCTTGTGCTTTCAGTTGTTGTTGCTATAGCAATATGAATATGAGCTTACCTGAGCAAACAGCTGTATGAATCCCCACCTACAAGCTGCTAAACTTGCTTCTGCTGACCTGAAGTACAAACTATGTCTACCAGTACCTTACAGTCTAACAGTTCTTAAGCTTGTTCCATTCAAGAGCCCTGTGTCTTTTAGGAAAGTATGTTACATCAAACCCAGTTGCAGAAAAACCAAATCTTACTAGTTTTGTATATCACAGATGCCAACAAAGACAAAGTCCACACTCACCTCTGTTTGCGTGCTGCTGTTCTGTAGCTCACGGAAGAGCCTCTCTTTGCCAGGAACAGGATGTTGTCTCAATGATTTCAGTTCTTCCAAAAGCATTCTCTCTCTCTCTGCAGCCAGGTTGTCATTCTCCATTGAGACACGCTAAGAAAGAAGTGGTACAGAGGCACAGACTAGTTTTTAAGCTTCTGAGTACCAGGGAGTCCTGTCACTTCCAATTTTTTACATATTTTGCACAATGAAAATTCAGTCTACTTCTTTAAATGTTTATAAAGAGGCTGAAAGCTATCTAGAACTAAACTCAGTGAATTGTTTTTTTAAATATCTTATAGCTTATTTAAAATTTTCCTACAATTTCTGTGCTCTTTATGAAATAAGGTGATCACAATGTAAACTGGAAGTTTAACATCTAAGTGTCACATGCCATTGTACATACACTGAACAGCAGAGAAAAAAAGATGAGAGTATGTTCTTTTGAAAAGCCTACACACATGTTCTTTTAGAACTGCTGTAAGTGTTCATGGCTTACACATGATGTATGAAATCCTATGCAGTTCTTATGCATAAACATCTTTGACACATGAAAAAAAAAACGCCAGAGAAAAGCCAGCAGCACATGTTCTAATATTTTCCACCGGTTTGCTACTCCTCACAAATAATGCAGTTGCAAATCAGCATAGAGATAAAGGCTAATACATATATATAAATTATAATATATATGTGTGTATATATGTATATATATATATATATATTATACATATATTAAAAGAAAATATTACCAGCATAAATGACATTAAAATATCTATAAAGTAGGTGAGAGGAACTGACAACTGTCACTGTACAAGAACCATACAACCAGAATATAAAGGACTTATACTCTGGTTTCCCAAGCTCCTTGATCCCAAAATTAAGCAGAACAGTTTGGGTAGAGTCTGAAGGAAACAAATTTCCACTTGACAGTGAAATAAAAGGATTCAGAATTCACTGATTATTATTTCCACATTTCCACATTTGTTTTTGGAAACAAATCAGAGCAAGACAAATTCTTCTGAATTCAGATTACTAGACTTTTCAATTTGTCTTGAGGGATTTGAAGACAAGTCTGTAAGTGACATTTTTTTGGAAGATTCAATTACTAAGATAAACTAATGTGTTTAATGAGTTCCATTAGCATATCTGCTATAGGCTTTTAATTAGATACAGTATTCAAAGGCAAAGAAACACAGCGGTGTTTCTCTCCAGACCACACTGATTTTGTTTCATCCTAACATAGTCCATAAGGACTTCATCATTCGTGATTAGGAAAAATAACAATTAAAGATTGCCAAAGCACTTTGCCCTACTTGGAATGACTTCCCCCTCCAGGATGTCTTTGGTGCTAGTTGGCACCCAACTACACAAAGAAATTCCTGCTAGCTTCCAAAGCCTTGGTTCATTCAAGAAAAACAACAAATCTCCTATGAGTGTGGTTTAGATTCTATTAAGCGACAACATGCTGCAGAAAAACAGAGTGGACAAAATTCTGTTCCACAAGATTCAGCTGACTAGGGGAGAAGGAGGAGAAAAAAAAGAAAGTGATGGAAGGAGCCTGACAACAGACACATTAACCAGAAACCAGACTAGCCAAAGTGAATGCTGAAAGCCTGCGTTCCCCTATCTTTCCAGACTTATGTTTCACAGCCCTCACAACAATCACACTAATGCCAACAGTGGAAAAAAGGAAAATGGGTGATAGGGAAGAGAGCTCTGCGGGAAGCTGCAGTTACTGCTGAAGTTACATCTTTAAGCAGGTATGAGGAAGAACACAGCATTCTGTAACATTTCTAGCTGTAATTGGGGGCTTCACTAATGTCAGTGCTTGCTAACCTGCATCCTGCACAGGGCCATGTAACTGGAATGTGCCACATATGCATATGTGTGTGTACATAAGCACAGAAATGTATGTGTGTGCGTGCATATATTAAAGGCGTGTCTGAAGATACACAAGTACAAACAAATCTGAGTGATGAAGTCGCTTGCTTAAACCACTGTTAGCTCACTGCATCAGGCACCACATTACCTCAGCTAATTGCACTTTAAGACTCTCAAGCTCTGCTAGAAGTTGCTCTTGATTTTCTTTCTGACGTTCCATTTGTTGCATATGCCCTTGTCTCAGTAATTCTGTAGCCTGCTGATGTTCCTGATACTGACGAACCAGTTCCTGACGCATGTCTTCCAAGCGTTCCTCATATATTAGCAGCTGACTTGATGTTTCCATGTCTGATGCTGCCATCACATTGTTGCACTGAAATATTGCAGTTATTGTAATTTTAACATTTCATGCCCAAAGACAGTTACTAGGAAGGATTCAAATGCATAGAGGTGCATTTAAATGCACTCTAACTCTTTAAACACAATTTTTAATCGGTTCCATGCACAGGCACTAGGTAACAACAGCTTGAAAGGTCTTTATATCATTTACCTCCTGCAATAGACTTTTAATGAAAAAATGGAAGAACCTGTTTTCCCATAATCAATGTCATACTCCCTTCCTCACAGTGTAGCAGAATGCTATAATAATGTGGTAGAGTATTGAAAAGAAGGTAGATAATTTGAGATATAAAGTTGTCATACCTTTTAAAGGCAAAAGAAAACATTCCAATTTTTATCTTAATTTCTCTCTTTGGTGTCTTCACATTGAAACGGAGCTATATTCAAGTATGTAATTCAAGTGTGCTGTTACCTATCCTTTTTTAAACACTCACCAATGTTTCTTCTGCCGTATGCCCTTGGACATGGGAGAACAGCCCTTCAGGAGTCACTGATTCATGTGTGGTCTGTCCTAATACATAACCAGACTTGCTGTTAGAACAAAGCTGTTCTCCAAGCAAGCCCATCTCACCAGACTCTTCACTGAGTTCCTTGCAAAGTGATTTCAGTTCTTCATCTTTGCTTTTTTCTGTTCCTTTCTTAAGAGGGCCATCAACCTCTTCGATGCTACATTCCCTTTTCATTTCAAAATGCATTCCCTGTTGATGCACAATTTGTGCTTGTGTTTCTTCCTTCTTCTGCCTCGCAATTCTTGATAATTCACTTTGTTTGGCAAATGCAACACTCATTGACACGATTACCTAAAGAAACAAGAAAAATATGCATTAACTTATACTTTGTAGTGTCTCTTGCTGCAGAAGAAATCTCCCTGTTTACCATCAGTAATAGAAATACAAGTAGCAAAAGTTCTGATCTATGATTTTACTATTTGTTAAATAGCAGTAAATTAAAAGGTAAAAGAATATATATGTACATATGTATTAAATAGTCTAGAAGCTATAAGGTGAGTCAAATTCAAGAAAGTCACCAGATCCAATAAAAATTATGCATTTTACACTATACACTAAATAGCACAATATGAACAGAAAGTATGTGAAACTGTTAATATCTTTAGAATTGACCAGCTGCTAAGGTTAAAGTAGCAAGAAACCCACTCCCTAAGTCTCAGGATTTTCTAAAGTAATGAGAATGCTTGTGTGTGATCTGTTTTCACTGGAGTTTTAAAAGGAAACACCACCCTGCACATGAACAGATATATGGTAGGAACAGGATGAAAAGCCATGAAACCAAACAATAGGTTTGTTGGACACATTGTCCTCAATGAACGAATCCCATAGTAAAGAATAAACAAATAAAAAGCACATACAAAGGAACAAACAAAAAATCCCAAAACACCATGCAATCACGTTTCAGAAAGCTTATGAAAAAGACTTTCACATGCAGAATCAGAAGGGATCAAATTTTTATCAAAAAAAGCAAAAACAGAATTTAGCAAACAATATTGCAACTGTACAAACTATCAGGAACAACAAATAAAAGTACCTGTATTTTAAAGCATATTTTGAAGTAACAAAATAAATGCAATACCTTTGCTATTTCTTCTTCTAATCTTTCCTGGTACTGTTTTTCTAGCAATTGTACAACATCCAGATCATTTTTCATTTCAGTTTCATTAGCAAGCTGTAAGAAAAACATGAAATCTCAAATCATTTATTTGCACTTTTATTTCATGATTTTTAAATGCTTTAAGAGATTAACTTCCCCTCAACTGGCTCATCTTTATGTCATATAAACAACAATTTTGTACCACAAAATAAAAGGGTAAAGAACTTTCCCACATTTCTGCACCAAGATTTTAGAAGTTGAGTTTGAAACAACTCATTTTCTAGCGCTATTTGAACTATCAAGGCAGAAACCACGGGATCACAGTATGAAACAACCTCACTATATTTCAAAATGGAGAATTTCTCAGCAAGGTTTAAAGCAATATTAGAGGAGGAATGTTTGGAGTCTCTTCCATTTGCGTTTAGTTTCTAAGATCTTTGGGACCATTTTCTTTTTCAAAGTTTCTCCTAAATTGTGCAGCCTGTACTTAAAAAGTACTAGGATTTCACTTAAATATTTTTTTTCCATGAGTAGTCTTTACAAACCTCAGCATTTTAAAAACTCCTGAAGAAATCCTTGAACACTAACATTTTCCCACTTTCATGAGAAGCATTCCAATAAAAAAACCTCATTTCAGAGAAATAATACAAAATAAAAATTAAAAAGGAAAAAACAGGATCAATTAAGCAAGTTTAGGGCTTATCACTTCTCAAAGCTTTTTTTTTTTTTTTTTCCAAAATCTCTATCTTTTTCTATTTTCTCTAATGTGGATTGTCAAGTGTAGAACATAGTACTGAGATAATTATTTTATTGCTATCAAATGTTAGTCAGTATTTCAATTTCATCTCGTAGCCCATAGAATCTAAATTATATCTACTGTATGCATATTAGTTGTCAACTGAATTATATGGTACCTCCAGTGCTAAATCTGCTCTTGGTTGATGAGGATTTTCAGTGCACTTCACTTTCCTGAAGGACTCTTTTAGCTTCATTTGTGGCTCTGGGGATATACTAAGAGGGTAAAAGAAGCAGAGAGGGCAGGGTTTAAAATAAAATAAATGTTTCAGCATATATTATTTCTTCTTCCATTCAAATAAGGCACTATATGAATATGCATATACACCAGTCACATTCAAAGACCAATAACTGCAAATATTTTCTTCACATCTCTCTCCCCATGTTTTTGCCTACACCATCCAAACAATTGCTTTAAAGCTACTTGAGAACATGTTGTGCTCAGTGACTACAAAATTAAAGTGAATAGTACAGTGTCTGTTTGAATCATTAGGATTTGATTTGTCACCAACATGACTCAGTAAGAAATGGCATACACGTGAAAACAATAAGAAATCCATACAATTCAGTTTATATGTAAATATCAACCTGTTGAAATATATTCAGTGCTGCAAATCAATTAAAAACAAGACAAAACAAAAACATACACGAAATCTGCAGTTCCCTTTTCACAGTCACACTAAAAAAGGCTTAAAAGAAATACACCCTCAAAAGGTCTGTTATCTGCTAGCACAAAGAAATGAATGGCTTGCTAAGAGACCAGGTGGAAAGCAGCTTGTTAGAAAGTAACTATTACCTGTGAGGCTTACAGTCTTTACCTACACTCGGTTTTACAAAAACCTTTTTTTTTTTTTTGCTCAAATCTGAGTTAGTTTAAACAATCCTGAAATGGAATTCCAGAATGATAATTTTATAATCTTTTCCATTTTTAGCTACAAAACCTAACACAATGTACTTAGCATTCTTGTTAGATTTGTTGAAGATCAGAAAAATGCATAAATATTGAACAGACTTGGAGTACATCACACGAAACAAATGAAACAAAGAGCAAACAAGAGAGGATACTGAACAGATCACAATCAGAAGCACCCACCACCCTCTGAAGACCCCCACAGATTCCAGCAAAAGAATCAGCACCAGGCTCTGCAGTTGTCAGGATTCCCCCTCAAGGAACTGTACTTCTTTCAGGTTGGTATGGTCATACTGGCCACGGTCAAGAAGAGGCTGATGAGCATGTCCTATGGCCCATGACTTGGTGAAAGCCAGAACCTGCTAAGTTGATCTCAATTCTGCCACAAACGTTATTGCTATATATTCTCCTAAACTACTAATTCCATGCAAGTATGCTGGAGAACATACATTATGGTATAATGACAACTACACTGTCTGGAATTTCAAGGGTGGTCAACTTTTCAGCAGCCTACTGAGCTGGAAGTTTTGAACTTACAGCTAAAACGTTCATGAACATGAAGTGATGTTTATATATTACTCAAATTAACATATCTCACTCTATTTGCTATAAAAATATAATACAACATATTTTACAACATTTCTCAATTCTAAAACTGTGCTATGTTGTTCAAAATGTTTATGTAATTTCTTGGCAGCAATTAACATCTCCTGAAAGAACAAGAGAATTCAAATTTCAAAGTAAAACACATAGCTTTACATGAACGGTTGTTTGGAACACTTCTATTTGTAAGAAGTACAAAGTTGTGAGCTTTAAAGAACTGACAATACCTTGTGTAGTCAGGGGACACTTCACCACTCTGAAGCTTATCCTGTAAATGTTTAATCTCTGCTGTGTACCTCTCCTCACTTTCTTTCAGCTGCTGTTGGAAATAAGACCTGAGGTGCTCCAACTCTTGAGCATGTTGTTCTTCAAGTTGTGTCTTAATATTCTCCATCTCCTTCCAACAGTGATCGTGAATCTTAGGATCTACATACTGATTATCTGAATGTGGAAAAGGAAAAAAATATAATAGTATAATTTCATTCCCATCCCAAGCTCCTATCAGTGTTGGAACTGAATAATAACAAAAGTAAAAAAAATATTTATTTTACTTTTTTCCATAGTAGATAACTTAGTCTTCCATCTTGCAAAATTGAATAAAACCTCCATCTCCTGTTATTTCTTAAAAGTAACAGAACTCTAGCTGTGGAAAACTGAACAAGAACAAACTAAAACTGCTTCATAGAAAGCAATTAAATTAAATTTTAGAGATTTAAGAAAAGCATGGTATCATACCATAAAATCTGCAAATAGCTTTTACATGATTCAAGCTGTTGTAAACTAAAAGTCAGTTAAAGGTTACACATTCTCTTTTCTCTTGCTCTCTTTGAATATGTATACATTAAAAACAGCACATGCATTTCTTTACCCATTATACTCTGTGAAGAGGCCTGCAAAGATTCCTTTCTTGTTTCCAGATAGTTAGCTTCCTCTTCTTTTCTTCCTTCAGGTTCTGAAGACAACAGCCACGATTCTTTCACCTAAGAAATAATCAAGTCAATACAAAGGACAGAAATTTGCACAGCAATAATGCAAAAAATATTAACTGTATTTACAGACATATACAAAAGGTCAGTGGCCAATACACAAGAGAATGTAATTGACATAACAAATGTGTTTCATTTTACAGCTTGAATGATCAAGTATTCATTTATGGATAGTTGATCAGCCTGTTTACACTAAATGGAATAGGAGTTTGGGTCCTTAACAGCAAGTTAAACAGAAGCCAGCAACGCTCCAATAAGACAAAAGTCCAGCAGCCCCTTTGGCTGCATTAGAGCACTGCTGTGAAGATGAGGGAGCTGGTATTTCCCTATTCCATTGTTGCACTTTCCAGCACAAGAAAAACAGAGTTCAGCAGAGGGCCATAAAGAAGATGAGGAGCTTGGAGTAATTGTTTTACAGTAAGAGTCTGAGAGAGCTGGGTAGCCTGGAGAAAAGAAGGTTGCACACTGGAGCTGCATAGTCTCCACCCTTGGATATACTCAAAACTCAAGTGGAAACTGTTTTAGGAAGCCTGGTTGAGCTGACTACTTTGTGCAGGGGTTGGAAGGGGCAAAGTCTAAAGATGCCTTCCAGACTCAGGCCATTCTATGATTCTGTGACACAGGCAGCAGTCTTCTTTATTTTATCTTACCATACCATTGCTATGTCATTCAACCAGGAGGCATAAACATGATTTAAAATACATTCTTTCACTTCAAGACGAATTTGTGGAACAAATACAAATTAAAGGCCCATAGACTGCAACACTATAAAAAGATTACCTGTTTACAATCCTTCATCAACTGTGTTTGAAGTTCTCTTAGCCTGCTGTATTCTTCCAGTATCTTACGCAGAAGTGCTTCCATACGTTCTTGCATAGCTAAATTAAACAATCATCAAGGAATTAAAACAAAATAAAATGAACATTTTATCATAAACTTTAATACAATGATAGCATAATGCCATTACCTTGAATTTGACCTCTGTGTCTTGTTAATTCTATATCAAGGTTTTCCTTTTCAGCAGCAGGTCTATTGAAAATATCCTGTTCTCTATCACCAGCTTCTATCACAGTTGAAGATTTTTCATTCCAACTATCAGAGAAAGTCTGCACAACAAATGAAACATAGAAAAAAGTGAAGAATTGTTTATAAATGTATAAACAGGGAAATACTGGTACCTTAGAGCAAAGGCTAAAAAGAATCTTCAACATTTGATCACAATATTTAGTTACTGAAAAACACTGCACTGAAGATTAAAACTTAGTATTAGAAGAATTTGCTACAGCAAAGGAGATGAAACAATTTAGGAAAAAAATGCAAAAACTTTTGCAACATTATTTTAAGTTTGTATTCAGAGATCAAGGCAAAAAGACAAGCTGCAAAGAAAACACGTTAAAGATGACGCACAAAGCAGGGTCATCTAGAGCAGGTTAAAGCTGATGCAGAAAAACATGATGACTCACTGTACACATAATTCTTCATTTCCAAGTGTTATGCTAAAAAAAAAAAAGCTTTTAGTTAAGTCTTACCTGCATGAGCCTAGAACATTCCTCACTTATAGCTTCATTCAGCTTTTCTATAAGTCTCTGAGAAGATGAGACTTCATCATCTATGAATACAAATAATTAATATTATTAAACACTTGATGCACAACAAATTTTCAAATAGCTTCATGTGTCAATGAACTCTAGAAATATCAAACATTACTTAAAGATACAAGAGAGCAAATAACTTATTATGCAAAAAAAATTACACAAGGGCAAATAATGGAGTGACGTAAGTTGTAGAGACAGAAAATAAATCTGATAACATAGAATCCCATGGAGAAAAAAGGCAAAGAACAACGTTTTTAAACCTTACTTAATAGGACAGGAAGCCAATTCATAAATTTAAAGACCACTGAATGAAACAAGCTTAAAAATATCTTCATGACGCATTTGTTTAATATTGCAGTAAATAATTCAAATGGAAAATGAATATATTACATATTTCCTTGCAATTAATTGATCTAATACAAATAGCAAAACATGAGCTGTAATACTTTCCATCCCTATTTTTTATATTCTTTTTATCCTTTCTTTAAATATCCTCAGTAATAAACCATCTATAATGGGAAAATACTATGACAAAAAACACTGTAAAATGTTCTTTGAAAATAATTTATTGGACAGCCATGTGTACCTTCCCCTCCTCCCCCCCAAAGTCTTGTGCTTATTTTATTTTAAAGACACTATCTATATTTCCTATCAAGAGCTACACTCTTATAATTTTCTCAAGTTACCTGCTGCTTGAATTTTCATGGTCTGGAGCTCCATTTGATGAACTTCTTTGAGATCATTCATCTCTTGTAAATGACTACGTATAAGCTCCTCTTTAAGACTGCAAAGTTCACTCTCTTTTTCAGCTTTCAGGTGCTCACGGACCTGGTCTACATGAGCTGAATAAACCAGGGAAAGGCAAATGCGCTGTGCTTCCATCTGTAGCTGCAAATCAGCCTTTGAATAAAAATACACACTTTACAAAGAATGAAAAAAGAGAAAAAGAATACAAGAATGTCCAGTCTTGGTAAATTTCTGAAATTAATAATTAACATGTTGAATGGAATGCTTCATATATGTCATATTTTAAATAATTTTAAATACACACATTTTGGACACTTGAACTGTTATAAAGTAGTTGAGACACTTTTTCAACTTATGATAATAAAATAATAATAGTGACAAAAAGACAAATTAAGTAAAAAACACTAAATGTTTCAGTTCCTGTCTTGGGCAAGAAAGTTGTAAGCAACAATGACCTTTACACATTGCACTTCGTATTGAAAAAAAACAAACTACCTCCTCACAGATACTCTGTGGTAGAAAATTTGTACGTCTGAGGTTGTTTGAGCACAGACTATTTTCTATGGAATCACTACAGAAAATCTCATTTGAAAACTGTACTTTTGTTTTGTATGGCACCTTATTTGCAGGTGGTATGGTAAGTGCCAAACAGGAGACTGGCTGTTTACTGATTTCAAATGAAACCACAGTGAAATGGAGAAGAAGAAATTTAAATAGCAACCTGATCAGTCTGCTGTTACCTCAGTCTATCTGTGGATAAGTTCAAATGTAACAAACACACAACATTTTTTTTTTAAATTACTGAACAAAGCAGGCCCTCCTTTGAGTAGGCTTTGGACCAGATGATCTCCAGATATCTCTTACAAGTTATGTTATTCTGTTCTACAGACTGGAGTGGCTGAAAACTAGCTCCTGCTACAATGGACACTGGTGATGTTAAATACTTTGGGTAGAATGAGTTCCCAAATAACCTAAACCACTCCAGCAAGACTATCAGTGCTTGCAGACTAAAAGCTGATATCACGACGAAGGCCTGGCCTTTACATGTTTTGAAATCTCAGCTGAGAACCAGCCTATTTTGACTGAACTGAACAACAAACTTCAGTTAAGACCATCTTCCCACGTCCTTTAAAAATCCATATCTCCCTCCACAATCCGAACTGGACGTATTACTTAAGATGTGATAACCACACATACACAAGAAATTTGACAGAAGAATATTACTATTTGACAAGTTTGCTAAAAGAAAACTGAAAAAGTCAAGAGCATCACTCTATGTATTGTCTACTGGAGTACTTAAAGAGCTGAAAAGCTAATCATAGATGAAAAGAATGTGTTCTGACTAAGTTTTCATCACACGTTTCATCAAAAGATGAAGTGCTCTAAATGTCTTCTCCTCCCTATTGTTTTGTTGTTGCTGATTTAACTGAATAGAATTGAGAGATATTCCTTTCACCGAAAAATAGCATCCTTCTATATACTGACTGCAGTTTACAGGTCCAGTCATTCATACAATACCTTGAAACTATTAGCTGCTCTGTGTCATCATCTTGCATATGCAGTTTAAAGCGGTTATAAGGCAAAATATGATACAAGTTTCCAAGGGCAAGCTCCTAAGAGTTGTTATAGGTAAATGATTCTTTCTCTACAGTTTTATGTAACATACCTGTTCTGATTTTAGTGCATTCACTTGCTGCTGAAGATGATTATTTTCAGTCTGTGTAATGGCTATTAATGATGTTTCATCTGTCAGCCTGTCTGTCATCTCATGCAAATGTTCTACAAAAGCTGGCTGTTTCGGTTTCGACATTTGCTGAACTTTCTGTACTTTTGTAACCTGATGACTGATAGCTTTACCAGAGCCCAGATTTTCTCTTACATTTATTCCTTCACCAACTTCATTGCTTGGAGCAGATGTTTGATTTCTACTTTCATATGCTGGAGTAGCAGTCTCTTTTACTTTCCCTTTAAAGCATTCTGTCTGAGGTTCAGTATTACTAATATTTTCTCTTTTAGCACGGCTAATTATAAATTCTAGCTCTTTACATTTTGCTAGAACTTCCTCCTTCTCATCTTTTAAGGATTTAACCTTTTCACTTAAATGACAGACTTCACTATGCTTTGACTTCAACTGTTCGGAAAGATCAGAAAGTCTCAGGGATAGTTCCAGTTTCTCACGCTGGGTAACTTCGAGCTTTTCCATAAGTTCTGTTGCATCTTTCTCAACAACTTCTCCAGCCTCAAGAGTGTCCACCCTAGACACCTTGTTTTCACTACTCTCCTCAAAACTGGAAGTTCTACTTTTAAATAAAACTGGTTTATTGCTTTGCAGATGGTGAATTTCTTCACTCAAAGCTTTAAGTTTGATTTTGTATTCGGCTTCCAGCTTATTCATGTTCTCTTCCAACACGTTATTTGCCTTCAGAAGACTTTCACATTCTTTCTGCAGCCCTTTGTAATTAGCTTCAAGTTCTTTCTCGGTAGACAAAAATGCACTTTTCTGCCTTTCAGCATCCTCTTGGAGTTGAATATTTTGTTTTCTAAGTTGCTCATTCTCAGTAATCAGGTTTTCTATTCTTTTTTGTACATCCAAATTTTCTGACTTAGAACTCACACTGTCATTCAAAATGACATTTTCTTCAGAGATTACCAACATGCTTTTTAATTTCTCTTCAAGAGTTTTGTTTTCCCCTTGAAGAAGATTATTCTGCGTTTCAAGTTCACTACATTTGTTTTGAAGGCTATCTTCTGTCTCTCTCATTTGTTTCTGCATCAATTCAGTTTTAAGCTGCAGCTCTTGAATTTCTTGTTCAAGAGTACCTTTTTCTTTTTCTTCTTGCCTAAGTACTTCAATTTCTTTCTGCAGTTCATGGATCTGAAGTGTCATTTCTTCAGATTTAGAATTTACAATAGACTGCTGTAAATCTTTAAGCTTTGAAATCTCTAATATCAGCTGGTTTTGCTTCGTGATTAAATTGTCCTTTTCAAGTTGCATGGCTTCTATCTTTTGGCTCATTTCTTTTTTCACTCCATCTAACTGCTGCTTATGGTGCATATTCAAGTTATCTTTAAGGCTTTCCATGTTCACCATGTGCTCTTTTTGTAAGTCTTCTTTAAGTCTGGAAAGCTCCTCTTCGTGACTAAACAAAAGCTTTGTCCTCAGCCTCTCTAATTCTGCTTCTTGAGATTCTGCCATCCTGTCCAAAACCGCATCCTTCTCTCTTTCTAGCATTTCAAGTTTTATTTTGTAATTTGTGACTTCTGCCTCATGTTTTAGCTCCAACTCCTTCCTAAATTCTGAGGCAGAAGCCAGCTGAGTTTTTAGATCTTCAATCACAATCTGATATTTTTCAGCTTCATTCAACTTACATTCCATATCCATTATAGTTTGTTTGGCTCTTTGAACCTGCTCCCTTGAAAAATTCAGTTCTTGTAAAAGATCTTCAATTTTAGTTTGTTGAAGAGACTTCTCTGCTGAAATTACTTCCATTTGTTGTGACAGTTCTTGCTTTATTTTTTCCCTTTCATTATCAGCATCTTGCAATTTCACATTCAGTTCATTAATTTTAACATTCATTAAATGCATTTGATCTTTATTAACATTATCACTCAAATATAGACTTGAAGTTTTCTCCAATTCTACTTTTTGTTGCGCAAGACGTTGTTCAATTTCCACTGCATGCTGCTTAATTAATTCTTGCTTCATTTGTACAATCTGCTGGCCATGCATTTCATCTAATTCAGCCTGAAGTTGTGCCAGTCTCCTTTGTGTTTCTAATTCCATCCTTTGCACAATGTCAGCTTCAGACTGGCTGTCTTTATAACATCGTTTCTGTAGTTCTTCCACAGTTCCCATTAATTGTTTTATTTCATCAGAACATTGTCTTTCTTTCTGTTTGTAGGTGCTAAGTTCAATTCTCATATTACTTATCTCCAGGTTCTTTAGTGAAATTTGTTCTTTTAATTCTTCGTGCAATTTACTGACATCTGATAATTTTTCCTTAAGCTGAAATGATTTTTTTTCTTCTTCTTTAAGTTTTGCTTCCAGCTCTTCAACTAATGCCTCTTTTTCTTGTAGTTTATTCAAATCTTCTTCCTCATTTCTTTGCTTTTCCTTAAAAAAGGAGCAAAAACAGTTTTATTTCCTTTTCTGAGCACTGGAACATTTATACACTTAGCTATCAAAACACTGCATCCTTCTTGATAATATCATCAGCTAGAGATCATTTATAAAAATAAATTAATTATTTGTTGCCTTCTCTGAAAGGATTTCTGTACATTTGGGATACGTGACTTTTTCCTTTCATATGCAAAAAAAAAAAAAAAAATCTCAGCAAAAACAAACATAAAATAAATCATTTCCATTTTTTTTCTAGTTGTGTAGTTGTGCTATGTTATTCTAAAAGTTATTTTGCACTTATATTTCCTGAAAGCTTTGCTTTTTTTCTCATTTTTAACAGCATTTAATTTTTTTTAGCTACTTCTAAGCTTTCAATTATGGACAATACTTATGTATATAAGAAATTCATTCCTCACCACAGAAAATCTTTTAAGCTTTTTAAATTTCTTAAACTTTTTAATTGTTTTTCTAACAAAACGCCATTTAATAAAGGCATTTTATTGATCTGTACAGTTTCAACGATTCTTGTAATTTTTCTGCAGTTTTTAAAAACAGGATGCATACTGTTGACATAAGCACTTCAGCTGAAAATTCCACATAAATAATGTGTGAATTAATATATGTGGCCCTTTCAAAGGTCCAAAAAAAAAAAGGTCCAATGGGACTACAAAATCCCAAAAAGGAAACGGAATAGCAAAGATACAATTCTATTTGGGATCCTGAAAAACAGAATAGCAAAGATGTTTCTGATAAGGAATGTACCATTTCATATGTTTTGATCATGCCTTGAAGATTTGCTATCTGAACCTCAAATTCTTCATTTTTCTTTTGGTAATTCTTCAGTAGACCCTCTTGATCTTCAAGCTGTTGCTGATGTGAAAGTATCTGTTGCTTGGCTTGCAATAAATCAGCCGCTGTGCAACTGTGGCTGGTGTTCCTTAGGGCTTCACTTGCCTGTAACTTGTACGTATTAATAAACAAATAAATAAAGATTATAAGAAACAGTTTGATTGCGGAGACAGCTTTTACTTTCACTTTCTTATTCCATCTCATAAGCACAAACAAAACCATAACATTTTAGTAGATCTCTTACAAGGTACTGAAATATTATTACAATCAATAAAAGTATTTAATATTACATTCCTTTACAGTGAACTAGGACAGCAGTGTTTCAAAAAAATCGCAAATGGTGAGATGAACTATTTGTGATTACTGTTTCCCAAATCCAACTTTAATTTATTAACAGAATTAATTACTTAGGTAATTAAAATTAATGAACACAAAATGCAGATTTTACCCAAAAATATACGACTGCAGCATTAAGCAGCGACCCATCAAAACTAATGTCTGGCTGTTTTGATAAGAAAGGAAACAGGTTGCATTTCAGCCCAAAACTTTAAGAAGAGTAATAACATGAGCTTTTTCTCCTCAAGGTAACTGTCATCATCCAGTATTTATTGGCAGCTATTACTAACGAGTAGGAGAGAAAACAGACTAATCTCTGTTATTTTAAATCTTCTATAATGATGACTGTGGGGATGGTTAAATTGACTACAGATTTATACCAAGGAACCAAGTCTCCAAAAACACAAAATCACAAATTTTTGCTTCTTCAGGAATCAGCTATTTTTGTATCCTCCAAAATTACACGCATTTTCAAACCCAAATAAACCTCATTAGTGCTGTAACTTACATGCTGAAACTGAATTTGCAGTTTTTGGCTTTGTTCTGTTAGCTCTAAAAACTCCCTCATAGTTTCATCCTTTTCCTTCCGTGCCTGCTGTAGGTTAGTAGTAAGCTGAGTGATGATATCATCTCTTTTTTTGATAGCAGCTTCAAATTCTTGCAGCTACAAAAGATAAAATTTAAACTAGTAACACACATCAAACCCACAGATAGAAAAAATACTCACTTATTCTTGTTAAGAAGGAATACATATTCCCTAACCACTCTACTAAAAAGATGTAATGTAGACATACCAGGGAATTTATGTTTTCACAAACTCTTATATGTAAGTATTTTAGAAACATTTGTTTGTTCTCATTCAGCAGTGTACAAGTTCTCCATAAACGTACTCATCAAAAGACCAAATCTGAGCTTTTGAGAAGTCAAATTTAGAATTTGCTTTAAATCCAGAGAGAATGGTCACATAAACAAACCATCACAAAGACAGTCCAGGTACTTAATAATAAAGTATCAGCAATTTCGTCCAACTATTCATGTCCACAAACTCTTCCCACAATAAATGCAAGGTATGCCATCTCTCACTAAAAGCGCAATAGACTGCATTCATTGTATTAAGGGCATAAAATAGATGCTGTTCACTATCTTACTTACATTGTAGAACTTATTCATATAACTATACGAGAAAATTAGCTCAAGTCGCACACCTGATGCAATGTATTTAATAGATTCATCTTTTGTCGTTTGTAGTGATGAAGAAATGACAAAAGGACAGAAAAAATTTCCCTTGCAAGGCTTTTATGGTTTTGTTTTTGTTTTTTCCTTTGGTAACATAAAATCCAGGTAGTCAGAAATCCTACAATAAAAATCGGGACTGTATTTAAATACATAAATAGACACGCTATTTACTTTTGAGTCACTTTGTCAATTTGAGCTCCTTCAAGGCTAGTACATGCTTCATCTCTACTCTGAAAATTTCTTAAACCATCCATTGCCTTCTCCAACTATTTTGCTTACTATGTTCTCAAAAAGAAGTCTCTCCAGATCATATGCCAATCCTTGAAGTAAAATTATAATACTTCCAGATAAAGCTTACTGATTTAGAGGTAAGAGATATTTTTCAATGGGATATATAAACCAAGAGGCCCTTAAACGTGCCAAACTATGAGAACTCAAGAAAAATCTTTTAAGTTCTTTTCAGAACACTGTGGAGAATTCCTAACTTAAAGGCACAGATGTAGCAGAAATACCAGATGCTTGTTACCATAAAGAAAGTTTAGGAATAGATCAGATTCTAAAGTGTATCATGTGTTTCCTTTTGCATCTGGATTCAGTGGAATTCAAAAGTAAGTTTATCTGTTCATATCTACCCGCTGTTACATCTTCCTTTCCAATTTCTTCTATTCAACTGTTTTTATTTTTACAAGCAGGCAGAGATAATGCACACATGGCGTTTTTTTGCAGCCACTCCTTTTTAAGAACTCTTTGCTTCTTCTGAAACATACCCTGTATGCATTTCTCAGCAGGGATATTAAGCACTGAACCGCTATCATGAAGAATACACTGTAGCTTAACACAATCTTTAATATTATTGTACTGCAACCAGTGTAAACAGATTTTTTAACTTCTTTAGAAAATAGTAATCATAGTAATTTAAAAATGCAAAGATCTCCACTTTAAACTTCCTCATGTAAAACTAACAGTAGCTTTGCTACTAACACCACTGTTTGAAACTAGAATTTCGTCATGTTCTTTAGTATGCTGCAATTATGACTATGATGCTTAGCACAATGGATACAAGGTACAGTAATCAGAAGCTAAGTCTGACTTAAAAGGCAACACCAGGGATTCACCAACAGACAAAGCAATGATAAACTTGCAAGGTAACCACTCAAAGATCACTTTAGTGTAGTGGAAAACAGATAAAATACAAATTCACAGATAAAATACAAATGGAAACAGCAGAAAATTATAACTGCATAGCAATAATGAAGGCAAAAATGACTCAATTTTAAAACAATTTTGGTGTTCTGTAGAATTCTGCGGAGCAAAGACAGGCATACCATGATGACCTGAATCCAAATTAAAGGAGAGACTAAAGACATGAAGCATGACATAGCACTGACTTTAAAGAGCGTAGTACTTTCTTAAACTGGAAGAAAAATTATTTTACATTCTTCACTTTAAAATCTAATGTTCGACACCAATGGCATTTCTAACTAGAGAAATATTTCCATACAATCCCAAGTTATTAAATGTCTCTTAGAACATCCTGGCACAATGGCACTGTAATTTCAGACTGTGAAGTCTGACAAACACCTTTTTAGCTCAAGGACCAACTCAGCAATACCATTCCCTAAGAAGTAAAACCTTATATTTTTATTTTTTATCTTTCAAGAACAAGAAGGTAATAAAGAAATGGAGTCTTTGCACAATAAAGGAAGAATTAGGACTTTTCTTGAAGAAAATCATCTTTCTGTTTCTGAGCCAAAGCAAGCCACTGCAAAGAACACTGAAATTTTAGTCACAAAATATAGAGAAAAAGGACACACAATGGAAATGCCACTCAGATAACAGAACACATGGTATATGATTAAAAGAAATTACATATAATTCTATATCACACACTGACTGCATTCTGAACACCTGCCATTAAGAGTGAACTCTTTCAGGTGACACTGCATTTTTGCACATAACCGAGTAGCAAGCAGAAAGCAACATAAGGTAATTATACCTGTTGCAATCCTTCTGTACCATATGCTGCCCTCATTTCTTCTAGCTCTCTGTTTAGCTCTTCAATCTCTTGTTGTTTCCCAGCCAATTCATTCTCCATCACCTCTAGTTGCATCAGAGAGTGCTGCATTCCATGCTCTGAACAAATCTCTCCAACTCCAATTTCTTCTTCCTAAATTAATCCAAGTTCCTCATCATACCATTTTTTATGCTTTATCAAGATAAGTAAACTCAAATATCAATTTCTGTATCAAATGGCATCTTAGAACATTAACAAATAGTACTGCATTGAAGACCTTATTGCCATGGCAACCTCCTTTGTTAGTATAATCCACATCTCAAAAGCATGAAGCATTCTTCTAGTTCTGCTTTGTAATATTAGCCTTAGTACAAGTAGTAAAACATTTTGCATTTGAAGTTTACAGATAAACATTATTCATATGACAAGCAATGTAGATACAGAGCACAGCATGCAAGATAAAAGTATTAGTCAACAACACAGTTTTTGTTCAAAATGAACTGTTTGAGGTTTTTAGTATTCTTTATTAGTATCACAATTCAATTTGCAGTACTGTACCCTGATCAAGTCTGTAGGTATAGCTGTTCTTGTCACAAAACTGCAACCATTTACCTGTATAAAGACAATTCCTAAATATATTATTATGTGCAATAAAGCTTGACTTCTGTTTTTAATTTGTTTGAACCTTATATGGTGGTTCCTGCAGAACCATGTGAATTCTTATGTTGTAAAAATTTATTTCATTGGAAATACAAAATATCTTTTTGGAAGACTTTGGAATTGAATTTGGCACAAGCAACAGGTAACACCCCCTTCCAAAATCACAAAAACAGGTACTACTTTCCAAAACCAAAATACACGTAAACATACATAGAAAACAAAGGAATTCAGATCTAAAGGTCAATGCAAAGCTTTATCTGTAGTAACGCTGCATTTTGAATTGTACATTTAGTTTTTAAAAATATTAGTAAACATAGTTGTTTTCAAAAACATGTTGTTGTTTTTTTTACCCCAAATCTACTATTCCTAAGAGTCACCAACATCTCTGCAACAGATGAAAGGCAGTGTCATAAACTGACACTCAGAGCCTGAAGGAATTTCTTAAGAATGAATCGGAGCAGGAACTGCACATTCAACATAAGACTTGTGAAAAATCCTTTCAGTCACCTAACACTGTGACTCAAATCAAGCTTCTGTAAGATTTTCGTTTCTACAGAGTGAACAAACCAATAAAGATAAATTTCCAAAAGGTAAGTGCAAGTCAAAGTTGTAGTTATATATAAAAAAATAATAATTAAAAAGTCAAGATAAAAGGAATATTCTGTTGTATTCATGATAAGCTGTCAGACAGGGAGGCAGGCTTTTAAAATCTCAGACCAATGTCTTAAAACAAGAAAGCAAGAGAAGCTGCGCCTCTCCTCAGAGCTCTGTATCACATTAGAGTCTTAAATAAAATAATTAGAAATGGAAAGGAAACATACTGTTCCTCATCTGAATACTGTGTTCACATTAAAAAAGAAAAAAAGGGCTATATTGCTCAGATAACTGCCAGATATGATTATGGCTTATTTACAAAGGACCATTATACCTGAGCAAATCAATATGCTCTCCCGACACAAAAACGTACTCCAATAAATGGGATCAATATCATCATTAAATGTGTATTAAGAGAAAGAATAATCCTGTATTAGCTTTGAATTTGCAGAGCTGACACACATGGTCATTTTCAATTCCTGACTTCCTCAATAAAAAGGAGGTCATTGCCACCTTATTTTAGAGAGACTAAATAAGATTTCAGCAAACATCAGTGCAGAGAACTCATGGAGGCAGTGCACATCATTTGTGTTTTGCTAGATGTTTCTTCTTCATTCAGAAATACAAGTGTCTATACGCAGTGTCTGGCACTAATGTCTTTACTTGGATTCTGGCTCATGGCCCAGATTAAAACTTTTTTTGCTTCTTTTTAACTGTCATTTAATTCAGACTTAATTAATAGAGAGGTAATGTATGATGCTTGTAAGCTACCTCACCAAGAAGTGGATGCACTTCTCTTCCCACGAATCATTTCAGTGTCGAACGAGCAGTGCCTCTTACATGCTTTATAACAAGTGCTGCTAGGGCAGACATAAAAGCCTTCATTAGATGTTCCAGACTCCTTGGCAACTGAGATTTCTATAGAAAAATATTAAATGAGGTTTTGACATATCCAAAACAACTGCCTGGAACTTTAGAAATGCTGCTTCATGTCAAAGAAGCCTTGTTGTTAGCTGTAATAGTTACACCTTAGTCGACTCTGCTTATTACCCCATACCTTCTCCTTTCTATAAGTCTGTACAGTATTTTAATTTCCTTTTTTAAAGCTTTGCAATTCACCTTTAACTCTGAAATTTCCTTATACCTTAACTTCTTATGATGTGCTTAATTACATATTCCCAGAATACAATTATATGTTTCAAGAAGAAATCAAACCACGTAAGATAAAGGAAGGTAATGGAAGCAAGGAACAATGAGCTCAGAATATAACTGCATTAAAAAATAACCACAAGGTAAGGAAAAATACAATTTTACAACACAGAAGCAACTGCTTGGGTGAACATATGGCGTGTGGGTTATGAAAGTCCCCCAAAAGAAATCTTAACTTCAGGTTTTCTTCCTTGCTTGTATTTTCAAACTAATTCAAAAGCATAATATTTACTAATATAATAACATATGAAATACATTTTGTAGTATATTCTAGTCAAAAAAGATATATATATTATTTATTTTGCATCAGTAAATACATATGCTTAGGCAAATTAACACAAGCTTCTTCAGAAAAATACAAGGAAAAACAGCTTCCATCACTAAGTAAGGCAGCAATTTATGACAATTGCCACCAGAGGTCAGGATTCAATTTATGAAATCACTGCACTTGACTACAGATTCAACGCTCCGTTGCTAATGTTCCTTAGACCTTGGAATACTTAAAAGCGTACCTCAAAAACATTGAGTAGTTACACACACTATATTATTACTGGTAACTATGATGTCCATGCCAGAGAGAATTCTCCTTATATACTGCAAGCTCGGGCTTAATGTAAATCAATACTTATTGATCACTCATTGCAAAATGTAAAAATATCCAAATGCATGAAAATAATTTAACCTATTTGTTAGGAAAAATGGTAAATTTCTCAACCAATATGCTACTCATGTATCCCCTGTATAGCCCTGAACCATGACCCATGTAGGGGTGTTAGAGTATTGTGAAGTTATGAAACAGCAGAGGTAGACAATAATAGTGCTGACATTGCTATTTAGTAGTTAATCAGTTAAAATGTATAGTTTAACCATAAGACAGATGGAATGGACTGGTCTAGCCCGGATGGCTCGGATGAAAGAAGATAATGAGTTTTTGGACAAGTTCAAAAGAAGAGTAACACGTGAAGCATGAAGCCTGGGCCTAGGATGAAACACGAGAAAGAAGGACTGAAGATGTATTGATTAATCACGAGAAATGAATAACATAAATGATGTAATGTTTACCTAAACATATAAATATAGGACATTTGTAAAGCTTAAGGGTCATTCACTAGGAGTGACCCAAGCTCTGTATGCATGTTTCACCTGAGCACTGAGCTTGTTAATAAAATCAACCCTGGAGTACCCACGAGTTCGAGTCTCGACCTGGTTCCTTTCTGCAACAGTTTGGCACCCCAGATGGGACTCTAGGCGTTGATTGGGGTAAGTGCCTAAATTTTTTATTATATCCAGGGGGAAGTGCATCCACTCTTTTAAGGGTTCGAGTCCTATTTTTGGGGTTCAAGTCCCCGAGGCCTATTATTTTTGGGGGGTTTGGGGTTCTATTTTTCTGAGGTTTATTTTCCTCATTACAGAGTGGCTGCAATTCTCACTGGACCTTGGATTTCTATTTGGAGAATAGTTATGGGGGGATCGCCGTCTATAATTAAGGGTTCACCCTTAGAGGAAATTTTGTGTAACTGGAGTAAGATTGAAGGTGTTGTGGGGTTAAAAAAGAAGCGAGTGATCACTCTGTGTCAGGATGACTGGCCATTCTTAACCCGGGTTCGTGGGGCTGGTCCCGACGAAGCATGGCCACCTGAGGGGACGTTTGATGATAAACGTCTTGCTACCATGCGGCGAATACTCCAAGATAGAAATCCTTATCAAATGGATTATTTATATGTGTGGATAAATTGGGCTGATAAAAGAAATCAAATTAAGTTGGGGAAGGCTACTAGTAAAACTGAATTATTAGCATACTTTGATGAATTACATCAGGGTGGGTATAATTCTGATCGGAAAAAAGATGAAAATAATAAAGAAGTGGGGCAGTATCCGATGACTATTGAATTTCATTCTAATCCGAGGGTTGGTCCTGATACCGGCCCTGATGTACCACCTCTATTAGCAGCAGCAGTACATCAGCCTTGGAAACCGGGAGATTTGATGCTATGGCAAGAGAAAATGCCGCGTTTAAGGGAGGATGCGGAAAAATGTGCTAAGATGTTGTCTAGTATTTTCAGAGATTATAAACCTAATTGGGAGGACATACAGACTCTGTTACAGGAATTATTTACTGTAGAAGAGAGAGAGAAGATCATGGCTAAGGATAGAGAGTTATCAAATACTAATCCAGGAAGACCTGTATGGCCCATAGCTGATCCGAAATGGAATATTGTTAGACAGGATGAGCTTCAGGCTTGGAGAACGGCTACACAGGGTTTGCTAGAAGCTGTACGCCAGTGTGTCGAGCGGGTTACTAACTGGTCCAAAGTACAGGAATGTCAGCAACGGTTGGATGAACATCCCAGTGATTATTGGCATAGACTCCGTTCTGTTTTACTTAAGTATGGGGGTATGACAGAGCAGACTTTTCAAGAGCCGCTTGCGATTAGTGTGTTTGTAAATCAGGCTGCACCCGATATTAATAAGTATTTTAAGAAACATATGCCGGGATGGCAGGCAGAGGGGTTGCAAAAAATATTATCTGTTGCTACGTTTGTATACAATGGGCGAGATCAGGAGAGACAGGAGAAAATGCAAAAAGAGAAGGATGAGGAGCGAAAGCGACAGGAACGAGAGAGACAGACCGAGAGGAAACGTGAGAGGCAGGAAAAACGAGAAGATATGACTTTTTTGGCAGCTGCGATTTCTCAGTCGGCTCAACAGAATAGGTGGCAAAATGCTAGAGGCAGAGGTAGAGGAAATCGGGGAAGGAGACGAGGATTTCCACCCCAGATTGGTGGAGAAATTGTATGTTATTGGTGTGGAAATTTTGGACATATGCAGCGAGAATGCCCCCTCAGACCTCGACCTTTTCTAACCCCCCAGGGTTATCCGGTGACAGACGCATCTGGGCCTCATATAGATTCAGGAGTGGGAGGCTTGCGACGAACTCACTCGCAATAACAGGAGGATGGCTGTTACTCTGAGTCCAGAAGGTCATGTAATCGCAGAAGTAGATGGGCTAGAAGTTACATTCTTAGTAGATACAGGAGCAACTTTAAGTTTGTTAAATTTTGATTTGCCTGAAAAATCACTAGAAACTGTTACTATCAAGGGAGTTTTAGGAGTAGAAGAGAAATACTTGAGTAAACCACTGCCTGTAACCTTGTCAGGACGGATGACATGGGCACAGTTTGTTATTTCACCCACTTCTCCAATATCCCTATTAGGAAGAGATGTCCTCCGAGAACTAGGCACTAAATTAGATTTGAATTCAAAAGGGATGAAACTTTACTTTTTGGGGAATGTACTAGCTGTAGAAAGGGAACAGAAACAGAAAATTGAAATTCCAGATGACTTAAAAGACATACCCTCCGGTTTGTGGAGTCATAGTAGTAAGGATATAGGATTTTTGAAATCTGCAAAACCAGTGGTAATCAAGACAAAAGCTGGACCACCGCCCTCAATTAAACAGTACCCGATTGCGACAGAAGCATTACCTAGTTTAAAGAAACAAATTCAGTATTTTATTGATGAAGGGATATTGAGACCCATTATTAGTCCATATAATACTCCTATTCTGCCTGTTTCTAAAAATAGAAAGGATGAGGACGGGAACCCTGAATATCGTTTTGTACAAGATTTAAGAGCAATTAATGAACATGTTGAAGCCCTGCACCCTGTAGTTCCTGACCCTTCACTAATATTAACTGAAATACCAGAATGGTCCAGGTGGTATACTGTAATGGATCTGACGGGAGCTTTCTTTAGTATACCTATTGCTGAGGAAAGCCAAGAGATCTTTGCCTTCACATGGGAAGGGAAACAGTTAACGTGGACTCGATTACCTCAGGGGTTTACGAGTTCACCAACTTTGTTCTCACAGATTTTGAAAAATGATTTAAAGGATGTTATTTTACCTCAAAAATCTGTGTTGGTTCAATATGTTGATGATTTACTTATTGCTAGTGCAACAAAAGAAGCTTGCATAGAAGACACAAAGTATTTATGTAATAAATTGTATGAAAAAGGACATAAAGTCTCCCTTTCCAAATTGCAGTTTTGTAAGCCTGAGGTAAAGTACTTAGGGTATGTATTAGCTTCAGGGGTAAGGAAAATTGATCCAGAACGAATTAATGCTATACAAGCAGTACCTAGGCCAATCACAAAGAAACAGATGAGGGCATTTTTAGGACAGGCTGGATTTTGCCGACCATGGATTATAGGGTATAGTGAAATTGTTAAACCTTTACAAGAAGCTACTAAGGACCAGGCCATCGAACCGATACCATGGACTGATGAAATGCAGCAAGCTTTCCAGGCTATTAAACAGGCGCTGGTATCCGCACCGGCTTTGGGACTGCCCGACTATGGTAAGCCGTTTACCTTATATGTTACCGAATCAAGAGGAATTGCAAAAGGAGTTTTAGTTCAAAAATTTGGACCTTACGAGCGGCCTGTCGCCTATTACTCACAGTCATTAGATCCTGTTGTGAGGGGAACTCCCTATTGCATTCGAGCTGTGGCTGCAGCGGCAGAACTCACCGAGAAAGTCCGGACCATTGTCTTGGGACATCCCCTGGTTGTAAAGGTTCCACATGAAGTAGAAATCTTGCTTAAAAGGTATGCAGAAAAATCCCTTTCTCCACAGCGCGCTCACCGCTATGAAGTCATTTTGCTCCGAGCTGATAATATCACCTTAGAGCGATCAAAACCTTTGAATCCAGCCACCTTACTCCCTGATTCAACTGGAGAGCTAAATAAACACGATTGTGTGCAGGTGATTCACTCAGTCTCACGACCGAGGGAAGACTTAAAGGATGAGCCATTAACAGAGCCTGAGTTAAACTTGTTTACTGACGGTTCTAGTTATTACATTGCAGGAAAGCGATACACCGGATTTGCTGTGACAACTGAGACAACTGTTCTACTAGCAGAATCTCTCCCAAGCGGGTTGGGAGCACAAGGAGCAGAACTTATTGCGCTCTGTAGAGCGGCACGATTAGCACGCGGCAAGAAGGTAAATATATACACGGACTCAAAGTATGCTTTTGGAATTTGCCATGCTATCGGCATGCTCTGGAGAGAGCGAGGCTTTCTGACCTCTGCAGGGAGAACAATAGCTCACGGTGAGCTAATAAATGACCTATTACTGGCTATACAAGAACCACGAGAGATTGCTGTAGTTTACATACCTGCACACAGCTCTAAAAAACATGCGTTAGCAAAAGGAAACCAACTTGCAGATGCGGCAGCTAGAGCAGCTGCTGTGCACCCTAATTATAGTGTTCCTATTATGACTGTACAAACTATACCACTGCTATCGGACCCTAAGACACTTTATACAGAAATGAATAACGAGGAACTGGAGGTGTGGATGCGTATGGGAGCTGTTCAAAAGGATGGGATTTGGATGATTGGTAATAAACCTATGTTACCGCATAAATATTTGCTAACTTTGGTAAGGTGGTATCATGATAGAAGCCATGGCGGTCCAGGAAATATTGCAAATCAGATTGATCGTTTGTGGATAGCACCGGGAGTATATGCAGCAGCTAGACGAATTGCTGCAGGATGTGAAATATGTCAAAAGTACGGGATAACCAGACCCAGGATGGAAGAAGGGAAGAGACCTCCAGCTGAATATCCTTTTCAGAAACTTCAAATTGACTTTGCTGAAATGCCACCAGTATTGGGATTTAAATATATGTTAGTTATTGTGGATCATTTGTCTGGCTGGGTGGAAGCATTTCCTACACGAAAGAATGATACAAAAACTGTGATTAAAATTCTGTTACGAGACTTAATTCCAAGGTACGGAGTCCCAGAAGAAATAGACTCAGACAGGGGAACACATTTTGTTTCCTCAATGATGGCCGAATTGTCAAAGACACTGGGAATTACTATGGCGGCACATACACCGTATCATCCACAGTCGTCCGGAAAGGTAGAGAGAATGAATAGGACTATTAAAGATAGATTAGGCAAAGTAATGTCACAAACAGGACTCAAATGGCCAGATGCATTACCTTTAGTCTTATGGGATTTGAGAACATCCCCTAGGGAGCCTTTAAAAATTAGTCCAGCTGAGGTTTTATTTGGGAGAGTAGTGGCAGTACCAGGAACATATGTCTCAGCAAAAACTGCACTTTTGGAAGGGGAAGAGAATATTACTCAATATTTGTTGTATTTACAAGATTCTTTTAAGAGAATTCAGCAATATGCTTATTGTTATCAAGGATTACCAAGAGATGTTAAAGTACATGATATTATTCCAGGAGATATGGTAATGGTGAAAGTGTTTAAACGGAAACATAAAATGGAGCCCAAATGGGAAGGGCCTTATTGTGTATTGTTAACTTCTCTTTATGCTATCAAGGTCAAGGGTAAAGAGGCATGGATCCATCATACTCATGTGAAAAAGGTCTCTGCATCCTTTTCTTCCTCGTCTGCATAGCCTCAGGACATCGGTACCAGTATGAATTCTCCTATCGGGACATTTTGACTGGACATCAGGTAACTTTGAAAACGAAAGAGGTTTCTACGACTCAGCGTGAATTCATCATAGAAGGAGAAAGAAATACTGACTTATTACAACTCAACAATGTCCGAACCCCTTTTGGCACATTTCGATGGTATATCCCCGGTAGTACTCGAGCTAATTTTAGTTTTTGCATTAGAGCACGATTTTCTTACCCTTCATACCCCAGAGTACCTCCTCCTCGGCTCCGAGCGGTATGGGTTAACCATAATATTAATTTTAGAGAACCAAGCAGTGGTACTGGAATCTGGTGTGTGGGTATGCTCCCCGGCTTCAACAATTCGTGCTGTCATAAATTCTCCGTTGCGTACCCTCGGGACGGGTTTAAATTAGTTCATACACATTGGCAAGAGATAAAATGGGGACCTATGTCCTGGCGTGACACAAGTAGATATACTCAGCAGATGAGACACCGAAGGTCTTTACAGCCACATGTCTCTTATGAATTAGGCCACTATCGTTATTGGACAGATAATTCTCATGTATCAATAATGCAATCGTTTGCCCAGAATCTAAATGTCAGTGATTGTTGGATTTGTTCAGCCTTACCTAGATCAGTAGCACATGGAGTAAATTTGATTGGTATCCCTATTCATGTTAATACTACTATTGGTCATATTTGAAATACAACAATATTAAGAAGTAATTTTACCACTCATGCTTTATCATTGGCTCATACACGATTGGAGAACAATACTTATATTCATTGTGTTGAAAATCGTGATTCTACTGGAACCTATTTGGGAAATTGGACTTTACGATGTGATAATCTCACTGCTATTAAAAACAGAAATCAATTGATTTTGAGTCTCCCAGGAGCCTATTGGCTGTGTGGAGAACATGCGTACAAAATTTTACCCAAAAAGTGGCGAGGAAGATGCACTTTAGGCCTAGTTGTACCCGATATGGAAATCATTCCCAGAGAAATAAATGGAACGTTATGGCATAGGTCTTTCTATGGACGTACTAAAAGAACTATTTTAAATCCTTTAATTGAACGACCAACAGGATTCCATGCATTTGTGCGTTGGTTTATACCTGGTTTAGGTGTTAGTGAACTGGAAAAAGCAATACTGAATGTGTCAGGGGAGGTGGAGAAGTTAGCTAATGCAACGGCTTATGGCTTATTAACTATACAAGGCGAGCTTACAAACTTATCTAAAGTAGTTTTGCAAAATAGAATGGCACTGGATATGCTTTTAGCTTCGCAAGGGGGAGTGTGTACTGTATTGAATGCTAGTTGCTGTATGTATGTTGATCAAACTGGAGAATTATTAACTGATGTTGGGAAAATATGGGAAGTAAGTAAGACGATGCAAGAAATACAGAAGGATGATACTCGATGGGGTTTTTCTGAAACATGGCATTGGCTGACATCCTGGTTGCCAAATCTTTCTGCTATTGCTAAGAAAATTATCTTGATTATAATTGTTGTGATTGTTCTGATTGTTATTGTTTATGTACTAATACAATGCTGTATGCGAATGGGGTCTGCTTTAACTGTAAAGGCACCACCGCCACCTAAGATAGTTTTTGGTGGATATCAGTAGAATACTTGGGAAAGTAGCTATTAGAAAAGGGGGGACTGTTAGGAAAAATGGTAAATTTCTCAACCAATATGCTACTCATGTATCCCCTGTATAGCCCTGAACCATGACCCATGTAGGGGTGTTAGAGTATTGTGAAGTTATGAAACAGCAGAGGTAGACAATAATAGTGCTGACATTGCTATTTAGTAGTTAATCAGTTAAAATGTATAGTTTAACCATAAGACAGATGGAATGGACTGGTCTAGCCCGGATGGCTCGGATGAAAGAAGATAATGAGTTTTTGGACAAGTTCAAAAGAAGAGTAACACGTGAAGCATGAAGCCTGGGCCTAGGATGAAACACGAGAAAGAAGGACTGAAGATGTATTGATTAATCACGAGAAATGAATAACATAAATGATGTAATGTTTACCTAAACATATAAATATAGGACATTTGTAAAGCTTAAGGGTCATTCACTAGGAGTGACCCAAGCTCTGTATGCATGTTTCACCTGAGCACTGAGCTTGTTAATAAAATCAACCCTGGAGTACCCACGAGTTCGAGTCTCGACCTGGTTCCTTTCTGCAACACTATTATAGACCAGCAAGCAGAATTCTGTTTTGAAAAGTGTTCTGAGTAGTAGAAACATACAGAAGTATCTGGAATAGATTAATAGATTAACATTTTACCTAAAGTTTTTAGCTTTTATTGTGCATTTTGGACACTTTGTTATCTACAAGAATTAAAACACTGCTTGACTGTGCTCTTACAATTTTAATCAATTTTCGAGTTACGTCACAATTGACTTTATGGAATGTACCTAAAATTCGTAATTATGACAACTGGGAAAAAAATATATATATATTTTTAAACTCTATGAAAATAATTTTCAGTTTCTCACAAAAATAATGAGAATCATAGAATTTAAATAAGGTTAATAACATTTTATAGGCAACAACAGTCTTCAAATATATTATGGCTTAATATATTTTTCTATACAGCATTAAAACACAACAGAAGACTCCTTTGTGTGATGACTATACATAAAGGTTAACATATAGAATGTCATTAACATAGAAAGGGAAAGAAATAAGGATCAAGAAAGGGAAAGGGAAATAAAATAATTTTTAAGTTTTCATATCAACATTTTTTGAGGTACAGTTTGCAAATTGGGAAGAGGCACTGAGAGAAAAAAATAATCCAGGCAGATTACATCAATACCATAAAAATTAAGGAATATAGGAAATATACAGTAACAATTTTAACTTACACAGTTATAAAAAAGCCCAAACAACTAACTGTTGGAAAACCCTAATCTCCCTTATTTTGGATATTACACCATAACTATACATACATAATCACCACAATCATTGAATGTAAAACTATTCTGGTAGTTCTCATTCTTGCTCAAACTGAGTGATTTATTTCAGAAAGGAAGCTGGTCATATGAAAGAATAATCAGTCTTCAGTCTGAGTACCACCTCTAACAGTACAGGTATTTACAGAGGTGACGTAAGAAAATTGAAGGAGAGACCACATTAAAATAAAAGTGCTCTAAGACAAGAATTCTGATGGAAGCATTCCCTAGTTCTTTCAAATTTTTATTTATTTATTCATTTTTAAAGAAAACTACTTATAACCACGTGTCTGGTAAGTCTCTTAAAGAGGGATGTGCTTATCACTGAATTTCATCCAAATCACCAAGAGAAGGGCTGAATAATTAAAAGCATATGACTTATTTTAACAACTATAACAAAGCAAATAATTTACGACCCATCTCACTGTGAGCCTCTACTTCAACATAATTTCTGACAAAAACCACTATAGAGTATACAGATGTTTTGAAAAATGAAGAAAAAGATGGATGAAAAGGGCCTGTATTTGTACAAATGTGTGGAATTACAGAACTCCAAAAAGGAGGTTGGGTCTTTTCAGTAATTGAAAGGAGGCTTACAAAAAATATGGAGAGTGTAAAGATATATGTACATCAATGCCATTATCAGCTGTTTTCAAAGGTTCACTCTTCAAACGTATTCCATTTAGCAATGATTCCTTAATGTGGTGATGTATATATTCTAAAAAGTTGCAGTAAGGTCACAGTAGTTGTTCAAAAGTTTTTTTCATTTTCAATGGCAAAATCTGTGCACAGGCTGCACTATCAATCACCTTCCTGCACTTACACTCAGATTCTTCTTGTTCTTTCCTTTTTCTAATTCATTGGACAAAATAATGCATATTTTATCCAAGAAAATTATTAAGCCTTTAATCTGACTTCTTCCTCATGTTAGCTTCAACCCTTTGAACCTCTCACTCATTTATTTTGTCTTCCTTCCATTAACAGTGCAGTCAAGCAGATGGACTGGTATCTTCAACCCAGATGTGCCCGACTCAGATTTGTTTTTTATTTGCATCACAACAAACATGACATAAAAATGATCGTAACTGACTGGACCAAGGGTCCATTTGGTTTCCTAGTCGATATCTGAAGGTAATAAATAATAAATATGAAGGAATATTTTCAGTGCTCTCCCAAGCGTCTTCTACTAACACACCAGAAGAAAGTAAGAGTGCTTATAAACAAGAACAGGAGGAAGATGCAAGAGAGAAAGTATCTAACTGGGGAAGAGAGGTACGGTAAAGAGACTCAAACTCAAAAGGCTGAGACAAAATCCATGGAAGAAATTGTAACTGTGATTTCATGAGAGGCTGAAAAGAAGTGTGGTCATCTTCTCTTAGGGAAGGCTACATCAAGGAAAGAATACTAAGCATCCTATATCAAATCACTTCAGCAATACCTGATCCTCTCTTACTAGTTGCCAAACTTAAGATTCTACAGTATTTTGCAAAAGTGCTATATAACAAAAAGTGGACTACAGAAAGCTCACGTTTGAACCATGATTTCTTTTTTTAACTGCAAACAATTTTTATATGACTCAGATATTCTACAGCTATTTCTTGCAAAAATGTTCTTGTGACGCAGTTGAACATGAAGTAGTTTTCTCCTTACAAACAATAAACTGCTTTATTTGTCAAGAACAGATTTTCATATTGCCAGTTTCCCTCTTAAGTTACGTGGACATGCAGTGGATGTCATGGTGTGCAGTAGCTAAGGCCTGTACCCAATTACTCCTTCTCCCCTACAAGCAGGATGGGGAGTGAATTTGAGAAAAGCAAGAAAAAATCATGGGTTGAGACAAAAATAATTCAGTAAGTGTAGGAAAAATAAGCAAAAAAACCCAAACAAATGATGCAAAGGCACTCACTCACCACCTACCAGCAGCAGAGTGATGACAAGCCAGTGTTTGAGCAACAGCTATTTTGGAACTCATTAAAACATAATCAGCTTGTTAAACATTTTTAATAGCAAATGAGAAGGAATTAAGCACAACTCAATGGCAACACAAAGTATTACTACAACCGTATTGGTAACAATGTTACAACAACTCATAAATCCACAGTATTACTGATAATAGTACCCATGCTATTATGAAGTTAACAAAATATTTGCTTTAATGGTATATCAATCATACCAGTAATAACCTGCAACAGCTTTGTATACAACATCACGTGTACTCTTTCCTTCTTCCTCTCTTTGGAAAACAGTGCACAGCATTTCAATAAACATGTAAAAAAAAAAAGTCAAAAGAAAAGTTAGAAGGGAAGTGTTATTTCAGTCTTACCTCAGAACTGTAATCTTCTACTGCAGTAGAAATTTCACTTTCCGGCTAAAACAAAATATTAAAATATTTACAATGGATGGCAATCTACAAATATTAAAGAAGATATTTTCCATTTCTTTCTGAGAACATAGAACGTATTCAAAAACATAAGAGGTATCCATTAATGTGCTTTCAATATATATGGCAAAGGTCACCTTAAATTCCTAGAAATCCCAGACTTAAATAAAAGCAAAATAATTTGCTCAAACCAGGGAAAATCACACTGTTATGTAGCAAATATGTGGACATATAATTTTTAATGGGAACCATACAGATTTCTGTCACAGTTTAGTTGTGCAATATCTTCTAGCTGCACAAATAATCTTTTAAAATTGTCTTCCTCAACCTTCAACCTTCAGAACAATCTAGTTATTTGTTTGGCTGCTAATACTAAGCCAAGGGGTTTATTCAAAGAGAGCTACAGAAAGATGGCCAAATAAACTCAAGAGAAGTGGACATGTCTTCTGTACTAAGGGGTTAATCCACCCCTTGCTAAAAATCAATTAAAAAAACTTAAATCCTACCAGCTCACACATCAACCTCCAACAATGTAAGACTCCAGTTTCATTCTTTAGTTGGTCTATTCCCAAGATCTGACCAACCATGATTAAAAAATCCAGCCCCTTCCATTATTAAGCCATCCATTTTCTATACTTCTATTACTCTTTGGTCAACACAAGTAAATAGATTTTACATAGCTCATTGGAGGGATTCAGCTTAAAAGCAAATAATTTAAAATATATATATACATAAGCATTTTTTAAGCAACACAACACAAACAAAGCTATTTATCAATTCTCCTATTAATTAATGGAATCAGAAATAGGTTTCTGTTTCACTGTGACTTTAGGTTGCCAGTTTTCCATTACTGTACCAGCCATGCATTTTCTTATAGCTAATCTCTCCTAGCAATAAATTTTTATTCTTTAATATTTTCCTCACTAAGAACATGGTCGATGGCTAAAATACACAGAACAGATATCTCAAAGGCCCTTTATAGCCATTTATTTCTATCACCCATGCAGCTACTATCATAATGATAACACATTAGACATAAGTACAGAAAATCAAAATTAATTTCATTGCTGAACATTATTCAGAGGAAATTCAGATGATACAGAAAGGAGGTAATCTGCCTATGGAAAGCAGAATGTCCTTTTCAGAGAAACCTTTTTCTATATGCAGTTAAGCACTATTCAGAAGAGATACTCTTCAGTACTGGATGCCCAGCATTATCACAGAATTAACAAAAGAACTCATAATACTAAATTGGCCAAAACTGAGAAGTGATTGCTATGTTCCTTTAGAAAATTCTCATAGGTGAGTATTCATTAACAGAATCCAATTGACTTTTTAAAGGATCTCAGTGTAAACTGTTATACAAACATAACTACAAAATTCTACAATCATCTTTGAATATGGTTTAATTAGTAAGCAGAAGCCAAAACAAGTTTATTTTAGGTTGGTCAGCTTACAAGAAAATTATAATTACAGAAAAATAGCAATCAAAATCTTTCTGCGTTTCTGAAATACAGCCTTCCAGCAGTCTATAATAATGTGGCTTCCAGATAGGATAAATTTATAGAAGGATTATTAACTAAATATGGTTTTAACCATGCAGGAAGAAAAGCAAAAACTTCTACGTAAAGAGCAAGATTTACCAGTGGAACTATTATTGAATCTCTACTTTATTCTCCTTAAATAAGTTTACTCTTATATACAAGGACATTAAGTAATTCTGTCTTTAAGCTCCCTCTCCTCCTTCTTTCCCCACCTCTTGATGATCCAACAAAACTACAAATTTTTTAAAATAACACATGAACCTTCTTATAACCATCCCATAGTAACTACCAGGTACAGAGTGAATAAATAAAACTCCTAACATTTATAGAGACATTGTTTTAAAAACAATTATTCTGTTACGTTTCCAAATATTGAAGAAAAAAATCCCATCTTATGTCAACTCGAGAGACCATTTCTCAAAATATGTTCCCATATTGACATATGGGAGATACTGGAGATACATACTTGACTAAGGCTGATCAGTATGACCACGAACAGGAAGAGGCAAAGAGAATGTAAGCTAAGTGTGTTAATGAAGCCTTCTCTTTAGGTCATTCTAAACTTTATTGGCATTTAATATCTGTGTGACATTTTCAATATACAGTGCTATTCTCATTGATTGCATTGTCATGCCTTCTTTTTTGTTCCTAAAATCTGTCAACTCAAAGGAGTATATCTCCTAGTAATTTATACCCCAAAGCAACCAACTACAATCAGATTTAAATAGAGTACATCAAACAGAGGTAAACCACTGCTAAATCTCAATACAATCTGCAGTGAGGTACCCCACCACTCAGTGACTAAACTTCCTGCATCAGAAATCACTACCAACAAAGAACTAATCTGAGTGTTCAATGAGTTTTCCTGTCTTTGGCAATAAAGAACATCTCTTCCCTAGCTCAAGCCTTTGGCTGCTCTTCGCTTTCACACTTCTAACATGCAAGTGCCTTAACTACATACAGCAGCTACACTCATTTTCATTCACTTGCCCTCTCTGTTTCTCCATAATCATCACTGTCACTTTTCTTCCTTCTCCTCAAGAATCCCGTCCAGTGTCTCCTCTTTATTTCTTTTCCCTGTCTGTGAAATCCCAGTGAATAACTAACAACTGGACTAAATTATGAGAATGAAACGATGAATGTGAGACTATATACTTTATCATCTACTTGAGCGAGTAGTTAAGCCTTTCAAAAACTACTACCTAATATATTTGTCCAAGGACTAAAATTCATAGTATAAAAGTTGCAAGGAGATCAACTTCTATCCATACAACTGTGAGAGGAAAGTCCTGTCAGGATTTTTACATAGATATGCAGTGTAGTCAGGTGTTCATAGTATAAAAATAATAATTCCAAACATGAATTCCAGTAAAAGGTGATATAAGCAAATTGAATTGAAATTTAGGTAGAAAGTAATCCTGCATAATGCCTCCAGTAATCTTGCCTTACTCTCCTGACACAGCAGCCTACAAAGATTTAACATTGGGTGAAAAAGCAAACAGCTCAAAGAAGCTGTCTTTAATTCTCCACTGCACGGATTAGCCTGAAACTGCCTGTTACATTGGCTGCCATTTCAGCTAAGCAAGCTCTAATCCAATTAGTGTAATACAGGCTCACCATCTGAGGCACTGCACTTAAAATAACAAAAACAGTAAATTAAGAAATTCTATCAAACAATTTTAGAATTTTTCTTTTTCTATCAATACTGCACAGACAGACACTCTAGCAATTATCTTTCAACTCAAAAATATCAATTACTTATTCAAATAAATAAGCAGTGCACTGATAACACGTAGCAAAGAAAAATGCTCTCTCAGTTGGGAGTAGCTTTTTTTTCTTTCTTGTGGAAGTAAATACTGTTATAGGAATCAAGAAGTCATGAGCAATTCAGCTGAGATAAGTTATGAATGAACAGCAATTCCCATGCTTATCTGTTTAAATTCATTTAGAAAATGAACAAATGAACCAAACTAACGTAAATTGCTTTTTTAGGTCAGAATAAGGCAGACCTAAGTAAAACAATGACTGATCTTAAGAATAAATCTATGTGTGAAATCTTTTGCAACTGCAGCATAATTTCTTCATTTTTTAAACCACCAATGTCTTCTTTCTTTCAGAGGCCAATACAGGCTATTGGGAGCAAACTGATTTCATTAGACTTGCTTTGAGCACAAGACTCATGATATGAACTACATCATCTTGAAGGTCCCTTCCAATCTAAACTATTCTAGGGTTTTGTACTTGACCTAATTTCTCCAACTGTAGCTGAAATCTTGACTGAGAGTGAGTCTAACAGTGGAGTCTGGGAACATGCAATCATGATGTACTTCAAAATACATTTGGCTAAGAAAGTTTCTTCACACAATTATCTTATGTATGTAGACTACAGTATTGTTAAAACAACAGTTTAAGCAGTTTCCTCTTAACAGCTCCCTGCCCTACCAGTTCTCTTTCTACCTGTAGATAAGCTGATCATTCCTTCCAGCCTCACAAAGTATTCCTTTCTCCTTTCCTTAAAAGACAGTCTCATCTTTACACATATGAAAACGGCCATTCTGGTAATAAATGCTCTTTTAAAATGCAATTCTCTCCTCAAGGAAAAGCTATGAATTAAACAGGCAGTTTCACTGAGTTACTACAGATATTTTTGAAGTTTTGACATTAACTTTTAAACACAATAATCTAAATTTTAAAAACAAATACCTATGAAGTTGATTCTATCTAGTGTATCTGTAGTCTTAAGATCAATAAGTTGATTAATTACTTTATGAGTTTTCATTCACACACACTGTCATTTGTACTGCCTGTGTCAGAAAAGACTGTATTCACATGGACAGAACTGGGAATCTGAATTGAACTGCTAGTTCAAAGTGATATTCATCTCCTTTTAGAGGCACAGCTTTCAATAGTGAAATAACCTACGTTGTAAATAACAGCATCTCTTGGTCCTAGATACATACTGGTAACAACATATTAGGTTATTTGGACTCATGCCCACTCAGAACTGACCTGGTCTGCCAGTGTATAACACACAAGGCATCTTACAACCCTCCCAGAGCATGTATTTCCAACCATTAGCAAGCAGGATTATAGTAGTAAAAGTGGAGTATCTGTTTATTAGTCTCTTAAGCCATCCAGCGCTAAGTAGTGTTTTCTAAATTCACTCCTCGTTAACAAGAAAGGCTCTAAGTATGTAATGTATACAAGAAAGATGCTTAACTTTGCATTTTGCTGTAGCCATGGTTGCAGGCATCAAAAATCCACAGCAATTAGTAAACTTTTATTAAAACAAAATGTATAAAATGAAGCATTAAAACAAAACTCACTTATGGAGTACAGCAGAACAAACAAAATTTCTATAATCTATGGTACACTGACAATAGAAAACAAGATGCCAGCAGACAAGTAGAAAACACTCTGGACACTTTAAAGACAGAAAGCAGAGGGAAGGAAACAATATCTACAGCCTCAAATAATTTATTTGCATTCCCAATATTAATATTTTGCCTCCCAACCTGTAAACTATAGTTTACACCAACAGTTTACAACAACAAACTTACCTCAATGGTGTAAGCCTGGATGTGTTTGATAATTTCTCCACTATGCAAAGTCCTTGTAACAGCAAAGTCAGCAGATGCAGCTGCTCCTCTTCGGCTGCTGCATGTAGATGTTTCATCACCTCGAGATCTATCACTATCAAGTCCATCTTGTATTGATTCTTCATCTTTGATGCTTGCTGTTTTCCTTTTCTTTTTCTGCTTCTTTGATGTGCTCTGTCCATCGGTCTGTGCTTTCCTCTGCCTAAACTGGGCAAGCTGTACAGAAGACAAAATCTTGTTAAAGGTGAAAGTTTCCCTCTTTATTACTACAGACATCCCCTATGTAGAGCGGCTTATCAGCTGCTCGACATAAAGCTTCAAACTGATCACTACCTGGAAGTTAATGCTGCATATCTCAAGACAGATTCAGACTATATCTTTATTCACATAGTTTGTTTTTAAAAATCTTCCAAGAAAAACAACATTCTATTACTGAATTCCTTTAAAGCTTCATAGTGGCCAGTTACAGTTTCACAGACAGAAACCAAGGAATCAAAACATCCAAAGGTAAAGGTACAAATGTCACTGTAAAGCACAAGTGTGATTAAAACCTCTGATCTCATAGTAGCCAATACCTCAAAAATAATTTATAGAAATTACGTTTCTTCCTATTCCAGAAACAGATAAAAACATTTTATTGTATCACTTATCAAATAAAGTTTTCTTTTTGTAATAAAGTTTTTTTTTTTTAATTGTTATAACATAAAAAAGCACCTGAAGGCACTGAAAACATCTAAAGAAACAATGAAATATATAATGAAGGAATAATCTACAGACAGTGAGCAAATCTGAAGATACAACTACCTTGTAGCAAAGCATGCTGATGAGCAAAAAGTCACAGGTGAGCCAAGCACACAGTTGAAAAACCAATTAGTATATAAGCTATTCAAATACTGTAAGACAATGTCTTTTGAAGAGCTTATTACTTTTAATCACTTCATAGTGGTTTACGCAAGAAAATCCATTTAAAATATTTTTCCTTAACAACAGAATTTCTGTTCCAATAAGAGAAACAAGCCTGGCGGGTTTTACCAACTAAAATCCAAAATTACATCAATCCCAACAGTAAAATCTGGTAACATACAACATTATTTTTCAAACATAAAGTCCAATGACTCTTTAAGCTAGAAAATATTTCATAAATGTAGCTCCAAAGTAAATACACAGCATAACAAACACTTTCAAGCTCTAAATAGTTTTTACATTAACTAATACACAAATGTTGCGTATTCTTTATAAATTTGCTGTAATTTCAAGTAAAAGCTATAGTAAAATAGCAAGTTGACCCATGATATTCACCACTCGAGAAAGCCAGGTTTCCATTCAGCCTCTTGAGCACACTCAGACCAAGCCGGACACAAGGATGCCACTTCCCAGGCACTGTTCTGCTACAGTGTGAGCCGTCACTTGCAGAGATCTGTAGTTCTCATTTGGCCTCAGAAAAGTTGGGAGGCCATAAAGTAAGTAAATGTTTCATTTGCAGATCAGGTCTCACTTCTGGCAAGTTTATGCTTTAGTCCCTTTCTTCGTATTTCTCTGTGGCTTCCTTCAGCCTTCTCTGCAGCCCCACGACGACTGACAGCTTGGCATATGGCTCTGCTCTGTTTACAGAGGACCTGAAGATTTGCTGAGCCAAATATGCTCACCTACGTATTTAATGCTTGCTTCCACCCTAATTAGTTCAACTTCAGGCACTTTTCTCTACTCTTAAAATCTGTAAATTTCTTTATTTCACAAAAATCTATCAGAGCTTTTACCCTTCACAAATTCTGAATAAAAAGGAAAGGATGGTTTCCTCCTGCCCTCAAAGTGTAATGAAGAAAACACGCTTAGAAAAACACACTTCCCCAAAAATAGGAAGATTCCAGATGTGTCTCCTTACAACATTGCCACATTCACTTAAAATCATCAATTTACCTCAAAAATTAGTTTTTAATTTATCATAACAAAAGCAGACTATGTCCAAATGCCACATGGAAATAAGAAAACCTCAGACTTCAGTTTAACCAATCGTGCATATTTATTCATTATTTTTAAACAATGAAAGACATGTAGAACTACTGGTCAAGAGCTCTCTTTTCCAATTTGATTGAAACCTTCTGGAGTGGAAAATTAAGTTGGCTTTTTGAAAGCTGCTTTACTGTCTTTTTTTGTCTGCAAAATTAGATGTCTATCTCAAGGACAATCAAATTATTCCATTACTGAATTCCTGAATACTCCCCTCAAGTATTTCGAATATTTCAGCTGAAGCACAGAGGGATGCCAGATTTCTCTCCTAAAATTAAGTTGTCAATTTGCACTCGTTAAGAATTTACTGATCAAACCCCACCAGTTCAGTTGTAAACACACCTTAATTATCTTGTTTGAACACTGCTGTAGATGGGCATACATGAAAGCTGTACAAATGAAACTGCTGCGTTTTATATTACGCAAGTTCTCAACTGATGATTTCTGTATGAGCTCCTAGTACTTTGGAAATAACTAAACTGTTAGTGACAGATACACTTACAAATAATAGCAATAGATACCCAGCACATTCACAATCTACTAATGGAACTTTACTTCAAATTCACATTTTAAATCAAATTAAAAAGTTAAACATGAGAGAAACAATATAACAAAAAGCTACTGCTGAGAAAATGCATCCTGTGGTGCTCAGCTAAACACAGCAGAGTCTCAGATGCAGAATTCCTTGTGAAAGTGGAATCTGGGAGCTCAAGCTGAGGATCTAGCAATGACAAGCAGGAACAAAACAAACAGTCCAGCAGCAATCACACGAACTATGAAAAGAAACCTTTTAGAAATGAAACAGAAAACTACCTTCAGATTTCATAGTTCTAGAAAAATAATTTTTCAGATGTGAACAAAGCTGATACCACTATGCATTCCCTTACCTTGCCTTCAAGGCACATCAGCTTGTTAATGTAACCTGTGGAGAACTTAACATTGCTTTTTGCCAGTTTTGACTCCGCAGTTCTGAAACAATTCATAACTTCATCAAGTTACAAAAGTTCCAAGCAAGAGCAAAAGATGCAAACTCAGCAGTTACTGATGGAGCAGGAAGGATCCCACTCCAGTCACTGAAAGCCTCAGAACTATCTCAGGACTGGAAGGAGCAAGAGGGACCGAGTACCTTACATTGCACATTTGCTTGTTTTCAGGCTTGTAATTCCAGAGGTACCATTTATAACAGTTGCCCAGATCTCCATTAGTTTGATAAATGGGAAATGATTAAATGCCAGAGCAAAATGCTGAGAATGCACAAGATATTGCACCTCTTGGAAAAACACTTACCAGAAGTCACAGGCATAGAAGAGAGTAGCATGCAAAATGGAAATAAGTAATTGCTATGCTTTTCAAAAGAGTTTCCCACCATAATGACTGAATATAAAAACTTTGGTATTTAGAGAATTAAATTATCTAGTTACAACTGTAACCTCTTCCTTCTTACAAATCCCAGAACAACAGGACAGACCATAGCAAGACTACACAGATCAGATACATAATTACTTAAGCTTTTAAATGCTGGTATCCTGTAACTGGAAGAAAAACAGAAAAGCAGAGAATAATCAATTACTATTAGGAACTAAATGCTCTTGAGAAAGAAGCACACTAAATTGCAGAGCAGCAGGGATGACTTGTGTAAACCATATCAATCAGGAAAACTGAATAAATAATGTTGTTGTTATAATTATAGTAGTAAAATAAAACATCTTTAGCATATTCCGTGATAATTGTGCCAGAAATTTCAATTGCAGGGATCTGCTGTATATTGATTGAATTCAAATATAGTTTGACTGAACTACAGAAATATTTTTATAATTTTTTTTTTATACACATAGTAGTCTTTAAAACAGAAACATATTGAGTTCTGTTTAAAACAAGCTGTTGCTCTATTTGCTGCTGCTTATCACTTCTTAACATTCTTCTATAATAAATCATATCTGCGTGGTCTCATTTGCAGACCTACAGCAGTTAACAGGAACTGGAGTTGCACAGTGCCTCTGAAGAGAGCTGGTGTGAAATAAGATAAACAGTTTTTGCTGTACCTCATGCTTAAAATTTGTAACCTCTAGAACAAAAAATGTATGAATAGTGCATCCTGTACAAGTACTGTTATATTGCTGTACCTCTTCTACCTGCACACACAGTACTGGATTTGAATTTTCAAATTCAAATACACACCTTTTAGAGAAGGAGCAGCATCTGTTCATTTGCCACAGTTCCTCTTAGGCAGCATAGAAGGATGAGCTATGAACTTACTGACAAAACAAAAGCAGCACCTCAAAGGAACTGCTACAGGCAAGCAATTTTTCTTTTCTCTCTCTACAGCATACAATAGAAACATGAGAGGAGATCTACATCACGGCCCGGCAAATCTTATCTATTATCATTTTGAAAAGTGCTCCAGATACTGTTTGAACTTCAGATGAATGGGATAAACAGAATAGGACTTGCCCTTAATTGGGAGTTCTCAGCCTGCTGTCCAAAGAAACACTGTATTGGACCAGTTCACTTCTGAATCAGTCAGTATAGGAAGACAAGGACTTATGAATAATGTCCATAGCTCAGAGATGTAGTTAATAGCTCAAAGCCAAGTTGTTAGCCAGTCAGAAGTGGAGTTACGCCTGGTCCTGTACTACTCAGTGTCTTTATAGATAATACAGATGATGAGATTGAATGCACCTTAACCAAGTGCATGGATGATATCAAACCAGAGGAAAGGCAGATACACCAGAAGGAAGGGCCACCATACAGAGAGACCCCAATAGACTGGAAGATGAAGCCAACAAGAACTGTACGAGGTTTAACAAAGATAAATGTCAAGCCCTGCAACTGGGATGCAATTACGTCATGCAGCAGTGAAGGGCTGGGAAATGACTGGCCTGAAGAGCAGCTCTGCTGAAGAGGACTTGGGAGTTCTTTTGGGCAACAAACTGAGCGGGTGCACGCAGAATGCCCTGACAGCAATGAAGGGAAACTCCTTTGAAATGGCTGCTGCTAATACCTACCATAGCAAATAAAAAAAGACATGAATTCAACAGTCTGTACACCAGACTGGGATTAAATGTTTTATTCTGTGACTGAAAAATCCCAAATCCTATTTTGTGAATCGGAATTTGATAGTAATAATGTCATTCATTATTTGAGAATCTGATCTCACAATATAAAGGAAAAAAGGTTGCAAGCCCAACAAACAACTCCTAACTGCAGTGTTCTGATGTAAATGCTATGCTTAAGAACAGAGAACATATCTAAAACCTTCCACCCAGCAGATGGAAGTTCTCCACCAGAGCAGGATCTGTAACCAGGCACACTGAGGGTAGGCAAAAGTGAAGTACTGCTCTTTGGCAGGTGTTGCTTGGAACTTGCTGAAAGAGAAGAGTCACAAATCTGATGGAGAAAGAGTTGTTTATTCTGCATATGGAGTGAAAGCTGAACAGTCTGCTCTGAGATGCATCTGAAATTATGGTATGCATTGTAGGAAACTGTACAGACAAGCGATAACTAACATTTGTCCCAGAGTCAGAAATACTCCTAACAAGAATGCAAGGTGACACTCAGGTGCACCATGAGCCTAAGAAGAACTTAAAAAATAGTCCATTGGTTAAAAGGCTCTGGTCTTTCCAATCATAATCCTCTGAATTCTCATCATCAAATGAAAATAAGTTAAATTTCTGAATGATTAGTGAGAAAGTAAAAACCAAATTATTTGGAATATGACTGACTGTTACCTTGTCTTAAAATGTGAAGTATTAATTTAAGGTTCACCTGTGCTACTAATGACAGATCACAAACTCCATCACATGTAAGTAACTATTGCTACCAACGCTTTCAATGACACAGAAGGGTCAAAAGCAGAGATCTGGCTTGGGATTAAGATGCACAGATATGTTCCATGAAGTCCTGACTTAGGTGTTTTGTAAACCAAAAAGGGCAAACCAAAATGGTCAATCTGAATTTGAATTTTAGGCATCATTCAGAGGCTTGAAAACTGTTCTGGTTCAAGTCTATGTTCAAGCTGTCTATGCCACTGCCCCTTTAATAAATGAAGTAATATCTATTGTAATCGCTCATCTTCATACTGTGAAGTTCTCTCTCATCTAGCTTTATTATTTCATTATACACTAACATTTTAAAGTTCAGAGGCAGCAGCAGAAGGCCTCAAAAAAGGGACAGAGAAGACAGTCCAAGAGCCAGCAAGAAGAAGCAAGCAGGACAGCCCCACCTAAGCTGCTTAATTCTTATTAGGTCACCAAGTTTGTAAGTGCATGACGGTCTGCCCCTACAGAGGTGTTGAACAGGATATCTAGCAACTGTATCAGAGAAGAAAGCAGCACTCCATCTCTTTTTGCCCTAATCATAACAGATTTCAGCACTGAAAGTTGCATTTCTTAAGTACTCAATCAAGAGCAACTTTACATTGCTGCCTATGGCTTCTAAGATCCCAGCACCGAAACTAAGGAAAGAAGGACTGAGAAAGAGATGAATGAAAAATAATCAAATACAGAAGACAGACAGCCTTCTTTCTAGTGGTTAATTTAAAGTCACTCCCAAATATTAGATTTACTGTATTCCACTAATCACTTAGAGAGACAATCATATCTCCTTCCAAATTCTGAGATAAAAACCTACAGAATGAAGATACTTAAGCAAGCAACAATATGTTCAACATTGATGTGTCATAACTGGAAACGTGAATTACACTATTAGTAAACAATTGATGTTCTTTGCAAGTCTCATTCTGATTATCTTTTGAGGCAAATGAAGCTTTAATTTATTTGTCCATTTCAGCAGATGCTCAATTAAATAAATGGGAAACATTAGGTTTAATGAAGAAGAAAATAATCACCCCGGAATGAGATATTTATGTGGCACTCACAGTCAGATTTTCCCAACTGATGTGCAAGACCTTAGAATGTCTTCTCCTGTGGAGACTTAAGTGGTTCATGAGCTTTAAAGGACGCCCATAAGACTCTGACAGTTTGCTAAGAAGAAATGTTATAATCTGTACCAAAATACAAGCTTGAGACTTTCACTTTCAGAAACAGCCATTCCTTGGCAGTGCCCTGCACAAGGCTCACAGGATCAGCAGCTGAAGTACAACGGAGAACAACTCAAGACAGTAAGAGCAACAGGAGGTAGGGCAATTCTCCCCATCTTTTTAGCAGTCTGTATTGATTCAGACAGTACTGATGCCAGTGCTAATAACCAAGGGCACTGAACTTGAATGAACCCCTCCAGATGGCTCCATGAGCTGGAAAGCCTCCGAATTAGTGTGGTTCTGATCTGGTCTGGTCTTGTATGTCCCAAGAATTTAAATAGGAACAGACCGAGGAACAGCTAAGTTCATTACAGCTGGGTTATTTTCTGGGTTAGCAATGAGAGCATTTTCATACTCTTAACTTTCAAGTCTGGTTATAGTGACAAAGACTGAAGTGCACCAATCACATTTGGGTGCTGCACAGCTATGAAAAAAGTCCAGTTAGAACAAATTATCCACTACCAAATTACATGATTGGTCTCTTTAATTAATCTACTACTACATACATAACATACTTTTTTTTTTTTTTTATATTGCTCTACTGACTTTCTATTGTTCTTGCACTGAGTGCTAGATCTTCTGATGGAGGGTGAAAAAATAGCCAGTTCAAGAGGCCTGAAAATATAGGAAGTCTTTGCTGCATCAAGGCCATGGGAGCAGAGATGAAGCAGAGCCACTTTCACTCTATATTAGAGAAGGAGATAAGCTGTTGGTGCTTGCACACGAGGTACATTCTGTCCTATACTTCTGGCCAGAGTTTCAAAGGGCTGATAAAAATGGGCAGGCAAAGGGAAGCAAAGAGGAAGATAGAAACACACTCCTTTTGTCCCACGAAGGTGATCCATAATGCCAGCTTTAATTAAAAACTGGATTTTGAAGCTTTCTTCAGCTAGGCTAAAAAAAGCAACGACATAGGGACAAACTCAGTTGTCAACGGAGTTGTCACCTTTTGAAACAATAACTGGAGGGGAAGTGGGGAAAGAAAAGGAACCATCACACCATTAATGAAAATCTTTTTATTCTCAATAAGGAAAAATGTTCCCCTCTCTTCCCATGTAGCTTTAAAAAAAAAAAAATCCAGCTTGCCCAAACCAAGAAATTCCACATTAGAGATAGAATCTGGCAAAATAAATTTTAACAAAGGAGACACAAATGTTTTCGGTTATATTTCATTCTAACAAGAGAAAATAACAGTAAATAAGAGTTTTATTTCTTACTTTCTTAAACTGTTAGTTTTTAAACACGAGTCATATCATTTTTTTTTCCACAAACGTCTGAAGATGAACCAGAGAACATCACTGTCTTGCCATTCTGTTTATCCTACATTCACACTTCATGACAGAGTTTGGAAAATCTGCACCCAGCAGATAGGTTTGTATATTAATTAAATGATGAATCCTAATTTAAGGATTTGGATACTCTAAGAGCATTAGTTGCTTTCCGTACAGTTACACTACCATTCTTTGGACTGCATGAACATCTCGTAGCCCTTCAGAAACAAAAATATCAACATTAGACCCCAGGCACTGACCAACCTTATGTGTTATCACAGTCTGCAAAGAAGTCACAAAAATAAGTCACTGTCCATAACACCGCAAAGATTTTCTACATGCCACCATGTTTATGTTCACAAACAAAATCACTGAACCTCAGTAACTGAACAGCAAACAAGTCACTGCTCAGCTGGACCCAGTGCCTTTGGGTGTTTTGGTGTCTGAATAAGGCACCAGAGACTTCAGCTACGACATCTACATAAGGACAGCACAGGACACTAAACATGATGTAAAAGTAGCTGAGGTGCTATTAGCTAACACAGCTGCTGTTTTAAAAACATATATGAGACAGAGCCTTAAACAGAAGGCAAGTGAAAGAGAGTCTACATGTTACAGAAGCATTAACATTATGTAGCAGCATTTAGTTCTATGCCTGCCTTTTCTTTAGGTATTTTGATTCAACAACACTGGGCTTTACACTTATTGCAGTTCATTTCTTTAAGTCAACTCAACTATAAACAGGATTAATTTATTTTTAACTTCAGAACAGTACTTCATTTTCACAGTAAATTATTTAAAACAGTGGATAAATGGATACCAAACCTCACAAGAGAGAAATAAAGAACAAGGTAATAGACATTATAGATTACAAGTTTCAACTGGGCTTCCAAAGTGAAGCAATAGCAGCAATATAACAAGCAAACACATCAAATCATTAATGCAAACAGAACTTGAACATTTGGACAGCAGACACATCAGTAAGCACGCCCTCTTCTGTAACACTTAAGAAATTATCACCAATATGAGCATTGCTTATGTAGTTACTTCTTAAAACAACTGTTTTAGCACCTGCTCTTCAATGAGTGTATTCTTATATCAGCTATTTAACTATACATAGTTAAATCAGCTGCTGGAGATTCATTTAATTAATCCCCTGGAATTCTTTCAGGACAACAATTTATTTTCAGAAAACAATTGCAATGCCCTAACAGGTTAAGCATTTAAGTATGTCTATTTGGGTCTTTAAAAATCAAGTGAAAATAAATATATTGCAGAACAGCAGTAGTCCAAAAAGCCAAGACAACACTGTCATTAAATACTACATGCTAATAGTTAATAAATCTTGATCTTGTTCAGTAATTTTTTTTCACATACTGCCATTCTTCCCCACAAAATATAGGAAAGCATTCTGACACCACAAAGCAATGGGAAACTGAGAGCCTCTCCCCTAAGCCCAAAGTAAGACGAAATAAAAATCCACGTTCCTGTAGTTATGAATGGAAAGAGAGGATTTCTCCTGGTAAAAAGAATGAAAGAAATCATTTTACTGTCTAACATTTGGTCCGTTTTCTCCCTAAAATCCTTCCTACCCACAGACAACTGTAATTTATCCTCCAACAAAACAGGAACTACGTGTTTATTTAATGGGAACCCTAAAGTCACAAAGGTGTATAGTTTCAGGGAGAAGCAGTCCACTGTTTCTCTATTAATGAAAAAAATATACTGCTACAAAATATACCTCTTCAGAGTTCATTTTGAATGGAAAGAAAGTTTCAATTGTCCTGGCTCCTGTATAAACATCTACAAGACATACAGGAGCTGGGTTTCCTGGGGGTGTTCAAGAAATACTGGGTGTTGTGTTGAGGGACATGGTTTAGTGGGAGCTATTAGTAATAGGTGAACGGTTGGACTGGATGATCTTTTAGGTCTTCCCCAACCTTAGTGATTCTATGATTCTATAAACGAAAGTATAGATAGCAATTAAAGCTATGAATTTACATCATAAAAAATCAGATTAAATCCTCCTTTTTGCCAGGTTTCTGAGGAAAGAGGGGGGGAAAAAGTATGTTAGATAGTATGCTGAACTTCCTGGGTTGGGCAGAACCAGCCTGATCCTTCAAACATAAGCTCGCAGGGTGTCTCTAAGATGTTCTTAAACTCCGGGCTAGAACAGTCCCAACTGCTCCATGAAGCACCACTGAAGCAATCACCTCTGACTTTGTGGTAGAAAACCCTTCATTCACAGCAAGAGAAAGACTTCACGGTGCCAAACTTGATGAATATTCACAGGAGCAACATAAAGTTGCCAATGTGACAAAATAACATTGATAACTTGAAGAAATCACTTAATATCAAATGTTCGGAATATGCAAAGGCTGAATACAGAAGCCTTTCGTATCATTAAAAAAATATTAAAGTGGTTGGTTCCAAAAATCTCATGCTATAAGCTTAGCAATTAAAGAAACATATAGAGTAGTTAACACATGATATTTAAACAATGCAACTTAAAAACAACTGCACAAATGTTTTCTCCAGCTCAGAAACATACACAAATCACAGCCTATGGCCATCTGTGCTTGCCAGTTAGAAGTCAACTGTAAAAATATAAAGCTATGCAAAAGCAACAGTTGCCAATATCCCCACACAGCGCTTGTCCATCAAGTCACTGGCAACCGCAAGCTTGTGTTTGTAACATAGATACTGTCTTTGCTTACTAATCGTCTAATGCATGGAAGAGTTAAGGCTGACGTTTTATATTTTATGAAGAATGGTCTTTTAATATTAAACAGAAAAAAACAAAACAAAATATAAAGCCTCATGAAGCAACAATTCTCATGCTTCTAGCTATTGGGGTCCTAAATATAAACTACTTGCACTTGTGAGTACTAATGGACTGTGTAATATTCTGATGCTTTTATGCAGGAGTTGACAATAAGCAGAATGTTTGTATTTATATTTGCAACTGTGGGGGAAAAAAAAAACACTAGAAAAATATTACTTTGATGAGTTTCATGGCACTCAGCACAATAATATGGGTGAGTTCTCAATAAAATATTTAACCTATGCAGATACAGTTACATGGACATCATCACACAAATCAAGATTTGCACATGAATATGAAGGTATGTGCAACATTTGAAGGTAATACCCCAAAGTAGAGATTTATTTTGGATAGCATAGAAAAAGTGAAGCAATATCAGAAATGATCTTAACTGATTGCCATATTGCTGCATTACATTAAAAATGATAAATCTATTGCACTGATCAGACCATTTCCTTTAAGGATACAGTATAGCATGGAATAACAGAACTTTTTGTATCTATTAATTATACATGCAATTAATATATATATTAATCATATACAAAATTAATAATATAAATATTAATATATTATGTTCCCCCCCAATTATCCTGAAGTTATATCTAATTTGGCCTTTGCAATGAATCTTTGAATGTGATGCTCCTAGTGCACAGGAACACTTTATTTCAGTTGCTTGGTAAGAATAAATCGGTATTTAACTATTTTTGGAGTTTCAATGTAATTAAATTCAGAATAAATAAAATCTAAAACAGTATTTGCTAAATATGAGTATGTGAATTTCAAAGATGGCTCCCACCATCAGCAAAGAAACACAAGAAACCACACAATATGGTGCTGCGATGAAAAAATGACGTGGAAAGGAATAGGAAAGCTGTGATGGATTAGCTGTGATGGTTTCCAGCAGTTCACAATCAGTATTTGACCATATCAGCCCATTATCACCTGGGATGACATCCCTCATGATACCACATATAAAAAAAGGCACCCAGAAGCAAAATTCTAATGACTCTTCCCAGCTGTTTGTTCTTTGGTGAACTGACTGCTGATCACTACCACGAAATGTAGGAAATACATCACATGCTTTGCAGTAACAAACACGGCCTAAAAGACTGAACACAGCATCAGAAAGTGACATCATTTTTTCATTTTGGATAGTAACACAGACAGAGTCACAGGTGTGCAGTAATGAGAAAAAACTCCTCATAAGCATTGTGTTTTTTGGAAGGATAACAAAATGATTAACTTCTCCCTATAGACAAGATACATCTATTATGTCAGCAATAAGCATCCTAGAAAAGATTGTAAGAAAAATGACAAACATTGTTTATACAGAGTTTGGTGAGTCAAGTTCCACAGATCTACTTAATGGGAATATAAATATGACCACTTAATCACTCACTGAACACTGTCTATTTTTTCACACAGAATAAGGAGAGGTTCTTTGGAAAGATCTGTTGAAAATATACCAAGCAACACTACGTCTACATCCACATAACCTTCCACCTGATAGTTCTTCACTTTGGAATACTTTACTTTGTGAATTCTTATTTTTATTCCTAATGTAACATATTAAACATTTTAAAATAAATCAAAGCACGTCACACTTGACCACATTTACTGGATATGAGAAGTTCTTACTTGAGGACAATTGAGCTACTACAACTGATTGAATTGAATGTCACATCACTGAGGTTTAATCAACTTGTCACCTATCAGGTGCTCAGGCAGGACTAGTTACAATCCTGAGCAACCCATCCTCACTGTTAATCTGACTTTCCTGCGGGGGGGGGGGGGGGGGGGAGGGAGGGGAAGGTTAGGCTGCATCCGGAGGTCTCATCTGACTTAAAACATTCTATCATTCATGAATACAAGGTAGGTCAGAGAACGTATTTTAATTTTGCTGTATTCTTAACACTGAATACAATGTTAACTTTGAAAAGTTTGTTAACAAGATAACATTGACACAAAACTCTATATAGACAAGCATGTGGGGTGCTGGTGGAAATCTTAACGCTTCAAAAGATACAAAAGGTCCAGCTTTGGACTGCAAAGGTACAGAGTCTCTTGGCATGAAGGAATCACTCTGACCCCCCAGCAGACTACGCACAAACTATGCACAGTCTGGCTTTGCCTTCACTGGTACAACCAAACACATAACACAGTACTCTATACTTCTATCTCCAATCCTGGGAATACCGTAGTATCTTCTCTCCCTTCCTCAACTGAAGTAAGATCACAAAACAACACCTGTTTTAAATCCATGGAAGATGCTGTAGACTATTGTTCCTTTCCAGTATCAAGATGAAAACCTGAAACTTTTCTTTTTCCCTTTGGGAATGGGAGTCAGTCCATTTCTCCACACTGTCAGAATCTCCCTGAAAAGAAGTCCTTTGCTTCAATTCGTTGCCTGCACTCTACTACTTCAGTTGTGAACTTGTGGCAGGCACACTTCTTCCTCTTCTCCAGTTCATTACATTAATAAGAATATGAAACAGTACTGGCCACAGTTTCAATATCTGAAGAACACTACTGGACACCAGATGGCTTCTGTATTATCACTCTGACCAAAGCAGTCACAACAGTTGTCTAATTTCCCTCACTATCCTTGCACCCAAGACATCCATCCATCTACACTTTGATAACAAAAAGGTTATAAAAGATCACATCATATGTTTTCTCAATATTGAGATAAACAACATCGAGCGTTCTTTCCTTGTGCACTTAGTCACTCATCTCATTGTGGAAGACAATTCATTTGCATTTGATAAACTATTACCGTCATACCCCAAACCAGCTTCCAGATCTGTTCCATAATCTTCCCAAACACCACAGCTCAGTTGACCTTCCTACAGCTCCCCACATCCTCCTTCTTGACCTCCTTCAAGACTGGTTTGATGCTTGTTTGTTTTCTCTGCTCCTTTGGAATCTCCTAATTACTATGAACTTTCAATGATGACAGGGAATAGCCTCGTAATGACAGCAGATGGCTCCTGCCAGGATGCCTGGATACATCACACTCAGCCCCATAAATTTTTGTACATCAGATTTGCTTAAGCAGTTCCCAGCTTGACCTTCTGTACTATACACAATACTTCATTCACTCCAACTCTGCCATTACACTTGGGGACCTGGGAAGTCCAAGAATAGTCCTTATCATTAAAGAGACAGAAAAGTCCTTGAGAATTGCTTCCATGTCCTTTTGTAACCAGATCATTTGTCAGGATTAGGATGAATTCTAAGCCTTTTCACAGGGTTTGCCATTCACTTCAGCTTAGTACTGCATGCATATAGCCATGCATTCTTTCCACAGACAATAATGAAGTTATTGAGTGACACAGACAACTTAAAGATTCTGCTTGAAAGACCACCTACTTTGAGATTAAGACATTAAAACAAAAACAATCCTAAGAACCATTTTTCATTTAGCTCTAACCACCAAATTATTATAACTAGATGAAATCTTTAGTTTGCTTGTAAGATGACAGCAGTGTCAAGAATCTTAACACCACACTGACTTTCAGCAATAAATTCTGTATGAATCAGCCCTACTTACCTAAGGGTACTCTCATATCAATAATTGCACAGATCCCCGGGGACCTTATTATTACATTTAGACTAAACAACTCATTTAGACAAGCCTGTTTCTTTTAAAGTGGAATCTTTTCAAGTACTCTGAAACCTCCTGATTATAAGAAGTGTTGCTGCTCATGGCAGCCTTGGTTATGGCGCGTTAATCAAGCTTTGTTGTAACTTCCAGGGGGGCCAGAGTTGGGAGGAATCAGCTGTCTCTCAAAAATTATTAAAACTGATTAGAATCCTCCAAGAAGAAAAACCAAACCAAACAAAAATTAGAAGAATGCTGTACTCAGACAACAGGCAATACTGCTTCTTGCAGGATATTTATCAATATTCAATGCAATTCACTCTATAACACTTGATACGCACTAGACTTCAAATTCTAATTAATTAACTTAAAAGACTACCATACCTAGAGTATAAAGCTTTAAAAGATGCAGAGAGATCGAGGCAGCTAAGGACAGGCAAAGAGAGAATCTGCATCTAAAGAGGCTTTGTCCAGACTTCTCTATGTAGCTAATGGAAGAAAAACTTATAAGAAGCATTTGTCATTTCTGGTTTGTGTTGATGCTACTAGAAAGGAGCTGTAGCTGGCTGCATATTTTCCCTGACCAGCAGGACTCCTGCACTTCACAACAGTGCGTATTTTTCTTTTCTCTTGCACTATAACAATTAATCTATATGCTAAATGAAGAAGAGTTTATTAGCACTCAGTTGAAAAAAACTGGCAAGAGCATTTGTTGGAAAAAAGAAGTTAACTACTCATTTACTTCAAGTCTCTTGGTACTGCTTATATTACCTTGATTCTCGTAAATTCTTTTTTTTTTCATCCTAAGAGCAAAAAGAATATATAATGGCAAAAGAAATTTATTCTGCTGTAAACAGTTTCAGTTGTGCTTATGTAGAATCCTTCTACTTTAAGAATCTTTTTCTTTCTAAAGAAAAATGTAACAAAATAAAAATCTGCATCAGAATTATTTGAAGATCAAAAACTGAACAATAGATGGATTTAAAGACAGAGATGGTGCATAAAAGAATAGAATAAAGCACAATAAGACCTGAATATTTTTGCTCAAATTTACTTTCTCATCAACTAAGAAATCTGAAAGAAGATACTTTTAGAACATATAGGTGATGTGTAGACACAACTTCATTAATAACCAACACAAGATTATCAGCTTTTTCAAGTTGACAAGTGACACGAAACTGATAAAGAATTTGCAAGGTTACATCCTTGACAACAAGGCAATCAGCTTTTCAGCTACAGATCAGCAGTTTAAATTCTGTTCAAGCTAAGCAAGGAAGAACAGGCACTCCTTGTGATGTGATGACATCAAATCACTTACGAAGGGCAATATTTTCACAAAAATTAGTGCTGAGATTTCCAAAGTAGCCTGGTCCAGTTTTAGGAAGGTACTGGAAGGAGTTGTGTCCATCTCTGTGCTCTAAATCTTGGCAGAAACGAAGTAAAATTTATAATTTTTATTTTGTAACAAATGAAGGTTGGGTTTTTCATTTTTTAAAAGACAAATTATAAAGCAGTGCTAAACAAGTCAATCTCATTTTCTCCTTCTGTTTATATTCCTCTTACATGAATTCATACCATGTGGCATGTCTGAGACTGAATGGCCAGAGTGAGAATGAATCCCCCAGACACAGCAGGTTGGAGAGAGAGCTCCTTGAGAAACAGAGCAGACAAAAGGGAGGAACCAACTGTACGAATTTCACGCTCAGTATGCAAGACTTGACAGACATGTACGATTTTGACAGGCTTGTATTATTATTATTTTCTATAACACATTGCTTGCTGAATCATAAGGAAAAAGCAGGCTCACAAAAGGCACTGCTATTCACAAGATTCCATCCTATTTGTCTATGAACTTAGCTTTTTTTCCCCCCCTACTCTTTCTTAATTTAAATGCAGAATTCAATTCATAGAATATATTCTGAGTAATGAAGAAAACCTAGGAAACACATCACCCTTTGAAGAGTCTTGTACCAGGAATTCCATTCTCTCTAAAGCACACCAACCCACGCTAGCTGTCACAACATACTACCCAACATATGAAGACAAGGTTTACTTATTATTTTTGTAGAGCATTACTTACAGTGGTAGGAATTCCTCCTACATAACTTTTAAATGAAAAACATATTCTCCATGTTAAGTCAGCTACCTGGCTTTGGCAATACAAATGGCTTCAAAAACATTTAAATAATTTTCTCTTGCTCTGCAGTTGGACACAGAGGATTTCTTCATAGAGAAGCATAAGTGAAAGGACAAGTAAAAGCTTTGGGAAACAGACCAAGGACAAAAGTATAACCATTTCTGTTAATTTATAGCCCACCAGAAAAGTCACAGAATCATAGAATTATCAAGGTTGGAAAAGACCTAGAAGATCATCTAGTCCAACCATTACCAATACTTCCCAGCTAAATCATATTCATCAACACAACATCCAAACGTTTCTTGAACACTCCCACGGTCGGTGACTCCACCACCTCCCTGGGCAAGTCAGCTTTGAGGAAGTTCTTTTGTATCTTATTCTACTCACTGTGATACCTATTTTACCAATATTTACACAGAAACACATTCAATCTCTTAAGTCCAACTACAATGTCTCTTTAGCACTCCACTGGTTGTGGTTCTTCCACTCAGGATTGTAACTTTAGATACACACTATAATTTTGCCATAGCAATAGAGTTTTCATCAAATGCATTTCTTTTTTTCCCCCTAGAAACATTACCAAAATAACATACCATCCTTTTAAAATTATTATCTCTAATTGTGGAGAGTTGAAGAAATTTCTTCAGGTTTCGAGGCTTAGGAGCATGGTCCAAGGGACCACGTTACGTTTGTTTTGTAATGATGCAACTAGCTGAGGTTATTACAATTGTGGCTGGGCTTGGTGTTTGGTTTCCAGATTCTCATGGACTTTTGCTCAGCTCACAACTACTGAATGTGTTCTTCCCGGAAGCTTTAGGTGGTCTCCTTATGGAAGAGGGGAAACCAGAAATATACATACATTTTTAATATACTTCTTTTTTCCACTTTGCAATACAAAATGTCAGGGTCTAAAAGAAGTGATGTGAAAAATGCAGATTAGGATTTCATAAATGGGAAAATGAGAACCATCAAAAAAACATGACATGCCAACATTTAGCAGGCACCGTGCAAGTATTTCATCATGATACATTTCAAGATGATTTGCTTCATGTTTCAACATAACAGTCAAAAGACCGCAATTACCAGATGAGTTTTACTGAACTGTGGTACACTTACCAACACAACTTAGCACATTTGAAGTGTCACATTATCTGGTAATAGTAAACAAGTGATCTGGAAACTAATATGTAGAAATGAATTTAACTCTCTAATTACAGGGGAGATGTTTAAGACAGTATTTTCAGACCCTTAATTAGGATTCCCAACAATTGCGTACATAATCTTATAGTGCAAATAAGCTCAAACAACAACAAAGTTGGACATACTTCAGAAGCCTTTAATTATTTTTGTCCACATTTTCATCAGATTTTTTAACTATCATAAACAATAAGATGTTACAGTAACTATGTCAATCTGCAGTTAATACCTCCGTATATGAATATTTAAAAGAAACCTATTTGTTAAGATATTTTCTTGGGATGAGGGAAAGAAACAAAACAGACAAGAGAATGAAACCAACCTACACCAAAAAACGACCAACCAAAAAACTCCAAAAGAACCATGCAACCATTCAGGGATCTTTAGTAAAATCTACATATAGAATCATAGAATTACCCAGGTTGGAAAAGACCAGCCTAACCAGTACCCTAACTCTAAAAACCCTCCACTAAAATCATATCCCTGAGTACCACATCCAAATGGCTCTTAAACGCATCCAGGGATGGCAATTCAACCACCTCCCTGGGGAGCCTATTCCAGTACCTAACTACCCTTTCTGCAAAGGGTACGTTCTGTATGTCAACAAGTCTGATATATCTCCCTTGAAACATCAGATGTGATTAACAGAAAGCACTTCAAGAAGAACTCCAGTTGTTGCCCATGCTTACTTTCAAATCAGTATAAACAAACTTGTCTAGACACTGTTATAAGCAAGGGACACAAATGTTGCAGTCACCTCTGTTTTGCTATTGCAACATCCCTACTAAGAAAATAAGTAGCTGAAATGCCAACCAAAGAGAGGTCTAGTGCCAAAATAAAGAAATGCTTAGATATAGGAAAAAAGCAAGTTTCTCCTTTCTTAACTGCAATGATTTCTTTTCATACATGAAGCAGCAAGAAAACATTTTAAATTGCCTTTTTTAAATCCAATTTTGGATTAAAATTCAGTGTTCCCTGACCCAGGTATAGAAAAAAGGTTATTTTGGAGCGATATTTACCTGTATCATGAGAACAAAGAAAGCATTTCTTCAAGCTCATCCTACTTTGTATCACTAATGTAAGGCAGACAGCTAATTTAAAGCTTTGTATAAAAGGGTAATCTAAGATGAATAACTGAGCTCTGCATTGAAAGCTAGAATAGATCCCTGGAGTGAGGGAAATGGGGCTCAAACCTAAGAAACAGCAGAAAAATGGAGAACACGCCTATAAAAAGGAAGAATCCTAGCAAATTCAGTACTTCAAGTCCTATTTTTATAGGGATCTCATAAATTCATGAAGAAACTTAAACACAGTGGAGAAAAATTTAATGTTTCTCTCCTTGTTTTCTTAAAAAAAGAAAGAAACAAACAAAAAAACCCAAAACACCCACAAGGAAAAACACTGAGAAAACCCTAAGGAGTACTTGGATCTATTACCCAATAGAACAATTAAGTTGTATTAAAAAACCCACAAGTAAAACAGGTCATTTAATTTCTTGCTATTACAGGAAGAATTTGTGTCCTGAATACAATTTCACAAGACTACTTTCCAGTCTGATCTTTAATTGAAGTTTATGCATCACCCTAATAACAATACATTATACAAAACACATTTACATTTCAAACAAATGATAAAATGCAGAGATACCCACTGTTCTGAACTACAACAAAAAAGTCCCTCTCTCACATCTAGGCAATTTCTGCCTTTTCTACCTTCAAAATTAGACACTTTCACTCCAGGGTAACTCTCTGTCCTTGCATCTGTGATACACACACACACACACACACATACACACACAAAATCAGCATCTGATTTTCTCTGTGACACAAAAATCAGTTCTTAAGCTTACTCATGCTCCATAATCAAAGCACACACAGACAAACCTCCTACTATCTGCATTGAGAATAGGCAGAGATGCAAAAGTGAGTATTACTGCCTGCACAAGATAAAGAAGAACTGAAAGCACAAGTTTGGAAGGACCTGGGAGGAGAAATATCTTAAAGACACACAAGAGGAATGCCTAGGAATGAGGCAGGATCCTCACATTTGTGAAGATCTTCAGGTGCAAGAAAATTGCTTCCCCCAACTAAACAATCCTAACAGCTCTTTTCTTTGTAACAGCACATCTCCATAGTTTCACTGCACACTCCTTCTTTTTAAACAAAGAGATAAGGCAGCTGAGCTTGCATCCGTTGAGCTAAAGCTCACCCACACCTTTGTTGGTCAGCCTGCATTCCACTTCTGTTTCTTTCCCTCCTGTCCAGCAGTACATATACAGCACCTTCAGATACACATGCAGCCCAGCACCATTCTGAAGGCTGCCAGCCCATAAAGATGCTCTCCTCCATAGTTTATAATGAGAAACAGCAGCAAGTAGGGCTTTATGATGAAATTAGCAGTTCTTGATATGGTTGAATACCATTTCTTGTTTTAAGAGAAAAGCCGAGTAAGGAAATGTAGACTGAAAAGGAAATTCCTCCAGCCAGGAGTTTGTGTAATTGTTTTTATTTAAGTTAGTGAAAGCAGACAGATGATGAACAGAATGAATGGCCTGCATCTGAAGGCAAAAGAGAACACATTAGTAGGCCAGCTCTTTCACAAAATATAAGGTTTCAATGTATTTAATTTATTCTCTGTGATGAAAAGCTCTTAATAACCAGTAAGACACTGCTTTTTTCCCCCCTCCTTCAGTAAACTGCAGGGGATTTTAGAAGGCTGTGTTTTATAAGCACAATCTACACATTAAGTTCTTCTGGGGGATTTAAATTCAAGCTTTAATCACTGTGGCATATAATTATTTCATGTTTTGCTTAAGTCTTAAAACACACACATGAAACAAACAAACAACAACAGAAACCAACCAACCAACAAACAAAGGACCCAAGAAAAACTGATCAACAGCTTTCTCCAAGAAATCCAAAATTTCTCAGTCTGAAAAGGCCGGAGATGAGGATCTTAAATCTTCCTCTGCCCTGAAGACAGTAAGATGTATGAAAGTAAGCAGCCAACATTCTCAGACTCTTAAGCAATGCTGCTTTGATGACACATATTCTCATCTTCAGCCACCAGAAAACTGCATGATCAGAAGACAAAATCTGCAATTATTTCTTTTTACTATTCAATTTGTGAAGGTGACTTGTCAGATTTGTTATACAACCTGCATTAATTGTCCACTGAGTGCTGTCAGAGGTTCCCAAACCTACTCCACTGCCCCATCTGCTCAGTGATTCACTGGCACAGATCAAAAGCATTCACTGCAGTCACTGCAGTCTCATCTGTGCTCAAACAACACAGATACGTTTAATTACATTATAATTACAGCAGACAGTTCCTTATTTCTTATGACTGCTCAACTATTATTGAGTTTTTTCAAGCACTACAGCAAAGAATGTATTACAAATATATAGAGAGCTCTTGAAAGTTTGGACAATAAGTAACGTATTCCTACCCCTACAAGAGAAATTCTAGTCCAACTCGCAGAGTTCACCCAGCAAATTAATATCTTCATTCACCCACCTCCCACAGCAAAAGAAACATGCAGCTGGGGGTGCACCCTTTCTACTCCCTTTCAAGACTGTAAATTGGACTCTTCTAAAAAACTTGGTGTTGTTCCACACCTCTGATTTTAACCAGTTTTAATAGCTGAGAGGTTTAGCGCCTTGCAGAACAATGTGGCAAGAATGCTTCTGTCACAGCAAGAATGTAAGTGTCTTTAACATAATCATATATATCTATATAAGTATATACATACAAAAATAAAACCATACATTAAATATAAAATATTTGTGAAAATGAAAATATTTTATCTAAAAACTGCCAAAATCCTCAGTTTTCTTACAAAAGAATCTGAGTTCCCAACATTTTCATTCTGAAACTAGCAAACTACTGTATATGGATCTGGAAGGTGATCAAAACATTGCGACATCCTGATACCAAAGCTAGACCCTAAGCTGCTAAATAAATACATAAAATTAACAAACTCAACCATCACAAACAGTAACCTCTTCAATGTTACATGAGATTTCCAAGCAAACTGATACACACAGGCATGCACACTTAGTATGTGCACGTATAAATCAACATGCTCAACCACCAACCTGTTTTGCAGGATCAGGGATGTACCTACATAACATCAAGCAATCAATAATATTCCAGTATCTCTTAGGCAAGGCACACAACATACCTGATTGATTTCTGAGTTCACTGTGTTTTGGGGGCATTGATCAACTTCACAGTATGCATATGTATTTTGGTTGCTGGCACAAATCTCCCTTCTACCACAGCAATCCTGCTTCCCTTAACTAGCTGCTCTGACACGCACCTTTCCTGGATTCTGACAAATGCTTTTCTTGAGCCATGATAATCAGTTTGAGATCTAAATAAAGACATAGCTTGTTAAGGGAAACAGACGTTCATCAATCCCGGTTTAATATCCAGGACATTTATCTTGTGGCAAAGGACAGTGAATGACTACAGGCCTGGAAAAGGGATTTGCCACATTTGACTTCATGCCTCCCTTGCTATTGTGGGTTTGTATCAGACAGACTAACGTACGCTGCAACTACACCAAACCTTTGTTATGAAGCAATCTCAGAAAGTCAGCAGATACACATGAATGTTGGTGCGTCTCTACCAAGATCTTATTATGACATCCTGGGTAATGCTGAACCCTATTCTGCCAGGCTGGAGGACTCTTAGCACCACGCAATCAAGGTATGATTCACAGTGCTGCTTCTCATTTCCAAAAACACTACAAAGAAGACTCCAAGGAAACTTCCATTGCAAAGAATGCATTTGTGATAGACTTCTCTGCAGATCTGTGTAGGAAGACAGCATCGTATGAAGACATCAAGAAAATCAAAGCTCACACAAAACCAAACTTCACAGCTAGTGCTCAACACTATGATCAGAAAACTACCAGGAAGATCACACTGCTTAACACACACACACACACACACACACACACACACACACACACACACACACACAGTTTCGGCACTACTTTTAGAAGAAAAAAAGACCCGAGAATCTAAGACCCATTTTAGAATAATAATATAGCAGCGCACCTTCCATCTCCACTGCATCTCTCAGATGCCATCACTGGTGTTCCTATTCACTCCACACTTACTATAATGTCTTGTTTATATTTTAAGTTTTGATTTTCCTAGAAGCAGCATCAAGGTACCTGCAGTATAGCAACGCAATATATGTTTCAACATGTTTTTTCAGCTGCTTAAACAGCCTTCAAATGGTTAGGATCAAAAGTTTTTTGGATGCTTGTTGCTGTAGTTTGCAGAAAATATTCATAGGAGCAAAGCAGTTTTGGGAGACATAGTGACCATGAATGTGAATGTGCCTGTATCCTTGAAAAAGAGAAAAGCAGCTGCAGAAGCAGCTCTGGCTCCCATTCTCTACTAAGACAGTTCCTTCTTTTCTCTCTTTAGCAGTGACACTCGTCACTGGAAGACTGAGACGCAGTCTCCACTGTACAACACATTTAATTACACTATTCATGTGTTAAGAAAAAAAGAAGAAGAAAAGGGGGTAAGCAGTACAGAGAATGCCAGTGAAATATCTGAAAAGCTAACACTGCTTTTACAGCCTCTTGTTATGTAAAACATGATTAAATTTAAAGAGTTGCAGTGATTTTAACCACACCGGATGCCTAAAATGGTAGAATATTAAAGTCTTCAGGGATATATTTATGAGAACATCCTTAAGTTTCAACCAGAAAAGGCTGGAAGGGCAACAGTAATGATGGTGTTCCTAAAATGTAAAATAAGCTGGTGAAATGCACATGTGACTTTTCTCAAAGCAAGCAGGAATTTTAAAAAGCATGACCAGCATGTCAAGGAAGGTGATCCTCCCCCTCCACTCTGCCCTGGTGAGGTCTCACCTGGAGTACTGTATCCAGTTCTGGGCCTCTCTGTTCAAAACTCAGAGAGAGAGTCCAGCAGAGATGGATTAGAGCCTGGAGCATCTCCCTTATGAGGAAGGGTGGAGAGATCTGCAACTGTTCAGCAGGGAAAAGACTGAGAGGATCTTATTTACAGATATGTAAAAGGGTGGGAGTCAAGTCAATGGGGACAGGCTCTTTTCAGTTGTGTGCAGCAATAAAACAAGGGGCAGTAGGCAAAGAACTGGAATATGGGAAGTTCCATACAGATATGAGGAAGAACTTTATTGTGCAGGTAACAGAGACTAGAACAGACTAGAGAGACTGCTGGGTCTCTCAAATATGAGATATTTGATAGCCACCTGGGCACCTTTCTGTGTGACTTTCTGTATGGAACCTGCTCTAGCTGGGGCATCAGGCTTAATGTTTGGAAGGGACTTCTGGAGATCCCTACAATTCTGTGATTCAGTGATATAGAGCTTCCTCCTTGAGCCTTGACTTCTGGTTTACTCTTCAGAAATTGTCAGTAAAGTTCCACGTTAATACCAGGCCAACACAAACAGAAAACCTGATGACAGGTTATTCACTGTGGTTTGAGATATTAGCAAATTTAATTCCACTGTTTTCTCTGTGAACATTTCCTTGCAGAAGAATCAGCCAGCCTGAATGCCTCTGAGCAGCGCACTCTCAGCACAGCCAAACCACATCCCTGCCATGGCTGGGGTTGAGCTGGAAGACCTTTCAGATCCCTTCCAAATCAAACCATCACACTGTTCTTGTAGCACTTAAACACTGTGGGGACTCCAAGTATTCCCCAACAAGTGTTCCTGTTCCTTCACCTACAAGACTTTACCCCGGTGCTTTTGGAACATCTTTTCAAAAGAAACAGAAACAAAGGAGTTACAAAGCTTTTTGCTAAGGCAGAATAATGATTCACAACTCAACACACGTTTCCATTAGCTACAAGAGCAGGCAAACCATGCTATTTCACAGCTGGATCTTCAGACTGCCTCTTCCTGGCTTTAGCTGGGGGTGACTCCAGCCACGCCGGGTTCCTACATGAGTTAGTAGTGTTACAAAGCTCTGATCTCTGTTACTCAGCAATAGCTGCCCGAAGGAACCAGACGGTGCCTGATGTCAAACTACTCATTTTCACCTGATTTTCCTACCGACGCCGCTTATCATCTCCTCTCCCAGCCACACAAGCGCTCCCCGTCAGGCTCCTCCGAGCCCCCGGCGCCCGACCCTGCGGCACATCGCGGGCGGCAGCTCTAATCCCGGGCCCTAAGAGGTATTAGTGCCGCGGTCAGGAGCAGCTGCCGCTTCTATAAACTTCCTTAAAGGTTTACAGGGAGTTGCCTGGGCTTAAGAGGCAGACGGGAGGGTGTCTCGGTCAGCCCTCCTCCCCGCCCCGCCGCGACACCTGTGGTCCCGCCGAGCCAAGGCGAGCCGAGAGCCGAGCCCGCGGCGGGGACAGGGAGCGCGAGGGGCGGGCGGCACAAAGCACATCCCCCGCGGCTTTGTTCGCGTCCCGTCCCGCCGCCCGCTCCTGCCGCAGCCCCAATGTAGCCCCGCTCTGTAGCCCCGCTGACCGCGCTCCCTCCAGCCTCCCCACCCCCGTCGCGCCGCAGCCGCCTCCCACCTTGGCTTTGCCAGCCTCCAGCTTCTTCAGACGCTCCTCGTCCTCCATGGCGTCTGTGCGGGGAGAGCGGAGCGTTATGGGCGGCGGTAGGCGGGCACACCCCCCTCAGCCGAGACGCGCGGCTGGCTGTCCTGTCCTGTCCTGTCCCGTCCCGTCTCACAGCGACGACAGCTGCCGTGGCGGGGACGCCGGCGCCGCCATCTTCATCTCCACGTAAACACGCGGCCGGGGAAAGTGACGTGACTGCCAGCTCCTCCTCCCGCCGCCATCCCTTCCCTTCCCGCCCAACCCCAGCTGCAGCGCCACCGGCCCGGCCCGGGTTCGGCACAGTCCCGGGTTCGGCCCAGTCTAGCCGAGGCGCCCCTGAGGCGGCGGCCCTGCACTGCCGGAGCGCACAGCCCCGAGCCCGGCCCGCGGGCACCGCCGGGGGAAGCGGCGAGGGGAGCGGCTTGGCACACCCCCTCCACACCCTGCTCGGGGCGGGGGGCGGCCTGTCGCACAAAGGACTGGTGCTGGGCACAGCCCGCTGCTCGGCGTGCCTTTAGTGTCTGAGCTAACGCTGCTGCCTTCTGCCGTCTGGCAGGTCCGCCCTCTGTGGCTGCAGTGCTCATGTTGGCAGTTCTGATTCTCTAAGTGTTTTTGTGTTCCTACACGTGGCTCAGCTTCACGTAGCGTGGATCTAATAGGAACGAGCACAAGGCTGACAACAAAGGATGCGCGGTGCCCCTGCTTGAATCACTGAATACACGCTCATCGTGTCACAGAAGTTGAAACAGTTGTGTTCAAATCACAATGGGGGATTTGACACGCGGCTATTAAATGCTAATAGGATTTCTATACCCCATCATTCGATACAAAGCCATATTCTTTGTATCACTTAATTATTGCTTCATACTGTCTCCTAAATGTGCGACTTGCATAGCTAATAGAAAATTTGCATTGCGTGCTTGCTATCTGCTTTTTCTTTCGGTTGCTCATGAAGTCGGTTCCATTTCTGGTGCTGTGATGAATGGCTCTGGCTCACACATTCCTGCCCAGCCTTTTTTGGTTGGTGTGTAACAGCTGCATGTGAGCAAACAGATACTTCCTTCTGCACTTAGAATAATTCTGCTCCATTAGATGCAAACCCCCAAATCTTTCAGAATGGACTTATTTCTCAGCCCTGCTGAGCTTTTTAATGCAATTCGCATTTTCCACTGATTTTTTAAGTGTAAAATATATGTCCTCATTAAGCAAACATCTTTCCTGACCTGAATTTTCCAGCACAGACCAGATGCACTCCAAGAAATGCCAAAAGAAAATATTACTTGCACTGTTTTACTAATCAAGACCAAGGAAAGGAAACATACAAATAATAGGACTCTGAGCAGCAGACTTCCAAGCCTGTATTTGTATATATATACAGATATATATACATATATATATATATACATATATATATATATACACAGAATATATATATATATACAGAATATATATATATATAATATATTTTATATATATATATATATATTCTGTATATATATATATATGTATATATATATATGTATATATATCTGTATATATATACAAATTATATATATATTATCTGTATATATATACAAATATATATATATATATACAGAATATATATATATAATATATTTTTTATATATATATATATATATATATATATATATATATATATATATATATATATATTCTGTGCTTTAAAATGATATCCTCAATCTTCACTTGAAAAGGAAATGAAAAATATTAAAGTCAAAAGAGAAAATCACCATCGTAAGCAGGGAATTACGAATGTCTTCATTACTCTTTGTTTTGTGTTTAAAACAAGCATGAGTTTCTGTTCAGGTTTGCTTGCTATTTCACTGCAGGACAAGCATGTTATAGGGAAAAACACCAAGTGAAACTGAAATCAAGAACTGATTAAGGAGGAAATATTTTCATTGAAATACAAATGCATTTGAATTCTTCCCTTAAATCTGTGTTCCCAGTTCAGTCAAACCAAGCAGTTTATGCAAGGCCTTTGCAAATGTAAGTGGTTCCTCTTCCCAGGAATTCCAAAGGCCCCTGAGGGAAAAATAAATGAGCTGTTCTGTGCAGATGACATTTCTTTGGGCTGATGGAGGCCGCTGTCAGAGAACTAGCTGTTAGGTGTCAGTAAAATTTCACACATGCATGACACTATGCTAGTGATTTCTTAATCGGTAAACACCCCATTTAGAAGATAATTACAAACTCCCCAAATCCCATAATTAAACGGGTTCTTGAGTTAATGCTAAGAATTGATGGGCCTAATTTTCATCTCACTTACAGGCTTTATATCCATGTAATTTTAATGGATTTTAGTTAAACACCTAATTCACAACAATTAACTTTCTAATACTCATTGAATTTACACCAGTTAAATGTGTAAGCTGATTTTATCAGTAACAGATGGGAAGTGAAACAGTTCTATTACAAGATAAAAAATGTTGGTCAGACATTCTCCCAAACAGGAGTGACTGGTATTTGGGCCCAGGCATGTATTTGCATGTGAATATAAGGGTTTACTGGAAAAGTTCGTTAAAAATTGCTGTGAACCATGAATGTAGGAACAAAGTTTTGGTTACATTGCTGTGTAACACTGACAAAATTCTCTAGTGATGAAACTCCACCTGCTTCATGGCTCCTCTGTTTGCTTTATGCACTTCTTAGTGAAGCTGTGCCTGGTGGTACTCGTTAGGGCACTTCAATGGACTGCAAGACTTCAAGATGAAGCCTAGGGACAATGTGTGATGAAAGTCAAAGTTCTAGTTAGGAAATTCCAGTTCTGTTGTTGTCTCTTGAAGCGAGAAACAGAGAGGGATACCAGATCAGAACAAGTTGCTGGAAGATCCTAAGTGTAAAAATGATGTAAAAACCACAAAATACCACGCACACAAACTGATGATGCAACCTCTAAGAGCAATGGTTCTGCTGTGCTCCAGATCTGCTGCTCAAAACCTACCCGATAGGATAATATTTTCAACTACAGTGAATATTAGATGGATCAAATGATGTGAAAATAAGAGGTGGCTCCATCTGAGAGGTGACCCTGCCAAGGATTTTATTTGATCACAATGTGCATTTGTGTTCATCAAATCTAGTGAGACTCACTGCTTGCCACTGAAAGCTTCCCCACTGATCTATATCACAGGCATTCATTCAAAACATGCATAAAAGTCAGCTTGCTAATGTGCTTCAGTTACACAGAAAGTAAAGTCTAACACATAGAAGTGTTTTTATTGTTTCCAAACTGCAAAAAGGAGGGTAGAATAACTCATAGAACAGTTGTAAAGTATGTACTTTTCTTGTGATATTAAAATATCACATACCTCCATATCTTTGTTTTATGAATCGTGGAGCTGTACAGTTTACTGTTTGACAAATTGTAAGCTCTATCTTTTCTTTTCTTTTCTTTTCTTTTCTTTTCTTTTCTTTTCTTTTCTTTTCTTTTCTTTTCTTTTCTTTTCTTTTCTTTTCTTTTCTTTTCTTTTCTTTTCTTTTCTTTTCTTTTCTTTTCTTTTCTTTTCTTTTCTTTTCTTCCCTTTCCCTTTCCCTTTCCCTTTCCCTTTCCCTTTCCCTTTCCCTTTCCCTTTCCCTTTCCCTTTCCCTTTCCCTTTCCCTTTCCCTTTCCCTTTCCCTTTCTCTTTCCCTTTCCCTTTCCCTTTCCCTTTCCCTTTCCCTTTCCCTTTCCCTTTCCCTTTCCCTTTCCCTTTCCCTTTCCCTTTCCCCCTCCCCTCCCCTCCCCTTCCCTCCCCTTCCCTCCCCTTCCCTCCCCCTTCCCCTCCCCTCCCCCTCCCCCTCTTTTCTGCATATTTGAGTAAATTCCCTAGCATTTAATTAATTAAGATCTATAATATTTATTTGGTTGCTGTTCTCATATAAGTGGAGCTAGGAAGAGGCAGTACTGAGAAGTATTGTGAGATGAATAATTTATTCTGCAGGCATAATGTACCAAGGTAGGTAACTTGAGTAAGCTTGAAACTAATACAGCTAATTAATTAGGTAACCCAGAAGCATCAGTTTGCCTTGTGGGGAATAGACAAAAGATTAATTTCTATAACAAATCAGTTATTTGTATCAGTTATAATGTAGAGCTGCTATGAGAGAAGCACAGAATGGCTGATGTAGGAAGGGACCTCTGAAGGTCACTTGGTCCAGCCCCTGTTCAATCAGGAAAGAGCCAGTTATCCTTACCTATCACAGTGCTTGTAAACCATTTTTTTTTTGTCTTTACCCCCATGTAAGATTCTTCTTCTGTATCTGCTCTCTCTTATCATCAGCTCTGCAGCTTTTCAAGGGCTTACAAGGAAGTTGGAGAGAGACTTTTTACCAAGGCCTATACCAATATGACAAGGAGTAACAGTTTTAAACTATAGATTTAGATTAGAAAAAAAGCAAGAAATTCTTGACTGTGAAGATGAACAGATTGCTCAGAAAAGCTGTGAATGCCCCATCCCTGGAAGTGTTCAAGGTTAGGTTAGATAGGGCTTGGAATAACTGGGTCTTGTGGGATGGTCCAACTAGATGATCTTTTTCAATCCAACCCATTCTATGATTCTATGGTCTGTCAAAATGGCATGACATTGAAGTTTGCACGAAGCAATGGTGTGGGACTGAATTCCGCTAGGAGGAAAAAACTGCACCCATTGACTCTCATCAATGCTTGCTGAATGTTGGTGGTGACCGAACAGTGGATGTGAGCACAGCGAGGTGTTGGGTGGTATGTTTCACCATTGTCAACAATGATATGGAAGTAAAGCCACATTCTGGTCATGCACAGCTGCCACCTGTGTTGGTGCGGATTTCTAGAAGCACTCAGGCTCTGGTTCATCACTAGTGAAAATGTATACCTAGTGGTGGTGACTGTTGAAAAACAGTGTTCTGTAGCTGAGAATTTGCTCTATTAACTAGCATTACTGTGTTCTCTTGTAGTTTCCATGGAAATAACTAGGAGGCATTCCTTTCAGAGTGACCTTTGTATTTAAGACTGTTTATATGACAGACGAGCATGCACAATACTTTGCACAAAGTTCCAGTGGCATCTGGGATGAAGTGCTCAGTGAAGCAGAACGTGATCACAAAATCTGAATATCCCATAGCTTCCTATTTTAGTAAATACTTGAGTGCTAAAATTGAGAGGATTTTGTTATTTGTATTCTAGCAAGTCTCAAAATACACTGAATATGTAATTGCTTTCCTAATGAGACTTAGCCCTAAATCTTTGTGTCATGCTGTAGGCCATGCCTTTTTTAGCATTGTTTGTGGGGAAAAAGGAGCTGGCACGCTGGGTAATCCCATAATAACTGGCAAGTACAGTGAATTTCCTGAGGCTTAACTTCAATATATACAGGCAAGTCTTACTCTACTACCTCAAATACGGAGTGCTCCAGATACAGCAGAGCTGGGAGGAATGTGCAGCACTTCTAACAGCAGTGTATCCTGCTGACAGCCTGGCAAAAGGATTTATTATTGAACTGCTGCAAAAACGTGATGGGTGCACTGCAAATACAGGCAGACCTAGTGCACCAGACCAGGGTATCAGTAGGAGGGACTGCAGTATGGTCATATTCCCACTCAGCCACTCTTTACCAACAGAGAAACTGTGCGTCAAGACTGGATTGGTAAAAATGGGCAAAACTCTACAGTAGTCAACAGAATTGTGAACTGTAGTGGTTCTACAACATACCTAATTCTTCACTTCTGGCAAATTTACACACTTCCCCCCCGCTCCCCACCTTTTGGTTGTCATTTGTGAAAGCAGGACTGAATGCTGCGCCCCATGTCCCCCTCGCGAAGTGTAACTGTTGCTTTTGTTTCACAGGACGATTACAGCAGAAATTAGCCTGGGCACAGAACTGAGGGATATTTTATCTCATGCTGCCATCTCCTGGCAAACGGCTGAGTTACAAATCAAGGTTGCCAAACGGGCCTGCCAGGGGGCAGCACTGGGGGTCGCGTCATGGCGGTGCCTGCCCAGCTGTCTCTCCTGCAGTGCAGGGGTGTGGGATTCTTCCACACCCCACATATACCCGCGGTGTATATGAAAGCATTGCATCTTAAATTTATAGGCTGGGAGTTACACGTGGGCGTATCTTGTGTGCAAGACACAAATTAAAAAAAAAAAAAAAGAAGAAGAAAAAAGAAGGGAGAAACTGGAAAATCCTTTATTATATTGTTTTTATGAGGCAGCAGGTTTGAGAACCTTCCCACTACCTGCCTACATGTTTGTAAGGTGATGGGGGCCTTAGAGGAAATGGCCACTCCATATCTTCTGCAAGTCCAGCCTGTGTCATTTTTCTCCATGTTTGCAGTGTAAACTATATAGAGCACTTAATACACCACTGGTGCTCTAAGTTCAAAGCCTGGGAAGTTTTTTTTTCTTTTTTTTTTTTTTTCTTCCTTTTATTAACAGGAGGAAATGATCTGAAATAGGCTGCCTGATGTAGAGAGCTAAGCAGTATTAGTTATCACCAGTTTACTGGGGTAGCGTAGACAATGCTAGATTCCAAGGGTTAAGGGAGAGAACAATGCCTATACAGTTCCAGAACCTAAATTATATTTGCTAAAGGAGTAGTCTTAATTGTGTTGATCAAGGATATTGCTTCACCTTTCAGTTTCAGTTCAATTGTGTATTTCAGGAAATGCTAGCAGCTCCTGAGGTGTGAAGTAGCTCCTTACAGGCTCTTCAGTTGCTGTGGAACTAGATGTGGTTGGTGTGTGTCCTTTGTTATCAAGAAAAAAACCACAAGATTAGCTATTACTGCTGACTTTGGCTCATTGGAGAAATTCACTGAGACTTTATTAATTAATTTACAGACTGACTACTTTCAGAAGCAAGTAACCTGCTCTGGGTGTTGTGAACATTTTTTCTTTAGTAGCATGTTGACAAGGACTGATGCATACCAATTCTGTTACTTGAGGAAAATGAACAGATAGCTTTCATTCACTTGAACTCTTTCAATCTGACTTCACTTGTATGACAGCCATTACTCAGAGCTGTTTGAACTGCACCCAACTTCATATCATTTCAAAAGAAAAGGCTCATGGGAGAATGAAAGGCCTCATTTTGTTATTTACAGGTGGCTTCAGTTATTTCTTGCCCTGAAGTAAACACCTACTAGACAGTCATCTAGACTGTAACCTAACTTTAATCTCCATTATATCTAATCGTACACAGATGGCTATGCTTAGATTACTGTACTGAGGTGCCCTGATCTTGAAATGAAGTCTTTCCTAAATTATTGATAGGGCACTTGTGGGAAGAAGTGAGTGCTCAGTGCTTTTGTTGCAGTGCCTATTTTGCCATTCAGAACCTGTGTGTTTGCTGTTGCTATTTCAAAACAAGTGATTCTATTTTAAATGGTGTGATTTTCTTTTTCTTTTTTCTTTTTTTTTTTTTAAAAAACTAAAAATCACTGCTTTTAAAAAACACAAGAATCCTCCCAGCTGTTAATTCTAAGAGGTATGGATTCATTCTCTTATTCTGAAACCCATTTCTGTAGCTTCTGAAGTTTTTGTCTTTTAAAGCTTGCCTTATGGGTATATGCAGCAAGTGGATCCTACAGAGTTCTTAAAAAAGCATGAAAAACTCGAATTTCAGTAAATAGGACAAAGGCTCTATTCACTTCAGCAGGCTGCTTCTGCTACTGGTTTAGAGTGTGAGATTTAGGACTTGAGTTTGCCTTTTGGAGTCAGCAGTGTGATGTCATTTCCTGAGCTGTGTGCTGAAAAATTCAAAAACTAAGAATTTTAAACAACCGACTTTCTCTAAAACCCAAGAAATGATACGTGATGCTGAAACTTGTGCAGTTAATTCTCAATTAAAAAGTACTTTTAAATAGCGAAAAGTAAGTTTAGGATTCATTTCATGTTGAACTGTTTCTTGTTTGATGGCTGGAGATCTTGTTTTACATTTCATATAAATGATGCTCTGAATCAGTCTTTAATTCTTAATTTGTCTGCATGACAAAAATCAAACATCCATAAATTGTCCTTTTGATTTTGAAGTACAAATGAACATTTTTAACAGTTTGTGTTACTGCTAACTTGGAAGACTTATTTTGTGCCCTTTGTTTTAAATAGTTGCTTGCATTTTCTTATTTACTTTAGATATTTTCTTTGATCTCTAGCTAATTTAAACAAACCCTAACTTTTTAGCAATAGTTCTGGTGTGTAATTTTTCTTTGCCTCACCTCGAGGTGAGGAATTGTGCAAGGAGAGCAGTATAAGAGACTAAGGGTAAGTAAATAAAAGGGAAAATGTGAATGAGGAAGAAGAGTGTACATTTATTAGCTCTTTGGAAACTGGAGAAACTGACACAGTAGCGAAAGGACTCTAAAAATGACACAGTGAGTTCTGTGGAAATCATGTAAAAATTAACCGGAAATATACTAATGTATAAGGATTTTTCAGGTAAGGTTAATAATACGCCATTATAACCTTTCTGTTAGGAACCTGATTGAAAGCATTTCTGAGGCCAGTTTTCAAATTGGGTCAATTCACTGGAATAAATCTTTGATCTTATAATGGATGACCAAGATACAGAAGCCAGTGTTTCTGAGAAATACTTTGAAAGATATGCTTATGGGAAGTATCAGCATTGATTTTTAAGCCAAACTGAAGAAAAGTCTGCTTTAGACAGTAGATTAAGCTAATGTATGTAACACAAACCTAATAGGATGGACAGCTTTGCATGCGGTAGGCAATCTGTGAGATGAGAATTGATTTCTCTCTAGCCCATGTCCTGAGGTCAATTTCATTAAATGCTGTAGAATATTCTTATTCTTGGTGGAGAATGAGCTTATTAAATACTTTTAAAATGCTTGTTAAGGAGATTCCTTTAAAAACAACAGCAAAAAAAGTGATGTGATACCCCTGAAATATAAAAAGGTCAAACTCTGTTCTTCAGATGATTTTTTTTTTTCCTACTGCAAAATTTACTGGTCTTTAGGTACTTACATACACACATGTCTTCTGATTACATGACCAGCCTTTTGCTTACTGTGGGTAAAGGCAGGTTTTCACTACTTCGTTTCCTCTTCCTTTTTTGACAACCGTCTGTTGTCTAAAAAACACATAATGGGTCAGAAAATCTAGGAAAAATGAAATTCAATGCCATTTTTTTTTAGCTTATATTTTATATTGAATATTTAGTATTTCTACATGTTATTTTAATTTCTAGCTACAAGAAAGGCATTACCCTTTGTTAAATTTCTTCCATAGCTGAGTTTTTATAGCCATTTCATTTGTTAAAGGTGTTTGTGGGGAGTTCCAGGGAGGCTTGATCCTGAAGAAGAAAGACCAACTCATGTTTTTTTATCTTTTAGCAATAATCTTAATTTTTTTTTTCTTTTGATTCAAAATCTGCTAAAATTATAAGTTTGGTCTAATTTTAATTAAAGCCAGAAATCAGAATGCAAAACCAAGGATTTTTATTTTTATTTTTAGTTTATTTATTTATTTATTTTGTCTAGTGCAGTGGAAGTGCACAGCTTGAACCAGCATGCAAATACCTGCTAGGAAGGCAGTGCCAACCCAGAGGAGATCAGCTGCAAGCAGTGCATGACCAGAAGGGGTGGATCCTGGCTTTTGAAGGATTGCTTCTGTGTCAACTGCTGTCATGTCTGAGATAATCCTCACTTGCTGTGGCCTGGGACCTTGCTGTTTTTCTGTCTTGTCCTTTGTGTTATATATAGCTATTACTGTTTAAAGGGATGGGCAATATGACAGAAGATGGATGCACAGCCCTCAAAAATAAGCAGAATTCAATTGCCTTTAAAATCCAGGCTAAGTGATATTTTCAGTTGATGTATCATTAAGAAGGCCGTCTAGTAGTTTTAAGAGATTGGTTTTATTTCTGTTAGTGTTAATGTCCAGTAACTACAGAGTGGTAATCCTAAGGGCCTACAGCAACTACGTGAAGACTTCCTATCCATTTGTGCAGTGCATTTGCTTTTCTTTATGGTGAACACATAGAAGCAACCAAGAAATGTTAGTATAAGCAACACTTTAAGATAGAGCTATTGCTCTTACTATTTTACACTAATAACTACTGTAGCTTAATGGTTGAAAACAGATACTCCAAAATGTCGAGTTGCGTATGTATTCCTTGGCTCTGAAAGAGGTCACAGTAAATTCTACTTTTATAGGGCTTCTATGACTGCCAACCGAAGAACTGTAATGCATTTAAAGGGAGTAAAAATTGGAATGAAACATGCCAGAGTAAAACAGCAGTTACTTCCTTTTTACCAATGGGAGAGAACTAATGCAATAAATCATGAGAACAATAAGGGAGGTATGTTTGAAAGATGAGTTAGCTATTAGAAGTTATAGTTTAATGATAAATTATGAATAATGAGAAGCCAGTATGTAATTCACTCCAACCCAGAACTTCCATTAAGGAGTATATATTTTCTTCCTTCTTAATAATGAGGGTAAAACAACAAGTTTTTGTGTATGTGTGTATATGAAAGCATACATTTTATGAAGGCAAACTACAGTAGTAGTAGTAGTTAAGTGGAAAAATGACTTCCTGTATCCTAGAAAGGGTAAAACTCACCTGAATTGGAACATTAGTGGCAGATCCAAAGACAGAGTCCTTTAAGAGATAGTTTGTGATGTTGTTTCAACTAATTACTGTACATAGGAAATAAGTTAAAAACAGTCATGCCCTTTCTTCATATGAAAAGATAAGGAATTATATACTTTTGATTATAAACTCAGAACACATCTCTGTAGATGCTCATCCATCCTACCTTATTTTGTCATCTGAATACTGTTCAAGCCCATCCTCGTGAATATAGCTGTTTTGAGACAGTCTGTGAATGAGATTGTGATGTTGATGAAATGGAGAGTTCACTGCACGATTACTGAGGTGATCAGTGAACTGGAGCACTTGACAAATGAGGTGATGCTAAGAGAACTGGATTTGCTTGGCTTGGAGAGTGAAAGGCTGTGGGATGGTATATGGCTTAAAAAGGGTGGTGACAGTGCCTTTGAACAGAATACAAGCCCTACAGAAAAGTAACAGGTGATATGGAAGGAAAATTGTCTCACCCTTCCAAGTAACAATTTAAGAGGAGGGCAGTCTTTACCCAGAGAGATACTACCAACACTTAATTGAGGGTGAGGAGAGGTGGATCCAGGCCCTACCCCCTCTGATCACTCAGGTCCACTGCTTGCACTGCTGAGTTCCCTGGGTTAGCTAAACTTTCTAACCTGGTGCTCAGCCATTGGTTTAGGGTGTGACCTGGCAATCCCACTGCAGATGGGAATCTAACTAATAGCAGTCTCCTACTCCATATACAAGGGTCAGAAGCTTGATCCAGGTTATTTCTCTAAAGTTCACAGATGTGGAAGCAACGAGAGAATTTCTGACTAGATACGAAGCCTGAGGGTGGTTAAACACTGAAACATGCTGCCCAGCGAGGCAGTGCAATCATCATCTTTTCCAGTTTTCAGTATCTGACTGAAAAGGGACCTGAGCAACCTGATCAAACTTTGGAACTTGTGATCAGGAGATGGATAAGATGATTGCTAAAGATCTCCACCAAATAAAATTATACTTTGGTTGTAGTATCTTCTAAATGAACTTTATATAATGCAGAAAAATTTATTCTGTCGATGTGACCATCAATTCTATATTAATGGTGAATGTGGAAAAAAGCCTGCAATTGCATGTGAATTGAATATAAAAAGTATTGATTGTCTGGAGCACAGATCTTATGAGGAGTGGCTGAGGGAGCTGGGATTGTTTAGTCTGGAGAAGAGGAGGCTCAGGGGAGACCTCATTGCTCTCTACAACTTCCTGTGATGAGGAGGACTTTGGCCTCTTCTAGGCAACAAACAGGACCCAAGGAAACAGCTGCAAGTTGCGCAAAAGGAGGTTTAGATTAGACATAAGGAAAAACGTTTTCTCTCAGAGAGTGGTCAGGCACTGGAGTGGCTGCCCAGGGAGGTGGTGGAATCACTGTCCCTGTCAGTGTTCAAGAGGCATCTGGATGAGGAGCTATGAGAGATGGTTTAGTAGCTTGTGGTAGCAATGGTAATGGGAGGATGGTTGGACTAGATGATCTTGTAGGTCCTTTCCAACTTTATGATTCTATAATTCTTCTTTTAATGATGATGAATAATAAATTAATCATCTAATTCTTTAATCTCCATGTATGTGAAACTTTCTTAAACTATGAGAACAGCCATGCATGTTTTATTCACTCTGTATGCTGTGTGGAACTCACTGTAGGTCCCTATTATGGTCTCAACCTTTTCCCTTGATTTCCTACTTCTCTGCTCTCCCTCAGTTGTACAGACCACCAGACTACACCCACTACCCCTTTCTGGGGAATTTCTTGAGATTTGGTTCCTACAGTTTGGCTCTGCTTTTCCTCAGTGTCAGCAATCTCTTTTACTGCTATCGATTTTCTGAATAGAAGCCCTAGTTTCAGCTTCCTTCCTGGTTGTTTCCTTGTTTTCTTGAAAATAAGATGGAGTTAGACCTCCTGGTTAACAGCTGAGTTGGTCTTAAACTTAGGCTTCTTATTCATTTACATGAAAAAGCTGGAAAAAAAAAATTCTCAGTGGTTTCTGACCACATAGCAGCACATTAAGTCCCCTCTGTTCTTTCATGAAGGGAAACTTTTAAATACAAAAAAATCTTTATTGACCACGATTAAATAAATCGTGATTTGATATGACATATTTACAGATTCCTGGCTGAAATCCTCTAGAAACCAGATATTGGAAATTTTTTCTGCCAGTTTGAATGATGCTGATGTGACAAGCTGGTCACACACTAGTTTATTTTTGAACTGTCTTAGGCTGAGGACTGAACAGTCCTTCAGAACTGTGGTTATTTAAAATGTTATGAAGGTGGATTCCTTAGACTTCCCCTGCGGATCCTAAGGAAGCTCTCTACTGTTAAGACACAAGTCAACTTGCAAAGATGAAAAAGCAAAAATGCACCTTTTTCCTTTGCTGTATTTTAATTTCTGTCTCTTGTGATGTGCATGGCTTAGTGAAGCTCTGGTTCCAATAGGTAGGTGTGCAATGAAATTTGGATTCCTATCAAATTTAAGAGTGTATGTTTTTTTACAATTGAGCCAACCCACATCCTGTCTTTGAAAGTAGCTGGTACCATGTGTGTTTGCATTAGATGGTCATGAAAGAATGCGGTCAAAGCGGGTTGCAGTCTTTGTAGTTTGCTCAATAGATGGTCAAACTACTATTGATTGATTTATGCCTTTGTGACAAACTAGGATAATTTCTAAAATATTTATGCTGTCTAGTGTTAATGGGGCATCTTGCATTCCTCTCACAAGTTTGAATTAAATAAGACAACACCTCTTCTAAAGAAATGTCAACACATTTTTGTGTCTTACTTTCCTAGTGTTTTCTTTCACTGTGAATGAGAATTTTTAACATCTATAAATTACCACCTATACAGTAAAAAAACAGCAGGTTATTCATAACCTTTTACTAGACAGAAGTAAATATATGATCAGTTGTTTTGTACCGCAGCTCGATGTCAGCATTCCCACTATTCCTGGGCCCCTTGTACATGACTAGACCTGTTCCTGAAGGCATCCTAGCGATGCTCACTCACTAGTCTTTTTGCATTGCTCTTGCAAAGATCTGTATTAATTCATTCTCTTTGTGTGACCATGAGAACAAACAGGAAAAGGGAAAGAAAAGGGCAGCTCTGTTGAATTCTTTCTTCGTAAGAAGCATTTTCTTCACATAAAAGTCTTTCAAAAAAACGGGTGGATACCTTCTTTCGTTCTTTTGAGGCAGGGGCTGTGGTTCTTAAGGTGACTGATAGAACACATGATGCATGCTGCTGTTACAGCAGATGAGGATGATGATGAGCTGTATTTGGTTTGCTTTTCCACAAGGGAAGATAGTGTGTGATTGCAGTGCTGAAAGTTTGAATCATTGTGTGTGCACACTAAAGGGCTGAATTAAGTTCCCTGGAAGAATTTTGGTTGTTACATTTCTCAGCATCTCAGTGCTTGACTGTGCACCATTAAGAATACTTCTATGGTATTACTCCTTTGTATTAAGTGCAGAAGTAAATGCTACAACTGTGCTAGTGAAATATGGTAGACTATACTCTAAATTAAATTGATTATTAATCAATACTGAAAAATCACAACTTAAAATGTCATTACCAAAAATAAAGTTCTATGTTTTAGTTACATTTACATTCATTTTTACAAGAACAATTTGTCTTTGTTTGACTGGCCTTACTGCTGCTTGCAGCTAGATGGGGTGAGTACCACACAATTTCAGTTTGAACACCAGACTTGAATCACAAGAACAGAATGAGGATCTCATTTAAAAGTCCAACACTATGGTTTCATATATGGCTACCTTGAGAGGTCTTTAGGTTTTTGAAAAAAAGCTACGTTCTGATTTCTTGCATTTTGTTAAACAAGATGTAACTTATGTTTTATTTTAATGAATATGAAATGAGTACACAACCTCACTGCAGCTTTCATAACCATTGTGGGTTACACCCAAACTATCAGATTTTTTCCTAGGCACTGTCTGCATGTATGTAATTGATGTGTAGTGCTATACGTGGAATTTGAAGGGGATGGGAACCAGAGAGCATTGTTATTTCATAAAACAAACGAATCAATTGAGGGAAAAGAGAACTTGTTCTTTTCATTTTCCTTAAATATTTATCCTTCAAGATCACTTCACGAAAGTAACCACTAGATAGTCATCTGTCTTGCTTGGTTTCCTGCCCAATTGTTAAGAACTTTTTAACTGCATTTTTCTTTTTTCTTTAACCATGATCAGTGGAGCTCTCATTTATCTCCTCTGTCACTTGATTCATAAAAACATTGCAATAAAAGCATAGCAAGAGTTTTTGAGAACAAAATGCGTTTTAATCACAAGACCTTGGCAGCTCAGAGAAGGCAAAAGTTGGATGCTTAAGAAGTCTAAATAGAACCAGCTGAAATTTTTAACTTCACAAAGTTGAACAGATCCATAGATTTTTATATCTAGCAGATAGAGAGTCATGCATTTTATATCACTTATGCCATGATAATAATATACAATCTATAATAATTACTGTAGAATTTAATCCAGTAATTCTGTTGTCAATCTTTGCAGTTTTGCTGCTGAGCTATCTACTCAAGGAGAGCTGTAGAATGGAAAGAACACTTGACTAACTTGAGCTCCTATGGGAATCTAGGGCAGAGCTGGCAGTTGAAACTAGATCTTATGAATCACATGCCAATTTTGCACAAAAAATCAATTTTATCTAGTTAGCACAGTAATGCACTGCCTTTTGCCAGTGAACATTTTAGCTTCGTAAAGAACACTGAGCATTGTCAAACCATGGTAAATTTTTTCAGTAGGATCCAGTTCAGAAAAGCTACAGTTTGCAGAGTGCTACAGGACTGATTCTTTCTTTCTTTTTTTCTTTCTTTCTTTTTTTTTTTTTTTTCTTTTTCCCCTATTTTATATCTGAACAGTAAACCATTAACCCCTTTCCCCCCCTACTTTCTTGCATAGTACCCTTTCCTCTTCAGAATGTGCTAGAAAGGCTCACATCCCATCTTATCACTCAAGTTCTGTCGATATAATGGATGAAAGCGTATTTATAGAATATTCTTTTGGGGAGAATGAAGTATGAAAAGGTTAAGTAATGGTTGTAGGAACCATATCATAGTGACTCAGGCCTGGTTCTGGGTGACTGGTGACTTGTGTTTCAGTTGGAGCTCAGTCTTTTTCAGTGCATGATATTAAAGACTAATAATGACCTTTTAAAAAATTTATTTTAATTATTCCTAGCAGCAAAAGGCTTATGTTTGTTGATGCAAACTTCTAAATAAATACTTTACAAAAGAAATTCCATTAAAATAAAAGCTTTGTTGCTTTCTCAGGAAATGTAAGAGGCTTGCTATACTGAATGTTGCATGTAGTGTGTTGCCAAGGGCACTATATATACACCAAGAAAAGGAAGCATTTATGGACCTCTGAATTTCTGATTTCCTGTGCTACAGTTTTGGTGGAGTTGAGAGCAGTAGTTAAATGTCAGTGTGGGTTTGTTGCAGTACAGAATATCCTTTCACATATTTATCTTCCTACTCTGATGAATCTGTGCAACAGACAATGGTAAAAGGCACACTTGTCTAGGAGAAAACTGATGACAGATAGGTCTGTTGATTTGATACTTTCTTCACAATAATATGGTTCTCTTCTGACCACACTGACCTACCCTCAAGTCCTGTGCTTCCCTAACAAGACAAAAGCCCTTGCTCCCAAGCAAATCTGGTCCACTGCATTTATTATATTTAAATGTAAAGCTTGTTCTGGAGTTTTCAGACAGTAATTTAGAACACTGGAATTCACTAATAAAACATGACTTTATCCTCCACATGCAGCTGTAGCGGAGGACTAATTTCACTGGAACCTGGTAAGGGCAGCTTTCTTGGTGCAGATATGATCTGACATTGTCTGATACTGTCTTAGCCTATCAGATGCACAGTACTAGAGAGAGTACCAGGCAGACCTCAGTAACTGTACACTGTATAGGTGTTGCGTGCCTTTGTCATAAACAAAGTATAAAAATGCTGATTATATCCCTTTTTCTTGGCACTACCAATGTTTCATCACCCCTCTTGGAGATATACAGTGAAAGACAAACCAAGCCTCCAATCAACAAGAAGCAGCAAAGATTTAAAAGCTGCATTTTTGAAAAAAGCCTAATTCTGGCACTTCTTCCACACTTCTTCATACATGGGGTCAATGTGATTCCTTCATCCCTGGTGGAGAACTTGCAGAATGGGACAGTTGCTTACTCCAGTAGCTCTCCTTGGTGAAAAATGAAAAGAAACTTCAAATGTTCATGATGGTTCAGTTAAGGTAAAATATGAGGTATACGATCAAAGGACTGAAAAATACACAAATCCCAAGTGAAGGTCTGATTCCATGACAAATTCTCTGTTCAGCCTTTACCAAGAGACGTAAGGGCACCAGAGAAGCCATCCTGAATGACTGAGGAAATGCATCCCATAGTTCACTTTGGGAGGATTAAGGCACATCTGCTTCCTTTTGTCAAGGCACATATTTCTCAAACTGTTGATGGATAAGGTTAGCATCAGCAAGATGCAGGCTTCATGGCATGTATCATCTAGAAGCTTTCTTCCTTTACGAGTGGGAAGAACTCTGAAATGCAAACAGTTGAATGAAGCACATATCCCCCTAAAGTTGCATATATATACATATACATATATATTTATATATATACTTATATTTTTGTGAAGAAAATCAAGTAAGACTTATGATTTAGCTTGAAACAATTTTTCCAATCTACTTTACAGCACTGACTGTGAACTGGAAATTTGATTGTTGCTTAACTTAAGTGATTTTACCTCCTAATTCATAATCTAAGGACCTCTACCCTTATCTGGTGTAGATTCCCATTAGAGCTTTTAGTTTAAATGAAGCTCTGAAGTAGCTCCGTGTCTATATGAGAAATAAACGGTTTCAGACAGAACAAAGAGCCAAGAATTCTTGAGTTATTTTTTCTGGTTTTAATTCAGTATATTTTTCATTTTGTCCCATGTACTGCTGTGTAGGATAAAAATGAGGCGATTCTCTATCATTCCTCTTCCAGCCATTTGTTTTAGGACAGCCACAGGGCTGCTCTAAACTTAACCACTTCCTAATTATCCTTAAAAGACAATATCACTTCTGCTGATGAAGATAATGGATGGAACAGGGGGAGATAAAAGAGTAACTGGAGTTCACCACGCTTTGTCCCTGTACCCTGTCTCCCAAGCCCCATCCTTCTCAGACCTGGTAAAAGGAGGTGGAATTTGGCTCTTACCCTTTTTGTGGCCGAGGCCAAAACAAATCTGTAATATCTTCTGGGTGTGGGTTTTTTGTTTCTTTGTTTGTTTGTTTTAAATTCTGTTAGTAAATTAATAATCTCAGTGTGGTAAGTGTGACACTGTGAATGTAAAAGAAAACCATGACTATGACCTACTAATGTTAGCTGATTTGGTTTAGCTGTAGAGCAATATTTTGTTGAGTAACTTAATCAACAAAAAAATGTTCATAATTGGGTTGATACCTAAAAGCTTTTTTTGATGCATCATTCTGAGAAGGACAAGCTTTGCTATGTATGTTTCTGTAACACGTTGGGGTTGCCCTTCTCACAACCTTTTGCTTTTTATTTGCCGCAGTTTTTGGCCTGTTACCCTAGAAATAAAAGCATTTTTTAACTGATTAGCAATGTTTTATTTTCTTTTGAGAGGAAAATATATTTTGCAGAGACAATCCACTGAATTCATAGTGCATCACCATGGTGATCACCATGGAAGCTCAGCAGTTATAAATTATCATCTTCCACAAACAGTTAATAAAGCAAGTTTTTTTAGTATGGGTACAACTTAAATAGCAACCTGTGTTTCTGTTTAGCGAATGCTTCACTGTAATGAGAATTGCTGCAGTAATTGCTGATGTGAAGAGCTCAGTTTTGGTCTTGTAGGACTACTTTGCTTGGGACTGTGCAGGGAAGAGACAGCATTGTGGAGCTGCATGGGGCAGCTGCTCCCTACCTGCAAGACCAAGAAGCTGGGGTCTTGCTGAGAGCAGCCCAGCCCTTCCTGCAGGCCTGCCAGAGCCCATCTGCTAAGCACTATTTGTCCTTGGACTAAATACTTGCATCTGATGTTGGATCCCAAAGCTGGAGGGAAGTTGAGAAGCAGTAGTGTGGCTGCCTGTGTGGCACTGGGGAGGGAAAGGGAGCCAGATGGATGTTCTGTGTGTGAAGTATGAGGCCTTGCAAGTCTGGCATTATGCACTGATACTACTTTGAGTCAGTTTTCAATCTGGATTATGCCATGACAAATCTATGCAACTCCACTGAATTTTACTTAACAAAATCAAGCATTAGGATTAATTTTAGTAGAGTTACTCTGTGTTTTACCAGATGCAACTAAGATCAAAATTCTGAGTTATATTTTCTTTAACAATTGAAACAGCAAATTCAGCAAGTGTGTGTAATGCTGAAAGGGCAAAATCTCTTGTTACTTATAGGTGTCTAAATAGACAGTTAAGGATTAGATACAGGTTCAGTCAAGACTCAGTGTGGTGGTGGATGTGTATACTTTAAACAAGGCTGAAACTGTGGTTGGGTGGGAGCTTAAAATCTTTTTCTCTCTGTTAGTAACCACTTCCCTCCTCCTATTGCTGCTTTTTTTTTTTTTCTTTTTTTTTTTTTCCATATTAATGATTAATTACTCATGTTCCTGCTTTCTGACTAAAATGCTGTCTTCCACCTACTGTTTCCTTGTGTTCTATTCCTTTATAGTTGTTCCAGCTAAGCACCATCTATATGCAAAGCATCCAACTGTTTATAAGAAACATGTGGTTCTTATTTTGCTCTGTTCCAGACATGACGTATATGCACATAGGAAGGAAGATGAAGTAGTTAGCAGTGCTAACAGAAAACTAGATGTTCTAGAAGAAAACTGCTTGCTTAAGTGAGTTAAAAAATATATAATCTTTCCAATTAAAATATTCTTAAATCAAGAAAAAAAAGTAGTTTCTGGATTTGTGCTGCAGAAGGAAATATTTTTAGCATTGCAGATTGTTGCTTTACAGTCTGAAACGATAGCAAGGTTTTCAAAATCTGGTTTAAATAAGCAGTATTCTTAAGGAAACCAAAAATTTAAAACTTAAGATGTGGGGATCCTTTTTATTTTTTATAAGTTCATAGAAAACTTTCCAGATATTTTTGAAAATTGCTCTTCAAAACATGGAAGATTTTGTCTCATTTTGCAAATATTCAGGAGGTAGTAGCACATAAAATCTTATTTAACATGGAAATAACCCATGGAGACTCCAGTCCTTTTACAGACTGATTCTGGGAAACCTTTTTCTGCACTCTACATAGAAAATAAACTATGTGAAATCCAAGAGCAGCAGGGGACTGTTTGTTGCTTGACTTTGCTATGCTTTACAGTGAGGATTTAGATGCTTGAGGGCCTGATATGGAAGACCTTGCGGAGATATTGTGCACCTAAACAATGACATTTCAGCACACAGTTCTGTTTCTGAACTGCCATGAAAGTCTTGAGATGTACAAAGTAAAACAAGCCCTGCTTGGCAGAAGGAACACAATTTAAAAAGGAAGAAGGGCTACCTGTGTGCATGAGCTGGAGTAATCTGAGATCAGAGCAAATGAGCCTGCACTCAGGGCACAGTCCTCTGAAAGTGCCTGTGTTGGAGTGTTGCCTCCACCATCTTTATTTGCAAATTTCTCAGGCATTGACTGCACATGAAGACTCTTGGGCCTCTGGGTGTGTTTCTACAGCATGAAGCCTTTGTATTGTAGCAGTGTGGTTTGGGAGCTTTTTGTGCTTGGTAAGGGTTTCAGATTGCACCTACTGTTGCAGTAACTGCCATTCTTTCTCAGCTATACCTTATGGTTTCCATGGTACAGAGAACTGTTAATCAGAGGACATGGGTGCACATTCAATCTATAGCACATACTAATTGCATCAAAGTTACTTTGCATTCTTCTGAATATGTTGCAGGGAATGGAGAACACAGTGGGTCCTGATCATTAGCTGAGGCAGTAGTAGGTACAATGAAAACTTAAGAACATAAGAATAACATATAAGATCATATTTGGCTAGCACGGAATCTTTCTGATGTTAGACAGTTTTAACTATGTGGGGTAAGTGTATAAGATACTGGGTAAGAGGAGCAAGATGTTTATTCTGATTGACTTTCCTGGATTCTGGCACTCAGCAGTGTAAGCGTGGTATATCCAAAGGCTACTTCTAGGCCCCTGTGTGTAACAGACGCTAATGGATCTATCCTCCTGCACGTGTCTTTCTAAAACAAACTATGAATTAAAACTATATAAATACCACACATTATATAAATATTAGTGTGGGTGAAAGTTAATATTGTAGGGAGTTGAATAATGTGGACTGGCTGCTAATGCTGTTAGAGATTTCAGGGAGTGGTACAGCACAGCTCAGAAACCATTAGCTAACTCCTTCCAAACACATTTTTATTCCATGAGCAGGTTGGGGAACCACACCTAAATTCTACTGTTATGTATTATTTCAAAGAAAATCCTATTTGAAATAACTATATTATCTATGTTTTGCTTTATTAAGCCTGGCACACATTGCATCTCATTCTTCCAGTGCATAAGAAATGCGGTTTTAAATCAGATGGACTACAGAATTAACATAATTGTGTCATATTCCTGATTGGTCAATCATATAACATTCTCAGAAGAATGTATTAGCCTGTGATTGTAAGACTGTTGTAAGACTAGTGATTGTACATGCATCAGTGAAATTTCTTATTGATAATATTTCTAGTGGGGTTTCATGTAGACATAGAAAGTTATCTTCTCAAAGACTAATAGGCCAAGACCTTATTTACTTTAGATAAGAGAGTATGGCCTGTATCTATTTCATTCTTTATTTTTTTCCCCCACAACCTTTCTATATATATATATTTTTTCTCATTTTCTTCACTGGGAGCTGCACAGATGGTATATCTGATATTTTATTTTTTCTGCAAACCCAATGCAAAGATATCTTAACAGCTCTTCAGCTAAATAAATGCGCTTACACTACCCTAAGTCTTGTATATCTAAAGGAATAGCTCGATAGTCTTCAAACAGCATTGGTAGGAATCAAAATAAGGGCAGAATATTTTAGGACAAAGGTGAAAGCTGAAGAAAGTGCTGGAAACGGGGACTTGAATGTGAAGATTACATCTTCCATGTTGAGAAGAAGCAAAAAAAAATCTAAATAGTCAAGTACTCTTACACATTCTAATTTTCAAGCAGAAATTCAATCTGAACATTGTGCACTGTATGTTGTGTTTTCACTTTTAAAATCGTGGTACTTGTACATCAACTGGGTAGAAACAAATGTTTATTTTCTGTCTGAAAAACACATTTTTCCAGTTTAATTGCCCAGCAGCTCTTTATTTGTCTTGGATGTAAATTCATAAATGTCTTTTCAGGAATATAGTTGCCTGCAGTTGGCCACTGTAGGTTTCTGGAAATCTTTTAGAAATCTGTCTATTTAAACTAGCTTCAGTGGAAATATTATAAATAAACAAAGGTTTCAGCTAATTCTTGCAAATATTCTGGAAAGAAAGCCATGTCAGGCCAACAACGTAAAGCTGTGCAATTGTAGATTATGTTCTCACTGGAATTTTGTCATAGAAAATACTGGATGTTGCCTTTGATTTTGATTATGACTTTTCATGCACCCCCTAGTTCACTATTTCTGGTAATGTAAATAGTTCCCAGGTTGGTATTTTTTCAAGGCACTACTTGAAAAAAAATAGTTGAGCTTTAGTTGGTTTCACTTGGATGTGTTACTTTACATCATGTATTGAGCAATTCTCTCCATTACTTCAAAGTACTAAAATACAGCTGTCCCCACTTTCATAGTTGTAAAATCAGATGTCAAGTACACTACACTAAAGCAGAAAAGGGACCTCATTACTTGGGTTTCGGTTCTTCCACTAGTTCTGATTGAATTTAATCTCTCCAGAATCATTAAAATTCACCCATAGCACACAGTCACACAGAGTACAAAATCATCCCTATTTTCAGAGAAGATTTTCAGATTCACTTCAGATCCAAAAGGACAAGCACATTTTATTTGAATTAGGGATTGCTTCTCGGGTGGTTGACTGTGTGTCCTTTACTCAACCTTTCCTATGTATTTCTCAACTCTTTAAGTTCACACCCCATTTCTTAGATAACTTCAACAAAGATTTCTCTGCCCATCGTCATAGCATGTGGGTCCTTGGAAGGGGGTGGCTGCATTTACTGATTTTACTTTCTCACAGGTAAAATGTATCTTGGGGGTTGAGAGATACTATTTTAGGCAGTAGAGTCAGTCATTAAACACAACTGAGAGAGAGGGATTATTGCCATTCATAACCTTCTTTTAAGCATCTGCATGAGAGCTGTGTGCTCATACTGGAAAAGCAAAGAATTTGCAATATAAAATGTCTATTAAGTCCTTGTAAGGGAGAGAGTACTGACTTAAGGCCAATTTCACCATCCGTTGCTCAAATCCCAGCTCTGAGACACATAATACACTGATAGATGTGGTTAGGTGAGCAGAATATAGTCCACTCTCAGGCACCACCCCATCTATATGCACTTCATTGTTAATATATAGCTAAAACAGGAAACTTTACAATCAGATAAAGAAAACTCTACGGTATGTGATTATGGCTTGGTCAGATGTGAGCGTCTGTATGAAAAATAATACCTTGGGCTGAATAACAAAGAACAGCTTGTATTTGAACTTGGCTGTGGTGAATTAAAATGAATTCCCCAAGTCCCTTTGCTCATGGTAGCTTTTAATTTTGTAGCATTTTTCAACTCCTTTGCTCCTTTAGGGTCACGAGTGATTAATTTTATTGACTTAATCTCAACTCGATATTTTTACTGCAAATCCTTCCAATGTTCAGAGCATAATTATTGTTTAATGATTTAAATTCATAGGTTCTCTTCCCTAGAAATAAAGGACTGCATTTAACTTCAACATTTCTTAAAGCTATTTTCTTTTTTCTCTTGCAAAATGAGCAAAGAATACAAGGTGAAATTAGGAAAGATTGTTTGTTACTGACATATGAACCACTACACGTCTGCATTATTGATTTTTTTTTTTCCATTGGCCCTCAATTTATGATTTTATAATGAAGTCTGCAAGCAATTTAGTTCTATCCTTGAGAAGGGAGAGTGGCAAAAGAATCAATAAAAGAATTGAAGTTCTTTTCAGGAAGCAAAGTTGTGTTTCATGAGCTTCAGTGTAGATCTATACTATGTACCTTATACACCAAACCAGCACTGATATTAATGAATGTTCACTGTGTCTAACGAGGGGAGAATATTTGCCTGAGATTTCCAGTACAGCTGAAGGATCCACAGCATTGACTTTCACCTGAATGTAGAATTCTCTGGAAGTGACAGATAGCTAAAGTAACAGAGACATTTAACATTAAATCTAGCATTTTAAAAACAGAGAATCATAGCCCTGTTTAGATAGTATAACTGCCTAACTGAACACTGAGTTGAGGCACATTTTGAGGGCCTGGCCTAGATGTTATGTTCCATAAACAGAATAACAATCCCTTTATATAAAAACAATTAAAGGTAATCAAGGTAATTAAAATAAATATTCTTTTAGCAACTTAGTTTTTTCTAACTTTCTCTGTGTTTTTGATTTTTCTGCACTTCAGATACGTGTAATAAAACATGAAGCTGAGTGAACATGGCAAGAAACCAAAAGGTTATTTTTCCCCATCTTTTTACCTGGCTAATTACTTTCAGAACATCAAGCTCTTTCCTCAGCAAGCTGCTTCCGAGCAGTCTAGGAAAATAGGTATCTAAACTATTATCAAATTTTGACTTATGCTCTACTTACTATTGTTCAGGTAGAGTAGTACTGCTTCTTGAATCTGCTGCATTCAGAATTGCACTGGAATTTTGGATTGTTTTGAAGCATATTCCTTCTGCCCCTACATTTACTTTTTGAGCTACATGTTGCTGGGGTCGTGCTTCATAGCAGAAGTCAATAGAAACCTTCACATGAGGCTAAAAGCAGCTAACCTTCCCCTCTCTGCTGACAGAAGGTTGTTCCATTCTTCACTGTGACGTGGTTGGATACTTGGCTCATACTCCTTTCTTATAGGATAACTATTTTGAGTGTACAGACTTATTTTGCATAAAGGATAATGAACTTTTTGTAAACCTCAGAGTAAATGCAAGACTTCTTTCTGGAATTTTATTTTATTTTTTCCTAGTACCCAACACGAGCTCTTCCTAGCCAGCTATGCACAGTCAGTTTGTAAATAGTTTTAATGTAACTATTCTATTTAATTCACTGTCTCCAAATCATTGTAGCAACATTCTTTTCATTCCTTCCCTTTCAAGAGAGTGATATTCAAAACTAGGAAGAAAGCAGAGTCCCACATAAAATAATTTAACGCAAGGGAAAATCCTTCACCTGGGTGCTGTGAATTAAAATATTTGAGTTTTAGCAGGTCTTGTTAAAATTTTCGCCATAGCTACGACGTATGTTTTGACGATTAGTAGAGAAACTATTGCTTATCTACAGAAAAAGCTCATCAGATTTCAGCAAGCATTGTTGGAGGAACTTGTAACGTCTTACTCTGAATTCACTACATTTTTTCTGAGCAAAAGTGAGGCTTTGATGATCTGGGGATGCAGAGAACCCCTGCTTAGCAGGGCTATTGGCTTTAAATCAGTGTGAGTGGTTGCCCGTGGATCATTCATTTACAGTGGTGTTCATTCGTAACTGAGAAGGGTGCACGTTTCTCAAGCTAATTTCATTGATGGATTAAGGGCTGATTGAGAGAGTTGAGACAGAAAGGAAAAGATATGTGAAGAAAAAGAATATAGTTTCAGTGTCTGGAAAAATCAAATAGTGGTGTTTTGATTAGACCAAAGGCAACAAGTTGTCTGTGACTATTGCTGGTATGGAGGGAGAGCACATTCTGAGTTTCTCAGTTAGTGGAGATGAAACTCAGATTTCCAGGTCAAAATTCAAGGACTGAGAGTAAAGCTGCCCCAGCCAAGGGAATGAGTAAATGTTGTGAGGAGTGGAGAAGGCATTTTCATTCTGTGTGTTCACACATTCAGATTGCAGGCCTCTGATCGATGGGTAAGTCCATCTTTGGCTTTTGGTTTTTAGAAGGAGAATCAGTCCTGGAATGCCTATGCAGATTTTTACTTGGAAAGTTACAGAAGTTTCTTATTAGTACAAAATGTGTTTTTGCTTCTGGAGATCAAACCCTTTATCAAGATTATGATTTTAAATTTAATAAAATGTAACATTTGTTTGCAGCTAACACAATTTTCCCATTTTAAATGCTCACTATATATGTTTTTGGAATGTTATATTTGGTGGTTTTCACTGACTTGATGCCACTACAGAGCAGAATAATAACTGAAAATTGCACAGAGGAACTACCTCATGTTTACAGACACAAAGTCAGATTCCTATAAAGATACAGAGAACTGCTTATTTATTTTTTGGGCATTGTTTAGAACCACCAGCCTTCCTCATGCTTTTATAGGGGCTCTAGTCAGCAAGCATTTTACAGATTCTATATCTTTGATAGGTATAGTTTCAAACCATATTTTAGTCCTGTTGTGTCCCCTCACTCACCTCAAATGTGGCTTTTCTTTCCTTCTTTCTTTCTTTCTTTCTTTCTTTCTTTCTTTCTTTCTTTCTTTCTTTCTTTCTTTCTTTCTTTCTTTCTTTCTTTCTTTCTTTCTTTCTTTCTTTCTTTCTTTCTTTCTTTCTTTCTTTCTTTCTTTCTTTCTTTCTTTCTTTCTTTCTTTCTTTCTTTCTTTCTTTCTTTCTTTCTTTCTTTCTTTCTTTCTTTCTTTCTTTCTTTCTTTCTTTCTTTCTTTCTTTCTTTCTTTCTTTCTTTCTTTCTTTCTTTCTTTCCTTTTTTTTCTTCCATGAAATTATACCCTTATGCAAATACTTGGGCTTGTTAGGCGTTCTAATTTCTCAATTTCCACATATAATTGCTGTCTTGTGCTTGCAAAATTGAACAGCCAAACACATGAAAACTAGAACTGGATGATGGATTGAAAGTATTTCAACCTTTAACCCCACACGTCTGTAAGTCCTGTCCACTTGGATAAAACTGACAAAACCACATTTTTATGGCTTGTTTTCTGTGCTGCAGATACAAAACAGCCTTTTAGAGAAAAAGGAAAGTAGTCTGTATTCTGCTTCAATCATTATCAAAGTAATGAGGGAATGTTAAATTACAGAAGCACTGTTATTGAAGAAAGTGTAAGAAAGAGAAAATGCCAAACTTCTTGTTGCAAACTCAAGCTGAATAACAAGAACTGACAACTTTGGAAAAATAATATTCTCATCTCCTGTAGTCATATGGGCCTGTACAAGTTGGTTAGGAGGTCCTTCAGTGTAGAAATTACCACTCACTAAATTCTACTCTCAGCTTTCCAACTTCAATTACTAAATCACAACCAAGAGATTAATCATATCCGCAAGTGAATCCAGCCTGCTCTGAAAAATAGTTTTTTTTTTCTTAAATCTAAGTTTCACATCAGTGCTTTGATGTAAGACCATTTCTGGAGGCCATTTTTACTTGCCACTTTGGCCCTTTATTGTCCTAGCTAGACTGACATTTAAACCATATAAGTAAAGATAGAGTAGAAAAAGTGTCCTGATGAATATTAGACAGAAAGATAACATCTAACATGTGCATGTACAGCTTGCAACAAGCCACAACACTGACTGTCATCTGTGGTCTGTTTCTTTTCACATCTGCAAGACCCGGACTTTCTGCTTCTTGTACTGTTGGCAATTTGGCTCATCTTTGATAAAAATAGCTAACTAAATTTCTAACTAAATCTTAGTTCAGGAGAAATACTGCATATACTGAACTAATACCACCTTCAAAAAGGTTGAGAAACCTCTTTGAAATTAATGTTGAAAACAATGCTTTGTAACTACATATTACAGAGAGGTTAAACTGCACAGGGGGGAAAGCAGCAAAAGAAGGGAAACTGTAACAGGAAGAAAGAATTATTCATATGAAAATAAAGATGGCTGTTTGTGTATAAATCACTTTCCATGCCAGAGCTAGACAGGCCCCTTAAGAAGATAATAAAGGCCTCTTGGACCTCAAAGGCTTTATATTGCTTTCATAGGTAGCTTCTTCTATAATACCTGTTTTGTTCAAATTAAAACGCACACCCCTGCTGCCAATATAGAGATCTTTCCAAGATGTAGCTCTTGGGACCAGAAGTGGGGTAAAACATTCTGAAGAAGTGTATTTTCCAAAGTGAATTTGTCATTCCTTTAACCCCATCTCACAGAGAAAAAGAAAAAAAAAAATCCATAGCAAGAATGTTGATAAAGTTTAGCTTCAGAAGAATGTATGATCTGAGTAAAATGTTTCTTGCTTTATTGCTCAGATTAGGCTTGAAGTGTAATTGCAAATGATAGAGAATATTTATGATGAAATACATTAGCTTGTTTAGCAGTTATGATAAGATTGCAATGAAATATATGTCTACACTGGAAGATCTATTTGAATAATGATGAAATCTCTGAAATTAATTGTAGCCAGAATGAACAAATGAGTCTGACAATAAATTGTCTACCCTTTATAGCAGTTTAGAGTAAATGGAAACCAGCTGATGCTTTTGTTACAGGTGTTAGGAAGAGATCTTTGGTTTCATTACATTGTAGTGCTATCAATTTTAAAAGTTATATCAGAGTACCTGATGAAAACTGAGAGATAAGTGTTTGCCTTGAAGAGCACTTACTTATGAAAATAAAGGATAACATTTCTTCTAGGAGAGGGTCTTGATCCCATAAGGATAGAAAAGAAAATCTGAACTGTGTCTCCAAAAACTTTTCTGCTCTGCAAGATTTCTGAAGGAGAAAAATGTGGTTGGTATCACAATAAAATATAAGACTGGTGGTGGAACGAGCACTGGAAGTCCTGTGGCAGCATACCTTTAGTCTAGATCAAGTTCTTGCTCTTACCAAAATTTCTTAAAGAGCATCATGGATATAAGGATTTTAGTATGAAGATATTGTACTATAAATAAAAAATAGGAAAACAAAAACAAAACCAAAAAACAACCAGCGCTAGAACTGAGAATGATCCTGACTGAGTGTGATTTAGAGAGAATGAAAAAGTATGACATTTCTGAGATGATTCTCAGAAGTGGAATGTCAGCAAAAGTGAGGATTTATCTGGAAGTAGTAGGGAGGATGAAGAACTGAAGAGATGATCCTGCATTCCAGGAGCGTGTATAATTCCTCCATGGTGCAATTTGACAGCACAAATATGTGGTGGTGAAATACTTTGGGTAAAGATAAAAGGAATAGAAACCAGAAAGAGAAATAATAATGACCATCTGTTACACAAAAGAAGATCTGGAAAAGAGTGGGGAAAAAAGAATTCCTTGAGCTGTTCTTTATGCCATGGGATGTTATAATCCCAAGGAACATTTACACTTTGTATGTTTGCTGGTTAGCAGGACAGCATCATTGAAGAGGTCTATAAAATGCTCAGAAAACAAATGTTGGAAGCAGAGCTTCCAATTAATGTACCTATAAAGTGAAAACCAACTGGGTGGGACTGTTGAAGGTTCATTGCCTTCATCAGAAATCCATGTGTATATGTGTACTATATGATATAGTAGCTATTCTGAATTCCATCCATTTGGATTCCTACTCATTTGTGATGATGTGGCAGTCAGTTTAGGATGGAAGTGTGGTATGGAAGAGATAAACATTTATCAAGTCTTTGTTCTTGACAAGGCAAGGCTTAACTGAACTATTCCTTGAAAGACCCAAATCACCTGAACCTGTGAGACTTTGCAGATTGATGAAGTTCAATGCAAGTCTGGGCTTTGTTGTATCAGTATGGATGTTTGACTACCCTGAAAATGGTGCACACAACTCTGGGTGCTGCAGAGCTGGAAAGATGATCTTTAAATGGAATGAAAGAGTGCTGATTTTCCAAATATGCCCTTGAAAGCACTATTCTGTTTGGGTTCCAGAAAGTGCTGAAACAGAGGTTTCTATTCTGTTTTTGCAAAATATATATTACTATTTCTATTGGTTGCTTTAAATTCATTTCAGGGTTACCAGAAATCTGAAAGGAAGAGGTGAAGTTTTTTCTGTGTACTGCTAGACTTCCGAAGTTGATTTATTTGATGACAAGCTGGCATCAAGTGAGAAGTGTTTGCTGACAGAAAGAGAAACATGCTGCTGTTCCTAAGAGAAGTTAAGATCAGAGCACAAATATGAATTCTTTTTTTTTTTTTTTCTTTTAATAAAGCCCCATGACACTCTGGTCCAGTTCTTTAGCCACACCAGGGTCTCCATTTCCTGCCCTGAGAAAACTTTCCTCCAAAAGTTATACATTTCATTTCTGGCCTAGATTGAAATCTTTCCTCAATGGAATATGGTCAAAAATAAAGAAAACTGCACACTTTGATAAAGGCAGGAATAGCACAAATTACACCTAGAATTTGGTTCATGTTAATTTTTCAGTCTTGTCTTGACAAAATGAACAATGAAGACAGGTTGGTCTCAGAGAAAGCATCTTGTTAAATTCAGTTCTAATTGTACTGATTCATGAATCTGCTGTAATGCAAACCATTATTTACAGAAAGTAGCAGCATTTTAAAGGCCTGGCATTGTTCTTATGCTTGACTGCTGTGAATAGATGTTGGGGTCACAACATTAATAGTGTAAATGAAACCTATCTAGAGGTGTGATGGAAATAAGACAGTATGCAAGAAAAACATGAGGTTTTTTCCCCTTATAGTTAGAGAAAGCCATGGGCAGTGCAACTATTTCCAGGGTATTCTAAAATACAAAATAATATAATTTAAACAATAGTGTTTTTCTAAGCTGAATTAATAGTGTGGAAACTACCACTTCACTGTTTCTTTCAAAAACAAGGCATGCTTTTTTAAATGGCAATGTGTTCAGAGAGGAATTAATTCTTAAATGTATGTGAGGTGTCTTCAAATTTATTTATGTGGGAGGAAAAGTCTCAGTAGAGGAACACAGCAGAGTTAGGCTGCGTAACAAGACACAAATGCTTTGTGGGAAGACAAGAGGAGAAGAATATTGCATACCCAGTATGCACCCAACACTCACAAACTGTATGGTAAAGAGAACAGAAAAAGGTGAACTTTTAAGAATTTGAGTTGCTGTTAAGAACTTGTTTAACATTTTTCCTTATTGCACAAAGCAGAAATATTGTCTCGGATCACTAATCCCTGTCAGCCACAGCATTATCACAGATTCCTTGGAAGCAGTAACCTACATGACCTTTACGTGAGTCTCAGATGACTCCGATTATTCTGCTGTGGGCTCTGATTCTTTTACACTGCATGCCCTGACTTTAAAAAATGGAAGGGGGAGGAGGTCTTGTGGGAATGAAAGCCATATCACATGGCCTGACCATACTTTGTGCCCTGTGAGACAGACCATCGAAGTCTTGGAGAGACAGAGGGAGTGAATTTATCTCCCAAATCTGTAGATATCAAGAGGAACTGAGTTCCACCACGCTAAGGCCAGCTGTGCAAAAGCACTGTATCTTGACACGGTCAGCTTGAAAAGTGATGAGTAGCAGAGATAAATGAGAAGCAGAAAGTAGGTTACAAGAGGGAACATAAATGTGGACAAGGTTATGCAAGAACAGAGGGGTCAAGGCTTGAAGAACCTTGAAAGTTATTGGTAAAATTCTAATCTCAAATTTCAATTTCAGAGAAAGCCAACATACTGGTGTGAACAAGAAGGGTGACACAGTAACAGCAGGGGCAGCGGCAGTAGGATGAAGGTGGGATAGACTTTGATTAAAAAAAAATGTGTTGGAAACCCCCAGATCAATGCTACTTCTGTGCAGAAATTTGAGGCCAAATCTATGTCCCACTGAAAGTTCCATAAAAATTTAAATCTACTTCAACAGGGTCAGGCTTTGGCATCTATATTTGAAATTAGATATCAGATTGCTGTAAATCTTGCCCTTCTGTGTCTATCACTTCAAGATCTGGCCTCAGGATTCTTTTTTCAGGGTTTCTGTGTTTTCACAGAGACCTCGAATTGTCACAAATCCAAAAACGTCAACTCCTTTACATCATGCATTAACCTGTGGCCAAAGACACCACTTGGGAATGAGTAAGCCTGAGCTAAGGTTTTTGCTGGAGTAGAGAGAGGCATCGGTTTGCCTGTGTTGTGAGAATTTTCTCTATTTCAAGAAGTCTTTCTGTCTTAAATCAGAATAGAAAATCAAAACACAGTTTTGCAAACAGAGATAATAATTCAGTGAGTAATTAGAGTGCTCTGGCTGAAATGTTGCTATACGATCATCGTGATTATACATTTTATATTTATTTTTACACCTGAACTATAAATGAACTCCAATTGGGGAATGACTTTGACATACAACAGAAAACAACTACCTTCATCCTCAAGCTGTTATGCTCTTACAGAAAAGCTGCTTATTTTTGTGTGAGTGGAAAGTGAGTTGCACAACTACATGCCACATATTGACAGTTCCCTTTTTCCTACACCAGTATCTGCTCATCCTGATTATCATGGAGAGCACAGTTAGTTGTTCCTATGGCTAAGCTACATAGAAACTTCAGCTGTCGGAGAAGATAACAGTAACTTTTACTGGCCACTGTGCAGCAAGTAAGCTCTGACCTCATTAGACTTGGTCCGAAAGACGTTTGGATTAGGAAGGGCATCATTCTGGCTCACACAGCCATGTTTCTTGCCAGTGAAAATGTTGAAGGGGAGGGAAATAGCTTTGGATCTGTATGTTGGGAAGCAGTCTGGCCTAAGCAAGTATGTGTAGACATCATGTATTTGAATCTGCTTTTTGTTATTCCTTGTAGCTTTATTTATCAGCTCCTACTTCAAACAAAGGATCCTGATTTCACTAATGTTTAGCTTAAATATGGCAACTTCAAAGTTAGGTTTGACAGTATCTAATCTATATTTTTACCCCATTCTAAATCATAAACTGAGCTTTCTTGAAACAGGAAATGTTTATACTGGCTTGTCATATTTTATAAATAAAACAAATGGGACCAGATTGTGATTCAGAGTTCATGGATGCTTTGGGGAAGGTGAAGAAGATAAAAAGAAGAGTTTCCCTTGACTAGGGAAGGCAGTCATTGTCAGTAATCTCCCCAGAGGAGGAAGAGAGGAAGGGTAATGAGGAGAGTGCACAGGGTGTGCACTCCACAAATCCTCCTTGGATTTTATACTGCTAGTTGATCTATCTACACTCTGAGGTGATGGAAATAAATGCTGTGAAGACAAGAATACCATAATCACAATCATCATGAGATTAAGAAGGAAGTAATTATTTTTGATTAACATCTTATTACACTTTTCTTCCCCCCTCTTGTTAATTTAAAGCAGTAATACAGTTGAGACAGTAAGTAATTTGATAAATAAGGTGTAAGATAATTGCATTTTATGCTAAACAGCTTAAAAACGTATGCCTATTTTCAGCTGAGATAGAGTTAATTATTTTCACTGTAGATGGTATGGAGCCTTATTGTGGATTCTGGAGTAAAATCATGTTGATAAAGCATTGATGTCTTTGATGTCACGGAGCAGGTCTTTCACTAAGTTAAGAACTTTTCAGCTTCTTGTGCTGCCCTGCCTGCAAGAATGTTCTTAAGCAGGGCTACGTAGGGCAGCTTGCCCATGACTATGTCCAGAAGTGATAAAGGAAAAGTAGAAAACAAAATGGAAACCATTAATATAGAACTGCATAGTTCCTGAAGACTGCATGCAGCCTTGTCCCTAATGTATCAATAGGATAAAGCAGAACTACAAAAGGGTAACAGGTTGTTCAGAGTTATGAAGATTGACTAAATAGACTTGAGATCTTAGGTAAGAAAAGAGATGCCTGAGAAAGGAGGGATTAGAAGTCAGTATATTGTGAGTGGAACAAGCAGGATGAAACAAATATGAACATGAAGTAGCAGGTTTGATGAAAATAAAAAGTTTTTTGTTTGTTTGTTTGTTTGTTTTTCCCCAAAATGAGTCATTAAATTGTCAATGGCATTAGCACAGGATTCTGAAGGTGCCAGAAGTGTACATGACTTCAAAGGGGATTAGAGAAATCCACAGAAGAAAAATCCATTATAGGCTGTAAAACACTAGGATTCCATTTCTGGGTCAGGAAATAGTGGAACTTATAGGGTGCTAGAAGCCAAGGGAGCATTACTACATTTCTGACTTTGTTTACATGCTTCCTGAGCTTCTGTTGGCCACTATTGAAGGTGGAAAGACAAAACCAAATGGCCCTTTGGACTAAGGTGGTTGTCCTTGTATCTCTGTGCCTATTTTTCTTCTGCCACAGTTTGCTTCTGCTGAGGTATCTGGAGCAAACACTAGTGCTGGGGAGGGAGGGGAGATGTCCATTCCTCACTGGCACTCTTTCCCATTTCCACACTTTACTGACAGACATAAAGGCTGACTTCTTCTCACACCTGCGATAAGTGTAGCACAGATCTAAATCCTGAAATCTGGACTGCTAAAAGGAGCTTGTCCTTCCTTTGAAGACCTTTCAGAGGCAACAGACCTGTCTGGTAGAATTGTCCTCATGTGCAGAGAGATTGTAATGCTCAGCATGAGGCCCATCAGAAAGGCACTCTGAAATTTCCAGCAAGACATATAAGTGACTGGAATTCAGCCTGGCTTTACTCAGCTAACCAAGGCCAAGCCAAGACAAGCAAATAAACAATCATATTTAAAATAAAAGTCGTGTTCTAGAAAAAAAGGGGAAGTCAATGCTGATTTTGTTTGTTTTGTATGAATCATCTGCAAATAAAATTGGCAGAGTAAATTGTAAAGCAGGCATTATTAAGGAGAGAGTACAGAAGAATTTTATTTCCTGGATTTGCTGAAAAAAAAATAAAATCATTTTAGAAATGCTATAATGTTTGCTTTTTACCTTTGCAAAAGCCGCCTTTTCCAGCAATAGTAAATACTGTTTTTATCTTTGCAAGTAACAGTAACTGCCCCATGAACAGCAAGGAAGAAGGATGGAGGGGAGAAATTTAACTTTGCAGTTACTGAGGCTTCTTGTTTTAAGTGCTTAATGGCAGTTAATGCAGATGCCACATTTTCCCTTTCTTCTCTGTGGTCGTTTTGAGTTCCTATTTTCCTATGAAAAGCATTCAGAAGAAATGAGTTTCTCCTTTTTTTTTCCCCCTCTCTCTTCTTTTTAATTCTTTTTTTGACTGGCTACGGATTCTCTAATTCAGCTCTTTCTTTGAGTCTTTCATTGCTGATAAGCTCTTTTAAACTAAAATTTGTTTAATGACTTTTTGCCTACAAAACGTGCTTTGTTGATTCCTTTTCAAAAAAGGCAGTTTATTTTAATGGAAGAATAACTGACTTTTGGTGTAATCATTCGCTCCAGTGGGTGCTCGCCAGAAGGACAGCACAGACGAAGTGCGGTCTCTAATCTCACTTGGCCATGCAGAGGAGTGAGCTCCCCACGTATTTATTTGCAAGTTGATTGGAGGGAGAGCTGTGAGGGAAGAGTGGCTGCTGCTTCCCTGTGAGAGAGTGAATCCCCTGGGCCTGAGCTGTCATCCTTTTCTCCCAGGCAGACACCTAGTATATGTGTGGGATGATATGAGCCTATAGGCTGGATACTGTTCTGGCTTACTACTGATATATTGCTATCGCTAATTAGAAATTGTTTCCACTCACAGAAAACTCCTTGGCTTGTAAATGAAGTAGGCCAAGATCCATCCTTTTGCAGAGTCATAAAATCAGGGTATCACAGACTGGCTTGAGTTGGAAGCTCAGGCTGCACAGGGCCCCATCCAACCTGGCCCTGAGCGCCTCCAGGGATGGGGCATCACAGCTCTCCGGGCAGCTGTGCTGGTGCCTCACTGCCCTCTGAGTAAAGAACTTCAGTTACCATGACAGGATATTAAAATCTGTAATAAGAAAGGCATTTTCCTTTCAGAAGGAAAGGAAAATATTTCCAAACTCAGAGTGGTTGATAGTCATTTTCTGTTGCTGGGTTACACTCATTTCTAGTGTAATCTCATTAAAAAATAGTAGACTTACACTAAATAGGAATTTAGAGCCCCAGTGTGAAATTTCAGTTCAACTTCACAGAGTGGTAGTCTGCAGTGTCCTAAGCATTTATGGAAACACTAATTGCATAAAACTAAACATATATTGTATTAAGGAGGTCACCGAGCTCTGCTTAGTCTTTGTGATTGTTTAGCTTAAACATTGAAGCAGAAGAATCAAGCCATGCCATATACATGGAAATACTTGAATTACCGCAGCAATGAATGATTTACTACAGATTACCTGAAAGATTTCTTCACATTTTGTTTTTTTGACACCACCACATTGTCTGAAAAACATTGCAACGTTTCTGGGAACAACTGCAAAGCAGCTGATGACAGAAGTGTAGGAAAGTGTCTGAAATAACAAAGTCTATTTTTCAGTTTGTGAAGGAAGATTTCTCTGCATTATGGATTATTATGTTATTACGTGTAGTGTAGAAGTAGATGCTTTGGTGAATTTGGACCTTTATTAAGCAAGGCATAGCAGAAGCACATTGTAAGATACTTTACAAACAGTACTTATGGTCTACAAGGTAAAGTAGAAGAGAAGCACAGGAAAATGAAGCCTGTGAAGACTGCGGTGTAGATTATTGGGTTAATCAATAGTACAAACTGAGTTTCCAAACTCCTACTTGTTTCTCTTATTTGGGTCCCACTGCCATTGTCGTGAGCTTACCTCTCAGCACCAGGAACCAAGAGTTTAATGTTTCTGTAATCGTAACAATCAAGAACATGTGGTAGCCATAATTGCAAATACATTAGTTTAACCTTGGAACTTTCTGTATGAAATTGATGGATTTTGCCTCTTTTAATCCCAACATAAGCATTCCTTATGCATTACACAAAATGTTGTTGCCAGCTACACAGAGAGCATGGGGAAACTTAGACATGCAAAGCTAAAGGAATTTCCACAAGAATTCCATTCCAGTGCTGGCATTGTCATTTTTCTCTGAGTTCAGTGGCATACTGAGGGATTCAGCCACAGCATAAGGTAATCGAAAACGTTGCCAGGACATCTGAGAAAAAGAAGTGGTCATGCTCTCCTCTAGCTAAAATACCAATCTCCCGCAAGGAGCTGTGCAGCAAAAGCAGTGTCACATTACTTTAACAGAAGCATTTAACATTTTTACTGACAGAATCTAAAGCATGTGGTTATGGAGTGTGAAATCCTCATTAAAATTCCTCAGGGAATATCAACTGAATGAATATTCGGTGATTATCACAGTGCTTTCGTTGCTGTAGTTTTACAGTATAGTAATTCTCTTCACTGATCAATTTTATTCTCATATCATGTAAAAAGATCAGATTCCTGTGTAGAGATTTACTACCCACTGAAGGCAATTTTGGCTTTCAAATCTAAGTCTGAAGCTGTAGAAATAGGTTGCAATAATTGTGGGTAGGGTCATACCTGGGTGTTCATGCAGCTTCTCTGTGCTACGCTTCCCCAAAACACCTCTCCCCCTTTCTCCTTCATATGATTTTACAGAGAAAACAGACAAGGCAGGTAGGAAGCCCAAATGAAATGGTGAATTGGAAGTGAGGAGCACCAGCAATCCTACCCACTGTGCTTAAGTCCCTTTGGGAATCTCCTTTGCTAGACTCCTCAGGGAGCTTTTCTGGAAGTCTCAGTATGGGTCCACGCAGCCTGGTGTGAAGGGATGGGACACTGAACTGGTGGTACACAAGGATGGGCATTCCTCATAAGTGATCCTGAAATAGCTGAAGGTTGTAAGGAGAACTTCAGAGTCTTGATGTTAGTCCTGCATTGTCTTCAGATGTGGCAGGCAATGACCAGTGTGTGAAAGAGAGATCCTTGTCTTAAGATACAAACAGCTTCAGCTGTTAAGTAGAAAACTGTGTCTTCAGTCTGGCTTGGCTGGTCCAGAAAGATCAGTAGATGAGTTGCTGTCAGCTGCTGAATAAACTGTTCTATGCAACTGACTGTATGGCTATTGTGAAATCACACACTAAATGATCTCGTAAGCCAATGTGTACACCAGTGTATTTCTCTTCACGTATTTTGACCAGAAGGTGGCGTTGCACCATGTCTTTTGAAACAAATCATCATCTTTATTTATTCACTATTTATTTATTTATGAGAAGACTGAGATTAGCAAATAACTCACTCAAGTGCTTTTTTGAGGGGAGTGGAGATGGGGTTTGCTTTTATGAGATGATGAGTGGTCATTCATACATGTTTTCATCCCTCTCTCTGCCTGCTCTAAGTTCGCTGTCAGACTGATGCCTTATTGTTTTATTATGCTTATAGAATTCTGGTCAAAAAGAAAAAGTGAAGAACTTAATGCAGAGGACTACCTGTAATTCATTCTCTTGTGAAATGTTATTCCTGTTCCCGGCTATGTTCAAAATATTTTGTAATGATGCCAAAAGAAACTATACAGCACTGATTCACAACCAGGGCAACTGTGTACCACTACACATACAAATCTCTTGTTTATGGTTACTCAATAAAGCTGTTCTAGAAGAGAAACAGGTCCTGCCTGAAGCTCAGAAACCAAAGCAATGAGCTGAAATGGTCCGAATGAGGGAAAGGAGCTACTATTTTACAAACTACTGAAATGCATGCAGTATTTTTCTTTTGTGCAAGATTAGAGAAAGTTATATAATCATCCAAGTCCTCCATGATTTGAGCAAGCATGTTAAAAAAGGTATAAATGTAATCTGTAATGTAATCTGTTTTTGAGATGTGTGCATGTGTATGATTTTTGAGAGGCCTAGGCTTGTCCATCTCACACTGGTCAGATTGGCAATCAAATCTCATGTTCCTGTAGTCCTTGGAACCACACCAACCATGGGAAAAGCTTTCTAATGGACATGGCTATCCCAAAGATTAGGTCACTCTCCTCAGCCACACATCATCTGGACTTTGCAATGGCTTTTCATCTTGGTCTGTGTCCATTTCAATCATGTCTTAAGCAGCACAGGCAACTGGCTGTTGGAAATCACACAGCCACCAGCAACCACAGTCACCAGAGTGACAGATGCTTATCACAGAATCACAGAATGGTAGAATGGCTTTGGTTTGGAAGGGACCTTAAAAATCATATAGTTCCTCCACTTCCACCCAACCACTGCCCCCAGATGTGGGCAGGTATGCCTATAGCATCAAAACTACTTCAGCTTCTTTAATACTAAAGATCTGTTAGTTCTCCCAGACAGAAATGCTGCTTCACTAACCTTGCTCAGAGCCCATGGTCAATATTTTCTGCTCAGGGTTTCTGACATTCAGAAACAGCAGCTTGGCTCACCTCAAGAGTCTCAGACAACCTCTTTTAGAAAGAGGTATAATAATCAGCTCCTTAACAACTGGTTAGCAGATTGCATTGGCAGTTTGAGGTAGAAACATCCCTGCAGCACCTAGTAACAAAGTCCATATCATGCTATAGACAGATTTGACCTATTTCTGTGCTCTATGTGGTTGCAAACATACACATTCTCTACAATGTGCAATCCACTAAAGATGTTACACAATAACAGTTAAGAAATCTACTGGTACTACATATCTAGCCTGAGTGCTGACATGGTCTGTCTCTCCATCTTGAGGGTCAGATGTTGGTGCTGTTGTATCCTAGAATCTGTAAATTGTGTGCCTTCACTATATCTCAGCACTGAACCAAACCTTGCATCTGTATTCTGGAGCACACTACAAGCATGCAGCTTAGGACCTCTCCATTTCTAATTACATATGATAGAAAAGGTCGTGAAACAGATGAGAAGCTATATTCAATCAATGCTGAATGGATTTTTTTCCCCTACCAATTCTGGAAAGTGTTTCTGCAGTTAGTAACACTGGGATAAACAGAAAAAGAACAGTTAACTGATGTGCCTGTAAACATATTTATTTGGCATTCTGCTTCACTGGGCATAGAAGTCGTCTGGCCAATCTTAATTCTTTTTTCTAAGGGACTATCACGAAAGGATCCTGTAACACAAAGGAAAAACAATCTGCAAATGCTCCCTTGAAATGTGGCCTTTCCTGCCTAGTTACAGAATGAAATCGATACGCAGCTGCAGATTTGTTGACCTACACATGAGATTGAAACTATAATATGAAAAAATGAATTTCTTCCCCGATGATAGATTTTTCTCCCTTCAGATGCCACTAGTGGGAACAATATAATGACTGGAAGGATCTGCAGATCCTGTATAATGTTAGAGAATGTCATGTTGAGAAAGGGCACATGTTCTCTGCATCACTGCTCCTTAATCTTCTCAGATTTTCACAAAGAAATCATATTAATCAAATCTGCTTTCAGCTATATGAAAAGTGCTATTTGAATGGTTCGCAGCTTAGGAAGAAATTGAATGTAGAAGAAAACCTTGGATAGAAATAAGCCCAGAACTTAAAATAACTTTCTGTTGTCAGTATCTCACTTTATAATTCTGAATAGCTGTGACAATTATGCATCAGAAAGCTCTGAAACTGCCCCATACTGTGGCTATGGAGAAGTCCATGAAGGTAATGCAGGAGCAGAAGAATTTCCAGATTAAATCAGGCTGGTGAGCCCTCTGCCACTGGCTTGAAAAGTAAAAAGCAAACCAAATTAAATACTAACAAAAAATGCACCAGCAATGGTCAAAATTTGCAAGGGTTAATATTCTGCCCAACAGTGAACATCTCTTATTTGAAAATTTGCTTGGGAACTTAAGGAAGACTATGTTGTACGTGAATAAGGTGCAGGTTTGTTTTGCTCCCTTTCCATCCCTGCGTTGTGGACAAAGAACAGGGTGTGAGGTCATTGCTCTGGTTCCATGCAACAGAGGGATAGGTTTAGAAATGAGAGGGATGCCCTTCTGTAGTAACTGGGACAAGGCAGCTGTATACAAAGGCTCTCTAGAAGTCACCGAGATTTCTTACAGCAAAAGAACCTTCTGATGCTCCCTCCAAAACAGGGCTGCCTCCTCAGTTTGGGTTGTTTTTGGTACAGCCTGAAGATTAAGGGAATGTATTTTTTCTTTTTTAAAGATACCGAATAAAAGCCACAATGGTTGTATGTGGTTTTCTCATTGCAGTGTTAGTGTTTAGAGTTTGCTTGCTACAATTGTTGTGTTTGGCACCAGAGCATGGAAAGGACCTGTTCCCTCTACCTGAAAGCTGATGTTCTGATGAGCCACTCTTGGTCCCATTGAAATCCTTTCTGCTGAATTAGATATGAAGAATACAGTGGAGATGGAATTTCTCCAGGAGCAGCACTTGTTTCCCTTCTGTTAAATCTGACTTTCACACCGGTAGGCTGATGACCTTATCACAAGGTAAACTGTGAGATACAGAAGACAGAATGTTGGTTCTGGCAGTAGGATCTAAGGGATACATCAGTGTCATTTTAAACAAAGGTAACAACGTCTATTTTGAAGGCAAAGTGTATTTTATTCTGCAAAAATGAAAACAAAACAAGAATGAAAAAGAGGCACCAATCTGAAGAGATTTATATTTTAAACTGGTGCCAGAAAAGCAGGATATTCCTGAGGTCTTTCTGAGCATGTCTACTTCTGTCTGGACTCTGGAGAAAATCTACTAATAGCAAAAGCATGACATTAGATTACAACCACAAAATTGCAGTCTTAAGACTGTAATGAAAATGGGTTAAGTCTGTACCATTTCCTATTTCTATTATAATCCCTGCCATAAGAATAGCCTATTCTGGAATTACTGAGGAGGAAATTCTCCCTTGCTTGTAAATGTCATTTCATTTTTCTTCTCACTGTATTTGTAAGATAGCAGGAAATGTTTAGATCAATGTTTAGAATGCTGTCCAAATCTGAGGGTGGTTACTATAAAAGGTGTCTAGCATAGGTTGTTATACTGCAGTAGCTGAAATCAGTAGTGCTCAATTATATGAAGTAAAACTTTTGAAGAGAAATGAGCAATGTGATTAGTAGTTGTTGAGGCTTGCAGATGCTCAGAATCCAAGTGTAAGTGTTTTGTCTGCTCTTTGCTGTTGGCACTGACTACAGTGCCTGTCAGTGACTGTGACGGCTGGGGAGCAGGAGATGCTGCGGGCCTCAGAAGGGTGGTGATGAGGAGCAGCATGGCTCACACAGAGGTGTCTCTGCAATGCCATCAGTCAGGAGTGAGCTGTGACGAGGTGAAACCCTCCATTCGTGGCTGGGAGATTTGTGTGTGGCCAGTATGGCTGGTTGAGGTGTGCGCAGTTAAAATGGCTCTTTGAGAAAGGCAGGATTTGTGAGCATACACTCTGGGGCATGCAGAAACAGCGCGTTAGGTCCTGTGGCCTGCCTTAGCAGGGAGCCTGGGCACCACTCACTTACAGCACTGTGTGCTTTGAAGCAATCACTCAGACATAAATGGCTCACTGTGAGGTGTTGAAGTCATGCTGGTTGGTGGAGCATTCAGAGGTCTAACAGCCTCAAGCTCAAAAAATAAGAAAAAAAAGACAAATTTCTCACTGGAGCGGCAAAGAAGCGAAGAGAGGAGCATGCTGCTTTCGCTGCCTTTTTGATGTGATAGGAAATCAACTTACCTAGAAACTGCAATAAACAATCCAAGGTGAGCTGTGACATTTTAAAAGCTCTGATTGAAGGAAATGATGAAGTTTGCTCCTGTAAAATCAGACACGCTGGCATGTTAAAATGGATGGCTGGAAGAAAAGAAAAATATCTGAATCATGAGAAAATACATGGTTTTAGAATTATTTCCATTATTTTTATGTTACGATTTCCATTTCTGCTAGATCTCAGATTACTGACTGAATGACCAGCTAATATGCAGAGGTCTCTGGTATCTTGCAACTGAATAGTAGTGGTGGTAATTCAGTGAGAAGGCACTGTTGATTTGAGAGCACTCCTTATGGTAGCAAGGACAAAGGAGTTGACATTCACACAACATAGATGCTGCTCTTTCTAACATTTTCTGACAGAGTGTCTTGAAATTTTAAGTAGTTTATCTTTTGCAATTTGGAATGAAAATATTGTGCTTTCATTGATAGCAAAATACAATATATTTAACAAGTGAATTAGACGCAGAACCAGTCATGACTGTTAACTTTCCTCTGTCTCAGGAAGACCCTTCTCCAAAGCAACAGTTTGCAGGATGTAGGTAGAGGTCATTTTATTTATACCTGCTGCCTTTCTTCTGCTTTTTCTCCAAGGAACTGCTATTAATCACTGTCAGATGCAGGCTGCTGTGCTGACAGGATCTTTGGTCTCACTCAGAGATGTTCTGAAGTTATACCCTTATGTATCCCAGTTTCCATACCAACTGCCTGGTTGTGTGGGCTCTTGGGAACTGTTTGCAGCAGATACGTTTTTCTAGCAGCTAAAACCCGAGAATTACTTACATAAACTTTATAGATTTCCCATTTTATAAATTTCTGCCTGTCTTCTCATCCCAGTCTAACTTTCTGCTTACATTTTTATTCCCTTCATGGCATTCTCCATGATACCAGGTGTCTTGATCCTTCTCCAGATATGTTCCTGAATATTGATTATGTTTTCTTGTCTCTCTTTTTCCATCTCAATAAAGAATTCATTTATATCTCTTGATCCAACAAGGCCACCCACCTTGGTTAATACAACATTAGTTGTTTTCTTTTCTGAAGTTCTTGGACATCATCAGAGCTAGGATTAATTCTGGTTCTTCTGTGTACCCACTAAACCACAGTTTAGAAAGAACATGATTTTTTTTCCATATTCAGTATCTCTTAAAAAGTACAGCACATTACCCTAAATGAGATGCTAAAACATATGTCTGGTTACACTTCCTCTTTGTCACAGGTGTCCAAGTTTGTAAAAACAGGAAAAAGAATTGTAAGCCTATTAAAATCAATAAACACTGAAAAGACCAGCTACTGTAATACCTGTCTGTCTGTCACAGAGTGGTTGAGTGTCTGAAACACTGTAGCATTTCTTATGTAATTAATGCAAATTGAAAATGGAAAGAACCCTGCTGTCAGGATGAGGTGTTTGTAGCAGGAGTCAGAATATCAGAAACAGAAATAGGACTGGCTGGAAAATACCGTCTGGGTAAAAGGCAAATAGGAATAAAATGATGATGAAAAACTGAGAATCAGCATTGAGAAATAGATATCAGAAAGTAATTTATTTGAAAACCATAGGAAAATTAATATATACGCATATATATATCTAAGAAAAATTTGAGTCTTCTACAATTTTCAGAGGCCTTTTGATTTTTGTTTTCTTCAGTTATGCCATAACATGCTGAAGGAAGTTCATGGAAGAAGTATGCATAAGGGGAAGAAAAATATTTTGGTTATGGTTATGGTGCCATCTGTCCAATACTTGCTGACTGCTGAGGCGGTGGGAATGGAAAATAATCCAGTTTCTGTAATCTTCTTAAATCTCAAATTAAATTAATATCAGGACTGTCACTTTTTAGGCTGACTTGATGGCTGTGATCATTATTTCTTTTTGCCTTCTCTAGTTTCATTTATTGTTAGTTCCTATTAAATGTTCATTAAAATGTAATTTAATAAATCATGGGATTTCCTGCCTATAAAACAATTATCAGAATGAAGAGTGACAGCAGTGTTTGGGGGATATGCTGAAATTAAGTGTCCCTTTGTGAAGGGGAAGCAGAACACAAAAATTCTTGCAATTTAATTAAAAAACTATTTTGTATCGTAGTGTTTTCCTCTACTCACCAAAGTTAAGAGAAGCAGCATTTTGGGGCATCTTCTGGGCTCTAATTCTTTCTCTGTCAGTGTTAATGTACAAAGGTCACATGTCAATGTTTTTGGGAGCCAGTGTTGAATTTATCAGCTGATTTTTCAGATGGAAGGACAACTGGGCAAAATCATGATACTAAGGACAGGAATCCATAGTTCTCTTATACTGGTTGCTAACAAGGACTTCATTGAAATAATTTTAAGGAAACATCAACCAATTAATTTAAAAATTCAGAGGCTTCTGGTACCCAAATACACATGCTGAACTTCATTATGACATGGAGAAGCCATTCGGGACCAGGTGCTTTTTAGTGGCCTTTCTGTACTGTTTGAATACTTCTATTCAAACTGCTATTAAAGGTCTCCAATCACACAAGGAGAGTGAGGAATGGTGGAGAAAGTTTGGTGAGGGAGAGTAGGAGGAGCCTGAGAGAAAAAGAGAGAGATTGTTCAACCAGGCAGAGCTAAGGAGCAATAACTGGGACTGTGTTTATCCTGTCAGGTTAGCTCAGGATTCAAGGTCACACTCAATGGTTTGCTCATTGCTTACACATTAATGTTCACTCTGGCTGTCAGGTGGATTTGGGACCTGACCATGAACATGGCTGCACACACACTGCAAAATCTTTACAGTTTTGAGGTCTAGGGAGTAGTCACTGTGTGTGTACAGAGAGAGCCATAGGGCAAGCTGAAGGATGAGGTGAGGTAAATGATGGAGTGCTGGACAAGGAAGGGCTAAACTTGAAGGGATTCAAGAGAAAGCAGGATGGTAGCCAGGCCAGGCTGTACTGTAAGGAGACAGCTGTCTTCTGCAAATGGACTGGATCAAGAGGTTTTTTCCCTAACTTCACTGTGATGCAGATCTCCAGGATCCACCTTCCTCATATTGGAAATGTGGAGAGAGCTTCTGACAGGAAGCATCTTCCCAGCAGCTCCTCTTGTCAGCCCGAGTCACTGCCTGCCCAAGGACAACTCTGCTTTCCATCAGTGGTGGGGAGAGCTTTGGGGCATAAAGATGCAAGAACTGCAACAGCTGTCCTTCCTGAAGGCAAAAATTAGTAATTCCAGTTCATACAGTTATCTCTTTACAACAAATGAATATTTCTTAGTAATTCCATAGTGCATGCAATTAACATAACCAAACACTCTGTGAGGACAACACAGCCTTCAGAGCCAGACACCATAAGCAAATTATGTATGATGTGTGCTTGTATGACTCAAAGACAATATTTACAGCTGTGGTGGTTTGGCTCTTTAGAGCATGCCACGAACCTTCCTTTCACACTATATTGTCCCAGACTGCATTGTTCTGTAAGAGAGACACTGAGTCTGGCTCTTGTTGGAGTATGCCAGGAAGGCAGCAAACGTACATGCTGTACTGACTTCTGTTGGATCACTCTCATTCATCTCAAAAGTGGCAGGCTCATTACAGCTAGTAATTTCTCTTTCAAAACCTGGCTCCTCACCATGTTCATAAACCCTGAAGCAAATATAATAGTACCCTCAGGCCCTCAAGAATGCTCATACAGCAGGAATTTGGCATCTTCCAAATGTGATTCATAGGCTTATTCATTATGTTTTGCCCCTTAAAATGAAGAGAGTCCAAGTATACTGCATATATGAATTTATTCCCATTTGATAGGGAAATACCTTAACTGAGAGGATCTGACATTTCTGATCAACTTTGAATCGAAGGAATTGATGAAGAAGCAGCTGAGAATGCACATAGGGAAGAATAAGAATTAGAAGAATTGAGAGTTTGCATGAAGAGAGGTGGACCAGAAAGAAAAGTGATGGTTTAATTATTATAAACATAAAGATTTAGAATAATTAAGCAATCAACCAAAAGATGACAATCAGATAGCCTCCGCAGTCAGGGGCAAATGCAATGGCTCCCCATTGAAATTACATGGTAGAAGGAGAGAAAAGATCCCTGAGGCAGTTAATTAGCACTGAGTAAACACAGTTGTGATAGCTAAGGTTCATGTGTTAGCTGGCTTGGCAAATTCACAGCAAGCAAACATCCAAGTCAGTGCACTTGAGTATCAGGAACAGTGGACAAGTCCTTGGTAACAGTGAGGACTGTACTCATGTTGCAGTATTTTCCAAATCTAGCACTAACTTTTACCTTCAGATTGTAGCTTTAGCTACAAATATAGGAAATGTCAACTAAGGGAAATTTTTTTGTGCACTGATGTTACTCTTTCATTGTTCTTCATCTATTTCAGTGGAAGGTACTAATTGGTTTGCAGACAGTTGTCTTTACTATTTGGAAATCTAAATGCCTTCAACAATGTTAACTGCTTAACATTCATTGATTTACCTTATCCACATGCTTTTCTGCCTTCCTGAAGAGGGCTGCACAATATACAGAAGGAGTTGTTTAGAAAAAACTTCAGGTGTGAGATGGGGAATAAGAAATAGTGTAATGGTAAAAGTCTTTGGGAGAATGCAGTGCTCTACAGAAGCACAGCGTGACAGAAGCACAATGTGAAAAGAGGGAAATAGGGTCATAAAAGGAAAGGGACTCCTGGAAGGAAGACCTCAAAGGTGATACTGAAGAAGATCTGATGCTTTGGAGGTCATTTGGGTTAAACAAAGATGGCACAGTACTTATAGCAGAAAGAATTTTATATCCAGCAAATAGAATTTACAGTCATATTTAAGGACCTTTATAATAACTTGCTGGTGAGAAAGAAACATTTCTTCTCACCATGTGGTCATTCAAACCATGCTAACATACTGGCACCCTGTGCATGTTATGGGATTGCTTCTTGGTGAATACTGAATAATTACCACTGAAGAGATTAATAGCATGAGAATTAAGCTTCTCTAAATACAATCTTGATTATGAGAGCTCTGAGTGTGTTTCTGGGAATGCACAGCTCACTGTTCAAAAAGTGCACAGTATGTACTGTGTTATCAGTATTTTAAAAGTTAAGAGTATGATGGGAATTTCAGCATTAAAAGTAATCCCATATGAAACACTCTCCAGGAGATAATCTTTTGTCACTTTCTGGTTTATATAACTAGATAAACCATAATGAATTAATAAAAATACACGGCAACTCCTGATGCACTTAATTAAGCATGTAGCACTGGCATGTCCTTTAAATGCCTTTTGGCTTATACGACTCATTTATTTGCCCAGGCTTTTTGGACATGGTGTCTTATACTGGTACCTCCAGCTTTTAGGCTTCCAGCCTTCTACTGATATCTGATTTTCAGAGAGAAGGCCCACACAAATGAAGCTAAAGTTGCTCAGCCTATGGAGATAATAGATTGCTGGTAAAGGGTCAGCCTTGGCACCTGGTTGGGTAATGATTGTACATCTGGAAATATTTTCACCAAAGTTACTGCAAAAAGAGACATGGCCTCCATATGACAGAACTGCTTAAGGAACTGCTGCATTATCATACTTACCAGATAAAGATCCTTTCCTTGTTGAGGTGATGAATATTTTGAGAGTGAAAGGGAAAAGAAAGAGATATTGTTCCATTTCATTTACTAAAAGGTGTGCTATACCCTGAAAAAGGGATAGAGGTCCAGTAGGAATGTGAATAACTGCCTAACTGTCCTATTCACAATGCATGGAATTATAAGACCTGCTCTAACCTTCTATCCTTGTCTTGTCATTCCCTTCCTTATTGACATATCCTAATTTCAAGCTTAAAAACTCTCCACTTCTGAAGGATTGTGACTGTGTAACGTCACATCTCAGGCAAGAATCCACAGTTACCTATGGTGGTAAGCTATGGAATAGTACTTGTGTCAGATACAGAGTGACATGGAGGTGGTTGTAGCTCCCCCAGAACCAGCTTAGGTCCTTGAATAGTACCACTGCTTTTGCACCAAGCACAGATAGAACTTTTGGTCCCAGTAGACCTCAGTTACCTTAATGAAGAATTAAGGATTTGGAAACACCAAGCAGAGACACAGCTGCAGCTCCACATGGACAGGCCAGTTTGGTACTTTGCCATTCAGACCTTTTGAACTTCATACTGGACATTAGTGATTTGGTCCCATGCTTTCCCATGCCATGAGAGGGAATTACACAGTGCAATGAATTACACACTGCTGATCCAGCAATGTGTCCCAGCCTGGTGATCTTTTTAGGGACCATGTTGCATGTTCAGTAGGATTCTCAGATTTCCAGTCCTTGGGAGACTTTCATACTTAGCCGTTTCAGGACATGGTTCTCAGATTATTTGTCTGATGCTTTCTTATAACTACTTATTTATCCGGAACTACAGCTGCCTTAAGAATCTTGTCTTAGCCATATACACAGAGATGGCATTTGTAACATGGTCTGCAGGAGCTCTCAGCTTGCTAAGGACAAACATTAGCACTAGCCAAGTTTCACTCGTGCTGGGTCTGTGGCTAACTAGCACTTAACATTTCCTTGATTTTTCCATTACTTGTAGTATCCTGGATCTCCTTAACTTCAGATAATGGAGTGTTCATAAAAATCCTTCTTCTTTAATTTGCATTAAAATTGAGGGAAAAAATGTTAAGGAAAATACATGTTTTTTCCTTCTTTCATTGGTAAAAAAATATAAAGACCCGTATTTACAAAGTAATAATGAAGAATAGGAAAAGAAAAACTATGGAAAAATCAGCCCTAAAGTCATTTGGAAGGAAAAGAGAACAAGGCAAAAATAACAATTCCGTGGCACCGTATGACTGGAAAAAAGAGTCCTTTAGTTAACATTGATAGTTCATATTCAGTTACATCATGTTTAACTAATTATTTCAGCAAAGTTTTGCTGTAAAAAGTTTTTTTCCACTTAGTTGCAAAGGACAAACTACTAAACAATGACATGAAGAACAGGACACAGGACAAAGTAAACCACTGGGAGGAGTGCCACTATCACTGCTCTGTGAATTGCTTCTCAAAAAAAGACTGGAAAAGACTGGAAAGTCCTGTGACTCTCACATGTGGCCTCATCAGAAATTTACTGTAAAAGAGAGTTGTAAAAACATTTGAATTTCTAATGAATAAAGAAAATGAAGAACTGAAATGGCTTTATTTTCATGTGGCAATTACAACACAACTGCCAGCCAGTTCAAAAAAGGAAAGTTTTAGACTTGAAAGTTTTGAACTAGGCCAAGTTCAACATAGTTTCATTTTTGAGAGATGGGAGACTGCTATGAGACACAAATGTCAAGAGCAGAAGTGACCTTGCAAGAATAACTGATGTTTCTCTGAGAGATCTGCTTGTTAGAAAAGCACTTCGTGTTTGTTCAAAATGGTAGTATTCTGTTGGTTAAATAATAAGGATTAAAGTTTAACTTCTGGTTTAATTCCAGGAAAATATAAGGATTTTGAGCTCAGAACATTTCCAGGTTTTGTTTAAAGTTGCCGTTGGTATAAAATTTTGTACATGAAACAAGGTGAGAATGGAAAGTGGTGGTGATGTGGTAAAGGGATACAAACACTGGAGCTGCTCATGCTGCAGTGGGCCATCTACAGCTTACAGTATGGTGGATAAGCACACAAACCAATTGCACTTTTAGGATAACTCGTGTTTCTGTCCTTCATTTCCTGATCTGGAGCTGCCACACTGGAAATCTTTGCTCCTTAAGTCATTCTGTATATAAGCAGAAGACGGGTAGAAAGGAATGAGGAGACTGAAGGGCTTGTAATACTTGTCACACAAAATTTGAAAAAAAAATAAAAACCAGATATAAAACATGTAATTTTCCTTGAAAGCTGTGTCTGGCAGTGACATTGTAAAAGGCTGTTTTTTTAACCCTAATAAGGATTAGCACTGCTTTGTTCTGTTTGTTCTGTCCCTTATCTGTCATGATTCTTGCCTCTTCCTGGCTATTTTTTTGAAGTCCTGTGATGGATTGTATGTCATCCCAGTCCTTATGACTATATTTATTACCATCAGCCTCAATATGTTTAGATAACAAATTATTGCAATGGAGTTATTTCTCCATTCTGTGGCTTTTACTATTTCAATAGTTTTGGTTTGCTCCGTACAGTGTCTGTTTTCCAATTCTCTGAACATCCCTGCATTTGATAGAGCTCTATTTAGATAACTATGTAATCATTTCACATCTCACTGTAATGGCAAGTCTTTGGAAATTCTGAGTTAGGACTGCCTGTGGGATTACTACATGAAAGAGTTGCCAGGCTCTTTGTGAGATAGGAAACTGGAAAACATCTACCAGCCATCTCCTGAATGTTGTCCAGCCCTTTGTCCTTTTCTGAGTGTAAGAAAACATCCTAATTCCTAAGAAATGTTTTACATTAATGAGTACTGACACAGCTCCATCAGAGGCTATTAATTTCAATTACTCTCATTGATAATAACCCTGTAAGATATGATGGTGTGGTTCTTATTTAAGTCATTGGCTATTATATTGCAGAATGGGGTGAAGAATATTCTGGAGTCTGATGTTGGTAAATGGTGTCACAGTTCCTCAGAATATTTGCCATTCTGTTCCTCATGCTCTGAGGATCAGACAGGGCTTTTTTTTTTATCTTCAAAGTAATGAAAAATAAAAAAATTAAAGCTTGCTCAATATTGAACTCATTTTGTGTGTGCATATAATGTGCATTATTTCCAGTAATTGCTGACAATTCGGAAATGCCTGCATCAGAATCTTGACCATCAATAAATGAGAAGTGACAGTAAGTATAGGGTTGGCTGCTTCACATATTTCTGAACAAGACTATTATAGTTTAGACTGGAAAAATGCGGGACAAAAGGGCAAACACTTTTGGTGGGAAACATCTCTAAAATTTTATTTACTCTTTAAATTATCTTCTGATTAACTTTGTGGATCACTATGATTCTAATGTAGGTTAGTCCTTATTTAATTAGAAGATAGAGACAAAAAATAATCCTGTTTATAACTCTTAATCTACTTATTATCTAACCAGCAGTCCTGAGAGAATTTTCAACATATTGAACTGATTTGTGCATGCTTCATTAGCTCTTTATATCTTACTGTACATAATCATTCCCAGCCCTGTCATGGTTATCATGGTGGAATTTCCACTGAAGTCAATGAACTCTGAGTGTAAATTGACTGCAAAACAGTGACTGGGACAAATTCTCTCTTTATCTGAAACCTTTGAAATGCCACTGGATTGAGTGAAATTGCTAGAGACATGACTGAATTTGGTTTAATTTTCTGGTATTTATTCAACTTAGTGCCTTGAAGACCTGGAGTTCTCTCATTTCATTTTAATATTTTGAGCTGAACTTGACAAATACTGATAAAAATAATGCCCATGGGGTTTGGTTGAAAAGCCTTTTTGTGACAAACTGAAAGATTTCCGTTAGCATCAGCAAGCCCTTCATTGAGCTTTTAGTGGTCAAAGAGGAAAGGTAATTGAAAATATCAGGTAACTAATAAAGTGCTTGGAAAAATGTAATTTTTAAATGGATTTTTCAAAATATGGCTAAAAGTTTATTGCATTCAGATTTATGGAATGTATGTCTACTTAAAATATATATGAAATGAAGTAATATATTTTTGTTTTATTCTAGGTTCAGGACATATTTTCTGAAATATTCTCTCCAGAATAAAGAAAATTATACAGGATGAGAGGAAGTGGGGGAGACCTGAACCAAGGAAGACTTTCTCTGTTTACCTTTAAAAAGGGTGATGAAATTATTCCATATCTTCCCTCCAGTCCTCCCTCCCTTTCTATCCTCTCTTCCTCCTTCCATCCCTCCCTTCAAGAAAAATAAAAATCCAAAATAAAATCTTCAGGAGTTCTTCTTATAGAGGATCCCAGTTTGCAATTAAAGCACTGTCCGGGACTCTGGGCACCCTATGCAGTCATTTGAAAAGAGCAATTATAATGTCTAAAACAACCACCTAGGATGGTGTTTGTTTAATCTGATTTCAGCTACATGAAGTTTAGATTTCTAGTCAAGATAGTAAGTTATGCTTCTTTTGTAGGCAATGTAGGGATTTAAGTATTTTCAGATGAACGCTTTTCCAGTTTATGTTGACATCTGTCCTACAAAGAATGGAGCTGGCTTGAGGAGTTTTCCGTCTGTGTGCAGAGAGAGCCTAGCTCACCAGGTTAGACCAAATAATTGTGTTTTGAAGATGGTTGATGATATCTGAGTAAATGGCTACCAAGTTCAATAATGGCTATGTGCGATTCCATGTGAAATGTCACAAGACATACATTTTCCACTAAAACAGGTTCAGCATGTATGAAACAGGGACTATGGAACATGATCTACTACATGAATTTTTTGGGTGGTGCTGATGTGGATTCTTTAAATAGAACTCCATGTTACAGACAAATTTTAATGAAATTTATTTTGAAGACTTTTTGTGTGCATTCTCTTCATGCTGTTACTTAGATTTTATGCATAGAAGAATCTATGCTTTTTGACTTCCACAGATGATTAGTACAGAGTTAATGTGAACTCTGCTTTGATTTTACATCTTATCTACACACAAAGCTTGCTCACCTGGTTTTAGTGATGCTGTAATTCCAGTGTTATTGACCCAGCACAGGTAGTGATAAAAGAATGCTACAGTCATTCAGTTTATTATCTCCCAGCCAGGATGCTGGCCAAGACCCTTGCATACATTAGTATTCTACCATGTTTTTCCACAGATCTCCTTCACAATGCCTAGATGACCTTATGAGTTCCTTCACAGTCCATCATCTGTGGAGAACTGTAGAAGTTTTCTAGAAAGTCACTGGCTTCAGATTTCCTAGCCATACACAAGCATGAACATAGCACCAAGGAGGACCAATTGCTTACAGAAGACTTTGCAGAATGTGGGTAGTCAGAGCAAAATGAAGAGCTTCTTTCAGCACAACACATCTTTTAAAAGGTTCCTATTCCCATAAAAGGTCCACAGTTTGTTCTAATTACTCTATTTATTTCTAGTTGCACGGAACAATCAAGTTGGATTCTGTTTTTCTGCATTCCATTCTCAGGAGCAATGTTAAGATGTTATTCCTACTTTGCAAAAGTAATGAACTGTACTGCAACCTTAGCAAAATTAGCAGGGTAAATAGACTCTAAATCATTAATACTACTTCCTAAAACTCCACTGAGTTTTTCCACCCACAGATTGACTTAGCCCAAACTCAGCTGGGCCTGTGGTATGTGATGAGATCACAACATTCATTTCTGGGGCTGAAGGTGTAAGCTAAAAGCCTATCAGCATTGCTGCTGTGAATATCTTTCTGTGGAATTATAATTTAGTTTTTATATATGCATCAATCTGAATCAATCTGAAACTTGGCGTAGGTGCAACATTTGGTTTTAAAGTGGAGAAAGGACTTTAAGCAATCTGTTTTGGAAATTTTTGCTGACGCTCATGCTGTAGTAATAGAAAAAGTAGTCATTAAAACTGAAATACTGCAAGCTCTTTCTGTGGAAGATGTGGTATGTTAACAATCAAGAAAATCTGAAGAACTGTCTCCTTAAGCAATATGCAAACACACACACCTGTTTTTCGTATTTTCATCATGTTTGCATGTTGTGTCACACAATGTATTTAAAACAATACTTGCTGCACCATGTCCAAGCTATATATTCCCATGACCCAATTTCCTTGTGCTGAAGGTTGAAACACTGGTGGCCTCACTGCAGTCTGCTCTACTCGATGGAGTGATGAAGCCTGTAATTCTGTAATCCTGAATGTCTCTTTCCTTTACTGCTCTGAACCAAAACTCAAAAGAGAAAATCATGCCTCTAGATGAGTCTTAGTATTTGAAATTGCAAGTAGGGTTAATGTATTTGACTTAATTGAATTCATATAAGTAAACAATCACCATTGCAATGCACGGGATTTGAAATCTCAGCTGTGTACCCAGGATCAGTGCTGAAGAGAAATGCAGAATACCACCTGGAATTCATGACTTGAGACTGGGTGCTGCTGGCATCACTGACAGCAAAAAGACAGCGACAGCTTATCATTGGTGGTAAATCCACAATGTATGCTGAGCGGCAGAGGCTGTGGGAGGCTGAAAGCAGAGGAGCTCTCTTCCATTTAGTTTTCGTCCGGCTATCAATCAGTTCTGCCCCCGTGAGGGCAGCTTCTTTTCACCAACTGGGAGAGTCTCTTTTGTTGATTTAAGATCACACTGAGACCTGAAATTTTGGACTTAACTCTTTGTCTGGACGGCCCAGCAGGGTTCAGTGATAAAAGCTTACATGTGTGCTGTAATTAGCTGACACTATTAGCTTGGGTTGGGCCTGGTTGAAGAAATAAGCACAGCTTTCATCAATATTAATGCTAGCTGCCTCCATGACCCAGATCTCTGTCTTTGCCACTCTCCCTCCCCTCTTGAGGGCAGCAGGCATCTCACCTGCTCTGTGCAGTCAGGGCATTGGTGCTGCTCCAGCTTCAGCCCCAGTGAAGTAAAACACTTGTCTGCACTTGGAAATTAGATGGGATTAACTAAATGGTGTGAAGTGAATGTGCAATAGCTGCTTTTGAACAACTCCATGTGTGCACGAGCCATGTGGGCCGCCCTAATCACTTTCAGCTGGCTGTGACATCCAAAAGGACATCCCTAGGCATCTGCAGTAACAAGCTCTCTGCCATATCCCCTCTGTGCCACCTATCTGGAGCAGAACTGCAGGGCTCCCCACTGATTGACTTTCACCAAGCTGAACATTTCCAGTTCATTCCTCCTGTTTGTTTTCTCTCTCTTAGCCAATTTCTTATCTATGAGCATATTTGCTTTTTATTCCACGATATTTCAGTTTCATTTATAGTCTCTTGGGATGGACTTTGCTAAAGACTGTTCAAAAATTAAAACAGCTACAGCATCCTGTTACCTCATCCACTTTTATTTTGACATACTCAAAGTATTCTCCTAGATTGGGATGGTGAGCTGGGATAATGAAGTGGAAATGGCAGTACTGCTGATCCCATACCGAACAATACCTTTGATAGAGCTTATTTAGTGCCAGGTTTTGTATAGAAATAGAAGAGTCTTTTAAATCTCTCCCAATCCTGTGTCCCAGTAGCAGTCTTGAGTTGGCATTTTTCTTGAATAGGTCAAAAATGAGTCGAACATTATGTCTATTAGCATGGAAAAAGCATAGATTTTTACAGGTAAACAGCAATAGCTTTTTTTTTTTTTTTTTTTTTTTTTTTTTTTTTCCTTTGGCAGAATGTAATTATGCCTTTAAAGCCAATTTCATTTCATTCCATTTTCTATATATTTTCTTTCTTTCTTCCCCCTCTTTCTGTCTGTTTGGTGTTGAGGCACTGGGGCCTGTAAATGAGGAAAAGATAATGGTTTACACTCAATGCTTGTGGACCAGACAGCTAATCTGAACTTAACTAAAAAGTCAATATTTAGCTGTACCTTATCAGTGGAGAAATGTCAAGCACAGAGGAAGACATGAACAAATTTCCAACCGGTTTTTCTTTCTTATGCCTGAGCATTCAAAGCATCATGGAAGAGTTTCAACATCAGATAAGACAAAACTGTCTGTAGAAAAAAAAACCAAACACATAACAAATGACAAACTTGCGGCTGCAGAGACTAGAGTTTATGAAATGAAAACACACGTCAAAAATGCATCCTAATCTCTCCTCACACATTCCATTGGTCACCTTCCAGTCTGTGTGATGCTAGCAGTTGATAGTTAAATGCTGCAGGCAGTCTTTAAGAGATAGCAGCAGGAAATGTTTTCTTGCTGAGTGAAGTCATAATTTGCTGCCACCCAAAACAAAATTGACATAAATCATTTTGAATTTGAAAATTGCTGAGGATTTTAATATATGTGTGAGGTGCAGACTGGGAATTGTGCTGAGTTGGCAACAACCATCACAGCAAATAATTTTTATAATTAAAAATGATTTTTTTAAATTATCAGCTCACAGTGAGCATCACTCTTAGAAAGTATGCAAGACATTTGCCATGTTAATTACTGTGTAGGAATAGGTAATAGAGTTACATGAGGAAAGGATTTAACCCTTGGCTAGAAATCGGAACTGTCTGATTTATTTCTGTAACTGTTCACTTCACGGGTGATCTCTCCAGTTTTGAGAAAGGATGACCCACAGCTCTCAAGCAGTCATGTGTCTTCAGGAACTAGAGGTTAAAGTGGTGCTTTTAAGAATTGTTGTAGCACACTGAATCTGCTGACACTGGGGTTGGATATTTTCAAAGTTTATCCATATCCCTCTTTGCGGATAGTAGGAAGAGAATGAAAGAAAGGTGGTCCGTGATATGCAAAGCTACAAATCCAGTCCTTTATGCTCGTTTCAGTAAAATCTCCTTTGGGATAAAGGGGAGTGAGGGAGTGAAAAAGTGATGTTGGCCAACTAAATGTTACATGAAATGCTGGTAAGAATAAACTCATCAGGGAGTAGAAATAACTGCATGACTAGTTCTTACTGAAGCTTAAACGTAACAGGAAAATGACTGCCAGAGTCTCTTCCAGGTTGAAATAATAATGGGGAAAACTCAGAAATTAATGGCTGTATTTGAATCCTCAGAAGTGGTCTTCATTAATACACCACACACATGCATTTTATTTAGAATTGCACAACTGCTCTGAACATTTTGGAAAGAGTAGTAATATCAGCAAACATTCCATGATTCCCAGTTATTTATAACACATTTAACTTTGAAGGATTCCTGACAAAATTAAAACCTTAACTTTTAACTTGTGAGTACTTTAATTTTTATTTCTCTCTCCTCTCTTTTTCATTCAGTGGACAATATATATTTAGAATTTTCTTAATATGAGGAAAAATAAGATCGTGTTACTCTTAGGTGCAAGATGTGCTGTACTTAGCCATTGATCATCAGGAAAGAAAGATAAAGATGCTAGTAGCAGTGAGATTTGTTTTTTTTTCCATCCGTCCTCCCTTCTTTCCTTCCTTCCTTCCTTCCTTCCTTCCTTCCTTCCTTCCTTCCTTCCTTCCTTCCTTCCTTCCTTCCTTCCTTCCTTCCTTCCTTCCTTCCTTCCTTCCTTCCTTCCTTCCTTCCTTCCTTCCTTCCTGAGAATCTATTCAATTAACAGGTATCAATTTCTAACACCATTCCATTCACATGCTGGTACCCAGCACATCTACAGAATCACATTCCATTTACGAACCTTTTCTTTCCTTTCACTCTTCACATTTATTCAGTCTCTGCTCCAGTTTTGAAATCTTTTGTGTCAAGAGTGGGGGGGCATGATTTCCCTCTATGAAAATACCAAAGTATGGAGAATTTGGGTAAAGTTTTCACCAATGTTTTTGGAAATACATCACTAATTTGTCTGTTTCTGTCATGAAAACACTTGAGCTTAGCAGTGCATATGTGCATTTTATAAAAAACAAAAAATATCTGGGAAATGCAGGCACGTTATATATCATTACTTCTGTACTATGTTGTCAAAAGTGTTTAACCTTTGGTGCCTATGCACAGCAGATCCAGAAAATGAATTCATGATTTGAACATATATGGACTAGGCTTTAATTAAATAATATTAATGTAAATTAATATTGACCTGTACCTCAGAGCAGAATATAACATACTATAATTTAATAAGGAAATTGCATAGTTTTCGTATAAGAAAGCTTTTTGTGCACTGGATTTTCCTTTCAATCACTATTTTATGTCCAGCTCATAAAGAACTTGCAGAAAAATACAGTTTATTCTTCTCTGTAACTATTTTTGTTTGCATGTGCTTTCAAGACATTATGTGGTCTGGAATATTATCTGCTAAGAAAAAAAATGACCTGTAAATGATGTGAATGTTGATTATCACATTTCATTTGCATTGGAAATTTTGGAAAGTTAGGATAGGGTGTGAATAGTGAGGTAGCACTGTTTGGAAAGGATGCACAGGGTAGAAGGGGTAAATCTGTGCTCCATGTGAAGTTTCTCTTCCTACACAGAATGCTGGTGTGAAAGAAAAGAAGTGTCTGTGCACATTTTTGTGTCAAGATCAGAGTAGAGGTTGATACTGTCCATGCTGTGGAAGAGCATGCTAGACAGGCTGCTGACCCAGGGCAGGTAATGGATCAGCCTTCCTGCCTAAGAATGCACAAGTCTTCTGAGCTCAGGCTCTTATCCTGAGCCTCTTTCATCATTACTTTATCTAACTCAGTTTCCACAGGTGAGTACTGCTTCTAGAACACAAGCGAGCACTGTTTGGGAAAAACAGGTATAGCCTATTGTTAATATACAGGTACATCCTATTGTTAATAAACATCTATAGATTTCCCAGTTTATGAGACTTTTGAAAAAGAAGATTGAACCTTTGAAAATATGCATTATTTTCTCTGAGACAATACTTTATAGATTCATAGATTATCTGTGGCCAAAGCAAGAAATCATAGATGTTATTTCAAGTGGATACTTAGCATGTCTACTGCTATTGAAGATTGCAGGCTCACACATGTGTTTGATTATATCATTCTCCTTGCTCCAAGAGTGATCACTTGCTAAATCTCTTGGTTGCCAAATATTGCTCAGTATGCCCATGCTATTCACCTAACAAACTACCCAGTCCTGTACACTTGGCAGACAGATGACCGTGAGAATGTAAACTAAATTCAGGAACTAGCAGTTTTTCCCAGTTGTCTTTTGAAATGGTGATTATTGCAATTAATGAGTGAAGTGTGTGGCTGAAATTTTTCTGCAGTCTCTGTATGTCTTCTAATGACTATTTCAGAGAAAGTTGCCATTCCATTCATCACAGCATGACAGACTTACATCAAAGAGAGAAAAGGGCTGCCCAACCCCAAAAGTGAAGTGCCAGTGGCTCTCCATCTGGACTGGCTTCAGCAACATTAGGGGAAAAGTAGGCGGAGTGGAAAAGTTCATCATCTGTGTCTGCCTGAAAGATCTATGGAGATTCTTTTCCTACACAGAGGTGAAAAGCTTTAGAGTTACAATATCTCTGTGGGATATCTTGTTGCTACTTTCTGCTAAGCTGAAAAGTTGCTCATTCGAGATGATCCAAAGATATGGGGAAATTGTTTTTGAGAACTAGTTGTAATTGTGACATGGAAACATGTTTAACAGGTAGAATTACCATATTGTCTTATTCCTTTACTAGCTCTTTCCATTCTCTCTTTAAATCTGATCAAGATTCTTTTTGCAGTTGCAGTATAAATAAAGGAATTGAAAGATGTTATTAGGAGACTGCTTGCTATTGAGAAACGCACAAATAAAGGCCAAACAATTCATATTTTTGAGGACTACATCATTCAAACACAGACTATTACTGTCTGCTTTGTTCCTGCTTTGGTTTATTTAACAGGAAAGCATTCCTTTTTGATTTTCATACACTCAGAACTAGAGAGTCCTTTTTCATTGGCAACTTTATCCAAAGAGGAACCACCTAGAGCTTTTTAAATTAATTTCCTTTCCCTAGTTTTATCTCAACAATTGTTCTTTAATCCTCATTATTATTATTATTATTGTTACCCTAAAGAGTGCACTATTAACACCTGGTAGAATAATGTTGAGTAACTCCTGCATCAACCCTTTGACAAGGCAAAGATAAATTCCACTTAAACATTCTTGGTAAGGTGTTTGTTTGAAGTCTTATGTTATATTTGTGACTTCTTGTTGTAACATCTCCAACTTTCAACACTCTTTTTCTAATGTAGATACCAGAAATTAACTTGATATTCCAGGACAGATCTTGCCAGAGCTGCCCATAAAGGCAGCACTATTTCCTCACTCCTAGTTCTTCTTTCTTCTACATCCAGGGCTCAAAGAGCCCTTTGGATGCAGCATTGTACAGAGGCCTAATGTTTAGCATGTAATCAATCATAACTTCCAAACATTTAGCTGCTGCCTCCCAAAGGTCTCATCCTCTCCAAGTACAACCTCTGTTCTTTGTTCCCAGCTCTATGACTTCATGACTACTCAGGAAGAGCCTTTGAGCCACAAAATATTTGGAAGCTGAGGAAGCGCTCTGGGGAAGTACCGCCATTTCATGCTTGTGTCAGGATGTCAGATGGGCCAGGAGCTCCCTTGGGAGCTGGGGGCTATGGACGCTTACCTAAGAGGTAGGGCAGAGCTCCACAGTCAGGGCCAGTCCCACCCTTGCCCTGGGAAATGAGCAGGAAAGCTGGGGGGAAGCCAGGACAGCATCATTCTGGGCCATCAGTACCTCCTTGTGTTTGCGCAGGGAGTTTTGCCCTCTTAATGCCCTCAGCACATGGACAACTGGTCCTGCTCTTTTTGATTGTCCTGTCTGGCTGTGGCTGGAAATAGGATGTTGTGGTGGGTGGGCTTCAGATCTGGTCAGGCACAGCTATTCTTGTTTTGCTGACCTGAGGTGAGCGGGCACTAATGTTCCTTCTGGACTCTTCCAAGGAGTGCACTGGAAGTTTTACTGTTAGTGCTGGCAGGTTTTCTATCTTGAATTGCACAGTTAGTGTTAACACTATTGACAGAGATGGCCTTCTCCAGCCTGCTGTATAGAGTTGAAATGTTTAGGTTTCATCCCCAAATAATTCATGTTTATATAATTTACCCTTAAGGAACCTCCAGAAGATAGATACTGTCAACTCCCTGCTTGTTTGCTTGCAGTGATTGCCTAATTTTGTCATTTAGAAAATTTTTCATCTCATATGACTTCTGTCTTCTTTATAGCAAAATAAACTGGTTTGTTCTGGTCTTGGCCCTCCTGCACTCAAAAAGCAGTTATCTTCTTGAAAGATGATTTTCATCTCGCCCCTTGTAGTCCCATATATCTTAGAATAATAACGCAAAGATCTTTTAATCATCCCTCAAAAAGTATACATTCTAAATCTCTTATTGTCTAATTTGTCTGTATTTTTATTAAAAAGTGATGCAGGAGCAGGGTCTTTCACCATAGGATTTTATTACCTCAAACTCAAAGAATTATCACCTACATCTTGCATATGACACTTTAATTAATACTTTAAAAGCATTCAAGTATCAGTTGCCTTCCATGTGATCGTTTACAACACAATATATGAGTAAAATAAATATATAAATGTATACAGGATTTAAGTGCAATTCATACCATTTATTCATTTGAAAACCTCAGTGAAGGAGTTATAGCATAAACTGTGAAGAACAGTGCAGAAAATTAAGGAATGGGAATCTAAATCTTAAACATTTTTGGCTTTCATTATATTTGCTCTAGTGTATCTTGTTCTATGCAAATACATGTGCAGGCTCCATTGTCTGCTTTGCATCATTCAGCTGTCTGGCTTGGCATGCTCTAGGTCAGGTCAAATATATATCATTTCTGAGCAAGGAAATTCTTTATTTTGGATCAAGTAAAATAACCTTGACTTATCACTAGAAAGAATAATTGCCTGGAATGTCTGCTTTTAAGTCCACTATTCTGCGCTGCAAATAAATTATTGTGTGAGTGTTACAATAAGCAGGGATACTTTTGAGTGACAAAACAAGCCGTGCAACCTGTTAGTAGTGTGAAATTTTGTGTCAAATCATCATGCTTATCATTAGTCACATAGGCAATTATGAGCAATCAGTCATTGGCGTGGGGTAACTGAAAATAGCATTCTAAAATATTTCTTGAAAATATGTACGGATGTTGGATCCAAGCTTTTCTTTGTGCATGTTTTGCATTATCTGTTGAATAAGAGCCAGCTACAAAATATACTGAAAGGCATGATAGATTTGACTTTGACAGATGATGTCTTTTCCTCTGTTCAAACATCATCAGTCAGAACTAACATGGGGTTTCTTCATTGCCACGCTGCACTCAGTGAACTAAAGCACATACTTGGTGGAAAATACATGTTTTTCTTTCAAAACTGCTATTAATGCTCCAACTAATAAAAAGGTTTTTAAAAATATTTTATGGAAATTTACAGACAGTAAATGATCTTTCTTATCCTCTTTGGGATTTTTCTGAGAAAACATTTTTCTCCAGTGAGGAGACATTTTTACCGTAATCTTCATTCTTTTAAAAAACACTGATGTGATGCCAAGTATGAGGTGAAGTCTACAGAAGAAATGAAAGTGTTTGTCTTGTTGCAAAAACCCTCTGGTCTCCTTAGTTAAGCAGTAAAGCTCAACTAATGATGTGAACAATAATTTTTGTCCATTTCTTGTATTTACATAGAACAATGTTTCCTAAGTGATGCACATTTTCTTGGATAAAGAGAGTGAAACAAAACCCCTCAAACCTATTTAAGGAATGACATTTGAAAATGATAAATGAAATACTTCTAGTTTGAAAGGAAACAAAATTAACTGAAGCAGAGTTAGAAGCAATTTCAGTATTAAGTCAGACCTTCTGTTAATGTACTTCAGTTGTATTAGTTGAACAGTTATATTTAGCATATGTACCATGAGACAATCTGAACAGCCTGACACTAGGGGAAAATGAAATAGCAGTTTTTCCAAATGGGTGTATTAGGATGAATTGTTTACCAAATTTGTTTGAGTAGAGATTACTGGAAGAAAAAAAAAAATAAAAATTTGCAACAGCTGAATTTGATAAGCCTTATGTATGATAAGCCTTTTCCCTTAAACACACCACATCATAAATCCTGTACGACCCTCCCTTCCCAAGTTTAAGGCAAATTCAATTTTGGATATGAAATATATAATTTTGGGCTATCTCCATTAATGAATGTATATGCTATTTATAAATGTTATCTTTTTCTGATACATGAGTATAAATGTGTCTTTATATTTGTGTAGTATTCATTAGACAGGCTCATTGTCTTGCTAGGTCAACACGTCCATATATTTAAGTTTGAAAAAGGAGAAATCCTATATGAATTGTTTTACAGTCACATATAATAGAAAAAACAAAAGGAAAATGACAAAAGGTATGAGAATTTTTTTTTTGTCTGCCCTATAGTTTACCTGAGCCCAAAAACAGCAGCTCTTTCTTTAGCACAGCAATTAATTTCCTTTTGTTGAAGGTTACACATGCAGCAAATGAGCTGTAATGAGTCATGCATGTCACATACCACATAGCATTGGTTACCTTGATAAACACTACAGCCTTGATCTTCTGGGAACTTCTAGAAAACAGTGATGGATCAACACACAGAATGAAGAGGGAAAATAGAGGGAAAGTGATGGAGGACAGATATCACTTAATGCAAATAATCAGTGTCATTGCTTATTTGTGTCTATTCCTGTCCATTGTGTTAACTTGGTAAATGTTAGCAGAGAGTCATCCCTTTCCCAGGACAAGGGTCTGTTTCTCTTTGCTGCCAGAGGCATGGCAGGAAAATGCAATGAAGTACCATTTCTGGCTCTAGCAGCAGGGGGAATGACTGCACCAAGGTCAAAGTGACAAGGCTGCATCCAACTATGGACAGCAAATGGATATTAATGATAGGAACAACTACCATGAATCACATTGAAGTTTTGATGTTGTACAAAAGAAAGAGAGGCAAAGAAACTTTATTTAAGGTCTAGTTGTTCAAAGTGATTGAATACACTCTCTTGCTTTGCCCTATTGATAGAAGAATGATGAAGGAAATCAACAAACACCAAAAATTAGAATGCCATTTCATTACTTCTATTACTATTATTACATTTCATAGCAGTGAATTAGGAATAGGGGAATTGTGCATATTTCTGCACAAAGCTGAGATCAAGTAAAATTCATGCCATGTAAATGTTACATATGCTTTGAAAAGTCGCGGGATAATATGGGGGAGAAATTAAGTTATTAAAAATAGACCAGAATGAAAAGCAAATAAATACAAATTTCCAAAATAGACTTAAAGTATTCAAAGCACAATATATCAGGGTAACAGAAAATGTATCTTTCCCTAAGCAGAGAAGAAAGTTAATAGAAAAACTTGACTGCAAGATTAAGCAGTAACTTTGGTTATTCAGTGAGCTTCAGAAGATGGAATGAAAGTCCACAGAAAGAGATTTAAATGGTGAGAGATAACGCATGTTCTGAAAAAACAAGAACAAGTTTAACAGAGGAAAACAAGTAACAGGAACTCACATAAGCAGGAAGTGCATGCACAGTTATCAAAGCAGCCAAATTCTTGCTACCTTCCTTTTCAACAAAAAGTATGTGGGAATCATTCTCTTCTTAGGCTTGTAATACATGTTGATTTGGGTTAGGATTTCAGATGGTGGCAGCAGTAGCCATTAGGTTTAAGATTAGGGTGATGAGTGAAAAAGAAACTCTTAAAATTTCCATAGCACCGAAAGAAAAAAAACAAAACAAAAAAAAAAATTATATTAAAATTTATTTGGAACAGGAAAATCATAAAATAATCTCCCTTGAAGGGGATGTTTGATCCAACTCTTCAACTCATAGTACAATTCTGAAAGTAGAGCAGGTTCCTCTGGACCACGTCTAAGTTGGTGTTGAATACCTCTAAGAAGGGAAGTTCCACATACCCAGGCTACTTGCTGTTCATGGTTATTTCCCCCTCAACATCATTTTCAACTAAAATTTCCATTGCTGCAATGATATTTTCCATTGCATCTTTCCTTTCATTTGGAAGAGTGAAACTCCTGTTCAGTTTACCATTGTCTTTCTTGTACTGGGGAGACCAAAACTGGGTAGTGCTCTAGAGTTGGTTTCAGCAGTGCTAAACACAGAGGAATGATCTTTTCCCTTGCTCTGCTGTCTCAAATTCTTCTAATACAGTTCCAATTGTAAGTTAGGCTCCTTTGCTGTGAGTGTGGTTTGTGTCTCGTATTCAAATTGGTGTCTACAATGACATCATATCCTGTCCTGCAAAGCTACTTTCTAAGCCTAAATCTGTAATTACTCTTTGAATTGTCACTCTTTGGGTGCTAGCAGCTGTTTTCCTTTGTGTCTGTTGAACTTCATGAGGCTCCTGTCAGTCCATTTCTCCAGTCTGTCTGAAATAGTTATCTCATCATAGAAGACAACTAGATTGGTCAAGCATGACTTGTCTTTGGTAATTTTTTAATTTATTTTTATTTTTTTTTGCTGGCTCTTCAGTCACATTTTTATCCTTCTTTTGCCTGGAAACAGTGCAGATTTTCTCCATAAGTTCACAGTGACCCAGGTTAGACTGACTGGAATGTCATTCCTTGAATCTTCCTCCTTGCTTTTTTAGTAACATCCTTATCTCTCAAAGATGATAAAGAAAAAAACAACTTGCCCTTTTATGACACCTGTCAGCTCTATCAGCACCCAGAGAAGAATTCCAACCAGTCATAGACTTGGGCATACCCAATTTGCCTGAAAAGTCCCTAATATTAACTTTCCCAAATGATTATTTAAAAATCATTTAAACTGGAAAATACTGATACAAGTACAATTACTACTACCTGAAATGGAAAATAAAAATGAAATTAAAATATTACTACTTTTAAATCAAAATCAGCAGAGATGGACTCTAGCAAATATTTCGCTGATCTTGATAAGACAATAGTTGGTGCAATCACCACATTTACTGCAGAAAGTTCACATAATCACCCAAATAAATAAATATATAAATCCCTAAGAAAATATGAACATATACATTTTCAGCATGAATACAATAAGCTCAGTCATCTTTTCTGTGTGTAATTACGTGCTATGTTTCCTGAGTTGGATAAAAGAAAACCAGTGAATGTATTTTACATAGAGTTTCAAAACCTTTTGATGAGATCACCCATAAGTTGCTAGAAAAATAAGTTTAATCACAAAATGAGATGGATATTTCTGTTATATCTTTGAAACTGTCTACAATTAGAAAGAAATTTGGGAAATATGGTCCATTTTCACCAATACAAACAGCTACTAACCTATGTGTTCTGTCTGTAATGAGATCATCTAGGTTAAAGCCATTTTTTCAGTGATTTAGAAAAGAGAATGGAAAGCTGGTGCACTTTTCATATAGCACAAAATTACTTAATTTGACAGGAAAATGGAAGACTTAGAAAAACTCACAACTAAATTGGCAGTATTATGGCACGGCTTCGTATGACCAACAGCAAGGTCATAAACACTAAAAAGAATGTTTTAACTTGTGCATATGGCTGAGATCTAAATTCACTGTACCCTCATCTCACAGAAGAACTCCTGGAGTCTGCAGTAGGGCATCATTAAAAGTTTCTGTGTTTTAAAAAAGGTCCTCCTGTGATGTGTTGTGTTCATTTATAATTAGAAAAGAAATGAGGAGAGATACAGGTAGACAAAGGATAAAATTATTTCAGATCTTGGTGAAAAAGAGTTATTAGAAACATAGAAAGGTCCCACATGAACAGTATAGATAACTGATGAAAAAATGTAAACTATGTAGTAAGAAAGAATTTGACTGTTAAAAATTAAATAATTATTTCTAAAGAAACTCTTAAGCAAATGATGAAGATAATTTATATTGAGTGCTAAAATTACAAGAGCAGAGATATTGAATACAATAAAAATGCAGAAAACAAAAACTTTAAAGGAAATATTTTCTGTTATGGCAATTAGGTCATAGTTTGCCTGCTGCACTATGGCTTCCAACTCTTCTTGCCTGTTGCCCATGCTGCGTGCATTAGTGTAGACGCACCTCAGCTGAGCCCCTCGTCTTTCTCCTAGTCCAGTAGCTAGAAAATGACCTATGGAAATATGTGCTGCAGGGTATAACCAATACTAAACAGTAGAAAAATAGTAAAAGGAAATATTTTACAGGAATAAAAATAATGCTCACAAATATAGAGGACTGAAATTATGAATCCTAAGAACATCTCACATAAAGGTGTTCATCAGCTGATCAGTCAGCTGAGATTGGGAGGCCATATGTCTTGTGTTCAGAAATATTGACCATCTGTTTTCTGTGGACTTTAAAGGAGAGATTTGCTTTGAAAATGTCCCATTTTTGAACCTTTATTTGAAGGTTTTGATATTGGCCAGCAGAAGTGGGACGCTGGGTATGGTAGGTCCTCAGTTTGATCCAGTAGTGTTTATCTTCCTCTTATGCAGTTGCCAAGAGAAGGGTTTGAAATCTTTGTATGGAGTCTGATACAGAGACTGCTGTGCCCTTGAGGCAGTGTCTGAACAAAAGTGTGCTAATTTATGGCTAAGAATATTACCGCAAGGAGGAATAAATTCTGCTGATGCTGAATTTTATGGAAATACCAGATAAAAACCTCTCCAGCATCTGCAAAGTACGAATTTGGAGAAGCATAATCTGGCATTATCTAATTCCTCCCACCCTACTGTAAATGACAAAAACAAGAGCTGGATGATATTCCTTTAATGGAACACTGATGGAATGGATGGACAAGCTGATCAAACAGACCTTTTTCTTTTAAATTTTCGTGGTATTGGAAGGAGGATCTTGGGCAAAACTGAGATACCAACCATAAGTCACCTTCTGTGTTGTGGCATTGCTGCACACTTGTCCAGCTCAGAGCCATGCGCAGTGCAGACGTACCATGAACTGAGCTAAGCACGTGCTGTCAGTTCTCATTGTAGATTCAGTTTTGAATCCTGTGTTATCTGAATACATTTGCATGTCTCCATCATCTACAGATTATTTATATTTTTTCAAATAACCAATAAGAAAACCAAATATCATATAAAAATACAAATAATAAACCTTTGATGTATGGAAGAATTTGGAAGTCATTTCACTTTCACAAGAGCTTAAAAACACTTTATCAGAGACAATTCATTGTATACAGGATTTGCATAATTTAAAATGCACCTACTGTCTTTCACAAGACTCATTAAGATCTAAATTACAACCCTGAAGTGACAACAGTATGGTCAGTTAACAAGAAGTGTGCTTTGAAACACATTTCCTACACAGCTGGAGTTGTGAATGAGGATTAAGATACAGCACAAAAAAGTGGAGGGGTCACTTGATGCAAAGCGATTCTGGCATCTCTGATTTGTGTGGCACCTACAGCCATGGACTTTTTTTTCAAGTAATGAGTATTTTTTGATGTGCATACACATATAACAGATGATAGATGAGAAGTAAAATGCTCCAAACTCCTACAATTCAGAAAAAAAAATAAATAAAAATCATCACACTACTGGAAGATAATGAAACACCATTGTCAGGTTTCCAGGTGAAAAATACATACATTTGTAGTGAAAATCAATTTGAGATGTTCCATTTCTTACAGTTTATTGCTGTTTCAGTACTAAGTGGTGTGCCTGAAAAAAAGCCTTGGGCCAAACTATGCTCATATCTGTGTTTGGGCTTAATTTTCAACACCAAATATTCCTTTTTAATCTGTGTTTGAGAATGCCACTATTTCTTCATAAGCACAGGTCAACTCACTCCTAGAAGTAAAGCAGTTCTCAGCACCGTATAGAGAGGACTTGTTTTCAAGGGACCTCTGAACATTGGTACTTATTTAGCTTCTTTTTGTTGGGCATCCTCGGACTGCAAACAAAACAAGGGAAATGGGATATCTCTGATATGCCCCAGTGTCAGCAAAGGGTAAGTGCCATTTTGTGAGTAAAAAGAGTCTGTATTTTGGCATACTTCAGTGCTGCTAAATGCACCATATGTGTAATAACATCTGTGAAACTGACAATGCAACTGCTCTTGGTAATTCATACAAAACTTCTGTAACTTATTTCCAGTTGAGTAACACAGAACAAAGAAATGCAGCTGTGAGAGTACATGTTGTTCTAGTAGTAGATTTTCAGATGTTATAATCTACTCAAATGGATGAAGAAAAATTTCTATTCATTCATGGCACTTCAGTGTGAGCAGATGAATTCAGAAGTGATTCCCAGAAAAAAACCAACAACCAACCCACATTATTTATTATTCATTCTGCATTGTAACACAATCTATTGATATGCCTTTTTGCAAAGATGTTTGTTTTAATTGTTCACCAACATCCATCCACGCCCAAATAAAGGAATGGATTAATCTGGATTTCATACTGAGCCTAGATACATCTCAGAGCACCAGAGAACTATATACAAAGCTTAGTGCTGGATTCCTGCTGTTTTATTCACTCTTTTATTACTCCTAAATACAAGATTTTTTGTTTTGTTTTGTCTTTTAAACTGGTGGAGCTTTGTGGAAATATTGCCCCAATGTTACAACATCAGCGCTGTTAATGTAACGCTGCTGTGAAGTTGGGACAAGAAAAGATAATTATCTTAAGATAAAGATGTGGAGTGACTTGCCCAGAATGGAATGGAAGAGAGGTAATGGCATGTTTTGTGTGGAAGGTCTGCTGGATTCCCTGCAGACACACCTTTTCATAACGGCCAGATATCAGAGCAGGGAACCTTTCATCTTTATCTCTTCCTTCCGAGCCCATTGAGACCTCCCCATGTGAAATTTGTACATCTGGGCAGCTGGAGGTTTTTGGAGGGAAGCATGCCTGGCACACTGTCAGGAGGCAGCTATTTACTAGGACTCAGTGAATTGGCATTACTCTCCTATCACTGAGAAGCACTGTGGGAAGCTGTGTTCTAACCGAATCCACATCCACAAAAATGAGAGGGAGAAAATACCTTGCCCCCCAAGGGGAGAATTAGGGGGTACAGGTGTGAATTAGACACTTGCTGTAGGGTCTAAGGGCTGTCTCCATTTGTGGAGCAGCGGGAACAGGAAGACTGCCCTGAGGTGGAAGTCAGGGAGGTAAGCCATGTGATTCACGATTCCTTCCCTGGTTTAGTAAATAATGAAGCTCCAGAATGAAGGCAGGGCACCTCACATGCAATGTACTGAAATGTTAAATGGCTGAGATAAACTGTTACTGGGTGCTTTTTTGGCTAACAGCAAAAAATTAAGGCTCCTGGACTATGTGGTCCCTGGTGAATTTTTGCAGGAATCATTCAGTTGGTTCATATAGTAAAAGTAATTTTTGGAGGCCCTTGGTGATAGCCACACCACTGGGTACCACAGCAGAGCCACCATGCTTGCTGTCTAAGAGACTCTCTTAATGTTGGTGGCTCTGCAGGAAAATCAGCTTTGGTCCTCCACTTGGTCGTGAGCAATTTAACAAGATTCATATGTGCAGTTGCAGGGATACAGCTCTCTTTAGACATGCAAGAAGAGCTCTCGTTCCTGGCACAACATAACAGATCAGAAACCCCAGGTCTGCTTTCTGTTTTCTGATGATGGTTTTGATTCACAGTGAAATTGTAATTACACAGGAAATCCAAATGTGAAGGTATGTAGCAGGGAGAGGTGCTTTTTCTTGTTCAAAAGCATCCTGCAGTTCTGTGGGTGGTCGCATAATTCCGAAACACCCACAAATGGGCTCTGTGCAGCCCCGTGCCGCCTCGCAGCGCCATGGCACACAGCACGTAAACGCTCCAGGGCTTTGCTGAGAGGTAAAGTTGGCACTGGAAGCAGCATTTCAAAAAAGATCGCGTTTGGAAAAAAATATATATTAAACAGAGCAAATACCATGTAAATCAGGGCTATAACGCCTGTAGCAGGCAGGGGTTTTAATCATCACTTCCTCTATGAAGTACAAAATACTAAAGTAGAAAGTTGTAAAAGCCTCTGATAGAAGATGATGGTTTAGGACTTGTTTACTTGTAAGTGTCGGAGAAGGAATAGCCAGAAGTCCTCTGCAAGCTGCCATTAAAATGCGAGGTAGATCATGGTGAGATGCAGCATCCCTGTTACATGTTGTGTGGGCACTCAGTTTCTCTCTACCTCCTTATGTCACTGAATATTCACGTTGGAAATGAAATGTCATTTATCTAAAACTTGGCTTGTTGAAAGGCTTATATGTTGTCTCCTGAGATGTTCAGATAGACAAATTACAGTGGTGCGTGGTGAAAATGAATTGTTGCTGCAAATAACTATGCAGTAGTGAGGAGCAGTGGAAAAGGCGTTCTTCCCCAATTATATAATGCATAAATGCATTCTTAGTTTGGAAAATAAAGCAAGAACTGCAGACCTGCATCATTCTAGTGGAATCCTAACTCCAGGTCTTCCAGTTGGGATTCCAATTAAGCTGTGATTGCATGATGTTATTATCATGCAGAGAGATACCTGTGTTAGGGTTTTGTTTTCCACCAGCCCCTGTCACAAGCACACCTGTGCTTTCACTGCTTCTGATTAGGATTTGTCTAAATGTAAAGGCGTAAAAGTGTGCAGCTCCAGCTGTGGTATTTGGGCCTGTATACCGAAACTGTAGCTCACCTCAAGTTTGCACTTTCTAGACAGAGTCAGACATGGTATTTGTAAACCCCTCTGGTTTTGGCTAGAAGGTGCAGAAGGAACATAGTGTTTCCATGTAAAATGCCAGGACTGCAGAATAGTGGGTATTAGCACTTCACACAAAGGCAAAACCAAGCAATGACTAAAAATCAAGTCTGTGTTATTATTTTGTTATGGAAGCAGTATAAACTACAGGAGAGAACACATCAAAAGTCTTTATTTTCAGGTGCTTACAATCATTAGAAAATAAAGTGCTCATGGGCATGAAAATTGTGAGACCAAAATGATTATTTTTCCATTTGAAATTCTAACAACATTTAGCTGCCCATTTGTAATGCTGATGTGCTGGGAGCCTACTGCTTCTGGGTCAGAATTATTTCATCACTGCCAGCTACTGTGCGTGGTTCCTTCTGAACATGGGATGGTAAGAGTCTTTCTGAAGGTGTGGATGTGAACCTGCACAGACACTGCCTGAAGACTCCGGTGGGTTCCTGCTTCTGTCAGCTCCCCTGGCACTCACACCTTGGGGCACTACGAAGGTTTGAATTATGTTGCCTGCAATAGCCACAGAACATTGCTCCTGCAGTCATGTTCCCATGCTGATTTCATGTAACCCAATGGATGTTACTTGAAGCTAAGGATTGCCACAGTTACATCTATTCTACACATTCTCTCTGTGTCAGCCCAGCAAAAGCAACGAATATGGGTGTGCCTGTATACAGGATGTGTGCACACATGCACATACTCATACACACCTTCACAGATATACAGACAGGATCTGATGCAATCTTCAAAAAATCAGGAGCCATTTATCTTCAGATCTCAGTAAAAGCTCCTCCAAGCTTATTAATATCAACACCTAATGCCTAAAACTCCTGTCAGCTAGAAAAATCTGAACTCCTATGCTCTGATAGAACCACTAAGGTTGGAAAAGACCACTTAGATTACCTGGCCTAACTGCCAGCCATCCCCACAATGCCCAATGACTGTATCCCTCAGTGCCACATGTACACAGTTCTTGAACATCCCCAGGGATGGTGACTCCATCACTTCCCTGGCCACAGCCATTAATAATGACTGGAAAATTGTTACCTGTCATCTTTAAGTACAATAGGAATATGAATTATGGAAACCTCCAGGGAGTAAAAAACAAGTGGTCTATGAACAAAAGGCAAAACTATGATAGGTGAATGTCAAGATTTTAAATCAAGTTGATTATTTAATGATGTGTTAGTCAGATTCTGTCTGACTGATCTCTAGATTTACACGTACATTCTTTCTTGCATTAGGTCTTTTCAATAACTAAGCATCTTTTCTAACTAAAATAACCAAGGTATTGCTGATCCAGTTTTGAAAATGTGATATGGGCTGCAAAATCTCTGGAGTCTTTCCTACTGCTATCTGTATGATTCTGTGTCTTTTGAGCCAGATCAAAATCCTGAACTGATAGTAAGTTGGAATGTAATTATGGTTATTCTATGGCCTTAACTAAGGAATCGCTGAACATTTTCTGCAGCTGGGGAAGGAACAGCGCTGTATCTGTCATGCAGCTATGTAACCCAATGCTTAGCTTAGCAACTCTGCTCTCAAACATCGATCTGCATGTTTTTGATAATTTTACTGTACATGCAATGACAGTGCTGCCAGGTAGCCATAATGCTGACCCACAACTATGTCTACAAGATACCAAACTGGGATGTTACTCTTGGCAGCAGGCTGTGGCAACCATCTTTGGGACACAGAAGATCAAAGACAAGTCAGGGGGCCAAAACACATTTTGAAACAAAAGTAGCAGACCAGGGTTGGTTTGTTGGACCTATATTTGTTTTGTTAATCGACACTGAGAGTAAAATACTTTCCAAGAAGACATTCAAGTTTGATATTATTTCTTTTTGAAGCTGTGGTTCATTAAATGGTATTTTATTATTAGCATTATGGTTGCCTGCATATAAAGGCTCAGGCTCCAGTCTCCAGATCCATCAGAAGCAGTTTAATAAGATTCAGATGGTATACAAGCTATCAGAGAGGTATAAAATTCTTCAGACTTGCAAAAACAGCTCCCTATCCTGGCAGACCATAATATCAGCAAACTCCAGTTCCGCTTTCTGTTTATCATAGATGGTTCTGATTCACAGCGAAATCGAAATTACACAGGAAATCAAAATATTCTAACTTAGAAGTTTGTGACAGGGATACTCTTTTACCCTTCCAAGACTATTCTACAATTCTGGGGATGAGGATGCTTTGCAGCAGTCTTTAGCATGCTAAAAATTCCACAGGAAGGAAAATATGTGATAGGAAAAAAGGCAACATAAAAACCCACTGATCCTCTAGAAATTGCGCCGTGCTTAGTCTGAAGGAATATGAATGTATTGACACACATTTCCTATTGTTTAAAACATTGCTCCGGTTGCTTAACATGAAAAAGCATGCTGTAGGAAAAGGAAGATTGGATAGAACATCTGCACGTGTATCTAGTTCATCAATAACTCCCGATTTAAGCTGTGATTGCAATTGTTGCATAAAAATGAGGTTAAATCCCTAAGTAGCTGCTAATCCCCTACATAGGCTTGTAAAATTCTGTGGTGAACAGTGTTGATGTGAGTGGAGTGAGTCTTTGCATATATGTTTGCATGTATGTATTTATGTGGTACAACTGTGTCCTTTTTAATTACAGAACAAAAAAGATTCTTAGAAATAGTCCTATCCTACTTTGTTGTTTGCAGAAAGTCTGATACTTTTGGTTTGAAGATCTGCTATGCTGACAATGAAATTACAGGCTGGAAATGATCCAACTTCACAATTCACTTATCTCCTATTTATTTTGCTAGTGTTATTGGCAAATTGTATCAACACACCACTATTCCTTTCATTCTGAGGGAAATGGGAGACTTAAAAGATGTTCAGTATTTTTTGTGTGAAATGTAGATACCAGTGAGGGTGATAAAACCTTCGGCAACAAGGAGAAAAGAATGAAAGCTGGCGGAAATTATGTGTTCTTTCATGCTCTTTCAACTGTGTTTTTGGAGCAGTGTGATTACAAGGGAATTACGTGCCGATGAATATATACACACATGTGCTGGAACATCCAGGCAGGCCACCCTTTAACAAAGCACACAGTTTCTGGACATGGTAAAAGAGCCATGTTCTCATTTTGGATATGTTTGCAAAGTCACTAATTAATTCAACAACTCATATTCAGTAATTACCATTATCCTTTTTTTTTTTTTTTTTTTTTTTTTAAAAAATAATGAGTTTAAATTCCAAAGAAACCTGGCTTCTTTTCCTCCCTCTGTCTCCACACAGGAAAGCTGTTGAATAAGCATAATCTATTTCTTATCTTTCAGGAATGCAAGCTGGTTCACGGTGTAAGCAGCTAAGCAGAAAGATTTCATTCACCTCGTTCATTAAAATTCAAATAATTATAAAGTCAGAGATGTTAACTTTTCAGTTATTACAATACAGCTGGCAAACAGAGACTGTTGCACCAACTGGGAGACTTGAAGCCTCATCTTTGGTGGCCAGGTAATTTCATTTAACAGTTCAGCAGGAATTTAAATCAATACTTCTGAGAAATCTGCTTTATGAAATTATTATTACGAGTAATTGATTTAAATGTGCATTTCACAATCTCATGCTATATATATAGGGATTATTTCCAGTGCCTGTGGCTGTGTTTCTTGCTTACTGTAGGTACTAGATAGAGTTCAGTGTTGAGAAGGATAACCCATGACCCCTATAAATTCTTACTCTTCAGTGTTAAAGGGAATTGCACTTAACTGTACAAGGTGGGTGGGACTGCTTGAAATGCTTGTGCTCAGGGGATACAGTAGAGCTGGGCTTATAACTTTTGCTAAGATATTTTAAATTCCTTCTTCTAACTTTTTGCTATCTGAAGTCCTCCCTTGAAACATTTATGTTCACTACTTGTATTTGTCTTCTGAACTCAAAACTGAGAATACTTCCAAGAATAACTACCAAAAAAATCGAATCAAATGCTATTTTCAAGGCTTTGGCTTTGCCGCACTAGAGGATGAAATATTTCCCCTGAGGTATTTACTCTATGTTAGACTGGTGCTACTGGTCAGATTTGTTGTGAGTGGACATGGACTTAGCCATTGTAAAATGAAAGTCTTTCCTTTGGGAAATTACCATTAACTTCAATTACCACTTAATTGCACTGTACTTTTCCCTCAGTTATGTGCCAGAAAACAGACTCAGCTCCTGTGAAACTTATGAGTGATGAGAACAAGTGAGGTAAAGGCATGATATTCATATCCCAGTCATCCTTGCCTCATAACTTTCAAGTTACTTTGAATGAAAGAAATTAAAATTCTTCCTGTCCACTGCATGCCACCATTACACCACAGAGATGTGTCCACTGCAGCCCAGTGCATTGCTGGATGCAACAATTTGGATGGTGGGGATGTTTGGACAAAGGAGCCTGGGCTACCTGGTAATCTCACACTTATGTAAGTAATACTTCTGAGGCAAAGGGATGTTCTCTGAATTCAGCCACGGCCACGTGAAAAGCTGCCCTGTTGTTTGGCAGCTGAGGACAACTATTTTCAGTGCAAAAGGTAACTCCTTGCAATTTGTGGAGGGACAGTGAGAGAAGACTTTGTGGATAATGAAACAGGAAATTCCTAGTGCTATCTTTGTGCCTCTGCTCAATGAATAGCTCTCTCCAGCCTTTTATATTTAGTGATTAGAAAGAGTTAAATGAGCATGATTGCCATGGAAATTTCTTAGGCATTAATGTTTTCTACTTCTTCTGAATTGAATGCCCTTGTGATAGAAGAGAAAGAACAAACATCAAAAGTACCTTTTAACTTCACAATTCTTTCTAAATTTCTTTAAACTTATAGGCTATACTGCTGGCTTTCAAACTTCAAAGAGCGCAGGAAGATCAGGGTCACACAGAAAATTATTTCTTACAGTTTAATAAAATATGCATGTGAATTGTATGACCTGCCGGAGAAATTATTTATGTGTTAATGTAATGTTGTAACATTAATTACACACTTTAATTTATTCCTTAGTAGCTTCTTTACCAGTAAGGACAGTACCGGTACTAAATTGTGCTTGAAACATATGTTGTGTCACCAAAGCTTAAATTTTTTCCAGACAGAATTTTTGCTTCCACAAGAAAACAATCTTCTCTTTTAGCATCTGGGAAAAAGGAAACAACTGAGATATTCTGCATCTTTTCCAGCCTTGCTCTTTCACCGTGTCTTTGTATGCTGGGAATTTACTGATAATTCAGCGTGTGGGTTGGTGTTTTTTTTTTTTTGTGAATGAGTCACACAGCTTGTATTTATGGACACTATTATGAAGTATTTAATTCCATAGGATTCATTCTCTGGGTCTGATTCCTTAGGGGATTTCCTAGCTCTCTTGCTACGATATAGCAAATGATATATTAAAATCATGTACGTGCTAGCACAAAAGTATATATTGAGTTTACCTTCTAATTTACTGTTTATATAAAAATCTTACTGCACACACAAATGTCCTGTATCATTTATTTTATCAATGCTCTGTGACAACTCCATAGTTCAATTCTAAATTATCTAGAGGCTGTGAAAATAAAATAGGTTCTTCTCTCAACTACAGCACAAACATTCTTTATGATCTTTCCATATCACCTACTTCTGATTCAGTCGTATCAAGTGTAAATCTGAGGTCTTACTTCATTAGTGTGACCTGAAATTAGTCAAAGAAAGAAGTTATAGATGTGAAAAATACTATTATAAAAAGTATTTGCTTTTATCAGTTTTTACTGTTTTGTCTTTTAAGATTTCTTTGGTTACATTTTGATCTTGGCTGAATGTAATCTAGGAGAAAAAAGAAATAGGAAAATAGGAGAGCCCATCTTACTTTCCTGTATCATACACTGTTATATTCACCTGCCATAATTTTATTAACTAAATAGTCTTTGTCTCTTTAACCTGCTGAAGTGTCTACCTGCCTGCTATTTGAAAATCACTTGACTTATTTTGTTTTATTTTATTTTGTTTTACTTTATTGTTTCTAAACAGTGAAAAATACCATTGCAGTAAGTCCAGCTTGTACAAAGTGCATTGGGGTTGTTACAAAAGCTGTGGAGGAATCACAAGTAAAGATGAGCAAGACACTTCACAGAAACTACCAATTAACTTGAGCCCTTCCCTGAATCATAAATGATTCAAATATGAAGCTTTTTTGAGGTTAGGAATGGTGTTTAATTTTACATTTTTGCACATGTTGGCACTTTGTGGAATCTGTGGCAGCAAACGTGGAATTACCAAAAATACCACAGGTATGTTTTGGGCACTGTTGCTCTAAAGGATGTTAGAAAATACTGGAAACCATACAAAGACATTTTTTTTTTAATTTTTTTTTTTTTTTCCTGGACATTTCCTACCATTAGCATTCTGGGATGCTTTAGATAAATGTCCAGAAGCCTTGGGTGGATGTCTGTGTTTTGCATTCTCCGCAAAACGTACTGGACTGCCAAATATTTTTGCAGTTCACTTGTAGAAGCTAAAATGTTTCCATTCATTATCTCGTGATATCTTTGTTCCTTCACTTATTCATAAACTGTTCATAGATATAGTCATAGATTCTTTATATTACAGTCTATCAAATAAGCAGGAAAAAGCTACAAGTTTTCTGTCTGAGACTTTTTTTTTGATCATTTGTGTTTAGGATTAGCACAGTGAAGCCCTGGGCTTCAAATCTAAGAAAGAAACCAGAGGGATAGGAAATGAATGCTGGGGTAGAGAGAAGGAAATAAGATCATGTAATCATAAAATCACCAAGGTTGGAAAAGACCTCCAAGATCATCCAGTCCAAACACCCCCCTATCACCAATATTTCCTGCTAAACCATGTCCCTCACTACAACATCTGAATGTTTCTTGAACACCTCCAGGGATGATAGTTACTCAACCACCTCCGTGGTCAGCCTGTTCTACCGCCTGATCACCTGCCTGATGATGATTATTTTTTTTTAAATGATTAGTTCTTCTGATTAAATTATGGCTCATCTAACTATCCCAAAAGTCTGCAACACACAGATGACTGAGATCCCCTCCTCCAAGTTTGCTGGTTCCACCACAGCCCCCTTCCCACTGTGCTGATACCACACAAGAACTGTGTGTTGATCCATTCGTCAGCACACACTTACATCACGTTTGTTGTATAGATTTCCCAAAAAGGAAATAATTATTCTCTTCTCATGGGTCAGTGCACTCCCACTGCCCTTCTGTGCTGATCTGTCTTTGCTGGAGTTAGTTAAGTTGGAAGAGGACTACTGAGCATGGCCTGGTACTGGGGTGGGCAAAGTAGAAGACATGAGGAACAGTACCACAGGACAGGTATGCTGCATCCATAGGGCCCATGAGCATCACCCACACCCAGGCTTAAACTTCATCTATTTTCAAGTTCCGCCACAAATCATGTTCCCAGTTCATGTCCCAGAAACACCTTTAGTAAGCACTCCACTTTGTATAGCATGGGGACTGGCACACCAGGGCAGCCTCAGGCCTACTAGTTAATTTTGCCATAACTGTTCAAGTGTACTATGGTTGTTCCTGTGTGGTCTAACCCATGTCACGATAAACCCATTCTCATTGTTGAGTGCCTGTTAACAACAGTTCTGTGCCAAGATAGCCTGAACAGTGCTGTACTTCCTGGGTATGTACACTGCTTTTTCTCTGGAAATCAAAACTGCTTTTCTGCTCCACTAGCCTTCCTGATCAAATCAGCCCACTTATTGAGAGGATCTTCTGCTTATGTTTACGTACAACACATTTTCATCCTATTCCTCATTATCTGTAAGCAATTATTTTTACATTGCATTCTCAAAGGTTGGTGACAGCATACCGATACCAGGGATGCTATTCTGCTTCCAGCAAATGCTGTAAGAAGTGTATGGTATTAGTAAGGACTCTGTTTCCTTGGTTACATTTAGCAAATTTGCATGCCAGCATGGTGCTATTCATCATCAGAGACACTGTAGGCCTTTCCATGTAGAGAAGGTTTTGGAAGTGAATAACCTTTGCGTTCTGAGCTTCAGCTTTGAATAAATGGATAAGGAAGAAATACTTGTAAACATATATATAGTAGGAGGTAGGTAGGTTGAGAATCTGAGCCCTGGGAACCTTTGGAAATGAAATCAGATCTTCAATAAGACTGGGTGATAGAGCTGTGGCTGTGGTTATAGGAACAGCTTGCAAATTTAGCTCTTGTGCCAGCTTATGAATACTCACAAGATAATTAGATGATCCTGCTCAGGGTTTGTGTCCTGGCTACATTCTATGATTATTCACAGTGATGGTGAATGATAGGGCCCCACTGTTGAATGTTTATTCAGTATTCCCTGGAACACAAACCTTTTTCCCAAGGTGAGCCCAAGCAATGGACCAAGAGCAAGGCAACCAGCTGCAGAGTCATGGAGAGACCGGTACAGCTTATACTGGAAAATAAATCTTCCCCTAACTGGCACAGCCTCTCAGACAGAGAGGTAAAGTCACCTCCCACCTTCTTAAAGAAATGTATCTGGTCTGGAAGGGATCTGCCTTGTCCTAGCAGGCACAGCTCCTCCGTGTTGTCCACATATGGTGCCCTGATAGCGTCTAATTTCTTCAGTAATCACTGGAGAGGGGAATCTCACCCCAATTAGTTGTCTGTGCCACTTTATGTAAATTCATCAGTGGGTATGATCCTAGGTGATGAGTCCAGTGAATAAGCCAAAACCAAGGTAACACATTCATTTAATTTCTATTCTATTATTTAAAAATTATTTAAATTATTTGGTGATCAACAATAAGTCTGCCACTCATTAAACAGAAACTGCTAGTTTTTGGACTGGCCAAGGACACACAGGGTATTTAAGTGTCTCAGAAATGGATGAGGAGTCATGGCTTCTGGGATGCTCTACCTGTAGTTGGATGTGCACATGTTTTAATTCTACCTTGTGTTCAGTTTCTTCTTCCCATAAATGTCTCTGCTTTGTAAAGTGTTTTGAAATCTGTAGAGAAAAGTACTGACTCGTAAGCTGTATATATGTAGCTGCAATTCCAAACCAGGGAAAATGTAAGTGCAGTTTTCAGCAACACATTATAAATGGATTGAGCAGTAAGCCATTGATCCAAACATGTAGGCAATTGAAGGCAATGTAAGCTGTAAGTTTATTTTGATGTACCAGCTCTTTTCTGTGTTGCTTCTGGACACAAAATGCCTGAGCTTCCACCAATGTGGTAATGCAAACAGGACAAAATGTGTAAAACCCAGCCTCATGATGGGGCTGATGCACTCCTGGACTTCTGCTGTTGCTTCTCCTCAGATGCTGACTGCAAACTGTGCTGGGCTAAATGCTCCTGAAAGCTGTTTTAAAGGGAGAGCTATGCTTTGAAATTTACTGCTGAGATGAAGATGGGATGAGCTGAGGGACTGTTTAGTCCCAGCTGGAAAAATTTCTTTCCTGATCCCCCAAAGAAACATCCTTGAGACAGAGCTATTTCTGAAGGAAAACAAGAGGTAAATCCAAGACACTCCAGTGCAAATACTTAAATTACCAAAGGAAAGGTAAAAGCCAGTCACCTCCCCTCTACTTCAAAATGGCTAATGGGAAGGATGAAATTTTACCTATCTCCTTTGTGAAGAGCTTTCCTGTGCCTTGGTCTCCTCCTGCCTCAGCCTGATTAAATCTCCACTTAATGAAATGGAGAGAGTTGTTCTGAGATATGCTTTTTCAGAAAAGTCGTTAAGGTTGTAAGTCTGGGAAGAGTGGATATGTTTTCTTTCTTACATAAGAGATTCTTACCAGTGTAAAAATTTGTTACCTTTCATAAAGGTTTGATATTTTGTCTTGCATTGCAAATAAAGATGTGGGGACAGTGTGCAAAGTGCCAGAGTTGTCTGGCCACTTTCATTTCTTGTGAGGTGCCTTTCAAACCATTACTATAGATTTCAAAAACTAATCTGATGGGTCCAATTTAAACTGAAAAGAAACTAATTTTGAGGTATAGAAACATTTTCAGCCCTGACTTTTGGCTGATCAGTGGCATTACATTGGCAGGTGGTTTGACTGAGCACTGTTTCAAGCAGCACTTGCTGTGGGCATCAGGGCATCCTGCTGTGAAAACAGATCTGCATGGCACATTAATGATAACTGGTGTTCAGGGAACTCTCTTTATCTTGAAGAATCCTGGAGCGATTTATAGCTGGTGAGAACCACAGCCAGGTGTACTGGAACCAAGATACTGATATCACTTCTGCTGCTGGGGGCTCATCCATCAGACCCAGGTTGTTCCTTTTGGCTCTGCCTCATTATGTGCTAGATGTCTTGCTTTCCAAGCAGTACTTCCCTATTACATTTCTTTTATTTCCTTAGTGGCTCATAGATTAGTCATACCAGGAGCCAAGATCCTAAATCCCAGCTCTGTATTAACTTAGAGAGGGCCGAGCCTGCCTCACAGCTAAGCCTTAAATGCTTTCAATAGTCATCAGCCTGATATCATAAGGGAAGCCTTCAGGCTCTGGTGAGATGGACTTCAAAATTATATATATATATTTTAAAGTGCTATTTTTATTTGCTGCTTGTATTTATTTCCAGTTTCAAGATCTTCATTGTGAATTATGAGATTCTTTCATTTTCAATGAATGTGGAAATTATCATATAATCTCCAAATGCTAGAAAAGAAGGTCTTGTCAGCTACAGGGAGGTTCTTGATAAAGTCATGAGGGTGGGCACACAGGCCTATGAAATTATTTCAACAATAATGTTGTTTAAAAGCTTCTGCCAGACCCCCAGTAGGGACTCTAGTTCCTGAAGGATTTACAGGCATATGTGTTGTTCTTTAGAGTGTCTCTGTTCTTTCTACATTTGATAAACAAAAATCATCATTTTTGCATAGATGTACACTACACTCCAAGGAAACAAAATACACGAGGCTGTGTTTTTTGGACCTTAGTGTGAAGACATCTGCTGAGCTGTGTGCTGGGTTCTTGAGGCCACACTTGTACTCATATGTTATACACCATGTCAGTGCTCTGCAGTCTCTTGCTTCCATATGCAACCTTCCTAATGTTGCGTGTTAATGATGGAGCTGGTCCCCTCAGAGTTGCATGGGAAAGAAGGAGAAGAAATGCAGTTGTAAGGATGGGAAAAGGGAAGAAAGAAGAATTCAGATGTGTATGTTAATTCCTCTAAGATGTGTATATGAAGAGTAACGTAGTAACTCATGTACATCAGAAAAACTGAACTATATTTGGTATGAGCTATATTTGGTAATAATTTTTTCCTGATGACCAGAAAGAGGTGTTAACACTGAAAAGAGAAAAATAATTTGATTAAAATTGCATGTTTGAATGAAGTGTGGAAATAGAATCAAAATATTAGGGAGACTGAATGAAAGAACAAGGATAAGGTGAAAGTGACGGAGAATCGGAACAGGCTGCCCAGGGGGGTTGTGGAGTCTCCTTCCCTGGAGATATTAAAGACCCTACGTTTCCTGAATTTTGCTGAGTTCCTCAGCTGAGACAGAATTGTTTTCTTCAGCGTGTTTGGTATGATGCTGTTTTGGTTCTAGAAGAGAAACAATGTTGGTAACACAGTGGTGATTATAGTTGCTATGTAGCAGTGTTGTACAGATCCAAGGCCATTCTCAGTGAAGGGCCCAAGTAGCAGGGAGAGAACAGAACTAGGATAGCTGACTTAAACTGGCCAGAGAGTTATTTCATACCACATGACACCATGTGCAAGGAGAGTTTTGGAAAGAGTAAAAGTTCTTATTCTTTTTTGCTGCTCAGGGAAAGAGCTGGGCATTGGTTAGGGAGTGGTGAACAATTGCTTGTGCATCACTTGTCACGTACACTCATATATATATATATATATATGACTATATATATAGTCATAATTATTATCCTTTTACCTTTATCCTCTTTATCCTTTATTATCCTTTTATCTTAGTAAATAGTTATATCTCAACTCATGAGTTCCATTTTATTTATTTATTTATTTATTTTTTCAATTTATTCTCTCTCATCCCACTGGGAAGGGGAGAGTGAATGAATGACTGTGTGTTGCTGACCCACCTATCTGGTTAAACCAGGAAACAGCATGTACTAGGAAAGTAATATTCTTTGCTGTCTTTATTCTATTTTACCCTAAGCATCAACTTTTAGCCACAGTCAGATGATAATGAGTTAATGGACATTTGATGTGACCTTCTTTGACCATTCCTGACACATTAAAATATCCATAAAAAGATACATATGGAATATTTTAGAGAAAAGAATGTTTACCAGAATAAGAAATCATAATATGTACAACTTGTTCAGTACACACATGGGACACAGGCAGGTGACTGAGGAGCCTGTGCCAGCAGTGGTAAAGCTCCTAGCAATGTAGAAAGTGTGAGTGTATAAATGCGTATTTGTTTTTTTGAGGAGTGGTAAGCATTAATCAAAGTAAAATCTACTTCAGAGACTTTTAGAATGCAGTTCTTCATAAAGACCTGAACTCAAATTCATGAAGTTAATAAAAGTTTACTACTTCAAGACATCAAGAAGCCAGGTCCTATGGTAAATCTCTAATGGCTTCGTTTTAGGTTCAACTTGCCAGATTATGGCCCAGCACAATGAAGGGCATGGGGGTCTGGTGGGGTCCTTACAGACAAATAAGTGCTCTGGGACAAGACTAGGGCTCTCTGCCATTACAAGCTATCTTGATTTAAACTTGGGATTAAGCAGAAAAGGATGGAGAAAAGTGCCTTATGTGTGCAGGGAAGAAAAATGTTAGACCTTCTTAATTGCATACAGTTCAGCTGCAGTGATATATATCCATTACAAGTTTCTTTTTCTGGGTGAGAGTCTGAGCACTTAAACCAGGAACACACATTTTTCATGTTAAATTCTCAAAATTCAACACCTCTCTTTTTCTCCCAGAAAAACAGGTCTTTGTGTTTGCCATTAAAAAAAATAAGCTGCTTGGGTTCCAATGCATTTTAGACATTACTTTTTCCTTGGTGTCCATTAACTAAGCTGTAACAGCGTGCTCCTTGCTATCTCTGTATTTTGCCAGATTTCAGATGTGCGGTATCTCAGCTTCTGATGGCAAAAAGCAAATCCTCTCCCTAATCAGACCTCTCAGATAGACTTTGTTTGCTTGGTTTGTGATGGGCTGCTCACCTTAAGACCTATCTTACGTTTTTTGGGCTGCATCTCACAAACTGCTGGTCTTCCTACTTTCAATAAAGCTTTCAATAAAACCCAGGAGAAACAGGAGGTGGTCAAGCAGCATGTCCTAAATTAGCATAGCATCAAATCTGAGGCAATATAGAAGGAATATGAAGTTAACGTAATAAGAACAATTTGTAAACAATATGCGAATGAATGTAATTAAACCAATAAAATTATTTAGGATTTTCTTTTTTTTCATTGAGATGGAGTGATGTTTTCTTCATATATAACCAGTGGGGTTCTGGGGACAGATGAGGAATAACCTGAATATTTCCAAATTTAATAGCAGAGAAAGTCTTGCAATAAAAGCTAGTAACAAAGAAATATCTGTCTAACAATACTGCAGAACAACCAAATGGTTGGTTCTAAAAACAGAAAGGAAAATACTGTGGTTTTGCTTCAAGATAAATATTTCTGCTTTATGCATGCTATAAAAATGTATCCCCTTCTGGACAAATTAACCAGTCCTAAAAAACTGACTTTTTTTGCACTCCCTAAATCTTTCTGTTTTTAATGACCTCTGTGCTGCAATTTTTGCCTCCAAGCAGTAATTAACCAATCTGCAAGTCACCACAAATAAGTCAGAAATGAATTACACTTTAAAACAAAAACAAAAAAAAAAACAAAAAAAATCTGCATCATTAATATAGTTTAAAACAAAGTTATCAAACTTATGCTGCTACTCTCTTGTGTGTTTCAAGGACAAATGTTATGAAATTTTCAATAGCTGTTGGTGTCCTGCATAACAATTGTGGCTGAAAATACTGCAAATCCTGAACCACCAAAGGAAGTCTGAAATGAGCAGAACTGTCCTTGAGCACACCTTAAAAAATAGTTCATGTTTATTATCCAGGCACAGAGACACTTTATGTGACTTTTTCCCAGTGTCTTGCATAAAATGATAGGAAAATATGCAAATAAGATGAAGTATCTTCCAGTGCATTTGATCAACATCTTAGGGGGGAGGAAATATGAAGAATGCCATCATACAATTTTCCCTGAGGTTTGCAGTTAACCAGCAGAAGGTCTACAAACAGGTCTTGATTCTTTCACTTAGGTGGTACCAGTTGGGAGTAAATCTACTCAAGTCAACAAAACCTCCCTCAGGCACACAGCACTCAGAGAATTCTGTCCTATCAGTTTACAGCTACAAATCTTTCAGTAAGTTTGTAGTAAATCTCTTTGCTTCTGAGATGTGGTTTGTTTTGTTTAAGGAATACACAGCAATATCTTTACTACATTTACTTTGCATCAGCTCATACAGTGTTAGCTTTTGTCAGGACCATTTCCCTGACACCATTTTTGCCAAATGGAGTGGATTTTACATGACCAAAATTGCTGTATTAGAATAAAGAGCACAACTTTATCTTTTTTCTTCTGACCAGTTTACACTGAAACAGGACATATCTCATTGTTTAAATCTCTGCTCAGTTTGCTGGGGAAAGATTCATTTCATATTAATGAGGATGTGTAGCTGTTCCATTTTTACACCATTGAAAAATAATTTTTTTTCAATTGCAATTTTGAGGGGGTGCAATTAATAGCATTTTATATATTAGTAATACATATTTTGGGAGTCTGCTAATAAACACCATCTGTGAATGCTCCCAAATTCATTAAACCAGTAGGAAATAACTTCATAGGAGTAAACTTTTTAATTTGTTGAAAGTTAAGAATGATATCCGTTCTGGTAAGAGAACACAAAATCTGAGATAAACCAACTGTCATTTTGAATTCAGAGATCATAGAAATGAATAAAAAATCTCTTTTATGGTTATTGTTACTTAATGTTACAGTCAGCGTTTTAGATTACATGATTTTTGTGTAGGCCATATATACCCTTGGGTGAAATCTTGCAGAAATTCCCCACTTGCTATCTACCTTCATATTTGGAGTAACTATATACAGCATATCAAAGTTAGCTAGATTTATATCAAAATGGCTAAAATTAGACTTCTGACTACTTAGTCAACCTATTTTGAAGTGAAGCAGTGAGAATCACTGAACTATTATATTCAAATTGAACAATCCAATGTCAGCACTGCATTCTGCATGTGTGCATACATATCACTCTGTATGTTACCTAGGTGCTCCCAGCGTAGGCTACTTCCACATCAAACAGTTAATTTCTATGCGTATCAGAAATCTGCTGAAGAAAAAAAAGATTATGAGTTATTACAAAAGGTTTTCTTGCCAGACGGTCAAATTATACTCAGGGTCAGTGGGAAGAGGCAGGGTGAAACCTTAGGCATTTTCCAAGATTATTGCATCAAAATACCAGTCCTACACTACTCATTTTTTTAGTCTGGTTCACATTTTCAGTTGTTCTTCGATGACCAAAAAAAAAAAAAAAGGTCTCAGGTATTATGCTTGAGGCTGCAAAGGAACGAGGAGATTATATTGGCTATTCTGTATTGCAGAAATTGCAATGCTTGAAATGGAACAGGTGGGAGATAAAGAAGAGGACTGCAATGTGAAGGTGGAATGCTTTTTTTTCCTTTTCCCTGCTCTCCTCATCACTCCTCTCTTCCCTCTTTTTTTTTTCCTTTTTGTTTTTGTTTTTCTTTTCTTTTTCTTTTTTTTTTTTTTTTTGTGTGCTTCTTCCAGGATTCTCTTTCCCACCCATTTCCCTCCCTTTTCTGGACTTCTGTCTCTCTACACCAAGTCTGAGAGAGAACTTTGTGGAGTGGCACAGCCTGGAGATCTGCCCTGTCCATCATCCTCCTCTCTAGCAAGGCTGGCAGTGGGGTGAGATCCAGTACCAGGAGCGTTATGTGATGCAAACAAACAGCATACATTCATTGCCAGAGCTGAGCTAGCAGTTCCTTTCAGAAACAGTCAGAACCCACACACAGACTGGGAGACAGGGGTTTCAAGCTGCCCATGAACACTGTTTTGTGTGATGCAGAGGCTGGAAGAGGAGCAGGAGCCCATGTGGTGCATCCATTCACCTGCCAGGACACTGAAGCAAGTCTGCATTTCACCTAGAGCGATTCTGCTTGGTTTCACTCTTCTTATGGTGGATTTTTGGGATCATACACACATTTTTATTGAGTGAATAAGTATGATGACACCAGCAGTTATCTACATAAAGTATCTCTGAAAATAAAACAGTTAATTTCCGACAGAGCATTACTTCTACGCACAGCAAAGGGTTCACAAAACTCATGATGCTCACCAGTCTGGCTTTTTCCCACATACTTGAATGATTCTCTCTTCCCACTTGCTCCCTTTTCTGGTTATAGGAAGTAGCCTTCTCTCCTTTCTGGGTGCCTGTGGGCACATTGAAAATCCATGTTCCTAGTTCCTTTCTATATCCAAGTATTTGAGTTTTCCCTTTGTTCTTGGACTCTGCCTAGGAAAGGTAAATCTTACTTGCTGGATTTCCGTCAGGCAGATGTGGTCCCAGTTACTGGCTGCTCATGTTGTTGCCTCCAAAGTTTCCTATATAACCTTATCTTTCCCTTTGTCTCATTTCCTTCTTGTTTTCCACTAGGAGTTGCCTTTGATTTAGGAGGTGAACTCTGGGGCAAATTAAAAAATGTGTATATATGGATGCCTTATTCCCCAGTGAAGCCTTGGGAGGGCTGTACATGAGCCTCCCTGAACTATTCAGAGGGGCTGAGACTAATTCGAACTCCTCCCTGGCAAGCTTGGCTGCTCTCCTGCCTGCAGCTGTCTTCCAACTCTGAAAGTCAAGGACAACCTGGAGAAAAACAAACAAAGGGAATGTTTTGTTGGCTTGTAGTTTAAAATAATTGCTTTGCTTAGACCTTGTAACAACCTCCATCATTAACTTTTGGGAGTGGGTTGTTTCCTTAAATGCAAACACGTGCTCATATGCTCTCTGGGAAATTTGTGACTTAACCCAGTGAGATGGCATGACCTTCTGCCAGGATGAATAATTTTTGAGCAGAAATTCCAGTGGCACTTAGTAAGCTGTGCTGAGAGGTCACGTACATAGCATTACTCATGATGATAACAGCATCCTAAACCTTATCATTACGTTTTCACATTCATAAATATTTCAGCAAAAATCTGTGACATTTTGCACTTGATTTTTTCAAATACATAGAATCAAAGACTTCTAGCAACACACCAGTGGAGAAAAGGGCAGTGAAGCTGTCATTTTCCCTTTGTTATACGTGTTCCTTGATTTTGTCTTCGTGTATACCAAGAAATTTGCTTTTTTGGCTTGTGTGCTAATGGCACTTTGAGATGGGTCTGAACTGGGCTCCCTCAGACCCAAGGACTAGCATATAACCTTTAGAAATTGTTTAAAAGTGATATTCACAGCCACTTATCTTTCCTATCCCACAGAATAATTATTACCTGCTTACCTTAGAACAGGACCAATGAGACAGACACCAAAAAAAATTGTAGAAATGAGCTTTTCAATTTCTGCTGGTGAGAACAGAAAGCAAGAGCATGCAAGTATACAGGTGAGATAACGCTAGCCTACCTGAGGTCATCTAGTCACCTTTCTGTATCAGCTTTACTTTTGATGTGCCAACCAAGAAGTTTAAGCTTTTCTACTTTCTTCACCCAAGAAAGTTTCTTACTTAAAAAAAACAAAAACATACTAAACTAATGAACAGGAAAGATTTCTTCTCAGTTGTTGTCATCTTCCTTTTTGTGTCCTTTGCAGAAAATACTCATGAGTGTTAATGGGCTGTAAGTTTAATATTTGCATAGCTGCAGGTTGAACTCTACTCCGTGAAACAATACATAAAACACAGCGTAGCTCCACAGTTTGACAGGTATGGAAAAAACAAATGGAAGAGATTTTGGTTGAGCCAGGATAAGAATACAGCAAGGAGATGCAATAGAATATGATCACTGCCTTGCTGTTCTCCTTGTTACTTACCCGTAACTTTTACTGCATTTCTTAAAGTATTGTAGTGGTGGCTATTTGGAATCAAGAACAATATCTTGGTTTCTCAGTGTTTTCCTGGATGCTTTGCTCATTTGTATCATATGTCAGGGGGCCGCTGTGTAGATCAAGAATAACTTTACTCTGTATCCTAAAGTTAGTGGATGGGAATACCTATTTGAGTAGTTTAACTGCAGAAAAAAAAGAAACGGAAACAGCAACAAAAACCACAAACAAAACCAAAATTCTGGAATATAATGTGTCTGATGCAACCAATTATAACCAGTCAAGAGTGTTCAAGTTTCTTGGCTCATGCAATGGATTGCTTGTGATCAATTTGCAGACTGGTTTCACGAGTTGCTTGGTGAACAGTTTTGAGCAGTGAAGACCCACAATGAGATTTCAGGGAAGAGTCAGCAACCTCCCTTCCCCCAGCCTCAAATAACACCGAATGTGTAATTTTCTAGGAAATATTTGCCTTATTATCTTTACATTTTCGACTTAAAAAATAAATAAATCCACATTCGTTGTTTGGTAAGAGTTGAGATAGTGTCCACTTCTTGGGCCACAGATGAAACACTTATTTTGTTATGTTAGGCTTTTTTGATCTTGCTAGATTTCAATATTTCATTGTTATAATGGAGAAATGAAAGCCATTCAGACACACTAAAGAAGCAGTGCAGGGACTAGAATCACAATTGCAGGTCCTGCAGACTCTGGGTCTCAGAACAGGTTTTGAATGATGCTTTAAGATTCAGTAAGAAGCACACTATTTTATAAAGTTTTCCATATCTACACCTATTATAGCTGCTTTAATCTCTGATTAAGAAACAGAGTCTACAGAGCATTCTACTCTGCCGATTGCAAAGTAGGCATACCATACGATGACAGAAAAGCATCAGCAGCATTTAGGTCAACTTCACACTATGACTTATTAAGCCTTTTAGAAAATAAAGCTCAAAGACCTTATTAATATCAACAAGGTGTGTTATAGCCACTCTTAATGGCAGGGATTAACCTTGTCATGGTTTGCTGCTTTCGTTACAGTGCTAACAGTGAGCTAGGCTTATCATTCTGTTCACTATACTGTATCTTTACTGAGTGCAACGAATAGCTGATTTGGTCTTATTCACAGCAGTGAAATGATATTTCAGGATTTCAACTTTCAGGATATTATGAATTTCTGCTGCAAAGCAGGGATCTAAACCTTGAGATACTGTGGCTAATCAATTCTACTAATTTCTTGTTGAAGCAGTGAAATAAATTTCCTGACCTCGTATGTATTTTTCTGTGAATCAGCCAGGAGACTTGTGGGGATGTAAGAGAACTTCTGGTTAAAAAAACAAAACAAAGCCAAAACTGGAATACTGTGCTAACTGTGAATTTAGGGAGTGAGGTTGAATCTTAGTTGAGGAAGGCAACAGAGATTTATTTCAGTATCCCTGAAATCCGTCTAAGTGGGATTTGGTATCCCTATTAGTGGCCTATGCTGTATTAAAGCCAGGAGGGCTTGAACAAGATTGAAGCAGACAGAGTGTTTTGGAAAAGGACTACCACACCAGAGGAAACAAAACCCCAGTGCTTATCTACAGCTTTCAACTGCAAAAGGAACGCTTCTGTTTATTCCAGGCATTAATCAGCTGCCAGTATGGAGTTGGCCATAAAAAGCTCAGCATAACATTTTGAAGCACAGAAAGTAAACTTAAACTGTAACTACCCAGAAAAGTGAGCATATTCCCTTATATCTAAGAGATTAATACAATTCCGTATACCACATCATTTTAGGCTTTTCACCTGCGAGCTTTCCCGCATGCTTGGGGAACCTTTTAAGTCTTGATTTCTGCTTCCATTAGGCTAAATGGCAAATTTCCATGGGATATGTGAAAATACTGAAAACCTCAGAGACTCAAATGATACTTTTCTTTTTAAAGTAGACCGAATAACTAGAGAGAAAAACCTTCCAGAGTAGAGAGTCTTAATGACTCTAATGCACATTATGTTGGAAACTAGGACAATTAATGATTTAACATAATGACAGAACACATAGAGAGGTTTCAAGGATGGCTAAATAGATTTACTTCAAAGTCAGGCAGAATCCACATCTGGGAAGAAGTAATGCCTTTGTCTCCAGCCTCCCTGAAGTCAGTATTTAAACAATTTTCTTTCCTACATAACAGCTGGGGAAAAAACTCAGGAGATTTACTGTGTTTGAACCAAATCTCAAGGTGGTCTATTTCAATGCAGCTAGTACAAGCTGCTGTAAATACAGGGAGGAGATCAATGTGTCTTTTTCCTAAAGGAGGCAGGACAGGTAAAAAGGTATTTCTGCCACAGGAGCTGGTGTCTACTAGGAAGCCCTGAGGTGTGTGAGACCTCCAAACATACACAGAGCTGCTACTCTCATCTCATGGGCTTACCAACTCCCCATTAGTCTATTAGGCCTAGAGGATGGCATTACTATGTCTGTGTTTTGAGTAACTTGACATTATGATTCTATTTATTTTTTTTGCCTGCTCTCCATTACAACTCGCAGAACTTCAGTGGAATAAAGGGGTGAGAACTGTATCTGATTTCCCCTCTGATATCCAGAGAATATAGGATGTCTCTGGCAGCTCTTTTGCTTTCAGATACAGCTGTACCTTTCTACACAAACCGTTTTCATCTATGCTGGGACTAGTGCCAGCAAGAATTGGCCTAAACACAAGAAAACTGCAAATGAACTGCCCCCTCAGCTCACTGGTGCACAAGCTAGAAGTATCTGTGGATCTGGTACTATATTCTCATTTTTGGACATCCTTTGATGAGATTCATCCCACTTAGACACCAGAGACAGGAAGAAAACTTAACATACCTTTGAAATACAACACACTGTACATAAAGAGGGATCTGGAGAAATGACTTATATCCCTTGCAGAAACAAAAATATGCAAAATTAAGGTTAATGTAGACAGAGGACAAACCAACACAATTTCCCTTGTGTTTACATTTTGGCTTGGCTATAGTTTGGGGCCATGGTATTGAGACAGAACTCAGAGGGCATCAGGTGGCAGCATGGCTGACAGATCTGGTGCCAAGGACTGGGTTGTCCTGGCACTGCTGGAGTCCGAGGGCAATTACCAACAATAAGGCCGCAGTCTCATCCAGCCCCACTTCTCCTCCAGGGAAAGAGCTCAGGTTACAGGATCGTTTGCGTAAGAAGGCAGTTCAAGTCCCAGATCTGAACAGTCCCAGAAGATTTAGATTTCAAGTTTGAACCCTTTTCCTCACTGATGACAAATTAGGAACTAAACTAAAAGTGAGTAATCAGAGACGTCCCCTGTGGAACTGAGCTATTTTAATGTAGTCCAGAAGACTGTGAAAAAAATAAATAAGAAGAAAGAGTGCATGAGCTGTGTGATGAGTGTGTCAAGAAAAACTTTAGGAGAACTTTCCATTGTGTTTGGATGTAACAGACCCAAATGCAGGAGATGGATGGAGCAGCAGCACTAAGAAACCTTGAGTTGTTGCAAAATGTTTCGGTGCTTGCTTTGCCTTGGCTTTCCAATGTATTGCTCCCATGGGCTACTTTTCTGCAACATTTCTCTTGAATAGATTTCTACATATTTTTCTCTGGAGAATGTAGGGAAATATTTACTGGAAGTACCAGGAGAGATGTAACCCTACAGGGCATTATGGCATGAGATGAACTTTGTGTCATTAGTAGGGAAAGCAGAAGTGCTGCTGCAGAGCTTTCTCCTCGCTCCTTCTTCCAAGCAGACAGAGTGGTGTCTGCCAACCAGACATCAAAAACTGAGCACCAAACTTCATAAGTTGGGGGCAGAGTAAGGTGAAAAGAAGTCTGCTTGCTCTCCTTTATGAATTACGCATAGGAAATATCTCACAGTGCATGTCAGCACCTGGTCTAGCCTCCATGTAGGGTCTCTTTTGTTTTTCTGAAGCTGAAAGTTTTGTACTGCAGGAAAATTAAGAGACCTGTAGTCTCAGTTCCTATTTAGCTTAGCCTGCAGATGAAGCTATGTCTGGTTGCATTTTGCTAGCATGCTGAGCTCACTCGAAGCTGTGGTGGTGACACCATGGAGGTGTTGTGTGGCCTGTCTCACTCCATGGTGGTCAGTTCTGATATGACACACATTCCCATTTCATCCATGTTCCTGTATCTTTTTAATGAAGTTTGATGTTAGTTCATAGAGCTAGGCTATTTTGAGATAATCATTACTAATTCTTTTCCTGTTTAGGGCAAAATATTTGTCTTATTTAACATTCTGAGAGTCTCTTCATTTTAGCAGAGAAGTAGTAAGTCCTGCTTGATTTCTTTTTCTACTGAATAAATAACATTTATTCTGTATGTATACAGTAAGTCTTTTGCAAAATCCAACTTTGCACTTCCAGTTGTAGAAAACTGTCCCTACCACACCACAATGAGCGCATTATTAGCACTTGTCTGTGCAACATTTTCCCAATTAGTGCTTCTTACAAAAAAAAAAAACCAAAAACTTGAGGCACAGAGAGGGCAGGTGGCTTGCAAAGTCAGCCAGAACCAGGTGTGAACCTCAGATCTGATAGTCCCAGATGACAGGTGATTTGGCTGCAGAATTGTCCTTTTACAGACATTACAGCTATGACTTGTGAAGAAGCCTGCACAGTCTACTTATTCCAATCCATATAATTTGAGCACCTAAATCCTTTAGTACCTCTGAAAATCCACTAGAAAATATTTTCTCATCCATTTTTTTTTTTTGTTGAAAACACTGTTTTCTCTGTTCCCTATCTAGGATTGTACCTGTTTGTAAGGGTGGATCTGTGGTTTAAGAATATATTCACCTCTTTCTGACTTGGAAAAAGAAGAGATGTAAGAATCAACATTGGGCTGTTTCGTAGACTGTGTTCAACTGCCTTTTGCTGCCATCACAGTGTGTATTTATATTTAAGTCCTGTATTATATCTGAGAAGGAATACATTTTTGCATAAAGCAGACAGCAAGTCCAGAGTTTAAAAAAATCAAATAAGCATAATCTATTTTGTATTTTCACTTTTTGAATGAGAGCTCTGATAAAACAAATTATTTTCTGAGTTGCAGTAGATGGACAAGAAGTTGCTGGGGAAGCATAGACAACAGCCTGTATATGCATACTTTTTTGGGCAGCCAGCCAGCCTCCAAATTCTTCCCCTCCTGTATACACAACCTGAGCTATTTTAATGGAACTTCAACAAATGTCAGAGCCTTTCCTATTCTCTTTGCATTGCTAATGCATTTGTGCATTGCAAAACCTTGCATCTTCTTGAAAATATCAGCTGGTGAGGGGAGCGGGGAAATCCATATTCCTCTGTTTGGCAGAATCTCTTTGACGTCTCCTCTCCTCTCCTGTCATGCTTCTGTCTGTGTGAGGATAAATGCACTGCAACTGGAAAAGTGAGATAAATAGCATAAGGAGAAATCATTATAAACCCCACTGCCTGAGAGGTGCATTCTCGGAAATGCACCAGTCATAAAACCTGACCAGGCCTGAAAAATAAAAATCCCTCAAATAATAATATAAGATCCCCATGGACCATTTTCTTATGCCTCTTCCAAAAGCATGGAGCATTAAAAGATTGAAAATTCTTTTTCACTTCATTCCATGCAGCCTGAAAAGTCATATGACATATCCCACATGCATTCATAATAATAAATGTCGGAACAAATGATTTCTCCTTTCTGGGATTGTGCACAAAACAAAACTTGTCCCTTCAAAATGAACTACAAATAAAAGGAATTGAGGAGAGCTATAGTAGAAGCCCAAGTATTCTTCCCACCTCTCTTCTGAAAGATAAGTTGGAAGAGTGCTGAAAACTCTTGTTTTCTTTTCTGTTCTTTGGGTTGATATATTGTCTATGGGTACATATATACGTGTATATATTTGCATGTATGGGTATGTAACTGAAGTGCATGTCATACAGTTTCTATGAGCAGCCAGCTTCCAAAGGCTTCCCTTCTTCACTGAGAATATTTCAAGCATGCAATGGATGTGAAACAATGTAAGAAACCTTTGGCCACCCAAGATGTCACGGGTATTGTTGCGCTGCATTCGTGGCCTTTCTGGAGCTGACACACAGTGTAATGAGGAACAGCTCTCCTCCCCTGGTGCTCATGTAGGCAAGTTGCACAACTTGTTTGCGAACTGTTCTTCCTCCCTCTTGGTAGCGTGACTGGCATAACAATTTTGTGACTGTAGTAACCTCCTCTGGGAAGCCTTGCTGGTGCGATGCTATACTCATTAGGCTCTGCAGGTTGATTCCATCAGACTTCACCATCTGCTTTGAAGGGCGATTTTCATTCATGAGACGGAAGTGGTTTTTTTTTTTTTTCGGTTTTTTTTTTTCCTAGAGGTTGTTCACTGGATTCTTAAGGAAACCACATCCTACAAATGGGGATCACCCCAGTAGAAAAAGCCAATTAGCACAAGTTGCATTCTGGAGCATTCCTTTGCCAGCTGTGTTTAAAATAATGCCAAAATGATAGACTAGACACATCTATCATGAACAGCCCACATTGGCACTCAGCCCCCGACTTGCACTCTGCTGTCTGAAATTCCTGTGTGCAGGAGACATGCAAGGCAGACGGCAAGGCCTGCTCCTTGCCTGCCCTGAACACCTCATGAGAAGTCAAAGGCTGGTGATCCTTCTCCCCACACCTCCCCCTTCTTGCCTCCCACGGAGATGCCCCCTGGGACACGAAGAGCTCTCAGCCAGCTCCACACTCTTTCACCTGGTGGCAATTTTCACCTGGCTGCTTAAGCAATTTTTAACCACTGTTGAAGTAAAGGCACTAAAACTGGTATAACAGATTGACTTATTTCTTCTAAGAGAGGAAATATAAAACAAGTGAGTTTTTGTATTGTAACTGGTTATCTCTCTATCTTCTGGGTAGGGTTTAATTATATTTTCCCAAGTTTGCTCCAACTTCTTCCTACAGATTAACACTATTCAGATCACATGTTTGCAGATTTGCTACTTGTGACAAGACCAGTCTGGCTTTTTTGTTATTCTTCAGCTTTATCGCTCCTCCTGTATCGAGGCTGCTGTCATTAATAGCATTTTTACTGCCACAGTTAACTTCAGCTCAGAACTGAGAGTGCATTTTTTTCAACTTGACACAAAACCTAAGAAAACAAGGTCTCAGTACTGAGGAGATTACCTGGTAGACTGACCTTTCAGAGTCCTCCTGCATTCTTTTGGAAATGGTTTCTGTTGAGAATTTATTATTTTCTCCCCACACTTAAATCTCTGAAGCTGTATTTTTTTATGTCCTCATGATCCTCTTCCAGTGCTGGATGAATTTATTGGTACAACACATCTTGTGCTACTGTCCTAATTAGCACTTGGCTGTGGTGTCATTAGCAATCAGTATAATACACTCAACAAAGCTTTTACCTACCCTGGCCAGTTTGATTTCTTGCATAAGGTAAGCTCTGCAAGACACAGTTCATCACAGTCAAATATTCAGCATATACTTTTTACATTTTTTTATGGATGGGATCATGAAACATGTCATGTGTTTTTGGTTTTCTATTTTAGATTTTGCCAGCTTCAAAGATCACAGTAAGTGGTTAAAAATTTACCTCCACTGTGCTGGAAGATCCATTTTCTCCCCCCTCTCAGTTACTCATCTTTGCTGATCATACACTATTGGACTTCCTCAAGTTTCCTTTGAGAGACCTTTTCAAAAGAGACTTTTTCAAAACTGATTCACAAGTAAAGTAAGTTTGCTTTTTAACTACTTGCCAGGTTGAAAGTACTGTTGTTTGTTTGAGGGCTGCCAGAAGCTCCACTTAAACTGTTAGTGTAGTCGGTTGTACATTGATTTGCTCATTGATTTCTGCTTTGTCATCAGATCTCTTCTGGAGAGAATGGAAAAATAATTATTCTCTTTCACTCAGTAAGAAATATAATATTGTTTTCTGGCATAGATGTTGTTAGTTAACATTTGACATGTTTCCCTTTACATAATATGATAAAGAATGTGACATAATGTCATGTTTATCCCTGATCATGTGTAAAATCCAAACAAGAAATACTTAAAAGGGTCACCCCTATAGATATCTTTTTCTCCTGCTCAGAAAGGATCAACTTACCCATCCAGCTGTGTTCATCCTGGCTTCACAAATGCTGTGGACTGGAGTTAAAAGAACGCCTGTCTAAATTAACAGTGAAATACTGTAAACAGCTCTGGGACAAGGACAGTGCCACCAAACTCTTGCTTTTCCTTTGTCCTCAGAATGTCCCATCTCAGAACCTCAGAGTGTCACAAGCTCTGTCTTTAAAGACCTTTTATTTATTTATTTATTTATTTACATGGCTTATTGAATATATTTGCTGCATGAAAATCATTTTGAAATAGTCAGAGACAATCACTGAAGCAAAAATTTATTTCCAACCATCTTAAGGAAAAAAAATCTGCCAAGACAGAGTTAGGAGCTGACGTTATAGATCTAAATCTAGTAGGTACTTAATTAGCAAGTGCTATGCAACTCAATGTTTTGCAGTGCAGACAGGTTCTTTTGGAAGTTTCCATTGCCAGTTTGGGAATATCGACCCTTGAAATTCAATGTAAAATCGCCATCAAAATAGTGCAGAGATACACACAGTAGTAGAAAATTTCTGGTGAAAAGTGAAAACTGCAGAAGAAAGCAGAAGTTATAACAGAGATAAGGATCAAGACAGGGAAAAAAAACAGAAAACATTGTCTTCTTGCTTGAGCTGAGCAAAGAATTCTGATTTGGAAGAAACTTCTTAGAGCATATTGATTTGCATAATGAATAAATGATGTGTCACTGCATAATGACTGAGTGACGATGGAGAACTGACTCAGCGTAGGTAATAGCTGACCATGATGGTACATGCACACGACGCAGAAAAGCAGGTGTCATAGTCCTGGTCTTCATCCCTACTATGCCTGTGCCCGCCTGGCAGCCCTTCCTCTGACACAGCTGATACAACCACTGTGTACGTTTGTCTGTTGCCGTAGTAAAACATTTCTGAGATTGCAAATACCATTTTAAATACATCTTTGACATGTTATTACATCTCTATTATATAGAGAAATGATAGAGTAAAGAAAATGCAGAAATGACAGGATACAGAAAATGTGGTTGAAGAAAAACATTAGAAACAGTATAGCTTCTGATCTTTGTCTGGCTCCCACAACACCAAACTAGGGTTCCAGTGGCCTCATATAACATCAAAAATCTGCATTTGAACTTGGGATCTATTCAGAAGCTACTAAGAGAAATGAACATTTCAGAGACATGATCCATCTGCTCTATTTTATGCATTAATGCTAGGATGAGATGTGCTTTCTGCTAATAACTAGATAAAGTAGGATGAGACCCACCTATGCTGTCTCTGAGCCATGTTCCCCATCATCTTTGGTTTTGTGGGGGATTTATTTCCTTGTGTATGGCAGTGAAAAAGCATAAAGCACAGGTTCCAGAAATGTACGGTTCCAACTCCCATGGGGTTGAAATCAAATAAATACACTCTGATGTGCCACAGCTTTCTCCAAATGGAGGCTCCTTGGGTATGCCTTCACCTGCAAAGCAACTTATTCACAAACCAGATGGTCTGCTCATGGATAATGGAAAGTTAAAAATACACGATCATGGCATGCCACAGCATACAGTGCAACACAGCAGGAAACAACTTGCTGACTATGACACATTTATTGTCAGAAATGGGATTTGGTATGTACACTATTTATCTAAATTCTCATTAAAACTGATGAAGATCAAGTCAAGACAGCCTGCGCAGCCTAAAGAATGAGCCAGTTCATCCTAAAGCAGAGCCTGAAGTATGAAGAACTCACTTCTTTAGTGATGTTCAAAACCATAAAAGTTGTCCCAAAGACAAAAAAGATGACCAGGCCTCAGCTCTTGAGCATGCTGTGATGTGTGAGAGCTGCTCCTCCTCACGCAGGTGTCCTATGTAAACCCAGGCAATCTAGATTTCCAGCGGGTACCTGCACTCTGGGACTAATTTCTTCTGCAGTGTCTCATTAGCTGAGTTGGTCTTGAGATGCTTTTGATTGTCCTGACCAGATTTCTACTGTGAGCAGTGAGAGTTTGGACTCCATGTGGCACGTAGACATCCACCTGCAGATGTATGAATTTATTTGCCTTAATTTGTGAGCTGAATACCACCCTTGGTAAGTGTCTGGCACTCTGTAAAGAATAGCAGTGTTCTGTCCTTCAGCATCCATCTCATCTGACTCTGGGTTGGGGAGAACAGTGGGCGCAGTGAGCAGCCCCCTGACAGTGAACCTGACTTTCACCATTTGTTTTTTGTGTTGTACAGAACAAAGCTTATGGTCTCTCCAGAGGTTACTTTGTCTGTTTTGTGCAAGCAAAGCTCATGTTCCAATTCCACACATCCACGGCCACCCCTGCAGACTGATTTCTTTCATGGCACGCATTTTGACCATGGGAATGCAAGGTACTATCAGTGAGTCATTAGCTGTAGGTGTTGTGAGGCAAATCTCAATGACTTTTTACTTGTAATTAGATATGTTCTGTGGCTTGAAGATAAACACTCAGATCTGATAGCATGCCAAGGCAATTTATCAGCTTTTATGCACCATAGGATTGCACAAAGAACATGACTGCTAAAACCAACCTCCCTTATGGGAACAATGTGAAAGAGTGCTTGGTGTAAATGAGAACGATATTGGTAGGCTGCAGATTTAAGCTCATCTAAAAAAGGATGAACTTATTCTATCTGACACATCCAGCTGTGCAAACAGCTGTACAGAGAGACCTGTAGTTAACTTCACTAATACATGAGGATTAGAACAGATCCTGTGCTACATATAAATGACACCTCTGCTTATAAGGTACTTGAGTACCACAGAAGAAAGGAAGGAAGCACAGGGAAATGTAAGTTATTACTCTAGGGGTCAAGAAATAGGTTTGAAACCTCTGTTCATATCAGAACTTAATTCTTCCACTTGCCAATGTCTTTTGCCTTTCTGAGGTAGAATTTATACGATAAGAATATTTGCATTGCTAGGAAAGGCAACAAGGGCCATGCTGGCACTACTTTTGTTATGTAGCACTGAGTTTCTATCAGTCCAGTGACACTGACCTTCTTGAGTGACAGGTTGCTCTGTCTGGATCCTCAGTAAAAGAAAAGGGAACTGAAGCTGTTATCCTTTCTTTTGAAACTGAGAGCATGCTGTGAACTGCAGTCAGAATGGAGATGAGGATGTCCAGTGCTCACTGATGCTTTAGAAAGCACTGGAATAGTATTTTTGTGAAGCAGTTATTGAAACTCATTACATTTTAAGTCCATTGGATGACTGTAGTTCAGGTCTGTGTTTGTGCTTGCCACCTGCAAGCATGCATGGCTCCAAAAAACAAAAGAAAGGATCAAAACCAATTTAAGTTGCCATATGCAAGATCACATGTTATCAATATTAAAAAAAAAAATAATTATGGAAGCTTTCTAAGGTTTCATATGATGAGCACAGAGCATGCTGCATCCACTAGACTCCCTTTCCACAGAGCCAAACCACCACTGGCATCTCATTAATTCACCCAGCTGTGACTACTCTGTATCAGCATGTGTAGCTAACCTTTGTATTCACAAAATTCACTTTGTGAAAACATCTGCTGCTGCTCAGCATCAGACTCTTTCTTGCTGCTTTTTTTCCCCTCTTTAAATACTGTTTTTATGTTATGCCCCCCCATCCCCCCCACCCCCCTCCCCCATTCAGTCTGAGATGTGGGAGATCATTTCCCTTTGGAGTGCATCCCAGTGCTGAGCTGTGGAAACAGCAGGGGATGCTGTAAATCTGGACAGGGAGAGGTCTTCATCCTCAGTTACTGAATGCTTTGTAGCCATTGCAGGCAATGCTTCTTCTAACCTCTGTGACCTTTCATGGCCTCAGACACAAACCTTTCAGTCTAAGGTGGAAACCAGCATCATGATAACACACTTCCAAATCTGCTGTTCCTCAGTCACCTTTTCAGACAGACATCAAAGAGTACTTAGGGCTTTTCAGGCATCTCCTCATGACCTATTTGGACTACTTTACCTCTACAAAAGCAGAAATAAAAAAAGAAAAACAAAAATGTATCTGAATACAGGGTCCAAATAGTAAGGATTCATTCTTAAACATTTAACATTAGAACAGCTTGAGCCCTAATTAAAAATAGTCTGTTGCACTGTTGATGTAATTTCTGCTTTAATGTTTAATAAAGGATAACAGATCTGATTAAATTGTTCAGGTTTCCCTAAAGTAGGTGAAAGCTGGTAATTTTTGCTAATTTCTTTTGCACTTTTAACATAAGGAATATATCTGAAATGAGAAGGGAAAATTGTGTTTGTCAAATGTCCTTTTCAGTGCACTTTTTTTTTCCTTTTGGAGAAAAAAAAAGAAAGTGATTGTTCTTTCTCAATGATGTTTTCTTCTTCTTCTTCTTCTTTTTTTTTTTTTTTTAAGTCAAAACAAAAATAGTCATTTAATTCAATTTCCTTTTTGTGCAACTCCCCTGAATCTTGGAACAAAGATTTAATATCCCTGAAGTAGCTTCTCCATGCTTAAAGGTTCACATTATCTTAGTTGAGATTTTTTGTACTTTGAAGCAAACCAGTGATCTTTGAAGGGCAGTGATTTTTGTGGAAGAGTTTGAAAGGTGCATTCCTGAACTTTCTGGGGAAGAACAGAGAATTAATTGAATAGAGATTCCTGCTGTAGTATGGAGAGAGAACTCCTGTTCATAAAGTGTACATATATACATTCTCTGTAGGCTGCTCCAAAATTAGTGCCTTGTATTTGTTTCTGTGGGAACTATCGCAAACACAAAGAGCACAGTAACACCACCTGAAAGAGCAAATTCTCAGCTACAAAGCACTATTTTTCAACATACTCACCACCATTAGCTATGTGTTTTCACCAGTGATGAACAAGAGCCTGCATTCTGTGCTTGTAAAAATCTGCACCAGTGGAGGTGACTCACTGTTTCACAGCTGCATATTTGGGAAAACATTGCCCATGCAGTGTATCTTTCATTGGCCTGAACAAGTGGAAATCAGAAGGTATCAAATTTGGCCAAATTGTGAGTGTGGTAGGACAGTCCAGCCAAGACTGTCAATGTATTCCGTGGTCTTTATGGGGTCAGGCATTATTGTGTTTCAAGAGAACGATTGTCTTCTCTGGCCTGACTCAGAAGTTCAAGCCTTCACCTCAGTCAGCATTATGATGTAGCTGAGCTGATGGTTTTTCTGAAGTCCAGGAAGATCAGAAAGTTTACTGCTTTCCTATTCCAAAAGACAGTGCACATCATTTTACTCACTGAAGACTCTGCCTCAGACTTTTTCTTTGATGAGGAATTCACATGTTGCCACTGCATGGACTGCTGTTTTGACTTTGGCTTGTAGTGTTGACACCACTTCTCATCACCAGTAATGACCTAATCCAGGAAATCATCACCTTCAGCCCCATATGGGTTCAATAGGTCCTGACAAACTTGCATACAGTGTCTTTTCTGCTCCTGTGTGAGTGTTTGTGGGACTCACCTAGCACAAACTTTGCAGTATTCAGATTTACGTACATTTGTTCCATAGGACTGGCTTTTTCAGGCTGGGTTAATGAATCCAGATCTGAGCATAATTTTAATGCAAGGAAGTGGAAGTGTGCTTATTACCTGCTTTCATTCATTCTCAGAATTGCTTTTTATGCTGTCATCATAGTCATCAAAGTCATCAGCCTTTCTACACTGATTTTCATTTTTGTTTAAATAATTCTTAGATAATTTCATATGTAACTAAATTTGTAGTTTTTCTACTGTTTTGTTCCTTTTATTTTTCTGATTTCTCAAAGCAGAGAGATTTTCTTTTCACTTTGTTGTTTTCCCCTCCCACCAAGTGAAGTGCTTTTTGCAGCCTTACAAAAAGTATCACTCTGGGGTTGCCTGCATTATAAGATTTGATGTGTCTCATCAGAAGGCTAAAAATGTCAGTTGGTAACATTTTGGTACCAAGACAATCTCTGTGGTGTCCCAGAAATTGTGCTGATGATTGTCGTGGTTGATTTATGTCATCCAACACAGTGTCAAGTACATCATATTTGTTTAATATTATGACAAGATTATCCTCTATAACGTATTGAATTCTCATCCAAGTATGTCACACCAGACATACCTCTGCATTAGAAGAATAATTGATGTTTTTGCAAGGAAATGGCAAAGGTCAGTACTAATAAGCATCAGGTTTTACAAAATAATAATTTCTAATCAGCATATGGCCTGTATCTTTCCATCTACTTATGTAACTGGATATGCAGTTATCTAATGGTGACCTTGATGTTTGAGTTAAATAACTGATGATGATAGATAGAAATTGTGCCAATTTGTGCTTGTTTTTCTTGGATGAAAGTGCCATCAAAAGCTATTATAAGGCAGTGATATATGGTGTTCATTTCCCTCTGTGTGATGAGCTCATCATGCAGTGGGATAGACTATACCCTTGCTTCCAGTTACAGATTGAAATAATCTTTGTTGGCATTTGTTGCTTCTTCAGTAGCAAGCTGTATGTCTATGCAGAAAACTGAATCTGCTTGCATATAAAATATTACCAGATACAGAATGACACATTAAAAGTGGTTTCACGTGAAGCATGGTTAAAGGATCAGTATTCCATTTATTTCTCAGGATTGCAGCAGTCCTGTCTTCTACGAGGTACTGAGAATTATTAATGAAAAAGTTCTGATATTTCTGACAACAGAAATACGATTTCTTTTCAGCTGTCTGCCTCAAACTGCTAGATAACAAACCTTATTATGTGGCAGATTGTTTGAATTTCACAGCAATTCTCAATTTAGTTAGTATTATATATGAGGCTCTTCAAGGATTTCTATTGACAACTTCTATACATTCATGAACAGTGGAAAACTGATTTTCTTTCTTCTAGTGGGTATGTGTACCTCTGCCTATACTTCAGTTTGCAGATTTTAGTTGGTATTACGAACCAAACCTAGTTCAACAGATGCTTAGGTTGTGCCACATAGTGGTGCAACAGATGCTGCCTAACATTTTAGGTTCTCTTTGTTTTGTAGTAAATGTTAATATTGTCTTTGTTTTCAGTTGAGTTCCAGAGACTTTTACTGAATGACTTCTAACTATTGTCTTTGATCAGAAATGTTAGCAACCAAACAGTTAAAGGACCTGCAAATCTTAATGCGTGAGAGATGGAGACACAGTTTGTCCCATTTGAACAGAGAAGAGATCACATTAGGAGTGAGCTATATCTGAAATGCAGCCATGAATGTAGAAAGGAACCAAGCCAAAAGCAATGTCAAAAACATCATGTAAGTGGTGACTTTTTTCCATTTTTCCTTCTTTATTAAAGAGGAAAGAGATTCTCTAGAAGAAAATATATATATTTATTTCAGGAGTGGAGCATGAAACATTTTCCTGTTCCAGTCTTTTCTCACTGCAACCGACAGGCACTTTTCTATTAAGACCCATGTGGGGTCTTATTCAGCACAACTAGGCAAAAGATCTGGTTTTTATAAACTCCTTTGTTTTGTAGTGGAACAGGACAAAAACTGCTAGTAGCCTTTTGGTCTTTTGGGACTCAGTAGCTTTCTGATTGCTACTTTACTCTTATCTTACAGACTCCCATGTTTTCAGAGCCAAATCTTGAGAGCTTGAGAGCTCTTGAGAACCCAAGCTCAGCTGTTAGCTGCTGCAACCATACACATTTAAACTTCTGGGGTATTCTTGTATAGCATGCATGTCTATAGGTCTCATACACAATGGCAAGAAATCTCCTTGGCAGGGAAAAGTGAATTAGATATCTAAATGTTTCTCAAATACAGGTATTCTGAAGAAAAGCAACAGTAAAATCTTGCTGAGGAATGATGCTGCCTTCCACAGAACAGGAAGTGATGGCTTTTATACTTGTATGGCTCTTAAGAATAATAATTTAGCTCTGGATGTGTTCAGTCTGAGAGAAGTTAATGTGCAAAGAAAATACTTGTATGACATTCAAAATCTGCTGGAAACCTTGTTAGAAATAAAAAATTGGAGCCCCCTTCTAAGCACAGTAGGGCTGTAAGATTCCTAGCTGTTAAATCATGGAAAAGAAGGAGAAATGAGAGACTCTTTGGAGGATAAACCTGTTTAAGAAGGATTAAAATATATAAACTGATTCATTCAGTTGGGCATATCTACCAGCTCTGCATGTGCTCATTCTATGTCTGTTAACTATTTCTAGCTGCAAGAGATTTATGTGCTGTGCACAGGCAGTGATAATGGCAATCCTGCTTTTTGTATGATGTATTCTCTGCTCTCAGGGCCTATGTCTCTATTGAACTTGTGACTCTATAGGCAGTACCTGGGATGCACCTGGCTGGTCCTGCAAATAATTTGAAATGTAGCACAATTCCAAAAACTTCATCCTACTCTGCTCTCATTGCCCTTTTATTTAGCCTATGTGTTGATGCCCATAGATACTGTTTGGTCACTGACAGGTGGGAGCCCCTCGCAGATGCTATGAAGTAATGCTCTTTGCTTGTTAAAGAGCAGGTCTCAAAAAAGCAGTTGATCCATTATGCAAGTTAATGTGTACTCGGTGAATCTTTACCTGGTTTGTCTTGGATCACAAACACTGTTGAAGACAGTTGAGACAGTTTGTTAATTTGCCTCTGATGCTAAGCAGCTGTCATTTAAATTTACAAAAAGTACCTGAAATCCAGTTCATATCCTATATAAAAATAAGCTATGAAGGTTTCATATAGATGGGCAACAAGAACTCTGGAGAATATACCCTAAATTGTGGGCCAAGCAAACAGCATTGTAAGCAGATGTATGACTGTGGTCTAGAATTTCCTTGTCCCGCAACGTAGATACTACTTCATGAGACCATCATGGAGACCATTCCGATGTCACAATTCCATTAGCTAAAAGCAAAGGCACTTGATTTTTTTTCCTTAAATTGGGAAAATAAAAAAAACCTTTGGTCATCCAGAGAGCTTTCTCATTTCTCATGAAAATAGATTTGAGAAAATGCTGAGATGAGCTCTCCCTGGGATTTATTGAGTGAATAGCTGGGGAAGAGAAAAAGATTTAGGAAGTGTTTAGGTATTTTGTCCAAAGGCTGTCCTTATTCTTGAGGGAGAGGATAGAAGAAACCAGAAGGGAGGAGGACAATGTAAGGTAGACTTTCACATGCTTTCTTTCACAAGCATGTTGGCTAGGAGAGAGGGCTAGCTATTGAGATATTTGTGAAAGACACATTACATCCATATCCTGCATTTGACATTCTTCATCACCTGCATATCCTGCAACTCCCTTTTACCCACCTCGTTACAATGGTCTAGAGACTATTCACGCAGTCACACGGAGAGAATTCACTGCAGCCTGATCCAGCTTTCTTAGGATGCAAGATTCTTTACCAGGAAGAATTTCTTACTGGAAAGAGGAACTAGGCAGCGAAACAAGCTGCCCAGAGAAGTCATGGAGATGCTGTCCCCGGAGGTATTTAAGAGACATGTGGATGTGGTACTTATGGACATGCCTTAGCTGTAAACTTGTAGCATTGGGTGGATGTTGGGCTTGTTGATTTTTCAAGCCCAACCTAATGATTCTATGATTCTAATTTTATGCTGGAGCTCCACTGGTGGCCCACAGTTTCAGAAGATACCATGTGTTGTCTTTGACTGTGCCAAAAGTAAATTCAAAGTATACATAAATTCTACTGTTCTGTACTGGTAACATTTGGTGCCCGTTTTTCTAGATGGATCTACAAGATGCTAGGTAAAGATGGTAAAAAGCTCTTTAAATAGAGTCCTCCTGATTTGTATCAAAGAAGCTGAGGAGATAATCAAATCCCATATCATTATTTTCTGAACCAGTACAGAGACAGAAACACTAGACGTTAAGACCCTGACTCAGGGAAGCATTAAGCACCTGCTTAACTTTGAGCACTGACTTCAATGTATTTAAAGTTAATCAAGTGCTTAAGCTTTTTCCTCTATAGGGATTCTTCTCTGCATAAGGGCCTAAGAGAAAATAGATAACTATAAAGAGCAACTGTAATGAGAGTGCACATGGGCCAAAGAGAAGGGGATTATTAATGCTTTCAGGTTCAGGGAGGACTAGGGTTTAAATATCAACCTCCTACAGTGAAACATGAAAGACTCTCATAAATGTGTTAAATCGCATCAGGTCCATTTAATATCATTATATTTAATAAAAGCATCTTTACACTATAACGATCAGCATGGATGGTAGGTGGACCAGTCAGACTATTCTGGAAACAGAATATATTCCTTCTGCTGGGGTTATCCTCCTTTCTGCTACTCTCAGTAATGTAGATCACCAATAAACAATAAGTTTCCAAGCTGTAATCTCTGGGAAAATCTTGAAATTGCCTTGAGGGTGGTAAAAACAACTCTTCATGACACAACTGAGCTAGGCAATGAAGAATGAGGTTCTCTGAACCAGAATAGGAGAAATGAGTGTGGGAAAAGTTCTTGTGCAACCTCTGTTTTGTTGGCAATGCTTCCAATAATTGGTAAGAAAGACCACAGAGTTACAAATCAGAATGTAAGAGTACAAAACTAAAACCAGACCTTTTATCAGAAAGGCCTTTCAACAGTCTTTATTGTTGCTCCCTCTGTCTTTCTAAGGCTGTTGTTGTGGACAGAGGAAAAACACATCACTTCTTGGTTGTTTATGATCCTAGAGGGCAAACTGAAGTTGTTGATTTAATTGGAGCATTTAATTTTAAACATGGTTTATGATATGAATGCACTGCAAAGATTATTTGTCAAAACAAGAACCTTAGGGATCCTTGACCCCAAACCTCAGCAGCTTTTATTGTAGCCACTTCATGATACCAAAGCATCTTAGCAGCGAGTCTTTAATGCAGTGCTCTGACATTTTGTAAGAAGTTAGGTAGTCACTGGCAATTTTTTAATTTGAAAGCTTATATGGAACATTTTTATGTTAAACAGGTCAAAGATAAAACACTGTGTAGGGAATATAAAGGCAGAACTGGGCATAGCCAGTTTGGGTTTTACGAAATCAAAATCAAACTGATGAACATTGCAAAACAGATTTGTTTCCCCATCTTGCAGAAAGTACTATTCAGTACTAAGACCTCATGCTTCAAATGAAACCGTGCTTTTTAGAAGAAAGAAAATGAACTTCATGCAACTTTACTAAACAAAAAGAGAAATCCATGCCTTTTTAAGGTATTTGCAGTTTGTATTGTCATTATAGCAGTAATTTTTGTTATCTTCTATGTTAGATAATAAAGGCTTGTGTGAATAAAACATACACAGTTACAGTAAGAGATAATATGACACATTGTCAAGCACAAATACATGTTTCTTCATCGATCGATGGCCATTTATTTCAGAAAATTTTATGCACTGATCATTGTACACAATCTATAATGAATCTATCAAGCTCATTGTAATAGAGTGCTAGAGTATTTTTGTGTTCAGAAAAACAGACAAATTAATGGAAGGAAGAAATATGTAGGTTGCTCTGATAGTAATGCATTCTATTTATTTCTATAGAAAGTACAAAAGATACATAGAGCACAGTAACACTATTTGATAGAGCAAACTCTCAGCTACGCTATTTTCCAACACAGTCACCACAATTTTCTATGCATTTTTACCAATGATGAACAAGAGCCTGCATGCTGCACTTGTAAAAATCTGCACCAGCAGAGGTGACCCATAGTTTCACAACTGCTATGATGGTATGATGAAATGAAACACTCACCACCTCATTGTGCTCACATCCACTGCTTGGTCTTTGTAAATATTCAGCAAGTGTTGATGAATGTCAATGGGTGCCATTTTATCCCCATGCAGGAATTGAATTCCATGCCTTTGCTTCATACACACTTCCTTGATAGACACCATTCTGTTAGACTGCTCCTCTGCAGCCATTCATTGTATAGCAAAAAAATGTGATGGAATATTGTTACAAACTGCCATAACACTAACGTCTGCCTCTGATGTTCTGGGCCAGCATAATAAAATTGGAGGCATTACTTTCCGAGCCACTCTTGTACATCTCTATGAACACGTGGATATGAATGCTGGCTGAGATATCCCTTAAAATGCAATGTGACAGAAATTGGAAGGGTACACCAAGGGAAGGATTCCTGTATTCTCTTGTAATTGTACTCTTTCCATAGCATCTGCAGCGCTGACTACAGCCAAATACAACCTGTAGGCCATGGATCTAGCAGTACGGCACAAAACACATCCAGAGTCCTTTGCCACCTCATTCGCCTTTCTTTACATTTCACCTGCAAGTGCTGTAATTTAGAAATTTCTCATTTGAATGAAAGGCAACATAGAACTTGTTGCAGAGAAAAGATAAGTAGAATATCCTTCCATTCCATTAGCACTCCCCTGGGCTTCAGGTGGTATGTATCTGAACACTTTGAAACCTCTGGTTTTCTACCCCTGAAAGATACAGAAGTGATCCTTGGCCTGGAACAAGAAACAACAGAGCTATTGATATTCAGGATGGAAGTTGCTTCTTCTTCTGGCAGTGCTCTCAGTGGTTTTTCTGCCATCTGTGAGGAAATGGCGAGGCCTGTCTGCCAGGGCACCTCGAAACTCTAGAGCTGGTATTATAATCTGACAGTGGTTACATCTCACCAGGAAAGAAACTCCAATTATTCCAAAAACAAATTAGTAAGACAAAGTCCTTGCCTAAACATTGGTTGTCACAGGTGGGTAGTTTGGATTCTATAGCTTGTTTCACTTGGTAACAGAGTGCAAGGAGAAGAAACTGTACCATAAAGGAGGTCTGTTTTCTACCTTTTACTGCTGACCAAGTACTGATTCATTCCAAGCAGAAATACATACCAATCCTGTGCATCGTGCAGACTGTGCCAAATGTGATGAATTTTGTTTTGGAGTGGGAAGTAGGTCATACATCAGGCCAAGTTCTGTCAAAGCTTTTTGCTTATTGTTCTTGGGGTCATGCTGAGTTAAAAAATAAGTAATTGTTTTACAAGCAATACTAGGAAACAATAAGCAAGTTTAGAGAGAGAATTGAAGCCAATCTGTAGGCCAGTGATAGAAGAGATGATTAAATTTCATAAGATTTCCATTAAAATTTTATCAAAGTCCAAACAAGGATGAAAAGAGGTTGTTTATTGCTACCACACTGTTCTTTTAACTAATGATTTGTAACAAAGGTAGAAAAGCATAATTCCATTAGCTAAATAGAAAATTTGAGTTAGTGGAAATGTCCTTAAACTGTAAGGTGCTGAATATTTGAATCCCTCATATAGGTGTAAGTGCACAGTGCAAGCTATTGATGAATGATATCTGAGAAGAAATACAACTGGAAGGCAAACTGATCTTCCATTCACAGTGCAATCTGTTTTTGTTTCATATGCTCATCTTTGAAATATTTGCTAGAATCTGGTGCAACAAATATGTTGAAAGGAAAGCAGGGAGATGGTACCTTGTGACAGCTGGGCTGAGTAGGAGCTTCGGGGTTCTGCAAAAGGGAAGTGCACAAAAGGAGGAGGGGAAGGGGTGAGTTTGTACAGCGACAACACCTTTGCAGAAAGATTGTCTGGGTCAAGGAGATACCCTATTTTTTTTTATTTTTATTGTAACTAACAAAGTATCTTCCTTAGGCTTCCTTAAGAGCACAGTGTTAAATACGTTAGGATGTAAGTCTTCAGTCAAGGCACAGAGCCCCTACTAAAAACTAGGTCACCCTCAGAGGTTATACTAAGTAACCCCTTGGGTAAGTTGCCCTGAAAGAGTTTGCAGTAAAATATTTTCTATTTTTCCCCATATATCTGACAACTGGGAGCAGAGATCTGTTGATTGTGCCAGCAGTGCTCTCCTGATCCGTAGTGAGGAGTAAGCAGAGGAGAGGTGCTCACTGCAAGGAAGCAGCGAAATGGGACTTACTTTCATGTTTGTTTGTTTTGTTTTTTTGTTGTTTCCCAAATATTTTATCTGCCTTGCAGTGTGAAAAAGTGTGAAAAAAAACAATCTGGATGAATGTGTTTTGGGTTTTTTTTTGCAACAATTTTTCAAAATAAAAACAACTCCATTTCTATTTAATGAGTTCTTTCTTAACTATTAGCCAATGAAAAATAAATTGGGGAATTGCTCATCCTAAAGGAATCCAAATCATTTAAAAGTAATAAATTGGGCATATTCCCTCAGGATCAGGACATATTATCAGTCAATAAGCAGGATTAATTTAGATTTCAATATGTTGTACTCTCTATCTTTGCTTCTGGTGCACATTAGAGAGCATTTTGCCCCACAAGATTAGCCCAGAATAAGTAGGCTTTATCAAAGTTCATCTAGCTTCTAAGAATGATTTAATTTCCTCAGTATTTAATAACGAACACTTTCTTTTTTAATCTGTTTATGTATCTAAAAGGTGATCCTCCCATTTTGAGTAGATCATTATGTTCTCAGCTTTAAGGAAAAAAATGAATATAGAATAAGATGAATCACTTTAAGATATTCCATCCACACTAGTGCTTCTCAGTATGAAGATCTGTGTAGAGAACAAACATCTGCTTCACTTGATTGACAGATGAGGTTGTACTAAGTCTCCCAGCATCCTTCTCAGACCAAATTAATTCTTCGTATTTGACAGTTTCTCATTCAAACAAATAGTAATGATTGATTCACTTCTACTGCTTTCCTCTCATTCTGTTCTGTTGAGGTGACAGTGTATTTTATCTGTTTTTGAGATTCAGAAAGGCAAAGGAATATGCTCGGGATCTCACAGAAAACTAAAGTCAGAAAATGAGCCAGAGCCAAGGCAAAGAGGAAAAATATCTGCAGTCTTACCATATGAAAGTACGTTGCTGCCATTGCTTATGGCAGGCACAGCTTTGCACTGAGTTAGTGGTACTGGCCTCTGAGGGTTTGCCTGAACTTGTCTTGACCCAGGAGAAGATCTGCTTCCGCTTGTAATAGTAGTTAGTTAAGGGACTGTTACCCACTTGGTATAATATCTGTTACTAAATATAGTTTTGTAACTATTAGATAGTGGAAATAAAACATTTCTCTATTACCCTAGAAGAAAATGCAGCAGAAAGGGGAGAAGTTACAGGGTAAGGGCAGAGGCCTTGACAGCAGGCAAAGGAAGATGCGGAAGACCTATGGGCTATAAACTGGGGCCAGTTACGGTCAGCAAATGAAAGCAACCTTAGGCAGTGTGTAAACCAGACCCATGGGGAACAGCGAGAACCAAGAAATATCTAACAGACATAAAGCACAACACACAGTGTTCATGGAGAGACAACATGGACTTGTGCACTAATGAGAAACAAGGCACATCATAGCACGTAAGCAAACAGAAAAAAGCCTCCCACCAAATTTGAGATGTGGAGGTGTTAAAGAACATCACAGTTCTCCTAGGAGAGGGCTTGGGACACTGAAGACTTGTGGTAACTCCTCCTTGTGCCATACACTGAGAGACAGCATCAGTCTTAGGAAACTGAGGGGCAGTGGGTGTGTAGGCTTGGCACTAGATGAGGGCAGAGGTGCTAGAAAGTTGGTGTATATCTCATTTTAACTGTGCTACACAATTTAAACTCTGTAGTGCCACGGTAACTGGATTAACGATAACTTTTCATTGAGATGGTTAAGAATGTAATTAGAACAACAATAAATTACTGACTTTGCATACATGGTGTGTTTATTTTTCCCATTACAATACTGTACTTCTAACAAATTGGTGGGAATTCAAACAACCTGTTTTTTAACTTGGTAACACACTGACAACATAAATAATAAACAAACATAAACCAGAAGAGACATAAGTGAAGGGTGTTTCTAGGATCATTATATTTATAACATCGAACATACTGGTAAATACAATCTAGGCTCAGATTCGACAAAGTGGTTACATGTATGTTAGCATGGAACTTCACATATAGGGCAATTTTTAACTCACACTGCTTCGTAAACAGCCCCAGAGAGTGTAGGAAATTCTGGCCCTGCTGTGCTAATCTCCAACTGTCTTTTCTTGCTCTTTATAAATCTCTTTCCCTGTCTGCTTTAAAAATGTTATCTTAACATATGATTAATAAAGATACACTGGGGAGCTTCTTATCTCTTACAGGAATTATGATTATGCTAATAATAAAAAGAACCCTTAATCTTGAAGAGGGAGGGAAATGGAAAGAAAAAAAAAAATGTCTGTGGGGGAGAATAGGTAAATGGGGACAGGGGCAGTGGAGGTCTTGAACGGGCCCACACCAAAACCAGAGATCCAAATACCCCTGAACTTTGGGGTATTTGAAGCAGTTTGATCTGGACCCCTACTCTTCTCTCTGAATTAGGGATGGATAAGCTGGTTCTGATAAAAGAAGATCCATCCCATGACTTTTTGAAATTCAAAAGAGCTCAGCTTACCTCTTAAATTAAGTTCTGAGCGGATTTCCTACTTGTGTTCAGCTAGGAGAAGATGTGTAAATATCAAAACACAGCATGAAAAACAAGCCTGCCTGGTCTGAATGAGGGTGTACTGAAAATCTCCTTGAGAGGATCGATCATATGACATTTCCAGAGCAAAGAAGTCTGGACGTGCTTCAGAAAAAGTAGTGTAAGTTTTAGGCAATTCATTGAATGAAATCACAGCATCAAACAAATTGAGATTCACTGTGGCTTTCTGCTTAACTGCAATATAAGTACATTTATTTTAGGTATATGTGATTCTCCAATTTTAACCTAAGTCCTGCAGTTTTTACTGGGTCCTGTGCCAAAGACATGAGTGACTATGTCTATACTAGGAAATAAAGTGCAGCTTGGCACTACTCCATCCTGGAGGCAAACCGAAATGGCAAAGCTCTTGGCCATAGGACTGAACTGTCTTGTTCTCCAAACCCAGATGGCTGCATCCAAACTCTCTGCAGGGAACACTTCTCGGCCCTCTGAGTCATTCCTGCTAGGGAAAGGGGATAGCAGGCATGATCAGAAACTGTGTCAGATATTTTGTTCATATTTAATGGTACGGACAATCATGGGCTCATGCCTTAGCACTATTTAATTTAGTAAAAACAACTGGATGCTGGTTGTGCACTGCAGAGGCTGCATTCTGCCTTCCAAGCAAAGTACAAGGAGACCACCACAGTGGCCAGTTTTGCATATCATAGAATCGTTGAATCATAGAAAAGCTTAGGTTGGAGGGGCCCTTAAAGGTCATCTAGTTCCAACACTACTGCCATGGACAGAGCTGCCAACCACTAGATCAAGCTGCCTAGGATCCCATCCAACTTGGCTCTGAATGCCTTGAGGGACAGGACATTTACAGCTTCTCTGGACAGCCTGTTTTAGCACCTCACCACCCTCTCTATCATCATTCTTCTCCACACTGCTAAGCTTCAGTATGTCTGAAAGATGCCTCTTGTGAATTAACTTCTTGTTTGTCTCCAGTTAGAGACTGGATATCTTTGGTTTTGTACTGTGAAACATCTCACTTGATATTTGTCCTGTGTATCATCAATTATCCTGGACAAGATTCACTTTTAATTGAGGTGTATATCCCTACTGTCAGAGTTCTGCTGCTATTCTGAGAAGCTAATGCTGGAAGCTGCAGATGATTCAGTAGTGCATCTCTGAAGGGATATAGATCAGGGAGAACATGTAAAGGCAAATAAAATCATCCTTTAAAGCCTGGAAAGCCAATCATGACTGGTGAACAGATATACTGAACTCCTGATTCTAGTGTGTATCATGGACACACCTTGAGTCTGTACTGGAAAGAGACATAGACGGACATACCTATATATATATACATGTCTCCAACCGCATGCCTCACTGAAAAAAAAGCCTATATCTTATGAACAAAAAGTAACTTATGGACCTCTCCTATCTAGGTGGCTGAGAAACAAGGGTTGCAAGATACACTATGAAATCTAACTACTACAATGTTGTATTTCTTTTTTTTTTCTATTTCTTTCTTCTTCTTTTTTTTTTTTTCCCCAGTAGAAATGTCACCGGTCATTCATCTAACACAGCCTCTTGACCCTCAGTAGACTATTTGCACTTTTTGAAAGATCACTTTTCCTGCTGATATATTATTCAAGTAGGACAATACAAAAGCATATTGTGCTATTGAAAAGTGTAAAACTCTCAATATTGTCTCTTGTTTTGACATGTCTTGAAATCACCCCCACTAGATGTATCATTTGGGTTGTTCAGGTTTTAAATTGAGATATTGAGATAGGATTCAAGGAACTTTGTCAAATGAAGTTATATACTTAGAATGACATCTTTGTACACTCATGTTATTTCTATGTTTGACTAATAAAAAAATCCCCAAATCATTACCCATATACACCTTACTCTCAAGTTACTGAAGAAGAAATAATTGTTTATTTTCTGTTCTGGCTGACTGGGGGATTTGAATAGGAATGGAAATGTTTTCTTTTTGGATAGTAAAGAGCAAATTACAGAAGAGAGATTAAATAGATGAATTTTGTTTATAGATCTGAATGCAATGAGACCTACAGCAATAAGTTTCTGCTTCATGAAGTCTGTGCCTGACTGTAGTGTAACAATATTTGTGTCCTGCATTCATGCTTCTCATTCCTTCCCCCACACACTGATCATTTAATTGCTTCAGGAAAGTGTTGTTATCCCAGAAGATCCTATATGTGAACCTCAGAGCCACCACAGTCCACAAGTGGGATCTGGATACCATCTGCTTTGATTGGACCTAATAATTAGTAAAGAACCAAAGTGGATTACCAAGACACAATAAATATAGTGTCTCTCAGATGACAGTCTGCCATGTTCTGCAAGAGATGAACTTTTAGAGCAAGGAATGATGCTACATTATTGGATATGAGCTAAAATGGTCAAGCTTGAAGGTCCTTAATGCAAGGACATCTTTTGCTGGAGGTGAGGCTGTTTGGATACAGCAGAGCTTCCTAGCCAGGGAATTATTTTCTTTCATACAACATGAATTTTTATGTCAATAGATGTTTGTATGATCATCTGTGTCTGTGTGGAGGAGATTAAGGAATAAAAAAATAAAAAATCAAGCACGCAAATGAAAAAAACCTGTTCGTTTATGAAGAAAATGGATCTGCTCTCTGTTGGTTGCATTGCTTACATAGTTGATAGTTTAAACTTTATTATAAATTTTTTTTTTTTTTTTTTTTTTTTTAAAATGTGTGGCAAACTAAGCAACTGGAACATAGGTAGAAATAATATATTTGGGTTACAGGAAAAAAAAACACCTGGCATGACTTTAAAGGCACACATTTCATAACACCACATATGCGAAGCATTATAATAATTGCACTGTGCACATCTGTAACAGACAGAGTGAACAGTGAATATTAAAAACACACTCCTAAATCTGGTTCAGAAGCTTGGCAGTAGTATTTTATATGGGAGACCTGTGCTAGTGTCCAAGTGCTGGGTTCTCCGCATTCAGAGCTGGCAAACTTTGGCTTTGGCTGAGGTGATGGTTGGTCTTGGGTGTAGTGGGGAGGAATGTGGTGAGGCTGTTCCATCTGCCGCTGTTTCATTCCCTCACTTGCTGTCCCACAGAATATATTTTGCTGAGGAAATCTGGCTGCAGCCCTTGATGACTGCTTTACAGAGCTTTTGCTGTACCAGAATGAGGAGGAAAAGGGATGGATGTGAAAGCAAACATGCAGCAAGCAAATGGACTGGAGGCCATGCTGGGAACACCTGGCCTCTTCTTAGCAAGGATACAGAAACACTTGGATTTCCTGAGTTCGGACTTCTGGGTAAGATGGGCAAGACAAGTACCCACACCAAGGTTGTGTGGTTCCTGCTAGCTGATAATATATATCATTTAAATAGTGGGCTATGCAGCATATTAAATATGTTTTAAGGGGAAGAACAGTGCAGTGTTGTTCAATAAAGGAGTCCTTGCATACAGTGGAAAATGCAGTAGCTGCCTTACAAGGAATAGCTCATCTTTCCGCCAAAATGCCAGGTACAGAATGATTTGAAGATTCAGATACTGCTTTAAAAGGAAAAAAGTAGGGTATCATGTTTTTCATTTTATAGCAACAGGAGACATGCCATGAAAAAACCCATAACTCAAAAGCACAGGAGAGTAATCTTCCTGTTAGACTCTAAAATGGCATAGGTATCAAAATGTCACAGCTCTGAATTCAGTGGCTTTACCCTGAGACTGCAGCTGTGAAGGCAGCACTCAAGATGTTCTGTTGCAGAAGGAACTTGGAACACTTGGTCAACACACAAATGGTAATCATTTCTCTGGGAAATGTTCTTCTCATTCTTCTCTTTGTTGAATTCTTTTGTTCATCTACATTATTTTACTTGCTAGGGCCATTTTATTCCTTTCCTTTTTTGTCTTTTTACACCTTAGAACTTTTCTCTTTGGATGCATAAGAAAATTAACAACTGTAATGTTGCTGTTGTATTATGTCTATCACACTCATCACCACTATTTCACTTTTGCCTTTTACTTCTCTGTCAGCCAGTCTGTGCAACATTATGAAAGTGCAAAGCTTTTAGAGGAAAGACCATCCTTGCATTCTGTGCTCATGTAATGTCACCCTCACCCATGATTAATGCTCAAAAGTGCTATGGTTATACTTCTATTATTACTACTAATCCATCCTTAACAAATACTATTTAAGATAATGTCAAATGCTGAAAGACTGTTCTGAGCTCAACAGAAATAACATCTTCATTATCATGAGACAGATTTTAAAATCTTACTATTAATAATAATAAATAGACTTCCTGAGGCAATGCAAAATAGATGCCTTATTTTTCACAGGAAAGAGGGGATTTGCCAGAAATTCTATAACTTTAAGAGCAGAAGATTAAAAGAAACAAACATTAGGAGATTAGCAACAAAGTCATAGGAAATGAAAACACTGGATATTCATAAGCTAACAGTCACAAAAATCAGAGGTGCAGTGAATTTCAATTGTAAACATTTAAGTCATCTAAAAATTATTATAATCCCATTTTGTTTCTTTCTTTTCTTCTTTGAAACACTTCTCTGGCTAAATAAAGTTAGTTAAACTGTGGATTGTTTAGCTTAAACATAATATCTTCAAAGACATTTAACAGCATTCAGAAAGGTTCTTTGATGTGAAATGAGAAAAAATTAATGTATTAAAAATACTTATTTGGATTTTGATTAAGTAGCCCAGGAAAGAGACATCTTGAGATGGAGAGATAGAAGTTATATATACAGGAGAGCCATTTTTTGTCTATGTCCATGTAATGGGTCATGATGTGTTATAGCTAAATTCAAAGGTGTTACACAGAAAAAGTACATAAACACTATGCCAGTTATCTTCTTCATCAATATGCAGCCTCTATCAAAAAGTCACAGTAATCAAACACTTATGATATCTAATGAGAAGTATTGAAAATAAACATATCTGATGTTACATGATTTGCAAAATATGGTAGCTGTCTCGAACTGTTGCAGAGAACAAGAAAATGAGTTGGGGTAGGAATGATGTACTAATTAAGAAATGCTATAGGAGTGATGGATACTAAGGTAGGTATCTAACGGGCATGTGGGGAGAAGAAACCTGATCATAGCTGGTAGGGAAGGAGTCCTACTTCATGTAAATCTTAAGCCTGCATTACCAAGAATCAGAGATAAAGCGAAAGGAAACCAAGAGAAGTGAGATGGGATCCATGATGGAAAGAAAATAGATAACCTGAAATATCTCACTGATGCTGGCAACTCTGAGTTGCGATAGGGTATTAGATGTCTGTTTTCCTTTTCTTCCGTTGTCCCTTCCATTAATGTTGTAGGTCAGCTCTGTGAGATGGTATTAAAAAGACCAGACTACTGAGCTACTGACTTGGATTTTGAGGCTCAATGCAGCCTTAGAGAATATGCTTTGGAATACAGCATCCTGAAGGAGGGGCTAAGCAGTATCTATTGCCAACTATCATAGCTAAGAGAGAAGTGATGAATGGCAGTTTGGAGAAGAGAGTAATCACAGGCATATGTTAAGCTGTTGAAAATACATTAATTTTTAAAGATTCACCAAGCTCAGGAATGGTACAACCCAATGAGCAGGAAATCAAGAAAAGGTGTCAGGAGATGCGTGTGGATGAATGTGCCTCTCACTGTTGAGTCATTCAGGATAGTATTTGAGAGTTAATGGAAATTAGAGGTAAGGAATGAGGATCGGAAGAAATCAAATGCTACTACTGTGCCCAAAAAGTGCAAGAATGAAGAAACAGAGAACTATAGGTCAGATACCCAAAGTTTGTTCTCTGGATAGCTGAAGAAGGAAATAATTCTTGAAGGTGTTTCTAAACTCATTAAAACAAACAAACAAACAAACAAACAAACAAACAAATAAATAAAAGAAATGCATGAGAGGAGTCAACGTGTATTGATGAAGGGGAGATTATACTTGGTCATCCTAATAACCTCCGATGATTGGCTTGGTAGATGAGTGGAGAACAGTCAGCATTGTTTATTCTAACTTCAGTAAGGCTATCAACATTGTCTCCCACAGTACCCTAGCAGATAAAGTGAAGAAGAACAACACATATTAATGAACAATGATGTGGATTGAAAACTTGCTGAATTGTTGGGCCTAAAGGTTTGTCATCACTGACATGAAGCCCAGATGGAGGGCACTCATAGATGGTGTATCAAAGAGGTTTATCCTGGGGCCAGTAGTATTTAACCTCTTTGTTACTGACCTAGTCTACACAAGAGAGGGCACCCTCAGAAAAGTTGCAGGTGACAGAAAACTAGGAGGAGTAGCAGATATATCAGATAGTTAGTTAGGCTGCCATTCATAGGGACCTCGGCAGTTTGGAGAAGTGGGCTGAGAAGTATCTCAAAGATTAACAAGGGAAAGTACACGGTCCTGCACCTGAGGAGGAATTAAAACCATCACTAGTAAATGCTGAGGACTAACCAGGAAGCACCTAGCAGTGCTGTTGGATGACAAGTTGAATATAAGCCAACAAAATGCTTTTGCAATGAAGCAGCTTATGGTACACTTGAGGCTTGAGAAACATCAGCTTGCACTAATAAATAGCTATGTTGATGCATACATAATGTGTTAAAATAATTAATTAATTTAAATGAAGTCACAATTCCAAAGATGCTTTATAAAATCTCTTCAGTCGTATCACATAATTTTCTCATAAGGACAAAAACTAAACATGTTCGTGTTGCCTTGGGGAACTGTTTGCCTAATGGTGATGTCACAAAGTTCATACAATAGGCATTTAGGATTTACCTACCAGTAAATGACAGCTTGCTGACAAGTATGTCTTCATTTGCATATATAAAGTCAGAAAAAAATTAAGTTGTACAATCTTTAAGACATGCTCTTTTTGAAAACAGTCTTAGATGTTGCAGCAGTGTGGTTATGTGAAAAAAGGGTTTGATAATAGAATTCATAAAATGTTGTTATTCTTTTTAGCATGGCTGATTTCTTTGGAAGGTCAAATAATGAAATCTAGCTCTCTTCAAATGCTGGATAACCTTGAAACTGCATTTAAGATATGCAGGATGCATGCTAACATTAGCTAATCTCTCTGATTAAAATTCTACACAACAACTTATTTTAGTCTTAAGGTATGAGCCTTTTTGCTCTCCATAAGACAGATTTAAAGTTATTAAATCCTAGAGGGAATAAGTGAGTAAAGCAATATATGAATTTTTTCATATATCTACGTTGAAGTATTCTGAAACATAAAATCATGTGAATACATATATACATACATACATATATTTATATATATAATTGGTACTTTGAAATACAGGACTGGATTAACACATTCTTATAGTTTTATTTTGGGTACAGAAGTCCATTCATTTCAGAAGTTACTCCAAGCTTACCTCCAGAGTGGAAACAGATTTAAGTTGAAACAATAATGAAGATACAGATTTACTGATAATATTTGTGATGTTAGTGGTGTGGCTGCTTGAAATGATAGATCTGAGAATTTCTCTTAGAGGCGTAAAATCTAGTTGTAGGATTTCTGTGTGTAAACACAAATCCCACAATCATTAAATGTAATTTTTCTGTGAAATCTGGAGGAATCCCTTGTCATTGCACTAGCATACAGAAAATGTTTTGACAACAGGGAATGTTTCAGAAAGACTTCACTTATGGCTCAGTTCGTGGACTTAACGGTAGCACCAAGACTCTTGCCCTGGAACATCTTGAAACAAGTGAGAATAGAAGGAAGGCTAAAATCAGAGTAATCTCATTTATGTGCAAATATCAAAGTAAAGAATAGCTTGGGCTAACAAAAATTCTAAATGACAAATTCTTCTCTTTATTCTGAGCCTGTGCGACAAGAACTGGTGAAATAAATAAAGAGGTTGATACAATCCAAGGCACAGGCTGACAAAGTTATTAAATATGTGGGACCAATGTAATGTGAAATAGTGCTATGAATTGAATAGACTTGCAGAACAACTAGCAAAGAACTGTAACTTCACAAAGAAAAGAATGTGTTCTTCAAGATATGAAAGTTTCATGTGTAAAGTCACAGGTTTTTATCATTTTGCTGGGAATATTAATTCATTTTGTCTGTGTTGTTTCCTGTGGAAAGCCAGAGCTTTCCTCTCAGCAAAATTACTTCCTATAAAATGAATTTTTTTGCATCTTCTATAGCTCTGCATTGCATTATTCACCTGCTAGTGAACTCCACCATATCAGAGAACTGATGGAAGGCAGGTACTAGAAAAAATCTTGGACTGAAAGAACTACAATCTAGGAATCATTCTTCTACTTCTTTAATATTTATATTGCAGTTGCTCTCAAAGATTTTGTTGTTGTATATGAGATACAAACTGGCCCTTCTCAAAGTGCTTTCAATAAAATAATTAAAAAAAAAGGAAGAAAGAAGTGGCAAGGCTAACAAGAGAGACTTTTTGTGAAAGGACAATATCTTGCAGAGTTTCTGAGAAGGTTGTTCACCCTTAGCTCTGACTTTCTGGCTTCATATTTTAAAGGATCTCTCTGGCAGATGGAAAAGTCTTCAGCATCATAAGCAAGGGTAAGACTGCTTTACAAGAGATCAGAGAATTAAGACTGATCTGGAAAGAAATGCTGCCACATAGCACATAATCTGGATTCTTCCTTATGATTATTACTCCAAGTTAACTGTCAATTTAGTAGGCAATAAATCTAGTTGATCAGCATATGGAATGCTTCCCACATGGAAAAAAGATTTTTTTCAGATTAGACAGCAAGCTGGTAGGATCATGCCACACCATAAGCCTGGGAAAAAAAAAAATCCTGAGTGATTACCAAATAATTTACAGCTAGTTTAACACAGCTGTCTGAGAGAAAAACGACTGGAGAGAGGGGGAGGAAGCAAACCAAATGTCTGCTGACACATAAATGTGAGAACTAAAGAGTAGAAGGAATTAGGTTAACCTTCAAGTGACTGTGCCAGGTAAAATCAAATCTGAACAGCTGCATTCGTTTTTGTAAGCAGTGAAATTGTGAGAGGATGTTTTTAAGGTAAACTACTAGGCTATGCGAAGGGAGGACTCGGAGTGAGAAAAAGACTGTTTTCAGTGATGGTTTTGGTCTGGGGCCTGTAGAGAGCTTTGGAATTATTTGCAAAAGGTGACTGCAAAAACCAAGGTCATAAATATTCTAGATCAGCCCACGTGTGCTAATTTTCACTGAGGTTTCCACTTCTCCAAGTTAATTTGAAAGGGGTCCACGAATCAAAAAAGTTGCAAACCACTGGGCTGTGGGCTAACCTCAGCCCTTGGACACGCACCCAGTTCTCACTGCTTGCCCTGGGAATGGCTCTTGTGTCTGAAGAATTGGGCCTATTCATCCAACGGTCATTAAGAAAGAAAAGTTGTCCCTAGCCAACCACTGAGCAGGAACAGGTATATATCAGATAATGGACAGCCCAGAATGCACAGAGGCTGTAATTCAAACATGGGGTGCCTGTGAGTGCATGTGCTTTAACTGCACAGCAGTTTGAATTCAGCCTTGTGTTTGCGCCACAGCCATCTGGTGCTATTTAAAATATATACTCTTCAACTTTGACCTTTTAATCTTTCTGGTTTGAAAACATACACCAGTTCAAAGGTTACCTCTCTTAACCTTGAGCAATTCCCTCTCAGGAACAGCACTGAAGGGTTATTATTATCACCACTTTTACTGGTGTTAATGAAGGGGTAATTTTCTATTGTGGTTTGTACACAAGTTTAGAATAAACCAGAACGCAGTCGTTATACATTTAAATCCACATTTTCCATAAGTGCCATGATTTTTAGGTGCCTCAATTTTGGGAAATTCAAACTGAGCAGCTTTCTCAGGGGCTTAATTATCAAATGGACTGAAAACTTGCAACCTCTCCACTGCCCTTCAGATTCCAGAACCTGAGGCACTTGGGAGCGTTGCTAACGTTTTAACAGTTAGCCATACAAGGCCATGAGATACACACAAATCACTGCTGCAGAACAAATATTCAAGGTCTATGTTCTGTCTATGATAATGAATAAACGTAAAGTCAACCAAAATGTACTTTCTGCCCTAAAGCCATATAAAATATAAAAACAGCCAACAGTGGGCAACAGCAACAGGGATCTCCAACAGTGGAAGCTACTACAAGGGAACCTTCGAGTCTTTGGTAAAAACTTCTGTCTGGCCAGTATTGAGATGGTAGGTAAGGGTGGTGCTGTGATGGCCATTTCTTTTTTAGTGACAAAGAAGTAGCTCTGACAATCAGTTTCATTTATTCCTTTTAGCTGATTTCTTGTGTTAAGTGTCACCCAGACAGTTTAGTACCACATGGAGCTCTGAATGAGGCTGAGGCATTCATAATTGGAACCCCTATCTCTGAGTCTTTTCTTTTGTATGGAATTTAAAATTTTATTTAAAGAAATATAATATTACTTGAAACTATTTCCTGAACGAATGTAAGAGAAGAGCAAACTCAAAGGAAAGGTAACTAGCTCTGTGGGCACCATTTGAAGGAGCTGACACATGACCCCTCCTCCATTATCCTAAGATTGTTTGGTTTTCCACAAATACTTGCTACTGATTATTTCAAAAGGGCTCCAGATTTCCTGGGACTGACAGTCAAGCATGAGAAGCACACCTCTCATTTGTCCCCAGTTTTGAGCCTAGCATTTGAGTTCTTGTATCATGTTAGATTAATTCTTAATTCTATCCAACTTGACTCACAAACCCACAGTCATTTCAACATCAGCGTAAAAATTATATGAAATAACCCGGAGTTGGGATTGTATTTTTACTGCTGTGCAGCAGATTTTAAGTAACCCACAAAGAATATGAAAGGAACTAATTCTCTTCCTTACATTAAAAAAATATATTGGAACTTCTAAAAAGGATTTACACATATTGCTTCAGGCTGCTAGCCACTCACCTACAGGTGGGTGGTTGTTTAATAGCTGAAATAGTTTTTGACTTGGCTTTCTGTTTTCCTTGTTTCCCAGGTGATTGGTTCTGGTGTTTTCAGAACTGTCTGCTGCATCCTGAATATTTTCCATGCATCACTGACTGGGAACATTTTAAGTTGGCGTCAAAGATAGAGTCTGTGGGGAAGTCTGCACACAAATAATACTTCTTCATTGTTCTTGCTCAGAAGTGTTCATGCTTTTTGCAAGCTGTTTCACCCACTGTGGCAGAAGAGTAAACTATAAATAATCAGTTTTTTTTCCTTAGGAAGCCATATTCTCATTTTCAGAGCCAATGTACCACTGGATGACAGAAAGAGAAAGTGCTCAACTCCATTAGCATCAGCCATCCAGTGGGGCCTGACTTGGCAGGCATGTGATAACAGCCATGTAAGGAAACATAGGAAAGGCCACACAGGAAGATTATATAAATGAGAACCACAGTTGTAGACAGATAATGAAACACAATGAGATGGGCTGGAGGATACTGGGTGTCCTTTGGCATAAGGAAACAATCTATTTTTTGTAAGCTTTTATTCAAGAAAAATGTCTTACATTCACATATATAGACAACAATTTGTGAGAATGCCATAACTCCAAATCTTGAAGTAGTCTCCTAAGCTAGATACTTTTGAAGCAACAGTTACCTCTGAAAGGGCAGTGACAGTTCCCTGGAATCAAGCCTCTAGCACCCTATTTCATTGTATTAAGCTCTGAAGTTGGAGGGGAAGGTGAACAGTAGAGTGGTGAACACAGTGTTTGAGCTTGCAGGTTTGGTCAGGGTCAATAAAAGTGTGTAGTGTCCTCACTGGCCAGAAGGCAAAAAAAGTGTGGTAATGTGTAACTGAACAGCTTCTGAAAGCAGCACTAGCAATGATATTGTGAGCTAGAGTTCTAGACCTTCTACTAAAAATAAAAAAACCCTAGACCTATTTCTACTCTATCAAACTGGAGCTGGAAATATCACAGCTTCTGTGGGAACTATCCTAACTATTCATGCATGGTCTGCTGTAAGGTATTTGCCAGCAACTTTGGTTATGGCCTGAGGCTACAAGAAACAAGACAAGAAGCAAAATGGTACTTTCTGTCAGTTAATTTCTCCATCTGATTTTGGTCTAGATAAGAAATGGTGGGAAAAGAAAGGGTAAAGTAAGGTAACAGGGAAAGATACTTAGAAGTATTTGAGTAGAGAGATTCTTGACCTTTCCTATACTGAAACCAAAAGGAAGACAATAATCCAAAATTGGTTCATAAGAGCAAATTTTCTGCTGAAGAAAAATAAGGAAAGAGACTAAGAGCCTAGATGGAACATGATGTTTAATGAAAAAGTTTCTAAGAAGTAGTTCTGTTGGGAAAACTTGATTGCCACATTCAGGAGGCTTTCTCTCTCATTTGATGCTCTCACAGATGTTACCTCTGGGGCCAAAAAGGGGAAATTTTACCTATTACCTATGTAGGATCTCTGAGGTATCCAAAACAAGATATCCACACAGCTAACTGGTTTTGCAGAAGAAAAGAATTTAGATTCCCCCAGAAAGCTCACTGTAGATGTTTTTATGGAGAAAGAAAATCTACCTGAAACTTTCAGGTGTTCAAACAAAAGTCAGGGATTTTCAGCAGTTTTACACCTGGATTCTGGAGGAGCACCTACAGCTGGGTCATGGAGAGGCATCCAAGATGGAGCCAATAGAAGTGGAAAGAATTCTCCCTATTCCAGTAAATAGGCATGCAAAGCTAAGTTAGGCCTCATATGTTTTGAAAACAGGTTCTCCATGGATGAAAAGGTGGTTCTATATTGAGTGTCCTGTAAGTCTTCTATCCATTTATTTCATGAAAAGTCTGCCACCTGTATTTGGACACTCTGTAAACAAGGTACTTCTGCTTGTGCTCACGTTTGAATTCTGAGTTGGAAATCCTATTTACCAAGTTACTGCTTGCCTGGGTAAAGAGTTTCTTTGCTAGGTTTTTACTCCTGGGACACACGGATATCTGAGTTAAAAAAAAATAATAATAATTTGCAACACATAATTTATTTGGCAAAGTTAGCCTTTTGCTCTTTTTTTCCATGAGCGTCGCAGCAGCATGATTTCTTGAATGTACTCATTATTCAAATATATTATCTGAATAAACAGCCAAACACTCTGTACTGTCAGATTTTGCCATGACATGTTGACTGGTGATGCGTCTCTCTTGGGCTTGGCTGATTGCTCTGAGGTTGAGAACATTTATGCAGAGAAAATATCCCACCATGGTTTGTAATTTGCCTCTGAGCCCCTTTCCCCTCATTCTGAAAGGCGGATCTGTGTAATTATAAGGGCTAAACTTAGATGTGGGTGATGGGAAGAGGCACCAAAGAAAAGCCTACTATTCTGCAGTTCTGTAATGTGACAAGAAATCTCATATCAGGGGTGTTCCTTTCTATTTATTTATTCAGAAGGAATTTCTGAAGAGATCTGAAGCAGAGTGAGGAAAAGCAACTAAATTTTGTCTATTCCAGAGCCTGACTAACTTGCTGGGTGAGTCGTGTTGTCTACCTAGACAAGACTTCCTTGTCTGTCTGCATCTTGAGTCAAGCCACTGTGGCAGCAGTCCAGGCAGGAAGAATCAGCTGCTGATCTCTGAGCAGTGCAGGCAGTGATGGCAGGGCTGGGGAACGTTGGAGCTGTTGGCAGAGTGCGAGTGGATGAAGTGTCTTCATCTGCGCAAGGCACAGGAAGCAGATTGGTGGGGGAGAGGAACTAAGCTAAGGCCAATTCTTTTTTACAGAAAAGGATGGAAAAAGGCACATATTTCCTTATCTAGCACCCACCCCTGCAAGCATGGGAAGATGTGCATCAGACTGTTGTGGTGGAGACATTCTGGCAGCCGCAGTGTCTGCCATATCTCTGCTCAGTCACTTCCACTCAGACCTCAAACAAAGCAAAAACATCAAATACATGCAGGACATTCCACAGTTTGAAGATGTTGCCTCCCTAAACATCCAAAACAAAATTAACACGTAAGGTAGATGTTAGAATGCAAGATAATTTAAGCTGTCAGTTATTTAATTTCAATGTTTTGAAGAAAAAAAATAAACATTCTCTGTCACAAATTCAATTCGGAAAAATTTCAGATAGTTTCATTGTGCACAGAAACCATAACAATTTTTGCCTTTTGAGAGCTTAATAATAGATGCATCACTTTCCTTGTTAGCTAATCTCCCTATAACCAAAGGCAGGTCTTAATCACAATGAAAGTGCAAGATGCCACCAGAAGTCAGATCCAACTTGGCACATCAATTGTTATCACCTCAAATCATCAGATGATGGCTTTAAGTTTTCACACTGTGTCTGGATCTGAAAAGCACCAAGTAGTTGTAACCTACAGGGGCTTCCCACTGGGTAGCTGCAATTTTTTAGTCTCTCACAACTGAGTCCCATCACAACAGGAAGTCTTGGAAGAGTTGGATATACCAGGGCCTGTTTCCATTCTTCAAGTGAAACTCCTGCCTAATACAAACAGCTCTCTATATCAACCACAAAGATTATGGAGTGTGAAGATTAAAAAAAAACAAAACAAAACACAACACAGTACATCCGGAGACATCTTGATTGCAGATGTTACTGAATGATTCTCTGGTGCTGGAAATGCTCATCCTGACTACATGTTGATCATAGAATACATTCCGTTCTCATGGTGTTCTGACACAAAGAATGGAAGAAATGCCTCAGAATGTAACAAGGGAGAAAAATATTTCTTTATGTGGTGATAGCCCTCCCTATCTTTTGCTCTGGGAGGATTCCTGCCTGAGGGGGCCTGCGTGAGGGGTGATGAAAGTAATTATCCTGTCAGTTTAAATATGATTTCTTTTACGTGTCTTTTTCTTGTGATGTCAGTTGATTAACCTGTCAGTCATCTTCACATGGCATGGGGCCACATGATCTCGTGTGCTGAGGTACACGGTTTATTACGTTAATCTAACATAAAATTGAAAAAGGCTACAGTTTAAGCCTTATTTCCTTATCTGTGTTTTGCAATTTTCTTTTGTCTAAATCTTACACATTATTTCTTTCTTAACTCCATCCCATCTTACCCAATATTTATTATTTTTCCTTGACTCAGTTCTTCCTTTAATTACTATCTTGGTACATCTCACTTTTTCTTTCCCACACCTCAATTCTGCTCCACTATTCTCACGTCCCACCATCCCATCTCTTCATTGTTTCCACACTAGGACAGAGAAAGCCATGATGACAGAGATTGTTTTGCTATTGCCTTCTTTACCGCATGTTGCTCCTCTCAGTCTTTCCATGCTACTGCTGATTCACTTTGAATAAAGAAGAAAAAGAAACTGAAAACCAGAGGTCTTCATCTTAACTGCCCTGGTTATGTCAGAAAAAAATAAAAATAAAAATGGAGGAAATCTAGAAGATTTTGTGTGTTACTTCGAAACTCTCCTTGTAATGGTGAGTTTTAGGGGTTAGAATTTTGTCTTAAAGGATTTTACTTGATTATCACCACATGGCAGTATGAGCAGTTTTATTTTAACCTCAAAATTCTCTTTTTCTTAGTATTAGAACACTGATGCTGAAATAGGCATCACAACCATTTTAGTTGTGGGAGGACATCTCAGCTACAGCCCAGCTGGATATGAGGAGAATTAAAGATAAACATCTAGCTTGGGAAAGATTGACAATCTTTGTGGATGGACAGCCACCATATTCCTCTAACTAAAGCCAAAGCATGTGTTATGTGTGTTTTGTTAGTTTGAGATACAACAAGTATAAATATAAACAAATATATTGTTTAACCTACTTCTGCTTTGAGGACAGTGACACACATGGGGTAGTTCCGAGAGGTTTGGATGGAGTTGTTTCCATTCAAGTAATTCAGAAATTAGGTGCAGCTCAAGTTTACGTTAGCAGTTTAGGGTGGGGATGGCCCAAATTGATTTCTCACACAGACTAAATCTGTTCTTCAAATTTCTCATGCACAATGTGTTTTCCCATCCAGGTAGAGGACATTTCAGTATCAATGCTACTCACAGTGGCCAGGAGTGGCAACATAAAAGAAACTGTTCAATACCTCTGCTTACAGAGATAAGTGAAAGAGTCATTGCCAATAACTCTGTAGTAATAGCATAAGTAAGTACTGGGCCTGATTTGAATCTCTTGATAGTGATACTGGGATGCCAGAATATTTATCAAGTCATTAGGATAGGCTGTGCCTAGCTGATAAGATGACTACAACTGATGAAGTCCACCTGAAGGCTCTGATGATGTTGGGGTAGATTTGCAGCCAGCAACAGTGGGTAGCAGTGCTTGCCTTTAAGAGCAGCATGTACCGTTTGTCAGCAGAATTATGTAATCTTCTGCCGGGGGCAAGTTTGTGGAATCTTTAATGAACAGAATTAGGAAACGTCCTGATGTACACATTCCTCATACTGGGGAGCCAGAGCCCTGCTGAGGAAAGTTTCACTGTGTTAATAGCAGTGGGGAAGGACCTGAGAGAAAATTGTTACCAAGAGTGATTAACACAGGGCCTCATTTTACACTCTCCCCATGTCAAACTGCCAAACTTGTGATGGTTCTGTCCTTGGAAGATGAAATTGTCCTGTTTGTATCATTTAGTGTCTCAGTGTCATCAAATCAAAAGAACATTCTGTCATTTTGATTAGAACTTAATTTGGAACAAAGTTTCTGCTATAATCATCTGTAAGCAACATGAATGAGGAAGGATTTCTTTCTGCTTTTCTGATGTTTAATCAGCACATGTTATGTATCATGGATAAGATCAGGAGTTAGCACTTGAATTTAAGCTGAGAAGTGTTTTTCTTTGAGTGTCTTTTGTTAGTCAAGGCTTTAATAATTGCAGAAATATTTTATTGCACACTTCAACTCAGCTGCCCAGGTAAAGCACAGAAGTTAACACGGTTGTCTGTTTTTCCTTTTTGTTTCATTGTGGAACCCCTGTCTGCTAATGATCGTAGCCCTCTGGATAATGAGAGCTGTGGTCTGGCCACCAGGTCATGCAAGTTCAAGATACTGTTCCTGTATTTCTGTCTCCTTGTGTGTAGAGATATGGGCTCAGCATAAATCAGATGTTTTCCCTTAAAGGAATTTTAGATTATAATCATAAGGGGATTTATAAATGAAAAGGCTTTGTGCCGTTTACTTCCAGTAAACATAAAACAGTAGATAGAGGGGAGAAGTGGAGAAACAGCTTGTTTTGCTGTTCACAACAAATTAAGTGTATAAATCCTTAACAATGAATGAATACTATTGACAGAGAAAAGTAAATATGTCTTAATTCTTTCTGGCTTCTAAAACAGAGTCAATCAATAGCAATACTGTGCTTTCAAATGTGTTTTGAATTTGACAGTGTCTTTTTGACATTTATAAAGCACAGTGATGAGCATATAATTAAAGTTCTTTCCTTGTTTTTCAATATTGCGTTCTCAGTCTTCCAGACTTTAAGCTCGAGAGTGGCTGAACAAAGGAGGAGGGCTTGCCAGCAAGTGGCCCATTCCCATGCAATCCATGCTGTGCACCAGCAATGAGCTCCCCTTTGAACCCGGTGCCAAGCCAGCCCATGTACATGCACTGAGGAACATCCATTCCCAATGTACTTGGGTTTTTGTTTCAGTTACCACAAAAGTGAGGAATAGGATGTTTTTCTAAATTTATTTGCCTTAAAAAAAATTAAAAAATAATTGTCTAAATAGGAAGTATCAGAAATTTCATGGCAAAGAGAAGTGTTTTCTTGGGAGCTCACATATCTAGTGTGACTGCAGATAAAATACTGAACAGCATGTATAACCCTGGAACATTAGCACTGAATCCACAGGTAATGAATTTTGCTGTAGGCTGTTTTTCAATTGTTGTTTTCACTCCTTGCGCTCAGAGTGTGCTTTTCAGTAGTAAGTATCCTGTTCAGGATTACACACCAGCACTCCAGCCTGGGAGGGTTGGAGCAGGCTTAGCTGTGTCAGTAACACAAGCCCTGGAGCCAGCAAACTCTGTCACAAGCACACAAAAAAGGCATGGTACCAAGGCTGTCTAGGTTGCCTCACTGTTTGCATTGAGAAAATCATCATTTGGTCAGAACCATTGGTGGAAGTACGTACTTGCCTCAGATTTCTCATAAAATAGAAATTATTATTATAAAGCTGAACAGTGCATTAAAAAGTCACAGGATGATATATACAACCAGTCTGTAGGTCAGGGACAGGAAGTGGGGTCTTCCTCTTTCCATCTGGCTCCAGATTCATTCTCACTCTCATATACTTTGCCTGTCAGACTGGCCTCTCACTGGAGATGGGGCATGATGCTTTGAAACCTGCCCAACTCTTGCAAGGCTCCATCTGGAATACTGTATCCAGGTCTGGGGCCACCAGTACAGAAAAAATGTGGAGCTGTTGAAGCAGGTCCAGAGAAGGGCCACAAAGATGATCAGAGGGCTGGAGCATCTCTCTTGTGAAGGAAGGGTGAGGGAGCTGGGCTTGTTCAGCTTGGAGAAGGGGAGAAAGCTCCAGGGAGACTTCATTTTGGCCATCCAGTACCTGAAGGGAGCTTACAAACAGGAGGGGGACTAATTGCTAGCACAGTGTGATAGTGATTGGACAGATGGGAATGGCTTCAAACTAAAAGAGGGAAAATTCTGTTAGATGTTAGGAAGAAATTCTTTACTCAGAGGGTAATGAGGCTCTGGCACTGCTGCCCACAGAGGTTATGGATCCCCACTCTGTAGACGTGCTCAAGGCTGGGTGGGATGGGGTCCTGGGCAGTCTGATCTGGTGTGTGGCAGTCCTGCCCACAGCACCAGACCAATTAAGGACAAATTAAGGACCAATGTAAACCAATTGATTATTTCTAGTGACAGAGCGAAGTGAACCTGACAGCAGACATGGCTGTCATGTTGATGCGATGTTGCAATGTGGTAGCAGGCAAGGGCAGTTAGTTCATGGCATGCCCAGAGAGACAACTTGAACAACAAGAATTTTTCTGATATGTAAGTTACTATGTGAGATATTGCAGTATTTTTGTGAATTAGTTCATCCTAGAGAGTTGCTAAATTGATATAGAAAATCATCAGCAGGTGACATGACTGTATACAGGCCTCCAGAGGCCCAGTGCAGTTGCCTCTGGCTACGCTTTCCTGAAGGTGCCAAAGGTTGGATACCTAAAATTGATGCATTCACAATTATTTAGATCTTTAGAGATTAAAAGATAGTGTAACTGTTTCAAGCAGAAAGCTAATCCGTGACTAGCTGCTGAATGACTGTGCCAGGGAAAGGCATGCGTGATTGCTAAGGGCTCCTGCTTTAGGAAAAATACCAGCAGTTCCCCAAAGGGACTTGTATGAGCTCCTGGAGAGGGTGGGGTACAGCAAGAAAGCAGACAAGCGTGGTACAGCCCAATCAGCTTAGACAGAAGTCACGTGTGGGCTCAAGCCTGAGATCTCTGCATCATATGAATGTCATTCTGGTCCTGTCTCAGAAGAAAAGTGGAGCATGGGTCCTATGTGCGTTCTCTGTTGTGCACAGTTGGTTTACCCTCAGCAAATATTGTTCTAACAGAGCCAGCTGTCAGATTTGCATCTGTTGAACAGATACAAAACACTGATCTCAGTGGGAGGCAGGTACCTACTCTGCATAAGCACTTTTGCAAATCCCAAAAGGCATTTCTCCATTTTCAGACACTTCAGCATCTTTGAAAATCTTGCCCTTTGTGCCTAGCTTTAGCTCTCTACAAAACAGAGAGAAATCTGCCTCCCTAGGAAATGAAGCGGAGTTAAATTTATTCATATTTGCTTTAAGCTGTGGAACCACAGATAAGACGTGTGGCACAAAGGTGTGCTTCTTGTTCAGCTTATTACACAATGCAGCACGTGTGTGTTCATTATTGTCCATGCTGTCGTTGGCCTCATTTGAAAGATGTATCTATGAAGCAGAGGAAGGCAAGGTGCCACGTTAATGAATGATAGCTATAGAAAATACAGTATAGAAGCTACGCTATTTTGTGATGGCCCAGCTGTTCTTTTATGAAGGACACAAGCAATAGGATCTGCTTCGGGTATCCTCCTGTGTTTGAATGTCTTGCAGAAAAGAGAGAGAAAGCTACTACAGGTGCTCATTATGGTCATTGTGCAAGATGTTTGGTGAGATAAAGACAGCAAAGATGGCTAAATGCCTGGATCTGCAACTTTGGTGTCTAAAAGAGTTCTCAGTTTTCCTAAAGCTGTTTCACACACTGTGTGCTGAGACTCTTCTGCAGTGAATTCTAGGGCAACTTAACTGAGTCTCCCTTGTTGCAGTGGCCCCCTGGTCCCTCCCATGTTTGCTTCTCTGAATCTTGCCTGAACTGTCAACTTCAGGAGGTTTCAGAATCTAGCCTAGCACTCTTCTGATAACCTGAATAAAAGCAGATGTAGTGTTCATGCCCCGAAAAATCCTTTTGTCCTAGTTTTTCCATGGACTGCCTGGAGTGCAAATTATCATCTGACTTGTTTGCCCTAGCCCCAGATCCACGAACTCACATAGGCTGCCCTTTCACTGCTGGCCCTACCTTGACATCACTGGCTGCTGTTCTTTTACTGGGACACCAGCAGTGGATCTATCCCAGGCTCCCTAGGACATTCCATCCTCATCCTGACAGTGATTTTGGCCCTTGGATCAGGTAATGGTCTCTCCTCTATAGCTCAGAGTCCCCTTTCCCAGGGAAAATAAGAGGATAAGGCTTCTTTTGCTTTCTGCGTCCTCTTATTTTCTTGTCTGCATGGATAACATCATGCTCTATAAATATGATATATTTTAAAATTATGATTGACATTGTCCATTTAGAATTTGAGTTGGTTTATTTAGTTGGGGAACTTGACCTTTCCAAGTGGCAAATGCTGTTGAAAGCCATACCAGAACTTCTCTTAAGAATCTTTTCTTAAGGACAACGTCTTAGCTTTCAATAGCTGAGAGGCAACTGAGAGACAATAAAATGATAGAATTTGAAGCCAGAACACTTTGTTTTAATGCCTGGCCAGCCCAAGCATTCCAGTGCTCTGCTTGTATCTCTTCCATTTACTGCTATGAAGACAGAAATATGATCAAAGAAAAAAAGAGGAGGATCTGCAAAAAAAGTTGTTTAAGCTTCACAGAAACATTCTACGTTAGCAGCGCCAAAGGCTGAGAACTCTCTCAGTGTGTTAAAGCCTTTTAATAATTTGAGATCACATTATAATCCCCTTGTCCAGAATCCTTATAATTTATACATGGTTTAATACTTGGAATAAATTTATAGTCTCAATTTTTATTTATTTATTTATTTTCTTAAAAAAACTCGTACGCCATAGTCAAGGATAATCATTTTAAATGCTGAAATGTATTAAATGCATTAATTGCACTAGTTTAAATGTTTTATTTTGAGTTAAAGTCACTCAAAACTTTAATATGACAGATAAGATACAGAGTAATAATTCTCACTGTGACTCAGAACAGGAAACAAATCCTGACTTTGATCTGAGTAATAATGCTTCTCTCCCTGACCGACAAGGTTGCATTAGTGCCGTACTGAGCCTGCGGTTGAGGCTTAGCACTGGGAGCACCCAGAGAGAAGCTCTCAAGCACAGTGATGCAGCTGGGGGGGGGGGGGGGGGGGGCTGAGGCTTGCCCCGGGCTCAGCCCCACACTCCAGCCATGCAGATGGAGGGGACTTGTGCAGCTCAAGTGGGAGGTAAGCTTGGGATGTCACTCTTCCCTGCCTCAGAGATAGGAGCTGCCTGCCCCCATGCTCTTAATCTGTTTCAAGGCAGTCACAGCAATTAGCTTAGACCACTTCTGGCATAGAAAATGTGTTTCTTCTGATAAATAGATGTTTAAAGCTGGAGCACTTCATGCATTTGTTAGAGTGGTTAAATGAGCAAAGCAACAGACATGATACAACAGAAACATTTGGGGAAAGAACAGGCAGCTGAAACACATGTTTGAGGAGCAGTCATGGGATTGCAGTGAACCACATCTGCCTCACAAGGAACAGAATACATTTCCACAGCTCTGGTTCTGCTTCCAGCCCTAATGGCAAAGAGCGAGCTGGGCTCACCACGTATTCCCTCATTTAACCGGGGTGTGAAATGCGTGTTCTAGCAGCAAAATTTTGAATGAGCGTGGGGTCGGAAATTTAATCACACCGCTGTGCTGCTGAACTCTTGTGCTAGTTCACCTAAGGCCTGCTAATCACCTGCAGGGATACAGTCAAACCATTCAGGGATGGATTACTAGCAGCACGAAGGGCAAGCTGCCATGTCAGTCCCACTCTAAGACACCTAGGGGGTGTTTTGGATACCCAAACATATGTGTCCATCATAGTTTAAATGTCCCATGGTGTCCTGCCTCATATCAAAAGGCCACAGATTTCTCATTTAATGTGTCAGTTAACATAGGTGTTTGAGTACTAGAAATCACCTAAAATGGCACCATTCACCTATATTTAGACACTTTGTGTCTAATTTGCACCCGAATGCAACGTTACCCTTGCAGTTATTCAAGCTTGTAAGAGAAAGAAGAAATATCTGCTCAGTTCTGCAGTCTCACTTCAGTAGGTCACTTCCACCTATTTTATAAAACCACAGTGAGTTGGTGGTCTTGTGGTTTGTACAGATTTTCCTAATTTTTTAATGTTTTCATTGGGAAGAAGACATATTTCAAAACTGTGTGCCTGAAGTTAATCTAGCACTATTAAGTTTCAGAGTTGACTTGCGTTTGAAAGACCCTAACTTCTTCACCTCATAGGCCATCATCTCCCTTGTGCCAAATATTTTGAAGGAAAGTTGGTCTTGGCAGCATGTTTGGAAAGTTACAGGAATCCAGCTAAGCTGAATCATAGGCGAAATTGTTATATTTGTGTGACTTTCACAAAAGATATTCTACCAAAATCTCTGTTTTCCTCCTGAACTCCCATGATGGTATGGACGGAAGAACTTGGTCAACCTGGTTTCAGAATCTGAAGGTTACATGAGTGCTCAGACACCTACCAGTATGAATCCCATACCTCTTTTTAAAAGCAGCCTCAGTGGGCAACACGGTGGCTCCATCAAACTGGTCTCTCCATTTTTGACCACTCTGCTACTCTTCTTTTTAATGTCCAGCTTGGGCAAACATTACTGCCACATGCCTAATCTCAGTCCTCCCCAGATAAAATATTTCTGTTCCAGGGTATTTTGACTGCACTCCATCCTTTTCAGGAAATTACTTCAGAACTAATTCTGTTGCTTCTTTACTTTTCCCATCTCCTTGATGTATTAATAACACCAGGTGCCACCTGTGGCGCCCAGTCAGCTGTCTCAGATCAGAAAAAAAATAGCAACAAGGCATCCTTATTTGATTTAAACACTAAACCACTTGCAGCTCATATGGGATTTGGATGAGAATTTTTATGTGATAATGAACTGTAAGGCCCAACTATGGGTCTTCTTCTTTATTCAATGGAAAAAAATCTGCTTAAGGTGATTGACAATCCTGCAGTGCTTGTGCATGGAAATAGTGCCAGGGGCTCATTGCCAGGTGGCACTGTTGGAGGCAAAAACTCATAAAAAGCATTAGGGCCTGTGCTGTGAGGCATTTGGATTCTGAGTGTCTAGCTTGATTTTCCCTAAGGCACTTGGATTTGCCTCAAAGTAGTGGACATCTAAGTTTTGAAAATAAGAACCATTCCCTTAGGGAAATCAAGACTGAAAATCTGGAGCTGCATTTGTATATGTACGTTATATAAATATCTAGAATACATACTACTTGGAATGAATGCATATAAACCCTCAAGTATCAGTCCATAAAGCCAGAAACTACCAGAGATCGTAGATAAATTCTGTCAATGAACAGATTTAAATTTCAGTGACTTCTTAAGGAAAGATTGTATTTTTGCCTTGCTTTAATTGCCACATGCAGCAGTTTCAGAGGAAAGCATGTCTGGCTAAGCAGTTAGCAAAAAAATGATACCATTAGCACATGATATATTGTGTTGTTTTCTGTACCATGGATTCTCCTCCGTATTGCTTCAGCTTACCCAGATCTCACAACAAACTCTAGCCTGTCTTTCTGCAGCCTGGCTGTTATTCCTGCTAAGATCAATGCCTCCTGGTTGACTGCAGATATTTAATTGTCCCCAGACGTGTAATGAACAGACTGGAGCCTTACTGTACATTCAACTCTGAGGATAAAGGTCCGTGACCAAACCTTTCTCTGAGCAAAAGTCACTTAACACATTTTTGCATTACAAAATATCCCACAACGAGATCTCACTGGAACCAGATGTTTGTAGCAAAAAGCATATGGCAAGAGGATGTAGATCCATTTTTCTTAAATCCTCTTGAAAAGTCATTGTATCATAGCCCAGATTCTGCTAAAATTCATGCTTATAATCCCCAAAGCCTTTTCTCAGTCAAAAAAAAAAAAAAAAAAGAAACACATCTCTGCTTTCATTGCTTGTGAATCATTTCCACAACCATTGATTTCCAATGGTTTGCAAAGAAAGCAGCTGTGAAGAGAATTTGACCCACAGTGTACAAGGTGTGCATGAAGCTTGAATGAATGGAACATGTGTGAAGAATTACTGAATGAGTGTTTGTCCTTGAGGAACAGAGACAATGGCTGAATAAAAGTCAGCCTTTGTGTGTTCCATAAATATTTGATCTCAGCCTGAAGAGATAGAAGTTTCCAAACAATATGTATGCTGTTTATGATATCATGTCATCTCATATTATACACTGCTTGTTGGTGCATGACAGCTGCTTAATCTGTTTATGTAGTTGGATTTAATCAGGTGAGTATGTTCTTATTGCCAGGATTAGGGTGTCTGACAGCATCCTTCTTTTTAAATTGAAACTCACTGCCAATGCAGACAAGAGCAGGGCCTTAAATAACACTGTAATCCAATGCCTCGGGCTAATGAAGGCTAAACAGCATTTCAGCCATTTGTTTAACTCCCTCAAACCCACGGGTGCTGCATCTGCCACAGGGGTTAACTGAAGGCTAGTTGCATGGTCAGGTATGTGCCCTTTGTGCCAACAAGGCAGGGATCCAGCAGATGTGAGAAGAACATTGTAAGGCACCTGGAAGGGAGAATCCAGGCCTGGAGAAGTGAGTACAGAAAGCTGAGGCTGGCGGGCTTTCTGGGTGGCACGCAGCCGGGTCCTTCATGCCCATTGCTGGACTCCTTTGTTTTTGGGAAGGTTTGTGCTGCTGTCTGTGCTACTCCAAAGAATGGCAGAGGGAGTACAGGCATTTACTAGCATCTGAGAAGGAGTCACGCTTCAGATCTTTTTGCAGGAGGTAGTTGGTATGTGGCATCTTTAAACACAGAGCTGCTCAGTCACAGCCCAAGCTGCTCTATGCAGAGATGTGGTCTTGCCAATGGTAGGAGAATTGACAGTCTACTGTATTTCTACAATAATCTCCCCCAGTCTTTGTTTAATTTGCTCTTCACCAGGGATCTTTCAGGCAATTGCCTGAAAGTTATTAGGTGATAAGAATGCTTTCAATGGCATTTGCAATATGTAGAAAACAGTAAGCCAGACAGGCCTTGGTGTTTAATAACAATTTATTTATTTAATAAATGTGAATCATTTACAAAACAAATATGGAATGGCAGTCTAAGCTCAGAAAAAGGAAACAAGGCTTTTCTTTGAAGGTTTTCAATAACCAGTCTGTATTTTCAGTTTTTATCAGTCTCTTCTATTTAAAGAAATGCATGCTGTCTTGATGTCTTTCCACATTCATACAGAGCTACTACGTGTCATACATGGGTACAGTAATAGGAAACTTTGAAATACATGAAAAGCTGGTCTGGTATCACTGCAGGAATTTTATTACATTGTGAGAACAATTTAGAATGCTCTTTAAAAATTTTAAACTGAAATATTTGACTGATGGGTATGATATGAATTTCATTTTTGACATGTTTGGTAAAGCATCATTCCCAAATGCTCAAAGCAATCTTACTTTGTTTGTGAGGTATGCCTTTATAAAACCATAAACCACTTAAAGGTATTATGTAATATTGAGATATCATGTTTTGTGTAATAGGACTTGACTTTCTCTGTGATGATCTAAAAACAGTTCTCATCCACTGATGACTATATTCTCACCACACCCTTTTTTTAGGGATTTTTTTTCCAGTTTTGGAGATGAGTGACTGAAACACAGGCTGTATCTACACTGGAAATGCTGGTATAGGGATTCCAGTACATTATGGAAATGAAATATGCTTTGTATAGGCACAATTGGACAAACAGTCTTGCTTTGTACTGCAATAATGAAATCATTTTACCCTTCAAATAAAACAAGCTGTACTAGTACAGCACGATTTTCCTAATGTGCCCGAAAACTTAAATTCTACTGGACAGGTCTTTATCTAAATGAAAATCCTGTCTGAGCAGATTTTTAGGATTTTCCACCTTTGTCTGGACTTTATGGTTGGATGCCTTGCAGCCCTGGGGCGCTGCTCTGACCATGCTGCTGCACTCAGCCACTCAGAACACACCAGTATGAGCAGCATGCATGGGGTCAGACCATGCTGGGTGTGCTGTGAGGCTCCTGTGCTGCTGCTGTGACTCTGTGCATCAGTAGCTTGTCTCACTAAAATCCAGGCCATGCAATGAAAAACAGTTCCTGATGAGTTCCCTGAAAAACAATAATTTAGCTTCTTCATAAGGGGAACTAACTGTACTGCAACGGAATGTTTCTGGGATAGCAGAATGTTTGTTTACCAGATCATATGCATATTGTGAGTGAGCCTTTAGGCTAGGGGAGGACACATAGTGTTTATATCCACATACACACAGATGAAAGCTGCTCTGAAAGTACTGCCTCCTATTTTATTATTTTGGCCTGCGGCATCAGAGGCAGATGTTTGTGGTATGGCTGTAAATGCTGAACCTTCCTACCTTCCATCTTGAAAGGTACTTGGTAATTCTGGAACTGTCAATCAAGTAGAGAAAATTCTCAATATTTCTTGAAAGGAAGAGAAAAAGTTTTAGAAAATCCGTGTATTAGTCTTGGGTAACTTTTCTAGGCCTCATTCTATTTTTCCTTTTTATTCCATTGCACTGGCTGGTAATAATGTATTTATCAGCTTTTAACTTAGTTTCTGTAACAATTATTTTAGCAATCAAACATATTAATCAGAGTCAGAATGTTCTTTAATATTACAAATTTATAATATATATTTAAAAATACATATTATATAAAAAGTAGACTCTTAAATAGAGAACATTGTTTTTAATATGGAAAACCAAGCCTCTTTTTAACCTTTGGGTATTGCACATTTGCTTTTAAGTGCTAGAGAAAGAAAAGAAAGAAATAATACAAAAACTAGTGTAACATCTACAGACCTCATGATCAAGAGCCAAATATTATGCAACCTGAAAATACTGTGCAGCTGAGCTTCATGTAGAGTTAGATCACTGTAACCATGGAGAAAGCACTATGAGGAACAGGTTTATCACATTGTTTTCACTATTGCCAGTTGGATGCAGAACTAAATAAAATCAGTGGGACTTTTCAGAACAAGCACTCACTATCTGCTATGTATTATGTCTTCCCTCCCACCCACAAAGGCACGCCAGGTCAGCGGACCCTGTTCTCCGGAAAATGGTTTTGGGTGCTTTACACTGTATGGTGAGTGCTCTTGCCAAAAGGATTTAACCAACAGGATAAGCACATTCTTTTGGTTGGGATTCACCAGCCTAGTAATCCCCTGTCTGAAGACTGTGTTGCTCAAGAAATAAATCCTGTCTAGCCAAAAAGAGGGAAGGAATGAGATCCCAAGATGACTACCAGTACATTCCTCTAAACTTCCCAAAAGTTTGGTTCAAAACAGATTATTCTCAAGGTGATCTTACAATTATTAATACACTCCTCGTGACTTGGATAACTTTCATAAGAGGGCAGAAGTATTTTTGTGGTTATGGCTCAGAAGCAACACTGTGGAGGTGTGTTGCAGGGGCAGTTGTAACATCATTCCATGGACTGATGAAGTCCTCAGGAAAATGCTCACAAATGTGGATACATAAAGGAACTTGCTTGTATTTGGGAGCCCACATTTGAAAAGAGGAACTTTAATCCCTTCATACTGCATTTTACTCAGCTACACGCAACTCTGCTGGGAAGCTTCATTAATGCAATTGAAGGCCATTTTGATCCTTCAAGAATGGTATTACAGAAACGCAGGATTATATCACCTCTAATTCTCATTGTTCCTGAAGAATAATCAGTATAGAATTTCAACTGAAAATGCCTGAATATATCTTTTGCTAGATATGTGCTGAGCCATAAGGGTTGTCTCTCTGTAAAATGCAGTGTGAACATAGGGAATGTGATTTGGGTCTTTGCCTTGTTTTTGGGACAGAATAATTCATTGTGGCTACTTGTCTTTCATTCATCCTGCTTGGCAAGTGTGTTGGGGCAAGAGGAGGAAGGAAATACTCTCCTTGTCCCAGTTTGCCAGAGGAGGAAGAATAATGGGTATCTCCCTCTCTCCTCCCTTTCATCAGGAGCTGCCCTCAGAGCAATCATGTTGGAAGTGAAAAAAGAGGAAGATACATTTCGTTTCCTCCTCATATTTGTCTTCCCCTCATCTTCATCCAGAGATGGTATCTTTGGTCCTCTTGTCAGAAAAATGTGAGTCAATTTATAATTTCTCTTTTGGTAGTACCTATGGTGTGCGGGACACATGAGTAAGAAATTAGACCTAGAAAAGTCTGGAAAACTAATTATCAATTTTATTTATTTATTTATTTATTTATTTATTTAAATTATTTTGATTTTTTTTTCCTGAAACAAAAATGTGGGAGTTTCTGTCAGTTAATTTGTTTTGGTAACAGCATAACACATAAGAATTACTGTCCTGCATGTAATTTCTCTGCTTGTTATTGCCTTCCCTGAACTACCTCTCAGTAAAATAGTCCTTCCCCAGGGCCATTCTCAGATGGAAAGCTCTGGACTAAGAACCAGAGAGAAAGCTGGAAGCTGAGTGACAGGACACACTTACCACTTAATGAGGCTGGCAGAGACACAAGGCAGCACTGCAGTGGCCATAGGAACCTTTCCTAAACCATTTCTGATGACAAAGAATAGTTTTAGCCTCAGGACTTTAGTGTCTTGTTTCCACCATGCTTTTATGAGACAGCTTACATCAGCTCTACCCTCCAGAGATAAAGCACCCTTTGTTTCATTCAATGAAGATGTGATATAAACAAAACCAACACCTCTAATCTGCATCTGTCTCCATTCTGGCAGTTTTTTCTCCTCTAGAAAATCTCAAGTCTTTGGGTTTCATGGCATGGGAAGCAGATAAAGTGAGGTCCTGAAAGAGAGGGATGCATCTGAGGGAAATGCTACAAGTGAATAAACACCACTGGGATAATTTATTTCTCTTCTTTTAGCAAAACGGGTTACTGTTTCGCAGTCCAGCCTAACGAGATGGAACTCCCATTGGTATCCTGCAAATATGCTTCTGTTGTCACTGTATATTTATTATTCTATGTAGTTTGTGGTGTTCTATCTTTATCTTCTTATTTTTAATTCCAGAGATGTTAAAATAAATATGACTTTGTGATTTTTGGACCATGAAAACGAGAGGCCAGGAGTCCTTGTGGAAAATGGTGTTTAGAAACTATATCTTTGTCACATGATCCCTAAAGACACAAGAGTCACAAAAGTTGAGGAAAAAGTGTATTAGGCACAATCCAGCATTCTTCTCTACCTGCTTCACGCATCGAACACAGGATCAAATGAAGATCTCTATGTACTTGTGGTGTATTTTGTACCAGCATGGTACAAAATGAAGTGGGGAAAGAAATTGCTAATCAAATAGTTACCTTTCTTGGTGAAGTAGCCATGGAAAGAGTAGAGCAGGGATGGTCACACCAACTCAGAGAGGAAAATAATGCGTGGCAAGGGAAAGGGTTAATTTGTCTTCCAGATTCCCTTTGCTCCAGCACAATACTCCAGGTGTATCAGAACCAGAGCATTCTTGGAGCAGTTTTCAGGTAAGAGGATGGCCCTGGAACTATATAAGCAGCATGGATTAGGCCTTCTTGTTTTGTACTGTAATAACATTCAAGGATACAGCATGAAGAGAAAAAGTGATGGCTTTTATATGACACATAGTTGATCCCAGGTGAAAGAGGTATTGGACAAGAAAATGTCTGCAACTAGGAAAGGGCATCTGAAGAACATTATCAGCACTTACTGACGGTGGTACTAGCAGGGGAAAATGAAGGAGAAAACTGGATGGTGAATAAAGAGATTTCTTTAAACACTGTAAGCTTTCTAGGTGTGTATTTCCAGAGGTATAAAGTGAGGACTTAGATGTGTCTATGAAATGTGGGAGGGCGAGTTCCATAGTTATGGACCTGGGCTGCGCACTCCCAACTGGCCCCAGGCACCATTCATGCCTGAACAGTGAGGAGCATCTGCTCTGCTGTGTCTCCAGGCTTCTGCAGTCCTCTCTGCAGGTAACACGGACCATTAAAGATGATAAAATACTGCAGTGTGAAGTGACGTGACACTTAATCCCTGGATGCCCTACAGCCTATTGGGATCCTCAGTCACCAACTGGATGTCAACTAATTGCAACGAATAAGGCAAATTAGATGGCTGGAAGAGGGAACCTCAGAAAACAGCTGGGCTAGGAGCTAAGTTTGTTTTGTAAAGTGTGCACACAAAAATATACTTACACACATGCATGTTTAAAGAGGTTGAAGAGGCATATAGGCGCTCAGATACTTCAAATGACTTGGACCTTCAGTACCCCTAAGAATTCCTTTAGATCCACCTAGAATAATGCAAGAATGTGACTACTTGCCTACAGCATATATGCAAATATATTTATACCTGAGCTACTTACCTTGTCCTCTTTCATAATTTAGACACAACTAATTTCAGTTGAAAGTTCAGTCTTCTAATAAAAAGGAGTCATTGTAAAAATGTGTATTTCTCACTACTGATATAACAGGAGTTCTGAGGTGGATAAGGTGAATCCTGCAGTTGAAGACATTTTTGTCATTTCTTGCCTTGACTTTCTGTGCGTAAATTAATGGTAACCACTCCCATTTTACCCATCTTTGTGTCACTTGAAGTTTGGTTTTGGGAGGAGGGGATCATACATCCTGTAGACATTCTGATAGAAGATGATGGTGTGGCAAAAGCTCTACACACATCTGTGACATTGCTACTAAACATGGCTGGCTGCACAGCTCACAAAAGGAAAGCCAAAATGTTGTCTTTATTATGAACCAGGTGCAGCCTTCCCACCCTGCCTGCACAGGAACAAATATGCTCAACCACTGCAATCAAAGCATACATGGAAAGACTGACTATTTTATTCCATCTGTCACCTATTTTGAAGATTGATGCTCTGAACTTCCATATGTTTTCTCACATTCCTCTGACTGACCATTAACTTCCCCTTTGTAAGCTGGAGTCTATAACTAACACCTGATTTCACTTGAATCAGTGGCAGTAAGCACCATACATCCCGTTGTGTTCGGAGTTTGAGAATGAGTTTGGAGCGAGAATTTTTTTGAGTGTGGGGAACTCAGCTGCTCTTGTTCTTAGAAACCCATACTTTGAAATCACTTCTATTGGCTTACTCCAAATATTTTGCACATCAAAACATCTTTTTATTCACCTGAAAATTTTATATGTCAGTGTGATGTTATTACCACAGTTAAGTGAATAGCTCAATGTGATGATATGGCAGTCCATATATACCAAACAGAAGAATTTGTCAGTGCTTCTTTGGCTCACATTAGTTTTAAAAGCCTTCTAATACATCATGTTATTTGAAGAACCAATATTCCCTGTGTGTGTGAAAGAGAAAAAGGAACAGAGAGTATGCAGAAATTCCTACAGGCATACTAAGTCAAAACACACTGTTATACATTTTGTCCCCACAGGATAATGGTGAGACATCCACAGTATGTGGCCTACTTTTCTCACAGACCCAAGATTAAAGTCTTGAGAACTGAGAAATGCACTAAATGTTTGCTCTGTATTCCCTTATCACGTTCACACGCAGATCCTGATGTGATAAGTACAGGCTGTCCTTCCCCTGGCAGCCCACAGGACCACAACCCAGGGTGGGAGGGCTCTGATCTGTTTTGGAAATGAAGCCTATGCGAAACATTTTTGGAAATAATCCAGCTATTATTAAAATGAGTGAAGGGGGGGAAAAAAAGCCAACCCCATCCCACAACCTTTCTGCAGTATTTTTGGGACCAGCTCTCAAAATAGTATTATTATTATTATTTTTTTAATGCAGTAGAAGTCATTCAAAAGGATATTCTGGTCAAATTCCAGTTTGAATAGTAGCATTTTATTGATTTGGACTAACCCCTCATTTCTGCTGAATAATGCAAACCCAGTATGGATTTGGAAGGTGGAAGGCTGGATTTTCTTCCTGTCCATATTTTAAATCACATCTGACTTCATATTGCTTGCAACACTGATTTCTAGTGAACTTTTTAGGTGAGACTGACTTTGCACAAGTGTTTGAGAAATATCATTTTTCCATGTAATTGGAGTAGTTTAAGGCAGCCTATTTTTATGACTCCTATTATTGTGATAGCTGGATGTTTAATGTTGATTTGCTTAGATTTTGATCTTGTGTGAGATTTTGCCCACTTGCCTTATATTTGAAAACATAATAAATTAAAAAATCCCTCAGAGCAGTGGTTTCCCAGACACTGTTGCTAGGTGATCCTCCAAAGCAGAATGAATTTTTAAACTCCTCGGGCTCCAGGCACCTGAGTAACAACCGGTAACCACACATTCAAATGAGAAGGCAGCATCACCATTTTCCAGTTGCTTCCCAGTTTTTCATCCTTCTAATATGCAGACTGAGATGGGCAACAGCTGTTCTAATCTAATCTTTTACTCCCGTGGAAAATGGGCAAGGCATTTACAAATACTATCAAGGTTAGAGGAATTAGTTGGGTAGAATATCAACATACGTAAAGCACATCAGTTTGCACCTCCTTTTTATCTCTTCTGGCAGCTATGTATGTAACATTATTTGTGTTAAAAGGGAAATACATGTGTTTATATAAATAAATAGTCAAAGGTGAGCATGAACTTTTGAAAAGCTGAAAGTCTGTGCTGGATGATGAAATACAACAAAATCATTTATTTTTTAACACAGTTTTATAAAAACAGGACCTCCTAAATCTTGGTCAATTTAATTAGAATTTAGGTCAGAATTTGTTAATAATGTTCTTCAAAACAAGCTATTATCTTAAGAAGTCTTTCAGACAGAACTTGAGGTTTCACCTTTTTTGTCTTCACTAATTATACTGTCTGTTTTTCACAAGGCTCAGGTCAGCACAGACAGACTGCAGCAAACAGATAACATGTACAATGTCCCTTGCATTCTGCAATAATGTTTCATATCAATGTGATAGTGTAATAAAAAGCAAATAGAGCCAGCAAATCTGTTTTACTTTCTTGACTTCCTTGCTTCTAGGAAGTTACTAAAGCATTGTAAAGTCTCTGCTTGATTTACGCTGCCGTAATTCCTCTGGAAAAGAAGGAAAGTTTTAACATTTCATAATGTTCACAAGCTTCCTTATCTCCGATAAGCTGCAAATCCTCCCCCTTTCTTCCTTGAGACTCCCTACATTAATCAGAATATTCTCTCACGCACAAAATACAGCTCATTGTCTTCCTCTAAGCCGAAGTTCGCATCTCTGCTGAAATGAGTATGCCAGTGCTGAGAGGGGGCCAGTCAAGGCATGACAGTGATAGCACATGGAGAAGTCATCCTTCTGCAGGTCGCTCCTTTCCTCTTCCCCATGGGAGAGGCACACCAACACCTCCTGGCTCTGTGAGAAAAAGTCCAAACTTCATTTCTGATTTTATACCAACAAATACCCAACAGTGTTACAGAAAATTAGTTACATCACTATAATCTGTGACTGTGTAAAGGCTATTATAATGCACAAATGCCAGAGAGACTGGATTAAGCTTGCACTGGCAGCTCTAATATTCACATTGAATTACTGACATTGCTGCCTTAATAACAGTACTTTCACTTCGGTTTTTGTGTATGATTTTCATAAGCTTTGTAAAAGTGAAATTTGGAAAAAAATAAGACCAAGCCATCTCATTTTCCGAGCTTTTTGTTGCACCTATATGAGTTATAAGGAATGCTATCAATATCAAGAAAAAACAACAACAAAAAGGTTTTCAAAATATTTTATGCACATATTTCTTTTTTCCTATTTTCACATTAGACACATGAATGAGGCTGTGTGAAGCTAGGCTGGGCTGGGAAGTTGCTGGGAATCTGCTTTCATTAGCCCCTTGCCTGTCCTGCTCCTGGGAGCACATTAAGTGAATTAAAGCCAAACCGTGACTCTAAAAGCTGGGTAGATTCCTGTTTCTACCCTCCAGCACGTCTCATTCCAGCATACTGATGGCATAGTTCTGGCTGTGCCTGCCAGGCAGATGGCTGATGTGGTGGCTCTCTTCCTCTTTCTGGGTGGCTGTGAAGATGTAACAAACAAAGAATGAATCCTTATTGTCTGTGTGAAGCTGAAGGAGGGAGAAACGGATGGAGCATTTTCCAAAGACTGGCTGAAAGCACCTCCAGGATAGATCTTTTCCATTGCACTGGAGTCAGCGGTGGTACTAGAGCTGCAGACAGAGTGTTTCCTCTCCTCTGGCTCCATTCCCTTAATGCATTCCTTTCTCAGACTCTCCCACCCTTTTCTCATTGAGTGGGTTCTGGTGCTATGCACCCATCAAGGAAAGACAGACTTCACTAGGCCTAGTTTCAAGTTCACTCAGTAAAGTGTGGGAGAATGAGACTATCCTAAATAAAAGCTTGGCAGAATTGTTGTTAGCATGGCCAAGAATAACTTTTCTTCCACCCTTCTTTTTGCTAATGGGTCAGAACAGTGACAAAGGTTTTTATAAACTCTTGAGTCTCAAGTCAACATGTGGCAAGGCAAATCTCAGGCCAAGCAACTCAAGCCTGGCATTTGAAAACAAAGTCCTTAATGCAGGAAGTGTCCTGTGAATGTATTGAATGAGAGCTTTCACCATTATCAAGTATTAGTCAAGAGTAATGCAGACAAAGACAAAAATGGAAAGTTTTTCTGGTGACTAAGTAACTAACATTGGTGGTGTGAAAGTTTTTGCCAATGTATGGGAGTTGCTAGGTCACGGCCTAAACCAGAAAGTGTAGCTAACCCAGGTAGCAGATCCTCACCCCCGTTTAAGGGTTAGCAGCCAATGGAGCAGCATTTCTATTTGGTGATCATGCCCTTCTTGAGACTCCACCAGCCTTTGGAAAGGGTAAGTATTACTTTCTAAACAAAATATTGACTGATATGGTTACAAGCATGCTGCTGTCCTGGTAGAAGGCACTGTTGCACCTTCCTTTGCTGCACATCCAGTAAGGTGGGTCTTCTCCATATGGAGATGGATGGACTAGACAAGCTTTCTCATCACCACTTCTTTCTTGCGCATCATAGCCACCAGGAGGGTTTCAGGGAAGTAAAAAAAAACAGAAACCACATCTGAGCAATTAGGTGAGCCGTCAGTACTCTTGCACATTTTCGTATGACAACCTACTGTAGGCAGCACTGTAAGAGTAATCTCTAGGGTTTTGTGAGGGCTTGTTTACTCAGTGCAGTGAACAGTATGGAAGCACTGGAGGTTCACTGTTGTTACCGCTGACAAGTCCACTTCCTTCTTCCCCAAAGACCTTACTGCATATTATACGTTATCCTGTGAGCTGAAAAATATCTGTAAAAATTAACTGAATATTTACAGGTGGTCTGATTTGTTGTCTGAGTTTTACTGTTTATAGATGAGCAATATTATTTTCTTCATAAACTGAGAAGCTGAGAGACACAATTCAGAAGTGAATTTCATGTAAAGCTTGAGGATCAGTACTTGTGTACTGCAGATTTCAGTCTAAAGCATCAAAATAGAGACCTTTTGAGACTGTCAGAAATAATGTTCTGGGAGGCAGATGCAGGGAATTTGTTTAGGGTTATGACTCTTCTTCACGATGCAGTTAGTTAACCTATTTAGAACTCTGGTCTGTGCTTGGAAGTGACAATGAACAGGATTAATATTCAGAAAGAAAACAGAGCCTGGTGTCTGATCCTTCTAATTATTATAATTGCAGTAAGGGCTGAAAATATTGGCTCAAAATAAACAGCAACCTCTCGTAATGTTTGCTATACAAGTCACATTGAACAGAACCAAAACCTCAAAGGAGAAATATGTTTTCTAGCCTCCCACAGGACTAGCTTGGTATTTTGACAAAATCTTGAACACAAACAGTATTACCACCAAGATAATCTCTTATCTGGAATAGATCTTTTAATGGATAGGATTGTGTACTGCTATCTGGTAGTCAAGCTAATCAGCCATAAATAACCCTGAAAGGAGACCAGAACAGTAGCAGATATTACTGGTGGGAAGGTTCACTGGCAGCCCTGATTTTAACATTGCTCTCTTTAAATCACTTACCCGTCACACTGCTATTCAAGTAATTAATTGTTATGGGATAAGTTCTCAGCTTATATAATATTACTCTGTCTTAAATTTATGATGATAGGTCGATGTAAAGCACCTGAAGTCTTTGTCTCATTTTCTTTCTTAAATCAACATGGATTTGAAATGAAAAAAAGAAATACTAATTTATTTGCTTTATTACATGGCAGAGAAATTAATGCTGTTTCATTGACTGCATGTTTAAGCATAGGTACCAGTGACACTTCAGGCTGTCTTTTCTTCATTTGGCTCTTGGTACACAAGGGCACAAGTCTCCTCATGGCCTTGTGCTATGTGTACCAGCCCATGCAGCTGCTGGGTAAAGTAAATAAGTTGCCCCAAATGACATCAGATGCCTGAGTTTAAATACCAGAAAACATTTCTAAGAAAGAAACTATTATGAAATTGTGCTGAGAAGAGAATAATAGGCACTAGGCCCAGGGCAGAGTCCCATCATCCAACCCATACAGGTGTATCTTTGACATTGCTGTGCCACTTTATTTTTGTTTATTTGTATCTAGCATTTAATCTTAGCTTCAGAACAAGGACTTACCTTCTGTACTTTGTACTGGATTCCATCACAGGAAATGGAAACTTGAAAATATAATCAGTAGATCTAAAGACATGCTGACTCTGTGTAGAATTCCACAAAACAACCAAGTCTTTGTCATGTACTTTATATATTGTTATACATATATATGCTGGAAATATGTGTATAGCATCACCAAGAATTAAATTACTGTTAAAAAATGATCTTCCTACCATGCAAACTCTGAGAACCATTGAAGTGAAGCTTACTGGGAGTCTGTGACTGGGTTGTTAGAAAAATCTCATCTGAGCCCCTATGCAGCACAAAAATCCTGCCATTAAGGCTGGCTCAGTTTGAATCTGTTTCAGAAAGACATCCTGTCTTGTCTGAAAGCCTTCAGATGAAGGAGAATACACAGCAAGCTGTTTCAATAGTTAATTGCATGCACTGTTAAAAACTTGTCCTTTATTTCCAGTCTTATTCCTTCTTTTTTTTTTTTTTTTTTTTTTTTTTTTTTTTTTTTTTTTTTTTTCCTTTTCTTGAAAGGAAGGGATTAGAAAAGAGAGCAATTCAGCTGTGGATCTCATCAGGCTTGTTCAACACTGTTCACTTGTATTCCCTCCAGTAACTATTCCTGTTTTCTCACCAGCTCATAAATGAACTTCAGCCTTAGATGGATCCTCAATATAGATACAATACTCATTATTCCAATTTAAGTCATTTTAAATGAAGGATAACCTCTTTCCATTGGATTACACACAAGCAAAACCACCTTACTGAGAAGAAAGTGTTTTCAAATGGAGCTGACAGCATATTCTGTTCTATTCACAAGCACCTTTCTGAGCAAAACTAGCACAATGCTACTTGCACCAATACTTAAATGTTCTCCTTTCATCACCATGGCCATGGAGTGTACATTAAGCAAATGCTGAAGTGTTAGGATCTGGAATATGGGGACTTGCAAGCAGCAAAATTTGTTCCAAGGAGAGAAAGATGCCTGGTTTTGTTCTGCAACCTGTTTTCATCTCCCAGGTAGCCTCAGATGATGAGGAAAACATCATCTTATGGATGGCCCCATAAAGAAATTACTCTGCCTCATTACCCTGAGAATAGCTTTGCTGAGAAAGACTTAGTGGTACTGGTAGATGGCAGCTGAACATGAGCCAGCAGTGTGCCCATGCAGCTCGGAAAGCAAACTGTATTCTGGGCTGTATCAAAAGAATTGTAGCCAGCAGCTCAGGGAGGAACTCTTGCCCCTCTGCGCTGGTAAGACCTCACCTGAAGTACTGCACCCAGATGTGGAGTCCTCAGCACAGGAGAGACATGGACCTGTTGGAGACCATCCAGAGGAGGGCCAAAAAATTATCTGAGGGGTGGAACACCTCTCCTAGAAAAACAAGCTGAGAGAGCTGGGGCTGTTCAGCCTGAAGAAAAGAAGGCTCCAGGAAGACCTGAGAGTGGCCTCTCAGTATTTAAATGGGGCTGTAAGAAAGAAGGGAACAGATTCTTTAGCAGGGTTGGTGGTGATAGGACAGGGGGAATCGTTTCAAATTAAAAAATGGAGAGATTTCGATGGGACATAAGGAAGAAGCTTTTTTACCTTGAGGGTGGTGAGGCACTGACACACACTGCTGAGAGAGGTGGTTGTTGCCCTGTCCCTGGAGACATTCTAGGTCATTCTGGTCCAGACTCAGCAACCTGACCAAGCTGTAGGTGTTCCTGCTCATTGCAGTGAAGTTGGACTAGATGGTCTGTAAGGGTCTCTTCCAACTCAAATGATTCTCTGATTCTATTATTATCTCTACGGGAGTTCAAAAAGTCCTCTAGACTATCAGTAGACAAGCCTTGTCAAAGAAGGCACCAAAGAGGACTCCTGCTTCTGAAATAAAGATAAAATTGAGATCCTGACTGACCTGATTTATTTGGAGTTTGGTTCTTTATATCAGAAATCTCTCACACTCTTGTATCTATCAACTTAAATGCTTATGTTCTCTTTTTATCCTTCCAATTACTTAGTTAACAGAGTGAAACTTAGTCGCTCACTTCTAAGTATATAGTGAAAAATAGAATTGTAGTTGTTACAAAACTTTTTCACAGATGAAAGGTCACATTTGATACATATTTTGAATTTAAATAACTATAAGGCATGTGGAACAAGACAAAATTAAGCTTGCATCAGTGCCTCAGCCTATGAGACTGATGACAATGTAATAGCATTAGCCATGAGTTATTGAATGGGAATTACTGGATGCAATTGTGACTGTGTCAAGATATTGGACTGCCTTTGTGGCTCCTGTCCCTCAAGTCCACCAATGTTAGGGATTCTCAAGTCTGAATTGCACCAGCATTTTTCTATAAGAACAAGAAGAAGGACACTTTTGACACTTAACACAAATTGCATTGTTTATCTTACTGTCAACATTATATCTCTTCATTCAGTGGGATCAGGAGCCTACTGCCAAATAGCTTTGTAACATCAGTTGTTTGAGCAAAGGCCTGTTCAGTCAAGTGTTTCACTGCTCATCTGTCACTGGGGTTGCCAGTAATAACAATTAGCTTGACTTAGTTTTGTATTTTAACAACAGCTTAATATTACTCAGATCTTTCCCTCACTCATAATCTAAGATACCTTTCTGCTGAATGTGGTTTTAATTAAGTCTGTGTTCGCAACTTTTGCACAAGCTGTTGAAAAATTCCTCCTCTGTAAGAAAAGTGATGATGCAGTAAATGCTACTGTGGCAGAGACTGAGTTTTTATTAGATGCATGTTGAACCCTTATGAATTCATGGCTTTAGATGAGCATGTGTAGATTCCAAAGGAAAAATGGAATAGATTTAACAAATGTAAGAAGTGTGAAATAAGCAGGTGCTGATACAAGTACTGTTGTACATTGAGAGGTTGTGTATCCATACAGTAAGTGTGACCAAAAGCAGCATGAAGCGTGGGCTGACTGGCCTTCCATGTGGTTGAGTAGTATCAAGCTGATGAAGAGGACTGTGTTGGAGCATTACTGCAGCACCGCTGATTCACTGCACAAGAAAACAGTCACATTTTTCAAGAACGTCACAGGAAACAAGTGGAGCCTGGAACATAACTGTTGCATAAGTACAGCTCTCACATATCTGTGCATGTGACAGATAGATAATTCTTTGCAAGATATCAGCTACTGAACCATTACCCCTCATCTTCACAAAGGAAATTTGAGTTCCAAACTCTCTTAACAAGACAAAGCTGTTACACTGATAATCCTCCCCAGATGCCCCAAATAATTCCTTGGTAACTGAAGAAAAAAAAAGAAAAAAAAGAAGAAGAGGAAGTTGTTATATATGTAGAATTATGTTATGAGCACGAATCAGTTTCATCTGGAGCAGATCTCATGTGTCCTTAGCTCGGCTTCTACTCAGTCGTGGAAGGCATGACATTTATGTTTCTTTACAAACAGACTGGGATTTGAGACTGAACAATCTTTTTGATAATAGACATTCAGAAATATAATCATCACCCTCTCCTCCTTTTTATTGTCCAGAAGCAAACATTTTATAAAGTTCACTCCTAATATTCTGCCAATAAACATTTTAGTGATCCTAGCAACAACCTGTAGAAGTGCTGTAAATATACTTGGCAAGTTTAGTGCCCCCAGCCACTTTAAACAGTCACTTTCCACTTATTTTATATATTTTGCACATGTGGAGAACGGCAAAGGAGGGTGGAGCAGCACACACAGGACCCACAATATTCATCCGTTTTGTATCTAGAAAGGTGGAAACTTCCTGCCTGAAAACTTTTGTCAGGGCTCTGATGTGATCTTTCTTTTGTAGACAGTTTCCTAATTTATTGGCTATTTATGAAACAAATGATCTTTTAGGCTTCTTTTCCATTGTGAACTTGGTTGAAATATGCAACATATTTAAAAGTCAATCTGACAAGGCGTGGACCAGAAGAAACCCAACCAGTCTCGCTAATAGAGGTGATCCAATGACATTGTTTCTAAAGAAACCAGTCAGCTACCACTGAGCAACTGAGTCAGACAAATGTCAGTGTATAGAAGCCACAGGTGACAGCATCTTCTGCTCATCCTCCTTGTCATAAAGCCCCCATCAGTGCATTGCTCAACTTGCCACCCATCACACTACAGGACTTCAGCATCTCCCAGTTCCTAAGGCTTGTAATTGGAATGAAAGTAGCTTTTAATAACATAGCAATTAAGTATTCCATTAAAAAAAAAAAAAAAAAAAGAAGTAGGTTGCTTGGTGGGCAATGGATCTGGCAATGACCCTGACACTTTATGGCCCGTGTCCTGCACTGGTATTCCCTGGCTTCTCATATGGGGAAGTCAATGACAAATTTCCTTCTGTTCATGCAGTATTACGATCTTTCCCATCACTTGGCTAGCTATTTTCAGACAGCTTGCAGGAACTTAATGGATCTATGTCAAATTCCAGAAATTATATAGTTAAAATATATGCCGTTACAGGCACAGATAGATCATACATGCATACATATAAACTTACACCAGCAGCAGAGCCATGTGAAATTCATTTTAACAGGAAGTCAGGTTAAAAATTAGCTCACATTGTTACCTTTAATGCCAGACACACAAATACATCAATTCCATCTAATAAACTCTAGCAGCTTGCTAGCACAGGGGAATGGCCCGCTTGCTGTAAAAGTGAAGGCTCTGTCTGCAACCCGGATCCTGAACTAGTTTCCCCAAATAGTCCAAGAGCAATCTTTCCTTGTAATGGTCTTCCTTGATTTAAAGACAATAAAGGGAACGGGTTCAGAGAAGAAGAGATTGTTCCCGCTCTGAATCTTTAGAGAACTCAATGGGATTTTTATAGGACATTTTTACACAGGTGAAGGTGAACCAGTCGCTGTGTTAATGATCCTTGCTGAGCTTAATGATGAAAAGAACTGCCTGGCAAGCCAATGCAAAAGACTGGGACATCTGAAAGTCTTCCTCAGCTACTTCCAAAGCAGCAGCTTGAGTCCCTTCTTTGGGAATTTAACAGCACTGGGGAGTTGTCTTTGCCATGTTTTTACATCTCTTTGACTGTAGCTATGAATGTCAGATCAGTGGGATACCACTGTTCCTCCTTATTCAGAAACAAGCGCAAAATGCAAAATGTGGATCCAGATCTGGATCTAGAATTCAAATGTTGCAGAGGCACAGGATGTTAGCAGGATCTGGGCTTTTGGTCTCAATGCCAAAAGCAGGCTGAAATATATCCTCATTCGTGTTTGTTTAGGTATTGCTCTGTTTTAAGACAGTGTATCTTAAAATTTGTACTTTGATTGAACTTGAAGCACAACTTGAGTGAGCTGTCTGACCAGGCTTCCCACGTCTGGCAGTGCTGCCATCACAGGTGCCTGCAACCCTTTTCCCTGTCTCTCACATACCCAGAATGAAGCAGATAGGACCCTGTAGGTAGAGGAGTCAGAATATAGTTGTGTCTTTTTTCGGAGAAGGCCCTACAGGGCTTTGCACAACATAGCAAGTCCAAGCAGGAAACAGGAGAACTAGCATTTTTCCCAAGCACTGTGATAGTCGTAATTATGGTCATATAAATCAATATGATGAAAGAAAAATCACATATTTCCAGATGCCCATGGTAAACCTACTTACTGTAAATTAGAGCCAGAGTTAGATGTGTGGAAAACTCCTATAATTTGGGCCACAGCTGCATGAAAATCTGTAAGAAAAGGCTCAGAGCTGTGACTTTGTTTTCATCACAGCATTTTGTTATGTCTCTTGTTATTGCTTTATCAAAAGAAAGCTGGGGTAGCAACATTCTCTCTTAAAACAGCCCTATTTTTCATTTGGGAAAAAAAATACAAAAACCAATTACATTAAACGAGTTGAGTGAGTATCTTTAATTACCATTCACTGACTATGCCATGTCAGATAGAAAGATTCCTATATTAAAATGAATGCTTTTGAAAAATACATCAAGCACATTGCTGTGATTTGTCCTGCCAGCAGATTCCAACATTAATCCTTTCCCAGCGTTGCAGCAGAGGACTGTCTCACCAGAATTTCAATAGCAGTCATTGCACAGAGCTAAATGATGAATCTTTCTTTTTTTTCCCAAAAAGCATCAGTGCATCATCTGTTCTACTTTGTTTCATAACAATAGTTTGAAGTTTGTTAGTTCTCTGATACTTACCTTTTCATATCAGATGGTTTGATATCATATCTTTTATTAATATGTTTTACTAGTGATAGGTGGTAATCCATGAATAAGGAAAATAGTCACAGATGTCACTTTTTATTGTTTACACAGTTTTACAACCAAGACTCTGCTTTACCAGTAGTTACTGGTAGTACAGCTTTAGTATCGCTAGTATCTTCTGCATTGACAACCAGCATGCAAATGCCACAAATCTTCTTAGTAGCTCCTAATCATAGGAAGGTACCTTCCAGAGAGACGAAGCAGGCAGGTTTTCTCCCATTTTGCTGATACATGCTTTCTGTTGGTTGTTCCTACTTACATTTTGTAAGCATCTTCATACAGTGTGGTAGAAGCTCCCAAATCTCTGTAGAACAAGCTCTCTTTTCAGCTTGTGGCTGGTGCTCTGTGCTCAGATCTTCCAACAGGGACAGAAGTTTGACTTTACATAACATGACCTACAATCTGCTTCTCATTGTTGTGGCAACATCCCCAGCTGGGAGAAATCCATCCCTTCCCAAGCCACAGGACTCTTGGCTCCACAATACCTGCAGGACATTGGAACTAAACTAATTTGCCCACTAACAATTTTGTTTTGTTTTGCCTTAATAGAATCTTTCAGTGATAAATTGGTTTCAGACTAATTTTCTGCTCCATCTAAATTGTCATCATGGGGTGGCAGACTGCAAACTCCAGATTCTACCCAAACAGACTTCCTGCTAGGAGATGATCAGGGAGCTAAGAACGACATGCAGGAGCAGGCAGATACCCCAAAGCATCCCATCAGGATCCCATATTTCCCACCACTGTTGCCCTAAGGCAGGGGTGCTGCCTGCAGCTTGCAACCCTTGAGGTACTCCTGGCTTTGGGGGTCAGTTGGCTGTTGTGTCCTGAAGAGTGAGCAAAGCCTCAAAATGGTGGTAAGGTAACACTTTGCTATAGAAAGGGAAAGGGGAACTTCACAGAAACCAAGACAAAGGGTAACTGTACATTTAAAAGTGCAGGGAAAGGGGGAATTACAGACACTTAGTCAAAATAAAGCCAGAGAAGAGGGCAATAAAGATAAGAAGAAACTGTCCGGAGACCTCTGACAAGAAGGATTAGATCCCCCCCCCCCGGGCAAGATGATGCCGACATGGGAGAACAATAACAGCAGATAACTCCAAGAAGAAAACAGAAGAAGAATTTCACCCCAAAACATCGGCAAGGGTCGCGGGGAATGGGGTCAGGGGGAATGAGGGAATGGGGTTGCGGGGAACGGGGCCATAGGGAATGTAATGAATATGTAATCGAACTGAGGAGGAGACTATTGATTATGTATTAGCTTGACCTATAACTGTAACACACTTTTCTCCTTACGGTGTGCAAGTTTGGAGGAGCTATCCCCCTTGCACCCGGCGCTGCGCAACGCTGGAATAAACATACCTGCTTTATAACCCATCTCTGGATTATAGAGTTTGATTCCGCAAGTCAATTTGGCACCCCAGATGGGACCCTCTCTGTTCGGCTGCAGGACCAGCTGAGAAGGGGGACGCCTTTGGCGCGCCCCGAGATTTCTCGGAAGGACTCCCCTCCCTCATCTGATCACTGCAGGAGCAGACAAGAACCATCTATCGGCGGACCAGGTATGTGAAATGGGGGACCCGTAAGTCGTGAGGAGACGTCCTACGCAGGGCACAGTGGAGTCGGCGTGCTCCCCCCCAGGGATGTGAGCTCACGGGTTAGGTTAGGTTGCCGGCTGGGTTAGGAGGACTCCCTAGGGAGTGCCTACAAAGGGGCCAGTAAGTCGTACGCATGGTAAAAGAGCTATTGCTCACATTCAGGTGATTGCTAATTGGGCAGAGCTTGTCTGCTCTCTGGTACAGGGTGATTTGGGTAATCCTGGGATAATTGGTATCGTACAGCGCTGTTTATATAGGTGACCTAAGTCAACAACTAGCACCGGTGTTCTTAACATCTTTGGTTAAGCTTAACAAATGATATATTGTAATTCTGTTTGAATTGTCGTGTGAGTGTGGTGTGAGTGAGACGCAGCACAGCTGCGGGGCGAGTGCGGAGTCCTGACCCGCGGTTCCGTCCTCCCGCGAGGGAAACGGCCGGGGACGGACGAAGCGAAAGTTGTCTCCAATACTTGTTTATCTATGTTTTAATACGTGTTTATTTTGTATTATTAATTACCGATTGTTGTAAAGTATGTGGTCATAAGTTATAACAATGCTGTTGTGTCAGAAGTGGTTTTACTTATAAAAGAATACGGTGGTTTATATTAAGTTGTGATGGGAAAATCACAGAGCAAAGAGGTCCCTGCGCGCTCACCCCTGGGGTGTATACTGGCACATTGGCGAGATATCGCTGGGGAACCAGGAGGAACCCTGAGCCGAAAAAAAAAAAAAAAAAAAAATCCTGATTAAATATTGTAATCAGTGGTGGTTGATGTATAAGCTAGAGGACAGGGACAATGAACATATAGAGGGATGTCTGTGTGGAATGAGTACCAAGCCATTTATGTGATACTGTGTTCTGCCTGCGAAGAGGTGTAAGGGAGGTGGGTCAGTCAGTGCTGGCTCTGTGGCGAGAGGTGTATAACTGAACGATATGGATTGCTAAGGGAAAGTTATAAGGTAGTAAGAGTGTTTATAGAAACTGAAGAACTGTGTTGTTTGATTTGTGGGTTTTGAAGGGAATGGGACAAACTGTTTGGCTGGTATAAGAAAGTGTAGTTGTTAATGTCATACGGAAGTATTGTTGAGGGTACGTGGAAGTGTAAATGAGGGTACAAATAGTGGAATAGTGTACAGAGGAAAAAGGGTTAAAGAGAAAGTGAGTTTATCTGTGCTGGCATGAGAACAACCCCCCCGCACCATTCCCCTGCAATCAGAACTCTCAGAGTGGGAGAGGGAGCCAGGGTCAGAGACTGCTGCTGTAAACAGCAAAGGGGAAGGTGGAGAGGACAGGGCACTGGAAGTGAGAATAGCCTTCATGTGAAGAGATCTGGGAAATCTGAAATCTGGGCAGCACTGGATGGTTCTGGAGAGGAGGTGAAATGTAATGATTAGAGTTTGGAAAGTGAGAAAGTTTGGGAAGGACACAGGTTGAGGAAGGCAAAGATGAAAACAGGGATGTCAGGTCTGAAGAGAGGTGTACAATAAGAAGAAAACAAAACAAACACCTGATTGAGAATCAGAGATGTTCAGGAAACTGAAAATAATAACAGCTGTTACTGTTGTGGTGCTAGAGTAGGGCCATAGGACCCAGAAGATCCCCCACGAGGAAAGGGGGGGAGGGAGGCTTGAAGAGCCCAGGGAGGGCTCTGCCCCGCGGGAATGAAAGCAGTGTGCAAACTGCAATGGGACACTGGTAGAGAAATCCGACCAAGCTGAGTGAGAAGGAACTGTCTCTGATTGCAGAACTGAACAATGAGAACTTGGGAAGTTAACCCTAGCAGATACACCGATGAAACTGCAGCTAAGGAAGCAGGATAAAGTAGTTCATTTTCTGATGGATATGGGAGCTTCTTACTACCCATAGTTGGTTTTGTAACATTAGTAGGTGCTACTGCCCAACAAGAAAAGGCTTACTTTTGGAATTAATTAAATATAAGCTAAGGAAACAAGTAGGAATACAGGAATTCTTGTACCTGTCAGGTTACCCTGGCAAGAAATTTAATAAAACTGGAGCTAAGGGTCAAACAATATTGGCTGATTAAGAATTGTAAGTCTGACTATTAACACAAACTGGGAAAAACAATGTTATACCCCCAGGAGCCACAGCAATCTCAAATAAGACACACTTAGGGGTGTGGTCATCAGGGCCAAAAATTAAGCCCTAAATACGAGTTAAAAGCAAGAGCTCACCCACTCAGGGTAAAGTGGTGCCCTTTGAGGATATGTGACTGTAGAAGGACAAAAGAAATAATAGATAATTTTTTGAGTTTGAATTACTAATTGAATGGGAATCCAAGTACAAAACTCCAATTTTGCCAATTTGCTAAATTTTCGGATAGCAAGTGCTTTAGTTTGGTAGAAGACATGAGGACAAGTAATGGAATTGTTGAATGGAAACACTCAGTGATGGAAAATCCATGCACTTTATCAACCAAGTTAAGGAATGAATAGGTGGAGTTTACCTTCTGGATTTGAGGGATGTCTCTTCTGCCTGGTTTGGCTAAAGGAAGCCTAAGGTTATTTGCCTTTGAATAGGAAAACCCTAATAGAGGGAGAAGAGACTCAGTTAACCTGGACAGTGTTACCCAGGGTTGTGAGAACAGCTTAATGATTTTTGAGAACTGGTCAACTCATGAGCCTGAGACCTGGGATCCTCCATCCTAGGGTGGAACTTTACTGGAGCGTGTGGATGCCACAGCAACAAAAGGACTGTGTACAATAGACTGAGAGTTTGCTGAGTTTCTTGGTTTACAGAAAGCACAAATAACTCAGAAATTACAGCTGGACTTTGAACCTTAAGGACTGCCTAGAAAGAAGCCATCTGCTAAGCCCCTGAGCTGCAAACTGCCAAGGAACTCCATACGTTCCCAGGAATGACAGGAGGGTGCTGACCATGGATACACAGCTACGGACTGATGGTAAACCTCAAACAGCTTGAAGTGAGTAAGGGATGGTGCCTGAGGGCAGTGGCTGCACTAGTGCTCAATATTCAAGAAGCCTATAAATCTACACTGGGCCAAAGGACACCAGTTTTAATATCTCATACAGTGTTTACTGTATTGGAGGCAAAAGGGGGACATTAGTTCATTGGCTCTCACCCCAAAGATTCCTGAAATACCAGGCCATCCTGGTAGAGCAAGATGATGTAGAAATAATTGTGACTAATATTGTCAACCCAGTATCTTTCCTTAGCGGAACTCCCGGAGAACCAGTATTACATGACTGCTTTGAATCAACTGAAGCTGCACATTCCAGCCGGTCAGTCGAACCTGAAGGACGAACCCTTAGAAGATGCAGAAGACACCTGGGTTACCAGCAGCTGCAGTTTTATGAGACAAGGAGACTGTAAGGCAGGACATGCAGTAACTGCTACTGACCAGGTAATTGAAGCACAACCACCAGCTGTGGGGACTTCCCCTCAGAAGGCTGAAATAACTGCCTTGACAAGAGCTTTAATCATATGGACAGATGCTAAATATGTGCCACACGCTCGTAGTACCATCTGAAAAGAGCAAGGATTGCTCACACACAAGGAAAACAGCCTGATTTAAATCTACCAATGGTTATTATATGTTGTAAAAGACATCAGAAATGTAACACTGTACAGGAAACAGAAAATAAGATGATAGATCAGGTGGCAGAACAGGCAGTTGAAGAGGGCTTCAATTCCAGACGGTAAACTTAAAATCTCTGAAGCCAAGTCAAAACCTGTAAAATATTCTAAAGAGAACAGGAGTCCAATTAATGATTTAGAAAGGAATAGAGCAAGTTGACAGATGGGTGCATGCCCAAATGGACACATTGTTATGCCCTTTAGTATTTTATGGAAATTGGTTATAAAGGAAGATAAGAGAATATATTGGGCAAACTAACACGACAAAGTACAGTCCCAGTACCAGGAACAGGGCACAAGTGGGCCTCACGGGAGAGGGCCTTCCAGGGCAACAATGGCAAATTGATTTCACAGAACTCCCAAGAAAAGGGGGGTACCACTGTATGAAAATTTCTGTAACCTTAGAAACAATTGAGGATGCTGCTGCAGATGCCTGATGGACAATCCAAAAGGAGGTATCCTGTTTATCCAAAGATGCATTGCAACATGGAGTAGGCAGGGATAACACCGATTGGGGAATAGTTTTCTCTAGACCATGGGATAAACTTACTAGTTGCCAAATTTAGGATGACTGAAACAGTTTTTCTTAGCCTGCGTCACCTTGCTACTCTTGGTGTGTTTTACTTGTGTTGTTATAAGATGCCTTTTGTGTCTGCACCAAGGTACTGGAAGGGAATACGAGGTTTGGAAGAGACATGAGCTGAGACAAAAGGTATAGAGCTGAGCCTATTTTGAGACCCATTAAGAATCTAGCAGGTAAAAGCCTGCTAGATTAAAGAAAAGGGGGGAATTGAAGAGTGAGCAAAGCCTCAAAATGGTGGTAAGGTAACACTTTGCTATAGAAAGGGAAAGGGGAACTTCACAGAAACCAAGACAAAGGGTAACTGTACATTTAAAAGTGCAGGGAAAGGGGGAATTACAGACACTTAGTCAAAATAAAGCCAGAGAAGAGGGCAATAAAGATAAGAAGAAACTGTCCGGAGACCTCTGACAAGAAGGATTAGATCCCCCCCCCCCGGGCAAGATGATGCCGACATGGGAGAACAATAACAGCAGATAACTCCAAGAAGAAAACAGAAGAAGAATTTCACCCCAAAACATCAGCAAGGGTCGCGGGGAATGGGGTCAGGGGGAATGAGGGAATGGGGTTGCGGGGAACGGGGCCATAGGGAATGTAATGAATATGTAATCGAACTGAGGAGGAGACTATTGATTATGTATTAGCTTGACCTATAACTGTAACACACTTTTCTCCTTACGGTGTGCAAGTTTGGAGGAGCTATCCCCCTTGCACCCGGCGCTGCGCAACGCTGGAATAAACATACCTGCTTTATAACCCATCTCTGGATTATAGAGTTTGATTCCGCAAGTCAGTCCCAAAAAGGATGGTGCAGGCAGCTCCCAAGCTATTTCAGCCAGAGGCAAGGCTCAGTGACTTTAACCTTAACACAGAGTTTTTGGCATCTTCAGCCAAGGGCTGCATGTCAGTGTGTCAGCTTCTAAGGAATTCAATACTGCAGTTTCTGTCAAAGGCAGTCCCCACTGTTTTCCATTTTTACAAACAAATATGATTTTCTTCTAAGCAAAAATAATCTGAAATAATTTTAAATCTGTGTCTTATTTTGCTTGTCCTTCACTGAGAAAATATACATAGCACATCATTTATACAGGGCAAATTGGAAGACATATTCACAGCCGTAGGTTCAAGGGCACAGCACACACAACTGCATTTAATTCTGTTCACTTACATTATTAAGTGCTCATGCCAGATCAGGAGTATTAACATTTTTTGATCCAGGCTACAGAAAGCTAAATGATATGGTCAGTGCTTTAGGCTTCAGCATCAAACTATCATAACCTAAATCTGCCCCTGTGGAAAAATCTTTTGAGAAGAAACTGGAGACCACTGAAGACCTGAAACATAGTTGGGTTCTGTAAACAACACATTCAGCCCACACAGACATACAGTTTTTGTTTCAGCAGCCTTCTATCCTATAGCACATGTGCATTCTGTTCAGCTTTTTAATGAGAGGCTTTATGAATTTGGGAATTTTTTTTTTGAATGGTAAATCATATCATCATAGAATCATAGAATTACCCAGGTTGGAAAAGACCTTGAAGATCATCAAGTCCAACCACAGCCTAACCAGAACCCTAACTCTAAAAACCATACACTAAATCATATCTCTGAGTACCACATCCAAACAGCTCTTAAACACAACCAGGGATGGCGATTCAACTTGAATAAAGAGGCACTCCATTGGAGTGCGTGTAGGGATGTAGAAGAACAGGTACATTGATGGGTGAGGGGGCCAGTCTGGCTCCTGCTGAAGATATTTTATGGACTTCTCCTGGAGTAATTCACTTTGGTGTCTGGTTGTGGGCTGACAGCCTCAGATCCACTCCACTGCAAATACTGCCAGGACAGTTGTGTATGCTGGATCTGGGTTTTCATCAGGGCCCATTAAAAAGACTGAAATTTCAGTAACAAAGTCTGAGAGTTTCTTTTAAAAACACGTTTTACCCTGGAGCCTTAATTTTAGCATTATATTATATCCAGATATCTATAATTTGTATTAATATTTTACTAATCTAATTAATCTGAATTAATTAATATTACTAATTATATTCCATAGCCTTTTCTAGGAACATAATCCTTACTGAAGCAAGAAGATTTTTGGCCAGACTCATACTGAGTGTATGAAATCTGCTTATAAGAACAGCAGTGAATAATCAGCCTAGTATCTAATAACAGATCTACTAATCTGTAATTGTATAATAGCATACATGAGTAAAATAGGATATTATAAACACACACAGGCTATAGACAGCACTGAGCCCGTTTTTTTCCCACTCTTTTTTGCTGATGTAATTATTTATGCAAACTGAGTATTTTTATTTGAATAAATGTTTCGTGAATCCAATTTGTTATTGTTTAGCAAGTCTGGGAGAATAATAGCCAAGATGGCTGAATGAAATTCGCCTAATAATGTACTGGTTAATTTTTGTTCACGGATCCAACTCTTCAATTCAATTGTGAATATGAATTTTTCTTGATTTTCTTGATCATTCTTAGAATTAATGCAGAAATAAACAGTAGAATTTCCTCAAAAAAGTAGAAAGAAAAAAAATTCACCATTTTTTTTTCCTGCATTTTCCTTATAAATTACTTACTGCAGTAGGAAGCACTTAAAATCAAACAACCTGTACTATAATTAGAGTACAGTTCATGAGGAGCACGCTTGGCCTTATGTTTCCAGAACTACACTTTAGGCATGAAATAATAGCCAAACCAATGTATTATTTTATCAGATAAGAGTCACAAAAGTAAACTGAAAACCCTGCTCTGAAGTATATAATGTGGTTTTTTTAATATGTATTTTTACATATTTTACAGGTGATATGGGATTAAAGTGGGTTTAAGTTGTTCCACAAAAACAATTCAGCTATAAAGCTTGAGCACAGGCTTGTGCAAGAGGCATGAAACTGTTCTGTTTTACTGCATTAGTTACAATGAACATTATATTTATAGCTTTCTCTTGAATGCACATTAAAATGATACTGAACAGAAGCAGGTAAAACAGAAACCTTAGTCTTTGGCTGTCCTGTTTGAAAAAAAAAAAAAAGAAAAAAAGAAAAAAAAAAAAAGAAGAATTATGACTTAGCTGTAACAAAAGCCTCGAAGCGGATATAGAATCCGAGTTAATGATATCCTGCAATCTGATCCTGAGCGGACACTGACAGCTGTTCTTGGGGCCCTAATGAACCATGCACATTTACAGATCACTGATTAGCAGAACTTGATACTGGTGGGCACAGACAAGTCCTAACACTATTTGAAATAGCTCTGGTGGTGTTAAATAACAGGGGTCTGTTATCGTGTGATTACCTGTCTGTAAAATTCCTATTTATCTTCATTATGCTGCTGCTTTTCTCGGAGATGAAAGTGGGAAAGGCTTGTCATCTTCGATACTACACCTGCTGCTTTAACTCTTTGTGTTTCTCAGATGAACAGATTCCTTGGGGTCAGGTTGCAGGGTGGCTCTGAGTGCAGCCATAGCCCTGCTGCCTCCCATGCTGCTTTGAGAGGCAACAGTGACTTGAGTCAGAGACAGAAGGATTCACTGTTCATTGTATATGTGGGAAATATGGCCCTATGCAAATTATAATACAGGTAAAGGTGTTCAGTTTCGTGAAATGGTACATACTAAGAACAACAGTAACCATGATGCCAATTATCCAATACGGCAATCCATTATGCTTTAATTATATATCTAATGTCTGCACTTTGTTGATGATAGCTTGGATGCTAAGCCTGGTTTGTGCAATTTAAACACAGAATTTCCATTAAAAAAATCTTATGTAGCTGCTTCCAGTTACCAACCCAGAATGTTCACTGTAAGAGAGCATCTGCTGTACTTGCCACTGACTTTAAGGGGGAAATGCTTCACCTCTGGATAGTGATCCTATGTGCTGAACTTGGGAAGTCAGCTCTCTCACTGAAGGTCTCTCTCTCCCTAGAGGTGGTAGTCAGGTAGAAAAAAAAACAGTGAACTTTTGTGTAACAGTCAGAGACCAAAGCTTGCATCTATCTGCGTGATGTTGACCTGACAGACATTATTTATGGCTGGACTTCAGTCCGTAGAATCAGAGATGGATGGAATCACAGGATGGCTTGGGTTGGAAGGACCTTAAAGCCCACACAGCCCTAATCTCCTGCTATAGGCTGGCTGCCACCCACCAGCTCAGGCTGCCCAGGGCCCCATCCAAACTGGCCTTATGTGCCTCCAGGGATGGAGTGCCCACTGCTCTCTAGGCAGCAGTGCTGGTGCCACACTGTCCTCTGAGAGAAGAATGTTTTCTGAACACCAAATATAAACCTTCCCTCTTTTATCTGATTGGATGATCCTGACACGTAACTAAATACCACCAAACCCAAGTAATCTTGCTAGGGTTGCAAACCTGGAATTGCAGCCACAGCAGAAATTCAAGGATACAGGTAGAAACCTCAGAACTGAAAACCTTTTTAGCTTGCTTTTTAAAGAGTGACTAAATCCCTACAAAATGCTGCTCATTACAACATTACTTTCAAAAAGCCCAAGTGTAACTTAAAATTAGTGCACTTTCACATATTTTCCTTTACCTGTGCTTTCTCTAAATGAATTATTCTGAAACATTTGTCATCTGTAAGCCATCATCTTCATCCTGTGTACATGCACAACCTTTCAGGTCTCAGAGAAGATAAAAGTCGTGTTTCTAAGCAACACAGAGCACTGAAAATGAGCTCAGTTGCAGCATCGCTCACTGGTCCCTAAATCGCCATTTCTCTCAACTTTGCCATTTACCAAACTGGCAGTAGAAAAACTACTCTTTTTTTTTTTTTTTTTTTGAAAGATTACCTTAGTTAATTCTAATATAATCCTACCATGCAAAGTTAAAGGAACATCATAGCAGTCAGTACGTATAGCTTGGGGTTCCTCCTGCTGGCAGCTACTAGATTGTATCTGATGTTCTCCCTAAGATATTCCTTCTTTCTTTCTTCTTCTAAGGCACTAGCAAAGCAGCATTTTGGAAACATTAGGTCTTTAAAGAAAAGGAGCTTTTCTGTGATGACACAAATTTCTCTAGAGTCCTTTTCTGGTTAGGTAACGCAGCCTCTGTGAAACATTTAGCTCTTCATTTATGGTGGGATTCATTGACCTTCATCTTAAACCTCAGAACTTAGGCATTTATTCACTGGCAGTTATTAGAGATCCTTAGCAGTCAATGGGAAGAGACAAACCTTCCAGAGTGTGATTTATTCTGTCCTAAAACAGACATTTAAGATAGGGGAGATGAATTGTGCTGTGGAGGTCCTATTTCTCCTAGATGACTAGAGCAGTCTGAAGTCATTTGTTCCTAAGATCTGTACAACAGGACCACAGAGTATGCTGTCATTAATTTTGGAATAAAGGAATCATTGAAAATGATGTGTCTAGGGTGAGCAGAAAGTGTAGCCAGGCTTTTCATATCATACGCAAGGAAAATTTGAACTGTAGTCAATGAGGTACTTCAGAAAATGGCAGCTGGAATCTAATTCCAAGGGCAGACAATGGTGGGGAGAGCTCAGTGCTGAGCTGACAGAAGTCAAGCCTTTGGCTGTTAGAAGCAGTTTCTTCTTTCTGATAGCTTTAATTTTACACTTTATGTCCTGAAGAGAGTCAGTTAATTTTTGTACTTCCCTCAGTCACAGCTCATTTAGGAAAACCTCCACAGAACAGCAGAACTAAAAAATGCAGACAATACTTTGAGAAACAGAAACCTTCAGCTGTCCTCTTGGCATAATCACCACTTTTTAACCACCATTTCAGGAGAAGCGTCCGGAATGGTACAGAATAAGAGGTGACTGCAAAGGCAAATGCCCCTTTTTGTTCTCTCTTTACTTAGCTGCTCAGTTTCTCATTTGCTCAGAGACCTAAAAAGAGAAGAAACTGAAAATAAGAGGCCAGGGAGAGGACTATTGATCAATGCTGAGGCACAGTGGGACTACTGAACATCACAGGCAGAAGACCTTTTCCCAGGCAGAGAGTGGAAACCCTGTTAGCTGAGCCAAGGGAAACAGGGCCTCCTTCAGCAGAGACCTCCCATGTACAGATGGCCACCAAGGTTGTGGACATCCAAGGGACTTTGGCAGCCATTTCCCTGGGACAGAAGAAGGGCGATGTGAGAAGGGTAGATGGGCAAACTTAATATCTGAAAGAGGAGCAGGAAATACTATTTGGTACCACTTAGCATTAGCACACTTGCTGATTTTTATTAACCCATTATCTTTGGTTGAATCGTATCACTTTAAGAGGAATGTTAAAAGAGATAATCAGTGCCATTTCCAGTAGATATGTTTTGTACTGCACAAAAATTACATTATTCATTCATGAAAGAGTTTTAGATTATCAGATCAAAACATTGCCAATGAATTTGCTTGAGGTGAGAGATTTTTCTAGAAGCCATACAAATATATTTTTTTCTGATTCTTGAGGCAGAAGACTTTTTAGATCTTTGATGCTGGCCTTAGCAAAGTAGAAAGTATTGATACCTTACCAGTTTTATGATTTCAAACACAGGAATGATAAAAAAAAATCTGTGAAGTATCTCTAAAGATGAAAGATAAGTGATAAATTCAGTAGATCCAGTCAATAACACAATCTCTAATCAGGTCTAAGCCATCTCCAAGAGCAACATCCAACTCATTGTAACAGTCATATACAAAGTGGCGTGCAACAGACTCCCATACTTATTACATATTACTCAAGGTAATGACAATTCCAGGATGTGCATATCCCACCTGAACAGGGATAGATCATTTAAAATCTTCTGCAGCTGAAGCACATTCATAATAGAGCTGCTCTGTTTACAGTCCAGTTCTGTCTGCAGAAGAGGGCCAGTGCTTCAGAGAAGGCTGAGCTGAATTCATCTTTTCTTAGAGCAACTGTGCTGAACCATGAGGATGTCCTTGAGCTCCTCCTGAACGTACACAGCAAGTGTTAGTGAGGGGTGGAAACTATTTGACCCATATATTTATATTTACACTGTGGATATATTTGTCCAAGATAGTCATGAGTCTCATTTTACAGTCAATGTAAAGAAACAATAGTTTTATACAGGCTGAGAGAGATCAGTCATGCCCTGATTCCACTGATACTGACCACTGTAATGTAAACATCTATATTAAATCAGAGGTGTCTCCTTATCCCCTTGTAGTTACTCATAACCTGCAGGACAAGGTTACAATTTTCAACCTGTTGATGTGTCCCAGAACTTTCTCTGGCATCAATGCAAAGAAGCTAGAAACCTCGCTTAGCAGAGTGAGTGTTGATAGCAGTTGTATGGAAAATACCGGAGACTGAGTTGAAAACAGAAGAGCTTTTGGCTTGGCTACTGTATTCTAGTGAATTTTGCTGAAATGTAGACTTTAAGGTATAAATGTAAACTAGCAAAAGCTGTTCTGAGATTTCTTTGGTTTTCTATGCGAGCCAAAGAGGCCATATGTTCCTTAGAGATTGGTGAGTTGTTTTGAGCTGTGCTAAAGCAGGTCTGAAAGCAGCACCTTTACAAGCAGTGAGCTGCGGTTCACTTCAGGAATACTCTGAAGCAACAATCAGGTTCTAAATCATTCGATGATTCTATTCTGTTTCCCTTTTTTAGGAGTCCTCAAGGAAGTCAGATTTTGGAATCCTCTGTGTTTTCTTGCTTTCAGAGAAGCCCTAGAAGAGAATTACTGAGGTCTAACAAAAGGCTGCTATACATTCCCTCTGAATGAAATCTCCCATGTCAGTGAAAAATCTGTGCTTTTATCAGTTCTGTAGAGAAAATGAAACCATGGAAGGAACTACAAAATACTGGGATCTTGTTTTGAATATTTAAATGCTATCATTAAAACTCATTGTATTGCTACCCAACTAATCTTCATGACAACTGCTGCAATTCAAATGCTTTGATTGTGAAGAAATGCAAAAACAAGGAGCAGAAATGAATCAAGATGCTGAAAGCTCTCATAAAGAGTGTCTTTTTAAAAACCACTACCCCTGGGTTTTAACCTATGCCCATTTGTCAATATAAAAATACCACTTGATCTCAATAGGACGGGAATAACCCATAAAACAATCTTCAGATCTGAACAAAAACACAAACCACTGCATATTTTCAACTTTAGACCTATTGCAAGGCCATTGCACAATATCTGATAATGGCATTTATGTTTATATAGTCCATTGTTTTTCCTGTGCTGCAAACTTTCCATTCTTGACAGCCCTGTTTCCTGTTTCCCATTATGGAAGTCTCCAAAGGGGGTTTCCTTCTGTTTTTCTTATGGTCAAAAGGAATTTCATAAGTACAAGTCAAGTTTCTTTTCAGTACTACACGTGCAGAATGGAATCTGAAAGCTCCCAGTGTAATCATCTCCAGCATGTACATAGTTAGTGTTACACATAATCCACATCTGGGTCACAAAATCTCTGAAATGCTTCCAGGAATATTTAGACAGCCATAATGCAACACATTGCTGTATAAGGGAGAAATAGAGCTAACCTCAATGTCAGGGTTATAGCTTTTGAGAATCACAGCAGCTCCCCTTCAGAACTTTGTAGCTCACCTTCTGGGTCCTGACTGCCATCAGTTTGAGTAGCACTAATATTTTCCTTTCCACCCGAGCCCATAGACACATCTGAAAACAGTTTACATCCCAACATGCATTATGCTGCTGATGTTTAAGTCTAAACTGTGTGTAAAACTTGGTGCATATGTAACCCATATATTTTAATAAGGAGACTGTCTTGGCACCTTTTTCTGCTACAATCAGCTCAGAACCCCAGGAGATAAAATATGGTTGAAACCAAACTAGCAGGCAGTCTGCAGTACAGTATTCATTTCAGAGTTAAAACACATTTCAAGATTAGATCTGGGCTTGGCACTATGCTGCAGTGCTGCCTTGTGTGTGATATAGTATCTATAAACTACTTTTTAACCACTGCTTATGGCACAGAACCCACGCTGTATGAAGCCCTTAACATTTTCTTTTTGGCAAACTTTATTTAAACAGTGAATGGAGGATGATACTTCAAGGAAAACAACAACAGGCATTACCTGTAACCATCAATCATAGTAGTTACTGTTGTACTTTCTTAACTAATTTTTAGGCAAGTGAGGGTAAAAAGGTGGCTCTTATTTGTTCTCTTCTTCATCAGGTCTGGGGCTGTTTATCAAGTGATCTGTGCCCCCCAAAATTTTATTTCTATTTTTTCAGTCCCCAAAAGTGATCTAATCAGAAAAAGCTGTCTGGATCAATGTTAATCAGCTCTGTCTTGCCACTGCTTTTGAGTTTTCTCATTGCAGATTTGCCTTCTGAATTGCTTTTACTATGCATGACTCTGATTTTCTTTCATCCATGTAGGTCCATTAGTGAGAGGATGTTCCTGTGTGTCCCTGTGCAGGATCTCCTCTGAAGAACATTTCTAAGCAAAAGTGATTCAGTTCATAGCCAAGATAATGTGTTGTGTTTAATGAGCAATGGCAAAAACACTTATCCACGGTTCATCCATATTGACCTCTGTTGTTCACAGTTTCCTAAAATAGCCTCTGCAGCATGAAGAGATGGCCTTTGGAAGGGGCTGTAAAAGAACCTAAGTAAGTATCCAAGGTGAGATATCTTCCTTGTAGATTGGTAAAGATGGGTGAATTGAATCCAAATGCACTCCATCCCATGCTATTTTTACCAATTCTTCTCCCCATTTCTCTTGCCATTTGTATACCAAATACTGTGAATTCTTCCTGGGGAGGTGGGGAAGGCGGGGGAGGGGGGAAAAGGTTGGGTAGGGGGATGGAGAAAGCCTTTCAGAGGTTGCTCTCTCCCTCTGCAGTGAGAAGATACACTGTGATACCAGAGGTGGTGCTTTGTTTCACAGTGGCTTGGATGGAGTAGAGGCGATGTCACTATTTACTTATTTATTTTGCTTCTTGCTTAGCTTTGTGTGTGTCCCTGACACTGTCTGCTCATCCAGCAGACATACTTTCAGAATCTTTTCTTTTCTGAATCTCTTCCCCCTTTGTGTAAAGGATATGTACTGGCTTTGTGGAATCCCTGTAGCAAGTTGTGAATGATGTATGAACTGAAAAATCTTTGCCTGGTACACAGTAGGAATTCAGAAAGTGCTGTGCAGTCACTGCTGTGCTATGCTTTTTTCTATATATACAGACTCACAGTAGTCATCTCATATTCATTTTGACAAGCCCTTTATGTCCAGACACCTTGGGATGGGATGGCTTGTGTACCAATGGCCTGTGTTGGAATATATATCAGAGAGACTTTTGTGCATAATTGTTCCCTGTGCTGTGCTTAAAAGAAAGTGGTGCCTTTTGCTTTTGCTAATATGCCAGCCTGAGGTTCCTCAGTTGAAATTTCAGGCAGCAAGCATACCTGGGAAGCATTGCTAAGATGTCTGTTTTTTTGCAATTGTGTTCTCAGAGAGGGAGTTAAATCCAAGACACTGAACTATGAAACTTGAGGACATACTCCTTCTTCTAATTGGCATGAACCCTGGATATTCTCTGTTTATAACCTATTGTGAGCTCAATCATTTTGTTTCCTTTGGGTATCCAGACCAGCTTGGATGTGGAAAGAGTACAGAATACACAGTAGAAATGCAAGTGCAAATCAGAGAGGAAGCATTTTTCTTCTATTTTAATGGCTACAAGATTTATACGCCTTCTCAGACACCTATTGCTAACTTAGATTTTTTATTTCCCATGCTGACATACCTGAAAGAGATGGCTTTGCGCTAAGGTATTTCTGCAAGACATGTATTCCAAAGGAAATCTTATTTGATTTCCCTTGACTATACAAGGATGTCCTCCTAATGCAATGGTTGTCTGTTTTTCCCTCTATGGTCACATTATCAGTTGGTTGAACCTGTTGTTTGAATCCACCTCACTGGAAAGATTTCATTTTTGTGAACACTGGCTTTAAGGTAACAGAGTGAACAGAGGCTTCAAGGTAATTTTAGCCTTTCCCTCAGTGTAGCTTTCTCATTAATAATAAGTATTGAAGTTAAAGCAAAGACTCGTTTTATTAAAAGAGGAGAGCTTAGGGAGAAGCAGAGGTGATTGACTAAAGCACAAGGATCTTGGCTTATGTTGAATAAATCACATCTCTTCTCTGAGCCTCAGCTTCCTATCTTAAAAACAGGGATAAAACAGAAGGCTCTTCAGCTTTGGAGACTAACTGGCAAACAGTACTGAACAAAAATTATGGACTTGTTTAAAATATGAGGAAAAACAGAAGAAAAGAGATAAGATCACAAAGGGACAAAAGACTCTGCTTATTTCTGAGCATCCTTGAACTATGAACAAGGAGAGGAAAGGAAAAAAGGAGAGGAGAGGAGAGGAGAGGAGAGGAGAGGAGAGGAGAGGAGAGGAGAGGAGAGGAGAGGAGAGGAGAGGAGAGGAGAGGAGAGGAGAGGAGAGGAGAGGAGAGGAGAGGAGAGGAGAGGAGAGGAGAGGAGAGGAGAGGAGAGGAGAGGAGAGGAGAGGAGAGGAGAGGAGAGGAGAGGAGAGGAGAGGAGAGGAGAGGAGAGGAGAGGAGAGGAGAGGAGAGGAGAGGAGAGGAGAGGAGAGGAGAGGAGAGGAGAGGAGAGGAGAGGAGAGGAGAGGAGAGGAGAGGAGAGGAGAGGAGAGGAGAGGAGAGGAGAGGAGAGGAGAGGAGAGGAGAGGAGAGGAGAGGAGAGGAGAGGAGAGGAGAGGAGAGGAGAGGAGAGGAGAGGAGAGGAGAGGAGAGGAGAGGAGAGGAGAGGAGAGGAGAGGAGAGGAGAGGAGAGGAGGAGGGCCTGAGCAAGGCACAGGCCTTCCACAGCCCAGGCCATGAAGATGGCAGAGATAGTTGTCAAAGAGGCTGTTCTTACTTCAACAATCAATATAAAAATGGTATCAGCAACTATTGCAATTTCTATCTCTAGTTCTCCCTAGTAAAACAGACATTTTACAGTACTGCCCAAATAGTAGATTATTTATAATGTTTTATTTTTGTTACTGTGAATGAAGAATTTCTCTGGCAATCTTTCTTTCCTATTCTTAGCAATCAGTTGCTGAATGCTATCTGAGAGTGTTCAGTATCTGATATTTCTCTGTATTAATGACTGGACAAATGAAGCTGATTCTGGGGCACATTGAAACTGTTGTTGCATTACTGCAACCTTGGCAGAAATAAATTGCACTGAGGCAACGCTTCTGGACATGATTTCAGTATAATTTCTTTCTTTGCACTGCAGAACCCTAACCTTTCTTTGAGTTAATTCTCCTGCTGAGGGAGTTTAACAGTGAAGAAGGTTTCTGCACTTGCTTGAATGCAGCAGAGAGGAGCTAACGAGCCCTCCTGATCTTCCATACTGACAGGATGCATAGATGAGACTGCAGTGGTAACTTTGCCCGAGCTCTGAACCTCACCAGGCAGGGAGGCACACATCTGGCTTGGCTTCCAGATATTATTGACACCTTACGGTACCTCAGATCACCCTGGCACAATGTGCTGTGCTGACAGCAGATGTTCAAGAGCATATGATTGTAATATGTCTTACTGTACCTCGTTCTGATTTCATTTTGTACTTTATTATGGTGATAAAACAGTATAAGATACTTCCTACAAACAAGCTGATTAAAGTCTTGGTCACGATTAGCCTATTGTTTTTGGATGCTTGCAGGAAACTGTCTTAGATAACTCAAATGTTCAAGAAACTTATGACTATTATTATCAAAATATGTTAAAATGACTATGAGCATACTGCCTGCATTTCATTAATGCTTTTGAGGTGTTCTCATCATTCTGCTCTTTAAAAGTTTAAATCTAACATATCCAATTCTCTACCACACAATTTTTATTCATATACTGAAAGAAGAAAGCAAGCTTTCTTGTTTTTCCATACTTGATTAGTATCTCAGCTTGAATGAATGACTCAAATAAATCCAAACAGAAGAAAAAAATCACTGCAACTGTGGAGAAGATACAGCTGGCAGAAGCAAACATTTTTCCAGGTGTTAAGTCACCAACTTCCTGCTCTTGAATGGTCAGACTCTTAACATTTCAAGAATAAATACACTCAACTCAAGTATTATTTTTAATTTCACATGAAATGGCCTTCAGTTATTTCAGTAACCTTAGGCCTTCATATAGACTAAGCTAATTCCAAACTTTATTCTAAATTATTTAAATATTTGTTAAGAGTCAGGTTTTGGATCATTTAAATACAGAACTTTTTATCATTATTTCTGAGAACTAACTTCTGCACCTTTATTTTTTGGAAAATGTCAGTTCATTGTTTCTTACCTCTAAGTCACATTGAAATGATACCATTCATTCTGTTACTTTTAAGGTAAGAAGAGCTAAAACTGTGACCCCTAAATAAATATGGTGTGCTTGCAATCCAGAGAGATCATACCCAGTAGCACAGACATGTGCCTTGCACAGTCCAGCAGAACTTTCATGCAGTGTTCGTGTTGGGAAGCTCTTCCTTACACTAGTCTTCAATGATTACTTGCAGATATTTACTTTAGCACATGGCATATAGAACATTAAAAGGGTTTTGAAAATCTCTCAGTTTTTCAACTTCTGAAGGATTATTAACTTCAAAGTGTGAAGAAATGTCGGCCTTCTATGTTTGGAAATGCCAGCAGCCTTTGCATATCCCCACTGCAGTCCCAAGCAACCCCCAGCAGAGAGGAACGATTACTGCCTCAGTGGCGTAAGGATGGCTTTTGATCTCCTAACATATTGGAAATTACTTAAAGGTAAGCCATCTGCTAGCAGAGGAACAAAAATAGATTACATCACACCCTGCTAGAAAGATTGTGTTAAATCCTGTGTATCAAGGCTTTTAATAATTCTATATTAAGTCAGCTAATAGGATTAGGTACACATTTTCCTTAGGCTTTTTCACCAACTATTAACAAAAAACTTTTTTTTTTTTTTTTTTTTTTTTGGTAGAGATTTGTAAAATTCACACATCTTCCATTGTGAATCAAAGGAGTTCTTTCAGGAATTAAACATCTCTTCAGATCACAATTTCTCCCCAAAAGCACTTATAGTAGGAGAGCAGGATGATGCATGGGGAGTGAGAAGAACTCAACACTTTAATTTTTTGTTAACATGGTGAGTGTGAACTGCAAATGTCAGACTGCTCTGCTAGAATGTTGTAACTACTTACATATGATGCAGCCTATCCTTAAAAGATTGCTGAAGACATTGTTAAAAGGCTTTAATCTTTCTGTTTTCTTATTTATTTAGTTATATTTTTTTAAAAGTAAAAGACTTCCAGTTAGGAAAGTTGGTACAGACTATTCCTGTTTAAACTTAAATTTGGCTAGTATTTCTTGTGAATAGTGATGGAATACTGTAGTCAGAATAGGAGAGCATAAAGTTTGCTATTTTGAGCAAAATAAATGCTCGTCAGACAGTTGTCTTTCACCCCTCACTTGTACGTCCTTCTGGTTCCAGACAGTTCACAAATTATGACTATAAGAGCTGGAACATATACCCAAGTCATTGGGTTTGCACCACTTAGTGGACATTTTCTTTCATTAATTTGTACAATTATTTTGTAAGATCATTATAGTTTTGGCTTCTGCAGTATCCTTTGGCAATGAATTTTACAATTAAGCCTATGTTGTTTAGTAGTTGCTTTCTTTCGTTAAAAACTTCTGAGCTCAAAATTGCATAAGGAAGGCTGTTTACAGACTGCTTTTCTTGCCAAAATTAAATAATTTGAAACCAAACCATGCTTGTTGGTCCCATCTTGATTAGAATTTTGTTTTTATACTTGCTGACACTATTTCTTGTACATTTATCAGCTAAGTTAAGTTTTATTATCTCTCTATGAAATATTTTATTATCTCAACATCTGAAAGAAGGATTACTTCTGCGTGTTTTGATTGTTTGTATTTCAAGTGGACTGATTTGTGAAATTTTCAGTATGTCAAAATAAGGCATGCTCGTCACCATTAAGAAATCCTGCTGACCAACAAACATTAACAATCCTGCCATAGATTAGAATTAAAAGTACTCAACTGCAAGTGGTATGTTTTTTCTGAGTAATTTATTTAATTAAAAAAAAATATATATATATATATATACCCCCATAAAATAAGGCTATAAGAATACTGAAGCATATCAGTTAAAACCATATTCAAATGTATATTTTCTGAGAAATGCAAGAAAGAAAACTTGATGTCACTGATACTTTCATAAATCTAAACCTCATTTGAAGACCACATTGCCTAGAATGTGAATTAGACCTATAGCATCTCTTTGGGATAAAGAGACCACAATTTGAAAGTCTTGGGACATAGGAAGACCTTGACATTATATAACGGTGTAGTGATGTTCCCTGTTTGTTCTATCCCTTTCCTAAAAATAAAATCTAAATCTTTTACTTGCCTTTTTGACAACTACTCAATACTTACATGACATTTACATTCAGTTATCTATCTTTGCAACTATATCTTGCACCTCGGAGTAAAGACCACCACAGAGCCTCTATTTTTATTTTTTTTTTTTACATAAAGCTAGAATTTTCCCATGCACATTGCTTTAAATTTTTCAACACTGAATTTCCTTCACCATTTTATTGCTCAGTTGCCTAGTGACATAAAATCTGCCTGCAGTCCTCCACATTTGGCCCTTGTCCTTTGATGTTCAGGGTGACTAACTACCATTAGCAAGCTTGACTTGTCCCTTTTCCAAGACATTTTCAATATATCGAACAGTCTCTGAAGAATTCTTTCTGTGGTTTCCCTCCAATGTGAAACTAAACATTTACTCCTACCCTGCATTTTTTGTCTTTCATTCAGATATTCATCTAAAGAAAAATTCCCCTTTAGGCCACAGATGTTAACTTTCTTAAAATCTTTACTGAGGGATTTTGTAAAAAGCCTTTTGGAAATCCAAGTAGATGGTACCTACCAGATCATCCTTATCTACATGTTTTTTTATTTTTCAATCTATTCTGAATTTATAAAGCAATACTTCACAGGACAAAAACAGAGAGTAGTTCCAGCTGTGTATTATTTCTATTCTTATTAAACATGCTACTGATGTGCGCTGTAGATTTCAGACTCACAGGCCTGTAGTTCCTCAAATCTTCCCTGGAATTATTTCTATAAACTGACATCCCATTTGGCAGTCTCAGTCCTTTTACTAAGGCAGTTTCAGGCAAAAAGTTACATACCCCCAGTAATAACTCAGCTATTGCATCCTTGCATTGTCCTAGAACAACTGCCTGAATAACATCTGCTCTCGGCTATTTTTTACTGTTCATTTGTCCATTTGTTCCTTATCCATTTCTGTAGTCATTTCAATTTCAAAGAGATACTCTGCTCAGTACTCAACAACAGAAAAAATTATTCCTGAATGTGAATGTGAACACTGGTATAATTCATATAAACTCTGAAGTGAGCTTTTCCTTCTGTATCATTACCAGAAAGTGGCCCTGTAGACTAACTGAAAGGCTTCCTGTTTTTAAAAAGTATATTTTTGTAACAGTTTTGTTGACCTTACAGCATTTTCAAATATAAGCTCTCAGAATTTATGATGGTATTTTCCTTGCTTGGATATGATTTAAGGTTTTAGAAGGACACACTTGAGCTGTACAGAGCTCTGTTTTTCTGTTAACTGAGATACTCAACTGGATTTCTTAAAAAACTAGTCTTGCACAGAAAGCAGCTGTAAGAAACTGTTGGCTTTTTCTTCCCTTTCTGATATTTCAGAGTGGTTAAAATTGAACTGTGAGAATTATTCTTACTTTTCTTAAGATAATTCAAGTCTATCTCCATATTAACAGGAAGACTATATTTGTACAATATGTACAATAACACTTTTTTTTTTCTTCTTGTTGTAGATGTTCCTTTTCTTACAGTTTTAGTAAAGCATTAAGTAGTGGAATTTAGACATTTATTTTGCTTTAGGTCTTTGTGATTTTGTCTGTGACTTTTTCTGCTTCATGTTATCTGTCCACTGGTTAATACATATAAATAATTTTTAATATAGACTTGGTTGTCCCCCTTACAAGTTGTATGCTTTTCAAGCTATGGAGTCATACATACTATCATTATATCTCCAAGAATCAATGTGAAGTAGACCATCAGCAAAAAATACTTGTACTTTATTCCAAGTCTGAAAGACCTTCTAACGTGCAGTTTAAAAAACACACAGAATCAAACTCATTTGGTCACAATCAGAATGGAGCCACGGCCATCCAGTCTGTGACAGAACAGTGCAGAGTTAATAGAGAAACTAATGTCATCTTTTACACAAACACCAGGGTTTTGGAAAAAGTTAAACCTGAGTCCTCTGAAATAAACAGTCTTTGAAAGAGTACCCCAGGTCTAAAATTCTGCAGCAGGGCCTGACCAACTTTGGTGCACTGACTCTTGGTCTTTGTGAAGCTCTGAGGTGCCAAGAGGGGGAACTGGACCTCTCATTCAAAAGTACAAATTCAGTTATCCAAATTTTGACCAAAGACTGAATCAACCAAGAGATGTATATGACTAGCAGCTACTTAGGCACTTAAATCTAATGTTTATATATTAATGAGATGCTTAAAACTCCCACTAAATTGCTGCTGACAATTTTAAGTCATCCTTATTTTCAGAAATTACATCACATAATCTTAATGATTTGCAATGTAGATGTTTACATCTGAGTTAGTTGTCCTTAGGTCTTCTTATATTCTGTGGAGAGTAAAGGGAGTTAGTTTCTAAGGAATGATTCATGTGACCTACTTTTGAGGTCTATAGAGCATCCTGTGGACTATACAGTGAGTCCTTGGTGACAAGCTCAGATGTATCTGCCCGCACAGTAGGTGAGCACATTTTTGACAGATGAATTGAAACTCTGTACAACCATAAAACACCTGTGCATAGCAAGTGCCAGGGAATATGTGCTATTTTAAACCTCAAAGAAAAGTCATATTGAAAATTGATGTAAGATAAAAGCAAGCCCATGAGCATTTACTGTGGCTGACATGCAGGGAATTAAGAAGGTGCTCTGTGTGACGTGGATGCACAATGACCCTGGTCATCCTGTGCTGAAGCTGTACAGAGCCCTTGTCAACTCCATGTCTCACTGAGCTGATGGCACTAGGAAACACCACATCTCCCCTGGTGGTGCCAGCACACTAGACAGCCTCCAGGTACCAGATAATCTTCTTAGAAAGCCTAAATATAAGTGGATGCTTGAAATGTCAGAATGCCTGAAATTTAAGCACTGAAATTTTCAGGTCCTGCTAGCTCTAGCTTTAGTGAATTTCAGTATGAAATATTTCTACTGCTTTAATCTCTAGGTCAGAGAATTTAGTGTTGAATTTATCCTAATTTGACTTCACAGATCATGGCTTGTCTGCTATTTATTTCCCATTGGTATATACCTTCTAATACCTAATAATAGATTCTGGAGTACACTGACTTCAGATTTTCAGCAAGTCAAAATGGACTGTGTCTGCTCCCCCCCAAAAAAAAACTGGTAAGAAATTGAGCTGTGGCATTTACAACACTAGTAGATGCAGATGAAAATTGACTGAAGAAGGAGAAGGAATAGCCTGAGTGGTTGAAGTGATCTGCTAGGCAAAAGAGAAGTGTGATGAAGCCTAAGCTTTCCTTTCTAGGCTATTTTTTTATGTGGCTGCACCAAATGATTTTTATCATCATTACACTTCACAAAGTTAAACAAAATAATGGCAGGCAGCTAGTGACATATCCACTATAGAACAGAAAGATTTCTGATATAATTTCACAAGAAAATAGGGTTGTTGTACTTTATTTGTTATTTCTCCTGTTTCTTCACTAGAGGAAGAATTGATATCTTTCTTTAACATAAATGTTGTTAATGGTACTCTGCACTCATACTCATGCAGCTCTCTCTAGAGACAAAAAACCTCATAAAAATGTAGTCCAGATCATCTAGTAGCTGTCTGCTACTCTTTAGGAAAGGCAAAAGACTTGATTTTCCATTTAAATTCACTTAATTTAACAAATCTATACAACTACGAACAAATAGTGCTGTACTGACTCATAACACATTTAGTACTCCCAGTGACATAAACAGAAACTGCAACTAAGCGATGATGGAAGGATTAGTTCTCTAATCAGTAAATATTGCAGGTTTTGTAACCCTCTACCATGGTCCAATGTTTCTTCCACAAGTGATCATCCACAAGGTCTGGTCCTTGCCTACAGCACACACTCCACATCTCACAACAGGGAAATGTATTCTGTTTTATAAGGCCCTGGGGAATGGAAGAGGCACTGATCTTTGCAAGAACAGAAGACTTCTGTGAAGTGGGATTCTGCCTGGCCTAGAAACTACTGTTTACAGTGGCATTTGGTAATTCATTTGTTACGGAGAATATGTAACTAGAGCAGAGTTACAGGTTTAGATTCAGGTTTATATTTCTTCATGCTTTGACAGAAAGCTAATCAACATCTGAAGCAGTAAACCAAAACTCTAAGGTACTTTTCAGTGCTGCTGGCATTTGTGAAACTTCTCTACATAATGTTCCTTTCATATTGATCCACGCTAGCAATAAGAGTATCCCCCCTGAAGAGTCAAACTTCAGATGTGTTGTGGGTGTATCATTGCATCCCTGAGTCATGGTATTGCACAGCTTTTACATGGATGTGTCAGTGCTACCCTTATTTAGATTCATTTGCTTTAGGGTGCTTTTCTTTCTTTGCCCCAAGACAGCAGGCAAACCGCTGCAGCTCCCATGCCTTTTGACCTTGCCAAGCTTTGTTAGAGCATCTTATCTTTACACAATACCCACTAGCATGCATAGGACATTAGAATCAGTGTACCAGAAACTCAGTGTAGTCTTGAGTCACAGCACCATAGGCTAAGAAGATATGACATGCATTTCCATATCAAAACAAGAAAAACCTTTATTTCCCCTCTTCACCGATGAATAACATCCCAAAAGGCAAGAATGGCCTTCAGCTAACACAGATCAATTTTCTTTCAGCTTCAATCACCATTTAATTACTGTTGACTTCTTTAACCTTTTTCTCTTCCTTTACGGATTAGATTCCTTTATACTCTATTGCCATTTACTTTCTCTGTGACATAAGCAAACTTAAAATGGTATGATAAAATTTCAAATTTTTCTTCTTCCTTCCTACTCTTTATGTTCAATTTACTTCAAAAACCAAATTGTTTATTGAGGAGAAAAATATTTTTAATGAATCATCTTTCAACTTTATCTTTGTCCAGTATCTAGACGTCATTTGATTTTAGCAAGTAATTGCTCGTATGACTGAATGGCAAGCTGGATAAATGTACTAGCTTTTCACCTCTTAGCATTTTAGGAAAAAAAACATCCACATAGTAGTATGTATTTGATGCAGTAAGTTTTGTTGACTTATTTTCCTCTTCAGCAGATATTCCACATTTCATTAACTGAGCCAGACAAAGATTAGTGAAATTAACAGTTTTTATCAGAATAAAAGCCATTGTTCAGCGGACACAGTAAATGAAGGATTTCTCTGCTAATGGCTATAGAACAGGCAGAATATTGGGCAGAGGTCCTCCAACCAAAAACCAGATCATTCCTTTGTCGCATTCCTTCTGCTGGGTCAGATCCATATATATATATGGAGGAACTGGTATAATTCAGAAGAGAACATGAATCCCTGTATTCTTCAGGTCAATCTTTTTCAATACCTTCAACTTGACATGGAATTAAGATACTTTGCTTTCTAGCACCCAAAATTTGGCTTCAGGACTCTTAGAATTGCACATATACCCACTCCTTGGTGAAGCTGCACATATCAAACACCACCTATGCAGAGGTAGGACCAAGGGAATTAGACAGTAAGCTGGGGAGCAGACTGATTTGTTGTTTGTATATTCCTAGGGTCCAGAGGAAGGAGTGGAACTTTAAGTATTACCAACCACAGTGCAACTTCTTGTGAATGCATTATCACAGATTTCCTTAAGAAAACTTTTATGTTTGTCTTGATATTTTTTTTCAAAACATTTATCCTTGAATTTCTGATTAACTTGGAGTAATTGTGTTTCAAGAAATACAAAATAGGAGATGATATTAGAAAAATGAGGGTGCTCTGGGGTACGTGGTATTATCATCAGTAAGTTTGATTTTTATACATCCTTTGCGTATCACAATTAATGGAGATAAAAATAGTGTTCCCTCATGGAATCTTAGCATTGATGTCAATTAAAGCTATTTCCTTTTTTTTTTTTTTTTTGCTAAATATCTTGAGTGGAAAAGACATATATATTTGTTTCTCCTTGTGCTTTCAGCAAGTAAAAATGAGTGTAAAACAAGGCATAAAAAAGTAGAAATTGTTACTTTCGTTATGCTACATAATACTTTTCTTCCATTTATTAAAGACATTTTTTATTTATGACAAACATTTTTGATTCAGTTACAGTAAAGTAAGGCAAATGAAGAAAATACTTAAAAATAATTTTATGGAATAAAACACATCAAATACAGATGAGAAAACAAAGTGTAATCCTTTTGGGTCATCTAGTCCTTGTTTTTTTTTTTTTGGTGAAGTGTGTTTCTGTACTCTGTATACTGCTTCACTACGTGCTTAAATATACACATATACACATAGATAGATAGATAGCAAATGATGTAGCTTTCATATCCTTAAGGTGAGGATTTTAGGTGATATTTTGAATTCCAGCTACCTACCTGCTTCAAAGACTGGCAACTGTGACTTAGATGGTTTTAATTATCTGAAAACACTATACATGACCTGTGACATCTTATATCAATAACATCATTTCCAAATATAAGATGTCAATGAACATTAGAGATTAAGTGAAAGTGTACATACCCAAGTTTAAAAACATCAATAAAATGGTTTGACTCTAAACTACGTAGACGTGATAGAATGACCTTTACAAAAAGCCATCAATTTTAGCTAAAACAGTTGGAATTTGTTGTGTTGGTTTAGAAAATTTAGACCTTTCTACAGTGAGTCATTTTATTTATATAACTCGGTCATATTGTCCACAAAGGTAAAGAGCCTAGTAAACCAAATCTTCAGCCATTCCATTTCATCCTATCCTCTCATATGTACCTTAGGAAAAACAGGAAAGGATATCTATTGTTTACATATTTTATACATAATTTTTAGAATAATTTTTTTTTTTTTTTTTTTTTTTTTTTTTAGTTTGGCACTGGAAAATGTTAAATAAATTGCCATCAGACTTGAATGATTTTATCCTCAGAAAGTCAAGAATTGCACGCTATTTTTATGGTACTATAATACCTGCTTGGAACTACTAAGAAATTACTTTAAATTCTGAAATATTTTTTAAAATGTTAGGGCTTTTGTTTTTTGTTTCTGTAAATTAACACATTATCTCAAGATTTCAGCTAAAATGCCTTTGATTGTTCTTTAAAGCCATTTTATTTTGGGGAAAAATCAGGAATGACCTAAAGGAGATGACTGGATCTTCCTGTGTTTATATATTTCCTTAAATGATCAAAAGTTCAAAAAAGATTACTAATTTCAAATATCTAATAGTGCCAATTAAGTCCTTGTACAAGATATTCAGTCTTCTAATATTGACAATCGGATGTTAAATGTGATTTATGTCACAGCTATTAATATTTACAGTGTAAATGATTTGAAATAATTTTATCTGTTTTTGTTTGTTTAAATATTTTTCAATTGTTACTTTATCCAAATAGGGCCTGAACATCCCACATAAATCTGAAACTGAACATATTGTAGCCCTGGAATAAGAGAAAATGATAATATGATCTGATGGATGAAGATATGGGAGACAAAGGGACAAATCTTTATAGACTGAATCATGTTCAGAAAAGATATGTGTGAGCCTGCCACAAGAAAGTGTCAGTGACTATTCCTCGGAAAGAGAGAATGTACTGTATATACAAAGTGACATTCCTGACACTCTGCTCATTCACCCTTGCCATGTCTACACAATGCTTTACATTTCCAGTTCTTGATGCTTTGAACTAAGTTATATCAGAAGAGCTATGTCCTCCACGTATCCTTGGGCCATGTCTTTCTTCAGAGTTGGTAAAAAGTGATAGCAGTGTTGGTATGAAGGAATTCTAGGGCTGATCTTCGTTTCTAAACCAGAAGAAATGCACAAAAACTTCACAGTGAACACGTTTTATATCCTAATAGTGTGCAATCAATCCTTATGCAAGCTTTGCAAAAAATTGGTTGGAAGCTGTAATGATTTAGACTTTTGCCACTGCGTGCTTCATCGGCTGTATGACTTTCTGCTTATTACTTCTAAAATTTTATATAGTAGTTCATTAAAAAAAAGAGAAATAGTTGTTGCTCTCATTTTAGTCTGGATAGCTCACAAAAAACTGAGCCCAGGATATGAAGCAATTGAAGAGGAAAAAGTGAAGGTCAGCTTATAACTTCATCTACGCAGACACTGAAGTTGTTACTTACAGTCAGTTTTTACTTGGAACTTGAAATCTGCATTTGTTTTCTCCTCATTTTGAAACTCATTATTTTCTGAGTAGACTGTTCCTTTTTTTTTTTTCATATCATCAACATAATGATTCATACTGAAGAAGAAGTTAGCTTAGTCAAGTTAAACAGTAATTTTCAGTGGAAAGGATTAAAAATTAGGCTTGCTTGATAGAAGTCAAAATCAAGGGTTAAGAACAATGTGGCAGATTGCCCTTTAACATTAACTACTAAGATGGCAGGGATAACTGAAGAGAGAAAATATTGTTTATGAATACCATATGTTTCAAAACTGTTGACTCCAGGTACAAGACAAAATTCTTGTCCTATACTCACTGCACAGTATTAGTAAATGAAGCCTAGCACACATTTGGCCAAAATATCAGCCAAGTATGTTGCTGCTAGTACTGCTTATTATTATTATCCAAGACTTCTAACCATACAAAAGTACTGTTCTTCTTTCATGCTGCTGATATATTTCCTTCTCCTATAACACTATTTATACCCTTAGATAAACTTAAGGATTCTGAGTACATTCTTTAAAACCCACCATTCTACTGCAGAACAGTCACTGAAAAATTGCCAGATGTTCATATTATTTGCTGTACATCATTTGTGCAGCATCCCCTGCATCATTTTTACTAGACATTATCTTATTTTGCAGACTTCTGCAGCCTATTCTAAAGCTACCTCTTTCTAACCACACCATGTGAGATTTTCAAGCAATCAAAAATGCAATACAAATATATTTGTTTCCTGTATCCTGCTTGGTAATATAAATATTCATGCAGCTGTCTGGAATTCCTCTGTTTAGAGAAACAAGACTGAAAAATAATGGAAACTATCGTACCTCCGTGAACACATCCCCTATCTCATTCCTGGAGCATTAGTGCATACAAAGATGGAAATGTTCTTGTAAATCTATGATCCATACATCTCACTGGAAGCCACTTACAGATCTTATTTCTATAATATGATACACTGCATTTTTGGATACTTTGCCTTACCTATTTTAGCTATTGACTAGGTTATGCAATGTATAGAAGAAGCACTGTATTAAATTGATTTCACTGAGAATAGGAACTTCAGGTAACAACAACGCCTGAAAAAACTCTTTTGATACTATACATCAATTGAGTTGAAAAGCAGCACTTTATTCATGAAAAAAAGAAGTAGCAGATCTCACTCAAAGAAAGAGATTGATGGGGTGGGATAACAGAGCGAACAGAAGGGCCACCTGTTCTCATTAATTCAGTGTTTTGTATTAACACAGTCCTATTGCAAGGGAGAATAAAAATACATAGTGAACACATCTCAAACCATGTTCACCATGGAAAAAAGAGGAAATAATAGTAGCATGATGGTTCATGTAATACAAGATTTGGAAAGCTGGTGCACTCACAAATAAGAACTGATTTACTGCACTAAGCATGAAAGCAAAGGTATACAATTGTTATGTTCATATTGCCAAGTTCTTGTTTTGTATAGAATCTACTTTTAGCAGTTGCTAAAGGTCAAATGCTTTTAGATTTGACGTCATACACCAGGCTTCTCTGATAATTGAAAATTAAACAGTTCTCTATGCACATAAATTAGAGATCTTCTTTTGTCATGCAGGAAACTCCCATATCTACATATTGTAAACTATTGCATGGTTTACAATTAGCTGATGAGCTAATGGACAATGCATTGGTTGGAAATCCATGGACATTTTATTAATGGATTACTCCTATGAGAGCTTACAAACACTCGTGTTTTTTCTTCAGACTTTTAGGCACATGAATCACAAAAGGAGCATATAAACAGTTCCAAAGCATAACATGAAGCTAGAGAAGAAAGCAAACTGTTACAATAATAAATCTCTTAGCCATACACAGAAGTATTATGTGTACTCTTTTGTAAGTGGAAAAAAAAAAAAAAAAAAAAAAAAAAAAAAAGCAAAGTATTCTGTAAATGCAAATTTGACATTTGACTTTATTTAACTTTCTGCTTGACCTGAGTAGGAAGGAAAGAATTACAAAATACAAAAAACTCAGTTCTCAACTATACGCATGAAATTACAGAATGGTGATCTAAATGTACTACTTTGAGCCTTTCATGGTCTCCACTTGGCACGTCCAAAGCCTTCCCATCATCTTTCAAAATCCAATCACTGCACATCATTCAAAAAACACAGAGCATATCTTTTTAATAAGACAAAGATATATTGCTTAATTCAAATAGAGAGATGGTAGCTTGTTTTGTTTTCTTGTTATTTGAGGCTAGAGATAAAGAAAAAAGAAAAAAAAAGGGATAATGATTTCAGCTGGATTTCAAAAACACACCAGCAAAATCTGGCATGAATGTTTTTTGCTGGATTAGTATGGATGAGTGTTTATATGTAATCTGTCATTTACTTCTATAAACCCATATTTAGCGTGCAAGTAGATACTTGCATGTTGTCAGTGGACTCTATTTCTATAGTTGGTCAAACCAAAACCTTGATGTACACTGTGATGAAAAGTGCTGTCCAGAAAACTGCATCCAAATTCTGCAGCTCAAATCTATTTCTAAAGAAGTGGTATCAGTTTTCCAAGAAGGTCACTCCCATTAAAGACTGTGGTTTTGTTGCAATCACGTGGAATACTTATTTTATAATTCAGTATTTTATTTAATTTTTTATTTTATTGTTTCCCTCTCTATGGCTACATTCACATTTTCTTCCTGGACTCATTTCTTGTAATTTGAAATATTCTTTTTATGTTTTATTTTTGAGATTTAATCACTACTTCTAACTGAACATCAGCAGAACTAACTAAGTGTGGGTCAGCAGGATTTGCCAGTTTCAACCAAGAGGGATAATTTCTGTACATGGATCCAGAATGGAATGTGTTTCCTTAAACTTGGGTTACAGAAAAGACAGAAAGAATTTCTGTTTTCTCCTCTCATAAATACAGTTTTGTTAATTGTTACTCTGTTATTGATATCATAGTGTTATATTGGGCCATAAGAATGCAAATGAGTTTCAGGGACAATTTAATAGCACAGAATCTTTGAGATTTGATCCCTTGGAGTTCTCAGCTCACTGCTGTGTGATGCTCATCTCATCTCTCTCATCTCATGAGACCTTGGAAGCTTAACAGCCATGTAAGTCTATATAAAGCACTGCCTCTATTTGAAAAGACCAATAATTCCATCATCCAGTCAGTTAAATAGTTGGGAGGATGATCTTTATTGGCTGCACATTATGTTTAGTGCAGTGACTGTTTTTATTGTTATTTTTATTTTTTTAATGAGGTAATTATTAGTTGTCTAAAGTCAGGTTAGATGGAGCTTATCATCAAAGCCATCCTAAATGTAAAAAAATGAGTTTGGGTAGTGTAGGGTTATAAGCTCTGCGTCTGAAGAGTTTTAATCACAAAGTAGTTGTGATTTTGAACTGCAGTTTTCAGAGGTCTACATTTGCATGTATTTACTATGCTGTCTGCCACTTCCAGCGAATGTGGGACAAGGTGAGATGCGCAGGGAGGTTATAGTTGTGTCTGCCCTGTGTCTGTCTGCCCAGAGTGCCTGCCCACCAGCCCCCCAGCTCTGCCTGGCTCTGCCCACCAGCCCCCTACACGGGAAAGCTGATGGCTCCTCTGTCACCTTGGCATGTCTGCCCTTGTTCAGTTTGATCAGATGTCTGCTTGCAAGCTTGGGAAAGATAAATTTTCTGAAGCTGCTTTTAATGCAGCATTTCCTAATGCCCGGGAATGCGAGGGACCCCACTTAACACAGTGCAGTTAAAAGGCTTATTTAATTTTTGGCTATTATCTTGAAGGACTCAATTTTGCAGTATGAGTAATGGAGAATTACAGCTATCTGGAAGTACAGCTGTCTTTATCTGCTTTCAGTAGCACTTACAAGCAAGTTACTGCCTCATTACCAAACCTGAAGCCTGAGATTTACTTGCTCAGGGACAGAATGATCATGCCCAATGTCAGGTGAAGGACACTTGCTTTCATTATATTTCCCTTGTCTCTTGTATTATTCACATATTTCCTATTCTTTAATGTCTCTTCTCTTGATTATTAATGTATGAAGAATGCTGGCTGCACAGTTCAGAACATGACAACACCTGAGAAACCCCAAAGAAGCCAAGCGTTGCTATGTGTTATTTATAGGGTTTCAGATTTTTCTGTATTTCCCTCAATTTCTGGGGTTTTATAATTAAGGAGAGAAATGCTGCAAACTCAGATTCAGATGGTGAAGGAGGCTCCAGAGCTCTACACTTGACCTATTTATGCCAGAATGTCTAATCACTAAAAAATTCTTGTTGTAGGGGGTCAGAGGCTTCATGTATTAATGCACAAAGTCATGGGATTGAGCTGAATAATTTATTAATTGCTTTTGTGCATCACACATAGCATTTTTGGGGGGAAAGGAGTGAAGTGTCGATAAAGTAAAATATCTGAGTCATTTAAACTCAGTTTAAGAATGAAAGGGTAAAATGACAAGTGATTCCTTCCACAATTTAAATGATTGAGAATTTGAACTGGTGTTTTGAGTTCACCACAGACTCCCTGTTTTAGCTGTTGTCCAGCATTGTCATTGGACCGCACGACTGGAGGGAAATCAGCACAGTGAAACAGTCTAAAGCGGACTAATAGAACTGATTCTCAAGACAATGGGATTGTGTCTGCCACTCAAGCAGTGTATGTGAGCTTGAGTATGTCTGGATCTCCATTTTAAATTTCTGTTTATGTTATTTTTTGGCGCAAATATGAATGAGAGAAGAAGAAAAGCATTTGTCTTACAATTAGGATGCATTTTGAAATCTTAAGGTAACATTGCTTGGGCAGCATTTAACCTTAGTTTGGACAGGCAGCCAAAGTGCTCACGAGACTTTTGAGGTTTTTCTATTGATGCTCATGGCTCTCCGTCCTTTGCTCAGAACAGTGATCTTCAGAGGGCGGAGCACTTCATTTGGAAGGCTTTTCCCACAGCCTTTTCCCCACTGTCTAGCTCTAGTTGGCCTCACAAAGCCATTATGGGAGGGAGCTGCCCCTCAGTAGCTTCTGGAAAAGGCCAGAGCAGATGAGAAACTGCAATTACAGCTTATTGTCTGAATATATTCCTGTATTTAGTGACTGCAAAAGAAATTTGCTTAAAGAATACATGTGATCCCTCATTGATTTCCATCTTGTGTAAACTAATAAAATATGCATTCAACTTTTTGCTATTTCAAAGCCCACTAAAGATAGTTCTTTGAAAATATACTTCGCTTTTTATTTTAGATAATGCCATTAAAAATAGACAGAAGAATGTAAAATGTATATACAGGGCTGTGATTGCTGAACAGTTTGTTTAAGTTAGCAAAACTCTATATTTTATTGTTGTACAAATAATTCAGAACTGTTTGGATTACGAAACTAAATATAAAATGGAAACTGTAAAAAGTCATGATGAAACAAAGTGGGATTAAAAAATACCTCTCAGTAGCCTTCTGTACACCTTAAAGACAGAACGTTCCACCAGCAGAGTAAAACTGTCTCTCGTGTCATTCCTAGAGAGACTTTGGAATCTTTCTGCTTGCTCATCTTCTTGTTTTTTCTTATAATATTTTAAGATTACTTTTTGTAGAAAAGTTCATTAACTATCATATATCAGATTTTACTTCTGTTCAGAAATTGCATGCCAGCAACTCACAATACTTTTTCTATTACCCTAAGTTTTTGAGGGTCTTTGTGAAAATAATTAGATACTATGAAGGAATTGCAAACTATTTGTGCAGCGTTCACAGAAACCTGCACTTGGTCTGTGTGATTGTTCGTTTCACCACTGTTGTATTGTTTTTTTCCTAATCTGGATGACTGTACTTGAAAAATATGTTAAAAACCCTCAAGGATGAGCTCCAGCACAAAGATTTGAGTTGTCTTATGAGTTGTGTTAAATGTGACAGCAAACTCCAAACTCAGCCTGGAAAGTTTCTACTTCATGGGAGAAGACACAAGTCCAACAACAGGCATGTGTAATGACATAGTTAGCAGAATGAGGCTCTCTAGGATGCCTTGATATGAGTTTTTGGAAGCTACTTTTCCATCTAACATTTTATATTAATATAATAATTTTCATGCTGTCATTACACATGCACCCAGGCCACATTGCCCACCATCCCATGCTGTCCAAATGATACCTACTGCTTCAGATCAACTAGCTGCCAATCAAATAAAAAGGGAAAGTGGTTTCTGACTACCAGAACACAAAAGGGGCACTAAAAAGCAGTCAGCAACTTCAAAAGGTGCTCTGCTAAACTGGGTAATTCCAGCCTACAACAGAAGTCTGCATTATATCAGACACAACTTTTCATTTGTACGATTGCATTTATTCAGGCCATTCTTCATGACAGCATTCATTTCCTGCTTCTCAGACCTGCCCTCTTCTCATCCTGTATCACTCATCAACCTGTTCTATTTTGTGTGTCAAAATGACTGATGAAAATGTTAAAATCAGTCCTGAAACTAAACTTTGAGAGGCATCCCTGGCAGCTGTTTATTGATACTTCTCCTTGCACCAGGACCCTTTGCCATCTACCTTTGAGCCATCTCTCTATTTATTTTAAAATTCATCTGTTACCTCTATGCTCTTTGTCTTAACTGATTGTTTTCTATGTGACGTAACGTGAAATGCATCTTGAATATGAGATCAATTAATTCTATGACAATTATTTAGTGATTATTTTATTCTTTTTAAAGCAAAACTCTTACCTTGAAAAGGAAACGTTATTTCAGCATGATCAGTCTTTGGTAAACCTGTTTTTACTTTATCCCATCTTCAATGAGAGGAGCAAATATGAAGTGAAAAATGGAAACCTCATTTGTTTGAAAAACATTATGCCATCATAATCAATATCATTCCCTACCAAATTTACCATTTTCTTTATTTTCAGGTTTCATACGTGAAGAATTTCAACACAGTGATCCAGCAGATTAAACTCTCACACTTCTCTGTTCTTGGCCTGAAAGCTGAAAATGAATCAAGAAAATGTGTAGTGAGGTGAGATGCAAATGTTAGATAGTTTTAGTGCTTGTAGAACTTCCAAATCTTGATTTGTAATATCAGAAGCAGTTAAACAGTTTAACAGTTATCTTTCTCTGCCACTAACTGGAAAAAATAATGTGTTGAACGTAAGTGAATGCTCACTGCCTATGTATACCTGTGTAAGAATTAATAAATGTTTTGCAGTTCTTCATTCACAATGAGAAAATTATAATCAATGGGCATTTTAGAAACAGAAGTTAATTGTACACTTCAGCGAGATGATACAGATAAGTGATGGCTTCAGGCAGACAACTACTCCTCTATTTATAGCTAGATAGCTGAGGACAGAAGAAAGGGAAGTGAGTGGGAGAGAAAACAAATCCCCAAATAATAGCTAGTGATTGCTTCTTGGTGACACATCCTTTTCTATTTTATTTTCATTCCTCTCTTTACCACAGGACCTCTTCTGGAAATTATACTTTTCAGGTTCCATCTACCTGGCCCCCCTGAGGCAGCCACCAGGCCTCAGTGCCCACTGGAGAACAAGTGGCCCCGCTGGGCCCTGCTGAGAATTGATGCCAGGCTGAGGTCGGTGCCCTGCACCAACCAGGAAGCTCTGGATGCTCTTGTGGATCTAGCTCTGACCTATTTTAGGTGTTTACATCTCAGTGAGTGAGTCATACCCACTATCTTTTGTTTCTGTAATTCTCCATAATAATGAGACTATCTCACATGATCAAAGGCAGTTTTTCTGTCAGCCCTTCCAAGGTGAGAGGTGTGCCATAATGACTAGCAAGACAGAAGTCATGGGTGCAGGAGAGCTAAAAGTGGTTCTGTACAGACAGGTGCTGCAGTGAACCTAAGATGACTCTGGTTGACAAATTCAGTTCAGCTCACTCTGGAATCTGTAAACACAGATATTGGCTGAAACCTCATCTGACTCTTCCTGGCAATGAAGTCTTGGAAAGGCATCCGTTTGTTACTGGAAACCTCCTGGGAAGCATTGCTGATTGAAATTCTAACCAGGACGTGTATAGAAGGAATAGCAACAACAGGAAGTATTTTTAATCCATATTTTAATCCAATAAAGTAACTGCAGCACCAGCTCTGACACTGCAGAAATAAAATAATGATCTGAGCTTGGCCCTGGGGAGAGCATGCAGGCTTGGCTTACCTGGGCACATAGAAATGTGTAAGGGAAGAAAGAGACAGTGTGGATTCTGTGCAAGAGATTGCATTGCTGTCCCACTTGCAGATGCAGTAATATTTTTTACACTGTGACAGTGAATGAGTGAGGTGATACCAGAATATCAGATTTTTCTCCCCTTGCTTTTCCTTTCCCTTTGGCTTGTTGGGTTGTAAAGTTTGAGAACCTCATACTATACTGTGATCTACCTCATGCTAGCTGGTAACTCAAGATGACAGAGACAGTGCTGACACAATGGAGGCCAGGACTGTTCTGCAAGGCCAGGACTGCTGCTGTGATCTGGGCAGCTTCACAGAAAGCTGCAGTCACTGCAGAGGCAGGAGGAGGACACCAACAAAATGCTTAGGAAGGACATTCTTTTGGGTCATCTCACACTGGGCAGCACATTTTGGGGCTTAAAGAATGACTAACAGGCAGAGTAAAAGGACTGGGCTGCTGCAGATATGGCCCCTTCTGATCAGAACAAATACCACTCCTGCTGTTGGAAAACATTTTCTAATAATAATAATGAAACACGAGGTTTGCAGGGAATGACTCACAAAGGCTCCAGTACCAGGGATGACACATGCACTTAGCATGCTCTGAAGGGTGAGGAGGATGAAGAGTTGACTGGAATACATTTGAAATTCTCTCCTCTCTCTGTGGGTGTATGATTTTAACAAAACTAGTCTTCATTACTTTTTCTACATTCACATAAACACTATCTGCACAAGAATGTAAACAACAGTAATAAAGTGAAATCTTGGAAGCAGGACAGCTCCTGAAGAGTGCCAGCTTTGTAAAAACATGCACGTGTACACAGTCCTGCAGATTGCAGCCTGTACAAAGTGGCCTCTGATCCGGCCAGTCTGCCAGTGACTTACAGGCTGACATGCAAGCAGGTGAATAATGGAGGGCCTCCAGTGGATGAGGACTGGCCACCAACATGAATACTCATGTCAAGGTAGAGGAGTGTGGGCTATGGGAAAGGAAGACAGTACAATACAACATAACCTTTCTCAACAGTTGTTTTAGCAATGGCTTTGCATACATCTTTATTCCTCCACGAGGCAACTTGGTCCCCCCTGTTCTCTTTTGATAGAGGATTCCAGACAGATACCTGCATGGATCCAGCCACAAGCTACAGCACAGTGCTGCAGCTGTAGCCCAGTGGTGTTGATATCCAGAGCAGACAATCAAAGAGGCTGTGATCTTTGAATAACAATTTGTGACTGAGTGATCCAGAAATCAGCACCATCATTTTTCATAAAGAGGCTTAGAATTTGTGAAAACACATGAGAGCAGACCTGCAGTCATGAGCAGCATAGAAAATGACCTGATCAGCTGCGAAAAGGATCAGGAAGTCCCACACGATATTGAAGTTCACCTGGTTGGTCCTGGCCTGTATCCCCTTGCAGTGTGGCATCCAGCTCATTTGATACTGGGGAGGGTGAGAGCATGTGGAAGAGATATTTTGCAGTGCTGCTTCTCCAGGGTGTGGTGGGGAATCTCCACAGGGAGCCAAGGCCATTCCAACCTCTACCAACTTAGTGCAGGAGGGTGAGATGGGTGAGGCTGGCCCATAGACCTCTGACATCATGTTACACAATGGAAAGAAAAGAATCTTGGAGAGAGGAATGTGAAATCTTTTCAATATCAACCACAATTAAGACTCACAAAATCCCTATTGACTATTCTGTGTGGCCATGGTCCTAATAAATATTAGGATTTATTTTTCACTTTTTGAAGAGAGTTATTTTTGTTAACACAAGAGCATGCAGTAATAAATGACTGCTTTGTTCTTCTTAAAGGCATTTAATATAAAATCAGCCCACATAAACATATGATAATCAGGAACATATCTTTAAAATTTGCAGATTATATAAATGGGTAGCAGCCCGTTGCATTTTTTCTTTTAAAAATATTTTTCTTTTATTTACTTGACAGCCTAGTGTGCAAAAAGGCAGCGCAGTGAATGGTTTTGATTATAAAGTGGACATTTCAATCATTAGCCTATATAAGCACTTAAATACCCCATAGGTATCTAAATTTGTCTTATCCTGAATATGCTTTTTTTTTTTTTTTAATTATTACATATGCATACAGAGTATAATTCTAGAAAAATAATACTGTAAAAGTTATAAAGTTATTTGCTGGAAAGTTTTATAGCCTGCTTGGAAACAGGTGAACAGCTGTCAGTATCAGCTGGAACACATTCAGAGGACCTGTAGCTCAGCACCTGGCTGAGAGAAAGGGCAAGTCCTCATGGCTCAAAGTTTCCACTCCATGTCAAGCTCCTCATAATAAAATCCTTAGAATCCACCTGCTAAAGCCCTTGGTCTAAGAGGCATGCTTATAAAACCTCTGACTTTGAGGTCTGCTTTCTGGGACTAAATCATATTATTTCATCCTCTGAAGGAAAGCTGACATTAGTGAGACTTGGTGGTTAGTGCATTAAAGGACAGAGTTTGACCCACTGGCTTAAGAAAAAAAAAGAGGTAGGACTATACTGCTTGAGTCCATGGCACTGCTTGACAAACTGAAAGGAATCAAATGATTGCCTCAAGAAGTGAAATAAAAATTAAAACATTTTGTCTTCAGAACCTATAGATCATGTCCATGAATGCATACTGAGGATTTACTTTGCAATATTTGAGTTGTCCATCACTCCATTCCTGGTAACTTGAACAGGTCAGGAGAGATAAGCTCTCACCCTTAAACGTTTTGTTGCAGATGACAGAAGATCTGATTTGCAGCTGCTTAAATTGCTTTTTAATAATCTCTAAGCATTGACTGAAATCATGCTGGATGTCTGGCTCTGGTTGATTTTCTAGGAGAAGCTTCTAGCAAAAGTAATTCTCTTGGCTTCAAGAATGAGGTTTGAGGTGAACAAATCAACTTGGTGTTCCCATATGGGCCCAAGAGGAACTAGTTCAGATGGGGACTGGGAGGCTCGGCAATGCGAACTGCTCTGACTGCCAGCTCTGCAACTTTAAAGCCCCAGCATGTGAGAGCTCACTGGATAAAGAAGTCCTTCCCATGACTCCAGCTGCTGGCTCTATCACTTCTGGCTAATGAGAGACAGAAGCAGAAGAGGAAGAAGACAAGTGGCAGGAGACGGCAGCAAAGGTGCCACAGATAAGTAGGGGGGAAGGATAAAAGGGGAGTGCTAGTCTGTAAGACACTTTTCCCAGCACAGTACCTGAGACCTGAGGCTCAACAGTCTGCTATCAGCAAATACCTATGAAACCACTGATAAAACTAGCCTGGTAGTCCTTTCAGGGGATGGCTCAGACAGTTCACTATTGCTATTGATTGCATCAAGTCACCCACTGCCAGAGACATGGAGCTTTTATCCCTCCTGAGATAGTCAGCAAAGACTATTCTCATGACAATGACTTGGCCATTTTCAGCTTTGCATTGTTTAAAAAGGGAAAGTGAAGAAATTAGACCAGTGTTAAAATAACACTAAGATTGCATAGTCAAGCACCAAAGAGAAGGAACATACCAGACACAGGCTATGAAATGTATCTGTCTTTGGCCTTCTTGTACCTATGTAGTAGGATATGGCTTCAAAAGAAGTGACTACATACTCATTTTCTCTGGGCACCCTGCTTCTCATTCAGAGCAGAGAATGGCCATTACTTAAAACATCAGATGTGGTGAATGTACAGTGTTGTATAGGACTGCTTCATCCAGACATGGAAATATGTCCTGGGTTATGCAAGGGGCTGGACGATGGCTTTAGTCTGTTGTTCTCATGTTCCACCTCAGTATTGGCATGAATCACAAATGCTTTCCATTACAATAGAAGTCATAGGAAACTGCTATTTCATATATAAAATTATTTCATAATGTTAACTGTGCATGTAAAATGATCTCCATATTCTGCTGGGAGACATGAGGTTTTGGTGAAATCAACTAAGAGAGGTGGCAACACCACCAAATTTTCAGGATTACAGATACTTGAGACCTGAAACAAGAACAGCAGAAAGTAAGCACAGCTGTGGAGCTCAAGGGAAGAAAGAGAAAAGAAGAATCACAGAGCTGAAGACTGTAGTGGGAAATACTTTCAGAGGTCAGATTAAAGTCAAATGGAGCAAAATTTGGCATTGTGTTCTTCGTGTCAAATGCTTGACTTTATAGGCACATAATTTAGAGATCAGAATGTTAAAATTAGGTATAAGAAAATATCAGAGTATGGAGCAGAACCATTTACCTCCTATTCATTCACTTTTTGAATTCAGCTCAGGCTATAGTGACTGAAAGCCAGTGAAACGTTGATGATCTCCATCCAGCTTTGCTGAATGTACAGAAACCACCTTCAGCTGAAATTTAGGTTTTCTACATAAGAGGCAAAGAGCAGTTGAGAACATCAGAGTGCTCTCACCTCCTATTTGAAAAACAGCATTTTCTGATGAAGACCAAAGGGTATTGTTAAGGGAATTAAAAAGCACGTAGTTATTGTCTCCACCATTTGGTAAAATAAAACAAAACACAACAGTCTTATTCTTCCTGCATTTTTCTGAAGATTATTTAATATATTTTTTTTTAATTGCAGAGGGAGATGAATCAGGAAGAAACACCACTGAAGAGATATGTAGACATTAGAGGCATGTAAACATTTTCCCTGTAAATATTCCCAAAGTCTAGACCCACACAAAAGCTGGAACTTATCAGGTCAGTCTTTATTGCACAATTTACAATGGAAAGCACTTAGATGTTTTCCCAAAGGCAGGAACCTAGTACCCAGAGTAATGAAGAGTCTTCTTCTAGGACCTGTTCCTAGCTCTCACACCTAATCTGGAAAGCAGAGCATGAAAAGAAAGCAATTACAGACACACCAAACATACAAACAAACAAACAACAGGACCACAGAAACCATGCACTGTTTTCTAACTCTTTATATCTGGGAGATAATTACTGTTAATATCCAATCACTATGTATGGGCTTGCATTCAGATAAAAGAATAAGTCAAAGTATGGCAAGTTCTCTCATTGCTGGTGCTATTTCTACAACTGTAGTAACTTTCATTTTAACATTGGAATTTTTTAGGTGTTGAGTAATTTCATCAGCTTTCCCAGAGCCTAACAAAGAAAAAAAGGCACAAAGTTAGAAAGCTGTCAATCACTTTTTCCTAATACTTTCACTTAGAAAACACTAGCAAGGTGTGTTATTCCATTTTTCATTATTTCCTTTGTTTCTGAAAACAAAACCAAACAAAATGAACTCACACTCAATATGCCTTTTCTGAAAACATATTAATTTGTATGGCTTGGATTCCATCTTCAGCTGATATTCTCTTTAATCAAAAATACTGCACAAAATCAAAGAAAAAATGCTGATTTATATTTTATTGCTCATGTTTTATCTTTCTTACTTGCATAAAAGACCTATTTTCTGCATTTTTAACATATCTTAATTTGAATATGTTAACACATATATTCATACGCCTATTCTACATACAAATATTTTGTATAAGTCTATAACAATGCATGCATATATATGAATATACATAAATATGCAGATATACAACTTTCAATTATTTTTTAAAATACATCAAAGGAAATCACTATTGTTATCCACCAGCTGTGACCAGAACTGTCTCTTTAACATGCTGCATTTAATGAGACATTATGTTAGCATTTCTTGCTTTCTGTGTTTCTGAGGAAAAAAAATATCTATGTAAAAATCAGTAAGGGAATTATGTAAATAATGTACCAACCCTGATGAAACAGCAATTATATATCTCAGCAGCTGCGTACATCCATTTATGATAGATGATTAACTAGCAAATTGTTTGCATATTTGTTTTATGGAGCATTTGGCAATTTAACTATTAGCTATGAAGGTTTAGCCAAAAGTCATTAAAATGCTGAGACTAGTATAGATCACAGCTGGTGCTGCTTTAGCAGACTTATAAAACACCAATACGTAAGAACTACCCTAAAGGACTACATCCACAATGGGATTAGGTATCATGCTGGGCACCTAATCTAAACATTCAGTGGTTTGTGGAGAGTTGGAAGACCTGAGTTTTGGATTCTTCTTCTGTTTGAACCCTAACATGGATGTCACCAAGGCTGCGTTATCCATTTCTCTTTCTGACATTCTGTGAGGAGGGATACCTTTGTATTAGACAAGAATACAAGCACAAGTTTAGAAAGCCCATAGAGCTTCACAAGTAGGTCTTGGCCTTTGGAGGCTTGAATTCCAGTTCCACTTTGATGGATATCTTACATAAATCTCTTGCAGTGTAGGTTTAAATCTGTTCAGAAGAGAACCCGCATCTTGGTTCCCCACAGTCTGGGTAGGTAAGTGCACTGACAAGGGAAGAAGAGCAGACAGATACATTGTAGGTGTGGCAAGAGTGACTGAAGACATTGTCAGAGATTTCTTCTAGTGCTGTCAAGCCAGCAGAATTTAATTGTGAGTTGTCACTCTCTGCGTTTAGCACCAAATGCAGAGATTCAAGCTGTAGAAGCAAACTTTGCACTAAAACAGATGAGAGGTACAGATATTTTCACACTTTCACAGCTATTGCAAGCAGCTGCAAAACTGCATCCTTAAGATGCAGATACCTGAAAAGAGTGTGAGTTGCTCTGAAGGCAGAGAAGTTCAGGTTCTGGAAAACAACTATTAGCTAAAGTGAGCATGAATATTCATTTTGGTATTTAAGACTTTTCTGCAGACTGTATGTTTTTTATTCAAGGGGAAAATAATTCTGGTTCCTTTATTACTTTATTTCATTAATTACATGGAAACTAGTTTGTGTAAGTTTTAAGTTAATCACACATCTGTGTGCTTCAGTGTAGGAGGTGTCCATTCTGCTCTTAGGTCTCCATCCTCTCTCATCCCTGATAATTTACCACTCGTCCAACTTCTATGATTCATAGAACCATTTTCTCCGAGTACTATACTACAAAGATTATTCCAGACACAGTCAGATCTGTGGCATACACAAGCAGATGTAAGGATGTTTTCCTCCCATGGCTCCCCTGCATTTCTGCCCTGCCTCTGGGCATAGTCAAACCCAGCGCAAACATTGATCTGTTGGTGTTGTTACACAGCGATCATGCAGCTCTAGCTGTTAATTACAGGCAAGGTACACTATTTAGTGGAGAAAGACAAGCATCAGAGTAACTTCTCATGTAGCAGCAGCTACACTGCTGTGCGTATATACATTCACATGATGGCTGCACCCTGACTGCTTGTCCCCTGTTGTCCCTGCCTGCTCTCCCTGCCCTCCAGGAAGGAGCCAGATGAGCTCAGGTTCTAGAAGTATTAAACTTATAAACATTATTTTGGAGGACTGTGCCAAAGCTGAAATGCAACTGTGCTCCTGAAGCCAGACTGATTCCCCAAATCAGCAGTGGTACGAGGCTGTTTCAGCCTAATTTAGCTATGTGAGTAAGAAGAGGTGTTTAAACAGTAAATTGCACCTGACCAAAAGTCCACTGGATTTTTTCCTTGAAATTCCAGATACCAACCATATTTTTCATGTGTTCTTGTTCACTTATTTCATCCACAGCCTTGTCAGCATCAGAGTTAACCTAGAAGATATGTGAGGAATTAGAGAAATACATTGTTTGCTCTGTTTGTGAAACAGGCTTTCCAGGAACAACATTTCCTCCAGCTACTCCCCTCTCAAATTTCCTTTCAGCCCGTTGCTAGGCTTGTGGTGTCTGTAGGCACTCAGTTTACACCATAAGCTGCTTACATCAAGGAGATACTACTCTTGCTTCTCTGTAATGTAATTTTTTCACTGTGGACATAGCAACATATGCAGATAATCTACATTATACAAGCTAACAGGGGAGATGAGTAATTGATCACGATCATTGCTCCTTAGCGAAATGGGGGCTGTGCTTTGGAAACTGGCTATGATTTGAGTAAGTTTGACAATACATGTTCATCAATGTTGACAGAAAAAGAGAGAGAGAACTTGCACACAACACACAGCCTGGTGATGAGCTTTTAATTTTTGTTCTATAGGTGAAAAGAATAATTTTAAGAAAAATTTTTTGCTGGTGTGGGGTGTCGGGAAGCACTATGGGATACCCTACCACAAAAGATTCATCTAAAATTTAGATGAACCAAGTCCAGGCTTTCCCACTTTCTCATTTTTCCTGATTCAGTGCACAAGAGGATGGTGATTCCAGCAGGAAGAAAGCAGGAGGAGAATCTGCTTGAAGAGATGCCTTCCTAAATTAAGCAGGATAAAGAGATGACCTGAATTTGTTTGCTTGTCTTTAAATAAACAGCTCATGAAATCTTAAAAAGCAGCTTTTGACTGTAAACAGTGACTTTGCCTATTTACTGCATCTTAAAAGACTTACCCTCCTCCACCTCCAGATGACAAGGAGACTTCCCTGGGAATACATGCAGGCTTTTTGCCTTCTTCAGGCACTGAGCTTTTAGTACTTTAAATACTTTCTAGCCCTTACTGCTATAAAGAAAACCCAAAATATAAAAGCGCTCTCCAGGTGGGAAACACAGCCATACCAAAGTACTGTCACCCTCTCCCACTTCTCTCTCTATCTCCAACCTACAGTACGGTTCTGCCTTGTCTACTGGCACCAAAGAGAACAAGGACCACTCATCTGAACTGAGCAGAAAGCCTTAAAATCTTATTGTTTCAAAACAACATATTTTGATGTTATTTATTTGCTTTCTGTGTTTGAGTTTTCAGAGTCATGCCAGTGATTGCAATCATGAAGCCTACATTTTTTCTCCTAAAATGGGACTTCAGGCTGCTGTTAATAGTTTCTTTCCATAGATGAAGCTTTAAGAAAAATATCAAGTATTTTAAGACTCCTAGTAAAATCTCCAGAACTGTCAACATTTTATGTTATTGGCTCCCTTGCTCTCCTCATCTCTTCCTGCTTTGAAAAACCAATTCACTCATGTCAGATAAGAGAGCCAGAATGCATGATATCCATCCAAAATCAGAGTGCAGAAACACATTTTGTAGCTCAGGCAAATCTCATCTCACAATCTTTAATAGCAGCTCAATTTTAGAACATTCTGAGAGAAAAAAAAATTAACAGTAAACAGAAATATAGCAATATTTTCTTTAGATTGAAAATGTAAGTAGGGCCCCAAATATGCACTATGTGGCAGAGTGAGCTGCAGTCCTACTGAGTGAGATGCCACCATTTTGATTTAACTTGGAAATGTGGTTGAGGCCACTAGTTACTACAGCAATCAAAGTAACAAATCATTTTGTTTTTGACAAGTTGCTTTTTAATGAAACTTTGCTTTTTTGATGAGAGATGATTTATGACCAGAAATTTAAAAACATTCCCTGTTTTTTAGAGCAACTCTCTGACTTTCTTTGAAAGATCGAAATTCTGAACACCAAAACCAATTTGGGTACATTTTTGTGAGGAAACCTTTGAAGTGTATATACATGTATGAACCGATCCCGTTTGCTAGTTTATTCTGAAAATAAGAAAAACAAAGTTTTCCTTTATTTAGTTCAGTGATGGGAATGCCACAGAACTGCAACTGAATCTGAGAGTCCCACTGTAGTAGTTACTGCAGTAGAAGTCTGCTCCTGCTCCAGGACACGTATAAACCCAGATGTCAGTTAAAGGAGAGAATAATGAGTCAGGGTGATGAGGTCACATTAGAAAAACAGAGTTTAGCAGAAAAACAGGAGCCTCAGTCTGCCACAAGGACTTTTTTCAGGATGATGTAATTTCTATTAAATGACATGAAATTACATTATTATCCAGTACTGCACATAGCCCAAAACATTGACATGTATGAAGTTATGCAGTTTTCCCAAAGAGAAAAACTATTCAAAAATAAGTACACTATCTCAAAGTGCTGTGACTTGTAATAGTGGATGCAAGTATTGTGGTTTCCAAGGTTTTCAACATTTGAAAGAACATTCGCAGACCTCATTTTGAAATAACTGTCCTTGAGTACAGAAGACAGTCCCCTCTTTTTTACAGTTAATATAGTAAGTACATCATCATAAAACTTTGAAAGGATTGGGATCAACTTATTGTTTGACAAAGCTAAAGCAAGAAGGGTAATCAATCCCTTGGCAATGGAAATTTTAAATTTAAAATAAGCTTTAACAAAGCCTTTGAATCTTCAAACACTTTATCCTTAAGAAATTAATGGGTCCCTGTAGAAGTCTTATTTCCTTTTCTGTTGAAGTTATATATACTTCAATTATATTAATCAACAATGCAGCAAAATAGCAGATAGAGGCCAGCCTCCCAGGAAAAAATAGTCCTTGTCTCTTTGCCACTTCTTCCCCCTTTATTTTATTATTTTATTTTCCTTTTTGTATTTAAAGCTGCCTTGGGTTTGTCAGGAAAAAAAAAAAAAAGAAAGAAAAAAAAAAGTATTTTTCTGTTTTTTTGTGTTTTTTTTTTTTTTAAGTTCTGTTTATTTCAGCTTCACTCTGCTGTCATAATTACACCTCCCTCCACCCCTGACCTATTCCCCTCTCCAGCAATTTGTGTTGACTGCGGCAATACCTATGGATGAAAGCAGCCCTACGTGAGAGGTTTCATTCTGCTGAACTTGGAACAGCACTGAAGAGTCCTTCAAATGTTTCTCTTCTTTAAAGGCAATTGGAACTTTATGGAACATTTTCTTTTTCCTCTTAGGAGCAATTACCGTTGTGGTCCCCAAGCTGCCATGCCAGCCTCTGCCTTTGGGCAAAAATGAATATATTTTTCAAGTTTCACTACATCAAAACCTCCTAGAAGTGACCTTCCTTGTTACAGGTATAGATTGTGGCTGCCTTTATTGTGTCTACCCTTAAATCCCATCTTAGTTATAGTTTCAGTATAGCTCGGCTTCTCCAAACATGAAAAGAGAGTCTGTGTGAACTGTTGACACTGTTTTCCCCTCTTGGTTCCTTTGCTCTCCTTAAAAACCCAAAGCCTAAAAATAAATGTCTTCAACTTCAGCCTTCTATCTGGTGTCTCCTCGCACAGCTTTGTAAAGAAGCTCATATCCACCACTGAACATTATTTTGTCACTCTTGTGATGTTTAGCTGATCTCTCTGCTAGCATTACCTGGGAGCACCACCGTGTAGAAGCTGCATGTCTATTACTATTTGTATTATAAATGTTCTGATTAAGGAGTTTATGTAACTCAGAGGTAAGAATTTGGTTTTGGCTGAAAATCATTACCTCTTAGCCAAAAAGCAGAATTTTGTTTAATTTGACATAAATAAAATTGAGGTACTGTGGCTGGTCTATTTTACTGAAGGAAGGGCCCTTGTGTTTAAATCAGTATCTCCACATAATGCATGAGGATAGCTTTGCTAGCATTAAGTCCATAGTGTTGGGTTAGAATTTGTGTAACACAGATAGCTCTAACGCAAAGTTAGACAGACAGATCTGTACAGAGAATTTCACTATATCCGTCCCTCCTGATCCTCCAGAATGTGCATGAGGACCCAACAGAGACATGCTATGTCCCAAGGCAGTAAAAGGAAATTTGTCCTTTTCCTTGTCTATCACATAGAAATACCTCTCATTTGTCTATATTTGCAGATAACTAGCTGATGAGGTGGGCTGATAGTTGATCACAGACACTGAATTTTGTGTAGAAACATGTATTGGATGAAAAGTTGATGGAGCTGGGCTTGTTGTTTGGAGAATGAGCCTTCCAGTACCTAAAGGGAGCTTATAAACAGGAGGGAAACCAACTTCTTACATGCACAGATAGTGATATGACAAGGGACAAGGTTTCAAACTAAAAGAGGAGATATTTCAATAAGATACTAGAAGGAAATTCTTACTATCAAGGTGGCAAGGCATAGGAACAGGACACACAGTAAAGCTGTGAATGTCCCATTCCTGGTGGTGTTGAAGGCTAAGTCAGATGGAGCCCTGGGCAACCTGGTCTGGTGGGTGGCAACCCTTCCCACAGCAGGGGGGTTGGACCTGGATGGTGTTTCAAGTTCCTTTCAGTCCAGGCTATTATACAATTCTACGATCATGGGAAAAAAATTCTCCTTGCAACTATGTGAAGGCACATGGAAAACAGGGAGGAGATTCAAGATAGCCAGTGTGGTTTCAGCAAGAGCAAAACTTGCCTGACCAATCTAGAAGCCTTCAATGATGGAATGACTATATCAGTAGACACCTCGACTTTTATATGGTCCCAAACAGCATCCTTGTCTCTAAATTGGAGACTTATGGATTTGAAAGGTAGACTATCCAGTGGAATGGGTTGGATGGTTGCATCCAGAGTTGTGGTCAATGTCTCTGTGTTCAAGTGAAGACCAGTGAAGACTGGCATTCATCAGAGTTCCATATTATGACCAGTTATGTTTAATGTCTTTATCAGTAAAATATGTTATTATGAATTGGTACGGTTTGGTTAAGTGAAGGTTCTGGAGAGACCTTATAGCAACCTTCCAGTACTTGAAAGGTACCTACAGGGAAGATGAAGAGTGGCTTTTTATCAGGGATTGTAGTGATAGGATAGGAGGGAACCGTTTAAAATGAAATAGGGCTGATTTGTATTAAGTATATCTGTCACGTAGTTATCTAGATCAATCTGTGTCCGTGACAGGGGGGCAGTTGGCCCATGGGCCCGCTGGCCCCCAAAAATGGGAAGGAAAAAGGTAAAAGAGGCAGGGAGATGGGAACTGGGCTCAAGGAAACAAAAGGAGCAGCAGCAACGATCTAAGGAGGAAAAACTTATTTTACTAGCTATGATATTGGAATGCAAGACAATACACCATAATACAGTCTAATTGAAATTGAGGCTAATAAATCAAATAAAATAAGAGAGAGTGAGTTTTCCGAAGACCGAGAAGCCAACTTTGAAACTGAAGGCTCATGTCTTGGAAGCACAACCACATCTGTTGCCAGGCAGTGAGAGAGAGAGGACCAGTGTCACTTCCATGATGTATTTTCCTCTTTGACCATAAGGTTCTCTGGGACGTGTAGTTCTTCTTCTCTGTGCTCCACATGATGTCATGATGTGGAATACCAATAGAAAAAATTACAAAACCATAACAATATGGAAGAAATTCTTCACTGTGAGGGTTGTGAGGCACTGGAAGAGATTGCCCAGAGAAGCTGTGGATGTCTGCTCCACAGGGCAAAGGTTCTTCAAAGGAATCTTTAGAGATTCCTTTCACCCCAAACCACTCTATGATGGTGGTTCTATGAAATTTAGCCCTGACTTTAATTGATTCTGTCATCTTTAAGACAGAAATTGGAGGGAGAAGGAGATTCCCACTCTGCTAGGTATCTACTTGTACAGATGTGTACAGTACAGTTTTGATGATTTCAAAATTGATTCTTACACATTCAGACTTCCTATGTTTCTATCTCCTTGCTTTCCTCTGCAATAAGCGTACATACTTTGCTTTGTTAGAGTATTCAAATGGTGGAGATTTGTCTTTACTGAAATTGTCTTATATCACACACCATGAACATACTTCTATTTTTTTTTTTTTTTTTTTAATCATGATGAAGATAGCTGTTAACAAAGGTTGCTAAATTAGTTCCTTAAACTCAATGAAAAGTAACAGTAACAGACTGGTTATGAAATTAAGTATCTTGTTTTGCTTCCAAGGAAATAGCAGAAACTATTTTGTGGTTGAAATAATTATGGATATGGGTGTGTTTTATATAACATGGGGACTTAATTGCTGCATTTAAAGCACTCTGACTATTTTTAAAGGGCTTTTATTTATAATAAACTTCTGCATGTCCAAAATTGGTTGCAGCAGTTTTAAAAACTGTAGACAAAATGCATGAGACAGAGCCTTGAAATTTACACCACTTCCAAAACACGGCCATCCTGAGATGGCTGCTGCTGACAGTGCTCCCAAGTTCATTTGAATTTCTGCAGCATTACAGAGAAATAATTAAAATCCTTGGCCTCATTTTTCTGCCCAAGTACAAATTTTCTGACATTTTAGTGTGCTCAATTTACAAGTGGAAATCAGTGTTTAGTTGTAAAGAGTAACCTGTTTCTGGTTTTCGTATCCCTTTCTGGATGTAGAAATTAAGCTATGTGGTAGAAAGCAAGCTCTGAAGTTAATATGTAATGGAGAACTGCAGAACTGCACAGGCAACATAAACACTAATGGCTGGAAGGTCAAGTGATGGGAAGACCTAGACTTGTTCAGTGGCAGTGAATTGCTGACTGATGTTGTCCAGAAATCCATGAAGGGTCAGATGATGCAGGAAAAAAGCAAAAAAAAAAAAAGAAAAAGCAGCATTTGTCATGCAGAACTTCCAGTATTTCCTGGAATATACATATATATTTATCATTCTGAAGCATTAACACTGGAGAGATGTTGAGAAACAAGATCAGTTTATCTCCCTGACCATAATAATGAGCAGAAGCCTTCTGAAGGAAACAGCATTGAAAAATGTACCCACCAGTAAATGACTGAGTGTCCCAGCATATGATGTACAAAATACATAGCCCCTGCTTGAGGCAGAGTTCCTGACCCATTGCAGAGAGCCTGGAGGAGCTCTGGAGTAGCAGATCAGACAAAACATTCTATACGAATTCAGATATCTTTGATAGCAAGATCAAGAGTGAGTAAACGGGGCCAAAAAGCCCTTTGGGAAGAGTCACCAGAGGGAAGAGCAATGTGGTTCCTGAGCTTTGCAACAGACAGAAGATGGAGCAGAGTATAATTCAGGTCTTTGTGCCTTGTGGCCCTGTCTGGGTTTAAAAAAGAAGTAGTATTAAACTGTCCAGAAGGTGAAATATAGGCAATTCAAGAGCCCATAGAGCATTCACTCATTCTGGGCAATATGGGATGATTTGCTAGACTCAAGTCTACATTCTGACCAGCGCAGCTTCCTGAGACTTTGATGCATGAATTTACAGGACAGATTTACGGGGGAGACAAAAGAGCAATTTGACATCTTGTTGGTTTTTTTTTTCATTCTTTCATTTTTTCTTTTTCCCCCTCTGCTTCCTGACTGGCATTACACACAGCTCCCACACTTCTCCAGTTCAACTGAGACTCAATCCATCACTGATTTATATGTATATAAATCACAGATGAGATCAGAGGCAGAGTGTTTGCATAAAGGAAAAGTCTACTTTTGTAGCTTGAGCAGGATCAGTAATTAGCAATAGGATTAACCCCAAACTGGATGTACGGAGTACAGTAATATTGTGAAACAGATTTCAGAGCTGAAGTTTGTGGCTGACATTATCAAACCCAGTAAAGAAAAATGAATCTTTAAAGAAAGTTTTAAGCTACTCTGTCAGTTCTTTCCAAAGCAATGGAATTGGTAAAAAAAAAAAAGGGACATGAAAAGCAACTGTTTTTTTTTTTTTTTTTTTTTTTTTTTGTGAAACTGACAGTTGTGCATTTCTATTTGCCCCCTTTTTTCTCTCCATGTCATTCAGCAGTTTATCCGTATGATTCTGAGACAATCGCAAAGAGAATAAACAAGAACTGTAAATGCTTTTGAAAAAAGTTTGTTCTTTGTGGGTTTTTGTTTTGTTTTGTTTTGTTTTTAAAGAGTATTAAAGCTGTGCATCAAGCAGTTCTGAATGATGTCATTAAAAATTAGAAAATACAGATGCAAAAATTGATGGGAAACATCAAATCTTTCTAGAGAAGACAGATCCTAGGCTATTCAACTTGCAGTCCTGGGTTTACTGCCTTTGCACTGCTCAAGCTATCTTTCCTTTGGCATTTCTCATTGATGGTTTTGGCATTAGCATGGTTCATCTGCTGGTTTTGTGGCTATCAGTCTGCCCATGTTTGGTCATGAGGATGAGCCGTTCAGCTTGTAAGGAGAGTGGAGGTTAGATGTTATCTGCTATACAGAGAGATAGATGTCCATCACCTTTCCCTTTGGCTTTCCAGAACAGCTTGTCTCCTCCTTTCGAGTAGCATTTAACTCTTCTGCTGATAGAACCCAGGAAAACCTCAGTTGGTCCCTCTACTTTTGGTGAAATTTGGGATACAGTTATGTTGTCCTGTTTGCCTCTAGAAGTCATTCAGGTCCTGGATATGACCTGGGAACTGGGATATTCAAAGCTTGATCAGAAGTTTGTAATTCCCTTGAAACACTGTCTGACAGGAAAAGGGAGATAGCAAATACTGAAGACTACATCTGTGCTATTAAAGAAGGCATGACAAGGGCTATACTAGAGCCCTGTTGTGCTATCCTCTATACTGTTTAATACTTAGCACCTTTCCTGCCAAATATCCCTCTCTCAGACAATGCTTGGCCTCAGCTTAGAGCTATAACAGAGGCCAAGGACTATTCCCAGCAGGCGTGATGAAAGAGGCCCTCTTGTTTGAGGGAAAACAGAGCTTGGTTGTGTGGACTCAGCAGCACTAAGGAGAGAGCCCAGCTGCTTGTCTCTCTCCTATTTGATTCTCTGGTAAAAATACTAGCAATGAAGAACTGATATGTGGAAGAAAAGTAGCCATATTTTATCAATTGGATTATACATAGTTCAGCTGTTTGCAACATGACTGCTACAAGAAAACAGCTGAACAGAGTTGGGGCTTCTGGTTTTCCATGGTTCTCAGCTGGTTCTGGGACAGCCATGAACAAACCTCTGGACTCTGATGCTGCTGATTCCCACCAGCAGAAACCCAAGTAAAATACAGGCACTATTCAGATACCAAATAACCCTGAAGGTGACTAAAGAAAGAAATTCCACAACTTTGCCTGAGGATTGGCACAGAGGTTCTTGGGGGAGAAAAGCATGGCTCACATAGTCTGCTTTTGAGCAAAAAAACAATCCAGAAAATGGCAAAAGATTTCTACCATTAATTCAAAAACATTACAGCATCATTTGTAAGGGCGTACAGTGTATGGACAGCTTTAAACAGTAACTATTTCAAATAGTGTCTTCACAGATCATTTTTAGAGTGTTATTTTCACGGCAAAAATGTCTGCATTCATAATTACAGAAGGAAGTTCAAGGCTTCTGGAAAAGGAGAGTGAAAAGATGGAATAAAAGATTGCATGTGGGGAAAAGAGATTGAGAGTTACTCAAGCACTGAAGTGATAATATATTCTTATATTAATCTGAATAATTTCCTAGTTTCTATTTTAATATGTAGAATAGGGAATTCTGCATCCCTCATGTACTGATTTGGTCAGAAAAATCACCCGTGCTGTTTTATACAAAACACTGCAGCAGACAGAACCAATTTCCATTAGTGTTCACATTTTTTTCCCTAAAGCATCTACTTACCGTTAATGTAACTGCTCTACATTGTCCTCTTATTGTCCTGGACATGAATAAATCATTAGCCTTATTTTATTAATGAGGCCTAGCTAACAATATTCCCAAACTGACTGTGCTCTCATATCTTTCAGTGTTACAAATAGGTGCATGCTATACTTTTGTTTCTCTACTGGGAAAGTATGGAAGCTTCACCAAGGTGATTATGCAGATAAATCAATAAGCAAGACTTGTTCCAGGCAAAGCTGGAAGGAAGAGGTCAGGTTCAATTTATGATTCATTTTTTTCTTAAGCACTGGAAACTTTTTTCTGCTTTTACATGTTATACTTGGCATCTGTATTAGATAGTACCTTTGTATCTTCAGTATTGTAATGAAAAGCCTTAAGCATCCTTAAGCATGTGTATTCCTGAACACTGTTACAGCAAACCACTGTTTTGGAAGCTGGTGTAACCTTACAGATAATTGTGAGCAGCAGTAGGAACAACTCTGTGCCAGTACTGGGAGAAGTGATGGTTTTACAATGCCATATTGCAGGGTAGAACTTTGCTTCTTTATTTGCACTGACTTGTTTCAGGGTCATTTTGTGATGCAGCCTGTGAGGGGAGATTGAAGGGAAGTGTGTATGGGAAAAGAAATGAGAAGAAAAAAAAAAAAAGAGAGAGAGAGAGAGAGAGAGAGAGAGAGAAATAAGAAAAGAAATGAGAAAAAGCTGATATGATATAAAGAAAATCATAAAAGACAAGAACTGGGGTGGACAGAAGCTTGAAGATGATACAGAGAATGTTGTACTGGGTGAGCTGCTGAAATGACCACAGAATTAACAAGAACGCAGTATGAAGACTAGAATTTGAGTTAGATGAGACTAAGGGGAAAGCCAGCAGTTCTGTATTAATGGCACTGTGGCTGTGCTTGCTTCTGAAGATATTCTACTTGAACTCCATAATAGCCATATCCCAAGATATTTAATTCTGGCATTTGGCCTTAAAATTGATTTCCCTCAGTGTTCTCACTGCCTGATTGGGGATGGACAGATTATCTTACAAACATGATGCATCATCACAGTTGCATGGATGGATTTCTCTCCAGCTATAACTCCCAGCCCTTTGAATATTTTTGTTGACCTGAGAACAGAGAGCTTTCATTATATATTTTCTGCCTTTTCACTATGATTTGGAAAATTACCTTAGCCACTGTTTACTCCATCTATGGTAATACACACTCACAGGGGATCTTTCCTGCCTATCTCACATTACGTACCTTATTCCCATAACAGTAAATGGTCCCTCTTGCATTTCTCCCTCCATGAATCCAGATACTCTTGAGAACGGTGCTATATAAATGCCTAAATGGATAAATCAACAAGATACTGCTTTTCTCTGTACCCCTATAGGAAGGAATATGGGGACTGTGCACTCCTCAGTAGTCTCTCTTTGCTTTTAGAATGAAGTATATTTTCTACCACTCCAGCAAGAGAAGACAAGAGGTGTCTGATGCCAGTGAACTCCTGTACTTGCTTTGAATACTACAGTGCTATTGTTTTTAATATTTAAAGCTGCAATGTTGCCATGTAACTGGGGAAATAGCTTTTTGTGTTTAAATATTTTATGGCTTGTTGGAGTCCAAGTACAAGAAGAATTTCTTTAGTATGCTAGAGGCCCACCCTGACTGAAAAGTTTTTGTTAACCCTTGAATGTATCAAAATTACTCTGCATTGCAGAAATATGTTAAGCATGATCTGACTCATTTAGAGACCATGAAGGTCTGCAAAGTTTCTATCTTTTCACTTTTCTATAGACCTTTGTTTATCTTGTTAATAGGCTTTCAATATTGAAGAAAATCTTTTATTTCATATTGGATTATTTGTTCAGCATTTTATAAATATAACATTTAAAAGTGTGTTTATTTATAAACTGTTCCATCATTGCAAGCTTCCAGAACTCATTGATATCAGAAATAAAAGCTTAATTGTGAGTATTGGCTACTGTTTGCTATTTCAAAGTTGAACAAATTGCTCTGCCCTCGCTGCCAAAGAAGGCCAATGGTATCTTGGGGTGCATTAAAAGGAAGGTGGACAGCAGGTCAGGGAACGTGATCCTCCCACCTCTTCTCTGTCCTGGTAAGGCCACATTTAGAATATTGTGTCCAGTTCTAGGCTCCCCAGTTCAAAAAAAGACTGGGCTTTTTTGGAAGGAGTCCAGCAGGGAGCCACCAAGATGATAAAAGATCTGGAATATCTGCCATATGAGGACAGATGGACTAAATGAGTCTGTTCAGCCTGGGGAAGACTGAGGGGGAGTCTGATTAATGTTTATAAATATGTTAAGAGAGGTGGGAAGGAAATGGAGGAGGCCAAGCTCTGCTTGATGGTGTATAGCAGTAGGACAAGGAGCAGTGGCATAGAACTTAAACATCGGAAGTTTCAACAAACATGCATGAGAACTTCTTTACAGCAAGGGTGACGGAGCACTGGAGCAGGGTGCCCAGAGAGGTTGTGGAGTCTTCTCCTATCAAGACCCAAATGGATGCCAACCTGTGTGATCTATTGCAAAGTAATAGCTAAGGAGTTGGACTCAATGATCTCTTGAGGTCCCTTCCAACCCCTGTGATTCTGTGAATGTCTCTTAAAAATCTGGGAAAGAGCTACAGCCCATTTGGCTCCTGTGAGGTATGTTCAGGGTGTCACCAACCCTGCAAAGTTTCTTCTCATCCCAACTGGAATCTGCTGAAATTTGATCTCTTCAGAAGGTTTGTGTTTGTGCACTGATGGTGAAATCAGAAAAAATAAAAATAAAATAAAATAAATTGAGGACAGAAAAACCAATTTCTGATATTAGCAATGAAACAAATTGTTTTGAATCAGTTACTGAATTGCAACAATTGTCTGCCTGTCCCCTTTCATTGATCTCATTGCAAATACAGTAAGTACTGACCACATATGGGAGATGGGTTTTGCCACTGCTTTGCATAGACAACTAAAGTAGTAGGTTTATTGTGAAATTAAGGAATAGGGTTAGGGTCGAGCAACATCATGGGGACACTTGAGAATGCTGACTGCACAGGACACTCATAGATAGCAGTGTTACAAAACCAAAATCTCTTAAAATATAGCAATAAAACAAACAAACAAACAAACAAACAAACTTTTCTCGTGAGCTTCTATAAATTACAGAAATATTTGCCTAAAATCCTAATGTTAATGAAGTATTTTAGGGGAAACCATAATTAACTTCTTCAAGGATGAAAAAAATATACAGCGGATAATCACTCTGCTGAAAAACACGTTTGTTTTCTCTTTACATTAAAAGTTAATGATGTGCGTTGGCAAGCAGAATGAAGTACAGATGATGGTTTGAAAGCACCCATGCCAGATGTTTGGAGTAGTTTTTCTCTATGCTCTGTTGCTCACACGTCACTCCCAAATGTTGCCTGCAAGGCTGGCCTCAGGGCTCCTGATGCAGGATCTGAAAATCTGTGGGTGAAACTTTGTATTTGCTGACCTAACCTGAGCACGGAGAGCATTACAGATAGGATGCAGGTGCTGTAAGACTTTTGCAGGTAATGTCAGCACCTGCCAGGCACTGGAACTTGCAGCCCTGGTCTGAGTGCATGGCTGTCTGTATGACATGGAACACAGAGAAACATCTCATTTATAACCGATGAAAAGCAATGAACTGAGTAAGGAGACCTAAGGTCCAAAATGAAACTGGAGAGGAAAAGTCTGTGTATTTTCAACTTTACTCTCTCCAGTTTCTAGATGTATAATTTATTCTTTTCCTAAACACCGCAAGGATATCTGCTTCAGTTGGCAGCCATAGGTTTAGCACACTGACCTTGGATATGAGAAATCACATTCAATTTTCTTTTCTGCCTGAAGGTATGTGAATTGAGATCTATGTGAGAGACTTGGCCATCATGCTAGTCTGGGAGAAATGTGTTGAAAATTGCTCTTGCTTCTCCACTGTGTGTGAAGAAATTCGGAATTACTGTGGCATAGAGAGGAAGTGAACCTCAGAAGGACTCTGTGCTCCTGTGCTGACAGCAGAGAGGAAGATCTGGGAATCAGCCACGTTCCAACAGTTACTTGCAATGTAGTTAAAATTTATATCAGTATTGGAAAAGGGAGGATTGAAATTCTTTTCTTTTTTGTTCCATTGCTCGACTGCAAAATCAGGCTTGCTCCCTTCAGCAGTTAAGCACCCCTATGCCAACACAGCAACAATCCAGAGCAACACTCCAATGGTACCTGAGTGTGTGCAGCCCACATATAGCAAGCGTAGGGCCCTGTGGAGAAATTGGCTTCTCATCAGAGGAAAAGTGGCTGTTAGCTCTGCAAGGGAGGGAGCCCTGCAAGGCATGTGATGTGGACATGTACAGGAAGGTCAGTGGGATGTGGTGTACTTGAGCGCTGGCTATAGCACAGGCCCTTCAGCGCATGGAGGGAGCCCTTGCTGCTCCAGCAGAACAGGGTGGGGGATAAGAAGGCAATATCTTGCTTGGTGCATTTAGGATTCTGTTTATGATATCAAAGCTGTTGGATAAAAAGCTGGGAGGTGAGAGGGAGTGAAAAGTGTGAGAATGAGGGGGAGCAGCTTCTGCAGAATGTGTGAGAGGAACAAGTGCAAGGGGGTGTGGATGGAAGGCACTGTATGTGACTAAATACCCAAGAAATACAACTTTAAGACCCATTCCTCCCTCCTGCCTTCTTCTGGCATCTCTGGGAGCTGTGTGTGAGCACCAGTGATGCTTCTTGCTTTCACTCGGTTACAAAGTTCCTGTTGCAATAGGTTATGCCTCAATTTTTAGATGATCCCAGGAAAGTCTGAGACAAACATATACATCTGAGAGTAATATTTGGCCTGTTGTGCTTTGATCTTTCAGTGAATATTGAATTTTAACTATTAAAAATACATGAAAAGTATTCAACTGCAATCAAACATCACCTACACCGTGAAAAATAAACCCTTCCCAGTTTTGTTGCTCTCTTGAAGTCTTAAATATATCAGATAATGCGCTGAATTCCTGCCTCTGAAATAGCTTAGTTTTTTCTCTTCAGACAGTCCTCTTCCCCGTAGAAGACTACCTTGACCCAGGCTCTGTGGAAGTCCAAGTCCAAAGACACTCTGCAAAACAAAGGAATAATGAATGGCCTGTGATATAAAACTGGTGTGGAATGGCAGCTTAGAAAAATCTCAGTGAAGAAACAGACTGAGTAAAAAGTGGCATCACATGCAGCAGATTTTTATTCCTGATTTTCATATTCAAGGGATGGTTCATGTCTGCATCTTCCAATATGATTGGCTGTACAGGGCTCTGAGCAACCTGATCTAGCTGTAGATGTCCCTGTTCCCTGCAGGGGATGATGGATGATGATGATGGACCAGATGATTTTAAAGGTCCCTTCAAACTCAAAGGATTCCATGATTCTATGAACATTACGTTTGATGAGTCCAGTTGCCCTGTGTGGAGTTCCTTCCTTGGAAACCCTATAGCAGGTCACTGAGTTACTAATTCTGGATGCAGTGAGTCCCTGGGAAGTTTCAGGTTCATATACCCGCTCCTCCCATTTCATTCATCTGAAAGGACCCAATTGGGCTTTTGCCCATTCAAAAAGAAAAATAAACAAAAGACAGCAGGACATCCATGACTGTTTCAGGGGAGAAGTTAAACAAGGAATCTGAATCCAAATCAGGCAGAAATGAAGGGTAGGAGATGTAGGGCACAACGTCATAATTACTTAACTTCCTTATTCCTAGGTAATTCATGGGAGAAATAACCTTCCCTGATTTGAGGGTATGGATTCATTTTATCAGTCTCTGAGGAGTAGGAACTCACTGAATTAGAAACATGAAGAAATAGCCTGTGCCATCTTTCCAGAGGAGATTTTGTCAGAATCTGAATAGTTTCATAGGAAAATGAAAGACCATTCCTGATATTTTGATGACATAAATACAAAGAAAGTTAAATGAGTATATTCATATTTTGAAATTGTTATGGTTTTGCAATTTGGTTGGTGTTGGTATTCCACATCAGAACACCATGCTAATAATGGGAGTAAAGGGGACAAGTTTTTTTTTTTTGTGAACTGCCTTAATGAGCATGTGGGGAGGGGCACCGGAAGGGAAGTGAGGAAGGGGACGGCGTTGCTGGACCGGCTCCCTGCGAGGAGACAGCGTGGTCAGACCTTCCTGCCTTCCACAGCTCCATCGGTGAGATTTGGGACTTGGTATTCTCTTTGTTGATACTCTCTTGTTGTTGTTTAGTGTTATTAGGTTATTAAACTGCCATTCGTTCTCAGATCACCTTTTTCCTCCCTTATTTTTTGTTAGACCTAATCGCAATCTCCCTTCCCTTCCCCTCTTCTGAAACGCACGTGGCCGGGCCGGGCCGCGCCGCACTCTGCCGTACCCTGCCGCTAGAGAAAAGGGGGGGGGGGCTTTTGTTCCTGCTGCCCCGGGTCTGTGCCCACTGTCCCGGAGTGAGCTCTAGAGAGAACCCCGTGACATTTTTGGTGGAGGATGCGGGCAGAGCTCAGGGCAATGTTTTGGGCAGTAATTAGGTGGTTTTTTTCAGCAGCCCTGTATGTAGGACTGATAGTCCGTAGGTTCCTGTGGTCCTGGCTTAAGGACTTCCTGATGTTGGGGGTAGGGGTAGATTTATTAAGCCGATGGCTGGCAGGGATAGAGATATCTGCCTGGCTCCCTTCCAGAGTAAGGAACATCACAGGCACCGTGCTTGAACTGGCTCACGAATGCTCTGAATTCCTTAAGTATGACTGGGGTGTCAATTGGAATACTGTGTTGTTAGTCTCTCTAATTGTAGTAGTTTACTATAAATTGCAGAGAGACTTGCAAAGAATAGTGCAGAGAGACTCAGGAAAAGGGCCAGAAGCATCGGGACCCCCAGTATCAGGTAATCTCACCCCTGAACACCAGAGGGACCTTGGGAAATTAATAGAACCCCTGAGTGAGTGTGGGAGATCAGGGGGATCTCAGATCGAATGGCTTATGAAAAAGATAGAGAGTCTCGAGAATGAGATCCAAACCCTAAGGGGAAGGCAACAAGTTAATCCCAGCCGACCACAGGAAGCACCAGCATCAGTGTCAGTCGCCCCAGTGGAAGGCCAGAGATGGGAACGTGTGTCCTCACGTCTGGAACGGATGGAGGAAGTAGAGGAAGATCCTGGTGAGGGACCCTCCCCAAAACCACCGAGAAAGGCAACCCAGAAGACTAACAGACACAGAGAAGATAGTGATGATGAGGGAAAAGTCACTGCTTCCTCTACTCGTAAACCTCTGAAAATTACTGAAATCCAAAGTGCAAGAAAGGAGTTTGCCCGACTCCCAGGTGAACGCCTTGTCACTTGGCTGCTCCGGTGTTGGGACAATGGGGCCTCCTGCATGTCCCTAAGCTGCGATGAGGCTCGTCAATTAGGAAACATCGCTCGAGACTCATCTATTGATAGAGGGATCAGCAGATGTCTCGATGGAGTCGCCAATCTCTGGGAGAGGATTCTATCAGCTGTAAAGGCAACCGGTCTTCTCAAAGGTGATTTGGAGCCTGTACTGGAAAAATGGAGTACAGCTGAGGAAGGTATCCAGTACCTGAGAGAAATGGCTGTGGCAGAAATGCTGTTCGATCCCACGTTTGTCCCTGGGGACCCAGAGTATTACCATGACCCAGAAAAGGTGAGCGGTACTCCGGAAATATGCAAGAAACTCATACGGTCAGCACCAGTGAAGTATTCCAGTGTACTATTAACGAACTCTGATAGGTATGATGAGCTGGGTAGGAGACCTGAAATTTTTGAGCTCATCCTTTCACTGCAAAATATCGAATACTCACTACTGCCACACCGTACCACCATCGCAACCATCTGTAAAATGGTGGATAGAATGGACCAAATGGAGAGAAGACAGGACAACATGCAGAAGAGCTGGTCTGCGGCAAGGAACCACAGTGAACCTGTGGCAGTCTCAGCCGTCAGACGCAAACGCACACCTGTCCGAGTGAAGGACCGCAGTGAGCCTATGTCACGTGGTGCCATGTGGAACTACCTGCGTGACCATGGAGAGGATATGAAGAAGTGGCATGACGAACCCAATTTTGTACTGCGAGCACGGGTAAGAAAATTACAAAAGAGGTCAGCCACTACTGAGGTTGCCTCTACCGCCTCAGACAACCAATAGAGGGGCCCTGCCCTCAGCTGGGGGGGGAGAGGGATAATAGAGTGTATTGGACTGTGTGGATTCGGTGGCCTGGCACATCAGAACCACAAAAATATAAAGCACTGGTGGATACCGGTGCACAGTGCACTCTGATACCCTCAGGTTTCGAAGGGACAGAACGGATACATATACATGGGGTGACTGGGGGTTCGCAGGAACTGTCTGTATTGGAGGCCGAGATAAGCCTCACTGGTAGAGACTGGCAGAAACATCGTATAGTGACTGGCCAGGGGGCTCCTTGCATACCTGGAGGGGTGTTCAGTACACTTGGAATCGTTTGCCCCAGGGGTGGAAACACAGCCCGACCATCTGCCATGGGCTGATCCAAGCCACGTTGGAACAGGGCGGTGCTCCAGAGCACCTGCAGTACATAGATGATATCGTTGTGTGGGGTGATACAGCGATGGAGGTTTTTAAAAAAGGAGAACGGATAATCCAAATCCTCCTGTCTGCTGGTTTCGCTATTAAGCGAGACAAAGTGAAGGGCCCTGCCCAAGAAATCCAGTTTCTTGGGGTGAAATGGCAAGATGGGCGTCGCCACATCCCAACTGATGTGATCAACAAAATTACTGCAATGTCTGCGCCCACTGACAAAAAAGAGACACAGTCCTTCCTGGGTGTGGTAGGCTTCTGGAGGATGCATATCCCAAATTATAGCCTCATTGTGAGCCCCCTCTATCAGGTGACCCGAAAGAAGAATAGCTTCGCGTGGGGCCCTGAACAGCAGCAGGCCTTTGAGCAAATCAAGCAAGAGATAGCCCGTGCTGTGGCCCTGGGGCCAGTACGGATGGGACAGGATGTGAAGAACATCCTTTACACGGCTGCTGGGGAGAAAGGTCCCACTTGGAGCTTGTGGCAGAGAACCTCAGATGAGACCCGAGGCCGACCCCTAGGATTCTGGAGTAGAGCATACAGGGGGTCGGAAGAGGGCTACACTCCAACTGAGAAGGAGATCCTAGCCGCATATGAAGGGATCCGGGCTGCCTCTGAGGTAATTGGCACCGAAACACAGCTTCTCCTGGCACCTCGACTTCCAGTGCTGAATTGGATGTTTAAAGGGCAGGTTCCCTCCACTCACCATGCCACAGACGCCACATGGAGTAAGTGGGTTGCACTAATCACACAGCGGGCCCGGATGGGGAACCTCAGCCGTCCAGGGATCCTAGAAGTGATCATGGACTGGCCTGAAGGTAAAAAGTTTGAAGCACCACCAGCAGAAGAGGTGTCACGCGCCAAAGAGGCTCCCCCATACAATGAACTTCCAGAAAACGAAAAGAAGTTCGCCCTGTTCACTGATGGATCGTGCCGCATTGTTGGGAAACATCGCAGATGGAAGGCTGCAGTGTGGAGCCCCACACGACAAGTTGCAGAGGCCACGGAAGGAAGAGGAGAATCGAGTCAATTTGCGGAGGTAAAGGCTGTCCAGCTGGCCCTAGACATTGCTGAGCGGGAGAAATGGCCAGTGCTTTACCTCTATACTGACTCGTGGATGGTGGCCAATGCCTTATGGGGGTGGTTGCAGCAATGGGAGCAAAACAACTGGCAGCGGAAAGGTAAACCTATTTGGGCTGCTGAACTATGGAAGAACATTGCTGCCCGAATAAAGAACATGGTCCTAAAGGTGCGTCACGTAGATGCCCACGTGCCCAAGAGTCGAGCGACAGAGGAGCAACAAAATAACCACCAGGTAGATCGAGCTGCCAGAATTGAGGTGGCTGAGATAGACCTGGATTGGCAGAATAAGGGAGAGTTATTCCTAGCTCGGTGGGCCCATGAGACCTCAGGCCATCAAGGCAGAGATGGAACACATAAGTGGGCTAGAGACCGAGGGGTGGACATAACTATGGACGCTATTGCGCAGATCATCCATGATTGTGACACCTGTGCCATGATCAAACAGGCCAAGAGGATGAGACCTCTCTGGGGGGAAGGGCGATGGGAAAAGTATAAATATGGGGAGGCATGGCAGATTGATTATATCACCCTGCCAAAGACTCGTAATGGTAAGCATTATGTACTCACCATGGTGGAGGTAACCACCGGATGGCTTGAGACATATGCGGTGCCCCACGCCACTGCCAGAAACACCATATTAGGCCTAGAGACACAAATCCTGTGGCGACATGGCACCCCAGAGAGGATCGAATCAGACAATGGGACTCATTTCAAAAATTCACTGGTGAGCACTTGGGCCAAAGAACATGGCATCGAGTGGATCTATCACATCCCCTATCACGCACCAGCCGCTGGTAAGATCGAGCGCCACAACGGTTTGCTGAAAACCATGCTGAAAGCGATGGGTGGTAGAACATTTAAGAACTGGGAGAAACATCTAGCGGAAGCCACCTGGCTGGTAAACACCCGAGGATCAGCCAACCGAGACGGCCCTACACAGTCCAACTCCCTGCGTACCGTGGAGGGAGACAAGGTTCCTGTGGTGCATGTAAAGAATATGCTGGGAAAAGCGGTTTGGGTCCTTCCAGCCTCTGGAAAAGGGAGGCCCCTCCGTGGAACTGTCTTTGCACAGGGACCTGGGTGCACCTGGTGGGTGATGCAGAAGGATGGGGATGTTCAGTGTGTGCCACAGGAAAACTTGATGCTGGGGGAGTGCAGCCTGTGACTCCATGTGTGTATATATATATATATATATCTGTATGTACATATGTAATGCATGTTAACTAATGTTCTGTTTTATATGTTGATAAAAGTTAGGCATGATGTGATGATGTGTAATAAGGGGTGGAATGTTATGGTTTTGCAATTTGGTTGGTGTTGGTATTCCACATCAGAACACCATGCTTCATAATGGGAGTAAAGGGGACAAGTTTTTTTTTTTGTGAACTGCCTTAATGAGCATGTGGGGAGGGGCACCGGAAGGGAAGTGAGGAAGGGGACGGCGTTGCTGGACCGGCTCCCTGCGAGGAGACAACGTGGTCAGACCTTCCTGCCTTCCACAGCTCCATCGGTGAGATTTGGGACTTGGTATTCTCTTTGTTGATACTCTCTTGTTGTTGTTTAGTGTTATTAGGTTATTAAACTGCCATTCGTTCTCAGATCACCTTTTTCCTCCCTTATTTTTTGTTAGACCTAATCGCAATCTCCCTTCCCTTCCCCTCTTCTGAAACGCACGTGGCCGGGCCGGGCCGCGCCGCACTCTGCCGTACCCTGCCGCTAGAGAAAAGGGGGGGGGGGCTTTTGTTCCTGCTGCCCCGGGTCTGTGCCCACTGTCCCGGAGTGAGCTCTAGAGAGAACCCCGTGACAGAAATGTACTGTTGCAAAACGAAACAAGTTTAGAGAATGTAATTGTGCAGTACACTAGAAGCTCTATTTTCAGTCATGTCAGAACTAAAAAAACCTATAAAATAAAATGAAATTTAATAGCCTGCTTTTATCAAGACAGCCCTGAAGTACAGCAATCCAAAGAGACACAGTGGCAGAGTTGGTCTGGAATTTTCTGGTGAAACTTTTTTGATCTGAAAATAGTAGTTCCATCTAAGCTGAAGAGTTTTGTGGAAACTAGTCAGCTGAGAAGAATTTCCAGTAAAATAAAACCCAGGGCACATCAGAAATTGTCTTGACTTCTTGCCAAACTGTCTCATGTTCTGCTTGAAGAACAGATTTCAGAATGTGGCTCAAATTCTTTATCATGCAAAATCCCTCACCCCAGTTACTCCTGAGCTTTCTGACCTTTGCTCTTACTGTAATCTTTCCATATAGCTGCTTGTGTGACACAAGTTGTCCTCCAGAAGTGCAGCTTTTGATTATGCTCATTGTGACTCTGCTTTGCATCAATCCAGAGCGAGCTGGAAAAATTCAGGTACTTCTCTGAACCCTCTACTTTATAGGGTGACAGTCAGTTCATCCTGAGCTGGGTGGCTTTTCTTCATTGCTTACTGCCTGGTTTACCCCAGGTCCCACAGGACTGGACAATTATTTCTCTGTCTTGTTTCAGAAAAACAGAGGACTAATCACATTTACCCAAAACAGCATGTTTTTCGGAATGATATTTCCATCAAGTTTTCCTACTTACTTGCTATACTGGAATAAATCAACAATTGATACATGGGTTTTACAATCAAATCAAAACCCTGAGTTTTAAATGTCCTCAAAGAAGGAATGAAATCCCATGGGATGAAGTCTCTTTCAAAGAAGTGACTACATATCTCACACTTTTCTAATCCTACATTTTCAGTCTTCCAAGAGCCGGAACTGGGAGCTATTAATATCAGCAATGACTAGCAGTCTAATAGAGAAAGAAAACTGATTGCTCCTTCCCTGCATATCTATTCATGTCTGTGTTAGTTATCCTGTGGACTTATTAAAGCCCCATGCTGTTAGAAGCATAGAGTCAAAGTTCATAATGAAGACCACCAAATACTGTGTGAGTTACATCACCAGATTGACTCGTCTCTATTGCAGGAAGTCTACTACTTAATTTTTCTTGCCTGTAATAGAAGAGACTGCTGAAGAATGATAACAGAAAGCTCAGGGGCTGTAGGACTGTATGCAGCTGTGTTTGTAATGGGGAAGCTGCATGACCTGCAACTTTTTACCTTAACCAGATTAATCTTGTTAGTTTGAAGCTGACTTTTGCATTAGATTTCCCCTCTCCTTTCTCAGAATTATTGAATAAACTGAAATTACTGCCTACAAAACAGTCACTGAAGCTGAAATAACCAAACAGCATCTGTGAGATCAATCATAATAACGTTTTTGTTCTCCACTAACAACAAAATTTACCTCTTTCCCTTACCCCACACATACCTCTATTGATTCAATTTGTAATTAGCAATTCTTGCTGTTTGTAACACATGGAAATAAAATGTTTGCTATCAAGATTTTTTGTTTTGTTCACTCACACATGCACAAAATGAGAGTTAGCCCTAAGTATATGTACATCTGAAAGAATATGGCAGTAAATAAATTCTGTGGCAGACCTTCAAGCAAATGCTCATGGATCATATTAGATATATGTAAAATTAAATCTGAAATTAGTATGTGGGTGGTAATTTATCTTGAGGGACAAAGACTGTAGCAGGCCTCTTACCACAACACCTGCCAGGGATATCTAGCCCAAAAATCACAGTTTCCCATCTGGAGGGAATCAAAAGGGGTGGGAAGCAGGCGGCAGGCCTGGCCAGCCCACACACAGCTCTGGGCTTGGGACAGAGACCCAGCCACGCTGAAAATCCCCGAGCTGGCTCCCCTGAGGCCAGCCGGGTGCTGGCGGTGTCTGGGAGCAGAGGAGTGCCGGGAGGAGCTGAGGTCTCGCAGCAGATGTACTGGCATACTTGCTGCAATGCTGAAGAGCCCTGTCAAGGGAAAATTATTTATCTTCGGCTTTTTGTCAGGGTTTTCAGTAGCTGAGGCTTTCTGCTCGTGAAATATTTCCTTGGTGCTTAAATTGTTCTCTTGTGCTGCTCTTCTGAGCTTTCAGATGCTTCATCCAGTACGGTCTGACAGGCTCCACAACAGCCCACTAAAATCAGATGCATGATGCCAGATAGAGATTTGCCAAACCCCATTTCTATGAAAGCTATCTCCATTTGGTTACTACAGCGGTGATCTAAAGTAGAAAGTAATCTTGTATTCATGAATACATGTATTCATCTGCTGTATTTGCCTTTGATGGCTAGGTACCAATAATTTAGCAAGTGACACGTACCGACATTCACTCCAGAAGTTCAGACTGTCCCAATAGAATAGCAGCACCAGTAATATAAAGTACACCGCCTTTTTCTCTAGAGCAACATTATTTATGCATGACATGGAATAATGCCTAACAGGAGCCATGAAAGGAAGAAAAGTGCAACGAGCGAGTGTGTATATGATATGACCTTGTTAACATTTCACCGCAGCATAATCTTTTTGTACTTTCAAGCATGATAAGTTAATGCATGCCACTGTGAGACATATTGGAAGTGACAGATAGACATCTATTTTAAAAACCTGGTTCAGGGACTGTCACTTTGCCACTAAGCAAAACAAACAATGGACTAAAGAACAAAAATGAAAAACCTTATAGAAACAATAAAAATCCATCCTTTTTTTCTTCTGAATATTCTCGAACACCCCGCAGCTTCCATCTGTAGAATTTGATGAGGTAAATCTGAGTAATAAATGTACACTGTGACAAACAATTTACAGTTTAATCTAGAAAGCATGAATATTGGCATGAAAGACTGCCAATCATGTGTGAATCTGAGGATATGCTAGTCATATAGAAAGCACCCAGACAGAAATGTGAAAACTGGTCTTGAAAAAAGTTATATCGCTGAATTTTTGTGTATATTCAATGCAGGGCCTTTCCTGGAACTAACTTAAAAGAATGAATGTTGTACAAATAGGATGTATATCATAAAATGAGATTGCTTAGATTTAGGTTTTTGAAACTGGCAAAGCACTTTCTTCCTTGCATATACAACAGTGCAGCTTGACTAAGTGAGAAATTGGGAGCTGTCAAGTGGATGTCCAATGACACAAAACAAACAAGTGGTTGCTTGATCCATAGTACACCATCAGTTCAAGGTAGACATCAAGAAAGGTTTCTCTAATGCAATGCTGACAGACAGCTTGTCTGTTGCATGCTTGTGGCATAATTCTGATTTATAAGAATGCTTAGCAAAATTGCTTCACTTTTACATAGCAAAAGCAAGATCTAGACATATGTCTTCCACGGGGAGAAAAACTGTCCCATGGAACAAGCAATGAAGTCCAGACTGTTCTTCCTCTGGAACTACATCTTTCACTTTCTCAACAAAAATATACAATTTCAAAATGAACAGGGGACATTTGCATGGTTCAAGCTATACACTGATTGCTCAGAACACTTTGCCATTTAACTTCTTCAAAGACTACCTTGCTTGGGTTTAGGTTTTGAATAGTCTGATGATAGTCTTGCCTCTACTCAACAGCAAGTCTATTGCCAAATGATCCCAGTCATCCTGACAGAATATGGAGTGGAAATTCTTCTGTGTGATTTTTCTCTCTTTCCTTCACATAAAATTTATTTGGTCAAAACCCAGTGTGGAAATGAGTTTTGTTTTCCAATTTTGCGGTCACTGGATGCTGGTAAAATGAACTAATAGTGATGTAGCATTTGAAGAGAACTATGAGAGCCCTAACATTCAAAAAGGTGAGCAGAGAACTTTCTAAACAAACTACAGTTATCTTGAGCATTCTCTGGAGTTTCTATGCATGCTAAGGGTATCATCAAAGAATCATAGAACCACAGAATGGCTTGGGTTGGAAGGGAACTTAAAGCCCTTCCATTTCCAACCCCTTTGCCATGAACAGGGACACCTGCCACCAGATCAGTCTACCCAGGGTCCCATCCAACCTGGCCTTGAACCTCCCACTGCCTCTCTGGGCCACCATCCACTCTCTTGAAAATTTAATCCAAACATCTGAACTAAATCTATGCCATTTTGGCTTAAAGCCACCAACCCCTGTCCAATCACTACACTGTTTGATAAAGTCTTTCCCAATCTTTTCTGTAGGCCTCTTTAAGGACTGAAAGACCACAATGAGGTCTCCTCTCACCCTTCTCTGCTCCAGACTGAGCAAGACCAGCTCCCTCAGCCTGTCTTTGTAGGAGAGGTGCTTCAGCCCTTTGATCACGTTTGTGGCCTCCTCTGGACCTGCACCAACAGCTTCTCATCGTTACTGTGTGTGGTCCCAAGACCTGGATGCAGTGCTCCAGGTGGGTCCTTGCAAGAGAGGAGCAGAGAGAGACAGTCACTTCCCTTACCCTTCTAATCATGTTTTAAGGTGCAATTGACGTTTCTGCAGTAAATACTTTTTGACTTTAATTGTGTAGAATACACCGCTTACTCCATATTTTTGTTTTGTTCTGTTTTGTTCTTTTTTCTGTTTATGGTGAGAAATAGGACACCACTGGAGAAACAGTTTTACTGTCAATGGAGGAAAAAGTAATTTTCCTTGACATTTTCCCCATGAAATAAATTTAAAGAAAAAAAAAAAAAAAAAAGGAAAAAAAGAAAGGTTACACAGATCGGAAACAGTTTGTATCCAGAGCTTTAAAACAGAAAAAAAAGCCATGTTCCTAGACCAAAAGCTTGAAAATGTACATGGCAGCCTCACACGCTTCCATGGAACTGCAATGAATGTAATGAAGTATTAAACAGTAAATTTAGCACAAAATAGATTGGAATTATAGTTGCCTAACTTCATAAAGCTTAGTTACAGAATAAATACAGTGGAAATGCCTAATAATTTCACCGAAAACCCTGTTCATTGTTGAGAGTAGTTGAGAGGACTGACAGGAAGCAGTAAATGCAGCATTAAAGCAAATCAGTAATAACAACTTTTTGGACATTATTTCATCCTTTTTTTTTTTTTTTTTTTTTTAAATTTTCTTCCTATTTTCATTTTAAAGCAAACAATTTCCTGTAATTTTTCTCTCTCTTTTTTTTCTTCTCTCAAGTTTTTGCTTTTTCCATCACAAGCCTTCCAAAAGAATTGAAGAAAAGGGTAAGGAGATTTTTTTTTTTTTTCTGGAAGTCTTTCCATGATCTTTAATCATGGAAGAGAATTTGTTAAGAAGTCTGACGGAATAGATTGTTCTCATGCCACACATCATATTTAATTCTTTCAAACCAGCGTTGGGTGGAAAAAAATTCCAAATCATGGACTGAACCATTCTTGTTTCAGCTTCGTCCCTCTATAAGGCAAATGCAAACTTCAGATCTGGTCCCCATCTCTTTAGTATTCAGATTGATGTTTATTTTTGTAATTACTATAAAGAGATTTGCTGTAAAATGTTGATCCTGAGTGGAAGTATCCCAGAATCCCTGCTGCTGAGTTCCTGGGTTTGGCTTCCAGCTGTAAACCTGAACCCGCATCTGACCTTTAAAAGAATTTGGGATGATCTTTTCTATGTGTGTCTTCTGAGGATGTGTGCTACTCCCTGCTACAGCTACAGCTGCAACCATGGAACTTCAGCTGATGGTTTCTCTTTCAACACGATGCACCTTTCACATTACTGTGTAGAATACATTTAGTATTGAGAGCAAAAGCTTGTTTCTTTTCCTAGTATTCCTCAAGTAATCCCTGACCTTAATAAAATCTGAATATTTTTCTAGCTTGTTATTTACATTCATCCCAAGATCATTACCAAAAGTCATCTGTAGAAAAGGATTTTCACAGAAATGATGGCTTCCAAAAATGGCAGAGACACTCATCAAAGAGCTTACAAAAATGAAACAAGTGGTTGTGCTCCACAGATGTTTTGAAATTTTTCATCATCATTATTAATTAGCTCAATGAAATTACTGTTCAAAAGAGAAATGCATGCCAGTAACTGCTCATCTCATAGAGTGTTTTGTTTTAAGACTGTGTAATACCACTGATGGATAAAGTTCTAAAGATTTGAAAGTTGGATTGTTGATATGAACAAATCACAGTTCATATTTCTGTCTGACTTTTCCTGAGGTTGAAAACAGACTCACAGATGAAACATCTCTTTGGGGAGGCTGAGGGGAGTGCTTTTAAAACAGAGGAGACTTGGTTAAGCAAATGAGACTGATATCTCATTGGTTTTAGGGACATGTTTCTGCAAAATCAAAAGCAGGATTTTCTTTCCATAATTTTATTTAGAGGTTGTCACAGCCAAACCTGCCTTAATCATTTAAGTCTAAGTTTTGATGGCATATGATATCTGTCACGAAGCTTAAGTTCTTGCACTTTATTCATCCCCTCCCAATTATCTCCAAATTCTCCTTCCTCCTCCCTGCATCTGATTTCATCCAAAAACAATCCGTGACCTCGCAGGCATCTTCTTCACTCCAGCATTCACCATCAAGGAAGTCTTTTGCCATTTCATTTCTGCCTCTCCTCATTGACTTCCCTGCAATATGATGCTGAGCTGTCCTCAAAGCTCAGGAGATTTGCACTTAATTTTAGAAAGAGGCCAAATAAATGAATCTTAGATCTAGATCCAAATCTGAAGTTTTCTGTGTCTCTGGCCTTTTGATAAATCTCTCCAGTTTTGTCACTCCCCTGCTTATTTCATACGTACATTCCCCAGCATGTGGGAGTGCTGTTGTTTGGGTCAGAGAACTGGAATCCTGGAGTTGGGAACTCACATTCTTCTAAATTACTCCCTTCGTGGTCTTTATGACTAGTTACTAACTTGTTTATTTAAGTGACACTGACCCAGGGTGTTCCTCATTTTTTGTGCCAACTTGACACATAGTTGACATAATTTTTGGAAGCTATATTTATCTATTTTAGAAGCCAATAACACTTTGAAGCTATGAAAATTGGCACAGATCCCTAAGTTGGCCTCTGCAAAACTTAAGTGTACTAACTCAGCGGCAACTTTTGATAATTAGTTATTAAAAGACCGAGTTTATCAGTCATCTACCTAAACAAAAGGTACAATTAGTAACCTCACAGGATGGGAATTAGTTGCTTTTTCTTGCAGACCCAGATGTTTTTCGAACTTTCTTATCCTCTCTAGATCCAGATGCTCCATTCTTCTGGTCACCGTACGTGTTGCCTAAGGCCACTCTCAACTGAACTAGATCAGCTTTGCAACTCACTGTGATCCTAAACATCCTTGTTTTAGCAGCAAAGTGTCAGTAAGTTGGTAACAAGTTTGTTTTTTTTTACCAATCTACTATCTCTGATATTGCTGCTGTGAGCCACAATGCAGTTATCACTGCTTTTGGTGCACTTAACCACGTCCTTCATGTTTTGCAAAGCACTGAGTGCTGTTTCAAAGGAGCTTGAGAACTCGCCTGCATTATACACAGCATGTTCTCCACTTTTGCTTGTTTCACTGTAGTAAAGAACTTTGTCACAATGATTTTCTCTGCTTATAGGATGAACTATTGATTTAAACTGTCACTGTAGAGAAATATTATCATTCTCTCAGACAGTGCTGGAATTTGGCTCTCAAAGTGTACTGGAAAGACATACTTGAGGCAATTTCTGTGCTGCACATCGTGCCAAGCATCTGAGTTTTCCTTTCAGAAGCGCCCAAAGATGTTATTGCCAAGTCTCACCATTAAACCAGGAGACATTATTTTTGGTTTTCAATTTTGTTTCTCTCTCATGGGTTTGCATTTTTTTCCAAATCCAATTTACATTTCATTCTACATCTGCCTTCTTAGGAGATCAAAGTGTTTGTACACTGTACAAATGTAGGTTTCCACACCCATCCCTATTTTTTCAGTTTTAGAAGGCACATTATAACATGCGAAATCAGTTTTTCACAGAGCCAGTAGTAACAGAGGCACATATTTCTGCAGATTAATAATTCTCTTTACTGTTGCTCTCATGAATTCTTCTCCTCCCTTTTCCTTCTTCCCTCACAATTTCAAAGTCCACCCAGTGATTTCAGTGATCAAGTCACATTTATACAATTATCTGCTTCAAAGACATTTTTAAGGAGAAAATTAAAAAACAAAATAAAGGATGAACTGGCAACACGAACAATTTCCTCTTCACTTTAATCATTACCATATCCATTTAAAAAATAAATCAATCCTTCTGATTTCAAATAGAAAGGATCTTTTCTAACTTGGTGGTGTGCACCACTGCTATTATCACTACCACAAAATAGAAGAGTAGGAACCAGAAGAAATGCAAAATTCTAGATCAGTTGGCTTCACAAAAGAAAGAGTTGGTTTGGGTTTCCTGTTCCTAACTTTAGGTTTCTGAAAGCTATGTGTTTGCTCTGAATTAGTTACATAGGCTTTCTCTGCAGGCAATGGCAAGAGATGCATACCTCCAGTTCTAAGGTAGCTGAATGCAATGGACCAGCCCCTGACACTGCTTGCGTTTCTCCATGGGCTTCAGAGATTGCCTGCATGACTGCCTTAGAAGAGATGACATCACTCTGGCAGGTAAATATAGGTGAGATTAATCTTATCCTCCATGTCTTCCTAATGAGATAAGTATATTTTTACTATGTATGTAACCTACAACTATTTGTGAACTCGTATGGATATGCACAGATATAAATACACATATAAATGCAGATAAATAAAGAACGCATGTGTGCTAACCCAATATTGCAGTTGGGTTAATGAACAATAAACACTCAGCTCAGAATGCTTTTGTGCAACCAAACATTAAATTGACATAAATTGCTTTATTCAAAACAATGGAGCAGTTCTCTCCAGTCCTTCAATGGAATGTAAGCAGAAACAAAGAAATCCATAAAATACATCAAGATTGTGCAAATATTTTTAGACCTCCTCTGAGGCATTTTAAAGCTACCCATTCAAAAACAAACAAAAAACAACAACAACCAACCAACCAAACAAAAAAGATGATGAAAATGTTCAGTTCCATGTATTTATTGTTCTGTGTGACAATGCCTGTTTTGTGATACATTAGTGAGCTTAACACAGCTATGGAGTCAACAACCATGACCTGTTAGGCACATATGATACAATACAATAAGATGGCTGGCCCATTTGGGTGAGATATGGAGAAATCAGAAAGCTCAGTGCTCACACTGTTAAACCTCAGGAGCTACACAGAGCCAATGGGACAGCGCGGCATGCATTTATTTCCCTGAATCTCAACACAGATGGTAGCCCTAATTACAGGCTGCCAGCTTCAGCATTTCCTCCTTCATGCTGGTTTTATTTTGGTTTGTTTTCAAATGATGTATTTCTTCTCTGGTACCACAAGGACAATGAAATAACAGTCTAGGGCTACTGTTATTGAAATTTCTAAACACAAAGCAAAGTAATATATATGGGTGAAAAGGCTGCTTCATTTTATTTTTTTAAACACTTGGAAGCTTGTAAAATGCCATATATCCCATATGTCTTTGTGGCAGTTATTGTTGAGTAATGCAGAAAATGACCTTGCTTGGTCTCTGTTAGTGCAACTGCCTCTTTCTTTTGGCAGAGAGCAGCATAATTGCATGGAGGCTGAAGTTTCCATTTCACTTCTTGTGAATAAAATATATTGGTATGTACATGTACATAAGGATGACGCAGCCATATCGTTTTCTTTCTTTCTTTTTTTTTTTTTTTCTTTTGTTTTGTTTTAATGGTGCGCTCATAGTTCATGATGCTAGTAGATGATTATGCAGTTACCACTCCATTTTCTGACTTTGCTTTTCAGACCTGCAGTGAAAATGGTGAGCAAGGTGGGCAGTGCTTTTCTTCCCATGGTACCACCTGTGAGTGCATAGCTGGATCAGTGCAGTTGTGATTCTTGAAGTCCGTCAATTTAGTAAATTTTCCCTTGGATTTATTATACTTTGCCTACTTGGAATTAAATATATATATATATATATATATATATATGGTAGAAAAATTGGCTGCTTTTTTTGTTTGTTTTCACTTCAGTGCTTCATAGGACATGGATGATCAGGAATAAACAGTATAAAAAAATAAATAAAACAGTATGTTCTTAATAAAGGTGTTTAAAAATAATAATAATTTAAAGAACTACCTCTCACAGAGCTGGTCATTTGCAGGAGCTCATAAAATGCCGACAGAAAATACTGTGTTCCAAGTACAGCATCTTTTCTGTATTGTCCTTATACACTACTTAGAATTTTGTTAAAAGGTGGGGTGCTGGAAATGAGACACATCCTGGCAGAAGCACAAGCAGTTTTTTGTGAGAGTCCACCCACTGAGAAATCTGTGAAAGCAGCTGTAGGCAGAGGAATGATAGCAGTGGGATCTGGAAGTGATCCTCAGAAAGAGTGAAACAACAGGAGCACAACACTCAGTTCCACCTTTACTGTGTCCAAAAGAAAAGAAGTAATGCTTCAGTATTTCCAGTCAGAAAGTGCATTGTGAAATCCACCCTGCTCCTCAACTCCTGATCTATTTTGGAAGTTATTTCTGGTACTGAGAACACTGGTAAAATAATTAGGAAAAGCTTTAAAAACAATAACCACACATTAAGGTCATTTACTTGCAATTGTAGACAAACATATCACCGCACTTTACAAACACAGCTTAAAAAATGGCTTCAAACTGTGGTTATAGAGCTCAGTAAGTTTCCAGAAGTCCAGCTGAGACTCTCACTCATTTCATTGTTAGTTCTTTTTGTATTCTCCAACATGAATGCGCGTGCATCCATTTTATATCCACTTGTCCTTGTACTCACTTGCCCTTCAGAAGAAAAGACTCTTTCCTCTCAGAGACATGCTTAAAGAAATAAACAGTGTATTCTCTGAGACTTTCTTGTGCTACATAAAGCTATCAAAGTCCTTTCAACTTCTATGTGATGTGTTTTCCATTCTGTGGTTATTGTCCTAGCCCGAGCTTTCACCTGTTCTGTTCTGTTCTGTACTCACCTATCAGTGATGGAGGTAGCAGAGACTACTCTAGCAGTGCATTGTGTAATCATGTCAATAGTTCTTTCTTTAACTACAAAACATACCGTAAATCCTTGGCAAAACCTTAAAAACTGCCTCAGAGGAAGTAAATGGTTGTGCAGTATTTCTATTTGGTTGAAATTCAGACCCACGAGTTACTAAAGATTTGAACCTTATTCAGTGAAGTTTTGTAGGTAACTTGCTCATTTGTCAGCCAAAGGACATGAGCTACCTTTTCAGCGTGCAGCTAAGCATAGCTGTTTCTTAATGATCTTAAAGAGAAAAAATTGGTAGGATGGGACTTGCGGGAGTGTTTGTTCCAGGCTGGAAAACTGTAAATTAGCTTTAACAAGAATGTGATAAAATTGTAATAAAAGTAGAATTTATTATTTGTATTCTTTGGATCCTGAAGCTTAGTGTCTACTTCAGACAAAGAAGTCTACGTCCCTGCCCATCCTGTCCTCCTCCAGCACGGGAGGAGCTCAGGATCCCTGCCAGCCATGTCCTCCTCTCGCTTTCTGTTTTTATAAAGCACTTTATGTATATTCATTTTTGCTTTACCTTTTACATTGTTATGTATTTTTTAGTATAAAAAATACCTACCCTGGAGTCAGGAGAGAAAACTACAAAATTGTTTAACGTTTATCCCCATTCAAATGTGCCTGTCTGTTCTGGAGGATGCCAGGTGCTTCAAAGGCTGCCAAACTTATGGCAGGGCCGTGTGGCGCAGCCGCCTTCAACAGGGAACTGAGCTAATAGCCCCACATGTATTTCATTTAAAAATATGGACAAGCATTCAATCAAAATGAATTTTGTCATCTTGGTCAGGACTGCATTCAATCTGCATTGAGAGACATGAAAGGACGCTCTGTTACCCATATTTTATAACAATGACTCATTCAGCTACTGTAATCCCAGTCAGATATAGCACAATGCCATTCCTTGCCTCTTTCTTTTCTTTCAGCTGTAACTTCTCCTTTGCTACACACAAAACTCAGTGGTTGTCAAGAAGGTCTTGTTAGCACCCGCTTTAGGGGCTACCTACTTACATGCAAGGCTTTGCACTTTCATACCATTTTCTCCCTCTAACTCTGACCCTTTTTCTCCAAGTATGAAAATGTGTTTCATCTTCCACTTGCAGCTGCAGGACAGGAAAACAGCTCCAGTCACAGATCTGTGCGATACAGTCTTTTTGCCTGATTTGTCTGATGAAAAATGTATAAGCAAGTAGAAAACATTATTATCCCAAAGCAATTCGTACACAAAAGCATTACAGCCCCACTCGCCCCAGCAGAGGCAGCAGATAACTCAGCTACATACATATATTTTATTATTATTATTATTATCTAAAAGGGATTTACCTTCTATCATTGTTTCCTAAACTGTTTCCAATGCTCATTAAAAGAACTGGATAAAAAAGAAAAGCCTTAGTGAAATCCTGTACTCAGTGAACACTGAATTTGCTCACAACAAAATCAGAAATAATAATTGGGAGAAATAAGCATGTAAATTAATCTGTGGTTCTCGTTAGATAGCACTGAGAAAGAGATGCTTTCTTGGGAAGCTGACTGACTCAGATACTGAAGACATGAAGCAATTTTAGTAGCAATGATCAAATGAAATAAAAAGGATTTTCTGTCAGAAAAATCACCATTAAATAACCAAACATGCAGCACCAGATTGCACTCATGTCAGAACATGCAGTTTCCCTTAAGCCGGTGGGAGAAAATAAAGAAAGAAATGTAAGGACTGTGTGTAACCCACACAGAAATCAATTAATTGTATTTAAAACAATCTGCCACCTCCCGCCTGCCTGCTGCCTGCCTCGCACCAGCTGGGTGCGTGAGCTGCAGGACTCAGGGCAGGGCACAAGCCAAGGTCTGTGCTCCTCTCCAGGCAAAGGTGGGTTTGAGGTGATGTGTTCCCCACCCCAGCTCCCAGCTGGCCCCAACACGATGTGACAGCCCTGACCCCATAGCCAGACCATGGGCAGTGGGCACCCCCAGCCATGGACTGTGAAGAGACAGCAGCTGGGTTGGGTTTCCCTGAGTGGCTCCGCATTTGGTTCTTGTCAGGCCGGAGGGAGCCGAAAGCGTAGCGATGGGTGGATTATTTCAGCTAAGTGATCAGCAGACTGAAGTAAGTGGCTAGACCACAGGTATTTGGAGACAGTAACTGTAAGCTCAGTGTATGCACTGACTAAAATAGCTTCTCGGCAGCTGTAAGTTATTATGTAAACACTGGAATCTTACATCCTTTAATAAAAGCCACTGAGGAACCAGAGCAAATTTAGTTTTGTCTTATGCACAGTCTTATGAAAAAACATATAAAAATGTTCCACGGTAGACTGTTGCAACATTTCTAAAGACATAGCGTTTTATAAGAATCCAACCAAGTAAATTAGGCTAGAGTTTATTAAAAGTCAATTTAATAAATAAATATATAAACTGTATTGGGGACATCCAAAAGGAGGAAATACTTCTATCTAACAACCTTTTGTATGTGCTCATTTCTCCCTTGGAATCAAAGCAAAGCACATGAATCAAAATGATACTTATGGCCAATGAATGCAACTGCTTCTCAGCCTGTTTAGGGATGTGGGTCCCTTAGGTCAGAAGGGCCTCACATGTTCTGATTCCAAAGGAGGGAGAGATGTTTCTGAGCACCGCACCCAACTATGCTCATTGTGTGTGGGAAATCACAACAGCTGCACAGAGTTTAAAATGCATGCTTGTGGATACAAGCTATCTTCTACCAGCTAAGCTGCGTCTGGGAACTCCTAATGCAAAGATGACTACATTTTTGGAAGAAAATCACTAAAACAGGTGACAGTCTATTTCCATGTAATTTAAACATCCAGGTATGTGTTTCCTCTCGGGAACAAAGAACATTTTCAAAAACCTGAAGAAAGAGCCTCCTGTCTCTTTTGCACTCATACACAGGATAGACATTCTATGACTTTTATACAACTAGCTGAATTCCTTCTGCTTAAGATTATAATAAACAAAATGCAAAACAAACTCATAAACGACAGAGTATACTTACAAATCAATGAGCAGAAGTGAGCTGAAGTCTCAACTGACCAGGAGAGGCAGAGATGCTAATCAGATGTAAAATGGAGCTCTGTGTACCTGGGACCTGGCTAAGGATGATGCCCTGGTATCAGGAGTTTATGCTTGTGATGCTTACTTTTGCTACTGGTCTCCAGATGAAGGAGGTCATACTTGTCTGTTGTGTTCATTTATTCCTCGAGTGTATAATTACAGGCCTCAGGCTTCTCTTGGACTTTTAGGCCAAGAAATAGAGACTTTTTATTTCCCCTCTTCAGAGAAACTTGAACTCTGATTTGCTTAGCTCCCACCTGAAGCATCAGAGGCAGCTAGAACCTGGACAAGCTACATCAGTGCTTCTGTTGAAACACAAATCACTCAGGTGCCTCCTAGGTGTATACAGAAAATCTGTGTACACCTGCAACATCTGGGTTTGCAGAGGGATTTTCCTCAAAATTATACTGGTGAGGATGGTTGAATATCATCTACCTACCTTGTTATGATAACTAAGACCATAAATGCTCTTTTGTTAGAAAACACAAATCAGTAGTAAAGCACTTGACCAGTCAGCTGTCTCTTTGATGTATAACAGTGTGCTATAGATCTGCAAATTGTTACAGGGAGCTGGCAAGCTTTATGTGGCTCCTTTGTGGCTGAACATCTATTGAATGGTCAAATGCAGTAAAAGAGGCTAGGCACAGTAATCTAAATGATGCTTTTCACTCCATGTTCATGTAATAAGTTCACTATTTGCACAGGCTACAGGTATACAGAAGAGAGAAAGATGAATGATGCACAACAGCAGGGACATCATGGCATAGCAGATGTTCAATGTTCCCAGCATCCAAATGAATGACCTGGTGGTCTTTCTCTAGGAGCTGAGGCCATGTGCAACACTACTAGGGCGGATCTGCTGACCTACCAACATCGACCTTTTTAAAAAATAACAACTCTGCTCTAAAATTCATTATCTACTTTTGCTCTAAAGCTGTAAAATTCCTATGAATTTGTTTCACAAAAGCTTATATTTCAATATGTCTTAAATATTTTACTAAAAGTATTATTCTTTTATTATCATTTAATCCAATGTAGTATGAACATGACATTTGACAGCCTGTGACTGAAAATTCCAGCTGCCTTTCTGGATTACTAGCATAAAGTTTTTCAGCTGTATATAGCAAGCCGGTAGGGTCAGAAAAAAAAAAAAAAAAAAAAAAGCAGCCTGAATTTTCTATGCAGATCAGTGAAGCTGCTGCTGGATTGTTATTCCTCCCCTTAGTGGGAATCTGAAGAGACCAAATGAGTAGAATTATCTTCTCTTCACTAGTGGACTCGTTTCTCAGAGGAAGGGTCCAGGGAGTACATGAAAAGCACTGGGTACACTTTGAAGTCTTTGGAGCTTCATGATAGTCAAGAATGCAGGCATGAGGGTCCAGTGAGAAGGCCATCATGGTTCCCATGTTATGCTGGTCCTTACATAAACCTCCTTCCCATGGAAAGCCATTTTTTAAGTGGTCAGGCTGTGGCAGGAGGGGAGTTGTGTTTGGCAGCTTCTTTGGAATTCAGTGATGAGAAGTAAGCCAACTGTATATCCCAGAGAATGAAACTTCTGCCTCTGTCCAGCCGGTGCACATACAGGGACCTGAAGTCTTCTACCATCGAGGCTGTGGCATAGGAGAGTGCTCACAGTTTACATATGGTATGCCAGTGAAAACATGGGTGTGAGGAAACCAGAAGTGGTAGCTCAGCCATAGGGTGGAGAAGCAGATTCTCAGCACTAATGTGGGTCAGTGATAGCTCCAGGCTTCAAAGTGCCCAGGGTATGGCGTGGGACTGCTTTAAGCTGTGTGAACCCAGAGCAAAGAAATGGTTTCTGTTGCAAAGTTTTACTAACATGTAACTTAATCTGAGCAATCTCATCTAAGTGATATACATTTTAATGTCAATAACTCAGACTAGAAAAATCTGAATAATATTGAAGGTGCAGAGATCATTTCATGTAAGTAAGTAATTTATTCTGAGAAGATGGAATAGTATCCATTAGGAAACAGACTTTGGGCTCATGGCAATCTGATGTGGCGGAGACATCCTACACGATTTCTGTGGAATTTATTCTTTACAGTTTTCTCTTAATTATACTAGTTATCATTGGAGTATGCAAAACACTGTCCAAATAGTTATAAGCCTTTAGAATTTTGAGTTAGAAAAGTCACAGCTTGTGATGAAGACTGAAAAGCGTCAGATGAGGAAATAAAACTCTTCCTCCCAGAACTGAATAGCTTTTTTTTCCCTGAAAAACAGCCAGTAAAGCCACCCTAAATGGCTCTAAAATTATACTGAGGAACACAACTGCAATGTACTAAAAAGGTTGTCACACATGAAAAATCATTCTTCTCAAAAAAGGCCAACTTCTGTTCAGTCACGATAATGGCTCAGCTAAAACATAACAAAAGGCGTAGAAGTCCAGCTCTCTTTCCTCGGGCAGCACTTTCACAGAAAACAAATTGCTTGTTTCCTGGGGAAAGCCAGGCAAAACATAAAACTGAGGCAAGGAGTAGATAGACACAGTGCAGGAGCACTGGGTAGGGCAGGAAAGAAGACTTCAGCCACAAAATCCAGCTGTTATTAGGCAGGAGCAAGGCAGCCCTCTGAGCATGATCCTGTGTAATAAGGCATGGAGCTGCAGGGAACCTGGCACAGTGAGGCACAACTTTACAGTTTTGAACAGCAAAATAAACCTAGCCACTCAAAGTCATTTGTTTCCCTTCTCTCCCAACTCTCACTTTGCATTTGTAAATGTGTCCATGGGGGTGAAATATCCTTCCTTCTGAGCATCCATCCACACAGGCACTTTTCTTCCTAGCAGGACCATCTCTGTGCCATGCACCATCATCTCCAGCCTTCCCATGAACAAAAGGAGGAAGGGAGAGGGGAAGAAAAATGTGACTTGCATCATGGTCACTTCTCAAAGCTTTGTCATGCTCAGCTAGGCTGGGCTGGGCTGGTGGCTCTGCTGTACTGTGGCAAGTAAAGGGTGTCAGAGGCAACAGCAGAGATGGGGAGAGCTGGTGTCAAGGGCAGCGATGGGGGACAGAGTAGGCTGGTCTGGTAACTAGAGATTAACAGAAGCAAGCTGTATCTTTTTTGTTTAGATAGCAGTTAGGCCTTTTTTTACCCAGCCACAGGGACAGATGAGCTGCCTACAGGCTCTACTGACATGGGAATGAGCAGTGAGTCCTGGGGACAGAGATCAGGCATGAGTGCGCCCTGAGATGCAGAATAAGATCAACCCAGCAAGACCTGCATAAAGCACTGTCCCAGAAGCCTCCATAAACCCAGAATAGGAAAGGATTTAAGCCACTTTATCCCACCTGACTTCTGGGCTGAATCTGCCTAACTTAGAACAATTCAAATATTTCCTTTGTCTGTGTATACCAGTGCCAGTACTGGGCATTTGACTCTTCCTGTACTATTTCCTGCTCAAATAGCTTTTCCCATCTCAGCTTTTCCCACTCTTCCTGAAGTAAAACACCTCAATAACAGATAGTTAATTACAGCAGGCACTTGAAGGCTAAGGATGAATTGAGGATGGCAGAAGTGGCCATGGGAATTTAGGGGAGTGATACTAATGGAAACATCTGAATCGCAAGCAGGGATGTGCTACCACAGACTTACAGGGAGAGGTGATCTGGTCCAGATCCCAGCTCCAAAACCAGGCAGATGATACTCAGCCCCTCTTGGCAGGCGTTCATCTGAGTGCTCCATAATGGGCATGTTGATGGAGATCCTGCAGACTGCCTCTAAAGCCCTGTCCTTGTGGTGAGAAGCATTCACTGCAGTGACTTGCTGCTCCACATTATCCCAACCTAGCTTTTAGCTTAGGCCTGCCTTTGAATAAAGTATTCTTAAGTTTTACCTTTTTCTTTTGTAAAAGTGGAAACAAATAAATATTCTCCTCCTTAATAAGTGTGCTTATATGAAGATGAGCTTCATGCCCTTCAGACTGCTCTCCCAGTTTTCACTCATTTCTGCCCCCTGAGCCAAAGCAAGAGGTGTGATAAAAGAACAACAACCCAAAAGCAAGCAGCAAGCACAGCTCCTTACTGAATGCCCTCTTTAAACCTTTATTGTGCCAGGAAGAGCAATTTTTCCAAGTCCCTGGTAAAGCAAAGTAATATTGTAATAAGGCACTGCTATGACTCATTGCATCAATCAGTAATCATTTCTCTGGTATCTGGGCTGCTTGATGGATTTATCTGTTGTCTCTCGTTTTATGTTTAGTCTGTGAGAAATATGGAAGAGAAACCGTCTTCTGTGTGCTGTTGGGAGGCATCAGTCTCTGAGAGTGCTAATTGCTGCCCTAATGTAAAATAATAGACAACAACAATTGCTACATTACAAGTGAATATTGAGAATGATGGCAAATCACACTGATCCCTCTGGTAGCGATCGTTGTAGCAAAATCAGGTAATTACCATCTACTGTTGAATGAAGCAGAAAAAGCTGTGTCCTGCAACTACATATGTTGGGGTGCTCTCCAGTTTATCTGTGAAGTCAGGCTTGCCAGCTGCTGAAATGCAATTTGGGAGATAACTGGAACAGTTCTTCTCAATGGATGTAAAGCAATGAAGGCTCTGATGAGAGACAAAGGGAGAAGGATTAGGTCACCTCGTATGTTCCAAAATAAACAAAAGGAAAAATAAATCTTTAAGAAGGACTTAAAGAAGGAAGGTGGGAGAAAAGTAGAGATAAAGAAAAATACTGTGAGATACTGTGGAAAAGCATAGCGCTCTATTTGAATGTGTGTCACTGGGCATGGAAATGAAAGGAGATGCTGCTATTCCATTTTCTGTGCACTGAATGTTTAAAGTGCAGATGAATCCCTTTGCCTATGGTGGGGGCTGCTCCAAAGTCACTGCTGTCCTGTGTTTCAGTGCAGAGGAAGAAAAGCACCGGAGCAAGTGGCTTCCTCCTATTTGCTGACTAACAACTTGTAAAAGAAATATTTATCTTTTTTTGTTTGTTTGTTTTTGTGTTTTGGGTTTTTTTTTTTTTTTTTGCATTATTCTCCTACAAGCAGTAAAAGCAGTCTAGCCTGGAAGAGACAAGTAATTTGTTCTGTCAGCTGCTAAATGTCCTGGGCACTCAGTGCAACCCTGCAGAAACATCCCAGCAGCCAGGAGGTAGCAGGGCAGCTCTGTGCCCCAGGAAGGCTGGACAACAAGGTAGGTTCTCATCTGTGTTGCAGCACAAGCAACAAGCTTTCTCCTGCCCCTGTTTGGTTTATATCCATCACTAACAAACCTTAAAACATGTCATCAATAGTCAGATCAGAGGATTGCGCCCAGAAGTGCATTTGGAATGGCTCAGAGCACAGCTTTTCTTGTTCATCTCTATTTTGAGAGCCAGAAATCGGTGGGGTCACAGCTTAGTTTCTGCCTTGGGCTCCCTGGAATATTTCTCTCCAAACATTGCATACTGTAATGCACAGTACACATGCCATGTTTCTTTATGAAAATCTCTGCCTTTTGCATAATTACATGCAAATGGGGTCACTGTACCACAGACCTTAATCTAGCATTAAACCCCTCAAATATCACTTGCACTAGAATATCCTATATGTTATTCTCATTCCACTGTGAATTTATCCCAAAGCTAATACCCATTTGTGTGTTTTTTTCTAAATGTGCAATAGCCTAAGCACACACTTTCATCCATTAACCTCATACTGATGGAGACAGCACAGAACTCACAGGGCTAAATTCTAACCTAAGTTCAACTTGTGGACTTCAGTGCAGCTGAATGCATATAGTTGGACTCTAATTTTGACTCACACATGAGAAACAGTAGGGCTGTGTAACACGTACTTGTGACTATGCAGGAATTACACATATGAAAAATTACGTTACAGAAAACCTATCCATCAAGAAAATGACAGCCTAAGGAAATTGTAACTTTCAGTCTTTCTCCTCCATTGGCAACATTAATTGTTTTGAAAACATCAAGTCTGACCACTCACTACATTGGCTCCCTATAGAGCTTCTCTTCAGATTCATGTTCCCATTAAATGGCCTAAAACATTTGCAGAGGCAAGGAATGTACTTGAGTATTGAATTAGCTTGGCATGAAGGATCCATCTGTAACAAGAAATGTCTTTTGTCCAAGAGCTTTCCAGGAAGAAGAGTCAGTTCTCTGGCCTGTGCATCTGACAGGATTTTAATCCACTTTCATTAGTAAAATAAGAAAAAAATATATATTTTAATTAAAACAAAACAAAACAAACAAACAAAGAAAAGCACAGAGTTTGTAACGTTCCAGAAATGTCTATGTACATGAACAGAATCACAGAATAACAGAATCACAGAATGACCCAGGTTGGAAAGGACCTCAAGGATCATGTAGTTCCAACCCCCCTGCCTAGCAGGGCCACCAAACATACACCTTTACTAGATCAGGTTGCCCAGGGCCCCGTCCAACCTGGTCTTGAACACCTCCAAGGACGGGGCATCCACAACCTCCCTGGGCAGCCTGTTCCAGGGCCTAACCACTCTCCTAGTGAAGAACTTCCCCCTAACATCCAACCTAAATCTTCCCTCTTTTAACTTAAAACCATTTCCCCTAGTCCTGCTATTGTCAGAATGACATGCATGTCCTTCCTTTTGTGTTGCCAGAAAGCATAACAGTGAAAGCATTCAGCTACAGTGGAGAGTAGTATACAAGAGCTTGAATGGAAAGACTAAGAATATTAGCACATGATATACAAAATAAAAGGAAATGGATAATCTTTCAGCTACCAGGTCAGTGGGTCAAATCTATCCCTCATGAGCTCCAGAAGTAATGCCTCTTATTTTATTATGTTGGCCCACAGTGTCAGAAGTGGATACTGGTGGTAAGGCAGCAGAGGTTGACCTTTCCCTCCAATATTTATTTCATTACATTTTCTTGCTGTGTGACAGATGGCAACAGAAGGGCAAGTTGACAGAATGGTGTCTGACATGGAAGTATATATAGACTAAAGGTATGTCACCAATTTCCTTCATGAAGAAAAAATGGCACCATTGACATTCCTTGACTCTTGATGAATGTTTATGGAGACCAAACAGTGGATATGAGCACAGTGAGGCAGTGGGTGGTGTGTTTCAACAGTGACAATAGTGACTTAAGGGCAAGCCCATTCTAGATGACCATGCACAGGTGTAACAGCACAAAATCAAGAGCTCACCTGCACAAATCAGCTAATGGTGGAGACAATGTTGAAAAACAGCGTTTTGTGGCTGAGAAATCAATCTCTATCAAATAGTGTCACTGTGCTCTTTGCATCTGTTGTAGTTTCCATGGAAATAGGAGGTATTACTTCCAGAATTACCTACGTAATAACAGATCTGCATGCAGCTTTTTGGTTTATCAGTTCCTCTACTTGGAAGAAATCAGCAATCAAATTTGACTCAACTAGAGGCCAACAATCTTGAAATGAACTAAGACAACATCTAAGGTTACATTGTACTGCACAGAGCTGAATGCTCTCTAGTATTCTGGGACGCAAGAGGAGTTTACAGGGTCATGAAGAAAACTTTCCTTGTGAATGTTCACTGCTGGATTCTCAGCTCCTTCCTCCAAGTCCTCTGCAGTTCACCATTACCCAATGAGAAAAAGCAAGCTGTGAAGTGCAGGAAGTCCAAGTGTTAAATGCAGGTCATTGTATGAAGTCTTGGCGAGATGGCAGTAAAAATTTCAGCTGGTACCAAAGTTAAATTTCACAGTGAGGCTTCATTTTATACTGCCCCCTTCTACAGACCACAGACCCAAAACAAGATCATGGAAGAAATCTGCAGCCTTGGGCAGAGCAGCAGCAGGATTGCTTGGCCATTTCTACAACTAAACTTTGTTCAAGTATCTACAATCTGGAATACTGCTGTAATATTAAGATTAATCAATTAATCTTCCCACTGACAGTGATCTTTTGTGTACAGTGCTTTATGATGCAAAATTTTAGCAGCACGTGTTAGATACATACATAGCCTTACAACAGTTTCTTTGGCACAGAATTTCATCTATCTATCCGCATATTTTAAATGTGGTTAGTAATTTGTTTTTGAGTCCATTTATATCAATACTTTATTATGGATTTTAAGGAGGGGTATAAAACATTTCTGTCATTCTCAACTTTAAATTTACCCGGTGTGATTAAACATTACCTATGGGAGGATAGGTGTGATGGAAAAAATGGAGGTTTGCCAGACAAATATTGCTTGAAGAAGGTTTAATTTTGCAAGTGAAGAAATTCACGCAGTGCAGGGTAAAGTCTTGAAAGCTTGAACCTGTCCCCTCTTACACAGTCCATAAGCTGCCCCAGACCTCCAGTTAGCTTTGCGGTCAGCCAGTCTGGAGATTTACAAGCACTGTAGTGATGGTGATTAGAAACCACAAGGTCGGAAGTCCAGCCTCACAAGGAGGTCTGAAGATATGGTGCCTACACTCTGGGGTTCACAATGCATTGAGGTGTCCCACAAGAAACGCTGGATCCTTTCAGCCACCCTGGAGATGTTACACATCAGGAGGCAAATCTGATGTGAAACATCCCAGCATTGTAAGGGCTTCACAGTCCTGCCTTATATTTTTTTTTCTGGAGGCCATTTTAAAAAATCTATCTGTAGATGAAGGAGTTAAATGCTATATTTCACCTCCACCGCGACTCATATTGCAAGGCTTGTCTAATTCATGTTTATGTGCAGTCTGATTCCTCTGCTAAGTGCATTTACTCTCCCACCCAATTTGGCATGCAGTGAACAGTGCACAAAATAGATTTAATTGATTTGTACAGGTATTAAAACAGATTATCATCTACGCAGATTTGGAGCACAGTCACTGTGTGTTAGCCAAATAGATGATGTAAATAATAATTGTATGAAACAGAGGGTTTCAGAGAGCTGGGTATTAGTGGATCGTGTTAGACAGCAAAAGAATTTCACATTTACCCAGCAGACAACAAAGGACGTCCAAACATATCGTGAGATGAACTGAATATCCAGGAATGGATGATATAGAATGTCAGTGTGGATATTAAGAATAACATTTTTATGCAAAGGCACTTGATCTTAGGTATTCCTGTAAATAATATGCATGATGAAATGCACCAATTTCCAATGCAGTCCAGAACTTCCCATATAGGCACTGACCACAGATAAAAGCCTCACGTAGGAGGCATAACTGAGCATATGTGTGCAGACCCAGCAAGAAAATTCTGCTCTAAAACTCATATATGCCCAACATCCAACGGACAATACTGACATACTGATATATCACTGATAAATAAGCAAAGCAAATGTTACCAAATCTCCACCTTCTGCATACAGTTAATGAAGGAGAAACATAAAACAGAATCACAGAATCATTAAGGTTGTAAAAGACCATCAAGATCATCTAGTCCAACCATCAACCCATCACCACTGTGCCTGGTAAACCATGTCCCTCAGCGCCACAAGTTATGTGAGCCATTGTCCTCTCTCTTGGAAAGGTTGTTGTCCCTGATATTTTGGAACACTGTTACATATTCATCCCACCTTGCTCCAGTCTGGCACAAGATGACCATGGGCTCCTGGAACTGCACTGATCTGAGTGCAGCACCAGGACATGCTGGTTGCCTGGGGATGAGGATAAAACCATTGCACGCAGTGATCTTTCCATGCAGCATCCGCAGTGACCGTGCTTTTCTATTAAATGAAATTGTGGAAGGAAAATGAAAAACCTTGCCTGGAGAAAAAAGGAGGCACGCTGTGAAGACGTAGAGTAAAAGACTCCCTTTTGTGTGCAAAAGGGGGAGGGTTGTTTTTCCAAGGGCACAGGACGCTCTTACATGATCAGGGCTGTAGAAACTGAAAAAGAAATTGCACAGCATATTCTTTAATGAAATGTCTATGACAGCTGAATTAAAACATTATTTAATAGAGTTTGCTCTGAGATTTGAAGTTTGTTTCTCTTTGTTCCACAGCCCAAGAGACCACTCTTTCTTTATGTCTCCCTGATGTATGAAATCACTGCAGTGTCCCTTGCACGGCTTCAGGAACAACGAAGGCTGGAAAAATACTCTTCTCAGGTAATAAACTCTTAGCTGGCCCATTTTTTTCCCCCTTTTACAATGAATGTGCAGTTGAACAGTCTCCTTATTCAGCAATGATCGCTGTGCAGTTCTGACCAAAACTCTGTTGTTCCAGTTGATTTTGAAAGGTGTCTGTTCAGAACAACGTAAACTCCAACAAAACTCCCTTCTGTGATTTTAAGGCTCTTGCACAATTACAGACATCATAGCTCCCAGGCTTTGATTCAGAAAAATACTTACATGTTGGACTTCAAGGGGATTTTTCAGACACAGTGTAAGTTGCCTATGCATATTATTGCATAGAGGTCTGAAGACAGAGTGCTAGTAATTATAGTTCTCTAAGAGCATGAAAAACAATCAGGAATTATTGGGCTTGGTGTTCAGAGGCTGAATAGTTTAAAATGTTGATTATTCTATGGTATGATAAGAAAACAAAAGCCAAAACAACTAACACTTCCTAGCAAATATCTGAAAAATATTAGAAAGGTTACAGAAGGATGGATTACAGAATTGATTGTGTGCCTACGAAGAATTATTCATCACCCAGCACCTCAAAGGGCATTATAAACCAGGACTGCATTTTACTTTGTGGTTAGAGGAAACATGAAGCTCTTGCTTTCAAAACCCCAGTCCAGCTTCTAGGAGATTTCTCCTTGAACCAAGGTCAGCCACTGCTTTTGCAATGTATCAGCTGATGTATCACATGTAGATCCAGTGTGGTTCTCTCCCATCCCCTGACCTGTTCTTCCCTACTGCATGTTGCTGTCTATACAGTTCCTCCTCAGTAAGTGGAAAAAAGGAAACCAGATCAAATTTCAAAGACTAAAATACTGCCTCTAAATAAAAAGAATAAAAAGAAAATTGATTGCGGTAGGCCCAGATTGTATCCAGAGATGTCAGCGGTATTAGTTTTAGAAAGTAGTGAAATAATAAAAAGCCTTGTCAAATAAAATCTTCAAATAAAATTTAAGATTTCCACTGAAAGTGGAAAATAGCACTTTATTGTGTACTATTATTATTGTGTACTAATACAGTTTTGAAAACAGTGTTATATAACCTTCAGTTGCTTCAGTTTAAACCTATTTATTTATGATACAACTGACCTATTCTTATCTTACAGTATTTTTATAGACAAACGTAGCTTGCATTCAACAACAGTCCTTCTTCTGTGGGTAGCAGAGAGATTTGTACTTTTATTACAACTAAAGTGCAGGTACAGCTTTGTCAAGACAAACTAATTGCATCAAACACAGACCTGATAGAGTCTTAATAACAACAGAGCTACACGGTTGAAATGTGTGCTCCTCTCCTCCTGGGAAATCTAAAATCCACAGAGGTACTTCTTCAGGTAAATGTGTCTTAGAGGCTTTTCAGTGTCACTGTTCACTGACGTATTTGCCATCAGCAGAAGAGAATGTCATGGGACAGAATATAAACTTTTTTTTGGAGAGCAGGCAGCACAAAGCTGGCCTTATTTTGTTTTTCTAAAGTTACTTGGCACTGTGGATCTCTAAATAAATATAAAGTCATTCACAATCAAACGGGCAAGCAAGAAATGACAAGTGTTTTGACAGTGTTCAAAATACTTTGAGGTATTTTTAGCATATTTCTGAGTCGTATTAGCTTAACCTGTAATAGAATATAAATGAGCCCATATGGCAGAGATGTAATTATGTTCCATGTGAGAAATCCCTGTGGTAGATTTGGGGAAAAAAAACTCACCACATGTGCCTTCTGGAGGGCACGATTTACACATGATTACCTACTCATTTGCATCGAGAAGAATATGAAGTAACACAATGCTAACAACACTGTAATGAAAAGGGCAAGCAAAGACTCCAGATCCCTGGGGGTGCTGATCCCTCTGACTGACATCCAGTTAGGAGCAGGGAATTCTTCCCTTTAGGGAGTACATTTTATGAAGCGATCTTTGATTATGTGGGCACAGTAATCACAAGTCTTAATTATTATTACTGTGAGAGAATGGGCTACAAATCTCCGGGGAACGTCTCTGTCACAGATACTTTGCCGGCGAACGCTCTAAATGAGTGTTTTCCCAAGGATCATTTTCATTCCAACCTGATATTTAGCTGAAGTTTCTTTGACTACTAGTCATGAAACATTAAATATAGATTAGAGGCAGAGAGATGTTGAAAGTTAAAATTCACCGGAGGTGCACACCCGTGCACTTGAGAGACAGCCCCAAATGTTGTCCAGATGTTGTAGCAACAAGGCTGAGGGTTCCCAAGCTGCAGCACAGCCACAACAGAAGAGAAAGTGGATGTTTAGCATTCCACCGGCCTTCTGTTTAGTTTGCTTGTAGTGTATTAATTTAGCAGAAAGTCCTAACAGCCTGTTAGCGGTAGATGTTACCAAGTATACACTGCCCTGAAAGAATGAAGAAATTCTTTTATAGCAATAAAGGGAGTAATTCAAAGCATGTAATTGATTTTCCACATTTTCAAACTGTGATAAGACTAAGCTTTAGCAACAGAAACATATGTTTGCAGTTTTGCCAATGTTCCTCAATGAATTAAAAAAAAGAGCCTATAACTTATTGGTTAGATTGTTAACATGCATTGGGCATTTCAGTGGCTATTAAAGCACTTGCCAAAACACTATCATCTTCTAAACAGAGGTGGTAGGTACGGCTTTTTTTCATGCCACGGGACACGTTTTCATGATTATCTAAAGTAACAGTTTTTGGAGGAGGAATGCGACAGAAGAACAACTAGGCTTTCTTAATGAGCTATTGTCAGGTTTCTGTGCTGTCCTCCCTTACCTCCTCCAGCCTTTTCACTCTGAAGAGGCAGACTGAGGCACAGCTTGTGCCTTAGTATACTCTCACAGCACTTCAGCCTGCTGCTGAGCAGTGTCTGACAGCCACGCTGCTGTCCCCAGGCTTCACACTGGTCCTCACAGCCCACTCTGGGTCTCTGATGAACCTCCCTGATAACATCCAACTCAGAGTAGAAGCATTTGAGTAATTTCCAAATGTCAAGCAATGCACTGCAGAACAGCAGCAGGAGGCTCAGGTGAACTCCTGCAGCTGTCATTTCAGATAGAGTTTAAGTCCAGAAGGAACATTTAGAATTATTATTGTGGCCTTTTGCCTCAAACAAGCCTCAAAATTGTAACAGGAATACCTGTATCAAATAAAATAATTTGATGGTGTGTAAGAGCTTATCTCTTGGAAAGACAGCCAATCTGAGTTTAAAGGCTCCAAGTAACAGAGCTTCCAGCAAAATCTTTTGATGTTTCTCTCATTCAGCAGTTTTACTGTTAAAAATATGTGCTTGTTTCCATATTAACAATGTCAGAATTCATCACTGCAGTTCAGAACAATATTTGCTTTCTCCTGACACCACAAACAGACAGTGCAGAGTGCTACGGCCAGACTACAGAACCCACCCTCAGGTTTGTCATGTTTCAGCAAGAGGTCACCTTCCTTTTTCGGACATATTGCAACTTCCGTTTTCTTTCTATCATCTTGCATTGTGAAAAATGTAGGATGCCTTATAATTCCTTTACAGGGAGAATAAAAGAAAAAAAAGCTAGGTGACGGCCTCAAAATAATCTTACCTGCCAAGATACACAAGGGAGATACAGAAAAATTGAGTCCTATTCCCACTTTCTTGGCCTTGGAGTTGACATTTCAAACTTAAAGTCCTGTTGGGCGTGCTAAGGCCTGAACTGCAAACTCAGATTCCCTTTGTGTTTCAGTAAATGCTCATGGAAAGCAACTTAGTCGGAGGTGGCAACATTCACTGGGACCCACCAGAGAGCTGAGATAGTTACAGTGGAGAAAGAAGCAGAGGTTCGTGTCATCACATGTCATTTGCTCCAACTCCCATGTCGGAAGACTTGCCAGAGAAGGAAACAGCTTGGAGGGTTGCCTGCTCCCAGTCAGGAGGGTGTTTGCAGTATAGGGGTAAGGAAACCATCTTTTGGCATAGCAAGAAGTTGGCAACACTGACTGAGAATCAAACAGGGCATGGGGGAAAAACCCTCAAAGACTGGAAGTGCAAGTTGGTTCATGTTCATTCCCTCAGGACAGCACAGAGCATCCCCCGCAATGGGTGAATTAGTAGGTTTTAAACCACGTAAGCAGGCTTCAGACAACAGGAAATGGGAATACAAGACCTTTTAAACAAGACTCTCTAGGTTTGAGTTGGCAGATGGTGGGAATAAGTACTGAAGTTTGTCACCATTTCACTGCCGTTTGGTGCCAGGAAGCAGCACCTTGTGTGACTTCCCCCTGGACAAACACAGCAAAGATCAGCATCTGAACGAAGGCAGGTTTCCTGGAGGTCAGAGAAAGGAGAATATAGAGGCCAGGAGTTTCTTCCACCTCTGCAAGTTCTTCTGCAAGCAGGGACAGACTTGTTGTTGCTTCTGACACAACGGTGGGTGATGCATTTCATGAGGCAGCCGCACTCTTCCAGCACAAAGTGGGGTTTTAAAATCTCTATACATGAAGTATAGAGATTGGCTGAGAGATGTGCTTGCTGCCCCCTTTCCCCACAGGAACTGGTATTTGTAGAGTCACAAGGCTTTTCTTCTACAAAACAATAAAAGTAGAAAGGCAAAATACTGCTGAATTCATTCTGTTGTTTAATCTGACAGCCTGGAAGAAACAGAAAAACAAACAAAATCCCCAACGGTTGCACTAACCTATCCTTCCTCCATACATGCCTCCTCCCTTTCAAAAGCTATGCACAGTGAAAACACAAAAGGAATGCTGCTAACTTCCCTGGGGTTTAGAGAGCTGTTTGCAGTGACCACTGCGGGCAGTGTTGTTTACATGGATATATTAACAGCAGCAAAACCTAACTGCTCAGCTCCAGGTTTTAGCAGCTTTTAAGACCTTAGTGAGTAGCTGTGCAGTGTCCAAAGAATACTATGGACTGTGCAAGGTACTGGCATGAGGGTAATGTGAATGGAGGGTGTTCCTCCACAGATATAGCCAAAACCTTGATGATCCCAGATATTCCTGCTTTCTACTCTCAATTTGCACTTAAGAACTCCAAATAAACAGAGCCTTCGTACAACAAATTTGTTTCTGCCGCTTTCCAGCCCTTCTTTTGTTTGTTTGTTTGTTTTTTTCCCAGTAGTTTGGAATATAGTAATAATAACAATTACAGTAATAAAGAAAAAAACAAAGAAAGAAGAAAGGGAAAAGCTACAGGAACTGCGTGTGCTTCACTGCAAATGCTGCTGATGTAATTCTCTTTGAAGTGAGCAGCAAACTCCTTTGGAGGTTAATGAGAAGAGGATCAGGCCCTCCACACTGAACTCGCATTGAGAGCAGATAAGATCTTGAATCACTCAGAGCCAAGCATGTTATTTGTGCAATATGGGCAGGCTGAGTCAATCTCTGAATATTTTTAATGGGTGTCAACGTGAAGTGTTAATTCCACAAGTTATGTTGTTTGCCAGTGCCTGCTCTCCAGGCTGCCTCCATAGATGGTATACATGCCTCCATCACCTATGAAGAATAGCTATTGCACAGAAATTTCCAGAGCCACTGCAAGAAAAAACAGCATTGAGAAAATAGAAAATGAAACTTTTACAAAGAACTGGAAAAATAAAATGATTGAAGAAATACCTGCTTTACCTTCACATTCTTGGCTTGCATAGAAGTAAAAGTAGCCCCATTTTAAAGAGGTACAACAACTTTTCTAAAAAGACTCCCAAGTCAAAACAAGTGTTTTGTAACTGGTCATTCTTGGGAAACTAATCTTAATCTCCTTTTTATGATAAAATAGAGGAAAAAGGTTCTGAAGAGTCAAACATTATTATCTGCCCCTGGAAAATGCCTTTATGTAGAGGATCAGAAAAAATGAAAGGAGCGAAGCATTATGAACATCTTTGGAATGAGAAATCTTTAATTTTTACATTACATTTTTTCTATCCTCGTGATCTCAAAGCACTTGTTAATGCATCTTGAACCCAAGAATAAATTACGACCCTACCAGGGGCAACAGGAAACTTGCTGTTGCCTTAGCAGGGTGAGGATTTTACCCTTACTGTAAAGATATCTTTAGAAGCACTGGGCCCACATGCCCACTTGTATGGAAAAAGTCAGCTGGAAACATAGCAAAGCCTACCACACAATTTCCTTTTCATTCTCCCCTGAGGGAAGATTTTTAATCTCGGAGTAGAAAACAGGATCCAAGGAAAGCTGAAGGAAAGCCTGTGGTTGCCATCTAGAAGGAACTCCCAACCCACCACCACCCGCAGCCACAGCTGGGCCCATGCCTGCCCTGGTGCAGTGCCTGCCTGCTGCCCTGGGCCATGCTGTCAGGCAGGCTGGGCACCCATAAGCAGCCAAGAGAGCAGCGGGGAGGGTGCAGGAGGCTGCTTTGTGTCAGAAGGATTTTGTCTAGTCTTCAGAAACACCCAAGCAGAAGTTGTGTCTCAGTTTCTACCTTCCCTGGCTCTGGAACACACTGATGGAGAATTCTCAGTGGTTTCTGCAAGCTCTGGTGAGCCATTTCCTTTCCACATCAGTTGTAGTGACCCTTCAGCTACCTTTGGCAGGGGCCGCAGTTTCCAATTCATCTCAAATCTTGCCAATGCAGAAGATATCTCCTGCTGCCCTTCTCTTCTGCCTCCTTGGCCTCTCCTTGCTCACACAACACAGCCTCCTGCCTTCCCAGCCCCCATTTCTATCTCTTTCTCCCCATATCCTCAGCAGTGGGGGACAGGAGCCCCAGCACGATGCCAAGAGTTACAGGACTAGAAGCACTCGTTACAGCATTCTTTACATGTTGGTGCTTCTGGGCTTAGGGCTCTTATGCGTTGCCACTCAGGAACTGCTAACCTTTGCCTTTGTGTCAGGAAGCAAAGATGGCACTCAGACATCATGTTACAGCAATGCCGGTTGCGGCTCTTCACTGGAATGGGAGAGATTCAATTTCTTCACCTTTACAGCTGGGCACAATTTGTTTCTAACAGTTTCACTAACATTAATGTACCCAGTCCTACAAAACACTAATCTCTTTAGCACATTGCAAAATTTAATTTCCCTCTGAACTTATTTTTTTTTTAAATTAAGAAGTAAATAATGTTTTAGCTTAGGGCTTCATGTTAAGAAGTGACTAATTCCTGTCTCTGCTCACAGAAGGCAGAAGGAAAGCCTGCAGTTGACATCTAGAAGGAGCTCCCAACCCACCACCACCTGCAGCCACATTGAAGTGAAGATTTTTTACTTTTACTGCCATCGACAAATAAGTACTGAAAAGTCAACAAGAATTACAGTAAACTTTTTTCCTTCCTTCCTTCCTTCCTTCCTTCCTTCCTTCCTTCCTTCCTTCCTTCCTTCCTTCCTTCCTTCCTTCCTTCCTTCCTTCCTTCCTTCCTTCCTTCCTTCCTTCCTTCCTTCCTTCCTTCCTTCCTTCCTTCCTTCCTTCCTTCCTTCCTTCCTTCCTTCCTTCCTTCCTTCCTTCCTTCCTTCCTTCCTTCCTTCCTTCCTTCCTTCCTTCCTTCCTTCCTTTTCTTCCCTTCCTTCCTTCCTTTCCTTCCTTCCTTCCTTCCTTCCTTCCTTCCTTCCTTCCTTCCTTCCTTCCTTCCTTCCTTCCTTCCTTCCTTCCTTCCTTCCTTCCTTCCTTCCTTCCTTCCTTCCTTCCTTCCTTCCTTCCTTCCTTCCTTCCTTCCTTCCTTCCTTCCTTCCTTCCTTCCTTCCTTCCTTCCTTCCTTCCTTCCTTCCTTCCTTCCTTCCTTTTCTTCCCTTCCTTCCTTCCTTTCCTTCCCTTCCTTTTTTCCTTCCTTCCTCCCTTCCTTTCCTCCCTTCCTTTCCTCCCTTCCTTATATATAAAAATATTTTTAGAAACCTGCCTGGATATTTTGAGGTTTTAATTTCCCTGAAGGTAATCATGAAGGTGTGATTGTACCCTTTTCTTCTCAATTTTATACAGAGCCAATTTATCATAATGCACAGTAACATCTGAACAAGTGGAAAATCCTTATTTGCTCATGCTATACTTTCAGTGCTAACTCAAGATCAGCTATGTTTGGATAACATCTGTTCTTGTATTTAAGAGTAAAAAGTCTCAAACAAAGAAGCTGTAGAATCGCTTCAGGGCCATTTGGTTCTTTGGCCAGCAAAGACTCTGTGATGAATGTTGCGTGGTCAGACCTCAAAAATAAACTGGTATCTGAATGACTTGTGTTCTGACAACTGCAAGAGCAATGTAGCTCCTACTAAAGTCACAGAGATGGCATAGGCGAGCAAGCAGCAGAATGGGATCCACACAAAACTGGCTAGGGATGCTTTAATGGCACATGCTGCCGGTAACTTCCTCTGTCAACTGCAGGGATTGAGGGCAGCCAGGATAGCCTCCGCCCTAGGTAGGTGGGGGAAAAACAAAACAAAATCCAACACATAACCTGGTAAGCCAGGAAAATGAGCCAATTCAGCACACCCCCTATAGTGCTTCTGCCAGTAGGACACCCATGGAGTTCACAGAAGAAGCAAATGTTACCTCTGAGGGAGGGTGGGAACCTGGGAGGGTGGGAACTCAAGTGTCCAGGATGAAGCTGCAGGCACTGAATCAGTGGTGGGGAAACTGCCAGGGAAGACTGACACGCTCTCGTCTTTCAGAAACAGACTGCAATCTCCTGTGGCTACCAGCTCCATCCTTCACTTCTGTAGTAATCTAGGCATGGTAGTGGAGGTCAAACTAGTCACCAGTGATAACACAATAGTAATTAATGTAAGGAAGACAACACAACAAGTCATACGGCATTGATGAGTCATACTGTTAGTCTCTTAACAGCAATGAGACCAACACTGAGTCATCACAGTAATGTAAAATCTGATACGGATCAAATATGAAACAAAACAACATAAACCCATCCCAGCTTGGGGATACAGAACAATTCTGTTTTTTTTCTTATAATCTTTATCACACGATAAACGACTTTTTAAATTGTGTTGCAGTAAGTAGTTAATATTTTTAAGGGTTGTACTAGAACTAGTCAAAAACACTCCTCCATTCAGAGGGATTCTGCTGATATGAACAAATGAACATGAGCAGACTTCATTTAATGTGATATACTACTGAACCTTATATGTTAGCCTTATATGTTAGCCTACAATTACACCTTCCTAGACATTGCAGACCATTAATAACGAAACAGTCTAAAAGACAGCTAATTGCAGATAAATGTCTATCTCTTCAGTTATAAATCTGGTGAAGTTATTTCTACGATAGCCCATCAGGAATATCTGTCACAGTGGCAGATACACCCTTCCCAATGCACCATGTTTACATTGTAGCTTTATGGTTAGTGTGAAGTTCCACCTAAATGCAGACACACCACAGCCAGCACTATGAACCTGGGGAGAGAGCCTTGGAATACTTGGAGAAGACAAGGTTTGCAGGGTCTCCTCTGTCTGCAACATTTCAAGTGACATCTGTGGCTAATTATGGGTCTTCACTGAGAGTCATCTGACTGGAAGGCTAGAGGCTATTTATTCAACCTCAAGATAAGCAACGTAATTTTGCTGATTTGAATGCAAACAAGGGCAAGACCTCATGCATGGAAGGCTCTCTGATGTGGTTACGCTGGAAGTTTAGACTAAACACAACTTGAGATCTGAAGCACAGTTGTCAAGGCCTACAAAATCAGGATGCTTCCTTAAAAATATATAAATTGTTTGAAGTGTTGACTACAACTAAACTGCCAAAGTGTCATTGCTTTTATCTGCAAACTGTAGCACTTGCACTTATATATTGCTTATTATGACCTATTCTGCTGATTCACAAATACTCTCCCAATATTTTCTACTTGATTCTGTGTTCATATAGGAGTTATTACTGACCTAAAATGATTAACAAAATGCCTTTCATGTTTCTTAAAGGGCCTAGTTAGTGTTATCTAATCTGTTTTAACACAGTTACTGAGCTACTCTCAAATCAGCATGGGGGCTCAAATGCTTGTGATATGTCCAGGACCCAAAACTGGGGCGCTTAGTTTGTTCTTACACAGCTATTTCAGGTTTAAAGTGTTTGGAGACTTATAAAAACTGAAAAGGGAAAGCAAAACCTCAGCCTCAAAGTCACCATGCCTTGTTTCCTAAGCTCAACTCCACCCCATTCTTAAAATTATGATACTGTTTCAAAAATGATCAGGAACTCAGAACAAAGCCCTTCTGTGGCAGCACTTCTGTACAAGGGGTTCAACCTAAAGCAAGAAAAACAAAGTTCCCTTTCTCTTCGTGAGTGTGAATCATTGCCAAAGCCTTCCAACACAACCTATGAGCTACAGATGCAAGTATGTGTGAGAGCTACAAGGGCAAGAGCATGAGAAACCCCCACAGCTGTGGAACGGAGAGTGACCCTCGCTTCTAATGGGAACACACAACAGAAGGACTCGCATTTTTAATCAGTCTTTACGTTCAGAATCCATATGATCTATTTGCTCTACATCTGCAAACCATGCAGAACAATGATGCTCCAGTTCAACAAGTGCAAACAGTGATTAATACAAATCTAATAATGAAAAAAGGGAGGGAATTATTTGATATTTAGGATGTTTAAAGCTGATTTTACACAGTATTGCTACAGAATCCTGAAGGACTATCAATGCAAACTTCTATAATGCAATTCCAGTGTTTGAGCACTATAGGGTCAATTAGTGATGAAAACAGAGCCTTACCTCAGTTTCCTTGCTTATAAAGGTAAGCAGTTTGACCTTTTCTCACCTCTTCAACTGTCAGAAGAAATTCTGCTAGCTGAAGCTTTTTGTGATGCCATGCAGTACTGGGATGGAGGAGTCGTCACACAAATGCAACCCTTTTGCAGACAGTACCACCAATAATTACATATGTCACACCAAGATCTTGACATATTTCCCTGCTCAGCTGTTGCGTGCACACCTTTCAAATGGATCATGGGGTTGTTCTACAAGTTGCCTCTTTTGACTAGGGGGACAAGAGACCGATGAGGTACTACTAGTCTGTGGCCCATTTTCAGAAGTACTCATCTTGTGCATTTATGGCAGCCTCATTTCATATCTAATGATCACCCTTTTGAATTATACCAAGTTTCCAACTACTGTCCACTTAAACAAATTACACCATCTGTAACACACTTGCACCCAACAGAAATCACTGAGATGGCAGTAGAAAGGTGGGCACCATCCACAGGGCAGAGTTCAGACCATGTAGACTTCAGCTTTTCCATTTGATCAGGGGAAGGGGGGAAAAACAAACAAACAAAAAAGCAAAAAAAACCCAAACAAGCAAACAAAAAAAAAAGCAACACTTTTTAAAGTATATGCATGGACTAGAAATTTGGGGCATTACGTTATGAACTAACCAGAAATCCTTCCCCTTACCAATAGGATTTGTTATGGAAACAGCATATAATTTCATTCCAATACCACAAATTTGCCACTACATTAAAGAGCATTACTGTTACTGAAGGATGAACAGTAAATCAGCATCCCCAGTTCTCCAGGCTACAGCCCTCTTCAGCGGAATGGTTTGAGTAACTTGGTAATTCCCAGTGCCCCTTCATTTCAGGCTATAAATACACCCTGTGAGAGACAGCAAAGTTGTCGACTAAGGAATGCCTTAACAAGTACTTCTAAACCTAGGATACTTTGCTATACCGCAGCTTTTGTTCTTACATTATTCATCTTGTCAGGGAGGAGAGGAACTGGGCAACACTGCTTCTTTTTAGACAGGGATGCTGTCTCTGGAAAACACAGTACATCAATTACACAGATGGTGCTGTAAAGAATCCTCTCTGAATTCCCCAGGGCAGCGGACAGATTTTGTTTAAGGAGCAAGGTAAAAGTATCAGTGATCACCACGCTATACCTGTGCAGAAGACACCTTTATATTATATGAGTAGAAAGTCTCCAATAGAACGATATTTGACACGTTGAGAAATAAAAGCGTAAGAAACGAGGGAAGTCACACAGATAGCACCAGAGTGTTCAGTAATGGCTGTGACCTTTCAAATTACTGCAATGTGAAAGTTCACAAAAATTAGCAAACAAAAAGGCAGAGGTTTGCTCTTCTAAACAAGGCGAGTCATTTCAATGACTGTACTGTGCTCCTGAGTGTGTTTATTGAAACAACCAAGACTGAACGTGGAAATCAGCTTGGCAATATATGGAAAAAAAAAAATCTAAGAACTGGAGAGATCCCATATTTGTTGCAAAGCACAAACTGCAAAGATTAATGTTTTACTTCATAAGGAAACAATTCTATTACTGAACTTTCCAAAGTATTTTGTTTTTAAATTGGTCCTCCATCCCTCCCTGCCATAAATACAAAGTTTCTATCACAATCAAACGCGTTCTCTCATGCATAAATAAATCACACGCATTCAGCTGCAAGAAGACAGATCAGTCAAAATGGCTCAAATGTAATTATACACTGCCCAAAAAGAATTCCATTGCAAATGAAACGGAATGGCTCGCAGCCCAGGTCATCAGCTGAATGCTGACCGGTACAACTTTTAATGCTAAAATTCTATAGAAGAAAAAAAGAAAATACTGGGGAAAAATGGGGAAAATATCTGAGGAAGCAAAAAAGTAAAGTTATTTGAAACAAATTACAAATGAGGGAACAAACCTCCATCCTCTCATCTCACGTCATTACAGGAGGTTTGAAGCTTCCCTTATTTCTCTATGGCTGTTTACGCACCACAAAAAAAAAAAAAAAACCAACAAAGTAAATGCGCCTCAAATTATTCCCACCTTTCTCTCACTCTGCAGAATGAGACGCTGTACAGGGTTACAGCAGCGGAAATCAGATCCCCATAATTAGGCACTCTTTCCTAAGAAAACCACGCACACAGAACGGCACTTGGAACGGTGAATACTGAGACACACACAAAAAAATGGTGTGTTTAAAGGTTTAAGAATGCGCGCAGTTTTTGTAAAGCTGGAATATTTCCACGAAGACACCCTTTAACTCTGGATTAACTGAATGCTTCGGGAAAACAAAACTATTTTACTCATTAAAATATTCTGACAATATTGCAACATAATCTGAGTTTCACTCGGAGCAGTGAGAAAATCTTTTTATTTTAATAGGAAAGAGAGAAGAAAGGCTAAGTTGAGAGAACCCTTTTCTTTAAGGGGAAAAAAAAATAAAAGAACTGGTGAGCTTCTTTCTTCTCCTGCCATATAGCAGATCTCTTCTTGGATTTCACACCACCAACCATACCCTGTCAGAGATCTTGAACAGTTTACATTACTTCTTTTGAAGGATTAATCTAGACCGGCCCAGAGATAAAAACCAAAACGCACAATGAATTCCTGCATTGAATTCCAGCTTGTTACTGTGAACTCAACACAAGAAAAGAAAAAAGTAATCCCACACATCTTGTAGCATACACACTGCTTTCACACAGCATCTGACTTACACAGAGGAATACGTGAAAGGACAAGATAGTTTTGTACAAAACCTCAATTTATTTCAGAGAAATTAAAAATATGGTATTTAATATATATAAATTTCTATTCCTCTATAAATATAGATGATCTCGTGATAATGAACAGAAATAAATGCATACCAAATTCAAATAATTTTGCATTTCAGGGTATGGTAGCCATAGATAATGCTTATGAACCTAAATACAGGCATTTGTAATATAAAAAGTTTAAAACAATACAATCAGGAGAGAAGCATTCTGCTGTTTCTCATACAGAGGACTAAATATTCAAACGCATCCGTTGAAAGTTACATTTCATTTTTAAACCTTTTTATTTTATTGTATTGTATTTTTGCAAGAAGCAGCACATTCCCAGGAGCATACAAGGGAGTAGATACACTGCACACATGGCATCAGATCTTCGTAGTGTGCCATGTTATTACCATAGTGGAGGAAAAAAAATAATAAAAGGAAAAAAGAAAAGCCAGCACAAGGTCTTTAAGGTCTAACACCCCACCAGAGCGCTCAGACGTTCTCATTTTCTGTTTTCCCTTTGTTTTTACTACCGGCAAAAATCATCACACCCTCAGAATGTGTAATGAATTAAATGTCAATGAATTAAAATTCAGGGGAACGGCAACGGCTCAAACGCTTCCAAACTGAGGAGCCAGCTTATGGATTTAATTAAAAGAAAAAAAAATCTGAACGCTGCATTTTATTCCGATGAAGCTCTTTTTACTGAGCTCATATTTCCTGATCCTGTTTGCGCAGAGCCCGCAGTTAACCCCAATGAGCACCAGCAGGCAGCAAGGCGTTCCAGGTAGTTCTCCCTCAATGTTTTCCTTATGGGGAGAACAACGCCAACGCACACGAGCTGCCCCATGAGGACAGAGGAAGCTGCAACTGACTCCTGGGTCTGGATTTGCAGGTGGCCTTTATCTTTTTCTCCAAAAACTCTGCACTTTGTCAATGACAAGAGCAACATTTCATTTCTGAGGGAGAACGCAGAGTGGGCACCTCCCGGCTTTACAGCTCAGAAGTTCACCAGGGTGGCTAAAATATATAGATATATAAAGGAAATTTGGTATACCTGTGTCCCCATTCACCTCCAAAGCCATCAGACATGCTACAAGTGCAGACAGTGATTGACCTCAACTCCTGGCCGAAGCGCAACAGAACAGCCAACTCCTTCTTCAACTATGTGGTGCATTTCAATCAATTTAACAAGGAGAAAGGACAGCCAGCAGCCAGTCCCTAATACAGGACACTGTGGTAATACTCTCCCTTTGCAAATAAAGGACGAATAGACCTTCGAGCAGGACAGGCTATTGTTTGTCACCTCCCAGAAAATTGGGCCCCATGGACAAAACTTGTCCTGGGAGGGTTGGGGCGTGCCAAAGCGTGGTCCAACAGCAGTGCCAGGCCACATAAATGGCTGGGTGGCCCTCCCGGACATGCTGTCCCCACATGGTATGGGGCAGGAGGCTGTGAGGCAGTGCACTCCTCCCCACCCTGCCACCCCCATAGTCCTCAGGCAGGCAGGGAGCGGTACCCAGGCCAAGGTTGGCTGGAGCTGCTCCACGCCGGCACTGGGCAACCGCCCCAGCCCAGGCTCTGCTGCTCCTGAAACTCTGAGCAAAGCCACTGCAAAACCTGCGTGAGGGAGAGGGAAGGGGGCTGGTTTGGTTTCTTTTGCCGGAAATTTTTCCCATCCTGCCTTACAAAATAAAATCCCAATGCCTTTTTTTAAAGTTAAAAAAAATAACAAAAAGTGGTGGCAAGGCAGTAAAATCTGCAAATGGGTTAAAAATGTCCTAAATAATTAAAAAAAAGTGAGTTGTTTTTTTGTTTTTGTAATTTAAATACAAATATACTTACAAAATCTTACAGAAGCTATTTACATCTCTCTCTTCCAGCCTCACAGTATGTTCAGTTCCTATGGGAAACTGCAAGAGAGAGGAGAGGGAGAACAAAAACCCCCAAGTCTGTCCCAAGCACAGAGTTCCCCACCTGACTTCCTCTGCAGGAACACCAGCAGTCCGCACTGTTTTCCAGCCCGGCCGTGGGCTCACACGGTGGTCTCGCCCTGTTTGCTGTTGGTGAGCCTGGTGTAGAACTTCCGCCAGGAGTTGAGTGTTTTCCCTGACCAGATCCAGAAGCCCGAGGTGATGCCCACAATTAAGGTCATGAGATACTTGATCATGAAGACAGTGAAGTCTGGGCTCATGGGTGGGTGATGGCTGCTGTGGTTATTGGGGCAGGGGATGGCATAGCTCTTACAGCTCTGCGTGACCCAGCTCCTTTCCCACTGTTCCCTAAAAGCTTGCTCGTAAAAATAGCAGGCAATGACGATGGTGGCCGGTACCGTGTAGAGGACGCTAAAGATCCCTATCCTCACCATCAGCTTCTCCAGCTTCTCTGTCTTGGTGCCATCGTGCTTCATGATGGTCCTGATCCTGAAGAGGGACACGAAGCCGGCCAGCAGGAAGGAGGTGCCGATGAACAGGTAGACGAACAGAGGGGCCAGCACAAAGCCCCGCAAAGCGTCCACGTTGTTGATGCCCACAAAGCAGACTCCGCTGAGCACATCTCCGTCCACCTGCCCCAAGGCCAGGATGGTGATGGTCTTGATGGCTGGCACAGCCCAGGCGGCCAGGTGGAAGTACTGGGAGTTGGCCTCAATGGCCTCGTGGCCCCACTTCATGCCGGCCGCCAGGAACCAGGTGAGGGAGAGGATGACCCACCAGATGGAGCTGGCCATGCCGAAGAAGTAGAGCATCATGAAGAGGATGGTGCAGCCCTCCCGCTTCGTGCCCTGTGCCACGGTCCGTGAGCCGTCCTCGGCAAAGCGCTCGTTGCAGACCACCCTCTCCTCCAGCAGGAAGCCGGCGATATAGGCCACGGCCACGGCAGTGTAGCAGCCCGAGAGGAAGATGATGGGCCGCTCGGGGTAGCTGAAGCGCTTCATGTCCACCAAGTAGGTGAGGACGGTGAAGAGCGTGGAGGCGCAGCAGAGCACCGACCAGATGCCGATCCAGGTGCGGGAGAAGCGCAGCTCCTCGGGCCCGAAGTACATGAGCCCGTAGAGGCGGCCGGGCTCGCAGGGCGCCCCGCAGTCCTTCTCGCCCAGGAAGCGGTAGTTCAGGTACGAGGGCACCTTCAGCGCCCGCGGGCAAGAGAAGCGCCCTCGGGCCTCGCCCGGCCCCGAGCCCCCCGCGCCGCCCCCGCGCTGGGGGTTGCTGGTCCAGCTCTCGGGGCGCAGCGCGGGCGTGGGGGTGCCGCGCTCGGAGGCGTTCTGCCCCACGCACAGCTCGCCGGCCCCGTGCACCGGGAACTTCTCGCAGCGCAGCGTGTCGGGCCACTGGAAGCCGAACTTGTTCATGAGGGCCTCGCAGCCCTGCCGGGCGCGCTCGCAAAGAGAGCGGCAGGGCGGCAGGGCCTGCTCCAGCACGGTGCACACCGGGGCGTACATGGAGCACAGGAAGAACTTGAGCTCGGCCGAGCACTGCACCTTCACCAGCGGGTAGAACTGGTGCACCTCCAGCCCCGCGTCCTCCTGGTTGGTGTGGCCCAGCAGGTTGGGCATGATGGTCTGGTTGTAGGCGATGTCTGTGCACAGCGGGATGGAGATGGGCTGGCAGTAGCCGTGGTCCGGGATGGAGATGCCCCGCTCGCTGAGCGCCGCGGGCTGCGCCGCGGGCTGCCCCCCGGCCGGCAGCGCCGCCGCCCACAGCAGCAGTAACAGCGGCAGCGCCGGCGGCCGCCGCGGGCCCCGCTCTCCGCCCGCCCGCCGCCCGCCGCCAACTTCCCCGGAGCCGCCGCCCGCCGTCCCGCGCCGCTCGGCCATGCTCAGTCGGTGCCGCCCGCCCGGCCGGGCTCCCGCCGCCGCGCCGCCGCCGCTGCTCCTCCCGGCCCGAAGTTGCGACTCATGAAGGGAGCGGGGCGCAGTGACGGGGCGGCCCCGGCCGCCGCTCCGGAGGCAGCTCCCTCCCGCCGCGCTCCGACTACCGCCGCCGCCTCCTCCGCCGCCGCCGCCGCCTGACCATTTGTGCCGGCCCCTCGAGCCCGCGCCCCTCGCCTCGCCGCGCCGCGCCGCGCTCCCTCCGACCGGTTTCCAGGCGCCCCGCAGTCTGCCTTTCACCGGGAGGGAGGAGCCTTGAAACCGACGCCGAACTTTCCTGCGTAAGGGACCGTCTCCCAACGCCTCAGCCGGGGGCGGGCGCAGGCGGGAGCGGGGCCGCACAAAGGCGGCGGGGGCGGCGCGGGGGCGGGACGGGACGCGATGGGACGGGGGGCGGGACGGAGGGGCCCGGGGGGGGGCGAGCGCCTCTTGTGCCGCCGGAGGAGGGGGGGGAGGCTGCCCCGGGGGACCCCCCGTCCCCCTCCTCCTCCTCCTCAGGCCGCCTCAGCAGGCAGCGCGGTCCCGCGGTCGCCGCTTCCATCGGGCGGGACAAAGGACGAAGCCTCACACAAAGCCCCGGCCCCGCGCACCACGCGCTGCCCTCAGCGGGCGGCCGCCCCCCTCCGGCGGCGCCGCGGCCCGGGTCCCCCCTGTGCTGTACGGAGATGGGGCACTGCCGGTTCCCCTCGGCGTCCCCCTCCCAGGACGGGCAGCTGCGCTAATTCCGGCTCCGTGAAAGCCCAGCGGGAGCTCGGGAGGGGAAATCGATATTTGCCAAATGGAGACGGGCGCGGTGCTGTGGGGAGGGGGACACGGGACCCGGGCCGTGCTGCTGTCGGGCTGCCAGGACTATGTTTGCAGGGGGTGAAGGAAAGTGGGGACGGGAAACAATAGCGGGGCATCTTTGCGGGAGTTGTGTCGGGACGGAACGATCGCTGGGACAACTTTGGAGGAGAGGCGGTAGTATGAAGGCTGAGATGGTGATAGCTGCTCTGAGCTGTGCAGGGAGGTGTGGGAGCAGCCAGAGGCATCGCAAGTGTCTCGCTATTCGATGTCGATGTACGTCCTCTGTCTAAAACCTGTACAGCAGTAGCCTGAAATACAAATCATGATAATATGGCTTTGCCATCACCCTTGCTCCACTTGCCCAATGGACAGCTATTCGAGTTTAATTTAAGGTGAATGCTGCCTTAAAGTACTTCAGGTCGGGCTTTTACCCTATTTGCTATATCCTGATTAGGAAGTGTTCTGCCATGGGCACACAGTAGTTGCCAGCAGTGGCCATTTCTTCCCGTGTGTCTGGAGTGCAGAGTGGCAGTTCTGTTTGTTCTTCCAAAATGTGTAACCAGAAAAATGGTGGTGGCTGGATGGGGGATTTACTGTACTCACTGACATTGGATATGAATAAGATACTGCTGCTGGAGGTGAGGAGGATGCTAGCACGTTTTCCAAGCAGTGAGTAACCAATCCTCTGTGCCGTGGACATGGAATCATTAAGGTTGTAAGAGACTCCTGAGATCACCTAGTCCAACCATCAGCCCATCCCCACCATGTCCACTGACCTTGTCCCTCAGTGCCATATCTACATGTTTCTTGGACACCTCCAGGGACAGTGAGCACTGATGGGTTGCAAAAACCCATTAGGAATGGGACAAGCCCAGCATTTATTCCAGGCTGCCACAAGTGGCAAGTGTTAATGAAAGACATTCGTATCTCTGGGAGAGCTGCAGATAAAACTTGGACGTGCTATTTAGGCCACTGTCTTTCTCCCAGCAGTGCTGTCCCACATTCAGACTAATTAATAGCGAGATCTATGCTGTGTAACGACTGTAGGAGTGGGATCATGTTTAGGAATTGCACAACCTTAAAGATGTCGATTGCTGATGTCCTCAATTACTGAGGTTCATCGGATTCTTTCAAGAGCTCTCTTCTTTGAGGACCGTAGTTCAAAAACAACGTGTGCAAATGTTGCTTTTTTCCATCGTTTACTGAAAAAAAAAGTTTGATTCATTGCAGAATGTATTTACAGGTTTAATCTGCAGATTCTCCTCTTCAGATCTGCCTCAGTAATTAAAATTACCCCTTCCTAGCTCAAGGCTTAATTTGCATTCAGCTAGAATTGTTTTCCTATTCACTCTGAAACAATTCAACACTGCATCTTTGGACAGGATCATGTTTCATGCTGACTCTTTCTCACTTAAAATGAATATGGACTTCAAGCCACTACCAGGAAGCTTCTGTGGCTTTCCACCTGTGGTTTCTAACCCTAGGAGTACATTTTGCAGTCCATGACAGGTGGTTAAGATACACAGGTCCATCTTCAGTTGTCTTAGATTTTCTCTACAGGGGTGATTGTTTTATTGTTTGTAATATTTAGAAAAGGTTTCTCAAACTTAAACGACAACAACAACAGAAAACCCACTGAAAAGTCACTAAGTTGCTGTGTGCAACAAGCCAGAAGTTTTCAAGGAGAAGGATTGGTGTATACCAGACAAGGTTGGCACACACTTGTAATACCTGTTATCAGACCAGCTGGTATGGAAGAAAAAACAGACATGTGTCTGGGTTAACACACCGTTTTTGTGGTTCTGAAGCAGTAGCTACTAAAGCTAAATGTGGCTTGGGAACAGTTACTTAGATTTCAGGTATGGGTGTACCAGTGAGACCAGCTTAGAAAGGAAGAAAGAAGCAACTGGGATGAATGGGGTGCTGCGGGGAAAAGAACCTGGCTGAGAGCTGTTAAGTTCACGCACATTCATTCCTAGGACTTGATGGTTTTAACTGTTTACTGAGTTTTCCTGTAACAAAAGAAAATTCTTTGTGGTAAAAAATCCTCCCAGTAGCACTTGTCCTAGATTTCAAGTACCCCAAACCACAAAACTCATCAGTAGAAGCATAATTCTCTGTGGCTCAAAACACCAGCTTCATTTAAACTGAGCCAGAACAAGAAAAAGACACAAGTTCAAGTCTGTCAGCTACTACTGCTACAAATGCCCCTGCCACCAAACCATCGGCATGCTCCAGTCTCACAGTTGCAGCTCCAGCAGTGGAATGTTCTGTGTCCTGCACATGGCAGTGCTATCAGTGGATGAAAGTTTCCCCCCAAACAAGACCTTCTTCCCCTGCTTCCATCACCCCACTTATCTCTCTCTGAAAAAGGCCTTGAAGTAATTGTTTCTCCTTATCGTAAAATCATAAATCATTTGAGTTGGAAGGAACCTCTAAAGGTCATCTAGTCCAACTCTCCTGCAGCAAACAGGGACACCTACAGCTGCATCAGGTGTCCAGATCCCTGTCCTCCCTGACCTTGGCTGTCTGCAGGGATGGGGAATCCACCACCTCTCTGGACAACCTATTCCAGTGCCTCACCTCCCTTACCGTAAACAACTTTTTCCTTACATCCAATCTAAATCTTCCCTTTTTGGTTCGAAACTATTTCTCCTTGTGTTGTCAACACAGACCCTGCTAAAGGGTCTAACCCTTTCCTTCTTATAGCCCCCCTTTAGATGCTGTTCTCCCCGGTGCATTCTCCAAGCTGAACAGCCCCATCTCTCTCTTCCTCATAGAAGACGTGTTCCATTTTTGTGGCCTTCCTCTGGACACACTCCAACAGGTCCACATCTCTCCTGTACTGAGGACTCCACATCTGGACGCAGTGCTCCAGGTGAGGTCTCACAGTGCAGAGTAGAGGGGCAGGATCAGGTGATGGCCCTGACTTGCTGGCCACGTTACTTTTGATGCAGCCCAGGATATGGTTGGCTTTCTGGGCTGTGAAGGTACACTGCTGGCTCATATCCAGCTGCCATCCACTGTTCATGTCACTGACGAGGAAAGAACACTGGTCCCAGTACTGACCCATGAGGAATACCACTTTTCACTGATCTCCATCTGGATATTGGCCACCACTCTGGGTACAATTTCCCAACCAGTTCCTCATCCATTGAAGAATGTTGTGGGGGACCATGTCCAAGACTTGCTGGAGTCTAAATAGGTGACATCAATGTGTCTTCTACTGTGTCTCCATTGACACAGTAATGCTATCACAGAAGGCCACTAGATAGATCACACAGGACCTGCCCTTGGTGAACCTGTGCTGGTTATCCCGTATCACCTCCCTTTCTTCCGTGTGCCCGGTGGAGGTGTTTAAGGTCTCAAACTTACATTATTTCTATCTCAGTAGCATCCTCACTATGCTGCTGTCATCAGGGTGCATATCTGAACTTTACTTGTTTTGATGAGAGGGATGAAAATTAAAAATATTTGAGGAAAAGCAAATGAATTTCTAATTTTGGAAAGAAAAAGTAGTTGCACTATTTTCTTGCTTTCCTGTAAGGGGTTGACAGAAATAAAGTGAATGTTTCATTCCCACAGCCTTTAAGGAAAGCTTTTTCCCTAGAGGAAATCAGTTTTATATCACAGACCTATGCTACAGACTGATAATGCAGTACAACCACAAATGATGTGTGTAGTAAGGTTAATGCCCCCACATATCAATGAGAACTAAAGACAAATGATGACATAAATGTATCTTTGTCCAGTAAATTAAAACAAAACCTAATGAACTTTTTTGCTCACAATTTTTTGGGGGTTTTTTGGGGGGGGGGGTAGGGGGCAGAGGGAGTGCAGCATTACTGCTAGATGGAAAGAAAGGCTTTTTATTAGCTCAGTAGAGATAAGTATTCAAGTACGTAACGTACAGAGATTAGTAATAAGTAGATGTAATATGTAGAATGTATACTACATTCATGAATCCGCTCAGCATGACCTAGAATCCCCTCTAGACAGGGGATGAAATAGAACAGATCTTCGGTTCAGATGGGCCTCATTTCAGCATCTCTCTTTCCAGTGCTGGCAGCACAGGTTATGTCAAATCCTCACCAAGCACAGAAGAAGATGGTGGCTGAAGAATCAGTATGGACTGCACAAGTGTGGTGAAATGAAGGTGGTCACAGTGTCATACATCTCAAACTGTACGATGAAACAGGGTACTTTCTTCCATTGCCATGTTAAAGCTACTGCATATTTCTGATGATAAAATCTTGAATCCACATAATACAGACTCCTTAAACTAAATTGTTTAATTCTCTAATTTGATACAGAAATATACAGACCAAACTTCCGGAGAAGAATTATCTCAGGCAGTGTTTATGGTTGTGTAGTAAGACAATTTCACTTTGCAGCATACCGATGACTTAGCCATCTTCCCAAAGGCCACGAGTGTCTCACAGATCTATTCCTGCCGGAAGAATAAAATCCTGACAATGTAAAAGCCTACCTTGGTTACTGACTATTTCTTGGAACATCTAGAAGACTTGGAAGTATGCCTGCATGGACAGAAATAGCAAACACATGCAGCAACTGGCAGAGCAGATTGGTAGGAGCTGACCACGAGCCCTATTTGATGGTGCAGCCAGCAGCCAGAGGACTGCAGCAAAGCATCTCACAGCTGTACAGCCAAGTGCTCAGAAGGCCATTTCAGCCATTTCAGCTCTGAGCCAGTTGTTATTCACAGGTGCTTGACAAGATACCAAGTAATTCCCTTACCATCAGGTCTCCTAGGTCGTCTCACTCTCAGATTTCTCCCAGATGCCTTTGTACTTGCCTTTTATTAATTGGCTGCATTCCTTTGTGGTTGTTGATTTCGGTAAAAAATTTACTTTGTATCTGGGGGTTGTGAGAATAGGAGAAATAGAATGGAAATGGAGCTCTAGCCACCGAAGTCAGTGGTAATTTACTCCTGCTGTGTGACACCTATTGTAACCCAAACTCCTATGGTGTAGCACTGGCTAGGAATAAAGAGCAATCTCTGACTGGCGCTCCTGTAAGTCAGACCCCCATTACAGTTAGTTTATACACTTTAAAGATGCACAAGGAGAAACGCTGTGCACAGTCAAAGCAGACTACAAAGAGCCTCTTCCTCCTGATACCAGCAGCATTTTTTTTTTTTTCCTTACTATCATTTATTCAAGATAGATTGAGTACGTGGAGATTTGATTTTGTTTTCTTTTCAGAAGAAATGCAGATGCTCCCTTGCAAATTGAAGCCGCATGTTGCCTGCCTTTCCTGACGCTGGCGGAGAGGCGTGGGGCTGCAGCCTCTATGCTGCTGCAAGAAGTTTTCTGGGGAATGAGACAAAGTCACAGCTCTTAAAAGGGCAATTGCGGATCACAGCTCATTTTGTTCAGAGGAAACGTGAACATTTTTACTATCTTTTTACTTCCCTTTATTGGGTGAGTTCTCCTGCAGTTACGTACTGTGCCTGAGAACAACACAGCCTCTCTCTTGTTCCTTAGACACAGATGATGATTTAAGGGCTGGAGCCTGCAGTCCTTACTCCCCAGAGCAGACCTGCTGCTTTTATTGATGCAAAGGAAGTGAGTAGAACTCGGTAAGGCTGGGATGTGAGGAGAAATTACAGGAGGAACTTTCACTGTTTCTGGCCTTGTGCTGCTTCTGCCGTGCTTTAAGCATGTTTCCATTAGTGAAATTACTCCCTATTTACACTGATGTAAATGAGATTAAGATCATATTTATTTGTCATATTTAGTATTTTAAAGCATCACATGTAAAGGCATATGTGACAGGATAGAGCGGAGGGAAGTTTGTCTTTGTCTTTTAGGCACACATGCATTTTCCATGAATGTTATTGAGAGAATGAGCAGGATGAGGTCAGAGCTGGGAGTAATTCAGAGCTTCGATTTGCCTTTATCTACAGAATGTGGCTTGGTGCAGATTAGAAGAGAATCTCAGCTTTCACTTTAAAAGAAATCTTTTGGGCTTTTGTTTTACTTTGGAAAGACAGTTTTAAATATTTAACCAGTGTAAACAGAGGCAAACTGCCCAGGAAGATTGAAAGGACTGAGCTGCTAGGATCTGCTTGTAAGCATTTCTTCTCCCCTGAATGCATTCTTTTTCATGTCAGAGGAGTCAGCTCTATTTTGAAGTAAATTCTTTTCAGAAACTTCGGGCTGGTTTTGTGAAAGGAATTGTCCTAGGGATGGGGAGCACTGGTTTTCTAGGCCTTCTCTGGTTCTGCAGCTGGTTTTTCCTGTTGGAATTTCCACTGCTCTGTGACCCTGGCCGCACACCCACTTTTTGACAAGGCAGCACCTCCAAGAGTATTCAAGATACTGCACGTGGATCCCATGTAAACCATTTCTTAGCCTCATCTTGGTGTCCTGAGTGATCTGTTCTCTTCAGCTGCCCGTGTGCTGAATGCAGCATCTGAATCAAGGTTTTCTTCCTTATACTGGAGTCTCATGCTCAAGTGTCCCATGTCATGTCTGAGATGGCCAGTATGCAAACAGCCACAGCCTTGGGGCTGCTGGGCGGGAGTCAGCCCATGTACAGGATTTATTCTGGCTAGACAGAAACACATAATATTTCTGCAAAGCCACTGAATTTTTGTATTTCTATTTATATACTTTTTTAGTATTATATAGCTTCCCCTTGGACATACCTTAGCTCTTAAAAAAATGCAGACTGATATAAATAGCTGCTGTTTGCAATAGGAGTGCACTGTGCCTACACGTACATCCTTCCAAGTACGTATCTGACTGCAGATAAGCTTTGGAGATTGAGGTCTTCTTTTTGGCACAGAAGGGCTAGCAGCATCCTTAACTTTATCTACACTAATACAGGCTGATACACTGATTCTGGTTTAGCTACAAGAATCATATGTATTTGACTGCTTGACTGATATATTAGTTGAGAAAAAGGAATCAGTGAGTGCTAGTTCTAAAACTTCTCATTTTAACTTTGCTTGGCATGAGAACAGCCTTGTTTTTCTCAACCATTCTGCTTCACAGGAGAACTGGAGTCACAATAACTACTTTTATCTTTGCATCCACCAGGTGCGGGGACTTTTTCCTCAGATTTCACATATATTGTGTTGGATTAGGATGTACTAAGGATAGAAAGTTGCTCATTATGGCCTAACGAGCAGTGGAAATTTGCCAAATTGGGGAAAAATAGCTAGAGGTCAGCCAAAAGTCACTGGGATGAGGCTGATGATGGAAGAATGAGGAGAAAGTACACGGTTGTACGACCACCTTGGATGCTATTACACATCCTCAGAGGGACATTAGCATATATTAATGAGTTCTTGGGAAAGAATGAATATGTATGCAAATATACTGCATATGTATGTATTAACTGTTTAAATGTAGAACCTGAACTCTGAGAGAGCGCACCTGATTTGTGAAGTTGCCTGGTACATATTATAAGGAATAAAGGAATGCCACTTGCTAACACCACACTGGCTTTATAGAGTTTTCTTCACAGATTTTGGATGACAACAGCACTGCCACAACTAGCAAAAGGGTTTAGTGAACTGCTTTGGGAGATACTTTTCCCTCCTTCTTGCGTTGGCTGCTTCCAGGTTACATGATGGAGACTTTTTACAGCTGTAGTTGATCTGCAGCAGCGGTTCCAGTGAAACTGCTGTGAAACCACATCCTTGAACCCACATCTCTGGGATAGGCCAGTCAGCATCATTTCAACCATTAGAAAGCCATGAAAAACTGTATTCTCAAATGAAGTGCTAGACAGGAGAAGATTTAGAGATGCTTCAAATGAAAGCAAGCCTGACTTTGAGACAATGCAACACTCAGAATGCCAAGGAAAAGCAAGGAATATCTTAAACCTAATTGTTTTGCCATCTCTACCACTTCTTTTCTTTTTCTTTTTTTTTTTTTTTTTAATTTTCTTTTGAAATGTTCCACACTGGGGATATGAGGCTTAAAGGCTTGTCTGTTTCGGAAGAAAGTGCCAATATTAAACGAACCCCCTGTGCAGACACTCTTATTTCAGTTTAAATGTATCTTTCAAGGAATTAGCAAGTTGATTCCTTGCTGACATAAGCTTAATCAATATGAAGCACTCAGGCTGATGTAAATTTGTCTCCTCGATGGGGTTGCTCCAGTTTCTCTAGATCTCTTTCAGAAAGCATTTAGTTAAATCAGTTTTTTCTTCAAATGGACAAGCCCGCATTCATTGAAGGTTTGCATGACAGCATTGTTGCCAGCTAAAAAAAAATGAATCACTTTAGCAGTACGTAAATAACTTTTCTTTTGTTGAGTACCACCCATTAGAGATCTTGGAGCTGAAAATATCAATAACTTTGAACAGCTTTGCATCAGTGTTCTTAATCCCCATTTTCCAAATGCAGGAGCAAACGCACAGAGAAACAATGTGTTTCCAAGGTCAGAGAAAATGTGTGTGGTAAAGCTGGAGAGGAAATATAGGCACGTGATTTTGGAAATAGCCCAATGGCTTTGAATATCTTTGGCCCCAGCATCTTTTGGGGACCTTATACTTAAAAACTGGTGATGCCCAAGCTGTCTGGTAATTGGCCCTTTAAAGTCAGATTGCCAGAGCTGGACTGATATATCCCAGAGTAACTAGTCTGTAACCTCTCATTTGAGATTTGTAAATACAAGGCCGACTTTTTCCTTTTGAATGATGATCTGTCCTTGTAATAAAATCACCAACTTGATAAATATTTATTTCTAATGGTATCCTCATCTAGTTATACATATAGACATTCTAATCTCAAATTCTGAGGCAAAAAGGGTATTCTACCACTTGTTATGGCTGTACCAAGTATATTTTCTCTAGAGATAAACATTTCAAATATTACTCTCAGAGTAGAGCTTTTTAGACTAAGAAGAGGAACACAATGACAGTATTTATATAGTACTATCATCCATTCTGGAAAAATGGTCAAGGTCCAAACAACCATTCCATCTGCTCTGTATTAAAGCAAGTTTTTTATTTTGAAGTCCTGTAAGTGTTGGTTCTGGTCTAGACTGTCCATTAGCTCTGCTGGAAAAAAAAGATAAAGGTCTGGTGAGCTTGAACTGAGCTTCCCAGATCAGGTGTGGGTTCAGAAGAAGAGCATAATGCTATGGCATGAATGATTGCAAGGTAACTGTGTGTAACATAGACCAGAGCTAATGTTGTTGTCACCACAAAGTGCTTGCTCATTCTTTTGTTGAGTGATGTTACTGGAAATTACTGTGTCTTGAAACACACTGAAAATGCTTCCAAAGCTTGAAAAAAAGCCTTCTGCCCTTTGCCATACATGTTGTTCTTACACCATGAAGTCTCTCTGGAGTTCAGTTGCACCAATAATTTGCCAAAAGAAGGGAGACAGCATTTTTAGCTACTAAGAACTTAGCTGTGCGGTACTGAAGCAGTACATGATTACTGCAATTAAAAGGGGAAGCTTGAGACAAAAGCTGTTTAAAAATATTTGCAGACCTCTCAGATCTGTCTGTTCCCCTGCTCCCTGGGTACTTGGACACCTTGGCACCTCAAAGTCTCTAACATATTTCTTCTGAGGGATAAAAGCACAGCTCTGTTATTTCAGAGAGGGAAATCTAAGGCAGAATGAGATGAAAATGGCCTGAATCAAATTCAGGTGAGAAGTCTCTGTTAGAAGAGGGAATTTAACCTGAAGCTTGCGATTGCATTTCTTTTTCGGGAGTCTATGTTCCCTCCATGGAAAACTTTGGAGGGTTGTGAATTGTGATTTTTTTAAGGTCCCTGATCCCTTCATCAAACTTCTGGCCATTTCTCCCAGCCCTCAGAAGAACAGGGCCGAGTCACCTTGAGCTAACTGCCCTGAGAATTGAGAACTGGATGGCAGGGCTCTTTAAAATGGATTTATTTAATCTCACAGTGTTGGTCTGTAGCCAGGATAGGACCTTAAACTGTAATCTCTCATAGTAGCATGTCAGTTTCTTAACGTATCTTCTCTTGTCTTAAAAGCAATCAGTGTGATAAGATGAACATCCTGACTAAGCATTTTTATAGTTATATATTTATTTCTTGCTTCAGCTCCAGTTTCCTCTCCCTACATCCCTCATGCGCTCTAAGTAACAAATGTCTCTCTCAGCATGCACTGTCAATAGCCACTGAAATACCTATCAAAGCAGCACTCATGTTGTCAGTTAGTAGGAAGGGAAGCCTCAAGGCCAAGACTATATAGCAGACTTTCCATCTCTACTAACCTGCCGGTTTTTACAGGGGCTCTGGTGCTGTGATGGGATAAATGCCTGGCACTGAGGTGCACTGCACACATGGTTTTAATTTACACACCAGACCAGCTGTGATACATCTCAAGTGACTTATCACTGGTCACTCTAGAGAGCAGATATCTTCCTTAAAAAAGGAGGAGGCCAAGATGAGACTGTCACTTTTTCATTGTGGATAGAAGAAAGGAATCCTAAATGCTTCTCAGCAAGCCTAACTAATGAGGTGGAGGGTGTGGAGCATGTCACTGGCAAACTGATATTTGTCATACTATTCAGCAAGTCCTCCAGCAGTAAATTGGAGCAAGAGGTTAAGATTGGAGGCAGCCTGGGCTGTATTGACCATGCCTTGGTGGAGTTTGTGATCTGGAGGAATGCAGGCCTGGCTAAAAGCAGAGCTAGGACCCTGTGCTTCAGGAGAGAAAACTTCAGCTACTCAAGGAACTACTGACTAGGATCCCCTGGGAAACTGTCCTTAAGGGCATGGGTGCAGAACAGTGCTGGCAGCTCTTAAAGGACACCATTTTGAGAGAGCAACGGCTGATCTGCTGGTTGCTGATCTGCTCTCCATCATATTTGAAAAATCCTGGCTGTCTTGTGAAGTCCCTGGAGACTGGAAAAAAGGAAACATTACTCCCATTTATAAGAAAGGGAGACCTGGGGAACTACAGGCTTTGGTCTTGGGACTGGTGCTCTTCAACATTTTCATCAATGACACAGATGATGGCATTGAGTACACCCTCAGCAAGTTTGTGGATGATACCAAGCAGAGTGGTGCCGTTGATACATTGGAAGGAAGGGAAGCCATCCAGAGGGACCTGAACAGGCTGGAGAAGTGGCTCGTGTACACATAATGGGGTTCAGCAAGGCCAACTGCAGGGCGCTGCACTTGGGTCAGGGCAACCCCAGGTATTTATACAAACTGGGGGAAGATCTCCTTGAGAGCAGCCCTTTGGAGAGGCACAAGGGGGTCCTGGTGGACGGGAAGCTGGAGATGAGCCAGTGTGCAGCCTGCAAGGCCAACTCTATTTTGGGCTGCATTAAAAAAGTGGTGGCCAGCAGGGAGAGGGAGGTGATTGTCCCCCTCTACTTGGCACTTGTGAGGCCACATCTGGAGTATTGCATCCATGCCTGGGGCCCCCAATATGGGAAGCTCTTGGAGTGGGACCAGAGGAGGGCCCCTATGATGATCAGAGGGCTGGAGCACCTCTCCTATGAGGAAAGGTTGAGGGAACTGGGCTTGTTTAGCTTAGAGAAGACTCCTGGGAGACCTCATTGCGATCTTCCAGTACTTGAAGGGAGTGTTTGAACAGGAGGGGGAATGGCTGTTTATGAGGGTGGATAGTGATAGGTCAAGGGGGAATGGTTTTAAATTAAGGGAGGTTTAGGTTAGAGATTTGGAGAAAGGTTTTCACTCAGAGGGTGGTGACGCACTGGAACAGGTTGCCATCCCTGGAGGCATTCAAGGCCAGGCTGGATGTGGCTATGGGCAGCCTGGTCTGGTGGTTGGCGGCCCTGAATATGGCGGGGGTGTTGAAACTGGATGATCATTGTGGTCCTTTTCAACCCAGGCCATTCTATGATTCTATGATTCTATGATTCTATGTTTCTATGTTTCTATGATTCTATGAATTGATTTAAGCCCCCCCCCCAAAAAAAAAATAAAAAAAATAAAAAAAATAAGGACCAGAGACATGGCATCCTGTAAACTGATGTCGTCATTGTCAGAATTCACATCTAAGTTAGACTTGAAAATATTCTTAGTAACTATGCAGCAGGAAATTTTTATGTGCAGAATTGCTGAATTAAAACAGAGGTCAAATAGAGGTTGATAAACATTTTGACATTGTCAATTTATGGCTTTGCTACACTAATTTGTCTGTTGGGTGACTACTTATCTGAAGCTACTCGGAGAAGACTCGACCAGGAATTAAGTGGAAGTTTCATGGTTACACGGCCCTTGGTATGCACCCAAATATTTCTCCTTCTCTTACTTTGACCTGTATATGGGAAGTGATACTTTGGTAAATGTTGACAGCACGTGGAAGCAAGTTTTCCTTCAGTATGTGTATATACATTGCCTTCAGAACTCTCCTACTCTTTGACATCTTCCTTCAGCTCAAGAATGCAACAGAACTGATTGATCTTTTAAAAACAAGAAGACAAATAATGATATTTGGCTGAGGTAATGGACCTAAAATCAGCAAAAAGCAATATTTTACAGAAGGAACTACCAACATAATACGCAAATTCTGCCTGCGTGCATGTCGTTTTCATGGTAATTAGTTCACTATTACTCAGGGGGATTTTATTTTTGTTTTGTTTTGTTGTTGTTGTTTTTTAATTCTCTCTCTCTTTTCTTGAAGCAGAAAGCAACCAATGAACTCAAAACCTCCTACTTACGCTAACAGCTTTTGACCCAAGAAACATAACATGCCTTTATGTTTTATCAAGATAAATTTCAGACATAATTAGTTTTTGTAGATCCAAGTCTTGGCCTGTTCATCTCACAAGAGGATAACCATGCAATAAAAATAAATAAAATTGTCACCCTTCTGAATTCAGAACTTCTGATACTATCTGACCCCATTCAGAGATTTCTTTCACATTTGCTGCTGACAGCTGCATCTTTCTCTGTTCTGCTCCCCCTACCAATTCCATTCAGCCTGTATAGCTTCTGCCTCTGACTTGGACATGTGTAGCCTTCTCATATTGCTGTACACTAATGACATAAAAAGAACTTTTAGGAGGTACTCATGCTGTAACCAGACATCTACCATATATAATACAGTGCTACTTACAGTTTGTTTCCATTCCATGCTGGGGGATTAGATCGAAGGTTGAAGGCCAGAGTATTTCAAATGAAGAAGCCTCTTCTGCAAGTCCTTTCTTTAGAACTGTCCAGGATGCAACCTCCTTATTGAGTTCTATTGGGAACTACAAAGTTCCCAAGTAAAGCATTTTTATCATTTATTTTTTTGTCCTGGCATCTGTATCTTCTATCACAGGCTGTCCACATCTATAGCCAGGAATATGCCTCTGATCTGAATTGCTTTTGCTCCTGCCCTGGAGAGCTGCTGGGCAGGCAGAACGGTAGGGAACAGGCAGCACCCCAGGTGATAAAATGTCCCATTTCCATTCTGCTGTATGGAAAAATTTAAAAGCTTTGATGTCTGAAGGCATATGCACTCCAGCAGAGAGAACTTCACATCTCATCCTCTCCCTAGTCTAGAGTATTCCATTATTTCACAAGCTGCCTGACAATGCAACACATACAAAAGTTGGATCACCATATCAGATCATGAACCAGCTTTCCTGAGTGTTGTACTTAAGACAATTCTTAACTGGGATGAAAAATGGTAGTTTAAAAACCCATCCAGAGAAGGATGTTTGGTGTACCTGAAATAAGGTTCAGTACAATTAATTTGACTAAACAATTCCAAGGAAATTATCATATCAATATGAAAAATGTAATGGAGGAGTTACTGCATGAATGCTCTGATTACCTACATTCTATAACACATAGGGATATCAAGAAGCTTGTGGGCACCAAAATCCATAATTTCCACCATCATGTGTTTTTGCAGTAGAAAGTAGAATTAAGCAAACACATTCTTTACTATTTAATAAAGCAACTCATAATGTTACAGATATTAGTCTTGATACTGACACAGAAAGCACGGCCCTGCTTCCATGCTCATAGCCAAGACATTATTGGCATTTCCTCCACAGAGTGTACTGTGGTAGTTTATCACCTTGATGCTGAACAGGTAAATATGCTCTCCGCAGGGCTACTCTTTAAATTCATCCAGAAAGGGAGTCAGAATTCATCCTCTCATTTATGCTTTGCCTCCAAGTCCTGCTGCATGCTCAGCTTAAGAAAGTGGGAGAGCTTAACACCCAGCAGTGCAATGGCTGAGCTGCTGAATGCTGTCAGAACAAGAGCCAACAAAGCAGTACAAACTGCCAAAGGATGCACAGGAACACAAGATGGTCAGGGAGCAGCTAGAAGCAATACCTGTACTGGTTTTAAAGAAAGGAAAATCCTGCCTATCCAGATAATTACATAAGTTTGGTCTTAGTCACTGGTAGGAAAAATAATCCTGAATGTAATTATGAACAGATTAAAGCCAGTTTCAGAGGAAGCAGTTGGCTTGAAACGGTGTGATTGCACAGCACCCGGTGGCGCAGTGGTTAAAGACGCCGCCTTGCAACACTGGGGCCCGGAGTTCGAATCCCCCCTGTGGCGCAAGTGGTAGAAGTGCCGCTCTGCTACACAGAGGCTCGAATTCCGGGGGCTGGACTCGATGATCTCTAAGGTCCCTTCCAACCCGCACGAAACTATGAAACTATGAAACTATGAAACAAGCTGTATTGATTAAATTATCACTCTTGACAACTGATGGGGGAAGCAATAAAGCTGTTTTAAGAAAGCAACCCACTTGGTTTGAGCAGATACAATATAGAGGGCAGGGTTATCATATGGAGTTTTAGATAACTGTAATTACAAAAGCTGTTCATTGTAGTGCTGTAAGAAATTGTAGGAAAATCAAGCAATTGAGTTAGTCAGAGTTTAATTTAGGAGTTGGAGACATGGAATCACACTCAGTTTTCATCAGGAAGCTGCATGTTGGTGCTAAATGGCTTGGAGGGCATAATTTTGGAAGATCTACAGCAAAACATTTTAGCACATGTAAGTGATAGGGCACCAGTAACAGATATGTCTGATCTGAAAATTAAAACAATGACCATCTGCTGCCTTGGAAAACTAGTTTTGTGGATCTGAACTACTAATTCCAAGAAGAGGCAACAGCTGCATCTTGGAGAAGGAAGACTACATCCCATGCTGATGTGCAGCACAAGGAAGTTTAGGACAAGTTAATATCCACATCAGTGTCAGGCAGCTTAGCACTGATAGTACAGTATAGACTAATTTAAAATGGGTGTGTACCTTAGTTACACTTGATGCACAATAGCTTGTTAAATTGTGGTTCAGTAAGGATAACATGTTTCACACACATACGTGGTTTTTTTCCCAAGCTTTTCTATCTTGGGTAAGAGCAGCTCAGTTGAATAAGATAAAATGGCAAAAGCTGGAGACAGGGGAAGTTCTTCAAAAGGTTGCAGGCAAAAATGGAAAACATTTGAAAAGATCACAGACTGAGACAGGAAATCAAGGCAAGGGATTGGCTTTAATTAAAAGGATTATAATGATGATGATGGTGCGTCAGACAACAGCAATACATGTTCAAACCAAAAACCAAAGAAATGCCGTCAAGGCCTAAAAGCTGATATAAAGTTCATGACTGAATATTACATTTCATTAGTCTATTTTTAATAGTGAAATAATTCCTGAATGTGAACGAACAACAATGTCATAGTGTTCCCCACATCTGGAAGGACATTCTAAAGCAGACAGAGAAGAAAAGGACCATTTAACTAATTTTGATAATTAAAATTCCTGAGTTTTCTACAGCTCCAAAATTTAGCTGTCTGTCTGTAGAAATCAGAAGTCAGAAACAACCATCACCACTTGCAATAAAACCACAAATTCAGAAGTTTTGCTAGACAAAGGAGGCAGTGTAGATTCATTAGTCATGTGTATTTAGCACACACACACACATGCAGGACACAGATTTGCACAGTAAGAAGAGACAACAGGCAAATCAAATGCACAGAAACTGCAGAAGTATGATGTGCTTGCCAAGACTCAGACACAAGTCTTCACAGGAGTCTGCTTGTGAGCCAATTTCATATTTGAATAATTGAAACAACATCTACTGGAAATTAAATATACACCATAAAATACATGTGTGTATTCACCTTTATGACAAAAGTATTAATACAAAGGTGTGATATTGAGATTGTCTAGGAAAACATCTTGTCCTAGAAAATATAAGAGCTTTGTGTTCAAAGGAATTAGAAAATAAACTCCCTTTCTATGAAGCCCCCTTCCCTTGGGATTTGGAGTAAGAAAGAACAGAGAATTTCTAAGAAATGCCAGGTTTTCTTTGCTGGCGTATTTCTCACTTTGTTCTGAATGGAAACAACTTGAGCTCAAAAGGTAAAATTCATTGACTGTAGATTTTACTAAGTGTAAGTTTAGCAGAGAAAGCAGAAGAAAGTGAAGGATGTGCTAAATATGACTGCATTTTACAACCCCTTTCTTCTTCTTTTGATAAGCACTTAACAGAAGTCTATTCAGCGAGAGCTGCCAATTCTTATTTTTACCATATGTACAGATCGAGAATGTCAGAGGAAATGTGTACTGCAAATTAGGGTGAACTCTGTGGCCTGAATGTTAAATAAGAGGGCAAATTATGCAGGATTTGTCTACTATTTTGCTGCTCTCATTTGTGATTTCTTTGGGCAGGGCACCTTTATAAGACTGTCCTAAAGATTTTATCATAATGGAATGTTTTGCATAATGGAAAACACAATCACCTCAGATCTTCTTTTGCATGACAAACCCTTGATTAGAAAAATAATAGGATGGAAATGGAATTTGTATTTATACAGGCAGGCATCGCAACCAAGGAGAATGGCAGCTGACCTCAATACACTAGAGAACTGACATAGGCAGATGCAAAACCTCTCTCTTTACAGTAAATTTAGCCTAGAAATAGATTGGGAAATGAGTGCGAGTCATATAAAAGCCTTCCTATGGTGAAAAGTTTCTTATTCATGAGGAAGGCATCTGAGATATACAAAGATAGCGCATATTTTCAAATGATTCATAGCTGTTTCTATACTGTAAAAATCACATTACACCACCGTGAAAACAAAACTGTTTTGATATGGAAGAAAACTTGAAATGCCTGAGATTTTGTAATATACATCTGATTCAGCTTTTGCAACTGAGAGTGTTTAACTTCCTCGATGCACTGTTACAAAACAAAGAATAAATATAATGGTCTAAATCAGCTTAACCAACCATCTATCTGCATGGTTAGGAATTGCTGGATTGTTATTTCAGAACTGAATGAAGCCGTGCTCCTATCTTGGTCCAGATTCACACTCACATCTGTATAAACATTTGCTGATACGCCTTTGTCGCAAGACACATAGACCCATTGGATTTATTTAATTATTCAGTTCTAAGAACAAGGTTTATTTAGCAAGCAGAAGCATGGAAATAAAATGCTGCACTGTCAGGGAAATTGTAAAATCAGAAGATGTATTTTGCACACTGCAGTTTTCTTATTAATCTAAGAATATAATGTGGCCCTGTGTGATAGGAAGTAATGAGTTCAGTTTAGAAGATAACAATGTAATTTCATTGCTGTCAATGATCTTGATGGCACAAAACAGTGTTGTTCTCTGCCAAGTTCATACTTTGCATAGGTCTGACATTGATTTTGGTTGATAAGGATTCCAACACAGCTGGTTTAAAGGAGAAGACTGTAATGCAACCGCTTAAAATGTGCCTTGCTAAAAAAATGCTACCATCTGCTATTACTGTTGTAATAGCAGGAGTTACATGTGCTGGCAAAGTGCTAATTACAGATGGGTTTGTGGTTAGTTCTGAAGTTGTCCTGAACTGAAGTGCATTGGCCAGTTTTGATACATCAGTTAGCCTGGGAAAGGATCAGTATATTTCTGTAAGCCACTTCACCTCAGCCAGATAAGGATAAAATCTTGGCCTACCTTTGGTTTTCTGATAGCCATTTCCTCTGTACCTTCCTCACTGTGATTTGATGGGATGCTCTTAGTCTAATCCAAATTCTCCAGAACTGCTATTGAAAGCTGCAAGGGTGGGTGTATCCAGCACTGCTCGGTATCAAGCTTGTCATTTTAGCTGTACGTATCTGTATGACTAGAGTTACATGTGTCAGCTTTGAGATAATCTCACAACTTCATTGTGGTCAAAGATCCTGAAAAAGCAAAGCATGGCTGATCTCTGTGCAGTACCTCTTCATGTTATTATCTTAACAGTAAACTCTCAGCTGATTGCAGTTTGGCCCTTATCAGTTTTACCTTCAAGCAACAGATAAAATCATTTCAGTTTGCTCAGGAGTAGACCCACCTTAAATAACGCACATCTTTACAGACAGCTGACAGGTAACAGCAACCTTTTCAGGAGAAGTATCCTTTCAGTATAAAAAATGTCACAAAATTGGCCACAACAATTAACACACACACACATGAACAATGGGTAAAGAAATCCAGGTCTGCAGCTTTTCAGTGCCTGAAGAAGAAGATTTAATTGGGGATTAGTACTGCAAATTGCTTCACCTGGCTTCAAGCAAGCTCTAAATGGACTGGTTGATGAGAAGACTAAAAAGATAAGCCATTTTAATGATCATACATAACATGCCTACAGGATCCTCTACCTGAACAGCAGTATAACAACTTTCTTTGAGGAATAGTTTGCAGTATATTACAGAGTGAATCTCTCACATCACCTAACCAACTCCTTCCAGTTGTCTGAACACAGAAACACATCCATGCATGTTTCCAAATGCTGTTTAATATCATGTATTAGCCTTCTCCAAATTACTGGGAACAAATCCTGTGCCAACATTGGATACTCAGCATGTGTATTTGTTCCCTCCCTCTGCTTTCCTGTAATTGATTACAAAGCTGCAAATAATCCATCATGACATTGGTTTCATTTGTGGGGGGAAAAAAGCGTTTATGAAGCATACTCTGAAATAGGAATCTTAGTTGTAGTAGTCTGCTCAGCCCAGCTCAGTGGCAGCTCTGAGCACACCCCCAGATTACAGCAATAAGCCAAACTCTGTAATGATAACCACTTTCAGCTGCAGCATTCCTTTCTTTTCCCCCCCTCCTCTGTACTACACTTCCAGTAAGCTGATCCTGGATGCTGTTTAGCCAGTTCCAGTTTTGGTGTCTCCTCTATCCAACCAGTGAAACACAAGCAAACAAACAAATCCCGTAAGGAAGGGAAGGAAGTTGTGAGAGCAGTGTCATGGTTATTGTTACTAGGGAAACCACTTCCTTAGTATTCATGTGTTCAGCAGAACTGTCTGCCTGTGTCTACAAGTCTCAGGCAATGTCATGAAATGAATGGCAACCAGGCAGATAAACTCAGACCAGCACAAAATGCACTACCAATGTCCATGATGTTTCAAATGAAAATCCAATTTCTGTAAATCAGCTCTAAGCTGAACTATCTCACCATAATGTGCTTTTATGACAAGTGTGTGTGTGTTTGGAAGAGGAGTCACTCTTTTCTCTGGCTATACTCTGCTCTTCTTTTGCTCAACATTAATACAATGTCTGTGAAGGCAATCCGTATTGAGAGGCTAGAATTAAAATCCTAAACTCAGACACTTTCATTTTTTTTTGTTCTGACCCTAATTCCAGTTTCACAGCCAAGCTAAGGAAGGGTAGAGCTAGGATGCTGCTGTTGAGGTGCTTGAAAACTGGATCTAGATGTTGGGAGTTAGCTCGAACAGGACACAGCATGCTCCCATTTGGTGTTGGATGGGGGTTTGTTGTGTGAGGCTTTTTAGTTCTCATGTCAAACACAACTTGTTTCTGAGCTGAGTCACAGATGAGTGTGTGTCGACTTTCAGAACAGTGGTAAGAAGCATCTCAAGGATGATGTCTGTTAACACCCCCCACCCTTATCCTTGCATTGTTTAAACAAGCAGCTGTTTTCACAGCTTCAATGACAGAAAGCAGGAAGGGCTCTCAAGAAATCAGCTACACTGAGTGGGCTGCAAAATATCTATCCTGCACACAGATGCTCAAGAGTTCCTTAATCTCCCCAGTGGTAGAAATATAATGTACCTTGTTTTCAATCAGAATTCCACAGCTGATAAATTGATTTTGCCTCTCCTCCATTTTGCTGAAAATCTCAAATGACTGATAAAGCCTGAAGATGGTTTCACACACCTTCCCTGAACGTTTTCAGTCCTGTGCTGTTAGTTTCAGTGCTGGCGTTATTGCAAAGCAGCTCTGTGGTACTGCTGTACCCGCTGGACTCCAGGCACAGTGTGGGTTTCCTCATTCAGCAGAGGTCCAGGCTGGCATTTGAGAAAGTTATCATTCTCGAGGACCTCAGTAACCCCAAGCTGAGCCAAAACCAGCCATCTCAGTAGGTTTGCTCTTGCTTTAGAGCAGAATGAATTGCAATCAGGGAGTAGTGTGCAGCATCACTGACTATTTGAAAGTTCACTTTGAAAGGAGGACTTTTCTAACCTGACCTTTTAGAACACAGCAAGGGTGAGGCAAAGTTACTGGCAATGCCGCAGGAAGAATTGCAGTGCGTGGCTTTCTAAAGAAAAATGGTGGGAAAATAGCAGAAAATGAAAATATCTTCTAGTGTAACCAGATGATCAACAGTTATTTGCGCCTTGCTGAAGCAGTAGGGTAACAAAGAGTAATGTAAAACTCAATCTATACATTGAGGTAAATCTTAACACAGAAAATAGATAAAGAGGAAGATGCTTTTGAAAGTCAATATTGTGACAGAGATGGATGTATTTAAAAACATACGACTTGCTTCCATTTCACAAGTTTTATCTTTAAAGCTTAGCGACTATAGTGAACATGTTTTGCTTTACACTGAAGAGAGTAAAACAGAGAACAAGGCCCATAGGATTTAGAAATATCCCTGCCATGAAGATCTGCAATACAGAACAGCAGATATATTGAGATGCAAAACCTGAGTTCAAGTACAGCTCATTTTTGTCTCTGTGCATTTGTGACTTTGCATGATCCTCAGCCTGATCCTCAGTCTACAGTGTGATATGGACTCACCTGACCATTGTCTCTCCTGGTCTACAGTCTGATTATATAAAACAGGCAATGAAAGATCACTGGGAAGAGACTTTGGCAACTAGAAATATCCAGCACAAACCAAAAGAGTCTAGTTGTTAAATCTCTGATGACACTAAATAGATAGAAATCTGTGCTACAGTGTATAAGAGCAGCGAAGGCCTTTATTTTGCCTAAGTTGTACCTAATGGCCTCCACCACAGGTTGTACTTGAGCTGGACACCATTGAGAGTGGAGAGATTACAAAGAGGCAGTGCTGACCTGAGCCTGCTGTATTCACATACCCTTCCTAAGGCACTGTCTGTGTGGGGATGGCTATAGGATATTGATCTTGAAGATTTTTGTGCTGAGAATTAAGGTCATTTTGATGAGGCAGGATACATATGGAACACACAGTAAGCCCTGCAAGTTGCCCGCTGCTCCTAGGGCTTGCATAACAGACCTGGGTTAAGTCTCCAGGAGCCTCATGCAGTGGCTGGTGAATTTCTGGGGACATTCATGGGAACAGAGTTGTGCCCACTGGGGATCTCCATGTGGTAAAAGTACCCCACAGAAGGAAGCTATCACTTCACTTTCACAGGAACCTACAGTCACAGAGGCACAGCTAACAAAAGATGGTGACAAAAGGAGGGCCCACATGTGGTGGTTTGGACAAAGAGGCAGCCTAGGGAGCCAAGAAAGAAAACCTGCTCATTTGTCAGACAAGGAGTGCAGGCAGCAGAGCTGGAAGCACCTCCTGTGGTTCCCGAAGCTGTAGCTGTTGGAGGAGGGCAGGGGCCAAATCACCTGCCTCTCTTGTGCTTTGAGATGTACAGTCTCTAGCAAGTTGGAAAAGGAAGCAAGCCCCACTCCAGCTGTGTTCACACTTGGCAGGAGCTTTAATAAGAAGCCTGGTTGGCAGGGGAGAAGAGGAAGGAGAAACATAGGGCAGCCCTGACATACCTGTAAAAATTCTCCAGAGAGACAGGGCATCTTGCTGTGGTGCAAATGAACAGCATGGTTTCATTGCTTCCTGCCTCAGAATGTGCCTGAAAGCCCTACATTTAAGATGACTACATCTGTGTCTGCTTTCCTACCTTCCCATCTCTACTTTCAATATCCTGAAGAGCAGCAGAAACCAGCTGAGAAGCCCATAATGGATATTGATGGTTGCAGGCTGCAGTTCGATCAGAGGACGGCGTGCCTGCAGTAGGCCATACTGACAGTCAGTGCAGACAGCGGGGCTTCCAGCCAGGAGCTGCATAGAAATCAAATCTTCCAAAAAGACACTTATACTCTCCCAAGTGAAAAAAATAAGATAAAAATGAAAATGAAAAAGCATTATGGCTGTGGATTTTTGCAGCGCTGCTGAGAGATCCATTCTTTATGTTCTCCATAGATTATCGATCAAATGAAATGTTCGCAAGAGTCAAATATATATAGGCAACAGTTGTTTGATGCAGATTTGGGAAGGGGAGGGTTGAAGTTGTAATTCTTTAGTTTATCACAGCAAACATTTTGCTGGAAATGTCAGTGCAACTGCAAAGTGAGCACATCCACTTGTCCATGCAGAGGCGGATGCTGCCCCGCAATGCAGCAGTGATTGTGGATGCTCCCAGAGAAGAACCCGGGGAGGGCAAAGAAATGGCAGAGCTTGAGCTAGGGCTGCGTGCAGGGTGTGTAAGGAATCACTTGATCACAGCAAAATGCACACACTTTGTAACCTCAAGACAAATGTAGTCAACAGTTTCACCTGAAATAAAATGTAGAAGGTGTTATGTCAGTGGGCAGAATCTTTATTTGAGCTGCCTTTGAGGCCCTTTGAGGTCAGCCAGCCCTATGACTTGGCATTTAGGATATTTTTGTGAGAAGAAAACCTGGAGATTGCAGAGCAGCTGGAGCCTCCCACATAAGGAGGGGAAGTTTTCACTGCTGCGTGCCAAGGGGAACGTCCTCTTCCTAGTTTTATGAACACTGCTCTATTTACCCTGCATGAGTTTATTTCCACATTGCTTTCATGTTCTTTAGAATTGCCTCAAATCAGTATGTAATGTTTTATTCAACCTGAAACAAAACCTTTCCCATTTGCCATGCAGCCTGAAAAATTCTTCTGGTTTCTTGTCAATACAAAAATGTTTGTATGTTTTAAATTATTATTATTTATTTTTTAAAATTGATTTATTGCTCTGGAGCACATGCACATACTCATGCTGCCTCGTGCTGTCATTTGACACCAAAAGTAAAGGCAGACAGATAGAAAAAGTAGGCCAGAGAGCAGGAAGCCTTCCTGAATGAACCAAGTTCTTTGAGCTCAGCAGCATCAATAAGTGTGTAATGATCAGCTTGTCCTGACTGCAAGCAGGGGAAGGAACATCCACGGGCAGTGCATTGGATGGGCTCTGAGCGCTTCCCATCTACAGGATCTACCTAAAATCCTTTTATGACAAATTCAGATGAACTGTGCATTTCTGCTGCGGCCCAAAGTAAATGTCTGTAATTGCTCTGCCCAGCAGTAGTTTGCTCTCTTTATGTTCTTCAGAAAGTTAACAAAAAGCCCTCTTCACAGGATAAACTGCCTATAGGGGCCAAATTCTGATCTCGTGAAATTAAGATCTTATTCCAGTAGGATCAGAATTAGCCAAAACCAGTGAATTTAATCTGTCTCAGATTCCCCTGGTCTTTAGAACAAAGACAGATGGAGACAGCTTATTTGGCCAGTCATCATCTTTACCCCCAGATGGTCAGTTCAACACAGTGAGCAGAGGTGTGACACTTGAGGCCACAGCAGACCTTTCTGGTTTCCTCCTTACACCAAGTAAAATCATTTTTTGTTTTCATTTATAACCAAGCTAAATAGCATTACCTTGGTGATAATTTTAAGGGTGATGGTTTAAACATTCCCTGAAACTTGGAACTGATGACACACAATGTTTTCAATATTCCATGCCACAAGCAGCCACAGCTGGGCTCAGACATGACTGTCCTCATAGCAGGATTCCCAAGGACAAGTTTCACACTAGGGCTCCTCTGCAGAGGTTCCTTGGTAGAAGCAGAAAGTAGCTCTGGAGCATCTGGGAAACCCCATCTTTTTATTTACATAATTTATGTTTAACTTGTTTAAAAGACAATATAGAGATATAGGAAAATCCGTGTGCATAATCATCTAATTCCCCAGACTGTTACCCACATAAACAATAAGAATCAGTATGGACTTTGAATACAGTCATGCAGGAATTCCTTTATGGTTATAGCATGTGTGATGGAGCAAGCACCTGTGTCCTGGGTTAAAGAAAGCAGACTGCTTTAAAGGAGAAAATAAATAGTTGGCATATTCTCCATAGCAAAATGAGAAGGTCCAGATCTTCCTATTTCCACTTGGCATTGTATTTAAGAGCAGTATTAGTCTAAAAACCAGCAAATTTCACTCAAGTTGATTTAAAATGCATCTCAGCGCATCTGAGCTACTGTCTAATCCTTTTGTTGGAGATGTTCTGCATTAGTGAGCCACTTTTGATTTATGTGCTAACAATCCCCCTGAAGGCAGGTAATTCACAGGCGATGTTCACCATGTGCAGAGTGGTGCTCTCGTTCCCACAGACAGAAGTCAGGAAACTTTAAATCCCAGAGAGCCTAAACTTGCTTTGCATAAATTGCCCTCATGGGAGCTGAGATCTGTTTATATTCATCTCCTCTATCACCTTAGAATTCAAATAATTTTCTTACAACAGTGGGAATGCAGATTAGAGACAATCATGGCAGAAAACAAAGGTTGCAACCAATTGTGAGTACAAACGAAATGTGAATTGCCTCGCTGTAACCTTTATTCAGTCAGATACATCCTACTGCAGTATGTTTGCAATAGAAGGTTTATTGGAGGAATGATTAACAGAAGGCAAGTGCATTTTTATTAAGTAACAGTTAAGAACTGCTGATTTCTCCAAGACTGCAAATGAGACCTTCACACTATGGGGAATTCAGATTTCAGTCTTTCCACTGTGAACATCTTGAGATAAATCCATTACAAACAACACAATATTGGCTGTAGTGGAGAGCTTGTCTTCATTTTTCCAAGTACTGACATTTCTTTTCCCTCGCTAACATCTATATTCATCTATATTCTATATTTGTTCTCTCATTCAGGTGAAAAAGAAGACTATGAGCCAATGCTACCGGAACATCTGCAGATGTGTTAGAACAGGACAAAACATAAATTCTATCATAAGTAAACCACAGACATTGCAATCTCTTCTATAATTAACAAATTAGAAAGCTATCAGCTGTGACTTCTCCCTTGTATGCACCACTGACATTCATAAAGTGGAATCTAGCCTCAAGTTCCAATTTGTTTTTAAGCTGAAGCATCTGTTTTAGCATAGAATATATTAGAAAGTTGTCAAACTACTGAAATCAATGCAAAAAAAGAAAGAAAAGAAAATAAAGAAAAGAAATAATCATTTACTACAAGACTGCTAGAATTCTAAATGATTTCAAACTTGATAATAACACGCCTTTCCTGCATCACTCGTGATGGTCTATTAAGTCATTATTTTTCTTTAAAGAAAATACATCCTATTTGTCTGAATTTAATTAGTGTCTCTGACAGCTGGTGAAGCTTGTGTCCCCTTTTGATAGGTTACATTGCTAATGCTGATCAGTAATTCATTCCTTTATGGAGCCAGTGTTTTTTTTAGAAATATTTCATTAGGAACTAGCAGCAAAACCATGAGTGTGTAGACTTGAACACTGTGTTCAAGCAGTGAAATATTGAAATATATGGGGACAGCTATTCACCCAGTTTCACATCCTAAAGTCTGTGGTGCCCAGAACCAAAATAAACCTATTGGTTTTCAGTAGCTGCACACACTGGTAGATCACATTGGCTCCCAGCTGTACAGTGAAGGGACAAGGATCCCTGAGGTCTGCAACCCCACAGTCTCTCAGCTGGAAACCTGTCACTGAGCTGGCAAATTTCAGCTTCTGACACTCACAGTTGAAGGGATTTAATTGGAAGATAACTGTTTATCTCCTGATGCATCATGGTTTTCCAAAGCTGTTAAACAACCTTGTTTTGTTGGGGACAATATCCAACCAACTCTAATTAGACAGACCAAATTAAATTAAGGAAAGTAATTTAACTGACAGAAGGTGCAGGGAGGTCTGGGAGATTTGTACAAGTGCTGAGGGACATCTCCAAAGAAAAAAGCATATGCACAGCTGCGATGCTGATTTTTCTGTTGGGACAGTGCAGTACTGTGGGGTATGTCAGAATAAAAACGCGTGGATTTCATTTTTACCTTCATCACAGCCCAGAGCTAGGAGCATTGCACGCTGATCCCCCCTCTGCTAATCACTTGTTTAGAAGACGGCTACCAGAGAACAAAGGAGACTGCATGGGGGAGAATAAACCAGGTAGAGACTGAGGATCACATGAGAAGAGAGATTAAACAGCACCTTTTCTGCCTATCTTTGTAGTAAATGTCCAAGTTAAAAAAGGAAAAAAAAGCCCACCTAAGGCCTTTTCTTTAACTCAGACTCCAGAGATATCTTTAAAAGAACTTGGTTGTAATTTGTTTTTCTTCTCTGTATGGAAGAAATTAATAAAAGATCAGGGTCTGGGGCAAGTGTGACTTTGATACTGTGCTTTATAGATGCCATGATGTCCAATTCAGGTTTCAAGTGTTCACACAGCAGATACAGTAAATACAATTTAAGGTGTTCAAATGTATGCTGGGATGCAGCAAAGTACCTTCAAGCACTTGCTGAGCTCGCGGAACCCTGCTCTCATTCAGTTTTTCAATGGAAAAGGGGAAATCTTATTGGGGGGTCTCCTGGAGCTTGATGTAGGCTCAAGTGACTTGATGCCAGCTTTCACCTGAAAAAGCTTCCTGATGTTCTGTACATGTTTTGAAGGTGCAAGGTGCACTTTGGGGACAAGGCAGGCGTGAGGAGCACAAGGAGCCTGAGCTGTCAGAGCAATCCAAACCCCAAGCCTGCTCTGCCCTGTAGGTCTGTGCAAGCCTGGTGCTGTGGCTGAGGTAAAGAGGGCCTGCATTCACAGAGAGATTTTCTACAACATTCCAAAAAATGTCAGTGAACATTTTTTGCAGGTGTGGTGGGGAGTGGGTGGGTGGGAGGGGCAGTTCTCCACCGGGGCCCCCTCTGAGCTGAGCAGGCTGCTCGCCAGGCTAAGGCTGTAGCAGGCAACCAAGCAGGAGCTCGATGCAGCCAATAATGAGCAGTTTCCAACCAGAGGTGCCATTTTCTGTGGGATAACCCTTGAACGTTGCTTCAGTGTAAGGGCCCGTCTTGCTGGTGGGCCTCCTTCATGCCTGGTGTACAGCGACATTTCTGTGGCCTTCCCACCATGACGCCAGGCCCGCGCTGCTGGGCCTGAGCCAGCAGGGCTTCTGAGAAGTGGGTGTTTGTTCAGAACAGGGCACCTGAAGTGATGTTCAGCGAGCCCAGCAAACGTAAATGTGCTCCTTGTTTGTTACTGGCACATTCTTGTACCAGACAGATTCCTGCAGTCAAAATATTTTGGTGAGAGGAGAGTGCAGGAGCCAGATTTACAGATGCAGGAATTCACCAAGCACAGTGTTCTGAAGGGCACTGCAGGTCTCTCTTCATAAAGTTACTTTATTCCTGATACAGTCATATCAGGCAGGTGGGATGAGAGAAAACAAGTGAACAAATGATGCGCTGTGTCTCAAAGGCTGGATTTTGATTTACGCACAGTAACAAATACCACACTAATAATTTGCAGCTGAGAGTCCTAGTGGCAGGAGGCAAAGCTGGCTTTAGCCCCTATTTGTCATCTGTCCTGTGGTAAGAGGCTCATGTCATTTCCAGGCTCTGTCTCCTTTCTTTCCCTTGTGAAGTCAGTGTGTGCTCCAGCCCATGTGGCACTGCCACTTCCCACAGAATGGGCGCTTGTCACAAGCCTCCCCTCCCCAAAACCAGGTATTTTCACACTTGTTTATTTCTGCAGTGTTGGCACAGGAAACCAAACTGAGTAATACTGCAGAAACACACTGAGGTGTTCAAAACCCCATGTTAGTACAAAAGGTGAATGTGTAGCACACTTCCTCATATTTAGGGACTTGTAAGGGCTCATCCAAAACCCTCCTCTTTCCTTTGATCAATTGGTTGTCTTAAATCTAAATTACAGTTGGTTGGGGAGAGGGCTTGGGAGGATGTTCAAATGTCCTCTTGTCTAGGGATCAGAAGAGAGAAACCCTGTTAGCAGGAGGGTGAGCATTCAGTTGATTTCTAAACCAAGGAAACTTGCCCCTTGACCACTTACTATGAACTACTGGGCTCTTGGCCTTGCCCTCAGACAGCACCGCACATCTCCATCTGGTGCCCTCTCTCCTGCTTCCTCCTCCTCCAGCCTTGCTGCACCCACACATGCTGTGTTTGAGTGGAAATCAAAAACAGCAGCTGGAGCAAAGGTGCAGTGAAGGGCCAGGCTGCTGCATGCTGCCAAGTAGAACTCGCTCCCTGCTGTCCTGGGCTATCAGAGGAGTGAGATACCTGTGACTTCTAATAGACTGGCTCCAAAATTATGGGTTATGCTTCTCTGGGTTAGTCACTAAATATGCACAAGCACAAACTAAAAAACAGCCTGCAGTAAAAACACTGCTGTCACCCAGATGCATACAGGTTTCTGGATAGGACATGGTGGATGTGGGAGTCCAGAAGAGCAGTACTGCTTTCTCCACCGAAGAAGCAGTTGTATTCCAAAATGGTTGTTCTCCGGGTGTTCAATAGATAGATGAGCGCTTTTAACAGTCAGCAATGTACATAAAAAGGGCAAGTTGTGGCTATAGTGGTTTGCAATTATCAGGTGCAATGGGCCAGAACAACGTGCTGGGAAAGAAGTACCTATAAAATATCATCTAGCTATATGAAAGGGGCTTCTTCCATAAAGACACAGAATCATAGAATCATTAAGGTTGGAAAAGACCTCCAAGATCATCTAGTCCAACTGTTCGCCTACCACTAATATTTCACCACCAAACCATGTCTATAAGTAGGAAGACACTTTTGCTTTGCTGTATGGATTCAGGAGGACAACTGGAACAGCCTCTGAGGAGTTTGATGTTTGTACCTATGTCTCCTGAAGTGTTCAAGGGGCAGTTCATGTTTACAGTGTTTCCCAGTGAAGCTGACACGATGGTTCATGCAGGTTCTCTTGCTCCACAGTGACATCACGTTCATCATCTGGTCAATAAACCACTCTGTGCAGTTGATAGCAACATTCCATCATTTAATGTGTCAGCATCTTTCCATCTGCCTGTACAGAGAAATATAACTTGTTTTGAACACAGGAGTTTTACATTTTTCTGTTGTGATAAACTATTTTAAAACATATTTTGAATGTTCAGTCTTCAGCAGACAAAGTACTCTTGGCTGCTTGTGCCCATGAAAAGCTTTGAAAACAGAGAGCTGAATCACTGCCTTGGTTTTTAGGGGCTGTTTATTTTTTCCTTCCACATAGTGTGGATCTTTATATATTCAGGGTATGTCCCAGGGCTGCGTGTACAGCTCATTTCATTAATGCATGAATATCTCTGAGCTCCTCGGGTGGAAGCCAGGGGCAAGCTATTGGTAATTAGCTGGATTATATGCTGCACACCTACACTGTAGTCCGAATTCTGGTTAAAAGGTGAGGCTGCCATAAACCTCTTTAAGCTTCAGGACTTTCCTGGAGTATAAATAGCACAGTGGCATTTTCTTGCACAACTCTTAAGGCTGTTATGTGCTTTATGTGAATCACCCATATCGATCCTTGGAACATTAATGTGAAAATATGTCTGATTTTAGTTTAGCGGTTCTTTCACAGCAGCGCATCCCCAGCAATCAGCACCAGGCCCTCTGGGAAACAGGAGAAAAGGAAGAAAAGGAACATTTTTTGGAATCCCTTTCTCTCTCCCAACTCAGTCTCAACCAGTGCAGGCAATAACGAAGGGGCTGCAGGACTGCTCTCCGCTATTATTGTGCCTGGCTCGCTCTCAGCATGACTCACTGCAGACAATATGTAACACCACTCACATGGGAATGAACAGTAAATACTTGGCCCTGGATTTTTTTTTTTTTTTTTAATCTCTTCAGGTTTTTCTCTCTGATTTGTATCCCTTTATCCTCGCCCATGTGCTATATAAGCTTCTCAAATCTAATGTCCATAACACCACCCCCCACTGGTAGCAGCAAGCCCTTCCGCTGCTGTAGGGTTTACTTTGCAAAGGTTTACAACGAAAGGCATTATTTAGAAACTGTGTGTGTTAACCTAGTGGCAGAAGGTTGCTCCAACACCTTCCCTCTGGTTTTTCTTCTGCCGGGGGAGGGGAGGCTGCTATTGTGTGGTAAGTGCATCTCTTGCTTCGCTGCAGCAGCCAGGCCAGCTTGCAAAGAAAGCCCTGGGGCTGAAGAGGCTCGGAGTGCAGCCAAGGGGGTCAGGAGACGGTTTTAAGGATTATACTACATAATTAAATGCTCACTCCGAATGTGCTTCCTGGTACTCGGTGCTCAAACATACAAAGCTTTTACAGTCATAATTCCTGGTCCTCATTTGTATCTGAGAGATTTGTAGGGTAAAGTTGTCACACAGGTAGTGAGTCAGGAGTGCCAAACAAATCAGCTACAGAACTGCAAGCACAAGTCATTCATCAAAGCTGTGGCAAGGAAACAACCCAAATGTGCCCTGGTTGGTGAAACTGAGAGCTAGAAATGGACAAACACACACATTTTTCCTTGGGTGGTTTTTTGTTTGTTTGTTTTTTGGTGCAGTTCCTTTGGGGTGTAGCTGATGTCATTTTGCGGCAACTAGATTTAAAACTGGGGATTAACTTCCTGAAGAGATTTGCTGTCGGAGCTGGGACAGAAATGGTGCTACCCAAGTAAAACCTGGAAGATGGCAGCCCCATGATTGAACCTACCTTGTCTTAACCCTAAAAACATGAACATTTTATCTTCAATTACTCCTAGTTGGCCAGAGCCAAGACCAGCACTTTAGCCTCCTCTATCCATTCTCTAGGCTGGTGGCTTCCAGCACAAGCATGCAGCCCTCCTCAGTGATGACCAAAGTGACATTAAAATCGATAGATTCCAATAGATTCCTGCACTTGCTAAAAGTGCATATTCTGACATTTCAGTCAAATCTTCCAATCAAGTCTGTGCAATCTGCATCAATTTAATGTGCATTGTCTAAAAATAGGTCTTAACAGGATGTTGATATCAAAAAGCTAGAAGTAATGGAAAGTACTGAAGGTGCATATTGATTATATACACTGTATGTAAGCACTTGCCTATTGAAAGCTGTAATGCACAAATAAATGACTGGCTTAAGAACCCAAGCAGCACTTTCTTACTGACTGAGACAAGTACAAGCAGGTGTAAATCCAGCTCCTGCATCAAAGTTGTGAAAAACTCTGCTTTATATAATTTTCCACCAGGATTCTCAGGTCTTTATTTCAAGAGCAGCTGCATTAAGCCAGAATTTATTCTCCGTATGAAGACAGATTCAAATTTGGCAGAAAACTCTCCCTTCTACCACTTTCAGTTAAATACTGGGGTACCATAACTATGTTGTCACCCAGGGATATAAGGCATGGAAAGAGACACCAGGCAGTGAACTCAGTAACCAGTGCAGACAGCAGTGCGCTGTGTGCAGAGCCTTGCCCCATGCAGCCTCCTAATTCTGATTAAGCTCACGTGTTTGGCTGAATTGGTGCCTGATCTTCTCAATTAATTGCTGTGTAAATGCCTGCCTGCTTCTGGGTGCTTTCCATTTCATAAAAATCTGTTGTTTACAACCATCTCTTATTCATTTGCCATAGAACAAAACAGAAAAGAAAGGCTTTATTCCATTATTTAGGTCTACACCACATATACAAAGGAGAAGAGAGATTCTGCTACACTTTATTCAATATGATGTTACAAGAAAACAACAGTTACAGCTGACAAACCATTACATCTTTCATAATACAGACAAATTACAAGGTGTAACAAATAATGCAACATTTATTTACTGTACTGCTTACTATGCTGTTCTTCTGAAGTATATATATATGTATATATATATATATATTTAATTACATTAACATTGTTTTCATGTACCAGCCCTCGCTTTTTATTTGTTATAAAAAGAACACCTCTCAGTGCACCATACGAAAACCCGCGTGGAAGCTGGCAAGCTGGGATTCTGTATGCAGCACCATTGAAATGCATTTTGGGGGATGGGAATTTGTAGTGCATCCTTTACTTTTAGATTTCTTTTTTGCTGACGTGAAAAACACAAGGCAGTAACATACGGTCACTCCACCTAACTGCTGGTAGGGGAGAGTTTTGTTATGCTCAGTAATACAATGTAATTCTACTTATATGGGGTGTCAGTGTTTTGCTCCCCAGTCTGTACAGCCTAAACGTTTTGTATAACAAAGATTACAAAACCCAGTTATATTCACAGCTGAGTATTTTGTATGTGAGTGTACCGGAGCACTGACTACACATTCAGTTGTGTGCACTGACACAGAGCACATAGGAGTGGATGTCACCCACCAGCCAAAGGCAATTTATTTCCCTACTCTCTTCCACAGGAGTCTGAAGTCCGTCATCACACAACAAAGACAAAATGGAAACCCCGGTGCCTCTGTCTACTGCAGATTGAATTCCCAGTGTTGCATTTACTGGCATTATCCTCAAACATGATCCTGTTTAAAAACAATAGTGAGAATTGGAAGGACTCAACGATCAGGGATGTCATACAACAGAGTAATGTTGAGTGTTGGAGTGACCTGCCTGGAGCTGTGCCTGCTGGAGTATGGATTGGAGCTGAGCTGACCCCAGCTGAAGTGGGACCAAACTATCTCCAGGTGTTTCACTTGTAATAAAGTTGGGTTCTGTGAACGTGAACTTGTAAGGAATCTCTGTATCACACAAGCCATCTCTATCATCACCTTCCCTTCCCTGTTCACCTGGTATTGTACAGAGTCAGAATATGCTCTCCTACTTTTATCTGCCTGCTTCTGCCCTGTGGCTGCTCATCCCTCTCGTAGCTGAGCCACATCCTTTCTCTCAGTATCATCTGGAAGGATCTGCTGGGGCTCAGGCAAGAAGACAAGAATTACACTGTTGATGGCTGTCAGCTCCAGGCAAGTCCCACAGTTTGTCAAGGACTGCACCCCACAGAATACCGTCCATTTAAACTAACTTTTGACTGCTGATGGCATGAAACACTGCACTCCCAAGACCTGCAGCATGTCTGGAAGACCGGGCTGATTGTTTTCTTGTCCCTTTGAATATTCTGCAGGGAACTGGTTTGGGAAGGATGAGAATGAAAGAGGATAGTGCTACTGATATTCCCTGACTCTGCCTTAAGGACATCGATGGGGTTTAAAAAGTCCATTCATCAGCCCTGAAAAGGGTTGTGGTGAAAACCTGCAAGATGCTGGAGAGGTGGGATAACTGCCAGGGGACCCTAACTGAGGGGGACTGTCAGGTTGCTGATGCAGGACAGGACAAGAAGGGAGAAAAAGGCTGTACAGTCCATTCTCTGCATAGAGGCATTCCCAGTTTCTCAAAATAAAGAAAAAATAAAGTAAAATAAAAATTTAGGTTTCCCAGAGGATTTCATGATCTGGGAGAATAATGTGCAGCAGATCTCCTTAGTGCAGGAAGAAAAACCTCTGCGGGTGACAGCAAACCAGTGTCAGCACGGGCAGTCAGAAGAACCAGAAAGGAGGTGCTCAAGAGATTCGTGCCATTCTTTAACTGATCAGTGGCCAAGACAGACCCACTACTGCTAAAAATCCAGTTACTGTTGAGGAACCCGGATGTTTGTGTGCTTTAGGCAACTGAGTCTGAAGATTTTTGGACCAACAACTCTAATTATTTCAGTGGTTGCTTAAAAGTGGGAATGGGGCAGAGAAGATAATCTCACATGCATGTGTGTACACACACACACACACACACACACACACCGTAAGTAAACATGACATGATTCACTACGGACAGCAATGATGTGCTGGGCTAGTGGGTACAGTTAGGGAATCAGTCTCTATATTAAACCTTCAGATGTTTAGTCAGGCAGTGTAACTGCGTGCCTCCCAATTGAAGCTGCCCAGTAGATGTGTCTATGCAACTACTATTATACTCCTAATTGAAATCTTACATTTTCAAAAATTCATCAGATTATTATTATTATCTTTTTTTTTTTTTGCAGCATGATTTTTTTCCCTAAAAATAGCTAATTTCAATCATCAAACTGCACAGCGTTTCAGTAGCAAAGATAACGTATAAAAGATTTTCTCTTACAAAAAAAAAAAAAAAAAAAGAAACATGAAATCCAAACAAACCACGTCTAAGGCAGTTTCAGTGTGTGATAAAGTCAAAAGTTCAGCGGTCACTTGTTTTCCCCTCCTAAATACAGGAGGAAAACTGTAGTAACTTCTAAATAGGATTGTGACTGAAAGTGGCTTTCAGATGGCTTTTACCAGATCCTGAAAGAGAGATGTCATTGGGGGAAACTGTTTTAATGGCTGTGCAAATATTGAGAATATTTCCTCGGTTCAACTCTTTGAAAGTGTAGACTCATACGCCAGTTCATTAAGAGGCCTTCCGTAGCTACTTGAGCATTCAAGGATTTGCCTTATTGGGTGTTCTTTTCTTATTAAACACTGCTGGAGTTTAATAAGATGGCAGTAGCACAAATCCTTCTCCCCTCCTTTTAAACAGTGAAAGCTAACCCAAGTGTTACCGCACTTCTTAAAAATGTAATTCAATGCATCCAGCAAGCAAGGGATGTCAAATTTATGTGCAGAATAATATTGCCGAGCAAGCGGTACAGTCTGAGCAGGAGCATAACTCAACAGCAGTTTTCGCACTGTGCCTTGCTCTTTCTGAATGCAAAGCATTGTATATGATCAGGGCAGTTTTATCCACCCCCCAACACAATGTTCTCCCCAGCCACAATGTGGCAGGGGCTTCCTCGCCTAAAGTCACACAGCTTTGTTTCTTGCAAAGTTTGCATTTGAATGATTCATTCAGAAAAGCGATTTAAAGACACATCGTCTGGTAGTGCCTTCCAATCAGATCGGGATACCTATAGAAAATGATTTGAAAAGTGCTTTGGTGTGGAACAGCAAACCGTCTGGGATAAGGAGAACTCTCGCTCTGTAAGCAGCAAAATAACACAGTTAGACTTAATGGCTCATTCAACAAAAATTTCTCTGTACCTTTGTATCTGCCTTGAATTAAATGGAACAGTTTCAGAATCTCTGTTTTCTTTTGAGGAAAACATTCCAAAAGGTAAACAGCATGAGGAAAAACATGGAGATGTGAGCCAAGGCCCACAAAAGAAAGAAATACTCACAAAGGGAATAAAACCATAAAGAATTTGTCGTGTATCTGTCAGCTGAGCGCATCTCATTTTTGCGTCATCTTTCTCACAGGCCTATTTCCAAAACTGGCATGCTACATAGCCTAAGCAGAGTAACCAAATTCAGAGTGCTGGAGTAAACATGCGGTTATTGCCATGTTTTTAAAATGGATATAAATGATCTGAGGATACAATGAGAAAAGAAAGTACCCAACACCACTTCAGGAACAGTGGCAAGGTGCTGTAACTGTCAGCCCAAATCGGGCTTGCTCTGGCAGAAATTGTCTTCCCATTGGTTGCAATATGTGCACGACTCTCAAAGAAAGCATGGTCCTTTATGCCACCGCTGGCTTTTTTTGTACAGTCATTACTGAAGAAGTGTGAACACCGAATGTGTTGTCTTAATGTATTTAAGACATTGCTGGTGAAAGCATAAAAATCCTTACAAAGATGCAGCGCTGCAGTGGAAAATCAAACAAAATCAAACACAAAAGACTGAAAGAGTACATGCCATGTATCAGTAAGCAAAAGCTTAATCTTCACATAGTTCTCTGAAATCACAAGGTATCCAAAATGCGTGCAAGGTTTTAAATAAATTGCAGGGAAAAACAGGGTCTTGCCAGCTTCAGTTTTCTTTTGAATGAAATCCACCATAGAGAAAGAAAGGAAACAGGCCATGGCTCCTTCCTGGTGTCGGACTCCTCGTTAGGTTTTTGTTTCCCTCCTCCAAACTGGTAAATTTAATCCTGTAAGGAAACAATATAAATTATAATAAGCTTCATGACTTGCATTTTTAAATGACTTTTTTACTTGGTATATAACAGATTAGTCCAAAGCCAGTTCTGAAGACACCAGCTCAGAGCGAAGGACAAACACCCAAAACACTTTTAGAGGTGGAACCTCAAGAAAACAAGCTTAGAACACTGATGTTTTCATGGTGCCAGTTGCCTAAGAGAGATATGTTTATCCGTCTTCATGCCTATCTGTCCCAAATGCTAATCTTCAGAGATGCCATCAGCTCTCACGTTCACCATGGAAATTACAGGCAGCTATATATAGACTGCCAGCTCTTCTAAAGGTGGTCACACCCCAGGAATGCAAAGGAAGGTTACTAAACGCTGGCACAGCTTCAGGAGTTTACGAGCTTTTTGCCCCTTTTCTTATGGAGTTCCGAGTGATCAGCTTTGCAGGAACACTTGTGACCAGGGTGTGGAAAAGTTTCCTCAGCTTTGCTTCCCAAAAGTTACTGGAGGTACCTCACAGTAACATCACTTCACTTGTAAACACTGCTGGGTTACGGAGCAACATGGCGCGCTGCAATCAAACACATTCACCCTTAGTTGGGTGTTTTTCTATTTGTAAAAAGATAACAAAAACATCTCCTTTCATATACAGAAAGTAAACACTGTACCAAGAGCTTTGCTTACATTGTCTTTCCCTCTACTAATGGTTCCTGGCTATAGGGGCTCAATGCAGTGACAGGACCTATAAAGATGTACTGCATTGTCTCTGAGATTTACACCAAGCAGGAGGCAGGCCAACAATGTGGGAAGCATTACTTTAAAACAAAACTAACAACTGCAGGACCAGCTTGGTGAGGGCTTGGTGAGGGCTAAATGAAGGCTAGATAGACTGGAGCCATTGGAAGGATTTTATAATTAACATACTTAATAAATGTTCAGGTAGAATTCTATGCTGAGTAATAAAGTGGGACTGCATCTTCTGATAATGTTCTGCAGTTTTATGAAGTTCAAAATGTGTTTGTTTCACAGAGATTTTCAAAACCAAAGATTCTAACTAAAAACCTGCTACCCCTCAGAAATGTAGTTTCAGGAAGACAGGCAGATATGGAGAAATTTTAGCACTTAATTAAAAGAAAACTTAAAATTAAATATTCATTGAGCTTAGAACTGGTTTGTATTAGCATGTCCTAGAACTATTTAAATCAACTCAATGCAGGTGCCAGTGAATCTAGTCTAGCCCTCATTTCAAAAGCAGGAGAAAAACAAGGCATCAGTTTCAAGCATAAAATTTTAATTGTGGCTTTCATCATACCAGCCTAATCTCTACACTACATCTGACTTTCATAGTATGCAGCGTTTCTGTCGTGGCTCTCGAGAGCACTTCTTCTGCCCTTCAATTGCCAGAACTCCTGAACTGGATTAACCAAAGCCTGTTCTTAATGATGCACGGCAGCATCTCCTGGAGCTTGGTCTGCCACCTCCTGAGTCCTGCTTGGGTTGTTTCCCAAATGCCTCTGGAATGTCTGTTCCACATGAAAGTCCCCAGGGTCGAGGAGTCTGGCTGAAGCCCCAATAAATCTTGTTTCGAGGAATAAATTAGAGTTTAGTTTACTCTTCATAAACTCAGGAAGAAAAGCAATATTTGGAACATGCTGAGATTCACCGCTGCTGACTGGTGAAACATGATTGACACTGTTGCCAAATTCTACATCTGCCTTCCTTAAAAAAATCCCTCAAAAACAGACCAAATCAAACCAAATCAAACCAAACCACAATACTTTTGGGGGATGACCACTTCAGAACCCCCCTTACAAAGGATGAAGCTTGCAGTTTGGAAACCTGGGTCTGCACAGGCACAAGACAAGTTCTTGGTTTTATAAGCCCAAACTGCTGGAGTTCCAGAGCCTGCCATAATGCTGTCTTAACATTAAGGACAAGTGACTAAAGAAGCTTCTCTAAGAGTTACCAATCTCCTCATGTTTGATGAAAATTGCATATTAATTAGATAATTACATTAATTACAGAGAGCTTTTCCTTTCTATCAGTTGACCTCAAGGCACTATCCAAAGGAGGCCAGTATCACACTTCCTCCCAGGGATATGCTAAAATTCACCAGTGACAATACTACATTTTCTGAATTCAAGTATCACTCTGCAGGCAAAGCTGGTCACACATTCCCAAGCCAAAGTCAGGCCTTGAGCTTCAGAGATGGGGAATTCCTTCATCGGAAGCTTGAACTTTCAGAATCAATCCCCGTAATGCTAAAAGCTTTCCTAGAAATAAACAAAGCTGCCAGCATTTAATATCTTAGCATAGTGCAACTGCTGCCAGCATCACTGCAGAACAAGGCTGTGATCTAACAGGAAAATCAGTGGAAAAAAGGAAGGTGATTTCAATTCAAAATTCCCAAAAGGATCTGGCTGGGTAAGGCTGGAAGACAGAGTGCAAGCAGAACCAGAGCGTGGCCAGTGATCCCCATCTCTCTGAAGATGTATTCGCCTGCCCCATTTAGGGCACTCACACAGCCCTCCCACTGCTCCTACCCGCACACCGATGGTCAGGTGGTTCTGATGTTGAACCCTGAGTTTTGGCCACTGAGGCAGTTCTGCTTTGCATAAAATCCTTACAGGAACAGGCCCGGTGGTTAGGAATACATTTGCTGGGGAATACATAATGCTTTCATTGGAGTCCCTAATTCACTGAATGCTTATTGATGATTCCAAGTAGAGTCAACAGGTGAAATCCCTTCCCTCTGCCTTGTGGTTAACGCCTTCTCCTGGGAAATGGGGAACAGAGGTTCACCTGTCCTGAGGCAGAGGAAGGAGCTGACACAGGGAGGCCCTCTCAGGGACGTGCTGTAACCGCTGTGCCATGGGGCAGAAGGCCTTCTTCCCTTTTTGTTTGCCTTACAACAAGACTTGCTGTGTTACATCTCTAGACACCGCCCTACACTGGAGGAAGAAGAGGGTCTCTATTTGTCCACAGCAGAAAATTCACAGTAAAACAAACATGAAATTGTAGATTGGTGGGAACCAGGCTTTTTATTAAAAAAAGCATTGTTTCTCCAGTGAGGCTGTTGAACTGAAGCATGGGTTGTTCACACAAGCAGGACCCGAGGCAGTTCCTGAAGCAAGGCTCACCACACAGTGCTGCTGTTCAGTCCCCAGATGGCCTAGTGTTCCATGTTTGCATTTTTTAAAGATGTATTTTAGAAATACCCTTGCTTAGAATTTAATACACTTTCCTGATCATACAAATCAAAGTTTTGCTTTGTGACTTGGCAGATTGTGTTTATGGCCTCTGGTCACAGCTTTGCTTATAAAAGCATAAATTGTTAAATGGAATATTTACAACTTGTGATTTCCCAAGAGCAGAATAGGGTTCTTTCAGATCTCCTTTCAGAAAAAAAAAAAAAGAAAAAAAAAAAAAGAAAGGGCCCTGAAACAGACCACCTTAAAAACAAACCTATACTCTTTTTCACCACAGATCCAGGCAGTTTTGATTTTCATGATGTCTTATTGAACCCAGTGGCAGATTGCAACCAAGGTAATGATGTGCTTGAAAGCAAAAATTAAAAAAAAATAAAAATCAAGCGACCTAAATCAAGGAACTCAATTGTGTATTTGTTATCTAGAGAAATCATCTGCTGCATGCATCCTGCTTGGCACAGATCCTAAGTAGGATAAAATAAGGTGTTCACCCACCTTAAAATGGTAGTGGCCAGTGTCAGAGTATAGGAGCTCTTGATGTAACAAAGGATACCAAAGCTTATAATTTAAACATTAATCATGCACTCAGCACATGAGGCAGACGAGGATGACTCAATGTCCCTCAGATCCCAAATATTTTCCATTATTTTAATTAATAAAAGAATGCCATTTCCTTTAAAAATGCAAATCACCAATTCAATACATGCCCTTTTTGGCAGCATCAGCATCCTTCTCTAGGTGCTTTTAATTTCTGTATAAATTATAAAGTTGGGTGGAGCTGTGCTCCCGCAGTGTCCTTAGCATGCAAAACACACCCAGAGTGTAGGTCTATTTACGTTGCAGCTGATTTAGCATCATTATAAGAGTATTCATTTTACAACACCCGATTTAAAATCAGAATGTGAGCTGACAACTAGAGATGCTGCATTCCTGTGAGCTGATACGTGGGGTATTGAAGATGATCAACAATACATTCATTCTCTCCCTCCACCAGACATACACACGCCACAGATACCATTCATCCCCTCTAAAAGAAGTACACTATTAACAGGTGATTTTTTTCCCCTACAGCTTTTATTCCTCTCCTCATTACAGAAGTCATTTTAAAAAGCCAACCAAACATTATCAATATTATTTGCACTCGGGTAATATCTGCATGCAGTTCGATGCTATAAATATTAATTAATTGGATCACCAATACCCATAATGCAATTTTATTGTGACCTACATGCCCTATGAACCAGATATTTTTTGGATTCCGTTTTCTTAAAACCAACTGTCAGCATCATGTGATGGAGGAGATGAAAAATGAAAATGAGCGTTCCCGCTGTGCAGGTGAGTGACCTGTGGGAGACAGCTCTGCCTGCCAGGATTTTTACACGTACCATCAGACACAGACCAATTGATTAGATCATTTTATACCCGCCACCAACTAGGCTCAAGAGACTAATTAGAGAGAGTACTGCCTGCGCAGGCACCCCATTGACACCTAATTTGCTCAGCCAAAGCCTTTGGGGAGAATGTATTATCTCTGCAGCTGCACTTCATGCATTTCTGATTTGAGGCATAAGCAAGGAGTACTTCTTCACTCTTTTGAGCAAACTGAGTATATAAGCCCTTAAGTGCTAAATACAAGCCGACAAATTAAATCCAGCCAGCCTCCTGTAAATTCTTTTTCCCTTCAGATCTATATATACATATGTACATACATACACAATTTATATCTGTCTGCAGTATATGTACACAAGCGTACAAATAACATGTATGTATGTGTGCATGTGGAAAGTGTAGGTGCACAAAAAATATTTCGATGAGTATATGCTTTAGAATATGGAATCGCTCTCTTTCTCTGGAAACTTTTATTTCTGTGAGATATAACAGCCAAGCAATTGTTGTAATATATGAAAAATAAATGATCCACAGTACTGTTAGCTCAGGCTCTGAATTACCCCATGGACAAAGCTCAGCAGACTGCTGCCTGTAAAGTTTCTCTGCATATCTTCAGAGGTCTTCAGTGCGCTGCCTAGCTTTGTTGAAAGCTTTTCTTCCATGGACTGCACCTCGTTTGTGGTTCCTGAGGAACACCGCTCACTAAGGCTAAATATAAGATTGCTACAATTGCTTTCTGCTGGGCTTTGGTTTTGTCTAGTTACTCAAGCCCCAGAATACACTGGAGAGGTAAGACTTAAGGCTGTCATTAAAAATTTATTTAAAAGAAAAAAAAAAAAAAGACACTAGAAAAACTATGGTTGGTGTGTTTTTTTTTAACAGACTGAGAAGTGTTGGAAGAAAATATTCTTTGTTGCAGGTTGGTTTGTGGTTCCTGAACTCAAACATATTGTAACACACAGAGAAAATGGTGGATTTATATCACTTCAAAAATAGCACTGAAATGAACTCTGAAATGAACATGTCTTCTCTGAGATGTGGTTATAAAGGAATATTCAGGAGTTTAATGAAGGAGAATTAATAACTCAATTTAATTTCAGCTCATGAGGAAGCTTGTGTTGATTTGGTCAGTTAACTCAAGATTTTGCAGTAAGAAAAGTATTAAAGAAGCCTTAGCTTAACATGGGTGAGATACCAGTGTGACAGAGACATCAGTTATAACCTTCTTTGCTAAATGCAACATGAATGTGACTTCCTATCTTTTTCTTAAGTTGGCACATTATAAAGAGAGGACATTCTCACCTTTCTCTACTTATACGCACCTTTTAAAATTTGCTTTAAATTTATTCAATAACATTAAATCTCACTGAACTTTCAGCCAACACCCCTGAGTTATCGCGGTAAATGCTGGCTGTTCAAAGAACACGGTACTGCATGGGACTTACACATCATAAAAATAACTACTAATAGTCAACACAAATAAATCATATTTGACAAATAACTAACAAGGCATTTACTGATGCTTTTGTCTTTTCCCAGCTCTTTCCCCTTTCCTAGCTCTTTTCTACCATTTCTGTGTTTTTATTATATTTGCTGGATCTACCAGACTGTATCTTCTGCCTTGGATACTGCTGTATAACAGATTCTATATAAACACATCACTGTCTTCAGAATTTATCTTCCTGCATTTTATTTTTTTGTTCCCAGATGGGCTTTGTGCAGATCCCTGAAACTACAGACAAAGTAATTTGCGTGACAGGGTGACCACGGGATCACTGCCTGCTGCCAGGGTGAGTGAGGGGATGACCCTGAAAGAGCTGAGCACTGGGCGAGGACTGTGCACCAGTCAGAAAATAAAACTTTGGAATAGAAACACAAGTTCATAAACAAACCAATTTTATGAGTATACATACATTGAAGTAAACAACGTGGCATAACCTTCATAAAGGTGAACAGCCAGTGCCTCAGTGGATATGGAGCTGAGAAGCAGGAAACCAAGATCTGCCTTCACTACTGAATGTTCCCATAAGCAATTCACTTTATCCCGCTGCAACTTCTGTTTCATAACAGAGGTTCTGTTTTACGTTCTAGCCTTTGGGTTTAGAATGTCTCCCCAAATGAGTGCCCAATTTTAGTCAGAGCCACCAACAGTTCAAATTACATAAATACAGTTAAACTTAACAGAAAAAAATATATAATATTAAAACAGCTGTAAATTTTGGTGCTTGTTGAAATCCTTGCTTAGACTGTCAGTTTTCCAATTTGTGCCTCTGTGTATAATAGCAGTCCAAAATGGGAATCCTGCATCACCTAGAACTTTGTGAATGTCTCTCCAATGAACAAATGTGGGAGGCTGATTCTGCATAACCCTTAAACTTAAGTTGCTAAGTAGCATTTATGCATATCAATAATTGCAAACCAACCAAGCATAATGTTTTGCACAGAGCCCTCTTCAAAATATTATAATTAATTCCCTCGTAGCATGTCTTGCTAGGAAAAAAGGAATACAAGTCCTGACCATTACTGTAATATTTTATCAACAGTATTCACTTCCAATGACATTTAATAACATGTTTGGTTTCACAGTTGATTTGCAGGTATACCTTAAACTTTTCAGTGGTTGTGGTAACTTCCAAATTAGTTTTCTCCAAGTCTTTCAGCAAAAATTCTTTACTGCCCTGGCTGTCCACAGCTGAAGTTTTTTTCTTTGAGTGGAGAACAAAGTCCACAAAGCCTTTTACAATTACCATTTGAATAAGGCTTCACATGAAAAATGGCCAGGACTGAATCTACTACATGTCTTCTAGTTTTTGAGAATAAAGCACAGCCCTCTGTGAGTGAGCTTTGGGAAAAGTAATACTTCAGACAAAGTTACAAAAATAGCAGCGTTATTCAGCTCGATGTAGTTTGCAAGCACAGCCACAGAAACTTTATTAAAAACAAAATAAGAAATCAAAAAAGCAAACAAACAAAAAAGGCACACATCATGACCAGAAAAATATTAGTGTTGTTTGTTTGCAAGAATATACTTTACACTTGGGATTATATGAGTAGAAAAACTCCAAGATGTAATATAAAATCCTTCAGATTCCAATATACAGGAAACCCAAACAAGTCCCAACCCATCTCCTCCTCTCCCTCTATTTTTTTGATTGATGTGGGGTATCTAAAACATTATGTTTCTAACCCTGATACTTGCAAAAAAGTCTGCCAAAGTGAATGAATGTGAACTGGAGCTGCAATGAAAGAACCAAAACCTATTTTTTTTTGCCAGTGTTTGACACAGTGCGATCCTTATGCCAGCTGCAGCATCAGATCTTTACTCTGAAACAGATCAATAAATGCTATGCCTGAATCAAATTCATATACAGTTTAATTAAAATATCTAAAGGAAAGAAAAAATGGTCTATCAGTTATCGTGATAGATTTCTTCTTGCTGAAGAAGAAAGAGGCTGGACATTCAAGCACAAATAATAAGGTGCAAGACAGATGAGCTGTGGTCCCCTTCCACAATGTCTCATCTTTGTAGCAAAGTTAAGAAATCCCCACTGCCCACAAAGCTCACTCACTACTAATTCCTGCCCTGCAATTTGTATTCCTGTTACTTCTAATAAAACTGCCTATGTCTCCCCCTATACACTGGATAACTAAAAGTATCAGAAGTGACATTATGATAAACCCAGGTCATCTCAGTGATTCAGTCTGATGTAAACAGTTGCACCAGCACAACTAGAGGGACTGAAACTGGTAGGGGAGCTTGAAGTTTGGAGCCTGAATAGAGCTGGGTAGAATTTTTTTCATGCTGTTCTTGCCTGTAAAGATAAAATCTTGGAATTACATCCTTATTTTTCATTAGCAGCACTTCCCTAGTGCATTGCTCATAGCAAAGCTTCACTTTCTGAAGGCTGAAGCCACCTCCAAAACCACAAATGGCTAATTATTTTCAGGTATCCAGAAACACAGAAAAATCTGCCTTAGCTGGCTACTTAGGGAAGCAGACAGAAATCGCATAATGACCTACTAATTAAAAAGAAAGCAAACTATATTCAGAAGATCTGGGAATACCCCTAAGATTGCCTAATAAGGATAATCTCCTGTGCATGTTTCAAGGGAGCAGCAAATAAGAGATGGCTGAGATCCCAAGCATCTAACTAAAAGTTTGGGTTTTTTTTTTTTCATTTTTGGGGTTAGTTTCCATTTCTTTGCAGTGCAAATATATTGGCCCACTAACACATCAAGGAGATGTTAAACAGATAGTTTAGCTTATATTCAATCAGAGCTCAGAAACCTGAGAAGAGATAGAAAAACTTCAGATTCTTTATATGAAGGTATTTAGCTTTGGATGAAGAAACCCAGTGTTTGGGGAGAGCAGATCAACTAGACCCCAGCTCAAATACCATACCATGCCCAAAGCTTCCTGACTGCTAATCTCAGGTCTGACAGTCACTGCTATTTATCAACTTGAACTTAAGCACATTTCTAGTATCTGCTGACCAGCTCACAAGTCAGATGTGATAACATGCCTGACTGTCTTCCCCATCCAAATAATACATTCAGAGAAGTTATTCAGAAATTTATTCGTGGTTCTCCCTGTCATGTTTTTTATCCCCATGGTTGCCATAGAGCTGCTAGGTTGTACCCTGCTGGAGCAGTCTGCTGGAGAAAATGACGTACAATAGACTAAATGCCTGCCAGATGACTCATTAGCATTCACCTCCTCCTGAAAATCAGGCACTACCTCATGCAAAGATTGATTTATCCATATGTTCTTTAAAATAGGGCGTTTTGTATGCATATAATTGCTAATATTACACACGTTACTTTTTGAAAGATAAGTGCTCTTGGAACAAATGCAGTACTTCTAATGCAAACCAGTGCAAAGCAGCAGTGGCATAGTCTTGAAATTGGTGTGGATCATTTTTCTAATCAACTTCAGAGAACCAAAGACAGCTTGAATCTTATCTCTGCAATGGATCCACAACACTATAAATTACTTTAGTTCCCAAACAGTAAACATTAAGAAAACAAAGAGAATGATTATCATTACCAAAATCATTGTAGTAGCTTGAAAGTATCTACAGACAGTTTGGGATTAAGTTAAGTTATGCTTGTCAGTTGTTCATTGGCCAAGAAAGGCAAAGGAAAAAGAAGGAAGAAGGAAGGCTAAATTAAGAAAAAAAAAAGAAATCCATTTTCACCTGTGTTTTTTTTTTTTCTTTTTTCGTAGTGTTTTCCCCAGAGTTTCTTTTTAAAAAGAGTACTTTTTAAACCAGCAAGAAATTTTTAATTAATCCAGAATGTGGAGTTGTAACAGCTTTTGTTTTAGCTGGACCAAACAGACATCATTACAGTCACATTCTGGATAGCTTAGATCCTTGTAGCTGAAAGCTGCTATTTGTAAGAACCATCTGGTTATACAGCCTATTTGCTGCTGTAGCTTTTCAGAAACCAAACACTGTGCCAAAATAGTCATGTCAGTTAAAATAAAATTTTTAGGACAGCACTGCAACGCTTAAGCATACGTACAATTAAACAGAATGTAGACCTCACATGCTGAAACACAAGGATTTTTCCCACAATTACAGCATATAAAATGAATGGCAAGATTAAGTAACAGATACATTTAAATTTTGGAATATGTTTCCAAATACCATTATGTCCAGAGCTCTTAAGCTATGTGTCCACCCATTCCACAGATGTCATACAATATAATTGACAGAGAGATCAGAAAGTCTTCAGAGCTGACCTTTCCAAGCTTGAATTGTTTCCCAAACTAACAGTCATTAAGACCAGAACGGGGCAGGGCAAAAGCACTGGCGTCTATATGGAATATTAGCTGCCTCCATACTCATTCCACATTGGCTCTGCTAGTACTTACTGTAGCCCTTTCATCTATACAAACCCCACTTGGAATTATTGCTAAAAATCTATGACATTAGAAACAGTTACTGGCAGCTTCAGACCAGCTGAATTTTTCCCTGTCAGTTTCATTTTCACATACAAAACCATATGGAGCACTGAAACAGATATATTTCCACAGTGTGGTCTGGTCTCTGTGGCATTAAATTGAAAAAACATTCCCGAATTGGCATCTCAATAGAGCATCAACACAGCAGTGAGGATCTCCTGTCTAGTGCATAGAGAGATCACAAAGCAGCTCAGTGATTTTATTTCTCATAGTTCCCACTCTGGCTGTGGTGAGAGCTTTTTCCACTTGTATGACTAAGATGCTCAAATATAACACATGATTTGGGAAACTCAGACAGTGGTTATTTCACATAGACACAATTTTTAGACGATGTGGAGCAACTGCATCCTTTGAAAATCAGGCCTCCTTCCGATATCACAGAGGCTTTTTCCACAATCCTGATTTGTTTTTGAAACATAATGTTTTTAAAAAGCAGTTTCACACATCACGAGGTTTCATATATGTGGCAAAAATAGTAGATAATCAGGCGTAACATTCCATGCATTTTATGGCCTGCAAGGACAAGGATTGTGGTCAGATAGAGAACTAAGGGTTTTTCTTTCAGTACTGTAAGCATCAGTTTTCTCGGACCTGAAAGAAATAATCTTTTGTTTTGAAGCTCCGTTAAAAATGTGAAGTTTTGCATACCTCATTTAAATAGTTTAAATGACACAAGGTTAAGAACAGGAAAGCCTTTCACTAAAGGTAGTTAGACCTTTCCAAAGATTTCATATTATTTGATGCTTACTTTCATTGCATTATTCTACCTTGGCTGCTTCCCAAGTGGGTATAAGTTAATTAAACAGGATTTTGATCCTCTAAATTCTTTGCAAACTGCATCTTTACCTAACTATTTAAAGAAATCAGATTAAAAAAACAATCATGTGGCAGAATATGTATTTTTACAGCTGTGGAAAAAACAAACATGACTATTAAGCTTATTTGTAAGTACTTTGTAGTCAAAGCAGCAGCCAAGAATCATAGATGATTTCAATTAAAATAATTCTGGGTGGGCACACAAATTCGTTTACCATGGGTTTTCTCAAACTGGAACTTCTCTAGCATTACTGAATAGCACGACACTCCCGTAAGGCTTCGTTTGTTCATGGCAACTGAAGTTCAAACTGTCTGATTAGCTTGTATTCATTTTATGAGCCATGTAAACTGGGCTCTATGAAAAATACCAAAGCCATGTTGCTACAACCCCTTCCCTTGCTCAACTGGCAGTGCTGGGCCTGATGGCATCATGCATCATGTTTTGTCCACCTTTGCCATTACATTTGACCAGAGCTGTTACCATGCACAGACTGTGGTAATAAAAGTTGATAGGAATAAAGTCTTCCATATTATACATCACATTGCGTACAAGTAAATCATAGGGTCTCACAGCAAAGTTTCTCTTTTCTCCTTCTCCCCTTCTCAGTATTCCCAAAACAAAAGATTCTAAAGTAAGATCTAGAAGTAGTGTATGTTAAAAAATGAAAAGAAAAAAAAAAGTGATCCAAAAAAGGCACTGGAAGTTCTGAAAATTCTAATAAATATTTTGAAGGAAGGTCAACAGCCTGTAACTCTTATGTATCAGAGCATTTTTATCCCTACAAGCAAAGGCTACAATAACGGTACTGAAAACTCAATAAGTTATATACTCTGTACTTTGCAAGAGCTTTGCACTGAGTTATTTTAATTATTTTTCTTATGTAGTAAGTGGAGGCTGAAAAGGAGATTTTTGAAATAAGAAATGTTATTGTTAACTCACTAATAACAGCTTAGGGACTTGGGATTACTATAATTTCTGAAATACCTTTTAGCTTATTTTACCTAATGGACTAAGTTGGTGGTATCCCTTTCACTTGGATTTTAATGTAAGGCACCAAAACTTCCTTTATGCTGAAATACAATAGACAACACTGGGCACTGATATCACATCCTGGAAAATTTTAGAACACCAATATTTGAAACAGGGCATTTTTATTAATTCCAAGAAGTTAATTTTTCATTTGTAAATGCCTAAGTAGTGATTAAGTTTAGTGCTGATATATAACGTACACAGTACATTATTTATTTTTAAAATATAAAATACACATTCCCCCTGTTCTGAGAAAACACTGATCCTAAAGAGTCAAAGTAAGGGTTTGATTTCTCTCTTTTGATTCTGGAGGCCCCACAGATGAGAAGGTTGTGAGCTTCCCTATTTTGCTTCTGACATTCAGCCTGAGTATGGCTTGCAACCAACAAAGAGCTGGGGGCAATACAGGTAGCAATACTTAGGTAAAGCTGCTGGAAGGGATCTCAGGAAAAAGCAGAGGTGACAGCAAAGGTGCCCAGCAGGGCAGGGCAGGGAAGACTAGAAGGACATAATGCAGCCAATGCCAGGCAGCAACACTGTTAACAAATGATGAGGTATCACAGCAGAAGCTGCTATAATATGGAAATAGATTCTTACCCTCCAGGCCCATATGTCATCACACCAAGCTAAACTGAAGCGGCCTGCTAAAACGGGCAATTTCACATGAACTTGGCAGGAGAACTGCCAACACAGGGCTTGTTTTCTACTGCTGCCACCCACTCTGCTAATTCAATTTTGCTTCCTGATTTGCTTTTAAATAATAATGAACGAAGCAGATGGGAGGGGAAAACATTCCTGGCAGTTAAGTGAGCATATGAGTGAGGCTCTTTGCTTTTCATATACCTTGTGCAAACTAGGCTCTAAACACGATGTCAAGTGAGTAACAGTGGTTAAACAAGAAAGCCAGGATTTGCCATGTTCTCAGTCATTCAATCTTTGACCAGGACAGGCAGACAAACAAAACAGGCAGAAGGATAACATGTTGAAAGAGTAAGCAGCACCTTTCATAACATTTAACTTTTACAGGCAGAGGGATGGACGACTCCTTTTCCCATCCTCACAAATACCAATTCTTTTTTGGGAGGGTGAAAGGAATTAAACTGCAGAGCAACATTAAAAATATCTTTTGAGTTAAACCCCTAATAATAAGGACAGGCACCTATTGCTGTCTCCTTTTTGACAAAGAGAGGGGAATCAGGCTGAAGCACCAAATTATATGACAGTAAGAAAAAGGGCAGAAGAAGACTCAGAAAGACAGAGGGCAGATGGCAAAAAGCATACAGCCGGGTAGCTACACGTCTTTTCAGCAGCAGCAATAGAAACTATTATTCCTGGGTCACACAACATTATTTCCTGTCCAACAAACAGCAGGTAAGCTTGTTTGCACAGCACATGGTGTTTTCTCTTGTGTCAGCCTGACACCGAGGACAATCACCTCCTACTGCTACTGACTGGCCTCACACTGTGGGTTTAAAGGTACAAATCCTACAGACAACACAACTTGATGAAGGTGAGAGACGGTATTGTTGTGATTCACTACACACAAACCTTCTTCTTCCAACCCTTTAGTTTCTGAAAGTTTTGGATGTTAAAAATGCTCGTGCAGTGTCGTGTCTATTCCTTCTAAACCTGTACTACACACTCTTTAAGTTACAATAACCATAACTCTTCCCCATGGGACCCCCTTCACTGACCAAACTATCTGCCACTTCTGTAAGGCAATGAGTTTTATTGAAAATTAGACCTGCATCTCCTTTACTTTGGAAACTGGAAGGCTTCAAGTAACTGGAGCAGGAAACAAGAAAGAGTTTCATTAGATGAATGCCTAGAAAATTGCATTTGAGTCCTTTTTCTTCTAGAGCTCCAATGTGATGCTAGAAAAATTATATCCCAGCTCCGACATGATGCTAAGGAAGTTATATTAACCTCTTTTATTATTATTATTATTATTATTATTATTTTTAACAGGAATTTGGCAACTCTAATTTTCCGTATAATACAAGATGTTGCCTGGCTTGGACTACTGATACACCGAGCATTCACTGCTGCAGCTGAAGTCACTGCAAAATGAAATTCAATCTGAACACATTAAGCACTAAAAGATGCTAGGAGCTCTGAGAAATCAGGCAGGAAAAATTGATTTATTTTTAACAATTGTCATTTTAATACCTGAGCCTCAGCTCCTGGTGTGTCAAATAAACACCTCTGCACCATCTGAGCTCATGGATGCACTGCAAGGGTAGCTCCCCAGTGCTGAGAAGGAGCTAAACTATAATGCATCACAAAAAGCCTCCACTGAAATTACTGACTCTGTATATGCAGTCTATGGATGTTGTAGCCATAATGCATCGGGTCAAACGCTGAGTTATGAAAAGGAAAATTAACATTAAATATCTTTCAATATTTACAATCTACTATCTTGCAAAAAACAAAACAAAAACAACAAAACAGTGATTTCAAGTCCCAAAGAAATGATAGTTTATCATCCTGTAAGTGAAGACTGTAGATGCGTAAACAACATCTGGAAGAAATTAAATTTGAAACCTTAGTTATTTTTTTCTTAACTTCTGTTTGAATTTGCCACTTTATAAAAGTTTTTGAGACAGACACTTTAGGAGAAAAGAATATTGCTAAAACCTAATGGACTGTTTATCTTCCCACTTAGTCACAAATAATATGAAGAGATTCATAATATAAAACACAAGCCTGGCTCAAATTTACTATCAGCTTCTACTTCTTTCAACTGAAATATTTTGTCTGGTTTGATCTTGCAAGACCACAGTAATTTAATTTGAGGCAGTAGTCTTTGACAACACAGGATAACATGTATTCCATTGTGTCAATTTTCTGATCTTTGTTTTTCCATCTGATGTAGCTATTTCAGTGTATGGCTTCTAAAAACTGAAAGAATTTTACACAGGCATCAGTACTGGCCTGTTCTTTGTAGTAATTAAATTAGTTTCCTGTTGAGTAAGTAAAATACTGGCATCCAGGAATAGTTGGGGAGACAGCTCTGAGGCTTAAGCACTGAACCATGAACTTTCCTGTTCACCACAATATTAAACGAGTAGACACTCTTGCTGACATTATGGGGAATGAAAGAGCATTCTGTTAAGATATTTGTTTCGTTCCTGTTCATGAGCCACTGATCTTCTAAAAGAGAGACTTCTAAAGATACAATGAGTATTCCATGTTACAGAGTTAACCAAACAAATGTATTATTTGGTTTAAAAATACGCACGTCAATGTTAAAGCTGAATTTGAACTTCACATCTAAGGGGTCAAAACTCAAAGGGGAGAAAAAAGCCCAACAGCCACACAATGGCCCAGTCTCATCGCAGGCTCCTTGCCTCCATCCTAGCAATCACAGAAGTGAAAGTTGATACAAGGCACAGATCTTTGGCCCAAGCACAGCACAAGTGGTGCTGACACCCTGAAGGATTAGGGCAAGAGACATCGCGTCTCTGATCTTCTATTCTACTGCATCTCAGCAAGCGCTGCAGAGTTTGCTATATAGGTAAATAAGGCATAACAGCAAAGCAGCACACACAGCGCATGAATGGGATGTCTAAACACCCATCCTTACTTCAGTTTCATTTTCCCTTGTAATGCAAGAGTTCTTAAAGCATTATACATTGTTTGCATTAAAATATACGTGCTTACTACAGTACATGTACACTGAGACCTTGTGTGCATATATTTAGCTTAATGCTAATCTCTGAGTAAAAGCTCCTTCTGAAAATAGAGATTTATAAAAAGAAACACTGATAAACCTTTAGCTACAGAGACTGGTGGTCACTGCAAAAACAGCACTGCAACACAAAACCTGTGTGATTTTGCTGATCACCCCATAAATCTTCCTTTGTCCCCTGAGTTTAAGTTTTCAGCCAAGAAAAACAACATTCTTCATAAAATTAATGAAAACAAGCTGCTCTTTGCCTACAGAAAAAGATTTTTCTTAATTACATTTTTTGCTTTGAATCATATATCCTGTAGTTTGATTAAATCCTCTTAGAAGTCAACTAAAAATTAGAGCTTTGCAGCGTGAACCTCAAAGATGGTGTTTACTTGGAGAATATAAACCCACTGTGCCTCTGGAAGCTGATATCTAAAGCAAGAACGAGAGCAATATGCAGGACAGTTTTTATTATTTTTATTATGTCACTGCATAAATTTATTTTCAGGGCTTAAAGTTTTCAGAGAAATATGATCTGGCCAATGTATTTATTAGAAATAAATGGGCTGTATAAATGAATGTAGATAAAGCAAGAATACTGGAATTCTGGTTAATCCCTTGAGGCAGTAAATCAGGATTTCTAAAGCACTTAATGCAAAATATCTGCATCAAGGGGTTAAATATATAAAATATGAAAAGTCAAAGACGGACTAGATTAAAAGGTTACATGGAGATGGTGCTGTAAAAAACGGAGCCCACTGCTGAATAGATATCCAACAGACATTTATTTAGGTTCACTGGCTGCAGCAGCCGCTGGCACACTCTAAATGAACTCATACAACAAACAAAAATCGAATTCTAGTGACAGTCTTTGATCATTTTTAGTACCAAAGCAGAAAATTTCCTTGTGAGAACCAAGTTACATAGATGTGATTGAACTAACACAACTAATTGCCCTGGCTGAAAACCCTCTCTGAATCCTTACAGTCCCAGCAGTCCAAATAAGCCTAGTGACCTTCCTAGCAAACAAGACAGTAGACAGTGAGAAGACATCACTCATTACTTTAAACACTAATTGAATCAATTCCTATCCTCAAAATCTCCCTTTGCTCAAGGGTGAAACTAGCTGAAGAACTATGGCTTTGCCAGGCCTGTGTCACGTTCTATCCAGGTCACCCAGCTCCCTGCTCTTACAGCTCTTTCCCTCTTTCTCTCAGATACAACAGTGTCCACTGGCTTCAGCATCACTATGCCCATGCGTGCCATGAGGGAAGGTGCTTATACAGCTCATATCCATCTTATTTTTTAGAAAGTTTCCACACGTGCAAAGTGTTATCACCACTGAACTACTTGCACTTTGAGGTTTATTTTTCCCCCAACAAAACTGCAAGGCTGAAGAACAATTTCCTTTCACTCTAGCTCATGATGCTTCCATATACGAATGTATTCAAAAATCTTGTTTTTATGTAGTACAATAGATCAAATTTAAAAAACAACAAAAAACAAAGACAAAAATAAACAAACAAACAAAAAAAAAAACCCAAATATTCTGACCAACAAAAAATTATTGTTCATACAAACACAATCTTCCCTTTGATTCTCTGTACAGGTGCTTATTTCTAACACAACTTCAACCATCACCCAGGACCAGTAAGAGTTGGCTCTGAAGCCCATTCTTGTAAGGTATAAAGCAACAAGACATACCTTGATATGTATATTCCTGCTTTCATGCACATGCATGGATAAATCTGAACTTCCCTTTTGTACTACCATATGAAGACAGTAACCCTGATCCTTTAAGGGACTCCATGCAAAGAAACCAGTACTGACACAGAGGTTGTTTGAAGTCAGTGTGGTTTTTCCAGTGGGAGACAGGAAGAGACAGGAATTACTGAGTTAAAGTTGTGTATTAATATTTTCAACATAAATTAAATACTTGCAGCTAAAGCAATAAATACTGAAATCCTACTGTGAATCAATACCTTTTAGTTCTTTGGGAAGACAAGTGACCTTGATCCTGCCTCTGTCATTCTAAGCTTAAAATTTTTAATTTTTTAAGGGAAATTTAGTCCAGATTGAGAGAATTCCTTTTCCCCACTCTGGCATCTCCAGAAACTTCGCTTGCTTCAGTAGGTCTTAATCACATCCTTAAAGCTAAATATTTGTTCAGCTACATTCCTAAATTGAGGTTTGTATGAACAGGAGATGAAAGGAGACTTTTCTTTGTATGACAAATTACAGTACTCATCACTTTTGTTCAGCAAGGTCATATCAAATACCATTTCACAAATCAAGTAATGTCTTAAAATTCCTATGAAGAGACGCAGCAGATTACATCCTGCATTTCTGTTTGGGACAAGGCTGACAGAATCCAGTAATACCCTGAATACAGGTAATATGAGCTTGTTAAACCTTTTAACCAAAATTTGATAGCACAAAAGAGAGTTTCAAACACTGTATTTTCTTCCTTTTCCCACCTCTAATTTTTTTACTGTTAAAGATGCATGGCTACATTACAGACAAAATCATTAAAATGAACATTAAAATGAACTTCCACTTAATTTCTTGAAAGCTCTGGTACCTTGAAAATACTTTTTAACAGAATCTTCCACCTTGTTTTATTTAATGTTCTTACCTCCCTGTGGAGAACCCATATCACCTGGATGTTGTCAAACGTTAGCCCTGCTGAGCAAGCTTTAGGGTATCTTCTCACTTGTTACTTAGCCCCTTGATTTTCACTCATGCACAGGAAGAAATTACCAAAAAATAAAAAAATAAAAAAAATGCCCAGGGAATGGTTAATAGACTCAAAGCTACTATTTTAAGTGATGATATTGATAGAACTAGCTAGCGTATAACAAAACGTGTGAACTGTGAATTGTGCTCAGTAAGCATCCATTTTATTTGTGGAAAGTGGCTACTGTGATTACCATACGGATGTCAAAATTCATTGTAAACTACTCCTCTAACAACTTAGTTTCACAGTGACACTTGAAAATACTACACTAAGACAACAGACAAGTACACAGAAGAAGCAAATACTGAACAAAATTACACTTTTATACACTTTTATCACTAGATTCACTCATCTCACAGAGCTGATACGTTTACTCCCATGGGTCTGCATCAGTGTGGGAATGCACGGGGAATGTGCTATCACAGCATTGCTAATTCATCTGTATTTGACCTCCAAGGAGCAGTTTGTGTCATTGTGGAGTGGAAGCACTGGTAAAACATTTGTCTAGATAAAAGACCTCAAGCAGTTAACCTGCTCAGCAGAGGCAACGCAACCAGGCACCAGGATAATGACCTCTACCCAAATGGGGAAGGTACATCAGTGTCATACCATGACAGCAAGACAAAGGATGATGGTATCTCAGCAGGGAAACATTAGCAATGATATAACTCTTGGTACTGTATGGGAATGAAATGCCTTAACAAGTACAATAGCAACCTGTCTTTACCTAGCAATGATTTCAAGTTTAGGTATTTTAAAAAAGCAATAAACCACTTTGTTCTTCAGTTGTCTTTCAAGCTCCTGCTTTCATTCCATTTTACTTTTTCCTAAAAAAAAAAAAAACAACAAATAAAATATCCTGATAAGAGCAAATCTACCATGTGGGTAAAAGTTATAATTCAGAGCAAACCAGCTTTTCACATTTGATACGTGAACTGCAGGATGGCTGAGTTTGTCTCACTTCAGTCAGTTGTGACACCATTCTCTAGCACAAACTAGAAGAACCTGATGAACCTCGTTCAGCGAGTCCAACCTGTCCCAACAGACAGATTAACTACTTTTTTATGCAGATTATTTAGGTTCAAGATGCCTTTTGTTGTTTATAGTGAACTCTTCTTTCTTTTTTTAAAGAGAGACACTGTGTCACATGGCCATTATTTTTACTGTAGAGAATGCCTTGAATACTTAGCTACCACTCTTTTAGCCCCACACAAAAAGTTCTGGCTTTAAACTGTTTATTTTTAAAGTAGTAGCATGATCAGACTTGTATGTTTATCTAAAGATCTTTACTTTATGAGAGTGATTTTAGTCTGTGAGGTTTCCTCTACACATGGTAGGCAGCTGTCAGAAGCAGTGAGCAGGGCGAGGGGTCACCACAGCTGCTCTGCTAAATCACAGGGTTCCATCAACATCGCAGAAATCCTGCCGAGTGGGAGCTGGGAGACCGTGGATTAGAGTGCACTGGAGTGTGTATATAAGGTCACACCATGTCTATCAAAGTGATATCAAACTGGTACGCCGTACAATACATTTTACTGTGTTCTGTGTTCAAAGAAAATAAAAGGAAAATGGACATGTGTGTAGCAGACCACAGTTTAACACAAAATTTCACATTGTCCTTTCAAACAGATGGATTTACTAAGTTCACAAAGAAATGAGTACATATACATAGTAGAGATGTGTTGACCAAGAGCTGCATTTCCTAAATTCTACAAGATAAACATGAATTAAAGTAGCTCTCATTAATTACATAGTAGAAGAGGCTATTCAGAGAAACATTCTCTAAGTGCTTTACCTTCATTTACATAAGACAACAGTTTCCTATAAAATACTTAGTGATATCTCCTCATGAAACTTTTACCAAACAAGTAATCTTATCCACTTAAGATAACACTCAGGCTAGGCTTGATAGGTAGCAAACACATCGTTTTGATGTGCGGGTCACCCTCAAACCCGCCTGTTTCATAGGAAATCACCCTCAAACCCGCCTGTTTCATAGGACAGCTATAAGACTTTGCATGCTGCATCTGTCATGTACACAATCCACAGATTGGGGTGTATGTAATTCTCTTTGTTAGGATGTTTCAACCAGAAGCACAAAACTATGTTTTCTGACCAAAAAGAAAAAAAAGATTCAGAGCTCACATCTTGCATGAGGACAGAAGGAAATGTGTAGGGCTGCAGAGAATTTGTTTTGGCTGAAGTGTGGAACAAATAAGATGACTAGACAGTAGACAATGTCTCGTACTTCTGGCAATCTTGTGCAAGCTGAAAGTTGGTAGAAGTATTGAGACAAGGTTTTATCAAACCACATCTGTCTGTGAAGTTAAAATGTTGATGTTGCCATTGCAAAATAGTTTCCACAATTTTATAATTACTGGTAATCACTTTTTGCAATAGGAAAAATGAAAATAGGTGCAAAGATTAAAACACTGAAAAAGCATCTTGATTAGAAACTATTTAGTTGAGAGGCATGAACTGCCAAAAGAATCCAAATCCTATGATTTAAGAGGAAGTCACCCAAATATCTGAACCAACAGATAATTTTTCTCTTTAAAGTTCTGAAGTTTCACTACTTAATCTGGTTCTGTGAGGTACCCATCATGGGCTTGTGGACCACTTCAATGGCTGACCCTGGCAAAGTTTGTACAGTTCTCAAAAAGAAAAAAAAAAATTACCACCTTAAGCAGAAGTAAATTACAAACCTCCTTTTCTCCTTCCCATAAATACCAACACCCACTTGCTCAGTAAACCCTTTAATCTCTTCGTCACAAAACCCTTCGTGCCTGGCATTCACTCACACATGCATCCACAGTTCTTTTTCACAGCAGATTACCATCCTCGCCTGTTCATTGCTCAACCTTTCTGGACAAACACATTCTCAGTTCATTTGCAGGCGTCCTCCTCCACCTCACTTCCACCCTGCCAAAGTCCTGTATTCTTAACCGCTGGCCCAAGTACACCTGAGTTGCCAAGAGATTTTTTTCTCAGCCACTGGAGCTCAGCCTGAGGTCTTTCCTACCATTGGATGTATCCAGTTTTGTTTTGTTTTAAGCAGAACACTTTGATTCTGAACAGTTTCTTCCTGGGAAAGGCTTACTCTTATACTGGACAAGCACGAGTTGGTACAATTAAATTGAAGAAAAATGCAGACAAATCATCCTGGCGGTGCCAAGCCCTTCCCTCAGCTCAGCTGCTGCTGGCTGGGGATGGCCTCCAACCTCTGCTGCTCTTTGGTCTTGGACAGTTGGTGGCAAAAATGAGAGAGAGGGAAGTTTCCCATGGCTTTCAGCCCTGTGAGTACTCTTCAAAGCCATGGCCTTGCAGAAACAGAAATATACACAAAGAAAAGGACCTAATTCAAAAACATCACCAAAAAGCACTTGTCAAATGCTACCTTATTTACATGAAAGAAAATAATCTTATTTTAATGGAAGAATAGGTTTCTATTTTTAATTTTTTTTCTATAATTTTCAATCCCTCCTCAGGATTGCTCTTCATCAGAGAAGAAACATGCCAAAGAGACTGGAAGGAGCAATGAGTTGTAAGACAAACTATATCTCTATAACATAAAAACAAACAACCAAAAACTTTACACCAAAATTATCAGAAATTCTGTCACCAATTTGTCTTTGAAATCCTCTGTTTCCATCCTCTAGTAAAAAAAGCAGAATTTGGTAAATACTTTAGTCTGAAGAGCACAACTCCCACAGAGACATTGTATATCTGGTATATCAAGCCAGTTCTGCCACGTTTCTGGGCACAATTTCTGGGATGACCATTTCCCTGTTTTCTGTGGGTCATAGCAACTTTTCCACAGGATAGATCAGCCAGCTACATAATCAATACATGCAGAGCTGAAAGCCCTGAGAGTCATCCGGTAAGCATGATAATTACATCTGAAACACTGTAATTAAGACCACGCTGCACTACAAGTTCCACAGAACCAGTGGATGAGGGGATGACTCAGATACAGCCTTCTGTCCAGCTCCCTGCCTGGGCTGTAGCATTGGCTTCTGCAGGCTGAGCTGGGAACAGCCGTGCAGGCTGCATGCTGGCTCCATGGGCTTCCTTGACATCAGTCAGCTGTGGGGCACACGTTTCAGAAATCTTCCCTGTGGCACGCTGTCAAGCTTTTATAAGTAACAGCAAATCAGTCAAACGTTTCACAGATCAGCTGCCGCAGTACGGTCTAAATGAAGAAGTCTGTAATTAGCATTACTAGTTTAATAAGAAGAACTTTTCAATAATTCTATATTAAAAATGTCCTGGTTATAATTATTATGTTAGGCTGGTAACATAATTATGTATATCATTATTAACCCATATTAGAAGAGTAGGGCAAACAGGAGCTAGCTTATAGCAGTTAACTCACAATTAGCTCATAATGATTTCATTATTTGGCACATTGTTTTCTACACAAAGCCCTCATGATTTCTTTTCTGAAATTACAGAGAGAATCGCTGATTGAGAATCTCTGCGTGAGCCTGGAATTTATGCACTTGCTTCATTGCAAAATAAATAAAACTAAATTGTGTATTTACACACATATGGGCCAGGCCCACTGAGATCTTTCAGACAAAGATCTTCAGGCTTTCAAAACAGATACTGCCACTAACAAAATAATCTCTAGCTGCAAACCAGCCTTTCCTTCCCTTTACAATAATTTAGGAATGAAACAAATATTTTTGAAAGCAATTTTCATTTTTTAATAGGTTTTTAGAAGCTCTTTCTGGTCCCTATATATATTTTTTACAGAATGAATAGCTGTGCATTTGGCAACCATTCCAAATGTTTTGGTTATATTTGAAGAAAATAAAAGCCTTTTATCAGCATCTTTAGAAAGATATAAAATATTACTTATACACATTTCGTTTTGTTGTTTTTTTTTTCCCAGGAAAATCCTTACACATTACAAAATAGCAACAAAGAACTGCACTCTTCATGTTTCCCTTTCTTATTCCTGGTAATTTCATCCCTGTCTCCTCACTGATTTCCCTATTTGCACTTCTACTTTGGCAAGAAACACCACAGCGTGTCTGGGAGAGGTGGTAAGAAAAATAAGGTCTTGTGGTGACAGAGCTTCTCTGCATGCTGACTGTGCAAGACATGGCCTCTAAATAATTCAGTTTGGGACCAGAAATAGCCATTCTATGTAAATAAAAATAACTCAGCTCAGAAGTCAAACACTTCACATTCCCGAGAACTCACAATCAGATCTCTGTTGCAATTGCTAAGTGGAATTTCCACATTTTTAAATGGGTTCATCATTTGCTTTCAACAATGAGTAAGAAAGATTAGCATGTATAGAACCTGTGTCAATATCCTTAAAAGTATTGCACCCTATTTTAAATTATTTGGGAGTTATTTGATTTTTCTCACACATTTCAGCTTTTCCGTAAAGTGAGCTTATAAATAGGAGAAAGATGTTTTATATGGTCTGACAGTGATAGGAAAAGTCAGTTTTAAACTAAAAGTTTAAAGTCAGTTTTTAAGTCAGTTTTAAACTAAACAGTTTTAAACTAAAAGAGGGGAAATGTGGATGAGATGTTAGTTGGAAATTCTTTACTCAGAAGGTGGTGAGGCACTGGCACTGGATGGGGTGTTGTACAGCTTGAGCTGGTGGGGGCAGCCCTGTCCATGGCAGGGGTTGGGTAAGGGGGAACTTCAAGATTCCTTCCGAATCAAACCATTCTATGACTCCATGATTAATTTCACATTTCCTGGTCAGGAAAGTTGAGAAGTAAAAGAACCAGATGTCATACATTCATTAGAAGAGTAAGATACCTTAAAAGAAAAACATTTCATACATAGCATAGTGGTAGGATAAGAGTGAGAGGTGTTATCTCTATCCTTTAGGGTGTTAGGGGTGGTAGTATGAGAATGTTAGGCACAATGCTATTAATCAGAAAAGGCAAAGCAAGAAAAAAGGTATGATATCCAAAGAGAGCACTGAAATACCACACAAGCAAATATTTCACGTTTGTACATCACATGTGCATATAACTTACTTTTTTCTTAAGTACATAAACACCAGTCCATTCCATTTTGACCCTTACACTTTAGACAAGCCCAACCCTATAAGTGCAGAAGACAGTCTAAAGCCACCTGCAAGCTCTGCCCTCCCTCCAAGTGCATGAAGGCCTCCCTGCAATACAGCTGGCACACAAGGGCACTTCCAGCCCCTGGGGAGGAGAGGAGCTCTTAGCACAGCCCTTTCTGGGCTGTATAAGACAAAAGTTGATGACAGCAATAGGAATAATAATTCTATAACAAAGGAGCTGCTTAGTTTAAGCCTACAGAATACAAGTTCACATTTGGAAATATGTGCTATTTAGCATGCAAGTTCTTTTTACCTAGATAAAGCATTTCTTTCTTTTTCTTTTTCTTTTTCTTTTTCTTTTTTTTTTTTTTTCTTTTTTTTTTTTTAACTAACTCTCCTTGGTCTGGAAGCAATCAAACCAAATGTGAATGTGAAGTAAAACTCCAAAAATGCAGCACAACTCTGGCCTATGGCAGTGCTGTTATTACAGCCCCAGCTTCTGCTGGAGCTGCCAGAATGAAGCTGCACAGGAATTGCGATCACAAAAATATCTTTTTCCCCGCTGTCCCTCCAGAAACACAGATCAAATAACTGCTTCTCAGCTGTCTGTCTTTTAAATAAAAATATTTTCATCATTGTACATGTCTCAGTGCCAGGTTGGGAGGTGTTTTGCCTCTGTTGTTTTGATTTCTGCACTCCCAGCCTTGGATCACCAGGCAGCACTGCGGCGATAAAAGGTCTGCTGTGTTTCACAAAGTATACTTGTTTCCTTTAGGTAGAGGAAAAGGTGTGCCCAGAGGAGATACTAACTTCTTTTCTCTTGTTTAGCACAAACAAAAACTGTCAGACACCAGTAATTATACAGATCAGACAGAAAAGTGGTAGAAACATACTTCTATTTCACAAGAAATTTTAGCTGTTCTCTGGGACATGACCTATGCCTATGATAGGCATGAACACTCAGTACTATTGTTTTTCTTCTATTTTATGCTACTGTCATGAATATTTTTATAGGAAATATAGTTTCTCCTGTAGCTTTATTCTCAAAAATATGTGTGTCTTTCTCACGGAACTGGAAGTGTTGCGGAAAAGATGAGCACCATGTAAAGTGGTTCATAGGAAGACGAGAAATAGAAACAGGTTGGTGGAAGAGGATGTGGGAGTGATTATGCCATCTGTTAGAAAACTCCAGATTCAATCTTTAAAAGGTTTCCACAGGGAGGATTTCTTGGGAGGCATATTGGGAACACAGTATTAGGTATTTCTGGCATCATCTCTCCACCCTACCACTTGCACAGGCAACTGCCAAGGAGAAGATACTTCTCTAGATGAACTCTCAGTCTGCCTTAATATGGATGCTTTCATGTTTGAAAACTGGTTAGGGAGACAGGTAACCCTGACACCCTGAGACAGGCAAGCCAACTATCTGCCTGGTGAAGCCATTCAGATATTCTTTGAGAAATCACAGAATGATAGAATGATAAAATTACAGAGTAGTTTGGTTTGGAAGTGATCTTAAAGACTCCCCAGCTCCAACTACCTGCTGTGCGTAGGGCTGTCACCCACCAGATCAGGCCGCACTAGGCCCCATCCAAGCTAGCCTTGAATGCCTCCAGAAATGTAGTTTTTAAGCCCAGAACATCATTTTAAAGTTGTATTGTGGTTACTCACAGGGATTCTAACACTGAATTACAAGCTTAATTGCATATAGTCATAGTTTTCTGAATTGCATTTCAATTAATTTCTTCATTATTATAACTAGCAGATAGGTAATTACAAGGTCTGATTCAGTATATGTTCTATAAATTCCATTTTTTCTGCAATGAAACACAGCACTTTATGAAGAGAATGTTTATTTACTGTAGTAGACAAAAGTACTTGTAGCAGTATACAAACAGCAAGAATTGTTCTGACTCTCTGGGATAGCCTCTGAGTTCTTCAGCAAAGAAAATCACGGTGGTTGTCCATTAATGATTAACAGGCCTCCTTAGATGCCTAGCTATTTCCCTTCATTATCACAGATGCAACGCAGTCCTTTCAGCATTTATCTAGCTTTCAAGTGCTTGGCTGGGTAGAGGACCCAGCTCACACCCATGCCCCATCGCCCATCATGGGGATGCAGGAAGGGCTTCACACAGAGGCACGATCAGCCCCACTCATGAACATGAATGTTAGGAGCTGGAGATAGAATCAAGCCTTAGAAGTGGTATACAAAGTTTAACTCAGTTCTTTTACTTATATGGCAAAGCTGAGGAACAAGCTTTTTATACATATTTTCTCCCATTACACCTCCTCTCCTCCCTCCCCCTGCAAATACTGTCCCTTGTGAGGACAGTAGATGGGAGCGGTTGAGGGAAATGTTCCTATATATGGAAAAGCTCTGAGTTAAAGATAGCTCTGGATGACAGATCATGTTAAATTCTCATCATGCCCAGGCTCCTCGCGGTTACAGTAGTAGAGATTAAGTGATGAAGGAAAAACCCGCTATTTAATTCCAGGGGCTTCCTGACAGGAAAAAATACTTCAGAAACTGAGAAAGAGTCCTAAATTCCCAGCTATTTCCTCCTGTGATATCATCCATAATGTTACCCTATAGTTTCCAGTGAACCCGACACCTGAGCACGTATTTTATGTTTTGAGTTAACAGGAGTTCAGAGGTGCCAGATAATATTTGTCAAAAAAGGGTGCTGTTTCTCATTTAGGAGAGCTATCTTCACAGCCAAATGACTGCAGGATCAGTGTTGCACTGTAGCCGTAATTCAAACCACAAGTCTGTAATACATTGTTTCTACTGCCAACATGTAATGTTTGCTGAATATTAAATAAAGTGTTCACAGATTCTAACGCTATACACACGCATTTTCCTTAAACGGATAAGGACACTGATAAGCAATGTGGCTGCCATTTTTATTGGCAGCTGTGAGGTATGTGTTTAAAGTCTTAATCTTTACAATCTGGATCTACACAGGCAGATCTTATCCACCTACTTCATCATTTTTAAATTAGATATGTTTGCTATAATAAATATTTCTACTGTGTACGTTTTATTTCTATTAAGGTTAAAGATTTATCTTTTCTTAAAGATGACAATTTATCCAACCATTCTTTTCCCCTTAAGTTCCTGTGCCACTTAAAAGATATAATGAAGAATACTTCTCCCAACGGAGAGATGTTTTTAACGGAAAAACATCTAGTACCTAAATTTTAAGTCAAACAAAAGAGGCTTTATAGTGTATAACCCCAAATCACAGAAGTCAGTTCTCACTCCCTGTGCCATGCTTACAGAAACTGGCACAGATGAGGACCTTGCTGTTCTGGACATGAGTCTCCTCCTCCTTCTTTCCATTCCACAGGAAATGAAGAACGGCTGGTTGGTCTGCATAGCTGCAAACCCATTATTACTTCTACCTCACCTTCTGCTATCATCCCATCTGCCTCCAAGGCGCTGCAAAAGACTGTCCCATGGAGCACAACTCCTTGGTGTAAGAGCAGGCAGCATTTGACACGAGTTCCTACATCATGGATTTGACTCCTTCTCTGATTTCAGGAGGAAAAAAACATTCTCTCTATCATGTGCATCTTGGTCGGTTGCTGAAGGCTTTCTCTCTAAAGATGCTGCCTCTGTGCCCTACTCAAAACACCAGATTCAGCAAAGCTGGTCCCAGGAGATGCCGAATGCCCTCTTCTCTTACTCGGAGAGAGTAGATCTGCCTGTTGTTATTGTTTTGTGTTTCCCTCCCAGTATGGGACAGGAAGAAAGCTTTAGACTGCCAGAGGCTTCAGGGGAACTGAAGCCCCAGATGCAATGCTGGACCAAACCCAGCATCTCCAGCCCCCGAACTCTCCCTCACTCACTCCCATGTTGGCCTTTCCATAGGGGCCTTCAGAGGGGCTGTGAAAATAGAGCATAGTAGCTTCAGGATGAATATGTAAAGGTATGTGTACATGGGCTATTCAAGATTCATTTCACAGTTGGATTTCAAAACTGGCAAAGCCAAAATGCAAAACACACTGAGGAGTTTGGTCAGCTTTATCTTGTATTAAGAAGCAGTATTTGAAGGATGAAATAGCACTCAGGGACTCCTGATATTCCTGCAGCTTCTATCCTGGTTTCAGCTATTCTCTCCATCTCTCCATGGGTAATAGTAAGTATCCCATAAACACATGTGGTGAGAATGGAGAGCAGGACTGAGAAGAAAATAGGACCAACTTCCATAGTCATCACAGGCAAATGGAAAAAGAAAAAGCAATCCAAGTACCAAACCATTTTTCAGTATAGATTAATGGCAGAATTCTATGCTCTGGTATTTTCCAAAATGTTCTGTAAGCAGATAATAATAATAATTATTTAATAGGAAGCTCAATATATTGTGTGTAGTTTGGTTACAAGCTGCACAGATTTCTTCATCTTTAAAGAGTGGATAAAATAAAAACTTACTATGTGCTAGAAGCTTCTTTCTTTGCTGACAGGAACCAACTACACTTTTGCTCCCTCTTAAACAAACCAGTGTACTTTTCACTCCATAAATCTCATATTACTTCCTTCCTTTTCATTTATTTTGAACCAGAAGGAGGAGTTTTTAACAGAAGTGCTCTATGGCAGCAGGAGGAAAACAGCAAATGAGGATGGAAGCTGCATAAGGAAAGTAAATCAAAAGTAATAAAATCACACAGATCCAGCAAGCTTTGTGGGGGGAAATGAAGTCGAAGTTGACTGAATCCAGAGCTGGAGAAACATTACACATGAGAAAACATCATTAAAAATAGGCTGCTCTTAACAGATGATATGGGAAATGAAGCAATAATTTATAATGCAGATAGGAAAAAACCTGCCACGCTTGCAAATTTCAAATGAGATGCAAGTTTGAATAACAAGTGATAATGAAATGCAAACATGCATTCTTAAGGGTAGAACACCATGGAACAATTTAATTAAAAGGAAAACAATATGCTCTGCAACCCAGGATCAGAAATAACATACTGCCTATGCTCCTGTTCATCTAACCAGACAGCTATTTAGCAGATAGGGTAAGCAGTGCATTCTGGGGCTTGAAAAAAATGTGCATGTAGGTTTTAACTTGACCTGGAAAATATCAGTAATGATGCAAATCTTTTCAAGCAAGTATTTTAGAGAAAGTCTTTCAGCTGACTTTAGGTGACACAAGTATAAAACAAATTGAAACGTCTCTGGTAATAAGAACTTCTGCTCCGCATTTATAATTCTTAAAAGTAGTTTTACTTTCTAGAAAAGAATATGGCAAACATCTCCTGTAATAAAATACAGCTACTTTTCCCAGATTTCTAATAATGGTTTTAAAAATATTTGCACTGTTCTGTACCCTGAAAACCTCCCATAGCCATGATATTAAGCAGTGCAATGAAAGAATAGCTTGGTTTATGTTAAAGGATATTAACTCCAGTAAAAGATACTGTAGACGAAAAAGGCCTGCAGATTTGCAAATGAGTTTCACACATGATTTATAAATGCAAATGTGAATAGTAGGTGATAATGGAATCCAAGGAAATGTGTGCACATGACAGATCAGATATCCCAGAGAGGCGGGGGAACTGTGCTGTGCTAAATGTAATTTTTCAGACTCAAAAATGCCAAGTACTTGGGTCTAAGTAGCATGAGAAAGAACCATCTTGATAGAGTGGAATTACAGGAAAATAGCATCTGGGTAATGCCAAATGGTATCAAGAAGGTAAGAACAAAGTAAGTATTAGCAGTTGAGAAAGAAATTATAGAACGAAGATATATTAAAAAAAAGACACCACTCAATTCTGAAAGAGAGCAATAGATTTAGTAAAGACTATAAAACCTCACAGAATCCACAGAAGAGAACACTGTGTGTGTATGAATACAATAGTTGCCCTAAAGAATGGTTTAAGCAAGTGGGTATTCTGGAGTTGCCATTATATTTAACACCCAGATACATACAGGAAACATACATGGAACACAGAACTGCAGCTTCCAGGTTTTAATATGTGACCTGAGGATTAATTACACAGGGTTTTATTAAAAATTAATTACTAAAACAGAACACTAATAAAAACAGTGAAAGATAAAAAGGTTAGATATATACAGCTACCTGCAACTTACAACTTGATGCCTCATGCAGAGCATATGTGAGATTAAAAAGCAGTCTCAGATAATCACAGAATCACAGAATCACAGAATCACAGAATCACAGAATGACCCGGGTTGGAAGGGACCTCAAGGATCATGTAGTTCCAACCCCCCTGCCTGGCAGGGCCACCAAACATACACATTTACTAGATCAGGTTGCCCAGGGCCCCGTCCAACCTGGTCTTGAACACCTCCAAGGACGGGGCATCCACAACCTCCCTGGGCAGCCTGTTCCAGGGCCTAACCACTCTCCTAGTGAAGAACTCCCCCCTAACATCCAACCTAAATCTTCCCTTTTTTAACTTAAAACCATTTCCCCGTGTCCTGCTATTGTCATCCCTTTCGAATAGTTTACTCCCCTCCTGAGAGTAAGTTCCCTTAAGGTATTGAAAGGCTGCAATGAGGTCACCTCGCAACTTTCTCTTCTCTAGGCTGAGCAAGCCCAACTACTTCAGCCTGTCCTCATAGGGGAGGTGCTCCAGCCCCCTGATCATTTTAGTGGCCCTCCTCTGGACCCTTTCAATAATAATAATAATAATAATAATAATAATAATAATAATAATAATAATAATAATAATAATAATAATAATAATAATAATAATAATCATCATCATCATCATCATCATCCCCAAGTGCCAGAATGATCACTAGACAACTCTGACAGTTCACTTTTTAGGGAAGCTTTAAATCAATTTAAATCAGAGATCAGCCTGAAACAGAGCTCTATAAGGGTTGGCCATCTGGCCTGATCTTCTTTTGGACATCCCATGAGTTCCACTCATAGCAGCTAAACCAGGCCAAAGAATTTAGCAAAATGTTTCAGGTGATGCATGGAAAGATGCGTTACACACAATTACAGCAACATTGTAAACCAAACATTAAATGTAAGAAGAGAGAAAAACTGATCTTTAAAATGAATATATGAAACACTTAAAATATTTATATGAATTATATTATAGACTGACAGTACTGCAGTGTACCTTCAGTGACTGAGATCTCTCCAGGCTATTACAAGGAAGGCATTCAGAAAAAGGGTGTCCCTTCTTTCACACAAGCTGCACCATGTTCATGACATTCAAGGGGTTAATTACACAGTTGAGCATCTGCTCCATTTACTGATAAGCAGAGAATGGTGTAATTATTTGGATTTATAAATTGCTATGGTCAGTCAGCATTTTGTGCATGACAGCTCCTTTCTAGATGTATCCCTTACCTGCCGGGCAGAGACAATTCCTTGCTTGCTTGGAACCCTGAAGCCCCTTAAGCCATTTGCTCTGTAACCTTGGCATCTGGGCTGAACACAATTCTTTATTTTTTTGCAGCTGGGCCTCTCTAAATAAAAACTATGGAGCCTTGTTAGCCAATAACATACCATGAAATCACTACACTGCAATTCCCTACTCTAAGAGTCAATCAATTTTTTTTCATTATAGATTTGTATGCTAGGGTCAACAAGTAGAAAAAGCACATACAATAATCCAAACTGTAAATTTATATTCACTATCATGAAGCACAGCTTGGAAAAATAGGTATTAATATAAAAAATAATTTATAAAAACAAAGAAAATGTCATGGTTAATACTGCGTCTCTTGAACGCTAGCTCACACAAGACTGGACGCAACTAAGCAATCAGTGCAGCTTGCACTCCTATGTCTTTACGGTATGATGATCTGTGTTCAAAATTTTTACTATTCCCTTTTAAAAAATTACATCATTTTACACTAAGCAGAGTGTAAATGTAAGTGACGGGTCTAAACTGCTAAATTTTCTGGGTGATATTTTCATTGCATTGATTAGTAGGAAGGAGGATTAGATAAAGTCATGTGGCTAAGTTGATACACGGTAGCTTGAGAATCAGGGCCGATCTGCTCCACTTTCACTTTGATCCATTTCCAACAAGTTGTTTCTTGTTTGGTAGTACTCACTGGACCCTCCATATGTCTGATCCATGATAAAAAGTGTTTGATACAGCCTGAAACAGATCCAAATGCACCTGAAGTTGTTGGTAATGTAACAGTGGTCACCTTTTTGGAAGGCTGTCTAGCAATCCCTACTATGAGATCTGATACTACTAATATTAATATGAAATAATGGTATTGATCTGAAGTATTGCCATCACAGAGGGATTTAGACATGTGCTGAATGTAATCCTGAAAATCATTTTGCCCTAGTCAAGTTATTTCTTAAAAATTTTGAGGTCAGATTTTCTCCTGATATAAATAGCCCTGAAAACAGTGAATTTGTTGCTACTGGTCTATACAGCTGAACTATTTATCTACCATAGGAGAATCTAATCTCTGATCCAAAGAAAGTCACCCATCTCACTGCTGGGTGGGAATTTGCCTCTTCTCACTTCAGTTCTCAGACTTCTGAATTCCAAACCCCTCTCTGTTCAAACTTGAGTTCAAAAAGCCAAAATCTGAAGACTGGGGAAAAAAATAGAGATCACTTACAATCTACAAGAATGCTTTTGCAAAACCAGCAGCTCTCCATGTTTGTAGTAAATAGGAAAAGTAACAGTGGACTCAGACTGCAGCAGGAGAGGCCAAGCTGGAAGTTTTTCTTGATGTCTGAGAGGATGGATAGCAAAGCTCTGGAAAGGACTGCCTGGGGGAGGTTGTGGGATCGCTATTATTGGATGTTTTTAAAAACAGGTTAGTCAAACATCTGTCAGAATGACACAGATACAGCTGATCCTGCCTTGGGGAAGGCACGATAGTCTAGGTGACCTCTCGAGGCTCTTCCTGCCCTATTTCATATGATTCAGTGATTCAGCACATACCTCTGAAACACCCTGGGGCTTGATTCCTTTCTCAGCTCATGTTATTTTTAAACTGGTGCAATTCCACTGATTTCAGCAGAGCTTTTTCTCCCTCTCTTGCAGTAAGTGTGAGAAGAATCTACTTGCTGCTGCACTTCTGGTTTCCTAAAATTGCTCTAAGGCTGGCAATATCACTGATTTGATTCAACTTTTGTACTATTTAGGCAAAAATCTCAGTCCCATCATGTACAGCAGAGGCAAAAAAGTGTTTTATGTGGAAAAAATATTGAATAAAGAGTCTTTCAAGTTGCCAGCAACTCTTAACTTTTTCTCCCCAATGCAGGTACAGAGATAGAGCTTAAAATGGGCAGAAAGTTCACCTCATCTACTAGAAGAAGCCAGAGTAGAGATGGCAAAGAGGAAATGATGCAGGATGAGCCATACTAAAGTACATAGCAGTACCTTAGAAAGAAGGACACAACCTACCTCAGACACAAGGACACAATACATTACAGTTGACTGCAACATCTTATTGACAGAGTATTCCAAACACATTAGGGAGTGGGGTCAGGTTTAGCACAACAGCTAATAAGCATGGGAGCTAATCACATTCCCCTCTATCAATGGCCAAAGAGACAGATAAAATATGTCAAAAGCCCCTGAAGCAGAATCTAGAATACAAATTATTTTAAAATGTCAAAACTATCCAGATACCCACACCAACAGCAGATTACACAGAGCTTCAAACAGCCAAAAAAACTGCAGTCTCTAACACTAAGTGAAATATAGTTACATTGCACTAGCTCCAAACAACAAAGGAACCACAGAAAACACATTTCAGATCACCTAATTTGTTCTTTGGCCATTGCCACTGTCCATAGATTTTAAATATCCAGACAGTCATCATTTCTCTTACAGCACTTCTGTATACATGTAAAATCTCTTGAGTCTTCACTGCTCTTTTTGTTTGTTTGTTTTTCTGGTTTCAGTGCATAACACATTCTTGTTCTCCAAGTGTTAAAAAAGATACAGCACCAGGAACTAAACTACATGTTTCAGAAATTGCCTCCAATCAAAAATAATAATAAAATAATAAAATGATTCTTGCAAATTTACTGTCTTCAAAGCTGATCAGCTATATATATATACATGTATGTATAATATATATACACATACACACATACACACATCTGTATGTGTAGGTGGATTTCCACCTCCAGAAAATTTGTAGAATGAAGATTTTAAAAAATATGACTTGGAATTCACCTGAAATGCTTAGGACTGCAGCAGCCTCTGAGACTTCTGACTGATTCTTTCTTCTCATTGGGTTTTAAGTGGTCACCCCTTTTCTGTGATCCTGCAGCCCAGGAAAAGCTTATGCACAACATCATGAAAAAGATAGTAAAGATGCAAACGAGGAAATCTCAGAGGCTGATAACTCCAGTGGTAATTGAACCTGATGTATTTCCTCTATTCTGGTCTAACAGGGATTTGAATATTTGTTTCCCTCAAGTAAAGGTTGTGAAATCCCTTGAAACACAAAACTATGATGAAAAGGTCTCCAGTGTGCAAAAGACATTTCATTTACTTGTGCGGTGCTTTGAGATTTGATTCTTCACTTAAGAGTAGTCAGTTTCCTTGGGATGATGAAAGATTGTATAAACCCCAAAGGAGCACAGAAAGGTTTAACTCCTACTTCTGAGCTCCTTTAATTAAGAAAATGTTATCTGCAGATTTGGCAGGAGTGGGGGTGTCAGTTCTTGGCTTGAGGAACAGTGAAAACATAGTGAAAGCTTTCAAGATGTGTTCAAGAACTGTATTGAAACAAAGAATTTTTGACCCTTTTAACAACAAATCACTCAGTCAATCCTGCACATTAAGTTTCATCCAACTGAAAACTGAGCAGCCTTTTAAAAATTCCTTTGACTACCCAAGATCCCTCCACACTATGTCAGATACACGTGTTCTCTTCTGAATGTGAGGCAGTTTTGCCTCATTACTTTGGTAAGGCCTGCTCTGCATCTGAGTTCATCACAAGGGCATTTTCCTTTCTCCACCTTTTATCTCAGGACATTTGCTTATCCCAAATAGATTTTGTCACTTTGTTCAAATGTTGAAGCTTGAGTGATGGCAATCAGAGATACCTGCATGGTATCATGTTGGCTCCTACATGCTTGTTCATTTTGAACAACATGGCTCTTCCATGATTAAATGCACCCAGCTTTTCTAGGATTTAATACTCCTGTACTTCCAATTGGGCTGGATGTATGGCAAGTGCTCTGGCAACAACAGACAAGGCTGTTCTTTAGTCAGAACACCAAGCATTCTGTGTATTTTCTGGGAGACAAAAGCAAACAAACTTATCTGGAGCATGTGGTATTTGAAAGCTTTTGCCTTATCTTACTGGTGAGCTACCCATCAGATATACTCCGTGGTAAAGACTGAAATATCTGCAGCAATAGACTAGACGCAAAAGAGTTGAAATCTTTATAATTGCAACCCTTTATAATGAGTTAATGACAGGAATGTCTTTGTATTCTGTATTCCATCTCCTCTGTCACTGGCCAATGGCTCCTGAATCTTTTCTAAAATAAGTCCTATATAAAAGCACTATCAGTATCTGTATTCTGAACCTTTCTGAACTATTGTTAACAAACTGCCAACACAAATGAAGGACTCTTTGGTCTATTTGTTGTCCTTCCAGATCAGTACTAATATTTTAAAAGCTCAAGCCACTTATTCAGCCTAAAGAATGCTTAATATAATGAAAGGAAAATAGTTCAACTGGACTACTAGTTAAGACAATACCTGTTTTCACATTTCTAACATCCATGACTAAAAAATCAGCAAGCCAGGTAAAGACAGAGGATTGCTTTATCATGTACTTGAAAAACATGAATTAAAGTCCACTGAAGGAGATAAACAAGTGAGAGTAAATCTTTACATTAGGGACCTAGCAGAAATATTTTATAGCTGACAAAAAGTCCTTTGTTTGATTATGCTGGTGCTGCACATTTCAAACAATTAATTATAGGCAAGGAAGTACAAGTTTTATTTACTTTTGTATCAGATTTTTAGCTCTTCTCATAATTGTGAAGAATTCAATTAATAATATGCATTCAAGGAGTTGTCTGCAATTATGCATAAATTAACATTTCTCCTAAAGCAATATTTTTTTTATTTACTTGCAATTATCCTATCTATTGGCACAAGCAGAGGGCCAAAAAGATTATAAAGGCCTAAAGCATCTCCCGTATGTGGAAGCGCTGAGTAACCTGGGTCTGTTCAGCCTGGGGAAGACTGAGAAGGGATCTGATTAATGTTTGTAAATATCTAACAGAATGTGGGAGTCAAATGAATGAGGACAGGCTCTTCTCAGTGGTGTGTAGTAACAGGACAAGGAGCAATGGCTCAAAACTTGAAGGCAGTAAGGTCCATACAAGCATGTGGAAGAACTTCCTTACAGCAAGGGTGATGCGCACTGAAACAGGTTTCCCAGAAAGTCACCTCCCTGGAGATATTCAAGACATATCTGGATGCCTATCTATGTGATCTACTGTAGGGAACCTACTACAGTGGTGGGACTGGACTCAAAGATCTCTTGAAGTCCCTTCCAACCCCTGCAATTCTGTGATTCTGCGATAAGAAATCTAGAATATTTCATAAGATATAGAAATCCAGTAATTTCTCAAGAATTCTGTCTACAAATTAATGTGATGACTGGAGCATTTAAGTACCATTGAACATTCAGTAATGAATTCTGAACTGACAGGCCAGCCAGTTATGTGAATAAAAGCAGATTTTTTTTGCAGAGTGGGGTTGCAGTCTGCAAAGCTGAAGGCATGGCAAGAGTTCTCTGCATGTAAGAAGTACTGCATGATACTTAGCATCACTGAGTTTCACTATTCTGATCTAACTGAGCCACAACTCAAGATAAACACAAAATTAGATTACCTTCCCATAATATGGAAAACATACTCTCAGCCCAAAGGAAGCTCAAAAGTTCTAGAGGAAAAAAATATTGCTAATTTGTAAGTATTGAAATGTCAAAAGCTTATTCTTTACTTCAGACAATTGAGCAGCCACACTGTACAGATCATGAAGCACTTCCAAATAGGAACAAATAACAAAATTAACAGCAAACACAGGGACTGATCATCACAACATGGTAACTATAAAGAAAAGAAAACATGACATTGGAATGCATCAAGTAGAAGTTGATAGCATAAAGATGACAACTTCTTAGCATGTAAACGTTGTGGCTGGAGGCAAGTTAATAAGTCATGTATGTGTAAGTCATTAGGATTTCTTTGTGCTAGCCCTGTAAATTATACATGGATCTGCTTTTAAGGAAATCACATTTTTTGCACAACTGTAGATTTTATGCCAAATCAAAAAGCAAGGAAGCAAGCAGAATTATTCTTGCTTAAATGGCAGTTTTAAGAAACATAAAAGAGTCGAATCATTTAGGAAAAAAAAATTGTTAAAGGAATATCAGGTTACCTAAAAATTAGTTAATGCAGTATAAAGGCAGAACAGTTTGTCTTCTTTACCCAGTGGCTACTGGGGGAGTGCTGGAAAGCTCCCTAATAAACACATTTACACACAATTTGTGTCTACTATTAGTCAAGCACTTTAGAAACTCTCTAAATTAAGACATCTGTAGGGATGATATGGATGATATGCAAAGCTGCCAAAGTACAGAATAGCCCATATTAAAAAATGCTAATGAGTATTAAACCATATGAATTAATAAATAATTAACATGCAACAATCTCTTTTCATTTAAAGAAGACATCTGAAAATCTTTCAGTGCACTCAGATTAGATTATAATCTCCCGAGCAAGCAGTTTTTTCAGCAACATCAGCTATAAAACCTTTCTTATTTCCATGACATCAGGATTTCCCAATCTGATTGAAATTTTTATCACCACTTAAAATAAATTATTCAGCAATATTCTTTTAATGTAATCAAATATTAGAAGATAATTTTTCAGCTAACAGTTCAGTAAAAATGGATTGACAGAGGTATGTGTGACAATGCCACAAACACAGCTTTAAAATTCTTATGGCTGAGTGAAAATCATTTTGATCCTGTATAACCTAACCCTGTAGTTTCAAATCTGATAAATAAAAATCTGATGGATTTAATTTGAACCAGAAACTTTAGAATGGGCCAGGAACTCTGTTCCCCAGTAACCAGCATGAAGCCACTGTGCACTCTGAAAATGAGATCAGGTGTCCATTCTTGATCCATATCAAACATGTTCTGCTGGGCAAAACAGGAGTGCACAGACCCCATGTTAACAACAGTGGAAGCACAGCTTTATTGTATTAAATGGAAAATCTTTATGTCCAATACATACGCAGAAGTCAGTGGGGTGAAAATATCTCAAAGCCCTTAAAATAATTAAGAAATCTATTTCCTAGAATAACATTTCAAGTGATTTAAAAGAAAAAAAAATGTAGAAGAGACAGCTCTCCCATATATATTATCTTATGCTAAAGAAAAATAAATCTAACAAAATAGAAAAGTTTTATTTAGAAAATAATTCTAGTGAATATCTGGGCTCAGAGATGACCTGATTTAACACTTAAAAAAAATTGTTTCTAACGACTTTGCTGCTCTTAGCAGGAAAGTAGAATACAGATTTCACTGCTGAAATATAATTGACCATATGCATGTACTCTCTAGTACTACAAAGGCAGGCCCACTCTTCCAGGCTGAGGTACATTCCTGTAGTTCAAGAAACAGAATAGAGCAAATGCTGACTTCAATGCGAGACCTAAATGAATAGTTGCACTTAGAGAATTCTTACACATTTCAGTTGGGACTAAAATGCTGTCACTTCATGACAAAGAGCAAGGGTACTGTATTTCTGTACATCTGACAACAGCCTTCCGACTGCTTATCCTTTGGCCAGGAACTCCAAACAGTTCTGGATGCACTAGGCATGCAGAGAAAGCAATTCTGAGATTCACTCAGAAGAAGGAAGGATGACCAGCTAAATCCAGATCTGTAGTTCAAGGGACCCTGTTCAGATTATTTTCCCCTTTGATATTGGAGTTTGATTTTGGAGGGTTTGACTTTTGGTCTTAAATGTTTTATTACCCATTTGAAATTCACTGTAAGAGAAAAGTCACAAAACCAAAAAGCAAAAAACATTAAGCAAAAACTTGTTTTCTCCTTTAAGTCAAAACCACTGTGTCAGTTTGGAAGACACACATGACAACACCGGCTCAAGACAGAACAATGTCACAGTCACTTACGCTAAATATCAGAAAGTGAAATCAGTATTTTGTAGATGGAAAGCAAAAGCCTAACAGGAGGCCATTATTCTGTCAGAACATTATTCCTAAACACAATGTAGCTCACCTGAATGAGCAACCAGAACACCAAGAAAACTGTGCAACTCTTTTGATGACCTTCTTGTGGTCCATCTAACTCATCTTCAGAATATATGAAAAATGAGTAGTAATTACTTTTGGAAATGAGCAATGATCTACTTCCTACCTGCTCTGCTGCTTCCCAGTGAATTTACGTGCATTTGCAATATGAGTTTCTACTTAAAAATTAAAGCCTCACGCTATGGCTTAAAGCTCTCCAATGGGATAGGCAAGTCCACAGCACTATGCATGCATGTATACATGGTCACGATCTCTTCTTCTAACTTTTCTTCAGTTGTATCCCAAAAAATTTCACATTATTTCCAAGGATTTGTTTGCTCTGTTGTATCACTTGTACCACAGTGTGTACTTCACACATAGTTTCAGGAAGCTCTCAGTAGTGTACTGTACAAAGTTGCATCCTCCAACCTTATGAATTGGCAATTCTTTCAACAAATTGTGCCCAAAGAGTAGTTAGCAGTTGTCTGAGCACGGTGAGTCACGTAAGCTCCCTACCATTACTGTCATAAAAAGAAATGACCGTTCTTTTATTAATATTCAAGTTGATAAAGATAGCTTTTGATATACACACTTGCATTTCAATTTGTGTATTACTCTAAAAATCTGGAACAAAGACTTTTAAAAGAAATTTTTACATAACAGTTGTAAAAGTATCCTTTATCTTATACACTCTTTTAAAAAGCTCACTCCCTGTTTACAAAAAATGCCCTGCATAAAATCCATTTACAATAGCGAATCAGAAAATAGATGCTCTAATTTTCTTTTAAAATAAATAAATAAATAAATAAGAAAATGTAATAAAAAGATAAAACCTTCATAGAGAATTGCAGCAATTATATCTCCACAGCTACAATATAACCCAAAACTTTGCAAAGCCTTTGATTATTGAACCATGGCTGAAGTGAATAATTTGGCTTTCACTAAGAAAACAAGCACATTCATTCTCACCACAATGGAGAGAGGCAGTTTTAATTAAACCTTATCAAAAGATGAATAAAGAATAAACTCAATACCCATTCCACAGGACTCTATTTTCATCTGTTTAGTTTAAGCTTGCCGTGTTCATGCAGTAATTAACTACTGTCCAAGGAATGCTGGAGTTGTGTTAATGTTGGTAAAGATTTAATTAGTTCAATTATCTGGAGAGTATTGAAGGCTCAGCACAGTACCAATTTCTTTAGGCTCTATACATACCTCAGATCAAAATATATTAAGCTGAAGTATAAGTGAACAAAGAAAACTTACTATTTCACTTCAGTTGCTGAATGAGAGTGTGTTTAAAACTTTTATTACCATAATTTTAAAATGAGGTTTCAGAAATAGAATGTAAGCTGTGACTCACCCATTCTTCCATATAAGTTTTTTTTTTCTGTCAGCCTATAGATGTATTTTAAACAGAATTAAGTTTACTTTAGAGAAGAAAACCCAGTCCCCCTTTATACAGGAGAAAGCATTGCTCCTTTAACAATTTTTTCCCCCCATTGCCTAATATTTTATGTCTTTCATGGAAAGTGAGGCATTTAAAAAGCATTGAAAACTGTGACACAGACAACTGTTTCAATCTGTCAGACAGCATGGACAGACAGTAGGGATCATTTCAGAAAATAGCCCGGCCCCCCAGCGGCCTTGACCTTCCTGGTGGGAAAGCGAGCGCTGCGCTGTGCTCAACAAGCTCGCCAACAAAGAAGTATATTTAGTTCCCCCAAATTCTGACACGCTTCTCACAGGAAAAACGCAAACCAGGATGAGGTGCAGATGACTACAGCTAACAAAGGGTAATTTCTAATTGGAGACTGCACATTTACCTTGAAACAAAAAGGAAGAGAAGTGAAAACATTCCTTCATCCTGCTACATGCTGACTATAAGTGCTGTAGTGAGCCTGGCTCCTAGTTTTTAACACTGCTCAGTTTCGTGTTAGATGCTGTTCGAGATGCAAGCACTGGGAGCTGTACGTGCAGCTCCTGCTGCCTTCAATGGGAACAGAGCCTGAGAATGAGAGCAGCAGCAGATCTCTCTTTGTGTTACTAAAATATTAGCATTAGCTATCATTTAAAATAGATGTTTAAATAAACCATGCTCATTTTCCTGTAAGGTTTAAATGACATGTTTATTACTACCACGTTCCTGTCTTTGTTTTCCCAATACTGTTTCTTTCTGAGGTTGGGTTCTTTATAACCACTGAAGGCAGCAGAAAAGATGGCCAGCATGTGAGGCATTCACATCAGTTTATTTCCTTGAGGAGGGAAGAACTGTAGGAGGATGCTATCGCTTTCTTATGAAGCAATAAAGACTCACGACTTAATAAAAAAGTAATTGCTCTGAAATTGTGTACGACATTATACCCATGTTGGACTTAAACTCTTTATCCTTCTCTGTAGCCAGTCAAAAACTACATTATGGATAGTGCTGCTTTGCTTCCTGGCAGTGGATACCATTTGGTAAATAGCCCTTATAGCGCAGAGTTTCTACTACACTAATTAGCTAGAAAAATGTAAACACTTTAAGGCATAAACTAGTAGAAGGAGGTGTGAAGTGCATACTGAGTGCCAGCTGACACCTCAGTTTAGCACCCGTCTTGGACAACCTTTGATCTCCCTTTCCAGTTTTCTGTAGGGTGGAAGAAAAGGAGATACCAAAATTCATTCAGGCTTTTCTAGAGTCCAGATGGCAAACAATGCTCAGCAAGCAGCTGGATACAGCACATTTTCCATTACCTGACACCCTTTCTTGTGCTTGATTTTTAAGTCGCATCAACACTCTGAAGACTGGGGGTGCTCTGGTGTCTTATAGCTCACTTCTTACAGACTTTCTTCTGTCTCATATTTCTGCGAGGTTTTATGATCCGTGTGGGAGTAAACAAGGCTAAGTATTTAATGATTCATGTTTATCATTATTAGTTGAACAAAAGTTATGTTGAAACACCAGCATCTGTATCTGAATGAGCATAATGAAGTGTCTGAGGTTAAAAAAAAAGCCACCGAAACAACTGAGTGCCAAATTTCATCATATGTTCAATCATTTATTAGTATTAAAGAGATATTTATTTTCTCCTTAATTGTAACTATTGAACAACTGCAGAGCAAACACACATACCCATGCAGGTATATCCAACCTCATATTCCAAGCTAACTTAGAAATTGCTCTGCATGTTCTTTCCCAGGATTTGACCAAGATAAAGATAATACACACTTCTATTAAAGAAAACGCAAGCTATATTCAAGCAGGGACTTTGCTGTCTGTCACACTCACAGAGCATGACAGGGAAACATATGTTGCTTTACAATGACCATTAAGAAACAGAGCTGAAGGGAAAATGAGTAACTAGATGTTGACAGAGATATTTATAGAATTGATTTTGTAATATTATACATTCCACAAAGAATGGGATCTTTACTGAGATTAACATAATTAAAAGCTATTTAAAATCATTTGGACTATGGCCGTGACACAAAACTTACTGCAACAAAACCCAAAAGCCATATATTTCAAATGCTGTACTGTAATGCAGCTTGTTTGGTTCCTAAATATTAAAATCATATTCCTGAAATGATGCATTTTCTTCATTGTGAAAACCTCAGAAGGTAGTTGTGTGCTCTGTCAGCAGAGTTATTACTCCAAGGAGGAGTAATTTGCCTGCCAACACTTTTAAATAGGTTTTGGCTTTGAAACGCTAATCACTTATTTTATCCAGAAAAGTTCTAGGAATGGAATAGCTCTACTACACATTTTCTACAAAATGGATTTAGCTTAGGGCTTCTGACCCATCTCTCAGGCGAGAAAAAAAAAAATAGGACAGAAAAGATCCGAGAGGAGGTACAGTTCTTTACCCCAACTGACTTTTAAAACACTATTTTTAGTTGGCAGGATGCTGTTCCCTTTACAAAGAATTGTTTTGGAGGAGGCAGCAAGCATTTGGCTGCCTTAAGACTGGAGGTTATCTGATTTCTCTGCTATCTCAGCTTTGAGAACATAATTCTCCTGGTTTTATTTTTACTAGTCTGAAAGAATTTTGTGATATATGATCCCGGCTGAGAAATACCAGGAAACTTTGTCTGCACCAAAAAAGGAACTTGAGGGTATTTTGTGCACATAATGAAAAGAACTCGTTCGGTTTTGCAGCGTAAGTCATTTTTACCACACAAATTCCCCGCTTTTGTGTTAGCAAAGAAGAATACTTTGGATCTTTCAGTTTAGAAGATCTCCAAACAGACAATAGTGTGTAAACAATCCCAAAGTACATAACTTCACTAGAACAACCTCACGTCTGTGAGTAAGGGCTTCAGAAAGGCCCCTTCATCAGATTTCCTTCTGCTCTTCGCCCTGAACAAAGCCTTGGCTGACAATACAGAAATCTCCCTCTTTCTTTGGATTAAATCCCCTTTGCAGGAGAAGTATGCAAATGCCATACGTGTTTCCCTTGCTGAGGCTACCCTCACCCAGCTATCTTTTCATTGTCTATTTTACTCAGGCAGACCATCCTACTGGCTGACAGGGAGCCCAGCCTTCCAATTCAATATCTTTCACAACACTGACAGTTGGATGCTGGGGCCTGCCATGAACTCTAAAAGGAGCTCATTTAGTCATAATTAACTATTCCCTGCATATTTCCTAAGGTATGGTAATTGTGCTAAAAGACAACAAGTGAAGCATTCATTCTGGTTTTCTTTTAAACTTTTATTTTTCCACAGCAGTCTCTCTTTCCCCCACTCTTTTTTTTTTTTTTTTAATCTTTTCTTTCTTTCTTTCTTTCTTTCTTTCTTTCTTTCTTTCTTTCTTTCTTTCTTTCTTTCTTTCTTTCTTTCTTTCTTTCTTTCTTTCCCTCTTTCCCTCTTTCCCTCTTTCCCTCTTTCTCTCTTTCTCTCTCTTTCTTTCTCTCTTTCTTTCTCTCTCTTTCTTTCTGGAAACATTTAGAGTAAAGAAAAAGAATGACAGTGGAGATAGGGAGCCACTGAAAACTGATGCAGGCAGCTCAAAAGGCAAAGCTAGCCATATAATACAGGACACTATGGCAGCACTGAGCTATTCAGCTGGGTAAAACATAAAGAAAAATGAAATGAGTCGAATAAAGCTATGTCATTAACATAGAATGATGGACATCCTATTTGGGTAACAGGGTGTAATTAATACACATTTCTAATTCCTTAGATATGGTGATAAGTGATCTGTTTCTATTAGTACCAGATCATATGTATTTGACCAACCAAAAATCTTCAAGTTTTGCAGATGTGATGCATATTACATAGTAATCTGTGTGCGTCTTCATAAGACACACACAGACCAAGTCCAGCCCTGCCTTGTGTTGCACAGCCCTTGTGTGTCAAGGTTCTCACAGGAATCAGGTTTGATGGACCCAGCCCCATATAGCAACTGCATTTATCCTTGTTGAGGCTGAATGCTGTGGGAAGCTCACATGGATTATTTACCTTAAAAGGCAAAACGTGACCTCATGTCTGCCCTTATCTGTTTTCTATTTTAGGTTAAATGAAGGAAAGGCTGACAGCACTCTCTATTTAATTACTGAGTTTACATCTGCTGGAATTCTTTTGCCTTTCAGAAAGATTGGGTCTTAAAGGATACCTATCCATCATAACTGCATGCAGTCTATATACAAAAGCAAGTGACTACAAAGCTAAGTCTCTTTACATTCCAATCTCCCCCTTGGATGTGCACCAAGAGCAAAGAAATTTCTGGCTGTGCAAAGAATCCACAATGGAATCAGTATCCTCTCACCTTTAGCACATAACCTTACACTATGTTTGCTTCGAACTTGGAGACTATTTTATGATTGTAGAAAGGTTGCCATTTTTTCTTTAAACATTGAAATCCAACCATCTTTTGAGGAACACGTCATAATATTAAGAGTAAGGATAGTTACACGCTTCTAAAATCCACTTTATTTTTCTTTATTTCTTGACCACAGCAAATATGTGTATGTGTATGTGTGTGGGGGTGGCTGCTGTGGCAGGTGTGTCTGCTAAATTCTGTGCATTATCATGATCAAAATTCATAGTGGATTCAGAACAGAAAATCAGAATATCCAGTAAAGAGTATGTTTCTTTCACAGATATGAGCTGAAATTTTGTTGATTCCACTAAACACACACTGAACAAAGAAATTTTATGGATGACATCTGGTGGACTTCCTGCCTCTTCTTGGCATCCGGTGCTTTAGGTGCTCTTGAATAGTGTATCTTCCTACAATCCTGAGTCTGAGATGTGTTTCTCCCTCTTGTATTTCTGTAAGGATTCATGCATTCAGACTGAGCTCCGTTTACTCTCTGCCTTTCACAGTAGCTCAGGGAAAGAGAATTAGATTTCTGAATCACTTTGTTCCAGTGAGATGCATTTAAAACATCCACCTAAACCCCCAGGTGTTTTTGCAGTTTCTCTATGCTGCATTTAGAATTCTCGGAGAGGGGGAGATGACTCTGTCCTGCCATTTCATGACGGAAGCAGTGCTGTGACCTACTGGTAACCTTCCTAATTTCAGTACCACATAAGCTGGTACAGTAGCTTCCCAGAAAGCCAAGAGGTTTGGAGAAGATTAAAGGAAGAGAGGAGTGTAGTCCATACAAGAGAGCCCATGTAGTATTTGAAAAATAAGAAATTCTCAGTTTTTAACTTCTCTGAGGAAATATGGCAAGGGTTAATGATCCCTAAATAATACCCCATTTTCTAGGTATCAAAATTAAGACTTAAAGTTCCTGATCAAGGATTTTTACAGTCAGGTCAAGAAACCTCCTATGTGGCTGACTCTACATAAACATCCCTACAAAAAGTTTAGTCATATATGTAAACAGTCTTCTGGGAACTGTAATGTTGGAGGGGAAAAAAAAAAAAAAAAAGAGTGAGGCAAAGTCTTAGGAAAAGATTTTGAGCTTGTATCAGTTTACTTCAACCCACAGGTTGGAAAAGAAAACTACAAAGTAACTGATATCAAAGACACAGAATATAGATTAAAAAGAATAAAGGAATAAAAGAAAAAGGACATGGCCAGATCCTATGTTCAAAGTATGGATTGTTTTATCTTGTCCTATTTAAGTCGAAACATAATATATAAAAACAAAGGTTGAAATTTTATTGATTGAACCAGGTTTCATCAACAACTGCTCACATTACACCAGAGCTGTTTAGATGACCTCAAGCCTCATTAGATTTTTCCAGTGCACTCTGTATGTCCACTTCCACCCAAAAAGACACAAGCAACTTGTGCAGTAAGTGTTTTTACAGACAGATAGTGATAAAAGGAGCCACTGACGTGGAATACGGACTGTGTGTTGGAGATCCTTTCTGGCTGAGAAGTGGTTCACAAAGATGGGTAACTTCACAGAACACATCCTGGCAGGTGTGTACAACTTTGGAGCAGAGATGTAGAGATGAAACGATGAGTATGTGATTTCCCCATTACTGCTACTCTCTGATATTCCCCAAAGAGTCAAGGAACAAACCATTATGCATTAAGGATAGATGGCTCAGGATTGGAGTGAATGTCAAAGAACTGTAGGAATGCTTTCCTGGTAAGTCTGAGGGACAGTGGGCATTTACTAATTCCTTCCTTACTACCATTCTTCATTTTGATTATAAAGCTCCTAGAAGCTAAGAAAACATTGAGTCAATAATGAAAATACAGAAGCCTTCCAGCTTAAAAAAAAAAAAAAAAAAAAAAAAAAAGAAAAGAAGAAGAAAAAGGATTAAATTCCTTCTTCTGCTTCACGCTACTTTCCTTTACTTGCAAAAAAATAGATTGTTGGAAATATTAGCTGTTGAACTCTAACTACGTTCTTCTAATCCTGAAAGATAACTTCCTTGGTCAGGAACACAGGACTCGCACAGGTCACCAACCTGTGGAATACACAATCTGAGGAAAAGTGATTATCCATGCTTGCCTGATTTCCTGGCCAAAACATTCCTCTCCTTGTGTCCCAGCAGCTGCTGCCAGATGCAGACAGACAGCACTGGTCTCTCAGATACATCTCATGGTTAAAGTCTAGCAGGTCTTCCCAGGTTTGTATGCTTACTGGTCTTTGCTTTACTCCACTGATCTAACATACTTGGAGATTTCCCAGACAGCTTGCTCTCCTTTCTTAATAAAAGCCTCGTCGTCAAACTCCATTCAAATAATTTAAATGCATATCACTTCCCCAAACAAAGCACCAGAGCAGATACTGAGTAATGAATACCTTCTGTACTTTTCAAACTAACTTCCAGTTTTTTACTTAAAGAGTAGCTGGGCAAGTGCAGAGCTACCCAAGATGTGAAAAATTCTCCTAGGGGATCTGTTAGAGGATATTTTTACTCCAATATTTTCCTCTCTGTATTGAACTTTGCAGAGGTCTGAGGCTGTGCATTCATTAGAGTGGACTATGGCAGCCAATATTCACAGTGCGTTTCTGAAAGAAGGTTGCACTGAAAAGTTATCTGAAAGGTAAAGAATGCTTGTGCTTACTGTGCTTTATTAACTCTTTGTTTTGGCAAACTAGCAGAATGTTAATGCTAAGCTTTTTATATTAAATGCAAAACAGAAAACACTAATCTGTAAGTCTCTGTACAAATATTTTGATTAAGAAAGTCCTTTCAAAAAATCTGATTCTGATTCACATTAGGTAGAGAAAGGGAAATTCAACAGCCTGTGGTTACTCAATAAAACAAACCCTGGCTACTCCATTACTAACTGTAAATCTTTGATGGATAAAAGAAAATGAAAGCTGAAAAAAATCATCAAGGATCAGAACACTAAGCAAACACTCCTCAGTATTCAGCCCAGGGACTGCATAAGCACAAGCTGCAAACTTCTGAAGGAAGTTCACATTCAATATATAAAAGACCACATTCCTCAACAATAAGATATATAGTTTGAAGGAAAAAAAAAAAAAAAAGATCGTTGGGGAGAGCTTGCAGCCTTTAAATCTAATTTCCTCAGCCCTTGATGGTATTGCTGTCTCTAAGTTAGTTTGGATAAGGGAGCCAGTTCTGCTCCCACTGAAGAACATGGCACCCTCCTGTTGTCTTTAGGAGGAGCAGAGCTAGAATCAAAGCCTCTAAAAGATGCTGTGATAAAAAGCTCTGGAAGGTATCATGGTCCTCTACTGCTTTTCACATTTCTGAAAAAAACAAAACAAAACAAAACAAAACAAAACAAACAAACAAACAAAACTATGGTGGAAAAAAAATCCATGTAATTCATTTCCATTGATATTAATTGTGTCTTTTATACAAAAATATAGACCAGCAAAACAAATGACTATTTGGCAACATTAATGACCATGAACTAGTTAAAGTGCCTGGAATAGAAAATTTCCCTGCAATTTTATCATTACAGAATGCTTCAGATAAAGTATTCTGTAACTCTGGCATTTATACAAGCATTCTTTTAGTCCCTAACAGCCAGCAGAGCTTGCTGTCTTCATTACAGATTAAATTTCAAACTCCAATCCAAAATGCTTTGTTTATTTTTAAATCCATACTTTCTAGAAGTATGCACTCCTTCCTGGAACTGAAACCGTATCAGGCAGCTGGAATTGGCTCCTGATTTTATGCAGTCTGATAAGGGTTAAGAAGGAGCTACGTTATAATTCAACATACAACAGAAACACATCTCTTTACAAGAGCAGCTTGCTAAAAAATTCACCAGCGCACCCAGAAAACAAAACATTGCCCCATGCTAATAATGAATGTGGCTCATATCTACCATGTTCTGTTAAATTGCTAAAATTACCCAGATAAACCATTGGAGAGTATGTCAAGTTTAATTAATGCAACATGACCTGATCATTTCCACACTTAGGAAGAAAGAAGTTTGCATTCTTTAAATCTGGAGCTCAACCTGGAGATTATGCTAAGTTGCTTCATTCATAGTCCACACTCCTCTGCACATGTCAGGAGGACAGCATTTGTCCCCTCTAGTGATAAACAAATTATACATGAAATCAATTCCACTTCACAATAATTTTCCCTATTGGGTATTATCTTTCCTCCTCTGCTCCATCCAGTTAAGCTTGAGTCCTGTAACTTGCTAATGAGCTGGGGGCTTTCTGTTCCAGGTGGCACCCCCTGCCTCGAAGTCATGACATTTCCCATTTCGAATGCTGCTGGCATTTTTCGACAGCTCCTGCTAACTAGCCTTTTTGACCTGCACTAAGAGGAACTCATCTGATCGAATCCTCTAACCTGCCAATCATTTCAGCAAATGATCTTCACAGTCACTCCCAAGGCAGGAGCGGGGGGAAGAGAGGGAAAGAAAGAGAAGGAGATGGATAGAGAGGGAGAATGCTAGCACGAGCGTGATGCAGCAGGCAGGCAGGCAGCTCTGCAGCTACCTAATGAGAGTGCTTTAAGGCTCTGAGGCAGCTGAAACACTGAAAAACTGGGGGGAAAATTAGGGCAGAACTGAATGCCTGGTGCTGTAATTACTGATTTCTTTCCAGCCTGAGATCATTTTGAGAGCAATACCTCCGAGATGTGCCATTTTCTGAAGAACACAAGTTAATTTTCCATATAAATAGAAAACAGATATATTTTTCCCTGCCACCATCAATATGCAAACCTCATAATTCTGCTCTGCCAAATGGCGTTCCTTACAGAATTAATTAGGAGCTGTAAGCTTGTTAAATGAGTGTCTTCACCTAGGGATGATTATGAATATATTTTGTTGTTGATGTAAGCCATAAATAGCATTTCTAACCTAATTTAAATGCTGACAACATTTACACCTCTGTGTTTACAAGTGTCTGCACACAGACACATAAAACAACAAATACAATATCTACATAGTCTAGATGAGACTTTCTGGGCTGAAACCAAGCAGAGTCACGATAATGACTAACTTGTTTTGATTTTGTTCTTTTTATGATGTGACAGATTACTCACTGTTAAAGCTTTCAAGCACACAAGGACAGATTTAATTGTGTAGACTTTCTTTGCCTACATACAGCTAGTTTTATTGTTAATCAAACTTAACAGGTAGATTGTAAAATACCCAGATTTCAGCAGATGAGCAATGCACAAAGTGAAGATGACAGATACTAAAAGTAATTGTATAATGTAAATTTCAAGGAAAACTTAAACAAAAAGGCTAATACCATGACATCACATGCTGTGATAGTATTGTTACAGTGTCCATGTAGGAATGTACAACTCACAGTCAGTCCTTACATTAACTTCAAGAGAGTTATAGAAATGTCTCTACAGAATTAATGGCAAGGTATTAATGGCAGAACATGATCACTCATAATTCCTAATTCAGAACACTCATATGTTCCAAAACAACATTATTAATTTATAATAGGGTCACAAAGTAACAAAAACAGCCAATTTGTCTCTTCTTAAAATATTGGATGATACAGTTTCAGATGTATTCTTCTGTATCATATTTCTATCGGAAAATTTAATTATTTTTTTCTCCCATGGATTTTTTAGATTGATTTGATACTAGAAGCATGAGGAACATGCTCTCATCCCCAGTGATGAGGCACAATAGATTCATCTATTTTTATTAGTTGAGTTTTAAACTACTGCTGCGTTTTTAAGCAAGGCTCTCCCCACACCTAGGAGTATTCAGTGCACATATTTTGCACTGGTTGGGTTGATTTTTTTGTTTCATAAGGAATCAGGCAACATAAACTACACACTCAGTATACAAATGTAAAGCTCTCTCTTCATATAAAAATTAGGGTTTTCTTGTTTTTTGGACTGTATTTTGTTACTTTTGAATGCTACAAATTGTGCCTCAGAGGCAATGCCGCTCATTAGCTGTGCTGTCTCTCTGGGTTACAGACCGTGTTTCAGCACTGGAAGCCTCTGCTTTGTCTGGAAACCTCAGTTTCTCCCCTTCAGTGGTTCCACTTTTCCTCTTAGACAAAGCCTAACTGAGGGGTCACGTGATGAAATAATCCCGGAGGAGAGGTGACTGTCCATGGGAGAATAGGGATAGCTCAGAACAGCTTTTGCCTCCCTCCCAGTCATTGTCATTTATACATTGTCCTCTCTGTATTCAAACGTCATCCCAGGCTATCAGCCCACTTTAACTCAAACCGCCTTTCATGCCTAGACACTTCTTAAAGCATCAGCAGACCACAAAGCCTGTCTAGTAGGAATCGTTTGCTATCCTAATATTAATAATACAATACAGTGTTCTGTGCTCTTCTGGCATAGAGGCTCCACTTTCTGTGTCCTAAGCAAACCAGAAGACAGATGAACAGCATTGCAGCTGAGCACATGCATTCACGCAAATATCACTATCATCTTTCCTACAGCTTTAGCAATTGTTAAATTAAAACCTCTGCACTAAAAACGATTTCAAAAGCGAATCTCTGCAGTGCTGAAGGCAAGTCATTGTGCGTTAGAACTGAACTAAAAATAGGCTCCAGACCATGCTATGGAACGAGAAAATATGGTGTTCTCCCTCAACAAAAACATATCTCTAATAGCAGTAATGTACCTTTTCCTTCAGCCAGCTCTGTAGCTGATATGGTTATGAAACTCTGTGACTTAAACAGATCACACCAGTAAGCAGCCAATAATTTCATGCACAATAACATGGGATCAACCTCTCCTGGCTATGGAGGTTGGAAATTCTTGTCCTACCAAGTGAAGTTCGTACCAATAGAAGTGGAGTTGCTTCTCTCTGTTCTGCTTTCTTTCTCTTCACTTTCTTCAGTCCCAAAGAAACTCTCAGACTAACTCTGAATCCAGAATACTACCTGCATTTCTGGAAATCCTGTTTATTCTCACTTATTCATATGCATCAGCCTTTCCTCACATCCCTTCTACTCTCTTCCCATGTGACTCAGGACACTCATGAACAAAGCTCTTTTGCTCATTAGGTGATGCCAGATGGAGGCCACATCATCCCAGACAAATGTTTCCCCCAGACACTTCCAGAGCTCCCTGACCATTCAATTACCACAACCCATGATCCACACTTACGTTAAGTGGTGCTTCTGGTTCAGGAATTTCAGGCACAGGTGCAGGTACTGTTACATGCTGTGTATAGGAAAGGTCTGGGTCCCAGTGGTTAGATGGCCAAGTGGTTCTGCAGAACAACTTCACTGATTCACTTTCCCAAATGCTATGCAGTAGAATATCCATGCTCCGAATGGATTTTTTTATCAGGAAGTCAAGAGATTGCATTTTTGCCTGCTTTTCCTGAGTGTGACCAAGTGGCAGGGTATTTACATTGCCATTGCCAATGGAAGCTGTACTGACTCAGCACTGATGTAGTACTGACACAGGAGCACCATCAAACCTATTTCCAGCTCCCACCAGCTCCATGAGGGGATGGTGGGTCACCTTTCCCTGTGGCACACCACAGGTACCTGGAGAACTTCTGTGTGGGCACCTGCTCCACCTTCCAGCCTGACACGTGCTTAAGGGAGATGGGAGGTTTATATGACAGGGGCCTTGCGCAGGCCAGCAATTTCCTCAATTCTTTTCATCATCTGAGCAGATCTTACTGATGACAGCAGGATTTTCTTTATGGCTGAATTAAGGGCAAAATTCAGTCTATAACTCTCATTTTACACTAATAGGAATGAGATAATAAATTCTTAGCTATCAAGAGGAAAATGTAACCCAATGCCTGGAGTTTCTCCCTTGTGTGTTAAATTTAGGGCATATTCTATCAGTGTGGTGATCTTATTCTTTGATATTAAGTAAAGCACAGCTGGAACAGTCTCATAAAACCATTATGTTGTTAACATATGAAAATAATGGCACTAAAAATATTAAACAGACAAAATATGTCTTGGATCCTGCAGTCATCTTTCACAGCTTAACACTAATTTAACATTTTACAAAATTGATGCTACAATTTCAGCTCTGTTTAGTACTATCATTACTGGACTCGAACCCAAATTACTTTCAGCTGCCCACCACAACTGCATCTTATTAGCCTTTTCATGAAAGCCAATTTATGTAAATCCAGTATTAGTTAAATAATTAAACTGACCCTCAACATTCATGTATAGACACTGTCTGGTACTAAAAGATGCAGGAGAAATTTAAACATCCCATCTTCAGTACTTAGCACTCCATCTTTTTCAGCTGCAGCAGCACAATGACTATATACATCTACTTGGATCTATTAAGAAAAAGGTGCATTTAAAAATGAGACTAATAACTGCTATTCTTCTAGGACTGAGCTTTTATCTCCCAAGCCAGGCATACACTGAATTTCTAAATCTAGCACATCTAAAACATTACTGGCTACTTTCAGCTTTTTTACAATGACAAAACGTGGCTGACACACAGACCTTCCTGCACAGTAATTACAAGGTTTTATCCCCTGAAGCTGGACAGACGAAGACTCAGAAGCACAATATACAGTGTTCCACAGTGATTCAGCAATGCTGGGATACCCAGGATAGAGTAAACACGTGGAAGCACTGAATTAGAATGACTTTTCAGTACTGACTGCTGACACACACACTGCTGTAGCTTCCCTGCAGCTTGACTAGTGCAAAGCAGGCAACAACTCTTGTTTCCACACATCAGTGCAAAAGAAGCACTCATACACAATTTGCAAAAGCAACAATGAAGATTTAAAAGGGACAAAAATCAAAAATGAAATTATTTGAATAGGGCTGAAACAGTCCTCTCCCCAGATAGCAAGTAGAAAGGGATTTTTTTAGGTAACAGTTTTGGGCTTTGGAACACTGTTGGTGAGAAGCAGCCAAATCAGACAAGCTCTTCAGTAAGCAGCCCTTTTTGCCACTACACTGGTAACTGTCACCTATTCAGCTTTATTTTGTTTTACACGGCTGAGCTGACCCGAATGACAACATCGTCCCTTCCATTGGCTGGGCTTGTGTCAGTTGCCAGCTTAAATGGGCGAGGAAGAAAGAATTCAGCATCCTGCAATTGATATTCAGGATTGCTCCGTTGCATGTGCGTGTGGTGAAGCAACACAAATAAAGACCACTTTTTGTTTTGCTCCAGTGAATTGTCAAAGTGATTTTGAAAGCCAGGGGATTTCATTATGGTAATACAGGTTAAATACTTTAAAAGCATATGGTGTTACCATCCTGAATGAAGCTGTCCCTGTGGCTCTGGGAGGCACACAATAGGTCAGGAGCACATCTCATGTCTCTGGTCAGCCAATGAGAACTGGGGATTATAAATCACCACGAGAAAACACTGCCTGCTATCTGGTACCAGGTAATGCCTTGTCTTTCCAATTACAATTTGACTCATCCTGCTCCAGAAAGAAACACACTCTAGCCGTGTATTCCGCCAGTCAAAGCAAAAAGCAGCTCTAGAGGTTCGTATGGTCCACCCTCATATTGATAAAACAATACATGTGCAGATAGATGAATATTATATACAGTGTACCTCAACAGAATATATAGAGATGGGGAATGTTTCCACAGAAATGCCTTCTGACCACTGGCAAAAACAAAAGCAAAAACAAAAAACAAAAGGCAAGACAGAAAACCTTCAGGCACAAAATAAGAATATAAAAATCTTGGTGTTACCACAAAGGTTGAAGATACTTGGATATGGTCAAAAGATTTCTTCCCTCTCTCCCTGAAATGCCCCCATCTAATTCACTGCTGACAGATTCTTCTGCGTAAAATAGAGCTCATTACTACATATTTATTTAGGGACTAGCCTGAAAATTGATCTTGATAACTCCAAATGCCAGCTCTTTCCCCATGGGCACTGAAATAATGTGTTGTCTTTCTCCTGGAGTCCACGACAATGACAATTTAGTCCACAAAAGCCCTATTACCAGTACAGGTCTGACACAGGCATTACTTTTCAGAAACATATCCCAAGTCATCGCTATTTTAGGCAATTTTTTACTGCAGGCAGGCAATTGAAGTGCTGCAATATTTTAAAGAGTAGAAATTCTCTGGGATGCACCAGTTTCTTCATCTTCTTTGAAGCTATTTCTGGGGGCAGCAGGTGAGCTCTAACACATGATGATAGAGACATTTACAAAGTTGCTGCCTTTAGCTTCTCTCCGTCACCGATCTGTCAGAAATTGCTGCTTCCAAAGTTGGCAGATGCTGATGTTTGCTCATGCCTCAGCCTCTCCTGGGCAAAGCCCAATCTCTTTGCTCTCCAAAACCTAACGAAAGGTGGATTTAATTCAGTGGGTGTACTGTTAGGGCAGCAGCTTCTGGCAAGCATATGGAGAGCACAGCAGGAAATAGTAACTTTCTAAATTATCACAGCAAGATTTGGCAATGTTTGTTTGTTGGAGCTCTCTATTTTATCCCCTATTCTACCCTGACAAAGAAAATGAGGAACACTGGGATGAAAAGTACAAACATAACAGACACAAAACTAGAATTTCCTTCCACACCGCTGTGGTTTTGACATTGTTTGAAAATGGTCCCTTGGTTTTATGTTTTTATTCATTGTTTGTTGGTTTTGTAGATTATTTTTTTTTTTTGCATGTCTTTTAATTAACAAATACACAAAATCCAGAGTCATTCTCCCCACCTACACTTCAGAAGATTCAGGGATCAACTGCCTACAAATATTTCTCTTCTGCAGCTTCCTGATGAATACTGGATACTGGAATGCCTCAATTCATTTTCAGTGGAAATACATAGATGCTATTTTTGATGGGAACTAAAAAAATGAAATAGGTTGTTCACACACCAAAATTCGGATCCCTGAAAACAGGCAGGAACAGGGATCTTGTCCCTTTGACAAGGCCATTGCACACACTCTACTGCATTTCCATGCTCACCAGCAGTCTCACAGCTGGATACTGAGGCACACAGATATATTTCTGAAAAAAGGCTCCTTTTTATACCACATGATAAGGAATAGTTGTCTCAAGAGTGCAATCAGTTGCATGTATTTAAATACCAACTTTGGCACAAGAAGATCCAAGCTCTGGAAGTACTTCTTTGCATCTGAAAGGATACTCTAGTGATCAGCTCAGATGCCAACATGTGATTGAATAAATTCCACCTCTTCCATTAATTCCTTACCAGCTCTCTATATGCAAAGTCCACTCAAGAAGACAGATAAAAACATGCACGTACTCGTCCTGTCCAGGAGATGGGCTGCAAGTATTTGGTTTCCTCTGTATTTTTTTATAATTTGATCCATTTCCTTGCAACATTGGCATTTTTAAATTTTCTTTTAACTCCACAGGGTATTAAGTTATCCAGCCATTTTTGCTAATACTTAACAGCTCATTCTGCTTGCCTCCTTTCTCACCTCTCTTACGTTCATAGCCCTGAGCAGCTACTGACATCTTCTCACTTTTCATGCATCTTCTTGTTTCACTGAGCCTTATGAATGGTGACTTTGTCTGAATATCTCACACCAAATATCCTACCTGCTACTACAACTTTGTTTACTACAACTCTGCTCCTCTGCTAAAATAACTGACTCAGCTTCTATCTCATCCATTTTTCTACTCGCTTTACTGACTGATCATAATACTTGTCAATCACTGCTCTTCTACTTAAAGTCACAGACAACTGCTATTCAGATTAAGCCTTCACCAGGACTCCCTTTCACATTATCAAGACATCAGTCTGATTTATCCTAACTTGTTACTCTCTCCACATAGACTGATCTTTCCCTCTGCTTGCTAGTTTCACTCCTTTAGAGGTTTCTGCTCAACCCAACACGTCCCCACCAACGTCCAGGTTCCATGTCCATATTTCTTCTGCCTCCCCAGATATTCTAGTTTCATCTGAATGAGTTTGAGTTTTCTAAATAGCAAATGGAAGAGGACTTTTACATTGTACTTTACACTCTTTCAGTATTATCTGCTTTTCTACATCTTATGGCTCAAGCCAAATAGTACAGTCAAGAACTGACCTTTTATTTCACTGTACACATCTACCACAATGCAGTCCCAAGCAGTGATGGAAAACTGTAATCAGTAATGTACACAAACCACTACTTAATATTTGTTAAGTGCCCCCAGCCTTAATACAATGAAAGGTGCAATTTTGTGTTAAAGCTGTGGTTAAACAGCCACAATAGTACAGCAATGTACATCAAAGGTACACATGGCTCTCTCTTTCTGCTTACAGATAAAATTTTTAACAGTCATCTGTATCTGCTTAAACAGATTCAGTAAGAACAACCAAACATATATATATATATACCATGCATTTTGTATAGATGAAAACTTTCATTTGTTTGAAGACAAAGAAAGAAGATTCCGTACATTAGGAATAAGATTCTGCACATTAACTTCCACACAAAAGGTCTTTAGCACACGTGGGCACATTTGAAGTTCAGTTTAGATAGATGATATGTCATGTTAGAGCAGACAAGGTTGAAGAGATGTCTGCAGGGACACACCCCCAGGAAAAAGTAGGGATTAGCTTGTCAATAAAGATGTAAACAGACTGCTCTGAGGCAGACTCATTTCTGACATTAGAAAATCTTAAATGGTTTGCTGGCAAAGAGCACGTGAAAAATTGGGGCAGACTGTCAAGACCGGAATCACTTCTTTTCAGTATTCAGCCATTGATGTCTGCCAGGCAAACAGCCTTTATAACATTATAGATTAAAAATAATAATAATAATAATTGCATGTAAATACCAATAGTAAAACAATGAAGGTAATTCATTATGGAAAGTAACATGACACTGTAACAAGCAGAAATAGCAGAAGATAGACTTCATGTGAAAATATGCCATGTAAATAACAGTTTATACCTTTGAATAGGTACAAGGGCAGCAGAAGAGTTACACAGCAACTGCTCCCTTACTTCAAGTCAGTAAGCCTCTCTACACACTTGCCCTTCTCTGCTCTGTTCTATTATTGGAATATCTGGAGCCAAATTACCTACCGTTCCATCCCCGAACAACTGTGATCGAAAAGATCGAGTATCAAATCCCCAGTGGGTATCAAAGCTGTCTGAGAACAAAAACAATTCTAGCAGATCCAGAGATACTGATCAAATTTATTAACATGTCAACACTCCTGTCTCCATCAAGAACAACCTCCTGCTATCAAGTTTACCAGACTTACTAAAGGAACCATTCCTTTGTCCTTGCCCCAGATTTTAACAAGAGAATTGGTAAGAGGTATTTTATCACTCCCTATCTTACCAGGGGGAAAAGCTCAGTCCAAATTAAAGGCAATTCAATGTTTAATCTGCTGGCACTGACTTCTGTGATGTTTTCAACCTGTCAGTCACACTGATCTTGCCCACAAGGCCAAGAATTTACACTCATCATATTGACAGATGTATACTGCAGAAACAGATTATCTGCTCGAACACGTGCAATTTAAGAAATATGCAGTTCAGTTTTGTAATTAGTCTACCAAAATCCAAAACAAATTGTATTTTCAAAGACATACTTTCCAATAACCATGTCTTACCTGCATTATCAATTATGAACTCAGGTATTCTTCAATGTTTGCTGTTTGATACACCTTTTCCATAACTATTGTTTTTCCCAAAGACTCTCATGCTTTCTCCAGTCTCTGCTTGTAATCTTACATTCGGTACAGTAAAAATAGAAGACACTGCAAAACAGAACGTCAGTTCAGAATCTTTGATTTTTCCCCAAAAAGTAGTAATATAAAAGCATTTGGTTAATATCTATGCCAAACACAACATTGAATAAATACAGCTTTTATGTACACCACCCAATTATGCAAGTAAGCACTGTAAAAACTGTGAATGGAGAGGAATGGCAGGTGCTGTGATGGAAGCTGTCTGATGCCAACATTTTCTGTTGCATGCACCTTTAAATAAAAAACACGACTGTTCCCAGGGAGTGTATTTGCTTGCTTACTTTTCCTTGCCACGCATATAATTCATATTTTCCCTTGAAATTTTCCTGACAACATTTAGGGTTAATTATGAAGATGAAGAAAACCAGCAAATTTTTGCAATAATTTGACATCACATATACCAACTTAAAAATCTCTGCAAGCCTGTAGAAGTGAGCGATTTCATTAGACTTCGTTTCACTAACTGTTAAAGATAATTAGGTTTGTTAAAAATATTCCAGAAATTCAAAAAGCCTTCACATAAGGCAAATCCTTTCTGCATGATTTAGAAAAACCTTGAGGATTTCCACATAACACCAGGCATCTAATTAGCAGCAGACATGACATTAATCACAGGAGTCAGACTGCAAACGGTTAAGGGCTCACACAGTGATGATAAGAAAACTCACTTTTACTCGGGATACCTCAAAATGTTGGGGAAAAATGACTAATTTTTGGTACCTTCCAAGGAAAAACATGCATACAAAAATATCCTCGGATAGCTGCCAGTGCATTACTGCATGAGGAAATGTTAATTGACTGTTAAAAGAAGTGATCAGGGCCACAACAGCTTCCTTTTTGTTTGTTTGTTTGCACTAAAGATTAGCAAAGCTGTATTTCCTGCACTTAAAAGATGAGGATATTTTTATGCAGGTCTTCCCATCATACTTATGACATCTCAACTTGCATTTGATATTCTGATTTCCTCAGCAGCATACGTTACAAATGACAAATTCTATACAAGTAAATCAATATGAGCTTTCAGATATGAAAGCAGGAATTACTTTTTTCAATAGAAAATAGTAAGTAAACACACACAGTAGCAGGGTTAATCTGTAGATTACTGCTCATATCTGACACAAATGAGAACTCTGTTGCTTCATAAACTGCATTGTATTCCCAGACAAGAATATTTTAGCTGAATTGTAAAAGTCTTGCATTTCCATGTAGCATTTTAAAAAGTGAACATGGTTACACAACAGACAGCTCCTGTCTGGAAACCTAACAACCAACTGAAATTGTGCCATGACTTGAAACCAAAGCAAAACCCAAATCAACCCTTTTGGGAATGAAATTTCAAATAAATTTTGCAAGCACATTTAAAATAAAGCACAAGATTAAAATGTCATTCTGTAAAATATTATCCAGAAGATAAATACCTAGTATTTAACCTCAAAAAGAGACAGTGAAACATTTTTTTCTCCTTTATTTATTTAGGCCAAGGCACTGTACTTTTGTGAAATACTGAGATTCTGAAGAAACAATATTTTCAGTTGGAAAATCATACAACTGACTTTTTTTATTTGTCTCTCTCTTTCTTCTGCCTCACCCATGAGTCTTTCACTGGTTTTGGTCCTAAATCCCCAACTTTGCAATTCAGTACTGGAAATGGACAACATTCTGCGATGGATACTGTCACACACACACAGATTCTCAGGGTGTTCATACCAGCATTTAATTAGCTGTGAATAGCAAGTCTTTCTCAGTGTAAAACATTAACCCAGAGAACCAGAATCACAAAGAGCGGTGATTTCTCTATACAGTAAACATTTTTCAAACTCCAAAGTATATGACTTCTTTGTTTTGTAAATATGTTTACAAGTATATCCAAGTCATATTAAATAGAAATGATTGTAGTATTTGATACTGGGATTGTCCTTTCTTGCATCTGGATTTATGCTTCATAATGATTATCTACTAGCCACAGAAATAGTCTTTCAGTAACTCAAAATTTTACTGGAGGCATTTAGAAGAACCTTGCTTTAAAATATAATGATTTTTCATCTTTATTCTCCCCCCTTCAAAAGGTTTCACTGCTCCTGATGTTTAACGTTATGCAAAGACGTGTTTCTGCCAATGAATATCGCCTTATGGTTATGCTTCTGCAAATAACCTGCTGTGAGCTGATAAAAGGATTAATGCAGCCAAAATTCTTAATCTGTGAAATTACAAATTAAATTCTCATATTAAAAATACCACCCTGAGGTATTTTTTGTGGTTTTAATTCCCCTCTGGTGTTCTGCATACATTGTGCTTGTTAATGACTAGGACAAGACTGTCTCTGTTGGCAGCCTGCTGCAGAGTGATAATGTGTAGGCATTTACTTCACTGATAGAACTGGATTTAACCACTGACTGATAAACTAAGTGGCAAGTGGGTAATAAGTCCATATTAACAGAAAAGTACTACTGCAGAATTCAGAATTCAAAATCCTGGCTAGACTAAATCACACAGTCAGAAGGATTGAGATGTCACCAGTGAAGAGTGATTTTTGTTTTCCATTTAGAGGAAAAAGGATAAATGAAATGGCATTCTTGATGTTTCCTTAGTTCTGAAGAAATAAATCTCTTTGCCTCAATTTCAGTAAATGCAGACATTCAGTGGTACCCTTAATTTACGCTGCATCTCTTGAATTTTCAGCTTATGAAGGGCCAGAGTGAGAAAACTGACTGGAGTGGGCAAGGGATTTTCATGGCAGAGGAGGGAGCTGGGAATCTTTTTGTAGAGCAAAGGCCAGATCTGTGACATAACCAACACTGTACAAAAATTAGTGTTGTCACTTCAGTGTTAATGTCCGGGTTCTAAAAATGAGAGAGAGTTATTCAGGACCAAGTCAGGAGTAGGGCACTTAGAATGCCAGTCACAGGGCTAGCTCAGCACATGTGGAGATATACACATATTACACATACTGAGAGTGGATAAATGAAACTTTTGGAAGAGTTTTCTTATTGAGTCTGAAATAAACAAAATCTACTGAGGATTAATATTCAGAAAGTAAACTCAATTTTACAAGCAAAATTCTACATTAGCTACAATTAAGCACATGCACCACTGTTACATACCCAAAGATTTTACCTTGAAGTACTGGATTTAGGTCTTTTGGTACTGGATGTATGTTTGAAAAAAGCAACACAGTGGAACAGGTTTACCAGGGAGGTTGTGGATGCCCCATCCCTGCAGGCGTTCAAAGCCAGGCGGGATGTGGCTCTGGGTAGCCTGGTCTGGTGGCTGGTGACCCTGCACATAGCAGGGGGATTGAAACTCAATGATCATTGTAGTCCTCCCCTACCCAGGCCATTCTATGATTCTTTGATTCTAATGAAAGCATGTTCCTCTTCCTCATATTAAGTTAAATTAAAATAATGATTTGTATTCTCCTGTGAAACCTATTTATTGTTCTAGAATTTTCTCAAGCAACAAATATCATGCACGATGATATTTTTCCATAGAATAAACAGTAGGGCACTTTTAACACTCCAGACAAGAATTAAAGAGACAAATATCAGCATAAATGCTGGTTTTTTCCAGGTCAATTGGAATGCATTTCTTTGATAAAGGACACAAAAAGATGCACATAATCACTGAAAGCATTCTTAATCGGAAATATCATCCCCCATCTTCTACTTACGCTGTTTAATTCAGCAAATTAACCAATTCTCTACTTTGTGTTTTTCAGACTTCTCAATGCCATTTCCCTTCCTAAAGGTTACTGCTATAACAGATAGAGATTCTGGATTTTTATCCTGCATGCTGCAGCTAGTTAAGAAGTACTGTATGTCAGAAAATGAAAAGCACTAAATATGTAAATTGTATTTTTCCTTTTGCTTTATGACAATTCAGATAATTCTCTTGGCTGCACACATAATCAAATACAAAGATAGCTAGCTGCAGACTGCAGAGCAGAGATAGCAAAAAGAAAAAAAGAGAAGAAAAAAAGATTCCATTTTTCCTGTGTCAAGCAAACTACACGCTAACTACGTAATTTCAGATGCACAATGGCACTCATGTATTTTGTGTGTGGATGTGCACATCTGTGAATGTGTTGCACACGAGTGTTAGCATACATACAAGTATACACACATGCATCAGTATGAACTACTGTCTTTGCTTTTAATCGGTTATACTCACTATCAGTTAACTCCCATAGCCGAGGGGGCAGATCACTGAAATACTCATGGCTCAGGGCTGCCTGTGCTGACAATCTGTTCTTTGGGAAACACTGGAGTAGTTTGGAGGCTAGATCTTCCGCATGATTCACATAGCTGAGCCTGAAACACAAACAAGAAGGTTCTTCTGAAAAACAATCTCATCACGCTGTTTACTAATACCATCTGCAGTTGGCCCTGCTGAAACAAGAGTCTTGCTAACCAGTATAGAACAAAGTCTGTTTGGAAGCACTGTAGGGAAACACATTCCTTTGGTTTGGGAGTCAATGAATTATTTCTGGATGGATAGTGGAAAATTTATACACATTTTTCATATACAGATCATATAATGTACCATATAACACATGCCCTACCTAGGACACTGAAAGATCATGAGTAGAAGCATCTTGAAAGCAACAGTTCTGATTTCTTCATTTACATTTTGTTTGAATATAATGACAGGCTGAGGGTTTATAGCACTGCAGATAAATAGTTATTTCTATCTAAAATCCTGAAATCCAGGCTTAAAATAACAATTACTTGTAAAAATTTGTAAGTATCGGATTTTAAAATGCAGTGATAATTAACGCGAAAATATGCATCATGTTTCATACAGGCATTTTGGGAAGCATTGACTTATTTTTCATCTATTCACATGGCAGGAGGCTGACTTCAATAGGTGTTAATGCAAAGCGAACACTAAATTGTGAGTGAATTATCTTTTGTAAACTACCTTGGGAATTCGGGGAAAACTCATTATTTTACCAGGAGTTAAATGCTTGTGGTATAATACAAAAATATAAGCTAAAAATAAAAGATCAGGAAAGGAAAAAGTAAAATGGTGATCATCAGGATGTAGCTTTGGTCTAGGATGGTATGGTCATGCTCTGTTTCCAAAGCCAACAAATTTTTTATAATACGCAGTTCAAACAGAGGTGCTGAATCATGTATACATGGTGTTACTACTGCTATAGGTAACTCTATAAATACTATAAATTGCTCATTACAGATCTCTCATCAGGTAAAAATGTCAAGGTATATAATAGACCTCCTATTTATTTATTATTAGCCAAAATCACCTTCTCAGTTCAGACACCATAAAGATATCAGTTAACCAAGAAGCCAAAGTCAAAAAATGAGTAGATTCCACATAAATACAATATAAAACCAACAAAAGTATCTAAGGCTGCAAAAAAATCCTATCAACTAATGATACAACTGTGAATGCATAAGTCCAAATTAGAACCTGTTTTATAGTTAATAAGTAGGAAAAAGAGTAAGTTTATCACACAGTCCGCAAAAATATTTCAATCTGCTCTTATCATTACATTTTCTTGCCCTACTCCATTTAGGGCTGTGGGGGTTAGTTGCTTATATGGTTCTTTGGAGACTCCTGTTACTGTGTCGTTAGCATCAAGTTCCCAAGCATTTATAGATTTTAAAGTCAGAAGGGACCATAATGATCACATCTCACTTCCTATGTACTACATGTTGAAGAAGCTCATCCAAGTATCTCAAGGAAGAAATCATTACTTTTAGCTAAGCAAATGTCAACATCAAAGTGGCAGTTTTGTTTGTGGAGATTTGCACAAAAATGAAAAAGTTCTCCAAATAGCATGTCTGCTGCTAAGGTCATTTCTGGCGGTAACTGGACATTGCAGCAGGCATATGCATGTGGAATCCTAAGGTTGTCAGTCTTAAAACTGATGCCTTAGAGGAATACATGACAAATTTTATTGCTTTTTATAAGGTCAAGCTATTCTTTTACTTATTAAAAAGGCACTGTATGACCATGTTCATCTAGTACATTAGAATTGCTTGGGGAAACCCATTTAGTGCATAGCCTCAATGGTTTGGAACATCAGAATGTTTGGTTTTGTTTCCAATTTCTTTCTTTCTTTCTTTCTTTCTTTCTTTCTTTCTTTCTTTCTTTCTTTCTTTCTTTCTTTCTTTCTTTCTTTCTTTCTTTCTTTCTTTCTTTCTTTCTTTCTTTCTTTCTTTCTTTCTTTCTTTCTTTCTTTCTTTCTTTCTTTCTTTCTTTCTTTCTTTCTTTCTTTCTTTCTTCCTTCCTTCCTTCCTTCCTTCCTTCCTTCCTTCCTTCCTTCCTTCCTTCCTTCCTTCCTTCCTTCCTTCCTTCCTTCCTTCCTTCCTTCCTTCCTTCCTTCCTTCCTTCCTTCCTTCCTTCCTTCCTTCCTTCCTTCCTTCCTTCCTTCCTTCCTTCCTTCCTTCCTTCCTTCCTTCCTTCCTTCCTTCCTTCCTTCCTTCCTTCCTTCCTTCCTTCCTTCCTTCCTTCCTTCTGCTTCCTTCCTTCCTTCTTCTCTCCCTCTCCTCCTTTCTTCTTTCTCCCCCCCCCCCCCCCTTTTTTTATTATTTTTTTTAATTTTTAATTTTTATTTTTTGCCAATAGTCTCTTTAAAATATCTTCCTTAAAACATGAATGATTTTTCTGATATAAGTTTGAAACAACTCTTCAATAGGGACAAAAGCTGAATGTTCTGATGGGGTTCAGTAGTTAAGTATCTAATACAGAAAAGTTAACAAAAAGGAGTAAAGAAGAAAAGATTAGATTTTTAAATACACCTCCTTCAGTATGCGACAGAATGGAACTTCATACAATATGGCTTTGTGTCTAAAACATAATAGCATGTTTTGTCTCACAGCAGTTGGGCCATATAGGAACTTGGCATGCATGATATGGCAAGTCTCAATATTCACGCTTCACTTACTGTCACACTAATCACCAAGGAATAGTTACTAGCCGTGACAGCATACGTACTTTCAGAAAAAGTGGCATACAGCAGAATACAGATAAATCTTTGACAAAGAGTATTAGATACTACATATACATTATTCTGAGAAATATTGGGAATATTTGTACAGACCTACTCTGGTGACACTTGCAAAAATGCACTGATTTTCAACTTAATCTCTCTGCCTTAGCTCAGCAGAAGCAAACATTATATGAACCTGTCTCACTTTAAACATATTTGAATCTGACTATACTTGAGCAGTTGTAAATCTCACTGGATTACATGAATTTGATTTAATTTTATAAAACAGGCTTGAATGTCTTTCTACTGCAAGGAAGGTCAGTATTTGGTCAAGCAGAACATGACTAAGATCACTGAAGTCTGGTTTAAGCACGTGAGAAAAAAAAAAGTTAGGGGCATGTGCAATGAACTTCTGAACTTGGGGTGATTTGCTTTTAAATGCAATGAAGAATGTAGCTCAAATTCACATTAATAATTAAGACAAATGGGCATTAAGACAAATGGAAATAATATGCTATGTACTCCTAACAGCATGAGGTAAATACTTCCCAAAGCAAAAATCGTTTACTGTGCGTATTTTCCATCTCAAGATACGACTCTCACAGCACATCACTAATTCATTTCTCAACTGCAGCTTACAGCATGGCCTGCAGGGGGGAGACACCTAACTCCCTGTGGGACCCCTGGCTTTGCTTCTTTATTCCCTTGTCACCTGAAGTGCTGAACAACAAAACAACAGCTAACTAGAAAAATCAAATTTAGCGTAGTTTAAAGCTTAGAGACATTTTACCTACAATCACAGCCATGAGGGCCATATTCCAGTCTTAGGATTTTCACTCAAGCCTGCTAGGATCTGGCAGTCTTTCCACCTTTTCTCAGGCTAAAGGCCTCTCCTGACACAAAACTGTGCCAACTTCATGTATTATAGTTAATGACTGCATTGCAAATCCCTTTATCTTCTGACCAGCTGATGCCCCTCTGTGCCTTGACTGCTTTGCATCTCTGAACACATGTGCGACTCTGTTCAGAGCAGCCACACAGTGCACAGACCACAGCAGAACCTACATCAAGTCACTTTTTTTTTACCATATACAAAGAGCATTTTCAGTTGTTACAGCCTTGCAGAGAACATATACCATTTTCCAAGAACCAACATTGTCAGTTCCAGCATGCAAAAGGCCCTGGGGAAATTCTTCTCCAGCACACCTAGAGGGCCTCCATAGTGCAGCCGCACAGGTTGGTCAGCCATCATGAACCAACAAATGAGCCCAAATTGGAATGCCATGCTTTTAGCATTCAATAGAGATGAAGGAATAGAAAACTAGCAGAATAAAAAAGATGCCATTTTTCTAAGTGTTTTACACAGAAGGTACCGAGAACTAAAACCGATGAACAAATTGAGGAAACATTTCTCAAACGTTTCCTGAAGCCATGGCTTACTTGCTCTATTTGATCAATCACAGAAAGTAAGATTTGCTCTACAGCAGAGGGTAGAGGTACACCAAGCCAAAACCACACAGTTAACAGCCTACAAGTGCATCCACGCAACTATATTCTAGCCTGGGGATCATCCCCCACATCTGCTTGAGGCCACCATTTTGTGCAGGGGAGTGTGCCTTCTTTAGAAGAGATGCATCTCCCGATGTTCAGTGCTCCTCTCACTCTAAGTTGCTGGCAGCAGTTTTGGTTAAGAATCACAGAGCTCTCTGCATACAGGTTGGGAAACCATGCTCTCCAGGCTCTGTAGGCCACCATGGTATATTTCTTGGTTTCCCTTACAACAGGTAAGATAGCCACATGAGTGCAAAGTGCTGTTCAGGCTTCTCAGGCGAGCAAAGATGGGGCAGTGAGGTTGGGTACTACACTGCTTCCAGCATCCTTGCTTTGTTTTCTTGTGCACAACTGCACTCCAGTATCTTTAGATTTTCACAATTTCCCATAAGGGTGTATGAAACAATCTCTCTTTGGCATTTTAGAAATAAGGTTAATCACTTTAAAATATATTAGCATATGACAGCATCAGCAGTTCTATCTGTTGAAGTACTGAAAGGGTGATCAAAGTGTTTACTAGCAAAATAAAAGCCATGACAACCATTCACGAGTGCTCTCCTCATATGTGCAGAGAGCTAGAAGTATTGGTGTGTGATTCTTCTTGCTGCTCACACAGATGAGAGGTCATACCCCTTTTTGGGAAACTGTGGAGGTGGGTTCATTCAGTGCATTCCAGCAAGCTAACAACCCTGACACATCTGAACTAATTCTCAATAGCTGGAAAGCAGGCATGGAAAGCAATAGTATTTCACGAAAAAATGAATGAGACAAATGAAGGTTCCAAAACTAGAACTGTATATATTTTTAAATGTAATTACTGCTCATTTACATCTAGATAATTTACTCATATATGTTAGGTAAATTCTAAAAAGAACTTACTGAACCAGGACATAAACCATTATTATACGTAGCTACAGCTCCTGAACTTCTCAGAATGGAGCAATACATCAATCCCTATTTTGAGAACCACTGTTTTTCTCTCAAGCACAAATACACTTAACCATCAGCCCTGTAGTACTCTGGTCTGGGAAAATCAAGACTGTCTGCTTCTGAATGTCTCCAAATAGCACAGCTGATCAGTGCTCCCAAGTCTGAGTCACATAACCACAGCAATTCTGTGTCCCATAGAGACAAACGGGGAAGAGACAATGGCAGTAATAGCAGTGTCACTTCCTGAAGTGACAGTGATTTGCAGTGTCTTCCTCCAATGGAAGCTTAGGTATGCAGGTTAGGTTGTGACTAGAAGATAAAATCATTCAGATCTGCCTGTGTGGATGTCACTGGATTTAATTCAGGCCCAAAACTAACCTACGAGTCTACTTCTCCCTGACTTTTTCTCTACTATATTTGACATGTTTTGGTGTTTGTTTCAGATGCATTATTTTACTTCTCCTACTTGATGTTGCTGGTGATACTCAGTTTGAAACACTTGCATCATACAGGATACAACACCCTTATAGACCACAATTCCTTTAAAAACTGAATGTGGTTGATTTGAGCTTTAAAAAATTTAATATTAAGGCTATAGAGAATCACTCAATAGACAACAGACTTTAAAGTGTCCTGGTTTTCATCCTCCTACGATCTGATACACATCCAGGCTAACTCTTGCTCTGATGTCCCCCAGTAAATATTTTGGGCTATGAAACCTTTAAAAGAATCACACTACCAACGACCGAAAGTGTAAAGCATAAAGATGGTGAAAACTGCTTATTGACAATGTATAATGTTCATCAATAATATACACTGGAGCACCAAAAGAAGTGATTGAGAACAATGTGGTAGATATTAAAGACAGGAAGGAGAAAAAAATATTAAGCAGCAACTGTGCCATATATGTCACATAATAACCTACTCTCAAGTGTGACTTTCTGTGATAAGATCATGTGATTTCCTGGAATTCTGTGAATTCTCAGGTTATGGTATTCCAAGCAACATGATTACTGAGTATAGTATTGTGCTACTGCTTAAAGTCACAACAAATTATTTGAACACAGAATATTTTCTAGCCTGGGTACTTCATTTTCATTCATTACTTCACCCAGTTTGCAGCAGTTTCCTCTCAGATACAGATATTTCCCAGGGAAAGCACTTCCTAAAAAATTTTAATGAGAACATCCCTCACCATTTTGCTCTAGAAAGAATTTAGCAATTATCTCTTTATGATTTTACATGCCACTATCAATCAGGTATCTCTCTTAATTCTTTCAGTATCGAAATAAGTCCAGCACTAAAGATATTCACTATGAAAGACATAATATATCACTTAAATCATCACAGACTGCTACTGAACATGCCAGATTTGCAGTTTACTGGAAGGTCTTTGTTTGCTGTAAATGCAATTAATGAAGAACAACAACATGGTGGTGACATCTAATCAGGAGCTTATGATTATTTTGAAATTATTTAAGGAGTATAAATCTTATGATCAGTAGGGCACCTTTTAAAAGCCTTCTTCATGCATCTCAGCAGGCTGTACAGAAATATCCTTGGAAAATAAAAATATCTAAAAATAATTACAAACACTCCAATCATTTTATGAGCTATTATTTCACCAGAAAATGGGGAAAATATATCTTTAATCCTGAACAAAAGCTCTTCAAGGTTTATGTTCTCTATAAACCTTTCACTGAGAACTGAAAATATAAGTTAGTAATGCAATAAATGCCCTAACAAATATATCAGATTTTTCACTTAATGCTTTTTACAGGCTTAAACCAAACTGAGTGAAAGAAAATCACCTTTTACAGTCTGACTCTTAAAGGAAGAATGCCTTTCTGTTATGCTTTTTAAAAGAAGGCATGGTGAATTTATATCAACTTCGCTGAATCTTGGGGCGTGATAAAAGGAAGAAAATACGGCAGTGAAGTTAACATTCCATAGCGTTTTTTCTTCACATATTTATTTCCTCCCTAGCTGGACATGAGCCAAAAAAAACCAAACAACCCTCTCACCCTCAACAACGCAATTGTTTCCAAAGAAATCCAAATGAAAATACACCAGAGAAAAACCAACCAGCCTCCGGTTTTCAAACTTGTCATTGGGGCAGTACAGAAAGTTTCCCCTATTTTCATGTATTAAATGGCTACTGGAAGACAACATAGTTGGCTTTTTGAACATATTACCACTTGAAAGCTAAAAAAACAAACAAACAAAAAAAACCAACCAAACAAAAAAAAACCAACTAAATTCTGGTAAATATACATTAACACTGCCTTATAAATCTCTGCCCTCCTGTCTGATATTTTATCGTCTTGGGTTTGAAAAGTCTTGATTTCATTCTATTGTAAATAAGAACTGGTCTGTTTGCTCATTACTGCCACAAGAATTTGCTGCAAGGTTGCAGCATGTCAGCAGTGCCCCGTGAAGAGTGACCTTGCTTTACTCTGCGAAGCCAAAGATCATTTATCACAGTTAACTTACAAATCTGTCTTTCTGGGGCCTCAGGTCTGTCAACCACTTGGAAGTAGCTACTTGTCTTGTCCTCCCATAGCATCCTAAAACATCAGAGGGACTGATCTTTTCTATTATTGTATACCTCTCAGCTAATAAAATGTATTTTATGGATATGGAATGATCAAGAGTACTCTGTATTTATTTATACAGCTCATTAAAGGTAGATAGAGATTTGGAGGCAGAGAGAATGCCTCAAGCCTGGAAAGCTCATGAAGATAGACCCCAGGCATATGCATGTGTTTAACTTTATGTATATGAGTTGCCTGGTTGAACCCAATGAGACTAAGCAATTACATGCAAGTAGGCATCTTGGTCTTTTTGGAACTATACTCCTAAACTGAGATGGATGACAGGAAAATGATGAATACCTAACAAACAAGCAAACCAACGTTTTTAAACTGAGAGCATATGGGTAATACATTCAAACCATGATGTAGTATTATGCATATATATTTAGATATCATACAGAACTAGCTGCAGCTCTCATGTACCAGGTACTGGTTCAGGTGACATCAGAAAAGATCCCAGCATGGGAAGCCACATTCACACCTGCACCATAGTACAGAAGATACCATACCTTCTTCAATTCACTCTCACTGCTATTTCTCATTACATTAATGGAAACACTTCCTAAAGGAAACATTGGGAACCATCCAGAAGAGAGAAGCTGGCTGACTAAAAATCCAGTGCCTGCTATGGACGCTAACAGCAACAATATTTGTTAAGAGATAGACATGCACATGCCAATCTTTTATAAGAAGCATGAATTTAACTTTGAACTTGAGCGGGGAAAGAAGTGTTTCTTAGGCACTGCAGTGACTTTTAGAGGTCAGATATCCCAAATAGCCAGCTATCAGTAGAACTAACCGCCAGAAGAGCTCAAGCCTCTTTTAATGACCTCAAGTAAGCAGGGGGATTTTCAAAAGGTTTTATGCAAAAAAAAGTCACATGGAGCTCTGCTCCATGTCTGATCATGTGTGCTACCACTGAGTCAGGACAAGAAGGTAAATACCTACATGGCTGTTATGCTTCAGTAAAAAGGAGACAGACTTCAGACATTCAGAGCAGACCAGGGCTGATCATAGCAGCTTCCATATTGAAAACAAGAAGCCTGGAGAAAAGGACTGCAAAGAAGTGGACACAGGGGACAGAGCAATGTGATTCACAGTAGCTGTGTGTCTGTCAGAGAGATGTGGGTACCAGGAGAAGGACTAAGTATGACTGAGAACAGTGGGAGCACATACAGAGCTTGCTGAAGGAAGAGGCCTAATTATGGAGCATTCCAAAAACGATAAGACAGTGCTCAAACATGATTGACTGAAATAGCCAGTGTTGGAAGGGGAGCTCAACTCAGGAAAAAAAATAAATTGAATGACCTGAAGAAGAGTGTTGGGCAGGAGAAGGTATGAGAAGCATACTATGATAACAGAAAAAGAAGGATGTCAAGATCTGAATGACATAGCTGTTTGGAGCAGGAAAAATGAGTATACTGGAAAAAATGTTTAAAGCAGTCTGGATGCACAGGATAAGACAGATAGACAAAAACATCTCTAAGTCTTCAGGCCTGGGCAAGAAAGGTTGCTAGCATTGTAGAAAGAGAAATGTGGGAAACTTCTCTGGGAACAAGCTTAAGAGTACAAGGGGCAGAGATATTAGCATCTCAGTTAAAGCCTGGTAGCACTGACTTAAGTGGGGCTGGAGTGAGAGCCTGGCTGCTCAACTGCTGAGTGCCCACACTGCTACCTGGATTATTTTGACCCATGCCAACCAACACACTTCATGACCGTTCCTGGTCACAGCAGAGGGAACAAGCCATGCCAGAATCTGTTCCCTAATGGTTGTACCTAGAAATGTCCTACAAAGGGCATGCAACAAATTTCCTTCAATCTTATGCTACAAAATACTAATTCTGCAGTTTGCAACATGGGTCTTGTCTTATCCTGGAAATTTTGAATTCAAAAACCAATACTGAACACCCTAAAAATAGTAATTGTACCTGCAGCTGCATGGGAAGTGCACAAAACCCACAGGAGATACATACCCAAGCGCTTCCTCCTACAGATGTAGCTAAGGTCTGCCACATGGCCTCAGGGCCAGAAGATAGGGCCTGGCTCTGCTTTAGTTAGCACTATAGACATAGGCTGTATCTGACAGAAAAATGATACACACCAAACACTGTCTGTCAACATCTCAGGAAGGATTCATGCCCTCATGGTTGCAGAATAAAGCTTGACTTAGGGGCACCTTAAAGATCAAATATGAAAGAAATAAAAGGAATATAACAATCTATTCCAAAACAGTCATAATGCTGAAAGAAAGCTGGCAATATTCTGGAGATGAGTTTTTATGTTACGGTGGTAAAATTAAATTGAAGCACACTAACAGTACACAGTTAATATTAAGTAGTAAACACAGTTTTGAGATTGCTACTAATCCAACCAAAGGAAGCAAATCAAAAACAAAGGTCCATTCTTAATGGGCACCTAAGAGAAAAACATACATTTCATCTATTTATACAAGATTTCCCTTTTTTTTTTTTTTAAGTTTGATTCAAAACAACAGCAATATTTAAAAGCATTCCTGCATTCCTAAATAAAGCAAACAATACATTCATGAGAACATGACAGATGAAAAAAATTTCTTTTTTCCATGTAAATTCTTTGGAGTAAGATTCTGAGTTCACAAATTCAACACGAAAAATTAGAGCTTTTATTTGTCTGTATTTCTACCCTCCTACTGCAGCAGTGATCATAAAACACACGCAGCTGGCATCTTTATTATTTTATTCACTGAAGGATTTAGCTGGACAAACATCACAAAGATGGTGGCTGCTTTCATTGAATTTATGATCAAACATATTCCAGCATAAGATCAACTCTGTAAGATCAATTATTATGAGATGTGAATAATTTAACAGAAAGTTTTCTCTATTTGTAAATCAGATCTTACAGATATAAATTCAGCTTGTAGCAAACCTTAGATACACTGTATTATACATTACAGTATATAAAAGGATGCTTTTTTTTTTATGAATTTGTATTTACTGCTATATCTTATCATTTACATTTTGAGGAGACGTGCTAATTCAGACAAAAAACAAAACAAAACAAACAAACAAAAAAAACCCACATTTTTTTCTAAAGTCCAATTAAATTTATCATAACCAAACCAATGAGCAAAATAACTGTTTTAGTGACATTATTCAAAGTTATAGAATGTATTTCCTATAATTTAAAACAATATATGAACAACCACCACCTTAATTTTATGTATTCCTTTCATAGATTCTCACCATAGTCTGTTGTTCAACCTAATATCAGGGGAGTTATAATAATTTTAACGCAGAACATGTGCCTCAGGATATGGGATTGACTCAATGCCTAAAAGAAAAAGGTCAGTTCCCTTTGGAACCACTTGCCTCTTTGCCCTCCAGCAATGACAGGTGCTCCAGTCCTATGCTGAGTCTCTTTGTTCACCAGCATACTGCTGAAGATAAATAATGTAACCTCTCCATTTTAATACCTCAGTACGGATTATTATCTTATCATCTTCCCTCTTCCCATATTGACAATTAGCTCAAGAAGGCACCGAACCTTTCTATATACATGCTGGCCTGCCTGTAACCAGCATCTTCCACAAATTCTCAAACAATTGCCCTAGACTTTCTACAACAAGCTACTGAAAGACATCACTAAGTTTAGATATGAAGGTTATTAGTCACTTGGCTAGCAAATAACTGCAAGTTTCCTTGCAATCACTGCTAGGATGCAGTCCTTTGCAATCACTAGTTTCCTAAAACACCATTTGTTTCTAGATCTGTAATTCAAAAATACCACATGAAAAAGGTAAAATTGTTTCTCTGTCCTACACATCAGGAAAGAAGTGCTCCAATTGGAAACACAGGAAAGGAAGCAATGAGAAAGTGGTATTTTACAATTTTCTAGTCAAAATGGCAATGAATTTTGGGAGATGGTCACAGGAGGTCCTAATGAATGACAATATCAGTGACCACAAAAGCTACTGAAAAACTCAAATCAACATAAAAGGCAGTAAGATAAGTATTTCTTTTAGGTGAAGCCATTTTGTGATGTTTTCACTACTGCAGAAACCTTAGTTATTCTCTGTAATTCTTTGGTGTCAACAGAGCCAAACAGCATGGGTTTTGAGACTGCCTTGAAGTATTTGCAGGAGCTGAGAAAAATCAGTACCATTATTGATATTTGTAACACTTATTGCCTGTCTGCACCACCTCCCAAACTGATATCAATTTCTGAGACACTGAGATAAGAAGCAGAGAAACTGACGAGTTAAAGAAAAATTATCAATGATACCTGACAATAAGCAGACGAAAATATCAAGCCACTGAAGCCAGTGGCAGCTGCTTAGCGCTAAGCACTTTTGAGTGCCAGCCCAATTCTTAAGATGCACAGGATATTTTGGCACTCATTTTGGAAAAATCCTGCCCTTAGTGGACACATGCAAATAATGAGATACCCAGCAGCAAGGTTGACTTCATTTATATTGTGACTTCAAAGTATGTCTCCAATTCTTCAGACAAATGTTTTTAAAATACATCTCAGAGTAAATTTTGTCAGCAATGTTATTACCTAGAGAAGAAAGATTTCAGCACAAAGGCCAATGGTACAGAATTGTAGCAATAGGGCAGACTTTGAAATGTAAGGATATAAAGATGCTTGGTGCCTCTGATCAGAGCACATTTGACTTCAAACCAAGAAATGAACAGAGACACTATGGCAACACAAAAGTAACAGATTACCAAAAGCACAATTCTGAGAAATTAATAAAACATTGGCATGTAGAAATGTATAAGCAAAAACAAAAACAAAAACAAACAACCAAACAACAAAAAAATCAAACCAATGAAATAAAATACCACCACCACCACCCCCCCAAAAAAACACAACAAAAAGACAACAACAAAAAGACAACAAAAACCCACCAATTGGAAACATCTGAAAAGAGTTGATCAGTACTCAAAACCATTAATAAGGAACATACTTGGAAAAAAATCATACCTGGAAACACCAAATAAACATGTCTACCTGATATACGTCTCAATATCTTCAGGAATTCTTACAGAATTAATAAATATCACAAACAAATGCAAGGAGTCTTTTGATTCTTTCTATGAAAACCACCTTAGAACAGTTTGCTCTCTTTCCTCCTTTCTCTTCACAGGCTTACTGCTGTAGATAATTAGAGGCGATGTTTACTAACTCTGCTCTGCACTCTGAGTTATTTCTTGTTTTTCAAATAAGGAAGAGAATCTTGGCAAATATTTTGCTGGACGTTGACACACAACACAGTAGCAAAAGACAGAGAACAGAAACAAAATATGGACAATATAGAAGCCAAAACAGATTGCTAATAAACAAACAAGACATTGGATGAATTGATTAGCTTTAAAAATGGATTTTTTTTCTTTGGTGGAACAAAGTGACAAGAGAACTTTTCATGTAGTTTCTCTAAAAATCCTTCACTATAGACTAACTCAGAAGAGATGGGATGGGATATGCCATCTCACAGACTGAAAACTGGCTGACAGACCATAAGGAAAGGGTAATGGTAAGTGGCAATGAACTGAGTTGGAAGGAAAGTGTCCAGCTGTGTGCCACAGGGATTAGTGTTAGTCACAGTTTTATTTAACATCTTTATTAATGAACTGGACTAAGGAATACGCTGCATTCTGAATCAGTTTGTAGATGAAACTAAACGCAAAGACATTAACAAAGACAAAAAATTACTAAGAGAAGTAAGAGATATGGACAGAAAATCTACCCACAAGATAGAATGTAGAGAATTACAAACAACTAATTCCAGGGGGGCACTAAAAGAAATATGGATTGGTTCAGAAATAATAGGCTAGCCATTGAGCCAACAAGATCCAATCTACCGCTAGATAGAATTAATATTGAATAATACAACAAGGATTATCTATGCTGTTTTTGGCTGTATTTTTTACAGTTGTTGTAGATAGGAATGTTATAGAATGGTAACAGTGTGATTTTGCTTAAGAAACAGCATAGTAGCATACAGAAAAAGGGCACAAAGGTCTTTGTGGACCAGTTTAGGAGGTCTATTAATACTTTTAACTGGGCCAAGAGGATGTAACACATAAAGCATATCAACATCACAAAAGAAGGGGAATTAAGTGTAAAAAAAAACTAAATTAAATATCAGGATAGGCATTATGAGACAGTTAGGCAGGGCGATAATCTCTGCCCAAATGTATAGAAGCTGAAATATTTGTGTCATTTACAATTAGAATTAAATATATATTCACATTTAAATTGTAAAGAATTTTTGATCATGGCAAAGGAATAAACAGAAGAACTCTATAACTCTTTCTCAGCCATGGGTTTCAATCTGGATAATATGATTCATTGTACAAAGCTGGCAAAACATAGAGTGCATTTCAACTGCAGCATGAACATTCCTGAGCTGGGCTGAGAACTTTGACTTTTGCACTTTTCCTCTTGAGTCCCTTTATGATGCCAGAAACATAAAATACAGTATTAAGTGGGTTCTATGAATAGTAACAGGCAACAAAAAAAGGCACAGGCGTGTAAACACGCCACTTCCACCCCCTAAAATCTATTTAATAAACCCCACAAGGCAGCGAAATAAACAACGACAACAAAAAGATGGTGTTAGGAAGACAGAAAGAAATATTTCCTCTGCTGAGGAGGGTCTGTGCCAGCAGAGAAGAGGCTGCTGCCTCGGCTCAAGCGCTCCTCCTGCTGCAGGGAGCTCTGCAGTGCTGCAGCCTGCCTGCCCCCGCTGCGGCTGTATGCGGGAGGCTCGCTGTGGGCTGCCCTGCCGGAGGCTTCTGTTGTATTGTATTGAGTTTTATTTTTAATAATATAGGGTAATAAATACTATGTCTGGGAAATGGCTTTTTATTTGTATCCCTTGTTAATGTAGGCTTCATCATGATATACTTCCTAAGGTCCCCTGGGGAAAAGATAATGACTGATAAAGGAGGTATTTATAGGAAGCAGGAAACAAAATAGGAAATGAAAAAGCATACACCAGTATCACAGCAAGCAAATCACTGAGAGGCTAGAGCAGGCTATACGGCTCTACTTTACAAACAAAAAATCTCTTCATTTTGTGCCTGGTTTCCATCTTTGCCTCCCCAGCTTGATTCTGAGCTCCACTGAGATGCAGGCAAAGAGTCAGCCTCAGCATAACCACGGGGTGTGCTCTGACTGTGCACTCATACATTTATCACCCGTCCTTGGCCAAGGTGCACTCCAGCTTCTGCAAAGGCCTGCTTTTAAACCATCGCTGCTTGCTTTTGTCTATCAGAAAGGTTTTACTGACAACACTGGGGAGGTTTTTGCTTCTACTGTGCTTGAGAGCTTGAATATTTTTTCAGTGGCACTACAGACTGTGTTGCAATGAACAATGCAGCTTACAGGGTGGTGGGTGAAAGGGATTAAAATGATGATTAGAAGAATTTTCTCTTTACTCAAAAACTCACTAGGGCAAAAGTTTTCTTAAAACAAGCAAATAATAAAACAAACAAAACAACAAAGCAAACTAACAGGAAAAACAAACAAACAAAAAACAACAACAATCAAACCCATCCCCAAGTCTCAGCTTCTAACAGTTCCAAAGTCTATGTCATGGTTGAAATGAAATACAGATTCAAAGCGAATGGACTCATCTCTATCTGCTTGCTTTGCTTTATTCAAGAAGTTTTCACAGAAGCAGTCCCAAAATAGAGAAGGCCATCATGGAATGCAACACTGTGCCCTCAGGAAGAGCAGTCGCAAATACAGAGGCCATTTTATTGGAGGAAGAAATCCTCAGCAGTGGGACTAGCTGTAAGAATGAAGTCTTACTTCTATAATAAATACTACATGTTGGAGAATTATGAAGTAGCAGTGCTATTTATGCAGAGCAGAATTTGTGTTTTCAATTGCACCTTTTCTTTCCAACCTAATTTCTCACAATGCAACCCATTATGACAGAAGGATCTGAAAAAGCTTTTTATATCCTACCAAATACATACAAGGATAATTAGTTCTCTTTTGTCATTCGTCCATAAGGGTTTATTATTGTGGAGAAGCTTTTGCAAATTGAAAGAGGCTGCACTGCATTCTGAAGGCAGAGCTGTTCTTGGTTTTTATTGTGTAGAAATAATTGAACAGAAAAGTTCAGAAAAAAGGTGAAAATATAATTCACTACGGTCTCTCTGGGAAGATCATATTACCACATCTTAATTATTTTTAGACCAGCATTTTATAATCACATTCCATAGTGTTAGGTCACACAATGTTCACAAAGCTTTATACCAGAGGGAAGTCAAGGAAACTTTCGTTTCCTAACACAATAAGTATTTTCTACAAAACTTATAAAGCAGATCTTACCTGGTAAATATTATCTTTATAATTTGTAGATGATTTCACAACACTGAGGAAACATCCTCAAAAGGACTTAATTCATTACAAGTGCCTGGTACATTACTTCCCCCAAACACTGTCCAAAATCAGGATTAAATATTGACTTGTTCTGTTAAGGTATCTGGTTCCTTATAGAACAAGGGTGCTGGGTTTCACTTAGATATTCCACACTTTCTGCTAATATTCAGTCAGTCTGGGAATTAAAGAGTCACTGTCTTATATGCATCGTTGTTCCATTGGCCAGCTCCGCCTTTAAACTTCACATCATACAGAAGCCTGTATAGTCAGTCAAGTGTAAATATTTCACCTTCAGTTTACATCTATGACTTTCTAGGGGTTCTTTGGTCAGTGTTTTCTTTTTGCTGTTGTTGCTGATTAATTGGTTCTTGTTTGTTTGTTTGTATCTTCTGCCTTATAGACATGAGCCCAGTTTTGTGGAAGCTGGAAGAGCATTACTCTTCCTACTACTAACCTATCCTGACATAAATTGTAATGTATACTTTGAGGTAAGTCTATCTGAAGACTTCTGAAACAATGTAGTTATTCTTCCATGTTAAGGTCTTAAAAGATATACACAAATGGCATAAATTGATGAACTGTGCATATTCTGAAAGACAGAGGAGTAAATGGCAACTCACTGTGTTTAGAAAATGAAAGATGTAATCTCTGGAGCTGGGAGCACCAATTTCAATTCTTGCACTGTCTTACAGTTTCTGTGTAACAAATTTCTTAATATCTTTGTACTTCAACCTCTGGTCTATGAAATGCAATAACAAGATTTCACCTCAGAGAAGTACTGCGCAGATAAATATATTGTCCACTGCAATACAGTTATGAGAGAGGTTGTTGAAACTGTTCACAAGAGTTTCTGTTGCCTCTGTCCACATTTGTAAGCCTGAGGGGTGCAGAGTTGAGTAACTGAGAAGTACCATAGCCCTGTCCCTGACACCTATGCTGGGTAGAAATATCTACTGTGGCATGACAGTGATTAATAGCTGTATCAATGGTAAGCCAATTTTCAGACAACCCCTTCCTAACATTGTTCTTTAAGGTTTATCTATCAAAGGTGCTTAGCTAGATGTATAGAGAAACTACAACTGTGTAAGCCACAGAACTCTAATACAGAACACAGATAAAGACTTACAGCAGAAACAGAGAAAATCCTTTACATTTTGAATGTAAATGATACATCATTTTGGGGCACTAAATATTTCCTGTTATAGTAGAACAGCACATATGAAGCACTGAAGTTATGTTAGTCTTTCAGTCCCTTCATTCATGCTGAAAAATTGCAAATCCTTTATGCATGGAGCATTGAAAATGTGTAAATATGTTTTGAAGAGGTTTCTTAGAAACGAAGAAGCTCTGGTATTCTTTGAAACAGCCTCTGATGTGATCATGAACTGTGTCAATTATGAAGTCTCAGAGACCGAGGAGTTGTTTTAAGCAAACTGGCTTTTGTTCCTTTTTGATATTTAAAAAAATATATCATGAAATTGAAATATATATTTTTCAATTCAAATCTATTGTTATCCTGATTTGTGCACAGGAGAAACTGTTAGGTCTAATTGCTGTTAAATATGGAAAAACAATCAGTCCATGCTTGCAGAATGGATGAAATAGTGTGGCTATATCTATTCACATTACTAACATATATAAATGCCCCCAAGCAAACACATTCACATAAGCATTAGTTTCCTTGTCCCTCTTTCCCAATCCAAATCTAATTGCCTATGTTGTAATACAGTTGCTTCTTCCAAAGTTTTGTATTTCATTAGTTGCTTTCAAAGAAAAGATGAACTTACAAGTTTGTTCCTTGTTAAAGGACAGAAAATAGACAATTTTAGTAAGTTTTTAAATGAAAGCTGTGACTTTCAGGGAATTACATCAGTCTAAGCAGCATGACTGAGGTAGAATGAGATGCAGCAGGATGACTGCAACAATCACAAGAAATGGCAAAACTACTTGGAAATCTTCCCAAAAACTAATAGTAAGAGATGCTAATCCCTCTATTGCTTTTTTTATTGAAAATGAGAGGTAGTCTCTTCCACAAAAGCCACTAAATCAGGCCTCCAGTCTGAACTGGACTACCCAGGAACTTGACTACAGACTGTTGAAAGTCAGTTGACTATGGCAGGTGACACTCAACATTTGTGAAGGTCTGCACTGGCTTTTGGTCTGTCAGCTTTCTGTCTCTAATTGCAGGAATGAGAAAGTAGCAAAGGAGAATGTTGTAGTAATGGAGAGGAAGCTACATAGTCTTGAAAAGCATTATAGAAATGCAGATTCTGACCAGAAGGATGGGCATTTGATGACATCCTATCTGAGAACTAACTTCTGATTTTAGCAATGATCCTGGCACATTAAGAGATTTCTCCTTTCTCATTTAACCACAATTTTGTGTTTTGTTTGGTTTTAATGAAGAATGCCTTTGTGATTCAGTCCACTGTGTTGGACCAAACGGGATGGGAAAGAGCAGAAGTAGAAGGAATAACAGACTGGCAAATTGAGAATAAACCTAATCACATCTCGGGCAGATGGCTGTGAATTTTAGAGTGGTAGGCACACACTATTGTTAATAAATATGGTATTGAAAAAGGATTTTGACTTTTACTGCTGGTTGGTATCAACAGTAACATTTGCAAGGAGTATCAGAAAAAAAAAAAAAAAACAAGAAAAAAAAAAAACAAGCAGAGGCCAACCCCTACTAAAATAAAATAAAATAAAATGTCAAAAGGAGGAAAAAAAATCTGATTTTTTCTGTCCAGAAAATTTGTTCATATAGTTGTTATCCTACTCATTCAACTGAAACAGTATACGCTTTCTTCAAAGTATAGGAGATACTAATTACTCCAGACAGTGCTGCCCAAATATTCTGCATACAAAGAATCTGCATGTGCTAAAAAATCTAGTAAACTTCACACAGATGGTGGGTTAGGCAGTCCTGGTTCAGTAGGCAATGCTTCTGGATTTGGAGCACACAACCTTTATATCAGTATCCATCTGATATAAACACAGCAAACTTCGGGAAATACTAAAAGGAAAAAGTAAATTAAATTCGCATTGACTTTCTCAGTCAAATTAATTAAAATATACAACAGTATGGCTGTTAACTCACAGCAACGAACCTGCAACAGAGGATGATTACTTGAAAACAACAATCAATTTAAAGTTGATTAGAAACAGATCATTTAAAAGTCTCATAATGTTTATAGTTGAATGGAGAAAACAAGATTCAAAACTGATTGTCTGAAATAATAATGAAACATCTTGCAGTAAGTTCAACAACCTTCCTAGTTGACATTCCCTTGAATAAAGTATTATGCAACACAGTTTCTCCATATTTACAGAAAATTGGCAATTCAAAAAACATTCAAATTTGACAGAAGCAAGAAAGAACAATATTTCAGCAATTTTATATATGTACTGTGATTTTCAAAGTTAAAGCCATTATAAGTTAATTGAGATAACTTCAGATGGGCGTGAGTCATATCCCTGAAGAGTCAAGAAAAAAAGAAAAAAAAAAGGGAATTAAAACAAAAATGACTTACTTATTCCATGCTTGTCTAAGGTTTTTAGGGCTGTACTGCGTAAACCGTTCTGTAACAAAAAAAGACGTACATTCAATTATCTGTGCTAAAACCAGTTAATTTTATTTTTTTCAAAGATAGTGATTTACCCTCCATTTTCATCATTTTTGCACAACTACAGCAGCTCATGACCCTACAGAGGGAAAGAAAAACAACACAGAAGCAACTGCCATGCAAACACAATGTTCTTATTAAAGAAAAAAGCAACCCAAGATACCACGACAAAAAACTCACTGCAACATCACCAGAAATGGAAACTTTTAAAAGTATTTTTAAAATACTAAAAAGATGCCTGACATCTCAAATTAATTTTATTTTTCTTAATCAGGAATATAGTTCTCTGCGACCTCACCATCATGTTTTCATGGTTCCCATGAGGAATTAATGTGGGTCTGTGTGATGTGCAAAACATGATGGACACATAAGAGTTCACCTTCTAAAGAACACATACAAATAACCAGCAGAGGTAACACGTGGGCAGCTTATTCAGATGTAATTACTTTTCCTCCCAGATCCAACAAAATCCTTGCTCTGCATTAGGGCTCCTGTTGGCTAATGAAGATGCTATGAAAACTGCTGCAAAATTGAAGAGCCCACACTCGGTTAATGCTTTGAACAGGAGCTAAATGCCTCTCAGTAAGGAACAAATGCTATTTGGCAGAAGAATATAAAAACATTTTCCACAACTCCTTATCACACTAAAATGCAAACTAGTACTCACCTTGGCCATCTGCCCCAGTGTGATGGCATTAGGTGCTCTGAATAAACTCTACATTTAGAAAACATTCAAAAAGGAACCTACAAAACTATTTAATTTTGTTTCAACTGTACTCAAGAGAATGACACGTGATGTACCATATGGTTACAGGAGTATTTTTACATGTACATATGTACACATGCAGACTTTACTGAGCAAAATGACTATAAAAGTAATTTTGGGGGGAGTGAGGTATTCAGTCTCTGTATATATATATTTCATTTATGTCAATATAGTCAGCTCTCAAGTCAAGTTGTAACAAAGCGTGGTTTCTGATATGTCTGATTGTTAAACGTGTTACTCTATCTCTTAGTGTGAACTTGAGAACCATTTACATTGAATAGCACACCACTGATATTATTTTAAATGTTGTAAATGACAAATACTGCACTGCTGTTACAGTCAGTTACCCCAGGCACTTGGCACCAAAAAGTATGAGCACTATGGTAGTTTTAAAAACTGTTTTCTGTTAGGCCTTGATACTACAATGAGTGCAGAATGCAGGGTTAAACTGAGAGAAAAGAATGGGTACTTTCTTACCAAGAGACTCCATGACAGTCTGCTGTGTGCATGCAATGGATTTAATGGAGATTAAAACTGTAGGAAATGCCTTCTTTTTATCATGATTATACATTACATATATTGCATCTACTAGAGCTGTGGCAATTCACAAGCACAGATCTTTAAATCAAAAGAACAAAGAAGTCAAGATAATTATTAGATGCAACCACGGTTCAGTACCAGTTGCACAGGAGTCAGTGCCTCTGATTGAGTTTAAAGATCCAATACCACAAACAAAAACTCAGTGCTGGATTCCTTCTTCTGGACTAAATAGTTCAAGCATCATGATAGCACTGAAAGCACAATCCAAATTTACGAATGAAATTGCTATTCAATGACTCAGTCTGCTGCTCTCTTGGGGAGAAGCCTGAGCTCCATCAACGTCAACAGCTTACGCTGACCTCAGAAGGACCTGAACAAACCCTTACATGTAATTTTTTACATGTGAATTACAAATGTCTATGCAAGCAGATATATATACCGATAATAACTGGAAGAAAATGACGTTCTGTGCTTTATAAGTAAACATAATACATTCCTTTACATATATATTCCTTTATGTATATGTGTATCAGAAAGTTTGCAGATCACACCAAGCTGAGAGATGCAGCTGACTTACTGGAGGGAAGGGATGCCATCCAGGACCTGGACAAGCTTGAGATGTGGGCCTATGCCAACCTCATGAAGTTCAACAAGGCCAAGTGCAAGGTCCTGCACCTGGGTCAAGGCAATTCCAAGCACAGATACAGGCTAGGCAGAGAATGGATTGAGAGCTGCCTTGAGGAAAAGGATTTGGGAGTTTCAGTTGACTCAGCAAGTGCCAGCAGTGTGCTCTTGCAACCCAGAAAGCCAACAGTATCCTGAGTAGCATCAAGAGAAGTGTGACCAGCAGGTTAAAGGTGATTCTGCCCCTCTACTTTGCTCTTGTGAGATCCCACCTGAAGTACTGTGTCCAGTTCTGTGGCCCACAACACAAGGACACAGAGCTGTTGGAGGGGGTCCAAAGGAGGATGACAAAGATCATCAGAAGGCTGAAGCACCTCCCTGTAGGAACAGGCTGAGAGAATTGAGGCTCTTCAGCCTGGAGAAGGCCTGGAGTACCTGAAGAGAGCCTATGGAAAAGCTGAGGAAGGACTTTTTATGAGGGCATGTAGTGACAAGCTTCTGATTCAGAAGTGAGCAGCCAGTGGTAGGAGAGGGAGATTTCTTGAGCTGGTTAATATGACAATTCTGATGCATCAAAAAGCACACTTTAAAGCAACTGCTGCCAAACCATTTTCAGCTTGCAGATACAGAAAACTAAAGGAAATTTAAAAAAGGCTGGTGTTGGAAAGCTCATCCATTACACCCAGCTGCATTTAGTGGTCTTAGAAATTACAATATTTTTACAGAGCTTGCCTCTTACTTCCTTTTTGTTTTCTTTAGACAAGTGCTCTAGAGCAATTCTGTTATATATGCCTATTTGTGTGCCCACATATACCTATATGCTCTTCACTGTAAACATCATTATCTGCCCAATAAACACACTCCATCTGACAGCCTTGCATCAAGGGCAGGTTCAAACAGAAGAGAATTTCAGCAGAACTCACTAGTGAGCTTATTAGCAGACCACTGAAGAGCTACTGGTCTGCTGTGAGAATTGAAAAAATAAGCACTTGCATTTTAAGTAACATAAAGCAGGATGAGGCTTAATTCTCCTTTATCTGTCAGAAAGACACATGAACTATTGTACCTTTGGCACATTCGCCTTGCAATAACATAGAATAGGCAAGAAGAGATACACAAGGATTAGAAGCAGACTACATTTTGATTTTTAGCTCCTTTTTTACACTATTGATAATCAGCTCCTAGTCTAAACCAAAGAATTTAAAATGCAGTTTGACTTCAAGGCATTTTCTATGTTGCTAATCAAAACATGCTGGCTAATATGCATTCCTTGATTAACGTTCTTCTGTATTTAAAACCAAATGTGATTAGCTTAAATGCAAATATTTAATCACCACCATAATTAATATTTTGAAAAATCTGTTGCACCATTTCTTTAAACTATTTTCTTTATATTTCTTTAAATTAAATCTAAAGTGACTAACATTGTATTGTGGTAGTATGACTCAGATATACCATTTTTATTAAATATTTGATCCAAAAAGCATTTACATTATCTGGGCTAAAGACGTGAAGACAAGTGTCCATTCTGACAAGAAAAAATTTCAAGCCCTGTTTGCAGTTCTAATGTGCAATTTAAATTTTTACTGAAGTTAAACCAAAAGAGGAGTTTTATTGTAATAATGAATTAAACTTTGTTTTCTTTGTATGCCAGATATCTTGAGAAAAAATACTTCAGTTCCCTGCTCTCCACTCCGTTGCTTTTCCTCTCCTCCTCTCCCTTTCAAAAGGGAGGCTTTGGTGTAAGTCTGTAGGAAAAACTGTTATGGAACTTTGAAAAGCCGTATGTCCACATATGCAGTATTTGCATGACTTTGTGTCAAAGGAGTTTCTTTTCTCAATCCAGTCCTATTCCAGACTGGATGAAATGAAGACTCAATTCCTTGATAAATCTTGGTTATCAGTCAGCTGTTAGGATGCAGGTAGTCAGATCCTATTTCTAAATTAAACCTATATTTATTGATCATCTGGGAAGCAAAGCAGAATTCCCCAGTCAGAACAGCAGCTCTTCGGTGATTTTGTCAGTCACACAGTCAGGAATTTTTGTTTTGTTTTTTAATAAATAATAAATCCACAAAGTTTCTATCAATCTTTGGCAAACTCTGTAACATTTCCTATGAAACTACAATATTTCCTATGAATGCTGCTTTCCCTACAAAGTTTCCTTTTGCTTTCTCCTTGAGGAGAGTCTCTTTCTCTTAAGTGTTTTCATCTTCACCTTACAGATTCTGTTTTAGAAAACAATAATACTCTGTAGATATTTCTTCTGTCTCATAAAAGGCACCAATTTCAGATATATTACTTTATATTATTCCTGATAGTCTGCTGAACACAGTCATATTCAGACTCCCATATTACCAGCCCAAGGTTTAATATTAAACTTTCTCTCACCTAGAGACAGTATTGTATACAGAGGCACACACACTGAATATTGCAAACCACTCTCCTTGACAGTTCACATCTCTTAATGGCCAGCATCACCTCATTTATCTTCTGTTCTGACTTCTACCCCTTTCCTCACTGCCAAATCCCTATTCAGCTTCCCAGTATGGATGTTAAACATTCACAATTCCATAAAAATTAATTGAGAATGCAGGAAAAGCAGAAAATTAAGTGTGGATGTTGATATGAATGGCTTATCTTGCTCAGTTATTTGGAAGGGGCTCTGAATCCATCAGAAATTGCTAGAGAAAAAAAGGAAAATTAGAGTCTGGACTAAGAGAAATGGGAGAATTAATGTAGATGGAGAGAATAATACACAAAACCCAGGAAGATTTAAATGTGATAAGGAAAATGATCTGGGGTTGTTGGACAGTGCTCAGATGAACTTGAGCCAGCAGTGTGCCCAGGTGGCCAAGAAAACCAGTGGCATCCTGGCTTGTACTGGAAATAGCATAGCCAGCAGCTCCAGAGAGGTGATCATCCCTCTCTACTCAGCTCTGGTGAGGTCACACCTCAAGGACTGTGTTCAGTTCTGGGCCACTCGCTACCAGAAAGACATTGAGGCCTTGTAATTTATTCAAACTGCCTTCTATTTGAGGGCAAATAAGTTATTTTTACAATGATCATAAATGGATGAGTTTCTTTGGTTGTGTCTGAGTACAGGAAGACACATTCAAGAATACAGCAATCATGAAAGCCTCAAAATGAATCACAGAAGAAAAACCCCAACCCTAACTTCAGAATTTTCAAATGCATTTTTTACATCATTCATTAAAGTAATTTACAAAGTAGGATGTGTTTATGCATCTGCAAACACAAACAATGACAAATGATGTTGAGGCTGATCTTGATAGAGCTCAAAGAATAGGCCAAATTTTATCTGTAAGTATCTCACATATCACTTTCAGTGTTTGCAAGATGCAATGCAATCAAAGATCTCAAAGCAGGCACATAAAATACAAGCTGTTTTACCACTTTTTTAATGGCAAAACAAATTATGTCAATTTTATTTCAATAGTTACAGGCTGTTAAAATTACTGAGGTCAGGAGTTTAGCTGATGTAGAGCCACCCACTGCTACCCTTAGTAATGCATCTCTAATTCAGCATCAGAAAAGTTCCTGCATATTAATATGTCAGAGATCATCATTTATGCACTGGCTGCTTACCAGAATAATCAGACCTTTGGCCACTCTATGGGAGAAGAGGCTAATGTCATGTTTTTCTGTCATTACTTGTTTCCCATTAAAATGTGATTAGTTGCCTGCAGCACTGGACTGTGTCCTATCAAATCACAGCATGAAAATTAGTTATTTAAATCTATGCAAACAAGAAATACAATGAAATCTTGTTTCTGCTCTTGCTAGTCCTTTTACTATTATTATTATTATTTTAACTAGAGTTACTACTGATACTGCCTGTTTAAATCCCATTGTTTTATGTTCACTTAACTCAGTTTATGGCATCAAAACCTTCTCTGAGTGGGCATTGATACTCTCATCACCAGTGCTGTCTTAAAACTCACAGTCCACACAAAGATACACAAAGCACCGTGGTTATTTAACCCTGTATCATACATATTCAAATACAGTAATGTCACAGATCTTAAAGAATAATGGAATTGGTTCAGAGCTGGTGAGACATTTCAGGTTACTCTGTGTTCTATGGCTAACAAAAGGAAAAGAGTAAGTTATCCTAAATGTATTAATCTAAGAAATAAATGAAATCAATCAACTTTGCTCTGAAGAAATTATTCAAGAAAGAAGGGTCTTTTGGTCCCATAAACTGTTTTTCTAGGGTATAATATAGAGTGTAACAACAATTTCAGACCAACAGGAAAAGGAGCATGGCTGGCTGAGCATTGGTAGACGGAGCCAGTCAGCCTTGCCATTGACAGAAAGCTTCTGCGCACAGAAGTGCACAAATGAAAATCTTTTCCTTAAGAAGCAACAGAGAACCTGGTATCCATGACTAAACAGCACTATTGACCCCAACAGCATGAACACACAGTGTAAATCCAGCACAGTCCATGGGTCAGAGCACTGTGTGCAGAACCTGTGATCCCAGAGGTAATGTCTTTTGCTGCTCACACAAATCCATCTTCTACCAGCATAAAGTCCTATTACATTGTTTTGGGGTATTTAGACCAAATTTTGCTTGTCCAGCTAGATTATTGTTTCCATTACTGTATTTTTACTTATTTATTAACCAAGACACAAAGGGAATATAGAACATAATATGTATTTCAAGCAATTACAGAGGAAGGCTTTTTTCCTTTGGAGTACTCTTAGACCTCCACAGTACATGGGAACTAAGGAGCTCAGCACCCTGCATTAACAGGCCCTAGAATCATTAAACAATTTCCAGACAGGATAATAATTATTCTAACTTGCAGATAGATCTGCATACTTCAGAGGTGAAAAGGACCTGAGAGAACAAAGAGTACACTGAGCAGCAATTGTGAAAACACCCAGTGACAGCCCCATGACTGAGGGACACCTTCCCTCCTTTCCCCTATTTTATAACTGTTAAATACTCACAGCTGACAAAATACTGGGATAGAGAAAATAAAAGCAAATCTAATACAAAGCCTGTATAAAAATCAGATTTAATGGAGTATGCACTGTGGATTTATTTCCTGATGTTCTGCTGTGGTAATAAACTCACATTCCTAAACACAATTAGAAGGCAAAGAATTAAGCCAGGAAGTTTCTTGGCTGCCATCTACTGTTCAAAACTTTAGAATGCAGAATGTGAAAGAAAAAAATCCATACAACGTACAACAGCATTTCCAGGTTTTCTCCTTTCCTTCAGTCTCTTTAGATAAAATCAGTACCTTTGAAATGTTGTTAAAGGCCGCAAAATTTTTGTAAGGATTCTGCATGTGTACTCACTTATTAATCAGTAACAAAAATGAGAAACTTCACTGTAGCATAATGAAGGTGACTCTGTACTTTTGTATATTCTGGTCATTTTGAACATTGTGGAGGCTCTAGTAAATTAGGAGCTGCCAAAAATATTCAAGGGATGCCTTCACAAAGAAGTTCCTACCCTGTGGTCAGGAATTACCTGTGTCTTGTATTTCCAGGTAAAGGAAAAAGGGGGGTATTTAGACCTACCTGGTTTGAAATGTGGTAATGAGTGCACTCCGGGCCACGTATCTTCATTTGGTGTTCCAAGTACCTGTGCACAACAGAAAAAGAAAAAAGGGCAAAGAAAAGAAAAGAAAAAGAAACACACAGCTTTAATGGGAAATCATGATGATTCATTGCACTGCACAAAGCAATTCTGCCAAAGAGCTCAATTTACCTCAAAATCTAAACTGTAAATAGGCTTAATTATTAGGAATACAAAAAGTTAAAAGTTACTGTGGTTACAAGGCACCACTGGAGCCAGCACAGGATGCTGCATATGTGTCAGACATCCTGTTTGACCAATACACATTAAAGCTACTTTCCATTGACTAGTTCAAGCTACTTGCATGATACAGAATGCTGATGTTACACAGGCTAAATTTTTGAGCTTGGAAATACTTTCAATCCATGTAAACTTAACTGAGCAGACATTTAGTAATAGATGTCAAGATAGAAGATTTATACAGATGATAAAGTGGATGACTAAGAGCATGGTGTGAGTAGCAACACAACAAGAATAGCTGTCATTTTAAATAGATATAGCAAGCTTCAAACAAGTGAATTTTTAGAAATTACAGAAATTATTGACTCATAAATTGTGTTTTGTTTCTATTCTATTCAACTCATAGGATAGATTACACTAACTTTTAGCAGGGAACAGCTTAGCACTTCTCACTTGCATCTTATATTCTTTGCCCACATGAAAAGTGCAACTCGTGATGCCTTTGGCAGAGAAGATAATTTGGTTGAGAGAACAGCTATATTTAATTCTTCCACAATTGTTTTTACTTCATGATATGTAAGTGACAGCACTTGCTTTAAGTGTGGCTGGGGGGAACATCTGAAACAGGAGCTCTAAAAATGGGTTTCTGAATGAACTGCAGAATTAGGAAGTTCTTCTGTGGGATCTTCCCTGTTACAAATTTTCATACACTTTCTAGCATCAATGAAAATCATAGGGACCATTTTCAGTATTTGCTGTAAGCTCAGGCCCTGGAATAAAGGCCTGATTTTGTGAAGTGCATTTCACACTGGTATTCTGCTCATTTTGCATTGTCACAAACCTACAAAGCCCCTCTGCCAGCCCTGCCTCTACCTGCACCACTGATCTTCTGAATAAATCTTTTATCCTGTGTAGCTTATGTCACTCTGACACTGTGTGGTCACTTACTTCAGCACAAAATGAGCACCAAGAAAGCGATTTGTATTTATAAGTTAATGCTTAAAAAATTCAGTGGAAAACAGAAAAAAAGCCTGCTTCTAATATGAAAATAGTAACGCAAAGACACTCTACATAATGATTAATACCTCAAATGGAAGAAAATACATCTAAATTGGACCATTTGTAGGTCCATAGTAGGAACTGAAACACCAAGGTGTCAGAGAAACAAAGACAACAGTCTCCTTTCAATTAGACAGTATACATTCATGCAGTTATTTGGATATGCAAGTTCGTTGATTCCATTTGTTAACATTATTATTTGCAGAATCTTGCTGTCAATCCTTGTGAAACAAGACCTAATCAGCATTTGAAGGATAAATCTGGCCCTTCAACCCAGTTCATCACAACACCAGAATTCACTTCATTATTGCTATAAATGCTTCGAGTGCTACTGCTAACAGTGCTGTGGTTAAACATAAAAGAAGTCAGAGACAGCGCTGACCCATTATTACATGATTAAATCAATTTGTTTTTGTAAGTAACTTTCACCTCTCCTGTACGGAAGATACAGGTGTTAGTGCCAAGCAACACTCAGACCAGGAGAGGGAGCCCGTGGATTAGAAACAGAGCTTCTTCAGTCTGCTGGCTTACACTGAGAAATGGGGCTGGCACTCTGCAGCCCCACTTTCAAGTGAGAGAATATTCACTCACAAAATGCTATGAATATCGTAAAATTAGCCAACCTTTCCAAATACATATTTTCAATGTTCTCTTATTTTAGATGAGATATAGGCAGCTAAGGAACTGTACAGCTAAATATTAAAATCCACTAACAACATCTGAAGCTTACAGTAAGATTAATTTAAGGTAGAACTTGGAGCTATGGAAATGGACTATTCTGATTTTCAGTGTAACAGTAGACCCAACAACAGAGGGCTCTATGGGAAATCACTTCTGTAATGAATATTATGTGACTCACAGTTTTTCTGTTTCACTAGTTTTCCAAACCATTCCTTTAATAACATTCCGGCACATCTGCTGTTATAATGTTTAAGAGCCAGCTACAAATGAGTGCTGTGCAATGCATCACTCAGAATGCCTACCACATTTATACCTTCTGTCAAGGGTAGCAGCAGTTTAGAAACAACCAGGTTTTTCTATCATCTAAATGCCTACCATTTCCAGGTAGGAGCAGCTGGTAGTTCAGGCAGTGATCCAGACCCTGTATTTCAATTCTTTGTACAAACACCAGAAAGATCATCCTTATTCCATACACATATTAACATACACAGTGCAGAAATTCACAATATGTGACTATCAATCAACAAATAAGGAGGAGAAGGTGGCAGGGAAACAACTGCGTTTTTAATAAGATAAAACAATCACTGCCCACAGGTATGTCACTATAAAGTGATTTGTAGGCAGCACTTAAAGCAAGTAATGCTTCTAAGTAGCAGTCCATCCCATTTTGATGAGCAGGGATTAGGCAACTTAAAGTGATGAGTTTTGACACCTGCTATAAACAAAGAAACGAGAGTTCACATCACACCACAGTGAAAGATAGGGACCGATCTGAAGGAGGAAAGCAGAGCCAAACAATCTTCTGTTTTTACTTCAGAACACCATCCTGTAGCTGTTAAGAGTGTTTATCTAGACCCAACCACTGTCAACAGTTTGACACTGCAGGTAAATCTGATTACATGAGGGATTTGCAGCTGCTGTGAAAGTGGAAGATATAGGAAACCCGGCTGGCTGAGACATCCACCTAATGCCAAGGGATGTTACTTTGTGGCTGACCTCACAGCTGTGATCATCTTTCATGGGCAACCACTTCCCATCCCAAGCATGCCACCAAGAGTTCTGCCTCTTCTACATACTAACACTTTTCCTTTCAATTTCACACAGGTTCCAGAAACAAGAAAATAATCACTGCAGCCACATAATTCAAGCCCCTGTTTAAGACTGGAAATAATCTTTTCTTTATTACTGGTAATTGTTTGGAAAAAATAAGAATAACTTATATACTTTTTCTACTCATAATCTACATATCAGAAAGATAAACATTCAACTTCTATTCTTTGATATCCTATTTTTAATTGAATTACTCACCCAAAACAAATCAAACCCCTGCAATTCTCAAATTTGGAATGGATTTAGTGTTTGCCACAGGCCAAGAGGGTTATAGCTTCTGTAATGAAAAGTCCATGCCCTCATGGGGTATTGCTCTTCCATAATACATACGATAACAACATGAAAAACACCCTGAACTCATTTATTGCCTAACAAACAAGATAAAATGACCTTAATTTGTCATCTGAAATTTGATGTTCAAAATCAAGATTAGGTTCTGATTTAATTTGCATGGTGAGAAATCTATTTATATGAAAATAACAGATTTACAGTGCATGAGGGTACTGAGGGCCAAATACCCTCACTGCCAGTTGACATTGTTATGGTTTGGCAGCAACAATACATGGAAAGTTATGGAAAGAGAACCTGCCAATATCTGTATACAAGCATAACATAGACAGATTGCCCAGGAAATGCAACACAAAAGCAAGAAGGTCTTCTGTATTACTGTAACTTTTTGATGAAAGAAAGAAGTTGCTTGCTTTTTACATCTCATTTTACAAAGACTCATCATTCACCTCATGAATGTGCTCTCTTGTGCCCATGGGAATCATTATTTTATGGTGAGCATTATGCCAATCTATCAACACAATTAGCTGTGATGTCCTGCATTCTGCTTAGAAAGCAATCCCTGTTATATCCATGTAATAAGGTCATTCTGGGTAGCTATTTGTCCAGTGAAGTCACCAGACTCCCTTATGAGATGAGCAGTCGTGCACATCTTTCCCACCAGCTCTTTCTCTAGTGCCACAATTAGTATAAAAAAAATAAGCATTTTCATTTCTAGTAAAGCTTTTGAACATATTGAGCTGTATATCTTTGAAATAGTGCTTTCACTCTTTGCTAAATACAATGATACTCAAGAAAAGCGATGGTCTGGATTTCAACAAGAATGTGCAGCTAGTGGATTATTCAGGGTTTTCCAGCAACAGAGCAGAATGAAAAACAAGATCAGCATGTAAATGAGATGCCTTTCCTTAGAAAAAAAAAATATGGAAATTAGGTTAAGCAATTTGCTGAATTTTCAAGTGTTCTCGTTATTAGGTCAACTTGGTGAACAAACAAAGTTTAGTGAAAAATAAATATCAGGACAGTTAATCATATTTTTCCTTCAATGAAAAGACCTTAAAATTTAAACTGGAAAGAATTACAAACTGTTTGTAAAAATGCTATTAGAACTTTTTTATTATTATTATTATTCCTTCTAAAGGTCATCAAGATGGTCTTCCTATTCATTTACTGAGTAAATCTCACTGTATTTATTGTGAGCTCTGGGCTGTCAGACACCATGGGAGAGTAGATCTGTCTGAGGAATTGAATTTATTAAGAGAGTAAAAGAATAATCATTGCCATTTCCAAATCGTCACTCTCTATCTTTTCAGTGGGATATGGAGGCCTCAGGTGTTCTCTTTTTCTACAAAAATCTGCTACATTCACCCAAACTAGACATTTCTAGTGAAACTTTCAAACTTCCAACTTAGTCAGAACCCCAGGTTTCCTTTCCATTTTGGTTGGACAAAGGTAAGTTAGCTGTTTAGATATGGCTCTTGAGAATCTGAGCAAATTCCAGGATGCTCCACCCCTCATAGAGCTTCTGAATGGGGAATCCTGCATTTGGGAAATACAAACTTATGTGATCATGCTCTCTTTCCTGGTGATAAGCCTTTGCCCAGCTGATACAGCCAGTGCTGCATTCCCCTCCTGAGGGTTCACTGTTAGTTACACCTTTATCACATCCTCTACCATCAGCAAAACACTGCAACACCAGCTGGTAATGTCAGTGAGCAGTAACGAGTGCAGTAACGAGGACTGAAGGGGGAACTTTGTCCTTCAGCTTCGTATTTTGCTAACGGGTTAAGTGAGATTCAGCTACTATTTGTGTATTATGCATGCTGACTCAGACTGCTGACTGACAACTGCAGCTACGCTTCCTTCTACTCTCTGCTGGGCACAACAGATGACAGCTGAGTGTCAAATTTGATATCCAGAAGACAGAGACAGAAATGGAATTGTCTTAGTAACGGTCTTTTCTTCACTTTGGGAGCTTAGCTGTTCAGTTTCCTTAAGGGACAATAAGTCTCTCAGTTTGTGTAATGCACTTACATTTTTGTTAGAGGATGAATGTATTTTAACTCAGGGAAGGCACTGGATATTCCAGGAATCTGGCTGAAACAATAAAGTAACCCATATTTTCTCTACAGAAAAAGCCTATCAGTTAGGATTACAATAACATATATATTTGGATTCAGTAGAAACAAAAAAGCACCTTCCTCTCAAGGACTACTGTCATCAAGACTGAAAATTCTGAAGTCTTTCTTTATTAAGTGTATGGCAAAAATTACACACAGTCCCAAATCTGGAAACTCATATTAGATCAAAGTTAAAGCAACTGAAGTGAGACTACGCAACAAAAGCAGAGTCTTCCCCCATGCTTAAAACAGTTCTTCAGAGCCTGAAAACTATATGTTGGTACAAATGATGTTTCACACTTACAAATCTTGCTGTATTTTTTCAGCCAATTGTCATCAAAGCAACTCTCAATTATTCCCATACATGTAAGAAAGAAAATACCAGCCAGACATATTAAATGTGCAGAAAATGAGGTAATGTATCTAGTGAGATATTCCTCTTCAGAATGCAAGTGTTAATAAACAACATCCCATCATTCTCTACTGACAAAATCAGGTTTTCAAATTCTGGTTTTCTTGTATAAAGCAGGTTGCATTTTTTGCTTCCTTATGTCCCTTTAAAGCTTCCAAAATCATAAAAAAAAAAGCTTTAAGTGACAATATCTGATAAAAGGAAGTAAAAACAGCCACAGCTTCATATGTAATATGTTGCAGAATAAATTTAATTGCAGAAATATAAAAGTATATAAATACATATTTATATATATATATATAAATATATATATAAGTTATACACATATATTATATATATATTATATATATACATATATATTATATATATTATATATATTATATATAATATATATTATATATAATATATATATCATAATATATATAATATATATTATATATATATTATATAATTATATATTATTATATATATTTTATATATATATTATATATATATAAAATATATATATAAGTATATACTTTATATATATCTTTTGCAAGTTATTTTGCGAAATGTTTTGTCTCAGAACAAACAAAATAAAACCTAAATATAAAATTATTTCTCCTGTGCAGTGAACTAATGCTGTTTTACGAAAAACTAAAGTTACTGAGACTTATTGTCTAAGTTGAAAAAAGAACAGAACCACACGCACCTACACTAAGATGCCAGCTCCTTCTGGCATTTAAGTGGTATATCATTGTTACATTATAAGGAATTAATAAAAACAGCTGCTTTGAACATAAGGAGGGATTTATTTATGATGAAACTAGCTTCAAAAACATTTAGGTAGCATGCTAGTATGGATGAGGGAAGCAAAACATGAAATTAATATCAACCTCCCCCCACCCCCTGAGAATCTTAACAAAACATATTAATTAAAAAAATATCAAGCTCAACAAATATTTGTGCTTTTAGCTCCATCAAAATACAACAAAATCTTAACATGAATCACAGAATCATAGAATAGTTTGAGCTGGAAGGAACCTGGAAGATCATCTGGTTCTAACCCCCTGCCATAGGCAGGGCTGCTCCCCACCAGCTCAGCTGCCAAGGGTCCCATCCAATCTGGCCCTGAGCAAGGCCTCCAGTGATGGGGCACCTACTGCTCTCTGGACAGCAGTACCAGAGCCTCAGCACCCCATGGGTGAAAAATGTTCCCTTCATATCAAATCTAAATCCCCTTCATTTGTTTAAATATGTTCCCCCTTGTCACATCACTATCTACCTGTGTAAAAAGTTGATTTCACTCCTGTTTATAAGATTCCTTTAAGTATTGGAAGGCCACTATCAGGAGCCTTCTCTTCTTCAGACTGAAGAAGCCCATCTCCCTCAGTCTGTCTTTGTAGGAGAGGTGCTCCAGCCCTCTGAGCATTCTCCCAGTCCCCTCCACACCCCCTCCAAAAACTTTATATCTTTCTTGTGTTGTGGCCCCCGAGCTCAGATGTAAACCAGATGGGGACTCACAAGGTCAAAATAGAGGGGGAGAATCCCCTCCCTCTCCCTCCTGACCACCACTCTGTTGATGAAGCACAGGATACCACTGGCCTTCATGGCTGCAAGTACATACTGCTGGCTCATGCTAAACTCTTTTTCTATCAGGAGTCCCAAAGACCTTCTCAATAGGGCTACTCTCAAGGAGTTCTCCCAGTCTGTATGTATACCTGGGAAATCTATTCAATATTTGATTTTCCCAAAGTTATTTGGTGCAATTAAAAGATATTTGAGTTGCTTTATGTATCAAAAATTTAAATCTACCCCAACACTGCTTCTGCTCTCTTTACAGCTTGAGTATACAAACTCAGAGCTCTCTTCATCCCTGCGGTAACCAAAGCTACCTTTCTGAGGGACACTACCAGAATAACACCTCTGTCACCTGATGGGAGAAGGGGACCAGACACTTCCCAGCCCTGCTCCTCTGCCAAGCTGTGCCTGCTGCCCTGTGTCAGGAGCAGGGCAGGCACTGAGACAGAGCAAGCCCTCTGCTGATGGACAGCATGGGGTGAAATGCAATCCCCACTTGTTTAAAAATGCACTGCCAAGGTTTGTCCTGTCAGCACTCAGCCAGGGGACAGTTTAGTTTATTCCAAAAAGGACCTGATAAACAAATATTTTACCTTGAACCACAGAAATAGCTCTGTCAATGAGATGACTGTTAGAAAATAATTCTGTCCATAATCCAATCTAAATTAGAGAGGAATGAAAGCCAGAATCATTTCCTCTACATTTCACAATGAGACAAAAAAGCTGGCTTAAAGCAGCTTGTACTGGGCTATAGCATCCTCTTCCTAAAGCTAATCAGCACATCTCATTACAACACTATGCCTTCATTAAGGTTCATATGGTGGAAGAAACTGGTTTCTGACACAGTGATTCTTAATAAAACATTCCCATGAATGAGGCAAACACTAAAAAACATTAAGAAAACAAGATCTGAAAAACTTACTGAGAAAACAAATGGGCCAGTGTTGTAGAAAGAATCTGAAATTAGCAGCAGGAAGTTTGAAGAAAGTGAACTGACAGAGACTGCACTTTCACTCAAACCAGTGAAAACATGCAACGATTCAATCTGAAACTGCAGCACATATGAAGAGGAGACACTGATTAGCTCCAAAGTGAAAAGAGAGCTCCTTTGTGCTCTCCTTCAGTCTCTCTGAGGCCCAAATGGGCTGAGGCAGTGGAACTGGGGTCCTGTCCTTCCAGTTCTCCCAGCCACCAGGCTGAAAAATCTTCCTCAGTCAGGAAACACCCAAATCATCAGAATAAAAAGTCCTTGAACTTAAACAGTGGTGTCTGTTTTGTAGAACCTTTAGAGCAGCTCAATAGGATGAGACTGAGTCTTAGTGCAAGAGAATCTGAAAAATTCTGTGTACCTTGAAACCGTGGATTAAGAAAGGGCTGGGAAGAAAACTCATGCCTAAGGCTACTGCTGACCTCGACAGATTTCTCTTCCCTTCTTCCTTTCTTCCAAGGAGAGAAGTTTGCTCTTCTATCAGTGCCACTTGTGAGCAATCCAACAACAGAGGTGGAAAGTCTTCACTAAGAAAGACCTTGCTGTTAATGCATGCAAAGAAGCCCCTGCTTCTTACTTCTGTACTAATAGCTATTTTCCTTACTGTATGGGAGTAGAATTGTTTACTTCTCCACAAAGCGGGAGTACTGTAACCATTTATCAGAAGAACTCCTTGCTCACAAGCCATGCTTGTTTACTTACCCTTCAAAATCTGCTGTGATTTACTGTGTAAAGAAAGGTAAAGGCTCTGCAAGCAAGATTTCCTGCCTTGGTTATGTTGTAAAGCCTTTGGAACAGCCCATCCAAAGACAATCCCTTCCTAAACGTACTCTTTAAAGATTTATTTCAAGATTTTTTACTGACTTTTTTTCTTTAAGCTGCAGAGAGAAAAAATAAAAATAAAAAAAAAAATCTAAAAGCCTGTGGGAGGCTGTTATGAAATGTACTTCCACATGCCCTGCTGTGCTGCCTCAGCAGCTGGTTCATTTGAATTCCAGGTATGCGCTACTGAGGTCTGCGTTGCTGTTGTAGGGTTTTTTTCAAAACACCAGCTTATCAGAGGAGCAATGGTGCTTTTGGATCACAGCCCCTTTTTGAAGACCTCAAAGCTGGCTCAGCTCACACACACACACACACACACACACACCTTCCTATAAATGTCACAGTGCCCATCCTCTCTGGCATGATTAACACACCATTTTGTTAGGATGCCTAGAGTGCTTAAAGCCAGAGAGCTTATTTAAATAAGTAGCAGACCAAACTCATGCAAATTCCTGTGAATCATCATAAAATTAGCACAGAAAACATTTAAAATAAAATGATAAGTCTTCCGTATACCAATATTTAACTGAAATGATTGGAATAAATAAGCATGTGTATGATCAAACCTGTTCCTGACCAGAATCACTGCTGCACCATGACCTGATGGTTTAGTTTGCATAGAAACCGATCTACAATTTCCCAGAGCAAAATCCCACTCTAAGCAGCAAAACACAGAGCTTCTTGGGTACTGGAAACCCTTCCTCCCTGGCCAGGCGCCCAGTCACATCACATCTGAGGAATGAGTGCATCTCATTGTGACACTACATCGGGACATGTCATTCCTTATGCACAAGCAACAACATACGCATGGCACAACGGAAGCTCATTACATGACAGAAATACATTTGCGGTGCAAAGGAAAGCTGTTGTTCTGAGTGAGATAGAATATTGTATATGGGCTAGCAACTGCCAGGCTCACAATCTGGAATAAAATGGTGATATAAAGAAAATTCTTTTTCTCACCTAAAAATTCTGGGAAGATTACCAAGACCTATACATTAACCCTGGTGCTCAGCACCACAGAACAAATACTAGAATCAGATCATCCAGAAGTTTACCGAGCTCTTATTTTGCCAGTCAAGGTCTTGATCTTGCAATAATCTCAATTCTGAATAGATTCATGCAGTCACATGGAGTCAAGTGAAGCAGTGGGTATTCTGTCAAGGCTTTTTTAAGCAGCCATTTGTTCAATCTGCAGCAAATGAAGGCAGCTAGTCATGCTGCCATTTGAAGAATGTGCAGGTCCAGGTGTTACAATATTTCTGAAACAGCGAGTGCATTAATAATGAGCTCCAATTGTGTTGGGTATGTGTGTGGATATAAGTGCACTTTTCCTTGCTAAATATCCTGCTGATTCCCTGCACTGAACCATATCAGAATTCTCAATTCAAATCACTTTAAAAAATGTCTAACCTTATCACTTAAAAACCACCTCAGTGGTCCAGTTTCAAGTGCGCCTCACAACAAACTGCAGCATGATGCTTAGTACACACAGAGCTCATTCCAAATAACACTATTTAGTGCTAAAAAAAATCCAGAGGTTTATACTTCTAACTTTCTGATTCCTAGAAACTGAACAGAAGAAGAATAACATCATCAACAACCAAAAATTCTTGAAAAAAGAGAAAATATCACCCTATCTTGATGAACATACCCTGGCCAAAAAAGCAGCTGGGGTATTTTACATGGTGTTGGAGCAGAACACCATTGCTGTCCTTTAACACACAAAGACGTAGCTGAGTCACACATTGCAGCCTGCTTTCAGGAGAAGCCATTTGTATGTTCCTTCCCAGGAACAGAAAGATGGAATCTGGGGTTCAAAAGCAAACCTATTTCCCAGGCTGGCAGACTTCCCCAGCTGTCAAGAGAGATTAGTAGATCCCATAGTATCACCAAACACTTCGTGGCTGAAATTAAGGTGATTTTAGCTAATTATATGTCTGTTTGCCATTAAGTAGCAATGAATTTGTTGCCATATCATGCTGTTATTTCATTTTAAGAAAAAACAGTACACTATATAATTCTGAAATGACAATTTGATTATATTTGCTTGATGAGGAATTTAACTGGGGGGAGGGCAAAGATAGGAAGTAGTTTTTGAAAGAATGCCAAATTTTGAGAATCAAATTTCCTGAAAATTCAAAAGTGTGAGATTTAGCAATTTATTGATTTTTTAGCAGCTGGAGCATTAACAATCAGTTGGCAGGTGGCCTAGGACTTCTCACTTTGCTTATTTAAATGAAGGTGGAAGCAGGTGTCCCTCAACTGGAAGAGGCAGCTGCACTCCCAGCTTCAGTGAACCCATTTGTTTTCTTTGACATTCATTCACTCAATAACTTTGCTCTCAACTTCGGAGCTTTCAAAAACACTGGGCAAGAAGGATTAGGGTGTAGTCATCTACTGTCTTCTCTTGAATGTACTTCAAGCCATGTGCAAGCTATCCACGTTGGCAGTCTTTGCTCTTTGTAGACTCTGTGCTGGGCAGAAGGGAACCCCTTCCTCTCTGCTCACAGGGAAGGAGGCTGCAAATGGCAGCTATGAGGGGACTTGTAGAACACACTGCCTACAGCTCTAAAAGGAATTTAGGAGGTTGTACTGAAACAGCTGGTGACAAAGTGTGAATGAATAAAGGCAAATCCCTAAAAGATCAGAGCTGCTTAACACCTGCATACCACACACCTTTTTTAGAGAAAAAAAAAAGCACACAACATTGACAACAGAGAAGGCTGAAAAATGATTGGGAGTCAGGTACAGAAACACTGAATGTGAGCAATGCTATTATTATATGGAAAAAACAACATTGCATAGGTAAGTTTTAAAGATGTTGCTGCATTATCAGAAATGAAGATGTTATATCTGTGAAACAAGGGTAACTACACAAGTTAGAGAGAAAAATCAACCTCTCAACAGTATAGGTGAAGTTGATCTCTTGAATCATGTAAGGAATGCAGAACAGCAGCATGATTTTATCATTAGGGTAGTTGAAAGGTTGCAAATGTAACAAAAATGTGGAAATATTGGCCAAAAAAAAGATAATGTGAGGAAAAAGTGATAGGCAGCTGTGCTGAACATAAATGAAGCTCAAAGAAGTGATGACTCTAGGAAGAAACAGATGTTTCACTATCCTGAGTTTTCAGCTACATTCATTGGCCAAACAAACATTCTTTACATGATTGTGTAGTCTAAAGATTTCATGAAAAACGAACACAAGACAAACAAAAGATTTACCCTGGCTACAGTTATTACCCTTCTTGGAACCACCGAGCAGCTGATAAAGTGGTATGTTAAAGTGAGGTCAGCAGCACCACATCTCTACCTATCCCTCTCTATGAGAATGCAGTGGTACTCGTGCACTGTAACTGTTGTTCACCAAATATCTTGGTCATCATACCAAAGCAGATTGGACCAAAATGCTGAGGATCTTGAGTATTCAAATTATTGAGAACTCCTTTGAAGTAACTAGGGCAACCTGCTTTATATATGCACGCCAAGATGAGAAATTTAGGATAACTAAAAGATTGACAAATTCTCTGGCTGCATTCCCACTGATTTCACTGATGGGTTAGTTCAGTGATATAAAATGGACCTTTCATTTTTCATATGAGAGGAGCACAGTTACCAGCTGCTGCACAACAATTACCTTCTGGATACATGGGTGAGGGGGACACGCAGCAAATATAATACATGTTATGATGAATATGAGATACAATATCATTAATTAATTTTTTTTTAAGGTTCTTTTTGGTACCTTTTATAAAATTGTCCATTTTTCTATCCCTGTGTTTCTTCCTGAATCTTTCTTTAACAGAAATAACCCACTACAAAACATTATTAAGTATGACTGTATAACAACAAAGTTAAAGAACATCATCTGTTATAAAGTTTCTCTTAGAACTATTTGACTCTGACATTTGACTCTTTACAGCCACACAGCAAATATACTGCCTGAGTGCAAGAGATGATGAACAACAGCTTTCCTATCAGTCAACATAACCTTTACATAAGCAAGAACATGTGTGAGAAAGGATGGACTTAGCTCCATATTACCAGTTGAACTACTTAAAACTTGTCCAAAGCAAGCCTGCTGATTTATATTCCTGATAATGGCAACTCTCAGAAATGCAACTGACGCTCAAAATATTTTCAAAACAAGACCTGACTCAGTGACCTCTCAGATCTCGTAGAACCATACACAGATATTCTGCAAAAGTGGCTCACAAGATGCAAAGATTAAGGAGCTGAGGGGCTGTAGACTGAAATTCCCCAGCCCACTGTAACAGAAGACAACGTGATTAGAAATTATACTAGCAAAGTCAATGAATACGACTATATGGAATTTAGGTATTACTTTTATCTTCTTATTGCTATTATTTGTTATTTATAGCTCTCCTAAATTTTCTAATGATGTCGACTAAGTATGGGCAAAGCTATTCTTGTGCTGGCATATTCATATCATCAGCAAGGCTTCAGCCAGCACATAAATAAAGACACAAAAGCAAACCCTTCTAAATACACAATTCCATAACAAGAAAACTGATACTTAGAAATATAGGATTATTATTATTCTATTTTTTTTGTTTGTTTGTTTGTTTGTTTTTTCATGAGTGTAGAATACATTAATTTACACTACAGCAAGATGGACAGAAGAGACTGGCTACCTTGAGACATTAACAGATGGAACGGAACTGAAAGTAGTAGTTGATACACCAGGTCTTAATGTCATTGTTCAGGAAGATTTGACAGACTGGAGAACAGGGTGACAGGAATGTCATGAACAGAAGGCAAGGCTAAGTCCTGCACCTCAGGAAGAATAATTCCATCCTCTGTACAGGCTTCATGTCAACCAGCTGGAGATCAGCTTGGCAGAAATAGGTCTAGGAGTCTGGGTGGACACTAAGTTGAAAATGAGCCAGCAGTGTGCCCTCGTAGTAAAGGCCAAGAGGGCATTGTCTGCCTTAAAAAAAACCAACCTGTTAACGGCAGTTTTAGGGATGTGACTCTCCTTCTCTACCCAGCACTGGGAAGACATATAAAAAGTGCTTAATGCCCAGCATAAAACATGGACATAGTGGAGCAAGTACAGCGAAGATGTTTAAGGGCTTGGAGCATTTGACACACAAGAGGAGCCAGAGATGGCTGGGACTGTTCATGCTGGAGGAGAGAGAAGGTTCTAAGTGATGGTATCAATACTAATCTGCTAAATAAATACCTATTGTGAGTGTGTGAAGAAGACAGTGTTACCAATGGTATCTGGTGACACAACAAAAGATAAGGTTCTCAGACTGAACTGCAAGAAATATAATGTAAACATTTAAAAAATCTTTTTTTATTCTAAAAGTGTTTGAACACTGTGACAGGCCGCCAGAGAGACTATGAAGTCTCCATTATTGGGAATACTCAACAGTTCTGGGCAACCTGCTCTTGCTGACCTTGCACTGAGCAAGAGGTTGGACTTGACTTTCTCCAGAGGTTTCTTCCAACCTCAACTCTCTGTGATTCTGAGCAATTGCTATGGTTAAGAGCTCTTTTGCAAAAACTGTTTCTTGATCATAGGTTGTTCTCTCAAAAGAGTTAATAGAAAACCCACACTGAATACAGACTTGGCAGCATCTTGGCAAGTTCTATGAAACCCAAGGGAGAAAGACTATGTTAAACCCAAAGAGGACCCACAGAAACATGGAAGGGAAGACAGGAACTGTGAGCCTGAGGGACACTTTCCATGGACGTTAATACTATTCTGACACAAGACTGCAACTCAAAACACACCAAGAATGTATCAGCATAAGAATAAGAACATAATATCTTTAATGACCATGAAAGTAATTAAACAAGTGTTTTAAAAATGTCTTTCTTTAAGACACAGTAAATTTTAATCAAATAGAAAGTTTAAAAGTTTACATGGTCTGCTGTTTTTTGACCCAAGGTACATAAATTTAACCTATAACTTTCAGCACAATAAATATATGCCTCAAAAAATTCCTTGATTTCTCCTCCAGATGTAATTATTTTGAGGACCGCCATATTTATGTGAGCACCACACAACTCTTTTTGTTAAGAATTTACGTTGTGCTTCTCTGCTCCATCAGGAGGAAGGTTTTAGTTTACACCACAGCTGTTTGGATCATCTTGTGTACAGAAAAAGTACTGTGAGTTGTTCTCATTATGTCCTCATTATACAATATATATTAATAGTTCTCTCTAGTGTACTCAGAAACAGACCTCAACTGCCAGAAATACTGCTATGCAGTGATAAAGATATATGCACTCTAAAGACAAATGGTGAAAATTGGGCATTTTTCTTTCGACAATTGACAACTAGAAATCAGTTTTGTTATTGTCTGTGAGTTATTTTAATTAGAGAACTCAGAATACTGTGAAGGAAGAGCCAAAGCAACAAGAATGAAACATAATACTTATTATCTGGAGCTATTTATTTCACTCTCAAACACCTGAAAATACCTACTGCATTAAGAACCTAGTCAGGCAATTCACCTACTCTCACTTGAAAACCTGAAATCTCAATAAATAAGTAAGCTTATCTGCAGATTAGGATTTTCTTTAGATAAAGATGTTAATCAGCAGCTTGAATAAATGTCAGTGATAGCTGACTACAATCATATGGCACATGTTCAGTATCTTGATGAATTAAGATATACTCCAGGGTACTGATTCAGGAAACACTTGAACAGGTATCAAAATCCATCTTTATTCAAATTAGCCATATTGCTTATTTGCAGTATTGCAAAATATACTTTTTATGTACATGCAGACCTTCTACTAACTGTGCTGAAAGGGGATGTTTCCCTGAAATAATATCTAAAAAATGATAAAATAGATGTATATTTCTTCCAGTCCTTAATAGGGCAAGAAAAATTAGTCTTGAAATCTTTTAGGGAACATGTGCAGACAGATAGCACACATCAGTCATATTCTCATAATCTCCTTCTAAAAACATCGTCTCAAATTTCCACACAATAAGTTTTAGACGTTTTCAATAGTAACAATGTTTGACCTTGAACTACAGATTATAAGTAACAATTTTGGCAATCAAGATGCTCTTAGGAAAACCTGCTTGGAATGCAGTATGCAGTTGGATATAAGTAAATGAGGAAAAGAAAAAGAAGATTATGGCTTATTAAACATTGCTCCTTTATGTATGAAATGGAAAGAGAAGGCAATATAAGTGCTTGATATTTCATCATTTATCTTTTGTAGGAGATACAGCTAGCATATCAGAGCAGGTTTTTGAATAGTCCTGTACAATTGTATAGCACAATACTGACTCGAAGAGTAAGTTTTAAGATAAGAGAATAACACTATGGCTAAGAACAGACTTCAACCTAATTTGTAATATACACAAATTGCTTATCATTGCACTGTTTTTCAATGTCACCTGCATCCATTTGAAACATTAGAAATTACCTCTCTGTAACACATATGGATACAACCTGCACAGAGGAAGATTTTACATGGGCACAATTTGTTTGTATGGGGCCAACAAGGAAGGTGCCTGCAATGACACACACATGTAAGTAACCAGAGCTACACTGATTTACACCGGCTGAGCCTCAGCACATTTTTTTTTAAAGTATTGCCTGTAACCACCCTCTGGAGGGACAGATGAGCCTAGGAAAGAAACAATGCTTCTTTATAATTATAGAACATTTGTCATTCAGCAACTGAAATATGGCAGATACTGAAGAAACATTCCAATTCCAAAGAAAACCACAAAGCCATTGCATTTCACTGAACCGTTTCTTAATTTGTTTTCTTATTCTGATAGCCAATTACTCTTCACATTTTGCACTACCAAGCTGATAATGAGCCAAACTCTGGGGGTTTGGCTCAGAGTTAGCAGGCTGAATGAGAACAATTTACCACAAGCAAAGGATGACACCTGTATTAGAAGGAAGCCACCAAAAACAGTATGGCACATCAAGTTGTATGACTGGCTGATCCAGCACCCAGCCATCCTTTCAAAGTCAACAACAGAGTCATACATCCATGCATTTTTTCCCCTCTGCTGCCAGCTGGTAGCTTCCCCAGCAAGTGTCTGTCATGTTCTACCAGTGTTTTTATGACACGGAGGTTACTTCTCCCCTCTTCTAATGGAATTGTTAATAGAGTACAAGATATATAAATTATCATCAAGAACCTTGTGCCCTCTTATAAGGGAAAAGGAATACATATGCATTGAAAGTAAACAACACAGTGAAGGCCAAGTTAAAATTAAGCTGAAAATTTTTCTAAAAATCTCTTAAGAAATCCATAACCCTTTACAAAAAATGAAAAGATACAAGATTTTTGTTTGTTTGTTTTAAGACCACTTTATTAATTCACCACGTGCTAGCTTATAATTATATGCATTTTAAGTTTGGCAAAAAGCACAGATAGCCTGGAGAGGAGCCATGCAAAAGTGGTGCCAGTGCAAAACCTGCAGGCAATTACTGTAAAATACTGAGTACGTGAAAGCAGTGAAATATTTTGTGTATTATTATAATAACGTGAAATAGATATAAATTTAATACCAAGATGTAATACATTGCCCTCCTCTTGTTCTATGTGTACTGAAGTTACTGAAGAAAACTCAGCAGTCAAGTTTCCACAGTTTCAATAAAAATTGTGTTGGCATCATGAAATCATCAGTGGGAGGGAAGCAGAGAGAGATGGGAGGAAAACAGAACTCCTTCCCCTCACCCCCACCAAGAAAGAACAATCACTTTCACAAAGATGAAGAAATTGTCTTGAATCCAATTCATCATCAGTAGCATTCAAGACACCAAAGATGTCATGCCTACAGAAAATGAAATTTCAGACCAGGTCCAGCCTTACAAGTGCATCTATTCCATCTGATATGAGTGAGCTGTATATCAGGGCCAAAGTACTTAACATATGACAGAAAAAAATGTGTGTACTGAATAAAGACATAGGAATAGAAGACCAATAAAGGTAACTAAACATCTGATTACTGAGATAAACTTCAAAAAAATCCCAATAGTTGGAATTATTCTTCCCTTGGGCATGGCTAGTTTCCCCAGAGACATTATTAACACGGTGTACCACACAGCAGGCTTCCTATGGGCTCTTCATAAGTTTAAATGAAAGTGAGGCTTGTTAAAATATATTATTTCTGTCTTTAGAGGATGTACCTGACATGAAGCAGCACTTTGGGTTCAGAATAGAGGGAGAAACTTTGCAGCTTCACAAATGCCTGTTACTATCTGAATCTTGGAGGAAACTAATGATGATCCTGCTTTAAATGACTTAGTAGGCGTGTGGTTATAAATATATACTAGAGAATATATTGCTAGCATTTTAAATCTTCAGTACCAGAAGCAATACATATGTTTCCATTTTAAAACAAAAATTCCATTTGAAAAAATATAGTTACTGGAAATGGCAAACCCTTGCAAATCTTTGCTCTATGAAGAAAGTGGTTTCAGAATCACTCTTTGGAATACCAGGATTCTGGGCTGAACAGAAGCACATTGTTCTCTTTAAATTATATTTAATACTGTGCATGATGGCACCCAACAGAGCTACAGCACCCATGACCAAGAGCAGGCCCTGCTTTTTGCAATATGTGTGTCAGGAAGGAGTTCCAGGCTCTGAGCTCCCCACTGTGCCATGTCAACTACAGCAGAAAAGCCCACACAGGGCACCCACGCTGCCATCCTGTCTGCCGACTGAAGGCTCATTTACAGAGGAAACATCATTTAAGAGCCATTATCCTGCACAGAGATCTGCAAAGTATTAGAAGAACTGCTTGTGCATTACTCTCACAGTGCAATGTAATTTTTAGTGTAGCTGGCACCAAGACAGTAGTTCAGCCAACACAAAGATTATTCCCTTATCAGGAGGGCTTCAGAGCCCAAGAGGGAAATTCACTTTGATCTGTAGTAGCTCACCAAAACCTCAGGAAAATTGGAAGAGACTGAAATACCTTCCCACTTAAAAACATATCTTTAGAAGAAAAATAAAGCTAGCACAAGGAATTCAACACTGATCTGGTTTCAATCTGTGAAGAACACTGAGTATAAAAGCATATAAAAGCACAGCCTTACATCAAAACCAGGGCGTACCCAAGCTGGTGCTTCCAGCATGGCTCAGGGTGAGGCCTGCACAGTGCACCACAGCCTCCCACTGGGAGCAAAAACTAAGTGCTGCTTAGCTGTCAGCTCCTCTCCAGACAAGGCTCACATGCATGCATTTGGTGCAGCTTTGACTTCCAGATAAAATTAAAGCCATTTTTACGATGGCAAATTCTCCTTGACACAGAAAACCTTCAAGTCTTCATTTACAGAAATGCATGCTAAAAAATGATCAAAAGGAAGTATCTCTTTATAAAGAATGCAGCAACCTTGTATTGGAATCCATATAATGTTTCCCAGTTTTGTACAGTTTTATTCAGATTCAACAGACTGCCTCACATTTTCCCTTTTACCAGGGCAGAACAGTTTCTCTCTTCACACAATCCAACCTTCATCAGTCTCATGCATACATCACAAGACCAAAGAGCAGTGCTGAGATTATCCTATCAGATCATTACTCCAGCAGATCTAGCATCTTGTAACAAAAGATTGGGCTGCTAATCTCAGAAAATGGTGAAATAGTTTTCTGGATCTTCTCAGCTATGTGGGATAGGATACATGTGAGGAATAATAACAGCACATCACTTCTGTGATAGTTTAAGGCACAAGACTTGTTAGCTTTTACAGTCCGCAATTATGGATTTATCTCCAATTGTATATAATACAGTTCTAGCCAGGAAATAATCCAAGTCCCAATAAGTAGGAGAAAAGTATGGCTAAAGATGTAGCAGTGCACCGATTAAGCCAAATCACCCTGCATTAAGACATTTTTTTTGCTGTTAAGCCTTTCTAAAAAAGCAACCTACTCAGAGGTGTTATTTCCCTTTTACCTGGTAAGTACTTTTTCTCATTGTAATTATTTGCACTTTTAAATATATGTGGGGAAAAAGCAATCATATTATTAGATCCAAACTGTGACAATAACAGTATGCAGCCTGCTCATTCACAGCAACTCTACTGCTGCTCTGTTTCAGAGAAAAGATTCTCATTTATAAACCCTTGTTTTTTTTATTGAGTTCTACTACAGTAATGGAAACTGAGAATGTTTATTAACAACAGCTCTTGCAACACAAACATAGAATCAGTTCATATTCCTGTTTATAAAAATCTGCAAGTGTCTAAAACAATGGAAGTCAAGAAATACACATTTAAAAAGATGCCTTCTTTAAGATAACTGAAAGACCAACCTATTTTCCTAATCTACTATACACAATCACTTAATTAAGCCATTATTAAACATAAATATCAGTCATAAACAGGAAGAAACACTGTGCTGTGCTGTGTTGGATCTATTCTTGCTATGTATATATTTAAAATGCCTACGGTAGAATTATGTAGAAACATTTACAGAATCTCTTTGCCTTAGACTTGACAGCCACTGAAGCAGCATACATACAACATATTCTATTTTAATCTATATAATAACGGAGAACTATACAACAGGAAAATAAACAGTAAGAATTTCAAACTATTACTCACATTACATAGTGTTTAGTTTTCCTGGTTTTCTCAGTTTTTAGTGCAACATAACAGACTTCCTGAAAGTTCTGTTCTGCAACCCAGACTCTAGCAGGCCATTACAGTATGACTATGTCTGATAACAGTGGCAAGAGATAAAACAGAGACAGGTGCATGTAGCAAAGGAGAGGGCTAAAGAAAAAAAAAGCATCACCAAGAAGGTGGGCTGCAGCCTTTACCATGAGGAACACATTACTGATGGATGTTGAAAAACTGAACTACAGGAAGACTTGTGGGAGAAATCTTGTAGTGGTTGATCTCGTTCATTATTGCCGTGAGTCTTCACTGTGAGGAACTTTATTAGTTATCTTGTGTAAAAACCTGATTAATTTTGTACTTCGGAGTAGTTAACTAATATACCGTACGCGATTCACTGGTGAATGGATGAATTTAATCCTTCTCTTCAAATACAAAAACAAACAAGAATAATCCTTTGTTTTATAACTTTTAAATAGGTAAATTTTTAATGATGCTTAGAGTACATTAGGAAGGCATTCTCTGAAACTGTTTAGCTAAGGGTAACTAGTAAGATTAACTCTGATTTAACAACAGATCATAAACCTATTCTTTCTCACTTTTTCTTCTAAGATTTGTAAAAGATCAAGTTATAGAAACAAGATTAATAATTTATCTCCTGCTGTTTCAGCACTGTCCTCAGTATTTCAGCTTCAATTTGAAAACAGAATCATAAAATTGGGAAGACTCAGAACTCACTGTGGGATGTATTTGTTTCAGCATTTTGACACATAAACAGTTGTAGGGAATAGGGAAGAGGAGGGAATATAGGAACAAACAGCAGGTTTATAAAAGATATATAAACATAGAATTTTATGACATACCTAGTACCAAAAAACACATGAAAAGAGGCACTAATTTCTGCTGTTATCAGTCTACTCTACATCCAACACAGACATACTCACTCAAATTTTACCATAATATTAGGGATGAAACACAAGAGAAGAATTTTTATTTCAAAGTTCTGTGTTGAACAACAGGAAGAAATTTCATCGAAATAAATGAGAGGCATAGTTTTTAAAACGAGGAACTCTAAAACTTCGCCCAGTAGTTGCTAGCTTAAAACAAACACGCTGGCAAACTAACAAAGCAATTGAACACATCACAAAAACACTTGAAGAACTGCTTCTGGTTGGTTACATTGCAGGAAAGCTATTTTAACTTAGCAGAGGATTTTGTATTAGCCAAGTGTGCAGAGTATCAAAATACTTGACATGAAATGAGATATTTCTATATCATAGTCAAATAAAGTCTTGTTTTATAGATTATTTTTTTTCAGTCACTCCTAAGAGCAGGTGATAAATTCATTGATGTTCCCCAAAAAAGAGAGGTAATAAAGGCAAGTTGGAGTGAAATTAAGACCAGAAGTTTTATAAACCCAATATGAAATCTTTTTTTCCCCTTTCTCTTCATATGCCATAAAAGAATTCCAAATAAATCATGTGTGTGTGAAATAAATCTGGCTTATGACAGATTAATCTTTAAAGGCAAGGCTGTACTCATGTTTTCCTCCAAAACTTGTGGTCAGAATCAAAGTAGATTGACAGGATGAGGGAAGATGCTGTTCTTACAATGCCTTCCCCCCAGCCAATCCACCCACACACATTACGAAGGGTACAGTGCACTCTATGAGCAGCATTATGTCTGTGTGAGTGCTTCCCAGGGAGCACACACATGCTCCCAAAGAGACCACAGAAGTAGTAGCCAAGAGCTCCCATTGGACTTGACTAAAATCCCAATTTCTGATTTCCCATTTTCTGTTCAGTTTTCTGTCTTGCTCTTTCCTTTGCATGTTTATCTCACAGAAGAATTCTTCCCACTGACATTACAACATTAGCATAAAATTTATAGCAAGCCAATCAAAGCTGTAGTTTTTGATCACTTGTGAAGTGAGCATAACAAGACAGTTTGATTTCCATGGGCTTACAACTGGAAAACTATTTTTCTGCAGCTATATAAGAATCTTTTCTTGGATTATTTGTAAAATATTTGTTGAAAAGAAAAATAATATTGTACAAGATCTGAACATACTGAAAAATCCTCAAGAATATACAAAGTAAATTAAACCTAGTTTGTAAACTAGACTTCTGATCCTTGGCGCAATCACCAACTTCACTCCTGACACAAAGACATACACAAACATTTGCCAGCCATTGTTTTGCGTATGTTACGTCAGCAAGAAAGAACTCACCAGAAATATCCTTTCAAGTTGATCTTGAATGTCTTTCATTCCTGGAAAAGCAGCAACCCCTTGAATCATTTCTACAAAGATACATCCCACTCCCCTACAGAGGGAAAAAAAAAAGCATGCAATATTAGAAGATTTATTTTAGATTAAAGAGCTATAAACAATGATTTGTCTCTATCATCAATATTCAATATTCAAATAATGTATTTTATTTGTGTTGTATTTTAAATCAGTGCCAGCCTAAATGACAAGCACTTGTACTTGCTGAAAAACAATGTACGCAAATACTTTGTTTTGTGGGTTTTTGAAAGCAAAGAGTAGAGATAAGAGGAAAATGAATGGCTGTTGTTGACACCAGTAAAGCCACAGCACCAACTTTCTGTCTCTATGAGTGCTTCCCAAGGAACACACACATGCTCCCAAACAGACTCTGGGGATGTGGGAGTGGCACTGAGAGAGCATCTTTGGGAGAAGCTAAATTGGATGGGACCATGGCACAGAGGCACATTGGAAGAGTTCAGAGTGAAGGCAAATCTGGGAAAATGAATCAAAAAGACACATGGCTGCTCACAGACAATAAAATATGCTACTGCTCAAATGCAGTTGACTCATGGGATAGGCTTGCAGTTACAGCCTCTCTCCTCATCACCACAGCTGCCTTGCTACAGCTCCTTGCTCCATGCTATCATAAAGGTATTTTGTGCTGATCCCCTCATCTCACTCATTTAAGCCACTGACAGAAGTACTAGGAAACTGGGGAAGAAATATGCAGCCAAAAGAATGGATTCTAAAGAACTGAGGAAAATGTCTGCAGGACGTAAATAAACTACCTGTGTAATTCTTGTGTCTGAGAAGCAAAAGAAGTTAGAAATTTGCATTTGCTCATTTTCTGAATGAAAGAAGCTCAACACTTGTTCCATCAGTCAAAATAAGATTAAGAGAGAATATGTCTCTCAGCTGCAATAGGATGCAGAATTCAACTAAATGCTGTAGCTTGTTGAATTACTATTTCCCATACATATACAACTTGGACATGCAAAATCCTGTGTATGACATAACCCATATCTGTGTGGCAACCACAGAAAAAAAAATTAACTCAGTGCAAATGTCAATTCAATAACCCAAAGTGTATACCAGAATGAAGCAATAACTCCCCAAAGACAATTTCCACCTTCCCCTTAAACTGTGAGTTTTGTCTTTTCAGTCTGAAAACTCCAGCAGTAATCTCTAATTTAACTCTGTTTTCAGAGGTAAACTATTACAACTGGGATTATCAGCAGATAAGCCATGTTTTACTCGTTTCTGAAGGCTCTGACTACTACAGAGCAGAATGAAATAACTCTGTTTCAAGACGATGAGAGTTGATGGTTAAATCACTAGGAAAGAAAATTAAACAGGCAGCCCTATTTCCCATTTCTAGATCCCAAATCAGAGATACAGTAAACAAAGTTTCTCCCTAGACATTGAAAAAGTGGATGAAAACATTGAAGGCAGGGTTCTGGTCCAATTTTGGAATAATTCAGGTGTTTATAAAAGGGAGAGGCTGAAATTTATGTTCCATATGCTGCTGCTGATTACTGAATGAACAGAATTGATTAAACTGCCAGTCATCATTCACTCTGGTTTGTGCTCCATTAGGCACAGATAGGCACAATATATCTTAGTCAAATACTCACAAACAGTATCAGGATCTCAGGCAAAGAAAAATTCAAGATTTCTGTTGGAAGTCGTTTATTTAAGATAGGAAAAAATAAAACCAAAACAGTTCTACAGAAAAGGGGATTAGAGCTCTGTTGCAGCCAGAAAGAGGGCATTTCATCAAACCAGTTTATCATTATAACCCTAAAATGATGCACTACTGCAGAGAAAGTACAGCTAGCTCTGATGGAAAAGAAACACACAGATTTTTCCAGATTATTCTATGCTTTTTGAAAAATACATTTTCAAAATTTTCCAGTCCTAGCAGATCTTGGACAAGAAGGAGCCAAAAATCTAGAAAAAAACTGCAAATACCACAGAAGAAAAATTTCCTGCTTGGAAAGAAGAATCCTATTATGTGGCTTGGGCTGTTGTGTAACCTAGTACTCCGTTTAGTCATATACTGAAATGAGGAGTTAGATGAGCAACTAGTACAAAAATGAAAAGGTTATTAAAATCACTGAGAGAAACATGAAAAAGCTTCCAGCCTTGGGCTGGAGGACTGCTGTTCACTTTGGCCCACTTCAAAATTATGCTTGGTTTCAAAGCTTATGGCACTCAACCAGCACTCTGAAGAACAAGCCCACAGAAAGGAAAGATTAAATGAATACTAAAGAGGGAGAGAAAGAGGAGGGGGAAAAAAAAACACAACATTGAACTGATATGAAATACTCAGAAAGGCAAAAAATCACATAAAGACTTTAAATGGATGTAATGGTATTTTAGATGCTTTAGTGTACTTAGTGAGTTTTTTATTAAGCTCACAGCAAGTAGAAACTAAATGTATGGCAGGAATCCTGAATCACAGACCTTAAATACACACCTGGAACATGAACAGACATAAAAGTCTGTACAAGGCCGTTACATTTAGACTTGTTTTTGGAAAGCTCACAAACCACTAAACAGCTTAGAGATTTTTGAGCAAAGTCATAATGATTTAGAGGCCAGAAGAGCTTGTTTTTAAGGAAAGAAATAAAAGAACTATGTCATTCTTGGCTAAAAGAAAACACAGAGGACAGGGAGAACACAATGACTCTGTATTTAATGTTATGTAAAATGAAAAGCAGTGAAGAATTGGCTAGGATTTTAATGGTTCCCAAAACCATAGATAGATCAAAGATAATCAGAAATGGGAAAAAGCGTTTAGGAAATGAAAACTTCAGGATGTGTTAGAGAAATACTCTTAACAATTATGCTGTACCCAGGCCTCCCAAAGGATGGGAACTCCACAGTTACAGTCATGTGAAACCAGGCAAGCTGAAACACTTAAGAATATCCTTCAGGGAGCAGATTTGCATTAACAGTGGGGTGGATAAGATTATCTCACAGATCACTCCCATCTCTAGTTTCTGTGATGCAAAGATTACATCTTGATATGTGAAATATGACCAATTAACTTGGTTGTACTGTGCATGAATCTCCAAGGGCATGTTATCTATGTATCATCTGGGCACACTGCACACATTGTCATTTCCAGGCAGCATTTCAGAAATCATTTTTGTGGCAGAAATATATTTCAGTACATTCAAATTAAATTTTCCTACTTCCTTGGTAGATCTCCTGACTTTTAATAAGTAAACCAAATGCTGCTAAGTCTGAGATGGTTTTTTAGAGATCTTCCCCGTGGAACAGCATAGGATAACCTTACAAAGTAAAGTGACAGCCATTTAATGTTGAAATGTGCGGCTTACTCTCTGATGACAAAAAGCATGACTAAACCTATTGATGTATTGATGAGACCATATGTGGCCATACCATCTAATATTGCTCTTCTATTGTCCTGCTTAATTTGCTGGGACTTCAGCTGCCACCACCCGTCCTAATATGGGCTAAGAGTTAATAGCACGGCCAAATGAGTTACTCTTGCATTTGAAATAACACAGTAAATGAGACTGTAAAAACGAAGTGGGATGCCTCAGGAAACTACTTATGAGGTGGACTGTTCTGTTTTTCCTCTGCACAAATTCTGTAACTCAAGAACTTATTGTCATAAAATTAGCTTGCTTACTTGGAGCTTGGTTTTGTATTTTTGGTTTACGAATTTGCATTCCTCTGTGCAGCAAAGATTCTTACTGCAACAAGAAGAATCTACAGCCTATCTGCATTTGGATACTACAGTAATATAATATAGATCCAGATACTTTTCTGAAGTACTTTCCCAACACACACACTAAGTATTTTTAGCAGTTTAAAAAGGATGGTACATCTCTCGTTTCAGATGGATAAAAGTTGTTTCTTTGATAGGAACTGCCCTTCCAGTAACCAGAGACAAAGATGTTTTCCTCACGGTCAGTATTTCTTTATATCAGACCTCATGACAATTTTTCAATCAAAAGTTAACTGAGCTGTTAAAAATTTTGAGGAGCTCACTAGCAGTAAGAAGTTTAATTAACAATAGCTTGATTGTTATTGCAATACCCTCGCCTTAATATCCTAATCCTGAAGATTAGCTTTTCTTTCTAGTGGCAATGTCAATCACAACAAACACTGAGGGCAGAAGAACTGATCAACTCTGCACTGTTTGCTCTCTTGGGCCCGAAGCAGCATTTCTTCAGTGTGTACTGGGACTCCTACTCACAGATTTCTGTCATTGCAAATTGTTTACAGCAGATATGGGATAAAGATGCCTTTGTAATATCTCCTATGTAAAAACAATTTCATACACCTGTGTCTAAGACAAGATTCATTATTATTATTTCTTTTTCATAATAAATATCTTAATTACTATCATAGGCCTTTACTGGCCAAATATTCATGAAAGCACACATAGAATTACATCAAATACTCAAATCTACCTCAGGGCAAGTAATATATAGAAAGTGCCAAACACCTTAAAATTACCATTTATTTGTCTAACAATATAATAGAAAATCTTCATGTGAACAGCTGTCCCCAGACTATGATCTGAATTGACATCATGTCCATCAATCCAGATGTTACAAAGTTAAATAACAGTGATTTGATAAGCAATTTCATAACATTTGACTTGCCTAGTTATGAGCAATTTCTTTCACAGCTCTAAGCACAGTTGACGTTCATTACTAAAAGTGAATTTAAAGAGTCAACATGAGGTTACCTGAATTGTTTCTAAGGTTCATTTTTTAAAAGCAAAACAGGATATGCAAAATTTGCCAGCTGTCAGTAAAAACAGTTTTTAGCCAGCTGCATTGGAAAATAAAACATCCCCTGTGACTTCCTGATCTGAGAAACCCAGATGTAGCAGCACATGCATTAACAGAACCAAAAATGGTTTAATAAGCTGTTTAAATTACTTCATTTACTACGACTATATTCTTTCTGTAAGGAACAAATGGGAGAGGTTCATTTGGGGATTTTTCCCTATGTTTCTGTATCACTTATATATGGTTTTTAGTAATTCATAAACCCTTTATGTACTGAAGCTTATTTTCCTTGCACTGACTTTCAAAGGACTGTAAAATTCAAGGATTAAGGAAAGTTACACCAGAGGCAATGCAAAGCCATTTTCATAAGCTACCAGTAAGTCCTCATCAAGAGGAAAAAAAGAAAAAAGAAAAAAGCAGGCATATCAAAGGTTATCACAACTCTTTGATGCAGTTTTAGGTAGCGTAGCACATTCACACAATGCCACTGTATCAAATGCTGTCAGCAGTAAATCACAAAGCCCACTGCATTCATTGATTTCCATCACTAGCCTGACACCGCTAATGCATGTATGTCTTCATTAATATTATTTTATTGCCAATGGCTATTTAAAAAGAAAGCAGGAGAATGTAATATTGTATGTGGATCATTAGCTTTTAGTTACTCCCCTAATGCCCTACACCAGCAAATGAAGTGTAAAAATAGCCTGCAGCCTCTGCCACCTGCTTCCCCACCACTGTCCAGTGGTTAATATTTGGACTCCTTTTTCATGCAGCTGGGCTTTCTCCTCAGTAGGAGCTCCACTTTCCCTTCCCTGGGAGCCCCCATGAAATGTTATTTATCATGGGTAAAGCAAAGGCCCCTTGCTGGTCTTTTTTTTTTTTTTTTCCTAAGCAGAAGACACAGCTGTGCTTTGTGCCTCAACGTTATTTAAATATTTAGTGAAGTGGCTGCCTAGTTTTGACATAATGTGGATTATCAATAAGGACACAAGAGAGCATGCAGTTTCTGCCATAAGGACATAATGCCAGTAATTGCATAAAAATGCTAATGCTACAAACACACTTTTGATAACAAATTACCAAATTATCTTTGTAGCTGATGGAAGATAGGTTTTTCCATGTCTCTGCCTTCCTCTCACTCTGGGAAATCACCAGGTGGTTTTAATGTAATTATGGCCCAGATTTGAGGAGCCTTGCACAAGGAGAGCCCCATGGCTGCCTGAGCTCCAGCAGATCTTGATGCTGAATATGCCATGTCCATGGCAGTAACCCAGGCAGGGACAAACACCTCTCACCAGCACACAGCAAAAACTATCATAGGCAATACAGCAAACACACAAGTAAAACCCAAAGCTCTTCTGTCACATGCAATAGAAATTTGCTGTAAACTGACTTCAGATGCAGCAGTAGATCAGCCTACCATGTGAATGAAACTGTATTACCAGGGCCTTCTAAGCCATCCATAGTTGGCCAGTTTGTGAGGGGTAGCAGAAATCTGAAGGCCAAGTGAATTCAGGACTGCATCAAAGGAGAAGTGGTAGCAGGGTGATGGAGTTGACTGTCCCTCTCTACTCTGACCCTGTAAGGGCCCATCTGCAGTACTGTGCCCATGTCTGGGCCCTCAGCACAAGAAGGATGCAGAGCTGATGGAAAGAGTCCTGAAGGGGGCTACGAGGAGAACCAAAGGGAGGGCTGGAGCACCTCTTGTATAAGGGCAGTCTGAGGAACCTCTACCTTGGTTTCTAACAGTCAAAAAAACACACACACCTTCACTGTTCAACATGGAATTAACTGATGTCATCAAAAGAAGCTAGGTGCTGTAACTTGCATGCATCATGCTGTTCTTTCAAATCTTCAGGCCTAAACAAAGCCTGCAAGTTTGAAAGAAATTTGTCCAACAATATGTCACACACTGACTTTCTGCTAATGGGCAGAGCAGATGAATAGATGCAGTATTTTTGCATCCAGAGAATCCTGGGATTTTCCTTGCTACATCTCATACAATCTGATGGACAGGGCAAATTTGGGCATTTCAGTCGTAAATGCAATGCTTTACCAGTTATGTACTTTAGCAGATATTGATAGTATAGCACTATCCACCATGTGGATCATCATGTGGTATCATAGTTACCAGTTGAATCATAGTTACCAGCTGTTCGCTAAGGAGCAGCAAGCAACAACTCCTAGTATTCTGAAAAGCATTACTGGCTCTGCTAATGCTATGCCAACAGCAGGTACCCACCTGGGTACCATGTGGGTTGCAGGAGGGTATTCATTTATGGAAATAACTGAGTCAACCACAGAGATTACTGCACATGAACTATACCACCATAACATTAAGCTTTAACTACACCATTAACTGTGCCACATATTTGTTTTACACTCACAAAATCGGAGCTAAAGCACCTACATAGTGTGTTGCGCAAAGATGCTATACTGACCACATGTCAAGGCAGGTTGAATATTCTGTTGATCCCAAAAGGACATCTGGAGGTCTGTACCATAGGGTTACCACTTCATTAGAATACGTATGGCTGGGAACTGATTTAGCTCTTGCAAGACCTGTTGGGTAAACACAAAGAAATTAATAAAAACTGAACCAAAGAAATGGTTTGCTGTAGAGTTAAGATCCTTAAAGTATATATGAGATCACATCACGTTAACATGAACACATGTTGCAAGCAACTTTTTTCTACTAGTAACAAAATAAGTTGCTTAATGGAAGAAAGCATCGTTGATTTAATACTTGGCTAAACATAGCTGTGATTACTATGAAAGAATAATAAAATTTGACTTTGATAATGACAACCAGAAGCCCTGGGGAGATGTAAAGTTACAATGTGGTATACTTAAATGAAAGACAAATAAATAAAGTTATTCATTTCCATTAACTACTCATCCTTAGGCATCAAAAGTCTTTCATTTAAGTGCTTAGGAAAAGAGAATGGAAAGGGAACTCCCATACATACAGTGACACAGATTAGATGTTTTTTAGGGGAGCCTAAGAAAACCTGCTGTTGATGCTGCAAATTCCAGCCTGCTTATTCAAATTTGTATTTGAAAGCAGTAGAAACACTCAGACATTTCCATTCAAATAAATATTAATATTGCAGCAATACATCCAAAAATGTTACATGCAAAATTCTTCTCTCTCAAAATATATACATTGGCAGTGCAGCAATCTCAGAAACAGAAATCAAAATGATGAAAGCTGTAACCTACTAAAAATATACTATTTACAATAATTGTCTTTCAAGTTTGTCAGACATTTAAAATGACTCACAGAACTATATAACTATAATCTACCCCATGTAAAACTGGAAAGATTTTAGGAGAGATTCTCATGTGCTTTTATAAGCATCAGTAAAATGTGTATCTTTCTAATGGTTCTCCTACAAGTGCGTCACTCATCAAGAAACTGGAAAAAAAACATTTCCAGGACTTTTGGTGACTGTTCCCATCACCTACAAACACCTTTTCCAAGCAGCTTGCTCCTGCTTAGTGCCTTGAGACCACCCTGTCCCTCACTGGGAACACCAGACATGCAGAAGTAATAGAAATCAGTGCAATGCACCACTGCTTTTTTTCTTCCTAAACAAAGACTTACTGGTTTCCCTTTCACACAAATAAAAAAATGAAATCACTAACAGGTCACAGTCATGTCTTACACCTCACATAAACCAGAAAGCGGCTATGCCCTCAGAAAGAAATACACAAAATGAGAATCACATAAAAGTAATGATGAGAGTCCTTTGCACCTTTCTTAATGCACTGGAGAAGCTATTTAAGAACAGTTAATCTCAGTGAATACATCTCCATAGTAATGATGGCAAATCTTGCCAGTAGGTTGCATTATCAGCTGATTATAGCAATTAGACCAGTGTAGGGGAATAATTTGACCTGTATGCCAAAATGTCTTTTAAAAAAAAAAAAAACAAAACATAAAACAAAACAGCAACAAGAACATTTTAAATATGAACAAACTATTTTTTTTTCCCCGCTTCAGTTTTCAGACTCCCATCTCCCTTATATTTGTCCACTTGATCACTAGCTTGACCAATACTTGGCTCATGTAAAGAACGCAAGGTCGGCAACTGCAGCACACCTCAGAAGAGGAGAGGTAGCCTTATGCTACCTGCAGTACCTGTCATAGAATCATAGAATGGCCTGGGTTGAAAAGGACCTTAAAAACCATTTAGTTTCAACCCCCCTGCTCTGTGGTTGCCAGCCACTAGATGAGGCTTCCCACAGCCACATCCAGCTTGGTCTTGAATGCCTCCAGGGATGGGGCATTCACAAGTTACTTGGGCAGGCACCTTTGAGGTTGCTACATCTGGTTTCTCAGTTATAAGAGGATCATTACTGGAACTGAGAAAGTTAGGAAACAAAACATTAATTTGTAAGAGCAAATCAAGCTCATACACTGACATCAAATGGCATAAGTGATCCAGGTTTAAGAGGTTTCAAGCCATAAGTTTTATATAGTGGCCAACTGGTTTCCTGCTCATGCACTTACACTAAATTTGCAGATTACATGGCCAAATTTAGCAGAACTGAACAACCAAGGGAAATACATGGAAAGGCTAAAATTTGACACAAGAACATTTGGCGCAGCCCTCTGTTTTAGTCAATTGCTTTTCCAGTACAGAATTCAAAGGGCCCAAATTAGGCTAATGCCTTGGAGGAGCTTCTTTTTCTTAGGAATGAGAACAAAGTTTGCTTTTCTGAAGAACACTCTGCACAAATACAGCATTTGCAATTATGAACACTTTCATTTGAAGACTCAAAATTAATGTAAATGTCTCTCGTCCCACTTGAAGCATGAAAAACACCCTCATCTTTCAGACATATTTACAGTTTAAAAGCAGCGCTACCAAAATATATATATATAAATACTGACAAGATTCCGTACTTCTTGTTTTGATGTTCCAGATGTGCACAGATGACAGTTACCATCTTGGGTTACTTTGGGGAGATTTTTTGTTTGTTTAAAAAATATGCAGAAAAAAGCAAACAAACAAACAAACAAAACCCCTATGCATTTCATACCCCTTTGCACATTAAAATATGCTTACCCATGCAAAATTTATTTAACCACATCCTTCAACTGAAAGGAAACTGAAAGGTAGGATTAATTAGCACAGCATGTTCAATCACTTTCTTTGAGGGTTCCCTGTCTGTTTCCATGGATACCCTACAGGAAGTGTGACAGTCTCCTTTGAAAAAGACAGAGCTCATGGTTGATCATCTAAACTTCAGATCTTAATGGATATGACAAACAAAAGCCAAAAGGGAGATGGTGACATCGCCAGGTGAAGGCACAGCATTTACATATGGCTGCCTGCACCTTTCTTGTCTGTGAAGAGGCATAGACAGCTCACTGACAGTTGGTGAAGTCCCTCCCAGATCCTACAGCCTCCAAAACATAAAAGGTCACCACGCAGCCTGTGTCTGGCCTCATTTGGAAAGGGCGAAGCCAAGCATAAGGCCCAGTGATTAAAGTCAGGTGGCATCAGCCCTGCTGAGTATAATTATGGCAACAACAGACATTCCTGTTATCCAGGGAGTTACTTCATTGTCTATTATTTATCCTAGCTGGAAGAAGAAACTTTCCTCATGCATTACATGCCACTAAGCTTGCGCAGCAACATCTACTTGTGCTGTGCCACAAAACATAGCTGTATTTTATATCATTCATTAAATAACAGCTCATGTGATCCTGTAATGCCCTTTATTTAAAACACAGGCTGACAGTATGCTGGTGTATGGAATAGAACAGAATGGAATGGAACGGAATGGAATCTAACCCTAACTGTCTGAGCTCTGCAGGACAACTCAAAAGCAAGAAGATATTTCCCTGCATGGTAAACACAACTTTCTCTGCTTCATCTGTTTTTACATTTTATCTCAGACCCAGAGACTATCTCTGATTTCACCTAGCATCAGTTAGTGATATATCAGATTTATTTGTACTGATTTATCACCTTTGATTTTTTTTTGTTTGTTTGTTTTTAATTTATTTTATTTTAGTTGGCTTTTCAAAGAGAAAGCAGTTATATCCAGACCCAAATCCTATTCAGTACAGATACCTTTGGTTATGAGCACAAATATTAATATTTGATATCTTTTTGCTGCAGGATTACTTTCTAGTCAAATTCATGCGACAACCAGCAAGCCTTTGTTCACAGTGAGCTTCATCCTGCAAATGTCAAAGACAGTAATGGCTGCAAAAAGGAGGGCTTGCCAAGTATGTGCATTGTTTTCCTTTCCATCATACTTTAAATATATTGATTTGTTTACTTTTTTTATTTAGATATAACAAAAAGGGCTTTAGTAAGGCATGCTGCGAACAAAAAAAAAAAAAAAGTTTTTTCTCTTTCAGTGTTGCTTATCCTTGATTCCTTTCTTTCATGCTTCTCTTCTTTGATTCTTGTCCATTTTTATTTTTTTTTCAACTACTTTAATGTACATGGTTTGTTACCATTGTTCAGTAACAATATTAAAATATTATTAAGTTAATCTATTGAAGATCATGTGTTGTCAACTTTGCTTAAGCTATTTATTCAGTTACTTATTTACAAACAGAGACATATTTATTCAGTGAATACCCAAATTACAGCAAAACAGAAGTAAAATGGGTAGAAACTGATGCTGTTTCAACAAGGCACTCGGCTCTCCACCCCAGAATTCAGTTCTTGGCAAGTAAACGTACTGCAGCCTGAAGGTCCATCTGCTGAACAGAACTCATCTGTCCCTTATCTGTAGCTTATCTGAGCTAAATTTCTTTCAACTATGATAAATTACCTACAATATCCTTTGCCTTACTCCTAATGCAGCCACCAGTTCACTGTAGTGATATTCATTTACAAAAGTCACCCAATACTAGAGAGAGCCTAATTAGGTTCCCTGGTTAATATTCCCTAAATACACTTGGGCAATGACTAGTCTTCCCAAGCAGAGAGCATGAGTCAACCTTCACAAGACAGGCAGCAATAAGTCAAGCAAAAGGCATGTGTGCCTGACAGCCTGGGTTTTCCCACACTATCACTTTTTCTAATAAAAGACTTTTCTCCCTGCAAATCTTATCTCACGCATGCCTTCAGGCAATCCCCGTGTAGGTGATAATTATTCTGGTCTGTGTAACGGTCTCCACCATCAATGTGACAAACACAAGGGTTTGGATGAAGGGAAGATGCAGAAATATTTTTTTCTACTAACAAGAAACAAGAATTTACCCTTCATGAAAAGCACTTCTTTTTAACAACTCAGCATCAACTCTTTCATCTACCTCCAAAGCCATCCACAAGACCATAGGTAAGGGATAAGGAGATGTTCAGTATATTAAAGGCCTTTGTGATTAATGTGACTGAAAACCATCCTAACTATAAAGCTGTTTGTTTCTCTGCTTTAAAAACTTCCTGATACATATTGAAAAAGCCTGCTGATGATGAACACATACAATGACTGCCAAACTCATTCATTCTCCATTAGCAGAAAGGAACACACAAACAGTTCCGTTCCAATCAAAAAATAGATGGCACAGAAATGCGAAAGAATACATGTTCCATTTTTGACATAGTGAAATTATATATATTCCCATGATTTTCTGGGTCAGCATAAGTGTGTTCAAACTGCCTCTCCAATCTAGAAGCTGAAAAATAACGGTGTGGGTAGGATAAAAAGAAAAAGAAAAGAAATCCACACTAACACTGCCAACACTGTAAATATACACACAGCCGTGACAGCTCACAAAATTCAAGGACAGCAAGCAATTTCACATCAAAGATAACTTCTGCATTAATGAAAAGACTTGGATTCATTAGAAACATGAGATACATGCCCATGATATTTTAACTATTCACTGTTTCATATCTTGCTATTCACTTTCTGGATCTTTGCTTAATGATCCTCATTTTCTTCTGCCACAAAACATTCTACATGAAAATGATTACCTCTCCTCTTAACAACATCCCAGCACGAATACATTGCTTTGCTAATAAGGCCACAAGTGAAGAAGTCAGTATTGCTCATTCCAGTTAAGTTTTTAGGTTTGAAGCAAAGAGTTAACAATGCCAGAACAGATGGTTTTACATTGGGAGGATCTGCAAAGAACAGGGAGGAAGTTCTAGAAAGGACAAACTATAAGAAAATAATTCTCAGTTGAAAATGAGAGGTAATACATTTGAGAATGTTTCAATATTCCCCGAGAAAAGAGGTAACTGGGAAGCAGCTATGAATCAACGAGCAATGTACTAAACAGTTAGAGTTCAGAATATAGGAACATTAAAAAACAAAACACAAAACAACAACATGGAGTTTTAAGACTTATGAATAAAGCTCTTGCTGAAGACAACACAGGTTGCAGACTACTTTCATGCAGATTTGAGGAGTAATGTTCTTGTTTCCCTATCATCAGACTTTTTCCCTTATAAACCAAAGGAACTCAGAAAAGAAAATGTAAAGTGATTCAGACCATGAGGGAAAAATTGCACTGCAGAGATGAAGATAAACCTCTGTATGTGCAATCTGGTGTAGTGTAATAGCCCATCAAGCAATGACCGTAGAAATCAACATCTTACTGCAATGCTACTTGTGTTAACAATTGACTGTGTTCCCCATCTGGCCAACTAAAAGCATGACTACAAGAGCCAATTTTGGATTATTCCATCGTGGGACCAAGTAAAAATGAATCAACCTTTATCAACTGCTATCTTGATAATTTATCATTCAATAAAATGCAGTAGGTACTTGACATATTGCATGAGACAGGCTAAATAGGAAATACTGGCAAGGAAATAAATAACCTTTCTCAGAGCTGTTTAAGACTTATATTTGCAGAAAAATGTCATGTAGACAAACAACCTTCCCCTTTGTTCAGGTGCTAAGGGGACTGAACACACACCAGACTCAAACTCTTTCGATACATGACAGCAGTACCATTTAAATCCTTCCACCGCAATGTTTCATTAAATCTGACAGCTGAAGAACTGTTAAATAAGCATGTTTCGTTGCTAGTGTAGTGACTCACCAACATCCACAGAGAAACACAAAAGCTAAGTTTCACCATGGGTTTTATATGCAGATATCTAAACTCAGTTGTTTACACTCAGGTAATTTTGTTTCTGAAGTGACCATACAGCACTGATCCTGACTATATCCTAATGAGGACCACAGCTCAGTGATACCAATCTGGGGCTGCTGGAACTCGGCTCAAAGGCTAAGATACTTCGGCGTCTATTAGAATGTTGCTGCATGGAGTGAGACAATAACATTTTTCTGATCCATCATTTCTAGTTCAGAGGTAAAATACCCAGAGAATTTTGATGAAAATAATGGTTGGGTTAAGAAGCTTATTAAAGTATCTGTAAATTTATTTACAAACAAGGAAGATCCCAGGACTTAGTTTAGGCTAATTTAACAAGAGCAAGGCTACATGAAAAAGCAAGTGTTAGAACAATGTTACTACAATCTACAAACAATAATCACCCCTGAAAATTAGATCTAATAATTATTTCTATTTGTATATCCAATGCTGATGATACCATTTTGCATTATACACAAAAGTGGAACTTGTGAATCTCAGTGTGGGCACTGAAACACCATTTCTTACAACACAAGTCCTGGCCTATGCGCGTATAAATGGCCCCATTCTGCAACTAACAGATCCGCCAGTGCCTGGCTCCTGCACTTCACACCCAATGCCATTAAGTTTGATGTGCCTGCGCTACCAGCTAAGAGCCCCCCGCCATGCACGTCCCTGCTGCAGGACACAGCTGCACTGGTTCCACCTCACAGGCCTGGCATCTGAGCCATGGCTGGCACAAATGGTTCTGTAGCAATGGGGAAGTTTAACCCAGGCTGCTTCCAGGACCCATGCCAGAATGTTCATAGATAACAAAGATATTCAGCTAATACTTGGTATTCCTGCAATACATTATTCTCTTTAACTTACATATTTTCTTAAAACATTGTCGTGGCTTTTCTGTGGAAGAAGTCTGGTACATTTTGCATGCACTACCACATCAGTACATATATTTGCATGCTAGATAATGCCTGCAGAATCTAAAAACACATCTATCCGTACTGGCTTAAGTCAGAGAAAAATGATCTGAAAAGATAGGGCAATACAGTACAAGCATCGACACAAAGCTAACAAAACGAAGCAGAAGTCTATGCTATTTGAAGAAGAAAATAACTATAGGAGACCTAAAGATTTCACTAAATTTTAACATTATTTTCACTTTGCCTTAAAGTGTGAGACCATTAAGAAAACCTATGTAAGTACAGCTGCTTCTGTGTTATAATGCAGCAACATATTATGACAGTGATCTCTGGAGCCTCAGATGCATCTGTTCAATTGAATTGCTCCTCAAAACTCATTTAATGTCGATGTCATCTTGAATTAGCTGAATCACAAATCTTACAAGGAAAGTTTTGTGAGAGACATTCCAATATGCTTAAGTCTAAATGATGATCTGACTTTACATCAGTAGTCACGCATCTGTATTCCTGCAGAGCCACCTAATCAGTTCATAATACAATTTTGTCACAGAGAAAGAAGAAATGAAAACAGGCAATTTCGTTTTAAAAAATTTACATTAGAAATGCATTAAAGCTGTGGATTCTACAATGTAATTCTGGAAAGAGGTAGTCAAAAAGCAAATGCTTGTCATGTGGCATCTTTCTAGAAAGTGATACTGAAATGCCACTGCCAGCAAGGCAAAATTGGAGCTCTTAGAACAAAATCTACACTGTTACATAGTTGTAACCTTACTAAGCCAGTGGAACTGCAAATCCCTTTATTGAAAAAATGAAAACGTTAGTACTGAATCCAAAGCATTCACTTCTCTGCTTTTTCAGACTATTGCTGTGCTTCTCCATGCAGTGCTTGATGGAAACTACTTCTATATTGCAAGAATCACAGAATCACAGAATTACCCGGGTTGGAAGGGACCTCAAGGATCATGTAGTTCCAACCCCCCTGCCTCTAATTGTATTTTCACATGGGCAAAATACCACTGCCATATTATTAGGAACTTTGCAACATTTGATATTTTCTTTAAACCATTTCTTATTACAAGTTTGCATGTATGAACAAATCTGAGGTACACAGGTGAGAACATCTTATTTTGATAATCCATTCAGCATCACATCCTGCAACCTGCATGGCCATAATTTTGAGCACCATCCTGAGCAAGGAACTGTCAGTTTCCAGAAGGTAAATTAGAATTTCATGTTTATAAAGTACATTTCAGTAAGACAGTGCTTTTTATTATCATTGATTTTTGAGTTCTTTTCCTAAGATCTATAGATCTTTCTTATGATCTCTAGTTTAAAGCTGAATTGAATTTCCACCTTGCTTGATAATTCCAGAACTTAGTGTCAATTATTATAGTATCAACACAATAAAGACATTTTCTTCTAGTGCATCAGAGTCAGTACCTGCCTCTATCATCAAACATACCCACTACAGTTAGTAAGTAACTTAAACACCATTACAATGAAATAGTGTTAAAACCAAATATAGCCACAAGAGTGAATAAGAATAAAAAATAAAAAAAAAAAAAGAAGTTACTAAGAAGTGACTTTAAAATGATGAAATAGAATTTGAGTATCATAGAATCCTTAGAGTTGGAAGGGACCTAGGTCATCTAGTCCAACTCTCCTATGACGAACAGGGACACCTACAGCTAGAGCAGGTTGCCCAGGGCCTGATCCAGTCTCATCTTGAAAGTCTCCAGGGACAGGGCATCCACCACGTCTCTGGGTAACATCTGCCAGTGCCTTACCATTGTCAACAAAGCATACAGCAAGGCATGCACGCTCTTGTTCATGGCTTGTGAAAACACATAGCTACTGGTTGTGACTACATTGAAAAACAGTGTTTTGTAAGTGAGAATTTTCTCTATTCAGTAGTGTTATTGTGCTCTATCTGTTGTAGTTGCCAAGAAAATAAATAGGAGACATTACTTTCGGAGCGACTGTAAAGGACCTTTTCCTTATATCCAACTTAAATCTCCCCTCTTTAAGCTTGAAGCCATTTCCCCTTGTTCTATCACCACAGAACCTGCTAAAGGGTCTGTCCTGTTCTTTCCTGTAGCTCCCCTCTAGATACTGTAAGGTTGCTCTCAGATCTCCCCAGAGCCCTTTCTTCTCCAGGCTGCACAGCTCCAGCTCTTTCAGCCTGTCCTCACAGGAGGGGTGTTATATGATACATTTGTAGAAACATATGTTCATAAATAGGGGTGACCATAAAAGAGATGACACCTGAACATCTCCTTCTCCCTTATTTTCAATGGCCATAGGAGAAAAAAAAAAGCTAAAAATTCCCCAGGCTGCCAGGGAAATTCTCCTCTCAATACATTAATACGAATTGTGCAACTGAAATAATATAAATACAGCCAACATTGTACCTTTCAGAAAGAGTGAAAAAAACTTGCATTAACTATTAAAAATTAATAGATAAAATGTGAATCTATTGCAGTAACACAAGGACTTAAAACAACTGGGACAAAACAAATCATGGCATAAATTATAGAGCCAGCACTTCCTTAAAATGCTCTCTGAATCGTGGCATTATTTCATATCATGCTAAACAGCACATTTCTCTTAATGAACTGCCATTCTCGTTTCAAGTTAATCTTTTCTTTCCATATCAATATTTTTGTTCTGAGTGATGATGAATTCTTTCTTCCTGAAGCCACACCCTTTTCCACTTTCCCTTTCATTTCCACACAGCCGATTATTTCCTGCATAAAATAAATCTGCATAATTAACAACACATCAAAGAAATTTAAATGATTTTAAAATTTGGTGTAGTTTTCTCCCTTTATTATGTAATATGCTCTCCCAAATAAGGAAGCAATAAACAAAACCGCGATCAGACCAATAAGTCCTAAGGGGTAAGCAGTGCTAGACCAAACCAGGATGCCTGTATTCAAAAGCTTTACCAGGTGCACAGCCGGCATTCACATACAGCTGCACTGACAAAAGCAGCTTGCCATTTTTCAGGCAGGAGGCAACCACTCCTCAAATATCCCCATGGACTGAGGCACAGGAAGCTCCCTTTAGACTGAAGTTAGTCTGGCTGCAGCTGCTCAGCGTGTCTGAAAATATCGTGTGACATATTAAACTTCAGAAACCAGACTGGCAATACAAAATGCCAAGGTGTTTCTCTCTTGTTTTCTAAGTTGAGAAAGGAGGAGAAGCTACATTTTTAAGAAAGTTTGGTGCTTTAAACACAGACATTTATAGTCTCACTATTTACAAGGCTACAGACTAAGGCTAGAGAAGCAGCAAAACGTGTAGACACGAGTGGTCACATGACAAAGTAAGGCTTTTTTTTATGATGAAAAAAATTCTTTACTGCCCAGATTCAAAATACATCTACAGACTCTTGTAGATGGATGGGCTTCTCTTGTGGTAATAACTGCTGTGGTAATAATGCAGGGTCACGATCAGAACTGAGCCAGCTGCATTGCAGATGACATCTAAAGACCATATTCTTCCTAAGCACAAAACACCCTAACAGAATTTTTATCACAGTTGTTTTAACAGTGTCATAACCAACTTCCTTTATTGCCTTTAATGGATAATTAAGATGCTTTCCTCCTACTTAAAGGCTCAATATATCTCTGACTTCTAACAATGAGAAACTGGATTGAACAATAAGTAATCTGAGATGCTTTTAACAGGGGATTCATTTAGTGACTCAAGCCAACCTCCAGTTCCTTATTGGTTTAAAAACAAATTATTATTTTATTCCATAGTATCCAATAATTCTACATGGTGTTTCTCAGTGGGAAGAACTCAAGTTATGAAATCTACTCACTACTATGGCAGAAAAGATGGGTATTTTCCAAGCATTTTATTTTCAACTGTTAAACCACAGTCAGTGGAGACTGACATGGACAAAAATTCAGCGTGTGGCTCAATCCTGTGTCAAATCTATTACTTCTCCATAGGCTAGCAAACCCAATTTCTGTCCATAAAATACTGTTCCTGCATCAGCTCTCACAATGGCAATTTTAAAATTAGATACATCTGACTCCTCAATAAAGCCATCAGATCAGTCAAACAAACAAGACTGAGGTCCACAATAGGAAACAACAAACTAAATATGCATGAGAAGCAAGAGGCACCAAACGGTACTAGGCTACAAATTCTCTGCCATCTTCATCTCGCTAAAACAATGCACAAAAGAATTAATCAGCCCAAATATCAGAAATCAAATCCACCTCTCTGCACTTCTGCTGCTTGAGACTTCCTGCCACCTACACATCTCTTCTTGCTCCTTACCACAAGCCTCTTCTGGAGAAAACATGAGAAGGTCACACGAGCTGCACAGGAAGGCCTTGCTTTGGGGAGGGGAAGGGGGTGGCTCTGGCTAACCACTACCATAATCGTCCATAATTGATACTCTGTGGACCATGACACAGAATAACATAGCAGTTATCCACGCAATCTTTTGTGCTATCCAGCCTTTCATATGAATGTATGTGGTAGTTTATAAAGTGATTCCTTATGGGATTCTTTCTGTGGAAAAGATTTTTTTTATTCAAGTTATCAACATAGCTTTAATCATTTTAATGATAAACAAACTATACATCAATAGCTTTTTCCCCTGTGATAGATTTCCAGCATGCACCTAGTAGTAATATCTGTACAGAAATTCATGAAAACATGTTCTTTAATACTCAGCTGCAGCTTAAAATTGCAACTCCATTGAGTGTAATTCTTTTTATTGCAAACCTCAAGCTTCTTTGCCCCATCTATCTATTATTAATTGTACTATATATCTAAAAGTATGCAAGGAAGGGCATCTCTGACTGCATGAACAAGTCCCAAAGCATTAAAACACCAGTTTCTGATATTCTAACTCATCTTGTAGCATTAGAACTCTCTAGGATATTACCACAGCTTGTTTAACGGGCTGAAATATTGAAAAATCAGGGCAGAGAAGTGAGTGGACAATTTCTATTCAAACTTTTAAAAATATAATTAAAAAAAAACAAACAATAATATTAACGAATCAGTCAGCAAGTGTTCTTATCCTGTAAACTATATTCGAGCTAACCTTCTGGAGTTTCTGTTTCATGATTTGAAAGTGTTTTTTACTTCTGCTTGCATAGGTGCCTACACAGTCTCGGCCTTACACTGTCTTGCAGCCATAGCACAGTGAGAAAGTCAGTGTTTATGCTAACTAGAATGGCACCCCAATTAATATATGTGACCACACAGGACATATTCATATTTGAAATCGCACAATCCAATGTGCAGACCAAGCAGACCTACTGCACACGTTGTGCAATTCATCTATACTGCAGACCGAGCAGAAAAGTCAAATGGAAAAGATGGCTGCAGGGAAGTTTCACCAATGAGCAAGTCCCTGAACTACAACTCATAGCAGCAGGTTGATCAACTCACAGATAAAGCAGGAAAAGGACCCTAATAATTTGGCCAGTTTCTCTCACAGCCTGAGGTGCTATGACTGCCTCACATGCAAGACAAATGAATGCTCCTGCCCTGAGGAGTTTTTTCATGTATCAGTAGGTGACATGTCATGCCTGCCCCTAAAAGCTCTGTAAATCTTTCATGTGATAACTTCTAGTAATAACTGTATGCTTCCAAGCCAGAAAGCACAAAATTATTCTAACAATTTGTAAGACAAAACATACTACAATCAGATGAAAGGTCCAAATTGTCCCCAGAAGAATCAGAATATTAGGCAGTTAGTTGAAATTTTGGGATAGACAGTAAGACACAGGGGGGCAAATCCTTCCTGGGAAGTACTACTTGGATGGTGGGATTCACTTCCCACCTCCTCACTGCGTGCTGTACACTATTTAGAGAATTTGAGCTGCAGTTTCTTAAGCATGATTACATGGATGCAAACATAACTGATTAGCCAATCTTGATTTAGATTAGTATAAACAATACTTAAATGCTATTGTGCGCAGGAGGACTTGCTTCATTGTTTTTACAAGGATGGGGATTGCTCAGCCCCAGACCTTCCTTCTAGCTCTTTCTGAAAACAAAGACAACGGTCACCTTTCCTCAGTTACTAGGAACCTAGACTAGCCAACACAGTTTTGCAAAGATGATAGAAAAAGCCCTCATGATAACATCAGTCATCCTTGTCAGTACCCTCCAGATGCCTTCTGTCTGGTCCCATGAACATCCATGGGTCAAGACTTTTGAGAAGATCCCTGGCTCAATTCTCTTCCACTCATTTCTCTCCTCCCTGAACCCTGTTTCAGAAAACAAAGGACTGTGAAATTTTATTTGTGAAGACCAAGAAAAGGAAGTCATTGAGCACTACATCCCTACGTGAGTCTGCTGCCCCACTTATGAAAGGGCCAAAATGTTCCACAACCACTTATTTCTTCTCTTACATATTTTCCTCCAGTCCCTTACCTTTGACTCCTCAGCAGTCTGTTGCCTTCTAGTTCACCTCAACCCATCTACCTCCCAGTTGCCTTAATCTTCCCACAGAATGCAAAGCTGAGCTGCTGCCATCTAAGCCCCTTCAACACCTCAGACCCTTCTGCATGAGTATCACTCAGAAGCACCTTCACGCAGAGCCCAAGATAATATGCTTGGCAGGGTTTTTTCTGAATTTGCTCCTCTAGTCTTTGGTATATATCTTTCAGAGGTCTGACGCTGAAAAATGGATCACTGAAATAACACATTGTACTGCTTATAATGTGTGCTTCATATACAAATAAACCAAAGAAATCTTGAATGATTTTTCAGTATGAATACAAACCACGTATCCTTAGGTAGCTGTTTTGCTTAGATTATTAATCGTCTGATCACAAGTAACTTTTGAAAAAGACATTTTCTTAGTGTTCAGTCTTTGAGCTCACACTCCTCTCCACTGTTGTACAGTTACTTGACACTTTAAAGTTAACATAAATGCATTTGTCCTAGAAACACACTTTGCTTTCAAAGCTGCTCAATGCTTTCCTAGACAGAAGCTCAAAGATAATTTTTTTCTAAGTCAATAAACATCCAAAGGCCAAACAAACACATCTGTAAGCAGTGTACAGAAAAGTTAAAGTGGAGAAATTACTAACCAACGTATGAGTAACAGCTGTGCAGCCCAGTCTGTGTAGTAAACAGCAACAAAAACAAGGATCTATTCATTTAGGTTTGTAACTGATTAAGGTGTTAATCACTAAAGGTTTACAATACTTTATTTCTAGTCAAGACATACATGTGCAGGGAGGAAATAAATAAAAATAGAGACAAATTTACACTACAGAATAAAAAATAATTCTCACATTTATTCAATCATTTCATAACAAAAACTCCTAATACACTTTAATTTCCTCTGGAATTTTAATTAGATGGAAAAAAGAATGCAGGAAATTCAAGGACTATTTTTCAGAGCAGTAATTATTCAGGTAGTAGTCTTCCCTATTATATCTTCTCAAGAAAAGCCATTTTTTATACCTCATAAATTTTTAATTTGATAAGGTCTCTGTGTTGTGTTATCCCTTTTCATTTTGCTGCTGTCTTCTCATAAATGTTCATTTCATAGCAGCTATAACACACGAATAGCAAAGCAGGCTGCCGCTCAGCCGAACAAAGGCACTCCCACACAGCCGAGTGTCAATGTCTGGGAGCTGTGCTGTAGAAAAACACATGCCCACGGTTGCTCAAAGATTCCACTTCAGCTGCAATGCAATGCACTGGCAGGCATGAATAGCCTTTCTTTTACCTTGTTTGTTCAAGAACTATGATCTACTACAGCCTGCTTTTATTTGATATCCTGTGCTGAGAAGACTAAATAAGCCTCATTCCAAATTAAAAACCTTCAGTCAAGCTGTTAGTTTTTTGTAAACTTATGAAACCAAAATATAAAGGTCTTATCCTTAGAGACAAAAAGGCTTTTGCTCTAGGATTTCATATTTATTGTGCTGGCAAAGTCAATGCTATCTCTGACAGAAACTGATTTTGTGATAGGTTCTCTTCTGCCTCGAGTGCATTTAAAAACAAAGCATTCATTTCTCTAATTTCCATACTGCTTCTCATGTAATTAATCAAAAGCATAATCTAAACCATCTTCCTCTCCAAGCACATTATCGTGAATTAGGCAATTGTGGGAGAAAAACGTAAAGAGAAGCAAGTCTCTATTTTACATCTCGTTTAAGAGTCTGATCCTGGGAACGAGGAAGATGGGCTGTGGCAATGCAGTGTTTCAATAAGTAAATGTGCACATGCACGCCTGTGTGCGCACACGTGTGTGCTCTCATTTCTCATGCCTCCAGTGAGAGGGGTCACAACCCTTCAGACTTCAACCCCATCACTTCTAATTTTTCAACTCAGTTCTCAGAAGAGAAATTCAACCCATCTGGTTTTCAATTTTACAAGGTCATCAGCCACAAAAGAAAATACAGCTTGAAAAAAAAAAAAAAACAGAGACATATAATCCCCTCTCAGTATATAAGAGTAGATTACACAGATGTTTTGGTTAGGTCAAGACAAACTACAAGAAGGAAAAAAAAAATCCTCACCACATCATTATACATTTGTGCACCTACTATTGGTAATTTCTTTCTGTCTTTACCTTCTACGTTTCTATTCTTCATTTCATAGTAATGCACAATTGTCAACCTTTAATGCCTATCAATACAAAGCTGAGAAAGTTTTGCCTTTGGTGTCACTGAAAGGCACATTTGGCCTAGAGCTGCAAAAAAGGGAGTTCTATTTCCTAATACAATGGGGTGAAAGCAGACAATGAGAACAAACATCCCAGCCTTTCTTCTGTTTTGCTGGCCACAACAGCCAGCACACCCAGAGAATAGTCAGTTGTGCATCTGAGCTGGGCACTGCACTGATCAGTTCACATTTCCAACAAATTGCTTAGAAGTGCCGGTGAAAGGCTTTTTGTTTGTTTTCTTAAGAATGGGACTGAAAAGTCTGCAGGCTCCCTGCCTGCAACCAAAAAAGGGAGGCTACTGAACTTTGCCCAAAGAAAGGGCTGGCTACTGTGGAATTTAGCAGAGGCCACTGACTTTTTCAGACCTCTGATTTGCTCTTCGTTTTTAATAGGCTTTTCAAGGATTTCACTAAACATTACAATAAAACATAAAGACCTAAGTCTGGTAACTCTGATGTGTCTTGTCAGACAAGTTGCCTGGGAGGAACTTCATTATACTACAGATGGATCAGTATTTAACCAACAAACTTAATCAAGGTAGGACTGTTTTACCTATATGTTATATAGCAATGCCTTGCAGTCCAAGATGAGAATCAGTGTCAATATATACATTTACTCACCAACCTAACATGGGTTTCAAGCTCTAGAGAGACTAAAACCAGAGAAACAAATAGTGAATGCAAAATTACAATGGATGGACAATATCTGTATCTGATAGATGACAATTCTATTATTATAGTGACAAACTTACTACAGAAGGTTATTTTTGAGAGGGATATTTTTTTCAATTGTGATTCTTCTTGAATTGACTTTCTCTATCTCTTTTAAAAAAGCTTCAAATTGGACATTTAGCTTCAGGGGGAAAGAAAAAGTAAAGAAAGGAAAAGCATCACATGATCATATGAAGTACTCAAAATAGCTAAAGAGACTGCAAAGTTATCTACAGAATTCTCAGTATCTTCCAAACTGGAGGACCATCATAACAAGGTCTTAAAGAATTTATAATATAGATATATTTGGGGATATTTAAGATAACTGCACAGTGTATTGCAGATATGAATGACACAAAAAAACTAGCCATTTCAAACAGCATGACACCTTCAACAGACAGCTAATTCATACTTCACTACAATCAAAAACACTTCACAATTCACATATTGCAATAATTTAAGAATAAAAGATGCAGGAAAGCTTTTTTAAAACATTTAAGGAGCTTTTGGTATCTTCCAAGTTTTGAGAAACAGTAACAGAAAACCATATGTAAAAATGGACTTTTTTTATTTTTAAGTCTATTGTTCTTTCTTTAATCACCTCATGATCTACAGGCCAATCAAGTTATGGAGTGTGTCTACCTGAAGCTCTGTTCCCTTCTCTAGCACAGCAAATACACACAGAGCTGTTAATTGGAGTAATACTAATTAAAAGACAAAACACATGACTACATTAACAGTGAAATTGCCAATTAGCACATAAGGCTTCCTCATTACTGCTGGTGAATGAAATGTGAAGCCTGATGTGGATAGCAGTCATAAAAATAAAAGACATTTCAAAAAAGCTGATTTTCAGCTTACATCAGAAGTTCGGCTGGAATCAGTAAATGAAAAGTTGACCTATAGGAAAAAGAGAAGTTCCTACATGTTGTGAAAATTGCTAAAGAATTATACTGTCATGCTCCACATTTCTACTCACAATGATATTCATAAAGAAAGAGTACTGCTCCAGTGCAGCCACTAGAAAGTACTTTAAAATACATTTATAAAGCCAAAAAGGGTAATATTTCAGTTGACAATTTCCCATGCCTTTATACTTCACATACATACTACTACTTCATATATATACTCCCCTAAAGGGACTAAGAATGGATGCTGAAAGCAGTCCAGATGATCTTAGTTTCCTTTCATCTTTAGAAAGAATAAATATTCTTGTATCCTTCAGTCTCTTTCAATCAATCATCATTTTATGAAAGTTAATCCTACTTTCAGATCTCCCCAACCCTAAAGCTGCTTGCATAAAGTGCTTGTGTTCTTCACATATCCTGTATTTCCTCAACTCTCGCTCCCTCTTTCTTCATCTCTCTTTTCAAAAGTTTGGAATTCTAATTCAGAGGTCTCACAGGAAGAAAAACTGAAATACTTCCAGCATTATTTTCCTGGTGAGAACTGGAATATATATTTGTTTTTCATTTGCTCCCTTTTAATCAAGCATTTTGTTGACCATAATCAATTTCTTCGCTCAGGAGAAAAATGTGCAATTATCTACAATAAAGAACGTGTGTCTAAGGAATAGGGTGGGGGGAAGAGAAATCAATGGAACCATCTGTCTGACATTCCTACAACATTATAAGAGACTTGTAATTAACTGCTTGCCTACCAAAGTCTGCCAGCTTTAACTCCCCCGTGTCACTGATCAGAAGATTCTGTGGTTTCAGGTCCCTGTGCAAAATGTAACGCTGGTGGATGTAAGACAGTCCTCGCAGCAACTGAAATAAAAATAACTGAAAAAGAGGGGGACAAAAAATGACCTCTGTTAATATTTTGCATATAACCACAGATGATTGCTTCACAGTATGCAGGATGCTTGCATATTGTGGTAACATTGTGTTAGAATTCCTCCCAAACTGTGTAATTCCCACCCCAATTTAACACATGAAATTTCAATCTAAAAGGTATGTACTTTTAAAGGACTAACCCCATTTTCCAAGCCCTGCTATACTGTAGATTCTTCTTGCCTATGTTAAACAGAACAAAAACAATATAACCATGTGCAGAAGGCTCAGTTCCTACCAAATTATAATTATATTCCATTTACCCATATGGCCTTAGAGATTAGGTGGTAGCCTGAAGACAGATGTGTATCTTCTCTAATTATAGGAAACAACAGTATGGGGTGGATAGGAATGGGGAGATAAGGCTGGGGGATGGAACACTGAAGCTAAAACAAAGAAATTAATAGTATAACAATAATGCCTGCGTACCCAAGCAAATCTCCAAGTAGGGGAGGTTTCCCTCTTTAAAGCTTTTTACAGGAGTTATTTAGGTATATTTCATAAAGAAATAATAATTCTTAGCAAACCTAAAGATGACTTTTTAATTACACTTATAAAAGTTTTTAAAGTAGATTTAGATAAGAACCCAACTCATTTCACCAAGGATTTTTTTTTTTAACTCTTCACTATGCTCTACAAATGTTTCCATAGAGCTAAGTATTAATGCTGTGTATTTTTGGAATTTACAATTGTGAATACAGACTTGGAAGATGGAGATCTTTTGTCCTCCCCTTTTCATCTTCTCTCCCATCACTCTCCTGCATTCTAGTAGTGTCTGATGGAAAAGGTTGTAAATCTTATCCTAGCAGATTTCTGTCAATGCAAAGGGTGAAGAATTGCTTCCTTGGAGCTTTCTTTGCACTCTGAAAAAATGTATTGAAATTTATTGAAAAATTACGCAGATCATTCCTATTGCCTGACATAGTCAAAGAAATATGGTTTCCATGTGGAAACAGAACAGGCATGTCTAATACCAAAAAGATGGGATATTCAAGAGTGGATATGGACCTTGTGACCCACAGCTTGCTGGCTGGTAAAATGTGCTCTCCTGTGCAATCCACACCCAAGATTCAAGGAAAGTCAACCCGAGTGCATGTGAATCTCTAATTAACTTGCAACACAAGCATCCTATTTAGTGACTGCTGAAGTGAGGAGACATTATAGAAGGGGTTACAAAATCTGATTATAGAAGAGAATAAAGCCTGACATGAAAGAAACAGAAATGTCATGTTACTGAAGTTGAAATGAATTTAATTGCATTTCTTTTTTCTTTTTCTTTTTTTTCCCCTCCAAGAGCAGACACAATACACTGACGTTTAGCTATTTAGCCAGGGCGCAAAGAGCCATATCAATCACCTTCTTGCCAGAGCTTGGTCTAACAATGTGCTGAGGAAACTTAACAGCAAAAGACAGAAATAAAAGAAAGAATAGCAGGAAAGTCATAAGTAACATGCACATTCCTTTTTAGAATTGTGGTTAAAATGGAATTCACAGTACGCAAAATCCATCTTAAGGGCAGGAAGCAGAAATGGCTTTCATTACAGCCTTAAAAAATAAATTCTATTAAATTACTTTCAAATATATATTTTTCAATAAAAGATATTGTAAATAGCCATTTTGCTATACTAAGTCAGTTGTGTTAAACTTCAACTACTATTTTGAAATATGCAAAATAATGTCTAACATCACATTATCTTACAGCATTATGATCTTTATAATTCAAGTGTACTAACTAATGTGGCCTTTCATTTGGCTTAAATGCAGATAGTCAAGTGATTTGACATGACACATTATACTAAGGAAATAAAGAGCAATTTTGCAGCTAAACAGCACAAACATACACTCCTGAGGACAGCACTGGAATATGAGTTTATTCCAAACTTCTGGACACGTTGTTCTTGTGAAATACTTCCACAAAAGTCAATTAAACCAGTCCCATACACTACATGAATTGTTTCTTCTTTGGATGAAGATCATAAGAGAGAAGGGGAAAAATCTCCCCAAACTCATTTCAGGGTAAACTTTGCCAAGTTTTTGCTGTCTTTTCCCTGTCAGTGTTGTTTTACTTTGGTTTTATGAAACGTGAGAAGATTTAAGTGAAAATATGAGCATAACTCCTGGCAGTATTCTGCAAACTGTGTGTCCTCTGGGATTGCCTGGAAAGAGAGAACAGCAGAAAAGCCTCTCTGTTTCCAATTGTTACCCACTCCACAAGAACAGATGAATTGGAAAGAATTGTTTCTCATACCTCAGGAAACACCTTTCAGGCAAGTAACCTTCACTGCATTTAAGGAAAGCTCTGTAAGAGAAACCTCTGCTTCCCTTCAAAGCTATCTGTGTTATCTTCATAAGGACTGAAATTAATTCTGAATTAGGTACCTTTACCCATTATATACATATATACTTGACCTGAAATCATCATTCCCCCAAAACCACAGTCAAATCCTCATTTAACCTGTTCTTTGCTCAGCTTCCTCCATCTTGCTCAACTTTGACAGTGCTGAAACTTCAGCCTGGGGCTTATGGAGGGGTTGTGAACAGGTCCCTCAACTAACATCTCCTCTCAGCTCTAATGGTGGACCTGTAGACCAAGGGAAGACTCTAAACAGAGTCAAGCCAATATCAACTCATGTCAACGGGCTTTTTGTGAGGAGAAATTATATATAAGAGCTCTTGAGCTTGTGAATTACTAGCTTTAAAATTTCCATTGTCATAAACAAAGCTATATAGCCTTCAAATAACCTGTAATAAAAAAGCTGGGACATTACTTGTGTACTGTTTGCTGTTTATTACTAACAATGGAGATTTGGTGATAAAATGAGAGACTCATAAAATGATAAGGGTTGTTGTGATGAGAATTGGAAGAGACAGAAAAAAGAAGCAGGTTAAGTCTATAGAAATAAGGCTTTTGGAAAGATTTAATCTCGTGCTAGTTTTCATATTCAGACAAAAAAAAAGTTTATATATATATGTGTGTGTGTGTGTGTGTGTGTGCGCGTGTGTGTGTGTTTCAGGCCTTTCTTATTTAGGATGCCTGTAAAAATAAAAACATAACAAACTTCTTCAGCCTGAACAATTACACTGAGCTTTCACTTTAATCTGAGCTACATGTTCTAATGAAGAATTTTCATTGTCACAGTGAGAAAAACGCACGCAGGCCAAAGACAATCTGGAGTTTATAGACTGTGATATTAAAAGATTATTAGCACCCTTTAAAACTTAAAAGAAAAAGTTATCAATGACAAAAATACTGCCATCTATAACACATGAACCTAGTTTTATGGTTTATGTCCTGGCGGCTACTTGAGCTACATGTAACTTTTGACCAAATGCCTGTTTAAACCAATTAAATATTTTGAGAGACTTGCCAGCTCCCTGGTTTTACAGCCCTGTTTTCAGTTTATTGTGAGTCTGGGCAAGTGTACAAGTTAGACCATTGTACAGATGCAAGACAGCTCACATGCAGCAAAGTGCTTTACTATCTTGTTGGCCCCCAGAAGTCATATAGCAACTCTAGCTCTTCTCATCCAAATGAACATATAAGCTACACTTTAACAGAGGCCATCCAAAGCGCATCTACAGGGTAAGACTGATGGGAGTTAATGCTCTCTGACTTAGCTCTGAATAGTATTATGATAAAGGGGGGTGACCACATACAGACGATCTGTGTAGAGCTTGCCCAGATGAGGCCACATAATTGCTTTCCATTTCCAGAGAAGGTAAAGAGAGTTTTTGGCAAAGCATGCTGAAGTGAGTGAAAAGCAGGAAATAATTCACAACATTGCCAAACAGACCCTCCAGAAAATGTATAATTTCTGCATGGTGTCTGCTGAGGCATCAAGGATCCCAGTGACAATAAAGACACTGCCCCAGAGGCCTGCAGGGGATTTTTTAAAGAGAGGAATTGTCTTTTACTGATGACAAAGAGTGATTTCTGAATGGAGCATTTGAACTCCCTTACCCCATGTTTTATTGCAAAAATAAAGAACCTGGCCCTAAATACTAAAGCAGAAAGCTGCATGAAACCTTTTAGTCTACAGAAGATGCACAGAAATCTTTGTAGCAAGAGAACATAAAAGGAGCTGAGCTAAACTGGACCTTGAGTTCACATCAGCAGGTCAGAAGTAAGCTGAAGCAAGACTAGATTAATGTGCCAATCCTTTAGCAAGCTCATAGCACTGAATTAACACAGTTACTTTCAAAAAATAATGCACAATACTGCCCAAGCTTTATCATCACTGATAACACAAATGCTCCTGCTTGCTGAATGTATTAATAAACACCAGCTGGGTACCACATAATCATTGGAATTCTCTTGTGTCCATTCAGCATCAATCAATATTATATTCAGTCTTAATAAGCCATCAAATATAAAAATGCCAGTAAAAGTAACCCAACTCAGGACACCTCATGCTTTCAACCATCATTCTCTGCCTACACAGTACAATCACACAGCCTGAGAAATGAACTCAACCAAACACTGTGCTCAGCTAGGTTTATGTTTACAACATGGTTTGGGAATTTTAGATCTAGTTATCTTAAGCCATTAGCATACAAAAAACCTACCTGATAATATTTATGAACACTGAGACAATGAGAAATATTTGTGTGACTTCAGGTAAGTGCCAAAAGCTGAACACGCACGATCTTTAACCACTGCTGGTTTTGATATTCTTTTATCATCTCCTAACCAGGATAATACTCACAAGATAAAACACAAGTTTTCACTTCTAAGAATGTCCTGGGGAAATACCTAACTTTTTAGGTCAGAGCTTCATAGGCTCTTTTGCTTAAACAGTCAGATGAAGAAATTCCAGGAATAAAATGTTGATTTGAGATGAATTTGAGTCCTGAGGAATAAATGATCTTATCCGGATAAAAAAAAAAGTTAGCTATTTGAATCAGTGTGTCTTTCATGATCATAATAAGCTTTATATAATAGAAGATATTCCTCTCTGACCTTCCTCAAACCGAATTTTCTCAAAAAGAATTTTAAAATACTTCTATCCAAAAATCATTTTGAAAGGCTTCTAACTTTTTCTTGTCTTCCTTACACAAAAGTTCTCCAAAGACAATTCTACAAAGAAATATATAAGGATACAGCCACTGAGAACACAGATCACATAATTTATCATTTAAAAGATCCTAAAAATACAGACTTTTCTACTTACTGGCTGCAGAGCTGAACAGGAAAGGGTCTGGAAAGTGTTAATTGGATTACTTCTATTCTCTTTGATGTTCCTTTAATCATTTTTTCTCCCCTCAGGGTACAACTACAGCCATTTGCAATGAGGAAGGTGTGCTTAATTAACTGAATATAAAGGCACTCCCTTATGATCAGTTACAGTCATCTACTAATGTTCAATAAGCGGAAGGCTTATTGAACTTATAGACTTTAAGACTTATAAAATAAATAAATAAATCCCAACAAAATCCCCTATTTTCCCTTTCATCAATACTCTCCCATGATGAATGAGGCTGGGATTGCAATTGGTACCTCACCAGTTTTAGATGCCCAGGAAAATGCTTTCTTCAGGCCTACAATATTCTATTTATTTTATTTTATTTTTTTGCCATATGTGAACCATGTGGATCATACACTGCACATATAGACAAAACATTACATATGCATACATTCATTTTGATGTAGGGTTTGCACATATTTCTCACTGCAGTAAATGTAAAAATGACGTTCTTCTAGCATGAATTTTAACACACTGATAAAGATTCTGTGTTTACTATTCACAGTTGTGCATATTATCAAATCATTACTTTAAGTGACAAGACTGACACAAAGTCGAGTGAAATGCTGGTGCCATATTTAACGTCTGATAACTAAAAAGTCTAATTTAAATAATCAATTCTCAATGCCATGTGTAAAAGGCAACCTTAATTTAGCATAACATTATTCTGTCTGCTGTACACCTGCTTGTTCAGTGGATGAGAAATGAAAAATACCAACTTCTCAACCACATTAAGCAGCCTTGCTTCCTATTTAACATATCTGTTGGAATACATTTTTTATTCAGCTCTACTTTAGCAAAATCACTAATTTCAGTGTGCAGGAGAGAGATTTCAAAAGCATCACATTCGTTTGATTTGCTTTCAGTAATGACCGCTAAAATTAAAAGGACCACCATAATAGACACACGTTTCAGAGTAAAAAGTTTGTTTTCACCAGATTACAGTGAGTTAATGAGAAAGGTGAAACAAGATATGAAATTTCACTGTAGCCAGATATAATGGTTTCATTGTAGAGCTCCTATGTCTGTGGCAATCAGACACCACTAGAAAGGAGCTCACATGTCCTCTCCAACATCACTTAGTCCCACATATGTCCCATATAGACACAGGACAGGCTACGTGCTTCAACATACATTCCCCCAAAGGGTACCACAGTGCAATCACATCACGGGGAAAAAAAACAGAAGCACCACAGGGAGGTCACGACCAAAACCCAGAAAAAAATACTAATAATAATCATTCTTTTCAGATACTATGCTTTACTAACAAACACGGTTTTTGTATTACAAATCACAACTACAGTTTCTGCCTAGCAAGAGCCAATACATAATGCTCTGCTACTGCCAAAGTTTCAGCAACTGCATCTCCTACTCAGTAAGCCTTGTGGAGCTGGATACAAATTACCTAATCTATCTATCCTTTCATATTCCAAATGTTTCCCTATCCTTTGTGCTTCAGGTTATTATACAACAGTAATCAGTTTATTTATAAATATTTATGTTTACAGAAGGCATAAGATAACTCGAATTATTAATTTTCACATTAGTCATTAAACACCAAAATTATTCATCTGTCAAGAGTGGATTCTACTCTAAAAACTCCAATCATTTGTTAAGGACAACATTCATAGTACTGCTGTATGGAGAGAGAAATAAATGAATGCTGCAAAAGACTTAAGTGCCAGAGCAAGCCTAAGATTCCTGATAACATCACATAACTGTATTTTAGTATTCTCAATTCATCCAGCACTTCATTTTGTTTAGGAGGCCAGTAATAAAACCTTAGTTTAATAAATCAGGTATTTTTGGCATAGCTGATATAGGATTCTTTTTCATTTTTGTTAACTTAGATCACTGATTGCTTCTTGAGCACTTGCATGGAAAAATCTTGCTGCACCCCATAATGTTTCAACAGTTCCTATTCATTACATTTCTTTTCATCTTTTTTTTTTTTTCTGTAGAAGATTTAATACTAAAACTAGATTGTATTTTTATTTTTTTTATTTAAACATATTTGTACTAGAGATTAAAGGGCTGCCACTGGAATTCCATCCAATACTTTGCCATAGATATCACATCACCTTGAGAGTCAACAGTTTTCTCTGACTTAGAACTTCAGTCTTAGAGTGATAAAGTGCTTTCTAAAGGCTGTAGGCAGGGGCTGAGATTTTGCTTAAAAACAAAAATATCCATCAGTTCTACATGGATGTCTGCTGCATCTCACTTCCTGGGAGAAAGGAAGGTTCAGAATTGAGAAGGGTAACAGCTGAAGTTGTGCACTCCTGGGAGAAGGCTGAATACTCCTGTTCCCTGCATGCAAAGTTCATCAACAGTAGCTTGCCTATTTCTCCTTATTGCTTTTTGGCCCTGGGAAGAGAAAAGGTGCCCAGGGAGAGGAACAAATTAGAGCAGCAATATTAGATGGAAGACGAACAAACTGGAAGCTCTTGCTCCCTCCGGTCACAGTAGATGATAGGAACCTTCCAAGTTGCTTGAAGTGAAAGATTTAGCAAGTGATTTTAAGAGATGCAGACAGTTTCTGTCTGGTTGACAAGCACATTGTCATTCAGGCCAGTGTTGCACAGATTGAAAAACAGTGGGTAAGAAGAAAGTGACTTTTTATTTTGTCAGAGATGCCTTTTCTTTTTGAAGTCAAATTTACTCACACAAACCAATATTACCAATATTACAAATATGACCAATAATTACCAATATTACCTCAGTGCGAGCAGGGAAACAAGAGAAAAAAAAAAAAGGCAGAGAGAAAAACTCTCTTTTTGCTTTTCCCAAAAGACTACAGCTATTTCAATGCAGCATCACTAATTAAGAAGCAAACCAGCTTTCGTTAATGTATGTATTTTAAGGGAAGGAATACAAAGAGGCATGACAGATGTGAGCCTGCGCTCCACTTGTTTTGCCAGTAATAGGAGTTAGAGAAAATGAACTCAGCTATAAAACAAATGAATCAAAAGGGAAAAATGATTTTAAGTACATATAAAAATAAAATGTGACTGGGAATGCAATAATACGGGGTAAAAAATGCAGTTAAACTGCTCCATTATTTCAAAGGTAAAAGGAAGGTTAAGAACAGTTTTAGCGGTGTGATACATTTTCATAGAATGTGCAGGTGTGCCCAAAAGTAGATCTTTAAAAAATAAATTGTATGTTTATGAAACAAGAGCCATCTGTAGACAGCTGTTACAAAGACTGAGGAGAATCAAGAAGATATGTCAAAATGGTGGGGAGGTGGCCCTGTACCAGACCAAAAGAGGCACAAATCAAAATGAAGCTTATCACAAAAAGGATCTTGCATACTCAGTTCGCTACCATGAACATTTGAGCTTATTCTGTAGAAAGAAACCCAGATATTTCAAGAGTCCAAGAAGCATAAACTGTAGGAAGTCAGAAATAAGTCCTGTTCCTCCAGTCTTACATAGTCACACTTAGAATCTTGGTAGCTCCACACAGCACACTGCTCCATCCAGGTTGCATCAGAACCTTACTGTAGATGCAGAACAGGGCATAACTTATACCTGGGGACATATATTTAAGATATTTGCCTGCCTTCAGTTTTGAAAAAACTGAAAAAGACATGTTCAAAACCAGAGTAAAGAAGATGAGATTGTGCCTATTAAACAATGACTTATTTAATGGTTAGCTTTTTTCTTTCCTTATCTCTGGCTGTAATACCACACACAGTATATTCACATATAGTTATAAAAAAAAGAATAGTAGATACTCAAGCTTGTTACCTACCAAAGTTGTATACAATTGCACATTTGGAAGTAACAGTCTTTGGAGAAATTATAGACTGAAATTACTCTTTTCTGCTGATTTCCCTTCTAGCTAATAAAGATGTTGCAAGCATTTAGCACACTTAAGTAACCAAGATCAAAGAATAATGAACCGTTTGAGTTGGAAGAGACTTTTAAAGGTCATCTACTTCCATTTCCCACACAATGAACAGGGACACCTGCAGCTAGATCAGGCTGTTCACAGCCTGATTCAGCTTGACCTTAAACATACCCAGGGACAGGGCATCCAGCACCTTTACAGGCAACCTGTGCCAGTGCTTCACCACCCTTAACATATTAACATATTCTTTATATCCAAGTATAATCTCATCATTTTTAATTTTAACTAATTTGCCTTCGTTTTATCACAAGAGAGCCTGCTAAAGAGGTAGTCCCCATCTTTCTTACAGCCCTCCTTCAAAATACTGAAAGGCCGCTCAGAGGTCTCTCCAAAGTGTTTTCTTCTGCAGGCTGTATTTTTTGTTTGCTTGCACATATCATCCCAAGACTCTTATAACTACAAATAGAGACATTCTTCTTCATGTTTCCATGTACTTGTAATATTCTGTTAATTCTTTACTTAAATTATCTAAGTGACAGCAAAAATTCTATCCTACACCACAAAGAAAGGCAATGTCAAACACAACACCCAAGGGGACAGCAGTGTGTGTGTCCATCAAAGTAATTTGGATTTTATTTTATTTACAGTTCTTCATCTAAAAGTAAGCCTGAGGGAACAGCATTGTTTTAGCCTGTAAGTATGGTGAGAATTCAGAAATGTAATTAGGATTAATATGTTCCACAGAAACCAAAATATAAGTAAATAATGTCTTTGCTTCTGCATTTCTGCAAAGTGCTGTTTTACAGTAACTAATGTACCATACTTTTAGAAAAAAAGAAAGATTACCTGGCTTTGTATTTATTACAGCTGGCAACAAGCCAGAAAGAAATATCCATCAGAAGGCTGGAGCTTCCTCTAGGACAAAATTAAAAGGCAGGGAGCCTTTGGTCACACAGGGAGAGCATCAATGGCTTAATCCCACAGGTTAGCCCCAGAGAGCCGAGAGTAATTTGTTGCTTCTGGGATATAATTGCTCAAGTGGAAGTTTTTAAAAATGGATTTGGAGGTCACGTAACCAGCAGTTCTGAACAAACAATGTCTAAATTCTGAAACTGTAGCAAGAAGGGGCTGGCAGGGAGAGAAGGCTAATTAACACAGCTCAGTTCAACCCTTAAATATCAGCTATAGTTTTGGATGGACAACCGCATCCAGAAGCTAAAACCAAAATAGGTGACAGTGCTTCAGAGCAGGGATTATGCACGTTAACAAATTGAGTACAGTGCAACAAAGCATAAAGATACTAAGCAGTAACCATCATAGCCCTTTGCAAGAAAAGAGCAATGTAAGCTTTTAATTTACAGGCTGGCTATGGTCTGGGAGTTGTTTGGGTTCAGGACTGAGTTCCTTGCTCTGCACAGCTTGTCCTCCTCACTGAAGAAAGCCTTGTGTTTGGCTGAGCAGTTTTATTTGCCTCACAGCTTCAGAGCAGGTAAAGATTCCACTGAAACCCCAGACAGGCTGATTCAGTGTTTGAATGGTAGGAGATCAAATCACCATGCTAGGTTTTAGTACAGCTATAAATTAAGGCTAGCTTTTGCTGCTGGCCTCCTAATAGACCCTATGTAGCAAAGACAATCAATCTTCATTAATGTTGTCTAAGAGAAGAAAAACTAATTTTAATAGTCTGACAGGACACTTACAGCAGAAAGACAGTTCCATCTGCTCCAGCTTCCCCATGTTTTCCCCTCTTTTTCCCGTTTCCTTTCTATTAATAGTCCATTTGGATTTAATTTAAAAAAAATAATAATAATTAAAAAAAAAAAATTGGAACTAGCAGTACATCAGACTTAGCTACCTAAATAAATATTTCTCATTAACTGGGAGTGCTGCTGAACACTGCTCCTAGATTGTAAAGGCAGCTGCAGGAATATATGCAGCAAGCTTTGAGAGGAAAAAGCTTCTCCTGTTGCAGCTCTGTCCACAACTCACCCAGCACTTAGCAATGCCCCTAGGGCAGCTAGCTCACTAAACAGCAAAGCTTTTCTGCTGAGCCTTCCTCCTGCCTCAACATTTATATATGGCTTCTGCAATAAATTTTCTTCAGAAGACAGGTAACTCAGGATTTAGTGGAGTGATGCATTAGCAAGCCTAATTATCCATGTATGCCTGTCCTCCTCCAACACAAACTCACTGGGCCCTGATATTGTCAAGAAAAAGTAGAATTATGTGAATACCAATCTCTGCACACTGGGGAGCAATTAAAGCTACAATAACTTCTACATATTAGGTCTTAAGTTACCCAGTGCTGCAGCCTTGCAGTATTCCTATGAGGCTGAAGCAGCATAAGGGACTTTCAAACCAATAGTTGTTTATCCCAAAGCTCACAGAGCAGAAAGTTCAGCTTTCCACAAAGGGAAGTGGAACACAAAGCCACTGTATCATGAAACACATTCAGTACATAAAACGAAACAAAAGAAACTCATCAGTGAGGAAGCTCAGAAGCTGTGATGAAGAAGATCTCCCACATGGCCCACACTGGAGGGCTGTACTCAGAGAGGGGCTGTAAAGCCAGCACCTTCTGAAAGACCTTTCCTGTTCATACTGCCAAAATGTCTGAGTGACAGTCACAGGTTACAAGGATGCTCTCTTGTGCCATGCATATCGCTTATTTTCAAAAGGAAATCTGTTTATTTCAGTTTGGCTAAATATGTACAACAAGGAAGAACTGTAGTTTCTTTTTTGGCATCAGTCATATTCATTTAATTTAATATATTGCACATGTCACTTTTCAGTAAAAGATGGTAGAAAATAAACCCATGTTATACAACAGACTGATGTACAAGAATGATCAGCTATTGCAAAGAAAGTATTTATTGCCACATTTGAAATATTTTGCTTCCTTAAACCAAAAAGGTCTTTTGAATTTTCCAGAGAAAACATACTTTGAATTTCTCGATTTCTGTGTTTGGGAAACAAGATACTGAGTAAAATTCTCAGCATAAAAAGAGAAGATTTAAGCACTTCCAAAGAACAACAATGGGAATGATGTCAAAGTGCAAGACAAGTGTAACAACTATCTGTGTGATCTACATGCACAAGACACCCTCTGCATGTCTGACTGACTTCCCTTTAATGCTAAAATAATTTGGCTTAATTCCCAGAAGGCAACTGAATCAAGCCTCTACCAATCTATTTATCCAGTAAATCCTGCTAATAACACCCCTTGCTGCACAATGATTCTTAATATCTGCCTTAGAACAGAAAAATGAAAAACAGTGAGATCAGCTACAAAAATGGCTAATCAGAATGAAGGAGCTAAAGGATTTTATATGTTCATACAAAAAGCAGTACAATCAGATAATACGACTTGCCATAGTCCTCTCAGACTCCATGACCCTATAGTGAGGTACCTCACTGGAGCCTCCATCATGTTTACTCGGGGCTTTTATGGCCATATTGTCTTGTTGTAAAAGTAAACCTTTCAATGGAACAGAGGGATTACCAACGCTGTAACACTATACTTACTCATACCTTCTGTCTTGGAATCCTTTTAGAGATTACAAAAGTTCCTTTTACAGTAAAGTTCAAATATTTTTACTTTATATATATACTTATACTTTATATTATACTATATATATATATTATATTATATATATATAATATGCATGTGTATATATAAATATAATTCAAATGCCAATCATTTTCCCTTTAGCTAGTAATTAGCCTCAACAAAACCACTGACAGGAGTTTATACATACATTTATCATTACTGTACTTGTCGTGCATGTCCTCTTTTTGACTCTTACCTTCACATTTTCTGGATGAAGCCCTCCAGGGTGTTTGTCCATGTACTGACATAAATCAGTGTGCTAGAAGAAAGCCAGATGGAAAAAAGTGTATTAATATCTGTATGACTACAATAATAAATATCCTTCTACTTAGGAGTGGAGAGAACAAATGGAAAATAAGGAGATTTTTCACACACATACGTGTACCTTTAGGCTATTATTTTTTTAATAATCTTAACCTGACTGATATGAATATTCAATGAATGTAAATTGAATTTGCTTCTATTGTCCTGCATATGGTAAATGAATTATTTGAATTTCAGCATCATTTTATAGTTTGTATGACCATATCACTGTCAATGCCATATAGATAATATATGGGGGAAGAGGAAAAAACTAAGATAGAACCTCAAATGCTACTTGTATTATTTGTTAAAACATTGCCTTTTAAATATAATTTTAGGTTAAGATGGTTTAATGATTTTGAAAATAAATTTAAAAGGCACAGCATATCAGAGAATTTGATGATATTTTTCAGCTCAAATAGAAGCCCATGTTATAAACATACACGTGTACATCTATTAATTACAGAAGTTTTAGCAAAGTTCCTCACTGAAGACTCAAACACTACTTTCCACTTCACAGTTGTGTATCTTTCCTGCAAATATACCATAAAATATTTAAGAAAACAAGGAGACTTGCAGTGTATTGATTAAATCTATTAATTGGTATAATATGTAGTGCTTACTAATGGATATTTATTATTTTTACTATGGAATCATTATTTTCTCTGAATTTTTCTCTTGCTTTTCCTCACTTTCCTACCAACCAGAAGCATACTCAGTGAAGAGGCATTTTGCTTCTCTTTTGCTCGCATAACTCAGCTTCTGGAATTATGTTCAGAATAAACAAAGCAAAAATATGCACTGGAATAACCACCAAAACCACTCTGACTTCTAAATCTGGTTTCAGAACACATCTGGTAAAAATCATCCAGCATTCCTTGAAAAGCTGCTTGGTGATGCCTGCATCCAGAACCGACCAGCTAAATAGGGGAAGTCTGAAGGTGAGAGTTTTGGATATAAACTGCCTTCCACATATCGAAGTAGTTTCTCTGTGCAGCATAGTGCTGTTTTGGAGAATCGTCAAACAGATACATAGGGAAATTTAATCTTCTGTGATGCAGGATCAATGCTGACCACAACTGTGTATCATCTTTGAAGATGACGACAATGCAGTGCACATATGGAATTGATGTTGCAATGGTGGGAGATGCTCAGGTTGATGAGGCTGTGCACTATCACAATTTTTTTGTTGATCTTCCTTGGTTTCAAGATAGCAAAATTCTTCACTGCAAGACATTGCTTGGGTCCCAAAGTGAGCCATGCAAATCTCACAGTCAAACAGCTTCATCACCACAGGTATCACAGAACAGAACTTCCTCCAAAACACGAGCTGCAGTAATACATACTTCATCTTACAGTTACCACTGAAAAATTAGTGAACACGTTTACAAAGTAACTGAAAAACATATCCAAGTTAGTGAATATTTACTGTCCATACAGTGGTTCCCCATTAGTTTTCTGTGACTGTATCAATAAGCTGTGCCAAAAAGGTACCGGGTATCATCCTTCAGTACTCATCAGCACATAAGGCAGCTTTATTGTGTTACTGTTATCAACAATAAGGAAACCAATAAAGTCACCTGTTGACCCTGTCATTTAAAAAAAAAAAAAAACAACTAAAAGCTTTCACCCCACTCTTCAGTCACATCACTAGAAACACCAATTGTTTTATTTCCAATAGACTTGCTATGATAAACCCATTTTCTTCCACGTACATGTCAGTAAGTGGATGCTGTTCTTCCATGCATGATCATCAGCTATGATCTCATTTGTGTTATGTATCGTTCTCTACTTACTTCTTCCTCTCCCAAGGACCAGGACAACTGACAGCCTGGTATAACTTGCATCAGTAGTTCTCCTGTAAAAACTGATTACGAGTGTCTACTGCAAATTTCATACATGCAACAACTTCTAGAGAATCCTTGAAAACTAACAGTCAGTTGGGCAACAACTGCAGCAGCCTCTTGGCATCTATTTTTCCCCTTCTCACAAGTTACAAACATAGAGAAGCCTCTAGTAGATCTTCATTCAGACTGTAAAGAGAAATGCAAAGTACTCTTAAGAGTAAGTTAATCTTTTTCATAAATGCAACCAAACACTATGTTACCAACCAGGAAAGCAGCTCATAAAATCATAGTAAGTTGTTCCTCACTTAAAAATAAAAAAAAGAAGATAGAGAGACAGCACAACATCAGCTGCTATTCTTTTCCCAAGGTAGAGGCTCAATGTGCACTGAATTAAATAGTACAGCCAGGAAAGCTGAGAGTACAGCACAGAGCTATTTCTAAACCATATTCCCTTCTGGCAGGCAAGTGCCCTCTCCAGTGCTTGCATGCTCGGCTGGCAGTGCAGATGACAACATGAACGCAAGACTCAGGAAAGCATGAGAAAAGAAAACAGAGAAAACTGAGCAAAAGTACTTTTCTAATGGTATTCACTATATATCTATTGCACCATATAGAAGACTAATCTTTTCCCCTCTCACTATATTTTAAGGCAGAAGGCAACATGCTTTGCCAAGTGGAACAGTGGCTGCAGATACAACATGACATACCACACTCTAAGGGTTTGCTGTGGCTAGCGCTTTGGTCTAAATTAAACACAGTCTCTAAAAGAAAATTCAGGACAGAATTATATATTGGTTATAACACAAAACTATGCTGAAAAGAGGTAGCAAAGAAGAAAACAATTGAACCTAACACCTTTGACAGTCTTCTCTCTAGTATCTCCAAGGTGAGGATGCCTTACAGGTAAGCAGGATACACTAGGAATGCATTAGGGACTCCCCAGTAATTGGCAATGCCTGCCTCACACATTCTGATCTCAAGCTGACCTGGCTAGGCCAGTTCTGCTTCAAGCTATAGCTTCTAACAGCTCTGTCAGTTGCACTGTAAATCCTCAACACAGATAAATTACCACAGGTAATTCCACACTGACAGATTATTTGATATTTCAAAGATAAATTAAAAATCACGTTCTTTCCTGCTCCAACAATTCCACTGATCTACCCACAAGTATATGTACAAATAGCATGTTAGCAGTCATCTGTTTATCTCAGCTACATAGAACTAAACAGAGATAAATCAAGCTTCCATTGTGAAGAATTCAAAAGCAAGGAAACTCCATGATTAATAGTGTTTATCCAACCTTTCATTTGTTTGCTCAATGAATTTACACTGTGATAACTTTACAAATGCCTGATGTGATCGCATACATTCCTCCTTGCAGGATGAGACATACTCATTGAGCAGAATTAGGAGCATTTGATTACAGAACAGCTGTTCTGGTTTTGCAGTGGGTTGGTTTTTTTCTCCTTTCCTTTCTCACACAGCTTGCAGTCTCTGGCTTATTTACTACTTGAAGGCAGAAATATTAATCTCATGGGCTTTCCTGCCCTGTTTATTGCTATGCTATTCACATGCTTCACAAACATAAATGATTTTGAGAGCAATTCAGGGGAGATGTGACATTATTCCTTTTTATCAGGTAGGGAATTGAAGCACAGAGAAAAGAGTCTGCAGGAACACTGATTTAGGGAAGTCAATAAAAGCACTTTGGTTTTCAATTTTCAGAGTATTTGGCCTTCTCTCTTTTGACTGACTTTTGTTACAGGTGTGAGTGTGTGAAACTTGCAAGGGAGACAGAATCTCATGTGGAATAACAGAAGTCCATCATTTCTGAACTGCAATGCAAACTTGCAATGACAGCAAAAACTTGGTTAAGATGAGGGTTAAGATGAGAGAGAGCTATGCAATAAATACAAGGCCATACCTCCACTGCACATTCCTCTGCAGACCTTCACAACAGGCTCTTCCAAGGATGCCAGAAAGAGATCACACAGGCACTTCTATTGGCACTCATTAATTTTAAGAACTTGACTTTGCCACTTAACACATTTTGTGCAAAATCTGTTATGCTTTAAGGAAGTAATTCAACCTCCTCCCACCAATGCTTCCCACAGAAGCAATTTCACTGGCTCTGTGGATGCAATCTACATCATTAGGAGTTGTGAAAGACTAAAGCAAAGTTTCTGTGAGGAAACAGCGAAACTTGAAAAAAAGAGCTCTTAGGTACAAATGAGAATTTTTCTGCAAATTAATGGATCAATGTTTTTAGCGTCAGATTTCTTCAAGTAGATGTATTTTACTAAATTAGACCAGAAGATCATTGCTCCAGAGATGCAACTTGAATTTGGGGTTCTGGCACATGTAGCTTCATGTCCTTGAGGTAGGTTCTATCAAGTCTTTCTCACAGTTATATAAAATGCAAGCCTTTACCTCAGTGCACATAGCAAGTAACTGGACCTCAAGCAGAACACTCTGCAAGTCTCAGGATCCTCCCTGGATTGTGTGAATTCTAGTTAGGGACTAGAGGAAAGGAAATAAAAATTATTTCCCTTCTTCTGCTTCTAAAGTCTACGTAGAAGTACATCAGACAATGCCTACTTTTGACCCACTCCAACCTCAATAGATAACAATTATTTTTCTCCCAGTAAATTTTGTATTTGAGTTTACATGAATACATGTTTTGAGGTTTTGCTGTAGATTCATGGCAGTGCATAAGTGTGCAGGTCATTTCTGTTCAGCAAGGCTCTGTTTTATGTTAGCAGACACACGCATGTGTATGTTTGTGAGCATACTCTGTATAATTGTCTGCTGAGGGAAAAAGAACTCAGGCTAATATTTATACAGCTGAACCAAGGTTTGCATACATTGCATTCTACTTCTGGAAGAAAGAGTCTGCAAACAGAAATAAAAGAAAGAAAAGGAGACAAATGTTGATGATACACACTCCCCTTGAAGAAAGAATTCTAATTATGAATAAATGAGTAAACCACAACCTACAAATGTCCTCAGATGTGCTCTGTGCTTCACTTGAACGTCAAATATTTTGCTCAGCTCTCTTGCTCAGAAATCAAAGGCTCTCCTAACCAACACAAAATGTGTTCAGACAAATAGCAGGATGTCTACTTTTAAAGGCACTGCCAATGACATGAATTGGGCTCTACTTCCCCAGCCCTTTTCCATAATAATTTGACCATCGTTCTCTTCTAATTAAATTAGCCATTTCTACTTTCCATGCAATACATTCTCTTTCCCTCCTCATCCTCAGTGATGATTAATCTACATGTGACTTAGCTGTCCCATAATTCTGCCTAATTGGTTTCAGCTGTCATTTTTGAAGCTGAAATGCATGCAGAGCCCGGGGCTTGTGAACGGAACAGGAAGCATTTCCAACCACATTCCCATCATGTAAAACCAGCAATGTGAAAGAACCCTTCCATTAAAACAAAAACTGCACTATTTGGCTTCTGGCAATGACATCATGCAGCAGACAGATTGTATTGTTTCACTTGGGCAGCAAGACTGTTGCAAGCCATTCTTTTCTGTTAAAAGGAGAGAACACATTATTCATGCCCTAGCAGTTTTACTGACTAAAATACTGTCCCTTTTGTCACCGACAAATTCTCAAACTGATAATGCAATTTACCAATAAAAGCACAGGCAGTGGTAATATTTGATGTGACAACAGAACAAAGAGAAGTTAATTCTATTTAAATTGAATGTATCCTCTAGCCAAAGTGTTCTGCAGATTACTGCACAACAGTTCAATACTTCTGGTATTTTCAAAAATGTCACAGACCTTCATTTCCATGTATTTCTGTGACTCTCTACAATTCAGGCTTCTCCCCATATGAGAACACACAGCTTTAGCCACGCTCAGAGTGCCCTAAAAGCCATCTCTGAGTAACATACAGAAAAACAGCAGAAGGGAGTAACAGCAGCTGGCTTAAGTAGCAAGGGAAGGACTTTTATTAAGGATTCAAGAAAAAATATAAAAGAGAACAAAAACAAGACATCTTTAATGAAAACAATTTTGCTAACAGATGTTTCCAGTGACTTGGATCTCTCTCACATGGCCAATAAAGGCAAATATATGAAAACATACAATCATTACCATATAGAAAAGGAGGCTGGGAGGTGTGGGAGTACATGATACATAAACAAATCTACCTGCAAATCCCAGAGAAAAAAAGAGAATGCACAGTTGTTTGGGTGGTATTAAACAATATATATTTATTAATTATGTTTCCTCATAAGCCTTTCATTCTAAATGGTTGCTCTTTCCTCCTCAGCTTTCCAGTTGATTTATAGAATCATAGAATCCTTAGAGTTGGAAGGGACCTTTAAAGGTCATCTAGACCAACTCCCTGGCAATAAACAGGCACATCCACAACTAGATCAGTTTGCCTAAGGCCTGATCCAGACTCACCTTGAAAGTCCCCAAGGATGGGACATCCACCAGTTAATTTCTGTTTTCCTAGTGTATACAAGTGTGGGAGCCTTACCTGTACTGAGTGGAGCATTACATAAAATATCTTCCTTGTTTCTACAATTTCATTCGCCTGCTCAACTATGATATTTCTTATGCTCTGATTTTTATTGTTGCTTCAGGTTTTTTAACACTCTATATTGAATACACTTCTTACTACTTCATAAAAAGAAGAATAAATAATCAATACTAATAACAGAACATTGGAAAGCACACTGCAAAACTAAACATTTGATAAGGTAATAAAAAACACTGGTAAATGGTACAAATAGATACTTAGATAAACAAAGCCTCCCAGTTCATTAGGCTGACAGTCTTGATTAATCTTCAGATGAAGTCTGCATATACTTTGTGAGACCTTCAAAGCCAAACTGAGTAACATTCCTCCCCATGCTAGGCCTATGTTGACCTCTCACCAGACCTCCTTCACCTAGCAGGAGTAGCTGAGCTTTAAAAATAGATTTTTTCATTCCTTCTTCATCTGGCAATCTCCACCAGACACCAAAGCAGCAAGCAATTTCCTTCTGAAATCCGTTCGGAATCCCTGCCTCCTGAGGCTGAGTTTGCATTTCCAACCTACACATGGACAGTAGCATCTCCCATCTACAATTTGCTCATTAAAAACTGAAAAATAAAGCTTTCCCAAGAGCAGTATTCCCCTTCAGCCTGTTCCTAACAGTACAGGATTTGTTTTCTCTCTGCTCCCTTATTCTGTTGCCTTATTGACTGCAATTTAAATAGACCAACTTGGGGTAAATCTGGGGAATGAGGCAGGGGTTTAAAAAACAAGGGAATTGTCAAGGACAGTGAAAACATCAAATTCACTGTTGTCATGCCTGGGTGCCCTCAAAAACTCTGCTCCTTCCCTGAGCTGGACAAAGATAGGTCACTGCAAGAACCCCCTGGTCTGACAAACATCTTGACCTAAAAGGGAAAGAAAATGGCCCAACATTTCACTCAAATCAAAATAAGGTAGCTAAGCTGAAATAAGGCAGCTCTGGGATTCTACAGGGTTTCCATACTCTCTCTTCTATAAAGACAACATTGTTTTTACATAACACCAATTCCATCCTACCTGTAAATTCACTGTGTTTTCACTAATAAATTAAACAGAAGACAAATAATATGGTTTGATCCACATTATCAATGCAAACATTTTTTATCCTTTTAGGTAAATAGTGTTGACACTTCTTGCATAACACTTTTCTAAGGCATCCCCTGTCCAAATCAAAATCTCAGAACTTCATCTCTGTGATGCTTAATTGCAATAAACAGTGCATACCTGATTTTTCAATCAGCACTAAAATGAAAAACTGGCATCCTTCCTTACAGGAAACAGGAGGAAAATGCAATTGGTTTACTTCATGAAGCCAATTCATATAACAAGTTATTTTAGCTGTGGTAATCAAGCAATAAAGATTGAGCTTTCTTCTTAAACATAAAGTAATCTTTAAGAAGGAAAAGCATACAGAAATATTAAAATGGGCAAGGTAATTGAAAATGTTTGGTTCTAAATTATACTATTAGATTAGTCCAAAGCTTTATTTTTTTTTACTGTTGAGGCAGAAATAATATTACTCATTCCTCATACTTCCAATTATAAATGTATTTGTTCTCATTTAAAATCTAGTTCATAAATATTGAAAGCATAATGTAAAGTACTGCTATACAAGCTCAGCATTATAAGTCAGGAATAGGATAAGTTACCAATTCATTTATGGATAATAATGTACTTACATAATTACATATAATATTAAAGTCCTCATTATCATTCTAACAAGCTAGTTGCATTGGTTTGGATTGCCTTTCAGGAACTGAGTGTTTCTAAATAGATTTGTTTCTAAATAAAAAAGTCAGGAATCAGATGGGATCAGCCACTGACAATTTCAGAAGAAAGGGCTGTGAACTCATCTTCAAAGATGTCTGTAAGGTGTGAGATCCAGTCTGTAAAATTCTTATTTTCCTTTGGCAACATTGGCCACACCAGTGCCACAGAAATATCTAGCTTTCCTTACAATACCAAAATGTTTATTGTCTGTAACATGAAATTCCCCTGCTGTACAACTGTCACATATATTTTTAAAGATTGATTTGTCTTGCTTCCTGTTACTACCGAGGTTGGAAAGTTCTGTCACATTTACTTGTCTAACAAACATCCACGCAAAAGAAAAATTCTAGGTTGAGGTACTCAGGCAATTCAATCACTACCGTGTTTCCTTTTAGAGGATATTCTGCTTGCAGCTTTTAACTTATTATTGTAATGCATTTTGCTCTGAAAAGTGCTATGTGAAATTAAATTTCATTCTACTCTTTTAGGCTGAAACTGAATACCTCTGATAACCTCAGACATTTCATCAGTGTTAATTCTCCAATGGAATCATCACCAAACTAGCAACCCAAAGTTTCCATCTGCTGGATTAGTAACTGTTCATTCCAAATTTAATTGTGAAATCTAATTCAAAAGATTTTTATTGCATTTGAAATGGCCAATAGTAATTAAAGGCAATACTGTATGAGTTCCATGATGTTCCTTTACAAAGTAAATCAAACTCAAACCCTCCAAGGTTTGTTCAACTTCAGCCCTTTTAAAATGTCCACCACTCTGTAGCTTTAATTGCATAAGTATCTCTATTGATTTTGGTAGAAATCACACTTAATATTGAGTTAAGCCCTGTACAGGTGTTTTAAAAAGCATTACAGACACGGAGCTCAATAACATCCATTATATAGCTAGATTGCATAATTAACCAGACAAAATTGGTAGATTTAAATGGGCAACCTTAATTCTTGTTTCTGCACATTCATATTGTACACTGAATGAAAAAAAAAATAAAGAAGGACTTAATGATCATGCAGTTGGAACTGTATTGTGTACATAGTTTAGGATACCATCAAGCATTAAGCCTTATCAGAGAGCATTATCTATCCGATCAACTCAAAACTTCTCATTAAAGAATAATGAAAACAGCCTTCCTAAAGCAGTTCTGCCATCTCAAGAGTAGGAGTAAGATACAACATCATTAATATATATTCCATAGGCTGGTTAGAGAGAACAAAATATTCTTCCCTTTCTTCCTCAGCACCATCTTTCCAGGCTTTCCATCAGCCAAAATAGCGTAATAATAAAATACTACTTGAATCAGTTGCCTGAAACTGTTATCAAACAAGATCCTCCCACAATTTTGATTTCTACCAAACACAAGGGGAATAAAAAGGTGTAGCACCAGTAGTTTTGATCACAAAAGTGCTCTGTTTAAAAGTAAATATCTAAGTGGATTCAAAATAAACATCTGCTACACGAGGTTCGGTCTGTGCCCATGCTTAATAAGGGTGCCAACCTGATATAAAGTGATTGAGAGATAGAGTTTATAAACACTACTATTGCATGAAAAATTCAGAAATTTGATATTAGTATAATATGCAAAAACATCTATTTTAGAGGTAAATATATTCTACATATCTAATTTCTCAATCACTTCAGACTAAAGCAGCTAAATACAGCCAAAGATAAAAAGAACTGCATGAACTTGCATTCATGTTTGCAAGTAATTCTACAGTGACTGTTAAATGAAATTAGATATGTAAGCTTTTCCTATGCTAATACAGTTTATAAGTTAAGGACATAGGAAACACGTTTTAAGAAAAAGTATTAGATTTGCATCAATATTCTCATACACGACAAAAAAATATGTAATGCATGCAACTTCTCAGTAGGCTCCTGTAGCTGAATACCCTGATTATTAAAACGTAGCATTTCTGTGCAAATAGAGAAGGTAAATGGTTTCTTCATACAAGAAGCTGGGGACTATCATGTAATGATTAAGGCATGCTCTCAAGAAACACACAAAAAAAATCTCATCTGCATTAAGTAGGGACACAGTAACAGTAAGTAGGCAATTTCCCATTTCTAAAACTAAATGAGTAATCACAGTATGTTATAAATGCAAAGCCTTACTGACTGCAACACAATAAGAGATATTATGCTGAAAATTCAACCTTCCCTAAACTCATTTGTTTCTTCTAAATTACATGTTCTTGGACCCTTCTGTGAAAACTGGGAGGTTAATTGTGATAGAACATTACATAATTCCAAAGCCAAATGCTGAAGTACTTCTACATAAATACCATATGTTTGTCTCACAGAAAGTGAAACGATTAATTAGGAGTTCAAGCCCAAGAGTTTGGAAAGTAATGCTCTGAACACAATTAGATCGTTACACTGTACACTGTGAAAACTGAGGTTTTAATTAGTAGTTAAACCATGAGCCATCGCAAAAATAACAATAATCCGAAATTCTGAATTGTGTGTCAGATTTTGCTTTTTTAACTGATGCTGTTTATAACAAGACACTACGCGGAAGCCAGTCACAAAAGAAGCCTATCTTAACTACCTGTTAAGAACTTCGATTTTGTTTTTCTTCTTACCTACACTATCCTCATCTACTTTAAAATGTTCTGTATTACATTAATCAAGTAAATGCCCTAACATTCCTAGTTACAAGCATAACTAGGAAGCAAAATAATGAACCAGTTTGGAAGAACAGTTTGGAACAGAGCCCTACAAGCCATGTCTCCAGCGCTGACTGTGGTCTAGCCCACCCAGCCCTCTGCTTTAGCACACTTTATTACAAAGCATCATCTTCTTCAATCTCCGCTTTGAACCCTCAAAGTACAGGGTTATTTTGGCGCAGTTCATAGATCATTCACAGCAAATAGCTTTTCCATACTACTCAATGCATTATGAAACGTATTGCGAACACTAATAATTCTACTCACCACATATTCGAAAACGAGTGTTAAAGTCTCCTTGGTATGAATGATGTCATGAAGCAGCACAATGTTTGCATGTTTCAGTCCTTTCAAAAGAGAAGCTGAAAAGGAAAACATATGTGTTAACTTAAAAGGATCAAAATATTTCACATTGACTGGCCTATTTTTTTTAGTGACTTGGATGATTATTTGAAATCTTGAACTTCATAACCTGATAACCAAGAGTCATATTTCAGCATCCTTTAAGTCTACAGATCTCTATTCAGTGCAGTTGAAGAAAGTGTGTGCGTGTGTTTAATCCTAGTTAATTATGGTTTGTTTGTACATATTAAGCATGATGTAGTGATGTAGAATAAGGGGTGGAATGTCATGGTTTTATGATTTTTGGTTACTGGTATTCCACATCATAACATCATGTAGTGCATTGGGAATTGACGTGTTAAAGCTCCAGTTCCAGATACATGTCCATATGAGAAGACCAACTACATTCCCCAGGGGTCTTTGCATTCAGGGAGGAGATAGAACTTTTGGCAAGGTCACCTGATTGGGCATTTCTCTTATGCACTCTTCTCCTTCACCCCTGTTAACTGCTGCCTGCCCCAACTGCATGCATCACTTCAGTATCAGTGTAAGGCCTTCAAATTTTCGGACAGTCTCACTCTCATTATATTTGCTATACTAGCTTCAATTCTAATTATAGGGTATGATAGTGTGCTATCTTGCATTCCGATACCATATTTAGAAAAAGTAGTGTTTCTCCTCAGATCATTGCCACTGTTTTTAATTATTTTGGGGTCCTCTGTATTCCTTTTCCGGAGGTGTGGATTTTGCTAAATCCCTCTGCTCCACTCATCACAGAACTGGGCCAAACCAGCCCGTAAACCATTGACATCTATCTAGTGTGATGCAGCAGTGTGATGGCTAGAGGTATACAGCCTACCTCCTGTAGGTGAACCAAGATACTTCTAGAGAGTAGACTGGGAATTTCTAGAGAGAGTCCAGTGGAGGGCCACAAAGATGATGAGGGGCCTGGAGCATTCCCCTTACGAGGAAAGGCTGAGCAAACTGGAACTGTTCAGTCTGGAGGAAATTGAAGGCTAATCTTATCAATGCTTATAAATATCTAAAGGGCAGGAGCCAAGGGAGAGGTTCTTTTTGGTGGTGCCCGGTGATAGGATAAGAGGCAACAGGCAAAAACTGGACCATAGGAATTTCCAGCTAAACATTAGGAAAATAATACTAACTTTGTGGGTAACAGAACACTGGAACAGGCTTCCTGAAGAGGTTGTGCAGTTACCTTCTCTGGAGACACTGAAGATCCACCTGGATACTTTTCTGTTAGACCTGCTCTAGGGAACCTGCTCTAGCAGTGGGTTGGACTTGAATCTCCAGAGGTCCCTTCCAACCCCCACGATTCCAAAAACCAAGTTTGCTTCTATACTCAAAAGAGCACATTTTTGTCTGAGCCTGAGAGGGTTTTGTGTGTTTTTTTTTCTTAAACATTCCAACACAACAAAGCAAATTTCCAACCAAATTCTAAATCTATCATATAAATGATGTTTTAAGCAGTAATTGTCCTTTATCTTACCCTAAGAATATTATAGATTTGATAGAATCTCTTCCATTAGTTCATGAGGATAGAAAAATGGTATTGTCACCATATATTTTTTCCTTAATGGAACCAGTTCATGTTTTCAGACCAGTGACAAATAAAGACTTGGCAAACTTCTAGATGATCTCCCTCACTAAATTTATTTTCCTTCAGAATGCATATTTTATGTTTATACCATAATACATATTAAATATTCCACAAGTATGGCATATTTCAGTAATATGTGCTGACAAGCCATGTGTTGTTACCAAAGTCATGCTGTTTTGTCACCTCATGCATTCATCTGAACAGGACTATCAGTCACTACAACAAAGTAAATAATAGATACAAAGACATGCAAATGAGTGGCATAGTTCAGTAGTGAATAACAGGGAACTTTCTCTTCTCATCCTTCTTCTGTCAAAGAAAATAACAAACCACCAAAATGACAATGTCAACCTCTAAGACAGCATGTGTCCCTCTCCACTGCTGTGTAAAATGGAAGTCAAGGAGCTCGCACAACACAATTACCCTTTGCTATCCTATCGTAGGTTCTCCTTCAGATTGAGGTAACTCCAGGGGTTATCTGGCTCTGTATTAGGCTAAGTACAAATCACAACTCATAATGGTCTTTAAGAGATCCAACAAGCTGATGCCATTCAAGGAAGAAACATGAGAGAAACACACAGCATCTGGCTGGATCAATGCTGTCCTACAAGCACCCTTGGCAGCAAAACTCCAGATCTTAGTACAGGCGAAAAAAAGCACACAGCAGTTTCAAAGCAAGTCCACGGATATCCTGATGCCAGATTTGTGAACCTGAGAGTAAGCTCTATGACCAGGAATGTGGCAGCACTCCAGCTTGACTGAGAAGGTGAGAAGCAATGTCTGCAGTGAGCTGATTCAGCTTGTGCAAAACAGCTCGTGTCACAGAGAGTCAGAATAGAGGAACCTTTCCTGTGCCCTGAATATGATGCTACTGAGCTATAAATTTGCTATTACAATTACAATTATTAAGCACTTGATCAACGCATCTCTAGTCCCCATTAGCATTATACAAATAAAGTAGAAATTTTTTCTTCTGAAAGGAAAAACCATGTACAGTTTTTCACAGGAGATTTTCATAGAGTAAATTTTCAAAGGACAACAGTGAAAAAAAAAAATGCTACTGAAAGGGATAAGGACACAAACAGCAGACAATTAGAACAATTATTCCAAAAGAGTGTTGTTTCTACCAGAAATATTTCTATCACTTGCAGCAATTGAGCTTTTCCCAGCTCTATTGACAAATAACCACACATGCAGAGAGATTGGGAACATAAAAAATCTATGTCCTGGCAGAGCCTCTGTCAAACCATAATCGTATTTATGACCTCTGTCAGCTTTTGCTGTTCAGCCCATCACCTGAGGCCTCTAAATCCTCTGGTTGGCCATTACTATGTTACTAAAATCTGTATATGGGTCATTAAAGCTTAAACAGTACATTGAAAGCAGCTTACCCTGAGGTCTTTGCAAATATTCTTTCCTCTTCAGTCCCCTCCCCCTCTTATTTATCTTCTCTAATATGCAATTCTCTCCTTTTACAATCTCAGCATTCAATATCTGCTATAAATTACAAGAACTACAATGTATCACTTGCAAGCTGAAATTGCTGACTTCTTCCCTGGTCCACGTGAAATACAGTAAACAATAAGAAAGTAAAATCTTCTTAATTAAGCTAATTTTACACTGTGGAAGCAAGAAGCATTTGCACTATCAATTTCCATTGCAACAAACCAAGTGCAACTGTGGATGCTGACAGAATTAACCCTTGGGCTCGCCTGTCAGTACTGTGACTCTATTACTGATAGGATCACCAGCCTTTGTGGGGATGTTACCTTGTCCTAATGAATTAAAAACAGATAAAGAAAAAAAGAACTAGAAAAAAATATATATGAAAAAGAAATTAAACAGAAAAAAAAAAAAAAAAAAGGAAAATAGACCTGTCTGAAATAGGAAAGCTGTTTCTTTTTCCACAGAGCACTTTAAAAACAAAATAAAATATGAACTGATGGTGCTTGGGTGCTTTTTTCAGAAACAGTCCCTTTGAGAACAAATGACAAACACACCTACTCAGTTGGGCAACTTTTTGCTTGAAGGGGATGGAACTTTGGATGAACTCCACTTATTCAAAGACAAAACCCAGAAAGTCACATTCAAGAGAACGAAAAACAGAGTCCGGGGAATTCATCAGCATCACTCTGAGGCAAATTTGACTTCAACTTTGAAGTTACCAAAGCAGCTGCTGCTGGAGCTCCATGAGACACCAAGTGCTGCTGTGCCTGATGTTAATTCTAGAACAAAACATTTTCCCTTGGAATGCCAACTCAGTCCAGCGGTTATCACCCACAGATCTCACACAAAGATGTTTTCTTTTAAGATAAAAGGACAGAAAATTGGTTAAGAAAATTACAACAAATCAAACGTGGGAAAAACATACCAGCACTCTCTTATCCTTAACACATATTCTTAAAAACAAAATTATATAATGCTACTTCAATGCTGCTGACTTTCTTTTTTCACCCTCTGTGTTCTATGTAAGATAAACAGATGGCAGCATTTTTAATTCATTTCCCCAAAGAGTTTTCAGGAAGCACAGTAGCACATGATGCTAAAATGCTTTTTTAAAACACTCTGGACAAAATATTGTATGCATTTGAGTGGACAGGTGTTTTTTCTGTCACATGTTTGCACGTTCACTTACAGCAAATTCTAGCAATAAAAAACAGGGCAGAGGAATTAGTGTCATATTCAGTAATTAATGATGTCCAAGATGATCATTTGTGTGACTCGTACAGAAGTTCATGACATGAGCCACTAAAAAGTAATGACACTCAGCACTTATCCATCAAGGCCTAATAACCATATTTGCATACCTAAAGGAAACACATTGCATTTCCCTGAATAACCATTACAGATTTCTCCTCCAACAAGGAGATGCTCTCATCTATTATGAACTCCTGGCACTCTGCCTTATTGCTTGTGGTGGTCAAGAAGCTTTTTGCTATTCCCAGAGGAGCTGGGTTCTAAAGTATGCTCCCTCCATGAGCAAGCCAATCCAGATGGACAGCAGCCAACTCCTACCCAAAACCTGAGCAGCACCAGTAAATCAGTGCCTTGCTCCCTGCAGGGTTTACAGCATCAGCTCAATCCTGGCACTCCACTAACATAGCCAGATCAGCAGTGACTTACACCTGAAAGGTTTGGAGAGCAGGCAGGATCCAAACAGTCCTCTGAAAAAGGCTATTCCATGCTCATAATGTCACATTTCAAAGCTGCTCTTCACAATCAACAAAAGTAACTACTGCTATCAACTGCCAGGCCTCACGCAGGTAGAAAGTCTCACAAGAAGCTCTGTCAAAGGTGGTACCTTCAGACACGAGGAGCACAGTGAGCCTGAACATTAATTGCAGAGCTTGGATCATCCTATCACAATTTGTTCACTCTTGCAATTCCTGGCTATCATCTTGTTCTCACTTCATGAAAAATCATAAGTCTCCACAGTGGCCCTAGATAAAAGAGTCTCTCATGATTTCTAAATTGCCTGGTATTGCAGCAGCCTTGAAACTCTTCTCAGCAGTAACAAAACATCTCAGCTCTCATGCTGCTCAGATTTACCATAACTTACAACTGCTGCTGATCCTCTCACAGATTACATTCTGTATGCAAAGGCCCCAGCCTATTCCCACCATCCTATCCAAAAAGTGTGACTGTGGCAATGTTCAGTGTAGAGTAATTGTGGTATTCTCTGGGGCTGCCATGTACAAGTGCTCACCATCTCAGCAGCTTGCACGCTGCTCCTCACGTGTTCTCCTTTTTCACTAATGTCACCATTACACTCCTAATATTTGCCATTAGAAGAGTTTTAATCTTCAAAACAACACGTCGTGGCAGTTTGCACTAATTTCATATTGTTAACATAACATCTTGGCTGCCCTGTTTAATTTCTGAGACACTAAATCATGCAGGTTGTAGTCAGTATCACAAATTTGGGAAAGCAAGTGATTTGCTCTGTTTCAGAGCCAAATAACATATCTGCAAAATTCTGTGGCTTGTCACATTCTGCAGACACAAAGACACTCTCTGACAGAGTGCCAACTTCTCATAAACAGTTGAGTTCAGTCTCTTAATTCTGAGCTCTCCTGGAAAGATGTTTTCAGTGAGAAAACTTTCACAGTTTTTTTCCTTATCATGTCTTCAGAACAAATATACCCCAAAGTGCCTTAGTGACTGCACAAACCACAGAAGTTCTGCAACTTATGTTTTCATCTACACATCTTTTATAGCTTTTTTTTAAAAATTATTATTATTTTTCATTTGGTCTCCTTTTTTTAAAAAATTATTATTATTTTTCATTTGGTCTCCAAGGACAATGACCTTTATGCTTCTCATCCACGTCCTACACAAAAAAAAAAATACCCAGAACTATAGCACAGGAACAGGAATTCACCGCTCTGTGTTAGTTTTACATTAATAAATGTGCAGAAACTTCCTTCTCAGAAACACAGTCGCCCAATCTACACTTTGATACTTTCAAGTTTGTCCATTTGTAATAATTTACTAAGAGCAAATAGATTCATTTTCCTACAACCCCTATATGACACAATTCAATTCAAGTGGGACTGTACATCCCTGGTAAGACCACAGTGGCCACAGACTCCCCACGTTCTCACTGCAGGATACATTCTGCAAAGCGATCATTATTTGTAATCTCAGGTAATTGACTTCAGACCTGCACACCAGTAAATGCACAGAATTAGCTACCTTCTGCTGTGATCTTAGCGAGCACAATGCAATGAAGATACACACAGGTCGCAGTTCAGCTTTGAAAGATCTCTAGGAAGAAACTTCTTAACAAATTTCAAATATCCATGAGCTATAGGAAGAGCAGAAAAAGCAACCAAATTCCAACTGGTGATAAGGAAGGCTTAGGTGAATTACCTACTTTATAGCCAACTCCAACCTCATGATGGCCTCTGCTAGATTTAATAAATGTCTTTTATTCTAGTTTTCATTAAGTCACAAGAAAAATGACAGTCTGGCATTAAGGAAGTGCCTCAAATCCTTGCAATAAAGAATTTGCCAGCCCCTCAACTGTAGGCTGCTTTGCTGAAGGACTGCTTGGAACACATGACCTGCATCTACCTCCTCAGGCTGAAATTCAGTCTGACACATGAGTGGGCTGAACTTTTATCCAAGCATTTTTTATTTGTGAAATTTCTCCTTACTGCTCCTACTTGAAAGTGCAGTATATTATTTAAACCAGATACACAGAAAAAGAGCGTGTATAACAACAGAAGCACCTTTAGCTTTTCTAAAGAGGCCAAAGCCACTTTGCCTATTGAACTGTAACAGTGCGTTAGAAAGTCTGATCAAATAAGCTCTGAAAAGCATTACAAAATAATATACTCACAGATATACAGAAGACTGCTGCCATGTGAAATGAATGTCTCTTTCGTTATGTCCTAGATACAAATTTATGGGTTGTGTATTGTTCCTGATGTTCTTCAAACACAAGTACACATAGAGGTTAAAAATAATGAGATATTATCTTATTAAAGCCAGACTGTCATGGAAAAAGACTGTAACAAGCTGCTCATATCTTGACAGAGCCAGTCATATCCTGCCTTCGCTTCACTTTCAGTACTCAATAGAAAGGAACTATGTAAACCAAAAACACATCAGTGCTTATGGAAAACAATTCTACAACACAGTAAGCAAGTGATAGCAACTGTGACTATTACTTTTTTGTACACAAGTGCCATTACTGGGACTTATAGCACAATGTACTAATAAAACTGCCACTGTTTTATCATGAGCTGCTTTTTATTAGTTTTGCCATTTTGCAGAATTTCAGACATTTTTCATTTAAATATCTGTACTTTATCATAAATTCTTTGCAAATTTTCAGTGTAATCAGTTCCTCCATTTCTCAAAATGGGCTTAAGTAACATCTCCTGTAACCCATCAGTAATCTTCCCCTTGAAAAAAAAAAACAATCCTCTATTTGAGTTAATACTTGAAACCTGAAAATAATTAGGATTTAAAACAGAAATACACATTTTGCCTTCCCTATGAAAACCCTTTAAATTTGGTCAGGTTACAAGCTTTTGAAATTACTTCTTTGGGTCAGACTGACAGTAGGTCTGCCATTATGTAGTGACAGCATACACCTACACAATAGCCCTATATGAACAAAAGAAGAGAAAGTCTGTGGAAGAGGGAGGAACAAAATTTTTGAAAATACTCTTGTGACTGTTGGTTCTCAAAGCAGAAAAGATAGACACCTGGACTCAGAGATGGACAGTGAATGACAGGGATCCAGGACTCAGAGAGGAAACCCAGATTACCCCAGCAATGACTCTGCAACTGAGTCGCAGCAGAGAAAAAGGAATGAGGAATGCAGAAAAGGGGAGAATGCATGAGGGGTTACAATCCACAGTGGAAGTTAGGATGACAGTGTAAAGAGAAATAAAAGCCAGAGAACAACCAGAGAAAGGGAGAGAGTGCATAGTGCTGTGGCGCAAGTGGTAGAAGTGCTGCTCTGCTACACAGGAGGCTCGAATCCTGGGGGGTTGGACTCGATGATCTCTAAGGTCCCTTCCAACCTGCATGAGACTGTGATACTATAATGATGATACAAGGCAGAATAGGGACAGAACATAGAGTGTGGGATGAGTGAGTATTGAAACTTAGGGCAAAGTAAAGGAGTGTACAGACTAGTAGCACATATTCTCCATTTAAGCCCATATCAGAACACAAGATTCCTGTAGATTACCAACCTGCTGCTTTCAGCAGAAAACAGTGAAAACGCCTCTTCATTTCACTCTAACTTGAGTTAATAGATAAAAGCAAGCTAACATAACTGCCAGCTGGTGTTTCAGTTCAAGTAGGACATGCCCATATGAGACACAAAGCTTTCAAATACAATGAAACAGGAGTGTAGATGCAACATCACAAAATGGAATGTGGATTTCCACTTGATTTTTCGAACAGAAAATGACATAAACAAAAATCTGAATCAAAATAAAGCAAACCATGCCAAATGAAGTGAAGAAAGAATACATTTTTAGTGGCTTCTGCACAGTCACTACTATGAGATAAGCTAGAGCTTTCAGCACACAGTTGCTTCATTAGCTATCTTGCATTTATCCTGCACGCTGACAACCTTTAAAATCAGTCTAACTTAAGCAGTATGGACTGCTTTGTGTGCTTGTACAGAACTCCAGAACGGTTGAGGTGGGTATGGACCTCTGCAGGTCATCTGGTCCAACTCCTGCTCAAGTTGTGCCATTTGAAGCATTAATTGTTCTCAGTTCTTTTTTTCTTTCTTTCTTTCTTTCTTTTTTTTTTTTTTTTTTGTTTTTAACCCCACAGATGGAAGAAGTGGTTATTTAAGTCTAAATTTTATACAGAATCAAGTGTGAATTTGATTTAGCAACACGTCCAGCTTCACTGGAAGGCACAGTGTTCTTTGTGGGATCTTGATCATTCGCTAGAGAAGTTGAAATGTCCATAGGACCAAGTTGGAAGAAAATTCTCCAGACCTTTACCCTTACCAAGAGGTAAGTCACTCAAGCTGAGATCATTACCATGATCCTTATTTTCTGGGCATGTGCACTTGAGATCTTCATTCATGATTATCGCAACCAAGAAGTTCTCAGGCAATGACTATGGAACCCCAGGTGCCTCTGTGCACTCATGTTATTCAACATTATGCAAGTGTTTGAATAACTTGAAAGTTATAATAAATTAAATAGCAGTGAAGGCGTTTGAAAGTCAGCGAATATCACAAAATCAACATTTAGAAAAAGCACACCTCAGCAAATGGGGTGGATAGGAAGATGAACAAATATTTGCCAACTAGTCATGGTACAGCGATAAGTAGTCTAGAAAAATCTCAAAACCATCTGTTTTAATAATGCACAGTAGGTGCATACAGCCAGAGCCACACAAAGAGAACACTGAACAAAATTAATCATTCAGCATCTGACACAGGCAGAGATCACACAGCAGGAGCAAATATGGTGCTACTGTGTAATTAAAGAACTGCACTGTACAAACAGATTAAGTTTTCACAGATAATCTTAGTTCTGACAACTTCTGAACAATTGACTTTGTAGTTGTAATAAAGACCTGCTGCAGTACATGGGATACATGCAATACTGGTATTACATGATCCAAATGAGGGCCTAACTGAGCACTTACTGAAATCCTTGACCTACAGAAGTTGGTGTTGGTTTTGTTACTCATTTTTCCCAATGCATTATGTTCAACAAGAAATCACTTGACTGCATTTAACTTCAGTGTGTGATTTCTTCGTACAAAGAACATAGGAAGTAGTCTTGGGGAAGTATTTAATTGCATTAACATGAAATTCAATCACCCACAAGCATATTTTATCCACTACTTAGAGTGAGGAATGCTAAAAAAACAAAACAGAACAAAATACAACACATCCCCGTTTATTAAAACCTTTTGCTATATTTTTCTGTGGGGCATTTCCTCCAGCAAAAACATTGCATGAAAAGTAGAAAGAATTATTTCTGGCAGTGTATACTTAAAGCAGGAAAAAAAAGGCTAGCGGCATGTTGGTTTTTTTTTAGGTTTTTTTAGGGTTTTTTTTTTTTTTTTGGTAGAGAGAGTAAGACAGAAGCCTTTAAAGGATCACATCAATTCTCTTCTGGGTGGGTAAGGCCTACTCACTCACAGCTGGAAAATAATGCTGGAGTGAACATGGCATTGTTTGTCACTTGAGGAGTGATGTAAAGGTTAAAGAAAGGCAGGCTCAGTAAGAAGTTGGCAGATATTATTTTTATGAATATTTTAGTAAACAGAATCACTGTGAAGATAAGGCAGGCTGTTCTGCAACTGATAGGAGAATGACAGTGAGTATAGGAAATTAACATGGATTTCATAACAGTAAGTGAAACCCAATCACAGAGTAACTAGCACTAAAAATCATCTCAAAACAATGAATTAGTAAACAAGTATAATTAGAAAACCAATAGTATCCAGAACATTTACAAATATTTTTAGGGACAGGAAATAACTTTCATTCTGCCTACACCTCCTTGATGCATATTATTTCATTTGCATGAAATCTTTCTTTCCCATCCAAAAATGTGCTAATCACACAGACTATGAAATGGCAAGATTCCCTCAAGTAACCTGTAAACTCATTTCCAAAATGAAAAATCTGGCAGACGCTACAGCACAAAAACACAGTGATAATTACAGTGAAGGTTAGAGCAAAGTGTTTCCCAGACAAAAGAGGCTGCATTACGAACTACTAATGATGCTGTACAACCAGCAGCAAAGAACTTTGGTGCCAGTGCTGGCAATTATCAGCTTAGCAATCATATCTGAACTTCAGCATTCTTTTCACATCTAAAGGACCTACCAGCTCATGAAGAGTACATATGCTGTCCTCCTTCAGTCTTTGCCCTGGGTATTCCCTTCATTCTCACCTTAACTGTCACTTACTCTTGCAACTCTTGCAATTCATAGCATCCATCATCAATGTTAATTGAATTTAGAGCGTAATCAAGTGGGAAGAAACAGGAAACCTTACAATGGACTCACATGATTTTTGCTTTGTTCACCCTGGAATACAACTGAACCTAAATCAGGGTGACTGCAAACTTTACAAGTTTACATTTAAATGACATGAAGATCCGTACTACGCTGTCAGTGTCTAGAGCACTGAGTGCTTATTTAAACTTTATGGACAATGTTCAGTTTTTAAAAGGACAAAAAATTCCTTTAAGCAAAATATGACAAGCACTGTATGTTACTTTGTAAAGCAGCTGCCCCTCACAGAAAGCAAGAGAGGTGTCAATACAGAAAAGAGGGGCTGCAGGAATGTCTCGGCTTCACAAAGCTGACAGCCACAGCTGATAGTGACAGGGTGATGATAAAGTTAAGTGATGCTAACATCAACAAGGAACACAGTTAAGGTAAGTTTGTCATTTCAAGCCCCTACTTTGTGCAGGGGGATAAAAAACAACAACAAAAACCAAAAACAACAGCAACAAAAACCCATAATTTTCAAAGACAGACTTTGAATTACCTGTATAAATACACTGTATCAACAAAATTTTACATCTAGAACCATACTGGAAGTCATTCCGAGCAACAACATAAACAAAACACACCCAAGAAACATAAAAATGTACATTATGAGATCTGTCAGCATGACCCATTAACACCACAGGTGGTGAGAAATTACATATATATTTTAAAAAGGCCAACTCAATGACTAGCAGCTTGCCTGTCTGCTACTTGCAGACATAAAACATCACTTTCCAGTTCTCCTGAAAATGTACTCGCTTCTTCCATCCTGTCGTGTCATGCATCAATTATGAAATAATTATGTCAATTTAATATTTGCTTTTCCAGATAATATTCTTTTTATAGAATCATAGTAATTAGTAATGATGGTATTAAAATTGATAGTGCGGCCTCTTAAAGAACCAGTTTCTTCCAGACAACACTATTACCTTGCCAAACTTTAATCAGATGTCCTGATCTTTTACAGTTTGTGTCTGACAGTGTTTGTTCCAGTCAAAACAGGTCAGCCTTTTCCAAGAAAGAACTTGAGGACAAAACCACTCTTTAATGCTGGTGACCTTATCTTCAAACAGTTCTCAGATCTTTTGCACTGAAAGGCAGCCATCAAAAGTTACACTTTGGGTCAAGGACGTGTTTTTTCTTGTTTCTTGAAAATCTGTCTAATTTGTCAAAGTTTATATCTGGTCAGTGGAAAATTCTACTTCAAAGCTACTCTTTGACAGCTAAAGCCTCCCAAAGAATCCATTTTTCCTGAGCACGCTCAAACATTCAGATATTTGGCAAAAGCAAAAGAAATTTGAGCCAATGAGTTTGAAATCAAATGTCAGCTATAGATGGGACTATGCTAGCAATAAACCTCTTCTAACAGTTCCCCCCAGAGTACAGTCCCAAAATTGTTCTTGTATGAACACATTTCCAAGCCCCTTGTTTGATTGCTGCTCCCTCTTTATTGCTGCTAATGACAAAAAGGCTGAGAAATGCTGCCATGCCCAAGTCCCTATCTTAGCCCTATAGGCTCCCGGCTGAGGCCACAGACCCTTCCCGTCTGCCTGTGACTGCTTTCCATACCTAGTGCTGCACTGAATGGCCTCTGTGACTTGAATTCTTCCAGACCCACCAACCATTCCTAACTGACAGTTTTCAACATCACTTCTCTCCTAGTTCACCTTTCTACCAGTACTCAGATACAGGCATTGTCAAGTATCTCAGTGAGGCAGGCATGGGGGAAAAAAAACAACACACTAATATGTGGGTGGGATTTTTATTATTATTTTCTTACACTTCTGCATTGCAATATGGCATTTGAAAAGTGCCCTTGTGAAACTGGCTTAAGTGACATCCAGAAATTCAGGATAAACCAACAAACCTAAACCATACAACTTAGATCTAGGTCCATCTTCACCTGCATGAGCCCTAAGACAAAGCTAATTCTTTAATAGAACCCTTCAAGCCTGTTTTTATTATTATTATGGTTGAACACAGCAGTGACCTGATAACCAGAAGTATGAGACATAAAATGGAGCAGAAAACAAGCAGGGTGCCCTAGTGAGCAGCTGGATCTAGAATTACTACAACCAGCATAAACCACTGCATTTCTCTGTAACTTCCATTTTTAATTAGAAGGATCAAAGTGAGTAAAATACTCCTAGGCTGAGTGATTCAATCAATAGATGTAGCACTTACTATTACTGATGAGTTCCTTTGTATTTACAGAAATCAGGTGAGGAAGAAATGAAACTTTAGCTGCTAATTCAGTTTGACAGAGCACAGATTATACCATTCAGTGTACCAATGTACCAACTATCATCTCACCAGCTGAACCCTAAAAGATTGTCCAGCACTGACACGAGGCTTCTTGGTGCTGTGCAACAGAAGTTGAATACTTCCAGTGCCAGTGACAGTGCTATGACCACACATTAAGAATTTAACAAAAACATCATGGCTATGAAGCAGTTTCTGTACCTCTAAAAGGCTCTGGAGCACATGTTGTTCTAAGCTTTCTCTATATGCAAGTTCATTTGGAACAGTATTTTGGCATACCACAAAAGGTCAAGCACATTCTTAGTCTCTACAGTTTAAGTGAGAACACCTAAATATGCAGAACACAGATCAGGCACTGTGAAGTCCTTGGGGCTCTTTGCTTATTGTGAGTAAATTGAAGAATGACTTCAACAAAGCCACCAAATTTCTGGAGCCAAGTTTCTCTGTTAAGGGAACACATTAACCAGGAAAAGAAAGCCACAGGAATTAGGATAGAAACATATACCCTCAGATACTAAGGAATTTCTGTACCAGCATAGCTAATTAGTGTGCATGCTACTTGAGGCACTCCTCAACAATAGACTGCAGCTCTGAAGGAACTTGCTAAATGATGTACACCAAATTCCTCTTCCAACACATGCCAGAAAATTTTGGCAAAAAATCAAGAACTGAATGCATCTGAAAGTCTAAGAGCAAATTCCAGTTCAGGCATACATATTAAAACACTGGCAGCCAAAATGCTAACACTCACAGTGCTAAACCCTAAATTCCCACCTCGGTTCAATGTTTCAAATAGCACCAGCACTTTGGAAGCAGAAAAAAATATTTCCCAACAGGAAAAGGAAAGATCAGCCCATGAAACAGGCATGAGAGCACTTCTCGTTTATATCTAATTAGAGCTCAGCAACCTAGTGATGACAGATCACAGACTTCAGCAAGTCCATCAAAATCCCTTTCTTCCAGCTGGTTGTGATGCTTATATTTGACAGACTGATAATATTCAAAACAAACAGATGAGATCTCTACAGATAAACAAACCTGGTCTGAAGTATATTTAACTCCCAAACTTCTGCATGAACAAGATAAGCTACACATAAAATATCTGAGGATAAATTACAGTTATGTACCTTTATCTCAAAGGTATCTTTAACCTTAACTACACAATGAGTTCTACGCATTGTAGTAACTGGGATGTTAGTATAACTGCCATGAAAAATTATCTGCTGTTTTTCTTCAGTATTTTCTTGGCCATTAATACGCACTGTTAATAAGACCTCATCCTTTGCTGTGGTTTGGCTTTCATATAATTCAAGGAAGTTCTATAAACTTGTTTACATAATTCTCAAAGATGTTGATTTATAATTCTGTCAATGATTTTACAAGGTTAATGGCCTCTGCAATTAAATAAACAAATGAGAAACTGAATGACTTCAATTTCATGCACTTCAGTCAGCCATAAAAACAGCATACTGTGCATGGATCTTGGACATATGAAACACGGAGAAAAAAACACCCTTCTGCTGACAGCTCCAAAAAAATGTACAGAAAGGGGCATACTCCTCTTAATGCTGAGCCATGGTGTGCTTTGACTCAGAGGCACATTGCAGAGCAGAGATTGAGGCAGTTTCCCATATGGACCTGAGAAACATCAATACTCCATAGGAATTTCAAGTTAAATAAAACCCAGTCCAGTGAATAAAAGCTCAACTTGTGATGCTGAAGGCTCGGAACAATAGCTTCTCTTTTCAGAAGCATATCTATTACTCAAAATGCTTGTCATTTAATTTTATTTTTTTAATTTTAAATTTAAACTTCAAATGAATGTAATAAGAACTGAGCAGCACTAATAAAGGAAGCTCTAGGCCCCTTATTCTAAGAAAATACACCTGCTTCCATCAGTCTAAAAGGAAGCCAGTTAAGACTTGAAAATATCACAAAACTGGTGAAAATATATCATGCTGTGCCCTTTATAACTGGTTTTTTTATTATTCAATTAGTTGATATCTATTAGCAGTAAAAGTCTGGATTCCATCACACTCCTTTTTAACATCAAAAAAAATCAGAAGTTGCAATAATTATATCCAAGTTTCTTTGTGTAAATAAAAGTATGTCTGTCCAAACTTCACTGGAAAACTTGATTTAACAACAACAATGTATCAGAAATTCATTGCAGGAAGGAAAGGAAAAAAATCAAAAGGAACAAAATCCCTTGGTTTTGGGAGGGATGGAGGGATGTGAGTTGGTTGGTTGGTTTTTAATGCCCAGAGTTTTCCTGCTACCTCAGAGAGGTTAGAAGTTGCTTCATGCCCTTGAACTCTGATCAAGAGTTATTTACAGTCAATGAAATGAATTGTTTGAATGAGGCATCCCAGCATCTTGTCCGCAGACATAAAAAAAACGATAGAAAACATAAATGAATGGGCTGATGGAGAGATGCAAAGGTTATTAATGCAATTTATAAGCCTCTTGGACCAGTGGCCAGAAATCTGACAGAAAGGTGTTAAGAAAATCTTGAACCCATTATCCACAGACATATACACTTACAGCTTATTCAGTTTGACCTCTTCAATAGAAGGAGCAATTTCCAAGCTCATAATTTTTTACTGAGTTTATTTTTTAGAAAGACATCTATCCTCCTGCAACAAGCATGGCCTAAAAGTGTCCCCAGTTCTCATCCACATTTGGGAGAGTAAGAAACCCACCTAATCCTATACAGACTTTGAATGAAGACTACACATTTCCCCAAGATCTTTTATTTTGGGTAGATTTATGTGAGCAGGGCTGACAACAGCATATAGACAGAGACACTTCAATATCTGTAACTTGAATTTTGTTTGTGAACTGCTTCTCTAAGCCTTAGTTTCTCCACTGACATGCAAAATAATGCATTTTTGATTATGCAAATAGCCCACGGCTTTGTGAATAGGGCCTCATGTGATTCAAATGGTAATTCAGTCAGAAATCTTGATGCAAAGCCAGCATTTCAACCATGTCAGTTTTATAACCAAGACTTTCTGAGAAATACAGAATTAAAAATTGAAAAAATACAATTTATGATCACAAGTACATTGAAATAAAGTAACCTGAAGAGTGTGGAAATTCTTAACAAGATTTTGTCAGTGGGTCTGCAACCTGCTGGGTCTGTGTTTAGTTACACATACCTTCAGGAACAGACAGTTTCCTAATGGCATCAGGGTAGCACTGCTATGAGGTGAGAACCCAAACCAAAACAACAAAAGCAAAATTTTATCCAGAGCTTAATGTGCTCAGGGTTTGCATTTTTTTATTTTTATTTTTTTGTTTTGAAATAAAATCCCCATACAATCCAGCACATATTCTTATGAAAACATTCTCATGTTAAACACTGTTTCAGACTTCACAACACACAAAAGAGCAAGCGTGCATTCTATACTCCAAAGACAGACAGGGATTGTGTGAGTGATTTATCCTGACGTTTGAGGGTGACATTTATAAAAAAAGTATTGTACATTGATTACAAAATTTTAGACAGACTACATAAAAGGAGACACATTTTAATTGTGTCCAAACTAGAACTCCAAAACTGATCTAGTGACTGTTCCTTTCATTTTATTTCTTCTCAGTCTTTAGCTACAAGAGTGATTTGAGCTACTTTGTCCTCTCACATTTTGGGAGATATGAAGGTCAAGGAGTATGTTTCCAGATGGAAATCAGTCATACCAACACTGCTGTCACCCAATCTGTAAGACTAGCTTGGAGATGCATAGATTTTCTACCATTCTTGTGACCTCCTTCGTTGTTTCTGCTCAGGGAAAATCAGGTGATAATTGAGACTAAATGAAGCCCAAGGACATTTGATATTTAATTACCTGACCTGTACAGCTAAGAGGGCTTTACATTCTGAATTCTCCATTTAAGTCACTTATAAACAAAAAAAGGTGTTAGGATGCTTCCTCAGGAGATTTAGAGCAAAAAGCTAAATACATAAAATCAGCTCTCATTGACCATGCAAGTTTTGAGCATCTTTTCAAGTCAAAGTCAACAGCAGCCCTATTCACATTAATCACTTTCTAACATCCTAGATTAATGGGCAAATAAAACTTGTTGGTATGACTGCTGCATTAATTAATATAATTCTGAAGTGACCTTCATCAAAGAAGGACAAGTATCTGTATCAAATCAGAACTGACACAAATCACCAACTTCAGCTAATAGATCCTCATTTACAAAGCTTCCTCCATTCATTTTATTTCTCAGTTCATTTTTCACTTGGCTTCAGCTAAATCCACTGCCAGATGAGAGGTTGCTGGGTTTTGTGCCAAGTGGCCCAGACCTTAAAAATTCACAGGTTGCACCATTACAGATTCTGCAGCTGTGGAATATATCCCGTACTGATAACTACTAGACACCACTATCATGTCTTATATGTTAATAAATGGGTCAGAGGTGGAAGGTCATGATATCCTATTACCAGTCTCTGAACCATTCAGTTCCCTTTCATCTTAGAAAAACACAATGAATTATCAGTTTCTTTTTTATATTGCTTACTCAGGAGGAAAATTCCCAAGAAAAATAATGTGGATATCCATTTTCATTGCTTTGAAGATGACAGTAAAGGTCAATTTCTGATTTTGAAATGCTGCTCTCTTCATATTGATTATAATGACCCAAAGCAGTAAATTCACTGTTGCTGCAAGAAGAGATCCCATTATGAAGCATGTATTTCAACTTCACATCATTCCTGAATGATAAATCTCACACACTGGAGAAAAGAACTAAGACGTTTGCAACACAGTCTTCAGCATAGGGGAAAACAGGAGTGAGGAAAAAGGCCGATGTTATTTCCCTAAGGGCCTGAGCCAGACATCTGAGCCTACAGCATCTAGCGGAAGCTAGACCTAGACACAAAAGTTGAGGAGAAAACTAAAGCTAACTGAACTGTCTCAAATACTGAACCACTATCTTAGAGTCACCAAGGTTGGAAAAGACTCACAGGATCATCCAGTCCAACCATCCACCCATCACCAATACTTCTTACTAAACTATGCCCCTCAGTACAATGTCTAACCATTCCTGGAACACCTCCAGGGTCAGTGACTCCACGACCTCCCTGGGCAGCCCATTCCAGTGCCTGACCATTCTTTTGGAAAAGTGGTATTTCCTATCATCCAGCTTAACCCCCCCTCCCCCCCGGCACAGCTTGAGGCAGTTCCCTCTAGTCCTATCACTAGTTGCATGAGAGAAGTATAAAATATCCTGTTCATATATTTTTGAAATTCAGGACATAGCAGTGATAGAAAACACACACAAAGATCTAGACAAAGACAAATGTCTTTGTGTAGATTTGAAGACACCATTTTAGTCACAAGGCTAAATAGTATAGTGGCTGGGGTTGTTCCTTTCATAAAAGGGAGACATAACAAAGAAAAAAACAATCTGAAGAACTGGCTATGTTTAAGAGACACCAGTTGATACAATCACTTTGCTTCACCAGATTGCTATGGATGGCATTGGCATTTGGAAGGTGTGCCCCTGAAAGGTCTCTAATCAATTCAAGCAGAGATGCCAGAACTTACTATCACCTTCATTTACATTAACAACCAATTAGTATTCCTACGCCTGGTCAAGTCATACTAAGAGATATATGGTCACAGAGAAAAAGTTGTTGTTACTCTGAGCAGGATTAACTTGAGCTCTCCATTTTATGGCTGTAGTATAGCTGTAAAATGAGATTAAATTTGCATCTAGAATTAAAAGAGGCTCTCACCAACTTCCACTTAAGCAATAAAGCCATGAGGGCTGTACAAGGGTTCTGTAAGATGTATAGTTATGTGCTATAGTTATGCATGAAGAAAAGATTGTACCCCTCTTAATATCTCCCTATATTTTGTATTTGCCACTTTTTCCTACCCTTGCTGTCATAAAAATACAGTAGAGCAGAGAACAGTTCTGAATTATGCCTTAAAAACAGATTTAATGAGCAGAATGCCCCAGCTGGGCCAAGGTGGAGAGCTTGAAGCTCAGGTGAGGCATAAACAGGGTTAGACAGAGGAATCAATGGCTTCCCTGAATTAATGGACTTTTAAGCTCCTAGTGCTGGAATTAGCACATCCCTTACCCACCGGTTTCCATATGAATACTGACAATTTCTGCAACAAAAATAAGGCAGAGCCTATAAGGTCTGCCATCAAGCTCACTGGTAACAGCCATGAAGAAAGGACTCTGAATGGTGAAATGATGATAACACAAATAAAAATAATAACAATAATAATTCCCTAGTGTGCCACCATAAAGACCACAGAAGAACCCTTTTTGTAGTTTTCAAAAGCCAGCTCGGGTTTATATGGGAATCTCTCCACACCAGTTCTACACCAGCAATCAAATGCATTAAGTTTTCTGCCACAAGTTCAGTATGCATTTAGTCTCTGTATAGGAAGTTGAACTTGATGATCTCTGGAGGTTGCTTCCAGCCCCTAGAATTCTGTGATTCTGTGATCTTGTGTTCCTCTCTTACCTTGAGGCAGCATACAACTCATGTAAGGCTGTAGGATGGCCACAGCAGACAGAGATCAGAGAGAAAACACTTCTGGAGTTTCTTTACCTCTGAATACTTCTTGACCTTAAAAAAGCCTTTGGTTCAGTGTCCCAAAGGCTCTTGGCTTGTGTGCTTTATTTTTAACAACACTGAGAAACAAAGCTGTTATGATTACAAACTGCACTGGCTTTATAGCTAATTGAGCTGTAGCTATTTAGCCTGCAGAAGACTCCAGCTTTGCCAATTCTATAGGCAATGAAAAAGTTCCCAAAGCTACAGCAAAGCTCCCGTTCATTTTTTTTAACTTCAGAGCTCCAAATTGATCCAGCTTCTAGGGAGAGAGAACTTAGCTTCAGCCTCTAAAAACAAACAGGCCAAAATTCTATCATAACTCATGTGATGTGAATGCTTAGAATAGCTACATCTCCACACTCTTAAAGTTCCCCGAGGCCTGCTGAGCCAAACACAGATGAAGCTGTAAGGCATTTCAGTTATGCAAATTTGAATTTCTTGACTAGACTTCATGAAGGAAATGCATAAGTCCTCCAAATTCCTATCACTCAAAATAAAGCAGATGTCAAGCTTCCTTAACAAAAATAAATTAAAAGGTAGACTACTACTGCATAAAAGGTAGAATAGATTTGACACGTGGTTTGTTTGTTGGTTTTTGTTTGTTTGTTTTGTATAAGAATGATCTAACTTTAAAGCAGAAAAAAAAAGTAACTTGCACTTTACTGAGTTTCAATGAATGGACTACAACTCCTGTTTCCATGTTTACCTCCTAGCAGTAAACTGACCAATGACTCTTCAGAAATATGCAGATATTGTTTTCTCTGTGTCCTTGTCCTACAGAATACAACCTCATATAATGAATAGGAGGTTTATCACCATGAGTCATCTGGCTGGTGCCATGAGGTCATTGGTTGACTTTAATTTGTAAAGATTATCATGCTACATATCAGTCCAGAATCACAGAACTGGGATAGAAGTACAATAATTCATCTACTCTTTTCAGATAATATTTCAATATGAGATCACAAGTTTGTCTATTGAGTACAAATATAATTTTCTGCAGCACTTCCTTAGAGAGTACAAGCACAGACTGTACTACTTCTCTTGGATAATATAAAAGCATAAATGTTTTATAGCACCTGCAGTATTTTTCCTACAAAGCAGTATTTGCTATTGTGCTCTTATGAGGAAATCTTTGCAATGAATCTCACAGTCACTTTGGCCAAGAAGCCTCTCGTGACGAACAGCTGATTTTGTAATTTTCACTTGGCAGTTACTCTGCACTAATTTTACAAAGATTTATTCCCTCCACACAGCCAACTTCGGATTGAGAGGCCTCAAAAAAGCCCCTAACTTCGGGAAGTCTGTCCAGAATGGGACAATGAAGGGAGACTCAGATTTGCTAACTGAACACCCTTTGGGTATTCAGTTTTTTGTTTGGGATGATATGGAGGCCCTTTTTAGTCTGTTGGATCTTGTGTTAAGAATGATAACTGTAGGGGGATGTAGCAAGATTTCACAAATAGCACACAAAAATGTACATTTCCTTGAATGTAAATGTATGTTCAAGGAAAGAGTGGATGTTGTGTTGAGGGACATGGTTCAGTGGGAGCTATTGGTAACAGGTGAACGGTTGGACTGGATGATCTTTATGTCTTTTCCAACCTTGGTGATTCTGTTATTCTATGATTCTGCTATTTCCAAAGAAGTTCATACCATGTGTTTTCCATTTTAAAATTGTAGCATGCCTGCTGGTGAAATTTTTGACATCAACAGTTCCCAGACAGGTTTATTATGTAGGGAAGAGGTAGGAAGGTGTAGCACTGAAGGGAAGCCAGAAAAAGGAAGACAAAGGGGTAAGGATGAAGGAAGCCTGAAACTCTGATGATGTTTTGTGGCCAGGAATTAAGCCTCTCTCCACACCAGTTCTATACCAGCAATCAAATACATTGACTTCCCTCCTACAAATTAAGTATACACAGTGAACTTTTCTATAATTTAATTTTTTTTTTTTTAAAGAAATTTGTTCAGCAAATCTTGTGTTCTTTGTCTAACACAAGACAGGTGGCTGTTCCCAAGGCACTTATATGTTATTTTTTACACCATGTGTTTCTGCTGGATCTTATGAAAAACTATTATCTGGGCAACTGTCAAATCAAAGGCATGGAGACAGTCTCTGACAGGAACACTTTTGGATGTAAAATGCAAATATATTTCACTAACAAGAAGTAAACAAAGATAATAATAAATAAGAGCAATAAACTAAAAGTTGCTTACTTATTATGTAACCATATAATAAAACAATATAATAAAGTTTTACTAATAATATCAAATCAAATTCAGGAGAATAAAGAAGCATTAATATTTCCATGGGAGGAAGTTGGAATTAAAACTAAATACAAAACATTATTCATGATTAGAACAGGAAAAACATTTTATTGCCCAAGTAACTGCACAAACAACGTAGTAGTAAAACCAGGACATGCTCATCTACATGTATACTTCAAAAGTGGGACCTTTGTCCTGCAGGCTAAAAGGAATATTATTGTTCTGAAACCAAAGATGATACCTATGGAATAGTAAGTCAAGCTGCTTCCAGATTTATAACTTATCGTGCAGTTCAGTATTTAGCCTAGATGGAAGTGATATTACAGGAAATTAAAGGAATGAAATATGTGAGATAAAGTTTAGGTCATTGAACTTTTCTGCTGGCTGCAGTGGATTTAATCACACTGACTCTGCTGTTGAGGCATCTCTGAACAGCCAGTAATGACCGTTACAGTGAAAGAATAAAACACAACTACAATCACTGGCTGATCTGTACTCTACTGAATTTAGTTTAAATGAGAAATAGTGTGTAGATGACTGCCAGACTCCATACTGTCTCAGCAATCAAAGTTGCAGTACATTTTGGATAGAATGGTAATCTGCTGTTTTAAAAACAGAAGGGAAGCCTGCACCACATTCAGAAAATCACGCTGGTTAACTCAGTCATATGCATACACCTAATCATTTTTTTCTTTTTAGTTTTGGGCCCTTTAAAAGTAGATTCTATTATCTCAGACTGAGTAAGTTAAATTCAGAGCACAACATCTTGCAAACCGCGTGCCACTAAATGAAAACTATGGATGCAACTGACTCTGCCAAACTGAAAGATTCTTAGCAAAGACCACCTCTGAATTTTGTTCTACAAATTCAGGGAAGGGCTGAACAGCACTGACAAATAAGCCCCATTTACCTACTTTCATCCAAACCTATGCAGCTTTGATATTTATTATTTTGTGGAAGACACAAAACCACAATTGCTGTGAAAGCAGAAATACTTCACAAGCAGCAGCTTTCATGGAAGCTCTAGTTAAATCTCACCTGGGCAAACTGAATAATAGTGATTTTTCTTACCCTGCTTTTGGTAAGTTGGTATTTTTTTGATGTTTGATTGTTTTTGTTTGTTTTTATTTTCCAGAAAAGTTAGAGTTTATCTCCACAGTCACATAATCCATCTATAAACTCTGCATTATCTTATTCCTCTTAATCTTTTCCCTTCCTACTTTTGGTCTCTACTGAGCTTCATTCCATATCTGCCTGAAGAGTAACAATATGTTTTCCTGTGAACAGACATTTAAAAAATTCCCTCAGCATGGCCACCATGGAAGATTCCAATCTACAGCTTCCCCTAATTAACATCACACAACATTCCGGTAGGAACACAATGCAGATATGCTATTTTCTCTCACAAAACACAAAAACACATTCTACACCACTTTAAACAATTATCGTACAGTAGTTTCAGTTTACAAACAATTAAACTTCTGCCTGAATTTGCCTTACACTGATGGAAAATTAGAGAATAAGGAATAATTCATGCCAACACAGCTCAAGAAAAATCTGTTCACCAGAGTGCCTCATTCTTAGGTTGTTTGTTTTTTCTCAGTCTTACACTAATCAGGTAACCTAAGAGCTTATAGAAGCATTTCCTTTTCATTTCCCACCTATGTTGATGAGCTCAGCATGCTCAAGGTGGATTACATGCTGCTAAGGGGATAGCAACAGCTTCCTTCAGTTCTAACAAAGCTCACAGCTGTAGCACTGCTGTCAAATAACACAAGACTGGCACACCACTGTGGAAATTACCTTCTTAAAGCTATACTTGTAATGTACTGTTCCTCACCTTTCTAGCCCTAATGTTTTTAGGGTGACAAAATCAAAACAAAGAAAACGAAAGCAAGGAATAGATTTTTCCCCTTCCCATCTGATGTCTGCGTTGTCTGCCTTCTACATGATAATGCTCGAACTTCATTTTTTCTAATAGCTTCCACATATGTGAATGAAGCTCCACTACTCAGGAAACAAGGTCACTTCTATGCACACAAAAAAAATCAAACAGCAAATCCACTCTTAACCTGATTGTGACCTGTCCTAAACAAAAGTCTACAAAAGTCCCAAAATAAGCACTTCCATTAGCCTAATAATCTTTGGCTCTAGTCTCAGCCTAGATTAGTACTTACAAATACAAGACAAGAGTATAGCCCTATCAAAATCAGTGACACGTCATATGCTTAAGAAAATATATATAAATTAATAACCTTAAGAGCTTTGTTAGACAAGGGCTTTGTTTTATTTATACTAGGTATAAGAATTTTAATGAACTATAACCACTTTGCTGTAGAAAGAGCTAAAATGAAAATTCCTCCAATGATAGTGTGAAAAAAATTTTCATGTGCAATGAGCTTCTATAATTAAAAAAAAAGTCAAGTGGAAAATCTCTACTCTTGCTCGCAAGAATACTTATTTATACTGAGCTCATACAACAAACTGTCTATAAAGGAAAAGACATTATTCTGTTTATTACAGTTATAACATTTAATCTTTCATCCAGACCAAGCTCTCATTAAAAAACCTTTAAAGTGTCACTAAACAGGCATAAGAAAGCTGTATGTACTACATTCTCTTATTAAATCAGTACTGCATCAACTAAAAGACTGAAGAATAATAAACATATTTGAAAGGCAGGCTGGTACACCTTGAACTCAGCATTTCAAATAGTGAAAGCTGTGCTCATAGCCCTCTGCACACCTCGTTATCACGGAACAGCTGCAGGAACAGGCAACTCCCAGAAAAAAAAAATAAAAAAATAAAAAAAAAATGTAGATCAATATGAATAAATGTGTCAGATCACTCAATAGTTATGATTTAAACAAAGCATAGCACAAGAACTGCAGAAATTCCTTTCTATATTGGCCACCCACGGTTTTCCCTCCTTTGTGGAAGAGCTGCCTTTAAAATGAAAACTGTAGCACAACCTTAGGGTGGTGATCAACCATGCTTTATGGGTTTTTGAGCACAGGATGTCAGCCTCAGCAACCCGAGATATTCTCCCAGGCTGGCCCCAGGCTGGCTCAGGGCACCTGCAGACAGAGCTGAATACACATGAGGGCAGCAGCAAGGAACAGTGAAAGTACAGGTTTGGTACTTTGGCTGAGATGCCTATGGAACCACATGCCTCACATCAGGGTCTACACTGTAGGATGCTACTGGAATGATGCTGATAGTCAACACAATTTTAAATGACACCTCAAAAGTTGCACGTCTCATCTCTCCAGCTCTCGACCAATTTCAGCTGAGTTTGAGTCAGCAGCGTGACAGTAATTTGTTATTTCTCTACCAAAGCTCATATTTAGTTCTATCCAACAGAGGAGGCTCCCACAGAGGTGGCATAACCATTTCTGCAGAGGAGCTCAAGAATGCCCAGCTCAAATCAAGTAGCTGTCAGCAGGGAGCACGAGGCTGACAAGGAGAATAAAGGGAGCAGAGCAGAAAGCATGACAGACCTCTCAGAGTGAGCGGGAGAGGAATTATTTCCAAGCCCTACAGGTTGGAGCCCACAGGGAAGGAAAAACAAACAAAAGCTATCCCAAAACACACACAGCTTTTATGATGCTTTTACTTTTTGTGACCTGATCTTCTGATTGTCTTCAGCAATAAATGCTTTCTTCTTTTCATGCTGCATGTACATGAAAAATTACATCCACCTTCATTTTAACCTTCTGCCCCTAGGCAAGAAGCACCACTTATACGGCTCCTTCATGTTCCAGAGGGACTTCTCACACCCACCTTCAACATGAGTGTGCTCTTAAGTACTCACTGGTATAGTAAATCTAACGCAAGCCACAGCAGAGGCAGAGCTGCATTATTTAACAAGAGCTCCCACAGTACAGGCTTTGTTTTTGTAGCACCCAAGTTTCTTCCCACAGAGAACACAGTTGTATCATTTGAATTCCCAAGCAATTCACTATAGCACTGCACTGCAATAAGGAGTGCAATACCAAAAAGAATCTAAAAAATAAAAAGAAAAACCTATGTATAATTAGTGTGCATACCTTCCCTGATAGCTGTAAACGGGGTTCCTTCCTCTTCTTGTAATCTTATCACCTTCAGTGCCACCAGCTTTCCATTAACCCTAAAAGGGGAAGAAGAAATTTTTAAAAGATTAAAGCAGAAACAGTATTTATCATAAGAGAACTTATTTCCCATCATGTACTTCTTCAATTTCTTCTTGTCAATACCAGTGATTCATTTATAGCAATGTAAGAAACGCTTCATAGCTTCCATAATGTCAACTTTATATTTTCACACTCTTAAGCAATCCAAGAAATGATCTCAGTTTTCTGTGAGTCAGCCTGTTTCCTTTCTATTGCAGCACTAAACCAAAGCTTTGTTAAGAAGTAGCACATTGAAAAATGTTTCTATCCTTTACTTGATCAAAATGTTCAAGCAAAAAGGCATACAATTCTCATCAATCCTTCAACGTGCAGAAAATCCATATTTGTATTGATTGCCTTCTTTCCACTGCATTGCACCCATAATTACTACCGTCCAAAAGCTATGGAAGTTTGATATGGGAAATATTTTTTAGGTCATTCTGGTCATTTCCCTTCAGGGCAGGATTGTTCCTGAGGTACATTCTTGACTACATGGCCCAGGCTAATTTTAGATTGTAATGATTCTCTTTTATAACATTAAAAATATTTGGCACTCCAAGGGTCCAAACTTCACAACAGAAGCCACTGTATTTTCCAATCTATTTGGATGGTTTCACTTCTAGAATTCAAAATTTCACTACACACAAACCCCGTTTAAACCTTAAAAAAATCCAGTTGGTTCGCTTCATGCAGATTAAGTATCACAACAACAGAATTAACATTAAAGATTAATATCAACTCCTCAAGAACAAGCTCATACTTCTGAACCTTTAACAGACTCCTGATGTATGAGAAGAAATGGTAAGGGTAGGCACAAAGGCCACAGTATCATTTCTTCTGCTTAACTTTTACTATTGCCAGATTTTCATTACACCTACACAGTGCATCTCACAATGACTCTGAACAACTTAAGAAAACCTGGTTATCAAAAGATGGTATACTCATCGCCTCCTAACTGTTCACACTTCAGACCAGCCCCAGCTCCAGTCCCAAGACACCAGTCATTGTTGAAAGATAATAAGCAGCTTAGCCCCATTGCATTATCTGGATTTATCCTCACGATTACCAAAATCTTGCCCCAATAAATGTTGTATGTGGTGCACAGACAGGAAAATAAATCTTAATAAAAGCTGAAGAAGAAAGACTGATCACAGACACGTGGTTCATACTATGTGTAGTTTTCAGTTCCCCTGTCAATGCAGCAGCTCACCCACCACATATACATAAGATAGACACCTGGATAACTTAATGATTTTACAATTAATCACACTGCAGGAAGAATTTGAATAAGAAAGCTCATTCTTCAGATCAAGAACAGGATGGATGCTCTACTCAAAAAATACAATGTAGAAAATATGTAAAAAGCAGATCAACAAGATACAAAGGAATGTGCATTTGGACTCTTGCCAAAGAGACCAAAAATTAGCACCTAACACGCAGATCATGTTTTTTGTAATCCAAAGTCCTGCATTTCACTGACTCATTAACAGTAACAACACAAACAGCCATAGTATAGAACTTGATTTGATGGATTCACAATTACACAGTGCTCTCAAACACAGTAGGTGGGCTGTGCTATTTAGTTATTACTGCCACTTTGTCATTGGTACCTATCATCATCTTGACAGACATCATGGCAACTCTTAACACTATTAAAATGACTGAGCTAATCTTAAACAGTGTTCCTCTGGGACTGCTTACTCCCCTTTACTGTTGTTTATATCCTAAATATCCACCTCTAACTTCTAAAAAAGAAAACAGCCTCATTAGTCTCATTTACTCCTCAGTCATTAGAACTTTTTTCTTCAGCTCATTTTCTATAAACAGGGCAATTTTTAAGTGTACATCTGGAAGTATGAGAATTGATGAAGTATCACCAATTAAAAGAGATAGGTGTGTATGTTTAGCTACACCCTTTAGCTGCTCTCCCACTGATGCAACCTCAGGCTGCAGTTAGATGATACCGCAGTGATGAGCTAATGGCTACCTCAGGGTACAGCTCTACTCCTACTAAATCCCTGATGCTGTCTTGTATCAGCTCTCATTCTTGCCAGACCCTACAGCAAGACACTTACTGAGATTAAATAGGAAAAGACTGAAGACTGTCCCTTCTAAAAATTTGAACCTTATTTTCAGGGGGAAAAAAAAAAAAAAAAAAAAAAAAAAAAAAGATGAAAGCATATTTCATATTTTAAAAAGAAAAATAACGCAACCACAACACTATAAAAGATACAAGAAGAAGTGGGACCACCCCTTCGAGAAACATCTTACCATGAGTTCAAGTCAGTTACATCATGAAATTATGCTTTTAATGTTGTAATGACTTGCCAGGATAATGTGGAAATTTCTTTAGAAACATTGGGGAAAAAAAACAAACAAACAAAAAAAAAACAACCATTAGTGTATCAGTGTTGACTTTGGACACTTAAGCAGTGATCAGGTTATAAGAATTTCCCCCCCAGATATTATTTCACATTTGTGTTACAGAACCTACAAAGTATGCTCACTGTTTTTATTATTTTTAAATACAACTAGGAATACTGATAGGCAGAGAGCATTTTAGAATGTAGAAGCCAATGCTCTGTGCCTTTCAACACCTAGGATTCATTAAACCATCTCTCTTGTTCATTGCCCAAAGTAAAGTTTCACAGCATCTCACAGTACACTTCACATTGTCAAGGATTCTTCATATTTTTGAGAAAGTATGGAAGATTTAGTGCTTTAATGCATCATTAAGAACATATAATAATGTTTTCAATACAAAGAATATGAAAGAACTAATGACTTAGTGGCCTTTACTGGGAGTAATGCTGGGGGTGCTGGTAATGCCACACAGAGAACAAAAAGAGTACCGTAACACTATTTTCACAAGTTCTTCAGTTACATTTAGGTGCAATAAATGTTCTAAACATAACATATTCTTTTAACCTCCATGCTGAAAGAAAAGGTACTTTATTTTAAAAGAAACTGGTGATTTAAAGGTATTTCACATTGCTAATGCTTACTAGGGGTTAAAATAATAATAATAATAATAATAATAATAATAATAATAATAATAATAATAATAATAATAATAACAATAATATGAAAAAAAATCAAAGAGTTACAAGAGATGTGACACATTTAAATTTTTAAATTATTAATAAGTAATGTCACTGGAAGCTGGGGATCCAGTTCTTTACAGGACTCAAATTAGCCTTGCAGAAGTAATGCTGTAGCCCTTGTTTAGGTGGGAACCAGAGAGCAGCAGCACAGTATTTACCCCAGGTCCCTCTAGCTCACAACCTGCATCACTCACCTTAGGGCAGCTGCTCACCTCAGTGTATTCGCTACCATTCCTTCTCTCAGAGGGGGTGATGCACTGGCACTGCTGCCCAGAGAACAGTGGGTACCCCATCCCTGAAAGCACTCAGGGTGGGGTTGGACGGGCCCTGGGCAGCCTGACTTGGTGGGGGACAACCCTGCCCATGCAGCAGGGGGTGAGACTGAATGGGCTTTAAGGACCCTTCCAACCCAAGCCATTCTATGTCTCCACGATCCCAATCATACATATACATAATAGTGTCATTGCTGGCAGTCATATTCAATATAATTATGTTCTACTCCAATTTTTCTGTCAAATTCTTCTCTGCAATCCTGGGCAAGACAATGAATTTTCTTCCCTCTGTTTCCACAACTGTCCCTAGAGATGATAATCCATCACCTTTGCAAACAACTTTAAAGGCTGAAGCACAGCATACAGAGCATAATACACTCTTTAATATATACAAATATAGAAAACTACCTCACAATGTTTCTTTTAAACACAAATTCACTCATTAAGTGATTAATATAGTCAATTATTCATCTTCCAGTTACGATCTTCAAGCCTTCATGATTTTAAAATGTTTTCTGAGAGAATAATTATTTAATAACATCTTTTGATACTCAGACCACTTTCATATGTTTTCCACCATCTGGCATTTTAGTTCAGCATCAAGTTGTTATTAGTATTGCATCAAGTTCAACTTTCATTTATAGTTCTTATGAAAGATTAATAAAACTAGAAATGTTTATAAACCATCTACTTACACACTTTATACAATCTTAACTTTCAAGCATATAGTAAAGAGCAGCCTACAAAATATTCAAAATGTGTCACCAACAAATAGAAACTGAGGGAGAAAAAAAAGGAAAAATAAACAAAAGAAAACAAATCAGGCTGCTCTATAAAGTAACTCGGAAGTGCATTTTCATAATTCATGAATATATGTTCCTTTTCCAGCCATCTGATACCCCTCAGATAAAAGCAGTTTCATTTGTAGGTGAACACTGATTTTGAACAATTTGCAAGAAAAGAAACAGCTCAGAAAGTGTAAGTCACTAAGGCAATAGAAACCATAACAATTCTGAAATATTTCATCTAAAGAAATTGGCCAAAAAATTTATCTGTGAACTGGACTGCTGTAAATGAAGCATACAAGGGAGCATGTGAATATAATACTTCACGCTGGCATGGATTAAATCTAAGGGAATGGCTAAAGAGCTAAAGTGTGACAAAGAAAACAACGTCAAGTTCTTCAGGCTATCTGAAGCCTAAGGCACTTGCAATAGATTGTACAAAAAACAAAAGGAAAGTCAATAGAAGAGTCATGGAGGTTTCAAGAGAAATAAATGAAATACTGCAGTTTAAAAGAAAAATAAAGTGGGAATAGCAATTAGCCCTGTCAGGCAAAAAAAATCCTCAGCAAAGGATGCACATCAGAACATAAAAATGAAAATCCCTAGGTGATCTTTCTTTCTTGTGAGCAGCCATCCACAAACATTTATATGAAATACTTCAGTCAGCCATTTTTCATAAAGCATTCTACAATACATCATATGCCAACAACAAACACAGGTGGTTTCCACTCATCATTATACTATTCCCTGTTGCCACAAGAATAATATTGCATAGGAACCACAGCTGGTGCAGGGCACAGGTACTGCCTTTCTGAGCAATATTCCTCTATAAGATCTGCGTTTTATACCTCTAATTTCTTATTGATTTTTTTTTTTTTTTCCCCATTTACACAAAATCTACTGATATGAATGCAAAATGCTCTGCATGGGAGAAAAAAAAAAAAAAAAGCCTTTCATCTTCCTTTCATCTTTAGGTAAAACCTGGAATTACCCTGATTTCAATCCAGTTTCAAACAAAAACTGCATCATCACCTCAGCAGGAGCTGCATCTCACAGCCTCTGTGGACTTTGGCTGACAACACCAGCTGGGACAAGACACCACACTGTACCCCCACCAGACCATTTTTCATGTTAATAATTAGAAGGGATGGGGAAGAGAACTGAATTTAGGACAAGCATTTTATATAGGATACCCTGTTTCAAACTATACAATTTCATGGTAAATTTCATAGGCAAGATTTTATAGATTGATCTCTCTCTTAAGAGTTCTGCATATTATTTCAGTACTTTGTGCACAGCTTAGTGAAGGTTAGTACACTAAAAATCACATGGAGAAGCAAGAAATAGGTCGAGATCACAGCAGGAGACTGGCGGATATACCATTGGCTTGCTTCTCAGAACACAGCTCCATGCTGTGCGAGAAGCAGTCACAGATCACATCACTTTAACTGAAGTAATCTGCTTTAATTCTTTGCCTATAGCTTAAAGGGCAATTAAACACTGTGGGAGAAGAGGATGGAAAGCATGCCAGAACATAATATTGCCAAAAGCACAGGGTTTTTCCTTAGGGGCAGTGAGCGGAGTTCCCAGGGCAAGTACAGGATGCCTTCACACTGCTCTGCAAGGGGTTCCTATTAAGTGCATCTCCTTCCTGCTGTCCCTGGCTTCATCACCAGACTTTCAATGCTCATGTCAACATTTATTTGGCACAGATTAAGCAAGATTCCATTGCTTTAAAATCAGGTATATTTATAGCAATGCTCAAGAGGGAAGAAGGTCAAGTTCTAGAAGGAAGATATGGGTGTCCATGCAGACAGACAGCATTTCTTCAGTTCAACTGCAAGCAGAAATGATACAGTAATTCCAAAGGAACCTATTCCTCTCATTTATTTTCTGCAAACTACTTACAAATAAAGCGATATTTTCCAAACTTGCCCCCAAAATACATGGAGATGAAGAGTTAAGCCACAATACTTATGTTATATTAATCTCTGTTAATCTGTCTCAACAATAATGGAGACTGTGAGTGAAAGACTATCCATTACTTGCCTCCCAAATCAACTGCAGTAGGATTGTATTTATTTCATCTCAAAGACATATTCACAGCATTAGTAAAAAATACAAATCCAGTTTAACTTACAACATTTTTTAGAGTGTAACCAGCAAAATAGTGGGTCTATTTCTCCAAAATTTTACTGGAAATACAAGGAGAAAAGTGATCTGAATTTCAGTACAGATAGTAAGAAGCCTTTTGGGATTTTACACAACCAAGTAATGTGATAAACTAACCTGGGAGAAAGTAGAAAACGAATATACCAAAATAAGTTTTACTATGTGTGTCTGAAGTTCAACATGTGAATTCAAATAGATTTGCCCACTGATGCAATGACTGCCAGCGAAGAAACAAATGGTTGCATGGCTATTTCTGCAATAAACAGAAAAGCCCAATCTGAGAGAACAGTGTTTCAGTTTCCTCAGTCACTCAGTTTTGTTCATTCTGCTGCTTCCCCACACTCCAGGGAACCACTTTTATCTGACTACAAAAAGAAAAATCCATCATCCATTAAAAAGAATTAGCCTGCTTCATTTCACATTCCTGGGATGCTATCAAGAGCCTCACATAGACAGAAAAATCACGTTTAATCAGGAGACAAGGGCTTAGTACTTCCAATCCTGCCCCATTTCCAAAACTTAAGGCTTCTCATGTAGGCAAGTTACTGCACACATTCCTTCAAAAAAGGAATGGGTGATTTTATGTCTTTGTAGGCAGCTGTTTTGTCTATTCATCTTTTCAAGCAGTAAGTTAGAAGCATGGAATTTTTATTCTATCATACTGGACAACAGGGTATAATCTAAAAGGCTCAAGGATTCCTCGTTAAAAGAAATCATCACAGGCAGACATTTAGAAATAGAAAAAATAAAAGAAAAAGAAAAAAGAAACAGTTAACAAGATTTTACCAAACAACTCTACAATAGAAGACTAAGTTTAAAAATGACTTTCTGCCTTTCTGCTTTATGGCATTTCTTGAAATTTCTGTTCAATTGAACAGATGCAAGGAGGGCTTGTTATGGACTCTGCATTCCCAGTGGATCACAGATTCAAATTTAACACAATACTCAAATTTGGGAAATCCTTAACTTCTAAATGATAACATAATTATTATAGTGTCTGCATCACAGAATGGCTGAAGTTGCAAGGTACCTCTGGGTCCATGTGGCTCAGCCCCTGCTCCAGAAGGACATCCTGAGCAAGGTGCTCAGTCCCACACCCAGGTGGCTTCTGAATTTGTCTGAGGAGGAAACCTCATTCTGGGTACCACTGCACAGCCCAGAAGTACTTCCTGGTGCTCAGGGGGCACCTCCTGTATCCCAGTTTTTGCCCATTACCCCTTGTCTTGGCACTGGGCACTGAACAGAGCCTCTCTCTATCTTCATTTCATATCTATCTTCAGGCATTTATAGAGATTGATGATATCCCCCTGAGCCTCATCTTCCCCATCCTAACCAATCTCAGCTATCAAAGCCTTTTCCCATAAGAGAGGTGCTCCAAACATTTCACTATCTTCAGGGCCCTTCTCTGGACTCTCTTCAGTATTTCCATACATTTCTTCTTCTAGTGAGCCAGTACACTCTTAAGGAATATTTTGAGTTAAACAGAGGGCAAGAGCCACCTCCTTTTACCTGCAGGCAGCACTCCTCCTGATGCAGCCCGGGGTACCATTAGTAAAAGGACACATTGCTGAAGTCTTCGAAGTATCAAAAACCATCTAGCAGTGACAGTTTCCATGTCAAGAATGTTCAGCAAGGGATGTGCTTGGAAATGTAAGAATCACTGCATTCAAAAATTATTTTACAAAAAATCATCATGCTTTGCATGTGTCCTAGTTATCTGCTCTGCCTGGGCCTGTTCAGTAGGCCTCAGCTGTTGCAGGGAAAGGAATGATGACAAATAGTTGCCTATGACTTTCCCCAGATACAACTATTTGAGTCATTTATTCAAGTTTTAGGCTTGAAACCGCAACAGTATGGGTGAAAACCCAAACATTAATTTTTTTCCAGTATTTTACTATAAAATATCTTACTGAAAGATGGACAAATTTCACCCCAACAATCCCTGCTTTCAGTGTGCTCATGAGATTATTGTAATCAGGGTAAAAAAAAGAGTTTGGGGTTGAACCTAAATGACCTACATCACTGAAACACACTGCAAATTCCCAAAGCCATCAGAAATGTGGGGGAAAGGAAACTGAAGGCAGAAAACCATGTAATTTTTTTTAATGTTATTGTTTTTAGTAATTTGTAACCATGGAAGTTAGAGACAAGCAGTTTAAGACACTGAAGAAAGGGTAGAATGACCACAACTACTACACAGTGCTCTTCTTAAAAATCTTCCTCAGTTTGCAGTTGTCATACACAAACATTACTAATCTTAAAGATGTCTTACACCCAAATCTGGGGCTGTGCCTGATTGCTCCCAGCTTTCTAACATCTATTTTCTCTTACTTTTTCTTCATGGTTACAGATAAACTTGGACGTGGATTCTCAAAGCTGAACACACGAACAAAGAATAGAAATTATCTGAGATCAATTGTTTAGAAAAAAAAATATTCCTGGCCACGTGAAAAATCTCTTGGTAGAATCTGAAACCAAATTATCCTTGTTCTGGAACTCAATACGCAGTAATATATCTGTAGTAATAGGACAATATCCTTTCCCTCTATTTTCCGCCAACTGATGACTTCACTTGAACTTTGGTAATGAAAACCATCAAGAGCTGCTTTATGCAAAGTATCAATGATCAGCAGTAACACAAGCTGGTTCTGGGAGACATTCTCAGTGATTTGCATGAATGTATCAAATACAGAAACATGATATGTTGATGAGAAATCTAGCAGTCGTTTTTATAATGGGGAAAAAAATTGATTTTGAAATGAAACGGATTTTCTTTCTCTCCTGCCTCAGTTCAATGTAATGTAAACAGAGGTTTTTCTTCCAGACATTCAAAAAGACCATAAATTGAAAGACACTTTTCATTTCATGGAATAAACTTGAATTAGGAGTTGCACACACTTCTATGCAACTATATTGAGTAACCTATAAAACACAAATTTACTCTGATAATGGATCATATGCAGCATGGAGCTGTTCAACCCTTGAAACAGAAACTAAGTAGCATGTAGAGGAATATTACCTCAGGATTAGGAAGACACCAACATATTTACTGCAAACACATTCTTATCCAATCTCTAGTTACCCACATTTTCAAAACAAATTTTAAACCCTTAGCAAAAGATGTTATGAAGCAGCAGAATAAAGTTATGTATAATTATAATAATTCACACCACTTATTTAGAGCTTTCTATTTAAAGTGGAGAATGTAAAACACCCAATAATATCAATTTATTATTCAGCTACCATTAAAATCATTGAAGTATTTCTTACAGATCTGCAGTCAGCTCCATTAAAACAAATGAAGTATTTCCAACCAATCTATGTTTCATAAAACACGCACAAATTACCACTGAATGAAATAGCTTCAGGGAAGTGCTTTGCTTTGCTTTTAACTTTTGGTCAATTCCAGTGATTGACAGGACATCCAGTAACCCCATTTCCTTAGCTCAATCTTATTGAAAGTCAAAGCATATCAGATATCTATCACCAGATCCATGCTGTGATTTTACAAAAGGATCTTAGTGATAAGGCACAAGCTGAAATCTATACATTCTTCTCCTATTATGTAGACCTCAGTTAAAAGATTACTCATGCATTATGTCTGGAATTTATAGTGACATGTAACTGAACCCTTAGCAATGCAAAATAACTGCATTTTCTTGAAGAAAGCTGACTCTGAAATACAACACATGCATTGGTGTGGCAGAAGTCTAAATACTTCTTTTACATTTACAACTTGGAACATGCATTATTTGCTCTTGGTATTTTATTCACGCTTTTTAGAAAGCCAAACAAAATAAACGCATTCAGCATTGCTCTCAGGACATCAGAAAAAAACTACTTGATAGGATACTGTGCTTTTATCCATGAAAATTAAATATCATACTTTTTAACTTGGTGTGTATATTTAGAAAATAGTGCAACAGTAAACTATAAAGAAAACATAAGATTTCTAGATGGAATCTCATCTTGTTCTGACATGAGGTAATGTTACCTCTGCAGTCTCAGTTGCTTTCACTAGAGAACACAGAAATCAGTAGCCATCTGCATTCATTTATAGGGTTCTCTAGCATGTGCAGCAACACCAGCTACTACTTTCTGCTTATTTATTGAAATGAAATGCAATAATAATAATAATAAGGAACAAAGAAACCACGACTTACTTGCTTTTCCCTTTGTATACTGTAGCATAGGACCCTTCCCCTAGTTTTTCCAGTTTTTCATATGAGTCTGCTTTTCCAAATTTGGGACTTGTAGGCTAAACAAGACAAAAGAAATAAATGAATTATGAGCTGTCAGCATCTTTTGCAACCAAAACTTTAACTGCTTTGATTCAGCCTTTAGAGATCAAATACCTTTATGAAACCTCATACACCTACATGCTTCTAGCAGCCAACAATAAAAAAGTTAATAGCAGAACTAATAAACTGACAAAACAGGCTACTCCAGCAAACACTGTGACATCATTAAACACTCCAGATGGTAGTTGCACATATCAACCATATATTTACATCTCCAGAACTATCAAAAGGATTTTGTTCACAATCAAAGGGACACTTCACTTTCATTTTTCACATACATCACTTCATACAGTGAAAAGCATCACTAGCAACTAAGCCAGCTTATCTTTGTTAAGGGATCTAAGCGACAGCTTCAATCTGCTCTTAAACATTAGATTACACAAGCTTCTTAAGTAATTTATGTGAATAAATATATCCACATGAAAGCACTGTAAGTATCCAGTGCCCTTTGCACATTAACTGTTGTTCATATCATCAAAATATTACAGGAAACCACTTTTAAAGAGAATATCTCATTTCTGAATTAAGTTTATCATCTTCAGCCTGTGGATTCATCTTCAGCTGGTAGTTATAATGGCATGCACGAGCAGCACAGTTGAACAAAATTCTGTAGTCTTCACACCTGCAGCCTAAGTGTAGGGCTGAAAACAGGAGCAAGCAAAACATGGCCTCTTGCTACTGGTTCTGACAGCTCAGCCCACATCTCTGCCAAGCAGCCCTGCTGCCATTCCTCCCAAAGGGCACCACAAAGCTGCAGAAACAGAAACTCCTCTGTCATGAAAATGATTCATTTGGAAAGCTGATTTAAAAAAATTAAGAAAGAAGGCACGTGTTACAAGGAACTGAATTGCATAAAATCATGTTTCCAGATTTTTATCCTGTGAAATAACGTTGTTCCAAATGATGCAATATAGTATCTACTTTTCTGAAATCTGTCAGATAAAGACCTGGTCTACAACTAGATGTGACAGATATTAGAATAACTTACATCTTCAATAATAAATAATGTTTTTGGTGTGCAGGTTGATACAGGTATTTTGTTTCTATACTTGCACATCTATTTAAAGATTGGTATATTAAGAAACACAGATATGTAGAAAACAAATGTCATGGTATACAATAGAATATTTCTTAATTCACCTCACAGTACTCACCTGAGTACTTTAAACTCAGTTAAAAGGCCACTTTTACTGCAAATTACTCCTAACTTTTACAAACTGAAGTAATTTGAAGCAGTTTAGCATAAGCATTTTTGTGCACAGCATATGATAAAGTCCCTGGAAATCATTTGAGTCTTTTGAAGCTTACCCTATTTTCCCAATCATCCACATATTCCACTTCCTAGAGAACAAGTGATTTTTATGTCTCCTCGGACCAGAGGTACACAGCAAGAAATCGATTTGCAACTGCCACCATCACTGACAAGTATTTTAGACTGCAGTGTTCCTATGTCCTGTACTTACACCAACCAAAAGAGTGGAGGGCAGAAATTTGGGGGCGGAGGGGAGAGAAGCACTGATGCTCACATCAGATTCAGGAACAGTCTCCATAGCACAAGGAAATTGAATGTTGAATTCAGCTGGGAGACTCTAAGCTGCTGAAGATAATATGGATTCACATTTGGGATCTTCCATCCAATTTACAAGTAGTACTCAAGTTTCAGTGTTTTGGAAGGAAACAATCATTCTAGTGCAGAACACAGCTTTGCCTAAATTGTTTTACAGCCATGGATAAAAGTTTTAAATCAACTGAGCCTAAAAATTGCATCTATTTAAACAGACAAGAGCATCCCAGGTAAGATGACATGGGACCTCATATGCCTTCATTACACCTAATTAAGCATGAACCAGAAGATACAAAAATTCTCTTACCTTGGCTGCTCTAAATATTTCCCAAGCCATAATTCTGTCACTTTGACACACATACACATTTTCTGGGACTAAGACCCCAGCTTTCTGTTGAATTATATCAGGATATATATATATATATATATGCATATATATACATATATATATACACACACATGCAAGTATGTTTGTAAAACTGTCTTGTCATCTCTCTTCAATAACAGAACAATCTACTATTTTGCTATCCAAGTCCTAAAAATGAATAACTGATGAAAATATTTCACATGGGAACTCTCTGATCTTTTTCCACTTGCATTATTGGGACCACTTCATTACAGATAAGAGAGTAGTATGGCTGGCTCCCAGATCAGTGCTTAAAAAGGCATTCTGCTTGGTTAGAAATGCAAGTTTTATTATTTTTTTTTATTGCAGTTGTACTACAGATGTCACTAATAGAGGTGACTAAAACATTTATTCAAGTAGCTTTCTCATTTAATTGTCTAATTATGGACTAATGTAACACTGCAAAACTATAGAAGAAAAGCGCTGAGGTATTTAAGCATCTTTTGTATAATAAAAAATGATAAGAAATTATTTTTCCCATTGCAGACTGCAGTGAACACACAGTTGAGTAGCTTTGTTTGGAGTTCCAACGCTGCCTGAGTTAACAGTAAATAGTTCATATTGCTAGTTTCCTCATATAGCAGGGAAAGAAAAGGACACAGTTTATACACATGTTTCGCATTCACTCTTATTTTCACACTGTAATTTACTTTAATTTTATACCTCTAGAAGCCATAATGTAAAAGGCCATAACAACTTGTAATGCCTTAAGATTTTGATAGGAAACACGGTGCCTTTAATCCATTACCACTCAGTAAATCAACAGCAGTAATTACTCTTACAACCTCAGGCACATTTCCCCATGTTCCAGCTGCCAGCAGCACTGCCCTAGCATTGTGTCTCTTGCCTCATTCTTCCCCTCAGAGCTGCTGCATCCTCACCAAGAACAGACAAACAGATTAGAGCTTGCACTGTCAGGACCAGATCACTCCTCATTGAAAAAAAGGAGCTGGTTGACTGATCTGCCCTCACCAGACAGCTCAAATCCCTTCATCCAGTGCCTGCCCAGCTAAGTGTAGGCCAGAATCAAGCTGAAGCTCAGCCTTTTAGCCACTGTTCATCCTACATGTGGTAAACAATTGTGGATCTCCTTGTCTCCCAAGGTGACCACACTCCAGCAGTGGAGCTCACCCCTCTGCTCCAGAGCTACAATATCGACTGGGTTGGAAGAGACCTTAAAAATAATCTAGCTCCAAACTCCTGCCATGGGCAGGTCTGCCTCCCATCAGATGAAGCAGCACAGGGCTCCATCCAACCCAGCCTTGAAGGCCTCCAGAGATCCACTGCTCCTCCGGGCAGCACTGCCAATGCTTCACAACCCTCTGAGTAAAATGTTCCCCCTAACATTTAACCTAAATCTCCCTTTTTACTTTAAAAGCATTCTCCTTTTTTCATTCACTGTCAGTCTCCAGGGTACTTCCAGTCTCCCCTTAAGTACTGGAAGGCCATAACAACGTCTCCCCAAAACCTATTCTTCTCCAGTTCAAGCAAGTCCATCTCTCTCAGCCTGACTTCATAGAAGAAGAGCACATAGAAGAGGTGCTCCACCACGTTGATCATCTTTGTGGCACATATTCACAGAGATGTGTGTTTGTTGAGTCACAGAAGTCCCATATTCTGCTCAGGACACGGTTGGCTGTAACATTGGCTGTTACATCAGCGAGCGAGATGTAACCAGAGCACACCGAGTTTGCAGTGCTTGCATCAGCCACTGATACATTGCACAAGAAGTCTCCCTACAGTTTAAATAACTACCGCAATCCTCTGATTCGACCCAGACAATGATTTCTCAATGGAAAAGAGTATTAATTTCAGCTGAATGCACATATTTTGATAAATGTTTGTACTGAGCTACTTCTTGAAGCTCAACTACTTCTGTCACTATTCAATTTTTACTTCCTTTTAAAATTATTTATATACTTATATAAATAATATAATATTATAATAATATTATAATTAATACATTATTGTTATTATTATTATATAATATAATTATATATTTATATCCTTTTTTTTTCTTATTATTCCTCCTTCCTTCCTTGCTCTGCAGAACACCTATGGAACATGACTGCTGAGCACACTCTGTTCTTTGCCTGAAAACCAGTTGTTTAATGCATGTGTATACTGTACAGATGACTGTAGATAATTCAAGCCTTCAAAACTCTTCTATGAATTCTTTTATCATAATTTCTTTGATACAAGCTAAAGACTGATCTTTTCCAAAGTTCAGTGTCAGAATTTTGTACTTGCTAAAATAAATAAATAAATAAATGATAGACAAGTCACTGAAATGAGAATCGTCACACCAGGGAGTAAACTTCCAGGGAATTCAGATGAGATACTATGACAGAAGGAAGTCAAGGTGCTTGAGCCTTTGAAGAACTGCAAATAGAACCGAGTCTCCATGGAGGCCAGCACAGATTGCAGCGAATCGTATTATTCCCCTGAGGACAGAAGCACAGAGAGGTGCACTTTTTTCCCTTCAGGAACCTCACTGTTTGCCTTTATGCTTTGCTTTCCTTGAAAACAGTTGTCATTAATGTACTTTTCTTATTATTAGCCCGCAGTTTTCCCAGTGCAAGGTTAGGCTCGTAGCACCACAGAATGCTGGGAGAGGGCACTTTTGTTGGACGGGTTTCATCAACCGAGATTAGATTTTTTCTCTGGCTAATTAAATAAAGATCATAGTAACAAAGATAGAAAGAGTATGCCAAAATGCTGAACATAGAAATAGAAGAAGCTATTTCAAACTGACGTGAGTGCATTAAAAATAACACAGAGAGAAAAAGAAACAGGGGGAAAGTCTTTTCTGACCGGGTCATTTCAAATAAGCATTAAACTGATACAGACTATAGGAGGGATAACAGTTATTCCAAGATCTTGCAGGATGAGTCCTCACACTACGTTCTCATGTGAACACCACCTCTCTCAGAGGTCTCCAAAATATATGTAGTAAAGAAAGCTTTAATGGAAAATTACATTGAAAATCACCTGACTATTCTTACACAAGCTGTGTGGGTTATGTTCTCATGCATTTTTCATAACTATAAAACAGCTTGTGAATGTCACACTTAACTGTCGCACTCCCGAGCCTAAGTTTTAAATAGATTCTCTTTTTTTTTTTTTTTTTTTTTTAAACTGTGGGATATTAAACTTCAATATAAAGCCATCCTCAAGGGAAAAATATTATGTTCACAGTACCTCTGTAAATTATTTAAAATCAAAACTAAAGAGCAGTTCTGTTTTATGACTCAAAAGAAAGAAATTTATTGCTAGAATAACCCAAAAGTGAAAGGTAGGCCAAAAGGCCTGGGATTAAAGTGCAAAAACTGAAGCTTGCTTTTAAATGTTTCATATTTTATCTCCTTTGTTGCAATGGTAAAAAAAATCATTCTACAAAACCTTACGCACATATCACAGTAAGGAGATCTCTTACAGTTTTATCTTACAGGTCAATATGATCCAGTTTTTTCTTTCATTTTTAAACCTTTCAGGACTGGACTGATGTCTAGGGCCATATTCAAGGGATACAAACTGAGCACCCCTGGGAGCTCTCCCACTGCCTGATCTGTTCCCTGCATCTTCCCACCCCCGTGACATGCAGTTGTAAATGAGCAATGCGAGCTACCACAGAGCTCTGCAGAAGGGCTGGGTGCCATTTGTAAAGATGTTTGCTTGTTCCCCAGGCTATTAAAGCACAGGAGCCGGACCAACTGCCACGTTTTATTTGCTTTATCAGATAAAGTGTATCCCCCAGGTTAAGATTCTTAAAGCTTCCCTCTTGCCTGAAAAGAAAAAGCAACACTGCACTGAACTGTGAACTTATCCTACCTCAATTAAAAGCATTATCCAAGAAGGATGCAGCTACTGTTGTTTTGCTTCCTAAAAATAGAGACAGTTCCATCTACCTGAACAGGAACACAGGTGAAAACAGCACACAAAATCTTTAGGCAGACAAAACAATACTTCCCTTTCAGACCAAATTCTAAATTTAGCTTTCAAGTTAGGCCTTTTATGCAACTGATTTGAAAGGAGTTAATAGGATCAGTTCATATTTTTTACTTGCATTTCTTTAGAGGAAAGTTGCAACTGGACTGAAAATCAACAGAAGTTACAGTAACAGATTAGACACTGCTCTTATAAAAAATAGTGCAGACTAAATGCAGTAAGATTAGTTTATCCAACTAATTTTTATCCAATTTTTATATATTGGATATCCAATTTATATATATATATATATATATTTTTTTTTATATATTTATGTAAATTCTATACATTCAGATATATGAAAAAAAAAATATTTCACCACATTTAGTTTTTCTCCTACTGAAAGTGCACTTAACTTAGCATGACATTTGAATTCATTGCCGTGGATCCTAAGTGATCCAAAGAACAAACCAATGTGTAACACCAGCATAGAGCTAAATCTTGACTGGACTGGTTAGTTTATAAAACCTGCAGTACTCTATTTATATACTGTGCAAAGTACTATTGTAGTATATAAAGTATGAATACTGAATACAATGAAACTTTACCTTGGACAACAATAAATATGACTGCATGCCCAAAGAGCAAGCATCTCAAACATAACTTTCAGGGAATTAGTCAAAGCATCTCGCAAAGCAAGAGTTATTTTGGGAAGAGGCACATATGTTTGGTTTTAAGTTGTGTGTTTTCTTGGCTTTTTTTCCTATTGTCTAGCTTATTTCATAGCTTTACTCTTTCATCTAATAGAAAGCACAGAAAAACAAGTTTCTTCTCATGGTAGGCAAAGTCTCAACATAATGATTTGTAAGCAGATGCACATCTTTTCCATATGCGCTCACACATATATATATTACTTGCGCGCTGTGTAGCACTGGATCAGAGCAGAGATCTACCCAGCCACGTTGAGTTCTACCCTCAGTAGCTGACAGATAACCCACAGGTAGGCTAATATCTATTTTATACCCTCCAAAGAGAAGAACAACCGTTATTTCTGAAGTGTTAAAAAGCATGTTTGTTTTGTAGTAGTGTTCATTCCATAATTACATTTCATTACAATCAGTTTAAAGATTCAGGATATCACACTCAAATGTTGTGGGTTTTTCTTATTTTCAAAAGAAGGGCAGGGGAATGCAACGCAATGTCATTGTTTTGCATAAAGAGAATGTAAACATCAGGCGAAAGGGCTTTTCTTTTGTTGTTCTTATAAGACAAACTGATTTTTACATTTAACATGCTAGCTTCTTACTGTGCTAATTATACTGCTACTGCACTAATTGACAACATGGAATTTCCACAGGGTTGCAAGGAGGTGTGACGTTAAGTGTAGAAAATTACTTTGTGCTAAAGAGCAAATAGTTTATTTTCCAAGTGACAATCTGTGGGTAGGAACACTGAATTCCAGCTTTCACAAACTTCCTCATTCCATCCTTCTCATCCCAGCATTTAGAAGGTACAGAATATACAAAATAGATCACATTCTATCTACTGAGTATTATTTGTTGATTTTCACCAAGCATTGATGTTGATAACTGCCAGGGAGTTGCATTATAAAAAAGGGATTTTTATTGAGAAATGTTAATTTTGAGACCAATTAGGAACTACCAGCAGACTGGAAAGAGGCACACATTAACACAAAGCCTGCAAGCCTCAACCTTTTGGAAGACATCGATTCTTCACCTGATGGCTAAGAAGGACTTAAATAATGAAAGGGAAGGAACTAAAAAAAAAGCTTTTTTCTAAAGCAGCCTCTAGTAATCAAGTACAGCAAGTGAAAACTGAAAGTAGTATACTTGTATCAGAGTACCTTAAAAAACAGTTTATATGAAACAGTCAAAACTGCATCACAACTACACAGCTGTAGCCAGTGCAACCCAAAGGGCACAGCATGCTCAAGATTATTTACAGAAATTGGAATGTCAGTTCAGAATGGCATCGTCCACACAGCTTAAGAATTTCCAGAGAAGCAACTTATTGAATTATAAGGGAGAATATGGAGCAGCTCTCTGACAAGAAAGAAAATGTAATAATTTGAAAAGGAAATAGCAAGGGAATATGCTACACTGCACCCAGGGAAGAAAAAAAAAAAAAAAAAAAGCCTTGGTCAATTCAACTGTAGTTTGAAACAAGAGAATGACAAATCCCTGCAACTAACTACACAGGCATCTGTTCAATGAAATGTGCAACAGAACATCTTGTGCTTGAGGCAATGCAGCTCTGGGGAAGGGAATGGCTTGATCTCATCCTTGCCTTGAATGTTCGTATTTCAGGTCTGCTGGTCAGGACCAACTGTGAACCATCAACAGAGTGGTAATACTGACTTTTGCTGTGAACTAATATTCTTTTTTCTTCGTTGACTGGAATACCTTTGTTATTCCACAAACTATTCCCTGCCAGGTGCACTTCTGAACACCCTGTTTGAGGCAGAGTTAAAAAATGACTAACAATGCTTGGGAGCAGAAGGAGGGAGTCCACCGAAAAGAGCTATAAAAATCACAGAGAATTACAGGAAGTTGAGAAATCAGAATTGTTCTTCAGGAAATTCCTATGTATCCACTCTAAAACATGAGACATCCCCAGTAAATGCGTGTGACTCAGACCATGAGAAGATGAGTGAATGGTATGTACGGCAGCGGCTTTAATATCACATATGTGAGAAACTCTGGGGATTACAGGACAGTGCATGGGCACAGAAGAGCACCGGCCCTTTGGAAAAGAAGAACAAGATGCTAATAACACATTTGCAAAATAAATCTGCTTCCAAACTCTGGAAGCAAAGCAAATAAAAACCCTCCAATTTAAATAGAAACAAGGTGCATAAAACATCAACAGAAATTAGTAAAAATTTCTATGAGGAACAAGACAGAACAGCAGAGATGTGGAATAAGCTAAGACCAGAACATAACATGAGAAATATTCAGGAAAAAAAAAAAAAAATTGATATTGATAAATGCTTTGCCAAACAACAGTCAGGCATCATTCACAAGTAAGCAAGGTGAAACTATAAGTGTAGAAATTTCTCACCTTCCAAAAAGTTTTATATTAAGAAACTTTAGCAAGAAATAAACGGCTGAGGTCTGACCAACAGACAGGAACAGGATGCTAAAATTGCTGGGCTTAAACAAAACTATCTCCAAAACAATCCAAGAAAAATAAAAGCTCCATCCTTCCTTACTGGCTATAGCAGTTTTATGGTAAGAACTCCTTGTTATGGGCTGATGTGGGACATGCTGCAGCTATATAACACCATATAATACCAAAAAAATCAAATTTCTTTTTGCTACAGATGGTTACATTTTAAAAGGTAATCTTTTCTCCAAAGGGTAGCCCCCTAGAGGCATGACATCTTATCCATTAAATTCCCATGGGTTAAGAAAAGCTCATCTGCTGAAAATGAATCTCTGTTATTTCTCCTTACAAGTCTGACAGAATTCAAACTTCTGCACAGAGGACAGAAGATATCCAGATGACAGAGCAAAATTATAGAAAAAAAAAAAATGAAAAAAAGAAAAAGGAAGAAAGAAGAATCAACCTTTAAAATTACTTCATGCCAATGAAGATTTGCAGCATTACACACATTCTGCTGAGATCTGTAGTCTTCATCTCAAAGGTCACGTTATTATGATCTCTTTTTCTTGCAGAAGCATAACAGAGATAGTTTTTCAATAATTTTGAAGGTCTTGGGGGGAAAATATGTCTGAGTATTATTCATGGAAGATGTGACATTTTATTTATCTGGTTTCTTTCAAAGTACTTGAGAATAAAAACAACAGTGAAGATGTATGGCCAATGCCTTCTCAGTTGTTTTCTCTCTCACACACACAGACACAGTTTCTGACAGGGAAATAAATGCTAGTTTTACCACTTGATTTTAAAAAGAGGATTTTAAAATGTAAACAAAATCTGTCAAATATGACTTGTTTCTCAAATTACTCTGAAACAAAAATCTAAAAGTCAAAACGCAATACATGTGGTTTCCTACACATCATGGGAAAGAATTTGTCCACAGCAATAAGTAATCTTCTACAAAATCTGCAACATAAGCATCAAGGTGACTGTAATGCCATACCAGGATCAGGAGAAAAATGCTTAGAAATTCCTTAACATGCATAACTGACATAGAATCACAGAACATCCGGAGTTCGAAGGAACCCACAAGGATCACCAAGTCTAACCCACAGCTCCATACAGCACCACCCAAAATCAAACCCTATGACTGAAAGCACTGTCAGAACTCTCCTTGAGCTCTGGCATTTGGGGCTGTGACCCCAAGGAGCCTGTTCTGTGCCCAGCCAACCTCTGCTGCAGGTTGACATCCCCTGACATAGCTCCATGCCTTCCTTCAGGCCCTGTAGAGGTCACAGAGGGCAGAGCTCAGTACTATGAGGAGCTGCAGCTGGCCATGAGGCCTCAGACTCCTCAGCTCTGAGGTGAGCAAACCCAGAGACTGCAGCTGCTCTTTACACACCTTGCTCTTTAGGCCTTTCCTCTACCTTTGTAGCAGCCCTCCTTTGGATGCTAATAGCATCCTTCTTATTGTGATACTCAAAACCACACACAGTGCTCAAGGTGAAAGGAATCTCACAACATGTTATCTTTCAAGATTTCTTTCTTTCTTTGTTTAATACATATATTTAAAATGAAACATTAGAATTTGCATTGTAAACATTTTAGTAGCAACCACAAGCCTCTGCTTTGCTTCTACATTTCTTCTTAAGGAAGATTCAATGTAACTTACTCCACCCATGTACAGACACCAGTATAGCAAACTTACAGAGCTAGGGCTGGAATGCCGTCGGACTTTGGGTGATTCTTTCCCTGTAGATGAAGTTTTGAAGTTAATGCAAGCGTTGTTCTCTGAATGAACCCTCTTCACTTGATTAGTTGGTTTCTCAAAGGGATCGAAGCTACTCTGTGTCCTCTGGACCCTGACTTTCTTATCCTCAGGAATTGTATCCAGAGGTTTGATCACTGAATCCATTCCCTGGCAGTTCCGTGTAGACATCTTTGTGACACATATCTAAAAGGGAAAAAACAGCATTCATTGATTTTAACAGGCTGAGTCTGTATTGATCCATGTATCAGACAGCAACGAAAAAGGCCCCAGCATTCATAGGCATTCACTTTCTATTGAAATATTGAAATCACATATACATTTTACACAGAGAACATAAACTAACAGCAGTAACAATAAATGTTTGTATCGTATACTGAAAGATCCTGAAAAAGATAAAACAAAAGAGAAACATACATAACACTCATATCTGTGTGCTTTCTCATGCAAGGTGTTCTCAGCAACGATGCCATTGCACTTTTTTCTTCAATCCAGCTGCTGATATCTGCAAGCAGTATTGATTTCCATTTGTTTAAAATTGGATGCGCCTAAGCTTAAATAAATGATGGCAGTTTGGGTGTGTACCTTGGTTCTGGCCTGCCAGAGATCCAATCCCAGTATATTACTGTATTTTTAAATAATGCTTACACAGTGTTATTATTATTATCACCATATGTCTTCGCAAATGAAATCAGTAAATCAGTTCCCAGGCACTGAGATATGCAACTGCATCTTAATGGTGCACTAAAGCACAGAACTTCCATTCTTCCTTACAAGGAAGCATGATGCTGTCCAGCCCTACAGATGGGAACTTATTTCCTGCGCCACCCAGGCAGGTTACAGCTCGAGCAACAGAACTCACTGAACAGAGCAGCCAGCTTAAGACACAAAAAACTACACAACTGGAGTATCTTAAGCATTTTTTGCACTCCAATTTATAATACATTTCTTAATGTCTTGTAAGACATTAGACAGAACTGGAGGAGGGAGTGAGGAGGTGGGGTTTGTGTTTGAGTCTTCAGCTTCTGCATTTAGCCATAAAAGATTCAATTCTCAGTTAGGAAAAAGCAAAAATACTTTTTGCTTTTAGGCTACAGGGAAAAGCTACGAAGAGTGATGCAGGCTGGACATCTGTCAGTCAGCCATTTCTCAACCGACTTCATTGTCCACTCTTCTATCCCATTTTATTGTTCTTTGCAGTTTCCCTTGAGGAATTTGGTGCCTTGAAACTCAACTCATTACAACTGATTATAGAAATACTACATGGCTATTCCTTGTGTTTGAGGTTTTGTGATTTAGGTGAGTCACTGTAAAAGCAGATCAGAAATTTCTTTTGTACTTTAAAAACTAAAGTTCGTTCCTCATGCAGTGTCATCTGGCCAAGCTGCCATCCACAGCTAAGCTCCAGTTAGGGCCATTATGGGCATTACAAGTCATCTTCATCAGGGTGCACATTTCTTCTTATTAACGTGAATTCTCCAAGACTAAAACTAAACCAACTTTTAACTGAGAAAATGAACATCCTCTCTTCATTCCAAATGCTAATTGTCTCCCAGGTCAAAATTAAAGCAATTATGTAATTTTGTTCTATTACTTCAGAGAGAAAAGATAAAGAACTGCTGCACAAAGAATTTTTAATTAGCTTTCTTGTAAAACTAATTGGTTTCTTTTGTCCCCTAAAACAATGACCATGAACAGGCACACACCCACATACTTCCCACTGTCCTCTCTTGACTTGCCATCCTGCCATACTTGCTTCCAACAAAGATGCTTTCAGATCATTAAGTGTTTTTTAGCATCTGAAATCCTACAAACTAGACAATGGGGGCAAAAGATGGGAAGAGAAAGTTAAAAGCTGCTCTTGTCTTCCCTCCAAATCACCAAAGAGCACCTGTGACCAGTTAAAATGTTTGGAATCCATAACTGTGAGAGTGCTGTTTCTCAGTACTTTATCCACTGCAAAGTTTCTACATCTCACTCTAATGTGGGCTAAGTAGGCACTGCGTTAAAATAAATATTAAAAGAGCATGCTCATTACTACTATTACATTACTCATAGGAAGCAGTAATAGTTTGTAATTAGATACTGAAGGGGATTGCTTTCACCTTCAGGTTATTCCATTGAGTCAGGAGTGGGATGTAAGTCCCTGCAATCACCCACTAAGAGCCAGCCTTGGACCTGCAACCAGCTGGAGCAAGCCACACACCAGCCAGTCCCCAGAACAGAACTCAGGCAATCCATGGGCACGGGGATACCAGTGTCACCAGGGGAGGAGGCAAAACTGCAGAGAGGTAAGGAAGCAGAGATGCTTGCAGCCACCATGAGAACCTCAGGTGCTGCTGGGTGAAGGGCACACAGACATGCCATCCTCTGTTCCAGTCAACACGTGAGCTCACTTTACTTATTATGTGAGTTATCAAAGTGAATTATCATGCAAATAAGCATGTAAGCGTGTATTGAGCAAAAGTGATGTTTAATATGTTTTGGAAACCTTCTTGTGCACATAAATAATCTTTGATTTCCGTGGGATATCCATGGCACTGTTTGGAACAGCACAGGTCTGAACTCTGATGCTACACTAATTCAACCTTTTAGGTATCGTTTTTCCTAGCTCTGTTTTACAAAAGTGATTCCTACAAATTTCAGCCACTCAAATAGTATGTACAAATGTTTAATGTCAGAAACTCTTAGAACAGTGGCTCACCATATATCACCTGATAACTCCTTGCTGACAAGGAGCATATTCTGTTAACAAGCAGATATTCTGTTGAATATTCTGCTTAGCTACAGTTACTGGAATAAAAAAACAAAGTTCAACAAAGTGTAACAGCTTATGACATATAGGAAGTCAATCTAAATGATTCATTACCTCTTCTTGCCCCTTGCTCTATAAAATCTATCTAGTTCTGTACTTAATACTGTGGCACAGACACTTACTGGGATGCTGTAAATGCTACCCATAGTCTAAAAGCAGTGTTACATGAAGATGCCATCAATGGTACTTTAACCATTACAAACACTTAGACCAAATACACCCCATATAGATGATAACTTGGCTGGTCATAAACAAGATGAAAATTATGATTTATAAAATGCAATCAGGAGAAATAATATAAGTGTCATATTCATTTAACACAAATTCCTCCTAGCATGAGCCATTATGCAGTTTTAATTATTGTTTCTTTAACTTAAATCATCATACAAGTAAATATTAAAGTGTTTTAACACTGAGCATTTCCTTCCCCTTCAGGAGCTTCTACCGTAACTCAGTACTTTTCCCACCACAACTTATATTCAAAGCCAAACTTTCAGAAGTACAAACTATTCCAGAAATGACTTGGCTTTTAGAACACGTGCAGCACAGTCATAGCTTTCTCTTTCAGAACAGGTACTTCTGCCAACATATCTCATAATGTTGGGTTCTCAGTTTATGCCTTCTCTCTTCTTTAGAGGAAACAGGACAAGAAAAGGCCAATCAACTTAATGCATCCAGTAGTAAAGGCCCAAAAAAGTCACCAGTTGATTCACTTTGATCACTCTGTAAGCAGAAGGGAGCTGTGCCTGCTTCCCATTGCTGGCATTCCAGCCTCGCAGGAGCCACATTGAGGGCACTTCCCAAAAGCATGTTGAAAAACAGGTGTAAACAAGAACAGCTACAGAGAGGCAGAAACAAGGGGCAGACTTAGTACCAATGTATGAGACACACGTGCCTGCCAGGAAAAAAAGTAAAACAAAGCAAAGGTGGTATGAAGTATAAATGGTACAAGCAAACTCTACATGTAGGACATCAATACTTCAAATCTCTGAATCTTCTTGTGCTCTTCTCAGTAGAGAATGGAATAGTCCTACAGAAACTCTTTTTTCTGGTTTTGTGTTTTTGTTTCTTTGTTTTGAAGACACTGTTTGGGAAAAGTACTTAGAAATTGTCCAGGGACTCAGCATCTCTATGGGAAATCTGAAAATAGCAACGAGTACTTGTTCCTACACAGTGAGAGTCCTTCAGCCTGGCCTTGGAAAAAAGATTCCTGTCATCCTAGGTGTAATCTGACAGAAGCACTTCCCCATGAACATTTTCCTGTTACAACTCTTATGCAATCTCTAACATAAAATACACAGTTGTATTTCTATATGTTGTCTCACTCCCCACTTCCAGACTCTACATCAACATCCCAAATAGTCACCAGAACTACTAGGGATGTCTCATTCATTCTGCACACACTGATAGCTGAAGGGTATCCCCTTGTTAAACATGTCCCAAATTATTTAGTCTGTCTCAGCTAAAAATCTAAGACAAAATGTGAGATGGTGAGACAAAAGTCACTTGACTCTTAAAACTTACAGCACAAAGACCCACCTGGTAGCTGCCTGAAGAGTTTTCTCTACTTTTGAAAAATAGAGAAAGGATTATTTATCTATCAAATCGTAACAGTCATGACAATTCTAATATTAACTTGAGCTATTACATCTTCTGGCAATGTAACACAAAATAAAACCTAGTGCACTCTTGTACAAGAGGTTATTTTAGTGCTTCTCTTGTTTTTTAAAATAATTAAAGAAAGAACACACTCAGAACATTAGAACATCATACACTTTACAATTCCTAATTTGAGAATCACAAAAAAAGCATGACAGATTATACTTTGCAACTTTCTTAGCTCTTGGTCAGAATCAGAAAATAGCACATAGCAGACAACAAAAAAGCCTGGCCAGCCATTTTTCCCAACATCCTATTCAGTCTCTCAGTCGGTTTGAGAAGATCCCAAGGCCACTCTAGGATAAACATGCTTAATCACCATTACACTAGGAAGAATCACGGGGCTATAGTTTCCTATGTCACCCACTCCAACATCACATTATTTATCATACCTCAAGGCATAATAGCTGCAAACAGCCCCATTTTTTTTTATTTTCCCCATAAAAATTAACACTGACGAGCCTGAAAATTCAAGTTGCTGCATCAAAGAACTCCATAATATGCTCCATTAAATAAATAAAAGTAAGCATAATTGCTCAAGGAATCATTTCTAAATGAAGACGTCTCTTTGATTCACCTTATATCATTTCAGGCAATATTCCTTAATCTGCATCCGGGTTTCAAGTCAAAAAAATCAGCAAATATAGTTACCATGATACCATTCCAATGTAAGTTTGTTTTGGTTTTTTTTTTCATTTCATCGTCATTGGCAAAATTCAGAGCTCCCAAGCAAACCATATTCTTAGAATTAAAGGCTGCGGGATTAATTCATTTACAATTTCAAATCAGATAGTATTTAAAGAGTGAGAGTAATCAGTTAAAACATGTAAGTAATTTATAGTCCTTACGGGTCATGAATTTTAAAACAGCCATGAATGTCCCCTGAATTAATTACCTGCTAAGGTACTTAGTAAAAGAAAGGCTGTCCCATATCACTGGACTTCTTTCAGATGAATAAAGACATTCTCAGTAACGAAAAACAATCTTTTCTTAAGCTTTGGTGTAACAGAACCAACATCTCAACACACTGACAGAAAAAAATAAATAAATGAGTCTGTATAGTGTAAAGACATACTGCTCTAAAGCTCATCGTGTCTTCTAGGAGGACATGTTGTGCTTGGTTTTTTTCCTATACATAGCACGTAGCAAATTTTTGCTTTGGTCATCTACTGTGTAGGTACTTATGCAAAAAGTAAAAAAATATAAATAAAATAAATCATCATTCAAGTTTTGGTGGCACTCTTCCGTATTAGGCATTGCCTAATGTGTACATTCTGGGAAGAAGTGGTCAGTTGGGTAAATACGAGAGTAAAGAACCAAAATCCTTACTAAAAATAGCAAGCAGAACATCTGAATTCCGCTATTTGGACTGTTTTCAGCAGAAGTATATGAAAGGACCCTATACAGGGAAATAAATGACCTGGCACCCATGATGGAGCAATAAAAATAAACAAAAAACAAAAAACGAACTGAATGACTGGAGGCAAGGAAGTCACTCAACCTCCCTGCAGTTTCATTTTCCTGCTTGTAATAACAATCCTGCCTCTGTCACAAGGAGAAACCAGGAGAACCAGGAGCACTAATTAATTTTGCAAAGCACTTGGGCTTTTGTAAGTGAAATGTTATGAAGATATAGATTATAATTTGTAAAGCCAAAGCCCTCTGGAATGTAGCACAACAATCTTATTACTGCTGAGAACAAGATTTAGCACTTGAATTTAGCTGAAAGATATAAGAAGAAAAAAAATAATCATAAATAGTCAAGTGACTACTAACTCAACAACTGAACTGCTGAGAGCATACAGCCAACATTAATTTTACTGAAAAATCCTATCTGCATATGAATTTTCATTATCTTCTATAAGCATGTTCTTTTACATCATGTCTTGGTACCGTGGCAATTGAGAAATACACGACTCATTTGCAGATTCTGGCAGCACTGGAATTTGACATTTGCTACTTACAAAGCATCATTTGGGAATGTTCTGGAATAAAGTGGTTTTGTTCAAAATTAAAAAGGAACTGACAATGTTGGAGGCTCGTTCTCTTTGGAGGAAGCTGTATTGTCACAACAGGCCTGTCACATGCAGATGGCTGTGCTCTATACTCATTCCAAGAAGGCTCGTAGCTGCCCCTGCAACAACCTCAGGTAGAAACTCCGGCACAAACAGACCAAGAAATGAGTTGAATAGGAAGGAAAACTGGGGTCATGTTATTCAGGAAGATCAACAAAGAATGAGCGATAAGGGAACGAAAAATTCTGAAAGGAGAAGTAGAGCATGTAATGCTACAAGACATCATCTGTGATTTCATACTGGAGCAACCAGCACAGTCAGGCCCAAACTTAGGAAATGTCCTTCAGCACTCACCTTTCCCTGTAATTATATGCACCAAGCCTTTGGCTTGAAAATTTGATGGCACGGCTACAAAGAACAGTGAGAGAACTCATGTGAGACAGAAAAATAAAGGGAAAAAATGAAGCAGAAGAAAGAGAGCAATGGTCATGGAAGGAGGGAAGGAGGGAGGGAAGAAATAGTCTGAGGAAAAAAATGGTGGAAAGACATGACCTGTCCTGATGGCCTGCCATTTCTGTCTGGTGACCTCTAGGCTAAAAGGCTCTACTATGTCCCAGAACTGTCATGCATATCCTCAAGTAATATTTATTTAACTTCACATGGATACAGTAATTGCCAACTATGTTAGATATAAACTATCAGCTACAAATGTGGAGAGAGCCCTGAGACTCAAAGTGGCATCTAGTGATATCACAGGATCCATGCTGCACAAACTTGCTCATAAATCTGTGAGACAGCCCATCTCAGAGGCTTATTCCAAAAATGGCCTTTTTATTTTTGAAATCAAAGCTGATGTTAAACCAACTGTCTTTGTCATATGGAAGAACGCAAATATAAAAAGGTCACTGGAGTGCCAGATGGAAGAATTTTTGAACTGAAAGCTCTGACATTAATTCCCTGTTTGTCTGAAACACAGAACTCAATGAGCAGATTAAATGCTTGTGCTGAACTGCCAAGTGTGAAACAAGTCACTCTCATATAAAGGCCAACTGATCAGACCTGAACTAAGAGTCCCATAATCATACCAAACTGAGAAGAAATTTAAACACCTAAATCAAGGGAAAAAAATGTCATCCTGGAAGTTACGGTGGACACTGCTTATACAACTTCCCAGCCAAACTTGCACTACAGCACATATTTATTCTGCTAAATTAGTACCAAAAATTAGCATGATTAGTGAATTGAGCATAATCCTAGGGGTGAGGAATTATTGCACATGATTATATGTCCCTTGAACAAGGCAAGGGGGAGCTGAGCATTTCTGAAATTAATGTTTTTGTTCTGTTCACAGAACAGCTTAGCTTTAGAAAAGTGAGTTTTCAGTCCATTAAATTTGATGTTCATAGAGGGAGAAAAAAAAAAAGCCTGATTTTGAAGAGAGACCAGACTAGACCTAAGGTGTAGAAAAGCCTACATATGTCCTTGTAGCAAATCCTGTTCTGCAACAGCAGCAGTCAGGAGTCACCTAAGGACGGGGTCTCAGCTGAAGGTCACCCAGAAGTCCTGACAGCCTGTGACATACATTAAAAGAGACAGAAACTCAATGGAGCAGATCTAATGGGGAGCATCTCTCTATTTTTGTACTTATGCCCTACAACAGCTATGCTAGCACTGAAGGCACTAGTAAATAAATTCTTTCTTTTACCTGCCTGACGCTTGGGTTTGATGCAAATTAAGTATCACATTATTGAGGTCCTTCATGGAATTAAAACTGGGCTGCTGCTCCCATTGCCCCAGTTCAGGACTAGCTGCACCCAGAGTCAGAAGGGCTGGTCTTCCAGGGACCAAACAGGAGGGCATGAGGGCAGCATGGCAGATGGCTGCCTGCAAGTCACATTCACCAGCAGCACCAGCAAAACTGGGGAAAAACAGCCTGAACACATATTGGCTCCCATGAAATCATGGCAGGTGGTCTCTATATTATTTTGCTTAGTTACTCAGTTGTATCTGTTGTCTAGCCTCCTCTGTAACCATATGAACAGCATTTAAAAATAAAGATTAAAAAAATATATTTTCAATCATACCAACCTCCTGCTCCAACAGATGGCTTCATGTGCCACTGTGAGTTTATGCAGTTTTCTTCTCATAAGTGCATTAATAGATTTTTTTAATGAACATTATATTGTCTGAGTTCACATGTATATATATTTATTTTATCCTCCAACATTCCCCCCAGTCAAAAAGCAATCAAGGGCATATCCATAAATGCAGAAAGTCTTCCCACTACCATTCTGAAGTGTGAGAAATCTTGAGAGACTTGACAGCAAAATGCCTATTCTTGCTGAATTCTAAGGCTGTGTCAGTAGGGTTTCTAAGAAAATAAATGGTAAACAACTCCATGACTTGAAAACAAGTTTTACTTAGCACCCTTAGCCTCCTTTGCCTATGCTTGCAAGCCACTTGATTCTTTTACAGTTATCATCAAGTAATTTCACTTGAAAATAAAAGCACTATTTGTTCTCCTACAAGCAGAGGCTACAACAAAAATACTACTGTTGGTCAGATCTGGTCATGCAACCGAGGATATAAGACCTAAAGTCAACTACAGTATTAAAATTCAACTCAATTCATTTATGTGGTGAGTCTGAAGTCAGATGAAAGCAATGAGATATGATGAGATAAAAGCTTAATTTATAATTAAAATGAACCAGAACGTTTGCTTCAGACTAAAAACCAGTAAAATATTGTTTTAAGAATGCAAGACTGAAGGGCACTTCTCTTATAAAAAGAAAAGAGGAAAGGGATAAGTTATACAATCACCTTTCAAAAATAGATGTATTTGCAGACAGAAAGATTTTACAACCACTTGCCTTCATTACACCAAAGCACATGCTTTATAGTCCGTTGCAAATCAATAGGAATCTCACATACTACCAAAAATAAAACCTTTACTAAGTACATTGCAAAAGATAATCCAAGACTAGAGTAGCAAATTGGTTTGGTTCCTTCTTCCTCCACTCAGGCCAATTCCTTTATAAAAATATGCGCGTATATATATAATTCCTTCATCTCTACATTTTTTTCTTCTTCCCTTTCTTTCCTTCTCTTGCAAAGCCCACCTTCTTACTAACTTTACCAAAAGGTAGATGAAAAACTGGATAATGACTGTTCTTCATTTCAAGTTGCTAGTACATTTCAAAGTTTCATTCTAGAACTAAGAAAGAAATATCCCCTACTCTTAGGTTTTTCATCCCTGAGGTCAACAACCTTACAGCTTAAGAAATGTAGCTTCCCAGGCAAAGCAGTGTCACAAGGAAAGACAATCTCTCCCAGCGATGCCAGATCTGGTCCCTTACATATTATCTTCCAAGCCACTGGATTTGACAAGGTATCCTCTATCATATCAGTATAAAGGTATAGCAAGAAAAAAAATCTAAATCGTTGTCATTATTCTGTCACCTGAATACTCCTCAAAGATCTGAAATAACCTGCATTCCAATCTCATCTCCCAGAAGCCTTAGAAAGAGCCATCCATGACCTTTCTACTGATATTTTCTTTTGTGAAAGTTTGAGAGTTCAGATGAGGATGACAAGTCCAGATTCACACGCTATTAAAGGAGGAGAGTTCTGACCTGTGTTTGGATCCAAAACACCTTTTGTTGTTGTTGCTTTCCAGATAAAAGACCTGGTTACAGAATTCTTCCAAACTGGAACAAAAAGTCTTAAAGGAATTTTCCAGCAACTACTGTAAATTTGTCAGACTTTGCAATACCTTGCAAAGCAGTAAGTGCAAGAAAGCATAATGAAACTTGCTTCTCTGGATACAATGCACTATGTTGGGAAAAAAAAAAAAAAAAGGCAGAATTCCTGAAAATGTCCTACACCTCATAATCCAGGATTTTGTCTGGGGCTCTAATGAATATTGTAACAGTCAAACTTATTCAGCATATGAAGAACACTCAAGGATATCTTCTCTTGCAAAGATGTATAAAGCTTAAATGGAGAGGTTTCAAAGTGAGACAGTGAGAAGAGTTCATTATAAGGACAATGGTAATTTTATGAGAATTCTCTGAACAGCAAAGAGATAATGCTCAATTTTCAAAAAACTAGGTATCTCAACAGAAAAGTGAAAATCACTGCTGCTTCTTTGATGAGTTCAAGGGAAAACGTGTACTGCAGTAGACATATGAGTGTGCTCAAATCAATTCCAGAGAGAAAGCCCTAACAGTACAAAACAATCAAGTCTGCTGCAGTCAGGGGCAATTTGTGCCTCCAAAGCTGGGAGTTCATCTCAAATGACTTGAAACAAACAACAAAATCCAAGCAGTAAATTGGTTTAAAAACTCACGTCCAGCATTCAAGTAAGAACACCAGTAAGAAGTCCTCTATCTTTACAGCTCAGTAAGTTTCTCACGAAAACACTTCACAAAACTACGACTGACTAATTATTTTGTGAGGTTTTTTTTTAAATGGCTGCCTAACAACAGTAAAAACACACTTTGTAATGATACCCTATTTGGTACCCGGTCTACTTGGCCAGAAACAGGTAATTCCTTACCCACATGCCAGTTACAAGTGGCAATTCCTACACTTTGGCAGGTGGTATCAAAACCAGGCACCCTGGAACTTTCCAAAACAACTCTTCTTTATGAAAAAACTATATTTGTATCTGATATTTTATTAACAGAAGATATTTGTTCATAGAGAAAAACTCAATTTACATAGAAATCCAGTAAGATTTCACACACATTCTCTACAGTTTTGAATACTTTTTCTTCACACTTCTATGAAGATTTAATAGTCTGAAAGAGGTTATATTCAAATGTGCTGTGTCTGTAGGAGTAGATTGCATCAGAGATAAATGATGCTGAGCCTTCACAATACACAAACTGACATTATTCTCTTATTTCCAGTTGCTTTATCTCCTCACTGCTCTTTTCGCAACATTTGGTAATTTTCTCTTCAGGTAAGTCATAAACAATTTAATATTAGTAAACATCCTATACGGCAAAACTGAAATATAAATAATGATTTCCTGTATAGAATGATATAAACTGGGTCAAATTCTTGCTGACATGCTCTTTGCAACTAGTTTAGACTACTTTTCATTTATATGAAGTCTAGCTTAAGTTTATCACAAATCTTCTTAAGTCAGAAGCTACAATGGATCCCATAGTCATTAAGACAGCAAGTTCTACCATAGCAGTAACTATCAAAAATCTTAATAATATATAATGAAAAGTTTTGTAAAACAAAGCAAAAATCCCACCAACGATTTTAAATTAAAAATTTCTGACCAGTGTGCCGTCATAGGACAGTTTAGAACTCATATAGGAAATTCAGAGATGACCCACCTACATAAAAGAATGACACAAAAAGGAGTATAATCTCAATACTTACATCCAATAGAAGGAAAATTCTAAAAGTTATTTTGACATGCTCTGCTTATGCTGTTGATTCAAAAATGTGATAAAATGAGGTAATTCTCTGAATGCAACAACCAACACAGCGATAAATCACTACTTGACCATTTGCTCTTTTCTTAATTGCTAAATCCAGAATAGCCTTATATCAGGGCACGAAGAGGAAGATATGCCACACTCAAACAAGATTTATATAACTGTTACTTTTGGAAATGGACAAACTTACGTCAAAAGCAAAAAGTAGTCATACAAAGGTATTGATCAAACTATAGAAAAGTAAAAAATTACACAGAAGCTCTTAATTACACATGAAACTGCTTCTAGTAGAAAACCCAACTTCAATATTGATTATGGGTTTTTTTTTTACTTAAAAAAATTCCTTAGGAATCTTTTCCTTATATAAGCAACTTTCTGTTTGCATACCTTCACATGAAAGACAAGAGATGCTGAAAGCCATTCTGGAACTACCTGAGGGAACTAGAACTCTGAAAGCACTATATTTAACCTGAAATTCCTTATTCAAGAACTAAAGTATATGGATTTTATATAAATAGAAGGATGTAATTTTAAATTTTCTTTAGAAAGAGGCTTTAGAGAACTGGTATCATGAAGCCTCTTTCCCTGTTGTTTCAGTTCACATTTGCCAGGATACTCTCCACTTCAAGACACTATGTAAGATATAATTATCAATCTATTGCTACCTGAAACATCCCAAGACCCCAATGAGAAATAACCCAAGAGAATATGGGTTATGAGAAATAAGTCGTATTTATAGTCAACAAATTTTGCATTGGAAGACCCTCACCTGACCCAGGCTGAGCATTTCCACAAGGTCTGTCCCCTGCAAATTCCTGCTGATCACATAGGTCAGGCCAGGCCAGCACACTGAAAACAGCATGAGTTGAAATGCTCAGCGGTAGATGGCATTGCACATGGATTTTCCTTAAGAACAAAATGATCTCTTACCTATGACAGCTGGATGCCACCGGAGCTTTGTGACTCATGTTTGTGGCGCCCGAGCCAACCACGAGTTGTGATTGACTATGGATTTTTGTACTGCAGTGTAATCACAAATTCTTTTGATAGTACTATCCATTTTCTTGTCTGCAGGGTTTCAGAGAAACAAGACTGGCCTGCCAGAGAAGAGCACCTAACCAAGAGGGAAGTAGCACATAGGTCAGCTCTTTAAATAGCCTGTCTGAACTTACAGGTTTAGAGAAAAACATTAAAAACAGTGTGTTTTTCACAATAAAATAGATTTAAAAACAGTGAGATGATCACTCTTGCTGTAGGACTTCAAGCCACGCTAACATCCTTTGCAAGGAAATATGGTGTTGACAACCGAAACTTCAATATGATCCATAAAACTTTTGAAACTCTTCCTATCTGGAATTATCGAGGATAATACGATGAATATTCTTTCCTTAGATAAATTCTAATCTCCAGATATGATCGTTCTCACTACAAAACTGATTCACCCAGTAAGGTAATAATCTTTATGGAGCATTCAGTCTTACTTGCCTATTGAACTATGCATATTTTACATTTCCCAACTGCATGCATAACTTTTGACCAAGCCTTTCTACGTTATATTTTTTGTCCTAATTAATTTGGGGTTTGTGTTTAACTAAATCTTAGCATTAAAAAATTCCAAAGCGTCACTGATTTCTTAAGATCAGAAAACTAAGATGTGTGAACCCCAGAGACAGTAACACAATGGACAGAGAGGGTGGTTTCAGCATCTGGGGAGAAAATCGGTTTCAGGAAAAAAAGAAAAAAAAAAAAAGAAAAAAAGAAAAAAAAGTTGTTATTAGAAAAAACAGATTTCACGTATATATGTGGATGGAAAAAACATGGCTAAGAAATACTCTAATTGAATATTTTCTTTAAAGAATCTTTAAAGAGCTTCTGGACTTTCACAGCTCATACAAAGTAAAAAGCAAACACAAATGGCTAGTTTACTTCTATGTATCAACCAATGAGATATGCACTAAAGGTATGCAAATGGTCAGACAGCATAAGCAAAGGAAAACTGGCATTAAAAAAATAAATAAATACACACACTGTAAAAACACTTGAAGCTATCGTAACAGAAGCATTTAAGGTTGTTCTTGAACCAAAAAGAAGTATTTCTACTTTTTTCAGGCAAAACTGTGCAAGTTTGTAGACAGTGTGAAACTGCCCACTTCACATCAATTATACTGCAATAGATACAGTATTACATGTTCAAGAGTTGTATTGAAATAAGGAGCACCAGTAAGATAATAATGAAAATTTCAGAAAATAATTAATAGGACTAAATCTTCCCCCTTTAATAGTATTCAGTGACTAAGAAAAAAAAACACTTAATTGGCAAGCACAGAAAAAAAGAAAAAAACCAGAAAACAAAAAACAGGCACTGCTGTCAAACTAGCTATTTGATCCCACTTTGATATACAACTGATTGTTTTTTGGATTGTAATTCACACACTGCACAAAGTATAAACATGCCTGCCTAGAAGTAAAACTCCCCTGCTTTTACCCTTAACCACTAATAGCAAAACACATATTTCATCACTCTACCATTACTACCAGAGTTGGTTTGCTTTAAGTACTAGAACATACGGTGAAATACATTTATTGGATTTCTGTTGAGATTAACCTATGACTTGACTTAACTGTCAGCTACATCAACAAAAATATTTCAAATTATTCCACACAATGGCCACGTTTTAAACTACAAATCATTAGTGCTGCTTTTCCCCTCCTCTCTTTTCCTGAACACGCTGCTTCCTGAAGCTTTCATGCATGTTGAAAAATTCCAGTAAGACCCAAAATGCTACCAACGCACTCCTACATAAGCATTCAAGAAGAATTACTTAAAATGACTCCCTCACTATCTGTTGTATTAAATAAAGACAGCATGTGATAGAAATAATCACAGAGCTTCATAAGGCAAAAAAGATATTCTGACGTCCATGATATAGCCTGTGTTTAGAAAGGATCATTTTAATTTTATCTCCCCACATCAAGCAGATCTGTAACTGATAAAGACATTCATTCGGATCTAGCAAGATGCACTGACTTGTTAGCAGAGATGAAGAAGTGGCTGATCATGTCCTTCACTCACTCGTCCCAGAGGGCATTCAGCCAAGCATATATCAGAAAAAATTGCCCATACTATCCTCTTAATGCAATAATAAATAAGGCTGCCGGAGAGAGAAATACAAAGCAGTAGCAAGAAAAGCATTGCTTTTAAGCTTCTCCTACCTTTTCCCTGATATTTACAAACCGCAGGCAGCGCTGCCGGGGAGTCTCACCGGGGTGGCTGCCGAGAGGTCTCATGTGGCATCCCCAGCTTCCCACCGCCTTCCTCCGTCTGGATTTTAAGCATTCCAATGAAAACCCACCCTGACATGCACAGAACGCATCCTGCTCAAGTTGGAAGCATGTGATAACTAGGCTTCGGGTTTAAGCAGGAAAGCCCAGCGCTCTCCTAATGCCAGGCATTTAAACAAGCCCCATCTTACCGTTGTGTTGTTGCCTCGATCAGGTTAGATCCACCGGCAACTCTTTGACATGTCTCTGGCAATGTTAGTGTTTGCAGCCAGGCCGGGCTCATTCAGCAACTGAATGAATTCACAACATCTTTCTGCACTAGCAAGCTGAAACGCTACGGCTGTACTACAGCTAAGAAAGGGGGAAATCTAAAGCAGAAAACAAAGAAATCCCTAAAGACAGGGTAATCCCAGTGGAATAAAATATAAAGGGCACAGATGAGCACCAAGCGTACAATATTTCTCTGTCTAAATTTCACCAGCAATACCATGCTCTTTCTAAAAACACTTTTTTTTTTTTTTTTTAGATATATGATGGACTTGCCTGTGGAGTTCCCAGAAAGGCAGACTATCCAGGCTCTGCTGCAGCATTGCAGCCAAAGTAACCATGCATATGCTATCTAGGCAATTTACAGCAGTCTTTTTGAAAAGATATTGATTTACAATGCAGCACTGCCTCAACAGAATGCAGAGCTGCAGCCAAACTAGCTAATGGTGATTTCAGAGGAATTAAGGAAAAAAAACCTCAACATTCAATCAAAAGGATGCAACTAATCATCCCCAATTCAATTATGTCCCAGTCCTGAAGGAAGCCAGCAAGTTCTCAAGTGACAAATGACATTAAAACAATAACCTAAGGACATCTGGAAATAAGAACTGTGAACACCACTGCCCACTTCCATAGGAAAAATAAATATGAGAAAGCATCTAAAATTTATTGAGCCAGAATACAAACTAGAAAGTTAATTCTAACACTGTAACAACGAAAACTAACATTTAATTTATGAACATGCAAACATACAGAGCTGTGAGTAAGCAACAGACACCTGTGCTGTGCTGGGAAGACACGGCTGAGCCCAAGCAAGCCTGGGTGTGGTACAAGAGAAAAGAGGGCAGCAGAACAAACACACAAGGAAGGCTTCTCCAACAGAAAGGCAGCAAATCTTCTCCATCTCCTACTCCTACAGCAGCCCCTACTGGCCTCTGCTTTAGATGGCTCCTGGCTCCCCAGAATCCTCCTGGGGCTTTGGGGGGCACTGGACAGACTGTGCTGGGAAAGGGAACAGCCATATATCTGTATTCAGTGCCAGGAGAAAGAGCTTATCCTGAACAGACAGAAACATCTGCTTCACCCAAGGCATAGGTAGTGTTAAGCACAGAAGGACAGCATTTGTACATTACAAAGAGAGGCAATTAAACCAGGAGGCAAAACACAACCCTGGCTCATGACTGGACAGATCCAGTGATTCACCCACCAACTTCAAAAATGTGCCCTTCTGTAGAGTCCCAGTTTGAAGAAAGTACAACATGTCTGAACCCTAAGCCTTTGCTTGGATTCTTCCATAGTTTCTAAAACATGTTTGATTACATCTCATCTCAAAGTTCACAGCTGAGGCAAGCACCAGTGGCTTAAATAAAACTTGAATGACAAAAAATTCTGCAAGATGTTCCCAAAATCCCAAGGTAGAACTTGTTTGTTGCCCTCGTCTGTTTCCCACTCTTTGTCATAGGGGCATATTCCAGAAGACTATTCAGTTTCCTGGGTTGGTTTTTAAGCAGACAAAGGCTTCATTTCACCTGAGAAAAATGTTCCATCCAGGCAAAACTTTTCCTGTCAGGTGTCTCAAATGTCAAGGTCCAAAGAAAACTTGAAAAAGCTTTCAAGATGAAATGATGAAAAAGTATATTCAAAACATTTAGATATCTTACACTATTGACATCAGATTGGTCTGAAAAGGAGAAAAATCAGTCAGAAGGATCCTCAGATAAAAAAACAGAGCTGGTAAGTAAGCAGCTGTGGAGACCAACACACCCCAGAAGACGCATTACACCAAGAACAAAGTGGTAGACAGCATGTGGGGAACTGGAACACAATGCTTTTCATTCCAGAAGCAAGTAAGATTTTGGGCCCAAGGTGTGGAAACTGTAAGCAAGCCAAACAGACTACAAGGTTATAAGATCCAACTCAAAGAAGCCAAAAATCTCCCTTATTATTTTTTCTACATAAAACATTTACATTTATTATATTTCCCTACCATAAACATTCACCTGATAAAAAGAAAGTCTGAAAAATAGAGTCTCTTGTTTGCCTGTAGGAAGCACAGCATTTGTCTTAACAGCTCCAATGAAACTGACAATATCTACATTAGGTGACAACTCCCTCAGACTCACATAACATCTGAGTTAGGAAGGAACCCCTGAAGCCTGCCTAGTTCAGCCCCTGCTCAGGCAGGACCCCTTGAGCAGGCTACCAAAGGATGGGCAGGTTGTTACAGTCAGCTGGTCCACAATGTATACAGGTATCTGAAGTTGCTCCTCCCCAGGTACTGGACTTAGTTCTTCCCTTCGATGAACTGCATGAAATTCCCATCAGTCCACTACTCTGGTCTGTCCAGGACCTTCTGGCTGACAGTAAGACCCTAATACATATCACCCGCTCCCTACAGTTTTGCACCATTGTCAGACAGATTAAGAGTATGCCCCTTCATCCAGGTCACTAAGAAAGATGTTGAACCTCGTAGTGACCAATGGGACACTCTGCTCTAATTAAACTTCATGCCATTGATTACTACCCACCGTGTCCAGACAGCTTTCAATCTACTCCACTGTCTGCCCATCCAGACCATGATTCATCAGTTTCTCCATCAGTTGTAGAGATTAGAGGAAGCCATATTGAAAGCCACTCAGAAGTCTAAGTAGACAATACCCACTGCTTTCCTCAGCTACCCGGGCATCCATTTCACCAAAAAAAATTAAGAAGCTAGTCAAGCATGAAGGAACCTTTGGGTTCCTTTCCCCCCAGAATTCAAGCTGACAGTTCTTGATGACTTTCTTGTGCTTCACATGTCTGAAATAATTTTCTAGATTAGTTCCATACAGCTCCTTCCATATAGCTCCTTCCATATAGGAAGCTCCATACTAACATTCAGAAGAACTTTACAGTCAAGGATGACAGAGCACTGGAACAGGTTGCCCAGAGATGTTATAGAGTCTTCTTCTATGGAGATATTTAAGGCATACATCTGTATACCTAACTGTGCAATCTATTGCAGGGTACCTGTTTTATCCAAGGGACTGGACTTGATGATCTCCTGAGGTCCCTTCCAACCCCTGCAATTCTGTGGTTCTACGATTAAGGTATGGCTGACCAGCCAGTAGATCTGCAAGTCCTTCTCCTAGCCATTTCTGAAAATAAGGAAAACATTTACTTTTCTTCAGTCCTCACGCAACTCTTCCAGTCAGCACAGTGAATCAGCAAGTATTGAGAGTAGCTTCAGTAGACTCTCAGCATGTACGGGTGTAACCCATCAGGACTTCGATATGTCCAGTCTGCTAAAACTTTATTCTCAAAAATAGTCCTTTTTCATTGATGTTACATATACCTTGCTTCAGAATTCCTCCTGGTCTCTAATACCTAGAGATTCTAAAAGGTGGATCTTGCTAGTAAATCCTAAAGGCAAAGACAACATTTGGTACCCCAGACTTTTCTATGTCCTGTGTTACAATGATCCCTGTTGCATTCAGCAGGAGACCAAGATTTTCCCTAGTTTTCTTAGTTCCAATCACATACTTAACAAAAGCCCTTTTTGCTGCTTTTGACATCCCTCAACAGAATCAATTTCCGCTGGGCTTTGGCTTTCTTAACTGCATAATCTGCATGCTTGGATAATGTCTCTGTATTTCTCCAAAGTCACCTGCTCTTGCTTCCACTTTCTGTATGTAACCTTCATGTTTGAATTTTGTCAAGAACTCCATGCTTATTCATGCAGGCCTCCTGGCACTTTTGCTTGAATCCCTACTCTCCTTAACCCCTTCCTTCCCATGTGCTAGTACTAATCCCATCCCTGTCTCTACTCCCAACTCCATCTGCTGACTGTGATTGAGCGCAACTTGGCTGTAGTACAAATATATGCTTATTTCTGCTCATGGAACCACAAACTGGATTGGGAAATCTGGCTGGTAGTCAGAGGCAGTCTAGAATTACAAGTGGAATGTCATGCTACTACTTACATCCTAAGACAAACCCCAAGATGTTTGACTGGCATTCAAAAACAACTTCTTATACATACAGAGTCATCTTTTAAGCTTTTCAAGATAACAGATGTACAGTAATCTACAAATTACTATACTTTGACTGTACAGTGTCAAAGCTCTGCAGGTTTAGTTTGCTGACCATCAGTTCATCATTTGTTAATAGTATACAGCACAAAGAATATCCATAGGCACTTTTTTTTTCCTGTGGTCATATTACATATTGTCTAAAATATAACTTACAAATAACGTACTCAGTTTATTACTTTACATCATCCAGAACAGGGCAAAGTATATGGCAAGTCTAACTGTAATACCCCTTCCTCTGCCCCAGGAGGTAATAACCATATGCAACAGATGAGCAAGTATCTTACAGAGAAACTGCATAACCAAGAAAAAACACAGCTCAGCACTCGGCTTTCAATTTTTAACAACCACCAACTGAATATACTGAAGAAAGAATAAATGCACTGTTTTATTTGTGAAAGTGATTTGGCAATCTAGCCAGCTAATTTATAAACAACAGAGAGTATTTCACAGAAACTGTTCTTAAAAGATGGTTAATGCATTGTAATCAAAACACTGGAATGGATGAGAATACTCCAGTTCAGTATCCTACTATCACTGGCAATCAAAAAATCTGATATCTTTTCTCAACTGATCTGTTCAGTTTTACTTGAACACTGGAAGTTCAGTACTAACATACAGAAGAACTTATTTATGTTAACAGACAGAGAGCAATGGAAAAGGTTGCCCAAAGAGGCTGAGGAGTCTCCTTCTATGGGAACATTCAAGACAAATCTGGGCGCCTACCTGTGCAACCTATTATAGGGTACATGCTTTAGTTGGAGGTTGGACACAATGATCTTTTGAGGTCCCTTCCAACCCCTGCAATTCCATGATTGTGTGATATAAAAATAAATAACTAATATTCCTCCTGCAGCCACATTTCATATCTGCCAAAAAAAGTTATCTATTGCACATGGGCATAATTCTATCTTGGCTAGTACTGTCTTCATGCCTTCGTAATATACTAAAATTATGCTGTTAAAAAACGCGTCTAATCTGAAAAGTAAACATGGCTATACCACAGCAGGTAAAAAACCTGTATCTTGTTTGCCCAAATTCTTTACCACCAACTTGAAAAATAGTAGTCAAACAACATCGTTCATCTTTAGCATCAATTAATTGTCAAAAGCAGCAACATTCACTGCAGAAATAGATGTACCTTCATTACATTAGTAAAATTCTCCACAGAAACGCACCATTGCTACTAAGAATTATGATTTACTTGTATATGTACAGAACCTCATGTCCATGTGCAAACTCTTAATGTTATTAATTAACAAGTAGAAAGCAAAAGAACTTAGACTATTAAGGAAAACAATTAATCAACAACACAGTCACACATTTTTCAAAAACACCACAAAGAATGAAGAAATAAAAAAAATTCAGACTTGTGCAGATTGTCTAGATGATGAGGATCAGTAAGATAGTTTAATGGAGTAGATATAATTAAACTAACTTATCCACAACACTCAGCCCATAAAACCACATAGCTGACAATTCTCACATTGGTAATGAAAAATAAATTCTAGCTAATCGGAAAGGAGTAGCAAAGTTTCTGTGACAAAATTTTCATGATGAACACTACAGACACAGTTTACCAAGCTTTTCTTTAGGGAGAGTTTTAAATAATTAACAATAGATAGTTTTTTTTATATCTGTAAGTATAATCCCCAGGGAAGAATCTCCAAAAACGTTCCATTTTTAAGTCACATTTACTCCTACAGTTGATCTCATACAGAGTTGAAACTCAATGATACCCCATTTCAAAGTCATCTATATGGGATAAGAAAGCTTTCTATAAATGAATTAAGTCTCAGCATAAAAGGACATGTTCACTTTCATCACTTTCTCAAGTTTAAATAAGTCATGCACTGAAACTCTAGCCTCGTTTGAAAGCACTGGGTTTTTAGCTTTCCCTCATTTTCACTTTGAGAAATTCACATGAAAGACTGTTTTGTGTTTTTTTTTTTCATTTCACCTAGTGTCTTTCCATAACGTGTGATTAAAATAAAATAGTTTTCCAACAAAAAGCAATAATCTATGTATAAAATGTGGGTTATAGTCATTATAAAAAGATACCAAGCCGAATCAATCCCAACAATCACGTGATGTAGATAAAAAGGTAGAATAAGTCACGTGCATACAGCATCCACTTATCAAAATCTATCTATACTCCATCATTATGCATTGTTCCTTAGAGCCAAACTATCAGTCCTTCAGGCTTTTGCTATCTGCTAAGTTCGCCATACAATCAAATGGTGGATTCATGCTGTAACAGCAAAACAATCACTTTTAGATGTGTAAAACGGTTGACTCAGCTCTTGTCCTAGAATTAACTACCAACAGACAAGACTGACTTCAACTCACAGAGGTGCTTCAATAACTTCTTTCCCCCCATCTTACAGGCTTTATGAATGAGGATAATCAACATTATAGGTGAAAAATCCTCTGAGGATCATGGCAAGAAATATGCAACCTATGAATTCAAGTTCCAGACAAAAACACCAATGTCTTCTATGCAAAGGATAGAGGCTATTTACAAGAAAGCATCCTACCACTTGATAGCCTGAAGTGAATCTACACTAAGAAATGACGAAACACTGAAGGCACATTATAATTAAGATGAGGCAGTCAACTACCTAATGTCTCATTTAGAATATTTTCATAAAATCAATCAGGACTTCTGAGAGATTACTATGCAATCTATGCAATATGCATGGAAACGACTTCCGTAGGATGTCCAGATAGCTTGATAAGGTGTTCTTGTAGTCTGAATCTTAATCAACTTTAATTTATACTGCATTTACTCAACAAAACAAACAAACAAACAAAAAACTGATGAGTGTTGAGATGAATATAAGTGCTTTATTAAGTAAATATGACTTCTTTAGCATTGAAGGATGATGGAATAATGGAATATCTCCATAAGAGCAAGGACTTTTACAGTAAAGCTGATAAAGCAACAAAATAGAAGGCAAGTGAGAAGTAGATAATCTTTAACTGGGAAGAGAGAACTGAGGAAGGATAACAGTTTTTCTCATCTTCATGACTACGTATTTACCTGAGGTTTATATGCATATAATTCCTATGGAACAACGCTCCAATCTATAGAAAACAAACATACAAACTCCTTATGAGGAAGAACAACTGGTTCACACCCATCTCAGGTATCTTACTAGATTCTACGTATATGATGCAAATGTGTGCATATAAAACATATACATAATGCTCCAGTCTGGCTGCACCTCAAGTACTGTGTTCATTTTGGGGACTCCCACTACAAGAAAGACATACAGACCCTGGAATGTGCCCAGCAAATGGCAGTGAATCTGGTGAAGGGTCTGGAGCACAAGTATCACATGCATCAGCCAACTGGGATTGTTCAGTCCAGAGAAATAAAGGCTAAAGATTTGCTTAGATTCACCATAACACATGCACAGCTGCAGGTAAGTTTAAATATATCATTCTGTAAACATCAGCATAAAATGCTGTTATCACTTTATCATCCAAAGAGTTCGTACTCCAAAATCCTTGAGCAGTTCTTGGCATTTAACTAAACAGATTGCTTAGTATAATGTAGCATTTTTCCATTCCTTTCCCATACCTTGGTCTTCTACCTGGAGGGTTAGTTGTTATTCCTCTCAAAAGGGTATTTTGTTACAATTTATTACAATTGCAATGTCTTATAAGTTCGATGACAGGAAAATAACGGAAAGCATGGTGGCATGCTACAAGACTGAAGGAGGTGCTGACCGAAAGAAAATAAAATTAAATAAAAACTCTGAAGTATCACCTGATAGAGTGAGTGACACTCTTGGAGTAGAGTTTCACTTCAGTCACCTATACCACTGTTCTTCATGGATTAAACTAGGACACATAAAGGTGTATTTAAAAAGCCATGTAAAAGCTCTGCCTGACGCAACATTGAGTCAAGTACTCAAAAGAAACAAAACCAAAGCTGCAAGTATGGCACTAATATTTATCTATTCTTCAGTTAAATACAAAGTGTTAGGTTTGACCTATAGAGCCCTTTATAGTTTGGGTAACCACCACCCTGAAGACTGCTTTTCTTGTCCTGTTTTATCTGGTATTTCAGATAACAAGGTTGCATCCACCTGGGCATTCTCACTGAAGAGCACTTGAGCCCGGAACTTGATAAAGCTTTAATGCACATTGAGCAGCTTATCTATTTTTCCAGCACATCATAGGCAAGAAATAGGAAGCACCTGAGGAGGAGTGAAGTCAGAACTGTAGAAGGGTCAAGAGAAAAAAAAAAAACGAAAAACTTGTCCTCACACTACAAAAACGATATCTGCAAAATACAGCAACTGGTAGCACAGCTGCAGCATCTTCCACGTTTACAGAGCACTCATTCTCACAGGATTTTCTCCCTAAGCTTTTGTTTTTAACCTCCTCAGACTGCCTCTTTTAGCATCTGCAGAGCAGGACCCCACTTACTAGGGCAAATACCCCTAGTATGTTCCTAGGTAGACTCCCCAGAGGCATTCTGCCCTCCCGCTTTCTTCTGAAGCAAGAGAACATGAATTTTCATGTGATGAGCACATAATAGGTACAAAGGTCTGAAATGGATTTATACATGAATTGATTTGTTCCATTCAGCTCAAGAGCATTTCCTTGACTGTTTTCCAGGAAACTGAACTCCATTTCCCTCCTACCAAAATGTGCGTACTGTCAAGAAAGTGCAAAAAGCCTGAAGGGTTTCAGTACTAAAACAGGAGCAAAGTTTCAGGGGAGAGAATAAAAAGATTTTCTGTACTCTCGATTTTATATATTTGGTAATTTTTTGAAGTTCAGCTGAGACAGACAAAGTGATCATAGTGCTTCAATCTAGCAAATTCAAAAGCAAAAACAAAACAAAATCTTTATCTTAGTTATACTGTATGGGAATGATAACACTTGATTAATCTACCTACCCTATATCTCTATTACATCCACCCAAAGACACTCTATCACATGAGGCAAGAAAAAAAAATGAAGGCCTGCAAAAACAGATGGTTATTCTCATAGATCTAATGGGTTAAAGGGTGTGATGCCTTGTTCTGCTTACATCACTACTACAGGATTAACACAACAACATTTCAAGCAAAGTCTATAAAAATGTCAACAACATAATTTTGAGAGAGAGCTGTCTGTAGTATTGGGAGTGAAGCAGGTGGAGTGAGGATACATCTCTCCTAGGGCATGGTTGCCTTGATGCTTGCACACTTACTACCTTCTTTAAAAATTCGAACAAGACTAAACTTACTTGCAAAGTTCTGTGGTAGGAAAAACTAGTACCACATGTAATTACAGACTGATTTGGAAGAGGAATACTATGAAAGAATTCTTACTGCACCACAAAACTAACGTGAAGCCCCTGAAATCAGTCATTCTTACAATCTAAGAGGTCCCATGATTACCTGCATACTAACAGCACGAAAAATATGGTTCTCAAGCAAAATTATGCAAGAGAGCACAGTCTGTTCAAAACTTGTATGTTAAGAAACCTTGTTTATTAAGTAGGATCACTGACATCCACTTGTTCTGTTGTTCTTCAAATTAGTAAGGGGTGGGGAGCAGAAATCAGGATACAGAAGAGAAGTAAGAGAATAGATTAAGAAAATTGCAATATTAACTGTTAAAATTGAAAACCTAAAAAGGAAACTTGTAGCAAGACACATTACTTGTCATTTTAGTTGTGTGCTCTCAGTCACAATGCATATTTTCTTCCACTAAAATGTAGCTTTATTTTGCCCTGGTAACAATATAACTTTTGCAACCATTGTTTTTCCTCACACACTCTACACTCTCATTCCAATAAAGCATTCCACCTTCAGCCAAATTATGCCTGCCTCATATAGCACCAATGAGGAGTAATATGCTTCCCACATGACATTAAGAATTCTTTACATAGCTTTTATGATGCCACACAAAGAAAAAATAGCCCGACCCACAATAGATGTACATATGAATCCCCTTTATATTGGATAAAATTCTGTTTATAAAACGTTTTATGAGACTTGGAAGGGAAAAAAGTTTTACCATAAAAATCAGTACTGGATGTAATTAAGTAATTAAAAATGTTACATGGAAAAAAACAAGAGCCGCAACAGTGGAAGCATCAAAACATCAGAGTTATGTTACCCCTAGAGTATTTCAAGATAAACTGCAACTTTAAGTTTCACTGAAGAAAGGTTTGAAAACATCAGAAGTTTAAATGCTGTAGAACAGCTAAAATTCCTAACAGAAATGGATGTCTTCAAGAGAACGTATGTGCGTGAGACAGTGTAGCATAACATTACAGCTTCTGCCTGACACAATTTTGACAAATATGACTGAAAAAAAAATAAATCATATAATGCTTTCAGAGTTTGCATTACTGGGTGCTTGCACATCTAACAGGGCGTCTGTCCTTCCTCAGAAAAGGTTACAGAAATAAAGTGTAAAAAGACTGAGTACTAACAGCTAAGATTACTAAGACAGTAAAAATTCACAAGAATTCCATCTAAGATTTCTCTGAAGTCACAGTGATAGTAAAAATCTAGTACAAGATCACATTAAGATGTCTTACGGTTCCCTATAAATTTCAAATCTCAAGCACAGATTTCACACATCCCGCATAAAAGTTTTCCCGTTTGAAATGTTACAATAAAAATATAGACCTTGTATTCTACTATGTTTATGTTCCTGAGGAGTCTCATTAACCTCCATGTAACCAATACGCTGTGAGAGAAATACAGAAAGACTGGGCGTTCTGTAACTGCCCATGACAGCATGAGCTACCAATTACAATGCATGCACAGATGGCTAATTGGTTTTAGCGCAGTTTTCACAGCTCAGGAAAGCAGACAGTAACACTCTCTATTACTCTGAAGGCCAGTGCCAGTAGCCCATGCGGAACTCAAGCATCCAGCCCCCCAGCCCCCCTTGGGTCCTGTTGCCCTACTTGATCAAAAGAAAAAAAAAAAAAACCATTTTGAAGTAATTTACACAGACTGCATCCTCAGTGTAATTTTAGGTAGCTCTTCAGTGTACACAATTTCAGCTGTTACATTCTTTTCATAGCCACAAAAACCACAACATTATTTTTGAAGAGCTAAACAGGACAGCTTTATTCAAAACCCACTGCCTGTAATATTCCCCTTTCTGCTAAAATATCTGATAAAATAGATCTCATATGGATTCATCTGTAGCTATAGTGTTATCAGGAAGATTAGACCACAGACTTCTGTCACCAGCATTAAACAGTGACTACAGCTATAGCTTCTATCCCAAAACAGGTCAGGTAAGGCAACATATCAGTGAGTTTGCACATGTCTATTGATGCAGAATAGGAAGACAAGACTTCATATCTGAATTCTCCAAAATAACGTTGGACTTGTCCCCTAACTAATAGGAGGCCTTTCTCATCCTTCAGCACACACACAGGTAAGTCAGCAGAAAGCCTATAAAAAGCTGCAGCACCCTTCTACTATATGAAATCCTAGAAAATTTCCATTACACTTTAACAAATCACTGGCAAGTATTTAATACAAGTTTCCTCTGAATGCCAAGAAAAAAAATGGGGGAAAAAAAAAAAGAAAAAAAAAAAGGGGAGGAAAAGAAGAAAAATCCTTTATGGAATGAAGACAGTTGCTTCCCCAAGTGGAAGTATTTGAGACAATGACTGATTTCTAAAATTACTATTAATTCTTATGTCATTACTTCCCTGAAAAGCTCTTTGAAAGGGCTGACAATAGCAGAACAAGGGGAAATAGTTTTAAGTTGAAAGAGGGAAGATTTAGGTTGCATGTTAGGGGAAGTTCTTCACTAGGAGAGTGGTTAGGTCCTGGAACAGGCTGCCCAGGGAGGTTGTGGATGCCCCGTCCTTGGAGGTGTTCAAGACCAGGTTGGACGGGACCCTGAGCAACCTGATCTAGTAATTGTGTGTGTTTGGTAGCCCTGTTAGGCAGGGGGGGTTGGAACTACATGATCCTTGATGTCCCTTCCAACCCGAGTCATTCTGTGATTCTGTGAAAAGCGACACGCAAAATGGTACAAAAAGTCTTCTGGTTATACACCATGCTCATGGCATTCTGGGGAGAAGAACAACTCAGTTCCTCCCACCTCACCTCGAGGTCATCACAGCTCCAGGCTCTGTTTTTCATTTCTTCACAAATGAAGAGAGAAAACAAAGAATTATTTGGATTTTTATTCAATATAATAAAGGATGCCCTTCATCATACCCCTCACAGTTTCTGCTTCAAACAAGCACTGAAACAAAAGTGGCACACGCAATGATTTTTGCCAGGCCTACTTACTGGCTGTCAAGTGCAAAACGAGAGAGCCAGCTGACAACTGGAGGTCAAGTAATTCAAATCTGTCTTTGAAATGAAAAGTGTAGCTTAATAGTGTTGGCTCACTAAGGACCGCTTTATACAAAGATTACCAGCAAAAGCTGTCAGTTGTGTTTACAGATCTGAAATAAATCTGTCCCATACCTGAACGGTTAGACAATCATTATCTTATTTTTATTCTTCCATAATTGTTACAGGTAACTACCATAAGGCAAATGAAATAGCTTTTGCTGCTGCATAATTCCAAGGGTTATGCACAGGCATTTCCCAAGTTGTCTCCATGCAAAGGAAGAAGTTGCAGTGGTTCATTCACAAGGTACACAGTGAGAGCAGAAGATGTTACTCAGAGAGCATGGAGGGGCAGGAAGAAAGTGCAGGTTTCAGAGTTGGTGCATTGTTTCATATGACCTCACACTGGGAGGATTTCCTTGTGCTAAACTGATCCCTCAGCCCCTATTCTAATTCTGTCAACCACATTCCCCTAACACTCAACTTTTCAGAATAGAAGGGGCAAAGTACCATTGAACATTAAATTGTGTAATATTCCTCCATTGCATGCAGCGTAGGAAACATTAATCAAGTATGCCCCTGGGGTCATTCGAGAGAAATATTCATTTGCATTTTTTAATTGCTGCTTTTTGTTCCAAATCCAGATAATATAAACAACATTAAGCATGTCCTGATCAAACCAAAAATGTCAAAATAAAAAAAAAAAAAAGCATGAATGCACGTTGATACAATGCACAATGAAACAAACCTAGGAGGAGGTTTTTAATCATGTATGCAGGAAAAAAAGCCACAGTATAAAAGCTCACTCTGTTATGTAAGCACAAAGTTAAGAAAGCCACAAACATGGCTCTTCCTCTAGCAAAAGTCTATGCATGAAGAGCACATGCATGCTTATCAGAACCATGAATACACACACAAAGGTAAGGAAAAGAAAATGAAAAAAAAAACAACCAAAAAAACCAAAAATAACAAAACCAAAAACAACAACAACAAAAAAAAACGCCCAATAAATCTGAAGTGATATAAGCATTCCCCAATTCACATGTTACATACAACTAGTATACGTGAACAATGAACATACATAAATCCATTCTGAATAGACTAGGACATTAGCATAAGTGTGACAAAAGTCCAGCTAACACATTTATGTGAAAATCATATGACTACATCCCTTGTTGTTAAATTAAGGAATTAAAACAATATTCTTCTTTGTTCCATCAGAGAAATTAGGTAAAAAGTAGGTTGGTGAACAGCCACCTGTTCGTTTGCACTGCAAAAAGTGTTTTTATCATAATAAGTGATCAAAAGTACAGAAACAGGCTAGCTGTTTTCTAGCAAAAAGATTTTCCCTCGACTATCATATAAAACACTTTTACTCTTAAGAGAAAGAAAAATCAGAAATGAAGTGCTTTTCCACAAGAAAGTGCCAAACTTCAGTCTTAGCTGAGGTTCATTTCATTGTTTTAGACCAAAAGGCTGAAAAAAACCTATACTGATCCAAGAAATACATTACAGAGAATAAAACTTCTTTGTGTTATGGGGGCAAAAGGAAGCGAAATCAAATAACTTTTGTCTGACTTCATCTTTGTACTTCCAAGGCCATTCTCCCTCACTACTACCGTAACATCTGAATATCTTCAAGCTGTACTAAGAAATGTGTTTCAATATTCACTGGGAAAGATAATAATTTCCTCAGCCCTCAGATGGAAAATTAAGGCTTAGATGTTTAATAACTTGCCAAAAGCATCAGAGCACTTTCTGAACTAGAAGGACAGAAACAATATTTCTAAGCAGGTTTGTTCTGTGGTTGGAAGTACTAAGAAATCCAATGTAGTCATTTAAGTCCTGGCCATTGATATCAGTTTTATTCTGCTGCCAGGTTGGAAAACTCCAATGAAAAGTTTAATGCATTCTACTCAATAGATCATCTGTAATGTTTTAAAGTTTTCTATTGAATTATTACCTTGGCTAAAATTACCACCAACAATTATTATTATTAAAGATGTGTATTAAAAATAGATGCAAGCCTTTATGTACATTCCCATAAACACATCGTTTTTACCCCCCACATTCACCTCTCCCTACAGAAACCATCATTCTTCACTCACTGTAAATATGTCTCCATCGTAACATTTCCTTTAAAAGAGAAATTGTTTCTTAGTAAACTATGAACTTCAACTGACTGAAAAGCAACCGTGACTACAGAGCACTTAGAATGCTTTAAAAGCATTGTGCCACAAGTACAGAACACAGTTCAGAGAAAATGCACTGTAATTCACATGGCTTAATGCAAAAGGTAATCACATTATGGAAATGCTCGGTCATTTCCCTGTAGGAGCGCAGACTCCATATTGCATCGTCTTCATCATCTATTGACTCCTTGAATGCATTTTAAACAACATTTTGTACAATACCAAAGTGGATTTTTTATTATTATTATTCATTCTCAACTAGAAAACTTTGCACTTACAGTTTTAAACAAAAATATAGAAGGGAACATCTATTTAATTCAGGTTGTCAGCTTCGTTGAATCATCATCCATGTGCATATGATAACTGTACATAACATAATCCCAGATGCACCCAGACACCTTAGGAGATTCATGGCTGTGGTTCCCAACTACCTCCTATTACATGCCACAAGGGCTTGTTGAACTTACCACAGATTGCTCAGATCTACCTGAGCACAGTTTGAACTGACAAAGAATATTCTAAACAGTTCTGAAGAAGTCTGACTGCCGGCAGTGCTTGCATACGGCCTACTATGCTTGAAAAAAGCACACCTACACAAAGTAATCATTCAGAATAAATTCCACCTTAATGCTATGTGTTTTGAGTTCAACATAGTAAGGAAAGACAGCTTCTTTCTATCTGCTCTCAAAATTCACCAAAACTTTAGCTTAACCTTCATGAGGAACGGAAGCAAATAAAAGGTCCTCAAAAATGTAATGAAAAATGTAAGTAATGCCTTCACTCTGACTGATGACACTCAGAAAAGAGCAGCAATGTCTTGCACTTAGCACTGAAGAATTAGCATTAGTGGATCAGCATTAATCCAGGCATGGTGTTACAAGGTCTCAAAAGACAAATAGGAAAGTCATTGCACATTACTACAGGGTTTGCTTCACCGCCCTCGTAAATGTAGAAGTCATGACTTTACTTACGCAACCTGCACAAGAGACCTGGTTCTTGGGTGCTTTTAAAATTATTATTGTTTTGATTTGTGTCAGAGAGTTTTGTTTTTACACAAGCACACACAGACCAGACACAGTTACATAAGAGGCGAAAAGGTCACTGCTGGAAAATGTTTTGCAAAAATTGTATGGCTTTGTTGAGGAATGGCAGCGCTGAATGAGAATAATTTAAACTGTTTTGTTTTCCGTGCTCTAAGAAAACTACCTCAAAAATGAAAATCTCAGATGCACCAGCTGCCAACTCCTGAGATGAGCTCTGACTCTCAGATATGGTCTATTTTAGATATAGAGTCTAAGCCACATATCTGCACATCTGGATCTTCTACAGGTTACTAGTGGCAGTTCTTTGCTTTCAAGAATAAAAACCACTGACAAATACAGAATACACAGTTTCCACTTGTTTCTACTTCCCACTGAAAACTAAGTTCAATCACCCATTTTGATCAAGCAAAAACTGATTAGTACAAACTTGTAACAAGTTCTGAAAACTATTTTCCTTAAAATGTTATGTTGAAGGATGAGATAAGGGCCCCACAATAAGGAAGAGAAACTACTTTGTGGTTATGGAGTTTGATTCCGCAAGTCAGTGTACTGATAAGCACTAGAGGATGCTTTAAGCTAGAATTTGTGCATTCAATTTGAAGTGTTTTCCTAAACAAGGAATGTGTCACAACAGTGACCTTCAGAAATGACTTATTAAAGACTCAACGTGACTTATAATAAAATACTCAATTTACTTCTTTAATGTTCAGAAACAGGTAATTGTAGCACAATAAATAGAAAATAGGAATTATTTCTACAAAATTTGTCACAAGCACAAGCAGGACACAAGAAACTTCAATATTTGAATGCCATTTTTAAAATGTGATTAAATTAAATTAAGTGTAGATGAGTAGGCAATGAAACCAGTAAGCCTAATCTTTAAACAAGTGTGCTCTTGTCTACAGCTACTATAAGACAAGGAGGATTCTCGCTGCTATTTTCTTATGACTGGGGAACCACAGGTAAGTGCCATAATCTCAAGCTTACTTTTTCAGATGCACTTAAGATGAAAACAAAGAACGCTGATCTTTAGCTTCCAACTGTTTTCCAGTTTATGAATAAACCTGCTCTTCAGTTAAGAAAGAGTTTGTTGAAAATTTTAGTTCTGCAGAAACCACAGTCCTTCAAAAGTTGTCAGAATATGATTTTAAAATGTTAAGAGTGTTTTGTTTAGCATGGGTTTTGCTCATTTGTCTTTAGCATGTTTTTCTCACCAGTACACCCATTCGTATACTACTCAAGTTCATGGTAGCTGCTTGAGAACATACAAAGATGTTGTGTGTTCATGTCAGCAGGTACCCACCTCCACCATACAGAGAAAATTTGCTTGCACCCCAGTGATCTCACTGAAGTCACAGATAAGCTATTTTCTTAATGAGTCTTTTTATCACATCAGATATTAGAGTTAAGACATTATCTTCATTTTTCATAACTAGCTAATAATACAAAAAATACATCCACTAATCACTTCAGCTGGACAAATGCTTGCACTCCTCTCTGCCTCAGCAGCCCCTCTGCCACTCCTCAGAATTGGCAACTGCTCTCCTGCAGCTCTTCAGCTGCTCTCCTGTTGCACAGCTGGCGCAGCTGAAATCCTCTGCTTGCATTCTGCCCACTCACACTCCTGGCACCAATGGATTAAGCCACCCCTCTGCACAGGGCAGATATCAATTTTACAAAGACCTTACCTTCCAAACCACTGATTCAAGTGACTAACCCAGTCTACCACACAACATTATACAACCCTGCAATTTGACACAGTGCGCCACAGGAAAACCAGAACAAATTGGGAGCATTTATTTAGTTACACAGATTAACATGCAACAAGAATGATCCACATTACTGTGTTACATGGGGTCAGTCAGCAGGGAGAGGGATGTCAGTGAAGCCAGGGGGAAAAAAAAAAACAAAAAAAACCAGGATAGAGTCTATAGAGTTGAAATCTCAGCAGTTGCTTATTGTGAAAAAGCTAAAGGGGAAAAAGAAGCAAAAGCTGTGAAGGTAAAGCACTAAGACTACAAAAAGAAAAGCACAGAACACTTTTGGCAAGGGTAACAGAGATGGATGGAAACAGGTCCAGAGAACCCTGAAGCTAAAACTTCAGAGTTTGTGCGAGGCAGGGACAAAAAAAGAGTTTGTACTAAAACAAACCAAGAACCAATCTGCTCATTTCATGTAGGGAAAGATATTTCAGTATTAAATTAAAGAAAGTAGAACTCAGCACCACACAAATTAACCTTCTTCACTGGCAGGACTTAAAGTTTCAAAATGGCTCAGCAAACATTTAGGTGACCATAGTGGTTAGGGTGGGTTTAAGATGCGCAGACCCTTAGGAAAAGTCTGGCATCTGGTTCAGAAAGGCACCTTTCAATGAAATGGTAGCTTTGGTTAGAAAATGTGAATAGGCAGAGTAGATTTACCTAAAACACCAAGATTCAGTTTCCATACATATTCAGAGTGCCTTTTTTGGGGATACTTGAAGGTCACTGCTTGTATTACTCAAAATACTGATTAAGATCTCCACAATATTTGCTCAAGCATTCCAGGATCCTGCCCAGAATCTACTAAGAGCAAAAGTGTCAGCGAACTGAGTGTTCAGCCAAGTGAGTAACGCTTGGAGTTAGGAAATCAGCTGGGCCAGCATAGATGCTAACTAGGTTCCTCATTCAGACAAATGAAACACTACAGCCTCTGATTCAGGCATTGCAGTGAACTGTCAGAACAGGAGCTACCATTGCTCAAAATCCAGGTGACATTAGCCAGAGGTCAGACAGCAATGAAAAACAAAACACAAAAAAAAAAATCAGCACATGATTTTTTGAAGTGAATGTGCATCTTAAATACAGGTACTTATGTAAGAGCATCACTGTTTTTTCCAGAGTCTTAGCCATTCTCCTCACTAAGGAAGAAAATGAGGGATGCTGTCAAACACCTAGCTCACAGTTTTCCTTGGCACTGGGATCCTGTACTAGCAGCTGGCGTCCTCAACTCAACAGGTCACAGTAACCACAGAGACTCTGGCAAGCTCTGGATACAGACACAAGATCAAGGCGTACTGCACAGCAACTTCTGAAGTCTCCAGACAATGACATAATCAGATGTACAAGTTGACCATCAGCTGCATTACAAACAAGGAAATGCTTTCACCATAAGTGAAATCATCCAGTTTAACCATACATAACCATACATTTTATTTTCTATAGGGAACAGAGCATAAGGGGGAGAAAAATACACACCCAAAAGAAAGAAATAACAATAAAAGACATTTCAAATTCTCAAGAGTGCAAGGACATTTTTTCTCTTTCAAGTATTTTCAGACAGCCCGAGAATAAGAATTCCGACTTGCAAAGTAAACAGTATTGCCTGAAGCAGGTTTTGGGAGACATAAAAAAATGAAGATAGCAAAAAAAAAAAAAAAAAGAAAGAAAAAAAAGAAACACCCACACCAAAAGGATAATTAGAGACCTACAGACTGATCCCTCTCACTAAGATCCTTAGGAAAAATGTGCTCCTGGAGCACATTTCCAGCACATTTTCCAAGCAATGGTGACTAAAAAACAGCCTGTATGGATCTAGATCCTGCCTGATAAATGAGTTGCGTTTTCTGATATAGCAACTGCATTTCCAGAAATGTGATGAGTTACCAGCACTGAGTTGAGTGAGGCTTTTGAAAGACTCACAGTATTCCTGTATTCAAGCCAGTATGCTACATCCTGGATGGGTAGAGGAAAAGCATTTGATTACTGTTCTGTAAAGGTCCATAACAAGACATGTCTTGCTTAGCATTACACAAGACATATTGATATATTTTTCTATGCTTTTGACAGTGGGGTAGCACAAAAAAATTACCTGGAGAGGTTGTGAAGTCTCCAGCCAGATTGGTTTTTGAGATACAACTGGATAGAGCTTTGGGAATCCTGGTCTGATTTCAAAGTTGAATGTGCCTTGTGTAGACAGTTGGGCAACAGACTTTCCTGTATCCTTCCTAACTTGGATTATTCCACCACCCTGTCGAATTATTTCTACCAATCAAGAAAACTACAAATAAAAACATCTCTCCAGGGAAACACTGACCCCAGATGCTGGAAGCGCACAACATGGACAACTCAGCCCAACTCTCCTACTGATCTCTGGGAGGTTTCTAAAAGACGTTTGGAGTCTAGCAAGAAGAAAAATAAGTATTTTTTCACCAACTGAATTAATACATTTTTTTTGCCTAGAAAAGTCAGGCAACAATTCAAGTAAACTCTGTTAAATCATGCTTTAAAACTTGAATTTGCAAAATTTTGATATCTACAGACTAAAGCACTTGAGAATTTGGTCCCTTTGATACATAATTTACTGAAACTGGTCAGTTTTCAAACAGCCTCCCATCAAAGACCAAATGTGGGAGAGGAGGACTTTCATTTTCTACAGGAGGAACTACTAATTCGCAGGTTTTCAACATTCAGCATTTCAAGAGAAGAACCATAATACTTGCCTGTCCAAACTAGCGAAATATCTTCTAGAGTATCTAGAAGATATCCAGGGAGAAAATCTCCCAGATTTTGTTCATTCCACTTTGGCAAACCACACGTTAAACTACTGGCAGGATCAGGAAAAAGTAGGTCATACAAATCGAACACATAACTTTTGACCTCTGGTCTTAACACTAAGCAGCCTTCATTCCCAGAACAAGATGATGTTTTACTACAGTTTTCCCCAAAGAAAAATCAAGGTGCTGTTGTTTCAGCATTTTCACAGAGCAGTTCAGCAGCTGAGCATTTGAATTAGCTGATTATGATACTGGTGATGATTCTTTTCTGCAGTTGTTGGATATGCTCCGTTTCTCTTCCAGATGGTCTTCTCCCAGGTCTGCAAAATTGCCTGGGAAGTTGATGTACTTTCATGAATTGACAGCTATCCTAACACTAATCACGAGTTCTTGACATTTTCAGTAATAAAATATCAGACTCTGTTTGGTTTTGTTTGAGGGGTTGGTTTTTTGGATATTCTGGTTTTTTTTTTTCCAATTACATAATTAGACAAGTAAAATTACCACTGATTTGAGGAAATAGAGAAAGAGAAAAACAGGAATTATGCCCCAAGTCTTCACGCGAGCCCACCATGTCACGCCCTTTTGAGAGTAAGGAATGAAAATTCACACTGTCTAAATATTCTAAGCATCACCGAAGTCCAGATGGAGGGAATCAAATCCCAGCACTAAAGCAGTAGCAGACATCCATCGACTGGAGTAAACCACACACTGTGACAAGGAAAGGTCAACAATCTGTTAAGACTTAACATTAACCCAATAATTACCTTGAGAAATCTGAACAGAACCACAAAAAAGATTCCAGAAATTTCAGGACCTCATCTGCTTTTAGCCTCCTTTCTCTCCCACTCCACGAAGTCTGAATATTTCATCAGTTTGTTTGTTTCTCCTTTCACGTATATAAAGTTAGAAACAGCGGTTGACTTAAAAGCAATACCTGATCCCGCTGAGGGTTATGTTTTCACTTCTGGTCAAAATACAGAATTAGTTTTATAAACATTGTGTAATTGACCTGTGATGCTCACTAGCTCAGAACATATTGAGCAAAGAGCTTAGCAATATTCAAGAAGGGATTGAACATAATGATTAATAGCCTCTGTAACTAGACTAAAAATTGCAAGAACCTCAATCGTCATGCTCCAGGGCACAGACTTATAACCAGCTGAGATCAGGAATAAATTTCTCCCGGTACTGCTGTGAAGTTAGCTGCTCTGGGAATGCTTCACAGCTTTAGAGGCTCACAGGGACTTCAGTTTTTTCCATTCACTGAAATCATCTACATTGATCCTTAAATATCTCAGAATATAGGACTAAACAGACATTCTCAGGAACACAATGCCTAAATTGAAACCATTTCTGACAACGGCTCATCTCAGCCCAGTTTTAAACCATTTTGAAATGATGAATATTCTACAATATCATTAGAAAACTGACTGCAAACTTCACCAGCCTTCCCTTTTGATTGGAGAAAACACAGATAAAGAGACAACATACCACAGCCAACTCCAATCATGCCCACCTCCAAAAGCAGAGAAAAGAAAATCAATTCCAGTCAAATTCTTTTTTAATGAAAGAGGGTTATTCTAAATTGCTCTATTCTTATGAAAAAGTGTCTAACATTTCAACAGGAAAAGAAGATCCCTAAAGAACAGTAAAACCCTTCCAGTCCTCACCCTGAAAATATTTCTACTTAGTCAGAACAAGGTTGTGTTTCACTTACTCTACTCCCCCAGCAATCCCTCCATGGGATGTGCTTCTTGCAGGGATTATGCTTTCAGCCACAACCCATACCTGACATTCCCATCACACATTATCCCATTGCAGTGCACTGGAAACAGCCTTGGCAGCCCATGAATTAGTCACACAGGGCAATAAAGATCCATCCCAATTGCAGCATCATTGGTTAACATGGGGTTACCACTGCACTACTAATTTCAGAGTTTGGGGAAATGTTGCTTTTTGTTCTAGTTGTTGACAAAGGGAGGTTATCTCCCCAGTAATAGCATTTACATCATCTTATGTGGTTCTTCACACCTTTAAATGTTTATCACTATTTTGAACAGTTACCCCTGCACAGACAACCCAATGCAGTCCAATTTGCCATTCTGTCATAAGTTCTGCAGTCTCACCAACATTTCATCACATCCTATTGTTCTTTTCTGCTTACCACAATCTCTCAGGCACTAAAGGGCATTGCAATAGAATGGCCAGCTTTGATTCTCAGGGCAACCTGTATATCAAATGCATCCAGTTTAACTAGGATTTGGGCTTCTTGATTTTATTTTTTCAGTGAAGATCATCTTTGCACATAAGAAATATTCCCTGCTGTATAATAAATTAAAAAAAAGACATACATAAAACACATTAACTGTATGAAAATCATGAGGTAGAACCTAGAACTAAATGAATCATGAGGAAAAATAACAGGTAGAAAGAGCTTCCATTGTCATTCTTATCTGAAAAACAAACAAAACAAAGAATTGACATCATATAACAGAGTTTAGAAATTACTCTTATAGCAATAAGAAAGAAATAACAAAAGCAAAGACTTATTTCCCCTGCAGTCAGACTGGGACAAGCTATCCATTATTCTCAGTGCAGAAACACAGAGAGGAATCTCTCTGATGAAAGCCAAGCATATATTAAAGTGAAAGGACATTTTACTACTCCATGTAGAAGGAGAAGCCAGAAAGCCTGAGGCCTAGTATATAGCATTTAGAACCGTAAAGGGAGAAGAAAAAAGCAGCGTTATTGAATCCCCAAACACATTCTGAACAGATGAACCAAAATATATGAAAAATGATAGGAATCAGACTGGTGTGTGTGACTGCACAGCAAAGCACTGGGAAAAAACAAAGCAGGAAAGCTACCAGAAGTTGAAGGACAAACAACTAATAACTGGCAGTTCCATCACACTGCAATAATATAGAGCTATGAGTTCTTTGGAGATGGCTGATGCACACTCCTTTAGACAGGTGAGAAGCTAAAGAGTGGGTCAGGCATTTTTCCCAGCAGGTATCGTAGGTAGTTCTGGAAGGTCAAAAACACTACCTAAAGCAAGCTGGCCAACAGGAAAAATATGGAGCTGACACAATCACATTTGTTTTAAATTCCAGCTTAGAACAAGGCCGTATTTTCAAGTGGGCAGAAACAGGCATCAAAGTCTAGTGGGTCTCAGTGTCTTTTCTGACACCCAAAATAATTAGTAAGAAGGAGCTGGAATGCTTTATGTGGAATTTCTTCTGAATGGCAAGACTGACCACAAGAATCTTGTTCCTATTATGGTTCTGATGCTACAGCACCACAACTGGTTGGCTTGTTTTAAATGGTAATAATTTTTAAAACAAAAAAGTTGTAAGCAGTGAGAGTCCAGAGTTATGCTGACCACGTACAAACGCATTCATTTAATTTACACTGTAAAAGTTATGTATACATGCATACACTGCACAGCATTCATGTAATTAAACTACATTTAGAATTAGCTTACAGTGCTGAATATTTACTTCCCACTTCATAGCCAGGAGCCAGACTCAACGATCCCCGTGGATCCCTTCCAACAGGAAATATTCAATGAGTCACTGAAAACTGCCCCAATCACCTGCATGTTTTCAAGTTTCAGACTTACAGGAGTACTGAATAGGAAGAAGCAAACTGCCGTGCCCCAAATCTCTTATTTCTTGAATGCTATCTCTGTATTTCTTGAATGGCTACAGTTCAACACTAGAGCTTTTTTTGGAAGCCAGTAACCAGCTGAGGATATAAAAGCCCGAGAAAGCTGACCAAATATTCACTAGTTTATTAGCAGCCATAAAGTGCATCTCTGATCCTTTATGTTCTGTGCTATTCCAGGCAATTACAGCAGAGTATTACTATGCAGACATGCGGGATAAACTACATGTTTAATAGACAGTGGCACTCATACACAGACGCAGAGCTGCTTCAAACATGAGTGGGTATATTCTATAGCTTCAGTTCAGTATTTGAAATGCAAAGCATTTCTATGAAACTAGACAAAGTTTGATATTAATTCAGAGTTTTTGTTTTAAAAGATCCTGGTCTAACATAACCTATCCGCACCACAGCTTTTATTGCTCTGTTTTGGAAGGAGTCTCCTCTGTGCCTCAGTTATGGGACACCGTGACTGCTGCCATACTGCGGCTCTGTTCTATGTCTCTCTGACTCATGGGCAGAACAGACTTGATACTGACAGGCCCACACCAAACGCTCACTACTAAAACTACTAAACACATATTCCTTTGCCCATTTTCAGTGGAAATGGTTGTTACAATTACTGCCACCCAGACAGATGTTGTAGTCACTTTAGCTAATACCAACGTTATTATTAACATCAGTTCTTCAGCAGAAAAATGTCACTTGCACCGTAACACTCCTCACTTCCAAAGAAGCCATCTATCTCTGTTTAGCAGTTAACAGGTTTTTGGCTGCAGAGCCCCTCTGGCCACACCAGACCAGCAGCACAGAGCAGGGCAGGTCTGACAGACAGAAGCTGCAGCAGGATCTTAGCCCCTCTGCAAATTAAAGCCTAGTGTGAGAAGCAATAGCATCCAGGTGCTGCAGGGGTTTGGCCATTTTAAACAAAAATTCCACCCCACGGACAAGCTTTCTCCTAAATGAATTGCAAATTATATCCTTGTTGAGTGCCAGCTGGTATTGTTTCTCCATAGTTTCCCTCTCCCCTCACTCAATTAATACAACAATATTCATGCCCTGTCATGTCTTACTGCCTAACTATGTACTTTGTGGAACAAAGCCTTAAAAATGAGACTATCAAGCAGGAGGGGATAACAGGGAGAAGAGGACAACCAGATGTGCAGAGACGAGGTGGGGGGGTGAAGGGGGAGGCGAAACAAAGGGCACTTTGAAAGGGAAGCAAGAGAATTAGGCATGGGAATGAGATTAAAAGATACTACGAAGAGCTGCTGCACAGTTATGCAATGCGGTCACAGTAACCAAGACAGTTTTTCACACTTGGATTTCCTTTTCCTAAACTTTCTTTCTTCAACCAGTATACAGCTGAATTTATTTTGCATACATAGTCAATTAAGGACACTTACTGCTTTTAGTGGGACACAGCTATTAAAAATTAAGACTTTTCAGAAGCCTTTAGGCTTACTGTCTCCTAAAATATCCTTGCAAAAATAATTACTGACAATTCCAAGTATACTATTTTTGCTACATCAAAATACTTTGTACCAAAAATAAAAGGGAGGGAGACTTCTTGTTAGAGAGGGAAAAAAGCCATGCCCAACAGCTAAACAAGGAGCCTGACTGAAGGAAGACCAGCAGAGCCTTTCATATCCCCATTAATCCTAATTTTACAGCATAGAATCACAGAATCATTTGAGTCAGAAGGAACCTTTAAAGGTCATCTAGTCCAAATCCCCCTGCAATGAGCAGGAACACCTACAGCTTGATCACATTGCTCAGAGCCCTGTCCAACGTGATCTTAACTGCCTCCACGTATGGGGCACCCACCACCTCTACTGGCAGCCTCAGCCAGTGCCTCACCACCCTCACCATAAAAACTTCTTTCTTACATCCAGTCTAAATCTCCCTTCCTTCAGTTTGAAACTATTTCCTCTTCTCCTATCACAACAGACCCAGCTAAAGAGTCTCTCCCCTTCTTTCTCACTTAGTATCTGGAGTGGCCGCTAGGTAAAATTAAAGATTTTTCGTACAAACATGAAAACTGAAAAGTTTAGAAACCAACGGCTATTTATTACCACTGCTGAGCAAAGCTGGGAAGAAGGCAATTTGTAATAAAATAATATTGTTTGGGCAACAATTAATAGAAGTAGCAATTCCCTTAAAAGCTTTCTGGAGCAGAAATCACAGCCCTCAATATCACAAACAAAACTCAGAGAACTCATTTACTCGCTTCCACTTTAACTGAATATCCTCCAACTTCACACAAATCATAGATTATTCCACAAGTGAGCATTGTCTCGTTAGAAGAAGTATTTCTGTTGGTTTGAAATTAGATTAGGAGTTACACAGCCTTTATCCATACAGAGAATGTAATGCTATAATGCGACGGAAAGTGCAGAAATGACAGCAGAGCAGCGAGGTCCCAGGTTGCAGCAAGAAAGGACTTGCTTTAATGCAACAGCTCTGTGCACATAAACAAAGAAAACAATCTGCTTACCTTGAGATAGCCTCAGGTACACAGCTATTTCAAGCAAGATAGCCTGGCCTCCACTGCCAACCATTACATGAGGTCTGGGAAGGGGTGGATCCTGGTTGCACCCCTCCCTATCACTCAGATGCATTGCATACACCTGAGCTCCCCTGGGCTAGCCCTACCTTTCCACCAGGTGGTCAATCACTGTGACTTACCATTTCTGCTACAAAGAGAAAACACATTTTCTTTTGACTTTATTACCTACCTGTCTCTGCGAATTTAATGCTTTACATATGTAATGTAACATAACATGAAGTGAGGATCATAAAATTTGTAACATTTGACACAACTTTCATTCGAGCCTTTTCAAAAAAAAAAAAAGAGGGAATACTCTACATTAAACTGACCAGTAACAAAGTAAGCTTGGCTATGTCAGTGCCAAATTTGGGGTAAGTTCCTGAGCCAAGACAACCCAAATGCTATGAAATTTGCAGAGCCCACAGCTATTCACTGTTGATGTCCTTCTCAAACACTGCTGAAACAACTCCTGGTCTTTTCCAGCTGAATTAATTAAAAGCAATAACATAGCTTGATCATCAAATGGCATACGACTAATCCTGACAAAAACTGTTCAATCAAATAGGTTGCTGGATGCTGAAGCCCATGCTCTGTCTTATAAGTGGTTACATTCTCCATAAATAAGTTTTGCTTGCTTGTTGGGTTTTTTTTTGGGTTTTTTTTTTGGGGGGGGGGGGGGGGGGGGGAGGGTGCGGATTGAGAAGTGCACAGTCAAGAACAGAATGTAGAAAAAAAAATACTCTATAGAACAAAACGGTCCTTTTGCCAACAAATCACTGGCAAGGCAATATTTTATATCCAAAGGGGATATAAGCAGGAACGAAGAACTGCACTGGAGACTACAACAACTTTACAAAACACAAACTAAAGAATTCATTTTCAACAGGAGATTCCTATTGCTTATTTCTTTGTTTTTAAGGTAGTTCCCAATAGCATAGCATACCCAGCTTCATATCAGGCTTTATAACAGCAAAGGAACGTATTTAACTAATTAAATCTACGCACTTTGGACACAAGTAAATTTCCCAGCATTTTCAGTCACAGTGTAAGATTTAATTATCATTTAATGTACTCAGTCAGCCAAGTACATGCATGACATCAAGTTTCATAGCTCTATTCTGTCGAGAAAACTAATTTTACAGGAAGGAAAAAAAAAAAACAACACTTTACATGATCTATTTTACCACCCTACTGTAATGTGTTGAATGACACAAAATTGACTCCTCGCTGACATACATCAAATACCATCCCAGCTCATTCGCATAACCTGTACTGACAACAAATACAGACAGTTGCATCTCTGTTCTATACTAAAGCTTTTAAAATATACTAATACATTAAGTTGTAGTTAATTAAGTCCATTATGTTTTTAAATGTGTACATCCCTCTGGGAAAGTAATCCACAGGTATGAGCTCTATTTCTTCTCCTTTCTTACAGCTATTTTTAAAGGGACAACAACAACAACAACAACAACAACAAAAGCAAACAAATCAAACATATTCTTCAACACACAAGGAAACCATATCATAGCTACTGACATCAGATGCAACAGCTAAAATCCTGGCTTCCAGAGCTAGCAATTTTAAACTGCCTGCACTAAGTAATTTCCCCAAAGAACACATGCCATATGATGACCACTAGACATACTAATCTAATCTACCTCAGCTTCATCTATCTACAAAGAAAGAAAAAGAAATACAGATGTATGCATACTGGAAGTGTTTCAGTATTATGCAACCATGGCACTAAATATGTCCTGGGAATTGATACATTTCAAGTTCTCATAGCTGATTACACAAACTTGAAGCCAGATGTGTTCCGGCAGCTAGACACCAGATCTCAAAGCCAGACCTGAATGAAAGAGGGAGGTAAGGGGAGCTTGAACTTAACAGAAACCTATTCACTGCTTAAACAATATTTCCACAAAATGACTTTACCATTTTTTCTTTTTCTGCTGATAAAGCAGTTTCCTCTACTTACAAACACAAAGCAAATTATAGCATCCTAGTTTTCATAACTACTTCCCATGCCTTTTAATTGCATTCTCGTATATTTTCTCCCCTCTTAAGAAATAAATAAAAGCATTTCATTATGCTAAACAAAGCACAGTACCATTTATATTTTAGACACTGCTATGCTCTGAGTACACCTTTTAAATAAGCTACTGCATAAGCAAATATAAGACAACCCTTTTCTACCTGTAACCCTTGCCTTTTGTATACTCTCAAAATCAAATTAAGAATGTGTATTCCTTCTTTATTTTCACCATTGCCGAAATTCACTTTCTCCTTTTAAGAATAAGCAGCAAATCAGTGTACATTCTACCTAGAGGCTGTGTAGTTTACTCCCCAAAATAAATGAATTAATGTGAGCAGAACATAAAAAGTGTCGTTGTTTCTATAACTAGCTCTTAAACCGCAATAACTTGCTTTCTACTCCAATGTAGGGTAAGAAAACCCTAATCTAACAGCAGCACAAGAAAACTATCTAATCCATCACATCCAAGAATAATCAGTAATATTTGAATGTCATGTAGTTACCAGCTGCAAATAGGTTTTGATCTTCTATCTCACTACAGGATAACTTTTGCAACAAGAAGTATGGCTCGAAGGTAATAAAATTATTTCCTCCCAGAATTTAATGAATTCATTTAAAAACATCTAAGCATTGAAATCTACTGGTATTATTGGCTTCTTTCAGTCCTCTTTCTCAGCCATTTGATAACAGAAGTTACAGTGAAGATCCATTCCAACAAACATTTATGATTTCAGTGAACGTACAATAGTGCTGGCAAACTGCAGGCAAGGGGGCACTTGGCTTTGTTAAGGAGTAATTTTTATCTTAAGTTTCAGAACAAATGGACAAACAAGCAAAAGAACAACAATAACAACAAAAAACAATTAAATTCACAGCAGACAAGCACTGAGGGATACTAACTACAGAAGTGGAACATGTGTCTCACACTGCTACACCACCACTTTACGTTACAAGCAGGAATAAGCAGAAAAGACAGCAGCTTTTGTAATCTTAACTGAATGCACTCTTGTGTTTCCTGGTGCTACTTCTTATTTTCAGTACTGTTAGAATGAGAGGGAGCTCAGCCAATTTCTTTTTTCTGTTATCTGGATCTTAATGAAGTTTATGTCCCTGCTTGCTGTTAAATTGCACAGATTAGTAACATGAGTAAAATAAATGCAATCCTTCACATGATGAAGCTTTCAATTACCACATTTGAGAAGAAAAGCACAAACAAGATGTATTTGGCGCAGACAGAGCAGTTGTTGTCCAGGTTTGGAGGCTGGGCTTCTGTTTGAAAGGCTCCATCACCTCAGCCAAAAAAGCTCTTTACTTGGCTGGTTGCTATTAAAGACTTGTCAGCAGGAGGAAGTACCTTCCAACACCTTATGAACACTGCTGCAATGAAATACAAGAACAAGGTACTATTTGGACTTACAGTTAGTTGAGTGTTGTGAAGCCATGGCAACAGCTGACACCACATAGATGCACACAGATTAAGGATGCAAAAGAACACAGACAGCCCACAACCCATTTCCACGCATTTAGATTTCTCAAAGCACTTACCTTAGAGAGAATTATATTCTGCAGTTCTATCCAGAAATTTATCACATACCTGTATTTATGCCTCATCTGGCCAGCTATTAGAGAAGGGATGCATGCTTCCCTTAATCCCATTTACACCTACTCTGCTGAGATTAGGACCAGGTTAGCAGCAGTGTATGCTTGCAAGGTGTTCCTACGAGGTGCTTAGCACACAGCTGCTGACACATCTTCAATAATCAGCCACACTTTACTTTTCAAGCCCTAGCCCCCCATGAGCTGATGCAGATTCAGCATGGAACTGTTGCTGTGGGCTGCTAATTGATGTCACCCCCACTTCCATAGATGCAAGCCATTTTAGCACATCTCAGCACCACTCTTCTGGACCAATTAGTGACAGTTTACAACTCAGGACAGCCTGGGGGGCAAGGGACTGCAAATCTAGTGCCAAGAGAAACCACTTATTGTAGTGATGCCTGATGGTGGAAGTGAGTAGCCTTGCTTAAGCATAGGATGCTCTTCAGCACAATGTGAAAGCACCAAGCCTCAAATGGGGCACAGCTCCATCTGAACAACTTCACCAGCTGGTTTTGGATTAGGAAAGGTCACATACCAAAATGCAAAATCATACTTGTAGCTGCTTGATTACATATCTCTTAATGAAGTACCCTAGATATTTATTCCTCTAGCCTCCAAAGATGGTACAGATTCAATGTATCAATGGCTCACAACACTCAACAGAATCAAAGCATTTTTTCCAGAGTGACTCCTTTTCATAAAGTGATACCAGTTCTGCTGTGCTCACTTCTTGTGAATGCTTCAAGGAAATTGCTTTGGACAGCAGAACTGACACCTCTAGCATCCCTCCCATGAGCTGACTTGCTTCACAGGTAAGCTATAAAATGTTGCAAGACATATCTCCTCACAGGCATCTCCATGCATACTGTGATTCAGAAAGAGAACACCTGCACAGACACTAATAAAAGCCTCCATACACACATCCAACTAGTGCCTCAGCATACAAGTTCCCCCACATGCTCCCCATTATTCCTTTTCCTCTGGCAATACCATCAGGCCAACCACCCTTGATTACCCATCTCCTTCTTTCCTTTGCCTTCTGTGCTAGAAATAAGGCTTTTGCCTATTTGTTTTCTAATATGCTGAGCAAAGCTACAAGAGAATCTTCTTTATGCTTCAAAGCATTAATCGCTGATGGGAGAAATAAATGATAGTATCTTGCTCCTGCTCTTTCCCATGCACTATGATTAGTAATGAAGGCAGTCTATGCACACACTTACACAGTCTTAGAAAAATTAAGCATTCATAAATCTAGAGAGGCTTTGCTAGTGCTCCAAACCTGAAGGAAGCGGCAGTAAGTCTCCCCAGCCATAAACCTACTCTGAAGTTCTTCTGCCAAGTCTAGTTTATTTATACAGTTTGCAGAACTACTTAGGCAAATGTTTTACTTTCAAAGCACGTATAGCTCTTTTCAAATGGCTCATGATCCCCAGAAGAGCTAGGGGAAGGAAGAAAAAGAAACAAACATCTCAGGACATGCATATCATCTGAGCAAGCCTCTGTCCCAGCTGTACTTCCCTCATAAGTATATAATCACTGCATCCTGCATACCTTCCACTGATGGAGAAATGCTCCAATCTGCCTGTCTAGTTTTTAAAAACAGGTATTTGTGCTTAAATGAGAAGAAAGAAAAAGAAGGCTATCACAGAATCACACACAGAATCACAGAATTGCTATCCATCCACTTCATTAGAGTATGCTCCACAGAATCTTTGTAAGTTTTGGTTTCATCTTGTATTTTTACAGTATGGTAACTCTATATTTACTTGTGTCTTCTGACTAAGAAACCAAAGAAAAAGCAGGGAGACATTATCACAGTGAAACTGTTGGGCAAGAAAATTCTTGCTTTTTGCTGAAAATAAAAGAGCCTGGAAAGACAGCAATCAACCTCAAAACACAACCACACACACCAAAAAAGTATTCCAAAATACATTCACAAGCGTATTGAAGTAGTGGTACTTTTCCGTACTATCTGAAAAGTGTGAAAAGAAATGGTAAGATACTTCAAGAGTAATTTTAGGTATCACTTTAAGATTTGTAACATCTCCATTCCATTCCTGCACATTTCTTGTTTCCTGCATACTGAAGCTAGTGATGGAAGTAAAACAGTAAATCATATCCTTCTGCACAAAGCACTTTCAGCTAGAAAAGGTTCAGAAATCTAAATTCACTGCCTTCTCTCAGTAATTCTACCAGAGATGAGCTCTCAGGATCACAACTGGTAGGAAATCAGAACAGACAAGTGATATATTGCTACTCTCTGTTGCTTGAATCTCACCAAAAATACACTAAAGCACTTGCTAGTTATATTGATGAAGTGACCTTATCTCTATTTATCTGCTAAGAAAACAGACAGCATTGTCCATCAATCAAACTGTTTACACTTGCAGCCTACATTCATATACTAACTTAACTGTAATAAGTTGATTAACACCTTCCTACCATCACATTTTAAAAACTGATACACTTTTCAAGCAATTCATCTGGGAAGATCATTTTCTACATTACTGAGATAGTCAGACGACCCCTTTTAGGAACTCACTCATACACAATTCTCAACTTTGATTTCAATCTTTAAGGACAAATCAGTCTTTCCTGCTGTATTATAAAAGCTCCACATTCTGTCACAATTAATTTGTAAGAGCCAAGGTGTCCTTTCTCCCCTCAGTATCTTTACATACACTTGACAGGAACTCATTAGGATGCCTGCTCACACCTGTAATATCTATGCAGTACCAAACAAAGTACGGTGCAAAGATGACAACAAATCTATGAAAAGGAGCATTACAGATGAAGATTTAGGATGTGCAGTCTGTCAGAACATACATCTCACACATTTGAAGCACAATATCAAGCACAAATGATACAATGGTTTAGTGGATCACCTACATCTGTAACACATGGACTTCCGATTATATCTACATTTTAGAATTCAGATTTCCTTTTGGGTAAAGGCCCTCCACATACAGTTAATGTTTCTTTCTCGTTAATTAATGGGAACTGTTTTGTGTTTTTTTTTCTTTTAATATTATTTTAATATTAAATATTCAAATGCATTTGAAATAAGATGCTATATAAAGCATGAACTCTTGCTCTTCTTCCTAGTGCTGGCAATAGAAATTTGTCTCTTGTCTGCGGGAGCTCCCAAATGACAAGACTCTCAGACAAAATTAAAACAATTCAAGGAGTCATTCATCCTAGCAGTTTGAGTGCTGATGTGATTATACCACATTTAGAGCTTCGTGTCAGAATCTCCACTCCCTGATCAAATGACATTTTTCAAGTGCTTAATCACTTCTCAAGATATTTTTTCTTTACGTATGCACATGCAAAGAACCATTCTCAACTTCCACTCATTATCCCACTTTTTTACCTCAAGGTAATAAAATTTTGGTTTACTCCACCTGAAAGACTCATATCGAAGAAACAGTTGCTTTCTCAGTAGACCATGCCAAATCTATCTAAAATCCTTAGCCATGCATTTTCAGCTTAAATTACTTCATCTGCCTGCATTTCAGTGCATTATCTGAAGCAGAGATAATAATTGTTACTTACAACATGGGCAAAAATAATGCAAATTACCAACATGCTCTGGAAACAATTTCCTTTTAAATTCTACAGACAGAAGCTGTTAATCAAGAATTATGAATTTTCTCCAACTCTAGCCACCCCTTAACAGACCTCTCTCACTTTGAACCAGAAAATATATCCCATTCTTGTACGCCACATTCCTGGTTGTGAATTGCAATTCTTACACTTGTGGAAATGTCAGTATCAAAAGCCCACCCAGCTTTGGAGAGCACCTCCTTAGACACCAGTAGCAAGAATTTTTCCATTCCAATTAAAATAAGGCAAATAGGGCTTTAAGCAACTTCATAACTTGCCCCATGTTTCACAACAGGGGGTAATATTAGCAACTCTGGTATCAACTCAAGTGACACTTGCTACATTAAATTTATATAGAGGAAGTATTAGGAAAAAAAGTAATATCTTTGCATTTTCTTAAACAACAAAGAACATGGAAGGCTCAATATTTTCTTCCAGAGCTAGGAGAAAATGTGTTTCATAGTACCTGTCAGTTCAACAGGCCTTCCTCTACTCCACAGCCTTGCTCCTCTGCAACTTCCTAAGCACTGTTTCCCACCTGGCAAGTTCCCCACAATTCTGCTCAGTATGCTTTTTTTTCCCTTTATTTGGTCTCTTCAGCTTGTACCAAATGTTCTGCCTAAGAACAGTCACACCTGATCCAGACAAAAGCCCACATACCTCAAGTTCCTGCCTCTGAGGACCGAGCATGAGAAGTACACAAGCCAGTGTGTAATTCCCAGTGTTCTTCCCCAATGCAGTTCCCAGTTTTATCGAATTCCATCATGTTGGCATTAAATTGTCTTTTCCAGCCTGAAAACTTCTAGTCCAAAGAATCAGTAACTCCCCATACCTATACTGTTATTCCATATTTATAACCATCCTTTCCTTCCTAACTCCTCCATCACTTCTGAGATTCTGGAGACCAAATGCTACAGGAGTATAATATCTTATTTTTGGTTTCACTGTTCACGGTTAACCCATGACATCTGTCTCCAAATTTCTCTTAAGCTTCCATTTGCCAATTTGATCACCACTAACCACCCTCTGTCCACCTTCTTAAGAATCTTGATCTTTCAAGGGATATCTGAAGAGAACTCTGTGGCCTTCCCCATATTTTTCCCCCACCCCTTGTACCAATAAAAGAAAGTGAGAAGCCACACTCCTTCCTTTCTTCTTTGCTGTTGACAGATGTTCCATCACAACACATCTTATTTTTCCCTTTAACACAGACTCTATATCAGTAGCTGTGCACAAGACTTGGTGTTCCCTAAATATTTTCTCTTGAATGCAAGTCATTCAGCACACTAAAGTCCACAAGGAAAACAGGCAGATAAGAGAGCGCAGATATGAGATACCATTATGCCAGAAGACATGAATGGGTCAACTGTTTCTCTTTTGATCTGCAAACAACTACGGATGTCCAAACAATGAAGCTTTGCTTCACAAATGAAAGGGAACTAGAATGCTTTTCCCTCACTTTTTTAGCAGTCTGAGTCCTTTTGTCCAGAACTCCAGGCCTGCCTTTTTCCAGCAAGGCAGTTTTGCTCCTGAAGTTTTGGAGCAAACCACCACAGAGCACTTGTGCCGACTTCTTGTTTTAGGGAACCACATTTAAAGTAGTGCACTCAGAATAGGAGCTCCAGACCTGGCTGCTCTGTCTGGTTTTGTGCCCTTCCAAAGCACTTAAGTGCTCTGGTAAGTTGCATGCTGCTGTTTGTTATAACAACACCTCAAAAACTAAGCAAGCTGTAGTGGGTCTGGCTGGTATGGAGTTTATTTTCTTCATAGCAAACTGCTGCTGTTTACATCTGTGACCAAACAGTGCTGATTACACCCCAATGTCCTAGCAATACTCACACAGCATCAATGGCTTCTTTTTGTCTTCTCTGAGGTTCCTTCAAACATAAATTATAGTATGATTTTCTTTCAGACTAAGTTTTTCTATGCAGAAATATCTTATTACATTCTTGAGAGCTCACACAAAGCTAGTGCTAGCTAGTGGTCTGCTAGCTCTCTGATACCAATAACAGTGTAGATATCAACAACTTTGCAAAAAAGTCAACACAACAGAGCAGAAATAAAGAACTAATAGCCTCATATTAAAATAAAGCTAATTTGAGATATGCAGTACTCTTAACCATAAGCACCAACAAAAAGAGAACAGGAAATGAAAGTGATTCCATAAAAGTAGATATATGTATACCATACAAAAACTGCTTGACACATGCAAAATAGCCTATAATATATTACTGTGTGTTGTGGATTAACCCAGCAGATGGCTCAATACCACGCACTTAGTTGCTCACTCCCTCCTTCCCAGAGGGATGGGGGGAACCAGAAGGGAGGAGGAAAAAAAAAAAAAATTGGTTGAGGTAAAATTATTAACTAAGATAGAAAGATAGAGAGAAGGAAAGCTTAATAATTATGACATATATATATATGTATATATATATATATATATATATATGCATATAAACATACACAACAGGTGATGCTCAAGCAATTGCTTACCACCCCCCAAACAATGCTCAGTTCACCCAGTGAGCAGCATGAGAGTAAGATACTTTCCTACCCAACTTTCAAAACTCCCTCTGCATGACATCATATGCAATGCAATATCCCTTTGGCCATGTAAAGTCAGCTTGCTTAAAAGTAGACATTTAGGCTGATCAAAAAAATTCCAGTGATTAAAATGTCTCCCCCTCCAATTGTTTTAGATAAGCTAACATTTTACCCTTTTTTTTTTTTTTTCTTTTTTTTTTTTTTTTTTCCCCAGGACCAAAACCAGAGATAGATGTGCCTTCTCACACCCCCAAGACAAAGTTATGTGGTGATCACAAAATCCAACTGGGCTGTAAAATACAGAGGCTAAAGCACTATCAGCTTCTCTTTGGTGGCCTGGATCTTTTTTGAGAGTAGGAGAAAGGAAGTTTTTTTTTCCTGTTAAACTAGAAAAGCATCAAAAATCTCAGTACTCTGAAGGACAGATAAAATATTTATTTTTGTGCTGAAAGAGTTAAGCTTATTACACCTCACAGCAAAGGAACCTTTACTCAAATCTGACATTAAACAAAAATGTACATATGCATAAACACCCAAGAAAAATGCCTACAGAGATTCCCAGGCATGAAGGAAACAGAATACAAACAAATTAAAGTAAGTCCCTATGGTCCCATTTGAAAATAATGCACAGGAAACCAAAATGTTGATGAAACTATTCCTAGTAGGAATGTTTTTCTAACTAGTAACAGGAACTGGAGGAAAGTAGTTTCATTTTATTTTGAAGTCTTGAAGAATTATTAGGAAAGCAGAAATAATTCTAATGATAAGCAAGCATTTTATTAAGCAGCTCTTCCTATGATGCTCGCAAAATCGTAGAGACTGAAGTCACATTTTGAATCATACTTTAGTGACGTGACTTTTCCTCTCCACAGAAAACACTCAGATGCTTTCACTATACTCCTTTTTTTCATTGTTCTCTTCATTCTTGTTTCTTGGCTTCATGTTGTACTGCACTGAGTTTGCCAGCAGCTCAATAGATTAGGTGGAATTCCAGGAGACAACTATTTCCAGCAAAGAATTTATTTTGTTCTCTTCACTTATTCTACGCATCTGAGAAAGATAAGTCAAGAACTGCAAAAGATTGACCTATGCATAGCTATGATTAAGCATGGAGTTTCACCAGAAGTAGTATTGATTAACAAGTATTAAGTATTATCTCTACAAAACATTACCAGGTCATTGCAATTTTCAGATGTTCCGAGCTCTGAGCAGTAAAACCCAAACACATGAAAGCCAATATTGGATTGAACCACTCAGCCCAGTTTACTTTCTCCATCACTCAGTAGATAAGCACTCTGATTTGTGCTGGGAGCACATGCCCTTCAGTGAGAGTCACCTCCAGATGGTTCTCATTTGCCCCCTCCTCCAACATCTGCTTTGCTGCCCAGACATGCTTTGTTCTCCCAAATACTGGGGAAAATCCCACACGTACCAAGCCCTGAGAAGGCTTCTGTCACCACAACGGGCCCTGGTGCACCTTTACTACAGGAAGCCAGACAACAACATGGGGTGATGAGATCAATTCAATTAATTTGATTAATTTTCTTCACAGAAAATAAATAAATAAGTAATCCCTTTCTGATTTATTTTTAATCGCCTCATCCACATCGTTCAGAATTTTACACATCTGTCATATTCACCCTTGGTGGTCTTTTCGAGACATAACAACCCAAGACTATTCAATTTCTCCTTACAACACAGCTGTTCCATATCCTCATAACAGTTTGTCTCATTTCCTCCAGCTCCAGCGCCTTCCCAAACAGACTCCAGAAGGCAATTCAACAGATTAGCAAAGAAAGTGAGAGCCAAGAAGGAAATGGTGACCCCTTTCTTCATAGGTAGACAAAGGAAGAACATCCACAACTCTTTCCGTCACCTCCTCAGCTCTTTCAGAGCTTCACTGTAAAACCAAAGAAGCAGGTCAGCACATCTCCTGTCTATAAAAGCTGAGAACACACCAGCAACACAGCTGCTAGCTTCCCCTACCAAATCATTCCTGCTAACATGAGAAAAGTCGTTTATATCAAGCACACAGATGGTAAAGTTTATATAGAATATGTATAACAGATAAAGGCAGGATGAAATGGCCAAGTCAAGACACAACCTGCCAAACATGAGCATCTGTAGTATGAATACATCATTTCATAGATAGCAATTTATTTTGTATTTGCATTCATCTTCAGACTAAACTAGTTTGAATAGGCTTAGAACCAATGTCCAATTTTCACTTACATTAGAGATCAGATTTGTTTCGTAGTCACTGCCTTTAAGGAATGAAAAAAATCACACTATAAATATTTCTGATGTCCTAGTTGCTTCTTAATCATGCATTTGTTTATAACCAGTTGTTTTATAATATGTATTAAAATACTATATAGTAGCTGTATATATTACACATAATGTATGATGCACTTTTTATTATATAAGTAGACAACAGAGTGAGATTTATATAACTCTATATACAGTCTGATATGCATTACAGAGATCTATAGTTGCAGAGTGAGAAAACTCATTTTCTAAGAGAAGCTTAGGGAAGAGCTCATTTGTTCTTAGTACAGCCATGTAAGATCTAAGAGCAGGGAAGGAAAGGGAAGTGAGGATGTATAAGAGCTTCATTTAAACCGTACAGAAGCAGTACATATCAGTTAGGCTGAGGTAGAATTATAGAGACTATGTGCAGAAAAATTATGTAAGATATAATTTTCTCTCCATAACAAAAAGAAATATTCTCTTTCAAAAAAGTACAATTACAGAATATCCAAAAGTCTAGCCTATATGTGTGCTGCAGTTGCAAGGGACAAAAATATTTATGACATGATTTCTACATTGTCATGTTAATCACTTCTACACCTCTTGTCAGACATCAATCAATGCTGCTAAGATTTATCTGTGCAATAACCATTGTTTTCAACAAAAAATTACTACCTTCTGCCTGTTTCTCTTACTAAGTACCATTTTATTAATCAAGGCTCTGATTTTACAAGCACGCAAGTTTTTGACATATTCATGTGTTTTCTTGGAAGTCAGTGAAACTCCCGGTGCACAAAGCAGAGTGCATTTTATTATTCCCAAAAATAAAAATCTCTAAAAATTTAGGAAGCCAATAATCTGCTTCAGTTGCCAACTGAGAAACACGTGATGACCTGTTTATTAACTGGTACCTAAGCTGATGAAATCATGTAGGTTAATACAACAATAAGCTTCTGAAATGTACTTTTGCAATAGAATTCTAGATCTTTTTCACTTCTATCTGAAAAGGGAGAAAAGCAAAGCTCACCAGAAGATTGATGATAGACAACAGAAAAAGTAGAGAATGATGAAGTTGAGCACTGATGTTTAGGGCCTGTCTAGATCTTCCATAAGTAATCAAAAGTGATGGAAAGAGGTCCATAGCTCACATTAATTTTACTAAGATCTTTATGATATTTTTTTAGTGCACAGCTGAGATCCTATTAATTAGAAATGCCAAAACACACCTGAACGCTGGAGTTTTGTTTTGCATTTCATCATTTGTCTCGGTTGTTAACTTGAGCCATTAGGACAAAAAAAAAACCAAAAAACAACAGTCTCTACAATTCACTACCCCATGGCTGATTTTGCATGATTTGCTTTGGGATTAATTTTTTAGTGTTTCACACAGTAATTAGCTACTTTGGGAGCAAACCCTCTCTAGGGGATCATTAATTAATTACATTCATGTTGTTTATTAATGCATGTTTCTCCTTTCCAAAACTGTACAGAGAATGAACATAATTTAGTCCCTTCTCTTATAAACATAAATTAATAATAACTCTGTTTTACTGTACAATTAATTATGGCCCGGTTCTAAAGCATCCCTAAGTTTGATCAAGTAGGAGCCTAGGGGTACCATTTTTTTAGCATAACGAGCACCGTCTTTTGAACTCTTCTATTGAAAAAGTTTGGCACTCAAGACCAAGCTTCAAGAACAGGTCTGCAGGATACAAGCTGCTATTACAGAATGGCAACTCTACAGTAACAGTATGTTAAGGGGTAATTCCAGACAAATGCAAGTTAATATAAAGCAGCTTACACTTTAAAGTTATGTATGTGACCATATGCCCAACTCAAACAGAAAACTGAAATAAAGGGATGCCACACATTCAAACATACAAGTCATTTGATTGTGTTACATGCATGTTGATGGGAACATAACCTTTTTCCATTAGGAATACAACATTATAGTCACCAAATCTCAGAATCATTCCTAGGAATCCAGGAAAAAGCAAGGAATAGCAACCAGGAGTCCTGCTGATAACTTATGAGATGAATAATTTTGGCCACACTCTGGGTCCATGGCTATTTTTTCTCACATAGCATTTCTTCATGCTAATGCCAGGGCCAAAACTGGGAACGTTTCAGTGTCAGGCCCACACGCAGAGGTATCAGATGATCTGTATTTAAGAAGAAGATGAAACATTTTTGAACAACAACTAAATAAGAAAACTAGGAAATACAAACATACACTCAGTAATACATGTGATAGGACACTCCCACTTCTCCTATGCTTATGGAGGAATAACCACTTGCTAACATCAGTTCTTCCCCTCTCCTCTGTACTGCCTAAAAGCAAGACTAAACAGTACACCAAATAAAGAAAGCTGTTCTCTTATGCCATCCTTCCCCAAGCTTTACAAGCATCCTTTAGAAAGAGAAAAATCAAGACACAAAGCAGAATTTCCCTCCTTTGACAAATCTTACTTCTACTCTCATTCTTGCAGCAGAAGTTATTTACTCTTTCCAGACGAATCATCTCAGAATACTTGCACGAGTTTGCTATGAGGGAACAAATCCGGATGAAAGAAGCTTTATATCTGCTAAATGCATATAGTCATTTCAGGCTTCATAAATACAGTTGTTTTCCATCTATAGGTTGCTTTCTCAGAGCCTCTTGCTTTTGAAACTAACCAGCTGAAGAGAGCAGAGGTGATAAGCTTAATAGCAAATACTACGCATATTAATAAAAAATTCCTCAGTGAAATAGGAGATGAGAGGTAAAATTATGCAAGCAGAAAAAAACTGAACCAGCAATAAGCTCTGTGTTACTCTCCCAGAGTATCAAGTGCTAAGGGCTTAAGGAGGGAAAGAAACAGAAGGATTTTTGCAGAGGTGTCGTAAGCAGATGAGTGATGGATAGGAATGAGCTTCTACAGCTTTTTTATTACAAAAACTCCTAGAGAATCTTCACATCTGGATTTCTTTTAACCTTTTATAAACAAGTGCTTTGAAACGGTACATCTGACATTCTTTATAGAACTTAGACCACAAATATTTGCAGTGCAGCATATGGAATTACATCCAAAGGAAATTACCTCTCCTTGCAAAAACATTTGAAATATTATCGGTGCTCATAGATGACAAAAGTAAAAGTCATTCTCTTGAGACACAAAGTGATATAAAAACCTCCAGATAGATTGTAGAAAGGAATTAGCCTGCAATAAATTGCATGAATCACACAGTGGTTGATATTGGAAGGGACAACTGGATTGTCTCCCCATCTTCTCCACCAGAACCCTCACAATAAATATGCTCCCTGATGGTCAGAGAGGACCCACTGTGTTGCAGCTTGTATCCATTGCCTTCTGTCCTGGCACTGAGAAGAGCCTGGCCTTATTCCCTTTGCATCTTCTACTCAGGTACTTTTAGACAGTCTTCTCCAGAAGCAGTTCCACCTCTTTCAGCCTTCCCTTGTAGGAGAGCAGCTTCCTTCCCTTAATTATCTTCACAGCCCTTTGCTGGACTTTGTTCAGCACGTCCAGGTTTCTGGGTTTGTGCAGCCCAAAACTGGACCCAGGAACTCCAGTTGTGGCCTCATCAGCACTGGAGAGGGGGGAACAGTCACCTCCCTCAACCTCTTGGCAACTGTCAGCCTGATGCAGTCCAGGACACCATTAGACACCTTCGCAGCAAAAGCACATGGATGGTTTACATTCAACTTGATGTCCACCAGGACCCTCACATCTTTTTTCTGCAAAACTGCTCTGAAACATAACTTTTAGGAAACAATGTAGCCTGGCCATAGAGATGGAGTATCCTCATTTCTCTAGTCTGAGTTTCATCTAGTAACAGTTATGGCACACAGTAGTTGCCTGCATGATTTGTTGTTACTGTCCTTCAGAGAGGCTCATGGCATTACTGACAGACCATGAGTGCAAACTGTATGACCAGTAATGTGGTTGGACAGCACAGGTGGACTTAGAAAAGTTCTGTCTAACTCATGCCTGTATCACTGATCTGCTATCCATGTTTTAAATTTTGAAGAAAGCTAAGCAGCATACTCAGTACAGTGAATAGTTTCCTACTGAATATCTCCTATTCCATCCATGGTCTTTGGAAAAAGAAATCAATTTTCTGCCACTCTCTCCAAGAGGCCTCTCCTCTCTCTATATATAATTTATTTATCTTTACAAGTGGTAGAAACAGAGCAAGAAAGATTGTCATGGCATTTTTCCACAGTGTAATAATAAAATAAACTGGATTCGCATATTTCCATGATGAGGGTTCTCTAACAGAAGTACATCTACTCCAAAGCCTGACATCACCACTGAACAATATTAGAGTCTTGGAATCACCTTTTGGACTCACCAGCTCATCAGTGACACTCCTGTGCTCTGCTAGGTTCTATGGGCATACGGTCAAGTAGGTGTTCTACTTGAAGTTTGACTTGTGACATCAAAATGAAGCATCACCTCAAGTGTAGAAATCCACACTGTTCCTACCACACTTCTGCAAGAATGAAGTAATTAGCACTACAGCAACTGGAGTATCTCAATTAGACCTTTGATGATATTAATGCAGAAAACAGAAAATTCAGAAAAAAAGAGTCCCAGTTTCCCTGGTAGTATTATTCAAACATTCTGGAACCTTTTCTCATGAAAATAACTTACATTTTTACTTTTCAAATAGCATTTTGCTGAATAACATCACTTTGGTTTCAAAGTACGAGCTTTAATGCTGTCTTAAATCCAAACATAATGCACCATTTTGCATTCTCTCCACAGCACTGAAAATAACTGTTTGAGCTATAAAAAAAATAATACATGTACTTAGTCTAGCTCATAACTGCTAACATCAAAGTTAATATCAAAAATTTCTTTTTTTTTTTTTTTTTTTTTTTAAAAACTAATTTGAACAGAAAGTCCTGAAGTGTTACAGCATGCCTTTTTAAGGGCAAGCAAACTGAGCACACCCCTTCATCTTCTCTGAATTTCCGTCCCGACTTGACAATAGCCAGGCATTTAACTGAGCCATACTGCAACCACATAAATAAATAAGGCATCCCAAGTATTTCTCCAGATGTTCTTCTTTGGTTTCCAGAATTCTGTGCAACTCCAAGGTCATCATGGGAAGCCTGTAACATCCTGTTACTAGATGGTACTTTCTTTAGAAAAAAATATATGTAGATATTCTCCAAACAAGACAAACCTACAGTTCATAGGAAATTTTGCATATTTAGAAACTAAGAATAATAACTAACACAATGCATGGAATTGGCATCATACTTCGCACAGGTAAGCTAAAAAACTTTTTTTCTGAGCAGGCATAAATTATTCTAACAGTAAAACTGCAACAGGACCTGTCATTAGCAAAGCAGAGCATGTTATAGATAATTTAATAAATATGCCTAGAAAGCCAAGAAACACATGGAAGCCACTGAGGTACACTCTGCACCACAGGTAATGCTGCAGCAGCCTGCTGTCCCTGTCTGCTGCCTCTGACATGTGAGACCAACCTCTGGCTGTGCTTCTGGGTTCCCTGAAGCTGCCCTTCAACCAGCAAGCTCTTCAGTAGTATCCCACGTTTGTCTTAAGACTTAACCAACAGCCACCATCTTTGGTCTACAATGCAGCTTTTATCACTGTACTGAGTAGGAGGAAGTATTTTCCAATCAGGTTTCATTTTACAAGTGGTTCAACACCTGCTTCTAGCTCTCAAGTCTGAAAAATATGAACATCTAGATCACATGCAGAAACTTAATTCAGATTAAGTAACTAGCTCAGTAGAACCTGTTAACTAAAATTGTTGATATCAGTTGACTCAAAATCTTCATTACTATGAATGGAATCCTGCAAATAGTCATCAATGATACCATAACACAGCAGATGAGGCATTATGCACACCAAATTTCTCAGGAAAGAGAAGAAAACTAGACACAAACCATTTATTTTCATTCTTTCATGAGAAGAGCATTTAATTATAGTCACATGTATGCTAGTATTGTAGCTTACAGAAGAAATAATTTAAAGAGGGCCACGAAGTACAAGAAATGTAGAAGAGAGAACCATCAATGATGGCATTCAACTACTTCTTGTCTTGCAACTAAGACACCACCCAGCAAGGTCAAGAACAAGAAGCTACTAATCCCATTGATAACATACTCTGTTTTGCTACTCTGCCTTATTTAGTCTGCCATTAAATTACTACATCCTGTGTATCCAAAGAAAATAAAAGGATTTACACATAAGTGCACTTCATCAAAATATTAATAGTTTATAATCTGACTTCATGTCTCTGGAATGCATATATCCTCTCATCTGACCAACTGAAACATCCCACACACAAACACATGTCCAAGTGACAGAAGCAGACCTAGAAATTCATCCCATTTTTCAATGCTTCCCTAATGTTTAAAACATCTTCCTGCTGGCCAGAACAGAGGTTAAAACTTCTTTATCGCAGCGTTTTGGCCAGATCCTCAAATTGCTGCTCTAAGCATGAATTCACATCAAGTTCTGCTTTTTCACCTCATCCTTTCTCAAAGAAAAACTACACAAAAGGCACACACATTAACTAGTGACACAAACACATATTCTATCACACATTCATATGAGAAGGAAAGGCAGAGGAGTAGATGCAGTTTCATAGTTGCCTTAGCTATTTTTCCATCAAAATGAAAACAGGCACTTTCTGAAAAGCATGGAAGTACTGTCAGCAAACCCACCAGGCAGAAGAATGCACAGCTCAACACCAAGAGTGGGTGGGGCCAATAGCTAAACCGTAGTCATCCAACAGCTTTAGGGATACTCCCAGACAAAAATTCTTCCCAAGCACAACAGAAAAGTTCTCAAATTTGGGCCTCTGTAAAATCTAGGTTATCCGACAACAAAAGATCAATTCCTGTTCTGAATGAGTAAAAGTTCAATCTGAACCTTCCAAATGATCTCTGATTTTGCTTCAAAGCCTTGAAACTAGGCACAACAAAGCAGCCATCCTCCAGCCAATTTTGCTTGGACGCTTTTACACCAGCTTTTACATCAGCTTGCACTGCTATCACCTGGACCTGATTCTGATGCATCTCTTTCCTCCCAGAGCCCTCCTTTCTTCCACATGCAACAATCAACAGGGAAGTGATGAGAATCCCTAGCAGCCATATCGAACATGGAATAGAGGTAATTCTCTGAGAAATTAAGCAAGTCTGTCCAAAGGTTGCTGCCTGTTTTAAGCCATGAGAAGTTATACAGAGACATTTTTACCACTGTCAAAGAAGGCATCTTTCACACAGCTCATCAAATAAGGAACCTCTGCACTGCAGCAGAAATATTGCATTTGTTCCCTTCCATCCGTTCTCTTCATTCTCAGACTCATCTGCAGCACATTTATTAATAACATTATCAGTCCTCATCAAGAGGAAAAGATGATTCCTATTAAGCAGTTGAGTACAACTTTGTAAGAGCTGAGGTGTTTGTACCATCCTACAAACCCACACATAGCCACATCACATAACGCTCTCAAGACCTACTGACACAATCCAGATTCATGCTTGGTTAGAATGGCCTTAAGACATGACTAACACAATCAGTAAATGCACAGGGCAGGCTGGTGTCTCAGTCATCTGCTACAGAAGAACTGGACCAAGAACAGAGCCTCCGCAACGTTAGGAAACAGTGCTGGGGGAAGAAAAAGTTGAGTCAAGAGAGGCAGGAACACAAACCCACCTAAATCACCTCCCAGGAAGTCTCATTTGAAAGAGAGGAGAAAATACCAACCCTGCCTATTCCCACTATTGAAGGTGGCAGACTCAAGAAAGTCTCTATCCAACACATAAAGACCTTGTGAATCCAAGGATGACATAAGTGAAGACAGGCCACCCACAGGAAGCATCAGGTAACACTGTTGAGCTTTTACATTCCTCTTTCACAAAAAAAATAAAATAAAATAAAAAACTGTCTGACTTATGTCCCCAGTGACAATTCAGTAGCAGCAATTTTCAGTACTGATTTTGTTCCCTTCTGCCTGGAACTACGTTTCCTCTCACTTGCTTGGTGACATGTCTGAACAGACCCATCTCTCAGGATGCTTCAAGCACCTCTGTACATGATTGGAATACTCTCATAAATCACCAGATGAAGATAACACTGTTTAGCATTATTTATAAACAGATTTCACACCTATACTTCTGTTTGTTCTCCAGATTTAAGTTGTTCTTCCCCAGCACTTCTTCCTAAATCTCTCTCCCATTATCCTTCAGCTTCACATTTTAACAGTTATCCACACATTACCTGCTTGCCCAGCACTAAACACAGACGAGATGTACAAAGTCATCATACACCCCAAGTCCCACCCAAGTTCTCAAGGCAAATAATTCCTCCCTCCACTCTGCCAAAGGCTTTCAGACTATTATTACAGCGCTTATCTTAACCACTTCCTTGGAAACTGTCCACCACTCACAGCATTGCAGTCGTCACCAGTCTACTGCTTTGTAAGCCCAAACAGTCATCAAGAAGCAGACAACCAGGCCATGTCTTGCAATGATTTTGCAATACCTTGATCAGTAAAGAATTATCCCAACAGAGAAGGAGGGATAACAATCAGGCTTCCAGAATCTCTCATATCACAGGCTCTCCCCTAAGTCTGTCACACACCATTCACACTCTTCTAAGTCTTCTGGCTATGAAACAATGATTATTCCAAGATACAACATTAAAATCTCAAGCGAGCTAGTTTTCTTTCTCCTTCACCTCCTTTTGAAGATTCCCATAATCCAGACCCTCTTCTTTAGGAGAAAAAAAGCTAAGATTTAATGCCATATCCATACTTTCCCATGTATGTTGCTCCTTCAAGCTACTACTAATATAAGAAAAACTTGTGGGGAAAAATGCAAAATTGGTACATATCATATTGTGTGCTTCTTGTATTACAGCATTCAAAATTCTCTTGTTTGTTTTTTGGAGAGCTCTGCTTTATTTCCTGCTATAACCTTCCTTTTAACTCCCTGAATTCAAAATGCTCTCTGTGGAAGAGCTCTCATTCAGACATAGGATCCTTCAAATCAACCATTTACTTAATGCAACATCCCACAGAAGGAGCATCCTTTTTGGTTGTGTTTCATTGAGGGATTGCAAGAGCAAGCATATTACAGAACCAAGAAGTAACTTGGCAGAACTCCCTCCTCTTTCACACACTTCTATTTCAAGCACACAGAAGATGTTCAATGAATGAAATAATTAAATAAATGAATTTTGGCATCCTCACTGTTGGACACTCTACACACAGTAAGGAATAGATGAATATTAAGGATTTTGTTGAGGTCAGAGTAGTTGTAACCCTTCCACACAGATTCTCCTATATTCACAAGGCCTTGCATTCCAGGCTCTCAGTCAGAGATTTCATCTCTGTCCTTCAGCCAGCTCACAGGGTCTCTCATCAAGCTTCTAGGAGTCCCAGCACTGGCCAACATCAAAATTACTGGGTGGAGTCAAAAAGAATGATGTATGCAGTAGGCACAATCACATTTCATAATTTCCTAGGAAGGGTGGCCTTAAAACAAAAATAAATACACTAAAAAACCAGCCCTACAGTTACGTCTCTGAGGTGCTCTCAAAGCTCAACAAAATTAACAAGGAAACAGACCTAAATAACAACACAGCTCTGCATACAACCAGCTGTAGTTCTGTAAATTAACCAGAGACTTAAGATTATTTTGCTTTGATTTCATTATGACTTGAATATTAATTCATCTAATGTGTATGACTTATGACAAAAGACCTTAAATTATGATTTAGGTGCTCAGAGAAACCACTAACAACAGAAGGACAAGAACCAACAACTCAAGACTAATAATAATTCAGAAATAAATTGTAAGGGCAAGCAGCTAAGCAAAGGAATAGGATACCGGCATTGCGATGAGATTAGTCACAATATCAACACTGGGTGTCTCTCCAACAAATATGCTGCAATTTAGCTACACATGGTCAACTTTGAACACATTCAAGCAAAAAAAGAAAATAGTTACACCATTACAAGACACAGTGGCCAAATTCTTCATTTCTTGTTACACTAAAAGTCCACAAACATCAAAAAAATCCTGCATAGTTGAAGTTATTACTTTTAACATGGACAGAGATTGACACTACTGGAATGCCAAAAAAGAAAGTGCTCACTCAAAAGCCAAACTTGTGTTTATAGACAGTTCTTTGCTTATATCACTACTCCTCAGAGGTGTTTATCTTACATCTGGTAAGATCTACATCTATCCAGAGTATATAATAAGGCAATGCACTATAGATAATCCTTTTTTTCAGTGCTTTGCCCAAAAGAATGAAACAGATGCTTGCCAGCCAAAGCCTACACTCAGAGAGAAAGGGTTGCCTGGGTTTGGGTTAGGCTGTTTTCAGAGGTAGAGCAACTCTTTCCTATGGCTGGCTTTCTTCAGAGAGCAGGTAACAACATTTCCAGGCACAAAAAGAAGATGGAAAACTCTGTCTTAATCTCTCTCACTCAACTAAAGTAACCCTGAAAACAGGCAAAAACATCCTGTGCTCCCCTACCCCCACATTATAATCATTTTGAAAGAAACTGATCCAGAAACAAATGAAAATTATTATTTCCCTCTGATTTCAGTAGATACTGGGTCAGGACAAGATTCTCACAGGGTGACGAGTAAACATCAATGTGATAGAAAGGAAAAGACAAAGTTTAAAGACAATATAGATAGTGATCTACTCATTTACACACAAGGGCTTCTGGAAGATGCCACAATCAGCACTGCAGAAATCCCTGAAACACTTCTGGAACAACTAAAATTGTATTCTGACATGCATCTTACAGGCTTTGCTATTCATGATTCTTTTGGTCCTCATTTACTAGACAGATTAATTTCATAACCCACAGAAAGCAATTATGGGATATGTTTGCCTGCCATCTTTGATATCTTAATTCTTAGTAGTTTCTCTCCAAAATAAAGGCTTCCTGCAGTGTTGCAGGTTTCTGAGCTACGATATGCAAGTGTTAAGTAGGTAGAAAAAGGCCCACTAAGCAGCTCATTTTTTCCTTTTTATTTCCTTAAGGATAAACAACCAAATGCTTGCTGTAGCACCAAAATTGTACAGAATAATCTGACAACTGACTTAGCTGCAAAGGCAATCCTTGCAACCTTAGACAGGTCTTCCTCTTTAAGTCATTTTCCCTCTCCCTTCAGAGATTTCAGGCCCCTGCTAGCTTGCTTTTGCTTCTGGTGCTTTGCTCACAGTTTAAAGGTCTAAAACCACTACTTCCCTTTTACTACAGAGTCCTCCATCAAGTTCCTTGTCCCGTCACTACAATCCACTACAATATTGTTACTTGAGATCATTTTATTTTCTGATTTCAGGGATGTTTGATACTAAAGGAATTAAGTATTACGTGATACTTCCCATTTGTTGATTCACTCCTGAGGCTAGATGGCTTCCAAGAACTTCTGCACTGAGATTGAAGAAACAAACGAGGACAACATAAAATGTGAATCCTGTCTTCTTCTTTTCAAGAAGTGTCACTAAAACGAGGTAACTGCTTGATACCCCTGTCACATCAAACTCCTCCTTATTTACAGAAAAAACATTCTGTACACTTCTCCCACTAGCATTCCTTTGCAATCAATGCAGTGTGTCAAACAAACAATATGCCCAACCCCATTAAAAACATATTTGGATCTTTTTTTTCTGCACATATCCCTAAATTTATGTAGCAAATCTGTTTGAGTTGTCACTTGTTCGAACAGAAAACCAAGTTTAAAGAAAATGCTCACAAGCCGTAGACAGACAATCCTGTGAAAGGGGAAAGGACAGGAAAATTGGCATCTTTGTAATGCAGCTTTTTTTAAAATTATTTTATTATTTTAAAACTTTTAACAGATCCTTTCAAATTCTGTATCACATGAAATACTTAATGGGTAAGTCGCAACAAAGTCAAACTACTGAAGCCTTCAGAGTAAAGAAAGTACTGAATAAAAACAGATGAGACTTGTATAAGGATTCAGAGTCTACAGGGCACTTATCAAAACAGCCATAATTTTAAAAAGGAATCAAACTCTATCAGTGCTGTCAGGGAATCATAATAGTCAGGACCTCTGCATTATCCAGCAAGGGTTTCTGAAGGCAAATCTGACTCCAGAATATTCGCTCTAGATCTGAGAGAGGCTGAGCTGAATTTGAACTCTGCAAAACGTCAGAAAAGAATAAAACATCTGTATTGCTGTTAGTGAATTTCAGCAGAGGGGTCACAAATTTGCTGTGATCTGTTTAGAAAGAAACAAAGTCTGATTTAATCCAGTATCAAGGATATTACATCACCACTTATTTCAGAATCTGGCATTAGACACCAACTATCTCACTACAATCAGCCAAGATTTAAGATCATTGCATGCAGTGAAGAAGACAGAAGTCTCAGAACCTTAATATCAACATGTGAAAATATTACTATTTGTTTCCAGCTACGGTGATGGAGAGAGGTACAAGGCAAGCACTGCCTACCACACTGACAACACATCACACTGAGATCTACACCCGTTCCTGAGTAAACTTGTGCTGCAGAACAACTCACACCAACCCAGAACTTCCAAGGCCCATCATAAATAAAAGCAAGCACAAACCATGAGCAGCATATTTTACAAGTTAACAAACACATGCATCATATTACAGATAGGACAAGCCCCAAACATGTCTTCACTGAATAATCAAGTACCAGTCTTACCATTCCAGCTAGCTGTTGGGTTTGTGTGTGCTTTGTTGGTTTTGCCTCATTTCAAAGGCAGCATCTACCTCAGTTGAGACACTCAGCACAAAGACAATAAAATGCAGCAGCACTTAACACAGTGTTCTCTGAAGACTTATATTATTATATTGTCTACATACCTACAGTTACGACAACTACTGTAGGTAAAGTTCTATTAAGTATTTTCTCCACATATACCGTTACTCCGCATGTACCTGTTCTACATGAGCACTCTTCACACAGCATTCAGTTTCACTGTGTTCAAGAAAACAAGCATTCCATTCAGAGCCTTCAAGCAACCAATTCATCTGGTAGCTATTTGGAAAATGAACACATGTTCAAGCAATGTGCATGTATTAACACATATGCATATAGTAACACTATGGTCTGTGGGTCTCCGAGCGCAAGTGAGAAATACTAAGAGTGTCTGGACTATCTGAAGTAGAAAGATATTTAACCTACCTCATCAAAGCTGCTGTCTTCTTTCTTCAAGGCTTTAAAATAAAAGGAAAAAAAATAAACAGTTATCTGTGCTGCATTTCAATGAGAACAAAGTAACTAACTCCAGGAAAGAGAAAAACAGAGCAACTCTTTCCTGTTATAATAGAAAAGAACATGCTGGCATGAATAACAATTTTACACTCAAAATATGAAACTAAATGGTATGTAGGACTGCACAGCATGTTTCTGAGAAACCACATTTACATATTTATGAAATATATTATCCTTTCACGTTAAGGAAAATAGAAGTCCACGCATTTCTTTTAATTCTCAGTGAGCGTGAAAACACCTTCCAAAGAGCTTCATACAACAGAAGCACAATGAACTAGCTACATGTTCTTTGTCAAGGACTAAATCTTTGCACTACAGTATGATGTTGTAGAAGGTCTTTCCTCCCTCCCCCCAGTATTCATTTCATTAAAGTAGATAAGATTTCTTTCTTTCTTACCCTACCAACTAGCACAAAACCAACAAAAAGGAAGTAGAAAAACAGTTCCAAACGTGTGAACTGCTGAAGCAAGCACTGCTCTGAAGACTTTGATCCCTCAGCATACAGAGTGCTTTTACTTCAGTGCCCAGCACCTTTCGGAATCTTGACTCAGTAGTTCACAATTTTAGGTGCTCCTTCCCCCTTCAGAATCCCTTCCAAATCCCATCCTCAGGGACTGGAGATTTCCCTGGAGGTGCTCAAGGTGGGTTGGACCCTGGGCAGCCTGATCTGCTGGGGGCAGCCTGCTGTAGGGCTGAGTGGGTTTTAACATCTTTTCCAACCCAAGCTATCCTGTGTTCTATGAAACAAAAGGAATAATAATAAAAAACAAAACCCCCGGCCACCACAGCTGTAACGCAGAGTAACTGAGGCAAGGGAGTGCTGCACTGCCAAAGGACAGTGCTGCAGCTCAGCAACCCTGCCAAGGGCTGTGAGCTACACACCACAGCTCTCCATCTGCAGGAAAGCACACATGTTCCAGCCTTTGTTTGCTCTCATATTGGCATTTCTTCAGGATACAAAAAATGGCTTTGCTCAGATTGCTGGAGATTACTCATCTAGATTTCACACTTAAAGAAAAGGAAAAAAAAAAGAATTTGCTGAGAAGTTTGGGGCAGGCAGGCTGCACATTTTTACCATGAAATGCATTTTTATGGTTGTGAAGGCCTGACAAGGCATTTTCAGACTGCCAATCCCATGCACTTATAAGTTATAAGGCAGGACACAAAGAACAAAAAAACAAACAAAAAAATACACAACTGTGGAACTGTTTTTAAGAACACGTTTTTAATTCTTTTAATTTACCTCTCAGGTCATGATGACACACAGGCTATAAATATGGTCTATGTCACCCCTGGGTCATGTTGACAAGCTGTTCTCCCGCACCAAAACTCACAGCTTTCATAAGACCAAAACGTTTGAGGAATAACCAAACAACACATAACAACAAAATCCCCAGCAGAACAAGAAATGGGAATTTGTGCACATTTCTGGCTTGTCTTTACTTCTACTCTCCACTTAATAATAATAATAAACTGTTTACAAACGCACTTCTCATTATCTCAGGTATGCGAGCTATGCGGGTGTACACTAGAGGAGATAGTGGAGATAACCTTTGTGTCAGTGAGGAGCGGGTAGCACAGCACACGGCTGCTGGGGGCTGCCAGGGACGTTTTTTATGCCCTATGAGCAACTGCAGCAGAGCACCCTGCCCTGCCCCTCCCAGCCAGGTGTTGGGCTTGGGCTACATAGATTGCATATGGGAAAGAAAAAAGCTAAATGGCATGAGCTTAAAGGTTCTCAAAATATGGTTTGGGTCCAACAGACGCATAGCCAGGAATTCCTTATATAACTACAAGATGATGGTAATTTTATAAAATTACTGATAATTTATTTTAATTACATAATTATCAAAGGATAAAAGTAAGAAGCAAACCTAATAAAGGTTTAAGTGCTAAAAGAAACAGTGAATCAAGTCAGTCTCACAAAGTTGGTTAGCATCCAGTGTCATGTGTTTGCGTGTATGGCCAACAGTGTGTATGTAAGCAAGGAAAGGAGAATCTGTAAACTAATTTGACTGCTTGCATAGGAAGGGATGAGCTGCCAAGAACTTATCAATAAAAAGAATTCTGTAAATTGTTCAGATTCCGAGCAACGTGAATTCTTCAAGATGTGCTACATTTTAGGAGGGATACTCCTTGCAGCACCAGAAACCTTCTGCTAGCTGAAGGGATGCCTTCATTGCAAAGACAGATCATTCTTCTGGAACTGTGAGCTCATCATTCCTGCAATAAAAGCCATCCTGCCAATTTCGGAATATCAGCTTCAGCTTTGCACAAAAGGCCACATGCATTTCTTCCAACAGACCACAGTGCCATACCGCCCTTTACCAGCCTTACAAACAGGACAAGGCTGAGGCAGACAGTTTCACACATCACATTCTTCAGCTCATAAAGCTGAAAGAAACAGTCCCAGTATCAGGTACTCCAACAACTATAGGCTGGATCAGCATTTTGCAGGATATATAACACAGACAAATATTCACCACCCTCTGCCAGTTTCTGGATGCAATGGCTGAAATGTATCAGATCAAAGTTAAGAAAATGGGCCAAGACTGCTCGAGGCTATAACTAGTACTGAATAATGGCTCTTTTCTGTGCCCAGGGGATGACTGGGCTGGTTATAAGGCTAGCCCCTTTCATCTAAAGATGCTGAGGGAATATCCAGAACTTCCACACCACATTTCATTGTTTTATCCTTTTGGAAAGTAGTTTCAGACATTACTCAGCATACTGTTGCACACTGGGAAAGAAAAAAAAAAGAAATAAATCAGCATTTGGTTTCCTTGCTGATTTTCATCCCCACAAATAGAGACTGTGGTACTCAGTGGGGAGAAAGTGGTCTTGAAGGCAGTTATTGTGTATTGGTTTACCAAAGCAAAAACACACTACCAATGACAACTCCAAGCACTTCTGCTACTCTTACTAAAGAGGTTAACAGGAACCACGGTATCAAAACTAAGGGGCTCTGTAGGATTGGAAGAATTGTATTTAGCAGCTGAGACCTGGTAGCACTGGGGGATGCCCCATGTTGCCCTGCCCAGCTAACCGAGATATCTCTGCTTCAGCAGGGGAAGATCACATCGCTTTGCATCATCTGCACCAGCGTGTTCATAATGCTGCCAGGTACCTGAACCTATGAAAATGCTGAAGAGGAAAAGTTAAAAGACTGTCACAGATTTATAAAAACTTGTAAAGGAATGGATGAAATGGATGACTGACAAAGCTGAAGATCAGATACAGATTCACTCAGTCACTTACTCTCCTGACCAAGGAGCACCCAATTGCCAAAAAGAGATGTGAAAACAGCGTGATAAAAATAAGAGCTTTCTCTGCTGAGGGTTTGGTTTCCTCCCTTTAATCTCAAAACAGAAGTGAAGCGGAGCACGTGTCACACCTGAGCATTTCCTGGTATGCAAACCGAGAGTTTCTGAACAGAGGCTCACTTTGCTTGAGCTTATCTGCGGCTGTGGCTGTCAGGGAGCGGGCTCGGTTCAAACCTCAATCTGATAAATCAGAGCTTTTTGCTCACAGTGCACTTAATAGCGTGATGCTCACATTACCGGAGCATCTGTGGGTGGAACAGCTTTGCTGGTGGCAGCTGACTTACAACAACAGAACAGCACCAACAGGCAAACACAGCTCTGGCACTGCACAAAGGGCCCTGGTACACAGAAAGCACAACAGTGAGGGCACCTAAATCAGCCAAAACTCCCACAGAAACTGAAGTGTTTCATTAGTTCCAGCAACCAAAAGAGACAATCACCCAAGAAAGCCACTAGTTAGCACTCAGAGAGGTCATGGTGCCAAGAAGGCATTAGTGGGACTGATGCTGCAATGATAAAGCAGCACTTCCATTTAAAGTGTTGTCTTTGTTAATGACTTCCACTTGGCAAAGCCTGCCCACAGGTCTGTACCAGGCTGTCTGTGTCCGTACATACACGTAAGCATGTGACAGATCAAACTCCTGAGTGACTTTTTTAATCAAACTGGTAAAATGCCTTAAGACATAAGATTGAATATGGGTGAGAGATATTCTCATACGGAAACAGAGGGACTTGCAACTGTGACTTAATATCCACTTCAGAACTGAAACATTCACCTTTGAAATTTTTTTGCAAACATAAACGAGCTCTTTCCAGTCTAACCCACCTTAGCAATCGAACCAAAAGGAAACGAGGAAGATACCAGATGTCAAATGCTCTCCTAACACTTCAAGCTAAAGTTCATAGAATCACGGAAACATCAAGATTGGAAAGACCTCTGAGATCACCCGGTCCAACCACCAACCCATCCCCACTGTGCCCAGCGACCACATCCCTCAGTGCCACATCCACACTTGTTGTGAACGGTGATGGTGTCCCCGCCACCTCCCTGGGCAGCCTGTGTCAGTACCTCACCACTACTTGGGTATCACAGCTTTACACGTGTTGTGCGCTTCCCTGCCAGGGCTCTGAGGGAGCACAGCTCAGAGAGACACAGAGCAGCTCTGGGAGCCGAGATTTGCCCGACGGCCCCTGACCTGCCTGTGTGAGCGCAGGGTTAGGGCTGTGCCAGGGCCTTCCCCGGTGGCTCTGCGGCCTCCAGCCCAGCCCCTCGCCGCCGCCTCGCACCTCGCCCCGCTCCCCGGCTCTGAGCACGCCGCTGCGGGCAGCCCGCAGCAACACCTCCAACCGGCGCTGGACGAAGCCCAGCATCGCTCCACTATCCGGCAGGAATACGGCTCCAAAGGCGGCTGAACTCTTTGGTATTGTTCTCAGAACAAAACCCGGAGCAAAACGAGCGGTGTCAAAGCCGAACGCGAAGCGGCGGTACCGGGAGACGCCGTGGGTATCGCTGCCTCAGGATGCTGCGCTGCACGGCTCGGCGGCGATGACAGACCGACTTCTTTTGTCCGCCCTCCCCAGTCTCCCACCCGGCTCTATCAGCCTCAGCATCTCATGCCTCAACTTCCAGGAATGTGCAGCCGGAACGAAAAATAAGCGGCCAGAACCGCAGCCACACAATAACACAATTCGCTTCCCCGCATTTTTTTTCCTCAAGGTTTCAGTTTGGCAGCACGCTGGGCAATGCCGATTCTCACTTTGTTAGCCTGTTTCGTGCTAACTCGAGCACGGGCTGAGCGCTCACACCGATCTTCCCCAGCGGTACCGCAAGAGGCTGTTACCGGGCACCCCCCACCCTCAGCCCCGCGCTCCCCCCCGGGACGCCGGGCAGCGCCGCGGGCCTCACCTATTCGACTGAAGCTCTCCGACAAAGTTCTCCGCAACTTTTTCATCCTGCTGATCTTCTCGGCGGACTGAGAGTCGATCATGTCGCACATCTCGGGCCCCTCCGCCCCGAGACGGGACGGCAGCGAGAGCCCTGCCCGGGAGCCGCCGCCTGTAGCGGGACACCCCGGCCCTGCCCGGGGACGGCTCCCTACGGCTCGGCAGCAGCTGCTCTCCCCGCACGGCTCATAGCCCCGGCCCGACCGCTTTACCGGGCTGCCCCGGAGGAGCGAAATGGAAAGTGCAAACGGGAGCGGCGCAAGGAAAGTGCGGCCGGGGGGTGACGGATGGAGGGAGGAGGGAGGGAGCCGGAGGAGAAAGGAGGAGGAGGAGCCCCGCGCCGTGCCTGGGAGAGAAGGAGGGAAGAAGGAGGCGACCGGCCCCGTTCGCGAAGGCTGCCGAGCTGAGCCGGGCTGCGGCCCCGGGCCGCCCACAGGGCGGTGTCCCACCACGCCCCGCCCCGCCGGGCGCTGGGACGGGCGGGGGCCGGGCACGGGGTGCCCCCAGGCGGAGCCGTCCTCCCCCGTCTGCCCTGAGGCTGCTATACAAGACGGGGGCCTTGAAGGGCCGTGCGAGCGCTTTATGTTGGCGGTGCGATGAGGCGACCCTCTTGGCTGAGCCCCTGGCTTTGAGCTGATGCTCGAGTGGCTGTGGGAGAAGGGCACCTGGTCTGCAGTGCCCACCTAGCCCTGAAACGCAGCCAGGTAACTCACCCTCAGATGTGTTATTCTACAGGTTAATGAGCACTGAGAGCTTTTGATCTGGTTAACTCGATTGAACCAATGTTACTGGAAAATAAATCAGTTTGACCCGTCAGGATGGATGCCTGTGACTGGTCTAAAATAGAAAGCACGTCCTTTTCTGAGAACAAACACACTTTAAAACTGAGGTTTACACATTTTAAATGCTGTTTTAATGCATGTTATCTGGTTAAAAAGGACTTGGGTTTTAATGAGGCCAGTTAACGCAATTTACAGGATTAATTTGTGCCCCAGCTCAGAGTGGCTAACTCAATTTTAAAAGCACATTTGTCTAGACAAGCATTTATGTGGGCTGAGTCTGAACCATCTGCAATTGTGAGCAATTTGGGATCAGACCTGCCTGTCACAGGGATGGCAAACGTGGGGCTAACATGGGGCCTTCCTAGGAGGGACGTTGCTTTCTGCTGTGCGTGTGCTCTTGTGGTGTATGAGGTCATGGGGAAGTGTCCTGCCATAAAGCGGGGCCAGAAGGCTGTAGGGTGGCCTGTGCACAAACCCTGAGTCTACAGTTAGACAGAAGGGCTGTCAGAGGTGTGAGTCCTACTGACCCTCTTAGTATCTTTGAAACGGGAGTTAAAATTGATTTCATGTTGGGTATTTTGTATTATGGAAAAAAATAATGGAGACATGGAAACTGAAACACTGAAGAGAGGAAAGCAGGAATATAAGTATATAAAAATTAAGAAGAGACAAGGGACTGGGAGAACACAAGCATTTCAGGATGTTTTATTCAGTCAGTGCAAAAGATGACATTTAAGTCCCTAATAACAGTCAAGGAGTTTGATCTCTGTTTACATCTGGTGCTAGTATCTGTGAGTACTCCTCTGGGTGAAGAGGAAAATGCCACCAGCACGAAACACATATTCTGGTCCAGAAGCAAATGCTGAGCATTCAAGCCCTTCCTCTCCCTGTGCATACAAGTCGCACTGAGGGCTGTGCTGCCCAGCAGAGACTTGCACAAACACTGCCCTAATTCAGTCTGTGGCTTTCTTTGGGCAATTAGGGATAGAGTTTCTGAGGAACTTGTAATTAACCAGGCTTAACTGACAGATGCTTTCTTACCAACGTGAGCCAATGCTTCTAGCACCTACTGAACAACATTCCCATTTTTCCCCCTGCTTCTAGGTAAGCTATAACTCATGGAGACAAACCTCTGCCAGGCAGCTGCGGTGTGCTCTGCTTTCTGTGACTGCGCAGCACTCAGAATTCCTGACAAGTGTCTGGTTTTACAGCTGCTTGGGAATAATCTATTGAGTGCATGTCAGGCTCTTTTAAATCAAGGAAAATTTTGTCTAAATTAGACATCAGCGTGGTGCCAGCCAGAGAAACCCAGTCCTTGTCTGCTGAAAATGGTACACTCTCAGTCTGCAGAGACGTTGCACAGATGTGCACAACCGGAGGGAGGACAAGCTTGAAGCTGTACAGAAATCTTCGTGCTGCACACTGCAGCTCTGTTATTCTTCCCTCTGTGGTTTCCACTTGACAGAAATCTGTGCTGGAGCCCCTCTTTGTTCTTTCCCCCACCCAAACCTTCTCTGTTTCCAAGGGCATTTGTGCTGAAAAGTCATTGGATTCAAGCATGTGAAATCACTTTTGTAGCTTTGATCAAGTCCAGAAGTTGGTGGTTATTTTTCTTCTTCTGTATTTCTACCACCCATCTCAGGAAACCAGCAAGGCAGAAAGGCGCAATTAGCAAACCACAGAGATAGCAGCTATTATAAAGATGACATTTTGCTTCCTTGTAGAGGCAGGTTTTCAACTCTGTTTTTATGCTGCAGTCTTGCAATCTGTGGCATAAGAAAATGCACATGAACAAAATGCTAAAGCATATTGCTGTTGGTCACCTCTTTCCACGAGCATCGCACAGAGTTAAAACCCGTTTGCATTTCATGGGATAGGTGCATTATAAAAAGCCAGGCACTTTGTTTAAAGCATCCTTTTGCACATCAACTCCCCAAAGATACACCCTAGATGAAAGCCCTCTTGCTCTTAATTCATGACTCCCACATCTCCTTGCTGGCTTTGATAAGAATTCACTGAAAGCCTTGACCCCTGCTGCTGCCACCAAGTCAAGCAGAATCAGGTTGAAAATGTAAGGATTATAAAGTCCAATGAAAATATTTGCCAAGCGATCAATTGCAGGTTGGGCAAAACGAAGCATTTGGCTCCACATGTCACTCAGGGCAGTGAGCCTCATAATCTGAATGTTCTGCACTGAGGTGTGGGTTGGGTTTGTTATTTCTGGAGGAGAGGAAGCGGCAGGGTTGGCAGTTTGTTTATTACTGTGTAAACTAACATATTGTTTTAAACTATAAACAGCGAGGTAATGGGCCTGGAGCACGTGGAACAGCAGAAATCTCCTTTCTGGAGATAGATAGGGCGGCCACAGTCATCCAATTCATTAGCTGCAGGAAAAGATGAGATGCCAACAAACAAATCTGCAGCTCACGGTGCAGGTGGTGGTTTGCAGGGTAATGCAGCACTGTGCATTTGCCAGCTCTCAGGCATTGGCAGTTTGGATTCACAAAGTCACTGCGAGGTCTGAGCTCTCTCAGCTCTCCCCACACCCAACTCCCAGCATTTTTTCCTTGGGGACACTAAGAGGCAGTGCACTTAAGTTACATTCCTGCTCTATTTGAACTCGTGTTGGGCCAGGAGGTGGAATTTCAAAAACCTGACAAAATCATAACCCAGAAACCATGAACAAGCAGTGGGTGTTTATGGAAGGGGCAGTGAATAATTTGGGGCTCCAAGTGTACCATGCTGGGAAGCCAGCCGTTGCCTTGAGCTCATTGCCCACTGCTGGGAAGGAGCAGGGCAGGACTGTTGGGTGTGACTCCTCCAGGGAGAGCACAGCCTCATCAGGCCATGGCTGCCAGATGAAGCAGATCTCTACAAATCTCCTTGGCCGAAGACAGCCTCCATTTGCTGGCCTGCTCACCTTGAGAAGCTCTCCCTGCTGCAGTGAGTGGGACTGTAGGCTCAGAGCCATGTTACTTGTTAACACAGCAATTCCTCAGTGACCCTCCCGTGATGAAGATGGATGTAAGGCCACAAAACACCCCCTGGTCCCCCCCAGCCCTGCAATCTCACTTTCACTTGTCCTCTAGCAATACCCAGCCCACAATGGCTGTTATCTGAAGAGAACGCCAAGCTCTGCTCACGCAAACGGTGCCGTGTCCTCAGGGATGTGACCTTTAAGCTCTGCTAGCAAAACACATTAGCGACAAAAATTAAACTTCAGCAATAACAGAAGAACAGTACCTGTGTAATCTATGACCACACTGTAAGTTGTTCCCCAAAAAACCTCTCAGAGCTAACGTATCGTGTATTGCCTTTTGGTGGCCATTATTAAATCACAGCTTTTATGAACCTGCAGAAACCTACCCTGTTTATATTCGGAGCATCCCAGATGATAAATGGAGGGCGCACAGGCTCAGATGTTACATCTCAAGCCTGATGGCTGTTGTCAGCCCCTGCTCCCCGGGTTAGGAGGTGATGAGTTATGTCTCACGTAGCTCCAAAGGCTCAGTGGAAAGTTTGTTTTCCCCGGATCCGATGGCTGCTGGCTGGGGTGACCCCCGAACCACCAGCGGTTTACTTCTCCAGTACCCCCTAGTGGTCAATTTGTTTCACGCCCTGCTGTGTAGAGTCGCTTTCTACTTCGTTCTTACCTTACACTCATATTAGTGGTGAAATGACTACAGGTGCAACACGGCATCTTCAGCTTTGACGTTCTTATGTAGGTACAGTTCTTTCAGCTTTAGGCAGCTCACTCCTGGCATAAGCGAGTGCACTTTCATCGCACAGTGTTGTGGGTTAACCCCAGTGGGCAGCTGAAAACCGCACAGCTGTTCAACCACCACCCCATCACCCCCACTGGGAGGAGAAAAGAAAGGGCAGAAGCAAGAAAACACAGTCGAGAGAAAACAGTTTAGTAAGAAAAGGAGAAGTGGAGAGAAATAACAAAAGAGAGAGAGAGAGAAAGAAAGAAAGATGGAGGGAGGGAAGAAGGGAGAAAGGAAAGAAAGAATCAAGGAAGGAAGAAAGGGAGGGAGAAAGGAATAAAGGAAATAAAAAGAAGAAATAAAAATAAATGAATAATAAAAATAAATAATAAAAATGTCAAAAAGAAGAAATAAAAAAATAAGGAGAGAAGAGAGGAAAGAGAGAAAGAAAAGAAAGAAGAAAATGAAAGAAAGAAGGAAAAGAAACACAGTGATGCAAAGGCAATTGCTCACCACTTCCCACAGGTGGATAAATGGCCAGCCAGCTCCCAGTCTAAAGGTAACTAACCTACTCAAACCATGATCCTCCCTGTTTTATTGCCAACCATGACATCGTATGGCACCCAATTAGCATTTTGGTTAGTTTGGCCTTCTCTCAACCTTCTGCCCAATCCATTCACTGGGCCAAGGCACTGACAACCAGAGAAGACCTTGTCCCTGCACAGACCCTGCTCAGCAATAGCTGTAAAACTTGTTTGAGCTGGTACTATTGTGGTTGTTTTGGCCACAGATCTAAATCACTGCATTACACAGGATAACCAGGAAGAAAATTAACTCCATCTCAGGCAGTGTCTGTACACACAGGTGGAGGGAGTTCACAACAGGGATGAAGAGAGAAAAAATTCAGACTACACATCAGAAAACGACATGCTTCAAACTAGTAAAGTGACATAAGTACTGATTATGAATGTTAAGCTTCTATGGTGCATGTTGCTGGATAAACTGTGTGATCTCAGAGGTTCTGTCCAACTAGCAAACATACTTTAGATCTGCAAGCATTCATGTGCTGAGCTGCCTTCCAGTTTAAGATCGCCTGGCTACCTAGCAACACAACAGCAACGCCAAGTGTTGTTCCTGTGAAGTAAGTGGAAAAACTTTTAATGAGCCCATTTTCTTGTGCCATCTTGGTAAAGGTCTCATAAGAGAGAAAATGATATTCCAAATGTAATGGCCTCAGCCACTGTGATATCAGATCCTGAAGCTTTGAAGCCATTGAAGTGTTCAACAAACACCCTCATAATGACAGTGATGCAAAATGAAACAGCAGGAGTACTGAGGGCGATCCATTTGAGATATTCTCAAAAAGCATGTGTGAATCATGTCATTTTATCATAAATATTGGGTGAAGGGTGTTTACAGGAACACCACTGCTTTTCATCGCAGCAAAGCCTCTGGTATCAGAACTATAGCTCTGTTCGTACAACTTGGAAATGGCGCACATGTGCATACAAAACCCAACTGAGTGGCTGGGAAAACGCAGAGCTTGGAACACACAGCCAGAGGAGATTTCTCATGGACAAGGATACTCTCATGAGTAACCAGTGCTGTGGAAAACATATAGGCACACAAACCAAGCTGATTATGAGTGTGGATATTTGTTACAGATGAAACTAGAAACACGTATGCTGATATCTTGTAAAAACAAGGTTGAAAGATTAACCCTACTTTATTTCTAAGATCTCTTCAACTTTATTTTATTTGTTTTTGCATTTCTTTTTTTCACATTTTTTTGATATATTTTGGTCATTCACAATTCCAATATTTTAGACAAGATGCTTTCGAGAAACAGCATATTGGATGGATTCTGATTATTCAGTGCTCCCTGAGCCTTCTTGGGCTGCTCAAATCTGTAGCAGAGAGCATAACAAGAATGTTAACTCTCAAAGAGAGAAAAACATCTCCCAGAATAATGCAAAACATTTGCAAGGGATATACTTGAAAAGCTGCTATATCAAAATGGAGATCTGAGTTCTTAACAGTAAAACATAGATGGATTTCAGGCACGCATCCAAACATCATTTGTTCTTTCTTCAGGTTTGCTGTTTACACTTCGTTCCATCTCAAAATCAGCGACTAAACCAGAGAAAAACAGTCCAGCCCACATGCCACTCTGCTCAGAAAAGGTTTTGGAAACTGAGTCTTACTGTTTTATTTAGTTCCCATCACTGTGGTAACGAAGCACTGCACAACATTAAGTACTGACTACAAAATTAAGTAAGTGCTTCGCAGCTCTCAGTCCAGGCCTTCCCTACCCTGAAGCAGCAGTTCCAGCCCCTTGTTGTTCAGGGACCTTTGTAGACTAATTGAGTCCATGCAGGTCATGCAGATACAGAGACTGTTGCAAAAATGAAATTTACAGTGATAAGTAGAGAATGGTGCAACATGAGTCACATGCACAAAGCACAGCAAATTGGCCACTGTAGAATATATTTCCCAGTAAAAAAAAAAAAAAAAGAAGAAGATTAAAGAGAACGGAGAAGTGCATTGAAGCAAGTTACTGAAAGCTTTAGGAGAAAAGAAAAGGAGGGGGTATTTGTAGCAGTCCCTGCAATAGAGAGAAGCAGCAGAACAAAACAAAGGGAGAAATAAAAACACAGGATGATAAGTGGGAATTGTGGCCCACAAAGCAGGATTTGGGTGATGTATAGAAAACATCTGTCAAAACAGAATGGCAGCATCTTGTGGCAGCCAGACTTTGAGGTGAGGTGGATTTTAGCTGTGTGGAGAAAGGGGAAAAGCCACACTGGACAAGAAGTAGCTGTCAGATTTAGAGCGCCTGGGCCTTTGTGCAAATAGCACGTTACAATTCCCTTGATATGTTTTTTAGATAAAACATTGAGTAAATGCTAAAAGGTGAGACCTCCTGCAAAATTAGGAGGAGAAAAGCCCAAGTTATTTTATTAAAGATGTGACAAACTCCAGGCGTAGCAACTAATTATGAGACTCATGACAGCCTTGTCAGTACACTGCTGTGAAAACTTGTGTTGGCTGACCTACGAGCCAGGGAACAACACAAGTTATTTTAATGAAGTGTCTTTAAAAACAAACCAGCAAGAAACTATTGATAGTGGAGAGCATCTGTGTTAGAATTAATGGTGTCACAGTTCATTGCATTCTTGGTAGTCTATGCTGAGTCCATTTTGCTCATTGCCTGGGCACTCACTCACCAACCTTGCACTGTGGTGGACTCACTGTGATGCTGCTCACTCTTGGGAGAGCTTGTTAAAACCTGCAGCCCTACGTGGGTGTTGGAAAGGAAAAGTGAATATTGCAGGGAGACATTGGGTGGAGGGCATGCTCTCTAACACAAGGAGCTGACCAGCTCTCCATGGCAGGAGAGGGGAAAGAGGTGGGCCAGGTGGTGGCCAGCAAGGGGGAAATAGCAGCCTGAAACCATTAGGCTGGATGTACAGGAGGAGCTGACAGAGAAGAGGGCTGAAACCTAAGCAGAAGGAGGTCAGTCTGACATAGAGAAGAAGACCTGAGTCATCCCTGTAAAGCTGCTGGAAAGAACACATGGTGATTCCAGAACTTAATATGGAGGTCTTAGGACTCTGATGAGGAAATTCGTTACTGCTGTTGGTCTATGTAAACATGGATTATTACTGCTTACATCAGTAACGGATCAATCCCAGAACATCTGCTGCATTGCAACTCAATTTCACTTTATTCAAACGTTATAACTTCTCACTGTTTATGTTACTGAGATTTAAAGATTAAATCTCAGAACAAATTTCAAGCCTCAGAACAAAATTCAGCCATCAGTGAGGGCTGTGAGGCACTGGCACGGGTTGCCCAGAGAGTTGATTGATGGCCCATCCCTAGAGACAGTCAAGGTCAGGCTGGACAGAGCTCTGAGCACCTGATGTAGATGTAGGTGACCCTGTTTGTTGCAGAGGAGTTGGATCAGATGACTTTTAAAGGTCCCTTCCAAATCTAAGGATCCTACGATCTAATCTCAAGCTTTACATTATGTACCTAAAATTTTTATGTATGATCAAAAGAAATGGGAAAACCAGGAGTAATTCCCATTCTTATTAATGCACCCAAAAAATTGCCCAACAGAAGTACTCCAGCAGGACTCCATTCACTTATATGTAATTTTCCAGATTTCGTATTTTGTTTCTTCTGTATAAGGAGACACCTCTAAAATGTAACAAAGTGGATGGGGCTCTTGTGGCGATTCAATTAGTATGGTAAGTGTTTAGAAAGTAAGCAGTCCCACACTACTTGCCAAAGTATTTATGATATTTCTGAAAATCCTCTTGCACTCACAATCATTCAGGATGGTCAGATCTCTAAGATTTATAAAAAGAGGTGCTCTATATAAATAAATGCATATACCCAAGGAAAAAGATCCCTGTGGAGTTATTTCCAAGACAAATTCCCTATATATTTTTCTTCTTTTTTCTAGTGAAAGCTTTGCCTGATAGAATCCCTACTAAGAAAAATGTCTTTCAGAAAACATCTGAGGGCTCCAGAGTCCTAAGGAAAGAGCCTGGTAATTCCTTCTACCTGAGCTGAAAAAAAAGCAGCTCTCATAATTGCATGTTGTGCTCCAAGGATCCCAATGGAGGTGAACTTAAACCCCCATTACTCCACCCCAATTAAAAGGAACAAAATCTATATTGCCTCAAACCCACCTTTTCACCTGGCTTCCCCAGTTTGTAGATAGCTACTTTGCAGTAGAAGAACATTATAGTGTATGAAACTTTAATGCTCTGTTTCTCAGTTTAGAGAGAGAAGGGACATGGAAAGCCAATAAATCAGAATAACACGTGTCCTTATACAGGTACTATAGCAACACCAGAGAAAAACAAATGACTGTCACACAGAAGAGAAGGGAATACATAATGGGCATTCTTCAGGAGAAAACAGGTTAGGAAGTGAAAGAAACAGTCCTTTAGGGATCGAATGTGTCTTCAGCTTTTCTCTATCAGTGGAAAAAAGGAAGTCCCCAGTAGGATCAGAACCTCTTGTCCTGCAGGATGAGGGTGTGAGTGCACAGCAGTGCTCCCAGTGCTGGCTGTCCTCGCTGCAAGATCCTTTTTAACCCCCACAAAGCATTTCTGTAGTGTCCTAGTGCAGCTACAAGCCAGCAGAACCCCTCTCCAGCAATCATACACATCTCCTGCAACTCTAAAAGCATTCCTCAGATTCCGCACTTCTGGATACGAGGTGTCTTCCTTCTGTAAAGAAGCTTTTTTTATTTACTTTGGGGAGACGGTGTCTAAATGTGCTTTTTTTTTACTGTTTGCTACTAGAATCACTGTTGTTCAGCACTGCTCCATGGTTTCCTACTTTCACACTGAGGATTAGAGGTTGGCCTTGGAAGCGCTAATGAATGACCTAACGGTGCAGAGCTGTCAAAGATCATCTGTCATTTCAGACACAGGACTCAGATGTCATGATTCATGGTCTGTGTTTGGTGTCAACAGGAACATTGTCCCAATAATGACAAACAGCTCAGCCTGAGTCTCCTTCTGCCCACCTGAGCAGCTCCCATGGTAAGTGAGTTAGCATTTGTGTTTCATGGCTCTTCCAAGAACAACATGAGAAGGTTTGCTTTCCTGTGCTCAGAACACTTCAGACAGATGTCTGGAACTTCCTTTCTTGCTGCAAGTCCCGGCTCCCAAGGTATGTTTTGTGATGCTTCAGTAGAGTACTTCATTAAGTATACTCCTGTCATAATTGTACTAGGGTCACGTATCTGTATTTTACAGTAGCATTTCATCATGTAATGCAAATAAGGCACACAAAGAAAAATGAAATTTATAAAAATGTATTTGCTGTACCCAAAAGAATGCCAGGAAGGAGATTTGTAATAAAAGATGTAGGATTTATGGCTCTTTTTTTGCTTCACATCCTAATCTAATTATGAACTCCTTCGAACGGCAGTTCCCTTGTGACGCTCATTTAAGAAAAGTAATAACCAGCACAATGATTAAAACCAACATTGCAGAACTACTCCATCACATCCAAGATCCATCACGGAGCCGTCTGATCCGATCTGCTGCTGCCCAGCCTCAGGGTATTAAATACCTTCTCTGACTGATATAATTATGCATATTTGACAAATTTACGTATTCCTACTTTTTTTCAAGTTGAAAAATGCTTCATTTTGAACAAAGTCTTCCCATATGAACTAAAATGGAAGCAGCATAGTGCTTTTCTTCAGGCAGCCCCACCCCACAGCTCCTCCCTGCAGCTGCTGACAGGTGGTTTCTGACCCCCTGCACCACCCGCACTCCTTGTCTATGGCCAGGCTTTGACACTTGGTGGCTGCTCAGCAGACCAGGTCAGGAACCAATTGAGCTGGAAATAAATGCCCAGTGCAGGACTCCCTCTAAAAAGTCACTAATTTTCAACTTCCCTTGCTGTATAGGCAAGAAAAAGGAGTCAGGAATACATGGCTGCAAGCATTTCTGAACTCACACATTCTTTCAAATGGAAGCAAAGAGGCTCTTATCTCCAGAGATCTAAATCTGATTGCAACGCAGACTAACAAGGGGTCCAGAAGTATCTTGAATGTCACAAGAACATGAAAGTGAGAGCCTAAATTCTTGTTCTGAGAATTAGACTGATAACAGACTCTACAGATAACATTTTTAATTTATTCATTATATTCAGATAACTTTTGTAATTACATTAATAAAGTGGATATCATTCTTTGAAGTTTAATTTAGAAAGCACCGTGTTATCGGCACGTAATAAACCTCGTGTATCTGTCCTCCTTCTTTTACTACCATGTCTAGAGACTCCTATTAAAAGCTTTTACAAATATTCCTCCGCTCAGTTTAATAGGATTTTTACAATATCATTACACATCCTAATTGGGTGATTAGGGTTTTTACACCAATTATAGAAACATGGGATGACTAACTGCAACTATGGCAAGTTGTGTAATAAAAATGAGATCATCTTCATCACAGAGTGATGAAACCCAGAGTAGAGTACCAGGATAAGGCACCACAGCCCAGAAACAGAGCATCAGCCTGCTGAGAACAGGACTAGGATGCTCCAGAATCCACAGGGAGAAGTGTTTTACACCATCCCTTCCTCTCTTTTTTTTCAGTTTTGAGGGACAAAAAAAAAATAAGTTCTGCAGCAGGACTTTTCTGCACCCAACCCTTCTATTGACAGTTTCAGGTCAGTATCTTTGGCCAACCATTGCATTTTGCACTTAGTGAAAGGACTGGCTCAGAACCGGGACAGTCCTGAAGACCCCACTCCCATTTTCCCGTTGCTTTGTGCAGAAACCCAGATGTTGATATGTTTAATGTCATAATTATGAGGGCTTTTTGATTATTTCCCTCAGACAGGAATGGCAGCTACAAGCCACTTCTAGCAACACATAGTAGAAAAATTCAAGTTCAGCTCAACTGAAAGGATTACTTTGTCTTAAAAGCTGAGAAGAGATTGGGGTCACAGAATCACTCAGATTGGAAATGACCTTCAAGATCATCAAGTCCAACCTCAACCTAACCATACTTACCCTAACTGATGAAGATACAGCAGATGATGAGGTTTTTATGTTTTGCAGCCTGGTTCCTGTCCCTAAGCTCTGGGTTCTGCTCTGGCTTTGAAGGCCTTCCCACCAGTTAGTATTATTCTACCATGCTCAGGCTAAAGTTAACTCTGCACAGCAAAAGGGATCATCTCTGCTTCTTGCACAAATAGCTTCAGACAGGAGGAGAGAGATCATCCATGAAGTACAACCACGTGGCACAATTGGGAGCGTGAAGTCTGAAACCCATTGCTCATAATGGCTGTGCCAGCAACTGGCATCCCAAAATGAACTGAGGCAAAGGGCAGCGCTTCCTCTGCTGGCTTTGCTCAAATGAAGTACTGCAGCCCTACCCCAGGCTGTTACAACAGGGACAATCCTGCCACAAAACATGGCTCTTTTAAATTAGATATTCAGTGCATGTGAATGAAAATGGTGAGAAAACATTGACAAAGGCAACTGCTGTTTTTAAGGAGGAAATGTACTGAACCAACCATTCACAGAATCTTTAGAGTTGCAATGTGTCTATAAAGGTCATCCAGTCCAGCTCCCTGCACTGGACCAGTGCTCTTCCGCACTCATCTCCTCTGCCCATTCCTTCATTAATCTGAGTTCACTCTCTTGAGATTGAAACTGATCAAGAAAAACATACAGGAAGACCACCACATCATTAACCAGAATAGTGTAACATCTGAAATGCAGTAGCGAAACTGTCACCTTGCAGATCCTCACAATGCTTTGTAAAGACCTGTTTACCAGAGCTGAGGACTTCAGCGGCCACCTGGTTATAAGGAGTTAAGAACCGCTACAATGATAGAAAGGAAAAAGAAGTAATGAGAGCTTGATGGCCTTTTTTTCTGGAGGGCAAAAGCGAGGTGTGCATGTCATACCTGACTGCTGCTTGGGAAATGAGTAACCAGGGCCGCTCTGAGAACACCAAGCGCTCAGTGCTGCTCCAAGGCAGGTGACAGCAAAGGCATAGGAAAGGTCGCCCTGGAGGTGCAGGTCAGAGCTGCAGTTAAGCTCAGGAACCGTGACAGAAGCAGTGCTATGAAAATCCACCTCAACTTGAGATAATTAAACATCTCCTGACTGCTTCTGCTGTGCTCCCAGTTGACAGCTCTGTGCACAGGGTGGACTGAAGGGAGGAATTAAAAGAAGAAAACAACACATCTCTGGACCCGCTCCCAACAGCTTCATCTTCATCCTGCATCTAACTTTATCACATTAACACACACAGATGCAAGCTTACATGTTTCTCAAAGTTTCTCAAAGTGACTTTGCTTACTCTGTTACCCATTTATCTGCCAAGCAAGCACTTGACTCAGAGTGACAGCTCAAAAACTCTGCCCCCTATTACTTTTTCTTGCTGAGTAGCATTTGCCAAACCAGCAAGAGAAAATTCACTCCAACATTTCACCAGCAATATATAACACTGGTCCAGGCATTCCAGCAGAAGACAAGTTCAAACTGCTGGAACCTGCTTTGTCTAGGTCCGGACTTACCTTCTGCCGTCCTGTTTTGTGCAAGCTCACATAACACACCACTAAACATTTCCTTTGTTAACTATGTAAGATAGGTCAGGAAAGCTCTGTATTTTTAACCACTCTTCCTGTGCACAGGAAGCCTGGTTACTGAAACAAGTAAATCAGCCTGAGTAGGTCTGATAGTTAGATGGCCTGAGAATGCCTGAATGTTAGATGTTGTACTGAGGGACATGCTTCAGTGGGGAAATAGTGGCGGTAGGTGGGTGGTTGGACTGAATAATCTTGGAGGTCTCAAGTGAGAATCAACTTCAGTGATTATGGCTCTATAATACAGCAACCCACTAGAGCTCAGCATTTTGATTTAATATGACAGGACATATAACACAAAAGGAAGTTTCATCTAAGATGTACAAAAGGAAATACCCTTCTTTTGACCACCAATCTGATGCTTCCCTACTGAGGGCAATAATATCCCTTTTGTTCCCTCCATCCACACAACCTCCTGGATCCTCAATTTGCAGCAAAGAGCAATCAGAGCTGCCTGCAGCCCCAAACCAAAGGCAATCAAGCTCAGGTACAGGCAGGGAACGCAGTTGTTTGCCACTGCTGCCAGCATTACTGTCTCCCAGACTACAGACATCCCCATTCCCTCAATCATCTCCTTACCATGTCCTCTCAAAGAGTCTCTCAGTGACCCAACAGGTCCCTGGCACAAGGACAGAAGAGGGGAAGAAGCACATGCTGGCTGCTACTTTCGCACCTGAACCAAGTAAAAAAAATAATCTAAAGAACTGCACATTCAGCAGTTCTACTAGTGGCATCCATAGCAGGACACCACCTACCTGGCCAGTTGGCTACAATGCTCAAGCATATCCTTAGTGTAATAGTAAACTGAAGTTTAGCATGCTCATCTTTTGAAAGGACAGGCAGTGAAAAAGACATGCGAGTCTGATGCCAAGAAGGTGCTATAAGAGAAAACGAAACAAAACCCAGAGGCATTCCAGCTCTCGGAAGTCATGCTGTCTCCCTACCTTCATTCTGTTTGTATGCTGCATGCATCCCTTCTCTCTTCCTATTAGAAAGCATGAAGGGGAAGAAACTTATCATTGAAAATGATAAAATGCCGCAGTTGACACAGCTGAGAACCAAAGACAGGCTGTTACCTCTTTTTACAGCTGTATCCCCCATTTCTTGTGACTACAGTAAAACACAAAGGCTGGTAACCTTCCTGCAGATAAGCCAAATCCAGCAGCCCTGTAAAAAATATGAAATACTGACATACAGGAGAGCTCAGAGAAGGCTGCAGTTAAATTACCAAAGTAAGAATACGTTCCATCCAGTTAACTCCTCCAATGATCACAGCAAACAAATAATCTGAGAAGTCTGGGTACAGACTGGGGATTTCTGCATTTTCTATGAAGTTTTAAGGCTGCTGCCCACAAAAGACTCATCATCAACAGCTATTTTAAACTGTATAAGCAAAATATTCTAGTACTGGGTGACCAGCTTGACTTTGGTAGAAATTACAGCCTATACTATGAAGTTAACATACACAAACACAGCAGTTAAAATACATTTGGTCAGTTGTTATTTCTTGATACCCACAAGTACAGTTTAGGAAAGCCAAGCAAACGAGTTGTTTACAATAGCATTTATCCCCCTCAACCTTCTCTCTAAACGCAATACCCAAATATCCTCCACGTTCTCAAAACATTTGGCTCTCTAATACCACTCCCATCTTTGAAATTATAAGAAAGGTTTTCCCCTCCTCCCCCTTTTGTTAGAATTCATGACAGCCCTTCACATAACGTAGCAGGTGCTGAAGAAAAATGCTTTTCTATTAAGCCAGGAATGTCACTACTTGGGCCGTGAGACAGCAGGCAGACCTTCATCATTTTTGCAAAAGCCCTCTCCAGGGAAAACCATCAGCACATTTTATTTCCACGCTATCAACTCACTCTTATCACAGACCATAATTTTTCCAGGACAGCCATTTGAGTAAGACTTCAGCTGAGCTGAGGAAACACAAAATTAGACGTTCTCTACTAATAAAGTGTCAAATGCAAGTTAAGAAAAAGAAGCATCCCCTGCTATTTGATTAATGCTAATTCCACTACAGATCCGGGAACCAGGTGCCATGTTTTTACATAAGCCCTCAAGGAACTGTACACTCTGAAAATCACAGTGCAAAAAAAAATGGATGGGAACACTGAACCTAAAGCAGCAATAGAAGACAGTCACTAAAGCTGAAGTACAGGCAGGTTCATTGGCACTGCAAGGAATGGCAATTCACCTCCACACACACACAAGCAAAACCTAATTCCTATTGCACTTCCATGGCATTAAATTCTTATTCTTTTATCAGGAAAAAAACAAAAGTAGAATACCTTCTTTTCCCAAACTCATACATGATCATTTATTTTATAGCAAGATCATAAAGAACAGAACTAAACAAACTAAGGATGTTAAAGTATTTATTTTAAGAACATTGATAAAAATAACATATCTTCAATACTGTACATTTTTTTGGTAATACACAGATAGGATGTTAGCTAAATGGCTGGTTAACAAGCTCCTTGCTTGCTTCATTATACTGGTAAGCAAGTAAAAATGCCCAATGAAATACCTCTAGGAAAGGAGGAAGTAAATCACATTATGGAGAAGAATAAAAGGTTAACAAAATGCTTAGTACACAGCGTCCAGCTGGAATGGATTTAACATTCTCCACAGTACAGTCTGCACAGTGCAGTGTTTTGTGTCTGTGGCTAAAGCAGAGCTGATAACACACCAATGCTTTGGCCTTTCCAAAGCATCAGAGTTTCTTTTTTTTCCTCCCCTGCCTGCCCCCACCAGCAAACAGGCTGAAGCTGTGCAAGGAGGTGGAAAAAGAGAAGTGTTGGGACAGCAGACGCAAGCTGACCAAAGGGATAGTCCATGCCATGTGACATCATGCTCAGCAATAAAACCCGAGGGGAATGTGTTTTGGTGGGAGTCAGCTGCTAAACAGACTGCATCACCTTTTTCCTTCCCGCCCTCCCCACCTCCCTCCTTCTGCTTGCTTCACTTACTAAACCGTCATAATCTTGACACACAGGTTTTCTCACTTGAGCTGTTCCCATTTTCTCCCTCATGCACTGCAGGAAGGTAAGCAAGCACATGAGCAGGCTCAAATCACCAAGCTCACTCCATTACAACTATAGAACACCGGTGACATACAAAAAAGCATACAAAAGAAGTGTTCACAGAGGCTGATGTTCCTCCTTAAACGTAGGCACAAACACACCTAGCCATGTTCCATGTTCATTTCAAAAATTACCTTCTGCCAATTTCACTAACCGAATTTCTTTTTCAAAATCAGTAATTTCTACAACTGCACTTAATTACTCAAAAACAAATAATCTCCCCTCATTAAGCCCTTAGACAGCAGTTTTGAAAACCATTTTCCAAAGGGAAAAGAAAGAAAACCGCTTTCATGTTATGGTGGTACATAAGAATGTGCCTGCTGAAGTTTCACCTACCCTCAGTAGCGACATCAGCTATTTTTGCTGTGTGAAGCTATGCTCCATTGTTGCCTTCTATTTTTATAAAGCAGATACAATAACAAAAAATCTTTATTTAGGAACACAAGAACAACGGTTTAGGTGGCAGTTGATGGTGAATTTAAGTACATGACTGTGACTGTTAACCATCTAAATCAGGTAACAGAAGACAATTTTAAGAGGAAGAAAGGTAACATTTCACAGACGTCAATATGATCAGAAATCATTTCTACAAACAAAAACTATTTATAAGAAAAACAGTTCCATATAGATAAAAGATAGAGACGTGTACTGCATGAAATCTTCACCCACACCAAAGTTTTATAACCAGCAGGAGGAGGTAGGGAACCATCTTTGGAAACAAAAGACAAACTCAAAGAGCAAATGAAAATAAGCAACAAAGGAAACCACCATAATCCCACAATCTTTCTGTATCATGGAGCTGCGTCTCCAAAGGAAGGTGCACAGCTTCACTCATTCTCAAATCTGCTGTATGGATTATCAGATTCCTGGAGCAGACCTGCAAAACAAAAGAAATGATAAATGCAGTTTTGTTTTATCGTGAATGCTTTATCATAAACATTGCTCAGGTTTGTGTTGGCAATCTCATTACAACTGATAACTATATATAACAAAACTAAGGAACTTTTGTATTGTAAGAGATGGTCTATCACTTAGACATTCAAGTGAAATAATGAACTGAAGGTTCTATTAAGCCCACTTAATTCTTGGACTATACTCACGATCGGGTATTTCATGGTTTAACAGAGAAAATATTTCCACAAGGGAAGTCTTGCAGAGAACACATTTATTATATATTACATATTTTATGTCTTATTTATGAGGTATTGTCCACAGAACACATCTGAAAGAGACAGGCCTACCAAACTTAAGTACAGAGCTGGCTCAGAAAGAGCAAATTCAGACTAGTCAGTTTATAAACTCAAATTATACGATCACAATCCTTTCAGATATATGATGCTGTTATTTTGTCTCAACTCTACTTCAAATATGCACAACCACTCGTTACGTCCAGCCATTTAGGGCATTTCTGCAACAGGACAACAATCTCTAGGAACAAAGATCACCCCTACACTCAATAAAGCTACCAGGGACCAGCACCACTTAATCCAAGTTGGCAGAGTGTTTCCATCACAAAGACTCTTGATGTTTTAACCAGAATGCTGTCAGAAAACACTAAAGCCACCCAATGATACTGAGTGACTGGATTTGCATATCATCTTCTTTAAAGGTTAGTTTGAGCAATCACTGTTTCATACAGCTTTTATTTCAAAAGGATTTTAAACCACACACCAGATCTGGGCTAGGCAGAAGCACACACTGAAAATAAGGAGTCCTGTTAAGAGTCAAGAGGCTGATCTGTCATTGTGAAAGAGCAGGGCAAGTGCCAATCTCTTTCATACTGATGGCTTTTTAACTGCTGTCTGGCAAGCCTGGTTGCTCTTCTCTAGCTCATTTATTTGTGATACAGAGTGAGAAGACAAAGCCAAACAAGATAAGCCAAACAGTCCCAATTCACCAATATTCACACTCACAGCAGTAGAAAAGAAACTACAGCCAGAGAATCATCAACCAGTCTCGTAAGAACTCCTCATAGATCTTTTATTCAGAAGTACTGAAGGCAGACAATACTTCACTGCCTTACTGCTATTCTTTCAAAGTAACAGCACACCTTATGATGCCAAGCAAGCAGGCGTGCCTGATTATTGTATCTGTAACTGCAACTGACTATCTGATAGGGAACAGCAGTATTAAGGAACCTGCACACCAATTCCAATAATAATTCAAATTACAAAGATTTCAAGCAGACCATTTCTAAGAAGTTAAAACAGGCCCTCACATCTAATGGCTGTTACTTGTCTAAGAACGGGTCAGTCACTTTGTAAAGCTTTGATCAGGTGAAAAGAAGACCCGGTTACCTGATAGAGTACCTTGCCTGGAAGGCACTACCCCTTTCTCATTATTCAGAGAAAGTCATCTTTTAGGCATTTGTGCAGGAATTAATCAATGGTATTTTGAGACCTCAAATTTTTTTTCCCTATTCTTTAAACCTGTAGAAGGCAGAGCCACTCATTAACCAAGGTGCCAAAGGTGAGAACAATCTTCCACAAAGTGGCAAGAGGTGGTGCTAGACATCCTGACAAAATAGCTTTGGAATAAAAGGGATAACCTCAATTTTGAGCTTAACCACATAAAGGACTCATAAACTGACAAAACCATGAAGATAATCAAAGAAGCAAGTCAAGTGCCTTGGTTGAGTTGCCTTGACCAGTAAGTATCATTGACCCGTTACAGCTACAGAACATATCAAAAAACATTATCATATCCCTGAAAAAGGACATTTATATAATGTATACACACCTATAACTCTGCTCATTTTACTTAGTTTGTGTATCTTTCTGTAAATAGTTTGGTAAGAGTTTATAGTGTCTTTCCTATAATTCAATCTAAACAAATACCTTCCGATGTATGAAGTGCAAAATAACACAGTAACACCATAGAAATGTTCTCTTACAGCTCAAATAGCTGAGATGCAAAGAGGTGGCATTCCACATCCAGTACTGCCAACTTGCAGTTAATCAGAGGAAGGCACACTTCATATATCATTTTCAAGAGGACAAACAGTCTTCTACTCACCTTCCCCCAACACACTCAGCCAAGAGCCACTTCACACTAGTCCTGATAGTTCAAGTGAATGAGTCAGTTTTGTTTGTTACCGCAAATGCATTTCTTTGCAGAGCTTCTTTTAACATTATTAAACTAACAGGTTTGATGATAAGCAGATATAATTTCCACATTCTAAGTTAAATTCAAGTTATCTGATCTGTTTGTACAGTACTGGAACTAATTGCTGAGGCATTAAGAACTATGGATGAATCGCAGGAAAGAAGGTACAAGCCCTCCTTCTAAATGAGGATAATTACGCTGGTTGTAACACTAGATAAACTATGGAGCTCAATCTTGCTCTCAGATATGCAGCCAGTTGATAAAGTCTCTTCAGTCCTTAGTATTTTAAGTAGATAATTAGATTGCATTAAGTGAGAAAGGAGAGAGAGCAACTCATCACTTGCATCAATTCTTAGCAAAGATGTTGTCTCAGGCCCCAGTAAGCGGACAAAAGAGGAGTCATAAAAAAAGGCAACATGACAGAAAGCTGCTGTCAGCTGCCACAGCTGCTCTTAGCCGCGATACTTACAGAGGAATTGCAAGCCTATGCTAATTGGATAGCATGTTCAGCACAACTGAAGCTCACAGACTGCCTTGAACCAGACATGAAGGCTGTTTACCATTTGGCTTAGGAGCAACTACCCAACTTGTAATTTATGCTCACAGCTACACACTTGCATGCTCAAGAGTCTTGTTTGCAACAAAGTCCTTTAAACCTTACTGTAATCTTAAATATTGATGTGCAGGACACTTATAAGAAGTTCTTACAAGAATAAGAACTTATCTTCATTACCAGATTACTATTTGACCTACTTACCAGTATTTAAGTAGGACTAGGAAATTTGAAAAGCTAACAGTCAAACATCTTTCCTCAGTTTGTATGAAATTAGGCCTCCCACTACATACTGAATTTCTACAATTACCTTGTCATTTCATAAGTCTTCTCAGCATGTTCATTCATATTATATACCATGCTAACTATGCAGCTTCTTACCCTCATCACATACCAGCATTGCTGGAAAACAGAATCAAAAGAAACACAACACATTGTATACACCTCAGAAATTGAGCTGGTTTCCTGAATGCTGCATATCTTCATTTCCTCTTTAACATCCAAATGAACAACCCTACTCTTAACATACAAACTAAACAGCTTCAAGCGTACAGCAATACAAGTTTCACTGTTCTACATCCAGAATGCTAAGCAAGGTCAACATGAAGAATGCACGCCAAACAGAAGGAACATTTGCTGAGACAAACTACTGAATATAAAAATCAATGTGTCACATCAAATAAAACAGACAGGAATATGTACCACTAAATTAGCTATCAAAACCTTTGCAGTATTTAAGTAAGTGGTTTGGAAGCCCAAAACCATGGAAAGCAATCACTTTGTAAAACAGGAGATACAGAATCCTTCCACGAATACCAGGCAAAATCCCAGGAAAAAAATAAAGCAGCTTCTTACTAATGCTACGCTGAACATACAATAGCAGCAAATTCAGCAGCAATTAAGTTGTAGTTCCTTTGTATGTTACACAAGCTGCAGAGTGCTCTGAATTCTACTTTAACATTTTCTAACAGTCAACATATAATTTGTGTAATCATATTGCATTCATATATGTGAGCAAATGAGAAATACTATCAAATTTTCCCACAAAGAAAGAATTCAAAGTGTGTATTCCTGGTTGCTAAAGCTCTCTATAGCTTCCTAAGCTCCCAAAGGACTGTGGCTAGAGTGACACCTGCAATGCATTATAAATGCATAATTACCATTTAAATGGGGTAATGAAAGCTGGTGGATGAAATGGGAAAAGGCATTCCCTTAAAGCCAAGCAAATACTGAAATTTCAGGCATGATCATCTTAATCTATAGAGTCAGGTTAACAAAGTCATTGTCATTCTGCCACTCATCCATGCCTACTTAACTGAGAATCATCTCTGCAGTGCGTAAGAGTGCAAAATAATCTAGTGTCTCCGTAATTATTTGCAGCAATTTTTATTAGATTACGTTTAATATGCTAACATATGTATTTGCTAGACAGCTAAAAATGAAGACGGAAGATTAAAGGTTATAGCAGGACTTACTGCATTGTCTCACTGACTTATTATGACAGCCACGTGTCTGCGTGTTATCAGAATACAAGCTGTACAGATCAGCAATGATACTTAGGAATTGCTGATGTTAAATGTTTTGTCTTTCACTTTTCTTCAGTCACGTGGCTCCTTTCAGTATGTTCCAAAGAGTTCAATTTTCCTTTAGAGCATACAATGAATTATTGAAATACAGGACTCGAACACATCTGATAACACCAGTGAAACTCTGACTTCACAATAAAGCAAAGCTGTCAGCAAATAGACCTTACATAAAAATTTCCTACTGAAATCTGACAGTTAAATTGTGATCTTTTGTGGGTAAGCTGCCTTGCAAAGTCTAACTACATGAAGGAATGGACATTCCTAACTCTTCATGACAAAATACACCTTCCACTAACAAAGAATGCATGAACTTGATCCTAAATACATCACTGACAGCCTACCATGCTTCAGCTGAGGTGCAAAATGACACTAACTCTCAGGATAGTTACAAGCAGGATTTTGAATTTGGTATATGTATCCCAGAGGCACTGAATCACAGCTGCCTTCTTCAGAAAACTCAAGTAGTGCAGACAAGGTCCAACCAAGCAATCCTGAAGTTAAGCACTGACAAGAGAAGTGCATCTTCAGTAAGATGTATGGCCATCCAGAGACAAACTAAAATCTCACAACCAGAATATAACCGCACACAGCTATTTGAGATGTCACTTAACCCCAGTGCGGTGCTTTGATATACTAACTGCTATTCCAAAGTCGAGTCCTAAGGCTGTTGGTTATTTAAAAAAAATAATAAATTTTAAAAAGATTCAGACCTATTGAAGCTGATCCTATCTGCCAGCCACAGTTCAATTACCCTAAAAACACTACAGGACTGGAGATCATGACTGATGTTTAACAAGAATTCTTCTCTCAACAACACCCTTCAGCTTAAGCTTCCCACTGATTTTCTCCTCTGTTCCAGCAGAAGAGTTTACTTCCCAGGGAGAGAACTCATACAGACCAACAGAACTACTTCTGCATCAGCACTGCACATTCATGGAGGCATTGCCAGTCTCTGCCAATCAGTTGAAGAGGAGGATAAATTAACAGTTTTGAGCGACTCTTCAGACCCCTGGAATCACCTTCTCTGACATTATAGCAATTTGCATAATAAGTGCAGGATAGTTTTAGCATATCTGTCTCTGAACACACAGTACTATTAACCCAACGAGCAAGTCAGATGAAAGGACTGACAGGCCTAGATAATAAGTCTCCTATATGATACTGCAGGTCCCACGGCCTCGCAATGCACATCTCCCACTGGATCCCAGTTCCACTTAAGAAACAAACTCCAACAATTTGAATCACTATGTGAGACTGAATTCCCCATCATTTTATCTTTTTTTTTTTTTTTTAAGCTTGATTTTAAAAGCCTGTTATTTTCTAGCCAGTCTGCCCTCCATCAATAGCCATAGGTCTGTTTTGTTGGCTTCAAGAATTAAAACAAACAAAACCAGTACTCCTAGGGAGATGCAGAAAGAATTTCTTACAATATACTTAAATGTCTGTCCCAAGTAAACAACCCATTCAGCACATCTACTCTCAACCAGCTGGAAAATCAGCTCAAGAAAAGAACAAGAACGTGACAGCAATGAGATCAGGTGTTCAGGTAGCAGAAGACACGTGAGCAAGAAACCGGGTTTGATTAGTTCTGCTGCTCATAAGGCAGCATGTCTCCACTGCAAATTCTAAAAACAATTAGGAGAAGGGAAGAAATAAATGTAGATACTGAATACTGAAATAAGGATACCACATACCATACTTCTTACGTATTTCGTCATGCTTCTGTTTTCTTTCATGTTTCCTGCAACAAATAAAGGCATCAGAAGAACATTCAGACTATTTTAAGCTGCAAGCAAAATGAGAATTAGTTAAAAATACACAATAAATTTTAAATAACTATTCGTCAGGTATGTATCTTAAAGATAGGATTCTCTGTAACTTCTCACTAACCAATATAATTTCTATAAATACATTTGCAAGCACAACAAAACAATTATTTTTTAATGTAAGTAGTGTACCCAGATGTATGTATATATACACACAGGAATCAAGGAGCAATAGTAGAAGACTCCCTAATGCTTCCCAGCTAAGAATATAAATGTAATATTTAGCTGCAAAGACAGTGTGCTTCAGAATCATGAATCAATATAATATTTTCATGAAGACCAAAGGTGCTGTATTACTGCTTTATTCACACAGCACAGCAAGTGTGAGAACTACCAGGTTCTATGATTTAACAGCGTACTGAAGCAAACACTAAAATGATGCACTATGTAAAAAAAAAAATAAAAAAATCCACAAAAAATATCTAGTTCTGTTGTCTAAGTTTTCAAGACAGAATCTGATACTGCCAAACTTCAACCATCTCCATGAACCAAGTACCTCACGAGTTAATTTCTCCTCTCTCTTCCTCCTCTCTTCCTTGCAAATGTATGGAGGGAAAAATGAAGGAATTTTAAATGGAAACCATTTCTCAGATAATTTCTTTTAGTTCCAACAAAAGGATCATCTGTTTTGCTTAGTTTAAAAAAGCAGGAAACTCCTACAAGGCCATTTCACCAGAAGGATCCAGGTCCTATATATTTTGAGGACGTGAAGTTTGACAAAAGATTGTTCCTCTAAATAAAAAAAAAAAGCATCTACATCAAAATTCAGCTCAATTAGACAAGTTGTGAGTTTCTTCAATTTTAATTTGCACGTATTCAGCAAAGAGCTGTTAAGCATTGACAGCTTAATTTACCGAAGATCCCATCTGCCCTGTGTATATTCCACCTTCAAACAACTCCTACTGCTAATAAGATTCCGTGTGTTCTCAGAAGCAACTGTCCTGTTTTTTGTGGATCTGAAGGGTTGAACAGGCCTCTCCATGCAACTGCACTTCTGAAAAGCTTGCAGATAAAGCATGATGACAAAACCAAATAGACTGACTCAAAATCTTCCATGACTGTTTCCCTAAAATACAGCCTCCTTTCTGTCCCATTGGAAGAAAAAGGGAAACAAAGAAACCTGGCCAAACTGAAGGGGGAGGAGAAAGAAAATGTAGAGATCAGGGTGCCAAGATGAAACTTGGGCCTGAAAGGCTGAAAAGAACAGGAAGAAGGGAGCTTACCTACTGAGGGTAAGCTGATGATAGGATTCTTGCTTTCTGTGCTGTGCTAGGAGGAAGAAATGATGTGAGGCAAGGGATATATCTGGAAGATAATGGAACGATTCTGCGTAAAGCAGTCTTATGCATAAAAACACTCCTTACTTGTGCACAGTTTCCACATGACGCCATATGCCATTACCTCAGACTGAGCATTTTGGGTTTTCTCGTTTGTTTCTTTCTTTCTTTTTACTGATGGTACTCACATACGTGATTGTTTTGCCTATCCTGGCTAAAATAACGGTGAATGACTGCTGCAGTTTCAACTGAAATCTCAGCACACAGTGCCGAATATGATCTGAACACAGAAAGTACTAAGAATCAGCAAAAGAACTTGGACTGAAATCAGCTTGTGCAAGCCTTACATCTCAGAAACTCTTTAGGAAACCTCTCTAAAAAAAATCTGATGTTCTGAAATCCTTACATTTACCCATCTGATGGATAAAACTATTCATATTTGGGAAACATTCAACAGATTCAGTCTTAGTTCTGCCTTGTAAACTGTCCAGTGCAACAACACTTGTGTGCACAGCAAAGTATACATTCCAAAAACATCAGATTTCCTAAAGATTAACTATATTAACAATTTGAAGATGATGCACACATCAGAGTAGATTAAGGTACACAGTTATCCCCTGTGCCCTGGTTATGAGCTATTGCTTTAGAACAAATACACATTAAGTGCTGATTTAACTGAACATAGCATACACATGGCCTAAATAAGTTTAGCACAACAGGGCACATGGTTTTAACATACAAGAAAATGCTCACATTCCTCACAGGATTCTCTGTGAGGATTCCTTTTAGTAGTAAACCACTTTTCTTTGTTGTTCTTTATTTCAGTTTCACCAATCCAATTTTCAAAAAACTAAAATGGACAGAATAACAGTGGAAGGGTGAATAAGAAACACAGCAACACATCATCCACTTATTGCTGACACTGGAATTTCTGCCTACTAGCAGTACTATTCTGTAAAGGTTAAACCTTGACATTAGACAGGGTGACAAAAAATGAATGAGTGACAAAGCTTGTCAAGGTTCTTGATGAAAAACTGGGATCCATATTAGTGCACCAGAAGATATGGAACCAATTAGTCTTATCAAATCATCACAAACAGTTTGCTATCGAAAGAACATTTCATGACAACTCTGGATGTACTCATGATATCAGAAAAGTTATCTTAGGGGATACAGAATCATGTCTTTTTAAAAGCTTGTTCATAACAGTCAAAGAGCAAGGACTATCACACAACTACTTGAAGTTTTCCCTAAAGATTAAAAAAAGGCAGCAATGGTAATACACTCAATGCAAACAATGTAAAGTGGTGTACTGCCAAAATAAATAATCAAAAAATACCAAGAAATAATGAAAGAAAGACATGCATATTTTTTCACATGCATTCTACGGTATTTTTCAGTGAGTCTGAGAGACAGAGGAATCAAGCCCTGAATTTAACCATCAGTAGTTTGACTGCTTGATGTATTTCCTAAGAAAGCACAATTATCAGGTGGTACTGGAGGAAGCTCTCAACAGCAGGTTGTAATGGTTTTAATAGACAAACACTGACAAATGTTTGTAGCAAGGTGGGTTTGGATATCTGTACTCTGACATGTTGATTTAACAAGTAATAGAAGATAACAGGAAAACAACAATAATTGGCTGTGAATAAATGCTTCCTGGGATGTTTCACTTAGTTTCCTGCCTTCAAAAAAGGCTTTCACCATCAATGACTTATAGGAAAGTTCATGAGAACTAAGCCTACAGATTGACACAAGTGTTTCAAACTGAAACAAAAGATGATAGGACAGAAGGGAAGAAGGAAAGGAATATAATGGAAAATCCCCTTAACGGAACATAAAGAGAAGCATATGACTAGCACAGAAGCCTGTCACTTACTACAATAAATTGTTAGCCTAGTCAACACATCAGCGGTCAGGGTTGGTCTTAAGAACATGCACCCTTTTACAGCAAGACTCAGATTAACATATTCAGAAGCATCAAGCTGGAATAACTGTACTGCTGCAACAACATGCTCCATGCTAAGGTGTCAACATGTGGATTATTCCCATATGAGAAACTTAATGCCTTCATTCAAAAGCTCCCCAAGGGGTCTTACCCAGAAGTAAGGCATCAGTCCAGACAGAACCCTCCCATTTGCTCTCAGCAGGCACAGAGAGCTCAGGGTACTTACTCTCAGCTTCTCAGAGGTTACAGAAATGCCAGCCCTAATTGAGTCTGCAAATCTCACATTGAGCCTAGCTCTTAAAAAGTCTGACACTGTCAAGGAAACTACACAGTATCTCTATTGGAGTCTTCATTTAGCTTTAGTGCATGCATTCCTTAGAAAGGCAGAATACTCCTATACTACTGCAAGTGTGTAGCTATACATCAACCTGCCAAGACTTACCTCTGAAGAGACTGCAGTCTTCGTTCCTCTCTCTTTCTAGCCAGCTGTTCTTCTTCTTCATCTGGCCTACTAGAAGGCATATGAGGAAGAAAAAGCAACTTCAGTGCAAGACAATTCGTGTTTAGTCATTTATGTTCAGAAAGAATTTGTGGTCTGATCCAAGACACTTCTTCACGGCCATGTAAAATTTCATTGCCAAATAATGGAATAGTTTGCGGAATTACCCTTACACGTTTTATTACACCCATCTGCTTTGTTCATCATATTCAAATGAGGACATCACCATTCAAAATCTACAGGACAATTTAAAGCCTCAGACAGGTTGCAGACCATTCCAGAAGCAGGGATCCTACTTGCTATTTCCTTTATTTGTCGCACCCCATTTAGAGTAAGCCAACTGCACACATACATGCACAGTTAAGTTCATTGTTGCTTCTTGGAAGAAGACTGATGGCTCATAAGCCTTCAGTGTCAGGACAATTTATCTTTCCCAACAACCACTGCTATCCAATCTCAAGTTGCCCTCAGGAAAGCAGTCTGAATGAACTGTCTTGTCAGCTGTCTGCCTTGTTATGAAGTAAGCAAGGACTTATCAGAGTGCACCAGCTATGTGAATCTGGGAAATGCTGAGTCTACACGGTACATCTGAGCTGTGTGTGCACAGATACACCCTACTGAATGCACATACTGAAACTGCATAACACAGTAAGAGATGCAGCATACAGCCTTCACCTGCCATTAGGAAAAGCTTTGTGATTTGCTTTGAGAAAACTCACCTTCACTTATCAGCTATACCATATGAGAACTGTAAGACTCTAAACCATATGCTAAACAAAATTTATCTGTTAACTGTTTGACAGTATCAAATCACAATTCTTCAGGACCAGCGAATGGACACTTGCAATGCTTCTCTAGAGGCTGATAATCTTCCAGAACTCAATGGAGATGGAATATTATTAATGTCTGCAATACTAACATACCTGCTAATAGTGAAACACAGTTACAATGCCACACATCCGCAGCAACCAATACACAAGTTAAACAAGAGTGACATCCAGTGGTTAATTAGAGCATGTCTAATGTTTTAACAAAAAACAGAGGTCAGAGCTGGAAATCTGAACTCAACTTTCCCACCTGTTTAATCAGTCTATACACATTTGAATGCATTAGCTGTTTAAATGCAATCCACCAATTCAAAATCCACATTGCATTTAATGTACAAATTTTCTAGTCCCTCCATTTTTGTTACCACTTAAAGTTAGCAAGTCTAACTCTATGAATTTTAGGGCGTTAACAGTAAAAAAGCAACAGGCACACTTTGCTAGAAAACTATGCTAGATAATTTTCTCTGACTAATTAATTCCCCATATTTGCATGTCCAAGAACACTAGAAGCTTCTGTTCACGAGGATCCTTCTGTAAAACTACCTTTCTGGAGATCCCAATGTCTTATTGACCATCTCATCTCACATTGGTCTTGCAAAATATAAAGCCACCAAATCAACAAAACGATGGTATAGGATTCAGAGAATGCATTTATTCCCTATAACTAAGAAAGCATTAACTAACTTCTGACTTCTGGATATTGCAAACAAATGAAGTTTTTCATCAAATTCAGATAGTCTGAAATGGACAATCACTTTTTCAAGGGGGAGGGGTGGGTAATCTGAAGTAGTTAAGGAGAAAGTTTATTTTAGTACAGTTTCATGAATAGCTGTATCTTAAGTACATGGAATGAAACTTGAAGTCCAAGCACATGGTAAAAACAACAAAATACAACAACGCCCTAAAAAGCCAAAGGATGCTGCAGGGATGGAGTCAGACACTGCCTTCTAAAACATTCTGTAACTGTACAGCTGTGAACTCCCAGAAGGAATAGCAATGCTCCTGAAAACCCAATAAATCAATAAAACAGTTCTTATACTACACTCCTACAAGTTTTCATTTTTCCAATTAATACCTAGCTTTTTTGGTGGAAAAGGAGAGTCCTTGAATCTCAGAAAGTAAAGGGCAAAAGAATTCCTGCTGAGAATGAGTGGGTTTAAAGCTACTAATACCTCAGACTACAGCATAATAATACATTCTGAATCTCCCTGAAATAAGCTGGACCCCACATTGACAAGACCTTTAAATCCTCTAAGTGTCAAAAGATTAAGCTTGACACCTTTGGAGCAGTGGCATAAGATGACTCTCAACTAACCCTCTATTTTTAGAATTAGATGTTACAGCAGTGATTGACGACTTAGCTACTAAAACTGAAGTCTAACACAAATCTCTTTTTTCACAGGAATCAGGCTCTATTTGTTGGCATGTCAGCCACAGGAGCCTACACAGTTCTTCTGTAGAAGAAGCTGACAGATCTTACATAAAATCTAAGGCAGTTTTATGCAGTCCTCAGGGCTTATCAGCACAGGGCTATGGAGTTAGCAATTTCTGCACTGGGATGGATGTGCACTAGGAAAGACCAATCCACCAGCAGAGCAGGTACATGCATCTTCAAGGTAAAGAGAGAAGAATGATATTTTCTCCTCTTTTTTCCTTGAAAGCCACAGATGTATAATTTTTCTCTGGCTTGAAGGACAGCACTAAACAATGCTCAAGTGCATAAATTCTAACAAAAGAATCAAACAAGGACAGTGAATTACACCTACCTCAAACAGAACAGAAATCATTTCAGATCAAGAAATGAGGGCCCACATATTATTCCAAAGCACAAAAGGTACAGAGCTGGAATTGCACTGCCCAGAAACCTAAAACTCTAAAATTTCATTGATGCTAAGGAGAATAATGTGATGCCCCAATAAACATGGTCTTTCAGGTATTTCACTAGAAAATAAACACTTACCACTTCAGATGACAGCACTGAGTTTGTGTGTGCTACCTGCTCATCAACTAATACTCCCTCCTTCAGAAGGACACTGGCCAATTAAAGTACACCAAAAAAGTTCTACTAGTTCTCCAGTATTTTTAATTTCTTTAGTATTACTTTACATGTAAATAAGTCAGTCATGCTTAATATTCCAGAGCAAAAGAGTAGCATCTTACATTTAGAATATTTTATTGAATTAGCAAACATAATGGGATACTGACAACCCTCTGACAGACCCTGGAGCAAACTCTGGAGCATGGGTACCAAATACCACAGGACACTGTCACTCAGTCGCTCATATTCCCCACCCAACACCTTTCTGCTTGCTTTAGAAGACATCACTCACTCAGCAATCACAAGTAGTATTTATTTTGGCCATTTAAATACTTCCAGTCTTAATAAGGAAATGAAAAATGTAGAACTGTAAAGCAGTAGCTTATTTTAAAAACACATCTGTGATTCTGTCACTAGTAACATCACTTCACTGTCATTTCAGCATCACTTCCACTGTCACTAAATATTTTTCTGTAGTCTTTCTGAAACAAATAAAATAATGTGAACCAAAATATGCTTTCAAATTATAGGACTCTTAATATGTTGGAATGCAAATAGTTGGGAGTTTTTGTTTTGTTTCTGGTGCGTGCATCAGCAGGTAAGGAAGAACTGCAGACAAAGTTAGTAAAGAAAACAAACATACGTACTTACCTCTTGAAACGTTTCCTGCAGTAACAGCAGTAACAGCAACAGACTGCTATGGACACCAGAATGATTCCGGCTACTACAGCTATGGCAATAATTAAAGCCTCAAAGTTTACTGAAAAATACAAATACATTTAACTTGTTAAACTCCAGCATTAGCATTTATCTTTCTGATAGTTCTTTCTTCTACTTCCCAAGCCTTTTTTCAGCTCTGTGTACAAAAAAAACCCACCAACACCCTACCCCAATCAGAACTCCATATGTCACATTAGAATCTTGCTACTATGCAATATCTACACTGAGAATTATTTTAATTCCATTTTACATATTGAAAACTATTACAACTCGTTCTGTAGTTCTTTATATTATACTTATCTTCTGCTGCAGTTCCACAGTTCTACACACCCAATTACTACTTCAGTCACTGTACTGTGACCAAAAAGCTGTGTAGATGCAGCAGCATACGTGTGATATGGACACCAGCAATTGATAACGCATTAATATTTTATTCCATAAAAAAGTGCAACTGAAAGTCGGTCATTTGTTTTTGAATTTTGAGAGCTGCAATATTCACCTTTGTTTTCAGCAACACCGACCCAATGCCTGTCTCTTCATTTCATTTGCAAATAAAGAAAATTAAGATGACCATCCTCACAGATTAATTAAAGTTTCCTACTAAATCTGAAGGGGAGAGCCTCAATAGGGCTTGACCACTGAACCATAGAATAGCAGGCTGCTCTTTGTCTGACTTGCTACTGCAGCAGTGAGTCTGCAGGCTGGGAGGGGGCACTGCTGAGACACCTGTCCTGATCTGACCAAAGGATATTCCACATTCCAATCGTAACCTCTGCCCCTCCCCACCCCTCCCAGTGAATTACCAGGGAAAAGCTGCAGCCTCACTTCAGACTTTGTGCGCCCTGATGGTGCAGTGGTAGAAGTGCCACGTTGCAACACCAGGGCCCGGGTTTGAATCCCCCCTGTGGCGCAAGTGGTAGAAGTGCTGCTCTGCTACACAGGAGGCTTGAATCCCGGGGGTTGGAATCGATGATCTCTAAGGTCCATTCCAACCCCACGAGACTATTATCTATTATAGACTGAGCATACATGTAGATACATCCCTACCGCAGAAAAAGAATTAGTACCTACTCCAGCAAACTCCCCATCGAGCATTTGAGAGTGAACATAACGAAGATGATGGAAGAATGCTTCTTACAGGATAATCAATGCAAGTGTTGTTGGTGAAGCACCAAAGGCACTGTGCAAAACAAAGAAAGAATGATTACTGATGTTCAGAAAACAATTTATAACAATTAAAAAGCAATTTATAATCAAGTGCTCCTCTCCACAGACAGAAGTATGATACAGTATTACACACTGGCAGCATCTTGTAGTATGGAACCTACTGAAGCTCTGGCACAGCTCCAAAGTAAGCCTAGTTTGAATATTGTACTTGGAGATAATAAATATTTACACAGGTCTGGAATCATTCGGGTGACATATTAAGGTACTCAGTACATCTGAGAATAGAAAGGTTTTGTGTTTGTGTTTACCAAAATTAACAATTAACCCAGTATATCAAGTAGGCCAAATGGAGAATCACACAAAGAGACAATTCTCTTAAGATGTCAAAAGCAGCCTCCACACATTATCTCATAACATAAATTTCTCAGATTTTACTGTAATGGTAATCTTATAGTAATAAATGCTTCTTTTGAGTTAGTTGAGTTTCAGGATTCCAAAGCTCTAACCAAAACACACACACATTATTCCTTACTTAATAGTACCTCTAAAATGAAACCCAACAGTGTATCCATAACAATACCAAGTATTCAGAGCTTCTTGATAGAGAAAAGACAAAGAAACATGAGAAAATAGGTGCCCAGAAGATGAACTCAACTATAATTAAGATAAAGATCCCATTATTTTCTATCATAATTCTATTTTAACTGAATCAAATGACTACATTTTAGAGTTTGTTTGGATTTTTACCTATTCACTATTAGTTAAGTTTTCATTTTTTATCTGCTGCTATTACTTACACAATTGTCAATTCATAACTTCTTCAACTAAAGCAATTTACCTAATTCCAGCAACCCTTCACTTTCATATTGCTCAAACAAATGCTGATAGCTTTACTTATAGCCTTTTTCTTCTTTAAATGTAAACATGAATTGTTTGAATTAAGTCACCTCTTCAAGGTTAACAGTGATGCTATTGCACTAGTAGCCCCAGATCATCCATCATTCTGTCATAGGCACAAGACTGGTCTCCATCATTGGTTTGACAGGTTCAGAGGATAATATATCTGTAACTGCTACAGTGCCTTCAGAGCACATTGACATCTAAAGGACTTTTTCCTCTCTCAAGGTGAACACACAGCTCTCAGCTTAATAAAGCGGTGCTCGTATGCCAGTTTTGGTCCTCCCAGGCACCAGCCACAGCACCTATTTGAAGTGACAGTCACACCACTGGTAGCAACGAACATTTAATCTGCAGTGACCCGTATTTCCTGTTTCCTACTTTGCATTTTTGGAGATGAAGAGTTCTTTACACAATGCCAGGTTTATGATAACAAACACAGAAGTCCATCAGCCCACAAACAATGGCTACATCTACCCAGCAACCCACAAACAATGGCTACATCTACCCAAAGCAACTGCTTTTTTGTTTTTAAAGAAAGATACATAAACGCTTAAAACAAGCACAAAACAGATAAGCTTGGATATTTCTCAATTTTCCCTTGTGAAAGCTTTGCAGTAACTTATGTAATTGCAGGACTCCTGAAGCAGTTCTTCCCAGTGACATCTAAAGCCAGAACTGGAAACACTCTCACATTGCAGGGACAGGCACACTTGGACGTTTGTCACAACTACCCATGCTACAGAGCTACAAAGGTTTTGAGTAAAGGACACAGAATCAAATTCCACTGATTTAAATGTCTTCATTACTACAGTCTCTTTGGAAATCAAACCGCTTTGCTATTGTGACCTAGCCTGGAGGTGGAGAGGCCAACAAATCCGAACATCTACAAAGCAATAATCCAGTTGAATGCACTGCTTAGGACATATCTAGAAAAAGGCATTTCCAGCCTGCTTCATTCATAGCTAGCTCTCGTCATCTGGATACAAGAAATGCAAGGCACTTTATCCACCTATGAGTCAGATTACCCAGCTCTCCTATAAGGTGGAAACGCAACCAATGCTGCTTGCAAATTGAGGGCAAGAATTAAAACCAGGAGCAGTGATTTGCTTGGTGGCATCGTGGAAGCACCCAGCACCCACAGCAACAGGCAGCCTATGTTCTACTTTGTCAGTGCTCTCCAGCCAAGGCAAAGAATTACCCTCAGCAACTGACCAGACCAGAGAGCACCTGGAGAGGGAAAGTACAGCGTGAAAGATGGAGGGAAGGACATCAAGGGACCACTACTGACAACTCAAAACCAGCCTAGAACTTACTGATCTGGATCTCCTCTTAGTAAGGGTAGTTTAACCAGGTTCATCATTTCTAGAGAACAAGAACAAAAACAAACCCAACCGAGCAGCCAAGTGAACAACGCACAACTCAGCTTAATAGGAAGTGGAAAAGCATCAAGTTCCCAGTCAAAACAAAACTTTTAAAAGATACTTAAAATCTTACCGAAACATTTCTCAGACATTCTTCACAGGACCGCTGGGAAAACTCTGAGCATGCTGGAGAAGGAAAAAACAACCACATGTATCACATTTATGTGTATTCAGTAACATTAAACATTTAACACGATACTTTGTTTTTTCCCCCCTCACACACACTACTGCGTACAAGCAAAAATTCTGACTATGAAAGGGATGCTGTTGTTACAAAATGTAATGCAGCCCCAGCAACTGAAACAACAGTTTCGTTCTGCTTTATACACTTCTCTGGGCTGCCTAACTTAGAAGATACGCAGATCTCCCACCAGTTGCGTGTTCCCTTCAAGAGTAGAGAACAGAACACAACTTCTCTCAAGGTAAGGAACACCCAGCCCCTCCAATCCGCCTGGAAACAGCACTATGTACATGTACAGGCACAGAGAACTTGGAAGTTTTCAGATTCAAATATATGATTTCAAGGCGCTACCATAATAACTTCATCAGGGAAAAGAAAATCGTCAGGCATAGCACTACTACCAACAGTAATATGTTTTTAGATATTCATCAGTCATCCCTTCTATAGCAACACATGAAATAAGCATTAGGCATCTAATGTGAGATAAAATGACAAACTGTTTTTACACAGCAAGTCTGGTTTACCAAGAAGCAGAAGCAGCATTTGATAAGCAGAATCATTCTTACCACAGCATTTTACCAAGAAGCAGAAGCGGGATTTGATAAGCAGTACCACCTTTATGAAGTGTTTTACTCTGCATAACACACCTTGCACAGAGGTATCGAGATCTATACACTACAGTATCAAGATCAGATTCTCACAGGGAAATAGATAAGAACTATGACTGTCTACACTCAATTTACTTCTTTCAATGACTAGAATTCTGTCAGCACATACAGGAATTGTAATTACCTTAATTACTTGCATGACCTCATCTACTAGGGAATGTACTCGTGGACCTGTGCAACAACACAGTTAAAGCACACAGGCCCTTCCTTCACAAAATACACGTATAGTGGAATGCACAGACAAAAAACCTCTGTTTAAAAGCATTGCTCCACACCTCTCCTCCCTAATATGCAGGAAGGCAGCATTCACAAAGGGTTGGTTTTATTACTACTACTTTTTAAGGAAGACAAGGCTCTGAAACGCTAAGAACTGTGCCATAGCCTTCAGTTCAGTAACCCTTCCAGAAGGAAGCTCCTACTATCCCACTAAAAACAAAACAGTACAACCGCTCAGATAGTCAGAAACCTTTTCACACTTATGTTATTCATGGATAGTTTGTTTGTTATTAATTTGTTTTCTACCTACATTCTGAGTTTACACCACCCATCCCATCTGGCATAGTTAGAAAACATACTCTTACTACCCTTAACTTTTCTTTTACTCCAGTAATCAAAACTCATAGAGCATCCCTCTTATAGTGGCTTTTGCAAGCAGAAAACCTTTGTAGCCCTGCTTTGTGCACATCCAACTGTGCCGAACTTCTACAACAAGGAGGAGCACAGCACACCATGTCCTCCAGCCACAGACTGAACGGCCTCACTCTTCATGAGACCATTGCTTTGGGAACTGAGCCACCTGACAGCAAGGCCTTATGTTTTACCAACTACTTCGCTTTAGGTTTAAAATAAGATTATAAACTACTCATACAACAAAGCAATCCAGCCATTCTTCTTCATTTTAATCTTTTCTCTAGCACTTGCTCCTTAAAGGTCACTGAATCTTCCCGCAGCAACAACAAACTCTGTGCCATGAGCAACCTCCTAAAATCATGTGGAAGTAAAAACACACATAAAGTCCTTGCTAAGGAACCTTGCTGCCAACTCAATCCAGCTTTTGTCTCAAGCTAAGTTATCTGCTTTGGTTTAACTGATTAACAGGCAGCTGTCAGCAAGTTCCTTCCCTAACTGTTTAGGATCTATTGAGAAACAGACAGTTCCCTTCCTCTGCTGTTCCAGGTCTCACCAAGTCTGATGTTTCTTCTCAAGCACAAACCGTACCACAAAATAAACGAGACTCCTCAAATGGGACTTTAAAAGCAGATGTCACAGTCACAGAATCACAGAATGACCCGGGTTGGAAGGGACCTCAAGGATCATGTAGTTCCAACCCCCCTGCCTGGCAGGGCCACCAAACATACACATTTACTAGATCAGGTTGCCCAGGGCCCTGTCCAACCTGGCCTTGAACACCTCCAAGGACGGGGCATCCACAACCTCCCTGGGCAGCCTGTTCCGGGGCCTAACCACTCTCCTAGTGAAGAACTTCCCCCTAACATCCAACCTAAATCTTCCCTCTTTTAACTTAAAACCATTTCCCCGTGTCCTGCTATTGTCAGCCCTTTCGAAGAGTTTACTACTTGAATTTAAGGAAGACTAACCCAACCTTTCTACCCACATCTGCTACCACCACTCAAATACGAGGAAGCACTCCATCAACCGCCTTCCAAAAGCAGCTAGGATATAAACGACCCCAAGACAACGAGCAGGATGGACTCTCCTGCAGTCAGCTTCCTCTTCCTGGGCGATTTCCTCCTTATCAGCGAGGAAACAGGGGCGGCCGCCCCCAGACCCCATTCCCCATTCCCTGGGGCCGCCCACCCCGCTCCGTGCCGCGGGTCTGTCCCGCCCCACCCGCAGGGAAGGAGGACGAGAAGGCGAAGGCACCCGCCCCTCTACACGGCGCCCGGTGGCTTCGGGGAGAGCTTCGCAATGCCCAGAGCTCCCGCAGACTTTCATCCGCCCCCTCCTTACCCTGCGTCGGTGCCGGCGGAGCGGTGGTAGCGAGGAGCTCCTCGGCCATCCCTGCACAGCTCCAGAGCAGCAGCAGGCCCAACAGCCGCAAACCCCGCACACACCCCGCGCCCATCGCCCCGCGCAGGCCCAGCCGGTGCTATGGGCGGGCACTGCGCCTGCTCCGAGCGGGGCGCATCACAGCTGTATGATGGGGTTCTTGTCAGGATGTGAGTCCGGCTTTGTGCTGCTGAGCTTTGTTAGCTCCTGGACAAGGAAAGGGAGGTGTGATATTGGGCAGTAGGTAGCCAGGGTACGAGTGTAGGTTCTTTAGTGCTGAATGACTGCTTCACGTGGGAAATGAATGGTCACAGAAGTACAGAATAGCAGGGGCTAGAAGGGACCTCGAGATCATCAAGGCCACCCCCTGATAAAAGCAGGTTCCTACAGTAAGGCCCCCAGGAAGGTGTCCATATCTTGAATATCTCCAGAGAGGGAGACTCCACCAGCTCTCAGTGTTCTGTTACCCTCACAGATGGTACTGCCTATGTTCCAGTTTGTGCCCGTTAGCTCTTGTTCTGTCACCAGGCACCTCTGAAAATAGCCCGGCTCCATCCATTTGACTCCCACACGTTAGATGTTTATAAGCATTGATTTTAGTGGGAACTATTAGTAATAGGTGAGCAGTTGGACTGGATGATCTTTTAGGTCTTTTCCAACCTTGGTGATTCTATGATTCTAAGATTCTCCATTAAGCCTTCTCCAGGCTGAACAGCCCCAGGTCTCTCAGCCTTCCTTCATACAAGGGATGCTTCAGGCCCTTAATCGTCTTTGTCACTCCCTCCAAGAGTGGCTCTGACTATTTCAGTCAGCAGTGATGCCCAATTCTTCTGACCCTCTTTCACAAATTAAGTGGCATTTAGACCACTTTTGTCAGTCACATCATTATGAAATCAAGTTTGTGAGTGTAGAGAGAACAGCTCTTCACTGTTTGAGTCTTTGAAAATGCACTTGACCCTTTAGGAATGTTCTTCATAGAGTTTGACTTTGCCACCCCCTCTGTCTTCAGACATCTGTTTCACCTTACCGTGGAAATTAATCACCCTAAAATCCCCCACAGTGAGAGACGAGTAGCTCCAGAAAACCATTCAAAGCGAAACAGCCTAACTGCTGGTAACTTGGGTGACTTAGGGAACTAATCTTGTCCATTGGTTCTAAGGTGGGCTATTGGCCTTCAAAGCTGACATATATCACACCAGGATGGTTTTGTGAGAGATCTGGCAGTTTCAGATTGGAAGGTGCCCTCACCTTAAATGACATTTCAGCCCATATATTGAAGAGTTAGTTACATTTCATGCAGTTTATGTCATCTTTGGATTTCTGCCCACAGCACTTGCATTTCTGCTTCTCTGTTTTCAGTAAGTGTTCGAAAACTGAAGTCAAAGTGTGGGTGAAGGCACCATATGCAAACCAAGGTGTTTTTACTTGAACTTAATGTACGACAATAATGATTCACGAGTTCTTCAGCCTTCTTGAGTTGGCTGAAGACCAAGTTTTGCCATGTGTTAAGGTTCATAAATCCTTATGCTCTGAAACACTATTTTATTTCATGTCTCCATATTCTTAAATCACTAGTAACTTGCTCTTGGGATAGCAGATACATGACAAGCATTATCAAAGGTAAACAACTGCTCACGTAAATAGAAGTAATTCAATAAACTGCAGCTAATGAGTCATATGACAGAGATGTAGAAAGTCATGACACAGAAAAACTGAAGACAGAGTGGTTGCCCTTTCTAATAGAAGACCTAAATTGTACTGAACAAAATTATCAAGTAGAAAATGGAAAACAGAAGTCCTCAGAATAAAATAAGGTGCTTGAAGTATAGCTAAGCTATACTGTCTTTGGACAACTTTGGACAACTTTACATCCAGCTGTCTTTGAATGTTAAGGACACTTAAGTTTAGATCAGTCAGAAAAGACCTTTTAGGTTTGGTTTTATTTCTTCTCCAAGAACATCTGCTTACAGGTACTGAATACTGAAATATCACATCTAGTTCAGAAGGTCTCTGAACCACACTGCCAGAAGCCATGTGTGATTGCCAAGGAAGATGCATTATTTGAGATGTGTTATTTGTTTGCCTCATTCTGACACTTCTTCCTTGGGCATCTGATGTTAACTGCAGTTTCAGGCTAGATGCTGAGCAAAAAGTGCCCTTGCAATGACCCTATATAGCTGTTTTCATTCATTTTCTTCACTTTTCCCCAAACTTCTGTTATATTCCATGTATTTTTTGATTAAATGCACAGAATTGTGTTTGAGGCAGGGTGGAAGCCCTCTAGCTATTTTTTTTGTATCTCAGTGTCAGGTAGTTTTAAGTACGCAGTGAAGAATGACTTCTCATAAGACAGTTCAAGCCAGACCTTGTAATTTTGCCTTGAAATGCTTCTAGCGTGGTAATTCCAAAGGAAGTGTCTCTCAGCTGGAGCAAAGAGTGATGGGAGAAGAGGAAATTAAAGAATTTGCTGAGGGCTCTTTGGAAGCGTGGCTATATCCATCTTCTCTGCTCTATCCTTTTGGGGGACAAAAGCATTAATATAATTTATGAACAGCTTCAGTAATTCTCTCACATAATAATGAATTAGTTTTTTTCTTGATTAGGTAAGCACTCCCTTGACAGACATAAATTCCCAGAAAATGGAGAGCAGAAGACATGAAGAAGTGTTCTAACAGGCACCTGGGTTTGGAACAAGCATTATGTATTTAAATTATACACAAAAAGAAAATCTCAGAAAATAAACAAGTATTTTTTTTTCCCCATCATAATTCCCATATTCATTTCAAATGATATCACTGACTTTTCTGCCAGCCCCACAGACACTGCCTGGGAGCTCGAACCAGGTTTCTATGAAAGCTGTTTCAGCAGCAGCTCTGGCTGGGGCCCCTTTTTGTCATCTCTGCTTCAGTTCCTGCTATGTGTTAGAATGGCTGAATGTGCCATTCACTCAGTAGCTGAACAAAGGACTGATCTGGCTGTTTTTAGATGGTTTATTTTCCATTATTACCACTGATAACAATCTCAGAAATTATGTAGCAGTTACAAAGTCTGTGTATGTTCAGTTGATAGCCTTAGTGACAGTATTACTGCACCACCCCGAGTCTGCCCAGCTTGTCCTATTACAGTGTACATAATTAATTTAGCTGATAAATTCTGTAGGCAATTAGAACATCACTTTGTTTGTTTGTCTGTTTACTTTGCATTTTTGGTCTTATATGCTTTGGTAAAAGGTATCTGAGCAAGAAGCTGTTTGGTAGGTTGTTTTACTTTGCGCACAGCTGAAACACAAATGTCTCTAGGTTGCAGTTTGGTGGTTAGGTCAGCGTTGTCCCCACAAAACTAGTCTGTGCTTCCCTCTACCTGAATGCTTATACTTACATGCAACAAAAACAATGCTAACAAATACATTTCTGCTGTCCTGTAGTGAACTGATGCTGTTGAAAGTTTGTTTTTCAGGTAGATCAGTGGTACCCCCTGTCTGGGTCACTGAGCACATGACCAAGTCCTCGTGCTGGTGCAGCAGAGAAGGAATTGAGGGGACACAACTAATACCCCAGGGAGGAAGAAGGACCTCTTTAGTTTTCTTTCACAGGACCAGCTTAAATACACATTGGTTTGATATTAAGGCTTCATCGAAGCCATGCTAGAAAGTATATACGAGCTCTAGAACTTTGTTAAAGAAGGTGCTAGGATTAAATACATACAGACCTGAATGTGTGCCATCCTTATGAGGATGTTCAGATTTCAATAAATGAGATTTCACAATTCTTTCCTTAAAACAGGAAGCGTTAACAATGCTATTTTATAGAGGAAAAGCCCCACAAGTTATTTCTCAAGGTCAAATAAAATAGGATTTTGCAGGTGAAAATGACCACCATTCCATAAATAATCTTCGTTGAAACAGAACTCATAGAGATCCTAATAGTTCGAAGTAATAAATATCATAAACAGATGAGCTTCAGTCCTGCAGATACATATTTCATCAGCTATCTTCAGGGATCAGAACAATGCAGTATAGGGACAAATTGATATACTTGAGGTTTTGCAGTTTTACTATAAATACAATGACCCAACTAAACTTTCAGGCATACCCTGTGATTAAACTGCCTATTGAAAGGTCTTAATAAATTCAGATGTGATTAGCTGAATGCTACCGGGGCAATTAAAATAAGCCATTCCTCTCAATTGATGTGGATCACTGCTGTCACAGAACAAAGGTTTGTACCCACAGTGCAAAGAGAGAGCCTAGAGGTACATTTAAGATCAGTTCGGTATCTTTGCTAAGGGCACTGGTATGTAGAAGCTGATTTTAATTTGCTTTTCATTGCACAATGCTCATGTGACCACACAATGTTTAGGGAATAAATATACTTTTTAGAGAGTAGCTACATAATGACTCCATTCTCTTGTGGCTACAACAGAGAGATAAAAATGTTAGTCTTGTCAAAAAAAGGCATGTGGTAAAATTTGTTGCCCCCTGACTCCTGCAGCTCACGTTACACATACAGTTCTTATGGCAGAGGACCAGTTGTGAATATCAGTACCAAGTGCACTACTTGACAGGATGGTTCATAGTACTAAATTGTAATCTAAGTGAATTATAGTCTGTTGTTAGGTTTATGGTAACACTGCTCCACCCAAAACAAAAAGCCACGTGCATCCAAGTTGACTGGATGTCAGTAAAATCTGGCACTGCATAAACAGCTGTTAACATTCAGTCCTCCCCGATATTTCAAGCAAGAGAAAGCACTGAATTTTCTGTTACAGCTTGTACTGAACAGATCGGTTCCAGCAAGGCCAACTGATTTATTTTGAAAGCCATTGGACTATATTAACCATGTACAATGAGTGTGTCCTGTGTGATCATTTGTGCTTCTGCAGAAACTGTTTCCACGCACCATTTACTATCATCCTATCTGCATACAAGTTTGGTCAGCCTGTGGAAGGACCAGCTTCTCACCCAGGATGTTAACTGACAAATTTGGATGTAGGATTTTGTCTTGGCTCTGTAGTTGCTGTGTGAGGAGAGTCTGCAGGACAGTCTGAAATCCCCACCCGAAGCCCTGCTGCAAACAGGGGTCTGTCACCTTGTCTCACTCAGTCCATTGTCTGTCCCCAGCTGTGCCTCATCCATCCAGGGATGGGCTGAGTTGTTCCCGAACCACTGGCAGGTAAATGACTTCAGGGCAATGTGTGCACACAGGGACATCCCTAACATCCAGCTACACCACATTATGACTTAAAGACAACTTGACTGGCGCCCATATGTCTCACATACAACTTAACATTCCTCAACTGCAGCACCTCTGTAATTGAAAACTGTGCTGAACAGCATTCATCCAGCTATGAAATATGATCAGCAACTTGTGACTGCCTGTGGGATGCATTCTGCATTGTGGTTTAACTAGGCCCAGGCTTTCCCTGGGCATGTGTCTGTAATGCCACACGGATCACAGTGCCTTGGTTTCTGCTATTTAATATTGCCATTGCTCTCTAAGGAAACCTATTTCCAGGATACTGTGTTTTTCCCCAGAATAAGTGGAGTTACAGGTGATAGGTAATAATATGCAATTACCTATGGACTTAATTGCATGTTTTACACTTTTAATTGTTTTTGCTTTATTAAATTTCCTTAACTGTAGCTGGAGCAAGAGAGGCTTTGAAGAACTACAGGCAATTGGAGTTAGGGTAAAACAGGAGCATCGTGAAATAGAAAGGCCCAGAAGAAGAAGGATCTTGTTGCATTTCAACAATGAATAACTCCACTTGATTTAAGCCATTAGTTTAGCAGACTGACAGAAAATATCCCTCAGTTGCCATTTGCCAGCCCTTATCTAACTTCTGGGGGATTTCTTTTGCTAAATCTGATAAAAATCAGCTAACTATTTAGTGTCAGAGTACGGGAGAAGAATTTCACCACACAGCTGCTTTCATTTAGATCATTTTCTGTACTGTGAGGGGTCCAGATTTTCCCTTGACAGTTCACAGTCTATTACACGTGACTTAATGTACTGTTTAACTTGGACACTGGATCTTGCTTTCAACGCAGTGCATTTCAGCTTTCCTTTACCCCCTGCAACACACTCAGATTGGGTCCAGAATGCTAAATATCAGTACTGCAGTCTTTAGAAAGATCGTATCTGTCTCAAATAACTCTGTCCTGTTTACTTTCAACATAAAGTACTGATAGAAACTTCTAATCAACTGGAGTAATTCAAGAATTGAATGACAACACACCTTGCTGTAGCTTGAATCCATCTTCCCCTGTCTGTCCCCCTAATTCAAGAATAAGGTGCATTGCACAAAACTCCTGGCCAGTAACTAGGCATGGATACTAATTCCACATCAGTAACTAGGCATGGATACTAATTCCACATCACCGAAGCGAAGAGATCCTTCTTATTATATCATTTGCAGCATAAAATTATCGTATTTAAAAGCAGGAATGCAGCACCCATCACAGAATTGCTTATGCTGCAGATCTGACTGTAGCACTTATTACACCTTTCTCCTTTGAAGGAGCTGAAATACATAAGTTGCACAGTATAGGCTTACCTGGACTCAAGGTAGCAAGCTTCTGTTTCAGAACTAATAGCAGTCTGAGCATAGGAATAAACCAAAGAAAACGTGTTAAATTGCTGCAGTAGAGGAATATCAGTAACAAAATAAAATTCAAAATACTATAAAATAGCTCTGGAAAGAAATAAATAAATTCATTTCCAGGAGCAGCCCAGGGAACGTGATCAATTGATCTTGCTGATGTATGGCAGCAATCAAGCAAATCAATACAGGTGTTTGCAATGTTATCTGTGACAGACCACACAGAAGCTTTTGCAGACCATGATGCATTTGAATCTTACTGTAAGTAGGGAATTGTAGCCCAAACAGATTCTGTTCTGCCCAACGCTCAGAATCTCCATCAGGAACTCTAAGCAGATTAGTGCTGAGAGCATGAGAGAATTACAGCTCTCAGCAGACATCTTGGGTGAGGCATGTAGGCTTCAGCAGCTAAGATTAGTGGTTCTCAAGGTTCCCATAACTCCGTGGCTAATTAAGAGGCAGCCACACAGCATCTGAACGCGTACAAGCAAACTAACCGGAACTGATGTACCATAATGAACTATGAGCTCTCTAACCCAGCAAGCAGCTGACAAAAGAACTGATGAAAGCCCCACCAGCACCTCAGTACTTCTAATACCATCGCACTGAGTTTGTTCTGGGAGGATGCAATTCCGAGCCAGCTGTTTCCAGAGGTGATACTTTTAAACACAGGCTGAATTTGCTGGTGAAACATTTTAGCATAGCAATAGAACGAACCTGAGCACTTTATTGCTGCTGAACTGGTTAGAGACAAAGCAATGCAGTAAGTCATCCAGCGTGCTATCTTGAGAGATAACATTAAGCCATTCAGATCAAACCGTAAGCTAATGCAAATAAGTCAATATTCAGATCTGTCACTTACCATATATGGTTTAAAGCAGTGCAACCTTCACATTTAATTTAAAAAGCAAATTCCATAGCGTGGTCTTTCTTACACCCAATAATCCTTAAAACAAAGGTCTCAAAGTAAGGGCTCACGAAGAATCAACCTCAGGCTCCCATCTTGCCCTTTACTCACACATTCCTGCTGTCTTTGTTGACAGTGGAACTCACATGGCCAGGAAGGAAACCTGTGTGAAAGCCTGAAAACTAAGTAAGCAGAAGAGAAAATAAACAGCAAAAGGAGCAAGAAGATGGGATTTAATTACATATTTTTCTCTTCACTAGGGCAGAAGCTTGGACAGCCATCTTGCCCTTGTAGTCCAGCTTCCCAGTTTCACTCCTCCAGAGAGACCTCCTTAACCTTCATACACCCATAGCTCACTGTGTTTCTGTTGCCCTGTGTTCAGCATTTACAGCTCCTTTGAGCTGCTGTGCTCAAAAGACAAAGCCCTATCCCTAACAACCTAATACCCGGATGAGCAAAGAGACAGGAACACAGATAAGAAGCAGTGTTGAAATCAGAAACCATGTGCTTGCTTACCCTTGGATGAGGCCTCTGTGTCTGGTTCAATGAATGCTGATACGGCAGTGGAGCAAAAACATAAAAGCAAACATACAAACCCATTTGCTGCTACTTAGTTGTGGTGCCTGCTCATGGAAGGGATAAGTAATATTACATAGCTGCTGAACCACAGATGTAAACTCAGTTCCTGTGATCTAAAGATAGGAAAATCTGCCCTCAGAGATTTGTTTTCAGTGAGCAAAGATAGGTGGGTGAGCTTATTTGGAATGTTAGTACAAAAATACAGGGCACACCCATGTTTTGGTAGAAGCTGAGCTCTCCACTGAGCTCTGTTTTTGTGTCAGCAGCCGATCAGCCCATAGGCTCACAGCAGCTCTCAGAACACAAAAGGTCTGTCTGAACCTGGAGCGAATGAGGAAGTGAAAGCAAAGCAGCAGAGGATATCCAGGCATTTTTCCACCTCCTCAAGTAAGGCACAGCGCTGGCAGCTGCCTCACGCCGTGTGTATTCCACAAGAATTGTTCTCATCTAAGCCGTACTTTCCCAAACAGATGAATTTTACCACAGTGCCAGTTTAAAACAGAAGCCTAGGGAGCAATTATCAGCAATTCTCGTTATATTCATAGTAACATTATCCAGACCGTTTCGTGAACTTACAGTATGGCATCAGCATTCCCAGTGCTCAGTTTGTGTTTTGTCCCATGACAACGAACCCTCACAGAGCTGCTGAGCTGGGGCTGGAGGAAGCAGCACTTCATTGGGTGAGTGAGGGCTGAGCAAGCAGAACCTACTCAAAGGAAAAGACAGGGGTTGGCTCTGAGGCAAAGCACCGTGCTCTCCCTTATGTCACACTGCTACTTTGGCTCTGCCGTGGCACCGACCAGATTCTGACCTGGAGCCTGCAAGATGGCCACAAAATCATCTAGATTAATGGAAAACACAGAAATAATAAGTAACAGACTTTCAGAAAGTGTCTTTTTTCTTCTTAAGCAGCAGGACTACAACATTAGGGAGCTAAAAATGCAGCGTATTATGTATTCTAAGCCTGTTATCTGAAACTGCCTGAGGAGATTGGTGATCAACGTCAGAGCAGATCAAATCTTTAGTTACTGTCCCCCACAAAATGAAATGAAATAACTGGCATCTGTATGAGAATGTTTTATTAAAAATACATATCTTCTGTTTCACATAAAAAGAACCCACACTGTATGTAACACAACTCGAAAGCCTGGACAGGAATTACTTGGAAACAAAACCAAAACAGATTCCCAAAAGCCAGAGCACCCAACCTTTGACTGCATGAGCTGCAAATTAAAATCTTGTGTTCGAGACCCAGAGTGCCCGTCCAGGAAGGAGCAGCTGCCAAAGGCTGGGGTGCCAATGGCTCCACAGCAGCTCGTCCCTGCCATAGGACCGTGTGGGACTGGGTACAGCAGTTACCTTAGCAAGAGACCCATTGGAGTGGCACTCAGCTCAAGCATTGCAGGTTGGCCACCCCTTCTGTAAACAAGGCGAAAAAGAGCACGGCACTTCCAGCTCACTTCACTGAGGATCCAGTGGCAATTCACGTTAACAGCACTGTTGAAAGAGACTCAGCTGTGCTTTCATGATACAACATGAAGCAGCAGCCTTTTTGATGAAGACTACCCTAACTACAGCTTACACTGGAATCCATTAACTTTTGGATTCCCGCTTTTCATAGATCAGACTTTTGAAAAGACATCATTTACAAAGCAACAAGTTATCAGCTCAGGCAGCAGCAAATACTAATCAAAAGTTTACTGCATATAAATCAAAGTCGGAATGCAAAAGAGTTGTCACAGATGTCTGCTATCTAAACTATACAGAACAAAACACTTGCTGCACTTACAGTCCGAAGAAAGCATTGGCCTGCCAGGCTCTGAAGATATTGAAGATTCAGGTCCTTTTAAGGTCACTCACAGATGTACTCATCACCCCTCCAAGACAGTCACGATGCTTTATAAATTCAAGCTCAAAAAGCACTCCAGACACTGACGATAAAGAGACATTTGCTGGGCAACTCATAATTGAAGCAAGGCACAAAGAAGAAAAGACACTGGAGGAGGAAGCAAAGCGACGTGAAATCACAAAGCAGCAACAGTGTCTGTGGTTAGACAGCAAGAGTAACTCCAAAGCAAAGTTCCATTTCAAAGTAAAGAAACAGTGACCTTGCATGGCATTATACATGTTCAAATCCCATACAAATCATGATCTGATTCAAGAAAAATGATCCTTCATCTAACATCATGTCTTCAAAACTTAACGGGTATAATGTTCGTGCAACTCCAGAGGCCTATCTCTTTAAGGATTCTTTATCATCTACAATGATTACTTAAGACTGTTACTTCACCGAACACATTGTCACCTTCTAGAAGGGCTTTGTAGCTCCACTGACTGTGCTGGGAACTTACAACAGAGAACAGCTTCCCCACTTGGTCCACTAGCTTTGCACAAAGAGATTCCTCTCAATGCAGTGTCACTGCACAGACTGTAACACAACAAGATTTGCCCCAAGGGAGCATTTGTTCATATTTCTACTATAAAGGAAATTAACTGATTTTCAAGACCTTCCAGGAGTTCACAGAAATAAAGATTTCTTACTTCGTTTTTAGCCAATTTGTTCTGAGATTAATGAAATTCAAGTATCTGCTAAACTCCGGAACGCTGCCAATCAAAACAGCTTTCCCTACTGCCGTGATATCTCAAAACACAAACCTCAACTTGCCAAAATCTGATAAAGTCAAATAACTGCCTTAACTGTAACAGTGTCCAATGTGCTACCATCAAAATTCTGAGTCATTTCAAAGTCCATATTGAAAAGCTTTGATCCCACAGGGTTGGCCCACACTGCATTTGAGGAGGTAAAAATGACTTCAAAACATCCCAGGTTGTGAATTTATAACCCTTCCTCATAATTGAAGCTTCCAATAACTCATGAGCTCACATCTTACAGAAAACAGGAACAGGACACCTTCTCCAGTAGGAAGATAGAAGTGTAGGAAACAAGTGGATTTTAAAATGGCTCAGTGTGAAAGGTGTGGAAAAACAAGGCTGAAAAGGCAAAGCCTTAATCAGTAATTGAATAAGCTACAGCATGAAAGTCCTGCAACAACCGCAGACTATAAAACTTCCTGTAAACAGCAGCAGTGAAAAATACACAAACTCATTGTTATTTGTATATACACGTTAAAAAATAAATAGATCTAGATTTAAAAATCTCTCCACAGGATCACAATTCCCTTCCTAGAGAGACACTGTAACAGCCTGATTGCAGCACTCCAAAACCAGCTTTCACAGCCTTCAGAATTCTTCATGGTTTTCTTAATCCATTTGTAGTGACGACGTTTCTCTCCAGAACTGAATAATACTTTAAAGCATTTTAAGCTCATTTGACTTGCAAATCCATCTCTCGGGTCTTGAAGAGTCCAAATAAAATATTTAATCTTTCGAACAGATTTTGTTTTAAATACAAGTTGTCTTTGTTTTAACTTCAAAATAGATCTGAAGAATTCACCAACTTCTTAAAAAAAAGACTAGAAGGAACATTCACAAATGTTTCCAGTCCCCAGCGATTCACAAAACGTTATCACAGCACAGAGGAAAGTTCTCAGCTAAATCACTTATACCTTTCAAAAGCTACTTTGAAAATAAAAGGTAATTTGACACTATTTTCTACTGCAGAGGTTCATAAGCAAGTGGCTTTTTGTGTGTGCTGCAAAACAAAGAGCAGTGCTACGGAACTGAATTAGTCTGACAAATCTCCTTTTTAGTCATCCAGTCTTAAAACACACACGTCCAGATGAAAGCCCTGCAGCCCATTTCTTAATCACCTTCCTGCTCCTGCTAATAACACACTTCTGACTACACTAGGTTATCTTCTCTAACAAGGAACTTAATGAAACTCCTATATCCATTCCCACTGCCTGCACCTGGATAATACACAGCCACAAAAGTCCGTGTACACAGCTCCTCTAATGGGATCAGAACTTAAATATAGTTCATCAAAATAGCAAAGGGGTTCGAACCTGCTTTGATCACAATAAGCAGAAGGATGAACAGATATACAAGACAATTGGCACAAACAGATACTACTGTAGTGTCCTATCCCAGCATTAGCAGCAGCTTTTGTCTGCAGTGAGCTCAGAGGAAAAAGCAAAGAAATAAAGAAACAAAAACTACAAAGGCTGTTCAGGGAAGAACACATGAGAACAGCAGAGATACTTGAGATCTGAAGTCTCCATTGCACTGCACCTTGGGGAAAATGACCTTACAAACGGATTACACCCAATGCAAGGCAGGAGAGAGAATCAAGCCCGCAATTTGCATGGGTTGAGTGAGCTCAACAACTTGACTTCCAAGACTTTGCCTCTTTAAGATGTGTGTGTCACAACAGGAATGTCGATTTCCATGGCAGAAAGGCGAGAGCGCGCAGAATATGGCTGAGAGGCATAGCTGTGCATGCTGGGGGCATGTGAATAGAGGGGCTGCCAGAAGGGGGATGGCAGGCTCTTACATGCACAATACCATAGAAATAAAAGAACAGAAGTGAAAAACAGACCACCAGCACTGGCAATGGCAATAAATACAGAGATGTCAAAGCTAAAGACAGGCTCGTATTTTCTGTTCAGATAATTGTTGTAAAAAATGACCCAGACTGACGGGGTGAGACAAATTGCACATGCGAGGAGGAACAAGAGGCCAGCCACGAGGTGGCAGCCCGCACTGTTCACAAGGCATTTTGCCAGTTTGACGTTGGGCACGCTGGATACAAAGGCTGTGTTACACATGCCAATCATGCAGAGAAACAGAGCTGAGACAGCAGTAAACATACTCAGTGGAAGGGCAAACTGAAGAACACGCAAGTCCAGTTGATCTACCGCCGTGTACCACTGCGGGTCGTATATCACACAGTCTCTGCTCCCGTCAAAGCGAGCACACTTAATCCAGAGTCCAGTGTAAATGGTCACATTCCTCTCGTTCTTGTTGTACGTGTACAGTCTCATTTGCCTCCAGTTTGGAAGTAGAACTGCTGCAAGGAGTCCGGCCACCGACGCCGTCCCACTGAGGAAGGCCAGCACTGTTGCTGCATGAACATCCCTGCAGCCCATGCCTGCCCGCTACAGACGTCTCCTGCAGTTAAAGAGAAAAATTAAATTGAAAAATTAATCAGGAGGTGCAAGGTTGTTGATATAAGACTGATTACAGCTGACTTGTGCTGGCTAAATCAAGTTGGTAGGCAGTAACACTGGCACCTTTCTTGCTTTATACACTTGGGTGGTGATAACACTACCGAGTCCACACTTTAATGAGAGCACAGCCCATTATGACTGCTCAGCTGACAGAGTGCTAAATAAGTCTTCAAAACCAAAAAAAGAACATTTTAACATGCGATTCTATGTAACGCTTAAGTGTGTGTCACTGTGTGGGCTTTTACAGAGGCTACCAGGAGGTCAGTCACTGCGTTAGCTGATTTAAGCTCACCTCTCCTCAACTGGCAGCTCCCCCTCTGTACCCTAGATGCAATACCACAGTGCATGCTCAGTCCTACTATGCTGCCACATAAGTACAAAGGAATTGCTCAGTACCAGCATCATTAGGCCGGGCAGGAATGCATCCATGGGCAGTAACCCACAATTTAGATGGGCCAAATTCAGAGCTGCAAGCTAGTGAAGAAGGCGCTGCTGAGTAAGCTGCAATAATGCTTTTTCAAAAGCAATTAATTCTTCTGCACAACTTCTGCTTTCCAAAGCCTCGTTTCTACCAGCCCGTCCTGCATTTTGCTCGAGTATTTTTGAATGAAAGAATTCTCAGTGCTTCTCATGGGGGTAGGAAGGATAAGATGTAGAAAACAGCTTATTTTTTAGTTAGAGGGTAGGAAAGAAAAGTGCATTTGTATGTACATTACACACAATCCCCCCAGCAGGGGAACCTCGTCCCATCCTGCACATGCTGAAGCCATAATTAGAGCAGCCAAGCGAGCAGCAACAAATCCTTGGTTAAAAGAAGCACTGATTCAGTGTACTCACCAGTGGTGTGTTCAAATCAAGAGGAGCCTCAGTAGCTTTTAGAACCAGGAAAAAGCTGTTACTGGATCTAGAAAACAGAGCATGGAGAGTCAGCATTACGTTTGTTTCATGCAGTGCCAACAACAGTGTTTATACTGCAATACAGAAATATGAGGCTTCAAATATGTTTGCATTAAGCCAACTCCTAGAATTTCCTCTTCCATTTAAAACACAAAACTCAGGCCTGGAAAACAACTACTTCTCTATGGATGTTCTAGGCTACAGAGACACTCACCAAAAAACAGAAGTCCATACAGACACACAGAAGGACTGCTTCAGATGTCGGGCTCCCAGCTCCACTTTCACAACAGGGAGGAAAAGCTGAATCATTTTTCATGTCAAAGAACAAAAGAGAGTCTGAATTGTTTATGTACTTGTGGGTCTCTATTCCTTCCTCTACACACAAAGGTTTGTAGGAAAATGGAACAAGGCAGGAAGCACTCACTGGTGATGGCTTTTCAGTGCCTGCCCAGCATTTCCAGAGAAAGAATCCCCACCTGGATTCTCTTTACACAGCAACACCCAGTTCCAAAACTAGCTTTGCAGGTCCTAATAGGAGAATCATTTCCATGCTAGATAGGAAGAGTGTCAGACCTACAAACACGTTATTGTGCAACTTCAAGGATGTGAAGGTGAGTTTGCTGTGCTAGCCTGCACAGAGATCTAAAGTTCACCTTAAATCACCTGTGTCAATACCTGAAATATAACATTCACATGCACACGGTCTCCTAGGGTGAAGCATCACAGAAACTTCTATAATACCATGTAGGCAAGAAAGGCTTTACAGCATTACTCATGTGACCCTAAGAAACAAACTTCCAAGTCCAGAATCCTCCAATATGAATGCTAGTGTATGAGACACCAAGGGCAGACAACTCTGACATGCACTGCACTCCAGCTGCCAGGTTAAACAGCCACAACTGCAGTGGCTGAATGCTGGAAATGGGCAGGGTACCTTGGCAGATGGCAGAGGTCAGCATCACCATGTTCTGCTCCACTGGAGCAGTAGCAGTTTGTTAACTTTTTCTCCTAGAGTTCAGGACTCAAAAAGTAAAGAAAGTATTACTGAACTGGTGGGAGCATTGCTGAGCAGCTGTCAGTGTGTGCTTAGCTACAACCTAAGCTAAGACAAACATACGGATCTCCCTCTGGAGGTTCACACCCTTAAAAGCATCAGGCAGTGCTCATGAACAACCATAATTAAGTAGAAAACGTCAGAAGGGCTGTGCCCGGCCCAGTCCCTCCCATTACCTGATGGATACCTGTGGTCACCAGCCGCTGAAATGCACACATATAGCACAGGCATGGAACACTCCTCAACACCCACCTCAGGAAGAGCTCCATGTCTGTAAATACAGAGTTCCTCCCCTTCTCTGTTATGGTTTAGGGTACCTGTGTTATTCTCTCTCCCTGGTAGTGTCGAGCAACCATCAGTCTCGGTGGCACTTGGGCACCAGTCCAAGGGAAGCAAGACGCTTTGGCCAGTGCAGGGGAGGCCTTTTTCTGCCTTAGATTTCAGACTCCGGTTTCTCACAGCCAACGCGCCTCACAGCTCTCATAACCGGCTCATAAGAACTACCAGTCCCAGCGCCACTACAGGGACGGATTTCCCCACAGACGCTGTTGTGAAGGTCCATATTTAAGCTACTACGAGTTGTGGCCACGCTGACCACGAGGAGCCCAGAGCTGCCCCGTTTCTCCACAGCTCGAAGCGGCCGATACAGAGTAACCGCTGCCACTCAACGCTTCTCTTCCACAAATGTCCCGCGCGGCTCCAAGTTCTACAATAATCCCGTTCGAAATTAACCCCCGACGCAACAGGCCGGAGGCAGCACCCTCAGCTACCGCACGGGGAGCTTCCAGAAAGCCAACGCGATGAGAACAGCGGGCGGCTCAGCGCCATCAGCCCGGCCGCACGGCGCCCAGCCCGCAGCTCCGCCCGCCCACGGCCGCGCGGCTCCCGGGCACCGAGCCGCCCCAGCTCCCGGCCGCTCACCTGGCAGAACGGGCACCATGTCCTTCTCCTCCCGCCGGAGCGGTCTCTTTCCTCTGCTCCTCGCTGGAGGCCGCGGCCCGTCGCACTGCGGGATTGCGGTCCGGCGCCGCCGCAGTGCCGCAACTACAGCTCCCAGCCGCCCCGCAGCACCTCCCCTCACGGCGGTGCCCGCCCCAATGCGCGGCGATACCGTAAAACGAGGAACATAACCGCACCTCTATCGATTAATTGCATTACGAATAATAAACCCTCTTCCCAGAGACTGCTTTTAACAAGAGGAAGGATTTTTTAACAGAGGAAGGATTTCATCGATGCTCTCACAAAACAAAGATCACGTTAAGAAGCATGTGATGAATTCGGTCTTATTTTAATTGCGATCAATAACAGACATCCTGTATAACAAACGACTTCTATTTTAACTTTTTAATGTGATGCTTGTAAAAAAATCAGCACTATTCCCGAAAACACGGGGCTCTGCCGAAAAGCATCCCTCATTTCTCCACCGCATCTCCATAAAAGGGAGAACTGCCAAATTAAGGCTGGGGAATATAGGATCAGGGTTTATATAACAAAGAAAAGTACAGCAGGCAGCAGCAGGTGTGGAAAACAAACCAGCAGGCAGCAGCCCTGCTTCTCCACGCTCCTACATGTTGCTTTCTTGTGACTACTTATTTGCATTCTCCTTTCCACCTTTAAAAATAACAAAACCCCTCCGTCTGTCAGAGCAGCAGCACTTGGTTCACCTCTGAAGCAATGCAACCCAGAACATTCCTCCGTCAGAGATTTCCTCAGGTACCTCTGACGTCCATAGCTAAAGGTGCAAGTGGTTCAGGTTGCTCCTTTGCTACCTCCATAGGTTTTATTTCCTCTGTTCATCCAGTGTGGCAAGCATTATTTCCAGGGTTCATCAGCTGTAAGGCAATGCTTTGAGCTGCACTTTGTTCTCTACTTAGTTCAGTCAGTAGCCAGCATAAACCTGAAAGACTGTTCCTCTCAGCACTGTGCTCTAGCTAAGCACCAAAAGGAACTGAGGCAATGTGGTAGAGAAGCGGGCAGCGGTGGCAGAGGGTCTATAAGAAGATCTATTTAGCAGTGAGTTCATGAATGTACAAAAATAGCTTAAAATCTAGCGAGGAATGCTAGCCTTTATTCATTTGTTCTCCTGAAGTGTGTAAAAGTAACAGTTTCTTTTTCCGATATGCTTCATTCTGCTGCTCTGCTTCCTCATCCAGTGATCTTCTTACACATGCTTTTAGTTCCTCGATCCCTTCTCCGGTATACGTAGATATAGGAATTATATCTCTGAAATCAAGTGTGTTCTCAGGAATCACTTCTTCCTCTAGTAAGTGGAAGAAGCCTGAAAAATCACAGTCTGAGAGTTAGTAAAAGCTCACACAGTGAATCACCACAAAGCCCATTGCATTTAGAAAGTAGACTTTCATCAGTTACAACAGAAAAACATAACTGGAACAAGCATGGTTAGGCCCTGGAACAGGCTGCCCAGGGAGGCTGTGGATGCCACATCCTTGGAGGTGTTCAAGACCAGGTTGGACGGGGCCCTGGGCAACCTGATCTAGTAAAGGCATATGTTTAGTGGCCCTGCCAGGCAAGGGGGTTAGAACTACATGATCCTTGATGTCCCTTCCAACCCAGGTCATTCTGTGATTCTGTGTGACCTTAATAAATAATACATCACTGTCACAGAAGACGAGTACTAACAGCCCTTGCATTATCGCATATTACACTCTCACAAGAGCCATATCCTTATTTGAAGCTGCATCTGAAGAAATCCCAAGTTGCAGAACATGCAAGATATGTGTAAGAATCAGGAAAGCTTAAAACCATCCTTCAGGAAATAGAAAGGAATTCACTGCAATGCAACAGCAAAATGGACCTGCATAGGACTGCCCAGAATCTTCATGTGCCTCAGACAGAGTTGTGTGATAAACTATATCCATCAGTGTCTCTAAGGGGATCCTAAAAGGTCACTGTTTGATACTCAGGACACCTACACTAGAAACTAAAATGAACTCTCCCGTATCGTAGCTGAGCAAAGTCTTTCGGGATCTCTGTTTTAACAGCAAAAGCAGCACTAAAGGCACACAAAACCAGAGCTCTATATCAGAAATTTGTTTTGAAACATACATAGTCTGTGACCCTGTGAAATAGTAAATTTAATAACCAGTTTCCACCCAATTTCAAACAACCTGCCAATGCAGAGTTACTCCAATCTTATTAGATACATTAAAGGTAACTGTTGAAAGTTAATTTACCTTCTGGATTCTGTAGTTGTTTCATAAGTTCATTCAGGTTATCTTTCGCACAAGGCAAATCCATTTTATTAATGGCAAGAAGTGCAGGCTTTGTTAGAAGTTCTTCATTGTACAGCTCCAGTTCCTTAACAAACAAATACATTTGCTTGAATAAGTATTTGTAATTTAAAAAGCGCTGCTTCAATTTTACATATACTCTCTCATTTACTCCATAGTCTAAACAGTTTCTACATCTAAGCAGCTGTAAGGGTTGCAAGAGCTGCATCTTTTCACCTTCACTTGACCATGATAAACATCCCAGATCAATGAAGGGACCAGTAAGCTCAAAGTAAAGAAGTTTTGTCAGACTGTTAAAGAATTTATCACTTATGAGAAGCTAAGCTCGTTAATTGATCCTTGTATTGTAATCCTAGAAAACAAACATTTGAAATTTCTTCATTAAAACTAATGCTTTCCTGGCTCAATGCACAACTACAGCTGAGAGATAGGATGATAAGAAGTTACCTTTGTTAGAAGCAATACAGTTTCAAAGGCTGTTCTGAACTTGGTCTTAGTAGAGAGCTGAAACCCAGAAATATCAACCTGAAAAAGTTACAAGAAACAAAACAAAACACATAAGCTTAGTGTTATGAAATTATGCCACAGTATCAAGGCTCTGTCCAACAGCTACTCTGCCATACAGCCTCTGTGAACATGTCCTCATTCCTGGGCAAACAACAGAAGGCCACACCAAATGAAAGCCATAGCATACTGCAATGAAGACACGTTTTATTTACTACCTTGTCTTTGATTTCAATACGCTGTAGATTTTATTCAACTTACAACTAAGAGGAGCTGTTTGGTTCTTTCCACGTGTTTGAGAAATTTGTGCCCCCTGCCCTTGTTCATATGTGCACCTTCAATCAGTCCTGGGAGATCAGCTACTAAAATCTGGGGAAACAAAAGTTTCAAACAAAAGATTTCCAATAAGTTGAAAGCGATTTTAAACTATTCACATCTACTACAACTTCATGTAAACAATATAATCCAGACAAAAACCACAAAGAATATCTACTGTCAGAGGCTCCTTTTACAAACACGCACTCCTTGGAATTGAGTGGGGGATCAGTTCTTTGGCACTACACACTGGCTTTTTCCATACATTAAAAACCCATCATCAGAAATAGATTTAAACACAACACTACTATTCCACAGTCATCTTGCTCCTCGTGTTTTCCCCCTGTTTATTTATAGCTGTCTACAAAGCAGAGGCATAAAAATGTCTCCGCAACATTTACCTGAGAATAAAGCACATTCTAGAAACCAGAACCACACAGAATTCAAACTGTGAACAGAAAAGAAAATGAAGTCTGTTCCTCTTGGCTACAGGAAATTGTGATGTCAAATACAAACCCACTTAGCACTGCCCCCCTGAGCATGAGAAGCAGCAAGCATTTATCTTCTGCTCTCCAACTGAAATGAGATTTTTATTAGTATACCAGCTGCCAACCAGAGCCCAGCAAGAACTGCCAAAGTGAACAGGAATCACTGGTTGGGAGGGCTATGTGCAGCTGTAAAAAAGAGCAGAATATTAAGGAATCCCACAGCTACCCAGTAACTCAGAAGTCAGGACACAGAGAGAAGCAAGGGCAAAAGTAAGGGCTCACACCTACCTGACAGCCATTTAGACAGCAGCTCAATTCACCTAAGCAGGGTTCAAGGCCAGCACACAATACAATTTCCAGCATGTAATCTACTTTCTGCTATGAGCAAGTTGCACTCTCCCTTACCAGCCCCACCAACGTTTTAGCTATTATGCATTTCCCAAGCACTTCAAGCCTTGCTTCAGAATTTCCCATCTACAGGGACAGGAGATACAGTTGGGTGAACTGCAGATTTGTGAGTAAAAATAGGGAGAGAATAACTACCAGGCTGGAATAAAACCACCCGCTTCCTGACATGATGCGTTTGGTTTCATGGCTTGAGTTGTCTTCTAAAAAATATTTTTATAGATCTCAAAGAAACTCAGATTCTCTCAGAACAGCACTTGGTTCAGATATTCTGGTACGATACGTGAAAGGTTCTGACAGCTTTCATGATCTGGTGCTATGAGCTGAACCTCAGGCTCATGCTCTCTACTTCTGTATTGCTGTGTATCAAGGTCCTTTTGCAAGCAGTGCACAACTCAAGTGGCCTTTACTTTTTTCTTCTTTTTTTTTGTAATGTACTAAAATAAAACAGGCACTGCAATGTATTGCTTTAAAAACCTCAATGTTCTCTAGGAAAATAAAAAGATACAGTGAACTAGCCTCCCCTGAACGATACAGGACAGCCACCTCACACATTGCTCTTAGCTGCTCCTGCTGTTTTGTTTTCAGCATCGCAATACTGCGAGCCAAATTACTTCCTCCCACTCCCAGATGCTCAGTGCAATCACAGCCACTAGTTCCCTTGGTTTTAGAACAGAGGTATGTTGCCCGTATAGCTTTTATATAGCACCCAGCACTGATGTATAAAAGCCATGAAATGCAGAATCAGCCGAAACATAAAGGTCATTGGAACTGATAAACCAGCTGCAGAGAAGAATGGCAGCAGTACAAGTAGCTCTCCTGCTCAAACATAACACACCAGTAGAAGCAAGAGTTCCTGGTTCATAGCAGGCAGTCTTCCAAAGGCTACAATATAAACCAGCTTATTATTTGCAACACAGTTTTCTAGGATGTTACCCGTAACCAGCAGATAAAATGAATAGACAAAAAGTTTCCTTTAGGTGCTTGAATGTCTGTAGAGATCTGCCCACTTCAAAGGAGATAACCATTTCCTGAGAGAGCTGCGCTTCATATATTGCACAGACTGATGGGTTTGTCTCAACTTGAATACTAATCGACTGCAAATCTGCATGTTTTTAAAAGCCTGGCAAATTACATCTCCTTCCTTTAGTACACAATGATGTTGAACGTTGGTAAATGGAAATTTCAAGTATCAGCTACCGAATCCCCCTAAGATTATTGCTTCTGAATGGGAAAAGAAGAACTTGCCTTTCCACATCTGAAGGGTAAGCTTTTCTGGTTAACTCACATGAAGTCCACTTATGCATTTGTCTTTTATCTTTGAAGTGATGATCTCAGTGTCACACACTTAAAAAGAAAACTACATCAAAGATTCAAGCTTGAGGAACTAAAATGTTTGCTTAGCCCTACATGGTCCAACTCTGTAACAAAATCTGGTAGTAAGAACCTTATTTTGCATTGGTTTTTCTCTCCAGTGTTTGAATCCTCGGAAAGCATTCAGAGCACCACAGAATTACCTGACAAGTTACCTGAAAATGGTAGGTAAAACTGGGATCACAAAAAGTGAGGCAGTCTGCAGCTACCACAAGGGGAACTGGACCCAGCCACCTCATAGGGATCACACTATTCTGGCTGCTTATGCAGTCACCCTCACTTCATTTTAATTTAGCTTTTTATTTAGAGTAAATAAGAAGTTAACCCAGAAAGGCAGAACAGGAAGTCACAGTAACTGCATTCCATTTCATTCACTCCTGTGAATCTGTAGCTGCTGGACAAATTTGCTCCTATTTTGAATTGATTCTGAGAATAACTCATAAATCCCTGAGCTCTCCACATAGTCCCAATGTGCCTCTTGTGAGTAAAATATTAAGTTATTCTTTGAAACATTTAATTGGCTCCTAAACTTAATAGGAGTAAGCTAGGACAGAGCAATCTTATTCCCAAACATAAACCCATCACAACTTTAAGATCATAACACAGGATTAGAATCACACAAAAAATGCAGAAGAAATGAGAAGCCATTTATTAAAGTGACTTCAGACCAATTCATCATGATATGATGATATTACTGCACTTGACTATAGAACTATCTTCTTATTACTTGTCTTTTTAAGATTTTCTCCACAATCTCTATTTAATCCATGTAATTGTCTTACGTGTGTGTATATATATATATACACACATATACACACAGATGCTCAGAAAACTCTACTATTTAAGTTTCCATTTCTTTTTGGAGTACTGTTAAGCAACATAAATAACCATTACACACAACTTAAACAACCAGAATAAACCTTCATACCAACCTGTTTAAAATCTTCATACATGATCTTTCCTAGCTCAGGCTGTATCGTCGTAACTATGACAAGAGGGAAAAAGAGGAAGGGAAAGAATCAAAACTGTTTTAATTACTAAAAAAAGAATCAGAAATGGTTGGACTCAAAAGGGTTATTCAGAGCATGGAATGGCTGTCAAATTAGGCAATGTAAGTGAGCTAGGATTCTTCTTAAAAAAAGACAATAGAGAACCAGGAGCTACATGAGTAGATCAGTAGAAATTATCAGAACTCAGATCCTTGTACAGCTCTACTATAAACAAAATATGTGACAGCAAACTCAGGACACACACAAAAAGAGGGAGATGGTCTTCAAACATGCAGTTAAAGCTTCAGTACCCCTTGCTAAAGACACATGGATACTCAAAACAATCGCTTATGGGCAGATCGGACAGCTACATTGAGGATTACTAAAGATACATAAATTGTATACAGCTCAGAAAGCCCCTAAATCACAAATGTAAGCACATACAAGGGAGTATCCGGAGTATTTATTATGTACTTCTCTCCAATCATCTGCTTTTGGTTCCATTCAGAAGGCTGCTAAACATCTCCAAAATTGTATGGTTATCATTTCTTAATGTTTCCACCTATAACAATTCTATTGTCTTAATGATCAGAACCATCAAGATTATTTTTGGACATGCAGAATGTTCCAGTGCCATTGGCAGCTTTTAAGTTGACTGTCAGGAAAACATAGGCTCTGTAGTCATGCTATCATCAATGCTAGGTATAATCGTAGCTTACTTAAGAGCAACTTTAAAACAGAAATGCTGGAGACAGAGAGATGGAGTAATGGAGATCAGGAAGACCAGGAGGATCAGTGTGGTGGTTTTTTTGTTGTTCCATTTAATTACTTGCAGAATTGATGATGATGATGCAAAGGCCTGATATTTTTATCAGTAAATCCAGAACTAAAGTCTGGAAGAAAGGGAGGGAAGGCAAACATCTGCAGTCTTCATCTGGGAATCTATTATAGTTACTTCAAAGTGTTATTCACCACACGGTTTGTTTTGCAAGTCATCTGCTTAATTAAATAATTTGGACTAGCCTCCAAATTTTCCTCTGTAATATCATCAAACAGAAATCCATCACATGGACCTCTCCTCATGCATGAGTCCCTCCATGTGATTACTGGATGTCTCCACAGATTTCAACACTTATCTATTGAACACAAAGCATCTGAAGAGACAGTGGGTGAGGACAACATCTTTTCACAGGTAGAACTCTGGATAAATGATCTATGCAAAATACAGGCAGCAATAGCACAGCACGCTGAATTACTTTTTAGTTAAAGAATGTTCAGATGGTTAATCCTTAGGTAATAATAAAGTGTATCTTTCAGTAGATAGACTCAAAACCAAAGCCTTACTCTGTTGCAAGAACAGGTGGTAGCTATTTCCAAAGATGCTTATGCAAAAGAACACGATGCTGTACATTCAGTAGACTGAGGGTGCTGCTCCCACAGAGTCTCAAAGGAAACAAAAAGGAGTGAGACTAAAATAAGTAGACCTCGTATTAACAGCTTCAAGCACTATGGAGGTGTACCTGTGAACAACTGAGGTCGTAAAAGGAACTAGTTACTGAAATGGCGACCTATTGCTAAAGGTATTTGATACAACTCATAATCTGTGTAACAAATTTAGCAAGCAACGTGATTATCTCCTATTCATTACTATAAACCTGTAAAATTTCATTATAAACCTTCTTGCTCTGATGAAATATTATGGCACTAAAAATAAGAGTGTGAACTTACAGGCGTAACTCGCAATCTCGGGTTTGGCCTGAGAAATCTTGCTTAGCAAGGATGATTTTCCTGCATTTGGAAACCTAGAGGGAAAGTCAGGATTTATACAGTGAATAAACACATGTGATTATTGTACATTTTATTACCCAACATACTGTATCACTTTAGTCAAACTCAATGCTATAGGCTCATTTATGACCTTTTCACACTTTTCTTTGAAACAGTTACTTTCTTTTTTATTTAAACCAGAACTGAATTATTCATATATATATATATATATAATGTATTATTATATATATATATTATATGAAGGGCTGCAGGAAGTGAAGTACGCGAGGTACCTGCGTAGATTTATGGTAACAAAGATTGTATGAGTGATCCTAAAATTTCCACTGCTTACCCATGGAAAGAGAAAGCTCCAGGAATCTCATCAGGGTAAATACCTGAAAGGAAGGTGCCAAGAGAATGCAGCTCTTTTCAATGGTTGCCAGTGCCAGGAAAAGCAGTGGGCACAAACTGGAACAAAGGAGACTGAACACCAGGCAGTACTTCTGTGCTCTGCAGGTGACAGAGCAGTGGTACACACTGCCTAGAGGCTGTGGGGCATCCTACTTAATCACCCCAATATGGGCACCCTGCTATGGGTGGCCCTGCTTATTTTAAAGAACTGTCTGAGCTGTAAAGGACACGACAGTTGTGATCCCTGTCAAACATGAAGTTGTGGTCACAGTCCATAGTTTTTTTCTTATAGCCACCTGCTCCACATAGGAGTCCACACAAGACTTATATTCCACCCAAGTTCAATTATTCAACACAGTGCTTCATTGCAACAGGGATCAAAAGAAACTGATTATTGGTCACAAAGATGTGGGTACCTCACAATGTGCCATACAAAAAACTCTGCACTCTCCACCTGAACCCACACACAATCGTAACCTGTTAGCAAGGACAACTAATATGAAAAATAAGACTAATATTAAATTAAGGGGCATTATAGAGGGGCAGTTAGGATAGACTGGTAAAGGCTTCCTTCAAAAAAGATCAGAGACACAAAGACTCTGTTAGAGCAGAAAATTATTCAGGGTAATTTTATTGCTCTGTGATATTGAAAGGTGCCTTAAAGACAGCCTGAAAGGTTACTTCAGTCATCTCCTCAAGCATGTATTTTGATTCCACTGAGGCACAATATCCTCTTTGAAGTTTAAATTGCAACCTACACCACACATCACAACGTGTACCCAAACTTGAGGGCCCTTTTCTCAAGCCCAGACATTTTCAGACTTGATTTAATAGCAAACCACTTACAGATCTACTGAAGTAAAAATAATGAACTCTACAAGATCAAAGTACAATCACAAATCAGAGGTTGATTCATGCTCTCAACAAGAAAATAATCATCTCCTCCAATTAACTGGTATTTATTTCATGATTTTTAAAGGGAAACTATTAGATAAAACACAAGCTAAAAAGTAGAGATCAAGAAGCACCACAGAACTCCTGTATTTTGCATAACTCTAAAACCAATATATTCTGTATAAGTTAATAACTGGAGATCACTTGAAATTGATATAACTAATATTTCTGTTATTAACGGGGCTACTAAGTTATCTGTAATAAATAAATAAGAAAAAATCTGGCTGTATTCAGGGTTCCATTCTATGAGGGGACACACAGAATAAACTACTTCAGCCTGACACCAGTTGCTTTTACTTTACAATGTTAATAGTTTGGGGTTTTTGTTTTTTATGAATAGGGACCAAAAGGGAAAAATAACACCAAGCAAACCAACACTTATACAACTGTAGTTTGCTAAAAGCTCTGTCCAAATAAACATTTACCTGCATTGTTAATAAGCAGCAACACTGAAAAGCACCAGTGCAAAAGACAAACCCTATAGTTCTAGCCTGTAATTTCTTCCTTCCCACATTCCATGCTGTTTATTAGGAAAGCAGACTATGTAGCCTTCAACAGTTTCTTTAAGGCTACTACTGAAAGGATCCACTTATGCCAATACCATAAAGCGGAAGAACCAAGATGGATACTGCCCTTGGCTTTGTTTTGTACCTACTACTCAAACTACAAATCTTCACTAATAATAACCTGAAAATCCCCGCAGTCGCTAAATTCACGTACATTAAATTGATGACCATGATTAATGAAGAATAACCAGTGTTTTCCAAATTTTAGAATTAATTTTAACCTATTTTAAACCCTTATTTTTACAAACCTGAAGTAATTGCAAGTTATAACGACACTCAAACTCCACCAGTGCAATTTCTTTCAGATCCCTTTAGAAACGTACTGCTTTATTTTTGATGTCAGTTCTCGAACCACAACGCGGAACTGCAGCACTTACCCAACTAAGCCCACATCGGCTATAAGTTTCAAATCAAGATGAACAATTCGTCTCTGGCCTTTGCAAGGCAAGAAGTTTGTAACCAAAGAGCCACCGAGACCTCCCCGAGCTGCCAGGAATCTCTCTCCTGCTCTGTTAAGTTCTCCTGAAAATAAAACAATTAGTGAAAAGGTGTCATTCCCTGCGATGGTTCAGGTGTGATTTCCCATTTCAATGAAGAAAGAATCTTCCTTGCTGTTTTACAAAGAGATATCTCTATTGAATGGATATATATATATATATATATATATATATATATATATATATATATATATTCTTCCTGGTTATCAGCAAGCATTACTTCTTCTTATTATTATTTTTTAATAATAAAAATTTTAGATAACCTGAAATACTGACACTCAGCAAGGACCTTTATTTTTTTTAAGCTAAGTCGTAATTCAGTAAAGTCAGTGAGACACTTAACTGAGCCTAAGTACATCCTTAATCCAATAGTAGATCACTATGGCTTCCAGCCATAGGAAACTGTTGCAACAAGTGTTTTTCTGCAGCATACAGTGATACAAATTAACTATTACTAATTTCTGGAAGGGGTCTCTGCCAGTCCAGCAGTTTCTAAGTTAAATTTTTGTCAACTTCTGTTTGGCCAACAAAAACGAAACAGAACAAAAATAAACAACCAAAAAAAGCAGCAAACAACACATATGCTGAGAGTTGTGTAACATAAGTTTACAAGATGCTATTGATAAATGACATTATCTACTGGGGTCTATTAAATCAAAGCAGAAGTTCTTACCAAGCTTCTTCCCATCGTCATCAAGAACTGAAATCCCTGGTGGCACGTGCACTTCACAGTCTTTCCCTTTTTCACCTTTCAGTGCTTTAACACTGGGAGAAATTAAGGCAGGCTGAGTAACTACAGTGTTTTGCTACCCAGGAAGGACAGATGTTAACAACTATCACCAACCAGACGAACCTGCTGTTGGCTCCTGCTCCAGCCACAAATCGCTTCTGTGGGTACCTCGCCTTAATGCTCTTTAGGGTCGATCTTTCCTGGGCAATGAACCAGACATCGCCTCCTCTCCCTCCTTCCCCTCCCAGTCGGGGATAACCCATTCCACCTGTTCCTCCTCTCACATACAGCCGCAAATCATCAATGAAGTTCCCATACTAAGAAAGCACAAAGTTTCACATCAGCATTTCATCACAGAATCACAGAATGACCTGGGTTGGAAGGGACCTCAAGGATCATGTAGTTCCAACCCCCCTGCCTGGCAGGGCCACCAAACATACACATTTACTAGATCAGGTTGCCCAGGGCCCCATCCAACCTGTATACCTTTCATTTTAGAGTCACTAGATAGAGGGTGGCTAAAATGCCTCACACAGCACTACTTTTCTCTGGCAATTAAGTTCTGAAATAGCCACCAATTACCCCCCCTTCCCCCCCCCTCTCTCTCGCAGTACCGGAGCCCCAAGTCCACAGCAGCCACGCCGAGGGCCACACAGCCAGCAGACCTGTCCTATCCCCGCCTGCCCCTCACTGACCCTCCGCAGCAGCGCTGCTCCGCCCCGCACCATGCTGCGGGACACCGCCTGCCCTCAGGCCCGGCGTGTGGAAAGACCCGATCGGATCAACCGCCGGCAGCCGCCATCACTGCGGCGGCGCGGTGAGGTGAGGCCGCACTACGGCTGCGCGGCCCTTCCCGCCCTGAGGGGGGTTGTATCCCGGCTCAGCTCTCACCTGTTACGTGATGAAAAGAGCGGTTTATAAACGTGTGTTGCGCCATGTATAGTCTCACTAGCACAACACAACGTTTATCCAGCGCCCAGGGTGCGTCCCATTGTCATCCCAAGTCTGGAAAGAAAACTCTCAGGCTCCAAAGTGCTGTTAGAAATCGGCGTGCTGTTATTCCTTCACAACACGTACCCGGTGACTTGACAAACGAGAGCGCCCTCTCAGAGTTCAGGTTCCACATTGAAACAGTTAAGACATACATTATGCAGTGCTTTACATACATATTCATTCTTTTCCAAAGACTCATTAATATATGCTATATATATTAATGCTATATGTGCATTAATATATGCCCTCTGGGCATGCTTACTAGCAACTAGGCTGGTCGAGTGCCCACCTATTTCTTCCCCATTTTCCACCACCAGCTCCACGACAGAGACCTTAGGCTGACTTTCAGCTGCTTTTCTCCAATGTGGAAAATCTGCATTGCTTATTAGGCCACGGTGAGCAATAATGTGTGAAATCATGTGTGGAAGATGTCCTTGTGCCTACTGGGTGCAAAAGATAAACGTATTGTTTTATGACTCCTGTGCTTCTTGTGAGGCCAAATCATCGAGGCAAAAGGTTAAAGTGTTGTTATGTCCCCAGTGCAAAATCATTGAGGAAAACATGACTGCATGACCCACTGAAGTTGAAACTGAAAGTGTTAGAATTCTCACTCATGGGTTCCTCCTGCTGAACTCATATATTGGTTCTTAAACTAATTCCTATTGCTAAACAAACCAACCTATGTGACCATCAGGTGCCATCTCAAGAATTTGCATGTGTTGTTTCATGGCCTAGGGCGAGATTTGGAAAGGATTTACAAAGTATAAGCAAAACAAAATCAAATCAAAACTTCTGGGAAGTACAGATTTACCAGTGAGATGTGGTTTCATTAAAAAATACTTCAATAAAACATCTGGTATTTTATCACCTGGGAAGGCAAATACTGGGTCAGGAGAGAAACTGTGAAGCAAAACAGCCATAGATAACATTGAAAAGAAAACTCAGTCATCAAGGGCTGTTTTTTGGATATTTGATAATTTTTCCGGTAGTCCTGGTAAGATTAATAAGCGCATAGTATTGAAATGTGATGGTAATTTATGCTTGGGAATCACCGTAACAGAGAACATCTCAGGACATATATTTTCATTTGAAAAAAGAGGTATCAGCGTCACTGCTTAAAGGCCTTAAGGCCCTTAGCTGAAAGCTCATCTGGGGTATCATGGAAGTCAGTAGTTGTTCTATAGTTGAGCTAAGGTGGAAATGAAGCAGAGAAAGAATGAGATGAGGTGGGTCACCCTGAGACACTGGGAGCATTTTGTACAAACAGATTTGGCTCAGCTTGTTTATTTCAGTAAAACAAAAAACAGAGGAGATAGGAGTGTTCTCTATAAATATACTGGGAAAATAAAAGCAAAGGATGAAAACCATTTAATTTGCAGGGCAGTGTTGATACAAAAATAAACAGATATGAGCTATCCATTAATAAATTTAGTCAGAAAATTAAGAATGTTTCCAATCATCACAGCAGTCCGATTCTGAAACAGTGTTTCCTTGGAATTAGTGGGAACAAAAATATACCCATTTTTGATGTGGTACTTGATAAATTGAAAGGCAATTGTACAGCACAGCGTTCTGTAGTGGCAGGGAGCTAGGCTCTGTGATTCAGGAGTGCCTTTTTGTTGCATGTTACTATGCAAATAAATAGTAAGAAGAGCAGAACATTTTGTCCAGATTTAAGGTTGTTAAAATGGGAAGGACTTGTCTGTCTGAACAGTAAGCAAGGCTCAGGTGTCCTTGCATATGTAAAAGCTAGATTGTGCTACAGTATAGAGTATGATGTCAGCATTATATAGAAAAAGAATGGAGAAAGAAAAAAAAAGATTAGCAGTAGAATGGTATTGGAGAACGTCATGGAGGAGCTGCAGATGGCAAGAAGGTTATCGGCAAAGATCTTTTAGGGTAAAATCCTAATCTCCATGCTCTCCTTGGATACCAGTGTAGGCACATCTAATTACTCTGGTTTCTCATGCTATGCTCTTCTTTTGAGATAAATACTCTTTGATTTTAGCACTACTGCATCATTATAATAGAGCTAAATTCATTCATCGTGAATCACTGGTGACATTACTGAACATCAGCAAACAAGAGAAGAGTGAATGATGTCAACTATCTGGGATCCATCAAGGTCTTTGGCACAGTTCTCCACAACATCCGTCTCTCCAGATTGGAAATATATGGATTTAGTGGGTGGACTCTTCAAAGAGGAACTGGTTGTGAGGTCGTACCCGGAGAGTGGAGCTCAGTAGCTCAGTGTCCGAATGGTGCCTTCCAAATCAAATGATTCATGATTGAATTGTGTCACTGATGTAGTCATTGATTGTGACTACTGAGAGCGATGGGGTCTGTAGCTTGTCAACCTGACAGACCTTATCTTCTGTGTGCTGAGTTTCCCTCATACACAGCAGGAGGTCAAACCCAATAATGAGTTAATGTGTAGAGTAGACGAGACGTGACAGCAGGGCTGCTAACTAGCAGTCACAGAATCACAGAATTGTAGGGGTTGGAAGGGACCTCTAGAGATCATCGAGTCCAACCCCCCTGCCAAAGCAGGCTCCCTACACCACATCACACAGGAAGGCGTCCAGTCGGGTCTTGAATATCTCCAGAGAAGGAGACTCCACCACCTCCCTGGGCAGCCTGTTCCAGTGCTCCGTCACCCTCACAGTCACATGTAATCAATCAACAGCATGACCAGAAAAGAGAGAAATAAAGAAAAACTGATCTACATATGTTGCAAATAGAAGGTATTAAATCCATCGACTTCGACTCTAGGTTTATTTGACACTGAGCAGGCTCACACCAACAAATTCCTACCATCAAGAAGTCAAACTATGAAACTATGAAATAACATTTCCTTTGAAATGTGCCATTGTGCATTTTCTGGAACCTTTTATACTGCTAAGTACATGAGCACGCACACAAGACACTTCAGATGCTGCTAATCAGTGATGTGGAGGGTGACTCAATTCTTGATATTCATTCAGTCCTGTTTGTGTAAGAGTGTGCAGATGTGTAGGCACAGAGATGTCTGTAATTCAGCCATACAAAAAGCTGTTAGTGTTTCCAAACTGATTTAATACGTAGTAAATACATGGTGAGTTCCATGCTCAATAAAGCTTCAGTTCCTGCTATTTCTGTTCTTGCTGGGTACTTCAAATCCTATATATGACAGCCTGAAATTCACAAAGGTACTGCTACATCAAGTCACAGCTGTCCATTTCCTTTCTGGCATGCTATAAATCGCTAGGCAGTGCGCTGTGTCGCCAACATGAACAACAAGAAACCATAAGAATCCATGAGAATTTTAAAGCTCTCGGATGCTGTTTTTACTGTTTGTACTTTACATGCAGTTTTTCACAGTCTAAAGAAGAAGAAACTGGCATGAAAATATTTGGAAGTGAACTGAAATCATTGGAGTGACACAGCTGTATTTTAAAGTAGAGTCGAAGTAATTAAACAATGCAGGTCGATTCTCTTCCCTTACCTTTACAAACATGCAGATAATGCCTCCTTACAATGCCACAAATGAAGTAACAATATCGGCAAAGCCAAAGCTCAGGTGCTCCCCAGAATTGTGGTATTATTTCCACCGTTGTGGTTCTTCTTCTTCTTCTTCTTCTTCTTCTTCTTCTTCTTATTATTATTATTATTATTATTATTATTATTATTATTATTATTATTATTATTATTATCTTCTTCTATTTTTTAATAAAAGATTTTACCACCAACTGAAAAAAAGAAATAATAATAAAAAGCCATTTTCCTAAGCATACACACAGGGTCTTCGATTTTAAGGCCTTTCACCTAAAATCTGAGAGCTTCTGTAGCTTTGGGATGCGTTAGGCTCTATAAAGATGGTCACAAATTTATGTTCCTGGATGTTGTTCTGAAACAGAATGTTAATAACAATGCTTGCGTAAATGCAAAGTCTTTCTTCATTGTGTTTCTTTTGTTCTATCCTGCGTAGCTCCTGGGACATCCTTCACCATTATTAACTACCAATAATTTGATCCCTGAAAGTTTAAATTCGGGGCAGTCTCTAATGGATAATCCTTATGTGTCTGACTGCCAAATGGAATTGATGACATGAGGAAAATGATACATGTAATTCCGCCTTCAGAACCACTCTTGGCCAAAGGGGTGAATTTTTAGATTTCACCAAAGGAATTTCATAGACTCGTAGAATCACAGGATCATAGAATGATCTGGGTTGAAAAGGACCACAATGATCACCCAGATTCAACCCCCTGCTATGCACAGGGTCCCCAACCACCAGACCAGGCTGCCCAGAGCCACATCCATCCTGGCCTTGAATGCCTCCAGGGATGGGGCATCCACAGCCTCCTTGGGCAACCTGTTCCAATGCATCACCACCCTATGTGTGAAAAACTTCCTCCTAAGATCTAACCTAAACACCTGTCTCAGTTTAAAACCATTCCCCCTATAACTGTCCACCATTGTAAACAGATGTTCCCCCTCCTGTTTATATGCTCCCTTCAAACATTAGAAGACCACAGTGAGGTCTCCCCTAAGCCTTCTCTTTTCCAAGCTATATTTGCCATAAATAGATTATGGAGAGAACGCTGTTGATGCAAAGGGACTTGAAATAGTGGGCTGATTTTTTTTGTTTGTTTGAAAGAATTTGTCCTAAGGAAAACAAAATAACCTCCCTTAACATTTTGATTGCTGCAGTTGTGTTCTGGAATATGATGGCAAATGTATTAACTAGATTAGGAGATGTAGTGATAAAAATAAATCCATATGATGAAGAAAAGGGGTTGTGGACTGCGATCAGTGGCAGTTGGAGCAGAAGGAACCATTGTGTTTGTGCCAGTGCTCACACACCTACACACACACCTCACACATCCCACATGGAGTGGGAACCAAGTGGCAGGAAGGAACTGCTGCAGTGGTAAAGCACCTATTTGCTTCTTTACAAGCCCTGCTTCCTGCACATCGCTGGTTATTGGGAGCGCTGCCATTTCAGAGCAGATTTGTGTCTGCCTTTAAGTCCTGTATACATTGTTTTCACAGCAGAATTCAGAACACTTTCAGTTACAAGAACAGGCTGTTCCTGCCATGTTCTGTTCCACCAAAGCATGTTATGAAAGTGAGATAGACCCAATTTTACTGCATATTAGTCCATGTTCACATCAGCCATGCTTTCCCATAGTGAAAGGACCTTCTGGAACTGATCCCAATACCAGTTTTACATGTCTGAGTGCTTGAGCCACCAGTATTCCAGTAGACTCTACATCCTGAGAGCACCTGCAAGCCCTTAGTGGGAGGGGGAAGACCTTCCTTCTATGTTTCACAGCATGAAAAGGGCTGGAAATCCTGTATGCAGTTCTCAGGCTCTGAACTGTTCCTCTTGTCTACGTTTCTGAGCTGCTCTGAGGCACCAGTGTTGGTGGACTTCAGTGCTGCAGCAGCATCCTCAGCAGGCACAGGAGCCCAGAGCAGTGCTGAGCCACGATCAGTGGCATTGCTGTTTCTTAGAGCTGATTTTGTGGCTTTTCCCCAGCGGAAGGAATTGAGGTCATTTTGCCCCAGAGGTTGGTGTTGTACTAAGAGAGCACTGAGATCACAATGCCTCAAAGGGCTTCTAAGGCCCTTGGTTCCCTGATGCTCCTGTCAACTAAAGCAGTGTTCCTAACCTCGTTTTGCCAGCAGGATGTACAAGTTATTTTAAATAGTGTAACCGATCTGGCTGGGTTACACCCAATGTAGAGACACATGGAAAGCTGAAGCTTCTCTTCAGCGCCTGCCCAGAGGTCCTGGCTGGGGACTGAGGGAACGAGCTGCAGCGTGCAGGGCTGGTGTGTGTGTGTGTGTGTGTGTGTGCAGGGTCTGGAGGGGCTGAGTGCGATCAAACGGCTTTGAAAACTCCTGTGGCAGCCAAGTTCCGGGCGATCTAAAAAGTAACGATGGTGTAACATCAGCCTCTGCGAAACGTCAACCGGAATACCGGGTGCACACTGTACCTTGAACTACTTCGTTGCTTTGATTTGCTGTTTTGATGTGCGTCTGTCCTGGCGGGCAGGCGGGACTGCAGGTGGGAACGGTGTGTTTGTAAATGAGGAGGGCGTTCATATTGCCGAACTGGGGAAGATCTGCTCCCTGTTGCGCCGTGTCCTCCCGCAGCCCTGCCCTGCCCTGCCCACACGCGTGGCCCCTCCGAGGTGACACCGCCGAGCGCAGGGGGCGGCTGCGGGGAGAGCAGTGTCGGTCGCAGCCCCGCTGCCTCCCGCTGTGCCCTGCCCGCTGCTCCACTGCCGCCGCTCCGCGCTCAGCCCCGCCGCCCAGCTTCAGCCCGGCGTCCGCTGCACGGTCGGGGATTGCTTTGCTTTCTCTCCAGGTGGCTGAGTGCTGTTGTTTCGGGGCTGGTGTTCTTCGTCTCAGCACAGGAACGCTGTGAGTATGACTCCCACTACAGCTTTTTAGTTACCGCCGGTGTGAAACTCTTCTGTTTTGTACTGAGCGATAGGATAGTCGTGCTGCCTGCTGGAGTGTAGTGAGCAAGTGAGGTTTTAGAAAGGAGTTATGTGGGTGGGCACCTGACTGGGACCTCTTTTGTGGTTAGAAACAGAACACCACTCTGTACTATGCAGAACCAAAAAGCATAAATAATCCCTTGGGTATAGAATCACAGAATCATTAAAGTTGGAAAAGATCACTAATATCTCTTAGTCCAAACATCAGCCCATCCCCACCGTGCCCACATCCTTCAGTGCCACATCTACATGGTGGCTCCAGCACCCCCCTGAGCAGCCCGTTCCAGCACCTCACCTTTCTTTTAGAGAATGTTTCTCAGTATCCAGCCTGAACCTCCCCTGTTGCAACTTCAAAGTTACGTGAGAATGAAATACGCGATGGCAGAATCACCGTGACTTTGTACGCTTTCTTTCAGGTATCATCTTGGAGTATGGAAATCGTATGGAAGAGAAGGTGGTATCTTCAGTTGGGCTGCGTACTGATAATGAACCTGGTTTATGCCAATCTAGACTATCTGAAAGAAGCTCCTGCAAGCCTGGGTCAGATTGACCACCAGTGCTGGGAGGTGTCGTCCCATGGGCTGGTGGAAATGAAGAAACTCAAGGTAGCAGATCCGGTCATTGCTCTCTGGGACTTCATGTTATTCCTAAAGGAATCCCCCAAGCCCAAACACAATGAACTTTTCAATGATCTGGCCCAGAACTTTTGGGATATGTATGTAGACTGTGTGCTCTCAAGATCCCATGGAATGGGCAGAAGACAATTAGTATCTCCCAGATACTCTTCTACATACTCACATAGAACTTTAGAAGGTAACTATAGGATATGATGTTGGTCTGTTATCTCCTACTATTAAACCAGACCACTGTCTCATCCTCATCCTTGGTTGTTCCAACAGTACAATAATATTAATTTCCAGTTTTCTGTCTCTGCATGTCAAATGTGTTTGCATCCTTCAGCAGTAGCTACTTTCACAATATACAAGTCAAAAGTTGTTAGAGCACTAAATTTCTGTATGAGGTATAAATAATGACAGGTATATATGTGGGACGGTGTGTAAGTAGATGCTGCATGCTCTGTTTATCACCGTGTGCACATGAATGATGTCACAATACTAATAGTTTTCTAGTCAGTCTCAACTTCAGAGAATCATCCCTCTGTGAGAAGGGAAGCGCACAGCTCCAGCAATTTAAACCTTGCACTTCTCATTGATATGAAATGTGAGCTCATGGTCACTGAATCACCGAAGTGATAGATTCCAGTCATCCTGGTTGGGATGAACCTGAATTGAGATCATACAGGATTATTATCCAGCCCTAGATCTATTAGCTTCCTTCTTCCTCTGCAACAGACATATGTTTTCTTCCCCGATTAACCAGTCAAACACTTTAGGTTTCCAAACTGAAATGGAGATCATTTAATCCCAGCACTCCAAGCCACAATGCTTGGAAAATAACTGCCTTTCTCTCATAATCTTACAGGGTCTGCTTTCACCAGCCCATTTTAGGTCAAAAGGGGAGGACACAAAGAGATACCTCAACAAAGTAATGTCAAAATGAAGGAGGACAGAAAGCACAGCATTTCCTGTAGATGCTTAGACAAATCAATTGGTGTGGTTCAACTTTCTTTTTCTATATTAAGTTTGATGGAAACCCAATATATTTTTATACATTAAGCAACAGAGAAAATGTCCACATGTGTATTTTATAAACTGTGTTGTAAGTACAATCAACTTTAGTGGTAAGAATTGCAAAGAAGCGTGATGCCAAGTTTAAGGGAAGGTTTATATTCATTGTAATGTCTTGTGCAGCCTAAGCTTTGTATTTTACCACTGCTTAGACTAGGCTATGGATTAATTAAAATATTTTTCTATGCAGCAGGGTCTGTATAATAGTCATTTCCTTGCCTATTAATGCAGTATTTGCAGAAACACCATTACACTGCTTTAAGAAAGATACTTTGCATGAGACTGTTCTTTAATTACACATTCATGCAGGTAAGGAAGGGAATGCAATCCATCACTGTCACAGCAGGAAACACTCATGAGTGAAGTGGTTTGAAAGTGCAAGACTGGCTTGAGAACAGTTCACAACAAAAGAAACCATCCAGCCGGGCAAAACTAATTCAAAGAGCTTAACCATCTAGTGAGCACAGCATTGCTATGGTGAAACAGATAGATCTCTTACTGGAGGGAACATGGGTAATAAAACCCATGAAATAAATAGAGTTGAATGACCAGTTAAAGAATGGTGAGAAATCCACAAACCACAGAACATTTCAGCTAGTCTCCCTGACAGACCTAGAGAAACCATTGGCACAGATGTGCCTGTTAGTGAGCCTTAAGCTGAAGTCCCAGTGCTAAAGGCAGTAATTCAGGAAACAAAATGGGCTGGAACAAACACCGTGTGGGTACTTTATCCAGTGTGGATCCGTCATCTAGGAAAATGAAACGCTGGGTATATTTACGTGAAGGTTCATCACCCTGCTCAAAGAAAGAGATACTTAAACTGCAGTGCGTTGTGTGCGTCAACAGAAGATGGAAATCCAAACAGTCGAACTGCTGACAGTGGATCAGGGCAACCTGACACTAACAGACAAAATCTTCAGACTCAGCATGCCTTTGTACTACGCTATATAGGATATTTTATTAGTATGTCATCCCCATGTTTGCATTAGTTATAAATATAAAAAATATCATTTTACTCTCAAGATGTTCTATGCCATTTATCAAAACTATATGACATGTTTCATCTGTACCTAAAATACATATGCAGTTAACTCAAATATTAAAAGCCCTGCTCAGAACACTATTTACCCTACAAGTACATAATCTTTCTTGGCTGAGTCCAACGTGTTAACTCTTTTTGTTCTTGTTTAAGGTTCCTTCAGAAAACGATATCTTTTTAGGAGGGAGGTCTGTAGCAGCCAGTGGTCCTTCAACTAAATGATAAGGTGTACTTTCAACTGTTACTAAGCGACCAGATCCAACCTGAAAAGCAAAATAAATGCATTGCTTGATATCCATGTTACTATTTCAAAGATGAGAATTAAACCATGAACTGGTCTTTTGAAAATACTATTCAGAAGGTGGAGACGCATGCTGAAATTTCCTAGGTCTACTCAAATCATTCTTTATACTGAATTCACAAATTGTTCCCATCAACACAAAGGAAAAGACAGAGGGGTTTTATAACTTTATATACTCTGCTGTTTTGCTTTCACGCTTGTTCTTATTAATAGAAGAAAAGAACACCAAGACTTTATTACAATAGAAGTTTGTTGTGCAGCGCTATTTGGATTTGCACATCATATCAGCCACAGATTTTTGCTATATATTAATACTTAAAAATGAAAAAAAAAAAGTAGAACCTGTTTCTCTGAACGTAATTGCCTGTATCTGAAAGAGACCTGCTGCTTCCAGTTTCATTAATACTCTTTATACTGAATAGGTTTGTGTATTTGAGGAAAAATCCTTGGGTGACACCTCTATCTTCTAGCCATGACCTACTGAGACAGTGCTGCGCCTTGAGTGCACATGGCTCATTTGTCTAGTTACTTGACTTTGACTGGTTTGCACCAACCATCTCAGCTTCATTTTCATCTTTCACTACTGAAGACGTTTGGCAAAGAGAAGGAAAGAAGATTTTCCACCAAAATAAACTACCAGCAATATTTGACATTTGCAACACTTCTAAGCAATGCAGACAAGGAATTTCACCTGGTGTTGGCGATACGTTCCTTTTCCTAAAACACTCCTGCAAAATGATTGCCTGCTTCCTTGCTTTCATCTACACTTATTGCAGTAATGACTACAGAATCGTGAGGATATTTTTCCTGTTAAATTCTCTCCCTCCAGAGAAATGAATTATATCATCTTGAAGACCAAAATGAAACCTAACAATGTGTTTCTCTCTACTAGCAATTTTCAGAACATTCCTGTTTATATCTACATCTTCCAGATGCTTTCTGCAAAATATTGCTGATTAAAAGTCTTTCTTATATATGCACGTAACTACATGTATTCCATCCTACATCCTGTGTTACTTACTGTTGTGCCCAGGCCTTTAATGTCCGTAGAATGGAAAGCTCCATTTTGAGTCTTTAATTTTGATTTGGAAGCCTCTATTGATTTTTCCTGAAGCCTTTTTGCTTTCTAGAGATAGTTAGGAAAAAAAAAAAAAAGGTAAAATTGTTTTAATCAGAATGATCGTATTATTTGCATCTGCAAGAAAATACACAAACAAAATGACAAAACAAATGAGGTAAAAAATCTGTTGGCCTTTCATCTCAATACTCTCCCTCTGGTTTGTGACCCTCTTGTACTGAGGAGGTGAAAACAGAATGAAGGGGTGCAGTTTCACAGTGACCAGAAGCAAATAATCATTTCCTGTATCTTGTAGGCCTTAATCTTCTGATTGCAGCTTGATGTGCTGTTAGCCATTATCACCACAAGAGCACACTGTTGCCTCCTGTTTTGTATGTCATCTCCCAGGATTCCCATATACTACATATTTACACAGCTAATCAGACCCAAGGCTGTACTGAGCCACAAAAGCTTTTATACATCCCAAAAGCAAGAAATTACATTCTATTTTCCTGAATTTCATGAAGTTGGAGCCAGTCCATACTTCAAGATTGTCAAAACCTTTCTGAATGGCAGCCATCCTCACTGCATGTGGATTGTTTCATCCAGCTTGGTGTTACGTATGAAAGTGAGAAGACTGCATGCTTATCCAATATCCGAGACACTAATGAGAATGTTACAGCATTACTGTCCTGTATATAGATATATATACACAGATACATGTATGTATGAGTATATATATACACCTACAACCATGAACCATGATAATCACCACTTTGTGTCTATAATCAGAACAGTGGAAGTACCAAGGACTGTATTGCTCTGCCAATACAACTTACAGTTCATTCCTCTATGTTTGTGTGAATACAACATTTACTGCGTCTTCTACTTGAATAACTTCATCATTCATTAAGAAAAGCATTAGGAACTTCCCAACTATTATAACTTCACTATGACTGCACATTTTGCTCCAACACTCAGATTTTTTACCTTCAGTGTTTCATAGTTTGATGTCCGAGTTAAGAAATCTTCCCAAGATTTCTTTGCCATTTCTTTCTGTTTATGGACAGCACGAATCTGTAATGAAAAGGAGATTAACAAAATACAACACAATCCTCTTTCCGTGAGCTTTCCCCAATTCTTTGCTTGCGCTGTTAAGACAGTACAACCATGTCCCTTTATATCATCTTAGCTCATCCCACTCACTTGAATCTGAATGACAATGCTGTAGAGATACATTTGTCCTTTAAATAATTCAGGTATGCACCCCCTTAAAAAAACAACAGCAACAGAAACAAAACTTATCTTCACCTATGGATTTCACTTGTATAAATATTCCTTGCCTTACCCTTGTGTATGTTTTTTTTTCCTCATGGATTTCTTGGTGATGATGATTTTCAAGCACTTCAGTCTGGTAAGCTGTGACCATTTTTCCAACATTTTCTGACACCTCTGAAATAACTTTCAGGATCTCCTCATCTGAACCAATAGGTCTGAATTCTTCTTTTAGTTCTGCACACACTTCACTCCAAACTTCTCCAACCTGCAGATGGAATACACACGACACGCTGATATTTATCTCCTTTTTATTGTTGTTTAACTTCCCAAAGTTGTTACACAAGGTTAAACTTCAGTAACGTTATGCAAAAATCATTTAGGATAATCTGCCCGTAAGTCCCAAATTCACAAACTGAGCAACAGGAATGCTGATAACTACAGAAGAAACAGAAATACAAGGTACCAAATTACAGGAGAGAAGAGTTGAGTCTTGATGGCTTTTTTCCCCTGTAAAGTCTCACACTGTGTATGCTATCACATACACAGTAACATGAAATGTAAATGGAGAAGGGAATTATCAACTCAAGGTTGATAATGATCAGTGGTTCCTGAACATCCCAGGCTCTCACAGACTTTGTTCCTAAGCTGAAAATTGGCATGAACTAAAGTGTATTTTAAGCAGGATTGTTTTAAGCAGGATGCACAGAAGTTGTTATCTTATTCTTGCTTCCTGTACAGAATCACAGAATTATCAACGTTGGAAAAGACCTTGAAGATCATCCAGTCCAACCATCACCAATACTTTTCAGCTAAATCATATCCCTCAACACCTGTACGCACACCACTGTGATACCTTACATTTGACAATATGGATGGGAACTGAGTGTGGGTACAAGGATGGGAAAGCACAGAAAAGCCTTCATAAGAATGTGTGTTTATTGTGATCTTTAGTAGCAAAACCCATACATATGCTGACCCTGCTGCACAAAGAGGCAGGCCTGCTCTTCAGTCCCTCCCCAGATCCCTACCCCACACCTGGCCCAATCCTATTTCTTGGGCTGGCAAGCAGTTAAAACCACTTTTATTTTCCTGAGTTATTCTTAATTAGCATTGTTTTCTAGTCTGGTTCACTATGCAGACACAAATATTTGTAGAAATACAAAAGAAGAGCCAGGAAATGCTGGAATTATGGAGGTGGGATAGTTTCCTTTAATGCCAAATAGCAGTTTACGCTTTTTATAAAGCAACAGGTGACTTGTGGTATAGCTTACAGCTTGTGGAGGGTTATTACTTTCTCATATCCCAAGATAATTTCCTATTCCTCCAAACATACATGCAGAAGAAATATTTTCTTCCACAGTACTCACCTTAAAGTCAATATACCGCCGTATGATAGCGAGTGTGACAAAATCCTTAGCAGACAAACCAGGCAAATTATCAAAACCTAAAGGAATATTAATCAAATCAGTAGCGACAGCATGGTTAATTCATCTTAAAATATAACAGTCTAAAAAAGACACCACCTTATTTATATATAATCACATGCAAAATCTTCATCGCAAGTACATCAGTAAATCCCTCTTCCAATCCTGGAGCAGGATTTAGGTGATAAAATCACTGTCTTTTCAAATTCAGTCTATAGTAAGTCTTCACTCTTGGGTGGCTCCAGTGACCTTCCAATTGCTTGTAAAGCCAGGATAGTGCTGCATTTGCTGGTTTTTTTTCTTTGGGTTTTTTATTTTTGTGAGCTTGATTTTCAGTTAAGGCAGACAAACAGCTTAGTCTACAGATTCCAATTTATCAAGAAGCGTTATAGCACAGGGTTTGCTTTAGCTGTGAAATATCCCACAGGAGAATGGTATTACAGGATCACCAACACCTTGTTTCAAAGCTGAGTAATGAAGCTAATCTCTACCTCATGAGCTTGAGCACAGTAAATCCATCTTAAAAGTATATTTTTAACAATCTGTGTGAAGGAATAAGGAAGAGTAGTATGATTGCTGGGACTGTGCCTCATATTTTTTTGTATGCTGAATGCTTATTCTACTTGGTGTTTTAAAAAGCTATTTCTATATAGCCTATGAAAGCTATTTCTACATTTCAACATGCCATCTGTGTGATCACTGGAAACACAGCATCTGTTTATTATAATTACATCATGTTTTGAAGTTAAGAAATTTCGTAAGTAAAGATCAATTAACACTGGGACCACTCTGTTGCAGGCTATTGTGAAGTATAACTACACTAAGAAAAAGATGGTAGAAAAGGACTATAAGAATTTATCTCAGTTCTTCCACATCGTTTCAGGACTTCATGGGAAATGTTAAAAAGTACATAAGTAATATAGGAGATATGTATAAATACTGAAAAAGCTGGAACAAAATCTCATGCCTTTTTGATTTAATAAAGAATTCAGCTGTGATGATCAAAGATTAACATAATTAATGCTAATAAGAAGTTGGGTTAAAGAAGAGAAAAAACTGGCTAAAGTTTGTTAGAGAAACTGCAGATGTTTTCAAACCAGCTGGTTCCAAGGGTAGCCAGGGAACTGGATGAAGCAGTCTCAGAACTATTACTCGCTATCTTTGAACCCGTTGAGGTCAGACTTGAAAAGAACAAACATAATGTCTATCTTTAAAAAGAAAAAAATAGAAGTAACAACAGTTAAATACATTTTGTGTAGCTAAACGGTAACAGTGGAAACATTAATATCCATCATGAAGTAGTAAAAAAAGACCATGTCATTCTGGCTAGTTTTTTTGTACAGCCAAGCAAGAAGGCTTATCAAGCATCTGAACTTCAGATTAGGTTTTTAGACAAAGGTGTAATAACTATTCAGTGGGCAAACAACACGTAATCAGAAGAGAATGCAGCAAGTTGAAGCCAAAGATTAGAATGCAAATTAAAATAGCCAGCTTGAAAAGTTATTTTAAAAACACAGAATGTAATTCAGTAAGGACAAATGCAAAATTCTAAATGCAGAAATAGTCAGCTGCTCAGATCCAGATGTTAGATGACTGGAGGCTGTACAAGATCACACATATCAAGCGAGGAAATGCCATCATAACAATAGCAATTGTTATATTAATGTCAGTATGGTTATTTTCAAGATGAGAAATATACTTCTATTTGGCTGTGAGGATTCCGCTGGAGTGAGCTCAGTTTTGGGACATGACAGAAGAATGCGAACAAAATGAAAAGACTCAAGGAAAAAAAAAATGATGAAAATAATCAGAGGCTATTCTAGAAAATGAGAACCAGGGGGTAAAGGCTGCAGAATGTAGGATTTCTAGTGATATGTAAAGAGTTAATAGATGTGAAAGATACTATATGCAGGAAAACAAATGGCAGAACATTTTGATGAAACTTCAGATTTGATTCTAGGAAAGCTTACTAATGGTAATGGCAGCAAAACATCTCAGAATCCCCATCAAGAGAGGCTTCTAAGAAGAGGATGAGCAAGCATCTAATAGTAACAGAAGACTGATGACGCATCTCAAGTTTCCTTTTTTTTTTTTTTTTTTTTTTTTAATAGAGACTTGATCAACTGCCAGTGAACAAGTTTTGTAGTTTTGTTTAATGACAGATATGACACTGAGAAGGCAATTCAATTCAAGGCAATTCAAGACATTCAGTTGTCTTACCTAGCTTGCACAGCAATGAGTAAAGTTTTGCCCGTATGTTTTCTGAAATCTCCACAATGGCAAAGCTGGGACAGCCAGAAGGCACAGGGACGACCTCCTGCTCTTTCTGGAAGCTGCCAGCAATAGGACTCTTCACATCTAAGCAATTCAAAATGTAATCACAACATTTCAACAATCTGCCCAGAAATTTGGGCCACAAAATAGTAATTAATTAGCATGACTAAAGATTTGCGATATCATAGTGCTCTCCTCATTTATTTTTATAATACATGAAGAAACAGATTGTCATTTTTTAGAAGAAATTAAATAATTTTCCAGCGTTAGAAAGCCAGTTTAAGGTACTTGTAATGGTTCATTTTCTCCAGCTCATGTAGGAAGTGACATCTAGCGGCCACACTCCAATAAAACATAAACAAAGTATATTCTGGCTTTGGTGAGAACTGCAGCATAAAGCCATAAATATTACAAATTTACTCTCGTTATGATTCTGGCATCAAAAGCCAGAAATACATTTTATTTATTTATTTATTACACGAGCAGTTTCACTGGCTAACGGTTTCACATGTATCATAAAACGTACCAGCAATCCTTCCGTATCGATCACGTTGGACTCCCAGGTCCATTTCCTCCTGTCTCCAGAGCTGTATTAGCAGTTTAGCTGCTGTTTGATCGTTCTCGCCCCTCCAGGTACTGATGTGAATAACGGTTTTGGGATTGTCACAAAACTCACTGAGGATCCCAAGAATTATATTGCACAGGTTTTTTTGCTTAAACTTGGTGAAGAGAAATGGAAAAAAAAATGTTTCAATTTGTCATAGCACAGTATTAATCTACATCCAAACTTAAAAAAAACCCACAACAACAACAACAAAAAGAGGAGTTCTGTAATATGTAATCGAGTAACTTGAAGCTTTTAATCACAGATATTTGCCTCCCCTCCCTCCAAAAAAAAGAAAGAAGGTTTGAATTTCAATCTTTCAAGATTCTTGCCATGCAAAGTTCCATAAATCGAGGATTGTGAAGGGGAATTTGTGTAGGATCATGTGAGATGCCTGTGTGTCAAATTACTTAATAGGTGCCTCCAGGCTCACATACAGATGAACTACTGTATTTGATTATGTGCTTCTACCAAGATTTATTTTCATAAGAAACAGACTCAGAAGGCAGAGGCTGAGCAGTACTGTGGAAGATCTCTTTTCTTCTGTGACCAGATCTTTGAGCAGCAGAAAAGGGTCTTCAGCTTCGTGAAATGCTTGAATGCTAGTGCCAGATGCAAGCCATAGATCCATAACAGCAGCTATTACACTACTTGTAGCTGTTATGTTGCATGTACAAAATAACTTCAAACATCAAAACTTTTAAAGCCTTGAAGAGTATACTAACTCTAATAAGAAGAATGGAGATGCTTTTCTAAGCAGATATGTCATTCAAATTAAAGCATAACTTGAGTTTCATTGCATAAAAAGAACAAGCCTTGGTAAATTTAAGACTCTTTGCCAACTGCTTATTTAACAAAAAAGATACAGGGAATATCTGTCCAGTCATGTCTCAGCAGATATCCTGGTGTGCAGATTACCTTCCTATCTCAGGGAATTACACAGACTGGCCTTCTTGTCATTACTGCAACAGTCTTAGGAGATAACCATTAAAAAGACAATTTTCCATGTTATTTTACTACTCTTTTATTTTGTAAGAAAAATAATAAAAATACCTACTGCCAGCAAATCCAGGAGGAAAAAAATGCCCTGTTTTTCTAGAAAATAATCCTCTGCAATGTAGCATCCAATGACACAGGACCTTAAACAGAAATAATTTCAATATGAAGCAACATTTTTACGTTTTAGAGCATTCTACAAATATTTCACTTATTTTACCAAATTATATAAAAATTTTTAGCATTCAATAAGCTTGATACCTTCAGGGAGTAAAAGAAATGATTTTCATATACTTACCCTTGTGTATTTTCATTTACACTGTATAATTAAATGGAACCTACTTCACCACAATTTCTTTTTCCTGTAGGTGGCACAGCTTCCTCACAGCAGCCAAGAAATTCAGCAGGTTCACTACAAACTGGATTAGAATATTAACAGTAGAAGATGCTAACATTTAGCTACATGATACCATTGATCTGGCTCACTGCAAGCTACGTAAATATTCCAGCTGCAAAATTAAGAGAGGAAGAGACTTTCTTTGGTCAACAGGGCTGGCTTCTCCCAGCTTAAACCAATCATAAAAGCAGCACTCATGATAGTGCTGTCTTCAATAATCTCCAGATTTCAGGATTAATTCAGATACTGAAGCGTTTGCCTGCATCACTGAGCTGTCTGTTCTCCCAGACAATGATACTATTTAGCTTTCTGCATATTTATCAAACTCAGACTTCAAACAGATTAACTTTGGTTTATCTGTGTCTCTGATAGCAATTCTTGAAAAATTTCCAGTCCAATACAGGCAGTATAGGTAATTAGCAAACAATTTTTTGCTAACAATGGTCTATTATCAACATGTGTTTATTCTTCTGAAGTAATTTAAAGACTCCAATCAGAAAATTTTTTTCCAGAAAGTTTCAGGTAGTTCTGCACTGAAATGTCAGGAGGTCTTTGGAGGCATTCAAGGCCAGGCTGGATGTGGCCCTGGGCAGCCTGATCTGATGGCTGGTGACACTGCCTGTGGCAGGGGGTTGAAACCAGATGATCATTGTGGTCCTTTTCAACCCAGGCCATTGTATGATGCTATGAGGTCATCCTGTGCAGGGAGTTATACTGCTGTGCAGGGAAGCAGGGAATTTGACTGTCATACAGTCATACATACTGTCATATGTCATACAGAGTGGTTAGGTCCTGGAACAGGCTGCCCAGGGAGGTTGTGGATGCCCCGTCCTTGGAGGTGTTCAAGACCAGGTTGGATGGGGCTCTGGGCAACCTGATCTAGTAAAGGTGTATGTTTGGTGGCCCTGCTAGGCAGGGGGGTTGGAACTACATGACCCTTGAGGTCCCTTCCGACCTGGGTGATTCTGTGATTCTGTGATTCTGTGATTCATACTGTGCCCCTGTCTAGGTAATCTATGCAAAATATCTGTTATTTTTGTATTCTTTTTTAATTAGTCAAACATTAATTTTTACATGCTTTAAATGGAAGAAGGACCCATATGTGCAGAGGAAGGTCATAATATTGCAAATGAAAAATCCACGAGCTGCTGTTTTTAACAGCTGACACTGCTAAAATACTTCTTTACTAACCACAAGCAGTCCAGTGCACTGAAAAGGAGACGATTGTGGCCCAATCCACTGTGCAGCTTCTTTGGATCCATCTGAATGAATGAGATAAGTAAATCCACTCCATCATAGCGGAAGAGTTCCTGCTAAAAATAATTAAAGCAACATTTTTTCTGAAATAGTATTTACTAAATAGCTACGCATAAGAAAAAGCAAAGAAAATTTAAAATTTAAAGTGTATATATTGTAATAAATTTGCTCCCCTGCTTAGAGCAGGATATATTTCTCATAATAAACATAAGAAAACTGTTCATTTCTTCTTAACTGATAATCCCATTCTTCAACACTTTTTCATATGTTCATTAAAAACATGTAAATTAACAACTGAATAGCTGAGACAGTTGCTAATGGATTTCTGAGTGATTTTATTTTTAACAGTCACTGTCACATATAGCAGTTATCAGCTCCGAGCAATGAACTACAACTGGCATCTGCTATCGATCTAAGAAACAAGCAAACAAAATAATTTCTGTTCATGATGAGGTAGGAGGATACAAACCTTCCTGTGGACGTCATTTTCACAGAGGGCAGACAAAATAAATAATGTATTAGCCTGGATTTCCAGCACAATGGCATCATCGCTTTGTTCCGAATTGTTTGCTGTGTACTTCAGGACGTCTACAAATGAGAACATTTTATACACGTGAATGTTCTGTATGGAAGTCAGGAATCTGATACATAAGACATATAGCTAATGTTGCTCTCGTTAAAATCTGAACATTTTCACAGAGTTTTTTGTTTTGGTTTTGCTTTGTTTTTGTTTTCTTTCAGAGGAGCTCAATTTTCAGCTGAGGATATAAAATCTATTGTTTCTAGGCTTTCTTTGGACCATACTCTGAATCCCAAACAATCTTACCTAGTTGTTCTTTCAGTGCAATTCCTTCAGAGTACTGGAAAATTTATTATTATAAGGTAAGAATTTAAAATAGAATCAGAACTTAAAAAGTACATGTAATAGTAAGAATGTGTTGCTGAAAGGAAAAAAAGCCTAAATCATAGGAACAATGGTTATGCAGCTTTATACTGATTTTAATCTTTATAATGTCATTTACATAAAAATACACTGGTTTTGATTTTCCTTTATTCTTAAAAAGAAATTGTGGAAAGTCACAGTGTAACAAGATTTAGGTAGAACCAGACTCACAACAGGATTCCCTACATACAGTGCAAATAATGTGCAACAAACGTGGTGTAATGACAGAGGAAGAATAGGGTCAGCTTTAATTCAATTAAAAATCAAATTACTTTTAGTATTTAGGGTGTACACATCTACGGGTGTTACTAAGTAGTAACGCACTAAAAACACATTGTATGAAAAGGCGTGAAAATTCCCAGTGTATAAAGAAATATACAACTGTAAGCAATAAAAACATTGCTTTACCCAAAAGCTGGCCAATCGCTCCCTGGTCACACAGGTTAAGGTTCACAGCATCATCATAAAGGGATACAACAGATTTCAGCACTCTCAGACTGTAGCGCATTTGTGCAAGTTTGCTGCCGCGACCACCTGTTCCATGGAAACTGTTACCCTGACCAAAGAAAGGATCTGTGGAGCAAACATAAAGAGTATTTTCTTTGGCAGACAATGTGTGTCCATAACAATAATGTTCCCAGAATTTTCCATAAATAAAAAGAAGGCCTTGCCAGTGCAGGTAAGCTAAAACAAGTAAACATCTTACTGCTAAACAAACTTCTTGATTGAAATAGCCAATTAAGAAGCCATTCTGTGAAGGGCTATACTATATGCAAAAGAATAGTTTGATTTTGATTAATGTCGAAAATTATTACAGAATTATTTTTTTTTAATTATTTTTAATTTTTACTTTTTTAGGTTAATAAGTAGTTTCCAAAACTTAAAACATGCCATATGTAAAAAAAGAGTCATTTCAGCATCACAAGTTTTCCATTTTTCCTTCCTGCCAAAGAAATCAAGGCCAGGTGAACTGTGTGCTGAGGTTACCGTGGTACAAAAGCCATGAACTTCTACTGACCTTGACCTATACACCATTCTAGAAACACAAGGAGAAGAGTATTCGCTTGGCAAGACAAATATTTATCAACTAACAAGGGAGCCACTGAAGCTAAAATAGCAATTGCATGAAGCTGTAATTCCTCATATTGGGCGGCAGACCAGTCATGAAGTCCAGGCTTTTTATGTGGTTTTACATAATACAGCAATGCTGGCATCACATCATTTTCACTGAGAAGCTGCAGATTCAAAAAAGAAAGAGACAGCTTACAGGTTTCACATGCAAATAAGAAAAATCATTACAGTTTGCTTTATCCATCCTACACTAGGAAAATTATTTTTTATTGGGAAAGGATGTCAGGAACAGCACAAGTACAGACAAGCTGTGTTTATACTCTAGCATTCCCAAAGTCTGTGGTTTGTAAAACTTTATTATACTCTTCAATTGTATCTCAAAAATGCTTTGCAGTCACTTGTCAGCTCATTTTTCTTTCATGGTCTAGGTTTGCAGCTTCTCTAAAACAAAGCACATGCTGCTTTCAAACAGCAAACTTGGTTTGGAGCTACATATGGTGTGTAGTTTTGAATTCTTGATCTAGAAAACAGTTTCAGTTTACTGGACAATGTCAGATGAACAGACAAATAGGAATCATGATTTTTTAAAATTTATTTTCTTTTTTTACCTGCTGTACCTTCTGTTATCTTAGAACTTACCTGTAAAGCATGAGGGTCTTTAGAAAAGATCCCTATAATGTTAAACAATAACTTCTTCATCTCAAAGTCTTCATGAGAGTAGGTAAATTTAAGACCTTTTAACAAGGGATTGGGAATTTTAACTGTGAAGAAAATTGATATGTTAATAGATACATTATGTCAAAATTTCAATTAAAAGAAAAAAACACTGTAATTACACAGTATGAAATCTCTTACCTTCAGTAAACGTAGCAAGTACTATTAACAGCATTGTAAATCCACATTCCTAGTAAGAATTCAAAATAAACATATTAATTGAAATAAATTGCTGTAAAATTAAAATAGATTATTTAATTCTGTTATCTTTTCTCTTCAGAACATGGAATTTAATGTATTCTATAGCAAAATACAAAATTTTATCAAAGAATTCAATTTAGACACTGTACAATACTCATTAACTATAGGGCTAAGTGTACAATCCTTTAAACCCATGTCTCACACAGTGCAAATCTGAACTTGTATGGGGAAGTCCCAAGCACCTGTACTCACTATTGCAATCTACCACACAAGAAAACAGCATTCACAGTACTGTGAGAGGTGTGTTTTCTTTTTTCAGAATGCATTTGTGCACACAGAACTTTGTGCATCAAGATCACCGCAACATACAACTTCAGCTTCAGTGTTTTACAAGTAAGCTTATGAAAACTGCATGTATGAGCAACTTGCATTTACAAATATAACATTACCTACCAGACCACCAGAAGGATAATTATGTCCAATTTAATGAAGGACAACAGGGATTGTCCACAGAGCACACAAGAGACTAAAGAGCCATTTCTGAGATGATTAGAAGCCATGTAAATGCAGTTAGTAGGACATAGCTCATAAACAAAAAAACACAATAACTCGGCCTCGGCCCTCAGGCAAACTCACCACAGGGCCTTCCACCAGCACACAGTGTGAGCAGAGCTCACACTATTTATTTTTAGTACAAGGACTTAAATGTCACGTCCTTGTTATTGTTTCTTGTAGGAAATGAAACTGCCCTGTTTCTGCAGCCTCGTAAACAAGCTGAACGCTTTAGACAACAAATATCTTTCTGCAGCAGCATGACAGACACTCCTTAATGTGATAAGTGATAAAAGGGAAAACCTGAATGAAGAATCTGTAATCTTCACAACAGACTATAAAATCTATTTGGTAACATTGTCAAATAGGAAAATTCTACAGAGGTTTAGATATGAATCCCCTGATAATAATCCTTTCTGGTACAGCCAGTTGATCAACACAGACAGTAATTTGATTACTTAGCCATTCTATTTCTATGCCACATTTCTAAATCTCAACCATAAATCAAGAGAGTAGAAGAATATTAACAGCCATAAAAGTTGCCTTCTATCAGATTCCTCATGAAAACTCTGGGAAGAAAACATTCAGGAGCAAAAGAACAAGTCATCTACTTTTATAGACAAGTCATGATAATGCATTTAGGGCTGCATTTAGGTGATCTAGTTTTAGAAGGAATTTATGTGTCTCATTAACTGGATCTAGTCAATTCTCAGCATCTTATTTAAAGCTTCTGAGGGCCTTTTTGGAAGACTCTTCTTACAAGGCAAAGGTACTTTGGCTGAATTTAGGTTATATGAATACAGTTGGTTGTTTTACATCTTCAGACAACAAATGAAACATAGTACAAAACTCACTGCTACAGAATGGCGCATCTGAGAATATGCAGAGGAGCTAACTTTTGCACATTAAAAGTATTAGCTAGTTTCCTAAGTACCAAATAAAGCTGATGCTAGCACACCAAACTAATGACATATAGACTTGTAATCTCTGCAATAGAAGGAATGGCAGAAAGGTTTCTGGCTTAGCTAAGCATTGGAGACAGAGTATAACAAACAGAAAATTAACAGTGAAAATTATAAAGTATACAATAGAAAAGGAAAGGTTATTAGCCTTAAAAATATATAATTATGAATACTTACAATCATAGATGCTGCAGAGTTTTGAGCTATTAATGTGGCAATCACCAGGAGGTCGTTCCTTAGCTGATGATCACAATGGCGGAAACCATTTATGAGCCGGTCCACAAATGCTTCCTTCAATGCACTTAAAGTGAAAAGCATTTTATTCTCTCCATATTCTAATTTTATACAGCTCTAGGTATAAGGATCCTCATTCAGCATCATACTTTTCAAAGCCTTATTGTTCAATAATGACAAAATATGAAATGAATTCTTATGCATACTGCTAGAAGCACAATTAAAGCATATATGCAAGGTGCATGAATGTATTTCAAATTGCATCTTCTATTGTATGTGCTATAATGACTTACTTCATTGAAAGACATAGTTTTTACTCAATCATGGATGTTGTTGAACGGCTACTGAGAAGAGATGATATAATCCCAAATAGTAAAAACAGTGTAACTCACTAAGGGAGAACTCATTACCTACCTCAGCAGAGGATTTGGAACAAAGGCTCATACGCCATAACATAGACTTTCTTACTAATTTTACCACAGAATCAAAAAAAGGCTTAGGTTGGAATGGACCTTAAAGATCATCTGTTTCCAACTCCCTGCCATGGGCAGTGTTGTCAGCCACTAGACCAGGCTGCCCAGGATCCCATCTGACCTGGCCCTCCAGAGATGGGGCACCCATACTTTCTCTGGGCAGCCTGTTCCAGCACCCCACCACCACTTATAATTATGCAACACAATAACAGTGCTTTAGGTTTCTCCAAAATTATAGCAGTAATTCATAAAATGCTTCACTGTACTTACTGTACACATTCCAAGCTACTGAGTTCATTAACAACTTCTTTTTTTGAGGTACTTTCTAGTAGGTTCCATAGGATTTCTGATGAGCGGAACACCAGCTGTCCTGAGGGATCAGTGCCATTTAGATACAAACAGATTCTGCTGGCTGCTTGAGCCTTCATCATATGTCTGCAATTTACTCCTGAAATGATGAAAATCTGAACAATTAATTCTAACTAGGTCACTCATTGTTCTAGAGAACAAATGATCAAGGAAGGTAAGACTGTTGAAAGAACAATCTGTACTAACCAGAGGTGGAGAGATGCTGGAGAGCTTTAAGAACCCACAACTTCTCAGTAAGTTTATTTTCAACTAATGCTAGAGATAAAACAAGAGTTTCTGCTAATCCTCCTAATTCAGCCATCTGAATCTTATAGTTTGCACTTGTTGGTTGGTAACCTGCACATAGAATAGGTTTTATTATAAGACAGTAAATTCAGATATTTGGTTATTTTATGAATTATTCAACCTTTATCAAAAAAGAATTGAAATGGGAGTGGAATATTTCCCTAGATTTAGATCAATGGAAAAAATCTAATAACACAACAGGAGCTGATTATATCTGAGTATTAACAGTGCCTAAAGCATACTCAATAGGTTTAACCTCCAGAAGACTAGAATACTATATAAACTCTTAAACTGCTTTCTAGAAAAAGAAGGGTAAAATGATATGCAGGGAGAGGTCTTCCTTCAGGTCATGCGGTACATGCTGGTACAGGATCTAGTTCTTTTCTTTATTCTCTTCACCTATAGTTAATGCTTTCCATTATCACTATCATACCATCACTATCATTACCATTATCATTATCATAATCCATTCCATTATTATTCACCTAAAGCATGTGAATCCAAACTTAGATTTACATGCCTGAATTTCTAACGTATCCCTGGTTTTCCTTTTGCTCATGAATATGTAAATTCATATTTTATCACTGAATCACGGAGGAAAGGGAAACACTGAGAGTCTACACTTATACATGTTGACTTGTGAATGTAAAGTGTATCTTAAATAGTTTAAATATATATATAAAATAACATGAAATGCAAGACTAAGAAATGTAAATAATGCACATAGTGAAAGGCAGTTTTAATTAAGTATAAACTCTCATAGGTTCTAAATTGGTATCATTTTATAAGTAAGAGATCCTTATGGACTGCTCTAGGAAAATATCAGCTCAATTTCTGAGGGACAAAAGATCAAAGGAAATATTAGCAATTATTAAAAAGTACAGTAGACAAAACAGAATAACACTGCAACACTGCCTGGCATGCCAGCATCCCATACATTTGGCAATAGCAGCCTCCCACATCTCAAAAAACAGAGCAGACCAAAAAAAATTATAGGATTATAGGTGGCAAGGTAACAAGTATTACTAAGGGCTTTGAAAAGCTTACATACTAACAAGTTCAAACAGATTTAGCGTCTTGACCTGGTAAATATGTGAATAAGGGAGGATAGCACAGACACATAAAATGGAGCATGCTGAGATGAAGAATTTGATTCACAAAATCAGACTGAAATACTTTTTCTTTTAAATGAGATAGCACTTTTTTTTCCCCCCAGAAATCTGAAGAAGAAGAATTAAATCTCTCTGTATTTTAACATTTGATTATGTTGATTGAACTATACATATATACACAACTAAATGCGCACAAAACTGCTCATAGGACTTGGAATCTCACTTGTAAGTTAAGAACAGATTTAAATACTTCTATGCTTCCAGAACCTTGTGAGGGCTGTTGCAGTGACAGCTTCTTTAGACGTCCAGAAATAAATGACAACTATCAAGAGGGCACAGGAGCTAGTGCCACATTGTGGGAACGCAGCAGGGGGGCAGACTGAAGTCCAACATGATACCTCAGCTGCACTCTGGATCCACACTGAACCAATGCTCATCTGTAGCTTGGCCATATTGCCAACCTAGAACTGTCTTCCAGCACTGATCATGTGTCCCTCTAAGAGGGGATCCATGACTGACTTTTTCTGGTAACAGACTCTGACATCTTCGTATGTGTTGAAGGAATAAATAGTACTGCATTCTGATTACAGTTTCATACATATCCATACTTCCAAAGGGTCATGCCTGAGCTTATCTGCAACTATCACCAGCCTCTTTCTGCAGATAAGTTCCATAATTTATTCAAGGTCTATACTGAAATGTTTCCAAAAGAACGTAATTAAAATTAGATGGGTTCAGACTTATCCCTTACAAGCAGCACAAGTGAAACTAGAGTTGCTTTTCTCCAGGCTGCATATACATAGCTGAAAATTATGCTTCCTTTCTATAAATCTGGTCCTAATTAGTCTTTTTTCCTCCATTACCCATTCTTTCAGAGAACTTGTGACTGCTTCACATTTTCTGGATACTATTTAATCCTAGTTCCATAAATGTAATAAATAATTCACTGCACATTGATGAAATAATTTAATATTTTGGGTATGTATCTCTGTAAGAATATATTAATTGCACACTCAGCAATGCTACATATTTAATATAAGAGACGCAGTGACTACGGTTATACAGAAAAAAATCACCTAATTAAAGGACCCATTTCAAACTGGCTATAAACACAGATTTCTTCTGACATTCCTTCTTGAAAACACTGTACTTTACCTGGAAGTAGTTTTTTTGGTAGCTCCATCTTATAAAAGCCAATTATAGACTTACAGATTTGTATTCTAACTTGAGTGCTTGGCACCCTCATCAAACAACCTGCCAGAAACAGAAAAACAAAATAACACACAAAGGTATTAACTGTTGAGGAAATTCACCACCACTCTATTTTCAGTACTTTGTTTTTCCTCTGGCCATACCCCCTAAAAATCTTTCTACGCAGCAAGCAGTTTGACTACAAAATACTCAAGGAACCAGGACCCCAACACTGAATAAGACAAAGTAGCCTAGGAGGAGTAGAATAAGTTTTATCCAAAGGTGACCTCCTCTGCTTTACAGCTACAGATCCTTATGAGACAGGATGTTATTCCAGAAGGTACTCAGGAGAAAGCTACAACACCAGGCTGCTGTCATCATGTCAGACACTCTTCCAGAAGACATGAAATGACACAATGGGAGCACGAAAAGCATTCCTTTTCCACAAGGTAAAAAGAAACCCTTTGAGACCTACCAGGGCCTAGCATGCATAATATAAATAAAATTTTGGATTTTAGTATCTCTCTATATGGAACATTTTCTATCAGGTGAGTTGATAAGTCACTACTGCTTCATTCTTTACCCTTTTGATCAGCAATACTTTCAATACTTGCTTTGAAAATCACAAATATTATATGCAAGGTCATTTAACATGATACTTTGGAACTAAGACGTCCAGTGACACTGATATATAAGTTTCACACCTTTTGCTCTAAAGGTCTCTTAAAATGGATAGAAGCTTAAAGCTCAGATGCAAGACAAAAGCCAAGTCAGGAACTGCTGCTCCTAGTAAGGCACAGCATTACACTGACTTGCTGTACTTTGCCTTTGTAGGTAATAAAACTCAGGCTTTCAAGTTTTGAAGGCAAAAGCTGAAATTTAAGTGTTACTGTTTCTAACTTCTTTATTCCATTTGGTTTCAAAGAACAATAAAAAGAACATATTCCCCTTATCCCACATTTCAGTGTAGTAATGTGCACATTTCTCATAACAAAAGGCAATCAAACAAGCTGCAGACAAGTACAGTTCTTCACCTGTACTGATAAAATTATCTCACATAGCTTCTGACACTGGCAAACAGGTAACTTTAAGCTAATCTCTGGGTTAGCTGCACAGCAAAATAAGAGCGGTATCTAAATACTAAAAAGCACAGAGTACTGACTGAATAATCAAAAGAGATGACTTGCACTTACTACAGATGTAACAAGCAATTGAAATTGTGATAATAATAGAGTTCATGTTATATACTGGTGGCATTATGGCATCTCAGCCTACACTCACCAAGTTGTGCAATGCATTTTGAAACTGTCACAGAATAGTTTACTTCATCAGATAATTTCTTCTTTTGAAATGGCAAGCTACAAAAGAAAATAAAGAAATATTACAAGCATGTTTAAAATCCCGCAGAACACTTTAATAAACCATCAGAAAAGCTCAACAGCTTTTTTTCCTTCAAACATTTTTGCAAATACAGACACTTTTTGCAAGACAAATACATTCTTTGCCATGCTGTTTCAAGGCTGAGAATTCCTGCTCCATAATATGGCAACCTCATTTTGGCAAACAGTGACATGTATTTCACAGAGAACATTTCCATAATTCATATCTGGTACAATCAGAAATTCTCTGAACGAACAAATGTCATTTAAATGTGAAAGATGGAATTCTCAAACTGAGGTGCTATCAAACTATTCCAGAGTCTCACTATGAATAGATATAAGCAGAGATGGAAAACAAAATCATATCCCTGGGCAAGACCTCTAGAAATAGATGAAAATAAAACCAATAAACTGACTCAAAATAGTCCAATTACATATTCATTTTTTAAAAAACAGGATATTAAGACATATCCAATAACATTTGCGAAATACTCGAGAATACAACATGAACATATAAGAGCTAAAAATTCTCTAAGAGTACACACTACAGTATTACGCTGAGGTCTCTGCTGCTCAGTGTACAGAAACAGCTTTCCGGTAGGTTTACCTCTGTAAACACAGTCAGAGAAGAGGAAAGACTGAAAAATAGAATAGAATAAATGTGTGGGGTGGGGAAGGGGTGGGGAAAGAAACAGACACTGAAATAAGTGGGAAGATGGGCAAATAGCTGCAGTTACAAAAGAGTGGAAAATTCTGCTATGAGTATCAAAAAGGAATTGTTGAGTCGCAGCCCCTCCTCTAGTTAGAGGCTTTGTAGTGAACTGTGGAGGAATTTCCATAATCCAAAAATTAAAGTAAAACCCAAGGGCGCAATCTTCCCAAATATATTTATTACATAACCCAAGTTGCTGAGCTACTACAAAAAAACGAAAGCCACTACTCACAACTACATTCTATCCACTTTATGTATATTCTCAGTTTTGCCATGTTTCTGCCACACAAATGAGTAAATGAACATCCATCATTTACTTTTTCATTCTCCACTGAGTGGCAGCAAAGGAAAGCAGTATAACTGCTCTTTGAAGTAAAAGATTCAGCTCAAAATCGTTACGTTTATTAAAGCCAACAGCTGAAAGGAAGCTATGCAAAACCCTGTTTGAATACCCAGCTTACTCATTTACCGCATGGCATAATTATTTTCCTCCTTGTTCCCACCAATTGCAATTGAATACCTGAGTAACTAGCTACAGAAAGTCCATGAGCAACTTGTAAGATCTTCAGAAGCAGGAGACAGGTATGGACAGGTACGGGTAACACCTGAACTCTATTCTACCAGTAATCTGCAGTACAGTATGATGATGCAGTACAATGAAGATGCCAAAAAGTTTCTAACACATGTTTGTAAAGCAATTTGAAATCCTCCAAATGCCAAAACACTTCCTCTTTCACAACATGGCTTGTCATTTACCAAAGTTTGCCTTCAGGTATTTAAGTGTCAGTTTTTTAAACTCACTGAGGAAGCTCATTTGAAACATCAAAAACATAATTCAGTAAGTCTTAACAGCTGAATCTCTTGAGGGCAGCAGTCTTAGAATGACTTAATTGTAGGCAATGAAGCACCTTGGGGAATCTTACTTCCAAGTAAGCTGGGGTTAACTATAATACTATTCTGAATGATGTAATATGTGGCTCCACAGATACTTGGCTCCTAAATCGTGTCCTTCATGCCAATAGAAAATGGACTCAAGCTAAAAACTGTTCATGAAAAGGAAGGGTGACATAACAGGAACCTTGCAAAAGCAGATGCCTTCTATTGAAGGTGCCATAGGAATACAGGAGTTCTTTTAGAAACTGTATGAATGTGTTAATAAGTGGTGTTTGAAATCTATAAAAGGGCTTAAGTACTTACCCACATAATTTAATAAGTTCACATATGGGTTCAATAAAAGCTTCGTCTTCTTTCACTTTTTCTGCAGACAGGTTAAGAATGTCCATTATTTGTGTTAAATCCTTAAGGGGCTTTCAGTTTAAAGATAAGGAAATCCAACTGTTTGTTTTACTATGAATTAAATGAAAAGCTTGAAAACTGAGTTGTATTTCAAAGACAAAACCAAGGCCAATGCTTTTAAAGCCAGAAGACTAAAACGAAGCTCATGAGTATACACTTCGATCTTTGGAAGCAGCATTCCTTTTACAGAAGCTAAACTCCTGCAGGTCTCATTTAGCTTTCTTCTCAGCTGAGCTCAATGCAAGTTCAGAACTGAGTAGCTAAAAATATAGGGCAGAAACATCACAGTGTCAGATTTATCTACCTAAATTCTGTCTGAAACAGCCTTGTGGTATTTAAATCCTTTCCTATTCTAGTCCCAGGTGTAATACTTTAGTACTTGGAGTACTAAAACTTGAGAATTTGAACCTAAGCATATATTACCAAATTTAGAGGCACATCATCAAAACTGGTCACTGGAACTCAGAAGTTACTGCAAATCAACTTACTCATGAATACCGACTGTAAGTGCTTAGCCACAACTCAATTATGAACTAATCTGAAAGCTAAAATCATTGTGGCAATGAATTGAACTGTATGAAATTAATCACATTTTTCCAAATGCCCACATTTTTCCCTAGTACTTCCAATTAATTTCTTCAGTTTTACTGAAAACATACATAAGTTTCAGATTAACAGTCTTGGTTTTTCTTCAAAGACTACAAAGCTGAGATTCCTCTATTTAATATTGTAACAAATGAATCAGGCAACCAGGAATCTTGCCATCCTAACAACCTCAGCTGTATGTGCATAAGATCAGTGATGAGAACACCCTTGGACTATCACTGTTTTTCATGTGGAAACAAGAACAGTTTGCTGAAAAGACAGAATATTATCATACATAACATACAGCAACTCCAGCATTCTACAGAGTGGAAAAAAGGATACAAGCCCATTTTCAAAAGACTTGACTACCTTCTTGAGGACTTTCAGCTGCTCATCTTCCAAATCGCGCTTAAATAGAAGAATGGAAAGTAGCTTTTAATTGCAGTTTGCCTTAGAACATTAAATGATTATATTTGTCCCCTTTAATTTTAAATGAAAGTAGAAACCAGATTAAAAAGTCACAAGACACAATGAAAAGTGCTTTGCAAGAGGATTAACTCTTTGATCAAACTGCGAGCTCCTAATACAGAGCCTGTACTCTTGTAACTAAAGAGATTTTAAAACTGCGTCTTTTGTTCTAACAACGTGTGAGCTCTTTCTCCTACATTCTTTGGGATCCTGCGAGAGCATGCTACAAAAATCCAACCTGTGTCTCCCATGAGATAAATGTGTATGTATAAATGTAGTTATAAGTTGAACTCTTCCACCATTAGGAAACAGTCTGGAAATACAAAGTTTGAAAAAGGCAATGCCAGTTTACCAGGGCATGTAGTATTCATTACAACCCTCCTGAGCACCTCCACACCGAGCCAGAGCACTGCAAATTGAGGCAGACCAGAAAGTTATGTCAGGAGTCTACAAGCCCAGAATCCTGAGAGCATTTCATCAGATACTCCATATTGTGCAGAGGAACAAAAACAGTGTCATCCAGAATATCTTTATTCAGTCTGTACGTTTACTCTATCAGTGTCAAAAGGGGGGAAAAAAAGGCACAGACTAGTTCTCTGCAAGACATGAACTTAAGAGGTGCTATAAAAACACCATTCAAGGTCTTATTTGAAGAATATAAATTATTAAGCTTCCAGATCAAAGTGACTAATGGTGTAGTGAATTTAGCCTGTCAAATCATTCTGTGAACACCAAAGACAGTCTGGAAGACTATGAGATACTGCTCTCCTGTATGCCCAGGCGGTCATCTTTGCTGTTGAAAATGGTGATCCTTCCCTTAACATCAGTTCCTTGGAGAAATGCTAGCAGTTAACTTGGGGGATTGGCTACATTTCTGACATATCACTCTATCTATTTCCATTTTTCAGCTGAGGGCTTCAGCATTGTAAAACTCCAGATAAACCACTAACTGCACATCCAGCTTTTGAGTGAGCATTTGTCCCTTCTGGGACAGTGCCCACGTGAAGACACATAGGGATATTTAACAGGCAAAAAACTCATCGGTGCCATTTTCTATTAAAATGACTATCTTTAGCTTTGTGCTTTGGAGCCCCAGCCACCAGAGCAGGTGGTTTATTGGGTGCAGGTACCAACGTAGTTGTGTCAAATGCTTTTCCACACCGTTATTGCCTGTTCAGCAGAAACGATGTCTTCTCAGCTTTACTTACAGAGCTTGAATCTTCCAGCAGCTTGATGGCATGGTTCAGATCCACCGGCCGTACCTGTGTCTCCTGGAAAAGTCACACCTCTTAGACACGGCTGTCAGACTGCGCTTGTAAGGCGCTTAGACCTTAAATATACAAGCGCCACTTTATTCCAACAAGAAACGACACGCCGACACAAGGCAACGTCCGTGCGGGGCCGGGCGCTGGGGAGCTCACCTGTACGACGCCTGAGGCGGCCTTGCGAGAGGGGCCGAGCGCCGGGGACAGCCCCGGGGAGCGGGCGGGGGAACGGGCGGGGGTGCGGGAGTGCGGCCGTGTGCCGGGGGGCTCGGCCAGGGAGGCCATGGAGCCGACCTGCCACCCGTCCTCCAAGCGCGGCCTCCGCTGTTGCCATGGGAGCGGAGCGGCACCGCCTCCCGGAGCGCAGGACAAGGCCCCGGGCGGGCGGCTCTGCGCCTTATCACAGCGTGTGGTAGAGATAGGGACATATCGCAAGTGTTTGGCTGCTGGGGTGGCTGATATTAACCTCGGTTTTCATTAACAATTCATTTTTAACTCCTGTGGCAACAAAGAAATGCGGCAATGGGTTTATTAAAAGCTGCGGTAGCTGTTTGGATCTCCTGATGGCTTTTATAAGAAATGAAATGAAAGATAAGAAACAAAACAAGAAAAAAACTTTAATGACTCCAACTATAACCAAAGCAGTTCTTGCTCTCTCTCTTCCCAGCTGCATGCTACACTCTCATATAATGCCTGCCCTATTCAGAAATATGTAATACATGTTGTGTTTACTCCTCACCTCCAGCACCGGGTGCAACGTGCCTGATACAATATAAGAAGGACACGAAACTGTTCCAAAGTGCCCAAAGGTGGGCTACAAAGATGCTGAAAGTTCTAGAGGACAAGATACACCAGGAGCAGCTGAGGTCCCTGGGTTAGATCAGCCCAGAGCAGAGGAGCTGAGGGAGGTCTGATGGCAGCTGCAGCTCCTCACAGGGAGCGGAGGGCAGAGCTCTGCTTTGTGACAGCGACAGGGCCCGAGGGAATGCCATGGATGATGCTTTTCCTCCATCCAGTTACACACATCTCCCGTTATCCATTTTATGAGCCCCTCCATGTTTTACTTAAAAATTTGCCATTTTGAATATATTCTCAGCTGAGGTCTAATATCTAGGCCTACAAGGGATGAATCAAGATTTATTATTTGAAATATATCATAATAATGCCTACAGGTCTGCAATTATACATTTTTTTGTATCATGCCCAGATACTTACTGAAGGTGTACACAGTCAAACAGTTTTAAGGCTCATGAAAAAAGAAGAAACAACATCAAAAAACTACTATCTACATTTATTGTGGCCTAAATGGTTTTAAGCTCTGCTGCTTTGAATGACAATCACAATGAGAATGTGCCTAAACTGAGAAACATAGTCTGTAAATTATAAACTTAGGTCATGTGCCATTTGTTGGCTCAGTGTTCCAAAGATCATACTGCAAATGTTCACTGTGAATCTTCTTCATAAGTGAAGAAGAATTTAGATAGAAGCAACACTGTGCAAGTTTGACTTACAGGGATTCTGCTGCCCTCTGCAAACTGGCAAGTGCCCATTCTAAAAAGCCTGCAGTCAACTGTGAAAATATTTACTTAACAGTTTTCTACCTCAAACAACAGGCTTCCATTGTTTTTCATCACAGCTACTGTTTCCATTGGGAACAAATAATATCTGAGACATGAAGACCTTAGTACCTTACCCCTGAGAGTATTAATTCCCAATTGTTAACAACTAAGCTTTACAAACGCTAACAAAATATACTTCAAAAGTAAGCGATTTATATTTCTGTTTTAATTGAAGACCTTATTTTGTTGTGAAATTTCAGCAGTTTTGTTTGTTAAGATAGACTTCAATTACATAAAACCACATGACTATGTATTCAAATGTGTGGGATAGCTGTGCATTAGAAGATTAAAGTTTTGTACCTAGTTCTACCATCAATCTCCTGCTGACTTTGTTGAGTGAATTATTGTCACTCACAATCTTTATTTGCTCTTTTACAAATGAAGTTGTAAGCTTTTGAAATAATATATTCTGCAAGGGATACACCTTTCCTTGTGCTGCAGCAGGGGGGTCTTCTGCCATAGCCAAGTAATGTCCTTTTCTTGGCTGTACAGAACCTGTAGGCTTTTTCAAAGCGATCTATTCGGTGCATCAAACATGACGCCAAGCTCCTTACAGTACAGAAATGAGACTCTAAGGATCAGTTGGTTGAGTTCTTGTCTTCCTTTTCAATCTTGTTTCTTGTTTTGATCGGTAGGACAGGGAAAAAGAAGGGCAACAGGAAAGTGCAGTACTGTACTGCCAGACTTCCTGTGTTAGTAATTCACAGAAGGAAAAAGAACCAACAAAACAAGCAAAGTGGTTGGCAGTAATCAAGTATGTGAAGTCAACAAAATTTTAAGCATCTGAATTTACCTACCTATCTATCACAGTGCAGCGTTTAGGTCACTAGGTGCTGTGGATTTGATGAGAACCTCCATCTGATCTGTTATTAACAGGAATTGAAGTCACAGTAACCAGAACTTAGATTTTTCCACAATTTTAGTTGGGCAAAGGTACAATTCAGGGTTCCCAGCTGCTAATACAGTATCAACACTCAGAAAAACAAGCAGTGTGATATACAGAAACACAGCAAGATTTTAAAGCAGCTCAGAAATGACAGATCTCTAGGACCAAAAAGTCATTTTTATGACAGGCAGGACACAAACAGAGATAAAATACTCTAATTTTTAAACATGTCTAAATTCTGTTGCTTCTAGGGAATGGCTTTGTTTGAGAGTACAGGAAAGCCATGCTACTAATATGAAAGTAATGTGAATCATGATAGCTTCACTGACTGGTGCATCTTGATTTCTATGAATTCAGAACTGTTTATGCTGCTGACCTCTACTTAAGCAGGGTTTCACTTCATACATATTATCTTCCTCTTTCCTCTTATGTTGGCATAAGCCTCCTAGGAAAAAAGGTGCATACTTTGAAAGTGAAGAACTGCAAAGTAGTTCACCTGTTTTTCTCATTTAAACAGCAATGCTTTCTCACATGCACAGCCAAACACAAGAGGTGTCTTCCCCTGGCAAACTTACTTGTGCTCAGCAGTATCAATTTTGACACAGATGTTTTTTGAATAGCAAGTAATACTGATAGTAGTGTCTTTTTGGTAGTAGTAGTAGTAGTGTCTTTTTGTGCCCTCAAAACATTAAGAGTACTTTACAATCAGATAAGGGAAATGGTTGTAATGTGTTGTAATGTGTAAATGTGTTGTAAAAGAAACAAATCGCTTTTTAGAATTTTACTATGAATTTTCATTCAAGTTCTACCTCTTAGAAAAACTGTTAATCAGAGTACACATGTATTATAAAGGAAAACAAACTGGATTTTATTATGCATAAGAACAGAAGAGGAAGCCAAATACCTGACATTAACCTTTTATTGATTTTTGTGTAAATCAGAGTCTATGAAAAAATAGGTAAAAGCATTTTACTAATATTTTATAATAGCCCTGTTCAGAGAAACAGCACAAAAAACCCTCTGACAAACAGCTACAAAGAGAATACCAGGAAAATATTGCATATGAGAGACTAACTATGGTCATTGCAAGACATTGCCAGCAAGGCATGAAACACGATATATAATGATAAAGATCACTGTTGAGGTCAGTTCTGTGTGTCACTTGTTTCATAGGCTGCAATCTAATTAATTCAAGCAGTATCATATAACGATACAATGTCAGTACTGCAACTTTACTTATTACATTTATAGAAAATACTACCAAATGAACATCCAAGAAATCCCAAACTTGTGCATTAAGAGATGTACGATCTGAAAGTAACTATGCATGTGCAGCTACTACCACTGCATAAATTCACTGCTACAGCTGAAAATATTGCACTTAAAAACTCAATCTATCTAATCTTTATGCAGCTGATACATCTAACTTTAACAACATTCAGAGGAAAACTGTTTCTTAACTATAGTCATACCTGTGAAATCTATATCCACTTGGGAATTTTTTGCCTTATATTAATCAGTAATTTCCCTTAGTGCAAGTTGAGCAGCATGTATAGCTAATTGCATATAGACACACACAATATTTTATAGCCAATTAATGCCAAATAAAAACACAAATGTACTTTCTTTCTCATGTTGGCACATCACATTATGCACAATGCTGGAACAAAACATTAAATGTGGCACCAATTCACAACAACTATTACCACAGGCTATGTATGCAAACAACTTGCAAAACTGAATTTCAAAACAGCTAATCTCTAAATAATTCAAAAACATGAGGACTTAATTAACTTGTATGTAGTTGCCACAGTTAATGGAACTGTAATATAAAATTAAAGACAGATATGGAATCTGGAATAGAACTGCGTTTTAAACAAAGCTAAGAAATACCTTCATGTCCATAGAAAACAGACATCCTGTTGCTAAATACATAGAGGTTTCTACTTTCTAACATAACATGTAAAGTTCTGCATCACATATCAAGCAGTATTTTGTTTTTATTTAACAGTAATTAAGAGAAGTGAATGTTATTTTCACATTAGGCAGAGCATCCCTACCATCAGTAAACAATTTATACAATGTTAAAGTATTTTTATAGCAGCCTATTCCTCAAATACATGTATATTCTCCTAAATAACTAAAGGGTCTAAATGATTTTATTTGAGAATACTTAGGCAACTGAAACCGAACTTTTAGCCTCAGGTGTCTTTCCAGTAACTCCTTACTCAAGTTCTCCCACAGAAACCAATGTCATTAATCATACGAATAGTTTCCTGATGTGACTGAACATATGCATGTGTAACAAATGCATGAGCGTCCTTTTATTTTCAGACTTACAGTGCCTCGTTGGAGTGAATTGGTCCTTACAATAAAGAACACTACACAAGATTAAATAACAAGTCATCTTGTTATTCCAGTTAGAAATAAATACACGGCCTAACTGGAAACCATATGTCACATGACAGCGCAAATACTTAACAAAATGTCTTCACATACTGCATCTAAAAATATCATCTATTTATTAATACTTCAGTATTTCAACCTTTCAAGTAAAATTAAACCACATTTTTGATGTTCAATACACGTAGTTTGAAAAAAGGAACAACACGTTACTATTCCCTCCAGACACTTCTGTCAGTTCAAAATTTAACAGTTTTAACACTCTTGAAGAAGTCTAATGAAGAAGTAACTTTGCATAGGAAAGACGGCAAGTACATTTCTGTATATACTGTGAGTGGCTGCATGACATATTACAACATATATTGACTTTGACATAATGTACAGCTACTACAGCTCTGCAACATTATCGCTACTGCATCAAACAAGAATTAGACATGAATGATAATTATACATCATACGGAAGTGTATAATTGCTATAAAAATAATAGCAGCATATTTAATTTGGAAACTGTCAAAAGCAGTGGTTTCTATCCTAAATTTGTTAAAAGGTAGGAAATTCTACTTTCAGTTATACTGCTCAATTCTAGTGACTTTAATTAGGTTTCATGCACAGAACTGGGACAGAACGTAGCATGGTATTTATCTCATTACAGTTCTCCAAGACTTTGTGTATTTTAATATCAGACACACATGCTGTTTTCTCTAGCATGAAATTAATAACAAAGAGTTGAAATAGTTCTACACAAACAATACCACAGGTTTGTGAAGATTAACTGCCTTCCAGACAACTCACAAGCAAATATTCCTGCAAACACCTGGATATGTGAGTAATTAGAACCAAGAGAATAGTTGTATCAGTTGAACTATTTATGCTAATTCTGTAATTAAATTTATTTAAAGTAATGGAGTAAAAATGCCCAAGCTTTCTTTGTTTCTGTCTGTAACAGAATAAGAAACCTTGGCTAGGAAATTTGGTTACAGGCCTTTCAAAGCCTTCCAAAAATATACAGCTTTCTGTACTGAAATGAATTTACACACAGGCAAAGTAAGTTAGCAGTTGTAAATGACATTTGTTCTCCATTTTTATGAGAAAATTGGATTCCTACTAGCTTCGCCTCCTGTCTGTATGTAATAATGACAGCTTTTTTGCTAAATATCTAGTTTGATAAAACGGTATTGGGCTCACGTATTACATTTGTCACTGAAATAGCTGTATATTGGAAATAGGACGGTAACGTTATTACCCTGGTGAACGTGCTTGGAATTAAAAAGAACCAGCTGTCTCTTGATTTTCAACAAACCCTGAATGTACAGACTTGATGTTTGGAGAACACAGGTACTACAATCAAACTAAAACTGTAGTACATCCTTGAGTTTGAAATGAAATTAAGAACAGCTAACAAACTCTTTACATTTAGGCTACTGTAACTGGGAGCAGAATTTGATTCCAGATTCTATTTCCATGGAGCTGTCGGTTTCATTATAGAAGTACTGAGATTCAAAGGATTGATGATATTTCAGGATAAATTCAATGTAAGTACACTGTATTTCTCACAGGTATCATATTGATGGCAAATTCTTGCAAAGAAATAGTAAGTGAACACCCAGCTAAGAAAATCAGAGACTCAGTGCAAAAATAGTTAAGAAAAATATAATTTCTTATATCCAAGGAAAATTTGGACCAATTCTCATTCATTAAAATAAAGGTTTTGCTAATTAAGACTAGCCTGAAGGTACATAAATTGGGTTTAGTTATTTTGTTAAAGTGATGAAGTAGTAGTAATAAATCATTTTCAATGTTCTTCTGAATCCCACAGAAGACATAAATGTCAAGTCTTAGAGGTAAAATTTCATTTATAAGTTTGAGAATAATCATTTTGTTTCTCAAAAACTCAGGTATATCTCAGAAACTTCTCCTGTTGTAAAAGTAAGACTATATATAAAAATAGAAGATTGTATTTACACCAAATGATACTAAGACTGTAAGACAGATTGTGGGACATTCATATATAACTAAAATTCCAGTGTAAATGTGATGCTTCCCTGTTGTACCAACATGTTGGAAGTTTCACAGTGAAAATGGATTTTTACTGTTGCAGATTTCTCAGTATTTTAATTTTAAAACGTCTTCTGGTAGTTTAAAATAATTATTACATCAAAAAGTAGTTGCTTGCATATGTATCTGCAAGTCTTTCCACTCATGTATAATCATGCTCTCATTATATGACACACAGAAATAAAGAGATGCTAAGGTTTAAAATTCCATGGGATTCTTTTTAGAAAAGCCCTATAAGGTACAATACAATCTGCTTACAAGACGTCTAATTTGGCCACAATTGAAATTGGTTTTGCATATTCAAATCATGGAATATTGTAAAACCACAAAAATAAATACAATGTACATGTGCAACACATCATTACAAATTAATTTCGATTACTTCAAAATCTGAACATGTCCTAAATTATTATCTCTATTAGTCAATATTCTGAACTCAGTAACCCAGAAGTGTGGTTTAAATGACAGATGTGGTAAAGTATGGTATTAAGACACAGCACTCTGACACACTCTCTGAGTCAAAGAAATATCTCAATAGCATCATTATAATGAAACATTATTGTGATACAACTGTGCAAAGGAGCATTAAAACATCTGATTTCATGATTACCTGCCCTCTGTAATTAAAAATAAAATATTTTGGTAGACATCAGAAATAGTATTTTCCTAGTTATAAATTTCTCACAACTCCATAGAGGGCTTGTATGTATGCCAAGCAAGTCCATGCTGACTTTACACATACATTGCATAAACTCCTGAAAATACAAGTTTATGACAAAAAAAGCAAAACACAACAAAGAAAAAGTCAAACATCTGCAATAGTACTAACAAATAGTAGTCTATCATCACATCACAGTTATTCTTTCCGGAGAGAAATGTGGAACGGACCCACTTGTTTCTTCTATTGCATGGCTTTTCTCCCATCCTCTTCTAATTCTCCTTAGTTTCCTACTTACACATGGCAGAAGTAAAATGATCTTACCTAGAATTACAATGGAAGGCAGAACAAGGGCAAGAACAAAATTTGGCGGTGTGTAAAATCTGTAATATTCCTCTTCAAAAGCTCTTTTCCATCCATAAATCAGTACATGGAAAGTACTTATGAGCAGAGCAACGTATCCAAGTGTAGACTTCAAAAACAAAAAAAGAGAAATTGGGGAAAAAAGATGAGAAAGTAGTACTTGGTCCTTCATTGGATTAAGTCTTACCCATTGTTTTAATGTTTCTTTCAGACACTGCATTATGATGTCATACCTATGCATTACTTTGAAATATCATTATGCGGTTTTAAGTTCACATTCTGAAAACTACAGACTGAATTAAGCAGTGATTAAAAGCACTAGTATCTATAGGGTGTAGTGAAAACCAAAATGAAAATGTTTGTACAAGCTGTAAGTAACGTAAGCCAACCACAAGACTTGTACTTAAGTAAGCAACAATCCCAGCAAAGTTACTGGAACAACATCAGTTGACTTTACAAATAATTTCTGAACTACATTTTCTCAACTCCATAGGTAGATTGTATCAAGAGTCACACTTTTTATGGAACAGTGCCATTTTGCTGAAAGAGATCTGGGTTTATCAATGGAAATTTTTATTGCTTCAAGCGGTGTAGTTTGCTTCTTCATAACAGTGAGCTTCCCTGTAACAGCCCACATGCACTTGTCTGAAGTTAGCAGAAACCATTCCTTACCTTTCTCCATCCATTGGTTAATGAGAAGGAATATCGGGACTACAGGATTTGTATAGAATGACACAAGGTAACAAAGCATTTCATAAACAGGTACTGTTGAATTTAATGTCAAGTAGAAGGTTCCCATAACACCCTGCAAGGACTTTATCATGTAACCTACAGCAAGCTGCAGAAGAAACCACATTCACAGTTGGACTTGATGGTCCTAGTAGGTCCCTTCCAACTTGGGATATTCTGTGATTGTCTGATTTGATGTGCTTTCAAATGACACTTATTAGTACTGCTCTTCAGGCTTGATTTGAAGTTATTAAGTTTGTCTTTCCCTATTGACAGTATTTTCTTCCAGTAGGCACTCAATTGCCTCTGTCATTGTATTTCAGTGCTTAACTAGAAAGAGAATGTTCCTCATACAACTTAGCATTTTGCAGGCTTTTTTTCTTTAGCCAGAGTAGACCTGTCAGACAGAGTTCCATTAAGACCATTTATTCTAGTTTGCAGTTACTGCCAATGACTTTTCCAGATGTATAGGCAAAAACAGCTGCCTTTGCAAATTGAGTAAAAGCTCACTGTATGAGGCTGTGTCTTGGCTGGGAGACACAGGACACTAACATCTTTAAGAGCAGAGGACATTTGAAAGCAGCAGAAAAAAATACTTTTCCTTGGCTGGTAAAACCACATTGGTCAGTAGTAGAAATAGCAGTTGAAAATCCTGGGAACATTTTTCCCAGGCTCTAGAATGGTTGCTGGGAATTGCCTTGGTTCCTGAGGCTGGAATTTTTGGAGCTACTGTCACCTGTGTTGTGAAATCAAGCTAGGTAAGATGGAAGCATTTACAAAATAATTTAGGATATCAAAGACAACCATGATTTCCAGGCAACAACATTCTCTACAGTATTAGAAACACTATGATAGAGGCCTGTACCACAGTGCATAAGGGTGATACCATTGAGAGTTTGTTCTACCGCAGCAGGGTCAGAAAACCATCTGTGCTTGTGTATGTAAATAACTTGCTAAGCCAAAACTCAGATTTTGCCGGTAGACTCCAGGATGAGTGTATTTTAGAGGTAATCCTCCTTAGAGGAGGTCACACTCTTATTCTGATCAAACTGTACCTACTAAGATGAGCAAGCAATAGTGTGTTGTTCTCTGAGAAATGCTGAGGTGAGAAATTGACTGAGTGTGCTGACTACCTGACTCTTCATCTGTGAGATATGAAACAGAGATTCAGCAACTATTTTGGCAGATTATCTCAGGAATCAGGACTAAAGCTAGAGACATACTGATTTCCCCAGCTAAAAAAAAAGCAACACTGAGATGATAGGCTGCAGTTTCAATGCTCATCCCGCTAACTTAGAGAAATGCAAACTCCTTTTACTTTAGCGGGGAATCACTGAAAGCCTCTTTTCTGATCGAGTAAAGCAAGCAACTTTTTCTAAGGAACAGTAACTACCTGAAGAATAACTTATTTATTACTGAAAAATTAAAGTACCACATAGTGGTCATTAACTTTAAGGAAATTTTAGTATTTCAATTTATTATGTGCAGTTCAAAATGGCAAATGATCATAAATAATTACCTCTGTTAATTCTCTTTGACATGCAAAACAGAACCAACTATACCATCCCTCCAAAGACAACAACTTGTTCCCAATTTGCCAAAACACTGAGAGATAATTTGTTAAAGTTCATCATTAAAATCTGAATTATTTTGCCTTCAATTACAGTGCAAATAACTACAGAAAATACAACACAAACAAACATGTCTTTGTAGGCATATAATTATGTAATTATTATGTGGGTTTTGACTAAATCACACAAGCCAGAGATCTGGAAATCTGTGCAAGGAAAAATTAGATACAAAATCTGGGTCTGAGGCTGAAAGTCATGACCACATGATTGAATATGTATTTTTTCCTTTTGCACTGAAGTTTTATGTTATACAACAGCAGTTCTGTTATCCACAGAGAACTCCGAATGGCAGGAATGTTTCAACATTACAAAATGAGTATTTACTTCCTGTGAAGGCTCAAAATGGTGAGTGAGAATAAATTAGTCAACAATTTCATTACAGTGGGTATGTCCAAAAACTCTTAAGGAGACAAGAGAGACCCTAAATCATAAAGCAAATCAAAACAAACCTCCAACCTGATAAAAAATACACTTAGGGATTCAAACAGTAGAAGGGTCACCAGGACCTAGAAAAGCTACTGTTTTAATAAACAAAACTGCATATTTTCCTAATGGGAATTTTTACCTGATGAGAATAACGCAGCTGAGAAATGTATTAATTCCCACAAAATTCAGAGGAAGCAAAACTGAATTAATAACACCACGGTTGTGAGTGCTGTACAAAAATAATTCTTTGAAGCAAGATTTCATTTTTACCATTGAGTTCATCTACGTTCAACATCTCATCTCATCATTCTCACTGCTTTTAGTGAGTCTGTGCAACTTTAACCAATTTGAACTTAGAAATAAATTCTAACGGTGGAAAGGAATTTATAGATTTATGCTCATTTGGTCCTATCTGTGTTGATTCTTCAATGCCAACATGAGTAAAAGGCTAATTCTTGTTTTGACACTCATGAAATGCTGAATTTGCCTACATGCTTATCTATTTGCTGAGTAAGGATATGTTGCTCTTATTAACTTACTAGATAGAAAAAACAACAACATACTCTGATCATGTTGCAAAGTGCTTTTCCTAATAGTAATAATTATCATTAAAAAGAAATTCATGTTAACAACAAAAATCTATTATTTTGAAGTAACACACCTGAATAAAACTGAACTCCCTCCAGTTTAGGGCACTGTTGACTGAAGGGATAGAAGTCACTGCCAGCAAAGAAAGCAACCCAAGACTCATTATTCCAAAGGAGATATACATTTCAATTCGCCACACTTCTTCTTCATTCCAAGAATTTTCAACATTTGCATGAACCTGATGAAGGAGCAGAAAGGAGGCACTTCATTCTCCAAAATATTAAAAGCATTAACACGAGTTATTTTGCTGAGTAAATGTCTGCAGTAATAGAACAATTATAAAATGGGGTCAAATATTTCAGAGGTTTCCTCATGTCTTGGAGGAAAACAACAATTTCCTTACTGTTGGTATTGGCTCTTCTTGTATGCTAAATGGGAAAACTAGAGGAGCTGGTAAAAGAAAACACAGCATTACAACAATTATTTTATAAAAACAAGCAGTTCTACATTTCTCTATAGTGTGTAAGTATACTCTATACTGTAGAAAAGTTATCATATTCTGACTTTGGAAACATATCTTCTGTAGCATAAACTGGGTGAATCTACAGTGTTTCAGTTCTTCACACTTGGAAACAATTTAGCATCATTTCCTTAGTGCTTCAGCTCCTTATACCAAAGCCAAATTGTTTTGCCTCTTTCACTGTTGATATTAAATACATTTGAAAATGTTCTGGTTGGAGAGCTTTACCAGAAAAAAGAAGCAGCTCAGGTCCTTAAAAGTTAAGTTGCTTGGATATTCAACTATTTTTTTCCGTTTTAAGATAACTAAAGTGATTTGATGTGTCGCAGAAGAGGTCCATTATGAACATTATCAATTGAGATTTTTACAGTACCATTAGAAATGAGAGTTAGTAAAAATATCAGTAGACCCTTTACTACATATGAACAATCACAATCACAATTCTTTGCTGTTTTTCATAGTCTTGTTCTTTCTGCCTTTCTCTGAAGTTCAATTTCTCACTTCTTTTATAATCTGTGGACCCAATCTGCTTTTGTTCTGTTATTAGGATCTGATTCCCTTAATTTTTCTTTCTGTTCCATGTCATCTGTCTTTCCTGCAGATTTTATATGCTGAATGGCAATGCTGCTCTTCTGCCACTTTAAAGGTGGCGATAAGCTGACAGACAGAAGCAGTAGTTCTTCTAAAGGAGGACCAGTTAGTTAGAGACTGTTTTAAGATTACACAAGACCAGTTATTGTTCCTGGGAACTGTGAGTCAATTTCTATTGCCTGTAATAGATGATATTCCCAGAATTTCTGATGACCACAATATTTCTACCACTGGTCCAAAAAGTTACAAAGCATCAGAATTTTCACTGCAAAAATACAGATGTATTTATGAATATTATCATAATAATACCTACTGTAAGTAATTTCTCACATTTGTAAATGCACTTACCATATACATACATCTCCTGCACCTTAAAAACACACAAAGAGGAACTTACGTTGGAAGATTCCTTTGGTGTTGCTCTTACCCTGTCTAACCTACATTCTCATTGTATATATTGCTGCCAAAGATTTAAGTAGAATATATCCTTAATTCAACCCATTATACAAACGTGAACACAACCTGACATCACGTACACAGGTGTTTCTTTTACACTTCCTTCTTACTAAGTATTATCTATGCATAAAATAACCCTAAAGATTTTTGATTGAAAACAATGGAAAAGATGCAGAAAACATGAACTTTGTATTAATGTATCACATATAAAACCAAGGCATTTTTGGCTTACTTAACTAAAGATCAACTTACCTGTTGATAAGCCATATTGAGGAACAAGTACCGCTCTGATCTCCTCATAGGCAAGCAAAGGCTGTATGCCACATGTACCACTGCAAAGAAAAAACTGAGCAGTCCAAGCTGCTTTCGACACTGCAGCCAGTTGTCCAGCCAAGGCGGAAATCGCCTGTACTTAGTGCCGTAGTAAAGCTGATAAGCAGCTGCAATAAGTCCTGATAAATACACTAGGGAAAGTAACGTGATGGCGACAATTGGTAGAGTCTTGTTGACAATCTCAATAGGGATCTTGTAAAAGTCACTCTGTTCATTTCTCACGTATGGATGGATTACGTCTCTGATGAAGGAATAGATGAAGAAAAATGTTGCCAGACTAATGGCAATCACTACAGGCCCCTTCCACAGTGTGAAGAGTCGCAGAGGTAAGTTTTCAATCTCTCTTGAAGATGACAATGCCCCCAAATCAACAGGAATAAAACCGAGCTGACGAGCAAGCTCAGTAACTTGATGGCGAGCGTGAACATTGTTACTGCATATATAGACCTGTTGGAAAAGTCAGGTGAATTGTAGACACAGAAAGACATACAGGTTAAAAACAAACTAACTCAACAAAACAGAAACAAAAAACTCAAACCCAAAACAAAACCAACAAACCCCTCATCCCCTGCCCCAGCTGAAAGGCCTCCAGGGCAAAACTGCAGCACTACTGCTATCTGTACGTGGCTTTGACAGATTTATCACCATTACAAGAAATATTTAATAAAAACAAGACTATACACAAATCCAGTAAAGGTAAAAAATACGCATGCTTATTTAGCCACAGAGCAACCAAAATAGCATTGGCACATTCTTGAAGTTGATGGTGAGGTGACTGGCACGTACAGGTAATCCACACACTGAAACGTCTCATACTCCTTATACTGAAATGCCTATAGGAATGGACTGAACCTGAAACAATGGCTAAAACCATTTCCAAACTTTATGAGTCTCTTGAATGTACACTTATCTTAAAGGATGACCCCAAAACAGCTGTAGCACAAACACAATGCAAAGCAGAGAACTGTGTAATCTCTATATAAGAATTTTTCCAATCATGTGTATTACAGAAAACATAATGAGGTTTGACAGAAGACAATTACGAACAAAAATAGTGCAATGAGATTATTTTTAAAATCATGCTAATTCAATATTGATTGCACACTACCTAAAATTTGCCTTAAAAAGTGCCAGGGAACTCAGTAATCTCCAGTAGTCACATTACACTCACCACTTCTCATGTAACTCTTGCAACTCACGAAGCTGTGAAGGACTGAGCTCTTGCATATCTTTCTATTGCTTCAGCAAAGCAAGAAAAACATACAGCTTTACCTTCTATGTGCGGGATGGAGTCAGGGAATACACTGGGAATGAATTTGAACATGATGTTCCCAAGCAATTCTGGATCAAATGAATGATCACTTTGAAACATATGTGCCTCCATCTGTTTCCTCATATTTATGATATTGGGATATTCCAGGAGATAAATAATGGGTTATATTCTCTCTGTGGTTACACTGAATGCAAGCATTTCTAGAAGACTGGACTCCAAAGCCTTGGGGTCAGGACCTCAGATTTCTGTGTATCTCTTTAAACAGTTCATCCCACAAAAAAATCAACATTTAAACTAAAATAAACTGGAAAATCTGCCTTCATTCTTTGAAGCACTGGAATATAAATTAACATATTTCCTACAGGAAACTTTAGGATCCTACTCTTCTTATTGTAGTCATTTAAATGTCAGCTAGCTGATCTAAGCTAGTGCCTACATTTCTCTGCAATCCATAAAGACACACAGGCATCCCAGAGCACAATTTGGATCATTTATTCTGTACATGATTGTCATTTCATCTTACAAGCAAGTCAAATAAATACAAACACAATGTTTACCTGTCTGCTGGCATCCTTAGGTCCTAACTGGAGTGACCAAGCTGAAACAACATTGAATCCTTTGACAACTAGGGAATCTGGGAAAAGTGATGCCAAATACTCTGCATTGGAGTCTGGATATTGGTCTATTCTAGTATTGTTGCTGACATCAACCAGAATTTTACCGACGAGTAAATGCTTGAGGTCCCACAGAGACGTGTAGTGTTCTCTGTGAATAGCTACAAAAATGATGTTTGTTTTTGTTACTGCATCTTCATGGTGAGTGACGTCAACCACGTGGGGAAAGAACTCTGCAGCAAGTTTAGGGTTTCTGCTTCCTACAACAACATGGTACCCACATCTGATCAGCCGAATGGTCAATGATTTCGCAAAGTCTCCACTTCCAATGATGCCTACAGTGACCTTACTGGCATCCTTGATGCCATTGGCCACATTTGGTAGAAAAGTTTCATTGAGGTTCTTAGGGCTTCCCATCATAGAGATTGATTCCATACTTCTAAGACACCGAACCTACGATGACTTCTTCTGGAAATAAAAGCAGAGAAAGTGAGATGAGGAAAAAAAAGCAGCATCAGACATTTTTACAAGCCATTGCAAACAACTCTGAAGCAAGTTCTGTGGTTCTAATTTTCAGGTTCTATCTTTTCTTTCATAAAGCATGCACTGAACAATTCTTTTTTCTTCTTGTGCTGTGTCACTAATCCAAGGAAGAACACAAAGATGTCAGAAGTTTTAATAACAGAGTTGTAGAAGTACGTAAAAATCAAATCAAAACAAAAAAAAACCTAAAAAAAAAAAAAAAAAAAAGTATGTGCAAAGAAGTACATACATTTTAAAAATCACTCAAATTAATATCAGTGAGTCATAGAGATGCACAACCACTTTTCCTGGTAAAGAATGCACAATGCAGAAGAATTTAGTGACTCCAAATGTTCATAGGGAGACAGTGAAGTCAGAGATTAATGAACAAAGACAAAAATGGGGGCAACAAGTTAGATTTCTTCATTACAGACTGTGATCTATTGAACAGAATGTAATTCCTTACTTCCATTCCAAAAACCCACATTGATTACACACATGAACCACATTCTTTCCAAAGATAAAAATCTGATTTAGAGAGATTTTGATGTGGGAATCCTGATCTTAGGTATAATGCACCTTTGTTCTGTTGTCCATAAACTTAACATGATAATTCATTTAGTTTTGAAAGGGGATTGTGATGACAGCTACATATTCTGGTCATCTGCATTACAGCAAAGATGATGAGTTTTGACAGCAGTCAATTGTTTATAATGCAGTGCTATTCTGAAAGGGGATAAAAATACTGCAGTGATATTTGTATGCAGTTTTTAAAAAGAACTGCAATGAGAGCTACACATAAGAAAAATTCATCCTGCATATAACAGATACTATTCCTGTGGTAAATTTACATGGGTGGATAGTGATAGAACAAGGGGGAATGGTTTCAAACTGAGACAGGGAAGATGTAGGTTAGATCTTAAGAGGAAGTTTTTCACACAGAGGGTGGTGATACACTGGAACAGGTTGCCCAAGGAGGTTGTGGATGCCCCATCCCTGCAGGCATTCAAGGCCAGGCTGGATGTGGCTCTGGACAGCCTGGTCTGGTGGTTGGTGACCCTGCACAGAGCAAGGGGGTTGAAATTAGATAATCTTTGAGGTCCTTTTCAATTCAGGCCATTCTATGACTATATTCTATAATGTTTCTTAGTTTGTCATGGCGAATCTCACAACAGTTTTCAAAACCATATCTCAACTTTTTTTTGGGGGGGAACCCAATAAAGGTTATGTGAAAGACAAGAGGGTGAAATAACTGTGTCATCTAAAAGATCAATAATTCTGTCAGCACACAGAAATCCTTCTTTACATTTGAACAGATCTTTGTATAAAAGCAGATATGTGTTTTACAAAGAGAAGTAAGACTTACTAATCTAAAAGCACGAGTTTAATTTAGGCCAGTTTTACTACTTGAAATGAAAGCCTTTGAAGAGTGAAGTATCTACACAGCAATTTCTGATGCAGGGTGCATTTCAGGTTAAGGATGGAGTGACCTTACATGACACATGTTTCAAATTACAAGCACTGTTGTGACGTCCAGACATAACACTGCATCATCTGTGACCTCCAACTTCAAATGAAGGAAAAAATTGAACTCTCAGACAGCGGAGAGGAACATTTTCTAAGGCTGACCACTAGATTAAAAACTGAACATCTCTGAGCTCCTTTGCCACAACACTCAGCAGACAATCTGCCAGCTCTGCATCACATTACAGACTGAGTTTTGAGCATTACATGACCAACATTTGTAGTGATGTCATTGCTTTCCCATCCTTCCACTTCTTTGTGTAAGAATGAAACTTGGTCTGTGAACACACAGATAAAGATGGATCTGAATGATATTTTTCCATCTTCAGCTGCCTCAAAATATTGACCCACAAAACCAACTTGTGCTTCTGAAGTGAATGGTCAATGAAATGATGAGAATAAGCATATAAAGAAAATTGGGGAACTATATAAAGTATTAGAAGGTGAGACAGCTGGCCTGAGACTGGTGTAAGGATGGTGAGTCCACAAAAAGCTGGATTTGATTAAAAAATTATGCTGGTTTTTATTGTGGTATTCGATACTGACCAGGAATGAACACAGAACTCTGAAGGCTGCAGAATGTTACAACAACCACACGACACAGACATCTGTCTGACTTCCTCAACTTTCAGTCTGGGGAACAAGCTGCCCACATGTACCCAATGGCAAGAAAAACAAGAGAAATTTCCCCAGGCCTGTTCATGAGATCACTAATGACACAGTTAGGTCAGGCTACCGGATCTGGCCATTTATACGGCTTAACCACTAGCGGTGCAAGGGTAACGGATTCAAGGACACAGGCCTAAGTGAATTTTCTGACTGGGCAGGGAATATAAATCCTGAAGAAAAGCAAATGAGATGTACTCCATGAAAAGGTAATGGCAAAAAGAAATAGATTTCACACAATAACAACAGGTTAGAAAGTCTCAAGACTTAAGTTTATCGTTGCAGAAAGAGAGGCTTTGCAGAGGAACAGAGGCAAAGGCTCACTGAAAATTAAAAGGAATACTGCTATAATTTTGGAGAAAAGAGCTCAGATGATATATTAAAGCAGTAACAAACACACACACACAAAAGACGTATGAAAACCACAAAACAACCCTCAGGAAGGAAGCATTCACATGAAAGCACAGTTCTGACATAAGTGGTTTCTGCATTCTAGAATAGGAATAAGCTCTGAAAAGTACTGAAGCAATAAGGAAAGGCACATTAGGAAGGAGTTAAGGGAAAACTTCAGGTTGCTTCTCTTTATAGAATCATAGAATGACCTGGGTTGGAAGGGACCTCAAGGATCATGTAGTTCCAACCCCCCTGCCTGGCAGGGCCACCAAACTTCCACAATTACTAGATCAGGTTGCCCAGGGCCCCATCCAACCTGGCCTTGAACACCTCCAAGGACGGGGCATCCACAACCTCACTGAGCAGCCTGTCCCAGCCTCTTCTGGGAGCTATGAACAATAAAGGAGAATGAAGCTCCTTCTGAGCAAGCATGCCAGTAACCAGTGGGTGACTTCATTCACCCATCAGCTGGGAACACAATGTCCTACAACCAAAAGAAACTGTTCTTCACAGGTGTAAAGGAAGCTATTAGGAGAACGTACTTCAGAAGGCACCTCTCAGTTTCTGAATAAAGGGAGAAACTCACTGAAACTGTACCGAGATTCTAAAGATGAAAAATAATATGTTAAAGAGACCATAGAATCCATACCCAAAAAGATCCAAAGAGAATTAGAATCCAAAGAGATTCTAATAGTGAAAGTTTCTGGCAGAGCTCATTAATTTTTATACACTGAAAAAGCATTGACTTCTTTCTTGCTACACAAACTGAATTGTATCCAATGCATGACCAAAATACCAGCATTTCTTGTATCCTGATGGGTTCACATCCAGGAAAATAATGAGAAGAGCTGTACTCTCATCAGCTGAGATACATACATCAACTGGATATGACAGAATACGTATGAATTCATTGTATGATTACAGAGATCCATTTCAGTTCATGCCATATGATGCAAAGGTAATCACAAAACTTACAGAGTATATACTGTGAAACTTAAAGGAATAGAAATTGAGCTGCCATGAGAAAATGGGCAATGAGTTCTATTCAGCCCCACAGCAGCCTACTTCCATTTTTTGTCCAAAGAATCTACAAGGGGGATATCAAGGATTAGGATATGACAAATTGCTCTGCTGAGCTGGATTTGGTGCAATTCACAGCTTCATCATCACCTGTTTTAAGGAAAAAAGAATGTGAGGAATGGAATAAACTTAACAGAATGTATGTTTTTATGAAAATAGCCTTAGGAAACAGACAAGCGTGACTCTTGGGCTCTGAGAGATTATAGAAACAAGAGTTGGAAGTCATGGGAAGGGACTATACTCAATGTACAATAGCAATTCAGAGGTAAGAGTGTGTAAGACTGAAATTAATCTCACAGGGAGGCAGATGAGGTAATTTAAAAGACAAAGATAAGATAAAGACCTTCAAGTCAGCAGACACTTGTGAAACCCACCTTTGGTGCCTGAAGAGCTGACAGAAGCGATGTCTTTAGAATGCAGAAGGGACATGAGAGGCAGACAAGTACCTATCTTAGAAGAGGAAAGGAGGAGGGCTGAGGGAAGCAAAAACTTGTTAGCTTAACTTCAGTCTCTAGATTTTCCTGCAAGTTGTTGAGCAACCAACTTGTAAACAGTGAGATAGGAAGCTGATAAGAAGTTAATCTGGGTTGTTCAGGAATGGAATGTGAGGAAACCCATCTTTTCCAAAACGACTGCCCTCGTGGATACAAGAAACAGCAGGAGTGATTTAAGTCTGACGTTTGTCCTTAGATAAGCCTAAGAAAACACGACAGAGCTATGCCAGCTGTGAAGAGCCGCTCTGGGAAGCGTAATCCCTTCAGGAGCGAACCGAACAAGCGGAAAACCTGACCGCGTTGCTGATGTGATTGAGTGAATCCTGCGCCACTCTCGGGACAGCGGCACCGCAGCTCGGGCGCGGAGCGGCCATCCGCCTCAGGTGAGCGCATCGCAGCGCGGGGCCCGGCCAGCTGTAACGACGGCGCCGCCCGTGACGACAGCGGCGATCCCGAAGCCCCTCGCTCCCAAACCTCCGCCCCGGCCGCCTCCAAACCCGGGCATCCCGAGGCACGGCAGCCAGGCCCGGCTCTGCGGGCCGCCACCACCAGCCACCGGGCCGACCCTCCGCGCCCGCACCGGCTCCGGGCAGACCGTCACCGCCAGGCCAGCGGGAGCCCGCACCTCTGGGACACAGAGGAGCCCCGGCGGAGCGGCGGTGTGAACGGCCTGCGGAGGCGTCCGGCGGGATCGCAGCCCCCTCCCGCGTCGGCCCCGCTCACCTCCGCCCGCCCGCCAGAGGAGCAGCGGCTCCGCTCCGGCTCCTCAGCCTCCAGCCCCGCAGTGCCGGGCGGGCGAGAAGGCGGCGCCTCTCCGCGCTGCATCCCGCCCCCTGCGCTCACCGCGCTGTCCGAGTGCCCGCCGTGCCCTAAGCAGTGCCGTGCCATAGCGGTGAGGTGAGGGGACGGATGCGTTCAGCTGTGTAAACGCAAGGCCTGGATTTGTTAGCTGAGGAAATTTCCAGTTGAGGACAAATGCAGCTTTGAACAGGCATGGCTAATGTTCTGGTTTGCCTCCCGTTAAGCACAGCGGGTTGTGTAACAGCGTGCCTTCACCCTTTAACACGCTTAAAACCAACGCGTACACTGCTGTATGTTGTTCATGTCTCAGCAAAAGGCTGACATGTGCACAGATGCAGTCACAGAATCACAGAATGACCCGGGTTGGAAGGGACCTCAAGGATCATGTAGTTCCAACCCCCCTGCCTGGCAGGGCCACCAAACATACACCTTTACTAGATCAGGTTGCCCAGGGCCCCGTCCAACCTGGCCTTGAACACCTCCAAGGACGGGGCATCCACAACCTCCCTGGGCAGCCTGTTCCAGGGCCTAACCACTCTCCTAGTGAAGAACTTCCCCCTAACATCCAACCTAAATCTTCCCTCTTTTAACTTAAAACCATTTCCCCGTGTCCTGCTATTGTCAGCCCTTTCGAAGAGTTTACTCCCCTCCTGGGAGTAAGTTCCCTTCAGGTATTGAAAGACTGCAATGAGGTCACCCCGCAACCTTCTCTTCTCTAGGCTGAACAAGCCCAGCTCCCTCAGCCTGTCCTCATAGGGGAGGCGCTCCAGCCCCCTGATCATCTTCGTGGCCCTCCTCTGGACCCTTTCCAAAATCTCCATATCTTTTTTGTACTGAGGGCTCCACACCTGGACACACCTCCACAGCAGTCATAGCCCTTCTGCTGCTCTGTGTGCAGGCACTGCCTGACCGTGTAGTCACGAAGAGACATATAAACCATTCCAACATTTGTTTCAATAAATCACAAACACGCTGCTGAATTGAAAATAGGCAGAGGAACCTTTTAATTGTAGTTCAGAAGCCACTTTTTCCAACAGATATTTTCTGTTTCTCTGACACCGAAAATGCATATTTTTGAAGTGTTTCTTAATCTGCTAAAAACACACACAGAAAATCTATTGCCTGGTTTTCCATACAGTGTTTTCAGCTCCTTTATTTGAATTTTAATCTCAGTGAGAAGGCTGTGATTTTAAATGACCAGCTGTCTGCCAGCTCAGACTCTGACCCTTCATGCCTAACTTCAGTTCTTAGTAAGGTCATTCAGTGTCATCTCTCACCAACACATAATTTCTTCTGTAGCTGTTTCTGTATGTTACTAGAATTAGTGAATTAGATTCAAAATCAGTGTTAGTCATAAAATTGTGAGATACATTACATTGCTTTGCATCTTAATGTTGTTAGGCATCTCCACTATTTTTCTGGTGTTTTACAGAATCGTATAGGATGTGAGGGAATGACTTGAAGCTGCATCAGGGGAAGTTCAGATTGGATAGTAGGAAAAAGTTCTTCACTGAAAGAAGGCTTCCCAGAGAAGCAGTCACGGTCCCAAGCCTGTCCAGGTTCAAGAAGCATTTGGACAATGCTCTTAGGTACACGGACAATGATCTTCAGTATTTGGTTTAACTCTTAGGTTGTCTTAGGAGACAGCAGTTGGGCTGGATGATCTTCATGGGTCCCTTCCAACTCAGGAGATTCTTTGATTCTGTGACAGAAAAAATTAAGAGTGGTCCTTGGCAACTGGACCACTGTACTTTTCTCTGTTTTGGTTTGTGTTTTGTTTTGAATGTGATCCTTCTGCTGCCTGTGTGCAAACCTATCTGGCTTTAGCTTTTGTGAATAGGGGCAAGCAAGAAAACCTTTTGAGTTGTCATTTACCAGCCTATTTAAGCAGATACCACTAAGTTGATATGTAGTACGTTCAAACAGTAAGACAATTTGGAGAGAACTGGAAAAAAAAACAGCTATGGCCTCCCTTCCTGATACACTGAAGTTTTTGTGCAAGGAAAGGGTATTTACATACCTTCATATATGTAAAACTCCTTACAAAATTGGCCCACGTCTATTCAGTGAAATAATGAAATTGGATTAGATATCTCGGATTATGTACAAAGATCTATTGACAATATTCTGATGTCTTTTTAAAGGACTGTCTATATTTAAAAAAGGAGATTATGTTTTCTTAGCAGGTGTTTTGCTTTCTTTAGGAGAGTCCAGGGAAGCATTATTATTTCTTCCCTTAAGGAATGGAACATAACAAAGGAGTTTCCAGTTTGTAAATGGAGACAGATATTCTGGTTCTTCCTCTTGGCAAAAGGAAAACAAAGCCCCAGGGTTCTCCCCGTGGAAAACAAGTGAAAACAAACACACAAAAATTTGCTTCCTATCAGGGCAACAAACCCAAATACAGTAATTTCTAGCATACGAGCCTCAACAGAGCCAGTTTTATACCTTAGCAGAAAAAAGCAGTATTTTCCAGATGGGAACATTCAGGCCAACTAATTTTTTTCTTAGGGCTGCCAGCAATTCTTTTTAAAATAAAACTCATACCTGTTAAACATTCTTTATAAAGACAAAATGGACCTGAGAAACTTAGAAAATTGAAACTTGGTGTTTTTTGTTCATCTTTTTACATTTGGAGAGATGTATATTTTTAGTGTTCTGATTTTTTTAATTAATTTGTTGATGCTTTTTTCTAAAGGTACTCTTTTAAAAAAGTTCTGATCATTAGCTGAACTAAGAACAAGAAATAACGTTAAACGCCTCAATTGAAATATTGTCCCTTCGCTCTTTGTATTTCACCAGTTTGTGATGTCCCCTATTCCCCAGCTCTCCTGGTTATCACTGTCCCTCTCAGGCCACATGGATTCTCAGCTGCCTTAGGCAAGGAATGAAAGACAAGGTGAAATAAATAAATAAAGACAACTAGATATTTTCTTGAGGAGGAGAGGAGAAAAAGAAGGAAAGAAAAAAGAAAAAAGATAGAAAGATGGAAAGAAAGAAGGAAAGGACAAGAAATCTTTTCTAAAGCACATTTAGTAAGCCAGAGTTGAGAATACTTAGTAGGTCATGTGAAAAAAGACAGAGTGTATCCTTGTTCCCAGCAGGAAGTACAAATTAAGGCTGATTCACTCAAAACAGGGGACAGATACCCCACCCGCCTTGAAATAAACCCAAACAACCAAAGCAAGAACAACAACAAAAAAAACAACCCCAAACCAAACCAACAAAAGCCAGAAAAGATCCAGGGTTATTATTTCATTTTTACGGCAAGTCAAATAACAGTGAGTATTGTTTTTGCTTTTATGATCTGGTAGATAGATTTTATATACCAGAAACAATCTGAAGGAAGGAAACCTCTGACTGTGGTTTTCCATAGTCATTGTTGCGGCACATTGTTGAGGAGTTTCAGAATCTTTGTTCTTTGGCCTTTAGTAGAGCACAAGACCTTTCCACTTTTCCCTACAAATTTTGAAACACCCTTTGCTTTGTGTTGCAAGTTATAGAAGGTCAAACTTCTTCCTGGTTCATGGCTGCTCATCCTAAAAGGCATCTTCAGAGGGAGACAGCGGGTCCTAAAAATGTGATCTTGTGTCTGCAACAATTGTTGGACCCAAAGCTGGGAAAAAAAACAACCACATCCATAGTAAATATTTTTGTCAGCTGACTTGATAACCAAGAACAGAGGTGTTCCCCTCTTAGTAAAACATGGATATTGAAAAAAACATTGCAACAGTCATTTAAAAGACTTTAAGACTTACTTGAATACCAAAGCATCTGACTGAAGCAGAGGCCACGTTGTGGCTTGACCACCATTTGAGCGTAAGACTAGAATGTTTGTATTACTAACAGTTTAGGACTTCAGCTCTTGAGGTCAAATATCCTTCACCAATCTGCAGACCACAGGTTTTGTGTAAGAGCAGTAGAGAAATTAAAAACAATCAATACCACACTGTACAGTATGTAGTATAATAGATGTGAAATAATTGTTATGGGATGTTTGAGAAAAGGAAAAAAGGGAGGATCAATGTGGATCAAGGAGGAACATGAATAAGAGAATAGAGGAAAAGTGCATTAAATGAGCTTGTCAGGTGTTATGCTACATACTACGTCATGATCCTGATATTTTTAGAGGCTTTTGTTGAGTGGTCCACAGCAGAATAGAGTCCACCCCATCTCCCAGCTGGAGAAAGTGAACAGTTTTTTTTTGTGATTTTGTCAAAGAAAAAGCAGACTCTTAAGTATTTATGTATCTGCAGAGGAAAAGCCTTGATTTTGAATAGCTAAGTAGAAGTCCCATTGACTTCTCTGGGAATTTTGCCCATAAATGGTGAGGATTAAACATGTGCAGTAGAATAGAAATATCAAAACAAGGATAAAATCTGAAGTCATTAGCGATTACTTTTCTAAATATAGTCTAATGCACCATCCGATTCCCTGGTTTCAGTTGCTTTTTTTGCGTAGGCAATGCTTAAAAGTGTCTTGGTTGTGTCTTGAATAAATGCTCGCCTTCATTTAAAGCAGCTCATTTAACGCAGTTCCTGTAGTGTTTACCAGGAAGCAAAATAGCAATGCCTGTTCCAATGTAAGCACAATTTATTTGAAAATAAAACAGTTTATATTTAAACTGTTAGGAAAAGTGAAGCAATAACTGTAGCTCATGTCCCTCCAGCTTCAGAGACAGTTATGTTCCGCATCCAAAATAAAATTGTAGGGCAACATCTCAGAGCACAGTTCCTCTGAATTACTTATAACCTCGCTGAGGTTATAGGTAATCTCTGCGACTAGATTTCCCCAGAAATACCTGAAATGGTACCATTTCCAGGGATAGAGACATGATTGCAACTTAATAGGTTCTGCAGGCTGAGCTTTGCATACACTTGGTTCTTTGTATTTGTTCATTCCACTTTTCAGCTGCGTGTGGAAAAAACTCACATCCCATCCATTTCACAGATTCAATTCATGCTCTTCAGATTCCATGCTATCCATCACTGACTCATCCTTCATTTTACCCATCTCCTGTACTAAAAATTTCTGCTCCCTACTATCATGATGATATTGCATTCATTAAATCCCTTTCCTTTGTGTCCCTGTCATTTCATAAGGGGATCTCCAGATGTCCTGTTACTTCCCATTCCATGTTAATGCCTCTTTACATAGCTTCATAGTCCCACACTTCCTCTGTCCCAGAATACCCTTCTCTGTAACTAATTAATTGGAAATAAATAACAGCACATTTACATTGTGAAAATCCTAACTCTATGGGACAAGACTGAACAAAAAGGTAGAGGACAAATCAGAGAAGTGTTATGTGCTCATTCTTCAAGTCCAGCATTAAGATATTTCACAGATTTTCAAGTAATGGAGACATTCACATTGAATATTTCTTTTTCAGCAAGTACGTCCAACAAAGCCATGTAAGGTTGTATATCAAGGCTTCATAACTTCAGCCTACAACATTGACTGGCCATTCAAAATATTCCATACATGCCACACTTCTTTTTTAATAGTGATTTCCACAGATGAAATGTAAGCACAAAATATTTCTTAGCACACTGAGCAAATGAGCCCCAACACACCTACTCAAATAATACATTAAATGAATGGAAAAATTCAAACTATGACACAGAGGCTGAACTTTGGCTTAACTGAATTCAGTGAGATTTTGTTAAAGAGTTGAAGGTCCTACCAAAATAAGTTATTTTACTATCAGCAACAGAATGTGCTGATCAGATCAAGAAATCCTGGCAGTACTGAAAAAAATCAGTGGCAATGATCAGCTGCTGACAGTGATTACAGCAGACTACATTTTCCAAGGGTGGATATTTTCAGAAATCTGTCTTTGTTTTTAATTTTGTTCTCTTAAACTATTACTGTAAGGTCATTTGAAGAAAATCAGCTTAAAGGAAATTAGTCTGTATTTCAGCAATATTTGACACGTTTAATGTTATCAAGGGACAAAAGTAGAGGTTGTGAATATAGCAGACAAGAAATGAAGAATTCAGATCATCATTTCTCAAGTGAAGCCACAAGATCCACAGTCATGTAGAGGTCAGTCAGTTTTGTTTTCTGTTGATAACTTCTAGAACACATTTTTCCCTACTGATTCATGGAAAACTAAGAACCTGACAAATAAGTGAAGCAGTGGAACATTCTTGCTACCGGAATTGGATGAAATAATTTAAGCTTTCAGTTTTAGGGGCGCTTACAAAGGTATAAAATGTTTAAATTAAAAACTATCTTTACACCACTGAACAAGAGCAAGTGCTGTATTCTGCACCTGGGATGGGGCAGCTGTGGTTATGTTCCGGTTGCGGAAGAGAAGTTGGAGAGCAGCCCCATGGAAAGGGACCTGAATTGGGGAGGAGGAGGAGGTTCTGGCTGAGATCATGAGGCAGCAGTGTACCCTGGCAGCCAGAAGGGCCAGCCATTATCATGGGGGGCTGTAGGCCCAGCACTGTAAATGGATGAGGGGAGGGGTGGTCCCACTGCTCTGCAGCCTCACCTTCAGCACTCTGTGCAGGTTTGGGCACCACAGTGTAAGAAGGGCGTAAAACAGAGTGTCCAAGAGAGAGCTATGAAAATGGTGAAGATTAGTTCAGAGGGCAGTATGTATGAGGAGCAGCTGAGGTCCCTGGGTTTGCTCAGCCCAGAGCAGAGGAGCTGAGGGGAGGCCTGATGGCGGCTGCAGCTCCTCATAGGGAGTGGAGGGGCTGAGCTCTGCTCTGTGACAGCATCAGGGCCCAAGGGAACGGCATGGAGTTGTGCCAGGGGAGGGGCGGGTGGGGGTCAGGGACAGGGTCTGCACCAGAGGTTGTCTGGGGCATGAAATGGGCTCCTCAGGGTCATGGCCCCAAGTGCCAGAGTTTAAATAGTGTTTGGACAGTGCTCTCAGATGCAGGGTTTGGATTTTGGGTGGTGCTTGTGGGTCTCTTCCAACCCAGAGCTATTATACGATTCTATAATTTCTCTGCCTGTCCTTCATGCTGCATGTATACACGGCTGTCAAATTAATTACACCAGTGCATGGATCTGGATGAATCATTCTTTTCCATGCATTGCTTTTAATAGAATCAAACTCCCTGGTCTGATTAACTTCATGGCTTTAAACTCTTCTGTTAGCAGAACTGAGAGAACCGAGAAGAGTGGCCAAAGGGAGGGGCAGGTTACAGTAAAGACTGCTGTCAACAGGAATTGACATTAAACCAGAGCCAGCACAGCCCTTGTTCTGACTTCCTGGGCACATTTACAGAGTAGTATTATGGGATCTGGCTATCCCAGGTAATCTTGGCACAAAATTCCTCAAGTCCCTTTAACAATTTAAAAGTTCTCTCTGCAGTGAGTTTCAGTTCTGTATGTCTGATTTAATTATATCTGTGATATGTAACAACTGAGGGAATTACTTTACAGCTTCTGTAGAGGCATTGCAAAACCATTTACACTAGAGTGATGGATTCTTACCAAATATGTCTGTATTATTTTTCCTTCCTGAATGTCTTCATTATTCTTGATCTTTCCTGGTCTTTGATCAATGTTTTCAGGGATTATAGATCTTTCTCCAAAGCACTTCACAACTAGCTCAGCTTTCTCTTCCTTCTCACAAATTCTTATACAGATGCTAGAATACTTGGACTGTCAGCTAAAAGATCTGTCAAAATTGCTTTTCATTACATCCCCCTATCAAACTGTCCATTAGGTATTTCATATATTTATCTTTCCTCCTTTGGAAACTCCAGACTCTTCAGCCACCATGGAGAGAATGATCTCCCTTGACTGAAGATGTTTTATTGTTCCCATCAGCAGCTCTTCTAGCTTTTAAAGTACCTTTTTTTGCCCTTATATAGGTCTGGATATAAATTACACAATGGCAGACACAATATATACATTGAAGCATTTAATGATGCATGATTTTATAAAAATAATCAATTATTATACAAGTAAGTGCCTCAAAGTGGCATACACATAATTTTTTTAATATTTTATAGTAGTATATAGGCACATTAATACACTGAATTTTGAACCAGGCACATAAACTAAAAGGCACATTTATTTTAGCTACTGAAACTAAATTATATCTATTACAAAGGGAGAAATAAAATATTGTCAATAGCATTTTCTTCTGTAGCCCTTTTTACACCTTACATGATCCTCCCCACTCCTGTTGTATTTGCATGCTTTAAAAGCTGGAACATACTGTTGCAATGTCCTGTGAAGGAATACTCCTCCAGTACTACAGATTGGTGAGTTACTTAGAGGTGAAGTAGTTTACTAAAGACTAAAGCAGAAAACAGACTTGATATAAGATCTCAAATTCTGGCTGTAAGCATTCAACAGTACTTTATAAAGAAAAAGTTATCTGTTGCACAGAAAACCTGGCTCATATTTGAGATTTTGTTTTGCACATGCCATACAGCTTTGAATGGCCTCTTCCAAGGGGTGTTTTCATTAATCTTTCTTCAGTTTTCATTCCTGTTTCAAACGGTTGACTCCTATGATCAGCTGTACATAACAAAGCCAACTACTTGACCAGAATTTAGCAAAATTGGAGACTGCACTAATTTCTCCAGACTTTCTTAGTAGGGGAGCAGCAGAGCTGATTCTGGAGAGAGTAATTTAACCCATTCTGATAAAAACACACATTAATCTGTTAAACACTGGGGTTGCTTGCAGTACTTAAAATCCCAGCTTAGTCCTAAGTGGTAAATTGGAGCAGAACTTTTGATTAGCAAAAAGAAGAGTAGCTTATAGAAGGTAATTGAATTACTTTGTTGTTGCACTGGTCTTAACCTGTTCCAATGAAAAAAAAAATAAAACAAAGTATATGACTCCTGACCACAAGTGCAATTAATATTCCAAGTAAGTCTTTGATGTTTCTTCTCTCTAATTAATTTTATTTCCTTTAAAGAAATGAAAATGCTGATGTATTGACAACAACCATTTTCTTTTAGAGATTTCTGAAATTCACAGGCTGGCTTTCTGTGTTTCAGTGCTCATCTCTGTCATGCATTACTAACACACACTGCCACTCAAGTCTCTTCAGTCTACATTACAGAGGCCACCTTGTTCCCATTGTTTTCAAAGTACTACATTTTCAAAGTGCAAAACACAAGCACAACTTCTAAGCTGCAATAATTGAATGGAGTTAAAACCAGGAAGATACAAAATGTAGTAATAGTTATTTATTTGTTATTTATACCCAGTGCACCAAGTCCACAAACGTAAAACAGAATCATTAGCACCATGTATTACATATTCTCTTGCATAGACATTTTCTTGTTTGTTTAACACCAGAACCACTGCAATTCTTATTTGGATGATTCCAGCAATAGGTGGCATCATAAATCCATGTTCCAGTCAGCTCATGCAGGGAAACTGCAACAATGTTTCTGATGCTGTGTGAAAATACTAACTGCTGCATTAAGTATTTAAAATAGATGTTAACAAATGAATTATTCAGTTAAGATGTTCAGGCAAATCTATGTAAAACAAAGAAAGGGAAGTTTCACCAACTTACACTACAATTTAAATAAAAGCAAATGCATTCAGAAGACATGAAAATCTCATCAAATCAGTGTCAAGGTTCAAACGTCTGTTTTTAATGATTTGCTTCCAGTCACACAATTGTGCTGGCTCTATAGTAAAACAGTAAAACATATTTACTGGATGTGTGAGCTATCCCCACTGGAATAATTTGTGTTAATAAAGATAAGCACGTGTCAAAGACTGCAGGCTTAGGTCAAAAGCATGGAAAATTTCCAGCATAAGAAACAAAAGAATATGTTCATGGAAAAAAAAAGAAAACATTTTATAGTTATAAATAAACAGACACACCTAGTCCTGTATAAGATGTAGATCTGAATCTAAAAACTCTTGTTTTTTAGACTGTGCCTTAGCCTCAGGAGAGATTTTCCCTGCAAAGTTCCTCAGACTTCTGCTTACTTGATTATTTAAATTCAAAGCATGGTGGGAATGCAAACTCTCATTTGGCTGTAGTACTACAGGATCCCTTCCACAGTTAAACATAAGATGCAGGAGATAACGGGAAATGGGACAATAAATACTCAAGTAGTTGTCCCTTTATAATACTGAGATTTAACCAGGGAACAAACGTGGCTGTGGGATGCAGAAAGCATTCCTGGATTTTGTGGTGTAATGATTTATTTACTTTCTGTGGTCATCTGGAGCAATGATTTATGATTGCATTTCCCAGGGAAAGAATTACGATTGAAGCAATGAAGCACTGGCATTTTAAGAGCAGTGAGTCAGAAGAAAGAAATGATCAAATACTAGAACACCAAATAGATTAAAGTGTAAAATTAATGTTTCCAATTTCTGTCTCAACAGAAGTTCGAATTGCATCAGGTATTCCATAACCCTGTGGCTGAAATGAAAAGTAAACAAGAAACACCTAAGAAATAGATGAAAACAAAGCTCGCAGGTAAACATTTTGTTGACTTGAGCACATTTACATGCATCAGATAGGGAATGTCCTTATTTGATCTATAGTCTGGAAGTCAGGTTAGTTTGATTGGTCTGTGTATTAGCTTCCCAACCACATCTGATCTTTTTTATCCTCCTCCTGAAACATGGGAAGAACAGTATGCATTTACAGAGCAGGACCACAATAGGAAGAAAAACTGCTACCATAAATGAAGGTGGTGTGTACCAGATAAATTGGTTAACATCAACCCACTTATTCCAAGCAAACACCAATGCGTGAACTGTGCATAGCAACAGAGCTACGTATCCCATCTTGCTCTGTAAAAAAAGAAAGATAATAAGTCATTATTTTTTCCATCTTGGCAAAAGATTACTCTGTTGGTGGTAGACAAGAGAACATTAGGTTGTAATTACAATTTAAAATCTATAATTGAAGCATTCAGTTGTACACCTATATGCCACCTTCAAAAAAAAGGGAAGGGGGAGCACATATTTCTTCTGTTGCTGTCACACTGTGGTAACATACAAAAGAGATAAAAGATTCCCAAAAATGGGTCAGTTCTCGGTATCTCAATTTGTAGACGTCATCTGTATCCTGGTGTCTTTTCTGATAAAATATTATGAGTTCAAAAGCAAGTTTATGAGCAGTTTAATCAATTGCTGCAAAGGGAATTTTTAAAGTTAATTTAAATCAGTAACCATAGTAAGTATAGTACTATGATAAATTTGGCTTAGGACTTGAATTTCAAGAGGAAAGGAAGAGTTATGCTAGAGTTACTAGCAGTTTTGAGTTTCCTGTGTACATAATAACCTTGTTTTTATTACAAAAATGGAACTGCCATTAGTGTTAAGTCCAACACTGCCCTTCCAATTGCTAAATCAATGGGATCTAATTTTTAAATATACAAGTTATTTGTTTATAAAACTAATTCAATATTTTACTATTTATCTTTTAGATATTATTATTATTATTATAGATTTCTTCACAATGATAATTTAATCCAAGAAGTAATCATGCACAGGAAAACTCCCTCCTATACCAGTCTATATAAGTCTCTGCTTAATTTTTTCCTGCAACTGGTGCATTAAATAGAAATTTTGAATCTACTTTTCAAACTGATAGCATATTTTCAAATGATAGGTGCTCAGTAGGTCTCCAAATTTTCAGATTTTGTTGTTCAGAGACCTAACTCAATACTTGTTTAACACCGTATGGTCATATTGATGCAGAGCTATACCTGATTATTATTGTATTTTAATACTATTTTATAATAAGATATATTATTGTATTTTATACTTAGGTAAATGAAAAAGAAACCACCAAGCATCTGTAGCAATACCAATTACTAGGTGGGTTTGATTATTTGTCTGTTCCTTCTCATAATGCCTCATTCTCAGAATACTACTTTTTGGAGTATGGATGATGTCGGCAGAAAACATACAGCCCTAAAAACAGGGAGTGATGACATGAAGTGTGTACCTGAATATAATGGAACTCTCTCCAGGTCAAAGAGTGACTGACAGATGGGATTGATGCTATTGCCAATAAGGCCAGCAAAGCAAGTCCCAGAATTCCTAGGGATACATAAATCTCCATTCTCCAAACATCATGTTCAATCCAGGCATTTTCTTTTTTCTGTTTGACCTGCAAAAAGAATAACAGAATGGTTTGAACTGAAAGAGACTTTAAAAGGCCATGTAGTCTAAACCCATGCATGCTATGGGCAAGGATGTTTCACTAGATCAGGTTTCACAAAGCCCCATCCAACCTGACTTTGAACACTTCCATTGATGAGGCACCCACCCCCTCTCTGGGCAGCCTGTCCCATTGTCTCACCACCCTCACTATGAAAAAATTCTTCTTTATATCCAACCTAAATCTTTCTGTTTTCAGTTTATAATCATTGCCCTTTGTCCTGTCACTACATGCCCTTGTAAAAAAAGTCATTCTAACTCTTTTGTAAGCTCCCTTTATATACTGAAAGGCCAGAATAAAGTCTCCCTGGAACCTTCTTGTCTCCAGGATGAACAACCTCAACTCTCTCAGCCATTTTCAGTAGTAGAGGTGCTCCAGCCCCCTGGTTATTTTCCTAGCTTTCCTATTAACTTGCTTTAACATGTTCATGTCTTTCTTGTACTGCATACTCCAGAACTGGAGGCAGTACTCAACATGGGGTCTCAAGAGAGTGAAGTAGAGTGGAAGAATCACCTCACCTTTGTCCTGTTGGCCATGCTTCTTTTTATGCAGCCCAGAATACAATTGGCTTTCTGGTGCACTCAGCCACTTTCATAACATATAGTTGTTTTCACAATGGTAATTAGGAAGTAAGATGTGAAACATGGTATTTTTGTTTGCTTGAATGTTTCTGAATGTAACTGCTGTTTAACTGCAATGAAAAAGTCCCTTCTAATATCTACAGAGCAAAGGTAGGCTTTGAATGAAAAGAATGTACAGATTGCATCAGCGTCTTGGCTTAGTAAAGACATGTTCTGAGGCACGTTAGCCTGCCTTCACAGCAGGAGAAATCTTATTTGGCAAAAAATTCCATCTGTAACTAAATACCGTACCTGGGAGCTGATAACAACAGGAAATATATTTACAGCTCTGTTTTATGGTGCCAATTTAGCAAACATTCCTAACAACATTATCGTTCCAGAATAGCTACTTAGTCCTGTTTATTCAACAACAACTTGGTGCATTCAGCTGCACAGAATACAATGGTTGATATGGATGAAAATAATAAGCGGATGTCAAAGCTTCTCCTACTTGTAACAGTTCTTTGGTGCTATTGAAATCACCATCATATAATGTGCTCCAAATATGAGAATTTCTTTATCTGCATTTAAGGACTGGAATCTCACAGAAAATTCTGGTAAACCATTCAAACCTGACTACCAGGATAGCTGATCTTCAATGATTTCATCAGGTTGTCTGATAGAATTGTTAAGAAAACATCCTACTCTGCTTTTTATAAAAGATTATATTAGACTTTGAGGATACTAAAACTACCTTTGCAGTTTACACCTTATATTGGAATACTCCTTACAATGGAATAGTTATGGCACTCAGAGTGATATATAGGCATGTAGTAGATACTCTCCAGTAACAGAGAACCTCAGATAGCTTTGCAAGCCATTTATTGCCCATGACTTGGAACCATGATAGAAATTGTTTTAATTGGGTTGTTTTAACAAGTTATTGTGTACCAGCCAAACTGTGGAGTCATCAGTGTTCACATGTTTAGCCCGTGGCAAATAAAAATTATGATAATTTAGCTCAGCTTTGTTGCTGGATAATTCACTTTACAAAGATGATGTCTAAGAATAGCATGTGCAGCAGTTTTTGTAGATAGTTAGATTCTGCTGAGATGGTGCTGAGAAAATTAATCCACACTAAATTAAGACCGTGCCAAAGACTTACGTGTACCTGTGAGGCATTTATAATTATTATACACAGAGTCAAAAATTCCTAGATGAAGAAAGTGACTTATTGAATACACACCGGTACAGCTGACTCCCTGTTACATGCTTCAACTAGTAGGTCCTGCTCAATTCCTTAACTGTACTTTGTGGGGAGTTGTTACCAAATCAGAGGCAATTTCTAAACCCATCATACCTGCTGGAATGCCCAGTTCAGCAGCTTGTATCTGTATGATCTTCTCATCGGATAGCACAAGCTATAGCAGGCATGCATCACAGCGAAGAAGAAACTGAGAAGTCCGAATTGCTTTCTTGACAACATCCATCTATCCAGCCACAGGGGAAACCTTTTGTACTTAGTGCCAAAGTACAGCTGGAAACCAGCAGCTAATATTCCTGGCAAATATACCAGTGCTAAAAGGGTAATTGAAACCACTGGTAAGACTTTGTTTATGACAAGGATTGGAATTCTATAGAAAACTTTTTCATTTTTTGTTATAAAAGGATATATGACATCTCTCAGAGAAGTGTAAATAAACGTCAATAATGAGATCACAGATGCTATCTTCAGTGGCATGTGCCACCTGGGGAACAAATCCTGCTTGTAGTGCTGTTCTGAAGAGTATTCAAACTCACTGAAATGGTGTGCTTGATGTAAGTTAAAAAGTGCAGCTACTTCTGGTGGATTGGCAACGTTCATATCCACACTCTAGGAAGGACAGAAAGGAAATACCAGTGAGAACAAAAGAAGATTAAAACTACAAGCACAGTATTTGCTATCATAACTTTTACACTATGCATTACTGAAACAATACACAATTAACATGCACACTATTAGAGATAAGGTAGCTGAAAAAGTATAATGTTACAAGTAGCACAATCGGTAGTTGAGCAATTTTAGTGTTGATTTTCTATTCTTCATTCCTTATGTATGGTGATTTCAAAACAGGTTTTCATTCCAGGAAGTTAAACACACCACAAGAGAAGATTACGTTATATAAAGCATCACTAAAGCTTCTTATGATAGGTGTTCAAGATTTCACATTTCAGCTACAGATTTATTGAAGTAACTCAAATAAATATGTTCAACAACAGAATCCAGAGACATGACAGTACAGTATTTCTTCCAGTCACTGCTGTGTTAATGGCAATTAATTTAGGTAATAAAGGTGCAAGTAGAAATATTTGAAATACAGCATATTAGCTGTGCCCTTTTCAACCCCCGGTTCAATTCCCAGTCTTTTCTTTCTGTCCACCCTCAATGCAATAATATTCTCTTAATTTTTATGAAAACTTGTGAAACTGAGTCACTTCAGCTCAAAAAGCTGAATCTTTCTCTGCCAAGTTGTCATTATTTGATTCTAGTTTCAATGAAGATCTTGGCAGAACTACCACAGGCTTTAGAAGGAGCTAGGCTGGGACAAAACATTAGCATATTATAGATTGTTTTACACTGATATAATATGCTTAAAGATTGCCCAACACTTGTGGCTAGAGAAGAGGTATTTGATCCAAATGAAAGTACACACGTGCACCAACAGCAGGACTTTGCAGCTGATGTAGCAGACAGCTGTCCCAGTGAGGAGGCTGGGACTTCAGAGCATTAATAAACATGCGACTCCTAATATTCCAGCAAACCTGAACTAATATGGCAACAGCTCAGCTTTAGAATGGCTAATGTTGCAGGTGTCCTGATCTCCAGAAAATTATATGGCAATGTCAGGTTTGAGGAAGGCAGCTACTAGTAGTTTTAAAGATGTAAATTGGCATTCACAGAATCATTAGGTTGGAAAAGGCCTTCATGATCATCAACTTCAAATCATTCTGCTAGGACACAGGAGATTTGCCTATTTCTGTGATATTACCTGTCTTTATTCTTAAGAATCAAATATATTGAAAGTGACCAAGATGTCAATTCAAGCAAGATGCTACTTGTGAATAAAGCAAGGGTAAGTGGATGCAAGTTGGGTGTTCATCCTCTCTGATACAGGGTGTTTTGCTTTCTATTAACTGAGTGGTAACAAATGTTCATTGCTATCTTGCCATAAAATCTTAAATGAAGTCATGGTAGCCTGTTCCTGCACGTCTGAATGACTTGCCTACAGTACCCCAGAGTAAAATTAAAGGGCATAGTTTTTATTAGGGTTTTATAGTTGAAGATGCTTATCAAATGATAAAAATGTATGTTTTTTGATGAACAGTGAAGGTATACACTAAGTAACTTACATTCTCTAGTCAGTGAAGAATAGTGTAGTTCATGCATTACACAATGTGATGTTAGTATAAATCATATAAACTGAGATTTTAGCACTTTCAACTAGCACAAGACTTGTGCATCTTTAAAGTATGGAATGTGATTTAGTTGAATCGATTGCTCATTATCTTTTTAATCTCTTGATGTCAATTTGTGAGAAGACTTTAAATGCATTGGTGATATGCCAGCGTTATGGGAACATGGTGCTTTTGGACAAAATCAGATAAAAGACTGCAATTTTCTGCATTATGTATGAACTACTCTTTTACAGAAACATTACCAAGTCACTAAGGTTTTCTCTATTTCTTCTTGGTGTGATGTTCTGAAATGCATTCTTGTCAATGGTATGACTGTCACCTTCCCTCTTCTCCATTGCAGAAACTCCCTACAAAACAAACACAGGATGTAAAACAGGTTTTGAAATGCCCTACTGTAAATTTGAGGCCTCTTTGTCCACAAAATGTTTTCTTGCCCCTTCTCCATCTGTTCGACAGAAAAGTTATTTTTATTTTTCCTAACTAAAGCAGAGAGCATTTGAATCAACAGAACAAAGTAATGGAAGAAAAGGAATATTTAAGCTAAATGACTGCATCTCAAGTGGAATTAAAGATTTAATTCAGGGTGAAAGTTTTTAAAATAGAACAATATAAGTCTGAAACAGCTTTTGCTTGTGGCATAGCAGGTAAAGCCTTATAAAGATGGACTGTTGATATGTTTACAAAAAGCTTCAACAAAACAGTGTCTAACCTGATAACAGCATCTAACCTGAGCCTGCTGATGTAAGAAACCCACACCAATTTGTGGTTGCTAATACTTCTTAGGTTTTATGATTCAAATGTTTAAACTTGGTCTACCTGATAGTCAGCCTGTGGCATCAAGATTGTCAGGAAACTCCAGCTGGAGCTTTGTTCATGCTGCTCCAAGGTACACTCTCAATTCTTATCACCCACAAGAGGCAGCGGAAATTATTCTTAAAGATTGCAAGAAATCAGAAGCCAGAAAACAAAGAAGAGAAAAGATCTCTCTAGAGAGCCTAAGATAACAGTAGAGATGCTAGCCTGGAGTCCTGGGAAGGCTGTTAAGCAACTGCAAGGAGTTACCTTCCACAAGGACTTCCAACACACACGTCATCTTACCATGAACTGCCAGAAGAGATGTGCTTGTGCCACACCACTGGCTCAAGTGCTCAAATGCCAGACCAGTGTAAGCTTTCTGTGGCTGCCTTCAAGACTGGGACTAATTAGCTCCTCTGTGTAGACATCCCACTGAACAGCTGAGTAGATACATATGAAATTAGTTTTCTAAATACAGATTATTTTATACCCACCAAACTTGTCTTGGTTCTACTAGGCCACCAGACTTCCAAAGCCTAAGTATTTTTCCCTAAGTATTTATCTTCTGATGTTTTTCCCTCCTGCTAAAAAAGCTCCCACTTTGGGCATACCCTTTTAGCCAAGTGTTGCGGAGCAGGGTCAACAAGTGCTTCTCTCCAAAGGTCAAGCCATAAACCCTTTCCAATGCCAGCTAATGGGCAGTCTGTATATCCTGCTCACAAGAAAACATGCTGCTACAGACACATTTCTACTTTCTTTCCCTATAACTAAAACTAGATCCAGTGTTTTTATCACAGATATCTTCCTCAAGCTTCAGCTCTTCCCATCCCATCATTTGTTCAGAAATTCTACTTTTATCTGCTTTAATATATAGTGCATTTCTAGTTGTTACAATGGCAAAGGATACTTTAAGACTTCAGGTAACAATATGAGTTTCAGATCTGTTTTTAAAGGAACTCAGAATATTTAAAGTATGAAGCATGGTGGGGTGGTGGGGGAAAGGACATGAACAGCACTGAGACTGACATTTTGCTTTCTTGGGTAATGAAAAAGACTTTTAAAAATTGTTAAAGCTGCTTACGAGTCACATCTTTGCTGCTTCTTTGTCTTTTTTTCTATACTGACCTCAGTTGAGCTTTCAGCTGATAATATCACCTGTCTGCAGGGGCTTACACAGTGATGCCAGCCTCTTTGGAACTGTCCTCTTCTGGCTACCACATTGTCTAGGAAGTCCAAAGGTAAATTTTTCATTGGGAAGCTCTGCGCAGGAGACCTTAACTCACCTGAGTCTCATGCCGCTATCACTTCTAATTTAGAAATGGCAAATCCAGAAACAGTTTCTAGCTAAAGGTCTGTACTGGTGTTAATGTCGTAAATTATGTCATGCTGAGAAAAAGAAGAAAATCAAGAGCTGGGCAGTTTCTGGTTCAAAAAGTTGATTTGGGGAAACAATCTTTGATAGAATCTTAAACATCCTCTTAACGCTTCATGTGGCAGGGAAAAACAAACAAACATGGAAACAGAAGATAAACTTGTGTGAGTGAATACATACGCTCTAAAAGGGAAACACATGGGTTACAGCCATGTAACAGCATGCAAGGAAGCATAGGTGCTGAACCACTATATTGTACTTGGCCTCTGACACCAGAGTTGACAAAGAACTACTTTTTATTCACTCAGTAATACAGTAATAGCTTTGGGAAACCTTAAATACGAATACTTACAGTTCTATCATTCAGTGGCTTATGAACTGTCAGAACGAAGTCATCATCAGCATGGCTCTGTCTGGGACACGTCTGAAGAAAATCCTATGGAAGACAGAAAACAACTACAGCCGTGTGTCAGTCACAACTGCCCTAAAAGAAAACAGTTTAACAATGCCTGTACTCTGTGCCCACCCCTTGCCCACAAGGCAGCAGTGCCAGCAGCTGGCAATGAGGATGGAGGGCCTGCAGCTGAGCTCCCAGTGTTGTGAGCCCTGAGAAACAGGCTGATGGTAGCGCTGAACCAGCAGGGACACAAACCGGGCAGACCTGACTGCAAAAACATCCTCCCAAACCAATGAAAGGTTTTCCTGAATAAGAGTTTTTAGCGCTGGCCCCGTGGAAATAAAGAAATAAATAAATAAAATGTCCAAAATAAACAGCCTGAGATAACAACGATGAGATGGGAGAGCGTGGGACAGCGACAGCGTCCCACTGCGCCCTTGGCACCGCTGGAAGATGACAACGTGACAGCGCTCGGACGGACAGCCGCCAGCCTTCAGGACTGATGTACGGCGCGGCATCCGGCACACAGCAGAACTCGTCGTTCTCCTCCGGAAAGCCTCGAACGGAGGGTTCGGAGCTCGTTCCACTTTGTCGGAGGGCGCCTCGGGCCCGGCCGTCCCGCACCGCTGTTCCGGACCCACCGCCGAGACCCGTCCGGTGCCGTCCCGTCACCCACCTGAGCCCGCCGGCAGCGCTGCCTCTTCGGCCCGGCGGGGGGCGGCGGAGCGGGGCTTCCCTCGCTATCGGCTGAGAACCCGGCGAGCCCCGGTGCGGCTCCGTGAGTTACGGGGCCAGGCGCCTCCGTGCGGGAGCCGGTGCGGCTGCGTCGTGGAAGGCGGCCTCAAGTTAATCACGGAGCGCCCGGCAGCCTCCGAGAAGGGGAGCGGCGGGGGCAGCCGGCTTCAGCCTCCACCCCCCCCCCGCCCGGCCCCACCCTCCGCGCCCATCCCTCGGTGCCGACGGGCCGATGCCCCGGTTCCCGTCTAGCGGCGGTTCGGGGCCGCTCTCCGGCGCCGCCTGGAGCCCGCGGAGCGCGGGGCTGCGGCTCGTGGCCCGGCGGGACAAAGGGCGCATTCACCTGTGCCCTGCCCACGGCGGAGAAGGAAGGAGGGGGAGGGAGCAGGGCTCCGCTAAATGCGGCCCTTCACGCTCCTGCTCCGCGCCCTTTGGCTCGGCTCTTCCTTTACTGCTCCTTCCCAGCTCGTCGCTCCCGCAGCCCGGCAAAAAGCTGAATGTAAGAGCAGTCCTCACTTGAAAAACTACGTTTGTTGGTTTCTTTTTTTTTCTCCTCCAAGTACCACCGTCTCCTGTCCTCTTCCTGCGCTGGTTATTCGGAAAAGGCACTTTTGTCACGCAGCAGCGTGGACGGTCATTATCTCATGCAAACTCCGTATTAGTGGCTATGTCAGCGTTTAGTGGCTGACTGGCACTGCAGAGCAGTCCGCCTCAGGAATGTTTTCATTTCTCCACGCAGAGCTCATCGTGCCTTTCCCGGGATGGCTCTGCAGAAACCACGCCAAATTCCAGCTCTCTTTCATTTTTAACCTTGGGAACATATCAGCATTCTTCCTTGTTAAGAGAAGTTCGATGGACGCAGCCTCCAGCCGAATGCTGTGCGTGCCTTAGGAGGGATATGGGTGGAATGATGGCCCCCCTCCTGGGTTAAAGCAAAACTATAACTTCTTTTATTACGGTTGCCATCATGAGGATATTTGTGCTTTTCATGAGGGCTGTTTCCCGTGTGCTTTTCATTCATTTCTTTATTTTGCCGCGATTGCTAAGTTTCGTACACTCTCATATGTGCTCTCACTTTCTGAAAGCGCCGTTTCGTTTTCTTCTCAACTCCTTTTTCCTACTGTCGGTTTTGGGTTGCTTCAGTGGCGGTGAGCAGCATCAGCAGAGGGACACCTAGCGGTGGGCTCGGAGTTCGTGGTCTGCAGGGCGACAGCAGCGTCTTAATTCGAGTGAGTTCAGCGACTCTTGACTTCTCGTGGGAAGTCACTGGTGTGAGTTTGTGTTATAGGGACTGCGTTTATAGACCAAAATGTAGCTCAGGAGGTGGTTCAGCATCCGGATAGCTCATTTTAGCTTAAGCTTTTTTAATAAGAGGCACAAGAGCTCAGCTCCTGAATAAGCATTCTCAGATGAGACAGAAAGCCAGGCCCAAGTGAACCAAGCTAACAGATGACCAGGCAGCTGCTCTGCCCAGATGCTCCTGGTAGTTCTGACCACCAACTTTCCAGTCCCTGCACCCTGAGGGCTATAAACATTCAGCAAGCATCAGTGAATGTCAGTGTTGCCATTTGTTCTGCATGTATGAATTCAGTTCCACACCTTTGTTTCATACACATTTCTGTGTCAGATGCCATTTTGTCAGGGTATCCCTCTGCTGCCATCTGTCACACAGCAACAAAATGTAATGGAATACTGGCGGGCAGGCTCAATCTCTACTGCCATTCCATCACATCTTACTCTGACATCATGCTCCAATGTAATAAAATAGGAGGCATTACTTTTGGAGCAGTCCATGGAGGTTAAAATGTCAGAGAGAACCTTGTTGCCTAAGGCATGATTTTCAGAGTCTGTGGGTGATGTTGATGTGAGGGAATGGTAGACTGTGTTTTCTGGAGGAAAAAATAAAAGATTACATCATTGACAAGATGACCTGACAGTGGTGAGTCAGGAGAATGTTTTCACCACAGTTTATACAGGAAGAAGTCTGTGGGCAGGGCAAGTCTTCCACAAATGCAACTGCTCTTTGGACTATGAGCTCTGAGAACAACTTGCCAAATGGTTGGGAATGTGGTACAGCCTTCCAGTAACATACAGGCCTGCATATAATCATCCCAATGCTTCCTCTTGCTCTGAACTTGTTTAGTAAGCTAAGTATAACTCTTAGTGTCACCAAGATGACTCCAGCATGACCTGGGCTACTCAGAAATGATGCTGTACAAGAGGAAATGGTGTGGAAGGCTGGAAACTGTTCCCTGTAATTTAAAGAAGTGCAAATGGGCCTGGTTCAGCTGTTGAAATGATGGCTGGGCTTCCAGGACAGCTCCGGAGGAGGTTCAGCAGAGGCAATCCAAAGTGGTGAGGGCTCACAGCAAATAGTCTCTGAGAACATATGAACATAGTTTGGTGAAGAACAGAGTATGGGGTGCAGCAGCAGAAGCCCTTAGGAGGAGTATAAAGGTGATTAAAAGAGGGGTGGCAGCAGGGTGTGAGAGATGATTATGCCCCTCTGCTCTGCTGCTGTGGGGCTCCATCTGGAGCCAGGTCCATCTTGTGACCAGGACTGGGGCCCCCAGTACAGGAAGGATGTGGAGTTATTGGAGCAGGTCCAGGGGGAGGGCCACAAAGGTGGTCAGAGGTCTGGAGCACCTCTCTTGTGAAGAAAGACTGAGGCCGCTGGGCTTCTTCAGTTTGAGAAGTATCCAGGGACATCTCATTGCTACCTTCCAACACTTAAATGGAGCTTGTAAGCAGGGGAGAGATCAACATTTGACATGGTCTAATAGTGACAGGACAAGGGGGAATGGTTTTGTACTAAAAGAGGGGAAATTTAAATTAGATGTTAGGGGGAAAATTTTCTCTGAGATGGCGGTGAGGTGCTGGCACAGGCTGCTCAGAGAAGCTGTAGATGCATCATCCCCAGAGGTGTTGAAGGCCAGGTTGGATGGGGCCTTGTGCAATCCGATCCAGTACCTGATTTAGTGGCTGGCAACCCCCCTGTGGCAGAGGGCTTGGAACTGGATCTTTTGAGGTCCCTTCAAATTCAAGCAGTTCTATGAAGCTCAACTCCTGCTGGTAGTGCCAGAGAGTATGACAGACAGAGACTGATGATCTTTTAGTCCACCACCTCCACTCTCACTCAAAGCAACATTAACTATAGCTGGGTTTTGCAAGGACTGAGACTCCACAACCTCCCTGGGCAACTTATTCCAGAATTTAGGCACTATCTCAGTAAACAAGACCCACCTTCCTGAGCCTTTCCTTCTATGTCAGATGCTCTCGTCCCTTAATTGTTCTCATGCCCCATGCTGAAGGTCACCTCAGTTCACTCGTGCCCTACTTCTAGTGGGCAGCTCAGAACAAGACACAGCGTTGCTGATGGGTATCAAAGGTGCTGAGGGAAGGTGAAACGTTGCTTGTCTTGTCCAGCTGGCGCTGTTCCTCCTAGCACAGCCCAGAACTTGATCTTACTTTGTGGAGGACAGTGGACTGGAGACCTCCAGAAGTCCTTACAACCACAATTCCCAAGTTTTCCCAAAGAGTATATCCCAGTAGTTCATGAGTAGATGTAGCCAGGAGAATAGACTCGGTCCATCCCTTTTTGCTGCTTGTAAAAAACATGGATATTAAAGTTGAAATATTGTGAAAGACACAGGAAGAAACACCCAGTATTTTTGAGATTTTTTTTTTTTTTTTTTTCTGGTTGGATACCAATGAAATACACAACACTGGAAGGCAATGTTCCACAATTGAGATTCTATGAAAACAATAATTCCTCAGAGAATGACTGAAAGTGACTGAGATGAAGCAGAAAAATTACTGTGTGGTTTGGATTTGGCAACCGATTTGTTTTGGCAATGTGGAGAAAACTCTGTTTATAGCATTAGGTTTTAAAAACTGTTCTTTTTCTTTTTGATTCTTTTATATATATATATATATATTTTCCCCAGCACAATTCCTGGACTCTCAAGACAATGATTAGAACTGATGTAGGGTTATTGCACTCTTGTCTGGACAACCTGAACACGTCTGACGCTGCTTTTCATCTTCAGGCAACCAAGAAAGGCAAATGCCTCTTCCCTTGCTGAGAACTGTAATAAGGTCAAAACTAAAACTAAGTGAGTGAAGAATCCTCAAAGAGTATTGTTACTATTGTCTGCACCATAGAGCTGCAGTTTGCTTCACCTAGCACAGGGCCAGGAAAGTTACAGGTGTAGCAGGAAAAATGCCAAGGATCCAAGTAAACAGCAAAGAAACCAAGACCCAGAGTTGCAGTTAGCAGTTGCTAATCATAGAATTATTGTAGAATCACAGAATGGCCTGGGTTGGAAGGGACTTCAAGAATCATCAAGTTCCATCCCTCTGCCACAGGCAGGTTGCCAGCTGCTACATCAAGTACTGGACCAGATTGCCCAGGGCCTCCTCCAACCTGGCCTTAAACACCTTTAGGGATGAAGCATCCACAGCCTCTCTGGGCAACCTGCCCACTCTCTCAGCATAAAAACTTCCCCTTGACATCTAATCTGAATCTCTCCTTGCAGTCTGTGTTCTCACATCCCCTTCTTTAGTTTATTAGAAGCATTTTCCCTTGTCCAATCACTATCTACCGTTGTACAAAGTTGAACTCCCTCATGTTTATAAACTCGCTTTTAAAATTGGAAGGCCACAATGAGGTCTCCCTGCAGCCTTCTTGTTTCCAGGCTGAACAAGCCTAGTTCCTTCAGCCTATCCTCAAAGAAGGGGTGCCCCAGCTCTTTGATCATCTTAGTGGCTGTTCCTACTGGGTGTGACAGGAAATACTTCTTTTCTTGGCTGCTGCCTCATTCTTCTGTGCAAGGTATCACCTTCAGATTCTCCCCTGCTGCTGCCATAAACAATAGTTTAGCACTGTACATTTTAATGAGCCAGGCTGCCTTGGTGAGGATGACTTAGTGCTGTCTGTCACAGGTGCTGCCAATTAAAGAGGTGGACATCTTGGAGCAGTTAAACTGCATGTCCAGGCTTAAGACTGCACTTCCAGACTTAAAACTGCACTTGTAGTTTGATCCATAGGAGAAACTAAGAGCAGTTCTTTGGGGCAGAGACTTGTCTGGAGAAAAGCTAATGTTGGAGAGCAAATTATTCCTACTGCTTGATTTTTGCTTGTCCAGAGCAATTCACTTGTAAAATAAACACAAAGAAATATGTATTACATTTTTTTCCTTTTTTTTTTTTTTTTTTTTTTTTTTTCCCCCTTTCTCTTTTTTCTTCTAATGGAATCAATTTCTAAGGCTCTGATCACTGGGTAAGTGCTCAGGTCAAAAGGGTCAGCATTGCTGATATCAGCATATTCACTTGAGTGTTGGTTATTCCAACTTAAACACATCCTATGTTTTTTATATTTGTGTTTACACATTCTTAAATTTCGTAGTTCTGCTCTAGCTGTCAAGTACATCTTGACAAATTCAAGTCTGTGAGCTGCTGCAGTACAGAAGAGAATGAGTGAAGTGAGAAGTTAGGAGTCCCTGAAAAGATCCATTGGGTTGCAAGGAAGTGAATAATGTGATACAGTGCTGGTTAGTAATGCTATCTGGATCTGGTGGGTTTTTTTTGGTTTTTTTTTTTTGAGAAAAAAACAAAGTAGTTTGCTTTCATTTGTCATCTCAATTGTATTAAATAAAACATATAAATCTTGCAGACTAGTGACTTGTGGGTTTACATAAGCGTCTACTCCTAAATAGGATAGAGCTGAAGTGTGAAGTACCCGCTGTTCCTACCGTGAATGGAAACTGCAGGTATACTTGGCAGTTTTGCATCTGCACCAGTGTGCTTTTTCCCTCTTCGATAATGTCATTTGAGAACAAAGACATCAGACAACATATTTGATTTACTGTCATGTAATAAGTTTCCTTTATCCAAGGGAATATTATAGAAGAGATCAGATAAGCAAGCAACTGCTCTGTCCCCTGGTGAAGTAAAGGATGGCTGTCCTTAGTGAGTAACATTGTTAAAGTCAAACAAATGTCTTACTTGGTCTGGATTTATCACAGAAATTCTAATTCAAAGAAGTGGCTCTCAAACTACTTGAAATACTTGAATTCTCTAAGAGAGTTTAAATCATCAGTGCCAAGTTGCAGGGAGCTGAGGAAAAGAAATACACTGGAAAAACTCCAAAGCTCAAGATTGTTTGAGAGGACTGTTCAATCCAGACCAACACGTGGAAGAAACAGAATTATGTACTACTTGTCATGAATTAAGAAAGCTCAATAGAACCACAAGCACTAAATAATTTTTAACAGTGATGCTTTTAGACACTGTTGAAAGTACAAGTAAAGGCCACATGACTTTTTTTTCAGTTAAAGTTCAATTCATTGAGTTGAAAAACAACTCAAAGTAGAGGACAATAGCAGTATTTTATTTTCTTACTGCTTTTAAAAGAAATTCCATCCTGCTTTTCAAGTATATAAATTACAGATGAGTATAGAAAGAGCTTCCACTCCTACTTTACCAAGGTAACAGGGTACTTAGAATTCCTTTCTGATAACACATATCATTTACTGGAAACAATCCAGAAGTATTTTTTGGTATTTAAAATCATAATTTGATTGAACCAAGCATAGTGCTATCCTTTGTGTTTAATACTTTTAAATACTCTGTATTTATATCAGTAATTCTGGCCTTTCTCACTCTTCTTTTACTTATATAACATTTAACATTGTACTGTTATCCCTTGAAGCAGTTATGATACTGCTCTGATTGTGGTGTTGTGATCATTTCATGATTTCATCACACAGATGCCTCTGTAGTATAGAACTGACTGCCTTAAAGTATTTGTAATATCAAAACTACTGATAATAAAAGTAATGATAATTGATACATCAATTACCAAAGAACTTCAGCACTTTAAGGCTGTAAAACAGAAAGGATACAGTGGAAGGACTGGGCCCCAGAGAGGCAGGATTATTGAGCAAAGAGGACATTGGGTATGTTGGTGAGCATTTGGCTTCTCTCAGGAGCTCTTTTATATTTGTCTATGGTTTTTCTTTCAGAAAGGCACTTTGTTTAAATCTGATTATGAAATATCTGTGATAGATTTTCTGCTGTGACATATACGAGTATTTATTATTTCTAATTGTTAGGAAGAACTTTTTTTTTTTTTAAATTTTTTTTTTTAAACAATATTTGTACAAATGTTAATTTGAAATTAAGATGCTTTGGAATATACCCAATGAAAAACATTTTATGTGCTTTATTGCCCTTAGCTAAGGCTCCCAGATAAATGTGGTTTAGGAATGGTGTTCTAATGTCATTATACTTGCTGTTGAGGACTTCTGAAGGTATGTGGTGAGACCACAAAATTGCCAAAATGCTGTATGAGCCTACAGCCATGTCCTTTACCAAACCTTCCATCTCAGGAATCTCTTGGGAAATCTTTGTTCTTCCCATATCATTTAAAATCCTTACAATATGTAAGGCATTTTTTTGTACTATACTGTGCATTTAGGCCATTGATTTGTTTGTCTGTTCTGTAGCTCCAAGAAATGCTAGCATAGTTTGGAGTGTTAAACACAAACACAAATACTGACACTGCAGGGCGCAGTGTAGGATTCACATTCAAAACAACAGGAAATACAAGCATATATGGAAGCAGCAGAGTTAGGCACAGTTTTAAGAGCATAGTGAGACAACGAGTAGCGGGATGTCAGGTTGTGGTGATAACTCTCCATTGTGTTCAGCTGCTGGATATCATTGTAGCAACAGCAATTTAATGATTTTAATGGAAGGTAGAATTAATTTTAGCTGTACTCATAAGGCTTTTATTGGTTATAATGACATCTTTGAGAAGTGAACAGGTGTGAGGAATTCTTCAAACTCTAAGTGAAGTGCACTGATGTACTTGAAAAAAAGTGATTTATCAGACAGTTGTTACAAATTTGATGAAATTTAAGTAAATAAGGAACAGAATCTGCCAAAACATTTGGAATTATTTAAATAATTGGACCAATTATTAACAATTTAAAATAATACAATAATTAAATAAAGCTGTGGATGTTTCAAAGTTGTCTGCCTTCACATTTTGGGCAATTTTTTTGTGTGTGGGAGTAATACATTGATACATTTATTATGACTGACTGGTAAGGGAATTGTTGCTCTTATCCAAAGACTGACAGCATAGTTAGACATATGACATATTTCAATAGAGAAATAATTGTGCTAATTAGAGCTTGTTTATTTGAACATTTTGCCAGAGATGGAATTATTTCTCAAAATGGAAGTGTTAATATTGATATTTTACACCAATTACAAGGTCTTAGAGAAAGAATATTTTTTGAATCCAGACAGTTTTACTACCTATGAAGAAAAAGACTTTCTGTGCAAAACTACGTACTAGAATTCTATCTTAAGATTTGGACAGGTCAAAAATTATATCTGTGGTCAAAAGTAAAAGTTCCTATTGTCCAGAAGCACCAGTTATATTACATGACCAACTGCACACTACAAACAACTGTGGATAGCTGAAATTAGTTGTAAGAAATAATCCTTAGATAATCAAATAATCTGAGAGATGAAGTCCTAGATCAGACCTTTTGCTGCTGATTGGGACACTCATCAGCTCTGGAAGTAGAAGGAGGACAAGAGCAGAGACTGAAGGATGAAATGGAGCAGGAAACCAGGCAGGACTGCAAGAGATAGGAAGCTCAGATAGGGCAGGAATAGCAGGCTGTATCATGCCAGAGGCTCAAGGGAAATATTACAAGCATCCATCCAGCAAACATGGAGTTAGAAGAGGATTTTGCAGGTGGCTTGAAAGCTGGGATTAGTGATTGGTACAGCAAGCGGTTGTGCAACTGTTCAAAGTGGCTTCAGCAGACTGGAGAGATAAGCTGCTATAAATCCTGAGAAGTTCAGCAAAAGGAGGACAGACTGCAGGGCGAACAGCTGGAAAGGAGCTTGGAAGAAGAATATCCAGATGTGGACACCAAATGAACACTGAACCACTAAACACTGGCAACCGAGGCCTGCAGGCTCCTGGACTGTAGGAAGCAGAGCTTTGTGATCAGGTTGAAGGAGGTGATCCTTCTGCTTTTCTTGGCACTCCACATCTGTGCCATGTACAGTTCTCAGCTCCCCATGTCCAGCAAAGGGTTACAACAGTGCTTAAAGAATTGAAGTGTCTAACACAAAGGAGATGGACTGCATAGCCTGGGGAAGAGGAGGTGTAGGAGTATCTTATCTGCATGTGTGAATACCTGATGGGAGGGAGTAACGAAAAAGGAGCCAGTCTTTTCTATGTGACAAGAAGAGACAATGGACGCAAATCAAAATACGGGAAAATCTAGTTAAACATAAGAAAAATCATCCTAATTAGCTTCAGGTCACCCCAAAATGACCGAGAAAATGTGAAAAGACTGGAATCAAACCGCTCAGTGATTTGTCATCCTAATGACTGTGGATGGTTTCAAAAACTGGACTCGAGAGTGCCTTAGCTCAAATATGGATGTTGGATGGTGCACAAGAGTTTGGTGAGAGCTCTAAGTCCACATCATCACAGTAAGTACACTCAGAAATCTACTTTCATGTCTTTTTTTTGTTGTTGTCTGGTTATTGGCCCTTACTTGAAGTCAAGAGTAGAGATCTGTTTTTCTGCTGTTCTGTTATTTTTTTTAGCACACCTGTTTTAATAGGGCTGTTGAACTAAGATGGCTTACAGCTAATGGCCCTCTGAGAATTCTCTCTCTGTCAATTCTACTTGAGATATCAGTGAAATTGTAGGCAGAGAGAGCGTAGCGAAAACTAAGACAGACATTGACATGGACTAAACTGTTGCAGGTTACAAAATGAGTTTGGAAGTATATCCACAAAGAGATGACAGTCAAGCTAGAAGATTTTTAAACTACTTAGATAGCTGCAAGATTGCTTTCATCTCTTCTCTTATCTCTTTTCAGACATACTGTCTGAAGATGAAGCATTGTAGAGAAGCTTGTTCTGAGCATTCTTAAGAGAGCAGCAGAGCCAAGGAAATGAGCTTTTTCTTAAAGTGATTTACTATTACAGTTGCCTGATTGTCAGCATGGATCTGTATATTTGTGGGCTTTGGCATAGACTATGACATTTCCTCCACAGCAGCAGCAGCTGACAACATTGCCCAACTTTGTTAGTCAATAGTTCATGGAATTAGAGACTTCAAAGACTCCTAAATGTTATTAGGTGATTTACAAAGTGTTATTAGTCTCACTAAGAAATCACATATCTTTACAAGCACTTTCTTCTTATTGCCTAAGACAGCTGTTTGGAACTTTGTGAATTCCATTCTGCAGTACATATATCTATTATATGCTGTGCTACTTCATGTATCTAAGAAACCTAAATAAACACTTAGGGCTGCCTTAATATCTGTGAGGAATTTGCTGAAAAACAAATGCCTATAGAAGTGTCTAGTGAATGTTATTTAATAAACTAGTCTGCAAAACTATAAACCTCTTATATTTGTCTTTAAGAAGATGCTCCTGTTGGTTGACTTATGACTAAATTTTTCCCAGTTCCACCAATTTGCACCTGTTGTATAATTACAACTTTCATGAAAACATAAATCCTGATAACCCGTTCACAGGTTGTATGCTCACAAAACACAATTTAGAAGGGAAATTTAGAACAAAGTACTTTCAAAAGCTGGAATGTAATATACTTTGTGTTTTATGATCTAGAGTGTTACTTAATTTTTAGAGTCAGAAAGACTACTTTATGGAGACAGAAATTGGAAGTCTTAATTTTCCTCATGTTTTGCATATCTGGTTTAAAAAATAACTCCATGTATGTGCTTATGTTTTCCAAAAGTCACTAGTATAAAAAGAATTGAAGGGATTTGCTTACATTTCTGTAAAGGTGTTCGCAAAATCATAAAAATGAAGCAAAAATTGTTTAGATTTTTGCTCTATCTCATACCAGGCTTTGCCTAACTATTAGTGTTTTGGTACTACAAAAGACAGTACAAATGCTGCCTTAGTATTCTTGTGTACAGTCATTTTGTATAAAGCATAAATAAAGCAATTCTTAATTCTAGAAAAGATGACAGGTCCTTCCTTTTTAGAACGGCTTTCAAGGGAAGAGAGGTGCAACACATTTCACAGATCAGTAGAGCAAAGTCAAATGGCGATGAAATAAATTCTCTTGGTAGTACATTAATTTCAAACACAAGTTTACACAGAAGACTGGGATGTTGTGAGGATTTTCGTAACTGAATCAAATGCTCTAGCAGTACTAAATATATATACAATTGGAATGAAGAAAAAGCACTGAAATTTGAGAAAAAGAAACAACTTATCCTGATATGAGCCTTCCTGCTTTAGTACATAGTTATACTATAGAATTAGAAATACTAAAGGAAGCTCTGATGCTGTTTGGTGTAGAGTAGTGCCTGCAATTTAGAATAAATAGCACTGCGTTGAAGCAGAGGTATAAATTGTCTTGCATTTGAATATAAATTAATAATTTGAAAACGGTTCACAGGGATTCCTAATTCTACTTTTGTAGACTTGACTCAGCATCCTATCTGCTTGACACTACTGCTGTGGTTACTTTTGTTGGAATTGTTCCTTATTTAGTATCAGAACATCATTTAGCCCTACAGAGTATCCTCTATGGAAATTCTCCAGTAAATTTAGGGGCAATTTCATTCCTGTATGTAATGCTGGAATATTCCCTACTGAAAGAGTTGGCTGCTGTGTTCCTTTAAATTGTGTTGAAAAATATTCTTGGTCTTACTTTCAGCCTTGTGTTGCAGCACCTTATAGTATAATCCACAGGAGTATTAATCCATATGCTAGCAAGCGATTTTTGTGTTAGAAAGGTTTTCAAGATCTGATCGTACAGGAAATTGGCACAACTCTCATGAGAAACACCATCTCCACCAAAAATTGTTCTGACCACTTCTGTTTTCATTCTCAAAACATACACTCTTTCGTGTAGATTGCTGCCCTTGATTAGTAGAAACTGTGTGTGTTTGCTTGTACATGTGTCTGCTTATGCAACCGCACACACACTTCCCTTCTTCCCCACAGCCTGTCTGTCTGTATTTTCATTCAGTGACAAAACAACTGCTTCCTGTGTATTTTCCCTCCTTATCCCATCTGTTGCCTTCTGTGCATGTGTCCAGCTGTTTCCCTCTGAGAACCTCCTGTTCCAAAGAGCATATTTTGGAAACTATAAATTACTTCTGAATAACATTTTTTTCCTCTCTTCTTTATACTCCCCTATCCAAATGATAAGGCCCAAAGGCCAGAATTTTATTGGAAGGTGGATTTTTATTGTTAAGAAGCATAGCAGCTGAATAAACTATTTTCATTGTCCTAATTCACCTGCTTTATCAAGGAGAAAATGAAACTTAGGTGTAGACTGCTTCTTTTAGAAATAAATAAATAAATAAATAAATAAATAAATAAATAAATAACTGAGATGCTTGAAGTCCAACTCTAATAAGATAAAGGAAAAAGTACTGGGTGGGAAAAACAAATTCTCAGAGTTGTGTCAATCTGGTTTTGGTTCTCTGGCAAGTTTTTTCTTCACCCTCCAAGCCATTACAACATTAGTTACAATACCACTTATGTGCTTTGGATGTACAGGAGCCAGCCTTTCATGATAAAAATGATATAGGAAGTCAGTAGTCCCTGATTCGCAAAGATAGACTGATGGAGCATGTGCCTTTTCTTATGAATGACTTCTTAAGATTAAGTCACACAGGATCGGAGGGGTTGTGTCACTATTTAACCAATCCATTTGACACTGAAATGGCATGTATCCTTTAGGATTGAAAGCCTGATCAAAACATTACTGAGGTTTAGAGAAGGCGTTTCTCTTCCTACTTCAGCAGTTTTGTATCTGCTCCTTTTTTAGAAGTTCTTATACGAAAATTTCAAAAGTAAAGGTCCATGTCAGATGTGGTGCTTGTTTTCCTCTGACATTGGACATTAGAGAAGAACACAGCTGTGGTTACAGAGGGAAAATACACAGTGCCTGGTGACACTCCATTGTGGCACCTGAGATAGAAGGCTGGGTTTTGTTTGTTTTTTTTTTGACTTTCTGTGTTGTCACCGAGGGCACCTTCAGAGTGAAACCGAGTGCCTAAGTTAGGATTCTGCTCTGAGTGGTTCTTTAGAGAAGCTCTTTTTTTCTCTCTAGGCTGTATAAGGAGCTTAGGGAAACTATCCTTTTGCTACTGGTATCTAAATTGGGAAGAACAATTATGCTTTAGGGGCTCAAATAAAGAGACGGTGTAACATGACTCTTTGTGCACTTTGCTTGCAGTTTGTGTTAAGCTGTGCTATCTTACATGTACTGTGCACTAAGAGCAGGCACTTTAAAATTTCTTATAATTCTGCTGATATTTTCTAACTTGTTGAGCTACTGTCACTATTTAATTAGATTACTAAGATGAAGTATTAATAAAACTACCACTCCTAGCAACAAATGGGAATCAGAATGTTGTGTTAGTTATGGTTTCTATAGCAGGAGCAAATCTGTTTTAATTACAGAAATGGATGTAATCATGTCCAACAAGAGCACAAACAAAGTCAAAACATTTATATCGTTATAAATGAGCAGTGACATGAAACAGACTCTTATCTGAAAGACCATCCTTAACACTTGGAATTAAACAATGAGGTCTTTGTAATTAAATACTTCATAATGAAGCCATAACCTTACCATGAAGGAGGCAGCAAGGTGAAATAAGCACTAAAAGAATCTTAATGTTTTAATTGAGGTTATTTAAATTTAAATCTTATTATTTTACTGCTTCCACAATTCCTCTTTACTTCATATATCCACAGCAAAGAGAAGTCTGCCAAGTTATAACGTGGACTGAAAAGAAAGGTGCCAGTTTATGTGTCAGCATGTTCTGCACATCAGGACTTGGCAGTGCTAAAGCAGGAGAAAGATTTCAGAGGGGTATCTGCCATGGTGCTCTTTGAACAGTGTAAAGCAGCGTAAGCACAGAACCTAACAAAAGTACTTCCAAACTACTTCAGAATATTGTTTTGTTTTTTCTTTTTCAACAGGACACCTGTCCCCTAAGTCAGTTCATTGCATACAACAGGCAATACCCTGAGGGAGCATTGCCAGAGGAACCACTGGGTAGATGATGTGAGAGGCAAGGTGGGCAGGAGGAAAACATCCTGGAGTATCACTCCAGAGATTCTACTTCTTGTCTGTGTAAAACGTGTTTAATAAGTGAAAGGTTAAGCCCTTAATGAATGAGCTCACACATCCTAGGTGATGATCAAATTTGTGAGGCTGTGTAATATATGATTGTAAAAAATCTTTTATGGCAGTACAACTAAAATAGTGTTTTGTCTATCATCTTGCTTTTTTCCCCTTTTTTTCTTTTTTATTAGAACGCAAAATAACTTCACTAGGAAACAGATTTCCTGTTATGTCTACTGGGGATAGAGGATGATTTGGGTGGTGTCTGTGAGAAAAATAGTTATCCTCTGTCCCTATGCAACATGTGTTAGAACAGCCTGAATGTGATTTTAACTGATGCCAATCAGAGCTGGTTCTCGTAAGAACCACTCATTATGTGGAAAGACCTTGAAGGTGGCAACTTTTCTCCCTCTTCACCTTTCTGTCTGCTAAGACTGTAGGAAGGAGAGAGAGCTGACTGCCAGCTTTGTGCTACTTTGAGTCTCCTCAGTGCTGAACACAAGTTATTCAAGGAAGCAGCAAATTTAGAACAAAATAGATCCTTTTTTTCTCATCCAAACTTTTTCTGATTTGTTTGCTTTTCTTCTTTTAGCCTGTGAAAATGCTGATACTGCAAAACTGTATTTATATCTTCTTGCATATGTACTTGCTCTGGATGTACTTTTGGTTTGTTTCTTTTTGCTCTTTATGTATTTAAAATATCATAACTAAAAAAACCAAACAAACCAAAGGAAAGCAACACGATAAAAATATTGGCCAAAAGGTGGCAGTGGAGATACATAAAATATGCCATCCTACATTTGTGTAGTAAACAGTTTAAAAGAAAAATTGCATTTTCCTAAGTTTTAAGAGCATTATTGTTAAAAAAGTTACCTATTGGGCTGAATGGTAATGTAAAAACTCCAGCAGGAGTTTGACTTACTGAAGTAACTTATTACTGGATAAAAACCTGCCACTGACTAGTGTGTGAGCTTTGTGTAAGACAGAAAAAGAATGGCTTTGCCTTGATCTAGTCTCCTGCTGCTCAGAGAATAGATCACAGGGTTAGGATGGCTCTTCCTATCTGGGTGGAAGCACCCGAGGCACTGCTCATCCATCATTCAGTTCATACTCTATATGTCTAAACAGCCGTTCTCTTCTCCCTATTCCAGCTCTATTTGAGAGTCACTTATGAAACAAAGGGGGTAAGAACATTTGAACTCTTCAAACCATTGTGAAATCTGTCTGCTGAGCTCTGTTCACTATGGTCTGATGCTGGCACGCCAAGGGGTGTGTGGATACGTGATCTATGGCCCTCCTTCAGCTGTGTCTGCCAAATGTTTATCCAATTAAGTAACATATAAAGTTGCACTTTTCTTCCCTAGCCATGGATTTTGACCTTAAAATGTACTTTCCTTTAATATCCTTATTAATGATGACTGTAGTTAAATACAGCGGTTGTGCCCTATAGGAAACATTAATTAAATAGGTAGCTTCTCCCTTATGCAGTTACACCCTAGGGCTTAGTTTCATTTTCCATTCCAAAATAGTTCCCCATTTGCACAGAAGCATAAAATTTGAAGTGCATGCACACGGCCATACACATTTTTAAATATCACTGCTGGAGCAGATTGTGTTTCTGGCTCTAGCTCTTTGATAGTGTCAGACTTCTGTAAAAGTATTTTGATTCTCTGTGTAATTTTCAGTATACTTGTTCCCGAATGTTTTGTAGAAAGTGGGAACAATGTATACCACGAAAGTTAGCTTAATTTATCTCAATGTCTGCTTTTCACAGCTTGTTATCCATGGATAACTGTTTATCTATAAAACATCAAAAACTCATCTTGGAGGAATTTGGTAAAGAATGAGCAAAGGTATCCTTGGGAACAAACAAGGAAGTAAGCATATAAAACAGTGGACAATAAAGGTAAATAAATAAATAAATAAATAAATAAAAGGATGATCTAGAGTTAGCCTGATTTTCATTTGGTTGGAAATATCAAGGTACTGTGAGAACCTGTACAAGGCAGGCTTAAGATTGCTTTAAATTTGTAAATGGTTTTCTGCATAAGAAGATCATAGAACCCCTCAGGTTGGAAAAGATGTTAAAGATCATCAAGTCCAAATGCAACCTAACCAAACTACCCTAAAAGTCCTCCACTAAATCATGTCCCTGAGCACCATGTCCAAGATGGTTGGATATAATTATTAGCTACTCTCCTACCTAGTGTGTGAACCAACCAGTTGCTGCCACACAGACAGCATTAACATCAGTAATGTCAAGAATCAGCACTGGCTGCCTTTTTACTTTGCTGAAGTCCATTTGGTCAGCATGCCTGTTTTTCTCTGACTGCAGTGCTGAGGACTGAGCAGTTTCATGCCTGCAACCAGCCCTGATAAGGAGTTTGGCTGTGCACTAAACTGTGCCCGGGACTGGGAACTTGAAAGCACAGAGAATTTGCAAACAAAATGTAGCGTTTATGAAATAGCTGGAGCCCAATCAGGGAATGATAATGCTATCAGTGTCTGCTAAGTTTCAAAGTGAGGCATAGAGAATCTCTGGGTAATGGTTGATTTGAATAAATCTTTGGATAATGCATTTTTCCTCTCTCAATCTCCTGTTATGCAAAGAACTGATGACTTAGCTTGTCCTGTGTATCAAATATGTATCTTTTTTCAGGTCATCCTCCCTAGTTCATTCTGATTATTTCCATCTCAAAGGTATTTAGGGAATGTTTTCTACTTTCCCTTGCAGTTGGAAAAATATTTACTGAGGTTTATCTTATTCTTAAATTAGATATTAATCTAAATCTGTTGTCAGCATTAGTTGTGTTTGTTATATAATAAAACATACCCATCTAGTAAACCAAAGCAGGCCTGCCCTGCAGCCTTGTCTAATAACAGCACGAGATGCACATTAAACTCACAGTATGTTCACATTAGTTTCACAGTAACTCTTGTACATTATCAGAGGACAAAAATAAAATTAGCAGCCAATAATGTTGTAACCAAGAAGACAGCATACAGAGAGTAGATGGGAGGGGGATATAAAGAGCAGTTTAGAGCTGCCAATTACAAACATTTAATGCTAAGAAGGTACTTTTATAGAAGGCTTATCTTAGCTGGATTCCTCTTTGTAAAAAGAGCTTCTATGTTTATTCTTTTTCACGACATCCAAATTTTAATAACATTTAATGTTGCTTTAAACAGTAACTAACCACATTCATACAATTTCTTCTGTCCCCTTCTTAGACAATTGGTATAAGCCTTCAATCCAAGAGTCTAAAACAGGCTTCACCTTTCCTCCTATTGAAAACTTTCTGCTCCTTACACTGTGGGGAGTGGTGGTAAGGAAAAAAGCAAAAAGAATATTCTACTCATAAGAGAGAAGTAATGTGTTCTTTTCAAATGCATATTGCTCAAAGTATCAACCAAGCTCTTGTTAGTTGTTAAAGCTAACATAAACCGAGCTCTTTTTAATCTTCAGATGGTGTCATTGATTTGTGTATCTGTTGACATCGGCTGTTTTGAGGCTGAATCACTTACGCTGAATACCACTAATTGTTCATTGCACTAAGGAGCCTTTTGTGCAATTAGGTCTCATTTTTTGATGATGAAATCAATTTTAGATTAAAGTACTGCAGTAGGAAAAGGTGTAGTTAAAGGATTTTACTAAGAGGAAATAGGAAAACTATACAAGTACTAAAGTGCTTTATCATGCAATAGTTCTGAAGTGCTTTTATTTCTTCAATGAACTTCGATACCTGGAGAATAGCTTTTTGCAAAACCTGGTAATTTGATGTCAGAAGATTAGTTACGCTGTTTTGAAATGAGCATGATGATTGATGCCGTGCTGATGACAAGACAGTATTTGGAGATTATAGGGTATGCTCAAATAGGCAAACCAACTCAGACAAGAAAGAAAAGCCACTGAGCTACTCCACTTTGTACAAATTACAGCAAAGTGAATCTGCGTTCTTCTACAGCTCTTCTACTGAATGCAAAATCACCTTCCTCTCAGACTGTGTCACCCTACTGTCTCCCACAATATTCTCCTGGAGAAGCTAGCAGCCTGTGGCTTGGACAGGTACACTTCTTCCTGGGTCAAGATCTGGCTGGATGGCCAAGCCCAGAGAGCAGTGGTGAATGGAGTTAAATCCAGCTAGCAACTCATCATGAATGGTGTTTCCCAGGGGTCAGTATTGGGGCCTGTTCAATATCTTTATCAGTGACCTGGATGAGGGGATTGAATGCACCCTCAGTAAGTTTGCAGATGACACCAGACTGGGAGGAAGTATAGATCTACCATCAAGTAGGAAGGCCCTGCAGAGATAACTGGACAGGCTGGATCACTGGCCTGAGTCTAGTGGAATGAAGTTCAACACAACCAAGTGCTGGGCCCTGCACTTTGGCTGCAATAATCCTAGGCAGTGCTACAGGCTTAGGGCAGAGTGGCTGGAAGACTATGAGGAAGAAACAGACATGGGGGTGCAGCTTGTCACTCAGCTGAGCATGAGTCAACAGTGTGCCCAGGTGGCCAAGAAAGCCAATGGCATCCTGATTTATATCAGAAATAGTGCTGCCAGCACGAGAGGGAAGTGATCATTCCCCTCTATTCATTTCTGGTGAGGCTGCACCTTGAGTACCATGTTCAGTTTTGAGCCCCTTGCTACAAGAAAGACACGGAGGCCCTGGAATATGCCCACAGAAGGGCAATGATGCTGGTGAAGTGTCTGGGGCACAAGTCTGAGGGATCTGGGATTGTCCAGTCTGGTGAAGGGAAGGCTCATGGGAGACCTTGTAGCTCTCTACAACTACCTAAAAGGAGGTTGTGATGAGGTGGGTGTTGGCATCTTGTCACACATAACTCTTGATAAGACTAGAGGAAATTGCCTTAAATTGCACCAGGGGAGGCTCAGGTTGGATGTTAGGGAAAAATTTCTTCTCTGAAAGAGTGATCAGGCACTGGAATGGGCTGACCATGGAAGTGTTTGAGTCACCATCCCTGGAGATATTCAAGAAATGTTTAGATATTCTACTGAGGAACATGGTTTAGTCTGGAAATATCTGTGGTAGGTGGATGATTGGACTGGATGATCTTAGAGATCTTTTCCAACATTGGTGATTCTATAATTCTATAACTCTGTGATTCCAAGTGTATGTGAGATGCTTCTGCTTCAGTGTCAGATAAAGGTGTGAGACTGGAGAAAGTTTTTAGTTTACTGGCCCATTTGTCAAACCTCCGTGGTCTTGTTTTTGATTACTATTGTTACTTAATCTGGCTTTATTTGAGTAAGTTAACTGATGAGTTCACACTGATGCAACGAGACTCATTTAGGCTGAACTGCTTGAATCCTCCCCTCTAGTCATGGACAGATGGACTGGTGACGCACAGACATATCAGTGTCGAATATGCAGAAGACTATCACCTCACAAGGTCAGAAATACTGATTTTTCCAAGAATACAATATACCTTGCTCACCTAGAATCTACTTGATTTTCTTTTGAGAAAAGAGAACATATTGGTGGTGTGCAAAATTTAGAATGTATAAGGATTTTGCGTAGTGCATAAATACAGGCATATCTATGCATGTGCAAACATGAGGCCTTTAAGTTTCATGTGTTCTTTAAAGTTCCAAAGCATGACTTGCATAAAGTGTCAGTGGTAGCTTTGCTGCACCTTCAGTAGATAGTGAAAACACTCATCTCCTCCCAGTCTAAAAGGAGGTATTATTTTCATTTGACTTATTAATGATGTTTTCAATCAATTCTGAAAAAAATAAATCAATAAATAAAAATACTATAAATATACCTTTATATCTCAATTAAATATTTTCTTCTTTAACAGGTCTACCAGGGACCTTTTATTAGAAGTGATTAGAATAGTGATCACAATGAAAAATTTACATTATATTGTCTTTTTATTTAACATGCCCTTGATATCTATGCCAGTAATTCTGCACACTGCTTCTCATGAGGAGAACTGCAGAGAGATACTAAGGGCATTATACAAATTTATTATGTTCTTTTCAGGCTAGTAAGTGCTTTTCTTGCAGAGAGATTATTTCTACATAATTTTGCTCAGCGAATTACATAGAATATCTGAGTCTCAAGGTAAGAATTCAGCAAGTTGCTGGCATGTACCTTAAATGTAGACTGGTTATAATAGACAAAATAAATGACAACAGCTGTGAAAGGCAGTGTATCAAATTCCTATGTAATTGCCCCATGTCTTTTCTATCTTCCCAGTTTCTCTTATTCTTCTCCCATGATATTTTCCTTTATTCCTCCTTTGGTGAATAGAAATGTAGTGATGACTTTTCCTGATAAGGAGCACTCTCTTGCACGTTGATCATGACTGTCAGGAACTTTTAGCTGCTTGAGTCCTTGAGCTCACTCCAGCTTGTTCTAACAGACATAAACTATATTTTGTTGCACTACTATAGCTGTGTGCTAAGGGGATTAATTCCAAGAGAGTGTTTATGATTCTGTCTTACTCTTATCTGTACCTTGCAAAATCTGAAAGCATTTTTAATTTTTTCTCTATTGATTGACATGGAGACATTGATTCCATTTCTTATCCATGCTTTGGCTTTATTTCCTCCCTGGAGTAAAGTGATCCATGGCTTGTATAGAAATAGACAGATCTTCCATATGTGAATGCTGGTCTTAACCTCATAATATCATGCACTGTTAAAGGATACTTGTGAAGTTCATGGCTAGACCTTACCTGTGTGCTCGATCACTTGTCTCTGTGTTGTTTTGAACCCAGTTCCTCTGGTGAAACCTGTTGACATGTATAATGACTTCTAGCTGAGGCAGTCTTTAGTACAGCCATAACAAGCATGCCTTGAAAAGTGAGCTCTTACAAAGCTTGCATGCAGAAGTAGCACATTTGATGTCTTGCTCGCTTGAACAGACTACCGTCGCTGTCTGGTTAAATCGAGGTGGGGATAAGAATAAGCATTTAAGTTATTTGTGTAATTAATATCAAGAAAACCTATGCATTCATTAAGACAATCCTTTATGCTGTCTCAAACCCAGGCACATTTAATTTAATTCTCTGAATTTTTATTAGTGAAGCAGATAACTGTCAGCAGCTTACCTGTGTGTCTGTAGTTAGCAGTTGTCTTTCTTGACCAGTTAGAACTTCCAGAATGGAAACTCTGCTTGTTAGCTTGCATAAATATGATTAACGTCTGCAAATGTTTTTACTTCCTGAATTTTACTTTTCTAGTAGAACATGCACAGACATGCAAGGATTGAAATTCCAGGGAAACATAGTGGATCACAAAAGGGTTTTTCCTAATTACAGCCTTGATCTTCCTAATGCATACCCTCAAAGTTTCACATAAAATAGGACATATATGGACTGTAAGACCCAGGAATGTTTCTTGAGTCTTTATCAGTTTTTCATTCTGGCTGCATCTGGATGTCATGATAGATTGAAACCTGAATGTTAGTATTTGGTCTCTTGAGCTATCCCCCTCTCTGAGCTCTCCATCTCCTCACTCTTAATGACCCGGTTTCTTCTGAAAGGAATTGGAAGTGCATGTAGGAAGACAGATGAAGGGCATGTTGACTGTCCTTCAGTTTATGTAATCAAAGGACTAGGACTGTACTTGTCCCAAGGAATTCACTTGTAAAGTAGTTCTATGCCAGTAGGTTTTTACTATAGAGAAGTGATTCAATAATGGATGACTGTAATTAAATAAAAACTAAAAACAAAAACGAGAAACAAACAACATTCCACCAAAACAAAACAAAAACAAAACACAAGAAAACTCAAACCAAAACAAGCAACATGATTATTTAATGTGGTAATTATACTACCTGTTTTTCTCAATTTGTTCTTTAAAATTATATTTTTATTTCCTTATGCTTTACCTCAACATCATGAATAAAACAGAAGTATAACCAGGTTAAATGCAGACATACTGATGTGTCATAATAGATAATCTAGTAGATTCACAGTGCCAGTAGATTCACAATGTCTGTGCAGAAGTGTAATTTCTGTTAAACAAGATAAGTGTGTCTCCAAATTCTTCTTTATTATTATGCCAGTGTTCATATTTCTGACTGTTTACTCAGGACTTATTGTGCACAGACTCCACAAAAGAGCAAGGAAAAGAGAGCAAGAGCCTGGCCGCCTGGAATGTAGTTTGGATTGATGTGGAGCAATTTTTTTTGTTTCTAAGAAGTTGAATCAGAGTTTGTGTGATTTGTTTGCTGCCTGCATTTTGGGGCTGTGTCAACGATTGAGAAAATTATATGATAGGAGAGGGTGTGAGGCAGACATCTGACTTTCAGTTCCTAATGGTAAATGGATGTTAATGAAAGAAAAAAAAGGGTGATTAGGATTAGCCCATACCAAATGTTTAGCAGACAGGTTCCCAGCAATAAACCCAACAATCAAAGTGTGGCTCACCTGGTGCGCTCTCTGGAGGAAGGATTGCTCCCTTCTTTGATTACACTGGCTGGAAAGAACTGAAGACAAGAACTCTTCTCTTAATGAAGAGTCAGTAAAGATGAGTGGATACATACTCCACAGTATGAAAATTATCCCAAAATAGGTGCTTTAGAGAAACGTTTGGGTTTGAAATGCCACCTCCAGATGCTAACTTAAAAACTAAGAGGGACGTAGATGGAGGCAGTATTGCTCTTCAGAAAAGGGTATGAAAAATGATGGAGAGAAGGCTGTATAGAAAATGTTGTACCTGCAGATGAATCAAGAAAAGCGGTTTTTATGGACAGCCCTAAATGAATACTGGGAAAACGTGACTAGGAATACAAGGTACAGGAATACACAGACTGATTAAGAAGTTAAAGTTGCTACAGCTTCTTGTTTAAAACATAGGAGCTTTTGATCTGTAGAAGACTATTCAGTAGAAGGGCTAGAACGTATGAAATGTAGGATGTGTGTTGAGGTAAATTATGAAGACAACCACAAAATCAGAGAACTCTGTTTTACTAGTGTGTTACGAATGTTCCTCAGAGAACACCAATAACACACCAGAAATCATATGCTTACCAAATTGTTGCATAATTTGTACTTTTTACGAATAAGAAGGATAGCAAAGTCAAGAAAGTGTTAACATTTGTCTTCTTTCTGTGGAAGGAAGAATATGTTAAAATTGCAATATAAAGGTCTTCTTAAACTGGAAATGGGGAGAGAAAAGGAGTCATGATTCCAGGAAGTACTTTGAATATCAAAAGCGCCCTGAATATTTCATTTGCTTTGAAAGGACACTGATCAAGCTTTGAATGTTTCATTTACATTAAAAAAGAACAGGAGTACACAGCCTAAGAAAAATCGTCCAGGATTGGTGGGGATCACCCAGCAGATGGAGTAATTGGATGAATTCTGCACCTACAGCTTTTGCAACAGGAGGTTTTGGTGATTATTTGTTCACCTTTGGATAAACTATTATTTTGCTGTTAAAATGTAGAAATGAATTTTTAAATTTATCTACTCTTTGCAATCCACTCTTCAGATTTGTAATTTATATTTTGATCTCTATCTTCATGAGCTAACTTTTATACATTTTAACATTTAATATTTTCATTAGGAGTAGTCTGGATCAATCAGAGAATTTGGAGATTTATAATCTCTTTGGAAGTAAAAATAATCTAGGTGAAACAGCTGCCCTGAGAAAATCTGCATTGAAAGTCATGTTTTTAAGAAATAAAAGTGCTTTCCTTGTAGGCTAGAAGTGCTGGTATGTAGGCTGTTACATACAGAAGTTGTTCCAGTGAACAACCTTCCTAAAGACAGGAGGCCATATTGATAGTGATATTTCAGTGGTAGATATGTGGAATAGAGCCAGTTCCTTCAAGACTTTTTCATCTGGTCTACTTGACTTTAGGATAATTTGGATAGAAGTAGAGCCAAGTTACAGTGGCTATTCTGTCTGTATCTTCAAATAAGACATTTAAAGATTGTCCTGCCTTGATGCCTAAATTAGATCTCAGTTTGACTGTAGCTTTCAAACCTTATTTTGTGTCCCACTTTCCTGTGCCCTCTGCAAAGAAAAGCCTTTCTCTCTCTTCACAAACATAGAATGCAAAGATTTTGCAGTCTTCAAATTATTTTTGGATGTCTTCGTGGATTCAAAAGATTTAGCTTTTGCAGATAGGCAAAGATTTTGTGAATCTCCACTTTTTGTCAATCTGTTAATTTTTAATAAGAAAAAAAATATTGAATTAAGGAAGAAGGATACTGGTAAAAACATTAGCGATGAGTAAATGATAATGCAAAAAAATCAACTAATTTGCTAGAATTAACCTTTGGGCCTCTTCAAAGACAAAGAAAGTTTGGTAAGCAAAACCAGACATTACTACAAGAGTTGGAAAAATTAAGAAAGTTGAAAAACCCTCATTGCAGAAGTTTGGAAGTTACTTGCAAGTGGCACAAATTACTGCTCAATTTACTTGATCTATTGAGACAGAAAGATTCTTGCTGGAGCCCTTGGCTTGTGGACTGAAATATCCCAAACCTCTTATTATTCTAATTAGACACATAAATCAGGTCAGATTTATTCATTCTTGGCAAGAAGCAGACAACTCATGAAGTTGTAATAGTCCTTGATGGAACATTTGTAGTGTTGCAGCTTAACACTGAAAAAGAATAGGATTACTTGGAATATTTTTTCCAGCCCTTGAAAGAAGAGGATTCAGTGTTCACTTTGAGAATCAGATTAGTTTGTTCTTTACTGACCCCTTGTTAAGGGAAATAATAGATAATTATATTTCAGAATCATTCTCATTAAAGAGGAACAATGTTTTTTTTTGCTTCAGTATACTGCTGGCTGTGCTAGTAAGGACAACACGGGGAAAGGAAACAACTGTTGTGTTCTATATATTGTATCATATGCAACAAAGGAACAAAAAGTTTTATGCAGAGGATGTGGTAGTTCTAAAACCCATAAAGACTTATTTCCAAATTATGAGAATTCAATAAAAACCTCATGCATTGCTTTATGCTTATTTCATGTAAAAATCCCAGGTCAAGTGAACATCAAGTCAAATACTGAAAGGTGGAGAAAAGACTGGCTGCCATACATGTGGCAAGACTTAGTGAATGAGTCTGGATTCCTGGATTCCACCTATCCTGAGCTGCCAAAAAGTCTAACATGTACAGAAATAAGGCAATATATTTAGATATAACACATTCATCAGAATAAGGCCCCCAAATATATATGCCATTGAAATAACCAACTCCTCTCCTTACTGAAAGTGATGCTATTTATACAGTACCAACTACATAGTAGTAGATCCCAATGACAAGTATAACAAAACTATTTAGATATAAGTATATATGAAAGATATGTATACATGTATAAATTATGCAGTGGACATAGGTTAGTATTTGCAGATGTATACACGGAAACACAAAGTTAAACAATGTAACAAGAATCAGCAGTGTCTGACTAAGAATAAAAAAGAGCAATGTATGAGATTATGGGAGCCATACTTGACTGCCATGTATATCACATTTGGTTTTAATAGAAATAATATTTTAATGCATTGGCCACTTCAGAGGTCTTGTGACATGAAAGCTAAACATGTTGACTGATGTTGGTGGTGCACAGTAAGAAATATCATGTAGGTTTTTGTGCTCTGTCTTTTAAATACAGTGGGGTAATAATGCAGCTTGTTGGTCTTAACAAATAGTGTCTCTGTATAGAGCAGGTAATTATTAAGTTTTTGGTGTTTGTTGGATCTGAGAAAGTGGAAAAATGGATGAGTAGCAATTGCTAAGGAATCTAGTTCACTTAAATCAGCTAAATAGTTAAATTTCACTGTGGGAGACTTAGGCAAACAGCTGGTTTACAACCCATGTGCTTCTTCCCTCTCTATTTTCTTCCTCTCCTCTTCACTCTGCATTCTTTACCTTCTGATTTTATTTGACCTTTGATGTTTTTGTTTGTTTTATTATGTGTTATATTAATTAATGCACAGGGAATGCTGTGTTTAATATATGGGCATCCAATCACAAAGAGAGTACTTTCATCTGTTCTCATGGTTAATACTTTTTACTTATGTTGACACAGTTTGTTTGATTTGATGTAAGAAAGCAAACAAACAACAAAGAAAGACTGAAAATATTTAGTAAATAATAAATGGAAATGTTGGTAACCTTTTGACATTGTGAGAAAGAAATAGATAAAGAAATTTTAATGAGAACATGACCTCATCAGGACATGAATGCAGCATTTTGGAAACAGATGACAAATACTTTATCCACTAGTTAAAAACAAGAACAACAAACCCCTATGTTCATAGAATCTTAGAGTCATTAAGGAGCAGGCAACTTGGGAAGAGTACAAGGATGTTTCGAGAATATGCAGAGTGAATATAAGAAAGGTGAAAGCCCAGCTAGAATTTAATATGTCCATCACTGTAAAAGATAACAAATATTTTTAGAATTACATTAGCAATAAAAGGAGGGCCAAGGAGAATCTCTATCCTTTATTGGATGCGGTGAGAAAAATTACCACCAAGGATGAGGAAAAGGCTGAGGTACTCAGTGCTTTCACTGCTTATCAGTCAGTTATCAGCAGGGTACTCAACCAGGTAGTTCAGGAGGAAACAGCAACGGTCTATTCCACCTAGAGGGTACAGAGGGAGCTGGCAGAAGATTCTTCTTGACCAACCTGATCTCCTTCTATGACTACGTGACACACCTGGTGGATGAGACAAGGGATGTGGATATAGTCTACAAAGACTCTAGTAAAGCCTTTGACTATGTCTACACAGCATTCTCCTGGAGAAGCTGGCAGCTCATGACTTATACAGATGTATTCTTAGCATCGATGAAATATTGATGGGGTGGCTGGGCTCAGAGAGAGTTGGTGAATGAAATTAAATCCAGCTGGTGGCTGGTCATGAGTGGGGTTCCTCAGGGGTTGGTACTGGGGCTGTTCCTGTAAAATATCTTTACTAAAGTGTTACTGCTCAGTCGAGTTAGAGAGCTCTCTTAGTTTCTTGTAACATCAGAATTGTTCTTCTTTACTGTGTTCAATGTACATCTTGTATTCCATTTACTTCAAACAAGAATTCCCTGTTCCTCTAACAGTTCCTCTAATCAGTTAATTGGTCCTAGCTTCTCCCAGACAACACTGATAAAGGATGAAAAGTTTCTTAAGGGTAACAGGATTAACAATGCATATAAAAAAAACCACCAGTCTATCCTTAGGCACAAACAAACGCTGCTTGCTCTTGGTCTCACACCCGGATCTCCCAGGGTTTCACAGTGATAAGGTCTATCAGAGAGTCTGATAAACTCTTTGGTGTCTCACTCACAGTTGCATCTTCCCCCACACTAATGATGTAGATGAGGGGACTGAATGCACCCTCAGTAATTTTGCAGATGACACCAAGTTGGAAGGAAGCGTTAATCTACTTGGGAGTAGGAAGGTCCTACAGAGGGATCTGGATAGGCTGGATTGATGGGCCAAGCGCAATTGTGTGAGGTTCAAGAGGACCATATGCTGGGTCCTGTATGTTGATCACAACAACCTGATGCAACACTACAGGCTTGGGGCAGAGTGATTGGAATACTGTGTGGTAGAAAAGCATCTGGATTTATTAAATATCTCCAGATACCACAATTCTACTACTTCCTTGTTTAAATGCCTAACCACTCTTGAAGAAATTCTTCCTAGTGTCCGCTATAAGTCCCCCCTGGATCAACTTGAGGCTATTTCTTCACATCCTAACCTATAAGCTAGCTGTATATTTTTGCCATGGACCAAAAAGTTTCTTTGTAAATGGAAGTGAAACTGAATCTTAATCCCACAGAGTTTGGAACTAATTTTCCTGATAGAGCACAGTGATGTCTTTTAGGTAGAAATATTTCCAAGTTCTAACTGGGACTAAGTCATAGAGAAGCTAGAAGTGTCAGAAATTTAAGACTTGAGTTTCTTGAAACTACATTTATGTAAATCTTTATTTCGAATGTAAGTTTTTCCTTTATGTATCTTAAGATGAACCTTTTGTCCTTGTGAAGACAAAGTTCAAATTTGTGGACACAGTGACCATTGGATAGTATGAATTCCATGCATGAATTCCATGCAAACAGCCCAGAGAGTCGCAAGAGCTGTACAAGTGACATATACAAATACACATACAAAACCAGCTACAAGCTACAAGGAAAGATGAAAAACAAGTAAGGCAAAATGGATTTGACTGTAAACCTTTTTGTCTCAGTGGGATTCAGTAGGTAAATAAATCTTGTCTGTTTTGAGTAGCCTAGCATTGTCCTAGCATTTATCATCAGGTTAGCCCTGTTGCAAGAAGCAGAAAAAAACATTGTCTAGTAAAAAAGCATCTTTAACTCTGAGGGAAGAACAGGCCTGAGAGCAGAGGAGATCCAAGATTCAAATCATTCTTATACTGCCAGCTACCAAGGCAGGCTTCTCACTTGTGCATTTTGCCAAGCCCACGAGGTAAGATGGGCTGAGTTAGTTTAACTTGCATTAAGAAGGTAGATTTAAGTAAATGAGAGTGGACAAGAAAGTATTTTTATTTGTATTTCACAGCTTATAGATTAATTGAAATTATTCTATTATCTAGGAAACTCAAAACAGTTAAAATCTATTTTTTTAAGACTAAGTACAGCTCCAGCAGAACTAACTCACTGTGTTATAGCAACAGCTACATTCTCTTTCACAAACTCTCAAGTTTTCAGTGCGTACCAATAACTTTGTGTGTGTGTTTGTGTTTGTTTGTGTGTGTGTGTATTATTGGACTGTTGGGCAAACAAGTTCATCCTCTTTATAAATACAGAGTTTGTTCCATTATACATAGTCTTTTCTTTTGCAGTTCACTCATAAAAGGTTCCTAAATTTCAAGCCAAGTGGTGAAATAATTACATGTACTATTGAGGAAGTTTCCACAGCAACTAGGCCAGCATTTCAAAACTCAGAAAACCCTCAGCATTTTCTTAAGTCACAATGGAGAAGCCCTTTGTTCCATTTTTCTAAAAATTTCTCTTCCCTTTGGATAATTTTTTCTTGTCTTCCTCAATTCCTTATCCAGCTAAAGAGAAGAGTAATGGCAATGTAAACTCTGAATTAAAGAGGTTCTTTCTTTCACAGTAGAAACCTGCTATGTGTGCACCACCCTAGCAGGCATGAAAGGATTCCAACAACACTGGGAGAGATAGAAGGTGGGTGTTTTTATGCTATCTGTTCCACACATTTTGAGGAAGAGCAAGGAGCTAGAAAATCTGTCAGGGAATTGTAACAGTGTACATTTAAAGCCTGAAAGTTAGATAACATGGCTTTTATAGATGCACTTCAGCTGTGAATGTCCTCAACCACCTACTGCCATATATATATATGGTACTGGGGACAGAATGGGAATAAAACCTTGCTTTTAAAGGGCAGTGAGGGCTGCTATGGTATGTACTATGGTCGCAACAGTCTTTCTCCTTCAGTTTATATTAGTAACATGAGAGACCCTTAATAAAATTAGGTCCACTGTATTACATTCTGCCTTGCTTCTCTCTCAGTAGTTCATTTAGTAATAGGAGGACAGCGAGAGAAAATTAATGTAGTGGAACAGCAAGCAGACAATATCAGAGAAACTCTGGTACAGAAGTGGATTTCCTTCCTCCCACAGCTGAGATCTATTTATTTTTCCCTCTGCAATGGCTCCACATGACAGCCTATCTTTCAAATATTCGTGTTTTCTGTTCTAGCAGAAGGTGTGATTTGTGCTTGTACTGTTTCAGCACTGGTGGAGCCCACTTGCACTGCTGTAGTAATCTGAGCACTAAATCTAGGGTGATCCCTTTTGCATTTTCTGTCTGTAATCCTTTGCTTAGTTCAGTGCTTGATGTGTTTGAAGATTCCCATACAGCTGAATAATTGAGCATTTTTATTCTGCAACAGTAAGAACAGTGGCTTTTGAGCAGGATTGCATGGTGGCCATACAAGTCCTGTAGTCTTTAAACAACAAGAGCAAAAATAATCAAGATCTCAGCCTTCGTGCCCTTACCTCATCTTCATAATATATTCATGTACTTTTTTGATGGAAAAACTTTTGAAAGTTTCTAGTTAAGCCAGAATCAAAAATTTCATCTACTTTATGACTTAAAAAGGAATTATAAATTAATAAACTTCATGCCTATAACAAAGTTTTCAGTTTTTGGATGAGAGATGGGGATAGATATGTTAGACTGAATCTTGGACACAGTTCTAAAACTTGTATGAAACTAGAGTGTTTCTGAAAGTTACATCAAAGAATAGAGAGGTCATAAAGAAAACGTGCCAGGCCAGAATGAAGGATATGATGAGATTCCAGAGATATACATAGGTGTGAAACTAGCTTGTCAGAGAAGGTTGTAAAAAAAGTGCCTGTACATCAGGAAAATGTAGCATTATCTTGTACTACAAAGACTGCAAGAAGTAGGGACTATAATTGAGAAGGTTGTTGTGAAGTTGTGAAGTTGTAGGCCCAATGGCCTCAAGCAAATAAAGGCATAAATTTATTGTATCATTTTTATACCCTTCAGTTGGCATTCACAAAATGTAAGCTAGAAAACAAATAATAGGGGTTTTAAAAGAGAAAGGATGCTTTACAGTGGAATTGAATGAGAAAATCTGAATTTAAATGAAAGAAAAAGTATACAAGTATGATAAGTTATGGCAGAATGAGAATAACAAGAAATTACGAAGCCTAGTGTATGATAATCTGTTTTATCATGGGATCTTTATCATGAATGTATAATAACAAAATTATTTCATAGAAAATCAGCTTCATTCATTGTCTTATGAGCCTTTTAGAAAGTGACACCAGTGAGCACTGTTAGAAGAACAAGCTAAAGGATAACTGTAAGCACGTGGGTATTGTGGTCTAAATTAGCACACAGTAAAGATGTGGTTTTTTTTTTTCCTTCTCTGAGATTCTGAGATACCAATAATGATGATTCCTTCCCAGATATGAAAAAGAGACACTTTTTTTTTTTTTTTTTTTATTCTTCATTGTTTCAAATAATTGTTACTCCTTTGTAGAAGAAATAGCTTGATTCCTTTACAGCGATATTGTTTACTTTTGCTTTTGCTGTTTTGGATGTGATGTACATGATGTATAGAAGTACTTACAGGAGTGAAAAGCCTAAGAGAGAAAGCTAAAATGACCATAGGAATTTTGCACTAGTCTTAGAAAATTTTTAGATTCTGTGTCACTGGTAGTTTAAAAGAAATGAGATAGCACTAAAGTATGGTCTTAGAAGATCAAAACTAGTGTTTGGGTTTTTTAAAAATCTTATTAAATGAAATTCTCTTATACTTGGAGTAGATCAAGATAGATATATCTAGTTCTTTCCTGTTCCTCAAATCATAAAAGTAAGTGGTGGTATTTTCAATGTCAGTTCGGCTGGGTGCCTACTTTTCTTGAGTTTTCAGTCAGAAGTGAGGCTGCTGGAATAGAATTCAAGAGAACAGAATTCAAATGTTGTTTACATTGCTTCCATATGAAACGAGAGTTTATAATTTATACATGGATATTAGTTGTATCATTGGATTTAAAATACAGCACATGAAGCAGTTGTTGAAGATGACTGGTAGAAAGCACTGGAGAGAGTCCATTGGGTTCTCTTAGGTTTTTTTTCCTTAGTTATATCTCTTTGTGAAACTGTTTTTTCAGAAATAGAAACTCTTTCCTGTGTTGAAACACCTACACTGTGCAGCTGGGTGCAGAAAACTGGATCACTCTTTTCTTAGAAAAAGGTGCTGGAACCACTTATATATTTCCTCTTCTGTAAAACAGGATCCTGGATTTCTTCAAAGACTTCAGGGCATCTCCATAAAAAACCATAATCGTATTAAAAGCCTATTACAGGTTCCTGATATTGGGATACCTTTTGTTTCAGATAGGAAGGACAAAGCAAACAAGTTTCAGAAAGATGCCATGTAGAAGCATTTCCAGCTGTCCAAAGTGTATTCAGATACAAAGTACAAAAATAGCCATCAAAGGAACTAGGATCAAGAATATAGTCATAATTGGATATGCCACAAGTGTAGATTAAATAATTAGATACATTAAACCTGAAATAATAATAATAATAATAAAAAACAACCCTTCAGAGAAAGGTGGGGAGCACAATAAATATAACAGGTGATAGATGTAGAGAAAACTTGTTCACAGCGCAAGCAAGGAAGAAAATCTTTTGCACTGAAAATATATTTTATAGCTTTCTCCTAAGGTATGCAGAAAGGTTTGCATGTACAGGTTCAGAGGAAGGCTTTGAAGTTCTGCTTGTTAAGTTGAAAGGAAATTGGAAAGATATCTATCAAGAAATGCTGACCTTCATTAAGTATTGGATATTGCAGTAAACTGGGTAGAATATGGAAGAATCAGTATGTTATCTGCACTAGAAAAAGGTGACTAGATTAATTATTTGAAATGGTTAATCAAAGGATTAACACAGGAAAACAACTAGAAATTAAAGAAAGTTTATGAGAAGAAAGGCAAAGTTTTCAGTTATAAATGACACCATAGTAAAGCATTCTGTAGGATGTTGGACCTAATGCCACATCAAGCAAGGGTGGATGCACATCAATATGTTGCATTTGGTACATATTTGTTTTGCATATAGGAACATCTCAGAACAGTGACTGGAGGTAAATCAGTTTCATGTCTGTTTTTATAACTGTGCTCACACAGTGCAGTAACCAGAACTTTTGTGACCTTCCTCTATTTGTTTCCAGATTTCCTTAATAGTTTCCATTTATTTGACAGCCACATTTTTTCTTATTCATTTATTCACAATTATTATTTCCTTCTATTTTCTTTCTTACTGTGCAACATTTCTAATAGGACAAGAGATACCAAAAAGCTGTATGTAATATCTCTCTCAAAGAACTCCGGGAGTCTTAACTGGATTTAACATGACCTGTGAATATTTTGTGCAACATATATTATCTTTACATTTCCATCTTTTTCCAATTTATAGTCATTTTGCTTCCAGGAAAACAGAGCCAAAATTCACAGAGCTATACAGTATCAAAGTTCTGTTAATGAATATTAAAATTTCAGCAGTTGTTTCTGTATGGGTAACTTATATTAAAGGTTGAAAGTGCAGCTTCACTGGATGTGGCATGTTTAGGAGCAAGGTAATACCTTCTGAATCCAGACTTCTTGAATACTGAAAGGAGAAACTAATACAGAGGCACAAAGTAATCTTGACAAATCCTGTGCACCATTTACGAATCCTGCTAGTAGCATTGGCAGGTAGTTGTGGGTTTGCTTGAATAGGTCAAAGTTTCATTCTAAGTGATAAAATAAGCAGGATTGACAACTTTAAAATGATTTTGCCTGGTTCCAGAACCAATTCTGTATTCTGTTTAAACTTCCATGGGGAAAAGGGGGACACTTTGATCCACATGATTAGCACAGCCCATTAGATGGTATTACTAGAATAGCTGCTCATTTTACCTGGCTACTTCAAATAAATTGTTAAAACTTTAAATATATTTCTTCTAAATACTGTTATTAACAATGGATATTAATTCAAGGAAATGCTCGTTCTACCATAAAAAGCTAAGAAGTAGTATCAGAAATATCCGTGTTACTGTAATATATTGCTTAATTAATTCATGCTTTTCACATTTGGGATTAAGTAGAACTTAGTGGTCTGTAGGACAGCTAAGGTTATATGCAAAATCAAAATAATGTATTGTCCTAATTGAACTTCCACATAGAGTATAAGTGTCTGTACTTGAACAAAACTTCCTGTGTGAAACTAAAATCTTGTTCAAAACTTTTTAGGGTTGCATTTTTATTTTTTTTTTCACGTGATTCAGCCTATCAACTAAATTACAGTGTGAACAAACCCACACAAAAGTCCAACTAATGCCAGTACTCCTTAGTTTCCTTTGGGTAGAAACAGAAAAAGAAATGACATTAGAAAGTAGTGAAACTTGAGATGAGGGCAGGTAGAAATCACTTTATCTTTCACTGTAGTTAATGTATGACACATGGGCTATGTTATCTTACCTTGCTAGGAAGAGTCTGTCTAAACCTTTGGAAACAACTAAATAGTGGGATGTGAATCTGCTCATTATAGCAACTTGAATGACAAACCTTGCAACTGTTTGCCTTTCTTTGGTAAGTTTGGCTGTGTAAGCAGAAGTTAACAATGCACATATTCTCTGTTCTCTCAGGTGCACTTCCAGCAGATTTTGTTTTGTTATTTATTTTCACATGTGAGCTTGACTTTGTTTTTCCAAAGTTCTTGCTTTCTTTGTGTTTGTAAATTTTTATATCCAGTATTGAAGAAGGTAAGAACAAGGGACCTTCAAGGCAGCACGAGGGCACTAAACATCACTCCAAAGACCCCAGCGACAAGTAACACTAAAAAATCCTATCTGCAGACCGAGATGCCATATAGATTGCCTTCTCTTACCTTAGTCCTTAGACTTTGAGGAAAAATGAAACCAGAGTCTGAGAAAAAAGGTTTAAGGAAGTCTATGGAAAAGGTATTCCTTAGCTTATTGCCTGTTAATGCTGAGATGATTAAAGCTGTCAGGACAGATCATCTTCTCAGGCTAATGGTAGCTGTATCTACCATATTTTTTGTACAAAATAATTCTTTCAGTGTATTTAAAGATTTATTTTATTTTATTTTATTTTATTTTATTTTATTTTATTTTATTTTATTTTATTTTATTTTATTTTATTTTATTTTATTTTATTTTATTTTATTTATTTTCTCTTCCACAGAATATACATCTTCAAAAACATTGTTGAAAATTCAAGTTGCAATCCATCCCTTTTGTCTGAGACCCAGGGCATCTTTGTATTTCTCTTCACTGTATGATATCCTGGAAAACTTTTCAGTGCTTTAAATCAATGAAGCCAATGATCATCTGTCTTGGTCTTTGGCTGTCTATGATCCTACTTCTGAGGAAAGTTACAGCTGTTCCACATTTGCTGGGAATTTGAAGTAGAATAGTCCCTTACCATTTCTTCAAAGAAGGAGAACATTCAATTAAATAATATATCTACCAATTTTTTTCTGAGTTTCACAAAACGGGAATATAATCAAATCAGTAGATTTTTATTTTCACTAAGTTGTAAGTAGTATGCACAAAAATCAGTATATCATTATCCCTTTAGAAAACACATAGGAAAGGTCCACAGCTGGTGATTTGTAGCATTTTGGGATAGATCATTTCCAAGTGGTGCAGCAATTAATAATTTGCACAGCCATGCTTATGTTTTTGCTATTTTCTAAGGTATATGACTTTGAGAGACACCAAGGTGATCCTGTTTCATTGAACTTTCAGTCCCAATGGTCTGTTAGCCTTTAGCTACACTGTTCAATGCAGAGGTGACCCAGTACTCCATCTTCATGAGCAATGCCTTAGAACTCCTCAGCAAAACACAACATGAGGAAAATACACTGACATTAAGAATACAGTAAGAGAATTGTAATCCACAAAATTAAATTAAGAGATTGCTGTATTGGCTGGAATCCATAATACGGCGTTATTTACACGATCACATTATTCCTGAAAATCAATAATTTATTGATATTCTTAGGGTCCCTTTTAAAAGGATCTATTAATAAATGTTATTGATTTAAGGATAAAAATTATACTTTTAAAAGCAAAATAATTATCAGGTTTTTACTTTTCAGGCAGCATTTGAAACCTTGCAAACACCCATTCTGGGATTAAAATATCAGCATCATTAAAAAAGGAGCATGTGGCATTTCTGTTAAATTCATTACATCCCCTTTTTTCCTTTGTAACTTTCCAGTTTTTCACAGCTCATCAGATATGAATCATTTATCTCTAAAATAGGTTTCAAAGCTAACATTATTTTTGCAATATTTTTCTTCAGGAAAAAAATGTAGCTTTTGAATGTTGCACACAGCTGAGCCAATGGATTGAACTTTCCAAAGCAAAGATCAGAGTGTATGAAAAAAAAAAAAATTAATCTAAAAATGTTTATGAATTGTGTTAACTTTGCATCTTGCTGTTTTGTTTTATTTTTACTTTAATAAATAATCTTACACACTGTCTTGTAAGTCTAAAGAAAAACTTCGGTGGACAATTTGAATTATCCTATAAGATCTTAACAGCAAATAGAGTGAAGTATTTGACAAAATTTTATATATAGTGCTGAAAATGCCCAGTTGAGTGCCATCCACACTGACAGATAGTGTTTTTGCAGTGCCATAGTTCTTAACTTGTTCTGGCTAATAACAGACACTCTTGGAGCTAAGGTTGAAGTTGCCTTTGCATTTTGTAATGGAAAGGCCTAACTCAATTACCACTGTTAATGGGAAGCTGTGAACAGCACATTGTATCAGATTACTGTGTCCAATGAAAACTCGTGGGTTTTTGACATCTCGGTATTTCAGAAAATCACTTTTCTAACACCATCTTTACACAGGAGAAATTACTTTGGTAAATAGAATGCATCCAACCTTACTGACAGAAATACTCTTAGCCCAAAAGGACTGCAAGCTAGTTTCGGATTTTGTAGAGGAAGCCATTGATTACAGGCTAAGTCCATCCGAGATGCGCCAGGGCTGTTTAGCTGTATCTGTTTGCATGTGTTGTGATGGTGGGAGGGGATATGCATGGCAGTGCAGTTGGTGCTGAGCACCTGACATTTGAGGACCTTAGAGAGCTTATGGGGTTTTTTGCTACCTAGTTAATCCCATGGATCTCTTCAACAGCCCAAGTACCCTAGCTGATGTGCTCCAAAATGAGTCAGATGTGATAGCAAGAGTGTGGTAAGTGCGACTTATTGGGAGATATGCTTCAAAAGTACTTTCCTGTTCTGAACTGCAATGACAATGTAGCTGTATCCTGCCTATGATTTGTGGGATATCTGCTCTGACAGATGGTATCTGTGATATGCTTCCTGCCTATGATACAGTCCTTTCTGCACATCACCAGCAGTGGATCTGCTCAGCCTCTTTGTGAACTACAGCATGAGAGGATGTAAGCACAACCTCCATCTCTCAATGAGCTCACTTGTGGGAACAAAACTCAGCATATTGCTACCATGCAGATGGAAGCTATGCTTGCAGGAATTAATAATGCCTTGAAATTTATCTCCACATCCTTAGATATGTCAGCAGTATTTCTTGTATGCTGTGTGCTGCTTGGACACTTCCAATGCACTGAGCAGAAATCTTTTTTTTTCTGTGGTGAAGCAGCAAGAATCTTGCAGTACTTTGAACAGTTCCAGATGAAAGAGGTGATTTATACCTTGAGCATCATGAAAGACGATTTCAGCATGTTTCATTTCTTGTCGCTGGCAACTCATACTCAGATAAACATAAGTACTAAATTAAGGAAGTGCTGGAATTTTTTAACCTCTAAATTGGATTTGCCTAGCTTCCTTTTAACCCATGGATGGTGGAAGAAGTGTCAGATCAGGCCAGCAGAATTAATTTACTATTTATATTTCTCTACCCTACCAGAGTACCAGAGTAAATGTAAAATATTTGACAAAAATCTCTTATTTATTTTATTAGTCTTGCATTCATTTTAGCTGAAGTGGAAAAAATACATATATTGAGTACTGAGTTTCCCCTTAATACAGAAAAATCTGTTTCCTTCCTTCCTTCCTTCCTTCCTTCCTTCCTTCCTTCCTTCCTTCCTTCCTTCCTTCCTTCCTTCCTTCCTTCCTTCCTTCCTTCCTTCCTTCCTTCCTTCCTTCCTTCCTTCCTTCCTTCCTTCCTTCCTTCCTTCCTTCCTTCCTTCCTTCCTTCCTTCCTTCCTTCCTTCCTTCCTTCCTTCCTTCCTTCCTTCCTTCCTTCCTTCCTTCCTTCCTTCCTTCCTTCCTTCCTTCCTTCCTTCCTTCCTTCCTTCCTTCCTTCCTTCCTTCCTTCCTTCCTTCCTTCCTTCCTTCCTTTCCACCTTCCTTCTTTCCTTCCTCCCGCCCTCTTTCCAATCAGAAAATCTGCTATTTTGAATTAAAAAAATATATCTCTTTCCCAAAAAAGGAAGGATTTTGATCAATTATTAATGGAAATTTGGAATTAGTTAATAATATAAATTCTGAAATTATACTTACTGAGGAAACGGTTATATCTCCTCCATAAATATTATTGTATCAATATAGATGCCGTGGATGCTGAACTATGGAATTTTCCAGAATAAGCTGAAAATTATCTCAAAAAATCTTTCAGATGCAGTGGTTTGAAAGTTAACAACTGAGAGAGTGTAAAAAGTCTCTACAGGTTAACATAATTTTACTGAATGTAGAATCATCTGAGTAACTTCAAAAAAGGCTTTATTTTATTTTAGGATATAGGTTTAATTTTTATGAAATTTTCATTATGAACCACAAAGATTAAGTCTTACATCAATGGAAGACATGAACTATTTTATTTCATCTTATCTGCATTTCTGCTTAGTAAGGGCAGAATTTATCTTCTCAAAATATGATAATGTGATAATTATGAGGACTGCTCTGAAAATACTGCTGCCTCTTTTATTATCACAATGTCAGATGTGGTAGGGCAGTAGAGACTGAACCATCCCACCAATGTTCCGTGACAGATGGTAGCAGAGGGTCAGCCATACAAAATGGCGTCTGACATGTAAGGGTGTATGAAGCATAAGGGTGGAAACAAATTCCTCTATTTAGAAAGAATGACACTCACTGACATTCATTGATGTTCACTGAACATCTCTGGACACAAAACAGGATGTGAGCACAGCGAGGCAGTGGGTGGTGCATTTCAGCAGTGGTGAAAGCAACAGTGGGACGCTGCTGCTGGTGCAGGTGTTTACCTGCAAGCATGCAGGCTCTCGTTCACTACTGGAGAAAATGGATAGCCAATGGTAGTGACTATGTGTAAAAATACTGTTTTGTAGCTGTGAATTTTCTTAAATAATGTTATTGTGTTCTTTGTAGCTGTTGTAGTTTCCATGGAAGTAAATAGGAGGTATTACTTGTTGAGTAGATCTCATATTTTAAACTTTGTAATTTTTGTCATTCTGTGGATGGAGAAATTAAATGAATCTTTCAAAGTACAGAAATAGCAATATTACTTCTTGAGGAGTCAAGAGGCAGCTTTTAAAGAAAGAATTACAATGCAGGAGAAGAGCTTAGTATCATCCTAGTGGTTGTGCTAAACTATTGACCGGCAGGGCTTATACACAGTGTTTTTGTTTCTCAGAGGCAGTTGTTTTAAATCATTTATTACCTGTTTGAAGAAGTTAATGAACAGCATGAAAAGGGGACGCTTTTATTCTTTCCTTTTTTTCCTTCCATAATGATGTTTACTGTCTGGCACAATGATTATTCAATTTTCAGAGATGTTCACCACCTTCTACTTCTGATTAAATTCCTGTTTGGTTTCCACGCCAAATCTGCTGGATTAAATTAACAAACTCTGTTTGCTTCAGTGGGAATGACCTGCACTGACCTTCAGCTTGTACAAAATAATAATCTTTTCAGCAATTTATTGATTCAGAGCTCTTTATTTTTTAAAGAAACGTGCAATAGAAATGTTTGCCTTTGCTTTGCTTGACTTTGCAGACATGCAGTGCTTATTTCAATATCCTAGAGACTTTGATACCTAATAACTTTGCACTCTGTAGTTATTAACACTTTGTCTTCTTCAGAAGATCCACTGGAGCTTGGTTCCTCTAAGGGCAAAACTTCACATGACCCTTCATTCTGTAATAGTGCCCAGAAAAGTAATAAAGTAATTTAAGATTAGTACATTTCTCTTTTCTTTCTTTCTTTCTTTCTTTCTTTCTTTCTTTCTTTCTTTCTTTCTTTCTTTCTTTCTTTCTTTCTTTCTTTCTTTCTTTCTTTCTTTCTTTCTTTCTTTCTTTCTTTCTTTCTTTCTTTCTTTCTTTCTTTCTTTCTTTCTTTCTTTCTTTCTTTCTTTCTTTCTTTCTTTCTTTCTTTCTTTCTTTCTTTCTTTCTTTCTTTTCTTTTCTTTTCTTTTCTTTTCTTTTCTTTTCTTTTCTTTTCTTTTCTTTTCTTTTCTTTTCTTTTCTTTTCTTTTCTTTTCTTTTCTTTTCTTTTCTTTTCTTTTCTTTTCTTTTCTTTTCTTTTCTTTTCTTTTCTTTTCTTTTCTTTTCATTTCTTTATTTCTTTTTTTCTTCCCTAAAGCAAATACAGATTTTATTTTAATTAATTTATTTGTTTTGTTGTTGTTGGTCAGGTAGAGAGGAGACTACATTTGGCTTAAATGATTTTAACACGGGAATGATAAAAACTGTAATGAATGTAAGAATCTTGAGTATTTAATTGTATTTCCACTGCTATTTAAGTTGATTTAATAGCCACTAAGTGAAGATATTACTTTTGAAGTCCAGATAAATGTTAGAGCCAACTTTCCTTTCCTGTTTGCAGGATGGATTTAGGCTGGGTAGTTTTTCAGTCCTTGAGTGGTATGTGTGGGCTCTGAATTATCTCAGCCAATGAAACCTAATGGCCATTGCTAAGGCACAGTACTGGGAATCTGCCATAGAATATATTGCTCTAAGAACACAGTTAATTTCAGCTAGTATCTGTGGAATGAAGAAAAAGAAAAGCTGTTGAAAACAGAGAATCTGTCCAAGCTGAAACTGAAATAGCAGTAGATCTTTAGCTAGCTTTTGGGTAGATTCCCCCTTAGATGTAGTTTCTTTATATCATTGCCTATTGTAGCATCTTAAATGGCACTGTCTTTTTAGAAATTAATGACTAATCTGGGCAGCTGTGGAAGACTGTCAGCTAAGAAAACTGCTGTTCTCTCCCGATACGTAAGATTTTATTTTTTTTCCAGCTGCTGCCATACAAGCTTAATAGTTTATAGTAAACTCAGTGGAGCTGAAGAAGTACAAATCTTGGTATTTTCAACTGCTTCAGTACAGGCCATTTTGTAATTCGTGAAAATAGAATCCATGTCTCTTGCTGAAATATCTTACAGCCTCTGCAGACAGCGTTCTTATAGACAGTTTGACTATCAAATGTGTGATATACTAGTAAGAGCTGTCTTGTTTCAATTCAGGTAATTGCTGAGCTCATGAAACTGGAATGGAAGAACTGGGTATAGAAATGTGTGTGGGGCAGACAGATCTCCAGTCAGGGCTCACATTTCCCATGATGCAGTAGATATCAGTAAAAATGTTCAAGATGAGCAGACTATCTCTACTAAGATCATGTTACACTGTGAAACTAAATGTTTTCTGGGCTGTCTGATCTATTATGTGCATATGGGAAAGGACAAAGCCATTCAAACAGCACATTTCCTTTATATAAATTTTAAATATCTCATGATTTCTAAAAAGTTCTTTGCTAGCCACTTCTTTTACAGTTTTAATATCATGGTTCACCCTTTGGGTTTTTTTTTTTTTTATATTATTATTATTATTTTTTTTTTACTTTAATGCAAGCACTCAAATTGTGCTTTAGCAAGATGTTATATTTCATCCTGTAACTCTTCCTGTTTTTGTTGTCTTCAAGTAGATCTTCTGGATTATGCACTTGTGTTTCATGGTCCTCAGAACAGGAATGGAATAGTTATGGAGCACTGATAATGTCTCTGAGGTTAATCCTGAATACATATATATGACAACTGAATGTCGTAGTGTTTGACTAAGCTGCCCTTGAAGGGGAAAGTACCTTTGACAAACAGTATCTGAGAAGACATAAACACAGCCTGCTATGGAATTAGATAGATATCAACTGCGGACTGGGAAATGTGCATCTGGGACATGGTGATCAGTGTAGATGCACAGCCTTGTGCTTATGGAAGGCAAAACATGCCTTCCATACATCTTCAGACTTCTAAGTCAAAGTACAAATGCAAGAAGGGCAATATATCAGTCTCACTGCCTCAACTGTTTATTGGTGGAAGGAGCTATCAAATGAGAAGTATGGTATTCTGAGACTTTAGCTGAGCAGTAGTGTCTGCTGAGGATTTCTATACTTTGTCATCCATTGAGCTAGCCCATGAAAACTATAATTGGTAGATACTGAGGAAGCATCACAACCATGGATGTTGGTCCTCCATCATATATGCAATGTGTGTTACTGATGACACTTCAGAATTATAGCTTCAAAGCCAATGTTCCAAGTCTTTTACATAGCCCTGGTCACAGTCTGAGTAAAGCTAAATCAGAGATGTGAGTTCTTTGGGTTTTCCAGAAATAAGAGACAATGCTAGGAATGGAAATTTTGCTTAAAGAGTCAGCAGGAAAATGGATCAGGGAAAACTGAAGCTCTGGGTAAACAGTAAACATTATTTCATTTGTTTTGTATTTCTTTTCACCTTTCTTTTCTGTCAGGTTTTCAAGGGTGAAGATATTTTTATTTTATAACACTGGTTGTCACTTCACTTTTTAAAATACAGTTAATAGCGTTGTCTTTGTTTGTAGATCTCAAAGCCCTTCAGGTGAATGTTATTTCCCCTTTAGACAGGTAGGAAAACTTAAAAAAAGAGATTCCCTTTATGTGTGGCTTTGGTGTGGATATTTTTCCTTTGTTGTCAAGAGGAAATTTTAAAAATCTGCTTTGTTGACACCAATGCAATATTCAACCATTTCTAAGCTATTTCAGTAAATCGGGTTCTTTGGTTTATCCCAGTTGCACAGCTTCAGCAAATCCTTTTTATGTGAAACTTAACGGAAAAATGGTTGCAATACATTTCAAGCAAGAGACAAGATGAGCACTTACAGACATCTTAAGTGACCAATTGATTTGTCGGTGACACTGATGAAGGGCAGTGTCCTCCAGCAGAGATGGGGTAACCACATAATGCACTAATATCAGAGTTTTTGTGTAATCGTTGTCTGTGCACACCGATAAGAACCTGAATGGCTGTTGAAACCGTACTTTAGTGCCTGTATTGATTGCTGGTTCTGAAACCAGCCCTGCTATTTATTGGCCATTTATCACTTCGGAGGCAATGAGCATCCCCAGACTCGGTGCTAGGACTAGGCTATAATGAGGGTCTTTTCAGATAAAAAAAGAGGCAACACATAAGATGAAACCAAAAAACAAGAACTATATTTTTCAGCTTTAAATGTGAGATCCAGGATAGCATCACAGGTCATGCTGTTTAGTGTGCATGTTGTCTTCTGTGACACACGGGTTGCACTTGAACACATTCCTGTGCAAAGCCATTTGGTTGCCTTACACCCAGGAGGAAAATAGCTGTCAGTGCACTCTCCAGGACACATTCCTGTGTATTACAGTTGTGATAAAAGTCACTTCTGCACTAAAATAAAAATTTGTTGTGGCCCAAAGGCTGTAGTTCCGAGTCTGATCTTCAAGTCTCATTTAAGAAGTCCTGCATCTGTCTGTATTTTGTAACACCCCCTGCTCTGCTTTGCTTGTTTTCTTAAAGTTTTATATAAAATGATTAGTTGCATTTTGAGAGCACATAAAGACCATATATTAGTGATGATAACTTTTACTTTCAAGGGAGCTCACTTCCCCTCAGTGCATTTGGGAGTTGAAGCTGGTTCGTTTTATTTGCTTTATACAAGACAATAAATGGACAAAGATTTTCTAAATTGACTGACTCAGACTTGGTGTTCTAAATACGTATCGAGTTTTCAATTTAAATGCCCTGCTTTCAACAGCGATACTTCTTGCAGTTCCTGTGGATCTTGGAGAAAAAGCCTTAATAAGTGGTGCTTTTGGAAACTGGTCTTACTTGACTTCTAAATTCATTCTTGACATCTTACTAAATGGTCTGATCTTTGGGTGCTTTACTCTTGTAAATAATTCTCTTAATCTTAATGGGAATAGCTAGCACTTTGGCACTATCACTTAAAACTCCACTCTTAAAGGAATTTGACATTTCCCTGCATGTCTTTCCCATAGGTATTTTCATATTTTGATCTCAATTATTCAGCTAGTGTTGCTGGTTTACCATCCTTTTGAAATCGCTACAGTTGAGAGATCTCACATGATTGCTTATGACTATGTATCATGTTTCAGTGTATCCAACCAGCCAAGCAATAATGTTCTTCCGTATGAAAGCCTCTGAAATCACTCCAGAACCTCTTTAAAATGTAGAAGCTTTTTTAAGGTCTATAAAAATATGGTCTTTGAGTCATTAACTAGTCAAAAATATGGCTTATAACATTTACTAAAATAGTGTTATACCTTGTCTTATAGTACATCTTTTTCATTTCTTTTTTCAAAATAGGTTATTCAGTTGGATCTTAGGTGAAGGTTTTCAAACTGTCTTGGGGTGAAGTGGAAAGGACTGGGGCAATGTATCTGTATACAAACTGTGTCACTCTTGTGACCTTGATCTAGAAGGAATCCTGCTGCACTGTTAAAAAAAAAAAAAAAGTAAAAAAAAAAAAAAAAGTTAATAATGATTATTATTTTGACTGTGTTCTTCCTTATCAATTTTTATTAAAGGCAGAAATCAATTCTTTCCTTATTTTAAAATATCATTGCTGTCTCTAAAAAAATAAATATCTTGACACAATGATGAAATAGGCATCCTTTCACCTGAATGAAATTCACATTTACAGTTGGTAGGGGCTGTTCCACATGATCTTGGTGGATGATGAATTGCAGTTTCCTATACGAAAGATTCATTGACTTCAACTTTGTGTCTCCCTATCAGCAGTCAGAAGATAGGCTATCTCTGTCAGAAATGTGTGATATAAGTGACAGGATGCCAAATACATGATCTTGGGAAGAATTTTCCTTCTCCTGCTGTGAATCATGGAGGTCTAAACAGCCATTTTTCTACATACGATAGGTGATTTTAGGGCAGTCAGACTGCTTACAGATAGGCATGCAAATCAGGTAGCTAAACAAGGGGCCAGAACTTCTCAGGCACCCTGTAGCCAGGCAGGCATTAGGTGGTGTGGGGAATAGTTAGTGAGAAAATCTGCACCTCTCTAATAATTGCTTCCCAAATACATCAACTTATATGAGTGCTCAGACTTATCTAAAGTGTACAATACACCCGATGTTACACAACTTAAAAGCTGAACAGGAATCAGCACATTTCAGTGAGTTACCAGCTTGTGGAGGAAAAGGATCTGAGGTTGCTGATTGACATTCAGCTGAATATGAGCCATCAGTGTGCCCAGGTAGCCAAAAAGGCCAATGACGTCCTGGCTTGTATAGAGGCTTCAGACCTCTAGCACTGGACCTTTCCCTCTGTATCGACATCTTGGATTTGAGCAGGAGTGCCTGGTAAATTGGGGGAACCTGATGCTCTGCCTAGATCAGTACTGGCCTTGGTCAGCACACAATGTACCCCATCATTCTATCGCCCTCTACCACCTTTCTTGGAGGGAGAGTTCTTCTTAGAGAAGTCAAGGTGTCCTCGTATACCTGCAACTGTGCTTTCTTGTTTCTGTATAGGCACACATAGGTCAAGGAACCACTTGAATAGTATCATTTATTTTATTGAGTGAAAAACACACACACAAAAAAGCGTTTGATTTTAAAAATTAAAATCAAACATAAATTTGGTTTAAAGCTTTTCTTGATTTTGCCCTGGTGTTGAGTCTTTGGAAGTTTCAAGCTTTTCTTTGCAGCTGGGTGATCTAGATGGGAGTTATTTTTGAATGAAACCCAAGATTCCCATATTGTTTCATGACCCTGGGAGAAGCTGACTCTAGAGACTGTGCTGTCAATAGAACTTCAGGCTGGCTTTCCCTACTAGAGAAAGGCAATTAAACCAGAAATCAGTCAAAACATGCTAATCTGGTACATGAAGAAAAGTCATTAAGGAAAAAGCTGGCTTTTGCAACTTCTGGTAATTGAAACACAGCTCTTTTTTTAATGTACTTTTTTTATGGTAAAGGTACAGAAAGAGTGGTTCTGGAGGTGCAGTGTTTAAAGATGAAGCATTCATGTTACAAAACCTTTCATAAAATGTATCTTCTGCTCTTAGAGTTGATGGAAAAAATAACACTACTTCTACAAACACTGATTCAAATATAGCTATCCCTTTTCCTGTCTACAGTCTAATCAGTTAAAACTAGGACATAGGTTTGGAAAGCCTGCTGAGTCCCAAAATTCAGTTTTGTTTGAAATGTATTTTCATTAATGCAACCACAAAAAGATTTCTCACTTTTTTTTTTTACGACTACAACTATATTACAAATATAACTATACAAAATGAATAAAATGGCCCTGATTTCAAATGAAATGGTCTCTATTTCATAGAAGGAAGCTGAATGCAACTGTGTACCTTTATTATGACAATGTGATTTCTACCAGTGCTATAGCTCCTGACTTCTTAATATGTGCACTTTGCTTTGCACCAGCATCAGAGCATTAAACAACAGTAAAAAAACGGATGAATTGCCTAGCTAAGGATACTCATATGTAGTTCTCAATGATATGGCAATATTAATGTCTGATATTACATTTTGTAGAACAGGAATATGTAGCCACTGAAAACATGCATGCTCAAAGCATCTTGAGTAGTTGTAGGTAATGAGTATTACATATTAAGGACAGCCCTGAAACTGCTCTAAATAACTCCAAGGAGCTGAGTGTCAAGATATGAGGCAAAGCACATGATTATGGAATTGCAAGTGGATCTAAAAGTCACCTTTAGCTTTTCCAAACCAGCACTTTGATCTGAAATTAGCCTGACCATTGAGTCACTAATTGCTTATATTTGTTTTTCTTTGATTTCTGAAGGAAAGCAAAGACAAATTTCAGTGGTTCAGTGATTAGTGCAGACTTCAAGCTACCTGGAACCTCAGATGAACACAGTAAATCCCAGACAGCTAAGGCTAAAAAACTAGAATGTAAAGCAACTAGACACAAAAATACCAATTAAAAAAACCTCCAGATTATGATGAGCAGCTACCCAAACATTTTCTTTCCATAAAACAAACAGAAATAATGCTGATCTGAGTCTTTGAGGTGCTTTTAACTTAGCAGAGTGTCTTCTTTGCTGAAACTTGGAATACAGGCTTTATACTGTCATTCATTTCTTCTAAGGTCCTAAGCCCAATTTGATCTGCAATATGGTATATTTTATGGTTTATCTGATAGCCAGAGGAAAAAAACATTTCATCTTTATATCTATCTTGGCTAATATAGAACCTCACTTTGACCTTATTTTAAAGCAAAGGAAGAAACATATTCTTGGGTTTACATAGTATTGATAAGAAAGCAGCATTTTTTATAGTTCAACTTGCAAGTAGGATGAACTTGTGAGAAAATTGAGGGTAAAATTTAAATTTGAAGGTGAAATGAAGTGGGTAAAAAGTTGACCTAATCTTTTTTTTCCTCATTCTTTATTTGTCATCATGGTTAACTGCTTCCTGGAGCTCCTATTCCCCATCTACCTCTGATGCTGTCATGGAGAAGGCAATATGAGCTATCCATGTGGCATGGTGCTCTGCCAGTGGCTGCCAGATATTCAATGACCCTTGATACTGTGGTATGGTGCATACAAAACAGAACTACATCATTTTCTAAACACTTTATAAAGTTAAGTTTTCAGTGGGATAGACTATCAAAACGTGCCAATGTTACATAGATACATACACAATTCCAGTTGCCTATGCAATAGTGACAAAGACCACATTCTGACAATCAAGGTAGACTTGAGATTTATTCTAAGATCCAGCTCCTGATGCTGTCCATCTCACAGGTGAACTATTACTACCTCACTGTGTTGATTAGACTGTTCTAACTGCTGCTTGTCTGCTGGTTTGCCACTCCCTACAGCATTTCAAAATCCCTTTATTTTAATGGTCTTAAATATAGCAGTTCTGTCACCAACAATTCTTCAGAGTTCTGCTTCAGCCTCACAACCCTTCCATATCCCTCTTTCTCTCTTTGTTAGAGACCAGCCCAAAAAGAAGTCCACATGTTAAATTGGACTGGAACTCTACTTTGAATATCAACAATGTCTATGACTTCAAGCAGATTGTGTTGTATCAGGATGGCCTAAAAGGGTCAGAATAGCAGAGAGCTGCCCTTAAGCTTGGTGATAAATATCAGCATGAACACATCCTGTATCTCTTTTTGAGTTTTCTTTCCATGTCTTCCGGCACAATGCTTGAATATCTTCTCCTTTCTCTTCTTGTACTGCATGTGCATATACATATATATATTCATTCTTTTAATAATAAATTCTATAGAGACTTTTTTTCCACTGCGGAACAAAACCCCTTAAAAGCATTTATGGAAGTACACTCATTTGTCTATGCAAAATCACTGCCTTCTTCACTTTTGCCTCATTTTTCACAGTGTTCAAATTAAATATTTTATTCATTGGTTTCAGTTATGCCCACCACACATATTACTTCACCATGATGGAATGAGATTGATGTGCTGCTTTGTAATCATCTATCTATACGTGCCATCTTTGTCAATAATGGTTCATTTTTCATTTTCTTTGTCAGGAGGCAAGTGCAGGAAATCAAATAAACTGGCGTTATACTGTTTCAAAATTAAGTTTATTATATGAAATTTGAAAAGTGGTAGGCAAATAAAGAGAGACAATTGGACTAAGTCCAGATGAGGTTCCACACTGTTAGCAGTTAGGTATATTTTTAAAAATTATCATTATTATTACTATTACTTTTATGTCAGTTTCCTTTGTAGCATTTGATGAACAAACATTACCACCAATAAAACACTCAGCTTGGAGAGGAGTCTGCAGCTGTGTTGTGGTGCTCAGTAAAACTGCCTCATTTTCTGTTTTCATGCTGCCAACTTTGTTTTAATCTTTCTTATTACCCATTCAGTAACTGTTTTTGAATATGTTCTACTATATAAACGTAAAATATTTCACTTCTATGCTGTGTGATCAAACTGTAGCACACTTTCTCCATCTGAGGTTCTACTAAAAGTATTCTTCTTGATTTAATATTAGTTCTTTGGAACAAAGACTTTCATTTTTTACTGTTAATCCAGTTAGCACTGGATTTAGCTCTGACACATGGATCCAAGCATAATGAAGCTTGCTGAGGTATGCTCTTACTACAATGCAGTTATGTCATTGTACTTTCAGTGTGTTTTATGTGTCAAGACTTCTGTCTTAAGAGAAAATACTGATACTGAAGACTTCCCTGAAAGATCTGTAGGTCTTCTTTCCTGATTATTCAGTACAATACATATGAATGTCAGGATTCTAGATATGACTTCATTGGTGACTGTTAATTTTCAGTCATTTGCAAAAGGCTAAATTTGAATAGTTCTTTTAGTATGAGTCGATGTGTCCTTAAAACTGAACACCAGCTAAAATAAATGGGTGAATCTGATCTAAATGTAATGATCAATGTGCCTTGTTCTAAAAACTCCTAAGAAGAATTTCAGATTAGAATTCAATTATATCAGTGTTCCCAGTCTTGCCTAGTTTGCTAAGGAATTCATCAAATATAAGTTGATGTGATAAGTTCTTGTATATTTGCCTCACTTCTCACTTGCCCATCAGCAGATGTCTACAGCTGGGGATGATTGGTGACAAAAGATGAGGATACTGCATGATAGTTTGGAGGGTGATTCTTCAGCGGGATTATATGTCACATTTGATGACAATTAATGCTGATATATGTAAATATATATTACATGTATGTATTTTAATTTTACATTTTAATGATTCTAGAAGGCTGAATTGATTCAAATGATTGAATTCTGTACAGGAAGTGGTGGGAGTATCTCCTGCTTGCTTTATGCATATTACCTGCAAAACGCATTTATCTCTTGCTGAAGTGTGTGATCACTCACATTTGGATTTTTTTTTCTTCCCATTTTATTTTTTTCTCAGCATTTTCTTAAGGCAAACCAGAACTAAAAAACAGTGAAATGAATACAAATATTTCAACCTAATTCCAAAACTTTTGGTTAACAAAGTTTGAAGTATCTGGCTAGCAATCTACCATTTTTCCACATTCTCTTTCAAAATATAGCCTTGATCATTACAACCTGGCCTGCAGTGTTCAGATAGGGTGGGGAGCAAACTATGACCCTTCTACACATCCACAATCACAAGGAAATGATTCATTTTTTTTAACCATTGAGCTGTTCCAACTTTCCAAATTCCACCTTGCATTTGAAAGATACTACTTTAAACTTTTTGTGCTTGAACGTGGATGCTGTAAGAGAGTTATTACAGTCTCAGTTCCTGGAAGAGGAAGAGAACTGTATTTAAGATATTTTAAGTAGTTCTCTGGACAAAAAAATATTGATTGTCCGCAAAGGGGAATTGTTATTGGTTTCTTGAAGTGTGCTCTGTCGGAAATATTTTCCATTATTTTGTCTTGTAAAACTTACCTTTCATAATGTTCAACATCTGCCACCATTCTTGTATTTGTACTTAGAAGATCTATTTTGGAAATCAATCTAAAAGGAGCAAAGGCCTTTTCTAATGCTAAAGTAGCACAGTTGAATCACCTCAAATACAATTTCAGTCTTTAAAGTGCTAATAAATAATACTTAAATATACTTTTATTTCATACAAAATTCAGAACATTTCTGTTCATTTGGCCATTTTAATGCCTGATACATGTAAATTATATTTCATTTTGAGCAAGAAATATCACTTCTCAATCATTTTTCAAATGTATGGATTACTGAAATTACACCAGCAGCCATACATAGCTGTGGTTACTCCTAATCTCTGAAATTAATATTATGTTTTGCATGTTCATGCTTACTTATTTCTTATTCCTTGTGGTAACTGAAGACTGAGATACTAAATGTGAGCAAAAATGTCACAATTTGCCCTAACTGAAATTTTTGCTAGGTGCTTAACCTTGGTTAAAATTACCGCTTTTGACGTGGCATCTGGAATTAGCAGCTCAAGTGCAGGGCCATAAAACGGAATCCCCAGCTCTTAGTGCAAAAAGGAATTAATTTTTAAGAGCCTAATTAGCAGTAATGGTAAGCACAGTGGGGCTAATTGTGAGCTTTGTCAATATTATAAATGGAGGGCTTAGTCAAAGGGCTAGGTATCAGTACATAACATTGAATGTCTGTAGTGGGAAGTATACTGAAACAGACTAAAGGGGGAAGATGCCATGACCTTAAAACTACATGCCACTTAAAGGTAAAAATGGGAAATCTAAGCAGGTTTTGTGCAAGCTGCATAGCACAAAGAAAAAAGGTACAGTGGAAAGAAGATATCAAGACCTCTGAGTCTTAGATCTGGGCCTGGCTAGGAGAGAGCAAATTTTCTTGAATGTGAGCATACAGCTGGACATTTGAATAAGACAATCATAAAATTCAAGAATGTCATTAAAGCAAATATAAGTGTATATTCATGCACAGTCATTTTAAAAATTTTGATTGCTTATAAATGAAAATATTGCTTTTATACTATTTTACGGTGAGATATATTTTGTTAAATAAGTACTTTCCTTCATCCATTTCATTCTTTTTCAGTATGTTTTTCAACAGACTGCAGCAAAACAAGAAAAATAGAAAGAATAGCATTATTCTGGCATGCAAGCTATGGCATCTGCTATTCCATGTGTTTTATGCCATTGACAAATGGTAAAGATTCTGTGTTCTTTTCTGGAGAGAGGCTCTGCAAAGGAATGACCTGCCACAAGCTAGTGAAGTCTCTACTGTTGACAATACTATTGCTATGTACAATGTGAGATGCATGCAGAAGAAACTTCCCAGAGTAGAGAAAATATTAGTAGAAGTGTTGTGTCTCTAAATATAAAGGTAAATATAAATAACAGGGACATAACCGTGCATTTCAGTGACATCTAGCTGGATGGCTTTTCTCTTTTTCTCCACTGTTGATGTAGCAGATATTTATTGCACTGTATCTAAGCTGAGTTAGTTCTTAAGAAAGTTCCTGCACAGCAAAGTCCTTCAGAACCTTTTGACTCTACTGAACTGAACTGTTAGCCTAATCTTTTCCTTTGTATTGTAAAGGAGGATATGACAGAAAAAAAGAATAAATCATCACTAGGAAAATAATAATTTAGTTGTATCACATAAGTTGTTTTCAGTTATTTACACTTTGGAAGACCTTAATTTGGGCTTTGTACACCTTGACCCAAAGCTATAGGGCATGTTGTCACATAGATGGGCCATCATGTCCAATGCTCAGCTAACTTCCATTGCTGCTGCAGACAGTGGAGACCCACACTTTTTTTTTTTTTTTTTTTCAATCTTGAAACCTCAAATTCTCTTATTAGAACAAAAAGCATGGCTGCATATTCTTTGCTGTTCAAAGGACTGTGTTTAGGCAGCATCTCAAAATGCATAAACTTATTTGCCACAGCTTGAGTTGGCATTGCACCATGGTTTCAGCCCAGATGGGGTTAATAGCACACTCATGTTTGGTTGGTGCTGAGGGTCTGGGCTGGGCCATTCAGTGGGAAGAGCTGTTGCCATGATGGTATTAGGAAAGCCTGATATTGCCTGATATTAGGAAAGCCATACTGTAGTCTAAATATGACCCATTACTTTTTCCTTATCTGGTGAGGCAGGTAATCACAGAAGGAAGTTAGATTGACTTGACATGTTCTTGATGTTTTCTGTTTTGTATCACCACCTTATTCTCTTGTGGTTTATAAATGTCTTTCTGGGGGGGAAATAAATAAATAAACACAAATTGCCCTGGAATTCTTGAAGGAAAAACTGTCCAGGGGCTGTTCTGAACATTCTCACAAAGAGATGCTCTCCCCTTCTGAAGTGTGATATTGTGATTGCTGTCTGTATATTCTTAGGGAATTCTGCTATCTTTCAACTCCCTGACGTAAGTCCAACAATTCAGAGATTACTCTGATCTCTTGATAAGTATACTGAATTGAAATTCATCAGAATAAGATACATTGAAAATCTCTTTTTGCACTGTCCTTTCCCATAATCAGGAAGACACGACTATCTCTTTTTAAAAAGATTATTTAATTAAGAATTAGATCGTAGTTAACATTTATTTGAAGATTAAAAGAAGACGTTGGGTACCTTAGCCTTCCTTCAGTCACGTTCTTAACACTTCTTTTTATATCTTTAATGTGTAGCATATTTGTAGAATGTTTCCTTGTTGCGTTGCTTATGTTCTTAGTTAATTATAAGTCATTTTAGCCTTGCTGAGTTAAACTAATGTATCTGAGCAATTCTTTTCCAGTCTTAAGAATGTGTCTCTGTTTTCATTCCAAATGCAATTCCTTCTTACAATTTAAGTTCATTAAATTTCTTCTAATGCAGTCAAAGTATCTTCTACTGAACATCTTTCAGATAGTTTCTGTGGTGCTTTTGGCATAATGTAAACATTGTAAACATTGCTTCTATAGGAGGGAAAACAGCTGAAGACTACACTTCCCTTTCATCTGCAGGATTCTGGAAACTAAGCATACATTTTCACGGAGGTGTTGCATTATTTGTACTGTGGGCTGAATCTCAATTCCCACTTCTGTCCTTAGTGCTAAAAAAGCCAACCTTTTCCAAATCTTCTGTTATTTCTACAGATGATAGTAACATTACCTCTGGGTTAATGGCAGAAAAGGAGAGAATACACTAATGGACTTAGTCTATTTGCCATCTTTCTGTCTGATGGAACACAAAAGCCTGTATACATTTGATATCCTGCCTTCGAAGTAAGGCACAGTTCCAGACTTGAAGTGATCACATATAAGAGAAAAAATAATAGCATATTACAAGCCTTTTTTTTTTTTTTTCCCCTCCTGTTTAAAATCATAGGAGAAAACTCAGTTTTCCACGTCTGCTTTCGAGGAAGCTTTGGGCTAGACTTTTTATTCTGATATGAGGGAAAAAGATAACATGAGGAGAAGTATTTGCAGTGATCTGGGTGAAGACTACATTTCTATCATTAAAAGTAGAGATAGTCTCCGTGGGTAAGCCCAAGTAGTTCCAATTTACTGTTAAAATGAAGTTCATTCTGCAACTGTCTAGAGAAATTTTACTTTTAGATATTTCAGCAGCCTGAGTTTCAACATCTCTTGGGAAGCACGGTACTGAAATATGGAGCCCTTTATTTTAAGGTCAGTGACTCAAATCTGCCTCCAGGTGAAAGAGCAAAAAAAAAAAAAAAAAGCCCCTACAGGATTGCTTCTTGATGGAATATTCAAAAAATAAACAATGGAATACAATCATACGGAGAGGTGCCCACACTGCAAAATTACTGTCAGAATCATCCCTGGCTGTGTCCTACAGCTGATGGCAAAATGGCCAAGGACAAAATAGGCAGGGGAGCTCCACTTACTGCAAGTTCCTTCTGGCAGTTGCTGAAAGTGAGTAGTGATGGACGTACACATGCTTTATCAGTGTACTGAGATTCTATGTGTAATTTCTTTGAGACAAAAGAAGCCATGTCATGAGGCTGCATGTAACAGAGGACTCATCTGGGATTAGCTATTTTTATGAAATATTTGAAGCCCACCCACTTATTCTGAAGTGAGAGGTAAAAATGACATGCTAAACACAGTTTAGCATAATAATCTCTTTTGGTAGAAAACTAATACTGGCTACCTGTGATAAAGTAGCTTGTTTTCTTGTAGTGCCAGCTGGTGTGATGAGAAGTAAAGTGGGATACAGTGTAGCTCATTATGTCTGAAGCACAGGCATCAGAAATATAGTGTAGGACTTGCTTTAGTTTGCACTGTGTAGCAGTCCCAGAGTACATGAACTGGGTTGATTCCCTTTGTATGAAACTCAACTGGGAGATGCTCTCCAGGAGTTCACCAGAGGCAAACTGTCAGTCCTTCTGTGAGAGCCGAAGAGCTAGTTCAGCGTTGAAAAGTACATGCAATATGAGCAGCTACTGAGGACCTGATATCCCCAACACTATTTCACTTTACAAAGTTACTTCTGCTGCTCTGCTCTTTTCTGCTTGATAATATAGATGTAGCTTAGCTTGACTAAGTTCTTTAAATATGAGATGTATATTTAGCAGCTACACTAAAAAATTGCACTCAGTATGTGCTCAGAAATGAGATGAAAAAAATATATTTTTGCTTGCACTTTGTTCAGAAGTTTTGATGCCTATGTCATCTATATCAAAAGAAAAGAAAGAATCATAGCAGATTGAACACTTTGCACTTGACATCAGTCTAGTTCTCAAAATGATGCAGGGAGTTCTTGAGATGACCTTGGAGACTATGCATGTAGAACAGACATAGTAAAAAATGCTTGTCTCCTTTTGAAGTCAGTGGACTGAATTTGACCATCAACGTATCACAGAACATCACAAGCTGTCACACTGAGTGCAGTCATTTTGGGTTACTGTGGAAGGCATTTCTACAAATCAGTGAGATTGAAATGCAACTGAAATGCAATTGTGTGTGTGCATTTTTTTATTTTTTTTTTTAAACTTGGAAAATACAACTTTTTAATTCCTGTACTAAATATGTTTGCAGATCTGCTTTGGTGTAGCAGATCTGTTAATTACTAAAATAATTCAAGGGTAAGATTTAAAACAAAAGGCAAGATATAATGAACTTCAGGTTTCTTCCCTTTTGATAATCCTGTGAAAGTCATCTTTCATTCCACGTGAATAAAGTTATGTCAGGAGGACACTAATCATCAATTTGCTACAGCTAAAATCAGTACAGCTGGCAGATGAGTATTTTAATGTATTTCTAGATTAAACAAGACAGTTTGGAGAAAGCATCATACAAAAAATTCCATTGCTATGGGTTTGAAATAAAGTTCTCATTTTGCCATAGCAGTGTGAATAGCTACCTTATGTTTTATCATATTGCAGTGGATTATCTTTCTAATGAAGCCTGTATTCCCATAAGGCATTCTTGAGATATTTGGTGTTTACATTTTTCTCTAACAATGCAATGAATGATTGCAAGAGAGGATTTTCCTTTAGTGGGCTCAATCAGGAATTTTTTCCTTACAAATTAAACTGTAAATGAAAGCAATTCATACATGTAAGGCAAAACAAAATGCTGTATATTAATTTCAGTTAACTATTTTATTCTCATCAAACTGGATTTTTAGTGAAGTTAGTAAGGTTTTTCAAAAAGGAAAAGTATTAGAAATCTGTTTCATGTTTATGTTTGTTTTAATACCTCCTTTTTTTTTTTTTTTTTCCCCTGCAAATCCTTAAATACCTTCATATAGTACAACTTTAGCTGAACTAATACAGCTGGAGCTTAAGAGACTTCAAATCAATACCCAACACTTCTTTGATGGAACTAGTTTTCCATCTTCAATCTCTTAACTCATTTATAGTCAAAAATTTCTCAGTCTTCATGAAGCCCAGCACTGAGGGAGAACTCGATCTTAATTCCCCGTGAGAATTAGCCAGAATATAGTGTCATTAAGCATCTATAAGGCCTCTGAATTGTATAACATGTAAAAAAATCACATGAACAGGTGTTGGGAACATCTGTTTTTAATGATTTGTACCAATTGTCAGAGGTTTGGAACAGATGAGATGTTTGTTCACACCGTTTCATGAAGGAGAATTGAGATTAGGTGGAAATTTTAGACAACTTTACACTTCTCTGGGTCAATGTGGAGTCAGTAACTGCTGTACACTATTTCAGGAATTGGCCTGGTTTTCAGTGGGCCCCTAGGCAAGTGCAACTGCTCCTGAGAGTTTATCCCACAGAGTAAGAGATCTCACAAACACACAGGTTTTCCTTCTTCTGTGTTCAGCAAGGGTTTCAATCACTTAATTACAATCCATCTTGTCTTGCTTTATTGTACTAGATAGTTTCTGAAGTTCTTCAAATAAGCTAAATATAACAGTAGAAAGGCTCTAGATGACCTTTTCACAGGATTTTTTCTTTGCATGCCTCACTGGGAGGAGGGGCAGGGCAGAGGGCATTCACCTTTCCTTTGGTGGCAATAAATTTCAATAGTGAGAACAGCTGGTTGTTTTTCATGCTCTCTCACACTACATGGTGTATTTAAATGCTGTTATCCACTTGTATGCTTTTTTTACGGGGTGGTTTTTAGGGCACTTCCTCCTCACCTCCCAGACTGCCCCTGCAGAACCTTTCCGTGGTTGCCTTTTTAGCTGTGGCCTTCAAAGTCATCATTTAAGTTGAGATTTCCTTCTACATCAGTTTCAGTGCCATCCGTGCCTTTGTTGAGGGCTGTCTGGTGTTCCCCCTCCTTGCCTCAAAATATATGTTAGTCCTTTTCAAAGATGTACTCAGGGTTAATCCTATAAACTACATATGTAAGTCTTGTGATAATCATTTCTTACCCTTGTGTATGTGAAACTGAACCTCTGATTAACCATCTGAGGCAAGCAATGAGTCAGCTATGGGAGCACAGGTGAAGGTAATTCAGCTGTGCTACCGGAAGGGGTAGAGATTGTCTGCACCTCTCCCAGATCTCATTTAAGGGCTAACTACCACTGGAAATTGCTTCTTTGTGGAACTTACTGTGAATTTTCACATTGGTGAGCATTTTCCATTTATCATGGATTATCTTTTTATCACAATAATATTACAAAGCATCTGAATAATTTCGGTTTACCTATTGACTGTATAATTGTACACCCTGTTTTACAAACAATAGCATCTGGTTCTCAAAACTATGTATGGCTTATGGGATCTTGTGTTTGGATGAGTTCTTTCTGGGGACAAAATGCTAGTTAAGATAGAATGTAACTTGTGTCCAATTAATTCCTTGTGGAAATTTCCCAGTTAAATTAGATCATCTTGATCAGCCAGTATCTCTTTTTAATCTCATTTCTTGTCTTCTGCTAAAGATATTATTTCAGAGGCAAATAATAGCCTTAAATGTTACCATAAAAATGAGTAAAACTACATGGTTATGCACTTCAGAGTGATCTGATGTGTTTTAATAATAGCCAATCACATTTTGTCCAATTCTGACATAACACAGTGTTAGTCGTTATGTGCTCTAAAGTCAGCATTTGCTTAAAGTGAGTATGTAAGAAACATATAAGTCAGAGATCAGGCCATTAGTGAAATCTGCAGATGGTACACAGTTATTTAGAGCAACCAAAGTCAGATTTATACAACGTGCAATGAAGTAAGAACAAGGTCAATGTATGCTAAATAATATTCACCAAAGAGGAAAAAGGACAACAGCTTATCTGCCTGCCATAAAGTGTCAAAGCCTGAATCTGATTTACCCAGTCATGCTGACCTCTTCCTTTAGCAGATAGATCCCTACTTATTGATGGGTTAATTAGTTGTTTTGCCTTTGACACGGCTTCAGAAATGCACTTCTAAAAACATTCAGACACCTTAAACTTCCTATCAACATACCTGGCCACGACTTTTGTGAGGGTATCTACGTAATGCTGTGCACAAATTAATGAGGATTGGTGCTCACTGTGGCTCTGATGATTAAAAACAAACAAGATACAGAGGTGGATAAGGAAGAATATAGAAATTAATATCTGCTGTTATCTGCACTTGAACTACTATACAGAGGCTTGTCATCCTACCTTAGGAGCTACAGCTACTACAGGACATTAAATTAAAGGGCAATCAGAAAAAGGTTATAGTGTGATTTAGTATTTGAAAATCTCTCTAATGACAAGGCCAGAAAGATGGCAGTGTTTATTTTAGGAAGACCAGTGCAAGGGGCAAGGAGAGAAAGCTAAACAAATAGTTTAGAAATGATAAAAGCGTTCTGCTCTTGCCACCTTGGAAAAAAAGCAAATATATATTTCTGAAATACAATAATATCAAAACTTGGAAAGGAAATACTTTTTCAGACTTGATAGAATCAAACTATGGGACTTACAAGTTGTTCCCAGAAGTTTTACAAGAATAAGGAGCTTTGCATCTGGCTTTTCCCTCTGTATGCCATTTTTCTGCCTTTAGAATGCTACTTCGATGGATTTTTATTAAAGGAAAGAGCACACATTTGCAAAAGAGGTTGAAGAGAGAATATGGTCTAGGCTGGGCTGTATATGGTAGTCAATAGAGAAGTTTCAGTGGGTTTCAATGACCAGGAGAAGCACAATGAGGGTTTTGCTTTCAGGTTCTGGTGGCAGCCCTGACAGCTGGGCAGAGTACTTTCAGGCTATATAATGAAGAGCCAAAGCCATAAGTCCCCTGGGGAAGGGAATGGGAAGGGACTGAATGTGCATCAGAGAATAGGAAACAAAGAGTAGAAAAAGACTCATGGAAAGCTTCTTGGGATGTGGGGGGTGGGGAAGCTCAGACAAACACGGACTGAACATCACTCTATAGGGGAAAGACAGGGAAAAGAAATCAAGGAATGAGTGAGGGTTTGGACTGAATGCTTAGGTAGCCTTGGTTTCAAGGAGAAGGAGGGAGAGGGCTGCCAGAGGACAGGGAAGTCTGCAGGTATTTGGGAGTGTCTGTTGGGGCCTGGGGTTGGCCTGAGATGGAGCTTTGGGTTTTGGGGCTGGGAGATAGGTTATAAGATACCCTTTAAAAATTTCATGTTACAAAACCTCCTCTTTGCTACTGTGGAGTTAGCAACTGGCAATACAGAAGAGGCAGTCTTCAGTTAAGGTAATGATCTGTATAACAGGTCTGGGTCGGCAAAACCATTCTTAATGACAATGTGGGACTAACTGAAAGCAGAAAGTGTGTAAGTTTGTTAATTTCACTCAAAGAATGGCTGTTAAAGGTGTAATTCCAATCAGGAGTAAAGTCATTTTACCTGTATTTCATCTCAGCTGCAAGAGCTGTTCCCAAAATGGTGCGATTGTGTTTCCCTTGCTCATGTCTCTGAGTAAGGTTAGCGAATCTTTTCTGAATGTTGCTGAAGAGCTGGAGAAAAGAAAGGCCTAATTTTGGAGGTATTCAGTGATTCTGTATCACAGTGACTTCAGCAGGAGCAGTGGTGGAAGCCATATTTCTGGTCATAGTAGCAAGTTTTCATTCAAGTGAAGGCTCTCACGTCAAAGATATCATTTTTAGGCTGGAATACTTCATAAAAGTTTAAACTATCTTTATGGAGTTATGTTTTTATTAGTCATTAAATCTGGTTTTTTCCTTCTTTTTTTACATTGATTATTTATTTCCAAAAGCAATTAAGTGATGCATGAAAGTAAGAGAAGTAACAATTAAAAATCAAAAGGTGTAAAGAATAATTATTTGCATTGTGAAGATCAATCACATTGTAAATTAAATCCAGCTGACTCAGAAATCTTACTACAGCTTTGATGAATTTTTACTTCTTGTCTTGTTATTCCAGAAATGGGAATAATCTGTACTACATGTGCAACGTTTGGTCTAAGAAATAGTTAATTTCTATTCCAAGCTACTGAGAATTCTGTATTTGCTAAGAAATTCTTATGGTGAAGAAAAATAAAACATTTAAGATAAGCACATCAGGGATCTGCGAGTGAGATTGCAAGGAATAAGTTGAGGTAAATATAGGAAAAAACAGCATCTTTCTCTAAAAACTTTTTATTACCATTTTTGGGGGGATAGAAAATGGTTTTTGAGGAATTTTAATTCTCCGTTGAGTTGATTTTGTTTTTTGTTTTCAGTGAAAAACCTCTGTGAAAATATCAATACTTTAAAGAAAAATAAAATACACTCTATCATATATTTTGGACAAAGCCAACTATTTCCATCAGTGTCAAAATGTATCTTGGTTTCTATGGCAGGCTGGAATCTGAAGGCTCCACAGAAGTCTTTTCCCTGCTAGCAGTGAATGTAATTATCAGTAGTTTTCAAATTAAACTAAAGACACTAAGGAGTTCTCTAAGCCTGTCCTGGTTGTCAGCAGAAAAAAAATCCAATAATTAACACATTAGCCAAGGATGGGACTAGTGGTGGAGGAAGCTGCTGGTGAGAAAGGCAATTATGCAGAGTGCACTGTGAAATGGAGACTCGCAAATCAGTAAGGCATCTGGAAAATTAAGCAGTGATGACACTTCACAAAATGCCTCTGTTTTGGCTGTTCTTTTCACACTGATAGCACCTGAGAGCCCTTCACTGTACCCTAGGGCTCTGTGGTGCAAGGTGCTGCACCAGTCCTGCCAGAACGGAGGAGCTTATTGTATGATGAAGAGCCCCAGGTACAGTAAGGTGCAGTGCTCTCAGGTTCTGCCCCAGGTGTAGCGGTGGTACAGATATCCAGACTAAAGCAGCAGAGAAACAGACTTGAGATGCTTTCAACCTTGAAATAAACATATGACAGACATGAGAATACAAGAAAGCAGAGAGAAATCTGGTCACCTTGACAGAGTTATCTCAGCCCACAGACATAATAATTTCAGATGTTATTATTTATGCTGTGAATACAGGTTTTATGTAGATTAAATTCTATTACTGAATAGCAATAGCAAAACATCAGATAGCAGGCTTTTTCTTATTGGTATTCCTGTGTACAGTCTTGGTGATGTTTACTTCTCTAGCATACAATGTGCTTAGATTTACTGACAAATAAATGAGGGATTTTAAGTTCTTATAAAATAAAAGAAATAAATGAAAGTAATGTGTTATTCCACTGATTCATGGTTTGGTTGCTCTCATTTTTTTCTTTAGGAGATTATCAAACAAATGTAATGTGAATATGGTAGGTAAAAGAATAAGCATTAGTGAGTAGAAGCAGCTCAGAAAAGATGAACCTCTATGGCTCATAGATCTTTGCTATCAGTAGCAGTGCATGATCAACACATAGGAGAAGGCAGGAGTACAACTATTCTTGGCCTGGGTAAACAATTTTTAAAATACATATTGGCAATCTTCATGCTCCGCTAAATTTTAGTTGCTCATGTATTTAGTTTAACAGAAACCCTCACACTAACAGCATCTTCTCCTATGCTAAATGCTGTGTTTGGAATGTCACAGCTATGCAGTGCAGAATTCTGCAAAAAAAAAAAAAATATATATATATATAGAACAGACTGCAATTTAATAGAGCTCTGCATAGAATATCTTATTAAAAGGAGGGTATTTATTTAACATGCTGCCACGAAACTAATACATTTATTCTTTCCTGCACATGCAGCTTCCTTTGCCATTAGAGTTCTACATGAAGATAAAGCCTAAAACTGTATCATTTCAGTCAATGGAAATTTCTTTATTGACTTATGAGAGCGTGTTATGTTCTGCAGCAGCATAGTGAAATAGTCTTGTAATTTTATTTAGGTGAGGTACTTGCAGCCAATTTTGCTGTCAGTCCTGTTACATCTGTTTCTGAAAAAAAAAATCTGGATTTGTATTTATTAAAGTTTCCTGTAGTTCTCAGTTCATGAGTTGAAAAACAGCATTTGTGTTAGTCTTTTGAGATACAGAAAAGGATGGTTTCTTTAACTATGTGTGTTTGTTTTCTCAGACATTTATCCTCTGTTTCTGCTGATGGACTGAATAAGCTGCTGACCAGTCTCATCAATTGAAGTAAATGACAAGAATCCCTTTAGATTCCATGATTCAAGTAGGAGAATAAAAGCAGCAACTGCAGAAATCAAGAAAGGCAGATAGATTATAAAACAATTTATCCAGTTATCTAATACTACATAATGTCTATATGTCTACCTAGTGTCTACAGCTTTTAGAAGGAAAACTGTCTATATTGGAGGCTTGCTTCTGCATGTGTTGAACTGGTCAATATGTTGCCTGATCTCACTACAAAAGAGAGGTTGTTTTTAGTTCTCTGATTGACAAAGGGTATTGTACAGTGATTATTTCCAGAGAGATTACTGTCAAGAAATGCAAAAGGTAGAACATCACATAAATATTTTAAAAATGTTTTCAAGGACTGCACAAAAACTTTAGTGTGGCAAAACTGTCTCCTACATTAACATAGGCATTCAATGCCAGTATATTATCCTACTTTCCAGAATGTCCAAGTATTCAAAGCATGCTAAAAAATTCATATCATATTTCCTAACTCTGTTTTGGAGATCTTTACAGGTAGCTAAAGACATTTAGCCATATTTCTTTTAATGTTCCAAAACTGTCTTCAAAGTAGTTGTTTGTTCTTCCTTCCAATCTAAAAATTGTTGATGAATCAGCAGCAATTAGAGAAAAGATGTGAGAACAGTGGGGAGAGAAAAAGATCAAACCCAGAAAAAAATCATCATTAAGAAGGACTGAGACGCTTAGTAAATGATACGCAGACTGGATTAATGAAAATGTTTAAATTTAGTAATCATGTGGCATTAAGAATGTCCCAGGCTTTTTAGTGGATAAGAAATATATATGAGTTCAGTTAATGACTAAATTTATTTTTACCATCAGCTCATTAAGCACTCCAGATGGCCACTGAGCTCTGATAACTGTAGTTTCTGAACAAGTTTTGAGTATATTTGTTTGTTTACTTGTTTGCTTGTTTTTAATGAATGAGTGGGTGCATGTGTACTGAAAAAGGGTATCCTTTCACCATCACCCCTTTCCACATCTATCTCAATATGGCTAGCAGATAGGTGCTCTTGGGTGTTGGATATCACAGCCAAGAATGTAGCATTTAATAACTCTTTATCTAATCCCACCTCCATTTTAATCATGGAATTACTCCCAGGTGAATCAAGGTTCAGGCTTCAGTAGCAGTATTGCGTATTTGGAATGGCTGCATCCAAACTCTAGCCAAGTGATGTGTTTCTGATATCCTATAACAGATATGTCACATAATCATCATCTTGGAAAGGATGCCAAAAGGCTCTTTTAGTGAGTCTACCCATCTCAAGGCAGGAATAGCCTTATTTCTGCTATTTCTGACAGGTTTGTTTTACCTGTACCAAAAAGCAGTGATGAAACCATTGCAATCTACAGTGACTCCAGATTATCTTCTGCAGAAATGTTATCATCCATTCTGTCATCTAGGTAATCATACAGAGTTGGGAGTAACACTGAAATCCAGACCTTGGCAAATTGTATCTTATGTTTGTATGAGACCATTTTGCATTCTAACCCTGTCCTTCAGTATGTGGACTTTTCTAACCATCTTGGAGCAAATTTCTGTGCCCTTCCTATTTTTTTTTTAAATTTGTGATCTTCAATTTCAGCCAGGAGTTGCTGAAAATTAACCTTAATGTGCAATTAATCTAGTTTTCACAAACAATATCATATTTTGATCTAGAATGTGGTTTATTTTACAATGGTGTGAGAATTAAAGACACCGTCCTTATTCACTCTGAGATACTGAAAGTACCCTGTGTGCCCCTTACCTGTGTCACCAGAATCTATGTGTGTAATCGTTGAATCTTTTGAGCTGGAAGGGACCCTTAAAGGTCATCTAGTTCAACTCCCATGCAATGAACATCTACAGCTAGTTAAGTTGCTCAGAGCCTAGTCTAATAAAACCTGTTAATAATAATACCAGTAATAAGAGTACCAATATTACCTTGTTTCTAGAGAAACAAATGCTGGCTCTGCATTTCATTTTTCTTTTTTTTTTTTTTTTCCCCTAAGTCTCTGTTAAAATGAATTGGTTCAAGCAGCTTTCTAAGACCTGAAATCTAAAGGGTTCATGTTTTGGTGCTCCTAAGTCTTATTGCCTGTGATATCAAATAGCTATGCAGCATACCTATGAAGTGAATGATTAAGATATTTGAATGCATGAATACAACTGTGTGGTTAATTAATTAACTTACTAGATGTGTTTGAAAACACTTGAACTTGCTCAAAATTGTGAAAAAATGTAAAAATTTAACAAATGAGATTTTGAATTTCTATCTTGAATTCATTTAAATTGTCCTAAAGTGGGGAGATCAAAGTGCTTTAGCTGAAACATTCACAGAATTGTTTCAATTGCAACAGACCTTTAAAGGTCAGCTGGTCCAACTCCCCTGCAATGAACAGGGACACCTGCAGCTAGATCAAGGTGCTCAAAGCCCCATCCAGCCTGACCTTGAATGTCTGCAAGGATGCAGCATCCACCACCACTCTGGGCATTATTCCAGCCTTAACCATTCTGTGACTCCGTACTGAGAATATATATGCATATATATTTATCCCAAAGCAAGTAATCAATATTTGTTTCACAGTGCACACCTATGTAACTCCTTGAAATCTATTGATGGAGATTTTGAGATGGTTAATGGCTTGTTTATTACCAAAAGAGTAAAAGATAATCAATTATAATTTTACATTCATTGTAGATTAGGAAATCAAACTCTGAGGAGAGGAATAAGAAACATTATGTGAATAGCTAAATCTATATTCTGAGCTGAGAATCTTGCTACATAGTAGTAGTTTACATAATACCAGAATGAGATGGCAGAAGCAAAAAGGGTAATGAGTAGGCAAGAAAAGCTGAACAATGGTAGGAAATATCTTTAATTTGAGGAAATGATTGACTGGACATTCCCCAACAAGAACTGATGCAGATATGATGGGTAGGACAAAGGAAATAAATAAATGTGGTTAATACATGATCCCTCTTTCTTTTAAAATAATTAGGAGTTACTGAGTTATTACTGAATGGAATGATCAAGTCTGTTTCAAAACAGAAGATAGTAACTTTTCACATCATGCACTGGTCAACTGAAAGGCAGTATGCCATACTGAAAAGCAGATGTTAGAAGCTTTCAGAACTCTAAAAGGAAATGAACAAATTCATAGGAAATTCAGTCCAGGACTATTATTAAGATGAAAATATCACTTCTGTGTCAGGAAATCCTTGATCTGCAGTTTACTGTGAACTTGCAAAAAGTACAGAGGTGTTACTGTTTTCTATTTACACTGTTTTTATGTCCTGTCAAGAGTAGGTTGTCTTTTTTTTTTTTTTTTTTTTTTTTTAACCTTAAGAGATAACACAGGGGGCCAAATATGGTTGCATGGAATTCTTTTGTGAGTAGTATTTATCAGTGCTGAGCTATTCCCTTCTTAACAATAAGTAAACATATGAATCTGTCTCCTTATTTTGTTTTCTATCTTTAGCCAAGAAGAGCTTAAACGGGTTAAGAGACCAATTCACTCAAAGCATAATTTATCAGATGCTATTAAAAACAAATAAACCTGTTGTGATTCCCTCAGTCATAGAGCACTGGCAGCTGTGAGAGCACAATGGCAGTGTCACAATGCCCTGGCTGAATATTCTTTGTTTTTGGACACTGTTGGAGAGAGGATACTGAAATAGGTTCTTAGGTTCTTATGCTCCAGACCTGTCTTTTTCCTATTCTTACAGGAAAGGTCACTGATGCTATCACTGATAACAAATTAAAAACAGATGACTTAGATGGTTTGCAGAGTTAAGGATGCAATTATGAGAATTTCCAAACCTTTATTTTGACATTTCATAGTTTTTTTCTTTACAATTACAAAGTATGTGGAACAAGGCTGTGCTTTGTATTGCTTGCTTCTTCAGAAGCTGAAAGCCCTGAAAGTATATGAGGATCAGAGAATGACATTAATAGGAATCACAGTAATTGCTCTTTTAAAGACTGTCACACAGACTTTGGATTAAAGAATTTAAAAAGAAAAAAAAAAAGTGAAATATCAAGTTATCTATGAAGTACTATTAACCTGGAGAAATGTGAAGAGTCTCATTACTATTCCTAATTGCCACATCATTTCTCCTACCTTTGCAGATGGAGCCTAGCAAGTGCTACAGAGTCCAGATGTTCCACAGCTGTTAATCTCCCAGAATTCACTTCCTATGGCAGAAGCCATAATAATCCACAGAAAAGAGTAATGCCATTCCTACATGACTGTTGGCTGGAACACTTGCCTGGTTCCAATTTCCTGAAAATTTGTGTGAATCACAGTGGTACACATAACTAATAGAGTAGGCAACTTTTTTTTTTTTTTTTTTTTTTTTTTTTTTCAAATAAACTGAAATACTTAGAAACTTTCTAAGTTTCTAATTCAGTTTTCCGTTTTTAGATGCTTTTTATGTTTTAGTAAGTGAACTGTCAACTACTAGGAAGTGATATATAGTTATTATACTGTCTGCAGCTAATTCTAGTCATGGAATCAGAGAATCATAGAATGGTTTGGGTTGGAAAGGACCTTTAAGAGCATCCAGTTCCAACCTCCCTGCTATAGGCACCTCCAACTTGACCAGGTTGCTCACAGCCCCATCCAGTGTGTCCTTGAATGTTTCCAGGGAGAGGGCATTCACAGTCTTGTTGGGCAACCTGTACTGGAACTTGTTCGGTGAGATTGTGAAGATAATTATTCATCATATTATTATATATGAACTTGTGATATAGATGACTTTGATTTGTTATAAATCAGTAAGTTTTGTGTGATTGGTATTGGCTCTTTGAGAAGTTAGATTATGAACTTGACACACAAAAACCATCATCTGCATAACCATAAGAAAAAGCCACCATGATACTGTTAGATAAGAAGGTTATAGAAATAGGAGGGAAAGAGAACATTACTTTGTTAATGTCTTCTCTCTGTGCAAAAGAAAACTGATGACTGCTAATTGTTTACTCTGATTCTAAGTGACAACAGAGCCTAGTTTCCAAGGTTTTATTCTCTACTTTTAAAGTATAGCACATATTATATATAATTATAGATAGAGTGATATAGGTATCACTCCTATTTATTAGTTTCAGTGAGTGTGAACTTTCCTAAATAGCCCAATACAGAAGCTCATTGTGTTTTGCTTCTTGTTTTTCATCTGTGCTATAGCCAATGACTGTTCCTTTCCAAATACAGGGCAGTCACAGACATTCTTTTTCCTATTTTTCCATGTGTGACTGGTCTATTGCCATTTTCTTCCAAAATAATTACTGAAATTATTTATGCATCTTAATGATTAAACACTGGCCTATTTTTGTGTTTTTTGCAACGTCTACTTTCTACAAAAATAGAGTTTTGAAGTTGATGAGATAGAGCTTAATTAAGAGCTTCTAATATTCATTGTAAATACATGGGGCTGAACAGGCAGTCTTCAACAACTTTTAATTTTTCATGTGTGAAACTCCTATTAACAATGAAGCATCTGTTCTCTTAAAGGGAACTGTTTTTCACACATGTAGGCACCGGGAGCTCTGTGATCAATTTAAAGCACAGGTGTAAATGTACTGTCTGCTTCAGGTACCTTAATGACACTTTGCAAATCTGCTGTTTTTCTTTCTGCAAATTATTTAATCTACACAAATCTGTTGGTTTACATGTGGAATCATCAGTGCCTCTAAACCAAAGCAAGCCCCTCTGATTTTGGCACAGAACACGAGTCATATATTCCACTTATTCCCTGCTACAGTTACAAATGGCAAACGGCAGTCCTTTTAAGAAATTCCCCTGTGGTGCAGCTAGCAGGAGATTGCTTGATTGTATAATAATCAGATCTGACCAGATGGTGATGAGGCTGGATGCTAAATGCTTTTTAAACTCTCCTGCTAGGTTTTCTCATTTAATAGTGGAGAGAACCAGCTTTAAGGCCCACATGATTTGAAAGACATCTTGCTATTAGGCATAGAAAAGTGCTTATTCTGTCACATGTAGCCACACTTCACATTTTCAAGCAACGTAAAGAAGGATCATGACTTACTTAGAAAGTCAGTGTGTTCCTCATAGAAAGTGCCAGCCTGATAGCTCTGAAGGAGAAAAGTTAATTAGTCAGGGTACACACAGAGATCAGATGAGGGAAGTAGATGTTAAAGTACTCTGTTTAGCAGTGCTTCATCTTTGCCCAGCTGCACGGTGCCACAACTCAGAAGGAAGATACCATAGAGGAAGGAAGGAGACTTACTGTGGGGTTCAGCTCATGACTAGATGACCTACACTGAGGAGCTTTGAGGAGGTCTCTACATGTGAAGCAAGTGTCTCTGCTCCTGTGGTAAAGGTAAAATCTGTACTGTCAGTGGAGTCCAGAGAACTCTTAATCTCATGCACTGTGATGGAGGTATCTTTGCTGATTGTATTAACTACAACTTCATCAGCAGGGATGGGAGATTGAATACCTGGCATGCATTCCAGATATCTTCTTCTGGACACCTAAATGTAGGTTCTCAAGAGCTGAACTTTCTCTCATCCCTCATTCCTGTTCAGTCCTTGCAGGTGTGATATTTTTTATTATTTTTTATTTTTTTAATGAGAAGTTAAGCTTGAAATATTACTGTCTAGAAAAGAAAAAAGGAAAGAAGTATTAAAGGAAAGGTGAAAATGACTTGAGGTTGAAAGGCTTTGTAAGATTGTTCCCCTATGCAATAACTGTATTTCCTACAGCAACTCCTGACCCAATGCTGTAATCATTAATTGAACATTCTGGATTTTTCAAAGGTGGTTGAAGATTTTCCTCACTATGATGCCAACAAGACCAGAGATTCTCCCATTTAATTTTATGCTCATTCTGAGAATACTGGCAAAAGAGAGAGGCCACTGGACAGCAGAGCAGGCTGCTTGGCTTTGGCAGGTGAATCATTCATTTCCCAATCAGCATTTCCTATCTGACAGCTGCTACCCTTCCCTAGGGACAGCGAAGAAGAACAGGTGGGGCAGCACATGCTACCAGAGTTCCTGGCATCCTTCTGGAGCTGTGTGTGAATGCTCCTGGGTGTGTGGGCTTGGGGTCTTGGTCAGTGTGGGGATGTGACCTCCTGGTGGCTTGCAGAGAAGCAGCTGCAGAGAACAAAACATGCCAGAACAAGATGTCCCTAGATAAAGGAAGCAACAGCCTTCCAGTGTACCCCAGGGTGCTCTGTAAGCTATGTTAGTACGCCATGCTCAGGAAATGGGACTGGGCTTATGTTCACAGTGGACTCTGGACTCCAGGTAATTGACTGACTGCAGCTGCTGGCAGGAAAGGAAAGTGTTTCTGTGACTGTAATCCACTTGAAGGGCTTGCGCATAATTTGTGTGTAGATGTTGTACTTTAAGGTATATGGTGTGCCTACACTGTGCAGCCAGAGGCAAATGCTGTGCTCTGTGACTGGGTGAAGGCTCATTCACTACATCTTGCATTTACCCTTGCGAGTTAAATACACAACAACAGCACATACACAGCCACTGTTTTCCTGCCTCCCTGTCTTGTTGTGACTTCTGAAGTTCTGACATAATTTTTCTAGAATTAGTGTTTTTTTTCTTGTGGCCTGATTTTCGCCTATCATTTGCAGCAGCTGTGGCAGTCAGGCTCTGGCCTTTGTTAAGAGCAGCACCTTCAATATCCCCTCAACTTATTATCACAGATGCTTCAGTTAAAAATAATTCCTTCCCCTTCAGATTTGTCATTCCTGTGTGCTACTCACATTCAGAGCTGACCCTGCTGCAGATAGAATTCCCTAATGCCAAAACTCTATTCTAGAAGTCTTTTTCATCCTTTTCCTCTTTTTTTTTTTTTTTTTTTTTTCTTCTTTTTTTTAAACTGCCGAGTACCTGGAGACAAAGTCTTCTGTATCGTTTTCTTCTTTCCCAGAAAGCTTAATACCTTTCCTCTTCCTTCTCCCCTCCCATAATCTCACTTATGCACTTTTATATTTCAATTGCACCAGTCGATACTTCCTCTGACATAATATGTACTGATTGGAGGACCTGGTGACCTACCAGTCACTGAGTAATTATACCTTAAGGTGGGGAAATTTCACAAGAATAAAACGTGTTACAAAATGATACTCATACAACTTGTTATATATTTTAATATTTGCCTGTATACATATTTGATGTGGAAGACTAGCACCTATGTCTGTAACTTAAAGTAAATGCAACTCCAAGTATTCCTGGGAACATGACAATTCCCCAAGTGGGAAATGCACTGTTTTCCAAAGTGAAGCAATAAATAAACCGTATGTGCATACACTTGAAACTCCTCCATATGGAAATAAGTGATTGTCCCGGCCCATGTAGAATTCAGTTCTGTACACTGAAAAATGAAGCTATTTGGAAGGTGCTTGGGAGCCATTAAGTCACAGTCTGAACCAATGATTGAGCACCTGGTGAAGGGACGTGACCAGCCCTGGGAGCACGGGGCAATTCACCTGTGTGACTGGAAAGGGTGAACTCTGGGTCCATCCCCCCCTAACCTCATTTAAGGGCTGGCAGCCAAAAGGGCAGCATTTTCACTTGAAGAGTGCCTTCTTTGGGAGTTTCTAGCAAGCCCTGAACCTCAGAATCAGGTAAGCCATACTTTCTTTGTTACTGGACTGTGATGGATACCTTTCTTGGGTTAGCTAAAATCCAGTCAAAGACAATTATATCTGCTGCTTGTCCTTATAGGGGGCTTGCGTGAATATTGTTAGTTAGGAGTTTTTGCTAGCTAAGGAATGGAGGTAGGTTCATAACTTGCAGATAAGTGGTAATTTTCCATGTTTTGTGTAGTTTTGCTGAGATCTGAAATGAGCAAATCTGAAGTGATTGTTTAGCAGCAATGAGAGACTTGTTGGGGCTACTTGTCTAATTGAGGGTGTATGGTGAAACGGGTAGGGCAAAGCAGCGTGTTTCTCAAGCACAGAAACCATTTCTGTGGGAAAAGAAAAACAACTGAGTAGCTTCAGCAACCACTTCCCTAAGAAAGTACTGTAAAACTATTGAGTTTTTGTATGAGATAATGGTGCATAAAAAAATACACATTGATTAACACCCTGCTCATCTACTAGGTTGTTTTTTTTCTTTGTTATACAACGTAGTTTGTTTATGCAACTGATTGATGCTTGACAGTAGAGAAAATTTATGTCTGGATCATCAGAAAGTTTAGCAGAATTTTTCCAGTATCACAGGTGGCTTTTTAATCAGTGCCTTACTGGTGACTCAAATTTGAATCTTGTTCCTGACATTCAGTTTCTGGCAAAGGCTGCAGGTATGTTAATCCATTTTAGTTTGACTTTTGATTTTTTGGTTTAAAATGAGCACTAGGTAAGCAAGTGATTGTTTTACTTAAGGCCATACAAAGAATTCCTTTGCAGTACCACAAGAAGTCTACACCTAAAACAGTGATAGAAGTGGGGAATAAATCCTATCCTGCTACCAAAACCTCAGCTGTTTGCCAGGTTTTTACTAAAATAGTTCTTTACAATGTATTAAGGTCATTGGGTACAGCTTTGTCTTTCGCTGGTCTAAATTTAATAACTCCTTCAGGTGGCCAAGCAAGTCACTTATGTTTTCAGTTCTATAAGAGAACAAACTGAGGAAGCTGTGACAAAACTCTTATCACAAAACCAACTGGTGAACTTTAGGGATCTCAAGCAATGGGGAGTACAGTTTCAGGTGCAAAAGTAGGCTTGGTAGTTGCCAGTGCTTAAAATCACCATTGTGAAGAAGAAAACCAATGTTTCTAGAGTTGTGGGAAGTGCTGGGAAGGATGATGCCTTACCTTTGTGACAATCAGCGAGCACAGAGCAGAGGGAGGTGTAGCTGAAGTGGGAGAAAATAGAAGGGCTAATTAGTTCTATGTTTCATCTGTGTTGCTAGAAATGGACAAGTAGTCTCACTTGAAGAACATTCTTTCTTGAAGGTGAGGCTGCTGTGCAAGTCAGGAGGAGGCTATGTAAGAGCTGATATACTTCAGTTCAAAGTAGTACATTTTGCACAGCATGCTATTTGTATCCTTTTCATGGAATCTGATATATCAATCACTGATGCTACTTCAGTTAGGAATAGTATGTTGTTTGCTCTGAAAGTAATGCCTCCTATTAATTTCCATGGAGATTACATCAGAAACAAAGAGTACAATTGCACAAATTGATATACAGAGTTCTCAACTACAAAATGCTATTTTCCAGCATAGTCATCACTGTTAGCTATGCACTGTCACCAGCAATGACTAAAAGCCTGCATGTCATGCTTGTCCAAATTTGCTCCAGCAGAGGTGACTAAAGTGTTACTTCTTCTGGAACACACTACTTGCCATCTCACTGTGCTCACATCTGCTGTTTGGTCTCCACAAACATTCAGCAAGTATTGTCAGTGGGTGCCTTTTTTGTTTGTTTATATGGAGGAATTCAATTCCACGCCTTTTCTTCAGATGTAATTTTGTCAGAGCTCCCCTCTGCTGCTATCTATCACACAGCAACAAAATGTAATGGAATACTGGTGGGAAGATTGAACCTCTACTGCCATGCCACCAACATCCACCTCTGGTGTTGAGAGTTAACAAAATAAGATAGGAGGCGTTACTTCTGGAACAGCCCTGATAGGTGTTTGAAGAGTCCTTTATAAGACTTTGTAGGCTTATATAACCTGTTTAGATGTGAAGTAATCTCTCAGTGGAAACTCACCTAATTTTCTAAGCTCTTGGCAGAATTATGTAGAACTCAGCACAGTGCCAGTAAGTGTTTTGATTTCAAATGATTTGCTATTTCTGTTGAAGGTATGTTGTGACACCATTTTTTTCCCCAAGAGCTGTTGATATGGTTTTAGCTTCTGAATGGATTTAAAACACTTTCCCATAAACAGTTCATTACTGTAATCTTATATGCACTTCTTGGGAAAGTTCCAGAAAACTGCACTCAAGCAGTCTTATTTTAGCAAAGTTCACTAGAGCGTTAACAGATCATTAAACAGCAATTGCAGTTAACTGGTCATTGAGGAAACTTCCTGAGAGCAGAGTATAGCAGCACCAACTGTGTACTTAGTGGGGTTCTTCCTGAAGGAAGCAGTATTTAGTGCATTTTGGATAAAAGTCTGTTTTAACTTCCTGTTATTTATCAGTGGATGTTATTTGGAACTAACATGGACTTTATACACCTTTTTTAAGGAAGCTTTTAACCAGAAGTTTATTTTTAATTGGTGGAGGATCAGAGAAGAGATAATTATAGTTTGAGTCTCTTCTCATTAATCGTTAGGAAGATGAAAAGACTTCTTTGGCATCTATTAAATAGTTGAGAAATCTTTAAAATATTCGATTTTACTGCTGAACGTATGTAAATAACCTTGATAGTTCCACTATTTTGCTTTTGAGCATTGTTTTGTTGAAGTTTTACATTGGTGCTTTACATTAATGTTTAGTTTAAAGAGAAAAGTGTTCTAAAGGAGTCTCATGTTGGGATGTAAAACCTTATGTAAGAGATGGTTCGTATGGCCAAAGTAATATGTGTTAATAAAAAATTATTTCTGCAATGTAATGATCTGAAACAATTTATCTTGTAGAATATATGCTGAAGTGACAAAATACCCTCCATCTAAACAAAGAAAAATGCAGATGTTGATGTTGCAACTGCTCACGGGAAGTCACGCTGCCCTAACACTGTGTTGTACTTATTGGGAGGTTTATTACCACCCAGTGCCAACTACCTGCTGAAAGACAGGTCATACCAATGTCAATGCTGTCTAGGCTTTGAGAGTACATGACAACAGAGCTAAAACACAAGGTTTAGTCCTGAAACTGTGAGGCCAATAAACATTCTACTATAGCATGTAATGTGGTGCATATTTACCACTGCTTGAATCTTGTTCATGTGTCATTAGACATCACATTTTCCTTGAGTTCAGAAATGAAAAAGACAAAACTAAATGATTAGCTCCTGGATTGCTATTAAGAAGCTCTGAAACACTCACTTGGAAGTCACCTTAATATCATTACAAACTGCTGCCCTTTGATTTTATGTGACTTAATATAAATTTTCAGTGGGGGTAAGATTACTAAGGATAAAACAATTAGATTTTGTTTTTGAATTAAAGTAATGGATACAAACTTAGATATAATATGGTATATCTGTGTTTTTTGCCTTAGTATGCTGGGCAGAAGGGTCAGATTAGGCAGAGACAGCACATATATAGAAGACACAAGAATTCACTGTATGAAGAAATAACAAGCTGATGTAACAAGATGGTATTTAAAAGCAAACAATATCATTGAAAACATTCCGCTCTGGGGTTTGTAACGTTTGTGTGATGAACGCTTGTTGGTATAGCGATCTTTCTGAACAGCCACATGCAGGTACAGGAAGGTGGTGGTTGGTTGGAGACTGAGTTTTTCTTTCTTAAATTAAGATGAACTGCTTCTGAGGTTTTGACCTATACAAATGAGCAGGGATGTCATAGAACAGCTATCTGTGCTTGCTTGAATGAGTGATGCTACAGGCTTGGCCGGGTTTACATCTTGGGCTGTATGTGATGGTGATCTCGGGGAAAAGAATGATTTTAAAAGGATGGTAGAAGATGAATGTGCTTGTGCTAAGGTGTTCAGTGTTATAATGCCCTAATAACATCTAAAGGCCTCAGGTAGTATCTATGCCTTGGTCTGCTTTTTGTATGGTTTTATCTGCAGTTCCCTATCAGAAGAACATAATTGTGTAGTATAGTTGAGCTAAACTATAGTGGCCTATAGTTTAAACAAGACTTTCCATGCCTTTGCCTGAAAATAGAATTGCGTTACCTACTGTGCTGCTCAGGTCCATGCGAATTATTTTATCTTTGATTTACAACGTTAAGCTTCTGTTGGTTCAGTGTGAAGCTGTAGTGAGGGGAGACTTTGACTCCTCCAAAGTCAAATGTATTTGAAATTCTTAGTAATCTTTGTGAAGCTACACTTCATGCATTTAAACACATCTCTTTACACCTGTAAGAAAAAGCAATATGATTTAGTAGCATGTAAATATTGCAGTTTTTCATGAATAATGCATTTGTTTGTTTCAATGTGTTATCTGATAATATTTGGTAAAACATGTTTACCTCTTTGGCATAAACACTGCAGATTTTATGTAATGTATTATGCATGGAACTAAGTTGGATTTTATTTGATTTGGATTTTGTTTTAGAGTGCACTTATCATGTGAATGCAGTGCTTACCTTACCCTGAATGTAGAGCTCGCTTCTATTCAAGCATAAAGCCCGTGAGATATAAATCCATAGGAAACTAGACTCTTTCAGTGTCAGTGCTTGTGGCAATGTGTGCTTTCCTTTTCTGTCCCTTTTTCTTCTTTCACTGTGTTTAAAAGATAAAATAATACTGACCTGGAAGTGGGAAAGTCATCTATGTGGACATTGCCATCTACAGAACTCTTGCTGCACCACTGATTGAAATTAAAGTAAAATTTAGTTAATGTTATTTTTCATCTGTACTACTGCAATAAATCAAAACATTCTTGCTAAGGAGGAAGAAAGATCACATTTATATTAGTATTTTACTACTTTACTAACTTGATTATATGTGTGTGTGTATATATATGCATGCATATATATACATATATTTACATATGTGTGTATATATGTCTACCTATATATATCAAGTGGGGATGGGAAGAGAAAGCATTACAGAAAGATACTGTTACACTCATTGGGCTTCTATCTGGGCCTGATCCTTAGTCTTGAGCCAGGCTGATTTATAGCAAGTGAGAAGTAGTCTGCTTGAGTAATTTTCTCTTAGGGAGTGATTTGTACAATAGACTTAGAAATCTGAGCTGAAAGATGGAATTCCTGTAAACTTTGAAATTAAAATACTAATGAAAACTAGTGTCCTCTACTTGTCAAGTACTCTATTTTTGGAGTATGCTGACTATTATCTCCTGTTGACAAAATATGTGTGATACAAAGCTACATTTACGATAAGTATGGGAAGAGATAAATCAAAACATGAGCATTATTTGTCACATTAACTATAGCAAATAACCTAATTAACTACTTCTAAAATGTATGAAACATCAAAAAGGAAACGTTTGTCTTAAATATAAAAAACAAATTATTTAAATCCAGGATGGTTTTTTTTTTTTTTTAAAGTTCTCTCAAATAAGTGTTCTTGTTTTGTTTTGGTTTCAAAAATATCTGTATTTAAGCATTCAATTACCTATAAGGATTCTGACTTTTATTTTTCTCTCCAACTGCATCAGGAGGAAGACACGTCTTCCATGTGAACAGCCATAGTCAAATGGGTACTATATCAAAGCAGACAAATAGTATTAAGTTTGGCAGGAGAAATAGTTTGATTTAGTTACATCTAAAGATAAATTTTTATTTCCCTAATTAAAATAGGGGACACACACACACACATACACAAAATTAAATAAAAAAATCAGGAGACTTCATGTTTTTTTGTTTGTTTGTTTTGTTTTTTAAGAAAGTTACATTTTTTTTCATGTTTTAGATCAGCTGAAGTTTCCAGTTTATAGCTACTCTTTTAGGATGGTGTAGTGTATTGGTTCCTTTTTATGAAGCAGTGCAATATATTATTTTCTGGTGACTATTCAATTGAGAGAGAAAGGAACTTATTACTGCTTCAGAAGGCTGAGTTCTCTTGAAGCAAAGTAGTAGAGGTCAGTGTTTCTGCTGCAGAAGCTTCAGCTCCTCAGTGAATACTGAGTAGTTGATTTTTTTTCACTAGCAAGTCTGTTTGCAACTCAGGTGTTATGATAGGACTTAAATTACTCAGATTTTCAAAAAGCCATTTGTGCTCTTAATCTGACTTCTACCAATTCCCATAGCAAACTGTTAAAATGAGACCTATGGCCCAGAATTAGTTTTCTAACACCTGCAGAGTAATGATTTATAGTAGACTGTTAACATACTGAGCTTCCCTGTAGTCTTCCTGTTTTGAAATATTCTCCGAGTTTTTGAAATTCCATGGTTAATTTTTCTTCTTTCTCCATTTAAATTATTCTGCAAAAGTTAATACAACGGAAACTATGTTGTGCATCTTGAGAATGCCAAGGGGAGACAAGGACTGCTTGGGGCCTGTTCTTCTTGCTGTTTTGGCCTACTTGGATCCCACTCCACAGTCACAAACTGTGCACAATATAATGAATACTTTCTAGACTTTGTACTTTTTTAGATGTTTTTTTGAAATACAGGATATCCATAGAGGTGTTTGTAAGCATTCAGTACTTCTGCAAGCCATGTATTTAATGTCTGCAATTGAGCCTTAAGATTGAAGAAAAATGGCGATGAGTCAAACACTTCAATGAGAAATGGTTTACTTGGCATTTGTAGTAGGCATGTGGGTAGAACTGAGTTACCTACTTCATTGTTTCACTCCTTTAACCTTTTACTTCCTTTTCATTCAGTACGTACTCTGTTTCCTGCAGTACATGACAAGTATCCTAGAAACAAATTGCATTGCACGATGTGAATTCATCTTGTTGCCTACAGGGAATCCTTGGGAAAAATAGCTCCGAAGCATATTTTGTAGCTGGTGGGGAAAATGAGAGCCTTGCCTTGACTCTGGAACTTGTAAATGGACAGATTTGATTAGATTTCCTTGACTGTACATCCTGCTGTCTTCATGAAGTTGAACTCCTGTGTTCTGTGGCAAAATGTGCAGCAGAAGAAATGTGTTAATATAGTGGAACCTGTGAGGAATGCGCTGCTGGGTATTGCCTACCTGGCGACATAATGGCAGTGCAAGCACTGTTTTCTTTCCTCTTTTTTTTTTTTTTTAATTTTTATTTTTTATTTTTTTTTCTTTTATTGGGGAGAGGAGAATGGGCTAAAATATGAAAACTTCTGTGAATTTTTACACAAGTGAAATTCATGTCCTTGATGCAAAGAACAATGTTCTCCAGTGTGGAGATTTCTAACAATTCTCAGCACAATGACTAGAAAATCTATGATTTGATATGAGGAAGTGTTTTGTATTAAGCAGATAAAAATAACAGAAGTGCTGAGGGACTCTGGAATAAATGCTTACCACTAGCAAAATTGAAAGTAACCAAAATGTGAATCTCATCTACTGTCAATCTTCTTCAAACAGAGGCAGCAATTCACTGAGATTTCTTAGATGAATGAGAAGCTTTTTTTAAAAGCAATTAATGTAAACCATTTTCAGTTAAGATCTCACCCTTATTAGGAATGGATCTTTTCTAACAGATGTAGCAATCTTAGATGTTTAGAATGGAAGCTATTGCTAAAGGCTTTCAATATTTGCTCCATCTGTGTAAGAAGGGAAAAGTCCACGTCAGATAACAGTGGAAGAAAAACTTGAGCTGACACTGATTTATAACTAAAATGAAATTTCAGTCCTGAAAAATATGTGAGCACATTTACCTCCAAATGTAGTTCCACTTATTCCTTTGATTAAACTTTAGTGGTTGTTTCCAGAACTGAGACCTAAATCTGCAAAATACAACTTGTTTCTAAGATTCAGCTCCATGTGAATTTGTAAGTATTGTGACAGTCAGGAGAGGTCCAAGAGTTCTGGGAGAGCATTGAATAGTGAAGCCTTACAGTATTGTATACTTTTTATTATACACAGAAGTTTTCAAGGTGGCTGAGAACAGTTTAAACTCAAATGTCTATTTATTGATTTCTTCTCAATATATGTTTTGGTGTGTAAAAGAATGGGGAAATTACAGTGTATTCGGTGAGTCACTCAATGGTGAGAAACTCCTGACTGGATACTTCCTGAGCACAGCAGCTTCCTTGTTGCTGTTGTTGTCCTGTGCTGGAAAGATTTGTAATAAATTCTTAGGGCTTGTATTGATGAAGTATGAAAGGGAATGCTTAAGCTGGTGTGTAACATAAAGAAACAATACAGTAAGGGTTAAAGAAATTGATTTGTCATCTATTGATAGCTGAGAGCATGGATCGACAGATTTAAAACTGGTAAATGCAGAGGATCGTACTGCTTATGTCAACACCAGGAGACTGGTGCTCCAACAAAAGCTGCATGAATTTGGAGATCTTATATATATATATATGCTTTTATTTATTTTTTTAACACTAAAATTACAATTATTTTGGTCAGGTTTACTAAGATCATTAGTTTCAGATGTTTGTGTAGAGATAAATAAGCTACAAAGATAAAGAAATGCAGCATCTCAATGCAAAAGAATTTTATTTATGCTCCTTTTATTGCCTATTTTTCCTCACTCAATTTTTCTTGGAAAAATGTCCAAGCTAAGCAGAAAGGATTTTGAAGGCCTGAAGAGACTTGGTGAATAATGCTGTAGTAAAGGCCTTGAATGGCCTGTTCTCCTAAAGACTTCCCACATGTGTGATTGGCCATTAACTTATCACCTTGAAAATTTAGGTAACCTAGAGAAAGTTGAATCTGAAAAAGCTAATGGGACAAAACTGTTTATGTACATATGTATACTTACATATGTTAGCAGGTATATAAAACTAGGAAGTGACTTCATTTTATTAAATTCTAAATTATATTAGTGATATGTCAAACTTCTGAGAGCACAAGGGGGAAAAAAGAAAAGTAACAAAAAACTGAAGAGATTAATTCTCTTCCTGATACCTCTTCCTCAGAGGATACAAAGTATCCTAAGTTACATTTCTACTTTCACTATTTCTGATGGCATTTGTCTGCCAAGATCTACCTATGAAATTGTTTCAAAATGTTTTCTATCCTGTTGCTAAATAGTGAAGTTTTTCTTTTTTTTTTTTTTTTTTTTCTCTTTTTTTTCTTTTTTTTATTTTTTCTTTTTTTTTCTTTTTCTTTTTCTTTCTTTTTTCTTTTTTTTTTTTTCTTTTTTTTTTCCTTTTTTTTTTTTTCTTCTCTATATGCATGATACCAGCGCTAATGTACATGTTAAGAATGTGGTCACGTGGCATGACTTGCTTTCTCTCCCTTTGTACGCTGATTTAGAAGATGGAATTCGAAGTGTCTACATTTGCCACTGTACCTTTCAAACAACCTGGGTTTTGGCAGTAAGTAAGTAGTAACTGTCCATCTGGGCACTCTCAAAGAAAGGGATACAAAAATATAACAGATAATTTTAATAAATATTATTGCTTAGCTCATGACTATAACAGAAGTAATCTTTCAAGTACTGCATGCTTCTCTCCACTGACTTTGAGTATGGTAGATGTTTGTGTCAAACCTCTTACTGAGGTTGTGCTAAACAATACATTGAAGAACAAATGTTCTTGATGTTGAGTAAGTTCTCAACAAAAATAGTCAGGGGAAGGATGAATAATTCTTAAGCAGCTTTTGTTGTGGCCTTAGCAGATTTACTTAAAGGTAAGTAGTAATTTCCAGAAAGGGAATAAGTTGATAAGAGATGCGTTCTACCTGAGGATCTTCTCAAATACATTCTTGCAAAGAGTTTGCTTTGATGAGGTGACCTTTTCTGAGGAAATACATCAAAGACAATTTCCATCAAGGAATTCCCTACTAAACTAGTACTCAGGGCAATGTAATGGGCATGTTTATATAGAACAAGTATAGACAGAACAAAGATCTTCATTAGATTTTTACTAGCTCTGTGTGATATTTCCAGATTTTACTATCTCAACTGACAGCAGTGATTTAGAGTGCGAGTAAACTATTAGCATAATTAGATTAAACATGTCATGCTGCAATTAGAATTGCATCTGTCAGATCATTCTTCATTAATATAACTTGTTCAGAACATATTGTCTGCTTTTTGACTCTCCTAGACTAATTAGATATGTGTGTAGATGCAGATGCTTGGATTTCTTAGTTATTTGCACTATTCACCATTAACATCTTACTGACCTAGGACCTGCTGTCACTTGGAAAGAAGCTTGACCTAAGCCTGGAAGAGGTGTTGGCCAGATATCCCCCACGCCAAAATGACAGACAGAGTAGGGAAGAGTTTGAAGTGGAGGAATCATATGTGGAAGGATTTAACAGCCTTACTGTGATAGGAAGAAGATATGTTCCAAAGTGTTCATAGGAGGCAGATCTTCCTGCTTACTGGTAGAACTGAGAAATGTATCTGAGATGATAGGGAGGCTGGTGAGGTTGAATTGGAAGAAAACATGGGATAGTACACAAGTCCTTTTCTGAACAATTTTTTTAATAACAATGTCATGCTTTTGTGGTAATGTTTTGATGTGATGATTCAAAGATCATCGCAAGCACTGACTTTCCAAATCTGCTCATGTAATAAACTTTTTGCTATGGTTAGAAAAAAAATAAGTAAATTCAATGTCTATTTAGGAGAAGAACCTCAAAAATCACGTTTTTGGAGACATCGATTGAAGTGTTTGTTAACCTTCCCTTTAAAAAAGGCAATTTTGGAATGAAAAAATGCCATTCAAAAATAAAAATAAAAGATGACATTAAATGAAATGTCAAAACAATGAATCAACATTTCTAAAATATCTCCTTTTCTCAACAGTCTTTCACTAAAGCATTTTCCAAATGTAAAATGAAGGCAATTTCCTGTTCCTTCCATCCAAACTGACATCATGTAAGGTCATAAAATAACTGTAACTATTTGCCAACAATTTTTGGCCAGTGCTGTTCCTGCCTTTTCTTGAGGAAAGTTTATGAAGTCACTTCTTTCCACGTTGAGATATAGTTCTGTTTCCAGGAAAAGCTTTCTAGTGTATGCAAGTAAGAACAGAAGCTCAATGTGCAGTCACAAGCAATGCTCTCAGTCTACAACACTGCTGTCTAGTTGAGATGAGCATGCTGGCAAGGATTTGTGTTCTAGCCAGAAGGGTTAATTTTTTTCCTTAAAAGAAGAAAAATAATGGGTTTTTTTTGTTTTTTTTTTTCTTAGCTATGGTGAAAATGCTAGCATCAATTTTCATCCTAATGATCAAGTATTCACCTGTGCACTGTTATCCTTCCTAATCTGCTTTCTGACTCTTAAAGTAAACAAACTTTATGAGAATTCATCATGGAATTAGAAGAAAATGAATGCAGTCTGGCAGCTTGCTTCAGTTAACACCTGAATACTTTTTGGATATTCCCAAATAAAGAGCTAAGTTAACTTGCAACTTGCAGCATAGGACTTTAAGTGCAGTATCCTTCAGTTTGATCAATTATTGTTATATTGAATCAGTCTCTTACTCATAAATAAATTAGTATGATCTCCTAATAAAGATGGTCTTCCATGTAATTTTTTAACTATCTGGTAACTACCAGGAAAATCAGAGAACCTGTGTAGGATTCTGCTAGTCCAAAGTTCAGAGGCTCAAGAATATCTGAAATTCAGTATGCCATGTGGAAAATTTGGTTTCCTTTGACTATTTCTGACAGCAGCTTTGATATAAAGGAAATTATAACAATTTTCATTGAATATGAAAATTGATGTATTTTTCCTGTGGTATCTTAAGTCCTTTTTTCTTGTATTCTACATTTAATATATTTCTCAGTTCTGTGAAATAGAGTGATAAGATTTCTGTAGTTCTGTAATATGGTGGGAGTGATTCATATAACCATTAAAACTAGTGTAAAAAGGCAGATTTAAAATTCATCAACCAGCTTTATTCAATGTATTAAATAAAATATTGCTGAAAGATTTTTTATATGAATATACTCTTAACAGATCGTAATTAAATTTAGTGTTAAGTCAGAAACTGCAGTTTGAGATATTGTTCATATTATTTTTCTGTTTGATCAGTCCTTGAGTTGCAGGGAGTGCTCTGGCTTTCCTAAACCTGGAGCTTCAGCTCTAATGAGAAGTGCTTGTGCTGCTTGTTTAGACCCCTTCTATGGGCAAGTTGTGTGAAGTTTTGCATTCCTGTGCTTCAAATAATTTAATGAGTTTCACTGCAAGATATTGAATTCAGCCTGAGTGGGAGGGGGGTAAAGTGTGAAGCTCATTTCCTGTAGTGTTCTGCCTCTCTCTGTTTTCCACATTGTCTTTGCTTTATTGGACTTGAATACTAGATGTGCCACACCTGAATATGATACTAAATCTATGCTATCCAGACAACAGGTGGTATTTTTCATTTTTCACCTTCTAAAATGTGATCAGTAAATTGAAATTGAGCTTTACAACAATGAGATTTGTTTGCAGCAGTTGCCTCAAACAATAGAGCTTATTTATTTATTTATTTTATTTTATTTTTGTGTAGTATATAGCACATTTAATCCTGTGTATAATTTATGGGTGTACCAGTTAGATCATCACAAGACTGACTAAGAAAGCAAAGGAATGAGTGGCAGAATGCAGAGTAACTCTCCTTAAGGAAATGTCCTGTCTTCCTATTCATGGTTTAAAAAGCTATTGACTAAAATGCCCTTTAAGCTTATTTTACGCTAACATACACTTGGAAAAATACATTTATATCTTTTATTTTTTAATCTTTAAAATGGAATGGTGTTAAGTGCCTCCTCTAATTGCTTAAAATATACAGTGTATTTTTCTTCATTGTGGCAAAGTATCAAAGTTAGAGCTTTAAAAATAAGGAGTTTCTGGATGTTCCTGGAGCTGTATCTGTAGAGTATCCTGTATGTTGTATTGGTCATTACAATAGAAAAAATGAAGTAATTTTGGAAGGTCTTTGCACAAGGTTACCGTGACCTATCATTAAAATTGAAAATGTGTCATTCTCTAAAATATGCTACTTTCCAAAGTGAAACTGAAAAATCTGGCTGTCTTCAGATTTCTAGAGAGTAACAAAATAATATGAGTTGGAAGGGACTGCTGGATATCATCCAATGGTTTTGGTTTCTTTCTAGAAAGAAATGTTTTTTTAGATAGTCTTTGTCTTAAAACTATGAAGATGCTTCGCTCTTTAAAATTTACTTCATCTTCTTTGACCATAGTTGTTAAACTCCTTTAATTTCTAAATTACTCACTTCCTCCCCCACCCCCACTGCCAAAACAAATGGACAACAACAACAACAACAACAAAAACCAACAAAAGAACACCATGAAACAACCAATCCAAATAAGAACCAGTGTAACTGTAATGACCCTGGACTACTCAACATATCATTTTGCTCAAGAATAAATGTCTTCTATTTGTTTTCGTGTGGGTTTTAAAGCTTATTTGTATTTTTGGTTTCAATTAGTCCTGCACAATTAATTCTCTATCCCTAAAATGAATGATTCCAGATATTTTTCTGAAATCAGTCTTACAGCATTATGTTCTACAGACAGAGGCTTTACATAGTCAATTTAATGAGTTCATGCTTGTTAGCAGCATCTTCCAAATTCTTTCCTTTTTCTGGCTTTATGAATACAAACAAACAAGAATTGTATTGAGAAGTAATTGAAATGCAGGATACATATATAAAAGGAGTATAGTTTTTCTGGATGGAGACTCAGCTCTTTGTCTAATAAACTTATTATATAGAATGAATGTGGCAAAACAGGTGCTGCATCTGGAGGAGGCAGAAAGAAGTCTCCCAAAAAGTTTTGTTCTTACTCTGATTCTGGGCTAAGGCTTTACAGAAGAGGCAAGTTGTTATCTCCCTTTTGGAAGTAGCTGACAATTGTTATCTATCCACTAGCAAATTGGCTTTTTGCTGATCTTATATGTCACTATGTTTCACTGAATATAGGTTTCAAATGCAAGAAGAAGAAAACCCTTAGAAATCAAGTACAGCCTTGTGACTCTACAAATCTTCACCTGCTACAGCATACCCTCCTTCTTGTAGAAATAGCCTTCATCATCAGATAGCTGAAAAGAGCAACTTTGGTTCATGGAACAGTATGTGGGAAGTGTCTCTGCTCTTTTCATTTTAAAGACGCTGAGGCTCACATTTCATATACTGCTGCCTTTAGAATCACAGTTGTTAACACTATGGGACTTTTCAGTGATAGGGAATTGTGTCAGGTTTCTGATAGTAAGTCTAGAGAATTCAAGGGTAAAAAATTTAGATGCAAGGAAATACCCATCAGAAAGACTGTGTCACTTCCAAATGTTTATGCTGTGGAAGGAAAAAAATAACAGAGAGAAAACCTTTGATCAGAACAATCATTCTGAGCTTAAAAACTGATGCATATATATTAATATTTAAGAAATGAAGAAAATTAGTATTGGAGAAATCCCCTTACAGTAGGTGCCAGTGAAATTGAAAAATGGCAAATTGGCATCATTAGGCAGAGCAGAGGCGGTGAAGTGGAGACTTGTGAATAGCACAATCTCAGTCTTACCATAAAGTCAAGAATGCTATGCCAGTTTGATTGGTGTTAGAATTCTAGTAAGTTCTTAGTGCTGCCACAGCAAAATCTTTCAATAGCGCTTTATGCAAATCTCCCACTCAGCAAGTCCCCCTGGATTAGAAAACAGATTTCTGATCCACTGTTGAACTATGCAAATGTAGTTAAATAATGGAACTGAATATCATGAAATACCAAGGGAGTCTTCTGTATCTCTTCTGAGCAACTCGTTCACCATTATTAACAATTCTCACAATTTTCAGTGCCTGTTTCTCATCTGTTAGCTAGATCACTGTGAAGCAACAAGATGTTTCATCCCCCTTTCTGAACCCGTCTTAGTAGTACAGTGCCTGGCTATCAGTATGCCAGGCTGAACTGGCTAATAATGCTTGGGAGCAGAGTTGGTAATGCTCTAGAGCTAATATAAACAGTTAAAAGTCAAGACTCTGAGAGAGCAATTTACTAATTAGTAGTAATGCTGAGATTCTGTTTAATTGCCTCAGCATTCAGAGGAGCAAAATGTACCTGATGTACCAAGGTACAGTGCAGTGAGTGCACTCATTACCACTGTGCTTTGATATATGGATCAAAGACTTCTTGCATCTAGAGATGCAAGCTGCCATTGAAGTATATACTAAACATCTGCTTGATCATGTGCAACCGATTGTTTTATGTTTCATGTGTTTGAGGAGTGCATTTAAGGTCCAAGCTTACTCAGTGTTTATTGGTATGATGATATGGATAACTGCTATACTACTGAAGTTAGCAATAAGAGGACTGTTTATCAGCCTCAAAGAAAAAACTTTATTATAGGAATAGAGAACATCCACAACATTATGCTCCATCCATCCACATGTTAAAGTAAAATATGCAGAGTACTACTACATATATTATTCCTTTGAAAAATTGAATTGAAATATATGCAAATATATAATATTCATCATATCTTTCCCTGTGTATTTATCCTATTTCTGTGGAAAGTAGCCTTAGACATCTTCCAAATTAAAGAAAAGTTAATGAACATACAGTGTGTGAAGACTTTGTATGATAGTGTATAATAGTTTCAGTAGTAGTAATTAGGATAAATTCAATTGCAGGTCTTTTAGAGAATAAAGATTATATTTTATTTGAATTTTGCTAGGAACTTACCAGCTCTATGGTTTAGGGAGAAAAAACAACAGTTATTTATTCTAACTCGCCAGGTTTTCTTTCTTACCATACAACGCCTATTTTGGCCTTGCATTTTGGTTCAGCCTGATGTTCTACTAGCATTCATAGAGTTTGGGCATGGAGTAGCTGAGAGCATGGGATGGTGTGTATGTGCTAGTCCTTAAGTTTCCTCTGTAGTGCTTCAGTTGTCAACACTAGGCCATTTCCATGACTCAAATAGATGAAGCCTTCTAGACTGAACATCTTTCCTGTCACTCAAGTAACGGAGTTCTATTTTCGTTCAGCAATGGCCTTGAGACTGCCATTTGTGAATACCTACTCATGGGTCAGAACACTGAGTGAGAGTATGGCTTATGCTCTATGTGCAGCACAGTGCAGACCTGTTCTGTGCCCAAGAGTGTTGTCAGTCCTGCCATTGAACAGTGGTTAATTCTTGATCTAATGTCCTGTACCATATAGCTGGATTGCAGGTGTCTGTCTTACAGATAGGAGATCACTTTGACTCTATGTTACAGGAATCTGGTTCCTCTGGTTGTAGTTGCAGCCAGACCACCTTCAGCATGAGCAGATCTACAATCGTAGGAAGATGATTTTGTATAACAGGGCAGGAGACTGAATGGGGAATGGTATCTCTAATCCTAGTCTGTCTAAATCTGGTGCAAAATGATCATCACATGGCAACTGCATTTTCCATTGATCTGGGAATTTGAAGTTATACTTTTTTCCTAGTGCGCGAAGTTAGAACAGCTAAAATGCCCATTTGAAGGTGGAACTACCCAGGCAATTATGCATCAATGCAATCTACTGTCATTCTAATGACTCCAAGTTCTGTTCTTTTCTACAAAGGCTACCAGTCCCTGGCCAATGTTATCCATAACATTCCCTCTATCATCTCCTATGTTCTTCTGTCTTGATTTTTATTTGATGTGTAGCCTTAAACTTCAATATAGCAATCTTATTAATATCAGCAAGCATTTATGATCCTGATTGTGCTCGCATACTGAAGAAAATTCTGGAGTGGGTTTTCTGGCATAAAACAACTAGAAATCTGGAGATTTTTCTTGTGTTTAAAATGCCCTCCTAGACTGCAATGCAAAAACAACACATTGAAATCCCCTCCAGAGCTCTATTCTGTGGGATTAGAGGCCAGTGACAAATAATCACATATTACTCCTCCAAAATGAAAGCCTTTTACTTTTTCATAAATAAATACTCTATAATGATCTGGAGATCAAAGACATTGATACATCAAAAATAAGGCCAAACCTAAAGTATTGGATGAAAGTAGTTCTGCCTTTAGAAGGCAAGAGTCATGCCTTTAATGCTGCTAGCTGTATCCAGAAGGGACTGCATGGTTTCTATGATGTCAAGATTGAGACTTCTGGAGGAGAAAAAATTTTCACATGTGGACAAAAGCTTTCTATTTAGTATATTTTTCCTATCCATAATACAGCTGTTTTATTGCCAGTAAATATGACTTCCTGAATTCATACAATGCAGATTAATATATCAAGAGACATATTCATGTCAATCATGCCTTTTTCAAAGCAGTATAAAATGGATTATTTACTAAAAGTACATGCACTGAGGCAATTAATTAGTGGTGAATATTCTGTATAAATAATCCTCAGAGTGCTGTGCACTGACCTTTAAAAAGCTGTCTTTAGTCTTGGCTCCAGCATCTCTGAAGACTGAACTAATTGATATAGAACTAAACTTGAATAAACATTGTAATAAGTAGACATCAATGTGATGTAGTGTTTTGGTCAAAATTGGACTCAAATTTGAGTGTGTTAAAAAGAGAGTTAAAATGAAGATGTTTAATACTGATACTCAAAATGAAAGGAATGAAGTAAAACAATGAAGACTGGTCATAGGTATCAGTTTCAGCTTAGCTAGGCTCAATTGCCTTTGCTTATTAGAATGATAATTTTCAATCCTAGGTAATTTGGGAATTTATTTCCAACTCTAGTGGACGGTTAACTGCTGACTGACACTTTTACTGGCTTTTTCAGACAGGATCAAGAACTGAGTGAACTCAAGAGACTGAAGTAAATCACTGCTAATGATCCCTTTGATCAGAATTAAGATAAATTTCAGTTTCCACATTCGAAAGTAAGAATAAATTTTTCCAAGTCATAGTGACTGATCTGACTCTAGCTATGGCTTGGATGTCTGACAAACTCTGCTTTCATTGGGAAACAAGAGCATTAGCTTGAAATATTTATCTGGAAATGTCATGGATTCAGTGACCCCTCAATAAATCTAGGACAGGGTCTGAGGATCCAGCTTGGTTTGTGTGCTGTGACTGTGCAGTAAGTTAAACAGACTCAGGAGTCTTTTCTCGCTCTAAGGCAAACTGCTTATGCAATTTACCTAAAGAGCGTTTAATTTTTCCCTTGATGTTAGCACTCAGGAGCTGCCTGTTGGTGAGCAGTTTTTTCCATGTACAAGATGTCACATCTTCCCTGGAATTATTTGGGGAAGTTCCAGTTAGAGTTAAAAACATGTTATGGATGATCCCTAGCTGTTCATCAGTACGAATACTTGGGTTCTCAGGACACTCAGTGTCACTGCTTCACTTGCTCATATGGGTACAGGTGGATTGTGTCTACAGGAACCATTATTTTACTGTTGCGTCCCACAGGTGGATTTTCAGGCATAGTAGCCTCACAATGGACTCAGACAGACCTGATGCTTGAGGCAGGTCCAGTCAGGTTAGAAGTTGTTTGCAGGGTAGATCTGCATTGCTTGACTTGGTCTTCCAATTTACTATCACTGGCTATAAAGCGAGAATGGATGACATACCAGAGCTTAAAAGGAGATTGCCAGTCCAGGCCCTGGACTGTGGTTACTGAGGATGCTCACAGCGTATTCAGCAGCTGAGAATCAGGAGAGCTTTCAGTTCAAAGGGAGATTGGGAAAGTTTCCATTTCATGGGGGTAACAAAATTAAACTTTTTTTTTTTTTTTTTTTTTTTTTGAGAAAAATGTAGTTTTAAGTGGACAAGAACACTTTTTTTTATTATTATTTTTATTTTATTTTTTTTTTCCTAACTAGAACTGTACTACGTCATCTTTGTATCATGTTTTAGTAAGAGTGGGCTTTAAGACATACCCACACAGAACAAGAGTAACTACTTCTGCTATATATTACAGAAGTTACAAATAACATAAATGACAACCAATGAAATGAGCAAGAATAGTTAATTCTAATGTGAAGGCTTTTTTCCAAATAATTATTGGTGCCAAAATCAGGCTCTTTTCTAGGAAAGATCCAATTCTAATTATTTCCTGCTTTGGAATATTGTACATACTTTTAACTGCTACCTGCATAAACATATTCATACACATTACATGCAACAATACAGAAATAAACAATCCGTCAGTGGTGATGACTGATCTAAAAATTAAAATCAGTATTTAGAAATACTTTGTCACATAACATGGCCAAAACTAACTGGGAACTGCTACATATTCCTCTTGTAGACAACAACTTAAAGACATTCCCAAAGAGATTAAATATTTACTATTAGTAAAAGTAGTTTTTGTAGTTATACAACCAGTGTTAGAAGAAGAAGTGTAAAACTGTGTATAATTCATGCTTGGAAGCTGAGTTTTGTCAGGAATAAAGAGTAATTGGTGAAGGACAGGTAGTTTCACACTTTTCTCCCATGAAATTATTCCATTTTCAGTTTGAGATTGATGTTCTGTTTCCAGCTGTACTAAGATGAATTATTCCACTGGACACTTTCATGTTTGTCTTTATAGTGAATAATGTGTACTAAGAAAGGAGGTATTAGAGCCAGTGCAGGTTCAGATAAGGGTAACAAGCACAGTCAAATCTGTTGACTCTCTCTTGCTGTGCAAGCTGGGCCTTCTTGGTATGGAAAAGAAATGACTTAGGGAAAAAGGCAGAAAAATTATTAATGGCATGGAGCAGGTAGAATTCAATCCGAGAGCTATGCCACCACCTGAAAGCAAGAAGATCCTTTCTGAAATCTGTCATTGTCTACTTCATGTAATCCCCAGAATTGCTGATGACAATAGCCTGGGACCTCTTGCAACAGCAGGTGTTACATTGGCATAAAAATATAGCCACGTGTTTCTGGACAAAATAGCTCAAAAAATACAATCTCTTGGGTTGGCACAGAAGAATCAGGTATCCTATGTATGGCCCATAAACACTGAAAAATAAGGAAACATGCAATGGACCACGCAAAGTAAAGAGAGGATAGCGTTAGAAGCAATTAACTTCCAAGCATCTGTAGATAATAAGCTTTTAGAAGTTTTTTTTGACTATTCTAATGCATATCTCTGAATTCTTGGAAACTATCTGATCAGACAGCTTGCCACTAATATTATAGGTTTTTAACTGTTACTAATTCAGCCATTTTAACTTCCAAATAGAAAGATGCAATTTAACTTACCAATTTTATCCTTAACATGTTTTGAGAGGTTGCTCATAGTAGCTTATTTGAGTTTTATGTGTGCCTCAGCATTACTGCAGGTTAATAATGTCCTGAAGGCTACAGGATTTCCTTTTGGTTCCAAAATTACATATGCATTATTGCAAATGAGTTCTGCCACAAAGGAATTCATAATGAAAACATCAGAGGGAATTAGAGTGCTTCTTATAATACTTGAGCTTGCTCCATTAATCTGAGGGCAGGATGAATTGAGTCATTATGTTCCCAGATGATATTAGGGACCAAATGGGCAGCTCTGTCCCAGCTTGATGTTTTTTCCACTGTAAGTATATTTTGCTGGGGGAGTGGGTCAGGACCAGGGGCAGAAAATCCATCGTGGGTAATTGAAGTCCCTGAATAATGTTTTAACTTAAGTTTTAATCTTTATGCACAGAGACAGCAGGTCACTGTTAACTAGCAAGAGAAGCAGAAAGATTAAGAATGTACACAGTGTGTTACTTTAAGGGGAGAGTGAAGAGACATAAGTACCTCTCACCACAGAATTGTTGTGCTTTAAAGAGCTGTCTTCTCGTACTGATGTGTATGACTTCATTGCAAATTCCTTGTATCTGAGAAGCATAAGGTAGCATAATATTTATAATAACAATGTATTTATAATAACAATGTCATGTTACTTGTAATTAGCAAGGATACAAACACAGCAGCATCTTTAATTAAGCCAGCTGATCCATTTGGGTAAGAACAGAAAAGATTTCAAGCTAAAATAAGAACATTGGACTTGAAACCAGTATTTATTAACAGAAATAAAGTACTTCTTCCACTGCACTGTACATGTGTTACAGGGAGATTTGAGTGAATTTTTATTTAATTAATTAATGAAGAAACACTTGGATATCTTGGTTGTATCCCAAGATGTTTTGCAAAAGAAAGCTCACAACCCATTCAAATAATATTTTTGGTTTTAAGCAAACTGTTCTCATAGTAGCTCTTGCATTTTCATGGTGACTAAGTATGTTTACACTGAGTACTGTGAGCAAATGCAATTCTGAACTTGTTGCCTTCCGGGTGGACATGAACTCACTATCTCTGCTACAAGATGGAAAATCTGTGTAACTTAAGCTGGATGATCCTATTTTTGGATCTACCACATTGGAAAACAGGATTTATTTGTCTGTAGCATGGTCTGAACTAGTATGAATACACGTTATTCAGACAGGAACTCGATGAGCTTGCACATGACTATAAGAATCTATAAACACTTACCAATTTACTTAACTGCATGTGAAAGTGAGGTTGATAATTCTAAGAGGTGCCGGGACCATGCACACTGCATGAAAAAACTAAATCCTCATGCTACATAAGAATATATGTTGTTCAGCAACTGGGCTCTACCTTCTGAGCTGGGGTTGTGTGGTCTTTCAAGATGGAACTTGGAGACCCTTGAAGTCCTTTCTAATCGAAGTCACTCCGTGACATTCAGAATAGACAAGTTAACCCCTCACTTATGGCAAAAATAAAAATATGATATTTAAAAGAAGAAAATAAATCAGCTACTCTTTTTAATAACATTCAGCCTGAAAGACTTTAAATTTCTTAACGTAATAATGAGATCAGACATTGTATCATTTTCATTCAGACTTAATGTTGAGATTCTATTCAAATCACAAATTCCAGGAATTTGGACTGGAAGGAAATCAGTGCATATTGTAAAACACACTGCCAGCAAAAACTATAAGAATTGATTTTAAGTATCAGTCATCCTTATGGAGGTGACACTTTTTTCAAGACAGCTATACAACAGAAAAATCTTTGAGAAAGCGGGATTTAAGTTCATAAGAAATTTTGTTTTCTGTACACTGAAATACACAGAAACCAGCTTATAATCTGTTTCATAAAAAAAACAACCAACCAAACAAAAAAAACCTCCTGTCTTTCTAAATCTTCTCCTTCTGCTTTCCTGCTTTTTTTCTTCTTACTTTTGTTGTCATCTGTGCATTTCTCTTTCTTTGCCTTTACCTTACCATTCTTTCTTTATCTTTTTTTTTGCACACATCTCTCCATTGCTTTACCTACTTTTTTATGTGCTCCCTCTTACTGACTGCTAAAATCTGTGCCTCATTCTCTCCAGCTACTATTTGTTTGCCTCTTGGAGCCAACAGCAGTGGTTCTGCACACACCATTTGCTGTGCTTGACTCCAGTCACGGCAATCAGACAGGAAGGCTTTGAAAGCACCATAGCAGTAACTGGTTTGATCCCAGGGGCTGTGCTTGGATTGTTTGCTATAAAATCAACATTGGAGAGCAATACAAGAAATTCATGTCTCCTAGTACCCAGATCTTGTTTTCCTCTTAGGATAAAGGAAAGGGGTGGCATTTCAAACTCAAAATGTTCTTTTAAGTCAAGTATCTAACCACTTTTATTGACTACATAGAGACACTGAGGCTTGGAGCACATGCTGTCTGAATCGTTAGCTGCCCGTAAGCTTCTGTCTCAGACCAGGAGGGATGAGGATAACACAGCACCAGGAGTGAGGTTCTGATTTATTATGGGGTTTTCATACGAAACAGTGATCTTCTCAAATGCTTCATTATGTAAAGGAGAAGGTTGTGGAAAGTAGCCTTCTATTTCAATAATTAACTGATTCTTATGTGTACCGATTTAAACCAGTGAACAGCATTCTTTTCAGGATTTAGGAGTAATTTTCCTTCCTTCCACAGAAGGGAACGTATTTAATTGCCTTATGAAATATCAGGAGGGTTTTCTGGAAGTATGATGCCATGAATTGCCAGGCGCTTTCAGCTGCCTTTGAACTCAAGCAGAACTGAGCTTTACTGGCAGTGCTCAGGAACACGCGGACAGGCTGGATGAGAACATGCACCATGCTTTTTCACAGCTTGTGCTCAGTTGCTGATAGCTCTTGGTTCCCTCTCCTATTCCTGTGCCTCCAACAACCTTGTGCCATTTCATTTCCTCTTTTCAACTGAAAATGCCTCATTAAGCATGCTTCTATTTTTTTCTAGAATCTCACACAATAATCAGTCCTACACAAAAGCCTCAGTTTGGGACTGCTTTTCACCTGTTATCTATTTGTGCCAGCCATGTGCAAACTTTGAAGATGGAGTTACAAATCTGTGGCCAGGCATCTGGATAGCTGTCAAGAAGGGAGCGGGTTGTGTCTGCCAACTTTGGCACTGCCAGCTGTACTGCTGAATGTCCACAAAACCCAACCAAAGCCAACATCCCCCAAGCATCTACTTTTTTTGGAGTCTTCTTGCACTTAGAAGAGGAAGAAATTAAGTCTTCTGTTTAAACTCTCAGAGGAAAATAAACATATTCCAGGCCACATTTGGAGTGGAAATCTTCTGCACAAAACGGTTTTGGAACTGTTGGTAAATCTCAAAGCATAGCTAAGATCTTGAAGTGGAGCTGAGAAGTAATGAGAAGGCATCCAGCTGCAATAAAACAGAAATTACTGAAATGTAATCTTACTGTAATTCTGTGTTACTGAGACAAAATTCTAGCTGATTTTCAGAGTTCCCCCTCTCCCAAACTGTAAACAGTATAATAGTTATCCTGGAACAACCCTTGGAAAAAAAAAATTAATCTTGGTTATTTTCCCTTTAGGCTAGGGCCATTGTTGCTAAGCTGTCCATTGGCTCCAGAATATGTAGCATTTCAGTCATCAGCAATCTGGCAGGTATTTTGTCCCTTATATTGATCCAAGAACTATATGCCGGGCTGTTTGTACCATCTGTCACACCAGAGTCAGCAGGGGGGACAAAAGGTGGCCAGCTGGTACTATCAGTCTGCAACACTGTTTTAAGGGAGAAATAGCAGAACCTGTGTCAAAAGGCACTGAAAACAAAGTGGCTTGGTGGTGAAAACAAATGCATTTCAGATGCAGTAGCTCATCTTTTCTATCACTGTCTTTATGGTTATTACAAATAGACTTCTAAGAATGAAAAAGGTCATGGGATGCCTAAAATGAATATAATCAGTCTTCATTATGCATACTTTTGCTTTTTCAAGGAAAGCAAAGTTGTCTAAAATGACTAGTGATAAAAAGCCTATCTGTAATGAAGCCCTCAGCTGCAGAGAACTGGAGTCAGAATGCAGTAGAGAGAATTTCGGGATTGATTTTTGCCATAAAACACTGTAACCAGCAAAGCATTCAAAGCTGGCTGGAAACCGACCTCTGTTACTCTGCCCTTCCTAGCAGGTTTGTCTTTGGTTAAAAGCTATTTTACAGTCTTATGAATCTGTTGGCATGAATGTAATGCGTAACCAAGTGGCAAGATGCTTGGAAAGATTTTTTGTGTATCCAATGGCAAGTCAACCAGTATTCAACTGTGGTCATCCAGGCCATCAGGCAGTGTGTTTCATTCAGTCACACCCACAAATCAACCACAAAACATATTAAGAAATACACAGAGCTGAATATTAAAGGTTTTGGTAAGGAGTGTGCTATAGTAAATGTGCTTCAGAAGTTACTGCTCCATTTTGAAATTTACAGCCAGTCTATACCTTCTGGATTAGAAGCTGTGCCAACATAACATATGCAGCTGAGGATTGTGCTTGTATTCCCGTACTTGTTTTGCAAAGTGTTGCAATTTGGTTTTGACAGACTTCAATGATAACTGCAGCACTGAAAATAGAATCATGGCTCATCAGAAGATAGTCACTTTGCATATTTCACTGAGGCCTGTGTAGTGCACAGTGAAGACTAGAAAGAAAAATGACTTGTTGAAAATGAGGGGAAGCAAAGCAGGCTGTCTCTGGAGTTTAAAGATGAGGGCTTGGCTGCTATATGTGAGAACACTTAAAGCCAGGGACTTCATCTCTATGGGCAATGTTGAAATTCTTTCCAAGTAAGTCATTCTATTAAAAATATGACCCTATTTTGAGAAAAATCAATGCCTTTTGAAGAAAGCTGTGATTTTGATTAAAATAGTATTTTATGATATAGTGAAATACACTGAAATAGTTTTGACTATAAAACTACTCTTTCTACTCACCAGAGGAGAAAACATTTCTGGTCAAATGCTGCTATTGTTGAGAGACCAATGGTCCCTCAACACAACTTTAGAGCTCTCTTTGAGTTTTAAGGGATAACAACCCACCTCCTTGTGTGATCCTGAACATAGTAAGTTTTCTATGTGGTGAATTTCATTTCATGTCATTCCAGGAACACAATGCAACTTTCTCCTAGGGCAATCTCAGGAAAGTAATGCTTCCAATTCTGCTTTGACTTGTGGCATTGTTGCTGTAAGAATTAAACACATAAACAGGGAAGCTGTGCAAAAGAATATGTAAAGGCTAGCCCAAGTTTTCTGGGTTAGATTATGGTTAGATTATTGTTACCAAGCAGAGACACACCTTTCACGAATGTACTTTGCCTAATAATTTTATTCCATACTATATCAATATTCAGATGAATCCATCATCCAAACTAATGCCTGCTTTCTTCAGTCTGATTCTTACAATAGATGAACATTTTTTATCCTTGTCAATAAGAAAATTACTTATGTCACCCTTGATATTGAAATGAAAGTCAATTATGTTGCCCTTGATAGCCAAATGAACAGTCTAATATAAAGATTACACCTCCTGCAGTCTTTTAGAATTACCAGAAGTGATCTACTATTCCATATGATGAGTTATTAAAAGAAGTGAAGTGGAGAGCTGAGAAATTTTTTGGTTAAGTTAAATAGAGGGTTTAATTAGTAACTTATTTAATCTAGGAAGAAAAGAAAAACTAAGAATTGCAAGGAAATGGAGAGAGGCTTAGCTCAAACTCTTCACAAATTATTATTCTCATCCAATGGAAATAAGCAAGAGCATAGGCTGAAGTTTTAGGGGAGAGTCTATCTCAGGATGCTAAAAGCAGGAATTAGTATATATATATATGTATATATATGTATACTATAAGTATTGGATTAAAGAGAGGTGGAGCCATTTTTTTATGTCCCAGAGGATCTGGTAAAAAGAATACTGCCTTCTGGTGCATTTTGTCAGTGCCAAAAGGGACGTGCTTAGTACAGCTGCAGTAAGAACAGGTTCTGCTCCAAGAAGTTACCAGTTGTGAAGTCACAACAGAACTTGACACGGTTAAGTTCTGCTCAACACCTCATGGTGCTGCATGGGCTCAGAACTCCATGAGTGGGATATCTTAAAAGGTACGAAAACTTATTTCTTCAAATTTGTGCATGTGGTCTCCTTGCAAAAAAGTTTGTGATTGGTAGTGTTGATGCGTTTTCTTCACTTGAAGAGATGCCCTAGTAAAAAAAAAAAAAAAAAAAGAAGCTTACAAGTTTCATGGCAGACAGAATTGTAATGTAGAAGGGACGTAGACATCTTTCAGAAAATGCTTAATAAGAAGTATGTATGCATCCGTATTTTTGTGTGTTCATTTGGCTTTTTGCGTAAGAGAGGTACTATTTATTTTGTTAGAAGGAAGAAAATGTCAAACCTTTGAGCTCTTGGCCTTTCGACAGGTGAGCTCACCAGTGTATAGAAGAGGTCAGCAAGCTGAACTTGGTAAGGACATTAATAATTTAGAATGCTTTGAGTCAGCATAATTCACTTCATCAGTTAGGTCATGTCACACTCCTGTGGCTTTTAAGTCCTGAAACATCATGGGCACTTGCTAGCACTTCTCTTACTGAAGGCTGGAGGACCATGAGAGTAATTTCAGTTCAAAGCAAGCTCAGGTACTCTAAAATGAAAACAGAACTCATTTTAAAATGCTTTTTGCTGAACAAAGAAGGAATGCAAGTAGATAAGTAGGATATGATATTAAAGTAGGATATGATATTAATAAATAAAAATACTTGAATTACCTCTATGAGCCAGTGGAGTAAATTGGTCACAGCTTTATTTATATGGTTTTGCTATGGAGATTTTCTGTGGTGGGATCTTTGCTATGACAAGGGTTTCCAAGGCTTTCTGATAACATGAAATACCAACTGCTAGCAAAGAATTTAGAAGGAGCAAATGACTCCACAAGAAATGCATTAGTTTATCTCTACAAAAGTGAAATTCTAATGATACCATTTGCAAGAACAGAGCAGCTAGTGCTACTTGACAGTGACTATTTATTATTATAGCTATTATTTTTCAAGGTAATTTTCATGTATTTCATGAACGAGCTAAATGAAGAACAAATGCAGCTTTTAAATACACGTTCATATCTTCAGCATCTGTCCTATGGAATTGTAGCTAGTAGGGCTCCTTATTGTGCATACGTGTTGATTTCCTAGTCTGTTTTCCACAAGCCACTCATTTAAGGTTCCTTGAGGAACTCCACTGGTGCTCTTGGGTAATCGCTTCTTTGAGGTTTGGAAGTTGTGTCTGCCTCTTTGCTATACTGGGCAAAGGTCTGGCTGCAGTGAAATATTGTAGAGGGTGAGAGGCCAGAGAACTCAGCTTTCTGTCTTCCTGCAGAGTCCTGCAGTAACCCCATGGATGGTCTTGGATGTATTGCAAGGTTGGCTGTCAGCTCTCCTTTCCAGAAGCAACCCTGATGACACTCTATCCCAAATTTGTGAAGTGCAATTGCCCAAAAGCCTATGTAGCAATTATTTTAGCAGCACAAGTAGAGTCTCATCTCTCAAGGCACCTCAGTTCAGACCTGCAACAATCTTGTTCCGGACTTCCTTGAGCATTCCTCCTTAGCAGTGCAAATTTTGGTGATAATTTGATGATTTAGAAAAGAAGATCAAATACGTTTTCCCCTGTGCTTTATGCCTAAGGATGTGTTTTCAGTAGTGATATGATAGTACCCACTGAGACACAATTTCTCCTTCAAAACTTACTATTTTACAACTGTAAATGTGCCTGTACACTGTAGGTGCTTACTGGAATGCCATCAATTAAATAGTAACAGAAAAATACTGAGAACGTGGCATGTTACTCAGACATTTTAAGTATTAAGTTTTCACATGTTGCCTCACCTCTCCTATTTAGAAATCATGACTTCTGTTCCAGGAAAGGTGATATTCATGGGCTGTTAGACTTGTTTGTTATTTAAAGTAAAAAGTGAATGTGGTTACACATTATTTCTTCACTCGTTCAGATGGCTTGGACAAAAAGAGGTTTTTCATTTCTCAGTAGTTTGTATTAAAGCATCTGTCAGTGTTGCACTAAGGTAAAAGAATAATATGAATATAAAGGTAAACCCTCAAATTGCATACACACATTGTTAGGACTGGCTTTCAAAATTCCCCAATATGCAATGTGCTGTGCATTGATGAGGCAGGCTCAGTAAGTTACCTTTCCCTTAATAACTGTGCCAGTGTTTTCCCTGATATTTTGGGAATAGAATTTGCCCTGGTCACATTTATATAAGAACGGAGGTCTCCTGTTTTTAGCTTTTATGGGTTCTATACTCAGTGATTATGACTGAATGCATAGCAGTTGCCCTTTGATATTCTCTTAGTAGGACTGAAAGGGGGAAGAAAAGCTTGTTTACGTGCTGTGCAATTTTTTCCTGAGTTCAGAATGTCACATTATTACAATGGAAAGCCGACGCCAAAGAGTACATTCCCTACAAAGCAGGAGTTAACATCAGATCCTAAAGTAAGGCAGATTGTTTCAGGCAAACTCAGTAAACATTTATATTGTGCCAGTTCTGAGGTCAGGAATCATTTTTAATATCTGACAGTGGCTAAATTAGACAGTTTTCCATTATTGTCTAGAAAAGTAAAAAGCATAATTGCTACCTGAGTCTGGCGAAATGGATTGCATTGTGATATTTAACACATACAGAATGAACAAGCTAAAAATGATAAAAAGTAGATTGAAACTTTCTTCTTTCCCTCCCTTGTTGTTGTCAAGGAGAACTCGGTAATTGATAATAAGAATTTATTGTAGAGGTTTGGATACCACGCTCTGTATAATGTTTCTCTGTAAAATCTGTATATTTCAGTCAGAGTTCACTACAGTAGTATTGACTGAAATTAACCTGATTCCCTATAGGTATTAAATTAAAGGGGTTGGACCTTATCAGTGGCTGGATATGAATTTTAGGACTTAGATATGCCAAAAGAAAACATAATTCTGGAATACTGTGACTACAGCAGCCTCCTCCAAGAGGGCACGTCATTGTCTTGTGGGCTCAGAAAACAGGTTTTGAGTGATGGCTAGGTAATTTGGCTTGTGCTTTGTTGGTAGGGAAATTCCTCCTCACCCAACGTGCCAGACTTGTCAGATGTAAACATGACAATAGATAAGAGACAGCTGTCCCATAGGCTAGCTCTAGCCTACAAAGAATTGGCTGGACACACCTCTGAAATCCAGTCACTGGGCATAAAAATAGGAGATTCAAGATTAGTATTGAAACTTTTCCTGCTCCACGGGTGATCAATTAATGGATGTCTTTGAGCCTGAAAGCAATTATTACACGCATATTCATGCTCATTCAGACTCTCTGAATGTGTGTGATCAGTAATTTTGTTTTTAACAACCTCTGAAAAGATGTGGTGAAAGGAAAACCCCAGAAAACCATCCTACTCAAATCATCATCCTTGATATCTTTCCTACTGAGGTCTTTGACAACATTTTCCCAGAGAAAGGGTAGATATAGTGACAGCGGATACCTGCAAGCACTGCTCCAAAAGTAATGTCACTTACTTTGTTATACTGGCCCACAATGTCAGAGGTGGATATTAGTGGTATGGCAGTAGAAATTGAGCCTTCCAACCAATATTCCGCTACATCTTGTTGCCATGCAACAGATGACAACAGAGATGCACTCTGACAAAATGGTGTATAACATGGAAGTGTGTATGAAGCAAAGATGTGTCATTTAATTATTCCATGTGGAAAAGATTGGTGTTTATTGACAGAAACATTTATGGAGACCAAACAGTGGATGCGAGCACAGTGAGATAGTGAGTGGTGCATTTCAGCAATGGCAACAGGAACATGAAGGACCAGCCATGTTCTGGTCACGCTGATTTTTATAAGTGCAGCATGCAGGTTCTTGTTAATTGTTGGCAAAAACGCATAACAACTGACAGTGGCTATGTTGAAAAATAGTGCTTTATAGATGAGAATTTGCACTATCAAATAGAGTTATTATGCTCTTTGTTGAGGCTTCCATGAAAATAAATAAGGAGGCATTACTTTAGGAGTGTCTTATGTATGTATTAAAACTGTAAGAATAATCTGAAGGGAATAAATTATTTTTCATATTGATCTGCCCTCTCACCTTTCTGTGTGTTTTTTCTATTTAGAAAGAAAGGTCTTTGGTCATTTCCTGACCAGCATAATATCGATAATAAGGTGCTGATAGACTCCACTAAGTACCATCTTTTGGTACTAAGTACCATTCTTTTTGGGGAAATTTCAATTGGTCGCTCTATATCTCTATATTATTTTAGAGTGTTTTTAGTCTTATTCTCAACACAGAATTTTAATAGACCCTTCATTTTCTATAGCAGCAGTTTTAGAATATATGTTATCATGAAATCTAATAAACATGTATTTCTTCACTTAACTTCCTTTAAGACAAATTGGTAAAGAGGTTTGCCACAGGCTGTCAGAAACCAGAGGGAAACCAAAGAGAAGGACTGAGGGAGAACAGGTCATCTCCCCAGTTCCTGTTTCTTGTCCTTTAGATGCACCAAATAACAGAACAGAGAGACCATACCTGTATTTTACACAGATATCTGTATAGCTAGAAATGGCTCAAATAGGCTTTCTAACTGTGCAGAAATATATGCCCTTTAGAGATTTAGAGAAGGACATTTTGTGGAACCTGAACTTGAGAAAATGTGGGGTGTATTCTATGCCTTTCCTGAAGTCCTAAAATAAATCAGGAAAATAAATAAGTAAATAAATAAAAATAAAAGAATGAATTAAAGGTTCTTTGAAAAAGAACAGGTATGACACACATGTAATGAAGCTTCATAATGAATTGCTTAAAGATCTCAGGTTTAAAGACCTTTCGTAGAAATGGAGAGAGCAGCTAACAGAAGACTACCAACCTCAGTTATCCAAATTACTCCCGTTTTGTCCAAGAATGTCTAAACTGCTAAGCTTCATGAAATTCTGTGATCTGTCTTCAGAAAGACAGGTTTACAAAATTTGACACTGATTACGTGTGTACATTTTGAGCACTCAGTTCTTGTTAACATTAGTAAGCATATTCAGTGGGATCAGCTTACTGGGAAATCAGATGAAGCTGCTACACTTCTTGGAATGTCTAGGAATTCTTTGTACTTTTGATATTGATAATTTTCTGAAAAGTATGATGCTTCTTGGGTATGAGTTTGTATTACATTCTAACAGAAAAAAGAAATAATTTCTAAGTGTTCTATCCAGTAACATGATACTGAAGAGCCCTGTGGTACTGATCAAAACATGCAGGAGAATAAAGGATAGACTTGGGAACAATTTTAAGTGACAGGCATCAGCTTTATGAATATAACAGATCAGATGGGCAGTAAATGTCTGAAACATGCTCACACTGAAAGCAATTACTAGACTTCAGTGCTTGGTCACAATAATATAGCTATAAAATCAGTAAGGTATGATGAAAATTGCCCATACTAGGATGCAGACTTTCCTCCCAATAATATCAACAAAGAGCATCCCACTGGCATTGGTTTAGAGGATAGCAATAGAAGATTCTCCTAAATACTCAATTTGAATACCTCATTAATATGCTTGAACTTTATTGTTAGCCCTGAAGAGGTAAGGCAGTTGGCCTGATCTTTAAATGTCTTTTCCAAGTGTTCTCTTCCTCTTTCTGTTTCTACCAGCACCCAAAAACCCAAACTCAAGGCCTTCCATTTAAAACCACTACCCCTCTGTGCTGTCCTGCAGTTTGACTGTCCACTCAACTGATAAAACTCATTCTAGGTGAATATGACAGGGCTCTTCTAAATTTTCCTTCCTATAGAACGAAGACTGTGGTCCTGTGAATGTTGAGTGACAAAATGTGGAAAAAACACCTTGCACAATCTGTCATTTTTGCAGACACTCACTTGAAAATGTGTGTTATCACCTAAAGCCAGGAGCTGGGCTCCCAACCAGTACCATAGCTCAGGGTTGCCTTAGAACTGTGTTTTTTCTGGTCAAAGTCATACGTCAGTTCAGGAGTTTTATATAGTGGTGACTTCAGGTAGAGAATACATTAACATTTTGTGAAGTTTGTTGAAAATATAATTTTTCAGTTATATTAAAAAAGCTCCCCAAAAGGAATATATATATATTTAAAACTAGATGTTTTTCTTTCAAGTTGTAGGAAGAAACTGGAACTAATTTTCTTTAAGGTTTCAGAAGTATTATCTTTTTCTTCCCAGTAGATTGGATTTCATCACTTTCAATTTGCTCCCATTTCTTTTTGGCATCAAGAAGATGATAGAAACATAATACTTAGGAAAATTATTATGCAACTGTGGACAACTTGATATACAAAATAACAAATCCTTCAAAATCAGAGAAGATCCAAAACCAATCTAAATTTTGATCTTTTTTGCTAAGTGTAGCTCTCTAGAGGAATGGAATTACATGTAAACTGTAATTCCAGTTCCACTTTTGTTTCACTGCTTGATTTGCAGCTGAAATTGTCTGGAAAAGTTTAGATATGGTTGGGGTAATCGTACAGAACTGCATAGTTTTATTTGGACTGCAGATTGAAGCTTTTAAACATTTTTCCGTGGTAGCTCCAAGTCTTGTGGTCAGTAACCGTGTAAAATATTGGAAGCCAGTGATGTCAAATGTTTCACTTAGAGTTCTGATGGCATTTCAGAACAATAGTACCTTTGTAATTTAGACACAAAGGACAGACAATGTTAATGAACATGGCTGAAACAAAAATTGGTATGCATTTACTGCATAGTAAAATATCCCAAACTGTGTTGCATAAGAAAAATTGATACAATCCCCTTATCCAATGAAAACAGTCTTTTGCTATAGGAGTTACAGAGGAACAATTCAGAGAACAGGTACTCATCCCACACTATTTTGTCTCCTTATACAATCAGCGGACTAATCCCAGCAGTTTTCACTCTCTCTATTCAAACTGCAGGAAGTATGAATATAAATAGTTGACAAAATTTCACAGGAATTAATGGAGAATAAGTAGAAAACTGTTCAAAATATCCTGGAATTACTTATGATTTTAGACGTATCTGTTTTCATGCTTACAAAGCACTGATTGCATAAACTGCTTACAGTCATTCCCCTGGTGGTCTATGCACTCTACTTCATTTTCTCATTTTGATACATGTAGGATATCAAGTGATATAGTGCATTTCTACATTTCAGTACTTAAATTCACAGTCTATTCGCTTTTTTTTTCAGAACAGCCCCTCTGAAAGTTGAAAATTCATTAAGAGTTCTTTTATGCAATTTATGTGGCTAGAATTCATGACAATACATCAGAATGGGAATGGTGTATATCTCAACAATCTCCTTGTTTTTTAAATTCAAGAGTTGCATTGTTATCATTGTATTTTGGAAAGTTCCTGAGAATGTAGTTTTGTTACCTGTGAGATGCATTGAAAGAAATATCTCAAAAAACCTCACGGTATTTTAAAGGAAATTTTAGTCCTAGTGGGGTCAATCAAGGGATGTAGCAGTCTCACTAGATTTGCTTCAGTTTCCATTTGACACAATGAAGAGCATCCCATTGGCTTTAAGAAGGAATTAGATTTGTATAATTTATGAAGCAATTGTATTTGGTGTGCGTTAGGAATAGGAATATCTTGAGACTATTCCTTTTTCAGAGAAATCAAGGCTCTGTACCTTGGCTTCAGATTGCATATTGAGAGAGAGAGAGAGAGAGAGAGAGAGTTTTTTCTTTATTTTATTCAGGTAGTCTATGTATATTGTAGTGAATGGAGAGAGAAAAATATGTTCCTCAACAGAAGGCTGATAAAATCAATACTCTTACTCTTTACTTCAGAATGCAGTAAGCTGAAGTATTTGAGAGCAGGAATTAAACTCGCATGGCGCTTGCAAATTACTGATATTTTAATCTTTTCTCTTTATATATCAGACCTTGAAGACAAATTCTGAAAAAAAATAGCTTGTGGTGCTGAAACAAGTAACTTCAGCTTCTACTTAGTAAAAGAACAAATCAAAAATGTATGTACAAGCTGGCTTTGCAAAATGTTTCTCTCCATGGTAAAAAGACACATACTGAAATATCTGCAGAAATAATAGCACCTTTTCTTTTCACCTCTGTTTCACAAAGCCTATGTGTGAACTTTTTTTCTGCCTTGCCTCTAACACAGTCTTCTAATTTAGCCAGCCTTTCATTTACAGATGTGCTCTGAGTATGAAGTTCAGCCTATTTCCAAGCTCCTTGAGGGCTCCTTGAGGACAATCAAATCCATCTTTAAATGAAAATGATGAGCATAAGTCCAAAGTCCTACATACTTCTTCTAATGTCATCAACTTCTGTTTTGCCTGCCTGCTCCCTGTCTGTGAAAGAGCCATACATCATTCAGCAATCTCAGAGTTTAAGCTCTGAATCTTATTGCTCTCTACTTTACAGTGTAAGTATACATGTATGTGTGTATGTATTTATCCCAGTGGTTCACTGAGGTTAGAGGGGTGTCACTGTATTGAGTTCACATGGCAATGTTTTTGTAGTGAAGGGGCTGCAGGAACCAGAGGATGCCCCATGTCTGATAAAACCCAGAGTTTCCAGCAGCTGGGAGAGAGGAGTGAGAAACAGAGAGAAGCAGCCCTACAGGCACCAATGTCCATGTAGAAGGCAGACACAAGATACTCCAGGTGCAGAGCAGAAGTTCCCTGTAGCCCAGGAGAGGCCCATGGAGGAGCAGACTGTCCCCATGCAGCCCATGGGCACCACAGGGAGCAGATCTCCATGTGCATCCATGGGGGAGCCCACAGAACAGCAGTGGATGAGGCCTCAAGGAGCTGCAGCCCATAAAGAGCCCATGCAGGAACAGACCCAGGCCACAGCTGCAGATTGTGGGGAGCTGCCTGCTGAGAGCAGGAGGGCTGGGGGAGCTGCCACCTGTGGGGCCAGTGCTGGAGCAGTGCCTGAATTGAGCCCGTGGTATGGAGCTGTGTTGGAGCAGTGCTTGGAGAGCTGCAGCCTGTGGGAAGCTCATGGAGATCAGCTCAGGAAGGATGGTGTTGTGTGGAAGGGACCCCTTGCAGAGCATAGGGAAAAAACAGGTGTTGTGGGCAGCCCCAAACCCTCATTCCTTGTTCCCATGTGCTACTGGGTAGAGGAAGTAGGTAGGTGGGGATGGATGGTTTTTGTTTGCTTTTAGTTTCTTGCTATGTAAGTCTGTTACTGGTTTGTAGTAAATCACATTAAGCTCCCTTTTGCTATTTTGTCCATGACAGTAATTGGTGAGGATCTCCCTGGCTTGCCTCAACCCAAGGGCTTTTTACATTGTGCTTTCTCCCCCCTTGACCTTTTGAGGAGGCAGAGTGAGAGCAATGTGGGCGAGCTGAGCTGCCTACTGCTGTGAAACTGCCGCAGTCTTCCTGTGGAACATCACTGCTTTCTGTGTTCACTAGCACAGAAAGGCCTTACTACCTGTATTGAAATGTTCCTGTTATTTAAAGGACATTTGTTGCCTTAATAAATACATCTGTCACAAGCACCTAAGCATTTGACCTGTTGTTATAGATGTGTAATGCAGCATGGAGAGAACATAGGAGACCACAGCTTTTTCCCTGAGTTATCTATGGACATAGGGTTCAGATAGAGCTGTATTGTTGTGTATCTTTTTACATCTCAGCTCGATCCAGCTCTACTAAACAATCCAGAAGTCACAACTCTTGCAGTGGATTGTGACTTATGAACTTATTCTTTTTACAGTAAGACTTTGAAAAGTCTTTAGTGTTATAGTCAACTACAAGCAAATGAGCTCACATGGAGAATACAGTGTCAGTGGGAGAGAAAATGGGGACAGCTCTAAAGGTCTGTGTGTGTTTTGGAAATCGTAATTTGACTATAATATTATACAGCCCTTAAAAAGCATTAAAAGTGAATAGTCTGAGGGCAGTCAGTTCCATACTCAGAACAGTTCAGTGTCTTCAAAATTATAGTGTTAGGCGTGTTTATCCAAACGAGTGATCTGATGGAATAACTGGATGAAAATTCCTTAAGTGCTTTATAATGGCTGTGGCTTGCAGAGTAAATCATACACATTTTAAAGTTATAAATAAATTGAGCTCATGTTGTTGAAGAAAATACTGCCACTGTAGTTTTGGGAGATGTGTGTCCCCATTATCATGCTTAAATCTAAGCATCAATAATAACCTAGAGTATATTTCTGTTTTCCCAATGTGATTCTGAGCATTTTGAAACTGCTGCAGCTGATAAATAATTTAAATCCTTATTTATTTATATTAATTATTTATTTTTATAAAAGATATAAAGAAATAATGAAGTTTTTTAGTATTTCATCCTCAACATATTGAAGATTGGTACTTAACAGCCCTGAAATTTTTTTCTGGATCCACAGCAGGAATAAGTGTCATTTTAGAACACACAGCTCCACAGATGAGGTACATCTGCTCACTGTAAGGTGTCAGGCTAATTAAGACAGTCTCAAAAGTCATGATATGCAACAGAAGGTGGGATGGAGCAGCTGTAGGAATGGGCTTGAAATCCTATTGGGTACCAAATCACACAAGGCTACAAAAAGTGTAGATATAGATTCATGTCTAAAATTTTCCGAGCCTGTCTTCAGAAAACAGAGGCCTTGCCTTTGTTTGTATCCAAATTTTTATCCAAATTTTGTTTGGATAAGTTTTGTTTTAGAAATAAAGATTTCCAGACTCCACTGCTGTGAACTATGACTGCTCAGGCATAACATGTAGGGTAGGCTAGGAATGGGAACCAGAAACAGACGTCACATTGACCGTTGTCTTTCTGGAGATCAGCTCTGTGCCACAGGTAAGGGCAGGAAATATATTCTTTTGTTTTACTGATGTGGCTCTGTTGAAAGAGGATATTATGAACCTTTAGCCAAAGAAGGATCAAATCTGTCTTATCTTATAGAAGTCCTCCATTAAACCATGGAACTACTCATTAAAACTGAGTCAGCATCCTCCTTCTACGCTTCTGTTTTCCCTGTAGTATTGTCAGCAGTGGCTATGAAGCCCAGTCTGGGAAAATCTACTGAATGAAGTTTAGAGATTTACTTTATAGGGATGATAACTTAAGGATCCTTCTTTGGCTTTGATATCACAGAATCATAGAATAGCAGAGACCATATGGGAGCTTTTATCCAAAACCCATTCTCAGGCAGGGTCTCTTAGAACAGAGGCTCTTCAGGCATTGTCTGTGACATGAGCAGAGGTTTATTAAAGGTAATAGCAGTTCTGTGTTCATGTACAAATAATGCTAAATTTTGAATTAAAAAAAACCGTCATTTATCTAAGGACTCATTCAAGGCTTTTGAGGATTACATTTTTAGCCTTAGATATGTACTCAGGCACTGTGCAGGTGTAGCTTCACTTCTGTTGGGTTGCTCCAGTATGTAATATTTCAGATCCGATATATTGTATATAGAAAAAGTTAATGTCTGTGGATCTCAGTGATATTGTGTTGGCTGATATTCTGAAAGCTATTCAACTCTGTAGGGAGTGGGTTCTGCTGGCCTCAGTTCATAAGACACCGTGACCTCCTTATGTTGGGAAGGATTTACTCTGTTGAACTCTGTATACAGGTATTCTGCTATGGAAGCCTACAGTGATGAGAACCAAAACAACTGAGGAAGATGCTCTTTTAGAATATTACTAAATTAAATGCCTGCCAGGATAAAGTGGAAATGTAACTTCTGGTGGATGTTACCCTGAAGCACAGTGCAGGACTTAGTGTATGCTTTTCTTTGACCCTGGGAAAAGTCCATCTACGTTCACTTATTTTTTCTCACTGTACAGATTCCTATAATATTGGCTCTTTGAATGCTAGCTCACTCAGCACTTCTTTAAAGATGTCTTGATTTGGTGTTTGTTCTGTCTTCTATCAGTACAAGTTTGAAACTTAGAAAAGACTAGGTAACACGAGTAGCAAATATAGTGATTACTAAAAGTGGAAAGCTGAAGTTCCCTGCACCTTGTAATCTGGCCATTTCCAAAGCAATTAGATAAGAAGCCCTGTAATGAAATGACAGACTTTTGAATCCAGTGTTATTTTTGTTAGCTGTGGTTTCACCCTGTGGCATTGGTGGCAGTTATTACACATGCTCATTTCCTGCGCACATACTAACTGGAATGCCATCAATAGGAGAAGCAGGTTAGTGAAATAATTGTTAATTTTCCACTATGAATGAGTGCTCTATCCTACTTGGTAGATTTTTTTTTTTTCCCCCTGAGAGTTCAATAAATATTTATGTCAGCTCTGCTGTCAAGTAACACTCTCAGTAACAGACAGTTGCTAAATTAAGATACTTTCCTTGGCAGTAATGGAAAGCTAATAACACAGTTGCCATATGCAAGACTTTTAGAAGATTTGCTGTATAATTATCATGAGATGCTGAACTGCAGCTTCGAGAATAATAAAACATAGGGACAGGCTGTGTTGCCACCAGTGAATTGAGATAGCACTGAGGCAACTTGAAGAAGAGCTTTGCTTTCTCAGTAATGCAGTTTCACGGGGGCAGCTGTAAATAAACTTCAAGTAAGAGGGGGAGAGGCTGGAGATAGTGCTGCAGACTGTGATCTGCTCACGGGAGTGTTTCTCTAGCAGTGCCCAGTAGAGCTGGGCTGTTGGGAGTCCTGCTTACCCATTAGAAGGCTCCAACAGAGACAGATTCGTGCTAGTAGGCAGAAAGTGCTATGCATTCAGACAAACCTGTTTTTTCCCTCCCTCAGTGTCTTTCAGACTTTGTTGCCCTCATTAAAATGGACAGATAGAGAAGTAGTGCTCCTTATTGTGGTTACAGTTCAGGAAAGAGATCTTGGAATTATCACTGATGGTTCTCAGCAATCATCGTCTCTATGTGTTGCAGTAACTAAAATAGCTAACAAAATATTGGATATCAGCGGAAAGGGTATTGAGAACAAGATAGGTATCCACATTTTGCTATGGTGTAAAATGTTAGTGAATCTCCTTCTGTGATGTGTGCAATTCTAGCCTCTGCATCTCCAGAAAGACACGGTAGAATTAAAAAGGCCATATACAAAGGTAAACAAAATGATTGAGGATATAGGGCTCATCCAGAGACTGAAAGGGCTGAGACTTCCTGCTGCTGGGAGCACTGAGAGATCCTGGCATATACCTGTCTATGTTTGCCTTGTGCAGAGAAGTGGCTGAGGTATCCTTCTAGGACAAGTTATCTCAAACTTTTCCTGAATTCTTGGAATGGAACACAGCAGTGGAAAAACACTGTAACAGGGTAACTACACATGACTGTAGAACGTAATAATGGCAGCAAGGTGCAATGATGTGAATGGTATATTGTTTGATGTGGGGTACAGCCCATACAAAAAAAGCTAGCCCTGTAAAACACATACTGAAATGCCCCCCCAAAAATAGACTTTAAGATTTTTACAAATGGGGTAATCAAAAGATAACTCAGAGGGTGTTCTATGCTCTATGCAGAGTAACCAGTCATAGAAGAGGACCTTGAAAATTCTGAACTAAATGCATAGATATTACCCATAAGAGCTTTGTTAATTTAACAGATAGGAATTAAGATGTCCTGAGAAAGTAAAAGTTACACAGCTAAAACGTTAGCGATATATGTATTCACGTATATATCCACATGTGCACTTATTAGCAGTCACACGGACATATGTATGTACATACATTTGCATACACATCACTAAGAAATATCATATGATTTGCTGTGTTTCCAGAGCTGGGGGAGTGATTTGCATACTCTGCTAAAGGTAGTTCCATTGGTTACTATGAAAAATCAATGCTTATGGGATAAATGTGAAAGACCACTTTCCCATTACTGCCACACACACATTTGGAGAAAGAGATAATTTTTAATATCCTGCCAAACATTGATTTTTAAATATTACATGCTGTGGATAAAAAGAAGTGCTTACTCATTGTGTCTGTTTTGCTATGGGTGTTTGGCTCTTGAGTCTTTCAAACTCTTACTGCTCAAAGTAAATAAAAAAAACCCTATCCAATTATTTACTCTGCCAGGGTAATCCTCAGAATGTCATTATATTTATGACAAGGAGTGAAATACTGTCTTAGTTGATTTGAAATGAAAAATGTTTCAGTTTGAGAGAACATACAACATACAAACTTGCTCAAGAGATTTTTTTTTGTACCTAAGTGCCTTGGGCTTAACAAGTAGGATAGATCCTATTAATCCCTTTGACCATTGGGGATATAGTGGCTTCTAAAGTGAACGTAATTGAACAAGTAGTGCATTAGTACTGTTGCACGCTACAGTGAAACTGTATAGTGTTTAATATAGTGCACTGAATCCTGCTGAAATCCACGTATTACAAGTCATATTTTTGTTGTGGTGCTGCAGAAACAGCACAGGTATAAGGTAGAAATAACTACAGGGCCTTAGGATCCAAAATCTGCTTTGGTCTTTGAAAGGGTTGTTCATGATAAGTAATGCTTCCACAACAATCTGTGTGTGGTTACTCTACTAGGTGTAACACATTCCTACCAGCTGTGAAAAACTGGCATCAGCTGGTGTGACTCCCTTGCAGCTGGACAAAGATAATGCAGACATCTGGCATGACTTCATCACAGCATCTTGCTGCCTTGAGCTACTTGAGGGCATCCCTAGGGTTGGCAGAGCCTGCTGGATTGCAGGGCAATGCAAATGAGGCCCCAGGAAAACCTGCCTCACTCCACACGTCTTCCCAGTACTGTCCAGCTGTAGGGTGTGATGTGTCAGCAGTTATCTTTCATAGTCTTCAGGTCTGCAGTTTCTGCTGTATTTCTACAGAAACTGGAGCCTCAGTATCTCCCAGCAGCAGATATGATCAGTGCTGTTTTGCCTACCTGCTGAGTTCAGTGGGAGTCTTGTTGTTCTACATGGGCTCAGTGATTCACCGTGTCCTGATGTGAGACAGCTGCATCTCATACAGGTTGGGCACAGGGCTTCAGCGTTTCCCCAGATGGAAAATAACATGGTGGCATGGTATATTCCAATCTCCTCTTTTCTGTGTCTTAGAAAAAGTGAAAACAGCTTAATCTCTTGCAAGGTTCTCTCAAAACATTACTGCAGGTACAGGTAACGGGAAGGATTATATTCCAGAAAGGATCCTCTTTTACTACAAAGTCTCAGAGGCTGTATATGAAATTACTTGTGCTGTTGTGAAATAGATAAAAACAAATTGTTTCATTTTCAGTATTTATTACAGATGCACTATAGATTTGAAAGTACGTTAAGAGATTCTTGCTGTATAGGCAATAGTTACATAGTTACATAGCAATTCCCCATTCACAGAATTTTCTACTCTCCTTGTTACATTTATTTGCTTTCAATTCTTTGCTAAGGTGTCTGTGAAGATGATGTCTCAGCCCAGACTGAGAATTCTTAATCTGAAGGGTGGGGAAATTTCATAATGTTCCAGGTTGCATTCTGTTTACTAACTCACTGATTTCTCAGGAGGACAGGTGGGAAAAGGAGGAAGAGCAATTAAGTGATGGAGTTCGTTATGCAGATCTGAATTTCTTCTTTCATTAAAAGAAAAGCATTTAGCAAAATGTCTCATTAATGAATACTTAAAAAGCAGCCTGACATTCTAAACATTTCTATTTCACAGCACTAAGGGAGTCCAAGGACTTTGGTTAAGCTTTTCATATCCAGAATGACATTCCTCCCACATGTCCTCCTACCAGTACCCTAAATTTACAGACAACTTCAAATACCTTTAAATATGAATGTCGAAGGACCTTTTTACAGACTACATCCTCTGCAAATTGCAGGCAAATTTGTCAGATTTTTGTCTTCTGCCAGCAATGGATAAAATACATATACCTGTCACTCAGAAAGTTCAAAAACTGCAATTCCAAGGCTTTTATTCACAATATGCACATTCAGGAATAACGAGCTGCATGTATACATCCAGTGACTACCCCAGAGAACTATTAGCCAGAAAACAAAAGCAAATTGATCTGGCTTTTATCTGACTTTCAGAATTTGTTCCATCAAACACATTCTAGCTAAGATTAAAGAAAAAGCACACTTGCAAAACCACATGTTCTTTTAGACATAGAGCAGCTTTCCTCCTGAATTTTTGTATTTTAATCAGCTTTGTACAGTATGTTCAATCTTCCATGAAGGCAATTCCAAGAGACAACAGCTTTATCATACCTTATTTCTGCTGACTTGAAAAAGCTATCACTTCCAAGTAGTGGCAGAGGAGAACTGAAAAACTAGAACTTCATCATCATCATCATCATAGTATCATAGTCTCATGCAGGTTGGGAGGGACCTTAGAGATCATTGAGTCCAACCCCCGGGATTTGAGCCTCCTGTGTAGCAGAGCGGCACTTCTACTACTTGCGCCACAGGGGATTCGAACCCAGGCCTCCGGTGTTGCAACACGGCATTCCTACCACTGCGCCACTGGGGCACACTAACTTATTTACTTAAGATGTCCCACCTTTGATGTGACCTTCTAATATTTTCAAAAGCAGCATTAGGAGCTATAACTGGGATAATATGTCTAGGCAAATTCACACTGGAGAAAATATCATTTATGAAACTACTTGTTTCTTCTAGCTAACGGCTATGCACTACTGCTGTTTAAATCCCTTGCTTGGGTTTCCAAAACACAGAGCTAAGTGGTTCTCAGTTACAAAGGTGTGAATCCATGATTTTAGAAGATTATTCCAAACGCATCATTATGTAATAAGTTTTCTTACCGAGTCTCTATATCCTGTGTGTTTTTATGCCTATGTCTGTAAAAGCTGAAATCCAGGCACACAGAAGAGGGCTGCTGGGTGCTCCTTTTTTCCAGGATGTAAGCAATTCTGCCCAGTCTGGCCCCATGTGTCTTCTTTCTTTCTCCTGACCTGGTGTGCCAGACATCATAGCTCAACAGAGCACTATCTTATGCTGGGGAGAAACTTTTACTATGATGGCCAAATGGCATCTGACAATATAGTAGTTTGCTTAAGAAGAAATAATTATCTGCCTAATTTTATTCTGCCATTGAACACTTGTGATGGTGTATCATCGTAAAAGGTGTGACACTACATGAAAGCGCATGCAACAGCAGAGTTCAGTTTGTTCCACAATTTGTAGCGCAAGTTCCAGTTAGTCTTTAGTATCTTTGCTTATACAGTTGATCACAGGCGGTTCCTGGAAGCCCTTACCATCTCCAAACAAGTATTAGAATGGAAAAGTATTAGCATTAGAATTAGTATTAGAAAATGTGAAAGAAACCTTCTGAATCTCTGATTTGGCCTCTGAAATGGCCAGTGTTCCAGAATCATGTCCAAATGCCTCCAGTGATAGAATCCACCATATCTGTGGGCAACCTGTGCCAGTGTTTGATCACCTGAACACTAAATAAATTTTTCCTGATATTCAGAGGGAATCTCCCGTGTTTCAATTTGTGTCCATTACGTCTTGTCCTGCGTCACTGAAAAGAGCCTGGCTCCATTCTTTTTGCATGCTCCCTTCAGGTATTTGTAGACACTGATGAGATCAGCTTCTTCCCCAAGCTGAACAGTGTTTGATTCTTTTAATTGCTCTTAAAGGTACTGTTAATTTTGAAAGCTCCCCTATTTGTATCATTTTCTGCTGGACTGCCTTGTCAGCTATCTTTGAGTGCAAATCTAAACTTACAAGTAACTTTTGCTAGGTGAAGTCTGTGTGTCAGACTGAACAGACCAGTTCTAGCAAAAACTGTGTTTTCAAGTAGAACATGCTACTCTTATAGGTCCACTGTTTTGTCAGTGCTGTTGGAACTTCTTATTCGAGACCTTCTTTTTCTGTCATAAGCCGCACATAACTCTTCCAGTATAGTGACTCATATTCCTCAAGGTCTATCAAAATCCTGGCAAACACTAGCTTGGAAACAGCTCATGTCTGCCCCTCAGTTCATTTTAAGGTTTTGCCATCTTGCTTTCCCTTGTAAACAGCATATTTCTTCTACTACACTGTCTATAGGATCTTTCATTAATGTCAACTCTGTAGAGACACATTCTTAAGAATGCTTAAGACACAAGGAGGATTTAAATCACCCATTCAGATTAATTCAAGTAAGCTCTAGTATACCCTGTTGAATTGAGTATGTTCTTGGTGTAACAGATTGGCCATTTCTTTCTGGTTAGTGGCTAGTCTGTAGAGCTATATAGATCTCTGGCCTTAGGGGATCCATATTTTTTATAACAGATTTCTAGATATATTCTTGACAGACACAAAGTATTAAAACAATTTTTATGTGATCGGGTTTACTCATATGTACTTTAAAAATATAAGTAATTTAGTAATATTATCTGTTCCAGATCATACTACAGACTGTTTCTCAGACTACTGTTGTAATGATGAAAAGAGAAATCCTGTCTCATTAACTCAGATACCTATGGGCACGGGCAATGATGTCAAATAGTTATTTCTATGTATTACAACAATACTTGTATTTATCAGCACCATTCTATAGGGAACAACAAAATTTTGACTTTATGATACAATTAATAGATGCCTAAAGAAGGTCACCAATTAAAGAAATCAATATTGTTTTGGGAGAACATTTAAGAGAGAATCCTGCATAATGGAGAGTCTGATTTCAGTTCTCAAGTAACTGGATTTTTTGCTGCAGAAACTGAGCATTATAGCTATGGTCAGGATCAAGCTTAGAAACTTTTCATGAGGCCAAGTGTACTGGTGTATTATCCCTATAATTTTGTAATGCTAGTATTATTGCCCATGCATATATGTATGTATATATACGTGTATATATATGTACATATAAAATCAATTCCTTTTAAAGTCAGTGGGAAATTTATGCCAGAAAGTGGGTGGCTGTTCAGGGGAACTATTAGAATTTACCTTGACAATAAATACTATTTGAAGAATCAAGGCTTGTGACTGCAAAGTTAGTATTCAAGTATCTGTTATGAAAAGCTTTAAAAAAAACCTATAAATGACTGTTAGGAGTGTTAGCATATTAGCCTATTATTTCCAATACAGCAGAAATAGCTTGTATTTTTGAGGTATAATAGGAGCAATTATAAAGGCAGTATACTATTTTGAAGGGAAAATTCCTAACTAAAAGTAAAACTTTAAAGTAGTTTAACTCTTATTTTGTCTTGTGTCATTTGTTAAATAATTTATCAATTATTTCTAATTGAATTTTTTAATCAGAATTGTCTTTAAATTCTTGGTGGAGTTTTTTTTTTTAAAAAATTTTTATTTTTATTTATTTATTTATTTATTTATTTGTTTGTTTATCTTCCCTGCATGTCTAAAGGAAATGAGTTTCAATTTCAGAGATCTTAAATAGTCTTTGTCAGGAGGCAGCTATCTACTGAAGGGATATTTAGGCATCAAATTCCAGTAAGATGGCCTTTAGCATTAAGAAAAATGATATGAGCCCTGGGATATTTTTTGGACACTGTTTTTTAAAATAAAGATGATAGCACTGATTGTGAAAGCAACTGTGGTCAGACAGCCATAAAGGAAAACTCCCAGATTTACTTTCAGTGTTCATGAAACTGTGGAATTGGTTCACAGATGTCCAGAAAAAAACCTGTATGAAAAAAAACTAACAACTAAACCAAACAGAACTTGAAATTAAATCTACGTTTAAAAAGAAATAACTGGGCAACTACAAATCACAAGACCTTCAGACCTTTGCCTCTGAGACATCAGTCACCCATTGGACCATCTACTCTCTACACTGCAGAGAAAGTTTAAAGCCTGAATAACATCTGCATTGGCTTACAAAGTACAGCTGGCAATCAGATCATCACAGAATTACCTTGTACCTTACATTGTTTTAAATCCAGCTCCTCTAAAGTCTGCCCTCAATAACACATTAATGTTCAGTTATTTTCTATTCTATTCTCCTTTTTTTTTTTTTTTTTTCCTCATACAAGCTGCAAATAAGCATTAATGAAAGATCATTTGGCTTCTTCTCTGGGTTTTTACCTCAAGTCTTGCTCTGTAGAGAAATCGCATTTACATATTTTCTTTCTCTTTTGTGTTTCCAAATCTGCTACAAACGTCAACTGAAGAACAATTTTTAAGTGAAATTTCCCACTGCTTCATGACTTTGGCATTGTGTTTGTGAAGAAAAAAAAAATCACAGCCATGCCATAATTGCCTAATTACACTACTTTATGACTTGCCATCTAACAGTATAAAAGATGGTAGGTGAGAAGGTAAGATAGAAATAAGAGGCATTACACGGCAGGTTCTACTTTTGTCTGTCTCTTCTCAGGAAGTTCTTCCAAGAACTGTAGTATCTCTGTAACAGTATTGCTTGAGAAGATAGATGTTGGTTTTATTTCGTTATATTCTCAATTAATGGCTAAGAGTTCATTTTTCTACCATGAGAATACAGAAGAATCTTGTGGATTTCTTTTTGTAATGATCCTAAGAAGAAACTGTAAAGTGTCTTGGCCTGGTTTCCTAGTTTAATCAACCATTATCTGCTGAAACACATTTCAGGGGGAGCTCGCAGGCAGACAGAAAACCAGTAGCTTAAGTGTGATGTTGTATCGGGCCTTATTGATTTCACAAGGTTCTGGGCAGTTATCATGTTCTTAAGAGACTGACTTTAGGCTGTCACTGTAAGTGTATGTGTCACTGCCTTTTAAGATCTGAGCTGGCTGAAGCGGTGCATGCCAGGGTCACTCAAGCAGCCTGCAAGAACCAGAGGCATGTGGCAGACAGTTGTATATAGCTTTTTACACTGTATGTCAAGCTTCTTTTTAAAAAGCTTAAGTACTGCATAGTACCTGGGGTGCAACTTGGAAAAGAGAAAATACCTAAAGTGAAGAATATCAGTGAGAGAAAGGAAAATAAAAATGAAATGGAAATATTGAAAACGCTGCTGAAACAATGTTGCAGTCACAGAAAAGGGTAAAATAAGGATTTGGTATCTAGATGTGGGTAAATGGACTCTTTGAGAAGGAGAGTTTAGAAAAGTTAACATTTCTTCAGCTGTTATTAGACCAGGAGCTACAAAAGTCTTAGTTTAAGCTAGGATGACTTTATGAGAATGAGGAATCCTGTGTTCTCAAGAAAAGCAAAACAATTGAAACACAAAGGTTGCAAATTAAACTGTGAATATGTTTCTGACTGAAATTAACTTAGCAAGTCAGATGTGAAATCTTGCTACATAGGCAGATTTTATTATCAGAGATTTGATTTTGATTGGAATTGAAGGTTTAAAATGATTGATCAGACCTTGCAGGAATCATTCAAGAGAAAATGAAAATACTGCAAACCACTTAAAAAATGTTAGAGACATCTACATTAGACCTTGTCTAAAGGAACATGTAGCCAGGAAGAGGAAAGATATGAGGAAGCGAAATATATCAGAGAAAAGTGATAGTGCAAATGCAAAAAAGAAAATCAGTTATAACAGAGGCTTGAAATAGGAAACACACAGGATTCCAGACATGTCCACCACTAGAAAACATTACTACACTGTAGTAGCATTTTGTATGAGCATGCGATCAGAAGTAGCAAAATTAAACTAGAAAAAACAGCAGGCATATTGATACTGATGTGTTTATCAGACTGGCAGTGGGAACATGAATGAAGAATTTTGTGTAGAAGTGTAGAAAGTGAAAAAGAAAAAAGTGATGTGAGAAAATGTACTTCTTTACTGGAGATAAGTGAAACTGTTGTGAATTATTAACTGGGAGTTAATGCTCCAATAAATATCTGAAAATATTGTAGAATATTGGAATAAAAAATATAAGTACATTGAAAAAGATCCACTGCCTCTTAGCATTTATGGAGAATACCTGCATTATGTTAAGGTAAACATAAATTAGCACCAAAACCTGCATTAAAAAGTGGAACTATTTATTTATTCTGAATAATGAGCCAATGATATGTCTTAACCATGGCAATTTCTTGGCTTGCTTGAGAGAGTACCTAAACATCAGACAGGCATGAACAAATGGAAAGGAAATGTTAAATAAACCAGAATGTCAGGGGATGCAGGGATTCAACTATATACGCTAGCAAAGAATATATTTTTCACTTTCCTCTGAGACTGCATATCCTATTTAAAACACAACAGTGTGTGTATTAAATTTGTATCTGATGAATACAGAATCCCAAGTGTTTATCTAATGATGTTCAATGGATTTTCATGTGACTCTAGGTTTGAACATGTATTATAAATTCCTAGACCTCCTGAGCTGAGAGTCTGGTAGAAAATACTAACATCGCTAATAAGGTTGCAGGTTAAGTAATCTGAAATAAGTCCAACACTCATAACATAGAAAGATCAGAGAAACTTTTCACTGTGTTCAAAAATGAAACAGAAAATAGAGTTTAGGAGAATAAAGTAAGAGAGATTAGGGTATCTCACACATGCAAGATGCATCTCAGACATATTAAGGGTACAGTGGCTCGTAGATGCAGTTCATATTCATAAGAGCATTGCATGAGTCTTGAAGGCTGCAGCTGTCAGAAAGATGCTCCTTGTCCTTATTATCTGAGCTCCTGTCTTTTGAGCAATTGGTTTTAGGACAAGAGGGAACAACTACAATTTATTCCTTTGGAAAGAGGAAAGTGCAGGTGGAAAAAGCCAAACCACCTGGAGGTAAATTGGAAATGAAGGGTTTGGTTGAACCACTAATGGTAAGAGTTGAAGCTGCAAGTGAACAGAAATTGAGTTGTTTTTGCGCAGCAATCCAAAGTCCTAAAACTCCTGAAAATCCTTCTTAATACTTGTAATGTGAATGAAGGTTTTATAAGGATTATATAGGAATGTAAACTGAAACACTACACAGTTTTCTGTTTAAGGGAGAAGGAAGTGTGCAAATATCACCTCTTTGAAACCTCAGCAGTGAGATGCTGCCTGAACCCATGGGTCATGAGATTTCCACAGGCAACTGCAGCCTGGGATTGCCAAGTAAACTGGATGGCTGTTATGTCAGAAAGACTCTTTCTAAATAGCATCTGTCTGAATGTGATCACTTTTCTGAGACACACCACACAGAACACCTAGGTTTCAAAATACTGTCTCTATTCTTCAGTGAGGCATAACTTTTGCTGGCTTCAAAGGAAATTTCTGTTAACACTGAAGTGACTCTGGGAATGTATATCTGTATTTATACCTACTACTTTCTATCCACACAAAAGTATGCTAATAAAAGTGTAAACACAATCTGAGGAAAAAATCCTCCCCATAGATCCATTTTGCTTTGTGGCATTACTTTAACAAGATATTTTGTGGAACCCTTTGAAACTCAAAAATCTCCATGGAAGGGTTGCTTGCAGAAGTTGCTGAAGGATTGTTGACCAGCACATGCTTAGCCACTAAGCAAATAATTTGGGGATTTACAGTTATCCTTTTCTGTACAGCAAAAAACATGTTTCAACGTTCTTTTTTGTTTCCACAGTCCAACTAGAAATACGTGTGTAGTGTTTGCATGCACATTTATATGGGCATAGATTTGTTGTGTTTCTCTGTGGACCAGTGCTAGCTCATGGCTGAAGATGAGAAGAGAGGGTCTCAAGTGGAAAACTACAGCACTGATTATAGAGAATTTCAATTAAATAGGAGAAAATATTTTTAGCATATTTTATTTAACTTCTAAGCCACAGCTGTTACAAAATACTTAAAATATGCTGTCAGTCTGATTGTTAATGGATGTGCGTGACTGTGGCACTTTGAGGGTTATTTGAGATTATGGATCTGTCTGCCCTGAAACTGCTGTGCCTGAAGCACTGGACTTACCACTTTTAATGATTAGTTTTCAGTTTATTGCCACTCAACAATTCCCCTGATACACTTAGCATCCTTTTTAGGCATATAGAATTAATCAAATATTAAGGCCTCAAGATACTTTTAAATGGCATCCATTACTGCAATCTTAAATCTTCAATTTTATAAAGACGATATAATCCACAGTAAATAGTGCTCATGATAAATGCTTAAAAATGATATATCTACTTAAAATAGTCTGTTTAATGTTATATTTCTTTAAATGTTTCTAGTTCAAGCTGTATTTTCACCTTTAAATACTGAGAAAAACTATGAATCCCTTAGTATCTCTATGATTGGGCTGATTTTTTACATGTGAAATTGGGAAACAAGAAGTTAGGAGCTTAGATGACAGCCCTGCAGACAATCTAGCACTGATGCTTAAAGAGCCATTCAGAGTGTGAAGCTGAAGAGCAAACTTTGGTGTGTGGAATACCTTGCCTTTAAGAAGTTGCAAAGTATTTCTTGTGACTACACATTATTGGGAAGAGATTTACTCATAAGGGCAGATTTTATTTACAAATTATACCAAGCTTCAAGTTTGCTTGTTCACACAGGACCCTAGAGAGGTCTCTTCTCTTTTGATGTGTCTTCTATTTTGACAGTGTTGGCACATCTGACTTGCTAATGGACCTCTTCATGCAACATTTCCCTGTTTTGGCCATTTATTTGGAGTCTAAAATGAAGCAAATTTGTTGACTTAATCTTATGCTTGAATGTTCTTCCTTCTTAAAGTCTACCTGGAAAGAGCTGAGTTACCATGAATATCATTCTTTCCCCCCACCCCCCACCCCCCACCCCTACACATAGGTAAGAACTAGAGAAACTGATTGTTTAGGACTGTTTAGGTGGAGATACCAGCTCAAGAAAAGGTTAATTTTTTTACTTAAGTCCAACCCTACTTTAGAATTTGACCTTAAATCCTTACATGAAATTGAATCGTTAAGTACAGAACAAGCAAGTACTTTTCTGTTCTTCTAAACAGATTCCTAAATTGGAATCAACAACTTTCAGTTTACAAAGAATTTAGAGAAACACTTTTCACAAATTTTAAAGAAAGACAATATAATTTTACTAGAAATGTCAGTAAGCATGGAAGATAGAATGCCAGACACAATTACTAAGAAATGTTAGAATTATTTACATGAAAGTTACATAAAAGTTGGGAGACTTTTCAGTTTGTATTTTATCCAACACAAATTAAAGTGAATGAGGTATGTAGTATATATGCTATACATACTATATACTGCAGTATAGTTTTTTTGTGAAGTAAATGCTGACAGATTCTTAACTGAAGTATCATAGCCTTAATGTGACTGTGGTGTTACTATGTGCTAGCATGTGGCTGGGTACATCTATAAGCAAGTCAGGAGAAAGAAACTCTCTCATTTTTCTCAGTTCTAATTACCTTGGTTCCAGTGGATTAGAAAATAGAAAATGTAGAACTCAAGCTGAAGATGGATCAGAGCTCAATCGCCTGCCACGTTAAGTCTGACAAATGGCAACTGTGTGTAATTAATACTGTCATCCTTCTGGACCAAAGGGTGACTGCAGTAACTATAGATTGTAATTGTCATCGTTGTCACATAAAATGTGCTATTATTAGGTTCAGGCTGAATTTTATTGCTAGGAATGCTCATAAATTGAATGGTCGGTCATTTAAATCACCAAGTAGAGATCTCTGCAGTTAGCTCTAGAACTGCTATCTAGTAGGCAATGTATTTGACTTTAGACCTCTGGAAACTATCTACATTCCTTAAAGAGATGTTAGACAGGTTGTTACCTTTAATAAGAGAGGATGCTCTGACAGATGTGTTGCATGCCATTCATATTTTAATAATCTCTACACTCTAATTTGTAATTCTTTTGTTGAAAAGCAAGAACTGCATATGCTGTGTTAGCAACTTAAATATCAGGAGTTATTATCTTGTTAGTGCACTAGAGAGAATGAATGAGGCTGGTTTTGAAATATGGATGAATATAGTGCAGTTGCTTAAGATGGAAAGATGAAAGGGGATGAAAAAAAGCAATGCATTCGAAAGAGAATCTTGAGATCAAGGAGTTCCTCAGCAGGATCTGAAGTCTGTCATTCTAGGGGTAAATCACAGGTCAGCAGTGATTTCAAGTATTTTCTATCAGATAACTGGATAAATAAAAATTTCAGTGAGGCTGATACAGAGCGGTTGTGAAAATAATTGTCAACTAACATATGAGGGTTTGAGGAAGTGAACAGTATCAGAAAGGAACTGTATTGTTCATCAAGTCTTCTTTCTTCCTATTAGAGATAACAAGTTCATGGAATATCTTTCATAAATTGATTGGCTTTTTCTTAATATTAGTTTAGCTATTTCTCCTCACCATACAGTTGCTCCTTCAGAATCTGACTTTTCTAGTGATCAGTAAATATCTCTTTACTGCTCACTGATTCGTGTGCTAGTCTCATCCTTTTCTTTAGGTTCCTTATGTCCTTCTAGTATGACCTCAACTGTGTTTATAAGATAAGACTGTATTTCTACTTGGCTTTTGTTTTCCGGGCTAAGGGAGACAAGATCTTTTTCTTTAGTGTGCATATTTGATCTTCTCAATCTCTTTGATGTTTCTTATGCTGTCAGCCAGCTGATGTAAACCAGCTCTGAACTGGGAACCACATAACCTCTTTCTAACAGTGCTATGTTCAAGATAATAAGTGCTGATATATATATATATATATATATATATATATATATATATATATATAGTATATATATGTAGAATATATATACATATATTCTTTCCCTCCCTTCTTTTAATAAAAATTCTCATTAAATTTCATACTACCAACTTATATTCTAAAGCATTGCTTTTTATATCATGGATACAGAGTAGTCCAAAAAATGATCCAAAAATTGTTCTGTAGAGAAAGATAATGTAAATAGTAAAGTGGCAAAAGGACAAGCAGTATTTTCTTTTTGCAGAAGAAATGTTTTTTGAGTTTGTGAGATGTAAAAATCAGTGTTTTTAAGTGAAAGAATGATTGCACTGTAACTTTGAACACATCCTGTTTCTGCTGAAAAAATGTTAATACCGTTTTGTTTGCTTGGGTGTCAGGATAAGTATTCACAAGCCCAAACTGTAAGTTAAAACATTACCATGGCCAGGTGTCAGATGAAGATTACAAGCAAAATGCCTTGATAATTGGGAAAAATGTTTTGCACGGCTTTGCTGATCTCATTTGTTTTAGTATGATGTAGGCTTTCCAAACAGTGCCAGTAGGACAGTGATGTTTTAACAAGGTTGCTGAGTGATGTGTCGCAGTTAAGGCATTAACTATATCTGCACTAAGGATTGTTCCTCCTCTGCCCTGTGTGTATTCTCATGCTCTCCACATAGTCAAAGTGCACTGACAGCATAATGCCCTCCACAGCCCATGAGCATGAGAAGATAAACTGAAAGTATTAAATTGCCTCCCCAGGGCTCCTTATTCTTTCACATAAACTCTAAAAGACTTTTGCATGTGCTTGTTTGTTTGATTTTTCCTAAAAAAAATCTGACTTGATTTGAGTGAAAGAAATAAAGAAAGCAGTTAAAAGCCATATTGTTGTTCATCACATAAACTGTAGGTGTTACACAATAAGCTGCTGAATAAGATCCATTTAAATCATGGGATTGAGCCCATGGCTGAGAACTGTGGTGGAATTCAGTTAGAGGAATATTCCAAACTGCAGTATTTAAAGGTTTGCTTCTACATAAACTGATATGGATTGTAAAACTTTCCACGATTTTGGCCAGATTTTGTGCTTTAAAGTTAGGAAAATAACCCCATACTGAAAAATCTTTTTTGCCTTCATCATCCTGACAGGACAGATATTCTCAGACTTCCACAAAATGTATTATTTTTATCTGAGTGAAATGATGTTTTGCAATTGGCTCCCATGACTTCACTGAATCAAACACAACTGTAGGGGAAAGTGACTACAACTTCACAGGCACAAATTGAGCCACATCTGCTGGTAGTAGACCTTAATTTGTTAATTTGCTTTAAATCTCAGGAATTATGCAGGAACTGAATGGCACTAATCTTTCATGTAACAGGAAGAGTATAATCAGAATGTACCCAGTACCAGAACTAAGCAATTAGTAAGAGTAAGATTATTTTGTTCCATATTTTCCTATGAAGCTATAGCCCGGAGTACTTTTTCTAGGCCAGATCTAGGCTTACCATGGCATCTACACAGATTGTGGTGAAAAATTGAAATGAGTCTCACAAAAGAAAGAAGTTTAATTTCATTCCCTTAACTTACTGCTTGCATTTCTTACATCGGTGCAAGGCTGATGGTGAATCAGATATGATTGTTACATCTATACTTGCTTCAGTGCAAGAAGGCTGCTGTGCTGGATCATAAGCAAATGCACAGGAGCTAGAATGGCTTTGGATTGCCACGTGTTGGAAGGCTGCTTGAAATACAGTGCAGACTTGGTCAGTCAAGAGACTATTCCTTTAGAACATTGCATGATCCTGGGGAGAATATACCAGTTATGCCATTATGTGGTCTGGCAATGGCCCTGTTGTCAGCACTTACAGGCAAACACAACATAGTGCTATAGGGCTACCACAAGCACAGGAATGGTTTCCTCCAGACTTCTGACTGTTCACTGTCACTGAGTGTTGAATTCAATATGCAATGAATTAGGTCTACTTAATCCCACTTAATTCTTGCTACTGTTTTCATGTTAATTTCCCATACTGAGAAAGAAAAAAAGAAAGAAATATATATACATGAAAGTAATGCCTCCTATTTATTTCCATGGAAACTACAGCAGATACAAAAACAAACAAACAAACAAACACTATTATGCTATTTAATAGTGAAAATTATCACCATCACCTACAAAACACTGTTTTTCAGCATATACACCACCATTAGCTATATATATTTAGACCTGCCATGAACAAGAGCCTGCATGCCATGCTTGCCAAAATCTGCACCAGCAGAGGTGACCCACTGTTTCTGTGACCTCAGCTGAAATGCACCACCCACCATTTCACTGTGCTCACATCCACTGTTTGGTCTTCAGAAACATTCAGCAAGGATCAATGCATGTAAATTGGTGCAATTTCTTCTGCATGGAGGAATTCAGTGTTACACCTTTGCTTCATATACACTTCCATGTCAGATGTAATTTTGTCAGAGTACCCCTCTGCTGCCATCTATCTCATGGCAACAAAATGTTATGTATTATTGGTGGGAAGGCTCAATATCTATTGCCATACCACCAACATCCACCTTTGACGATGCAAACCAACATAATAAAATGGGAGGCAGTACTTTTGGAGTAGCCTTTTTATGTTCACATAAACATACATAGCACCTTCAGTGATCCCAGATGATTATTGCATAATGAGTACTGCTAAGCACTGTTGTCTTCCTACCCACTTGTTGGAAACCGTTATGCCTCTATGTCAAGAGCAATCCATTATAGATACTTTTTCCAGTAATGTAGTATGGGCTACAGCACCTGTTCAGCCTTGAGCTTTACCTACTTTCTACTTCTGCTGTTATATTCACTGATGCTTCCACCTGTTAACAGTGTTAATTAAACTGTGATTTCGTTTGCTATTCTGGGAGCTCAATTCTACTTCCCTAGTTGCTGAGGCTTTCTGTTGGATTTTGGGAGAAGAAGTGAGCTATTTAGGTATTTGGAGACCACTGAATGAGTGCACGTCTGAAGAACTAAAAGTAGGTGCTGGTGCATTTTGAAAAGCCTGGGTGTTTCTGTCATCAACTCTATATGTGGGAGTTGGCACCACAGCTGTTAGTGTAAAAAGATATTCTGGATGGGTGGGAAGTTAAGATGTGGAAAGAAACACAATCCATCCTTTGAAGTGGAAAGGTGGGAGGGGGAAGGCTGTTAGCTGTGGATAACGAATAGGCTATATCCAGATAAATATATTCCAGTTTATTTTGCAGAAAGAGTGAAAAAGTGTTGTGTATCTATTTAAGGGTTGAATGGTACTTACTGAATATATTCACCCAAACTGTACAAAAGTGATTTTAAAATCATAATACATTGTTCCCTGAATAAAATAAAAGGTAAATGAGTATGTGGCATGAGCCATGCTGTGCTGTGGTACTAAAATGCAGCTAAATAAGGGAGAACTGAGAAATCCCTTTAAGGTATCCTCTTGAAAGCCATTCTTTCTCTATCATTAGCTGGTTGAATGTCATGGAATAATGCTGTATTTATACTGATTGGAATGGTGTACCTAGTAGTAATTTGCTCTCAATCCTTTGAATATTATAGTATTACCTACAATGTATGTTGAGAATGCTAAGTATAACTGATCTTGTTCCTGGATAAGTAGACTAACAGCAAGGACTCTGCCTGTTGCTGATAGAGAGCATAGTAATTATTCTGTTTAAGATGAAGCACCACCCATAGAAAGGAATTGAGAACCTCACTATACTTATGAGAGTGATAAGAGATTTTTTCCTTCATTAAGTGAGAGATCAGAACACAAATTACTCCAAAATAGAGAAATAACCAGTAATGGTTATTGGTCAGGTACAGCACATTCAAACTGGTCCCTGATAAAAATTAGTTTCTGCCTCATGCTCTCAGTTATTGTTTTCTTTCCAAATGCAAGGGAAGACTGAAAAAAATATGAAGCAGCAAAGTCAGCTGTTCTTTTTGTTTAGACATTGCTCACAGTTTATTTTTACATGCCTTTGGTCACATAGCCTTCCGACTCTAATCTGCTCTCCCCAGAACATATTCTGTATAAATGGAAACCATTTCAGTCTTCTGGAAAGTCCTCGCAACAGCTTCTCGTGAAGAGACTGCTGTGCTCCAGGGGGGACCAAGAGGATAGGAAGGCTTTGTGGAAGTGTGTAGAAAAGGGAAGTGGGGGGCAATGGGCTGGAGGGGCCAAAAGCTTGCAGCTGAGCTGACAACAGGATTGCAGCTATTCCTCAGTGAGAGATCCCTACATCAGAGCTTAATTGTTTTGTTTGCTAGGCTTGTCATGCTGACTGTCAGAACAATTCCTTTGTGTATGGCTTCATTGGACATGCGTATGCAGTGCCAGCTGAGCCTTCTGATATCCTGAGGGGGTCTTTCCTACTGCAAATAATTTTCCACTGAACAGAGGGTAACTTGAATATTGGTCCTTATTTGTCCATATGGTAGCTGTTGTTTTCTTCCACTGTGGAAGTCTGATGAGTAGATTAGACACATTTGCTCAATACATGCCTAAAAGTATTTCATTCCCTGTGGTTTTCCTATCTCTGGCTGTTGGAGATATATATTCATTGAGAATATATCTATCTATATACATATATATATCTTCCAACTCTTGTGGAAGAAAATGCTTTCAATACATAAGGCAGACTGTACACTGCTAAAAATACCAAGGTCTGGGTGACATTTTAGACTATTGCTGAGTATCTTCCTTTATTTCAGGGAGGCAGGAATACAGGGGTCCTGTCACAGGGTGCAACCAAGTCTCTATATCTGCTCCAGAAGATAGGCCTCAGAGATGGGCCCCAGGATAGAAATATTATTTTCCTTTTATCTTTTCTTTCCCCCCCTGCTTCTTCCTCCAGGGCCTTTCTGAAATGAGCTTAAATGGCAAGATGAGATCTACATTTCCTGGCATGACTGTAGGATACTGGATTTTAAATGATGAACATGTGTCACAGATTAATCTAAGTAGTTGCTGCCTCCATACACAGTCAGCAGATTTTAATGGGGGAAGATAGGGATCTGTGTGATTGCTAGGTTGTTTGTCTAAACCTGTGGATTGAAGTGTGAGAGAAATGCCTTAGGTTTGATGCTGAGTAGCCCGCTGATGCTGCTTTGCTAAAACAAGAGTAAGTGAAAATGGTAGATGTAAAAGCACAAGTGTTTTGAGAAACTCTATTTCTTCTTTTTGCCGATTCCAGGATTGTCTTCAGTCATTCAGCAGTTAACTGCAGCTTTACAGCTGTGTGAATCCCTCTCAATTCTCACAAACAAGCAAGTGGTTCTCTGTAACAGAGAGAGAACTCCCTACCACAGACATTGTTTCTTCCCCTTTCTGCCATTTTTCTCTGTTCTTTCTTCACTTCTTTCCTTCATTCTCAATACGATTGTTATTTTGTTTCCCCCTATGAATTTTGCATTTTAGGTCTGTCTGTTTGACTCCCACAGTGGGCCTCATACCACCCCAGAGCAATTCCACTTCTGTGATATTTTAGCCAGATGCTAAAGCTATCCATTGGTGGAAAACATTTCATTCACTGTATGAGGCAAAGAAATTGTAGGGTTGAGGGTATACGTGAGTATGCAATTAAAAGTAATTTCCTATGCTTTATTTGGAGCATTTCAATTAGGTACAGCAACCAGAATTTCAGCATCTCATAATTTTGAATTCCTTGATTTTACAGTCTTTGCAACCCTAATGTTTCTTCAAACTGAAGCTTTCCTTTTTATTTTTTTATATGTTGTAGTGATGTTATCTTATTCAAAATACACACAGGCAGAAATGCAAAAGTATGCAGGGTATAATTACTATCAAAGGAAACTCAGTGTAGAATCTTCAGCTTCTTTCAGGAGAAAAGATGCTTTGCAAAGAAAAACAAGATCATGTAAAGATTTAATACATCTCAAAGCCAACGCAATTTGGTTTGATACATGACCCTTTTATTTTGCTGCCTTAAAATGTCTCCCTCCTGCCAAAACCATTTGTTACCTCCTTCCTTGGGGAAATATGCAAAGACATGCAGTTATGCTCAGGCCTCCCCACTGGAAGGTTTTTATTTCTATCCTATCAGCCTCTATTCTCACCAATCATTTTTCTTTTGTTCTCAATATCCAATCTTTCCAGTAATTCACTTGAGCTACAATATCTGAGAAAGACTGAGTGCCACTGTAATTTAAAGGAAAAGATCTTTTCAGGCTGATTTGGTTTCAAGCAGTTTTTTTGTGTGTGTGAGAGAGAGAATGGTTTGCAGGCTCCAGACAATTAAATACACTAACCGAAGATCATTTATCACTAACTAATCCATACAGAAGACACTTTTATTTTTGGCACCAAAAAGCACTAGCTAACATTGAATATAGCTTCTTGCTGAGTGACAGCATAATGCTCAGCTATGCAAGTACATAGCTATTGTTTGCTGCAGCTGTGACAAGAAGGTGTCAGGCTGCAATGGAAGTAACAGAAACCTGGAGTGAAGCACTGATGACACCAAAACCCTCTTCGGCAGGGTCAAGGTTTCTGCCCAACAAGGACTCAGATGACTATGTAGAAATATAGGCACACTGTTGTGGCTTTAGAGGAAACGGAACACCTTCTCTATGAACGACTAGACAAAGCTTGACAAGTAGGACAGATTTTTTTTCTAGATAAGCAGCCTGGACTGCAGCAGGTCCAAACATCTCCAACTGCAATGAATCAACCTTGTCGGCAAACTTTGTCAATTTGGAAAATGACATGAATGTTACAATAGAAGAGCAGTAGAAAAGACGGAAGTGATGGATTCTGTTTTCTGGATTAAGTTTGGATTAGACATGATGAAGTTTTCTAGCAACAGGAGGAATCTCAATTTTTTTTCTAAATCTGCCTTCATCTGCTTAAGAAGGGAATACCCATTTCCAATGGTGGAATTCTCTTCTGTACCTCCCTAATATCACCTTTATTGAATATTGATCAAATATTTGCCTACTATAAGGTCATAGGTGGACTGCTTTGTTGTCAGTTATGAAGAAAAATGGATGAAGTCTGATGGTCTCATAAGGAGATACCCTTTAAATCTTATGCTACAGATCTCTGAAGGCAAGGGCAAGGATATTTTTTCTCTCACCTAAGGAAAATGGGGAGAATTAGTAGATATTTACAGGGACCGGTATTGGACCATAATTAACATTTTTAAGGACTATATGATGCAGAGGAATGATTTCACTTGTCACCACAATAGGCATGTCCTTGTGATGGGGCCCTGAGCTCCAGACAGGAGGGAGAAAGAGCACTGATCCTGAGTGTTATTTTAATGTCAAAAGTTTATTCAAGAATTAATTTGTGAGGGGAAAAACAAACAAACAAACAAACAAACAAAAAAAGGTAGAGAAGCCAAGGCAGGACTTTGGGAGCTCCTTTTTTTAATGTCATGCTGATCCCTGGACAGAGAGACATGAAAAATCTCCAAGTGGATCATTTGAGTTCTTTTCTATCCATCCCACAATATTTCTGAAACATGACATCTCCACATTTTTTTTCCCCCTTCTTTTATCATGTAAATTAGGATAGGGGCTCTTTAAAGCTATAGCTCTAGCACAGTCTTGTGTAAATAATAAGGGCTGCTCTGAAAGTAATGCCTCCTATTTTATTATATTGGCTAATATCATCACAGGGAGATGTTGGTGGTATGGCTGTAGAGGCTGAACCTTTCCCTGCTACTGCTTCGTTACCAAGTGACAGATGGCAGAAGAATGGCAGTCTGACAAAATGGCATCTAACAAGGAAGTGTGTGTGAAGCAAAATTGTGAACTGAATTCCTCCCTGTGGAAAAAATTGCACACGCTGATGTTCATTGATGCTCGCTGAACATTTATGGAGACCAAACAGTGGATGCGAGCACAGTGACAGCAACAGTAGACCACTTCCACTGACGCAGATTTTTATGAGTAGAGCATGCAGACTCTTGTTCGTCATTGGTAAGAATGCATAGCGAAAGGTAATTACTATGTTGAAAGACTGTGTATTGCAGCTGAGATTTTACACTATTGAATAGTGTTATTGTGCTCATTTTATCTGTTGTAATTTCCATGGAAAAAAAAAAGGAAATACTTTTGGAGTGACATATATAGACAATATACAAGTAAACATGGAAGTGAACTGGAATCAAATTATCCAATTTTACTGTCCAGGCAACTTTCCTCAGATCTATTTCAGTTTAAATTGCAGTCATGATAACAAAGATTGGAGTTATCCATCTACATCCATACAGGGTCCACCCTGTACATATGGCATGTGCTTTGCTGGATTTCCTGACAAGGGACGCATTCTGCTCCCATTCAAAGCCTGGAAAGGAACCATCATGTATATCATGCAACTCACTGTGGGTTGAGACTCCTACTGTAAAACAGGGTGCTCTTTTTCATGTCAGTGCTGATGTGACAGACTCCCATCTGTCATCTGTGCAAAATGTTTCAGGATCCCCAGGTAAGAAGGACTATATGCACAGAATAGATTACAAAACCAAGATTGTTCAGAGAATGACAATTTAGCTCTGTCAAATTGTAGATATGGAAATAAGATCTCCCTTGCTGACTTGTACGTAGAACTAGATAAGTTTTTGTGGGTTTTTTTTGCTTTCCAAAGGAAAAAGTTTGCATCCAAATGAGCAGTTCCTTTGAAATACTAAGGTTTTTTTTTTGTTTGTTTTTTGTTTTTTTAACAATTTTCAGTGAAAAGCCTTCAAGTATCTTGTTTTGATAATGTTTAAATCTCTTTTATATTTCTCTTTTATATAGTACATTCTAAGTGTGCATATATATCATTTCAGAATGCTCTGACAGTTTTGAAAGAAAATATTCTGATTCATTTTGGAAATGGCTCTTTGAGGGGACATAAAGAATTTGCTTCTCCCACAAATCTCTAAATTTAAACTTCTGCATTCAGATCTGGGACAAAAACAAACATTGAAATGTCAGAATATCAAATATGATAGAAATTCTTTTTTTTTTTTTCTTTTCTTTTTTTTTTTTTGCCTTGTAACATTCTGTTTAAATTACCCTGCACAGCATGTGCCTTTCTTTACTTCTTTCTTTAGTATTTTGTGTTCAGAAAAAAAAAGTTTGAAAAGTCTGAACAGAGATTTGCTTCTGGCCCTGGTCTGATGGACTTCAGAGCACCCATCACTCAGCTCACGGGTCTTCAGATACAAACTTAAGTTCAGGAATGGGAAAAAAATGGAAAAGCACAGTGGGGAAAAAAAAAAAAAAGATGTTTCTCATTTAATGTTTTTGTAATTTTGTAGCTGACTTCTCATTCATCTCTTCATTTTCTTTTACGCTTTTAAAAAAAGATGGATGAGATTCCACCCTGTCCCTACAACTGCTGTTTGGCACTTCACAACTGAGATTTTCCTACATGTTGCAAAACCCCATGACTGAGTTGACCAAGAAACTGAAGCCTTGTGTTTGGTCTAAACAATAACTTAATGGTCAGTTCAAGCTAACAGAACTTCAGCCAGCTCAAAATTAAGGTGATTTTAGGTATTGCTGCCTTAATGAACACTAACCTCCTACCCTTTGGAAATCAAATAAAAAATCCCCAGTTTGAGCTCCAGTGTTTGCTAAGCCTGTAACCAGCAGCACAAGTATCCTTTCCTATAGATACTTGTGAAGTTTTCAGGCTTTTGCAGTTCTGTTAAGCATTCTTGGTTACCAAGTCTTTCAACCATCTTTTACATTTTATTTGTATTTTTACTTTTTGCTGTCTCATTTCCTGTAAGGAGAGTACAAGATGCCAAGAAGGAGATAATAACATTTTAAGTATTTGTTGCCCCATTAAGATATAAACATCTCTGCTTCTCATTATATTTCTGTCCCTCCTTATTCTTTATGGGCAAATTACACATTGTAAACAACTCAGGATTTGTACCAAACTCTACTAGTGTTTCAGCTCTGAACTTCAGAAGTTTCCTTGAAGAGGATCAGTTATCTGAAGTTGGTCTGAAATCTTTCTGTTCACATTTGGGTGGAACTAGAGCAAAATAGCCACAAAGAAAATTCTACACTGATGCCTACTACCTCAGCTCGGTGCTCTTTTAAACTTGCCTTTAAAATATAGCTTCTTGGATCCAATTTTCTTCCATCACCAAAAGAGAAATCAAATCTCATTACGTTGCTAGTAGTGTCTGCTGCTAATTACTGCTAATTTGTATGAACATGGCTAATTTGCTATCAGAAAAGTGATAGGGTAGTTTCAGTGGTTGAATTAGGTTGACTTCAGGAAAAAAGAGCTAAGAATAGTTACGTAAAGTAAGAGTTTGCATGCTAACTATTCTGGTAGTAACTTAAATACCAAGATCAGTGAAGCAAAAGCTTTCAAGTATTCACTGAGAGGTTTTGCCTTTGTGGGCAACCAAACCTGCTTTCAGTCTCACATACTTGCCTTAATGTACCTTGAGCCCTGAAGTCAGCAGGATCCTGTGCTGCTGCAAGCCCCAGTGTGGAGCTCTGGGTCTCTGGGAAGAGTGGGATTGTTCCTCTAGTCTGAGTCTTTGTAATACTTCATTGGGACCTGTGCTTCGGAGAGGTGGGAGCACTGGGCCCTCAAATGTAAAGCCCTCTCTGATGCACTGACATAGTCAGATTTATCTAAACAAAATAAGAAAAACAAACATTTCCCTCTCTCCCCTGCCCCCAGTACACACACACAAGGACAAAAAATATAAACAAACAAATAAAAAAATCACAGTCTCTTCCCTTCAACCCATCCTTGTAAATTAGCCAGATTATGAACTTTGATTTCAGAGTTCTTTCTGCAGTTTAGCTAATTCTTTCTGTCTCTGCATGGGCATTGCCAGCCTGCTCTCCTCTTCAGCCTGTAACAAAAAGAACCTGAAAGTGCAGGAGTTATCTACTTTTAGATATTGCTCAGAAGGAAGGATATTTGAGGTCTCCTGCTGCTAGGCAGCAGATTGTTGTTTGTGCTCGGTATATCGGACTGTAAATTCACTGAAGGCAACTCGGAAAACAAGAAGTGTGTTCTCAAACACATGCTAGCAGTGTCTGTGTGAGGTGTTGAGTATTCTCCACTGTCAGCATGTTGTCAATAAGTTTTGGGAAAGCAGTATAAAAATAATCAAACATAAAGAAAGAAAAGGGAATGGTACTGCACCTTTGACTCAAAAAAGTGGAAAAGTAGTTGGTTGAATTGATTAGGAAATACAGAGAATATTGCAGTTATGGAGGTTTTATTATTGTTGTTATTATTTTGTATCCCAGAGAAGACAGCTTTGGTTAATAAGCATTGTGTATATCATCAGTGGAAAACTGTTGTTATCCCTAAAGCATTGCCTGCTGCATAGATGAGCTTAACGTGCTATAAGCACAGTGATGCCAGTACAGACTTAGGATGCTCAAAAAACAAAATTTAACTGTAGAGTTGTTTGTTGGGAGTATCTGTATAAACACTCAAAGCATCTCTATATATCTTACCTCTCTGTAAAGATGACCCACCATGGATAACATGTAGCTCCCACTTGGAGGTAGATGGAGCTCTGGCTGCTTGCAATGGGCTTTTGCATCTCACAACAGAGGAAGTGAGAGAAGAAAACTCTCCCTAGGAAATGGCTTTATTCACAGTGTTTTTGACGGGATACTAATAATATACTTAACTGATGAGATTACTGTTTTCTCTTTATTCCTGTTATTCAGATAAATAACTGATTCTTCTCAGTGTGACTCATTGTGTTACAAAGCAGAAAAAGCTCACTAGGTCTTTCTCCATCGTTATGCAACAGAAAAATGCAACAGCTCAGGCTGATATGGAGAACAGTCACACCTACACACACAAGAAGCCCCACTGAAAATCCAGCTCTTCCATGGAATGTACAACAGATACAAAGAGCACAATAACACTATTTGATAGAGCAAATTCTCAGCTACAAAAAAACAAAAAAACAACAACAACAACAACAACAACAAAAAAACCAACCCACACAAAACAAAACAAACCAGCCTGTTTTTTCAGTAATAATCACCACTGTTAGCAATGTGTTGTTAGCAAAGAACAATAAACTGCATGCTGCGCTCATGAAGATCTGTCCCAGCAAAGCTGACCCTCTTTATCACAGTTGCTATGACGGTGCTGTTGCTTGGAAAAACGCATCTTTCATCAGCCCAAACAGGTGGAAGTCAGAAGGCATCAAATCTGGACTATCTAGTGGTTGTGGTAGCAAAGTCCAGCCATGATTGGCAATGTGCTCCATGGTCTTCAAACTGGTAAAGGGACTTGATGTTATCGTGTTACAAGAGAAACGTTGTCTTCTCTGGCCTGACCTTGTGAGTTTGAGCCTTCGGCTTAGTCAGTGTTGTGATGTGGCAGCCAGAATTGATGGATTGTCTGTGTTCCAGGAAATCCAGAGGGATTGTTCCTTTTCTAACCCAAAAGAGAGTGAACATTATTTTACCTGCTAAGACCTATGCTATTTATTCAATGGAGAATTCACACAGCACCACCCTATGGATTGCAGTTTTGACTCTGGCTCACAGTGGTGACAGTATCTCATCACTGGGAATGGTGAAATCCTGGAAACTCTCCCCTTCAGCCTTGTATTGTCTCAATAGATCCTGACAAACTTTCAGAGTGGTGATGGCTGAGAAGATTGTACACTTTGTTTCCCTGATTTTGGGAGATCCTACCAGCAAATTGTGCTTAGCATTTGCTAGCATTTCAAATGCTGGCACAGACCAGCTGTCCTCTGATGAGCTTGTTCTCAAAGGTTCCATCTCCACTGATGCATACAGCTATCTAGACTGATTGGAACAAAAAAGCAGTGTTTATCCAAATGATATGCACTGAGGCTAGGGTGTCTACCAGAGTTCATGTTATGTATTAGGCCTGATTTCTCTGCACCTTCAAGAAGTCTCAGCTCCTCTTTTGAACAGGCAGAGGACATTACGCATATAGATCTTTCCTTGCACAGGGCCTTAAAACCTTTCTAAAGTGTGCTAAAGTTGCCAGCCACAAGAGCAGCTGGAAAACATGATTGTTTTAGCAGCAGGTGTGAGGAGTGGGGTTTTGGGAGCAGCCTGCCATTTCCTACACTTGGGAAATGCTCTCTTGGATGCTTTGTAAGAGAGCAGTTGCCAGGAACCCAACAATTCCTTTTTTCTTAGCCAGACCCCTCTGCTGATCACTATTCCCCAGTAAATTTGTCTTTTTTTCCTTTTTTTTTTTTTTTTTTTTTTTTTTTAACTGATACAGCTTGGTTTGGTGTCAGTCTACTCTGTTGTGTCAGAATGATGCAAAGAAGACTTGGCAAGGCAAAGAGTCTGTCTCCCATTCTGTGTGTGTGGGTGTATGTGCACATGTGTATGCATGTGCTAGTATTACTACAAGAAATGGCCAAAGGCATAGGGGTAACGTAGCCACAGATATTGAATTTATTATTTCCAAAGCTAAGTCCTAAGTCCTTTCTAAGTAGGACAAACATTTAGAACTGATAGCATGACTGAAAACCAATGTAATTTTCCAGCTTGAGCAAAAAGCTTTTATTATTTGCATGCCATGTGTGTCCAAAATTAAAACAATTCTTTTAACAGGATTTACCTTTCAGCTAGAAACCAAGGGGATGACTGAAGAAGGTTTTGACTAAAAAGCTTCTTAAATATTTTCAGGTTGGCAGTGTGTGATAACCATGGCCACCTGTGTAGTAATTGTAGCAATTAGGAATCTTACTGTGATTAGGACTCATTACTTGGGACATCTCTTCAGTGATGCAACAAGCAGGCAGGATGGCTGCAGTCAGAACGTAACAGTTTATTTCTGCTGCTCCTTGTTCTTTTCATCTGATCCATCACAAGTTTGTGGTACATGGGAAATCAGGTTAGTGAACAATAATAGTTGTAGGTGGACAGTGGGACTAGACAGTCTTAGAGGTCTTCCTCTAACCTTTATTATTCTATGATTCTAAATCTTCTATGGGCTGCAGTCCCTTCGGGAACAATTGTTTCATCACTGAGCACTTCCTCTTTCAATGTTTTCTGCCCTTTCTTTATGCTTTGGAAGTTGTGCCCCAGTTTGGCTGACATACCAGCTGTGTCCTGCAGAGGGGCTGTATGAGATAGAGTGTCTGCATGGGGAAGCCTCAGTTTCTCCTCGTGGGGGCCACACCTGTAGCCTCTCTGCTACCAGTGGACTTCCACCTACACCCAATGCAGGTACACAGTGTGAATGTCTTCACTAAAACTTGTAGCACTAAAACTTGTAGCACTGGTGATGGTGACCCGACTGGGAGGTATTGCTGGGGACTTTCTGGGACTGGTGGATGCTGGTAAGTAAATACAAAGGCTACAGATATATTTCCTAACTTTCCCAGTGCTGAAGGCACAGAAAGTGAAATGCTTGCTTTCCTCGTGCTTTACATTTATGAGCCAAATAGAGCTGAAACAGTCCAGAACTGGACACGTAAAATTTAGAACTGACTATTAGATAGAGGCTGCCATTCCTTAGTGATTATTGTATTTTCTATTTCATGCCTTTGTAGTTATGCTTGGAATCATTAAACATGAAGCCTGCACAGCTTAGCCTGAAATGACAGTGCTGGAAGTAGTGTTGCTAATTGCTATTACTATTGCTAATGGCTAAAGAAAGCCTAGTAGGATTGCAGGAAGAAAAAAAAGGAAATTGGGTATTTTAACCAGACTAATGCAGATTAAAACATAGCTAATAAGCCTCATGTGAAAAACTTATATTTGAATTACAAGAAAATGACATCTGTGGAAATTAGTATTCCATTTAAAGTCTTGTTTGTTCATCACTTTATACACTGGGACTATGTTCCAGAGTATTCAAGAAAATAGTAGGAAAAATGTTATAAAGGCTTTTTTTTGTTTTGTTTTTAAATAAGATTTTATATGTTAAATTAATACAGTTTGCATCATAGAAAAAAAAATATTTTTTTGCATAACCTAATATGTGATGGCTGAATTTGTAGATTTCCTCTAAATCCATATGAAAATGGGGAAGAAGAAATTTGAGTTCTGATCTTACACACTTCTCTATTTATTCTAAATTTTATTAACTTAGAGTTCTGCTTACTGGTATATAGCAAAATCTTCATTATTTTACACCTATGGTTTGTTACTTATGAAGGAACGTAGTGATAATTGGTAAGCCCAATATTATTTGCAGGATTTCTTGAGTGAATTCACAGGAAAGCGAACCACATGACATCTGGACATCTGGATGGTGGGAGGTTTACTGTAGGACTGTATTAGTAGCTGTTTATGAAACTTGCTTTTGGAAGTATTTTCTGTTGTCAAAAAGATCATTTTGTACATTACCAAACATCTGTTTAGAACAGCCGGGTAGATAATTTTCCTGTGAAGAAAAATAGAAGAGTCAACCCTCAGAATTCCTGAGGAATTAACTCCCTGGAAACTTGAGACATGAACAGAACAAGGCCTCATGGAAATTAATGTTCCCAACAGCATTCTGTTTCAAACCTCAAAATGCATTTCTCAGATCTTTCACAATAATGTAATAAGAATCGTTTTGAAAAGGACTTGAACTGCTAATTAGTGCTTTGTCCCAACTCGGTCTTCTGCTAGGCTTTCAGAGCATATGCAAATATTTCCACATAATTTTATTTTCTGGTATGCATGCATCTGAAGGAAAAAAAAAAAAAAAAAAAAGCATATCTTGTAATTATATGATATAATAATATATATAATAAAAATAATAAATAATGTAATTATATGAGGGTTGCTACAGAAATGTCTGCTATTTTGTTATGTTGGCCCACAACGCTGGAGACAGATATTGGTGGTATGGCAGTAGAGATTGAACCTTCCCACCAGTATTCCATTACATTTTGTTGCCATGTGACAGATGGCAACAGAGGGGCAGGGTGATGAAACGACATTGCAAGTGGAAGTGTGCATTAGGTAAAGATGCATCAATGACATCCTCTATGTGGAAAAAATGGCACTCTCTGACATTCATGTGGCCCAAGAGAATTTTTCAAACACTGAGGAAGAACTTTTGCAATTCTATTGGCTGTGGGATAGAATTGCAAACATGTAGAGAAAACATGACATGAGCTTACTAAAGTAAAAATTTTCCTATGGCAAATTTCCTTTCTGAAAGAGTTGAAAGTAATAGGAAAACATCAATTTAAAGAGAAATTGCAGTAGCTGAATTACAGTAGACAGTAGAAAGCAGTGATTGGCTCAGGAGGAAAAGGAGTTGTAGCCTTTATTCATATTGAATTTGAGTTCATACCTTGATGTTTAGAATGTGCTATATCCTTTGATGATCAGCATGAAATGCATTGCTCAACATACATGTATGTGGAGAGAAACACAGATACCATCTTTCTCTGCTGTTGTCCAGGAAATGCGGTCTTCACATAATTGGACTGAGATAAACTTTCCTCTGAGGGATTCTGTTAGTTCTGACTTGATCTGATACTGTAGTTGTGCGGGTTTTTTGACCAAAACTGTCATATCTTGTGAGGTGAGAGCATAGCAGAGGACCTACTTCTGCCTACAGAATGCACTCAGCTTATCTGTCTGATCAGTTGAGAGTTAACAGGATGAAGAGTCTCCCCTGGTCCTTCCCTCATGATCTGATAGTGTCTAGTTGTGAAGCTGGGCTGATCCCATTGAACTTACTGCATGAAACATTGAACTTACTGACTGAAACTGATCATCATAGTATTGTATCTAGAAAGCTATCATTTATGATATGTCAATTTCAATGAAACAAATAATAATTACCTGGGGTTGGGTAAGGCCAAGTAGAAGTCTTTTGGAATGCACTGCCCAGGGAGGTGATGGAGTCACCAACCATGGGAGTGTTCAAGAAACGCTTGGATGTGGTGCTGAGGAATATGATTTAGCCTGGAAGTATTGGTAATGGTTGGACTAGATGATCTTCTAGGTCTTTTCCAACCTTGATAATTCTGTGATTCTGTGGTTTTTTATCATCTTCAAACTACCAGTATCCTTTTGATTGAAAGTTGATGCGGTAGTGACGTTTTGTGTGTGTGTGTCTGTTTAGTTAATGAAATAAGCAATGGAATATTTTTAGGACACACCAGACTAATAGGAGTGCATGTCCTACATCTCTGTGGGAGAACCAGCTCAAAGTTTTACTTTCCAGGAAAGTTCCTATATCAATTGAGAACTTATTGAGAACAATCATGGTGTGGGATGCTCCTGGTAGAAATGCCTTTATATTAATGGTAAAGATACATCTGTTTCTAACACTGAGATTTAAGTACTCTGTTTTGGGATGGGGCCTGCAAATAATTCCTCCATTACTATGATGGACTGTGAGTTTAAAATATACTCTGTTGTGTCTGGAAGATTTTTAGCTTTGCAAAAGCTACAGTAGAGTAAAAAAGAAGTCCTAAGTGAATTCTATTGTTGGTATGTTGATATAAAGAAGCTGCCCTAATATGCAGAATAGGTACAATGAACTAGTCTGTTATTTAGAAAAGAAAATGGGGACATGACATTTCATTATTTTAGAATGGATATGTTGTTACCTAGAATTACTTTGATTAATGAGGAAATACAAGATTAATCTGCAATAACAATTACATTGTAAGTACTAGAGTGAACTTCACGAAAGAGATTTATGAAGCTGATAAGAATCTGTCACATTGGTTAATGTATTAAGGTCTAGGGAATGAAGTTAAGGCATTCTTTTGCTGGGTTCTGTATTTGATTTTTCCATTTGTACACTGCTTCTGTTTTGTAGTCAGAACTCTCTTCATCTTTCCCTTACCTGAGCTTGATTCAATCTCTTCCCATGTCATATCCATCCATGCATCTCTCCTTGTGGACCCCATTATGCCCAACATCACTTTCTTGATCTTATTTAATCTATCCTAATATGTTTCTTCTGAGAGATCCCTTTCCTCCCTGTTGCCGATTCTCTTCCTTTGCTTTGAAGAGTCACAAACTCTATAACAGCAGACCCTTTCAGTGGTTAAATCTGATTCTTACTTCAGAAGCACCTAGAGTTGGAAGGACTGCATTCCTCCAAGGGCAAGGCTTCTGTGATGGCTTATGAAGCAAAGCTGAAGCTTTGGAGAATTATGAAACTTCACTGAGGCAGAACTGATCATACTTTAGATGCCTCAGTTATTAGTGACGTATATGCTGTACATCCATGAGAAAGTCACTTTGGCCATGCGGGAGACCTGAAAATGTGTCACTTGATAGGTTGAAGTTAGTGCGGACTGGCTTCTTAGGGGAAATGGACAGCATGGGCACTGTAACCTTCATGTGTAGCAATAGCTGAAGTAGGTGTAAGCCTCAAATGTTTGGAGGTGCCCTGCTGATTGAGTAGTAATCTGCATAAGATAACATGCTGCTTGCCTTTGGATTTGGAGACCTATACATCTGATTATTAATTATTTATTTTTTAACAGACATGCAAGGAAGAGTGTCATATGCACGGTAAGCTGTTCCTGTGTTTCTCAATAGGAACAGCTGACAGGAATATTATTTATTTATTTTCCGGAGGATTTTGCCATTTTCCTACTGAGGTACCATACAATTGTCTTGGGTATTTTCTTCAAAATCAGAGATTTGAGTAAAGTGATCTGTCTTCTCTAAAATACTACTACTACTAATAATAATAATCTAAAATCATTTCCATGGTTTGTAAGAGAAATAGGATTACTATATTTAAAATAAAATAAGGAAACATTTAAGATATTACGTTTTTCATTCAGACTTGGAGTGATCTTATTTTCACAGTTTTTACACACAGTGCAGTATAATATTCAATCTAGCAGCTGGCTATTTTGGACAAATTTTCCACTGTGATTTTTTTTTTCTTCTGAAGTAGAGGATATAATTACTTACCCTTTCCATCCTGTAACTGAGTAAAGAAGTAGTTGTCAGATTCAGAGTTTACTGATGTGTATCATAAAGACAAATACTTGCTTGCTTGCTGGCATTTTCACTGCTTTTTCCTTAAACAGTGAAATGTGTTTTCTAAGTGTATGAGGCACGGGACCTACTGTGAAATAAGTATCAATACTGAGACGTGAATATTTTCATGCTCAAAACAGATTTATGATGTCATCTTACAGTACTGTACAAGAATGGTTCAATCTAAAAACTAGCATGGTCATGGCACCCTAGAATGTATTCTTAAGTATGTATATCACTGTAAACTTAATCACCAGTTATTTGCACACATCTAGTATCAATAACCAGAGAGCTGTTGCACAGAATTTGCTGATATGTGCTACAAACCAAAACAACAACCCCACAAAACCAATCAACCAAGCAGCAGTGCCTGAGGTTTCTGAGTTGCAACTCTTAGGATACCAAGAAAAGCTGGAACTTATCTGTGAGCCACAGATTCCTGGGTAGGAGAAGAAATGTGGGGAGGTAGGAAAAAGCCCACTTTTTCTTTATATTAATGGCTAAGGCAGGAAAAAAGATACTGACTTGCTGAAATTAAACAACTGGTGAGAAGTTAAAAGAATTAGGAGAAAAAGTAAAGTAGGAAGAAAGAAGGAAAGTACGTGTGAAAAAACAAACACAAACAAGCCCACCCAAACCACAACAAAACAACACTATAAAACTAAGACAGTGTAGAAAGAGGAGTCTAAGGAGAAATTAGGCCAGTATACAGAAGGCTGTGTGAAAGGATGAGAACAGAAGGGAGGAAGATCTGAAGACAGAAGGAAGAGCAGAAGGGAAAGGAATAAAGATTTCTACCACTGTCAGAAGGAGGCAAATCTGTGTGACTGACATTTTCTTTCCAGGACAAGGAAAGAAGATGATGGACTGAAAAATGACGTTAAGACAAAGGCACAAAACAAATTTTTAAGCAAGCTGCTAGGGAATTTGCTACTGAAAGACTGCAGAGCTGTTTTTACTGGAGCTCATAAAAGTGATGCTCTCTCCATGCGTTTTTGTCTAAATGTCTCACAGCAGAAGGGCTATTTCCAGCCAAACATTTGCTGACTATTTTGAAGAGCTACTACAGCATTTCAGTATGTCATCTTCCCTATAGGTCAGAGCCTTTCTGGGTGGTGAGTCTGGCTCACACAATGTTTGTCTGCTGCTAAGTTAGTTGAGCTATCACTGAACCACTTTCCATGATTCCTGATACACAGTCTGGACTCCTTGTGTTTAAATGAATAAGTGCTTTCTTCCTTTGTTATTTTGTTTGTGCAAAGTTTTTGGCCTTAACCCCATCTGTGCCATGATGAGAAGCAGCAGGTTTGTACACAACAGGTCTGTGTCAGAAGCCTCAGAAAGCATAATATCTGTTGACCGCAAATCTAATGGAGAAAACACTGACTGCATTTATATCAGTGTTGTATTTCAGAGTCCAATTCTGAATCATTTCTCCCACTGATTGCCTGCTGTGTGTTGGCTTGGTTCACAGAGAGGTTTTGTTTTTCATGAACTGGAATGGGAAAAGCTACCAGAGTTTCACTGCAGGTGAGAGCCAAAATGTCCTCCAGTCTGTCCTGGATGTATATAGATACCTATGTCCCTTGAATATCTATGAACTGCAAAATGAGAAAGTGCAGTACAGGTCACCAAACTGAACATAGTTTGAAGAAAAGTTTCTGAATATCATATATATGTAGGAACTCATGCCAGATACTTGCTTATGGAGGCATTACTGTATCCTTCTTTCTTTTTTCATTGATTACTAAAATGGATCATGTGCAGTACTGGGAACTGAGTTTCAAGAGGCTGGTAGAACATGGATATTTCCAAATCCAATTACATAGAGACTGCATTTCTCAGAACACTTCCAGACTTTGACTGTAGTTACCTAAGGAGTAAAAACGCTTGTGTGTGTGTAGCAGGTGATGAACACCATGACAGCTAAAAGCAGCCGCATGTGACTGCAGCACCATAAGGTTTTCATTTGGAATTTAACCTTCCAATGAAACATTTTCCTTGCCCTCCACTAAATCTGTATCTATATGCAGTGAGGTAGAAAACTGTCCAGGATAGGTGGCCCTATTAATGGCCCTACTGTTTATTTTTTATTCTATTCCAGAGCTATCCCTGCTTGTGCACATTTTCCAACACTGCCCTTACTGTTTACTATGTTCTACCTCTGCTCCTAGCAGGACTGCAGTTATCAGGGAGTAAGAAGGTGATTACTGCTTCATTTTCTAGACTGCTCAAGGGAGAGTTTGCTGATGATGTTATGACTATCTCCATCCCACATTCCCATTATGGATACATCTGCCCTTGCCTTGTCAGGATCTCCCTCATGACTTCTCTTTCACTCTACTGCTTTTTTGTTGGTTTTTTTTGCCCAACACAAAGGCACAGAGCTTTAACCAAACAATCCCTTAATCCCTGTGTTGATAGCCACTTTCTGGGGTTGTTGATATCAAATCAGGCTGCTGGAGCATTTGACACAGAAATTGGAAACAGAACAGGTGCTGGTGTCTTGATATATTACTCATGGATGTTAGAAAATTATTGAGCCAGATTCCTGGCTCTCTTCTGCTAGTACTGCTTAGTACTGGATGGAGTTTTTAAGAGGTTATTACTTTCCGTGGTTTCCTCCCAGTGTTGTTTTCACTGGTATATAAAGAGGTCGCTGCTTCCTGTGTTTCTAGTACATAGATACCTGTCAAGTCGAAGAAAATCTATGATTGCTCAAATCAAGGGCTTGCTTGCTGATAGCTCATAATACTTTCCAAAAAAATTCCTCCAGTTTAATTTTGTTAATCATCTGTGTGGAGTTTTAAATACCAGCATTCTATGCAATCCATCTGTACAACTTATACAGACTTATACTAATGTTACTTATTAAAAAAAAAAAATAAAAAAAAAATAAAGTCTATAATTGGTATAAACCAGCCTGCTGGTAAGAAATCAATTTAAAAATATTGACTGTACTTGCGGAAATAAGGCTTGTCCTTATAGTGTTTGGCAGCGCCCTATTTAAGAGTACCTGCATCCATCTCAGCTGATTCAAACTTTATTTTATTCAAAAGTACTCTTTGTAAAAACTTCTCTTTTTCCACTCAAGAGACCTTTCTTCTGCAGTGATTAATACTTAATATCTTGCAATGTTTGTGAGTCAATCTAAACTAGATAAAGCTAACTGTACCTTCACGTTTTCCCTTTGGTGAACTACTTATTCATAACTTAGCCTTGGTTATGAAGTTATATAGTGTCTGTAGTAGTTAAAATAATATTAAAGCTAAGTTTCTGCCTTATGTCATAAATTAATTGTATAAACAAATTGATTCTAGGCCTCACTAGCTGTGCAGTGCAGTACAAGGAATGGGCTCATATCCAATGCCCTATGAAATAGATAGAAATTGATTCCAGTGCACCTACAATTGATCTCAAGTTGCAGAACAGCAAAAAGAACTTGGAGATTCTTGATGACTTACTTCTCTTCAGTAAATGAATATTACCTTACATTTGTGGAAATGGAAGTCAAGGAAGGGAACAGGCCGAAGACAACCCGCTTTTCTGTAGGAGAAAGAAAACAGATGATGGAGAAAACACAGAAATGTCTTAGCAAAAAATAAAGTTTCTCTTCTTACAACCAGATTGTTTGAGTAGCTAACACATTTCAGTGAATTAATTTACTTTATTTAATGAGGGGTATTTTTATATGTGATTTCAGAGTCCTGAAGGATACTTCATATAGTGCTGTGAGAATCAGCACTATATCAGCAAAGGTAGTTAAAAACATTTGCTAAGTGTGTTCTGTTGTATCCTGAAATGTCCGCTGTTTAATAAAATATGTATATTATCACAAAAGGATGCTAATGACTTAACAACCTAAAGCTTGCCAGTTTGTGAAAACTTTGTATTTAATCATGATAAATGTTCCTTTAGCTGTGTAATCAATGCTTATAGGACATTTTAGTCTTATGCAGTTCTTTGCTCCACACTCAAATACTACATTTTTTTTCAGTGGACAAATACGTCTCTTCTTTACAACCAAAAGAAACAACGTTCCATTTTGCATTAGCATCAGATAATTTGTTTTATCGTTCATTTCCTTTAAGAATAAGTTTCTGAGAAGATATTTATTTTCATATCTAAACTGCTTAATAATAGTAATAAAGTGAAATCATTTAATTTTCAAAAAATGCAAGCAGAATATTTTTCCACTTTTATTTTTTCAGTTCTCTAATTTACTTCATTCATTTGGGCGTCACCAATTCACCAGCTTTTGATTCACCAATTCACCAATTCACCAACTACTGCCCAAAATTGTAGTTAATTTTGTTCCTTCACTAAGCTGCATTTTTAGTAAATTTATTATCTGTAAAAGCAGTTCATCCACTTTTAGCAATTTTTGTCTCTTCTCAGACTATTACTTCACAAATAAAAATAATGCTTTCTTTGTCTTCAGGTGTATAAGAACATCTAGAGATATTTTATGCAGTAGTGAAGATTTGTTGATCAAGTTGTTTATATTCTGTATTTCAATTGAAGAAGTACTGATGCAATTCTCAATGAAAATTAACAGTTTACTCTTCATAGTACAACTTTTCTTTGCCACATCTTTTATGTTCCAGTGTGCGATTTTTCTGTTTTTGTGATCAAGTTCATAAAAACAGTTTCAGCACTCTGTATTATTCATAGCTCTTCTTTTTATTGCATATGTTCACAGGTGGCATTTGTAGAATAGATCTTCTACTTTTTTGAGAATTAATCAGTTACAAACAGTTTTCCTCAAAGCACACTAGCTAGTAATGCTGAGAAAGTTTCAGTTCCCCAGGCTAGGTAATTTTTTACTTGTGTGAAATCAATTATTTGGTAGAATGACTCATGGAGTTCTGTGGAAGATTATCCTATGAACATCTAATATTCTATTTAAAAAAAAAGAAAAAAAAAAAAAAAAAAAAAAAGCAGTCTTCTTATTAAAATTCTGATTTTCTACCTCTAACACCTTTCTGTATAAAATAATGTCTTTGTCCACTGAAAGAATGTAGGAAGTGGAGATAGCTTTTGCATAAGACCAAAATACTTCTTCACAAACAAAGCTAAAAAGAGGGTGTGAGGGTGTGATGATGGGCTGTGTAGGTACATAGTCACGTTCATGACTCTCACACTTTTACTTATAAGATGGTCTGGGGTATGCATAAAACCTTTGTAAAAGGTTTTTTCCTAATATGGAATTTCTAGAGAATCCAGCAGAGGGCCACAGAGATGATGAGGTGTCGCATGACAGATCTAGTGGTAATGAGCACAAACTGGAACATGGAAAGTTGAATGTGAGGAAAAATTTCTTATTGTGAGGGTGACAGAGCACTGGAACACACTCCCAGACAGGCTTGGGAGTCTTCCTCTCTGGAGATATTCAAGACCTGTCTGGATGCTTTCTTATGTAACCCACTACAGGGAGCCTGCTGTAGCAGGGGGTTGCTTTTGATAACCTTCAGATTCCCTTCCTATCTCTGTGATTCTGTGTTTGGGTGACCTAAATTCTGGTCAAGTTACATCTGTAGGAGTTCTGTCGTGAGTTTGAAAGGGTTTGTGATTTCACTCTCCATGTTTATGTCTAAGAAGCATTTCTTAATAAATGTAGAAAGAGAAATTGAGAGTTAGGAAGGCAGAGATGTGAGAATAGAAATACTTTCAAGATGGATAGGAAGAGGAGGGCGTTCTTCAAATGCAATTTGATTTGGATATAAACTCTTTACCTTTCTTTTGTGTCCCTCCCTAGCCTTCTACCTCTGGACTCATCCTCTTTCCTTTGCACTTTCTTGCACTTCAGTTAATGCTGCAGTGGAAAGTGCCAGAAGTACTCAGGAAGTGCTGTATTTCTGCTGCTGTTTCAAACACATCATAAGGAAGTGGTCCAGAAAATGTTCTCTTTTAATTACTACAGGCACTCCAATTCTTGAGCAGAAATTGAAAGGGACCAATGTCCAATAGACCTAGCAAACCATTGCAGTACATTTTAGAAATAGTGTGTCCCTTGCAAGACACAAATTAAACTGTACTCTAATGAATGTCTTAAACTTTCTACTTGGGATTAATATATTATTTTCCCTTCAGAAAAAAGCGAGCATTGAGTGACCTTGAAATAGATTTTCTGTCGTGATCTCAGCAGAACTTCAGAAAGCTTCTGGAACTGACAGTTGTTATTATCACAGATGCTGAATGTTAAACTTTAACCATTTGCTAATGTGCTGTTTGCCATTTGTTTACTATTTACACATAAATCCATGCAAAAACGTAAGTGGAAGTATACTAATGCAAAAAACCAAACAATGTAAAGAAATACTTAGAATTAAATGTACATTACATTGCATTTAAAATCATAGTATCATAGTATCATGGTCTCGTGTGGGTTGGAAGGGACCTTAGAGATCATCAAGTCCAACCCCCCAGGATTCGAGCCTCTGTGTAGCAGAGCAGCACTTCTACCACTTGTGCTACAGGGGGGATTCGAACCCAGGGCCTCCGGTGTTGCAACGCGGCATTCCTACCACTGCGCCACCGGGGCACACATTATAATATTCAAACACAAATTCAAATTCTTGATCATTGTTCTCAAGACATAAAAAAATGCCAAGAAAGGCAGAGCTTCTTGTCACTTGTTTTCACCCACAAGTGTTAGTAACATTCCGTTTATAGAAGGTAATTGATTCAATATATTTTAATTGAAGACACAGCCATTTTTTCTGTCCTGCAATTTTCTTCACTTGCTATTTGTGAATTAAGGGATTTGACAACCTACTATAATGGTTGCACTGATCATCTGTACTTACAGTGTCTCATTTTTTCACTTTTATACTTTCAAAGATGATAAGAATGATAGAAAAGGAGATAGTAAATTGCCACAAATTCTGTGCAGCTTTAAAATGAGCCATAGCTTCAACAACTCGATGATACCATAGCAGGAAGAGACTTTTCAGTTCATAAAAAGAAACTTGCATCAGAAATGAACATCTAGACAAGAAAGCAAGCCTTGGAAATAATCCTATTTATGTGGCCCATCCAGTTGCATCTACCCTCTTCTGTAACTAATGATACAAAACTGGAATTCCAATTATTTTTCTCCACTGTGTAATGCAAGAGCAAAGCAAAGTAACTTGCACTGTAGATGATTTACAAGTGCAGAGATATTTGAGTGATTTTCAGTTCTTTTTTGAAAGTGATTAAAATTTCAAAATAAAAGGTAGCTGTATTCACAAACTCCATGGACGTTATGCTCTTATTCTAAATTCCAGTGATTTTGTACTGATTAGAAAAGATCTAATCTAGTCAAGCACAAAAATTCTGGCATTGCATAGTATATCTTGAGTATGGTGATGTCTAAGAATTGGGCACATAAAGTGCAGGATCATCTTGGTTCATCTTGGTTAATATTGTGTACAAATCAAAAGAACTCAATTTGCTGTCTTCTGACCAAAAGCCGCACATATCTCTGAATTTTCTCTTCAGCTTTTTATTGATGTGTTCTTTCTTGATCTCACTGGGGCTGCACACACTGGAGACACAGGGAGAAATGAAAATGGAGAGATGTCTGATTATGAGCACTGCATTGGAATTAGATACTTTGCAATGGCTTTTCAGTAAAAGATCACAGTAGTCTTCCTTTGCTTGAGTTTATATCATTCACACTGACACAGCAGTTCCACCTGATAAGAAACCACATCGAGATGGGTGATCCAGTTAGCCATTTTTGTTCCATCATATTGTGGAAATTGTATAAGATTATTTTTCTTCAATTCACTCACATGTTCTTTTGAAGATTATTCTGGAAGTACTGAAATTGCTCTATCCTGCCATTTTATTCAATTTCAAACTTTAGGTTTAAAAAGTTTCACAGTACAAGATGTAATTACATCTGAAGATGCTTTCCATCCTAAAGAATGTCCATTTCCTGAACAATATATTCTATTCAAAACCAATCTCTTGCAATCATCATAAATAGCCCTTACCCTCTGTTCATCTGTTATCACTTAATATTGAATTAATAAAGTTTGAAACTTTTCAAGGAATGAAATTACGAATATTCTCCTGAAATCTTTGAGAATCTAGAGTTTCTTTGAAATAGAATCAGTTGTTCAGGTTTCTTCTCTCTCTTTTTTTTTTCTTTTTCTTTTTTTTTTTTTTTTTCCTTTTTCTTTTTTTATTAACTGTAAATGAAACATCTAAGACAATTATTTTAAATATGATGAGAATAGATAATGGAGGCAGGGTCTGTGAATTTTTTTTACAGATTGATTGGTATTTTACATTGTCTAAGCCTCAAGTATGGAGTGTGAGTGGAGATGTCATCTTACATACAAACGTAACTTAAAGCAGCTAGTGGATTTACCTTTTAAGACCTTTATGATGCCTGTGAATCTTGATAATGATGACCTGAGAGACATTATTAGTAGATTCCAGATCATGAATTTTACAAAGCTACCTATCAAGTACATGCCTTGCTGTATAGCTTGAGGATTTGAGAGATGAGGAGTGAACTGAATGATGTGACTGAAGACAGCTAATTAAAAGATCATCAAACTTTCTAAAACATGTAAAAAAATCATTACACACCAGGATGTTGAAGGAAGTTTTAATTTCTCATGAATGTTCTTTACACAATATAGGAGGCAACAATCACACAGCCTAGAAAGGAAGGAGAAAAATGTATTTTTAAATAGATTGTAACAGTGCTTGAAATCTTTGATGAATTTAATACAGCTGGGAATCTGCTTCACTGCAGATTCTGTAGATTCCTTTATACAGCATATTTGTTGTTTGATAGTCATGTTAATGAAAAGTTTTCTTGACTCATGCATAATTGATAGTGAGCTATCAGAATTATTTTTTTTTTTTTTTGGAGACAAGCAACAAAGAAGAATCATCTTTGTCTCCTTGCCACTGATTTTGTGTCATGTACATTTCTCATTTAGAAGGACAGATATTTACTTCCAAAATTTGAAAGTCCAAGGCTTTTGTTTCCCCGGATAATTCATAAGAAATTAGAACAAAGACCAGAGAAATAAGACAGAGAAAGCTCAAACTGATTAGCATTGAATACTAAGCATTAAAATATTGTGTGTAACAGTGCCCAGTGTTTGTGTTTTATCAAGTGATGTATTTGTCAGTCTGAATCAGCAGTGGCTGAAAAATTGGTACCACATATGACTCTAATGTCATGTTCAGCTATGTTTGTACTCTACAGACTGGGAAAAGAAAAAAAAAGGAAAATCTAATGTCCTTCGCCAATCATCAAGACTGGGGTGCTCTAGGATGTATGTGTTCACTGCAGCATCCACCAGAGTGATCCCAGTGATGCTTCCAAATGTTGCTATACTTTGCTATTCTTTCCCACCGTGTCAGTTTTATGGATAGAAGGCTGTCAGTACACTTCAATGACCATTGAAGGCAAAGAAAGAATGGGGGGGAAAGGGAGAAAAAATAGTCCTTAAGATTTGATACACTTCTTATTTTTCTTGGTTAATTTATTTCCTATGTGAATGAGATTTTTAATGAAAATTAGCAGGATATATACATATATATATATAGACTTTGCTAGGCTTGTTTTCTCTAACTGAATAATTTGGGATGCCTGTTTTGAATTTCATGTGCAAGTCATAGAAAAAAAGTTTTTATCAAGCTGATAGTTTTAAATATGGTTTGAGTTATAGTGCTTTAATGTGTTCTGAATAAATATTAAATATTTTAATTGAGATATTCAATTAAGAAAAAAGAAAAAAAGATTTATCTAGTTTGGATAAGGTGCTTTGACCTCTGTTAAGCCACGGAGCTCATGTGAATTGAGGGATTCCATACTGTGAAACAGAAACACGTGGGTCTTAAACATGGAGTATCACAGTGCTGACCTGAAAAGAAAGAGGATATTGGCTTTCATTTTTGTTTTACACCTAAGTGGTCTCAGACTCAGCTATTATCTTTATGTTTCTGTGTCTCCACAAGCACAGTGGGAAATTAAATGCATATTTGTACATGTGTATTAATATATGCACTGAAAACTCTGCCTGTGGTTCATGCCTGTGGCATGCTTATTTAGTTCAGAGTGAAAACAAACACTGCATGGATGCAGGGCAAGATAATCCTTTGCATCCATATAAAACACTATACTGCTGATACAAAGAACTCAAGGCACTTTTCTTCCCTCCTCCCCTCTTTTTTCTTTTTCTTTTTCTGTAATCAGAGGCAGAAATGAATGATTTCCTCTGTGGCACTTAATTACTCTATGGCACTTAATTACTCTATTCAATTTCAGAGTCACTGACTGGTTTCCTCTTGTCAACTGGGAACAGTCAACTGGTATTTCAGATAAGTTTTTCCACTTTTTGACTCCAGCCTGCTCTGTCTTGATAGTCTCACATTTCTTATTTATAGGTATAGTAAGTAGTAAATAAAGAGAACATGTTGTGATTTTGCACCATAAACAAGAAAAGAGATGAGAAAAATGTAGAGTGGGTAAGTCTGTCCATGAGTTTGAGAAGAAAACTTACTTTGGATTTCATTTGTAAAGGAAAAAAGTATCCAGACAAAAACAAGTTTTATGGAAGTGTTGTGTATGTAAATAGATAGCAGAATTTACGCAAAGAAAGTTCAGAGATGCATAATTAATAGTTCCTTCTGACTTTTCAGCCCTCTACCCTCATACAGAAAAGACTTGGTTACTTTTTATTTATAGACTTTAAAGAAGAATATAAATCTCTAAAACACAGAGCTGTGAGAGAAGGGGGTTGAAAAACAGTCCCAAAATTGTATTCATGAACACAAAAAAAAGGTAAAAATGAATTTGTAATTTACTGCAGCTCAGAGGAAGCAATAACTAATACACTGGAAATTTACCCATTTTATGCATCTATTTTGCTTGCTTTAGTACTGTGCTGTTCATAAAAAGAGCATTTATTTCAGACTGTCATGTCACTTGGCATTTATGTGATCTCTGAGCTATGTGTGGAAATGCACCTTATTTTTTTTTCCAGTTCCAATTTTTATTGAAAAGTTATTTATTTTACAAATTGGTATCACGATGATTTGTTTTCCTGTCTAACTAGTTTTACTGTTCTATTTTTATTATGCTTATTCTTATCACTTGGGAATCGGAATCATAAATCATTTAATTTTGTTTTTCACATCCTTGTTCCTACCATTATACTTGCATTTCATCCTTTGTACACTGTTATCTTAATACAACTTAGCTATTAACTGGGAAATTAAAAAACATGCTTTTCTGTTGTTATTCATTTTCTTACTCTTGTGCCACACATACGAGGTGCTTTGGATTGTCCACTACTTTATGCACGCAGCAGTGCCTCTGGATGATTTAATCTACTTTTTGCAGTTTTGTTAACTCTTGCCTATATACTGTAGACCTCCACCTGGGAGTCAGAGATGCTTTATGCACTGCTCACAGGTACAACCAATGGGGACATCATCTGTCTTGCACAACTTCCAGTGTCAAGTGTGGGATGAGGGACATCAGATGCATAAAAGAAGTTGAGAGTGGAAGTGCAAGACTGTCACTTTTTGATTAAGCTCGGCAATAAACAGACGCATGGCAAAGCAGGCTTTGCAGGTGCCTATGGAAAGCCTGAGAGGTAGAATTTCCAGTCCATGTAGTTTGGCTGCATTGTCCTACTGCTCAGTAGATATGTGACTCTTCTCACACTAAGAGTGACTGAATCAACTTTAATTTTCCAGTGCGCTGCATCTTATCTTTTCCCTTGGAAAATGTTAAGGAGGAGCTAGTTGAAAAGATTTCATGGAAACGTGCTTTTCAGTGCATTCTTATGTAACAAATATTCTCTAGGACTTTGCCAGCTTGTGACTAAATTCCAAGGGAAACAAAGCAAACATCTATAAGCAAACAGTATAGCTTGGGCCAGTTCCTTTACCTCATTTATCTGCTACCTTGCAAGTAGTGGGATGCTTGCATTGGTCCATGCTCCTGGTATCATCTTTCCTCACCAGTTAGATCAACTAAAAACTGGAGAAATGTACAGATAATGGTGCCTTGGTGGTGCATTTTTACATGGAAGTTCAAGTCTTTCCACCAAACAAGAATAAATCTACAACTTAAAATCTCAAAATTCTCCATTAAGTGGAAGTACCAATCTCTTTACAGTGCCGTGCAATTGCTAAACAAACATTTTTTCCTGGGCACTGTGAGCAGATAGGATATATTTTCAACTAATTGGTAACATGTTTGAGTAAGATGTGTTTGTCGTTGTGTAGCAGGACATATGCTCATGTGTAAATCTGACGTGTTGAAAGTGTCTGTTGGAACTAGTTCCATTATTCTGTCCTTGATTAGCACAGGACAGCTGCTGAAGTTCATTGACTACTCAACTTATGGACAGTAAGATAAAACGTTAAGTTTATCCAAAGTTTGTGTAAAAATTTGTTTAAATTCTTATATCAAGTTTTGGTGAATATGGCATCAAACCTTTGAGGCTGAGAAGCGCTAAGAGTGAAATTATTGCTTCACCTGCAGTAACATTCCTTCAGTGAGCACTTCTGCTTTTCATCTTCTTCTAGTATTGAAACTGTGAGAAAAATGACAACTGAAGATTCTTAGGGATGATGTAAATGCACCTGCAAAGGAATTTATTCTCTACTTTGTTCTGGAGTTCTGGCACAATCTAGGCTAAAGTCTTTGGTGTCTGTTTTGGCAGTTGCAGAGATGTGCTATGGTGCTATATACCTCCTCTGAAATATCATATTTCTTGTATTTCAAACACCATATATTAATTCAATCATTAAACAAACCTTTAGGTCTAATTGTTTATCTGCTCTCTTGTTGTAGCTGTCAGCACTAATATATTTGTTTCTTTAAGAAGACTGGCATAAAATGGCAGCTGTTCATTTCTTATCTCAGGCTTGTACAGTTACAGGGCTTTGTTACTTGGTTTAAAATGGATCGCAGAGTAAGTGTCTGCTCAACAGCTATTGACAGAAAAATCTCATCTGTTGCCTTGGCAGTTTCAGTATATTTAGAAACAGAGAACCCAGATGTGGGTACGTGTTGTGCTTGTTTATGGCTAACACATTACGCAGGGCCACTCAATCCTGTAAAATATTCAAGGTTTCTCCCTTGCTTGAGATAATTTAGTTGCAGTATCTTTACTGAGCTCCATGCTTTGTCCTGACACTTTATAGAATTTATAGGGAAAGGTTAATGGTGGAACGCAATCTAATTTTGTGAAAATGAGTTGGAATTACTATCTGTGGAGCATCATCTTTGAGACAGAGTGGTGGCTGCCTCTGTAAGGAAAGCCTGCATGTGCCACAGGTAGTTTTACAACTGCACTCCTGTTCCCATGGAAAAGCTTTTTTTGCATTCATTTGCAGTTCTGTGTCAGATGTCTACAAACCAAACAACAATTGCATTATGGTCTTTTACTGTATGGGCAGCCTAGTCACTGGCCCATAAAACAATAAGCAAGAGATATAGCAAATCCTCTGAGAGATCATCTTATTTAAGAAGCATTCAAAATTGTTGTGTTTCTATTTACATGCCGCAGACCTCCTGAAGGAGATCCCAAGCATCAGGTATGATCCCCAGATAATCAGTGATGTTTGGTGGATAAGAAATGCCATTTCATTGCACCTGCTTTCAGATATACCACTGCAAACAATGCTTCCAATTAATATTTTTCCCTTGCCTCAGAATCTGGATTAAAAAATTAAAAAAAAAAGTTTCCTGACAAAAATTAAAAGCACAGTATTTTCTATCTCTAATATTTCTTTATTAAGCTTGGTACTCTGCATTCAGCAGCAGCTAATGCCTCATGCTTCAGAGAAAATTCAAACCCCACAGTTTGTGCAGAGCCATAAAATAGGGGAAGTATTCCTTGCAAAGCCTGCAGCCATCAGCTTATTCCCTGAAGCATGAGATTTGATTATATGTTTGTTTCTTGGGGAGTAGAGCTGTGAGTATTTAAGCTTTTCAGGCTGGAGATCATGCATTAGATTAACCTGGAGGAATCCAAGGCCTGTGTAGAACAGATTGTGGAATTCCCTTGGCAGAAATGAGCAAAGTAGCCATTACTAACATGCTGTCATATTGCTAACTGGAGCCGAATGACAGATTCATAGGAAATTGTGCTTCTATTTCTGCTCTTGAGCTACCAGTGAGAAGCTTGAGATTTCTTCTTGATGTAAGTAGCAACCTTATTTCCCACATCATTTCTAAGTTTGTGTTATATTTGCAAACAGTGTAATCCTGTATTTACAGTAGCTGGGACTGAACAGCTGGGCCACACAGCACTATCCACATTTCTACCTGTAAGCATCATGCACGGGCTGAAAAGCAACTGCTTTGGCTCTGCTCTTTCTTCTCTATCTACCTCTGACTCATCTTTCTTCTTTCTCTACTAGGTGGTAAAAAGAAGTACTGTCATTTTTTAATTAGGTTTTGTTTGAAATTACTTGTGTCTGTTTGTTTGCACTGGATCTATGTAATTATTTTGACAAGGAAACCAAAACAGGTGGTACCAGTGGATCCAGTCACACATAGTTTATGGCTGGTCCAAGATTTGTAAAGAAAATTCATCTAGAGAAGACAGATAGTAAAAAGAAAAAGGTAGTGATTTGAAGAGTTATTCAGTGGCTTGGGAGTGACCTCACAAAGGTGCAAGTAACTGCAAGGAGATTCCAGTTTGCACTATAGATGCATTCATGTATTTTCAGGCTCAGATACAGGAAGAACAGAGGATTTTTGAAGTTGCTACATCTGCCACCTTTCTCTCTAGGTCTGTAACACTAATGGGCTGCTGAACAGGGAATTTTTTTCAGTCACCCTGCAGCATCAATTGGGCCTCATTTATGAACTATCTGTAGACCCTGCTGAATCACAATCTGCTACCTCGTCACTTATTAAATCTCCAGTGGTTCCAGAGAGAAGGTGTTGAAAAAGAATCTTAATGCATACTGGCAAGATTATCTTTGTCAGTTCACTGTTTAGTGCTTCAGAGGCCCAAAAGCCAAAGTCCACCTTAAAACCTTACAAATAGCAAAAGCTTCTTTTTTCCCTGCTCCTGTTGTGGAAAGAAAGCATGCTTTACCTTCACGTAGTTCCTTATCCTGAGAAAGATGGAAAGTATTGTAATATTTTCTTCAAAACTGGTTAAAACTCTTTTAGTTGGAACTAGATGGGAGGTTAAAACTAGATGTTCTTTGAGGTTTCTTCCAACCCAAGCCATTCTATGATTCTAGGTTCCGGTGGGAGCTGGAATGTTTCCTTGTATCTCTCAGGATCAGACCTCATGACAACACTTACATTGCTACCTCTATTTTTCACAACAACTTCGTGACTGAAGAGTAAACAACTGGCAGCACTGGCACTAGCCCTGTTGTCTTGCGGATGTGATTTAGACTCCATTTTGATCTGGCAGAACATTCAGATTGTAAATTCCATCCTTTCTTCAGCTTGGAAAGAGGTCCTATGCTTCACCCACCAACAGAAGCCCTATCTTTTTGTCTTAAATGAATACGAAAGAGGGTGGGCTGTATGGGGTTCAGGTACTAGAATACAGGGCTGAAAGACATCTAATTCTAGGAATGTGTTTTGGCAGTCCTGCTAACTGCAGTGATAAGTGGATCTGGCTAGTTGTCTTGGCTTGCTGATTCATTTGCTCTTCACATTTCTCTCGTGGAGATTGGATTGTTAGTGGAATCTGTCAGCGTCATCTGGCCCACTCTGCTCAGCTTATTCAGCTACTGTGTCCTGACTAGAGAGGTCATATCCTCCTAGAATATCCACGTTGGATTTTACTCCTTGTAGTATGAACTCATAGTAGCACGAAACAACTGAGAAAAAAACCTAACTTTTTCATTGAAATCAGAAATATGAAATTGAATGAAATATTTCTGATAACAGAGGTATTGGACATTAAGAGAGAAAATAATAAGTGAAAATGTGTTATTTCTAATTCATAAATCATTATATTTCTCGTCTTTCATTCTGGCATCACTTGAGAGATCATCAGCTGGCTGTTTGTGTTCTCCTAAACACTGAAGGAGCTTATATAGGAAGTAATTTAGACCAGAGTTCACATACAAAATGTTGCAATTATATTGAGCTAATAAAAAACCTACTCATCATGTAGTAATTTTTTTCTCTCTGCAACAGTGAAATTTAAAATATAAGATATTCATAAAAACTTGAATTGTGGCAAAATTCCAATCTGTTTACTGATGATTATTCCTGCTTTTTAAAAGCATGTCTTCTCTTAAAGGATTCTGTATTCTGATGCTAAGTATGAATCTATATAAATTGTCAAATACAGAATGGTCCCTTCAGGTCCTTTTTCAGTCATTTGAGTTCCGGGTGAAAACTGTTTTCTGTATTGTTTGCTTTCTTAGTTTCAGAAATCACACCCCCAGATTTTTGCTCTTTTAAGGAGAAAAGCTAAAGACTGATTGCAGTATAATCATTTTGATGTTAACATAAAACATAATTCAATCTGAACAAAGCCTGCCACCCACTACAGTCCTGGTGTCCAGATGTCATAGAAGGCCAAATACAAAGGACAGAGTAGCTTTAGTGGGAGATGATGTTGTTTTTGTTGCTACTCTGAAGTTGTTAAAAATTACTTAATCTAAAGTGTTTTAGGGGGCTCCTAGTACTTGCATTAGCAGCACTGTTATAAAATGTTTTCAGACCATCAGTACAGTTGAGTTAAATCTCCAAGTGCTGAAGTTTTGTGTTTTCTTGGAGGCAGGGTGGGAGATCAATGCTGCTTTTCTACCAGCTTGTTGCAGGAATATTGCTGGATAATTTGTGGTGTAAAATTGTAAAAAATGAGTGATATTGCTCTGTGCAGACAGACTTCCCTGACTTTATTTATATTTTTAACCACTTTCCCTTTTTAGAGATGAAGTAAAATAAAAAATTGTTTCCTAGTGAAGTTTTAAAACTTTACCTCCTCCTCTTCTGCTTGTTCTTTGCTAGAGCTGTTCTCTTTTTATTCATGCTGTGATCTGCCCCAAATCCAAACCAACAAATCAAGTCGGCAATTTAACAGAAGTGACACTGACGGAATTTCTACAAGCAGCGTCCTTGGAATTCAGGTATGTCTTTCGTGTGACATTTTTTAGTCTCGAATTCCCTGAAATTATAGGGAACAGATGTATTGTTCAATCTGAAAGCAAAAAGAATCACTACAATGCCTGATTCCTCTTTTGATAGAGGGCTTTACAGTTTCAGTCTTGAAATGCTGTTTATTATGACAACATTGGCATTGTCATGGCTTATTCTTCCCATGGTTTCATTGTTATAAAGCATCTACTACAAAATGCCTAACAAAAAATATAAAACATTAAAATAGAGAAGAACAGACCATCCTCACAGACTCCCTAAACGGCTGAGAGATAATTCCTGATATGTAATGCGTATTGTTATTTTCATGATGTTTTAGAATATCATGCAGATACAAAGTAATGCTGAGCTTTTCAGTCAGTTTATTTCTTAGTAGCACAATACATTGAGGGTTTTCATGCATTAGTTTCATATGCGATTAAAATAACATATGGGATAAGGGATTTCTCCTCAGAGGAAACTTGCATGAAAGTGGAGATTGATCTGAGAGGACTGAAATCAGTCATTCTGTGTGCATTTACACTAGTAGTTTAGAGGTTAGCATAGGTGCTTTTCCTGATGTAAATTCCTTAGAATTTGTACCTGATGAACTGCAGACAACAATTTTGTGCACCTCTGGTATAAAGAAACAGGATTCTTTCTTTGAGATGATCTGAATAATAAAAAAATTTATGGCATAAAAATATTAAGCGAAGATGTGGGTTTTTTTTTTTTTTAATACTATAGTTTTTTGCTAGCTCAATTTAGCCCTATCAGTACTCAAATCAGAGTTATTATGCCAATATAGATGGAGGAGCAGGACAGGTGGTAGGAAGATCTGAAGCCAGCATTGCCATCAAACACTTCATCTTGCAAAACCACAGCCATACAGTACTTGTTTCTCTCTCCACAGTTTGCTGTGTATCCTGGCATAACTGCTAAATATTAGGTGTGGAGGAGGCTTGTTACTATCAAAGCTGATTTCTGTAGAGCCCTTTCTCTCTGAGGTGCCTGTTTTTCTTTGTGCCTTACTGTACTTTAGCACAAACACAAATCATCAAAAGCTCACTTCAATTTGTCAAATGCTAATTTTAGAGCTGTGAAGAAGTAGAACCCAGCAAGCATTTTCAAAAGATGTTCTATTAGTTCAGTGTTGCCTGTGACCTCAGCAGCTAGTCACTATCTGGGCCTTGCCAGCTTGTTCTTCTTGGGAAGAGAAAGTGATAATATAAGCCGGGCATTTGTCCAGTTGTCAATTACTCACGCAGAGCATACACAAGAAGCCTGGCTTCCCCTAGGCTGTAGGTGCCTTCCCTATTCACAGTTTTCAAGCCTATTTCCAGCTATCTTCCTCCACAAAGAATCCTAATTGCTCTTTCCATTTAGGCTGAATGAAAGGTACTGAACATGTTTCAGAGCTCTAAACAGGTCTGTGATTGCCTGCAGATGAGAGCCAAGTTTGAAGGCAGCCATTATCACCCTTCCATATAGAGCCCCACCAGGGTATGGCCAGGAAGATATTCTGCCCTGAGAAGAGCACCTGCCTCACTCTGAGGATTTGTATGTACTCTCAGCTGCTGCCATTTACAGAACTGACATTGCTTCTTCTGGTAAGGGGAAAGCAATGAGACATAATCATATTTATTATGATTAAGTCCTGATATAACCTAGATTTTATTTGGAAAGGCAAAAAGATCTATTAAATACACCCTATATAAATATTTATTTTCAAGGCTTTTTAATTTTTACATGGGGAAAGAGTGTGTAGCAAAAAACAAACCACCATACACTGAAACCAGCTTGCATTTAAATCTGTATTGATGTCTCTGACTGCAGTCATATTATATCAAGACTGGCCATTTACTTTCTTGGCTTTTGTTAAAGAACAGTTAAAGTTAGTTTTCATAATTTCCATATTTGAATTAACGAGCCTTCAGAGAAGTTAAATCATAGAATAGTTTGAGTTGGAAGGGACCTCTGAAGGTTATCTAGTCCAACCCTCCTACAATGAATGGGGACATCTACAGCTAGATCAGGTTTCTCAGACCCTTCCCTCTCCCCTGCCTGACCTTGACTGTTTCCAGGCAAGGAGCATCTCCCACCTCTCTGACCAATCCATTCCAGTGCTTCACCACCCTCACTGTAAAATACTTTTTTTTCACATCCAACCCAAAGCTCCCCTTTTTCCATCTGAAACATTTTCCCTTGTCCTATCTAACAAATTTTTCTAAAATGTCAGAAAATAAATAATAATATAATAGAAGGTAGATAATGTTGTTTTATTTTTCCAAGCAGTGCATCTTTAAAATAAACATTATTCTTAAGAGTGACTGTAGCAGAAATGCTAAATCATGGCTTGAACCCATAATTGAACACCTGGTGGGAAGGCAGGGCCAACCCATGGGAAGTCAGGTGAAAGGAATGCACCTGAATGACCGGAAGGGGTGCACCCAGGATCCACCCCTTCCCAGACCACATTTAAGGGCTGGCAGCAGAAAGTAAGGGTGTTTTGCTGGAGATTCTTTTGTACTTGAGGCTTTCTGAGGATAAGCAGCTTCTCTTCTTTGTTGTTATGTCCATAGCATTTGTATTTGAGCAGATCCTCATTTGTTGCAGCCTGGGACCTTACTGCTCTGCTGCCAATGATTCGCTTTCTATCACATTACAGTGTCCTTCTTCAATTGTTACTTGTCAACAGTGACTTTTTTATGATTAGCCATTTATGAACCAGATGCTTGTTCATCTTGAGTAATATATTACAGGCTCAAATTTAGAAATGTAATTCCTTTCAGGAAAGTATATAGTGCATATTCACTTTCTACTGATTTGGGAGATTTTGCTGTGTACTTATGGCTAAGCATATGATTAAGAAATTTGTGAATGGGCATGTATTCTGAATCACACTTACATGGTTTACTGCTTTAGAGTTTGTGTAAAAAAATAAACTGTGTCATACAAGCATCAAATTATTAGCTGAATTGATCCTCATGCTGCTTTATAAATTTTTTTTTTTATTATTATTATTTTGAGCTATTACGGTGACAAGGGTTACTGGAAGAGCTTACAAAAGCAGTGTATCATCACATTCCAAGGAAATAAGTAAAAAGCTATCTTGGTCTTCTTCTGCACCTGCATTAAATACTACTTTTTAAATATCAGCTAACTGCCAAAATTGCCCACTGTGGGATCACTGTTTGCAGCATGTGGTTTGTGTGGACTGCTGTCTCTCCTTTCAGAAAGTCTAGTTTCCGTCTCCAGACAGAAATTCTTAACCCTTCTGAATTCTATCTTTGGAATGCTTTTACCACTCAGCTACACTGACTCGCATACCTCTCCTCAATCTATCGATACGAATTCCTTTTGTCTCCCTGAGTTTCTAGTCAAGTAACAAGACAGATGGTGCCTTTAGTACCATATAAAATGGAGTTAATTCTGATCTAGGAGTATTTTGCTGTTATATTTCAGTTCCCCCAGATGTCTAAAGAGAATATTTAGACGTTGACTAAGCAGGAAGGTTATGTTTTTTCCTCAAGAAATATATATTACAGAAATATTTTTCTTAACGCACATTGAAATATTAGGATATTTCCTAAAACAGACCATCCACAAAATGAGGAGATGGATTAACTCCTATGTGAGTTATGTGCAGCAATAGAACAGAACTTAATTTTGCTCAAGTAAATATTACAGCCACCACCTTCCTTTACAGCAGTGATCTGTCTGTTAGGCCAAACTCCAGAAACCTCACCAGAATGTCAGCTATCAAGATGACAATTTCTGGGACTCCAGTTATTTATTACTCACTGTAACTGGCTTGGCAATATCCTGCTCTTTCTACTTCCTAAATACAGGATCAAATTTAAAGCTGTGTGAAGTCAGACAAGGAGAAGTAGTATGACGTTAAATAGCACAGATGTGAATCAAACCCTAGAAAAGCGGAGTAAAGAACAGTTTTAGGGTACTACCATACTACTATTAGCTGGCATTTTTTTCTCTTTACTATAGAGATGTAAAACCAAAGTAGTAAGTGTAGGCATACACATGAGATAAAGGACAACCAATTGTAAGGCCTGGATCTGAAGCAGGTTTAGAAGATATGAGAGACAGATATCAGTCTAGCTACTTACATGCTAAAACTAGTCCTTTACTTTTTTTTATGTCTTGATTTATTCAGGAGTTTAGAAATTGAAGGTTTTGTATTGATAACCAGTGCATTAAATATGTTAGCAAATTAATTCAATTTCAAAAACATAGTTTCTACTAGAAATCATCCATAAACATTCCAAATCAGCTCTAATCCTGTGCTCTGTCCATTTCAATTCCTTATTACGCTTATCTGTTTTAAATCTTTTCATCAAATGTTGAAATAAATCCTGTCGGTGTGAAAGATCTTGCCCATTTAAAAAAAGAAAGTTGAGTAACATACTAAGAACTACTTGACCCTTACAGACTGAGTTGCCAGAACCATATTTCTGGGCCTAAGGAGAATGAATATGTTGTTACTTTATGTCATCCTTGACAAGTGGTGGAGTTGCTGTGCCTGGAGGCATTCAAGAAATGTGTGGATGTGGCACTGAAGGACGTGGTTTAATAAGCATAGTGGGGATGGCTTGTTAGTCTAACTAGAGGATCTTGAAGGCCTTTTTCAGACTTAATGGTTCAATCAAATGGTGAAATATGCATCAAACACTACAAGTGCAAGAATTTTGTCAGTTTGTACTGATGATTCCTAGTTGGGGTGTAAAACGCAAAAATATGGTCACAGCAAAAAACAAACAAACAAAAACAAAAAACAGTTGAATCTTTTGATGTCAGTATTTGCTACTTGGGAGTTCCCATACTGAAACATATTTACACAGGGACTGAATTTAAGGAGATGTTTCAAATGGAAGTTTCAGCAGAAGATTCTTAGGTGCAAACAGATAAAATGAATGATAAGCTGCAAGGTCAGGTATCTTTTCATGAAGATTTTTAAGAAAACTGAAATAAGAGTTTTTCAAAGTTGTCATTACTATGTAATTTGTTAGCAGATGGAATAGAATTGGCTAATGTGGGATACTTCTTGTTTATAAAATATAATAGACTTCTATCTCTGTATGAACTCAGTTTTGGCACTGGTAATTTTTGGAAGCTATAACAAAATTATAGCAGAAAAAGAAGAGAATAGGAAACAGAAATTAATTTTTTTGAGACTTTTTTTTCCTAAAGAGAAGCTTATTCTTTCAACTTCATGTTATTTGAGGCAGAGATTTAATTAAATGAGAGGAATTCAAGAGGTCTGGATTTAAAATAACTTTTTTTCCCATGTCTTCAAGCAGTAAAGACTTTTAAGTAAATTAAGCTTTAAGGGACTTGAGAGAGAAGATGCTCTGCTGGATTGAAAATTGAAACAGTGGAAGTGGTTAACTTTGCAGTGTTGGAAGATCACAAATGTTCTCAGAATCCAGTGCTTGGGCCTTTGCTGTTTACTATACTCACAAATCATTTGGAAATAGTTTTAATACTGAGGTGAGGAAAGGGAAACCTTGAAAGTTTCCTTAAGCAGCTCCTAGCATGCTACATGATATATCTACATTTTTCTCTTTATCTTTCTAATCAGTGCACATGAAGGTGTATACTATTGACCCAGAAGAGATGAAAGACTGGAAAATGGGACCAGAAGCAGGTCAAGGAAAAACAAAACTTTGAAAAGAGATAAATTAATAGAATGGCTTGGGTTGGAAGGGACCCTAATGATCATCAAATTCCAACCCTTTTGCCACAGGTGGGGCTGCCAGTTGCTAGGTCAAGTACCAGGTCAGATTGACCAGGGCCTCATACAACCTGGCCTTAAACATCTCCAGGGATGGGTCATCCACAGCCTCTCTGGGCAGCCTGTTCCAGCACCTCATCACTCTCTCAGAAAAAAACAGACAAAATAACCACAACTTGCCACTGACATGTAAACTTTATCTTCCTTCCTTTAGATTAAAACCATTCCCCTTTGTCCTGTCACTATCTACCCATGTGAAAAGTTGATTTCCTTCATGTTTATAAACTGCCTTTAAATATTAGAAAGTCACAATGTAGTCTCCTTCTCTTTTCCAGGCTGAACAATCTGAGTTCCCTCAGCCTGTCCTTACAGGAGAGGTGCTCCAGCCTCTGGATCATCTTTTGGCCCTTCTTTGGACCCACTCCTAATGCTCTGCATTCTAAGGATTTACTAATACAGAGTATGGGGAGGTAATAAGATGATGGCACTATATTAAATTATCAGGCAGTAGGTTTACAAGAGACAAGGAGAAAGGGTGTTTTTTCCATATGAAATATAATCAAGCAGGTGAACTCAACATTGTACATAATTAAAATTTACATGAGAAAGTAATGAAACACTGACAAAGAGCAATCCATTGAGGTGCACTAAAAGTAAGTTTCTAAACTTCATTTGCATTCAGGCTGGACAGTGGGATGGCATGTCAGAAAATTTCTACTTTTCAGTAAACCTGTATCTCTATCAATGAATGATATATATGACGTGTATGATCATTTTATTTTTTTTAGCCATAGAATAATTTTTTTCAGGGAGTAGTGAATAATTCTGTCTGGACATAAGATTAGACATATTTTTGGAAATCACTTTCATGGCATTATGAGTAATTGTGATATTCCAATCTCTAACAGTTATGGGAAGTTCCATCTCTCTTCAGGTCAAGGTCTTCCTTAATTGTTGACGTTTAGTATGTGGACTCTTCATCAATGTCACTTTTTTTCTTCAGGTCACTGAAACTCAGTTTGATCTCTCACAGAAAGAATTAATCGTTTTAGATTATACTGAATGGTAGTAGGGTGTGAAATCCAGTAACCATACCTCATGGCATTTCTTTCATTCTTTCACTTTCTATTATTTTAATGAATCCCTAATATCTGTGTTACATTAAAAAAACAAACAACAACAACAACAAATAATAATCTTCCTCTATTACAAGTGACCTTGTAACGCTGTTTTCTCTGTCACAAGGATTCCTCAAATGGGCATTTTATTTGGAGAGAAGTATGGTTATTTTTTTGTTTCTCAGTTTTTATAATCTGATAGAAAATTAGAAAAGTCTCAAAGGATGATGAGGACTGCAGTATTATTAGATGTAATTGTCCTTCATGTGCTTCTATGTTATTCTAGATCCCAGTTATTTAGATATGTAGGTTTATTTGTATATAGTAGACTTGGCACATACATGGCTCAGATTCCCACATAGTTTTATGAAAATGAAACCTAAATTTTGTGCTATAATTTCTGATACACAGACCTTTGGTCCATTAATAAATTCATTTGCTACTCTCTTTGAGTGAAAAATAATTAAATTAAAATTACGTATAGCAAATAGGTAAATGTAGAACAAAACAATTCAAAGACAAATTGAAACATACTCAGAACAATGTGTTGAACAGTCTGTGGTAATTAACATGTTCTTCCTCATATACGTTAACAAATCCCATACAGAACAGAGATATCCCTAACATGCAGCTGTTCAGCTATTTCCTGTGGATAGGTTTTGCAGCTCTATGTTAATACACATGCTATCGCGATCTGTCTAAAAACATTTTTGATTCTGCTCACATTCAGGGTGATTATTTTAAGTGTCAATTCTGAACATAAGAAATATCTAAGTTATAAACAAAAGCATCTTATTACAGAGGTGATGTGCTGGAAAATCTACCTGGGGAGATAAGGAGAAGATGGTGTAATTACTGTTATGGATGATGGGAGGTGGCTCTATCTGTCACCTTAATAGGACTGGAAAAACAAATTACACAGTTATGCTGTCTTGGTAAACATAAAAATTAACAGTCCCACAGGGGAAAAAATCTGCAACCTTGTAGTAATCCCGTATGTGAAGCTGTGAGATTTGGGTTCCTTCAGGAACATCTGGAAAACAATAAGCATATAACAAATTAGAGCCTAAAATTTGAGCACTGCAACATGCAGAAGGGAGTGGGTTTGTCTTGGACATGCTGGCTACTAAGACTGAGTATCTTGCTGGTTTTGCAAATGCACCTCACATCTTTGCAGGAAAGCTCTTAAATTACCATTAGGCATAGCCAACTACATGGGGAAAATATATATATATATATATATATATATATATATATTTCTCACTAATAAAAGTTTCTGCTAAGGCAACAGACTTTAAACAGTGGTAGCACAGCTGCCTCTTCATGATCAACTGCCTCAAGGCTGGGAAGCCCCTGAGAGAAGGGTGGGATCAGATACACCATTACCCAGCACTAAGTCAAGCTGATCCCAAGTGTTCTAAATTATATCATCATACCATTACAACTGTGTTTTGAATTTCTAGCATGAAAAACTAGATTTGTAAACTTTGCAGTACCTCAGATGAGCTTGAGCATGGGCTGGAAAGAAGCTGTCCCTTCATAGGAGAAAAGAAAGAAATCTCTGTGGGAAATGGCCTGACATCTGTGAATATGTATTTTGCTAAGATGTTTCACTGCAGTACAAACTAGGGTGAGAATCTGAGGGATTGTTTGGTGTCTCTGCCTCAGCCTTTCTCCTAACAATTTAAGTACCCCTTTGCTAATTCATGTTCTTTCATGCATCTTGTATTAACTGTCATATAAACTTAGTGGCTTACTTTGGTGCTCTGGATTTCATAATATAGTAGTGACAGCAAAAGCTCAGATTGGAAATATGTCATTGTACAGATCTAGGGTTTGATCAGAGTGACCCAACCAGGAAAATACAGGAAAGTAAATTTGAAGAAGTTGTAAGTAGGATCTCATCTAATAGGAAAAGTTACCGTGTATCTACTAAGAGTCAACCTGGAAGTTGAAAAATATCAGAATGGCCCACTCCGTAAATCAAAGTCTCCTAAATCAATCTGAAACCTTTAGAAAAGTGTTGCAAGGAGTGCAGTCATGGTGAGCCACTCCACTGTTACCCTTTTGTTATAATCTGGTAAACATAGGAGTGTCCTTCTGCGCATGAACATGGCTTATTTCTCGGCAAATACGTTGACTCCAGTTAAAGCACCTTGTGTATAATTATGTGTTCAAGGTTTCCTGTAACTCAGCTGTAAGCTTTTTCTATCCTTTTGTAAGTAAAAGTCACAGTTGAAGGTGAATTTTGTGTTTAACAAATGCTGTGTTGCTAAGTGGTGAGAACTGACCTTTGGAGAATGTAGTGAAAAGATTTTTAAAAAATAATAATCAGCTGTAATCTGTCAGATTCCTGAGAAAAGGTTAAGTAATAGCAGCACAGCAACACTGAAAATTAGCCTATGAATTCTGCATTGTAACTTGCTAATTTTAGTGAGTTAAAACATTTATGAAATAAATGAATTAGTCAATTTTGAAGAAGAAAAACAGTTGACATGAAAGTAACTTAGCTGGCTGATGGAAAGAAATGTTGGAGATCTGCCTGTACACTACAGAAGAACACTTCTGGTATACTCACTGTAAAGCAAATGTGGGTCTCAGAATAATAAAACATGACTTAAAATCAGCTGTTAATCTGCTCCCTGGAACTTCACATGGAAGTATGGAATATTTAATCTATCTGATTAATTGTCAATGAAATGAACGCATCTAAGAGAAAATTGAACTTGAGGCTGTGAACAGATCACAGTGTGGGGGGGGGAAACAGAAAAAGAATTGTAAATACACGTAACAGTATGAGACAGAGGAAACTGCAGGCAATGGTCATCAAAGAGGAATGGTTTCAAACTAAAAGAGAGGAGATTTAGATCAAATATAAGGAAAAGGCTTTTCATAATAAGGGCAGTGAAGCGCTTGGACAGGTTGCTTGTAAATGCATGTGGTGGATGCCCTGTCCCTGCAGACACTCAAGGTTGGGCTGTATGGGACTATAAGCATCTGATATAGCTGTAGGTGTCCCTGTTCCTTTCAGGAGGGTTGGACCAGATGACCTTAAAATGTCACTTCCTAATCAAATGACTCTATACATCTATATGACACTAGATGAACCAAGTCGAGGTGTTCGAATGAATATTTCTGAATTAAGATCCCAATAGTATTTGTAGTGTGCTTTTCAAGAATCATCACTGCTCGAGTCAGAGCCATTATGATTAGATGGAATTAGCAAAAATTAAAGTTTGTGCATAGAAAACACAGCAATGTACCATTTTATATTTTATCAATCAAAAAAAAGACACATCCTCTAGGTAAAAGTAGTGTTTTGTAAAAACCTGTGCTTAAAAGATATAAAGAAGACATAGGGAGCAGCAATAAATAAGGTTTTGTTTAGTATAGCCCACAGCTGTGAAGCCACTCCACTTGCTATGCACTGTTTACACAGATTTACAGTGCCTTTTGTACTGTGTGACACATTTACTCAGTGGCCCCAACTAAAGGTGAACAACTTGGTCACAATCTTAATATTAAATATGGTGCAAACACTAACTTGTTATTCACGGGTCATGAGAGAAACTCGGGGCCATGTTTTTATAGACTTCCAAATAGTCTTTAAATTTACACCTGTGAGGTTGCAGGTACCCAACTCCATTTGGCCAAATACTTAATCAAAGAGCAGAGATCCTGAATCAAAAGAAAATTCCACACTACTTAAAACATCTTGCTTTCCAGTAAAGATCAATGGCAGAAATAAATTATTTTGTTCAAAATACTGTGGAGTCTGAGGAATTTCTCTCAACCTTCCTGCCATCTATCTTTAATATCATAAGGCTAATCACTCAATGGGGGATTTTATCTCAGTCTTCTATAATTACTAATACAGGCTAATGTAAGTCATCTTCCAAGCTTATGCAATGGTCTGTCAATCAAAATACAAGCTGAAAGTAAGAAACAACTATGAAACACATACCTGACTAAAAAGTGATTTATCAGACTCTACAATGATATTTCTTCATGATTCTTACCACAGGCACAGCTGAAGAAGCATTTCTGGACTAGCCATGCTATGTGGGAGATACACACACCAGTAAGTAGGCAATCCACAGATAAGATAATGTGATGGAAATCTGCTTCTGTCCACATAGTATGCAAACTCCAGAGTCTGTGCTGCAAGTCTTCTGCTCTTTCTCTGCCTTTCTTCCAGTTTTCCTAGATCCTTCCTTGTGCTCTGTGTGTTTGATCCTGCAAGCAGCAGCCTGCACCAGATGGCTGCTGATTATTGAAAGAGATGTTCTCAACTGTCTGCCCCTCAGCAGTAATTCTTGCACAGATCTTCAGTTCTCCTGCCAGCTTTGACAAAATGTGCAAAGTTCAGTACATTTGTAATCACCACTTAAAATTATTTCAGACTAAAATTGTTTAGGAGGTTCTGAAGTTATTAAGAACACTTGGTGGAACCCATTGTTTCTTGCTTCAGAGATCTTGATTTCTGAGGCCAGTCATTCTGACAGAGCTCTTTTTACAACTTGACTCTGCAATGAGCAGAATCAGGCAGGAATTAATACAAGAGGGTAAGATGATTTTAATTTCAGATAGTGAAGAGTATTCAGCATAGCATGAAGAATACAGCAGCTCTGATAAAACCAGAAAGTCTTCATTATCACGGCTCCCTAAGAATGTGTAAGTAACTTCAAGTTTCTAAGGAGACGTGTAATCTTTTGTTAGATCAATACATACAACTGACAAAAAAAAAAAACAAAACAACCAAAAACCAAAGAAATACAGAACAACAGAAAAACAAAACCAACCACCAAAACAGCAAACAAGTTGTCCTGGGCATAATTTTATAGGCATGAAATACATGCAACAGTCTTCATAATGGAATACAGGTTGAAAATTATTACTTGGAGTTTTATTTGACAATTAGAATTCTGCTGCCTTAGTAAAGAAAGGAAAAAGGAGCTGCTGCTATACCCTATGTAAAATGTTGTAACAAGACCAGAGTTCAATAGAGCATAAGATGACAGTCTTGTCTGTTCCAATGCTTGTCATTTTTTTCAACTATATTAATTACTCTAACAGAAGCTCTATATACAAAGCCAATGTAGGAGTTGAAGTACAATGAAGGGTATAACCAAAACAAGCTCATCGTTTAACATGGACATTTCTCTGCTGTGTCACACTGCTTGAAGTTGTTAGTGATACATCTCACTTCTCATCTCCCAGATCATTTAGTTAGACACTGTTTGCAGCTGTAGTTTGAGAGGCTTTTGAATTTAAGAAGAAAACATAATAGCTTCTGGTGAAATATAAAATTAAAAAGCCATTGCAGCTTTATGGAGGAACAAATGCAACCACAGTCTGCGGTTATGCTCTGGAAAGTCCTGCCGCAGCCCTTGAAGATAATTACCTGAGACAACAGAGGTTAACTACGTCAGCCAAGGCAGTAGTTTCAGAATCCTGCTTCAAGGATAAAATAAACTGCAGAACAGAAGTGGGAATGCAAAACTGTTGTTCATTTTAATCATGACACAGTGTTCAGTCCAGGCAGGAGTGGACTCCTTACCAAGTCTTATCTGGAAGTAATTGTAGTTTCCTGCACATTCAGACAATATATTCCTCCAGGGGGATCTGACCCTGCTTCTACCCTCCTGTATGCTTTCTTTTTGTATTTCACTTCAGTTGAGAACTCCTTGTTCATCCATGCAGGCCTTCTGCCTGTGCTGCTTGATTTTTATTTATTTTTTGCATACTGAAATAGACTACTGTTGAGCCTGGAGGAGATCTTTGGAAATCAACTATGCTCCTGAACCTCTCCTTTCTCCTGGGCTGCATTCTGTGGTGCTTTTCTTAGCACGTTCATTAACTGGTTGAAGTCTGCTCTCCTGAAATCCAAAACTGTGATCCATCTTTTTGTCCTATTCCCTGCTCTCAGGATCCTGAACTTCACCATTGCTTGGTCTCTTTAGCCAAAGTGAATCCCAGCCATCACATCACTGATCAGTTTTTTTCTTAATTGTGAGCAGGAGGTTTAGCAGAGCAGCTCTCGCTTTAGCTTTTGAATCTCCTGTGCCAGGAATTTACCTTCAGCGTGCTCCTGCATGATATTGGTGTGACTAAGGCTCCCCATGAGATTTTGGTCTGTAAGCAGGAGGTTTACAGTTGTCTCATCTACTTTTAACTAACCAGTCTGTAGCAGACGCTGATAGTAATGGGATCACTCTAATTACCTGCCCCTCATTCAGTACACTGAGGGCATGAGCTGCTGAAGGTGAGGGATTCCAGAGAAGGCCCAGTTGATTTCCTTTGTGCCCTCTCAGATGCTGTGCAACCTGCTGATCTAGGGCAGCTCCTGCATTTGACCACACAGACTCTGCCACCGGCACACATGTTCTGCAGGAAAGGTCCCAGCAAGAGACCTGAGGTATCCCTGCAGCCTCAGATCTCCAGAGCCAGTCTCTGTCAGGAGCCTGCTCTGCATTAAGTCACTGCTGTGACCTTGTACCTGCTCCTGTGGGTGCTAGGGAACCAGTGCTCTGCGCGTGTACACCAACCTCAGTTTCTGACCCATTTCTGTGTGGAATTCCAGATGTACAGTTCCATCTCCTGGCTTGTAGAAGCCATGTCTACAGACTATATCCTGGACCTTGGCTGGGTAGGGGAGAGGAAAACACTGGCTTTGAGCCCGCTGCATTGTGAAGAGCAGAGTCTGCAGTCCAAAACAAGGAAATTGTCAAAATCAAGCTGAAAGAGAAAGAAAAGTGGGAGAGAAGCATGGCTGCCTGTCTTGTAATAGAACAGTAATTAGGACCTATCTTATAAAGATTCAGATTGTAATTCTTCCACTTTCTGTGGGACAGAAAATCAGCAATAAACAAGTCAAAAATATGCTCATTAAAAATAAGATCTACTTTGGTAAGGGATTTAATTTTAAAATAAGCCTAATATACCATATGTACTTTTTCCTATCTCTCTCTGTGAATTTAAAGGTCTGTAGTTGAAACCAGAGAATCTGGAAATTGCAGATGCATTATCTGATCCAGAACTAAGATACTACTGAGGAGAACCAATTAGTTCAGCCTAGTGAACTGACCTAACTCCACTCCAGTGTAGCTGCAGAGAGTTATGTGAAAGCTAGTGAGAGCAATTTTGAATCTTAGTGCTACCTTGGTACCCAGTACAAGATGTAATCTCTTTGCACAAGAAGGGAGAACATTTCTGAGAGCAGCCAAAATAGATGCCAGTTTTGCATAATAAAATCAAACAAAAAAATCCTCCAAGGAACATGGGAATGAGAAAAGTCTTAAAAACAGGTTCATTAAACCATTTTCTGGCCAAGTACAAATGCTGAACAGAAAAGAAGAAATTACAGTCTGTATTTTAAATGTTACATGTTCTTACTGTCATTACAACCATCTAAAGGAACTAATGTTGGTAGAATTAGTGCCTGCCTCTCTCTGGGGAAAGCAGGCTCAGACAGGGCTCATTATACTGTAAGTGGAATGGCCATTTGTTAGCTATTGATTGTGATTCCAGTTATCTGGAGACTGCTGTGCTGTCAGATGCAACCTGGATTTTGTGCCCTCTTTAGCTGGTCTTGACAGTCACTGGATGTGGAATCCCCACCACAAAAGCCATGTGGGATGTGGGAGGCTGTCTTATCCTGTTGCACAGTATAAAATATATGCACATCTCAGAGAACGAACGTGACAGCTCTATTTCTTTTCCTGAAGGAAATGCCTCAGCAGAAATAGACACCATCCTTAGCAGGCTTGTTATAAACAAACATATGCATGGATGATATACATATATACATAAATGTAAAATACATAATTATAAACATATATATTTAAACACATACATACGTGAATATGTGCATACATAAATTTGTGTGTGTGAGCATGTGCATGCATAGGTAGCTATGGTGGCATGTTGTTAAGAAAATTGAAACTGATAATTAATTTTCTCAATTGAATATGAAAGGGTCATTTAAAGAAGTTATCAGAATCATAGTACAACCCAGACTGGAGGGAATATCAAAACATTAGCTATTCTGGCCTGTAAATTGATCCTGTATTTCCTCATGGTGCTGGCAAAGCTGTTTCTTCTTATGGATGGTATTTTTTCAGTGTTACAGTTTGTTACAGGCTTGAAGAACATACTCAGAAGTGCCTGATAAATCACATATCACAGAATCACAGAATTATCAAGGTTGGAAAAGACCTAGAAGATCATCTAGTCCAACCATTACCAATACTTCCTGGCTAAATCATATTCCTCAGTGCCACATCCAAGCGTTTCTTGAACACTCCCATGGTCGGTGACTCCACCACCTCCCTGGGCAGTGCATTCCAATGCCTGACTACTCTTTCTGAAAAGTAATACTTCCTAATGTCCAGCCTGAATCTCCCCTGACGCAGCTTAAAACCATTCCCTCTAATTCTATCACTGATTACATGAGAGAAGAGGCCAACCCCCAGCTCACTACAACCCCCCTTCAGGTAGCTATAGAGAGCTATAAGGTCTCCCCTGAGCCTCCTCTTCTCCAGGCTGAACAATCCTAGCTCCCTCAGCCGCTCCTCGTAAGGCCTGTGCTCCAGACCCCTCACCAGCTTTGTAGCCCTCCTCTGAACAGGTTCCAGGGCCGCAATGTCTTTCTTGCAGTGAGGGGCCCAAAACTGAACACAGTACTCAAGGTGCGGCCGCACCAATGCCGAGTACAGGGGGACAATACATGGCTTCTTCTGCAGCATTCCGTGTTTTGGAGTAAGTGGAGAGAAATCTGGAGACCCATGTCTTGAATCTGACTTACAACAAAATGTTAAAAGAAACAAACCTAAGTTCTTTCTTTATAATTAAGATCTATTAATTAAAAAAAAAAAAAAAAAAAAAAAGAAGAAGGACTAAAGCAGATTAAAATATTTGTCAGCTGAAAACAGTTGTCGAGGCAGTGGTATAGAACAGCTCTGTCTGGTTTGGAGGTCTGTGTCTGTTATGTTGTCACACTTCAGTAGAATCTTTTAAAACAAACTTCATGTTGAAAGTCTGTGCAAACTCTGATAAACTGTCAGCTTTATGTCCATGTGGGGTAGGGTGCGTGGAAGGGAACTGCAACATCAAGAACTATCCCAACCTATCGTTTTCCTCTAAATGTTGGGTTTTTATCATCTGTCTCTGTTCTGTTGATGCACAGAGCCAGAATATCTTTAATCAGTGACTAATATAATCCTGCTGGATAACATAACGAGTGGATGTGGACAATGTAAGCATTGCTGTGGATAAAGCAGCCATTTGGGAATGATTGATATCCTCATGCTTTAAGGACTGCTAATATACAGGATAGCCAACTTTGAGTACTTGCTTGATCTACTGTAGACTGCATGGGAATTCAGTGTCTTTCATTAGCATCCTTGTTTCTGGTCAATCATTTGTTCTGCGAGGAAAGAATCTTTAATAATTTTTCCAGAGGAAAAAAAAAAAGTTTTTTTCTGAAGAAAAACACATTTTGTGGACTATGAGTGCATGTGTGGAGAATTTAGTTTTCTTTAGGAACTTCTCAATTCATTTGAATAAGCTGAGGCAGAATTGTCACTGTTCTTACTACAGTCAGTTAAGTCTCATAGGGGTTTTTCTTTTTCCATATTCTGCTTCTCTGGTCACTAATTTTTACTTTCAAAATAAAGAGAATTCATTCTTTGCCCATGCCCTTGCTTTCACTTCCTTCCATCTTAAATTGTATCTGTTTCATTTGAGTGCTCATGGTGGTATCTTTCCTATTTTCAGGTAAATACTTGCAAGTCCTGTGATATTTATGTCAGGATATTTTAGGGGAGCCAGAATATTTTCGCAGCAGAAATTTACAGGGATGTTCTGTTATGTAATTAAAAAAGCAATTTGGAAAGCACTGGATCACCATGAGACTGGTTACTGCATTTTTACTGGCACTAGGCTTCAGTGAACTGTTGCTAAAATTAGTTCATAGCTGAAAATCCAAATACGCTTTCATTAAGATGTGACAGAATTTTTGCCATTCAAAGCAGTGATAATTCTGGTTGTTTGTGAGGAGTGTAGCTGTTCAATAGACAGGCAAGCAAGCAGGTGAGGATAAGAATGACATGGAAACAGATGAATGTGCATATATTTGTTTAACATCAATTGCTTGCAGATGCCCACACCATCACTGTGTGGTCTCTGTCCTTTCAGCTTCCTGAGTCCAGCCTGACACCCTTCACAGCCATGTTAGCCCATAGTTCCCCATATTGCCACAAAACATTTTAGAAGGAAAGGTAAATGAATGCTCAGGCTCAGATAAATGTGAGTCCTTTGTCCCATTCACAAGCTGTCCCTGGGTTAAGAAACCACCTTATGATGGAGAAGTAGGGCAGGTGTCTAAGAAGGGGAGCATCTGAAAGCACACTAACATATTTGCAAGAGAATATCTATACTCTTCCAACTGAAGTTACTTTAAGACTTGATTGTAGGTTTTCGTATGTGTGTTAAGTTGCATAAGCTTTCCCTATTCTTATTTGCATTATCGTATCAGTGTATCAAATGCAATAAAATCACCTACTCTGTACTAGAACAGTTCTTGCTTGGGCAAAGTAGTGCCCCATTTAAAAGCTGACGTTTAGCATGCAGTGTTTTTTGTTATTTAGTGATAGAATAATTCTTTATCATTGTACTATCACTCCCTTACCCGTATCTATGCTTTCCCCTCCTAAACATAATGCATCTATACATATGTATTCTTTTCCTTCCTACTTCTCTGAGAAAGTGCTAAGATCACAGAATCACGGAATCACAGAATTGTAGGGGTTGGAAGGGACCTCTAGAGATCATCGAGTCCAATTCCCAAATGATTTTTTTTTTTCAAAAAAAGCTGAAATTTTTCAAAGACTGCTGACAGACAGTACCTGAGAATCTCTGCCACTGCACTGAAAACTAAGGGGAGCTCTGCTGTTAGATATTTCTCAGGTCACAGCCTCTTTTCTGACTTTTAGGTAACAAATTCTGAAGAGGAAAAGATACAGAGCAAGTTGTCTCCAGGCCATACCGCCGTTTATGGTGAAGTCTTAAAAAAGATGTACTTTGCTTCAGACCTTGGACCAAATATTCAGTGCTACGTGAAAAGAAAGGCATTCCCAGAGAGAGCTGTTCCCTTTCCATACCTGGGATTTTTTCCTAGGAAGGGAATGATTTCTGACAGGTAACATCCCAGCCCAGTGAGTAACGTTTGTGTCAAAGGGCAGTTGATTGGTTAAGATCTTGTAGGATTTGACTGTGGTGTAACGCATACAAATTGTAATGTGAGGGTCCTGAAAACTGTTTTTGTATGGTTTTAAGTCTTCAAAAATATTTAATTAACCACAAAAAAACCAACCAACAAACAAACAACCATAGGCTATTGCTCTGAGTGAACCATTTGGTTTTTGCTGGCATTAGGACCTGGCAAATATCTGTAGAACGTAGTCACAGACCCTTGCCTAAATATTTACTTTTCTGTGGTCCTTCTCTGTGTGAAAATATTGATAGAGAAACAGAATCAAACCCTTTGGATAGTTCTGTGTTACACTGAAACTGGATGAGTAATTTATAAAACCTTGATTCCTGCTCTGAGGAGATCCATGTTAGAGTTAAATGCTTTAACTGGTAAACCAACATGTTTGTAGCTGCTCTGGTGCCTGACTATAAAGGAGGTTTTTCAGTTCTACAGCTGATCATGTGACAAATCCACAGAGATAAGGGAAGAATATAGGAGTTTTTAAAGCAATTCCTGCTTATATAAAATTGCATCTCTTGACACGCTTACATGTGAGCACCCACAGAGAACCCCCTCAAACTCTAGCAGTAAAGCACACTAAAACTAATTCAATTATTGCACTGATTTCCTGCTTGAATATATCAAGCAAATGCTTACTAACCATACTAATGAGTAACTGCAGACTTTTCAGTACATCTCTGAGGAATGAAATACAAGAATTCTTTGATTTGTTTGCCTACAACAGCTATAGATGGTGACTTCGATAATAGGTAAATAAATAGAAAAATAAATAAAAAGTAGCAGCAGCAGGACCCTAAATGGTTCTGCACAAATAAACTCACCTGACATTTCATAGCCCGTGCAGTCTCTTTTAGCTCAGTGACCTTTGCTGGAAAAGTGAAATACGGTTGGTGGGCCCTGAACCAGTGCCCACTGGGGGCAACTGCGAGCTTACACTTCAAGTGCATCTTGACTGGGATCATATCTAGAGATATAAATGAAAATGCAGAACTTAGTGTTGGTGTGATTTTATGAAGTGCATGATGGAGATCAGCCTGAATCCATTGTTGTCTGACTGGAAAGGGATCTAGTACTGCATATATCAGAGGGAAAGAAAGGTCTTTGAGAAAGCGCATATAGAGGAGGAACCAGCATGTTGTCTCAGTTATGCAGTGGCAGTGCACTTTTCTGTGCATTTGTTATGAGGAATACATTATTTCAAAACAATACAGCAAGTACATAATCTGTAGGAATAGTTTTCAGTTTGTATTACAGATTTCTATAGTACCTCCTCATACTTAGTCTGAATGCAAACCTCCTAGTAGCACTGTGTGTCTTGTCTAAGCACTCTGGAAAGACAAAGTTTGTCTAAGTTGCATTTGCAGCTGCTTTATGCAACTCAGAAGTAGTTATGAAGTATCTGAACTGCAGCTGATGGAACTACCTCTGTTCACATGCCACTGCTCTTGCCTTTCACGATTTCTCTTTATTGTCCTATTTAACTGCTCACATTACTGCTCTCCACTCTCCTCTCTAAAAGTAGCTGTCATTATCAGCCTTTCTTAGTTGTTTTTTTTTTTGTTGTTGTTGTTGTTGTTTTTGACTTATTTATTTATTTTTAAATATCCAGCTCTCTGTATTTAAATCATTTTGGAGAAAAGAGAGAGCAATCATATGGGGAGTTATGCTAGCAGACCTGAAGTTTGGAAAATGCTGATGACATGTTAGGAATAGGAGCAAATAGCTGTAAGGTGGAGAGAGGAAAACAGCTCTTGAGCTCTTGGACCAATGCTATTTCACTTCTGAAAAAAAATACAGTATCCATCAAACAGAAATGGTTGCTTCTTTCTTTCCTACAAAACCATTCCGTGGAAGGGGAATCAGCCCTGCAGGTGGGAAGGAATGCCCATTTTTGGCTACTGAAATCTCATCTTACTGATACTCTCATTAAGAAAACAAGGTATGGGCCACTGTGTCATGGCTACAGCTATCAGTTATCATCAGAGTTATTTTTCCTGCTGCTGAATAAAGAAGGAAGAGTGTGATGGTTGACCTAGGCTTACCATTCCTTATATACTAGCGGTAACATGCTTTTGTGAGCTATGGTGTAGAAACTTCTTGTAATCCAGTTTAGTCAAGTGTTCCAACAATACCTGCTGTATGATTTCAGAAAAAGAGAAAGGATGAGGAAATCCTCCTTTCAGCTTTTCTTTCAGCATTTTCAACTCCTGGCCTTGCTGTGGTCAGAGGAACCTGCTAACATCTGCCTCTTAACTAGCCTACAAAGATTTCCCTGCCCATAGTATGTAGTAATGTATGGCAAATCATGTGCTGCTACACATGCAACATTATATACGTAAAATCATAGTTTCCTTAGGAAGTCAGGCTTGAAATTTCCTCCATACCAAATTTTATTGCCTCACACTGGAATTGTCTCACTGGTTGTTTTTAAAGTGGGGCTGCAAATTCTGTATAGAAGTGTCTGTCAGCTGATGTCTTGTTGCCACACAATCCGAGCATGTGAGCACTTCACATTTCCATACAAAACCCCCTGCAAGAGAGAGAGAGAGAGAGAGAGAGAAAGAAAGAGGGAAGTTCTGTAATGCCATTTTTGAGGTGGGGAACAAGGAAGAGATATGCTGTGTCTTCTGATAAGGGACATTGTTCCATGGCACAGCCCCTTTAACCTCAGTCATCACCCCAGCAGCCTTGCTGGAGCTTGTGGTATCTCTCAGACAGCCAGTGCTATGGGTTTTCTTCTTGCAAAGCCCAGCTGTGAGGAGTTTATCTCCTGTAGTTCATACCTTGATATAGGCCTAGAATAGGGCCAGCATGAATGCCTAAGTCTGAGATTTCTGCAGCAATGTCACATCCACCAGTTTGCATGTTGTTTGAGTGACTTGCTGGAGGTGTCAGAGAAAACCTGAAACAGATGTACTACAGCGTCCCAGATGTGGAGCTGACAGCTACAACATCATGTTTGCAAGAAAGCTGTTCCCTTCTGGTGCAGCAGCTGGAGACAAGTCTCAAAACTGAGAGTAGATACTTAGTAACTGCATCCCAGCCTAGGATTCAGTTAGGTATAACTGGAAAGTTTTGAGAATCTTGGGCTTTATCCATTCAATATTACTACGTAGTCATTGAGTACATATGAATAGTTTTATAAGCATTTGGATAGCATTCAAAATTGAAATATTTGAATCCTGTCACTTTAAATAATGTTGCAGAAGAGCACTTAATGAGGTCTAAAAAGCCTGTTGTGCAATTAAAAATTATAAATAACTAAAGGCACATCCTTTGTCATGACAAACACTTGAAGGAAGGTATGAACCTTGACCAGCATCTCCAAGTGTCTGCCATAGTACTGTGTTTAACATATTTGACAACAGAATTCTTATTCACCCTATTGTCAGTGAGTTGCTTATACAAATGTATTTGCATCTTTTGTGAAGGCTGAAAAACTCACCCCATCATTTCCTACTTGAATCTATTTATCTTTGCCATGCACTCAGAGCTCCAGGGCATGTTTTTGATAAATAATTAAGGGTTAATCCTGGAAATATCTTGTATGTAGAGCTGCCATTGAAATCAATGGGAGTTCTAAGCACACAGAACTTGCCCTAGTGAGCCCTTAATCTTCCAGTAAACTGGAGAGCGTTTGTTTTGAAGCCTAATGTTTTGTGCAGTAATGAGAGTGTGTGTACTGAGATTTTATTTTTCATCATTCTTTGCAAAGAGGAAGGACACTGTGGTGTTTAAATTCAATACCAATGCAGTGTTAGGAAACAGTAGTGGATTTCTGGAGATATAATCCTCCTTAGCCTATAGAAAAATCACTGTTGACTATCAATCACTATCAATTTTTCATCAACTAGTAGATGAATGGTATGTCTTCTCAGCCATTAAATGTTTATAATCATCATTGCATTATCCTATGATTCTATAAGCCTATATACATAAGTAATCAGAGTAGCTTTGATTTTCTCTTTGCTTAAAAGTATCAGAGATATAAACTGCAAACAGTTCAGGGCTTGTTTTTAAATACAAATGACTAGGGTAACTTATGAAAAACAAACGTGATGGATGGCATAATAACATATAAGATAAAGCTTATTGAGAAATGCTGCTGTTCTGAAAATTATGTCTGAAAAAAATGTTTTGCGTTGCCACTGTCTGAATAATTCTTTTGAAATTGATAGCTATTTTATCATGACTGTTATAAGATTTTTAAAACAAAATTGTAGCTGTGCATAAAGGTCAGGAACCATAAACAGATGAGCCCTTCCTTTTATTTATATTCTCTGCACTTGAAGCAAACATTTTAGTTCCTCTTGCAATAAGGGTTTGAGGTGTTTGGATTTTTTTATTTTTTTTTTTAGTTTGGTTTTTCTGTGCTACCTATTTACGAAGCAACAGCTTCAATGTGTCTCTGTGGGCTGAAAAGCAGATTAGTAAAAAGCTGGATGTATACTATCCTAAACCGAACTTCTGCCCTGATTTGCCTCTTAAAAATATATGCTATGGATGGTTCTCCACATTTATTTATTCCATCAGCCCCTTTGTGTGCTGAGCACAGCAGCCCTCCCCAGCAGACAAGCATGGTGGTCCCACCGGATGGCCCGGTGAGTCAGTGTCTGCTTTTAAGCTGTGTGAAGTGATGTGACAGAGGCTGGTATTGTTGTTGTTGTTTTTTGAAACCCACAGTATGGCCATCTTTCAACTTCATTATGTCCTGTGTTGCATCTACCTGCCCCAGGTAGCAAAACAACCTGATTCCAGAGCTGTGTCCTGGCCCCACATTTCATACCTTACCATACCTAGGACAACAGCAAAGTCACTGCAGTTCCCTCTCTTCTCCACTCTTTAGCGTGAAATAGCACAGCTATGTAAGTATTTCTGCTCTGGGGCATAAGCTGGTTGGTTTAATAGTCTTTCTAAACTCAGTCACTTTTTTTTATCTCCCTTTCTCCCTCTCTTTTCAATTAGTGCTGGGAAAAGCTTGGCAGGGCATGAAATGTTGTAGAATTAAATGCTATGATAAAAACATGAAATCTGTATAAATTCTCCCATTATAAATCATTGCAACCATATGGCTATAAAAATGTTTCTGGTTTGTAAACGTTGATAACTGTATTTCTAATATGTGAATAGAATTTTGGTTGAAAAAATTAAATTAAATGCCCCTATGCATAAAATTTCTTTTCAAAGAACACAGCATTTGAGGTTAACTTTCATGTAATAGTCTTTTGAAAATCTTCTTGTATTTGAAAGGAGAACCACACAGCAGCAAATATCCAATACTGAATCCATTTTTCCTCTCTAAACTATAAGGATGCTGTTCATTAAGCAATTTGCATGACTATATGGCTTAATTTTCTCACTATCTTCCATATCTGTGCAAGGTTGTAATCTGATTTTTGCTAACTTATGGACACTGAATTTCTGGTCATTCAGTTAAGGATTATGCTCCTAGTCCTTACCAGAGAGCTTGCCATAGCTCATCACAATTGAGAGGTCAGGTATGAACATGGTTTTTCTGTTACTTCAGTCATTTGGTTCCATTGTGCTGCACAGAACAAATACATGATGAATGCTTTAAAGTGGGACAACCCCTGGGAGGTGAGGAAGGATTTTCTGGGGTAATTTCTTTGCAAGACTCAAAGAGAGAGAGGAACAGAAGACATAGGACCAGGTCTTTGTTATGCAAACAACCTTTCTCACCTGAAGAAGTCATCTGTTGCTGGCCATATCCACAAGATGCAAAATTAGGATGACTTGGTGCACTGATGTAACACAGTTCCTGGCAGTGCCAGAACTAGGGAACAGGAATATGTTCCAGAGTCAGGGAATATGGGTTATGTTCTATGTTGTCCTCTTAATTCTCTGCTTTCCATCCCTGTAGTTTTTGCAACAAAGAGATGTAAGACTTTCCACTGAAAGGGTACTGAAAAGATTTGGAAATGCAGGTGCTCAGGAGGCTCTTTTTCTTGGCCAACTTTCTCTTCCCTCCCTGGATGTATGTGATCAAGGCATTACTAGAAAACAGGCCAAGGAAAACATAACTGGGCAAAGCTTGCATCTGGAGAAGGTGTGAGGAAATGATAAGGTCCATGAAAATCATGCAAATGTTGAAACTTTAGATAAAAGCTAACAGAACATTTTATGAATAGGGAATGGCAATAGTACCAGTGTTGTCTAAGCTAAAATAGGATAAGAAACTTCATTTTGTGTTTTATTAATGCTGCTTTTGAATCATCAAGAAGCTTAAGGTTTGGATTTTATCCTGAAACGGGCTGTTAATAGCATGGGAGAATATTAGTTGCAGCCTTGCCCTGATGCTGGCAGAATAACTCCTGTGCTGCACACTAGTGGAGAGGAGCAATCCGTGTGCAGTAAGCATTAGAGCTTCCGGCTTTAGCTTGATAAAGAGCTCTAATCTATCTGCTGAATGAAAAAGCTTCCGAGTTTTAAAGCCCTGAACAATTCTTGTGTTTTGGACTTGTGGAAAACTTCCTTTCAAAATGAAATGTGGCTCTCAGTTTTGATAGATTTTGCTGAAATAAAAACCCAAAAAATGAAAGCAGAGTTTACACTGCTCCTACCCAGAACTGTATTCTCTTTATTAAACAATGCAAGTGCCAGAGGGCTATGGTCTTGATGAGATGACAACACTATTATTATTTTGTTTATTAGAAACTATTAAAAAACAACAACAGCAACGATTGTGATTCTATATTAGCAAAAATAAACAAATGTATGGGATTACCAAATAGACTATTTAGTGTGATGTTGATGGGGTTCTCTTTTTGATCACAGAGCACCATTTCAAGGATATCTGAGAACAGATTGAGAACACCATCAATTGTTTTACTGGTAGCAACCTCATCCGATGCATCTGAGTTCTTTTGGCGCAGGATACTCTGTAAGAAAACTGGTACATGGTGTACATGCAGATAAACTGACAGCTTCATGCTTGGCATCAGATTTATTGTTCCTGTTTTATACGGGAAATTCTACTTGCACACTGTCATATATATGTTATATATTAATTTTGGTTGCATTCAGAAGTGTTGCTTGTAAGGTGTGATGGAACTGTAGGCTTGTGACTGCTGTGTGTGTGGGGCACATGGGGACAGCCTGCTCCTGTCAAAAATGTGCAAATAAATGGGGCCTGTCCAGATATCTTAAAAAAATAGGAGAAAAGAAGAGAGCTGGGTGTGGATGAATTAGTCTTGTTGAGGTTCTTCCTAGATCTAAGCAGAGCTGGAATGATTATGCAGTCAGCAGTGGTTTAGTTCAAATAATGTTGTCAATCAATTATACTGTGCAGCTGAACTTTACTTTGATGAACAACTATAGCTTTCTTGTTTGGTGAGTTTGTACACCTTGAAGTACTTGTTTCCTTTCCAATTAAGTCCTTCCGGGGAGTGGGAGTGGAGCATTTAGAGAAATAAAAGCAAAGGCAATGGTTGTGTGTGCTCATGATATTGCCTCTTTATACCACATTTATTTGTTATTCTGGACAAGAACCAAATGGCAGATTCCTAAATATCTTTGTCCTTTGACCTCTCTGGTTGCTTGTCTAACTCTCTAATTAAACAAAAAATTTTCAAGCTACAGGTATTTTTAGATGTTTTATTTTAGTGGGCTAGTGACATTGCAGGCTTGCTTGTACACATACAGCTGTATTGTTGACATAGCCTGATACAGCTTTTGTTGCTTGTATTCTTACAAAATTCTTAGGCAACTAGCTTTAGATATGCTTCTCTATCTGCTCTCTCAAGTCCTTTTCTACTCTGCTATCTAAATTCTCTTTGGTGTATATGTTAACAGGTATGACTGTACAAAAAAAGGGCATGTCTCCAGTGCAGTGTTGCTTCCCCAGAGGTTGAACCTTCTTTGCAATTTTTATTTGTTTTTTAAGAATGAATTTCTCAACCTTGAAAAACACTGTGAGTTCTTAAATTTGGGCTCCGTTTTTGCACTGGAATATGTATAGAACAAGCAGAAAACTTGAATTTCTGTGCATGGTTTCTAACATGCTTCAGACTTGACTCTGTGCTGAATCTCCAGAGACAGAAGGAACTCTGTGTTCCTTGATATATTGTCTTTCCTGCATCAAATGTCCAAAGAAGTGCAGCTTTGTCCCAGCTGTAGTGGATAGTCAACGTAAAGGAAAGGGCATGCAGTTTACTGTGGCTGTCACTTTAAACTATATGTGGTTGGAACCAGCTTTAAACAGAAATCAGAAGTTTCATTCAAAAGTAGATATCTGATATTTGTCTTGTTTTCTTTTATATGGAGAGGAAAACAAATAAAAATGAACGCAACTTTGCAAAACTCTTACAATTGGATCAAAATGGTCTAAGAATTATAATGATATGTTGTGCTTGCAATACTGGCATTAAAAGTCAGCAGACTTCCCACTACCTGAAAACTCCACACTACCTACAAATTAGCTGAATCAATTCTTTAAATATGCTATGACACTACTTGGCAACAGTTAAGAAGAAAGGTAATTTAGCCAAAATGGTGAGTTTAAATATTAAAAAGAGGGAAGTAATTTTGTTTGAATGGGTTAGCTTTTTTTTTTTTTTTTTTCTTTTTTTTCCTGTTTCTTTCTAAAGGACGTGTTTTAATCCACATCTTGAAAAAAATTCAAGAATATCTATGCAGATATTGATCTTTCTTTTGCCTTAATCTGAGTCTGTGAATATGCCTCCGTGCACTGCTCTAGATTAGTAAGCTCCAGCAGTACATGGTATGTTTCTGAAATATGAATAATAGCTTCTCTGTTGCCGAATTCAATTTCTTGATTAACAGAGGCCAGCTGGATCAAGACTCCAGTAAGAGAAGCAGATGAATAGCCTTCAGTTTGCTTGACCTTGTCTTCTAAAGGAACCTTAAGCTGTGGATATCTATGAGATTTCTTTCTAGCAGGCCAATACATCTTCCATTTTGTTTTAATTGACCTTTTGAAACATTAGTGCAATAGAACAAAGAGTAAGATTAATACAGATATCTTTACCTGGTCTATGAGAAATAATCTATTTACAGGAAAAAAACTAAGCTGAATAAAAAAAGAGATTATATCTAACCTGGGGGAAAGAAATAAATATCAGCTTGGAACTACAGACAGTCATATCATATTTATATCTATTGCCTTCAATAATAAAGTATCAGTAGTATCTTATAAATTAATAACTTTTTCAGAACATCATTTATCATCCTTCTTCAGTGTTTATTTCTGTCTTAAATAGGAATACACTGCAGTTTATATGATATTGCATAGCAAAAGGAACAAATTTCTGAAGCTTAAAAGACCCGATATTTCATGATTGAAATGCTATGCTAGGCTGACATTTCAAGTTCAATGACATTCTTTGTGGTTCTTCCTCTTTTTTCTTTTTCTTTTTCTTTTTTCTTTTTTTTTTTTCCCTTCTTTTTTAAATTTAAATTCTTTTGTGTGGAAAATTTTTGTAAGTAACACTCGTTACCAGTTTTCTTAAAATATCTTCTATAAGCTAGCTATGAGGGAATGAAATAACATGTGAATGAATTTATGGTCTGTATTTAATGGCCTCAGCTCAAATTGTGAAGCCATTGTCTTTCCATCTGGTTTTAACATTAATCTATTCTCTTTTTCTCTGACACCTTCAATGCCGTCTTTGAGACAGCTCTATCCCAAGAGCTCCTGGAAGTGCCAATTCCTGGGTAAGAGCAAGCTCGAGCAATGAGTTAGCAGAGATGAAAGACCCAGGAGTTATTTACTGTTAGTCTTGCCTCATTTCTCACTCTACTTTATTGATAAGAAGCTTTATCAAAGGATTGGGATTAAAATTCACACTCTCTAGACATAAATAAATGTTGTTAAATCTTTTTTTTTTTTTTCTTTTTATTCTTTTTTTAAACCAACGAACACTGTAAGGTGCAGAAACAGTGCTCTGATTTGACCTGTTCCTTATCTTCAGTTTGCCTTAGCACTGATGCAGTTGTAATTGCTTCTGTACTGGCCTCTGCTTTGACAGAGGAGTAACAGAAGAATGGCTCAGTTCCTGCTGTTTCTTGCTGTTATTGGCAATACTTTGCACATTTTTTCTGAATCTGTATGACTAAAGTGCCAGATCTATTCAGACTGTGATTGATCTCATTCAAATGTCAGTAAAAAAGAGAAGGATGTTCTTCATATCATCTTCTTTCAAACCTTCTATCTCTAGGACAAGTTTAGGACCCAACTTTAGAAGTTTAATGCTGTTAGTTGCTACAAACCTTGAAACACCAGGAGCCCAAAGCATTTGTATTTCTCTGACTTGATAGCACAAATTTTGCTCTTTCTCCCTCATCTGTGTAAATATTGGCCTCCTCCTCTGACAGAACACTGCATTGCAGCTTTACTGAAGTAATCCAGCATCTATAAAAAATAATTCTTCATAACATCCTCTCAGCTTTTTGATACTTCTGAGACAATCGCAGAAGTTTCTTTCCTCCCTGTCCCTAAATGACATGCCTTCCATAACAATGTCAAGTGCTGACTCCTGGTCTTCCTTACTGTACACTTTACGGTCACCTAGTATGTACTGTCCTGATGGTGCCCTTCCCATGCTTGCTGCTCTGTGGGTGCATGTAGATGGGGTTACAAGTGAGTTATACAGCAGAGATAATTATCTCACTCAATCATTAAAATTTTTAAAAACCCAACTGTGTTGTGCAGTGCTACTGAAGATATAATTCTGTTGTAGTTGACTGTTTATAAATGCATAGATCTGTGCAGGCAGTCGTATTTCAGGAAGACTGTCTATCCTCATCACTGACTAGCTGTGTTATGTGTATCTTATTTTACACTGCTGGTGACAGGCAAGCTTGTCCTAGAAGCTGGTTAAGTAAAAGAGAAGCCACCTAGCATAGAAGGAGGAGGGGAAACCTCCTTAGTATGTGAGATGACACTAAGAACTGAAGGGAACTTAGCAAAATATTGCAGTGATAATGGGGAAGGCAAGAGTTAGAAAAAATGTGGAATGGGAGCAGTGTTGAGGAGAAGAGAGTAAGGCAGGACAAGAACACAGAATGTAGCATAAAGAGGTTCATTTTATTGCTTTTCCTGTTTTTCTGTTGATGTTGCAATTTGTTCTTGAACCTAGTATCAAGTATCAACCACAGTAACAATTATCAGTTTTGGGAAACACTGAATAGGTAAGAATAAAAGATACTGTGAACTAGCTCCATCAGACAGGGTTGAAGGACAGATCTCTCCAGAAGAAATACAGTTCTGTTGAAATCTAATGTTTCATGGGACTGCTGTGATGGGAGAATGGGAATGTCTAATGTTTCGCTTTGACAATGTAGAAGCATTTATATCAATTTGATGTGACTTTCTTACTGAAGGCGAGGTGTTAAATACAGAGTTTAAGTAAAGTGAATCAGAATATTGAAGTCTAATATGTTTAAATGATATTAAAAGTTCTGATTTTGAAAAGTTCTTTAATTGAATTCCTGAGATGTTTATTTATTTTCAGTTTTTTACTTAACAATATGAAATTTCAAAATACTTTGTGGAATGATATAACTCATTTCAAATCAGGAACAGAAATAACTTTTAATACCTATTTAGTTGGTTGATTTAAAATTTAATAAAATCTCATTTTCCTAAACACTGGAAGAATTGATTGAGCCTGAAAGAGCTGGCTACAATTCTCTGGATGAGTCTTTTATGCAGTAAGAAGTCATTCAATTAATTCCTGTTTTAACAGAAACTCAGTGCTTAGAATATGATTTAACACGTCAAAACCACAAAGTTTTGCTATATTGCCCCAAAGGTTAATTACTTTCAATGTAAATTTGTGCCTTGTTACCAATGTGAACGTGTCTAGTTTCCCTCGATCTCCAGCCACTGTGTTTTGTTATGCTTTCATTTATTAGGTTGAAAAAAATTCTGCTCTTCATATTAGTATTATGAACTGGGGTCGTATCATTGTTTAATGTTCCCTGTTTAAAATTAATAGACTGAGGACTTTGGCACTTTCCTTATAAAAAATGTCAGCATTCTTTTAGTAGCTGTTCTTGGAATTTTTCTGTTTCATCAATACCTTATTTGAATTACAGATACCAAAAGTCAACAGTGCACTTGCTACCTTTGTAACGCATGCAGAATTTGTAGTCAGTATTCCTATGTCTAAATCAGTAGGGAGGAGATCAGCTTGCTAGACTAATGTTGCATTTCATATCATTTAGAGCCCAGATTCAGCTTTTTCCTCCATATCAGCTTCAGCTCCCATCTAGTTGTCTGACTTTTGTTAATTAATCAAATTCTTCTGAAATGTTTATTTTCACTATTTTTACTGAGCAATATGAAATTTCACACTTCCTTGTGGAAAGTAAGTAATCAGAAGCAAACTACAAATTAGTTTGGTTTTCACCTATAACCTTTATGCTCTTCTATACTTTGAGACCAGTTCATCAATTTTTAATCCATTTAAGATTTGGTCTGTTGACTTTGTGTTCTCCAGATTACTTTATCAAAGCAAATGTATGTCACCAAATCACATGCGCTGGAGAAGCCATAGCTATGATTAGTGTTCATTCTTCCAGGCAAATTCATAATTTATATTTTTATAACATTATGTAAATTCATATAAACCTCTCAAGATGCACCAGCCTTCCTAAAAGTGAGCTTTTATACAGAGAGTCATAGTGGACAAAACTGAGTGCCATGTAAGCCAGAAGAGACTTGGCTTTATTGAGTGGGCAACGCTTATTCCTCATTCCACTCTGTAATAACCTTAAATTTTGGTTTAGGTCTTTGTTATGGGAACAGCAGTTTGGAGGTTAAATACCAGAAAAATTGTGAACTGTGAATGCTTGGAATAAAGGACTGCCTCACACCTTCTAAAAAAGTGCAGTGCAGGAAATGGTTTGTATTTAAACATTTTGACTTGTTCATGAAATACTTTTGCTAATGTATGCAGCTATGTAAGTGCTTGAAGCTGATTGTGCACATTATACTGCTATTTCTGTATTAATATAAAACATATATCTTTAATAAGTCTGTTCACTTTATTATTTAATCAGAGTGTGTTTTCTGCAGAGTATCCAGAATGCTAAATTGCATTTATTTGATGTATAGTTACAATTCTGCAAGAATATCAGGAAAAGATCACAAGGAAAACCATTAAAGAGGAAATGAGCAGTTCTGAAAAAAGCCAAAAACACCACACAGTGTGCATCAGAGGGAGAGAAAATGACTCTGAAATCTTACTCAAATGCTGGATACATGAAGGCAAGCTTTGGAGGCACTTGTCCCAAGGTAGGCAGCAGTCTCGGGGACCTTTCCATTTTATCAGCTTGCAAAGCAACAGGGGACTGCAAGGCAAAGCTATGGGATTTATATATGGTAGCAGAAAAAAAAACTGTCAGTACTAAATTACTGATCTTTACCTGCCATATTCCTGACAAATGTCTGTCTCTTAATAAGTATCTATGCATGGAGTCCATCACCCTGCCATTAGCTGCCTCAAGGAGTGTCTCTTGTCTGCTAATGTGTTCCCTGCACACTGAAAGGTGAATGTAGAGGCACATATGAAGCCTAATTTCCACCCATTTTAGATAGTTTTGGAGATGTCAGTCACCTTTTGCTGTCAAGGGAGTCTGGGCTGAGATTAGTTGCTTGACATTTTGGACTTAACCAGTGTGATTATCTCTATTGTGAAATTGGCTGTGCTGTCAAATGGGGACTTAAAAAGAGTTAGAACTAAACAGGAAATTATTGTTGGTCATCTATGACAATTATAGGTATGTTTTTTTGACATGTCTAATACTATAGCCATGATGTGTTAAGCAGTATGGAAGAAATGGCATAGCTGCATAAGGAAGTATATTTTGTGGAAGATGAATAATAGTCCCTGATTTGATTATTAATATGATTTCCTCAAAGTTTCTGGTTGAACAAGAGTGTACACTGCAGAACATCAAACACACTCCTTCTCTTTGCGTGGTTGTTGAGATGAAATATAAGCAAAGAAAAGGATAAAGAGTCTGATACAACATAACAAAGCACTATGCATTAAGTGATTATGGTAACTTTCTCTGCCTGACTGCCTAGGGAAAATAACTCAGCATGGGCCAGATCCTCATCTGACACAATGATGTAGATTCACAAAACAAAAAGGAATTTTTAACTATAAATATTTTGCCAATTCAGAGTAACTGATGTGAAAAATCATATAACAGAGGTTCTCCTGCACTAAATTATTCTTCTTTTTGCAGGTACCAACTCTGGTGAACTCCTGCTATATTTAATTGTGCTACCATAGTCTGCTCTCCTCAACAGCCATGTTTTTTAATAACTCAAGACAGTTCTGAAGAACTTAAAGCTTGGATGGAGGGAGCTGGGAATATTTTCATTTTTTATTTTTTATTTTTTTTGATTCCTTAAAGCCAGCTCCTCAGCAAACACAGCAGCCAGGTTTCATCAGCAATGCTTTTTGTTTCCTTTCTAGCCCAATTATTCCCTTCTCCCTTAGCAAACCTCTCAATTTTAAAGTCATACAAAACAGACTAAAGCAGGTTGGAGACAGCAGGCAATGTGCATCTCACCTCACCCCTTAGTAAGGGTTAGGGTAAGGTCATCTGCTGTCATGAAAAATCAAGGTGATCCACCAGGACTAGGCAAGGTTTGGATCTTAGAACCAATAGAAAGGAGGTAAGATAGAAGGGGAAAAGTATTTCTAATTAAAATTGGTTTACAAGCCTTATTTTTGTGTAATGCTGACACTTAAATGAGACCCTTAACCTGGAGATGTGTGGTTGAGTATGGTCTCAAAATCACTAGCTTAAAACAGCACATCTACTAATGTACTATGTGTTCTGATCTACCTCTGCAGAAGTATACAAGCTTTGATTGGCTAAGTGTTTCAGAAACCAACTTTTTTCATCACAAACCCCATTTGGATAAGGGGACAAAGAGCGAATGAATTATTTGTGTTTCAGTAAATAAATAGCTTTATAGAACTACCTCTACAGACAAAATGTCTAATATTTGGTAATGTGTAGTTGGCAGAGATAGCAGAAAGTAACCTTCTGTTTTAACTGCTATGTGTGGTGCCTGATGATTCCTGCTGTAATAAAGATGAGGAATGTTTGATATATTTCCAGTGGGGATTTATGATGCGCTCTATTGTTTTGAATCAAAAAGAAGATAAAGAAGCATGTCTAATTAAAAAAAAGAATTCAGTTCTTTTAACAGTAATGAAGCAAATTTATTTTGGAAGGAACAGCAAAAGAGATTTTCCTCTCAGTTCTTTGAAGTCTGAGATTTTGTTTATTTTTATTTTTAACACTTCTTCACATTATTGAGTCAATGGGGAGTGTGTTCTGTTCTTTCACTTTTGCTGTGTTCACATGATGCTTTTGCTAATGCCATCGTGTCAGATCCACTCCTTAAATAGCCACTGTACACTAAACCACTTTGCCACCTTGCATCTTTCTTTTGCTGCATTCTTTGTGTGCAGCAAAGCAGTCAGCAATTTTTTCGTTGTGGCTGGCACAGCAGAAGATTTGGTAGGAGCTGGTCTGACAGAGAAATGATTGATGACCATAATTGTCCCTGTCTGGATAGGAAGTGTATCACCTACCAATTTGTTCTGTTCCTGCCGGCTAGAAAAGCAAAGGTCCTGACTCCACTAACAAAATAGCTGAAGGTCTCTGGCATAGCAGCAAACCTCTGCACCAACTATTAGAATTGGTTGACTATTTGCTATGTGAATAAAGAAATCTAGGCTTTCTCACCCTCTAGCTATAAATTAGATAAGCTGTGGTTTAATTCTGCTCTGCTGAGCAGGCAGGAGACATAAACAAACCAAAGTAGTTAATTCTGCAACACCGGGACAATATGTGCCTCACAGCTCCAAATGGTTGTCAAAGTCTGGGGAAAACAAAGCTTTAAAAAAGAATGCTCTTGAAACTGTTTTCTGGTTTTCTCAGTCACACATTCTCAACTCATAGAGTGTGCATTGAGACAAATGATTGTAAGGCAACTGTGTATTTGATCCTTGAAACAAGACAAATTTCTCTGTGTGGTCCCTGTAAAGCTCACAGGGGAGGGCAGTGAGGTACTGAAGGAAGACAAGGATAGCCAACCTCACAGGGGAACTAGATCACTTGCTGTGATCCTATTCAAAACATTTTGAAGTCAATGGAAAGCTTCTCAGCAGATAACGTGTCTCTTTTCTGCAAGGACCAAAATGGATATTTTCTTTCCTTCCAAAGGAGGCTTGAGACATCTCACCCTGTTGTCAAAGATCAGTTCTGCATTCAAAGGGCAATACTCTCAGGATTTGATCAAGAATTTTCTTGAAGTTGCTGCTGCCCCGAAAGCTCCTGTAGTCAACTGATAACATGTCTGTGGTGTTTTTTCAGCATCACAATACTGTTATGCCTGTTGGCTGGGAAAAGAGCTTGAAACTAGAAACATGTGAAGGCATGATGGCAAGATACCCCAGTAATCTTATTTATTTATTTATTTATTTATTGGTCTTTTTAAGAACACCTCATGATACTTTCATAACAAACTTGTAGATTTGTTTGTTTTCTAGCTTTAAATGGTTCCTTTTCACAGTTCAAGCAAGGTGCATAGCATGTGCCAGGTGAACAGGGATCATAGACTCATAGAATCATAGAATCACAAGGTTGGAAAGGACCTATAAGATCATCTAGTCCAACGATCCTCCCTTTACCACACCTACAGAAAAACCCTGAAACCATATCTCCTGGGTCCCCAGCCAGACACTTCTTGAACAGTGATGTGGTAGCATGTGCCAGGTGAACAAGGATGTGGGCACTTTGCCTGGGAAAGAGACACTTTTGCAGGAAGAACAGCTGCACAGGATGGTTAAAAACCAGTGTTCCTTTTGAAATATAAACACGATTGCATTTAGTTTGGCATATCTTTTAAAGGTCAAATCTGTTCATAACCACTGAGAAAAAATAAAACGCACAACCCCCCCAAAATATAGCTTATATAAAACAGAACTTGCAGTGACTGCTTCAGCAGATTAAGAGTAGCAGCAGTTCCAGAAGTGTACTGTGTTCATACACTGTGTTCAGTGAAAATTCATTAGCCTAAACTTTTGGTTTCCCTTTCCTTTTTTTTCAATTAGAGGATGACCTATTTCAAATTAAAATCTTCTGTGGATGCTGCAAAATAGACTGCCAGTCCCCTTCTCTGTGACAATTTGAACTGTTCCCAACCACTGTGCAGGTTTTTCTGTCAAAGAAACAAGAGTTTGCAGTCCTTTTGAGTTAAGGTTCTTGAAACACATATATTGTCTGAGCAAGAAATCTCTTCCAGGATCATCTAAAGAGAAAGGCATTTTGTAATTCTTAATTCAGTAGATCATTTAAAATTAGGCCCATATCAATTGTAAAAAATTCTTCCTGTACTGGATTGATTTGGGTTATTCAGGCTGTAAATTTTCTGGTTTTGTGCAGTTTAGACTTCTTTCTTACTCTTTTGGTGAAGATTTTATGAAGGCAGAAGAAATAATTCACTACTTAGTGATATTTCCCACAGTCTCTGCTGATTCTTATCCGAGACTAGGAATAGCTATTAATTCTTAATTTAATTAATTAATTCTTCAACTTTATTTTCTAATTGATAGAGGAACCATAACCTTAAGATTCTAGTCAGATATGTCAATTCAGCAGAAAATTCTAAATTCCTGCAGGACAAAAGGCAAAGTTGCATGGAAATAATTTTTTTCACTCTTTGTATTTGCTTTCCAGTTTTTGTTATCCTGTCTATCTATTGGCCATAGTCTCGAGGCCACCTTGTTTTCTTTTCTTTGTTAGGATACAGCTTTGTCTTTTGTTTCAGAATATGTTATTGTTTTCTTTTTCTGAAAACAATTTATTTGGGAAATATCATTATGAAGTCTGATTCTGTTGAATGTCTTCAGGTTTTTGGTGCTGGAATTGTTTGAAGAATGAAGCCAAAAATCCATGTAAATGTAGATATCAAATATGTAGTATTTTTCCTCTAAAATTTGGTCTTGTGAGGAATTCACTGTCTGACTAAAGAGCTGACCTCAAACTGCAAAGGATCTTGAATAAATGGAAACTTAATAAAGCCCATAGCCTGCACCGACATGGCTGTTAGCACCCAGTGCTCATGATTATGAAGCTCCCTCTGCTTAGGGATGTTCAGAGTGTCTGCCTTGTATGACAGTGTTGGTTGAGCCACTCAGAGGTCTTTGGAAGAAACGCAACATGAAAGGATATGCACATTATCACCAAATAAATTACAACCTTTAGCATAAAAGAAATAATGAAGGACTTGAGATTTGTTCACACCCATGGATGGGTGCCTTGCTATCATATCTGCATGCAGGCTTTTCTCCACTCATGGACATGTGCAATGTAATCACTTGTTATTTTCAAAACCAGCTAATCAAGCAGCTTGAGGAAGTTGGTCAGTTAAATACTCAGCACATCATTGTCTGACAACATAGAAAGATGTACTGTTTTCTTTCTGCAGGGACTGGTAGCCAAAGCAGACTCTCTTGACCGATATCTCTGGTATTAGTACTTTGGTGGGCTCCTCACATAGGGAGGGAAGCTGTTGGCCTACTTGTTTAATTTGGATTGCCTGAAATGTAGATTTCTGTTCTGGGTTACTTAGACCTGTTCAACAGTCACCAGTGAGAAGCAGACATTTCATGCTACATTAAGTGTTTGAAAGGTGGGAGGAATGGCTCTCAGATATGCAGCTGCTTTTTCCCAGTAATTTCATGGGGAACAGATATGATGAATGATTGTCCAGCTTAGACTAGGTAATTAGACATTAGCCAGCTATAATGTTGTGCATTTAATCCTGAATAGATAAGTTAGAATCTGTCAGAGCAGCTTTCTAGCAGAGGAGAAAGTCATAAGAAGGAGCACTTAAATATTCAAAGCTGAATTTGCTTTATTTACACGTGTGTTCCACTTACATTATGTCAAGAGAAATATAATGAAACTGCCTTTGTTGTCATTGATTTTATTTTGTTTTGCTTTAGATTTTTTTTTTTTTTTGGTAGGGAGTAACTTCACGTCTGATCATAGACAAAGACCAGACATGACTGCAATTTTTTTTTGCTGATTCACAAACTCACATCTCTAGCAAACTCACTTCAGCATCACTTCATAAGACCTCATTTATTTATATATTTACTTTGATGCTAATAAGATAACTAAGTATATTACACCTAAGGTGTTATTCAGGGACACCCAATATAGTATAATACACGTTCATAGTTGTTTCCATTAAGTAAAATATAATAGATTTTCTTGAAGTTGTTCTGTGTGTAATTTGCAGATGACACAAATCTTGCCTGCATGGTGTACCAATTGTTACCAGAATGATGTTAAAGAACAACACTTTATAGTATTCACTTTATGTTCAGTACTGCTGTGCATAGTATGTCACTATGCGTGTGACTCAGCATGGCACATAATTGTGAGGAAAATGGAGAAAAAAAACTCATGCATATTTCTGCTACTTCTTTTTTTTATTAAAAAAAAGAAAAAAAGAAAAAAGCTTTTATTGCTTTGAAAAGAACAGAACTGTAAATTGCTTATATGCTTTATCTTCATGAGAAAGAACAACCATTGTCCAAGGAATTGGCAAGTAGGGAAGCAAGCCTGCCCTAAGCTTCGTTACTGCATAGAGGCAGCACTGAGGTTGCCAGCTAAACTATTTGACAAGTCTGCCAGTAAGTCAGATCCTGCTGCTAGAGAAATATCTTTCAAAGCCCAGCATCTGGGTCCTTTATTGCAATCCAAGAAGAATGGGAACTGGGTTTTTGTTTAACTGTAGCTGGCATAGGCTTAGACAGAGCTGTCAGAGTTACCATTGCCTTTATCTTTTTTCTGTTAGCTTGTTTTCTCTCTCTTGTTTTATTTGGCTGTTTTGGTTTATTCTCCACCCCATCCTTCCAATATTGCTTTCTATTTTATTCTGAATACCTCTGGTTGAAAGAGATAGATTCTGCTCTAGAGTGAGTTAGATGCTGATCTTCCCAGTTTCTTTGTGTGTTTGCAAGGAAGCTGCAAAGGAAAAACTCGTGCATTACATCTGGAAGCCCAAGGCAGGGACAGTCACATGTTTATATATGTTGGATGTAGCTTCTCAGTTCAAAGGGCATAAAAATGCCAAATGGATAGGGGGGATTCATTTTTTACATTCATATTCCAGGCAGAATAGGGTCATACTCTAGTTTACTGACGCTGAATTACTCTAGTTTACTGATGCTGAATCCTCTTAATTGAATAACATATTTTCAGTATGACTAAGGGGATCATGCATTGGGAAATGTAGCAGGGTAGCTGTGTGTTTCCAAATCATGTCCAAGTAGGTAAAAAATAGAAATGGTTACCCCTGAGTGCAGAATACAGGCTGCTCCAGAAGTCAGACTTATCGAGTTTGACTTATCAAGTCCAGCATACAGGTCTCAAAAATCATAGCTTGCCATGTATGTTCCCAGAAATATGCTCAGCCAGCTCATGTGGGTTAGAAGCTATAGAAATTTCTCTAGTTCTTTTGTACTTTCACTAGTGATACTGTGCTTGACCTTGTGCCGGGTGCAACCTTTTCCTACATATCCCATAGGTGAGTGGTGCTTTCCTAGTGGTGGTTTCTTGATATGATGTCTGGTATTCAGTGTTGTAGTTTACATTGCTCTGCAGACTCTAAAACAAACAGATTTTTAAAGTAGGGACATGGATTTTTCAATATTGTTTTTGAAAGAGCAAAAAAGTCTTTCTGAGGTCAATATGTTATAAATTTGTATTTGGAATGGACTAAAATTTTCCATAAGAGCACAGAAAACCTGAGAGAAGCTTTGGTTCCTTTTAGTACAGGAAGCCAGAACAGCTACAACCTTTCAGGAGAAAACTGTGCTTTTCTTTAATATTATTTTTTTGAGTAATTGTTAAATTTTACATAACTGTGAGGACATTTGCATTCCCTCCATAAGCTCTGTTCTGCTATATAATCATTCACAGAAACATATTCATTATTCTGATATAGTTCATCTCTTAAAGACTGTTCCACTCAAAGTGCATAGTAGTTTGTAAAGTTTCTGCTATTTTTTAACATATAAATTCTATCATCAAAAAGTATAGTCAGTGTTTGAGCAAATAGTCATTTCTTAAAATATTCCAGCTATTGACTTTCTTGATTAAATGAAGAATTGTTCTGATTTTCACATTATTGCACTCTTCATTTGACTGCTTGTGGGTGGATATTTCAAACAGAATCTTTTTGATTAGGAAAGTCTAGGTGATATATTATTTTCTCACTACCAAATAATCTCCCCATTAGAGAAAGTGTGAGTGGTAAATGAGAATTTTCTCCTTTGAATGTCCGCTGTTTACATACAGCAAGTTTTCCAGGAAGTGCTCGTTGGTATTTGTAAATGATCCATTCTCCATCTGAGAGCTTTAAGTACTGGATGCAGCTGCTCATGCTTTGCCCCATTTGTAAATAGTTTTAAATATGCATGATCGTTTCTGGCTGATTGCTTTATTTGCAGGATTTATGAGTTTTTTGACTTCTCTTTTACAGCATAATTCACCATAGTGTTTTCTGCACCTTCTTTTTCCAAGTAAACAGAAAAGAAGCACGTTTTGGGAGGCAGGATTTTAGAAAGAGCTGTCAGAAAATGTAAAATCAGAATGTCAGTAATTTTTATGTTAAGGTTGTTAATCACTTACCCCCCAGGGGTATTTTTTTCTCCCCTCCTTATTCAATATGCCATATGTCAGCAATTATCAGTGAGTCAAATTACAGCTCAACACAGTTTTGCTCATGCAGTTTGTGGAGAAGGCAAGAACCAAATGTAATCCAGCAACTATTTGTAAGTGCAATGCAAAGGGCAAATGGAAATTGGTTAGAAAATTATGGATGGTGAAATGTCAATGTTATAAATTATTTTTGCTTTAGAGTTCTGGGAGGCAAGGAGGGGCTTAATAAATGTGGAAGTATTCTAAAATTTCATGTGTTTTGGCAAAAACCTGTGAATCCTTGCACTGAGACCCAAAAAAGCTCTAACTGGAATTGGGACCTCATTGTGCTAATGATGTTTGTATGAAGTCACACAAATTAACAGGAAGACATAATCCATTTTGACCTGAGTAGCAAAATGTTCTAGGCTTAATACACTGACTGCAACAGACAGAAGAGAGGCCAGAGTTACATATGCATGTTTCTAAAATAAGGGATGGGTACATATTGCGGTTGCCACAACAGGGTAACACAGATCGCAGAACTCTGCTGAGTTCCATTTACAGACAGACCCCAACTCTCTACAGCTCAGGATTTCCTGGTTGTTTCCCAGGAAATATTTCAAATATGTCTTTGTACATATGCACATATGATCATTTATCAAAGACTGTTCAAAAGCAAACGTGAAGTGTCACATTGGAAATAACACTAGTATTTAGAGCAATGATAACAACAAGCGCTACTGATAGGCACTGCAGTTCCCATCAGAAAATATTATTTTTTACAGTTAAGTACTTTTACAAAAAGCACAGAAGTTAAAGAGTATTAAAGTAATTATTTTTTTTCAGTGTGCTAATTTCTCAAAGCCCAATTTTTACCTATTCCACATTTATTATCAAAATCATCAAATTGAAAGGTGACTCATAACAGTACAAACTAGATTTTGATTTTTTTTGTCTCTTAAAACTTTCCTTCGTACCAAGACTTTCTTCTATTGTTTGAGGTGTTGTATAACTGACATTCATAAAAAAATATCTGACAAGCCAAGACATATTACAAATGCATATCAAACTTACCTATGCCTTGCCTATCCATAGTCTTTACTGAAAGATACTATTTCAGTTCTCTATTTATTTTGCTTTCAGGAACCAGAACCAGAATTACATTTTCTAATATGAACTTGTTTCCAGGTCTTCAGCTTGGTTTCACAGAATACTGTCACATGGTTAACATCATGTCCATCATGTGTTGTCTCATTTCTTTTTCCTATTTCTCTTCAAGACACTTAAAATCTTGAAAGGGGGATTTCAAATATCTCATCCCTTGTAGTTTGAACTGTATCTAGCATTGTATTTCTATCTACCTATTATGTAGAAAATATATCTACTATGCCTGAATTCATACTTACTTAAGAAAAAAAACTCAAACAAAAAGCAAAGCAAAACAACAAACAATAAAACAAAACAAAAAGGTATTTTATTGTTATACATCATTAAGAAACATTACTTAGATAATTTTTCAAATACAATGAAATATCATATTCTGGTTAATATGAAGCATTTGAAGGACTATTCTCTGTCACAACTAGATGTCCTGTAGCTGTATAACCTTAATGAAATGTGAGTTTGCAACCTAGTTCTGATTAGAACCAGTCTGAGGCATTTGTATGAGCATTTGCTCATTTAGATTCATATTGATTCAAAAGTTTCACATGAATGAGACAGAGATTGCATACGAGGCTGGATGACTGAGGAATTTCACATTACCTTCCCCTATTTTGTTTTTTTTTTTTTCAAATCAAACAGGAGTTTCCTAGGGGCTACTGTGAGGATATTTAATCTTCTTACAGAAATACTATGTGGCCTTAAGTAAATGCTCATTCTCTGTGTCTCAGATTGATGGCATTCTAGCTGGTCATTGTCACAGGGCATTTCTCAATCACAGGGACATTCATTTCTATTATAAATTTGTAAAGAAAAGATTACAATAAAAACATGTTGAAAACTGTATTTTCTATATTCCTTTCACTGTCAGATGTTTGACTGCAAGACACTGTATTCAGGTTCTGTCAGGCTTTCACAGAGTATCTGAGATAATTGGCAGAACATGTATAACACTTCTTTCTGTACACAGTGAAATACTGTGTACTATATGTCTTCTGACAGCATCTAGAAGTTCCTGCTAGGGCAAGGATCAGTATACCTGCTGCACTAACCAAAACCACAAGCCAAGAATCTGTTGTAAAGCCTTTCTCTTCTTGTTGAAGGCATTGGGTGTTATAAAAAGCAGCTCGGAGGTGTAATGAGCAAATAACATAGACAGTGTAGCAGGCAGCAGTCTATGTTTATCAGACAGCTAACTGTTGTCAAGTTTGTTTCTTGTAAGCATCATTACAAAGGACAGTTTCTAGGAGTGATTTGAAAGACAGCAACAAGGTCATTTAGTGGATTCCTGTAGGGAGCTCAAAGGTGTCTGTCTAAAATCTTTATAAGTGTGGGATGGAGCAGGCTGATGGGCAATGGGGGATGACTTAGCAGTGGTTGGGTGATGGAGCAGAGGAGTGGGAGTAAGATAAGCAAAGGCTAGTTATTTTTAGTGCAGAGCAAGTTCATTAGAGGAAGGCTGCAAGATGTGGACTCTAAAAAAAAAGTGGGTTGCATGAACTCTTTTGCTACATTATTTTATATTATTTTATAACTGTAGTTAAGATAGAGATCTTTTAGAAGAGTGAGTCATTAGGATTTAGAAAAAGTTATGGAATAAAGATGTAGGAAGAGGGCTAAGAGAAGAAAATGGCAAGGTTATCTGACAATAGCAAGATGCAAGTTCTGTCAAAAGTGATGAAGAAAGAAAAATGGCCAGAAGGCCATCGGAAAGAAAGTTAAGTGTTCAGATTGCTTGTGAACAGACCAGTGGCTGTCGAAGAGAAGATTTGGTGAGATAGCTCATGTACATAGAAGGGGTCATATCTGAAACAAAGAAACAGACCTTTCTTTTATACCATATATAAAAAAGACAGACATATACCTTTCTTTTCTCTCCACTCTGCAGAACTATCTGGTGGAAAGGGCAGCCTTGGGAATAAAGCACTGAGAAAATCACAAGAGGAGCTAAAGGAACAAATTGAACTTCAGCTGGAAAACTGTGAGAGGTCTGCATGCTTTGAGGAAGTTTGTAATCTACCAACTGTCATAAAGAAGGAAATAAATAGAACAACACAGTGTTAATAACTTATTTTCCTATCCAAATCCAGTATTAGATCATTTAAAATTAGTGAATAAGGTATCAAGTCACAGACAAACATGATGAAATGCTACTAGAGAGCTTCGAATCAATGAGAGTGAAATAGCTGAGGAAAGAATACTGTCAGAGGAGATGGAAATCACAGATTTCAGTCTGCTCTGTAAAGGGAAAATGGAGACAGCAGGGAAGTACAGTTGAAGAAGCAGTGGGTGTGAAATGAATGAGCAGCAAGCAGACTTTATTTGAGAAAACAAAGGAAAGCATGTAGAAATAGATGAATAAAGTAGTACTTGTTTAGAAATGAATCAGGTGAGATGCACAGCTAGACTTAAAAGGATGAAACATCTATTTCCCCATATTTCTTTCCCATTTATCTTCATATTCCACTTTCTGACCAATACTTATATGATTCAAAACTGTTGTACCTACACCATATAATCTGAGGCTGGAAGAGGCAGAGGGCTAGCTGTGAGTGACTGATGGAGCACTTGAAGACAGCTAAGTATCTCGGTCCTATAGAAGAAGTTTCAATTGAAATTTATAGCTTTATACATCAAATTGATTTAAGATAAAAAGCTGTAGTAATATGAAAACTGCCAACAGTAATTTTCTTCCTTCCTTCTGCCAGTTAGGAACAAATATGAAAACATTTTAAAATACAAAATGAGCCCTTTGTTGGTGAGAGGATTGCAATTACTTCTCATTGAGGCACCATAACAGAAAATCTTTCCTGCATTTCTCTTTCCCTTTGAGACTGAACACCAGGATATGTCTTTTTGTATTGGCATTTTTTAGTCATATAATTTTTCTCCTTGGACACTTTGCACCCCACCTGCGTAAGCTAAAAAAAATAAGAAAATATTTCGAGAAAGATTAGAATTCTTTTGTGCATTTTTAAAAGTAAGAATGTTGAAAAATTTAACTGACAAGGTATTTGATCATTACATTTTCATAGATGCTGTTCAAACTTGACTGCCATAATCAAGAAATAATAATTCAAGGCCTACTAAGGGAATTTATTTTCAGTCTATGCTGCTTCACATTTTTCTTTTTTTGTCCCTCTACCCTCTTGATCTTGATGATCTCAAATTAAAATCATCAGAAAATTGCTCTCAAGTTTGCTATCATCTTGTTAACCACAGGGACATACCACAGAAAATAAACAGAATCGTATTTTCTGTGCAGGGCAAATATCTGTTTTGCTAAATTGCCTCTTCTCAATGTGACCTTCATGAGTTTTGTGATATTCAAAAAAGATAAGTCCTACATATGGGATGACAGAACTCAGAACTGAGGCCAACTAGCTTAAAAACAATTCTGCAAATTGGTCTTAGTGATCCTGATGGACAACAAGTTGAATGTTACCAAAGAATGTACCTTTGCAGTGAAGAAAGAAAAAAAGCCTTCTGGGTGCATTGGGAAGAGCAACGCTTGCAGTCAAGGAAAATGATCCCCTCTGCTCCAAGTAGTGAGTCTGGTCTGAAGTGCTAGGTCCATTTTCTGGGTTTCTTGATATCAAACAGACAGGGACATACTGGAACAAACACAGTGAAGGGCCTCAAAAATGCTCAAGGGACTGAAACTGAAGAGACTGAGAAAGCTGGGACTGTTCTGCATGAAGAAGAAAATGTTTAGCCATCTGTATGAATATCTGCTGGGGAGTGTAAAGAAGATGGATCCACACTCAGCAGAGCCTACTGCACAGTAGAGCACAAGGGGAAAGGGCACAAATTGAAAAACTGGAGATGCCATTTAAATATAATCTAGGTGCTTTTTTGTTTGTTTTAGTAAGAATAAACAGCTTCAGGCATTGTATATGAATTTTGATTGGTGGGAATTTAAAGATTCAATTTCTTTTGAGTAAGGAGGAAAATATCCAGCAATGAGGAATCTGGCAGTGGTGTCTTTTGCTGTCTTAACATTCTGTACTAAAAATTTTTAATCAGTCCTACTCTTTTATTTACCAGCCACTGAGCATATAATTAATGGGTGTAGATTGCAGAAAACAATAACTGCAGTATTTATTTCTTGTCTACTAATAGATGCCAATATTTTGCAGATAGTATCATTGTGATAGCACTGATATTGGTGGTATCAGTTCATAATTTTGCTGATAACCTCAGATAAAGTTTTCTGGATTTGTTTGATGATCAGAATATATTTCAGAGTAGGTCTGTGTTCTCATTTCTCTTCATTTACACTTATTTTCTTCTGTAGAAAAATAATATCTGAAAGGACATTCCCAAGTGATAAAATTCCTCCTTTCCCTTCCTCCATTCTTCTACATCCTACCTTGGTCTCTTAAACTGACTATCTCCTCTCTATCTGTCATGTGGAACTCTACATTTTTAATTACCCTTATAATTTAAAAAAATGGAATTTTGATTCCTTAGTTGGCTCATTTTTAGTTGTTTTAGCAGCTTTCTTAAAAATGATCACATGTTTTGAAAAATGGTGATAGTATTTTAGAAATGAAATGTCAATAGGAGCATCCATTTTACAGAATTTCATCAACCTTCCAACTTTTCTTCTGTCATTTCATTTTTTGATGACCATCTTCCCAGTTGCACACTGGATAAACCTGGATGATGGAGGTTTTCATCTAATCTGCTTTCCTTAGTCCACTTTGTTCTGCTAGCTATGACAGTAATTGCAGTAATACTGGCACTGTATGTGCCATCATCACTTCCAGTACGTCTCAGTTCCTTGCTAGGATGTAATTGAGTGGTCCTAAAAGTATTGGGTTAGAAACAAATAGATGGCTCTTAACCTATTACTATGCTCAGATGTAAAAGATGAGATGTCTAATGGGAGTAGGAGGAACTAAATCTGCTTATTGTGAATAAACTTGAATTTTTTAATTTTTAATTTTTTTTTTTTTAACAGAGAATATGAAATCAGTTTTGTGATAGTAAGGGACTAAATTTGTTAAGCTTGAATGCAGATCATAGGAACCTTTGAATCAATCATCTCACTCTATGAATCAATTAACAGGGAGTTAGACCATATGGACATTTCTAGCATGCAATGAAAACATATCTCTATGTTTATGAAATACATTCTGTTAGCACAGAGGTCAAAATCCCATGAACCATTTCTTGTGATAGATGCATTTATTTTGTTTCTCTTTCCTTAAGAGAATTTATGCTGCAGTCACTTAGGAGAGTTTACATACTAGAGACAGATGTAGCGCCTGATTACATAAATCCAACTGTTCTGTCTTGGGCAATGGGTTGCCCATTGAGATTTCAGATTGAGAAGTAGTGATGTGTTCCTTCTGTTGTAGCAATTACTTTTCACACAATAACAAAAGGATTTTCTAGTTAGCAGTGTTTTGATGTATTTCATTTTGCAGAATTAATTCAGAGGAACGTAGTAGCCAGTTGATCGAGCTATACTAGTTTGTTATGAGATGATGAACTAATTTCAACTAATAAACTTATATGCAACATAAGCCAAAACTATGTATATTATGTTTATTAATTTGATGGATCTTATGAAATTGTCCTGACACTATAATGAAACTTGCCAGTCTTTGTCCACCTATAAAAAAGCTTTGTTAATAAAAATTGCTATGTAGTTGTAATGTTCCTAGACTAAATAAATAAATAACAAAATGTTTGGATGTATCTAAAAACTGAACTATGCATGAGAGTCTAGAACATCTAGGTAGGTTTTCTGTCTCCAATAATGACTTGTACCAGATGTTTCAGAGCAGATGAATGAACACATTGGACAATCAAAGAAAAATGTTTTCACTGAACAGATTTTTCCCTAACCTTATGATTTTTACCAGTTTTATCTCACATTGGGGAATTTATTTATTTATTTATTCATTCATTAATTTATTTTGTCGGTGTAACTGGATTTTGTTTCCATCTTTGAGAAACTTTCCAGTGTTGATAATTCAAGTCTTAATGGTAATAAATGAGGTGTGCATAGATTTTGAGGTTGTGTTATGTGGGAGGAAAAGAAGAAATATTCTTCCTGACGGTGTTACCAATTCTGATGGTTTTATTCCTGCTAATTTCAGATTGCATGGAATATATGTTAGAAAAACTGAGAAAACAGGATTTGAAATCAAATAAGCTCTTTTTATATCCTGTCTGGCTTTATTGTCTTTTGTTGTTGTTTGGTTGTTGTGGGTTTTTTGTTCTTGTTTGTTTGTTTCAAGGAAAATGGATGCTTCTTTACATTTTCAGTGTTTTCCAGTATAGTAAATTAAGTGTTTTATCATTTTGTGAGCTTCTACTATAATTACTCAGGTCCATTGCTTCAGTGATTTAGGATAAAATAAAATATTTTTTCCCTCGCAGTTGTGCCTGACAACTTCTGTTGATATTGACTAGATTGAAAAAATATTTATGTAGGTGATTTCTTGGAACTACTCTAGGGTGACCCCAGGCTATAAGTATCAACCAATGTAATTTCTCTCTCTTTAGATTCTGACAGATCACATCGTAATTCAGATTTCAAGTCATTTAAATTGTCCTCATTTTATGTTCTTTATCTTCTGCAGCAAAACACTAAAAATAAAATTTGGCAGATGCATATGTTTCAGCTGTTGATTACTCTGATCGATGAGTTGCATTATCTAGTTTTATATGGACATGTGGCTTGAAATGTCCATTCTGCAGTACAAGTGAACCAGTCAAGAAATAATTTGTACAGCTTCACTTGTACAAGATGTTGAAAGCATGTCTAAAATGAGACAGCTTTGGCTGCATAACCTCAACTCTTTTTCTGAAGTGCAGAAGGAATCTCTTAATACAAGCTAGTAAACACCATTGGATTTTATAGGGTATAAGACTAAGAGTTTTTCTGTGCTTGGTAATTTAGAAACTAATATATAGTTTTTTGTCCTACTACCTGCTAATGAAATTAAATCAGTACTGCCGTTGTTCTTAGTGTTATTCCACGTTGCATTCTTCATATGATCTTTGATTACTCTTTCAATATATTTCATATGACAAAGTACAATTCTGTTATGGAAAGAGAAATCAAAAAGCATCTGCTACTTGTACTTGTCACCACTCAGCTGAGCACAGAACAGACCAGGCCTCTGGGAAAATTTTCCCTGTCAGTGGTCTGTTTTGATTGTTAAGGGCATTGAGTCGATGACTCTTTGTGATTACTGTTGCCAAAACACTCATTATGACCAGAAGCTAAAGTTTGATGTAAAACCCCAATCTGTAGGGTTTCTGGTCATGATAAGATGAGTATTTTGGCAAATGAATGACTCAGCAGGTGTAAATCAGCATACAACTCACTCCAGCTAGCAATGTAGTACAACTACTCTGGTGCTATATGGCAAAGTTAATTTCCCTTCAAGTAGTGATTTTGTTTCCATGCACAAAGCCCACAACTCTGAAACCTTTAAAAACATAATTCCTTCAGACTTAGTTCTCAGATAACCTGCCCTCTCAGAAAGCAAAACTGGAGGAAGAGACAGAAGGATAGAATTTCTAAATAAACAGTTCCAGTTTATGGTGAAATTAAAGCAGAAGACCTGCTGGATGAAAATCAGGTTACTGTTGAATTTACTCTTGTGTTGTCTGCACATTTCTGACTTGCAGGGGTTTTATGTATACCCTAGGAGTAACCAGTACAGTAATTCAGAAAAATTCCTTTCTGTGAGCAAAGGAGTATTTGGAAATATTATACTGTCATAAAGTACATGCTGAATTTTCACAGGAGCTTCAAGTGCACATTTATTAGCGTATGTACAGTTGAAAACAACTTGGTAAAAACTTCTATGGATAATTATTATAAGTGATTGATGGGCCGTACTTTATGGAGGGCTTTGTGGAGGACTTTAACTAGTGGAGATTGGTTAGAGGTCGTAGAAACATAGTCATAGAATTGTTTGAATTGGAAGTGACCTTTAAAGGTCATCTGGTCCAACTCCACTGCAAGTAACACTTGCACTTACAGAAAGTGATGTACTACAAGTTTTGATATAGAATTATAGAGTCATAGAATCATGAAAATTGGGAAAGAACACTAACATCATTTACTCTAACCATCAACTCATCACCATCATGCCCACTAAACCATGTCCAATGGTGCTGCATCTACCTGCACTTTTCTCAAAAACCTCCAGGATCAGTGACTACACCATTTTCATGGGCAGCCTGTTCTAATGTCTCACCACTCTTTCTGAGAAATTCTTCCTGATATCCAACCTGAACCTCCCCTGGCACAACCTGAGACCATTACCTCTTGTCCTATCACTAGTTACCTAGGGGAAGAGGCAGAAAGCTATTAGCGTTAATTCATGTTTTCTGTAACAATAAATTTTTTAGCTGGTTTTTGATGAATTTCTCCAAGCCATCAGTCCCTGGGCATCCTCAGGAAAAGGTCTTTAAAAATACATTAAATGTGAGTCTGAGTGGGTTCTGAAGGATCTAGTATAAACTTGTCATGTCACTCTTAGTGCTCTATAACTGTATCACACTTATCCTGGAAAATATGGATGGCTTCTCTGAATGCCTCACTATGGACTGCCAATTTTGACTTTATCTAAGGAATAAGACTGGCATCTTATATATTCCAATTATTACATGAGAGGTGCATAGAAAGAGGCTATCCCATCACTTTGGACAAATGGAAAGACTGATCCTAGGGAACAAGAAGATTTATATTTGTTTTTTTTCTCAAATAATTCATGTTTATGATAAAAAAAATGACAGGACAATCTGGCACTTGGTAGTGGCTACCAAAGCACTTTGACTGTAAATGCAGAGGACAAAATTTAGAAGATAACTGTTTGATATGAAGAAGAAATATGACCTTGGAAAGGAGGTAAAGTGACAGTATTTGAGCATCCTAGGGTAGCCAGAAGCTGAAATTTAAATAATGAAAGTGCTTGGTTACCAGGCAGTCTTGTCAAAGCAGATACAGATGACCTCATCCATAGACTTTCTCCTCTGTTATCTGTAGCTACAAGTTGAGCTTCTCTAGCCATTCCAATATTTGGTAGGTTTCCTCTCTGCCCTTGGATATCTGCTTTCTGATAACGGATTGTGAAGACATATCAAAGACAAAAGGTTTGGAAAATGAAGTGATACAATCTTTAAAACATCAGTAGCAGGAGACAGAAGCAAAATGTTTCTTAGCCTTGGCAATCTTGTAAACATTTTGTCTAACTGGCTACCAAGAAGAGCTGTTCTATTCAATCCCTTATCCCCAATAATTAAAAAAACCTGATGTTCCATTTAGGTTAGATCATCACTGTAATGTTGACAGTAAAGTTATGGAAAACCCTGCCATTTGAGAATCGTTACAAGAATAAAACTACAGCAATTTACTGTGTGCATAATAGCAGGGAGTACTTCAGAGTCCTTCACGGGGATATCTGAGTGAGAACATGCTGACAGTAAATATGACAGCATCTTCCAGAAAAAATGTTTCTGTTAATAACAGGTGCTATTGCTAGCAAAATTCTTATCTTTTTTAGCTCTTCAAACACAAAACAAACAGCATGAGAGCTACAGCATAACAGAAGCAATGACTTGTGTTAGATTATCCAGGTTAACTAACTCCTACACCTAAAATTGTTCTGTAGGGCTTACATTTCTGACAGTCTTTGCGACTTAGTGGATTTGGTTGCTAGAATTGAAGTAAAGATAATGCAAGTTTATACTCAGCAGTAGAAGATGATAAAGGTAAGTAAAACACAAAGGCTTAAACTGTGTATCTAAGATCAGAAAAAACTTTCACCCATCTCACCTCTGCAGGTCCTGCCAGAAGCACTAGCATCTGTCAAGATATTGCATTTCTTGCATTATTGAAACAAAAAAGCACTAATAAATCTGGAGGCATATGACTAAAGTTGTCACCTGTTTCCTTTCCAAAGTAATTTTTATTTTTCACTCTTATTCCTAACTAGCAAATAACTTCTCGGGTTTAATCTCTTAACATTTTTCTCCTCTTGGAAATAGTTCTGTAACTGGTAATGCACTTTTTCAGATTTCCATTAAATTTCTTCTGATATTTACTGAAACACCTGAGAGCTCTGTTTTTACACAGTACTTCCAGAGCTAATGATTAGTAGTTAGCTCTACTGCATGTAGCCTAGATGGTTATTTTTTCTTTGACTATGGGAAGCTTGGATCACCAGAGAAGCACAAATTATTATATGATAGTAGCTAATAATTGATTTTTTTCTGTTCGTTTGAAGGTTCTATGAAACTTTGTAGTTTACCTTTTTTTTTTTTTTTTTTTTTTTTCTCCTTCTGAAAGAATCCTTCCAAACATGAAATCTGACATGAAATTTTGAACTGATTACAGGGGGAGAAGAAAAGGCTTAAATGAAAATAATATGCTTTTATGCCTCTTTCTTCATAAGAGGAAAATAGATCATATGTTAAAGTGATGTTCATTCTCTATTTGTCATATATTACATATCTCTAGCTTACTGTAGAAAACAGTAGGAATAATTATTGTTCATAATATGAATATTGGCCAAAGCAACTGACAGTCTTTTGGTCAGTAAATTATTTTGCACAACTTTGCTTGAGTGAAACTGATGAAGGGACGGTACAAAACTGGCTGCTCATTGTTAATTTGTATGACAGGGTGGATCTAGATTTATTCTTTAGTTTCTATTCTCACATGATACAACTGTGTTTCTCAGTTTCTTATTTCTCTCACTTATGTGAAATGTTATAGTTGCATAATACTAGTTTATCATCTCAGTAAAGCAATGAAGGTTGCTGATCAGGATGGGTTATGAGGAGTCTCTGCTGACAGAGAGTCATTTTTCATATTGAACAGCCATTTGGGGGAGAAAAGAAAAGAGAAAAAAAACAACTTTAATAGCTTGCAATGTAACTAGAATTCCCTGTACCTTTGCTAGTTTATAGTTGGTAAATAGCTTGCAGAAACTCATTCCCCTTGGTCTAATTCTATTCCTTCTCTACCTAATAAAAATGTTTGCAGAAACAGCAGGAGTTGTAATATCTGCTTTCCTACTTCTTCTCCTGATGCTATCTCTTACAGTTTCTGTACTTTGAATTATAGCAGAACTGTTTGTTTTTGTATAGTTAAAGATCCCTTATTGCTGCTTCAATAGGATAATCACATTTTCCAAGGTTTATAATTTGATTATCAATCTTTCTTTGTTTTGGAATCTTGACCACATCATTTTTATTTTGTAAATGAATAGGCTTCTTTTCATGTAAATCCTCATTTATATTAGAACCGTCTGATCATGTGTTATTTGTACTACCTTATTTATAGGCATATGGTGGACTGTAAAGCTTTGAGTACAGAATATACTTTACTCCAAGGGTTGATTTCTTGGCTAACATGAAGAGGTGGAGGAGGCTTAAAGCTGTCCTGCGCTACACTTCCATTTAGAGGTGCTTTTCTGGCCTTTCAGTTTTCGTCACAGTATGATTTCTTCCAAGCTCTGTTGCTTATGCTTTACAGACAAAGGAGGTGAAAAATCTAACTGAGCTAAAGTTACTCAGGTTAAATATGTCTGCATAGTAGTAGAAATCAATTCTGTACTCCTAGATATCTTTCTATAAGTGACTTCAGACATATCCATAGAGGCGTCTTTTCTGACATATTACTGGATTTGAATATGTGTACTGTTTTCAATACCATGTCCTCTCCCACCTTAAGAATGTTATAGCAATGGATATAATTTCTTCTAAACGGACTGTTTTCTTGTGACCACACCTCTTGTGTATCTTGGTGTCTATCTACCTGAAGGCTTTTGTTATTCTCTTTTGGTAAAGATTTCTAGCCTGTGACTTCCCTTCCTACATAGCACAGGAAATCATTTCTCAAAGGCCTAGCTAGTATTTGCTGATGTATATTTTACTGACGGTATTCCTTTTCCTTACCTCTTAATGTTTTTGTACAATTAGTATGTTATTTGTTGTTTCTCAGCTAAAATTTTTGGCAGTTCTTTTATATTACTTTAAGAGCAGTGATCTAGAATTCCTGGCTGGCCTACCATTTTTTCATATGTGCTGTGTTCTCTCTTTGTTAGCACATCATAGGCAAACAGTCCTTTTAAAATAACTTTCCTGACATACGGCAGACTAGTATTTGAGGACTATAGAGCCTCTTGAAATGCAGTTTAATCTATAGGAAAGTGCTTGACAATACTTACTTGGGATTTATTATTATTTTAATTTTGAATTTGACTGCCTTCATCATTGGATACCCCAAGCGATCATATTGAACTACATTCCCATAAATCAAGGAAAACAAGCTAAATTAGTTTGCTGCCTGCACAACAGGACGGGAGTTGAGGATGAGATGAGACCTACTCTAAACATAAGAAAGTAAGTAATATACTATTGGATTAGACCTTGACCTACATTTAAGAGTGTTCTACCTCCAAAAACAGCATGAGGAAATCTAATTTAAGAAAAACATGAGAGCCTGGCTGCTATGTGTATTACATCGCCCTAGTACTCTGCCAATATCCAATTTAAGAAAGAAAAAAAGAATAGAAAAAGCAACAACAACAACAACAACAAACCAAGAAAAACCAAACACAGAACAACTCCAAACCTTTCACTTCTCATTTTGCTATAAGTTTATAATTATACATCACCAAAATTAAAACAGTGTAAACCTACTGTTCTTATATCTCTAGTTAAGAGCATATATTTTATGTGAAACTACAAAATTAAAGTAAGGATATCACTGAAAGCAAAAGAAAATGCTTTTGAATTACTTGCATTTTTCTCTATATTATCTGATATTATGCAATGTTTCAAATAGGTCCTTTGTGACATTCCATCTACTCAGGAGTATCATTGACCAGAAATTTGCTCCGTGCTGTTGTATATGATTTTGGCTTCACTCTGTACCTGCTGCTTTCAGTGGTACACCCACATCAGCTTTTCAGTGCAAAATTTCTCAGAGCATTCCAATATTACACAGACCTATTTTAATTTGTTCCCTTTTAGACCATCTCTGTACAAAGTCAGTGAGAAACTCAAGAAATTATGGGCCAGAAAACTTGCCTCATGAAAGATAGGTGGTATAAATAGATGGGAGCCCCAGCTTTATCAGACATCAAGCAAATGGATGTGTTATGGTTTAAGATCCTTATTTTAAGCATTTTACATCCTGGGACTGATCTTGAACAAAATGTCTGTCTTTCCAGATATTTCCTGCAGATTTCCTTGTCTGCTGGCAGGAGAAAGGAAGGTATCTGATATTGACTCATTTTGTGAATTTCAAATAGGTGGTGATTCTGTAGGCAGGCAATTGAAATCCCAGTATCAAGCCTTCTACCCTTTCCATGATAATATCTATGAACTGAATTGAGTTAACATGTTTATACTGGAAAAAATGTTTAATAGCAGCTGTTACCCCATTGTCTTCATAAGAAATATTAGTTGGGTTACATTAGTCTTATCTTAGATGAGCCTATATTTCAAATAGTTTATCTGATGCATTTCAAACGATGCCTCGTAAATTATCTGATGACTTTTCTTGATCATATCACAGTTTAGTAGCATCTATGTTTCATAAACAAGTGATGTATGGAAAACTAAAAGTATGATCACTTAAAGAATACAAAGTGTTCCCAGGTCTCTAGCCAGAAGAAGAACAATTTTATCACATACAGGAAATGAAGAATTTGACCTGTGGAGAACAGACAGGAAGGACAACCACAGCACAACCCCATTTGGTATTAAAATATTTGCTTTTTAAACTTCGTCTGTATTGAAATTTCCCTATAAAAGTTTTGTTTGTTTTTCTTGAAGAAATTGTTCAAGAGTTCTGGTCTGTGGAGTGAGAGTGCAAGATTCAGGTACTGAATTAAGTATCTTGTTCAAGCTGAGATGTTCTTGGTATTTTGAGACACCTTTAGAATCACAGAATTATCCTGGCAGATGATAGAACACAGTACAGATCTACAGCAAGTGTTCTTGAGGTCGTAGCTATCTATCCAGATTTTCCTTAAGCAAATGAAGTAGCCGCAGGTACTCAAACTGCAGCTCTGGTGATGACTGCAATGCCTGAGGAGCAGCTCACCTGATGGTCAACAACAGTGGCTCTGCTTAATTGCAGTCTTGGTCATCTAGAAGCACATCACATCAGGTGATGGGGGTGAGGCCCTAGTAGTAGCTCATCAGCCACAGCTGTAATGGAAGATTAGGCAACTAAATCTCAGAGAAACTTTATGGGATCTCAATTTAGGTTGTTTAGTATTATTAATAGTGTGGGTTTCAAAATCTTCACCTACACCTTTGCTTCCTGCACTTCAGTGTTTTCTGATGGAAATGTTGCAGGATTTTCAGTTCTGCAAACTTATTTTTTCCTCTCCAGAGTTATGACTGGCACATTTCAACTGGAGATCCTGTTGACTATATCTGGGTGAGCCATACTGAGTCCACTTTGTGCATATCCTGTCTGACCTTCCCTGCCAGTCCCCGGGGTCTCTCCAAGTGGCAGACAATGAGACAGGACTTAACACACCAGAGAGTCTTAAGGAGGCCCAACTGAAAAGTAAAGGGCCAAGGATAAGGATAAAGAGAAGCAGTCTGTACTGGTTTTGTTCAAGTTCTTATCTTATAGTGAGATACCTGGAGACATTAAAACACGTCTTTCCTTACTATTCCTGGGTCTTCAATAGTGAATTCCTTTTGTGAGGAAAAAAGTGCCCTTATATACATAAACACCTACCTAAATCTTTGTCCTTCTGCTCCCTTACAATTTACATGTGATATTTCTTATGGCAAGCTGATGTTGAGCAGTAATGGCAACTTTCTTCTGTAACTGTAAAAAAAATATAATGAGAAGAAAATAAGAAAATACAAATGTATTGTCTTAACTTATTGCCTCTGTCTTAACTGAGAACACAGAATGAGCAAACTGTTAACTTTTAACCTGAAGACAGTAGGATAACTTAGTCTCCAATTTCCTGTGTGGGTTTAGTGTTTTGCATAACTATTGCAAATGATATCAAATACTAATTACCATTTGAGCAGATTTTAGGTTTATTTTCATCTCACAAATATCGATATAAGTTCACTGACAATAATAATATATTCATTTATATCAAGTGATTATTTGGCTTTTTTTTTCTTCTCCACATTTTTTGTCACTGCAAATAATGTATTTTGGAGTAGGAAAAAGTATGGGAGGAACTTCTTTAGCAGTAGATAGTGAAGAAAATATGTTTTAAAAATCTGATAGCAAACTGTCCTCTCAACATCAATCAAAGATCTGATAATCTGACAATCAGGAACCTGATTAGCAGTGCTATGAGCAAAATACAGCTGTCCATTCCTGGGCTGCAGATGTTGCAGTAGGTGTTCTATTGTCAGACAGCCAGTATTTTGAATCTAGGCAGTTATTTCTTATTATAGATAAAAAAGTTTCATTTGTGTCATTATAACAGCAATTATCCATCTGTATCAAGCTGGCCACTTGGAGAACATTTCTTATTTTGTGGTCATTAGATTTTCATTTTTTGCTTCCAATTGATGTCAGGTGTTTCCCTTGCTTCTGTTAATTTCAGGTTCATTTGCTGTACACTTCAAATTCCGCAGCTCCTGAGTGTACTAGAAGAGGCACCCAGCCTTTAAGCAGACTGTTTTAGCAGAGAAGCAAGTGCTGCTGTTTTACACAGTTTGTGGTGAACATTGAAATGACACTGTCCAATCTGTCCACAAAGCAGCCATAGTCCACAGGACAGAACATCAACACAAAGAAGTTTTCAAAGAAGATGCGGTGATCTAAAGCTCAATGAAAAAATATTAGTCATACAAGAAATGTTTTCTACCTGGCAACTTCAGAATCAACAGGTTGGAAATCTAGAAAGCAAGAGCATGAAGCAAATGAACCACTTATGTTTGTTTCCAAGTAGGGACCTCTGTATATCATTAATTTAAACTCAAGCTTTTCAGCAGCCAATCTCTAGCCATTTAGTACAGAAAAGCTCAGTGGACATTTAGTGTTTGTGCACATATTCACTTTTGCAGTTTTGGGGAAATTCACTTGAGGTGAGTGGGCACTATTTCTAGAAGACCACATGCCTCTAATCTTTTTTTACTGGTGTAAAAGTGCACTGAATGAGACTGCGTGAAACCAGAACTCTTTTTCTTATTGAAATGCAACAAAACAGGTTCTCCAAGAGAAGACATAGCACATGGCAAGATTTCAGAGGACAGCCTCAGCTCTCGGCCTCTATAGGGTTCACCTACATACAAATCAGGCGTGTGTCAAGGGTTGGTGCCTATTCTGATAATCAGACCCAGAAACAGTGACTACGTTGAGTGGTGAGTAGGGAACTATAAAATTCAAGGATATGTATTTTTGTCTTTTGTGCATTCTGGAATTCTACCTTTATTTCCCAGACCAAATCCTAGTTACATTCAGCTGTCTACTGAATTTCTAATGGAAAATTTTATGTAACAGATTATTTAAATTAAGAACTAGTACAATTTTGCTTTTGTTTGTTAGTGGTATGAGATCATGTTTCTGGTATTGCTTTAGTTCTTTGATGTGATTGCTACAAGAGACAGCCAGTCATATATTCAACTAATGTGAAACAATAATAATTAGGTCTATTCGTGAGTCAGTTGACAAAACAGATTCCATCCATGTATCCACTCTATAATGAGATATAAAGAAAAAAAACATTAGTGAAGGACAGGAACTCTGTAGTCAGTACCTGAAGACTGCACAGACCAGCTAACCTAGGGGTGAGCAGAAGGGTAATTATTTGAATAATTGTGATATCATCTACCCTCATCTCCTACATATTCTGTTAAATTAGCTTCATCATGAGAGACGGACCATAGTTAGGCATTTCCAAATTGAAAAGATTATATCTACACTTTTTCCTAGAATTAACAGTATGAGCTGGCACAAGAATTAGATAAGTTAGCTAAGTGAAGACATGGGGACATCACAAATGTCACCAAGTACCTTGGCTTCTGCAGCTTAAAGAGTGCTTGTTAGAAAGCAATACTTATTTCCTTTGTGCCATGGTTCTCCTGTTACATTTAACGTGCCTGCTGCAGCGAGCAGTGAAATGTATTATTTTCTGAATCTAAGGTGGCAATGCCTACTGATGTGCTGCAGCACAGAGATGTCCTGCTTGGAGGCTTCTTCAGGATCTCTACAAGGTACATTAGTGACTTATCAAGGATGACTCCATTAGGTTGCAAAGTGAGCTGATATCCTCATAGCTTGTTTATTCTTGAATAAGAATCTGTGAATGATTTATGCATTTTTTTTTTCATATGAGTTGAGTGTTTGCTTTTAGAAGGATGAAATGACTAGATGTATTCTCATATTCCAGAAAGCTGCAAAACATTCTGGATGATTCACGCTAGGAAGACCCCAGGGCATTACTAACACAGGCTTTCTGGGATGCAAGTTTAAGGGCTGGTATAAGAGAATTTGAAGTGAAAATTGTGACCTCAGTTTATATTACTCAACACTTTAATATAAGAAATGCTGCGGCTTGAATAGAGAATTTAGATTTGAAAATAAGCAAACATTTGCTGCTGTGGTAAATAATAGAAATGTGTCTCTTTCAACTGGTAACGCTGTGCTACTGGGTAGAAGCATGCTTATTGTGCTATACTGAAATACATTCAACCTCAAAACATACCAAAATCTGGAGCACTGTTCAAGTGACAGTGGCTTGCTAACCTGCTGCTTTCTGCTCTGCTTATACTTCTCTTTTTACAGATTTAAAGATAGATGATTTTGATGTCAGGAAGAGCTAGGAAATAAAATTGGAGACTCCACCTGATGCACTCAGTTCCCTGATGCATTTTCCGTAGGACTTCCTCATTAACTTTTCAAAATCTGTGCATTTGGAGGAATCCTGGTAGGAGTTCCATAAGTGATAGAGGAAGTAAATAGCTGCTATCCCACAACCACACAGAGAATGAGAGATTAAAATAACTAGTCATAGTGTGTTTGACAATCATTTGTATTTTGAACAGTGTGTAGCAGCAAGGGCACCTGTTTTTGATTAACACCAAAACAACATTAAAATGAACATGCAATGTTACTTTTCTGCTTACCTTTATTTTTTACAAGCTATTAACATTCTACAGATAGATAGTCATCAAAATGCCACAGATTTTTTCAGTGCTGAATAAAGTGTCAAATAATAGGAAGCAAACTGGTATTACTATTGATAAGTGACGTGTCTTGTTTTGTTCGTTTGTTTAAGCAAAGGTTTAGAGAATTACCCACTTGTTGTACTGGTGTTACATGAATTTGTACTACACAAATAGTTTATCGGGATGATCACTGCATTTTTGTTGTGTAGTTACTTAAGCAGCTTTCAGCATATCCACATTCCCTCTTGAGAGCAAATCCTTGTCTCTGAGCAGTAGATAGTTAAATACCATCAAGAATAGATATTTTGGATACTTCTAAGATGTAATAGATTTAATTGATCCTGGTTTTGATCTCCATCTTGACTGTGTACTTCATCTCAAAAGTATGATCATAGCTTTATTTTCAGAAGTTCTTCTCCAATGAGATATTTTTTTTTCTCAATGGATTTAATAAGATAAAAAAATGGTTTGGGATTTCTGGTTGTCCTTAAATTCTTTTATCAGTATACCTCTTAATCTATGGATTCTTTTGCAAAAACTATCTGTCCTAAAATTATATCCCTGTCATTCTATCTATGTCTAAATAATTGCTAGTATGTCTTACTAATAGAAAATACAATATATTTAGTAACAAATATGTACCTCATTAGGAAGGAGACTTCATATCTCAATAGCTGAATTGCAAAATAGGAATGATTCTCCTAATGACTCCCAGTGGAACTGGAAACATAAAATTTTGTTGGAATGAGTGTATTTTGTAGTTTTACTGCTTTTGTACGTATTTCTCTATAATACTTATAATCTGCATAAGAAAAAAATACTAGTAATTATGTAGCTTGTTTAGTAGAGGGGGAAAAGTTACATTAATAGGAACTAAAAATAATTTGTATGATTGTATTTATTGGATTGTTATCCACACAATGGCTTTTTTTTTCTCCATGACATACTGTCGTTACATTGTCCCAGTTATATATTCAAACTTTTATAAAAAGTTGGAAAGAGTTGCTAAGAAAAAAATTATGCCTCCAGAGCTACAGTTTTATTTAAATAACAATGTGAGCTAGCACCAGAGTAGGATCTTGTCTGTTGGCTTATGTGAAAATAGTACACAGTTTTGGATGTGAGGTTATTGGGTCAAACCCTGGTTTGGGGTCTGTTCTGTGATTTTTTAAATTTTTTTATTTTTTCTCCCAAGATTTATTTATTTTTGTCAGACTCTCAACAGCCTCAGTCTATGCCTCGGGCTCTGAACAGCCACTGCTGAATTGTTCAGAGGCATGACAAAAAGTTGCTCTGCTTCTTATGCTGTAATGCTGCTTGGACAGAAATCAATGGAACATGTGCCATTATGCTTCATTCCACTAAGACTTCCAGATATGACTCCGCTGTCATCTAAGATCTGTTTATCTGAATCATGTATAATTTTATATTCTGTCAAAATTGTAATGTGCATAATAGTCTAATAGTCCCAACTACAGTTATCCACCTAACAGTGGGAGACACCTCCTGGGAATCAGTAGGCAGACTGCTCCTGGTCTTCCAGGTTTCTCTCTGGTTATGGATAGCGGTATCACAGAGTGGACAAGAGAGTATAAACAGAAAATTATAGAATTGTCAGTAGAGGATTTCTGTGCCCAAAGCTCATTTTTGCATACTTCATGTGCAGGAAATGAGGTACAAATTTAGAAATAAGCAGAGTTAAAGACTTAGTCCAGCTTTCATTCTTACATGGAAATGCTACCCAGGAGCTTCTACTGCAAATGCTTGCTAGTGTAGAACAGTCAGTTCTTATGCTACCTGTCAGAAATGAAGTACTGCTTTGAAAACCCAGTTTCTTTCATTGTGACTGGAGGTGTTGTAGGGACTTTGTTACCACTGTCCACTCAAGTAGAAGAGTTTCAGCTCTGTCCTCTGTGTAGCGGAAAAATGGTGGAAAATCTTGCAACTTTGGCAAGACTTCATGGATTCCATCTGTGGCATCTTGTTCTGGATGGAGATATTTTCTAAGACGCTAGAGAACTGTATGAACATGAATATAAAGAAGGGTGTAAAACTGGCCATCCAAATTCATAAAAAAACAGATGTTAGTGACGTCTTAAGCTCTTCCCTCTCTGCCTTTCTCCCTTTTTTCCTCACTGCTTTCAATGCTGTACTGCTTATGTGTAAAGCTCAGGTATTCTGTAATTACTGCATGCTTGTCTGAAACAGTAGCAGTGAGATTAGATAAAAATGCCACCTTGAATCATGTTACATGGTGCCATCCTGCAGGTACAACACACTTCAGTGTGACACAGAACAGCTCAATGCACTCTACTGCAGGCTAAATAAGGAAACAGAAATAACCCATGCAATGTGCCGTTGGTGGGAAATTGCAACAGAAGAAGATATTTTTATTACTCTGTTTTTCAAGAAAGTTTTTTCATTCTCTTTCTCTTTGCATCCTTTTGTTTTAAAGGACATGCTCGGTGAATTTTTTTACAGGTTTTGGTAGTAAGCTTCAGAATAAATTGAATGCAGAATGAAATTTAAGATATTATCTACCAAGTAATGGCTTCAGAGACAAGAAACGCATAGGCACTGCACAAGGGCACGGTCACAGGTTTGGCTGCTGATGCAAAACATGAAATGGAACTCTTGAGTATCCAAACACCAGTACTTCAGATGAGTTCCTGTGATCTTGCTATCACCGTGCCAGGAATCTTCATGCTTATATATGTCTGTTTTGGCAGCTCATCAATGGTAAGAGCATTATGAATAGGGTTTTTCTGAAAATTTAACAATTTGTTCTTCCTTTTAAAAGGGAGTTCTAAATTCTGGAATTCCTTGTACATAGTTTTTAATGTCAGTGAAAAACAACTTTTTCTTTCTTTTTCTAAATATTTTCCCATGCAGTATTATTAGGTCAGTGAATTTTCTCCTGCCAGTTTTTTGCCATTTATAGCACAAATATACCGATGTTGATGTAAAAAATTTGTTTGTACTTACAGATGTAGGAGGTACGTGAGATATATATCGGTCTGGTCTTGGACTCACAGTGAGCTCTGAACCAGTGCAGATGTTCACTGAAATATGTGCAGGTAAGCAGAAGAAGCTTGCCAAAACCTGCATGTGATCAGTTAGCATAACATAAATTTTATATTTGCTGTATGCATACATTCGGTGTACATCAAATGTACAAGTATACATGCCTGACTTAGAAGACTGGTATGGTATGGAATAGAAAACATAAAACTCTAAATGATTCTAATGAAGAATCCTATTTCTAGTAGCAGTAACCTGATCTTAGAAAAGCCTTGGAGTCCCACTGTGAGAGTAATAGGCATTTTACATAAGCATACATCTTAAGTGCTGTGTCCTTTTGCACTGTGACAACTTACACTTGGGAGTGAGAGATTGCACCAGAGGTATGTGTGTTGATGGCTTGTTGGGTTGAAAGCATGATTTCATGACCATGTCTAATGCACAGTCCAGGCTTATTAGTTGGGTTAAAATGATAACAATAGGGTTTGTTTGTTCATTTGTACTTTGTTGTTGATTTTATATGCAATTTTATAAGCTGTAAGAATATGGTTTGGGAACTGGATGGTGACCAGCATGAAGTGTTAGTAAGCTATAAGTATAGGTCTTCTTGGCCAGATGCTTAAATATCTATGTAAGTAGAGAATGTGTCATTTTTGAGGAACACAGGAGGTACCTTTCCATTTTCATGTGTCCATGGCATGTATGTGATTAGTATTAAAACAGTAATCCTGCCCTTTAGAAACCTAAAGCCACTACAGATAGCCTCAATGGAAACTGCATGGGCAAAAAAGAATGCATCTGTGGAGCATCTTCTTTACAAGCGCATAATTTCTGTAGCTTGTGTCCTATGTTGTGATCAAAACTCTGGACCACAGGCTATTTTCTTGAAAACATTACTACTCTGAAGTTCTTTGGAAGATCCAGACAGGTGGTATAACCCATGGATTTATTTCTTGGAATTGGGCAGCCACATGTTAGAGCTAATGGCACAGGATTGTCAAAGAGGTGCTTTAAGAACAACAGTGGGAAAGAGCAATTTTGCAAACAGTCAGTGCATTTCTTTGTCATCTCTCCAGCAGTTTATGTGTTTATTTGGAGAGATAATGCCAGTTCATGTGGAGTAATAGATGCTTTGAGCACGTTTCCATGAATTGTTTGGTCCTGATAGCAGCTACCTGAGAAATTTTAATGTTCAGGCACTAACTATAATGGCTCAGAGGCTTATGCTTTGAAGTTATCTATAGATAGGTGCCATATCCAGACACTGTTTCTGTTCTTCCAGGACAGGCATAATGATCCTCCTGTTCTGTGTGTGGAACTTCTCTCCATCTTGGCATCTATGCTGTCTAGTACAGCTGTACTCAGTTTATTACCAGCTCTTTAGGTTGCATAATTAGCCCTTCATGTACACCAGAGTAACCTGATGTTATTTAGTTCTCAAAATAGGATTTTCAGGTCAGATTATCTCATGAACTTGAACAGACCCATGCAGTAGAAACTCTGCATAGGAAAAGGACAACACCCATAAAGCATGGACTTATGGAAAGCAGCCCTGATGTGAGAGTTCTCCTTCCATTAGACTGTCTCTTCATGTTCATTTAATCACAGCGGCTAATATTAACCAGAGGGGTTTGGAATGATCTATATTTTGAAGGGCAATTTGCTTTCATATGCTACTTAGATACCTCCATGCTGTGTTTCTTTCTACTGAGCCAAAGTAAGCCTTAAAAATGGAATCATAGAGTTGCTTAGGTTGGAAAAGATCTTAAAGATCATTGAGTCCAACCACAACCATACTACCCTAACTCTAACAACCTTTTTGTATTAATTACTTTTATCAGGAAAAGATTTGTTGAAAGTTCTGTTTTTTGGCTTGCTAGAAAGAAACTGTGGGTATTGTGTTATCTGTACTTGTTACTCCAGATTTATTTTAATTGGAGCAAGGATAGTCCCTCACATTTAATTGACAGAATCTTTTGGAATGTTTCAGTACTGCATGTTTCCTTCATTTCAAGCTGCTGAAGCCTCTGAAAAACAGACACTCTTTCAAAAGTTCATGTGATGTACTAGTGACTGTTTAATACTAACAGAAAACGGAAGTGAAATAGTCTGATGAGGATAGTACTTTATCTGCGTGGACAGAAAAAAAAGCAATGCAAATACAAAAAGCAACAAGTGAATCTGGCTTACATTTTGATACTGCATGCAAATGTATGTAAGAACTTAATTGAATTATTTGAACTGAGTGAATAATATGAAGCAAATAGCCAATTTAAATATAGCCTTTTTTATTCCACAGATTGTTCACGAGCTGCTTAAAAATGTACTTATATTATTCACAAATTATATACTAGCAAAGAATTCTACACTTCTCTCACAAAGCAATGCAGCTGAAACTACCCATATTTGAAATGTCAGCTCTATTGGATGGCCGAGGCAGGTATTTAATAAGCAGCTCCTTATATGCTGTTTGATATCTTTTTCAGTGGCATCTGTAAGTGGAATTGAGTACACCTTCAGTAAGTTTTCAGTTTACACCAACCTCTGTTGTGTTTTAAAAACACCTGAAAGATAGAATGTCATTCAGAGAGATCCAGACAAGCTAAGCAATGGGCCCACATGAACCTCATGAAGTTCAACAAATCCCAGAGCAAGGTCATGCACCTGTGTTGTGGCGACACCCACTACAAGTACAAGCTGGAGAATGTAATGATGGAGCACAGTCCTGCTGGAAAATATACCTGTAGTAATAGTGTGACTCTATTCTTCTAACTGCAGACTATAGGGCATTCTTAATCCAAGTATTTTTTTTTAATTAGCAGCAAGGGAAAATACTGTATGACTCTCAGTATTTGTGTTTGCTAGATTTGATCAGGTTTGCCTGAGATGTGATGTGATCGAAGTGCTCCAGTTATGCAGACAGAAAGGATTTGTGGTGTGTGGGTATCAGGAATTCTACAACAAAATTGAAATGAATTTTAGAGTTCTAGATAAAGGATAAAGGTAAACATTAATATACATTTGTGGTACAGAAACATGCTGATAATTTCAGGGGACACCTCATCACTCTCTACAACTACCTGAAGGAAGGTTGTGGTGAGGGAGGAGAAACTGACATCTTCTCTCATGAAACTGGCAACAGGACTAGAGGAATGGCCTCAAGTTGCACCAGGGGAGATTCAGGTTGAACGTTAGGAAACACTTCTCTGTGAGTGGTCAGGCACTGGAATGAGCTGCCCAAGGAGGCTGTGGAGTCACCATCCCTGGAGGTGTTCAAGAAATATTTAGATGTTGTACTGAGGGACATGATTTAGTGGGAAATATTGGTCATATGTCAACAGTTGGACTGCTCCTCTGCTATGAAGGTAATGAAAGCTAGGAAGAACCTTGTGAAAGCCACCCTGGTTTCTTAGGACCGATATATATCAAATATTATCAGATATGTTGAATATTATTATTAATTATACTTTGCAGTTTTTCATTTCTTGGCTGTTCATCTGAAAAAGACATTGAAGTTGTCTCCAGAAAAAATACTAGTCAAACTCATCAGAGTTTTCAGTTTGGGAGTTTCTTAACATTAACATTTTTTTCCACTTAACACATTATTAATTTATCATTTAGACTAACTTTTCACTAAGGATACAAGTTTCTTGAGATTTAAATGGAACTGTGACTCATTTCCCTTGTTCTTAAAACCAAATTAACCAGCTTCACCAAGTGGCAGTGTTTCATGCTGTTTGCTTGTAGTTTCTCAGAATTAGACCACAACCTGCTATTTAAATATTCCCAATGTAGGAATAAGCAGCTCACATCAAGAGTAAGAAGCACTCTAACATTCACTAAAAAGCTAAACATACTTCTGTGTACTTTTTGAAACACGTGTGCAGTTGTTCATTAATTTTCATTATTATCTGAACCTTTTTGTCTCAGGGCTAAACTGAGAGTAGATATGGAAAAAAATATATATATATCATTTTTGAAAAAGTTTGTCAACAGTTTGTCAAAAAAACCTGACAAACCACTGGTAAAATTCCTACCAGAAATTTTCATCTTAATTTTGTCAACATCAGTGGTTACAGATACTAATCTGAGGTTCTACTAGAGCTTGCAAACCTGTCTAGGTTTGTCCATAATGAACCTAACTTTTTCCTGGTGTTTTCTGCACCCTTTTCTCCAAGTGTCACGAATCCAACACTGTTATTCAGACTTTACATATGTCTTCTCTTTCACCTTTATTATTCACAGGCAACCCTTGTGCTCAGTTGCTTCCTTCTGCTTTGCCAGTTTGGCACTGCACTGGCCCTTAGCATCTGAGAGCCTCTCTTGAAAAGCAAGTGGGAGCCAGCAACACTGGGATGAAAGACAATTATTTTCAAGTCATAAGCTCTGATCATAACCCATAATAATATTCATTATTATAATTCACCCTGACCCACATAATTTCCAATGACAGTCATATAAGAACTGCTTATCTAACACATTATTTCAGAAAAGTAGAATGAGAGAATTCAGCTTTTGAAAAACTAGACTTATAGAACATAACCAAAAGAGAGATACTCGTGAGTTATAAGCATTTTGCTAAGGATTAAATCTGTATTATGTCAGAAGTAGATATCAGTACTATAATTACAGATTATATTTATAAAAGAATTAAGTATTTCAAATCACAGAAGCCTTTCAAGATATTACTTGCAAACTAAAAATTAGACTAAGAATCATCTCACTTAATAGTCTTATTTTATTTTAGTTTTTTTTTCCAAAGACGGCTTCTGAAGTGTTTCAGAAAGAAAGACATAATAAAATCCTGAAATCTTTACTTTGTACTCCAGGTCTTGTCTGCATGTTGTTCATAAGACAGAAAATATCCAGGCCTTCTGTGCAAATGGGAAACTTATCCCAGCTGAGATCTAGCAACATTAATACTATTTAGCATAAACCTGTATGTTTTAACATATAAGTTCTTAAGACTTGGATGTACTTCCCTGTATCCAACTGTTTGCATTTGAAACCTGTATTAAAAAATCAGTGTTTAAGTAGGAGAGACTAGCTGTATCTCTACCTTCAAACCCATATGTTCTCCACTCCTGCATAAAGCAAACTCAAAAATGGAATGGGACTTAAAATGAGGTATTTCAGAAAGCATGGCTTCTCAGATTGTCTTGTATTGATATCATATTCCTCTCTGAAAAGAGCTATAATCAATAGGTATGGTAGCTCAGTGAAACATGGAGGACTTGGTTCTTCATTAGTTGTGTAAGCATGTATGAATGTGTTTATATGTAGAGTGGTAAGATGTAAAATATTAACTTACAAGAATTTATCCCAATTTGGTTCTTTCCTTTCTTTTTGAGTTTTGCAAACCTGCAGTCCTGTGCCTCAGCTCAAACATTTCTAGTACATCCACCTTCCCTGATGAAGGTAGGGCTTCCTACTCTGTAGCAAAGTGGACAACTCACAGACAAGCATTACTTTCTGAAACTGAAACCTGTTAAGTGCAAGGAACAGGAAAATAAAGAATTTCTGTATTGGCAGTTTAGAGATTTTCACCAGTGGATCTATGTGACGGTTGAGTATGGTTCTTCCATTATGAAAAACAACTACAACAAAATAAAGGGGGGAGGGGTGTGGGGTGGAGTGGGAGAATGAAGGGGTGGGAATGCAGAATAATTACTGTATGTCTTTCTTTTCTGATTTATATACTGAATTCATTGTCTGGTGTAGAAGTTTCTGTTAAATCCAGTTGTTCTTAAGAAGCCACACATGCAGATATGAATGCATATCATTATTTCTATTAAATTCTGCAGGATTTCTTACTGGGGCTTGCAGAAAGCAATCAATTCATGAATTACTTGCCAAAAAAAAAAAAAAAACCACCAAAAAACAACGAAACAAAAAACCGAAACATAATTCAGGATTTTTTTGTATAGAACATATTACTTTACATAGAAATAGTCTGTTTATAACTGTCTGGGACTAATTGGTTTGTTTCACTCACAGTGATTTATTTATTAGTGCTGCTGATTTACACACATACTCAGCTGGGAGTACACAGAACAGTTTTGTATAAAAAATGATAAATATATTTAATATATTGATTTGCAAATGGAAAATGTATTTGGTCTAAAAAGTTTATTGGTTCATAAGAACGAAATATTGATTTTTGTGTGTGGTATAAGTTTTAGATGTGCACTTAAGTGCACATGGCAGAATTGCTTACATTGCTTCATGTAAGCCTATCCAGCTTTTCCTCCTTATCTTTATTTTGAGGGATTTATAGCTAGGTCATAAAAATGAGTTTGGCCCAATTCCTCTTGTAATATGGTCATGTATTTACAATTTGATGTCTCAGTGAAAAGCTCTCTTAGCACATTCACAAAACACACTGTTCACTCTTAAGCAGTAGATGTATAGAATAAATGCTCGTTACTATAACTGCAGATTTATTTCTATCTGTAATTTCTGTAATTGGCTATTTGTGTTCTTCTCTGTTTTCTGGTAAGAAAAGAAACGTGTTTAACTAATGATAATGAAAAGTATTGAATAACTGTTATGCACTGATAGATGAATTACATGTTGACTTAAGGCTTAGCTTGATAGTGCTGGAGGCAGGGAGAGTATGTCTGGCCTGAAATGTTCATGAATTAATTCCCCTTAGCCCTGGGGCAGAGAAACATTCAAGAATATGTCGTCAGTGTTCCCCAGTCTCAGCAAGGCAATTCACTGACTTGCAATTTCCCTGTTATCCCCTCACACGTTGTTATCATTATGATGTGTTTCTAGGAGGAATACACTAACGAGTTGTGTTCCCAGTGATTCTTTATGTCTGTATAAAGTTTATTTTAGGTTGCTTATATTTGCATAATAGGGTTAATTTCTGAAGTGAAAGACTTCTCACTAGAGTGGAAATGATTTTGGTCACATTGCATGGAAACACAGACATTCAAGCAAAATCTATGAAGAAAATAAGCCTATTAATTTTCTGGCCTCCCTTATGCTGCTCATCCTCCTCCTTCTCCACTTCTGCCTCATTTTCCTCTGTAGCTCTGTTGAGGTGATTGATCATGGGATTAAGCAGTGAAACAGAATACTAGAGAGACCTGAGAGGAGAAAATGAAGAAGAGAGGAAAATGAATGTTGCAATGTGCAGTTTGAAACCTGTGCTTGGTGGTTGAGGGGTGGTGGAATATTTTTAAATCAGTTTTGCCTGTCTGCACCCTAGGTGAGTTGTTTATAGCCAGAGCAGTTAAGTGATTTTTCAGCCTTTCATTTTTTTATACTGCCTGACCAGGTGATAACAGTGCCTAGACTGTGCACAAGGACTGGGTGCATTCTAGTTACAGTACTCAGCACAGTGATGGAAGAAGTGCCAATTGCTCACCTTGGAGTTGCAAGAAGCCTATTGAGGGCAGGAAAGTTTCATAACTGAGTGGATGCCAGGGGACGGTGGGATCTATAGGAGAAAATCAATTTCTTAATTGGTATCCTGTAGAATATAAGCAGTATCTGGATCTTGCTAAAGCTGGATTCCAACACTGTGTTTTAACAGTATTTTAATAGAAGAAAAAAAAGTGCGCTGAAATGAAACTTAAGTAGCTACAAGTATGGTTCTTGTTTATGTTTTCATTTGGTTACTTTTGTAGTGACTCTAAATAACTTATTTGTTGGGCCCTCTGTTTTTAAGTTGAATGTGTGTTTGTTTTCTCCGTGATGTCTCTCCATCTGGTGATTAGAGATATTTAAAGTCTGGTAAAATGTTAGTTTTTCATACTGAAGGGAGTAACTTTCCTGAATGTAGGTTTGGCCTGCGTAGATGAATCATGGTATAGACACACACACACGCGCACACAAACACACACACACAATATCAGGTTAAGCTCACAGTATTAGACAGACCAGGGATTCAGGCTTAAACAAAGGGTAACATTTATTTGCCCAGATTATGTGATTTTCAGAGTAAAATGAGTTTTACCTGATGAAGAATGTGCTCAAGTGAATGACAGATTCTGCTTATTTGAACAAGTACTCACATTGCAATTTGGGAAATGTAGCTACTATTATCAGGAAAAGTAGAATGTAGACAATGTTTTTTATCATGTATCATGTCCTAATCAAAAACATTATGACATTTTTTTCAACAGCAAACATATGAGATCTGATCTCAACTGGAAATCTAGATTTGATGAAGATTCTCAATTGAATTGGATACATTTTATGTACAAGTGTTGATTATGTTTCTGTTGATTACAGTGATTTCAAGATTTTTCTTGAATGCCTGAGTCATTAGATGGCTCCACAACATAGTCTGAGTTTGCCCCAGAGACTGGTCAAGTTATTTCTGGCTATAAGTATAGACTTGAAGGAATATGGCACCTGCCACACCATATCTCAAAAGACAGAGCTTTATCTACTGCATGTACCCATGAGATACTCATGTTTTTCCATTGCCTCAGTCTTTATGCAGGAGACATGAAACTTCCAAAACTATATACTGATGGCTATAAAAAGTCAGAATTATTACTAGTAAAACAACAGTAGCTGAGAACCCTAAAACTCTGTAAACATATGAGAAAATCTGAAGTCTTTCATCAGAAACTTACAATATAAATGAAAGATAGAAGAAAAGTATTCAAAAAGAAAACTGAAAAAAATACAAGGTAAAATGGATAACATAGGTGGAAGATAGTTATCCTGACAAGGGTAAATTTTGAAGAATGCTCAAAATATGAGTTAAAATATAGTTGATTTTTGGATCTAATTGTTAGCTTCTTTACTAAAGGATATTCTGTATGAGCGTTGGGAATTCTGGCTTAAACAGATTATCTGAGGAACCTGACAAATGAGTTATGAATGTAATTCTAAATAAACTGATTAGTAAAAAAATATCCAGGAGGATGTTGGTCAATTAAAAGTACTTGCAAGCAACACATGTAATAATTTTTTAAAGGAATATTTATTTTCAGTTCAATTTAAACAACCCACTATTGTAACACATACTAAAATCTTTAGGAAACATTCTAAGAAATTTCACAGATGAATTAAATGCATTTCAAATCTCAGATTAAAATACAGAATATGTTTGCATCATTCTGCATTTTATTATGTTTCTGCCTTTTGGTATGTTTTACATTAAAAATACATGACTGACACTCTTTATACCAGTAAGCCTTTTTATTGGGAAAATAAAATAAAATAAAATTATTGCATTAAACTACATTCCCAGGAATTCCTTGAATAGCCTAAAAAAAAGCCGCATTGCATGTACAATAGTGCAATTAACTTAGCTACTGTATAATATAAAACACTTTATACAGATAATACAAAACAAAATTACTAGTTTACATATTATACTAGCCAGAGTATTATCCAGTTTTAAATACAAACTTAACAGTTTTAAAATCGATGTGGTCAAAGGCATTTTTATGCAAATTTGAACAACAAATATGTTAAATGTATTCCAGAAGTGCCTCAGTTACCAAATAAATAAAATGAAAATTAAGAACTTTCATCCTTATGTAACTCCAAAAGCTTTTGTTATTAGAATTTTACTGTGGGTGTTCCTTGGATTGTGCTAGAAGAATATACCATTGAGCTAAAAGAGGTTATTAACTTGAAATGTATATGTATCTGCCACCAGAATACTGTAACTTATAGTATAAATAAAATCAGAACTGATGCATGGCTCCAACCATCAGGCTCAATTATGCTTTTAATAATAATGATACGTATATAAAGTACACTACTGATAAAAAATAAATATGGCAGCAAATACATCATCTCAACTGTGCTGATGATTTTATTACATTTCTCCAAGAAAATCTCTTCTGTGTACTAAGAACTATATTGGTCATTCCCTCTGTTGGTAGTCAGTGATTGCTGTTTTGCTAGTGTGCTGTTCCTGTCACTTCTTAATCTCTCAATTTTTTTCCATCTACTTCTATCAAAATCATAATCCCCACTGCTTCAAGAATTAAATTAAAATTTTATTGTCTCTTCATTTTCCTTGTCAGATCATCCTTGTTGGTACATACAATGATGTATGGACATCCTATGATTTGGTTCCCATTTTATTGTGCATAAAGTAAGAGTAATGTATTTGCCTCACATAAATGGTCTACTAAGTAGGATTCTGTTAAGTTCCAATTGATGAAGTTTCTTGCCATAGCAATTTCTGCAGTAGTAATTTTGCCTGTAAGAAAGAAGGATGAAAAATAAGCATGTATGTGTAAGATGGGATTTGTCTTTTTTCCTTTCTACTTTTTCCTCTCAATGTTATCAACTTAGGATTCAAGTGAACTAGTACAGACAATAAGAGCAGATGGTTCATCTTAAATGGGAGTGGATTTGGGCCTGCAAATTAAAAAAAATAAAATAAAATGTAGGGCTGGAAAAGCATATTATGGGTTGATATTAGCCCTGAAACTTTTATAGGGGCTGTTCAGTTCAATCAGCCTCAGAGCACAGGTTAACCTACTCCTTTTAAATGTACAATTCAAAGTGTTTCTACAGAGATATAACTAGAAGTGAATCACTAGAGAGGGAATTCAGCCTGAGGAATTGAGTAGTCATGTTCAGAGTCAATAAGTTGTATTCAATGAAATAAGATTGTTTTTTCAGAAAACGATATTTTGGAAGTATGGAAATTATATGTATATTCAGATCTAATTTGGGGAATATTTTCAGCCAAAAATAAAGGGCCGGATTTTAAACTATGGAAACATTTATTTTTTAGTATATTTGCAAAATTAGTTTCTGACTTCCTAACTTCTGAAGTAATAATTTCAGTTGAAAAAGAACCCTGCAAATAAAATAGGACAATTAAACAATGAAGAGAGGTAACTCAAAAAATACCATGAGCCCATTTTGTTAGTGAAATGAGTAAATCAACTGGGAATGCAATCAAAAGGCATTTGAGGATGTTGGTTTCTTCAGCATCTATTTTTCATAACAAAAAGTTTTACTTCTACTTGGTTTCCAGTGTTTTTTTGGTTTTTTTTTTCATGACAATTTTTATTGGATGGCTAGAATATAAAGTAACCAATGAAGGAACTGAAGGAACCTTTAACTTTAAAAGTCAACTGCAAAGCAAGTAGTTGTTACTTGTAAACACATTTGAGATATTTGGCATAATAGCAGTTCATGCTGAAGGAGCTGCTTTTAGAAATTAAAACACTTCCATTTTACTGCAGATCAATCTAGTTGGACTAAAATTAAGTTAGAATATTGGTTTCAAGTTGTATTTTAAATATTCAGCCTAATTTCAATTAGACTTCTCAGCTTCTATAGGTAGCTCTCCAAGAAGTTTTTAATGTGCTTTATATCAGCTGTAAAATAGACATCAGCAACTGTGCGCTACATCATTGCAAAGGAATGGACATTATTTCCAATATTTCAAATCCAAATAAACAGGTATTTTTTGTCAGACTGTTAACTGTCCATTTATACTGGGAGACAGATCTTCAGTCTAACCATAATTATGATCACAATTTCTTGCTAAATTTCCCATGTCCTATTTCCAGATATGCAATTATTCCTTGAGACTTCAATCACACTGAACTCTGAAGGTTAGGTAAACACATTCCTATATCAGAGATTCAGGGCTTCTATTTGTTTTCCAGTCCTTGGGAAATCATGCTAGAAACTTGGCATGTTTGTTTAGATTCAGTATTTCTTGAAATGATGAGAACTGCAGCCTAGTTGGCCATGAGACTTGACCTGAAGAGACGCTTTATTCTCAAAATTATACTTCTGTATTTTTATGAATTTCAAAATGATATTATATGATCAGTTTACAGAGATGAAACTTTTTGTTGTTGTTGTTGTTTATTTTTTTATACTTTAGGCAAGATTCTTCCACATGTCAGAGCTATGCTTGGCAAGAAAGATATATTATGGTGCTGGCCAGGAACCTCCAAGGTTCAAGGCCAACACTAGCTGCATTGGAACTTTGGGGTGTTGCACCTCACCCCTGGCATATCTTATGCTAAAGCCACAGCAGGCAATGTCAAAGAATTTGGCTTCATCACTTTACTTCTGCAGCCTTCTTGTATGCATGTCTGGGGGACGAAAGTAGCAATCTGCTTGTGCCAGCAAAGAGCCTTCTACACTAAGGGAGTGTTTTTGTCGTGTACTTTTGGCTAGACTGCAGTCCCTTTACACTGTTAAAGCAAAGTACCTGTGATAAAATCATTAATGTACCATTTAGATGGTCCCATTATCATGTTCCATTATCAACTTATCACCCACCATTGTTGAGGCTCTTAAACTTGTCTTGGCTAGGAGACAGAACCAGGTACTTTTGGTCCTACATGCTTTCTCTTTGGCTTATTCTGAAATACCTTAAACAGACCAAGTATTACACTGTCACATTTACATTCTCATGAGGTGTGTCAATATTGCACTGTTTTAAATTATGTTATTTTAAATCACCCGACATTGCTGACATTCTTGGTCCTTTTGTGCCTCCGTGCTGTGGTCCTCCTCCTACTTACAGTCACAGACTTCAGTTCAGAATGTTCTTTCTAAACCTCCTGCAGGATGACATTAACAGATCCCATCCTTCTTGTGACAGTATCACAAGGCTTCAAAACTGCTTTTATGTTGTGATATGAGAACCAAATCAACGTTCATATGCTGTCAGCCAGAATTTGGACTTCAAATTTACTATTGAGCTCTCAGCAAAAATGTAGATTTTTTTTTTTCCTCAGGTATGTGATTAAACACTGGATTTTTTAATTTATTTTTTAATTTATTTTTATTTTTTTTCCTGGAGCCAAGGTGTAATCCTAAGGGCTAGTTTAAATAGCTAGAAACACCAAAAACTTCTTTTATTGTAGGTAACTGTTGAGTCTGGGTAGAGCAAGAATGGTGATGAGGATCTTGCCCCTGGAATAATGGATGAACTATGGGATTTGGATGTATAGCAGGAGGTGTGGCTGCATTCAGGTGTGGTGCAAATAAGGCTGGGATATATGCAGTATGTGGCAGTAGAGAGAAATTCAGTGGGGAAGGGTGAATAGGGGTGGTGGAGACCAAGTGCAATGGGTGCCCCGTCAGCAGAGCAGGGTGGGTGGGAATGAGGGCTGGCGCTAAGGGGGAAAGTGATATAGGGGCAAAATGTGCCTGAGAGAGGGGATGGAGGTGTGCCAGGGAGAGATGGCTGCCATGGGGGTGTACAGATGCTGAGACAGCAAAGCGTTGCAGCAGTGTATGATGTATGGTGGTGACTGTTGCATGCTGCTGAACAGGGATGGCAGGAACTGCTGGTGTTGCAGAGAAGGCAGCTGGTCCTGGGGCAGGCAAAACTTGCAGGTGTTTTGCCAGGAGTTGCTTCTGCATATGCTGCTGGGCTTGCAGCTGCAGCAACCTGTATTTGTCTACTTCCTCTGGTGAGAACATTATAGGCTGCTGCATTAAAGGAGGGGAGATGGATTTACTGTACACTTCCCGGTTGTCTACTGTGTCATTGTACTTCTGCATAGCATTATCACAAAGAGTGTCATAAGTTCCTTCTGCCCGGTTTGAGTCCATGTTTACATCATGTAGTTCTTCTTTGGTCTCTGTTGAATTAGCAACAACAGAATATCTTTTAGAGGGAAAAGCACCAGGGAAATCATTTGGTACTGGGTCACAGCTTTGTATAAAGGGTTGTACTTCACTAATGAAGAGATTGGATTGTTCCTTTATTGCTGTGTTCCTTTTTATGCTCGGGTTCTGATAGCTTGTTCCTATCTGAACAATGTCTTTAAAAAGACAATGATCATAATCAGTGCCTGTTGAAAGAGCAACATGAGTTATCTCTGAATTGTCACATTTGTTTTTTTTCACATTACTTTCCAACAAACTTCCACTTTGCCCTATGTCATTTTTACCAATGCTTAGCAGTTTCTCTGGCATAGGTAACATTGCTGTGTCATCTACTGATGACGAAAACTGAAGTGCAAAGTGACTTTGTGACAGATCTTTCATTTCTCTACCAAACGTGTTAGAAAATCGCTCTGAATCATGTGCTTGTTCCTGGATTTTCTTGGACTGCACCCTTTCTAACAGTAACTTCGCTGTCAGTGACTTTCTTCTTCCACATACATCTTTTGCTGAGGTTTCTGAAGAGCAGGTAGCAAAGTCTTTTGACTGGCTGTCTACATTCAGAGATTCATAACGTGCAATTTCAGCTTTTCCTGTGTTGATGTTAGAATCTCTATGTGTGTCCTCTCTTGTTTTGTTCGCATAGTTGTCATATTCTTTTGAGAAGGAGTCTTCACTGCTTTCTCTTGAAATTCTGCTGCAAGGTGATCGTTCACTGCTTCTTGAATCCGTGGTGGAAGAAGTTTGGGGGTCATTGTAGCTTCTACTGTGCACTTTGCCAAAATGATGGTGTCTACATCTGCTGTGTTTAGAACCATCTCTGTGCTGTAAAACTTTATGTCTTGAACACTTTTGATATTTAATTGTGCCCCTCTGTGTGCAGTTTCTACTTCTGTGACTTCTAGTATGGCAAAGATAATCCTTATCTGCATCATCAGAAGTGAAAATACAGTTGTGCTTTCTGTGTTTGCATTTGTGCCTTTCAGCTGTCTTGGTTTTCCTTTTGCAACAAAAAAGCAAATGATTTCTGCTGTGATTGTTCAATGGGGGACTGGAGGAACTGCTCATGTAGCTACTTGTGCTGCTAACAGAAGTATCAGAATAGCTGGAAAGTCTGTCAGAGGAGGATTTTTGAGGAGATGGGAATCTCCAGCATCTTGAGAAATTTTCATATCCTTCATTTTCTGAATGCCTGCTATTCAAACCAGATTTGCAACTAAGGAAACTTCCACCAGAATCTTTTCCACTGTCACTTATATCACTTCCGCAGCTGGCAACATTCTGAATGGATCTGCAGCCATTTTGGGTTTCATGTTTTTCCTCAGAATAAATTAAATCACACTGTTCAGTTTTAGACTTTTTAATCCTGGCCATAAAAGCAGAAAAGGAAATGCTCTCATTTCTTATGCTCTGTTTTTTTCTTTCACAGCTATGGAAATGATGCCTTAAAGATCTTTTCAGTGTTGTTCTATGAAGACCTTGATCTGCCATAGAATCCTTTTGTGAGACATCAAGGTAAGCAGGCACTTTGGGTATATTTTCATTCAAATAATCTGAAATGTATTTTTGACCATTTTTGTTCATCTCTTTCCCTATGTCTGACTTGGCTTTTTGTTTGGCCTTTCTTGGATTTAGGGAACCTTTCATCTTCTTTGGTTTCAATAACTGATTATCTTGTTCATTTGACGTTTGCTTGTGTTTTATTAAACCTGAGGCTTCATTTTCATCCATAGTCTTATTTATAGAGTGCTCTTTACAGCCTTCTTTGCTCGTTTCATGCTGTTTACCATCTCTGTGATTTAAAGAGAGTCTGAAGTCAAAATACAGTGGATTACAGCCATATGAAATACAGGGCTCAGTTTTTGTAAACAAAAGTAATTCTGTTGGCCACTGCAGAGCAGTGCTGCCATCCTTACTCACTACGTGGAGGAAAGGCAGTGCCTGGGGCTGAACCTCTTTAACCACTGCCTCCCTTGGAAGATTTTCCATATTCCTATTTTTGATTTCTGAAGCCTCTAAAGGTCTTTCTCTCTTTACCATCCTAGGACAGTCATTAATGTTGCTTGCACATGTCAGCTCAGGTGCCGGCTGTTGGGGGAGCTCAGAGAGGTGTGCATTGCTGTGCTTGTAGGTTTCTGACTGTATACAGAAACTGCGAGCTTGGTGTGAAGGTGAAATGAGAGTTTCCAACAATTGCTCAGACACATTCAATTTGCTCTCTTGTTGTGATTCTTTTACTGAACCTGAAAAATCCAAATTCGAGAACTGCATTTTGACTTTGGAAAGTGAAGGATGAGCACTGACTTTTTCTTCTATTTCTCTAACACTACATTTATCATTTCCTTTTAACATTTTAGGTTTCACAGCTCCATGACTTGATGCACTGTTATCCAAATCTGTTTGGTCTTGTGGAATTGGTGGCCCTTTATCTAGACTTGCTTTTACATCCTCTTCCAAATGTACACCAGAACGACAACTCTCAAGATTTTGCTTTATTTTATGGTTTGGAGATTCACTATAATCATTTCCTTCTTCAGAGTTCTCACTGAAGACTGATGCTGAGGATTCAAGCTTCAAAGGGACTTTTTTAGAGAATGAGAAAGACACTCCTGCTCTTTGAGAAGCACTGGTGCTGTCTGGGAATGCTTGTGAAACTTGATTTCCAAGCACATGGAGTCTTTCAGTAGGTGACTGGTGCCTGCTTATTATAAGCCGCTGTTTTTCCAGTATGCTGCTGGAGAAACCTTGTCCTGTACTTGTGGTGGTACTTTGAGATTTGGCTGTGACCTTGCCACCTTTGTAGAGGAAGAATGCATCTGGTGATTGCTGCTTTTCCACAACTAATCTGGGGGCTTTAAGTGTTGGTCCACTTCCAGCAATGCTGTAAGAAAACAAGTTAAAACATGGTTGAATTAATTAAGTAACCAAACTAAAAGAGAACTCACACTTGACAATACCTGTCTGGTAAGGAAAAGTGTTACTTGTATGCACTTCCACTCATAATAACATCTGCGGAATCTCTTTTTAACAGAAAAGACAACATTCTGCTTGATTTGTGTGTCTGCGTATGTATGATTTCTTTTCTTTTCGATGACAGAATTTTATTTTACTGTTATATTATTGCACAGTAGATGATTTTGTGAAATATTCAAGGAAATATAATACTAAGACTATCTCCAAACATTGGTGGGGGAAAGGTCAAAAAGTGGAGTTCATCAATATTAATGGTAACTTCAGCGCTCTCATCACTACCATTTTACTTTGTCATATTTTCTCCTCTTTCAATTAATTTTTCTTCTTTCTCAAAAACTCAGACGTTAAATCTGTGGTTTACTTTTCTTGTACTTTAATAATAATTAAAAAAAAAAAAGCACAACATATTCTAAGAAAGCTTAAGAAACGTGGTTTAGAAAGCAATTGTTGATTTCTTTTAATAGATGACTAGCTGAATTGAGTTATTGGAGTAACTTCTGTTTTTCTTGTGTGTGTGTGGTTTGGTTTGTTTTTTTTCCATTAGCGATGTATACAGCCACCAGATGAATGTTGATTGTGTTTTTATTATTTAAACATGCATTTCATTAGTTACATTATCTACATGTGCTCTCAAAGCCATACTACTTTAATACATACATACATTTTAATGAAAAAAAAATATGGAACCAGCATCAGTAAACAAGTTGATTAAAAAATAGGAAATATTTTAATCAAATTTGAGTAAATTGCAACTTCCAGATCTGCATAGAAGTTATGTCTGGCATGTTTTAGATATGCTGTAAAAAAGCATTGATCTCCAGTAGTGGGAGCAACATAAAGACTCCCTGGGGTAGGTTCACCTCAGAATATGAGATTATGCATGCGTTTCTGAAACTAAATTTGCATTTGCCACAAATTTAGCATCAGGGAATACAAATCCATCTCTGTTTGTAGATCAAGAAGAAATTCTGTCTTGTACAATGTTAATAAAGAGATCCTTTGCAATGTCCCCTTGGAATAGCAAAGTAAAGGTATTTTTTCAAATTTTCTTTGCACCAGATTAACAGTAATTTTGTTGTCAAATTTTATTAGCATGTTTTAAGGAATTCTGTTGGAATGAGAGGCACATTACTTGGGGACAATAACAGTTGTTTGCATGCGCAGAGTTCTTGGGAAGGCTGACTTCTGTCTTGCCTGAACAACCAGGTGTGTGACCATTCATCCAAGATCATGTCTTGGCTGTCCCTGACCCATCTATCATTGTCAATAGGAAGAGCAAACACTGTCTTTCCAGGCTGTCTGTAATCAATTTTAGACTCCAAGTTCTTTCTATAAGCAGACCTGATACCCCTCCTGTTTCATTTAGACCTTCCTATTACTACTGACCTTATCAGTCTATCTGAAACTACATCTTCAGATAAACAGACATAAAGGCAACTTCCCTCAGGCTGCTACTTTTCTTTCCATAGATTTGTATGAAAATGGAGTTGTAACCATAAAAGTGATGCATTAGCAATAAACTGTTATATTTCAGCTGAAATTTCAAAAGCAATTACATTGGCCAAAATGAGTGTATAATAAACACTGAATTTTATTATTTCTAAGGTACTGTAAGCTTGATATGAATTTAAAAGGATGCTAGTTTAATTATCTACTTAACCCATTACAGTCATAGATTAACGTAAGTAATCAGTCTGGCAGAAATCTACTCTACTGAAGCATTCAGTATCATTAAACAAAGGAGATTTCTCAAATGTGAAGCTTTATTAGTGTAAACTTCATGCTGTACTGTGGTATTCATCAATAGAACTAACACTACTGGGTTAATTAACTAAGTTAATTGCTTGTTTTTCATTTGTATGATGATACTTCCATGAGTCTACAGAAAAAGAAAAAAAAAAAAAGAAAAAAAAAAAGAAAAGAAAAGGGTGATAATAATCTCAATATACTGCAAGTAATGAAAATGATTCACAGACTAGGCACATATTTGCTAAAAAGTGTTTTTCCTCTCACGTTAACTTACTATAAAATGATAAGACAGTAATACTTATCTACTCAGGTCAGTTTTAATAAAATAAAATGGTGATATAAAATCATCTTCAAACCACTCAGTTCAGAAGAGATTAGATTAACTGGTTACAGGAGGATGAAACACAAGCCTTCAAATTGCAAGTAATTAATTCAGGGACTTTCAATTTTATGGTTTGTGGAACAGGAACATTAGGAGTTGGGGACAGATGAAAACAGGTTGCAATAAATGCAATGCTTGTCCATTAGAGAGTAAAGGAGTAAAAATTTGAAGATTTCTTCTGGGATTGAGGAAAGTGGATATTAAAATGTAGTATAAATTTTAAATACTTGCCATCCTGACTGTTTCCGTAACTCTGCAAGCTGGTGGAGCCGCTTGAGTGCTTTTTCCTGTTTCTTTTCATCTTTCCATGACTTTGAAGCCACATTTCGAGCAAATTCCCTTTGTTTTAAATCTTTCAATCTCTGTTTGAAAAGAGCAAAAATGGAAGGGGTTAAATATGTGAACAGTGGGTGCATTACCTCTTACTCAGCTTGCTTTTGGTGAAGTTAGTATACAAATGGACAGTAGGAATATACTTAAAATGTTATCATCCTAAGAAGAGATTGAAAACAATGTTATTTTGGCTTAACAATAATATTGAAATACATTTTGTCTTATGCATGCAGACATCTTCTGTTGCATACAAATACATACATAAAACCACCATTTAATTCATTTAGAGTTTTTCAATCAAATCAATGGAATTTAATCCATATACTGGAACAAATATGAGCTTTTGAGTATAATGGATTGTATGCATCTCTAGACTTGTACACATATGGGTGTGTGTGTCTCTGCATTGGTTTTGCAGCTTTCATCAGAAAGCTCTTTTATGATTATATTCAGAATTTTTCTGAATCATCTTGTACATCTTTAAACCAGATGAAAGAAAGATTATTTGCCTATATTTCTTTATTACATGGTTTCCTGGTGCTGATAGAATAAGTAAAGAAGACACAAAACAGAAAGTGAAGTGTCAAAAATATCCTCTTGAGAAAAGTGGTGCTATTTTGTCTTTGAGTTCACTGTGCTCTCCAGGACTCAGTAAATTGTACATGATCTTATAACCCTGGAATGTGCAATTCCTGTTAAGGTCCATGTTTCAGTGCTCCATAGCAGAAATTCCTTTCTCCACTCATACCTCCAATACTGTGGTACTCAGGGAAGGGAGGCTGAATGTCAGAAGTGAGCTCTTGAGCATTCAGACACATCTCCCAGCTAGAACCCTAGAGGATCAGGATAGAAATGTGAACCCCTGAGGGTAGCAAGGTCCCACAGGGGAATCTGAATAGGCTGGATCAATGGACCTTGGAAAAAAATGGTTGCTCTACCATTTACATCTTTTTTCTTTCCCCCTCCCTGTCCACTTGCAGCTTGCCCTGCCTGTCACACAGCTCTGAGTTCCCACAAGTGCATTGCCTCCAATTTATGTTATAGTAGATTAGAACGTGAGACAACATTAGTTTTGATCAAAGAAAGAAATTTGGTTTTAGTGATATATTAAAGCCAAAGCTATAAAATAAATCAGAGAATCTTTCCAGAAGATATCCACACCTTCTGTCACCTTTCATATCTACATGAGTGCTAAAATATTTATAAAGATTCTAACCTCTATGAAAATAAATAAATAAACAAATAAATGAATGAAAATAACCAATACAAGGTGCCTTGAGCCTTATTAGTATCTTTCATGTGAAAAAATAGAGCAAAGAAATACGTTTAGAAATGTCCGTTAGTGGTGCTTGCTGTGTTTTAGCTGTCACCATGATCTGTTCTGTACCACACATAAAGCATTCATGAGGAAAAACAGAAACAGTTACTACCTGTCACGGAAACAGAGCAATGTGAAAGCTAGTACTATGGAATGCGGGTATTGCAAAGCAATGCCATTCCACTTCTCTGACAGTTAGGATGATAATCAACAAAGCAAATGCACCAACGCTAAGAATAGAAGTCCTAGTGGTATTTTTTTCTCTCTATTGGCATATAGCATGTGTCAAGGAAAAAGAGAAAAGAATATAAAAAATATAGGTAAGCATAGCCAAGAACTCATCAGTTGGAGATGAAATCCAAGAAATCAAAAGCATCTGCAGTCTGAGCAGAGAAAGGTCTCTCCCTACACATGCCCTCATCAGAACAAAGAAGCTTCACTGCCAGAGCTCCAGTTAGGAGCTGTAATGAAATTTGTCATTATGCTGGACAGACAATGGAACTTCCCACTGAACCTGCAAAAGCCACCGTTTTCCTCTCTAATAACCTGTGCCACACTCCTTTCAGGCACACAAATATCTTTCAGGTGGTGAACAAAAGCATGCAACTGAGCTGGTATCTGAATGACAGCCCCTAAGCTCAGCAGGTGTGCCTGAAAATTAACATAGCTTTACATGGTAATTGCATTTTCCATGTAATAAGGTACTTAACTGGGCATCCAAATACAGGCACATGTCATAAAATATGATTTATCTAATTGCAACGTTGTGTTCTGTCCTTCACCTGCTACAAATTTCATTGCCATGAAACTGTATTTCATTTTCAGACTCATGTTCTGTTCTTTCTCTGTTTTTCATGTAAATGTGTGTGTGGACACTGCAATATCTAAAAGTAAGACTTTTATTTTCCTTTTTTTTTTTTTCTTTTTTTCTTTTTTTTTTTGGTAAAAAACCCACACAGCATATTAAAAAACCACAAAGTAATATTTTGTGTTTTAGAGTGACTTGCTTATATAATTGCATCTGAGTCATATTGGCTCATCTATCTAAGTCCCACTCAAAAATTGCTGAATATGGTTTTTTCCTCCTAAACTCCTGTATGATTCATCAGCAGATTCAAATTTGTCAATGGAGTTCCATCTTCACTACCTACCTTTGCTAGATGCATTGCTAACCATATGCTCTACCCACATTCCAGCAATTTCTGCAAATTCTTAATTTACCAATTTATTTATTTTTAATTGTTGCTTCGTTGTGGCCTGTACACCTGTAACATACTTATCACTGGCTGCAATTGTACTGAATTTACTTTCTTTCCAGAGTTATGACCCTGATTCCTCTTCCTCCATGTGAATGGGAGAATTTTTATGCATTGCCATTCATCCGATCAAATTTGGATGCCTGTGGCAGTTTCTCAGCTTTTCTAACAACTACTGAAGAAAAATAAGCTCTTTTAAGGACATAATCACCTCACCTTAAAGCACCTGTCTAAAACAAGTGGTATAAAGTGAGATGTAAAAGTAACTCCTTCTTTTCAATGGATGCAGATGGCATTAATGGTGACTATCTCAGACAAACACCTTTTATAGACACAGGAAGACTGTGCTGTTGGTGTATTGGCATTGCTACAGATAGCATTCATTTCTACAAGTTCAGTAAAGAACTATGCTTTATTAATGTGCATTTGGCATATATAAAAGAAAATCAAGAATGACGGTTGGTTCTTTAATATAAACCATTGGCAAGATAAGGATTTTATAATCTGCACTTCTAAGTGATTCATTTGATAGGGGATACACAGAAAAAAAATTGAAGATATTGTGGTCATTAAAGAGCACAAATACATTGAAAAGCATAAAGAAGATGTACCTTGTTCTTTTATTCCTGATTTCTTAGCCATTTCCTTGCCAGATTTTTCAGATCTCTTTCTCAAGAAGATTTTTGGCTTCAAGAACCTTTTTTATCATTTCTCTCATGCACTTTCTCACAATTTGAGGACCAAAGGGAACAGACTGAGAGAGAACTCCTTTTTAGAATTCTGCTAGAGGTCATGTTGAATTTCTTATCGAGATCTACGTGGAATTCTCAGAATCCTTCTACTTCAGCTATTGGAGCAAATAGGTGTCACTGCAAGTACGTTTAGAAAAAATCCTGTTCACAATGGTGTAACTACTTTGATTTAAATACAAAGCAGCTTTGGAAGAAATTTGTTCAAATTTCACTCATTAAATCAGAAAATGTCATGTCATTATGAGTTACATGAATTTTTCCACTTATATTCAGGGTTTTTGTAGAATATCATTCACACTCAATGCATCCCACAAGATATTCTTTACTACAAAGCACTGGGACCCCAGATAAAAATGTATTATGCCCTTCTAATTACTTCAGTCAGCATCAGGTATATGTGGCCTGTCACATGCAAATAGCATTTTTCAAATCTTAAGTCCATAAACTAATATATTTGTTTGAGTGCATGACTGGCTTCACTTTGTTGAAAAGCACCTTGAGTTCTAATCAAATTTGCCATAGAAGGGTCAAATTAGAAAAAGGATGGAATATGATTTTAAGTAATTATTGTCTTGCCTGTAGCCCTAGCATTGGAACCAAGTACATTATTTGTAAATTGAATTTACGCTGCAAACCATAACATGAGAATGATAGAGTTCATGGCTGATGCTTACAGTGTTAGTCTCCAAGTGAACGAGACGAAACAGAAGTGAATTTGATTTGCTATGGTAAACTCCTAAAAATAAATGTGAAAGACTGTTAGATACAAGAATTTACATTGAGATATGAAACTCAAAAATTTCCTGAGAAATTTTCATATATTTTACAATTAATTTTTTAGAAATCACTTTGAAGTGTGTGACAATGACCATTTTTTGGAGTAGATTTTATTATAGCCAGTCTTGACAGGTTCAATATTTTTAGCAGGAGTGAATGGGAAAATTTTTGATGGGGGGGAAAGCATGGGGGGAAAATGTCTATCCCTAGACATGACCTGCAGAATCCAAACATCAATGAGTAAGTTTTTGATCACAGATCCAATTTAAAAGGAGAAATTACAAGTAGTTGTTTGGAGAACTTATTTTCACATTTCTTCATAGAATCTTTCCCTAAATCTTTATAAAAGGATCTGATATTTTGCAATGGATCTTGGTGCCAGGAAGCAAAAAGACCTAGTGCTTATCTGTGTTTTTTCTTTTTTGTTTGTTTGGTTTTTCTTTGTGGGAGCTTCTTACTGTTCAGCCATATCTGCAAATATTCTTTCTAATTGTACTGATTTCATCCACTGCCCAGATTATGAGTTTAAGTTAATGGAATTCAGGGCACATTTGTATGGCACATGAGAAATTACTAAGTACAGTTAAAACAGATGGATTTCAGGGGGCCATTTCCGCATGGGAGAGAACAGAACAGGCACTCTGTGGCAGCAATTCACTCATTTGAAGGCCTGAGCTATTTGCGGGTTCAGCATATGCTCTGCTTGACCACCCACATTTATATCATTTCCAATGAATTTGTTGTCATATGCTCCAGCAAGCTGGCTGGGTTCTGTACGATTTGATTAGATACATTCAGTACCATTTTGGAACAAAGAGTAATTTACCTACTAAAAGTAATATGTTTCAAAGATAAGATTCTTGCTACAGGACTGTTTCTTCACTGCACGTTCATGCACATTCATGCCTGCCTCATTTGTGTCTCTGATGCTGATTCTTAGCCACATAAAAACAATAGTTTATTGTTTTTATCTTTTCTTTCTCATGTAAGCAGCTCAAAGAGAAAAACAAAGAAACAAATAAAACCCCCCCAAAACAACAACCCCATAACCAATTCTGGTATTACAGATGCCATGAAATACTTTCTCCTATCAAAACTTTCAGTACTTGTAAGCGTACTTTAAAAATGCTTCAGCCTTCTCCACATCTTTTTGAAGCCAGCCTCACTGTTTAATTTTTCTTTACTCTAATTGTGGCACTGAAATTCCAAATCACCAGTTTGAGTTATTCAAGAATTCAAAAGGCAGTTCAAATGAATGGCCTCCAAATTCCTTTAGTGTTGTCATCAGACTTTCAGAGTCACAAAAATCTCAGATATCTTATGAAACACATCCTTTTACCATGCTAATATTTTTCAAATAAAGAAATGAAGGCAGAGATGGAGTAATTTATGAGAAGATCAAGGAGGAGGTACTTTTAATTAGCACACCTCACTTGTAACCAGCCCATTGAAGCAAGAGGAAAGATGACATCTAAATTAAACCTAAATTTGATTTACCTTTATCATCTGTTGATTCTCAGCAACTATGATAGTGATGAGGGTACTAGGATAAAGCATGAAAGAAATCCATAACAAAACATTTTGCTATGCCTATAGTTTACCTAAAGGAAAGATGAATCAGCAGGCCACTACAGAGTGGCTCTGGACTGCTGTGCTAGAGAACAAGCTCATCACCAAGAAGAGACACTTTAATAAGTACTTGAGATAAATGCAGTGTTTGTGACAGGAACCTTTAACTGCACTTCAGATGAAAATTTATTGTCAGGGCAAAGAGTGAAAAATCCTATATGCATGAAGTATATTAAAACTAGATATAAGCAGAAGCATCATCAAATGCTTCAAGGAAGTAGAATATTGCTTTTTCTAATAGGAAGTAATAGCTATCCATAAAAAACCTTTTAGGTTGTTTTACTTGTTAAATCAAATGCAAAACATCCTTTATCCTCTGCTTACTTAATGAATACAGGTCTCTTCTGGAGTAGAAGAGTTAAAAGTAACCAGAAACCTGGCTAGAGTACTATAAAGAAATGGCTGATCAGAGAAAAGGGTGTTTAATAAATGACATATACATGTAATAATTTGTCAATAAAAAAAAGACAGCAAATGACTTTCATAGTCATCTGACTGAAACTTCTTAATAACACAAGAGTGACGACATCCTGATTTCCTACTTTTTAATAGATAAATTGACAAAATCTATTTTACACAAAGCAAATTAAATGATATTAATTATATGATCGTTCTTCAATATTTTATGGAGTGCTGTATCAGTCATGCCAGAATTTTCCCTGGCACTGATGTCAGCATGACAAATTTTCTTGTTTGTTCACTTTAAATAGTAACATGGTTTGTAGCTTGATGTAACTTCGTCTCGTGCTCTGAGACTTATTAAGAATCAACATTAATGAGCAAGAGAGTTTATGGCTATCTCGTTCTTAACATTAAATGTAGGTTACCTGAATCTGCTAGTATAAAAATATTTAGGTTCAGATTATGCTGTTTAATATTATTCCTAGCTGCCTCTAGAGTGGTACTTTGCAATCACCATAAACATCATAAATGTGACTAAATCATCTGGCTTTGCCCCAAGTATAGAACAGAAAGCTGTATTAAATAGTCTTTTTTACATCACTGCTGACAAGTAACTCATTTCTTTTCAGATCAGAAGATTCTTTATGTCTTCAATATGCTTTCAGAAACCTTCTTGCCCTCACCTCTGATGACTACAAATTTTCCTTTTGCTCTTTTTACTTCCTCTATCACTTTTTTCCAATTTCTTCACTCCTGATTTATGATCTTTACTATCCATTTTTCCTTTCTCTCCTTTATTATAAATTTAAGCCACAGAGAATTGACTTTCCTTCTAAACAAGATTAGCTGTTTATAACCTATTTGGTCTTTTGTCAGTTGTGGGATTTTGGTTCTTAAACCATCTGCCAAATGCTCTTTAAAATTTCCTAAGTCTCTCTCACATCTTTTCATTTCAATTTCTCACAACCTTCTTGATCATCCTTTTCACCATCATTAATCTCTCTTCCTTAAGCACATTTATGTTACTAAATACAATCCAATCAATTTTTCTTACATACCTGTGTTGATCATCATGATAGCTAATAATGTGTATGTTAAAAATCTACTCTATAGAACCTCATAATGTGGATGAATCCAAACACAATTTAAAGCATTCTTGTGCAATCTGTGACAAAAGGAAGGCCCAGATAGGCAACAAATTTAAAAGGATAATCTGTTAATTTTAATTTCCTCATGCATGGGACTGGAATAGCACTATATGTTCCAGACTTTGGTTTATTTACAGGAAATAAGCAGATGTCCCATTTGTTTTCAAGGTCAATTCACTGCTGCCACAGCCTGGTTTAGCCTTTGATTATCTCAGACAATCTTCTGAGAACACATCTCTGTATATTATGAATATTATGAAATTTACCAGTTAAAAATTGATATTTTGATCATATACTATTCTGTTATTTCTCTTTCATTTCTGTCCTGCATAATTACTATGTTGTGTCCCTTAATTTTAGTTTTCTTTCTTCCCTCTGCATGACCCTCTCTTTCCAGTTCATCAGCATTTCCCACTGAAGCCACAAAAACAATAAGGTGCTTCCTAAGCAAAGTTAGTGTGTCAGAAAGAAAGATGACCAAACTGCAGAGTAAGTGGTGCCCTATTTTCCATTTTGTAACGGAAAAGATATATTGGTTTATCTAGTGTACTTTTTATTTCCACTTACTAAAAATATTATTTATTTGAAATCTGTTATTTGTATTTGGTCCCCTTGAACAAAATGCCGTTGCAACCTGCAGTGCGCACAGTCAAGTATGTGTCTCGGTCCACTGGTGCAGAACAGATCACTGGGCTCCAACATGACATAATTCCACTTTGATTCCATAATTTAAAGTTATTTTAATACTCCTTTAGAAAACGATCCCTTGAAAGTGAGTGGAGATGATCACCTTGCATATTTTGGAGGTAATGGAAGGGAACATTTAATATCTCCTTTTTCCCTCTTACCTGTGCTCTAGACTATATCTCATTGTATTCACTCTTAAATAATTCTGTAAATAAACACTTTTTCATGTCGACATGGGAACTTTTAAATGTTATAAAGCTGAATTATCACTCACTGCTTCTAAATTGCATTATGCCACTTCTCAAATTCTTTGTCTGCCACTTGACATGAACAATGTTTTGAGCAGGCTTTATTTTATTATTTGCTCTCAGCATAGTTTTATTGCTGTAAAATTTGAAGTTGATCTTTTATTTACATCATTGCTTCTTATTCAACTACTCTACTACGACCCTGAATTTGAATTATTTCTTTTATAAAAGTATGCTTGTAAGTTTGTGTACTCAAGTAGAACAACAATTCCCTTAAAGTATGCACCATCTCAGAGAAAGCATGATGATAGGAACTGTATATTCCATGTCCTATGTGACTCAAATGCAGACAAGAAGTAGGGCAACTGGATCATATTTACTTCTGGTTTTTGAAAAAGATTCTATCATTTTTCCAGGTATTAGTGGTTTAGGTTTTAAAAAGACCTTGTTCAGCTTGATGAACTCTACAAATAAACAAGGAGTTATCTAAAAAATGATTTTCATTTCCTAGAAATAACAGAAAATCACTGTAGTAATTATTGTGTGCTCCAAGCTTAGATTTACTGGCCTATGTTTTGCATGCATGTAGGTACAATTTATGATTGTTTTCAAATCATAAGCCAGAGTCTTCATTTCCCATTTTAATCAAGCACAGGGATGTTATGTTGTTCTAAATTCCAAAATGGGAAGAAAATTAAAATCTGACCCAGGCTATTGAGGAGCCATACTTATACAGAATCACAGAATGGTTTGGGTTGGAAGGGACCTTTAAGATCATCCAGTTCCAACCTCCTGCTACAGGCAAGGACATCTCCCTCTAGACCAAAGCCCCATCCAGCCTGGCCTTGAATGCTTGCAGGGAGGCAGTGCAACAGTGGGCAACCTGAAGCATGAATGAAAGGAATGCCTGCTATAGCATGGGCTCAAATGATATAAAAAGCATTAGAAGACTGGATTTTTCTTTGAAATAAAGAACAAGAGTAGTCTGAATATACTGAGATTCTTGAAAAAGGTAAAAAAAAAAAAAAAAAAAAAAAAAAAAAAAGTAGTGTACTTTTTAGGCAAATTTTCAGAGAAAAATATTGATTGCTGTGATTTAACAAATTGTTTTCTTTTACTCTTAAAAATAATACTTTACCCAGTAATTCTCTGCTAATTATGACTTGTTCCTATACTTAATCTGATTGTTATCTAAGTCTGGAGATCCAAACCAGACTCACAATAAATGCAGAAAGTTATAACATATGATTAATAACCTCACTGAGTTTCACAGATTCGAAAGGAGGAATATAAATACAGAACAGTGGAATGCTGCGCTTCTTACACTTCTGTTTTCAGTATACATCAGCATTTAGAATTTTTTATTTTGAAGGAAGAAAAGCCAAGAATCCTTTAACATGCTAAGGGTCTGTAAACTACCAGAGAAAATACACATCAATTGACTCCTACAAGATTCCAAGGGTCTTATGTCAATTCTTTCATATTTAAATTGCTTAATATTTATATGCTTGTTTAAGGAACCAGAATTTCTCCTTTGTAGGAAATTTTATCATTTGGGATTTCTTTACCTTTTTGTCTTACCAGGAGAAGTAAACTTATGAAAACTTAATTATTGAAAAATGAGACTTTACAATATTTTCAAGATATTTGAGGTCAATTCATCTAAATAATAATGAAGCACACAACTTTAAAGTTATGCCTGTCATCGTGCTGATTTTAACTCAGGAACAGTAAATGTAATGTGTTACAATTAGTATTTTAAATATTTAAAAGCTGTACTGCTTAAGCAGGGCTTTCTAATTGATTTCTACCTATCTGAAGCTTGATGATGTAAGTCTTTCCAAAGAGAAATATTTCTGAATATCTCATTCCCCTCATTCTGCTTTAAAAACCATGTTTCCTGACTATTAACTTTGTATTAAGGAAACATTCACTTTTTTTTTGTGGTCACATCACCTGATCTAATATATTTATTTGATATTCTCATGAATATCATCTGTATTTCTCTAGATGTTCTCCAGCAGTTTAATCTGAGAAGATGTTTAAAGTACCCTCATCTTTTTAATAGCTCCTGGTGGAACCTAATTATTACAAAATTGCTAAAGCAGTGAAATGATAATTAGCCTGGGCTACTTCCTTTTTTTTCCCTTGGAGACACATTAAATAATTAATATAATTAATGCTTCTAACTAATAAATTACTAACCCCACCATCTATATTGGTATCTTGGTAATGCACAGAAATATTTCTGGTTTACTTTTAAATATTTGTGGTTTTTTTAGTAAATGCCCCTTAAAGACATATGAGGTACATCATACATTTCCTCAAACACAAACATTGTTGATTAGCATGACTTTAATGCTCCTCGGGAATCAATTACACTGCTAAATTCTTGCACATTAATTACTGCATGGAAGGTACAGATGGTCAAAAATGAACAGAACTATAATAGATACAGATTCTAAACAGATGTTCACAGGGCCGCATATACCTTTGTCGTCACCAGTAGGATTAGAAGAAATGTTCTTTTTCCAGAAAGATATGCATAAGAGAGCATTGTTCAGAAGTTTTACAGAAGATAATAATAGCATCATTTTTCTGCAGATATCTGATGGTGGAACTATTTAATTGCCTAATGTTTCCAAAAGTCTGACTGTGGCAGAAAATTGGCCCAGGATTTGTGAGGAATTTTTGTAACCTGCACAAGTTCCTTAATCTTGTTAAATACTATGTCATTCTACAAGTCACTCCACAAATATGAATTTTGTGAATGTATTTGTGAATAGAGAGCAATCAAACACAATTACAGTATCTGGTAGTCATTTCTTCCTATCACCTAAAAGCAGCTTCCTGAGCCTGACCTTAAATGACACTAATTATTCCAGATTCACTGAATTCGCTTACAGGTGTGCAAATGCATACATAATATCTGCAAAGTATATGGCCTACAAACAACATTACCAACTGTTCTTCAGCCTTTTGAAGCTGGCACAGGAAATATTCTGTGAATCTGTGTCCAGACTTGCTTAATCATTAACAGCAAATTGTCATTCATAGAATTGCTCAGGTTGGAAACGACCCACAGGACCTTCAAGTCCAACCTCAAAATATTGAAAAAATGGTTGCCCAAAAATGGTTGTGACTATTTATTGTGGGGTCATGTGGTGTGTTTTTTTCCCCCCAATAAATCTTATCCTTCAGTTTTTTTGCAATAAACCTTTGGTTATACTGCATCAACCATTCCTCCTGCTTGAAGAACTAGTTATAAAACTTGAGCAATTAAAAAGTGTACCCTCTGAGAGGAATGCAAAGGACACCTAACATACTCTACCCAACATTCTGGTTATTGCTATGTCTTAAATGCCAAAATCTGATAATAAACCTCTGTAATTCCTTATATAATGAAATACTTAAGAAATATCTCACAGTCATTGGACCATCATTAACAACTATGAAATTAAGAGTCCCATGGGTTCTTTTCCAATTTAAAGAGGGTTAAATTGCTAATTTACATGCTAATTAGCATTCATTCTAAAGAACACCAAATGTAATTCCACAGCATCTAGCATTTAACAATTTAGCTTATCTAGACATTAAATTTAAAAGCAACTCAGTGTTATTTGTAGTAGTTTTTGGTGACATTTCTTTGGAATCTGTTGCCTCAAGTAACCCCCAGTTGCCAAAATGTGCTCAGTGGTATTTTATAATGCTGCTTCTCCTGCTCTGGAGCTGCTCTGTTAAATACATTTTCTGTAGTGTGCAATTGAAGCATGTCTATGCAGCATAGCTAAAAATTCAAGAAAACCATGCATGATATCATGAACTAAGCATTCATTTTAATATCACCTCAAACTGGTAAAATGAATGTACTTCATACAGTGATGCAAGGATGTGGTTTACATTCTTTCATCCTACTTTTGCTTATATGCTGTACGTTAACTTAAATTCTGATGTCATCCTGTGTTGCTTTATGCTGCCTTTATTTACATCAGCTTCTGCGATTTGACACAACCTGATTGCCTGTTTCACTTCATCACAGCTTCAGCATTTCAAAGATGCAGGATTGCAAGTGCTCTGAAGCAAAACAGACATGATGTAAACATGCTTTTAGAAAGGCAGCATTTCTCTGTTTCTGAATAACATAAAGAAATATCCAGGCCAATAAAATAGAGTATTTTGGTATTTTGGTCTTATGCTGTCTACCAGTAATAGAAGATGGAATCGTATTAGATTAACATCATTATACATTTTATTTTTTCAGATCCCAGTGATTTTTGATATCACTTTGGTATTATTTTCAACATATGAGTAACATTATGTGCCAATATAACATCTGTGGTATTTTTGTTAAAGGAATTACCTTTCAAAATAACAGTTAATTTTCTTATATTGTACCTGGTTGATTTGCTTAGTTCCTCTGCTTTAATGTGAATGGCTTCAGTGTCAGTGGCTGACCTTGAATGTCTCCCGTTGTGCTTTACTCTGTTATTCCCCTTTACTGATGGATTATTTCTCCACGTATTTGTTCTTCTTATTTCCCACACCCCCCCTACACACACCATTTTTTTTTGTGCACACCTTTAACTTCCAGTTCAAGAGCCATAAGTCCATGCCAGTACATTCTCTCTTCATCCTCCACACCTATTCCCACACTTACTTCCTAAACCCACTTCTTCATCTCATGTTATCCATTCTCTCATTGCCAAGAGCCTTGTCCCTTGTACAAGATAGATTCTTTCAGTTAATTCTCTTTAGCACTGAGTCAGAGAGATTTCCTCAAGGAAAACAACATGCAATTCTGTAAATAAAGATTATATTAAAGAACCTGTGCATAAAAATATCAAATAAGGTCAACCACACAGTATTGATTCTGATGTCCTGGCATTCCTCTATGATTTACTTTACAAATAGCATATATATCACAGTATCACAGTATCACAGTCTCATGCGGGTTGGAAGGGACCTTAGAGATCATCGAGTCCAACCCCCGGGATTCGAGCCTCTGTGTAGCAGAGCGGCACTTCTACCACTTGCGCCACAATGGGGATTCGAACCCAAGCCTCCGGTGTTGCAATGCGGCACTTCTACCACTGTGCCACCGGGGCACACTGGGCAGTCCTCCGGGCCAAATTTTGTAAAGACAAGAGTCCAGAAAAAATAAAATAAAATCAGCCCAAGCTCTGAAAGCAACAGAAGTTGGTCTTAAAATACAAAATATTTAGAAATCTTAATAATAGGAATCACAGCCAGATCTGTATTTAACCATCCAATAAAAACTATAGGGTAATCCAGTTAGTAATCAGAACTAATTTAAGAAGAAAAGTTTAGAAGGATTTCATTCACAACAATAAATTCTGAAAGAATGACATGAACATGGTATAACAATTATGGAAAAAGTGTGAGAAAATGAGAACTACTCAACAAAATTATCAAAATCTCTTTCTTCAAGAAGTTACAGGAGGAGTGAAGTAATTTTGGGGAGGATGAACAAGAGCACAACATGGGAAATCAATGTATGATGAAAACCTAAGGATGTGTGAGGCTGCAGAAGAATTAGAGCAAATTTTCAGAATGAGCAAGAGAACTGTGTTTCTCTAAGACAGAAAGATACAGAAATGATACAATAGACCATATAGATGAATTATTTCCTTTTAGCTTTGATTTTCATACCAAAGAAAACAAGAAGTATGGTAGAAATGTACAGTGTGTACGCAGTAGAACAATGAATAAAAAACAGTAGATAGTTAAGAATTCTTCTTCAAAAGCAAAGGATTCTTGAGAAAATAAATACTGTGATGAAAAAAGTGTCTGACAAAGTGTATACAACCACAGATGATCATTCTAAGTCTGCCTCTACTGGAGACAGTTAAAACATAAACTGGACGTAAACTTGCCTAACGCTAAATATAAATTGGTATTTCACTGAATTTGGTATTTCACTTAAATTAGAGAATAAAGCGTGGGAAAATTTGGACAACTGTTGACCATATTGAATCATACTTTAAGCATTTGATTTCAGAAGCATCTGAGATACATATGGTGAATGTTCTAGAGATGGAAAAAGAAATAATAATTTTCATCTGTAAAACCCCTCTCACAAGACATCTAATTTTGCTTCATTTTATGTATTTGAATGGTTTTTTTTTAATTTTGTGAGGCTGCTTACAGGCATACAGCTAAGAATATTCACTGTTATTTCCAGGACTGGGCCTAATTTTATACTCTCCAAATGGCACACACAAAATCACTTGTTTGTGATTGTTCCTTTTGATCGCAGCAATTTTCTGGTACCTAAGAAAAGGAAGAGAGAAACTACAATATATAAAAAAAATCCCTTTCTCGTTTCAAGTCTATTTCTATACCAGTTGAGAGAATCTAACCATTTCTCTGTTTCTCTTACTGTCTCCAGATCAAGTTTTAATGAAGAGGTGGTTCTGTCTTTCTTAAGACTGTTAAGACAAATGTGAAAATTTAATTTAAAATATGCATGCATTTCTTAGCAGGCATCAATCTAGGCTGATTTTTTTATTTTATTATTATTATTTTTTTAATTTAGAGGTTATTTTATGAGGAGGGGCATGGAAAGTACAGACTTCAAGTGCACAATCTGGCCTTGAAATTGTAATACAAGATGAACAATTGGCCCACCTATATCTTAAGGGGAAAAAGGTGAGATTACACATACACACATTCTCATGTAGTTTCACACTGAGGCAGATCTTTCTCTTTTGGTTAGTATATTCTGACAACTAAATACACAATAGTTTGTCTACAAAAAGGTTTATGGATGTTGCTCTGTTTGCCTTTGCTCCCAGATCTCAACATGAAAGCTCTGACCTACTTCCAAACCAATCTGCTCCAGGTGAAAATTGTTTGGGTAATAAGAGATGCGTACCCAAGAGCCAAAATATGAGATTTTCCTCCAATAAACATACACATCCTCAGAGAAAAAACAACACCCTAAAGATGAATGAACAAAATTTCAGTATTACGCTTATTTCCTGGAGCTTTCTCTGTGTGTACTTATCTGCATATTTTCTAGGTGTTAGAGACAAGGCTAGCTAAAATGTAAGCATATTTGCTAACTTTGATGTTTAATAGTAGCTAAATCTCTGTCTGAATTAGAGTAAATCCACAATCACAATAAAGGCTTACTGGCAAGTGCCTACAGCTGTACACACTAAATCAGACTTTCATTCAAAGAATACACCCAAGTGCTAGTATGCATGGATTTAAATATTAAGATAAATATATGTGCATGTAAACTAGTGTAGACTTTAACTTCTGTTCATTTATTTCACAGTACTGTAAAATTCAGATTTTAATCATCCAAACGAATGTAAGCAACCTGTTTTGTCATCAGAAACCCCAAGATGGCAATACAGCCTTGTTTTTCTTTGCTGCTTATTTCTACTATCATCATCATCATCATCATTATTATTATTATTTGCTGTACATGGAACAGATATATGATTTTCCCCTTTGCTGATATCAGAAGTCATTGCTGATTCCTGAGGATTATTTCTACAAAAGTGGAAAGCTCCCAGTACTTTGGCAATGAGTGAATGAATGCTATGAATGACTTGGGGGTACTAAAAGATTGCATTTAATAACATTAACCAAATAGATATCTCTCCTCAAGTTTGGTTTCCTTTTACGGAAGCAAGTGACTTAACTATCTTGTTAAGAAAAAAAATCTGTATTACCTATTATTTGGGGCTCAATGTGTAACATAAATTTGAATATAGGTATTATATTTACAAGAAGCAGCCTACATTGAACATCTACATCATAATAACTTTTGAGTTAATTCACACCAGGACTATTATCTTTTCCTGTGATCAGGCGGTTTATATAGAGCCGAGGTAATCAGTTCTGATGCGGCCAGCTTCTCTTGGGGAGAACACCATGAGCAAGTGAGAACAAACATTGTTGCAGGTGCTACAATGCTTGAATGAAAATATATTGCAGATTTACCAAATTGCTACTGACTATGACTGCTGCTTAGGAGTTTATAGAGTAATAGATTCCATAATAAAGGAAAACCACAAAGGAAGAAAGCTGTTTATGTGCTGGGTTAGTGAGACATGCATGCACAGGGCTGTACTGTGATGTGAGGAAGGGTGCTCCTGAGGGCACCCTAATTCTTGCCCCAGTTGGAGGGCACTGGGCTTAAAAATAGAGAGCTCAGGTAAAGCAGGGTGGGAGTGCAGGCTTCCACTTACACAAAGATTTGGAGATCACTTTATCCAGCCTTGCACTGAGAGAAATTATTTTCCAATAATAGGAAATAATAATTTCTATGAGAAATGATTACAGAGTAGTACAGCAGGGAAGATGCTGACAACACTATCTAAGAATAATGCTGTCAAGACAGCATTAAGAAATAAGAGCTATTTAATTCTCATTCAAAAGTAATAAATTACATTTAAATTATATTATACCTCTCCAGGATCATTTTAGTGCTAGAAAACAATGAAAATAGAAGCACAGATGAGCTTGAAGTACTCCTGATTCAGAATATTTTCTGTATATGTGTGTGTTTATTTGCATATACATACACTGTATTTGCATATATTTGCATGTAAGTAGTGTGTAGAGGAAGAAATATCTCTGAGAGTACTGCTCGAGAATAAGCTAATGCAACAGAAGCCTGGCTGTACAAACAAGGCCAAACTGATTTCTTAATGTTTTACAGTCCTCTGGGGCCAAGGAATGCAATGGCTGTTATACCAAATGAGAGGTCCAGAATTCCATACTTTCTGCTGTAGAACTGCTTGCAGTCATAGCTAAAAAATCAATCACAAAGTTAATTTTGTAAAACCCTAATATTGGTAGATTAAAATCATAAGTCTTTGAATAAAATCTGTTTCCTTGGGAAGGGAAACAAAAGTCTTATCACAAGTGCTCAGTGCAATATCCTTTTTTCTGTCTTTATATCTTCTCTAAACAGCACTGCCAGTTTAATACAGATTTCTAAGTAGCAGCATTTAGAAGGAAAATCACAAGGGGGGATGGGACTATACAATATTGTTCCTAGCTATAAAGAGTCTCTCATTTTATTTAATCTCTATTAGAAAGATTTTGCTCAGAACTTATCCATGTAGACAACTAGTGGTACCCTCAAATTTCTTCTGGTAAACAGAAAGGAGAACAGAAGGTTTCTGGTGGCTACTACAGTTCCCAGAACAAACATTTTGAAGTTAAGATAATTAAAATTAACTTATCTCAGAAAATTATCTTGATAAATAAGATAGGTTTTTCTGTGACTAACAATGAAAGGCAGAAGAAATGCAGCATCCATGTTATTCCTAGAGGCAAGGTTCCAAAACTTGGCTGAGCAGCCAAGAAGTGAGAAGGGAGATGAGACTGAATTACCCTGTCACATCAGGAGGATAGCTAGCTAATCCTGTGCTAGCTTGAGCTGCTGAACTACATCTGAAAGGGCAGGATGGGGTGAGCTTGTACTGCCAGTTTTTATTCTGAATGTGTTGTGTATTTCCATGAGTCTCTGCTTACACTGTATCACCAATCTGGCAGGTTTTAAAGCATTGATTTTACCTACAAATTAAATAAATTAAAAATTGTTATATAATACAAGAATCTAAAACCTCTGCTGCAACAAAACAAACATATGTGGTGCATCAAGAAGGCTGTTCTATTTTGCATAAGCTGTTCATTGCAGTGGTTGTAGAGAAGAGGGAGGGGCAAAGATTGATTCATTTGGATTCAGATGTATCTCTGACAAGTAGAAAATTGGCTGAAGGGTGAAAAATTATTTGTGCAGCAAATGGGGATTTATATGGATTAGAGTCACATGCTTAGGATCTGGAAATGTTTTGTAGTATTCGAACCATTTTTACAGATTAATTAATGGAGTTGTGATGTAAGGAATTGCTTTGGGTTTAATGAATAAAAATGTTAGGTGGATCTATATGTGGTTTGACAGTGATGGGCCAGAAGAGCCTTATGGACAGCAAAACCTGGAGTAGCTGGGTTCGGTAGGATGGTTTGTCATGGTGTGGGCGGTTCATTCACTTAGTGCTGCAATAGGCATACACAGAAAATGCCAGGATGATTTACATCATCTATAATACTACAAAGAACAATAAGATTGCTTACAGTGTGAGCAAGGAATTCTGCCCTTAGCGCTGCTTGTTGTCTTTGGCATTTATTATTTCTCATTCTCTGGAAAAAATACCTGCAGCTTCTAAATGCTTCCTAGATTTTCAAGGTAGCCCCTGACCTTCGTGTAACCAGAAGTGTGATCACCCAGGAGACATTATTGCCCTAGTAACTTCAGTGTGCGCAAATGCATAACAAATTGAACTGTGTAAGACGTGTAAGATCAAGGAGTAAAACAGTAAAATAAGGTGCATTTATGGAAACCTGCTACATTTCTAACTTTTCACATGCTACTTCTTAACATATGGTAAGTTACACAAGAGGTTCAGTTCATTCCTGAACTTTGCAAATGAATTTTGTAGAACTCTGGAATGCTTGTGAGAATTAATTGCATTTTTCTTCCACAGTGTCAACTGGAATATGTGTTTTGCTAAAATTAGTTGAAAACTGGGATGCAGGCAGCAAACATAGAATGATAATAGGCATACATTGGTATGGCACACCTACCACATTCAGATCTGATTAAGAAGGTTCAAAAATGATGACAAATAATTAATATCTATTGTATTTTTCCAGTATCTTTTTTTTTTTCAAGAGTAGCAGTTATTTTGTGCATGCAAAGCAAAATATATTCCACCCTGAAAAACTTCATGAGACACAGATTTTAATTTCAGTTCAATAGATGTTTAAAGAAGAAAAATCCTAAAAAAACACCCTGTTTTTGTGCCCCTGAAACAGTATGATCAGCTTGAAGGATTGTCTACTTACATCCTTGCAGCATCGTCATATGCCTCCTGAAACCAAAAGAGGGACCTAGATATTTGAGGAGATGTTTTCCGCAAACTGCCCTCAACCCCCCCTTCCAGTTTGTAAGTTCATATTTAAATCTATTCCAGTATTAGTATTGAGTAGCTATCTAAAACTCAGAGTGATCCTTGGAAAGAGGCATAGATTGTGGTGAAAGAATAAAATGATAATAAAATGATAAATATTTTACATTTGATTTTGATAAAAAATAACACATATCACAATCACATGCTAACTTGTCCTTTACTTGAGTGAATTTAGAAATCCCCCAAAATCAGGAAAGACAGAAGACAGGCAGCTATAACACAGACCAACAAGTGTAAGGTTTACCTGCTTGTGAGCATGGTCATAAGAATTGATGTGGTTGTCAAATTCCTGGTGTTTGTGGTACTGCTTGTCACACAGTTCACAGTAGAAGTTAGCCTTCACGTCCTCCAGAGCCTTGGCTGCAGCTTTCTCTTTCTCGGCATAGTCCTGAAAGGCAGAAGCAAAGGGAGACACAGATGATGAGCTCATGCTGTCTTTGTCATCCACACTAAAATCATCAGAAACTGGAACTGCTAGCTCACCAGGCACCACCTTAGTATCACAATACATATTAAAAAGCATTATTTCTCAAGTTGTATTTAATTAAATAATTTTATTACTTGAATAATTATTCTTAGCACTTCCTTTAGGTACCATAGTAATCAAAATACAGAGAACTAAGGCTAAGAGGAATACCACCAGGGCATGACTTGGCTTTTGCGTGGAAGATCTAAGCAGTGAAGAGTAAATAAAATACCAGGAAGATGAGTTGAGTGCTACAGCAGTTGGTACAACTGCTCCGTCTCTGCTCTTTCAGATGCCATTGCTCAGAAGAAAGCAGTCAGTTTTAGCCTGCTACCAAGACAGATTTTCTTTTGTGTACTGCTTTCTACCTCACATCAAATATTCAGCAGGACCAGACAGCAGCTGGCTGTGGCCAGCTGAGATTCCCCTGGAACAGTGCCACCATGCTGCCATGTCCCTTCCCCCACACCCACATCAGGGGACGTATCATCCCACACAAACCACCCTGCCCAGTGCAGCCATCACCCAACAGACACAGGCACAACCACTGATGTGATCTGGCACACCTCTCACACTGCCCTAGTGCAAGAATATAGCCAGGGTCAGGCAAACACAGCTGACAGAAAGGGAAAATACAACTGATTTCTCCCTCTGTGTCTCACAAATTACATAGAGAGTTGCTCTGAAGAGACATGTATTATGCTTTCAATATGTACCCGGTACACAAAGAAAGCTTAAAACATTGGAACCGTTAGTTACTAACCTACAAATAATGCACTTAGATAAAAGTGTTATTCCACATTGGAAGCAGCCTTTGCCAATCTTATATTTTTTTACAAGTCCTTCACTATATTATTATTGTTATTATTATTATTATTAATCTTGAATCTTTTACTGTAGAGTTTAAAGAGTAAACTTCTGTCTGACATGGAAAGAATTACAGAGAAAGTTGGTGAAAGTGATTAATTTTATATTCGCATTGACAAGTTGATATTACTTGAGTGCATGCAAGCAGTTGCCAAGGATTGCAGTAATTCATCATTTGTTGTATTCACTGTGAAAAATGTGTACATTTAACTAGACTTCCCATGCTATGCTGGGAAGACTATGCAGTGCTGTCTGATGTGTATAGTTCCACTACCCTGCCTGCAGCAAACCCAAGGTAGGCCTGAGCTAGGACACACTACATGGCTGGGACACTCCTGGGTCACGCTGCTTGGTAGTAGTCCAGGCACCAGGGTGAAGATTTAGGGAAGAACAGAGCCATGTGTGTGATTCATTTGAAAGGAAAGAACTTTCTTAATGAAATTGTGGGTTTTCATCCTGAGACTTGAGCAGGCAGCAGAGATGTTGGTTGTCCATAAGGCACATGAGAGCTTTGGAGGAATCCAAAGCCCTGCAGCTTTGTCCTGATCTATTTGCCATCAGTTTCATATCAGTAGGTCTTCCTCACATGGTAGCTTAGAGACTTTGCACTGCTATTGAAGAGAACTTCAGCTAAAGTAGCCTGCCTAGGAGCTAGGTGTAGGACCGTACACCTAAGGCACTACTCTAAGCTTCCTCTATAAGAAATAGAAAAAAATAAATAAATGATAGCCACTGCCACATAATGATTAATTCTAACTACTTCAAAAACCTATTTTAGTATGAGATGAAACTCTCTCCAGAAGTGCTATATCACTCTATCAACCACTGCAAGACTCTAAATTACTAACCTGGACTACATCCTCAATTTTAGATTGCTGAACCCGGGGATAATGAGTTCCATATTGTATCCTTTTATATTCAATTCTAAATCTCCCCACAAAATTTGTATGGACTGACCAGCTTGAAGACAGGAGGTCAAAGAGGAATTTGTGCTGGAATTTTGATTTTACATCTTATAAATGCTGCCAATAACATGCCAGTCTCTCCCACAGAACAACATCCAAATAACTTTTTTTCCTGCATGCATATGGCTCAGGTGGATTAGTATACTGTGATATACTCTGATTGATTGTTTCAAAAAGCAAGTAGCTTGAGCTAACTCACTTCTCCACTTGGGAGTCTATTCGGTCATAGTAGGTAATACTTGATTTTATTAGTGGAAAATGATCTTGTAATGAAATAGTTAAATGGCTTCCACTAGTTATTTAAATCTACAAAGCCCATTAAAAAGTGATACTTTTCAGCTTATGCTTCCAACCCATTGTTTTGCTAACATTAATTATTCACTGGGCCTTTGGTATAATTAAAATGCATAAATTAGAATGTGGATGCAATAACATTAATTATGCAGTGATGCCTTCCTTGGAAGTCAAGTGTTGGAGGCAAAGCATTTTTATTCTAAACTAGTAAAAATGTAAGTTTTGCACTTGCTGGCAACCAGCCAAAGCATAATTGTTTTGTTTTTCTTTACTGTTTCTGAACTGTCAATTAAATGTTTACAGCCTGCTCCATCTTTACTTCTGTTGAAGGAGAATCCTAATTGTTTGGGGTGAACACACCACATTACTCTCTGTGAAGCACAACTAAAACTGCTGTTCATGAGCATTCCAAACTGCCAACTATATCTTTCTCAGCTGAAATTAGTACAGTTCCCTTAGCATAAATATGTTTTAAAATAGCAACAAGGCAGCTCCCAGGTGCATCCTAAGATAATCACAACTACCTCCATTGCCTTATTGCTTAATTATGCTTGTCTACCATGGCAAAAGATATAATTTCCTGCTTGCTTATCGATCAGATGCAGGGAAATTGAATGTTACATCACATACTTTAGAAAGGTCATGGATTTTTATTTTTTTTCTCCACAAAGACATAAGAACTTCTTGCACTGTAGTAAACTGTGTGCAATCAAATACATTTTCACACACAGACTTAGAATCATTTCCCTTCCACTATAGAGACTGCTGGCCAACTCTGGCACAATAAATGTGATCAAATGAAAGAGACATATAAGTACATCTGTATAAAACAATTGTGATCTCAAAAGGCTTACTACACTAATGTAGCCACAGAAAGCTGGAAAGATGCACAAATGTGTTTCAGACGGGAGCACCAGTGATAGTGAATATGTGTGTCACATTCTCATAGATTTTGTTCAAGATCGTACGCTACCTAGTACTGCCACGTAACCTGGGTAAACGTGAGTCTAGCTGTAAGATAACATAAACTAGCAGCTGTGTCTTTGAGGCATGGGCAGCTAAAAATAAGCACAAGATAATCTCAGAGATGATTCAAGCACTGCACAGATAAGAGCTCCCAAAAACCATGGGTTAAAAACTTGCCATGTTCCTGGGTGTGGATAATATACCGCATAATGATAAATGAGTGCAGAATATACCTGAAAGCATTTTTTTTCCCCTAGAAATGTGCAAAATGGCTTCATATTATAGATTATAATTACATTCACATCAATTTGGCCTACAGAGGCACATAACTGTAATAAATGTTTATATATTGGATTCATTTAACAAGAATACCTCTATCACACATTAGCCTGGAAGTGCTTTCACTTAGCAGTTATTTTTGCAGCATGCTTCCCATTGTGAAAATGCAATTAATGGTATCTGACATTTCATTTTCTAATACAGGGAAAATCAATGAAAAATCCCATGTAACTGAGTTTTCTAGAATGTTGCCACTGACAACTAGTCAATTAGAAATCATTTATTAAATGCAGAGTCTGTAAAAGATATTTAATAGACTGCATGGCCATTAAAGTATGCTGATCTAGACAAAGCAATACTACACTGCTTGCTTCATGAATTGATAGTAAATATATCTGCTATGTTCAAGTAGACTAAGGTGAAATGTAGGTCACGTTACAGAAAAACTTTCAGAGGTAGTTTTGTATAAACCATGGATTTCTGCACATACAGTGGAGTAAATCCACGTGCTTGTAAATATAAGATGAGGAAAAAATGTGGTATCATTAAGCCATTTTTGGTCACCTCTTTCTACATCAAAATGGAAACATCCAGTTAGAACATCTAACTATTATATGAATGCAGAGCTCAACTACTGACAGACAGCTCCTTATTTGCACACATAAGCAATCAGAGTTGTGGAGTTTTATATCTCACATATAATTCTGTGACTCAGATTAGATAATGAGTGTTAGCATTAAATATTGCTACCATTAAGGAGGTGCCTCTTTTCTCAAGGCTTGTCAGAACAGAGGCTAAAGGACATGCAGGACCTACATAAGCATATGAATGAGGTACAGGATTATATTCTACATCAGAGAATTTTAAGAGCATTTTCATTAGTAAGTTAGATGATGAACTCTGTTTATGTATGAAATCTATTAATGACATGAATCTATAATACAGGATTAAAAATGCTTTAGAGAGTGGGACCAAAATTAAAAATGGCTGCAATGTTCATGAGATATGGGCTAAAATCAGAAAGATAACATTCAATAAGATGGTGCAAAATTCTGCACACTGGATAGGGAAATCACATCCACCAATACTAGACTGAATAACTTGAGTAAATACAAATACAAGGACAGAGGTCTGGGAGGTTAGAGTAGAAAAGAAATGAAATGAAAGTCAGCAGTGAAAGTCAAGGCAAACCACATTCTGACATGTTAATAGTAGTGTTATATGTAAGATACTGAGAGTAATCATTCTGCTTGATTCAGTATTGGTGAAATGTCAGCTGTAAAATACTATTGGGTACATCTACACCAGCAAATAACTTCCATCCTGAAACCTGGTTCTCCATCATCCCCACTATGTATGATAGTTCATTCTGTGGCTTTCATTGCAGAGTGAACTTGCTTGTTCCTCTGGAGACAAAGCTGAGTGCAATCCTGGAATAACAGTCAGTTCAAGGACTGCATTCTACAGGAAGCAAGAATGTGACTTCACCAGGTTCTCTCTGTCCTACATAGTCATTAACAATCATCAGCATGTACAATCTCAGGCATCCCTATGTCACAGCCTTCCTCAAGATACACAACATTTGCATGCCATTAAAATGCATGCAGCATCATAACACACAGAAAATACTCAAACAGTATTTCTTCAGATTTTAATTTTTTTATTTTTTTATTTTTTTCAGACAGACTGAAATAAAAACAAATACTTATATAAGGGACCACTTAGACCTGAGGGGACTTTAGCCAGATATGGACATATTCACTTTTCCTTGGGATGCACTGAGGCTGACAGTATTTTCTATGTTGCTGTGCCTGAGAGATTAGGCCATACTGCTGGAGCAAACACAGCTAAACATGTAGATAAGGTACTCTGAGACAGTACTGGCCTTCACAATTGGAGAAAGGTCTAGATGTATGCAAGGAACCCTGAGCAGAGAAGTAAGGATAAGATATTTAAGAACTAGTGAGTTACCTGCTTAAATTAGGGAAACTGCATTTCAAATTGTAATTTATTATTTCATTCTAAAGTTCATGTGAGCATTTGTAAGTAATTTTGGGGGGTGAGTTTGTAAAACTGCTTGGGCTTGTACAGCACATCTCTGAATGTTGAGGACTTGTATGTAGATGAGTAGGGACAGCAATTGTTGAACTTTTGTTTTGTGTGCTCATTTATCACTTCTTACTCATCCATCATCTCTTGAGATAAATGCATTTATATGCCTTTATTTTTTATTTTTTTTATGCAGCTAAGCAACATGTCTATAAAACTCAGTGCATAAGTGATAGGGAAAAGGAATTAATCAAAGCGTATGTGTGCAATGGAAAACTTGAAGGTCATACAAACATGCCAAAATTAGGATGTAAAACTGAACATCAGCATGGTTCAGCTTTTTCCTGAATGTTCTTTTTTTACCTGGACACATCTCTGTTCTACTAACTAAAAGAATTGTTAGGGAGGTTTTGCTGTGGAGATAGAATGGAAAGCAAATAACTTTCTTCAGTTGCAATAGATATCCACTCATAGGAGGTGTGAATGGTCTTCTAAGCACTTGAAATATGGATAGTATGATAAAATCACATGTTTGCTGGTTGCTAACATTTAGAGCTCACCTCTGTTGGGTCTCATAGGGAATTCTACCCACCTCTGTCTGGAACTGATTTCATTTACTCCACACAAGTACTGCCATCCTCCAATCTTGAATATTCTATGTATAGTTTGTGTCAATGCAAGATCTACATTGAGGAGTTTCAGAATTATCTATATTGCAAAGGAATATATTTTTCTTCAAAAGCAGTAATACTTTCATTCTCAGTTGATTTATAGAGGACATCTACTAACTTCTGCAAACTAAGATTTTCATACCATTTTCACACTCTATGTATTCCTGCAGCATTTTCAGTTATATACACTTCCATTTTCCACTAGAATACTGAGACATGGAAAGTGCAATGCTTTTAGCAGGTCTGATATTTCTTTCAGAGTATAAAGCCAATAGAAATAATGGACCAGATCCATCTAAAACATGTAATGTTAAGGAGTCACAAACTTATTCCTAGCTCATTTAATATCAAAATAAATAATGTTGATTGGAATCAGACTTAGAGAAAATATGAATTTGAAGAAAAGCACTAGCAGGCCATTCAGATCTTCGGTGTTAAACTGCATTAGTGCATTTAACTTGTATTTTTAAAGTCTTTTTTTATTTTTTATGAAATAAATTTCTAAATACTAATTCTGTTATGAAGAATATGTAATTTCTGTAGAGATTCTATAAGTAGAGCTACAGTACCAAGAAGATGAAAGGATGTGACTCAAGAACGCATGTGAACACAATAACACAAACTTTGCCACAACTCTCAGAGTTGGTTCATGATAATACAGGATGAAACAATGTCTGGGTTAACAGTGGAAAGGAACGTGATTTTATTACTGCTAGGATTATATGCTAGACATTTAAAAGCAAATACTAAAAGACTAAAAAGACAGAAAATAATAAGGGGTCCTAGAACATCTCTAGCCAATCTGTATATGGCCTTTGCCAACGAGTGTCAATCAGGACTCCCCACTAAGGCTTCACTGAAGCTATATTTCAATATGACTAACTTAAAATGTAGATAGAACAGAAATGTATCATCTTCTAACTTGGTCAGAAGAATTGTTCCTGTTATGCAGAAGAAATAAATGCACCACTCACTTTTTCCTCATAGTCCTGTTTCTCTGCACAAGCACAAGTCCTCCAGTGAATCTGAATTTGACATGAATGTCTGCCTTCCATTTAAAGTCACTCCCTTCAGTTTGTTCACTATTCCATGGTACTTTCTCTCTTTTCCTTTACAGTGATTATTTCTTTTACCTCTTTTATGATGAGTAAGGTGCTATCAATTAATCTGAAGAGTGAATCCTCCATTTGTCTCTTCCCATTCTCATTTTTTCAATTGCAGCTTTTAGAGTACAATGTGTGTTCCAGCACTGCATTTAATAGGTTATGAAGTGTGATATTTTTTTTTGCCTGACACCTCTTTTCAGATGAAACCTACTGGACATAACTTAAGATCCATGTAAATGTTGACCTTTTCCTACAGAACAATACAGAATTTAACTTACATTCATTGTCTTTCATATTCAAGGTAGGTCAAGGCCCTTCACAATAATGATACTGATCATGCAGTAGCTGTGTAGGAAAATTAAGTATTTGTTGTGGGCTCATAAATAGTCAGAATACAATCCATCCTGGCCTATTAGAACCTTTTCTAGTGTGTTTTTCATGCAATACAGACTAATCATGTCAGATATCTTTTATAGTCTTTAATAACAAGATTAAACATTAACATACTCTTATTTAATAGTGTTTGACTCTTTCTTTTCAGATATCATAATGTTAAAGTAAACCAGTGTGGAATAATTCAATGAGTTTCTTTTGCTCGTAGCAATAGAGAATAAATGCTAAATTTATGAGAAAATATTAATAAACATTTATGAAACCCAAATTGGTCTCTTTTTTTCTTTTCTTACTGATTTTTTTTTTTTTTTCCAGAATTCATCTTTGAATTTTTGTACGTCCCAGTTCTGCTCATCTGAGCTAGAGCAAAAAAAAACCAAAAACCTTTCATTCTTCTACCAAATGAGATTATAATGTTTGCATTTTGTCTGAAAAAGAAGATATGCATGGGAGGGAGAGAAGGTAGAAGGAAGAAATCAAGGAGGAAAAAATAGAAGAAAGGATTTGGAATTAATACCTATTCTATCTCTTTTTTTTAGAAAAATGCTTATGGTCTGAAACACACCCTGCAGTACATCAGGCGATTAAAAGTCATTTAATTTCTCAACATAAATGGGCACTCAAATTGCAGATTTATGGCACTACTATGGCAATTTTCAACGTAAAACTCTGGCATCACATGCTCAAGAGCCATCAGAAAGGAATAATTACCCAGTAGAATCTCCTCTGTGCCTTAAGGGAAAACAGCTTCTTTCCACAATTACTTTAGTGTGATGAATGCAAGACTTAGGAGCATGTCCACAAGCAAAAGACAGTAGTTACTAACAGATCAAATAAATGAACTGAAAGACATGATTGCTGACTGTAGAAAACAATTGTTGACTGAAAACACTAATTCAGATTTTATCCAATACCTCCAGAATTAAAACTAAATTCACCTTAAATCAAGAAATTCTAAATACTATGTGCATTGTCTATATTCTTGCATTATCTGCTCTGTTCTTAACTTCCTCTGGGAATGAGGTAAAGTGCTGGGTATTTTTTTCTCAGCATGAAGTTGTCTCCTCAGCAGGAGAGACTGAATGCTCTGCTGAAACAAGCAGAGACACATAAGAAGCAGTACCTCAGGAGCAACAAACCACCTTACAGTTTTATTCATGGTTTCCACAGTTGGTGTACCTCAGCTCCAGTATCCTTTTAGTCTTATCACATGCTACTTGTCTTACAGATTATATTGCATAATAATGTTGCTTTGTTTGCTTCCCTCTTAGTTTTTTCCTGACCCCCACCTTCCAACAGGTTACTACCCATGATGGTGACAGAAACCTGGTTCTGTCTGCCAATTTCTGTGTTTTGGGGGCAGTATAATCAGTAGTGATATTAATGTGTTAGCTGTGAGTCTGCAATGTTGGTGAGTTTGCAAAAGCGTACTTATGATTTACTGAGACATCTCTATGCCACTTGGCAACTTTCTCATTGATCTTTTACTTGTAATAACGACATATTCCAAAAGAGCTTGAAGGCCCACTTAGAAAATGTTTTCCTTGAGTGGTCCTCCCAGTATCTGGCTTTGCGTGTCTAGGAAAGGTCCCCATGCAAGAAACTGGGTCACAGCAAACCTGAGGTACTGCCACCTCCAACTCCATTTCTGGAGCCAAAGAAAGTTTTGCTATTAGTTTAAATGGGAGCTAGGAAGTCATCTCTAACAAGTAGAAGAAAACAAAGCAATCAAAAGAAAAGTTTAAATGTAAGTCTAGGGGAATTTCTAGAGATTATTAAAATTATTAAAAGGGTGTCTGAAAATGCTCTGAAGAAGAATGCTGGGGGGAAAAAAATGAAAATTGAGATATGGAAAAGGAAAATAACAACATTTAAATCAAAACCCAGATTTTTTTGAATATTTTTTTAGTGTTAAACTAATATGGTACCAAATTGATAAAAAATGCCTGTTCTGCTCTTGAATTCACCATACATGATTGTTGTTATTAAGAGCAGCATAGTAGAATGCAACACGTTGTTTGAAAAAATATGTCAGCATCTGGGACATGAAAGATTTTAAATAAATACCATGTTGAACAAATAAAAGATGATCTATGTTCATCTGCCCTCAGATGAATAAACTGTAAACCATAGAGCTAATTTTGTCACAAGTGCTTGGATGGGAATATATTATCTAGACATAACGAGCATTTCTATTGCTGCCGTGGAGACCTGAGGCTTCCTGAGACAACAACTCAAGTGGCTGATTACAGTTTGATGCTGTTTCATGAGGCCTCCTGGGGTGTCAATTAATCTCATGAACTCATTGAACACAGTGCAATGTTAGAGGTTCTTGATTTCAGAAAAATGAGCTGGGCTGTCTCTTAACTTGAAAGATTATTTCTGGCTTCTCCATCGCCTATTGCAAATAGAAGTGCTGAGTTCTCAGTTTCTAGACTACAATTCAAATTTCTTGCTTTACTATTTCACACTTCTTAGTTTTTTCTTTTTAAGAGTTAATAGAAGTATTTCATAACTTTGATTTTAGATCATTGATAGTACAGAAAATATTCAGTAACGACCTGTGCTATAAATCAGTGCACAATCTTATTAGATAACAGATTTGACAGTGTTTCTGTAATGAAAATAAATACTGGTGCGTGATCCCTCTAGCTCTTGATCTAATTAAAATAGATGGCTCAATGAATTAACAATGAGTGGGTGACATTTCCTCACCGTGTTTAAATTCAACACAGTAAATGACCTGTTCCTGATTAAAATACAATTAAAAACTACTGAATGATTTTTGGCAGCATAGCAGTATATATGTAAGCAGAATCAAGCAAACAGTAATTTCTAGCAGCAATGTAGCCCTCTTATCTATTCAGACTTTCCTGAATGGCTACAGCATGAGAGGGGCTGGTATTTTGTGTAAAGTATATCAACTGCCTGCAATCATGTAATTTACAAACTATTAAATATTTCAATCTGAGTTGGTACTTACAGGGTGTATGAGAAGTTTAAAGAGTTACAGATTTGCAAGACAAGTATATTAATAAGCACAGGAAAAGTATTTTTAATAAACTTATTTATTACTTCCCTTTCACTCAAATTCTGTACCAACACAGCCTTTAAAAGTAATTACTTTGTAGACATCACATTGACACTTCTTTCCTTGCATTTTGTTTTAAAGCAATTTCAGTGCATTTCCATTAGTGATGATTTTGGTCTACTTAACTTTCATCTCTGGGCATTTTCCCTTATTCTGTCAAGAAAACCCAGAAGAAAATTGTCCATTTCAATATTTGATGTGTTAATGTGAAGTTGGATTCTCTTGAGCTGGCTCATGTGCATATCAGCCATTGATATGATGGCATCATCATATCAGGATGTGCACTCTTGCGGTGCAAATACTCTCACCTACCTCTCACTCTTGCAGAAAGTGAGGAAGGTATACAGCAGAAACGTTCAGGGAATCAAGTTTTCCTCAGTACTCATTTTTCTCTTTTTAGGGGATATTTTTAATACAAGTAATATGGTCTTTGAAATTATTACAGCAGAAATGCCAAAGTAATTCAGTAATGTTATGTCAATACCATTCTGAAAGAAAATCTAGGGCAATTTAAACACAATTAGGCCTTCATTTCTATCAGAAGAGCAAGTGAGAGTCTAACTTTCTGTTAGTATTAATTGCTGTCCTGCAAATTTACTTGTTTCCCTTTTGAGAACAGCACCTCTCCTAAATAGTGGACACTCAGCCATGTGTAGTGATCTGCATGCAGTAAATTCCAGCCACAGTTCAGTAGAAGATATTTTGTATATTCAAAATAACCATACTCTTCCATTAGAATGATTGTGACAAGTTTAACTAGAATTAAAGAGTGGAATAAAAAAAACAACTGTCCCTTTTTATGCGGTCATTTCTTTCTCTAAATCAATTTGTCAGATGAATGCATAAGCTTATATTTAATATTCAAGACATTCTGAAGCCCGACTGACTCCTGAACTGGATAGTGATAGTACTTTGGCTCCCCCATACTTTGCAACATTGAATTTGTATACATCCCACTGCATACTGTAACCTGCAGAGCAGCATGGAATCATAGAACGATAGAATCACAAGGTTGGAAAAGACCTACAAGATCACCTAGTCCAACCACCCTCCCATCACCATCACTATCATTCAGCTACTATACCATATCTCGTAGCACCTCATCCTGATGCCTCTTGAACACTGCCAGGAATGGTGACTCTACCATCTCCCTGGGCAGCCATTCCAGTGCCTGACCACTCTTTGAGAGAAAAATTTTTCCTTATGTCTAAACTAAATCTCCTCTGGTGGAACTTGTGGCCATTTCCTTGGGTCCTATTTGCTGCCTGGGAGAAGAAGCCAGTCCTCCTCATAACAGCCTCCCTTCAGGAAATTGTAGAGTGCAATGAGGTCTCCTCTAAGCCTCCTCTTCTCCAGACTACACAATCCCAGCTCCCTCAGCCTCTCCTCATAAGACTTGTGCTTCAGACCCCTCACCAGTTTTGTTGCTCTTCTATGAACACACTCCAAGACTTCAACGTATTTCTTGTAGTGAGGGGCCCAAAACTGAACACAATACTCAAGCTGCGTCCTCACCAGAGCTGAGTACAGGGGGATGATTTCCTCCCTGCTCCTGCTGGCCAAACTGTTCCTAATGCAGGCCAGGATGGCAATGGTCATCATAGCTAATTACTGGAAACTAATTACTAGAAACACAGCATAAATCCAGACTGTTGAATGAGAAACTATTAGAAAATACTGACCAAAAATAAAAGCTTGCAGCTTTACACTTCCTTCCTTCAGGGATTTGCACATCTTCCAATAGCTAAACAATTCCTCACAATGTTATTACCCCTCCCTAATATCCTGCCCGCGCAAGGTGAACTTTCTGATCTGGTTGGCAACATAACACTGCATTTATTTACATCCCTTTTCTAATCTCTAGGAAGACATAGGAGCTCAGTACTAAAGTAAATGTTTTTAGTGCTATGGAAAAAGTGGTAGCAAGCAGAGAGATGGCATGAATAAGATTTTCCTGCAGCTTTGTTGTTGTACCAGAAATAGCACCCCGTGTTCCAATCTTAGCACGGTGAACTGCATGACTATGTCTTCAATGATTTTTGTGCAGGAAGATATCCAGAAAGCACAGAAAAAAAATGACAAAGAAAATGCAAATTGTTGGAAAATGAAGAGATGACAAGGCATAACAGAAAATGAGGAAGGAGAAAATGCATACAGGATGAATGAAAGACAAATGGGAGAAAGCCCTTATACTAATTACTGAGGAGAAAAAAAAGACAACATATTCATACACATGCTCCAATTTTTCTGTCTTTTTGTTGAACTTACATAGCATATATAGTTTGTGTAGTATAATGTATGTTGAATAACTATGAAGCTGTAGTACAAATATTTAGCATAATGTAACTATTATGTAAACCATATCATATAGCTACATTATTAGTATCTAAGGTAATATAATATAATGCAACGCATAATGTAAAGTCATACAATCATTATTAATATAGTATTATCAAAGTTGTAAATGTGCATATGTGTCTCCAAAATTAATGCCTCCTATTTATTTCCGTGGAAACTGTAACAGATACAAAGAGAACAATAATACTATTTGATAATGCAAATTCACAGCTATGAAACATTGTTTTTCAATGTAGCCAACATCATTAGATATACATTTTCACCTGTGAAGAAGAGCCAATATGCTGCACTGATAACAGTCTGTATCAGCAGAAGTGGTGCACTATTGCTGTTGTCACTGATGAAATGCACCACTCAGTTCCTCACTGCACTCACTTCCACTCTTTGGCCTCCAGAAATGTTCAACAAGCATCACTGGATGTCAATGGGCACATTTTTTTCTGCATGGAGGAATTCAGTGACGTCCCTTTGCTTCATACACACTTCCATGTAAAACACCATTCTGTCAGACTTCTTCTCTTCTGCCATCTGTCACATGGCAACAAAATATGATGGAATATTGCTGGGAAGGTTCACCTTCTACTGTCATACTACCAACATCTGCCTCTGATTTATGTGCCAGTATTAAAAATAGGAGACATTACTTTTGGAGCAGCCCTCATATATAACAGTAGTAAATAATAGAAAAGTTTTGTGAAACTAATAAGGATACTTCAAGTCACAATATTCTCTTTTACATCCTAGTCTTTGATGAGAATTTTACAGTTAATTTCTACCTTAGTAGTCTTCATATAGCATTGTGTTACTGAGGTGAGGCTGTATGCACTATGAATGGAAACCTGAGCTCAGGTACATAGGTGTGACTTTGCAAAATAAAGAAGGTGGCATCACTAAGTCTAAATAATGTTGCAACATTATACTTACAGCAAAGTGCAGATATTATGGGAATGAGTAATTTAGATTAGTTTGAATGACAAAAGTTCTTGTAAAGATTTTTCTTTTTATGATTAGAGCTGCAAAACATCTTTTTTGCAGTTCTTTTTATTTTTATTTAAGACATTATAAAAGAGGAATCTACATAATGAGAGTTTATGGCAAGTTATGTATTTTAATAATGCCCACATTTATCCCTTGTTTCTCTTTTTCAGATTGTAACTCAGTCTAACAATGAATATCACAGTTTGTGGTGCTACTCAAGATAAAACAGGCAAAGTTCAATGAACTGAAGTAATTTCAACAGTAGTTACTTTTTTAGAAAAAAAATATCTATTCATAAAACTCATAGTTAAATCCCAGCAATCCTTATCGCAACTGTTCAAGATGTACTGTTCTAAAACAAGCAGTTGCTTGGTTATGCATGCATAATAAACTGTCTCTCTTTCTGAATTTGCTTCTCCTTTCCACTTGTTCATTTGCAAATGTAATACATGCTTGCATGCAGAATAGGATAATGAAATTAATGTCGTGCTTATATTTCCAGCAAACAAAAAAGAAGGCAGGATACAATAAAATAATGAAAAACTAAAGTGACAAAGCTAACTAGATACTCACACAGCAGGAACAAATTCAAACCATTTCATACTCACATTACTTTATTCAGAAATGGCACTCCTGCCCACAAACTTATATAATGAAGAAAAAAATCTTTCATTTATAAGCTCATCAAAAAATGCTCTGATGCCTTCTCATTTCTCCTCAGATCTTGCTTTTGATAATTATCTCTATTGCTCTGAAATATAACAATGTGACACTGGCATGTAATTTGGGGTAAAATTCAGCCCTGCTTAGAAAACTTGCTTCTGATTCTCCATGCTCCCTTGGGCAAAAATTAGGAGCTTGACTAGTTCTCTCCACTGGAGTGAATTCCATTTACAGCGAGTGCGTGCAGAGTATGGAAAAGGTTTTTGAAGCTACTGGAGGAAGAGAAAGGGCTGTGTATGGTCTTGAGTTGTCAAAGGCTGTTAGAGATGGCTGGACTTGGACCCTAAAAGCTGCTGACAAGCTATTACCAGATGTCAGAGCCTTGTGTTAAAGGACAGTGTTTTATTGCTCTGTGTCTGCAGCCCAATAGTTTCAGCCAGAGCATCTCATACCGGTTCATGCAGCTGGCTTGCTTGCAAGTGAAACTACAGGGGAAGATCCATCCCAGCAGGATGACAAATATCCTCCAGACACTATTGGAAATGTTTTATCCTGCAGGTACTTTTGAACCACATGGGTGGTGGGTGCATCTGTTTCAAACTAGAAGCCTAATTCAGAGGTTTTGCTTTGGCAAACCAGATTGATGCAAGAGTCTCAGTCCCAACTTCTTCAACTCAGAAAACCAATCCTACCATACTTAATTATTTGTTAATCTGGACAAGATCTGGCTATGTGCTACTTGGAACAAAATAGTAACATCTATTTGAAACTTTGGTTCTTCCACATGTGGTTCTGATTCTCCTGGACTAACACAAAAGTTAGATGGGTATGCAACTTGTCAGCATATTCTTCCTCAGGTGACAGATAGATTGTTGGGCTACCATATACACTTATGGACTTGGGATTTTTATATTAAAAGAGAGATCTGCTGCTTTTTGAGTTATGTTAATATAAACTCACACCACTTGCAACCAATCAGCCTATGCTTGGCCTGCTGCCTATGAGATGGAGTCAAACATGGTGCTGCTCTTTGCAGAATGAAGGGCAGTCCACCAGGCTCTAAAATAGCAGTGAAAATAAAAGAAGGAAGCCCTCAAAGTGTAATTGTTCCCCTTTGCATTGAAGAAAAGTGTCATCTGTAACTAATGTGTTAAGGTGACAGTGTTCAGAAACTGATTTTTCTTTTCTGTCAAGGAGACACCAAATAGAGTTTGAGTTTTACAAATGGAACATTTTGATAACGCTGTAGTCAGGTCAATTGAAGCAGAACTGGTACAGAAATATTATCAAGCATCATTTCCATAGATTGTGGCTGTCTTCCAGAGGTGCAAATATCATTATGCTACAGCAAAGCAGTCTATGAACTGGATTAGCTGAACAGCTGTTATCAGCACTCAGGAAAATAATATCAGTGACAGCGACTTCACCTGCCTGAGTGGTTTAAATGTTCTGCCTTTCCATACTGATAACACTTGGCACCACTTGCAGGCTGAGGAAAAGCATTACTTTGTTTGATCTAATTATAGAACCATAACAATTTCTGATAGAGAAGAAAAGGCATATAGTTTAGGTCATCTTGTCCATCTCCCTGTAACTGCATGAAGGTTCCATGCTAAGGCACCTGAAGTGTAGTGGAATAATAACATCTTTTCTGCTCCTCTGCACATTCTATTGGTTTTATTTGGTGTTTTTTCAGTCTCTAGACAGAAAAGTTGCTAGTTCTACCAACATGTTTACATAGGGCAGATAGGCAGAAAAGTGCAGTTAGAAATGCCATCTTCTGAGACTGAATCTCGCTAGCACAGGATGTCTGTATGGAAGAACACACTTTGGCTCAGTATGGGCCGGCACCAGCCTGCAATCATAAGCTGGCATTCTGGCTTAGAGGCAGTCAGGAAAGTTATTTTGCCAAGTGGATTCTGGATTCTGATTGAGATACAAGACAATGAGTGGTTTGGAGACAGAATTCTCATTAACAATATTATATCTTCTATTCTCTTCAGTCACTTTTCAGTACATACGTTATATAATCCAAGTTCTCTATATGCATCACTAAACTGTAGCAAAGTAAGGATATATTTTTTAACTTTCCATCCATTCTTAAAATGATTTTTTGCTTAGGATAATTCTGTAGTAGTCATTTAATTGCCAGTATAACATTAATTTTACCCTAGTTTTGGGAGTGAAATTTCACCAGCTATAATTTTGCTCAGATTAAATTCTAAAAAAATGTAAAGATGTACAATGCACACCATACACATTTATCTATTTATAAAAAATTATTTTTAAAAGTCATCATCAGCTTTGAATTGTATCCTCAGATTTATCTGAAGCCACCAAGAAGCAATTTTTCCTACTGTAGTACATTATCAGGCTTCAGTCATCTACTAAGAGCGCACAGTAATAAGCTCACACAGTTCCATTAGCTTGCTCAGTTTAGGCACAAAAAGATCCAACTACTGATTCAATATCAGGGCAAGGAAAGCTAAGAAACAGATGCTGACCTTCAGCACCCACTGAGCATTTCTACACTCTGCTTTCCATTATCCTGGAGGGCATTCTCATTATCAGCTCCAAGAAAAGTTTTCCTAAGAGCAGTGAGGCAGAAGGCTCTATAATGATGCTCATTCCCATGGACTGCCAAAGTATTACATGCAGCTGAGTAAGAGAAGAAGGCTTTAACAATATAGTCACTCTGAGAACAAAGCCTTGCAGTCATTAGTGCAGGCATTCAGAAAGGCATTCATTTCAAGACTACAACACCTGAGTATGGGTGTCTGAACTATGCTGTCTAGGCTCCTGTAACCCGGTCAATTGAGGTCTGGGTTTTGATCTAGTTAGTCACACATGTTCAGTGCTTTCTGACATGTCTTAAGTACTGCTCTGTTTTAGATCCTATACATTATCTCTCACCCATGTGGCAATTTATACCCCAAATGCTGATGAGGGCAACAGCTTGTAACACCTAGTTGGCCCTGACCTTAGCCCATTTCAGCCTGGAGTTGAATCTTGTCTTGGAATGGTGATAAGTTGTTCACACCTCAGGGAAAATCTGAAACCTTTTGAAATCTTCCTACTGAGACAAATAGCTGAAAAGGGAATGAGGTCGACTATGTCAGATTAGAATGTGAATTTGGAGGCACTTATTCTTTTTATTCCCAAACATTAATAGCTTTTAAATTTGTTCTGGTTTAGTATGGGATAGCCTGCAATGCTAAAAAATCAAGTTAGTGAAAACTTGTTCTCACACAGTCCCATTAACTTCACTGACTATTCTTTAAGCAGAGGGACTTTTTTTAAAAATTACAATTTTCAATTCATTTGATACTTTGAATTCACCAGCATCTGTAGAAACCAAATGTCTCTTCACAGCTGGGATGTACCTTGACAGCTCTACTCCCTGGGGGCAAAGAAGCTGTCAACTGAACAGTGAGTGAGGTATGACACTTACCATGAATCTTGTCTACCATGTGACATTCTATTTTATATTAGATTAAAAGGAGAGTGACCGGAGTGACCCTATCAGTGTCCATACAACGTGCCAACCTCATTCTGCAAGTTAGTTTTTCACCATAAACTGTAATAAACCAGTTAATATAATAGACTAAAGGTTTGTAGTGTCCTATCAAAGTAAAATAATATTAGAAATATCAGAGACTTTTTCAGATTTTTTTTTTTGTTTGTTTGCAAAGATAAATTTGCTTGCATAGCTACACTCCAGCCACAGGGTATTTCAGTTAAAAGTAAATAATGGACTTTTAACAAATTATTGTTTTTGCTGATATTTCATAAAGCTCTCTTGGACCATCTGGGGGATGTCAGAGCTCAGTGTGTGATATAATCACACAGTATACATGTAATATTTCCTATACATACATGCAAGCATTGCAGAAATGAAAACTGTGATTGCACTTCAGATAGGTAATTTTCAGTCACTACATACAATATCCTGAATAAAATAAATTTAATATGCATAGCTCTTTAAGAAGTCTAGATATGCCACTGAACTGTCTAGCTCAACAGTGAGACTGCTGAAAAACAAGTTATCAACTTTCCTTTAATAAGAAACATTTCATTTTGCTCAGATTTTGTTCTCACTCAAATAGTGTAAAAATTCATCACTCACAAAATCAGTTTCCCAAAAGGCACTAAACACAGACAAATCTTTTCATCTGAACCACTCCGTGGTCTATGGGAAATACAGTTCTTCATTAGCTGTGCTAATTTTCTGGGCTCAAGTCTCATTTTTAGTGGCTATAAAAATACTACAAACACACATTTGTACAACATGAGAAAGATTATGTAAAACATCACAAGTGAATACCATGAGGAAAGAACAAAATATCGATGTAAAAAGCTCTACTGGGGGAAAGATAAAGGGTAACTGCCACATCCTGGAGAAAAAAAAAAAGGTACAGTTAGGTAACAGAATGTAATAAAATGATAAAATAGCTAAAGAATTACTGAATCTGGAGAGAATAAAAATAATCTAATTTTAAAAAGAGAGTGAGTTAAATGTGCCGGAAGGACCAAAGAAATGGACTGTTAGTGACTCAGTCATTTCATTAAACTTCTGAATGTTTTCACGCCTTTTAATTTAATCCTTTGTGATCTTGGCACTTTCAAGTGAGAATTCTTCTACTTCTCTCATGAGATTTTATTTTTCCCCAGGATGATACCAATACAATAATATGCAACCACATCTTTGTGACTGGGGCAGCTCATCTTCAGATGTTTCTCTGGAGAATTTTTTCATTGTTTTCCCCTGAATTTTCATTTTCTTAATAGTTCACATCTCTTTTTAGTCTAACTGGGCTAATTTTGCTTACATAGGAGCATATTTCCAACTGCAGATTGCAAAACTATGTGAAACTGAAGAGAAGAACCTACCCCACTTTTAGCTCACAAATACGGTAGACTTAATGGTAAAAATGTGTGTGAATGACAGAACATAATTCATTCATATTGCTGACTGTGTGTTTTCTGTCTCTTCTGCATCATTGGATTGGACATTACACTGGGGGGAGGTTACAAAGAGGGAACAACTCACTGGTCTTTCTAGTAAAGCCTTTGAACTCATAGAAATGCATTCATGATTACACAGTTACATGAAGATCAGCATGATATAAATACTGCCATTATAGTGGCTTTTATTTCAGAAAAAAAATTATATGTGTGTGTGACTGACAACAGATTTTGGTCTCAGATTTTGGACAGTAGAACAGTTAATTGTTAATACTATATTTGATATTAGAAATTTTATTCCAATCTTCTGCTTTAACCAAAACACTTAGATCACAAGCTCAAAGCACAGGAGAAATGCTTCAAGTTAGGGTTTTCTGAAGGGTCTCTTTGTATTCTTTCTTTCTATGTACATACTTGTGTGTGTCAAAATTGCCAAAGCACATAGGAGAAGCATGTTTTAAAATTCAGCCCCAAACTTTTAATGCCTTAGGTCCCCTTATATATCAGCTTTAAATTGCCTTGTGTCACAGGATGTTCTTGAGGATACAACTGATTAAATGCCATACAGTCTATCACTGATGGAGCAACTGAATCCTTCAAATTCAAGGTCATTAAAAGAATTCTTAGACTGTTAAAAGAACTGAAGATGAGAAAAAGTATTCAGTAAGTTTTGAAACGGATTGAGTATTTTCATTCTTGTTTTGAAATGAAGCAGTTGGAGTGGCCCAGGTTAATTATCTTCGAATCAAGATTTTCAGTGTGATAATGGATGATTGTACTAGTCAGGTTGAAACTCATTTGCTCTTTTTTAAAAAAAATATTTTTTAATAAATCCACTTGTGTTACATATTAACAATTGGGAAAAAGATATTCCTTTTATAATTCAAGGGTAAGAAATTAATTATAATTGATTTTAAGTGGCAAGGAATGTAATTGGTTGGCTGCTCGCTAACATACTTGTTTCTGTTCATTTGGATGAACTTCATGGAGTTATTATCATAGTCCAACACAGACTAACTTCATGCTACCTATCCACTCTAAGGAGATCTCATTCTTTCTGGGTTTAAACTGGCAGTTTTGATTCATCAGTGTTTTTTGTATATTCATATATCTTCCCAATTTTTTGTGGGATCTGCCATGTGTTTGGGGGAAGTTACCTATAAAAATCCAAGTCATGAGGTTACCCTTCTTCACATTGCTTTCCTTTGCTGTGATACAAAACCAGGTAGTATATTTTCTCATTGTTCCCTTTTTTCTTATGTTTATTTGTTTTCTGGTCTGGTTTGTTTGGTTTTTTTTCAATGAGTGTGTGTGCATACATTTCTCTACATTCTGTCTGTATCCATATCCTATCCTTTATATATTAAGGTAAATTATAACAAATCCAGGGTAGATACCTCCTGGCTGTTTGCACAGCACTTGCTACAGAAGGCTCCAGCTCCAAGGCTAGTATTCCCAGATGGTACTGTAATACAAGCAGTAAAGATAATCTCATAATTCCCCAAAGCTTCAGCCCTGACCCCCACATACAGGAAGCACTAATCTTCCCTGGCAATGTTTAGTCATTTTTTGTCAAGACAAATGCTCTGAGGTGACAAGGGCTCTACAACACACATATGTACTTTTTGAAATCTACACTTTTCATAATGAGTGACACGCAATGGTAGCAATCTGCAAATTTACATATACACACAGGCACATACACGGATATATCCATGGTGAAATCTCATTCACCATATTGCTTTCTCATAAGTGAATTGCTGTTGATCCTACATAAATACTTATTTCTTAACTTGCTTCATCTACACAAAATTTCTATTTGGTCTCAGACAGGATTATCCATTTTAGGCTTTCTTTACAGATGAAAAAGAAATAATTCTCACCTGGACAATGACCCTTGTAAAACAGAAGTCCTAAAACAGGCGAGATAAATGTTCTTCACGTAGACAGGTCATCATGAAAAAGAAATATACACTTGACTTTTACATGACAAATTTAAATTAGATTAATCATTTCTGGGATTGTTTTTGTCATGTTTTTTCTCTCCACTAAAGATGAATAAGATTATGTGTCACTATTTGAGTATTGCTCCTGAATGCCATGTGAGCATGGCCTGTGGGGAGATTATGACTTTTGTTTACCACTCCATGGCTAGATGTTATAGATAGTTATCAAACTTGCCTTCTCAGTCATCTTATTTTATTTTTTAATCCTGGTAGAGTCTTCTAATTATATCTTATCCCTAGAGCTCAGCAAACCTTCAGATCCCTAATACTCTTATGATCAGCTCCACAACCCGAAAAGTATTTAATTTTGATTCTCTACAAGGCGCTGTAGAGCCTTATTTCTATGTGAAAACAGCTGTAAATATTTTTCCCCAAAGTTTTTATTAATCTTTCTGAATGGTTGCATTTTAAAACATAGGTCACCTCAGCATTTCTCTCCATGCTCTAATATCCATAAATGCTGAATATCAGAACTGTAAAAAGGCATATAATGAATTATAATTTAATACATCTCTGCTCAGGGATAACAAATTTAAGCACACTATTTGGAAATATATTGGCCTTGGTAGATAGAGACTGAGACAAAGCACACTGAACATCCCTATTTATTCTGTTTTATTGCCAGTGGCGTCATAATTGAGATCTTGGCTCATGATACTAACCAAGGAAGAACAAACCATGTAGCTGTGGATCTAGATGTTAGGCAGGGTGTACATGCACCAACCTGCATTAGGGAATTGCCTGTGAATTGCCTAATTCACTTGCCTGTGAATTAAATTATTGTAAAATTAGTTTGAAGGAATATGTCATTTTTGGAGGAAATGTTTATGGGCACTGATTCTAGTGAAGAAAACTTGGTTAAATGCTACTAAGCTGCAGTTGTTTAGCAAAGATATTCCCTAAAACAGTCTATGTATAAGGAAGAAAATTATTCATAATTAGAAACTTATATGCTTTATTGTTTCATAAGCTCATCGCAAATGAATGATCATCCTTTATCATGCTGGAGCATATGGAAGATGATCACAGTGCCAAAATCATCATTATAACCTCTACAATTCCAGGAACCTTTATTTCCAATAGCAATGAGCAGTAATAAGTTTGTCATTGAGGTATTCTGCTCCAATTACATATAAATGCCTATTTTCCCTTCAAAATTCCAATAAATGTTTGCATATTTAAAAACATTGTGTTTGAAATCTTAGAAATTAATGAGCTGGTTGGCTAAAAACATAACTTCAATATGTTAGCAAAGCAGTACATTCTCTAGCAGGATGAAAAACCTCTCTGAAACTTATTAAAATCCACTGTTGCAGTTTTGCAGTAGCTCACTTCTCCTACTGCTTTTAGGAAAACTTATTATTCAAAATTTATGGGTTAAAATTAGTCTCTAAAGGAACTAACTCCAAGACAATGTTTTAAATAAATATTTAATCCATGTCAATAACTTTAAATATTTTTTCTAGGTAAGAATTCTCAACAGGGGAAAATTCTACAATGATCCTCTTACTTATTATCACATGTAGGCTGCCTCTTGCCATAGCCTGATGTTTTAATTCTGTGGTTCATTTTAATAGCTTTTTGTGTTTCTGACATTGTTATTTCATTAGGGTTTTAAACCATCTCATAAGAAGTATTTACAAACTGGCAACAGTCTATATTTCTAATTCCTTATATAATCTGTACTGTACACAACTGTCAAATCAAATTAGATGAACAAACATTTTGTTTGTAAGTACTAAATGGCGCATTGAAGAATAAAACCAACAGTAAATAAGTAAATAAAAAAAGACATTTTTGTCAGTTTGTGCTGTCAGGTTTTCACGACATCATTCACCTCTCGTTCATCCTGCATGAAACTGTCATAGTAAGAGAAAAATGCGTCCCTATAAGAAAGAAGTTATTTATTTATCTATTTATTTATTTATTGCAATTAAAGGCAGGAGTACTGAAAAAAACAGACTCTTGCCAAAAAATCGACGCTGATTTTAATTGTCATTACACCATTGTTTCCAGCAAGTATGATTGCTAATCATATCAACAGTAAATTGAATATCTGTGTCCCCTTTCCTATTCAATCAAAACTTCTTCCATTAGCATAATTGCAAATATTATTTATTCTTATCAGAGATCTACTCAAAAGTCCTAATCAAAGTCTGGCGTAAATACAGATTAAAAGTTCAATTTTTGTGAGGAAACAACAATGACTACAGGAACTTGATGCTCCTCATGTGAATCTGATAAATGCCATGACTACTTACTGCTTTTTTTAGACATAAATGTGTGCCTCAATGCAGTTAGCCAGAGTTCAGTCTTCCATATTTGTTTCATAAAGACTACTTTTGGTACGTCTAGCATTAAAGTTATAGCAAATGTCAGGGTTAGCTTAGAAAGATTTAGAAAACTGGATTCTTTGACAGATGGAATACCTCCTGTTTGCACAGGCAAAGATTTATTCTCAGGAATAACTAAGTAAAGATTAACTTTCTCTATGCTGAGAGCAAATTTCTATGAAAATTACTGTGAGAAATGTTATGAGTTATTCTAAAAGATTGATTTAATTATTTTCAGTGATAACTAGATTTGTATCAAGAACTGAGGGGAAAAAACTATAGCAAAGGGACAATCATTTCTTATCTAGAGCTTTTTAAGCATAAAAATAACCATATTAAATTTTTCACTAGCAAAATTATTTATAAAGATGAATTAGTGGACAGAATGAACTAAGCAAACTAATATAATTTATACATTACACTTAAAATGAGAATGTACTCTTTAATAAACAGATGTAACCATTACATCTTGATATACCTGCAGAATTCATAAGTTTTCTAATTTCTTTAGCTCAGAGTAAGAACCAAGAATTTCTTCAGATCTTTTTCTTCAGTTCTTTTTCTTCAGTTCTTTTTCCAGTCACTGATGAAACCAACCCAGCACTTCTTTTTGGTCTGAATGTAATTTTTTAAAGTAATAAATATGATCACAGGCAGTCCACCCCCTGGGTAGAGACTGGAAGAACTAAGGAAAGGAAGAGCTGCTAATGTTCTGTTCTTTTTATGATAAAGCTAAAGCATTACCGCATCAGGAATTACCTGCTCTGCCTACACAATCAGGAGATTTACACTACATCTTATAATAGATTTCCTTGTCAAATGGGGAACTCCTGGATGACTGGAGTGAAGCATTTCCCCTGAGAGAACAGAATGAAGGGCCATGGGAAAGGAATAAGCCATGTAGAGATGTAACAGCAGTACTTCCAGGAGCTACCAAGAAGATGCAGCTGGGCTCTTCACAATGGAAGGATGAGAGGCAGTGGGAATATGGTGAAAAAAGGAAGGTACAGACTGAATATAGGGTAAAAAGATTTATTGATGAAGACAGTCAATCAGAGTCTAGACAGTGATATACACCTAGAGAGTTTGTACAATTTCTAACCTTGAGACTTTCAGGACCAGACAGGAGGAAGCCCTGAACAACCTGATCTGACCTCATGGCTGACGTTCCTTAAGAAGGAGGTTGGACTAGAGATTTCCTGAGGTCTTTTCTAACCTTAATTATTCTATCATTCCTTATGACCGTGATGTCAGCCTTCATGTTCCTATGTTAGAAATGACAAGAAATTCATCTTTTATAAAAAATCTCAATTCTCATATAAATATTTTGATTCTGCATATCATGTAAAGACTTGCTTAACTTCCACTTCAGGGCATCTTAGGATTTGCTTCTTTGCTTAACACAACTGTGACAATGAGCAGATGTATAATGTTGACATAATTGTTATCTATCTGAGATTTTTACATATTCAGTGAAACATTATTCTAAATACAAAAGATAATTAAACTTCAATGAAAATGATTTACAAGAAAGGAACAAACGTAGTTCGATAGACATATGGATAAGCAAGAGAAAGTTTAATGCAAGCATGGGCTGTATATATTATATTGCCTTCTTTATGACCTACATTTATGTTTGTTGGAGTGTCATAGCTATATATTTGTATATACTGACATTTTAGATATTTTAATTATTGATTTTTAAATGACATTACAATACCACTTTTGCCCTCTAGATTTAAAACACATTTATTAGTTTCTCCATTTAAATTCTTCCAAAAGCTAAGCAAAAAATTAATGCAGTATGTATTGTTCTAATAATTTTCTTGCTAGGAAAAAATGTTCTGTCAGTACATATCATGATACATGTGGTAAAAATTTGAATTGCTTTTATAGTGCATCCATCTCAACGGTGAACCATTTGAGACTGCTAGAGGGGAGTCCACTAAAAAAGAGCATATTGACTGCTTAGTTCTGCTCTCAAAGACGCTGAACAGGATGATAATGAATGCAGATTACAGTGATTGTGATTGAACAGTAAACTTTTGAATAATGTGATTTTGTTCAGATTCTCTAACAAAAGCAGTCTTAAGTAGCCAAAACACAGATATTTTCCTTTAAATTGTTTTCCATCTCTTGTTTTCAATGGCTTTTATTTTAGAAAGTCCTGACAAGTGAGTTGATGGGTACTTCTGTACAGAATGGTGTGATGAAGAAAGAAACAATTTATTCAACTTATCCCTAGTGACAACAAAATTCAGTGTTCTGTCAATAACTCTCTCTTCATCATGTTACTTTCAAATGAGATTGCTTTGACAGTAGTTTTAACTATTTATTATATATCTATACATGTATGCTATTTGTTTTATGCAGAAATAATCTTATAATGGTCCATCTTCATAGGAAACAGAGGGAGAGGGATGGTTCTGAAACAAAAAACGATGAAAATGATAAATCCAGCTATTGCTAGGATATCTTAAGGCATGAAAGACCATCAGTCTAAGCTAAAGTTAAAAATCTAATGTTTGCAGCTCACATTCATTGTTTCTTATTACTTCCTGTAAGTTATTTTGTTTGAGTCTCTTCTTCCTTTTTTTCTTTCTCCCTGCTTTCTATTATGGTTTGCCTCTCCTTCCTTTACTAAGTATCTTCTAAATGTCCATTCTGCATTTTGTAGATCCTTTGTATTTTGCCACTCATTTAGCTCTGTCACCAAGCCCTTATTTACTTAGTTAGGACAGATCAGCAGACCTCTCAAGCACGAGTGGATCCCTCAAGAAATGTTCTAAATTTATCAGTTTCTCTGCTGATTCAAACCAGTGGGGTAGATATGTGTTAAAAGATTTCTAGTAGCCATTTTATCTCCTTGCAAGTTACTGGAAAATGTTTGCAGATCTGTGACAACTGCATTTTAATAGGTCCTACATAAAACCATCATCTGTTTTTCTCTACTCTTTAATTCAGCCTAGAAAAATCCAATAATTAATTCACTGAGTTTTCTTGGCAACACAGACAAATGAAAATTCATAATAATACGTAGAGAAGAGAAATATGAATCAATATAGATCTTTGTATCAATCTTTAAACAAGCTACAAAGTCTGTTATGCTGAAACAGCTTCCATCAAAGTCAAGTAAATTCAACATAAATGCAGTAAAGTTCTTTGAAAACTGCAATTCATTTTATCAAATGTGTACAAGAAAGAGATAAATTAAGCTATTATGCAAAAAATATTTTAAAAATTAAAATGTATTAATGTAGACAGCTCTTTTCTACATACCTTCCGTATTTCCTAGCTTATAGGAAATGTTAAAGCATTGTTGTAATCATGTAAGTGATGCTTTAGCAAATTTATAGAAACATATCATAAAATATGCCTATTATAATTCACATCTGTTCTGCAGTGTCACATCTGGATTTGTAAAACATCACCAATACTGTATTAATGAAGACTTTATAATAATTTATATTATTCCTTCTCCCAGCTTAAAAAGACAAATGTTCTCTTCCACCCAAATATTATACATTTTGCAACTAGAGTAATTTTTACAAAATATAATTGAAGCAGTAATCATAAGCTATGTGACACCTTCCACAATTATTCAACAAGATTTTCTTCCATTGAATGATATTATCAGCAATTTATTAGGCTCGTCAGTAATACACGGGAAAAAAAATGCAGTAGATTAAATACTCATTTTTTCCAAAGATAATTAAATGAAATAGAAAAGGCCTAAATATTATGCATTCTTCCTAAATACAGCTTTAGCTGAGAACACATGATAGAAACAAATCCACTTTAACAGCTGCATTATGATATCACAAGTAAGTTTTTTGAATAATATTCAAGTACCTGTATCATCTGTTATGAAAACTGCAGAGCAGGCATGTCGTTATTTAACAGAAAGTCAAAATCACAGCTGAAGAACAGCATAGAAAATGATAACACATCTTTTCTAGGTCTCTCACCAACTGGCTGTTGAATTTTCTAGGTAGATTAACTCATGGAAGATTAAAACAAGCTTTGCTCAGAGTACCCACCAGGCAAGAGAAAGCAGAATATAGTGTTCCACTTACAATAATGTACCGTGTAAAACCAGAAAAGCTGATTGGCAAAGCAATCATCTTTAAAAGGTCCCTGAAGACTATAAATATAACACAATTATATTTTATACTGGCACTCTGTGGCATGACGACAACCCATTAACTCAATCAGAATAATGACAGGAGGGCCATCAGAATGATAAAGTCGTTCTAATGAAATGCAGACAAAGATTAAAAAGAATTAAAAGTGACAAGTAAAATCCATTAAAGGACAGTCTTTAGCTACTATAATCAAAGGATTATTACTTACCTTGTCAATTAGCAGCTGTGCGTCCATTTTTTTTTTTCCACACAACATGAAAGGCTACGCCAAGTGTCAAAAAATCATTATTAGTAAGAGGTCTTTATTTTTAATTTATTAGGTTTGTGCATGTACATTGCAAGACCTCCAAACAAATCATGTACACTATTTCAGAAGCCATACCACACACAATTAACTACAGTGTTCTCTGCTATTATTGTCCATACAACTGAGTCTTACTAGAGAAAGACAGTAATTACAAATGGAATCAATAGCAAGCTTATTCATCAATGGCTTTTACTTGTCTCTAACACTAGAAACCCTACATAGGCAGAAATGATCTATGTGTTTTTCACTCATTGCCACCTCACCTGCATATATGTCACAATATTTTGCAAAACAGGTGATTCCAGCAAGGTTGGACTCCAGGAAATTCAAAGGCAAATTGTTTTCCAGTTCACTAACATTTCAATTAATTAAATGTAGAAAATAAAATAATAATTTAATTAAAAAACAAAAACAAAAACAAAAAAACACCAAAAAAAAAACAAACCAACAACAAAAACATAAATCTTCTTAAACAGCACAAATTAGTTGGCATGGACAGAACATTGCTTTACAACGCTGTTCACAATCAATACCAGACAATACAAATAATTCTACAAGATGAGAGCATAAGATGTGATAGTAAAAATCCTTCCATTTTTGCTTTTGTGTGTGTGTGTGTGTTTAATATGTGGCAACCATCTGTGTTAACTCCGTTTTCTTTATCAAGTTGTTTTTACTCTGTGATTCTAAGCTGCTGTAAGTACTTGAGAAGATGTGTGTCATAACCTCATGCCTACATGCCCATGTCTTGTCCTCTTAGAAATTACTTCCTTTTGTCAAATTTAAATATTTAGTTATTAATTCAGGTTTGTTCAACATCACAAATATAGTTTCATGAGCTTAAACTTCTATTAATGCTGAATTACTGAAAGCAGAAAAATACTGTATGCTATTATGTAGATACTAAGAGACATTTCAGACAAGTAACATGTCAAGTGCACCCATTTCAATCTATCCAGTTAAAAAAATCGTAATCATGAACAAAATATAGCCCAAAAATATATCTGTATTATCTAAATAAATATCAGGATATGTTGTTTTACTGGTTGTTATCATTTTCATACCCACGCCATTCCAAGATATATTGAGACAAATCTGAAAGATGTTTCAGCAGCTCTGGCTGGAAAGCAGATGTGTTGCTTTTGATGTTCGGTTCCAGTCTCTAGTTCTTAAAATATTAGATGTTCATGAAGAATGTACATATGAATGAATGTATTTCTGAGGTATCTGAAAGCATAAAATGGATGGGCCATCAAAGGCATAAATATAGAAAGTAATTCATGAAAGAGTGGAGTATTCCCTTACTGAGTTTGTGTGTTGCCAGTTTGGTTGACAAACAGATATTTAGTTTTAAGTTTTTACTTACTTCACTGATCACAGTAAAACCAGTTCACTAACAAATATTATAGTTTTAACTGTTCAACACCTCTAGAAATGGAACTAAACACCCATCAGTATCAAAAACCAAACAAGAAGTCTCCAGGTTCATCTAGAAATTGCATCAATTCTATCCCATAGACTGTGAAATCACACCAGGAGTTCCATGTGTGGGCTCCCCTAGCTAGACTCTCTGTTAAAAAAATAATTATTATTTCACAAGTCTTTCTCAGGAACTTATCAGCCAACTAGCCATCTGGCATGAAAATGAAATGTGAGATGTTCATATTCCAGTGTGAGGTACTTGACTAACTTTTGAAGGTACCAAGTATCTCTTCTCCCCAAGGCAAAAAAATAGAACTAGCATTTTTATGAATTAATATTTTCTTTCACTTAAGAAGAAAAGGGGATGAAGGAATGATAGATCTTCAAGACAGATTCCTGATTCTTTGTCTCACTGATTCTACCATACATTGCCATGGATGCTGGAAATTTTTTCCCTTTGAGTCTATTCCTACAGCTTTATGGCTTGTTTTTTTTTTTTTCAGGCTTTTTCAGAAGTGCTTGTTCATCAGCATTCAAATCTCTGACAACCCCAGTCAGAGTGCTTTTAGGAAACTCATCTCTTAGCTGTTGGAGGACATGACATTTCACAGACAAACGTTATAGTAAGTTTTCCGCACAACACATAGAGGAGTTTGATATGATGTAATCAAAGATGTGTGAGATTTACCCTCTTCTGGAGATTCTTTTGTAGAATGAGAAATCACTGTAGCATTTTCCTCTCATATCTACAGAATTTAACATTAGCATCTCCCACTTTCTTTCAAAATAATGTCAAGCCTGAGCAGTTCTCTATCGAAGATAAAACAATGTGTATTTATAATAAACTGTAGGATATAATGTGGGAATGTGGATAATGCAAATTTGAGGTGTGATTATGCAAAAAATAATAATTTTTGAGCAATTATTTTTATTCTTTCCCATATTTTAGCAATGGCCTTTCTACCACTTACAAGGTTATTCATGGCAAAGCATTTAGCACTACTCCATCTACAGCTTCCCATTCTCATTCTAAAAGAAAGCCCACAAAATATCCTCGTAAGATAGAGTTGGGGATTAAAATACACAACTCCTTTGAATATTAGTTAATATTTGATGATTATATGGGCAGAAAGAAACCTGATGTAGTTTAACAAGGGCTAGTGTAGAGTTCCTCCTTTGGGGTGTGTGTGGAGGGGAAACTGCATTAATCAGTACAGGTTAGGGGCTGACCTTCTGCAGAGGAGCTCTGCAGGAAAGGATCTAGGTGTTCTGGTGGACAACAGCATGGCAATGAGCCAGGACTATACCCATGTATCCATGAAGGGTGATGGTATCCTGGGGTGCACTAAAAAGAGCATGGCAGAAGGGTGAGGGAGGTGTTTCTCCCCCTCTACTCTGTCCTGGTGAGGCAACATGAGGAATACCGTGTTCAAGTATTGGCCACCCAGCTCAAGAAAGACAGGGAACTTCTAGAGAAAGTCTAGTAGAGGGTCACAAAGATGATTGGGGACTGGTGCATCTCCCTTATCAAGGAAAGGCTTAGAGATCTGTTCAACCTGCAGAAGACTGAGGAGGATCTTATCAATGCTTATGTATGCCTAAAGGGAGGAAGTCAAGTGAATGGGGCCAAGTTCTTTTCAACAGTACCCAGTGACAGAACAGCGGGTAACAAACGCAAATTGGAACACAGGAGGTTCCATACACACATGAAAGGAAGCTTCTTTACCATGAGGATGACAAAGAACTGAAACAGGTTGCCTAGAGAGGTTGTGGAGTCTTCTCTGGAAACATTCAAAACCATCCAAACTCTTTTCTGTGTAACCTACACTAGGAAACATCTTTAGCAGGGGGTTGGACTTGATGATGTCCAGAGGCCCTTTCCAACCCCTATGATTCTGTGATTCAGTGATTAAGGGATGCTGGTCTTCTGACATAATGGAATTATCTTCTACACTACTGCTTCCAACAGTGAGTGACAACCAGTTCTTCCTGTCCCGAAGAATAGATATTAACCCTCTCTCCCTTCTCTTTACTCAAAACCCTCACTGCTACATGTATTTTAATATGTTTTGCTAAAACTAATGACTTGAGATATTATACTTGAATCATAAGACTTTCAAGGTCATATTTAGCACCCTTTTCATTGAGGCTAAAAGAAGGCAGGAGTTTATCTTCCTAAAATTTTTTCTTTTCGGCAACTATAATTTTATCTGATACAAGATATCACTTCTAGGTTTAACAGCAACAAAGATGTTAATTTTCTAAATTAGCTTTAATTGTTAAAATTCTGATGTTACTGCTTGCAAGACAATTAAGTAAAACTGATACCTGAAGGTGAATGCTAGGAGATTCTCTCCTGTGCGATACCAGATCTAATAACCTTTGAGGCTGATTTCAGCTGACACTGGTGGGGCTCTGGGTTACACCAAGACAGCTCTTGATTGTGTAGTTTTTCTAAAAGTTTCATCTGAATTTGCATTTAGTGACAGGGGTTAGTTTAAAGGAGATGCTAAGCATATACCTTTAGGAAAAAAAATAAAAGCAGCCCTCTTAAATATCTCACATACAGAGTAATTTTTGTTAATGCAACCTTTATTTGCATTATTTTTTAATTATTATTTGCTTTTTTTTATTAAACCGGATGAGGTTTAACAAAAGCAAGTGTAGAGTCTTTCACCTGGGTAGAAATAATTGCATGCACCAGTACAGGCTGGGGGAAGACCTGCTGGAGAGGAGCTCTGCTGAGAGGGACCTGGGCGTCCTGTTGGACGACAGATTAAACATGAGCCAGCAGTGTGCCCTTGTAGCCAAAAAAGCCAATGGCATACTGGGGTGTATTAAAAAGAGCGTGTCCAGCAGGTCGAAAGAGGTGATCCTCCCCCTCTACTCTGCCCTGGTGAGGCCTCATCTGGAATATTGTGTCCAGTTCTGGGCTCCCCAGTACAAAAAAGACAGGGATCTCTTTTGGAAAGAGTCCAGTGGAGGGCCACTAAGATGGTGAAGGGCCTGGAGCATCTCCCCTATGAGGAGAGACTTAGGGAACTGGGTCTGTTTAGCCTTGAGAAAAGAAGGCTGAGAGGGGACTTGATCCACGTTTATAAATACCTGAGGTGTGGGAGGCATAGTGGTGAGTCTGGTCTCTTTTCAGTAGTGCGTGGGGACAGGACTAGGGGTAATGGGATGGAAGTACAGCATAGGAAGTTCCGCACAAATGTGCGGAAGAACTTCTTTACAGTGAGGGTGACAGAGCACTGGAACAGGCTGCCCAGGGAGGTGGTGGAGTCTCCTTCTCTGGAGATATTTAAGACCCGCCTGGACGCCTTCCTGTGTGACATGGTGTAGGGAGCCTGCTTTGGCAGGCGGGTTGGACTCGATGATCTCTAGAGGTCCCTTCCAACCCCTACAATTCTGTGATTCTGTGATTTTATATTTTTCTACCACTGATTTTTTTTTTTTTTTTTTTTTTTTTTCAGGTTAGACAGCACTCATGTTCAAAGCACAAATAAACTTAATCAGATCTATAAATTTAAGGATGAAAAAAAAAAAGATTAATTCATATGCTTATTTTAACTATGTACAAATACTACATATGTGGAAATAATCTGGATTCATACTCAAAGGTTAAAATTTAGGCACAAGACAAGGTTCCTTCATAAGAATCAGTGAAGACCTAATTCTAAAGAATTGGACTGTTTTTTCCCTTTCAATGGCAGAAGTAGTTCAAGTTAAAAGGATAGATGATACAATAAAAGAGAAATGGAAAACTAAACAAATAGTTGATTACAATCGTTAAAGATTGTAACAGTTTCTAAAATGCTTCAGTGTATCCTTTTATGTTAATAACAGCAACAGTAAAATTATGTTGCGCTATAAAACAGCTGCTGCTGCTCCTTTTTTATCTAATAGACAAAGGTATATTTTATGATCTTTAAAACAATTAAAAGGCTGTAAGGGAATAAAACTGATAAAAAATAATTATGAGCAGAAAATCAAGTTACTAACCAATACTGTGTCTCAGAAGTTCATTTTAAAATGCATTGCAAGTCTTTAAGAAGTCTGCAAATTACATTTATTCATATGTATGACTTTAACAATGATATTTCCAATAGAAACAACAGGGTGCTCTCTGAAACTGCACCATCACAAGAGATGAAGTCAGACAGGATTTGTAGCTCCAGTGACAGCCATTATAAAGTATTTTGTCACAGTTTTAACAATTAGGTTAAATTATGGCTTAAGTGAAGGTATTTCAAAGCCCACACAGTTTCAACTCCCTGCCATGGACAGAGTTAGCAGTCACCAGATCAGTCTTCCCAGGGCCAGATCCAACCTGGCCTTGAATGCCTCCGGGAATGGGTCATCCAACACTTATTTTGGGCTAAGTGTTCCAGTGCCTCACCATCTTATGAGTAAATAATTTCTTCCTAGCATCTAACCTAAATATACTCTCTTTTAGATTAAAGTCATGAGTGAAGATATGCAAATGAAGAACATGCAAGATGAAGCTCCCAATAAGATAAAAGAACTAGAATTCAAGTTAGTTAATGTTCTGCTCCTCAAAGAGAAGCCATACTTTGTGCTAGTGATAGAGATATAGTAGGCACAACCTCTGAGATAGTTATTGATCATTCATCACACCTTGCCGAACTGGTTGATGAACAAACTGTTCCTCTTTCAAGATCTGAAAAAGTGGGAATGACTTCAGATAGCACTGACAGAGTTCAGGGAACACGAATTGATTTGGATGTGTCTGGAAAGGTTCTCAGTGGTTTTAGCTTTTCCTGTTGTCTTTCTTTGTAGTGTTCAAAATCATCTTCACCCAATACAGATGGATTTCTTGAACTTCAGTTTCTGTGTAGCTAAACTATGTTGTTCTAAGAGAGTTTCATGGAATTTTTCCTCAGCATAGTTTTGACCAGTATCAGCAAGAAATCTTCATTTATTTATTGTGCTAAGCTGTTGTGTTTTTTTGGTTCTTTTTTTTGTTTTTTAAAGGTGTACTCCCTGTTTTTGTTTTACCTTAGAATTAAGTGTTCTTTTTATACATGATCTTTCTTAGACCATGTTTTTTCTTATTAAGCCTGTGTGCTATCCCATAATAGATACCTATTTGACCCTATGTGAACACATCAAGAAATTTGGTCTTTTAAGGACAAAACTGGGGTAAATGCAACACAAATTTCTGCATACTCTATTGAATTGTCTTTCTTGGTATATTTCAGCACATTTTCATTGTGTGAAACAGGAAAAGCTGGGAGCATGTGATAGCAGAGAATAAAATGCAACATTTGCCTGATTGTATGTAAACATAAACAAACACATTTAGACTGAGAATCTGGATTAATAATTTATTCATTTGTGACTGTCCATTCCTTACAGATTTTAAAGCTAGATGAAAACTTTCCTAATGATCCTGCTTCTGCAGTTTCAACGTATCTGAAATAAAAAGACAAACCTTGTTCTAGTCAACAAACCAACCCATGGGATAGCAGTCTGTATGTAAACTTTTAAAATAAGTTCAGCTTGAAGAAGAAAGAAACACATTATGTCAGGTCTATGTGTTTATGTATGTAAGAAATAATTTGCATTATAAAGGAGGACTTCTCAGAGCAGGAAATTTTCTCTTAACACTCACTTTCAGTTACTTGCCATTTAGAAAGGAGTTGGGATATCATCAATAATCACAGTTAGAAGTCAGGCTATTCTACATTTCTACCAAACCAAGCAAATTTGCTGTGGAGTGAGATCCTTTCCAAGACCCTGTAGATAGTATTCCCTTAAACAGATGAAGCTGTTGGTGAATGACTGGACTGAATGGATGTCAGACTGAGATCCTTCACTTAGAAAATTCCCTTGCCTTCTGCCAAATAATATGATACCAAGATAATTGTCATCCACAGTTCAAACTCAAAAGTGAAGTGTCAGTTTGCTGGACAAAAGAAGAAAAAGCAAATCTATACCTGTCTTTCAGAAATCTTAATTGAGATTTTTTTGGTTGTTTTCCCACCAATTCCAAGTGAAATATATTCAACTAAACATATTTTTAAATATTTGGTAGCAAAATAAAAATCACTTGTTGTGAACCTAAAATCTTTTTGGAGAAGCTGAGGTGTTTTTAGAGTCTTTGAAACAGCTTCTTTACTTCCTGTCTCCCTAGGATAGGAGATACCTGTAAAATGGAATTCAATTGGTTGCACTGTCAAAATAACAAGCAATGTAATTGTCTTAGCAGTAGGCAGCTACGTAAGTCTGAGAGGAATGTTAGTATAGTTTTTGTTTACTTTACAGAAAAACTTAAAACAAAGCTAGGTAGTCAATACACATGCATATCAGGTTCCCACAGCCACCTTTCAACTACTGGTTGTAACTACTCTTTGCATGTGGAAGAGTGACTTCACTATAAAGAGACATGTTGTAGGTAGCTTCATATATATGTGACCTGCCAGATCATGCATGGCTGAGGTGAAGCATTACAAGAACTTTGCTGCACTGCTTCTAGATCTGGCTTTGGCTTGGAAAGAGTATGTCTCATTTTCAGCAGCACACAGTCTATGTGGAGGAGGTTTTGTGTATATATAGTGAACACTTCCATAAGAGAAATAATAGGAAGCTTACTTACATAGGCATCAAAGTAATTAGATATGTACTGCATTGAAGTCCAGCAATGCTTACAAACTCCGTGATGTTTCTATGACTGATCTGATTCATGTGGAACCATTTAGATTTCTTTGCTCTGAGCCTTCTGTGCTCCAGTGGTTAGACTGCCAGTTATAAAGCCCAGCTAGTATTACCAGTATTATCTGTCTTCCCCACTTCCCAGTGTATTTCACTTATCTCCCTGCTACTCTGAACAACATAAAATCAAATGTACTTTTGCTGTAATGCTGACAAGCTGTAGAAACAAATCCTTTCTTTTTTTCCAAAATTAAATTTTTCACACAAATCTCCAGGTTAATTGTGAAAGTGTTGGGACATAGGTGGGGAAAAACAAACAAGCACATAAAACAAAAACAAAAAAAACCAACCAACCAAACAAACAAACAAACAAAAACACAAAGAAAAAACCTAAACAAACCTCAAACCGATCTGTTCTGCCTGATGTAGACACAAAGCCCTTTATTTGTTTAATGATTCAGACCTCCTAGAGTAAGTGCATAAGTTCCACATACAGCTGACAGATAAGAAAGTGATTTTAAAGGCTTCAGATCTATGTCATCAAGCTAGGTCACATAAGTATACACATTAGAGGCATAAATGTTTTTAACCTGCATGCTGAAGAGCAAAAACCTGTGAGTGATGGTAGTCCTAATTTTTTTGGAGAAATTAAAGCACGGTCTGCTCTTACTTCCTTTGCTACTGTTTCCTCTTAATATTTCTAAAGTGCTTATGACCTTCCTGGTGCAGTAAGGACCCACTGCAAAGTAATGCAGTGGAGTTGAGTGAGGTCCCAAACACAGTAACAGTTTCACCTATGTGGCCAGTAACATTTTGATAACCCCAAACAATATGCTGCAGAGTTTGAGCTGTGATTTTTTTCTAACTTATGGTGCAATTTTTGGAAAGATATTTCATTCTGAAGAAATATTTCAAACCCGGTTCCATTCTGCCATGCATTGGTAAAAAAGTCTAAATGTCTTTGTTCTACATTTTGTGTAATTCACAAAATCAAATCTTTCTTAGTTACTTAAAAAAAACAAAAACAAACAAAAAAAACCAAAAAAACCACAAACAAACAAACAAAAATTTAAAAAAAACAAAAACAAAAACAAAACAAAAAAAACCCAAACACCACAACACCACAAACAGTTAGTGTCACCATTATAATCTCAGATAAAACTTCAGAGTTAAAAAAGGGTCCATGAAGAACAGGCGATAAGGAAAGACTCCCTATTTTCCAAGATGCAGAAATTTTCTGCTTCAGTGTTACTCCAGAATGGTGTAGATGCCCAACCTATGACTTTTTTGGGCTCATTTTACAGTTATCAAAAAGCAGCCATGTTAGAGGTAACACTGATTTTTAACATGATTGGGAAGAACACTCATTTGAGTGCTCTCTCACCATTAAATATAGTTATGCTCGATGAAGATGAGACACTTACAGCAAATTTTTAGATGGCTAAGGCCAAATTAAATAAGTCCTCCAATAAATGAGTTTATGAACATCTCAAGACGTGGACATTGCTCTGGAAGCACTTTCACCTTATATTTGACTGCTGTCAATAAAATTACACTGCTTAACACTTTCTGATGGCCTATGAATTACTTCAAGTATACTGATAAAAGAACTGATTGGAAAGAGGAAATCGTTTTTAAGCTGTCAGAAAACATATTCATACTATTGCAGCTCCAATTTGCTGGCCTTTCACAAATCATTTTTCTACTGACTTGACAGTGCTTATTGAACTGTGTCTCTGAACTTTACAGTAAAGGCATTACCAACTTTTAAAACAATGAATATTTTCTGACTGGAATAGCCACTATTCTATGTGTATATGCCAATGCTGACTTATATCTCTTCTTCCATATTTAGTTGTGTGTAAGTAATTACTGTGAACTCCCTGGAATGCACAAATTTTCAATAGTGTTCCTGAAAATCCCATATCAAATGCTACTTGATTGTAAACTGCTTAGTGCTCTCAGCTTTTTCTGGGATCTGTAGCACAATCTGGAAAAGGGTGACTAGAAATAACAAAAGGTTCAGCAATGGCTTGTCAAATGCCAATCACATCAGCAATTTTGTACAGTACCTCTGAAGAGACTCAGGAGTTAAATGCATCAAGAGCATATTTTTGACTAACGTAACATTGCCTGATTGTTTTGTTGACAGGAAAAGATTCTGACAGCTTTTTGATATAAAAGCTTTAGACGTGATTTCTTCATGCAAGTTCATTTGCAGCAGCTCCTTCTCTGTGGTTAGTAGCTATCTATAGTAAAAATGATGGCTAGGATTTGTTCTCTGAGGAGGGAATGGCAGCAAAATACATTCTACCAAAGTAAGCCTCAAAGCAGACTTCTTTCTAAAAATCATTCCTTTGCAGATTCTGATCAAATCCATCACCTGAGGAGCTGAGTAGGTAGAAAACTAGCAATTATGGTCATCCTGAAAGCAATGACCTGGCTTCAGGTCATTAGGGAACTGAGTGTATTAGAGAGGTGTTAGATTGCCACATGGGCTGGGAGCTCCCTGAGGGCCAGGGACCCTTGGGGGTTGTGTGTGTGGCCAGCAGTGCCAAGCCCTCCAGCCAGAGTCTACCCTATCACCCCAGACAGAATCAAAGGCCAAAGGGGAACTGAGACCACCCCAACCCTAGGCATCAGGCACCTTCATGTGCATGGGGATGTGCTGGGGCCTGTCTGGGTTATCAGCCTTTAGATGGATCAGATCACTGGGGCCGAAGAGTGTGCAGGGGAGGGCTGTGGGGAGATGCATCTTAGCCCAGCTTCTGCTTCAATCGGACTGACTGTCCTAGAGGCTGAAATAGGGTCCTGGCCCATTTTGGGGAGCCCAAGCGGGGCCACTGAGTTCTACTCATGTCCTCAGGGTTCAACCAGGAATGAACAATACCTAATCTTGTTAGACCATTTCACTAAAGGTAATGGTGTGTTAGGGAAATCTGGAAGTTATAATTCGCATCCAAGTAGATCCAAATGCTATACCCCATCCATTCTGAGAATATGAGGACAGAAAACTGGATGAAAAACAAAAGTTGTTCTTTTCTATGCCTGCAGTTTGGAACTAGTGCAGAAAATGATCCAAGTTTCATAACAGTCCCAAATTATGTTTGAGTCACTGGTTTAGTTATGATAACATTTAAAAAAAAATAAAAAAATGGAATGGGCAAAACATTTTCAGCTGACCTAGTCAAGTATTATATCACTGTACATTGCTAAGCTCATTCAAATTTCACCTGGATCTGAAGACAGGCTATGCCTGACTTGAGGCATCTCACTGGAGTGACACAATTAAGGTTTGTCATTTCCACTGTGACAAGGAAGAAAATGAAGTAGTTATCATCGCATTCAGTGTGATAGCTGACAGTCGTTATGACTTTTTTCTATTTATATTCTGAGAGAAAATCATCAGAGAATGTGAGAGCTTCTTGAACTTAAACACAGTGTTAGAAAAATGTTATAGAAGGCATAAATTGTATGTGAAAAAAATTAATTTAGAGTCGGGCTAGGAAACCTTATTTCAGAATAGTAAAATGATGGAGCAATTAAGAAACAGCAGTGGGAGGAACAAAACTGTTATTTTTCAAGCTGGAATGCTTTACAGGCTAAGTTACACAACAACAGCACAGGCTCTGGGAAAAGATGTGACCCAGTGCTGCAGAAGGATTTATCAGTTCTATGCCAGTCCAACAAAACAGTGCAACTGTGCATGTTCATTTCTTCAGATGCTGCCAGAGCAACACTGAAGAAAGTTTTAAATCTATTAAGAAAGGAGAAAACAAGTGGAAATATAAAAGTGTAATGATGCCTTCACCCACCACACTGTTAAAGCCCCCAGGTAAAGTTTGGTGTCCAAATCTAAAGCATGTGAAGATACTGAATGTACCTCAACAAATTATCGGAGGAAATCTAAAGGCCTGAAACCAAGCCTTATATTCTGAACCACTTCCATGTTGCATATTGAAAATGCAACTCACCTTCCTCTGGACATCTTAAACTAGCTTTAATCTGAGCCAGTCCTCCTTTAACATTTAATAGTATGAAATTGTAACAGTTACACTGGACAGGAGTACCTTCACATGCCAGTGTTTATATGAGAGTAAATACGTATATTTGCCTGAAAGAATTGTATTTCCTTTTTTAAAATAAGTAACTAACTAACTAAGTAACTAACTAAATCAGCTTGGTAAATTGTTCATTCAGTTCATCTCCTTAAATCAGTAAGTTAGAGGGTGATATATGGTATCTACATAACTGTGTGTAAGCACCATAACAATTTCATAGGGTTTTTTTTTGTTGTTGTTGTTGTTTTTGTTTTCCCCAGTATTTGTTGTATTTTTTAAAAAATTAGAATAATTAGAATAACTAGAATCTGTCTGGAGCCTTATAAATGGCCTACTGCTTGTTCATGGCTTTTAAGTGGTCTAACCTAAGAACTTCCGTAATGAAAAGCAATACCAGAATGTAATATTTTTACATGGTGACCTTGGAAATTTTAGTTGTGCTCACATCTCAAGCATCTTTGACATTAGTGTTAGCAGAAATATGCTTTCAGGCTTGATTTTAAAAACTAAAACAGTAATATTGTTGAAAAATTATGCCTTTGGTGAAAGGGGCTGTTAGTGTAAGTATATTTGAAATATACCAGGACTTCTTAATATATTAGATATCCCATAAAGGAGTCAAAAGACATTGGTCAACCTGAAATTAAAAACTCATCTACCTCTGCTTTTCAAGACAGCAACTTCTGAAATATTTTCCTAATACAATTAAAAACTTTCATGTTGCTGCTTCCACTTGTTTCAATGATCTTATTCCTGTGCTTACTTATTATAGCAGTTTTTCCCTAATATTTCACCTGTGACAAACTCATTATTTTTTACACAGAAATGCAAACATACAGCTATTTACTTTCCTTGCTGGTGCAACCTCTAAAAGTTTTCAAACTATTTAAAAGATTTAAAGAATGTTATCAGTCTTTCCTCTACAGTCAAAAAGAAAGAAAACATTTTTCCAGTTTTTAACTCATGCAGACCTCACATAACACTCACTATAGGTGAGCTACTACTATTTCATTCCAAATGGAACATCAACTTACTGCAGACCTAAAGCAAGTTACTTGGTTTTAAATTAAAGAGCACAAGGATATTCAGCTGAAGAATTCAATTATGAACATTAATCAGAATAACCTGGAAAAATATTTCCTTGGCTGTGGGCTCCAATATCATTTTGACAGATTCTAGTCCAAAATTCTATATTACGGAGTTTTGTTTTATTTATATCATATGGTAGACTATGAGCATGAGACTTCTTTTTTCAAGAAACCTTTAAGCAATCCTAACTTATTCTTTCTTCCACAGTATTTTTATTGCCTTACCAAGGCTCACTTTTTTTTTTTTTTTTTCTCCCATGGATTCTCATTCTGTGAGATGTTCATGTCTGATGTTCTTGTTCTTTGCACATCAATTTTTTACTTAAAATGCAAAGCTAAGTTAAATTGAAAAATTAGGCTCATTAGAAAATTGCTCACTTACTGTACTAACAAATTTCAAGTACAATGTTGTATTGCTGTTTTTTGCCTTGTAGTAAGATCTTAAGGTCAACACTAAAAATAATTACGAATATTTTCATTCATAGTAGATATTTTCCTTTCCATCATTTTGATTTATGATCATCTTAGGAACTTTACAGTTCTAGAACACAGTAAGAGATTTCCATCAATGTAAAGAGAAATGGCTTTAATACTGCAGATCTTCAAAGGTGACAGTACTTCTAAAAAGGCTATCTTAAAAACTCAAGCACCTTTATCTTGATCTATTATCACCATATGAACGGGGCACAAAAGATTAGATGGTAAGGCCTAGCCAGGGCCAGGGTTTGATCTGACCAAGGTCAGGTAGTTGTACTTCTTTCCTTTCTCTCCTCAGCTTCTTCAACATTGACTGACCTGTTTTGTTAAAAATAGCCCCATCCTTGAGATCTTAAAAGTCAGACAATTTCTACTTCTTCTCTTGCCTCACATGAGTATGGTTTACCGTTACCTTTTGCTGCATGAATTCTGGGATCTACTTCAGTACTCTCAACTTATTCAAGGCTGGGTTACTTAGCAATGTAATGTATATTAGCATCACACTTAACATAGAACTTAACCCTCACACTTTCATTTATTTCAGTATCTTTATCTATTAGCCTTCTTCCATGATTTACTTGTCCAAAATCACTTTCATTCCGTTAGCACTGATTACACAAAACTATTGAAAAATAAGAAAGAGTTGTGTATTTTTGATGTTTACACTAAAATAATCTCAGTGCATTAATTTGTTGTGTTTTTTGTTTACAATCTCCTCTTTCTGTTTTATTTCTTATATTGGAGCAGGGAATGAACATTGCTCCAAAGACAAAAGACCTGGGATAAATTCAAGTATAGTAGTAGTAAGATAGTGAGTTTTGAAGACTCAGGAATATTCTTGTAAAAATTATGCAATGATTTCTGTAAAAAATATTTAAGTCAGCACTTTGTGGAGAACTGACATCTTGCCATTTTCGATTCAGGATCAGAGTACTTCCTTGCTTTTCTTGTGCATTGGCAATACATTTGTGCAATACAAATGCACAATACAAAATTCACAATTAAGTAAATCTTTCCACGTGGGTCTCTCTGAAAATAATATCTCCTTTTTATTTCCATGGAAACTACTACAGGTAGAAAGAGCACAATAACACTATTTGATGGAAGTAATTCTAAGCTAGAAAACACTGTTTTTCAACATAGTCACTACCACTAGCCGTGTATTTTCACCAGTGATGAACAAGAGCCTGTATGCAGAACCCATAAAAATAAAAATAAAAACCTGAGACAGTGAAGGTAACCCACTGCTGCTGGCATTACTGCTGGAACATACCATGCACCACCACACTGTGCTCACATCCACTGTTTGGTCCAGAAACACTCAACAAGCACTGAAGAATGTCAGTGGATGCATTTTTTTCCACGTGGAGAAATTCAATTCCACATCTTCACTTTATTTGCACTTCCATGTCAGACATCATTTTGTTGGACTGCCACTGTGCTGCCATCTGTCATACAGCATCAAAATAAGATGAAATATTGGTGGGAAAGTTCAACCTCTACTGGCATCCCACCAACATTTGGGTTTGATGTCTTGGGCCAACATAAAAGGAGGCATTACTTTCAGAATAGCCCTTGTAAATTCAACTGCATAATTTAAGTATCTTCACATCATTGATTAACTGCTAATTCTAAAATAATGGAAAATGAATAATTTGCTACAATAAAAACAAAACAAAACAAAACTATTTTCATTAAGTATAACATGATCACTCTGTTAATAAAGTGGTTTGGTGAATGAAGCTGCTGAGTGACTTGCATTCATTTCATCTGACTCATCTTCAGTCCATTTTTTTGACAACTTTTTTAATGCTGACTGCCCATGGGCCACCATGAAGAGCACCATTTGTTCATGGTGCTCTATGCTCTCACTGCCTTTTCAGGAACTGCACTTTGTTTTTGTTTCTCTTTTGGGCTCATAGCAAACTGCAGTGCAGAATCCCCTTTGAGAAAGAACAGCACTTGACTTTGTGGCAATCTTGGGGGAAGGAAAAGCAACCAGAAATTTTAATGCAGGAGCAGAGTTTAACTTCTTTCACAGACATATGGCACTTCATCTTCTTATCAACACTGGGTTACATGGGATGCATATATTAGTGGCAAGACTCCTCTATGCATATCTTTAAAATGACCCTCATTTTACTTCAAGACATTCAATTGTTCCTTGTTTTCTCTATCAGTATGCTCCACTGAAAATCAGCATTCATCAGTAGAAATGTCAGACGTAACCAAGAATTTCTTCAAAGCCATTGTAATAAAAAAGAAGAAAAAAAAGATATTGTATAGCTTCACTTTTCTTCAATCTGTCCTTCATTTATGGTACAGTTGTCCTTGATTCCTTTGTTGGAGTTCTTAATGAGTACCCTCTATGAGAAGAGTGAACAGTACTATGTACATGTAGATATGTACAAATCCTCTCACATTATACTTAGAAGAGAATTAAAAAACAATGACAAAATTTGCTGTCCTTTCACACTGAAAATCTCTGTATAATCAAACCTAACTTATTTCATGTGTGCAACTTGCAGTGCAGTTTGTTAATTAGCTTCTTTCTAGTGTCTCTGAAGCAAGAATCAATTTTTCACGGGATCATCTTTTCCCTGTGTGTAATAAGTAACATTTAATATTTGCTGGTACACTGATAAAATGTATTTCAAGGTATTTTTATGGAGTACCAAATTAAATGTTTCAATTAGAGCTTCAGTGAGCTGTTCAGTAAAGATTTGAATGAACCCCTGTAGGCCAGTGTTAAAAAAGAGTCTCCAGGCCTATATTTTCACGCACTCTATAAAGATGTGTCAGAATTGCAATTAAAATAATTCGTTTTTCTAAATGAGCCGAGAGAGATCACATCTCTTTTGCTCAATTACTCCCATTTCTACTACTTTTTCTTCTATCCTCTTGCGCCTGCCTGCCTGGGAGTTAGGATTTGTGAGCTCCAATTTTGGGATATGAAATAAAAAAGTTCATTTGGGTTGTTTTTCTGAGTTCTCCTAACAAGAAAAATCTTTCAGCATCCACAATCTGAACATCTGTGTAGAGTTCCTCTAGGTCTGAACATCCTCAGGATCTTCCCAGAAGATATTTACCTCAGTATTATTGTTTCTAGCCCTGTCTCTTTTCTTTGGACTCCAGGCCTGTCATCACCCCCTTTGAAACTGTTTTTATGCACTGATATTAGGAATCTTCCATGTCTATCAAACTATAGATTTGAACACAGCAACCTTTGAGAAGAACCTCTGCCACTGTTTATCAGAGTAGGCAGGGAATATTCCCAACTTCTTATTTCATACTCTCTTGGAGGCTGAGGGTTGTACTACATCAGATGATTTTTATGAAAGTTCTAATTAATTTCCTATGAACACAGCTGCTTTTTTTTTTACTTCTGCTTGTACCAAACATGTCTTTCATGACTCAATTCCATGAGCCCTAGATGCAATCAATTTTTCAGGAAACTTTTCCTTTAGAAAAATATTTTCAATAAGAAACACCATAGGTGCAAGAAGGAAGAAAGTATTGTCAGTATTTTTGCACAGTATTGTGGAATTTAACTGAGTTTTATTAGCTCATTAGTCTTATTTAGAAATATGAGATGCTTCCAAGATGATTCTGTACCATGAGTTCAAATGTGCTAGCCAGCTATGTGCATCAAGACCATAATTGTGTTAGGAGGATGTATATACAAGAGTATGCAAATGTTGACTATCTATCAATCAGCTTAAAGAAGATTTTTGGTAAAACTAGTTTCAGATGTTCTTTGTTAACCTGTCTTACATTAATTGTGCTTCAGACAAGCATTCAGATACAAACACAAATCAGAGATTCTTTAGGACTCTGGCATATACTCTTGTTTGACTATGTACTTCATTGCTATCCTGAAAGCTGAAGGTGGAATAATGAAAAATAAGGCAAAAGAAAGGTGAGAATGAAAAGCTGTTCATTGTCTCTCCATTTTAAGGGGTATTTTTAAAAGTTACAATGGCAAAATCAAAGGTATACCCAATTTGAATTATCACAAAGTCAATAAAAAGTTCAGAATATTTAGAAGACAGTCAAGTGACATCATAGAATGAGAAGTTCTCATGAATGAAATTGCACTGCAGTAAACTCATAGCTTTATAATGGTTGCCTTGTAACTGTGTTTGAAAAGTTCTTACCAGAACAGATTAGAAAGCAAAACAGTCATGAGGACAAAAATCATAATGAACTCAAAACAGGCTAAATAGAAACAACACACCCAAAATAAACACCAACATAGTTGTTAGGCAAACAACACTCTACTGTGTAATATTTTCTGACGCTGAGTAATGTTTTTGTTTTGCATGGGTAGCTCATAGGCACTCTCTGAGAAATTATTCTCTTTAGAGAGATTCAAGCAGCAAATAAACTTCAATTGAGTGCACTTAACTCCCGAGAAGAACTATATCAGAAAGAAAAACAAACATTATTTAAATATCTAATCAGATAGATATCAAGTATGTGTGTACTGCACTGTTAAATTGGCTACATGTTACATATAATATATATCCTGTTTACTTTGCATGCAAATATTAATGTGTTATTTTAGTGAATTCATTTAATTTGTACCATAGAAAATACAAAAGCAAAAACTTTCCGCTTTGATGAAATGGTGGGTTTGGTTCCATTTTTTCGTGGTTCAAGCCATTGTACCAGTCTTGAGAAAGTCTTCATCATTCTCCATGTTTTGACTTTCAACCTCAGCATTTCATTAACAAAAATAATTGCTCTGTAAATGCAAACAGTACTACTCTATGTTGATAGAAGAGCTGTTATTCCAAGAAAATGCTATTTTGATTGCATGCCTTCTAAATAAAACGTTGCTAGAAAGATCGAAGAAATCATAGGTAATTATAAATGATACTGAAAGGGAGTCATAAGGTTAGGAACACCAATAAACTGTGTGTCATAGCAAACATTACACTGAATGTACTTTCTGGCTTTAATTCTAATGATTTGTATGTCACTTGACTTATCTCTTCCATTTCAAATTCTGCACATACCTCCCAGGAAATAATCATTATAGAAACTGAATGCTGCTGCTAAAAAGAATAGAGGACTCTGTTTTGCTAATAGCACAATTGGTTCCCCAAACAGGAAATTAGAAACAGCACCCTTAGGAGTATTTTTGAACTACAGCAAAATGAAATAAAACTCTCTTCATTGTTATTGACAGAACTTAATAAAATGTTTCATACTAAATTGCTTTTGATGCATCTGTACATAAAATTAATTATGCAAATAACATAATATCTTATCTCAATGGATAATTACAACAGTAATCATACTTGTGGGTTTATTTTCACACAGGTGAATATTTTCCAAAAGTGATGTCATGTAAAAGCTTTGTGATTTTACCTGCACAAAAACAAAAAAGTTACTGAAATTCAAGATTCAATCTTCAAATGCAAAGAGTAACCTAGCACAGATGCCAGGCTCTTCTTTGCAATGGCCTGGTCTTTCACAGATTGGCTGATGCCAAAAAGTTCCTTTGGAGATCTTCCAGTCAAGGATGCTGTTGTGAGCATGGTCAGCTGGCACAGGACACTCAGGGCTGAATCCAGGTGGATTTCAGTATCTGCAGAGATGTAAACTACACAATATCTCAGTGCAACCTCTGCCAGTGTTTAATCACCCTTAGAGTAAAGAACACAGCTTTATACTATGTTTAAATGAAACATTATGTATTTCACTTTGTGTCCATTGTCTCCTATCAAGGTGGATTGGCCTCAACTTCACTCTAGTCTCCTCTACCATACCCGCTATATTGTTGCAGGTTATACTTGGTCCCTTCAAGGAGGCAATGAAAGATACAGGGGCAGCTGTTGTCAGAACTGAGTGATTTCTCTCCACTGCTTTCCAACTGTCCAATGTTTTCTGCTATTTCATAAATATGTTTTCAGAGAGTCACCATCATACTGGTAATGTGCTCAGCTGCATCCTGCAGTGGGTCCATTTTGGTGTCAGCTTAAGCAGGTGTAGGCAACACCTGTCTTCTCAAAAAAGCTATCCCTGTGCTGTTAAACTACCAACATCTTTCCATAGACATCCACTACGCTAAGCAATGCTGAGAAAAGCCTGGGTCTATCTTGTACCTTCCCTCCAGGTACTTATGTGTATGTATAAGATTCCTTTGAGTATCTTCTTCGTCAGCCTGAATGGTTCCAGAATGCTTGGCCTCTCCTCATATGTCAGATTCTCTATTCTCTTAACTTTAATCTTCACTAGACTTGCTCCAATACATACTTGAGAACTGGGCCTGTAAGGGGTTAAGCCTAAAGGAATTATGTCTGTTCTTGAAGAGGAGACTGTGAAGGACGCTGGTCACAATATTTCAGTGCCCAACAGGTATCTACAAGGAGGACAGAGGCAATTTTCACAAGAAGCTACATTGTCCTTTTATACAAGCTGCATCAAAAGAGGCTTTGTATTAATATAAGAAAGAAATATTTTATAGTGGGAACAATTAATCACTGGGACAACCTCCTCAGAAACATGGTAGAATCCCTATTGCTGGAGGTTTTCACAATATGAAAGATCTAGGCTCCTTTTTTTCCCATGAAAGGTAAAGCTGGATGAACTTTCAAGGTCCCTTCCAACCTCAGCTGTCCCATGATTCTATGATTGCTTAAATATGCAGGCTCCCTGTCACTTTGACTTTGTGCTTGACTGTTCTTGAGCTTTCATGAACTATGCCTGTCCCTCAGCATCAGAACAACTTGGCTCTAAACTGAAGCATATAATAAGATGTCCTGTGTAAATGGTGTTGCATTTGTGCAAGATAATGTGAAGTTCACAGTGCAGCTCAGATCATCCAGGACAGAAATTATCTGCTCTTTTTTAATTGGTAGACCACCTCACATCTACTCCAACGCAAACCAAAATGACTTCAGTGTACTGTAATTCCAGACACAGTTAATGTATTTTTCTGTGTTCTGTGCACTCATTAAAATGACATAAAAAAGGACCTAACAGTATTTGTTTCAGACAAAAAGCACCTCTCACAATCATGGAAGTTTTGACTTCTAATCCTGCTCTTTTTGTCTTTCATTACTCTGTAACATGCAATTTTGTATGCATGCTCCTTGAGGTAAGGAACTGTCAGTTTTTATTTGTCTGTACAATGCAATACTCACCTATGGTGCTATAGAAATAATTAATAATAACAATTTATGACAGAGTACATTGTTACCAGTCATCACATATTGTGTGCACTTGTGTAAGATAAGAAACACTTTTCTAATACAAGTGGAATAACATGCCCTGTTTCTTGAAAGTTGAGTTATTACTATGTTATCTGTATAAGCATAAAGGATACTTGAAGAAGGTCTCATACATCCAAAAGCTTATCTGTTTTTTGTTGTTTTTTTTTCCAATTTTACATTAAAAAAGATTATTTCCTACAATACATGCCCTTTTCTTTATGTTCTGAGATTGTGACAGCCAAAGCAATTCTCCCAGTACAAAGATACTATTGTTATCAGTGTGGCACGTAACATGGATTTTCAAAACACTTTGCATAACATGACAGGAGGAAGGCAGTAATCATTTGATATATGCAGATGGAAATGAATAGCTAGGAACTCTAAGTCTCTCTTGGGGACTACAAAAGTGTTTAAGAAATTTTTAGGCCAAAGATGACTTGTTTTTTTTTCACTTTTTGGGGAAGTTCATGGAATGGAGTTTTCACCAATAAATAAAAGCTGAGAAGTGATAAAACTTTCAGAAATACTGCACAGAAATAAATTCAGAAAGATCTCTAAACTAAAAAGCTCCAAAATTCTATGTATTTTGCCAAAGAACTCAGGGAAATATTTAAAATACCAAGAATGACCTGCTAGTACACCTGGAATACTGCCCTTCCCTTTCCTTCCCTTCAAATTGGGGTACAGTGACACATCAGTCCAAGGATGACTTATGTATTTACATTCAGTGTTCTAAGAACATACATTCTCTGAAACCAGCTGCTTTGAAATAACCCATAACAATACTAATAATTATCTCATTCCTAAAAGCAGAGACATCCAAGTCTTTCCAATAATCCTCATACATTATCAGGAACTATACAGGAAAACACAAATTGGCCTGGGCACAAATTTGTGTCAGGAATCATTCTAAAATTTAATAACAGAGATGAGTTTGTTTCAGTGCCTGTAGGTGTTTCCTGGCTCTATTTGTCTTATTGATTATGGACACAGCCAGTCTGTTTTACATTTCTCGGTGCTTCCGTGCAAATGGGTGTAAGATCTTTTAGATGTGATGATACACATCAAAAAGGTTACTGGATATTGGCCTTCCAACTTTTTATATACATTTCCAAGAATATTCTAGTAGAGAAATAGCCTTCTAGATAGAGAACTTAAGCCTAATAATAATAGTGTTTTGTTTTATTTTTTTCTTTTTTATGTATTCTACAGAAATTAAGAAATAGTTTCAGAAGTCTGCCTGCCAGAAGCTGGAAAGCACTTCTTCAGAACATTCCCACACTAATACTGTATAGGCTGATGAGAAGAAAATTGTGTGTACATCTATGGATAAGGGCTAATTGAAACACTGCTGTAGTTGATTACTTTTTGACTTTTGGTTGCCTAAACTATCATTAGTTATCAAAGTCATATCTAGATGCTATTTCACATGCTGTGTCACATCTTTAAATATGGCTATTAATCAAAAGAATGGCAAGGAGTTGTCTTTGCTGTCACATTCAAATTGAACACAGGAATGAAAGGGTGCAAGACAGCAAATGTCTTGTTTCAAGACAGGGGAGAATATAATTTCCTCATTTTAACCACAGCTATTAGCTCTTTCTAAACTGAATTAATTTGCATGCAATGGAAGCTAGATTTTATTTACTTATTTCTAAAGTTCTTCAGCAGGAGATACTTAGCCTTTTTTAAAATCAGCTCACAAAATGGACTGTCTGTCAGAAGTGACTGTCAGAAAGACAGGAAAAGCAAGAAGAGCTTGATCCCAACTTTCACGAAAATCCACACCTGGCCACAGGCAGAGTTCTTTAGTTGATATTTGCTTAGACCAAATCCATTACTCCTGAGTTCCACTTTTCTCACTGAGGCTTGAGCTTGACACCTTTGCACCCCAGTCCTTGGTAGTGTCAAGGACTGATTATTGGGTTTACATGGAGACTGAACTTCAGTTCAGTGCCCTTAAGCAGTATAATTAACAGCCCTAAATTAAACACAACTCCCACTTTATACTCAAAGCAAGATATCTCTGGAGCTGGGAAACATTTACACAAGCCAGTAAGAGGTGAAAAGTGGGAAGCAGATACTGAGTAAATATTTACAGTGTGGAACAGGATAGATCTCATAGATGAGAAAGTGGGCAGAAAAGTAGGCAATGTGAAATGAGACACCCGGGATCAAACCATTCTCTAAATTAGACTGAGGATACCACCCTGAATCTACTACATGAGGCAAGGTACTAATCACCATGGTATGTGGGAAAAGTTCTTATACTTTCTTAGGTTTTTGCTAGAATGAAATGACTTACACACCTAACTCAAGGAAGAGAACAACCTCCATAATATCTGCCAAGTACAGCTCAACCTCCTTAAAGAGGACAGGACACAGATCATACCCCTCTCAACAGCATTTTTTGTCAGTGATCTAAGCTCACTCCTACAAATCTGCTCTCCAATCCTCCAGTTCTTTCTAGGTACTGTGATGAAAGCCTGTGCCCCAGTGACACCCCAGTCAATTCTACTTAGTTTGGTAGGTGCATTTAGTTCTAAGATATGAGGTTGCCCTAAAAATCATTGCTTATTCCTATTCTACAGCAGCTTCTGAAATTGCATCAGTGTATTAGCACCCATTTTCATGCAAAATATTGTATTTTTAAGACAGGGAGAAAGGAAGTGTTAGGATACTACAGGCTGGTAAACCTTATGTTTGTTCATTGGAAGATTATGGAATAGATATTCCTGGAAGATATGTTATTGCTGTGATGTTAAATCAAATGGACACCATTTTCTTTAAGCAGCTGACAAGTATCTAAATCCAAATAGGATAGTAGGGAATGACATTCACTGTGGCTGCAGAGGACCTCTGTGCTTAGCAGGTGCAAAGGACAGTGATTCCTAACAATTACACTCCTTACTCATATAGTTTGTTAGATGTTTGTCCTCCTCATCAGAGAGAATTGTACACCGGAGGGAAGCTTGAAGTTAGAGATCTGCACTGTGCCATTGATGGAGTACTGATGTCTGCAGCCTAGTGGACATGGCAGATCACCGTGATGTGAGAAGGTCTGGAGCTAATTTTGCTGTTAGGCCTGGAAAGTCAAGAATATCTTGACAGAAGAGTGTAAGAGAAATTTAATAGAAATATGAATATATATTAAACATAAGAACAATCAAGGATGGGATACTCAGAAAGACATAAGCAAGGATTACAAAGGTACACAACTAGAAATGAATGAAAGCTGGAACTGGAACAAGATGCTAAGTAATACACATAAAAGAACAATAGATACAACAGTTGCTTGTGTGGTACAGCATTCTGTGGTTGAAATTAGTTATAAAAGGAAGGATTGGTTTGACTGTGATTGATGAGAGCTGCAGATCAGTAGGGTAGATTAACTGTCTATATCTGCACCATTGCTAAAGAGCAGATTGGAGGGGAAGAATGGGCTTAGCATGCTCCTTCACCTCCATTTTCACAACTGCATCACAGACTGCTTTGGAGAACCCCTGGGGCATAGTTGGTGAGGTGTGGAGTGTATGTGTACTCATGAAGCATCAGGCACACTGGGGTGCTGCTCTGTGGGGCCCAGCAGCTGGGCCGCTCTCTGCACAGCTGGGAGTCAGGTCTGGGGGCAGCTCTCAAGAGTGAGCAGAAAAAGATCCATCATGGCTTCAGGGTTTGGGGTTTTGAACATTAGCTTTAGTCAGACAGAAACTTCCTCCACACTTCTTTGTAGCACTGATTAAAATACTAATGAGGGTAGCACGTACAGTGAGAAAACAGACTGTGAAAAGCAAATGTGACTTAAGAAGAGCGCATCAAAGCAAAGAGCTGTACTCATAGCCAATCACTCAGACAGCAATACTGTCTCCACAAAGTGTGAGCAGAATAGAAAATTCTATACGTAAAGTTAATTCTGACTCCATGTCATATCACAAACATTCCTGTTGTCAGCAGTCATAAGTAGTGATAAGGAGAGCTTAGATAGTTCTAGCATATTTAATGTCTCATTTTTGTATTTACCCTAACAGTGAAGTTTTATGCCAATTACTAATCACTTCTTAGCCAGCAGCAGCAGGCTCCTTATTCCCTGAAGTCTGTTCTCAGTTAATTGCACTCATGAGTATGGCAAATTTAGAATTATTATTCTTCAACAAATCCTTGCAATTCCTTCTGCAGGAAGCTGGTATAGCAGCCAGGCAATATAAGCTACATTATCACCTTGCCTCAAATTCTGGTCTAATATTTTAATGCTTTTCTTTTCTTAACTGTCAGCTGTGGGAAAGGCAAGGAGCAATAAAATATATATGTGAGTATATATATAAATTAAAAAGTAAGTCTCCCTCTAACAACAGGATGTAAACTGGTGCTAAAACCTACTTAACGCTCTGGCCTACAGGATACATTATGTGAATCCAAACAGACAGCACATTCCATCAGAAGCTCTGCCCAAGCAGGGCAGATAGTGGTAATAACTGATTAACTCTGTTTTGAAGGCAATGCATTAGCTTCGCATATGGAGCTGGCTGTTTCCATTAGCCATTGTTGTCAAGGATTGTTCTTAATAGCCAGACTGAACAAAATTAGCTATCATGTTGTTTCAAAGTGTGCCTTGGGGGCCAGATTTGCAGTGGGACAATCTCTACTGACTTCTATAGACTCCTACTGTTTTGCAATTGTGTTTACATGCAGCCTCACTCTGATTTAAGTGATCTGAAGGGAATGGTGGCAGTCATCATACAGACAGTGCTTCCCTTTTTGCTTTTGGTATTTTTCTGGCAGAGGTTACAGAGTGTTGCTGTTTGGCTGAGTAGATAAAAATCAAGTTTGCTTAAAATCCTCCTTTTGTTTTTGTTTGTTTGTTTTGTTTTGTTTTTTTGAGAAGTAGCATGGTTACATCTAGGGCAGGAAAAGAGGTCTTAAGGGACCTCACCCCTGAAAGATCAGTCAAACTTCACAGCACTCTTTGTGCCCCCACACCCCAAAACTGCCACAGTCACAGATCCTCCTGCTTACTGCTCATCAAGGGAAAAGATTCCCTTTACCATAGAGCCCCAACAATAACACTGAAATAAATGGAAGGCTTCAACTGATGTCAGTAGACTTTGGCTCTCATGATGTACTATGATGAAAGGTGTGCAGTTTGATTTGTTGGGCTTTATCTCAAGAAAAGGTGCTTTCCTTGAAGGGTGTCACAAACACGAGCTCTCCCTGTCAACAGCGAATGTGAACTTGCAGGCTTGCCTAGAAGTGATCAGCTTTAAACTGTCAAATTAGAATCAGTCAAATTGTAACATGCAAGTTATAGAATTTCACTCCAGCCTCTCTTCACAAAGTCTGAAAGACTGGGGCCAGAGCGAAACTCTGTATCAGGGACTGCTTTTACTTCAAAGGCTCCTGTTAGAAAATGAGAAAAAAATAAAGTAACCCCAAAAGTGTGACTGCATCTACATACAAGGAAAAGTGGACTGATATATGGCAGTAGCCACAGTTCCACAAACACCATCACAACATTGATCATCTGCATTGAAAAGCTCAATTACAGACCCACATAATGCAGACCTCTGCGGTAAAAACAGGTGAAGGCAAAGCACTGCAGCTCTTCAGATGAACGTGGTATCTGGTGCCACACTCAAACTCATGCTCTCTGCAGTAGGAGATGGAGTATTCTGCAGGTACACTCTCAAGCTTAGAAATGCATCTTGGGAAGCAAAGTAAGTAAATTGGTTTCTTAGGCTAAAAGTTTACAAATTTTCATGGGAACAGTAAATGAGCAGGGAAACTGAAGGAGAAACATCACAACTGTCTTCACACCAAATAAGCCCACTAATGAGGGGTGCTAAATTTGTTTCCACTAGTCCATATGGAACTGCTCAAGTACCACATATTTCATGTGATAACCACTGTGACCTCAGCATTCCCCTAGTGGACCATATAATTCCTGCAAGTTTTGCCTCATTTCTGACATTATTGATCCTTCATTACTTTACATAATTAATCAGAGCACTTACAGCATATCTGTTCTTTGGGTTATTTTTCAGAAATACACGATGAAAAAAAATTAAAAATTGATAAAATAATGCAATCTCTAAGCTTTCAGTAAACTTGTATGGAGATACTGCTACCTTGCAAAGCACAAGGCTTTTGTGTTTGAGTCCTTAACCACACACAGGCTGCCTAGGTGATTTGGAAATCCCAGATGGGAATACCGCAGACCCATGGGCAGGCAGCAAAGGCATTTTTTTGTGCATTTCTGTGCACAAAGCTTGAAAGCCATGATGTAGATACAACCTGGAAGCAAACATATTAGCCCAATTATCCAACACATGCACCTCTCAGATGGGCTCTGCTACTAGCTTCAGGCTGCTTGAAAGCAGCTGTATGACTTTGAGACCTTGGCTGGTTCAGGGCTAGATTTGCAGTACGGTGGCTGAACTTCTCTTTTCACCCTACAGACCTTGAGCTTGCCTAGTTTCCAGTTTACACAGATGAAAATTTATGTAAATGACATTCTCCACTTCCCAGGGTGTTCTGAGGCAAAATATCTGAAATCTTGGATATATTCTTGTCATGGGGCACAGACAGCTGATGGTATGGCTGAGTGCTGTAGGAGTGTTCTGGAGTAGGTGTGCAGATATCTTCAGTGTGTGGAGTGATGTTCTTTCACTCACTTGAAGAAGTCAGAAGGGACTGTTGTCCACAATCTGAGTCATCCTCACCAGCAGAAATATTTTATTAAACTCAGTGAATCTCAAATCACACTCAAGAGCTTCACAGGAGGAAAAAAAACAACTGGTAAAAGTCCCAACTTTTGTTGTCTTAGTGACCACACTACTGCATGGTGTGCAATGCATAGAAGAGTTCAAATCACATGATAGCTTCTTGCTGTAATTCTTTGGAGTATAACATGACAACCTCTGAGAGTCCAGTTTCCCGAATGGAGTCAGAGGAAATCACAGAAAAAGGCTGTCTGTGTTAAGTTTTCAGAACTCAAGAATAAATATCTATCACATATGTGTCTTTGGAAAAGAGGAACTGAACAGAAAGAATGTTTTCCCAAACCTTATTCTCCCTATAACATTCTTTACTTTTCAGAACATAATCCACTCTTAGAGAGTACCCAGCAGGCAGGAAAAAGAACATCTTTGCCCAGTAATCAGGAGTGTCTACTCTGTGTCTGCTACAGTACACGCAATTGAATGGATTTAAGCAATTAGTTGACTCTTGTGGATAAAAGGATCTTGTAGGTCCTTTCCAACCTTGTGATTCTTTGATTCTATATGTTTAGGCCAAGAAAAAATCAGTAGAATATAGCAAGAAAAAAAAAAGAAAAAGAAAAAAAGAAACACAAACACCAACATAACTAGTGAGAATCTGCAAGACAGTATAAATTAAAATAGCCTTTCCACACCACCATTCACTCATTCCTAAATTTATCCCTGGGTATTGCTTTAGTTGTAATTATTAGTCTTTCACCTGCGGTGCTAAAAGGTAAATTATCTCTAGAATTGGGTCCCTCCTACATGACACTCCTGTCCCACATCAATTAAAATGTTTGCTTAGGCCTAAACTGGATGTCTAAACACATTTCACACTCAGTGCAGGGAAATGGACATCTCTAGAGGATGGTTTATTGCTGCTCTCTGAAACACTTGTTACAGAACTGTGTGAAGCCAGAATTATCACAGTATCACAGTCTCGTGCGGGTTGGAAGGGACCTTAGAGATCATCAAGTCCAACCCCCGGGATTCGAGCCCCTGTGTAGCAGAGCGGCACTTCTACCACTTGCGCCACAGGGGGGATTTGAACCCAGGCCTTCCGATGTTGCAATGCGATATTCCTACCACTGTGCCACCGGGGCACACTAGTTGCACAGTTGCTTGTGGCCTTGTGCTTATGGCTAACTGCCTCTCTATAGTATCAGATTCACAACAGAATTTAGTCAGTAAACAGAGATTCCTTTAGATGAAAAAATATTGCAAATCAAAATGTGTTTTCATTCTAAATCAGAGAGAATTGTCAAAATGTCATCAGATCCTTCAGAATGGAGGAGATCCTACAGAATGGAGGCTCCAATAAACATAGATTCAGACATATTGAATTGTTTGTTTGGATAATGTCAAATTTTCATGCTTTGCTACTGTCAAAATATGTTGTCTCAGGAAGTTAAAAGCACTTCATTTCAATACATTTTGGAAAATATAAAATATTAAAATAACATAAATTATTAGTCATGAACAATGTAATATGACAATTTAAAAACAGTTCCACAGAAGTAGCATTCCTGATGTAGCAACTAGAATTGTACAAAGTAAAAGAATCTTGTTATAGCAAAATGTTTTCATTATTATATGTTCTAAAGAAGAACAGAGATTGTTATTTCAACACTTCCTTGAAAATTTTATGAAAATTTTATGAAAAAATATTCTCAAACCAAACTGTATTTTTACATTCAAAGCTTCTTAATTTTCTTTCTTGTTGACAGTCCCTTTGTTACATGGGTTGCAGCTGTTGTCCTATCTTCCCACCTAGTCTTTGGGACTGATACTATCTCAATGAAACTCTGACTTGGTGTGTGTTTCAACTCTACCAGCTTCCACAAGCTGCTCCAGAACATTAGCATCTGCCATCCCTATAAGAAGATCACACTCTGTGCATGAAACATCATTATTTTGGGAAGGAAGTACAAGTCTTCCAATGCTCTAAAAGTGTTTCTGATTTGGGCTAAATGCAGTTAAAGTCTTTCCTTTACAGGAAATTCCTTTACAGAATTATTTAAGTACACCTGCCAGTACTCAATCCTGAAAGATAAATGAAAATAAAATGTTCATACTTTAAAACAAAGGTTGACAATAGTGTTAACAGTAATTGAGGGATTGGTGATCTAGAAAATAGTACAGCTGTATTCTTAGACCACTGAGATGCTATCCTGGAGGGTGGATACCTTCTAACTGGCATTCTGTATGTAACTCTGGGAAACAATAAAAATTCATTCTCCAAAATGCATCTAATATCTCCTGGCTTTTTCTTTCTTGGAAACTGTATGAGGCACCTGAATTTAAGGCAAAGGTTATATAATATTCATGTGAAAACTAATAATGTAGAAAAAGGGTAAGATGGAGGCAAAGTAAGAGCTGCCACTTTGAAGTCAGAGCCAAACTGTTGAATGGGGCTGTGAGCACCACCTGTGGCATACTGGCAGACTCTGCACGTCCCTAGCCTGTGTGCATCCCTGTGCAGAGCCCCGTGAGCACACACTGCAGAAGGGAGGATTTATAAAGACAGCTGCCAAAAAAGAAAATTTTCTTGCATCTGCGAGGAAAACAAATATTCTTTCTATGGGAAGCAGGCACCTGATTTGAGAAATTTCATGAAAGAATCGGTGTTTCACATAAAAATGGGGTAGAATGATCTTGTAGCTCATTATACACATGTGCAAGACATTAGATATTAGATCTTTCATAAAGTAGCAGCCCATTATGTGATGTGCACTGACGAGGATGAGTAGCATTTAAAAATTGTTCTATTAAAAATACAGTGGTTTACAACTTCCAGCTGCACATCCTGTATTCTTACATGGTATATGGTTGAAACAACAAGGGAGCTAGAGCTATCTAACTTAGTTACTTAAATGGCATTTCCTCATCTTATGAATAAGTAATATATATTAAGTACTCATCCGGGTAGGAATGAAGAAGTCCGCATTCCCAAGTGCCATCATCATTCTCTCTTTGGCTCCACATCTTTTATATTAAATGTATTATTGCCAAATTAAATTTCTAGTGTAGATCTGGAGAATGTCTTAGATGACCCTGAGCTTGTCCTTTTCGTTCAGCTATATCAGATGTTCTTAGAGAAGACAGTACCTTTTCCCACCAAATTTTTCTTCTCTTATTATACTTAGACGATCACAGCTATAAGAGCACTACCACTAGTTTCAATTATTTCAGACAGCATGAAACAGCTTTCATGGGACCAAGAAAGCCTTTACTCAGAATAGCCTATAGTCTGGTCATTACAATGCTCTTGTGGGACATGTGGGGGGTTTGAATCCCATTATGTGGAGCAGACAATTGAATCTGCCTCTCTTGCAGCCTGGGTGAGTACTTTAATCATGAGTTATTGGATAAAAGGTTATGGAAGGATCATCATTGTCTTCTCTAGATGCATTTTGTGAGAAATGAGTAATAGCACCTTTTAGAGCAGAGACTCAGTGCAATGAGTCCCACTGGGACGAAAGTTGTAAGTACTGGAGGACAGCTTCAGACTACCTTTGCCTGTAACAGTTCATAGCAGCTATCTTGAGCAGCTCAGCACATTTTGCAGATCTTTAGTAAACATTAATGCCTGTTGAGACTTTGTACCAAAACTAGGAATCAAAGTTAGGGTAGTGATCTAAAAATGTGGTAGACAAACAGCTAACTAGAGAGCCTGAGACTCCTAAAGTCACCAGAAATTCTGAGTTATGCATAACTGTCTGATAAGCTGGCAATTTCAGTATCCTACTTCAGAAGCATAGTTGATGTTCTGAAATAAAGTATGTACCACATGTACTTTGGGACCTGATGTTATTTTGCATTCTGCTCATTTTTCTGAATGCTGCTACAGGGAATGATTCAGACACTTGAAAACAAAGAGATTTTCCAGCACTATTACAACAAAAGATGACATTTTTGCCTAAAATAATCCTTTTAGATATCGGTTCTAAAATAAGGAAAAATCATCCTCCTTATCCAGATTTTTATTTCAAAGATTCTAGAAGAATAATTGAAAATTCAATTAGTTTTACCTGATTATCGAAATCTATAGTTAGATGGACTGTGGGCCATTTGCATATATTCTATTGTTATATATTCCATAAATTGTAACCAGGTAAATGAACACTCAAGAAAAGTTAACAACTAATAATACTAGCTATATGTATGGTTTTTTTTGCTACCCAGGCATATTTTTTCCTGTCACAGAAAGAGTGAGGCTGAAGTTAAAGTCAGTTATGGACATTCAAGATTCTACGTGCTCCTTTAACAAGACCAGACTCTCATGATATTCCAATTATGAAGAAATGCTTTAAAATGCTCTGTACCCAGATTTGCTCAGTTGTAGAGAAAATGCTACAGATGCTGGGATGTAACCATGGAATTCAGCCTTCAGAAAAGCCATCAAAGACATATTTGCAGTGCTGTTCTTGCGAATGTTTGAAATGCAATAGAATCTACTGAGGCACACATTCTTTAAAAATCTCATGTTTTCATGCAGCACTAAAACATATCTGACATGCACTGAAATGTCAGTAGCATTATATAAGATGACTTAATATCACAAACCATGCTGTCATACAAGTAAACAATCTTGGAAATAGGGATGGGAGCAGTGCATGTACTTTGAAACTGCAGAATGTCCTTTAGCCTCTTGCAACTAGTTATTTTCTCTGCTGTCATAAAGATTTTCAGCTCAGATACAACCTTGGTTTTTGAATTTACTGATTCTTTTCTCTCCACTACAGTTTTCTCTGTCAAGTTACTTTACAGTTTTAGGTTGCATGCTGCTGTAATCTTTTCCACTGGGCGAAAATAAGAAGATTTTAGTTAGAAAATTAACACAAAATGGGTAGTCCTGATTGTCCAGCACTACCCTCTCACAGATGATAAGTCACTCATGAGTTTGGACAAGTCATTTAAGGGGTTCTCAATTTCCTACATATAAGTGAAGCCACTGTAAAATTTGTGAGGCACCAAAACAGTACAGTGAAAGTGACATCTAAACATCATAGTTTCATTTCACAAATTATCATAAAATAGTTTGAGTTGGAAGCGACTTTCAAAAGTCATCTGGTCCAACTCCTCTGCAATGAACAGGGACACCTACAGCTAGAACAGGTGCTCAGAGCCCCATCCAGCCTGACCTTGATTGCATCCAGGGATGGGGCACCTACCATTATCACTGGCTCATGTCAAACTGCCATACACCAGTGCCTCAAGCCATTTCTGACAGGGATGTATTCTGTCATTACATCTTCCAGCTTGTACTGATAGTGGGGGCTGCTACAATGCAGGTGCAAGACCTTGCACTTGAGATAGATGAAACTCACGAGGTACACCTGGGCCTATTGTTTGAGTCTGTCTGGGTTCCTCTGAATGACATCCAGTCCCTCAGGCAAGCAGACCACACCACACAGCTTGGTATCACCCGCAAACTCGCTGAATGTGCACTCAGTCACACTGCATTGTATGGCCCCAAACTCTTTATCTTGGAAACTAAGAAAGTATACTTAGAAATCTGAAATTTTGCACTGCCACTTTATATCTGCTTTAGAACCATTACTCATTGACACATTTAAACAGTTCAGCCAGCAGTGGTAAATCAGAATACCTCTCCTTTCATGATACAATGGCTGTATTAAGAGATTGAAAAATGTGTCTTGCTCTCTGATCATTTTATTCTATGTATTCACTCCTCTTATGAAAAATGTCTGAGTGTACCCAGCTATGTCTGGCCACTAAAAATATAAAAGTTTTGCATTGGAAAAATATGTTTTTGTTTTCCTATTGGAACAGCTGGAAAACTCTGATTTTCATGCTCTATTTTCTCTGAAACTCTGTTAGAATGTTACATCATTCACATCTGTGGTTAGCAGACTTCAGGTTTCACCACTTACAGAAAAGCCAAAGCAAGATATACGCAGAATTCTGTGAAAAGTGGAATATTAGAACTGCTGTACTCAAAACATTTCCAGGTTTCCAAACTAAATCCTTCCAAAAACAAGCAAATAAGAATAATGCAAAATCATTAAGTAGAATTTGTTGCAAATTTTGAAGTACACGTATATGTGTGTGTATTTATATATACACACACCTACAAGCACATGCATATAAATATAACTGTCACTTGTAACTATAACTACGGACACATATATAAGTTTTTTCTCTTTCAGGAGGCATTGTCGTTTTCCAGCTTTTCTGTCTGAAAATTTTACATTAAAATCTAATCTAGGCTCTCTGAACAATGGAAAGAAGCAAATATTCCCTTTCAATCAATGTAAACGATATGGCAAATGATGCTGAATCAGCACAGAAATTAATCTAGATAATTTATCCAAATGAGATATCAATACAGTACTTTTGAGGAAAAAGGAAAAATATAAATTACCTAATGAGAACTTTTAAATACAGAACTTTCCTGTAAATCAGCAGTCCCTTGACTTCTGACAATAGCTGCATGTAGTGTTAATCACTATAATTTCTTAGTTTAATAATCTTTGGTCTCTCTGAGTTCCCTCTGGTTCCCTTGATTACCATGCAAAATATATGGAATAGATATATGTGACATTCCCAGATGATTAAAAGAGAGAGAGAGAGAGAGAAAGAGAGAGAGACGGAGAGAGAAAGAAAGAGAGAGAACTGAAATATTGATTTTTCAGTTTCCTTTTCCTCCAGTAAAAGTTAATGAGCCAAATTAATCACAGGAATAATTAGCAGAAATTAATCTTACAGCCTTGTCAAACCAAGTGACTTTCTGTTGTTTGTCTGGAGGTTTAATGGTGACTTCCAGCGATAATTACTGAACTTCTAAACTTATTGTAAATAGGCACCACATTTATCTGTTTATCCAAAGTCAGCATATCTGTGCATATGTAAACATATTTTAAATAGCTCTCAGCTATTGACTTGGGCTAAATGGAAAAAGTACTTTCTGTTGCTATTATATTTTTTTCATGTATTGCTAAAATCTTTCTATTGAAAATCAAACATAAAACATTAAGCTGGGAGTTTATTAATGGGCCCGAATGATGTTTATCATGAATGCTGACATTAAACATAGAAATAGCAGTAACTTGAAAGAAAATAATAGAAGGAACCAGTATTCTAAGTCACTTCTAAACTTTTTCAAGCTTAGTCAGGCATATCTGCAGGGTCAAATCAGTGACAGGTAAATCTTATTTAATGAGCATTTGCAGCAGAAACAATCCACAAATCCTTGAGGTAGGACTCTGACAAAGTCAACTCTAAAACTCCTGCAGTGCATCTAGTTCAAGTGCATTGCAACCTTCACATGGATGCAACTGCTTTCAATGCAGTGCTTTACTGCATCATGTTCGTGTAAAGACTCATAGAACACGACACATTTTAGCCAGTTGTGAGGTTAGGTGGTAAAAATTTTAATGATCTAAACACTGGACATACACTCCTAAAAGTGTAGTTATGTAGCTGTAGCAGAGCCTACTCAAAATTAAATTGAAGAAATGCATGTGGAACCAAATTGTAATCATTAAAACTACATATTAGTACCACTCCAGACATATTTCTTCCATGTATTTTTTTTAAACTACATTTTCTTGATCTTTTTCAGATTTTAAGATTAGGAAAGTGATATGATCACCTTCTAACATGGTCTGCTGCTTAGCCTGTGCCACAGAAGCCTAGCCTGTCACTCCTACTTAAGTTCTGTAGCCAGCATCATAGGTAAAGAGCTGATGGGGAGCAGTGCAAATCCCTTCCTGGCAATCACTCTTCAAAGTTAAATAACTTTCCTTTTAAAAATACACTGTAATTAAATATATCACACTAAGCTCACACCTTTGGAGCATTTTATGATTTTGTTTACTGGATTACAAATACTGCCCTGCATCACCATGGCTTATTCTACAAGACACTTTCAGACCTTCAGATTGCCTTCTTGGCTCTCTTTAATACAGCATAATGCTCAACACAATATTCTGTGTCTGTGCCATGGTAATTGCTGCCAGGGCTGCCAAATACCTTATGTGTATGGACTCAAGCTGTGGCTGCATACCGTCTGTGGTCCTATGGTACATTAATGCCAACAATAGCAACAGGCCATAAAGATATAAAAATGTACCCAGGCTACAGACAGGAAGAAAAACCCTGGAATAAGAACCTAATATTCATCCTGATGAAAGACTCCAGATCCTGATGACTCATAGCAGTTCCCCAAAACTACCAGAATGCAACTACTAACTCCAGGTCAGAGAGCAGAATAGGGGTGAGTGTAGTTCCAGGGAAAAGGGTAAGAAATAAAGGCATGTAAAGCATTTTAACTGAAGTGCTGTTACTACTGAGGCCTTTTATTTTTATTTTTATTTTTAGTATGGAAGCATTCTAGCTAATTATTCTTTGTAACATTAGACCTGAACTTATAATGTTTAGACTTCTCAGATTTTAATGGTAATAACATAAAATTATTGGCTATATAGAAAATGGTATGCTCGGGTTTTTTGCCTAAAAGCAAGATTTTCAGCATAAAGACAATAAGAGTGAGAGCTCGCCTGTGGCCACCGGGGGCCCTGGTTGGTGGCTGACGATGACATAGCAGAGAAAGGAGCTCTGGAAACCTCAGAGAAAGAGGAGCTCCTAGCACACCTACCAGACAGGACAAAGAGACCAGCAAGAGACCAGAGCACATCTAAGTTTATACTCGTGGTCTGACCAAAGCCTCAGTTTCTGTCCCTTTCAGTAGCACAAGGAAGAACTCTATGGCTGTGATGATGTTGGTGCAGTTCTTCAATTTTCTCACACTCAGTAGCCGTTTCTAGATTTCAGATAAATCTTGCAGCTTATCTCTGATTTATTATTTTTTTTTAATCTCAGAAATTTTAACGTTTTCACTGAAGTATAGACATCAAAACATAATGCTTTATCCCAGTAATGATCTCACCAAAGTCAAACATAGCATTACAACTATTCATCTTCTGTATCAGCTTTAAGCATTAATGAAACTATGGAAAGGACTAGAAATCAGTTCAATTTTGTAACTCTTCTGTCTTAAGAAAAAATTCTGCTTTTGACATGAAGCCATAGGAGCTTTTTTCTCTACTATTATCTAAAACAAAGTGGAATCCTGATCCCTCAACCTCCATCACACCCGACCCTGAAACTCCCAATGACTGTTTTTGTCAGGGAAGCAGTGCAGGGAGATGGCAAGAGCTGGGACATTCGGGTGGTGAGCAGGCAGCACCAGAAAACTGAAGAAGCTGCCATCTCTCGAGAGCTCTATCAGCTTTACTTTCCACAGCTGGATTGGTTCATGATTAATAAGATAAAGAACTTCAGCTTGTTTGTTTAACAGAAAAATCTGAAAGGCCAGTCTATGAGATGCCAATCTTGTATGTGTGAGAGCCATTCGGAATTAGGGTGACTAGTACTTGTGCTGCCAAAAACAACAACAATAATAACAACAACAACAACAACAAAAAGAGAGAATAATAAAACAGCCTAATTTGTTGAAAGATTTTAACATGTTAGTAATTATCTTACATGAGCAATTTTATAACAATGCACCTTTCCTCCGATCAAGTTCAAACACCATGCTCTATCCATCAATGACAAAAGTCAACTATTTTTACCTTATTACAATGTTACTGTAACCCATAAACTATACCACTTTTTCCTAATATTTGTCAATCCCCACAGGCCAACATGCTTAAAATGGTAGCATCTTGTTGCGGTTGTGCAGATACTAAATACATAGATTATGAATTCCTTAATATATACCACTTCCTTGTTTAAGATAGTGCACAAATTTCCTAAAGCAGGTCCCCTATTCTATCCTTTTCCTACCAAAACTGTAAATAATATTTTCCTACTGCAGAAAATACTTATCGATGACAACAGGTATTATTATGCTTCTCACCGGGGCATTGACAATTCTGGGCCAGCTTTGATCTGTGCCTTGTATTATTCTCATTTTTATTTTGATGCTTCTACTTAGAATGTTATTCTTCTCTGCGCTTTCAGGATCAGTAGTTATACTTTCTTTTTTTTTTTTTTCTTCATTTGTATCCTTCCAGCTTCTTCTAGGGTCAAATTTAGTAGCTCTTCGGTTTGATTTTAGAATATAAAGATATTCTGATGGCAAACTAGCTTATGATAGTAAAAATGAAATGCTTTGCAAAATCTCCCAAAGAATGTCAGTGGTCATCATCTCAATTATGGAACACTTCAAGTCAAAAAAATATGCCATGACTTTGTCCAGAAGTAATAAATTTCAACACTTGGTACACGTCAAGTTAAATTTCTTGCAAGAAATGAAGTCCTTCATTGGTGCCAAGAAATACATATGTGCTAAGAGCAGTTCTGTATAGATTATTCATCCAAATATCAAGATTGAAAGAAAGTTCTAGCCTGTAGCCATAAATTATTGTGTATATCTGCAACAAATAGATAAATTTTCTGCCTATGCGAAGTATGGCAAATGATGTGATACAGCACACGAGTAGTCAATAAACTGAGGCCAGGGTTTTGAATTTTTGAATAAAATATTTGAATTCTTTTAGTCTGAAGTTAAGAATTTACGACAGCACAAGGACATTTTGATGTGCCTAGCTTCACAGACACAGCTAGATGCTTATCATCTGAGTGAAGGCATGCCAGCTTGGGGATCCTGAAATAGCTCTGTGTATGTTTCTGTTTATGCATTATTCAGCTTTGAAAAAGCTGTTTTGGTAGAAAATTAAGAGTAAGTTGCAGAGCTATTAAAGAGAGGACACTTAGTACTTGGGCCAGAGACCTCCACTTGACTTGGTGTGAAAAGGAACAGGTCTCAGGATAAAATCAATACCTCCTGTTCCTTTGCCATTTTCATTTCTGGATTAATTCATTTTCTCTGCACCCATAGACAACAAGCTGACAGGTGACCATGCTCATCAGGAGGAAGCACCAATGACTTGAAAGATTTTTGATAGACACAGAACTGTGACTTAGATGTGTCTTGCTGTAGACAAGAAGCATTTTGAGTCCCTAGGTAGGACGACGTGGACTGGCAGCTATGGCTTTAGTGAAAAACATTAGAACAAATGCAAAAAAAAAGCTCACTTGCATAGGCATCCAACAGCAGCATCCTTGCTCTAAACCATCACATGAATTCCCATAAACTGTAATTACCAAATAGAATGCAAAGAGGTCAAGTTCTTCCCCTTGCATTTCATTGGCCACTCAACCTATGTGAATAAAATGAACTTAACTCACATGCTCAGGAATGTAATGTTAACCATAACATTTCATCTTGCTTCTTCTAATTTTCATTTGGTATGTCTTAAAATGGGAGATAAAGATAAGTGCCACTTTAAACTAAGTAATTATTTCTTGATGTTAGGCTTGCTGTCAAATTAGTCTCAAACAGAAAACTTTGATGAGATTGGCCCAAATATTAAAGCTATTAGTTGAAATTTGAAATTGATTTACTTTGCCCATTGCATTACCCTTCTCCTGCATATTCAGTAGTTTCTCATGCAGGGCAAAGTAAAGGCAACTTGATATATAAACATGTTAAAAATGAATATGAAATATATGTTTTATAAGCTACATATTACTGTAATAACAAGTTGACAAAGAGTTCAGAAGGATGTTCAGTGCTAGCAACAAAATGGAATATTTGTAATAGTGTCAAAGTGGAAAATGAATCTGATGACACTGCAGAGAGCAAATGTAATTAGTTATAAACAGGCTTTATTTTGCAAGCTAATGAGACATACGACCTGGAATACAAAGATAAAGGAATTGAAAAGTTATTGTGAAAGTGAGGCAAGGTAGAATGAAATCTGTTTGTTATGCCCATTTATCTAAGGCTGTATAATTAGATTAATGTGTTAATATCAACCAGAAATGCACCTAGCTTGAATGAAGAGATTCTGTAACTAAAGAAGGGGGATGTTAACTCTGCCATTATTAGCATGAAATTATTTCATTAAAATGGAATGCTAATTAAAACACCTATTGCTTCTCCACAGGAATTTAAGAGCAGAATATGAACAATAATTCAATACAAAATGAAGCTGTAGGTGTTTTACCAGGTAAAAGCACCTGCTCCTCATCAGCAGAAAGTGTACCCTGAATTTCAGCATATAACCCATACAGCTCCTGTCCTTGCTTTTCTATCAGAAAGATATCTTAGTACAAAAATATAAATTACTGAATTCAAAATGTATTTAAACGGGATTCCTCCTGAGTATAAAAGACATCCTCAAAATGTCAGCTTCCCCACTTTCTACATCTTTTTCAGCCAGCAACCTCTCTAAAAAAGCACCAATCCTATACCATAGGTCAAAAAATAAAACATTAATTTTATTTTAAGTCCATTGAGTCAAGCACCGGTGCTCTCTGCTGCACACATACACATGGACAGCCACAGAGGCAGCAGGTCAGGCTCCCAGCAGAGGCTGCTTGCAGCAGAGGGTACAAACAACAGTGGGGCAACTGTTAAGACTGCTGAAGTGCCAGTCCCTGCACACACTGACAAAAAAGAAGAGTCCTGCTTGTGAGACTAAGCACATAATCTGCCAGCTGGACTGTGCTGCTCCATGATATCAGCAATACAGGAGCTAAAATGCAATCATGAGAGGCATTGCCTGCTCTTCCATCAGCCCCTTCATGCAGAATCTGTGTTCCAAGAGGAAAATGAACCATCTTTGACAAGGAAAAGCTATGCTTCCTTTTTCTCAAGCATCACTCACAGTGTTTCTAAGGTTTCCGAATATGATGGAGGTTATTAGCACTCACCGCACCATTTGTGACTGCAAAATGTCACTAGTCAATATTTTTCCCATGTTCCCCCTTCCTTGCTGCAGTCTGTGATTAACACTTGATGTTTCAAGAGAATACTCAGCCTGCAGTTACTGCTTTGCTTTTGTATTTTTTCTCCTTGTTTATCTTGCTGTATTCTTGAAATTGCTTTGCTTCTTGGGGACTTAGAAAAATCTGGTTCTGTGGTGGCATTTTAAAAACAACTTATCTGAGCTTCCTAGTACTGTGACAGACAGAGTGAACTCAAGACAAACACATTTGCTTTCTAGTGACTCACAGCAGGTATTCCAGTTGTTGGCCTACAAAACAAATAAGGTCATGGGGCTGTATCCTTGGAGCTGACCCAGCATCAGGCAGATCTCCACATTGAGATCACAAATGCTTGCCATCAGGAACCCCACACATCTCCTTAAACCAAGCTCTGATTTAAGCTCTTTAGTTAGAATTTAATACAACACTAATATATGAGATGCAGAACATTTGAGAGATAGGGATCATAAGTCATTGTGATAAATGTATCCACAGTGCTGATGCCAAATTACAGGTACTGCCTTCCCCCTCACATCCGCAATGCATGGTGAAAAAGAATGCTCCTCAAATAAAGCTACCAGGTGGAGCTACCCTTCTGTAAACCCATGACAGGATTCTTACACAAGAAACAAATTTAGGGTGAGGAAGGAAGAGAAGGTTGTTTTTGGCAAGTGTGTGGTTTAGAACTGTGCCAGAGCAACGAAACCAGGAAAAAACAGCACGAGTATTCAGCTGTATTTTCAAGCTGTCTGCCTTTGACCTTGTTTAACTTTCCATGAACATTTGGAAAACTCCTCGCATCATGTTCTGCGATTATCAGTACTTATGTAAAGCAAGGGCTATGTTTTTATTCTTAAAAATTTATAGAAAGCAAATTTTGTATTTGTTTTCCATAAACATCAGTATAAGAAGCCTGGTTGCAGCATTAGCACTATGCCATCAGGAAGCAGAAACAACACTACGTGCCTCATGAAACCCGTCACAGTTAAGCAAAACAGACAGTACTCCAAAAGAGATCTGTAGAGTGCATGAATCATAGAATAACAGCACAAATCTGCAGAAACAGTCATCTGTATATAGGCTTTCTGTCAATGGAGAAAAGGAGCAAGATTTATCATGTTCAACTTAGGTATGAATTATTCAGCCTGCTCTTTTGGCAGACTTGCTTTCAGCATTATTTTCATTTTACAAAATACTAAATTTATTCAAGTTACTAAGCAGCTAATATATAATTATTAGAAATGATTTTATCAGTGTACTGAGAGCTTCTGTTCTCTTTTTACAAGGAAATAGTTAAGAAGCACAGTTTTTTTTCTGCAGAGGTAATAAAGAAAGACAGATAAGAATTAGTGGGCAGACCCATTATTGTGTCCATTTTTCTAAGAGTAAACTGAAGACCAAAGAAAAACCTTTAAATATTGACCATTTTCAGCTTCTTATGTAACATGATTGGAGATCTGAAGGATCAAGCTAGATCCCCTAATTGTTAATAAAGTGCCTTTGTCAAACTTTGTAGTTCTATTTTGCTATATTCATGTTTTATAACAGTTTTCTAAGACCCTTCTTACCTTTTTCTGCAGAAGCTGAAGTTACCAAAGTTACCAACAAATAAAGTGTCTTCTCGAAAGAAAGATATGGGGGGGGGGGGGAAGGTCCTCAAAATGCTTCTGTATCCTCTGGAGGTCACACTTCTTAGAACAACCCCCTCCATTCCATTTCAGTACCTATGAGGTACCCATCCGGTCCCTGTACACTCTGCTGGGGTTTCAGAGCTGGTTTCCAGTCAACTACACACACAGGCAGTCACCTTTTAGGGCTGTGGGCACATGGCTTTGCAGGTTAGACTTGCAGACAGACACAATCCTGTATCGAGATAGAGCAGACACACCTGAAACATCTTGAGAAGCCCAAGATAAACTAAAGAGGTGTCAGAAGCCTGATCCAGAACACTAAAATTAGATGCTGGAAATGTGAGTGGCTCTAAAGCCACCTACGCATGAAGTCATGTCTATTCTCTCAGGTGGATTTAGCCCCCAAAAGTAACTTCTGTAGTAATTTCCATATTGTCTCTTCAGCAGATTCACTGTGTTTCTGTAAAAGATTTCCCTTTGCAAAAATTCTATCATAATAGAAAAAAAACATCACATGATAGTCTTAGTACATTCACCTTTTCTCAGCTAGATGCTTATGATTTTGGACAGTATTTCCCATAAGATGTTTCTTGTTCCACATTTGTTCTATCCCCAAATCATGTTCAATTTCAACTCCTTTAAAAAATGGTTATTTTTAAGTTTTAACTCTGCACTGATGAAAATGTCTCCTGTATTCAGTGCAAGGTCTTACAGTTTTATAATACAGCCTTGTACACCTTTTATTGTTAAGGCTGTTTTTATTAAGGCTCAGGCAGAGGCAGTGACTGGCCCCCTGGTACTATTTGAATTTTACATCATGGGACAGCACTTTTAAAAGCAGATCAGAATCTCAATTTACAAAGAGCATGCTGTAGTCAAATGCCTTCTCACAACAGTGAATTCCACTGTGTTTGCATCATGCTTATATTTAGCTGCTGTCATTGAGGTTATTGCTAGAGACAATATCAGTTCAAATATCCCTCGCACCTGAGGAAAATAAAGAAGGGCTTCCTAGGATTCCCAGCATTTGTGGGTTTTGGTTTTGGGTTGTTGCTTTTTTTTTTTGCATTATTTTTCTCCTGGCATAAGAGCCTTCCTAGTCAGTCAACTCAAATTAGCACTACTGTTGTCATATATTTGTAAAAGTCATACTTTCCATTATGAACATTCACCATCTCTACATTGTTTTAAATTTTGACTTTTTAATGATTTTATTTTATTTAATTTTTATCATTTAGATCAAATCTCATTTAGAATTTATTTTATTTTTATATATTTCAAACTTCTCAAAAAAGCTTCCTAGTTTCCACCCATAATGAGTATGTTATTAAGTGACAGATCACTCTACATAAAATTGTTATTATGTGGTCTGGTAAAATGCAGAAAGATTGCTAGCCGTTGCTGAAAGCTGGCAAGGACATAAATAGGGGGGTATTAAATACTAAGCAGACTTAATCAAATATAAAACACTGAAGGTTCACTGAGCAAATTGACTACAATTCGAAAATGCTTTATTTATCTGCAATTAAATAAAGCGAGAATTAATCACAATCCACTATACCTGCAAATAACTTTAGAATACTATAGATGGAAGGGACTTTGAAACTCTGTATGATCTGTCCCAGAGCAATTTTAGGGCATTAGTCCTTGCCTATCCAACATTAGCATGGGAACAAAATGATTCCTTGCCTTGATTAGAAAAGCTTTTTCTGCAACTACTTTTGTGAGCTTTTGTGGCCTAAATCCATTTTTTTCTGTCTTTCTTCTCCAGTCATTTTGTTAAGTTCTCTAGGACAGAAAGAGTCTATCATATCTGTCATATGTATAGCAGACAACATTTTTGTCTCTACTCGCATGATAACTTCCTATAATGTGATAAACTCTAGGACTGTGTGAAACAAGTAGAAGTTGTTGGGTTTTTTTTCAGTGTTTTCCTTAATTGGCAGTTTCCCAAGTGATTGCTGCATGTGTGCCCATGTAAAGGATTGAATTTGGCAGTTCTTTGGTGTGCTCTAGAAATTTTTGTCTATTCATTAAAAAATAAAGCCAACCAATCAAGCTTAATCAAGCCAATCAGTAAAACTCAGCCAAACAATACTCTGACAAAATGGAACATTTGGCTGTAGCCCTGCTAGCGCAGTGGCAACATTTAAGTGGACAAAATGAATCAGGCCCCTTGGCATCCTGCTCCTTTTCCTCCTTGGGCACTCTCATGTTCCTCCTGCATGTGACTTTGAGGAGCTGCAGCCACTGTGTCTAGCTATGACCATCACAGAATCACTTATCCATCAACTCAAAGAAATGATTAGGTTGGAAATGATCTTCAGGTTCATCACGTCCAACTGTTAACCTGACCTACCAAGTCGCATCGCTAAATTGTGTCCCTGAGTGCCATTACAGAGCACAGAGATGCCAGCTCCTTGCACTATGGCCCTCTGAGTCCTGCTGGCTCACCGTCCACCACCAATCACTTCTCTCTCTCTTTTCCTGCAGACATAAGGTGCAGTATTTCCCTGTTTGTTTTTCCACTGCAATCTGTTTAGAATTCCAGCGCTAAGCAGTGGCTGCTTCTATTCACAAAATACATTAATGGTTATGCAGAAATGATTTTGTAGCAAATGAGAGTCATGAGGGAGGCATAAGGAATTATTTTGGGGAAATAACTGCCATAAGGGAGTCACCTGCACCATCACTCAAGTGTTTTTAGTACCCAGAAGCAGGTAATGTAAGGTAAAAGCTTTTTGTGTTTTAGAAGTGGCACTATGAGGAACATAAACTGCTAGTGAATATATTAAGGCAGGTCATTCGTTCTTTTCTCACTACATACTAAAAATTATGTTATAAATGCTAATTAACACAATCAGCTCACATGAAGACTGATCTGCTCCCTAGTGCGAGAGGCACACACATCACATGCAAGGTTACCACTGCTTACAGCAGGTGTTGGAGGACAAGTGCTGCCAGCTCTGCCAAAAGGTGCAGAGGGCTTTCTGAGGAGAGAACACTACAGAAATGCTAAGCATTTTTGCTGAAATGCTCTAAATCAAGCTAGGTACTGCAAATACCATATGCATCAAACCTTCCCATCCCACCTCTGCTATATTCCCAAAGCTTTAGAGGTGCTCAGACCCACTCCTCAGCTGCTTAAAGCACAGCTTCCTTTCACAGGCCACACTGGGACACACAGCTCTTTGTAGATCAAGGTCCATCCCTGAGTGGAGGGCCACGGGGAGCAGCAGCTGCCCTATTAGCTGCATGATGGTGGTGAGGGACATCTCTAACTTGCTGAGTGCCTGCAGGCAGCCCTGCACTGCAGTACTGAGGTGTGGTGGGAAAAGCTCAGCCTTTGATCGAAGGGGACAGGTGTTTTCTAAAGATAAATGGCTTTCAGAAGAAGGTCTCTTCGTTGCAGTCAGTAGACATTAAGTGCTGCCCTATAAACTGAAAGGCTACTTCCTTCCATGGGGAGCATTCCAAAGCAAAATGTAAAAACAGTTTCCTCCTGAGAAAAGGTACCTGCTTGATATTCCCTAGGCAACAGCAAAGTACCCTTTCACAGGAGATACTGCTCAGAAAAGATTTATGAAATGTGGCAGGGCAACATCAAGGCCTTAGAACCATTAATTTAAAATGCCTTTCCCCTTCATCCTCCCGTGCAAATTGCTGAGCAATCACGATTTCTTCTTACCTTCTGCTCTCAGCGATACAGCTTGTGTCATGCAAGGATCACAGTTCCATGACATTAATTATACACAACTAAGATATACTTTTTATTTTGTGCCTAAAATGGAAAAGAGTGCAATGGAACACAGGAGACACTGACGGTGCTTAGGGAATTTCATTTCAGCTCTGTGCTTCCTTCAAAAAAACCCCACGGCTTGAGAGATGTTTCGTTTTGAAAGCAGTAAAAGAGTCACTGCTACATTCAGGGCTGCTTACAGTGAGATGCCTTAAAATATTGAATAATAATATCAGGAGAAAATGCTTTAGACTTGCTTACCTTTGTGTAACTGAAGAAAGATGAGATGGCAGAGAAAACATTCTGCTTTTCATCTGTCTCTCATGATACAAAAAGACAGACTCAGTTGTAAGAGTTGCAGAGCATCAGGTCAGTGAATCTGCCTCTTCCTGGGGTAAGACTGTCACATCTGGGGCATCCTACAGTGTTCCCATTGTTTCCACATTTTCTACTAACCAGATGAACTAGATTTACAGTAGGTAAAAGATTCAACTTCAGACTGTTTGACCTTAGCTTTTGTTTCTATTAATCAGCATGCTTTATATCTCAAGCAAGGCAGTGTTTAGGTATTTTCATTCTCCACAAGAACAATCGGGTATTCTCTGGGATCACATGAGTAACATGTACATGAGTACATGAGTAACCAATTTCAGTGACTAACAAAGAGACAAAAATACTGCATTTATTTTGTGCCTATTATTTTTAGTATGATATTTGTGATTCTTTATTCCCTGTTTGTAGTTAGGGGTTACTTATTAATGGCTCCTATTCTTTCTTGTTACTGTATGTGATAGAACTTTCAATTTCTGGGGAAAAAATAAAAGGAGAGAACATACCATTTACCATCTCACACCATTAAACTCTGAGAAGTTTAATGAACTGAAGTATTTCAAACCAGACATTAAATTTCCTAGTTGCTCAACCAGCACTTGTTGGTTTCCCTTTTATTTCTGAAGTCCAAAGTGGCCAAGAAGCTAACACCAGTTCTCTTGCCTTGCTAATCCCAATGCAATGCATCAGAGACACTTGGACCATCACTGCTCACACCAGAGAATGGTATTTTTACTTCTTTGAAGAAAAACAACTAGCTTTTCTTTAACTTTGAGTAAAACTATTCATATGGAATATAAAACAGGAGCATTAAGTTATAAACCAAAAAGAAGACCAACTGACTGTTGAAGAACAGCTGCCTTGCACTATTCCCCAGGCTGACTATTGCTCTGCTGGGGATACTGTATAGTCCACTGCATCCTGGAAAATTCAAGAAGCCCAGGTAACAGTTTGAGAGAGATGGAACAAAGGAAGAATACAGAGCAGAACTGAAGAGCAGAAGGATTCTGTGGCACGTTGGGTATTCAGAGTAGATTAACAGATCTGAATGCAAAAGAAGTAGCCACTGTAATTTGTCACCTACTCTGTTTGCATAACCTTATGCATGAGGCATAACACTGTAATAATAGAGAATCTTGCAGATTCCTCCATAATTCCTACAAAACGTACAATACTAGTAATTACTTTTCTTTGTATTGGGAGCATATCTTCCATGGAAAATCTAGCACTTCTCTGAGCAAGCTGCGCCAGTATTTATCTTTGTTCTTTAGAAGTGCTAAAAATACTTTTTTAAAGTTTGAATTTCACCAGCTAGTCATTGGTTCATTCAGTGCTGTTTGCTATATTTTAAAAGTTTCAGTTATCCATCAAAAAAGTTAAATCTACCTGTGTGTTTCTGTGACAGAGAAGGAGGGATTGGTTTTATCTTTAAACCAAGATAATTGTGCTATTTAACAAAATATAGGTAGTATAAAAAAGAAAAACCCAGAAAATTATATTCAGAGTATTTCTTCAGGGTTCCCTTCATCAATAATTAATAACTATTTTTCATGGATTCGGTACAGAATTGCTATGGAAAGCATAGCTTTTTTTGCATTTATATTATCCAAATTTTTAGTTGTCAGTTTTCTCCTGACCATGCAGAACAAATAAAATGTTCCTATCTGAGGTACAACTCATAAAGATACTCCCCCTCTTTATCCTACCTTTGGTTTACACTAATTAAGGACCACACTCTCAGAAGTAAACCTCTTTCAGTACTGTTAACTCACATATTTTTTCCATACAAATGTATGAAACATTTATTAATGCATAATGGTGACAATTTTTGCTGTGGTGTCAAGGTGTGATATCAAAGACAAACTTCAGAAAAGCAACATGCAAATCTTAGTCATTAGAGTTTTAATCTTTTGCAACCAAGTTTTGCAAAAAAAATAAATCTCATTAATGTGCTGAGGCAATAGGAAGACACATTATACATGCTGTCTCCAAAACAGATTAATTACGGAACAAAATAAGTAAACAGACACATGCTCATAGTATGTATCATCTGCTAAAAAATATTCTCTAGAAGCGCACTGCTCAGTTTTTATTGTAATAATTTATTGCATCATTTTCTGTACACTAATTTCTTTCAGAACCTAACTTAGTGAACTGGGTTTTTAAACTCCTCAGAGACTGGACACAAGGTTTTGATTTCTAATTGACTCTGCCACATCTATGTAGGTAAAGCAAATGCCCAAGCTCACTGCCTTTGTCATGAAACATGTCACTGTTTTCAAAACCAGCTTTGGAGCAGCAATGGTGAGAGAGGGGCTGTGCATGACCCAGCTGCTCCCATCCCTGGTGGCAGTAGTCCCCGTGGCCAGCACTCAGAAAATCCAGCAAAGGAAGGGCATCTTTGCCTATGACTTGGCCTCAAGAACATGTGGATGTCATTAGCAGGTTGTCCCAGTATTGCAAAGGCAGGTAGATGTCAGACCCCTTTCTAACACTCCCCTCTAGGAAAAGAGTAACTTCAGCTGCAAGGGAGGGAAAACTTCAAGGAAAGTGCAACTTCAAGGTGATATTTTGATCTTGCACATTCTCTCCCCAGACTCCAGATAAAACAATGGAATGTTCTTTTCATCCCGCCGTGCAGGTGAGCACTGGGGAGCGAGGGACCTCTGCCCGATGCCACCAGACCGCCAAACAGAGCAGTCATTCACAGCATGGCATGGCAGCATGGGCTGCTGACAGCACGAGCTTCTGAACATACCTGGGATGTAATAGAAGCCAGACCCCTGAATTAGGCAGTTCTGATGCTTTTGGAATTAATAAGCTGAAAACCATTTCTACAGTGCGTTCCATTATCAGTAATGGCTATAGTTCTCAAAAGACAAGAAAAAAACAAACAAAACGAACAAACAAACAAACAACAAACTATTTTACAGGAAAAAAAAATCTGCCTCTTTTCCTTCTTTGAGCTGAAAGCCAAGGCTCAGCTTCATGCCATGTCTGACAACAGGAATGGAAGGTTACAGGGTATGCCCCAAACACTGCCAGCTTGAGATGCTTGTGACTGACACTCTACTTCAGATCTGAAGAGAGTGAGTGTTTAAGCAGAGGTTCTGCCAGCAGAAAAAGATAGCTGTACTCAAACAAGGAGTCAGGGACTAAGAGCCTGGAGGTGAAACTCAGCTGTGGCAATTTCTATATGAGCTCTTTGAGCCAAACAAATGAATTCAATACACTTACTGTTCTTTCTGGTAATTTCAATTACCTTTTCCTCTTCTGCTTCTGAGACAAAGTTGTATACCCAGAGCCTCCAGATTACACAAAAAAACATCTTTGAGAGCATAGAGGACTAAAACCTAGATTTCTCTTTTTTTGCCATTTTCCTAAATTACCTGTTTAACCAAAGTGGCAATGCAAACAGGAGCAGATACACCATGGCAGGCTGATCACTGTCAGCTTGCTGCACATGCCCATACTTCCAGGTGACAGCAACCAGTTGAGGCAGCACCAGGTGACACTTCCAGGAAGCGCTAAGCTACATAGGCTTATCAATGTAGATATTTTTTCCAAGGGAGTTTGCAGCAGCCCAGTCTGAGACATCCTGAGTCATTTTCAAACTGCAGTGTCAGCAGTAGTCTTCCATAGGAGAGCCAGAAAGACTATCTGCTCCAACCAAAAAGATCAGTTCTAGAGTCACATGTTCATTTTCCTCCCAACACCAGCTGCACATTTGTATTTACACGTATGTTGTATCTCAGGTGGGACAAGTTGAGAACATCTGCCAATATCTCTCACCTGTGACAATTCTGCATTTGGTGCCTGATGTCAGTCCTTCACATCCACCTCTTTTCCCCAAATGTAATTGCAAAGGCCATTCAACTGTAACCTGGAGGACAGCCAAATTGTTGAAGGGAAGTCCTTCTCAAGGAGCTGCACTATTTTTTTATCTTGACAAAGAGTTTTAATAGAGTTCCACCTGACTTTTCAGGTTGTTATTCAGGCAGCTATTAAAGATCTAGCTAATTGTCAACATTTGCATTAATTGGAATTTATATTACAGTAAATGCAGATGGCAAGTGCCTGCAGGCTTTTTTCCTCATCCACGTTTGCTGTTCCTGTATGGCTATATAAATTATTATTTTCAAACATTTGGAGCAATGAAACATTTTAAAAGTATCTTCTGAATACAGTGCAATTAATTTACCAAATAAATAAGTTCACTCTGACAAAGACAATAGCAATATGCTTTAAAAAATCAGAGGTCAGTGCAGTAAACAAAAAAGGTCAGTAAAGTAGATGAGAGGCACATGAGCAGCTCCTGTAGGCACCTGTACAGTAGAAAACCTGTTTGTCCAAATGGCTCAGAATGGGAACAGCAGCGCTTCCCCAGGTAAGCAGCATCAGGGGAACCAGGTAATGAATCTCAGGTGAGTCTGAAGCTTAGAACTGGAGTAATGCTCCATTCTCTTGGGAAGTGGTGGACCTGCTGGAATAGCAATTATATGGCACTTAAGAAGCTGGACTTGTGCAAGGCCTTTGACTTGGTACCATATCACATCTTTATTTCTAAATTGGAGAGATATGGGCTCAAAGACTGGGCTCTTTGGAGGATAAGGAATAGGTTGAAAGGTCACAGACAGAGGATTGTGGGCCAAGTAGAGGCTGGTGATGAGTGATGTCCCTCAACATTCCACCTTAGGGGTGTTACTCTTCAATATCTTTATCAATGACATAAATGATGGGATTGAGTGCACTCTCAACAGGCTTGTGAATGATACTAAGCTGAGCAGTGCAATGGATCCAACAGAAGTGAGGGATTCCATCCAAAGGGACCTGGACAAGCTCAAAAGACAGATCCGAGTGAATCTGATGAGGTTCACAAAAGCCACATGTGTAAGGTATTGCTCTTGGGTTAGGGCAATCCCAGATATGTATACAGACTGGGAGAACTCATTGAGAGCAGCCCTGTGGAGAAGGATTTGGAGAACAGAGTAGATGAAATGCTGGATATGAACCATCAGTCTCTGCTTGGAGCCTGGAAGGTCAATGGTATCCTAGCCTCCATCAAAAGAGATGTGAAAAGCAGGAAGATGGTGGTGACTGTCCCTCTCCACTCTGACCTCATGAGACCCCATTTGGAGTACTGTATCCAGACTTGGGGTCCCCAGGAAAGTTGTAAATCTTTTCAAACAGATCCTGAGGATCACAAAGATGCTCAGAGAGCTGTAGCACTTCTCCTACAAATAAAGGTTAAGGGAGTTGGGCTTTTTCAGCTTGGAAAAAAAGAAAAGAAGTCTCCAGGGAGACACTGTTGTGACTTTCCAATACTTAAAGGAAGCTTATAAGCAGGAGGGATATAAACTTTTTTACTTTGGTAGATAGTTATAAGAAAAGGGGGAATGGTTTTAAACTAGCAAAGAGATTCAGATTAGATGTTAGGGGGAATTTTTATTTGGAGGCTGGTGAGATGTTGGAACAGGCTGCTTAGAGATGTTGCAGGAGGTGTTCATGAGGCCCTGGGCAACCTGATCTAGAGCCTGATTTAGTGGTTGGCAATCCTGCCCATGGCAGGGAGGGTTGGAACTAAATGATTTTAAAGGTCCATTCCTACCCAAACCATTCTATGATTTAACAATTTTAATCTAGTAGTCAGAAAATCTAATCAGTAGTCAGAAAGTCAGAGAGGATGATCTAAATAACAGCTCCCACTTGTTTTCTAGCAAGGTGAGCCCTGTGCTGCACTTGCAAGTAGTTCCCACTGCATCAACCCCCAGCTATTAATCCCTTTTTCTATTTCATAAATGTGACAATGCCAACTAACAATGTAATAGATGAAAGTTTATCTTCACTAGTAGAATAGATTTTACACTCATCAATTTAAATAACTATGCATTTTACAAGAAATGTGTTCATACATGGTATTTAAAGCAGCCAAGCTATTTATCATATTGCTAGGTAAAATTTGTTGCTATCCTCCATATAACCCTATCACACTTGCAACAGATTCCAATAAATTAGTTGTGGTGTAATGGCAGAAATGTAATGTAAAAATCAAAGGAATGCTGAAATTGCAAGAATGTGGTTGCAATTCCCGCTGTATGTGGTAGCCACTCCCTCAAAATCTGTTTAAGAAACTGTGTAAATAGCACATGCCATATAACTGGATAGTTGGATAAGGATTCTCAAAAGGCAGATCATTGCTGATAGCTGCTAAATGCTCCTGATGCTTTTAATCACTTCCACAACTCACGGGGGTGATACCATGGTCATCCTCCCAGCCTCTCCACCAAAAAACTTCTCCTGGATCATACACATGGAAAGTTGGAAGCAGGTTTGAGGAGATGATAGACATGAAACAGGGACACAGACAACCAAAGCCTGTCTACTCCTCACTAAGGAACTGTAGATCTTCATTTGTCTCCCATAGCTTTGGCCTCTTTGGTAATATATGACTCCTCTGTCGTATTTAGTTAATGGTCCTCCCTCTAACATTTGTTTCTAAATACATCACATTTCTAAATGGTAAAATTAAACAGCAAAAAGCCATATAATTCAGGATAGTACTTTTTTAGAAATTACAAGAAGTTAAAAGTTTCTTTCAACAAGACTGAGACAGAGACAGTATTTTGACTTCCCTCTTTCATTTCTAAGCTCATACTAGCCTAGTATTAAGGAATTAATGTTATTTGAATAGTACCTGATACCCCTCACTGAGCTTAGAGCCTCATTTATGGCTATTAGCCCAGTGATGGTGTATCGAAAAGTACTACACCTGTTACATTCATCAAATCCAATTTGCCCATCTTACGGCTTTATTCTTTCCCTGCTAATGTTCTGAGTAACTCTGATTTCTTCTCACAGTTTTCTCTGAGTCAATAATTATTACATTTGTTTTCCATTAATATGAACAGCTAATGTTATTTGAAACAGTCTGACAAGAGGGTAGATCATCTAATTTTTTGTGGCTTATATTTGTAGGTGTTACTGAAATAAAGGTTTACATAGTTGTAGTTAATTAGTGAGAGTGCAAAGAACAAGCCAGACTAAGCTTTCAGCTCTGAATATATATATATATTCCACACAAATATAAAAAATAGTCCATTAATATATTTACACATTCCGTACAAATGTACACATATACACATTCCACCTATATATATATATACTCATATATATACATATGGGTTTCCCTTCATGGATCCAATTCTGCAAAGCTTTAGGCACCTGCTTTGAAGTCTGGTGTTTTTCTAGTTAAAACCTAATTCTCTGTATTTCTACAGATGCGGCTTCTTGATGCTAATGCAATGTGAATAATGTTAAAGTGGGATGCTGAGAAGTTGGTGGTAAAAGTGCTCTGACTGAAAAGCCAATCTGAGTTCAGCAGAAGTCCTTCTGAAAGAAGCTGTCCTCTGCTTCCACAGCCTCAAATCCCACTGCACCAACACTGTTCTCTTTTTCTTCTCTCAAAAAACATCTCTCAGCAACCTGACTAGAAAACTGAGATGCTATTTCCATCATTCACTCCAGGCAGGATGTAAGTGACATTAAAAAAAAACAAAACACCATCAACAAAAAACAACAATAAAAAAAACCACCAAAAAAACAGAATATCCAAAACTCTTGTGCTTTTCTTTTTGTTCACAGTGTCCTTGAGAACACTGCACATCTTCATAAGGATGGGTTCTGGGGATCAGTGCAATTCATCAGGATTGTTCTGAGCTGATGGAAAATTATAGGTGTGAGTTATTCAACTGTTTTTCATGCAAAGTATCGGAATAAAAATGCAAAAGCTTCATGTTGGATATGTAGCTTTGCTCTAACAAAGACGTGTTTAGCTGCCTTGTTACCCTGTTACAGGCTAGCAGAATTATTTCTATAAAGAACAGCCCTAGCAGCTCACCAAGCGAATGAGAGTGACATGTGGGATATGATGGTATGGCCAGGAGCCCCACCTGCAGATAAAAGGTGGGTGTTGCTGCAAAATCCCTGTGTTTCTCAGGACTGTTTGACTGAATTTTTTCACTGGAAAGTTTACAGTTTGAAGGTGAAGTATTTTCTTATTTCTTATTTCTGAAGAAAATTAATTGGAGTGATGCTTTCCCTCAGATTTGTCAAGTGTAACATACATACGTTAACATGAGTGCAATATCAGCTTAAACAGATCAGCTACCTCCACTGACTAACTTCCAGAGCCAGCGCATGGCAAGGAAATACACTGCAGTCTCCTATTGGACCAACCTTTCATATGGTCTGATAGTGACAGAACAAGGGGGAATGGCTTTAAACTAAAAGAGGGAAAATACAGGTTAGATGCTAGGAAGAAATTCTTCACTCAAAGAATGATGAGGCACTGGCACTGCTGTCCAGAACTGTGAGTACCCCATCCCTGCAGGTGCTAAAGGCCAGGTTGGATGGGCCCTGAGCACCCTGAGCTGGTGGGAGGCAGAACTGAGTGAGCTTTAATGTCCCCTCCAACCTCAGCCATTCAGTGATTCTACAACTCTATGGCTTGCTCAAGACGTTCATGTTTCCTTCTATGCCTCCCTGCTGGACAGAAAAGGGATGAAGTCAGACAGGAATGGAGGCAAATCCCAAGTATTTAAAGTTTTAGGAGAAAATTATTCAATTAACCATGCAGTGAAATCTTGCCCAGATAGGAGGCTTGGACCATGCCTCCCTTGTTCTTCACTGCACTACTGGCAGCTCTGCCAGGTATGGATTGCACAGGGGGAGAAGCAGCACCTGATGGCAGTTCTTTCTGCTCAAAGTAACCTGAGGATCAGCAGAAGGATTGTTTCCTGCTCCTTTGCGTGCATCTAACTAAAAGCCCAGGAGTTTCAGTGATTTTGCATCCTTCTAAAAGCTGTATGAAAATGGAAATAAGAAATGTTCTCACATTTTTATGACTCCATGTTCTCAGATAATCTTTCCCTGCAGAAGCAATGACAGTGTTGTACTGTGGAAGGAGGGGCAGAAGTCAAGCCAAAAGCATTACTTTTCTCATAAATCATTGAGATTTATTACAACAGTAGGATTCAATAAATCTTCTTTTTGTCATTATACTTCCATTACTGAATATTGATGAAAATTATTTACTTTGGGCAGGTGAAATATACCATGTTGTTTTTCCCTATTTTTGATTATGTGTAGTATGATGCATTAAAAAGCAAACAAACAAAAACACCAAAAACAAAATCAAAAACATCCTTAGTAAAGGTGTAAATCACAATTTTGATGTGCAATATTAGATGGGGATAAAAAAAAGTAATTTATCTGTTGACCTGTTCTTCAAATGGGTTATTCTCCTTCAGAAATAGCACACACTTTCTGTAGCTACATTCACATTAATAAAAACATTATTTTCTTTTTCTTTGCTGATGAGGTTTGCTTGATGATTTGAGAGACACAATTCACCATCTGAATTATTGGCCCAGGAATATATTGCCAATAGTTTCCTCTTAGCTGGATGCAAAGTTGTTGTTTGTTTTCCTCTAAGCTGCTTAACATGAGAACATATGGCACAAACATATAACAATATTATGTCAACCCAAACTGGAATGTGAATTTCTAGCAGAATCTTCTCTAAAATAATACATGCTGTGTCTATGCTCTAGTCTACTGACTGACCTGATATTTTCAAGGACATTTTGGACTTGTCTTTTCTTTTATAAATGAGACCCAGTGAAGAAAAAGGTATAATATGCCAATTTCTCCACAAAGACTTTGACTTGCTGCCAAACACAGGTCGATGCAGAGTTAACTGGCTTCCATGGAAATACATCCACACAAAACAGAATTATGTTTGTTGTACTCTTCTTTAAAAGGCCATACAACCCTACTGTTTACTTTGAGAAGACAGAAACAACTCTGAAACATAATCTATGCAATAATGAAAGCAGCTTCAGTTGAGAATTCTTTATACCGTACATACAGTTTACAGAATAAAGGTAGCTAAAACCATGCATGCTAAATCTGGCTTGTGTCCGAGAATCATAGAATCATAAGGTTGGAAAGGACCTACAAGATCATCTAGTCCAATCGTCCTCCCCTTACCTTAGCTTCAACACACCACTAAACCATATATCATAGTTCCTCATCCAGACACTTCTTCAACACTGTCAGGGATGGCTACTCCACCACTCCCCTGGGCAGCCATTACATTGCCTGACCACTCTCTGAGAGAAAAAGTTCTTTCTTATGTCTAGACTAAATCTCTTCCGGTACAACTTGCAGCCATTTCCTTGGGTCCTGTTTGTTGCCTGGGAGAAGAGACCAAGCCCCTCCTCAATACAACCTCCCTTCAGGAAGTTGTAGAGTGCAATGAGGTCTCCCCTCTTCTCCAGGATAAACAATCCCAGCTCCCTGAGCCTCTCCTCCATAAGACTTTTGCTCCAAACCCCTCATCAGTTTTGTTGCCCTTCTCTGGTCATGTTCCAGGGTCTCGATGTCTTTCTTGTTGTGAGGAGCCCAAAACTGAACACAATACTTGAGATGCAACATCACCAGTGCTGAGTACAGAGGGATGATTACCTCTCTGCTCCTACTGGTCACACTATTTCTTTTACAGGCCAGGATGCCATTGGCATTCTTGGCCACCTAGGCACACTGTTGGCTCATGTTCAGCCAAGCATCAACCAACACCCCCAGGTCCCTTTCCTCTTCACAGTCATCCAGCCACTCAAATAGTGTCCTGGCTCAACAGGCAAGAGTAGAGACCCTACTGAACTACAAATGTCATGTCTGAGCTACCAACCACTGACCATATCTGGGAAGTAAATCACTGGCTAGCACCTGGGTTAATGAACTCATCCCATACTTTTCCCTCAGTTACCCTGGTGGTTTGAGATTACAAATGTGCAAATATGACAAAAGACAGAATGTGGATGCAAAACAAGCAATGCTTTAACCTGTAGCAATAACAATGCTGTGGTAAATGTCCTGCTAGCATTTGGGACACTGTATATAAAAACTGGCTGCACAGGCAGAGATCAGATTTTCTTGCAGGGAGAGCAGGATGTTCTTCACTTCCCCACATCCTACTTCACCACCACTCCTTTAGTTCCAGCAGTTCTGCACTGGTGATAATGCCAAGACAATCATCAGTATTTCTTTGCGTATCTCTCAACAGCTCCTTAGCCCTTTTCTAAATGAAGGAAATCTAGTGGGTTTGGGATTTTTATTTTTTTTTTTCCATGGCATAGAAATACAGTCATGCATTGACAGCAGATTTGAATTATGTCTGCTGGTGGCTTCTCATGTGTTCAGTTCATGACAGGAACAAGGCTCCTTCTCATTTGAAAAACAATCAACATCTACCTAAAACAAAGTACTGCCACTTTAAAATTCATCAGCCTTTTCCTCATAACTTTGAAGAATGTGTCTGCACTTCCTGAACTTTTATTAAAATGCCCTAAACTTAAATGCTTTGAGAAGAAAATACATATTCCACTCAACGCAGAATAATGTCTTCTGAGCAACTGGGGGAAGTCTGATGGAGGAATGTGAAGAAGGCTTTTGTGCAGGACAGGTGCTTCTGCAGCACTGCCTGCCCCACAGAGCTTGAGAAGCAGGAGTAAAGCATAAGCTACCAACACCATCTCTGTAGAAAAATGACTTCCCTGTATACCCTCTCTTCTCCCCCATAGAACTGTAAACATTAGCCTTTTTGTTTTAGATTGACAACAGGTTAACAGGCTCCTAAAAATAATAAATAAATCTGAGCCAAAGAATAAAGTACAATTGAACAAAGTACGAGTAATCTGGGAGGCAAATAAATGTCATGTCCAAGCTGTCACATGAGCAAGCCACTAAGCAAGGCAGCTGTTGAATACAGCAGTGATGAGGGTGGGACCAGCCTTGACCCATGAATGGGTTTTAACTCAATGAAGGAGACCTCCTGCAAGCCTTGCCTTCACATGGGCACAATGAGTAAATGTAGGGGATGGAAGCAGGGGAGTCTGATGTATGGCAAGATGACAGGTATGTTTTGAATGTTTAGTACCATGCAATACAGCTCTGGTAGAGAAAAATTCCATCAAAGGGTGCACTGGCTTCACTTCCTCTTCCAGCAGCTCTTGAAATATTGCATTTGACCCTGAGACAAAACAGATGTGTATGAGGGGAAAGGCTCCATGGTCACAGTATGTGATGCAGGAGAATGCACTTAACATGTTATGTGCAGTGTGCTTTGTGTGTTATATGCCATATGAGAAAAATAAACAGGAATATCCTTTGTCCCTTTTCCTCCAGTTAATCTACAAAGGTGAAAAACAGGAAATTTCTAAGATTCGATTATTTTAAAGGAATTTTTGCAAAGTGAAATGCACAGATTCTTCTCCCTTCTTTGCAAGTGAACAGCAAGCCTCTGGAGTTTTTGCTGGTGCTTTTTTTCCCTTATTGTTCTTCAGTTGTACCTGAGCACTTGGTCATATTCGAGGAGATGCTGTTAGTTTACAGAAGAAATTGTTCCTATTAATCTCTGCCTGTCCCATCTCCACACAGGGAAATGTGCTGAAGAGAATAACTAAAGTTCCCTCCCTTGGCATCCTACAGCACCATGGAGACCAGGTGAATGGAGGTTACTGAGCAGTAGGAAAGATATTTTTGCCATCTAACTTGAAGCATTTTGGCACCTTCCTCTTCACACAGAAATAGAATCAAGTAGAAGTGCATTCATCAAAACAAGAGGAGTTTGTTAGAGACCTGAGTATTTGTTATGTAGACTCCAAATTTGGTACACTGTGACAGATGTACAACATTACAGATCAGCATTCTGAATGTGAGAATGATTTTCTGACCAAATGAAAATCTTAGCAGTACCACAGAGTATCTTGCAGCCTCCTTGCTATTTCATTAACTCTGCAGTAACAACTTACTCTGCTAAAAATGCAACACAGAAAAGACGCGATCTGCAGAAAGATTTGGACATTACAGTTGGGTAGCCAGAAAATTAGCCTCTCTTCCCAAATTACAGCCTCTGTTAATTCAAAAAGAAAAAATTCTCTCCCTTCTGCACCATTTTATTGAATTATAGTCCATCCAGTTTTATGTAGTGTGTAGAATTTAACCTATAGGACAAAGTTATTTGCCATTATATTATTGCCATATTCTTAAAAGATTGTTCTATATCAAAGCTGCCATTTGTCAGAGATTACTGGTAGAAAGGTTTTTCTTTTACTGCACAAATATGAGACAAAACTCTTGAGACTCAATTGTATAAAATTAGGGTTCTATTTTTACATATCCCTGCCTTCTAGGGGTTCAAAACCCTTACACTGTATAAAAATAATGGGTTTGCAATGCCTCAGAAAAGTCAAGCAAGATTTGTCTAGTTTCCCACTAGTTACTCCTGAGTCTAACCACAGGTATAAGTTCTGGATATGTGGCCTCAAAAAACATGCCTAGGACTGTCAAAAGTGATCATGTTTAGCTTAACTCTATGCCCAGAGTTTACTGAAAACATTAAATGTATATTGATTTCTACAGTTATGGAGAAGCAAGCACTTCTGAGAACCCTGTCTTCATTGGTTTTAGACTGCAACTCTTACACTGTTTACAATATTGAAACAGACAATAAAGCTTCTTCCAGAAATGCTAAGGTTGGAAATACACAACTTACTTTTAAAATGTCTATCAGAAACATAGAGTGTACACAGGGATGAGGCATATGTGCACAAAAGGACTGCCCTCATAGTATTAGATGGACCGTGAGCAACTGAAAGGGCAGTGGTTCAGACTCTGTGGGACTCTTAAGGTACAGAGTATAAAGCCACCCTACTGTTGTTGATTTGCAGCCCTTCTGAGTAATGCTCATAACTTCCAACCTGTGGTTCACTACTGTGGAGCCCGTTTCAATGATGTTCCATCAATCATTATTTCTGTGATTTATAAGTGAATGTCAGCGGTACGAGTAGTGTGCTATTAAAAACCCTATACCATGGACAGGATCTCATCAGAGAGAGCAATGGTTTCCTCTTGACTGTTCTGCATGGAAAAGTTTTCATTTAGTCAGGCTTCTACCCCAATCTCTGTCTGGAAATAGATACTTGTTTCCTGAGACTGTTCATTATACCACAACAGAGCTCTGAGTGGCTATGACATTTTATTAGCACAGTTGAAAATAGGCTTCAATATGTAAAATGCAACCCGACCAACACTATGATTTCCAGCCATTTGAGGCCAAGCTTTCACAGTAAAATAAGACTCAGCAAAAACAAATTGATGTGAATTGAGGGACTAATTGAAAGGACTAAGAGTAGTCTGTGTGTGTTTCTTTTTGTTCATATATAGGTTAACTATCAGAATGTGTTGATTAGGGAGATCAACAAATATTTTAGTAAAACAGATAGGCACATGCCACACTGAAATTTATCTGAATGGATGTTTTTTTTGTCTGAACAAGAAAACTGACTGAATTCTACATTGAGTGAGAGCACCCAATCATAGTATAACTTAGCTAAATTGGAAGAAAAAAAATAGCTTTTTAAATTTATTTATTTCATCTTTCTGATCTTTCAGTACTGTTACACTTCCTCCACTAATCTGTCCTGTGGTTTTTCAGAGTGAAAACTTTTGTAAGCCAATATCTTGCATGTCTGTAGGTGAAAGATATTAATTTTTATGAGAGAAAAAATTCAGCCTTTGCTAAATCAAATCTAGCAGCAAAACTTAATTCACAGTGAAGGCAATGCGAGTAGCCTCAGTGTAACCTTGGGCTTATTTCAGTCCCTCTTATTTTCAGCCTCCACTCCTCAGTATTTTCATGGCATTTTGAGCAGCTTAGCAGGTCCAGGCTATCCTAACTTCTAGGCTCAGTCAGGTACTGTGAAAGATTCACTGTTAGAGAAAGCATCTTCCAACAGTATATTGGCCAATGTAACACATACTAGGTCATCTAAGATATATAATTGTTGATGTCATCTCCCTAGAAGCTTCCAAGGCCAGGCTGAATAGGAAAAGTTGAATAGTGGAAGGTGTCTGTGCTCAGGGGTCAAACCATTCTGTCATTCTGTTATCTACTGTAATTTTGTATGCATTTTAGTACATCAATATGATCACTCTCTTGGCCTCCGTGACATTATAAATGCTAGTTCTGAACTTTAAGTGACCTTTTACTGTTTTTCTACTTTATTCTTTCTGCACTCACTTGTCACTTTAGCAGAGACTTCTTGATTTACTTTCTTTTTTCCATTCAATATTTGTTTTTCTACACACTTCACAAGTGCCATAGTGTCTACAGTTCATTGTATTTGATCAAGTTAGATCACATATACATAGTGAAGTCCCTGAAACACACAGACACTGCAAGATGAATTAAGGAGGTCACACAAGCTTTTAAAATCACATTTCACGAAATCAGCAGAAAAGCCAGCAGGTTATAAAAGGCAGTCAAGCTACAGATCCTGCAGAATGTGAGTGATAAGAGACAGCAGGTTGACCACTGTTTATTGCCTGCCAGCTAAATAAAATGGGATGCAACTTATTACTTGCTGTCTTGTCTGCCAGTTTGATGAGATTTAATTTGCATTCTGGGTGGTGAGGCTGTAATTACCTTCAACTGCAACACTCCCTTTGCTTTCTCTGAATCTAGCTGAGAAGCTTGCTTCCTACAGTGTAGTATCTACTACATCTGGAGTATGGAAATGGCAAATATGAACATTGCCTGAGCTCCAGATATAACAAATTGAATCCAGATAACTGCACTCTGGGCAAGAAAGAGGGCTATATATGCTATATACAGATTTAAAAAATTGATTGTTATAAGCAATATTTTGCTTTATGACATTATTCCTTATGCAGCAACTGGAAACAGCAGTGATGCCTGAACAAGCCTATCTGCTTTTGTGTTTGTGTTTGCAAAGTTGGAGTAATGCAGAAAGCTGGATTTGCCTCTCCTCAGCCCCAGCAGAGAAACACCCCAAATTTGCAGCTACTTGAAGTACTGAAGGACATAAGAGCACAGAGGATCCCTGAGGCCAGGGAGCCTCGCTATGCCTCTCTGCTAGGCAACACCACAGTCGTTTCACAGCACTGTGTGGAGCCAGGTGGTGAGGCATGGAGCTGGATGGGCAAGATGTATGCTTACTGTTGAATTAGCAGTGAATCAGAGTCACCACAGCCCAGAGGTGTGCTATTCTGAGCGCAAATGACGGAACTAAATCCTTGCCTAAAATATCTTTGAGCAGCAATGTATATTATGGACGAACACTGCATTTACAGTTCCATGGAACTATATCCTACATGCAAAGGTCAAACTGCATATCAGAAATCCATAATTGAAGTGCTTGACAAAATGGAACTGTTCTACCAAAACATGAATCAGAGTTCCCAAATATAACAAAATGAACCAAGATGGGATTGATAGCCACTCATGGCAAATGCAGTCCTCTAACACTCAGTGTGGAGAGGAAATGCAACTCCCAGAAACTGCTGCTATTTATCATTTGTTTGCAGTTCCACAGTTGATCAGCTCACAGCTCTAAACCACTAAATATCAGAGGATTAACTTAGCTTTGAAACTGATAGTAATCAGCCTACTGAGTCTCCGAGTGCTTTCATCTCTTCATATTTCCTTAGGAACACATGATAATATTTCAGGACAGCACTAATATACCCTAAAAGTGGTAGTTAAGACAAACACAGCATGAAGTGTCACAGATATGTTGTTAGCAAAAACACATTAGCAGTACATTCTCTACTTTGTACTTAACCAATTAAAAACTGTTCTATCAGCATCCAAGTAAAGACTACAAGGCCTACTAGTGTCACTAATATATTACATCTTCATATGCTGTTGACAGCACAGTGAAATTTATTATATTGAATTGTCATAGGCTGTTATCGTTTACATTGCCAAATAGTGCCTGCATGATGGGGAAATACACTTGCTGATTACTTCCTGCTGTTACTCTTTCTTTTAGATACAAATATATGTTTCTTATAGAGTTGTATTTCATATGTATTATAAATGATGATATAACATATTCAGAGTGATTTAGAGTTTTAAGGAACTACAAATACAGCACTCCTGTTCTCTGTTGCTTAACAGGGATATCATCTTGTGCAGGATGAAAATACCAGCCACATATCAACTATCAACGTAAATTTATACAGCTTCAGACCACTGTGAGAAGGTTTACTTCAGTCCTACATACACTCATGCATGCATGCACGCAGATAACTGAATCAAGGTAAATCCTCTAGCACAACACAGTTGCTTCACTCTCTTGCTCCTGACAATACCACACATGGGCACTTCACTCACAGTCCACCCAAAAAGAACACTAAAACAGAAAGCCACACAAGCTGGGAACAAAAGTAGGCTCTTTAATGGCTGAATTTGATCTCTTCCATTTGTATTTTTTTTCAGGAGAGAAAAGACTGTGTATGTATCAGCCTTTACAGCATAGAAACATTAGGATTCATCAACAGAAAAATTATTGCTGAAGTACTTCCATTCTGGAATGGTACTTGTTAATACAGGTCGGAGGTTTCCTTGTTTGTTTGCTTTTCTTACATGTACTGCCTCCATGTAATGCATTGACAGTCTTGCTCCAAAAGTTAATTAAATGCTCAATATATATTAGAGCTTCATTGCATTAGTATTCATTTGCAGAAGCCTGGGACACCTCACTCATTAAGTTCAGATACATGTAATTTGTTCTTAATGTCTGCTCATTATTTGCAAAGAAAATGTGAAGGAGATTTCTACACAAGCCTTTTGTTCAATATCTGTTCATGCATATCCAAATAGGATGTATAAATAGCACAGTTTCTATTTTTGAATCATTACATTATGGGGATTAGGGTTCTGAGGCTTGCACTCTTACAATGAGAAGTGGAAATCTGTGCTACCAGTAGCTGGTTCGTAAGCATAAATTTAATGGTAATATCAAATATATTCCAAGATTTGCTTAAAAAATAATTCCTCGGGCAAGATCCAAATCTATCAAACTCTCATCTTTGAACTTCTCCCTTCCAGTCCCAAATTTCAGTAGTACTTTATGTAATGATAAATACTTTATTAAATAAGCTAATTAATATTTTTGCTATAAAATTGCAGCCACTTATTTAAAGATTACAATAATTTAGTAATTATAATAATTTTAAAATAGAAGAGATATAACTCCTATTTTAAGAATCAGGCAGGAAAGTTATTCCAAGGAACAAAAATATTTCTTCTCAGTTATTCTCTATCTGAATTCAATAATTCCTTAGCACTGAGCATTGGCTAACCATCCTTTGCTAAGAACAAATCAATGAAACACCTTAATTAACCAGTAATGCCCATTGGAAATTTAGACTTTTGCATCCACAGATTTTGTAGAGCAGCAGCTGAAAAACTAATGTTCTTGTCCTGACTAGTAGTCTAATTCAGAAAAGGAGTGTGGTGCATACCGAACTCAATTTCTCAGTATCTGCACTTCACTTCCACTATGTGGTCAATGCAGTCCAGCCATAATTTTTTAGACCAGCATCACACCATGCACAAGCCTGGTGATTTTACAGAATGAACATCAACTACATAATTCAAAAGACAGACTGCAAATCAGTTTTCTTGTGACATGAGTCCAAATTTTTTATCTTTACCAACCATGACCAGGATAAACAATACACAAAGCCTGGTCTAATTTTAGACATTACTTTGAGCAGAAGGAATAAAAGAATGAAGAGTACTTTGTCAGCAAGTATGTTTTTCCATTTCAGTTTTAGCAGAAGAGACCACTGACTTTTAATTTATGATAAGGAAATTTTTATTGTCTGAATATACCAACCCTTCCATTTATACATCTGAAGTAATACTTTCAGGGAAAATCAATTTCGTAGGTGCAGAAATAACAAAAGTTTCAGACTGTCAACTAAGGGGTTGTAAAAATGCTATAAGTTAAACAGATAGCCACAAATACTTCTTCAAACCTCTTTTCACCTGTACATTTCCAATAAATTCAGTGGTCATAAAAGTATTGCAGTGACAGTCTTGACTTTCAGACCTCCCTACATGTTTGTAAATGTGCAGTGCCTACATAAATGCAATGCAGAAATGCAATACAGAAATAGGGCAAATTATCACCATGAGGAGAATATGTCACCTTTAAGAGGAGAAAGCACTCTTCTTCTGATATTTAAAAATGTTAATTGCAGGGATTATTTTGAGACATAGCTGAAGAATCTGGAAGGCTGAGAAGCTACCAATTTATTTTAGAGGAAATATCAGTAGTAAGGCTACTTAAAACATAAAATGGTAATTAAGAGTATGTTACACTATGAGAATGACACATTTCTCTATAAATCTGTTTTTGGAACCTAGAAATACTTTCCTGCCAACATGACTGAAGCAGCACTTTCCATTATAGCCAAGTTGAATTTTCTGACCAGAAAAGCTCCAAACACATTTTCTAACAGTTGTATATGAATCTTTGGGAATCCCTGATGTAAAAATAATACTACTCATTTATAAAATGTCACTAGGAAGAAATAATGACTTAAGAATAACAGGATAGCCCACTTTTAGTATTAGGACAGAACTAAGCACATTGCTATCTTCTTAAATATTGGTGTTCCTGAGTTTTTCTGAGTTATGGGTGTTGATCGAGACCCACAAGGATGACTCAATCCCCAGCAGTTCTTCAGTCTAAAATGACTAAACGAGGACATACATATTGACTTGGACCTAATGCCTACTTGAACCTACATACTGAATGATTTTGGAGATAGAAGCAGCAGTTGACCTCAGAGGAGCAGGATGGTGCTTGGTCTCCTCCGGCTGCATCATAACACCCTTGCTTAGTTTCCTTTGGCAGGCACTTTTTTCAGCTGCTTTATTTTCTCTGTGACTATACGTGTACAACCAGAATGTAAGAGTTCACAGAGGTCAAATGAAAGGCTAAAATTTTTCATAGCAGAAAAATGACAAGGGAGGGAGTCAAATGAAAGGTCAGGTCAAAGGCTGTGAGAAGTTAAACACTGAAGAGTCAATAGCCCACAAGGACACATCCCAGCAATGAAATAATTCTGCACTGTAATATTCTCACTATATTTTCAGTTCCTCGACTGAAATATTTTAAACTCATTAAAATGATTCTTCTAGGCAGGGCGGCATCTGTAGTTACAACGACTGGAGGTACACTCTATCAGGAAAACTGTCAGAGGAAATTAATGTGCAAGCACAAGGCTTCTCTAGAAGAGAAAGGCTGCTCCCATATGGGGAGATGAACAGAAACTCAGAGATGATGTAGGTTTTGGTTGTTTCCTTTTCTGTCTTGCTTGAAGCACTTTTAGATTGTGTTAGGAGATTGTAAGCACTAGAAGTAAATGAGAGTTTCCGTTTACTTTTCTGCTAATTTACTGTTTGGCAAACTGTAAAATATACAGATTAATTTATCTGACAAGCTCAGAAACATCTGGTTTAGCAAATTAATGAGTCTGCATAAAAAAGAGAAAAACTGTAATGCAATGGCATGGTATGAAAGGAAAAACAAATCCTCCTGAAGTTGTCCCAAGGAGCTCAGACCAACATTTAGGAAATTCTGGTTTATAAATTAAGACAGCACACACACACTCCACTGATGTCTTTTCTATTATCCACATTACAAACCTGGGAAAGTGGAATATGAGACCCAGAAAGTCTGCTGTGAATTGTTTTTCTGCTGAAGATACACAGTTGGACTGACAGAGGGTGGCACAGCAGAGACCAGGAAGACACTGAAGAGAGGAGGGTTGTAAAGGCTGACATTGGATCAATCCCAGGATTCCATTCAAAGCCTAGGAATGACACTCAGTATCCCAGGAATGTCTGGGATCATGACTAAAGAGGAAGTCCAGCACAAGCATTACACAGGCCTCAGACTGGCCAAGGGGAGGCTGTGCAACCCATTGTCTTGTTCTGAAACACTTAATAGGATACTCTGGTGCCTGACAGAAATGCTTTTTACATCACAGTAGTACATATCACTGACTATTCTTTGGAGCTGTTGGCACATTTAAATATTTATTATAACCTGACATTTCAATGAGATAAACACAGTGTTTATCTCATCTAAAGATAGGAAGACATTTTTTTCAAGCATCTCTCAGAACTATTAAAAGTACAAGCTCTGGAAAGGGATCTTCTTTGCCTGCTTTTAATGCAGGTGGCTGTTCATTATCAGTAGTCTCTTCCCTTCACGCTACCACAGCACTCGACTTGGAAGTTCAAGTCCCAAGCTACCAGAAATATTGGAAAAGATTACTCTGCTTATCACTGTTGACCAAAAATTACTTTTAGAAATAGAGAATGTTTTTTGTGACCTCGTTAAAACAAAGCATAAGGAAAGAAAAGGGAGATAAAGCTGATGTGTATGTTAAGTCTGAACTCAGCAGAGATGGCCCAAGGCAATGTCTGCACTTCATCAGCTTCCACTGACTCAGTATGTTTACTCTTTTTATCTCTTTGTTTTATAGTGGCTGTGATATTTGTATACAACAGCATCATTTTTATACCATAACATTAATTTCTGTATGTAGGAACTCAGCTTTAAATTATATAAATAATAGTAAGAGAAAAGTGTCCTGAGATTGAGATTTCCAAAAGATGCAGAGAGGACCATAGAACACTTTTTTGAATGACTAGGCAGCTCTGCAGTGCCTGCACAGTCAAGCCGCTAGCGAGGCTAGGTGAAGGCTGTCCACTTATCATGATGCAAATGGCAATCAAGAGAGACTGACTTTTAGATATATAAAAGGAGATGAAACAACGTAATTTAAACCTCAAGAAAAATACACATTACTGAGTCACATAAACATCAAAGCGGACTGATTGCTAAGGAGATAGAATATTAATTAACAAGCCAAGCAAGCAAGTTCATTGTCTGCTCTAAACAGACATAACTGCAGGTCAGCATGCAAATGCCTTCCATTATTTATACAATCCAAGACAGTTGCAGGATATTGCATACCACAGCATATATTAGCTAAGTCATAGTCATGAAGAAGAAATGAACAAAAAATACCCTCTAGATTTTAACTCCAGTTGAAACCTTCATATTAAATATCAGAGACATTATTAATTTGACACAATGAGACCATATATGCTACAGATAACCATCTCTTAGTTTGGGTCCAAAACTTCTAGGTTCCCAAATATACTACCGAAAGTCAACGAAGGACTGACTGAGTAATTTGGTCTAAGCAGAGGGAAAATGGGCAAATGAAAAACAACAAACAAAATCTTCAGTAAATGAACAAGAAAAAAATATTTTTATTTTTTTTATTCTGCTACTGACTGCATCTTACACCTTTACCAAAATAGTGAGGAAATCATAGCAACATTCCTATGAAGATCAAAAAGAAATAGCAGCATTCTCATATGGGACTCTTGGACTAAATCAAGAAATGGAAAACAACATCATTTATCATTTATTTTTCTTTTGTTTGTTATTAAGAGATATTTGTATGTTCAATATTCTGAAGTTTATCAGTGACCAGTATTTAACGAAAAAAGCTTAGCACAGGTTTTGTTGTGCTTGTTGACTCTTTGACCACATTTCCATTCTGCCAGGAGAAAAAAAAAATGTTGAAAGATAAATTATTAACCTAATCCATTAATTTATGTATTATGTACAGAGGGTAACACTGTAATAGCATTCACATTTCCCAGTGGGTTACAAGCTTCACACTGCACATTACAAGTACACGCTTTTTCTTTGCAGTCTTTGTTCACCTCGAGACTTCTGCCTTCTGACTAATGGGACAGGATCCTTATTTTCTTTCCTGCTGTTATTATCCATGGGAGAATTGGAAGTGCTCTGCAGTCCTCACTGTCCCATTAATCCATCTGTTATCCAGACCTCGTGTCACTACGATAAACATGAAAAAACCCCATACGCGAGTCACAGTGTGCTTTAACCCTGCCCACCTTGTACAGTTCTCTTATACTAAAGCCAGATGGGAAGGAACACCAAGCTGAAAGAAATTGTGGCAAATGCTGAACTTCTTTCTAGCTTTTAAGTTTAAAACCAAGGGGAAAACAAAAACAAAAACAACAACAAAACCATCATATGTTTATTCAAAATATATCTCAAAATAATTTTTCCTTTCTTTCATTGAACATTAACATTCCCTGTTAATGACTGACCTAAAAAGTGTGACAGTGTGCTTCTAAGATAATTTCACTATCATTCCCTCGTTTTCCTTTCTTTATAGCATGCAGGGATCACAATGTAGGTGTCATGTGATGCCCTGCAGATTCTTCTTGCACAGTTAGTTGTCTGTGATCAACAGGGAATGGACTTACCAACCCAGCTAATTCCCTCCTGTGCTGTATTACCAACTTTTAAGAGGTACTCTGTTTTGAGAATTTTAGGAACAATAGCACTTAAAATATTTTTTTTAATATACAAAGGAGAAGGGCAGAGATAAAAAGAAGTGATTATGAAACTGAAATCTCTATCTCAAATATATGAACCCTGCTTTATTTAATGAAAAGTTTAAAGGTAGTAATGTTAGTTCCAATGGAAAATTCTAGGGGGAGGGAGTTATGAAAGTGTTCGCAGAAGTTCAATTGGAAAAAAAAACAAAACATATATGTATGTATGTATGTATGTATAAAATAAACAGAACACAACAAGTTTCCAGTTCTAATTAGAAAAGTTCTGCCATTCACATGGGGCAGCCAATAGACTGCTGGTAGAGTTCCTGAAGTCATAAGGGCAGCAATACCAGCATTGACATTGGGGTCTTACAAAGAACGAGGGCCAGCATTTGGTAGCAATAAGGATCACTGATTTTAATGTTTAACACAACTAAAAGCAAAAGAAAAATCCTCTTCAAGGAAGATCTGTCATGTGCATTGCCTACGCTCTTTGGAACAATATCAGTTTTATACTGTAGGCAGAGAAAATCTTCGGACGCGGTGCTTAAGTATTTATGTATGTAGATGTAAATATGGATGTGTGGCAAACTCCAGGATGATTCTCACTCTGATCACTATTTCCATCACCTTGTTGGACCATGTTGGAAAATAACATGGCAGTACTTAGCAGTCACTTTTAGAACCAAAGTTTTGCCTTGCAGACCAAAGGCATTATCCCAGGGATTTAGAAGTGTGTGACATGTTTATATACATCTTTTGAAGCCTTAATTTGCTTGCCATAGTTGAGCAACACAAAAACTAGTGCACACAATCCAGAAAGTACCACCATAAAAAATCAAAATCATTTCAGTAAGGACGTGAAAAATTACCAAGTCTAGTTTCATTTGTTATGTTCTTGAAGTGGTTTGAAAAGCTTTATACTAGTCAAGATACGTGAAATCAACAAATACAATGCAGGAGACAGAGACTCCAGTTGGAAAATAAGAAATTAAAGCTACATGAGAAACTTTGACAGCTCACACATACACAAAGCAAGAAAAAATGTATCAAACAAGCTTGCATCCACTACCATAACAAAGCAACACTGGAAATAAACTGCCACATTGATCAATGTGGACAGTATTTCAAATAAAAGATAGTAGCATGGCATGAAAAACATCAAAACTGATACTTTCCAAATAACCTTCTCCTAACTGCAAGAAAAAATACAGCATCCTTTAGAACCTCAAAGTCATAGTTGGAAAGAAAAGCAGAACAAAACAGAATAAAATACAACTTTGGAGGTCTGAGAATCTGAATTTTTAAAGCAATCAAGTTATCAAAATGCCCAGAATCCATGATGTCTAGATTAATGTTACTGGATTGAATTTTGCAGTAGTATTATATCCAAAACAAAAAACTCATTCTATTTTTTAATTTTATTTTATTTATTAAAGAAGGGAAAAAAAGTAGGGGGGGAGGGAAGGGAGAGGAAAGGGAGGGGAAAGAGAGGAGGAGAAGGGAAGGAGTGGGGGAGGTATGGGGAAAGAAGAAGAGGGGAAGGGTGGAGAGGGAGATGAGGCAAGGCATGGAAAATGGCAAAGCAAAGCAAGGCAAGGCAAGGCAAGGAAATTAGCACAGCACTGTGTAGGAGTGTCAGGATAGACAAGAATCCTAACTGTAAGGCAGAATGCATTTTCATCAAGGACAGAGAGGCTTAAATACAAAGGATCATATATCAAATTTCATCCTAAGGGCAAATGCCTTTAACAAACATGGAATGGGCTATAACATGCCTATCCCCTCTTGTCGTGCTCAAACAGGGGCTAATGAGCTTTGGACTAAGAGAAGAGGAAATAGAGAATAATGCTACCAACTCTCCTAATCCCATCCAACACTGAAACAAATCGCAAAACTGTAGCTCCTAAAAGCGTGAACCAAAGCATCCTCTCTATATACCTTATAGATTTGGAAAGCCAATGAGCCCCCACATCTTGTTCCTGCCCCTCAGTGTGAATTTCAAAGATCTTAATATGACAGAATTTGACGATAGAGCTCCCACAGTCCCTGAATAAGAGAAAATCCAAATACTGACTGTGAAAGTGTTAAGGGGAGGTAGCTGCCTGCCAGTTGGCCCAGAGGACATTAAAAACTGAAACTGTTCAGTTCAAAATGCTGGGGAGAGATTTTCTATAAATATAGACTGTTTATTCTCTAAGCAAGAAACTATGAGAGCCATAAAGGTGTTAGTTCCCATATTAGAAGAATGAGCTGTATGCCTTCACCTACCAGGAAAAGGGCATGCTTCTGATGTGAATAAATGCACAATTGATCTGTTTTTCAGACAGTCCTCAGTACTGTGTTCGCTTCTTTCTTCATCTCAAAAATGTAATGTAAACCTAGTGCAAATTACAAAGTGTACCATTAGGAGTCACAGATTTCCAAACTGCTTCAGCAAAGAAAACAGTTTTCTAAATTATAGAGATAAGCAGTGATCTGTATTTGCATAAAAACATGAAAATGTCAACTGTGTGATTCAAATACTACAAGCACTTTAGCATAATTACCCTGCCTGCTTAAAAACTGCCCATGGAGAAATGGATGAGGCCTTAAAATATAGCACAATACAAAATATATTTTATGAACTGTACAGCTTATAAAGTTCTCTTGAAATCCAAGAGGTGGCTTCATTTAAGGTATATATTCTCTATTTCTTCTACGTTGTAGGCTATACTTTCAATACCTAATCCTGAGACTTAACTTGTCCTCCAGCTTTAGGAGGCTCAGAACCTGGTAGAATAATTCACACTGTGCATCTGCATTAGTGTTTTCATTCTGATCAGGAGTGTACTTTTAAAGAAGTCGACTGGTTACTTAATGAAATTTAGTCTTAGCCACAAAGCAAATGGACCTGAAGATATTCTCCAGGAATACCTCTATAGTACTCAAACCTGCAGTGGATAAACAGCAGTCTACTGGAACAGATTAGGAGGCTTGTTTCCAGTAAAATACATGAAATACATAAAATTTGGGGATAGGGTTCTTTGTACCAACAGTTTTACTCTATGATTCCACTCCCACTGGGCTTTACTATGTGCTAACATGGGCACAGCAAATAGTTGTGCAAAGGTTAGCTTAGGACCTTAAACCCCGAAATAAATGTAAGAAAATGTTGGAAAACAAGTTTCATCTTTACACATAAAAATGAAGATAGCCTCCAGCAGGATCTGCCCTTGGGCAGTTTGATTTGGCTCTCAAACCTCCAAGATATAATATTTTCAATGTCTGTGCTTTTTCTCCAATGGTAGCTGCATTCTACCAAGAGTATAAATGGCCATAACAAGAGACATGTCTGGAAACTGGAGCATGCCCAGAGAACAACAATGAATCTGGTGAGGGGTCTGGAGCACAAGTTTAATGAGGAGGTGCTGAGGGAACTGGCTTGTTCAGTCTGGAGAAGAGAAGGCTCAGGAGAGCCCTTGCAGTTTGCTGCAAATACCTGAAAGAAGCTTTCAGAAAGGTGGGATGTTAGCCTCTTATCCCACATAACTAGCAATAGGATTGGAGGGAATAGCCTCGAGTTGTGCCAGGGGAGATTCAGGTTAAATTTTAGGAAAAAAATCATCTCTGAAAGAGTGGTTAGGTACTGGAATGATCTGCCCAGGGAGGTGGTTGAGACACTACCTCTGGAGGTATTCAAGAAAAGTGTACATGTGGTACTAAGGGACATAATTTAGTGGGGAGGTATTGGTGGCTGATGGATGGTTGGACTGGATCATCTTGGAGGTCTTTTCTAACTTTGGTTATTCTAAGAGTGTGTTTTTGTGAAATTCCCATATTTCATTTTCAGCTAGACAGTCAGAGAGATATTGAACATAAATCAATAATATGATCCTATGTACAAAGTGAAAACAAATTTTTATGCCACTTTGGACATAGGATATGTAAGTGCTGTTCAAATATTTGGTCTTTCAATCTATTCTTACAAGATAGATCACAAGAGACAAATTCTCAAAGTAGCAATCAACTAATATACCAAGAAGCAATAATTTACTCCAGTAGTTAATCTAGCAAGCTTTTGTTCACACAACAAAAGCCCTTCTTGAACACAGTTGGCTGAGTATTATGCACTCACTTTTAAAATAATTCCCATATTTGGGGAAAACTTCACTGAAGACAAAAGCTGTTAGAAGCTCTATGAAGTGCTCTTCTCCATCAAGTTTGTTTTTTTTTTTAATAGTATTCCATAAAATGTGATACACTAAATGCCTCATATTTAAAATAGATTGGAAAAAATAAGCATACTTCAGGCAAGAGAATACAGGCTCACGAGTTCTGGAAAAATGAGTAAGAACAGAGATGACATAATATTCCATGAAACTCTAGCCCCTTCCTAATCCTGCAGTTCAGCCTAAACTACATTAAACTAGCTAAAGCAGAGACTGAGTTCTATAATTTATTTCATATAATTTCATATAATTTCATATAATTTCACATAATATCATAAATCCTTTTCTTAAGGGTACTTCAGGTAGAAGGGACAACAACTTGACTTAAAAAATAATTGAAGGATATAGATAGGTCACACTGAAACCATAAATACATCAAGAACAGGATACTGGGAATACTTACAAATAATAATGAAACAAAAGCCATTAAATAATTCTTTAGATAAACCAATAATAAGATAATGTTTGAACAGAAAGCGGACAGGCTTTTATTTTAGGAAATATAAAAACATATATTCTATCTGAATTTGATCCAAGAGTTAAATGTAGTCAGCTTTCAATGGTACCAGGAACACAGGGTCTGTACTCAAAGTATAATAGGAATGTAAGTAACCCTTGGTGCTGTAGCACAGAACGATTGGGCCCACAAGACTCTCTCAAATGCATAGATTACATTTTCTCTAAATTTCTGATAAGTTTTTTTCATAGACACATAGGAAGTACTTGCCTCCTTTCTTGGCTGCAAAAGAGCTGTATCTGCTGAACATCACATTGTTTCTGCGCACATCTCATTTTCTATAATCTGCATATGTTAAAAAGGTACAGAGGATGTAATTAAATTTGACTTCTTCAGTGTCTTTCCCTTCAACTCTTACACTTTTCGCTATCTTGAAATACACGTGGATCAATGGTTTCAATCAAAATCAAATTCTGTAGCATGAGTATGTAAATTAGATCTTCAGGAGGGCAATGACATGGAAGAGACTCCTTGAGGGGAAAAAAGCAAAAAAATTATAACACTGTATATCCAGTCATTTTAATGAAGGAAATGCTAAGAGGTGAGGGACAATATAAAAAGTATAACGTTATTGTGGCGCTTTATTAATAAGGAAAACTATAATTATAATTTTGCCAGTTGGATGAAAGTGGGATGCCAGAAATAGATGTATAATTGATATAAATTCCTAGATATATGACTGTTGTAAAGGTTTTGGCTTATATCACAAGAGGACTTTCTATGAAGATTATTACCTGTTAAGGAGGGATGAAGGACAGAGAGCAAACTAGCCAACCTAGTGAGGTGTGCTTTCAACTCAGGGACTTGGGGAGTGGAGTCCAAAATGGCAATGCTCACACCATTGCAACTGACTGGGGAATAAGGCAGGCAAACCATAACAGTGACAAATGTTCTTTAGCTGCCTCCCATGACGTAAGCCAGAAAGCCAGCCATCTCAGTGGTGTCTGTAGCTATGGGGAATCCTCTTTGATCATCCCAAGGGAAAACTGAATCCTTTGCTCCTTTTTTTTTCTCTGAAGTGCCTGTATGCCAACACATGGAGCATGGGGAATAAGAAAGAATTAGACATTTGTATGTAGTCACAGGAACACACAGGAAAACTTCTTTACTCTGAGGGTGGAAGAACACTGAAACAATCTGCCCAGAGAGACTGTGGATTCTTCCTCTTTGGAGATATTCAAAGCCTACCTGGACAAATTCCTATGTAACTCATTCTAGAGAACCTACTTTGGCAGGGGGGCTGTAGTTTAAAGAGTGTGTAAAAAATTCATGAGATACAATAAGAACTGCTGCTTTGCTCCTGAAACTTACAATTTAGGGATCATCTTCTAAAGTGATTAAATAGGCAGGTATAAGAAACATTACTGGAAAGTGTAAGGCACTGACCCATATTTTAGTCATAGGGAAAGAATGCTTGTAACTATTGACATACTCATAAGGTAGTATTATAAACAAAGTATCCATTCTTCTTCCATTTGCTTTAGTTGGCAACAATATTCTCAAAGCCTACTACAAGAGAACAAGCAGAAGAGTACGTTCTGGCAACTGCTTGTCTGTCTTGAAGCACAGCAGAGTATGATGATAGAGCTGACTCCTGGTTCTTCCTGGAGCTTTGTGAAAAGCTTTATGGACTCCCTGAATGAGCTTAATAAGTGCTAATGATGATGAAGTGAAAGGGGGCTGGGATCAGAAGATATGATCATAAGAGCAAGCTGAAGTAGCAGGAAGGCTTGCATCCTGCAGATAACATAAATTCATGGGACAGGAGAATTTTCGGTGGACCAAATGCAAAGTCAGCACAGAATAAAATGGTAGCTTATGGAATGACTAGGAAGGAACATACAATATATAATGGCACAGCAAGAAAAATGAGAAGAACTCACAGGAACTCGTGCATCTGAGATAAAGGATACAGAAGAGTAGCAGACTAAAGGATGTTGATAGGCAATCAAAAGGCTGATTTATGACTGCTTCCAAGAGAACCTATAGTAATTTGTGCCAGAATCTCTCAAAATTTATGAAGGCTTAATCACTAATTATGTTAGCAATTAATTAGTTCTTTTTCCCTAACCTGCCCTCCACTGCTTCTGCTATATTCAGTCATGTCAAGCAGCCCAGTGTGGTAGAGTGGACTGGACATAAAATGTAATATAAAATCTTTGCAGTGATTTTTGTAGGGTTATGGTGAATATCTCTGTCTGTTTAATGCCAGATAAAGCACCATTCCTTCTGTGATGTGAGTGCACTTTGCGGTTTCCTGAGCTGGATTAATAATTATTCTTCAATTGTGGTTAGTCAGCCACCTGTCTAAAAATTTCAAAAGCATTAACCACACCACTTTTTTTCTGATGTAACATCAAATGCTTTGCTGAAGTCAAGAGATATGTCCCCTTTATTTCCTTTCTCTATGAAGCTTATTATCTCATCAAAGGCAGAAATCAAGATATCTTTACATGGTTTACTTTTATGAATCCTTAGCATCTCACAGATAACATACCTGTTTTCTGTGCTCTCATCCTGAGACACTGTTGAGTGAAATTTGCTCTAAAGAGAGAAATATAACCTAGACAAGGATGGCAAGCAAAGCTTGGACAAAACCTTGAAGCTTCAAGGTAGATGCAGTCAGACCTCAGTATTTCAGTGTAAAATAATTAAGAAAAAAAAAGATTGCAACTAAGGAAAAATAGTGTGGTGCAACTCCAAGCCCAAGCTAATAAAACATGATAAACTCTTCTGGAATTAGTTATTAGAATAAGCTTGACAATTGTACAACTTCAGATCAAAGACAGCCTGAATTTGTCCAGAGTCTGTTATATAAATATATCACAAACAAATGGAATACTTAGCAGTTATTTTCCTGGGAAATACAAGTTCTTTTTTCCTTCTCTGCTCTTTCATGAAAACTTTGTGTCGTTTCATTTTTCTAAACTAGCTTAATTTAAGAAAAAAGTAACCTGATAAATGTTGCCTCTCCTTCTCGAATCTAGCTCACAGTTTACTTAAATGTATATTACATTGTTAAATTTGATGCTGCAACTTGGTCCCTTTTCTAATCCAGTAAGTATTTCACTTCAAAAATATGCAAAGACTGTCTGTGTTCCCCCATACACCGAGTCTCAGATACTTAGAGAAGATCAAAGAGAAAACTACATGTCTAAACCTAAAGAAAATTTCCAGGCTAATCTTGTTGCTCTGAAATATTTTTGTTCAAAAACCTGAACCTTGTTGATCTGAAGAACCAATGGAAATCTCAAAAAGCTGCAACAATGTTAGATGAAGCTTCGGAAAATAATCTTTTCTAGCTTCTATTTATAACTCAAAATGTTGAAATTTAAAGTACAACTCTTCTTTCAAGGAATATGTTTTCCAAATCTTCTACATAGTTAATAAAAGATGTCTAGCACTCCACTAAAAGCTTCAGCATATACTACATGAGTATTTTGTGAGGAAAACCAAAAGTCCAACAAGAAAACCAGCTTATTTAGTATACAAAATTAACATTCAACTATAGATGTGGGGTTACTCTCCCAAAACTATGCATTTTAGTTGAACAGAACATGTGGTTTTGTGAATAATATAGGCAGTTATTCATAACTTACAAACTGTAATTAGGAATGATGAACGATTACATAAATGGGGAAAAAAAAGGTGCTTTTAACAATACAAATCTCAGAATCTCAGACTGTACCACCCCCTCTTTCCCCCAGTTTGAAACGTTTGTTAATAGAAAGCTGTAACTTTAGGCACACAATTAAATTCACAGGTGAATCAGAGAAAAAAAAAAAAAAAAGGTGCAGTTTCCAGAAGCATTGTGAAGGCCTGTGGTAGTTATATGATTGGGTAATATTCAACTGACTGCCAAAATGTTGGTATATAAGAACATCAAGCACATATTTTTTACGTATGTGTGGCAATGTGCACACATCCTCACATCTAGAGGTAACATATCTTTAAGAAATATAAGAAAACTGTTTCTTCCAGACTCATAAACTTAGTGTTGAGTATATTCTCCTTTTTTTCTTTTTTTTCTTTTTTTTTTTTTTAAGAAATATAAGCAACTTTATGACATATCTGTTTTCATAGTCGTTTGGCATCAAAACCTTCTTAAAAAATGCTATAGAGTTGTATCTTATTTGCATCAAGTCCCCTTCAAAAGCACTTTGTCTGAAGAAAATTCAGCAGTTTACTTGAAACAATTTTTCTTTCACATATTTGAATTCTGTCCTTCCAATAAGATTTTCATCCCATGTATGCATCTGTGAGTGACTGCAGCTTCACAGGTAGCCCAAAACTGTCCAGGTTGTTTTCACTCGCCTGAGAAGTTCATGCGTGATTGCGTAATCGGACACAGATACAGCAGGAGGCAATAGTGATTAATCTACATTTCTTCTTCTGAGCTACTCCTTGGCCCACTTCTATATTCAAACACACGTGGCTGTGTAGGGTAACAGCAATACAATACTCTGGAGATTTACAGCTGGTACTGTAGCAGAGGAAGAAGGGCCACCTGAGTGCTGAACAGAACAGCACTGGCCACGCACAGCAGTGAAACTGTTCTAGAACTCAGTTTCTTGAGGGCTGCTGCCTTCCTCCATGAGGCATGACACTGTGCTATAGGCATGTACCATGAGCTTTTAAAATCAGCCCCATCATGTGTGGAAAAGTCACTGTCTTTTTATACCAGACCAATATTCATCTATCCCTGACACTTCTTTCCAAACGCTTTGCTAAAAATTAAACCTCAACAAAGCTCAACCTGACATTTTAGCATTTCCTCTCATCTGGAAATATTCAGATGATCTTGAAGGATGTTGAATTTATGTCCAGAGGTCCTGAGAACCACAGTTCCCAACACGTGCAGCACAGTATAACTGCTCATTTCCCTTACAGAATTAAGCACTTTGTAAGAGACTTGCAGCTGTTAGCTGATTGGCCTCACTGCTTAAATCATAGAAGAAACTCCTTGGACTTGAAATCTGCAGTGAAGGCACACTGAGCATTCAAGGAGAGATATCTGATGTTTGTTCCCAATGAAAAGCTCTGGCAGTCATATTTAAAGGACACAGGGGAGAGCCTTAATGAATTACACAGTGGATGAAACAGTACTTAACTCACTATGTACTAGCATGTCTTCCAGCACACACATTAAAAGCAATTTATTGAACTAAATGAGACTGCAGTTTACTGAAACTTCAATGCCCAGATACAAGGTGAATGATATATGTGACACAAAGAAGGTATCCTTGTGGCTGACAAACAAAAATTATGATTCTGGGAAAAACACACAAGAAAAAACCACCAAAAACAACAAAACAAATGTAGTGATTCCAAAAAGTCTACTCTAATAACAGAAAGTTAAGGATTTCTTGAAGGAAATGGAAAGAGACAATTACAGGGCAGAGTGACAAAGGCAATTATGCAATACTCAGATCAAAAAGTATTCAACTGATTCAGATTTAAATCTAAAATACATTAAACATAGAGGATAAAATATGAAAACAGAGAAGATGAAGCTATGGGACCAGGAACTAACATAACTGTACAAGAAAGCTGCTGATAAACATGGACATGCAGAAGACCTTGTGTATGAAGAAGAGCTAGCAGGATTTATTTACAGAGACAGACTGGAAGCGCTGACTGTACAAAGGGTAATTGACAGCACAAGTGGGAGGTTATGGAGGGTGAGACACCTCTACATATTTAAGAGTGTAAATGCCACAGGGTAAAGCTGGTGAAACCCATCAGCAGATATGAAGCTTGAATTAGTGAAAACACAGAGATATTTTCCTTAGTGGGGAATATTTTTTGGCAGACCTACTAATGTCCTTGGAGAAAACACTGTGATTTTCACTTAATCTAATGATTCTTTTTCTTTTAGAGAATACTTGTATGATAGAAAAAGAAAGAAACAAGAAAAAAAAAGCAACATTAAATTCTTACAGATTCAGTGTTATATGCAAATTTTACCAGCTAAAAATGCCTTAAGCATGCCACAGGGGTAAGCATTGATCTCTACAGCATTACTCAATCATGATCTCACAGCATGTTTCAGAGGACAAGGCCAGCTCTCAGAGCACCGGATCTTTAGAGGTGAGACATTTTTAGACACTTTTCTACTGAAAGAATGAAAAGAAAAGCTGCTGGAAAAAAAACTAGACTACAAGAAGTCACTCCACAGAAGCAGCCTAAGAAGATATTGAAACAACTGTGAGTAGTCTACATCAAGCAGGAAGATGCAGTTTCCCCTTTCCTACCCTTCTTTCTCCTGTAGGCTCTATGCCCTGCCATTTACTTTATACTCACAGTACAATTAATATTTTTTTTCTTTTTAAAAAGGCTATTTATTTATCTATTATTAACAAGTCATTATGGACTTGTTCTTTTCTAAATAATTATATTTCAAAGGACTGTACCAAGGAAGTTGCTAAGTATTTCCAGTGTAGAAACTGTCAAACAGACACGAGTTGAATTTATTTGCACCAAACTATCAGTATCAAATAAAATTCACATCTGAATAAAATCTGTAGTGTTTTAAGTACTAACCAACATCCACTTTCATTTTGTTTCAGACTATTCCACCTCATGCTCTCCTTTTATTCTATTTTCTTCAAAAAGCGTTTTTCCCCTTCAGCAATCAGAAACACAGTTATAAATGTACACATACACAATTATATTTATATATACAGTATTGCTATATTCCAACAAGCAGTTTAACAACCAGAGAGCCATGGTATAGAGATCATCAGCTGCTGGAATAATGATTGCTGAAACACCTGGGAAATCAACACACGTAAATACTAGGGATCTGGAACTATGTGTATAGATCTTACGAAAACATTTGGTCCTAAAATATGTATTTTTTTTCCTAGTTTAAATTTAACCAATTTTAATAATGCATTCATTCATGCCTACAGAACCCTGTTTAAGACTAGCCTGAAGGGGAAGTAAACAAACCAGCAAGAGAGATGTGGCCATGTAACAATACTGCATGGGAACCACAGCACCAGGAGGCTAGAAGGATGTCCTCATTTCCCCATTCTTAATGGTGCAGCTCAGCACTTCACCTCTAGCCTTATCCAAGTAACAGCTATGAGTATATGAGCATGTAGTGCTTAATCTGCATTCCATCCCCAGTGGATCCAGCCTAGCATCCCAGCCTGCACACCCCACATTACCCAGAAAGCACACACCTTGGTTTGACACTCACCGCAACAAAATTGTACTGGGAAGCATGGGGGAAGAAATGGCACAGTTTGTTACATTTCCTTTGCTAAAATATGGAATAGTGAGGTATCACTTTCTTCTATGAGCCCTAAAATTAATTTCAGTAAGAAATTTTTAACATGACTTTTTCAAGGTAAATTTATAATTATAATTTCACACCATGACATTTTTGGCTATCTTATATTGCTCCAATATATCCACTGCTACTCTAGTAGAAGCTGTACTTCAGGATGGTATTTCAGACTTCACAGGAAATGTTATATGCAAACCTACCTTAAAGTACTTACATGCTCTGCTAAACTAGGAAATTAAGTACCTATTAAAGATAAACACGGACCTCTGTAAGTTTCTGAACTAGAGTCTGAGTTTTGTTAATTGCATACATTTTCTTATACATATGTATTCGTTACACAGGAAGCTTCCTCACTCTTCTTTCATATGTATGTTTGAAAAGTTAACTAGATTGTAAATTACTCTGTACTACACTGCTTTTTCTTTTTTCCTTTTTTCCTTTTGATACTTCACGAATAGCTTATGCATTTCTGAGCTGCAAAATTTAGGTTCTACTAAGGATTTCTGGCTGTAGCAATGTTCTAAAATATCTCAGATAATCAAACTAACCTACCTGTGATGATATCTCTCTTAAGATCATTATTCTTTAAACAGATAGTTTAATCAGAAAGGAAAAAGTTTGTATAGCAGTGATGTAGATGTGGCACTGAGGAACATAGTGGTCATGGTGGGGATGGACTGATGGCGATCTTAGCGTACTTTTCCAGTTTTAATGATTCTATGAAAAGAATTTTTAAGAACTTGAAACTTCATTGCAATATAAGAAGCCAAGTTATAAATAGATATGACTGATACAAACCCAGTTATCTGAAAGGTATAAACAGTAATTCAGCATAAGAGCTACCATATTTATTTCTTCTCTATAAATAAATAAAGTATGATTAAAGGCTGCATTGTGGCAGCTGGCTGTCAGGGTTACAGGGGACCATCAAGTTAACTGTCACCTCTAGTTACTGCAAAACAACTACCCTCTGAAGTTTTCCCTTCTCCAGAGGGAAAAAAAGAGATCCCTGAACATCTTGCCTCCAGGAGAAGTAGGAACCTATTCTGTGATCAAAGCTCCTGCAAGAAGGTAAGAATCTTTCTGGAGAAAAAAAAAATCAAAAAAAAAAAATAAAAAATCAGGTCTGAAGTCGCTAGATGGAGTTGGAAATGTTAGATAATAAAGGGCCTTATTGGAGAAATTAAAGAAATCTTCAAATTCTGGCTAAGACATCACACCCTCTGAGTGGTTCGTATCAACACCCCCTCCAATTCTGAGATTAGTACCAGATGAACAGCACAAATACAGGTCCTGTCGAATAGACAAGTGAACAGAACAGAAGAGCTCAAGTGAATTCTGTGTAAAGGCAGAATAAAATGATTTTTTATTTTACTTTTTACAAAGCTTATAGTGATTCAAATGCAAGCAAAATGTCATGTGATTTTGCTTGGCATTAGCAAGTTAAAGCAAACTGAAGAATCAGTCTGTCACTCTTGAATGCTGCAGACACACAATGGCAACTGAAAGAAATAGGGCTATACTTTGAAGCATGTATTAAACGTAGTTCAATGTAAGGAATATTTCTATTTCTTCCACAGTAAATTCAGAATTGGAACTCCTGAAAATATTGCTTGTACCAATTGTACTGAAGGGTTCTGTAAATCATAAATCCACAAGAAGGTTTGACAGGTGCTGATGTAATACCAGATAATCCAGAATTTTCAACTAATTGGTAAATGCATCATGGTGTACAGTTAATCTGTTGTGTTTCCAGAACAACCTTTTGTTGTTAGTCATATTAAAACACAAAGAACCAAATCACTGAAGCATCTCACTATACCTAATCAAAAGCAATACCAAATCATAGTGACTCTGAAGAAGCAAAATCTAGTAGACTATCATACACTTAGACTTAAACGTAAGCAAGAGGACAACTGACTCAAGTCATCTAAAAACCATAAGCTGATCAAAATTTATTTTCTAAGGTGATGTTAAGTAACAAGATGATAAAAGTGGGTGGAAAGAAGAAACCAGGAAAATCCAAAACCCTGCAGCCTCCCCCATGAAAACAGATGTCAGAATCCTGTTCAACCCAACTGAAGAGGGAAGCTACTGGAGATTTTGCAGTTCTTGCATTCCGAAAATTCATTGAGGCCATGAGAGACCCTCCATGTTCTCTCTAAAGAATTCTTCAAACACCACAACAGTCACCAGAAGTAAAAATGCAAACAGCAAAATGCAGCTAATGACAGAGAGCAAACTAAGCAGAAAGACCAACGTTTTGTAATACAAAGAAAAACGTTATCTTTGTTGGCCTCTGTTAATACATAATGAGAGGCTAGGCAAGAGTCAGAGCTCCTAGTGATGGCTTCATTTAAAGACAAACACTAGTTCAAAAAAGGAAATGTGTTTTGTTATTTTTAATGTAATTTTAATCAATTTTTGTAATTCATTACTACATCACTGTGTAATTTGCAACTTCCAATGGTGACAGACTGAGAAAAAAAGCTAACTGTAGCATTTACAAGTTAAATTGAAGTTTAAACTGATTGAGTTCATTGCATACCCAACAGGACTGCTGTGAGCAACACTAATGAAAGTCCACTCTGAAGATAACAAGTTAATTTCAAGCTTAAATCTTTCCTAAAAATTTTATAAATAAAAATACATTTTAAAAGATATGTAAAAGACAGAAGGCTGCAGTTAAAAAATAGCATTTTTCATGCTATTTTCAAATGCACCCTGGGGAAGACTTGGCCTCTTTAAAGGAGGTGAAATCCACAAAAGGTAAAATTAAAAAGAAAGCAACAATTTTCAGTTTGTGCTTCACTAATTTCACCTAAGAGTTGACAAAAGTAATAAAATCTACTGAATAACAAAGATCAAATATGTGATCTCTGACTATACAGTTGATATTTTGTACTTTGCTAAAATGCACATGGAATTAATACAACAAAGTATAAAAAATATTTACCACAAACATACTGCATGAATGTTTTCTTCCTCAATTATGAGAGTGTTTTATTAAAACACTAATATCAGTCAGGTATATAATAATTACAGGAATTGCATTTCTACACGTTTGAAAAATGTATGAAAAGGTATCAACAGAAATAACCCAACACTATGCTTGAAAAGGGTTTCCTCATGATTTTAACCCACTGAAAGTCTTTTTTGGTTATCATCAACCATATCTCTTCTTCCTATATAGAGATTAGATTTGAATGTCTGGAGGAAATACCTAGCTCCTCTGCCGGGCTGAAAAACAACATCATTACCACAGTGCACGCTCTCCTCAGTGCCAGGTATCTCTGAGAGCCTCTTTTTACAACTGGAATGTTATTCCAGTACAGGTTTTTACCTTGGTTCCGTATAGAAGGTGAACTTACATTGTGATATTCAATATCACCTTTGGTCTATTAAAAACTAATTTTAAAAGAGTGGCCATTTTCAACAAAATAGCTGCCAAAGTTATCATCTTCCTTTAAGTGTCATGAAAAGAGACAAAAAGGTTAAAAAATAATAATAATTAAAACAAACAAACAAAAAACCACTAGGTAAGGATAATGTATTGAAGTACATCAACAGTATGTATTAGCAGAGAGTAATTATCATTCTAAGACAGCTATAACTATCTAGTAGCACACTGAAATCTTGGAGACTGTATATGAACAAACAACTTCATTTCAATGAAGCAATTCAAAACGACTGTGTCTGCCTTAACCAGATGCACTACAGAAATTCAAGTCAATAGTTCAAGTAAATGAAGCACAAATGCATCTCATCAGAGGTGAAATCATCACTTCTGTCCTAGCAAAGTGTTCCTACAGTGACCCCCAGTTTTAGTACATTAACAATTTGAAGATGTCTTATATTGCATGTGAAAAGCTTTTATTGAAGACTTGAGGCACAAGTGCAGCTGCCCCGTGGGTGATTTCCAGCTGCAAAAGCCTGAGAGAAGAGCAGGAGCAAAGATTTGCTCCCTCAGGACCACCCTCACTGGTACAGCCCACATCACAGATTCTAAAAGCAGCCCTCAGAGGACTGAGGAATCTGGATTTAAACACAGATTTTCCTCCATCAACTCCCTTGACATCACAAAATATATCATTCTGTTTTCAGTTTTAGTATATTACGTATCTGAATCACTTTCCTAACTCTGCATCAACAGAGGTTTTCTTTCAGAAATTGTCCTGCCATTCGGGACGGGCAGTAGAACCAATCATTTAAGGCTCAGGTACTCAGGGAAATCTAATACAAACACAGATAGAAAATAAATAAATAAATAAATAAAAATTTTTGGAATGAAAAAATTGCTGTTCAGATAGCAAACAATCATGTTTTGGAGGCACTGACATTTTGAGCTGGTTTAATTTGAAGGAATGGAAACGCAAGGCAAAGGGGTCGCTCTGTCCCTCTATAGCTGGCTTTCAGGTCCAAGGACTGAGAGCATTCTTTCACAAGACGCTAAAACTTGAAAGCACAGAAGGTAGACTCAGCTTCCTTTATTCACTCACACTGTAGAAAGAACAGTTAGCATTTCACAGCTTATAAACTGATAAATCCTTTTCCTTAACTCTGAAAGGATAATTCTCTAATATTTATACTATCACCTTGCAAGGATAATAAAGTCCTTTCATGCATTTTACAGCAATAGAAAACTTTGACAGAATTCTAATTATAATATATATTCGTTCTTCTTGACTTTGTGAGAATATTTTAATTGTGAATAGTTTTATATATCTATTTTCAATAAACCAAAAAGTTTGTTGGTAATAAGAACTGATGTAGGAAAAATACTATAGTGGTCTGCAAAGGTTAAGAAAATTTACTTGAATATTCATGTCTGCAACCAGCTAATCTGCTGAGTGTCAAACAGGTAAGAAATACAGCTTAAATCATCCAGAAACTTTAACAAAGAGCAGGTGACAATACAGCATTTACTTCTGCATTTAATACATACAGTGTAAGTACAAAAAGTATTGGATGAATTAGCAGCAAGAACTAGGCCTCCTACATAAAGATACTCATGAAGACTTGGCAAAAGAATAAAGGTGCTGACAAAGTGGACAAAGTTAAAAGTCTTAGGGAAACAAAATGGAGGAATATCTGAACAGAGGAGCAGATAACGAATTAAAAGAGGAAAAAGCATCCTAGAAAATTAAACCTAGATTAGAGCATGTAATTACAGGATTTAAAGCTTGATAAAGCAATTGATTACAGCAGGAGATTAGTTTTAAGTCATGAGTGAGCACCAATATCTGAACACAAGTCAGCTACTTATTCTACTCAAAACATGAAACTTATCTGAAATTTGCTTACTAAGCAACCCACAAGCACAATGTAAAACCAAGAAGGCATTTACTAGATTTGTTATTTCCTAAGGGTTTCAAATAAGAGCAGTAACAAATATAGAATGAGTTGAGACAAGTTGCATACACAAGTACATTTATTATGGAATATCAAATCATAATTTCATTGATCAAGAATGCAAATACCAGTAACTCAGAGAAACTTAATTTAAATGAGGCAACCTTTTCCATCATCTGTTTTTCAAATATGAGAACTTTTTATCAGCATCAGATCACTCAGGTTAAACTCCTAATCATACTTCAAAAGCTTTAGGGTTGTATTCAGATGCGTAGTATTTCTTCACATCATATGGCAAGAGCTTGTTCCCTGTGGTCTGGTCAACCTCCTTAGCGCTGCACTATTCACCATCTGCTCTTATCTCTTGACTTTTTTTATTTTTTCAAAGCAGGTTCAATTGCTCACAATTCCACAGACAAATACAAGGAAAATTAATAGGAAAACTGGCACATCATATCAGCATATATGCAAAAGCTTTGGGATAGTTTAATGAAGATCACTATGGAATCTATATTGTTGAGCGCAAGTCAAGTGTATCTCAAGCATCTTTGTGAAAAAGTGCTATGTCAACTAGAGAAAAAAAAAAAAAAAGATCTCCCATACCGTACTGTATCAAATCTGCGAAATAAATCAACATAACAAGTCATATTTACCAATAAAATAAAGTGGATAGCTGCAAGAAGACTGATGAAATTCAGTAACTTAAGAGATTTAACACAAACCGTGTCTATTTTACTTTCTTTCTTTCTTTGGAATTAATGAATGGTTTTCAGAATCAGTTCATGGTTTCATATAAATCATATCCAATTTAAATTCTGCATTTGAATACATGACTTTATACTACGTTATTTGTTTTGGATGGACAAACAAAACAAGGACATGATTCATATGATATTTCTGTAATAAATTATCCAAATTTTTGTGTTGTGGACCACTGATGTTTTTCACATATCTGACTCTTATAAGTCTATTTATTTAAATTACATCTGATCAGTGTTGCAATGTAAAAAATCATAAAGCTAACAAGGGTCCATTCGTGTAGAGCAGCATATCTTTTCAAAGCAAAAAAGTGAAAAAAGATTCCAGTTTATAAAATGTAGTTAATTAAGTAGTTGTAAAGGGATTTCAACTCTGCATTACCTGCAATAAGCAGAAAATAATCAGATTAGAACTTGGCAAACACATTTGAAATCAAGTAAACAAATGGGGAAAAAAAAATGTAGTTTCTGTTGAAACAAAATACATATTTCTCAACATTTTTAACTACAAAACTGTACACCCCACAAAACTGAATTAATGTATCATTTTATTTGATATGAAAAAACTGGTTTACTTAATCTTTAGATTATTTTATTCCAATCTAATTTATTATGGAACTAACATATAGTCAATGAGGAAAAATACTCTCAATTTGATGCCGGCCAACACAAATTCTAATCACACTTCAAAAATGAAAGTACGAACATAGAAAACAAAAGACTTTATGTGCTTTTCTTCTTACCAATGTCAGCTTGCACTGCTGTAAAGGATCATGCCAGACTTTATGACACAATGTGCCTTGGCAGAACACAAATGCATTTAAATGTAACTACTAGAAACAATAATTGAGTTGATATGCAGATCTGATTTGTTCTCCAAAAGAAACATGAAAACAAAGTGTCTAGAGTTCATTCTAAGTAACTCTAAAAAAGAAAATCCTGCAGAATATGAAATGCTTATCGTCTCTTAAAGCCTTCTTTTATTTACTTATCCACACTCTGAAAAGAGAGGAAGAAAGCTAGGTAACTTAAACCCACACATGGATTTGAAGTCAAACTTTATCTTCTTGAAAGTAAAAATAAGTAAGATGCAGAACCTCTGTTCCACTGTTTAAAGATGCATAACAATCTTTGTCCACTTTTAACAGATCACACAATCAATGTGAAGTAGAAGACATAAGAAAATAACCTTCTCAATCAACTGTTCTATTTCATGCCATTCTAATAGTTTTCTTATGCTCTTTTAAATTTTATAACCACTTCTATTAATGTCTTGAATTGCAAGGGAGAAAATGCTTGAAGGCCAAAAAGAGAAATCTGAATCTGAGAAAAACAAAATATGCCAGTTTCCATCAAGATTGGCAGCAAATGCATGAATGAGTTGTACACATATTTACAATAATGACTATGATTGCAGTACAAGAACCATTAATTTATCAAATGGATCATTCATGCAGCAGATCCACAGCAGATTATCATGAAGTTAAACATGCAAATTCACATACAATTTTGCATGTATATTTTAATGTCTGACTTTTTAAATATCAGACCCTATTTTTTACTGATTTATGTACCATGTAGATGACCATTTTGTACTGTGGCAAAATCTCAAAGACCGAAGCTTGCTACAGGCTAGTTTATATACATTAACTGCTCACCTGGGAAGGATTTTGCCCAAAAAGATGCACATTTTGACAGATTCAGAAAAGGATCAGGAAAAAAAAGGTTTCAAGAAGCTACAGAACTGCACATGAACCATACACATTCAAATATCCAGTAGACCATACAACAATAATAATCTTGGAATAATTTCCAAAACATACAGATGACTTGCATGAGTTCAAATTTACCTAGGCAGGAAAGTTAATACACAGACATCTGGCACTGCTATAAGAGTACTCAGAGCTAGGTGCAATACAATCTTCATTCCACTCCCTTTCTCCAGGGAAGTGTATGAACCTTGAAAAAAAAAAAATCAATATTTTAGGGACTATGCAATCTTGCCTGGGAAGCAGTGGCATAAAAACTGAGTAAGTCTATGGAAGCTAATCACAGGGTTTCTAGAAACACAAACAGCAGTCAAAAACATTATGGATGTATGTCGGCCTTCTGCTGTAGCACACATTGAGCAGAATGAAAAACCTCAACTTGGAAATGGCCATCTCTTTGAGATACAAGGACATTGTCTAGGCAGAATAAGATTCTCTGCCTCTCCTGTGACCTAAGCATGAAGCTTGTATAAATCCCTCAAAAGAGCTGAAGGAGATCAGAAGGGAGAGGAAAGAAAAAATTAAGAGCAGTAAAAGTTGCAGCCCACAAAAAGAAAGCTGAGAGAAAGTAGACTAAGTCCTGTCTTCAAGGCATTACTTCTGAGTCCTCAAGAGGGAAATTACTTAGAGAAAAGAAACAGCAAGGAGAAATACTATTCACCAGTTCGTGCCTTTTGTAGGACATGTAGATTTGCACAATTAATATCCAGGATAAATATGCAGTGAAGGGGAAGTGGGAGAAAGGAAGAAGGACAGGAATGGAGGGAAGAAATTCTGCCTACTGGGAAAGACATGTCAAGGAAAGACATCTTGTCATCTCTCCTCTTATACAACTTCAAATTTGAGTTGGATTTGCAATTCTTATACAGATCTATTGTTTGTTTACTCATAAGCTTATGTTTCTTGACTACTTGTTCTATATAATTTATTGCATTAATGAAAGCAGTAGTCTGAGATTCTATGTAAGTTATTTGAAATACAAACATTGTGAGAGATTGAAATAAATGTGTAGAAATTTTTACTTAGAAAAGAGTAACTTTCAAACCATATTTCACTCATCTTTTATTAAAAATTTACACAGGTAGATACTTAATTTACTTAGCTACCTTCCAGCCCTCCTTGAAACATTCATGATTAACTTCCCTAACCTAAGCAGATCTGCACTGCACGTTACACAAGACAACATTTTCAGACATATTTTTTGACCAACAACCCCAGCAGATATATACAATTTACCACCAAAGGAACAACATAGTCAGTTTAGCAAATGACCATCTCGGGTAGCAATACACAGCAGGACTCAGACAAATCAGACATGGTTTAGTTAGTTATCTTTTTTCCTTTGTTCACTTATAACTGATTGTGCGCACATCTTCTGGCCACAACTGATAAGCATGTATATGCATTTCCATTACAATTAGCCATTTCAGCAGATTATAGCATGACCACAAAAACCTGCCTTCAGCAGAAACCTGGTATTCAAGGACTAAAAAAAACCAACGAATGTATATAAAGCACTTCTTAAACTGAGGACCTAATAAGCTCTATTAAAAGAATTTTAAAAGCATATTTAAACAATTTCACATATGCATACGTAGACCTCCAATCATTAAAAAAATTGTGAACACGAGCTTTTTAACTGAAATGGTGAAATGCTAAATGAAATCATGTTCTTTTCAACAGTTTAGTACAGGAAATTGCTATGGTATCACTAATGCTAGGGAGCAATTACAGCTGCAAATAAATGTCTACCTTTTAATTTTACTTCAGTGCTGTACCATGTAATATGACATATATATATATGAAAGGCAACATTTATACTGTCCTTATCAACCATACTAGAAATGTGTTGCAGGATTAATGAGAGGTTTCAGCATGACAACACCAGTGACAAATTAACAGCCGAAATATAAGTTTTCAATCTTTAACTGTGTGAACTAGTAATGATTTAAGGTACTTCTTGTGATCATGTTTGACTTGGTTGACTTTTTTTCAGGAAACATATGATGAAAAACCTACACCCTTATCCACAAACACCACTACTCAAAATGATGTAATTTCATTGATGCACAAGTCTCTGCCTATGGATTCTACTTTTGCATGCCTGTTTCCCTTTGCACTTTAATAGCAACTTTTCAGTTAAAGGTGAGAGATAAATCAAGTTGTTGAAAACCTGTTGTGGATCCATCACAGTGTGCAGTTAATATTAAATATCAGTATTTCAAATTATTTTCTGACTCTAGAAGGAAAAGCAAATCGCTAACTGGAATTGCATGGAAATATAATTTTTAAAGTTTTCAGCATGACAAAGCAGGTTGTTTCTCACAATCGAAAAAGCACAGGCAAATTATAATTGTTAATTCAAAGGCAAGACAATTTTCCAGGGAAAATATTAAAAATATCCTGAATGAAATATTTTTATTTTGCATAGAAATTGCCATATGTGAAAGAAATGACTTAGAAGCTTAATACATGACAAATAATATATATACATAGTAATGTATATTAAATTAATATATTTTCTTACTACAAAATTATAGAAATGTGATTTTTGTTCCCTTTCATTCCATTAAACTAATTCTCAAAGGAAGTTTCTTTTCTTAGGCCTTCAAATGGCTATTTCCCCTCTTAGAACAAGGTATGTGGGCAGAAAAGCAGTTGTGAAAATGAAAAAAAAAGAAAAACCTCAAAAAAACATTCATAGAGAACTCAAAAGTAAGGGTTAGTCTAGGGATAGAAGTCTTGAGCTATCAAAAAGATCTGAACTCAAGACAGGAGATTATTGGCTTGAGGGAAGAATGTTCCTACAAATGTGGGCTGTTATGTATTTCTGTTTTATAAGTACACCTTCTGAATAGAGATACTAGATAAAAAGTTCAAATATACCTTAACAACTCCATCAGCCAGCTTTCAAAGATCCCCAGACAAATATTGCTCAAATTTAGAGATAGTAAAGCTGTGCCCAAGTAATAACAGTAGCACTTTACACTGGCTTTGAACAAATCCTATAAATAATATGTAAAGCACATGGGGTCAGTGAAGAATCAGGTTTCTGTGAGCTCACAGAACTCTGACAAGAAATGAGACAGATTGGAGAAGTATTAAATAGATTTGAGAGACAGAGAGAGGACTGTGGCAGAACCCATCCAAGGTAGGCATATACAACCCAGACATCTGTTGTATACTGTGACCTCAAGGAAACCTTTGCAATTATCAAAGATCTAGTAGATACAATCTTGAGGAAGTTCATTTTGTGTAAGAATTTAAACAAATTAGGTGCATTTAGGTCCTTCAAGGTGCTCTTCCTACTCACCAACCAAAAAGACAACCCAAGATGACAAGCTCAACTAGTAATTACCTACGTAAGTGATAAGTTGCTCTGAACCATATATCACATTTTGAATTGTTTTAGTCTTTATTTCCCTCAGTTGTGGATACTCCTAGAAATTTTATTTCTACTAATCCATTTTAGAATTTCACAATTAAAAAGTGCATATTGTATAAAATTAAGTACTTTTATTTGAGTTACCTGCATTTATATTTTTGAAGTGCTTTCATGAAAATTTAAAAAGGAAAAATCCAGTGGCAAATCCTTTCTATCACTCTACAGTAAAATGTTTTTCTTCATTTCAATTCCAATTGTTTTAGCCCCCATTCTGCATTTTCTATCTGTAGTAAAATACAGCCACTGAAGTTAGGATCATCTTTCGGAAATAATGATAGGCCCAGCTTTGCTGAATAAAAGAACTGAAGCTCTATTTGCATACCAGTGCAATTATAGAATCTTTGTACACAATACACAGCTGAAGGCTCTTTGAAAAATAGGCAAGAATTATGCCACAGAAGACTATAAAAAGAAACAAAAGTTTTCCTGTGTGTACTCTGTCCTTCAGTTCTATGAAGTTTACAATGTAGTTTGCTCTTTCAGGATGGACAATAGGAATAGCATCTATACGATGATCAGATCTTTTCCATACTATAGGTCCCAGCTGTCATGTACCAATAAAAAACACAAGCAATTTTTAATTCTGTCTAACTTTACACCTACTCAGAGAATATCTAGTAATGAATATCTGCTTTATTTCCATATGACTTTATTTCCATAAGTGAATAACATAGAATCATTAAGGTCGGAAAATACCTCTAAGATCATCCATCCAACCATCCCCTACTACCAATATTTCTATAATATTCTACTAAACCATATCCCCAAGTACAACATTAGACATTTCTTGGACATTTCCAGAGTCTGTGATGCAATCACCTCCCTGGCAAAGAAATTTTTCCTAACATCCAACCTGAATCTCCCCTCACATAATTTGAAGCACTTCCCTCTAGTTTCATCATTAGTTACATGGGACAAGAGGTAGATCCCCACCTTACCACAACCTCCTTTCAGCTAGTTATAGAAGCAGTAAGTTCTCCCAAGCCTCCTCTTCATGAGACTAAACAAACCCAGTTCCCTCAGCCATTCCTCATAAGACTTGCACTCCAAACCCCTCACCAGCTTCACTGCTCTTCTCTTGACACGCTCCAGGGCTCTGATGTCCTTCTTGTACTGAGGGGCCCAAAACTGAATACAGTACTCAAGGCACACTGCTGAGTACAAAGGGGTGCTTGGTACACTATTTCTGATACAAGGACACCGCTGGCCTTTTTGGCCCCCTGGGCACACTGCTGGCTCATGTTCAGCAGAGTACTGACCAAAACCCCCAGGTCCATTTCTTCCACAGTCTTTCAGTCACTCTGTTCATAGTGTTGCCTGGGGTTGTTGTAGCCAAAGTGCAGAACCTGGCACTTAGTCTTGTTGAACTTGATCCCACTGGCCTCAGCCCAGAAATCTAGTCTGTCCAGATCCTTCTGAACGGCTTTCCTACCTCCAGGCAGACTGATGCTTCTGCCCAATCAGGTGCCGTCAGCAAACTTACTGTTGGGGCACTCAATCCCCTCATCCAGGTCATCATACAGAACAGGAAAGGCCTCAGAAGCAATACCTAGAGAAGGTTTACTCACAACCAGTTGCCAGCTGCATTTAACTTCATTCATCACTACTCTCTGGGCCTGGCCCACCATTTAGTTCTTTACCCAGTAAAGAGTGTACCTGTCCAAGTCACTGCCTGGCAGCTTCTCTATAAAACTTCTCTCTGCTTTCTGGCACCTGTTAACCACAGGCTAGATCATATACATAGAAAATGTACTTAGATGGTTACCCATGTGCATATAGCACCTCTGTTTTAAAAACCTGAATCTATTGTTTAATCCTCCCAGGTGCTAGTGCTGAATTAAGTACACACTGCAAACAGCACAGAAAACCACACCTAGTAGTCATGCATCTTCCAATTAAAAAGCTGAAAATGACATCAACTGAAGTTATAAATTCTTTTATATATTTTTGAAGATCTGAACTTTAAAAATGTCTTTAAAACAAATGGATTTGAAAAGATAAAAAATAAATAAATAAAATTAAATTAAATTTAAAAGGAGGGGGGGGGGGAGGGGGTGTACTGTGACAATAATGAAAAGATGGCAGTAAATACACAAAAGATTATTTACAAGAAAAATTCACCCGTATGGAAGCCTTCAGTCTGCTGGGAACCACTGAGGCACTCTCCACCAAGAAGCAGTCTCCAAGAGATGCTGCCTTAGTGGTGGTCAGCCCTTAAATGAGGTCTAGAGAAGGTGGAGTCAAGCTCCACCCCTTCTGGGAGCACAGCTAAATTACTCTCACCTGTGCTCCCACAGCTGACCCAACACTTGCCTCAGCTGATTAATCAGAGGTTCAGGCTGTGATTACCAATTTCTCGTACAGGGGTGTTTCAACATTTTTATTAACAAATCAAACTCTGAAACTTGTAAAATCAATAATCTCCAACCTTGACAATGCTGTGAACAGTTTTACAATCAAGAGCAGTGGTGCCCAGTTACAGTGGCAATTTACTAAGGTTACTTTTCAGAAAAACAATAAACCAGGAAAACAAAAAAGCAAACAAACAAAAAAGATCTTATGATTACACACAGGTGGGCTTAAATTTCATTAGTAGGTGAAAATAGTGAAACATTAGTATATAGCGACAGCTTTATTTTTTAAAAGTCATTTGTATTGCATTATTGATAAACAGTAAAAATACATAATATAAAATATATTCAGCAATTCTCACCATGAAGCTGCAAGTGTTTTTGTACATAAGGGATAGGAAAAAGCAATTTCTTCAAACGAATGTCTACTCTTTTGCCCTTAACATTGAAGGTTTCTCTTTAGTGAATCACAGAACCAGGAAAGCAGATAAATATTCAACTTACTTTCCATATTGTATTTTGCATTTAGAGGTTCAATACAAAATCTGCAGACTGGACAACAGAGCATTAACTGGAATAACAGATCAGAGTTTTTATTGCTAGTGATCTGTAAATCCTTCCAAAAGATCTAAGACACATTTCAGATTTCATAGACAGAAGAAAAGGAGAATGAAAGGTCACCCCCTTGGGTTGGTACTTTCTTGGTTTTAAATGAAGGGAAAATTGGGAGTTAACAAAGAACTCTTAGACACAATTTATAGACTCTTATAGAGCTAACATGCAAACCCAGGGCCTGAGACATATGTATATAACCATGAGTTAGGAACCTGTTCATACCTAATTATAGTGCCAATATTTGCTGAGCTGTAATTAAAGGTCTTAAAGTTTCAACTTTCTTCTCTAAGTTTGTGTTTCTAATTTGATCAGTATTTTATTACCAATAAAAATAAGCATGTAGTATTAACACCAGATAAACAATGCCTTAATAGTGCTAAAGCTAGCAATTAAGAAATCCTGATTTTCTCTACACATTCCACTATAGGATGCAATGAAGCCTCCAGAAAAAGACTGGCCTCTTGGCCAGCATATTAAATATTCTGAAGAAAATATCAACAGTAAATTTCAGTAGCACCAAAGCGAAAACTATGATACTACTGAAACAAAAATGCATTCAGATCCAGGGCAACCTACAAGACATACATAGCACAGAGCTTAATGAAGAAAGACAGAACACAAAACCTAAGTCAAGTAAATGAAACACAAAAAAAAAAACCCACAAAAACAAACAAACAAAAAAAAACCACACAGTAGGAAATGAAGTATGATAAGTACAAGAAGACGCACAGAAACAAAGCTACAAGAACATTTTAGGACCTTGAGATCATCACACAAAATCAAAAAATAAATAATGTAGAATTGAATTCTACGTGCAGGACTGAGTCAGCAGATATGGCAGTGTAACTGCATAAAGTAATAAAATAGTTTGTCAAGTATACTCCATTCCTTTGATTACCTAATCATAGCAAGATTATTGCAACATTAGAAACAATGCTGCTCAGACCAGGCAGAACAATATTAGGACTCAAGGCTAAGACTCAGAAATTACAGATTTTCCTCTTTTACTCCTTAGGTAGCAGTAAACTAGAAGTCTGTACTGGAAGAAAAACTATGAAAGATAGGAAACAAAGAAAATAAAGAGATAAAATCAGAACTCTTTGGGAAAAGGAGAAAAAACAAGAAAGAGAAATCAAAATTGACTGTTCAATAAAGGCAAAAAATGAAATTAATAAACTGAATGTTGTTAAACTCCATTTTTCTAAACTATGTGTTTGTTATAACCAGCACATGAACTGGTAAGCTACCTCCACCTTCCTTCAGAGATTTAATAAAAGGTACTAAAATTTTAAATAATGTAATCTAATCTTCCAAGGAACGTTAGGAAAAGCATACTGGCTCACTACCATATAAATAATTCTTGCAATAATATTCAGGTGAGATTTAAGAAGCAAGGGAGAAGTAGGACATCAAAACTGCTTCTGCCTTTTCAGCTGGCTCAAGGGATTGAACAGACAGGCCAGACAGTGACCAAATAAAAAACAATTTATAAAAATAACCACTTGGTAAAGGAGCAGGAGTGGCTTGAAGGAAACATTTCTCAACTCATGAACAGCATAAGGAGGCTGTGAGCATGGCCGGAGGGCAAGCAGGTGGCTCAGGCAGCCAGCTCAGGGCCAGAATGGAGGAGCTTATTCCATCACATACTGACACCTGGCAGTTGAGCTGGCCCAGGGGTGGATGCTGTCCTTATTTTCTGAGATGGAGTCGTCCAGTGTAGGCTTAAATATTCCAGAGTTACCATTGTTTACAGAAATCACAACTCCACCACATTTTCGTTTGTAATAAAAGCATCCTTGGGTTAAGCAGTTTAGATTGGGAGCATGTATCATTAGGAGAAGGGAAATTTTCTCAAAAGCTTCATTAGTTCCTCTCCCAGTCCCTCATTTCACATTGCTATTGTCCTTCTCTGTATCATCAATTCCTTTACACCTAAGTGTACTTTACACCTTACATCTGCTGCTGGTTTTCTTCGTGTTTTCTGGAGATGATATTTTTTATTTTATTTTCAATTGTCAGTGCTTTCAAAGAAAGGTAAGGTGTCTGAGGTGCATGAAAACAAGGTAAAACCAATTAGTCTCAGGATATAAACTGGTTAATTCATTTTCGTAAACCCAGTGGAAATAAACAGAATTCTTCTCTCTACACGCTATTCCAGTACTCTGAATGTTTCTTTTCTTCCAAAGATAGAACTACAGTAGTAGTCCTACTGTCAATGATTACCATTGAGTAACTGGTAGTTCACACTGACATTTAAACATTTCTAACTTATATGTGCTAGACACATACAGGGGAGAAACAAAAAAGGAAGATGAACTGTTTTTGACAGGACTTTTAAGGGCAAAATTGACATGTCTACAAAAATAAATGTGGCTAAAAAATTTAAACAGACAAGCTATAAATTTTATCAAGAAAATACACTGATGAGAACATGCTGTTACAGTTCCCAAGACAGAGTTCTTTCAGGAAATGTTTATCCAGATGAAGAAAGCCCATTATCAAGGGGCCATACCACAAAAGTGTTCAGGCTACTCCAAGGTCTGAAAATGTAGAAATCATATGAATTACACATAAATGTCCCATTAGTCCATCTTGAAGTACCTAAATATTACAGCAATATTTGTGGGTGCTTTAGGAAAGAAAGCAAGAGAGAGGCATTGCTTGTCAAAACAGATTTTTTCCCTGATGCTTTTTACTCTAATTTTAAATTCAATGATGGAGCTTTTAAAATTTCTGTAAGAAAGCTCTTCTACGATTTTACAAACCTCAGTATCAGGCAGTTGCAATTGTTACTGACCTAAACTGTCTCTTTAATTATATCCCAATACATCCGGTGACATACTTATTCACATATTTTAGATACAGTCTTAGCCAAAGACAGTATTAACTAAGTCAATGAGAAGAATCTAACCACATTTTTGCTGCCTCCCCCCCACGTACTCACATCATTCCAGTCTCTGCATATAGCTGTCAAATTGCCATTACTCATTCATTAGCCATACGCTTGCAGTACTTTTTCAGATCTGCCTGTCCACCACTCTAAAAATATTAATTTGCAGACAATGAGAAACTCACGTACATTCCAACAGTTTTCTCACCACCGTATTACAGAAGATCCCAGCTTCAGGGTCTGATACCTTCTCTAAGCAGATGACAATTGATTTTTATGGGGTGAGAAAAATGTTTTGGCAATTCTTAGCAAATAATAATAATGTAGATGAGGGAAGTAAATGACAATATAATTGTGTTTCTGCTGTGCTCCTGCTTGATGTACAAGTGAATAAAACCCATCCTACCATCTATGTATCTATGTATCATGTTGTTCCTTTAGCTCCTTCACCTTGGAATGCTTGCATTAAATTGAATTCATTGACTATTCACATTTCCAGTAATATCCAGATACTAAAAGTCCTTTTGAAGCCTACAGCAGAAAACACAGAGCTGTCATGCTCTAGAGTAATTTGGGTGTTTATGGATAATCATTAAGTTGAGCAATGTCCCTGAGATTCATCTCTATAAAGTCTAGATATTGAGAAGCTTAAGTGTTGCTGAAAGCAGACAGTCATATCTACAGTCATTTGTTTCATCCTGAATAACATCTTGCTCCATGGACTATGGATGGAGCCTTGAACAAGAAGAGGACCCCCAAAAAAAAGGAACAGAAACATACACTGTGTGGCTCCCAAAGGATGAAAATAACAGTTTTAGTTCTTACTCTCATAATGAAACAGATGGAACTTTCCACTCATGAGGCATTATTCTCATCCACTGAAAATTGGACTGTTACTCTATCTGCCTAGCCAACTAAATAAGAATGACCAAAAAAATTACACTTCAGAAGAACAAGCCCAAAGCAATATTTCAAGCATGAAATGGCAAATTCTCTGTACCTTAAGGGATGCAAATTTTCCTGACAATTGGGAATTAGGGAGCACCATTCCTGCAATTTGTTTCACTTAACTTAGCCAACCACCTTAAAATCTTCCTCCATGTTCTCTTCATCACACATGATCATATAAGAACATCGTCCATTAAACTAAGATCCATTTTGTTTTGTAAATTCTAAGAAAGGGCTTAGATTTCTGTAATTTACCATACTTAAGAATTAGCTAAGGAAAAAAAAAGAAAAAAAAAAGGAAAAGAAAAAAAAATACATCTATTATTTGTTCATCTATTCCATGTGAAAGAAATAAAAACGAACTTGAATAATAAGCATGAAGATAAAAAAGAAAAACAGATGAAGGTCTTGAAACACATGAATGTACATGGTTGTAGAACACAAAAGGAAAATAAGTGGTAAGAATGACAGTAGTTTCCTCTGGCTAGCATTGGAAATTTGAAAGTACAATAAGGAGAATGAAAATACTAACATTAATGAAAACTGTTAAGTATGCAATCAACACAAACAATGAAAGGAATATACCAATCTAGCCTACGCAGTTAAAGATAAGGCTAGATCCACAAGTTCCTAAAGGAAGTAACTGAAGTACTGAAATGTCAAGGCAACAAAATGGAGGTATAAAAATTACTGATACAGAACCGAAGGCAGCTTATATAAGCATTACTGAAATAGAAAGCCTGACTGGAACAAAAATCAATGTGGAAAGGTGCTGCTAATCAAATATGAATATCTGCCATGAGAGAGAAAAATATTATTCTGTAAAGCGGTGCCACAATCTATTAGCATTACATGTATAAGAAGGTATAACATGAATAAATGATATTAAGACATCTGAATGAACATATCCAGTGGGTTTCAATACCAGCAATATTGTTATTATACAAAGGATGAGGGCTAATCATGAAGGCACAAAAGGTTTTATCCCACCCACACAAAAACAAATCTAAAGGAGCTTAATGCTTTCAAATTCTTCAACTGATTGCTGACCTTTTTATACCACGTATGGACAGAGGGACAAAGTAAACCAAGGACAATGTCTAACAGACAGGGAGTAAGAAAAAGGAAAAGCATCATTCAGAGGTTAAACACATATTACTGATGACAAAGAAAAATTAAAAAACCAAGACAGTGCTATCTCAACATCTCTGAAGAGAAACTCTGTTATCACATCTACACTGAAATTTGAACTGCAAGTGCATATGGCCTCAGTAGCTTAATAATAAGGTGAAAGCAAAGAAACACTGATTTTTTTTTTATGCTCTTTCCATACTTTACAGACATGGTATTGATGCAAATTTCAAGTGAATGTTAACTATAAACAAGACAAACTACACAAGAGAACTCCCTACTACCTGCTTCTTCCAAATTGGAAACCAAAAACAACTACTGGATCTGCCTTTGAAGTTCTCCTCTGTACAATGCTGTATACAGCTCTCTCCTCAATGATTTATTTTGCCACCAAACACCACACTGAGAACTACACAGAAAAGGCAGGTATCCCTACAGCCATAAAAAGTAAAAGCATTAAATCAAATTGAGCTTGTTCCTCTATCATGCTACAAGAACTGTCCTTCAGACTTACTGAGATCTATATTGCTTTTGGCACATGTGGTATTTGAATACAAGTAAATGCGTATGATGTGTGTATAAGCATACATCTTTTACTATGTGCTCAAAAGCTTTTTGTTGAATACTTTTTTTAATAGCATCATTAAATGGCCTGGGTTGAAAAGGACCACAGTGATCATCCAGTTTCAACCCCCCTCCTATGTTCAGGGCTTCCAACCACCAGACCAGGCTGCCCAGAGCCACATCCAGCCTGGCCATGAACGCCATTATGGATGGGGCATGTACAACCTCCTTGGGCAACCTGTTCCATCACATTATAGTTGCAGGTAAAAATCCTAACCATAACACTGTTTTCAGAGTTGGAATATCTCAAAAAAAGAAATCAGTAAAATGAATGCAGAGACATCTCCAGTATCTTTCCATGAACTACAGATTTGGAATTGTTTACATTTCATCCTGATTTTTGAATGAAGTTTACTTAAACTTACTGAGGTTTCTGTTAAGCCTTGCATCGTAGAAGCTTAAAAGGGTCTCTCTTTTCTTCTTGTACTAAGAAAAAATTACAGCTGTTCTACAATTAACTCTAAACACTGAAGACAATTTATTTTTCACTCTTAGTTTTCTACTTAGAAACTGTTTCTTTTACATATATATATAAAAGATCTCTATCTGTAGCATTTATCTAATATTTAGAAAGATCTGCATGAAAAAGGATGGAAAGCACTGAATTTCTTCACCATCCTCAATCCAGTCCTAAAAAATACCAAGTTAGCACTAGCTGGAAGGTGAAGAAACTAAATGATTTTTAAAGATATCTTAATATTCTGGCATATCAAATACTACCACTCAAAAATATATGTTCTTTTTATGTATGTCCAATGTTTGTGGGTTTTTTTAATTATTTCTTAGCCATGCTGTATTGCTTTAAATTATTAAAATATTTAACGTGATGTTTTGTAATACTACTGCAGAATCTGTTTTCATGTAATTATTTCTTCCATATATTGCCACTGGGGAAATATTTAAAAAACTAAGAAGATGAAGCCAAACTGAGATATGAAAATGTTCATTTGCTAGAATAAACTTTAAAGAATGAATTGCAGGATTGGTAAATGAATGAAAACGATTTTCAAAGTTGTCTAATTTATCTTCATCATTTTCCTCGGAATTGCTGGAATCACATCTTGCTTGATCTTTAGTGGAATATAAATCTCTGGTATTGCTCAATAATTATGGTAACAAAAAAAAAAATTTAAAAAAAAATTGCATGCACTGGAAAATATATATTTTTAAAGTTCATATTTTGTGTACCTTTCTCAACATCTTAAATAAAACTCATACTTCAGTATGTTACACATATTTTATATCATTGTGTAGTTTCTACATAAAAAGAAAAAAGCTATGACAGTCATTCTCACAGATAAAAATCAAGCAGTGATGTAGTTAGACTGAAAACATCTACTTTGGTATTTTGCTAACACTTCAGAAACACCTCTAAGGAATTCTGACTTTTTCTCTCCTTCGTTTAGAGGGAGAAAGCAACAATTTTAAGATTTCATTGATCTGATTTCTCCCCTGTGTTTAAAAACCATCCAGAGCCTCTTGGATCATGGCTCCCTTTTGCAGGGAACTAACACTGAATAATGCAGAAGATTTATCAAAACTCTCTCTATTGCTTCGACTGGCTTGCCCATGGGATTTTCAGATCTCATCAGGACAGAGAAGCATTTCAGTAGTTGGGTTTTTTTGGTGTGTTGTGTTTTTTTTAAGAATATGTTGTTGGTATGCTTTCAGGCAATTTCTTGCCACAGCCTGCTCTTCTGGTTTAACATATTTGAGAAGTCTTTAAAAGGGACAGAAGCTCTTCAGCTGGCACATTTCCTTCTACAGTACCATCCAGCATGAGCTGTGGGTAACATTACAAAAGTACATGGCATGGTTAAGAAAGCTGCTGGTGAAGATCAGTGGTCTACAGTATTATACTTAGTCATAAGAGTTGAAAAGGAGGACAAGAAACAAGCCAGCAAAGAAACAAAAAAACACAAAAAGCCCATCACTACCTGCTTGTCCTTGAATAAACACATAATCTAGCATTTAAAACTTTAAAACAACAATTTTACTACCAACAATCAAAATTTTGGGATAAGACATTCAAATAACCAAAACTTGGGGGAAAATATTAAATTTTAAAAAATTATAATTTTTTTTTCATTAGACCATGATGAGGAACAACATTAAGACACACTGGGTCATTGCTTTTCAATGCTTCCTGAAACAAAACTCAAACTCTGTCATCCAGCACTTACTTGGGTTAACAGATTACTGAAATATTTTATTTCTAGCCTCTTCTGAACCAAACTATCAATACACAATGTCCAGCACTAGTCAATAGAGTACCACAAACCATCAGTACTGTTTTAAAATGGAGTTGACTTAATAGTTTTTGAAATCAAGGAAAATTATGCCACATAAAGTATTTGCTAAGCAAGGCTTATCAGCAATTATTACTAAGTTTGCTAAATAATCACTTTTCAAAGGGATCAATGGAATGATTAATATAGTAAGAAAATGTAAAATAGTAATTCTGGAAAGCTAGTATTTGGCTTTTTTTTTTTTTTTAATTTATTCTAAGACTAATTACAATGTGGGAAACCAATCAAGCAGAAAGTAATATTAAAGGGTAGAGAAAAGGTAAAATAGGTAATACAAAGTTTGTTATTAGAAAGAATTCATTTTTAGTACGCTTTCTGAGCTGCAGATCAATAAAAAATGTTTTCTGGAGACTCTTGTAAGGCCTCAATGAAAGAAGCCTAAAAGATATCCTGTTTGTTTCTTGAAGTATCATCCACAGTCAGTAGGTTTTGAAATGATCCCAGACTTGGTATTTCAAAGATATTTCAGCTTCACTCTGCCCAGTCCTAAATTTAATGACTTCTTGACCAGCAATGCAAAGATGAGTCAAAATTAACTATCAGAGGTATTCTAAGGGAAAAGTGACTTTGAAGAGAGAAATGTGTCTTCAGATCTTCCCAGGAGTATTTTTTCTGACCAATAGGGTGACCATGCTATACAACTCCTTGCCAGAGAGGTAAATAATTGAACATTGTAAGTATTGTATCTGTTTATGCTGCTCGACTTTTTACTGTTTCACCTCTTGTAATAGTTTAGGTGAAACCTGAAGACAAGACTAATGTTTAGACAGCAGAAATATATTTCTCTGCTAAATAAGAAGCAAAAAATAAAGCAAGATCAGAAAGATACATTTTTCGTTCCCAAATACTTTATTTAGTTAGTTTCTAGCATCATCCCTAAAATGCAGGTGCTGAAAAGCTCTCTAAAAGCAGTAAAGTAACAAACATGGTGAGACTTGTCATGCAAAAAGCCTTCCTGACAAAGCACCACTGGTAATGAACAAGTTGTCAGTTTAAAATTTCTGAAAAATGAATGGCTTCAGCTTCAGTCTGTACTCCCAGGGATCGGGAAGCCTTTGTGTGTATGTAATTTTTCATAGTTACTACTGAATAGGTGTCAGACAAAGAAGCTAGGCTATAAGGTGCATAAGTTATTAATGACTCCTATGCAAACTACAAAACTATCACAAGAGCAGGCTCTTTTAACTTTTAAAAACATACAATACACTATTTATTTATTTATTTATTTATTTTTTAATGGGGAACATTACAGGAAAGGGAAAGGGGGTAGGGGAAAGTGAAATGAAAACAGCTGAAGAGGTGATTTTTCTCCTAAGATTTGTCATGCTGGATTTCAGTTTCGAGTTTTAAAGCAAATATTGTCACAAATCTTGTAAAAAAGCCTACATTCATCTTTCAGAGGACTTTCTGAATGACAGATCCTCAAAGCCCTATCCATACAAATGTCAAAAAATTGTCTTTTAATGTTGAAAACTCAGTAGAAAACTTACGCTTCTAACAGCAAGCTTGGTGAGCTCTTCATCCAAATTAGAAAACACTATGCATGAATATATGAGGTGAATCTCTTAACTGCAGCACTTCCTGCAGCAGCTCTCCTCCTCCCAAAAATGTCTTTTCTCCCACTATTTTTAAATTTTCATGTATTCCTAACATCTTGTTTCTTCTTTAAGCCACGATTTTAACACTTTTTTCCTAGCACTTTTTCTTGCACTTGAAAATCTTTTATTCCTTTTGTGTTGCAAATGATCTGTCTTTTCAACACAATCTTTTCTGAGCTCACTACTCCTGTGAAGTGGATTTTAACCCTCGATATTTCTATCTTATTTGTCTAAGCTGAATCATTTGTACTTGATTTACATTGTAGGCTCTAGTTGTTTTTCTTGTGTATTTGTAGCTACAAGTCTTTATCAGAAAACGTAGGATTGAATCAATGACTTCCAATAAAGAACAAAAGTCACAACTCTCTAAACTTTACAGATACGCCCGTGACAAATTCACATCCTTTGTTCTGAGTGGATTTTCCTAGGGATATGGAAGACTTACCTACATGCTAACCACTACAATACTCTTTAAAACATCAAGGCATACCACTAAGCACCAGCAATAACAGGAACACACGCTTAGTGAGCAGCTCAGTAGATTGACCACAAAGTAGGACAATATCTTAACAATCATACTGTGAACCTGGCTCAAAATGGGATAAAGGTGTTTATGCAACGCTTTTGCTGTTGCGTTGGACAATTCAGACATAAATAGCACAGCAGCAAGTGAATGTTCAGCTGTCTCTCTTCCTCCAACCCTTCCATTTAGTCAATGTTACAATAAACATTCAAGCTAAAGATATTTTTAATGCTAACATTCTGCGTGGTCCATTATGGTAGATTTCAAAATTCAAAGTTTTTTGTATACAAACTTTCTTGGCAGGTATGCCAGTTTCTGAAGCATTTGGGCATTCTCAGGATCTGCCAGTAGCTGTCCTCATTGAGTCTCTTAGTAGAAAAATAGTGGTAGGTCTACTTGCTGACCTTTACAAGTTCTGTTTCAGCTGAGCTTCAACATTACTAAAATCTCCCAATATAGTTGTATCTGCCCCTTTTCCTACTTCCAGTATGTTGCTGTTTGCAGCATACACTTCAATTCCATGAATGGTACCAGAAGGAAAAGAACTTCAAGTAAAGCTTTTGACCATCCACACAGAGGAATATTACTGGTACTTTCAAATATAATCCTATTTTGTAGGATCAAATCTTTCTATGCAGCCACTCATTCTGAAGCCATTATCAATAAACATTATGTCTCATGAGACATAACAGACAGGTACCTCAGTTTTACTTCTTTATCCCCTAAGTTAAAAATGTCGTATTGATAGGGCTCTCAGATAACCAAGCAGCTCTGATTTAAAATTATACTTTCAAAAGGTGGAAAAAATCTATATATGTGTGTATACACGTATAAAAACATACGCGCCTATTTCTGGATACAAGCCTGACAGTATGCATACTATAAATTCAAAGTCACAAATTACAGGAGTTATTTTACTATGCTTAGCATATAGTTAATATATCATTCATGGAAAGGAATAAAGGAACAGAGCAGCTCAGCAGAACAAGGTGGCATTTACCACTGGAATGATAATTTGTGCAGTGCCAAAGTGTGCCTAATTCTTTGCAAATCGTTTAAATGTAATACTCTGAATACCCTGGAGCTATTTGAAAAATGTAGTACAGTGCAGAAGCAACATCAGAAGCAATGACAGTATTACTGGTGCTGATAGGAACATGAGAAATATTCTCAAGAGGGCCTCAGAGCTGGCAGAGGAGGTAACTTGGTGAATGAGATGCCAGAGACTTTTGACAGGTAAGGGTACCATGAAAGAAAACGCACACCTGAAAGTACAAGAGAGAGTGGAAACAGCTATAACACTGACCACTTAATTGCAGAAGAAAACCTGTTTTCCAGACTACAGTCAGGTAATAGCAGACTGACAATAATGCACAGCATGTAGTGTTTCAGTGTGAGACCATCCCAGGCTAGGGGCACAGTGAAATCATGGCATTCGAGTCCCTGTACCAAAGGCCCTGAACATTCAGGATGATATTCATACTTAAGAGTTGCCAACACAAAACGATCTGTCCCATCAAGTTTCAAGTAAAGTTAAGCCACCAGACAAGTAAAAGGTTATGTCACTCTGGAATCATTTTTTCTGTGCAGTAAAAGTAAGAAAACAAGTAAATTCTGATCTTTCACAAAATATATATAATATATATATATATATATATATTAACATTAATTTTCTGCTCTTCTGAAGGTGTAAGGTTTATATAAGTGAATAAATAGCTGTATGGGTGGCACTGAATTCAGCAGAATGCAGAAATCAGTTCTTCTCATACTGCTTCAGGTAATCACAGCCGTTAGACACAAAGAGAGCCTGGCATCTCCTGAAGTGTTTTACAGTGAGGAAAAAAAAAATCTGATCTCCTGAAAAACCCCAACTCTTATAAGAAGTTACAGGAACAATATTACCACTTTCGCAAGACAAAAACCACCATGACATGTCAGTCAGAAGACATGATAAGAAGAAGAATTATAAATAGTAAAAATTAGGAAAATTGCCCACTCAAGCATCAGAAAGATTTAACAAGGTAAGCTCCATCTACCCTTTGCTGTCCACAGGTGATTAGAGGGAAGACCCAGATATGCTGTGAAACACTATTTATCATATCAAAGTGAAAGGGAAAAGAGCTCTTACCAGCAGAGAGACTCCATACCTTTTCTTTCACTCAGAGGAAGACTGAACTGTTTTCATGTATTTTCTTTTGCAATGTCAGCAGCTACCTTTATGGTTTGGAATTTTATTAAGCTGTAGGGTACTTCCTCTAATCAGAGCAAGGAATAGTGTTGACAGTGGACTTAGTTTTATGAGGAAACATTTTAAAAGCTATCCTGACATTCAGAAGATATAAATGTTAGTGCAAATTGAACTGCAGCACTCCGCATATCTCATTCATTTTCTCAGGTACTGAGACAATTTGCTTGGGGAAATGAAGCAATAATGTCTGAAGGCCTGATTTTTCAGAGGTGTTAAGAGGTACAGCTCCTGATGTTATCTCAGGAATCTACAGTGCTCACTGGTTCTGAAAATTGGGCTGCAGGTATGAAGTCTTACCTTGCTCTTGTCTAAAGGGCACATAATAGGGGGCAAAAAGTAAACAGGGTACTTTCAAAATAATCCTTGTCATCCCTCCCCTTCAGGTGTAAAATTACAAACGTGTTTCACAGTCAAAATGAACACCAGAGGAAATAAATTTGTGTGAGATTTCATTTCCATCTCTTGATAGAATAGGCCTTCACTTATACTTTACTTGCAGGGACAAAGTCTTCAATTAATATATATGGCTTCTGCTACAACTTTATAAGCAGCTGCCCTGGAAATCTGAGTTGCCTTTGGCCATGCAGTTACTCTAACTCAAGGTGTCTGAGTAACGCAGTCTTACAGACTTGTCTTACTTCAACATATTGCAGTCATCTGTGTACATTACATGCAGTATGCACTTAGCAGTACTTAGGTGTAAATCTTTCATCATACGTAGTATAAATATACACAGAGTGCAAGTTATTCTCTCCCAAAAAAAAACAACTCCTAAACATTTAACTTACTAAGTGTTAATGGTAAGCAAGCCACATTTAACCAATTTTTTCATCACAAAAGCAAAGATTTCTTCTAGGAACACGAAAAATGATTTTGATTCTAATTGATAGGATAAGGAATTTCCATGGGATGAGGAATTAAAGACTGGTTATTCAGAGTTAGTATCAACCCTTTGAAGACATCAGAAACATTATTTATTAGTAGGCCTCTTCAGACTGCTAAGGTTAAGACAGTCAGCATTACTGTTTAAACCTCAAGTCTAGTAAAAGTGTTTTCATTATTACTCTCTGATGAGCATATAGATCTCTATAAATCAGACCTCTTATGTCATAATCTCCCTATAAATGTACTTCAGTACATCTACATTTTCTGCGCTGACTAAATCAGCCATATGGAATTTTCATATAGCTAACAGGACCAGAGCAGATCGGCTTAATGGTAGATGCAGTCCACTGTCATTCTGTCATTCTATTCAAAAAGAATACCACAATAAGGAAATACAGAAATGACAAGCTTTAGGTGGCTTCATGTATTTAGCCCTACTTGTTCCAAAGGATGGCTTCCTTGAAACCTAATCTTATAAACAGAATGGTGATTACTCATTTTACCCATATTCCATTCCTTCAGCAATATCATTATGATGCAAATGTAGCAGACAAAATATAGACACCCACTCCACTGGCTTCATTAATGTTTTCATCAGCCATAAACTATATTTTTCAAGTAGCTTGAAGAGAGTATTTGCACTTACTCCCAAACTCTAGATATTTCTGAACGTTTTAAAAATTGGGTCACTAAATTAAAGCCTGGCCCTTGACTTAAGAAAGTAAAGAAGAAATTAAAAAATAAGAATAACCATTTCAATAATCAATTTAAAATAATGGCATTGTTTTCTGTGTTTAGGATTGTTTTTGCAATTGTTTATGTAGCTGCCAAGTCACCATATGTTTTGGAAATATGTATTTGCATTGTGCTGAGTTCTGAGTAGATTTTTCTGAACAAAATTATCAGCTTCAAATTCTGCCCTGCTAAAGGGGGCCCTGCTCCACTGTGATGATGTCAGGACAAGAGCTTCTCTGTGGACACAAAGCTGTGTGTAGCTCAGAGAAATCACAATGACCCCATCATCAGATTCACAGTGTGTGACAGCAAGCCTCTTCAAATGTATGCCAAAGGCCAGACTGGCATCTGGAAAACCATATGGGGACTCCAAGTGATTTTATTTTTTTTAATACCCCTTTTAAACTTAAATGAGTTCCTTATGGCTCTCTACTGACGCGTAGCATTAGTCTGAAGGAGCATTAGGGTCAAATAGTTTGCTCAGGAATAGCAATTTAAGGATACCGGCCATTGCGAGCATGTTACCACCCTTCAAAGTTTCAGGTACAGAGTAGTAGCTGTTTCCACTCTCTCTTGTACTTTCTTCTCCCATATTTAAGGATCTTAAAAACAATATTTATACTTGTGAAAACATAAGAATTTTGAATATCTGTTTCTAAGTGTTCAAAAATTATGAATTTTGAAATATAAGTTATGGTTACAGTTTCACTGTCAACAACAAAGAAAGAGCTGGTGTATTTTCAAGCATTTGCAATCTGTGCTTCAATGTATTTCAGATCCTGCAATTCCCTGCTTTAATGCTTGCTCTATGAATGTAAAAAAAGATGGCACTCGGTACTGGGATATCAACTGCCTACTTGGAAAATGATTAATTTAAGATAAATAGATGCTGGCTTCAGCTGCACTGATTGTATTTCCTACCCCAGTGCTGCAGAATCAGTGTTTCCACTCAGATGTTGTAAAACATATGCAGGAATCATTCTTTTCCACTCACAAACCACAGTGCATCACAGATTTAATCTTGCTCTTCTATACTCTGAGGCTGAATTTAATTTTACTTCTTCCACAACCCTAACAGACAAAAAATGTTTCCTATTTATTTTAACATAAACTTCGAACTCATGTTATTCTGATTTCAACCCACTTCAATTTCTTAGTTTAATCGCAAATAACAGAGCTTAACTCTATCTACGAGTACGTAACAGGATCATTTTAAAGAATTTGTTAAAAACTTAAGAAATTACAACATACCTAAACAAAAACATGTGTGAATTCTTAGTGATTGTGAGACTTAACAGCATGAAAAATATATAAATTTGCAGAAAGAAGAAACCTGTTGCCACAAGGCAACGTTATGAATTGTTCCATCGTAAAATATAGCTTTTAAATAGATGCCTTCTAGAAAACCTAACATTTTAAAGTCACGTTATATTGCACATCTTTGAAAACCCTATCCTGCTGGTCTGGAGCACTTCTCCACATCACAACTAAGCATACTAGATTGGGTTTATACCTGTATTCCTCTGTCCGTAGGATGACTCACTCACCATAAACTATTAAATATTCAGGAAGTCAGGGTAGAAGATAAAGAGAAGAGAGGGAGAAAGACAGGATCAGGCAAAACTAGAATTTTATTTCACAAACAAAATAGAGATCAAGCAAACTGGAGGCAAACAGAATAGTGCAAGTTACAGTCTGGATATCAATATAGTAGTATCTGCTTTAGTGATGAGCTAAGCCAGGAGTCAGAATTTTAACAGTATGGGGGGTGGAAGCTGCATTATATTGAGGAAGCCTCTGGATCACTCCAAAAACATGAGCCCTCAAAGTCAGCCATAACTTCTCACCTCTTCAAGGAATGATATATCCTTTCCAACTAGCAGTGTTTTGTGTATCACTTTTTATGCATCACTATTTCCTAGCTTGTACAGATTTTCTACAGGAAAAACTTAACACCTCATCTGGGAAGAAAAAAGTGCCTTGCAAATCAACTTGAGAGTTTGCCAATCTTTCTCTTTGTGTACTGGACGCACTTCTATTTTAAAATGCAGGCTTTCTTTTATGTCTTGTTTTCTCATGATTATCTCTGTGGATGAGGTAAGGAAAAACTTCCCCAGCTGTACCAAACAATATCCCTCTTCATATAAGACAGGGAAATCCTTACTGACATGGAAGAATTACTATTGAAGCAGCTACGTCAGGCAAGCAGCCCACAGCACCAGTAGGTGGGCATACAGCCACTGTTAAAAACCATCAATAATTGGGACTGACTTCTTGTATCCTTGATGGTCATTCTTATTATTGCTTATTTCTTAGAGGAGGATATCTTGAAATGAATCAAACAAAAGAGTACTAATTTTTTTGAGACAATTATTTTTAGCGCACTTTGATAATTGATTTCTGCTGGGAAGACTGACAAAAAGTTGCTTGTTTTTTGCCAAAATCAGAAAGCACCTGTGTACCTAAGCAAAGGACAAGAGGTAGGTAGGGCTGCAGCACTTTTCTCAGCAAACAAGTTACAGAATTGCAAGTTTGGAGGTTGGGAATAACCCACCCACATTACACTGGTCACAGTAGTGTACGAGAGCGGTTGTCATTACTAGAATTTAAACATGAGACTAATGAAACCTAGAAGAAATTTATACTGGCTAATCCACAGCTCTGATCCTTCCCAGTGGTCTTAAGATGTCTTCACAAGAAGATAATTCAGCAAAAGCGGGTCTTCCATTTTAATCAAGAAGTTCTATTAACAGGGTATTTACCAGGCACAGAAGTAACAGTGGTGGGGGAGTTAGTGAGGAGAAGGAAGAAAGTTACCTAATCAGTTTTTTTGTTTATGAAGGGAGCGTGTGTTCTGAGAAGTCATACTGTATGTATTAGCTTTAGAAACAGCATTATTCAGAGCTAGCACCTGCCATTTGTGTAAAACAAACAGCTCCATGGGGTATTTTTTCTCTTTTAGCCCTAAGTGTGTCTTAAAGTAGGCTTATGTAAGCACTAGTTAATAACCTTGTTCTCAAGCATTTAACTATGGAAAGATTTAGAACAATTAGAGATTAATCATTAAAAAAAAAAAAATTCAGACTGACCTTTTACTGGAGCAACTTCTACAGCTTTTCAAACCAATCAGTATGAAATAAGGCAGATAAGAGTTCCTTGGGTTGGATGGAAAAAAATAAAAAGAGCTAATTCTATTTTAAAAACAGTGAACAATGTAATGTTCAGAACTCGTGTGGCTAATAATCTCCAGTATTTTTATTTAATGCATTATTTAAAGCACACGTAAGATTCCCGTGAAAAGCCTGGAAGCTTGCCTACCCAATCACAGAAAAGACAGCAATAAAGATGTGAATGTTGGGAACCACCTATAGAGAAGAGGGATCATTTTACTCTGCCTTCCTATGTATTTTCTTCACAGCAGTCTCAGCCAGGGGATCCATTAGTGCTGCACGGTGATTCTGAGTTTTAAGCGTTTGTCCACAAGAATCAATCTGCATCTAATAAACCATTTTATGTAAACTCCCAGCAACTCTAGCAGATGATGACAAACTTAGCTGAAACTGCTTCCTGTAGTGCAACAACATATGTGGTGCAAAAAATAAAAGTAATTTTTAATTCCATGCATGACTTTATTCCTTCTAGTGTTTGGGTGGGTTTTTGTTTGTTTGTTTTCCAAATAGTGAAAGCGGCACCTTGAAGACACCAGTATGTGAAGTTGTATCTGTTGTTATCCCTTGACAATAAACAGTGTGAGGAGCAGCTCTCACCTCTCCCAGGCAAAACAGTCTGTCTGAATCACTTGAAAAGATTCTTGGTATGTTACTTTGTCTTAAAAGGCTGGATTTTTTCCCCTCTGTCTTGTGTCTTACTTGAAGTCAATAAAAGGATGTTGTACACAGCTAGAGTGATGTCCGCAGGCAGAAGCGGGCTCCTTTCTGAGCTCCAGAGCAATACAAACCCTTTGGAGTACCTCTTTACTACTCTTCTTCTGCCTGGCACTTGCTTGCTAACAGTTACAAGACAGCATACAAGTGATTTACACTCAATCCAAAGGAAATGTACATACAGCCAGGAGTACAGTGCAGTGCAGCAGTTGACAAAATCCTTCTATGAGATGCAGGTTCTGGGAAGCTCTGTTTTCAGGTTTCTGCTATTCTTTGCCATGGGTGGGAAAAATTAAGCTTCTTGCTGGAATTTCTAGTTGTCACTGAAGTTATAACCACAACCATAGGATGAGCAAAGAAGCCAGAAAATGGAAAGAGCATATGGGGTGAACCTCGGGGAAGCCAAGCACAGTTCCCCAGAAATAACATTTAAAAAATTACACCGTGCAGTAGAATTACTGGAAGCTTACATTTTAAATACCAATTCTCTTGCACAAAGGTGCAGTGCTATAACAAAGACTCATTAATGGATCACCATATTCTGAACTCCAGATGCTGAAATTAAAGATACATAAAAATAGAAAAATGCCACCTATAATGGTGCCACATCACAACCTCATATACATCCACATACAACACAGGCATAAATACATCAGATTAAAGGACTTGCTGTAAGTCATATTAGCACAGTGCGAGGACTCCCTCCAAACTGAAGATATAGTCACAATATTATTGAAAAACAGCAGTGACATCAACAGGACTATGTGGGTATAAACCTGAATGAGCCAAGGTGAGATTCTGGACATGTATTTTCTATCTAGATATCTGTTCATTTCTAATAAACTCATTAATCACTAAATATCCTATATTTCAGGAGCTGGGCCATTTGGCAAAAAGAACTTTCTTTGTTCTTAGCGCTCAATATTCTCTACATTTAGAGGTTACTTTAAGTGAAAAGAGAGTCCTTGTTTCTGAATGTTGCTGGAAAGGTACAAACATCACAGCCAAATTTTCTTCTCCTAGAAGCACTCAGGTACTACCAAAACAAGGCAAAAACATTACCAGTGAAGCTGAAGAAGGCTGATGACATAAAAGATAACTACAAGTCAAATTATCTTTATTTGCCCTGAAATCTTAAGCAGCATAAAAATCAAGAGTTCAAAATAGCTCAGTCAACATTCAGATGGTAACCATGTTGAATTCTTGCCTGCATGAAATATCCTTCACAGTGTAAACTTCTGAAGTAATTATCCAAAAATACATGACTTAATTTGAGTTCACTGAATAACACGGAGAAAGTGTTGTATTAAAAAAATAAATAAGTAAAACTCATCACAGAATACAGCCACAGAAACATGTCTTGGAGCAGCTATGTTTTACTTAATCCCATAAAACAGGGATCCTCAAATGCATTAAAATGCCTTCAGAAGTATAAAGTTAAAGCTCATTAAAGACAATTCGAAAAGTTTTAAACCCTCTTTTGTGGTATCAGGGGAATATTAAACATAGCATTCTGTAGTTTAATGACACACTCTGAAAACTGTATACCCATATATACAGCATTTGTAAAAATCTCCTTGTAAAAGCTTGAAATTTAACTCACTGTAACACTTGTATAACTTAGGCAATTCTTATCTGCATGCAAAAAGATGTTTTGAAGTTTCTTTAAAGAAAAAAGGCATTTTTTAATATAGCTGATTTAACAGTAAGAAATAATTTGTCAAAAAAAAAAAAAAGAAAGAAGGGGGGGAACATTTGAAGTAGAAATGGGGATTGGATCAATACTAATAGCTTCTTGCTTTGACTGTATGCTTGTAAGTAATGCTTTGACTTTTTTTTTCATGCAGGTAATCCTATCCATTCAATTAATACTTGTGAGATTTAATCTTATTTTCAAAAGGTGGAATAAGATGTTGAGATAGTATCCCTAAGAGTAGAGATAGACAAGGTATGAGAATCAACTGTCCTACCACCTGCAAAAGTATCTTCTGAAGCAGAAAATCAAATTTCGCATCAGTACAAGTTGACAGAGCTTTCTTCTGGAGGTGCTAATATAAGGAAGCGGCAAGATGTGAGTATATGTGGTGTATGAGACTTTGGCTTCTTTTCCTGTCTTTAACTTCAATACCTGTGAGCTTGACAGGCCAAAATTCTGCTAATTTGACTGTAGATTTTAAATGGTCCATCCCCAAAACCAAATACAGATGAAAAGCTGTTAACATGCTGCAGGTAATGTGCAATTTTTAGAACAATGGCCTTGGTTTACGCTTATGCTGCAATTTTTACAGGGATCTATTAATTCTTGGAGTCCTCATTTTTTTCTGAGGAATACAGTGGTACCTTGTAACTTCCGGTGTGCAGAAAACAAAGGGGATGTCTTAATATCAAATGCAGGTCTGCCTGTTGCACATTTAGCCAGCATTGTGATTAGTCATTTTCCAGTCTTTCACTATCATGAGCAACACATAGGTCCCTAGACAACTAACCTCTCAGGCTACCCTGACGCATACGCCTGTGCTGAATTTCAAACTCAGCCTGTTTACCCATTACTGTTTTCATGAAAAGTATTCTTACCATTTAAGCTGACTTCAGCAGCCCAGTGTTATTGATAACCATTAATGTTTTAGGCATAGAGAAGAAACATTCACTTTTTCCATAGGCTTTTACTATTGACCACCCAGGAATACAACACTTAACAAAATGAGATGACACCGGATAGCTGTTTTTCATTACAAAATGCTGAGTCACATTTTGCTGTAGTTCATATGTTTACTACATAAATAGTCCACAATCTGTATACAAATGCATGCTAAGCTGCTGTTTTCAAAAATCAAGCCTACTCCCTAAAACACACAAATCCCAAGAACATGGGATGGCCCTTATTACAATGTGCACCTGGACTCCTTGCTCACTGCAGCCTATAAGGAATCTTCCTAACGATTTCAGCTTTTGATAGCACAGAAAGAAAAAAAGAAAAAAATTGGAAGTGGTGTGTGACGAGAACTAATTTATACTTTCTCCAGTTGCTAGCAGATGTCCTGATGACTGGAGGGTGCTTGCAGGGGTAAAGAGAGATGTTCAGTGCAGACCCCAGTGGAAAATCATGGGACACCTTTAAGGAAGACCTACAGCCCATGATAACACTGCAGCTCTCTTCCTATGAAGCCTCAGGAAAAGTCTGCTGTATAGTAGATCACATACCTTAATTTGTGCCCATAAGGGGTCTCTCCATAGACCAGAATACTTCAGCACCTGGTATGTTATTTAATGCAGTCATGATAGATACATCCACATAAGCTGGCTCTGGTTTATCTCATTATATCTTTGCACTAAAATTGTGACTCTCTGAGCCCATATAATGCATTCACATCATCTCTGCCTATGTGTGAAAGAAATGATGCCCCATTTCAACTGATCTGTAGCTCTTGAGCCCACTCCAAAGAAGGCAACGTAAGAACAGGTAAATAACCATTCATTATTATGCATTTTGCTCAGAAAAACATGAGTGGGTGTATCACAACGGTAAGAAGAGCAACAACAGCAAAGCATCAAATTTCTATGCCACAGCAAGTGAGGATTCACTCAAATGCAACAGCCATGGGCAAAGAAACAAAAGAAAGAAGCCACTTACCTTCCAGAGGCCTCAGGTAAACAGGAATCTCCAGCAAGATAACCCTACCTCCACTGCCAACACTTACATGAGGTCTGGGAAGGCTCACTCCTTGCACCTGGAATCCCCTGGGCTGGCGCTGTCTTCCCACCAGGTGCTCAATCACTGGTTCAAACCCTGATTTAGCATTTCTGCTACAGTGGGTTACTTAAGAGTTTCTCTTTTCCAAGACATCACATATTTAAGGGATGTGTGGAGTTAAGAAAAAAAGACAAATCAAAAACTTTGTATTATCCCTGAAAGACAGATTTAGTGAAGTTAAAAACAAAGGCACAAAACTAAACCCACAAGCACACAGTTACCTAAAACACTTAGATTTTAAGCCCTCTGACCAAAACAAGAATCCACACCTCCTCCACTGATCCATCTGGAGGTACCAAAACTGTTTGAAAGGAAAGATTGTCCCAGAGCAATACCAAGAGTACTAACCCTGCCTAGATGTGCCTGTAAGCCAGCACCTCCTCCCTGCCATGTAAGCTCCTCCATTTGTTAACACCAGGCACTGCAGTGCTAAGAGCAGGCTTGGTGAGAGCACTGGGCCAGATGAACACAGTTATATTGTTAGATTTTGCATCAGAAACCCAAGAGGAGGAAGGCTCTTATGCAATTCAGCACTTAATAACCTTGTCCTTGTCCAGAATTTGAGAGCTATGTTCTGCATCCCTCTAAGCATGATCAAACTCAAAACCCAGTCTAAAACTTCCTGTGAATGCTTTAATCTTCATAGAGAACACTGTACTTTAGGATTTTTTCCTTTTTTTTTTTTAATCACAGTGAGAAAGGGCAAGCCAAACAGTTGCTCAATTTCTTCATCTCTAAAAATACGTAGATACCTTCTTCACAGAGGCTCTGCAGGAATGCACCAGTTAACATTAGAGCATTGCGAACAGGCAAGTGCAGTATAAATGCCAAGTTCTGTTACTACTGCTAGTAGCAACAGTAATCATACTTGACACTTGTATAGTGCCTTCCATCTGAGAATCACAATGCGTTTTACAAAAATAAAATATTCAGATGCTATAGAGGTGGGTAAATATTATCTGCCTTTCAGAGATGGTGAAACAAAGGCTCAAATCAGTTAATTGAATTGCCTAAAGTTAGCCAAGGGAGGCAAGCATAGAGTCACAATAGACTGTGCACATAAGAGATCCTCTGTCATCCCTAGCCACTAGAAATTCTTTCCAATGTGCTCTCACATCACTTTTATGAGCTGTCTTCAACAAGAAGTTTTCATTTTCTTTTCATTTGCCTTTACATTTCCTATCATTATAAATGACAGAATTAAGGACACCACACACTATCCCTTCATTTTTAGGATAGGTGTCATCTACTGAATAATTCATTTACATGTAGTAATACCCATTAACATTTATTCTCCTCATTATTTTTTAAAGTTTGGTGAACAAATGGACTGTATCACATAAGAATATATATATAAGAATATAACCCATATATATATATGGGTTTTACAAAACTATAAATAAAATCCTCTGAATTCTTTGTGGTCCTAGAAACCAACACTCACATTTTATTATTCTTACTCATGCTTACTAAAGCTCTTTCTTGAAAGAGGCACTTCTATTTAAAAGAAATTTCCTTTATAAATGTATTCATTCTTATGCAAAAATCCTGCTTTTAGAAAGTATTGTGTAGGTGGAATTATGGAATTATGCCCATATGGCCAGGAACAACCACATGCTACCCCTCTGTACACTCAGCTGCTCAAGAACTCTAGCACTAAGTAAGTTCACGTCACGTGCACGAGCAAATCCCAGCTAAAGGTGACATGGCACAAGCCTGGAACCACATCTCACTTTGTAAACTCAAAGCATCTGATGTGGGACTAACTGCCCATATTGATTTTCCGGGCGTATTTGTTTTTAAATAGCACACAAGATATCAGTGGCCTACTAAACTACCCTGAGCTGATACAGATTATACCACCTCACTTCTGCTAGAATTTTCTCGTTCATTAGCAAGGTTGCTGTAATTTTTTTTATAAAGTCAGCCACTAGCTGGATAACATTTAAGTGCACACAGAGTTTCACATATTGAAAAATGCTGAAATCTCATTAAAATTATTAGAGCCAAGAGATGGCAAGTGAAGCAGATAGGTGTGTTGCTACTGGACCCAGGTGAATACTGCTAACACTGTTCTCACAAAGTAAAGTGAGGAACTCTTAGCCATATATCTACATATATGAATATTAGTATAAAATGAATGTAGAGAAACATAATATATATATTGGGTATCAACTTAATACTTCTTCCCTTTCCAATTAGAATACCACGTTTTACCAAAATGTCAGATTCCTTCTTCCTCAGCTTCAGTGAAAACATCATTTCCTTTTCCCATATATCTTATAAAATTTGTAGCAACATTTACATAGTGTACCTTACATAGCACTTCTTGGAGTGCATCCAGAGGAGGGCCATGAAGATGATCAGAGGACTGGAGTACCTTCCCTATGAGGGCAGGCTGAGAAAGCCGGGGCTCTTCAGCCTGGTGAAGAGAAGGCTCCAAGGAAACCTTACTAAAGCCTTCCAATACCTGAAGGGAACCTACAGGAAAGCTGGAGAGGGACTTTTTATAGGGCATGTAGCTACTGGACAAGGGGAAATGGCTTTGAAATGAAAGAGGGTAGATTTAGGCTATCAGGAATAAATTCTTTACCGTGAGGGTGGTGAGACACTGGAACAGGCTGCCCAGTGAAGCTGTGGGTGCCTCATCCCTGGAGGCATTCAAGGCCAGGCTGGATGGAGTTGTGAGCAGGCTGGTCTAGAGAGAGGTGTCCCTGCCTATAGCAGGGGGCTGGAACTTGATGATCTTAAAGGTCCCTTCTAACCTGAACCATTCTATGACTCTCTGATTGGGTTCTCTACTTAACCTCAATCCATTGGAACATCCCCACCAGTGCCAGCTCAAGGCCCTACCACACAGGCTACTCCCCACAGGAGCAGGCTGTAGTGCCTCAGCCTCCTTGTCCCCTCCCGCTCCCTGAGGAATTAGCAGCTCATTGTGTGTGCACTCTGCACTAAGCCATCACGCAGCATTAAGAGCAAAGCACGCATCTTTCCAGGAACAGATAGGGGGATATAATGAAAGCAAGCAAGTGTTCCTTCATACAGAATTACTGCCTTGCCTTTCTCTTCCCTTTCCCTTCTCCGGGTTTGTTGGATGTATTTTTACCAAATTAATGCATAAAACAGAGGCAAAGAGAGGCAGTCAGATGTCTACAAAATTTCCAGTATTCTGTGAAAACGCGGCTGTGTTCCTCCTGCTATCCTCAGGCTGCAGCGAGGAGGGCTCCAATCGAATTTAGGTTCAGAGCTTTCTGCCAGAGAACATTCAGTGCCTTTAATCCAAGCTGATTTAGCATGGGAAGTCATTGTGCATGTGTAAAACACATTGTTTTCCCTTCAAGAAAGAGCATAGCAACTCTGTATTTCCAAAACCGACATAAGATGCTGGCCTAAATTTTGAACCATCTGACATTACGATCATTTTGATACTTTCTTCTTTTGAGAATACAGGAAAAAAATAATAATAAAAGATAAAAATAAAAAAGACAATCTTGTTACTAATGGGAAAATCCTCAGTCACAAAAATACTAAAAAAATTAATAAGCAAACATCTACAATGAGTTACATGTGTCTAATTTTGGGAAAAGGCAAAATCTTAATGAAGGTGTGATAGTTTTTAAAGGAATACTGTTGGGTATCCTACATCTTAGGCACAGTCTTTTACATTAATGCATTTAAATACACATTTATTTTCTGTATATAATAGTACTGACTGTTCATCTTGTTTAAAGTTTAGAAACACATATGATTCTGATGATGATTCCAAATAGTGGATTACAATTTATAATGTTTTTTTTAGGAGAGATCTGATCATACAACAGACCACCACACCTGTAGCCTTAATTTACTTTAAAGACCGTTAAACATTTCAGCCTTAAAGATATACAACCACTTAGCATTAACCTAAACCAATTATGGTAGCAAGCAAATCCCCACTTACCACATATAATGTAATATGTCTTTTTGCTTCAGAAAATAGTTACAGGACTGGAAATGTATTTCTTCTTCATGTAAAACAAAAACGTTGGTAGATAACTGGTATTATTGTAGGTATCATCTAATGAATCCTCTTTGACACCGTTGTTAATTCACTGTGTCTATGATTACTCAATAGTATGATTTTGTATGCCATCAACAAAATTCAAGACCTCCTATGTACCATTCATAAACCAAAATAACACCAAGAAATCTTCTCCGTTTCAGCACATGCAAGATCAAGCCCTTAATTCACATTATGCATCACCATGTGTGCACAGCATAAAATTAATTTGATGCATTAATTTTGTACTTTATATTAGTACTTTTTAAAATATCCCTCTGGGAGCACAAAAATGTTCAAGGAGGTGACATGTCACTCTGCGTGGCAGATTAATTGCATGGGAAATTCCCCATAAACAGTTTTACAAGAGATTTTGCTGAAAACCATAAGAACCGAGCTCAGTAAAATTCCTTGAAACTGCTACAAGAAGCACAGATTAATTCCTGTACTAGTTACAGGGGAAAATAATGTACCTTTACAATCTCTTGTTGCAAACAAATGCCAACTCTCTGTGCAGGGATGAAGCAGCAACCTGCTGCTGAATGCTTGTCCCCAGCCTGCCACAAGCACTCAGAGAACCTGTGACACTTTGCCAATACTAACAAATGGTTCAGACATAAATTATTGCATGTCTGGCTAAAAACTACGCTTCCTAGGGACATATCTACCATCAAAAGTTGTGCTCCTGCAACTGAAAAAGCTATTGATTCATCCCCTCCTTTGCACAGAATCATTCCCAGCACCATATCTGAAAAGGGGAACCCTTCCCTTGCTCCTGACAAAAGCTGCACTTTGTTAGAATTTGAGTTTGTGATACAGTAAGCAGCACACTAACAGAGCAACAGTTTATAGTTTACACACCTTTAGGAAAAAAAGCTGGAATTACAATCAAGGAAGGAGATGTTTCTAGCAAAACAAATCACATATCCATACTGAAAGCAGCCTTTCTTTCATTACGTTGCCTGAAATTCATACCTACACAAACTAACAGTACACAAAGTATTCAAAATCCTATATAACACGTATCTGTGTCTCTCAGGTGTCTGAGGGTAGAAGCAGACCAGTGTCTTCAGGATAAATATCACAATGAGGCAGCAGAGTCTGATTCCAGCTGCAGTTGTAGCCCAATTCATTAACCAGCTACAGAGTGAGCAAAAATATCCTCACACATAACTGCCAAAATTCCATTTTCCAAACCTTCTACTTTTTTGTGTCAATTATTTTAGATCTACTGTCATGCTGCAGACCCTTGGTCACAGCTGAATGCTTTTTATCTAGCATGCTATCAGTAAAAGAACAAAACCAATGGCTAAAAATGTGTCTATTTTTGCATATTTAGTTTCCCCTTTTTCCCTGTCACTTTCACCTTCCCAAGGCAGTTCTCCACACCACCCCCACCCTGAGCAACCAGCAGTGACACCCTGTGCATCTCAAAAAGGCAGGATGAGCAACCCAGTCCTCACAGCTCTGTCTTTCATGTCCTCCTGCAGCTTGCCTCCTGTATGTTTTGATGGAGACAGAGAAGTGACCATTAAGCTATCACAGCACACCCTGGTGTAGTGCTGCCATCGGACATGCCTACAGGAGGACAAGCAGAGTGTGTGTACATCATACACCTCATTTAGAAAAACTGAAGCAGTCTCAAAAAACCTCTGGTATCCACTTAGATCCTTAGATGCAATTTTCCATACATAGTTTTCTAGTAGCAATTTTCCAGACTTACCAGATTATTCCTTAGTATCACAGTGGAAGTGCCTACTAACTATGGGTAAAAAAATGAGACACCTCCATCTCCCACTTGCCTAATGGTACCATCAACAACAAGAAGGAATGAGATTACATGAAGGTGAGCCCCTCTTGCCTAGTAAAGCATTGTGCTCAACTGCTTCTCAATACAGAGCTGCAATGCTGGAAGCTTTCAGGTCTCCCAGCTGTGGCAGCTGCCTGCTCTGCACTCATCTGTAAGACAGAAAATGCAAGGTAAATTCACACTCTTGTGAAGAGACCATATCTGATTGTCCTCTACTTTAACAAAGCACAAAGTTCCATTTAAGTCATTTAGGGCATAATTCCTCCTCAAGCAGCCCTATGGATAATGACTGTTGGCAAGTTTCTGGTAAATATTATGTTGGAGGAAACTAACAGTGTGGTCCAAGAGGAAAACAAACAAACAGAAATCCCTCATGAGGCAGTTAAATATACAAGCCCAGAAAATCAGTTTTACATTGTTAATAAAATATTGTGCATTAGATTCCAAAATAAACCTAAAAGTGACACATGTCCCCCATAGGAAAATAATCACTGTGTCAACAGCTGCTGTTAGCTAGCCTAGTCACCAACTTGTATACAAAAATGTAACAGCAGAGAGCAAGTTACTAGTCTAATATTCAGTTACTGAGCTAGTCCCAAGATATTTATTAATATTAAACAGTATGAGAATATTGTCCTGCCCTGGGCAACCTGATCCAGTGGTTTGCAACACTGACCACAACAAGAGGTTGGAGCTCAATGATCTTAAAGATCCCTTCCAACCCAAGCCTTTCTATGATTCTATGATCACTATTTCATATTACTGTATTTCTAATTTAGCAAACATTGTAACTTACTTCTGTGAAGCTTTTCCTATGCTGGAAAATGTGTCTTTTACTTAGATCTGATTTATGCCAACCAAGAATCTGGATCCTGAAAGCACTTGGCACTTGTGTTACCATGATGAGTATTTAAAATATATAGTATAACACTATCTCAAAGTGAATTACTCTAGCTCTGCTAAACCCACTACAAGAATAAGAAATATGGAAGCAAGACCTGAGTCAAACTGCATGCTTCCAGAGAAGGGTGCAAATCAGATCTGCTAAGCAGCAAGAAAGGTGTTATGATGACTGTGCAAATATATACACTATAGCAGCATGGTCTGTATCGCACCAGTATTGTTTGTCAGTCAGTAATATAGAAAGACAGTGTACAGAGCCCAGAAAAAAGAGAAAGGTCTTGTTTCTGGACTACAGTATTTCCTTTCTAATTTAGACTCTATGACTAGAGTGATGTTTCAACCCTGGAGGTCCTGGTTAACTAGTATTCACTAACTTTGGCCAGACTACTTACAAAACAAGGTCTAAATAAAATCTGAGGACCAGAACCACACTGACATAAATAAGCCTTACAAACTGAAATCAATTAACCACATTGATTTACACAAGCTAAATTCTTCCCCTGAGTCGATGGCCTCTGGGTGCTTCTATTGCTTACGCATTTAAACAGTGCTTGAAGGAACTGTGTAAAGCACTCCAAGAAACTCATTATGATTCATAAATGTTCTCTAACCTGCTCTTTATCTTTGAAACTTATTGCCCAAGAAGTGAAGCTGAGTAGCACATGGACGTCACATGTACTGGTACTCTGTCTACTGGAGGCTCAAGACAGACTTGTAATTCTGTTTGTAATGCATGTTGCCACTCCATCTTGTCCACCCACCAGCCAGCTGTCAGGAGATGCAGATGCTACTCATCAGTCTTTGGATGTTACCACACAATCCAAGGTACAGCCCTATCTTCAGCATATCCTTATGGGAGATGGAACCAAGGCTACACTCACAGGTAACAAAGTAAATTTGTGACATGGCTCAAGCACATATGCAACCATCAATACGGTTTTGTATTTACAGTACTTCCCAGCACAGTTTTGGGTTGTGGTCCCCACCGTTCTCTCAAAGCCCAGATATAGTTTGGGGATCAGGAGGTTAGGAAAAGGCTCCCTTGTTTCAAGGTGAAAAAAAGTGTGTCCATGTGGGAAAACATTGTAAGTGTCTGCATTTGCCTTCAAGGCTCTGTCACTTCCACCTTTGCTGCGCAGGCATGGCATCAGAGTTCCTCTGACAGGATCCTGATCTCAGTATCCACTCTGTTTTATTCTATAGAGAAGTTACAATTAGTGGTAAATGCATACGTGTTATTAGGTCTCAGCTTCTTCTAAAAACTGTAAGCCCATGATGGAGTGCAAAGAGTGGGAAAGCAGAGGGCAGTCCCACAATGTCTGACACACAGAAAACTTATAGCTTCAAGGAGAATCCATAACAGGTCTTCCACCCAGTGCTCAATATAGACATTTGTTACTATTACAGAAACTCGGGTTGATGAAAACACTTAGGCATGCAAACAACATCTTATGTTGATTTCCCTTTAGAGAGTACCTCCCTTTGTTTGATGGCATGTAAACACCAATGCTGAGCAATTCCAAATTCCAATATACATTTAATACCTGCAGAACCGTTCTGACACATCTATAGGTTTGTTTCCTTCTGCAGGCAGTTATAAGCTACACAAGTTCTCTTCTGCTCTATCTGATATTGTATCAGAGAGAAAAGAAGATGTGAAGTTTCTATTAAATTTTTAACATAGGTGGAAGGCAAGTGGATGAGGCAGGCTCTTCTCAGTGGTGTATAGTGACAAGACAAGGACTAATGGCATAAAACATGAACACAGGACGTTTTGTACTAACATGCAGAAGAACTATATGGTAAGAGTGATGGAGCACCAAACAGGCTGCCCAGAGAGGCTGGGGAGACTCCCCTTCTATGTAGATTTCCAAGACCCAGTTGGACACCTACCTATGTGACCTATTGCAGGGGTACCTGCTTCAGTGAGGGGTTGGACTTGATGATCTCTTGAGGTCCTTTCCACCCCCTGCAATTCTGTGGTTCTGTGAAACTAAAACTTCTGGCCAAATACATTTGCACAGATTAAACTGCTAACAGTGAAGTTACTCTAGCAGGTGCAAAACCTGAGCAAGATTCAAGACCAAGAAGAAGTCAAGATGAAGAAAAAGTTAGAGCAAATATGCAGAGTCAGTGACTACTGCTCTACGAAAAATAGAAACAGGAGATATATAGTTTCTAGAAGAAATACAAAGTCAAACCTCACACACTGAGGATGAAATGTCCTGAGGTTGTCCAGGTCGCATCAAGTTTCTCCAGATTTACATCACAGAAATGATGTATGTTTGGTCCTGATTTCAGGTGGTGTAGGAATTCACAGGCATACAGGACTGGCCAGGGCAGAGCACCAGGAGCATCAATCTGATGCACACCTTGAGGTAAGATAAATGCCTATACATCTCTATCTCTACAAAAGTTCTTAGGACTGTTCTCTGGCACTGGGGGCACAACAGCTTGTGTCAGTGCAGTGAAAGTCTACTAGCTTCCAGAAGCAAGTATTCACATGTAAACTGTGTGCTGGCAATGGCCCTGCCCTGTGCTAATTCTCCAACCTTCCCCAGATTTGGGAGAGGGCCTCTAGGTCCATGACACAAGAACACTGGAAACAGTGCTCACAATTTTATAGCCTATCTGATTAAGCTCCGGTACTTGGCATAGCCCTGGTGTTGTTTACTAATACAGATGCAGCCTTTGAGGCTCTGAGCCTCCGTGCTTTCTGAGGTGAGCTCATTTACTTTGCAATTAACCTCTCCAATCCCATTTATTATACCTGCTTGCTTTCCTGTTTAGTGTCGCTTCTGAAAACCAAGCCACCTCCACGTCTGCCAGCAGAAGTACCTACAGCCTTTGTTCACTGTCCTTCAGAGCAGCAGCGAGGATTCACATTCCTATTGTTTCTTCTCCTCGCTGTGAAGTACAGCGTAGGACTCCAGCTCTAAATCACTGTACTTGAGGGCTCATTCAGTTCTTAATATGCAGATCTTATCAAAATATATTAGTACCATCGAGTAGAAAATTGATATCTCTATGTTTCTTCATATGGCACATATCCTTTATAACTGTAAGAGTTTTGCACCCTACAATTTATCATACAGTACGCTATAATCAAAAACATCAATCTTTTTAAGGCTGTCGAATGCCTAATGCCTCATTCACCATCCTTATTAACCAGAGGTTAGAATATAAACATAAACTAAGTACATAACAATGAGAGAAAAAAAAATTATTTTATGATATATGAGATGAGCAGCCATACCTTTTTTTAAGGAGACAGTTCAAAGGAGCTTTACATATTTAAAACTCTTCAGGGTAAGGTACTACAATCACTTAATCAGTTATTATTCTTTGCCTGCAATCAGGAAGCTAATTAGAATCTTTCTAACTGCTGTCAGGCAAATAGAAGGGTAGGAGCTGAACTTTGTACGGACCTGGGAAGAAAGGCTGTCAGCAGTGCCTCACAGTAGTGGTGGTCTCACCACTACTCTGATTATTCTGCTGTGGGTTGTGGACATGGGGCTTTTGTTGGGTTTAGGGTTTTTTTAAAATGATTATTCAAGTTTACAGTTTACTTGGTGCAATGATTAACTGCAGAAGCTTCTAAAACATGCATTTTGAGTACTTTTTAAAATAATTAATGTATTCATCAGACAGTGCTCTTTGCAGTACCAGAAAGGCAACATTACTGCAATTAGACATATTGTGACCAAAAAAAAAAAAAATATTCAGGGTAAGCAACAGCATTTGGATAGAAGGGAAAGGTTTTCAAGGTCCTTATTACTGAAGCTAATAGATGAATTCTAGCTTGAAAAAGAAAAACTAGAAGCAGATTTTCTGCTAAAATATTGTGTATACACACTCACCCTATGTCTGAATATCTCAAAAGCTTCCTTTACTAGGCTTAAAGAATTTGTCTTCAAGAATAGACAGTGGAAACAAAATATTTTTTCTATGGTTTTTGAAAATGTTTCTTACAGCTTGGTTTTGTTGACTCTGAAGATTATGTGAGCACTGTTAAATCATTCTGTAAACCTGGATAAACTCTTTTCAAGGAAACAATTTATTTAACTTCCAGTGATTTGCTGTTAAAGGCTGATCCCGCAGCCTGCAAATATCAAATTCTGTCACCTACACAATCAGTGACTATTTAAGGTGATGAAACAATACTGTGAACAAATAGATACCCAGGCTGGTAGACCTTTCTCCATCAGAAGTCATAAGACAACGCGTGGACAGAACACTATTTCAGCTATCACCTTAAGAAACATTTACTTTATAGAATGAAAAACCCAATTCTGTCAATAATCCTTTTTTCCAAAATCTTCACAAAATGAAAACTTGTTCCTCAGTAGTTACAAGAGAGCTCTACACCAGTATTGCACAGATATATTAACCTAGCCAAAATGGGAAGTGTATCCTTCTGCTCCAAGTGTCATGATTTTCAAATAAGGCATATCCTCTAGGGATTACATTTAGAGGCAGGATTTTTTGTGGTTTTGTTGGGGTTTTTTTGTTTGTTTGATCGTGTTCTGAGGACTGTTAACTTCTGAGATAAATAACCACAATGATGCATATGGGTTTTTTTTCGTAGTTTAACTTCTAAGACACGCTTATTATCATACATAATAATCATTATTATAATACTAAAATGCCAAATAATGGATGTGAGCACAGTGAGATAGTGAGTGGTGTGTTTCAGCAGTGGTGACAACAACAGTGGGTCACCTCCATTGATGCAGATTCTGACAAGCACGGCATGTAGGCTCTTTTTTGTTACTGGTGAAAATGCACAGCTAATGGTAGTGACTATGTTTAAAAATAATGATTTGTGTCCGAGGATTTTCACTATCAAATACTATTACTATATTATTTGTATTGTATTCTGCAGAAATAAAAAGGAGGCATTACTTTAGGAGCAACCTACGTATACAGCGCAATATACACTTCCAACAGAAATCCTTTACCACATGATGTACAATACATGACGGTGTTAAACAGATCTTCAGCAGAAGATATAACAAAAGACAAAAATAAAACACTTGTATATTCAAAGCTCATTCCAATGTCATTTTTGTTTCATAAGATATGAATACAATTTCTGCATCAGAGAACACACATCTGTGATTTTTCTATTGATTATTAGTAACAACATTTATCACTCACTCCCAGAAACAGAACTTTCTGTATGTTATTTATTTTGTGCTGTCTCAATCACTGCTCAGCCTTCCTTATATTGCCTCTCTGCCATACTGAATAACCAAGTGCACATATATTTTTCCAGTGAAAATCCAAAATCTTTGTACTAAAATCTTGCTGCCCTTCTTCAGACCTGCTCCAGTACCTCAATATCTTTTCTGTACTGAGGTGCCCAAAGCTGACCACAGTACTTGAGATGAGGCCTCACCAGTGCCAAGTACAGGGGCAGGATGACTTCCCTAGACCTGCTCACCACACCATTCCTGATACAAGGCAGGATGATGGTGGATTATGTTTGGTGACCCTGCCAGGCAGGGGGGTTGGAACTACTTGATCCTTGAGGTCCCTTCCAACCCGGGTCATTCTGTGATGCCATTGGCCTTCTTGGCCACCAGGGCACACTGCTGGCTCATATTCAGCCAACTGTCCATCAGTACACCAAGGTCCCTTTTCATCAGTCACCTTCTTTCCGCATAGATTTTGCTGTCTTTTCTTTACAGCAAAGTAAGTGCATATCTAATACTGAAGAAGTCACATGCCATTGTCCAGTAGATGAACGCAATATAGTATCCTTTGATCTCTATCAAGGAAGAACAAAAGTACAGCTTTGTAAGGAATGCAGTTAAACATACAGAGAGCTAGGAAAGCCTGCACTCAGTGGCATTTACAGGGTGTCTAATTATTATTTTATAAGAACAAACTACTTGCAAACACATCACATTGTGTGCTCTCATCTTTTGCCATATGGGGACCTGTATGATTGTGCTTTTTAGTTTTATTTTCTAAACAATCCTCAGTAACTGTGTGATAATTCTGTGCTCATGCAACATGGAACCAGGTGTGCAGTGCCCTCCCTGCAGTGATAACTGCATCTCTAGGTGATCTTTGGCTTAGACCTGTTGGCCGTATGAGTTGTGGCCTCCCAGCAGAGTCTGCTCCTGTGCCATGACAGCTTCCAGCACTGCAGAGCAGACAGAGCATTACCTGGAAATAAGCAATGCTTTTCCCACATGGAGAAATCCTTTTAATTATCCAGTACGCTGTTCACCTGCCATTTGGACCACAGTATTCACCAAGCAACCAATGTGTGATCACTGCAAATTCTTTCCCTGTCCATCTATAGTGCATCACTAGAAACTTCTTGTGACCATAGACAAGGGTATTGATATCTGAACCTAGTTTTCCTGGTTAAATATAGCATGTCATGATTGCACATCTTTTTTGCCTTCTCAGAACAACTCCCCCAGAAAACATCAATGGTCTGAGCTTTTCACACAACTCAAAAGTCGTTCTTCCTCTGAAAATTTGATGATGAGCACAGAAAACAAGAAAACTAGCATAGACAAATCATTTGTACTGTTTGTTGCTGAAACCTATAAAAAAAACCTACAAAAAAATAGAAGTATGAGAAACTGAATACAAAAACTATCCTTTGAAAATAACATTAAAAATGTATAGAATAGGTACACATGACTGTAAGAGTTTGCATTTCCAGCAGACCACAGACCATAGCAGTCACATAGTCCTTATTTGTAATTTCTATTTACACCTATCCTGCAGATAGGATTTTTAACCCCAAAATGCTGCCTACAGATTATTTTACTATCAAAGGGTGTTTTCAGGAAGTCGAAGCCTTTGCTTTCCAATCTAGTTTCACAAGCCTTCCTTCCTAACCCATTGCAATCTAAGCTGGAAGTGCAGGCTGCAGATATACAGCCGATTACAACTCAGAATTTTCTCAACAACATCAAATACATCTCTCCAGTTCAGTCTGAGCAGAATATAGATGGAATATTTCTGTTGACACAAATGCATTAAATCTGTTTTACAATGTGTTCCAGGGAAAACATAAATTGAAAAATTGGTATCAAATAGAGTTGATTAATGTATGAATTGTTTCAGAGCTGCATGCAATCTCCCAGCAATAGATGCTGCTTCTTTACTTGAACCAGCTTGCCAATTATCATTATGTGTAACTATGAAACTGGGACAAAATTATGATGATGATGTTTACAACTTATCCAGTATGCACATAAATTTAGTCTAGTATTAACAATTAAAAAAAAAAACCAACAACGAAACGCAAACAAAAAGCTGTCATTAAGGCATCTTACAACTGGGTACATAACTGTGCTCTGTGCAGTCCACAGCATTTTTAGGCACGCAAGCTTTCCCCAGGACAAATCTTGTTACCCATCCACAGTAGCTGACTGCACAAGACCAGCAGTCATACATGCCCACATAAAATACAGAAATGCAGAACTCTGAATATCTACATCCAATATTAGAGTGCTTACCTACAGCATCACCTGTGCATATTGTCATCGTAAACAGAGTTGTTTTGATGATACAAAAAATAACAGCAGAGCTGGCTGAACCTTGAAAAACAGTGTTTCCAACTCTTGATAGGAATGTGAAATAGTTGTTTTAAAGGATATACTTATTGCTATTCAAAAATGTTTGGATGCATGGAGTTCTGCATGCACATATGTTTGCAAAATATTTTTCCCCAGTGAAGACCATTTAATTTCTTGGATGATCAAACTGGAATGTTAATGGTATCCTTGAGTGTTCGGTTGGGAATTCCAGCTCCTGCAGGCCCATTTATACATCTAAACTTATCTTTGCCATTCGGTTGTTCCTGTGATGAACTTCATTTGACCTTTTAAATAAATTTCCCCGATACATGTTGTTGGTTTTTTCACAGTAGTACCTGTAAACAAACCTTTCACAGTGATATCCTAGATCTGGAGCTCTAAAAGGATTACAGCTTCTGCTGTATGTTGTAACAAATGCAATGCCCTGGCTTCAAGAGTAAAGACCCGCAGGGCATCAAAAACAATGTGTCCATCCGAAGAGCAACGTTTATACACGTGGATAGAAAAATAAAGCAGCAAAACTGAATCTCTTACAGTGCACTACCAGCAGCATTTTAAAATAGCAGTATGTCAGCAGGTAGTTAAAAATATTTTGCATTTCTATTTTTCCCCTCAGAAAAATCAACGTTTTCCCTTGGGGAACAGTTTTCCACACTCTTCTTAATGCATCCTACAGGTTGCCTAATACTAGTGAGAAAACTGGCATTTGCAAGTAACAAGGACCACAGTCTTTTAAAATAATCAGTTGAAATGTAATAAAAAGCCTTAACAAATATTCCTGAAAAGTGTTACATGCCAAAGGAAGGAAAAGAAAAAAGAGAGAAGCTCACTTTGTAGCAAGATGTTCTATCAGGGGAAGCCAAGTAGGAAAAAACAACAACTTGACCAACTTCTTGGCCATTCTTTGAAAGCTCTCTTCCTTCACCATTTAGCAACCCCTCACTAGAAGGTCATTCTTTCAATGATGTTTTTTTATGCAGAGAATCATATATCAAATGAAAGTATCTGCATTAACATATTGCTACACTCTGTGTGTGTAAAACGTGTTTGAGCCTCGAGTGAGGGTGCAAATGGATGTAACAGCAATGTCTCAGGTTGGAAGTAATGGTCAAACAAGTATTGCCACATCCAACATCAGAAAGAAATCAGTCTAGTCTTAAGAACTCAGTTGAGGGACCAGTAAAAATACTAGACGGCTAGAAGGGCACAGAAAAACATAAAGCACCTGTTTAACATTATAGCTAATTGTGAGTGCAGGAAATGGCCCCAGAAGAAATTTGCTGAAGGCAATTAAATTTGATTATAATATCATATACAAAGTGTAAGGCCCGTTGACAGAATCAGAAACAAAATATGCTCAAAAGTCATAGATAACAAAAAAAAAAAAAAAAAAAAAAGGTTTAATACATGGCATAAGCAGCAATGCTACAAGTATTTTCTGAAGGCTTATTTTTGCCCTCTTGCATTGCAGAAATTTACAGAAAGCACAGAAACTCCATTAAAACCATAAAATCAGGAAACAAGTTTACCTCAAACTTTAGTGTGGGCTCCATCGACGCTTATGTTCTGCAGCATGCTGAAGGCACTAGGGTGGGCAGGAAATACATTTAGCTCTGATATGAAGTGCTCAGAAGCATTGAGATCAGAAAGTAGGTAGAAGTAAGGTGACTGACCTCACCTGTGTTTCTCCCCATGTGCACAATGCAGAGCACGTGGCAGCATCTCAGGGAGCACCACCTGCCCCACTCTCAGCACAGTGCAAGGCTTCCTCCTGTCAGGAGCCCACCTCTGCACCTGGCAGCTCAACATAAGAGTGTAAGCATCATTTTTTGTTTCCTTTCCTATTTCTCCCTCTTTTTTTTTTTTTTTTTTTCCCCCTCCTATATTACAGTTGTTTTGCTTTGTTTTGTTTCCCTTTCTTTCCATAATAACTACCCAAATCCCATTGTTTATTGTTTATTGGACCCTCTGGTTCACTACTGGTCACTTCATACAACATCTCTTAACACGTTGCTTTCTCCTCCAGACAACTCCTCCAGCAGTGCCCACAGCACAACCTACCTCTGCCTTTGGAGCAGTTGGTGGCACACACACAGTACTGAGGAACAAAAGGATTGACATCAGTGACTCACAGGTTCCATGGTTTTCCAGCTGATCACAGAGGCTCCCTCCTTTCAACCTTTCAAGTGGCCACCCAGACACTTCACAACGTATGCCATGTCAAGTAACCTCTCAATTGCTTTCTCACATCTCTGCCTGACACACATCTCTCACTGGTGGCAAACACCAAACTCCCATTTTCTGCTCTGGACTCACCCATACTGGTGTATTCCCTTTAACTTAGATACTTGTGCTATAGCTCTGCTGCTCTCTGCTTACAGCCTCTAATTCCTCTCCCACCCCTTTATTTTCTAAGATTTCAAATAACCAGTGCTGTTATCTGCTGCGGAGAGTAATGAGGTGCTGCTCAGCACTGGTTACACTTGCTCTAGTGCTGGAACAGCATGTTTGTGGCTTGATATCAACTAAACAGTCATTGATTCCAAGTAGCTGTGAGGGGCTTATTTATTGCTATTGGAACCTCTGAGCTCAGGGTGAGGGCTGTGCCTTTGAAGAGCCAGCTCTGTGCAACACAGCAGCACTTCCCACCCCCAACAACCCACAGAAATTAGGCAAACCCTAAGTGCAGTGGAGCAGCTGCCTGACAGACTGATTAGCAAATGGTGTAAAAAAGTGTGTGAAAAATACTGCATTCAGCTGAAGCTGTGGGGAACAACGGAAGGAAAATAATTAGCCAAGTCAGATATTGGCTAAGGCACTGGGTCTTCTGAGCCTTCTGCTTCCTTCATCGTACAAAGGGATCTTTAAATAACTGGTAGTAAACGAGGCTTTGTTTATATATCACCTTAAAAAGCTACAGCAGAGCTGTGCACCCTAATAGCATCACTGGCTCTGACATGATTCATAGGCAAGGGGGCCATCTGCTGAATTCCCAGCACTGCTTTCTGTTGTATCCTGCAAGGTTTTACCTGGAAGTTGCACAGCTGCGTCCCCTCCAGCATCAGCACTGCCAGGCTGTGAGGTGACAGCACGCCTCCAGGCAGGCCTGGCTGCAGGTAAGCACTGCAGCGCATCTGCCGTGGCTGCAAAACCACAGCCAGCAAGTCAGCACAGCAATCCACATCAGGCTCAAAAATCCTGCAGACAGTATCCCAGCCTGAAATGCATGCAAGAGCTCCATGTCCAAATGCATTTCAGTAAGTAGAGATTTTCAGTGAGAAAAATTCCTACTGCTTGCTTGTAATATGGTCACAAACAGAACTTTTCAGGCAAAAGCCAAATGCTTAAGCATGGAATCACCTCTATACAACAAGCAGTTCTCCCCTCCCACTTACTGCCCTTTCCCCTCAGCAGTGCTGGCACTACCAGACCCAGCGCTTTCTTTCCTGACACACAACTCATTGGGAATTGCTTCTCATTCCATTCTTCCTAAACTCATCACCACATACTCCTAACTAGTTTTTTCTACACAGGGAAATGATCAGAGGAAATGTGGATTTTTTAAGTGACCTTACAACGATGTCTCCCCAGGTCAATATGTGCAGATGAAGTGCATTACCTTTGTAGTCTTCATATGGCACTGAGGGAAGTGGTTTAGTGCTAGTCCAATGATGGGTTGATTTTTGGACTTGGTCATTTCACCTTTCCCAACCTTTATGATTGTACATATCTTTGTTCTCGGTACTGCTACAGCACACAGTCTCTCTATACCAGAAAGATGGATCAAATTTGTTTCCGATGCAATAACAGCAAAGAATGCTAAATAAATACTACTGAAAAATCCTTGTTCACATAGCCATGAAATTTGATAAAGGTATTTAAAATATTCACCACTGTTCTCATTTTGGAAAGCATAGCCTTAAGTCTACTGACATTTCATGGTCTGTTAATATAGCACTTTAAATACAGAAAGGTACACATTATACATTAAAAATTTGGTAGGCTCATGAATAAGATAGTTCATAGTATACAAATAGAGGATTGTTCAATGGTAGGAAATATAACTCATAATCTTTGAGGTTACTTCCAAGGTTAGCATTTTAAAAATGGCTGTGAGATATAACTTATATCTTCCAAAGTCACAATCAGGAGCTATTAAATGAAATAATTAAACAAAAAAGCACAGAGTACACAATTAAATGCCACTTGTTTAGGACCTACTTAGACACAGAAGTGGTCTGAAGTTTAACTCAGAGCTTACTGTTAAAGAAAATACAACAGTTTTGAAGGTGTGTTTGTATGGTGCTATTTGTTGGTTGTTTTTATTTCTTATTTATTTTTTCTCCCATGCTGAAAACAGTTTTATTACCTCAGTTATTACTAAATTCCAGTACGGATAACTCCCACCTCCATAATATAAGAACATACCCAGGTGTTGTATTCACTGTTCCCAGTCCTGAACACATTGATGAGCAAGAAGTATATGGTCTGGAAAGTTGAAAGTTTGTAAGCACATAGAGATAACTGTGGAAAATCACTCCTTTCAGTAAGTAAGAGTATATGATAATCTAGCTTGCCAACAAAGCATTCCTTATTTTTCACCTGAAAGTTGGACTCCCCTATGAAAATATGAAAACAGCATCTATAAAAGCAGTAGTAAAAGCTAAATGCCAAACACTTAAAAGTAAGAACTCTAGATCTACAGTTACCCAGCACCAATAAAACACTGATACACCACACACCTGCAGTCCCACCACTACTTGGAGCTCAGCCCAGCACCCCAAAAGCCTCACTGGCTGCAAAGGGTGCTCAATAAAACAAAAGACCTCCCCCCCCCCCCAAAAAAAAACACGAGTGTGAAAAAGTGAAAGTTTCCCCTCATTAGTTCAGAATGAAAGCTAAGGAGTGCTAAAACCCAGGGTTTCTTTCCTATATAAATGGTCAAAAGTCACGTAAAACATCCCAAATTCTGGTCATGTTAATTTCAAAACCAAGCGGTCTTGCTCCTAGCTTCAGGCTCAGGAAAGCTCACAGGAAAGAATGTTCCTATGTAAGGAAAGAAACCTGAGCTTATTTTCAACCTTTTTTCCCCCCTTTTCCACTAAACTCTTGAGTTGACTTGAGACTACTTCAATGTTGAGCAACATCTATTTTATTTATTTTTTTTTTAACAAAGTAAATATTGTTCCTTGATGAGAAACAAAATCAAAACTATTTCCTGGTCTTGTATTTGCATTTAAAATATATATATATTCTCCCACCAGTTAAAAGAACTGTCTCAAAAATGGTCATTTGTTAACAAAATCGGATAATTATATTCATCTCATGAAGCATTTAAGCTGAGGGGAGCTGCACACACACTCACTATGTAGGTAGGAAGAAAGGCAAAGAAGTCGGGAAGTGAAGGATGCGAGACATAACAGTATTTGAGGGATAATATCTCCTGACACTTGAACAGAGCTTCAGTTCTACTGCGTACAGCACACAATACTCAGAGCAAAGTATTTACAATCACGCTTCCTCCCACTTTAGACCTTTGAGGTTTGTCACCTCTCGAACTGCGGGGTGAAATCTCTCTCCCGCTCTGACCGCGACCCCTCCGTATTTCGGGGGGTTCCACGCACGGGGTGGGATGAGGGAGCGCGGACACAGCTCAGCCGGCGCCGTCCGGCGGTACAGCGGTGCGGTGCCGTACCGCACAGCGAGGAGCAGCATTGAAGGGCGAACCCGCGGGCGCTGTTAGCGAGCGGCTGTAGGGCACCGGGGGGGGGATTTCAGACGAAGAGGGAAATATCGGTCGCTTTGCTTCATTCCATCACCGAAAGTCAAGAAACAGAAAGCACAGACTTCATCATCGCGGGCGGTTTCCTGAAGGAATTTGGGGTGCGGACGCGTTGTGGGGCACTGCCAAAGCCAAAGGGCTGAGCAGCGGAACGGGGGCATCCCCGGCACTTTTGGATTGCGGGAAGAGGCTGTCCGGACCCAGGAGCGCTCCACCGAGACGGAGAACGTTCGGCCCCGGCCGGGGAGCGTTTGGGATGCTCAGCGCCCGGAGGAGAGGCTGCGACGCACCGCTCTGCCCCGGCCCCGAACGCCTCTCGCGACCCGCCCGGACATCACAGCGCAGCACGGCGGCTCACCGCTATCGGACGTCCCCAAACTTCCCGCACCCTGCGCCCAGGCTTCGGGTATCCCGGCACACAGCCAGCTCGGGTATGAACGCAGCATCAAAACCTGAGACCGGGCACCGAACCGCCACACTCGAAACCTCCCCCGGCGGCCGCCCCCAACTTCCCTGCAGAGCTCCGGCAGCGACCTTTCCTCCCTCCTTCCCTCCCTGCCTCCATCCCTCCGTGCATCGCCGCAGCCCCACGCCCGCCCCTCCGCGGGGACCCGCGGCCACTTCCCCGCTCGATAAACTTTTCCACGCCACCCACCCACCCCGCGCCGCCGTGGGCCCCCGCCCCGCTCCTACCGTGCGGGGGGCAAGCGAGGGAGAGAGCGCGGAGGCGGCAGTTACCGGCGAGCGAGCGCCGTTCTTGCAGAGCGGTCCCCTGAAGACGCCTTTGATGCCGCGGTAGTGCCCGTTGCTGAGGTGCCGGGAGCTGATGACCAGGTAGCACGCCATGCGGGGCCCCGGGCGGGCCGCCCGCTCCTCGGCGGCGGCGGCGGCGGCAGCGCTACCCCCGGCGGAGCGGGAGCCCGCATGAAGGAGCGGGCGGAACCGCGGCGGCGATGTCCCCGCCGCCGGCTCATCCAGCGGCCGGCCGAGCGCTGCCAGCAGCGGGGCGATGCGCGGAGGGCGGCAGCAGCCACAGCACATCCGAGGGAGCGCGGAGGCCAGTCCGCATGCTGCTCCGCTGGCGGCAGGCGGCCCCGCGGAGAAGGGCAGCGCGCAACTTGCACAGTCCGCCGCTGCTACGGCCCCTTCCCTCCCTCTTCCTCCTCCTCCTTTTCCTCCTCCTCCTCCTCAGAGCAGGCCGCTGGCAGGCGCGATCCGGAGGGGAGTTTCTCGGCGGCAGCTCCCCATGGCTCTTCCCTCCGCCCGCCCGCTGCCTGCAGCCCCGCGCCGTGCCGTGCCGTGCCGCAGCCGGCGCCGCGCCTCATTCACCTCCGCCGGCGGCGGGCGGGGGCGGCGCGGGGCGGGGGCGGAGGAGGGGTCGGACCGGCCGGGGAGCTGCGCCCCAGCCCCGCGATCCGACGGGTAGAGGGACCCTCCTCCTCCTCCTCCTTCTCCCTCTCCTCACTCTCTTCATCCAACTTTCCCTCTGCCGGGAGAACCACGTCCTGTCCTTTGCTGCCCTCCCCATCTCCGCTGCCGCCTTTCTCCCGGCCCCTACGTAAGCCCCACCGTCCCGCAACGTGGAGCCGGCCAGATGGGCCCGCAGCCCGCGGCTGGTCGCTGTGTTACACCCCAACTTCTGGCTGTGCCCACCCCAGAGCACTGGGGTATACGATGCGGTTTGTGACCTAAGTGATGTGCGGGGAACAGCGAGTAGGACGTGCCTCCAGCGATCAGCGCTGAAACAGGTTGTTCTTCGTCCTTCTGCAAGAGGCGCAGTGCTGTGCGCTCAGGGCTGGCAGTGCAAGCTCAGCTCCTTTTCAGCAGGTCACAGGTATTGTCTCTGCTCTGTTACTTACTAAGTCGATAAAAGTAAGTCGATAAATCATCCGGCGTTCAGAGTCACCTGCAGATCTTTCATTTCTTCCAAGTAGATTACTCGAAGCTGCAGATAACAAGCATTTCAGATCCTTCATTTCAACCCGGGAAAGCCCATGTTTTCAGCTACTTAGTGAATGCAACTAATTTTAGCCTCAAAAGAGCAATTTTCCTGTAAACATAACATAAATTTAAATTAAAAAGAAAATCTCACACAAACCTCTGAACTGTATAGATAAAAAGGTCATGAGAAATCAAATGTCAGCTTTTGGCTGTATATGTAAAACAGTGTCATACAACCTTAGTATCAAGTGCTTCCCATACTGTATAAAATTTCACTCTCTGTGTGTGTATGTACATGTATGCCAATAGTCAAATCTATTACTGTATACTTAATGAATAACTATATGATGTTACAAAGCAAATCTGAAGTTAGAATAACCCAAGGTGGGAGCAGCATATTGAGAACATACTTTATTTACCATATATAACAGATTTCAAAATAATAATAAAATAAAAGAGAAGTAGAGAAAAGAAAGGAAAAGTCACAACTGTGTGAAGGGGTTAAATTGAGGAAATGGGTGTAAAATAAACAGGAGGTAGTGTGTAGCTGTGCTGTGGACTCATTGCTGAAGGCCATGGTAGAAGACAGAGTAGTCACATGGCTCAGTGCAGTCAGGCTCTGTGGCCCAGAAACAGAGCTGTGCCCATAGCAGATATGTGCAGGGCTTTTCTCAAGCAAGTCATGATGAAGAGTGACTTCTTAGAAATTACACCACCACACTGAACAAAGATTGCAGCTGTTAATCTGGGGGCAGAGATGAGCTGTTATGATTAGTTCCTCCCACAAGTCCCACAAGGGAATGGCTTGAAATTTAGCTTTGTTGGCATATAATTTACAGATTTTGTTAACTACAAGTTTCTTTCTGAAATTCCTCCTCCATGATCCCGTCAATGATTATAGTATTAACTTCAAATTGCTTTGGGCCTGCAGCTTGATTTTCTGGCTCCTAAGTGAACATGCACTTCTGGAAGTGAACACCAGCATCTTTACTCTATGACAGCACAGCAAACATTCCAAAACTTTGCTTTTATGTGCCACAGAACAGAGAGGTTACATCCCACCCAAGCAACATGCAAAGAGGCCTCAATTCTTCTTCTGTCATGAAGAGATATGGGAAGTCCTCTATTCCATAGAGCTGTTTTTGTCCTACCTCTTCAACAGAGCATCCACACCACAGTGTGGCTGGCAAGTGTGCATCACCTGCAGAGAAGCTGCAACAAAAGCAGAAACTCTGCAAGAGCTTCTCTGTAGTCTAAGGATAGTACTTCTTAAACCCACATGGTCTCACATAGTTCATTTACTAAGACTGTATGAAAAGGAAATGATTTGCCCCAGAATAAACTGCACAGTACCCATTTTATCCTGCTGAGAAGGATGATGTGCTCAATTGACTCTGCTGTGAAAAGTAGAAGTTATTTTAGGCTCGTGTCATTTTGCCAACTCAGGGGAATAGCTACTATGACCACCAATCTAATTTATAAACAATCTGTAGAACACAAGCCTCAGAAAATGAGATTAGGAGTTGTCAAATGGAATGATTAAATAATTATAACATTCCCTGAGTCTCTGGAGATGCCGCACCTTCTTCTCTCTCACCATAGGTCATGCAGAAATATGAATGAACTGTTTGTAGTTTCAGCTGGATTCAATCCTCCACTGCCTCAGATCTCATAAGGCAATTTTCATCTGAGCACAGTGGATGCAAAGTACTACCATTTAGAAAATGACAATTTCTTTGCAGAAGTGTTAGTGTCTTTTCAAGATGCCAACAAGTAGAGAAGCAGGTCAGCTGTCACTTACAAATGATGATTAGACTAATTAAATGTTCTCCAGTTCATCTATCCCTTCAGTTTACACACATTTTTTGCCATTAATGAAGATTACTTAGCATTTATTGCCCCTAAAATATCTTTAAGCTTTGTCTTATTATTCTTTGTCCGGATTGTCCTCATTGCACAATGTGGTGTCAAATTGAAATACCCAGTCTAGCTCTAGAGCCACTGCTTCTGACATACAAATATAATCAGAAAATCAGGCAGCAGGGAATGATATTAATATAATCACATTACTTTTAGTGGTTGAGCAAATTCATGTGGGGTTTATTTTTTGGCTTTAGACAGTACATTGCAGATATAGACTTAAAACTCTGTCTACAGTGTGAATTTCATTTAAATTTTATTTCAAGGATTGCTTGTTTTACTTGTACACAAATTCCATCACTCTGATATTGTCTCCTGTACAGGTAAAGCCTGCAGTTATTGTGACTTGATGGATGTCAACATGATCATTCCTCAGGCCTGAGAGCCCCAATCCTGAAACGTTTTTTCTCAATCCCTAGTTGTGCACAGATAGAACAATGACATACTTCCTCATGCCTCCAAACATGAGAAAACTCAAAGAGCACAAAGCATATCTCTTGGCACCACACCTCTGCAAATTGTACTATAGCAATCAAACAAGAACAGAGGGTGTATAGACGCACAGCTTGAATGCTGCTTCACAGTCTGGTTGTTCTTGCAGAGGTAGTTTAACAGAAGAACCCAAACGAACCAAAAGGAAGAACACCCCCTGATACTGATGTGTTTTTTTCAAACAGACTTCCTGAGTAAGTGAGAACTTCTTGACAAGACAATCTGGGTATAAGAATACACAATGAGGTTCCTGACATTTAGCAGCAATATCTTAGCATAGCTTTACAGCATAGATTCTCTTCAAATGTAATGGAGATTTTAAAGCTATAAATCAACTCCTGGCCATATAGGAAGATCTTTGGATTATAATTGCTTAAACAACATACTTGTCTTTCTCCAGTTCCTCTATCCCATCCTGCAATGTGAACACAGGATGCCAGATATAGAGCTAAAGTGGTCAGTCTTCAGATAGATCCAGAGGTGCTCAAGGCTGGGTTATATGGGGCCTGGGCACCCTGTGGGTGGCAGCCTTTTTTGCACCAGGGGCTGGTACTGGGTAGGCCTTAAGGTCCCTTCCAACCCAAACCATTCTATGACTCTGGGATTCTATGCATACTATGGTTCTCTGATTCTATTACATCCATTCTAGTGGTCTAAAACTATATCTGATTCCTCCAGGTGAGAAACAAACCTTGCTGAAACTGATGACAGTTCTTGAAGTCAACAATCAGTTTCTCTAGAAATGTTTACTTAAATGTGTCTGAAAACAGTGATAAACTCTTACAAAAACCTAGAGAAATTCATTAAATGTCTTATTATTCCACCTAAAGACATAATCTAATATACCGTGTCCCAGTTCTCTGTAAATTAGAATGATGCTTATCATTGTTGGAAGTTTTATTTCTTTTTATCACTGCAGTTCATGTTTCGGGAATGATTTGTAAAGTTTGATTCTTATTTATGGTTCCAAGCAGATCTACAAACAGAAGGTGAGCTGTCTTGAGTAAAACTTCCCTGTTTTGCTTTCAGTGAAATGGCATCTTCAAATGTCTGCTTTTGTTGTTTTTTTCTTCCTGAATCTTCAATGGTACCAATTGCACTTTTCCTGAAGTAAGGTTTGTTAAATCCTTCATTGTATCTCTTTATTTCTTTAATTAATTTGGATTCTTTTGGTCCTTCCTTATTTTATTTGACTTGAAGTAAACTGATACTGCTTATCCTGACATTTTTAATCCCAGTCTGCCTCTTTTTATCTAAATAGTAGTTACATTCTTACATACATTTATGAATCACTTATGTAAGCAGCTTTCTATTACACAAAACTTGAATCTGTCAAGTTTTATACACTTGAAGCACTGATGGTTAAGTTATTCTACTCTTTACTTCATGTAGAATCAATGACAACATTTTATTTTGGATGGAGCTTTTTGGAACATCTCAGCGCTGAATAATCGCTTTATATATTACACCTTGCTGATAACTGAATAGCCAGCAAATAACGCAGTCTCCATGATGAGCAAACCAAAGTGCATGTGTATACATCAGTGAAGAGTGGTAAATCATGCCCTACTTTTCATATGAGCCCACGCTCCACTGACTTTAAGAAAGTCATATAGTTGAACAAGAATCTCATTCAAATAATTCATCTTTACTATAACATTTCTTTGATATATCTCTCATGTGACATTCAGGAAACTCTTTGCATTACTTTCTCTATTGCTGAAAAGAGGCAATATAGTGTTTACCTCAGAGTTACTGGGAGAGCTACTTGATGAATGTTAATTCCTACTAGGAGATGTTGAGAAAGATTGATGATTTCATAATCAGTTAAAAGTTTAAAGAAATCTGTTGTTTTCAGGAGGTTTCTGGACACATCATTAATAAATTAATTGAATTAATAAGACTAATTCTGTATTAATTGAGGCACAATAGTTCCACAGGGTGAACAATAATGTAAAGACATATTTCATTTTCCATTCAAAAATATTATTATGTGGTTTCTTCCTACTGTTAGCTGCATTCGCTACATAATTAAGGAATGACATAGAAGGAATGATGTCAAGTAGCCACTGATATGAAAATTATATAGCAGAACTCCAATTCTATTTTTGTAGCAAATCCTTTTCTTTCAAGAAAGGTGGTACTTGAAAGAGGTGAAGGTTTTACAGTGTTTTCATACACTTGCCAATTTATTATGCTTGCATAAATATTTAATACATCAATCTCTTTCTAAAGGAAGAACATGGTTTGCATTCCAAGTCATATCATTTTATTACATTTACTTATTTGATAAATCTCACTAAAACTTTAATTACTTGATGGGTATTCACAGGAGTGTTTACACACATTTTCCATTGCTCATTGATGGTCATCAGGCTCATCTCCTGGGCTGAGCACTGTATGTGCAAGTGGCCTTAATATCCAGAAGTTGAATAAAGTTATTGCTTTTTATTATTAGGAACTAGAGCTGAATATTAAGTAGAGAGCTGCTATTCCCAAATGATTTTAAAAAAAAGATGTAAAGAGAAGGAAAATATTGTTTAATCTCTCCATCAATAGCCATGTTATCTACAGACAGACAGTGAGGCTGTGGGAGTATATTTCATCCATAGAATCACTAACTTCAATAACCAACATAACCACATCTGTGAATCATTTTTCCTATTAATACTTGTTTTCCTTGAGAAGTGCTCCAAAGTATACAGTGAAACAGACCAGCAACAGGAGTGGATCCCTCTTGCAAAGTAAGAGCAAAACCAGCTTTCACTGCATATATTTAACCATTGGCAGTATAAGGTGTTTCCTTCCCCCTGGTATGATCTCCAAGGGTCATTTATTTGGATTGCTTCAAGAAACACACCTACATGTCTGTACTAGTTGTGCACCAGTACATGTGACACCTTCAGGAATTCCATGGACAAATTCAGCTTGATGAGTCAATATCACACTCTTTGTTTTCCACAAGATTTGCCATAAGACATCCATATACTCTCAGCATACTATTATCATTTTTTTTCTAATGGACTCTCAAGCAAAGTTTGTAATAGATGTCACACTACTTTGTAAAAAGTAGTAATGAAAAGTAAAAAGGAAAGAGAATTCATGTTGGGAAAAGAGAGGGCTGAGGAATGCGTGAGATGTCACACAAGTTGGATAAAGATCACTGAGCTGGGAACTTTAAGCATGTGGGTCATAAGGAAACAGCAAGTAACTACAGTTTCTGATGGAGAAGGCCACTTAGCATAGCAGCTCACTGAGCCCTTCTAGATAAAGGTTGGCTAGGAGAAAATAACCCTTTAGAATGAACATAAATAAATAAATAATTGAATGTAAAACCTGCTGAAATGCCAGGGATACAATTTGTTTTATGTACATTATATATATACACACATAAGCCTATTACATAGATGATATATTTTAATGTATGCATAAATATGTATCTGGTGTCTATATATTAGTGCAGACACATGAATGATGTATAGATAGATAGATAGATAGATAGATAGATAGATAGATAGATAGATAGATATGCTCAAAATGTTAGCATCTGATTTATTTCCTGTCCATCTTGTTCTCCATTCTTCCCACTCCAGTGAAATGACAATTTTATTTTTTGCTAGGAAACAATGAGAGGGAGGTAATTTTGCAGTCTTCAGCAAAGTAGTATAGAACTCAAGTCCAAGACATTCACATCCATTAAACCACTGTACTATCTCAGATCTACATGTTTCCATGGAAGTATTTATTATGCACCACAAAAAGATCACCCTGTTAGCTCTGTATGTATCCTGTTGCCAACATTTCATCATCTGCCCATGATAATACTTCAGCAGAAAACCTTTAAAAAGATTTATAAAGAAAGATATGAAAGACATGGGAAAAATTTCAAACCGACAACAGCATTTGTCAGGTGATATCCTTTGGAGTTCAGCTGTTTGCTGAACAAACACCCCTTCCCATTATTATTTGTCTATGAAATAATAATGAAATAGTAGTGCTTTTTAAGACAAGCACCAACATACTTCCTCTACTGCAGACAAGCACTCTGAGTTTTTTCAGTGTATTATAGAATCATAGTAATCACAGAATCATAGAGTCATAGAATGGGTTGGAAGGGGTCTCAAAGATTATCTACTTCCAACATCTCTTGGAAGTCTCCATGGAGCCTTCTGTTTTCCAGACTGAAAAAGCCCAGCTCCCTCAGCCTGTCTTAATAGGAGAGGTGCTCCAGCTCTCTAGCTATCATCATGGCCTTCCTCTGCGCTTGTTCCAACACTTCCACATCTTTCTTTGTGCTAAGGGCCCCAGGCCTGGACTCTCTACTATAAGTAGGGCTTCTTAAGGGCAAGGTAGAGAGGGACAATCACCTCCCTCTCACTGCTGGTCACCCCTTTACTGATGTAGCCCAGGATACCCTTAGCCCTTTGGGCTGCAAGTGCACGTAGATGTCAAGTTGTTCATCTACCGGGACTCCTAAGTCTTTCTCTGCCGGGCTACTCTCAAGGAGTTCTTCTTCCTGTCTGAATACATATTTGGGATTGCCCTAACTCAAGTCCAACACCACACATTTGACTTTGCTGAACCTCACTAGGTTTACACGGGCTCACTCCTCAAGTTTGTGAAGGTCTCTCTGGATGGCATCTCCTACAGTATCTTTTGTTTGTTACAAATGTTTGCAAAACATACTTAAACCTTAAGGAAAAAAATGTGAATGCCATTTTAATTACTTAAATTCCAGTAATTAACAACAGAAAAAGGAAATATGCAACAAAAGAAAAAGGTGAAATTCACTCTCAAATAAAAGGTTAGCATGGGACTGCACAGCTCCTGCCCTCCACAGTATCTCCTAAAGTGTGCTGAATTTTTTCACAGGCTTCTGCATTAGTGTATATTTCATCTGATTTGATCCGAGGTATGTCACTGTAGCAACTTGCTTATGGCCAAAAGTGTCACTGCTTTCTGTGCAGAAATAAAATAGATGTTTGTTTCAAATTTAAATTTAGCCTCTGTTTTTGCAGTCATTTTATGTTCTAATTATAACAATCTAATTTGTAAACAACACATGCTGAGGTTTTGACAGTGAAGTTCTGATGAAACACAGAGTACAAATTTTAATTATATACAGTTCTAATACAGTGAGCACTGCAGCATTTCTGTCATCTTTGAAATGGTAACAAAATGTTAAAAAAAAGTTTTTGAAATATGAGCACGAAGGTAATGAGATCAATAAATGTCAGCTAGAAAAAGTAATCACAACTCTAGAGACTCACTAACCTTTCTACAAATTCTAGAAATAATGGACTGGCTTGGGATGAGGAATTCTTTTAAAATGGGAAACAGATATAATTATAAGGGGAAAGTGAGCCAAAGACTACTGAATAATACCTAAAGCATTGCCTTTTTGGAGAAAAAAAATTGTTTAAGAAATGATTAAGAGTAAACAATTTTTTTGCTTTTCCTCCCTAAATCCCCATCAGTACACTTCCCCATACATCTTCTGATTTAAAGAGCAAAGTATGATACAAATACATATGTAAACCTACAGTTAAAATACAAAATATGACTTAAAGGGTAGAAACAGATAATAGTTTTCCAGACCGATCGCCTGATGCTTCTCTTGGGGAGATAGGAATGTTAGAACATTAATTGATCTTTAGATAAATTCCAGATATTTAACACTCACAAGATTTGATGTTGTATGGTTTCTATATTTAATTTATGCAAACCCAAAGCTTAAGCATGAATTAATTCAAGACATGAAATTGTGTGCTACGTTTTAATGCCCCATGGTAAAATCTAACTTCTGTAAGAGCAAACGATTTAGATGCAGAGTGTTAGATTAAGTAATTCTTAAAATGCTGATATTGGTATTTATTTATTTTTTAATTAAAAATGTAGGAAGCATTTGAACCTGAGGTTAAAAAGTAAGGGAAAAAAAACATTTTGTCAAACTCATGCAGATGGGCAACAATTTATTTGTTTTAAATGAGATATATGTTGTTTTGGGTTGTTGTTGTTGACAAATTGTTACGATCTGCTGAAATACTGCAAAACTCTGTGAAGATTCGTGTATACAACAAATCGATTTTAGAGAAATTGATTTTTAAGAGGAGGGCAAATAGGACAGGAAAATATTGTTTATTTCACTATGAAAGTCTCAACACTGACGGAGCTTTGTCACACCTAGTGTATGAGTAAAAGCGGATGGACAGAAATTAGGCTCTGGTAATTGGAGTCCACTCAGTGTTTACAGGCAAATACACAGTTTTCTTCATTATGATTTTCATTCATCAAATTATTTTCAAAACTAACACAGACATAAAATGAGCTACAGATATTAGGAGTTTATATTTCATCCTTTAAATGCTAATCTGAAGTGTTAATGCAAAATGGTCCTTATTGAACATACAATGAATGCGTCACAGTATCACCATTAACTTTTATGGTCAATAGTTCATACTTTCTATTTTCTGTACACCCTGTTGAAATAAAATGAATGGCTAAATTAAGTCTTTGTGTCTAATTCCACACAGACAGTTTTTCATCGTTTCTTTGCTTTGAACTTTTATTTATTTAAGGATTGTCCACATATACATGTGTGCATGTGCCATATACAGAACAGGAGGTCCTAGAAGGAAGCAGCTCTGTAGCTAGTAGACAATCCAGCAATAAACAGTAAGTTCATACAATGATTCCCTTTTGTTTTCAGCATAAAAATGAAGTGTATTCTGAAAGCTGTGTCAATACATTCTGCAAACCTGTAAACATTAATTCCAAAAATAAACAATATGTACTTCTTCTCATCTTCTTTTCACATCAATAAGTGCTTGAGAAGAGCCCCTGTCCAAAGAGTCATCGTGCTGTGGTGACTTTAGAAAGACAGAAAATCCTGATCCAGCTGCAATACTGAATCCATTTCTCTCAGAGCCTGAATACAAAGATGTATAAAAAACCATCAGCATGACGCCCACTGACAGCAAAACATACATCAAGTGCATCATCGATTTCTATTGTTAATCCTTGAAAACTCTTGCATCTTGGAATATTCTAGGAATCTGAAGCTCCTCATGGAATATTCTTCTTTTTCTGAATCTCACATCACTTCATGTTTAGTAAATATTACCAGCCTTCTTGAGATACTCTGGTGGTTCTTTAGGGGGTCAATTCCAGGAGCACAGCTCGGATTTCAGGTCAGTTCAATTGACCAGGACTTAGCATAACAGTGCTGTGACACAAAGAACGTAGAACTGTGGAAGGGGAAGTGGGCAGCAAACACCTGTGAACGTGGGAGCAGCCACAGGTATATGGATGCACATTACACAAGCCACAAGTCTGTGCCCTTCAGGGTAGCTTTGGAAGTCACTGCCATGTCAAGAGAGCTGACGCAGGAGCAGCCCAAAGCCAGCAGCAGTAGTTGGAACCGTACTGAATTCAGGTAAGAAAAGTCTTAGCTGTCAGAAATACAGAATCCATGCCAACACTTTAATTTGCTTTCTAAAATCCCCAGGTCCCTAGAGTCAAAAGGAACTGCAAAAATGAGAACGGGGTATACAGGTATAGTTAAGAGGCTATGTTTAAGGATAGCATCTTTCAAGCCTTTGATTTTGAAGGAAGGGATATTCAGCCAAATTTGTTGCTGCCAATAAAGGATTTATTATGGCATAACATTCCCCATACAAGATTACTCAGAGTAGTCCAAAGTCAGGCAGACTGCATAGCACTGCAGAATGATCTTGTAGGTAACATGGCAGTAAAGTGACAGAAGAAACTCAATGTCAATAAACACAGAATACCACATTTGAGAAAAATAACTCAAACCATAAATCCTCGATGATGGTTAATTACCTACTGCCACTCACAGAAGACATTTTGAAGTTCTTGGGCAGGATTATCTAAAAATGCCAACATATTGCTCAGCAACAGCCAAAAACCCCTGTCAACTGCTAGTGCTAGAAAGCACTGAAGTGCAAAACAGAAAATCATACAACACCTTTGCTCTAAAAGCAAAGGTGAAATAAACTGGTACTAGAGAAGCAGGAAGGGCTTGCAAGCTGAGAAGGGATTTATTCTTCCCAGTTTCTCACATTCTTCCCAATATGAGTTAAGTATAACAAAAACATTGTGAGGATGCAAGCTTAAATCAAATAAACAAACAGTTGCTCTGTATAATCCATCACTGGATTGTGACTTTATTGCTATGGGAGGATTGTCAGGGAAATACAAATGAGCTGGCTTCCCTTCCTGCTATTGAAAAGTCCAAACACACATTCAAAGTTAAGAGTCTTCACAACAGGTTTAACAGTTAGTAGCTCCTAAGAGAACATAAATAAGTAAGAATTTGCTTGGTTTGTGTTAATTTTCTCTGCTGACCATTGTCAGAGAAAGGACATTGAACAGCTTGTTACAGAAGTTTGTATATGCTTAAACTGCGCACGGTTATAATTTTTGTTCCAGATAAAGTACTACGTATTTAAATCCTGGATAGAGCTGACATACATAGTGGCTTTGATGGAGCAGAGAAACCAGGTGACAAGAGTAATGTGAAGTTCAATGGTGACAATAATAAACATTCTGCAGCAAGGACACTGTAACTCCAAAATGGGCAGGGAGGTCCTAGTAGAAAAAGCTGAACCAAACCAAGGCTAACAGCGTACTTTTTCCCCACCACAACTGTAGCCAAGAGATCAATGAATGGAGTCTATTCCCTCTCCTCTTCACCTGCAAAACCACATTTGAGTAGCAAGCCATTTTGAGCAATTCAGAATACACAGAATCTCAGTAAGTTATGAGGGTAGAAATTGGGGCAAATTCATACTTAGCATTAGCTGGCTCCTCTGCTAAAAACTTCACTGTTCGCATTCATAGCAACAGCATCTCAACAACAGAAAACCAGAAAGCCTAGTATATGGGTCCCAGCTGCCAAGTATTCAGACTATCATTCTTGAAGGGCCTCTTCTAGAGTTTGGAAGAGCTTCACTTTTCAGATTGTTTTTATATCACAAAATTTTATTTCAAACTAAAAATACAGATGCATTCATATACCTAGTCAACAGCAGAAATGGAAAAAAAAACCTAATGTTTAACATTTGAAAAACATCTTTATAATTGCAATAGAGTTATGATAATTGACAGCTTCTGCTGCAGCAGGTACTTATACACCTTTTAAATTCTCAGTACCTAAACACTGCTATTAATTGATAGCACTGGCTATTGCTTCTTAAGAAGCACAGAACCTCCCTCACTCTTTGGGGAAGGATGAAGTCTTTCTGCTGCCAGCCCAGAAGGATAAGGGTTTCAGCTTGGCCTAAGACTGTCTCAGCAGACAGCTTCAAAATGGAGGCAGAGAGAAATCACATTAATGTAAACACCCTGGAGCACCTGAAGCCAAGTTAAAACCTGGACAAATCTTTATTACCATATTTTTTTAAAAGGGACTTTTGGGCAGATAGCATTAAGAAAGATTTATTTCTCAGGTTTACCACAAGATGGAGGTGCTGTAACTCAGAATCATTCATTAACCGGTCAGGAAAATGGTAGGTGTTGTACAAAGGGCACTATAAAATTTTATGAACACATTTAAGAAAGCAATCAAAAATAATTGTATGCAACCATGAGAGATATTATTTTACTCAATTATTTTAAGCAAACTGTATAATGACATAGCAAACTATCTCTGAGCCAGCATTATTTCAAATTGCAGCAGTTTTCTATTTGCATTTGTATTACTGAGTGCCACAGATACTACTCTGAATCACATATCCACTGAAGGTGGAGATGGCTGACAACATAAATTCTCAAGAGCATAGAAAGTGGTTGCCAGAGTCAGATGCATACCATTGTCTTGGACATATCAGCCTGAACTCAAGATCCTTTTCTACTGAACTACATCTAGTGCCAGCCAAAAGAGACAATAAAGGATGTTTTTATCTGTAAAATACGCAGGTCTAATTGTTCTCACAAGCATCAGCTCTGATCTTCCCCAGAACCTCCAGGGTGGTGTCTGCCATCAGAAAGCTTTGAAACTGCTTACTATATCATAGCTATAGTGTGGTACAATTGCTGATAGTAAATGCTGCTGGAACAGAGAAGGGAAGGCAGACCTCATTCAGGGCTCCTGTGCAAGCCCAGAAGGCAGTGGAGAAAAACTCTACCCCAAAAGCTGTTTCTTCTTAGCATCCAGAGATAGGTTCTCCTTCTGAGCTTAGTTCTAAGGGAAAAAAACATTAAACACTCTCTACTGTTCCATTTTCTTTCTTCATATTTTGTTTACCTCCAGTTATTCAGCCACTTTAAGGTGGGTAAGTGAAATTGGTTGGTCTTGGTTACGTTACAGTAACGCAGAAATTGGAACAATTAGAATGGGGAGCTCCATGAAGATTTCCAAAGGCTTCCAAAAGTAATGCCTCCTACTTTATTATGCTGTCTCAAAATGTCAGAGCCAAGCATTGGCAATACGGCACAGAAGCTGAACCTTCCTGCCAATATTCTGTTCCATTTTTTGCCGTGTGACAGATGACAGCAGAGGGGCAATCTGACAGAAGGGAATCTGACATGGGTGTGCAGATGAAGTAAAGGTGTGGAATTGAATTCCTCCATGTAGAATACAATTGCATCTCACTGACTTTCATTAATGCTTGCTGAATGTTTCTGGATACCGAACACTAGATGTGAGCACAGTGAGATGGTGGATGGTGCTTTAAGCAGTGACAATGGTCTATAACCTCTGGTTGAGATTTTTACAAGCAGAGCATACAGGCTCTTGTTCATCACTGGTAAAAATGCAGAGATAATAGTGGTGATTATGTTGATCAATAGGAATTTGTAGCTGAGAATTTTCCTCTATCAAACAGTGTTATTGAAAACCACAGCAGGTATGTAGAGCATGCAGAAATAAATGGGAGGCATTAGTTTTGGAGCAACCTCTGTACATATTTATAGTTTCATAGCACTTGGAATTTTTTTGTTTTCATTGGAGCTATATCTACATTAAAAGACTACTTTAAAAGTGAATCTTTCTTCATATGCCCTGAAGCTATAGACAAACAGTCTATTTAGGCTCTGCTGTGCAAATACTGCCTCCACCTGTCATAATCTATCATCTACTAGTTGCATAGTGCATGACTACAGTATAGTTGGTTTTAGGCAGAATAATATTCAAGCTCTAAAAAACACATTGATATTTCAGTAGAATAAAATATATTTGCATAGCAAGAAAAGCCAAAAGAACAGCAAGAGTGTAAGGACCATCTAACAATGGCAGGTGATATCTGAAAGCAGAAGAGTTACTGTATGTCTTCACAAGAATGAATTAAATTTAAATCTCTGAAAATAATTCTCATTGTACATTTGAGTGGATCTTGAATGTATCTAGAAGACAAGAACATATAATAGAGTGAAATCATATTTGATATTTTCTTATGAAGCAGCTATATTTTCAACTTTATCTTTCATTTTCAGTTCATTCTTAGAAGTGTGAAGTAAGTTCCTGGAGATGTATAGCAGACAAAGCCCACATGGATAGGGAATAAAGAAGTAAAAAATGTATCAGATCTCAATTGTAATGCACCTAGTAGTCACAATGACAGGCTTCACCTGCAAACTTGGAATATACCAAATACCATCAGTAATTTGGTTTAATTACTCTTCTGTAAATCCACAAAATCCTAGAAAAGATACAAAACCAGCACGGATTATTTTGCATGAGTTTCTAAATGAATTTTATTTTATTTTTTTTTTTAGACTTCATTGCTATCATGACAAAACTTTTCACATTAAAGTGGGTTCTGACTTATCACTACAATATTTGGTTGATTAGGTTTACAATCTAGAAATACTCAACTCAATGAGGCTGAATCTGCATTTACTGATTTTAAAAATATTTCCAAATAACAGCCAACTACAATGAAGTCAGAAAAGTTTACATCTAACTGCTTTTAATCTCTTTAAAATTAAAAGCCACAGTTAGAGAAAAGATAATGCATCCTAAAAATAGATGAATGTTGTAGGCTATAAAATTGTCTAATTAAAAACAGACCATCATTCATCATAAATGGTTTTTGCACACCATGTTTTCGATGTGATGCTTGTTTTTCAGAAGATAATTGGTAAAACACTATTTTTTCATTGTTTAGAAAAATGTACAACACATAAAACTAATGTTTGATGTGAAGCTGCCTGTTACGATTGCTCACCTGAAAATGATGGAAAAGAAACCAAATATTAGTGATGTGTGATATGTTTTGTGCCAGAGGAAACCTGTGGCAAAGTCAAGGATACAATCTGTCCAGATGATGAGTACAGCTGCTACTGTTTCCCCAGAACTCTTCTTGTTTTATACAGTTGCTCCTCATCACTGAGCTGTTGGGAAGGCCCGGGAACTCAGCTCTGAGCTGCTTCATTCCTCTTGCAGAGAAGTAACAGCTTCTTCAAGTGATGTTAGATTCTTCAAGCAGAGTCTCGTGATTTGGAGTCCAATCTTGTTCCCATGTGAAACTCAGTTTTGTTGCATGAAGTAACATAATTTTGTGTTCTGCAATTGAGAGCTCTGCAAGAACACATGTAATCAGTTACAGTGATGGTTTATGCCACAGTCACTTGGAAATTTTTAATAAATATATTCCTGGGCATAGGTACATAGCTGAGAAGAATACTATGGATCAGATTATTCCTTGTAATAGACACTATTTCTTATGTTAAGAATTTCATACTTTCTAAAGTGAGGGTTATATTACTTAACTTCTACTGATAAAGTTTAAATGCCATACAATTAGAGGAAGACAAGCCCTACAGGTTTATTTATATCCTACCTAATGCAAATGTGAATGTTCCTCAATGCCACATAAATATGCAATTACTTCCTTGAAACTTGGTAAGCTGTGCATCAGCAGTTTCTCATGACAGTGAGTAACACAGGTTGATCATCACTGAAAAACAATACCCAGCTTCCCCTCTGCCACCAAGAAAACCCACACCTCCTGGCAATCACAAGCGAGCATCAAATAGCAAGAGTTACACAATACTTTTGACAATTGAAAAGTAAGATCAGTCCTAATGCTCCCTCATTTTTATGCAGAAGTTCTCACAAGTTTCATCCTAAAAAAGCCTGAGGAAGAGTGAGACACAAGAAGTAAATATGGCCCACTTTCAGGATTGTGTGCAATTGTAGGTTGCTGCTATGATTTGCTACCTATCTAAAATGATTTTTGATGTGATACTTTAGCAATAATTGTGAACTGAACGAAATACTTCACTTCCTTGAGGACAGTATCTTTTTAAACTTAGTTTCATCCAAAGGAAAAAAAATAAGCCATTTAGTATAGGAATGGTCAACATGAAATTGTTTGGTTTAACTTTGAAAAAACATATCCCCTTTTGGGACAAAAATATTTGCACTATTTTACCAGCTGTAACCCAAAACTGAAGTATAGATTCTGTAGACTTTTTCTTTTCATTTATTATAATTATACATTTGTATGAGGTTGGGACACAACCCACAATACCTCATCAAGGGTGTTTTCATTTCTATTTAAGGGTCAAGAGATAGGTGCCTTCATCTTTAGAGAGTTCTGAATTGAAGTTGGGAGGCAATTCAGCATAACATTATGTTGCAAGGAATTTTAGGAAGAACTTTGATTCAGTAAATTCTATGAAAGTTTGTTACTTAGAATTCTAGGTCTGAAATCTAAAACCTCACATTAAAATTGTGTAAGATGAACAAACAACATGACAAGACCCTATGAGTGTGAGGCTACAAGGAAAAGATGCCAAACCCATTCAAAGACTTTCATGCTTCAGCTCTCCTTCCAGCAGCAGCTAGAATAGCAGCATGCAGTCCTTCCAGCACTGCCACCATGCAAATACATTGCATGTGGATGAAGAGTTCTGCACACATACTCCTAAGAGAAATGCCAAAGACCTCCCAGATCAAGTACTGCCAAAAGAAAAGAAAAAAAAAAAAAAAACAAAACAAAAACCTACACACAAATCCTAGGAGATCCTCTGAAACAGATTCTTGAAAAATCTTCTTACTAGAGTTCATGAACCAATTATGACAAAAATATGTTAAATACCAACCTATGAACAAAGGGAAAGATTGCTTATAGAGCTTACGTAATTATAGCATTCACTGAACAAATATTTTTGCACAAAAGCAACAATATACTAGCACGGCTGTTTCTTGGCATATATGCTAAGCCTTAATTTTATCATTTTTACCGCCATGATGACTAAATCCCTTGCCAAGAACCAGATGCCATTATGATAGGAAGCCCAACAACTGCTTGATTGTCAAGATTAGATTTTACACTTTGCTCAAATTGATAATAAAATATCATTATGCAGTGGATACAGATTTATTTACGCTTTATAAGGAGCTTCTAAAATTCAGTAGTTTTTACAGTATGCAGGAGCATTTGGGGGATTTAAAAGAGTACACTAATAAAGAAAGATGAGAGCAGTATAGAAGGTTGGTGGTTTCCATTTATTTTTGGTTGGTTTGTTTAATTGAAATGGAACCAGTTCTGTCACAAAAATAGTTCAGCCTTATTGAATGGTGAGACATCATCTTTGTTTAAGTTCAGGAACAATCTCAAGAAGTCTTTTGCTTGAAGAAATCATGAAAGTCTGGTAGTATTGCTGGAATTTTTATCCTGTAATTACAGCAACTTTCTCCATATCCTTAGAGACTGGAGAATAAGAAATCTCAGAGCTAACCAAGTAACTCTGTAGCCTGTTTTCTTCAATTCTGTCAGGTATAAAACATGAACATGAATATTAATGGCATTAATATGGCTTTCTTATGCAGTATGCAAAACTGGAAAAATCAAGGGCAAAGAGTGACACTAAAGATAAAAGTTCTAGAATGAAGAAATAAATTTAGCAGGAGAATAGTCTATGGTATAAAAGGATTGAAGTTCCCAGTGAACTCTGCATTAGATGGGCCCAGATCAGCCCCAGATGGGTTGTCCTGAAGCACTGTGTTAAGGTTATTGTTGGTATTTTTTGTTAGTAATATGAAGATTACTAGATTATACTCTCTAGAAAATGTGGTAATCTATAACTTTCCATTCACATTACAAATCCTGCCAGGACTTAGATAAAGGGTTTGGAGGGCATTCTACAGGGACAACTTCTGATATGCCTCTTACCTATACCTTGTTCAACCTCCAGGCAGAAAGCATCTGTCCCAGTGACAAAGCAAAGAAGAGAATTAAGGCAACAAAATGGAACAAAAAGTGATTTAATGTCCAGTGCTAGTGCCCACAATCCTGACACCCCTATCTCCCCCATACTCACAGGCATTAATGGCACCCTAGGCTAAATTTACTTTAGGCAGTGGATGTGTAATGGCAGGTGCAGAGACAGAGGAGTACATACTCAGATACATTCTCATTATAAAGAACAGAGCCCTTCATATCAAGAAAGCTCTACAGCAGCAACCAAAGTGCATAGCAGTTCTCAAAAAACTCATGGTAAAAATAAAGAAAAGCTGTTCAATTAGAAAGCAAAAGATTTTGGCATAAGCTGCTGGAAAATTAAGAGGGTGCTCTTGAATGAAACTACGGAAATGATCTTCTAACTGTAGAGCAAGCAGCATACCCAATCTGTGCTTTCAAAATAGGAAAGCTGAAAATTAGAGCTTAGTGGGTTCTGCAGTCCAGCTCCCATTGTAAGAAAAATATGGATTTGGATTTATTTTAGAGAACTATCTAGGCTTTGGAAATCTGACTATTTTCTTTTCTCACTTGCAGATCATCTTTATTTATCTATTCATCTCCACAAGAAGAAGTAAGGTAAGGCTCATAAACAGCACCTACTTGCCCCTCTCATGTCTGGCAATTTGCACAGACGTCTATTGAAAGCGATCTCAACAGAACACATAGCTTAACAAGTTTTTACTTCTTTTTCCATTTCAAACCTAAAAGAATGCAGTTTATGTGAAAGAATATGCTTAATGATTACATTTAATAAAGAAAAAAAAGAAAAAAGAAAAAATCAGTTTGCTAACAGCTTGTTAAAAGATTGCTAACCACATCAGTTTTCCTTCCTCAGCCCAAACAGCAGGGAATCAGCACTGGCTATTGTCTCCTGCCAGAACATTTGGACAGATACAGATAGGCCCTATAGGATGCTGATGGCATGCACCTGTTCCAGAAAGCTGTTCCAGATGATCTGAGGGTGAGGGGGATGAATCTGCAAACAGATTCTCTCCTGCAGTGAGGGCAAGGAGCACGTTCCCAGCAGGCAGTCCCACTAGTGGGGTGTGAAATGTGAGGGTTCATGGAAAGCCCACAGTAAACAACTCCAGGACAGGTTCACTCACAGATTTCTTGGCATACACACAGCACTATATACTACTGATGCTTGCCAGAGCTGTGTATTAGTTGATAATACATACTTTACTCACTATATTAATTCATGCAATCAAACTTTAGGACAATACTATCTGCATAAGAAAGAAAAAGAAAAATATATTGAGGAAATTGCAACATACCCTAAGTATATAAACATTAAATAACATTATGCTGATATTGTGGGTTTTAAAACTGTTTATTTCTGAAGAATTTGGGGCAAGATGCATTGCTAAGCACTTAATTTAGGCAACAGCTTTCTTGCTGCTACCTCAGAAGCATTTTTTTCTGTATCCTAGTAAATATATATTTAGTAACAGCATCTGCCACATTCAGATACATTTTTATGTGTTTACAGAATTTTTACCATTAGAATTTGAATGCACTTTGTTTGATTACAGTACCATACTTGAGGGGGGGAAAAAGTGATTTAATTTCTTCATCCATAACCAATATCATTTATGTCAGCAAAAGATTACCAGCTCCTCAGTGATTCATCCCATGTCCCCGTTCTCTGACTAACAGTCTGTAAGAAGGTACCGTTCTGTGATAAATGTCAAAAAGCATGCTTTATCTAAATAGCTCAACATACTCTACTGACAGAAATTAGTTAAGGATAATTTATACCCTTTGTTGGCCAAAGCAATCTATGGGTTGTTTTTTTTTAAATTGCTTTTGTCTTCAAAATAAACTCAGTTAAATTCTGCTTCATGCCGTAAAATCAAAACAATATTTCATAAATCTGTCACTGAAGATTAGAGTAATCTTTAATTTACAAATGCTGCTACCAGCTATATATGTTTACTTAGCAGAGCTTTGAAAACTTAAGTATCTCTCATGGCTCGAACAAAAACCACTCACAACCTCACAGAAAAAGAACAACCAGGGCTAGAAACTGTCAGAGCAGCTTCTGGAAATGCCCACTCATTGATATTTTTCTGTACAGCTGAACTAAGGAACTTGCAAGGGCAGCCTACAAATACAGAACAGGGAAAGTTATAATCACTAACTCAACCTTTCTTATTCACCCATAAAGCTCATGTCTCACGCAATTTTCACTACTGCTTTCCTCTGGTTTTCCATTTGCCTTGCTCATGTTCTCAGAGGATATTTGTACTAAGTCCACTTCTCTTGCCAAGCTTCAGCTTTTAGTTTCTTTCCACTGCTCCCCTTCACTCTTGTACATAAGTTAAATCCATTCTTTGAACGTGCTCACAAGTTGTCACTATCTAATTTCTCATGCATTTGAGAAACTTGAGAAGTTCATACAGATATTGACTTGTAAAATAGCTGGTTCCTCTGCTCACGGACAGAAACATAAAAGCTAGTAGTTTCATTTTCGGGTTGACATAAAGCAGCTGAAATAAAGCCCACACGTTTAAACTGAAGAAAATCATTTTGAAGAAAACATGCTCATCCAGACCTTTTAATAAAGCAAAAGGCTGAGCAGACAAGGCAATTTAAGCAGCGTTTACAACATAAGCAAACTCTGCACATCCACAATTATGAATGTTCACCATCTAATAAGAATCCATATGAAACATAATAGAAAGCACTGCAACAAAAACACCGCAGAAAGGTTCTAAGCAACAGGAATTGAAGATTTACTCAAATGCAACCTTAGACACAGGAAGAAAGGAATGAAAACACTTACCTTCAAAAGGCCTCAGGTACACAGCGAACTCAAACAAGAGAATCTTACTTCCATTGCCAACCCTTACATGAAGTCTGGAAAGGGGTGGATCCTGGCTGCCCCCCTTCTGGTCATTTAGGTGCATTGTATACACCTGAGCTCCGCTGGGTTGGCCCTGCCTTTCCCCCAGGTGCTCAATCACTGGTTCAAGCCATGACTCAGCATTTCTGCTACACCACCACATGCAGAAAATCATTTTCATCTTTCCATAATACAGTACTGAAACAAAACTTTACTATTATTAGTGTATGCAGTATTTAGAGTGTGAGGCCTTCTAGTTCATCAGTTGCATTTTGATGGAAGAATTAAATTCTTTTTTAGATAGAAGCAGAAAAAATAAAATAAAAGGAATTACGCCTTGAGTACTTACCTACAGTGTGAATAGAGGAAAAACTGGGTATTGGAATCTAACTTTTGATCTTTCTCTTTTTCCTTTCTGTGTTTAATATCTAATGAAGTCTTATCTTTTTAAAACAATGAACTTTGCATCCAAAGAAAAATCTCTGTGTTGACCTGCATTTCCAGAAAGGACATTTGTGCTTTTACCTATGTTATCACTAAGTTGAAATCTTACTAGATGAAATTTGCCACATATAAAATTGTACAACATTATGAGTTAGAAGTAGAAAACTTTGACAAATGCATGTTGGAAAAATTGGACATGTATTTAATATAGACATGTCCTGTACCTGCTTCAGCTGAGGTCAACAGCAGCTTTTCCTTTGATGTTATTGGAGTCAAAATCATGCCTACTTAAATGTATTGGTTCTGAGCTACACCTCTAAATTTCTGGAGACCTGCAACTGAGTACATCTCAGTCTTTTGTCTAAAACTGTTCACAATGCATAGGAAAATAATTCATTTAGATTGGATTGCTTGTGTGCTGAGATCATGGCCTTGTTCCCTTGCAATGTCTCTGTGTGGATGTTATATAGAGATGGACGAATGGAAGTTGTATTTATTCTATACCTTCACACCACCTCAAATTGTGCAGACATGCTTAGGACAAGACAATTATGGAATAATCAACTATAATGAGTCTGACAGGTGATATTCAGTCATTTTACATTACACCTAACTACAACAAAACATAAAATATGTGCAGCTGTTCTGTGAACTGTATTGTAGCTTTATTAAAGCTCAAATATAATTGCTAATATTTGGTGACAACACTTACCCAATTTTTTTGCAGTTGTCACTTAAAATGAGGCTGAAGCAGTTATTTCATGTCCTTGACTTCACCACTCAGCCTGTGGCTGATGCAGTTACTGGTGCAGTCAAGCTTTGTGCTCAGCTAGCCATACATTGCTCACATAAAAACAGACTAGAGATAACAACAGCACAGTGGTGATACAGTGGACAGAATTGTGCAGGTGCAAATGAAGTTCTACCATTGGACCCATAAAGCTTTCTTGTTTAATGCTCTTTAGATATTAATGTCCAATGTCCTCTTTCAAGGCAGTTAGTGAATCAGTCAACAAAAAGAAAGAGAATGAGACAGTGAAATTTCTTACGTAATCAAATTTTGATGATGTTGAAGAATTCTCACTTTTCATCTTCAAGTCACACAAGTAATGTCCATGTGATTGAAAATTTTTTCCTGTTTGTCTTATCCTGCTTTCAGCTTTCAATCTTTAGTATTAGACTGCTGTAAATAAATAAATGAAAATGTAGATTAGGTGGACTGTATCCCAAGTGAGTTCAACTCTAAGTTGGACTGCTTTCTGATAGTGCCGGTTAACCATCATATGTAACAGCATGTAACCATGTGATTTCAGAAGTAGTAACTTCATTACAGCTTTCTATGGATTCTTGCTCAATGCAAAACCCTTCCTGGAATGAAGGAGCTTAGAGAATGTAGTTATAATCATTTTTGTCTGGATGGAAAAAGAAATCAGCCATCACCACGAAAACAAACAAAGAACGTATCTTCCAAAAAATGTTAATTTTTTCCAGAGTTACATGGTAAAATTCAGGGTGAAGGTACAATATAACAGCATCTAAAGAATATTTCAGTAACTATTCTTGATAAGGAAGGAAGTGGGGAAGCAAGGAAGGAAAAAAGGAAGGAGGGAAGGAAGAAAAGAAGGAAGGAGGGAAGGAAGAAAACAAAAGATCTAACTTAGAGGTTTTAAAATACATTAATTGTGAGTATTGCAGTTTGCATACAGAAAAGCATTTTTAAAACTGTCTGAAAATACTTTGTTACAGTGCAACTGCTAATGCAGCCTTCACTTTATACTAATTTAATTATAGTACAAGTGGATATATTTTAAGTAGGTAATTTTCACAGTATTAAAGGTACGTAGCCAGCTTTTCAAATGCTGAAGTAAAATTTACATGACAGACATTCACATACATGGTTTGTTTATTTTTAATTTCAATTCAGACAGAAGTCTATTGTTCGAAAATGATAAATTCTCACACTTTTTTCTTTGTTATAGGAGCCAGAAGTAACAATTTATTTATTTGTTTATTTTCAAGTGAAAGAAATACATTCTGCTGTTTTGGGTAGAATAATGGTCTTGTCAGAGAAAGGATATCCAAGGATGGTATATTAAACTTCCCCTCATCATTATTGTATCAGAAAACAGATTGTTTTTAAAATGAGTAGAAGTTAAGTATTTTCTACTCCATTGCATTAAGCATTTTCACCAGCACCTTCTCAGATTAAATTCTGAGATAATTACAGGGCACAAAAAGACCTTTCCACAAATTCACTTTTTCTTTTTTAAGTAATTTATTCATGAAAACTGCTGCAGATGAAAAAAAAAATTAATAATAAAAACAATGAAAGTCTCAAAGGCAATACAGCGCTGTGACTCAGCACTGTGAAGCAAGCTGCGTGTTCCTGTCACATATTCTTTTCCTCTCAAAGGAGGTTGCACCATCACAGAGAAAACCAGGCAAACAAATCCAAACACAAGAGGAGCTCTGAGGACTGCTTTATCACCAGTGAGAGCATTCAGGCTTTCAGTAAACCATAGAACCGTAGAATGGCCTGGGTTGAAAAAGACCTCAAAGGTCATCTAAGTTTCAACCCCTCTGCATGGGCAGGGTTGCCAACCACCAGACCAGACTGCCCAGTGTCACATCCATCCTTGCCTTGAGTGCATCCAGGGATAGGGCATCCACAACCTCCTTAGGCAACCTGTTCCAGTGCATCACCACCCTCTGAGTGAAATTTCAGTGAATCACTGATTGATACAATTCTACCCACATTTCTGTTATTTTTTGAAAACAAGGGGTTGTTTAGATATTTTTAGTTTGTTTGTTTATTATGAAGTATTAGGTAAGGCAGATGTCTGTCTTACTCAGAACCAGAACTGTACGCCCAGCCATGGTGTTCACTTCCATCACGGAAGTTTGAATTTGAAAGTACTCACAGCTAAAAAGAAGGTCATTGTTTTACATTTTATAACACAACTTCGGACAACGTGAAGCCAGAATTTGGACTACGCCTTTCCAAATATGAGTAAATTCATCTTCTGTCTTTTGGCATTTGCTAACCCCAGAGGTCTTCATTACTCCCTTGCAGAGCTGAAGGATCCTCTGTTGTGTGAACAGGGAGGCAGCTCTCCCTGGCACGTGACCCTAGCAATAAGCGGTGGACACAAGTGCGTTTCTAGGACCTGATAACCACTTAGAAAAGCTGGAGCTCATAGTGACTTTCTTGACAAAGAACAAGAGCTTTCTGTGTACTAAGATGGAAGAGGGGTGGGTTAAAGCATCAAAACTAAATAAAATAAAAATACGACAAATGAAAATGTAAGTACTCTGAATTAAAGGGCAAATGAACGTTCAAACTGCTATTTCATAAATTCTTTTTGAAGACTGGTAAAACTTGACTATTATTTAGTGAAATAGTTTGCGCTGAAGTAAATGGTGCAGCACAATTATTAAAAAATCTGAAATGATCATTTATGTGTCAAAAGAATGACTAGCAAAGGCAAAGGCAATTTCTCCAGTAAAAAATTGTTGCCTGCTGATGCTTTACAAACTTATATAAAACAACCTTTCTACAAAGTAAATAAATAAATAAATCTAGGTGTGTGCACAAATGTACACAGACTCTCATAGGAACATTATGCGTTGTTTGTAACAAAGATGACCTTGGTACATTACAATACAGGTTAAAAGAAAGCACACACTAAAAATACTGTTCTTGCCCTGACCTGTCACAGCATATAGAGAAGGAAAATATACACACAGTGATATGATGAGCTCAACTACATACTCAGGCAACACATAAATGTTTATGACAATATAGGGAATGACAAAACAAGGTTGCTGGACCAAAATCTACACACATGCATCTGTGTTCACTGGCATTAGAGCAATACCCAATAACTATCTGCACAATGCCACTGAATAAAAAGGGAAATACCTCGTCCAATGAGAGGTTGATCTCATCCTGTCTCTGACAATGGCTTATAGAGAATGACCACAAAATCAGAAGAGAGGTAGGATATAACAACACTTTCCATGCAATCTTCCAGCCCCACATACAAGTGGCTTAAGGATTTCTTAAACCAGCAGCACTTCACAGCACCTGAGCTTTCATTGTCTCACAGCACTTTCTTCACTCCTTTTGCCTTGATTACACACTTTCTAAAGAGAAGAGTGAAAAACAACCAAAAAAGGAATGGCTTCTCCATCAAGTTTTCTGTAAGAACACAATACTTTAAAGTGTGTCACAAAATAGGATTTGCAGTCTTGGTGTCAGTGTGGATTCCAGTGCCAAAGCCTCCAGATATGATGAGATGCAGAGCTTTGACTTGTAACTGCTCCAAACACTCCTCAAGATATTGCTGGGAGGGGAACAAACCTCTAGCAGTATTTACAGGGTCTTCAGGTTTAATCCAGAAAGCTAATGTAATAAATTTTAAAAAATATAATCGTAATCAACATTGTTAAATCATGAACGTGCAGAGCTCTATATAATTACGAAGCAATGTGAGCTCTGAGTCAAGGACAGACTACAAGAACAGATAATACAATACGCAGAAAAACTGTAGAACGTTAATTAAAAACAGAAAAATGTATTGCCGCTGTGTTTTTATATTAATAGATACTTAGCTATAAAGGAGAGGTAGAAGAATTCTGCCTTTTTAATAAGCCTAAAGTATTGATTTCTCTTTCTTAATTTTTCTCATTTTAATGGTGTACCGATTGTTTTCTTTCATCTGAATTGCAAATAATGTCTTGAATGTCTCTGCTTTGAATTTTAAGTTTTCCTATTTCTTCAACAGTTTTATAAACAATAAAGCTCCTTTCACGTTCCTTTGTTCAAAGTTCAAAGTTTGCAAAACAATGAGGTTTTCTGGGGCATGTCAAAAAGTGAGTTGAATTAATTCTATAATTTCTTCCATTTAGGACCAAAATAACATTGCAGTAACAGATGATACAGTATTTATCTTCACTCAGATTCAACAAAATACTCAAGTTAATCCCAGTCACTTTACTTTAAGTAAATAAATAAATAAATAAGATAGGAAAAGAAACCTGAAGATGCTTATCGTGAAGTTCTGTAACAAAATTAACAGTGAAATGGAATCTCAGCAGAATCAAGTGATCAATTCAGCCTGAATTCAGCCAGCCACATCCAGAAAAGTCTTTCCAGTACCTTCACTCTAAACATCCTCTGAAAGCCATGTCAAACAGATGTTCTTTCCACCAAATTTTGAGCAAGCTGTGGAAGAGCTTGGTCTGGGGTCTGAAGCCAGCTCAAGGGATGATCTACAAGTCATTTTAAAGACACGTACCCAGAGTGATACAGCTGCAGTGGCCCTGCTGATTGCAGCTGCTGCCGTTCAGCCTGAAGTAAAAGATGATTCCTCCATACATTTCTACTGAATCCTGAAAGCCACAAGGTCGTGTTGTTTCAGTCAATTAAATGCATAAATTATGAAATTTATGAATGAAACGCAATAATAAAAACATAAATTAAAAGTGTCAACAAACCTCAGCTTAACTGCTGTAGACAGTCAGTAAAATTGCTTGTAACAGTCTCAAAGATATCTCCCTTTCTGTGACTGTTTTCATTAAGATCATTCTACCTGTTCGTATTATAGAAGGTAACTTCATTCTGCTCAGGCAGAAGTGCAATTAGGTGACCTAAAATATATTTTGTCTGCTTATAAATGTAGAGGCTCTTTTAGCTTAATGTAATTAAAATGTGCTTTGATATATTTTTCTGGAGGTTACGTTTGTCCATAAGTGTCAAGGTGAAACAACAAATATCTTCAAGTTTAATTATGAATACAAGCCTTGGCTCAGAAAAGCACTTGAGCACATGAAAAAATCCCATTGATACTGAGATAAACAATCTCTTAAAGAGTAAATTTTCACTTTCCACTATCTATAAGTAGCTTTAAAAAACTCAAGTGGTCTTTATCTGTTTTTTACAAACAATGATCTTTATTGACCTTGATGTATGGTGATGGGTAAGAGAAACTAGAACTCTGCTGATAGCAGGGAGGATGATACACAGAAAGAAAGAGGGGTCTGGAGATCTGCGGACGGTTTAGGCAGGTTGGTGGTTGGTTGATGCTGGACAGTGTCCAGGCACTCACCCAGATGCTCACTCACTTCACTCTCCTATGGGATGGGTAGAAAACAGAAGGAAGGTTCAGAAATTGACATATGTAGTGTATTAGGCGAAATCGGACCCTCGGGATGTAACGTGATAGGCCCTCCCCTGCTTGGTCATGCATATGTAAAAAAGGTATAGGTGAAACAGGATACCTATATAAGGGACCCTCACATTCCAATAAACGCTATTTGCCATGTGCTCTCTTGTCACTGTCTCGGCATTTGGCCCAGCCACGGATAGTCAGGGATGAACACGGGACAATTCAAAACTACAATTGGTGACCCCTCCGTGCCCTGGCTGTGGCTGCTTTTTTACGGCTAGTTCCTGCTGCAAGCGACATACTTTCTTCCTTTCGTCGCGGAGTGGACAGAAGCCCGGTTGGTGGGGGAGCGGCCGTACCCCTCCATTGTTGGGACACTTACGCCGGATACTGACTGCGGGTCAGTGGCGCTATGGAAGCCGTGGTTAAGGTACTCTTCTCTTCCTGTAAATCTCTCTCTCACAAACAGGCCCCTTCTAGGAAGGAGCTGTTTGCTCTTCTTTCTTTGCTAGAGAAGGAGGGGCCGCTGGCGGCTCCCTCAGATATTTACGACCCTGCTAATTGGGACGGGATTACTTCTGTGTTGGCACAGCACATTCTTGCCACGCAGAAAGCCTCAGAGTTTAAGACCTGGGGTTTGGTTTTGGGGGCCCTCAAGGCGGCCCGCGATGAGAAACTCGCTAACGATCGAGCAAGATCGCTCCTGGGGTTAGAGCCCTGGGGGGGGAGTTCTGCTCTTTCCAGGGGGGAGGATAAGATGGTGGGCTCCCCAGAGGTCCAAGCAGTGGAGTTAGTCACAGGGGAAGTGGCTGCGCTCACAACTGCCGCCCTACAAGCAATGAAAGTGGCTTGGAAAGAAGGGAAGATAGATGCTCAGGTTGGTGCTGCTTCAGGAATTGGGTCGGGAGGCTTTTTCTCTTACAGATGTGAGGATTTGAAAGACAAAGACAAGGTGGTGCGAGCCATCCCGACCGCACCCATCACTCCGGCTGAACAACAAGCAGATGGCCCGGTCCAGCAGCATTCCACACATTCCACATCCTTATCTCTTGACCAGCAGAAGCCTTCCTCGGAGGCCCCATATCGGTATCCAACGCAACCTGTATCTTCTGCACTCCTTCGCCCATCCTTGGGGGTGGGGAAGGGGAGTGAGCAGGGGCGGGAGGATGGGTCCTTTCCTCGAGATGGGATGGGTTGTGGGTGTGGCTCCGCCCCGGGGGGCGGGGTGGATAGGCGTAACCAAGATGGAAGCCAATCCGCATCAGCGGGGGCGGAGGCGGAGGCGTTCCTAGTCATAACCCTTCCCCAAGAGGGTGGGCTACTGGTCCACCTCTACCTGGGGGGAAGGGGAAGGGAGAACAAGAGCGACCAAGTCACGGATTGGTCAAAGATAAGGGAGGCATTCCTTTTTATCGTTAATTGGGGGCCCGGTCAGGGGGCCCCGGGCTCGAGTGGAGTCTCTGAAGCAGAAACAAAACCTGCGGACGAGCGAGCTACTTTAGCCAGAGTTGGAGTCGGTTAAACTGCTGTTAACAACTTTGAGAAGTTTTTTTTCATCTATGCTTTTGTTTGTTGTGGTTGTGGACTGTGATTGATATCAGTCCTTGGATGTGTTAAAACTACATAATTTGGTTATGGCTTGAAGATTGGTGGTTTAAGTAACTTGTAACGTATCTTGGAATTTGGAAAGTTTTGTGTATGCACCTCTTGGGGAAGTGAGAAAGTAATTTTTTGACGTTTGTGCTTCTCCAAGAAGTTTATTGCTTTTGAAAAACCTAGAAGTGTTTGCAGACCTTTTTTCAGGTCATCCTGGATTTCTGGTACTTCCTTCACAGTGATAATCATTCCTTTCTTTCACCTCTTTTTTGTCAAACTGGTTATGATTTGCATGTAACTCCTCCATAGTGTTTCCAAATGAAATGAGCCAAGGGACCTACATATGTATTGAACCTTTAAATCAAGGATGTGATGATGGACAACAACCAGTAGCCCTAACTTCATTTTAGTTAACAAGGAAAGAGTGAAAAGTCATGGAAAAAATATGATAATATTAAAGAATTTGGAATCAGGTTAATGGGAAGGCCCATTCCTGCTGATAACTTGGAGGAGAGGAAGAATGCTTAGGATAAACTGTATTGGTTATTGTCACTGTCTTTGTGATTGTTAGATGTTTATGGTATGTGAAAGTATGAATGCTATATGGAAGTGGAATTATTAATGTTACATGGAAGTGTAATTGAGGGTACGAGTAGTGGAATTGTGAAAAACAAAAAACAGCAAAAAAGTTACAGAAGAACAGTGAGTTAAAATGTTGAAAGTGATCCGCTCTAGCCAGAGAAGTTTAAGTGCCAGCAAGAGAACACAAACCCCCGCGCTGCCCCTTCTCACTGCCTACCCCCCCCACCCTCCGCCGCTTGTGATAGTAAACAAATCGTTACTTCCGAATGGGGGCAAAAGCAAAACATTCTGAGTGCTCGTGCCCCTAGTTTAGTGTTAATCACTGCCCCTGCTAGGACCAGTATTACAGACAAAGTGTTTGTCTGGCAGTAATTGTTACAATCTTTCGGCTTTCTCCCTCTTTGTCTGCAGAACTGATTGCACCTCTTGCTAGTCCGAGCAAGAATGTCTTCATTTTCTCCCAATAATATACACATTGAGGGAACTAGGGTAGGGTTCTTGGACAAATTTGTTGATGGGGCTTGGAAATTGTATAGAGGGGGAATTGTGGTGATGGAGTTGGATGGAATGGTGGCAGCTGTACTAGAGCAGGTCCTGAAGATCCCAGGGTGAGTTTTGCCCCCAGTGGGCTGAATGCAACGTGCACACAGCAGTGCAAAGATATTCGTTCTTTGGCAGTTACAGGTGCATCTCACTCTATACTGCATCAAGAATTACTACCCATAGATGATTTTGCAACTATAGTAGTAGGTCAGCAAGAAAAGCTTACCAATTAAATTAAATAAAGAAGGAGCTAAGGGTAAAGCAAGTAACAAACAATAGGAATAAGTAACTATAGCTCCAAATAACTTTTCTGAGTAGTTTGTATTGTAGAGAGATCTAATATAGTGGTTTGTTGTCTTTTAAGAGCAGGTGTTCCACCTGGGCTCTGTATCATGCACTGGCCATGCATGTATGGAGCACATGTGAAAAAACCTTGCAATCTCTAAGCAAGAATTAAAACAGGAGAGAATCTGTGATGGGTGAGAAAGGCAAAGTGCACTTTGAAGCAGGGGACGCCCTGCAGGCACTGCCTATCACATTCACCACTATTGTGTTCCTTCTCTCTCCTTTTGGTGGTTTGCCACCTCATAGTTATCGATAAGTAATAATACATTAACTTATAAATTTTCATTTATAGAGTTGTCTAAAATGAATGCTTGAATGACTGTGTATGTGTCAACTCAAAAAATTATGATGTTACATGTAACCTTATGTTTAGTGTATTATCAGTCAAGGTTTTGACTGAGTGATGATGATTATGTTAACATTTAAGTCCCCTGCAGCTCAGCGACACTGGGCCACTGCCATCATGGTCCTTGGTGTGCTGCGACACATCAAGACAGACAATGGCTCATGCTTCATCTCGAGATCTGCTCAAGGAGCATTGGGGAATATCTCACTCAACAGGCATTGTTGGGAATTCCCAGGGACAAGCAATTTTGGAGAGAGCCAACCACCTCCTCAAAGAGAAGATTCGTATGCTTGGGGAGGGGGAAGGATACTCAGGCAGAGTCCCAGTAGTACAACAGGGTGAAATTTTAGCTCGTGCATTATATGCTCTGAATCATTTTGAGCGAGGAGAAAGCATGAGAACCCCTACCCAGAAACACTGGCAACCAAGGGTCCTTCAGGAGGGCCCACCGGTAAAAGTTAAAGGTGACAGTGGGTCCTGGGAATCAGGATGGACTGTATTAGTGTGGGGCAGGAGGTTTGCAGCAGTAAAGAGCAATGAGACTGGGGATATTCAATGGGTATCCTCGCGTCGAGTTAAACCAGAATTGGCTAAACAAAACAAGAAGGCTAAGGAAGTAACAAGAGTTGAGTGTTTCTTCATAGGATTTGCCAGTTGGATGCCCGAAGAGATTGGAGAACCCAGAACAAAAGACGCTCCTGTTGATACCAAAGAAGAAGAAGGGACGTGAATCCCCTGACAAAGAATCTTTGCTGCCTACGAGAATTACTGTGTTGACATTTATATACCTCATGTGTTTATTGTGGTCACCAGTGGGGGGCATTCACCTGCTTAAACAGCCAGGAAACCTTTGGGTTACATGGGCTAATCAGACGGGGAATATGCATTTTTGCCTTGCTTTACAATCAGCTGCCTCACCCTTTCAAACGTGCCTTATTGGGATTCCGGAATGGGATGACTCGGTGTTTATGGGATATCTTGGGAAGGGCCCGCCTTATTACCGGGATCACCGTTGTTACCGTGACTGTATGAACTTGAAATCTACCTTAAGGGCGTTAGGAAATGATACCATGGATTATCTGGGAAAAAGGATGGCATGTATTATCTGTAGGTTAAATGTCACTCTTCCAGGGGACCCCGAGGAAGTGGAGTTGCTTGGCTCTCAGGCAGTGCAGAATGACACTTGGGACACCAATAGTTTGCAGTGGCTGAGCCCTAGATGCTTATTTTTTGGCACACAAAGGAAACCTCTAGATATGCTGCAATTCCTGGGGCATGAAGGCCCTTATTGGGATCACAAAACTGACCAATCTGCTCCATTTACTCTTGTATATCCCCGAAATAGCCGGACCTTTAACGGAGATGGGGAATATTGCGGTTTCACTCCTAACGTAACAAGGGCATACAGTCCACTGAATCCATTGAATGGGTCCCGGGTACCACCAGCAACGACTTTCAATGTTAGCAGACCGAATGGATCGGTTAGAGAGGTATATTGCAGGAATTATTCCAGGTACAATGGCTGCGTCGTTGCCTCTTTTCCCAAAGGCTCAGGCATATATGTGATTTCCGTCTGGAAAAATAATACTGCTAAAGCCTTACCCCCAGGAATTTTCCTTGTCTGTGGGGATCGCGCTTGGCAAGGGATTCCAAGAAATGCAATAGGGGAACCCTGTTATCTAGGAAGTTTAACTATTTTATCACCCAACATTACAGAGGTATATAAGGCACTCAATCACACTTGACCTAAGAGAGGAATTCTGGCCTTGGATTCTGAATGTGGCAATGATGTTAAATTGTGGGGACCCACAGCAAGGATCTTTGCTTAGTTCCTTGCCCCTGGGGTAGCGGCTGCACGTGCTTTGAAAGAAATCGAAAGATTGGCTTGTTGGACTGCAAAACAGGCTAATGTTACTTCTCAACTTCTTTCGGACCTGCTTGTATACGTAAGCGGCATTAGACATGCTGTACTCCAGAACAGAGCAGCTATAGATTTCTTGCTTCTTGCCCAAGGGCATGGTTGTCAAGATGTCGAAGGGATGTGTTGTTTTAACCTGAGTGATCATAGTGAATCAATGCATAAGCAGTTAGCTTGGTTGCAAGATCATACCAAGAAGATTGGCATCCAGGATGATCCATTTGGGAACTGGCTGGGTAGTATATTTGGATCATTCAGTACCTCCAAGGATGCATCAGACGAATGGTGACAGGAATCTTCGAAGAGAGACGTGAGCAAGAATGAATGTATAAGAGGCTCTAAAGAAGCCTGAAGAGTAAAAGCGATCGGGTTGTCACGGGTTAAGCTACTCTATCATAGGGAGGGGGAAATGTAGTGTATTAGGCGAAATCGGACCCTCGGGATGTAACGTGATAGGCCCTCCCCTGCTTGGTCATGCATATGTAAAAAAGGTATAGGTGAAACAGGATACCTATATAAGGGACCCTCACATTCCAATAAACGCTATTTGCCATGTGCTCTCTTGTCACTGTCTCGGCATTTGGCCCAGCCACGGATAGTCAGGGATGAACACGGGACAATTCAAAACTACAGACATAAAGTCAACTTAATAGCTGAAGCAACAGCTGCTTCTACAAGAAATTGGAAGGAGGAATTTATTCATTACTTCCCATCAGCAGGCGGTTGTCCAGTTACTTCATGGAAAGCAAATCAACACTTGCAAGTGTTGCCTGGGAAGAAAATGTTTTAACAAATGTCCCCCTGTTCTTCCTCTTCACTTTGAGCTTTTGTTGCTAAGCACATATGTGATGTTCAGTTCAGATTTCAGATCCTTTTGGTCAGTTCAGGCCAGCACTCCTGCTTTGTCCTTTCCCAGATTTGTTAATACAGTAGCCAACTCGCTAGGAGTTGAAGAGTGGGGAAAAAGAAAGCTTCAACACAGTGCCAGCGCTGTCCACCAGAATACTGCTGCGTTTCAGTAATCTTAGTCATAAATCCCAAACTCAGCACTGTACAGGCTACTACAGAGAAAACTAACTCCATCGCAGGTAGAACCACTATAAGGGGAAACAGTTGAAGGGAAAGGACCTATGTGATGAATAAAAAGATTCTCTGATTTGAATAGAAAATACTAGGCAAAAGTTTGCTGTATTGCCAATGTTAAGTAATGAAAATTATGCTGCACTGCTAAGTTGTGCTTATGAGTAGTGGAAGTGAGACTAGCTGTGATAATTACATTCCCCAAACTGAAGATAAGATTAACCATGTCTGTGGTTTTCACTGCTCCAACCCTTTATCTCTTGTTGGCAGTGGAAAATAAGGCTGAAGTAGAGCAGTTGTACCTTTAATTACATTTCTCTTGATGGGGAATAAAAGCATTACTTTTCCAAAGGCAGCACTAGGAGGCAGGGACTGCATGTGGCTTTTCAACAGTAGCTCAGTAATGATCAATGTAATAAATAACAACTTACTACATTGTCACACAATCTTATCCAAAAGTTAACCATGGAAAAAAGGACAAGTGAAAAATGCAGTGAAGCAAAGCAGTTTGATGCACCGTCCTTGGAGGTGTTCAAGACCAGGTTGAACAAGGCCCTGGGCAACCTGATCTAGTAAAGGTGTATGTTTGGTGGCCCTGCTAGGCAGGGGGGTTGGAACTACATGATCCTTGAGGTCCCTTCCAACCTGGGTCATTCTGTGATCTGTGATCTGTTGTAGATGTCTCCATCACTGCTGATAGTGAAAGAATGTAGACTCCTGCAAGGAAAGCTGTTGTGCATCAATAGATCTTGTGCCCACGTCAAGAATGTCTGGAAGACACTTCCACTTGCCAAGCTCTTATTTTGCTAACCAGATCTCAACCTAAGTAGGGTCTTAGCCATCAGCAAAGTTACCTCTATAGCTGCAGGAGTCCAGGGGATCAAATCTGTTACTTGTGGGAAAGGGATATCTTTTTATCAGCTTTTCCTTCTGTACCCTCTTAGAGATTTTGTCTAAGCAATTATGAGTACCATTCTGAAAACAAGAGAATACACTTGAAATTAAATGTAGTTGATTAAACATATTTAAGTAAACAGTGTGGCTTTGTGAACATATGTTGAAATGCAATCCTAGCACTTGCCCAACATTTGTAAGACATTCATATTTCTACTGTTTTAAGATTTATAGTCTTTACCTCACTAGCATAATGAATTTTAAATGCATATGTGGATGTTCAGGGAAATGCAGGCCACATGCTAATGCCACCAGCCTAAAGCATTTATTAAGCAGCATTTACTGTCTAAACCAGCAGGACTGGTTGTTGCCTATTAACCTAGGGCAGCATACTACTTCTGTTCTTCAGTAAGAAACAACACGAGTGATCAGATGAGCCATTTATCATACACACTAGAATGAATTATTATGCTTAAGGAACATATCATGTGTTAGGAGAATGCTGATCAACTAATTGCTTCAGAAATAAAATAAATACAATGCAGAAACCCCAAAATACATTCTTAATTAAAATGCATTTGTACCATTGTTAATTGTTTCCAGTTCCCTACTGTTTGTTGTTTTGACATTTAGTCCTTTAATAGGGCTGTGGAAAACCAGACCATACATCAAAACCTTCCTTTCCTTTCTCGAGCTGATGGAGAAAAAGTCAGCTGGGAAGGAAACTCATTATGCAAACAAAAATCAGACAGCAACATATCATTTGCACCATCCTCTGTCAAGCTATAATTTGTCTCTTCCTACTGTTACTGTCAACAAGGACTAATTTCTATGCTGGAGAGTTCCTCCTCCTTGTGGAGCTCGATGCTTTCTTTTTCCAGCCTTTGGGATGATTATATTTGGAAGCTAACATGGACACTTCTAAGTCAGCTTTAATATTCTGTCCCATTGGGAATCTCCGAAAAAGTGTATACTATTCTCTGTGCAAAAGAGTTCATATACATCTACTAGAGGACAGCAGGGAAATGCTCAAATAGCTAAGGTGCCAGCAGCAATCCAGCAGCACCAAGAGAAGTCGCCGCAAGCTAAAACATACTTCCAGCAGATTTATGGCCCTGTGGTTGATCAGCCTCTTTGCTAACATGTTCATCATGTTATATAAGTGAAGGCTGCAAATTGCCACGATAGTCCTACTAAAAATAATGGGTTGTGCTTAAATTTGTTCTTAAATTATTTTCCTTCTAGTGATATTTACTATGACAAAGAGTAAGTACGTATTTAATTAATATATCTTATTTGCTATGATCAAAAAAATATGCATGGCTTGTAAAACATTTTTTGCACTGGATTTCCTGCTTTAGAGAACATGCAATTACAGTGTCTCATACACAGACCTCTTGGACTTCTACTCTCTTCCGAAAGAGCAGTTAGTCAAAATACATTAACAATACATTAACAGTTATAACATCCTTCTGTCAAAATAGAAATATAGATATATATATATAAATTAAAACAAAAAACAAAAAAACCCTCTTTTTCATGTGCAGTATATGCAGAAATGATGCATTATTTGTGTGTATATGCATAAACGCCTGAACACATACATATGTATGCACATATACACAATGACTTGCTTCATTAGTTTGTCACTTTTTTCTCAAAACTTGTCAATTTATTTTTAAAGACTGTGCTCTCTGCAGTAACAGGTTGGTGTCTGTGTCATGCTGAAATGCTAAATCAGGACTGAGACAAAAAATGGAGTTAAAGTGATATCTTTGTATTACCTACATCTCAATTAACAATGGACATCAACACAATACCAACACTTCAGCTGAACAAACGTAAAGTTAATAGTGGTGTTACAAGATAGCAATTTTTCTCTTTAATACGCAGAAGAAATACAAATTTACCACTGGGAAGTATGACCTGGAAAAGGTGTGACCTGACCATAGCTGAAGAGCAAAAGCCACAGCAAGGAAGTGAATGGCAATGGGTTTCAATGGAACATCACTCAGCTAACTGAATAAATCATAACATTACAAAAGCCTGCAGGATTAGTCCTTGTCAAGTTTAAGATTAAACCTACTTAATGCCCTTCATTCTGAAGGCAGATATTACAGCCAAAATCTTTAAGAAACTAGACTGTTTAAATCATTAATCTGAATCATGTGTTTTACATATGACAATAGATATAATTTTTCCAATATCCGGTGAGAATTTTGTTAGTATAATTTAAAAGAAATGTAGCATTAAGCAGGTACGCAGAAGTCAGCTGAAATAATGATATTGACATTTAATTTTTTGTAGGTCTCAGAATGGGAAAAGATCAGTTAAATGGACAGGTTGTATTTTAAGACACTATTTATTGCTAATTACCTAAAGCAAGTTAAAAACTGTCACTTTCTTTATGAGACTTTTGTAATGACAAACATTTTTTTAACTAATGTGTTTTAATAAAGACAGAAATAACTGTTACTGACAGTGTAAATGATTTTTTAAAAAAATAATTAAGTACATTTGAAAGAAAGAAATATTATACAAATATTCTGATTATTCTAAGTGTAAGAAATGTTGACCTAATGTGTATTTTTGCATATCACAGATTTAAGCACAAACATGTATATACATATATACATGTGTGGAACTGATGTGTTCAAAATGGAAGAGACCCATTCTCTTGCTCAGTTGAGTCCCTCAAAAAAGTAATTACTCTATAGAAGCTCTTTCAAAATTCCTTATAATGTTTCTTAGGGGATTAGAAAAGGAAAAAACAAAAAACAAAAAAAAAAATGGCAGGGGGGAGGATCAAAACACCTCAGAAAACCTAAGGCCTACTGCTTTAATAGACTGAGTGACTGGTTTTGAAGTAACCATACAAAGTTTATACAAGATTGTATGTGTATGTTTGGGCTGGGGAGGGTGCTATTCTAAAAATATTTTATAAAGGTTATCTTTGAAAGACATTCAGAACGGTTCTGATTTAATTAGGAATCTTTTGCTATTAGCAGTGCTGCAAATTATAGAGGTGAAATTAAACCTCTCAGAAGCTTGCTGTACTTATAGTTTCACAAAGAAATTAGGCAACAGGTTATTCAGTTCCAGCCTGTGATCCAGACACCAGCAGAGATTAGTGAGCTTGGTAGCTATGACTCAGAATGAAATAAATTAATTCAAAACAGCAAAAGCATTCTATACTTATTTAGTTTTACATTGACTTTTTTAGGAAAAAATAATCAACACTACTTCCTTAGTAAAGCCCTACTGTAGTATTAAAGGTAGAAAAATCCATCAGGAACGAACCTTTACTGTAAGTGATATTAGACTATATAAGTAATATATTATTTGTATGCAAAAGTTTCTTTTAAAATATCCTAGGAAGAGTTGAGATTCCATGCTGCCTTTTGGAAAAATAACTGAATGGTTTCTGAATATATACTGTTGTTTTTTCATGTAAGATAGTGAAGACTCCAAAACAAGTCCTTCCAAGGCACGCCCACGATTCATTCAATCTCAAGAAGCTAGAGAAGTAGTCCTAAGACTGCAACAAAATGACCAATCAGCTTGGAGTTAACAATAGGGGTGATTATTAGGCTCTACAGATTTATAGAGATTTTTTGGCTTTGCAATTTTTTTATGAGAATTTATGGGATTCTTTTTTTTTATGATGAATAAAACCTCGCTCCTGTAAACAGATTACAAGCAACAGTAAGCGGCGGCAAGACTCATGGACTAAACTTTAAGCCAGAATTTCATGCATCCATGTCAAATAAAATTGTTTTGCATGTAGAAGTGTTCAGAGCTCCTTTTTAATTGTTTTTCATCCTTTTTTTCGCCCTTGCTTCTTCAAATGCCAATTTGCTCCACACATGCTCTTTCTGATAACTGAGATCTTTTTTTCCTCTCAGACTAAAGCTGTAACTTTTCCTGAAGTTTCTCTCAAGTCCTGCTGAGAGTCTTGATGAGATAAATTAATATTTAAGTTTAATATTTAGCTGCACTATTTTTATTTATAATTAATTATTTATCAATAATGTGGAATGAACGCAAGTAGATATCCTCCTTGCTTCCTGGTGTTCCTGCAATGAAGAAGACTGGAAACAAACAAGGGACAAGGTTTAAATCACAGAGTTGGAGATTTATATACAGGTCAGCAAGAATCAATTATTCACATTACACTTAAGAAACATTTAAGGATTCCTTCAACCTGACACTACTCAGCAAGTGGTTAAAGCACTAAACTGCAATACAGTAGGGGATACACTGGAACCTCCCAAGCAGACAAAACTGGACTGCTCAGGGCTCTCCCATGTTAGAGAACATCAGTCTTTCTGAAGAACTTTTGAATCACTGCCTTTTCTTGTCTAGTTCTCTTTTCCACAGCTTTGGATTTTTTGAAAAAATAATTCAAAATTTAATTTGGAATTCAACTGCTTTTTTCAACAGAAAATAGTTCTGGCTTTCTATTTGTTTCAATCAAAATGTTAAACTTGAGACATTCACTGTTTTAAATGCAATTTATCCAAGCCAGGAAAATGAGGAAGGTAGTGAGTTTTCCTCTTAACAAACAAAATGAACTCAAGATGTCTCCATAATGACCACCTATACTATAAAGTTAGGAGACAGAATTTGCAAGAACACTTCTGTAAAGGCAGTTTTAGCTTCTTGTGGTCATTGCATACACAAGCCTGCAAACTGCATATGACGAAATCCATCATGTAACCTCATAGTGACAAATATGAATGAAAAGCAGATTCACCTCTAAGAACCATTGCAAAAGCTTCTCTCATTTGAGCCAAGGGAAACATGCCATTCTGCTTTATAGTTTGTAGATGCAACAGAACTACAAGGGATGACAAATGCATGACAAACAGCAAAGACAGTACCAAATGTTGCAAAACATAATGGAATAGTAGGCTAATATTTCTACTTCTATTTAATTATTTGAAAAAAATAAAATACAGTAAGGGATGTGATGCAATTTTGCCATCTTTTGATTAGGTCTCTCTAATTTGCTGAGCTGCTTCAGGTTTCATTACAGATTTTCTGCTGATGGAGTCAAAATTTCTTTACCCACAGTTTTTTTCTGGAAAGGTCTCTTCTTTTAGGAATGGTCAAAGAATCACAGAACCATTAAGGTTGGAAAAAATCTCTAAGATCACCTAGTCCAACCATCCACCTACCACTAACACTGCTCACTAAACGATGTCCCTGTGTACCATATCTGCACATTTCTTGAACACATCCAGGGATGCTGACTCAACAGCCCCCCTGGGCAGCCCATTCCAGGACCTGACCACTCTTCTGGGGAAGAATTTTTTCTTAATATTCAACTCGAATCTCCCCTAGTACAACTTAAGGCCATTACCTCTCACCATATCACTTGGGAGAAGAGATGGGTTCCCACATAACTACAAGCTCCTGTCAGACAGTTGCAAAGAGTGATAAGGATGTGAGTCTTCTCCAGACTATACAATCCCAGTTTCTTAAGTTGTTCCCCCCAAGAATTGCATTCCAGACTCCTCACCAGCTTTGTTGTTCTTTTCTGGACACGTTCCAGGGCCTCAATATCTTTCTTGTAGAGAGGAGACCAAAACTGAATACTGTACTCAACTTGTGGCCTCACCAGTGCAGAGTACAAGAACATGACCACTTCCTTGCTCCTGCTGGCTGCACCATTTCTGATACAAGCCAGGATGCCGTTGGCCTTCTTGACCATCTGGGTACACTGCTGGCTTTACATTCAGCTGAGTGTCAACTACCACCTGCAGATCTTTTTCCATCACACAGCCTTCCATTCACCCTTCCCTAAACCTGTAGTGTTGAATGGGGTTGCTGTGATCAAAGTGTATGTCCTGGCACTTTGGCTTGCTGAACTCAAACTTGTGATCTACTTTTCATGAACCCATGCTGGCACAGCCCGATGCCCTGGTTGTCCCACACATTCCGTATTATCTCATCTGAGATTATCTGCTCAATGACCTTAGCTAATACTGAGGTCAGGCTGACAGTCCTGCAGATATCCAGGTCATCTGACTAACAGCAGGATTTATTCAAAAGCCCTCTGAAGTCTTCCACTTACTCTCTAAGGTATGCTCTTCTGTCCTAGCAAATAGATTATTTCAGTGATGATGAAGTAAGTATCTTTCATTTTGCATTGTACTGTTTTGTTTTATTTTGCTTGGGGTAGTGGAAGAAAGTAGGAGAGATTAGGTTAAAATTACAGTCCTAATTTTAAAGCCCAGCATAATAAACTATTACTTTGAGAGTAACAGAGCACTGGAACAGGCTTTCTGGAGCTATTGTGGAGTTTCCTTCTATGGATATATGCAAGACCCACCTGGACAATTTTCTGTTCAAACTACTCTAGAGAACCTGCCACAGCAGAAGGATTGGACTAGATGATCTCAGAGATCCCTTCCAACTCCTACGATTCTGTGATTATTATGGGCCCCAGTTAACTGATTCAGCAGCAGGCAAGATGCTTTGTCTCGCTTTTTGTCTTTTTGTGTGTGTGGAAAGAGTCAGACATAATGTTGAAAACACAGCAACCTGAGTTTAATGGAGTCAAGAGCACTCTGTTTCCTTGAGCTTTAACATCTACAGTTCTGTGTTTCCTCTTGGGAAGAGTAAGTCATTGTTAAGCAAATCAATTTCACCTGTATTATGCCTCAGTAGAAGAGATTTTTTCCCATATTTTTACAACATCAACAATATATTCAATACACTGCTTTTTTTAACCCACATTTGTGCCCTATTTGTACCCAGATAATCAAGAAAGATATTAAACAGGCTGGGTCCCAGTACTAAACACTGGAGAAAAAACTGGAGAAAAACACTTGTGACCAGTCACCAGCTTGGTTTAACTTCAGTCACCACCACTCCTTGGGCCAAGCCCTCTGGACAGTTTTTTTACCCATTGATCAGTGCACCTGTCAAAAACCTGGGCTGCCAGCTTCTCCAGGAGAATACTGTGGCAGACAGCATCAAAAGTTTTGCTAAAGCCCATTACATCCACAGATTTGGCCTCATTTACCAGGCAGGTCACCTGATCATAGAAAGAGATAAGGTTGGTCAACCAGGAGAACAGTTTATACTAGAAAAAGGAAGAGCAGCTTGGCTCCCCATTTTAACCACGCTGTTAATGGAATAGCAATGCAAGCTTATATTTGCCATTTGTCATGAAAGAAAAGAAAAAAAGAAAAGAATAACTTAACAGAAAATTGCTCTTCCATTATAACTTGGAAAAAAACAGCTAAGTAGAAATATATTTCCCAGCAGAGCAATATCAAACATTTATGCTTTTACAGCTTTGCTCATGTCAGACAATATAGAACAGTGTTGCCAAGTTCAGTTGATGGAGAAAGAAAATGCTGCACAGACTGGTCTCAACACAAAATATTAATGATATCATTGTAATTAATAAAACATTCAATAAAAGCAAAAGGGGAAATGATTGTAATTTAATACAACCACGCTAGTAGTGCTACATTTACTCAATTCCTTTGCTATGGAATTCCAGGAGAATTTTAATGATGTATGTTAATATAATAGATAAGTGCAGAAAAATGACACATCTCTATAAGCATTTGCTTACCCATTCTGAGATGACTTTTTGGCTCTCTGTAGAGTCAACCCTTGAAATTAAAATGTATTGAAAATACTCCTTTTAGAGTTCCTAATTTCCATTTGAGTGAATGTTAAGGTTTATCAAAACACAAGATTTTTTACCAATACATTTTAAATGGAAAGATAACATATTCTAGGCAGCAATGCATACGTAAGAGAATTCATTTTAAAAAGCATAGATTTTTTTTTCATTTACCCTGAAAACAGTTGACATTACCATCTGAAGATTTGGGAAATTATCAGGGCTATGAAAAGCTAAAATATCTCTCTGGTGTATTTATGAGAACTGTTTTTTTTTGTTGTTGTTTGTTTGTTGTTTTTTTTTTTTAAATCTGGGTAATCTTAAGTTTCTCTAAAGCAATTTTCCTATGTTCTGTTCAGGTATCGAGTCACTGACGCTATTTCAGCACTCATAATGTTACAGGTGAGCCCAGCAACAGGTGGCTGATTGTTTCTGATGCCTGATGCTCATCCTAGACTGCACCATGGCATTAGGAATGATGTCAAGCAGAGTCATCAGAAGGAAGAAATAGGATCTGGGGTAGGACAAGGCAACGAACCCCAGAGCAGCAGCACAGTGAGCAACCAAGATGAGAGAACCCATCCTGTTGGCCAGTGAGTCAGGTTTATCTCACCCTTAGGTCTTCAAAAGGCCTACTGGCTGGTTGCAGCCCAGATTTTTTTTATTGCTTGTAAACCTTGATTACACCAGGCAGCTGACAATCACTAGTCCAAAGGAGAAACTCCAACCTCTCCCACTGCATGTTTTTCTTTGTCATACCAAGGCTCAGCTGGAACACTGCTTCTTTACCCTGGCTCTGCACAAGCATGTGCTGGTGAATATTGCCTATTCTGCTGTATTTTTCCATGAAGAAAGAAGAATTGTAAGCCTGGAGCCATATTTGCTCCTGTGTGTGTTGGCATCCAAAAAGATAATTTAACTGGGAAACTGCATATGGGAAGAGTAATATTCATGGACAGATAAAATGGGCAAGGCTAGCTCTCGCCTGCCCAGGAGCAAATGAAAGCAGGCCAGAGCCTCTTCCTCAGCTTCCTCTATATTTCTGAGATACAGCCAAGAATCTGTGCCAGAGCCAAAGATACAGTGAGCTGCAATTCTATTTTGCTAATAAAGCTTTGTTCTTTCTTGTGACTATTGTACAGAAGAACATGCCAATGATACAGCTCATGAAGCAGCAGTGAGAGGTGCTGCCAGCTCCCTCAAAGTGTGGCACATGGGAGATCACTTTATACAAAGACCTCACTTGGCTACAGCCTGCACTTAAATCACTAGAAAAAGGAAAGCATGTGATCAGAAGGCTTCATCCATATACACTGCTGAAGAAATTCCTGTTGTCAGTATGACTGCCAGCAATTAGCTTGGCTTCAAATCAACAGACAACCTGTGTATTTATCTGATCACTAGCAGTGTTTTGTCAAGCAAACCAAATTCAGGCACAAAAAAACCTACCAACCCATTACCCAAGGACTGAGTCGTTTTCCTACTAGATCAAGGGAGTTTGCTACCAGCTTCAGTGGAAGGAGAAAGAAATTTGTTAACTCTCATGGTTGCAATCTTTGCCTTTTGTTTCTCTGCAGCCAAAAGTGACTTAAAAATAAATCGCTTTGCCTTGGAGTTTATTTTTCCCCTGAAGTTTTTCAAGAATTTAATAGCAACTCTTCCACTATATTTTTCCTGACAAAATCCTATTTGGTTTCTGCTACAGAATAAGCTTGTGACCATTGAGACCAGTATTTCTACAAGTTTACTTACTGTAGACATATTTAACGTGCTCTAACCATCCTCCAACTTGACTATGTATTTACTCTTGTAGCATTTAAAGACTGTGATCTGACCAGGACAGAGACTTCAGGAAATGCCTTCAGGCAAGACCTCCTTAGTGTGTTATCACAACGAAGATAAATCTCTAACAATAAATATTTGCTTAAATTATACTTGCTTGAAGGCTGAATACCATAAAACTTTTGGAATAATACTGACAGTTTTCTGTAGTGTTCTGCACCTGATTAGATTAAAAATAAAATGACATGTTTCTTAACTTTCTAAAAAGTGTTATATAATATTGAGAAGTATTGAAAGCTTTAAACCTCAGACATCCTACTAAAAAATAAAATAAAAATCAAACATGCAGGCAACATGATCTATCAAGTCTGAATAAGTGTGGGAATTACTTTAATCTGTCTAACAGAAGGGCAACTTAATAGAACTGGTCTTGAATACTCCTCCATTACAGCCCAACACTAAGCTTAACTTTTATCCAATGCCTGATTTGTTTCAGTGCTGAATGATTCATGATGCAGTACAACTTCATATTGGGAAAGCAGGATCCCTTTTTATTACTGTGAACAGATAACAAAAAGATAACGTTGGGTTGATGTTTTTTCTCCTGGTGCTTTAAATAAAACTTTGATATCAGTAATTCGAATCTACAAATTACACAACCTTAAATGCAGTGAATCAGCGCAGTTTTCAAACAAGTTATCTCTGTGTATTACAAAGTATCCACACAGCTTTTGGTGCCTGTGGAAGTTTAATCAGAAAACAGACCTCTGCAGATTGACCAAGGTATCAGAGTTTTGTCTTGAGTCTAACAGTGCAGACTAAGAAGCATCTTTATAGGATAAGAAGGTATTTGCTCATCTGGGAGCTCTCATAACCTAGCTTCTTGGCTTCGCTTCACCATGATGTGAACCAAATGTAACACACTACTTTGGAAGAAACTCTTTTGCAAAGGCTGTTTTCGCTTGTTGTTATAGCAGCTACTTAAATAGCAAAAGTGCCTTACAACAGGCATCAGCTCTTCAGTTGTAGCATTCTCATTCCGGGGATACATCCAGAAGTAGCAACAACTTGTGCTATTTTAGGCTAGTTTCATTATTTCAAAGATCTCATCTGGTTGTGTATGCATAAATCCCTTTTTGATAATTTCTGGATCAGGAGGTTAATTATGTAAGACTAATTTGTAAAATAATGTTAGAGTAAAATACTACTAAACATTAAGAAAAATAAGTAAGTCTGACCATCTTTCCAATACAAGGAATATAGAACAGAGTGAGATTCATCTTATGTGTATTAGCTGTATAAGTGAAATCACTTAGACTTAAAATGGAGGGGCATATGTACACTCAGAAGCAGATTTTTTCCTTTTGCATTTTTAGAGGACACTGAATTTGGATTGGAGTCATCTCACTAACAAGCAGATAGACAGAATTGCAATTATTTAGTCACAACTTCAATTTACCTAAAAATTTAGTCACTCTCTGTCCACAAAAACATCTGTGTGCGTAATTGGTAATTTTATAATAGAATATCCCTGGAAAATGGATAATACATTTTTCTCATTAGCATCTAGAATTTTATGGACACTGCTTTTCCTCCCTCAAGAGAACAACCCCATAAACATCTCATTTTGGCTGCAGACAGGTTCATATTCTGATGAATCATATTTTGATGGCCACAAGGCCTGGTTGTATGGGACCCTGGGCAGCCTGATGTGGTGGCTGACAACTCTATCCATGGTAGGGGGGTTGAGACTACACGATCCTTGGGGTCCCCTCCAACCTAAACCATTCTATGATTCTACAGTCTGTTTTTGTGGACAAGCTCTTCTAAAGTGAATCCTTGGGGCACCTTTCTAAGAAAACTCCCACCGATGCCCATAAATGCATCTGCACTGCCAAAGCTGATGTGTTTACAGACCATTGCTGAGACTCCTCTAACTACTCCCAGGATCAGTCAGCTCAGTTAAAAGCCACATGAAGAGATTAATTTTCAGGAAGTATTCTTTCATTTCTCATTGCTGACTACAGAGTAGTTAATATGTAACCATAGCTGGAAGAGATAGAGGAAAACCCTTGAGTAATATTTTCTCTCAACACCTTGAGTAAACAGGTCAATTTCCAAGACTGTTTAAATTTATTGATATAAGCAAAGCAACATCATTATTTGCTCACTCACAATACAACTGACAATTTAATCTAACTTTCTGCAGAATTTGCAAGGTACGAGTATTCTGTGTGATGTTTTAAAACCATCACCACATAGTTATTTTGCATATACACAGGGGCTTCTGCTGGAAGTAGAAGGTATTGTCAATGAAACTAATTGTCCATCTGTGCAGAGATGAATTAAAATGAAGGAGAGTTGTTTCCTTTTGCAAAACATTGACAAACATAATTAATCAAATTTCTTTTATTCCAAATAAAACCCCTGCAATTTCATCCTGTAATCCTGCCGTGACAGTTGCTGGCCACATATCAGCTGTGTGAATTCCTGTGGAGAATTTGAGAGCTGAAGTAGCAGAGAAATGTGTCTGGAGACTTTCATATTAGAAAAGAAGTTTAAGACCTACTAATTCTTCAGTTTTGAGAATAAATGGCTTGGGACATACTTTGTTTCCATTAGTCTAGTTTGCTTGCATTTTCCTATTGGAAATGACCACAGACTGTATCAGTGCACTTGAAATAAGGTTTAAGTTTCAGCTGATGGATAAGTTCTCATTGGCCTAGATCAGAACTGTGGTAAAGAATGTTCCAACAATGAATCATATGGGTTACCGTGTCACCACTTTGCTGTTCGGTATTATAGTTCACTAGCATCAACATAGACCAGGAGAACTGGGCAGAACCAAGGCCTCCTGAAACAAAAGGAATTTTGAGAAGACTGACAAGCTCATTTTACAATCTAACTGCATGGATTTTCACCTCTAGCAGGGCTTGCTAAGTAAATGAAGTTTCTTTGTTAAAAGTCAAAAACATGATTTAGTTCCAGAATAGAATTGGTCATCCTCCTGCTCTGAAATATTTTTGTCCCCTTGGAAACCAAGTCAGAGATATTCTTACCTTTGACCTAAAGGCAGCACAATTACCAGAGATGTTATATTCTGAGAGAAGAAACAGAACACATACTACGTTTGGATAGGATGTATCTCCTCAAGTGACACAATGATCTTTCTGTTTCCTCCATTTCGGCTCCTAAATTTGCACAGAAGCAGACTCAAGTCAGCCATCTACTAACTAAAAAAACACATATTTAGGATAGTCAAAACCCTTTACCATTGTGTAGTTCTTGGAGGTGGTTAGGCAGCACTGATGATTTCAGCTTGGAGTGTGGGTTTTCTACTAGTGTGTGAAAGAAGTAGAAAAGAAGTAGGAGACTCAAAAAAAAAAAAGCAGAGGTGATGGGGGTGGGGGGGTGGGGGAGGTGGAGTCTCCCAGTTATTCAAGGTCAGAAGTCAACAGCATTTTCCACATTTCTCAATGACCAACTACTCTGCCCTTATAATCTATTTGAAGTGTTGTCTTTGCTTGCTAAAAAAATTCCCTGTGCAAGAAAACCCTAAAGGCAGATTTCTCTTTCCTCGATGTTTGCTAACGCTCATTTGAATGCTTAGTGATGATTCAGTTCAACTGTGTTTATAATTCTTATGCTTTGTTATTTATAAGCATTCATACAAACAGGCCTTTTGTTCACAGAAATGTTTGCTGAAGGGCTATTTTTCATATGAATACCTGCTCTCAGATGGAAACAAGGGCATTCACTCAGAGTAAGAAAAATTGCTACTTCTTGCTATTTGCTTGTTCCTGTTCTCATGTTCTGAAAGTTGCCATCATATACTCTACAAAACAATGCCTGGAAATTAAATGGTCAGTTACATGCCAAGAAGAGCGACAGTAGATTCTGGAACTCCGGTTTAAGATGAGTTACACTCCCTAAACAGCTCAATTGATCTCAGTGGGATAACTCAAAATAAAGCATAATTCCACAAGTTAAAGCCACAGTATCAGCTCAAAGCAGAAAAATCTGTAGACTACCTGCAAGAAGCAGACATTCAAACACAAAGAAGCTTTTTTTTGTTTTTTCAACAGTGTCAATCTCATTTTGTAAGCAGTCTCTCTGCATTACCAAAGCAATGCACACTCACAGAGCATTCATCTGCCATAAATAACATCACAAGCTCTGCTATCCCTCCTTCTTTCCTCAAGGGACAAGAATCCTTAATGCACCAATGTCACCTTCTGACATACTTAGAATTTGTATAATAAAAATGCATATAATAAACAAAGAATGCAAGTGAGGAACATGACAAATTTGAGTTGTAACATACTGAGAATCTCTTTGTATGGTGAAAGATAATCAAGGCCTGAAGCTGCAGAGGAGTAGAGCATCTACAACCACATTCATATTTCAGCATTAATACAATATACAACATCCTCACTATAAGGACTTGGTCATCCTTCTTCCTAAGGATGAAGTAGTTTCCACACAAAAAGGTACTATAAAGGAAAAGTCAGCTTCACACTTTGGGAATATTTTTCACTTAATGATTTGAAGCCAACTGTCATGGTACACAAGGAGTCTACATTTATTCACCACATCTGGCATCTGTTTTATTAACTCTTCCATAGAGATTTCCTCCCAGGAGCCTTTTGTAATACTTGTTGGAAACATTTCACTCTGCTCTTTGTCTGCACTCACACACTCTTCACTGTGCTCTCCAGCCTATGGCTCTCCTATGCCAAACCTCTGCCCAGGTGTATCTGATGCTGGTACCTTACACTAGGATATGCACTGGTAAGATATGCATAAGGCTGTGAGATCATTTTAACATCAGTAAACATGAAGAATTAGCACTACATTTCATTTTACTGATTCCCCTAAAACTTGTAAAGTATCATCACTTTTAAAAGCTATGCTTTACCACTTTCCCCACCTTATTAAATGGATGGACACACCTGTATTTGATACAGAAGATTAATTTTAATTACTGCTTTGTGCTTTGGAAAATAAAATAAAATAAAATAAAAAAACCACTTTGCAGAGCCAGAGTGGGGAAGAGGGATTTATGCAAGTATGGTGCTAAATTTTGGCCTTCTGAAAACATAACTTTAATCCCCTGCAGTTGCCAGATAACGTTTCTGAAGTTGTTGAGATATTAAAGGGGTGGCAGTTTATTATGAAACCATTTATATTTTGTCAGACTGTTAACAAGATTTGTGCTATCTGCATCATGCAACAGGAAAGCTGCTGCAGAATCGATAATAACTTCTTACTATGCATGCCAAATTGTTGGTGCAATTGGCACAGAGTGGAAAGAAATCAGAAAATGATATTAGTAACTCCATTCAGACAACCTACATGAGTTGAGAGCCAAGTTACCCAACCCTCTTTATACTGCTGCTTGATTAAATTCATACTACATCATCAGCCCATCAAGCCTCAAATTATCACAGACTTTAGTATTATACTAAATCCTTGGAGCGGAACAGTACATGAAGCAGGTGTACAGGTGGGTCCAAAACATGAAACTATGCTTTTTGGTATATTTAACACACACTGATACATGTATACTTAACCAATTCTTCCTTATATGACAATGCAAATATATTAAATATATACACATATAATTTATGCCTATCTATACCTACACACATATATAATGTCATCCCAAGAATAACTGTTTCAAGTCATTCTTCTCTTGTTCCTTTTGCGTTGGTATAGATCCTGAAAGATGTCATTCATCGCCAACTTCCATTCTTCAGTCACCATTTTAACTGTTAAATGCATCATGGTGAGATCTTTTATAAGGTGACAGGGGGATAATGTATAGATAGAGAAACTGAAGTCAGTTCATAATCCTGAACAAAGTGGAAATGCTACTGGAAATTTTTTTTAACCCTTTTTGAAACAAAGAACTTGTAAGTCAGAATGCTGGTGATATACAATATTACCTGAAATGCACTTACAGTAGTGCTCTGCTTTGTGTGCATCCTGTGCTTTCATAGGGACAACCTGAAGGTTTAAAAGGCTACGCTTAATGTAGTCTCAATACTCAGCACTTAAAAAAAAAATAAAAAAATTAAAAAAAAAACAAAAAAAACCCTCAAAGAGTGGAAGTTAAAAATTTGCCTAAGTTTTCTGGTTTAATGCCCCAAAATTGTCACAGAAAACAAGAATTTCAGGCAAATAGCAGGACATAAGATGTACAAGGAAGATTTCTGAATTGAAACATACAACAACAATCAAATTATGCATGGAGGTTGCATTTAGAGTTTTTAAGATGTAAACCAATGTGATTTGAACTGAAGGATGAAACTGAGTAATTTAGAGTTGAGACTACATTTGTAAATCTGAAGAGTGTACATGCCCTCTAGACATCCAATCCTGGAGAAAGGAGACAATGTTGAACTATAACAAGCCATAGCTATTCACCTACCACCTCCACCAAGAGCTGTATGGTTTCCAAAAGAAGTGAGAACAGCACCACATACACTCTTGTCTGGACTGACCATATTTAACTGCTTGGAGTTGGTTCAAAATAGGTTATGCCATCAAGATAAACAGGAATTGTAGCCAAGAAAGGGAAAAAGAAAGAAAGAGAAAGGGAACAGAGAGGTAGTATGTCACAGCTGCAGGCAAAGACAGGCAAGAAATACCTCAGAGACTGCAGCACTGCCTTTTCTGCACCCCATATAGTATGAGAAATGATAGTCAAATGGTACAGATTGAGGAAGAAGGGAATGACCACAGCATCTCTACAAGATGTAAGTTATTGCCACCTACTGGTTCATTGTTAGACAATTCTTCTCGTTCCTAATTCTAAATTCTATACAGACTATTAGTTTATCTAGCATCCACCTGCTCTAGAACTGACTACTCATTGCCAACATTATCACAAACGGCTTCAGAGCTTCAGCACTTCTAAGTGTCTGATCTTTCCAGGTTCAGCAATCATAGAACTTATTAGGAACCTCATTCTTTCTCTTGCCTGCATCTGTGAAAGTAGAAATCAGGACTTCTACTAGCTCCCCTCCCCATTCTGCATTTTCACCAACCAGCCTTTAAGATGGAGGTTTGCAATGTACTCACTGTAAGAAAATCACCCCACTGGCTGTTTGTTAATTAATACATTCAGGTTAAAGACTTTTAGATCGTACTTTACAATAACTTTATTTCAAAACACAGCAGTGATGTTCACCATATAATTACATTTCTATAATTATTGTTCTGCATTTTTATTTGCAAACTACCTCTAATACATTAGCCATGTCATTGTGTTGTTAGTAGGATTGTTAGCTCTAACACAGCATACGCAATATTGCAAAGCTGCTCTTGGAAGTGGAGCTTTGGATGAAGATCTGGCTGTAAAAGTCACTTAGAAATAAAATGGGTCAGTAGGTCTTTATCCTCTTCAGCAAGATCAGGTTCATAGGATAGCACACTACGTATATTGAGATTTTGCTTTTTGTTTATTATTGTAATTGTGGGTTTGGTTGTGTTAGTATTTCCACTGAGGATGCCAGTGTCTAAGAAAACCTGGCATAAAACCTAGTTTAGTATTTCTAACTTTTTGACTGGGTATTCTTTACAATAGAAATTCTCCTCTTTTACTAAGTAATTACCGTACATGTATTTCTTTAAGTACTACTAGCAACCTTCCTATAGTTGAATGTATATGATAACATTTAAATTCTTAATTCCATATCCAGATGAGCAAATGAAGCCATTCCACGAAGGCTAATACTGACTTAAATTATGAGAACTTGTATTAACAGCCTTTTGCACACATTATGCTGTGCCTTCCAAAGGTACCTTACAAGGTCAGTCTTCAAATACACGGATTCTGTGGGGCTGCTGACAATGGTCTGCAAAGCAGCTATTCTTAGGATTCAGATTATACATACCACTTATCACAGTGAGGAGTGGAAGAGAAAAGCTATTTCAAATCCCTGCAGGCCTATTTATTCATATGCTCAAAGCACTTTCTCACTGCCTTCTAAAATCATTTATAATATGTTCTGTGTCTTATCAGGTGAGCTTTTGTAAATAATTCTGTGTTTTGGACACAATATTGTACACATCTTGTATGTATATTTTGTTGCTCATTCATTAAAAAATAAGATGGATGAAATCAATTCCATAAGCTGTACTGCTATCTACTCTTAGCATTCTCATTTTGACAGATGAATGAAACACTGAGGCTACAAAGTAGAAGGGGCACTCCTTGATAATCCACTAGCTAGAAAGGATTATGTCATTTCCTATCAAGTAAAGTAACGAATGTGTACTCATTTTATTCTCTGATAAGTGATAAGACTGACATCAGACAAGTTCCCTTCTTCACGCTTTTCCTACACCAATAAAGATCGAGTGGAAGTATTACATTAACCAAAAAGGGATTCAATTCCTTTAGGTACCTAAAATGAATGTAACATTCATGTTTATCTGCATCAATAGCCTGACATCTCTGATCACTCTTGATCACTGGAATGCAGCTTGGATGACATTCACTGCTAAATTCACATTAACGAAATGATAATTTGTTCTGTGGAAAAATAAAAACAAAACTCAAGTAGAATGCACTGACTATGTCAGTGTTAAATTTAATCTATCAAGAAAATCTAGAAAACACTATCTTGCAATTTCTATGTAAATGTGTTGTTTAAAAATAGTGGTGGAAAACACAGGTTGGGGAATCTTTGTATGTGGTTCAAAATAGAAAACATTATTTTGTTCCATTCATCTGTTTTTGTATTATTAGCCTGGTTACATCTGGAGTATTTTGCAATACCATTTAAACTAAGGAATCAAATAGAGGTCCTTAAATTATAATCATTTATGAAGTTAATAAAAACAAGGTGCATTTGGTCAAGAGACTAGGAAGATAGAATGATACTTACTCCTCCTCCAATGTAATCAAAGACTCAATACTGATCATACCTGAGTGGATAGTCCATGCCTGTAAAAGGAAAGCACAGTTTTGACAGTAGATAGCCATGATAAGGGAGCTACGTGTGGAACATGAAAATAAAATAGGGGTAAAACTCCTCCTTTGTCCTCCCAGGTTTGATCAGGCAATTTTTACCACATGTGAAGAGATTCCATAGTTACTTGTTACCTATTACATAAAATAAATAGCTAGCACTGATGAGAACTATTAGGTTAGGCATTAATTGGCTTACCACACCTAAACAGTCTCTGCTGGATGAATAGTTGTCAGCCAAATGGGGAAAGGCTGATCTCCATTGCTCCTTGGAGCAGACTGAGCCTTGAAGTAGCTGAGCTCGCAGCTTCCTTGTTCTTCTCTCCTCTCTTAGAACATTATATCCTTTCTTGTCAATATTTTTTCTTTTGAACTTCTGTCTACTTCCATCCCAACAATCTTACTTCTGTCTACAATTTTATCTTCCTTATCTCATATGGCTCCAGGGTACGTGCTTTCTCTCAGCTCTCTCTCCACCTTGCAGTCTGACTAGGAGTATGAGCCAAGTTTATGCAGGTGTGCTGAATCAGACCTGGCCTTGGATCAGAGGCAACACAGCCCTAGGAGGAGAATGACAACAGCCCCAGACTACAAATATTTGTTCCCACTTAATCAGAAATAGAAACTTCGCAGTTTGAGGAAAGTGGGACTTTGGGAATGATGAGGGAATAGGAAGAGAAATCCCTATATACCCCTGCAAGGGATGGACATTAAGGCATCCTCCCCCTGCTCTCTTATGCTTGTTTTCTGTATCCATGCTATACAAGAAGTGGAGAGGGAATGCAAAAGAATTATAAGAAGTAGAACCTGTCTAGCCCTGAAAGGAAAAGCTCTGCTACATGATAGTTAGCTAATGGCTCAGCAGTCACATAGTTCTCACAGCTTAAATGAACTGTACCAGCAAATATCCCACACAGCCATATAATGGTGTTATGAGACCAAAAAAAAGTCACAGTCCAGAGAAATCTTCTCTGCCAACCCCAGAATTACCAGCGTCCCAGCTCTGGTGTTGGTAAGAAATGTATTGAACAAAGGATTTAGTTCTGATCCTTTGAAGAGATGTACTGACCAGGGGAGAAGTTCATTATCTGCTTCCGCTTTCATACAATGGGACCATTGGATGGAATGTCATGAGTGACATTTTTACTCTTTGGTCCTGAACTCAAAACCAGGTAAAGCAAGGATAAGTTCCAGTGTGGCCCAGGCATTCTTCCACTATTGGGACACACAGGTTTGGCACAGCTGCATTCAGAAAGAAGAGCCAAGCGTCAAGGTTAATTTATCATCATTGCAAGAAGCCTTTACGCAGTGATCTACAGACAAATGTCCATTGTGATGCAAGAACCCATTCTTATCTAACTACAACACATGCAGAACTGTGTGTGTGGATTTGGAAAAGGGTCACAGCAGCAATATTAGGTAACTCATAAGTTCTCTACCACTGGAGAACATCCACAGTCAGTGTAATTTTCTTTCGTTCTACAGATCATATTGCTGCTGCACTGCTGCTTTAACTTGTTTGAATAGGAACTGATGAACAATTTTATATTTTAATGTATATGAAAATGATATGCTTTTTCTTAATTTACTATTTCTAGAATCATCATTTTAAAAGAAAATTTTTTATTATTATTGTTTTCCATAGAATAACCTTAATAATAAATGAGATATCTTCTATTATTTCCTTTCTACTAATTGTTTTTATTAAAAAATAATTTAAACCCTCTTACCCTCAATAAGGCAAATTTTAAATTAATAGCTGTATGCAAATGCCCACAGCCACCACATTATAAATTTGACTTCATAGAAGTTAAATTCTTCCATTATTTAGCCAGTAAGCTTTTGTTATGTTATAGAAAATGAAATAAATTTTTAATTACAGATTATCGATATTTTGTTTGTTCATACATCCATATCAAAGTTTTCTCTGGTTATAATAAAATATGCAACCTGTGCTTTGGCACAAGTATCATTTTATGAAATTAAAGTTGGATGTGTTTTAGATTTTGCAGAAGATATAAAGCTGATGGTCTGGACTAAGAAATTAGACTGCACTGCATCAATTATTTAGTTCAATGGTTTGCATTTTCATTAGTAAAAATAGGTTCTGCCTCTTTCCTCTCTCTTACCAGCTGTAGGTATTTTACTCAAATCTAGTGTCTCCCCTAACCAGTAAACAAAAACAAAAACCCAGCAGATGCATTAATGAAAATGAACTTACCTTAAATACATCAAATGTTATGAAGCTGTAGACAGCGATACCACCACTGCCTTCTATTTTCTCAGGGTTAAAAACAGATGTCAGATGGACTCTAAAATTAAAATTCAATATTAGTATTGAGATATAACAAAAATGTGCACTAGTCTTGCTCCAGCTAGAATCTGTTTATAGAAGATTGTTCCTGTTGTTAGCATTCCAATGCTTTTCTTCTATTCTTGCATTTGAAATCATGTGCAGATCACCACTCAGAAACCAGAGCAGTGAAGGAAAAGATAAGAATGAAAACCATGGGATCATGAAAGAGTTGGTGTATTTTGTTGGAGATAGTATCTTTAAGGGCATCATAGAAAGAGGCTTTTTCTGAAGTCCTTTTGACTTTGTTCCAGACAAAGACTTGGTTATCTTTCTGTCAAATAAGGTGTTCCTAGTCAAAAGGCAGATTCTTAAAATACTGACTCTGCTGATTCTGCTTGCAATTGCTGTAAATGTGTGAGGTTATCTGTGTTTTCTGTACAGTTTCCTGACTGTGTCAAGATATGATCCCCATGGAACATAATGACTTCAGCTAAACCTGCACTATCAAGGAACAAAGTATTGTGATCCATGTACTGGGCATTAAACACTCCATCATGTGTGATCCTATCAACTTTTCTGCCTATGGAGCCAGACCTAGGCCTCCACTGAACACTGGATCTTAGAAATCAAGTTCTGATGTTATAAGCATGTCAGCATGAGACACTGCCTTGTTCTACATCAGAAGCCTGAGATCTGAGCTATGGTAAACATCTGTTCAGGTAATTGCTGTCTCAAAAAACAGTTCATCACAGGAAACAGCCTTTTGGGATCACCACGTGCCACCCCACATGACAGGTTAGAAAGAAACTCACAAAGCTACTCACAAAGCTAGATTTTTCAGTTATTCTAATACTTCAAGGGTCATTTAACTGCACTTGGGTCTTTTCTCTTATTTCAATGGGCTTACAAATCAATCCTTACTGTTGTTATAGAACATTTTAAAACTGTACACCTGACCTACCTACAGCCTTCTATGTATGGATTAACTCTGGCCAAATGCTTAATGCTAGGACAACTTATCAAATCTATCTGAGGTGAGGCCGAAATTTCACTTATAAAGTGAGCTAAATTTAATTCACCCTGTGCCTGCCCAAGAGACGGGTGGGATCCTGGGCTTTCTTGTTTGTTTGCTGGGGTCAGATAGATACGGTAGTCACATACAGAAAGAATCAGAGACCTAGAGATCTCTCAGTCAAATAATATTTGCGTTAATCACTTTGCCGATTTTTAATTTTCTTGTACCGAAAATACATGTAGGTATAAAAATGTAAATGTGGAGATTTCTGACAAACACAATACTACACAATGCCAATCAGAAAGGAAATGAAATTATACACGAAGCAGAAGAAAATTCCCTGTAACATTACACTGTAGGGAATGATAAGGGAACTATAATTACATTGTAGAAAGAGATGTAAGTTTTCTGCTTTAAAAGTGATGAGAATAAGACATTAAAACCTCACAGATGGATGACAGATGACATAAAATAAAGTGAGGTTTATGCTAATCTAACATGATGTTAGGTTGCTGCTGTTGTACTATGATTAGAGTATTGCATACAAAAAAGCTGAAATGACCAAACTCAACAAGGCAGTAAATTATAATTTACACGATTGACTGATTCATTTTGTGTCCTTGAGCAAAATTTTTAAGGACTAATTTTCAAAAGGTCAGGCTTGCGACAAGGTGTGTGAAAAGGTACTCCTGTTTTCACATGTAATACATGACGGGGAGAAAATTGCCACAGACAGATAACCAGCTATTTGCCTGAACGCAATGTGAGTTCATTTGAATAAAAAACTAAGTGAAAGTCCAGGATTTGGCAGACAACAGAGATTGGAGGAAAAAACTGCAGTCAGTTGGACTGACTAATAATATTAAATACCTATGGTCAACTTTCATTCCAAAGATTTCCAGTTTTTCATGGAGCATTCCTAGTTAAGTACTCCTCAATTCCTCCTTCTGTTGAAAATATTTGAGTATCTTACTATCCTGTTTATTTATTTATTTTAATATGTTTCAAGCTTGTATGTATTAGAGGACAGAAAAACATCGAATGATTTGGAACAACATACATGTACAGCAGAACTAATTGGATGAGATTACTCCCAGAGTTGATGGCATCATTACTACAGGAAGTTTTAAAACATTCAGTGGCACAGGAGGGCCTTCGCACAACTCTAAAGGCCTAAATGTAATGCATTATCTGCATTGCAAATGTCTACAGATCCAGTTGTATTAGATCATGCTCTAAACCGTTGGACTTTGAATCACGGTAATAACAGAAACACTCTATTTTAGAGGAGACATGACTACATGAACAGTGATGCAGCAAGGGAGATGGAAATAACAGAAGTTTACTTTTCAGCATTTTTAAGCTGACGATATCCACAAATTACATCGAGCCATATTGCCTTTTCAACAGTTATAATACTAACTCAAATTACAGTGAGAAAGGTTAGTGTAATCCTCCTTGTGTCTGGCTACTTGAAATTAATCTCCCAGTACGATTTTGGAGTTCGTACCTAGGAATCTCTCTGCTTTTGCAAAATGTATATGCATATTTTATTTTCCATACTTTAATTGGTGTAGTCCATTTTCTTTAACAAGCTCTACTTCTGGAAGCAAGCCGTCATTAACTGTTAATTCCAAACCCATGAGCATCCTGCTCTTGAGCATTTACTGCAGGCTTCAGTTTTAAATTCTTTTAAAGTCAAACTATGATATAGTCTAGCAGTGCTAATTTTGAGCTGGATATTTGGCAAGGTATACCAGCACCTGGTTTTGAAATACTGAAATGGGATTTTCTGGAACTGTTCTGAGTACACTGAGATTTGGCCTCAAGTACTAATGCTGATCTGAGGCTATGTGCACCTGGTTTTGGCCATATATTATCTGTGATAATAGATTCTTCTGCCCTGGACAATTAGGTTCAGGTTTTCTGTGATTGGAGCACTGAACTGAGAAATAGAAAATCCAGGTTAAGATCCATAGTGTGACAGATGGCTCTCGAAAACAAAAAAAACAAACAAACAAAAAAAAAGAATTAGAAGTTGAAAGGCAAAATTTCTTAAAGATTAATTGGTAAACTGCAACTGGGAGTAATCTCTAAAGGTTCTTCCTCTTTGATTTGTGTTTTTCTTTCTCAACATTCTTAAACCATTGTTTCCCAAATATTAATAAGGTATGTGTAAGAGCATTCATTGACAACTTGAGCAAAACCAGGAATTTTAAAGTTTACATTTGATTCAGAGAGGGATAGGGTGCACTAATCCTACTAAACGTCCTAGTGTTATATATGAGCATGCACAGATCCTCCTAGATTCTTTGCTGAGGTGTGTGCAGTGTTTATGGATTAGTGATTAGAAAATCATCTGTTTTCATTAATACTGTTGTGGTATCCTGATGGGGTTGATAGGTAGAATTTATGTCAAAGCTGGGAACATCTCAGCATTTCTACATAGAAGCATAAAAATTGATGGCATTTTATATGTGATACCATCTGCTTTTTATGGGTTTTGTCTTCTCTGGATGTTTTTGTTTTAATTTATTCTCCTAGGAGAATTCATTTCTTTAACATTGAGCTTGTTAATAGGAAGAAAAAAATATTGCTATATGTGTAATACAGATAAATTATATAGTCAATTGTATAATATGGCTGTTTGAGTGGATTTTTTTTTTTCTGTTGAGAAACATAACTGAAATGGGCTGATTTTCAGAAGCACCTTATATCTCAGCTCCTGCTGTCTACCAAGGAAATTCTGGGCAGCTCCAAGAATTAGTTCCCTGATTGCTACATTATGAGGAGGTTATAGACCTTATTGACATCACTCACCTCTTTCAGCTCAGAATACACAGCCCACCCTGCAATCAATCTCTCTCTCATATTTCTGTCCATAGCAGCAGGCATTATTGCTTGATGAGAACGTTGTAATCAAACTACAACAGCGTCCTCCAAACCTTGAACCTGTGCCCAGGCTGTGAGGCTGGTGCCTCCACTAATTAACTATTTTAAATTTAGCTGTCAACTTTAATTAGGAAATCCATTGTCTCAAAATATGTGACCTGATAAAAGGAGACAGTAAAAGCATCTATGAAAGAGTGAAACTTAAGCTTTGTTTTTTATTGTGAGCTTCAGCTTCATATCAGTAGAAGTTAAGGATGTGTGGTTCCTGGTGTTATGAGGTGCAGCACAGCCTTTCCACATCTTCACTGCTTAACTCCTGACATCTGATGAGTTTCTTTTTATTGTCTAACCCTGTAAACACACAAGGGAAACAGAAAGGAAGAATGTGTACAGTCATCTGCATTTTCAACCAACCAGCCAGATACATTAGCTCCACAAAGTATGTGCTCAATGGGATATGTAAGAAACTCTACAAACATTAAATCTAAATTAAACTGTACAAAAGGAATAAGCAATATGCAGTCCACAAAAAGGCTGCAAACTATGTTTAGGATCTTAGAGTCTGCCCAAAGCTCTGTTCTGTCCCACTGCACCCTCATTAGTTCATTATCAAGCCAATCCAAAGCTAGCTCAGCCTGTGCTGCCATCAACATGAGATTCAGGCAGATTCATATTCCTTCCTGTCTAGCCTTTGTGAGACCATACATAGACCTGCTGTGGCAGTCTGGGGCTCCCTAGTTCAAGACATGTATTTGTGCAAGTACACAAGATTACCAAAATGGTCAAGGGGTCAGAGCACATATCACACAGAAGGCCTGGTTTACCCAGCCTTGAGAAGAGTAAACTGAGGCCTACAAATGTGAAACCTCCTGTAGCTGGAGGAAGAAGGCTTCATCAACAGTCTCTGCCCAATCAGGTAGCCTGTAGTAGACCCCAACTACAAGACTCTTTTTTTTGTCCTTAGTCTCCAGCTCTCACCTGTAGGCTTTATACTTGCTCATGACGATTCTTCAGGGACTGAGCTTCACTCTCTATATTTTCTTTGATGTAGAAGGCAATGTCACCTCCCCTATTTCCTCACCTGTCCCTTCTGAACTGTTTGTAGATGTCAATAGCCACATTCCAGTGGGAATAATCCCACTAGATTTCAGTTCTGGCAACTACACTGTTTTTTAAGTAGCATGGTGTTTTCCAACTTCTGTTTGTTTAAAGCCATGTCAATGAGTTCAGATAGCTCCTGGAATTCTTTTCCTCCTATGGCCTATATGGATTCCAATAGCAACCATGAGGCCAGGGGCTGAGTAAACCACCCCACCATTGAAAAAGCCAAAATTCTTGCCATGGTACCAGACTATTAGCCATGCATTATCACATTTTTTCCTGGTCCTCTTAGTATCCCTCCCTACCACTCAAGGGTCAGAGGTAGCACCACTTGTACTCCTGCACCATCCACTAACCATCACAGTCCCACTAAATCCCTTTGAAGTGTTCCTTGAATTACTTTGCATTTACCATGTCATAAATTTGTTTTGTCAGTCAGTAGTCTGCATCAGTTACTTCACAGTACTTGTTCATATTCTTACTTGGGTGGGTAACTGCAAGGTTATTTGAGCTGACCTATATACTCAAATCCACTTACCTCCAAAACACGGTGTTTTAAAAATATCTTCCTAACTGCCCTAATCTAAATTTAGAATGTTTGGATTTCAAGAAATGCAGTGGTTTTTTTTCATACATATGCATTGGTTTCCATTGACTCATATATAGAATGGAGTCACAGAAACCATTCTTTCCACTGCGTTTAAAAAGCAGAAAGATTATTTGTCATCTCTTCAAGAAACGTGTAACTTTCATCTCTTCTACTCTTTCAAAAAAAGCCAAGGTTTGACTTATGCCTGTTTTTGTTACACCTTTGCAAGGAATTTTCTACCATTTGTCACTAGCAACCCTTCAGAAATGCAACTGTCAATCCCTTAGATCAGATGTGAAAAGACAAACAAGTTGTACTAGTTTGCTCATCCAGTTGATAAGAGTGAACCTTCCCATTTAGGGCAATATATATGAAGACATTAGTTTCTTGTGTTCAAGCAGTCTTTTGGAGGTTTGCCTCGGCTGAAATAAGAATGAAGGAATATAATAATATAATAATAACCAATGTCACACCTCAACAATTTCCCCCTCATCTAGAATTTACACAACTGTTCCTATAATTTATCTTCATTACCCTAACCTACTTATAACATGCTTCATATATTCTGTCTTTTAGTGCAGATGATATTATTTTATGATCTGCTTGTCAAGTACGCTTTGAGGTTTAACAGCTGAGCATTCAAAAAAGTCTAAAATATATACTGTATACAAACCACAAGGACAAAACAAGGGAAACTACTGAAACTGCTGTGTGCATGCACATAGGTACTACTTAAAACAGGAAACTTGGGACACAGGGGAAAGACAACAAAGACAATGCCTATTTGTAATGGAATTTTGGTTTCACACAAGGATAAGAACTGAATTTTATTGTTTTGTTGAAGGGCACCTTAACAGCCAAAATGATATTTAACTTTCAGAATGAGACTCAAATGTGATATCTAATTTATTTTTTTGCCTCTCCAGAACAAATAGCAATTGTTTTGTCTGCGTTTGAGAGATGAAAGAGCAAACAGCAGTGCAGAAGGATACTGAGGCTAAAACCTTTCAGATGGGTTTGTGAATATACAAGTTTGCAAATATCGATGGTTCTTTGCAATAAAACCCCATTCTTATCAATTTGACTTCAATGAACAGGGAAATTAAACTAGATTTCACAAGCCTTCCAGCATTAATTGAATAATGAGATCAATTAGCAATGCTGCTAAATTATTAATTGAGCCTCATACATATAACCACATTATCTCATACCTTTCTCCTTGTAGGTAATGAAGCTTGTCAGGGTAACCCTAGTACAAGTAGAGGCAGAAGTAACCATTCTTCACACATAGTAATCCACAGAAAGGAGATTTTAAGGGTAGGAAATTAATGAACACCATCTGAGTTTCTTCCAGTAAAAGCATATTACTTGCTATATAAGTTCTAATGTTATAAAAGAACAAAGAAAGTGTTAACATTTCTCTGCATGTCCAAGTAGTAATGTCCACTCATTCAAATCTCCTGTTAACTGGAGTAGATTTTTTTGCCTTCATGTGCTTAATGGATACAGATTTTGAATCTAGTTTTATACCATCTTTGTACTACACTGTTGCTAACACAAAGCATATGCTGCCCTGCTATCTGCTAGCCTTCCAAGGGACATCAGTTCATTTCTTAGATATGTGAGTGCATTTTACTCAGACCGCTGGAAGACAGAGTACTCTGTCTTGAATGGAGGCTTTCAGGAGTCTCCACAAGGAAGACAGTCAACCTGTGTTGCCTTTCCCATCTTTCTGTGAAGGACAATGGGGCACAATTTTTTTGTGCAAAGGGACATCTTCTCTCACTGCCTGCCATGGCCCAAGCTTTCCTGGCTGCAGTTCTTCACTAAGAGCTGCAGCTTGTTCATTCTTCTAACTGCAGTGGGAAAGGGAGAAAATGAGAAAATTTTGCGTGCTTGGACTCAAGAAGCCAGTAGGTGAGCACTCAGCTGGCGGGGAAAGGAACTGAAGTCTGTGTTTAAAGATGTCACATTTTCAATAGCAGCAGCAAAATCTTTGTCATGGTTTCAGATCAGGACATCCTAGTTCACACCGAAATCTAGGAGGAGAATTTAAATAGCAAGGGAAATTTCAGGGAGTACAAGAGAATGTCTAAGTTATACAGGGATAAAGAGTTTCTGCAGGAATTTGGGGTTAAATCACAAGGAATTGCTGAGCGTATCCAGAACTTTAGCTTGACCAACAGACACTCTGTTAAGGTTTTGACTAGACTGGAACTTGCCCCAAGTGCAGATTTTAACAAATGCAAATCCTCCTGTGCAAGCAGCGGTCTCTGAATTGGCTCAGGTTGCTGTGAAATCAGAACCAATTCTCAAGCTAGGAAAGGATCAGCCCTGTGCAAATTAGAAAGTAGCTGTTTTAGTCCATAGATGCTGCTAGACAGGCAATGTAAGGAAATGCTGAGAGCAGAATTAGTCTCTAGGAAGAGAATTAATCAAATGCCTCTGCAAATAAATGTGCTGGACTTCTGCAATAGTAGGCAATATAACAAGAACTCTTTGAATTTACATTAAAACTACACTAATTCTTTAACTAGTCAAATTTAATTGCATATCGTACTTTATCATGCAAATAACCGTGTTTTCTGAATATGTACTGGGGAAGAGAGGGAGAAAATTACTTCAGAACTTCCAATTAAGCAAGACAGATGAGAATCAATGACATCTTGGAAATAATTTCAGTGCAGATAAGACTGGGAATTTAATGTGCTCAGTAACTCTTAACTTTCCAAAATAAGCCATTAGAAGTGCAAACCACGTCACCCATCCCAGGAATCTGTAAGAAATCTATTGACAGATAAAAATTCTCACTGAAGATCTTTGTATTGATTTACATGTTTCATTAAATGCACTAAAATTCTGCTTGCAGTGAGTGCTTCACTGTTGCAGTGACAGGCATTCTGTAAATGCAAAAGACAGATTTAAAGTTACTCCACATGTGCGCTTGTGTAACACTAAGAACACTTCACTGTATCTAATCTGAACTGGGTGAAATTTTGTGACAGCAGAGTACCTGACAGCTAGTAGTAGCATCTCAGTACGTGCTCATTCTAGCTGTATATCAATGTGCGGCTTTGCTTTTTAATTCTTATCTCCCATCTGTGCTGGACAGAAAGAATTTGTTGTTCATATATCCACTGAAGAGGAAAAACACTGAATTATGACCTCTTTTGATTTGATTCACTAACAGTATTGTTATTCTAAAGGAATCTGAAGTGAGTTTTGGTTGATTGACATCAGGAGGATGCAAAAGTTGTCACAGTACTGAAGAAAGAAACAAAGAAAATCATAACCTTATCCAGACAGTGCCAGTGATATTTGATGGCAGAAGAGAGAGCTCTGGTGTACACATCCTGAAAGGGTTATTTATTCAGATTTATGAAGAAATCATATTTTTTCCTGATGTATGGAACTTCCTTTCCCACTTGATGTTTGTTATCTTGAGAAGAGCAGCAGAGTTCCAATTATCAGAAGGCGTTCTGCTGGCAGCAGCAGGAGGAAGATTTTCCTACCACTCTGTGAACTGGGGATGTGAATATTTACCCTTTCTATTGCCAATACATGAATTACCTCAAGTGATAATGACCATTATAAGTAAAAATTATTATTTTTTATAAATTTTGGGGAAAAAAAAAGAAAAAAGTTGTGGAAGGGGTATATTTTATGACATTTATATCCTAAATATGAAAATATTGCTTCATTATCTATTTTTCCATTCTTTTTATTAATTGTACAACTTAAAACCAGCTTAAATAGATACCTACCCCCACTATTTGCACCAATTCACATACAGAAAAAATAGGAATTTGTTTTTGTTCCTACCTTCTTCATTTCTTGCAGATGTTTTCTGAATACAAAATATGTTTTACCTAGAAAAACATCTTCAGTAAGAAATTGAAGAAACGTGAGAAGCAATAGGTATTATGTAAAAGTAACAATATTTTATAAGTAAGAAGAAAGTGTTTTCACCTCCAAATTTTAAGGAATCTACTCAAAAGCAACAAATTGAGAACCACTCAAATGAATGTCCATTAGAAGGAAATTTTTAATGAGAAATTAACTGCTGTAAAGAGGTGGCCTCAGCATAAATGCTGGTCAGTGCAGCACTACTGATTGTGTTACAGCCCTGTGATGGTGCCCAGCAGAAACAATCATTACTTACTGTATAAGCCCACATGTTAAAAGCTGGCTTTAGCTTCTGAATGCTAACATTAACACCAGTCAGAACTCCCCTTTTATATCCATATCATTTGAATTAAAATACACAGTTCAAACAAGTTCCAGCTTTCCAACATAAGTTTTCCCTAAAAAGAGAGACAAGTGAACTGTTCTATACCAAAAAGAAGACAGTGTAAAGAGTAGATCTTATCTTTCCTTACTTTCACCACTTACAAATTACACATCTCAGCTGTTTCTTTTGCTTCCCTCTACAGCGGATGAAGGGATGGAGGTTAATTTGACATAAATACAATCAGAGGATCACGATTGATCAGAATTCAGTCTGTTTTGCCAGGAGTCCTGGAAGCAAACAAGTTAAATGTAATAAAAAAAAAACAACAAGGCCTCTGTGCTGCCATTTAACCCCAACACATTCTCAGGTGAATGAAAAATGAACTCCCACCTGATTCTACACAGCAAAATCAGCCAGCTCAATTACCAAGCCAACTGCAGCCAAACTGACTTTACCAGGAACCTATATTTTGGCTGGCAGAGACTCATCGATTTGTCTGAACAATCAGCTGGATCACAGCCATAGCAGATAAAAAATTGAGACTAACTTTTATGTAGTGAATGATCACTGCAAGGTTACAAGTTGTTGATTTTTAACAGCAATAAATCTCTGTTATTTAGCACGTGAGATTTCCAGAGATGCTCTAGCTTAGTCCTTCTGCTGCTGTAAACCCTTCAGCCCATCCTACCCAGCAAAAGCACTTTGGAGGCTGAAATATTTCTATGCAAGGAGAAATATGAAGGAGAGAACTTCCATCATAACACCCATCTGTGCTTCTTTAGTGCCCAGTATCCAAAAGTCCCATTACTCTTGTAAGGCTCTGCAGGGCTGAATATATTCTGGTTGCTCTCCCTTTTGTCCTTGATGTGCCTCTTGTATGTTGTGGGCCAGAGGGACTGATGAAAAGATAACATCAGTTTTATGCCAGCTGCAGATTTCTCTATTCTTGGGCAATCCTTTGCTGCACACTAGAGGCTGCTTCAAGGTCCCTTTATGTTCCTCAGGTGGTTGGACTTCAACACAGGCTTGAGTCCAGCCTTCAGAAAATATTGCATGATTCACACCCTGTGATTTGTGTCAGCTTGAACAGATGTTTGGTTATAATCCTGCATTCAGTTTGAAAGTTCAATCAGAACTTTGCTTTTGTCTCCCTGTTCAATTGTGGCTGTGTCCAAAGTCCCAAAAGGGATGTGAACAATAACAAAAAGGGGTTCCACAGGTACATAGGCAGGAGAAGACAGGCCAAGGAAAGCGTTCTCTCTCTGATGTAAGGTAATGGGGAGCTGACTTCCTCAGACATAGAAAAAGCTGAGGCACTCAATGAGTGCTTTGCCTCAGCCTGGTGGTCAGACTTCTCATGTCTGCCAGGACCCTGAGCCTCTAGGTGGGGGTGTGGGGACAGGTTTCTGTCCCACTCTAAAGGTAGAACAAGTCTGAGCCCTCCTCATGAAGCTGAAAGTGTATAAGTCTATGGGACTCCCTCTGAAAGAGATGGCTGATGTGGTTGCTGAGCTGCTCTCCATCGTATTTGAAAAATCCTGGCTGTATGGTGAAGTCCCTGGAGACTGGAAAAAGGGAAACATTACACTTTTAAGAAAGGAAGAAAGGGAGATCTAGGGAGCTACAGGCTGGTGAACCTTACCTCAGAACCTTACCTCAGCCTTTGACATAGTCCCTCACCACATCCTTCTCTCTAAGTTGGAGAGGTGTGGATTTGAAGGATGGACTGTACAGTGGATTAGGAGTTGGCTGGCTGGATGCAGCCAAGGGTTTATGATCAATGGTTCTGTGTCAGGGTGGAGGCCAGTCACAAGCGGTGTCCCTCAGGGGTCAGTCCTGGGACCAATGCTCTTTAACATCTTCATCAATGACAAAGACAATGTCATCAAGTACACCCTCAGCAAGTCTGCAGATGATACCAAGCAGAGTGATGCCATCGATACACTGAAAGGAAGGGAAGCCATCCAGAGGGACCTGGACAGACTTTTTTTCTTGTTGCTTTCGCTTTTTTAAATGGAAAACAAGGCCTTATAAAATTGCGAGTAAGATATATAAAATGTAAGCTTCAACCCAATTGGGATGCTAAAATGGTGTCAGAAGACGGGAGAATTACAACATGTCTCAGATTGGAATGGACCTTAAAGCTTACTCATTTCCCAACCCCACCAGTTCAGCTGCCCAGGGTCCATCCAACACGGCCTTGAGCATGCCAGGGACGGGGCAGCCACAGCTCTGAGATAACAAGCAGCAATGAGAAACTGCTCCTTCTCCACTTAGATATGTCATTTGTAACTTTGCACATTTCTGTCAGACTTCACAGTTCTCTTTCACGACTCATAAAGAATCTTCCACTGCTTTGACTTTCCTTCTCCTCTCTGAACTTTTCCTAGTATCACTATGTTCTGTTCAAGATGAATCTTCAGCACAATGAAAAATGCAATCCCAACACTGTGCAATTGCATAAGAATTTTTATTGTGGTTTTATACTTACTCTCTGTTTTCTATTTCTTTCTTAGTAATTCCTATGATATTCATTGAGTTTTATGCCAGCTATTGAGAATTGTCCTGATGTTTGAGCAGATCTTATACCGTAACAAAAATTTCTCTTTCCTGAATGGAAATAGGTAGTTTAGAACCTACTGTCATGGACTGCTTTTCCCCCTGTGCCTCACTTCACAATCATTACACAGAATTTCATCTGTCATTCTATTGCCTGCATGGTACAATAACTTTTCTCCCAAACTCAGTGCAGTTTTCATTTTTATTACCCTGAATAATTTGGCATCATCATTAGTCTCCTCATTCTCCAGATTTTTCTTTTCTCTATAAACTGAACATAAACGACCCAGCAAAAGATCCTGTAATCTATAACTTCTCTCCAATGTAAAGCCTCAACATTTATTTCTTCTTTTTGTTTCTTACCTGCTAACTTGTTAATCTATAATATGACTTACATCTCTCTCAGAGGCAACTTAATTTCTTTAAGAGCTTGTGGTGCCAGCTGCCCCCAGATTTATTACCAAATCATAGAATATGGTACTTATCCACTTCATAAATTGCTTTCATATCTACAGATGAGAAATACTAGATATTAAAATTTGTTGCAAAATCTGTACTGGGTTGCATTAGATAAAAAATGTTATGAAAGATGTAACTGAAGAATAGGAGTGTGAAGACTGCATGGTATTTTGAGAGAGATGCTGGATGTTCTACAAAACTCATGCCCTCTCAGCCCAAGGCTTTCTGAGTTTCAGCAGAGTTATTGTTTGTCTAATTTCTCCATGTGTAAAATGGGCTTCCAATTGTGACTGTGTCAGGGTTAAATAAATGTAGACCTGGTATAGCTTATCAAAAAAGGTGCCAAAGAAAGATGAACTTTTGCTAGGCTCCAAGTACAGGTCTTGACAGATTTGTCTATTAAGTCCCCAGAATCTTCAGTGTTTCAGTCATATGGTTTACTGTTGAGGGATTTGATGTCTGCTGTTTTTATTATTTTGCTAGGAAATGACCCACTAACAGCCTGGAGATAGAACAGCCAGAAAAAGAAAAAGGGAACAGTACATCTGTGATGCAGACAAAAAGAAAAAAAAAAAATTATTTTGGCACACAAATTTAACTCTATTTTATTCCCAAGTAATTTTGAGCACTGCATTCTCAAAGTTTATCTTTAATAACAGTTGCACGGCTTTTCCAAAGTATTTTTTTTTTTAGCTATGTAACATAACATTGGAATAAAAATGAAAAAGTAGGTCAAAATGCCACTCTTCAGATTTTACCTAAAACCATAAATCATGTTTTGGCTTGACAAAAGTTAAGATCTGAACCAGCTGCTCCTGATGTCAGCTAATATCATCCCACTGATTTTAAGAGGAGTCCTTTTAAGAACCTTCATGAGCAGAAATATATTTTATAATTTATTTTTGAAATATTGCACAAATTGCAGAGGATTGAGATGGAGTGACAGAGTAAACAAAAGAGAATCTGACTGCGGTGGCTGGCAGGACTCAAATCAAATGTGAGTTATAATTGGGCTGTGTATAAGAGATTAGTAAGATGTGATTCTGCAGTACTTTTAATTATCATTCATTTTATTGGAAATACTCAGGGAAAGTGCTTAAAATATGTATTCTCTATGGACTATACCCCTGTGAGAAAATGAAAAATATTCATTGTGAATGAGCAAAGAGTTTTAATACCTTGCTATTAAAATCTAAACCTCTTGAATTACTACTATAGCTTTGTGCAATTCCCTGCTTTTGTTTCCTGTTGATGTTTAGCACAGCCAAGAGGCAGGGACACCACACTGTTGTTGAACTGACAGTGTACTGTCCCCTCTCAGAAATTCCTGTCCTCTGCTTTTGCACCATGATCTCAGCAAAGGCAGTAAGAAAGTCAATGGCTTGGGCCATCTGTGAGACTGAAAATAAAGGCTCAGAATTCAAAGAACCCAAAAACCCAGAGCAGCATTTGAAAGAAATCTCAGAAGACCTACAAAAGCAGAGTAAGCAAGAATGAAAATGATGTTCAAAACCATAAGGTAGCAGGGCCAACCTGTGTGGGTCCCAGCTGCCATCATAAATGTGATGCATTGCATGGACGTTGGAGCCAGTTGCAGAGGGAGGCACAGAGAGGCCAGTGCTAACATCTGAGCCCAGCTCTGACTTTGTGTACTTCCCTTTGTGATTTAGAAGAGGTTTGCCACTGCTACGTGCCATCAGTCTTCATAAATGTGAAGACACACTGTCATCTTCACTACTCCTGACTGCAAACACAGGTTCTCATTCAGCCGACACACAGGTCTCTATAGAGCTTTGCCTGGTCTAAATTGTTGAGGAATAAAGTAGTGACTGTAATAGCGATACAGTGATTTAGAACATGTTTTTATTATTATTCTGCTTACTATCGTGGATTATTTATAAACATATGTCTACAACAGGTAGGATGTCTCAAAATCTTACTATGTTTGGTTTCTTCTAAACACTTCTTAAAAAATATATCTTTCAAAAAGATATTTTAGGGTGGTTACATTTATAGAAATCCAACCTCAGATGCTCAGATCGGCTCATCTTGTCTGGAATTCGATGTAATTAAACACTGCAAATTGAATGTTAAATTCAATAAAAATCTCTCAGTAGGCTAATGAAAAATCATTTGTAACCTATCAGAACAGAAATCTATAGACTGAAAACACATACATTCTTCCACACGCTCGACTGAAAATGAATTTCCTCTCCTCAACGATTGAAAAAGATAGAAAACGGATAATAAAAATCAGGAAACTCTGTGATATTGCATGGCATATTTTCCCAATCTGAAAATAGACTTGTTCTCTCAAACACTGGATAATTTTTTTGTCTTTAGGAATTCCTTTTTAAAAAATTGCTATGCATGGAAAGCTACTGCTATGGAAAAGTCACATGGGAGAGCACAAATATTAAGACCAGGTTGTTCATTGCATCTACATTTTTCTTTAGAAAAAAAAAGAAACAACAACAACAAAAAAAAACAGCTTTGCACATGGTTACGATTCAGAGATGGAAATTTTGTGCATTCATATTACCATAAAGTATGAATCATACAGATCTCTCATTGTGTGATTATGCAAATACACATTAATTACACAATTACAGGCATCTATGGTGTAATGAAATATGATTAATTATATTACTTGCTGAATGCAATATCATTAGCTACTAGAGGTCCATAGATGCATTTCTTTTTTGGATTCACAAACGATTTAATATTATGAGGGAATTATAAATTATTGTAACAACAGCTGATAAAAGCAGATGGAATAAACTTAAATGAAGCCAAGATGATTTACACAGCTTTAAATTGAACAGTTTGTGTATTTATCCAGCTATAAATGTTTTGCTCCATAATCATGAGCTCTGTTTGGAAAGAAAGTTTTGAGAAGTAAAAAAAAAAAAAATGACAAATCTCTTAAAGCATACTTTAAAACGGTAAGCAGTACTGAAGGAAAAGTAATCAGTGGGAGGTGATGTACAGCTCCCAAACCACAACAGCAGTGGCTCAGTTGTGAAGTAAGGACAAGTTCTCCTGACTGGAAACTTCAAGCATGATCTAGCTTACTTGCCTTAAACAGCTAATGGGATAGGCAGTTCCAGGCAATCATCAATTCCACCTGTCTCAAACACCCCTTTCAGGACAGATGAAGGGCTTTCTGGGGGAACTTACCTCCTTCTGTTGATTATAAAAGAAGTCTTGATGTATGGCTTGAAGGTATTGCTTAGAGGTGACTGACATTAGAAAAGATTAATCCTGCCTGCAAGAGCACTAGATAGGTATGATATCTCCCAGTCAAGTCCCAGTAAAAGAAGCCTTTTCTCTTAACTGTAACATCTCTTATTAAGTTTTGAGTACGGATCTCAAACTGTGTGGCCACCTGTTCTCGTGCCTGGACACAGCTGCTTTGAAATGCCTGACATGGTCAGTCTTTCCCCAGGTGCTGGGACTCACAAAACATTACAACTTGTGCAGGATGTCTGAGGGTTTCCATTGCCTCTTCCCAATCCCTCAGGCCTAAGGCTGACATGTCTTATGTGAAAGCTTCACCATTGTCTTGATACTATATTTCCCTGTCCACCAGTAAGCAGCACTTCTGTCTGACACTGGCACATAGTCCTGACTGATGAGGAGAACAAAATACGTTGCTAGTCAGACCACGTTTTTTGTTCTCTAGCTCAGTCTTCCTCCATATGGAAGTCTAGTGATTTCTGTTAACCTCATAATAGCCCTTACATCTGAAGTTAAACTGCTGTCAAAGAGCAGTTTCTTAACTTCCAGCTTGTAAAGATACTTCTTCTTCACCTCACACAATCACTTCATAAAAATAAATTTTAACTTTCTTCCAATCAGTACAGAAGGCATCACGGCAGAGAATCTGTGATGCTTTAGTTAGCAACCATTTTTAAAATGCAGGAGAGTTCACCAATAGCTATAGTAAACTTTAGCTGAAAGCAGAAGATTGCTATAACCTTTCCATATTTTTCAATTCAAACTAAATATATGACTATTTTTTCAGGTATGAAAATAAGTTGTTTTCAAAGCACTGGGACTGAGCATCCCAAACACTGATTGTAGATGCAGGTTTTCAAAGAAGCACTACACAAGATGTGGCTATATATATCTATGGAAATTGATGTTTTTGTCTCATCAAATGGCATAGGTTAGAAGGGGCCTCAAAGCCCACTCAGTTCCTCCCCCATGCAAGGGCAGGGCTGCCCCCCCACCAGCTCAGCTGCCCAGGGCCCATCTAATCCAGCCTTAAGTACCTAAAGGGATGGGGCACCCACAGCTCCAGGCAGCAGTGCCAATGCCTCACAGACCTTATGTTCAGAACTCCCATTGAATTGCAGGACTTATGAAGCCAACTAACCTACTGATCTCATATTTCTTTCTAGAGATCATGGACTGGATCCTTATAACATAGGGAAACCTCTGGATCCACAATGTCACTGAACAAACATTGGGTGAGTACAGACAGGCAGCCATAGAACAGGTTACAGCTTTCAATTCCATCTGATTTTCTCAGCAAAAGGATGAACACCGCACTTCCAATTCCCATGCCTGCCATCCTCTGACCCAGAGAAATTGATCAGCTTCACTCTATCCAGTCATAAATCTGCAGTTTGCCAAGTGGAAGGCTGAAGTATCTTGTCCAGACACATGCAAACTTAAAAGTCAGATCTGCAAGCTGTTTTTATTTTCAACAAAAACTATTTTCCGCCATTAATAAAAACAGTTTAAAAATTCCATGAGAAAAAAAAAAAAAATTAGAAGATGATCATGGAAGAGAAAAACATTCATATATATAAAGACATAAATATATATTTATATGAAGCTAAAGCAGAAGTCAGCATTTGTCATGAAAACTCATCTGTCAGTTCAAGAAGTAAATGAAAGTTCAGCTCTCCTCTTGATTTGAAGCAAGTGCTGCGGTTCATATTTTCAGAATTTATAACACTGTGATGCTTGCCAAAATTCCTTAATTAGATCAGAGGAGAAGCAAAACTGTCAGATGCAATAGCAGAGTACAGCAAAGGAATAAAATATTCTGGGGTTAATTGGATAAGCTCATTCAGCCAGTTTTGCCAGGCTACTTTTCTACAATGATTTGCAGACTAATAATGAGGATAGGGTTTCTCTCAGTAATAATAAAACAGATTCCTCAAACACATTTCATTTACAAGACCCAAGAATTTTTTTTTATAACTAACATAAACCAACATTCAATATCCTTCTTCCCACAGCACACATAAATTGTGAACTTCTCATGAACTCAGCTGCTTGCTCAGTGATTTGGATATGTTACTTGCATGAAAGCTTCATGGCAAGTGCTGCTGACTGAGTGCTGCAGAGAGGACAAGGCCCAGTGAGATTTCCCGTTACACAAATTAGTTGAGTCTCCAGGTCTTCAGAACTAGTTTACCCCACTTACAAGGGCAGAAAGCACATAGCCTGGAAGGCCAAACAGTATCTTGGGCTGCATCAACAGATGGTTGGCAGCAGGGAGATGGAGCTGATCATTCCCCTCTGCTCTGCCCTCATAAGGCCACAGCTGGAGTACTGCAGACAGCTCTGGGGCCCCCAAGCACAAGAAGGATGTGGAGCTGTCAGAGTGTGCCCACAGGATGGCGTGAGTATGCTCAGAGAGCTATAGCATCTCTCCTGTTAAGAAAGGCTGACAGAACTGGGGATGTTCATCTTGGAGAAGGGAAGGCTCTGGGGAGACCACATTACAGCTTTCCAATATATAAGCAGGGGGGAAACAACTTTTTACACAGGCAGATAAGAGTCAGGATAAGGAGGAATTATTTTGAACAGGGGGAAGAGAAATTTAGATTTGATGTTGAGGGAAGTTTTTTCACTGAGAGTGTGATGAGGCACTGGCACAGGCTGCCCAAGAAAACTGTTGATTCCTCAACCATGGAAGCTTTCAAGGCCAGATTTGATGCGGTACTGGGCAGCCTGATCTGGTGCTTGATCTCTGCCCCATGGCAGAGGGCTGGAACTAGATGATCTTTGAGGTCCTTCCCTACCATGATTCTATGAAGAAAAAGATGATGCAAAACTCAAAAACTAGGCTGCAAATTGTGTTTCTTTTGATTCTCCCACTTATTGATTCTCGTGTTATTTTAGTGATACGTATGTTTTTCCTTGATGCAGTATTTAAACATGAACATTTCTAAGATGCAAAGAAAAAAAATATCTGCAGCTCATCTATATTTTCATGTTAATCTTTTTTTGCAGTTCTCTGCCCTTTTCAGTAGTTTGTCCACTTTTTTATACATGTTGTAGGGACACATCTGGACTGAGAGCAGCACAGTTGATCCCTAGAGGTATTTGAAAACAGGAGAGAAATAAACTTCACAGCTTCATGAAGCAGGAGGCCAAAGCCAGCATGCACATTATTTTAAAGAGGCCCTTCCAAACTGTGAGCTGAGTACCCCAAATGCCACACAGCTCTTCTGTAACTGACTTGCCTTTTGTTAAGTTCCAGAGCAGCTGGTCAGGATGAATTCTGCTAATGTGGTGCTCCACCAAATCATCTCCCAGCCACAGGAGAAGGTTAATTCTTTACAGAACAATGAGCACTGAGATATTCTTTAAAGGGAAAGAATAGAGACGACTTGACATTTGATCGGTGTTTTATCCGCTTGTACAATAGCTAGCACTCACAACCACTTTAGGGAAGTTAACAAGTAAGTTAAAATGCACCTATGCAGTTCACTGACTAATGCGAGTATTTTAGGAAAAACAAAAAATGCTAGACCTTAAGAGTATTTTGAATGCCACAGTATGATTTCAGCAGTTATTTGTGAAGGATTCATTCTGAAATAAATAGGACCAGTCTTCTTCCAGACATCCAAACAGCTATTCATCATTCAAAATACTTTCCTGGCAGATATGGAATAGGATGAATGAAATCAAAATCACATCAAGCACTGCTAAAGTGTACAAGCTGAAAGGCAAACTCGGGGATATTTTTGCTACCTACATCCTGAAGCAGCTGCCTCAGGAAGCGTTAGCATATAGCTGGAAATGAGCAGAAGGAATCCACCTTACTCCATTTCTATGCTCAAAAGCAGCTTTGGGCTCCCCTCAACAATGCTGACACTATCACATCTGCATACTGCTCCAGGGTATCCTTTTATTTCTATAGCGTGTCAGAAAAGCTTTGTCTCAGTGGTTTCTCCAGCTGTCCCTTGCCCTGTGCACATCCGTGCAGAGGATCTCAAAGTTCTGCTGCTTTTGAGATGCCCCCAAGCCTCTATTCTCTTATGACATAATGGAGAACCTCATGTAGCCACAGCAGAAGCTCCATGTTGCCCTTTCTAATTAGATGCTCTTTAAGCAAAGTGCTCTTTCTAGGAAGCATTTAATTAAGCTAAGCACAACACTATCAGTGGAAATTGAAAGATTAAATAAGAAACCAAGGCAAATGAGTAACTACAACATTACTTACTGATACTATCTTCATGTCTTTAAGAACTGGAAACAAAGAGACTGCACAGAATTGTCCCTCACAGAATACTGAAGAATAGTGACATCCTTTTATATGACAGGATGCCAGACCTTAATACTCTGACCCACTATTCAGGCAAATTAATCTTGACTAAGGAAAGCTCAATTAATTTAATTTATTGCCAATTAAAATAAACTTTTCCATACTGATTCAGGTGTTGAAAATCAAAGACATAGGCAATTATATAAAGCTTAGGGAAATCTCTCTTTTGTGCTCTGCAGGTTCAACTTCAATCCAACTTTCCTCCCCCCTTTCCTGTACTCCTCTTGTTTTATTTGCACCATGTTGTGCTCCATCTTCTCCAATCCCTTCACTGTGGTGATGGGCAATGCAGGAGATATCAGCATGTCATGGTTTCATTGTGCCAATCCCTGTTTATTGCTTTCCTCCTCACCTGCTCTTCACTTGTTATTGCTTTCAGACATACTGTGGATCATCCATGGACCATAGTCCTTCAGAAGAGTTCTTGTCTCAGTGTGAGTTGGCAAAACAGCCAGAGTTCTATCAGAGCCATATCTCCTCCAAGCTGGAGCACCACTTTCCATGACTGTATCTCCAATAGTGCCGCTAAAAATGTTCCTTTCCACATCTCTTCCACATGATTACTCTAGATGTGCGTCTTCACATTTCTCCTTCATGCATCTCCTTTTTGTGCGTCCTTCTGCATCTCTTCCCACATCTCCTTTTGAGCAACCAAACAGGCATCCTTTTGTGTCTCCTTCCCCAGTTAACAACTTTCTTTCCAAGGCTTTTTAAAGAGAAAGACATTAATAGTCTCTTTTCTTGAAACTTTAGAGTTTGCATATAGACTCCCATGTTCCCTTATCTCCCCCACACAGGAATGTACCCTGGAGCAGGACACACTGCTCTCTTTTCCAGCCTGAGGAGCCAATCAGAGAATTTCACAGACCATGTTCCTCCCCTTGTCCTGCCTCACCAACACCTGGTACATGGTGGGGATACTTTACATACACATAATCAAGAAAAATAATAAAGAGCTAATTTTGACTGTAGAAAAGGTAGTTCTACAGAATCATAAAACTCACAGTATTTTACTTCCTCTCAAAGTGGTTAATAAATAGAGATGCTTGAATTGGAAACAGAAATTAGCATTTGTCAGGACAAACATATAACTAAAGCAAAACTTGGTGGTTTTAGTTAATGGCAGCACCTTCCTGAGTGGTAGTCAGAAGCATTTCAACCAAACTTTCAGTTGGCTTTGAAAAGCTTTGCATATTTAAGAATTCTTCACCTTTAATTTGACCAGAAACATGAATGATTGATGCAGAACAGCAGATAAGCTGGTGGGAGGGGACTTCTGGACAACATCTAGTCCAGTCTCCTTTTTTACATATGCCTACTGCCAAGAAACAGTCAAGTCAGCAGTGACTTCTTGTTAACATCACATGAAATCCTGCGAGGATGGAGATTTCGCTACTTTGAAGTAATAGGATCCCATGCTGTGCCAAATTCCTAGTAAAACACTTTTCCTAATACCCAGTCTGAACCTGCCAAGTCTCCATTTGCAGCCGTTTTCAAGGGCTATCCCATATTACATTGCTGTACCCCTCTGTTGTTTAGCTCCCCACCAGCACCTGCGGATGCTGAGACTGCCCCTCAGCCTCCTCCACTAAACCAGCCCAGTGCCCTCCCTCTCACCATGTGTTGTTACCCTGGCAGATCTCTGCTGGATCCACACTAGTTTCTCAGCAGCCATCCTATAGTGAGAAGTCCCAAAACATGACACAAGTGCAGGGGCGGTCTCACCAGCATCAAGAAGGGAAGGCTGATAACTTATCGGCCTGATGGCCACACTCCTCCTAATGCAACCAAGCATATGGTCTGCCTTACAAGGAGAGCATAATGCTGTCTCCTGTTTAGTCTTGAATCCATTCTAACACAGGTTTTCAGCAGATCTTTTAGTCCATCAGACCTCTATGTGTACTTATGGGTGGGATTTTTCTTTTTCTTCCTCTCCAGTCCTAGCGTTGATAGCTGTAAAAACTATCATTTGGGGGGGGGGGGGGGGGGAGTGGTGGAAATCATCTAATTACCTTAAATGAGATTGTACCTTATTCTTTTCAAAGACCTCATACAAGAAAAGGGCTAAGGATGTTATGTTTCTGATATATTATACTTCAATGCATTGATTACATTGCACTACTGTTCTAAAGCCATTTAATCCTCTCCTATAGAGCAAAGATGCTTGAGAAAGGATGAGATCTTGAAAGCCTGATCCTGCACTTCTGAATTAGGTTTAGTTTCCTGTTGAGCCACTGTCATTAGTTGGCATCAATAAAATACTAAGAAAAATCTTTGGGTTTTACTTTTGGGTTACTCCTCTTTTTGCTCTCAAAGCTCTCAAGAATAATCATTTTGCTGTACTATGTGTGTTGCTCCAAAACTAATGCCTCCTATTTATTTCCATGGAAACTGCAGCAAATACAAAGAGTAGGATAGCGCTACTTGATAAATTCTCAGCTACAAAACAGTATCTATCTCTTGACACAGTCATGACCATTAGTTACACATTTTCACCAGCCCTGCTCATAAAAATTTGCACCAGCAGAGGTGATGCTGTAGCCACACTGCTGAAATGCAATGAATGTCAGTGGGTGCCATTTTTTCCACATGGGGAAATTCAGTGACATTCCTTGGGTCCATTCACATTTCCATGGCAGATGCTGTTTTGTCACATTGCTCCTCTGCCACACAGCAACAAAATGTAACAGGAAGACAGCAGGAAGGTTCAGTCTCTGCTGTCACACCACCAACATCCATCTCTGACATCATAAGCCTACGTAATAAAACAGGAAACATTACTTTCAGAGCAGCCCTTGTAAACACTTAAAGCCCAGCAAGCACAACAGAGCACTCAGGATGCTCAGAAGACCTGCTGCACTCTGCATTTACCACACAGCAATTATGCTCATACTGTGTAAACTGTGATCACCACCATGTACCTGAATCATGAGAATTAGAGGAGGAAAAAGGGCTGTTAGGTCAGATTGCTCAGGGGGCCTCAGCTCAAGGGGCTGTAAACAGACCAACTCCTAAAGCTAGGAGAGCTCTGCATACGGCTGCTGCTGCAGAGCACATCCCCCAGGAAGATGAGGGGGCTAAAAATTACTTAATATTTCTGCAAGCAGATTCCAGACTTCAGATCAGCTGTCTCATACCCAAACTTGTGTCTGACACACAAAAAGACCTCAAGAGCTGAAATATATGGATCAGCGAGGAATTTAACAGCATGCAGCACAAGGACATGCACCAAGAGCAACGAAAAAGAATTTCTGAAATTAAGGAGAAGTTCATCCTCCAGCAATAATAGAGGAAGTGAGAGATCTGCGATAGGCTGATTCAGGGACACAGTGAGCCCTCAGTACAGCGGGCCTGTGACATAAAAGCAGTGATTCTAAGAAGCATTAAACAAGATCTTTCTTCTGGGAGAGAGACTTATTACTGCCTCGGCACAAGACCCAGTTTGGACTCATCAAGAATGTGGAACACAACTCTCATTGCTTCTGCTCAAGGGAAATTGAATTCAGATGCAATATGCACAAAGGAAGACTTCTAGAAGGACCAAATGAATGGGCTGGCCATCCTACAGCACAAGGCTGAAAGACCTTTGTCAAAGTAGGTTTAATGCAGGAACTTGCTGAATTTTTTTCCCCTGTATCTGTGAAAGATAAACAGGTGAAAACTTAGAGAATTTGGAAGGGATGAAGGAAGAAAAAGAGGACCAAGGGAATTAATATATATAAAAAAATTACTAATATTATAATTATATCATTAAACATTAATATTATATTATTTTAATATATAATTGTTATAATTATATTAATAATTATAGAATATTATATATAGCTGTAATTATATAATTATAATTAATTAATATATATATGTATTTAAAATCAGGGCTAAGTTTCATAGGAGAATATAAGTACATAAACAGACCCCTCCCAAAAAAAAAAAAAATTCAAACGTTTTCTGTTTTAGAAATGATTAAACATCTTTTCAGTAGGAGTAAAAGGTGTAAGAAACATGTGATTTTAAGACAGTTCTTGATAGAATTATGAATGGGATTAAATATCCTGTGCCAGAAAAGAGATTTTTTGGTCCACTGGCTCCTTGGAATCCCTCCAGTTCCATTCATTGAGCTGCTTTTTTAAAATATGCCACTTATATGCTGACTAAAATGCTTGGAACGTGGTATTGCTATACAGACTACTACAGTCACCACAAGATTTTTTTCTGCTTTATTTTGAGGTTGTTTTTTGGCGTGTTTGTTGTTGTTGTTGTTGTTTGTTGTTTTTAAGGATTAAAAGAATACACATCTGCATATGACAAAAGACGAATAATCAGATATCTGAGAAAGATTAATAGAAACGAATATGCAAAACTAAGGAAAAGTAGGTTGAGAAGACAAAGAATACACAAATACTTATTAGCAGAGCACTATAAAGAGAATAAGTATAAATTATTCTCATCAGTCAATGAGTTTGATCAAGAAATTGTAATAAACAAATTAAAATGCAGCAGGGAAAATTCATAACAAGAGGAACAGTTGCATAAGGGAACAACCTGCTAGTGGAGGTTATAGAATTTCCATTTGACAGTCTCAAGGCTATTTTAAGAACAATGATCCAGGCTGATGGACTGAGATGTCCCAAGAAGAATCTCTTCCATCACAAATAATTTTGTTCTTCTACAAGCACCTCAAAGCTTAGTAGGAGCTGCACTTAGTGAAATGTATCAGCTTATTTCTAAGAAGAAATTACATTCTAATAAATATTAAGTGGAAAGTTAGCTAGCCATTTTTCCCATTTAGTAGAAAATTAATAATATTTCAGTTATCTACTTTCTGGAACATTTCTATTCATTTTCAGCTAAATCTATTCATCCTACAGTTCATCCAAGAAACAATTATTTTCAAAAGCAAATCCAGACTTCTCTCGTGTCTAGCATGAGAACAGCTTATTCATAGAACAACCCAAGTTGGCAGGGACCCGTAAGGATCATCAAATCACATTTAATATGTCTTCCTATATTCCTTTAGTTCTTTGCATGCAAGGCCCATTATAACACCTTACATGTTTTCTATTTATTAAAATTGGCACAGCACACTCTACTTTCAAACACACAGACAATATTTCATTCTTAGTGACATCAAGTCCAATTAAGATTATTCTTGTTTCTGCTCTTCCTTATTACTCTGTAATAGACATGGCAAATTGTTGACATATTTATTAACCAACATGGACCACGTACATAGAATTAATGCAACTATTAGCTAAGACTATTTAATAGAGAAAGAATGTACTACTCTTATCTATACATTGAAAATATCAAATGTCAAACTTCCTGGGATACAACTAAGAAATCAGAATAATTAAGTTAAAAGAAAAGCCTTCTATGGACAGAAAAACCTTCTCTGGACAGAAAGTTTTGTAGAACTTACATCAATGTGTCCCAGGCAAACTTCCTAAATATATTTTCACAGTGCCCTAAAGGAGACCAGATCTTTTCTTTTCAGCCCTGAACTAAGAAATCTGAAAAAGAAAATCCATTTCTAGAGGTAAATATGCTGATTAAGAAGCAGCCTTCTGCTGAGAGAAAAGTTGAAGAGGATGATAGAAGAAGGTCTAGCTGTGGTTTCATGTAAGGATCTGCTGAGGCAGCTACTCTATACAAAAATAACTAATAAGGCCCTGATCCTTTAATTTAAACATACAGAATACAGGTCCCTGTGTTATCTCTGGGATATTCTTAGCAAGAAAGGAGCAGCACTGAGTGTGTAGTAAACTCTCTTATTAAAAATGATGCAGTCTCTCTCCTGATAGAATCACAGAACTATTAAGGTTGGAAAAGACCTCCAAGATCATTAAGACCAACTGTCTACCTACAACAAATATTGCTTGCTATAGAGCAAGTCCTACTCCTCTGCTTTCAGTATGTGACAGCAGATGCATGAAATACAGGGCAATATTTCCTTCATTTCATTCCTACCTGACCTTTATTTCAGGACAATAAAGCTCATGCAAGATTATCATGATTCAGAGTTCAATATTAAAAATATTTTTGTATGTGTTTTTGTCAGTGGAGTTACAGCACTACACATATCACAGCTTCCACTGTTAGAAGTTAATTTACCACTGTTTTTCCCATTACCCACCCAAGATAAAAGAGGAGTCCTCATGCTGTATAGAACAGGAGTGACTTCACATGAATCAGTGAAGATGGCAACAAGAGCCCCACGGCTGTGCTGTCTGACACCACCCATGTAAGTATGTACCACATGTGTGCAAAAAGCCATCCACTGCCAGCACGCTCATTACAATGCACTGAAAAAACTGCCTATGATGAGCTGTCTGATATTATATGACAGGTGAATGAAGCAGGTTTAGAAACAACAACAGCACAATTTAGTAAAAAGATCCCATTTTTAGGATTTCTTTTTAATCACAAAAATACAGAAAAAGGTTACTGCTGCAGCACTTTCAAAAGGACGTTTTTGAGTTACCCAGAGTGTTATCTAAAAGATGGCTTCACAGAATAAAAGAAAATGAGGTTTAGTACATTAGCACTTACATTTTTTATTTCAGCAAATAAAATGTCCTTAGCTTGATTTTGCCACTTTGCCTATGAAGTGTCATAAGGAAATAATAAGTGATGCTAAGCAATTAAGGCTTAGCAAAAGACTGGATACATCTCTTTTAGTGAAGAACGTGTACTAAAGAGTCATTAACTTGTGTTTGTGCTTCAGCAATCCAGTATTTGGAAAAGATTAGGACATATTCTTTCCATTTTCAAATCCTGCATTTCTTGCTTTCTTAATGCTTGCAGAATGCATTGTGCTTACTGCTAACACAAATGCAGCAGTGGAAAGATTTGTTTTCTGTGTAAATATGTTGACAGATGGAATAAAAAACAGTGAGCTATGAAATGACATGAATTACATTTGAAAAAAAAAAAAGCCTATTTTTTTAAATTTTTTTTAATATTGGTATGTAATTAAGCTGCTCACAAATACCATTTGTAATAATGCATTTGAATTGGGAATGACTGAGTTGCATATTTGAGAGAAGCTGCAAGTTCAGCCAAGGAGAAATGCATGTTTTACTTCAGAAAAGCATGCTCTCCTCCAGTTTGTCTTAATGTAAATCTTACTCATTGTCCTTCTCTCTCTCTCTAGCAGCCAAGTACTGACATCATAATAAAGAGCAAATTTCAAAGCAAACATGTCAGCTCATTGTCTGCCTGACAACACATGGAGTGATGTAGTGGACAAGTCTATCTGCAAACAAGTTCCTGCTTCTTAACTCCTTCTTAAATCTGCTTTGTTTTTCTAAAACAGCAACAATTTGAAAGGAACAGAAGAATACTTCATCTGTTTCTGCTTACTCTCACATCTAGAGGCGCATGCAACAGAGAGTAGCAAAGGAAAAACAATGAGCTCTGTACTTTAGAACATAGATTTGCCGTTTCAAACATGTATTTGTGTGACTGCAAACAGGAGGTCCTTCTGCAGTGTTGGGTGCCAGAGGGAATCATTATGGACTCCTGAGAAGAGTGCATAACATATGGGGAGGTCATATTCTACAGTGTGTGTGTCTCAGTGCTGCACAGATTAAGAAAAGCCATAGTATCTAGAAGCAGCTCTGAGATTCAACAAGATTGATAAGCTTGACAGAGTGGAATGAAGACAGCTACCTGGGAATGCACATGTCTCAGAGGCAGCTCACATGAGAAAGTAAAAGAAAGCTATAAGGAACACTAGGAAAAAAAAAAAAAAAAAAAGCAAAGAGGTCACAAAGGTATTGTTACTGTTGGGTAGTTTGCCTCAAGGCTCAAGTGTTTTTTCTGCCTGAGAATAAGAAAGATGCCATTTTTTTCCTCCCTTCTCCTAAACTTCCTTCATTATCCACCAAAAAAAAATGTGTTGACATTGTTCAACTTGATGTTCCAGTTTTTCAACTCTTAGAAAATTACCAGCCTGGAAATGATGTGTTAGAATAACGCAAATCAACCTGCAACCTTATACTTATCCTGGTATAATCTTCCGTGCATTTCAACATCATCAGTGCTGCACCACCCTCTGAGTAAAGAATTTCTACCTAACATCTAACCTAAATCTCCCTTCTTTTAAAGCCAGTCCCCCTTGTACTATCACCATCAGACCGTGTAAAAAGTCAGTCTTCCTCCAGTTCATGAGCTCCCTTCAAGTACTAGGAAGATTACTTTAAAAAAAGTCATAAAAGCTGTGCTGTGAGAGCAGCTACATGCATGAGATTCACCTACATGCTCAGTTTCCAAGAGATTAAGTATACAAACTCTCTTTTTATTTCATTGTCATGAGTGTTTCAAATCTTTCAAGTAACAAACAACAAAAACCTCAATGAGTAACAGAGAAATGACTGTACTGCTGACATTCACTGAGGTAAGACCAAAACTTATCACCATGGTGGTATCCACATTAGTTACACTGGACTGCAAGGGTTCTGAGCCAAAAATACCATGGTAACGGAGATAAAACAGCCACTTCAATTTGCTTGTAAGCTCAACCACTAATAGAGTGAGGTTTTTTCTTTTTTCTTCTTTTTTAAATCAAAGAAGATCTCCAAAGAAAGAACTTTCAGATTGCTGTTCCCTCAAACTCACATAAAAAATAAGCTATCTGGGGCAGAGAATTCCAATGAAGATTTCTTTCTTTTTGAAGACTGTTCTTCTGATAAGAAAGCACAAGTTGCCATCCTCACATTATTACAAACAAGATATCTCCAGAAGCTCTCAATTAGTGTTTTTTTTTAATGGCCTTGATAGAAAAAAAATATATATACAGAGAAAAGTTTCAATATTTAAGCAAAAAAATTAAAACACTTGAACTCCAAATTTGAAATAAGAACATTCTTCTCTCCCCAAAGCAATATCCAATTATTTTTTGCTTTATGCCTCTAACATTCTTGTAGGCCTGGTCCAGTAGTATGTGATGATGAGTGCATAATAACTTACCCCAAAAGCATATCACCTACAGGTATAATAACACTGCACAAGGCAGTCCCTTGCAGGTATATCCATGCTAACTAATCCAAGTACTGAGCTAACTCCATATGCCAAAGGCACTACCCTACCTAATATAACCTCCTTCTCACAAGTATAAATTTCACAGGAAGGAAAATGAGGAGAGGGAAATCACTGCCCTGTCAGGACTCTTCACATTTTGTAGCCAAGGAAGCTCATTTACAGCTTGCTTGAATGTATTTCCACTGCAACATACTATGCAGAAAAATCATCAGCATAAGACCATAGATAAGTAAGGAACAAAATCTGATGGAGTAGCATCAGAAAGGACAAGGTAATTAGCACTGATCAGTATGTCGGCAAGAATCAGTAGATAATTAGCCCATCTATTAATAAATTGGGGGTGGGAGAATTAAAAAAATATGTTTTCCAATAAGAACTCAAACAGAATAGTGTAGTAGGTTTGCAATTATGCACACTGCATTCTTCTTCCAAAGTGCAAGAGTCAGAATGAAGAAAATGCATATCTATAGGGTGAGGCACTAGGGTCTGCTGTCAAAGTTCTTGTATGTGGGGGGGGGGGAAGAGCATTTTAAAACCATAGGAGAAAAACAAGTTAAAGAGAAAAGTCAAGACGTAAGGAAAGGAGTACATCAGCAATGAAAGCAGAGGAATTAGAAGCATGAATTAGAAGCACTACATCTGTAAGAGAGGAACTGAGAGTGGCAGCATATAAAGGAGGAAGAGAAGGAGAACTGCTGGGAAGAACAAGGTTACATCCCACTTGGAGGTTCAACCTTATGGTAAATCAGTACGATCCTACACTGAGAGGAAGAGAATAAAATATATGAAGTATATCGCAAAAATGAGTCATTTTTCAGGTCATTACTTTATATGTTGTGTTAGATGACAAAACCTAATTTGTAGCACTGTATATGTACATGTGTAAAGCAATTAAGAAAATGAGATAATACCTGATAGAGAAGTCAGAGAGTAAATTTCAGGCAACAGATGTTTAAAAGCAGACAAAGAAAACCAGAAAGAAACAGTCTGTTAAGGATGAGACTGAGATAGCACTACCTTTAAAAAAAATAAAAATGATCAACAACCTCTCAGCATACAGAAAATCCCAGTAAAGGCCACTCTTCTGGTAAGGTTAATGGGACAGAAAAAAAGACAAAAGAAAACATCAAAACACTAAATAAGTTTTCTTAGCAGCCCTAGAGAATTCCACAACTTCAAAAACATTACAATGGAAACTAACCTGTACCTTTTATTGTGCAGATATTTGTCATCCTTCTTATAGAAGACACAAGCATCCCAAGATTAGCAACATATGAGGAGCATGCACATACATTTCTACTTCTCTTGGCCTTGAGGGACAATATTACTTCCTTGCCTCATTTCTACCAGAAAAATGCAGCTTGACCTGTCAGGGGATACTACAGGGTGAGCAGCAGCGGAGAACCTGCCATCCTTCTGAAAGCATTTCTATGGTTTTGAGCAAACAGGAGGAATAAGAGCAGGGCAGCACGTAGGAGTTGTCAGATTATGTCAGAAAGCCCCACATTTAGCTACAGCAACAGACAGCTACAGCACTCCTTAGACCCCTCTGCCTCTTTCTCTCCCACAGAACAGAAGACAAATCAGTATTGTAAGTTTATTTTATTTCTTGTACATCTGTCACATCTGTATGTTTTGGAATCTCTTTCCCTCTCTGCTACACACATCTCTTCTTGTTCTGCATCAAAAGAGCTCTCAGCATGGGCTGTGGACATCAGCCTAGTGCAAATAGCTGCACTGTGGGCAGGAATATTTATTATGGTATAGCTGCACATCCAGCATGCATTCAGGGCAGCAGTTGGCCTTTCTGAATAGAGACATAACCTTTTAGGTAGCTTAGTCAGGTCTCTGCCTGTATTGCAGAGAGGCATGGCAGAGGGACTCCCAGACCTGTTGTGACCACTGATAAAAACAAGCAAGCATTCTCTCTTCTTCTTCATTCCCCATCAAAGCGGTCACTTCAATAGGAGTCACAAAGCTCCCGCTGTTAAGACACAATAATGATTTCGTGACCTAAGGAGGCTATTACACTTATTTCTGAATCATATAAAGACTTTCTTCCCCTTTGCATCTCTAGAAAACCAAGATCATTATGACATTTTCAGTGTAATTATGAAATGCCTTTTTTTAAAATAACCTGGTAGAAAACTTAACAAGAATTTCCAGTAATATTTTTGTACATCTTCTAAGCCCTCAAAAAAAGGATTTATCCTTAAACTCTTCTAACCTCTTTTCCCTTCACATCCATTAGGAAAGGATTCCAATTGTTCCCCCAGAATTTAATTGACTAAAAGAGATTACCCACAGAGTAATTTGGGTACATAGAGCAGTTTTACTTTCCCTCTGCACTGCTAGTGCATTTACAATGTGTATACTGAAGACTGACACACTCTGAAAGCTTTCAGGGGTAAGTATTGTGCTTGGCATCCAGTCATAGCACCCAGACCACAGGGGCTCTTTGCTTGCTGCACATTAAATGGCACTAGTGCACATCCACTGGAATCTCATCCGGATAAACAACCTCACAACCACAAGGAACAGGGATGAATATCACCCATGAGTTGTCATTAAAGAAATCTCCCTCTGGACACATCAGTTCTACTCAAAATTAATATACTGACCATAAATAATAACAGTAATAATACATTCTGATACATTCTCCTTGAATACAGTTTTCTTGTCAAAGACAGAAAAAAAATGCATCTTTGTATGCTTAAAAAAAAACAAAAAAAAACTTCAAATGTAAATTCCATTGAGTTTCTGCTAACGTCCCATGAATCCTCTTAAGGAGTTCTCTGTCTATCAGAGACCATGTAGGAAAGGCAGGAACTGAGAGGTGGAAGCTGCACCAGGGGAGGGAGTGGAGGATCATCCCCATCCCTGCCTCATCTGCTCTCAGCCATGCAGAAAGCAATTCACTCGTTTACAGGTACAACCTGGATATTGGAGCTGTTGTTTCTTTAGTAAACCACCTCTCAGTCTGACAACAGAGAAGGAGCTATAAAGCCTGTATTAAGCCTAAGCCAGTTTTCAGTATGTCAGAACTGATTTACTACAAGCTTTTCTAGGGCTGTTGTATCATTTATGTAAGGGTTACTGAACAAATCCCAGAATGCTTGGAAAATCAAATATACGGCAGTGTAATTTTTCAAAATACCTGTGTACACTGTGGGTCATATTCTGATCAGTGAGATGAATTGAGAGCTAAACTCAGTTCACTGATATCACTGGCATAACTACCCAGGGATAATACAAATGAGGAAAGGACAAGAAACATGACCACTTTGTGAGCAAAAGCCTCTAAAATGTTAAAAAGAAACACAAATAGGCTTGTGTTTACAGCAGTCTGCTCCCTGTCAGCTTAATTCTTTCAACTGGCTTCCAGCCTACCGAGATCCCTGGCTGCTGAGCATTAACGTGCATGGGCTGAAGTGGTTGACATCCACAATTGGAGGTCTCCTAGACAGAGACAATCTGATATTTTATTTAATGTGATTTCATTTAAAGCTTTGTTCTTGTCTTTACTTTTCCACTCTTACATTCAGATGTACAACTGAGGACAACCCTTTATATTTGCTAGGTAGGATCACATACAAACATGAGGAAAACTCCAAGAAGCCTTTCTATGTGCTTAAACATGCTGACACAGTTAAAACAAGTTCAGCCCTAAGTTGTGACCCCCAGCCAGTTAAGCTCCGCTACAAAGTATGGGAAGAGTTTTTACCCAGTGCATGTGATTATAGCTTCAAGTTTAGTTAAACAGAAAAAAAAGTGTGATCACTAATTGCCTTAATTGCTCCTTAAGTGCTGCTATCTACTTTCTTTTTTTTTAAACCAATGGACAAAACAAAAATCAAAATAAAACAAACAATAAGGTGTAGAAGACTTTAAGATATGTTATTTTGCTTTAACCAATTCAGTTTTGGTTTCTATGGAAACACCAGACCAAATATTTCAGTGAAATTGTTAAAGTCAGAGCCTAGCAGAGTTTGAGAGATGAGCTTTGAAATAGCTGCAGTGTTTCAGTTTTGTTTGTTTCTCAATGTCAATTCCAGTCCTCCAGATTTCTTAGTCCCCTTATCTTCTTTAAAGAAGTGATATTGGATAGCCTCATGCTATTGGACACTCTGCAGCTCTTGTAGCTTCACCAAGGGCAGGTCCTGCTGAACCAACCTAGCAACTTTTTAAGATAACTGCATCAATGGACAGGGGAAGAATCACTGACATAATCTTCTATTTGACCTTCAGTAAGGCCTTTCACACAGTAGCTTATAACATCCCTCTCTCCAAGTTGAAAAGATGTAGATTTGACTGGTCAGTGGATAAGGAACTGGTTATGAGATTACATCCAGAGAGTGGTGACCAGTGGCTCAGCATCCAGATGGAGATCAGTGATGAGTGGTATCCTTCATGGGTCAGTACTGGGACCTGTGCTCTTTAATATCTTCATCAGTGACACTGATAGTGGGATCAAGTACATCCTCAGCAAGACTGCAGATTACATCAAGCTGAGCAATGCTGTAAAAATACCTGAAAGACCTGACAGATTGGATGCCGTTTAAAGAGATCGACTTAGGCTTGAGCAGTGGGCCCAGATGAACCCCATGATGTTTAACAAATCTAAGTGCAAGATCTTGCACCTAGGTCATGGCAAATTCCACTATCAGTACAAGATGTGGAGCCCAGAGGAGGGCTAAAATAAAATCCAAGGGATGGAACACCTGCCATATAAGGACAGGCTGAGAACTGGAGTTTTTCCATCTAGGTGAAGAGAAGGCTCCAGGGAGATCTGAGAGCAGACTTTCAGTATCTAAAAGGGGATTATAAGAAAGAAGGGGATGGAGTTTTCAGCAGGTGTCATGGTTTAATAATTTTGTAATTTTTTGCTATCAGTATTCCACATCATAACATCATATAAAGCATGAATAATTTTACTGAATCTGCAACTTATCAGAAGAAGACTACATCTCCCAGGGAACAACACGATAGGTCACGGGACCTGGACTCTATATTAACTCTGTCGCAGAACAGACTGTCGTCTTTCGAGTTCTGGCGTTCAGGGGAGTGTGTGGGAGCCTTCAGCCGTTCGCCTAGATTCACAGTAGGCCTCTCGGTTACGGGACTCATTCTCTCTCCTATTTTGCTTGATTCGTTAGCTCAATTTTCAATTATATTGTATTATATTGTGTTATCCTGTATCTCGATATAGTATTTAGTAAATAAGTGTGCCTCCTTAGATCGTTGCCGCTGTTTTCTTTTCCTAATTAACTTTTTCCTTTCGGCCTAGGGCCCCTCCGGGGCCTACGGCCCCCTGTCACGGACGTAGGTGGATTTTTAGTTCAAACCGTGACAGATTTTGGTGGAGAATGCGGGCACAATGCACCCTAATGCCCTCAAGTCACCAAGGGACACAACCAATTTATATCCATGGAGTGACTGGGGGTTCCCAAGAATTGACTATGTTGGAGGCCGAAATAAGCCTCACTGGTAAAAACTGGCGAATGCACCCTATTGTGACTGGTCCAGAGGCTCCATGTATACTGGGAATCGATTACCTTAGGATGGGATATTTCAAGGATCCCAAGGGGTATCGATGGGCCTTTGGGATAGCTGCTGTAAACACAAATGGTGTTAAGCAGCTGTCAACTTTACCTGGTCTGTCAGATGATCCTTCTGTTGTGGGGTTGCTCCAGGTAAAAGACCAAGAGGTACCAATTGCCACCAAAGTGGTTCACAGACGGCAGTACCGCACCAATAGGGACTCATTGCTCCCCATTCAAAAGCTAATTCGCCAATTAGAAAATCAGGGAGTGATTAGCAAAACGCACTCGCCTTTTAACAGCCCCATATGGCCAGTGCGTAAAACCAGTGGGGAATGGAGGCTGACGGTAGATTACCGTGGCCTGAATGAAGTTACACCTCCATTAAGTGCTGCTGTACCAGACATGCTAGAACTCCAGTATGAATTGGAGTCAAAAGAAGCTAGGTGGTATGCCACCATTGATATTGCTAATGCCTTCTTTTCCATCCCATTGGCTGCAAAATGTAGGCCACAGTTTGCTTTTACCTGGAGAGGTATTCAGTATACCTGGAACCGTTTACCCCAGGGGTGGAAGCACAGCCCAACAATTTGCCATGGATTGATCCAAGCTGTTTTGGAACAGGGTAATGCTCCTGAGCACTTGCAGTATATTGATGATATTGTGGTGTGGGGCCATACAGCAGCAGAGGTTTCCAAGAAAGGGAAACAGATAATCCAAATTCTTTTGAAAGCTGGTTTTGCCATTAAGCGCAGCAAGGTGAAGGGGCCTGCCCAGGAAATCCAGTTCTTAGGCATAAAATGGCAAGATGGACGTCGTCACATCCCAGCAGATGTGATTGACAAAATCACTGCTATGTCTCCGCCCACAAATAAAACAGAGACCCAATCTTTTCTGGGAGTAGTGGGCTTTTGGAGAATGCATGTCCCAAACTACAGCCACATAGTGAGCCCTCTCTATCAGGTAACACGGAAGAAGAATAATTTCTCATGGGGTCCTGAGCAGCAGCAGGCTTTTGAGCAGATAAAACAAGAAATAGCCCGTGCCGTGGCCTTGGGGCCAGTACGGACGGGACAGGATGTGAAGAACATCCTCTACACTGCTGCTGGAGAGAAAGGTCCCACCTGGAGTTTGTGGCAAAGAGCCTCAGGAGAGACCCGAGGCCGACCCCTAGGATTTTGGAGTCGAGCATATAAAGGGTCTGAGGAGCGCTACACTCCAACTGAGAAGGAGATCTTAGCCGTGTATGAGGGGGTTCGGGCTGCTTCTGAAGTAGTTGGGACAGAGGTTCAGCTTCTTCTAGCACCTCGCTTGCCAGTAATAAACTGGATGTTTAAAGGACAGGTTCCCTCCACCCATCATGCTACTGATGCCACTTGGAGTAAGTGGATTTCATTAATTACTCAACGAGCTCGAATGGGAAAACTCAGCCGTCCTGGAATTCTAGAAGTGATCATGGACTGGCCTGAGAGTAAAAAAATTGAAACACCACCTACAGAAGAGGTATCACGTGCTAAAGAGGCACCACCATACAATGAGCTACCAGAAAACGAAAAGAAATTTGCCCTATTCACAGACGGATCATGTCGTATTGTAGGGAAGCATCGCAGATGGAAAGCTGCTGTATGGAGCCCCACACGACAAGTTGCAGAGGCCACCGAAGGTAAAGGAGAATCAAGTCAATTCGCAGAGGTAAAGGCTGTTCAGCTGGCTTTAGATGTGGCTGAACGGGAGAGGTGGCCAATGCTTCATCTTTATACTGATTCATGGATGGTGGCAAATGCCTTATGGGGGTGGTTGCAACAGTGGGAAGATGATAATTGGCAACGAAAGGGTAAACCTGTTTGGGCTGCTGAACTGTGGAAAGACATTGCTGCCCGAATAAGGAACATTGTTGTAAAGGTGCGCCATGTAGATGCTCATGTGCCTAAAAGTAAGGCTACTGAAGAACATAAAAATAACCATCAGGTTGATCGAGCTGCCAAAATTGAGGTGGCTCAAATAGACTTGGACTGGCAGAACAAGGGTGAATTATTCCTAGCTCGGTGGGCCCATGAGACTTCAGGTCATCAAGGAAGGGATGCAACATATAAGTGGGCCAGAGACCGAGGGGTGGACTTAACTATGGACGCTATTGCTCAAGTTATTCATGATTGTGAAACATGCGCCATAATTAAACAAGCCAAGAGGATGAAACCTATTTGGGGGGAAGGGCGATGGCAAAAGTATAAATATGGAGAGGCATGGCAGGTTGATTATATCACCTTGCCACGATCTCGCAATGGTAAGCGTTATGTACTCACCATGGTGGAGGCAACCACTGGGTGGCTCGAAACATACGCAGTACCCCATGCTACCGCCCGAAACACCATATTAGGGTTGGAAAAGCAAATCCTGTGGCGGCATGGCACTCCGGAAAGAATTGAATCAGATAATGGGACCCATTTTAAAAATTCCCTTGTAACCACTTGGGCCAAAAATCATGGCATTGAGTGGATTTACCATATTCCCTATCATGCACCAGCTTCTGGTAAGATTGAACGATTCAATGGGTTATTGAAAACTATGTTGAAAGCAATGGGTGGCGGAACGTATAAAAATTGGGAGAACCATTTAGCAGAAGCCACCTGGTTGGTCAACACTCGAGGATCTAGTAATCGTAATGGTCCTAACCAATCCAGCTCCCTACGTACCGTGGAGGGAGATAAGGTTCCTGTAGTACACATAAAGAGTGTGTTGGGAAAAACAGTTTGGGTCCTTCCAGCGTCTGGAAAGGGCAAACCTCTCCGGGGTACTGTCTTTGCCCAGGGACCTGGGTGCACATGGTGGGTGATGGACAAAAATGGGAATGTTCAATGTGTACCACAAGGGAATTTGATGTTGGGGGAGTGCAGCCAATGATTTTCCTGTAAATATATAGGTAGAGTCTCAGAAAATATTTCAATTAGGTACAGAATAGTTCAATTACGTATAGGACTTAAGATAGAGTGGATTAATGTTAAGGAAACACTTTTTCTCTATATACCTTAATTAGGCATTCTGTAAGCAAGTTTTCCATCTGGACTCTATATCCTGCACTGGCCATGCATGTGTAGAGCACACATGGAAAGAAGTATAAGTCAAAAGGAAATCTGCTGTGGTGGCTGGGAAAGGATGAGTGCACCTTGATGTGGGGGACGCCCTACTAGCACTGCCTTTCCCCTCTACCGCTGACATATTTTCCTTTTTCTGGCAGTTTTGCCATTTTCTCAAAATTAATAAATAGTAGGTTAGGTTATAGAGTTTTGTTCTCAACTTAGGGATTTGTATGGAATAAATATAGATTGTTGAGAAAAAATAAGGTTGCTGATTATTCACAATTATACATATGAGTGTGTATGTATGTATAAATATAATGTAATGATGTAGAATAAGGGGTGGAATGTCATGGTTTAATAATTTTGTAATTTTTTGCTATCAGTATTCCACATCATAACATCATATAAAGCATGAATAATTTTACTGAATCTGCAACTTATCAGAAGAAGACTACATCTCCCAGGGAACAACACGATAGGTCACGGGACCTGGACTCTATATTAACTCTGTCGCAGAACAGACTGACGTCTTTCGAGTTCTGGCGTTCAGGGGAGTGTGTGGGAGCCTTCAGCCGTTCGCCTAGATTCACAGTAGGCCTCTCGGTTACGGGACTCATTCTCTCTCCTATTTTGCTTGATTCGTTAGCTCAATTTTCAATTATATTGTATTATATTGTGTTATCCTGTATTTCGATATAGTATTTAGTAAATAAGTGTGCCTCCTTAGATCGTTGCCGCTGTTTTCTTTTCCTAATTAACTTTTTCCTTTCGGCCTAGGGCCCCTCCGGGGCCTACGGCCCCCTGTCACGGACGTAGGTGGATTTTTAGTTCAAACCGTGACAGCAGGGTGTGCTGCGACAAGAAAAGGGGAAACTGATTCAAACTAGAAGAGGAAAGATTTAGCCTGGATATATGAAAGTCTGGTTGATTTTTGTTTGTTCTTAAACAATAATGGTGGTGAGGGACTGAAATCAATTGCTCCAAGATGTGGTGGATGCCCTATCCCTAGAGAATTCAGCATCACCCTGGACTGAGCTGTAGGCAACCTGATTTAACTGCAAACACCCCTGCTCACTGCAGGGAGGTTGGACCAGATGACCTTTATGGATCTCTCCCAGCTCAAACAATGATTCTGCAATACTATGATTCTATGTTCAGAGCCTGAAACTGGCAAAAATTAATCCAGTTAATTTTTCCACTTAGAAATAACTATAAAGTTTCTTTTTAACTGCTTGCTTTTTTCATAGGGTTTCCATACATATTTCCTTATGTATTCATATTATCTTATAGACAAGATCACATTCCTTGAAGTGTAGTCACTATTTGAATAACAGCAAATTACAGGTGTACAAAGCTCCACAGTTCTCCTGACTAACAATAATCACTTTGTATGACCAAAATAACTGATGAAGTTATCTTTGTTTTTAAAGTGTACTTTCAATGTCTCAATTCCATTCCATGGTCTATATCTTTTTGGTTTGTTTTATTTTTTAAGTCACATATTTCCCAAATGTATCCATATTAAACTTTTAAATGATGAAGAATTACATTTGTGTGGACTGAAATCCCACACAACAGATTGCAGGGCTGTGAAGGACCTCAAAAATCACATTGTCTTTTCCCTGACCATCTGGTGGGATCTACTATTCAGTAGTATTTCCCCAGTAAATGTGTATCAAGTCTATGCTTGAAAGTCTCCTCTGAAAGATATACCAGGGTGTCCATGGAAAGGCTACCCTGCTGGTTCACTTTTCTTACTCAAAAATTTTCTGAAACTGGTTAACTTGAAGGTCACGTGCTGCAATGCCCCTCAATAGCCAGGTTTACATTTTCCTACAGAAAAGATGCATGTATATTAAGCAAACCACTGGCTGGTTATGTAAACCATAAACACTTTTCATCATTTTTCAGCAGTTGTAGCCTACATGAACATACTGATAATCAGAAAATGCACAGAACATTTAATGCTAAAATAAAAATTAATCTAACACCTGTGTCACAATGTATATCTGGGAAATCAGCCAGAGACAGACAAATATCCAAAAGCATATGAAATTACCCTCCAGCTGCATTTCATCCTGAAAGTCTCAGGACTATTTATTCTTATTAGTTATATTTGTCTAAACTCATAACAGTTGGATGCCATGCACTTGTCATCTGAAAGAACTGATAGCCTTAAAAACTGAGCATTTCCTGAGCAGAGAAATAGCTGAACTACTCTAAAGGATAAAAAGCACTGGGATAGAAGGACATAAAGCCTCAGGAATAGATAAAAGTAAGAAAACCAGTCAGGGTACAACCAATTGTGGACAAACTCTTACAAGTTCAGAATTCAATCAGAATTTGTTGTTATCAAGTATCCACTTCAAAGTTGTTGATGGAAATATATCCCTCAGAAAGAATACCAAAAGGTGTGGGTGTATATAATACATTTGTCAAAACAAGACAGCCACTTCATAAGGACTATCTAGATATCTCAGCTTCAGGAGACCAGAGGTTGAAGCGGAAAAAAAACTATTAGCTGTAAAATCACCTGCTGGACTCTAACTCTTACCTGAGATGTACGAGCATGTCTGTGGTGCACGTGCATGGGGTTGTTACACAAATGCTGTAAAAAGCCCTTGGGCTGCTTCATTTGTTCAACAAACCCTCAAATTGAACCAAAATAATAGTCTTAATGTTTCTAGCACAGAATTTTGAGATGGAAGTTCCTCTGTATCAGAATCAGATTCTTAAAATACACATCCATTAACTACCAACTGAGAAAGTACAGCGCAGCTCTCAGCAGTCTGGCTGATGTAAAGGATCCTTTTTTCAGTCCTTCTGCATTATGCTCTTGGGCTGATACTTCTGGACTTTGAGATTTGTACTTTTGGGTAACACTTCAAGTGACATTGTCTGCTTTGAAGTCAATGGCAATTTTGCCATTACCTTGAGTGAGGCTAGGAGTACATCAAAATAGGACTCACTAAAGCATGGGATCTCTTGATGGATGGGATGAGTATCTGAAAACTCTTTTCTTGATACACCTTGGGAAGAAGAAAACCCAGGAAACAATACTTTGAATTTCACGCAACCTACAGCATCTCACTTATGCTGTTACAGAGTTTAGTTTGCTTACTGAAATGCACTTAAAGGGTTTGTTGAGAAGCTGCAAAAGAAAATGCCTATATTAACAAAAATGACTAGAATTCTCCATTTATTTATCATATTGCTTGATGCTATGTGTTCAAATATGCAACAGAAGAATACCATAGCCACTAAGATAAAAATTTGACAAGAAATCTGTACGACTTCCTAGATACATTTGCACTCTTGCAACTTGCATTATCTGAATATTTATAGCTTTGCACATTTTCTACATCACACATGCTTGTTACTCATCTGTCAACTTCTTCCACTATATCTGCTTTTAATCAGTTTACTTCTACAAAAAAAAAAAAAGACACCCAAAGTGATAGATTTCCAGTAAGTGTGAAAATGCTTTTAATGCTACCTCTGTATGATGGTATCCATCAATAGGGATTTATTCCATTATATCTATTCTTCAAAATCTATTCCCTTTTACCTCCAAAATTACCTACAGCTTACTTGAAGTCTCGATTATCTGCAAGATTTTAAGAACACCAAGCCTATCAAATCCCAAAGGTACTCTGAATTTGAGTAGATTCACAGAGAGAATAAGTATGCATTGCTGCTTTTGTCCAAGAACTAGTGAAAGTGGTACAAAGGATGAAGAGCTCATTGGATCCTAGAATATATGTCTAAGATCCTTGCAGCCATTCACCCAGAGGAAAAAATAAAACAAAACCAAAAAAAACTTATGTCTGACCTGCAACGTGATGTTTTCTAACATGCATATAAATTAAGATCATACAACACTATGCACAGAAAATAGCTTTATTGTTAGCACTTGGGCTGCTATACAAGCATTTCTTGGTTGTTTTTTTTACCTTAGATGTTTATGCTGAAATGGATTCCAGTATGACTGACAGCACCTTGACATTACCATTCACCAGGAATATAGATCCATATACAGAGATTAGTATACTTCCATATGACCATGAGTTCTCAGTAAACTACAGCAGAGAGTGTAGCACCTTGTGACATAGGTTTGAAGGTGATGACTTCTGGTAAATATTAGCCAGACAACACAACCCCTTCTCCAGCAAAGAAGGACAGCAACAATACTGAAGTTTTTCCTGAATTTTCTCCCTCCTTGGACATACACAGAAGTCATCTGGACACAGCCATGGACAACCAGTTCTAGGTTGCCCTGACTGAGCAGAGAGGTTGGACAAGACCTCCAGAGTTCCTTTTTAACCTCAACCATTGATTGATTGAGTTTGTAATATTCCAGTATGACAGAAAATTCTGTAACCCATGTACGAGTTGCTGAAGTGAAAACTTTTCACCTAAAGACAGCCTGTGTTAAACACCTGCACTTACCCTTCAGAGCATTAGTGGACTCCCATAGTTTTGATTGAAGAGAAAAATGTGGAGCAGTTTTTTCTTTCACAGAAAGCTTTCAACATCAGTAATTGCAAAATGTTGCTGTCCAAATCTGCGACAGCTTGGCCTTGCTGAGGCTGCCAAGTTGCTGCAGATATCTACCTGTCTAAAACGTAAAAGGGCACTCAGCCTGCCAGATATAATCCAATGGTAAAGCTTTAAAGTATGTTAAAGATAGGTACTGAATTAATTCAGAAGCTAAGATCCCTTCAGGTACTGAACCTTGTTTGACAGATATGATTTTCTGTCATTCCTGAGATTGCTTCTAACATAAACCTTCTGCAGCAATCCCACAGCGTAAGCACTAATTCATTTTTGTGACGTTTCTCAGAACAAGCAGGTCCAACAGTGGGAAAACAGGAAAACTCCTAAACAGGGAGATAAACTTTTGCTGAATACTAACCAAAAACTTCTACACAAATGCTTGCCGTTATTTCATGTTCATTATTGCCAATATAATTACAACAGCCAGGAAATTTTTTAATCCTTCAGAAAAAATTTTATATAAAAATATATAAATGCTGGGGAAGATCAAAACTACATATAAATAACTCATACAACAAGGCAAAAATAAATTGAATTAAGAAAAAACATTAAAGCAAGAGTGCCTGGTGTAGGCACTCAGGCACTCCACACAAAGGAGACACCCAACAATCACAGGTATTTCAGAATCCCAGAGGGAGGAAAAAATACACTAGCAAAACCCCACCAAAAAAAAAACCAAAAACCACCAAATCAAAACTCAGAAGGCACCAAGAGTTTGTCAAAGCATAATGAACTCAGAATACTTAAGTGAGCTACAAATGCAAGCAAACTCACTGCTTCACCATCAAAAACACTGTGGCTCACCAAGATAAACTTCCTTCCTCAAGCAAGGTTTGAAATTTTTACTGCTTCTGTTGTATCCAAACCCAAAAGTGAGATAACATGACTGAGATGGTGGGAGTTTGTCTTTAAAAAGAAGCATTCTAGAACTCTGACAGAATATTCACTGTACACTTAATTACAATTGATAGCAGAAACACATTGACTGTTTTCTGAGGCTTTGAGATACTTTACTTTTTACAGGAAGACTAACCATAATCAGTTCAGATAAAAAGTAAAGTTGCTTCCTCAAAAGTTTAAGTTTGGGAACCCCACAGAGAAATAACACAAACTTCTAAAATAATCAGCAAGGCCTAAAATACTTCAAGTGACAGGACTTGCAGATATATTTGGGAATCGTGATCCTGATTCTGACCATCTACATCCAACCAAGGTCACAGCAGTTCCTCCAGTGAATAAGCTTGCTGAACTCTACTCATTGCAAAGACACTGTGACCTTTCAAATGCAATGCTTTTTCATCACCCGTAAACAAGTAAACATCATAGAAATCCGGGGTCAATCTGGCAGACTGCTTCAGTTAAGGAAATGAGACTTTGCTTCAAAATCTGATGGGTAAAATAATGACCAATGCAAAAGTGTCCTTGCACAGATATCCTTATATATTTAAGGTAAAGGCAGATAGTCCATGTTTCATAGGTGAAAAGTAACATATATCACATTTCTCTCACACTAAAGAAACCCACACTTTACATAGACATGTAAGAAGTTGGATACTTTCACAGCAATAAAATCAAATCTAGTTAACAGAATAGTACAAATATTCATATAACAACCTGTCACTGTGCTACTTTTTACTAATCAACTTGCTTATTTATCTGTTCAACAGACATAATATAAGCTCTACAATCGGTAACTGTGGTCTTGACAGCCTTTCACCACCTTTTTAGAGCAACGCCGTGCTACGACTGACAAATTACATCAGTAATGTAACACATATACTCCTAAGCACAATAATGGACATTAAAAGCATGCTCCACAACATACCAGTTACATCTATTATATAAACTGCTATAATAAAGCACCACATTTCAGCTATTTGAAAAGCATTAAGAATTCATGTTATATGAACAGGAACATCCAATACTAGACCTCCACAAGTGAATATTTAAGATGCACCATGAATTACATTGCCAACTCAAAGAGCTTTAAAGCACTTTGGATGTTAGTAAAATCACCATAATATAATGGACACCCAAAATAAGTCATACATCAGACTCCTGACACTCACTATTACTGTATGTCTGTAAAACTCAGGACTTCTGGGAAGTAATGGGAAGTAAAGGTGGTTAGTCATGTTATACTCCTTCGTGTGGAAGGGTCATTTTATACTGTTTTTGTATTTTATATTATAGCCATCAAAGCATTCTTTCCACTTTTGTATTTCCCCCATAGAAATGGGGGTTGTTTGTTTTTATTATCTTCCCCTTCTGGATTCACTGTATTTCCCCCCCACACACACACAAAAACCAAAAACTCTGTATTATTTATGAAATATGCAATCAACAGCTTATTGCACAGAAGAGTGGCACACTGAGACACCCCAGAAGGAAGAAGGACAACATACATACTTAAGGACATAGATCCTGGCAGTCTCTGCCAAGAGCTAACATGGTATCTTAGCTCTGCTTTAGCACTGGTCTTAACAGATTTGTTTCTCCATCAACACACAATCTCTTTCCTATAACTTTTAATAATCACTCAACAAAACCAAAACCAAGTCCCTTTGCTGCAATGTTTCTATTCTCACAGCCCCATTACTTTATTTGGATGAATATTCACAGAGCATTTTTTTGTTTTCAAATCTGTACTGAGTAGACTTGCTGAACTAAACTGATCAATAATACATCAATACATTTTTTGTGCGTTTATGATGCAGTTCCTCCCTGTCCCTTGAACAGCACTGTGCTGAAGTTTAGAGCTGAGAAAGAGATACATGCCTGCAAAGAACCACGTGTGCTAATTGTGCTTTATGCATTATTGATACATAATGCATCCCACTTACAAGCTTCCAGAGCCCTGAAGCCTTCTGAGAGATTCAGAGAAAAAGAAATGAGAAGATCACACCAGCCCTCAGCATTTTCCATCTCTCCACTTTGAGATAATGCACAGTAACAGAAGTAGAGGGAATTTCATCATGAGGCAGTCATTCTCTATCTTGGACATACAGACCTGCTTGTTGAAACAATGTGCCCAAGTGCACTGCAGCATTATCTCACTTGAATTTTGGCATACGGTGTCAAGCTGTTTACGCTTTGCTGACAAAGATGGTTTCCACGGCGCTTTCTCTAGGAAGATCCTTTTCAGGAAAACCTTGTTAAGCACCTGACAGAACCAATCTTCTCTCAATTTCAAGACACTCAGACCTTTAGACGTAATTACAAGTATAAATAGAATGACTCATACAATTTTGCTGCTGTTTGTAACTTACATTTCATTATTTTCAATTAGCTGACAGAACTGACAATTGTAGCCTTCCCTGGAGATAGGATAGCGAATCTAATTTACAGACTTCCTTTGCAGTTTGGTAAAATGCTGCATGTCCATATGGTTGTGCGCAGAAGTAAACTCACAAGTACCATGATGAACCCAGACTGACGTACCAGATTTCATTGTTTTTTCATTTGAAAAAAGAAATTTAAGAGAGTGTGGCAAACTGTATAGGCATAAAAGCCCATGAGGACACTACTGACAGTGCTCCTGTTGTGTTGACAACATTTTTGGTTGTCTTTAATGAATTTAAAAACAATTTTCTTGGCATAATGAAAGAAAACTGAAAAGATCCAATGTCCAAGAAGTCCCCGAGTGCCACTCAGCATGGCATCCTCTCTGTCACCCTGAACAAGGTAGCCCTGCAGTCTGTGTTATAGCTGAAATGTGGGAACAGACCAACACCACCAGAAATATGACAGGGAGAACACAGAGCCCCAAAAAGCCACTGTCTTCCCAGTAAGCACACACCTGGAATTCAACAGCTCACTTCCCTTAAGTTCATTATATTCTATACATATGTTGCATCTTTCTAATTCATTACACAAACACAAAATTAAAAGCTTTGAAAGCATTCGCATATTCCTTTCACAAAGAAGCTCCAGTTTTATCCTTTTCTGTGGTTACACTGAAGTTTACCCAAGTGAATTACCCCAGCTCAGATGTACAGTCCCAAATCTCCCATGGAAAGTAATGTTCCTTTGGTACTCAGTATGGCTTAATCAACTGCATGGTGAAGATAATACAGAAAATATCATCAAAAACTACAGCCTCTGAGTTCTGAAAAGAGAAAGCATAAAAGTCCACGCAGCTCATCTGGTTACAGCCTTATTGCACACTCCCTTTGGAAAGTAAATAAAGACTGTGGGGAATTTTCCAGTAGATCCAAACAACTGCACAACTCAAATGGTAGGGGAAAGAAAAGAGAGTAAGGAACGTCAGGGGGGATAGAAAAATGACAAAAATTAGAGTTTCAAAGCATCTTGCCCATTTTGAAGTTGTCCTGATCCACTTCAATTAAGGTGACATCTGATCAGAAGACATTTAAGTCCTTCAGTTTATTTTCTGGACCTTTTACTCGTGATATTTTAAGATCTGATAAAGATACATTAAGGCGAGGTTACAAAGAGTATTGATGCTGTACTTAAATGCGAAAGAAAACCTTGTTGAAAATCCAAAAGCAGCTTACAAAATATAGGTGGATGATAATTTCCTGTTGCATTCATTTTTACGTAATTAGGACTGCACTAGAAATTAAGCACTGTACGATGTTAAAGAAAAAATAACATGAAATACTTCACATAGTATAGGATAACTTATTATAGTCATTATATGTTCTCTGTACTATCAGTCTATTTGATACATAACTTCCTAAAAAGTTACCTGCATGCCTACATTAATGTGATAGAATGAAGCTGGAATGCATTTCTGAATTGAGTCTCCCAAGCATTCCCATCTACCACAGTTCAGTTCACACCTCAGCATTACCTACAAACATACAAAACCATTTTCTTAAGTATAAGCCAACATGAGAAGTTGAACTCCACAATTGCACCTGTTGTGTTCCAGCTGCTGATGGGCAATCAGTCCACACAACTGAATGAGAGATAGTCGAAACTAAGTCCCACAAAACGCATATACCAGAGCAGCTGGAATCTTGACATCAACTGGCCCTCCACAAAACTGTTCATAGGACACTGAAGTGTCTGTTAACACGGATGTAGTGCAGAAGAACAAATTCCGGTTGCTTTAACTCTTGATAGTCACCTTGTTCAACATAACAAATCAAACTTTAAACTTTCATGAATGCTTATTAGAACTCTATGTTCAACACCTTGTTACTGAGGTAATCCAGTTCTAAGTGTTGTGTAATGTTAGGAATAAACCATCAGAGAACTTCACTACCTGAAACAGATCACTATAATTTTTATGATAATAAGACAATTCAGTAAGATTTCAGATGTGAACACCATCACAAGTTACTTTACATCTTACTCATTTCACAGTGATTATTTTACCAACTCTCCTTCCCCTAATCAGAGATAGAATTGAGGAAGACAGATCAAAACCAACACTTTCTAGAACATCTCCCCTTAATTAAGTCATTAAGGAGAGAGTTAAGCTGTTAATAAAAGTAATATTCTGACATTTCACATAAATAATCCTCAACTGCATTAAAAAACACATTTAAATTTGAAAAATGTAAGTTTTACAACAAAGATAACGAAGGGGTCAATTTAACATACAGCTACTGTACTTATCTGATTTTGTCTCTGAACTGATACAAGGCAGCAGATACAGTTGTTTTAAACTAGTTCAGGATTACCCAAAAAAGGTAGAGGTCACAATCCAGTAACAATGAAGGAACTACTCACTGGTACCTGAGGATCAGAGCTCACCAAACACTACAAAATGCCTCCAAGCAGAAATTCCTCCCCATTGGCTTCCAGCCCTTAAATGAAGTTTGGGAGCCTGGACCCTGGATCCACCCCTTCTGGCTGCGCAAATGAATTGCTTACAGCTGTGCCATGGGGGCTGGCCATGTCCCTTCACCAGGTGCTCAATCACTGGTTCAGTGTTTTTATTTTCTCCAAATCTTGTATAACAAATGTTACTACAGTACTTCTGCCTGTGCTGATACAAAGAGGATTTTTAGTTTTATTTTCTCAAGAGCTTCAAATATTCATTGTTGAGTACTCTGTCTAAGCACCAGGAGTTTTCATGCATCTAGAGACAACTTGCTATTTTGTTCTGTTTTTGTTTTTATTTAAATACACAGGAAATTCAGTTAAATAAATGTGATCCAAGAACAGGGTACATGTCTACAGCACCACCAGAAACAAAAGCCAGTTTTCCAAGCTTGTGGGCAAAAATCTTAACAAAAGCCATTTGTTTTCTTTGGCAGGTCTGAGAAACAAAACCACAGCTGCTGAAGTCCAAACCTGGAGAAGACTACAACCACTCTTTCAAGAGAGATCACTTCTTTCTGGCAGCTACTCCACCACTCCTTTCCTTTACAGAAATATCTTCTTGCTTTGCCACACTTGCTCTAGCTCATCATTTCTATTTGTTCATCAGATAACATCAGATTATTTCTATGAGTTAATTTGGAGGTGGAAGATGCCCATTATAGATTTGCATGTAACACTAATTAACCAGTGTAATTTTGGGTAGATTAGGACAACGGGGAGAATGCTGCTCTTAGCTACACTTGCATTGATTTGGGTATTTTCTCACATGGCTGTAACATGAGGCAGTTTTACCCAGCCAGACTGTTCTCTGTCTGAATAGATGAGTGATTCAGCAACATTTTAATTTGATGTTTAGCAATATATTCACACAGTTTTGCAGTCCTAAGCAGAGAAGCCATTCACCATGCCCAGGAAAACAGACAAATATCAGAACCGGAGAACTAAAAGCCAGCCACCTGTCCAGGGATTTTGAGTCAGACTGAAAACTGGAAACGTGGCAGAAAGTTTACAAGAAAAATGGATATAAATATTAAATTTTATCTGAAATAGAGAGAGAAAAGAACATAATGAAAGGAATAAATCTTAAAGAGGAGAAAGATAGAAAGAAATTACAGAAAAAGTAAGATAAGGGAAACAATGCTGGAAAAGTAGAAAAGCATGTGTGAGAGAAGAGAGATATAGGAGATAAAGAGGAAAGATGGCGGGATAGAAAAACAGGGCATAACATTAATTCAGTTGGCTAAAGTCAGTCATAGTAGAGCTTTTTTTTTTTTTCCAGGTTGTGATCATCATATAGTGCAGCAATCATAAAATCATGCATTGTAATAACAAGACATCATTATGGAATCACAGGGTTTGGAAGGGACTTCTAGAGATCATCGAGTCCAAGCCCCCTACCCAGAAATTACCACACAATAGGTCACACAAGTACTCATTCAGATGGGTCTTGAATAATATCTCCATATTAGGAGGCTCCATAACATCTCTAGGTAGATTGTACCAGTGCTCCATCATCCTTAGCATAAAGTTCTTCCGCATGTTAGTATGGTTGAGATTTTCAGATCATGTAGGAAAATCAGCTTATGAATGCAGTTTCTTCTGCATGATTCAAGAAATCATCATTACTGTAACCAAAATAACACTGATCGAATCTTTAGACTTCGACTAAAAATGTACCATTACTCCTGAGTCCTATAATCCTAACCTGAACATGTCTGCAGAAAATGTTGCTTGGAGATGGATGAGATATTCTCATGGTCAGAGGAAATTCAGTGCACAAGCTGAGAATCTGATACATTTGTATGCAATATTCCATACTACAGTTATCTTGTGCATGGCAGACCAACTCCCCAGGTGTGAAGAACAGCAATGTAGTGTGCTGCTCAGGAATTGATTCTGCTTTATACAAGCTACGTTCATGTACAATTGCATAACTATCAGCTGTCCAGAGAAGACAAAGATTATCTTAATGACTAAAGCAGTAGCCATCAGTATACTGTAAAGGAAAATAAAATATTTTTTTTAAATATCTAAATTTAATCACTTTTTAGTAACAGTTATTTTTAAAACCTGGACCATGAAGAGAAATACAGCTAATGATGCTGTACTCAGAGCAGCACTGATGCCAGCCTGCTTGTCTGTTCTTGTGGTTTTTGTTCTCATCTGTTCTCAGTGCCTCTTTCCCCATGCTCTGGGTGTTATAAAATGCCACGGCAACTACTCAAGTCGTGGATCTTACATTTTTACTTTTCTCTAGTTATTTATAGGGTCTCTCTTTTCTAACTGAAGCATCATTTCTCCAAACTTATTGGAACCTAATCTTGTAATCTCTCTAGTAAAAAAAAAAAAAAAAAAAAAAAAAAAAACCAACCACAGCAATCCTGGTTTAAATGAAGAACTATGGGAGCTGCGAGAGCAGAGAGGTGGAGGAAGATTTGAGGAAGATTTTCCTAAAGGGCAGTGCTGGTCAGAAAGCCCACCAGCTTGGGGGACTCTGCCTCCTGTCTTCTTGTCTAATGAGAGGAGAGTGGTGGATTTAAGCTGAGGTCAGAGACATCTGTCTGATCCCAGTGGTCTCTAGGATCTGGGGAGGTCTTGCTGAGGGATGTACCAGCAGTTAAAAGACAACAGCTCAATGTGGAGCAGAAGCAGATCTGAAAAGATGGAAGTGAGGCACATAAACGGAAAGGAGGGATTTGGGTGAGAGGAAAGGTAATAGGGGAAAAAAAAAAAAAAAAAAAGAGTCAAGGGGGAGGAAAAAGTAAAACACAGAAGAAGGGATGAAATAACCACAATCCTGATCTGTGCAGAAAACCACCATAAACTTCCTGGGCTGCAGAAAAAACTTTCCCCTTTTAAACTTCCCCAGGGATCAGCAGGCAGTTTGGGCTGACAGCAAGATGCAGAGCTGGCCCGGCATTCACAGGAATGGTTCTTCGCTGGGGGGCAGTTTTGCCCATGGTTACATCAGAATAATCACTTTGTTGGCCTTCATACTTCAGTACCATAAAGCCAGATCCATGCCTGTCCCTCTGCTGATAGGACTGACTTATCCTGGATGTAGTGCTCTGGTGAGTGATCTTCCACTACTGACATTTAATGTTGTTCAAGGCAAACAAAATGTGTCACCAGAGCTCCTTAGCAGCTAAAAAAAAGGGCAAACATCTTTGCAATGTTACTATATTTTGAAAACTAGACTGAGTGATACCAGGCTGAAATGCCCTGAGACTCAAACAAATCAATGATTTTAGTGGGGTCCATGAAAAATCTTCTGAAAAAAAAAATAAAAAATCCAAGAGCAAAATACTACATAGAGGCAGAAAGGTTATCCTGAGGGAGTTACACACTGTTTCCCACTCCACCTCCTTCCCCCTCACTGCACCCAACCCCCCAAGTTTTCCAAGTCCTATCAGCTACTAAGTGAGCATCAGAGAGATCACTACTGAAAACCCCGTAATGCATTGTGTTGCCTCTTGATGTGCCTGTTGAAGTTCTCTGCCTGCAACACAAATGGACAGATGCAGAAAGCAAAGTCCCTGCCTTGTAATGAAACCTGCATCAGACAGCTCCCACCACTGAATTATGTGCATAGTGTGCACAAGTGTTTTCAAGAGAGCTTTTAGAAAAGGCGAATAAATATTTATTTTCTGTCTCTTAGAGAAAACACTTCAAGGCAAGAAGCCTAACAGATACTGGCTCTGCACAGGAGCACCACACTCTGCCCGTCCTTCCCTCTCAGAGACACACCTTCACCCACAGACTTTCCTCTTTGATGTAAGCTGCCTTTTCAGGACTGCCTTTCTCTATGTTTCTACCAACAGTAGCATCTAAGTGGTGTTCCTTCTCTGTACTGCATGAAATACCATCCCTAAGAAGCCCTGCAAATATTCGTATATATGCCTTGAGCTGTATAACAGACCTTACACTATACAGCAGAAAGGAATGTGTTCAGCTGTTGTGCTGTAACAATTTCTCAGGAAGACAACTGCCATCATTCCAAACATTCATTCCCCCTTTCTTCTTCCACCTTTTATTGATGGGCATGACACCCGATGGTTATGGGACACCCCTTTGGCCAGGCTATGTCAGCTGTCCTGGCTGTGCCCCCTCCCAGCAACATGTGCAGCCCCATTCCCTCACTGGCAGGGTAGCGTGAGGAGAAGGAGAATCTTCTCTGTGAAGGACTGCTCTGCAACAACTAGAACATCATTGTGTCATCACCACTGTTTCCATCAAAAATCCAAACCACAACATTCTACGATCAGCTACAGTGGAAATTAAATCTATTCCAGACAAAAGCAGGGCAATATCCTCTCCCTGCCGTTTTCCACTGACACTTCAGGAGCTGGTCCCTCCCAAGCTCTTCTCAGCCCTGCTTGTGATCACCAATGCAGCAGCTGTTGCTGGATTGCCTGCCTTCTGTTGCTTCCCAAGGTGAAAATGTGATTCCTGCTTCTGAACAGAGTCGAATTTGGATTCAGTAATGGGTACTGCCTGTGGACTCCACCATTAGCATAGTCTAGCACAGCACTGTGCTATTGGCAGGCTGGCTGTAGCAGCAGCCAAATGTCCTGATACTGCCCATGCCCAGTCCTCACCACCAAGAGCTTAGTGTGACCCATATGGTGTGTGCCACAGTCATTCCTCATATCTGACACATCTGATATACCTCTGTCACGATGCAGGCATTAAGGGATCCAAAATTCTGGATGTCCCACACCAAAAATACAGACCCATTGTGCCTCAACTGCTATGGTTGCCATGTGAGGCCGTTCCCCCATCCTCTGTCCCAGGTCTGCACTCACCACTATGGACACGTTGCTGACTTCATGTGGAGGGGCAGCTGCTCACTGCAGTAGGATGTCTCTGCTCTTTGCAGGGGGGCTGGACTAGATGACCGTTAAGCATCACTTCTGACTCAAGCGATTCTATTTTATGATGTCATGAACCTGTGAATGCTGTCCATTAGTAGCAAGGGGAGGCGAGTGCTGCTTGGATAATTTTGACATCTTAGGGGTGAGTCATGGGAATTCCTTACTTGATGCTATTTAGAGATTATTTCAAACAGAGACAGTAACTAATACAAGAATTACTGTTTTAAGCTCCAAAGCTACAATGTGCTGAATTCCTTCCACTTCAGAGAAGGTTCCAAGCACTTACCAACCCTACCTTACAGGAAAGTGAAGCTGAAAAACATCAGTGTCCCCAAGTGAGAAAGCTGCTGCTGCTAACCCATCTCCTAGCCCCCATCTGGTTGTTCATGTCACACTTCTAAGACAGAAAATCTTAGGATTATGAAGTATTATGTTCCAGTTTTTGCCCAAACAGAACCTGATCTAGTCAGGGTGTCAAATCAGTGTGAGAATTGCCTGTGTGCAATTCACTGTGCAGCCAATGATACTCTTCAGGGAAAGTGTCTACAGATTCTCTCTGTGAATAGGGAGAAGGCTGGAGTATATTATGAGCTGTTTCTTTCTTTCTTCTTCTACGTTTTTTTTTGGTTTTTTTTTTTAAGAAAAAAAAACAAACAGGAAACAGAAACTGTCAGACAATTTTCCAACTTTAGTATTGTTGGCTGTTGCTAAATTAACAAAACATCCAGTACGTGACCAAATTATCAAATGGCTTAAATACAATTATAGTGCATTTTAAATATCAGTTCTAATTATATTTTCCTTTGACAAAGTAATTACACTTCAAGAAACTGCAATCAGAACAATTTTTCACTGCCAAATCTGAGAACAGAAGGTGAAAAAGGTGCATTTAGATGATTTTATAAATGACTAGCTTAACTTTTACATAATAAAAAAACATAATAGTAAAACATCTTAAAATAGACTAGAGAACCCACATTTTAATCTCATTTCAAGTCATTCAGTGATTTGTAATTTAATGAGCCTTCATACAAGTCTATGCTTGGCTTTCTTCCTCTCCATTAACTTGAGTTCCTGGTATTTAAAGTTGCTGGGCTGTTCTAGAGAGTTTGCTTGTATTTTTACTCCAAAATTCACACGAGTAAAATTAAACAAAACCATTTCCTGCCCCGGATCCAGCAAGATGCTCTGAACTTCTGTTGGAGAAGACTGCAAAGTACACTTGTGAGGACTGAAAGGGTATTAGGTTCATTAGCTTATTGTACTGTGGGATGTTGAGCATAGAAGACTAGCACAAAAGACAGGAATAGAAGCAATAAATTCAAAATTCAAGAACAGAAGCCCAAATGAACAGAAGGAAGCAAAGTCTGTACCAAAGACCAGAACTCTCACACCGCTGGCTAATGAGATATTGCAGGAACTACTCAAAGCTCTGAGGAGCTTCTGCCAAAACTTTGTAACTGGTAAGAAGGTGGAAACAAGACTATAATGGGCCTCAAGGACAAGAGAAAAAATATGGTATATTTGAGGCGAATTGTGCAGATGCAATAAACTTATTGTGTGATGTTTAAGGAAAGGCCGGGTATCAGAGTGGATCAGAGAGGAGCAATAACTTGAGAAAGGAGTGGAGGGTGGATGGAAGCAGCCAGGGTGTGTGCCTGGCCACTTGCAGGTTGCTGCAGGTACACTTCATTCCCTGAGGTTATCATGGCTGAGGGTGCTCTCTGGCCTGTGTAAGTCTACGCAAAAGAGCTGCAGGACAGAGCAGCTGGTGAGTAAAGAGGTCTGAGCAGTGGACACCAGAGGGCATCGAGGGCCAGACTCACTACAGGAGACTCCCAATTATGTTCATGTGCACATTCATGTTCATGTAAGAGAGATTTAATAGTGAGCAAGCAAGGATAATTTAAGTTCAACAATTTTATACATAATATTCATATTCCATGAATTTGGCAGGTGTCCACTGCATGCTGGAGAATAGTACTGAGCCTGGATGCCCTCTGGGCTCAGTGTCCCTCCAACAGTGCTTCCACAGCCACCTCTCCAGGTTTGCTGTGGATGATGAGAACTGCCCTTCCAAGACAATGATGAAAGAGAAAACATTCGCTCCTTTCCTTCACACAGACCTGCTGTTCTTCCAGCCTGAAGCAGCAAGGAATGCACACAAACGCTCCCAAATTTCCACCAGTCTGACTTTGACATATCACTCTTTCTGGACTTATAAACAGTAAGAGATATTCAACAAGACTAGAACAAGAAGAGCAATCCTGCAAACGTTTTCCCTTCTCCTCCTCGCACTGCAAAACATGGGAGGGATTTCTGATAGCAGGCAGAAGGTTAAACTTCGTGATGCCCATAGGGTCTCTACGACAAAAGGCTTCCTCTGAGGGCAATATTGCGTACAGTGACTCTCCAGTGCAAAATAGTGACCTGGCAAAAACATCTTTTTAAGCCCTGCTTCACACTCAGTAAGATCTGAAAAAGTCTCACAGAGCATTTGAAATACTACCTCAGCTACTTCACCACATGCCCAGGACAGCTCACAGAATCTCCCTGGTGGAGATGCTGGTAAATAGTGAGTTCAGTGTAAGTTTATCTGCACAGCTAGACTAGCAGCAGATTGAGAGGGGGAAGATCGTTTGCAATTTTGGGATGCTGACAACGTGCAATTTGAGACAAAAATATTTGCTTTGAGGCTCTTACTTACAGGTTCGGCACCATTTCTGTTTCAGTCTCCCTTTCAGGTGCTAGTTCAGGCTGACCGCTTTTTTATCTCCTTTTTCTCCTCCCTGTAATTAAAGTACATTATATACTTCTGGAATAAGATAGTTTTGTTCAAGATCTTTTTTTCTCTGGTGTTCAGCTAATGAGCGTCACAGCCATTAAACCTGAAATTAACTTGGTGGTTTTCAGTTTGCAGCTACCCTCAGCTGAAAGGTTTTAGGCCTCTGCAAGCTCTTAGTAGCCTCCTACAGAACCCAAGCAGCTCATACTTTTTTCTTAAGGCAAGTATCCCTGGAGAAGCACTGTGTAGCAATTAAAATTGTTCCCCCATCTCTTTTTGCTGCACTAGAGACCATTTTGTGAGAGGAATGCTCTTTTTCATCTTTTCTGTTGCTAGACATCTCTTTGGTATCCTTCTCCCGTGGTAACACCAGAATTTGGGTCATTTGTTTCTCTGTGTACGAAGTGTTTCAAAAGTTGGTGCTGGAAACAAGAGCCTGAAAATCCACAGAGTGCAGCATCACTGCGCTTCTAGTGTGTATGTTTTGGGAGTGACAATCTGCCCGTTATCAAAGTCTTACCAGGAAGTAACTGCAGAAACAATATTCATCACGAGTGCTGTCCTATATGTCTGGATCAGAAACACAGCTCTGTCTCTGAACAGAGCTACAGAGAATAGTAATTGTGCCTGAAACCATACAGGCTGACCAGAGCAGCCAAGCCATGTTTTAATTTGCTTCTCATTGGAATTCAAATCCCATATTTCTCATATGAATGTGTACATCACCCATCCCATGTTTGGTTTTAAGCCATACTAGGTTCTGAATACAAATGATGTCCAGAAATCACCATTATTTCTTAAAGACCTTTTGTCTAGAATAGAAAATAGAAAAAAAAAGGGGGGGAGAGGGGCAGGAGAGGGATGAGAGAAACCATGCAAATTTGAGCATACTGGTATTCAGTTCTTAATAAAAACTATTAGTATAGTTCTAAAAGCCATTGGCTTTATTTATAACCTGAATTATTATATTCCTTCAGGGTTTCAATGATGACATTCTAGCTGCACACTGTCTGTCTCACAGTCCTTGTTATTTTAGTACTATTCTGCAAAAGTCAGTATTTATGAAAAAGAAATCAGGGAAGATGAGAAGGGCCAGATTGGTGCTAGGCCCAACATACCAATCACATGGCCAAAATGGCTTATGTATTGTCACAAGTGGCGCTGCTCTCCCTTCTGCTCTTCACCTCCACTCACATCTTTGTTTTCCCCTTGAATATCATGACGCTTCATGTAAAGTCACATGAACAGAGGATTCAGCCTGGGGTTTTCAGTGGCAGCACTTCAGTGTTGATTATGAACCATTTTGATGTTTTCCACTGATTACCATTTGAGTTTCTCTCTTGCACGACATCTAAAATGATTCCTCATGCATCTGTTGTCCTCCTTCCTAATACAAAAGTGCATTCCCTAATACTGAAAGGCAGATAAAGAACATGTTCCCCAAACAAAGCACAGCTAGCCTGTGGCCAGCCTCTTCCTCAGTATTCTGCTACGTCAACAGCTTTCCTGGATCCCCCAAATGATTATGCATTTGTACTGCTGAGGAAAATACCCAGAGGTACTATAAAGCCAAAAGCTTTGGCAGGAATTTGTCTCCTCAGTCTTCCTTCAAGGTACAAAACAACTTCTCACACAAGGAGAGAAAAATGAAACTTTCTATATATTCACACTATGGAATAACTGCTTACTTTCTATGTATGTAATACACATAGTACCTGCTCTTACAAAACACCAAGAAAAGTAGATCAGTATTTGAATAACAAGGTTATTGTTCATTATGTTACAAAAGATGTTCACTGATGACTAAGATGGATGTGTAATTAGCAGCAGACCACTTCATAAACATACGCCAGATCGTATCATTGTCATGAACACGATGGCCAAACGTGATATTCGCAATTTTCATCTAATCTTTTTCCCTATTTTCCAGTTGTTTCACTATGTTTCTTTGCAAGTTCCATTAACTATCAGCAGTTCAACAATCACTCAGATTACTTTACTCAAAACAAGACTTTTTTTTAAACGTGATGTACCTATTCCCTCACCAGCCATTGAAAGGAAAGAGAACTCTCTGCAGTTTTAAACTGACTTTTAAAAATACATTAATATGAAGCCAGAGGCAAGACTTAATGACAGTCATTTCTACCTTTCTCTAAGTACTGACTGCATATGCAGGGGCTCACAGCAATTCCTTTTCTAACTGAATGCCTCCTTCATTAGAATATGAGGAATGAGGCAAGTTCCCATTCTTTTCCAAGAAGATGGGCTTTTAAGGACTTATTTAATATCACAAGAGAACCAAAGGGTAAAATAATAGCCCTACCATGCTTTCCTTTGCTATGTCACCTCTGGCAGCAGGCACACCGAATATGCAGCCGCATTGTCATGAGATCATTCAAAAAGAAAAATAGAAGACATTGAGGACCTTCAGCCATTACTGTCACACAATATGTGAATGAATGCCAGACTGACTCAATATAACGTGAGTCCAGCTTCAACATTAACCTCATGAAAAGCTTCAGGCATTAACTTCTGAGATCTTGGAACAATTACTCCTTTTTTTCTAAATGAATATGTTTTTTATTACAAGTCCCTGAAAGTATTAAGGGTGATATTTGTATTCAGTTTGCTTATTGACAAGTTGAAGTTGCAGGCATTAGCAAAAGTCATTTTACTACCCATAAATTAACATGACAAATTAAAAGATGACTTAAGTATACATAGCTTCTCCTCTTTAAGGCTTTAAAGATCTGATTGGCAGTTTCAATGCTGCAGTTTTCCTGATGAGATAGTGCAAGTTCACAGAACTGGACATCAGCTACCCATAGACTGTGCATTTAATTAATGAAACATATTCAATGAACTGTAATGCAAGTCTGATTCTTTAAGCTCATAGAAATTGTAAGCTACATGTTCATTACTGGAGACAGTTAAAGTAGCAAGAAAGAATGATAGACCACCACAACGCTTTGTCCCACCTGGCACCAGTTTTCCAAGCCTTCTACACACAAAGTGCACAGTCTCAAGTCTTTCAAGAGTCTTTTGTTTTGCACAGCCTCTAAAAATGTAACTACCTTAAGATAAACCTTGACAAAGTAAAGTCAGGCAGTCACTGACACTGTGGGAGAACAGATGGGCATTTTAGACATTGTAAAAGCATTTAACCAAGAGTGCCAATCCCATCTCTCCAGACCAGCTCTGTATCTTTTGTGCCATAGAGCCCAAGGACATCCAAAAATTTGTGAGCTCTATCTCATGTTGTTTCTTCCTCACAAGAGGAAGGGATGCTAACAGCAAGATTAACTCACAGCTGAATGAGAATGATGTTTCACTTCACATATTAGCCATCACTGGAGAAATCCCAAATGGAGTCTCTATGGCTTTTTCTGCACATGCTGCCCAGCCACACAGAGCAGATACATGCATTCATGTAGGCCACCACACACTTAAGACTTACTGTTCAGCTGGGGACCAACCTCTTGCAATCAAAGCAGTAAGCTTCAGACACATCAGCCCATCAGGGATGGCTGCAGTTGAAGCCAGTTGTTTTAACCACTATCCATGATGTTGCCCAAGCAAACCAAGCAGTCTGCCAATGGAGCAGTTTATACTGAATGAGACAGAGGCGCTTTTGTATGGTTTATCCAGCCCTGTTCTCAATGCCAGTTCCCCAAGCCTGTGAAAAGCTGTGGATGCAGTTCCTGGCTACAATTTGTAGGCCGAGAGGAATTTACAAATCACTCAAATCCCAGAGCTGACAAGCCTGCTCTATAAATAAGAGAAGTGGCAGTTTTTCATCCTGAGTTTAAATTAAGTTTGAACATTCTGAAAAACCTCCTGTGAGCCTAAAATACTGATAGGAAGTACATACATTTACTCCCTGTCTAATCCATCTCAGATTAACCTCCTCCTGCCTATCCTACATCTTTCTAGTTGGAGGAAACTGTGACACACTGATTCAGACTAAGAAAAAAATGTAGGTAGTTCATCCAGAGTTTTTCTTTGGTTCAGATGTTGAGCTAATTATGGAAACACCTGTGCTCCCTTGTTAGAGCTGAGCAGTGCCTGCAGCCTGCACGCTGACAGCACACCAGTATCTGTGCCCTAAAGCAGCTCAGTGCATCCCCCACTCTCCCCTGGCAATACCTTTCCCACCCACAGGTCCCATGGAAAGGAATCTCACAGACTCTTGGAAAGCAGTGACCAAATCAGACTCCAGTTAAAATAAATAGTACAATGAAGGGACAGCTTCATTATGCCCACTGGGGCATCATAAATTTCTGAATGCATCCAAATGTATTTTATTATAAATTGTCCTTTAGACTGAGGCATGCATTCAAGTGAAGAAGGGATCCACTTTCCTACTACAGAGATCAATGACAGCACCACCATATCATTTCTTCCTGTGGACCTATGAGTTCCAGAGAAAGCATCTTATTGAGTTCTATGTGTAATAACCTTAAGGTGAACTTTCTAAAAACATCCAAAAAAGTATCATATTTCTTGTGTATTATTCCAAACTGTGTTGAAAGTTTTTGTATATCAGGAAAGTGCTTTAAATTTCCTTCCTTGCCTACTTAGCTCCCATTCCAGTAAACACACACCTAAATGAAAGCATGGACCTTATAGGTGTTTTTTTTTAAACCAATAATGGGTGTTTTATCCTCTGGTATTATTAAAAATTGCATTTGTTCCAGCTTATTTACCATTAAATTTAATTCACATATGCTGTTGAGGGGGTTAGGTCACCACAGCAAATATGAATTTTACCTTTTCACTTTCCATTGTTTGTGGATTTTCTTTCAGAAGTAACGTCTCTGCTGCTGACTCTATATCTGTATCCGGCTTGAAATTGATAAATGTCCCATTTTCTTTCATGCTGGCAGCTTTTGCCACAATATTAACTATGATCCTTACATCTTCTGAGGTATTATTGTCACTGCTCTCTTCTTCAACCAGCCTGTGCACAAAAACCCTAGCAAAGAAACCGACTCATTTTGGATCTTGCTTATTTGTTACAAATGCCAGTCACTGTCTTGAATTGGGTGTTTGACAGATGTGATGAGTTCTTCTGATCTCAGTCTTTGAATTGAGACTACTTTCCTGTCACAGATCTTTTTTGGATTTTGATTCTATCATACAGATAGCAAAATAGTCTTCAATACTCATAAGGTTCAAGTAGTAGTGGGTGATTTCCTTTTCTTGGTGACCTTGCTTCAGATTTTCCCATTTATATTTATTCAGACCTGATGTTTGTATCCAAATATACTAATCTTAACATTTAGTTAATAGAGAGGTAAATGTTTGCACTGAAAGGACACAACTTCACCATAAAAAAGACATACTCTTGCAGCTCCTATTAATGGAAGTGTAGTGAATCTCTCTCCTTAGAGGTATCAGAAAGCTGAATAAGTCCATCAGCAGTGTGATTTGCCTTTGAAGGTGGCCCTGCACTCAGCAGGAGCTTAGACTAGATGGTCTCCGGAGATCCCTTCCAATTTAATTATCCAATGAATACATAGTATTAGTACATTATCCTTATATCACTGATTTTATTAGTGCAATTTGCTCTCCCTCAGGAAGCTTTGCTGTAGAATGAGCCCTGAATCTGGTGCTTATGAAATCAACAGACAAATAGGGATTATTTAACCTGCATAGTAAAAGCAGATACTGTGTAAGCCTCCCAATGGCTTTTACAAGTTCAATTTGTAAATATCTTATTCTTGTGGGTTTTTTTGCTGCCTAGGGAAGGCCTGCTGTAGTAACCATATGGTAGATCAGTACTCTGAAGTTATGATACCCTGAGGCCTGTGTGTTCCTTACAATCCTTGCTCTTTAAGTGAAGAATCACTCCAAAGAATCCAAATGAGTAAAGAGAGATACCTGCACTGCTGGAGAACATTTTCTCCTCAGGCTGGTATGCTTCTCTTCAGCCCCATGAGCTGGGAGGCCCTCAGCCTGCTTGCTCCTCCTGCCCATCGAGTCTTGCTTAGCCAAATCAGCCAAATCCTAGCCCTGACCTCCAGCAGCACACTCCTAACACCACCTTCAGGCCAACACTTCCTTCCTCTGCTTGCATTTCAGGATGTTCATGACTTTCCTGGCAAATGATTTTTCTAAAGAGGAGGAAAGTATAAGGTCTTCTTTATGACTGACACAGACCAAGGGGCAGCTGCTGATGATAGACTTACACCAGACCTACCTACTAAAGGAAAAGGGTGAAGGAAAATGTCACAGCAAACTTTGGTTAAAAAACAATCGCTGAATCCAACCACAGCAGTTTCTGCCGAATACCAATTGATAACAGGAATTAAAACACTTCACTAACAACTTCTAGCCCATTTTTCTGCAGCATGGTTTAATCTTCCCCTGCACTGAATTCAGCGTTCTGAGTTTTCCCACTGTACATAGAGATGGACACTATGCATTTGTTACTTCTTAGTGAGCAGAGCAGATCCTAAGAATGAACTGCCTGGAACAGCATAAAATGTAGACTGACTACAGCTGCTGTTCCTACTCTCCCCTATAACCTGAACACATCATCTTAGTAAATATGATTTCCTGGAGTGATGAGTTTGATCCTATCAACTTCTGGAAATGTAATTTCTTTGACTGTCCAGCTTTAGAAAATGTGATATTAGGAAACGAAGAATAAATGCAGCAGAGAAAATTAAAGCAAAAGGAAGCACAGAGAGAAGCCACGCAGCTGTTGAAAAGTCAGCTGCTCCACATACCTATTGGGGAAAAGATGATAAAAGTGTGACTAAATGATTTTACAAGAGCGTTTATGTAACCATGAAGTCATCCAGGTGAAACATAAAGAAAAAGCCAAAAAAAGCAAAGCCACAAAAGTAAAGAAAACTTTGCATAATGTGGCAGTCCTAAGCCACCAAGGTACGGCAAGTGGAAATCTCCTCTTGAAACTGATTTAAATAAGGAGGTAACTTTGAACAGTAGATGATATTGAAAAAGCAGAGCCCAGACAGCTGTTACTGCTCAGGATGAACTATTTTTTGTCAGACAGCTAACAGAATAAAAAGGATGCAGATTTATTTAAGAAGGATCAAAATTTAATCCATGAGGTATCGTTACTCACTTTCTTTATCATTTTAAAGTTTTTAGATCAAAATGAATCATAGCATTTTCATAAATTTTACTGTACTTGGAGATTGTCCATATTCACCCACTGGAAATCATATTTTTTTGGTAATAAACCATCTAATTGGAGAAATAAACTTATGCCTGTATTCACTTATGACTTAGGGTAGCACATAGATGTTAACAAAATGAAAATAGCTACAAGAAGCAGCTCAGAAAAAGCTTCAAGATCTGTTCACAGTCTATGTGGTAAACAAATGGCTAGAAATAACAGCTGTAGTTAGAGAAATCAAGGCTGGTTTGGGAAGGATCTGTAAAAAACACAGGGCTAAATCTGTGGTGACCTGATCACTTCACAACCTTGGTGCATCCCATAATCCTAGCAAAGATGACTGTACAATATTTCTAGGTGACAAGTACACGACATGACCAAACCGTTTCATTTCTTTTGATCTACAATGGTGCAGTGACATACAATAATTAGTTCAGGATTTATCACCAGCTTCTGATTCTGTTCAGCAAGGAATCAAACTTTACTTCAGTCAGTACAGGCCTGTGCTGTAAATCTTTTGCAAATGGGGCACACGTTCGGTACGTTAAGCAAGATCTGAAGTCACATTTTCTGAAACTTTTAGAAAGACACAGCAGCCTCCTCCTTCTTTGTTAGTTCCTGTGATGCCCATAATGTCAAGGTATAACTTTGACAGAGTAGGCAAATGAGTATGTGAGATAAGGGAGTTGATGAAAACACCACTCATGTGTATGTCCACAAACTAAGAAACTACTTATGCTGCAGCAATTATTTAACTGTTTTACATTATCCAATTGTTTTTAACATTATGCAACCACGTGTGATTGCCCAGATTGCTTAAGTGTGTGGTCACCTATTTTTTGACCAGTTAAGGACTAGCAGGATTTTGGGCCATCCAACAGTTTATTAAGTTGTATTACTCCAGTCACCCACTGAAAATGCAGCAAAGTTTGTTGCAGTTTGCATTTGCTCCTTATGCTTCAGGTTCCTTTGCCTCCTGCTCTCACCACATATCTCACGTTGGATTTTTCTTCCTAAACATACAGAAAACCTTTTAGTTTTAAGGGAGGAGGGACAGAGTATTAAAAGAAGTGTTGCAGAAATGCATCACATAAAATTCTACGGGATTACTTCAATCACATGTAATTTCTTCAATCATTTTAATCAAGCAACAAGAACTCACATTGTGATAACTCTCCACATTTTTTAATAATTGTCCCTCTTGAACTGGCATTTGTCCCCTGCTCAGTTCTCTTTTAGGAAAGAACCTTGCAATCTCTAACTTCCTGGCAAACTGTGTGAAATACATAAATTTCCACTGATGAGTCTCCCTAATATATGTAAAACCAATGACATCACAGTGTACCTGTATTCACTGCAGGAAATTCCAGCTTCTCTGGGAAAGAAATCTCCAGCCAGGTCCTTTGTCCCAGTATGAAACTAAGAAACGCCTCCTTGATCTTTTTCTTCTATCCAAAATTCATGAGAGCCTCAGGTTGATTTGCGCTTACACTTGCTCTTCCTAGCTTTCCATCTAATTGAAGTCCTATATTTTGCAGCTCTCCACACTTCAGCACATTACTTGAAGTCCATTAATACGCTGCCATCCATGGGACTGCCAATATGGAGCACCCTGTAATTAACAGACAAGGATGGAATTTTAAAAACACGAAAACTTCATCTCCCATCCTGTGACAGTTGTGACAAAGATGCAGTTTTGTCCCAACTAATTAACACTGACAGTGAGGATACTACACAGGAGCTAAATTGCAAGCTGTTTTGTTTGTCTTAATTGCTCTGCTGGCATTATTTATCTGTCCTGCATTAATTTAAGCAGGAGCAGTTTTTGTTCTTTGGATTTCAATGAAGATTATATTAAATATAGCTACTTTCATTTCCTTTGCCACTTTTCCTTGATTTCGCAAAAAGACCAATTTGAAAAAGAAAGAACACAGTAAATTTTGGCTCAGTGGGAGACGCACTCACAGTTGGATCCCTTCTTTTTATATTTCTCATAACTGCACAAGTACGTTGCCTCCTGCATTTTCCTAATGACAGGAATTTAAAGTCCTAGACAACAATCAGCACAACAGGAGCAAAACTAGTGCAGTTTTATTACTACAGAAATAAAATCAAAAGCTGGATCTGAAGCTGTGCATTTTCAACTTTTTCCTAATTTCAGTTTTTTACTACTTTTCCTTATCATTCATCAAAAAAAAAAAAAAAAAAAAAACAAAAAACAACTAAAAACAAAACAAAAGAAAAAAACACAGAGCTTTCAAGTTATTATAGAGTGTATCAGACCATTTTAATTAAGCACAAAAAACAGATAGTGAGAGCGGTGTTTTTCTGAGTGAGCACAGACGGTATTCATGAGAGTAGCTAACAGAGGACTGCGGCTCTCAGGTAGGTTAAACTGTACGTTCAAATCTCCATGTGGACTAAAGTGACAAAACACAGGCACAGGTGGCATTACCTGACTGTTCTGAGAATTCTGAGGACCAGAGAAATCTGCACACACAGCATGTAATACACTTAAGGACTCCCACTGGTACCAGTAAATTTTCTTACATCTTATGAGATGATGTTGTTGAGCATCCATTTAATGCCTTGATATCCAGTGGGACAAAATTAAGCTAAGATGTAACATCTCCATCCAAATTAACAAGCTTCCACTCTGTACAGCTGTTTCTAGTTGAAAGAGAAGAAAAGACTGTTATTATATATATTAGACAGATTGTTATTCTGCTGTAAACTTGTTTGAATTATCAGGATGGGGTGTTGCTGTCCAAAGGGGCTGAGAGAACTGCCTTAGGGATTTCATTAGGAGATGAAAACTTGAAGGAAAAAAGAGGTTCATATTTGCCACATTAAAGACCATTGCAGTAAATTAAAATGAGGATATGAAGGAAATAGGATTTTTTTTGAGGAAATGAGACATTGGTGGTTGCACTCAAAGCAACATTCTCCTCTCAAACTTCCCTTGATTTAAATGTTCCTACAAAAATCACTAATACAGTGGGAAATGTGGAATGCCAAGTGAAAATGGATGTCCCTTAACTAAGAAAATTAAAGGGAAATATATATTTATTTACAGACTCCAGCAACCTCTGCTCAAAAGAAATAGACAGAATCAGAAATAATCTACCTTGGTGAAAATCTGTGTTGAAACCAATAATCTATTTCAAATAATTATTCTGGATGAGAGTTAGAATCTATTCCAGAACTTATAATTTTTCCTCATACCTGAAAAAAAAAATGTTTTGTAATGGAATTAGATATCGCAAGATTGGGAACTTATAATTGTTTGATAGACATATGAGGATAATGAGGATACGTCTGTTGGAAAAGAAATTCCCAGTTTCTGATCTGGACTGGATCATCATCTGAATGGTCATCATCAGCCCTGCACTACCTCTGGTGTAAGAAGTCTCTCCATTGGAATGAGTACAAATCCACACATTCAAAAGAATGTAGCAGTTATAAAACTCTCCTGTAAAGTATGAAATATACTTTAAAAAAACTATTGAATCCTCCTGAAAAAAATACCATCTTTTTAATATAAGGCAAAAAGAAGTAGGCACAGAAGTGTGTTTGCAGTTATTCTAGAAAGACAAACATTCATACACTCAGGTTTGTATAGGAGAATCTTATTACATGCCCTTATAAATAAAGGGGAAGGGAAGTAGAGAGTTACATTCTTCCTCTGCACAGTTTTCTTCCCTCCTTGGTACTAGTGCTGCATTTGCTGAGATTACCATGCAGCCCAATGTATTACTATTGACAACATGCTAAGATTTGACTTCCTGAATGAAAAAATCACTATTTCAATTTACGTGTTATTCATAGTGAGCAACACCGTGTTGTTATTGCTTTGGCTGCTTTTGCAATGTTTTCCATTCCCAGCAGAAGCAGAACAGGGTGCATCAGTTAGTCAGCCGGAATGATTCATCATTTTTAGGTGTTATTACAAAAGCTGAATTTTGTCATCCTTTTCTAGAGAGTTTTGTTTTTATTCTTTGTGTTCAGAGAGCTTCAAACAATTATTTTTACTAAAAATAGAGAAAAGAAAATTGCTTTTTTTCTTCGAATTTTACATGGCTATATATTAAAAAAAAAAAAAATCTGTTAATAATACAAAAGATATATGCATCAGTTTCTGGTAGCATCTTACAATAGTACCTCTTGCTGTGTCCAAGTTGAGGGCCTAAAATCCCACAAACATCTCCATGTGAAGCACCACAGAAATTTTCACAGCCACTGCAGTTCAGTGGAGCAGCTTTTCACAGCTCACAGCAGCACCATACTGTGGTTATGAGCACCAAATATTGAAGAATATATCCAGGAGCATTTAGGGATGCAAAGATGTCATATGCTCAATTGGTAGCAACACATGCAGAGAAGGTTATCTGATACTTTACTTTCTCAGGTGCTGGCTTCAGCTGCTTTTAATTTTAATTTAGTCATCAGATGCCTATTTCAAGGTAAAGTTTCAACTCAAGCTTTTCCATAAAGATATTGCCAATGAGTTGAGTGCTATTGGCACCGAGTGGCTTAACATATTAGGAAACAGTTCTTCTCCAAAAGAGTGATTAGGCACTGCATCAGGCTGGTCAGTGAGGTGGTGAGAGAGAGCTTGCCATCCCTGGAGGTGTATAAGAAAGGTGGGGATGTGACACTCTGGGACATGGTTTAGTGAGCAATATTGGTGATAGGTGGATGGTTGGACTGGATTCCAGTACTACGAAGAAGTCAATCCACCAACATGTTCCAGCAACTGCTGGTGCAGCCAAAGTGCTTTCAGACCATCAGCTGCTGCTGGGAAAGCTCACACAGACACTGATAGGCAACAAAACTGCCATCTTCACAGATCCAATATCAAATGAGCCACACTCTGTGGTCCCTCAGACAGCTTTCCTCAAGAAGACGGGGAAACCAACACTACAGGCACTGAAAAATGCCTTTGGGATTTAGGAAAGTAGCTGAAAAATATTGTTAGCAGAGTGAAAGAGAGCTGGAGTGAGTGGACATGGTACCAGGAGAGAGGGCAGGGGCTAGGCTTCAGGTGCAGAAGGGAGTTTGCAGGGTGATGGGAGATGGGATGAGAAGGGAGCAGGGAATGGTTGGGGACATCGGCACCAGATTCACCTCCAAAAGCCAGAACCAGAGGCAGTTAGTCTGAATTTCTGCATTACTCTTCTGCTTTGTTTTTCATGCTGGAAAAGCAGAGCATGTCATACTGCACCATATGGGCCTATCCTGGGGGCCAGTCATTTGGAATCCATCACGTAAGCAGCTGAGCTGCGTCATGCGATTCTGCTTTGTGAGGGGCTGCCATCACCAACACACACAGAATATTAATGAATTTTACAACTGCTAGAGGACAAATGAGGATGCAGGCATTGGCAGACCTTCGGAATGCATCCATATAGTGTTTACAAATGGATTTCTGTGTTTTCATGTTGGTTTGTTGGTTTGGTTTAGTTCATTTAACTGGATAGGCATTAAGAACCTCCCTCTATTGGAAAGAAAAGCAGAAAATAAATATTTGGTAGTTTTCCACACATGGGCTCCTCTGAGAGAAAGGAGCATGTAGTTCACAGGAGTAACAAACTGCACAAATCCAAAGCTGCTGAACTTATTTTGCAAACAAAAACCATTCAAACTTTTCCCAATTTCTGCAAGTTTGACTTGTATTTTAGTATTTCCTTACTGTGTGTAGCATAAAGGAGCTGTGCAAACTGTGGTGAACAAGACGCTGGGATCATCTCATCACCTCTCCTACCAGAGTAGCCTTGGATAGTTAACTGGGTGAAGTTATAAGGTTATTCTCAGAGTCAGTACACCACAGCTTTACGTTTCATTGAGAAACTCTTCCTTACTCCCCTAGGGAGCTACTGAGGAGCAATTGCTCCTGAGGCACAATACCTAAGTGATTCGCAAAGCCAGGAGCCTCATCACCAGCCTGGCAAGTCTTGCTTGAAAATCACCAAACTAAATGTTGGAGCAGACAACAGTGTGGCTGAACTTGACAGGGCCCAAAGAGGCTGCCCGGTGTCTCAAGAGATAGTGGAGCAGAAAGCTATTTTGGGGAATATTTCATGTGCAACAAATAACTACTTTTCCTTTCTTTAAGTCCTTTCATAAACTTCTCACCAGCGTGGCATTTGATCCATCAAATAATACACTATGTCTGCTAGGCCCCATGTCTGTTGTTTTTCAGAGAAAAGAACCTCAGGGGTTCTGAGCTACCATAAATTCTTATTTTATTATGGAACTCACTTCAGTGATGGCTGAGAAGTGAATACTACTTAAGATTTGGCATTTGGGGCATTCTTTGACATCCATGGACTGGAGAGCTCCGAGAAGGCACCAAATAAAAAATGACACAATAGAAGAAAAAAAACCAAAAACCCAGGGACTTTTTTTCTCTTTTGAAAATTATCATTTGGACTTTTTCCATGCCCACAAGAAAAATTCAGGAATGCAGTCAAACACATGTGCATAAACCCCAGTGAAGCTGCTAAGATTCATATGCTTAGTGAAGGGTAAATAATTTTCTCTAAGCCTCTGAATGTTTTATTTGCAGATGTGCTTGAATCTGTATGAACAGTATGTGCAGATATTATCACATTTTATTTCCCTCTAAATGCAAGTCGATTTGGAGAACTAAATTGGTGACAGAAGTTCATCAGCAGTACTCTAATTTTGCATTCTTGCAACCCAAACATGACTGCTATAAAGACAGAATCATGAACTGATGATTTTACAAACTGTGAGCTACAACATTTGCAAAATGAATGCTTAAGTTACTGGTGTTTGAAAATGTCACTACTCTACATGTCCAGTAATTTTCCTTTGGCTTTCTAAACCCTTATTCCAGCATTGTCATTGTGGTCTATCCAGGCATGCTAGGAAACAGGATTATCCAATATACATGTTAGTCGCTGGAGTATAATCTTACAGTGATGATGGTTTAATAATTGCTTAATGTATGGGATATGTCTTGAACATTTTATAGTATCACCATGCCATCTAGAGGTGGGATATCACTGAGGCTTCCAATTATCTTAATGGCAGAAAGAAACACAGTGAGAATCATAGCGGGATGGAAGCCTTTCAAGACAGTTTTTCATTAGGGTAGAGATAATGGTATGTGGCATGGGTTCTATGATAGTGTATCTGGTGAGTTATGCACTGTTTTGAGGTCCTCCTTGAAGGTGAACTTTGGCGGGAGTGGTCTATGACTGTGTTATATAACTTCCAACAGAATGGCACCAAGTTCTTTCTCACTCATAACCCAAATTAAGTCACTCAAATGATTAGAAATCAGGCAGCTCAGATGTATCTGGTTGTGCTGCTCATATGTCCTGTAAAAGGTCAAGGAGATGAAAAGGAAGCCTGTTTCAGGGCCTCAGTGCCAAGGCACATGACAGAAAAGTGGCAAATATGCTTGTGTTTATTGAGAACACCTAATTTCTGCCAATCAGCTCACACATCTCATCTCTTCAGCTAAAGACCCCATAGACAGAGAAGGGTCAGGAAAAATGGAAAGCTCAGCAATTTTAAATACAGTTTTCAAGCAACTGCCTATCTGTGACACAGAGTATAGACCTTCCATATTCAAACACTCCACCAGCTGCAGAAGTACTGTGGGCCCATTTCCTGCAGTTTTCTGTCTGGTACCCAGAAATGCATGAACTCTGCTTGTGCTGTCACACAGGGCTTACTCACTGTTCCTGACTTCACTCTTTCTGCTCAGACCTTCATCCCAGATAGTGCCTAAGCTGATGGTAGAGACTCTGACTCCTCCATTAAATACCCTCTTCCTTTTGTTGAATACCTACTCCATCAGATTTTGTTTCAATTAGTCCATGAGTTCTGGTGCTGTTAATAAAGGAGAGAAAATGCTGTTGCACGAGCCTCATTAGAAATCAAACAGGCATTAAAAACAAACAAACAAACAAAAAGCCCTGCTTGTTCACAAGAGAAAAATAAGCCCTGGTCAATCTGTTGCTTTTCTATCCAGCTCCACTTGAAAACACTGTGCTGCATCTGGCACTCCTTATCCACCTGCCTACAAAGTCCTACAGAAGAATAAACACTTAAGGGATCAATGCTGCTTGAAGCCACAAGATGAGTCAGGTCCACTTCAAAGACAGAAAAAAAAAGAACCAGCCAGCCTCCTGTTCAGCACACGTTCCCCACCTGCTTTCGCCTGCTGATTCACCAGCGCTTTTCCTACTTCCCTGCAGTAGTAGGCAACTCTGTGAAGAAGTGGCCTCTGTTTTGATAATCCTTCTGTCAGTAGGAGGGTGCTCCTGAAGTCAGCTTATCCTCTGGCTCAACCCACAGGCCCAACACTCCATCCTCTTCCCATTTATTGATGTATTTCTACTACTGGGCCTCCAAAACCAGCCATGGTAATGTGTGTTTAACACACACTGAGCAGAGGAGGTGATAACTTCTGCTCATGCTCCTGCTCATCAGAAAGGGGCCCTGGCACTGCAGTGTTGAGGGGGACTCTCAGGGCCACTGCCGCAGAGCTGCCCTGGCCATTGTCTCCAGCCTGTGGCACTGCCAGCCCTTTGCTCCTCATTGCTACTTTCAGGATTAATAAATTCCTTCCTGTTTTGAAGATCCATAGCTTCTACCACTCTACATATCTTCTAAGGTGTGCTTCTTATGTCTTTTAAAATGAAATGTCTACCCTTTCTGTTCCTGTAATCTTCTTCTTCACAGCTGGCCACAGTCCTTGTTTAGCTCATTAGCAAACCTCAGCATTTGTTATAAACTTGTTAAATATGTTTGCATGTTTCTTTTATTATTTCATGATTTCACTTTCACTGTAGAGCTGGAGACAAATGTATTTCATACTCATATGCAAACTCTCCTTGTCTTAACTGGAGCAAAAATGTGGGAGGAAGGAAAAGGCTAAAGACAAGGAGGCTGCTGTTAGAAAATGACAAGAGAGTCATGATTATGTTTACTTGTGATTTTCAGCCTTTTTTTTTACCCTCAGGTGATTCTTGTCCTGTTTTCAAGGATACAAGAATAGTAAATTAAATAACAGTATCACATAGAAAACCACTGAGAAAAGCAGAAATATCTTTTCTCCGTAGAAAAAAATTCATTGCTTGATTTACTTTATGCCTCCTGTTATGTACAAAACCAATGGTTGGATTTGCCTTACTGTCTACTGCTATGTTCCTGCGTCTGAAAGTACACAACAAGCAAACGTCAGCATTGAAAAATAATACAGAATGGAAATTCTCAACTCAGCGCCCTATAAAACTAGCATCAAAGGCATTCTGGAAACAACTCTCATCACTAGAAATATATGTCAAAATTAGTAATTAGTTCTGTAATCACCCTACAGGCTCAGCATCTGGCTTATATAAGCATTTAAGCCTCAAGAAAACAGGTCAGCATGACTTCAGTTGACATAAATGCATGACATAGGAAATACCACACTGAGTCTGCTTTCACTTGGACAATGCTGCATGAGACACTAATGCTTTAACCAAGCTCCCAGCACCATCTGTGTACTTGATCCAACAGTTCCTCCAAAGTTAAGTACATAAGCTATTTTGGAAGCAAGAGCCACTCCATTGACAGCTAAGTCTTTTAATAAAAACAGTTATTTCCACGGTGCTCTGTGCTGCATTTGCTGAAGCGTTAATCACTCACCTCAACTACATTAGGAACCAGGGCAATTGTGGCGGACTCTGTGGGGTCTATCTGGACTGTAGAGAGCAATTCCATGATAGTCGGAAGCATATCTGTGAGTGGGGCAGAGTGACCATGGCTGCAGAAGCTCTAGCTGCCTTTCCTCATGTTGTGTTCACCAGTTTCAGGATTCAGTATTTACATCCCATTCTGGTTTTCCTTTTTGGGCCTGCGAGCTTTTGACTCTAAGCCAGCACCTGGTTAGTTTCAGTTAAATAGGAGGATTAAAAATTCCTTCTGCCTTTTTCTTTTTCTTCAGGAAAGGAATCTGATAAAAACAGTGCCAGATCTAATGCCAAAAGAGATCTGCCTCCTTCCAGTCTCGGAAATTTCTAGCCTTTTAGAACTGCAAAACCAGATGCTTTAGAGCTGTAATAGCAATAATTATTTCATCTCCATTTGTATAACTAAAGATAAGATTCTTCTTCATAAATGCTTCTAAAAACCTTGGAAATCTGCTGTAAAGTATTGTAGCTTGAGTCTGGCTGCTTTAAAAAGAGAAGTTCAGGCTTTAATCATTATATATGTATTTCAGAATGACAGAATACTCTTGATTTTCTCTCTGTCAAGACTATCATATGCTCAGCTCCCAAATGAAAGGTGAAGGTCTCAAAAAAACTAGGCACAGGTCTGTTCAGTTTGCTTTCTTTCCTAAAAATCACCTGCTGCTTCTGAATAAACACTAAGAGCTCACAAGTGCTGACTGCTCAAAATTGTCAGTAACATTTTAGAGAGTTCCAATATACTTATTCTGATATATATAAATGTGAGATGATTCAGGTAATTATGGATCATGATGTATTATTATTAGATAAATGATATATCTACTGGAAAGTAAATGTGCATTTCTCAAGGTAATTTGTGGTTCTTTTGAATCGTTAACAATAGAAGCTCATTTAATTTCAGTTTTTATGGGATAGCAGTTACAGTATGAGGTTTTCTATTTCATGAGCTAATGCTAATCTTCCCAGCAAGTGCCTGCCTTGCGAGTTAATCTTGCACTCATTGTTTACACCAGCAAAAATATACCCTTGTGACTAAAAGAAATGGCACCTCAGAAGAAAATAGAAAAGAAAAGCAGCTGCCCACTGTGATGAGAGAATACAACCTGAGCACAATACTCCTGGAGGACCCATTTGAATTGATACATCATGACAACCATCGTCAAAACAAAGATAATGTCATAAAGCTCAAAAAATTGCAATACTGAGAGATGTAGCAGTATTTGCAGTATTAAAACTGTGTTTCTGGCAGAAGCCTAAATAAAGACCATACTAATGCAACTACAGAAAAAATAAACAAGACTGCATTTCCTCCTTTTTTTTTTTTTTTTTTTTTTTTTACAATAATGAGCAATCAGTGGAAGGGTAAATAAAAGGAAAATTACATTAGTCCTTACAGGGTTCAGCAAAGTACTTATGAAAACCATTTCAATTCACAGAGCAAGAAAGCCAGTGAGAAACCTACAGTGTTTTCATGCACACCACCTCTCTCTTTCCACCTAAAGTGCTAATCTTTTATTCTTTGTGATTCACCTCCCTGTGCGTGTCATTCACATTCACCATCAAACAGAGACTTGCAAGCGGAGGGTTCCGATGGAAACACAACCCAGAGGCTTGCTGGCCCATGACCCCTGCTCCCCACTGCTTCTTCTGGCCTGACCTGCTACCCTGAATGCTGCTAATTGTACAGTGCTGATAAAGGGCAGTCTCTTCTACTACTTAGAAACAACGCAATAACAAGGCCCTTAGCACTTGTCTACTTTTGCCAAAGTGACTGCTGTGAGTCTGTATCCTGCACCACTGCACAGCAGCAACATCAAGCAGCACTCGGTCCCCCTTGACTAGCCACACCTCACCCAGCTTACCACACTCACAAAGTTCACCAGCGCTTACAAAGGTGAACTGAGAGCTACGTGCCTGTCAAAACGTCACCTGTCGAGCCAAGCAAGGATTTTCTTTGACTCATTCCTGCTTTTCTGCATGCCGCCCTCCTGAGTGGCTATCACAGGGAGCATGCTGGAGCTCTGCTGGTCCAGGCTGATAGCACGATAGCCAGGAGCTCTCTCACCAGCCCCTGAAGGTAATCAATACAAACACGGTGTTCAGCTTCTCCTTTTATTGCTGATATGGTGAGATATGAAAGTCCAAGATTTATTTATTGAGAGTGCCATTTGAAACATATGTTTGTATTGTTCATTCTATGCATGCAAGAAACACAAATTATCAGTACAAATAGAGTAGCCACTGAAAGCATGTTGCACTCCCCCAAACTACTGTATTTTTTTCTGGAAAAACAACTTTTATTCCTTTCTCCTGTCTTATCTACATTGTAATCTTACAAACTTTGACAGTACAATGCTTTCTCTAAGAATTATATTCAGAAAAATAACAAAATGTCTTTGCAGGGAGTGATGCAAGTGAAAGAATAGTTATCAGAGAATCTGAAATAATGCAAGAGCACAAGAAACACTGCCATATTTTGGTGTCAGAAGCTGCTAAGCTCATGAATTGTGACCCTTCTAATGTGTCAGGTCTATCACTTCTTGCAACCCTGATGCATGACTGAGCTTCAAAAAGAAAGAGCAACTTTGTGTGCTATGTGTGCTAAATGTCAGTGCTGAGTACTTGCATATAAAGCCAAAAGTCTTCAGGAATAAGATCCCCCTCATCTGTAGATTTGGCCAGATTTTACAAAGACACTTTTATTCACAATAATATTATAATATTATAATATTATTTTACAAAGACAATTTTACTCCATCATGCAAACCTGTCCCCATGGGACGTGCCAAGCGCTGCCTCCTGCAAAACAAGCTCTTCCATGAGCAGCAAAGGACACCTTCTGTCACTTACAGTCACCAATAAGCCACAAAACACCTCCTGTTTGCTTTCTTCTGGCTTTCTATTTCAGCTACGGATGTGACTTTTTGGTCTTTGGGCATCTGATCTCTGATTGTTAGTGATTAGTAAGGAGTGAGCTGGTAGCATGGCAGGACTCTTTAGGGCCTGTGAGCATGACATACGTACAGGGCTCCATAAACATGAGGTCTGTAGTCTACTCATTGTCTACAGCAGGACATCCAGACAGGTCTGCCATTTTGCTGACCATATCCACAACACTGCAGCCATGTGGCTCCCGGGCTGGGCTGGTGTGAGCTTAGCACCACAGGAACCTCTCTATCTCTATGTATATCCTTTTGGAGGCTTCCTATTTTTTAAGCACTTATTTCTCACCTTGTATCCAGTACAAGACTAATACAAAGAGTTAAGGTTCAATTTGCAAAGAGGTGGGAAAATTAGGAAGAAGTTCCTACTTTTTTATGTGCTGCATTGAATAAGAAGTGCCACAGGAGTAGGAGGAAAACTGGCTTTCATATTACATAAATAAAATTAACAAGTAGATTCTTTATTCATTCCAAAGACATCTTTTACTTCAGATTTACTACCACATCACTACAGAGACAAATTTTGTTATGATGTTCTCCAGCACCAAGTTGAATAATTGAATTGTCAGCCAACGACCTCGATGAGATTTTAAAAATATATTTATGACTGTCAAGCACAGAAGCACTGTAGTGTTTTTGGTACACATTTGTTCCCTCTTTAAGGCTTTCAGATCATTCAAATGGAGTCAGTCATTATTATTTTAAAGGATGTTTCTAATATGTTATTATATTATCTCTATAGAAATTGAACATTATTCAGTCCCAGCAAGGATGTCATGGCTGGCAGCAGCTTTTGGAAGCACAGATATTTATGTATTATGTGTTGTTATCAATCACAGCATTGGTATCAGCATTTTTCTTCTCAAAAGAAAACCAGTACACACATGTCCTTATTATTCTCTTCTCTTTTGATGCATTTCCTCACATGAAGCAGATGCTGGTCTTATATCTTACCAACTGTAAGCACACAGTATTAGAAACTATGCTGGCCCATCTATGCCAGAAATTAGAACAAAAATTTTCAAGCCATCAGACAATGAGGCCATGGAATATCTTCCTAAATAGAGAATTACAAAAAGAAATCCAAAGGCAGGTGAAGACAGAGACTGAAAATTTTACAAAGGCATTTAGTATAGCATTGTCCACTATGCCGCGGGTCACAGTGGTGCAGGAGACCTTCTCTGTGTATCTCTGAATGAGGTTGCAACAGCACCTTGCACTACCTTCCTCCTCAAGGCTGTGGCTCCCTAGCACACTTCTGCCATGTGGAGGAATTCTGATGGTGTGGACGTGCTGCCCTGCATACAAACCTTTACTGAAACCAACGGCACTTGCTGCCTCCAGAGCAGCCTTCATGTCACCATGCCTGAGCACACACCCAGCTACCGCCCACAGTGCCAGCACTGCTGGCAGTGGGGTGACGTGATGGCCGTCACTCCGTGGGCAGTCCTACTGGTGGCGGGCTGCTCTTTGTAGCAGCCAGAAGTTATCCACAAACAGCCATAATTAGTAACATCATCGCTGATAGGCAGTAATGCCAGCTGAAGTTGGATTCAGCTATCGCGGTGCCATAAATGGAAGTCAAGTGCTTTCACATTAACTTGATTAAGCTGTAGTTAAAAAGAGTCTCTTAAGTCGGCAGAGTGGCATTTTAAATGGATTACAGAAACTTGACAGAGTCTATATTTGATGATGGCTTTATTTTCCAACAAGGAGTGTTGTCAAATCTTTGCAGTCTTTGCACAAGGGTTGCCAAACCTAGTTACTATCAACACAAGCAGTGCTGCCGACGTTGGTACAGCGAGGCTGTGTGGCATCATGAGGTGAGCTGTAGGAAAATGGGCAGGAGCCTGAAAAGAGATGAGAAGGGATAATGGAATAGCCTGACCAAAGAGAAAACATTCTGCATTTTAAAATGGAATAAAATTGGTCAACCTAAAAATAATAACAAACAAATAACCTAAACAAATATATAAAACCTAAATAATATATAAATAACCTAATAAATATCTGCCTTTTCTTTCCTTTTGAATTAGTTATAAGGCTCTTATTGAGGGTTTCCTTTTTCATGCCAAACCTCTGGGTTAAACCTAAATGTATTACACATGAAACCTTTTCTCTGTTGACTACACTTTTTTTTCCCTCAAAAGCGCACTTTTTAAATTGCTGTTGAGTAGATAAGAGATGTGGTTTCACCCCTAGATAGTGAAATTAGAATATCAGCATAATCCTTCTTAATGCTTTATTTTCTACTTCAGCTGTGTAATCGTTTCCAAAAATACCTGTGTGACTAGGGATCCAAGAGAGCTCAACAACAGCTCCAATCGATTTCAATTGTTCACACAGCTGTATGACTTAAGAAAATATCCTTTATCCTTATTTGGATTGCCGGCAGAGGCCTAACAAAATCCTCCAGGATTTTATCTGTTTGTGTGAAACTGCCTCCTGAGTAACATTAACCTGCCAGTTTAAAGCTGGGATAATGCAATTACCTACAGTGAGATCTTGCAGCCCTACTTATACCCATGAGCACGTAAAATTCTAAGGAACTATTCAGTAACTCAAAGGAAAAAAAATCCAGCCAATATTTCCAGATTTACACAGCTGAAGTCAATGGGAACTTTTATGATACAACAACTAGGCCTTTTGGCAATCTCCATTGTTGGCCAAAATTAAACAGTATTCCAATACAACATTAATGCTAATATCTCATATCCTTATGATTAAAATAAAAACAATTCTAACACTTTAGTTTTTAAAGTATTTCAGACCACAGATTGGGAAGAACTAATTTGCACTGACAGGCTCTGACTTACATCATTTTAACTATACTAGCTTATACCAAAGCTTTTATGTATTAACAACACCATCTCTAAGTTATCAGAGCTAACAGGTGCAAATAGAATCACAGAATCACAGAACTGTAGGGACTGGAAGGGACCTCTAGAGACCATCAAGTCCAAACCTCAATGCCAACAGCCAAGAGGTTTACCTCTATATTGGTCATGGAAAATGCAATTTATTTGTTTTTTAGCATTTAGAATTTTTATAATCACAAAATGCATATCGTGTTGGATTCCACAACTGACCTCTCATAAAAAGTCTGTCTAGGAAGGAAATTAAGTCTTCCCACCTGCTGTGTTAATGAGTGCCCTATGCTCCCAGTGCAATATGAGTGATTTGCTAAGCCATGCCAAAACTCCATTTCTTAAATAAGTCTTCCAAGACTGCATAGATGATGCAAAGAAAATTCAGGTATTAACAAAACATTGCTTCATCTGTGAAACATAACAAAATCATTTATTGCTAACAGCAGGATTAACGATTTGACTTGAGTGGGATCAAGTGTTTTTTACATCTTCAACATCTCAAAATTTCCACTCTATCATTATCTTTTTAATCTTCACAAAAAATTGCCCATCTGACAGCTTCTGTCTCTCCTACAATAAATTTAAGTGTTTCTTTCACTTATGCAAACCTTCTCAAGACGTGTTAAAACACACTTATTGTAGGACCGAGTACCATTTTCATGGGCTGTCCACGTTTACAAATTCTGCCTGTGACTTTATTATAATTTCTTATTACAAAATTAATTATTTAATAGTATATAACACGATTTTTAATACCCAATTTATCATCAATTAAAAGTTAGATCTGTCCTTTGTGTCCTATTTCTGACCACACTTCAAATGAATGATACCTTTTGTAATGATCAATGGTAACAACTTCTTGTGAATAATGCCTGTTTTAAGATGAACTTTTGCTATTGTAACTGGACAGTTTCTGCTTAGACTGTTTAAATTATTACTCTGAATTTTCCCTTTTATTATTGAAATAGGAAAAAATCCTTTAAAAATCCTTCAGGAAAAAAAAAAAAGAAAATGTTTGCAATATTATTTCCTTGTGTCATTCGTGAAGTAAGTTCACTTAATGTGGTTGCATATCAGTGTGAGATAACAGGGCATCAGGTGTGCATCAAGGCACGCATGAGTATATGACTAAACTGAAACAACAAGTAAGATTTTCCAAAGAGCCATTATACATTTAGTTTCAAGCAACCATAGATTTTTCAATCAAAGTTAAAAATTACATTCTACAAGACCAAGACAGTAGCACTTTTGTGGTTATCAGGAAGTTATATGAGGTAACTGATTACAAGGCATGCAACTCATTGGAGAACCAAGCACTTGGTCTTTTTAAAGAAGCATATGTATTCTCCTAATTATTACTTTTTCCTTGAGAATATATTGTTCCAGATCTTATAAAGAAAGCTCAGCTCTTACATTCTGACTCTCATATAAATCTACATGGGGATTGTATATTTAGTACATACTTTCCACAGCAGATATTTCTTTAGTAAAAAGCATATTCAGTTCATGCACTCCTAATGATTTGAAATGGAATTTAAGAAAAAAGAGGTTAAATCTAACTTTATCTAATCTAATTTTAATGTGATGAGCTTTCATTAACCACCACTGCAGAAGTAATTTAATATTTAATTGTTTTCTTCTGTGTTAGAGGTTTTGAGAATTTCATTTTTCCTAGTGTCAGAGAAAAAACAAACAAATCCTACAAATTGGCTATAACAAACCAGTAGGATTTTCCACTGTGTCTGCAACATTTATCTGAAACAGTTTCTTTCCTCACTGGCAGTTGTTTTATTGTTCATGTCATTTACTACATCAGCCTTTTATTGTGTAGTGCTATTGTCACCCATTCCTTGTACCTGGGTGCTGCAGGAAAGGCCATGATACATATCCGGAGGGAATAAATCTGTCTGTGGATTCCCTGACAGTGCTCTTAGCTCTCACTTCACCGTAACAAAGAGCAGGGTTTTCACTGCCACTAGGAAAGGTTTCAGCCCATGTTTACACAACCAAAATTGTATCCTATGTCTGGGCGTCCATCTTGTCTGGTCCCACTCTCACCCAACACCTTGAAAAAGAAGCTGCATTTAACCCAGTACCAAGGGACAATTCTGGGCCATAAAACCCTGAGGAGCAGCATGAACTTCTGGACTTGGTTTAAGGAAACAGCACTGAACATATCTTTGCTTCCTGTTGTGGTTGGTTCAAACAGCACTGGTGGAGCTGGTGAAAAGCCAGTGTTGACATGTAGCTTACAACTGAGGAGCCAAAGGTATTAGTTCTTAGAGGACACATACACATGCAGAACATAGACATACCAATCCCCCTTCTCCCAACTGGGAACACCAAGATTTCTCTCCTTTGGATTTCATCTCCTAAAGATGATCAAACTCATTGCTAAGTCATCTTTGCTGCCTAGCAGTAGTAGCTAAGGCATAAAGATCCATTGAACAGAGTCCTAGAGCCCAGTAAGAGTGGCATTAGCTTTGCTAGTAATGGGTCACAATTTTCCTTTATGTCTGCAAAGCCTCAGAGCTAAGACATATCAGGCTGGCTGTGTTTGGATTGTCTTGGCCTGCTTGGAGCTTTGTTTTAGCTTGATGAGTTGTAACAACAATTATTTATCTTCCAGGTGAATCACAGAATCACAGAGGTTAGAAGGAACCTCAAGAGATCATCAAATCCAACCCGCGTACTAAAACAGATACCCTGCAATCGGTTGCACAGGCAGGCATCCAGATGGGTCTTGAATATCTCCATAGATGGACACTGCACAGCCTCTCCGGGTAGCCTGTTCCAGTGCTTCATCACCCTTACTGTAAATAAGTTCTTCTGCATGTCACTACAGAACTTCATATGTTCGAGTTTTAAACCATTACATCACTACACACCATTGAGAAAAGCCTGCCTCATCCACTTGCCTCTCACTTACTTTTAGATATTTATAAGCATTTGTCAGATCACCTCCCAGTCTTCTTTTCCCCAGGCTGAACAGACCCAAGTTACTCAGCCTTAAATATTACGTAATTTGCATAAGTTTTAGCTTAGTTTTGTAGGGTTGTGAATTAACATACCTTTTGTTACAATATTTTTGAGATTTATTTATGTAACAGATAGTAGAGGTGCAATAGTTATTTTGTACAGAGTTCACTATGAGCCTAGAATGAAACTAATGTAGAGGAGTACAAGTAACGGATGATAGCAGAAGTTTAGAGAATGTGGAGATAGGAAGAAACCAGAAGCTCCCAGGCTATAAACAAGTTACTAGTGATCAATTATTGGTCATTAAGCCCTTGGGAGACCGGTAAAACTGGCTTCAGAGATAAGAAAGGGAACAAAGAACAAATATTCAACATACGCAAAATGTACTATTTATAGTATATTTAGATATAAGGTGAAACTACGGACCAATCAAGAAAGAGCAACGTGCACTGCGTGCTAGGAAATATATAAAAACAGCTCCAACCAGATCCTACAGTAGGGAGGAAGAAGTTCATCATTCTTCTTGCAGTGAAGGACTCCAGACACTAGGAACTCACCATAATCCTTTCTCCTTCTTGAGGAATACCAGAAGGGTGAGCAGCAGAGCAACGAGTAGAAAGAAGAAGATTGGTGTGTACTGGTTTCAATGACCACATAGCTGGGAATGAGCAATAATAATTGCTGAATTGGGAGTGCTGATTTAATCAAAACAAAATTTTAAAAATCCTTAAATATTTTATTAGATTGCTAATACTTTAGTTAATTATTAGATTGATGTATATAAGGTTTGTGTTTTTAGCTCATATAATAGCACACTGTGTTTTGTTTGGTACCCTGAACATGAATCTTAGCTATAACTGTGGATGCAACTTAAAAACATAATTGTCCACATGATGGCAAAACAAAACAAGTGCATGAGACAGAGGTTGAAGTATGAGTTAGTACTAAACCAACCATACTAGGAGACGGAGATTTCAGAGAGATGGTTCAGTTGTGCCTATTGCTTGGAAGAATAAATAAGACCTCCTTGGTTTAGAGAAGATGAACACTTTTTATTCTGACAGCTCTGTTTTCCCATTAGTAGCATCCCATGGCATTGCCATCAGACTGTTGACAGAGATGTGGTTTTCTAAGTATTAATTTCTTGAGGGGGTGGCTCTGTCCCTTAGGCCATAATTTTTGTCACAATCGAAACAGCTTTTCACATTGCTAAAATTAGTCTTTCAGTTGACTTTGCTAGCAGAAATATAACAAAAGCTTCTGAAAATTCTTATTAAGCAAATTTCATGGAGATGTTTGTCGTAACTTCCTCGTCAGGACATTCTTAAAAAGCAGAAAGCAAGACACAAAGTACTCCTCTGAGGTACATGCACACATTTAAATAAATAACTTCATACAAAAATAATAACAATGAGTGAGAATGGTCAAGAAAACAATAGCTGCACTATAATACATGCCAATGTATCCAGCTCTATTACAAGCACCTCATTCATCTCTCAGCTTTCTGCATTTTTACCTTTTGATTTTTCTAAATAACAAAGAAGTGGACTGGGGGTCTGGAGGACAGAAAGCCCAATAGAACTGGGAAGAAATTGTCCTTTCTCAAACACAGTCTCCTAGGACTGCTGTCATCATATTTCCAGGGCACAGCTGCCTGTGAAATACTACTTGTGAAACCAGAAGTCTGTGTCTTTACTTTTTGGAGGAGATCTCCAGTATATATGTTGTATATATATATACAACAGGCCAGAGGGGTTTGCATTCTCAATTGAGATAAAGGTAGTTGAGCACCAGCCTTGCAGACAGCCCAGGTAGCGTCAGCTATAAGAGAAAGATGGTAGAATAGTCACCGCTTGGGTCACTAGCACCACGTGAATTTGTTCTGTATGCAACTCACTTCACCATATAGCCTCAGTTTTCTTAAAGAACTGATTAACGACCTTATTTGCATTTAACTTGATCCATCCTGCTCACTGAATGAGAGAAGTCATCCAAGTAACAGTTTTACTTAGTTTTGTTAGCACCTTGTGTTGTTCAACTGACTTTTTCTTCTATCTTCTGCCCAGTGGCCATGCGTAGCAATGGTGGCCAGTGGCACAATAACCACCTGAACCTGCTGAAAATTCTCAGAGATCTGACAGCACTACAGACATTCAGCATAGACATTTATCTTTGTCAGTGCCAGGCTGGCACCAGACACCATTTACCAACTTAAGTTACCTATTTATCTTCATGTCCCCTTCTTATTGGTCTCTGTCATCTGTACAAATCCTTCTATTCTCATTAATTGTAATACCATAAATGTATCATTGGACATGAAGTTTTACCCTTCTTAATCTAGCCCTGCTCCAAATGTATCAAAAGAATTCCTTCCAGGCTAAATGTTAACTTTTATTTTTGCCTGTGTCTGCTTTTTATTGCCCACATGATAATTTCTGTTTTCAAAAGGAAAACAAAAAAGGAGGGCAACAAAGAGATATTCTGTATGTGTAACTAGTCTAGAAGAAAAACGATGCTTTTCAAGCTCTTCCTGTGCTGAACGATACTGAGAAATACCTATTAAGAAGTTTGTGACTGGAAAATCTATTTTTACAAGTTGTCAGGAAGGATTAAAGCAAGGCGCAAATACTGTGCACATGCAGTCATAGCTACCTTGATGGGGGATTTAAGCACCGCAGAGTTAACAGGAAGAGATTTAACCTAATGTGGTATTATTCATCAGAATAAGTGAAGAGCGTGGACAGGAAGAGATGGTATAGCTCAGCTGATATGTGACAGTTCAGTCTCTGCAACCTGGTCGTATGTTTGAGTAGTTTGGCAGTGAGTATGACTTTGTCAGTAACTGAACTCTGGCTATTCCAGTGGTGTTACATAGCTGATAGAAGGAGATGCTGAAAATGCAGCTGAGGCTTTTGATTTCTTTTCCAGCACATTGATCTCTTTACATATTCTATGCACTTGTTAATGGGGTTAATTTTCCTTGCAGCTCATTTTTTCATTAGCCAGAATATAGCTGCAAAGACACTACATAAATAGTAAAAAATAGTCTGGCATAGTTGTGGGCAGAAATTAAAAAGCCTATTTCCTCTCTCACAAGCAATTCCAAATTTCAGAATACAATTGCATCCCAAGCATGGGAAATGAGATGAAATGCTGACTTGTTCAAAATTAAAATTAAAATAAAACTGTTTTAATTGAAAAATATGTAATATTTTGCATGCATATAAGCTCCCAGAAAAGACATTCAGATTCCCAGAATACATCAAGCATGTCTTATTTTACCTCCTCTGCATATGATAGTTCTGTTTCAAGGAATGGAATAAAGTTCAGCCAGAAGTATTAAGCTTTGGGTTACTGATGGACATTTGTCAATATTCTGTCAAGTAACTCTTTCCTAAACCATACCAGGATGTTATTCTCAGAATATTTCAGTTGCAGGTACTTTGCTTTCTATCTCACACAAATTCACAGTGTACTTTATCTGTGAAATGCTGGCAAGTTTAAATACTCCATATTTCTCCATATCAGCCAATGACTGTACCTAATACATCAGAGACATTATGGCTTCCTAGTAGACACTGCCATCAGTGGAGTATATTTCCAGAAACCAAGCGAACAATTGTGTCACATGTTTATCATAATTTAAGGAAAAAAAGAACTAATTAGAAATGAAGCAACAAGCTTAAATGCAACAGGAACCCAGGGCAGCCTTCTCAAGCTTGCACACGAGCTATCTCTGGACATAAGGTAGCTTTGTCTGCAGAAGCAGCAAGGAAAGCTGAAATCAAATGGTACTGGAAGTGCCATCCAGAAATGGAAATGCCATTCCATGAGCAAATGACAAATGTCACCTGACCAAAATTCCTTTTAATTAGAATAAAAAGACATGATATTCTAGGGGCATTTCTCTTGAGAAATCACATCCGCATGTTTGAGACATCTCACACAGATGTATGTAAATGTAGTTCCTTTCCAGAGATTATCTTTATAGGCAGGAATCCAAGAAAGCTTTTGCCAAGCAGGAAACTGCAAATGGAAAAGTCTCAAGTCGTTACCAGCTTCCAGCCTTTCCACGTGCCAGTCCCACTTCTGCCAACACGAAAAAGGATTTTCTTCTTCCATTCTCCTTGCTTCCTTAAACATTTTTGTCAATGACCAAAATGAAGCATGTTTTGGTTATGTGGACAGGTTAGTGATTTTTATGGAGCTATAAATTGATTTCTCCTCCAAAAATTCACCTTTTCCCTAGCTTTGAACGTCTGACAACACCACACTTCAGCTCTGACTATTTTTGAGTTGTGGTTTCACTTGTTGAGCACCTTAGCAAATGCTGTTGATCTTGATCTGTAAATTTAAGAGACATGTGCTGCTCAGCTGTTTGCATGCCCAGTGCTTCTCTCACTGTCTCACAGATAAATCATTCTGCAAGAAGGAAAACTAAAGCTGTCAAATGCAGTAGAGCTTATGTTTAGCAATAGCCTGGAAATTCCCACTCTGTAGAAACTGATTGCAAATATTTGCAGTTCACAGCTTCAGACGGAGCATGTGTAGAAAGCCAGCCATTACTGTAGTGTTATGCAAAGTACAAGAAAGTCTGTTGACTTTCTTGAAAGGAAAAAGCATAGAACAGCTTCAGAGTAAAGGAACATGAAAATATACCCAATTATTTCTAGCCAGTGATTATGCCAATGAGCAAATATCTCATGGATTTAACAGCAAGACCTGCACCTGTGACTTTGTGAATGGTACAAGAATCCCATTTTTATTCATTGTGATGTTAAGCCAGCTATTCCTAAACACTATTTACTCCCAATTTTTCACTCTCAGCAAATATATTTTGCTCAGAAATGCCATTATATAGAGCAGAGAATACAGGACAAAGCTCATTTTTAAAACATGCTACTACATGCCCTATTTTCAGGTGGAAATCCATGTTACTCCAGCATCACTGAGATTTCTAATATATAAATCCTGAAAGCCGTGCTGACTTCCAGAAGAGGCAGATGTCTGATATTTTTGCAATTTTGGACCTCAGAATAAGCACCTGGCAACAGATCTGCTTTACTATGTCCTCCAATCTGTGAAGGTTGTGTGTAACAAAGAAAGGCTTTCAAATGCTGTAGCCAGAACTTTTGTTTCAGATGCTAAAACTTTAAGGTACAATCCCAAGACTATACCTTCTCTGCCAAGGAAAACATAAAAACAACCGTATTTCAAACAGTGATATAACAGAGACTTGCAAATGTTTATCACCAACCTAGAGATTGCATTTATAAGTGAATTTCCATCAGCCTTCGAGGTACCCTGCAGTGTCCCACAGGCATTTTGCCTCCCCTAGGACACCTGGGCTGATTCTCCCAGGGGCAGCAAACCTGATTGCATATCCTGGGACATGTATAGTGTGTGTTTATTGTCTGATGGAGATTTTGCAGCACGAAGTGACAGGCTCTGTGCCTCTTTTCTTCTATTTCCCTTCTGGGTTTTTTTTAGAAGGTTGTCATCTCTTCTACCACAATGTCTCTGAGCCTGGGGAAACAACCTCCTACAAACAACATGTAGCTTTGTAACACAACTGCTCTTTTTTTTTTTCCTAGAAAAAGGAACACAGTTGACTGATGATATGAAATAACAAATGGGTAGGGAAAGGGGAAAAAAAAAGACACAAAGGAAGAAAAGGGAGTAGAGGGTAGAGAACTCAAAAATATATCAGAAGAACCACAGAAGGGGGCACAGAACAGAGCACACTCCTCACTGCTGGAGGCTGTTGCCTCAAGTAGGTTGCCCTTAGGAGTGAAGGCAAGCCCCACAGTCACAGACTCCCTTCTTTTGTACTCTTTCTTCCTGATAGCACTGAGGCTTTTGGATGGAGAGGTGAAGGGAGAAGTGGAAACAGAAGCTGAGGCATTGGGGACCGAGGGGAGGGAAAGCAGCCCAACATTTATGTGTACCTGTGTACCCAGATTCAATGCATGTCACCTACAGATCACCCAAAAAACAGCCCAAACTGCAACATGGACGCCTGTAACCCTTTGCTCCAGCATAGGGACAAGGAGCAGGTAGAGGCTGTTTGGGGGTGGACCAGTGATAAAAGGGACCTACCATCTGTACATGGAGGTAGAGGTAGCAAAGAGGTCTCTCCTCCAGTGCCAGGAGGACCTGGACACCAGCAAGAACCCACACAAGAAGCATCCCAGTGCTCCCCACCACTAGCCTGGGCAGAGTTAAGGAATGCAGGGTGTTGAAGTAGGCCCATGGCAGGGACAGGGCTAACAGGTTGATTACCAGCACCCTTCCCTGACAGGACAGGACAGAGCAGCCCTGCCTGGCTCTGCAACTGCTCCAACACCCTGGCCTGAAGCGCATTCCAGTGTTAGGCCATTTCTCCTGCCTCAGTGCAGACCATAAAGCACCAACAACTCCCAGGGCTCCAGCTGATGCCTATGTGGGTGCTATTTGCCTATTTCCATATTTCTGCATCTTTGCAACTGAGTCTGATGCCACTGTGCAAATCCTTGTTTCCAGATGTCTGAAGAATAGGTACCAAGCCCTTGTCGACAGGTGCCTTCCTGCTACTGAGATGTGGTGCATCCACTTCTGAGTCAGACTTGGACTCTGTAGTAAATCTTCTTGGTATTTTGATGACTTTTTCCATTGCTTTATTGGACTGAGGAACAGGACAAAACCTCTCTAGAAGCACAGTTCTCTTCACAAACTTGTGTCTGCTGAGCTTTTGCCTATTGTCAGGTATGTAATGTTAACAAAAATAAATTTGACAGACACTATTTTTTTTCCATGGTATTCTTGTCAGGGGCAAATAGTAAGAGATTGTAAGGCTATCTCAGGAAAAGGAGAACAATGGCTTGAAACACAGACACAGAGTAAGTGCAAATCAACACAGCCACCTGTGATTCACTTTTTTTTCCCTGTTTTTCTGTTTTCTGCAAACTCACTAGATTTCATGGTCACACTATATAAGATACTTCTTATTCTATTACTAAACACAATTACTGAGCTGAGACTCACTTACGAGATGTCCCTGGCTTTTTCCTTACACTTTTGAATCCTGAAATTATCCACACATGCTTTGGAATATCTTTCTCAGTAGCACTGTCGAGTTCACCACTCTCATGCTTTCAGGTTAAATTTAATCTTTCATTAATGACACAAGTTTATTTTCTGAAGCATCTTCTCCTCAGTAACTATTGTTGCAATAAGAGTGACATGAACAAGTTTCTCCCTGGATTTGTCTCCATTGTCAAATGCTCTGCAAATCCTGCCTTCAATTTCAAGGTTATATCAAAGTTGTGAGTCACATTTCATAACTGAAAAAATAATGAAAAATAACCACTGGCCAAGCTCTACTTGGTAATTTCTTCTGATTTATAATCTGTTTCAAATATCACTGGCCTTCAGTAAATAAAAATGTATGGTTTTGTTTATTTCCACATCTAAGATTACATATATTTTTTTTTTCCTCTGAATATATTCATGCCTATGTTTCATTAACCCGTAAACTTCTGTGATTATTTTAAACCACAGTGTTTTAAAGGACTACGCCAACACATGCCCAAAGCCATCAAGGATGATATCCTCTATGGTCTGAAATGTCTAAGTGACTACTTCTATTTCTCAAAATATGTCCTAGATCACTGGGAATCTCTGCCTGATGGCACTCTGAAGAAACTGCATTAGGTAAATATTCTCTATAGGTTTCAGCACCTAAATATTGCTGGAATAGACAAGCTGAATATTTTCTGATGATTGACTTGCTTTTTTGTTCTAATTTTTCTTCAAGTATATTATTATTTGTGTTACATGGCATTTACAGTGGTGTTTGTCCAGCTTCAGCCCAGCAGCACAGTTTCTTTCCATGGCTGCTCTGAGCTGGCGTTTTTCATCAAATCTAAATGTCATCTGTATAAATCTCACTAACCTGAATGGCATGAAAAATTTATCACCTTTTTTTCCTCAGGTGCCATATGCAGCTTAAATAGACATCTGAGAAAACAGTGCAACTCACAAAGGTTTTATGAAAGTTCAAAAACACCTGCTCTTTTCTTTTTCCTAATATGAGCCCATGCCAGCAGCCCAGTGAAGTACCAAGGACAGAAAGTTATTTGTCACTTACCATATCTCCTCTTGGCAGCATATCAAACCTGTTTTGTTCCTTTGAGTACAACTATGGACAAACAAGAGGTTTCATCTGATTTCTCTGTAACTACAAGAACTACTTTCTTTAGTTCCACTACCCATCCCAGTGAGTGGATCCAGCTCCTTCTTTAAGTATTGCCTTAAAATGTCAAGGGCTTGCATAGCTGAGAAAACTCTTGGACAATTCAACCTTTTCCTACACTATTTAATATTCTTGAGATCTTAGTCTACTGAGAAATGGCTTCAAATTCTTTCTCAGCTTTTTATATTCATATTATCACGTGGGCTTTAAATGCTTAGATTGCTTTGATGGTCTCAAAGGCATAGCATTTTTTCCCTCTTTTTCCATCTATTACATATTCATTTATTTCTTTTATATTCCCTGTGGAGTTAACCTTGTGATTTTAAGCTTTGTGAATTATCTTTCACCCTTTGCATTTCCTTAAGATTCTCTTTTAGGTGTAATAACACTGTTTTTGGCAGCACGTTAGTTGATGGCTGCACTGAAAATTAATACTATTCTGACTAACCCAACATTTTCACTTTCTGGGTGCCCTTTGTTCCTAGAAGAAAATCACAGCCAGCTCATTCCCTCTGTCTGTGCCTTGCACACCTTACTGACTTGCAAGTTCTTCCAAAGCAATATCATCGTTTTTGATTTCCTGGATCTTTTCCTGTGGTGCAGGCATCACATTAGCTTGTGCTTTTTGTCAGTGTGCAACTGACATGGGCTGATCCTGTCCTAGATCTCAAACATAATTTGGTGTCTTTTAAACTCAAACTCTCACATATGTAGTATCTTCGTCCTTAGTTCATAGATTCTTCTGACTTCAATTTCTTGCCCTTTCTTTTTTCTTCTTCAAGATTACTTTTATGTTTTACGTCCTGTGTTCTTCCTATGTTTTTCTAGTCAGTTTCCTGCACGTCTTTCAAAATCAAGATGATATAAAAAAATCATTTATAATTTCTTTCTCTTTACTGGCAAACATTTATTTCAGATCTTGAGTGCAATATTACTTAAATTCCCTTCAGTTTATTTCCCAAACTTCTTATGAAAACTCAGTGTTATTGGGACACTCTGAGCCCCTTTCTCCTATTTGGATGATGATCCAGTCCTGTGATCTCTTGATGCTTAAGGCATCTGTTATGAATTATACCACATTCCAAACATATGTGTAACATCCAGAATTTTGCATACTCACAGACTTCTTCCTTAAAGATGTATTTTTCAGTACAAATGCATGACTGTCTTTGACTCCACGGGATCACTGCCAGGAATACATAGAAAATCTCAGAGATCTGATACTTTCAGCCATCCTCACGTCAAATTCCTTTCATCCCAAGGTGACATTTTTACTGTCCCTACCCACATCTGGAACGACCCAGGAGCGCTACAACACAGAGAGCTCTCCTTCCAGGCAAATAGTTCCTGTTTTGCTTCTTAAACATTCTTGATTTCTGCAGTTCTCAAATTAGTCCTCCAAGAGCAGGAAACACAGCCAAACTTTCTTGCTGGCCGATGGCCAAGGGGCAAGCCAGTGCCTGCTTAAAAAAAAGCAACCACAGCTTCACCTCAGCTGTAAATACATGGGCTGGGAATTTCCCCAACAACTTTGACGGGAAGCTCGTTCACCCAGCACAGACAGACAGGGCTTGCAACATCCCTTCATCTCTCCCTCCCACATGCACCCTGGCTTCTACTAGCTAAATGCCAGCGAGGCTGTCAGGTTTCTGCATTCTTCTCCAGGCAATAAGACCTCTCTACAGCATTTAAGAACAGATCTTGCCCTAGCGCTTACAGCACCTCACCGGCTGGAAGGCTCTGGTTTGCCCAAGGGGAGAGCAGGAGGTTGAGTGCACAGGTGAGTTTTACAGAGGTGATCCGATTCACAGGTTTCTCTCACTTCTGCAGGTGGGATTAGGAAAAGCCTAGAATGGAAAGGCTGATGTTCCCGGAGGTGTAGGTGGGTCTGAACTCAACCATCACTGTACTGACAAAATTTGACCCTAGTTTTTCTCCCTGTTATACATAAAATACAAAGACAGGGCTTCGTATTGACATTACATAATATTTTAGTCACTGAGACGTGATGTAAGGAGGTTTTATCCGTAAGGTTATGGCAACCAAACTTTGAATCATTTCAGTGGTATTCAGAGAGCTTACATAACTGCCAACAAGTTTATTTAATCTGTCATAGGTGTTTGCTAGAGTTAAGAAAGTGGAGGAATCTTCTGCAAATAAGTGTTGGTCAGTGGGTTTTAAATAATGAATCTGGAAAGAGGAGATTCCTTCCTAAGAGAGAACTAAAGTTATGATTTGAATTCCAGTAATAAGTGGAGGTAACCCAAAGACATTTGATTTATCACTAATTGTAAACTACTTGCAGTAATAGTTGGAGCTAAGGATTCTTTTCACTTCTGGACTCACTTGTGGATGTTGTGTCTTCCTTTTCAAGTTGCATACCAACTTTAAAACTGTTTAGTATTTTAGAAGCAAGGTTTCAGTGCTGCAGAAGGAAATGGATTTTTCTTGAGCGTTGTCTTATGCCAGCGCCATGTTATTAATTCAGAGAACATTTGCAGCTGCCAGAGCTGTTAGTCAGCGTTGATACAGGAAGATTTCATGTCCCCCCTAAATGTACAATTATAAACTGTCATTCACAGTACAGGGCAGTTTTTTCAGATTGTTGAGACATTCTGAAAGGATTCAATTAGTGTAAGATGTAAATTCGTTTTCAGACGTGACTTTCCAAAGCTCCTAGTTTTGTTAATAGCAATGATTTTGACAAGCAGGCAGTTATAATAACTGAGGTGGCACCATGACTACATACCAAAATATTACAATAGTCATTGAAAAATCAAGCATCCCTGTACTTTCTTCATCCATACACTAATTTGCTTATTCAAATCTATCAAGCACTTTTCATATTTATACACTTCTAGGCAGATGGAATTTTAAAATTATTTCTCTTAGTTAAAAGGAGAAAACCAGATAAGCAGTTTACTTTGTGTTGCAAAGTTGTTAACAAAGCACATTACCTACATTAGCGTTTTATTTCAGAGCAAGAGCTCACTTCCTCGTTCCAGATCACAGCGCAGCCTGAGGATGTTCTCAGCTCCTCTTGGGTTAGAACAGCAATCCCACCACTCACAGCAGTACAGCTCGCAGGGCCAGACAAGGGCTACTTCAAGAACAGCACCCAGCATGTGCTTGGCATGGGTATGAGGCACTGAGAAATGGAACTTTTCCTCCCTACAAATCCATTCCTGTTGTGCCTCAAGAACGCAAAGACAGCAACTAAGTCTTCAGGAAGAGTACTTCACATCTGCACATTTTAAGGTCTCTCTCACTGTTTTCCAGCCTATTTCTATTAAAATCTGTTTATGCGGTAACTTGAAGATTTAGAGCCAAACATTCTCCCATTCTGTTCTCAGTGACAAGGTGAGTGCGACTGCAACGTCTTGTATTTGTTATGCTCCATGCTATATTTTATAGATACTGGCTTCTTGGTGTTTGCTTGTTTTCTTTGTTTTCTTTTTTCTACTTAGGCTTTTATGTATATTAATTCTGGTTTCTAAAATCTGCTTTTAGAGGAAGGAAAAGGTGGGGAGAGATATTTGAACATCACCTGTACATGTGCATATTGCAGATCAACTGTTCGCCTTAATGCCTTTATGCACACTCAGAAATAGAAAAGAGGTGGTTTTCCTTGTTTGACCTTGTTGTTTAGACCCATCTAGTCTCTTCTTCATCAAAATTTCTTCAACACGTATTCCTCTCATGTGAGAGCAGAGACAATAAAACAGTAAGTTCACTTAACTGAAGTAACATTTCAGATTAGAAGTGGGTAAATTCTGATTTCCAGCACTTTTTCTCTTCCCTCCTTCCAGGACCTGTCCCATCAAAATCCCCCAGCATGCAGCCCGGTTACTTGGCCTGACCAGAAGCATGCTTGGCAGACTGGTTCATGTAATGCCATCCAGGTCTCCAGTTTTCTTCTTTTTTGTATTATGGCCTCGGCTCTTTTCCCTGTGGAGCATTTTCTGGGCAGACAGCTGTGGTGGCAGCCTGGGCACAGTGCTGAGCTGGGCTAAGAAGCCGTGGGTGGCAGCGGGGTGAGCTCTGGTTGTGGCAGTGCTGCTGGGAATCAGAGGAGGAGCAGGAACAGCTGCCTACAAAAGTGCTAATTAAGGGTCTGACAAAGCTGCTTCCTGAGCTCACAATGACTGCTGAGCATAGACCTGGAGGCAGAATCGCTAAGGTGGTTTCAAGCTGTCTTTTTACTTGGTTGAAATGTTGATGTGATCCTCTCTGGGATGTAAGGAATGTCATAGCTGTGGTGGAGACAGCTCCAGACAGCTGCTATGCTGGCAGGGATCCCGTGGTTCAGTGAGGTACAGAACTCCACTGGGAGATGCAGATCCTACAACTTGCTTTGGTATGTGTGACGTTAAGATGAAATAAGGAGCAAGGGCTGTTCTCAGCTCTGGGTCATGTGCCTTCCCCAGGTGGAGCAGCCTCACCAAGACAGATCTGAATGTGTGGAGAAACCATTTCCATAAGCTGCACAATATTATATTTAAAAAAAAAAAAAAAAAAAAAAAAAAAAAAGAGAGAATATTAATAAATCTCATACTAATAAATCACATTTGAATTCTATAACCTGAACCGTGCCAGAGCTTCATAAAACTTGGCACTTCAAAGGTGCTTAATTATAATAATCTGCTACAAACTGCTTGATCAATGGTGAAAGCAGCTCAGCCGTCCACTCCAGACAACTTACAGCACCTGAGGATGGGGATCAAAGAGTTTCACTGCTGCCTGTCACCAATCCATTAGTGATACCAACTATGTGAGCAAGCTTCTGTAGGCCTCCAGGTAAACAAGCCTGAAGTGTTAGGAAATTTAGTGGAGAGGTTGATTGCCAAAGAGCAAAAAACACTCTGGCATCATTAGAGCACCAGGAGTGTTTGACAGAGGATGTCTCTGGGGTGGTCCCATGCTACAAGGAGAGTGAGAGCAGGAAATGTGTACTCGCCACAAGTGGGTAATTATGCAATAACTGTAATAGCATAGAATGTTAATACAATAAAGACAGTGGGTTTATTCAGAAAACTCAGCTCCTCATTTTGTATTGCTGCTCCTTGGTGGAGCTGCAAGAGAGGGTCACCCTGCAGGAGGAAATTATTTAGCCCAATTAGGCAATTACAAAATCAGCATGACACTTTCTTTTGTACCTCATGGCACAGACGTTCAGCTCAATTTTACCCCAAATTACACTGAGTAGATCTCAATGACTTTCAGAACTAAGCAGAACTGGCAGTGTTAGGGTCAGGGTGCATTTGTTGATCTCAAAACTGACTGCATAGATATTCAGGGGGAAAAAAAAGCCACATAAAAGGCATCCAGTGGATCTAAATTCTTCTGCTTGTAAAATCTGTGGAAGAATTTTTTTGCTTGTAGAATCTGTGGAAGCAGAACAGGAGGTCAATGTGCTCCCTGTGCAGATCTAAGTTTTTTTTTTTCTTTGATAACTACATTGGAAACTGAATCCAAACCTCTGGATCACCAACCTGCAGCACCACCAAAAGCTGTATTTGAGGCTTTTTGTGAGAAATCAACTCTAGCAGTTGCTATTTTGATGGATGATAAGCAGTGAGAAAAGTGTTTAGATAAGGAATTATTTGTTTAAATAAGTCGTCGTATAATTAAGATTAAAGGCTTTGAGGCAAAATTCCCTATCAACAAAAAACTAAGGTGCTTTCTCCAACCTGGCCTTTGCTTTTTTTTCAGTATTTGTTTGCAAAATGAAGGAATTTTGGTATCCATGAGTGCCTTCTTTATTACCTCTTCTTAAGTTTAATAAGAATACTTAAAACTTTCATTGGTCTCTGCTCCATGTCCTATCCACCTTTGCCTTCACTGCAATATGGCCTGGTGCTACTTGGCTGTACATTGAATGGTCTTGGGGTGCAGAACCAAAAGCGTAACTTCTGCCTTGAACCTACATGTTTCACAGGGATGGGTATGAGATGCCTAGCAAATGTGATTGAGACTCAAGATCACCAGAAACTGAGGTGCCTTCTCTGTGAGGATAGCTGCAGAGATACGTCAGAGATCCCGTGTGAGGTCTGCTGTGCGCCTGTGCAGCAGACCATGGCATGGGACAGCATGGGCTGCCCTGTGCAGCACTGTGAGCAATCAGGTGACAATGCTGTGCTGCCAGATCAGCAGCTGATGTGCAGTACTCTGGCAGAGACTTTTCATTCCTGCCAGTGCCAAGGTGAGGAGCTGAGGCAATGACCCACATCTTCAAACCCCTTCCCACATTCCAGGAGAGGGAGTTAGCAGCTCAGCCGTGTACAAAACCTGTGCTGAACTCAAAGGGAATTTCAGACAGAAGAACTCTACAACAAATTAGCTCTCTAAATTTCTCAGTAGAGGAGGCTGCTCTCAACAGCTCTGCACATTTCTGACAAATATCGCCTCCACTTGTGATTTTTAGTCAGTATTTTCAAAGCATGTTTTTAAATTCACGCTAATTTTCAAAGCCTGTAGCTTAGGGCTGTTGTTTGAACACTCCTAAAATTATTGCCTCATTAAGAAGAGGAATTTCTATATCGAGAAAGAGATAGTTTTTAAAAATAAAAGCCTGATAATTTTTCCTTGCTGCAAAATGCAACACTATTTAAAACTGTCGCTTTTTGTGTGTGTGAGGAACACCGTTCCTTTATTTCTGGAAATATCAGTGTTCATTCTTCCTAAATGCAGGCATGGGTCTGCAGATGCCACTTGACTACAGTCAAGTAGGACACAAAAAATTTCAATTCCATGTAAAAGAAAGGAAGGAAAACAAAAGAATCAAATAATACATTTAATTACTTTGCATTGAGTAAGAGTGCTGATGAAGCTCTCCACTGTTAAATGGAGTGCCTTTAAACACTTTTTTATAACAGCATTTTAGTGTATGGGCTTATGTAAGCAAGAATGCAGATTAATGAACTTTCTCTAAGAAAATCTGCTTGGCCCCATTCCAGACATGCTGCAAATCCACATGTATTTGTTTTGGCAAGAAAGCTTCACATTCATGCCACTTTTGCTTAAATCTTTCATACGCTCCCACCCACTCCTCAGATTGCTAAGAGCAGAAGGCATCCAGGTCCATCACCACAGAGGCTTCTACGCTGCAGCAGCCACCTCACTTCTTGTTCTATCACAGGTGTCACGGAGCAATTGGGCTCTGTTATCTTCCTGCTTATGCCAATCCAATCCAAAAGCAAGTTAATTGAAAATCAACAATTCCATTAGTGTAAATGGGAAGACAACTGAGCTTATCACATATTGCTAGAGCTCAAAATAAATAAAGGGTTTGAACTCTTACATTGTTAGTTGGCCAAAGGCATGATTTTGGTCAGTTGCTGGTGCAGTGCCAGCTGATTCCTCTTTTAATGCTATTTTACCTTGATTTCTGTAGGAAGTGAGGTTTCTCTGATCATGTTGAGGGATGTGTGCGTATGCATTGATGTGATCCTCATGTTGAGGGATGTGAGCCTCAAACCACTGTTTATAGTGATGCTTTCAAACAAATATACCAGGAGAAACATGGGTTTTGTTTTTCTTCAGTCTATTAAAATAGGCAGTTGAAGACTCCACATTAGAGTCCTAGAAAATGAAAGGCTGTACTGTGACTATACACATTTAAAGATCTGAAAATCCACATGAACAGAAATCTTGAATGAGTGATCTCCTGTGATTGGAAACAGTTTCAATCAGCGCTTGTAATCAGCCAAGAAACACAAATCCCTAGGAAGCCAGGCTTCATTATTTCTAGCGTTACTCCTCCGTGAGACACAGCTATTTGTTAATGTCTCTAAATAGCAGACCAAAGATGCACATAGCTTCACTGAGAGAGAAGACACTGTTGGAGGACACAGCAGGAATACAAAAAGCGCTTACCATGCACATCATGTGTGGGTCTCAAAACATACTTGTCAAGGTCTCAGGATACCTCCTGAGTATTACAGTGGGGATAAATCCAGTGCCTCCACTCTGCACTGCAGACAGGTCTGCCTCTTCTCACCATCACTCAGCTTTGGGTGTTTTCTGAAATCTTCTCACTCTCTTGCAGTTGGCCTAAATCTTGATACCTGTACCCCTCCAAAAAGCACAACAACCCTAAAAAGGCCAAGGAAATTTCACCAGTTATATCTGAGTCTTACGTGTTTATGGGAAAGTTGGAGGTGGTGAGATTTCCAGCTCTCTCAGTACTTTGCTATGATTTAGACAACATTAAACACATCTGTTTAGGCCTATACTTCATCTGTTTGAAGAGCTTCCAGGCAGCTTTAGTGTTCTCCTGATAAAAAGCGAAGATGTGGGAAGTGCAGTGTCCTCTGTAGGAGGATTTACTGTCTCAAATAATTATTCTTTATAAGCTTTGTCAAAACTTGGAGCTCAGGACTTTCTGCTGAGCAGAACTGAATATATTCATTTGCTTGAAAGAAAATTCATGAATAATTTGCTGTGATATGTTTTTTAGGAGCCACTCTGCTATTTTCTTTATGTGTATAAGTACTAGATTAATCAAGGGAGAGTAGTTTAGCCACATGCCTTTCAGTTTCTGGTGCAGCAAACAACAGAAAATAGTTTGTAATTTAGGGCAGATTTGGTTCTACAACTGTCAGCCTATAAGAAGTGCTATATTTTAGAGAGTGCAGTCTCTCTCTGTGGAGATAGTAACATGAAATTTTAAGAAAATGAGATTGCCTCAGAATAGCATACATGTCTTTCCAATGAGAGTTTTTAAATCACATTTCACTTGTTTTCCAAGTTACTCCAGGATTACTGAATATTATGCATGTGCAAAACATTTGAGAAAGATACATTCAAAGCTGCAATACTGAATATGCAAGAAATGAAGTATTAACCATTCTCATTTTCTGCTGTATTTAATAGGCCACTCTATTTAATTTTAACATATTAGGGCACTTTTGATCATAATGACTCACGTCTCAGACTTTCTGAGACAAAACTCCCCCCCCCAAAAAAAATCAAAAGGGAATTATTTCTGCTTGTCAGTACATGCAGTAAACAGCTAAGACAATAATGAAAATTAACTAACTCAATTTCAAACAGAAATTGTTTAACTTTACAGAACTTGACAGCATGGGAATGAAAAAACCTGAAAGAGCCAACCATTCCAAATAGAAATATATACTAATGGATACATTTGTTTGAAGTTCACCATGCCTGTCTATATGTATACAAGGATTTGAATTAGAAAAAGACTAAATGTAAAAAATGGCCAATTCACTATCTTTCTGCTCTTGGTTGTAGGCACTATTCTTCATTGCCACCAGCATGAATACGTGCCATTAGCACAGTGTGAAAGCATTGTAGTAAGCCATAGTGCAGTCTGCCCTTGTTTAAGGAGAATGTATATTTAGCAGTAGTAGGGAAGGATCAGGTGTACACAGAGGCATCGCAGAGGTAAACGTCATTGCTCCTGTTTTGTCTGCTCAAAGAGGTCTTTGGGGCAGGTCTGCAGTGCATAGGGCACTGACAAAGGGTTTATTTTCACTGCCTCTGCCATAAGTGTAATTTGCCAGCTCAAGATCAGTTCATAGTTGAACAATAAGATGATGAAGTGTAATCCCATCACGTCTGGCGGTGTGCTGGGCTTTCTCTCAATACTGCTGCTGAGAGTCTGCTTGAGACAATCTCTGAATTGGTGAAATAAGTTCAATGTCGTCTGTGTGGTGCAAGATATGTAAGCTAATTCTTGAATCCATGTAGTGAACTTAGTGTTTCCCAGTTATTTCATATCAGAGAGATACAAAGATTCGGCTGAAAAGACCTTTTGGAGAGACTTGAGAGCTTGGATGTGGCTCTGCGCAGCTTGGTCTAGTGGTTGGTGACCCTGCACGTAGTAGGGGGTTGAAATTAGATGATCACTGTGGTCCCTTTCAAACCGGCCATTCTATGATTCTGTGATACTGAAAGAAAGTTCAGCAACTCCTTGCTCTAATGAGATTTGGAGAAAACAGAAAGAGACAAATCCTCAGAGACTAGATCCTCTGGTGGGCTACACCGTAATCTACCTCAGTCACAGCTGTGCTGGCCATTAACTTTCTTCTTACTTACTAACCTTCCTTTTATACAGCTACGGATCAAACTCCTTACAGTGCTTAGGGCCACTTATCTTCTCAAAGTCCTTATGTTCCATTTGATTATCTAAACTTTTTCCACGAATCAAAATGTAAAAGAACATAGTTCTAGAAGAAGATTTGGGAACATTATAGAGGAGAAAATGAAGATGTTCAGTTACAACTGAGAGATACTATGGGCCACTAGACAAGATAAGTTCAAAAACAGATTTGTTCACCTAGCAGAATAATAAGCAGACAATACTAAATTTAGAAGGTAGGCAGGTGATGTTCCATGAGAAGTAGAATCTGAGAGGAAAAATGAGATCTGAGGATTTGACACCTGCTTATAGAAATGGGATTAAAAGCAGAGAGACAGAAAATGTTTGCAAGGCAGAGGAAGGATTGCAGGAAGACAGCCATGAAGCTGCAAATTCTTCAGAAGCTTCAAACAAAAAAATCACACAGAAATCAAAATCTATGAAAAACACAGAACAATGCAGAAATGTTGCTAAAATTTGAAAAGCCACTGTACAAAAAAAAAAAAAAAAAAAAAAAGTACTTAAATAATACATCTAGAGTATTGTAAAAGTGCAAACTGTCAAAGGAAAATCAAGAAAAGGATTTATCCACTATTCTACTGAGAGAAAGCTATTGACTAATGACTCCAGGAAAGCCAACTCTGCAATGCCTCTTTCACTCTATGCCAGTAATAAAGAAATGAGAATTCAGGCAGGGTGACAGAAGTAACAGCTTAGATCATGCTTAGGTGAGTTGAATGATTGGAGGCTGAAGGAATTTGCCTTAAATTGTTCAGGGAATAACCGAATCATCTCCATAGCCATCAATAGTTACCGTTAAGAACTGCATGGAAGAGGTGAAGTTTTCAAAGGCTGGGAACACAGGAGTAACAGCTATCCTGAAAAGTAAGTAGAAAGAGAAGGTGCAGAATCCTGGCAAATCCATTTAAGTAAAATTCTTAAGTAGAAAAATCAAATAGAAGATAAAATAAAATTAAAAATGGATTGTAGACTCATGTATTAATGAAGAGGAAAGCATTCCAAACCCAGCTAATCTCCTTTTATAAGATCATACCAGGTCTGGTGAATCACAAAGGCTATGCAGCTTGAGATGAGTGAAGGTTTCAGTAAGGTATGTTAGAGAACATTTTCATAAGCATATGAGGGAAATACAGCTTGAATGAAGTAATACAAGGTATGGTTCCATAGAATGAGTGAAAGAGGCATTTTCAGTTTCTCTGTTAATCACTGTCAAAATGAAAGGCTACATTTACCACAGATATACTGGGGGTCTCTCCTGGCTAAAGTCCTATTCTGGAACTTTATTAAATGGCATGGAAGCTGGAATAGACAGTATGCTTATTAAAGCTGACAATCTGACAAAGTTGAAAAAGCCTGCGAGCATGTTAGAGGACAGCTTTAGAAATCAAAGTGATCTTGACAAATCGAAGTTACAGACTAAAAAAATACGGTGCTACTTAACAGGGACTAGAGCACAATACAGCACAGAGTCAGAAAAGAACTGTACACGTTGAAGATGGAGCTATTGGCTTTGGAGCAGTTCTGCATTCAAAAATGGGATGTTGCAGGATGCAGAACACTAGTATTTCAGTTCTGATCAGAAGTGCAGTGTTGAAGCAAATCACTAATTATCAAGCTTTGTTTTCTTTGAGCATATGGAACAAGATGATTCCTTCCCACAAAGACTGAGCCAGACGATATGCTTTGGGTGCACCCCAGCACACTGCAGCTGCTATTGGGCATTCAGGCTGCAATACTAGACCCAATGCTGCTCCAAGGTGGAAATCTTGTGCACAGACATTACGACCATGTGCTCAGAACCAGCTGTTTCACTCTTCATCTTCCTTCCTGTTGCCACACACTGCTTGCTCGAGTACATATAGCCATCCCAAGCTGACTGTGAATCAGCTGTACTGTGAATAAGACAGATGTGTCAGCAGGACAATGTGTTGTCTACGAGGCAAGTGAAGTAATCCTTTCCAGCTGGTGAGATCTCAGAGTGCAGCATTCAGCTTTAGCACCATACTTTTAATTAACAGTTGGAAGAGTTTAGACTAGGAAGATCCCCACTCTCAAAAGCATGAGGTACTGTGAAGGATCTGGTGTTGTTTCATCTAGAGAAGGGTGAAATGGTAACAGTTTTTATGTCCAGCAAAGGCTTCTGAAAAGAGAAGGGGAACAAACTGACACCTGTGTGTACAATGGTGGAGGCAATACATTGTCATTCAACCTTTATGAATCATTCCATTGATCACCTGTCTGCCATTTCACGTTACACCTGTCTGATCTTTCCATTCTCCATCCCTGCCTGACTCAGTCCCACCTCTGCTTTTCCACTTTTCTACTAGGAAATCCCTCCTTTTTCCCATGTACAAAGCAACATTCCTGTATTCATTCAAATTCCTACGTAGGTACTTAAATATAATTGCTGGAAGAGAGCTGTATCTTGATGCAGTGTTTATGCAGCATTTAATGATGGTTTTGCTGCTTCTGTTCTTCCAGTGCCTCCTTCTGTCATTTCCGACCAAGTGACAATCAGATCAGAGCTTATCACTAAAAAAGGTGAATTCACTGTATAAACATACAACAATGTAGAAAAGAAAGGGCGCAGCTATCAGTAAGAAGCTTGCATGGATTATCTTTGAAATAACAAAAAGCGTCACTAGCTTACTAATGTTAGGAGGATGGACATAAGCAAAAATATTATATGTGAATCCAGAGCTCCATAAAGCTCTGATTTTTCTCAGATAATATTTGAGTACATATGTGAAAGAACAAAGGATGGTCATTTGTTTCGTTGCTGGTGTTTCTGTTTCCTCCAGTGCTTTTAGAATGCCCAGCATGTGGGCATAAAGCAAATCCTGCTGCCATCAGCTGCTTAACGAGACCCAGTGTCAGCCTTCGGGCTGAGCTCTGACACCAGCCTGGCCCTATGTCCTTTATGATGTACTTCATCATGTCTTTCACACTGATGTAGGACAATAGAAAGCCTTTTTCTACAGCAAATGAATGTCTTCTCTCATTGCAGCTATCACTGTAAGGACTCTATAAGGCCATTTTCCTTGTTTCAACTTTACACCCACTGAGTTGCCATCAGAGCAAAGGTACATTTTGTTCATATACACACAGCAAAGCCCAAATTTATCTGTGCAGTCTACTGGCTGAATTAATCTCCAGAAGTCAACTGCAGTGCCCACAACCTTTTCAGTTTAACAACAGCCAGTTGGCACAAAGACATGTTTGAAGGAATGGAAAAAAACAATTCAGTTGAGAAAATTGACTTTAAATCGTTATTTGTTGGAAGGAGGCATAATCCAGACAGCCTGGGATTCGAAAGCAAAATTCCTTTGTCTTACACATCATTTTCTGATATAGCAGATGCACAATTCAATTAACATCTGTTTTACAATATACCTTATTTGTTAAGAAAATTGTTTATGACCAGTTTGTTTCTAATATATAATGCGCATTATCACAACAGCAATGGGCATCCCTATAATAAGTAGTCCTTATTAAGAAAATAAGTGATCTCTGCTTAGTCAATTGAAGCAAACTGCCTCTCCTGTTAAAAGTGGTATTAAATTAAATTAGTCCACTAGAAATAAAGGCATCTTTAACTCTCTTCAGCTCTTTATAGAATAATATTCACTGCCTTGTACAAGTCCCTTCATATCTTAGATAGGGCTCCAAGAAACTCTGCCGACACACAAAAAGAAAGCGAAAGAAAAAAAAAATGTTCCTTACATTAGTTTTAATTTCATCTCCCTCTTTTTTTCTTCTTCTCTTTCCCAGCAATTTAAGTTCAGTGTTCACTAGCAAATGAGATGTCCAGTGTTTCTTGGCAGTAAATACACCAAGTATATAACCTGATAAAACCCATTTGAGATGGTTGGTTTGTTGAGTTTCTTTGGTCCAGTCTTACTGTGGTGAAGAAAATGGTTTGCATAATTCATTCAGCAATAACTTAATGATTTCTTGGGGGCAAATACAGAAGTTTTCAGCTGGACAAACATGTACCACAAAGAAGCTTTATTTTTCATTTTGGATAGGAGCCCACTTTGCTAAAAGGAAAATTTGAGAAAGTTGAGTGCCATTAGGTACTGAGTTGAACTGTTTATTAATATTACATACATAACTCATCTATTCAGTTTTGAAAAACAGACTACCCACAAAAAGGATAGTACAGCTTTCCTCCCATTGGACTCTCATGGGACAGTAACAGAGCCCTCAGAGAGTGAGTTTTAAATATATAAAGAACACTGGGAAAGAAAGAAAAGAGTATGATCTCTGTATTTTAAGTGGCAGTTTTATTCTGAACAGGACTTCACAAAGTGTTAATAAACAGCCATAGCAGAGCAATTGTTTTGGGTGTAGCTAACTACTTTGTGCAGTTCTGTCCTGCAAATTAGAAAATCAGTTATTCCCACAGCTTTAATTAAGCCACTTACCTGAGATGCTGTGAAAGCCTTGAAATAGGGCTCCTACAAAATAACATGGCTGCTCCAAGTACTAAATTAGTGGCTGTTTGGAGAGAGGGGTCTCACAAGATTTCCTGTAGGAGATCTTCCTTAAGGCCACAGGTTTTCTGTCCTCAGGTCACCTTTTGTAAAGTGAGGGCAACAGCATATGGATCTAATGGTAGACCTTTGGAGCAGCCTTGTTTGATTCTGCATTTGGGTCATGGGTCTCATTCCGTAAGTACGGAGCGTACATACTGCTATGGCATGGATAATACATTAAAGTCTTTGAAGCTTCCAGGTACTGTGATAAAGGAGGACAGATAGAAATCTCAAAGAGAATTTCATTATGAGAAACATATGTTCAACATGAAATATGCCCATTCCACTGTCCAAACACTTCATAGGACATTCTTCAGGAAACTGAATAATAATAAACTATACTGGCATTAAATGGGCATATTAACGTAGGGCAGACAACATAGGTTTGTAGCTAGCTTGTACACCACTTCTTCAAGTGTTTTACTAACACTTCCAGGTTCTAATCTGATTAGTGTCACGCTCATCTTTAATGCTTTTCTATAGCATAAGGAAACTGAAACAATCCTGAAACACGTGCAACCCTTGCTTGTGGTGATCCTGTACCCTTTTCCTCCTGCTTTCCCTTAGAGAAAGGAAAATCGCAATAGTTCAGCTGAATATTAAAATCTGGAAGATGAAGAGAAAGGAGGGTTGTCAGAGATGGAGAGCCGAATATCCAGAATTCATTTTTTTAAAAAACTGTACAGATTAAGAATCAAGAAAACTCTCAGATATTTATAAATTAACCTTTTATTTTCAAGAGATCAATGTTTTACTTAGTTTGTTCCTTTTTTTTTGTTTTTTTTTCCTTCTAATAGATGAGTAAAAATTCTTCCAACATCATGGCTTTGGTTCCCAAAACATCTAACAAAAGAGAGACGGTGTGTATATTTGGAACGGGAGATTTTGGAAGAGCTCTGGGCCATAAGTTGCTTCAGTCTGGCTACCCTGTTGTGTTTGGAAGCCGGAACCCATGGCCATCCAGCCTCATTCCCAAGGATGCAGAGGTGCTGAGCCATGCTGAGGCAGCACAGAAAGCCGCCATCATTATTATAGCAATCCAGAGGCAACATTATGACTTCCTTGCATCACTAGAGGAAACACTCCATGGAAAAGTGTTGGTGGACATAAGCAACAACTTAAAAATAAACCAGTATCCTGAATCCAATGCAAAGTACCTGGCTCAGCTGGTGCCCAGTGCAAGGGTTGTGAAAGCCTTTAACACCGTGTCTGCCTGGGCTCTGCAGTCAGGCACCCTGGATGCAAGCCGGCAGGTAAGACTGAACTGCAGGAGTTTGCTATTTCATAGGGTTATGAAGTATCATATGGGCTTTTAACAGTTAGACAAAACACACACTTGGGACATATGACTCAGACAAGGCTGAGATGGAATTTTCACTGTAATTGCAAATCTCAAATCTGAGCTAAAATTTACTTTGGGATTCAAATATGACATGACAAGGAATATTGATAGCTTGCCACAGAATGCAGGAAGCTGTTAGGATACATTAGAGAAGCAAGGAAAAAAAGAAAGCACAGCTACAAAGACAGAGCCAGTAAACAAGAAGGAAATGAGTGCTGTGTTGCTTGTCCACCTAAGAGTCCAAAAAAAGGGATGTAAGGGATACAATGGGGCAACAGAATGAGTATAAGCAATGGGATAAATTAGCTGGACAGTGAAGAAATTAATAGTTTTCTAAATCAGAATCCATCACCATGGAAGTCTAACACAAAACCAACGCGTACAAACCATGTTAACGAGCTCCTTAGTCACAGACAAGCTGGTCATAGGAAACAAGAGAGCATGAGCATCTTTGCAGAAGAGAAAGAATTTATTACTGCTCTGTTTTCAGCTACTTGTGCCCTTGCACAAGGCACTGTGCCAGGCAACTATTCAAAGTATTGTTAACTTTGCTTTCTGCTGATAGAAGTGGTTTTACCCAAGCTAATACCAAAGATTTACAAGCCTGGGCATCTGAAACCTTCATCATACTTAGATAAATGACAGCAGAAGTTGCCCCCTTTCTGGCTATTCCAAAAGGAGTATTACTATTCACACTCATAGAAAAAAAGAGTTTCTTCACACTTTCACTAGATATGGGAAGGAATAATATTAACTTTCATGACAGAGAAATTATATTTGAATTCAGTTCCCTGAAGCCCTTATAGACCATTGTAGTAGCAACAGAAAATATTGTTCCTACTGACTATCACAAAACCTTGTTCTTACAAACTGCGGGCAGCATCTTTAAAAGAGCATGCTGAAATTCAAGTGCTCTAAGCAAAGATTTGTACTCTTATATCTTGTTCTTATCATAAACTAAATTCTGCCACCTGAAGCAATGTCTTTCACCAAAAAAAAGATTGATATTCTTAATTCTTGGGACTGTTGATCAAGAAATTAACTATAACTTAATTTTATCTACATAAATTAAGGCTAACAAGGAAGGTAATAAGAAGCTTGGGATCATATTGAAAATGTCACAAGACTGTCAAAATAAACCCTCTGCTTGTTTTTGGCGACAGGTGTTTGTCTGTGGAGACGACACAGAAGCTAAACAAATGGTAATGGATATTGTTCGTGCACTGGGTCTCACACCATTAGATCAAGGATCTCTCTTGGCTGCTCGGGAAATAGAAAATTACCCTCTACAACTCTTTCCAATGTGGAAGCTTCCCATCTTTTTGTCCCTTGGCCTAACTGCATTCTTTTTCTTTTACTGTTTGGTTCGTGACGTAATTTACCCTTGTGTTTATGAAAATAAGGATTACTCATTTTTTCTTGCAATTTCCATTCCAAATCGGATCTGCCCTATAATGGCACTTGTCCTTCTTGCCTTGGTTTATCTCCCTGGTGTGCTTGCTGCAATTATTCAGTTATACAGAGGCACCAAATACAGTCGTTTCCCAGACTGGCTGGACAAATGGATGCTGTGTCGGAAACAACTTGGACTAGTAGCCTTGGCATTTGCTTCTCTGCACGTTATTTATACTCTAGTTATGCCGATTCGCTACTATGTAAGATGGAGAATTGAAGACAGAACCATCTCACAGGTAATTTTTTTCCTTGCTCTATGTCTTCTCTTGCTCTGGCCCTGTTAGTAATATTACCAGGGATGCTGACCTTCAGAAGTTCATGCGGGCAGTCTAATGTTCTTTTTAATGAGATTATTTTCCTTGTTTCTGTGCTCCTATTAACCATAGATAAATCCAAAGGTGGTTGATATTATGCTGAGTTGTGGGAATTTCTGGTATCAATCCTCCTCCTAGGTAGTTTACATATTAATGAAATAAACAAGAAATACATAAAGAACAATTTAAAGAAACATATTTCTCTGTTTCTCCACTTAACTTTATGAATCATAGAATCAAATAATAGTTTAAATTGGAAAGGATTTTTACAGGTCATATAATCCAACCCCTCTGCAATGAGCAGGGATTAGCACATATTTTGAGTTCCTGACCTTATTCAACAACAAACAATTACATACCTGTCCTCACAGTGGGTCTGCAATAGATAAGTACCACAATTACAGGTGCACAGAACCTACATTATTCCACTCTTGCTTTTTCAGTAGCCATTCAAAGTAAATATCCAATCCTTTTCAGATAGTTAACGTGTAATATTTATCTCCTAGTTACCTTAAAGGATATATCTTTTTCTTCATATTGATCCTAAAACTGCTAACACTAAGATATATCTGGTATTTTTTTCTTTAGGCACTGAACAATAAAACTTCTCCATTTGACAACACAAATGGCTGGCTTAGTGACTCTTATTTGGCTTTGGGGATTTTAGGATTCTTTTTATTTGTTCTTCTTGGAATAACTTCTTTGCCTTCCGTCAGCAACAATGTCAACTGGAGAGAGTTCCGATTTGTACAGGTAAGAAAAAGATTTTCTCTCAAAAAAAACAAAAACAAAACTTTTCTCAGTTGGAAACTTTTATAAACTATGGCCACAAAAAGGTTTACTGGAGACTTAGGTCATTCCTCCATTGTTAACTCTAAATGCCACATTTGTATTATTCACCATCACTTGATTAATATATATTTATGTATCTACATGGCTATACAGCTCACGTGTAAAAAACACAACTTTCCTGATGGCTACCTATGGAACAACAGGTGTTATTACACCAAAAGCATAAAATTGGATAGACCTAAACTGCTAGCTGACAAATGGAAAATTGGCACTGTGGAGCTAATGACTGCCAAATTACACAGTCACACAATATTTTAGCCATTTATTGGGCTAATTTTGTTTGTTCACAAGATAATTCAGTTAACATGATTCTGAAAACTGACTTTATCACTCCAGTCCTTTCAAGACCAAGCATCTAAAGAGGGCCTGCAGTTTTGTAGGCTCTAAAATTTTCCGTGCCTTTAATAAAGCTACCTCCGTTAACGCCATCATCTTGACTCCACATGAGGAAGAGATCTGGTGCTGCAGTGCCTCTGCAGGAACAGGGCTGGCAGGGGAAACTACTATCAGTTTATATTTTATTTAGGTGAAAAGCTTTCACAATATAGTTCTGGGTTAACACTAAAGCGTATAAAAGGACTGGACCTCTCAAATGAATTCTAGCCTTTTCTCTACATTTTTACAAATATGGCAACATTAGGCAATGTGTGGAAAAAGTTATCGAGGTTGTCAATGGGGAAAAAAATCAAGTCCTGGAGATTGATTGTGTTTTTACTAAAAAACAATAAGAAATCTTATATAAACCATTTTAATTCCCTTTTCTGGTTCAGTTTAGTATTCTAACCTCTACTTCTTTCTCTTCTTTGTTCTCCCCTAGTCCAAACTGGGATATCTGACATTGATTTTATGCACCGCGCATACACTGGTTTATGGTGGAAAGCGGTTCCTAAGTCCATCATCATACAGATGGTATCTTCCAAGTGCCTATATGCTCTCTCTCATTATTCCATGCATTGTATTGGTTGTCAAATTTGTGCTTATACTTCCTTGTCTCGACAAACAGCTAACACGAATTCGACAGGGCTGGGAGAGGAATCCCCAATACTCAGAACAGTCAAACTACATTATCAACAAGTCTGCTGTGTAATTAGACTAACCCATATTGTTAAAAAGAAACAAAAAAAAATTTGAAGGCAAAATAAGTCCCTATCCTCCTTTGGAGAGTGAAAAAGTGAAAAGCTTGGGCAGGCTCTGACTAAAAAAAGCAATCCCAGTGACAAGCTTAAAATTCAAATCAAAGAAGCCCCCTGAGATCCTGCACCCCAGACACGCTTTCACGCAGGTATAGGCTTTTTCCTTTTTTCAATGTACTCCCCCTATTCACCCTCCATTCCTGACAAGAGTATGAGAGAAGTAGCACTCAATGCATCAGTCACTTGAAATCTCCAGTGCTGGCCAGAATCAGAGAAACCTCTCATGTTAGATGGCGTCTGGTCCTCTTCTGTGTTCTGCCCACCAGGGCTCAGATCTGCATGCTCTTGCACACTCGTGCATGCATGTATAAACACCCTGCTTCCACCTCTGAAGCCACCAGACTGTAGAGCAGGCACAGGACAGGCATTAGTTGTGGGAAAGCTCTGATCTTCCCCACATTACTTTGTCCTCCATTAGCATCTGATCAAAGAGGTCTATCCCTTAGAAATAGTTGAATAAGATTTGTTTGGTTTGTGTACAGGCACTCCTACATTAAAAGTGTATCTGCTGAGGATTGCTAAATCCTTGCTGTACTGCAGAAACTCAGGTAGCAAGGGGATAGATGAGAGACCAAAGTGTCAGAAAGAGATGAGATGTGCTCGCCAACCTAAGCTTCTCTGCAAGTACATGCACACAGTGGTTGGTGTAAGTGTTGAGCTGTAAGGAAAGGAGCTGATGGAAAATACAGTTTTATTAGGAGTTTATATTGCATATCATAATTACATATCATGAAGAATAGATTGTTGATTTTTCTGAAATTCTTTGGATGCAATGTTATAAATATCCTATGGAAATGCATATATTTTAATCTCAATAAAGAAAATTCTTTAAAGTTCTACATTCTGTTCTAATTCCTGGAACCTCTTTTGCTATGATGCAGCTGCTGGTGTGCTCAGTTGCACATTAGCACAGGAAGGCCTTGGGGGAAGAAATAAAATGGGATTCTGTCTTCAGATAGCTGCCAGAGCTTAACTTCCTTCCATTTTCTGCTCCCTGGATGCTTATGTACATAGATGTTTGCTTAGTTACTGAAGAGGAGTGCAAAACAGTCATGGACTCTAAGGGCCTGAAGATAGGGATACCTATAACACTACCTTAAACTCCCTCAGAAAGAGAAGACAGAGGAAGAAGCAGAGAGAATAATAATAATAAAAAAGACAGAAAAGGAGACATTGTCAGTGTTTGTGTGTAAGTAGATTAGAAAGCAAGACAAATCAGTAGCAGTCTGAATTAATACCTAAAGCTGACAATGGGGACTATATTCTACCTTCAGTGACACACTCCAGATTAAGAATAGTAACCGTTCCAAGATGCATACAGTTTGCTTTTACGATTACCTGTTACAGGACATTGGGTTTCTGCAACACAAATAGAGATCTAAAAAATAAAAAAAAGGAAACCACCACCCTTTTCTCTCTCCCATAGCTGAGCCTGTGGGTTGGAGTTTAATTTGCAACAGCCATGGCAAGTAACACACATTTAAAAGTCATGCCTAATGAAACACAAACGCTGTCAATGAATGCTCTGCCACCTTCTCTATCAAACAATATGATCCTTTGTATTTCTGAGTGCCCTGCGTTAAGAGGCTGCTTTACCACCGCTGAAAACCAGTGCAAGGTAACCATGGCCTGACTGAATACAGTCTGTACACTCATTCACTACTAAATTCTAGCTCCCAGGCACAGGGCTGCAGCTCATGCAAGAAAGACAAAAAGTCTTCTTCAAGGACTGACAGCAGGTTGCTTTGCATGGGTTAAACTTAGACCTAAGTTTACTGAAAATGTCAAGCAGAGAGGTACAATTTGCAATTTGCTGTTTACTCCAAGAATCAAATGCCAATACCTGTTGTGTACAGACCAAGCAAACAATGCTATTTGTTTGCATAGGGGCATGAAACAGTTCTCAGGAGCTCATCCAGAGCTCTCTCATTTGAAGGTAGTGGCGGGCTCTTTGTTGATTTCAGTAAAGAATAATAGGTCAGATCCACAGCAGCACTTGTTATTCCAGCCTAAGTGAGGGACTCCATGTTCTGCTACTCCTGGGCAGCTGGGAAGTATTTGCTTCAGAAATTTATATATTTATTCCTTGAACATTGTGGACAACAGTTCTTCAGCATTTTTTACATGATACTTAAAAATAATTCAGTGGCAACATTTTGAAAATAGCCAATGTTATGAAAGGTGTATATATCCTGTATATATTTTTCTAGGCTGAACTCTTCATATATATATTTTTAATGTACTGACAAAGCCTGGTTAGAAAGGACATTAGAAGGGTTATGACATACACATTGGAAAGGATATTTTCTATATGGTTTCCAGACACAAAGAAGAGCCTTTATGTGTGTCCATACATAACACAGTTGCAACAGTTTCTGTCGGAATAAAATAATGTCTCTCAACTCCACACCTAAAGCAAAGAAAATACAACCTGCAGCTTTTTAAGCAAGAAGTCATACTGATATGGTCCTGATAGCTAAATTTGGATTTCAATATCCATTTCAAACCCCCAAATGCACTTATTACTGAAAAGAAAGTATTTTAATTTATCAGATTTACTTAGGCCTGAAGCAATGTGACGTCAGATATGCAGTAGCCACAAGGACGTAGCTAGTATCAGATAGAGCTGGATATTGAACCACTGGGATCTAACCCCTTGCTTACTTGGATAAGCCTAAATAAAGGTCAAACCTTTAGTCCCGCTACAGAATCTTTGGTGTTGTTGGATACTCTAAGTAGCTGTGATCTCAATTGTACCCAGGACTGATAGATACTTCTTGTTTGGTTACAAAATCCTGAGAAAGATCAAGGTGCTTGTGCAGCTCTTCACTGTCTCTGGGGACAGTACTGAATACCTAAGCAACACTGAAAGCCTCACTGAATGCCCTCTAGGATCTCCGCTTTGAACACAGATACTCATGCCTTATGGCAAAGGCAAGACTTCCTGTCTTTAACAGAGAAGCTGATCCTCAGATTCATACTTAACAGTCTTCACAGATGCATCACAAGTTTCTTTAATGATTCTCTGTCGCAGACACACACATTCACATGGGAAGTCAGAGGCAAGGAAAGGAATTGGACAAAGGTTTCCTGAAGCTGGGGATAGTTCTCTAATTACAAGGAGCTTTACATAATAGAGAGCCAGAAGGCAACCTTGTGATCAGCTATTCCCTCTTTCTGCAGAACACAGGCTATAGACACTGTCTAAATTAATTCCTTTCTGGATTATCAGGAGTTGTCATATTTTTGAGTTCACAGACCCCTGCAAAATTTCCATTAGTAATGCAGATTCCTGCAAAGTTTAAGCTTCCTGACAACACACATTTTTATCCCAGTCACCGTTTGTCACTGTTGGCAGGTAATCCATTAAAACCAGCTGAAAACTCCTGAATTAAAGATATCTCTAAAACAACCACTGAACTCGATTTAAGCATTATAAAATTCACCAAAACTTTTGGCAGATCATTTTGACAGCCGATTACCCTCACTTCAACATCGATTATACATAAACATACAGAGCCTGAACTTTTCTTTGTAGTAGTATTCAGGCATCACGATTTATGACTTCCCCAAAGTGTCCAGAATAGCGCATGTGTAAAACATGTTTTACCCCACAGAGAAATTCAGGTGCAAGAAAAAATGTGTTTTCACATATAAATATGGAGAAATGTAAATCACATTTGATCCTATGGCACGTGTGGAAGTATAACCACATATTTCAGTGTCTTCATGAGGATGAAGTTCCAACATATTCCCAACTACAAAACTCCAATTTGTAAAAAAATAATAATATCCAAAAAAATGAGAAACTTACAAGCATTAACAGCCACTAGGGATGATCTGAGTTTGAACATAACTTCTCAAAAGTCAACAAATGGCAATTAAAAATTGTTAATAACTTCATGAAAACAGTTGCAGATTACTTGCAGGACTATGTTTCTTGCACCTAATACTGGTAAATTCAGGTAGAGAATAATATCAGATAAGATGGTTTCTAGTTTCTCAGGAATTAGTTGCAGCTCTATATTTATAACCAGAGAAATCAAACCAAATCACTGCTGAGGAGAAGTGCAAGTTGCATAATCTCAGATATCATTACAAGCAATGAGGGAAGAAGCAATTTGATGAACTGTGCATACCAGCATTGTGCCAGTGAATCCAGATCTGCAGAAGGCCACTGTATAGGAATAATGATGGCGTGCCATCACCCTGAACACAAAGAAACCACTGCATGAAAACAGTTCACAGAGAGGGTGGTAAAAACAGCGATGAACCATGTCCAAACAATTCACAGGGAACCAGGGATGAGAGTACAGGGGTACAATCTAACATCATCTTGTTGTTTTAAGAGGTACGGAGAAGGGTAGTTACTCAATGTCTGCAGTGTTGTGGAATGTTTCACACTGTGAAAACAACACTGAAGACTATGGAGTGGATTCTTTTACAGCTAAAAGGAAGAAAGAATGTGGAAAAATCCTTTAAGTTCACAGACCACGGGAAATGAACTCATTCAACAACAACAAAAATGTTAAGGGTGGATGCAATACAACATTCCCAGGTCATTATTCAAACACATTTCACAATCAGTAGCCAGCAAATTAGGAAAAAAATGTAGTTTGTCTGTTATGAAACTACTGAAAAAACCAGAAGCTATACAAACATATGCAACTCTAGCACTGTTTAACAGAGCAGCAGGTGTGAGAAGCATACAAGGAGCATCACATCAGCTTCAGACAAAAGCATAAGCACACTTAGGCAGGTTTGACTTGGTTTAAAGCTGAAACTCTATTTAAAGCACTCTACCCAGAGGCTGAGAGAAAAGAAACTTGATTGATTCTTCCCAGGTTCGGTATCTGACAACTGATGCTGCTGCACCTATTTCCAGAAAACACACACAAGGAAATATGCATTGCAGCTTTGAGCTGTGTTAAGTCAGCTACCCCCACACCTCAAGACTGTATCTGTCAAGAATGAAAGACGGGCAGTTATCATCGATGACTCTTCTGAGGGGAACAGAGGGCCCTATATGCTGACCAGACCCTACACACAAGGGAAGTCTGCCACCTCCCTGGGGCCCAGGTCAGAGGCATTATTACTAGAAAGCTCTAAAGTCTGCCACAGCCCTCTGGTTATTACCCACTTCTGGCAGTTCAGGTCAGCAACAATGAGGTCACAGGGAGAAACCCAAGGGCTATCAAAAGGGACTTCAGAGCATTGGGGCAGCCAGTTGAAGGGGTAGAGCTCAGGTTTTTTCCTTCATCCCTTCAGCAAAAGGGAAAAATGCTGAGAGAAGCAGGAAAAGCCACCTGATTAACATGTGGCTAATAAACTAACGTCTGTTGCCTTTCTTCACCCCATCATGGGAAAGCTTATTCAGGGTTCATCTGTCCCTAAGGTGGTAAAAAGGATCCTAGCCCATGAGCTAGCAGGGCTCATCAAATGGGCTTTAAATTAGGTTTGAAGAGGGAAAGGGAAAAAACCAAGCTCGCTAGAGCCAAGTCTAGCAGCAGTATGCCAGGATTAATGGTGAGACCAATAGCCACCTACACCAATGCATGCAGCACGGGAGGATACAAATAGGAGGAGCTACAAGCCATTGTGAAACAGGAGAACTATGAATTAGTCACCATCAGCAAAACATGGAGGGATCATTCACGTGACCAGAGTACTGGAAATGGAGAGCTATAAGCTCTTTAGAAGGGATGGGCAAGGAAGGAGGAGCTGTGGGGTAGCTCTCTGTGTTAAGAGAGTGTTTCAGGGCTGTAGAGGTCAGTGCTTCAAATGAGTCAGATGAGAGGTCGGCCAAACTGCTACCCTGGATTTCCAAAGGACAGACTTTTAACAGTTTAGGACAATGGTTGAGAGTTGCGAGCTAGTCCTGAAGGGCAGAGGGATCCAGACAGGCTGGATGTTCCTTAAGAAGGAAATCATAAAAGCACAGGAACAGACTGTTGCTGTAAAATGAACCAGCAGGGAAGAAGATTGGCCTGGTGGACAAGGAGCTTTTGCTAATACTCCAGGGAAAAAAAGGCAGTTCACCTGCTGCTACTCCATCCCCATAGATTAGTGAGACTGGATCATATGCAATCAAAAATACAGGCCAGAAATGAGTGTTACTTAATCCATCACAACCTCTTAAATTAGTGAAGTCCTTAATGTAAACTGGTACCTCTACAATCAAACTAACCTGCTTGTCTTTCCTAAGTTTGTACCTCACAGTCTGATTAAACAACATGACTTGGGTGAACCTTCACCTCCCCAAGACAAAGGAGGAGAGATGTGAGTATAATAACAGGACTGGAAGTCTTAACTAGCATAGATGCTGAAATACTCATAAATAACTTAAGTGCAGTCACAAATGATTTACACACGTTGTAACATACAGTATTGCAGTCTTCTCTACCAGCATTGGGACCTCACCAATGGCTCTTATCTAATGTACTGCCTCAGAGAGAAGGAATTAATAAAAGGGACTATCAGTTGATTGCAGATGCACTTGGTGTAGTACAAGACGATCTTTCCATGGCTCTTTGTGGTATCCAAGCTCAATTATGGATACAATCTATGGTAGCAGCAACTATAAAAGAAGGTGAAGGAGACACCTTACTCACTGGAATTCAAAAGGCAATTTGGTATTAGGCAACTAAATTTGAAAGGCATTCCAAACCTGGTGGCATTTAGTCAGCTTTAATTCCAAGATCAACCATAAGACCACAGCTTTTATCTTAACAATATGCTTGGTTCATTTTATTCCTAAAACCCAGTCATTGCACTAGGAAATCCTATGATTCTATTATTCTCTTTCCAAAGAAAAGAACATGAAGACTAATAAACTTTAAATGTTCAGGTTAGGAGAAGTATTAGGACCATTAGAGAGAAAAAGTACCAGTATCAAATATCATTATCCCAGCATGAGAAAGACACAACAAAGAAATCTTGGAGTTAAAACCCTATGAATTTAGATTAAAAGTCTTCTGGTTGTGCCTTGAAGATAAGAAACAGCGAGGATAATTACCCTCGCGTTATCAGATAAGTATTCCTTAGCAGGAGTGGATTCACTGTCTCTTGCAAACATTAGATCAAAAGCGAATGCTGGTGTGGATGCTTTAGTCAAGCCTAAATCACTAAGTTTAGGATAGGGGCATCAGCACTGGATAAAATATTATTTCCTATCGTAACAATGTAATGGAAAATACAGCCATAGTAGTGAGGTAGTAGAATCTTCGGCTACAACAAATGAAGATGAGCAGCCACACAAACAAACAGCTGCTAAGCTTTGGAAGGCCTCCAGTAGGCAGCAATCAACAGCAAGACAGCCTTACCTTCACTGCCAACCCTTAAATGAGATCCAGGAAAGGGTGGATCCTGACTGCACCCCTTTCAGTCACTCGGGTGCACTGCATACACCTGAGCTCCCGCTGGTTGGCCCTGCCTTCCCACCAGGTGCTCAATCACTGGTTCAAGCTGTGGCTCAGCATTTCCACTACGCCTTTTTCTGCATCATCTAATGCTTGTTTCTTTTTAGAATGTCCATATGAGCAAATGAGCAGCAGCACTTGCATACCATTTGTTTACTCTTCCAAGAGTTCCTGCAAACAGATGAGAAAATGATCATGCTGTTTCATCACCATCATCTTTCCCCACACAGTTATGAGAAGGGGAAAAAAATAAAAGAAGAAAAAAAGAAGGAAGAGTTTCTTAAGTGGACCACTCCAGCACAAGCACAGAGTATGTGTAAATAGGGATTTTCCCTTTAGCTGTCTGGAAAGAAGTTCCAGTGATCAGTCCAAGCACCGTTTCTGTCAGAAATGTGTCAGGAAGAGCAGTTAAAATGTTTTCCAATAGAAAACACAGTGACAACAACTTCAGAAGTAGAGATGTTTAGCTTTTAATAAATGAATTGTAAGAAAAACAAACAAATTGAATTTAATCTCCTATCAGTGGCAGAAGAAGCAAAATACAGGGATCACAGAGCAGGAGCTGAGCGTCAGACTAACACAGTGTGAATGTGCCTTAAATCCAAACCTTGGATGTAGTAAATGCTTATGTAAGATTATTTCTACTGAATATTCATGCTGAAATTAGTCAAGCTATGGAAGTTCTGCCCAAAGGTTTTACAAATTAAACAAGTAGAAATAGCCAGGGAGCTTAAAATATCTTGATATCTCTGTTTACAAGGAAGTAAAGAGGTAAGAAATGTTTGAAGGGAGACAAAATCAGAGGTATCAAACACTGCTGACATCCTGAGTTCTCATTTCTGCATCAGAATAAAACCAGTTCCCTCTAAGTACAGAGTACTTATTGTATATCTACATTGAAGACAATGTTTAAAACCACATCTTTCACCCAGAACAAAGATGCCCGTTAACATGCCTCTATGTTTTATTCCAGAGAGGCAGAGGGCAGAATGTACAGAGAATTGCTTTCTGAATGGTTTTATTGATAGATTCCTTGAGAGACTAAATAAAGCACTTAACCCATACTTCTTCCCCCTCCCCCTGCTCACTTCTTAAGGAAGAAGACTTATTCTCAGCTAGAAACACCCTGGGCACTTCTACAAGCATGAAGTTAGCTAGCTGTGACGTGCTCTCCCAAGCTGGATATCAGAGCTAAGCAAGACTGCTAATGCTTCAAACTTTGAATCATCACAAGTTCCTGAGCAACACAGGACTCTGCAGGGATAGTTCACAGTGCCCTCTACCAGGGAACAACTGGGGCCCCTTAAACTAAAGGTAATGACGGACACAAGCTGTCCTGTAACCATCCTGCATGTCAGAACTACTACGGCATTGGCTCTGCCCTGAATATTTTTTATGTTTTTATAAGACAGTAGCTTTTAGTTTTTGTTGGTTTTTTTCCCCGCTATTCAATTTTTCCCTTGATTTCCACTGCAGACCATGGTGAAGACACTCATTTTGATTGAATCAAGCTTGTATGTGAAGGGCTGACAATGCTTTGCCTTGTTAGATTTAGAGGTGTTTATATTAAGCTAAATCCTCAAAAAGCCACACTGGCTACTAGCTATTATAAAAGATGATAAGAAAAAAAAGAAAGAAATGAACAAAGACACAAACCCTACGGATAAAAGCAGATAGAGAAGAGGGGAACATCCTTACAGAGTTCGACAAATACCCTCATCCAGACGAGTGTGGAGATGATTGTGGTTAGCAACAGCTCCGCTGACATCACCAGTGCTTTAGCCAGCCATGGGAGCCCATCTGTAACGATTGCCCAGACTGGATTGCTACACCTGAGAGCAGCTGTGAACTTCAAAGATTCTTTTTCTTTTTAGTGTCCGCTGCCACCAACTGACTGCTCTTTTACTTAGAGAAAACAGAAAAGAATCAGAAAGCTTTGCTGCAGACTTGGCAAACAGCGCTCTTGGATGGGTCAAGGCCAATTCATTCCTGGCTGTCACACATCGATGCACAACACAAATACAAAAGAGCATCTGTCAAGGTTCCTGGATCAGGTAGATTGTATAAAGATACGGATTGTTGTTAATGACAATAGGCAGCTATCAAAAAAGCAAAAAAGATACAAAGTCTTGTAGGTTTTTCATGAAATAAGCCTAAACTTTCTGAAGCAAAGCCACTCTCTTTGCTGTCTCTTTAACACTATGCATACTTAAGATGTAGAACTATGATTTCATTTCCCTGACAATTCTGATCACTTACTTCTGTACGTAAAAGAAACAATCATCTCTAATGTATATGTTAACAAAATATAAAAGGACTCAGCTACAGAAGAACTGCACAAGAAAGAAGCATCAATATGACAAGGAAGAAAAGTGTGCAAGACATCTGACAAATCCAAGAATATTCTGTATGGTATCAGCTGTCCCAATACTCATAGTACCAACTCCTCGAGCTCAATGAATCAAATACTGATATATTTTTTATATAGTATTTATAACGTTATTCATTACATTTTCTTACTTCCAGAGGAGAAAAGTTCCCTGTGATGTTGTTTATCTAAACGATAAACTGCTTAACCCATCTAGTTATTTCTAATAGTCAAACTCAGATATTTAGGTATTAGCCTACATATCAATTCCTTAGCCACTGTTAGATATTTACAAAGAGAGCTCGGCACAAAGAATGGCTCTGAAAAATTACCGGGTAATATTGTGGATCAGCACTGAGACCCAAGTAGAAAGTACCCGACTGCCAGTCCAGGAGGGTCCCGTTTCTTTGGCTGAGCTTCAATTCTGTATGGTGAAAAACTGCTGTAGGTTAAAAAGCCACCAAGCCTTGGGCTGATACACCCGCGTTAGTAGTACCAGTCTGACACCTGCTGGGCATCCTCAGGCACAGCCTCATTCCTTAAATGAACCAATGCCTTAAATTGAATGGTCCTTTAAATATATAAAAATACATACATATACGTATATGGAATTAAATTTTTGAGGGGAAAAAAAAATACTTAATGAAGCCACAGCAGGAAGAAAAACATTTGTGCATTATAAGTGTACTCAAAAGTATGACAAAATTTTGTGACTGCAACGGAAAATACATCTTCTGCTGGCCACTTGGGGGTGTGTTTTGCAATACTCGAGGAATTTTTGGCATACACCCTGTGTAGTAACAGCAGTAGTAACCAAAACATGCACCAAGAAGAGACATTGAGATGAGGAATGTGACTTTTTTCCTGCAGGGTGTGGCACATTTTCAGGCCAAGGATGCTGAAACTGGTGATTTCCCCAGGTCTGTTGCATCATTCATGGTAGTGGGGCACTGCATTCATGCTTTGCCCTTAAATTAAATAAACAGATAAATAAATAATAAGCTGTCCTTTCCTGGAATTTGTTATTTATGTGCCGCTTCTGCGTGAGTCACACATACATTAGAGCTGCAGCAAAGCAGCCCAGGGCAATCCCCCAGTAATTCAGCCAGTCTCATCGATTATGGAAATCACAGATCAGCAGATGAAGATGAATTCTAGTAATGCTACAGTGATGTCAACTCTGTTCAAGCAGTAGACATGGAAAGAATAAAGATTATCAGCACAGATTGCCAAGGAAGTTACTAATGGTTCAGAATGGGAGCACAGATAAACACTAGGGGCCTAGTGGATCACAACCATGAATTTGGACACCTGAAACACCATTTCCATGTTTCACATTCCGGTTTTGTGTCCCAAAGTACTTCTCCATGGTTGACTAACCAGCTGCAAGCCAAAACAGAAAATGTAGTGACAAGGAAAGGAAAAAAGGTTGGATTCATTTTTAGCCCACAGCTTTTGCATTTCAAGCTTTGTGTTCCTGAACAGTCCGTTCATTTTTTCATTAGCGATCCGTAGTGTTTTGGGATGGGGGGGTTAAGAAATTCTTAAGGAAGCAGGGAGTGGTGCCAGGAATATCCTCTTGTAGCTGGATATTCAGGATTCTGCTTCACAAGTTCATCTGGCCTTGGAGCTTATATTTCAGTCATTACATTTGAGTACACTTACACATACAAAGGTAAAATATGAGAATGTATATTCTGATATATATCAGAACACAGATGATGATACTTGTGATGGTAACAATAAGAAGTAATCAGATGTCTTATTGCTGTGCTTTGCTGTGCTGCGGTAGTTCATACCCAGTTCAATTGTTAAGTAATATGCAAAGTAAGCAGAACTTTAAATGATTTTTCGAGCCACAGACATGTTTATTCAGATATTTTAATACCTTAATTACAACTTCAGCTAAAGACCGTCTTGGGAACCATCCAACTGCAAGCTGCAAGACAGCAGAAATAATGTTGCTACTGCAAAACTACATTTTTAGCCTTAATTCTGTAAAGATCTCATCTTGGGAATGCGCTGCGATATTTACAATGAAATGAATGTGTTATTGTACAGAACTGAATAAAAGCTGATTGTTTCCCTAGAAAAATACACTATCAAAACCTCATTAAGTGTACCATCCACAGTTAGGATTATCTTGCTTTAGGCCCTCAGTGATACTCTTGCTGATGCCCAGAGAGCAATGAAAAAGTCCCTTCCCACTAGAGAAGGGAAAGGGTAAGGAAGTTCATCACTGAGCCATCTGTTAAAGGGGTTGGAGCTGGGAGGGTAAACTGAGAACTGAAGTTGTATCAAGGTGGTTAAAATTCTGGTAGCTCGAAATGGGCAATCAAACTTTATAGAACCTTTTAGCTTCTGTAACAATCTTTACTCATAAAGCATCAGAAATACCTCCCCCATCCCCACCCCTGCAAGCACATTATTTGACAGTTCTAGCAAAATAGTTGGCTATTGCAGATATCAGTGCAACAGAAAATCCTTATACAGAGTAACTGGCTGCAGAACTGACTATAAGCAATGTGCAGGAAATAGAAAAAGAAAGGCTGGTGTCATTACATAAAACCCAACAGCTGAACAGTGGAGGTCTGTTCATTCTGGGTGCTGAGCAAGGCATTATAATAAGGCCTTCTGATCTGTCCTATATTTACCTCTCCACTGCCTGAATTTACATCTCTTGCCAAGTTACGGCCAATAAAAAAGTAATGAAGTTCCTTGTTCCTCATTAAGTAATATAAACTTATTTTCAAGTTTTTAATGCTTCTGATGTACTAAATAAACATTTCAGGAAAGTTGGACTTTACCCTTTAATTCCCTTTCTCCTCCCTAGATCCTTCTACTGCAGTTCTGGAAAGGACAAACTCCATATCCAGTTTGCAGGAAAGCCTGAAGCCCCAGCATACAGCCCCACATGTGAACAGCAACACTGTGAGTCTTAAGGCTCCTGTTTCCAGGTGGAGGAACTCCAGTGCCACAGTGAATTGACCTCAGCCTGGAACACAGGAGCTCATTTCCCTGGTGGAGAAGCAGCAGGGAGGCCAGTAGGACTGTGAGCAGAGGCTGACTTATGCTGGTCTTCATTTACCTTAAGGAAGCATGGTAAACGCAGTGAATGTGGCTAGTGACCAGGTTGTAAGGTATTAATGCTATTACCACAGCTCACTTTTGAATTCCCCCTTAAAATCCTATCACACAGAGTCCAGAAAAACCTATGAAACACGAGCTGTAAAGAAAATTTTCATTTTCTAGACCAAATTATTGTACTTAGGCCTTTTCTTAGGTAATATACTGAATTATCTCAAAGGCAACAGAATTAGCATCCTGTGTTTCTTTCCTTCAGTCTTCCCACTAGAGGGCTTATACATTCTCTGAGATCTACAAAACCAGTAGCATATATTCCACACATATTTCTTAGTAGTGCATCACTAATGCTATCTTCTTGTAAATTCAAGTTACCAGGAGGTCAGGAGCCCTTCAGGCAGATATGTAAAAGTCAATCTCCTCACCCTTCCTTCCTTTTGCCTCAGATGAAAACTGAACAGAACCCAAATGCACCAGTGCAATAAAAGCACCTACCAAGAAAGCACATAAAGTGCACTGCTTCATTATATTTATCTCCTTGGCTCTTTTGCATATGCATGGTTGAATTTAGACAGCGTTTCAAACATTAACCAGGGAGTGCAGAACTCACTGCCAATAGTCTTAGAAGCACTGCAAATGGGGGACAACTGGGTGCTTGTGCCAAGTTCAAGCAGAAAAACAACACAGAAACCCACCTCATGGGACGTGCCCATCTATACAGCTACTACAGTGTTAGCATCTTCACCTACCAACACGTCCACATTTTTACATTCTCACCGATGCAGTTAAAATTTTCTTCCTATTCACTTTAAGCCACTGGTCGCTTTTGTATGCAAGAGTTATTTTATTACCTTGGGCCAGGAGGTCAGAGGTGGATGTTGGAGGTACGGCAGTAGGCTGAACCTTCTCACCAATATCCTGTTCCATCTCGTTGCCGTGTGACAGATGGCAACAGAGGGGCATTCTGACATGACAAAGAGATGTCTGACGTGACGTGTGTATGACGCAGAGGTGTGTCACTGAATTCCTCCATGTGGAAAAAGTGATGTTCCTTGACTCCTGCTGAAAGTTTATGGAGACCAAAGCATGGATATGAGCACAGCGAGGCAGTGCGTGCTGCATTTTAGCAGCAGCCACAGTGACACGAAAGACAAGCCGTGTTCTGAATGACAGCTGTCTGTCCACTAAATGAGGTATGTCTTGTTGGACTCGTCTGCACAACTCAGCTAATGGTGGTCACTATGCTGAAAAATAGCATTTTGTAGCTATGAGCTTGCTCCATCATACAGTGCTATTGTGCTCTTTGTAGCACTTATAGTTTCCACAGAGATGAAGAGGAGGCACTCCATTCGGAATGACCCCCACATCAAATATATTTGTCACTCTGCTTATCAGCGTACATCTCTTCAAATCTTATCACTTACTTTATCACTTCTGTGCAATTTTTCCAGCCTTTAATTCATTTTATCGCTGTACCAAAGTCTTATTTAAGTAGGAAGGTCTCTTGCCTAGCTATCAATGTATGCTGGAACAAATGTATGCTGCATCTCTCCTAACCTTATTACACACATTAGTGTGTGGATGTGGCGCTGAGGGACACAGTCGGGCACGGTGGGGATGGGCTGATGGCTGGACCAGGTGATCTCAAGAGTGCTTTTCCAACCGGAACGATTCTGTGATGCTATGAAATTATGAAATATTGCAGCCTTTCAATACCTGAAGGGAACTTACTCCCAGGAGGGGAGTAAACTCTTCGAAAGGGCTGATAATAGCAGGACTAGGGGAAATGGTTTTAAGTTAAAAGAGGGAAGATTTAGGTTGGATGTTAGGGGGAAGTTCTTTACTAGGAGAGTGGTTAGGCCCTGGAACAGGCTGCCCAGGGAGGTTGTGGATGCCCCGTCCTTGGAGGTGTTCAAGACCAGGTTGGACAGGGCACTGGGCAACCTGATCTAGTAAATGTTTGGTGGCCCTGCCAGGCAGAGGGGTTGGAACTACATGATCCTTGAGGTCCCTTCCAACCCGGGTCATTCTGTGATTCTGTGATTCTGTGTGAAATAATCGATGAGTCCATGCCCTTTGCGGTCGCTCCACCGACATCACCCAACTCGCTGTCAGCGGGCCACACAACGGCTCGGCACTGAGGAGAAAATCGCCGCTCCCGGCAGCAGCGCGCCGCCCACTCACTCAGAGGAGGAAAAGCCGCCTTGGGGCCGGGGCCGTACCACGCCGAGCCGAGGGGTGCCAGCGGGCCGACGGGGATCGCCCTCCGTTCCCTCAGCTCCCCTGCGGCCCCGCCTCGCGTTGCTCGGCCGCCCCGTCCACCGGGGGCTGTCGGCTGAATCGCGGTGTGGAAGAATCGCCTGTCGGCTCATCAGCGGAGCCTGCGGCCCGCCCCGCCTTCCCTCCCCGACGAGGCCGAGTGTTTGTGGCCGGGCGAGGCCGAGCGGGAGGGGCAGGTGCGAGCCGAAGATGGCGTTCCCCGGGCAGCCGGCACCCGGCGGCGGTTACTATCAGGGCGGGGTGAGCGGGGCCGAGCCCGGGCGGCGGGCGGGATGAGGGGCACGGCGCCCAGGAGTGAGCGGTGAGGGGCGGCGGGACTGCGGGGCGGGATCCGGGACACAAGGAGAAGGAAGGGGCCACATCAGCGCCTGGGAGAGGCTGAAATAGTACTAGAGTACGGCAGAGCCGAGGTGGTGCGATAGAAGTGCTGTCAGGGTATGTAGCAGGGCTGCTCCGGGAGTAATGCCTCCTGTTTTACTGTTCTCGGCCACGACGTCAGAGGCGGATGTTGGTGTGGTACAGAGGTGGAACCTTCCCACCAATATCCCTGTACATGTTGCCCTGTGACAGACGGCAGCAGAGGGCCAAGGCTGCCAGAATGGAATCTGACATGAAGTGCGGATTGTAGCAAAGGTGTGGGACTGAATTCCTCCATGCGGAAAAAAACGGCACCCAGTGACATTCACTGACACCCACTGGACGTTTGTGTGGAGATCAAATAGAGGATGTGAGCACAGAGAGGCTGTGGGTGGCTCATCTCAGCAGTGGTGGCAGCAGCAGTGGGGCACCTCTGGTGGCATCAGTTGTGTAACAGCACACGGGCTCTTGTTCATCGCTGGTGAAAAACAGCAGCAACTGTGCTGAAAAGCAGTATTTTGTAGCTGAGATTTTGCTCTGTCAAAGAGTGTTACTGTGCTCTTTCTGTTATTGGTTCTGTGGAAACAAAGAGGAGGCATTACTTTCAGAAACGACCTCCTTATATAAAAGCACAGATTGATTCTTAAGTACAAATGTTATTATCTCATACACTTAGTGGAGTCATTACTTTAAAACTGATACATTTTCTTCTTGATTTCTGAAGTATGGAGCAGCTCCAGGAGGCCCAGCATTCCCTGGACAAGCTCAAGATCCTCTCTATGGTTATTTTACTGCAGTAGCTGGACAGGTAAACTTTCACAGTGTTATTTACTTCTTATCTTGGGAGGCAATCATTAGAAATGCCTAGTTTTTGCAGCTGATAAATAGCTGACTGCTCTTACTTAGCCTGTCTGCCGAAATGCATCAGCACAGTCAAAGAGCTGGTTAGCACTGTTCAAACCGCATAGTTACTGCACAGCTACATAGCTGTACTGTATGAGATGCAGCTTTGCATATGCACAGCCTATGTATAGTTCCTGTATATATGGTGACTCCATATTACTTGAAACATTGCAGCTGAATTGTGGCTCAGCCATTGGTTGGGTAATGCTGTTTTTGGAAAAGGAAGTCAGAAACAATGGGGAAATCAGCTGTGGAGGTGCTGTTACTAAAAGCAGGAAATGCCAGTGAGAAGGAAGTCATTGTATGATGAAGTAGCTTAATAGGGTCATAACTGTAATGGCAGTCTCTACTTGTGCCAGTATCCAGGTTTGCTTGTAGGACAGCATGACTACTCTTTCAGAGTAAAGGGCATTCACAGCTTTCTTCCCTTTGTAATCTCATATCCACAGGTACACATAGTGACAGCATGGGAGTTTAAATTCAGCAGACTTACTCATGTTTAAATTTTCAGATTGAGACTGTCATTTGGGTTATGGCTTTTTGTTCACATTGTTATTCCTTTCAATTAATAATGCTTCTTCCAGTCTATACATTATTTCTCTAACGTTGCATGTGCAAATACAGATCCTGTATTTTTGTAGTAAAGGTGAACGTTGGGTTAATTAAAGTGCTATATGTAAAGGCTCTCCAGTGAGACAGAGCCTGGGATTAATGACAGTTTCCTGCCAGCTTGGGTGCTTCTGCATTCAGGTGCAACCAGATTGTGTATCAGGAATCAGCATTTAGAACCTGATGCTGGAAAAATGAGTAAGGTCCTGCTGTAAAGAAAAGAGAGGTATCAGCACACAGAGTGCAGTGCTATGGCAAGAGCTGGACCTAAATACTGTATAGACCACTCCCAGGCAGCTCAGGTGGAACCTGGTTACTGAAAACCAGAAAGCTAGCGAGTCATTGGGTATGATCAGGTTATTACCTCAAATACTTATACCTCAAAAACATTTCTAATGGAAACAAATAGAGTAGCTATTAGCTTGTTTCATCCTTAGAATCAGAAGAGGACCAGGGACCAGTACTTGTCCAGAAGCAAGAATTCTGTTAGGAAATCAGTGAAATCAAACATAAATTATCAGTTTTCACAGCCTGCTATGAAAGTCTGCAAAAACCCACAACTCACAGTTCTCCAGTAGCTCTCCCTATAGAACTAGTAACATCTTTGGTAGTGCTTCGCCACTGTGTTGTTTTTCTGCCTGACATGGAATGTTGCCTGAGCTTTCTTTTAAACTACTTAAAGTAGTTTACAATAGAAATCTTGCCTTGATTTGATGCATTGCTTTTGTTTATGGAAAGAAGTCAAATCCTTATGACTGACTCCATAGGAACTAATAACTTTTAATCTCTTTGCAAAGCCTCTGTGCCTTGTACGATCTAGCTCTTTAAACTCTACTTCAAAAGATGAAGGCCAAAGGCCAGGCCCTTTTATGGTAATGTAAACACAATTGTGCTTTTCTGTCTTACTTTCTACTCTGAAGCTATCCAGATCTGGCTTTTGTTTCAGAATGCACAAGGGTTCTGAAGATACATGCTTAGCATGCATGGCTAATTAAAATTATTATTTTATGCTTTAATTTTTCTGTGAGTGTAATGTTTCTGATACAACTAACTATATAGCTACGGTGATGGAATAGATTGGATGCAGCCCTGTTTTTCTGCTGCCATTAGTGTTGAATAAAACCAAAATGTTGTCTTCTTTTTCTAGCCCATGTCAAATATATTAACTACTCTTTTGCTAATAAATGATTCTTCATTTACTTTCCTATCTGGAGTTTAGTGGCCCTCTCTGTGTTAGGGAGGTTGGAACTTGATCCTTTGAGTCCCTCCCACCATTCTACGATTCTGTGATTTCTGACAGTCATCTGGCTGTATCATTTAGACCATGCCATGCTATATCTCTATACCCAAAGAAAAAAGGAAGTAGAAATAAATTTGTTCTAAGTATAAAGCAGTGTAAAGTATTAAATAGGGGATAAAGAGTTGAAGTAACATCACTTTGGGTGTTGGCAGATGAAAGTAATGACAGTGAGATCTAGTAGGATACAAACCCTACAGAGCAGTAGCAGGTAAAAAAAGAGAAGTAAAATTGGCTCACCCCCTTCCAGTAACAGCTCAAGAAGAGTGTAGCCTCTATCCAGAGAGGTGCTGCTTCCTTGGCTGCTGACCCTCAAGTGAGGGTGAGGCAGGGTGGAGACTGACTCCTCCTCTGCTGGTCACACAGGTGCATTGCTTGTACCTGAGCTCCCTGTGTTAACCATGCCTTCTCACCTGGCGATCAGCAGTTGGCAATCCCCCTGCACATGTTCTGTCCTTGAATGAGATTAAATTATACTCAAACTGTCTGTGAACTGAGTTTCATGTTGGTTTTTAGGGAGCATAGCGTAGAATTGCAGTTCTCCTTTGTCAGTTTACTGCTGTCCCAGGTGTTTTCTCTGTTTGGCTCTAAGAGGTGTACTTGGGAAGGACATTGTTTTCCAAGCTGTGTGGATACAGATCTTTTTTGGTACTTGCTTGTTATTGTTTTTAAAACAGTTTGCTTTCTGCTTGTGTTTGTTCTGCTACCAGCTTAGTATCCCTAACAGCCTTTCTTTGTTTCTTTTCCTTTTTTCTTTAAATTTCTAAGTCTTGAGGCAGTCTTGAGAAGAGGATGTATACAATCTGGGTCCCAGGTTTTCTGCTGTAGCAATGAAATTGTAAATCTCTAAAGTGAAAGAAATACACGTTGAGCTTTGAGGAATCCTGCCTGTCCTATTCATGTTTTTGAGAACGCTAAATGTGAAAGGTAGTGCATGTTGCAAAAGTATCAGCTAAAGAAACGTCATTAGAGATAGGGGTCATTAATAGCATTTTGACATATAGCAGAAATAGAGACAGGTAATCAGTTGTTTCACAGAAGGATAAATGAATCAATGCCTACGGAAAAGGGAGTGGGTACTGGGAGTAACCAAACTGGGAGAGTGATTTAAAGCAATAGCTGATACATCTTCTGTTATCGAAAGGATGGACAAATAGATGCTGATGAGCTACAGAGATGTCTCACCCAGTCAGGGATTGCAGGAGCCTATAAACGTAAGTTAACAATTTCAACAAACAAAGCAACAATGCTGATGTGCACTAATTTTTATCCCATCTACTGGAGAGTGCTTGTAGTTGTGCTTTCTTCAGTCTTTTATTTGCATGGTGAAAAGGCTTTCTTTTCATGTGGACTACTTCGAACTGTAAATTCTCTGTGTTTAGTTCTGTGCACTTAGGGCTTCTCTTCAGCTGCCTTCGTTCTCCACTGCTGAGCTGTGCACTTTTGGTTTGCAATGGAAGTTGAGTTTTGTTACTGACCAAAACGTTCTGTCCTGGGGCATAGCATTTACAACATTGAGTACAGTGAACAAAGTGCCTCGTTAAAATAGTCTCTGTGCTAAAATATGAAGGACCACTTTGATTGAAACCCAAAACCTTTATGGATTGAGCTAAGAGCAAATTAATTTTATATGGAATTTGAAGTGTGTCCAGATTGTCTGCTGTCAGTGTTTCTAACAAGTAATGATTAAAGACTCCTGTTTGGATCAAAACGTGGTATGGCTTTGTACAGTGGAAGGGCCCATAAAAGATGGTATATGCTGCTTTATATTATAACAAGGAACTTAAAGTTAGATGAATAAAACTGAAATTGTCAAAATAATAATGATTTTCCTTTTTGTAATTTAAACAGCTTTCAACTTGGAGACGTGCAGACTCATGATCTCAATGCTGGACGTATCCTTTATTATGGAGCATAAACATTTAGCATTGTGCAAGCAAAGATAAGAGAGTACCTGAGGTTTGGGAAATGCTTAGCAGTTTCCATTCCGACTTCACTTGATATGTATTGTCATTGGGAACTACAGTGTTCTGTTCTTATACGTGTGCATTTTTACAGTTCTAATAAATCATTATCAGAACGATTTATATAAATCAGAATTCTAACAAATGAGTCTGTCGGCAGTTATCTTTTTGTAACAAGTGACATCCCTGTAAGACTAGTGGGCTGTTTATCCACTGAATGTATGAACAGTCAGGTCTGACAGCCCAGAACAGAAGCTTGTGCAAATAACTCATTGTACTTTTCAAACTGGACAATCTGGTAATGTCCTAATGAATTAAGCTTCTGTCCTACACAGGCTGGAGATATCTAAGTCCCTTCTAAATCCTTGAATGAATTCATTCAGGTATCAAACAGGAGACTGCATGGCATTCAGTAGTACAACCTACGGAAGATTTAGATACACTGTGCAGGGTGGGAATATTTGGAGTTTTGTAGTTTAATCTTAGTCTGTCGTGTTAAAATGTTTTGCTGCATAATAAGAGAGCAGGAATGAAACTGGGACGTCCAGTAACTTGGACAAACTGCTTGTGATACCAGAGATCTGATAATATTCTAATATTATTCCAACTTACGTTTTAGATTTGGCTTCTAATTTTACTTCACATGTGTATTGTATCTGTAGGAATTTCACTGCAGCAGGTAGAGGAGGAATTTCTTAAGCGAGTCACATCCTTAAGGTGTAACTGAGAAGTGGGGATGGTGAGTCCCCTGACGTTTGGTTTTGGTCAGTGGCGTTACCTCCATTGGTGCTGAGGTTGCTTCAGTTAGTTTGCCATCACAGACGAAGTAATCACAAAACACCGTTAGCAGTGACCTTCAAAGAAAGAGTTTTCACCTGCAGATAATTAGAAAGCTGATCCCCATTTGACAGAGGGCTGTCTTGTTTTAATTTATGAAGGAAAGTTTTTCTGATCTTTGAAATCAGAGGGATATGTCTGGCACACTGGGATTTAATGAGTTTAAGGAGCTGTGGGCTGTGGTCAATGGCTGGAAGCAGCACTTTGTGAGCTTTGACAGCGATGGAAGTGGTACAGTGGATCGCCAAGAACTGGAGAAAGCCTTGACAAATATGGGTAAGCTGTGAAATTTCCTTGCTTCTGGTGCTGAGTTCCAGCATTCCCCCATAACTGTTGTCTCACTGTAGTAACTGATAGACGGAATCCATTAAAAACATGCTCAGCTGTGTTAACATACCTGTCTGCAATACAGTCTTTCTGTTGTCTGATAGGATTTAGATTGAGCCCGCAGGCAGTGTCTGCCATCACCAGGCGGTACAGCACTCATGGGAAGATCACATTTGATGATTACATCGCCTGCTGTGTGAAACTCAGAGCTCTCACTGGTACGTCAGATTACAGCCTTGTTAGCATCAGCTCTCTAATTAGATTTTATTAAATAAAAACATGTTACTCGTGTTTCTTATGTTTGACTTTTGTGTAACACGTAATAGGTTTATTTTACAGGCAGAACTGTAACAATTAAAGATGATGATTATTTAAGTCCCTGTTAGAAAAAATGGGCTAATAGAAGGTTTGTTCCACAGACTGGTGAAGTTGTGTTATCAATTTAGGAAACTGTATTTATTAATGGAACAGAAGGTGCTGTGGATGGCAAACATAGGGATCAGTTCAGGCTTGAATTGCTTTATTCTTGAGGTCTCATACTGGTGACTTTGGGTTATTTTTTTTCTTTGCTTTGCTCTGCTTTCATTTCTCATTTTGTTCGGTCTAGAACCTTGTGTTTTGCTTTAGAATGAAAGTGAGGAAGATGAGAAATTCACATGAAAGGTTGTAGTATGAGGAATAATACAAATTGTGGACTCTCACAGTCAAGCACTTGCAATAGGCATGTATCCAAAATAGTTAAAATACAATGCGTTCTGATAAACTGAGTTGTAACTGAGTCGTTCTTACATCTCTTTTAATACCTTTGCAGATTGTTTTAGAAGAAGGGATACGTCTCAGCAGGGTTTTGTGAATTTCCAGTACGATGATGTAAGTGAACTTCAAGGAACCAGTTAAAATTATGGGATAGAACTAAGGGAAAACTTAAAAGTGCAATCAGACATTAATAATTGCAGCGAGTGCCTCTTGCCTATGATTATAGTATTTACTTGAGAGCACAGAGTTCTGGGGTTTTGTTTCATTCAGCTCTGCTGGAGTTCAGCCGGGCAAAAGGGTTGGAACCGAGTATTCTATTACAAACTTTTCACACTTTTATAGTGGTGTTTCCTATTTCATTATGAGTTTTGTGTGGATTCCTTTACCAGTACCCTTCAAAGCAATGTAACACTTTCTAACATCACTTGAACTTTGTTTCTTTGTTTTAATGCCTGGTGGGCATTTTTCCTGGGAAAGACTGGGGGAGGTGTTGGAATGGACCCAGCAAATGGTACAGTGTCAGCCTTGTAGGTCTTGGCTTCCTGGCTGTTTGTATCCATGTGAGATGATCAGAACAGTGCATTCAAGTAGTTCTGTGTTGTGGTTGATAAGGAGATAACTTTAACTGACTATTAGTTGGTTTTCATGTGTAATTACAAAGCTTTATTGCTCCTGGACTGAATTTGTTCACAGTAGGAGGAAAAAAAAGCAACCTTTTTCTAATAAGTGATTTTATTTATTTTTTTTCCAGTTCATACAGTGTGTTATGAGCATCTAAATCGAAAGGGAACGTGGACGATCACAGTTATCATCCCAGTTCGTGCTTTGCTTTGCCAAGTTAGCACATGATCGCGTGCCTCTATATTGGAATTGATGTATTTTCTGAAGGTATTGCTTGACACACTTGTTCAGTTTTGATAATGAATATGAACTAATCATGCACTGTCTTGTGTAACTTCCACCCTGTTGCTGTTAAAGATGTTTTATTTTCATGAGCTCCTAAGGCACAATGCATAACAAAGATTATGGACATATTATGTTTTTCTGTAATTACTTTTTTTCCTGTGATTCACTAAAAAATGTTCCTGGAGTGAAAGCTGCCACCCTCTGTCTTCAACAATATCATGCAGATGGCATAAGGGAACATTCTTTTGTCTTTGGCGATGCAAGACATATAAAAGCTGAAAGAGTTGGCTTTGGTATGGTGTCTCTCATCTGTTAGAACATGAAGGTAAAACTTAAGGTGCTTGTTTTGACAGCTGGGCATTTTTAGGATGAGGTCATTGACACCATGCGCTGAGTGTGAGACTGCCTGTTATGGCTCCTCATAAGCAGGAATAAAATAAAACATAGCAGAGAACTCTTCCAACAGTGTGCCCTTGTCTGGGGCTGTTAGTTTCAGTAAGATTCTTGCTCTCTTTGTGTCACTACATAAAGCATTTTAAAACAAAAAGTGTGCTGTGTCAGTTTATACATCGCCTTTAACTTTGAACTTTAAGTTGCCAGACTGCAGTGACATGTCTGTGTTTTTCTGTCCTTCTCTTTAAACCTTAGTAAGCACCTTCCTGTCTTTTTATGCTAACTCGCATGCAAAGTCTGAAACCACTCCCACCTATTTCAGATGGAGTTTCTTCATAAAAATCTTTATTTTTCATTGTAACAGTGCTGTGTTTTAGATCTGTGGCTCAAATGGTTAATATGTTAATAGTGCCCAGGTGTTTTATCTGTTGCTGAGTAGTGTGTGCACAGCCAGGGCTGCCTCTGCTGCTCACCCCACAACTCCAATGAGAGGTTGGAGGAGGGACGCAGCCAGGAATGCTGACCTGAGCTGACCAAAGCCATGTTCCAAAACCATGGTGTTCTTTATATATTATACAGGGAAGGCTCATTTTAGATATAGGAGGAAGTTTTTCACACAGAGGGTGGTGACACACTGGAACAGGCTGCCCAAGGAGGCTGTGGATGCCCCATCCCTGGAGGCATTCAAGGCCAGGCTGGATGTGGCTGTGGGCAGCCTGGGCTGGTGGTTGGTGACCCTGCATGTAGCAGGGGGTTGAAACCAGATGATCACTGTGGTCCTTTTCAACCCAGGCCTTTCTGTGATTCTATGATGATAAGATTTTTGTTTTGCTTTTTTTTCCACACTCTCTGGTGTGATTAAAAAAGACCAAAACCGAGACCCCAAGTCTTTTTCCTCACTTGAACCAATCACCTACTGGGCTGTAACGTGCTGCAAGAACAACAGGGTTATCCTCATGGATCTTGTAAACACAAACAGAGGAAGCTGTAAAGCAAAGAGTTCAAGAACCAGGAGCGAATTCTAGTTTACCAAAGAAATCATTGCCTTCCATACACACTTCAAAAACCCAAGGTGTTCACTTTCTGCTTTTAAACACGAACAAAGATAATCATTAAGGTTACTAAGGAGCGAGCATACAGCACTGTCACAACTTTAAACATTGCTTTCCCATTATAGTAGATTAAACAGTAACTCAGAATTGAGGTTTTCTATTTCGTTGAAGGCACACTTGAATGAATCCTTACATGATGCTACATGGGATGATTATTCTTGATCTTCATAAAAACAACTAAGAATGGTTTGAAATAGACATATTTTTTTCCAGGTCGCTCTCAGGGCTGCATACCTAAGGAACGGCAGGACCAAAGAGATCTTTAAAACAGGATGTCGGTGTGCTAAGTACAATAATTTAAGTAAGAAGGAAAATACACACATAGTCTTTGTCGTTGAAATTCACTTTACTGATGTTACAGTATGTTAGTAACATTGAAAACCACAGGCATTTGTATTAAATACTCTCATAGAAGTAGATGTGTGATGCTGTTGTTAAAAGTGGGCAAGAATTGAGAACCCCAAATTACAGCCATCTTATTTTATAAAAAGCAACGTTTTGTTCAGCTACATGAAAGCCAGATTCATTCACTGCAACAGCCCAATGCCTGTAACGCTGACGATAAAAGTATCACGCTCAAAGATGGGAGCTGTGAATCGCAGTGCTTCATTTTGGTGTCTGTCACAATCTGATGTTTCTGTTACTCCACGTACAATTTTTAATGGATTTTAACTAGCAAAGACGACAATGTGACATAGATTGGTTGTTTCTGCTGACATCAGCCCAGCCCCAATGGCGAAACAATTCTCACCTCTCCGAATGTTTTATCTGCCAGAGCTAGGAGTGGAAAAACAGCTTTATCTTACAGCCACGTCCAGGCTTAACATCGACACAAAGTGAAGCCAACTGGGAGGCAGCGCCCAAAAGCTCCGCAGAATAGAAGTGGTGGTGTCGTATGGAGTGTTTTCTCCAGCAGGTTAAAAATTTGGTAACGCTTCGCTATTCTGAAAAAAATACTTTGCATTTACGCGACAATAAAAATAAGTATTGTACTCTATATAAAATACTACTGACTGGAGTACATCTTCACCCTTCAGAAGGGAAAAATCAGGTTATATATTCACAGTTTGAATACGTTCTGGGCTGTATTTCCAAGCATAAAATGGCAGATGGTTTACACAGGCAGTGAGCAGGAATCCTTGTACCAATCACCAAAATAAGCCAGAGCTTACTGTTATACGGAGCCTTACAATACTGTGTGATTAGCTGCTAGCACCACTATACTTACAAGGTCAGTCAGGCCTATGTACAGAATTCCTAACTGGGCTGTAAAAATAGACTCTCCATGCTGAATTAGAATATATAAGGTCTTAAGGCCTCAACATTTATTTTTTTTTTATATAACCAAAACTTCTGTTTTTTCTTAATTACAGGAGAAAGTTAAAAAAATAGCTTGTTGCTATGACATTGTATGCTCCAGTAATTAATAGCATGACACCTAGAATTCTCCCTTCAGAGGGCTGCTCTGCATTTCATTATCTTGCTGCTGCGCTGTATTGCCATTGCAGCCATTGCAGCCCGCGTAACCAAAGTTTTCAGAGTTTAAAGCTGCTTTAGCTGAAGTACTTCTTAAACAGAACTGAAAACAGCAAACCCAGCAAGGTGAGCCAACTTAAAAGTCAGGTACAACATTTCTCATGTTCTGAACATCGTTTCAACTACTCGCCTGGGATAAAACATTTACGTGGATGGTTATAGTGTGTTTCTAACCAGCTGCAGCTCTGGGATGACACGGTACCACCTGCTGGCTGGAAGAGTTAATGTTACCAAAGCTTTGGTTTGATCAACTTCCATACCCCAGGCACCAGAAATACTTTCTGTGAGCTAACCTGGAAAAGATTTGGGTCAAAGGAATGTTTTAGTGTCTCTGAGAGGACATTTCTTGTTTCTGGTGAAATTTCACTTAAGCATCCTATTATTTGTGCTGCCACTGTATCTGCACAGCCAGCTTCACTGCTTTCCTTCTTTCCTGCTCTGTCCATAGCGGGACAGCACATGGGAACGTCACCCCACCATGCAGACGCAGCACGGCAAGCTGTACAAACGCGTGCAGTTTGATCATATTCATCTCCAGGAAATCAGATAGAAGACAAATCCCATTTTTCTGCTAAATGTCGCATGGTTTGGAAGCCACGCAAACAGTGAGGAGTCGTCAGCGGTCTGATGGATGATCCATTTGGAGGAGACCAGAATGCTCAAATTCTTACAAAATGAAGTAAATCAACCTTACTTTGTGGTTGATAAAATTGGCCCAAATAGCAATAATGATGCAGATGTTCAGATGGCTTAAAGGAAGAATTAGATAGATAGAGATAGCCTTGAGACTTGGAGCAAGAGAAATGGGACACAGCACGACTTTTAGGTTACAGTGATCAAAGAAAGTGACTTCTTCCAAAACACCAGAGAACCACCAAATGGTTCTACCAGTGCAAACGAGACACAAGGCTCTCTCACCCATGCTGTAACACGAGCAAAAAGCACTGGAGAGACCTTACCAGGTCTGGGTGGAAAGACAGTTAACCTGCAGCTTTCTTATCATAGCTAACCAACATGAGAGGCTGCTAGTGGATTTGGAAGTGCTTTTTAGTAGGAGTGGAAAGGGAAGAGAGGGAAGGAGAACTTCTGCATGCTGAGTTTTACACTTGAATTTGGTAAGTTTGCTTACAACATCTAGATATGGGATTTGATAACAGCAATTGCTAAGAGCTCACCTATTATCACATAGGCTTATGGAGTCTCATAAATGTTTCACGCTATATCCTGTTAGCAAAATCTAACTTCAAGTATTTTCTCATTCCAGCAGATCCTTTAGCACACTGAGGATGTCCATGATACAATGACTGCAAAGCTGGTCTGCATTTGTAGTATATGCCTTCCTGTATTAATGTACAGACCTACTCTTAGCCCTGGTTTTGAAAACTATTGTTTCAATTGATGTTGACAAGACCACTCAGTTCATTTAAAACCAGCAAGTGATTCAGGTAAGAGGACTTCAGTACACCAGCTCAACACAATTTCTTTCTCTTTAATTGAGGCTATAGCCCAAAGGCCCATTTGTTCATTAGCATAATCAAAATTAACTAATGAGTACATCAGCCGAGCAGGGTCAGCATATCATTAATCAGGAACAAAACTCTTAAAACTTGTCACTGTCTTCAAAGATGCATCTCATACTTCTTATCAGCCAACAAAATTATATGTAAATTCTCAGTCCCAACCATTACTGGTAAAATGCCTGAGCGCATTCACCAAATGGCAACAGCACGGATTAATGAATTTCTCATCTCAACAAATCCAGCATTAGCAGGTAGATTTTTAGTTGTTGAATTCCAGCATCACTGTGCAGCCTTATTATCTGAACAGTCTGTATTTTCCAGTCTCCATCAGTTAGCGATATTAATCTTACTTTAAATTACTCACGGTTCTTCTCCCACATGTTGAAATACAAGGCTAGGATTAGTTTAGCTCATCCTGCTGTTTGTATGCTCGTAATTATAATGTATTTGAGAATAACCGATAACCTCCCCATTTCAGCTTATCTGGATATTCAGCATAGCTGGCAAAAACGAGTCTGAGTCTGAAGGAGTCAAAATGACTGAACTATCTTACTAACTGTGCAAGTACTCTATTTTAGACTACATGAGGTATTATGCAGCTATTTATATTGCTATTGCCAGTGTAACCAACTACTGTGGGTAAAGACACTTGCAGTCATCTTCAAGGTTACTAATCTGGCAGCTTTCAACACATTTTAAAAGTAGGAAAGCACAGAATGCAAGCAAACAGCTTCCTCTTTGGCCTCCAATGGCATTAGAGGCTTTCAGAGCCATACACGCTCAGGCTTTGTGCCATGACAAGGTATCCAGGCTGCCAACTTGGTGCATGATTTTCTGCAGAAAGATTCTGCAAAAAAAAAAAAAAAAAAGAACGTTTTGTGATGTTCTCACTCTAGACAATCAAAGTGAAAGTCAATGTTTATTAAACTCAGAAGTCATAACTGGACTTCCAGTTACTACATAGCTCCATATGTGAATGTGACTGTTAAAGGTAACGCTACAGACACAACTGGATCATGATATGCTACGAATGTATTATACCAAAACATGTAAGAAGCAGTAAGTACATCGTACGTTGAGGATACAGTCAGGAGAGCCATTTGTTTTCAAAACAAGAGCTATGAACATTACACAAACAGCCAATGCGTTACATCCAGTTCTGTTTGCCAAATCTTGCTGCTTCTTTGATAAGGCAGAATGGAAAGGGAAGAGTAAAGGGTGGTGAATATGAAATATGCACAGAAATCTCACAAGATTATTTAAAATCACATGCTAGTTTGTAACCAAACAAAATATCGCAAAAGGCACGTGATGAACCGTCCAGTTATTAGAGACAAATTACGAAGACAAAAGGGGAAAGCAGCTTAGAGGCAACAGAATAACAGAGCAGCTATCAGGTAGTGCCATTTCCTAATTGAGGTGAACTCCTTCAGGGCTCTGCTCAACTTCCAGCAGAATCGATAACAGACTTTCTATTGACTTCAGGTGATAATGGCTCAGGCCCTAATTTCACAAGCTATGCACTATCAACTACTTTTAATCCAGTTACCTACATTCAAAGTAAATCTCTGCAAAAAATATTCTTCTGTGCTGATAGCTATTCACTCGTCACAAAAGTGCAGAATCTTTTCCTATAGCAGTTACTAATGGCTGGCTCTTTCAACACCTTCTGCCTTGTACTTCGTACTCACTCATATTCGCCTTTCTATAAAATACTTACCAGAACCTGTTGACTGTGAAGGAAATCACTGGAACTCCAGGGTCAACATTTTGTTACAGTCCAACAAACAGCCTAATCATAAAATATAGTGCTTCTAAAAATCTTATATATTTTATAGTTGCTGACATCTTTAAACATTTCTTACTTTAATCTTACATATATCCAACTTTATTCACTTACTTAAAAGTTAAAAAAATATATTAAGAGGCTGAAAGTGTTGGCTTTGCTTCTTAAAGGAAATGCATGAAAGAGGTAGAAGATTCAGAAACACTGTAGATCTTCCCATTGGGATAATATCTAATTGATAATTCAACTGTTGGGCAAGGTATTCAACTGCACCATACAGAATCAGGTGTGTTGTCCTGTAATGGCACTACTGGAAGCTGAGAATTTATCATTTTTGGAGAGCTGGAGAATTATAAATTGCTTTAACATGGTTCAGTTTTCTTAATGGAAATGTCCACATTTGTTTTAGAACAGACACCCTTTAGAAGTCTCAGTATTCGAAACCTAACTATCCATTGATTCGGGAGACCAACATCCCCATGGTAAAAGTGTTGGGATTTTTTCCCATTTTTTCTGGCTAAACTCACTTGTACTCAGTTTATGGCCCCCCCAGAATGTCAAGGGGACATCAGGGGCAGCAAGCAGAGCGATTGAGCACACGGTAATGAGACTCCACAAACAAATGAAAAGACAGCAATGGAACTGGCCACTTGCCCAGCATTGGTATTATCTAGTGCAGTGAAATTGTTAAGTTTCTCATAAGTTACACCTTCTCATCCAAAACAGCATCTGAAGTCCTCTATCAGAAATACACAGCAAGTCTTGCCAGAGGACTTCACATCACCACATCCTGAACTGAGTATGTAGAAGTATTCCCAGATTCCCAGGAAGTTTGTACTGCATGTTCAAGGCTCTGTCTCTGTTGTCAGCGGGATCGTTCCTGATCGCCCCAGTGTCGGGTAGGGTCATCTCACTGAACAGCCCTTTTCTGGCTGCTTCCCCTTACGATGATTTAAGACAAAGTGCCACCGTACCGATTCCTGCATTCCGCCATACAATTGAGATTGTCAGTTACTTAGAAGATAGTATAGATTTTGGTCAAACACCAGTTTCTGAGATGTGGTTTTACAGTACTGTACTTTCTGTATTTCCAAAGTTGTCTGCTCACATACTAGAAAATTTGAAGTGTGATGATGTTAGTCATGTTTCTTTAGGCATTTGGCAAAATACACTTATGTATAACAGCTATTTTTGACATTATCAAATGTTTACATATATACAACCTGTATACTGAGATTATAAACACGTAAGGTAAAAAAAAAAAAAAAAGACATAATCCTTGTTTGTTTGATGTTTAGGTTCAAAGAGTTGCCTTTCAAAGCTTGAAATCCTGTAAAAAAAATCCTACATTTCTTACTTCTGCATGCTAATTTCTACTACAGTATGTTGTTTATCCCTTACATGTGGAAAGCAAAGAACACAAGGTTCATGCACACAGCGTACAAGTTTACATCGGCCAGCTTCTCCTGAGTGCACGTTCCCAAGGCTGGTCAGTGTGACCTGGAGCTGAACTAAGCCAAGGGAAAACCCCAACCCTCTCCCAGGCGGGATGTGGGGTGAGCGTGTCTGGTACCGTGCAGAACAGCCTCGTCACGTCCATCTAATGGTCCCCTGGTAGGTGGGATGGTTTGGGTTCTTTACATCAAGTCTGTAAAATTCTGCTTGATCAAAAAAACAAAAACAGAAGGAAAAAAAGAGACTGCTTTTTCCCTTCCAGATGAGAGAAGGTTCTCATCGTGGTCACGGGCATCTGTGTTGATCTTTTGAATTGTCTGAAGAGCAGATGAATGTGCAACGACTCAGTGGTGCTGAGTTTGTACAGAATTTAAAGCAAACAGTCCTTGCGTCATCCCAGGAAAACGGTGCAGCTAAATGGAAGTCTCCCATAGCTGGAGAGGCAAAAAAAGGGACATAAACACACATTATACACAAAGATATACAGCCTGCTACCCAACAGGGGTGACTGAGAAGGGCTGGGAAGCACCTGCACTGCCTGCCCAGAGCTGTCCATTGGCTCAGGCAGACCCTTTGCTCGTTCCATGTATTGGGTATGTCCACACACGTCAAGCAGGCCTGGAGCTCCCCACACACTGAGCATCCCAGTGCTGCCCCAGGCCGCTCCCTGCCCAGCACAGGGCATAGGCAGAGCCTGCAGCACCCATCTGCAGCATCCCACTCAGTTCTTTCTCTAATAAAAGGACGGAGAGCAGTGGTGGGAATCACACTGCAAGCCGTCACAAGCAACACACCTGAAGTAAATTTTGAAGGGGTTTTGCTCATTCAAATATCTGCTGTCTGGGCTGACTCAGACTTTGCACTGCCTCTTGGTAGCAGCTGGAAATCTCATTCCAGAGGCTTCAGCCCATCATGAGGAGCAGAAAAAGCCTTTCCAGGTCTACCAGGGCCTGATGCATGCCCCTCACATCCTGCTCAGCTGCAGCTTATTCACCTTTCCATCACTTAGGAAGCCACCCCCCAGCCCAGATGTGCATCTCTGGCTGTTTCAGAACCCTGGAAGGCCAAGGAGGGGAGCCAGACTGCTCTCCTCAGCCCCAGGCAAGCTTCCAGCTTGAAAGAGAAGTGCTGAAATCTGGGCTTGAGGTGTGAGTGCCGCCTAAATAAGCACCTATAAACACAGCCCTCCAAGACTGCTCTAATCTGTGCCTGAGGCTCAGCCCTCAGCAGCTGCTTCAGCTACAGATCCGAGGAAACGCCAGCTCTGCTCTCACTGTTTCTCAAAGATCTGCCTCACTTCCCTTTTGCAGAGCGACCAGTAAATTACACCAGCAACAAAAAGGCAGAGAAGAAGGACACATACCCTGGCACTTTGCCTGTTTGCTTTCTTCTCCTCGTCAGGAAGCGGTGGCATTGGATAAGGGTATTTTCTGCTGGAAGCAATAGATCCAGTGGATGAAGATGGGGACTTTGCAGGAGACAGTGTCCTGAGATGTTGAAACACAAAATAAATGTCATGGCTTCACGTCCCAGCACTGCAACAGCAACTGCCATTACTCTGAAGCTTGGTTCAGAACCAAGTGTGTTGTCTATTATTAATTCAATACTGGGGGGACAAAGTCGTCTGATCAGTAGTCTAATCATTTCACGACTATAAATAAAGGTATTTATAGCTCTCGGGAACACTGGAGGAGAAAATAAAATTTCCTACTTATTAGAATCGTATTGCATATAAAACAAATGATTTCTTAAACTGATTTACATGCTAATGTACTTAATCATTTGAAAATTAACAGAACTAAAAGACATAGTGTTATGAATCCTAAATTGAAGCAGTCATAGTATAAATACAAACTGAACAGTGTTTCCTGCCAGTGGATGAATAAATGGCAATTATCAGATGTTAAACATATCTTACACACCTCCTGTATTGATACAAACATAGCAAATAAATCTATTATAACAATGCATTAATTTACACATAGGCATGCACTTGGAGGCCAAACTGTTAGTTGTGAAGGAACAAAGGCATATACAAAGTGCTAATAACAAATTATTGGACATGCAAGCATCATACAGTGCATATTGTTCCAGCCAAAGAAAGAGTCTGATGAGAATATACAAAAATGGACTGATTAGTCAATGGCAATCAGCATTTCTGTACAAGGTGAGTAGAGTAAGCGGGAGCAAGTAAATGTTTGAATCACATGAAAGGCATTTGTTTCGAGTCAATAAGGCAGCGGCACATTATTGACTGAAATTTTATACCCAAGAAAAAAATTCTAATGCTTCTGATTTGAGAATCTGCACTTCTCCCACTTGAGAGGTTCCTATTAGGCTCAAAATCTGGGCAGAATAAAAGGGAAAAAAAAAACAAAACCCAACAACCAAAGCTTGAAATATAAAACGAGAACCCCCCCCCCCCCTCCAGCCTTTTGCTCTGTTCTGCAGACTGAGGGCATTTTTCTAAGGAGGCCTCCCACGAGTGCAGGCACATCTCCCAGAGCCTCCCTGAGCACTGCTGCCTGTGCTGCCTACCATCTCCTGCATGTCCCTGATGGAAGCACTCCCTCAGTCCCCTCAGACAGACTCCCAACCTACACACATATAGCAGGGGATGAGCAGCTGTAGGCCCCAGTGCTGAGCACCACAGATAGCAAGGAGCCCCAGGGAGCAGCCCTGGCTGACAGCTGATGGCCTTATCTCTGGGATCCGTAGGATCAGGTCCTTCTGTCTAGAGAGGGCTATGAACAAACCAGGGGCTCTTTTGTGTCTGGAACTGTCTTGCACCTCTGTTATTTAAGTGAAATCATTCACCTTTAAATAATTATTCTTTTATTTTGGACTAGCACGTTGTTTCCTCCTGTCTGTAACTCCCTACCACAACACATTCTCTTATCTGCCATACAAACAATGATCAATGATAACCATGGGCAACAAGGTATCAATGGAAGTTATACGGTGACAGCTCTCCAGTCTGGCTCATAATACTATAATGCCTCACACCTCTAAACAGCAATTAGAAATTTGGAGTCAGTACAGTTACCCAAAGATTGAAAAGTACATCCTGAACACATGAACTCTGATCAACCATTAGGATGAACTGGGCATTTTCAGGGGAAAAATAAAGATTAAATAGCTACTGCTGTGTAAAACAGGGATTTCATCTGCCCAGCATCACAGATCTGGGCACCAAACCGCAAAGCAACAAAACAGGTGATTTCTCAAATCTGTGGATTTTACCTAACAGATTCAGCAGGATTTAACATCTTGATGGGTAAAGTTCTAATGATGCACCTGAAGATTAGAAGCAAAGAACCAAGCAAGTCAGATCTTGCTTGGTAATCCCTATGAGAAAGCTGTCTATTTGTGCAGGTACCATGGTTGCCTCCTGCATACTATAGGCTCTTCCTATGGGTAATTTTGGCATCACTAGAGTAGACTGTGGCAACAAGGAAAACCACAGCCAACCTACCCCCACATTAACAATGATAGGCGAACCTGGAAAGAGCAACTTCCTCCCAGAAATAGGGCATCTGGAACCTTTCCCTGCAGAGCAGGTCCTCTGAGCGGACCCCAGGTGACTGTAACTCAGAACCTGAGCAGCAACTTCTAGCACTGATTTCTTAGAAAAGGAAACTGGAATGAGAATCAGAGTTTGTGGAAGCAGAGAAATCACCTGGGACAGACCTATGATTAGCTAAGCAGATACCAGCTGCCTGCTTCTCACTGAACATGAGGTGTGCAGAGCTACTGGGAGCACCTGCAGAGAGCCTGGCTGGATTCATGATGCTAGTCACTGTGCCATCCAGATGATAAGAAACCTGGAGCACCTCTCTTGTGATGACAAAATGGAAGTGCTTTTAAAACATTACCTGAAACCCCCTGAAAACATTATGCTGCCATTGTGGAAGGTTTGGAAGCCCAGACCTCCAGTGTAGCTGCCTCCATTTCCTCCTCTCAGCCCCGCTCTGTGCTGCCCGCCCACCTACAGTCTGCACATGTAATCAATGTACACATCACTGCTCGCCTGCATGTGCAAAGGCACAATGCATCCTCCTTGGGAACTTTTCAGGTTGAACACATTGAGAATGCAGTTGCACACTTAAATAAACGACCTTGCCCTCTCCTCACAGGCACTCACCACTTGTCTCCGCTATAGAGTTAGGTGCTGGGTTTTGTCATATTTTGTCTCATCTGTAGAGACTGTGAAAACATATCGGTAGTCATCAAATGTGTGTTCACAAATCTGAGGATGCATCTTGTGTGACAAGTGTAGTTTGGGTTTCTTGATCACCCTTCAGGTTCTGCCCTGCAATTGTTTATGTGCTGTGTATCCTAGATTTATACGTACATTAAATGAGAAAGAGCCAGAAATTACCTTTCTCATTTATGGGGTGGAAAAAACAGCATTCAGAGACACTTGAGGATAATGCCAGGGTTAAAGGAAGGCAAAACTTGACAGTTTTGGTCAGGGGAGGGATCCATTCAGCTTTCACTGGGGTTTCAGTTCTCCTGCTATCACATCCATTAGCTTTCATGCCAGACGCTGCTTCCAGCTGACCCTATACAAGAAACACTGAAAGCAGCCCAACCTCCAACAGAGTTTTGGAGGTTTTACTACCAACCTCGAACGAAGCCATGCACCTAACATATTGTAAGGACTTCATTTCTGACCAGGAAGCAAGATGCCACTACAGTGTGTTTCTCTTCCTGTTGTACAAGCTGAAACTAACCATGTGGGGAGATTACTGGGGTCCAGAAGATGCTATGGAGCTGAGGATGCCTGCACATGCTCCTTGGAAGACAGACATCTGCCTACTCTGCCTTCACTTATCCTAAATGGGGGAAATCCTGGCTGTCCCCTGGTCACACAGCTAGATGTCTTGTAGCCTACAAGTGTCATTTTAGCCAAACTCAAAGCAGTGGCCCTGACAGATCCGAACTGTTGATGAGCTGTGTTTCATTCTATTTCATAGTCTAAAATAACAGTCAGCTTGGTGAAAGCACTTCAAACTTGTATATGTCAGCCTGACCTGACATCTGCTTACACAGGGCAGCTCTGTGTAGAATATAAATATAATATAAATTAGCCTATGTTAGGAAGTTGAAGTCTCCCTAAAACCAGTGATGTGGTGAAGCAATTCAGTATTTTAATGCAGTTGCTCCTGGGAAACAGCCACATGTCAGGTTTCTTCAGTGGAAGAAGCACAGTAAGAGGTAAGGAGAGGCTCAGCCCTAGGGGAGCTGCAGGAGAGGTGGAGGCTTTGCCTGGAGCCCTCATCCCAAGCACTGCCCAGCTGTGCTCCCCAAGTAAGCACTCATATGCACCCTTCTCCCTAATTACTGAAAGGAAATCCTAAGAGAAAGGTCTCTGCCCAACAGCACAGCAGCAAGGCTCCGCTCCAGCCATACATCCCACTGCCAACACCTTTTTGATCTGGGATGACCATTTCCCTTATAGATAATCCATTTAAATATATGTTTTCTTTGCAAATTTTTAAAATATCCTTTAAGATTTTAAGTTACCCATAAATATTTGCAAGAATTCAGAAGTAGGCAGTGCAGTGCTTCAGAGGGCACCTTCTCATCTCTTTGGTCTATAACTGTATGTATGAGCATTTGGGGATTCTGATGGTTCATTTTCTGACACTGTTCTAGCTCCTGAGTCTTTTGAGACACCCCAGATCAGCAGCAGCAGCTGCCCCTTGCAGCAATGCTGAAACTGGGAAGTGATCTCCCACGGAGGATTATTGCTGGGGTCACACAGCTGTGGTCTGGCATGTAAAATTAACATCTAGCTGAGACTTTGTGCAGGGAAATGAGGTTTTATAAGCTTTGCCTTTCCTATAGAAGAAACTCTCACATCTGGGAGCTTTCAAGCAACAGAGCTACTATTATTATTATTAATAATAAAAAGTAATTATATGAAGATTCCCATTAGACAAAAAAAAAAAAGGTTAATAACTCTTTAAATTTAATAACTAGGACACCAGGTGTCAGGGAAGCAATTTTAGATTTATACAGATATATCTATATATAAAGCTGATTGAGAAAGTCTTTTGGATATTTCCTGTCTCTGTTTTCTGAAAATGTGCAGATTTCCCTGGAACTGGAGGAAGTGCTTTTGGTTTATCCTGAGTGTACCTCAGGTTCACCTACAGCAGCACCGATCATTAAGATATTATTCACTAATTTACAGGGCAACAAGCAAAAGAGCAGTGTTCCTTTCAGACCTCCTTGAAGGAAAAGATGAATTAAAGATTCACAACAAAAAATAGCTCCATGCTGCTGATCTGGTGTGAGAGCCTTAGGCTGTGATTCCTAAAATGAAGATCAGCTGGACAGCTCAACTTCAACCTGACTTTTTGGTTTTCTAAACAAGATTTGTGTGAATTATTTCCAAGATTAAAACCCAACTGTGTGACATTCTGACATGCTGCACTAAGGAACAGCAATTTCCTACCAACAGCAGTTTAACTAAGATTGTGCCTGAGCTCTGGGAGCACCGTGCGGTGTAACCTCTCAAGAGCCCATGGCAGCTCATCCCAGGAGATTCGACCCTTTGCCTTCCATAACATCCCTGCAGAACAGTTCTCTATGGTTACCTCAGCTAATTAGGGCACACAGGTTTCTAAATTTATTCTAGCTTCTCTCCCATTTCTGAAGGTACCGCTGCAGGCAGTCATTAGTAAGTTTCTGTGGAGCAAAACTGTTAATTTAGGTTTTATCTCTGCTGATACAGAGCCCTAAGAACTCACATGGGTCAGCTTAATCCTCATCTACACACAAAAAACATTTGGTTTATCTCAAATGCAATTAGAAATGTGGATCATTCACCGCAACAGGGAAAACCCTCAGGGCTGAGGTATGCTCCTGTCAGTTTAATCTGGTTACTAAATCAAAAAATACTGATGCTAAAAAATGGAAACCAAATTAGGAGTATGCACCCAGGAATTTGAACCAGTTTAGCTAAATTGATTAAAGTAACATATTTTAAACTTTTTGTCTTTATATTCCAGTACCATCTTTGTCTATTGCAGCCAGAGGGCTTCAGCTATGAATGCCCCAGGGAGGTGAGGTCACGCTGGGAGGCTGGCTGCCTTGCCTTGACAGTGAAGGTCCAGGGGGCATTCACAGGAGAAGTTTTCCTTCTTGCTCATAAACACACACTTCATTCCTAGTGGGAGTTTGCCTAATTTCACCTTCCAGTGAATTTTGATCATTATCAGTACTGACCTAAACACCCACCAAGGTTTTGCTCCATGTGCAGATATGTGGATCTCATGATCAACTGAGCATTTAACTGCTCCATAAAACCAAATGGCCTGAGGTCCTGAAGGCTCCCCTATGGTTTATCTGGGTTACGTGCCCAAATTTCCTTCATTCTTGAACAAGCTTCATGAACTGAAGGCACCAGAACTGGACCTGATTGATAACAACACCAATGGTTAAACCACTGGGCTCACAATCATCTGCTCCTATGTCAGAGCACCAATACTCTGACCAGGCCAACGCTGATGAGCACAACCACAAAATCCTCCCTGAAACCTGGAACTCCTGCATCAGGGACTGCTACTCAGTGCTGGCAGGCTTAAATTCACCTCATCTGACCCGATGGCTTTTTGCAACAGTTCTCTGCAGCTTCCTCTGCAATTTCACAACTCCTGAAAGCAAATGTAAATGGTATTAAACTATGACTATTTTAAGCTCTCATAAGACTTCAAGGGATTTTCAGTTCTAAAAATGACCAAACTCCCAAGTTGCTACTTAATACCTTCCAGTGTAACTATCAGAATAAACATCACATTTTTCCCCAAATAAGCATCAGACACAGTGAACGTTTCTGCCCTTTTGCACTATCTGTAGGTCCACTCCCGTGTCATAATTACAGTTAAATTTCTATTTATTCATTCTTACCATCCTTCACTGCTTTGACTAAAAACTGCACTTTGTATTCTTTACATCTCTATAACTCTTGTTTGAGCCTCCTGTTTGATATGTCAGCTTACAGTGTCACAAATCGTCCTCCATTCTCCCCTATGCCAGCTGTATTATTTTTCAGCTGATACAGACTGCTCGCTCAGTGGCAGGATTGAACCTTTGGGAACACAGACTTGTGATTACATCCAGCAGGAAGGGCAGCCTCATGCACGCTTCTTCTCTTTAACTTGGAAGGCATTGAATACACGTTTTCCTTTCATAAACAAAGGATTTGGGGAACAGAACCCTACACTCACTTGTAACAGATTCATTAGTTGTTTGTTGAACAGAGCACAGAGTATATTCTCATACATTTATTTATCCAATCACAATGTTGATTATTTCATTGTATGGTGAAGGCAAAATACCGCTAATTTTTTTTTTAATTATTTTTTTTTTCCATTTAAATTTTAGTATGCACTATATAAGACGGTGGGTAGAGTGAATGTGTTACGTTTGCTTCAGTAAATTAAATTATATTTAAGTTAATACTATTTAATTAGTGCTAAGTACGTCTCATGCCCATAAACACTACTTGGCATAAAATGATGAGAAAGCTACTACAAGCTACAGATGATGGTGGGAATGCATGCACTACACACACCCTTCTCAATGGCTTCATTAAAACATTCAGTAAAAGAATTGTAAATTGCACATGAAGCCAAAAACAGACATCAAAATGCAGCAAAAGAAGAGGGGCCCTTTGCACCTACAGTAACTTGTATCGATTTATACAAGGTAGGAGTCCCAAGATATTTGTATATGCTGGAACAGCTCTTAAAAAAGATATAGAATTAATTTACAAAATACCTAAAGTATGGTCCTTCAGTGTTTTTATTCACATCTTCTACCCACTTAGCTACATTATATTCTCTTTTGAACCATGGGTTTAAATACCTGCAGAAAGCAATGGAAGGAACAGAGAAAGCAGAAGAACAAGAATAGAAAATCTGAGAACACACAGCACAAGCTTAGCAAGGATGTCTTCATCCCCAAAATGCAAGTGAATATGGCAAATCAATCAGTATGGATGTAGGGTGAGGACTAGGTAATGTGTACAACTGCATGAGAAAATCTGAGCTACAACAGGCTCACATGTTTGGTTTATCTGGAAATTCTATGAAAGGATACATCACTCATTTTCTCTCCTAAGGGCAAAACTCATTCCTAGGCAGAGGGCCAGCATTAAGCTCCTATTTTCATCTCCTCTCATAATAAGGCTGAAGGGGCATTCGGGCTCCAGTGCTGCAGTTCTGCCCGTTGCAGGCACAGATTTGTACCCAACTAGAGCAAATTCCAAGACAATGGCAAAATGAGTAAGGAAACCTGGGCTTGGCCCTTCTACAGGAATGAATTTCAGCCTCAGTATGTTGAAAGGCTTGAATTGCTTGCCAATGCAGTGGCAGTTTTTGCATTTATGTGCAAATAAACCTCTGATTTTACGATTGTTTCCTGTGATGGGACCACAAGAAGCTTTCAAGGAGGTGGGCTGCAGGGCTATCCCCCATTTTACAGAAGCAACCTTGATACCAAAACCATCCTTTTTAGTAAAACGTGCCTGAGCTACAGACTCATATTAGCTACATGAAAACTAGAAACAAAAATGGTGTTTAAATTAGTCAACAGTAATGCTACTAGTGAAGAAAATAGCTTTTTTTTAACTGTTTTTCCTTAACCTCCAGTACCAAGTCATGGGAATTTCTCCCTCTTTGTAACATTAAGGAAAGAAGGGCAGTATAGAAGCAGCAACCTGTCTGGTCCATTTTAAATCTGATTTTGCTGTATAAGAATGGCAATAATTTCACAATTATTTGTAAAAACAACCTTCATTTAATAGAGATTATCACACTGTGAAACAAGAAATAACCTGTAACCAAGGGAAAGGGGGGAAAAAAAAGAATTTTAAGTTAGTTTTGGTACCTGGGGTCAGTTCTCACCATCCTTATGAAAGGGATTCCATTGACCTCACAAACGGGAACAGGCCTGATAAGGGACTGCTCAGGTGGGGTTTGGTGGGGCCAGACTGTGCCCTTTAACCCTGCCCACATTTCAGACCATGTCAGAGACAAAAGCAGCTGCACTTTTTGACTGCTTAGGCCTCCTTTTTGGCTCTGGAACTTCTCCCCACCCCGCACAAGCACAGCCACAGCTTTCCAAACGTTCTCGCCTTCAGCCACAAGTGCTCGCTTCTAAGTAGCTTCCTCAGCTCACTTACTGATAAGGAATCAGGAGTGCTTCATGCTTTCCAGCTCTGGTTCTTAAGGAAAGAAACTGTCAAAAAGGGTAGCGCTGCAAGTGGAGCCACAGGCTGACACCAGCATCATCAGGAACTAATAGGTTTGGGTTTTACCATTAACTATGTGTATTTTGTTCTTGGAAATCAGACATTGCTGCAGTACTTTTGACTTGATTTTTTTATCTGAAAGCTTCTTCTGGTAACCATGAAACACTCCCAGCCTGGCTCCCTGCATTAGAAAACCAATTGTAGGGTGGTATCAAAGCATGCAGCGGTCGCACCGCCATGCGGCAGGGTTCCCTGTTCCGGCTGTACCACAGGCCATCGCTCACCACCCCAATCTGCCTGTTACAGGAGTGCTGAACTCAGGTAACTCACAGAACACTAAGTGATTCCATTAGTAAGCTCTCAGGCTGATCTTCATGGCCGCATCATTAGTGAGGGCCAGAATCTGCATTTCCTTTGAGTGATCCCCTTGAAAACCAAGGTGTTCTTACACATAAGCCTATCGCTCAACCAACAGCACCATTTGGCTTGCAGCACAACATGCAACAGTGCAAAGACCTGGGCTGGGGATACTGGATACCCTTGGGCTGGGAGGAGGAAGGCCAACTAGCACGGGGGCAGCAAGAGCACCTCCAAGCAGTCACCGCTTCTCGCCGCAGTGGCATCGGGGGATACTGAGGGAAAGGGACTGTTGGGAGGTAGAACGGCAGCCCAGAGCGCAGGGGCAGGTGAGACTGACCTGTGATCCTGGCTCCCTGTTTGGGGAGGGTCAGAGCCCTCTGGGCTTATGCCTTGGGACGGGGTTGGGTGGGCGAGAGAAAGCCCAGGCTCAGATGCATGGGTTACCCTGCTGCAAAAACACAATATATAATAGAGAGTCTAAGCCAAAAATGTTTGCATCAGTTATAACAAAGAGGAAGATAAATGCTTATAGGAAAAGCAGCGCAAACTAACAGAGAGCAGAATTGCTATTTGGTAAAGCACACGTTTCCTGGGACCTGTTTTAACACAAGCTCCCAGTTAAAATTCAGCTTATTCAAGAAACTTTCACTGTCTTTCTTGGATAACTCTAATTGGTTTTATCAGGTCATTTGTGAAAAAGCTGCAGAAACATTTAGCTTTTTGGCACAGCTTCTGTGTGAACTGAAGTCTTTATTTAAGAAGAATTTTGTTTTAAAACACGTGGAAACAATTTAATACACTCCAAAAGAGCTTTAGCAGTCTCTGCAGAGCAATACTCCCAGCAGACACCCTGTGCCATGGATCTCCTGTGCACAAAAGGATGCACAGAGGTGTGATCAGGACATGTTTCAGGAACAGTCCCAAGCAGCCCCTCTGTCGGTGCTGTTCATGGGGGCTGCACAACCCAAACCTTAGTGCTTAAAAAACATCATTTAAATGACCAGTGGCACAATTCTCTGTTATCTGGTGCTGGATTCAAAATAGCATTGAGCACAGTACGTGCAGTTGCTGCAGACTGATGAATACATCAGATACTTTTGTGGGCAAGTGTGCATTTGTAGGCAAATCTGCATCTGAACATAAAAAAAAGAATTCTGCACAAGGTATGGTGCAAATGAATGCAGTCTTCTAGTGGGCGATCTATTTGTCTCTGACACTTACAAGAGAACACCAGCATTCTCCTCTATTTTCTGTCTCAGTAGCTATTCTTTGGTCCTGCGGGGGTCACACAGGCGAGTTTTCTGTTTCAAAACAGATTTTAAGATTAATCTGTGTTCCCCAGAGAAGGTGAGAAGGTAAACTTGGAAAAAGCCACCACATATTCGGAGGCATCCTCAAAGCAGCTGGCATTTTTTCAATTATTTTTTTATGAGTAAGTTGGCCACATTTAGACCATTCTCTGTGAATTTTCCCTTCTCTCAGAGCACATTATCTCAATGACCAGACCGCTGTCTGCCCTGGGCAGTTCTCTCTCTCTATTCCCCATTGAATCTCACAGCACATCATTGTCGCAGTGAGAACTCTCCGCAGGTGACAGGCTTGCCAAGGAGACTCAGACCGTCTCATGCAATCCAGGACAGGCCCCATCAGGAGGAGCCTCTTGTCTCTGCAGGACAGAACATGCAGTGCTACTTCTCTAGCTCAGGTAGCACCAGGACTGAGAGGCACAGAGAAAAGCAGGAAGGACAGCTGAGAATTAAGTGGGAATTTAGGGGCACCTTCAAAAAAGAAAAGAACGATGACATTGGGAGAAAGATTTCTAACTCACACAGTGTCTAACCAATTATTTTATGCTCTAAAGACCTTGGAGCAAATGTATTGCAGCTGAGGAGCACAGAAGAAAAAATATGTCCATTAGAGGGCTGGGTTTTGTTTTGTTTTTGGTTGTTTTTGTTCTGTTTTGTTTTTACTGAAAACTATATTCTTCCCACACAATTTTGTTCACTCTGGAATTTAAAGAGCTGCTCTGGCCTCATTCTTTATGGATCAAATCCAGCTCCGGTTTGCACCTCTGCTGAGCAAAAGAATAATGACGTAATTAATTTAGCCATATTGGTTTTATAAATCCTGTTTGAGAATTCAATTAGAAAATGAAGAAATGAAAGAAAGCACAGGACAAGCTTCTAAAGAAGAGCTTGCAATCTCACTTTGGTCAGATTAATTTCACTTTTATCAAACTGTCTCATGCGAGGAGAAAACTGGGAAATTAACATTCCTTTAAGGGCTTATCAGCACTAAGACCAAGAGCACAAGGGCACTTGATAAACTTTTCCAAAGGGCCTGGGGCTAATCTTTCTGGTTCCATGTGACCATTCTGGCCATGTAATGCCATAATTACTTTGTGCAGCAATCTGTTATTTCCGTAATTTGAAAGACAAGAGTCTTCTCCATGAACGTTTCTAAGCCTACTTGATTCAAGAAAGTTCACTGCAGGTGGAAGAAAAAAATCAGAACAAACTTAAAACTCCCCAAAATGTAGAAAGCAGGGCTCAGAGAGGTGATAGCAGTATTAGTTCCAGCAGGGTTGGTATCAAGCCTGCTCACAGAATGCTCGTCTACACAAGTGCAAAGTTAGTACTAATGGTATGAGAAAGGGCACTGTCATTGCCATCATGGTCACAGAGGGGTCATTCCTGTGGGGTCTAGGAGCTGTAAAAGGCAACCAGTGCTTGACACGCCTAGCGATGATGTTTCCAGCCATTCCCCATTCAGTCATGAAAGAAGCCTGAACCAGTAGGATTAAGTAAAAGGCTCCTTTCCCAAGGGAAGCACTGAATTCATGGGCTCTTCAGTAAATGTGACTACCACATCAATATAGAACACAACTCTAAGTTATGCTGTAGGGGTCTGCAGATCAGTCACTCGGTAAGGACTGTCACGGCTTACTCAAGACTGGCTCTATCAGTTTCCACTGGCTTACAGCAATGAACTACAGGATACTCTTAGAGATGATACCTCCCCTAAAGACTCCAGGCAGGTTCATAGAGATACAAATTGCTAACTCTGCAATGGTCCAACCCAAGGCGAAGACAAGGGTAGGAAATGAGTTATTGGAAATTCAATATTGAATGGGGCAGTTTACTGTAGATAAAGAGCTGTAGTGATGGTGCAGGCTGCCACCATCATTGGGAACTGCTATGGGAATGACTGTGAGGATGCCTACATAAAAAAGAAAACTGATAGTTAATTTTCTAAAGAATACATAAAAAGAGGTTGAAATACATTAGCCAAACCATTACCAGATCAGCCATTATCAGTCAGCAATCAGAATGGGCCACGGGGCAAAAATGCTTCTGTCTACTTTTCATTACTCTTTGTCTCGGTCTACAAAACAGAAGTATGAAAACTGTACTTTTTGGCTTTGCTGTTGTAAATTCAGACTTACTCAGTTGAATTAGACCGTGGCCTAAATCTTTTGCCTCTGACTTTCTTTCTGTTTCCTCCTATATTACCTGAAAGAAATCAAAGGATAAAAACAGACGGTAAAATATCTTGAAACCGACCTATATTCAATTCCAAATTGTATATTCTCTTTGCATACCCAACAAGTCAAGTGCTATGACCATTTAAAAGCTATTGGTCAATCTCTTTTGAATTTTGAAAAGATAATGCATGATAAGATCATGAAAGTTTGCAAAAGTGAATGGACCTCTTGATCTCTTTCATGTTGCCTCACATTGGAGAAATAGTAGAAATTAGATCCAATTTCTATGTGATAAATCTTGTGTGGGGCACTTCTAAATCCTAACTCCAGGCTAACAATAGGCAGAATTTTAAGGAGTCATTATGCTCTCCTAAGATTACCTAAGCATTCAGAGAGCAGCAATGGCAAAGATGTTGGTTTCCACTGTGACCAGTACAAAGGCTTGCACTTACCTTGCCAAGAATTACTCCTAGGCCTCCCATTTTCACAAATGTCTGAAATATGCTTTGTGTCTGGGATCCTTTCACTCCAGGAATGAGATAATCCATTTGACCTGGAATAGGAGGGCTCAAATGCAGTTACTGTTATGGGTGTTGCCTCAACACAAATGCTAGCTCAGCTGTTCAGAGACAGCCACGTTGCCAAAGTCAGTGCCATAACACAGCCTAAGGTCTGTCTGCACTAGCAAAACTGGTCAGAAAAGATGGCTTATTTCCTAGGAAGAAGTTTTGCTAAAAAGATGTATTTCTGTGCTTCATAAAACTCTGAACACTCTTGTGTTTTTCCATCTCTGCTCTCCTTGCAGTGCAGGCATCTGACAGATGCTCTTCAGTTTCCAGAAGATAAGGATAATCACAGGCACACTGAAGTAAGCCCAGGGCTTTATTAATTCTTTATTAAGTCAAACTTATATGAAATATGGAAGGTCTGAGAACTGACAGATCCACTGAGAGATTTGATAATCATTTTCTCCTCTTAATCATCTGTCTTCAGGTCCAGGAGTGGCTTGCTATGTACTGCCTTTGGTGTTTGCTATTTCACAACAAGAATTATTATAAATTCACATTTTTTAATCTTTGAATGCCTGTGAATACTAACTAACACTTCACAGGGTTTTCCAGCAAGGAAAAGCCCAGGAACGTGATATCCCAGTCATGTGAACACCTGTGAAGAGATGCCATCAATGTTTCCACCCAGAGCAAATCACAGCCTGCTCAAAAGGTAAGAAATAGTCCCCGGGCAATTAAATGGGAGCGCTGTGACAGGTCCAGCACAATGTTAATGGAATATTTGTCAGAATTGCTTTTTTGGACTTGACAGAGGCACAGCGTATCTGAGCTGGTGGCAGGCAACAAAAAACCTCTCTAGTACAGACAGACCTTAGAAATCATTTGCTTTTCAAAACAAACAGTAAACAAAACATGTGAAAGAAATGGAGTATGAAACACAGATACAGGACAAAGGAAGAAACACCTTGAATGACAATCATTTAAAAACAAATCTTAACTGGAATGCAAGCCTGCTTACACAAACCTGTACAAAAATCTGCTTCTCCAAGACTTGCTCTCCAAAATTCTACCCACCTGAGAAAAGATTCTCCAACACAAACAGTGTATCAGATTGAATTAAACTGCATATAGTTTCAAGCTGGTATACCCAGTGGCACTGCAAATGTACCCATTCCATACATTTCTCTTTACTTTCATCAAAGATACCACAAAGAGAATGGCTTTGTCAACTGACTGCTCGCTGAGCCAAGAACTGAGATTGCAGTTTACTTACGAAGCAGTTTGAGAGTGTCTATCCCTTCAATGACATTCACAGCTTCTTATAAATTGTTTTAAAGTGCTGGCTGAAGATTTTCTCAATTAAAGCATCTCTGATGACAGAGGGACTTGGAGCATCATAACCTCAGGACCTCAGCAATTACAGAGGACTCACAGTGTTTTTTAATGAATTTTCCATTTTTAAATACTTATTTTCTTTTGCTAATAATCAGAGCAAAAGCAAAATAAGTGAAATCTGGACATTGGAAAAATCTAATGCCCTCTTCAGTTACTCATAACAGCAAGCAAGAAACTACAGAAGGACATTGTGGAATCATTTTTTAAGATAACTCTTGGCAGCCATTTAGTACATTAGTCCAACAAGTGAAAGTGGAATAAAATGTAAGTACCATCATCCTTACTATGAGAAAGCAAGGATACTATCCAGAAGTCTAGGTCAACTCCGTGAATTAATTACACCAATAAATAAAGGCATAAATACAGTTTACATTTATTATTGAAGCAAGACAGTGTTCCTTTTCTTTGATTACATGACTAAATGATAAAAGGTGTGTTTTTTTAATTTAAATATTTGTTTTAATTGAGCAGTTATTACTGTAGTCTACTTGAAAGCAATTTTCAAGCAGGAAAATGATGAAAATTGGACTGCCCAAAGTTGGCTTCCATTGGAAAACATGTCTAATGTCGTCTAATTGTAATAATTAGTAGCTCAGGGCATGTGAGAAAAATCAGTAATCAAAGCACAAAGGATGCTGACCGTAACATTCCACAAAGAAAGAAGAAAGTATCAAACCTGCTGCAAAACAATGAAATGTTCTGACTAATGGAATAATGGGTGATGGAACAGGTAGAAATCTGAAAATGCGACAGAAAAGCAGACCTCTTCTTAGAACTAGATGCAGAGTTTGTGCTGACTCCAGGAGGCATGTCGCTATAGAAGGAGTCGGCCTCTCCAGGCTTTTTTACATAATCTCCCTGGGGTATTTGTCTGAAGCATAACAAACATCAGAGAGTCAGAGAACATGGCAGGCATGAGTACACACACAAACGCACACAAATATCAGTTTTAAGGAAAGAGGCAAAGATCGTGATCCTTGCGGAAACCTGTTAAACACACACATTTGATCTATAAGAAGTAACTCAACTACTCAAGAGAAGACTACTGTTTATCTCTGATAGTTCAGAAAAGGGAATGATGTGGTTTTGGGAGGGAAAAGCAAGGAGCATTTTACTGATAAACTCTGATCACTGTTTTTAAAGTTGGAGGTTCTTGGGATGCTGGATACCTAAGCACAGACAGTTCAAGGGCTCATTGTATGGGTTGTGAAAGGTACTCCCGGTTGCCCACCCCTGGGTTAAAGCGGAGTTCAGGAAAAGTGAATGTGTGTTTTTCCCTCTGGATGATTACTGAGATGGATACCTTCTGTTCAGTTTTTTTGTGACTGGTACTGAATTCAAGAATAACAATAACGAGTTGTTTAAACTTCAGGAGGAGAAAGGCCTTCAGTTCATTAACTATCCCCATGTGCGGAGGAATTGATGCCAGCGTCAGAGCTTCTCAGCTACTACTGATCACTACAACAGATTCAGTCTGCCAAGATGCATAAAAGTAATGCCACACCAATTTGAGAAAAGTTCCCTCCTCTAGTGCCAGAAGCGTGGCTTTGGTGCTCAAAATGATGCATTAGGAAGTCTTAATCAAGTTATGCCACTCTCGTTCAGGTGGTAAATTCATTGCCAGCTGAAAAACTCCAATCTAAACATTCCAGTTACAGTTCCACCAAGCCAGAAAATACAAATTGCTCATCTGAAAGCTGGCTACAGCATAATACCAGCAGTTTAATTATCCCTGCCCTGCTCAATGACTCTTGGCTTCAGTTTTCTCCTATCAAGATGCACATTTATCAGAAGATTGATTCATACTTAGGTTATGTCCCACTCCAGACTGGAACTGGTCTCTCTTCATTCCAGATTTGAATTTATAATGGTCCTGAAGTATTTGAAATATGTAATCACTAATGTACCACAGTACTTGCATGTTATTTCTCTAACAGTTCTTGAGTTCCCATTCCTCAGCCGCTACATCTTTTCAGTACTGACAGAGTCTGCACAGTTCTGCTCCCCAGGGCTCCTCCAGCAAAGTGCTCTCTCACTGCCTGCTCAGAAATAGCTGCTCCCATACAGCCACTTTATCCCAGCTAACAGAATCCTTGCTAAATCACTCCTCTTGTTACTTTCCGGTTCCTTGTTTCACTTAGCACTACCAATGCTATTCCTTAAGTAATGCTTAAAAATATCTCAATGGATTGTTTTCACCTTTATTTAAGGACTAAAAATAAATAGTGTTAAAAGAAGACACTGAGGTGGCTGCCTCTTTTTAACACTTGTGGAGCACCCACATATCCAAAGTAATTCTATTTAGAATAGGTAGTTCTACAGAATAGTTCTACAAACTTCCTTTTCTTCATGAAGTATCTCCATCCCTTTATCACTTCCAAAAACTGCGACCTATGCTGGTGTCCATGCCCACAGTCATAGCTGCAAATTGATCACACCCTTAGGAAATGTGAAAAGCATTATATCTCTAATATTCCAGTGCTATAGCACAGGGGGTAGTCTTTTCCCATACTTTGAGGTTCCCACTGCTCTGTCCTCTGCCAACGCTGATGTGCACAGAGTAACTATGTATGTGTTTGTGGATGCATGTGTTTGTGGATGCAACGCAGACCACTCAGCCCCTCCATACTCCCCAATTCTTCCTTCCTTGTGCCTGGTGACATTTCCTACCTACCAATCCAACCATAATGCTTGCTTTGGCTTCTTATAGTCACTGTTTCTGTCTCCTCTCTGAACTTGATGTGCACAACACAAATTATCCAGCACTTGGCAGAGCTTTTCTGCTTTTTGCAAGTATTTTGAGCCTGGCAGAGAAAGCACTACACAGGCAGAGGATGTGAAGAACAAGCACAACAGGTAGCAGCAACACATAAAGCAACAGCTTGGATTGGTAATATGGGCAGAAAACAGGAGAATTTGAGAGAATGTTCCATCTGCAGAGGCCTGTGGGAAGCAGCAGATGTCCTTCCCAGATTGGTTTGTCAAGCAGATGATGGTCTTCTGGGAGCTGAACCCCAAATCACTGTTTGGGTTTTGGCCACCAGCTTGAAAGTGTGAAAGCTGAGGCCTCTGCTGAAGCTGGTGCCATGATTTGGCTACAAATACTTCAGCAGGGTGGCTGGCAGCAATGGGCTCTTCTTTCGCACACCAATTTAACTGCATTGTACTTTGCATTAACTGCAAAGAAGCTCTGGAAATGAATTTGTCTCATGCGGCTCCTGAACATCGTGTGAATATTAATTATTCAATCCTCAGCCTCTCAAGGACAATTTCATCCCTAGTAGCAGATTTCCAGCCTTTTATTGGAAATACTCTCCTGTTTTCCTAAAACACTCTAAGAAGTAAACATTACTTTTGCCAATGAGTCCAGTGAAACTGAGATTTCAAGCAGTGTGCATAGAATCAATATCAATGTCATATATTCAAGTAAATATTTTTAAAACTACGTTAATTCATCACCCCATATTTTCTTTGTAGCATGTAAATGAGCAATTCCAGAATTTTCCAGAAATACATTCAATTACTTCTAGTACATACCTCTGTCTTCTATAGTTTCTTTCCATAAAAAGAAAAGAGAAAGAAATATGATGACATTATCAGTATGGAGGTACACATGGACAGTAAAACATATGCAGAATAAAATTTTTGCTCAAAATTTTTCAACAAAATCCAACTCTGAAATAAACGTAATCATAAACAAGGAAAAACACTCCTGTTGATGGATGAAGTCAGTGCTGGGCTGGAGGTGCCCTTCACGACAACTTGAAGTCTGTTTACTGTGATGCTGCTTATGTAAGGTGCACTTTCCCCCTTCACTTCAAGCGAATCTCTCTGGCTAATCTCCAAACTGCCCTTAACTTTTGGAGCTGTACTCAGTATAGAAGCCCAGATTTTCAAATACTGCCAGCAGGTAAGGCTGAACTATCATGACAGCATAACCTGTCTTTTTACTATTGTAATCCCCTGAGCCTTTTTTCCAAAGGCCTCTTTCTTTTTGTATTTCTAGCTGCCCTCAGCCCACCTCAGAGTAACACTGGGCAGGGGACAGGCCAGTTTGTAATGCCAAACCATGGAGGCCATGTCCTGGTCACAGCACTGCCTGCAGCACAGCTTTGCCCCAAGTGCCCATGGAGGAAGGGCTCCACAGTCACCCTCACTCAAACACCGGTGACCAAATAACCTGACTTTTTGTAATATAAGCAAAAGAACTACATTTTTCTGGGTTTAGAAGAAATTCACAAAAGGAGAAATACTGAAAAAGGGCAGTCAGATTAAAGCAATGCACTATGACCTTCAGAGAGCAGAACACTTACAGTTCTACATCAGGAAAGTGTTCACAACTTATTTATAAATCACAGGTCTTTCTCATAAAATAATGTGCTTAAATTTGGGGTTAAGCTGACTGAATACAAATATCTGTTTAAGGAAACTTGTGGTTAAATGCTTTGCTGTCTGAAGGCAAATCTATCCAAATTTATTTTGTCATTGTAAATGAATCAGACTGTACTCTGGCATTTCCTGAGTTAGTTGCAGTAAAATTATAATCTGGACATTTCCAGTAATAAAAGAAATAGAAAAAATAAAATAAAATAAAATAAAATAAAATAAAATAAAATAAAATAAAATAAAATAAAATAAAATAAAATAAAACAAAATCTTTCAAACCTGGATTAAGCCCTCCAAAAGCAAACATCACATATACATATAAGAATTATTTGAGAAATGCTAATACTACAAAAAATTGTTAACTAAATTAAGAAGAATACAATTTACTTACTTGTAACCCCAAGCAGTTATTCCTAAAACGAGAGCCAACACTAAAATGGTGCCAGCAATAGCCCCTATTATTATGTTTGTGCTAACAACACCTAGAAACACAAGAAAGGGGAAAAATATGTAGTTTCAGGATAAAATATACAAGAACAGTAAATTCACCACCTTTCAAAAACCTGCTTGAACATCTTGCACTAGGATGACTAATTGTAACCAGCAATACCATCTTGAAGTATATAGCATGGACATTATAAGTTTGTTCATACATCAACCTTTTACTTCTATCTGTTTCATATAACTGAATGCTTGCCACTTGGGAAGCTGGGCCAGGTATACCAATATAATGTCATCAATATTAAACTACTGTATTGCAACTATATTATCTGTCTAGTAAACGAATTCTTACATTGGAATAAAAGGGACTTTTGTCTTTGTTTAAAACTTCTCTGTTGATGAAAAACCTAAAAAAGACCAGAAATGAGATTCTGGAAGATAGTAAAACTGCCCTGCAGAGCAATTTCTAATGACTATATAAAACATTAACACCCTCATTTTTCTCCAATACATCCTCCTCTTGTATGCAAGCCTCAAGAGGAATAAAACTCTCACTCAAAAAAAAAAAAAAAAATGTATAAGACTAAAAGTTGTGTGTCAACAATCTGCATATTTGCCATGTAATAAAAAACTGACTCTACAAACAAAAATGAAACCTGAGTAACTATACCTTACCACCAAGACACAAGAACTAGTAAATTTTTGTTTGTCCTAACCTAACAATGCACTTAACAAGGCCACTAAAATGTCCAGGGCAAGCAAGGTACAACTAGATGCAATGGTGATGGCCACAAGTACTGCACAGAATACTCATGAGCAGCACGGACAGTGAAGGGAATGAGGCTCCTACCAGTGCATCAGTTGTATGCTGGCTGAAAGAGTCGTAGAACTAGTTTTGCTTAATGAAATTTGCTCAAATCCAAGCTTTACTAAATATTGGTTAAAAAAAAATTGTAACTACGTACCTTTGTTGATGGCATTTTTATAAAAATACCCATCATCTTTGATGCGAGAACTGCAGTCATCTCCTCCCCAGAATCGGTCACAGACACACTTTATTTCATTGCTACAAACCTGCAGCCAAAAGTGCCGTTCAGAATAAAATAATAAAATTAATCTATTCCCATAATTAAACTACAGTATAGGTACAGTTAGCACCAATTTTAACTGCCTGCAAAATTTTGAATAACATTCTTAATATACAGCAATTTTTAATTTATGTGTTAGATATAAATATATTAAACGCATAATTACACTTTATATATGTATTATATTGTAATATATTATGTAATATATCACATAGTGGGATATACTGAGTACATTAGTATAATTTTCATTCAATGTATATTTAATAGAGCCATCTAAAATTGCTTTAGGAGACTCAATTATTTTTTTTAATAGGAAGAAGTGCTTAATTTCAGATAATAAAAGGAATTTTCATGCAGCACGGGAGACAAAAGGCATTATGAGAGAACAATTCCTTTGATCTCAGGCCACAGGGACCTGGACACTCTTTCAAACTGTGTGAGGTACAAAAGGATTTACCAGAGCCACAGCAAAGCCATAGGCTCTGCAGTGACCAAGGAAGGTGACCGTGAGAGGCAGAAACCAGCTCACTGCTCCATTATCTGGAGAGAATTAACTCTCAGCCAACAAAATCAAATGATTTTATGAATTTTCTTGGCTGTTGATACAACTGAGGTAATTAAAAACAGCATTTGGAAGAACAGAGCCCTCCCTTTCTAAGAAATGGACAATAAAACTTTTATATCATTCTGAATGTTGCCTGAGAAAATACCCAGCAAGTTAGCTGAAGTGATGGCTGTGATTTTTTTGGTAAAATTAATACCTACTTACTGTGACTCATAGTTTAGGGTGCCTTGACTGCAACACACTATGTTCACTGATATGTCTCCTTCAGTATAAAGACTTCTAGAGTCACGCTGCTGGCTTCATGCAAGGTCTAGCTACTCTACTACACAATACTGTATACTCAGCCAGAACGGAAGAAAGGAGTGAAGAGTATAAGAACGTACACCGTGTCCTGAACAGATCTGAGTGTCTGTGGTGCCCGGGCAGGTGCTGAAGTTGAATGATTCAATGGGGAGGCAGCGATGGTCAAGGCACACCATGTTCGGCCCACATGGCGTCCCATTCTCCACATAGCCCAGGTCCGTCTCCTCATCAAGCTTCACGTGCCCACCACTATGAGACAAACAGGAAGACCCCAAAAACTTGTGCTTTTACCAGAAAACTGACCAACTGTGCTCTGGGCTGCTACCTTCATTTCTGTCTGCATTATGTCACACACAGGATGAGGGAAGAGTAAGTACTGGCTAAATTATCTCACTGGCCCTAATGAGAAGCAAAGTAAAATGGAGTATATCTACATCAAAGATACATAACGATGAAAACAATATTTTTCTTGCATAAGAGCTTGTGTTGTATAAAACACTGAATTTAGTTATGCAGGACTTTATTTCATCTTGCTGTTAAAACATACCAGGTCTATAGCAGGGATTAAACTAATGTATGGCAATGCATTAAGCTGCCAGTTAGCTTTAGCAGTGCAGCAAATGTCTAAGTATTTTCAGCAAATTAAGCACGCTACAAACACTAAAGAATGTAGTTTCAAGAGGCCAGAGAAGAGCTTTAACTCTCCATTGGCAAAATTGACAGCTACATAAAGGGGTCTGCAGAATGGCTGTATTCTCCAAACACAGTAAAGTTTCAGAAGGTTAACAGAGTTTGAGCTGGAATAATGATTACATCTTAAAGGGACACCATATTTTTTTTAAATGGAGACAGTTCTCCACTTCAGAATGAGAAAGCTGCTTTTCCACACAAGATATATATTGACAGTCCTATTTTCAGGATTTCCAATTACCTGCAAGTGTAGACTTTTCCAAACTGCAAGACTGATGAGGTGATTTCACCATCAAGTTCTCCCAGTCTGGGCACACTAGATATATTCGAGCACAGAAGGTATCCACAAAGCACATCCCTGCATTGAGAGAATAAACAGATACAAAAAAAATTCAAGAAAAATGCATGTTCAAAAAATGTGTTTTGCTTCACTTGCCTTGCAACATATTTGTTATTCTTAGCTTTTTTCTCACTGACAGAACTGCCATAAATAATGTCCTATTTCCCACAAAAATTATTCTCCTGAGAATGAGGCTTTTTTGTGATGTATTATCAACAATGCTCTGCAAATGAAGAACTGTCAAGAAAAAAACACATCACACTGATTTAATATCCTATTAAGATACAACAGCTGTCCCATGGAGAAACAGTAGAAGCAGTCTCTAACATACATAAAGGAATTAGAGACACAACTGTCAAGGGGGCTTTAAACTTGTGTGCAGGGACTTGCACATTGTCAAACTAGGAGGGTAAGGCCTTTCTCACGTTAATGCATATTTTTCACATACGAGTTTGTATAAGAACAAAAGTAAGGTTACAACATCTGCACAGAGATCTGGGAAAGGATTTGTAAGCAGAATTAGAATGAAAAAACAGGACACACTTCCGTACAGAGGTCTCTTCATGCAACCTCGGGAACTGAAGAAGGGATAAAAATCCCACACTGGACATTTTTAAATGGATCAACTTACTGTTTATTGCACTGTATCCAAGAGTCCTTGTCTCTTCCACAGTTTCCTTTCTCAGTCCCTTCAATATTCAGCTTCTCATAGCAGTACCTGTCAGCAGCTGACACTTCTGAAACAGAAATAAATGTCTTCTCAGGCAATGAAGACTTTGAAAAGCCAAGTCCTGGGAAACATGGATGCACCATGATAGTAAACAGAGCTTCCCAATCTGTCACGTGCAGTACCGTGTTCTGCAGGTGTGCTCTGGTGCTCTGCAAGATATTCTTAAAGAGAACTGAGTATTGTTGACTGGATTCTTTCAAAAATTTTTTCAGATTGACCCATTTTATTGGCCCAAAATGTCCAGAAGCCACTGAAATGAATCAATAAATGTCATTATAGGCTCCCTAGGTTGTTAATGAGAAGTTAAATGAAAGACTTCAGTCTCTCACACAAGTAAGGTAATCAGATAAAGAGCTGAAAAAGAGGAGGAAAAAACAAAACGGGGGGGGAGAGAGAAAAGGAATGAGGCAGATGGAGAAGGTGTTCTGTGCCTCTTTTTATCAAAGCTAACCAGCAAAGCTTGCTTAGGAAGCACCACATTCAGCATAAATACCAACAGCTTAATATAATTATAGGACATGCCAGGGCTTTAGAAGGGAGTTACTCACATAAAACCTTCAGGTGAATTGTTACCATCCTGCTGTTCAGCATAGGCTTTCCAAAGATATCAGTAATTTTGAGCAAAACTCTCAAATAAATTTAAACTCAGCTTTCTGTGACTTGCATAAGGAACTCATCTTCAGCATTGCCTGCGCTCCTATAATTTCCCAGCATAATAAAGCCATTCAAAGTGCTTTTGTCCTACCAAAGGTTCTGTATAAATATACCACTGAAACTGTTGTAGTCTGCGTGCTAGTAATATAAATGTGTAACATACCTCATGTCCAAGAGAAGTATTACATGTGACCACATAGAAATTCCTGTATGCTTTCAACAAAGGCAAGTATGTAAGCGGCACCTTTTTGTACTGCAATGCAATCTAATTCCTTATTTTCCAATCATAAAATGATCAAATCTCTCTCACAGTTAGAACACTGCCAATCAAACATAAGGCAGTAGAAAATATCTACAACAGCAACAGGAAGATAACTACAGATATGCTGTGAATGATAAGATGATATATATTACCATCCAGACCAAAGGAATCCATTATTTTTCCCTTCTTGCATGTGGGGTTCTTCTACATATGCAGGTTTGTTTCAACTGCCAAAGCTTTAATTGAATGATAGCTAAATACACACTTTGCCTATGGAAGTATTTTCCACAGCCAGCAGGCATCATTTCAGGAAACCTTGTCTTCAAAGAGAAACATGCAGTCCACATGCTGGACCTGTGCTCTTCTTTTTGAGTGTCCACTGCAATTTCTTTGATCTTTCCTACATTTCAGAATAGGCCAGAGGTCTGCCTGATTAATAGTTTATGCCACAAAAAGGAGCAAGGGATGTGTTATCTGGCAAACTATGTGATGCAGTCAGCACTAGGACATGAACAAAAAATCATGGAACTAAGACAGAAACAAACAGCATAAAGTTAAAAAACTGAGTTTAAAGTTTGAGAAGTACCAAAATTGCTCAAAAGAAAACCTAAATTTAAGGGCAAAAAATCAAAATGGAGCAGAGTTCTGGATCGCAGTCAATACTGTTTACAGCATGCAGACCTGGTTGTTTTCAGTGGTTCTGAGTACACATAATTTTTCTCAGGAAAGATTATTTTTCAAGCCACATGAATTATAACAAACTTAGAAACATTAACATTTACTCACTTTCACCCCAGATATATTTACACTGTCGATCCCTGGTTTTACATCTTCCTCCAAAGCAAATGCCCTAAAAAGAGAGAAAATATATACAAACAACTTCAAATAATTTGATTTTTAAACAAACAAACATCCAAAAATCATTTGCAAAATATACAGACTTGCTATATTTTCTAGCAAGTCAAGTAATATGATCCTACTTAAATGCTTAGCTCCAAAATATGACCAGCACCCAAAAGACAAATTTGATGACACTGTCTCAGGTGACTTCCAAAGTTCTTAAACTAAACTAAACTCTCTAAAATGTAATCCATAAAAGCACTGAGAACATAAAAGAAATTGAAATGACAATTACCTGCCTGTTATCACATGAATATCCATCCATTTTATGAATATTGGGAGAACACTAAAGAGAGAGAAAATAACTAAGAGATCATTCAGAAATGTTTGGAAACAAAGTGTACAAATGGCATACGGAATGTTACCTCATTCCTATATTTTCCTTCTGAGCTTAAACCAGGTTTAATAGCAAGTTTTATACATCATACCATACACGACAGTAACATTCATAGTGACTGAGATACGACCGGTATTTTCATTTCTGGGACATAAGTTATAAAAATCACCTGACTGGAGTTTCCGGTGCAGTTCTCTGCAATGTCACAATCATTCACTGCTTCTCGGCACAAAACGCCTTTAGGTTCAAACTGGAGAAAAAGGACAGGAAATCAGTATCTTGGTTTCTCCATGTCCTGCCTTAAATGCGATAATTTCTTCACATTTTAACTAAAGAATGGGAAATAGTAAGATTCTGAATGAGGGGGGAAGGCTTTCCTTCCCTTGGAGAGGGCATCGCGCTATCCTACCCGTACGTTCTTTGCTGGTATGGGTGGCACTGTTCCCTGAGCCATCACCTCACTCCCAGGTGATAAGAGCTGCTCTGGGCTGCAGGGGCCTATCACACCAACCCTGCAGGGGCTTGTACCCTTATTCTGACCAGGGCCTCCACATTTCTGTGACTTTTTTTCCCCTTAATGAAACACAAAAAGAGATCCTGATATTTGTGAATTCCTTTAAGACCTAGAAGACTATAATGCTCTAGAAATTATCACTATGGTGATTACAAAGCCCCATTTCTGTTGTGGAACAGAAACTATTCAAAAATATACAGAATAATGTATGATTTGACACCAATTTCTAATAGAATGGGGATTTAACAATGAAAAATGAACAAGTGACCTAATGTATGCATTTACGATCTGATTAAAGACTGTGCCACTGACCTGTAAAAGCAGGAAGGCATCCTATGAGGGCAACCATTGGTGCTTCTGGTCATGGACATATTTTAGAGCATTTGTTTTGCCTGGAAGGCTTCTTAAGCCTGTGCTACCCAGTTCATTCTACATCTGTGTGACTTTCTGCTGCATGTGCGCACGTTTTGTTTGGGATAGCTGCTAATTCCATGGCTGTTATGAACAAGTATATGACAGTGCAAGAACAAGACTCTAGCACTTTCTCAACCTTAAGTTTATGTTATCCTCACTTGTCTCTGTCCATGTGACTCGGATACTTGAACAAAATTCACCCACACTGGCAATCTGCTGATTTTTCCATACTACACTATAAAAGAAGGAATGTCCTTAAGCAAATGTGATCTGTTCCAGCCTAGTCTGTGCTTTCTCTTTTTATCGTTAGGATGAGCACAATCAAGAATGTGGTCTGCAGTTAATAACGTTCCTCCTGAGGAAATGAAACTCTCAAATGATGAAGATAAAAATATCACACATAGTACACCACCACGGTGTTAGCAACATTAATAATAATTGTCATTATTACTAAATGAGCATCAACAACTATTTGAAGTCTCTTTTATCTGGGTTCCCTTACAGCCAAGATCTGGCCAGATCTCTTTTACTATTTACTGAAGTATCAGGAAGAATATCTTACAATTGACATAGGACTTGATTGGCGTTACTCAGTGGGATTTCAGTCAGCACAAACATAAGGAGACGTAAGCAGACCTAACTAAAGTTGAAGTCAGGTGTCTTTTAGATGAACATTTCTGAACACAGCTGCTGCTGTTTTGACTTTTTTTTTACCACATCCTTCTCTCAGGCCATTTGTGGTACATTTTTCCCATTCAGCCTCACAGAGACAAATACAGAACAACACAGAATGACCCCTGAGTGAGCCTGTGCATGCATTATTTCAGCCTGATTCAGAAACCAGGAGGATCTGATTCTCCTCCACTTACAATCATACTCAGAACCTGAAGAAACCAAAGCCTAAAACACATCAAAAAGCCCCAGACAAATCACTTTCCATCCTGTTTTAAGAAAAGAGACAAGAAGTACAGATGCTGTGGTGCCTGCATCACTGTCAGGATGATGCCCTTACCCGGCACTTCCGACAGCAGAGCCCATTGCTGCACTGGGAACCTGCCGTCAGCGTGCAGGTGTTGCAGCACTCTCCTCCTTCGCTGGCACACTCCTGAGAAACACAGACATTTGTAGCAGAACACACAAGAAAAGCAGATGAGCCCCATGATTCTCACATTCTTTCTTAGCATTCTACCTGGACAGATTCTTCACCAGGCTGCTAGGCACGTGGAGGCAGAAGAGAGCATGCACTGTGGGGTATAAAGTTGCTGCACAGCTTGTCACTATGCAATAGAGGAAATCATTTTTCTAATTCCACAATGTTGCTCATTAAATACTGACATTGTAGCACTGACCAGGGTCATGTTTCCACCAAGGAATATACTTCATCATTTTTAAGGACTGACTTTGCATAGGTAGCTATTGCTATTACTCTTTAGAATTGAACTGGTGATAAAACGTTTACATTTTATAGCCGGCTCATGTTGTGCTAAACATGATGGAAAAAGGTGAGAAATGATGAATTCTTTGCCGCAGGACTGTCTGTCTTCCTCCACTTAACCAAGAGCAGTGATGGGCAGCTGGAGGACCTAGCTGCTAATGTAAAGCACACTGAACTTACTGCTGTTGTCCCACAGTCACACTCTTCTCCATCTTCCACAAAGCCATTGCCACATTCTGGAGGATCCAGAAGCTGCAGAGCATAATCAGAAATCAAAGGTAATTGTTGTCATATTTATTCCACAACTGTTGTTTTTTCAGCTAACGCTCCAAATGCCTTAACCAAAACACAGTGCCAAACTCAGAGAGAAGCAGTTTGGAAACAATACAGATGAAATGTGCAGAAACCAAACAACATCTAACTCAGCAGTTACACTGTGTTACATGGTGTGGTCTGTGTCAGAGCATCATTTTCAGAGCAGGTTCAGTCTGAGCAGAAGCCATAATTAAAACCAAAAGCTGTGACAGTAAAGTACAACTTGTAAAACAACTTTATCATAACAGGAGTTGTAACTCTGTTGTTCTAGAATGCCCCAGCTTGAATCCTGAATTATACCTTCAGAAAGAATAACCATAAAGTAGTCCTTTGGCTCAGAAATGCAGGGAGAGGGGAGAGGCTGGGATTTTTCACCAGTTTTTGCCACAGCTGGTTGTTACTGCATTCTCCTTTCAACTATCACAGTTGGGAATTTGCAGCACTTTTCCACAAGCACTTGACACAGACAGCTAAGTGAAGCTGGTAAGACTTCTTCCGTTCCTTTTCCCTTCAGACTCCTACTAAACTAAACCTTAAAATGTAAAAATCTGCATGTTTGAAGTAGCACTGTCCTTTCCCACCTCACCAACCAAAAAACAAAGAGAAAGAAATTTTTCCTTTGAGCATAAGAAAGCATAATTGTTGCTTTTACATAAAGGAAAAGTGCATTACCAAGTTAGTCTAAAGTAGAGTTCACCTCTTAAACAAGGGTCATTCTAGAAACCACCCTGCTCGTGAGCCACCTGCACAAACAAATGCTGGTGGTGTACAGTGGTTCTCTGGCTGCTGCCTCACTGCAGCCCACAGGATGGAGCATCACCCCGCAGCCACCTCGGTGCCACAAACCAGCCCACCGCTGCACAAGCTGGCAGCTATTATTAGAACCCCTACTGGAATGGAAGTTTGACTGCAATACACAATTATATTACACATAAGCAAGCAATTATCTGTCACGATTACTAAAGAGTTGTTTAAACTGCTAATTTCTTCTGTTTCCAGATATCTTAACTTCTTTGGTGTCTCTAACTGTGCTGCTCAATACAGAGAAGTAGATGGCACAAACAGAAGGCCCCAACTTAAGACATTTTCTGGTTTCCTGCAGTACGTTGGCACAACTAATTGTGAAATAAAAGAACAAAAACAGGAAGCAAATTACATAACTTATCCCCAAAAGACATTATATAATTCATCTAATCGCTTGAAAAGAGCTTATGATCAATCTGCTCCTGGAGTTGATTCTGGCAAACACAGCTGATCTCACAGCGGGAGCACTGTCGAATGCTGCACTCTGCCACATCTCCTGTTCCTTGAAAACCAGAAGTTGTTGTTTCACTACCCTTGCGAGGAAGCACATGAGTCTGACAGCCTTTTGAATTAGACAGACATCCACTGTTAATAACCTCAAAGCAGCCTGAACAGCAATAGAGTCTAAATCACCCTGCTTTCCACATCTGACTTTCACATTTTCATATACCACTAGAAAAAATTGCAAATGCCAGTAATCTAAATTGAGATCAGAGTAATTGTGTTTTTCAGAGTGACAGATGGGTAAATGAACAAAATCACTAAAGCAAGCCCAAGTAAGAAAGCATTACGCTATGGAAACAATCCACTCAGCAAAGTAATGAAACGATCAGCATTTCTCTCTGTCTGTAATGAAATTGGAAAAAACAATCTTTTGTAATGCAGGAACATTTTAAAGAATGAGAAACCTTGCCACTTCTTACTCAATTACAGAGCTTACTCCACACTTTACTACGTTATTCCATGAAAAGGAGATAACATTTCACAGATAAGCAGCCACAGATTATCCAGATGTCCTGCATTTTCTTCCCCTCTTCAATATCTACTGAAATTCTGCGGCTGGCACTTTTCCTCCATTGCTCCAGGAGGAACATGCTCACCCCAGAACTGACTTTCTTTTTGCATTGTGGATACCTCAGCCACCATGTCTTTTTTCCATGCAGTACTGTCTTTCTGCCTTAGCATCCTTCATGTGCTTTTTGAAAGACAGTCATTAAATAGAGGACAATGTTAATTATATGTAGAAAAGACTCAAGATCACTACTCTAATTACTTTACAAATTAACATTTGCTTCAGTAAATGGAGCAGGACTATACTGAAACCCTGCTGCAAATCCCACATTGTAGAACTGCTTTGCATTTATTTCCCTGAAATTTCTCTGTTAATCATTCCATAGTCTTTGCATGCTCCCTGTGAATAAAGTTGTTTAGCTGGTAAAAAGTTTAGACATGAGAGGCAAAGAAAAGGAGATATTTCCCACTTCATTTGATTTCCAATACTCATTCAGTGAAACCTCCAATTTCATACTTTATAGGCAAATATGGAGGGGATGTATCACCCATGCAGGTGGTCCTGATGCTTGTGCAGCTCCCTCCCAGCAGCTCCATTGCATCTGCTCCCTGATCCTCAGGGCTTTCTCTGTTGCTCTGACACTTCCAGCATTAAAAATTTAGTCCCAGTTTTCAAAATCTTTTCTGAAAGCCAATGTGAAAACTTCCTTCTCCAAGAGGAAGACTACCACAACCACCTGCAATCAATGGTAGTTGCGGAGCTCTTCTTCCCCTGCTGCAGTGTCTAGATCTTGGAACAGATGTGAAATAAAACTATTCTTACTTCATCTTCAAGGGATTCTTGCCTAAAAACATCAGTCTTTTCCCTCTTCTTGATTTCATCTAAGTTAGAACTACAACAGAAAAAATACTCAATAATAAGGTAATTCTTACTTTGGTTGGCTTATTGAAAAGGCAGGCTCCACCTCCACTGTTTAAAAATTCATGATACTCTTCAATATCACACTTGGAGAACTTGCTTGGAAGATAATACCTACGAAAAAACAAGGTGCTTTTTATAGTATTCTTTCTTCGAAATAAGAAGAGACGAGTATATTATCCTTTAGAAAAGCTGCTAAAATTACACTGTTTGGAATCAGAATGAAGATATTTGTTTGCAACATTCTTTAACTTCTAGATCATTTTAGTAAATTACAAACATATTTCAACAATTACACAGAGCTCATGTAAAGCGAGAAGACAAAAAGTTTCCACTAAGTTATTTTATGTCAAATACCATAAATCCTAACAGTCAATATGTGGTTCTCACAGACATGACTAAAGGGCCTGTTTCTGAAATACAATTATTTCTTCCCATACATCCTGCAGTAGACAACAGCTGCCTTTTGCACATGTGGCCCTTTTAAGGATTACTCATAGTTCACTCCTCTCTTAGGTGAAATTGCTCTTTTGGCCCAGTGCATTTTTATACAATAGAGTTACACCATTTTAAAATGTGCGTCTAGCAAACATTAGCTAATATTTCAGCTTCCCTCTCTCTTGTGTTGCATGGAATGGATTTCATTTGAGTACTGATTGCCAATCTGAGTTGCACTTAATACCAATACGATCTTTAACTGATGCAGAGACTTTGAATGGCTCCTTTCCACAGGAAAGGTTCTTCCCAAACTGACTTAAGTGATCGCTTTGTTTAGGTCCTTAGTCATGAAAGCACCTATGTTTCAAACAGATTTTGGAGTCTCAGGGGCTTTTCAGTATCAGTTTACCACTAGATAAAACAAAACATTAGCAGCAGTACTTCATAAAATAATCCTGCGTTGCCAGGAATGACAGTCTGCAAAACGTAATTGTTCTTCACTGTCTCTAGTGTTTATGATTTAGACCTAAAGACTGCAGAGAATATGGAATTCACGATGTTCAACAATAAACCATGAGTGCGTATATATGTTGTGTGCCTGATTATTCTAAAAGTTCAGACTTCAAATAAAGAGTTTAAAGAGCATTAGATAAGGAAGCACGAAGAATCAAGTATGTCTCCCCATATTGGCTTTCTGTCATACTGAAAATCAGAAGAATCTTACCCAGCTTGCTTTTTAAGTAGACAAAGTGAAAAAAAGGGCACACGATGATATTTCCACTATTTTGAATGAAATATGCTTTACATTCTTCAAAATAGTTCTTGCCACAAAGCAAGTGTGAAAATTTGCAACTCAGATCAAAATTCCTTTAAAAATTTGGAGTACTATTTGTAGTTCACAACAGACTGAAGTTTAATTTATATGCATAAAGACAGGTCTGTAATACGGAGAATTAAGTTCTGAATAGACGCACTAGAAAGCATCATCAATTTCAGCTAACAGCAGAAATTTGCAAATTCAGTAGTCCTTACATAAAATCTCTTCAGTGATTATTTTATGCGAGCACGATCATTTCAAACCTCCCATGGGAGCAGTTTTTCTAGCGTTACCATACAAATTGTAGGATGAAAAATGAAAGGCTGCGGTAGAAGTAATAAAAATGAGACATGGGCAAGAAATTTGAGCACGGTATTTTAGGAATTTGGATGTGCCTTTGTTTGTTTCCACAACTCAGCAGCAAAGTCATGGAAGAAAAGAAGGGAAGCACAGTTCTGTTTCTTTGAAGAACCTGGCTTGGCTGTTGAGCTTCTCAGCACTGCGAGTGAAACCAGTGGTTACTAAAAATCCTTGCATCCTCTCACTAAGTTACTTATTGACATATTTGTAAGTTCTGTTCTAAGTATATTTTGTAGGTAATAGTTTGCTTTCTGAAAAATAACAGCTCACAGAAAATATTCCACTGAAATGCAAAATGCAAACATTTTCATGCTTTTTCTTTATGTCATTGTATGCAGGACGTGACCTCCCTCCAGCGAATCTCTTACCCTGTGTCTCCCATTATGCATCCAGACCAGGTGTCCTCACACTTACATTCACCTGACAACAAAGTAGAATTTACATTTTGAGTCTTGAGAGTCCAAAATACATTTCTTATCAGAAAAATCACAATGGAATCGTTTATATTGAAGTTTTAAACATAAACTGAAAAGAGCCATTTGCCCTTTTACTGCACACCTTTAACTGTCAGTGCGCACTGAGCCTTCTTTCAAAATCTATGCATGATTCTTTGCAATCCTGCACTTTGAAAACATGCTCTGTTGCTTTTTTTTCCTTCCTTTAAGTGCAGTCAGAGGAAACTGCAGTGTCAGCTTCCAGCACTTGCAGCAGCTCTGCCACCTTCTCCCATGTCATATTTGATCCCCACATTTCCAGTGTAAATAAATGAATCATTAGGATCCAGCAGCTCTACTATTTTCCCCCTTTCCTTACAGTAGCTTAATAATATGCAGCTAGAAAATGAATACTGAATATGCACAGAGCATCCTACGTGTTTGAGCATTTTTCAAAATAAAATTATGTGCACCGTAATAACCTTTGCTTGTAGATGTATCTCTGCATTATGTACTGTCTTTACAAAGGCTGAAAACAAAATTAAGGAAAACAGTTATGTTAGTCAATACAGTAATTTTGTTTTTAAATTTCAGGCTTTCATCACAGTGAATTGTCATATGCCATTTAAAAAGCACAGTACTAATATTGCTTAGTGAAAGCAGGGAGGGAGAGGTGCTTGTGGGGATCAGGGATAGCTGAATTAAAGTGCTGCAAGTTAACAGGGGCCACTAGGAAGCTGAAATGCAAGGTTACAAATAGTAGACAAATGATAGCAGCAGAGTGGTAAATACAAGAGATTTGGGTAATACAGAAGAGGAATTCATTAAAGGCAAGCAGGCAAAGAGACATGTTGTCAAATCCATCCTGTGTAACAGGACTGAGGCGGCTAATCATCATCCCTGGGTCTAATAATGTCTGTCTCTCTACCTCCGCGCTGTAGCATAGCAGCCATTCAGTTTGTGGGTGTCAAATCAATCTCCCTGAAATGAATACTGATAGACACCTTTAGAATTTATTTTTAACAAAATAATGGCACCAGTGCTACCATCAATTAGGGCAGGAGGAAATCATGGCATTTAAGTAGAGGAAAACCAATGGTAATGTCTCCTCGTTTTACTGCAAGAAAAGTAATAGCATTCCAACATTGTAAGAAACGTTACAAAAGAACGTATCAGAGAGACACTGGTAAGATTCTCCACTTGTGAAGATTTCCTCTTGAGGCAAGGTGAATCAGCAAACAAACTTACCACTTATTAGTTTTCTTCTGTCTGAGAAAATGCCAATATTTTGAGCTAATGTCTGTGCCAAGGTAACTGCCATTAAGTCAGGCTTTCCAAACTGAAAGAAATAAGTAGGAAGAGTAGTCAGTTAGGTATACGTATCTCCCTCCATACTCAGCACTGCTCAGGGTGCACTTCAAGTACTATGTTCAGTTTTGGGCTCCTTACTACAATAAAGACATTGAGGCCCTGGAACGTGTCCAGACAGACAAGGGCAAGAAAGCTGGACAGGGGTCTGGAGTACAAGTCTTATGTGGAGTGGCTAAGGGAATTGGGACTGTTCAGTCTGCAGAATAGGAGGCTCACGGGTGAACTTATTGCTCTCTACAACTTCCTGAAAGGAGATTGCGGCAAGGTTGGTGTTGGCCTCTTCTACATAACAAGAGGTAATGGCCTTAGGTTGCACCAGGGGAGGCTCAGGTTTATGTTAGGAAAAAAAATATTTCTCAGAAGGAGCAGTAATGCATTGGAAGAGGTTACCCAGGAAAGTGGTGGAATCACCACCCCTAAAGGTGTTCAAGAAATGTGCAGATATGGCACTAAAGGACATGGTTAAGTGGGCCTGGTGGTGATGGGCTGACAGCTGGACTAAGTGATCTCAGTGGTAATTTTAAACCTTAATGATTCTGTGATTCTATAATCTCACATATAGCCAAAGTTTTTTTCATTTAAAGGCAATAAAAGGCAAAATGAGATTCATAATGCTAAAGTAATTACTTCAGAGGAAACAGAAAATGAACAAGTGAGGAAGACTAAACACTGGATTACAAATAAATTAAAAAAGTCTGCTTCCTTCTTGCCACTGTGGTCATAAGTATGAACGACAGAATATTGCAAAAACTGCTGGAAAGTTTATTTGAGCCAATGTCCAACTTTATTCATGTACTGATCTTCATTAAGACATCCCTTCCACAAAGCAGTGCTAAGGCTGTGCATCAGCAAAGCAGCAGCAGAATATTTTGAGGAACTGCACTGATAAATTTGCACCACTGACAAATTTCCATCACTTTTCATCCCTCCCAGTACCCACACCTACCTCATTCACACCTCCGCCTTTAAGCAAGGAGCAGATTCCACCAGTGTGAGCTACACCACTTCGACTGCTCTGAAATCGACTCCCCCTTTGACAAAAAGGAAAAGAAAGTTTAGCCTGCTCATCCCGCAAGTTTTGCACTTACCCATCCTAGTGTTTATCTTATTTTCAAATGAGAAACCAGCAAATGCAGAGTCCCATCACTATGTTGAAAAACTATGCAAAAATAAAATGGGAATAACAGATAAACACTCACAAATCTCACATGACAGACTCCCCAGAAAAGTGTTACCATCTTCCCTCCTCATTCTCGGATTACTTAATATAAGAAAGCATAAAACAAGACTTTCTATCTCACCATACTTTTGTTCATACTTGGAAGGCAGTGAGGCCCTGGCACCACTGCCCACAGAAGCTGTGGGTGCTCCATCCCTGGAGGTGCTCAAGGCTGGGTTGGATGAAATCCTAGCAGACTGAGATGGTGGAGAGCAGCCCTGCTCATGGCAGGGGTGGGAACTGGGTGGGCTTTGACGTCTTCCATCCCAAACTGTTCTATTATCAGTCATATTTTAGCAAGTGTTTTTCAAAGTCAACACTTTGACACTGCTTTGGTACATGCTACAGAGTGCAAGAGAGGCCACTGTGCTTCCAGCACCTGGGGGCCTTGGAAAAAGACACATGTCCTGTTCAGCAATGCAGATGTGTGGCAAAAATGACAGGGATATGCCTTGTGGCTCCCTAATGGGTCACAACTCCCTAGAAATGCAGCTGCTCTCAACCAGGTGCCAGCTACACTGTAAGCCTAAATTTAATGATGCCTTTGATGCTGACCACATCAGTCTGAATGATTGCCAGTTACTAGAGACAAAAGATGCTCTGCACCACTTCAGAAGTACTGATCCAGCCAAGCCAATGCACACTGGTTTTCTCACAGGAAAACAGAAAAACAGCACGAAACAGAACACAATGGGCTAACTGTGCTGAAAGTGGAAGCTGATTTTTAACTGGTGTGCTGCCAGAGCAGCCATCTTGCCCTCCCCACTCAGCCATGTCTTATTCAGTTTTAGAACTGGGTATTTCTAAGTAATCTCTGAATACAATATATTGAACACCAGCAAAAATGGTGTTAGAACTAGCACTGGAAATAGTATGACAGTGTTATCCAGGGTGCCAATCACAGGGAGAAAGAAGACCTAGCCAATCCACAAACATTCAAGAAAACATTTCCCCCAAAGATCTTACAATTTTACCAGAAAAGAAATAAGGAAGATGTGGGGGAAAAAAAAAAAAAAAGGATTCCCATTTTACAGATGATGAACCAAGACACTGAGAAACAAAAATGTGCAAGCAACACTCACAGATCTAACTCCACGTAGGAAAGCAATGACAGTAATTAAGCATGTGCAAAAAACACTGAGCAGCTGGATACTGGGGCTGCGCATCCTGGCTCTCTACTGGAGTCATGTGAAAGTGAGGATCTACAGCTAAATTTGTTCATATAGTTTTCCCATCCCTCAGCAGAGAGGGATAAGGGCTCCAACAGAAAATTTACCTGGCCTGTCTCCTGGGGATGAAAATCCTATCAAGAGTGTCTCCATTATTTGTTAGATATATTTTGTTATATCAATAGTATTATCAAAGTAATTTAGAGGTTTAGAGATAATAAAATGCCTCCCAGCTTATTATTCTTATAGTGTATGTCTTTCTGGAGGACAAACTCTTCTGAGGATCCAATGCTCCTTTCAGTAATCCTGCAGCATGCAAATCATTCAACAGAGCGCTTCTTAAGCAAGAAAACTCATGGGTTTTAAAGCCAATGTTGTGATATTACACAGTTTAGCAGTGCTGTCTGTGCTCTACTACTAAAAAAGTGAACCTACAAGGAGGAATCATGCATCACCCTCCAGGCAGCTGCAGTCACAGAGCAGGTAATTGCACAGGACAGCCAGAAATTAATTACAGTGCATGCAGCTCAAGCTTAATATGTTAAAACTAAAAGGGGAGCATAACCTCTGGTGGCACTGGCAGGCAGACTGTGCACTGTTTTAACTTCTTCCCACCTCCCCTCAGAAATGTTATTTTCTGAATTATTGTGGGTTACACACACAACAGAAAGGAGACGCATCAGGCACTCGTGATAAGCAACCCCCAAGGAAAGGAAAAAAAAAAACAGTAAGAAAACGTCACACGAGATTACGTACGAAAAAAGGTGAACTGCATCACTTTTCTCTCTGATAAAATCCCTCCTATATTTCATAAACTCACGCAGGGTCACCAAGGGGTTTTCAGATATGGTGAACTTGTTATCAGTAGCCCAGGTTTCCATGGCAACCAATACTATCCTGGTGTTAAGCTGTTCCTTATATATCTAGTACATTAACAGAACGAACAAATAGATTATGTCAAGGAGAATGAAGGTGAGGTTCACTCCTTCTTTGCAACAGGTTTCATTCTTACGTGACAAAATATTCAACTTGTTCTACCACACTTTAGGTTCCCCCAGGTGCTTTTGTCTCCCTTAAAAGCAACACGAACAGGAAAATAAAGTAATATTTAGATTTTAGGCCTAATTCTTCTGTCCTCTCTATTAGCCACAAAAAGATCCCTCTGAGGTCTTGCTCAGGCAGAGGCTCATAGAACAGAGGTGAGGTTTCTGACAAAATGCTACAGAAGCTTTACAAACAATTCAAAAGACTTGGGGTTGATAGGTCTCTTACATTGTCCTCAGGGCACAAGATCTTAGACACTCTTAAATCAAAAAAACCTTTTGTTTTCACTGCTATTTACCTCTACAGGAGAATTTAACCTCTCACTGGCAGCCATCCATTCAATGTTGGGAGTTAATACTCCACAGTTCAAGGGTGGGAACTACATTTTTATTTCTTCTAGTAATGCTTCTCCAGAATGAAATGTAAGAGCCAGCAGCTTATCCTACTTAGTATCAAACATATAATCCACATAATCCATTTGTATGTCCCTATTCCAACTCATTACTCAAACGTTTTTCTTTTTTCTCTTGTTTTTAGAGAAAGTTTAGTGTACTCTAATTCAGATGATTTTTGAGGTTTCAGGTAGACAGCGTATGAGCTTGTGTTAAAAACTCTCATATCTAAGATTCTCTTTAAACCTCAGACTCCAGGGATCTATCTAATTAAAGGATATTTAATTCTTGCAGCCACAAAAAAAACTCTTTAACACTTTATGTTAGACAAAGGCTGACATGGCTGACTTCAGTTCTAGATGAAAATTGGTGATTTTTGTATTTGTTGCTATTAGGTACACCATGAAATAACAGCTCCTGACTTATCCGAAGGAGAATCATATGATGATCTCATGCGTAAAAGAACATTCAGTCAAGTGATACTTACTAAATCTGCCATGTTCACAACTGACTTAGCATAGCTGTTTGTGTGGCCAACTGATAAGCGGTGCTTTTTATACTGCAAAACAAACACAGATAAATTACAAGTATAGATTTAGAAACACAAGCTTCCTTTCCAAAGAAAACCACAAATTAAATAGTAACTATACCAACAGCAAAGCCTCTGTGTATGGTTTGGTCTCCTGCGCCGAATGTAACAAATGATAGTAGAAAACTGCTCAGAAATGCACATTATTGATACATTTCACAATCACAATCACAATTCACACATAATTCACAGGAAAGCACTCTAAGATCTTCAGTGGGGGGAAAAAATGCCATAGGAACAAGAAACCATTGTTAATCTCTTCATTAGCCTTATTATCTGCAATATTAAAGGAAATTTTCAAGTGCCAATACAGAAATAAGAAACTAAACCTCTATAAATAAGATTTATTTAGAAGTGTTACTGCAACTGTGCAGTAAATGGTATAAAGGATAAAATGGATGTGGCACGAAATGAATGGAGGTGTCCCTGGACCTGGGAGCTGCTGGCTGAGTCCACCTGGAGTGCCACATCTACTGCACACACAAAGAATGTGCAAAACACATCTATGTGCCATAGGGTAAGGAACGAGCCCAGAACATGCCTCCTCCTCATGGAAGGAAATTATGTGGCTTATTACAGATATTTAAAGACATTTGCTTCAGAGAACAAACTTCCAAGTTGTCTGATTCTTGCATTGCCAATAATTAACCAAAAATTAGGAAGCATTGTCCTCAGACAGATGAGGTCCCAGTGGAAATGCTGCATTTTCAGGTCTTCAAGACAAACATAATACTTCAAAGAATTCAGCATCTCTTATTGTTTGTTTTAATCTAAGAATTTACTGCTACTCTCACCAAACTGAGCTGACAGGAGTTTGCTGGTATCACTAAAATTGTCTAATAAGGATGATAAATTCCTTTTAGACTCCTATTGTCTGATTTTCCCAGTTTGAGTAGCACTTGAAAGAAGTTGCACAACTGATAAATTGTATAGATACACTGATATCAATGCCATAAAGAATCATAAAATCACCTAGTGATAAAATGAGCAGTTTGAGGGGCATCGCTGGTCTCTGAGCGTTACCCAGTTGCTTCAGGATCAAATCCTACCATTTGTGTTTGAAAAAAACACATCTTCAAGAAATACCCTGTCTGTATTTGAAGACTGCAAGAGATCAAGAGTTCATCATTTCTTTGCTATGCCTTTTATTAATTAGTAATGAACTTCACTGGCATAAACCTGCGCCTTTTACCACTTCAGTAAGCCTTGCTTTTCTTCAATACACTAAGCTTTCTTATGCCTCCACTACATCAGAGAGCCCATTTATGTTTTTCCCTAAAAAAGTACTCAAGCTTAACAAGATACATTTCTTTAAATTTATTTGGATGTACCAAAAAAAATCTAGTCAATATTAATCATCCCATTGTCAGCAGCAGCTGCAAAAAGCCAACGATTACATTACTGACTGCTGAGCTGATGCAATGAAGACAAGAGCTGAAGAAAGTCTGAAAGAAAGCCATCAACTTAAGCCCTATTGTCATTAGCTACCTTTGAATGCAAAGCTTCAATTTATGATGCTTTCTCTGATATGCAGGCCTGCTTGCATTCTTGGCGAAATCACCTTGCTAACATTCAGACACATCTCCATCAGTGGCATAATCTCTTAAAGATTATTAAACAGTGCATTTTTTCTGGCCATATGTTACTCTTTAAGATGTATCATTTAAAGGGAAATTAAGAATTTTATTCTATTGATAAACATAAGGTATTGAAGTATACCAGTCTTACCATTAGATGATCATTTACAATCATTAACTCAATGTATTTTGTTTCTTCTTCAATTTTACGTGGAATCTGACGAACCTACAGAGAGAATATAACCATAAAACAGCCTAATGATGACAGATTACAGGGAATAACTGATAACTAGAAGCAACTTCAGCAAACAAACTTCTCACACATATTTTTTTAATTGTCTTAATTTTGCTTTTAGACTTTGACGATACTTCTTGTGTTTAATTATGTCACAGTAAAAAATTCTTAGGCGTACCCTATAAAGGCAATTGTAGGTTTACATGTTTGTCAATTCTGTCTAGATTTAAAGTAAAAATGAGTAAACAAATTCACTGTGTAACTGGAGGGTGAAAAGGAATGGACTGGAGTATTTTTTTTAATATATAGTCCTCATATTTCACCTCCTCTGGAACATTTGTTTGAGCTTAAACAACTAAATCAAGTATTTTAATCCAATTAATTCCAAGTTTAGGTATTTTAAAGACAATTCTCAGTGAGGCCCACATATATAAATTTCCTTTTTCACTGAGAAAGTAATTCTTCCTAAGCTTTTTACAAAAAAAATCTGTGTATTTTTTACTTGCAAGCTGCTTGATTCACACAGCAAATGCAGTACTCTCCTCCATCTCGCACACTTAGTTTGCATTTAGAAACATTTATGACAGTGTTTCTCCATGGTGTTCTTGTTATCCTGTTGTTGTTTATTTTTTCAGGAGAGTTATTACATCATTATGATTTGAAAATGCAGAGTAATGGCTAGTTTAAAGAAAGACAGCAAACCACCTGATGTAAAGGAAGATCCTCATGAATGGTTTCTGGAATTTTTCCAATGTCTTTCTCACTGCTTTTCTGAATCTGAGATGCTTACATTAGTCAGAGAGAAAGTCATCTTCCCCTCCCACTGCTCTCTGTTTGATGTTGCCTGCACTGCTCAGGCCCCTGAATCAGCTCTATTTTGACCTGTACCATCATTTCAGCTCCATTCCTAAAGCAAAGAATTGTTTCTGTCTGTCCAAGGTACAGATATAAGTTAATTTTTTCTCCCCTTTAAAAAACAGAGATTGAAATATCACTTTAGAATATTTATTTTAAAACAAAGCGACATAAGGTAGGCATTTGTCACTACTGCAACATAAAAGTGATTTGTTAACGTTTCATTAATTAGGAGTTTCTGAAAAAAATATGTATCCAAAATAGGATAAAATATTTTTATCCATTACTTTTTTCCATGTGCAATTTAGGGGTGTTTAAAAATGTTATAATATTGAGAAAAATGTTATTCTTGAGATTCAGCAACAGATTAAATGGAGTCTATGGGAGGAACTGCCTTATACTTTTATAAACTTAATGGAGAGGGTCTGCTGTGCTTTGGCCACACACCCACATCATAAGGTACCCAAAAATTCTCTTCAAATTGACACTGTGGTGACACCTTAATGAAAGGTGAAAACATACACACTTAACTCTTCAGCTAGGCACTGTACAAGAGATTCCAGCAATCCCTTGTCAACATTAGATACCACTGTCTGTTATAGCTGTATCATACACAGAGACTTCATGCCAGTCCAGGAGCAGCAACAGGACTCCATCTGGATGAAATAGTTCAGCAGACACAGTACAAACTTGATACCATATTATTTATAAACAAGCACATTGGCGCATACCTGCCTTCTCCTTCTTTTGTGTCTTGGCTTTACAACAAACTTCTGTGATGTAGCATTCATGCTCCAGAACTCTAAGCAGAAAACACAGGCAAACCCATTGAGTGTTTACAAAAATACAGCCCAACAATTAGTGACCCCAATGCTTCATGACAGTAGTATGACATTCTTCCGTGCATCAGATGCAAAAGCAACTCCTTTCTTCAATGTTCCAATTGGAAAGGAGGCAATGTTACAGATGCCTCCCTGTAAGAGGGTTCTTATTAAAAGCTCCACTAGCGATAATCTACTCTGCTGAAACAGATGATCTGGAGGTGTCAAGCTTCAGAAAGCACAGCAGATGTTCTATACCAAAACTTTACCAATACTGGGGATGTAATATTATTAGCACAGAGCTTCCACAGAGCAAATCACATTTTTGGGAATTCAGCAGGCGTTCACAGAGCTCTCGCAAAATTAATAAGAGCGTGAAAGGCAGAATTAACACTCTAAGAAGATTATATTCACAAAGTAAAACATGTTTGAGTTGGGAGAAATGTTATGGGATTTTGGCAGTGCTCCCTGTCAAAAAGATATTCTTCCCTGCTGATCCCACTGTGTCTTTAATTTGTTAAACCTCTAATAGTAAGCACCAAGTAGTTTATTCTTTTGCCAAATCTGCTACTAGCTACTGATAGAAAGGAACACAATATAAACTAAAAAGAAGGCAACACTTGTTCTCACCCTCTCCTTCACAACTCCATGGGGGGCTATAAGAAAGAAGGGGACAGACTTTTTGGCAGGGTCTGTTGTGACAGAACAAGGGGAAGTGATTTCAAACTGAAAGAGGGAAGATTTAGTTTGGATATAAGAATAAAGTTTTCTAAGAGCAGTGAAGCACTGGAAAAGGTTGCTCAGAGAGATAACAGATACCCCATGCCTGGAGACACTCAGGGTCAGGCTTTACTGAGCTCTGAGCACCTGATGTAGCTGTAGGTGTGTCTGCTCATTGCATTATGTTCAACTAGATACCTTTAAAGGTCCCTTCCAATTCAAATGATTCTACCATTCAATTATTCTATGACAATTCTACTTTTCCATCTTCTGGATTCAAAGCATCTCCCTCACCTTTCCCTGTACAATAGCAGACTCCTTCCTTATCTTCTATAAACACACGTACTATTTACATATTCCCACAAAGAACTTTTTCTGAGACATAAATTAAGTGCTTGCATTTGTGCATTCCGTAACCTTTTTCCTTTGCCTAGTTTCCCTCCTTTGCATTTTGTCTAACTTTGGACATCCCTTAATTCCCCAGGAACTGAAGACTACAGTAATTCCATGGTCATTTTACCAGTCCTGCAGAGCAGTAGACAGCACTATGGAAGATGTGTACGTTAAGGGGCTCCAGTTCACATACCTTTACAGACAACTTTGATTGTGTTAAAAACCCTCAATACGTGTACAGGTTTCTTACAGCTCTACAGTTTCTCACCCTCTTCTGGTGTAGTATGTGATATATGTGCATAGTGCTGCCTGTGCCGTGCAATGTATGTTACCCCCCCGTCGTCATATTTGCCGTTCATGAGTATTGCTGATTGTTCTTATACTGTTAAATCAATACGCAGTGATACATTTTATTTAATATGCTAGCTATGCATATTGGGAGCTCTTGAATTATGGTAAATGTTAATATTTCAAACAAGCCAATTATTAATCTTACCTCTCATACTACAGTAAAATACCAGCAATTTCTATATGAGGTTCAAATACACTAGAATACAATAATAATAGGAACTTGATAAAGCTGTTATGCCAGCAAAGGCTTAAAATGAGAAGTTGAATTGCCCATCTGATGAAGTTTTAGCAGCAGTAAGGGCTAACGTTAACTTGCAGTGGCTATTCACTTATAATGCCAACCATCAAAGCAAAGCTTGGTTAACTGGCATTGTCTTGGCTGTATCTCAACAATTATGCTCTCATTTTGGTGCTTGAAATTTGTGCAGTCCTAGGCTTTCATTTTCATGGTTAGACCAGCGCACTTGAAGACTTTCTGTACAAGAAAAGATCCATAATAAATTTAATAATATCGAAGGATTCCTATATATTGCTTAAAGGCCTGGAGCTCAGAATGATGAAAAACCAAATCTTCACATTTTTTAAAGATAAAATTATATTGGATTGTTCTTTGGATATGTTGATTAATTCAGTCTGTGTTCATGCCTCTCAGCCTTTCATTTGAGGTTCTATATTATCATTAATGAAACTAGTAAAAATATAACTTCTAAATCAATGAAATAGTAATTAACAACATGTTTATGGGATCCCAGATAACTTGACCAGCAAATGTGAACCTTTTTCCTACCATCGGAAGTCAGCCATCTCTGAGGGGAATGATGTAGCCATAAATGCCGACACATTAGCATGCATTAACACTGTGCCATAACTCACAAACTGGATGAATTCACACAGCCATTTCCAGCCAGGGACCCTCAGGCTAAATAACATGACCAGCAAAATCACCCAGGAAATGCAGAGCTGAAAAAGCCTAGCGGAAATTTCGACAGGAAGATATTATCTTGAAAAAATATAAGGACAACTCAAGTGACCCCAAAAGGAAGGGTCATCTGTTACACACTAATCGAAAAACAACACCTACAATAAATACTGTTGTATAAGACAATGCCAGGGCACTAAATGTCTGAAGACAGACAGTGAGAAAATGTACAGTTTACTAAATTATGAAGTCTAAGTCTCTAAACATGGAAAGTTATTGGATAAGCTTTCCTTATTTAAAGTCATTGCCTCTAGATGCTACTGCACATACAATTTATTCTTTTTTTGCAATATCTGTTTTCTTTTTTGTTTGTCTCTTTGTTAACTTCCCAAAGGAAAAAAGAATGTTAAAAGTACATTGCTATTGAACTGTGGTAAAATAGTGGGCTTTTACAATTACTGATATTGAGTAATCCCTACTACTTGATTTTTTTCCTAACATCAATATAAAAGCTCGTGATACATCCAAACGTTCCTAATGCAGTGCTGAGTGGAAATCTGAGCTTATACACAGACTCTTTAGAAGATAAGAAGAAAATCCTGGCATCAAGGAACAGCTGCTTATGCTGGGCAAATTGATAAATTAGGAAAGTATTAAGGAACATAAGAAATATTGATGCCACAGGCTAACATGGTGCTTGCTGAGAACAGTAATGACTCCACAGCAGTACTACCAAAAATAAAAAATAAAATAAAATAAAATGCATCTATAATATGAGCAATTACTTGCAAGTATTTCTTAAAGAAAAAAAAGAAAAAAGAAAAGTTGAGGTAGTAGAGCACACCCTGCAGACATGGTGCAGGCAGCAGTGCTGGTGGGGCAGCGCAGGCTGGGAGTGAAGGAGGAGGTAAAGTACAGTGTGCTGCAAGGCTGGGGGTGGACACCAGAGCTCGTCCTGAAGAAGACTGGACAAGCAGATGGTAGTGGGAACAGCTCTCATCCTCTGGAGTTGTGGCTGTCCATGAAACATGACATCAGAACACTCTTAAAGTGAATAACCAAAGACAAACAAAAATGGTGGGATTTTCAGCCTGAGCATTATTTGTTACAACTACCGAAACTTTTACAACAAGACTCAGAATAATGTTTCCAAACAGCTTCACAAAAGCAAATACAGACATGGAGAAGAGCAAACATTAACTTAAATTTTATCTTACCGTGTATGAGATACTAAGCACAAAGAGATATCACCTTTTCTGCACATTACAAACATTTCTATAACTCAGACCACTGGCTTTCCACAATTACATCTCCTTTTCAACATTTTAAGCAAAGTAATTCTATGATCTTATGATTTTAATTCAATCAAGGGAAACATCTTCCATTTGAAAAGCCAACAACTATTTACTTGTTACGTACAGTAAAATCAGAACTGTGCAAGTGTATCTGGATTTCTGTGAAACAATCTGAAGCTTTACTTTGACACGTCTTTTGAAAATCAAGGAGCTTTGGTGGAGGTGAAACAGGTGGGTTCTGCTTGCAATAAATTCCTTTTCATAATTTTTAAAGCAGAAAATAATTGTTTTACTCCAGAATCTTGACAACATAAAATGGAACTATTAGGAAGACTTAGGAGGCTGCTGACATATATCTGTAAGTACCAGCTCTGGCAGTCTCCTGTTTAACAATCTTAGACAGAAGACTTCTCTCAATCACTCAGCACTGATTGCATTATTTCTAGGCTTCCAATGACATATCCTTAAGAAACTCTGATACAAGATGCACTTAATTAGTCAGCCTCATGGTCAATACATTGTTCTCGTTACAAGCACAGAGAGTAACCATGGTTCATGTGTATGGTGCGCATACATAGTAAGTTTCCAGACAGGGACATGGACAGCATGCTGTGCATAAGCATTGTGCTGCCCTTCCACCCCATTCCACCTTCTGCCTTGTCTGGCCATAAGCAGTGGAGACATAAGGCACTAAGCTGGGAAACTGTTGTGTTTTAAGGCAGAAAGACTGCTTTTCCAGAAATTAAATCAAGGTGACCAATTGTAGAAATTCCCTTGGTTGTTTTGTTCTTTGTGGGTTTTTTTCCTCATTAATACACTGAACACTTCTGCTTTGCTTAACAGCTAACAAAGCTGCACATGCCATGCTCCAGAACAGGACAATTCATCTTACGGGCAATGCCCAACATAGTAGGAACCCAGATCCCACTGTTATCATAGGACAAATGATACTTGTGGCAATAGGACTGGACATCTGTAACTTCTCTCTGTGAAGAAATTAGTCTATAGTTTATTTTCATCACCTTTAGGCTACCCTATTCCCTTCCCTTATGTAACTCTTAGCAGATAATGCAGTCTGTTGACTGCAAGACTTGTTAAGTGAAACATACATCATCACATGAAGGTCTGGGAGAGGTCTGATTCATTGGATTCAAGTTTTTTCAGCCCTCCAGGTTCTCTTCTAGTGCCTTCAGTATATCAGATTTATTTTTTTTTTCAGCATTTGTTTTTGTTTAATGGGGAAGAGATATGCAAATAAACAATGCACTGTCAGAAGAGTATTCATCAAAGATGATTAACAAATCCAGCCTTAGACTAAAACAAATCAATAGCCATGAATATTAAAAAATCATACCAGATGGCAGGTCAACCAAAGGAAACTCAAACAACTTGGATTTGTAAACAGAGTGGAAATGGAAGTCGTTCTGAAATAGTAAATAATTGCATGTGTTAATAATAAATCCACCTTGTGAGCCTTAAAAAGACAGTTCTAAAGGGTCCCTTGCTATTCAACACCCACATTAGGAAAAGTGCAATCTGCAAGGCACCATTTCTTTACACTTTTCACAGCTGAAATAGGATTGCTAATACGTTCACATCTGAGTACAGCAATGAAGTTATTGAGCACACTTAGAGCTGGATTTAGGAGAGCTGCCCAGGGAACACTGTGAGAATCATGGGAGCTGCTGCACTGGAGCCAAGAGCAAAGAAGGATGAGAGGGATATAACCAACCCAGGGTGGGAAGTGCCATAGGAGGGGACAGAACATGCACAGGCATCTACTGCTGGCTCCAAGGGACACTCCACCTCCAGGAGTGCTGCACTGCTCTACTTCCAAGTTTTATTGAACATATACATGTACCACTACCTGACTTCTGGAGGACTACTTCGGTCTGTGATTACGAGGACTGAGATCCAGAGTTAATGAGTTGGTAATGAGGGGAATTAGTCTTATGCCTGATCTTTACGAATGAATGCCTGTATTCCACACAAAAAATACAGCAGGTCTACCAGAAGTTCTACTTACATCTGAAGTGTAGTTTTCATCTGGTTCAATAAGGTAAGTATGATTTCCATCATAGAACATCCCACTGTCATGCGCAGGAGAAATAAATGTAAAACAAACGTTAGTACAGTTTTGAAGTTTAAGAAGCTCACATATTTAAAAATAAATATTTCAGAAGAGAAGCAGTTAAAAACGTCTTCAGGAACTGAACATAATTCTGAATCATTTTTTTTGTTTCTTTGCTTTAGAAAGGTGCTCTCTCCCAACAGTGATATAGATAAATTCTACTTCCTTCCACAAATCTTCCCTACAACATACAAATACACCACAAAATCCAGCTTTTCGAGCCAATCTCCCACAGATCTACTTGCAATAAGGGCTCTGCCTTCAGAAATATTCATACAGAGGTTTTAGAACTTGCCTACAGCTTTCCCACAAATAAAAATATGATTTAATTGAACTGATCTTAGATTTCCATGGTTTTGATTAACTCTTTGCAGAGTAATATTGCATAGTACTGAGGACAAGGGGCATAACAAGGTGTTTGAGGAACTCCAGTAATAACAATTATGATAGATTGTCTTTTCTTCTTGAATTACTTCATCTTTCTAGAAAAAGTCAATGCTATATATGGCACTGTATCAGTACAGACTTTATATGACTTTCATGATAAAGAAATTAAAACCTGATCATATAGGTTTCTAATGAGTTGTGGTGAAAAATACAGATACTGAGGAAAAAGCCTTATGCCACATCCTTGGTGGTGAAGAACTCATGGGCTCCTTAATGGCACAAAATGTCCCTTTCAAAGTGCTCCTCACAGGACTTTGAGCCTGACTGTAAATCTGACCTGCAAGTTAAAACTTGGCACACGTTACAGAAGCATAAAAGCAAGATCATTTATTTATTTAGATTACTCTTCAGCAACCTCCTACACATTAAAAAAAATATTATCAGAATTATAAATGACAAACCCTGACACTTTTTTTTTAAATGCAGCTTAATTTTTAATCAGGAAAATGCTGATTTTGCTCAGGGCCTAATGCACTCAGTGAAATACTGCCATTTCATTTCTGACTATTTAGAAATGCAAGTATATATGAAGTCTGTAGACTTCCATCTCCTGGTGAGCATACTTAGCATCACTTATTTACAGGGTTAACCATTCAGCATTCACAGAAGCAGCTTGGGTTGCTGAATCTGTATCATACTTCAGACATTGCCATGAGTACACCCACAATCCTGTGTTTATTCTCCAGGAACAAACACTGTCTGCGCTCTTAAAATAAATTCTCTAGCACCTGCTGAAGTTTTCTGCCTTAGAAATATGTAAGATTTAGGGACATTTGGGAAGGTCTGGAACAGTACTTCATCATGCAAAACCTCCTTCCTTCTCATTACAATTTTAAGCAGAGTCTGCAAGACCAAGTGATGTTAACAAATGACTTCTTGTGTGAATGCTGTACTCAGCAGCACTGACTTCTGATCAAGTTACTTAATAAAAATAATAATCACAGCTGACCCACAGATCTGACTTGCCCCCCATGGCTCTTTTCCAATACCAATGTCAAGGTATCACACGATGCTAGAGAGTAAGCTGAGAAAAACACGGGCTACCTAAAAAATTCCACATTTGGGTTATGTAAATCCTTCAGAAAAACAAATTTGCAGTCATGACAGTGTAACATGCAGTTACAACAGCGGTTTGCGTATTTACCACCAGTGGGCAGCAAAATCACAGCACAACTGATTTCTGTGTGACTGGCCTCCAAATACAGAACCCAGCGCAGCTCAGAACTGAGCGCAGATCATTTATATCCCAGCAACCAGAGTGTTTTGCATTCAGAGTGTTTTGCATTAACTCATGAAGAGCTGTGGTTACTGCACATCCTACTGAAAGAAAAAATTCCATTGAGCTTGGAGTTATGGTTGGAGAGAAACTTTTTTCATTAGCAAAGTCATTAAGAAGAAATTCATAATTTTGAGCACTCCATCAGCCAGTCACCCTATTAATTTAATTAATGAAGACTGCAACATAGCCATTACCAACAGAAGAACTCACAATTCATGATTAGTTAAACAAATACAACATTATCTCTGCAGGCACGACTGAAAAAATGTCTGCTCTAACTGGCCGAGAAGTAGGGGTAGTATAATAAACAAGAGAGATTAGCATGAACTTTGGGAATATGAAGCTTGTTATTCTATTAAAGGCATCTGTTCTGTCTCATGCATTTCCTAAAATTCATGGAAGCAAAGTTTTTGCCTTGCAGACCTTGCTAGATCACTCTCCACAGCTTCCCTTATTCCAGTGAGACACTGAACCACTGGTGTGAGTTTGTAGTATTAATTAGCATTTGAAACAGATTATGAAGGAACTAGTTGTAATGCTGGAGATCCTATGTCAGAGAAGGTAAGGTTAATACAGCTCAGGAAAACAATATGTTTTCATACCAGATGCTGGAATTACCAGCCCATTATAATAAGCTTCATATTGCATCCTGTGTGAAGGATAACTGCTGAGACATTTCACAAAAGGAAAAAAAGATAACACTCAAGAGAGAGTTGAATCGTAAGGGAAGAATGCATCTTTCTTCCCTTCACTGTGTTAGAAGAGCTCTCTTTGAACATTAGGCAGTTTTAGAATCCTGAGCAGCAGCAGATCAGTCTTAAGTGGCAACCAGCAAAAGGAGGCCAGGAAAGGACACATGCTGCCCCTCCTTCTTTTGCTGCACTCTCTACTAGGAGCTGGCAGGGGCCTAGACCTAATGGATCACTGCTAATGGAGGCCATGAAGCTAAATCCCCTCAAGATGCAGCAGGATGCTGCTATTTTTAGGCTCACTGACAGTACAAAACCTGAGGTCAGTTTCATTGAGCTGTTCAACCTTGACTATAAATGAGAGAAGCACATCTCTAAGTCAGACAACGAGTGCAAGAATGACAGGCGGGTCTAATGCATGCACTCTCCCACTTCCTCATAAAGAAAGCACAAACATAAAAGTCACTTAAATATGTGTACATGTGTGTCTGATACAAAAACTACAGAACAGCTGGAGACGGATAATACTGAAGATTTCTATGAGCTGAGTCCTGCTTCCTCAGAGAACGCAATCTTTACACAGGGTCTCCTGCTGCCCTGACCTTTCCAGCCAATCTCAGCATCAAAAGTGCTGAGGTCCAGTAATTCATAGAGTCAACAGATGCTGAAGTGATTTGGCTGCTCTGTAAACCTGATGAGTATCTTTCAATAGTGCCAAAAAGTAGACAGGTCCAAAAGCTGAGGATCAGCACAAAGCTCAGTGTAACCTTCAAGTGAAAGGCGTTTTAGCTATATTATCACTAAAATAATGTATCTGAAAACAAATTTGTACAATTCTTCCTCCTTTATTTCAGTTTTGCAAAGATTTGACTATCTCGGAGGTATTATCCCATGCACACAGCTTAAGACAAGCACTTCTGTGAAGAACATGGATAAGTCTAAAGAAACTCAACACCGACACTTTCCTCTGTAAACAGAGTAGGAAAGAAAGATAAAATACAACACTCTAACAATAGGAAAATAACACAAGCAAATTTTAGATGGTTCATATCAATTTGGTATTATTTTTTCTTCCCATAAAATGGAGCATTTTTAGCTACTTTCATATTGCTACTATAAACTATCTTAAAGCAATATCTGGTCAAAGCTGTTTTCATATGTCTTTAGTTTTTTGTTGTTTTTTTTTTAAAGAGAGAAAACTTGGGTGTTTTGACAGCTGGTCCTGAAAAAAAAAAATCTTACAAGGTTTTAATTTAATTTTATGTAAAGGTTATTGAGATGATAATAGTGGTTACAAACCAATTAATGAATAAATGGCACTTATTTTTCTTTAAACAGCTTTGTTTAAAAGACGTACAGGAAAGAAAGTGAAGTTCAGTGAAAACAAAACAGCAGACTTACTGTAGCCCATGGCATGTTGACAAGGCAACAAATGATACTGGATTTCCTCGAATTTTTCCCTGATAATAGCAATGTTCTCCTCCCTGAAAGTGGAAATTGAGAGCGTAAATCCACGGGATGTCCCACAGTGTCATGCTCCAACCTGCCCCAAACTGCATTTTTATTATTACATTGCCAACCCAGGGACACAGCACTAAGAATGTAGCACAGGTTCACTCCATCTCCTTTGACCCATCTACGAGTTTAGTACAGAACCAGAAATCATCTTTTGGACTTTCTCTGCGCTGAATGGAGGTGAACATTTTCAGTGTGAAATCCCTGGCATCTCAAGACACATTTCAGACACAAATGGCTCCAGAAGCATCCATCTTTCTTCACTAAAGAGATCTGGAAAAAAGGGGCTTAGACTTGCCACGTGTTCTGCACATGGCTACATCAGAAGATGAGCTCTGCCCTGAGGGCCAGGCAATTTCCTACTTCTAAGGAGAAAATCGTGCTTATCAAATAATAAGATTTGATTAAGGAGCAAACAAATCAAAAATGCTCCCTGGTGCTCCAGAGCTAAAGGAAACTTTAGCTTATATTTGCCTCTTCTGTAAATACTGTGAATAAAAAATACGCTTCTCAAATCAAATCCAGCCAACCTTATTCAACATAACCCCCCACCCTTAGCTTCACAGAAATCACACTGATCATGGAGTACAGCTTCCTGCATGTGCACTGAATGAATTCAGCACTGCACTGTAAAAAGAACAGGTGAATTAAAACCACACAAAGATACAGCAGGTTGGTAACAAAATTAACAGTCAAACCATATGAATGAGCTGAGGAACAAAATGCTCTCTCCAAAAACTACTTTTGCAGTAATATTCCTGTACAAGATGAAAATAGGAATACACTGAAAAAAAATATCAAAAGTGAGTTGTATGGAGTTGTAGCTGTGGAAGGAATTTGGAGAAATAAGACAAATTGGTTTGTTCTCAGAAAATACGATTAATATGTATCAGAAGTAGAATTTCAAGCTCTGTTAGTTTGCAAAAGTCCTCGTAACCAGGAGAAACATTTTTTCATGCTAAGAATCCAAAAGATCCAAGTCTGTGGTTTTGATCTTCTTAATGAGAATCTTAGTACCTCCAAATTAATTTATTTCATAATAAATCCATGAACAATATTCAATACAAATCTAGAAAAGAAAAATACAAGAAAAATGGTTTAAAATTTTTACCTAGGAAAATGCTATTTAGACACACATGTTCTATTCTATTTAATCAAACCAAATCAAATCGATTAAATTCATTGATCTGTTGAAGTTCACACTAATTCTGACAGAGACAGGAGTCCTATTAAGATAATGTAAGTCACTTCATACCAATTATTAACATTTTAGGGGTTTTAAAGGTTAACAACTATTTTCAAGTATATGTTGCAGTATTAAAAAAAGAGGATAACTTCATTATAAGAAATCTTTCAATGATTGCTTAATGCAATAACAGCATCTCAAACAGGTAAATCATGCCTGTTACATGGTGTTTGGAGGAGTGGGTGCAAACCATACATCCTAAGTTTTGCAGATTTCATTTCAACAGTCCACAAAGCATGAAAAGAGAAGCACTTAAAGCTATGAAGTTTGGGACTGGCTCTGCAATAAGAGTTAGCACAACTGCAAGGATATTATAGATGAATGCTTTTCCTAGAACATGTGTAGGTCTGGACATGAAGTTGCCTGACCTTGCCTCTCTGTAGGCTGACATCTTCAGCATCTGACATGTACTAATGCTCCTTTACAGCAGGTGCTGTAATAGAGTACACCATGCTGCAAGAAGAATGGCAGTAAGATGTAACACCTCTGAAAGCACAATCACCTCATAAACCCACTTTTGCTCTATTATCGGAAACATGCACTGAAGGACCAGGTTTGTCCCTCTTCTCTATTGGTGCCTGTAGCAGAATGAACGGAACAGAAAAAAATCTTGCCAATTCAGTTTTTCCTAAAAATATTCTGGTATTATATGAGAATTAAGACTTCCCTCAATAGATGAAATTAGCAGCATTACCAAGAACAGTCCAGTCAACAGAATCAAGGCCTTTCTGTGAAGAAAGAATGATTGGCTTCCCATAGCCAGTACAGGCCTTTTCTTCTCTCTGAAAAGCAGACTGTAATTGTCCATCTCAGCAAATCAAACCACCAGGCTGGCCTTTGTCATCTACCGGAAAATAGCTCAGGCTTCAGAGGAAATAATGCTGTTCTTCTGACATATGTCACCAAGAGAGAGATTCACACTTATTCCTTTCTTCTCTAAAACTGAAACCAGACAGACGGGGTCTAGAAGAAAAGAGAAGTTCGACTATTTTGCCTCCATGAGGTGCACAGCCATTCTCCATTCTGCAGTTAGCACACGGCAAGACAAGTTCTCCGCCAGCATTCATGGCACTTGGTTATCTGTTGGTGAGTTTTAAGAGCAATATGGAAAAACTGGATACTTAGTTAGTCTGGGCAGCTAAAAATGGAATAGTATTCTACTATAAAAAAGAAAAAAAAATACAAAAAACCCCACAAAATGAACTCATAGTAAGATCCATTAAAATAAATGAATCATTATGACAGTGGCAGTGAATTCATGATTCAACCGTGGTCTTCATGCTTAAATTGCATAATTGTAGGCAAATCTCGAATTATATTGTCCCACGAACTTCTACAGCTCCCTGCCAACCATCTCATAGCCATATGCCTGTGTCAGCCTGAATGTCCTTGCAGCCTGTTTGGATAGTTGGAATGGCAAAAATACTGAAAACATGAGATGGCCGAGATGCTGGTAATGCAGGTAAAGTTTCTTCCCATTTCTTTCCCTTAATATATCCTGTTCCCTCCCAAAGAAGGAGTTGTTGAGTAGTTACCAAAGAGGCATGAAGAACACAGTAACCATTACTGAAGGATGGAAATAAATAAAGAACAGCCATTGCAGTCACTGATGATGGAGGTTCACACTTCCCTGCAGTTTCAGTAGCGAAAGCATTTGCTGACCAGACACTGACAGTGCTTGTTATTCACTGCAGAGACACTATGACCTTCCCAGGGGAGGAAAATTAAGGATGCTCATTCATTTGCTTTCAAATAACACCTGACATCAGATCTTCAAAGTAAGCATTTTTCCTGCAATTAGGAGAGGTACCTGCCATTAAAACTCATGCTACGCTCCAGACACTGACCCTAAAATTAATAACTTCCTTCTTCCAACATTACATGTTCCTCTTTTAATACCCATTAATCCAAAGGAAAGGAGATTGCTGGTCTAGCTCAGATCCTAACACAGCTCCCTTTTCCCTTGCAGCAGAAAGCTCCCAAAGGCCAGCTAACCACTGTGCTATTCTTCAGAGAAGTGTCAGATAATGATTAGCTTTTTAAGGAGCAACCCATTGCTAGGCATCAGTTTTAAAACTGCTTCCTTAGTAATCACTTAAATCTATTTACAAATTATTGATGCTTGCTCAAGTTTTAACCCATTAATAAGTAACACAGTGCATGGGAAACATCAATAGGAGAAGAAATTCTCTATAGCTGACCTCTATAGCCAAAAATGACTCATTATTGATAGGTTTCTCTTTGTACAGTGAAAAGTCAGAATGGCACGTCGGCCTGTGTTGCTTCTATTGACAGTGGAACTGCATGGAAAGATGAACACCTCTTTTAATTGCCACGTGCTGATACAAATGAGACAACCCACTGGCATGGCTGAGCTATCCTGCAGCTGCCCAGGAACCACCACAAGAATGTGTCACTGCTCCCTCACAGAGCAAGTCTTTGCATTTAGCTACGCTGCAGTGCAGACTCTGGAAAGTGAACTGGCTTGAAAATGTAAAAGTGCCCTCTCTTTCTAGGAAGACAGTTATCACATGAATCATAAAACAAAGAACCAAAGTGCAGTAGAGTCATTTGGCTATAACTCTGTTTCAAGTTTTGAAATCAGAAATGTGAATTCAAAAATCAGAGATAAAGCATCCCCCGCTTCTGAGGCTTCTTCCAATGCCCATGTTTCAAGACTATTTGCAGCACTACCAGAACCACACACGTGTACACGATGGGGTCCAGCATACAGGCAACTCACAGCAGCGGCCGCAGGTGGCTCCCAGCAGTGCCTTCAGCAGATGGTACATGCCATTAGCCCAGCTTTCCACTCTGAGGCCAAATGAGGCTTGTATACACTGCCCAGCAGCTACAAAAGATGCTCCTCAAGAGCAGCTGCAGGGTGTGGACACAGCTCATGTCAGCACACCACCATCTGGGCCAGGAGCTGCCCTGGCACCTGCTTGGAAGCAGCCTCTTGCCTTGCCTCAGTGCTAGGAAAAATGATTTTAAATATCACCTGCTGAATGCAGATGGGTCAAAAGAGAACAGGGCTGGGTACCTCTTCCTCCTTACTCTGTTAAGTTTAAGTCAGCAAGTGTAGCAGTGCCTAGTTTTTCTGAGTCCAGGTATACAAGCCATTTTATGACATTCCTCTATGTGGGAAAAAAGGAGCAAACCTTGAAAGGGACTTTGAAGTCTTTATATTCTGCCCATACTAATCTTTCACAATAGTCCAACAACCACTACTGAGACTGAAGCCAAATTATAAGCACGTGATGCACAGGATTACTATAAACACAACACAGAAGATGAAATGCTGGCGTGCACCTACATGGATACCTATTAGTCAGAATGTGATAAACACCTGAAAAGAGAAAAGTATTAATCAGATTTCCTTACTGGTTCTTCATTATCCTTAATGAAAGAAGCTTATCTTGAAGTGCCAATTCACAGAGCTCAAGACTACCTGGAAACATTAACCCAGTGGACATAACACAGTGCCAGTTCAGTATCTCCACGAAAAATAAGAGTGAAGACAAGGACTATTTACAGAACTCAAGATCAAGTAAGTAAAGATATCAGGCTAAATCACACTGAAGCTTTGCATAGAAGAGCTCCTCCAGAAGCACAGTAGCTTCAGTTTGCTTTGCTTAATTCCTCCTCAAGGGGATTAAGTTAAACACAATAGGATACTTTTATTTTTTTCATAAGAGCCTCTACAAAAGGATTTAATGTTCTTTAATGCTATAGCAGTAGTTAATTTCTCTTAGCTATGCTCAGTCTTCACATGGATTCAGTTTACAGAACTTTGGTGCATTTCATTCTCAATGTGTGCTGTATGTTGTAGCTCACGGAAAAATATCTCCTGAGGCACACAAAGGCTGGCAGGACTTGTCTATGAATTCAGGTGCTGGGCCTCTCCTTTCCCTCTGTGTATAAAAACCACAGTGGGCAGCACTCAGGAGGTGTCCCCTTGCATTCATAAACCAGCACAGTTCATCTCAGCAGAACCAGGACTACATCACTGTGGCCCATATCCACAGCAGGATGAGCACTTGGAGCTCTTGAGGGTTTTGACTTTCTGGCATTTTTCCCTCTCCAGAACTAGCTTAAAACACTGAATTTTTCTTTATGACATAAAGAAATGAAAAGCAATATAAAAGCTGCAAGATTGTAGGTGGATCATGAGCTGGGATTCCTTCTAGTGCAGGATATTTAAAACAAGGCCTGGGAAAGGCTCCTATACTGAATGCTGCCACTTTTAATTTCCTCCTTCACAGCAGCAGAATGTATTGCTAGCAGAAAGTAAGCTAGTAATAGCAAGGAGATAAACGGATAGATTTAGAAAAGTGAATGCAAATGTACACTTACAGCACCAGCTCGCAGGACCATTAGGTCAGACAAATGCATTATATAAGATGACTGATTATCCAGCCCTGGTATCCCACAGGGTATACTGTGTTTTACTGAAACCCAGAGGAATTGCCTCCATAATTCAAATAATACTAAAACAAGAAAGTGAGTTACTCCTCAGTGCTTCTTAATTCAGAGCAGCAGCTTGATGCTGTTTGGAAAAAAAGATATCCAGAGTAACCAAAACTGCACAGAAATTTTAAAATGTTGTTAGCTCTTCAACAGGACACATAATAATATTAATAGTACACCTTACCTACTGGAAATAATTTGACCATTATGATGCCATGGCAGTATCTGGCTAGATGTGAACTGTGCAGTCATCCACTGTTCTATTATTTATGAACTCCCATCTTACAGCAAAAACCCTATAACGAGTCCCTAAGAGAAGGAATTTCCCATTTTGTTCTATCAGATTTCATCCCACTTTGATTTACTCCATTGCTCAAAGATGGCCAGTTCTCCAGGTGCTCCTTCTGCGAATTACAATAATTCCCAACTTTGTATTTTTATTTTCATTAACATACAGATACTTTTTTTCATCTAAGTTATTAATGAAATTTTTCAATGACAGCAATCTGGAGATCAGCCTTGCAGGAGGCCAGTATTAAACTGTGTCAGACTCCTGGATTCTCTGTCAGCTATCTTTGGTTACTTTACTGTTAACACTAGAAAGTAAATTATGGTCTAGATTTATTAATCATTAGCCACAAGGCAAACAAAGCTCTGTAGAGGGAATGGGAAAGAGAAGCTCTGATGATGATATGGGAAGCCTTGTACAGAATCTTCTATCAAATGATTTTTCTGCTACTAACAGCTTCTCTAGTCTCTGGACACCGCCCAAAAAAGACCTGCCAGAAATAGGCAGATATAATTCCTGCATTATTTATCATTTGTTCCTTTTTAGGTTCCTTTCTCCCCAAGGGCTGCAGCACCAGGTTGTGCAGGCACGGGTACATGCACACACTGCACAGGGCAGAGCCTCCCGTGCCACCACCACTCACGCGAGCTGAATTTTTCAGGAACAGAATGTAAGCCTTACCAGGGAAACCTGCTTAGCTCACACACTTTTCTGCCAAGCTGATACTCCTTCCTCTCTGGCTATGAAATGGTGAGGCATCAAAAGCTGAAGAAAAATGACTGGATTCCTCTGCAGAGCTCAGACAGCGGGTGACTGTAAATCCGGAAGGTGCTGGTGGAAGCCCTTTGCTATAAAGCTGGAAACACAGCAGTCAGTGATAAAAAATATCCTGCCCACAGATGGGCAGTATATCCTGGTCGCAGCATTTGCAATAACTTGTTAGTGTAACCTTATGATCTGTCAGTACCTGTGACAGTACAGTAAAACATTTGGATGGAATTTACATCCGTCCCCAGAGGCATCTGAGGCCAGGTTGGATGGGGCGCTGGGCAGCCTGGTCTGGTGGCAACCAGCCCACAGCAGGCAGATAGAACTAAAGCTTTATTCCAACACAAGCCCTTCTGTGATTCTATGATCCCATGGTTACAACTTGGTCTCCCTACACTCAAGAGTTAAGATGTGACAGATACAGCTGTTGCCCTTGGCCAAGGGACTGCACCTCAACACCTCCTAGAGAAGAGCATAAACAAAAACATAAACAAAAAGCAGCGCCTGTCACATTAAAGGTTCTCAGCCATCTCTGGTATTTCAAGACTTGAATATTTTGCTCCCTTCTGGAGAACAGAAGGTAATGTTGTTTCATGCTTAGAGCACTCTTGCTATAATTTTGTGCCCAGGACACAGGCTGTGTTTACACTACCACCCTTTCTAATTTCAGAATTATCTATGAAATACAGCTGTGTTGTGTCATGGTTCAGCCCATGTGGTTACACTGAAGCATGCCATCAAAAATGCATGGCATTAATCTATTACAACTTTACCTGTGCAAGCTCTCTTACTGGGGTCTGTGTCCAATGTTCTTGACAGGCAAGAAGAATTACTTCTATAATATCTAAAGTGGAAAACTGAAACATTTCGTAAGAGAAAATGTCACTGAAGAGATACCAGTTGTTCATTCTTAGGGGAAAATCCAGCAGTGTGAATTACTCAGCACTCTGGCTGTTTTTTTGCCTTTCATCTCACTGACAGCATCAGTGACAGAATGATAACCCAAAAAGAAAGAGAGGGAGATAAAAGGACACAGAAATATACTGCAGCAACATAAAGTAGACACAAGTTGAGTGTTTATGTGCTGTGAGCATAGGATGATCTGGGCTGACTAAAACAGGAAAAAGGCAAGGCAGGAAGGGCTTTCTCTCTCTTAATTGATTATTCTCTTTGGTACCAGAGGGAATTTAGGGCAATACTGCTGCTTTCCTAAGAAACTGGAGACATAAAGTAAAACATGGGGAAACACTGAAAATAATTCAAAGATCTAGCTCCTTTTATTTTTCTTAAGCATCACATTTTTCTGCCTGTTTAATAAGTGTCTCGGGTGCTGCCAAACTGTGTCAAGTCAATAAGGACATTTCACAGAGAAGCCTTCCCTCTGCAGCTGCTAAATAGCCATACTGTGCAAAAACATGCACATATTCCACCTTCACAGTGGTCTGATTTATTAATGAATTATGCAGCAACCAAATCTAATTCAACCTTCTCTTATAAACAAAAAGGAGCGTTAAGCTGAGAGCTCTCCTCCCTTTTCTCATTCAAAGTGGTATTTTAAATTCTATTAATATTTCCTCCCTCCCCTGTCCCTTCACCTCTCTGAAGCATCCTAAGGAGCAGCAGAAGATCTGGATGTGCTCTGTAGCACAGGGACTTTTACCAAGGGGGATGGGGAGGAGGAAGAGAGGTAGAAGGCATTTTCAGCTCTTCATGGTGTATGAGCATTGTAATTATTTATATTTTGCCTGATATGTATTAAAAGCACCAATGTGATGGTTGTTTTACTGGTACTATAAACAGCTGCCAAAGAAACTGAGGGTACCAAACCATGATCATGAAAAATTCCTGTATTTGCAGGAAGATTTTCAAAACATCTGACCTAAAACCACAGCTCAGTTTCTCAAATACTAAACAGAAACTGCTGGGATTTTCAAATTTATGTGAAGGACCAGCAGGGCTCTCCAGGGCACTTACAAGTACTCTAAAAAGCACTGGCTGCTCAGGGGCAGGCAGATTTATTTTAGAGCAGTGATTGGGCACTGAACCCAGCCTAACTCAGTGTCTGGCATCAAAATGTACTGTGCAGACTCTTCCAAAATCCTTCTGATACCTGAATTTTTCTGAATGCTTGGCCACCATCGTGGCCAAAATATTCTTTGGGACATTTTGGCACAACAATTGCTTTCTGCTTTTCCAATCTTGGATGCTCAATTGCAGCAAAATAAGCAAAATAAATTTAAAAACCTCCCCTCCTTGGACTGCTGCTGCCTGCTGGGTGGTGGGCAAAGCACAGCACAGCCCCCTCACATGTCCCTGCCCACAGAGCACAAGGAACAAAGAAGGGCAGATGGGGAACTTAGCACCACAGAGGAAATGACTCTCCACTGCAGAGAGGAGTAAGACAACTCTGTAAGCCTTTTCCACAGTTCAGACAAGTTCGGGTGCAAAGGCCAAAGGTGCCAACGAGGTCAGTTCTCTAAAGAAGGTTTGATAGCACTGAGCGAAGCAGTGGAGAGCCTTTGCTGATGCTATGCAGTGACCCTGCCCTGAGGTTGACTGAAAGGGAGATGATCCCTGGGACCATGGAGGCTGGGAGGTGATTTGCCCAGAAAACTTTCATGACCTCTCTCAGAAAGGGCCGACTCTGCTTTCTCTTCCCCATGCAAATAAATGATATTTGCATGAGAGGAGACACTGATTTCAAATATTTCCTTGCTTGAATCATCACAAGTAGATCTGTCCTAATTCACTGATGGTACTCTGAAAGTTTAGTTTTGCTAACTTCTACATAGACCTTGATGAGACAAATGGATCCTATTAGCATCAGCTATTACCTTCATTTCTGTTTTGACTCATACTCTGAATTTGAGTTGAGGCTTCTTGATTGCTGAGCACAGCAAAGAAATTAGTTTTATGAGTTAATGGAGCACATATGCACGTGCCTCAGCCTGAAAATATATTCAGGCCATTATCAGAATGCAATGTGAAAGTAGATTTCAAGCTTACAAACTCCAGAAAGGGATAAACCAAAGGAAACAAATCTTCTGACGCTCAGAGGCTAAAATATTGCTTTGTCCATTTTCACTTTTGCTTTCACATTATAAGGTTAACAAAAAAAGCCTTTTAAATTAAATGTAAATTAAGAGCAAATTTTGACTTAATAGGCAAATTTAAAGAGCTTCAATTATTCACAATATATTAATTTAACACACATTTTATGTATTCTTCATTAATTTTATATTTTTCCTCTACACAATACTGTCATAACAACCAGAAGGTCTTCAGGAAAATTCTCCCATGCCATGCACAAATAACAGAAGCATTCCAGCAAAGGCGGTAGATCCTGCTTTAAATGAGTACAGCATTAAAGGCAACCTTGTAGCCACTGTGTCTACAAATGTCCCGAGAAAGAAACCCAAGACTTCAGACAGTGACTAGTATTTGAAAATACTATACAGCAAATCTTGCTACTTTGAAACTTACGAAGAAGCTCATTATAAACAAAAAACTTGAGTTTTCCATTAGTACAACAAGGAAATGCTAGCTACCAAATAAGAAGGATTTTCTTCAACAGTCATTAGAAATAAATTACATTTACTAGCAGAAACAACAACTAAATACACATTTTTCATGGATACCATTCTGATATAAACATTAATGTACTAAATTTTTCATACGTAGGAAAGGTGAAAACTTAGAAGACATAAAACATTCATGCTTCAGAATGGCAAACTGCCTCAAAAATCAGATATCTCTCCCTTTAAGAAAATGAGTTTACATTAACATCAAAAACAAAGCAAACTGAAAAAGGCAAAGCATAAAAAGGGGACTCTTACTTTAACTTCCACTGCCTTTCCACCTTGCTCGATATGCCTCTCAAGGTATTCAGAAGACAGAAGATCACTGCAAGAATAAGAAAAAAGAGCCATAAACCTCATGCATGTGTTCTTGCATGCTCTCTCAGCAAGCAATGATTAAACATTTACATTTGAAAAGGGCAAAAACTGCAGGATACTCCTCCTAAAACGTTCATAAAAATCACAGAAACAACCACCTCCAATGGAGCTACACAGTGCATGGGATACAGTGGTTTTTAATGTCAAGGCAAGAAAACAAGCTTTTTCTTTATGGAATGTTCAAAGCCATCTACTGATAATAGTTTTAATTGAAGAGACTTTTCTGCTTGCTTTGTGAAGAGAACAGTAAGGAAATTGGGAGGCAGGGGGAAGAAGAAAAAAAGCAACCACAGAAGAGTGAGAAAACCAGTGGGAGGCACTACTAACAGCAGGCTGCACTGGAGCAAACATGGCAGCTGCCTCCAGCTGCTGGACACAACAGCATAGGAATGAAATGTCCCTGTAATACCAAAATGTAACCTACAAGTGTACTCACAACACTGTTCTAGATGGGCAGATGAAGCCACCAGCCACAAGAACAAGCTGACAGCAGCTCTGCTCCACTGCAAGTGTAAAAGTGGATGGATAGAGACAAGCCATCCTTGGGACATGGGCAGACCTGTACAGGAATCGGTCCTGTGTGCCCTCACTGCAAACCCTTGGGCTCTCATGGCATCAGAGGAAAATGAGATGGGCAACAGCAAACCCAGACTTAGATAGATAGAGCTTTTGAACAAACATTAAAAAGTATTTCAATCTGAGGCAAACACATATCAGCAAAATGCACACTATGACATTTCATGCTAAACCAGTTAGGCCCTCATAAATTATTTTCTAGGCAAAGTAACACCTTCTCCACCAGGAGTTCATTGAACACTTTCAGAAACTTCAGAATTTCACCCAGATAAAGTTCACCCAATGATTTAATGTTGTTCCTCATAAGAGGTGACTGAACTGGCGAAGATGAAGTCCTGATGAAGAAAGCATATCAACAGGCCTGCAGACCTGTGGGACATGATACGATGAGCACAAACCACCTCCTCTGCAGAAGAGGCAAATTTGCATGTTGCTCCTTCCAACAAAAAAACACCAGGGGTGTGAAAAGGGAAGGATGGCAGAAAGTGGCACAGAGCAGCAGAGGTGAGACTTGAGGAGTTGGGAAAGCCGTCATGACAGCCCTTGGGTTTTGCAGGGTGCTGTTGCTGAAGGACAGCAAGGATACAGGAGAGGTTAGGGCAGAGGGTGATGGGTGCTACCACGGCTGTGCAGTGCCCAGCAGCCACTCAGCTTCCCAGAACTTCAGCCTGGCAAAGCAGGCAGTCAGGCCATAGACATATTGCTCACATAGACACTGGCCAGATCAAGTCCCAGGTGGCAGAAGGTTGAAGTATAGATCCTTCCGTATCAACCCTACAAAATGCCAACCCAACATTTTCATTAACAGCCCAGGCACAAAAACCTGGAGCGCTCTAAGGAAATATGCTGATAATGCTAAGTTGGAAAGAAGACAGCTGAAAAAAAATTCCCACAGGAAAGAGCTGGATGATGTTCAAGACTAGATATTACAAGTAGAATAAAATTCAATTGTATAAACAGCAAATTCATGCACTTATGGGCTAGAGGGAATTTCTTGAACATTGATTTGGAGGACTTGGTTTGTAAAGGAGAAGAGCCGTGACTGCACTTGCCTTGGCAAAAAGATTTGCCAGATCAATAGGGTGTCTTCCTGAAAAACACACCTGTCATCCCAGAATGCAAGAAAGAAGACTTATTTCCAGCCAAATTGAGGTAAGATTAATAACACTGACCAAGGGAGATCTCTTCTCAAAAGCTCTGGGCAGATACTTGTCAGAAAGTTCCATTACCTGGAAGCAAATAAAGGTCTAAGAGACCACAGGGAATGGAAAGCTCCTGGAGTCTTGTAAAACATGTGGGTTGTATGGGGATTCAAATGCACCAGGATTTGTACACCAGTGTGTGAAGGCAGCCATTTAAGCTGTAGAAAATGCTACTACAACCTCAAATAAACATCGAATGTCAATGAGTAAATGGAGACGGGCTGCTAAAATAAAGTCTCTATATTTGTATCTGAGCACAAGCAACACAAGCAGCAAAAAGAGGGATACTAACAAATTTCTGAATGGGAGACTTGGAACATCTTTGAGTCTTGGAAAAGTTTTCTGGGGGAGCTTCACACACGCTGCTCATTTATGCTTCTCCCCCCAGCATTTGCCTGAGGCCTGTGCCAACGAGTGGGCCAAGTGCTCTCCCACCCTGAGCTGTGCTGCCCTGCCCCAGCAGGGCCCTGTTTCTCTTCAGGGCTTTGCAGGGTCCCCCAGCACCCAGCATCAGGGTCACCAGCAGTCAGGGCTCTTCTCCCAGCCACAGCATCCTGGATGGATGTTCCTAGGTCCCTTATGTTTAGGAGCATGACTCCTAGAAGGGTCCATCCATTTCATCCACCTGCTTATCTATTTTGGAACAGAAGTAAAAGAAGAGAAAGGTTCATGGTGCTTGTCTTGATTCCTGAAATGAACCAGGCTGGAAAGGAAATGCCATCATTTCAGCCTACACAGCCCCAGGGGACCAAGCCCGGAGCCTACAAACAAATGACAGGTCTGAAATTTAGCACGTTTTAAAGCATACCCTAAAAAACACGGCACGCAGAATGCATCCAGAAATATATTATTAGTCAAAAAAAACCAACACATTATTATTATTATGACTCACTGCACTGAAATCATCATGAAAGAGCACAATACTCATAGACTCAATAATGCAATCTGTGCTATTGCAAACTAAGATACAATCTAATGATTATACACAATCTTAGAAACTTAGACCAAAAGATATGCTTCTTTCATGAAATCACCTCAAATGTGCAGTAATGATTTGTCTTCCTAACAGAGAAGCATTTAAGTGCATATTTTTAGTAAAATCCACTACTTCAAAATAAACAAAGCTCTAGTGAAATAATTATTCATTAAAATAAAACACTGAGCATTCAGCAATAAAATAATGTGTGTTTCAATATAATCATCCAACTCCTTCCTATGGTAGAGGTGAAATTAGTATAGTTCCACATGCCTGCCAATCTATCCTAAAAGCCACCTCTGTTAATTTAAGTATTCGTCTTGGTATTAGCTGTAAAGAAAATCTACATGCACGAAAGCTACAGACTGTGAAAATAAATCCTAGAAATACCAAGGATGTAGAATATTAAGGAGAAAAAAAAAATCTACAAAGAAAATACATGGAATTAGACTTTCAGAAATATTTGCTAAGACACTGAAAATGAATGGCAAAGTCTGTATACATTAAAATATAAAAATAAAACATTTCACAGGAAAAAAAGCATGTGTGAATTATGCTTTTTAAAAGGGAAAACAAAGTTATGACAGTAATAGCAGCTCTGCCTTTACAATTCAATGATTTTTTAAACGTACACAACAAAGGTAGTGTAGCTGGATTTGCTTACAGCACCATCCTTTTTTGAAGCCCAAGTCCAACTGTATCAGTTCACCTCATACACAAAAGGCCAGAGTAAGAACAAAAAATCCTCTCTGCAAGCTCCTCTATGCTCCAGTAGGAAAGTGTTGACAAGTACATGAAGACATTCAGGAGAAAATGATGAGAAATGATGGAGACATTAATAAAATAAAGATACTGTACCAACTTCACAATTAAAGGTAATAGTTGCATCTGCAAGTTGTGAGAAGGGAGCCTGCTGCTCGAGAGGGCTGTAGTGAAAACAATGGGCGCTGCTGGGTACTGAAGACAAAAGGATATGGAAATTTCTCAAATAAAACATTTTTCCCTGATGGTGGAGATACTTTACTAAGTAAACTGGAAAGGTCCGAATTATAAATCAGTTTATAAGGGGAATTTATACAGCCAAAAAGAACTCTCTATAACTTCCTGAAGGGGGGGTTGTAGTGAGCTGGGGGTTGGCCTCTTCTCTCGTGTAATCAGTGATAGAACTAGAAGGAATGATTTTAAGCTGCACCAGGAGAGATTCAGGCTGGACATTAGGAAGTATTACTTCTCCAGAAGAGTAGTCAGGCATTGGAATGCACTGCCCAGGGAGGTGGTGGAGTCACCGACCATGGGAGTGTTCAAGAAACGTTTGGATGTGGTGTTGAGGGATATGATTTAGCCGGGAAGTATTGGTAATGGTTGGACTAGATGATCTTCTAGGTCTTTTCCAACCTTGATAATTCTGTGATTCTGTGTGATTCTGTGAAAAGAGAGGGAATCATGTTGTAAAAGAAGGGAAACCACCGGCATGTTGCTTTCAGAAAAGTTTCTTAACAAGACTCATAGAGATGTAAGGAATGGCTATGGGATGTAATTCTCTACAACAGCCTACATTGTATGCCAGGAAGAAAAGGCAGGTGGATTATCATGAAACAAGAAACAAGAAAGCAGAAAATCTGATGAGAGGGATGTTTCTGCCACTCAGTTAAAGGGACTATTTGCATTACCTTGCATTACACTATAGTGCTAATACAGATTCACTATCAGCCACAAGCTAACAAAAATAATACAGCATAATAAACTCCAGAAGGCCACTTAGCCAGCAGATTTCTGTATCTGACGTTAATTCTCCTTTATCCTCATGACTATCCAGACACCTTTCCTCTGCTTGCAATCTCCCCTTGCACTTCAAGGGGCACTGGCTACCTCCTTACTCAATGAATATATCTGCTTTAATAGCCAAGGCCTTAAAACTTTTATCTTTCCCTTCGAAAGAATTGCTGAATTTCTTTCCATATGGATAGTTAATTTAATCACTGTATCTGTTAATTTAACCAAATGCACATCAAAACACACTGGTTTCTCTTTGATAGAGCATTGGTTTTCACACTGCCTAGGAGGTGGAAGGGAAAAAACAATGAAGAAAATCACTGCAGGTTGTTGAAGCTTCTCTTTTTTTAAATATCCTTGCTGTGCTTTTCTGCTCTTTCTACTGCTAACAAGAATGGGAGAAAGAAGAAAGTAATTATTTTGTAATGTTTCCACTCCTACGGACTATTAAAGACTTTATCCAAAAAGAAATTACAGACTTATAAATGGGTTGAGTCCTCAAGGGATTTACACAAATGCTGAATTGTAGCCAATCTTGGTCCTTTCCTGGAGCTTAAATTCACATTTCAGTAACAACAATACAAAGCAAGAATGTCTGATGAAGTTTCTTCCAAATAACGTTTGCTCTAATTTTTCCTCTCCAGGACTTCGAAGATCTCTAATTCCAATTGACTTAAAATACACTTAATGCCTTTATCCTTTAACAGCCAATTTGCCTGTGGGACACCTTAGTGCTGCCCTGAGTCCTACTGGAAACACCAAACTGCAGAGCAAGCCTCCAGTCCTGAGACTCCAGTGTCAGCACCAGACATGAAGCTCTACAGCCAGATAACATGTTCTGGCTTAGGAACAGCATGGCTCTGCTTTACTTCATTTCTTGCTGGGAAAAGATTTAAGCAAGTGAAAGGCATTCTTGCTTATTAGTTTCACTAGCTTTCTATTATGCATGTGGTTCCCATTGCTAGCTTAAAGAGGGAGAGAGGATACAACAAAAGCTGCAAATTAAAATTGGAAAGCAGCAGTGGTAGTTCCAAGGCTCAGGCTGGTGTGGCCATACCCTGCAGCTGGGCAAGCCTTGTGCACATGGGCTGTTCATACATCCAGCTGGCAATGCCGGTGTGCGTTCTGTGGTGCCACTGTCCATTTACAGTTAACACATCATGGATTTTTTGGCCTGTCCATTTCAATCTTTGCAGTTTTAAGTCCGGATCTCCTTCCCAGTACCTAAAAGGGGGCCTACAGGAAAGCTGGGGAGGGATTCTTAGGGACATGTAGCAGCAGGATGCGGGGAAATGGCTTTAAGCTGGAAGAGGGTGGATTTAGACTAGATATTAGAAAGAAATCTTTACTGTGAGGGTGGTGAGACACTGGAGCAGGTTGCTCAATGAGGCTGTGGGTGCCCCCTCCCTGGAAGCATTCAAGACCCGGCTGGATGGGGCTGTGAGCAGCCTGGTCTAGAGGGAGGTGACCCTGCCTATAGCAGGGGATTGGAACTGAATGATCTTAAAGGTCCCTCCCAACCCAAACCATTCTATGATTCTATGATCAGAACTTTCTTACTGTATAATGTGGTACATGATAATGAACAGATACGGCTTATGCTTTCCAAGGGAAAAAGTTTATACTTAAGTTCTGCAGTGAGGAAGAGAATAATCATTTCTTGACCCACAATCTTTCACCACATATTTCTTTTCACTATATTTTAGTGAAATCTGAATACAGGCATGCGCACAAACAAAAGAAGAACAATAACACAACCCAAAGCAGCTCTGAATTCACTAACAGTTTCAAAGTCCATTTTTAACTGCAGTTTAAATGCGATCAAATTACTAATGTTAATGTTATTTTAAAAAAATAAAAATAAATAAAAAAATGCCCCCACCAACAAAACCACCTCCAGCTCTATAAACCGGGACAAATGATGTGGGCAAATGATGCTGATGGTCCTACACGTTTCTATAATTTCGTTCCATACTCCTCATCATCGTACCCACCTCCTCTGTCCTCAGGTCCCCTCTCCTTGCCCATGCTCCTATTCCCCAGCCCATCACCCTGTGCTGCCCAGCAGCATTTCTATCCTGCTGCTTCCCACTTCTGCCTGATGCCAAGGAAGACCAGCCCAGGAGTCAGCATCTCTTGAGGCTGCATTTATAGTTTGGCACTAACAATGAATACATCCATCCTAAAATGTGCATCCTTTTTGACAGCAAAATGTGCCCCCGCTGTGCTGTCATTTTTCCATAAGCACTTGGGAAAATTGCCCCCTTAAGCTTGTGATTACCTGCTCCTGCTCTTATAACTTGCATTTAATCCTGAAATTTGAAATATCACTCGTGCCCCAAGAAATGTTTATGTAGTAATCAGCAAGAACAGCATCTTCTGAACTGTGCATATTTTTATATAATTAGAGAGTATTAGCAAACAGTAATTGAAAGATTGTTGAGATGTTTCTTTTTATTGTTAAATAACAGCATCAACTGTGCAGGTATCTGAAAGGAGCTCGGAAGAAAAAATGGTTACCACTACTTCTACTTTTGTTCACAGAACAAATCTGAGTGAACCTTAGAAGAGGGTGAAAGCTGAAAACAGCTGAAAACCATAAACCTTAAAACTAGGACTTAATTAGCTTTTAAATATTACTGTGATGGAGACAATCCGCTGTAACTTCAGGAAGGTGGAAATAGGTTTGAAACTACAAAGACATTAAGTAAAAGGCTTGTTGTTGGTATAAGGGCTAAGGAAGAATGAGTCACAATGTGAAAAATATCTAGAATGGCAGCCAAATGCCAGAGCATGAAACTAAAATTAAAGGTACCTGCTCTACAACCGTAACTTCTCTAATAAAGAAAGCACATTCTGGATTAGAAATCAAAGGTCTCAGCCACATTTGTGGGTGATGCAGAGCTACAGTCTAAAATAATGCAAAACAAATCCAAACTGCACAGTAAGGAGAGGTGGCGAAAGCAGCCTCTTGAAGAAGCAGTTTGCGTTACCAGGAAAATCTCACAGAACATCCACAGATGACAAATGACACAGAACTTTGTGGAATAAAATTCATCACTCATCATAAAAATGAATGAAGACTGGGAAGATGAGAGACCCTTCACCATTGAATCCTCAGGAGCCAGATGCTGAGACAACACCAATCACTTAACCACCATCCAAGGAATTATCACAGCTCCCCAAACTTACAGTCATCAATCTTCATTTGCCATGTACAATGCAGGAGGACAGCTCGCTTCACAGACACAAAAAGACATTTGCTAATACTGTTCCAAGTAGGATCTGTCTGGTTTGCCAGACATCTCTGGCATTAGTAATGACCCAGCAGGATACTTGGCCTCCCTGTGTGTTACCTACTGGTAAATCATCCCCTCTAAGCATAAAAGGTACTTCAGTTTGGATAAGAGAAGATAAATTGGAGGGGGAGATAAGATACAGGTAGGTAATATAATGTGAATCATAGAGAAAACTGAAGCTGTTATTCACCTAATTCCGCATCACTAGATCAAGGAAGCACCTGAAGAAATTAGTAGTTTAATTTAAAATGGAGGTAGTATTATGTCACAAAGCATGTTGCCAAGCTTTGCAACACGTTTCTGCAGGAGCTTGCTCAGGCAGACAGTATCCGAAGGTACTTCAGAAACAGAAAAGGGAATAGAGACAGCCACTGGTAACAGGCTCACAAACAGATACTAAGAGGCAGCAATGTGCCTCCTGGCATCCTTAATGCCATGAATGTTGGGAGGCGACAGTGGAATGGACCCAGAATGTGGCAGAGCCCATGTGCTCTCTCACAGCATCTTTCATCGCCAATACCGGGACAGATGGGCATTGGTATGACGCAGTTTCATTTCTTCTGTGCTTAACTGCTGTCACTGGTACCTTAAGATAAAATGAATTCATTAACTTGGTATTTTAAAATTACCTTTCTATCCAAGGACATTTATTGAAACTCAGAAAAATACATTTGTGCTTGTTTGATGCAAATGATTTTCCACATATCAGCACAAGAATGCTTTTAAATAGATGGTTCGTATTCACTTTGCATACCCCACAACAGCTACACAGAGCAACAGCACTCAGCAGCTCTCTGCTAGCTGCCTCCTCTGCTGCATGGACTGGTAAAAAAGTTATAAACAAATCCTTAAGCTTTGCAGCTGGTTCATTCATATTAAATGAAATTCTCGTTTGACTGATGCTCTGCTGCTACAATGCATTCCCTATGTACATATGCATATATGAGAGAAGGAGATCCTCTATAAGCTACATATTCATATAAATGTATACAGTACATATTTTACATGCCTGGGAGGCAATCTGTCAGCAATACACAATGAATGACACATCCAAATTCGCTTATTTATCAACTCTTGCTCCTTCGTCTTTTGGAATCCCTTATTTCTATCCTTCCTTTTTCTGGCCTTTTATTCTGATCTTCCATTTCTATCCTGCCCTAAATCAAAACCAATCCAATTCCTTGTTTGCAAAATTCTCTGCTTAGAGTTTCTTACAATTAGAAAATAGCAGATTGCATGTTACCTCTCTTGACTCAGAACACAAACCAAATTGCTTTTTCCATCGTGCTCACTGATGTGTCTAATGTCTTAACAGACATTTTCAGAATTGGACATACTTTATCCAGCCATGCTCAACAATAAACCATCTACAACACTTCATTCTGCCACCTGAGCAGCAGAAGGAATGTACCCTTAGCTGGAAGGCTGCAGAGTCAGTATATACTGTTCTTTGGTCCAAGAAACATTCTTCCCAAGCAGTCTTAAACTGAAATATCACCCTGACACCTCCAGAGTGTTTGCTTACTGACCTCTGTGAAGTGGGCTTAATGCTGCCAAAGATTCATAATCTTCCTTTTGTCATTATACAGATCTGTATGACCTAATGATCATGTCTTTTGCAGTAACGAGCTATGAGTGAACAAAAAACCTGCCCTAAAGTGCAACAATACAATGAATTCTGTCACAGCCTTTGAGTAAGACCCCCCACATGGCTCCTCCTCCTGCAGCGCCTTACCACAAGGCCTCTGGCTGCAAATAGTAGCAAAGGGACAGGGAACAGGGAGCTCAGCAGCACTCCAGATGCCACTGTCCCTTTTGGACTTCTTTCTTTTCACCCAGCACAGGTTGCATGTGCAAGGGTAAGTCATACATCCAGAAATCAGAAGCAAAGCACAGCAGGCCAATGGAGCCTGCATAGCCAGGGCTATGGTCACACGCAGGTGGCTCGAGCTGTGGTCTGCATCTGAGCATGGAGCTGCTTATAATTAAAGTTCTGCTCCAGTGAATGATGAGTTTGAATGTGACCAAGCATTTCTACAAGAAAACTACTTTCATATCTCTTGTCATCTTTGCTTGGCATCTCAGCAATGTGCTGACATTGTTTTAACAAGAGATCCTCCCCAGCTCCTCAGCCTCAGCTAACCTGGTGTCCTAGAGGAACCTCTGCAGCTGAGCAAGGGTGAGGATGGACATTTTAAAGAGACAGAGAAATCCACCACATCATCCTACCACACTCCTTCACACTGCTGAGCCATGCGGAAATTGTGAGCAGGACCAGGATTCTGTTCCCTGTGGCACTGTCTTTGCACAGTATGTAGAGAGAGAGGGTTGATCCCCTGGGCAAGGTATGGCCCTGCAGCCTCCCACCCCAATCACCTCTGCAGGAGCCCAAAACTGCAGAGGTCCTGGGAGATTGTTCTCCTGGTTTAGCACCTGTGTTCACTGAGCCCACAGCCAGGTGTGGAACACCCCTGAGAGGACAAACCAGGGCCTCAGTGCAGAGCTCAGGAGCCTCTTATAATAGTGCTCATCAGTTTTTAAGCAACTGCATGCACAGTTTTGCAAACACTAATTAAAGTAAACAGCAGCACTGTCTGTAATTAAGTCTCATACTGATGAATATACATTCAATATTGCATTCTTCTCTTCAGCGCAGAAATGTATAAGGATATCATTATTATCCTCCTTACTCTGTATTTCTAGAATCTTGCTCAATTCTTTAAATAATTTATGTTTCTAAAAATAAGCCTTCTAACATGTCATGTGTTACTTACAGTGAAATCTGAATTGAAGACGCAAGTTCCACGGTGTGCAAGCACCAGGGAGGCTCATGTGGTTTGCAGGACAAGAAAAGCTTTCCAAAAGCTCCACATCCCACTGAGCTAAGTTTACAGCAAGTCAACCTCCAAGGATGCTCATGTATTAAGAGTTACAGGGTTATATGCATATCTATCATAGACTTCTCTTTCTCTCACACAAACAGACGGTCATATTTACAGAGATATTAGCAATGAATCAATCCTGTAATGTTTTCTTCACAGGAATAGTTTCAGTGCATCTGCTAAGGATTGCTGAGATCACTGAAATCCACAGTATTCTATCTTAATATTTGGAGTATTAAAATGAAAGTTACCAAAATAAATACAGCTGTTTCTTAAATCACAAAGACACGCACAGTGATGATTTCCTTACAGGCTAATTGGTTCTGCACATAGCTAGCAGTGTTTGGGGAGAGGTGATGCAATCTCAACACTGACTGACGTAATTAGAAACATTTATTGCTTTATAAAAAGCACAATTCAAAAGTAAAGTGCATGAATTTAAGGAAAGCTTTAGCTAGAACTTTTCCCTTTACGTTTGTTTTCCTTATGGACCAGTGTTGTATGGAGATGCATATAACTGCTCCACAGTATCCAGAGAAGTAGACCACAAGAACGGACAAGACACCTCAAATGCCCTACAAATATGATCTTTCACATTCCTGCATAGGAATATTTCAACAAGTATCTTATTTTAAAAAGTCCCATAACCTTGCCAAACTGAAACCTTAGTCAGAAATGTACAAAACATATAGTGAAAGACTTAACACAGCCCTTCATATTCCAATCCAGAGCCCTGATTTGCTTGTTTCTATAATAAGTGTGCACTCATCACTGCTCTTCAGACTATTCTGGGGCTGGCATCAACAATTCCATCATTTCCACTCTGCTGTACAATGGATTCATTGGACCAAAGGAAGCAAGGAAGAAACTAACTGGAAAATGTCTGTATATCTGAGATATAACAGGCTTCGCTTTAAATCAAAGCAGGTCTCCTGGACCTACTGTCAGTTATTTTTCCTCTTTGCTCCCAGATTGACATTTTCTCCCCAAAACCTACACATGACATTTTTTTGAGCCAATATTTATTAAAAAAATCGGTCTGTTCCTATTTAAACAACAGCATACAGATCAAGCATTTGAGATAGGGAGTCGAGGAGAAAAATACATAAGCACGAAAACATTCAAAACAAGAGAGTAACTATGCAGATGGGAACCCTAGAAAGACACCCAAGTTTCATGGGAACTCAGTGAGAATATGTGGTTACACCCAAGCAGCAGATAAGTGATGCTGCAGAACATGTGGACGCCAGCTCTTCCAACATCTGTACTATTTCTGTAAAGAAAGTTCAGGCTTTGCACAGCCGCTGAGTATTTTGGGTTATAAGAGCAGAGAAAAGACCATTTCTGCATTAGAAGAAGTGTCTGTCGTCATTGAAACCTGCTGACCTATTTTCACAGAATCACAGAATCACAGAATTGTAGGGGTTAGAAGGGACCTCTAGAGATCATCGAGTCCAACCCCCCTGCCAAATCAGGCTCCCTACACTATGTCACACAGGTAGGCATCCAGGCGGGTCTTGAATATCTCCAGAGAAGGAGACTCCACCACCTCCCTGGGCAGCCTGTTCCAGTGCTCCGTCACCCTCACTGTAAAGAAGTTCTTGCGCATATTCATGTGGAACTTCCTATGCTGTACTTTCATCCCATTACCCCTAGTCCTGTCCCCACGCACTACTGAAAAGAGACCAGCCTCACCACTATGGCTCCCACACCTCAGGTATTTATGAACCTGGATCAAGTCCCCTCTCAGCCTTCTTTTCTCAAGGCTAAACAGACCCAGTTCCCTAAGTCTCTCCTCATAGGGGAGATGCTCCAGGCCCTTCAACATCTTAGTGGCCCTCCGCTGGACTCTTTCCAAGAGATCTCTGTCTTTTTTGTACTGGGGGGCCCAGAACTGGACACAATATTCCAGATGAGGCCTCACCAGGGCAGAGTAGAGGGGGAGGATCACCTCCTTCGACCTGCTGGACACGCTCTTTTTAATACACCCCAGTATGCCATTGCCTTTTTTGGCTACAAGGGCACACTGCTGGCTCATGGTTAATCTGTCATCCACCAGGACGCCCAGGTCCCTCTCAGCAGAGCTCCTCTCCAGCAGGTCTTCCCCCAGCCTCTACTGGTGCATGCAATTATTTCTACCCAGGTGCAAGACTCTACACTTGCTTTTACAGTTTCTTATGAAATATTTTATAGGGAAACAAAGTTTAACAGAGCACAGCCCTTTCCTGAACACAACCGTCTTTCTCTTCATTGAGGTACACAGTCTCTGGGATAAATACTAATTTCTAACACATTATTGCAGCATATGCAAAGGTCATTTCATGTAGGTACAATACAGCCTACAGCTTTTCACTGTGGAAGTCAGGAATAGCACAGAATAACAGAAACTATCCAAATGTTTTTATATTTTGTATTGAAATACTTGGTTTTAAACCACATTAAACAGAATTCAATTGAGCATCACACGCACTAGGAAACTCCTGAAATGCAATGATACGTTCTCTTTAAAGACTTAATCCATATCTCGAGATAGTAGAAAATTAATGTTTACTTAAGCAAACTGAAAATAAGATTAAATGCATTCTCCCATAACTCAAGCAGCCTTTGATACACTATTTTGCTTTTTAACAGCTTGCAGCCTAAAATGCTCTTTAGTTAAATAATGCATTTGCAGAATTAATATATAATATCACCAGAAAGCACACATTAAGGGCAAGGTGAAGAGAGGAAATGTTTTCATCTTAGAATAAGGTAATTGAAAAGCAGGAACTGAAGAAGTGTTATTCCAGGTACTATAAGCTGCTAGAGATTACACTTCTTAAAAAAGCGACATTGGTCCCTGAATGACGTGAACCCTCTGAGATGAGACGACCATGCATGTCAGATTAATTTCAGATTATAAGAATATGTCTATGATCATGGATAGGTATGCGTGCCTGAATCACATGTGCTTTATTCTCATTCACAGAAAATGAAACAGAAGGCGACATTTATTATGGAAATGTAGACTGAGATTTGCTGCTTGAAAGGACTGGTGTGCAGAAGAGCACAGGAACTGCTCCTTCAGTAGCAAGGCAGAACCCCAGCCAGGCACTCAACAAAAACAACGGGGGAAAGACTAGGTATTGTTTACACTATCACACCTCTGAAAGGTGACAAGAGGAGCAGACAGACTAAGTTTCAAAAGCTAGGAGCAGTGTTTTGCACTTGGCAGGTGCTCCTGAGGCCAACATACTCCCTCCTCCTCTTCCCACCACCACTCATGTACAGAGGAAGCTTCCTAGGCTGTCTGGTCACCACTCTCCCTCTCCTCTACCTTAACACAGTTCAAATATTTAAAGGCATTTGCCTGCACTATGTTGCTGTGGTTATGCATTTCTAAATACAGTATTTTTGTATCCCTGGAATCCTTTCATTTATTTCCCCTATGTATTTTAAACACAAAACGGACCACAGGATGAATGCTTAGAAAGTTCTACTTTGTTACCATCTTGTCATGCTGTACACAGACCATAACATGCACACATACTTTACCCTTTATCACTACAGTTTCCACTCACTAGAAGTAATTCAACATAAAAATACCAGACCCCATAGTTAAACAAGTAAGCGTATTAACATTTTTTTCCAAATGGGTTTTCTTCCCCGAGCAATTCCTTTTTTAATCTTCAAAGATGCTTAAATAAGAGAAACACGCCAAAATAGAATCTTATTCATCTTGCCTGAATGAGCAACTTGTTGTAAAGAATAGGAAAACAATCAAAATAAGCAATTATTCTTTGCTACTTGGCCAGTTGAGCCCCAGCGATTTACCCAGGATACAAGTACGTATTTTAGCAGAACTATTGATAGGGGTTTATAAAAGGACATGGAAAAAAATTATAAGTTACTATCCCAGACTGGCAAAATATCACTTCCAAAAAGCACAATAACACTCTTGTCTCAAATTAAAGTTTTTCAGAGCTATGCAGGGAAGAACCCTACGTTATGACTGAATCAGTCAGTGACTGAGTAGTAAGAGCATGCCAGATAATGAATGAAATTGGAATATAATGTTTTTCAGGAATCAAAAGGAAAGTTTTTCAGGAGAAGAATGCAACCAAAAGAATAACAAGCACACAGGTATATTATAATTTGCTACATTAGAATTGCTTAAAGTGTTCTAAATTATGAGTTGTTATTTTTAAGGCAAGGTCTTTTAAAGTCTTACAGTACTTTAGAACATGTTTTTGTTTTCCTTTCTGTTATTACCTAGGAAAAATGAAACTATGGCCAAAACAAATCCCAAACGACTTTGTTGGGTTTGGTTTTTGTTATTTGCTTTTGTTTTTTTTTTTCCAGAAAAGCTGATAAGTTGAGTAAGATTTTGGAAAACCATCTTATCTTTACATCATTATTTATTTTAGTTTAGATGAGAACACAGGTTATCACTGGGCAAGCCTACTTTAGAAGTTTACGGCACAGTTCACACAGCTCCAAAACCAATGAGGCAGAATTTCATCGGAAACTGCTGAGACTTCTAAACATTTGTCTTACAGATGGAAGAAGATTTCTGCCATGACCTGAGCAGAACTGGCTGGGGCTCTGAAGAGGATTTGCACCTCCGAGATCTTCAAGGACTAGAGGGCTTTCCATTTAAAAGAATAAACACACCCACAGCAGGTTTTATTTTAATCTACATTAGAAAAAATAACTTTTAAAAGTTTGCCTAAGCATATACAGGAAGGCTGTATGAAATAAATCCTCCCAACTTGATAATCAAAGCAAGGCAGTACCATTATAAAAGCCAGATGCAGTAGGTGCAGGATGCCATGCTAAGTCAATCGTAGCATATTAATTAAGGATGAGGCACTGGCTCAAGTGTGGTCATAAAGTCATCCACAGTGTTGACTGCTGAAACGCACATTTTCCATCTATATTGACTTCAGGCCATGCCCTGAGAGTGAAGCATCTTGAATACAGACACTTCAGCCATAAGCCTCCAAGATCACAGAGAATGGGAAGCAACAAAAAGGGAAGAAAGCCTTCCTGATGATCCTGGGTACAGTCTTTCGTGGGAAACATCCCCACAGACACTCTCTGAGCCTGAAGGGATGCACTCCTTCAGAGCTTTATGCATGGTCCTGCACTCTGGAACTAGACAGTGAAGGCAAGGATTTGTTCTCAAGGTTAACTTAGAGTCCTGTCTAAAGCATCTTCGTGGGTCAGAAAGTGAATATAATCACACAAATTACATTTGACCTTGAGATGCAGTTCACCTAAACAACCACAGTGCTCCACTTGAAGCCAGGCAACCTGGAAAAGCTGAAGTGCAGCGTCACTTCTGCATGCAGGTTACATGATGGAGACCAGCAGAACATCGTGCATCACCTCAGCAGCAGCAAAAAGGTGAAAGATGGAGAAAGGGATGGTGAAAGTCTCTGAAAGACTCCAACACAAGAAGAAGGAGTAAAGGGGAGGGAAAGAAGAGACTCTGGGAACAGCTGCAGACCATATGGGAATCCAAAAACATGGTCATCCGCCAAAACTGAATGAGAGGCACAGCAGGAAGCATGCACCACCTTTTATGTCCTCAGGCTTGCAACAGAAGGCAAGACATGACACACGTGCACCCTGTGGGATTATAAAATATAAACCCATCTACACTCACTGTTTGAAATGCACATGCAGTAGCATATGCGGACAAATACTTGAAGGAGATGCACACGTGCAGTCCTACAAAACCATAGTTTGTAGGATGAAGTCAGATCAATCCCTTATCCTCCAGGAATCTTTACATCTACAAAGGGCATTGTACTTGGCTCACATATGCTTGACTACAGCCCTTAATCACCAAATGCTATGTTCTGCAACTCTCCCCAGATTCATCCTAAAACTCAGAGCTCTCCCCTTGACAACGTGGCCAACAATCCTCTAAAATTTCACGTGCTACACACATCACTTCGTAAATTCACCAGATATCACACATTTTCACTGCTGGCAATCGTCCATCCAAAAATGCAGCTAACATTTCAATGCATTCACGCAACGAAGTATTACAAACGTTATTCTTAAAAATTACTTCCTGTCATAGTAATCAGGCTGATGGGTTTTCTTTGTTCTCATTTATCAATTTTGGGGCTGTAACTAACATACTGGTAGACCTTTTATTTCTGTAAATCCTGTAATTTATTAAAGCCTCAGTGACAGACACATGTTAATATCTCTTCTCTTCCAAAGACAATCAACAGCAAACATCTTCAATATGACAGATTCCTGAAATTAAAAGAAAGACAGGAAAAAAAGGAGAGGGAGAGAAAGAGAGATATCTTACAATGGTATAACAGTTCCAATTACTTATTACACCCAAAATATCTCAGAAAGTATTAAAATAATGCATCCGAAAAACAGCAAAGAACTGTAATTTTTCAGACAACCAAACTGAAAATTATTTCCAAATGTACTTGGGAAAAAAAAGCGCTATCTTTCCACCCACATGAATATTTATTACTGCCTACATGATGGTATAAAAGCATTTGACACAAGTGAAAAGGAATAAAATTACATGATTGATACCAGCTCCCTAAATACTCTGTGCTTCTCCCTCCTTTCCCCCTTAGGATCATTAGAGTTCACATTTTAGGAAATAAAGGCAAAAAGATCACTGAAAACAGATGTTCTCCCTTTGCTTCAGTTAGAGATCTCATTAGCAAAAGTAGATCTAGACAGATGATATGAGAAAAGCAGCTGACCCAGAGCTCCTGCTACATTCCTAATTTCAATGTCTTTAATTTCAGTATCTTTAAGCTCCCTGTGTGTGCCCCCGCTGGGCAGACCAGGCTGGCTCCTCCAGCGCAGATGCAGGACCACTTGAGGTAAACAAGAAAGAACTGAAATCACTTCTGCTTTTCCCTGCCTCCTGGCACAGTTCACACAAAAGCGAAGGCTTCTGTTGCTAACGCTGTCCTCATGACCACAGAGGTTACAAATTCTGCAAGCTGCCAGGATAATTAATCTGCCCAGCAGCTCAGTCCCTGCAGCTCTTTTTCTCAGAGCAACCAGGGCCAGATAAATTGCTCTGGCAGTGACGACATTCCCAGCCACTGCTTTCCCTTCTTTCCCTTATTCCTACACCATGGATGCGTGCCATCCACGCAGACAAAGTGTGGCCACTGCAAACAGGCTTAACTACCCCTGCTACCAGCTTTCCTGGGGCATCTGTCCAGTACTTCAGGTCTAGCTTATTTTCACATGCTTACATCAACCATGGTGCCTAAGCTCCCAATGCATACAATAGCCATTGAGCACACAGACTGTGCACCTGATGCTGCTTGAAAATGCACAGCAAGCAACACCTGCACTGTTCAGTCAAACCATTCATGCATACAGTTCTCAGAGAAGGGCTTTCCTGACACTCCTGACAAAAAAAAAAGATGCTACAGTACAACCAGACTGGGCTCTGCTATGTCAAAACATACGGCCTACAGATTGGTGTACTTCTCTCATCATAGTATTTATTCAGTTGTTTTGATTGGGAAGGCGCTTTGTAAATGAAAGATCTCAGTTCAAAGACGGGAGATTTGCTCTAAAAATAGAATTTTGCAGAAGATGTCTGGAAACTGAACAGACACATGTACTCTGTTCGTCTCAGAGACCCTCCTGGAAGCAGTCAGGGTAGGATTTTCTGGGTTGTTTTAAACTCATTTGTGTTTTTTTTTTTTCCCAGTACTATAAGTCTCTATTGTTAACTTATGCATTATTTAAAAGATACCGAGTTTAAAAATAGCTCTAACCCACCAAGGGAAAATGGGAAAAGCAGTAAGCTGAAAGCCACAGCACTTCCCTCACAGATTGTTTCAGCATGCAAGACATTACAGCCTTCTCCCGTTTTCATTTCCATTTAGTAGCTGCCTTTGACATATGCCCACCCATTTTCACCATCAAAGTGTCTGAAGATAACTCATTCCTGAGGGTGCATATTACTGGTCTCTGTGCACAGCTCAAACAGCAAATAACTACTGCTATAGGTCCTGAGATACAAACAGCTAAATGCTTTGCTTTTGGAGATTCTGTATTCAGCCCCCATGATTTGCATTCGAATTCCACATAGGTGAGTACCTTACAGTCTTTAATATGTTAAATGCCATAACACATGGAATAAATTAGAAGTGTCTAAGGACAATGTAGAATCAGCAGTGAACCTAACTCCTTATTTCACATGTAACTTGAAGGCCAGGAGAGCACAGGCCTGTAAGGAGCCAGCAACCTCACATAGTACCTATATGGACAATACATGCAGCATGGCCATTGCTAGCAAGGGGCCCCAAGCCCTGTGTAGCCAGCAGCCTGCAAGGCCTTTCTGCATGCCCAGCTGTGTTTGGCCTTGAGCTCATTATAACTTGTTTTAGCTTTAACAGCAAGCTAACCAGTGACCAGGGGGTGAATAATATTAACCTCAAGTGGATCCAACACTGTTGAGAAAGAAACCATCACTACTAATATCAAATTCCTGACAAAGAACCTTGGACACTAAATGAGGATACATGGTGACTATTGATGAGTCAACATTAAGTCAGAGATGCTGGAGTATGTGACATCATTTCTGTTTATCACTTCTAGACATTCTATTATTTGGATTGCGCTGTAAAAGAACTGCATGTTAAAAGATAATTTGACTGTTAAGACTGAATACATTCTCAGCTCTACATCTGTAGCTTTAACTCATGTAAAAGCCACAGGAAAGACTTACTAAACCCTGAGACCCAAGTCTGGGATGCATTTCTGAAAGTTAAAAGAGACGACAGATGAGATACGGTCATTTCCATTTTAGAAGACCCAGAAACAGGGATAAAATACCTGAGAAATGACTATGGTTATCATACATAGGTTGCTCTAAAAGTAATGCCTCCTATCGATTTCCACTACAACAGATACAAAGAGCACAGTAACACTATTTTATAGAGAAAATTAAAATTCTCAGCTACAAAACACTATTTTCCAACATCACCACCATAAGCTCTGCATTTCTGCCAGTGATGAACAAGAAACCTGCATGCCATGATCACAAACATCTGTACCAGCAGAGGTGGCCCACTGTTGCTGCCACCACTGCTGAAGTGCACCACCCATCACCTCAATGTGCTCACATCCATCCACTGTTTGGTCCCCATCAGCGTTCAGCAGATATTGATGAATGTCAATGGGTGCAATTTTTTTCCACACAGAGGAAATGAATTACACACCTTTGCTTCATATGCACTTCCATATATGTTAAGTCAGAAACAGACCAACTGAGGTAAAAAAAAAAACACAGGTTGACCAGGATGAAAAAGCTCCACAGACCTGAATGTGAACCAGAAAAAAAATTAAAAATAAAAATAAAAATATTGACTGGAAACTATCTTACATAAAATATGTTGAGTACAAAGCTTACCCACTCAGTGTCATAAAGCTAGATAAGCTACATACCCCAGTGTTACAAGTGCATGCACACAAGTGAACACCCCACAAACAATGGTACTGTACCATGTCTGATACCAAACATAGGTGCAAAGTTGAAACCCAGAATTCAGGAATGTTTTACAAGTTGGTGAGTTCATATGCCAGGTTCTGTGTTCAACAAGAACTCCAGAGCAGCCCATTTTGGGTTGGACCATCCATGTTTACTTTGGCAGTAGTAGCTTTTAACACTCAAGAGGGAAAGGAGTTGAAGAAGGAAAACTTTGGCAAAAGTCATGAAAGGGGAAAGGGCAGCTCATGTTGGGGATCCCAAAACTTAGATTCAATTTCACCCTAATGGATAACTCAGAAATACCAGCAAAAACAAAGATATATAACAAATAACTGCCAAATAATAATTTGAGAGGATGGTGAGGATCACACTGCTGGGGCTGTTGCTAAGATAATGATGAAGTTTATGTACTGAGAAGAGACTAATGCCAGCTTTCAAGCACAGAGGCTATTCCCTGCAGTGATGGGTGATTTGTTATCTAAATCATTGCCTTGTTACAGTGTCATCCCCTTTGGTACAAAAACAGCCCCCAAGTTGTGGGAGGCAGCAAAAGCTAATGCAAGAGTATGCAGGGAAGGAGCATTGGGGTTTCTACACTTAACAGTAGCTAAGGACACAGAAGAGTAGAAAAAAGTAATGTTTGTGTATAAATATACCTTTAGGGTCACCTTGAAATCTCCACTTTTTGAGTACAGAAATATGATCTGCAGCAGTTTAGCAGATTGTTACGGGAGTAATGTCTCTATAGAGTACCATAACCCTTTAGTGCAGCAGATACCACATGTTACTTGCAGATTGATTTTTGGGTTGCTGAAGTTGAAGAAGGTACTGTTGATAACAATCCCTGCAGTGAAGACACTAAAAAGGAACAGTAAAAAGTTACTTTGTTCTGAGTTCTGAGAAAGAAGATTCTTTTTTAGAAACAAGAGAAACAAGAGTATTCCTATAAAACACACTAAGATAACACTGCAAACAAATGTTAGCCATTATTTTACTAATGTTTTTCATATTTAAATTTTGTGGGTTTTTTTTAAACTTATTGAACTTTTTTTAAAAATTATAAATGTATTTTTTGTTTACAAAAAGGGTAACTCTAAGACATTAAATTAGCATTAAGGGAGAAAATTTACACAAAGGTAAATGGACGATTCTTTTCCATCCTGAATGAAATAAACAGGGTTTCTATGGATCTTTACCCCCAGAAATCAACTATTCAAAAACACTTTGTAATATGCAAATATTGTCATGATAAATTGTCATTAGTTGTCATTGTCATTAATTGGATTGTCATTAATCCTTAACATTGCTAAGGACTGTCATTAATCTTTAACATCTCACTGAAGTTTATACCAAGGGTCAATGGAAGTAAAACTGTGGCATTCACAAACAGCAATAAAACCAGCTCTGATATTACATTAAAATAATCTCATTATTATCTATCAATTACATAAATTGGGAATGTGGTCACTTATTTGTAAACTACTAAATCAAGGTGAGACTGAATAATGAAAACTATATCTCAGTGCTTAGCTGTGTGAAGAAAGAAAGAAATAGCAATTCATTATCAGAAGTTAGTCTGTTCACTAATTTCATGCAACTTTTCTTTGTCACTCTAATCCTCCTTGTTCTTCAGACTGACATTGCCACCAGCTTTATCCCTGAAGAGCTGCTACAGATCACTGAAGCATTTCTTCATATTCCTTTCACATCTACACAGCACCAGATCTCACAGTAAAACCTAAAATCAGTGATGGACACCTAAGAGAACAAGACAGCAAATAGATCCATTTTAAAAATCCCTATGAAGAATGATTTACAGAAGGAACATCAAATCAGGTTTCTCCCATCTCAGCACAATGCTCCAAACATCGGGCTTTTGGAAAGCTTTTTATTTGCTATGTGTATTAAACAACAACCATGCCTGAAAGGCAAATTCTGCTGCCAACTGCAGAGTCTCCAGCTGGGATGGAGAATTTGGTCCAAGTCCTGATCAGGTACTGGGAATTCTCCTCCACGTTAACTGGGGAAATGTAACTTTGAAAACACAGAAACATTTCTTTCTCAAGTTTCAGTTTAATGACAGCAGAGTACCCAGTTTACCAGCAAGCAGGCAATCCCACTCTACAGCAGCATGAAATCATTATCAGAATCTGCTGGGAAATACCTAATGCAGCTTTCAGCTTCCCCAGGTGGTCTCCCTGTATATTGATTTTCCCTTCTCAAGGCCTACTCCTTGGCTGGCTGATTTAAATTCCCATGTCTCATGGCTTCTTTGTAGTGGGTTGGAAAATTGTTTGCCATATGGTCTAAGGAGGGGAAAGGACTCTTCATTTCTTCTCTGCTGTGAAGAGCTGGGAATTGCCTCTCCCATCTAAGTATTCTACCTCATCCCTTCCATAAATGTAGTGATCTACAGCAGTGATTGTTAGTGACATTCAGAAACCCCAGGGAAAATATGGCTACACATTTCAAATACATTAACAATGCATAAAAATGCTGCTTAAAAACTACAGAGAGCATTTAAACTATCATACTATTAACACTACTACAGATGGCTTGTGTTTAAGATCACTCTATTGCTAGTGAGGGTGTTAATTTTCTACACACTTCTTATGAAATCATAAATGCTTTGGTTAGGTGATAGCTGAGAAAGCACGGACTGAGGTCTCAAACATTGGCCTCTCAACCCCATAAAATATTTAGCTCCTCCTGTTTGGTTTTCCAAGAACAACTGAAAGAGGCTGGTTAGCAAAGCTGGTTACTGCTGCACTTTGCAAAGAGGGAGGTACACATTCCTGGAATATAGGATGCAGGGAAAAAAAAAAAAAAAAAAAAAAAAAAAAAAAAAAGGATTTTAGATACAAGGCCAAGTTCTTTTTTTAGGATCTTTGCTTGCAGCTCCCACTGAAGTGAACTGGAGCTACTAATGTTCATCCAAGGGCAAAATTTGACATCTAACATTTATTTTATGCTATACTCAAGTCTAAACAAGGAATCTACAAAATAAATAAGTAAAAATCAGTTATTAGGTCTGGATAAAGCAGAACTGAAAGCCAGCAGTTCTCCAAGTGCAGAAGCATCATTTCAAGAATCATAGAATGGCTGTCAGTTCGGTAGCACCATGGTGGTCCTCCATTGCTCTGGGTGTGTAGGAAGAAATTGATATCATCAGCAACAAGAGGTGAAGGGATTAGATCCACTCAGTCATTTACAAATTGTTCTGAAAACAGTCTAAAACTGCCTTCAATGTGACAAAAATACATATATATTAAAACCTCCACATTGTTGATGGTCACCTTGAATACTTTTCTTATTCCTGTTGGTACTGTGAGGTGTCAGTGTGTTGTCTGTATGCTACTGCTTTAATTTCTCTATGACAGAAAGAAGTGCAGAAAGAACTAAAAAAATAAATAAATCCAAGTCATATTATATTAAACCAGAGTAGTTAAAGCCAAATATTTTCTTATGATAGGCCCTTGGCAAGGGCCAAGCAGTAACTGCCCTGTTTTTCTCATGTTTGTTTTCAGGAGAAATGTTAGCTGCTCTTGGGAACTATCTACATGATTATCAAGGTACAAGAACTGAAACCAAAATAAAAGCACAGTATCAGCTTAAAAACAAAAAACCACCCCTTAGAATTTATCTGCAAAAGAAACAGAAGTTAAGATCTCACTCCTCAAATGCCAAATGCCAAAGTGCCTCCTTTACGTAATCTGTTTATCTGGGAAGGAAGACGGGACAGAAGTGTTAAGAAGAAAACTTGAAAGAAATCTGCTGTAGGTATTTCAGTACATCTCCCATATGAGAAGCCAAAATATGCATCACCTATATCACTCTGCAGTCTGCGCACTCAGACAATGTCTAGACAACTCCCTTGTAAACAGTCTTACCATGCCACTGCTAGGAACAGGAGCAACACAAGAATTACTCAGTCTTAAATGCAGAGATATCTATAAGGAGACAGAAAGAATAGAAATAAACCTCTGTATACAAACATGTCTGTGTATGTGTGTACATATGTCTAATTAAAGAAAGAAAAGGATAAAGAAGTTACTGAAGTTATTAATACCTATGCTAATTGTGAAGAGCTTTCAGAAAACACATTTTTGTTTCAATTCTCTGACGTCCTCTACCTATTTCCAGCTGAATTATACAGTTAGCTAATAGTGGAACCATTCTGGTCCAATCAATCAGTTTTACAGAACAGACCAAGGTGAAGGCTACCTCAATTACACCGAGATAAATATATGTCAATAAACTATCTAAAGATTGCCCTATTTTTTTTCTTTGATTGGAGACATATTCTATACAAAGTTCAAAAACTCAACAGAAACAAAGAATGCCTGGAATCCTTCAAAATTAACTTGCATTACTGCTTAAGGAAGTGCGCAGTGAAGTTTCCACCCTTGCTCATCCTTAAATGATATCTGTTTCATCGACTGTTTATAGAGATTTTAAAGAAAGAAGGTTAAATAAGACTTCTCAGAGTTGGCGACAAATTCTTGTTATTATGTTTTAACAACAAGTCCATTCAGGAATAACAGACTGAGTATGCTTACAGAAAAAAAAGAAAAGAATTCTAGGATATGCCTGCGATAGAACTACCATTTTTGAAACACATTTGGAAAATGTAAATTAAATTTTTAAGTGTAAGATCAAGCAGTTTAATTATTAAATAAAGCTACAAGAACATATGCTTACCTCCTCGCTGTTTCCACCATTGTTACAGGCAACATCTCAATTCCCAGTGTACAAGTCACCCACTGGTAGTCAGTACAAAGCAGGTCTCCAGGACATTAGTGATGTGCTCTTTGCAACCCCCTGAGTTCTAACGCACACCTTTCCAGCCCAACTATAAGTAAGTTGGTGTAGAAATAGCATCTGGCAGCAGATCTGTATGTTTTGGCCTAAAGAAATTTGTTTCTGCTGTTCAGATGAAGCAGGATTGTAATGCAGGTGACATGGAGTGATATTCACAGCTCAGATCCTCCAAAAATACATGCAAGAACCTGGACAACAAGGGGATGGCAGAAAGTCATTAGTATCTGCCCGTGGTATGTCAGATTCACAGCTGTAAAATAACGTTGGTCATGCCACTAAACGTGGAAAATAAGCATATTCAATGAGAAGCGATGTACTGCATTCTTTTGTGATTCCACAGTCTATTTAAGGAGAGAGGCAAAGGGAAAAACAAAGCACAAGCACAGCATAGCAGCCTAATTCCAGCAGTCCCACATCACAAACTTGCAGGCCATCAGAATACTATTATATCTGTTCTTACTGCAAAATTTCTAGCACACCAAAAATCCATTAGCAGTGATTTTCTGGCAAAGCACCAAAGAAAAATACATCCTCTTATACCAAAAGATCAAAGAATGATTATGGATAAGTACAGGCTAAGGATCAGCAAGCTCACCCAGAAAATACATTGTAATACAAGGTTTAACAGCTCTTGCAAAATGAAAGACAAAAGAAACCCTCTCACTTTGTACCAAAGCAAAGGCTGTGAATATATGAATTAAAAACTCCGGCCACCATATTTCATTAACACTGGAAATCTATTTCTATTAATCTCTCTAGCTACTTTTGGCAGCTTCCTTCCAGTATCATATTCAGATTGTTTTGCAGTTTCTCTGCAATTTCATGGCTTGCAGTTTCTACTTACTGACATGCAATTTACTGGAATGAACTACAATAAACCTAATTTATTCCTTGGCTAATTTCTACGAAGCCTCCTCTGTGACCGATGTGGCCAGAATTTCTGCATGGGCAGGAATGCATTGATAACCTGATGCCTTCAGCTGGAATCCTTTCTCTGAAGTCAGTGGGAGAAATCTGTTTCTTACAATTAAGTAAAAACAGAGATGACACTAAAGCATATGGCAACATAATAGAAAGCTCCTTGTCCCCTCAATGACATTTAGAAATAGCTGTTTCTTTAGGAGGTGAAAATACATCTGAATTTTCTTACCTCTTTGCTCTGAAAACATGAGTAACTCCCACCACAGAAACATCACATCAAGCTCAGTTTTCCCTTTTCTCTCAATGTAACTTCACTATCTGAATTTGACAGACCAAATGGTAAGTGTGATTCATTACAGGCGCAACAATAAGCAGAGAGATGAATATAATTTCCTGCCGCCATCAAGGCTGGCTCTGTGAACAGGAGGCTGAATGGTGCCATGAAGAGCATCACGTCTGCTGTAATTGAGCTGCTCTGTGGAGGGACAGAAGCTTGAGATGCGCTTTTTTGGCTGGCTGACTTAGGCAGAAGAGCAGATACCAAAAGTACACAATCTTCAGAAAGACCTTCAAAAATCAAAATCTTCAAAAGGGAGATTATTGGTTTTTTTCCTTTTAAAATAATATATTAAGTAATCTTTGCAGTAATTTAGAGTCTCGGAACTGTCCCTATGGTACATTTGATAACATGTAACCAGGGGCTTACCATCTGTTATGCCCTTTAGACATAAATTTTTTTGTTTTGCTCTTCTGAATGAGATCTTACAGGCTTGATATTTAAGCCAGTCTTCAGTAGGTTTTCAGGAGGGCTCTTACTTTAAGGAATGAGTGGATATGCATTAAATGAATGATCAAAGAAGGATCAAGAGTATTATTAAAATGAAGTTGCACATAAATACATGAAGTTGTATCAAGAAGTGAGAAAGGTACAGCAACCTCTTTGCTATAGGTTCTATAAATCTTTTTTTATAGCATAAAAAAATAACCAACAACCCTTCTTCAGCTTTCAAACACACATGTTTTAAATGCAGTGAAGAATATTATCTTTGCCTAAAAATGACCAGTCCTCCCTAAGCCATATAGATATATGTATGTGTACATGAGCCAGACATACAAAACACCTCTCATGGAGCACTACATATTCATTCCCAAAAACAACTTCCACTGAATCTGGCAAGTCAAAGCAAAGACACTTTAGAGCTGGCTGAAGAACCTAAAGGAATCCCATAAGATGCCCACCTGCCTCCAGGTTTTCCACCTACCCCAAACCAGTTACACATTTTTATCCCCTCCTCAGTAATGCCCAGGAAGGAGAGCTGATATGAGATTGGCATCACTGAATAAAAATTAATTTGGCTATTAAAAAGGTGGAATTTAAGTGCTTTTATTTCTTTAGAGAAAGGAGAAAAGAGCAGAAGAAACCTTTCAGTTCACCTTTTACATCTCAAAAAAGGGTAGAAGCCCAATTTAGAAGAAAAATCTCTTTGTAGGTCATCTTTAATAAAAGTAAAGACTGATTCTCTTCCTTCATCTCACTGTTTATCACACCAAATGACAGCATTTATTTCCTTTGGGATGGAAGAAATAAAGTAAATGGAACAGAATGAGGACACATGATAAATACTGTCTAAAACTTTGTCTTTAAAAACAAAAAAAAAAAAGAAAGAAAGAAATACAACATTGCCATACAACCAGTCCTTCAACCAATTAATAAATGGATCTTTTCCGGTCTACACAAACTTATTTGTATTACATGGTAATACAACCAAATTCCACACTCCTTGGTTAAAGCATTTGATAAGAAGTTGAAAGTGAATGTCCTGTACAATAGTCCAATGGCTTACTGTTTCTATTGGGTTTGTCTGATGGTACATTTCATTAAACAACTTCTTCATATGCAAATTGCTCTGTATTTCTGTAAAACCAAGACTGTAATGCCCTACTTAATGAACACTATAAATATGGTTTATTTCATTGCTTGATTCATCTGCTACTATTTCATAATGGAACTTGGGCAATAAGGAAGTAAAACTAAATAGAAAGCAATTAAGTGTTTGAAGAATTTTAGAGACATGCTGAGTTCTCTTCAAAACGGGATATTATTTAAAAGGAACATTTGATTACCATATTACTGAAAAAAACAGGGCACTAAATGGGGCATTACAGAAGCATGGCAGTAACAGAGAATCCCAGACTGTGCAGATCAAAGTCCTGGACAGTATCAGAAGATTGCAGCTGTTTGAGATGAGTGAAGATCAGATTATGGTCAAGTCAACCCCTACCTTAATCAACAGAACAGGAACTCCATTGGGTTATTTGCAAGGAGTGAAAGCTTTGCCAGTCAGCCCCTCTCCTGGGGATGCTCACAAAGCTTTTCAAATGAAAGTCCTGATTTTGTCCAGTTTGTTTTCTTCAAGGAAAAAACTTCCTATATTAACTGAGATAGCACAAACCTCTGTGAGGCTTTACTCACAAGCAGATCCCAACTAAATAAAAACAATTACATTAAAAACTAACTGCCCAGTTAAGTGTGCCAAAATGAACCCACTTCTAGCCACAGTGCAAGTCAACCCAACCATGCTGCTCTTGGATCTTACTACCAAACATGCAACAAGATACAAATCTCATGCAGAAACACATGGCCATAGACATCATGGGAAACGTTTCACCTCTGCAGCAAGAACTTCAAAGAAGATCACAGAATACACCGTACTGACAGCCAGTAGTGCTTGTGTGCACAAATCCAACATTACTGCTGGCCAGGTAAGACATAGCATATGATAACAAAATACTTACCAATACTGCCAATTGATTCAGCCTCTGAATTAAGAGCACGTTCCTTAAGTAGAACCCCTGTCCCGAGTGGAAGAGGGCTGAATTTATTACCTCTTACATAAGGATCTTGCAGAACTGAACACTGTGCTTTTGTACACTGACAGATGTTCAGTTACCCTTTAGGTCCTCCAGTTCACCCTGGAAAGACTAATGATTTTTACTGTGTTCATTCTCTTTATTCCTGGCTCTCTGCATCACTTGATTCCTTTTCTAGAAATGGGGATTTCAATGCATTTTGCTGCTTAGCTGAGGTTACTATTGGAGCTCCAAACTAAAATGGTCCGCAGCAATTTCGCTGTTTCTACTGGAGCTATTTTTAATGCACACATGAAAGGTCACAATGGCAAAGCCGTTCTCAAGGAGAAAGAAGAAAGGAGGACAGAGGGCTGGACAACACAGGCAGAGGCATATGAGGGGAACTGTATCAGCAGGAAGGCTGCTGACTCACAGAGATGGCATAAATGACAGCACAGACAATATCTGCTACTCACATTGCAATTCCTGCATTTTTGCATTTACTATCACCTCCATGTGTCTTACTCTGCCTTGTAAGGCATACATAACAATTCAAAGGACAGGAGCAGCAATGGAGCCACATTGGCCTGAGAATCTGAATGACATAAATAAAAGATAACCAACTCGTGGCTGTGGGAATAAAAGATTTGCTCTTGTAAAAACAAATCTTACTCCAGCTGTTAAACCAGAAGCAAAAAAAGTAAGAACAGCTGGAAAGGTCAATGCTTGGGGCTTTAATGTTTACAGTAGTGGTAGTAATGTATAAGTAATCCAAACATTCAAGTAAAAAATCTGGTGTCCAAACTAACACAGGCATGATTCCATTTCAACAGTAAATCCAGAAATACTTTGGAAATTGAAGTCACTTTGTAAAGGCTAAATCCAAAATAAAAATATCTTTTCCTTTACAAGATTTCATAGCAGCAAGAGGTTGTTTGACTGATAAAATGACCGGCACTTGGAGATATAACCAACATTTAGAAGATAAATCCATAGGCTTAATTGATTCTTTCTATAGCTTAAGCCATTTTACTTTAAAGAAGATATTACCAGAACTGATCTTTGCACATTACTGGCATGTGCAAAGTGCACAGCTCCTAAATTATCTGGCAATCTAAGAAGCACGAAGTAAGAAAAACATTATAGTAATATTGTAATTGCTTTCTGGAATAATTAATCACTTTCTTCCTACACTCATACACTCACAAATACACAGTAATACAGACTCATATGTTTTCTGTAATTATTTTTGTGTAAAAAACATTCACATCACAGAAAGATAGTTTACTCGGTGCTGATTATCCCATATGTTTTAATGACTCTACTATAAAGCAATAAATATCTCTCTCAGTATATGTAATCACTTGCAGCAGTAAAATGCTCTTTATCACATCCATTGAGAGGAAAAGGAATAACCTCTTCAGAAACTCTTTTTTTATGAGTTGGGAAAGTACCTAAGAGGAGATGCATAGATTTTGTGTACACACAGAGATGTTTTTAAACGTTGTTTTTCTCAGCAGTCACAGATCATTGAGCTTTAAGTGTCATTTCAGAACCATCAGGGGAATTCTCTTGCAGGTGCTCAGACCTACGCTACAGTGATGCACTTGGAAGTAATAAAGGAATGAAACAAATTACATTTTTTGTGTTTTCATATTAGCCAGGATGCCAGCTAAGTACTTGTAAGCATTTTACAGTCATTGGTCAAACTTTCCAGCTCCCAATCCAACTGAAGGCAATAACAAATCGGTGTTGGTTCCAGCAGCCTTCACCAACTGCCGGTACTAAATCTATAATTGCCCACAAAGATGGATGCATCTCGTTGACTGAATCCCTTGTTCGCTAAAATCATTACCCCCAAATTTTTTCTCTGCAAAAAGCTCAGTTTTCAAGAATAATGTTCACTAGCTACAAAAAATACTAGGGACATATCTACACTTCCCCAAGGCCAATGGAGACATCCATATACATTTCAGAGATTGATTTCAGAGCACTATCGTCAGTAACATCATGCTGACTAAGTGAATCACTGAACTAGAGGCACCGCATCTCGTCAACACAACACACACAAAAATGCTCTGTATGTATACACATCTTGTTATGTGTACACACTTGGTATGTGTGTACTCCTTTTCTCCCTTCCCTGAGAGTCACACTGTGGTTTTGTGTTAACATCCAAGAAAACATTTGAAGCCTGACTCTAAAACGAAATAGTTACCACATTGCTCCTCCAATACGAACAAATAAAAAATACAAAATTAAAACTGCAGGTGCTTCACACAATGGCACCTTATCTCATTGCCAAAGACTCTGACTATCCCAGATCCACCCAAGGAAAAACTCTTTTGTCCCATTTCTAACCACAGCCTTTTTTGTGGTAGTTCTGAGAAGGCGAATTAGCAGTGGACTCACATGCCTTACGTACACCTCAAAGCATCCAGGGGCTGAGGAAAAAAATAAAATCTTTTGGCAGTAATAGGGAAATAATCACGATTAAAATCTGTTAAACTATTTTATCATATTAAAAACAAAAGAGTTATCAGAAGAAACTTACCTTTTCCAAAAGAACTCTTAAGCATAATGGAACATTACATAGAACAAATTAAAGGAAGGTAGTAAAATTACTGATATTTAACATAGGTTTGTGGAATTTTTTTCTGGTAAACTTAACCTGAGAATCTGTCACTATAGTAAAGAACATTCATTTTCTTATACAGGATTATGAATTCAATAATAGTAGAAATGATGATACAGTAATGTGAAAGAGTAGAACCCGTATCTGCTGAACAGTGTAGTATAAGTTTTAAAGTGGGAAGTTGGAAAGGGAAGATATAAAGAAAAGGGGAAATAAAAGGAATTGGGAAAATTCTGTGCAACTTATGTGAACAAGCAACCAAACGAGTCTTCCCATTCTGATGTAAAAGTAAAAACAATTTGTGTGTATAATATATGAAAATAAAGGCACATCAATTAGAAATGAGAAGGTTGTGCTACCTTTTTGTGTGTGACACTGATGAAATACACTACTGAGTTTCAGCAAAGACACTGATAAACTGGAGAGGTCAGTCCAGAGGCACAGAAATGCACTAGAAGATGTTTTACTCTCAAAGATTCAGAAGCCAGGCTTATACTGAACTGAAACAAGAAGGCTGATATGCCACAGGTACCAAGGCTGGAAAAAAATTCAATTGTACAGGGCTTTTTCAGTCTAGAAATGATGTTAAAACTTTTATCATTTAGGGTAACAAACTATTAAAACAACTATTTTGACAAATTCTTCTCTCCTATGATACTCTGAAGCAAACTTATGGAAAACAAGCAAAAATTACAAAGGCAGAAATCCTAAAGTAAGATACTACACAGATCATTTAACTGTGTTCTCTTCAGCCTGAGAATAAGCTTTGAGTTTTGTCTTATCTTTCGTCATCTTGTAGCCCAAACAAAATTAGACTCGCTGTAGAATTGACATTCCTCAAAAAAACAAGAAAAAAAATATAAAGTATTGAAAAACAATTTATACAAAACATGCATTAGTAAAACACACATAAATAGAAGAGCAAAATAATTGTTTCATAGGGAACAAAGTCAACATTTGGAATTAAGCAACAAGGTCGGGGAAGAAGTGTTCCTTAAGTCTGACTTGTAATTACGACCATACTAATTTTTCCACCACAGACTGAGGGAAAGACAAATGACTTTTCAAAATGGGATTGTGAAAGAACAGCTGGGGTTCTGATCATACAGCACAGGATAAAATTCACTTGAATTACAAGTCAAACAAAATTGAAAAATACTGCAGAATATCAACCAGAGCCTCATTCAGACTTGAACATGGTCTACATTGTGCTACCTATAAATTGGTACTAGACATTACAATTACATTTTCAGGGGACTTTTGTATGGTGCAAAAAGGAATCATTTTAAATAAGAGTCAATTAGCAGAATGAAATCATACCAAAGCAGGACTCCTCAGCTGGCACACATAGGGCACAAATAAATAAAGTGAAGATAGTTTAAATTCTGTAGATCCCAATAAATTCCAGCGGACAGTGAGCACAGCTGGAACTGTGCAGCAAATGCATTCATTAAAATAACTATCAAGTTTGGGCTTGGCTTTAGGGAGATCCAAAACAGTGTAAAGGAAGCTCTGCTCCTCCTGATTTTTGATCTGGCCACCAGCTATCGCATCCCAACAGTCACCTGCATTCATGCCAAGAACTGCAGGTGATTGGAGAAGCACAGGACTTGTGGGGAAATCAGAAATGTAAGTACCAGAAATGATGCAATTGCATTTTTAAATCATGTCAGGAAGCTAATTCTTCTGAATGCCACACAGCCAAATGTTTATGATTTACAGCAAATTTAGGAATATGCTTTTCATTTACAGCTTACATGACACATTGATATTAGTGTTAGAGACCATTTGCCAAGAGAAATTACAGGCAAGGTTTCAGCATTTTGTCTCATGAAAAAGCTGGCAGTTGTCTGTCAAGCTGCCTTTTACTTTGCTTCTGTTTGGGGGATGCTTTGATGAAGTTTATGATCTGATTCTGTAAGGTTTACAAAACTCCAGTTAAGAGACATTTCTAATAAAAACTTCCCAGGAGGAATGAGGAATGTCTGTATCCTCCTCAGCAGAAGCCTCTAAAACCACTCAGTGGCAAGGCAAAATAATTAATTCCCGGAGTGCCTGGAACCCTCCAGTATCATTAACCAGAAATAACTGAAGACTGGAATATATAAAATGCCTATCAGCATTTTGTGAAGGACCTTCTTTGATTTTTCCTACGTTTCGATAAGCTTGGAGAAAACAGAATTTATTGTCCACATATAAATGGAATGATTGGAGGTTCTAGAAAATTCACCTCATTGGAGATCTGTCAGCCTTCTGAATGTCATTGATTATAAGAACTACAGACATACCTGCTCTGGGATGCCAGGAAAAACAAAAGCACATTCACTCCCTATAGAGGCTGATGTTACTTGGGCCATCTTGCCCGGTCCACTTCATGAATCCCTTTCCACTAGCTTGTGGATCACCATTAACCTGAGAACCTCATGCTCTCAGTGTGCTCACTCTCACAAAAAAAAAAAGCCACAATCACAGAATCGTTTCTCTCCTTGTAGCACAAAAGCACGTGTGGGCAGCTGGAAGCTCCAGGCAGCTCTCTGAAGGTCCTGTCAGCAGAACACCTGGTACTCACCCTGAGCCTCCTAAGTGACCACAACTCAGGCTCAGGAAAATGAGCTCCGCCCATCTCTGTGACAGAATCATAGTATGGGTTGGGTTGGAAAGGACCCCAAGGATCATCAAGTTCCATCCCCCGCCACAGGCAGGGCCACCAACCTTCAGATCTGGCACTAAACCAGGGTGCCCAGGGCTCCATCCAACCTGGCCTTGTACACCTCCAGGGATGGGGCATCCACAGCCTCTCTGTGCAGCCTGTGCCAGCATCTCACCACTCTCTCTGAGAAGAACTTTCCCATGACTTCCAATCTAAACCTTCTCTCCTTGAGCTTAAAACCATTCCACTTTGTCCCATCACTGTCTACCCTTGCATAAAGTTGATTCCCCATCTGTTTATAATCCCCTTTTAAATACTGGAAGGCTGCAATGTGGTCTCTTCTCCTGGTTGAACAAACCCAGATCCCTCAGCCTGTCTTCAAAGGGACAGTGCACCAGCCCTCTGATCATCTTCATGGACCTCCTCCGGACCCTATCCAACGGCTCCACATCTTTCCTGTACTGGGGGCCCCAGATCTGAATGCAGTACTCTGGATGGAGTCTCACGAGAGCGGAGGACAGAGGGACAATCCTCCCTGGCCATCTCTCTTCTGATGGAGCCCAAGGTAACACTGGTCTTCTGAGTGTGCAAGAGCACACTGATGGCTCGGTTTTTCTTCCAGGACTAGGACCACCATGTCCTTCACGCAGTCTGTATATGCATCTGGGATTACTTTGACCCAAGTGCAAAACCTTGTATTTTGCTTTGTTGAACCTCATTAAGTTCACATGGGCCTGCCTTTTGAGCCTGTCGAGGTCCCTCTGGATGGCATCTCTTCCTTCTAACATGTCAACAGCTCCACTCAGCTTGGTGCCATCAACAAACCTGCTGAGGGTGCAGAAGACACAGAGGCCCTCAGATGAAGGGCAACACTGCAGCAGGGAAGGTCAATGGCATGATGTAATCACCACAAAGCAGACCCAGAGTGGTCACCCTCTGCCAGGTAGAAACTGTCCACAATCCCGGCAAGCACAGATACTGTGATTCTTCCAGTTAGCAAACCCCTTCTCAATTGAACCCCATGACCACAGCTTGCCTTGGGCTGTTCTGCCATTTGCTCTCTGCCATGTGCCTGTTCAGGTCTCCTCAGGCAGATTCAAGAGTCACACAGCACCAAGAAACTCAGGCTATCAGAAACATCCCATTTCCTGGTGAGCTCTGCTCTGTAATTGCATAATTACAATCCAAGACAAGAGTGAAATGTTCACATGAATACATTTAACAAGAATTCTGCATGAAAAAAAAGGAATAGCCACATGTTGAGCCACAGAAGAAAAGTATTAATAAAAAAACAAATAAGCCCACTCAATTGCTATGCAGGCCATGCACAATCCAGTTGAGAGTCAGATCCAGCCATGTGTGGAAGGAGAGAAGCCTGAAAACGGCACCAGTTGGCATGGGTAGAGGCTGAACACGCTAACAAAGATAGCCACTGAAAACAACTCCATTAGATACAATTCTGAACACATAAAGATACTGATGCAATGGATTCATAAAAACATGGTGCAACTAATGCATTCCTAACCTTTGCCTAAGGGATTGAACCTCTTAAGTATACAGCTGATCCAATCTGAGAGCTTCTTTGTAAATACTTCAGCTCACTGCAAAGGCAAAAAAGTTAAAAAAGAAACACTATCTATCTCTATAAAAGGTTATTATTTAGCTTTCTCTAACAACTTGGAGGAAAAAAATGCAATGTGAACACGTTGAGATCCAAAATGAGCAAGAAGAAAGCATGCAAACATCAATGTTACATTACACTGCCATACTGTAATGCCCATTGGAAAATTGTTTTTCCTTCCTCTCACTTGCATCTAGGGCCAGCCAAACACTTCCATCTTCATTGTTTTCAATTTCTCAAGTGTATATTAACCACATAAGAGAATTTTACTACAGAGGACAGCTTCAGTGTGGTTTTAATATTAGCAGAGATTTAGTTAAGCCAATGATTTTTCCAGAGGAAAACTAAAATCTTGAACCTAGTTCCTTCTGAGCACTCAACTACTTCTATCATGGGCCAAACATAAAAGCCATTCCAAAAAATCGTATTTTTCTCTCAGGGCCCTCAGAAAATACCCACAGAATATAACAGGAAGAGTAAGAATTACAAAAGAAAATATATATATGCAGCCTTCTGTATAGAACAGATTTGTCCACAGGAATAATAATTAAGAATACTTGTTAAATGCTGCTCTGGTATTCTCGGCCTTCTATTTATTTGATGATCTGCAAATGTTATTTCAGAAGCAATTTAAAGGTTGATTTAATATCATGATAGAAGCCAAACATCTTAACTGCCTTGTAGCTTTCTTGTTTTCATTTTGCGAAAGAACTTTTTTCACATTAAAAAAAGCCTTCTTTCTCATACAAACTTCATATTTTTATAAAGCCAGGTTCTGGGACTCTTAAAAACAACAAAGGTAGGTTCTGACAGTCTCAGATACACAAATACTGCCTGAATATAGAATGAAGACAGAAGTGACATAAAAATAGGATCTACCTGAAAAATCAAATTTGAAACATATGTATGTGCTTGTGTGCTTATGTATGTGCATATTTACATGTGTGCAATCTAAAAATCCACCCAAAGGGAAATACTGAAGTTTATAAGTATCACATCTCAAACCAGTCTTTTCATATACCACTAGAAAATGTACCTATACTTACTACAATGACCTCATATTCATATGGCAAGGAGAATTCTCAGCTTTCAGAAACTAACCGTGAACACAGCACTAACCTGCCACCCAAAATAAAAACAGGTTTGTGCAGCCTACTGTCAGCAGTGTAAAACAGAGAACACCAAATATTGCATTAAAAAAAAAATGATTATTTCAAACAAACACTTCAGTGTTGTGGACCCCTCACAAGGATTTCTAGAGGAAGAATGTACTGTTAGAATGTATTTGTTGTAAAAATCACCCTTCTAAATAAGCCTCTTTCCCTCCCCTTGTAAAAACACAACATCCCTCTGCAGCCAGCAGGGATTCACATGTGGATTTTAACTTGTCAGCACATGTAAAGTCATTGCCTCTGTTTAAAATGTGTTTACAAGTGGAAAAAATAAAGAAGAAAAAAAATAAGAAGGCAGAAAGTGGTTCCAATTGCAACATGAATAGTTCATCTCTTTGCTAGAGAAACTTGTAAAAACTAAGCAGTTTGCCTCTTACACTGAACCACACAACTGTATGCGCAATTACTAAGAGCTGAATTACTTAACCAAGCATTACCGTTTAATATATCACTTACTCTCTTTTCATTTTGGAGGAGAAAAGTAAAGCAATTTTAAAACAGCTGTGCTAAAAGGCTACTTTGAAAAGTCATTATCCAGAGCTAAATACCAGATTTTGTTTTAATCTTACTATTATCCAATCGCATCATCTGAAGTTCAGAGTGTGTCACTGTCTTATAATGCCTCTCTGTTCCCAAAAGACTGTAAACACATCTGAAGAAACTTCCTTCACCACCACCCATCCTGTTCCTTTCTAAGCATTATTGCTGTGTCTCCAATACTTTACACTCGGTTATTAAAACACTAACACTTTTTAGCTACTCCGTGTTTTAATACCCATTGAGGTTCTGCATGAGTACAGTAAATTGCCCTTATAATGAATTGAAAGATTGTAAATGAAATTACACAACTCAAATGTTAGTAATCGTACTAGCAATAGCTAGTATGTAGTAACAGTAGGAACTCAAGTTCTACAATGATATTTGAGGAAATAATAAAAATAAAATTAAAGTATGTTACTATAAATTAACTCAATACCTAAATATAGCATTTGTGCCTCAAATGCCTCTGCAGAACACTGATATTTCACTGGAACCAGGTCCTCAATGACCACAGAGAAAGGCAGTCATTACTTACTGGTTTAGTGTAACATCCAGGATGAAGGATGACCCAAAAGCATCAACCTGGAAGCTGGCTCGAACAATGTGGGTAGACTGCAAAATGGAAGAGAGAGGAATTGGTATTCAGCTATAACACAATATGCCATACAAGTTTCTAAACTCAGAAAGTAACTATATTTACAAAGCAGCAATACCAACCAAATAAAACTGCACTGAAATAGACACAGTATCTATCAAAGTGGATAACGTTTTCTGGGGGGCTGAACTTTGAGGTATGTTCCAGAATTCCCAACAACACAAACAGCTCTGTCACAATTATGCGCCCTCCACATTAAATCACCAACACTGTAGGAAACATCTCTTCCCTCCAAACCTCCACCTCAGGCAAAACCTTGAACAAACACAAATGGGAAATTTCCTCTAGATGATGTATTGGTTGGTCAGTCTGGCTCTGACCCATGGAGATGAGCTGAGATGTGCCCAGTTTGTTCAGGCCAGGCTGTGTGCACCAGTCTCACCAATGTTATCCAGAAGAAACTGATTATTTCAGTTCCCCCTATTTAAGTTGCCACTAAAGCTCATGTGGTAAGGTAACAGCAGTGGGATTAATCCTAACTGTATTTTCCAGAGAGCTGTGACTCACTCCCCTGAAACCCATCTTAACCAAAAGGTTCCCAAAACTCCAACCAAACAAAACTGGGTGCTAAGGAAACATCTCTTCCTTTATTCCTTTCTCTCTTTGCAATGCATTTCCCTGAATTAATTGCCTTTATTCACTCCTATACCAAACAAATACAGGAATGCTTTGTAAATCACTATCTTCCAGGAATATATTTATTCCAGTAGCAGTGAAAGAAAACACTCAGTTATCCAATGGAAATGCAACGCTTGTTTTCAGAGCTTAAAACTCCCAAGAAACTGAACAGCGATGTTATTTAACTAATTAGTAAGAAAAGCTACTTTCAGACATGCTGGAGCAGTTTCAGTTCATTCTTTACTTTCTTTCCATTGAAATCTACCAATTAGGATTTGAAGCATGTAGACTGAGATCTAAAAGAAGCACTGAACGACCACTTACAACTCCATACCACACTTCTCAAAGTACAATACAGGACAGTACAACTAACAAATGATTTATTGAAAAGTCTGGGAAACACAGGACAGGATGGGATAATATGAATCATCAAATTCACTCTCTCTAAAACTACTGGCAGGCTTTCAATAGGCACTAAATCCAGAAGAGTTGAGAATACCAGTTTGCCTGCAAAGGAACAGCAATAAAGACATAGGAAACTGAGAGAATCTGTATGTTTTTTTATGATATTTTGAGTTGCCTTGTAGCCAAATTTTCTTGTTATTGTAGAAACATGACTTTTAGCAATTAAAAAAAGTAACAGCGGTGAAAAAGTATTTGCAAACAGTTGATTTCTTTAAAAAAAAAAGAAAAAAAAAAAATCAAGGAAGTTTTCCTCAATAGAGAACAAAAACACCTCATTGTGCCACTGTACTGAATGTGCATACATGAAAGATTCCAGATATCTAAACCATGGTTTAGAAGGATGCAGTAATAAACTGTAAAGCTTCTTAGAAGACCCCTTAATAGATACAGTTGAGTCACATATAATTTGAGCTACCCCCATTCTATCTAACGTGCTTTGTACCACAGGCCACAGAACTTTACTGAGCAGTTCTTGTCATTCTTGAATGCTGTAAGAGCACCTCTTTTGAAAAAATGTATAATCTTTGACCAAGTAAGTGAATTTGTCATACACTTTATCTTATCCAACTAAATGATGTCAGTGATGAATTACCATCAATATTAAAAACCTACTTTGTATATATAAAGAGAGAGAGAAAAAAAATAAAAAGGAAAGAAGTAAAAGAAGGAAATTCCTTCATATCACCAGTTTCTGAATCCCTTAATCGGAATTAAGGAAGCCAAACTAGTCTCAAATGATAGTGAGGCACAGTACCCATGAGGCAACATGGATACCCTCCCATATAGGGGCACCACACCAGCACCACCACTTTGTTGATCCCACTGAGAGGCAGCTAGCCCATGGTTAGCACAACCACGACTAAAAGAACTGTCAGCTAATTATCTCATTAGCACTGGCAGTTCAATTCCAACTCTCAGGCAGCAGAGTTTGTTTTGAATATGGTTTTGAAACTCCTCTTCTTGCTAGATTTGAAGGATGAAGCTGCTGTTCACAAAGAGGATATAACAGGCCAAGGACCACAAAACACAGTGTGGGCCAATGCTGGTTTAGTCATTCAAATGCTCCACTGCAGCATGTTTGCTAACCCTCGATAACCTTCATTTATCTACTTGCTCAGAAACAACCACCTCGTGATCAGAGGAGTAACACCAGCACAGCTGCTCACTTTTCATTGCTACTTTATTAAATGTAAAGAACTTCATTATTTGCTGGCTTTATTATTTGTTAGCTGCATTCGCCATCATTCTGATATATGTATGCACTATAACTAAATCTTCTATATCACCAAATGCTTATACTGAAGAATATAAAAAGCATAATTTAAATCTGTATATAGCAAATGTAGCCTTTGTGACAAAAAACATACCTCTGCTAATTTTGCATTTATAAGAATATAGCTGTAAGTGCAAAGATGGATGGGGATTTTTGGCATTTCGTGATGTTTTATTATCGTTAGTTCAGGGTTTGTTTCCTTCTTTGTTTTTACCCTGCTGGGTATATTGCATCATATTGATTTGTTCTGGGAAGTTTCTTCCCCTAGACAGGTCTATAAGGCATGCAGTCGCAAGGCTAATGTATTTCTGAGGTGACCCTGGACCACACTTACTGCCTGACAGAAGCTCTTAATGCAGATTTATGGGAGAAAACGCCTATTAATAAATTAGAGTGAAAAAACTTTCAACAGATGTTGCTACCCCTCCAAAGCAAGCAGTACAAACCCATGAAACTCACCATTAAGTTTACACTCACATGCAATCAAGTGTATCTCAAATTTATTTCAAACCAACTGAGATGCAAAGATGCACATTTTGGATACCCAGACAAATTCAGCCCTTTCCAGAAATGGCAGCCTTCACATACACAAAGAATCCTTCAATCCCAGCTGTAGATCTATATGCAGTCCTGCCTCCTCCCTGCTCCCCCTTGCTGGCTGTGTGCCTGCCCAAATTCAGATCAGTGTCAGAAAATTAATCGTTACTTGGAGTGGATCAGTTTTCTGCTGGACAAATAAGCTGATCCAAATAAAATATAAAGCCACAGTATGCCCAGATGCAATGGAAAGGAGCTGGAGGGGACATGAAGCCAGAGAGCACGGAGGAAGACAGATCTCCCCCTTCAATGACAGCTAACAGATCTCATCCAGCATAGCAAAAATCTGCACCTTAAGAGTAATAGCCAGCATATTTTTTAGGATAACCATTCTTCTGAATATCTGGTAAAGAGCCACAAAAATATAAATGGATTTTTTAGTCTTGGCTCTACAGTGTTTTTAAGTACATCGATATGCCTGCTCAGCAAATGGTAAAATGGCCAGCTGGAAGGGACGCCAGGTTCGTAGACATATGTCTGTAAAAGAATCCAAAGAAAGAAAATCAGGGTGCATCTCTGACATCTCATTTGAGCAGAGGTAACAAGAAAGACACCTTCAAAGGCTCCTCTGAACCACCGAAGCAAGACAATCAATTACGTCATCTTGTTCTCAAACCACAGAACTTTCTCAGAAAATGTGAGGCTATTTTAGCAACCATGGGTATGACACATCAGTGCCTGACAAACGAGTCATTACAAGGGAGTTCCTGGAGACCAGAGGGACGCACTCAATGCAGAATATGAGCAAGAGCCGGGGAGAAGGCTCCAGTAGTGAAATGGGAGAGCACAGTGCCTGCGCCCCTAAAACTATCAAGAAGTTCTGAAATTTTAATGTCGCGCAACTAAAGAAAGAAAATATCAAAAACAGCTCCCACAACAGTGTTTTCAGATGAGATTACAAGTGCTACATAAGGTGTACTACCCCCTGAGCTCCTCTTGTAAAAAATACTAAGAATCTGATGCATCTAATGCAACTACGTGGGAGCTGGCTTTGTCAAAGATCATGAAGTTTAAGCATTTAAATGTAAGTCTGAAAGGAATCAAAGTCAGTGGAATGGAAAGGACTATTCCAAACCATTAAATGCAAAGATATTAAGGCTTGACCTCTAGAAAAACAAAAGTGGTACACAAACCTTACTGCCAGACCAAGAGGGATTTGAGTTTACTAAATCTCATGATCCATGCTTTAGGGATCACAGCAGTAACAAAGGAGTTGGGTGATCAGAACCATGCATGAGCGTTCTAAAGAAACACAGCAAAATAATGAGCATTCCCAACACAGTCCCTCCAGAATCAGCCTCCTGCAGAAACCAGCCCTGAGCATCTCCAGGGGGAATACAGGTACATAAGCTGCAACCAAAGCACAGGACTGCAGGTCAGTGGTGAGCCTCATTGCACTATCCTGAAGGTAACCCTCAACACAAAGCACTCAGAATACTCTGATTTCAAACTGAGCAAATGTTTCGATCAGCAGTGAAAGGTTTACAAGCTACACGCTTTCTTAACAATCACATTAACAAGAATTTTGAAAGGAGATGTCTTAGAAATGTTCTCACGTTCATTATAACTAGTTGGATGTTGGAATTGGCATGGCAACATAATGACTAACATTTTTCCTCATTAAAATAAGGAAAAAGAGAATTAAAAATATACTGTGACTGAAGTGTGAACTTCCTAGTAATGCACCTTTCTTCCTTCTGAATTATTCTTTATAAAGCTCTTAGATGCTTTTCCTAAGTTTTGCTGGAAGAGATAATAAGAAGAGAGAGAGGAGAATGCAGGAGATAAGAATGCCTTCTCTACTTAAAATATATATATGTGAGTAAACCCAATCCAATTTGTATGCTTACCCTTTGATGTAAGGAATTCTGTATTCACTACTATTGATATAGCACTGTGGTTTGTAATTAAAAGATTGTGATCAGATTTGTACACTCGAAAGAAAAGCATCAAGAGAATGAAGAAAGATATACGGAATGTTATAGAAAGAGAGAACTTGAAACCTGTACTTCAGAGACAGCAAGAACAATGAGGCTTTACGGCAGACACTATTTACAAAATAATAGCTTCCCTAGATATTCATCTAACTTGCCCCCTTTATTTAATAGGAGGACAAAAATCTCAGCTTGTTACCAATCCTTTAAGTTTGCATGAAACATCTGCCTCTTAAATTCAGTGGAGACAGGTAAGCCCATAAGAAATCAAATAAAAACATTAATGAAATTCAGCAAAAAAAAATATATTAATGTTTTATTGTACATTTACCTAAAAATAAATAAGAGCGACTTCGAAAACAATCATCAAATTGATGCCACCTGGGGCTAATTAGCACACACACACACACACACACACACACGTAGTGAAGATATGTTTCAGCCTCAGCTGTGTTGTGATTAATCCAGTTCTGCAGGATATTGTAGGTGCCCGTAAGATGAGAAGTTTGTTTGAAAACTTCCATTTCTGAGGAAAAGCCAGAAATAAGAAAAGGCTTTTGGAGGTCCGTGTTCATTGTTGATCACACATTTGTTTTCCATGCCAAACACAGGAAGGCAGAGTGGGGTTAAGGCAGCCAGCCGGAGTGTGGTGCCTTCGCCCCATTCACTGCAGTGGAGCTTTGCCAGCTCCTGTCAGATGAAGGTCCTATCGAAGCCGTAAACATGACCTAAAATAGCTTTTCTCCACATAAACACCACAGTATCAATGAAATAAGAAGCAGGGACTACTTGTGCCTCTAAAATGCCAGTAGTGATCCCTCTCGGTAGTAAAAAAAAAAAATCTCCTTTATTATTTACTTGCAGTTTTGAAAGCAGAGGCTGTCTGCACGTACTCAGAGCAGTAAAATAAGAGTCCCCAGTGAGACGTGAGGGGAGAAGCAGCAGGAAAAGTCAGGCTTGAACAAATAGCTGTGCAATCTATCACGTAGATATTAGCACTGCACATCCAACATCTGGGCAGCAGCAGCGATCCATCAGAAGTCCTACAGATGTGTGGTGCTGAGCCCTGCTGGACTCAGCTCCACCTGCTCTCACATCTCACCCCACACCTCTGCACAGCGCACCACAACTATGGACATCTCCGAACAGTTACAACAATCTGACTTATCAAAAAAACCTCTTTATTTACCCCTGAAAGCTTCTCCTCCTTGCTGTCCTTCCTTGCCCCTATTTCATCTTCCTCAGAAATCACCCAAGGTTAATGGATGGAGCAACGAAGACAGGAAAACTATCAGGCTTGTCACTGCTCGCAAATTTAGCATGAACTGCCATTTGATCTCACAGATCTGAATAGACGAATTTAAGGAACTGAGTGGGCAAGATGCTGCTTCCCAAGAAGCAATGTGACGCTTGTTTCTAGCCCCAGAGGAAAAAAGAACACATGCAACTGGATCACATATCCACTATGTTTTCTGATTACACTCCTCTAAGAAAATTTTAGTGATAACTTTGGATTTCCTATGAGACTAATTACTGTAGCTTCTGTCACTGTGAAAGTCCACATCCCAGTGAAAGGAATAACATTTGGGAAAGGGTACTCTTTTATTTTTCTTAAAGGGAAGCAACAATGATTCGTGTATAAAAGTCACAATCAATGTACAGTGCTGGGGAAAAGCATAAAACCAGTGTCTGCTCAACCTCTTGTTTTTAAAACACATTGGATGAGGTTCTTCATGAAAGATTAATGGCTAGGAAAGTATGGTAAAATAGTTTGTTATAAGGGTGACTAATAAAGTGATGGATTGCAAGTAGGAAACAAAGTAAAGTCATCAACAACATCATACTGACCAAAATGTTCTCCTGTCATAATTCGTGTAAAAACTTTGATGACCATGGAAGATTGCATTTCTAAACCCAGACTGGGAAGGAGAAAAAACAGACTCATCTGTGATATATGGACTCCACGGTGTTCATTGCTTCCTGCAGCAATTGTAGGTTTCAGAGTCAGATATACAGTGAAGAGCAACACAGGAAGACGCTTCAGGACCCGATTGTGTAACTACATGGTGAACCTACGTCCTTGTGAAGAAGTATAAGGGAAAAGACTCAGACACGGAAAATCTTTCTTACACGAAACTGTCTTAACAAGATCCAATCCTTGAGGACATCTGGCAGTTTCAAGTGGAAAGAGCTCAGATGAGCAGCTCCTCATGCACAGCTGCAGCAAACAAATAAAGCACAATGAATCTGCAGATAGAGGGAATACACAACAACAGAGGCGACGCAGGCACTGAAGGCAGCACTTGAGGATGAACCATCTGGTCACTGTGTCATTCAGCTGTAGAAAGAACCGTATTGTCCCAAGGACGCCATTTAGGCAAGAAGGCAAGTTCAATGAATATACAAGTGAAGGAATTTGGACTTTTCCTTCACTAAAGCAGATGGTGCTTTGAGGTCATTTCTAGCTGCACATTTTCCAAATTCTAGAATAAACTGATAATGTTTAGAGAAATATACCCTTTTTAGCAACTCTCGTAGACTTCACAAATGAAGCAACAGAGTTCCCCTAGCAGAGGAATCCGCAGAAATGCTACATGAATGCTGGTTATGCATTACACACACAAAAAAAAAAAGAAAAAAAGCATTCAAAAGTAATAAAAGAGCGCAAGCTACTCTGCTGCTTTGTACACCAAATATCAGCAAGTAACGCTTCATTCAGCAATACAGTCACATATTCCAAACATTGTCAACTGTCTTATGCTTAGTTTGTAAACTAAAGAAAGATCACCAGAGGATTATCTCTTCCACTGTGCATAGCAAGCACTGCTTGACACCTCATGCTTACCAACACGGCTAACAAATTTTTCCCATAAACAGTTCTCGAGCAACAGCAGAAAGTTTACTAACAATCTGTCAGCACAACGGGCTTGATTAAACTTGCAGACCCCAGGCATGCCAATATATTGCTCAACTCCACAGATATTTCTTTTTAAATATGACTCACTCTCTACATTCAGGTATCAAGGTCCTGTTTAAAGCTGCAAAAAGACAGAAAAGTTCGTAATTCAAAACTCATTTTCTTCTTGATAAAGCCTAAGAGGTCGCAATGAATCAACATTTTTACTATACGCATTTTTCTGAAAGAGCCAATGGATTTTTTCATTCCCACAGAATTTCAGGGACCAAAATACTCTGAGGAGCCCTTTCTGTAACATAATGTGTTTCTATATACTGCAAGTCTCTGGGAAATTTTGAGCTCAGTGTCAGAGGGCTCATCCACATGTATGGGTAGAGAAATGACAGCAGGTCAAATTTTCACTGCCTAATGGCAAATAGCCAGCAGCGATGCTGTGCTTTTAACTTTAACTGAGTCCAGGTTTCAAGTTGGACTCTTACTGACTCAATGGTTAAACGTCCTTGCAGCATTTGTCACTTACTACATAGTATTTGTCAAGGCTTTAACCTCAGACATTAACTGTACATCTGAACACACCCAACCAACCATTCCCCTCATGGGAGTGCACACTCCAGGTTGGCAGAGCCCACCCCATCCACATTCTCAGTCAATACTCCCATGCAGCCCTTCAGCAAACTTTGCTACTCAGTACTCACTCAATAGAGACCTGGGAAGAAACATTAACCTTCCCTTACATGGTCATTTCTGGAAATGCAAAATGCAGCTGCTTTGGTTAACATCTGGCGTACATAAAACTAAATGGTTACTAGGAAATGCAACACTGGAAGAGGATATTTATGGACCAAAAGCCCGAACCATGTCAATAGAAAAATGAGAGGCCAGTTGATTTCTCTCAGTGCCTACAGTTGTTGATTCTGTCTGTGTGATCTGGAGTAGGAAGATCCCACAAGCTTGTGTCTAAGAGGTGTTGGCTTGGCCCTCTTCTACTAATAGGCTTCACCCTTCACATCCAGGCCCAGGGAGCAAACACAGGCCTGGGCAGCCAGATCACCTGGCATTCCTGTGGAATCCTTCCCCTGAAGAGGACAGCAGCCTACCAAGGAGAAGCAGCTTCAGTTCAAATCCATCAGAGACAAGGATGAAGGTTCCCATCCTCCAAAGAGAGAAACCTGGCGGGAGTGGGCTGTAGGGAGTGAAAGGACTGCAAACCCCATCACAGTTGCTCTGAGGTAGAAGACCACTAGCCAGTGGAACATATATTTGGGAAACAGGCAGAACCCTAAGAAAAGCTCTTGGTCTTGAGTGTCTTAAAGGCCGGTACAGAGTTACTGAGACCAGAAGTAGCAAACATGATATGACACCTACTAGGACTGTGGTATATGTATATCCATAATGTGCTTGTGGCAAAAAATCTAGAGTAAATGCTAACTTAATCTGTACATAGGTTGCTCTAAAAGTAATGCCTCCTATTTATTTCCATGGGGACTGCAACAGCTACAAAATGCACAACACTATTTGATAGAGAAAATTCTCAGCTACAAAACCCTGTTTTTCAATATAGTAACCACCATTAGCTGATTCACACAGATGAGCTGATCAAGACACTCTTCATTCCATGGTATGACAGCTGTTCGTGGCCATCTGGGACTTGGCTTGTCTTTCACATCGCTGTCACCACTGGGAAAACACATCACCCACTGTTTCACCGTGCTGACATCCACTGTTTGGTCTCCATAAATGTTCAGCAACTGTCAATGAATATACCATTTTTTCCACGTGTAGGAATTTAATGACATCCCTTTGCTTCATACACGCCATGACAGATGCCATTTTGTCAGACTGCCTCTCTGCTGTCATCTGTCACGCAGCAACAAAATATAATGGAATATTATGGGAAGGTTCAACCTCTACTGCCATACTATGCACCAACATCCACCTTTGACATGGTGGGACAGTGTAATAAAATAGGAGGCATCACTTTTGGAGCAGCCTTCATACTTCCTCCATAGTTTGGGTAAACCTTAGCAGTATTTATCCTGACACTGTTTAGAATGCAACACATGCTTCAGCACTGTAACTGTGCTATAGCAGATCGTTAGCCATGAGAGCCCCAAAACAGGGATCTTCAAGTGAAACTCTACAAGAGAGAATTTTCAATGTGGTCCTGCACTCAGGTGCATCAGCACAGATCAGGAGGAGATATAGATATTGATTACCAGCGCTGGAAAAAGCTGCTCTATCAGACTCAGATCTTAAACACATAGCTATTACATTGATCACAGCAACAAGCTAATGGTGAGAAAGATAGTTTCTATAAGGATTTCTATAAGCATTAGTATATCTGAGTCTTTAGGATCCTTCAAGACTGTATTAAAGCTGTTTTATGAGATTAAGAAATAGCTCTTGGAATGTCTCTCCTCAGCTCTGCTATTATATGAGAAAGAAGACGCCACAGAACAACTATTTCCCATGCAGCCTTTTCTTTCCAAAATTAGGACACCAGTGTTTTTCAATCGCCCTTCAAAATCTGAGTCTTGATATGATATTTCTACAAGAACACAGAAGTAGCAGCTAATAGAAGTATTTTTCTGGGTGCTTTTTGGGGCATATTTATTCAATGTCATAACAATCTTATTATGAAGTAAGGATTTTCCTGAAATGAGCTTGTAAAGAAGGATGAATTAGAAATCCGGACTATTCTTTGCCTATAGATTATCAAAACACGTGCCATGAGCAGATATGTATTATAAAAAGTCAGAACTGAAAGTCCTTCCTACCACAGAAAACAAAGGGCATTCTGAATGTCCTTGCAGCATGCGACAGTCTATAGCAAAAACTGCCTACAGCATTTCTTCTTCATGAAGGCAGGACCTGCATCGTGAGGATTGGTGTTTTAACTGCCATTCATATATTCATGGAAGCAGATTATTGTCAGGTTGACGGAGAATCTTATCCTTACACAAATACTGCAGAACAGCACATGTTAAATACTACAAAATAATACATGCATTTTGCCAAACGCCTTATAAACCTTAAGGAAAGGGAGAGGAGAAGCAACGAGGCAGGAAGAAAACCAGATCTGGCAGCGAACCAAATGCATGTTCTTTTTGCTCACTACAGCCTCCGTCCCAGTTTATCCTCCTCCCCCTTTGATTTTATGATAGGTTGACTGCAAATTGTGCCGAAGTTTCTCCAAGAGACAGCAATCACTTGACTAAGTGGGCAGAAAATAATTCTCAGAATTGAGCAATTTCTCATGACACTTCTTTTTTCATCAGTCATCATTCCAGCAGTCCCAAAATCCAGAGCTGTTTTATAAAACCCTCAGCAGTCAGAACACATTTTTAACCACGGATTACTAATTGTTTGAGCTACCAAACACAGGAAATTTTAATATCATCAGAAGTTGACAGCGCCAGAACAGAAAGCAACATGTTTCAAATAGAATTAGCAGTTACAAAGCACCTTGCAAAGAATAGGGGTATGCTGGTCTGAGGCTAGAGGAAAGTCCAACAAGTCAGAAAATCACAGAATCACAGAATGATCTGGGTGGGAAGGGACCTCAAGGATCATGTAGTTCCAACCCCCCTGCCTGGCAGGGCCACCAAACATACACATTTACTAGATCAGGTTGCCCAGGGCCCCGTCCAACCTGGCCTTGAACACCTCCAAGGACGGGGCATCCACAACCTCCCTGGGCAGCCTGTTTCACGGCCTAACCACTCTCCTAATAAAGAACTTCCCCCTAACATCCAACCTAAATCTTCCCTCTTTTAACTTAACCCCGTGTCCTGCTATGGTCAACGGTCAATAAAAAATGGTGGGCAAGACCTGAGTAACTGATGGGTGATTTACATTCAAAGAACGAGCAAAGCCACACAAGCTCATCATGTCACAGCAGAGCTTCTCTGCAATTGATTATGAGCAGTAAGAAGTCATTTAAGAAATCTGTTAGCCATGCTTCCTGATCAATTTGTGGAACTGTGAAATTTGGTCTCAAACTAAATGAAAGTATTAAGGAACTTGTGCATCTAAACCCTAGCAAAATATGGCAGAAGACATGCAGTCAAAAGGCTCCTTATATTTTCAATAGCATGAACATTCTTGGTCTTAAAAGATAAGAATCCTAGTCAAGACTCCGTTACGGAACGCCCATGTTATACGAGATGTTCATTTTCAAATAGGTTTATTTATGCAACAGTGAATTAAGTGTCCCTTGCTATGATCCTGGAGAACAGTAATGATAATATCAATATTCACACCTTCTCAGATACATCTTATCTTGATTACCCTTTAGATTAAATACTGTGCAGCTGCTAATAGGCCCCCCTTTGGGGAAGAGACGAATGTCATGGATATTGTACTGACTTTATTCCATAGTAGAATTAAAAGCAAAAACCCAAAGGCAAGTGAATGCTTCAGTGCTCACCAAACATCATGCATTAAAATGTTAACGACATGAATATGTAGCAGCCTACAACACTTCCCTTGTGCTGTGCCCTGAAGTCCATCGATCTTAGACAGCTCAGACTGAGTATACTGAATTGTTTCTCCAGCAATTTCATTCTGGGTTTCTAGGTTGAGTACACACACATGCTATTTTTCTGCATAATAGTAAAGCATGTGTGTTGAGAAGTCACTCCATAGTTATAGTGATGGCAATGGATCAGAAAACCCAAAACAAACATAACTAAGGAAGTTGCTAGAGAAAACAAATGTTGAAAAAAAACCCACAGATTTCTAGAAATCCATTACTTTTCCATCACTTTTGCCTTCCATTCCTTCCTGTCACCCCAGTGCTGCTGCTCCCCCCTGAGCTTTCATCTTCATTTCCTTTGTGCAATCCTGGACTCAGACTGGCAGCCCTCTTGTACAACTTCTGCCCTTTCAGAGGCTGAAGCTTTAATCCAGGAATTAAAGGGATCCAATTTAATGCAACTTCCTTCTCTCCAGCTTCGCTAATCTCTCTCTTCCCTTTTATCTTTATCCAACTCATAACACAATTACATTGTTTTACATTAAGTCCTCAGTCACAGCCTCGTTGTCCAGTGCTCTGCACCATCCCTTTTGAATATCTCTGTTCTTCTATACATGGCTGCTTGTCCTTTGCCATCCCAGGTTCTTCCTTAATGCTTTGGCCCCCTCCAAGACATGCAATTCCTAAACCAACCCACAAGGTCATTAGCTTATGCTTAAAGCTTTAGTTTGAGATCAGATGTTCTGTGATACACATCTGTCCAAAAAAAAAAAAAAAAACTAGCAATGGATAGAATGGGGTTTAGAGGCAGTCAAAGCCTATTTAAACACAAAACATATAAACCATTATTGATTGAGAGCATCTCTGTGTCACTGATCTGAGTTGCTGACAAAGCAGAGTGCACTTGGGTGTCTGTTCACATGTCAGCAGAACCCAGCACTCCTTACCTTTATGCCTTCTGTGGCTTCTACCAGCCTCCCAAAAGGAGAAGTTAACAATGTGTAGCTTTGAGATGCACTCTGGCAGAGGTAAGCTGATTTTTATGGCATGCCAGACTTTTAGAGTCAAGATATTAACTACTACAGTGAGTGCTGCGGCTGCACACACACAATCCCAAAGGCAGCTCCTATGGAGCCGTGTTAGGTGAATGCAGCCGTGCTGCTGCCCGTGCTGCCAAGCTGACTCAGATCTCTGAGCGAGGGATGCACATCCTGTAATTAAGATGTAACTGTGCCCTGTGCAAGAAGCACACAAAAGCAGTCCGGCTCCACTCAGCTCAGCCAGATTCCGCATCGATATCTTCTCCCAAATCCCTGCCAGCTGCATCCTTTGGGGGGAGGAATCACAACCAGCAGAAGCCACGGGGAGGCAGACAGCATTCTCAGCAGTAAAGGAAAATTTCTTCATCAGGAGGAAAAGTTGTGGTTGTGTGCAGAGTTTCACACATACAGCTTCAGTTTAGCGAGGAGACTGCAGTGAAATGAATGTGTTTAACTCTTTTTATCCCACTAGATCTACTTTCTGCTGGTGGGAGTAGAACTAATACTGACTAGTGACAACGAAACATGGATGACCTAAAAAATCATTAAGAGCAGAAGGTTTGATGAATGAAGTTTGAGATGACCGTGAAAACAAAGCCCTTAAACCAACGGTTTGGTTCTGTAAGTTTGTGACACCTAATGGTTGGTCCAAATGCAGCACAGCCACCTCAGCCAGCAGCACCACACAGCACCGAGCAGGTGAATGGCTGGGAGTCTCCAAAGAGCCCTGACATGGCAGGTTTTTTAAACACAGAATGAAGCTCGGAAGTTATAAAAGCCTATTTTATTATAATGTAAGTACAGCCTTCAGATCTGAAGGATCTTTATGTAGATTCAGTGATGTTCAGAGGCGAACAGATACGCTATGAAGAGAACATTTGTTATTCAACTACATGTACGCTTAGAAAAAAAGAAAAAAGAAGTTGTCGGTGCTTATTAAGGGCTACAAAAAAATCTGAGCCCATTTTCCAGCTGTGTGATGCCTGAAATTGCCATTGGCACAGGGCAGGCAGAGGCCTGCAGCTCACTTGGATCCCAGCAGCCACCCCAAGCGCCCAGGTTTGTCAGGCTCTCAGTGACAACGCACACAGCATCTTTTCCCGTTAGATGTAACATTCGCGCCCCACCTCCAGCCACCGGCACTAAAATCACCGTATTAGTATGAATAAAAGCTGTAGCGATTGGTGTGCGCGGGGCTCACCCCGCAGCGCCGCGCAGGCCGAATCCCCCCGTTAAGTTCTATCTGCCCGCACAGCGCCCCGCACCGCAGCCGCGCCGAGGAGCCCTCGGGGCTGTGCCCGCCTGGAGCTGCGGCTGACGGCTGCTCGGGGGGATGGAAACCAGCGGCTCGGGGGCCGTTTTAACCCGTTCAGGGCCGCTACGACAGGACGAGCGGTCCGAGGCAACCCGCGCCCCGAGCAGCGCCCGGCGCTGCGCGTCCTTCCCCGCCGCCGGAACGCGCTCAGCGGGACCCGAGCGGTGCGGACGGGCCGTCCCGGCTCCTACCTGACTCCGCGCCGCTCCGTTCCGCACCCGCGTGCTCAGCGCCGGCCGCCGCGCCCCGCCGCCGCCCTCTCCGGACACCAACCGCAGCGGCCTGATGCTCTCCCGCTCCGCGAAGCGGCTCTCGCCCCTCCGCCCCGCCACCGGCCCGGCGCCTGCAGGGCAGGGGAGAGGCACCCGTCAGCGCGAGGCTCCGCGGCGGCCCTCGGCCCGCATCCCCCCGGCCCCGGCGCTCACCTGAGGCGGCGGGCAGGGCGCAAAGCGCCAGCGAGAGGAGGCAGGCGGCAGCCCGCATGGCGCTGCCCGCTCCGCGCCGTCTGCCGCCGCCCTGCGCCGCCGGCTCCGCGCCTGCACCGGGGCGGGCGGAGGGGGGGGGGTATTGCGGGGCCGCGGCTGCCGCGGGGCCGGAGCTGCCGAGCTCCGCCCCGCTCCGCGCCGAGCCCCCCGCGAGGATGGCGACAGCCGGCGCGGCTCCCGCAGCCCGCTCGGCACAGGGAAGTGCTGGGAAATGTAGGCGGCCGCGGCAGAGCGAGCTCCGCAGCCGGGAGCTGCCGCGGGAGCCTGGCGGCGTTACGCGCCCGCCGCTCCCCGCCTCGTGTCCCTCAGGGGCCGCTGCCCGCAGCCCGGCTCAGCCCGCAGCTGCACCTTCCCAGACAAACCTCTCCCCCACCGTGACCTCTTTTCCTCCCTTCTTCAATCCTCGTTCTCTCCCCTGACAGAGTAGAACAGGATTTCAGCGCAGGGTTCCTCACTTCACGTCGCTCTCCCTTACCCCAGGGCAGTGCAGTGTCCCGCACCCCGCCGCACCCGCTCCTCCCTCTGCTCTCGGCCCGCATCCCGGCCCGGCTCCTTCCTGCCATTGCTCGTCGTGTCAAGGGAAGCGATTACCCCATGGAATAAAGAATTCCACCTTCTCTGTGCGTTTTCCCCCTATAAACACACAGATAAACCAAGGGCCCTACAAACTGAAGCTGGAAGCAAAGCACTTTCAGGGCATTTTAATTTCACAGAATCATTAAGGTTGGAAAAAACCTCTGAGATCATCTTGCCCAACTGTCCGCCTACCACCAATATCGCCCATGTCCATAGGTACTACATCTAGACCTTCCCTAAACACCTCTAGGATCAGTTTACCTCTCCCTATCACACTGGCATGTCCCTACATACACTTGTATGTGCATACACTTGTACAGAAGCAGCCATCTGCAAGGCCAACTTTCCAGCTGTCCCTGCCTTGCCAGTTAACATTCCATGGAATTCTATTACAGTGAAAACTCAGCCCAATTTTATAAGACAAGCAGTAATAGCCCGACCCCTATGTTGCAACACCTTCCCCATTTGCCGAACACAAGGAGCACGTTTGACAGGACTCTAAACCACAGCTGCAGAAGAATGAGGCTTGGAAAATGTGCACCAGTATTTCACAGAATCACAGAATGACCCGGGTTGGAAGGGACCTCAAGGATCATGTAGTTCCAACCCCCCTGCCTGGCAGGGCCACCAAGCATACACCTTTACTAGATCAGGTTGCCCAGGGCCCCGTCCAACCTGGCCTTGAACACCTCCAAGGACGGGGCATCCACAACCTCCCTGGGCAGCCTGTTCCAGGGCCTAACCACTCTCCTAGTGAAGAAGGATCATTTCAAAGTATCAGGAGGGAAAAAAGCAAAAAAAAAAAATAAATAAAGGCCTTGCGGACAGGGCCTTATTTTGCAAATTCTGCTGCCCTGTAGCCAGAAGTTTCATCAGCACAGCCTAAGAACAGCAAGAGGAACGTGGGGCAAGTGCCTTTATCATGCATAGTCAAGAGCAGTAAGATGCTTCAACTGCTATGGCAGCCACAAAGCCCCGCTCCTGGCTTAAGATGTTAAAGTAGTAATGAAAGAAAATCCGTGGTTATTTTGTACAGAAAGAAAACCAAAGTGATACCAAGAAAATTAGGAAGAAATTGAATCATTACAGCATGTTTCTGAGCATCTTTTAAGGACGCGGCCTTCTAAGGGCTTACGTGAGAGCATGAAACTCAGAAATTACTGCAGAACACTACACAGGTGTATGGCTTTAGTTGTTAATCCCTGCTTCATTAACTACACGTACATGCTGAAACCAGTACATTGTATACACAGGCTTTTAGTAACTCTGTATGTGTACATGCTTTCTATTTTAGCATATCAAAGATTATCTGAAGAATCTCCGCTAAAGTAGCGCTATGAAGACAGAACAGTGAAGGTCACTGGGCCTCAAGAACACCACTTAAATAAGAGTACTTATCTAATGCAAAAGTTCAGGGGGTTTACTTCGATCACTTTAAAATGAAGCAGCATCTATTCTACCCAAATGTTAAAGGTTTCACTCCTTTGCAACAGTAAAAAAAATGTGTGCTTTGCAGGAATTTTGTATTCCTGCTCTCTGTATGTAGGTGTTCACTGCAGGCAGCACGGGAACATGGGACTGAGTTTCTGTAATCACCACAACAAAAATAAGAGGAGAAATTAGGATCTTAACAATCGCTTTTGTGTGTTTATAATATAATATAATATAAAAGCTACCTGCAGCAGCCGATCAGATACACCAATAGCACAACAGATGATCCAAAAATCAGAAGAAATTTGTTTAGCCATTAGGAAGGAATTCAAACTGCCATTATATGTGCACTTACTACAAAGATTGACGTCCAGATAAAATGCATTTCTAAATGCTAAACCTTTACTTTAGCAACTTAGTTGTACTTGTGGCAGTGTTTGACACCTCAGAATCCCTGCCATACATCCTGTAAATACGTGTTTTTCTACCGACTTGGAAGTCAAAGACAAACATTCTAATAACTAGCTGCCCCTGTTTAGGTCTTTCAAAGAGTATTAATGCTTATTAAGTTTGGAAGGAAAACACTTAAAAGATAAACATATGGGAAATTACACACAATCTCATTCCTCCCTGCACACCAAGAATCTTCACCTACCCCTCACTGTAAGCACCATATACCAAAGGGCAAACTACTCTAAACAACTGCAGAACACAGCTTAATTGTAAGGAACACTAACAGAGTGACAGTGTTAAATGGGTATATTAATCATGTGTTTACACTTTCATTCAAAAAATAATGAGAGTAATTTCTGCTAGTTTAGCTCCTAGCTTGTAAAACCTTAAGGCACTTACATTTATTAACAAAGTTTCACAACTACCCCCACTCCAATTCAATACTCATGCCCTGTACTGATTTACAAACATGGAAATCCTGAAAGAGATCAGCTCTGGTGAAGACTCAAAGTATTAAAAAGTTCTCCCAGTTCCCACCATGTCCTTCATTCTGCCTCCAACCAGCCCAGTCAGACACGCTGGCTAAGCAGAAAGCAAAAGAAAACAAACCAGAGGCCCAAGCTGTTCAGAAACCTATAGGATGTTTTGAGTTTGCTACTGCTGCCTTTACAACACATATATAGTTTTATCTAAGAATAAACGATAGCAGAGCAGCTGAAGAACCCAGCATAAGCTCTTCTGATGTTATATCTTTGTGACTGCATCAACTCCCCACCCCAAACAACATCAGCAGAAGAGAACTTCAGAAAGCAAGTCACATGTTGGTTTTTTTTGCATTCCCTACTGAAGTAGTAGCAGAAGGAATATGAGAAGCAAACAAACCTCCACAAATCATCAGGGGTCCGTAAGTAATGGACTGTCTTATTTACAGCAAACCCCCCAATAATTTATAATGTGGTTATTTAGAATGTACTGTGTTCAGTGTGCCCAATGACTCTCAAGAAATACCCAACACAAAAGCAGCTATATAACGCTTACTGATTCTGCCAAGCAATTAATAAAACCCACAATCCAGTGGTCAGAACCCTTTACTAGCTGTAGTAAAGCAGTAGCTTTTAAGAAAAAGAAAACCCTTAGTAAGTTTTATTCATATTTACACACATAGAAGTTTTTGCATTAAAAAACCCTTGAAAATGAATTCATCTGTACATAACAAGAATATTTCCAAGAATAAAATCTTCAATCCACAATTTATTTGAAAAACACTGTATTAAATAAAGCAGCATTAAAATCCAAAGAACGAGGATGAGGATGAAGAGGAAAATAATGAACCAACAACATTTGTGTTCCACCCTTCCCATACATCTTCTGTGCCAGTAGAATCTTCATGATCAGTGTAAACCGAAAAACCTTTGAATTCAGATTTTATTTCACTTGTCTGAAACAATTCCAGCAGGGTCTGCACTGGTGAGCTACAAGCCCTTTTCTCACTGGGGTCAGACAGTCCATCTGCGTACTTCACACATAACTCTATATTCTGTTTCCGGCTTTCTCTTCTATTTCTTCCTAAGCAAAGCTTTACTTTCCTGTGCAGCTTTCCAGATGGTGAGCAGTGTGCAGTGTTGGCAGCCAATTCATTAAGTTCTTTGTTTATAGCAGACTCGGATACCTCAGCCTCCACAACTACATTGTGCTGCATCTGTTGATGGTTATCGCATATATCACGATGTTTTTCGACACACGTAGGATTGGCATCTGTTTTTTTCAAACATTTTGCTGGTAGAACTACTGCATGATTTAATTTTCGTTTGGGCTGTGCTGAGTTTTTGTCTTTTTCACTAAAATCTGTAACTTGAGTGTGAGAATATAAAGTACACGCACCTTCCTGAAAACGCTGTAAACTCTTTTTATTTACTTCTGCTTCGAGTGTTTCTTTACTGAATGGCTCATAATCTTGATGCAAGTTCTCCATATACGATTTACCATCTTTCTGAGGAAGTGGTTGTATGAAATTTGGTGACTGTCCTGGGTTTGTGGCACAGAAGCAATCAGTTCTTGTATTTTCACCATTATTTCTGAATTTACTTCTTACTTCTGGAGGCTGAGACAGATGACAATAAAGAATTGAACACAGAGATGCAGAAATAGGGGGAGGCACTAGCACAGAATTTGGTTGTACCTCTGTAGGCTGACGATCCAGTCTGAGTGCCTGCATTGCAGTATCTTTCCACAAGTAGGTTTTCAATGAAACGCGTTGCTTTTTGAGTCGTTCTTTCAGCTCATCTGGTCTCGTTATCTTCCCAATTATAGGAGAAAAATATCCTGTACTACATTTTATCCTACAATTAAATTGTTTATGATGATTAACAATCAAATGGTTGGAAGAAAGTAACATAATTCATTACGCAAACAGACCTAGAAAAGCAACAAAACTGACGAAGCAATTTTTGTTCTTTGCATTCAAAAGAAAGTTAGGATAAAAATATTACTTCTGCTGGAACAGAGTACCTTGTATTTGAATTCAATGTTTTACTATTGATTTCTACATCTCATGAAGCTGTTTTAAAAATACACAAAGGTAAGCAGTCTAGTATTTCAGTAAGCTTCAGTCACAGTGCTACTAAGTACAAAAGTTAATGAATGCAAAGCAATGACAAATACCTGTAAATATTTTATTGTGTATACACACAAGCTTAGCTCAATTATATATTTTTTCCCCCAGGATAACATTATAGATTGCAGACAAAAATCGAGACTCCTTGTTAAAGAGATCAGATTGACTGAGGAGGTTATTATTTGTTCGTCTCAGGCTACCAAGAACATCAGAAAGTTTTTAGAGCAGACATCCAGGCACAGCTGTCCTTCCATCAGCTTTATTTTAGAGTGGTTGACAACTTGCTTTTCTGAAAGTTACGAATAGGTTGAACAACTCCTGTAAAGTCTCCTTAGCCCCATATTCCTGTGATACAATACTCACTAGTAGTTTTTCCTTCTAATTTCGGAAACTACTGCATTGCAAGTTCCAGTGATGTTCATCTGAATGAAAACTATGAATTTGCTCCATACCAGGTTCAGAATTTTGTAACTAAAGTATCTTTAATGTCTTAATTAACAGCAGTTTTAAAATTAAGAATGTGCAACTTACCTTTTCATGTTTTTCTCATCATCCCTGTATTCAACAAACTCATTAACGAACTTGGAGATTATATCATCAACAATTTGGTACTGTGAGCTTCGTGCAAAGTTCTGGTGCTGTTCACTTTCAAGATGCTGGAATTAAAAGGTAATAAGAGTAATGTTACAAATGAATACACAAATCAATATTCTGACATGGAGCAATAAGTAAATACTGACAATTTATTGTTGCTGGAATAGAATAGTTCCATTTCAAAGGGATTCACAAAGATCACCGAGTCCAGCTGTCAGACTACATCAAGGCCAACTTGAAGCCAGAAAAAATCACTAAGAGCATTATTCAAATGCCACTTAAACACAGATAGGCATGAGGCATCAACCACCCCCCTGGGAAGCCTGTTCAGGTGCCCAATTGCACTTTTGGTAAAAAAATGAAATATATATTTTCTTAATCTCAACTCTGAATACTCCCCATGACACCTTTGAGCCACTGCTCCACATACTGTCAGTAGATACCAGAGAGAAAAGATGAGCACCTTTCCCTCCACCTCCCATGTTCAGGAAGTTAAAGACAGTAATAAGATCATTCCTTAACCTCCTTTTCTCCCAGCTTCACAAACCTAGCATCTTCCTCATTGCACCTAGCCCTTTTAACCAGATTTGCTGCCCTTCCTGGGATCTTAGTAACCTTTTTGAACTGTGCAGCCTAGAACAGCACAAAATAATCCAGGTGAGGCCACATTAATATTAAATATATCAGAATAATCACTTCTTTTAACCATCTGGCTATGCTGTGTTTAATGCACCCCAAAGTGCAGTTTGCTCTCTCTGCTGCTGGGGCACAACGCTGGTACACGCTGAGCCAACTGCCAACCAGCACCTCACCTGCCAGACAGATACGGTCGCATTCACTACAGCCCCTTAAGCCAGTTCTTCACCCAGTGCACTGCATACTTATTTGCCTCATAACTGGAAAATTTGTCCCAAAAAATACCACGAAGAACAGTATAATCAGTCTTGCTAATATCCAGAAAAACCACATTCAACACATTCTCTTCATCCACTAAACAGGTGATCTTAAAATCAGTGTCTCTGAGACAAGAACCATTAATGCTTTCAGCCACCATACCCAGAGGCAGCAAAACAAAACCTGAAATAGAAAATGAAAAAAAAAACCTTTACTTGCTGCTTTTTAGGAAATACACTCAACAGGCCTTTTAGAATTAAATAAAATAATATGATAAAACAAAAATTAGAACAGCAAATAGAAATTGTTGATTCTACTGTTTTAAAGACGGTTTGAAAACAGTGTATTTCACGTTCCACACGTACAGTTTGTAGATCTTCATATTTCTTCCCACAGCATTCACAATATCCTCTCCTTTTTTTGTCCTTCTGATGAAGCTGAACAAGAGTTCTACACTCCTTGTCACTATTTATTTTGTTTCTGCTAAAGAAAAGATATAAATTAATGAGCATTACACGTAAGAGCTGAGTTCTATAAATGCCTCCTACAAAACATTCCTTTTCACTCTTGTCATTTAAAGCAAAAGAACATCTTCATTTCTTCTCAGACTACTTAGACCACCTCAGTTACTGCTCAGGAAAATGAGAATAGAAATTAATGCACTCAAAAAAATAATCAATAAATAAATTACTGCAACAAAACAGGCATGTCCACTGGAACTACACACGAGAATAAATCATCCGGGTTAGTACAGATATAATATCACTGTCTCAGATTAAGCAATGCTGAACTTATAAAACAAATCTGACTTGTCAAATCAAAGGATTTGTTGAAATTTCTTTGTATAGATGATAAAAGGAGGTTTGATAAAATCAAAACTGGGGAAAAAAAAGAAAAACATCTTCTAGCATCTCATCTCCTGTCGTTATTTTTGATAAAGTATTTGGTATAAAAGATGACCTTTCATTCTTCAATAAAAGGTAAATAATAGTCCTATTTGTTGGTTATATGCAGCTTTTGAACATGTTGATCAGGCATGATTCTGTCCTCTTTTTCAGGGTACAGGTTAAATGGAAAATCGAGGAAATGAACCATAAGTTCTTCCAGAAAATTAAACCACAAAGAAGCTTTCAATATCTGTCCCATGACCTTCAGTGTCCTCGTCTGGGCAGAGCTATCGTTTGTTGCAATTCACTACCAAGCTACCCTCCAGCACAGCAAAATCATCAGTTCCTAATTTCATTTTACTTCAAGAGAACAGTGCCACCTCCCTGTCTAGTCAAAAATCGTATTGCCAGACTCCACCAAGTATCTGCATAGATGTTTATATAAAGACCAACCAAGCATTTGTTCAGATTCCAGAGTCCACTTTTAATACTGCACTAGCTTTTTTGCTTCTACCCTTAGGAACATAAAAACCTACTTAGAACCACTTAAGGCTTGCAAACAACAAGATAAAAGAGACAGAATTTATTATCTGAAACGTGAATGATTGCAATCTTTCTGCGTATAAAGCAAGTAAAACTGACATAATCTTCCACATACCACTATTTCAGATAAAGATAAAACAAGCAATCATTCTCACTTTTTCTTTCTTTAGAAACAATGACAGTCATCACTTTTAGCTGCTGGCTACGAAATAAATAAAACCCCACCTAAACATCTCTGGCACATGCCAGATTGAAAGATGAATGACAAATATTAATTTGAACACCATTCCTGAAACAGAACTAATGCATTGTATTTCTTAATCTATACATATGAAATTACTATTGTACTCTTCATTTTAGAAAGTGTTTAAAGAGAACATGCTGTCCTAGGGCCCCTTTGAAGAGACACCATCAGAAACACACTGCTTAGTGCAAAGGTTACTGCACGACTACGTTGCTACATTCATTTATCACTGTAACATCACCTGAAAACTTCCAAGAATCTAATAATAGTTTAGACTGGACAAAATCTGGACAACACGGAAACAATTCATAGAGAAAACAAGTATCACCCCTAAATAAGTTTTAGATTCAAAGGACAGAACAGCAGCAAAAGTTACCAGACACAGACATTTTCATGTAAATCAAAGCTGCTTTTCACCTAAATGTTTTAGCCTCTGCTATGAATCAGTTATTGAAGTCAAACAGACATTTGTAGTCTCCATATATGCAAGAAAAAAAGAAATCAAGGACACCAGATTCCCCCAATAAAAGAAAAATCATATTTGAAAATTGTTTCAAATCATAAAATTGATTTATCAAATGTCTTAACTGCAACCGCAGCACTCAGAGCCTGAATGTCAAACCATATCACATAAACACTTACTGAATGACAAACTAACTGCAGCTAGTATCTGGTTTTCATCTCTGAAGCAATGAAACAACATTTGCAATGTTCTCATTTCCATAAATTTAATTGTGCATGTAAGGAAGATACACTCCTTAACAGCAATGATTTTGCAATATAACTGAATATCACTTTTAACAATTTTTAAGTGCTTTCCTTTTAGCTTTTTACTGACAAACATCACAGGAAATCTTAAGAAATACACTTCTTATAAAATACTTACTGGATGGCATCCAAGATGTGGACAAAGAAAAAAAACAGTAACAGAAAGGAAAAAAAATATCTTTTATGCTGACCCACAATGATAGGAAAATGCTGTATTTTTGGATGTATGCATTTGTGTGCCCCAAAAAAGAACTAAAGGCAGGATAAAGAGGGTACAGATGGACAGAAACAGTCACAGTGTAGCAAATGCAACAGTCCAGATGTAGAAATTAGTATTAAATATCACAGAAATAAGAGGCAGAAGAATTTTTAGAAAACAATTGTTTTACAATTGTTTTAGAGAACTTCTCTCTCCACTGTATACAGTGCAAAAATGCATGACAGACAAACCTTTGCTTAGACTGATTCTGTTTTTGACTGGAAGGATGCTTCTTATCCACCTCAAACGGACTACAAGGTTTTGGAACACAGAAGTTGAGAGCTGGAAAACTCTGTAACTGCAGATAGAAGGGTCTGTAGGAGCTGTGTTAAGACAAATCAGGTGCATTAGAAGCATCAAAACAACCAAACAGTAGTTTATACTACAAACTATAAATAGGTCAAAAGGTCTTTGAAAACAAGCTTCTCTTTCACATGTAATGTACAAAAAAATGCTATGCAGATAAATAACCTAGGAAAAGTAATTTCTTTCTTCCTTCCTCGATACCTCCTCAAAATAAAAAGTTTGCCCTGAGTTTTCAGAGCTGTCAAGCACATTCCACAACTATGGCTGTCTTTAATGCAGTAGGTTGTGGAGATCTGCAAAACCAATACAATGAACAGCAATTTGGATGAAAGTAGATCCATGTTCCTGAGATACAGCAGTTCCTACCTCAAAATTTTATTTTATTTTTTTCATTTTATCAGTTTCTCCCTTTTTGAAAGGCTTCCAATTCATCATTAAAAACATTTTAAAAACTGAACAATAAATTCCCAAGGAAGCAGTTTTTTCCTGCACAGAAACATACATAGAGAGATAATAAAACTAGCAAGTACACCAGCACTCGCATGTATTAGAAGTGTCTGAAAAAGGTAATGACAAAATTCACATAATTAATCACTTGCTACAATCTTCAGATTCCAATATAAAGTTAAAATCCACGCGTTTCTACATTTTGTGCTTGAAAATGCATTTGTCCCACTCTCCCCACTGCTCTCATACCCATCACACCAACTCTTACCAGCACACAGTATAATACTAGATTCAAAATTCCCACTCGTGTTGCTATAGTTCATTTTTACTCCCAGCTTCTGGCAGCCACTTTCCTTATTGAGGAGTTACAACATCAGATCCAATCGGTTACAAGCTCAGAAAAATGCAAAAATTGTCAAGTCTGAAAGTATCAGATCTTATGATACAACAGATAATGAAATCATATTAACAGTTGTGTTGTTGTTGTATATTTAAGTAATAAATCACTGAAGCGTAAATTCAGCATAATTCCAAGGAATGTTTTAAGGCATAATGACTTCTTTTAAAGTCTCTCAAGACGAACACTAAGAGTTAGAACTACTATTTAATATAGAAACCTTTATTAGCCTTTTGGGCTACATGAATTGGATCTAAAAATAGGCAAGATGTCAGGTTTTAAAGTTTCCAGCCTTCCTCCTTTAATTCATCTGGCTCTAAGAAGAAAATAATGCAGACCAATTCCCCTCTCCTGATCTATAAATTGCTATACATTAACTTTTCATTGCTACTACCCATCACAAACATTTCCCATCATACTAACACCTCTTTCACTTCATTCACAGGCTAAACATGGATACCTACCCAGACCACACAGACACTGAACAGTATGTCTTGCCCTTAAAGTCAGTAGACCATCAAGCCATACTACTTTCCTGAATCTCTCAGTTTGAGAACTACATTGAAAGCACACAGAACACTCACCGACTTCTATCTTCCACCTTCACAAATGGATTTTTCAGTCTACCTGCTCAAGGTAGGAAAAAAAGGAAATTAAAAGAGAAATATTTTTGTTTAGCGAGTTTACTAGTTGTTGAACAGATAGGCATTATTTTAGAACTCATTATGTACGTGCTTTGACAAACACAATTTTCAAGACACTTCCTTAGACCTACAAGTTAGAAGACAGTTTTATATTTGATCCATTTATAAGTATTCAGAAAGTTCAGCAAAACCTCTACAAATACTGAAGTACTTACTTTTGGACTTTTGAGCAGGAACTTGTTTTCCCTGTTGAAAAAAAAAAAAAAAAGGAAAACAGAATTCCTGTGAATATTATATTTCACATTTTATCTCAGTACCCGATTTTAACTCATGAGGGTCTCCCTATGACAATCATGGCTTATTTACCGGAGTTGTAGTAAATTTTGTAGAAATCAAGCTCGTCAGGAAATAAATACAGTTCTGTTTCCTAAAGCAGCACTTACTTATATGCTGCAAAAACAAATAATGTCATTGAGGTGATGGTCTTAAAATCAATTCATAAAATGTACTAGTCAGTGAAAAACAGAACGTGAGAAGGACTTGATAAAATAAAATCTGTATGCATCACAGTAGGCCATATTTAATATGCCTGCCTTCTATCATTTAATCACATTAGCTTTTACAAATGGCTAAAACCCACTTACCACATCTTTGAAAGAACTGCCTGTGCTTTTGATTAGGTAGAGCTCCTTCTTCTTTTGTTCAATGTAATGCTTAACATCTGGTAAAGAGAAAATTATATTTAGCTGAATTTATTTTCGCATGTTTGAAGTTATTTATCATTTTTAATATTTTGAACACAAAGAAGTTTAAAGAAAATGTTCAATTTATGCTTCACCAAAGCTATTTACCATCAACATGAAGTACTTTCACACCCCAGTTCAAAGCATTGGACAGTATGCTACCAGAGGGGATTAGTTCCTGTGAAAAGAAAAAATTCTCGTTTTCAGCAGTAGATCAAATAAACTGTCATAAATATCAATATACTACAGCTTGTAATAAGAACTATCTTATGAAAGCTGAGATCTGACTGTAGACTATTTACTTCTTGCCAAAATACTTAGAAATATCCTCAACTAACTTTTCCATCTCCATGTCGCTGCACTTCACTTATCAAAGGATTACAGTTAACATCTCACAAAGCCAAGAGCCTTCTCTACTGTCATACTTTATAGTATGTAATACTTGAAGACAACAGATTTGTACATATAATTTCACAAGCACTTCTCAAATGCTAGATACAATTACAACCTTGATAAAATATAATACTGATAATAAGACTATAAGACATTCAGCTCTTCAGGAACTACCCAGAAAACATCATCTGACAGTTAAGCTTAGAACAATTCCCCAATTCCTGCCTGAACATCCCATGAGACACCTCCGTCTTAGACCCACCATCATTCTTACTAGTGCTTGTTTTCCAGAACCACAGGACCAAAATTCCTCAAGTACAAATGTATGGATTACTCAACTTACCTGCTCTCTGATTGCTTTTTCAGCTAAGGATTTTCCTCTGCTCAAACGTACCTACATTATAACAGAAAGACATTCGTAGCAAGTTAGATTTCATTTCAGAAAGTAAAAGGTAAAGCAAATCTTAAAAATTTTATTAGCAAAAGTCTGTGATCGTCTCCTTTTGTTTATTTCAGTTATTTTTCATGAATTTTCATTTTTCATACAAGGCTGGGGTTCATACATTCTGAGGGGAAAAAAGATAAAGTACTTTTCAACCAAAGCAGGTCACTGAACGGCTGAAGCAATGTCAAGTGCTGGATCAAGACAGATGGTACGAATGGGCAGCCTGCGGGATACACCAAAAGATGAGGTGTCATCAATTGACCTTGTGCTAAATTTAGCTACCAGCCATGAATGTAACTATAGCCTGAGCCATAATTATCACCACCTTTTCTTTTATACTATATTCTGTACATTCATAATGAACGTGCCTTCACCTATCCACATGATTGTCAAGATGAGGTGACCTCAGGCACCCAGTGCAAAGACCAACCTGCAGACTGTCCCACACATACATTTCTAAATAAGTATCAAGGATACAGTTAGGATAGAAAGGGAACTAAACTTGACAGTGAAACAGACTTCAAGTAAACCTGCAGAAACTCAGAAACTGCTGAAATTAACACAATCATCTAAGAACTAAAAGAAAAAAAACACCCAAACAAACTAAACCTGATAATGTTCAATTGCAATTATTTCATTGAACTACTAAGGACGCCACTTTGCAACACCGGAGGCCCTGGGTTCGAATCCCCCCTGTGGCGCAAGTGGTAGAAGTGCCGCTCTGCTACACAGAGGCTCGAATCCCGGGGGTTGGAGCATTAGAAAGCAAGACAGGAGAAAAATTCTGATAGCGCATCTCCCAGGTTGTAGTCGTTTTACAGCATTATTACAATAGAAACTTACTGCATCTGCTGCCTTAAATGAATTTCCATCCTGTCGATCTTTTCGGCCGCTGGGATGAGTTGTACCATTTCCTCCACTGCACACAGATTCCGGGCTGGGAGCTGGAGAAATCTGACTAAGTGCTGGTGCAAATTTTGCCTCCTTTTTACTGGACACGAGATAGCTGATATCTTTGCTAAGAAAACTCTCCACTCTCTAAATAAAAATAAATAAAGCACGATGTTACTTCAGGACAACAAAGTAGTAATTCCCTTTTTGCTTTGTGTGCACTGAAAAAAAGTGATAAAACTACAACTAAACAAATCCACTATTACGCTCATAAAACAGAATTATCAGGAAGACATTTAAAATATATACATGACAACAACAACTGAACCGTAGTAAGATCTTACCAGTGACAAACCCTAGTTTCACTTCTCTGATTTTCTAATCCCAATCAAAAAAGCAACTTTGCTTTATTTTGATTATTACCATTTCTTGATGAATTGAGCTGTAATACCTTCCATACAGAAGAACTCGGCACACTGAGAAATTACAGAATAAGTCAAAGGAAGCCAAATTTTATGTAATTTAACAGAAGTTACCAAGTGTTCAGCTAAACTTAGCTCAAAGATGCACATGCAAACATAATTTACAGTTTACAAAATTTAACAATGAACTTCAGAAGCCACAGAATCATAGAATCACAAGGTTGGAAAGGACCTATAAGATCATCTAGTCCAACTATCCTCCCTTTACCATACCTACAGAAAACCCCTAAACCATGTCTCCTAGCTCCCTATCCAGATCCTTCTTGAACACTGCCAGGGATGGCAACTCCACCACCTCCCTGGGCAGGTTATTCCAGTGCCTGACCACTCTCTGAGGAAAAAAGTTCCTCCTTATGTCCAGTCTAAACCTCATCTGATACAACTTGTGGCCATTTTCTTGGGTCCTGTTTATTACCTGAAAACTGAGTTTTCAAGATAGTTACCCCATTACCTACAGTATTCATAACACTCCTGGGAAATGCAGAAGCTTGAATAGGTTAATAGCATTTTCATACTCACTGAAAGAAAATGTAAGTTTTCCCCATGTTCATTCTCTTCTGTTTTGCTCCTTCAATCTTTCACTACCTGCCATTGTACTGTTATCAGTTTTATTTGGCTAATGATTTCTTGCTAGCTTACGTAGCTTAAAGTCTTTTTATCTTCTCCACTAATCAGTGTGGAAAGCAAAAATCAGAGCCAGCAAGTTTGAAACTGCACCTTCTCATTCTTCTCTACAAACTTTACAGAAATGGGACACGGATGTTTCTGAGTGCACCCCACAGAAGCAACAAAGAAACATGTGGAAGGTGACCCTGAGGGCACTGGGCCTAAATCTGAGGATTTATGCACATACTCCTCAGAATAAAACAGAAAAGCTTTATTTTCAGTCTTTGACTTGCAACCTTACTGCTTACAGATGAATTCCTAAAATTCTGCTCTAAAGATAAAATACTCTAGTTCAGTGCTGAATGTAGAGATACCTGTAACCTGAAATCTTATTATGGCAACTTACTGACTTTGATACTAGTCAGGATGCTGTCTGAAATTCATTTCATACAACTGCTCAGCACTCCTCTAGTAAAAATAACAAAAAACTCCTGCCAAAATAACACTCAAGGCAATTTGCAATTTAAGTAGTTCCTTTCTCCTACAGTGGCTAAAGGAAATTTTATACTTGTATTACCACGATACCCTTAAACTAATTCCAAATATTCAACTTCAAAGTGGCCCAAGTACTTACACTGCTCACATGTCGCTTGCTTATATCAAATACTTTCTTCCCCCCCCACACACAGAAGAGAGAATTAGCAGAAACAAACTATTAACAAGATGCTTACAGAATTTACAATTTAAACATTAATACTTAATTTTCATTAGCATACTCTAAGCAGAAAGCATTTATTGAAATGTCTTACTGAGGTAAAATGCTAAGACTGAAATGTAAAAACCTGACTATGAAAGTATTACACAACTTTAACCACCAAAATTTCTTGCTGGCTTTGAATATTTCCACCTCCAGAGGAGACTCCAGCAGCTCTCTGAGCAGCCCGTTCTAGTGCTGGAGCTGATCATCTCAGCTGACATTACAGAGCATTTGAATTTCCTGCTGCAGCTCCTCACCAGCACCCCAGCCTTATCGGCCATTCTTGTGATAATGCCACCAGAACTGGCCGAAGTATTGCTCTTAAAATAGTGGCTCTCACGGCTGTTTGCACACGGTAGAAAGACGAGTACTTAAAAACATTAAGGTTAAAATCCAGAATGTAAGTGAAATTAGCTATACAAATCTTTGTTTAAAGAACTCCAGAGAACCTTTTAAAAACTAAATGCCTAAAAAGAAAAAAAAAAAAAAAAGGAAAAAAAATATGCAAGAAGTCAGTGTGGGGGGTGTTGGGTTTTTTGTTCGTTTGTTTTTTAAACCTCATCTCATGCCACTTTGGTCCTGTTTCCTAACTCTCCTCCTCTATTCAGCTCACATTTCAACCATGACACTGAAGAGTTGATGTTCTGCTGCCAATCTCTCAAAACTTCTTGCTTCTCTCTACATCCTTTTGGGCCCAACAACCACACTAAAGTTCTTTCTTCGGTTCTTCCTCCACAACCTGCCCTGAATGCCAAGAGAGGTGTAGATCTCCTCCCTCTGCTAGGTGACAGTACTCCAGCTCAGCCTTTATAAGCCTCAGCCCGTACTTACTTGAGAAAAAAAAATAAGCCAAACCACTTTCCCATTATACTTTTAGTTAAGTAGCCTCTAAACACAAAATGTATTAGAAAATCTAAGAAATGCTATCTTATATATGATTCGATTAAATGCATACAAACTTCATCAGATCATTCAAGTAAAAGACAACCTTAACAAATACCCCAAACCAAGCTAAAAGAACACGAGACTTTCCATAAACATATGCAAAACACTTCCTCTAACCTCTTTTGGGTTCATCAGAAGAACTTTAGCTATAACATGTTTACATGTGTCAAAATACTCCAAGGTTGCAGAAACACTTTGCTTCAAACACAAACTTACAGCACTTGGATAAAAAACTAAGTAAACGAACCATCAGCTGAAAATGAACCTCTGTGATAAAAACTTCTGCTACACACAGAAGAACAGCTCCTAGTAAAAACAAAAACCCCACAAAACCAACTTCTTGATAAGCCGATGATCTATACTAAACATTAAAATGACATGAAAAAAAATAAAACCCCTTCACATCTAAAATAAATGTAACATTAAAACACAGCAGCACAGTACATGGAGAGGCATCCCAGCTGCAGGTTTTCTTTCAGTTTCTTTGGGACTTTGAACATGAACTTACCCCTCCTAATTCTTTAAGATCCTTCCCTATTTTTTCGGAGATCACATTTGATGGAATATCAAGGTAAAACACTTTCCCAGTGAGTGGTTTGTATTTCAGTTTCTCTGTTTTTCCTACTTCTTTTTTCACATTCTTCAGAGAAGATTTTACCTTTTCTGTTTTTGCTTGCATTTCATCTGCTGCCAAAAGAGAAGACAATTTTAGAAGAATTATATTCTACAAAATGTGGGTTCTCCTCTTTTTAAATATGAAAGAAGTTAAGCTTCCATGTAATAAAAGACATTTATTAAAGAGCTACATGTTAAACATGTCAAAAACAAGACATAAATAATAACAAAGAGCTCTTAAAAGTGTTTTTTTTTTAAATCATGCCCTAAAATGGACTTTTTATTTCAGTTGCCATACAATGCCATCCATTTTCTCATCCTCTTTGTTAAGCATTTTCCATCCCCACAGCACATACACTACTTGTACAGACAGTGATTAACACAAGAACACTATTTAGGAGGAAAAAGACCAGCCTCTCTCCTTTTCAACTAGGAAAAAAGGAAGATTTGTATAGAAGCAACAGAACAAAAACAAATCAAAAGCCAGTGTAACATTAAAAAAATAGGAAGATCCCCCTGTTTATCTAATTTTTGAGCACCCATCTGAGACTGAGGAAATCTGCTTCAAGTTCCAGAATCATTCTAGTTATGACCATTCTTTCTGTCCTGGTCAATTTTTCTCTTAAAATAAGAGATAACACACAGCAATTGAATAACAGAATGGATCATAGAATGGTTTGGGTAGGAAGAGACCTTTAAGATCATCCAGTTCCCATCTTCCTGCTATAGTCAGGGTCACCTCCCTCTAGACCAGGCTGCTCACAGCCCCATCCAGCCCGGCCTTGAATGCTTCCAGGGAGGAGGCACCCACAACCTTATTGGGCAACCTGTTCCAGTGTCTCACCACCCTCACAGTAAGGAATTTCTCTCCCTGATATCTAGCCTAAATCAAGTAAACTCCTCCAGTTTACAGCCATTTTCCCTTATCCTCTCACTACACGTCCTTACAAAGAATCCCTCCCCAGCTTTCCTGTAGGCCCCCTTCAGGTACTTGAACTAAAAGCCTGATGATCAAATTAGAACTATCCACTCAGGTCTGTCAGAATAGACATTTAAAATAAGCAAATTTTAAAAATTACTTTGAGGGATCCTAAATGCACTGAAGTGTGAGTGACTGTTCCTATTTGCATTCATTACAGGACTCCTTTTACAACCTGTGATGGAGGCTCAATGATCCAAGCCTGCCATATTGGTAGTTTAACACAGCTTTTGTCCTGACTGACCTTAGGCCAGTTCCTGGTTACTTCTCCTTTGGACAAGTTCAGTAAGGCCAGAGGCCTGTTGCAGGGAGTGTGTGGGAATCTTCTGGAGTCAAAACAGTCACTCTGCCGTGCATTCTCTCCTCTGAAACTGCCTCAGAAGGAGGAAGCAAAGCCAATACTGCTGCTGTATTCTCCCAGTAGTGGTTATGAGCACATAGAAGCAAAGCAGGAAGAGCAGTTAATTCAGTAGTATCTGAGAAACCAGAAGAAGCAGATAAATAGGAAACATGGAGGCTTTGGACAGTGTAACTCGTGTGGAAGCTGAAGAGAGAAGGATGAAGTCTGGAGCCACAGGTGAGCGGGCAGGTAAGAGAAATTCTGCAGGGATCAAACAGCGTGTTACACCCAGCACGTATAAGTGACGGCCACAGCACTTCGAAAACTACTGCAGTTACCATTGAAAAACGTGCACCGAACTCGCTAGGAGTAACACAACGCCTGCACTTCGCAATACCGCGATGAAAGCAGTTTCTATAGGGGCGGAAGGGCCGCGCGGGGCAGGGCCTGATGGCAGCCAGCTCACATCCCTCCAATATTAGGCTTTTAACGATCGAGTCCCGACACCAGATGAAGCGAAAAGGCAAAATCACCGAGAGGGAAGAGCGACGCGCTAATGAAGCCGGCCGCAGGCCCCGCTACTTACGGGGACGAGCTCCTTTATTGGCGACCTGTGCGGCGCTGGGTTTCATCTTCCTGCAGCCTCACATCCTCCTCCAGCCGGGAGCCCTGCGGGCACACACCGCCGTTACGCCTCCCTCAGCCGCCAGCTTCTCCTCCCGGCAGGACGAGGCCGAACCTGGGCGCTCTCCGGCCCACAGGCGCCCGCCTCGGCCCGCGCTGCCAACGGCCCGCAGCGTGCGCAGCCTGCCCCGCCCCGCACGGAGGGAGGGCGGGAAGGCACCGGCAGGCGGGGTGAGGGGAGAACCGGGGGACGGAAGGGGAAAGGAAACTACCGTGAGGGCGGGAAGGATGCGTAGGGGCGCTGCCTCACCTCACAGGGCGCTGGGCGCCAGGTTCACACGGGAAGAGGTGCTGTGGCAGGGGGGGCTGCCTCCGCCCCCGCGGGGTCCTCAATGTGTGTGGGGAGACGTTAGTATGGCGGCGTGTGGGGGGTGAGTTGTGGTATGCGCCGCTCAGTCGCCTTATCTTTTGCTTTAAACTCGGGGAACGCAGTAAAACATTCACAGAATCACGGAAGGGAATTCTGGAGGTCATTCAGCCCGTTGCTATTGTCCTGACACGGCACCACTAGAAAGAGCCCGGCCCCATCTGTTTGACTCCCTCACTTTTAGGTATTTATAAACAGTGATAAAATGCTCCTCGTCCCCAGGCATCCCTGGGGCAATCCCAGCATCAGGGAGATGCTCCCAGTCATCTTTGCAGCCCTCCCCTGGACTCTCTAGAAGTTTCCTGGACTGAGGAGCCCAGAACTGGACACAGCATTCCTGGTGTGGCCTCACCAGGACACAGTAGAGGGGGAGGATCCCCTCCCTTGCCCTGCTGGCCATGCTCTTTTTAATGCATCCTGGGATACTCCTGGCCTTCTTGGCCACGAAGGCACACTGCTAGCCATTGGCCAACCTGTTGTCCACCAGGACATCTGAGTTTTATTTACTCTGCAGAGCTCCTCTCCAGCAGGTCAGCCCCTAACTTGTATGGAAGCGTGAGGTTAGTCCTCCCCAGGTGCAGGACTCTGCACATACCATTGTTGAACCTCATCAGGTTCCTCTTCATCCAACTATCCAGCCTGTCCTATTGATCAAATACAAAGCTTAGATCAATACAAACTAAGGAGGTCACAACTGCACTCACTTAATCTACGTGCATTTTCAAAGGTATGGCCCTCAGCTATCAAATTAGTTTTTTAGGTGGTCCTGTGTGGAGCCAGAAGCTGGGCTCAGTGATCCCTGTGGGTCCCTCCACTCAGTTTTTTTGTCATTTGGGGATTTTATGTCCTGAAAATTGGTTTGTTTGCCTCTTCTTTTTTTCTTCAGCCTAGATTTATTTTAATTCCGTATATCTAGATCTCTGCTTACATTTCTAAGGTATTGAGTCCTTGCCTATGAAATTGCACAGCAGGATTTGGTAATGGAATTAATATTTACTGACAACGTTAATGTCAGACAGTCACTGCTCGTTGTTTGAGGAGCTTGCTCAAGAAGCCATTACCAACAAGCTGTGATTTGGATTCACCAGGAGACCTCTCTGGATTTTCTCTTAGGAACGACAGAAGCAAGAGGGGGGTCTGGATGAAGTGCTCTGCTCTGCTGCAGTCTGTGGGCTGCAGGCAGGACATTTACCTTTGTACAGATCATTGACATGCTCCTAAGCCCTTTGTTGCAGCAAAAGGTAAGGTACGTTACATATCTAAAGTGGTTTGTAAAGTATCAGGTAATTTATGTTTAAAAGTTTAGCGAGTTTTCCTGTTATTTAGAAAACCTAATTCCAAACAAGCAAACAAAACCCCACAAAACCTAAAACATGAATTCCCTATATGCGAATTATATATTACATTTTCTTACACGACTGCTGCTTATATGTAATGCATTAGTAACAATTAAAAATACTTTTCTGACTTGATTTTTCTGCAGGTTGTGAGCACAGCCTTGCAACATACTTCTTCTGTTTCTGAACAGATTTTTCCTCTCCGAGGAGAAAGTGATGGATGAAATGAGTAATAGTGACTTCAGCAAAACAACCAGTTTTCAGCATGCAGTGTCCTCTTGCTGTGGAGCTATAGTTACATCATTGTTTGGTAAGGCAAACTATTAAGTTTGCTACAGAGAAAATCTTTGTATAGTGAGTGCTATTTGGTTTGGTGAAGCATGATGACCTCGAATATGTGGTTTGTAAGCTTCTGCTGATATGCTAATTAAGTATATTCTTGGATTTTTTTTTATTATATCAAATCTGATGGCTAATGGAAATCTTTACCTTTAACCATTTCTGAAAATAAGAGTAATTTTAAACTTTTTCTTCCTATGTCTTTTTTCACAGCTTGCTTTCTGAAAATAAAATAAAATCAAAATGACTTTCCATTCTTTCTGCTACTTAACAATAGATTTTAAGTGAAGTTTACAGTACAAGATACCCTGCAAGGCTGGACACTGTGAGATGTCCTTTTCATGCATGACGTTACTACGCTGCCATAGTAACATAAGTTTCCTTGCTATGCTGTTGTATGCCGTCAGAGCATTTTATTGTTTGTTTCCTTAAGCAATTTTAAGGATGGTTTTTTTTGTAAGGTCTTTCGAACCTGCAGGCAATGTGTGAAACTGAGCTTTTACTTTTATTCAGTCCTGTAGCTCATGATCTCCTTCCCCATGTGCACCTAAAGAGACACTGTTTGGTTAGATTCAGTGCTTCATATCTCTTAGAGCTCATCAAGCTTATTCTTCACATTTCTGTTATTTAAAACTTTGATTCTGATTTTTATTGCCGATCATTCTGCAGATAAATGTACACTTTTCTAAGAGTGACTCCTTCCCCAAAACTTTCCAGACTTTTATGAAATGGGATCTTATCAGGACATTTCCAAGTTCAGTCTGTTTATCCTGTCATTATACAGTGTGTCTCATGATTATAGGTAAAGTAGTAGGCAAAGTTAGATCGGACCTCTAGAATTCCCAATGTGTTTTTCAGCTCTTTGTGCATAAGGCTCTAGTTTAAGGTACTGGTATTCAAGATCTTATGAGACCTTCCTTTCTGAAGTGGTACCAGGGAGACCAGGAAGAGAAAGATTGGCTAAATGATAATGAAAACCAAATTTAGTGTAGCTGAAATGAGCTGCAAGAGTCATATCTAGATCCTTACATTAGGTACAGGAGGTGAGTTCAACCTACTAGTGAGCAGATGGGCATCAATGGAAAGCTAAGGAGTAAATATCTGCCTGGGCACAAGCAAGTCATATGCACATGCTATGGTATTTGACCTAGTCACCAGCTGCTGCTTAGTGAAACTGTAGGTTCTGTGTCATATCTGTCCATTGTGTAGATCTTTGGGTTATCTTGGAGCCACACAGCACTAGCAGCTTATATGTATGTAACTGACTGAAGCCCTGAGTCAATGCAATCAGCAGAGGTTGGAGAGTGTTCCAGCTGACAAACAACTGCAGTGTTCAGCACGTCTAGGACTGTTGTAATCTCAAGTGCTGGATGAGAAGCAAGAAAGTGTTCCCTAAACATACATTTATTTTTCAACAACTCTAAAGTTTTAGATCTGCTCAGTGCAGAGGAAAGAAGGAAAGTACATCACACATTTAAAGTGTTTGTTTTCTTTTTGAACATCATTATTAAGTTTAGTTTAATGAAAAAGAATAAATGTATAGAAAATGCGGTGGTATTTTACGTGCTTGAGGACAAAATCTTAAGTTCTGTGGTTTGCCATTTTTATAGTTAGCAGCCAGAGAAGAGTAGCACAAAGTAGCACAACTTTTAACTGTTTCATACAAGTTGGCACAATGTGGTTTTTTGTGAGCTTTGTTTATTTCAAGCAGTTCTCTGTGCAGCTGTTGGTAAGTCAGAAATAGCAAACAGGGGATATACAGGTTGGGTTGGTTTTGGTGGTGGTGATTGCTTGCTTTCCCCCTCTGGCTGATTACATTGTAAAACAGTTCTCACTCTTCTTCCCTATCCCCCCATCCCCGGAATAACAATAGCTCCTGATGAAGTGTGTGTGCGCTTCTACATTTTCAGGTTGCACGGTGTTTCTAAATGCCTACTTTGCTTCATTTTAGTAACTCCACTCGATGTTGTCAAAACTCGACTGCAAGCCCAAAGCAGTCCATCCCCCAAAGGTAAGTAGTGTTCGGCACTTGAGCCCGCACTTTGCTCTTTGCTGTCATGCTTAGCTGATAATTGTCACAGTGCTGAGTAGCAGGAAGGCTTTCTTTGTTTCTCAGTAGTTATGTCTGTTTCATCAGAGTCAGTGAGCTGGGAATAAACAACAACAACAACAAGATAAAACAAAAGTCACCACGATACGTACTGAAACTGCTAAAGGAAAAACATGCTACTGAATAGATACAATGGCAAAAAAAATCTCGTGAATCAATGTTATGTGAAGTAGGCTATGTGATGTCTTTCTCAGTATGGAAGAATGTACAAATATTACTCAACTGAATAATAAATAATAATAAAAAGTTATGACTACATTACTAAATATTTTGATAAGGGGCTTATAGTCACTGTGTTATGTGAATGTTCGTCTCCTCCAGAATCCAAAATCTTCTGAAAAAGAGTACTATAAGTCTTATCTAAGTCTTATAACCCGAATTCTAAATAGATTAATAAATTATGTGCTCTAAGACTTGACTATATAGTTGTCATTAATGAGATTTAAAAGAAAAAGAGATGCGTGCTATAGAAATTTATTGTATGTGTAGGCTGGACATTAGGAAGTATTACTTCTCGGAAAGGGTGGTCAGGCATTGGAATGCACTGCCCAGGGAGGTGGTGGAGTCACCGACCATGGGGGTGTTCAAGAAACATTTGGATGTGGTGCTGAGGGATATGACCTAGCTGGTAAGTGTTGGTGATGGTTGGACTGGATGATCTTCTAGGTCTTTTCCAACTTTGATTATTCTATGATTCTGTGATTCCGAGATAAGTATTTACAGTAACAAGTGTTTGCCATAAATTAAAAACAAGTAAAATGCTTGTGGCTGATACATTAGTAAATTCTAAACTCTTCAAAAGTGTGAGGATGTATTGTGGGACTCAGTATGGAGTCATGATGGCAATAGTATTTTATTTAGCAGATTCAAAGTACATGATGTAGAAGGAATATAAAATGATTAGAGAGGATGATCAAGCGCAAATAGAGATTTGCCTAAGATGTAATACCTGCACCCATAGCATGAACACGGGGAAAGCTCAGTAAGAGATTTGAGTCAGAGGGATGTTCAGAAAGTTGCTCACAAAGGTGGCACTCAGGCCTTGTGTGATTATCTTTTAGCCTTCAGCAGGTGGCACTGCTGCACAGCTTGTCTCCCTGAGCCTGTGAGGGCAATTTCCTTTCATCTGTCGCTGTGAAGGATGCCTTTGTTTTCTTTTTCCCTGTACCTTTGTTTTCTCTTTCCATCTACTTGGTTTGTTGATTTTGACTTTTCCAAGCTATTTTGTCTCTATTTTTCTAAACAGAGATAAATCTGTCTCACCATTATATCCAGTTTGGAATTGCTGCAGAGTAAGAACAATCATTTTAAAATACATTAATTTTACTTTTATCCACTTCTTTATTAGGAAAGTGTTTGGTATACTCCAATGGCCAAGTGCATCATACACGTGTTTGTGAGAATGGAGATGGCAAAGTGTTCTATAATAGAAACAGGCATTTCAAAGGGATGTTGGTAAGGACATTTTATATTTATACGGAAATGTACATTTTAAACATTTGTAAATGGCATGCTATGCATTTTTACATTTTATCTGCTTATTTAAGTTCTTACTGTTGTTTGAGAGGGTATTCATGTGGTTACACAATGTAGTTTAGGTAGAGATTAATGATACATTCTTTCTAGCCAAAAAAGCAAATTCCTTTAGTAAAACGAATAAGAGAACAGGTGCAGGGCTTTTTGTTGGACTGCTATTATGTCACACATGTGATCAAGGGTTTTTCAGAATTTAGTATTTGAGAAGAATGAAGTGTTTATGAAATAGCTCCTTGAATGGTTTTACTACGAGCAATTTTTTTTTTGAACTTAATAACTTGTCTGAATATTTCAATTAATTTTACTGTATAATTTTTAGAAAATCACTTAGTTTTCTGACATTGTTATGTGCCCATTTTTGCTATAACAAGATAAGTCAGGAAGAAGAATAACTTTCATATAATCAGATTTTCTTTCATAAAACAGTGCAGTAGAGAAAATAGTAGTAGATGTGGTAGTTTGCCCCTGCTAGAACTATTAAAATGTTCTGATATATTGGTCCATATCATTAGTAAGATAAGTACATTTGCTGCTCAGACACTGGATTTTATTGCATCCTTTCTCCTATCGTTTATCTGTACCTTTCTGGACTGTACATTTCTTGATTCAGTATTATGGACATGTATGTCCAGAACTAATGAATACACAAGAAGTTGGAAGAAAACAAAATGTTAGTACTAGCCCTTTTTGCAGCCTATCAGGTTCAGCATCTTCTGAGACCCTGCAGTAAAGGCTGGTCTTGGCCATATTCTAATCCATCAAATTTCAGCCTCCTCCTCCCAAATGTTTAAGAAAAATAAGTTCTGTATATTAGGGAATTTATCTCTTGAAGATTTTTTCACTTCGATGGCCATTAAGGTTCAGTGTTCATCTGCTGTCCGTGGCCTTGGAAATGTATGGACAGTTGTGATAAGTTGCAAGCTTCCAAATATATCATATATCATGTACACTTTGCATATATCTTGTCACTTTTCAGAAGAAACATGTATCAAAAAATCCAGAGTAAATTGCTATTTCGTGCCTACAAACTTTGTTCTTTATTAAAAGAATATTTTAGTCATCAGTTCTGGGGAAGACTGGCTGCTGTGGCTGCTGTGTAATATTTGTCCTGAAAATAACTTATTCACGGGGCTGTCAGCTGCCAATAAAAACTTAACTTACTACTTTGGCCCTGTAAACATGGGAGAAAATTGTTAATTTCAAGCACAAATATTCCTGTTCATTTCAGTGGAAGTATCTGTATAATTAAATTTAAGGGCTATCAGAAGCAATTACAGAATTGCAATCTTAGAATGATAAGTCGTTTTAGAAACACACTTTAAAAGAAAAGCTTTGCAGCTAATTATTGCTCTTTGCCTGATTATATTTTTAGGATGCTTTTGTGAAAATTATTCAAATAGAGGGAATTAAATCTCTCTGGAGTGGACTTTCCCCAACGCTGTAAGTAGTTTATTTCATTTTTAGTCAAACAAATGATTCTAAAAACTTTGCTGAATCTGAAGTTATGGATAATGGTGTAATCAGTTTGATCAGAAACATTTGGAGACAGCATCTTTCCCACCACAACTTGCTATTTCTCCTTGCAATCTCTTTGGTATATTATCACTATTTCAGCAGGGACATCAAACTTTTCATTTAGCCTTTAGAAGAGGCAACTGTGTGCTATAACTTCCCCACTGGTAACATCACCCAAATCACAGGATCTATGTAGATTGTTTGAGAATGTTAGTCTGTGATAGATATTTGCTGGTCCAGATTGTTACTAATAACCTGCAATAAGCAGCACAGTTTCCTTATTTAAGCAGAATATCCATACAAGATGTCTGACCTTATTTTCCTACTTTCCTTGTATTAGTTCAGATTCTCTCTCTTATATTTTAGAATAATGGCCCTTCCTACCTCAGTAATCTATTTTACCTGCTATGAAAAACTGCGTGAAGCTCTGAGGTTTAGACTAGGAGAGGATAATGACCACATTCCAATTGTTGCAAGTTCCTTAAGCAGATGTAAGTTGTCTCATGTTTAGATAGAACAATGAAATATAGCATCTGTATTCTGATTTCATTTCTTCTGCAATTTCTATCCTCTCTCTCTCCTCATTCTTTTCAGTGAATTTGTTGTGGCTTTAAAAATGGGGATAGGAGCTGGGCATAGGAAGGAATATTACATTTTCCCACCATTTCTTCAGTAATATCCCTCTTACATGGACTGATGTGATTTATTTTTGCTGTCACATTGTTCTGGGCTACATCAAGATAAGTGGACAGTGGGTTGAGGGAGGTGATTGTCCCCCTCTACTCTGCCCTTGTGGAGTCCCATCTGGAGTACTGTGTCCAGGCCTGAGATCCCCAGCACAAGAAAGACGTTGAGCTGTTGACTGGGTCCAGAGTAATGGCTTTAAACTAACAGAAGGTAGATTTAGATTAGATATTAAGAAGAAAATTTCACCATGAGAATGGGGAAGCACTGGAACAAGCTGCCTGTGGATGCCCCATCCCTGGAAGCATTCAAGTCCAGGTTGGATAGGATCCTGGGCAGCCTGGTACAGTGAAAGCTGTCCATGTTAATGGCTGGGGAGGTGGATCTACATGTCCTTAAGGTCCCTTCCAGCCCAAGACATTCTATGGTTCTTTTCATCAGATATATAAGGCAATCTGAGACTTAACTTTTAATGTTCAGGAAATGTTACTAGCAAATTTTGATTTTTAAAAGCCTCACATTTGTCTCATTTCCAGTTGTTTCAGTTACTGCAGTGAGTCCTGTGGAGCTGATCAAAACTAGAATGCAGTATCACACACTGTCCTACAAGCAGCTGCAGCTGAGCATCAGGAGTACAGTGGCCAGAGATGGGTGGCTTTTCCTATGGAGAGGCTGGAGCAGTACTGTTCTGCGAGATGTACCTTTCTCAGGTGGGCTTTATTTCAGATGAAAATCTGTGTTACATAAGATATGTTTTTTCGTGATTCTTTTGCACATTTTTTGTATTCTTATGTTATTATACAAAAATGATTAGCTTTAAGAAATAACTGAGATTTACTTGTTCTCTTTCGAGTCTTCATCTATAATTTTGTTTATGGATGTTCAGTGTTACTTTTCCTTTTCCCTACGTTTAGACTGTTTCATCTTATGTAATGTCTGTTTTTTAAGACTTTTGGTAGGAAATGTTCTTGTATTCTGGCTATTTCCTTATAGAGGGACATTCTGTGTATGTGTTCTGATGTTTGATCATGAAAAAAATCTACAAATACAGGGTGACACAGTGGTTAGTGTCTCCAGGCATTTTTGCTTGCAAGATAAATTAGTTTGTATAACTGTTCCAGAAAAGGTGAAACTAGAGCGCTGCTTGGCTGTGAAGCTTCAAAGCTGAAAGTCTATAAGAGAAGTCTGATCCAGTGCTATACTCAAAGATAACTGGGACAAAGGAGATCAGGTGTTCTCCCATTTTGTTAAAGCTCTGCTGTCTCTTGAGCTTTGAAAATAATTGGACAAGACTGCTGAAGGACAGTGTTCCAACTTATTATGCCAGTGGTTAAAAGCCATGTCTCTTCAAGGCCCCTTATTGTCAGAGCACTTGGGAATAATCAGGCAGCAGTTGTTCTCGAAGCTGTTTCTGTCTTTCGGATGTTATTGAGAATTACACCTTTAAACACCTTGTGTTTGCCCAGAGAAATTCTTCAAACCCATTTTCAGAGGTAGAGAATCTTTGAAATATTTGATCTACTATCTTTGTTCTTCTGCCTCATTCTCAACATTATCTGGTACCTAATTTAATTTTTGGTTCTTAACAGTCTAGTTGAGCAGTAGTTGCTGATGAGATCTTGAGCACCTGGAATACAATTTAAATTGACTGTGAACAGTGCAAGTGAGTGTAGAGTGGCAGTGATGGAGATATTTAGCTTAGAGCTGCACTTAGTTCTGCTAACTCACTTAACTGCTCTTTCAGGTGATTTGTTTTCAGTATGAATAATACTCTTTTTCTTCTGCTTTGCTACTGGTAGATGCTTAAAGAAAGTACTTACACTGCATTTCTTTCTTAAGGATATGCTGTTCCTTGATGGGATGTAATCTCATTTTACATGATAGAGAAGGCTTCTGAACATGCGGCAACACACTTTCTTTAAGGCTAAGATAACAGTATTCAAAATTCATCTTTTGCTTTAAGGGCTTTCTGTCCAATATTTATTTGCAATTCACTCGTTTTCTCTGTCTGCCAAATGCGTCCTTCTCTTGGAGCTTCAAAAGGGATTCTAAAATTCTTCTTCTCAATCTTATTGTCTGATTACAAGTAGAAACTCTTGCTCTACAACTGATTTTTGTCTGTAGCAACGTGGCAGGAGCCAGTTGTCTTTCCCTCTGCTGCTTTTAATAGTGGAAAGATCAGAGTGGTAGGAGAGTGCTCAGAGTGGAGGGAACTAAGGAGATGTGTGTGCTCTCTACTCTTTTCACATTCTTGTATCCGTGCCTCAAAGCTGCTAATATAAATGATGGGTATTTAATCTTGATTAATGCTTCAAAACGTGTTTTTTGAATATTTTTCCTGCTGAATACTCCCTCTGCACTTAATATATGTTCCTTTATTACCTTCTCTTTGAATGATAAAACAACAGCATTGTGGATTCTGGTATTGTTACAGCAGAGTCCCACCTTTGCTGCAGTTAGTTTTCTCTAGAGGAACTAAAGTCAGGGTAACAGTTTGTATTAAGAAAGCAGCTGCTCTGTGAGAGTGCTCGAGTAGTGCAGAGTGACAATGTTAGCAGCACAGCATAGAGTCCCACTGTGTTAACCAAAGTGTGAATGATAAACTTCCAGAATGTTCCTTGGGCAGCAAGCTGGCTTGAATAAAACTCGAGGTGTGAGTGCCTGTTAGAAGCACAGGAACTGGATTAACAATAATGATTGAATTATCAAGCAGTGTTGCAGAGAACATAAATGTGATCTGTATGCAGGGAAAGGAGCCTTGGGTTTAGATAGTCTATACTAAATCAGGGTTACATACATTTCAATACTAAGTTTTCCCCAATCTCGTAGATACAGCCTGATTTACTTTTGCAAAATTTTGGAGGCTTGGTTTCCACAGCAAGAAAATACTTTGATATTTCTCTGCTGCCACAACATCCAGAACTCAGTGCTGAATGAGTCACAGCCATCTTTTAGGGTGCACAACATTTGCAGTAGGTATTTGACCAAGAGCCATAGGGAAGCACTCCATAACTCAGCTCAGTAACTTCTTCATTCTAACCAAAACTCATTAAAGTACAAAGGGTGCAGTTTATTGCAGCAGAAGAGAACAAAAACAGATGTTACTCCTGAACGGTGTCCCTCAGAAAACCTCTGCGAGGGCTGGGGAAGACAAGTCTCTCCTCAGTAATTCCAGACAGCAAAGCCATATTAATTGTTCCAAAAGAATATGAGACAGCCTTGAGGAACCTCTCATCTTCTATGAAACACATTTTTGTAGAGTTACCAAGGTATATGAAAGATATGAAATATCCCTGAAAACACAGAGAATAATCAGACACATTTTGATGTATAAAATATCGCATTAAAGAAAAATCTATGAGTTTTGTAATGCTTACGTTAGATTGTCTTAAGATAGAAGATACTTGATGGGAATGACAAAATGAATTGGCTAATTTGTATCATATGAGGAAATCTGGAATATGTGTATGGAGATAAAGGGAACTGGGTGGGCTCTCAGAAGAAGAACAATTCTGGTTTCCTTTCAACTTTGGTTTCTCTTTGATCCTATTGCTGCTGTAGAATTCTTACATCTGTTGCTGATAAAAAAGTTGAATCGAAATACAAATCTGCTGTAGTACAAGGTTTGTTTCTTTTGGTTTTGCTCTTTATGACCATAGCAGTGTACTGGTATAATTATGAACGTTTCAAGAAGATGATGTGCAAGAATGGTGGTGCACACGAACCAACGTTTTTTATTGCTTTTACTGCAGGAGCAGCATCGGGCTCTGTAAGTATACAATTTTGTTTCTGGTACTGCTCTTTATTATCATCACTAATCAACTATTTATCTATCTACAAGTGAAGTGGCTTTACATGATTCTCTCAGAAATGATCATAGAACCATAGAACCACAAGGTTGGAAAAGACCTACAAGATTATCTTGTCCAGTCGTCCTCCCATTATCATTGCTACCACAAGTCCCTAAACCATATGTATCTCATAGCTCCTCATCCAGACACCTCTGAACACTGCCAGGGATGGTGACTCCACCACCTCTCTGGGCAGCCATTGCAGCACCTGACCACTCTGAGAGGAAAAGTTTTTCCTTCTGTCCAATCTAAACCTCCTCTGGTGCAACTCGCGGCCATTTCCTCAGGTCCTGTTTGTTGCCTGGGAGGCCAAACCCCTGCCACCATGACGTATGTATTGAAGTGCATCTACCTCAATCACGCATGGTTTGGCATTCAAGCTGATTAGGCATTAAAGTCTGAACAATTTAAAGTGTTCTGAAATACAAGACTTCAATAATATCACATGCTTGGAATAACTAAATTAATTTTAAACTGTGTGCATCTTAATGTAAAATAAAATGAAATTATTTTTTACTTGCTGGTAACCTAATATTAGAATTGTGGCTTGATTTTTTCCTAATAGATTGCAGCTGTTGTAACTCTGCCATTTGATGTAGTGAAAACACATAGGCAGACTGAAATTTGGGAGAGTGAGACTTTGCAAAGTAAGTTGCAGGTAATGACATTGCTAAACAGCTGTTTTAATCTGTCTGCTAACAATTCCCTTTAGATTGCATTGCTCAGCAATTCCTGCAGAACTGGTTAATAATAGTCCGTGTGCTTAATACATGCAACAAAGCTGGTTTTTCTAGCCACAACTGAAAAACCAAGAAACAAAAAGCATAATGCTCGGGTCCATGGATTTTTGGCAGGAACTTTAAATATTCATCTCTTCTGCTTTCCCTAAGAATTGTATCACTCAGCATTTTTGTCTTTTCCACTTGTAACACTTTGTACAACATTTGTCTCCCAAGATAAAAACAGTGTCTCATAAATGACACAGAGCGAACAGGTGTGAGCGCAGCACAACTCATAGTAATATGGTGATAGAATTACAAACAGAAAATGCTTAATATTTATTTGGCTGATATGAACTAGACAGATACTTTAAATGTCAGTATGGTTATCTATCTGTACCTGGTACTGGTTGCATTAGAGCTGGATCCTGATAACGAATCTACAAATAAATAGTTCCTCTGCTGCTGCCCAAATACTTGACAGCTTCCAGATGCTGTAGGACGTTCCTCATAAATGCGTGCTATGAAACTTTTATCTAAAAAAAATAAGATCTCATCTTCTTCCATGTTACAGATCAAGAAAAACAGCACGTGCAGAGTGAAGTACCACAAAAACCTCCTCTGTTTAAAGCAGTTACATACGTCTGCAGTGCAGCTGGCTTCTCGGTGCACTAAGATTGTTCCTGGTACCTGAATACTTGAATCATCTGTACCAGGGACTGCAGCCTACATCTCACAGATCCACGCTTTCTCAAACACTGACAGTTTGGGGGTGATTTGGACTTTTCAAACTTCTGTAAAATCTGCAAAGCGTGGTGTCCTATCTTAATTATTACACTCATTCCTATGACTCATTATATGGGTTATCAGAACTTACCTTTACATTCAGCTTACCATGAAACACGAGTTCATTCAAGAATTGTCTTTTAGCTGCATGGGCAAAGAGACCTGGAGGGAGAGAAGCTCAGCCAAAAGCCAGGCAATGTTTTCAGTTGTGTCAGTTGCTCCAGTAGCAAATATTGTCGCTGTATAATTTACACTAGGCATTACTGTGATCTTTTTCTGCATCGTGCTATTTGAACTTCAATACTAATTTATATACTGCACGAACTTAACATTCTGTAGAGACAACTTCGTATATATATACATCAATTATATGTTAAGATAGAGAAGTTGAAGCTTGTCGTTGCATCCGAAGCAACATGTGATTTTTAAAACTTTTTTTTTCCCCTGTGGCATTGCCTGCACTGTTTAACTGACTGTTCTGCTGTACTCCATTGAGACCCACAGAGGGACAGCACATCTACCTGGGCAGTTATGAGGAAAATTGTCGCTAAGAAAGGGATTGCTGGATTATTTGCTGGTAAATCTTTTGACATCTTTCTAAAAAATCATATTAATGTTTTTTGATTATTCACAAGTCATTGTTAGATATTAGCATGCATAAATTATATATTTCCATCTTTGTGAACACTGTCAGTTATGGAATGGATTGTAAAGTTACAGACGTGAGATGCAGTCATGTGGAGAGAATTTCTTGTCCCAGCTGAGAGGCCACCAGCCTCTGCTGCTCCTATGCTGGCAGCTCCGTGCTGATGCTGCAGGGAGGGCCCAGCCTGCCCCCATAGTCACCTCTGCTGGCCTGGAGCGTAACAGCCTGCAGGTCGGACTGCCCCACCTCTGCGGGGAGACCGAGCAGGCAGAAATAGGAGGGGCTTGAGTTAGGCAGGCTGCACCGATGGCAGAGGTGAGGGTATGATATCCTTATAGTGGTCATGTCTCTCATCAGTAACACTGGTATTTTGAGAAATGTGAATACAAAGAACATATTTCTACAGTGTTGTATTCTGGAATCAATATAATATGACCACTAGAGCGATTCAATCCGAGAACAAATGAGAATGAACACTTTCTTTTCTGGGCAGGTTTTACTCCACGGCTGTTTAAAGTTACTCCTTCTTGTGCCATAATGATCAGCACATATGAATATGGGAAGGCTTTCTTCAGACATTTAAATGAAAAGACAAACCAGCATTCCTGAGTCTCCTTCATCCAATTGCATGAAGTCAAAATGCACGGAGAAATTTGTGCCAAATTTCAGACTGCCCGTCAAAGCATCTTTCTACCTTTACATTTTGTAACTAAATGTAACTTCATTTTTTCACTGTTTCACAAAGGATAAATTGGGTTTTTTTTTTCCCCTTTAAGAAAAATACACAGCCTTGCAATTGTTGTCAAAATGGTGAGTTCTCTTGCAGCTACAGAGAGGGGAAAAAAAAGAGTGACTTTGACTGTTCCTCAGTGATTATTAGAAAGGAAAAAAATGAACCTGGCCAATGTGGTGAAGAATAGCAACTGTCACTGCTCATCACAGCATGACTGAATGTTCTGTTGGATGTATGAAGCAATGTTTAGACAATACTGCAGGTATCCCAAGAAAGGGACATCTCCATGTGGAAGATGATAGAGATTAAATTCAATAGGAATTTGTTTATGCTTCCTTAGTATCTTTTCAATCATGTGAATGTTTATTTGCAGCTCCATAGTTTGTGTAAACAGATTCTTTTGATTTCCAGGTTTATTTATAACAAGAAATGTTTTAGGTCAAGCTGGAAAAAATGCATTGCGCCTATCAGAGTCCCAGAGAACACTATGAATACGTTGCCAGGTGCTGCAGTGCCTTTTCAGTTGAAGATAATATTCCTAGTGCATGTTCTTACTGGGAAGCACACCCAGGCACTGGAACCAACTGCGCTGGGGTGTTGGAGGAGTGCTCCAGAACATTTTATAAGTAAACATAGGCCTTATTTTGAGCTTCTATAGTCAAAAGAGCCAAAAGACAAAGAGCCATAACAGCAGATTTTGGGCCACACAATGGAATAGAGCAACAACAACATCTCTCTGTTGTTCAAGAAGAGAATCTGCTGCAAATTCACTACTACTGTAATTTGCCAAATGCTCTTATTTTACCTTGTTTTATTAAAACAGAGACAAAAAACAGTAATGAGTGATGATACAAAATGTTTAATTTACATGCAACATTCATGGAACGTCAAGGCAACAAAACGTACAGTTTGGGCATTTTTTTCAGTGTGGTTTTCTTTTTTCTGAAAAATAATAAACGTTTAAAACTGAGAAAGACACACAGAACTGATTTCCATGCACAAAATGACACCCATAAACTCAGCGGTGTCAGACTACATAAAAGACTTCAGTTAAATGACACGTGAATTTCACACCAGCAGCTCCAAGAAAAGAGCCATCAGCTAACATGACTGCAGATCATGATCATAGTCCCCTCCAGAACACTGACAAAGTGGGAGAAGCATTTAACAGCAAACAAGACTGATTAAATCACTACACCTTGATGGAGAACGTGAACTCGTGGAATCTGGATTTCCTTGTTGTATTCACAGTAGACATGCACTAACTTATAAATTAGTATTTAATAATGTTACTCAATGCCGTGAGACAGCAGATACTTAATTGTAACAACCAAAAACAGTTACAAGAAGGAATGGACATTCTGACGGCGTGTGAAAGGATCTGATATTCTGAGTTCATCACAGAGAAATCATTACAGAGAAATTAATTGAATGGTTTCACAAGGGATTAAAAAATAAGGCCTGCTGGATTTTGCTAAGCAGCTGTAAAGTTTTCTGTAGGAATGGCCTCTAGCCTTGTTCACTACACGGATACAGTAACCTCCAGCACCATGGGATGGAGCTCAGGAGATGCATCTTGAACCGCATGCAGCAAAATCCAGCAGTGCCCCAAGTTACAGAGAGCCTCACACCTGCAGAGGCTGAATGCTGTCAGTGGAGTCAGTAAAGGTGAGAGTGAATTCTTCTTTCAAGCCCCCCCCTACAACCACCAGGCTGTTGTAGTAGTGCCAACGTACCGTTACAAGAGGCAAACCAACTAAAACCGTACAGTGTAGTGACGTACTGTAAACATCTGAGAGTAAGCAATTGAAAATCTGTCTTGTATTGCAACTATCATGTAAACAATTTATGAAACTTCTTTGGCACAAAAAAAGCATTTTCCCTAGCACTTATAAATACAACATACTTACATGCACTTCAGATTTGTTTAAAAAGTTACTAATCATATTGAGAAGCATTACCTTGATTAGCAAAATTCTTAGATAAAGGATCCATTCTATCTTACAAAGAATTAAGAATATAGTTTGCAATTCAAAAATTAGTTTGCAAACTCTGGAGCTGTAGCTAATCTGGAAAGTTTGTTTCATTTAAAAAATGTTACAGGCTGTTTGTATCAGTAATTTAAATCTATGGCAAATAATCTGAGAAAACTGACCTAAAGAAGTCCCGCTGGATTACCTAACCAAGGAAAACACCTATTGCACTACTACAGAAACCTTTAGCATGAGAATGCTGTCATTACACTGCCTTTGTTTCCCCTTTTTCACTCTCCTTGGCTGAATGCTGCCAGTGGTTTCAGTAAAGGCCAGAGTGGATTCTCTTTCTTTCAAGCCCACCTTACAGTGACCAGACTGTTGTAGTAGTGCCAAGGTACCATTACAAGAGGCAAACCAACTATAACTAATCTTGCCAATAAATACATGACCCAAACTTCACAAGGAGCTAACCCCATCTTCCTTAGTCCCTCCCTTTCCAGTAAGGCCAATAAGCCAATAAATTCCTTGTATAATACTAAATTATCTGTAAGCCAGGTCACTCAAAAGCTTGAAATTTGGCGAGCTTCCTCAATATTTACAAACTGCTAAGTATGCTTGACTTAGATGATCAACTTACATTTGTTAGTGTCATGCAAACTTTAAGAATTACTAAGAGTGCTGCAGCGTGGTGCTTCAGTGTGATTCAGACATCTCACTAGTTCCATGATGCTAATAGGAATGCAAAATTTAACACTGAATCAACTTGAGAAGAGCTCTTGATAGGTTAAATAATGCTATTTGAGGTCCTATGCAACATACACAGATGAAAAGATGGATTTTTAAGTAAAATATTTATTTGCCTACAAAGACTGGCTTTAAGTTTTCCTGTCTCTTCTGCAAGAGTTGATATTTAGAGCACTGCAGAGAAGCACCACAGCTATAGCAGAGCCAGGCTGTTAACCACTGCAAGGAGAAACAAAGGTCGTGGCTGTTACGTAGACTGATTTCCAACTGCTTTATGTTAAAAATCAGTCAGAAGCATCAGAATGTGTGTCCTGTACCTGACCAGGAGTCAAACAGTTCAGGACTAACACAGAAAACCTGAAAAAGTCCTCTGGGGGAAAAAAAGCTGGAATGAAAACTTGGAGAATTAAACAGGTAACCACGAGAAGGAAAAATAAAGCAGCTTATTTTTGCCTTAGAACTAGCAGTCTTCATTGGAAGTCATATTACGGAACATAAACCAAATGCATACAACACAAAGTTCTTCCTGCACGCGTGCATCTCAAGACGGTGTTAAGCCCGGACTTGTCATCTCTGTCGTGGGACTGGCGAGATATTCACTTGATTTCAGACTTGTGAGAGATTTGTAGCTTGCTACTGAAGTGAGAGAACCGCAAAGACCAAGCAGTGATGGGGTGTCCTCTTTTCCTGTTAAGAAAAACAAGAATTAAGATAACCTTCACAGCACAAGATGATCTGACCAAATAGCTTTCCAAAAGAAAGAACTAGAGAGCTCCCTTAGCAAATCTTCATTTTTAGAAATATCTCCATTACAGTTACATTTTAGGAACTCTAATTAATTTGAGGACATGAAATAAAGAACAGCCTCGCACTTTTCGGGTACAGTTCTTGAATTCATCGTGTGGAAATAAAACCTGACTACGTGATTTATTCAACAGCAACATGAAAGACTGCCACTGTGAGACGCACACAGGGCGTTTAACAGCACAGTCCTGCTGTTAAAGCATCACATCTTATAGAACTATATCAAAGCTTCGGTACTGATTGACCTCACTAATGTAGAAGTAGGTCATCATGCCTCCTCTGAAGACAGAATCCTGAAATCAAAACCTAAGATAACAGTTGTGTTTTCACTGCAACCTAATGCATGGAAAAGAACACATAAACTTCAAAGGATTTAACATTGGGGAAAAAATAAGAACCCCAAGCCCCACACTCAGCAGTTAAATCAGCACAAGGACGCTCTACATAACAGACATGCTGTTTCTATTTCAATTTCTCCACACTTACTTGAAACACTTAGATTTCAATACTGTTTACTGCTTCTAAAACCTTCTAAATTCTACATTCAAGTTATTTCTAAAGTAAAGAATTTTGAAGTTACGAACGAGTCTGCTTGAATTCGGTATCTCATGAGATACAGAAAGTTGCTTATCGCAGTTTCAGCCCCAAGTACTGCTGGCTCCCAAGCATTTCTCTACTTTTCACACTTGCCCACTAGATGGAGCAGGTAAACTTTGCACACACACATTTTGAAGGGGGCACTACATTGCGTTTCTATGTTGGCGCATCTCTTTGAGATTTCTTGAAAGAGGAACAGGTTGGGATCACCACTGGGATAATCCAGAAATGCAAGAAGGGTACTTGAAATATTTCATATAGGTATAGGAGGAAGGTGTCTTTCTTGGGTTCTATGATGGAGAAGGAAGAAACACATTTGAAGCTTGGCCTTCAATACAGCACAAAGGCCTATAATTACTTGGAGACAAGGAATAGACTTGATAAATGAAAACTTATTTGGAAGTTAACAACGGCCCTTAGAGAAACTGAAAAAAAAAAAGCCATAACAATGGAGAAAATAAGCAGTATGATGTCTCAGACTGAAGATGCATCTCATAGGGACTAAAGAGCAGAGCTACAGGGGGCTCTCTACCTTCATTTAACAAGTTCATCCCATCCTGCTTCCCGTCCTGTGAGTGGCCTGGATCCAGAGAGGTCTGAGAAAGGCTGACGTCTGCCGAAAGTTGGTCCAGACTTTGAAAACTTTTCCTGTAAGACAAACCATAATTTTAAATATCAACGCAATTCATGATCTCAGCAGAAATATTTCTTCAAAAAGTTTTTTTTTTTTAATAAATAATAAAATCCTTTATCGTTCTTTTTGTAATAACTCTTCTGTGTTTTCTATAAGATTGTTATTTTCTAAAGGGGTTCTTTTGTTTGTTTAATTAATGCAAAGGAAGGAGAGAAGAAATTTTTATGCCAGCTGATCCTTGTGCATCATAGCACACTATTCCTACAGAATACGCTTACGAGTAATGCCATGCTCAGGGAAATGTATTTTAAGTTTCTCTGCTCCTTCGAAGGTAAGTCATATTCAACTTACTCATCCCATTGTTGGTTGTGCTTTCTATAGAGTAGAGTGTCCAAGGCAACAGCGTTGACATCCAGAGCTCCTGGGGAAGGCCACTGATTGGTGAGGTGAGTAGTTAATTCTTGTCTTGATCTCAAGTCATTATTCTTTAGCACAGTCCTGCAAACGTAGCAGACAGTAAATATCAGCAAATCCACTGAATTCCCAATCAACGTTTTACTTAAAAAAGTGATAGACTGCAGTTTTCAGAAGCAATTTAGTAACAGAAAAAGATGAAATAACATTCCTTCTGGAAACATATCTATAGATTAAAAAACAATGGGGTAGCATCTTAAAGATGCTTTCTGCTGGGAAGATGGTAATGAACAGAGCGACTATTTTCCCTCACAACAGGATGGTTGGAATTAATGGGATCTGTAAGGTCCCTCCATCCCTGGCCATTCTATGACTCTACTCTGCAGACCAACGATCAGAACTTGATATCCTTTACCCCAGTTTTGGGGGCATTTGAAATGCAACCTGCCTTCTCCCCACTCCCAAATGAATATTGCTGCAGAATGAACTGAACACCAGACATGCTGACTTCATTACAAGCTTCCAGGTAAAATACAACATGTAGTTATTCTGCTTTGTACCACCTTGCAGGTGAACTTTGTTTCTAAATTACTGAAAAGGCGTTCACAGAAGTACCTTGCAACTCAAATTAGTTTTGCCTCTTATTCTCACGAAGCAGATCAGTGTTCTAAAGTTTTGGAAACCAGGAAGCCAGTATGCTGACATCAGAAATCACCCGATAAAAGTCATACAGAAATAAGAAAGCAACACAGCTCTTTGGACTTCAAGACACTGCCTGCCTTTTTCCAGTAGCATAAGGTAACCTCCAAGCTATGTCTGTGTTGTAGCATAAGTTCAGAAACAAAATATGGCTTATTTACTCATAAGTCACCAAACTGTGAAAGTACCAGGCTACAGTACAACACTGCTTAACAACCTTTGAGTATCTGTGGACTAAAGTACATAACTCATGTTACAAATCTCCATATTGAGCGCACTCTGTTGAAAGCCAAATGCAGCGTTGTCTCTGAAATACTAAGCTGCACAGCAAGCTGAAGATCTATTGACCATATGCGTACCTTTAATGGATTAATGAGTATTACTATCAGTATATTAATTTTTACAGCGGAGCTTTTATTGTGGTATTTGAACTGTTTATACAAATGATCCACATTCAGTAGGGGGCACATAATCCTACCCAAGGAGCCAAAATTCCCCTAAAATGAGGTAAAAACAATTGTAAGTTCATCAAGTAATCTTGAGGAACTGAGTTTGAAACAGGAGGCAGACAGAGCAGTTCTGCAAGAGAAGGTGTTCAAGCAGCAGGGCAAACAACGCTGTGCTCAGGAAGTTGTTCTCAAGACCATGAATTCCCTCAGCTTTCACTCACAGAAACAGTAAGTTTCCTTCCCTGGGATATCCCTCACATTCTGCTGTCCAAGGCATTTATACAAGAACCACTTCCATGGCCTGCAGCTCTCCAGAACTTCAAATATCCGCTGTGCTGCTCACTTCCCTGGGGTATCTCCCATGGGGTGCCTGGAGCTACGTGGGATTGTTAAAGGTTCGTTGATATGAAGAAAGCAAGCCAAGTGATGATGATGTTCACCAGCTGGTCTATCTATATGACCTCCTCACCCAGAAGGACTTGCACGCTTTCAGTGGAGGACACCCTGCTCATATTAGCAACTGCACATACAGTAACTAACAAATCTCATACACATACAACACGTACTTGTGAATTCCCACCTGGGCAGCTCCTCTATGTTATTACCACACAACTCAGCAGCAGAGTTAAGTTCTGAGTAAATAAATATGCTGAGCAAGGAGAACACAAAGCACATGTGCAGACAAGTTGGTAACAGCGGGGCTCCGTATTTTACATGGGCTTCTATACTGGGGCCTGTCCCACAGACCTGCACGCTACAGTAATTTCATCCCTTCTGATGGAAGGGAAACAGGAAGCAAACTGGATACTCTCTCTTCTCTTGTTATATTGCATATAAAAATAGTTTTGAATATGCAAAAATCGTCCTAGCACAGTGTGTATCGTTTACACAAAAGCAACTGAGACAACAAGAAATAAGAGAAAGTATTCATAGAAGGGGCCAGCAGGTCCCACCCATTCTTCCAAACTTGTACGTTGTTTAGAGGTCTGTTTTCTCACAGTCATTTTTAAAGCATGGTAAGATTTAGCTGCAGCAAAGCCTTGTTAATAGCACTGCCTGCAAACAGTTTCTTCTCTGAAGATAAACAAAGGCACCTTCCATTTACACATATTAACCAGACTTCTGAGAGTCAAAGCATTAAATCGCAGTTTACATCATCCTAAAGCTTAGTCATCACAGATACCACACAGGCTTTCAAAAAAGGGGAATAAATGGAGACAGAAGTGTTTATCACACAAGTCTAAAAGGAAGGAACAAACTCCTGCACAGAATGAACCACTGGCAAGAAGCACCAGCTGAAAAACAGAGTGACTTGAATGCCTGTAGACCAAGAAAGCAAGTTTCCAAGCAGAGGTTTTATATGAGATATTATGTCATAACCCATAAGCATCACTTACATGGAACAAAATCCATAAAATACTGTCAGAATAATAGTGCAGATTGAACTACACAGTTCTGATTTTAAACAAAATTCAATCTTAAAATTCAATAGAATACTCTTCTATGGTTAGTGACTTTGTAGCTGTGATGGTTTAAGATATGGTTTGGATGACATTTAAACAGAGGAGTACAAGTAGGTACATTCAAAAAAAAGGAAGAGGAACAAGGAAACAAAAGGGTTTAAAAGACATTTTAAAAAAAGGACATCCAATAAGTTTTTAGAGAAAAAAAGCAAACAAGCATATATAGCAAGCTGTTAAGCCCCTTCTCATCAGACTGGAAACTGAAAGCCAAAAAGAAGCTAAGGACAATGGCTTCTAAATACAGTCGTCTCAGCCATAAAGATGGTTCAGTGTGTATTAATAAGAGACTGGCTGGTTCTGTTTGAATGAAAGAAAGGCCACGTGGGAGATATGGCTGAGCAGAGTATCCTGGGCTAACATGGTGAGACCACAGGGTGCAGAAAGTTTTATGTAGAGTAGGGAGGAAACGTGTGAGAATTTATTAAGAGAGCAGAGGGCTTAAACTGTACATCAGCTGGTTTGGTCAAGAAAAAATTCTCATCTGTGAACGCCTCTGAACTTATTTTCCCCCATCCACTAAATGACATCTTCTCCACCTGCGGTCATTTCCAACACTTCACAATCATATCTGCAAAAATCCAGGAGATCTCTTTTGTAATCTCCAGGAATGTAAATGTAATCATTGAATTACTCAGGTTGGAAAAGACCTCAGAGATCATCAAGTCCAACCACAGCCTAACCATAGTACCCTAACTCTAACAACCCTCTGCTAAATCATATCTCTGAGCACCGCATCCAAACGGCTCTTAAACACATCCAGGGATGGTGACTCAACCACCTCCCTGGGCAGCCTATTCCAGTGCTTAACTATCTTTTCTGTAAAGAAGTGTTTCCTAAAGTCCAACCTAAAGATTGCTTTGCTCAAAGTCATTATTGCTTTGCTCAAAGCAATCTTCCTCTCAACAAATATTTTTATAAGATCACTCCATATTGTGTTTAAATTTCTGAAAACCATCAAAACAAAGAAACAAGAAGGCAGAGATAGAGCACTCCCAGTTCTTTTAGAATGAATTGACATGCTGAAAATCAATAAGAATGAAATACTCAGCGAAACTCTTGTTAAAGGAGAGAGGAAATGTCTCTATGTGCTTTTGACTTTCACTCCTCAAATTATGTATTTAAGGAGTAGGGAAAAGCAAGCAGTGAAATCTACTGCTAAACATCTCCAAGTGTTGGCATGCTGTGCCTCAGTGAGGCACTCTCCAGAATATTTACTTGCTGATTCACTCAACTTTGATTACCTTGAGATGTTTCTTTCATAACTCACAGTTCCAAAATGATTTACTAAGGATGTGCAGAATGTTGTTATCTGTGGTACACATGCAATAATGAAATGCAGTCAACAAATCACTGTTCATCTACAGCCACGCTGCACAGAATGACACCCGTTCTGCTGTTCCTGTAAAATCACACAGGAGCTGAGAACACGGATCACCACAACGGTCAGCTTTGGTTTTGTTGGTGGTGCTTTGTGGGTTTCCTTTTGAAAGAAACATTTAAAAGACATTTAACTGGTAAGCTAAAGCCACAAACTGTGGCTTTAAAATGGAAACGATATAAAAAGGTGCTTATCTTTGATTTCTTTCTATCTGTACCAATGTTACCTCTGGGAATTTAAACAGAAATAAAATAAGAAATTATCTCAAGTGTAAATCAAGGTAATACAGAAAAGCCTCATCTTGGTCACCAACTAGAATTCTTGACTCATCTCAGAGATTTCCCCCAGATCATCAAATAGATTTATTCATTCAATTGATTTTTTGTTTGTTTAGTAAACAAGTCAGTTCTGTTTCCAGTTACACCTAAGAAAAACCAGTAATTTCTTACCTGCAAGTTTAATTTCTCCAAATCCAGAGAATGCCAGTCCAGTTGGCAATTTGCCCTCCTACCAGCAGATGAAGACAGGAAATAAACGAAACAGACTAATTCCCTAAGAAAGGGAATTATAGCAGATGAATGCTCCAGTTCAAGAACTACCTGAGTAGTGAAAAGTAAAAATGAAAATAAAAGCTTAAAAAAATAAAAGCATTTGAATAAGAAAGAACAAGCTTTAAAACTTTTATTTAGGACAGGAAACATGGAATGCAAACTCAAACTGATAGCATACATGAACATAACCAAAATCTGTAAGAGCAACTCTAAAACAAAAGGGAACTCTCAAACTGTCAGTACTGCAGCACGACAGCGAGATGTCTGGACTGGTATATCATTGGACTTTGAGAAATTAGATCAGCAGGTAGGAAAATGAGTTACTTACCAGTGGGTTTTGATGCTGCAAAATATCACCTCTCTTAGGTGTGTGCCCTGTGCACAGACACAGTACTCCCCAAATCTGATTCCAGATTCCATTTTCTAATGGCAGCCGCTGCAGTGGGAAAAAAAGCAGGCACGTCCTACCACACCAGTTCTCTCACTGCTTCTGACTGGCCCACAGACCTTGGTGTGTTAACAGCAGCAAGTACTGGCTGTGCCACAGAAGAAGTCCCCTTGATGCTTCTTCACCAGTCTTTTTAGTCCTTTCTCATCTCCTTGAGATCTTGAAATATATCCTCCAGTAATAAAATTACTCTCAGCCATTTTATAGAGCTTTTGATCTCCTTGACCCCTGGAGAACCTCTGACAAACAGTTACTGGCAGAACTACCTGCAGCTTGGCTCCTGACCACCAATCTAATTACAGTGGGAATTTTATTTCACAGTACAGGCATCATCCGGAATGGATCAAAACACACAACACTGCCTCAGTGTGAGCGTGCTCGGAGAAACCACGGCTGCACTTCCTGCCCTTGCACAAATAACAAACCCGACTCCTTTGGAGGAGAGAACAGGCAAAACCTTGGCTTATAATTTAAATAAGAAAATCACACAAACTTTATCTTGTGGCGTTTGCACAAGAAAATCTCACCAACAAACAGAGCAACAAACTTAAGCAGAACCACCTGCCATCCACATACAGCGATCAGGCAACAAATGCCACTGTAGTTTCTTCAACTACACAGTTTGTCTTTAAAGTCTTTTCAATTGGGTATCGAACTTCAAGTGATGCATTTTATACATTAGAATAAGGTAAAAGTAACCTTTCTTTAACTGCTCTAATCTACGCACAAGCCTTATAAAAGACTTACTTTTCCTATCAGTATTTAGATGCAAGCCTCTAGGAAATGAATAACAGCTAAGAAACGAAGCAAGAGAAATTGGAATCTCAGAAGCAAACAGTAATGCAGGTTTATTTATCTAAATGGATAAAGCACACAGAGATCAAATTCAGTCTCTGTTATCATGCTTAAGGACTAATGATTATGCATGACAATTGGTTTAGCCTGTATTTAGCTGATGCTATCTGTCCTGTCTGTGCGCACTGTGAGTATCAAGTTATTTGAAGTCTTTTATAAAATCAAAGTCTCACGTTCACCTACTTCAGACAAGAGTTTGGATGATGCTTTGGAGTTATATTTGGAAGGGAATTAAAACATGAAAATATTGGTATTTCTTCTACAGCTTCTTCCGTAGCATTACCTGCTATGGCTCAGGTAACATTAACAGAGGAAAACAAACCCACAATCCATGCAATATGCTCTCCTACCGGGAATATGGATCTGTAGCAGATCTTCTGTATCTTGCAGAGTTGCTATCAACCCAGAAACTTCTGGCTTCCTGCTGTGCAAGAGACCCACGCCATCCCTTTGGGCACTAAGAATAGCACATCCTCTGTCCTCTGAGGCTCGGCCCTGACTTTGTTCAGTTCTACATACTTCTTTGCTTTGTCTCCTCTCAGTGCTGTGAATTGCAGGAGTCCGCCCATGCACCACACCCAGCTGACCTTTCCCTACCTACACTTCCAAGCCAAAAGGAAACTGCCTCTCTTGGAGCTCCCGCCTCACTCTGAACAGGACCTGCTCCCTGTCCGCACCTTTGTGAAACAGAGCAGGCGTACAGCAATGCACCAAACTTCAAAACAAACAACTCCACAAAGCGAAAATAAAACACACTGCAAAAATAGGAGTTATTTCATCTGCTGAAATACTATATATATATGTATATATGTATATGAAATACTATATATATATTATACATATATATATGTATGTATATATAAATATATGTACATTTAATGAGCTATGTTTTTAAAAAGTTATTGAAAAAAAAAAGAGTTCAAGTGGAGTAAACAAGGATCCGAGAACAGAGCAGACTACTGTACTAAGGTTTGAGATGTGATGCTGCAAACCTGCTGGAGACAGGCAACATACAAGATGCACCACAAAGGGAAGCGGATAACATGAACTATGGTTTGACAGTAAGGACTCGTGGAAGCTTTAAGAGCAAAGGATTAGCACTCAACTTCGACATTCTGGGAAAGAAATTCAGCAAGGAGATCAAACGTTACATTCTAATCTCCCAGGTCCTTTCAGTGAGAAAATAAAGCAGCTATAACGAATTGGATTTACTGTACTTATGAAGTTGAAATCAGCTTCTCAAAAGGCAGAAAAGCTTTACAAGAGGACTATCTGAAAACGAAGGTGAGAGTCCTAAAGCAGCAGCCAGACTTCCCTATTTCTCAAGAAGATTTAGCTTTTGAGGGGGGATTACAAAGCCAAGCAAGGCACGTTTTAAATTCTGCTCACAAGGGGAGACAAGGCACGGGTTAAATTTCCAAGCCTTTGCTCAGAGTCTCCTGTTTCTTGTGGCAGCTCTCCTGACGCTCTCCAGCAAAAGCAACACTGACAACAGATGAAGAGCAGGGATTTAACTGTCATAAGCAAGTTTTTAACTAAATGGGGCGTTAATTGTCTTTGGAAACGGTTCAGTACTCTACAAGTTAATGCCTGGAAAACAGTGAAGTGGTAGGCTGTGTACCACACAAGGGTACAGAGCATGTCCTATAATTTTTAACTGTTGCAAATAGCCTTTCAGGATTACAACTAAACTGTGGCTTGCTATCTTTACATAGATATTGATATTACCATCCAGGTAGGAACCGCGTTGTTGGATCTATCAGACAAGTATATTAAAATATTACAAATGGAGTACAAACATTATCAGGGCCTGGAAAGACTGAGTGACTGAGTAATTCCAAAGTAAAGGCCAGAAAAATTAAAGATACCTAACTTTAAAATCTGCTAAAACATACAATTCCACAAACATAGTTGGTATAATATGTGAGTGACCCTACAATTTAAGTCGAGTCTTATTTGTGCCATAATCAAAGACAGAATTCCAGTCACCACAGAAGAGTTTCCTTCAGTGTCCTTCCCTCCACAAAGCACTGGAACAAGACAGTGGCATAGGAAGAAACAGCAGATGGAGATAAACACAGAGCCATAAAGAGTAGCTGTGCAAACCGAGAAATACATTTTCAGTACGTGTGGTAAATTAACCTAAATACTGGGAAGGGGTCTTACACCAGGCACAGCAGCATGAACACCTAATAACCCTATTACGAGGAAATCCATGTTAGTAAACATTACACAAATCTCTTGTCAGCTCAACAAAAGTCACTGTAGAAGAGAAAGAAATACATCCTTTAAGTTGAGCTTTTTACCTCCATGTGTAATGCTTTCTGTTTTCCATAGGATTCTATTTTAAAAGACTTTCTTTGTTAAAGTGATTAGCTTTTATAACACTGGTGAGTCACTGTCCAGGAGATGAGTCACTGTTCAGTAAATTGATGGAATCCCTTTTGTAATTCCATAGCAATGCTTTACATATAAGTGTCAACTTCAGATATGGAATCTCAACTTTAACCTATAAAGTAGCACAGATAGACTGGAAAATTTTGCTGCACATATAGGTAGTGTGTAAGCTAAAGGAAAGGTTGCTGTGTGCAAATAGTTGTAGGATTGCCTGCTCAGTCCTGTGACTGATGGGGTGTGCAATAAAGTCTGGAGATCACTGCTCCAAGGTGCATCCAAGACTTCTTCACGGGACAGCAGAGATGAAGAAATGGTCTCCTTTGTAACTCTGAATATTCCAGAATCCAATTTCCTGATGATTCAATCTGTCTCCCACTGCATTTTGAATGTTAGGAAAATAAAGATGTTTTCTTCAGTTAGACACTCCATTGATCACAGGCTTCTCTTGGCTGCCCTCCTGTGAGTTGTTACTTTTAAGCACTGGCTGTAAGAACTGCTCCACCTCAATTGTGAAAAGACACTGTTTTGATAGAAGACCAGAGCCAATATCTTCAAAATCACATTTGTCCTTTGCTCTGGAAACCTTCAGAAGTGACGTAACATTAACCCCCCTCACTGCAACAGCAAAAGCAAACATTTCTCAAGAAAGCAAATGAAAGCCAGGATAAACCTCATTGTCCTTCCGACAATTGACAATCACTCGGCAATCTCTTAATCTGTGAGAGTGTGTGGTAAAAAATGAAGCTGTTCTTGATCAGCTGCTCATTTGTTTAAACAGCTCTGACTGGCAATCAGGTGTCCTAATGCAGCTCCACTGTCCCAACCCGATTTGCCTTCAAACAGCTGCCAGCAAAGAGAGATACTCAATGTGCAGATGGCTGGGCATATTGATAAGAAATCCTGTTAAGTTGAGACACACTTTTTTTTGTTTTCCTCCCATGAATAACAGGACAAATCGTCAGCTTTACTGTTCTCCAAAAATCAGTATTCATGAGATTCATGCAGTGGCTCTTAACTAGATTAAAAGCTGTTTGTTGTAGTTTGAATGCTCTTCTGAGTCAATGCTCTACAGTTTTCAGTGTTCCTTATTTTCTCATAGTGGCTGTTAAGACAGAAATGACTTCTAAGTTGTTTCAGTCTCCCCTTCCAACACATATTCCACAGTTTCCCTTATTAAGCATAAAAATTGAGAAGTTTTTCTGTAGGTAATTTAATTGATAAGCTGAGGTCTCACTGGCCCCCAGCATCGTCTCACTTCCAGGTCAGCAACAATAAGAACCCACACTGCCAAGAAAGTCCCCCCTTCCTTCTATGTTTCAGAAGCAGACCTGAACTTAAATTCAGATGCTGCCCAAATGCATGAGTTTGTTGAAAATGTACATATAACATTTCAACTTGCACGCCTTTAAAATACCAGTTGGAAATACCAATAATGCTCAAAAGAAAATCCACAGTGGAACTTTGGACCTTAACAATAACAGCCAGTGGAATAGAACGGTGACATTAAAAAGAAAATATAGAACCTTTATTTACAATAAACTCCATTACACAGAAAATGATCCTAAATCAGATCTCCAAGTGTTGTACAAACATTCATGTTATATGCCTCTGACAGAACTGCAATCCCAAACTCGCTCTTAGCTGCTGGTAATGAATCCAGAGGCTACAGAATACATTCATAACTTCAAAAGGCTACAAATGGTAGATAAAAAAGCAGGTATGAAATTCCATCAGTGCTGTTCAAAAACAGCCAGACCATAAGAAGCAGAACTAAAACTCGTGCATCAGTCCAGATACATTAGTGATAGAACATACTCTGCTGCAAGGTCAGCACTTCATCCTTGGTCAAGAATAGAATAAAATAAACATAAAGCAAACAAAACAAGTATAGAAGAACAATTATGAGACCTTATCTTTCCCTTTCCTCTCCCACGTGAGGAGCTATTGACTCCTGACACAGTTTAAGAAGGGTTCATCTGACAGGCACTCAACACTCACAGTGATAACAATGCAAAATTACACCTCCCCCCAGATATCCAGTGTAGTCCAGGCTCCTGACTACAGCATCTCAACACAGCTATACAAGAACACACTATCAAGATACAATAGAAGCTGCTCCACAATTTAAGCCTTTACATACAAAAGCCAGCAACCAAAATTAAAGCCTAAAGATTGAGATCCATACAACAGTCCAATTGCATACAGCCCAGCTAAAAAGAAATGTTCACAATCTCCAAACAGAGTGGGTTTAAATGAGCTCACTTCTCACTCCCAGTAACACCTCTGCCCCATGCTCAGACGTACTCAGGTTAAAGAAGTATATTATCATGAGTTGTAAACTCTCAGGAAGTTCAGAACAGAACTCTAGAAGAATCCCTCCAACGTGTATATGCAACCAGAAATAAAATGTGCAGCTCAAAAAGAAATAAAGGTTCTTTTCTTTGACTTTGAAACTGACGTAAATGCAATGCAAACACTGTATTCCTGGGGATTTTCATAGCGCCATTTCAAGCACTGGCAATTGAATGATTTACTGCAAGAAGGGGTTTGGAGAAACTGCATTTTACTGCGTAGAACAGGCTGTTGTGAGACAGCAAGCAAAGGGAACCCACATATTCCTAAGCCATTTTTGTGTCCTCCCCATTCTGCATTTCAAAGGACACATCTCACTTTCATTTCACTTCAGAGCTCCAATACATAAAAATTACCTCACATCTAAGATAAACCAATTTCTCTTGTACTTCTCGTGAACAGAATTACAGCAATTACTGCAGCTGTGTATTCCAGCAGTCCTGTGGCACATTATCACCTCAAAGCGAGTTTTCCATTCGGCTGGATCTTTAAACAATGCCAGGGAGTACCTATGAAAAAGGATGGTATCTCCCTGCATAACAGATAGGGCTGTGAGGATGTACTACCTAAGGACTGTAAGACACCTGAACACTTAACACATTAAGAATCACCTTTACTGTTAAAAAATGTAAGACTTGTTCTGTGATTTGAGTCTTTTGCATTGCATTAAATGTGAGCAGCAAACTGTTTCATCAATTAGAGTATTTGTAGGATTACCAGCTGAACTTCTACTCTGTGCAAGACCCACTTGGGTAAAATAGAACCCATATAAAGCAAGAAAATAAGTAGTTCTTTGCCCTCTCCTGCCTCCCTGCTTTACTCTTTAAAACCAAAATTCAAAAGGAAGTTATTTCTAATAATGCCAATTTTTAAGAGTAGCCTTAAAACCGGAATTAATGAAATATGAACAACAGTTTGGGAAAACGTGTCAAAACGTAAGAAAGTTTACTCTAAGAACTTTCAGATTTGCAGGAAATAGTTCAGACTTACACAAACACTTTTTTCCAAGGGAGGCATTTCTGAGTATAAGAATTGTCAGTAAAAAAAAAAAACAAACAAAAGCTGAGATATCATTTCTTTAAGTGTGACTCATTTCCACAGGTTCAGTTCTTCATATTGTGTACTTAAATTTAAGTTAAACAAATTTACTAAAACCGCTTTCACAACGTTTCTCCATTATACTAACTTACAACTGGTCTTGCAGTTCCATAATGATATATTCCAGCTGTTCCTTCTCCATTTTATGGGCTAGATCCATATCTTCAATTCTTTGTAAGAGCAGCTTATTCTGTGAGACAGATTCGGATAGCTGGTTTTCTCTGAGTCGTACTAGTTCCTCAAGGTAACCCTGGAAGTAGAAGTGTTAGGAAGCGTTAAAGAACATTCAAGCAGAAAAGTTTTCCTTATGTACGTTCATGTTTTTCTGGTTAAAATCAATAAATAGAACTGCACACATTTTGCTCTTATCAGTAAATTGACTTAAGATTAGTAAGGTGTTTAATCAGTACTGAAAAAATCAAGTTCTTATCCATGTCCCGAGACTAGGAATAGAAAGGTGTGTGAATCAGTAAGGCAGTAATGCCATAAGCACGAAACATTAACTGTTTTGAAATGCATAGAGCAGTTACTAGCACAAGACTGGGACTCGAGAAAATAAAAGAACCCGTTATGTCTGTATTGTTAATGAAAAGGATCCCAAATTACTATAGAAAATCCAGTTGCTTTGAAAACCTCTTTCTTGGGACAGAAAGCTGCAATATCATGTTGTATGTTAAAATAACAGAGAGGAAAATTATCAAAAGTGAAGACTCATCTACAGGAAAGCATAAGGTATGAAAACTGGTGATGGTCACTTCTAGGAATATTGGATATGTTTAGGTGGAACGTGCATTTCTGTCAGTTTTCCAGCTGGTAATACAAAAGATCTGGGGGCAGTCCTAGTCATACACCAACTAAGTAGGGCTTTGAATGTATTTAAAGGTACATTAGGACATACTTAAGTCCCCTGCCTCACAGAAACATCAGACATACATTTAATGAAGATTTTAGACATGAAGCATCAGTAACAATAATATTAACAGTAAATACCTTTATCAGTAATGACATGAGATGTGTCATCCCACCAGTGAAAGTATATAAAACTCCAGTATAAACAAACAGTTCACAAAGAATTTATGAGCTTACTACACAAACAGCCTATACCACTCCAAAATAAAGAAGGGGTAACTTCCACATGATTAAAGAAGGTGTAAACTATGACTCATTGATCTGGAGAGAAGACGACTTGGAAAAGACAAACTCATCCTATTTGCAGGGTGGCATGGAGAGGGCAGGAAGGAACCGACTGTTCATTTTTTACCATACAGGAGCTAGACACCATCAAATGAAGCTACTTAGAGCCAAATTGAGAAGATGGAAAAGGAGGTGGCTTTTCACACAGCAGATGGTAGGCACGCAGAGCACCTTGCCAAAAGAAAGAAGTTTTAATGCTCAAAACTTGCATGGGATCAAGGGGATATTTGATACATCTCAAGTTATTAAACAAACCAACTTCAGAAAGCTCTTCAGCTGATATGGGTTGGCCATGAGAACACTGAAGGAGTATAAGTGAATATGCGTTTTAATTTGTTTTTATTCTTCCCTCTGCATCTACTTTGGGCAAGCATCCAAGATAAGACAGCAGGGCAGACAGATCCTTGCTCTAAACCATCATAGCATCTTTGATCCAATAAAGCAGCGCTATGATTTACATTGCTAAAATAGCACCTGGTCCCATCCCACTTTTCACACAACTCAGTAGATATAGATCAAAACCGATCTGATGTTTTAGTGTGGAAACACAGCCAAAATGCTGCCTTAAATACATTCCAGAGCCTCATGGACTACTCGGGTGGGGAGGGAGAGGTTTTCAGTTTAGTTTATGTGTTTGAAGAAACTCCTTAGAACAGCAGATTCTGGTTTACGAAAGCAAGGAAAACATCTTCTGTACCAGAGAGCACCACAAGGAATACAGCTCTTTCCACACTGAAGGTGGTATCAGACTGGGTGAGAAGATGGTATCACAGCAAGTTGAATGCCAACATTTAATAACAAGGAATCACAAACAGAAAAGAAATAATTGTAAACACGTTTTAAAAGGTACCGCCCACATCTGCCATCTCACAGTAAATCTGACTTGTCCACTTTTACTTAGAAAAACAGTAACTAGGTTCCTTCACATGCGTTATAGTAACCCAACTCTAATTCTACCCATTCTGAATGAGCATGGGCCTTAAGCAATCCATAGCTACATTAATCCTAATAATCTGAACATATTCTCAGTCACACTGTGTCAGTATGGCCACAGTTACACTAAAACACAAGTTCCAAATGACCAAGTCTGAAGTCTGACTGTTGGGAATGATCACTGGCAAACGCTAGTTCACCAGTGGTGACCTGAAGTTATGTGGGAGAATGCTCGCTGCTGCCCCAGGCCAAGACCATGGCCAAATGTTCTTATAATTTAAGTATGTATGTGGCTGAGTTGGTGCTGGGATCTGGGCCTTTGTATTAGTTACTTTATTAGCACATGATCCATGAGTATTCTCTGACTTTGATCAGGGTTTTCCAAAGTCAACATACGTAGTTCTCAATTGCTAGAAGAGTTATTCTAGATGCCTTCTGATCCTTTTTTTTCCTTTCTTTTCTTCCCCCCCCATGCAATACAAACTAGAAAGGCAGAGAGGTAATTTTGTAATTACCTATACTAATGGAAATAATTACACCTCCAGGCATCCTTATGTAGTTTCATCCTTTCATATGTTTACTGAGTTGAGTGTTTCAAGAAAACCAAATTGTGACGCTAGGGAAAAAAAGTACTAAAACCACAGAGTTATTTAAAACCGTGAAGCATTTGTCTAAAATTTTCTTCTCTTCCAATTTTTATTTTCTTTTCCTTTCTTTCCCTTTCCACTATTTCTTTGTTGACTACAAATTATTCTCCTTTCTGCTGTTAGCTAATACACCACTTGTATTGACTTGTGTCTGTATTTTTAAGAAGCTACTATAACCCACCAACAAACATTTTGCTTTTTAAGTATACAGAAATGCTAAATATGCTGAGAAAGTTTGTCCATACATTGCAATTCCACTTCACCTGTTACTTAAGAGTCTTCTGAGGGGTAGAGGGAGAACTTACCTTTGCTTTCTGTAGCAATACTCAGTATGTCACATAAGCTTCTCAAATCAAATACAAAACACATTCTTTCCTTTCTCATTGTAGCTCGAAGCAGGTCTTAAAACTACAAACATTTTGAAAATTTATCTCATTGTTACTGAGAAGATAATTATGCATTTCATTCCTGGACAGATTACTTTGCCAATCATTTTGTTTACTTTTGAACTAATTGTTCAATGTTACTTCCATCATGAAAGTCTTCAACTGGGATACAATGAGCATTAATAAAAGTATATGGTGAACTTCTAAATTAGCGAAAGACCCCATGGGCAGTCAAATTCACTTCAAACTCACAACATCTTCTGAGATACACTACCCATAAGACTGGAAAAAGGAGCCAAAGCTTCTTCATTAGAAGTTCTAATCTGCTCCCTGAATTATTACTCTTCCTTCTCCCCAGACCTCTCTTCCATCAAACTGTTGAGCAATGACATTACACTTAAGACCACCTGCAAGGAGCCAAATAATATTATTTTTCAGCCTTTACTTAAATGGCTGTGTTACCAGTTGTCTGGTGATCAGATTTGGCTCCATCTCCCCCACAGACAACTAATCTTTTACCTTCTGTTCCAATGCAAGGCGGTACTTCTGTTCTACCCTTTTGCATTTGTTGTACCAGCTGTTTTCATCCACGATGATAGGAGGACCGATGTTCTCAGGAGTACTGCCTTCACTGCCACTACTGCCCAGTGTTCTTAGCTCTTCTTCATCACTGCTGATGCTGTCAGAACTGAAGAATCATATTTATTAGCGAAGTGAAAACAAAACCTACATTAAAATGCAAATTCAGCTTGAAATTAAAACACCATAGTTGCTAAAGATATCTGAAGCTCTGTAAGCCAATAACAATGAGGATAAATCAAGCACAATTTCTGTTTTGACCTTTATTTGTAAAGTCACCTAAACGCTTTACAAAAGTCTACTTATTGTCATAGTTAAGTTTCAGACTGCAGCCTCAGGGGAAGCCAGACAAATGTATGCAGGATGTTCTCCTGGAATATAAAGGATTAATGTAATATATTACGCTATCTAAGGAAGCAATGACTTAAACTTTCCTTCATGATTTCAGGGCAAACAGTAGTATCTGAACATAAACTGTACTGAAGCTAAAAATGCAGGTTATGTTAAAACATGACAAATTTAAATGAGAGTTGTGGTTATTGTGAAAACCATGTGCCAGCTATTTCACAGAACGTAAGAATGCCCCTAGTGCAAATTCAGTGCTAAAATATCTTCTTATCATTCCAAATCAACAACATGCGCCATGGAATTCACGTCTGTCTCAAAGATGAGCATTTTAATTTATCCCAGGGCCCATTTGAAACCTTCCTTCATAACTATGCTTTTCAGTATACTAACAGTATTTACTGGGTTTTTTTAGTAGTCACATTTCTTCTATCCAAAAATCTTAAGACTTCATAGGATTATAATATTTTATCAAATTGTTTAACCTATAGAAACATAGAAGTTATTCACTCTTTAACTGCTTTTTGGAAATCTATATTTTCCAAAGTAAATGAGTATACAAGTCTACATTTAGATAGGAATAGGATTTTGAATGTGAAATGAAAATCATGAAGACCAGTGTGACATAAAACTTACACTTTCTTACTTAAAAAAACAGTGTAAAGATAAAGAGTACCTTTGGATGAACTTCAGGTAGGGGGTGTAATCTATGACAGCTGGAAAGGTGCCATCCAATCCTTTGCCCTTCAGACAAAAACTGATAAAACAGAGGAACAATGGTAAGATTATATCAAGAAAATCATAAGACAATGAAAGGTGAATCTTACAAATGCGTAATTTGATTTTTTTCTTCTTAAGGCCTATAGAATTCAACAGTGAAAACCTACCCAGCCAAAATATATTGTTCAATACTATACGATAACAAACAAAAGCCACAACAAAAAGAAATCCCTTGGAATTAGGACACTGATCAGGGCAAGCAGTGCAGACACTGATTTTTAAATACGGACTTTTATCTAAAAAGACAGGTGGATTGCAAGGGAATAACAATATAAGGAAAGTCAGCTGAAACCACGATATCAGAAGAGCTGTAGATGAGTTTGAAATTGCCAGTATTTAAGCTCAATTAAAGTCTCTGCAGAATGCTTACATAACCATTCTTCTGTTTTTAAGTAAAAAAATCCGTTCTCAGAAACAGTTCAGACTGTCTCTTTTCAATTACTTTATAGCGCTGGGCTGCTCTAAGATGATGAAAACTAATGAAACTAACATTCACAAAATGTTCTTGAGCTGCTGTAGCTTTATAAAGCTCTCATATGCACTGTATTCTTTTTGTACCGGATATAAAAGACAGTATTTGAATCCCATTTTATTATCACAGAAGTGACAATTAATTATGCTCTCAAAAAGAACAAATTCCTCCCTCCTCTCTGCTTTTTCCAATTTGAGAAGCGCCATTTTTGACAGCGCAGTCACTTCAGTGGTAACTAAGAACATCAGAAAAAAGACAAATAAAACAAAACCCATCCCCTAAACTCAGACTTATTTAAAGTATACCCACAATTCTACACTGTTGCGGGGAAAAAGAAATTCTGTTCTCATCTGGGCTTCCCCAACTCTACTCCCAAAGTGCTTTTTACAGCTCACAGAACCACACAATGGTTTGGCTTGGAAGGGAACTTAGCTATCAGATAATTCCAGCCCCTCTGCCATGGGTAGGTAGGTGGTTTCACTGGATCAGGCTGCCCCATTCAAGCTGGCTGCAACTACAGCTTCTCTGGGCAACCCTTCTTATGCCTCACAACCAAGTTCCACAGAGGTAAGTCAGTCAACATCTGTAAGAGTGTGTGAACTGAAAAAAGCAAATCAAATATAACATGTATAACAGCAGTATCTACAGACTCTTAGTCATTTAAGCCATAATACTATGAATAACACGTGGCATAGTAAAAATGCTCCTGTAGGTCCATGCTCCTGTTTTTCCCAGATAATTTCTTGGTTCTTAAGAGCTGCAATGACAAAAATTTAAATGCCTCCAATGGGAACAAGTCATTACTCTGAATGCTTTTAAGAGATGCATACAAAATGCGTTCATACTAGAAATCAGAGGACAAAGGAAGAGTGTATGCACTCATACAACTAAAATCACATACAGATACACATACACATACTTCATGCCACTGAGGCTCATGGGAGCCAAAATCAATTAATTATAATTTAAGGCAAGATTTACGTACTGCTGATCATCTCATCCTACACTTCTTATTCATATATCGCTATCCTCCTTCCACGTGTAGGATATAGAAGCATTTTTACTTTATATAGCGTAAAACTTATATGAATGAAATCTGGTAAGATTTCAATCTGCTGCATGCAAAGCCAGCTCCCTTATCATACTGCAGCATACTTCTGTTCCCCCACAACATATGGTGATCATGCAGTTAATCCAAACCAATGACTAAATGTTGGCAAGAGAATCTATCCGGCTTTTCAAAATGCTCAGCCCATTTTAGTTTTGTTTTATGTTTTTTTGCTGTTTTTGTTTTTTTTAACCCCCCAAGCAGACATCCCTTTCCCTCCTCACAGCAGTGTTGCCACTTATCTGACTCCAGTATGAGTTAACTCAGCCAATAAGACCTTTACTTTCCCTCCTTGTCCCTCACGTCTTGCATCCACTTTCTGTTCTATGAACAGCTGAAGTAAAGGCTGAATGCCACAAGAAAAGAAAGTCATTATTCAACACTCCCCCCCCCCCTTTTTTTTTTTCCTTCTCTACATCAAACTTTATGGCCACTTAAATCTTCTGCAATTACACTTCTGATTGCTTTCAGGATTTTGAAAGAAATACCACATAATCATCCTGTATTAGTTATGGCATAACTTTGTTGTTATCCAGAAGAGCCATTCATGATGATCCCTCTCTCCGTCCTCCTCAGCTTTGTCTCTCATACTTATCAGCTGAACTTAACAATGTTTCCCATAATGTGTATTCACTTTCTGGGAGCATTCTATTAAGAAGCATGCAAACGCAATACCTGAAATCAATTGCATTGAGTCCCAACAGCATACCAGCCAGCATATTTGCTTCTTCACCAAGAACAATTGCTCCATCCTCATAAAATCTCCTTCAAGAAAAAAAGAATAAAATACCTCCATTAACACCACTTTGTTTCAAATAATGATTGTTTTCATGGCTAACAGAAAATTGAGAAATCCAGTTTAAATAAAAACAACCCATGTGAACCCCAGGGGCACTCATACTTCATTTCCAATAAAGCAAACCAATAGACTGCACAATGCAGAACGCTGTAATCGAAAACTTCAGACAGAAGAATTTATAACATTAGCCCTAAGAAACAGTAGAAGAGGATGGACAACATGCAAAGATAATGATGATACCTTATACTTCGTTCTGAAAGGAAGAAATTGGTTTTTGAACATACACAAAGAAAATCATTCCATGGTAAAAAAATAATAACAATAATAAGTTTTAGTTACACTGTCTTTCTCCTCCCAGCTACCAAAGGAGCCACTTCCAGACTGAAATGTTCCACAGTGCAGCTAAATAGGACCCACCTCTGCCATGTATGGTTTTGTAATAAGAATCTGGAGGTGCCTAATAGACTAAATGCAGCCTGTTTAGCAAAGTAAAGGCATTCGGATGATTCATAGAGATCTTGAGTTGACTGAATGACAGACAACCAGGAAATATTTTGGAGCTCAGCACCTGAGTCTGTTTGGACTCACTAATAAATGAACACTGCAATAAGCACACACTTCCTTTGTAGTATGGAAAGGAGATGTACAAGACTTTGGATGTCCCACAGTGGAAGCAAGAAACCTGAGAGCAATCCTCTGGGATGATAACATTTATCTCAGAACTAGAATCCCTGTGACGTACAGATTCTGTTTCCTAAACCTTGACTTGAGGTAAGATAACAGAAGGCTGAACCAGCAGCCTATTGAGGCAGAATAATGAGCTAGATGGATCAAAATAAGTCTATCTGCAAACTAGAAACAACGCTCCCAGTACAAGCAAACCTTTTAACTGTTACTTCTAAAATCACTGCCAGATAACAATCTGTACTGTGTACAGCAGCTTGTAAAATGCTGCCTGTGAAGCATTCAAGCAAAAAGGAGACATAGCATAATTAAAACAGTAAGATGTGAGCTTTTGCATTTCTGAAATCAGCTACAGTAATCTAGTCAAAACTGAAGTCTCCTTGGAAGACTCACAGATTTTTTGCTCAGTGCTATAACTGACATATGACAACAGGAAAGACGGGATGCTTTAGCATAAGACTGCGTTGACCGATTTTTTAGAAAGGAATAATTGTGTGTTTATGCCTAATCCAGCCCCCTACCAAGTGTAACATGCAGATCCAGCATTAACTGTTTCACTGAAGTACTAGACTGAAAGTCACTCATCTAAACTAAACACCAAGATTTAAGGAGAGCTGGCAGCGCGATAGATGCACCTTATTCCACACACATACATGAAACACATGCTGAGTTTATATACATATTCACTAAATATGCACATAGCACAAGCACAATACATCATTTAAAAATGTAAATACACTGTGTAAAGCACCACTAAAATCAAGCCACTTAACAAGTATTCGAAATACCACATAGGAAAGAGAGTGCATCCAGTATTGTTGGTGGATCTGAAGTCCACAGCACCAAGATTTGAGAGTGTAACCATTAATTCTAATCAACATATTTCATACATTACTTCAAAACAAAAATTGCACATATTATGTTTGCAGCACAAGAAATTGATTCCTAAGTCTATAGCACTGAAAGAAAATCCAAACATAAAACATTAAATACATGAATTTGAAACTGCTAATAAGATAAAATCGCTGTTATCTCCTATTAAACAACCTGCACTATCAAGCAGGTACACACGTACTACTTAACCATAAAGGCTGTGACCCTCCTCTTCCTCCTCATCTACCTCTCAAAAACCCAAGTATTTCTTCTGTTTGACACAAGTTAATTTCTTTACCAGAAATCTTTGCTTTATCAGCTTCTTGTCTACTGCAAACACAAGAAAATCTGGATAAAATAAAGATGACAGAATGGGAAATATGTTTACCAAACTGTGTTTCAAAGTCATCTTAATATTGGGAAAATAAAGTGAAAACTGTGGAAAAATATTTTAAACATAAATAATATTCCAAATGAACAGAAATTCTTACAGAAATTCTATTCTTTTCACTGTCTAAAGCTTTTTGAGTTCAACATAAGGCTCCACAACTCATGCAGACACAGATGTTTTCATCACAGATCAATAAGATGCCGCTGTTGCAGGATGAAATATTATATAATAAATTGACACACTGCCTAGAACCAGTCCAAAACAGTGAAAATAATTTCTGTCACAAAGCATATTCTTGTCTGTAACAGCTTTTATTATCAAGCGGTACAACAAAAACCTGTTACATGTTTCTCATATTATATCAAGAAATCTAGCTATGCCTGACCACTACTTCTGTATTTGGATTGAGAGAGATGAATTTAATGGAAATCTTCACATGAGCTAACAACGTGCACCTGAAGTCCAGAAATCCAACCATACCCTGGGCTGCATCAAAAGAAGAGCGACTAGCAGGGTGAGAGAGGGGATTCCTCCTCTGTCTTTCACTCCTGTGAGACCCCACCTGGCACTCAGTATGGCATCCAGCAGTGAGACCTCCAGTACCAGAGCAACCTCTTAGAGTGGGTCCAGAAGTGGGTCCATCCATGTGCAGGAACACTTCTATGAATACAGGCTAAGAGTTGGGGTTGCTTAGCCTAGATGAAAGAAGGCCCTGCAGGAATCATGCTAATGCCTTCCAATGCATAAAGGTGGCCTAAGGAAAGATGGGAAGAAACTCCCACAGTGTACAGTAAGAAAAGGGGCAATGCTTTTAAACTTAAAGAGGATAGATAAGAAATTCTTTACTACAAAGATGGTTAGAACTGGACAGGTTACCTGCAGAAGCTGTGCTTTCCCCATCCCTGGAGGCATTCAAGGCCAGGCTGGATGGGACTGTTGAGCAACCTGATCTAGTGGGTTGTGACCCAGCCCATGGCGGGGGGGTTGGATGATCTATTGCTATTATCAGGCTACAATTTCAAAGTGAGTTCCTTCTTTTGAGAGCTTTTCTTCTCTTTTGATCTTTCAAGAATTATAACAAGTTTCCACATTTTTTAGTCACTAAGGGATTTCTGCAGTAGCAATTTTCACTTTTACCCATGCTAAAAATCCTATGAATTGATACAAACTCCAGGTGTCTTTCACTAGGTTACATCTCTTCAATTTACACAAATTAAGTGCAACATTCACTTCCAAATTTAAGTCTCACACTTCAGGAACAATCACTAAAATATCACAGAAATAAAAGTCTTAGAGACCTGGTTGTTTTGTAGTCCCTCAGAGCTGTGGAAATATATTCAGACAAATGTTTTTCCATAAGTGCCACTCTGATCCAGGCTCGACCCTGCAAGAAAAAGCAGATATCAAATATTTAAGCATTACAGACTGAAACACTTAATTTCACATCTGAAACTGAATAAAATTGAGTTACATGGATGACTTGATCCCGATTATCAAAATTACCTCTAAACAAATTTTGTTGTACTTCGTTACTGTAATAATGAAAACAAAACACAAACTCTTACAAGTAAATGTAAAGTACTCAAAAATTTGCACTTAAATTTGTGTCAACACACAGCCTTCTCAGTACGGACATCCAAAATTCCTCCCATGTGCATCTTTAAAAATGTAACACTCCTATGCGTACTAGTTGCATTAATTGGCTTTTAATTACTATTGTGATGTGTCATAGAGTTTCCCAGAGAAAGTTAAATTAATGTATAAACATACTTGAAAAAGCAGCTTTGCATCTTGCTTGTCGCTGGTTTTTTTTCTGGGTATAGAACTGTAAGCTATATTTTACACAGAAGAAAGAGAAATACTGCAGTCAGACTGACTTTTTCATCCCTACCTTGGCTCTAGAAGAACTGACATTCTCCATGTTCTCAATACTGCAGATGCAATTGTGGGAGACTTTTCGGCACGCTACCCGAATGTAGTCCCAAAAACTACGAGTGCTTTCATAGCCAAACCAGTTGATCTGACCTTAAATCAAAATACAAGAAATACAAAAATATGTAAAGATTTACGAACCTTCCTCCTTCCTTACTAAAGATGAGCATAATTCAGATACTTTCCTGTGTTTCCTGTACACACCTTGCAAAGACAGCATTGTATGCTTACAAATCCACTAATTCCTGAAAACTGGCTGCACAGGTGTCAAAAGGAACTCGCATCATGCAACTCACCCTCAGTGAAATCCAATGTGAGAGGTAAGTGTGGGGCTTTTGCCTACACACAGCATGTATTTGGCTTATACTGATTAGCAAAGCAAGCAGGTCACAATTACAATATGTTTTGTTGTAACAGAGGGCTGTAGTCTCACAAGCAGCTCTATACATGAGTGTGACTATTTTTGACTTCAGAAGGAACAGCCTTCACTTGACACTCAGCAGGAGCAGGACCTTCAACTAACAAAGGACTTCGCGTTTATCCCACCAAGACAATTACATATCACTTAAGATTTTTCTCTATACAGGAGAAAGTAGAATTAGCTAAACCACAAAATTGCCGAAGAACTTCCTATTTTTTTCTAGCCAAAAGCAATAACAGGATCACTATGTGCATATAAATACTAAACCTAGTTACAAAAGCTATTACTCTTAAAACATGTCAGCATAACATTATCCAATAAAGGGCCATCACAGCTTGGAATTCATCTTTTTCATGACAGTGGTGACTTCAGTGCTTCTTTAACGTGCCCTTTTCACCCCTGTTATACCACTGCTTCCTTACCTCTTCTATCTAGAGATCTGTCTCTCGCAGTATGGGCAGCATTACAAGCTGCATCTTACAGAATCACGCTTCCTCTCCTGTCACCTGGGCCTACAAGCACAAGTTCTCTCCTACAGACCTAACTCATACCCTTCCCCTTTGAAATTTCTGCTTATGCTTTTAAGACATTATGAGAAATCATGGAATTTTAATACAAATTTTATTAATATTCATTGCTTAAAAAAGAAAAAGAACTGTTATTTACCATGGCTTTATGGAAGTTAACTACTATAAACTCAAATCTGGACCATTTATTTAAAGATACTGCCCCAGCATTACCCTAACAACCCTGACAGAATGAAGCCATTTACGTTACCATAGACAAACATATCATGTATGTTCCACCTGCCTTAAAACATTTTACACAACCCATTGCATTCATCAGCCTGCTTTTAGTGCGCTCCCAACGACACAGAGCATGCATGCAAAACACATTAGTCATTCCCATCAATAAAGTGCAATTTCTTTCAAGCCCTGTGTTGTAACACTTGAAATGTCATGGTAGATTTATCTCTGTTTTCCCTTCAAGTTTTGATAGAGTAAAATAATTACTGGCAGTATTTAGCTTAATAACAGAATATTCCCCATTTGCTGCCTCTTTTGCAGCATTTATTTAACTCTGCAACCCTTGAAATCACAAGGGGAAGACTGAAACAACAATGTTGCTTTTTAATTTTCTTCCTTTGTTATTCGAAATATTATTTTATTTGCAAATTCCATTTGCCCGTAACCCACGTGCCAGTTGCCAAGGCTTCTCTGTGCTGCCTGTCCTGAAGCTGTGAAGCAAACAAGTATTAGAATAATAAATATATAAACAAATTGTGTAACAATTTTTGCTCAAATACCACTAAAGCCAGGTTGGGAGGGGGCAGACAAGTGTCAAGTTGTTAAATATCCGTAATCACTCCAACAATCTTTGTCACTGCGTGTTCCTACCCCACCGTGTGATTTCTTTCGCCCTCTGACAGAATGACAGCAGGTAGTAATTGTGCTACTCAAATGTCAGCCTACACGCAACATTATTCACAAAATTTACTTATGAATATTAAAAAACATGAAAAGGAGCGAGTTGTCATGTTACACATCTATATTTAGATGATGTCCTTTATAATCCTCAAATAATTTCAGGAACCACACAAAGAAATGCGGAGAAGCTTCTGAAGTCCTTTCCATGTGGCTGTTAGTGCCAAGGAACACACTGTCCTTTCAGTGAAGCAGCTTCCTCTCCAACAACCAGAGAATGCAAACAGACACTTTCTTGAATTGGAACATCTGACTCTGATACAAGAGGAGAATCGACAACTGACCTTTCTCAAATGCAATTTAATTCACATCTATTACATTTACATCTCAGTAGTGAAAAACAGCTTTGCTGCAAGGAGAAGGGGAAATCACCTAAACATGGTGTGTAGGGAACAAAAGGAAGGAAGGGAGAAAGATGAGGAAGCAGCACCACACACCAACCCGCTATACCTAAAAGCAAAAAAACACCAAACCTACAGTTGTTTGTCAGTCCCAGAACACAGCCTGATCATAAAGCAGGAAAGCAAGCAGAGCTAAGTACCATGGCAACATCCAGTTCCTTAATTACCAGCCGAGAAGGCTTCCAACACAAACAACAGAAACACATCTGAGAAAAACAGTTTCTTGACTTCTCCGCAGCAATGTAGACCATAAGAAAGACAACAGCAATGGGACAGGCACACAGAGCCAGAACTTCCATTCAGCACTGAGGAGCTTCTAGGAACTAATAAATGAACTCTCCCATCAAAAACATCCCCAGTAACACTTTATTAACCAACCTTTCAGTCGATGACTTAGAATCTGTTCCAGAATGGCTGCAAAATTATTAAATTCGGGGGACGAGTCATCTATCGTCTCAAAGCAGGAACGGTCAATCAAGGTCTTGACTGAAAACCTAGAGCAAAAGCAAAGTACATTCACAAACGATGTCCATAATTGATGGTCCTCTCTATTGGGATAGTAGTTTGTACAAAACAAATGAACAAAAGCCCAGAAAACTACCTTGGTTTTGAAGGTCAGTTTGAGCAACACGAACAGAACCACACCAAGAAATAGCATGGAAATACAATCATCACTGCTTGTCTTTGGCGTAAAGCCTTAGAAATGAAAACACAAAATACTTGATAGGTAAATATCAGAGGACAAGAAAATAATTAGCTAAAATATTTTAGTAAAGCTGGAGAAAAAGAAGCAATCAAAGGTATTCAACACCAATTGATTTGGCACTTCCCTCAGTACCCTTTCATTCCTAAAACCCATGCCCAAGAATCAGAAGCAGAAGCTTTATTCTGATAACTTTAATTTTATCCTAAGCAGGAATAATCCAAATGTGTTATAAACTAATGCACTGCTATGCAGTTGTCTCTGTACATTAACATGGACAGGTTGATCTCCTTGTGAATGGTGATAATCTCTACTGAGTATCACATTAAGTCACTATTAAATCAGAAAAGCTACTAATTTAAATGATGTAATATCTGAAATTCGAAAGGCTGTATCAGGCCATTCTCAAAAGAAAATAAGAAGCAACTAAATACAGCTAACGTTCACTAATAGTTACATCCACACTTACACATCTTAATTCCTATTCAAAAGAGAATAATTTATACCCCTAGAAACATGACAACAACATGCTTTTCTCTTGCTATCTCCATTTTATTACAATCAGTTTTTGCTTTCTGCTCCTTGTTCTTCAGTTTTCAGTTTCAAGGCAAGTTTCACATGTCCTTAACTTTGAAAGTGAAACAGTTTTGATGTATCTATCATTGCTTTCTGTAACAACACGTATCTGCGCTAATGGACTCATACTGGAGCCTAAGGACATTGTTTCATCGCATCTGGATTTTGGTGGTACCAGCTCAGGAAATTCTCGCTCTGCTCATCCCCAATCCTGTGCCACACCTACAGCTTCACATGTCTACTCTGGATTGAACTAGATTTTTAATACTTAAGAGCAGTGAAGCAACTCTAAAATATGGATACACTCATCACAGACACGGATCACAGCATCTCAGTACTGACAATGGCACAGGCGCAGCATACAGGGCAGGAATGAGGCTCTCTCAGCCAGCAGTACTGCCTTCAAATGCTTTCTACTGTAAAAACAACTTCCCTGCAACCCTAGTGCAGAGAGCTCAGCTTCCTGATGCATATTTACAACATGAAACTGTCCCTATTTTTGCTCAAACTGAACTGGCAGATACATAGTCCAAGAGTTACAATTCAGTTACACTATAATATATAAACCTGTGAATAAAGACCCTCCATCCAACCCTTCCTGCAAGCTTCTGCTGTAGCTGCAGTGATTTTGGCAGGGCAGGAATCAGGAGGGAAGAGCGTGGGGGAGGAACCTCCTTCTGCTGTGCCAAGATATGACTCAGTTTTGAACTCCTCCACATCTTTAACCAGTTCTAAGTAGGTGAGAGACAAGTATTCCCATGAGTAAATCTATACCTAGTAAGTACCATCACTGTTCATTACTTGAAGGGCAGTAATGATTGCTTGCTCAAAGCTGTACCACAGCTAGGGACTGATTAGAAACAAGGGTCTGACAGCTTATCATCATGAATGGCTATTTTTTTAAATGCTTGTATTACCGCCACCACTTCTCTTTAGAAGTATTCATTTTCATCTTTCTGTTCTACGCTTTCATTAAAACCTTAAACAACCTTTACAGCTAGAGCAAAGTTGGCTGAAATCTTTTGAGAGAGCTGCCAGGGAGTGTAAGCATGGATACCTCACATGGATACCTCACTTCTATAGATACAACAGTGTGAGTAGGCAAAAACTGAGCAACTGGAAACGTTCTGGGGGTCATTTAACTCAGTCATTAAAGTCTCACATGTTATTTCCAGTGTACAGCCCCTCAAAAGAAAGCCCACACTTTTTTTGCTCTGTTACCTAGAATTACTAGGGGACTAATGGTAATGAAAAAAGGTTAAATATGAGGTACGTGTGAGTTATTAAGAAACAACGCGCAAGTAAACACAACAGAATTAGAGGTTGAGGACGAGCAGTGTTCTTGTCTCCCTTTGCTGCTCCCAACTCCACGCTCTCTCTCTGCTGCGCTACTACAACGGCACTACACTCTGAACAACAGGATACACACACTGCAGAGGGTAACAGAAACTGTTCCAAATATGCATGAAAAGCTAAAGGGATTTGAAAACAAACTTACAGTGCTCTAGGATGAACTTTGGTGAGCTGCAATAGCAGAGGAATGATTTAGCCCCCAGAACTATCACTCCCCTACAACAACAGGGTTTTGATTTTGGTTTGTTTTTATTTAGTTCTGTCTCATTTCTCCCCTTCCTCCCACTCCATATAGTAATTGCCATTAGAGAGATTCCAATATCATTACTTCCAAGTGATGTCTATGATGCTTTCAGACCCCTCCATATTCATCTCTGTCACAAAGGTAGTCCTGCTAGAGCCAAAAAAACAACAGATACAGAAACAGCAGCATTCTCCAGCCTTAAGCAAAGCTTCTGAAGCATTCCTGATTACCAACAACTTACAGAAATATTTGGGGAGCTGATTCCTCCAGCACTTATCAAATTCCTTAGATAACTCCAAACCAGAGCCAAACTTTTTCTGGTTATATTCAAACTTAAAAAGCACTTTTAAAGACATATGAAGCAGCAAGAGGCTTCCAGTCAGAAAAGGAAGGAGGGTAAAAATTTAATGGCTGTGTGAATGTTGCTTTTCATTGGAGGGCTGCGATCCTTTCAGTTTTCAGATCACTGGACGGATCTCTTCAAATTTAATTTGTTTGTAATTTGGGAATGAGTGTAAAACATATCAGTGTAAAATATTTATAAGAACATAAACTACTAAAGTAGGAAAGTCCCCAGGATGAGAAATGAACATCCCTTATTTTGTAGGATAATGCTTGTATGTAAAACCTGACAGCTCACTTAAGGGTCAATGTCACTGAGATGCAACAGCTCTTATGTGTATCAGCTAAATCACCGTTTCAGAAACCTTTTTCCTACCAGTTGTTCAGGGTTCTGTGTTCATTCTAAGAACCTCGTTTGGCCTGAAGTAGGGAGAGGGACAGACTTTAGAAGCATGTATTATTTATTCAAACAAAAAGGATAGAAATCATTGCATTTAAACCACCGCTGTGCAGTTACACAAGCACAACCACCTATTTTCTCATACAATTAGTTTAGGGAAGCTATCATTACTTCCTGTGGCTACATTGCTACCCAACACTTCACTAAAAACCATCTGTTCCTTCCAAAAAAGTTTAAGGAACTACCCACAATGACATGAAGAACCAGATACCATCGCTGCAAGAAAAGACTAAAAGCCTTAAAACCTATTAAATGGAAATCTACTAAAAATTAAGGCTTTGACAAAAGAGCTTATTAAACTATTAGAGACTGTTACTAGATGGTAACTCAAATGAACATCTTCCTTGTAATCTCTCACTTTTGAGAGCTGAAAGAGGGAAGATTTAGGTTGGATGTCAGGGGGAAGTTCTTCACTAGGAGAGTGGTTAGGCCCTGGAACAGGCTGCCCAGGGAGGTTGTGGATGCCCCGTCCTTGGAGGTGTTCAAGACCAGGTTGGACGGGGCCCTGGGCAACCTGATCTAGTAAAGGTGTATGTTTGGTGGCCCTGCCAGGCAGGGGGGTTGGAACTACATGATCCGTGAGGTCCCTTCCAACCCGGGTCAGTCTGTAATTCTGTGTGATTTTCCCAGGTAGCGAGTAGTATCACCCCGATATTAACTGAACCAATTCATCAGAGCAACTTTTACCAGGACTATCTCACTGCCAGAAGTTTTTGAGTGGAAAGGACTATTGGCACTTTCAATATTTCAATATTAATTTGAACATTCCTAATATATAGAGAGAGAGGGAGAGAGCACTTTTCTATAACAGCAAATGTGTAATAACTAGTGGAAGACAAGAAACATTCGAAACATTTTCATTCAAACTGGTGGAAGAACAGAAACAAATGTATGAACTTCATAATAATAATAATAAAAAGCTTCTTTCTCACCATGTTATTCAAATGTTAAGCTGTCTTGACAAACAATCATCTTCGGGATTTGAGAAGAGATAGCAAAATTATGCTTTTACTGAAAATAATAGGTGTGTTTCAGTGAACTCTGTTTTCTAAGCTTCTTTAAGTATGTTACAACACCATGACAAGTATGTGGAAGAAATAAACCGAATAATAAAATGTAACAGCACAGCCTGCAAGAGTTTCTCTTACACAAGGAGGGAGCGCAAAGCGGCAAGATCTGCACAATGCAGGATACTCCCTTAAAAGCAATAGAGCACATCCTGCACAACTGCGCTATTACTTGATCAAACTTGGCTTCCCGCACCTGTGGGTTGACGATATCTGTGTGGCAACAGCAAAAGTTGTGGCGTTCAGTAGTGAAGACAAAGAATGATCTGCTGGTTTACAGGACTTGGACTGTTCAATGGCTTGGACTGGGAGGGACCTTAAAGCCCACCCCGTACCATGGGATGGGCTCAGCTGCCCAGAGCCCATCCAAGTGAGCCTCGAGTGCTTAAAGGGATGGGGCACCCACAGCTCTGGGCAGCAGCGCCAGTGCCTCACTGCCCTATGAGAGAAAAATCCCACTGTAACACCTAACCTACATCTCCTCTCTTTGAGCTCAAAGCCACTCTCCCCTGTCCTGTTGCCATCTGCCCACATTAAAAAGTCGGCCTCCTGGGTACACTTAAAAACTGTGTGAATTTACACTGTAGCTCACATAAGAGCACAGAAGACCTCCAAAAAACACTCGAGTTTGCTCGATACCAACGGAAACAAACGTAGGGACGACACCATTGCTGTCAGCGCGTTTGTGTGTTTCAAAGTTTGCAGTGATGTAACGGGGCAGCGCCGTGTGAGATTCAGCACCGCCAGCAGCGGAGCGCTCCCAGGGGGAGCCGCAGGACGTGGACAGCTCATCCATTAGCGCTATTAGGATCAAAGGAACTGTTTAACGCTGTGGGTGTCGAGCATCTCGTGGATGTCCCGAGGCACATTTCGGGGTTAAACACAGTCTCAGCGCTACAGCCTCAGCGGTTCAGCACTGCGGACGGCCGAGCCGCTGCGTGACTCAGGCACGAGAAACCCCCGCCACGCGATGCCGCTGGCCCCGAGGAGGGAATCCCCGCTCCCAGCCTGAGGGCTCGGAGCCCGGCCCGCATGGACAGAGGGCCGCCCAGCCTTCACCTGCACGGCACATGAGGCCCCGCCGGGAGCCCGCAGCCCCCAGCCCCGCTGACCGCCTCTGAGGCGCTGAGTCAGAACGGAGGCTTCGCACCGGCGACAGCCGCCCCGAGGCCTCGCACGGGGGTGGGGGAAAAAGAGGAGGAGGAGGAGGAGGAGAAGGAGGACACCGCCAGTGCCGGGAGGGGCGGGAGGCGCGGAGGGGAGGCGCGGCCGGAGGGCAGGACCCGGGGTTCACCTGCAGACCGTGATCAAGTTCCGCCTCTCCACCGCGGCGTTGCGGGACGGGACGCTCTTCCTGCGGGCGGAGGCGCCGAGCCCCCCCAGGCCGAGGGACGCCATCTCGAGCGGGGACGGCCGGAGCCGCCTCGGCCGGCGCGGAGCCTTTGTTCCCGGCCTCCCGGGCTGGGGGACGCCGCGTTCACCGCCGCCCGCGGAGGAAGAGGAGGAGGAGGAGGAGGAGGAGGCCCCCGCGCCGCCCCCGCTCCGCCCGCCGGCAGCTCCGCGCGGGAGCAGCGCCCTGAGGCGGGCGGCGGGACGGGCCGGGAGCTGCCGGGCTCCCCGCGGTGGGGACGGCTCGGCCCCCCCCGCTGCCGGCAGACACGGCGCTCACACACAGCGCCGCACAGCGCCGGCAACGCAGCCAATGGGCGCCAGGGAAGGGCGCGGCGCCGCGCCGACAGCGGCCGCTGCTTCAAAGGGGAGCGCGCCGCTAGCGGAAGCGGACGGAGCCGGGCGCGGCGTGTGAGACACAGGCACCTGGGGCGAGGTGCGGGAGGGCTGAGTGAATGCGGCCTGAATGCGGCCTGCTGTGCCTTGCTTCCTTTGTGCTCGCTTGCTCGGCACGTGGCTGTGACGCTCGGGGTCCTCGAGTGAATCCCCGGCCCTACCAGCGGGGATCTGCCTGCAAGTCATCAGTCTGTTTCCTAGTGAGGCGCTGCCGAGCCTATGAGAGCTTCTTCCATTGCCAGCTGAGCTGGTATCGGGCTTTGAATCGATTTGAGCTGCCAGGCATTGGTTTCATGGAATCGGGAAACCATAAAGACTGAAAAAGCCTTCTGAGACCGTCAGGTCCACTTATCAGCACATCTCCACCGTGCCCACTGCCCACATCCCTCAGTGCCACAGCTACATGCTTCTTCAGCTCCTCCAGGATGAGCAGTGATTTCAGCACCTTCCTGAGCAGCCGTGCTGCTGTCTCACTGCTGTTTCAGGGAATAAATTCTTCCAAATACCCAACCTGACTCTCCCCTGAATGCTTTGTGATATACGTAACCTTTAAAGGCCACAGTTGTGGTAACATGAATGAAATTGCAATGCACTCTGCAGCCAAAGTGCAGGTACTTGTCCCTACCCCAAAGACCCAGCTGCTGACCCAGCTCCAAAGAGCTTTAAGTATGGAGCTTTGCTTTTGTGTTGAATCATATCAGAGAGACAGAACAAAACAAAGCTGTGGGCACTGAGCTACAAGGTAGCACAGTTCATCTGAAGGACAGCCATGCAGTGGTCTGTTGTGTGCTGTGGGTGGGCTACAGGTCAGTCGGGGAGATGTGAAGCTGTATGTGTTAATGTTTTCTCTCCTTTCTGCTTAATAATAAAGGAATTGTGCATGGTAAGGTTGAATGGTAATGTAAACTGTAGTACTTTCAGTTCCACTCAATTATGCATAAATCTTTCTGTTCAGGTCTAAGCATTCATTGCTATTCATGAAGTATAAAGAGATGCAAATCCACACTGGACAGCGATTTCCTCAGTGAATATCACTTGCCAATAGATGAAGCTGTTTCTTGTAGGTGCTGTCAAACAGAACTCTGTTCAGTGCTTGGCTAATGATTAAGTCACCTGCAGCAAAGTTGTGTTGAGGTTAAAACTTTAAGAAGTAAATTTCTATGTAGATTACCATGCTTTCATATGTAACACAAAAATGTCTTTTTCTCTTCTCCATTGGAAGACCTTAATAAATTGTTGAAAGAGTTGTTGCCATTTGTTAAAACTTTTGATTCAGTCAACAAAAGATCATCAGATATTACTTGATATGCTAATTTAGTTTCAGCTAATCTTTATTCAACTTTATTTTAAATGATAGGTAAATCTTTCCATGTTCCCTGAGGTAAAACAACTTCTTTGCTTGTGTGGTTTTTGTCACTAATATTATAACTCAATATTAATATATCAATATTAATATCAATAAATAATATTATAACTCAAACACACCATGAAGTTCATATTTTACTCTTTGCCTCTCTTCCTTCTGCCTGTAGAAACAACATAAAAGAAGGGGTGGTCATAGGGGAGCCTGAAGGAGAATATTGTTTCTACCTTGGGACCAAGAGTAGCAAATATTTTAGATGAAATTGGTGTAATGGACAAGATTGAAACAAGTTATTGTTCTTTACTCATTCCCTTTCAGAAAATCAAAGGAAAATGCTGAATGCATTACTTGTTGACTCTCCACTTGCCTTCAGGTTTCTTTCTGCTTCTCAGAGTCTTTGTTGAGACTCATTGCCTCTGTAGCTTCTATTAAAAGATTCACTCAGCCTGAGAAATCTTTTGATTAAGTTCAGGCTGAGGTTAGAGCTGAAGATTTTATCTCTGCAGATGGGGGACTTGAGCCACAAGGCCTGTTCTGTTGTTCTTGACTTTATGATAAACATACAGAATATTTACAAATAGTTTACCAAAAAAAGAAGCGGGAGTGCTTCTGTACGTACGTCACAGGCAAAAGTGTCCTGTCCATTCTTCCCCTTTGCTTTCTTTCCAGAAACTGGAACTTTTTATTTTTGTACTTGAATGAGATTTAAGATGAACTCAGGTTTATCTGCTGGACCAAGATTTAGGTTCAGTATTTAAAGGCCTCAAGTAAACAAATTTTCTCAAAGATTAATGTTTTCTCATATTATTTTCTCTCTTATGGTGAGTTGTTCTTGGCTAGTCACCAGTGCACCCAAGCTGCTCTCACTCCTCTTCAGTAGGATGGAGGGAGAAAATATAGTGGAAAAACTTATGGGCTGAGATAAGAATAGGCAGGTATCTACTACAGACTGGCAGACTGAGGCAAGGTAAGTGATGCCTTATTATCACAGGCCATGGTTGTTAGCATGGACTTTGGGGCAAAATACCACAATGCATGTGTACCAGTTAGGTGCTGACTGGCTATGATGCTGCTCTGCAGAAAAGAACCAGGGAAACCTATTGAGCAAGCTGAATGTAAGTCAGCGGGTGCATCTCTGGTGATGAAGGTGAAACATGTGTTGAGCTGGTATTAATAGATATATAGCAATTAGTCCCCTCTGGTATCACAAAATCACAGAATGTCTGTGGTTTCAAGGGTCTTTTGGAGTTCTTGTCCAACCCACTGCTCAAGAAGAGATATTCAGAGCACTGCCCTGGAGTACACAGGGAAGGTGTGTTAGGAAGAGCCTCCAAAATAGCACCTAGCTGGGCACCTCTATGTAAGGAAGACTTACACACCCTTCTAAACAAGCAGGGGCCACTAAAGCGACTGAAGCACAAGCTGTGTTAGGAGAGGCTGGGAGCAGTTTGGGTTTTTTTGTTGCTTTGTTTTGGGCTGTTGTTTTTTCCTTAAGAAAACATGCTAAGAGAAAAGTCTTACTGTCTTCAACTGCTTGGAGGGATAGAGCAAACTGAGTTAGGATCTTCTGAGGAGTGCGTAGCAAATGGCCAAGGAGTTATTGTCAGAAGCTGCAGCAAGGTATAGATACTTGGAAGGAATCTTAACAGCCAAGATATTCAAACATTGAAACAAACTGATTAAAAAGATGGTAGAATTTTGGCCTGAAGATACTCAAAGCTCAAGTGAATACCCTCATTTACTTTCAAAGGTAGCTCTGCTCTGAGAAGGTGAAATGATTTCTGTCTGTCACTTCTATCCTAAATTGTTTTGTTTCACATCTGACAATTGTAATAGAATAATTCCTATAATTTTGTAACAAAAAGTACTTATAGTGCTAGAGTTTCTGAAAACAAAATATACAATATTAATGACAACACTGCCTCTTGTGAGGTGATGCACAGAGTTCAAGTGGTTGCTTCTAATGTTTTTAGCTTTAAAACAATAGGAACATACCAGGAGCTGTGTGTGAGTCCAGAGTATATGGCTTTGCTTAGAAGTCAGTCTCTGGAAAGCCTGGGAATGAGTAAAGAAGGATTCTAAAAGGCATATTAAAACATACTGGGAACTAACTCCTAGTTCAGTTTAGCAATGTGAAACTGGAATGCATTATTTAAATCACTGAGAAAATATTTCTGAAGTGTCACTTTGAATAAATACAGCAGCTATGACTGGTGTAAAAACAAAGAGGCATATTAATAGGTTAAATTCAATTTAGATTCTTGCACAGCATGACACTGCATCTTCAGGTAAAAGACTCTGAAATATTTCTCCAGATTAAATGGGTTTCAGTCAATGAAAAGATACCTTTAAAGTAGATTATTTGTATAACTGAAATGGCAGAAACTCCATTAAGGATATTTCTTAATCAAAAAAGGCTATGATGTGATCTCCGTTTAAATCTGACAGAATTCATTCACTCGAATTATTTTCTGGAGGCATAAACATGCTGAAAAATAAAAACTAGGCTTTACTTCATTCTGTGTGAGTTTATGTCTTAACAGTCTGTGACTCTAGAATTTCATTTCTAAACAGATTAAATATTTACAGGTTTCAGTCCTGTCTGAACAAGCATACTATGGAGGTATTTACTGGCTCTGGCTAGAATGGAGTTAATTTTCTTCAGAGCATCCTGTATGCTGTAATTTGGATTTGTGACCAAAGCAGCGTTTATGACCAAACCAGTGTTTTAGTATTGCTGACAGTGTTTACACAGCATCAGGATTTCTCACACTGCCCTCCAGCAATTTGACTGGGTATGAGCAAGAAGGAGGGAGGGGACAGGGCTGGGCCAGCTGACCCAACATGGCCAAAGGGATGCTCCACACTGTGAGACACGCCCAGCCATAAAAGCTCAGAAGAGGAAGAGCAGCGAGAGGCATTTGGGGTTAAGGTGTTTGTCTTCTAAAGTAACCGTTAGGTAACGAAGCCCAGCTTTCCTGGAAATGACTGAACATCTGCCTGCCAACAGGAAGTAGTGAATACATTACTTATTTTGCTTTCTTTGTTCGCATGCTCTGCTTTGCTTCACTTATTAAGCCGTCTTTAACTCAATGCAATGTATTTAATTTTTGTTCTGGCTTTTGCCTGCACAATTCTCTTCACTTACACCACTGGAGGGGAGAGTGAGCAAGAAGAACTTAGATACCTATTGGGATTAACCCACGAGTAGACACTATCATGACTTGCAGTAGGAAAAAATGAAGTTGTTACCAAGACCACAAATCAGACTAGTTCATTTTGGAGCAAGGTAAAATCTGCTTGCAAAGCAGCTGCTAAAAATGTGACATATGGTACATCTGTACTGCTGGAAAGTTTTGAGTTTTCTGATAGTTTGGAGTGCATTTCATAGATTCATTCAGCTAATGAATTTTTGCGCTGTGTGTATGTAGGTCAGGCACTCATGCTTGTTTTTTTTTTACAGTCTGAAGTCTGAACTCTGAAGTTTTGTAGGTTTTGTTGTGTTTTGTTTCTGTGTTCTTTTGCTGTCATCATCCTTTGGGAATCTGGGTATATTTAATCAACTGATATCTTTCTACAGAAACCTGGTAGGTGTCATTTGGAGTCCCAGTCACACTTTTGCAAACCAGTTTCCTACATGAATTCTCAGAATCAGCAAATTTGTCAGGTTATTTGTAGATGTTGCTCTTCATCATTATTGCTTATTCTTATGTCTTACAACATGTTTGTGCAAAGTCCTTTAAAATTGATGCTTGAGGTTGTTCTGGAAGATGGACTCCTACCTGCCGTCTTTTTCTAGCATCCTACTGATATTTAATTCTGTGGAAGAGGTAGAAGAAACTGAGGAAACCAGAATTCTGTATGCCTTTTTTGGGCATTCTTGGGGGACAGTCAGGAACAGACAGAAAGACCAAGACCTAAATTCTACCAAACAACATAATCAAACTGTTATTAGCCAAGAAAAAACAATCACTTCAGACACTGTAGTATGAAGCATGTTTATGATTAAGGACAGGAAGGATGTAAGTTTACATGTATGAGTTTTAACACTTGTTGAAATTTAGTTTGAAGTTGCTTGCCTGAAATTAATAGGAAAGCAGTATTTGAAGGTATCATGATTTAAATACTGGAAGACAGCTTTTGAAAGCCACACTTACAGATCATAAATGAGATCACTTCTTTATGTCAGGGCACATAAATCTTTTTTGATCAATGTTTACTTCTCATGATTACTCTTTTTGTATGTTCTGCAGTTATTATAAGATATTGCACTTTTCCTTCATCTTCAAATATTTACATTGCCACTTGGTGGCCTCATTTGATAAGGCAATAAACAATAAAGATCTTAGTTAAGATATGTATTTTTTAATCTTTCTTGTGAAACCACATCCCTTTGGAAAATGGTCCTGTCAGTGATGAGTTGGAAACTCAGTTCCCAGTGCCTTGATACTGAATCCACAGTGTCCTATGCTGCTGACTTAAGGCTCTGAGCAGGAAGCCAGAGTGTTATTCTCCAGTCTTGTCTTGGGGTTTTTGTGCAAATTCTGTATTGGTCTTTTACAACTGCATAGTTTCAGGATTTTCAGTCTCTCTGTCTCTTTCTCTCTCTATATATATATATATTTAAAGGCAGTTAAACATAAGCAATGATTAATTATTAAAATAGCAACATGTAAAATATCTTTGCTTTTCGTTAATTCATTTACCTTTCTGTAATTACATTAAAATTGTTTAGGCATTTTTCTGTTTTGGAATATTACTTGATACACTTCAGGTCCTGCTTTATTTGCAATTGGAGCTGGTCAATCCATCCAATTTACTGCTGAAGTTGAATTCTTGCATGGAAAATATGGAACTTTACTTTTTGTCCTACTTGCCATTCTGCAGAGTGTTGGTTTGTTCCTTATTGTTTATCAGTGTATTGAGCGTTCCTTCCCAGTTGAGTTGCTGTAACATCATTAATCTCTTCTCAGTGTTTGCTCAGGGTCTCTCTCTGCTCCTCATTTGAAACATTAGGCTGAATTAGTATTATTATTTTTTCCAAATCATGCCTCTAAATCGCATAAGCTTGTAAGAAGCTGTTTTGGCCCACAGAGCATTAAAATGCCAAAGTGATGTGGTGTCACAAACTTCTCTGTAATTTTTCAGCATTTTCTTTACACTAATTCTGTAGGTCCTTTGTTTGATTCAGTTTACCATGAATAAGGACTTACCAGCCATGTGAAATCTTTGTTTTATTTCCAGGCCTGTGCATAATTCCTTCATGATTACCCCTGGAAAATATGTTCGTTGCTCCAAATCAGTTTATTGGTTTAAATCACATATGGAAAATAAAATGCTAAATACTTACATTTTGGAAGACTTTGCTGTAGCTTTCTGGACTGTCTCAGTCCATTTTGTCAATAAATATAGTATTAGAAAACAACATTTAACCCCATTTTACATGGTGGTGGGTGTGATTAAACTGAGACTACTTGTACTCCAGTGTATTGCATTTGTATCCCAGCTTGCAGATCTTGGATTCTCAAATATTTTAACAGTATTTTTCTTTATTCTCCAGATGGGATTATTCACAATTGCAAAAGTTAAGTAATTATGTACCCATTTGTCTTAATATTGGGCCAACCATCCATCTTCTAATACTCCCTTTTGCGTTTAAGCAACCCTGGATTATTGTGTTCATACATCTATTGCATCTACTGTAACAGATCTGCTTGATGTGTATGTAGTGCTCTTTATCTGCAAGCTGCCAGGTCCTGTGCCAGGTCACAACATCAAACAATGCTACAGGCTTGGGGCAGAATGGCTGGAAAGCTGCACTGAGGAAAAGGACTTGGGGTTATTAGTTGACGGCTGGCTGAACATGAGCTAGCTGAATGCACAAGTGACCAAGACGGCCAGCGGCATCCTGTCTTGAATCAGAAATAGTATAGTCAGTAGTACCAGAGAGGTGATCATCTCTCTATACTCAGCACTGGTGAGTTCTTTTCTGACCTTAACAGTTCTGTGATTCTATGATTCCAAGTGTCTGGCCACACCAAATTGTTAGTCTATAGAAGTCAGGACCCTTCTCTGTGCTTCACCCATCCATTGGCTTCTTTAGTAATCACCTCTCAGTTCCCTCATTTGCATGCTGTAAAGCGGTTAGATCTTTCATAATTTACTTTGTACTATTTTGTTTTGTTTTCAATATGGGTATTCAAATTTTATGACCGTTGCAATGACTGCGATCTTAGCAAGGGTATCTGCCTGAGACTATTTCATTTCCATTGCGTTTGTGTTTTTTCTTTTGGTTGTGTTTTTACTCAAGATGCATATTCTTCTTCCTCACTGATTTGTTAGGGATTTTTTTCCGTTCTTATTTTGGAACTACTTTTAAGACTTCCTTTTCATGATTAGATGAAAGACGAGCCTCTTGGATTATGACACTGCACTTGCAGGTCATTATTACTCTGAACTGGTAGACAAATAGTTAAAGCTTGTCATACGCCATCTAAAATTACGTACAAAACTAAGTCATTTCCTTTAGATTCCTCTTTTAATATTGTTAGTGGAGCTTGTTAGCTCTGCTGCTTCTGCAGAGCTACTCTGCTGAAAGAAGAAAACACATTTCACAAGAGTTGCTGTATATCTAATACAGGATTTTTCATCTTCCCCATGAAAACTGGACCCATCTGTGAACCATGCTGAATATTCTGTGGCACAAAGTCACCAACAGAGCTTTTATCTGATGACAATTGACAGGTAAGAGATATGTAAATAGATAAATTGCACTTTTGTTCTTTTCCTGGTTAACAGGATGTATAGGACTGGTTCTAAAACCTTGTTGTCTTCTACAGAAATTTCTTAGTTTACAAAAGCCAATGTTTATCCATCTAACCTAGGGTTTGATACATGTCTGGGCTGTGCTTTTCAACTGATTTTGTAGCTTAGCAGAGCACGTTGTGTGATATATATTACTGCAAAACCACCTCTAGTGATACCTCCTGTAAGATCAAATGCCTATCTAAGTGATACATTTGTCTTTTCTCATGCAGTAAATTTCTTTTCATTTATTAAGATAAATGAAACTCTGAAGTCAAAGACTATAACCTGCTTCTTATTGCAGCCTGTTGTTGAAACACTGAAGTCCTGAGACCTAGATTAGCAATGTCTAGCTCAACATGAAACGTCTTAAAATAATTCAGGTAGCCACAGACAGGGTTTGAACTTGCGGTTTTCCTTCTTTCTGTTCTTCTTTCTGTACTTGGTCATGAGATTTCTTCACTGGGTTGATTAGTGGCTTACTGATTTATGTAAGTAAAAGGATGTTCTCATGAGAACTTAAGCATTTGCAAAAGTGAATATTACGCAATTATTCCTGTGGGTGTTGAACTATAGGAAAGTTCTTTGATGATATCAGTGTTGCTCTCCCTTCTCCATCTAATACTGCTCCTGAATATTTAACTTCAGATTGTTCCAACTAAATTTGATTGTGATTATCTTTAAATCCTGGGTTTTTTATGTGACTTCTTTCATATCTTCCCATATTTTCACACTTTTTTTTTTTCCCATGTACCAACATATCATCCACATACAATGTGGTGTGATACTTTTTAATAATAATTTCATCCACATTTGATTTAGATAGGTCATTATGAAAGTGATGTCTGCTGTTTATTTTCATGGTAACTACAACAGATAGAAAGAACACAATACACCGTTTGATAGAGCAAATTTTCAGCTACAAAACACTTTTCAACACAGACACCATCATCAGCATTTTCACCGGTGACGAACAAGAATCTTCATGCACCACTTGTAAACATCTGCACCAGCAGAAGTGGTCCACTTTCACTGTCACCACTGCTGAAGCATACTACTCTCCACTTCACTGCTCACATGCACTGTTTGACCTCCATTAACATTCAGCAAGCATTGGTGAATGTCAGTGGGTTCATTTCTTCCTCATGGAGGAATTCAGTTCCATGCCTTTGCTTCATAGATGTTCCTATGTCTGATGCCATTTTGTCAGAGTGCCCCTCTGCTGCCATCTGTCACACAGCCCCAAAATGTAAAAGGACATTGGTGGGAAGGTTCAACCTCTACTGCCGTACCACCAACATCCACTTCTGACACTGTGAGCCAACATAATGAAGTAGGAGGCGTTACTTTTGGAGTATCCCTAGTGTTTGATCTAGACAGTCTTGTGGTATTTGAACAAATCACTTTTGCTTTGCTCACTGGTACTGTCTTTGTTCAAGTAGCAGAATTAGAAACAAGAGCATTGGCTAAGTCTGTAAGTGAGGTATCAATCGGTACCAGTTAAATATTCTGCTGTGTGCTATATATTTTCATATGCCTTTTTTGTCACAAGCAACCCAAGTGATGACTACTCAAATGTTAAAAATCCACTGCTAGACTTTTTGTCAAGTGTTTGATACAGAGAAGAAATGAGATTGAAAAACACAGATCTTTGCACTCAGACCTTGGCTTTCTGTAAGCTGTAGATGGTGAGCTGGTGTCCGTCCTCTGTTTCTTGAGGGAGTTGATATTTTCTTCAGTGTGAAGGAGGATCTGGACCTTCAATTAATACACAGCTTCTATTTTTCCATAATTTAACTTACAGGCATACAAAACTGAAGGAAATTCTGTTACCCAAATATCTAGTGTTTTTACTTCCTCCGGATTCCTGATAACAATGCATCAATGACCTGCAGGAATCACTCCACCCTCACCTCCCACTGGTCAGTACCAATTCCAGAAACATCCGTAGCAAAATCTGTAGCTAACGTGTTTTGTTTCATCAGTACAGTGCCAGTATTTCTCTGGTGTTTACAAGAGGAGTCCTCCCACTCCTAGGCTCAAAGGAACTCCTGTCCTCCAGAACTTGGCAGCTATGTCACTGCAGGCAGAGGCCTCAATTACAGGTGCTTGAACATTGTTTCATGTGTATGAAACAACATTTATAATTTTCCTGCTTTCTTGAGTTCCAAATGGAAATATTTTCTTTGGAGGCAATTTATTGATATTATAGTCTCAGTGAACATCATAGCAATAGAGGTAGTTAACGTTCTGTCCCTGATCACCTAGCACTAATATTGCTATTGGCCATTCCCATTGGTCTTGTATGTAATTTTACCACTAGTGCAGACTTTCCTTAGTCTTTGTTACTGAGAGGGTGTGATTATGCCTATAGGCTTCACTGAAAGGAGCCTGTCATATTCTATAGTGTACGTTCTTCCTCTTTGTCTTTCTTGTATAGATAGACAAAGCAAACCAGGAAAGAATTTATGGATTTTCTCATATCGTATTAGACTTATTTTTCTCAAATTCTACCTTGTTGCTCTCCTGTACTCCCATTAGTGCTCCCTAAAGGATATTACTGTGGTATCCTGTTTTGCAATTACTGTTCCACATCTTCTTTTCACAGAGATAAACCCACACCGGGGACTCATTTCCTTTTTGCTTTTCTTTTGATCTTTACTCTTAAATGGAGGCTGTGTGTCTCTAGTACCATATTTCTGAAAATTACAGTATGGACAGAGCTGCTGCCAGGCCCTCAGGACTGAGCTTTCCTTGCCTTCCTTCTTTCCTTCGTTACCTTGGCCATTTCTTGAGGCTGAACTTGCAGCTCCTCTCATTTGTACCTTCTTCTAAGTTCACGTGTCCCAGAAATATTCTTGCCATCTTATCCCTTGCACAAACACTACTGCAAAGGTACTGTGATTCTGTTAACTCCATGGCATGCTTGATCAATGTCTGTATGCCAATCCCAACAATCTTTCAAGGATGCATGTAATTTTACATTCTTGTTGTGTTCTTCAAGATGGGATAAAATGCTAAATCTCCTTGCAGGGCTCAGATAACTGCTCTGAGACGATACTAAATTTCCTACAGGAGATTCTTCCTACCATGTAATGGATAACCATACCTCATTTTAGCTTAGTTTTCAAGAGAGCGGGGGGCTGAGTTTTCCTGTTTCATGCTGGAAAGATAAAAGTTAACGTATTCACTATGTATATTGCTCTGAGTAATTGTCAGTTGTGCTCTGGCTGAATGTTACTGAAGTAAAAGCGCTCTTAGAGTGTACAGAAATCCATCTAAAGGGAACAGCTTTCAGCACCTGTTCTCAAGTTAGTAAATGACTCACAGCACAAACTGTAAGGTAAACTTGGCTATTAGAAACTGAGGACCCACTCTGAAACATTGTTAGGACGGTACTTTGTACGCAGATCAAAAGAGGGACATTAGACCAGCTTTAGCATCATCCAGATCAAAGCTGAGGTAGAAGAGAGGGTTTTCATAACACTGCTTGCCTCTATTTCTACTCATATTTTGCTATCATGTTTCTTTTGTTGTTGTTTTACATGTACATATGTATATTATCCCTATAGATATATATGAAGAAGAAAGGGAATTTTCCCCAGTGAAAAGCACTGTTATTGCTTTCCCTGTCTCTTATCATGGTTTAGCACACCTGTGACTCATGTATTATGGCATGATAATCAATTTCTTATCTTTACCCATGCAATCCATTGGAAGGAGATCATCATACTTTGTTAACCAGTGTCAAAATAAGACACTATTTTTATTACCATACTAGTACAAACATGTTTTGATCACTGCCATATTTGGGATCCATCAAGAGAAACAGAATAATAAATTTGAGTCACTCTTGGGGTTAAAATGTTTATTGAGAACATCTTACTACGAAATCTTGGAGTTGGCATTGTTCTTTCTTATCTTTATCCTCACGTGAACCCAGAAAAAAAATTGACTACGTGGCTGCCAGGGGTCAATGAAAAGTGAAATCTGTAATGCATTAAGTGTGTTTGCCTAAACCGACGTCCAGAATATGAGAAGACCATTCAGGCAGTCATGATGCTGTACAGTTATCTTCCCTTTTAGGACTTTAGTAAGCATGTATGTATACCTTCCCTGAGATACCTACTACTCTTAAATAGTTCAGTTGGATATATGAAATAGTTTGAAATATGAAAACAGGCTGTAATTATGTCCTGTGAAGTGACCCACCATGACAGTGTTCAGAAGCAGTATTAGTCACAGCAGCATTTGGAACAAGATGAAGTACCACAGTAACCACTTATTTATATATTTATTTATTATCTTGTAAAACTATGATTTGACATACATATGTTAAATGGATCTGCTCGCACTCCACCCTTTCCCCTTTCCAGCAGCACGTGGCTCGGGCCAGCCAGGTCCTGTGGCAAACGGCTTCTTTTTTTTTATTTCGCTCCTTTGTCTCTCCCTCTTTTCTTTTTCCCAGGGCCTGTGCTCCCTTTCACGGACTTACATCTGTAACCCCATGACACCCAGGCAGATGTGTTCTCTCCCATCATGTGCACAACACCATGGAATCAGTGTAGGTTAATAGGACCCAGCCCTATTGTAGTCCACTGCCAATACAACGGGCATTATGTGTGAACTGATTACAAGACATAAGTGTGCCGTGGGAGCTTCAGGTTGAATATTAGGAAAAAATTCTTTTTGGAAAGGATAATGATACATTGGAACAGGCTGCCCAGGGAGCTGGTGGGGTCACTGGCTCTGGAGGTGTTAAAGAAATGCGTAGATGTGGCACTAAAGAACATGGTTCAATGAGCATGGTAGGAATGGGTTTTGGTTGGAGGAGGTGATCTCAGTGATGTCTTCCAACCCTAGGGAGTCTGTGGTTCTGTGATCATGAGCCCTAGGAGCTCTGATTTCTACTGGAACAATGTTCCTACCGTGCACGGCACAGATGCACTGAAGGTGGAATAGCAGCCTGCTCTTACAGTGGCAGGTATCACTGTTTGACATGAGTACTCAAATGAGTGGAGAACTGCTGCTTGAAGCATTGTTGCATAGTGAATGAATATGTTGCTCTCAGTGAACTGTGACATGGATCCAGGGGTGCAGTATTTAGACAGGAACGCGCAGTTAATCATTCATTATTTGCTGCTGTCTATAAAAGGAAGTTGAAGGATCTTTCTCAGGTCATGACCTTTACAGCGTCATGTGTCATTGTGTGCAAGCAGAATGTAAACTGGGCTGCATGCAAGTGACTCAGTGTTGAGTCATAGCAGAATGCCTAGGGAGCAAATGGTGAAGTAACTGGCCATGAGCAGCTAACAGCATTCCTTCAGGTATCTCTGATGGAGCTACAACACTGTACTAAGCCTCATGGTTTGAGGATCCCTGAAAACACTGACTTCCCCCAGTGCTTCTGGCTCTGTGCTATATTATCTGTCTCACATTCTGTCTGGGAAGTAGGCAAGAAATCATCTTGTAGTTTCACTCCACATAGGGAAAGGGATAAAGCATTAAGGGAGACTCCTGAGACATACTGATTAGATAAATCCTTTGTAGCGGCTCTTTGTTTTGCTTCTTTCCACTGTTTATTAGGCAGGATGGTCTCTGTTAACCAACCTTACCCTCTGAGTTTGGCTGTGCTTATCAGTAAATAAATTTCACTGATCTTTTTGCTATTTAATAATGATATGTTGCTTTTATACAAAATTTTTGCTAGAAATGAGTATTAAATGAACCAGAAAAAAGGGAGTAATTTAGATTTGCGAGGCAGAAGTCTGATGAATTAAAGTTTCAGTGATAAACACTTGGGAAAAAGATGTTTTGTCCTTCATATGGATAATGTTTGGGAATAAAGCAATAAACATTGTTGGATTTTGGATACCTTTCATTGAACTTACAGTGTGCCATCTTGTCAGAAGTTGAATAAGATTCAACTGAAAAAAGAACAGAAAAATGGTATTTTCAGTAGGTGAGAAACTGTCTTAGAACACTGAAATGTTTAAGCAAAACAAGTTACTGTAACATAGGTATTAATGAAATTATATTAAGGTCTATATGTACCCTAAGGAGACTGCTAAAAAATATTTGAGCTGTAGTAGTTGCTGTGCAGAGAAGATGGAGACACAAAGTTCTTAAAATGGTTCCTAGGGTTGTTGTTTTTTTTTCTAGGATTGTCACTCATTTTAGTTTTTAATCAGCAAAAGTGTGATATTATTTAGCAAAGAGGACTCTTCTGTTATTTAAAGCATGAAGTGTATAAGATAAGGCAGATCAGCAATCAGAAATTGACATTTAAATGTCATACAGCTGTCATACATCCCTCTCTGTGAGATGTTTGGCCAGTGAAGAGGCAACTTGAACTGCCCTCATTAGTCACTTAAGAAGCTGTGGCTTGCAAAAGAGATAATCTGACTGGCAGCATGGGAATAAATTTATCATACTTCTTGCAGACTAGAAACTAGAGTGAGTTATGAGTCTTGGGCATTTTGGTATCTCCGTGAAGAAAGCATGTTTTGGTATCAAGGATGAGCCACAGTTCACAATTTTTCTCTAATAGCACGCTCACAAATCGTTCTAACAGAGGGTAAATTCTCTAATGCATAAGAAACATTCTCTATTGTATATTGATTTATAAATAACTGATCAACGCTTTGCAGAAACTTTCAGGTACTCAGGAGCTGGTGGCAGAAAATGAAAAAGATAACTGGTAAAGAACCAGCCCACAGGAAGTGTAACACTTGTAGTGAGTAAGATTAGAAAAATGTATCTTCTTTAGGGTCAATGTCAATATGTTTTCCTCTTCCTGATCCCCCTTTCCCATCCTTTCTGCCACCAGCTACAGCTGTTGACAGCCCATGGGTTAAAGATGGCTTAAAGTTGCAAATGGACAAGGAGCTTGTGCCTGAGTATGCTGGGGAAGATAAGCAGCTGACTGACAATTGGATAGGACTTTAGAAAATGAATTTGTGGCAATTAAGATTAATGATCCTTTATGGAATAAGAGAGATGGGGTTTCAAGAGAAGATATAGATAAATTAACTGGACAGTAGAGCACCTAGTCTGGGTCAATAGAATGACTATGACTATGTAATTTCTTCTTCACTAATTGTAGCCATAATGTGTCTGGCCATCATATGCATTAATCTTATGTTCTAATGGATGGAGATTTGCATGAGTTAATTCCTTTCTGGTGGTAGTGTTAATAATTTAGCACCATTACAGTTAATAATTCATCATTGTTTACTGCGAAGTGATCACATGCAGGCACATCTTGATATCATAAATGGCATCTTCCTGAAGGATGTAGCAGGATTCACTGTCAGGGCTGTAGGACTGTCATGGCGTGTGAAGTGTAAAGAGCTGTGGCACTTGGTAGTATGCTTCTAGAAGCAATAGTATTGATAACAGGAAACACTAACCCTGGTGTCTATAGATAAGGCTATTTAAAGGATTTGGAACTTGTTAATGGATGTGTATCTGGTGTGACTGAACACTGATGAACCACATTTACTTTACAGTATAAGTTAATTTCCTGCATAGTGTACAGCAAAACGGGACAAAACAATCTAAGCCTGGTCAAAGGCAGATATGTAAAACATGGACATGGTACAATAATCCACCCTACACGAGACTAATTAAATGAAGCAATTACTTTTAGTCATTTCACTAAAGTAACAAAATTCAATACATAAGATTAAGTAAAATAAGTGAGAATACTTCCATGTGGCATGGGAAAGGCAAATAAGTGATAGAAATTACAAATATTTGCCTGTTTTTGAAATACAAGTTTTTTCTGTTTGTAAATTTTATTCCCGGAGAAACAATGGAGGAGACTGATGAACATTTGTAGAAGGGGAATATATGTAGAAAAAAAGGCGCTTTTTAATGTAAATAAAGGTCTGAATCATTGCTTTGGATGCAAATAAACACTTCTCATTTTGATGGGCATTTAGTGAAGGCTCATGAGAAATATGGAAGCTTCATGCAACAAAACGGTGAAACACTTTAAGTCCAGAGAACAGCAACGTCAAAAACTGATAAAACAAACTCAGTCAAGAAAAGTTATAGGAGTTTTTTGTTTATTTGTTGTTTTGTTTGTTTGCTGTCCAGAGTGGACAGACAGCACTTAGGAAATATCAGAAATATTATAAAGTGGAATGAAAGAAACTGTTCTTCCTATTTGCTATGAATAGGAAAGGGATGACAGGTCTAATGTATCTCAAGGGCAGTTTAAATGAGATAGTCTGAAAGTCTTCATGTTTGCTTTTAGAAATTACCAGTGAAGAGACAGAACTCAAACATCTGTCAAGAGCAACAGGTGGAAAGAGGATAGACAGCATAACTGTGGAATGGAGAAAGAAAAATGGAACTTTGGAGTTCAGTGCTCACAGGGGGATGCTGAACAACAAAATATTTTATTCTCATAATGTCCTGTGTAATCTAAACTTTTCACAAGTTGCATGGAATAGGGTGAAAATGTTCATAACATACTATTTAAATAGGGCTGTGGAAGGGAACAAGTCAATATGAATTGCTTTTGGTTCTGGATAGGATATGATATTAGTAGTATTATACATTTCATGACATCATTTTGTAGCCTCCTTTCTCTGCTCCACTGGAGTCCAGCTATCTATCTGAGGAAATCACTAGAATCTGTGAAAGAGCTGCAAAAAAAGTGAATAGAGTGGAATCCTTCAAGATGAGAACAGCAAAATCACAAAGATGAGACTGTTGAGATGGAGATAGGCAGCAATTCAAGGATTCAAGAAAGAAAACATTATCATGAAAAGGAATAAAACATGAAGGGAAAAATGGGGATTTGAAGGATGACAATTCAGCCACACCATGGATTGATTCCAAAGCAATGAAAACTAGCCTTATCCCACCTCACCAAGAACTTCTTGACCAGAAAAGAGTTCTTTTATTCTTTATTCAGGGTGTTAATTGACTAACATATAGTAGTTTATTAATTTGAGCTAACTTTTGTGTGTAGTAACTAACCAGTAATCACTGTACGTTTTTAAGTTGTGTATACTCTGTTCTTTGTGTGTGTGAAAAGGGATCCATACAAAGAGATTCATTGAGGGAAACATGAAAGTTCAAAGTCCTTGATTAATTAATTATACTGTTATGATCTTACCAGGCATATCATTGGCTGGAAAAATTATAAGGAAAAAAAAATAATATGTGTCTGTAAATATTCAACTTCAAGTTTTTCTACCTGCATAAAAAGTCACTTATATTATTGCTTTTCCATCATTTTTAGTAGCCATAGCCTGTAAAGTGAAGTCCTAAATGCTCTTAAACAACTCTATTAATATTTTGTACAGTATGTCATTTATTTGAAACCTTGTTTTTCCAGATTTATAAGTTATTGGTTTGACTAGCTGTGCTGAGAGTAAGCATCTGTCTCATCTGGAACTTCTTAATCCTGCCTTAAGTACTGTGAGAAACCTTACTAAAACTTAGACTTATGTAAATCTCAATTAAACACACTTTCATATTTTATACCAGTAGTAAGAATCCAATTTTAAATGCAACTATATTAAAGGCAATGATTGTGAAAAATACTATCACCTCCCACACACTAATCTATTGCAGAGTCATACCTAATAACTTCAGTGATAAACAGGCACCAAAACACTTGTTTTCCATATATGGGAAATCTCTCTCAAAGGAAGCTGCAGGCTCATGTTCTGCTTCTGATTAACTAGAAGTCAAAGTTTTCAGAAGATGGAATGAGTTTGTAAATCTGAAAATGGGCATATTACTAATAAGAACTCAGTGGCATTATTTCAGTTCATAGTACTTCCCATACCAAAACAACAGTTGACTCCAAACCAGGCAAAAAAATTGGAGCTTTTTAATATCATTAAAAGATATTTTTCAGAGCAGACTTTCATTTCAAACAAAAATTAAAGGTTGCTCCTTATGATAGTTTAATTGTCCTGAAGGTTAGTTCAGGACAAGAGGTCAACCAATTGCTATAGGAATTATCTTGTGGTAGAGCATATGAAACAGCTCGGGAAACAGGAAATTATTGTTTCCTGATTGTGCGACAGTTCTCTTCTTATAGAACAATTCTGACTGACAGAGCAGTGGCCAAGTTGGCAGAATTCCTGTACAGTTCCTTCTCCAGCAGTGGTTATTAGGAGAGAGGCTGCTAAAATAGAACGTGACCTGAGTATCATAAGTCAGAGCTCATTCACAGTTGTTCTAACCTATTCTAGGGCTCAATGCCCTAGAATTCACCATTTCATCTACATGGAGTATATTGGAAAATCCAGATCTCCATCTTCAAAGAAAAATAAAAGAAAAAATAATATGTCCTTTTCTCTGATGATAATGCACAAAGGCTTTGAATTATTTGTTTCCGTTTCTTTTCTTTTTTCCCCTATTTTTACTGATAAACATTTAAAAAGGTTAGCAATTCTTGATATTATTACAAAATCTTTACAGAAGGAAATCTTTAAAATGATCTTTAAAAGATCTTTACAGACCTTTCCAAAAAAAGATAATAGGTCATCATGTGACAGTGTTTTGAATCTGGTTTCAATTTTAGGTTAACTTTCTGTGTCAGTTATCTGCTCCAAATTACATGCTTATTGGGTTTTCTCTATGCTGGCCTGCACCAGATACAAGAAGACATTGCACCAATGTGAAATCTGTTATATGAGAATCTCTCAATACAAGTTTTCTTCTGGAAGTATAAACACTTGAAGGGAAATGGAGCACAGAAGCAGGCAGCCAACTGAGCTTCCCTTTCCTTGCCCGCTGGCAGTGTTGGGCCTGGTACACCCCAGGGTAGGGTTGGCCCTTTGGGCTGCCAGGGCACACTGCTGCCTCATGTTCAGCTTGCTGTCAGCCAGAACCCCAGGATCCCTTTTTGAGGGGCCTCTCGGTCTCCATTCTGTACATATATGCAGCATTGCTCCATTGCTCTGTCCCAGCTGCAGAATGCAGCACTTGCTTAAACTTCATGATTGACCAGCCCTCTAATTTCTTAAGATCTCTCTACAAGGCCTCTTTTCTCTCAATGAAATCAATAGCTCCTCCCAGTTTTAGTGTCATACACTTAGTATACCTTCAAGTCCTGCATCCAAATCATTGATGAAAACACTGAAGACAATTGGGCCTAAAACAGAACCCTGCAGAACCCCACTAGTAACTGGCTTCTAGCCTGATGTAATCCCATTAGTATAAACCTTACAGTACAACCCCTCAGCCAATTGTTCTCTCATCACATCATGTCCTTATTGAGATGTATGCTCAATAAAGGACAGGATATTGTGAGAAACAGTTTCAAATACTTTGATGAAATCCAAAAAGATTACATTAGCTTCCCTTGGTAGTTAGGTAAGGATTTACAGCATAATGTGAGATACAAGAGATTAGAAAAGGGATTTAGTGATCTTTTTCTAACCACAATTTTTTTGCAGTACTGATGCTATATCATTGTTAAATGATGGAAGCTCTAGAGAAATAAGCTAACTAGATGTACATTACGGTATTGCACAAAGAATGTCAACACACAAGTTAAAACCTAGAAATATTCCCATTTATTGCTGTGGATTGTAGTCTATACAGATATCTCAGGATGGTCAGTCATCATCAGGCACTACTTTTATTTGCTAACCTTTGGCATTTTTCTTGACTTACGGTGGCAAATTACATTTTCTAATGTAATCCTCACTCTGATAAGTCTTTGTATTCCAAAATATTTTTAGTGCCATTATTTGTTTAAAATATTTCCAATTTCTTGGTTATGATTTTCAATGAAGTACAGCCAACTAATGCTGGTGAATACTTCACCAATAAGCATTTCACAGTACAACAAATTGTCCATTCCACTCAGTTTAGAATCTGAATGTGCATTCAAGAATCAGAATTCTGCCTGAGAAAATTTCTGCTGACCAGAACTATTTCAAAGCCATTTCTGAATCGTACCTGTAATTCATCTTGCTGTTCTGCAATTACTGAAACGAGGAAGAATACACTAGAATACTTGCCTAGTTACTAACAAGACATATATTGTCAACTGCCCTTGATCACTTCAGAAGTTACCCTATCAATGTGTACGAATATCTGAAAAGTGGGTGCAAAGAGGATGGGGCCAGGCTCCTTTCAGTGGTGCCCACTGGCAGGACAAGAGGCAACAGGCACAGACCAGAACACAGGAAGATCCCCCTGAACCCCAGGAGCATGTTGTGCTGTGTGGGTGCCAGAGAACTGGCACAGTTGCCCAGGGGCTGTGTCTGCGGTCTCCTTTGGAGATATTCAGAAGCTGCCTGGACATGGCCCAGGCACCTGATCTGGGTGGCCCTGCTGCAGCAGCATCTGGGCCAGCTGTACTTAAAGGTCTCTGCCAACATCAGTCACACTGTGATTCAGTGATTCTGTTACTATAGTAAAATCCCATTTTCCTTGCAGGTTATATTACTCTTGGGATTAGAAGAAGGGGCAGGAAACAAAACATTACATCACTCCATTTGCATTACTCAGTTTCATTCTCACTGGATGCTCAAGAATGGATTCACCTTCAAGTGTTACTGTCACCTGGAACATTTGGCACCATATGTGATGAGGTAAGAAGGCGTTTTGGGAAGGTTTAAGGGACATAATTAGGCAGAGTTGCAAATAAGTGACCAATCAGACTTATTTTCACATGTGATTACTTGTTAAATATTCCCCTTAGGAAAGGGTGGCAGAGTCCAAAGTGCATACAGTTTACTCCCAGTGTAGATGAGGCAACGAGAGAGAGGCAAAAAAAAAAAAAAACCCAAACCAAAAACAACACTAGAAAGCTGTTCATCATCTCCTCTGTTTTGCATAAGAACAAAGTCCACCCATGCTGCTTGTCCTAGTCATATTAATCTGTTGGTTTTTGAATGATCTTTCAGAGAACTAGAAGCAAACTGAGAGTGACTTGCACGGTGAGTAAATGCACTTCTTTGTAAACCTGAGATATTTAACTCAATAACATCTAAAACTCCAGATGGCTTCATTCTTTACTAAACAAACATATACTTTCTCATTTAGTTTAATTCACACTGAATTACAGAGAATATGCTTCTAGCGTTCAAATGAGATTAAATGAAAGCTCCACAGCTATTAAGTAGGTGAAATAAAAATGTAGGCATTTGTAAGCAAACTCAGAACATCTCTGCTTCTTTCAACAGGTCTCTGCTTTGCTAGGATCCACTTGCAAAGTGTGACATTAATAATTTTATTGATTTTAGTAAGTATATTTTTCTGTCAGACAAGTGGTCATTGAGATTTCTGTCCTTTGCTTAATAATTGTATGCTTTTCAGTATTATTTTACAGAGAACTACCCTAAGTAAATTTAAAATGCATTCTGAAGATGAAAAGCAGAAGCGTACTGTCGATGGAAATACATACGAGATTGCTACCTACAACCAGGATCAAGATCCAGAAGACAAAAAGTAAATATTCTTAAACACTGTAAACATGTTCTTTATGGAAGCATATAAAATTACATTATCTTAGTTTGTATTTTATTGAATTTCATATTTTAATTGATTTTAATGAGATAGCCTAAGAGCAGAAAGCACAGCTTATGATTAGCAACCGCTGGTGTATTCGTTTGGTGCAGAAGGATGAAGGAAGCTCTTTTTCTTTTAAACACAAATTGTCCACAGGATTGACAACCATTTACTGAAAAGCAATTCCAAAATAAGAGTGATGTCAGAACAGGCATTTGAATGTGATACCATCAGATTAAAAATATGCTAAAATTTAAAGTACTTTTAATTAATTCTATTCCCCCTGCATGAGAAAATCTATAAGTCCTCTTCCTTTTTGCTGTTTTGAAATCCATATAATGCTTCAGTTCACAGATTCCCTGATTGGACAGGAGAACCATGATCCTTTCTTGGGGTCGTTGTAGCCATGAGAAGGGAGAACTGTGAAGGCTTTGGTTTGAATTTATAGTAGTCAGGAGCTGATGCTATTTACACACCTGGAGGTTTAAATACATGCGTCCAAGAATTCTTAATAGATCTCATTTGTTTTTCACAAGTTTCCCATAAAATTATTTCATAATTATATTTTAACTGAGTAGCATTAATATATTGCATGATTATTTTTGTGAAATATTCTTGAGTTTTAAATACACTAAGACTATCATATCTCTTAAGGAAGGGAAAGAAGAAGAAAGGGGAAAAGCCTAAAATGGTCAGCCCGTTAGCACTGGTAAGATTTATGCTATACATATATACGTGTACATATTTTTACAAGCATAAAGTTTAATGTTTTAAACGCTTAAAATATTGTTAAGAGTACTACATATATGATCTTGTCTCTACTAAATACTATGATACTATAGAATACTGAATAGACAGTGGCAACCAAGCAGTTATTTTGGTAGAAGTAGTTGTATTAAAGAAGATGGGAGGGACTTTTCTCTGCTATCCAGAGGAACCTGGACAGGCTTGATACATGGGCCCGTGCAAACCTCATGAAGTTCAGCAAGGCCAGTGCAGGGTCCTGCATCTGGGCTGGGCAACCTCAAGCACAGGTACAGGTTGGGTGGAGAATGGCTTGAGAGCAGCTCTAAGGAGAAGTGCTGTTTGATGAGAGATGCAACATGAGCTGGGAATGTGCGCTTGTAGCCCAGAGTGCCTGTATCCTGGGTTACATCAAGGGAAGTGTGACCAGCAGGTTGAGGGAGGTGATTCTTACCCTCTACTCTGCTCTCATGAGACCCAACCTGGAGTACTGTGTTCAGTTTTGGGGCCCCCAACACAAGAAGAACATGGGGCTGTTGGAGAGGGTCCAGAGGAAGGCCATGAAGATGGTGCCTTCCCTATGAGGACAGGCTGAGAAAGCTGAACTCTTCAGCCTGGAGAAGAGAAGGCTCCAAGGAGCCCTGATAGAGGCCTTCCAGTGGGCTGAAGGACTCCTCTAGGAAAGCTGGGGAGGAACTTTTCATAAGGGCAGGTAACGACAGGATGAAGGAAAATGGCTGTAAACTGGAAGAGGGCAAATTTAGACTAGATGTTAGGAAGAAATTCTTTACTGTGGGGGTGGTGAGACACTGGAACAGGTTGCTCAGCAAGGTTATGGGTGCCCCCACCCTGGAAGTATTCAGTGCCAGGCTGGATGGGGCTATGAGCAGCCTGGTCTAGAGGGAGGTGACCCTGACTGTAGCAGGAAGGTTGGAACTGGATGGTCTTAAAGGTCCCTTTCAACCCAAACCATTCATCATTCTATAAAAGAAGAGCCATTGAGTTAAGTAGCAAGAGGTATTTAGGAATTCAGTCAGCTTTCGTAATATGTATGGTACAGTAGGAATAATTTTTCTAACTCTGTAATAATGAATTTATGATAAAAATAAATTCAGAAAGAAAATAAATAAAAATAAATAAAATGCTGCCATAATTATCACAATGCTATTAAAACTTCCTGTATCCTGAATTTCAAATGACAAAATGCAAGAGAACAAATGGCATTGCTTTTATGTGGCCTCTCTGCCCTTTGTTGATATTTTGGTATACTGATAAATAGTACAGACCTCTGGATTGGGAAGTTCATTATATAGAAGTTCTTATATTAGAATAATTTATTTCTGTAAATGTAAGCAGTTTTATAAATTTAATTGAAAAGTGGATAAAGTTGTAGCTCTGTGATAACAAGGTATACTGTTCATAGCTTTTTCTTGACTTGCATGATTTTGTAGACATAACATTGTGTTAACATTCTAGTACCTCTGTGAAAATGAATTTCTCTTCTTGTTCACAGTTTCGATACTCCAGCTGCACAGATAAATTATTAATGATATTTGGCTCTCTCTTGGCGATAGCCCATGGAAGCAGTCTCCCTATAGCAATGATAATTTTTGGTGATATGACTGATAGCTTTGTTGCATCTAGTGAAACAAATTTTACAGGTAAAAATATGTCCTCTGCAGAGAATGACTCATATTTAGTAAGCAGATGGAGAAAATTGAGCATCTTGACTTATTTTATTGATGTCAGCAACACCAGCTTGCTAACATACCGTGTTGTAAATCAGTAACCGTTCTGTTTGATCCAAGAAAAAACATACTATCATAAATGAAAGTACTCTTTTTTTTCCCCAATTTGCTCAGTAACCTTCTTTGCTAAATCAGAAGTTCAAAATCAGACAGAGTTGTAGGTGTGTACTGAACAATACCAACATAAGGAGTGATATTGCCACGTTAGTATCTACCCACTCTTAGACTGGATTTGGTTGTCCTCTGAAATCAAATGTTAGATGTTAAACTTGTGAACAGTCTTGTTGCCTGGAATATTGCATTAAAAAATATTAACAATTTAAATATATCTCTGTGGTGATACAGAATAATCACATGTGACTATCTTCTGTCCTGCATTGATTTTTATTACTGTTCTGTAAGACAGAAATATGGCATGCTGCCTTTTGTTTTTTGGAATTATACAAATACCATCTGTTTTCAGAAAGAAAAAAAAAACAACCAAAAACAAAAAAAAAACTAAGCAAGAAGGTAATGAATATTGCTGAAAATCATGTGGGGACATGAATTTGTTTAAACTTGTTCTATCAAAATTATTTACTCTTTTTTTCTTTCTAAGGAAACCTTTCTGGACTGAATTCCTCTTTAGAGATGCTTAACAAGCTGGAGGAAGATATGACAACGTAAGTAGAAATTGTCGTTTCCTCTTTTTTTCTTTTTTTCTTTTTTCTTTTTTTTATGTAGGTACACATTTCTTGCTAAGACGTTCTCCCATTGCATACTCGAAACAGCATAAAGGCAATGGTTGTTTGGAATAATGTATGCAACTAAAGATTTGCATGTGAGATTACTGAAGACACTGGGAGATTTTGTGAACATCCACAACCACTACCCAAAAATTCTCTGTGATCTTTTACTTTCCTCCATCCCATTCTCTTTTCAGTGGTGCTCTGTGTTTTGATGCTTTATAATTTTCTTTCTCTTTCCTGCCTCTGAATTTATAGGCAGTGTTTTTTATGCTGAAAAATTAACTGGTTGTCATCCATCAGTTCCTTCAGCTGTGTTGATACTGTTAAAAAGCAGAATTAAAATTGCCAGATAGTTTCCTGCCAAAGCACCAAGTTCAGCTAAAATATCTGTTCTGCAGAAGATAGAGGCTTGGATTAAATGCAACTTTAAACCTAGCATTTGAGAGATGCAAACAACAGAAGATAATACTCAGTAAGCACTTCTGCTGCAAAAGAGTAATATTAAAGATTCATAGAGAAACTGGAAAACAAGCAGAAACATCAGCTGCTAATAGGTGCATTTTGTTCAAGGTCCTTACTAAGTGTTGTTAGAGGACTTGATTCATGAAGGATGTCTAAAGTTTATATGTATTTTCTTGTACCACTTCAGCTTCTCTATTTGTGATTGACATTTGCTCCTCATTAAATAATGAAAAACATCTGTGGTTTCAGGAAGTCTAATGTAGCCTTCAAGGCAATTGTTTTTTTCCAGAGAAAAAATCTTAATCTCTGAACTCATATCATGTCTCACTTAAAAGGAATAGGAACCCTCCCTTCATCTTCAGCAAGCTATTATCTAGGAGTCAAAACAGAATAAAGAACAGAGTACAGGAAAGCAGAAAAAAAGACAAAAAGAAAGTGTAAATGTGAGTATAGAGTTCAGTAACTCAATGTTGAGAACTACCTGTTCTCATGGCCCTAAGAGATGGTCTGTATGAGGGAATTACCTGTTTGCATCCTGCATGTCAGTTTGTCTTTTGAACAGTAAGTCTGAAAGCAGGTATGAGTGCTCTCAGAGCAGCCTGGACTTCTCTTCAGAAAGTAATTGTGGAACAAGGGCTCACAGAATCACAGAATTGTAAGGGTTGGAAGGGACCTCTGGAGATCATCCAGCTCAATCATCTGCTAAAGCAGTTTCCCTACAGCAGGTCACATAGGAAAGTGACCAGGTAGGTTTTGGGTATCCCCAGAGAAGGACATCCCACAATCTCTGTGGACAGCCTGTTGTAGTGCTCTATCACTCTTACAATGAAAATTTTTCCTCATGGGCCCCTTATGCCCATTGCCCCTTTGGTGGTGGTTTACACCACCAAAAGAGTCTGTTCCCATCCACTTGACTCCTGCCCTTTAGGTATCTGTAATTACTGATAAGATTCCCCTTCAGTTTTCTCCATGCTCATGTCCCTTAGCATCAGGGAGATGCTCCCAATCATCTTCACAGCCCTCTGCTGGAATCTCTCTAAAAGTTTCCTTGAAATATGGAGCCCAGAACTGGATACAGTACTCCAGGAGTGGCCTCACCAGGGCACAGTAGAGGGGGAGGATCCCCTCCCTTGTGCTACTGGCTGGCCATGCTCTTTTTGGTATCTCTGCATCCCAGGATAAAATTGGCTGCCTTGGCCACAGGGACACATTGTTGGCTCATGACCAGCCCGTTGTCCACCATTACACCCAGGTTCATCTCCACAGATCTCCTCTCCAGCAAGCCAGTCCCTAATCTGTACTGGTGCATGCAGTTATTCCTCCCTCAGTGTAGGACTCTGCACTTGCCCTTGTATAGCTTTATAACAGCGTAGGTATAAGTTCACTTTTCTGATGATCACAAACTTTCTGAATAGAGCTTTGAATTATGTTCATTAGTTTGAAGAAGAAGCTGTTTGTACCCACCTCCCATTTCTCTAAGTATGCCTGCCAGCCGGTAAAGTAACAGTAAACACTGTTTACATGAACAAAGTTCATACACAGGTGTATTGAACTGTGTGTGCATATTTGGTTATGGTTTTTACTCAGATAATAGTTCACTGATCTCTCAAAAGAAAATGAACAGTCAGTGTACAATGCAGTGAGCACATACTGTATAGCGCATTTCAGCAGTGGAGTTACAGAATGTATTTCATTAGTGTGAAAGTTGTAAAGATATCAATCCCTTTTCTAACAGTTTATCATGAAACAAAGTCTAAGCATAAAACCATCTTGTGATGTGATATAACATCATAAAGTAAATGTCTGAAGTAATTACTGCTGAGTTTTCCTGCAGTATCCTTGATATCATTAAATAGATAGTTTCTATGAAGATCAAGGTCAATATTCAACTAATCAACCTTCAAAGGGGTTAGATATTAACCCATTTTACTAATCAGTTTAGATACAGTTCATTTAATGATGAATGTAGTTCCAAAGTCCCTGACTAAAACGTATATTTCAGCCACTGGAAATGTTGGACTAAAATTTGAAGTTTCAGTTATAAATTCTTGTTCTTCTCTGAGCAGAGCATTCACACAGAGTTCTGCTACTATCTCCTGCCAAGTTTCATGCTACTGTTCTAGAGAATCAGTATGGCTGACTTACTATTTGTGAGTGTAATCCCAAAGGCTTTAAAGCCTTTTTCCCCCCTCATTGTTCTCTTTTATGTAGATGTAGTTTTTTATAAATATATGTCATATACAACATGAATATTTAGCAGTTATGTTAAGGTGTTCAGGAATCAGTTCAGTCAGATTCATCTACATTCATTTATATTCAATTACATCATCCTGCCAAAAAGGACTTGAGGTACAGGTGGGTGGCAGCTGGACATGAGCTAGCAATGTGCCCTTGCAGCCCAGAAAGCCAACCATACCCTGGGTTGCATCAAAAGAAGCACGACCAGCAGGCCAGGGAGGTGATCCTGCCCTCTGCTCTTCACTGTGAGACCTCATCTGGGGAAATTTATATTGGATATAATGGAGAAGATTATTACAATATGAGACAGGTTGCTAGAGAGGTAATGCCCCATCCCTGGTGACATTCAATGTCAGGCTGGATGGGGCTCTGAGCACCTGATCTGGCTGTGGGTGTCCATGTTCACTGCAGAGGTGTTGAAGCAGATGACCTTTGAAGGTCCCTTCCAACTCAAATGATTCTATGATTTTGTGATTCCATGACTTTCCTGGTTTTGTTCTGGTTTAAGTACACCAGAAACTGGTTCTGAGACCAGTTCCGATTCAAATCCAATCCGATTTGATTCTGTTTGAATGATTGAAAACTGTGGATCAAAATCAACTTCAGCTTAACAACTACACTGGTTTGTTCTCATGTCCCTTAGTTTTCATGTAATACTTTGCTCATAGCAGAGAACTGAATTCACTTAGAAGTAAGACATCTGTTACAATGCTTTTAGTGGCTTTTACTTGGAATAGATGTATTTTCAAATGGGGAAAAATTTGTAGCATGCATGCATATATATACAATTATAGTTAAGCATGTTGTATTATATAAATGCATGAGAATATAACATACTGATTTATATAAATAGGCCTGTATGTATTAAATTAAAATGCTATGATGTTTATGGAATGTCATGACACGTTTAAGCAAAAAGTATGTTGTGCCTGAAATACGGTTCTAAATTTATCATCTGAGATTAGTTTTTATATACTATATTGCCAAGAAGAAAAGGTAATTCTTGTCTCATAGCAGCATGATTTCTTTTATTACATTCTGAAAAGCATTATTGATTATTACTCATAGAAATCTAGGAAGTTTTAAAGAAAAGTATAAACACATAAATTCTAGTTCAAGTCTAAAAAAGAAGCAGTGGTCACCAAGCTAAATACAGACTAGCAAGGTAATTCTTCTTTTCTTCTTGCAGATATGCATACTACTATTCTGCAATAGCAGCTGCTGTTCTTGTTGCTGCTTATATCCAGACCTCATTCTGGACACTGGCAGCAGGCCGACAAGTTAAAAAAATTAGAGAAAAATTTTTTCACGCCATTATGAGACAGGAAATTGGATGGTTTGATGTAAATGATGCAGGAGAACTTAATACTCGTCTCATAGAGTAAGTATACTGTATCTTCTGCAATGTTATTTTACCTTGATATGTATGTATGGCTTGTAATAATTTTCCATTTTTGTTTTTTTAAACTTATTTATTTGTGAATCTCATACAAGTTATCTCATGGAGATAGCTGCATAGTGTGAGATTAACATCATGAAAAAGGGTACAGAGTTCTGTGCACACTGGGAGCTGAGCAAGGTGATGACTGATCCCAATAGTGTGAACAGTTTAATTGCTTGACAAACTATTCCTCTCTCCTTGCTTACATGAATGGCTTCAGCTCTTCCTTCCAGATATCTCACAGTTTCTAAATAGATCCAAACTTTAGGATAAAAAAAGTGACAGTATCATTGCACTGTAAGCAATTTTCAGCCTTCTCAGAGGCAAACAGATTTACAGCATTACATTCATTACATTTATAGCATTACACTCATACATGGAGTAAGAAATTTCTTATGACCACGTTATATACTGTTCTGTCTTTAAGCAAACTGTTGGTAACTCACTGGACAATAAAGGCTTTTCTTGACACGGGTGCCCTTGTAACAAAACTGAAAACTTTTCTGTGGTTTATACATTTACCTTTGTGTCTGAATGTAATTTGTTTTTCAGTGATGTCAGCAAGATTAATGAAGGAATAGGTGATAAAATTGGCTTGCTTATTCAGTCGGAGACAACATTTTTAACAGGTTTTATTGTTGGTCTTATAAGAGGATGGAAATTAACCCTTGTAATACTTGCAGTTAGTCCTGTCCTAGGACTTTCAGCAGCCCTCTGGGCAAAGGTAGGTTGATTTACGTTCAGTGTTAGGTTTTTACACAGGATAGATAATTACATGAATCTTCATAGCTGTATTCCTACAGTTGGAATGTATTACTTACAACAATTACAATGTCTTTAGAGAACATCTATGAACATAAGACGGACTGTGTGTAAATGCCCTCAGGTAGTTTGAATTTTCTACTTCTGGTGGATTTGACAGACTGGCTTTAATTTGAAGCAGTTTATGTCAATGTAACATATTTTATACAGAGGAGACAACTTGTACCAGTTAAACACTTACCTCTTACTCTTAAAAATTCATTCCTTCTGTAAAATGGAATAACTGCACTTCCTGGATAATACTGAAATAAATTAGACCAAGCTGTGTTCGCTTAAATAACATGGGATTGGAATGCCCTCAGTTTGTATAGTACTTCCCTTAAATTTCAAAGATGATATAAGCTTTGTTTTTCTTGACTGAGTGTGTTGGGGAAGATGTCACAGTAAAGAGGCATTTGCCACATGTGTCTTCTGGCTGAGAGTATTTGCGGAGTATCGCCAAGTAATGTAAGTCTTCAGCCCTCTGGCTAAGGTAGCCAGTGATGAGAATGGGCTGAGGAAATTTGTGTGATAAGAACCTCACCAGCACAGCATAAGTACTTATTTACTCTCTTGTACTGGGTGAAAGCAGACTGGAAAATCCAGCCAATAGATGTTGAATTATCTGACTGAACTCATAATGTAATTAAAAATGTCGATATTGAACACTCCTGCACTTGTACCTAATATAATTAAAAGGCTTCACAGTGGATTTTATCAGTTAAGTGCCTGAGATCATTCTGCTTTTCTTAAGCCAGAATATTTGATCCTTTATTAGATTCTCACTGCATTCACCGACAAAGAGCAAGCTGCATATGCAAAAGCAGGAGCTGTTGCAGAGGAGGTTCTGGGTGCAGTCCGTACTGTAATAGCTTTTGGAGGACAAGAGAAGGAGATTAAAAGGTAAGAGCAGTGATTACTTTCATCAGCTATTGTGAAGCATTCCTTTCAGATAGCTTCTTTGGTAATCTGGTAACACTGTAGGAGTCTTTTAACCAATATTTCTGTTTCCACTGTACTGCAGAAAAACATTGTTATGATGTGTCTTAACCTCTTATCTTAAGCTTACACTGATAATCTCAAAACCTGTCACAAATGGTTCACAGAGTTCACTCAACTCTGGGTTATTTAAGGGACTCACATGCCCTTTCTGAGTGCAATTGAGTGCAATATCCTTTCTTTTTTTTTTTTTGTCTGCCAGATCAACTGATGTTGGCATTTTTTTAAATTACCTTAAGTTATCTCTATGCCTGACTACTAGGCTTGCCTTTGTACCTCCCTAGGGTTATATATTACACATTATATACCTTATGATGCCTACAATAATTCATACACAGTTTTGGGTGCTGTGTACCATGGTACAAGTTATTTCAAACTTCTGTGTTTTTTTTCAGATATCATAAAAATTTAGAAGATGCTAAACGCATTGGAATAAGAAAGGCTATTACATCTAATATTTCTATGGGTGCTGCTTTCTTACTGATATATGCATCATATGCACTGGCCTTCTGGTATGGAACTACCTTGATCTTAACTGATACTTACACTATTGGCAATGTTCTTACAGTAAGTATTTATCAGTAGCTTCTCAATACTATTCAGAAATATTACACTGAAGTGTATTTTGGGAACTTAATTGAATTTATTCAGAATGATGTTTCAAACTGGAAAAATAATTTCCTTTCTTCTTAACAAAAAATACACTCATGAATATGTTTACATGTTTTATCGATGGTATTTCAAAATCTACATCAAACCAAATAAAGCATAGATTATTTTCATTTGTTACATCTTCTCTGACTTCCATAAGTTCACTCAGATATAGAAACATTTCAATCAGAAACTGGAGTATGGTAGCCTTCCTGGTTGCTGTTTTCAGATTCGTGGCACTGAATATATTTTCAGGATACAGAAAGAAAGGTTTTTTGGAAGTGTGGTGTGATTTAAATAGATCTGTTTGTTGATGCTATTCTTGTATTTTGCTCCTTAAGCCTCTGGAACCTCTTCTCGATGTTCATAAAAAGCAAGGGGAAATGATGTAAGACTAGAATATATGTCACTATCTTACAACCAGAGGAAGAAAAACACAACTTGTCATAACTTAAGTTCATCTCTTGAAGCGGCAACCATTCTATTTTTCTATTATCTATCGAAGAAATGTGGCAAAAAATGCAATTTCTTCAACCATGAGGAAGCTCAGCCAGGACATCTCTGAAAAGCTACCTGCTTTTTTGTTTATTTGTTAGTTTGTTTTGCTTATGAATCACTCAGAATTGCAAATAAATAAATAAATAAATGCATCTGATACGAGACATTGGCTATTAGGAACTTGTGCCAAACAAAGCCAATTTTTCAGAAGGGTAGGCTGGCCTACAAAGTGTTTCGAGCGTATTCAGACAATTACCCGTGTCCCTTTTTGTAACTCCATGCAGTAATTAGTAGTGCTTTGTTGAAGTCTTTGCCAAAGAATGTTTGAAAGCTAAAAGTTTACATGCGTTCAAGAGATGGCAGTACAAAATATATGAAGTGAAATTCAGTGAAGATATTAAATATAGAAAACCAAACTGCCTTAGGAAATCCTCTGATCTGAATACGGTTAGAGTCTATCAGAACAGTGGGGAGAAGTAGAACAGCACCCTGCTTTGTTCTTACAGGCCTTATTTTGGGTATCACATCTGTGAATGGCCACTGGTGGGGAAAAATGATGGATGTGATGGATCTTTGGTTTAACATACTAACATGGGCATTGTTATGACCTCTCTTTCAAGTGTGTCATTTGAAACTAGCTAAAAGCTAGTACGTTTCTCCAATCAGATAATATACTTTTACTTCTCTGTTCTGTTTGCATGTTTGCTTTGTTTTCTTTTTCTTGGTTGCTTGCATTCACTCTCTTTAATTCCAACAGAATGAGTGTTTATTTGTTTGTGGTGGGAAAGGAGAAATAATCTCTATCACTATGAAAGAAGAACGTAATTTGCAGACCAGTTTTGTTCCATCAAAGCTGTATTTATCTTGAAGTAGAAATATACTCCTAGGAGTTTGGAACATCTTTTGCCAAATAACATGTTAGTGCAATAAATCCTGAAACATTAAGTTTACATGTATTGTATTTTTTTGCATAAATTTTGACAGTTTAATTCTCAGCCATCAGTTTGTTTGCGACATTCACATTGGACAGAATCGTAGTTTTTATCTGACTCTTAAAAACTCCTTTTCTTAATGTTATGCTCTATTTGAGAGACAGCCTTTCATTTACTTAATTTAATTTACTAAATTACTTAAACTGACCCAAAGTTATCTAATATAAAAAAATAAATGTAATTCTTTGCCTCCATAGGTCTTGCTATATGTCACCATAAACATTTCTTTCAGGTCTTTTTCTCTGTACTGATTGGAGCTTTCAGTATTGGACAGACTGCTCCAAGCATAGAAGCATTTGCTAATGCAAGAGGAGCAGCATATGCAATCTTTAATATCATAGACAATGTGAGTATCCCACCATTATTCTGAGACCTTTTTGTTGCTGCTGCATATTTAGTATTTTATTACAATAGTTAATTCCTAATTCTACCCAATTAAGACAGTGTGAAAATAATCATTTATTTCCTCAAGGTAGAAATATATGTATAAAAGCAGATAGGATGTAAAATGATTAGTCATTTCCACTTTGCCTTTTAGATTTCTTGTTTCAAAGACACAGCACTGGATCACAGGATCAGTTAGTGTTGTAGATACCCTGTAATGTTTTTATCAGGAAAGATATAACTATAGTGATAGATAGATGTTATTACAACCAGTGCAGGTATATAGGAGCATAGGCTTGAAGGACAATAGTGGCACCACCAGCAGCATGAGTGTCTGCAAATCTATAAAACTACCTGGTAACCTGGGTATGTGCTTTCAGAGTCTGAAATGAGGAATGCTGTGATTTTATGGGCTAAGTTGTGTAACATGCAATTACACTTCCTGAATTGTTGTTAAGACATGCTTTGCATTGTAGACCTACCCCTTGATAATAATAAAAACAGTGGCAATTAAGAACTTTGTTGAATGATTTCTTCTTAATAGTCAGTGGATCAATTCTTTCCCACAAACATGATGTCAGCAGAAAGAGCAAAGCTGTCAACGAACAGAGTATGAGCAGCTTGTTGGAGGTGATCTGTTTGGTTAATCAGACTGTGGAATGAGTCTCAAAGTACAGCTAGCAATGCGTACACTCTTAAAGACAATGTATTAAATTCACATAAAATGTTAAAAGGAAAAATTATGAAAAATATTTTTGCATTAACAACTCAGCACTGTAGTAGTGAGGCTGCCAGCAATGCAATCTACACACTTCACAAGTCTCCTCTAAATCAGTTTAAAATTCAATTTAGTATCTCTACAGAACAGTGATACATTCTAGGATGTCCCAGTGAACATAAAAAAAGCCATTAGGAAATAAGCTTTTCCTCTGCTTGTTTTATTTCTCACAGGAACCTCAAATTGACAGTTACTCAGATGCAGGCCACAAACCAGACCACATTAAAGGGAACTTGGAATTCCAGAATGTTTTCTTCAATTACCCATCCAGACCAGATGTTGAGGTACTGAAAATGAAACTTAAAATGTGGATAATATGCTAAGAAATAAAAAGTGAAATAAATATTTTTTTTTCTTGAAAATGCAACAATTCCAGGTTGATTTTCTAAATTATGTAAAAATATCATGTCATCATAATGACTTAACCTAGAATTTTTTTGCATCTTAGCAAATGCTAAACTCAGAGACTTCCATTAGAATGAATTCTGAAAATACTTGAATAATGCATTCATATATAATCATAATGAATTCATGCATTTTTAACTATTATTCCTACGTAGGACTCCTTGTTTTGATCTAGAATTATTACAGCAAATTAAGACATGCTAGAAGTTATTTATCTGTCCTTCTTGTCCTCAAAGAATGGGGTATATTTCACTTGAAAAGCAGAGGGTACATAGGTACCAAGGGTGAAGAAGCAGTGGTAGTGCTGAGGGTAGAAAATTAGGAAGAGATGCTGACGAGGACACGGGGTTGCAACATACTGGGGAGTTCTGGAATGTGTCAGTGCATGTTTGCACATTCAGAATGGAAAAATGCACTTAAGCACATGGATGCTATCTGTCAAATCTGAATAGTTCATTGCAGATTAGTCCTTCAGAAGACTAGCAAAAAATACTATTTTCTCCATTTCAATAAATATTTCCAACCACATTAGTTATATAAAGTAGTGGAAGCTGTGCTGACTCCTTTGCACCTGTTGTCTGTATAAAGTAAAAGTAGAAATAAAAACATTTCCACCATTTTTTTTTCTCTGTTATGCATTCATATCACTCAGGAAAGCAGCTTAATGTTGTACCTTCCACAGCTGCGAAATGAATATTTTGTGGTACACGAAGGCCGTACTCTGTGCAATTGAGTTTTACAGTTATAGAGATGCACCTCCAGAAATTACAATCCACAGGGGAGAAACTAAAAATACTTCAAATTTAGCAAAATGACCTTCCCTCCAGAACAACGTGGAGTGCATTCTATCAGTTTTAAGCTGTGATGTTTATTGTGTAATGGTGTCATACCTGTAGGTTGCATGGTGCACTGTATGAAAACTTGAGGGGACATAATATGGGAATATTGTTTCATACTGCTGTATTTTAGATATAGGTAGTAATCATATTATTATTATTCCATTGTATAAATTGGTTCATTGGTTGACTGTGAAATGTGTTGTACAGTTTATTTACATTAGATCAGATGTGCTGTAATTATGAAGAAAATTTAGCTCAACTCATCAGTTACACAAAATTTAAACCCAAATGGTTTTAAATTTTATATTGTACTAAATAATTCTGCAAATATAAGGATGTTTTCCTGAAGTCCTTAAAGTTTCTGCAAGCTTTCACTGACGTTTTGCTTTTGGCAACCTTTCCTATGTGCACAGATATTGAAGGGCTTGAATCTCAAAGTTAATTGTGGCCAGACAGTAGCTCTGGTTGGTGGCAGCGGCTGTGGGAAAAGTACAACTGTTCAGCTCATCCAGAGGTTTTACGACCCCAAGGAGGGCACGGTAAGACCCCTTTCAAGTGAGCAGACTGCTCTGTGTGTCTCAGTTGTTGGAAGTCAGCTTCTGGTCTCATTGCCATTGTTCAAATGACACAGACAAGTCTCGCCTAAAAAAAGTCAGGGGTTGGGCTGGAGAAGGAGTTCTGGGCAAAAGCACTTAGTAAATGGTGCTTGTCTGCTTCCCCTGCTTTAGATTACCATCGATGGGCAGGATCTTAAGAGCCTGAATGTAAGATACCTGCGGGAGATTATCGGTGTGGTGAACCAGGAGCCCGTGCTGTTTGCTACAACTATTGCAGAAAATATTCGTTATGGCCATGAGGATGTCACCATGGAAGAAATTGAAAAAGCTACCAAGGAGGCTAATGCTTATGATTTCATCATGAAGCTCCCCAAGGTAAGCAAGCCAGCCGTCCTGCTTGAATAATGGCTCTTCAACCTACTCAGTTAGCAATGAGTTTCTCAGAAGGGCATCCCCTGAACAGAGGAACCTCTTCCCGGAGCTGTGAATATGCAGAGCTGTGCAGAGCTTCCTCACAACTTTTGAGAATAATCTTGTTTTTAACTTATTAAGTGATGGCTGGATGAGCATTTAGGAAACTATAAGAGTTGTAGGGACACAAACAGGCAGGTATATTTAAGTGGATGCTTAACATGCAGTACTTTGAGGAAGGAGAAGATGCTTGCTGGGGCTGCTAACATAGATCTGCCTTGTCTGTACACTGCTCTTCTTTGGTGAAAGAGCCTTGCCACTGAGTGTGGTGGTGGAAATGTTATCTTGCAGAAGTTTGAAACTGTGGTTGGAGAAAGAGGGGCACAGCTGAGTGGAGGGCAGAAGCAGCGAATAGCAATTGCCCGAGCTCTGGTTCGCAATCCTAAAATTCTTCTGCTTGATGAGGCAACGTCAGCTTTGGACACTGAGAGTGAATCCGTTGTGCAGGCAGCACTGGACAAGGTCAGTATTGCTGTGAAATAAAGCAGGTAAGGAAGAGCCTAAGATGTACTTTTTTCATGCTTTTATTGAAAGAATCAGAAGGAGACCATTGATATGCAAAAGGTAAACACTGATTTGTCAAATATTCTCTGTACAGATAATTTTTTTTGTTTCTGCATGTATTATAAAGAGGAATCTTGTTTCAAGTGAGGAATTGGAATTATATTTTCTGCATTATTAATCTTAAATTAAAAAAATTCTCCATGCAAATAACATCCCCTACCATTATCAGTCCTATAGATATGCATATAATTGTCATTGACCTACTTAATTAATTAATCTTGGAGCCAGACAGAGAGAATAAGAGCTACCAGCATGTCATAACATGTTTGTAGCAATGACCCAGCAGTAAATACTGCAAAGAAACATTTTCTGCTGTTAATTTAATACCTCTAGATGCTCGTTCTGTTCTCATGGTAAGCTATCTCATTAAGTGATAGCTGATCCCTCATGTAACACAAGAGTCTCTACATTAATTCTGGGGCCAGACCACCAAATGTTGCTTTAATTTTACCCAGGCAGCTTCTGTTTCAGCTGGTGAACTGTATTGCTTTCTACTGGTGCCATTTGCAGTAATAGTGCTGGGCAAAGAAAGACAATTCCCGGAAAATTATTGATGGAAATATGGAACCTTAACATACAGGTTACTTAGATTTTCTTGGTCAGATTACCTTATAAAAATGGCTCCATCTCTGCCCTTGCAGAATAGTTAGGGTTGTAAGATACTTCTTGAAGTCTGTTTTTCCAAAATGTTTTAAAACTTACGCTTTTTTTTCTGAATTATTTTAAAGGTTCCATTAGGACTTACTCAACCTTAATGTGAAGATGAACTCTTTTGAACATACTTGGAAATATTTATCTTTAAATATTATTTCTAGGCAAGAGAAGGACGGACCACGGTTGTAGTAGCTCATCGTCTGTCAACAGTCCGAAATGCAGACCTTATTGCTGTGTTTGACAGTGGAGTTGTCACAGAACAAGGAAATCATTCTCAACTGATTGAGAAAAAGGGAATCTACTACAAACTTGTTAACATGCAGGTAAATTTTTCCCTGCTTTTGCCTCGTTTACTTCTTTGTGTTCTGTGCCCATAATTACTGTATGGTCTGAGAAGTATTCTGTAGGAATTCTGCAGTCTGTGCTTTCAAGAGCAAAAATATTTCAGAGATGAAACCACTGGATTTCACATCAGAGGTATTTAAACCCAGGATAGTACATTTTTTAAAACCTTTCAGGGTCTGAAACTTAAAAGGTTATTCTGTATTCGCCTATTAGAAAGCTAATATCAATAGTCTATGGTAAAAGGTAAAATATGGTAGCGGATGACTAGAGGGATATTTCATGCATATTTATGGTGTTTGATTATAACCCTCTCTGCTGAAGTTCTTTTTAACCAAATAAACAAACAGGAATAAAAGTAAAACAATCCAGCTATGATGAGTGCAGAAATAGGTACACTTACAATGTTACATAGCCAGAAACAGAGATTGGAAATTAAAATTCAAACATAAATATCAGAAATTTATTAATAAGTGAAGAAAAGTCTTTTACTACATCCCAATGTCAAGAAATGTAAAATGGACTGAAAATAAAACCAATTTCTATAACTTGGAATTAATAAATTAGAAAAAATATGGAAATAAAGAAAAAAAGTATGATAGCACATGAACCAATAAGACTTAAATATATACATATATATGAAGGAATACAAGCTAAAGGCAAATTTAAATCCAGTTGTTACATAATTCCTTAATGACGGATAGATATTTTCTCTTTCTGCCAAAGGCACTGAATAAAATGCCACCAAAATATTTTCAGTTTATTCAAATTTTTCAGTCAAAGTCAATTTTTGACTTGTTTCATGTTGGACTTCCCTATTAAATTTAAAGTCAAGAATTGTTCACGGTGTTCTGTACTGACAAGGAGGCAATTTCCTCACTTCATGGATGATCAGCATGTCCCTAAAATCCCAAGATTTTTCATAGAATTCAAAACATTGTTAGGAATTCACACTTGCACTTTCCTTACCTCCTCTTACTGTAAGTATTCTCTTGATAGGTTGTGTACTCATAAATGAATCTAGCTCTGAATATGGAGACCTACTCAAATATAATGCAGCGTTTCATATCTGCCTGTAACATTATGCATTATTCTGCCCTTACTTCTTTCCTCTAATTTGTGACTTCAGTTAATTTGACTTTCTCAAAATTTTGACAGTTCAAAACATTATATGCATTATTAATCTTAGCATTGTGTTCTTCCCTGTTTTAGGCTATAGAAACTGAAGATCCATCATCAGAAAAAGGCGAGAATGCAGTCAGTGTCAACAAAAGAAGTGGATCTCAATCAAGTTTGGATGAATCCTTAAAGAAAGGATTGAAGAGAGGATCAACTCGGAGAAGCATGAAAAAGCCAGGAGAACCTAACGATACTGATGGGAAAGATAGTTCACCTGTAAGTATCTTTACAAAACTACTAGTGAATTCCTTCCAGTAGCGTATCACAACTTAATTTGTACTTCTGCCCTAGAAAGGTGCAAAAAGAAACAAGCATTTGATAGCCTCTACTGAAACAAATCAGAAATCTTCTAAATTACTCTAATTCTAATTCTTAGTAGCCTTTAAGTGGTAATATTCCTAACTTGTTTTCTTGTTTTATTACTCTCACTGTTAATTTGCTATAAAACAAACCGATATATTTACACAGCATAAAGACTTTGTCAACCTGAATTAAAAATTCTTTTTTGGGCAAATAAGTTTTTCAACAAGTCTGGAATATCAGATTATTATCAGATGAACATCCACAAATACTTTTCCATCTGTTATAAATTCCTCGGTGGAGAACTACTTGAATTAGTCTAGTTATGGATTACACACAGAGAGCAGTGCATTCAGCCAGCACTAAACAATACCAATTGATCAATGAAAATGAAATAATTAGCCTAAAATATTACAACAGAAATTGCAGATATGTTCTAACAGCTCTTTCTTTCTTGTAGTAACATGAAAATAGGCATACACAGTTAATTATTTATGCTGCTAAAAAGTGTACACGTTGACTTTGCCTTAATTGATCTTGGGAGTAGGAATTTGAATTGCTATTTTTTCTCCATATTTCTCCAAATACATTTATTTCCTACCAAATTTCTCCTTCCCTAAGGCTGAAGAATTACCTCCAGTTTCATTTCTGAAGCTTATGAAGTTGAACAAAAAAGAATGGCCGTACTTTGTAGCTGGAACTTTCTGTGCAATTGTCAATGGAGCTTTACAACCTGCATTTTCAGTCATATTTTCAGAAATTATAGGGGTAAGTTCAAATAAAATATGGAAAGATCTATATAGCTCATAAAAATTATTTTCAATAAGGTCTTAATCAGTGGATTATGAAACTGAGGAGTAGGTGAAGCACTGTTACAGAAGACTTAACAACTATCTGAGACTTACAAAATACTATAAATCTTGTTATACTCTGAAATTTTCTTCTTTTATCCACAAGCAAATGTAACATTTACTCAAGTTTTCTGTGAATGCAAATGAGCATCAAAAGTAGTTACTAAGAATCACGAGAGCAGTTTAGATTATTTCCTGTTTAAGCAGTTGGTGTTTCAAATATTATTTTGTATTATTTTATAGATTTTTACAGAAGATGATCCCAAAATTTTGAGAGAAAAGAGCAACTTATATTCATTGCTGTTCTTAGCACTTGGGATCATTTCCTTTTTTACTTTCTTTTTTCAGGTATGTATTATAATTATAGATTCATTATAACTTTTCTAACTTTTCTAACTTCTCCAACTTTTCTAACTTCATTATAGTTATCTTACCATAAAAAAGTGTCATTATAATCTTTAGATTTGCCATAATGTGTTGTGTCATGATTTCTGAATATATTTGTATAGCTCCATTAAATAAGCCTACATAGTTAAATGGTGAGGTGTACATAGAAGAGCAGCACAAACATTCTTCTGTACAAACTTCATTTTGTTCATGGAACTGCCTTGCTGTACATGCATGCAAAAACACCTACACAGAGTAAAGGACTGAGTTAGATAGATATGACAAATCTGTTCAACTTAAAAGTGTTCAGATGATATTAGAATGGAATGGAATGTGCTGTGAGCCTGCTAGGATTTATGAACATGAAATGTATTTTTACATGTTATGTGAGATCACAACAGCGACATTTTGTATTTTGATATTGTAGAGACAGCACATGTAAAACATTCGTTGGGTAAATGCAAACAATGTGATGTACATTAAGCGCTGTAATTTTTCTCTAATAGGGTTTTACATTTGGCAAAGCTGGAGAAATTCTTACAATGAGGCTTCGATTCATGGCATTTAAAGCAATGCTGAGACAGGTAAAGAAAACAAGTATTTTCATTTCCATTTTTTGGTAACAATAGTTAATTGTATAAGTACTGTAGCCTACCTGTATTCTGCTTCACTCTACCATTTAATGACTTATCTACAAAGCAGATTCTTTCAAGTAGTTTAGAAACATAATTTGGTTAGTTACATGGGATTAAATAAAGTATCTGTAGAGAAAATGCTGTAAATCAATATAATATAAGAATATAAGAATTTTTTGTGTACTCCTTGCAAACTCTTAGACTCACAGTTAAGTTACTAATGCTTAATGTTAACACCAGCCAAATCCTTTTATATTTTCACGTGTGCTTTGCTCTCTTGGCGCTCTATTTTACCTGTGCATCTTACTACGAAATTTTTACTTCAGATGTCTGATTTAAATTGTGATACATTTAGATATGTTTTTATTTATGTCTTGAAGGTCTCTTTCAAAGAGTTCTCAAATGTATATTTTTTATTTATTAACACAATAATGATATCTAAAGCCACTTTCAGAGCATTAAGGGATAAATATTTTCTTAATGATTTTAAGTAATTCCTGTGGTTAACCAAACTGGCCTTTATTTTTGCATGATTTCAGGGTCACGATTTAGATTTTAAAATATAGAATATGCTTCTGATTTTTATGTCTTGCACATAAAGCTACATGAGGACAGAATTTGATTCAAGTGGACAGAACTATTTGCAGTGTGGACAGAAAGCTATTGTATTCTGAAAAAACTATGAATTACTGGTCGGCTTCACTGAAAATCTAAAGAAAGAGGATTATGACTTTTGGGTCTTGCTCTTTACAGAGGCATGTGCTACATCAGCAGGTCTTCACCTGATCAGTATTACACATTGATGTTGAAATTAGATATTTGGTCTCACGGTGAAAAAGTTATAAACTATGTAACAAATGACCAGGGTTGGTTGTAGTGTTTTGTTTGGTTGGTTTTATGTATTTTGTTTCATTGCTTCCAAATAAGCCTTTCCAGTCTGAGAGAAACAAAGCAATGAATCAGGAGTTTTTACCTTTAAAATGCTTAACATTTAATCCATCCCCAAACAGCTTAGCAATTGGGAAGGAATATGACTGAAGAGTCATATGACTTAAGAAGGAGCAGTTTCAACAGCTGTGGAGGAGATGATGTTTTTGTTCTGAGAATCCCACAGGTTGTTTTCTATCCTCCTTCCTAGAGGCAGCATATACATCAGGTCATCCACAGACATGCACTTCTTCCTAAGATATCCATGTCCAATGAAGGAGTTAGACTTAAATATGCAGAAATTATTTACTTGCAGATACATGGCCTTCTAACACTGAGTTCAGCTGTATTACAAAGATTTCACTTTTACTTTCATGTTTATATTAAAAACTGGTCCTAAGACAAATGCTTCTTATTATAGGACATGGCCTGGTTTGATGATCCTAAAAACAGCACTGGAGCACTGACAACAAGACTTGCTAATGATGCCTCACTAGTGAAAGGGGTAAGTAAAATTTGGTTTTGGAATTTGATTTAGTGCGTAATAAAGTTGCAGCAGGAATTTAACTGGTTGATTAACAGTCTGCACTTTGCCAGCATCAAATATTTCTATTAGTGGTAAAATGATATCTGTTACAGGCTGCATGTGGCTCTGGGCATCCTGGTCTGGTGGTCGCCATGGCAGGGGGGTTGAAACTGGATGATCTTTGAGGTCTTTTTCAACCCAGGCCTTTCTGTGCTTATGTGATTCTGTGATAGAGTGCACCGATGCATTTTTAAACAGCAACAGTAATAAATGCTTACAAAACATGAGCAAATCTTTTAGGTTTACTATTGTGCTGTATTGTGATTTTCATTATTAAATTCATCAGGATTTGCTTCATCGAAGAAGTCAATTTAGAGACATTTTATTTACCCGAAGATATGTATATAAATGTGTTCAGCTGAACAGATCTCCATTTTTTTTATTTGCACAATATCAGTTAAAAATAAAATTTTCTACTTCTTTCTTCTATCTCCAGGCAACTGGCGTCAGATTGGCATTAATTGCCCAAAACATAGCTAACCTGGGAACTGGAATTATTATATCTTTAGTTTATGGCTGGCAGCTGACCCTGTTACTTTTAGCTGTTGTACCAATCATCGCAGCAGCAGGAATGATTGAAATGAAGATGTTGGCTGGGCATGCAAAAAAAGATAAAATAGAGCTGGAAGCTGCAGGAAAGGTGGGTCAAGTGAATTTCATCTGTCTCCATGGAATACAAGTCATGTTTCCCAAGGCATTGATAATGGACATACTTATAAATAGAGATAATATCCTGATATATAACTTCAAGAGATAGATTGTAATTGCAGTAGGAGGCCTATAGAGCACAACAGCCCTTCAGTAAGAGCTAACACCTGATACTTATTTTCATACCTGATTAACACCAGAATATGCTAAGCATTGCTCAGGCACATTCTTTTTCTTGTCCGTTCTGATAATTTCTATTTTCCTAATTTTGCAACCCTCTTCATTTTGATATTTTTTATTTTCTGGTATTCTTTGTCATGCCATCTGCATTGTTGCTTTTTTATTTTGTTCCTTCTCATCTTACTAATCCTAGGGATAACATGTGCATATCACACCAGTTTCTGGATCTGTCTGCCATTCATTTATTTCTTGAGTGGAAGGGAAAGGTGACAGTTGAAAAACCAGAAGGCTAGGTTCTTGTTTAAGAATTAAAGACAGGTATTTAATATTACTTCATTCCAAAAATACTCAACTATTTTGTCACTTCCCAGATTTTACTTTCGTCAATGAAAAATTTCCTCAAACTTTTGGAAACTCCCTTTCCGTATCTTAACGTTTTCAGAAGGTGTTGAGCAGAGTTATTTATGCACAGATGTGCATGGAAGGAATCTTCAGATTTGGTATTGAAATGTATGTGTCTGCAGATGTGTTGGCAGTTTAAAGTTCCCTTTTAGGAGATGCTGTGGTATTCGAGGCCTTCAGTTGCCATTTCAGAAGGGTGTGTGTTTACTCTGTGTCCTATCTGACATAAGTTGACTCAACACAAGACACCAACATGTGGGCAGGTGTAATTTACTTTACTCAGTTAATGATTCTTGAGAAAGAGACTACGTGAACAGGTATCCTTTCATAGTTTAGCCACCTAAAATCAGATATCTTAATCTGGATCTGAATCCCCCATTAATTCCTGTTTACTAAAATGGTTACAATTCCAATAATTGTATTTCTAGATAAAGTTGTTGAGAAATATTTTTGTCCCTCCAAGTCAACAGGAATGATTAAGTAACGATCTTTTCATGGGCTCTTGCACATAAGCAAAAAATGCTTTTCCTTTGTTTTCAACTGATTGCTTCTGCTTCTTCTTCCTTCTGCTGTACATTTAATTAATCATATTTTGTTGTAAGCTATCGTGGGAAAGAGACTGACAATATTTGGAATAGCCCCTACAGAATTTCTTAGAAGAGCAAACTGTGAAAAAGGTAGCATAAATGTTACATAAATCAATGATTTGGGGCAATACGTAAGAAAATACTTAGTTTTCTTAGCAGTGTATGAGTGTTCCCTGTCAGGATAAGCAAACACTAGGACACAGGCATTTTATTCAGTTAACAGAATATTTAAAAATAGTTTTGTTCATAGTAAGGAGGGTTCTACTTGGAAAATTTAATGAATTTGATTTACTAACAAAAATACCTGACTACTCCTTTGAGTATTGGTGAGAGCACATAACTAAGGATAAACTATGTCATTTCTTTGAAATCATTAACACTGTGTATTACATTCAAACCAATGTTACTTTTTTAAGTGCAAATTTTCAAACAGTGGCACAAACATTACCCAGGCTATAAAATAATTCTACACTGGAACAAAGATAACAATACATTTAAAAAATCTTTGGTAGCAATTTATGGAAAAACAAAAACAAACAAAAAAAGCTTTGAGATCTGTGTTATAGATAAGCAAGATAAAAATAGTGAGGAATTGCTGCCCTCCCAGCAACAGCAGCTGAGGCCAACTGGAATGCCCAACTCACCATGTACTGTGCTGGATGCAACATGTAGGTCAGGGACTCAAGCCCTGTGTGTCAAGCAGAAGTAAACAGTTACAACACATAATTACCAAGACATTCTAAGTATAGCCCAAACTGAGTAGACTGGAAGTTGAATGCTACGTTGCCATTTTTTATCATCCAGTATTTTCTCCTTAACTGTCACTGTCTAGAAGTCTTTCACACTCTGTTTGGAAGACAATAGAGGATTCTTACCAGAAAATTCTGAGCATCATCTGAAAACTTCACATCAACTAAAAAGAAAAACTTAAAAGGCTTTCTTTCATACCAAAGGTCCGCAATATAAAAAATATATAAAAAATACAGAACTGTATTCTAGCAGATACTGATGAAGTTATAGTAAGGAACTGCGACATGATCTTAACTTCCAGTTAAAACATTTGTATTTCTATTACAGATTGCCACAGAAGCCATAGTAAATATTCGAACTGTTGCTAGTTTGACTCGGGAAAAAAGATTTGAGCTCATTTATGGAGAACATTTGCTTGTACCATACAGGTATGTTAAAAGTAACTGAAGAATTAAAATAAAAATTTGTAGTTTAATTGTAGAATAAAATACATGTTTTCACTTGTGCCAGCAACTTTTTGTTAGCACATTGTATTTAATTAATGAAAAGATCAAAAGAGCACACCTGTGAGTTTGGCTCTTGTTCTTGATGCCAAAAGGAAACATACAGTTATGACTCATGAATGGTGTCAATAGAATTGAAATATTTTGATTTTTTTTCCTGATAAGATTCATACTAACCAGAAATTTTCTCTCTGCCTTACTCTCAGTTATACCTGTAGTTTTATCATCCAAAATCTCATTTCTGCATCAGAAATGCAGGCTTAATCCTATTTGAGAGAGTACTTTTGACTGCTTACATTGAAAAGACGTAGATTCCCAATATTGTAAAATCTGTTATTTGGTTAACCGAACATTAGAGGCCAAAAGCTAAACATTCTGCTCTTCTTTTCCTTTTCTTCTTACATGGTGCAGTAGCACATGGACTAAAACATAAAGTGTCTTAGCACTAAAACTATGGTATTGTAAGACAAGAAACAGATGTAGTAGCTAAAATGTCACCTTTTTCTGTACCCGTATTCCCAGACACACTTGGAAATAAAATTCTGGAAACAAAATGAACTTGGACACAGACTAATAGGAGATAAAGGTTTATATCACATAAGCATCAGTACATTTGCATTCCTAGCAGCAGCATCTGAAGTCATTTAATTGCTGGTGGGTTTTTTTGCATTTTTTAATATGATGACGCAATTTTATGAAAACATGCATTCTTTCTTACAGAAATTCTGTGAAGAAGGCACATATATTTGGGTTTTGTTTCTCCCTTTCACAAGCAATGATGTTTTTTACCTATGCTGCCTGTTTCCGCTTTGGAGCGTATCTTGTGGTTAATGGACACATGCAGTACAAAAGTGTGTTCTTGTAAGTACTGTTTTGCAATCATTTTTCAAGACCTTTGTTTACTACATAGAGATATTATGAATCCATGCTATGAGAATATACACAGATTTTATTTATTCTTTACTTAAATATAATGAAAACATACCGCAGAGGATATTGTCACATTGTTACAGGCTTGATTACTTCTTTTCCTAAATAATTTAAAAATAAATCACTAACTCCCAGAAGTCCCTGAACCATAGAGGGGAAATCACAGAAATAGTAGAATTATACAAATTTTGCTGTTCATTGACCATTTTTCTCCTCGCCTCATTTGAAATTTAATAGCTAACTAGTATTAATAATTAAATAATTTTATGTTAAATAAGTAATGAAAACATCAAATTTTGAATCAAAGTTTGCTTCTCTCATTTCATTAGAAGAGAACAAAAGCAAATTTCTGGAACTAATTGAGTAAGTAAAGCAATAGTGTGTGGTTACTGCTTTATTCTTTTGTAAACGTAGTCTCCTTTTTTCTTTAAGTAAAAGTTGACCATGGTTCCATTTCCATCGTTCCTTTCTCCATCCTCTGTTGATTTTTTTTTCTGATTTCTTTTATAGAGTGTTTTCAGCTGTTGTATTTGGTGCTATGGCATTAGGACAAACCAGCTCTTTTGCACCAGACTATGCCAAAGCCAAGATATCAGCAGCCCACTTGTTTGTGCTGTTTGATAGAGTACCTTCAATAGACAGTTACCGTGAAGATGGAGAGAAACCTGTAAGTAAGCGTCAAAAAAGTCAATATAATTTCTTGCCCAAACTGTGTTAGAGGTTATTTGTTTTGAAAATCTGGTCTTACATTAGGATTTGTGTGGAATTGGCGAATTTGCAATTATATTCTATTTATTTCAGTGTTACCCTTTGGTTTTGTATCTTCACAAAGATTCAGACCATAGAGCTAAAGGCAGCATTGCAGAAAGTGCAAAACTCTCCTAATTTTAGTGGACAAAAAGTGTCTTAAACAATTCTATTTGAAATATTTGTCATCTGTAAAACTGATTTAAAGATGTAACTGTGATGCTGTTTCAATTATAGGTAACATTTGGGGAAAACACAAGGGTAAAAGACGTGAAATTTAACTATCCAAACCGACCAGAAGTCAAAATCCTCCAAGGCTTGAATCTAGAAGTAGGAAAAGGACAAACGTTGGCCCTTGTGGGTAGCAGTGGATGTGGAAAAAGCACTGTTGTTCAGCTACTTGAGAGATTTTATGATCCACTCAGTGGAGAAATTGTAAGTATTTTGTGAGACTATACCAATATTTTAAGTGAGGATATGTTAATTTTGTTTCATGTGATGTGATAAAGTATAACAGATAATGATAAACTTTTAAAGCATTTTTTTATGGACAAGAAGTGCATTTTCCGTGTTTGATGTATAAATGCAGTGAAGTGTTATAAAGAAGAGTCCTAATTACTCACTTTATACTGAATTAATGCAACAAAACCTGTGTGGTAAAAATATGCTTGATCCACAACCTAACAATGGCAATAGGAAGATTGCTTTGAATTCAGAGCAAACTATATAAGGTTTTAAAACATTTTGATAAAAACACTTAAAAGATTGTTTAATAAGGGCTGTTTAATAAGTATATATGCTACTGTACAGTGTAGCGTTGGAATTTTCTATCAATGTTTTTTCTGAAAATAGTGAACATCGATGAAAATAATTTTTACCTATCAGAAGTATGAAAGAATTTAACCTAAAGTTCTTAGAAATAGCTACAAAATATTCTGCATCTTCAAAATTTTGATGGAAGCAAAGAAAAGAATGTAGAAAACAGAAGGGGCTACCATCACCTGTGTATATATAGTCATTAGAAAATTTCAAAACCCCAGGGAGAAGAAGGGGAAGGGATTGTATGAGTTTTCAATCTGGTATCTGTAAGGAAAGCTCCAATTGCACCATTTTTTAAATTTGCAGCAAGTCCCAAATACACATATATCCATGTGATTTAAATTTAAAACGTTTTAACTTTCAGGTTTTTGATAACAAAGATGCAAAGACCTTAAATATCCAGTGGCTGAGAGCTCACATTGGTATAGTCTCACAAGAGCCAATCCTGTTTGACTTCACTATCGCTGAAAACATCGCATACGGGGACAACAGTCGGGAGGTGTCCCATGAGGAAATCATTAGTGCAGCAAAAGCAGCCAATATTCATTCCTTCATCGACTCTCTGCCAGAAGTAAGTTCCATTCTTTCTCTCCTATTCAGACCTGCATGCAACCTACAGTGTTGTTAGAAGGTGTATCTATACAGCTTGACTTCATGTTGTCAAGCTGCTTTTTGCATTGATTAGAAAAAATATAACTGTATAGACTCTCAATATTTTATGGATCACTTTTGGTTTCTAATGATTCTTATCACAATATGCTGTTTCCTACACTGTGCAAAGAAATTTTGCAATATATACTGATGTCTCATAAGTTTCAGTGCTCTTTGCAACAAAATATATATCACATTACGGACTACAGTGAACAACACATTAATTTCTCTAGAGCTCTGATTGATCTTCCTTAACTGAGATACCTAAATTAACAACAGAACTGCACAAATCCACAGTATACATATAGAGAGACAGCATATAAATATCTATGTCTATTAACAGCATATAATTTGGCCTGAAACCGATACATATTAGGCACTGATATTTTTTTCTTTAGGATGAATAAATGTTGGTTGGATTAACTGATTGGTTAGGAGGATTGCTTGGTGTTTAAGGTCAGGGGTTTAACCTGTCATAGACTTTCACTGACCTACAGTAGCTCTCAATCTCTGGATTAAGAATAGTGGGTTTTTTTCTACAGTACAGGGTCATTGCTTTAAGAAGTCTCAGAGTGAAAGATCTGTAGATCTGTGGTGAATAGCACTTCTGGTCATCTTTTTTAAGAAATATATCGACATGGAGTAAACAGCTTATAGAGCACTGGTGCCAGGACAGTAAGCTTAAATAAATTCAGGATGGATATGCATTCATATACTGAAATAAGTGTATTCTTTTTAGAAATACAATACTCGTGTAGGAGACAAGGGAACGCAGCTTTCTGGTGGACAGAAACAGCGTATTGCTATTGCTCGAGCTCTTGTACGTAAGCCGCAGATTCTGCTGCTGGATGAAGCTACATCTGCCTTAGACACAGAAAGCGAAAAGGTAACTTGGTTAAGAGACTGCAGAGGAAACTGAACACATTTGTTTGTATTCAGATTATTCATTCTGTCCCCAGAGATTAAAGCCTAAAGCTGGAAATATGGTGTTTTGTTCAAATTATGTAAGGCAAACATTAAGGCCCTCCTTTGCCCGAAAAACACCATTCTCTTTGTATCTATATGGCAGTAGGCAGATTGAAGTAGCAGCGAAGAAGGCTTTTATCTGCCTGGAATTTTTCAGGTTTCAATTGGGAACTGTTTGCCAAAATTGAATTAGGAGGAACAAACTTCAGAAATTGAACTGTTTGAAGAAATAATCTATTACAGCAGCTTTCAGTTCTTGCCAACACAGGCTAAATTCAAATCAGTAAGCTAAAGTCATAGCTATTCTCTTTCTCTCACTACTATATTACAGTTTATTCCAGATAGCAATTGAAATAATACAGCTTCCTGAATAGTTGTCCCATCACTGCCTCCAAGGCCATAGAAATGTCACCTTACTCTTCGCTGCATTACAGATAACCCAACAGGTACACCCAGACTGAACCACAGGGGGAAAAGAGCAGCTGTACTCGATTCTAATTTGCCTTTTGGTTTATTCATTGCACAGGTTGTCCAGGAAGCACTGGATAAAGCCAGAGAAGGTCGCACCTGCATTGTGATAGCTCACCGCCTGTCCACCATCCAGAATGCTGACAAGATTGCTGTGATCCAGAATGGCAAGGTCATAGAGCAAGGGACTCATCATCAGCTCCTGGCTGAAAAAGGCTTCTACTATTCACTGGTCAATGTTCAAAGTGGGTCATGCAACATGTAAATTAAAGGCAGTACTTCTCTCTGAAGTGTCACTCTAATTATTTCAATACTACATAATATTACTGGTCAGTCTTGATACTTTTTTTCTTCCAAAACAAAAGACTTTTTATAAATCCTATGAAAACAAGAAATAACAATATACCAGTTTCTCACAACTAGTTTTCATTATTCGAAGTACTTTACTATGTCTCCAAAGTGGAAGCCTATTACACCCATAAAAGTAGAAGCATGCTAAGCTGAATTTAATTCATATTAGCTGGCTTTGAATTCTACCAAAGTCACGCACATCTGGTAAACAGTATGTAAACATGATTGTACACATTAAAACCGGTGTTGCTATTGCTAGGAAGAAACCTTAAGCCTTATCTTCACAGTGCCTTCTGCTGAGTGTGTAGGGACCCAGTTATGGACTATTGGGCTTGTTGAGAACTGGCCAACTGGACCTTGGTGCCAGATGTCTCTTGTGGAGCCTTAGCCTGGTATTACTGCAAATATGGTCTTGGAATTACGGGGTACAGGTTGAAAACTAAGGCCCCAGAGCTATTAAGAAGTATCTCACTTGTGGTCACTTACTCACTGTTGAAGAAATGTGACTGTAAATGCTGGAAAGGACTGCTTTAAATCTATTACAGAAAAGAAGCAGCAGATAAGAAATTATAATTACACAGCATCAGCTCTGTGGTTTTGTATATTAATTGCTAATTTATTATATGAATTTTAAGAGTTAACTGCTTTGAATACAGTACAATAGCAATTAAGAATTTACCATTAGCAATATGTATTGTTAATAAATATCTCTGAAGTAAAGTTCTATTTTAAAGTTTAAAACTGGCCTGTTTAATCAGTCTTCTATGTTTCTGTCAGCAATTTCTAATTCCCTAAGATTTATATGTAAAAATCTGCCTATCTACACATAGATAGTTACTCTAGATAGTTACTCAAACACACACCTATATAAATGAGCTGATAGATAAGCTAGTCACTGTATTAATAATGCTCTCCAGAATGCTGATTAATGTGATCATTCTTCAGTCACTAACCTCTTATGTGCCTGTTTGACTGAACACCAGTTCAGTCAAACATAGAGCTCTTGTACGTAAGCCCCATGCATTCCTTATGTCAGATTTCTGCATCTTACTTCATTAGCTTTGGAATAAGGTTTCAGAGGGCTTTAAGCATGGACATCTCCTCAGCAATCCTAATGACTTTCCAAGCATATGCCACTGATTGCAGGAAAAACAAGAAAGAAGCATTTAAGTTCACCAGTCTGATAGGTGGGCCTCCTGCTAATTCTCCAAAGAGCACTCTCAAAAGAAAATGGTGTCTTAGGTACACAAGCTTTTTCCAACTGCAAATTCTTGTCAGTATGTTGAATAGTAGCATCCTGTTGCCCAACATTCACCAGCATACTTGCCCCTAGAATGGCAATTTCCTGATCTGAATGCAATGAATAGCTTAGTACCAGGCCCTTCTCTCACTTCTGAGATATAGAAAGCTCACCAAGACTATCCAGTGTTCTTTCCTCATAAAACTCTGAAGGAGCAGCATTTACCAGTTCCAAAGATCATGGAGTGTATCAACTCCAAACATTCAACTCCAAACAGTTACAGATCTCCACTAGTCTCTCTCAGATATTCCCTCCAAATTCTTCCCTAACTATCCCATGTTGGGATCAATAATCCTAATGTTGAATCCCAGTCAATCTAGCCTTAATGGAAACAATTCCCTTTCCTTATAAGCAAATCTTTTGAACATGCCCATCTGTTTCTTGCTACTATACTTGTCTAACACAATATTTCTACTTGCATTTATATCTGCAAAACTCCACAGACATTGAAAGATTTGTTAATGAATATTCCTTGTGACTACTGAAAGCACAAATAGATATAATGCCAACTTTTTCCTCAAGATCTGTAGTCTACATGTACATTTATAAATCGCCCTCCTATTTCTCTCCCTGAAAATGCAATCTAACATGCACGTATGGTCACTGCAAGGAAGACAACTTTCAATTGCGAAAAAACATTGCACACTGCCTATGAATACTGCCAACTCTGGCAGTTTTTGTACAGAAAAAAACCAAACCAAACCAAAACAAAACAAAAAAAAAAACCCACATTAAAAATGCACAAGAAGACTGTCTAAAGAACTGCTATTGGCTTTTTTTTGTTTTCTGGATAAATAATCTAGAACTATTTCATTCCAGTTTAATTCCTCATTCATTTGATATTTCTAATGCAGGATGGTATCTTTTATTGTAGTTATTCTAATGCACCAAACCAAAATCAGAAAGTTAGAAACAGAATGAGCACCCGCTTCAAATAATTTGCAGTGAATTGCATGGACTGTAGAGATATCAATAGTAGAGAAGAGTAAGGAAAAGAGCAGATCACGCAAGGACAACTGTCTACAAGTCCCTGCTATTGTAGAGCGGGTACATTTCCTTTTGTATGCTTATTCCTATGTCTGTTTCACTCTATCTGTGAACTGTATGCTGTTAGCTAAGGAGGCAGTACTCTAATACTGCTGCTGGGACAGGACTGCAAGCATCTAAAAGTGCTTATGCCTAAACTTATTTCTCTAAGCAAGCTTCCCTTCTGCATGTTTAATAAAGGTCTAATCAATAAAGCCCGGGGCACAATTCATTCCATTCTAGAATTACTGTCACTAGCAGGTTAGATTAGCAATAAACTAAAATCTCTTCATAGAAGGATATGAGGCTGATTATCATAACTACCTACATTATCAATGCCATAGCTTAGAGAAAATGAGTCATGTGTTGGATGACAACAGCGTTGAAGTAGGTTGCTTACATCCTGGACTACTTTATACTTCATAAAAAAGATCTGTTAACCTTGATTGTAACTTTGTATTCCCCAAAGATAGAGACATTTCTTACAAAAATACTAGAAATTGTGTAGGATATTTTAAAATGCCCAAATATTTAAGGCCACTGATGTTTTAGGTAACTTAAAAGCAAAGACTCTGTGTCCATATACAAGGTGCATAAAATCAGTTTCTTCATAGTTTCACTTCAAGTGTTCATAGGTAGAAATTATATCATCATTTATTTGCTTAATAATGGAGACAAATATACTAACAAACATTTGAATACAGCAAAAAGTTGTTCTAAGTTCATGGTTCTTATCTCATGCATGAGGAAGGTTTTATCTCCATGTGACTGAATTGGTTCTCAGATAAATTACTAATGAAAACAGGACAAGGGAATAACAAGATTAATGTATAAACTATGAAAAAAGAAAACCAAGTATAGAATATATAAGATGCTAAAATGAAGCGTTGCTGAGGGAGAAGGAATGGAGATCTGTCTGACAGTTTCCTCCAGTTCCCTCCTACTTTTCAAAGGCCCATAATTGAGTCTGTTTTGTTAACAGTAAATATTTTAAAAATAAAACAAGGCAGAACTGAGAGGTGTGAGGTGACCAACAGATCAGCTTTATCTGCTCTCTGCTGAGTGGCTAATTTGGTCAGAAACAACATGACTTTTTCTGTTGACTTTCTCCAATGTGATCTTCTGACTTCTGCTTCTACATACATGACATCTTTTACAGTATTTGTTTTGTATTTGTTGTACCCTATGTTATTCCTTGACATTCATATACTTATCAGTGATGTATGATAGGTAATAACCCATCATTTTCACATTGTTCAGAAAACAAAATTTATACACACTTACCAAGGCACTGATGGAAAAATTCACAATGGAACTATGCTGAGTTTCTCCAACTACAAACTCAGAGGTTCTGTTGGGTAGACCTACGGATCATTTATCTCTATATGCGTGTCTATTCTTCAGTGTAAAAGAAGAGTAAATAAAGATGAAAGTTCCCAGCATATTTACCAAATCATGTACAACTCAGACTTTACTCTCCATGTAGTTTCTATTTGAGCACTAGTATGTTAAGGTTTATCTTTTTAAAGGTAGATTCAATGAAGCATACAACAATCTAGTTTTGCAGATCTTGATAACTTCACTTCCTGAGTTTCCTCAGCAGTTTGATAAATCAGAAACTTAATTGCTCACCTTGTTTTCATTTGAAGACATTGATTACCTTTCTTTTGAAGATGTGATTGTACCTTCTCTCATTCTTATTTATAAGAATTGTTAGTAAAAATTCATGTGCTTTCCATCTAAGAATCTCTCATCAATAAGGAATTTCTAAAAGATAATTCAATTTTTCTCTAGAATTCCTTATGAAAAAAGGAAAGATAGGAGGAATTTCTGCATCTGAACTTTCACACCAGCCTCTTTTGAGTTCATGATGGAAGGTGTTTCCTGACCGTCATCAGAACTATTAATCATTTTTTCTCTGTGTAGTTGTGTCATTAATTTGCCACATGATGGCCTCATTTGCTCAGACAACAACTATTTTAAACTGCATTTTCTTTCAGATTTTCTTCTTCACATAAGTTTTGTTCAACTCTACCCAGACAGTGTTTGCACTGAACTTGAAGAGCAATATTTTTATGAACTGTTGGTCATGGGCCAGGGTACTCACCCTATTCTATTCCTGTTCCTTGTCCTCTGCACTATTTTTAACCTCAGTAACGTGATTTGAAATATAGACGTTAGGTACCATTTTCCTGAGTGAATTATTTCTTTAAAAAGCCTTATATTCAACTCTGCTCTCATCCTACATTGACTTTCAAACAGCCTACTGTTTTTAAATAACAGCTATGAAAATGTACAAAATAGGGCATTAATAAAATGCTACAGCTACATTAAAGCATAACTTTTCCCTTCCAAAACAATAAGCATTATAGGCATTTTAACATGAGAAAATACTTTTTTACTGTGAGAGCAGTTAAGCACTAGAACAAATTTCTCAGAAAGGGTGTGAAGTCTCCATCCCTTTAGATAATCAAAATCAGACTTCAGATATTCAAAACCGGACTACACTTGGGATTAAGAAACCTCCCAACCTCTGCCATCGTCTGACTCTGTGGGAAAAGTTATAATGAACCATCCAACCAATTAATAGATCCATTCCATATGGCAGCTTCCAGGATATCAAAACAAGTCAATTCATCACAAGAGGAAAATTTTTACAAGAATAATGCTATGAAATTACTGTCTCAGTTTTTCCCCCAGTAGTATCCTGAACCTTAAATATGACAAAAGGAGTTAGAAATATTTTATCACCTCTCAGATCAAAGTATCATCAACAGATTGCGTTTAACCCTTGTGCTTCATTTAAGAGGAAGTTAATTGATCCACTGAAAGTTATTACTCAGTTTGCCATAACAATATAATAGATAACATACATATATATTTCTTAAATGTGATAATATACATATTATATATATAATAGTTATATCTAATTATTACATAGGTAATAAAATAATAGTGTTTATTCATCCTGAAGATTGTTCCATTTTCTTTAATTAGTAGGACTAACAGCTTTAGTTCAAAGCAATAAATTCGAGAAAATGAAGAGGGTATTTTTTGAGAGCCAGGATAACGATGGGACTTGGAAGGAGGGGCAGCAGCTGAGTATATCCCACAATGGAATATACACAGATGGTAATACAGAGAGTAACACTGTGGAGGTTAACCCTGCTCCACAGTAGAAGGAAAAAACAATACAAGTAATGAACAGCCACAGAAATGGGTAGTTATGGTGTAGTGGGTTTATGTGACACAGTTCTGGAAGTGGGGGCAGCCCCTGTGAGGAGAGACCTTATGCCATCCCCAGCCAATTCCAGCAGGCTCCAACAGCTGTGCTGAAGGACACAGCTGAGCCCCTCAGCTAAGCTAGAGTCTCTGGGAAAGGACGACATGCTATGCAGGAAGGAAGGAGCCATTTTAAAGCTTTTCTATCCCTTCTCTACACCACAGTGATTCCCAATTGGTTTGATGGTTACAGCCTCAGAGTGAAGGTGGGGTTCAGTGCCCAGTGTGCCAGCCTGCCCTAGGTGCTGCTCCACAGCCAGCCTGGGTTGCTCAGTAACCTTAGAAGGAGTGAAGAACACATTAACACAGAGACTTCCTTTGGGAGGATTTCTGTGCACATACTCCCTCACAACGCTCACTGGCTCCAGGGGAAATCCTGGCACACACCCATTATCCCGCATGCACCCAAAACTCACTAGTTTCACACAAAATGAGCAAAGTCCATCCTCACTGCACAGTCCTAGCCAAGCTAGACCTACTGACTGCTGAATAACCTTCCAGAACAGGTGAAAACATTAAGATCTACTCTCCTGGTAAGTCAGTACATTTACTTTGTCTGAGGCAAATGATCAGTGTCTGACAGTGAATATTTTGAAAGTGAGCATAAATTTTCAATTTGTTTTCTTTACATCCTCTTAAAAAATACTACTGGTAGTTTTTCCTGAGGTACTTTGTTTCTTATGCAGATTAAAATGGGTTCTGAAGAGGAAATAAAGCATTATATAAACAGAAGGGATGATAATATTGCTGTATCATATCAGAATTATGGATCTGAAGGCAAATGGTAAGTACAGTCATTGATTTCAAAATGTTCTACTATTGCTTTACCTTTAAATGCATAGGCATAAATTTTGTTGTTAAAGAACAAGAGTTCTTTGATTTCCATTATTCTCTTTAGAGAGTACAGATATGTATAGATGTAAAAGTGTATAAATATCTATATCTAAATGTGGGTGAATATACCTCACTATATCTAAATGTAGATGAATTGTTAACAGATACATACAGGTCAGGAGAAGTCTGTCTGAGAAGTGGAAAGCTTTGCTTCTACCTTGATGCTATGATTAAGATTTTCTGGTCAGGTTATTGAAAAGTTGGTTGCTGCAGTCATCCTTTTGCAGAAAGGTAGTGGCAGCCATATCTGTCCTGTTTTGAGCCAAAATACTGAGAAAACTGAAGTGAAAATAGGTAATTCTCTGAAAATAGTGTAACTTTTTTTTACTAGAATCAAAGGCCAAATCAGGTCAGATGTCCTGCATGCTCTCCCTTCTACCCTATTTATTCCTTTCAAAAAACAAACAAACAAAGGATTATAGTGGAAAAGGGATTCCGTGATTTAAAGAACTGCACAATATTGTAATTTACTGTTTGTAATTATATGCTCTAGAAACCACTTAATTCCCACCTGCTTTATAGGGCAGGATTTAAGACGGTTAGAGTAGGACTTCCAGCCATCAGAAACATGTCTTTGAATGTGGTAATTTCAAAAAGTGTCTCCTCCCAGTTAGGATAGATGAGAGTCTATGAAACTGGTGACTGGCACAGTCCTTTTCATATCCTTTAAAATAACTTGCACCCATTACATTAGAACATTGATTAGGATTTGATCGAACATTGAACTTTGTAAAGCCAAGAGAATCCCCATTGCGAAACAGCGGGAAGAGAGACATTTAACCTACATATTTGAAACGAACTGCATGAGGTTAGTTGTATCTGGACTGTTTGGAGGGGAAACTCAGGTTATTCAGATAAGAGTATTCTCATGCCACTGTTCTGATCGTCTCTAGGTCAAAGACACATTTTGAAGCACATCTTCCTCTTTTCTTTTACTGAAGGGGAGATGCTTAAGTTCAATTTTGACAAGGAGTTTTAAAACTTCAGTGAATTGTCCTGAATTTTCCTTGGGTGGAAGTATACTATTTTAGTTATATATTTAGTTATTATGGTTTTTACTGACAATTACACTGCCCATATTTTTGACAGTGTTCAGAGACATGTACTAAGAGAACACTGAAAATCCTGATTTTATACTCCTTTAGCTCCTCCCTGCATCTGAACACATTTAAGAGACAAGAGTTGTATTAACGATGCATGAGGCTTGTTTTGATGGTTTCATTGCTCCCCCTTCTTAAAATACAATCATGATTTTTTAGCAGTGAGGACAAGAGGAAACCTGAAAAAGTGAATATGGTCAGTCCATTAACAGTGGTAAGTTTAATGCTATTTGTGTATTTAGCAATCCCAGTCCACCATAGCAGCTGACATTTCTTATTTTTGTGTGCACCTCTCTACTTCTGTTGTAAAGTTATGCTGAACAGCACTTTGCTGTTAATGGCACAGAATTCAGGAATGGGAAGGGAAAAGGGAAGAGAAAGTAAAGAAAAGGCATACACATGGAGTGAGCTGGCTTAAATCCTCTCTGTGTTGGACATTTTTACTGTCACAGCTATATCCAACACAGGAAGACAGAGCAGTATTTGCAGATAGGTGGGGAGGGGTTGTAACACATATGTGAAATGTGGTTGGTTGGAAGCGCAGGGAGAAGGAAAATGAAAGCTCCAAATGAGGAGTAAGCTTAACATATGCCAAAACTTATTCTTGTATGTACTTGTGTAAGAACCTGGTACAGCAGCTCAACGGAATGCCTTTAAAAGGCATTTCAGAAACAAGGAAATTTGAGCTTCTACATTCAAGTTGGTCTTTCTGCATTGATTCTAATTTATCATTATCATACTAATTAACAGTTAGTCTTATCTCAGCCACTTCCTCACTCGAATCCAACATGTACATCAAGCAAGAAACAGGAGGGCCACAGCAGATTTTACAACATAATTCATTCATTTTTAAGCGGATGACTCAGAAGTACGCCATTTTAATTTCTGTGATCTCTTTGTCTATATACAGGCCACAGTATTTTTGCATTTTCTGTGGTTAGAACAATCAGAGAGGAATTCAGTCTTGAAGGCACCTCAGGAGGTTGTCTGGCCCAGTGCCCTTCCCCAAGCCAGGCTAACCATCAGAGTGAGAGCAGGCTGCTCCAAGCCTTGTCCAGGCAAGTCTAGAAAATCCACAGCAGTGACAATCCCAAATAAGGTCCTGGCGCTTAACAGTCATTTGAAGAATTTTCATTACCTACCGTAACCATTTCTACTGTTATGGCTTTGCTTGGAACAATCCTTGCCCTCATGGGGACTTAAAAATGCATGAGCTACCTGAGTTAGCTTGGAAAGGAAAGGATTGGGGAATTTCAGTACTGCACTCTCAGTGATAACTGCACAGGTTAATTCAATGTCATCATTAATCGTAACTATTGATTGACTTGGGTTTGATTCAGGTTTAACTTATTTCTGCATCAAGCAGAACCTGAGGTAGATTTAGGAAATAAATATTTGTCTTGCAATGGAACAATTTCTCGTGAAAACCATGATTTCATTCTTAAAACAATTATTAAGTTTCTGGGTTATGGTATTATTTTATTATTCTATATATTAAAATCTATTATTTTATTTTGACACATTCTTCGAGCATTGTTATCACGGCATTGTCACTCAGATGCATTTGTTGTACTTAGAGAAGTTTTCAGCACAGTTTATTTCCATTTTCAGTTTCGATACTCTGATCGGCAGGATAAACTCCTGATGGTGCTGGGCACTACCATGGCAGTACTCCACGGAGCAAGCCTACCCCTTATGATGATTGTCTTTGGTGACATGACAGATACTTTTATTGCTTCAGAAAACATCACTTATCCAGGTAGAAATTACTAGGTGGTGATGTTTACACTGTGACTAGTACTTGTAAAGTAGTTGAACTTAATTAGTGTTTTTACTGTGTATTATATTTGTAATAACATTTTCACTTCTGGCTTCAGAGAACTCTTAGTAACATAGTGTGTATCTTAAACTCCCCTAATAATGTTCAGGCACTAGGCAGCTGACAGCTCTTAATTTTCATTCAGTGTTGCGTGGATAGGATTTTAGTGAAGGAAATCATTATAATCTATTTTAATAAAAATAATCAATAAGCTTTTCTCTATTTATTTATTTTTCTTTAGCAAATTTTTCTTTATTGAACATCACGTGGGTGAATTTTTCAACGGAATTTTTTTCTTATCTTATTTTGGGAGAGTTGGAAGAAGAGATGACCAGGTAATGGGAAAATTTTCATTCACGTTGTGTCTAATCTTTCTTCATACTGAAGGTTGTCCTCTAAAGATTATATTACTTAATCTCACTGTAAATGCTCTGTGCAACTGAAAGAATTCATTTTTTTTATGTCGTTATGCCAGCATCTTTGTATGAGTCAGGAGGATACTGTAGTTTCCCACTAATCCAAATCTGTTCCAGATGTCTCCTGCAAACCTACAGCTTTTAAGATTAGAGAGAGGCTTATTCTTCTTTTTCTTAAGTATCCAGATTGCTTGTTCTCCATTGCCAGTTCTCCTGACCTCTCTCAGTGTGTGCTCCTGCTTGCAGGTCCCTCATCCATGGAACCTGTGGATACTGCTTTTACATAACTTCATTAACTTCATTAACTAATGGGGTTCAGAACCAGTTGTATGAAAGAAAGAAAAAACAAATTCTTTGTTACTCAACCCTCAACATCAAAAGCTCAGGCAATGACTTGGACTTCATGTTCCTACTGCACTGTAGGAATATACACAATATTGTGCATCACACAATAAATGAATTGGGAGTTTGTTTTTGTAATGATAAGAAATGAAATTCTGGGACCTCTCTTAAGTACCTTGTTTTTCTACCAGAAATAAAAACTGAATGAGATGATTAGGAAGTCATGCACAATGGATTTTCCATTAAATTATTATTTTTTTTAGTCTTCATTTAATCTTTGCTACCACCACACACACAGGGGTCTGTCGACATTAAGGTCATCAATCAAACAAGGAATGCCTCTTGAGAGGGTATACCAAGTATCTTTTTGTACCCTTTCCTTCTATGAGGAGAAAGAATGGACAGTGAAGATAAGAGAGAATACGTTTGAAATAGATATAATAAATATTTTAATATAGTTCCCAATAAATATGCAGAGCTCATAACACAGAAATATAAAATTGGGCCAAGCACTTACAATGATTGTGTATTCTTCACGTTTTTTGAGTGGATAAATTTGAAATAGGGACTGAGATCTCAATGTGAGATTAAACTGTCTTCTTGTGAAGATATTTCATGTTACTCTAATAGTGTTTTTCACAGACTTCTAAGGTAGTAAGCACCATTAATTTTCAAAGTCAGGCTGTAAGAGTATATGCTTTCATCACCTGGGCAGTTCTGAGGCTTATGGTTGGATGGAGTCATTGCTTTCTCTCTTCCCCCTGTGCCTCATCTCTTTATTTTCATTCTTTGCACTTTGCAGGTTTTTCTCCAGTTCTCACTTCAGTTGTCCTTTCTTTTTTCTTTTTAAAACTCCATTCATACTACTTTATTTTAAAAAAGCTCTTAAATTTCATTCATGATTCTTTACGAAGCGGGAAAAGAAACTTGGTTGACCTCAGAGAATGGTGTTTGTTTTGCAAAATAAGTCATGGCAGGCAATATATAATGAATGACAGATGGCAAATTCTACTCTGGTTGCACAAATGTCAGCAACACAGGGTAAGAACTAGGAATTTTTGATCCCAAAATTATACTACTACATTCTGGAACTGGAATCTAAATATTGTGCATATTTTTTTGTCGTGCAGAAAAGGTGGCATAACATAATCTGCAGTTGTCATTGAACAAGTAGTTCACAACGTATTTTCCAATTAATTTTTCCAAAGATATTATAAGATAACCATAGATCACAGGGGTTCTGAACCAGAATCCATTTCCTTGTGTTTTGGCATTAATTGCATGTTCAGACAAACTTCTTTTCTCCCAGGTTTGCTGTTTTTTGTAGCTTCTCTATTATGGCAAGGATTCAGAGCAATGTTCAGCACTCATTTATTTTTAAGCCACTCATTAATGCAGTGATGTTTTTTCAGTTTAAATATATTTTGTTTAATTGCAATAATGATTAAAACATCTTTGGCAGTTGTTTGTAACACAGAAGCATAGAAATTGTTTCCTCTTTTTAAATTTTTTGTAGGTGTGCAGCCTTATTTTGTTTTGCTCACACAAACAGTTCACATTTTACGTTACTTAAGCATTTTTGGTTGTTTTGTTTTTATACAGATAGATCTGTGTCTTTGTGGACTTTGAGACACTAATTTTTACATTAAAAACTTGGTTGTGATTTGTGAAGTTTATATAATAGGAAGCAGAATACAAAGGCTGAAATTTGATTCTGAAAGAACTTTAAAAATATTCGTTATAGTGAAGAAAGAAAAATGGCAGATATTTGTAATGGTCTTCAATTTTGTTTTGAACACATGCATAGAGAATTGAATTATAAGCTATCTCTAGGAGCCCTGTTTGAAGGAGAATTAATTCAGCTGTAAATCTCCTTTTTGCTTTCTTTCAGATACGCATATTATTATTCTGGAATAGGAGCTGGTGTTCTTTTTGCTGCCTACATTCAGGTTTCATTTTGGACACTGGCTGCTGGCAGGCAAATTAAAAGAATCAGACAAGAATTTTTTCATGCTGTAATGAGACAGGAGATTGGATGGTTCGATGTAAATGATGTGTGTGAACTGAACACAAGAATTGTAGAGTAAGTATTAATCATAGAATCATAGAATTACTCATGTTAGAAAAGACCTCAAAGATCATCAAGTCCAACTGCAGCCTAACCATAGTACCCTAACAACCCTCTGCTAAATCATATCTCTGAGCACCACATCCAAATGGCTCTTAAACACATCCAGGGACCGTGACTCAACCACCTCCCTGGGGAGTCTATTCTAGTGTTTAACTACCCTTTCTGTAAAGAAATGTTTCCTAACGTCCAACCTAAACTTACCTTGGCGCAACTTGAGGCTATTTCCCCTCGTGCTGTCACCAGTAAACTGATTAAATATCAGTTAATTGCCAAATATTTAACTACTTCAAATCAGTTGTAATATCTACTTCAAAATGATGCTATTTTATCTTATGAAACACCTCTGTAAGTCATACTGTCATATTTATAGATCCTGGGCTCATTTAGGTGTATCCCGAGAAACAGAGATGTTGGAGAATACCGCTCCATGCTCTCTGTGGCTGCAGACTTGGAGCTATGTTGAACTGCAGGTGATAGAAACATGAAGAAATACTGTCAGAGTGTGCTGTATAATTCATTTACCTGGTGTCCACACTTCCTTATTTGTTTGAATATCATTTGTTTTTTCAGTGACATCTCCAAGATTAATGAAGGAATAGGGGAAAAAATAGCAATGTTCTTTCAGGCAGTGGCTACTTTTTTCACTGGATTTATAGTTGGTTTTACAAAAGGCTGGAAATTAACACTCGTGATCCTGGCACTCAGCCCTGTTCTGGGATTCTCCTCAGCTCTCTGGGCAAAGGTAGGCAAAAAGTGGGGATTTTATGAAAGACAGCAAGGCTGAAATTCCTACAGCCCTGCTTGGAATTTATAAGTAAATTTATAAGTAAAAATGTAAACTGGCTCCTAGTGAATTGTGACCTTATCTACATGCAGAAAGCTGTAGATATGGGCTCATGGAATGCTATAGCTGAGGAAGTGGAGTTCATCTGCCATGGTCACTCATTTGTTGCTGTAAAATTTATATAAACATAATGTATCAGAGGGTAAATAATCTGTACCTTCACCTTCTTCACTGGATTTTCTTGACAACTGCGCCAAAATAACAAAGTAATGACAGTTAAATAAATACACAAATGAGGTAATATTGCACAACTGAGGTCATTTCAGGTAAATTCTGGCATGGAACTGCAGTAAATTAGGTTTCTGTGATAACGGCTGTCCATGGGCTCTGACGCTAAGGTGAGGAGGACATTGGTTTTGGGGTCAGCATATGGGCACAGGCAGACACAGCCCAGCAGCCAGTACACTGTGAACCCTGCTCCAGACATATCTTTGCTGTCTGTTCAGCTTCCAATAATTTAGTGAAAATAGTACACAAGAAGTAAATAAAAACCACTCTGAGAGAGAAATGGACGTCTGCTTTTGTTTTTGCTTTTGGCTAGAACTTTGAAAGAGACGTCAGAGTGTTAAGTGGTATCTGGCTATTGAATTGCTGTGACGCTGGGCAGCCTTGCCCTTAGGGCTTCCATGAAAACTGTCACTCTGTTTAAAATGTGCAATCTTTTATAAGTCTTTATAAATATAATAATTTAGAAAGGAAATTCAGTACAAAAAAAGATAAAGTATTCATGGCCCTCAGAACAAAGTTTGAGCAAATTCTGTTTTTCTTCAAACAGGAAGGTTGAATTATTTTTTCCTTCTACACAGATAATTTCCACATTCACCAACAAAGAGCTAACTGCGTATGCAAAAGCAGGAGCTGTGGCAGAGGAAGTTCTAGCAGCAGTTCGAACTGTGGTAGCATTTGGAGGACAGAGAAAAGAAACTGAAAGGTGAGAAAAAGTTCTCATTTTTTATTTGGATGTCTTATCTAAAGAGGTTTTGTCTTTGCTGCTGACATTTTTTTCTCTTCTTTTTTTTATCATTTTAAAAGAACCTCATAAGATAATGCAGAGATGGACTCCCTTTCCCTAGAAGTATATGCTATTTCATTTCAGGCTTTGTATACTTAAAGTGAGAGTTGTAAGCAAAAAAGGACAGACGTGAGATGAAAAGGCAAGTGTAATGCAAAGGTCACAAACCAAGGGCACAAACCAAAGACATGTAGGTGTATTTATTTATATGGTACCATGGAACATCATGCTTGCCTTCTTTTTGATCTTTTATCTAAAGATAACCATCATGACTACCAAAGTTGGCAGAAGTTTTTCAAATGCAAAGTTCAGTAACATTTGTGTAATCCACTGAAAACATACACCTTGGCTTGCTTGCTTCCAGCTATCACTGCTCTCTGATCAGGAAGCAAAAGGAAGCCCTTTGGGTGTCTGTTTTCCAGATCACCTCAGCATCTTTTCTCTGTTATCCAGTGCTGCTCATCATCTAATTATACTAATTAGAACAAAATGAAAAAAGAAGTGAATAAGTTTGAACTAAATAAAAAATTAGAACCCCTTTAATTTTTTCAGTAATTATTTCTAGAATGGATTTGCCAGCTATCACCTCCAAGAGCACATGGGTCACGCAGCTACTGCTAACATTTGATTCTTTAGTCCGTATTTATGTTAGTCTTTCACAGTTACACATGTGACTGAATTATTCCCTCTGTCCATTTAAAAATCCAAGCACCATCCCAATAATCTCCTTTACATACAATCTCCAAATAGATACTGTCAGAAAATTATCCCATTTTCTCCATATCACCAGCTCTCTTTTCTTTATTACATACTTCAGTGCTTACGTAACTATTTTCCTTGTTAAATCAAAAATGTTCACTGGCATTTGTATAACTGCAAAATCGCAAGTTTACAGCTATTTAGCATCTAACCACAGCCATTTCCACTCATCCAGGACTTGGTCCAGCTTTAACTGGTCAGCTTAATCTGCCATAGCATGAAGGGCAGTCAGTATGTTTTCCTCTATTCGTAATGCGATCTTTCTCAGGATTTGATAGTTGTTTAATAAAATACTTTGTTTAGCTTTGATGTATACTTTGGGGATTCTATGAGTATACACAGTGAAAGAAAGAAGAGTAATTCCCTGCATGTTCTGCTTATTTCCTGCTTTATCTTTCAGATATCAAAAAAATTTAGAAGATGCCAAACGAATGGGTATCCAGAAAGCGATTTCAGCCAATATTTCCATGGGTGTTTCTTTCTTTTTGATATATGGATCCTATGCACTGGCCTTCTGGTATGGAACCATTTTGATACTCTCTGATGACTATACAATTGGAAGAGTGTTTACAGTAAGTATTTGCCAGTAGCTGGGCAATGTTTATGAAAAGTACTGAACTGATTCTGTGTAAAAGTGTTTAAATTTTGAGTCTGGTTGATGTTAACTATCCAAACTGCATTTTTCAGTTTCTCAGCCCTGCTAACAAAGTAGATAAACATACAGCTCTACATGCAATGGATATATTTCTCTAAGTTGATAGCAACATAAAAATCACTCACCACAAAGTGACTTGTTAAAGGCCAGCCTGGCTCAATAATAACTGATATCAGAGTGGAACTATTTTGGAATATGACAATATGGCAGAAGTTTTAATCTCCATCACAGCCTGTTTGCTAACAAGTTTACGTCTGTGCTATTTCAGCAGCTCCATCATAGTCAGGTACTAGGTGCTTTGAGGAGCACTTTGAGGAGCACTAATGCCCTGCAGAAACCAGCTGGTAGATGGTTTTGCTGTCATACAAGCAGCTAAAGAGCAGAGGTTGTTACTGGTCCTTGGAAGAGTCTGTACTGTAACATCCCTTGGGTCAATAGCAACTTACACTATAATGCAAGCTTGGCTTATTACTTAAATCTGATTAAGATAAAATGTAAATAAGCTTTTATTGCCAACATCTGAAGTGAGTGGTATAGTTGTATGTGTACAGAAAACAAAAAACAAACAAACAAAAAACCAACACAGAAAAGTCAAACTTGAGGTTGAAAAATTACATCAGAAATTAGTCTGTGTGGCAAACAATTTTAGTGTCACAGATAGAATTCTACAGATTCTTTACGTATGATCTCCTCTTCTTGCTTGTAGCACAATAGAGCAAATTAATGTTCTCCTCTTCTTGCTTGTAGCACAATAGGGCGGATTAGTACATCTTTACCTGTTGGGTTGGATTACCCTTGCTTTTATATTACATGAACACAGACATTTATTTGTTCTATCAAAAAGTAGTTGGCAGCTTGTTTTTGTTCAGGTGGCACTGGATACTTTTAACTGTTGCTCTAAGGAAGAATCCCAGCCATCAGAAACTTGGGATTTTTTGCCTATGGACCAGCTGTGATAGAGGGAAATTTCAGACTTACCTTAAACATTTTTTTTCCTATAAATGTTTACCTTTTGTTTAAATGATGAATTCCAGATGCATAGTGTATTAATCGATTTTTTCTATGTCCTTTTTTGGTTTTAGGTCTTTTTTTCTATATTAGTTGGAGCTTTCAGTGTTGGACAGGCTGCACCGAGTATGGAAGCATTTGCCAATGCAAGAGGAGCCGCTTATGCAATATTTAATATTATAGACAATGTAAGTATCTTTGCCATGGGTGTCATTTCCATTTGAAAATGAACATCAGACTTCACTTCAGAATAAAATATTAGGAAGCCCAAAGAACTGTGCATACAATGTCATAGCATTTAAAAATTCTACCTAACGGAGTTGTGTATGTGTGTCAAATGTCTAAATACAGGGGTGTGTGCTTGTGAATGAGCAAGATGAGATTGTTTTTCTTGGTAGTTCAGAAACTCAATGAAGAAATAGTAATTATATTCATGCCAACTCAAGTAACTACCTGAGATAACGGTGATGAGTGCCATGACTGAAAATAATTAATTTGAATTACAGTAGTTACAGGACTTCTGGTCCATAGTGGAGTGGCTGGCAAGGGCTGCAGACATTTTAGTACTATCAAACCACACTGACAGCAGTGAGGCTTTCTGTGTATGCCTTTGTGTGTGGTAGCATTAACTTCAGAGTGCCTTGCATCATGCTAAAATGTTGTTAGAAATCTAATGTGTGTTTTTCTTTCTATTTTTTTCTTTTCTTGCTGTGTTATCTGCTCAGGAGCCTCAAATTGACAGTTCATCCAATGCTGGCTATAAACCAGACCATATTAAGGGGAATTTGGAATTCCAAAATGTTTACTTCAGTTATCCTGCTAGGCCAGATATTAAGGTATTATGCATGGAACTTATACAGATTTCCTTTAAGATAATTGTCTCTAGTATGAAAGAATTTACATCCACTTTTTATCTTGCTTGCTTATATATAAGTAAATACCATGAAGAGATTTTATGCTTCTCACTTCAGTGGAGGACAGAATTTGTCTGAAAGCTGAAATTGGTGAGGTGTTTCCACTTCCATCTTCAGGTTCTGGACCAAGCTCTTAACTTTTATCTTACTCCCAGAGCAAGCTTCACTTTGAATGCCTTACCCTACAATGAGTTTATTTCCATGAAAAACTTTTAAAACAAAGATTGAGATCTCAGATATGTTGAGGGTTTGAAGGAGGTTCTCTCCATTCACACTCGCTCATTTTCATGTCACCGAAATCTTAAAATTCAAAATATTCTTGATAAAAATTGGAGCTTTTCAGCAATTATAGCATTACTAAATTGAAGAGCGCTTGCTTTGCCTTATTCATCTGAAATAAGAAACTTGGCAAGTGTGTTAATTGGAATATCAGTGCTCCCTTTTAAGTTTAGAGCTCCCTCACATTGGCTTCCTTCTGGGTTACTCCTAATGAAATAATGTGAAGTTTTATGCAAATATGCAAAAGCAAATCCTTGTTTTTCACTGACAACTGGAAAAGAAACATCGAAGAAAATTTCTCCTTTGTTTCATTGCACAGAAGTTTACAAATCTTTCTCTACCTATCAAGGTTTTAGAGAAAGCTACGCTGAATAGCTCCTATGGGCCATCAGCAGTGTAAGTGGAAAAGAAAAGTTCTTTTCTTTGTGATTATTGTCACCACTTCCCTGAGGCTGAGTAGTGGAGGGAGGAGAAAGTACATCTGCATGGAAAGTAAATCTTCACTTTTATAATCTATGTGAAATGTTGCATTTTGAAGTTAGAATCAGAATGAACAATATCTTCACAGTGCAGCAAAACTACAAAGTCCCTCCTTCCACAGTTTCACATGCAGTTTCTCCCTTTCCTTGCTAGAGCTCTCCTGTAAAATATCCCAGAATTTTTTGATGATTAGCATTCTAACTCCAAGGCATTATCTACTTCACAGATCTTTTACAAAACAATTCAACATCTCCAATGCTAGTTCTAATATCTGGATAATGGGAAAGTGAAGAATTCTACTGGTGGAGGCCGCTGTCATTTTTAAATGTTGAGTGAGCCTGTTCAAACTTAGGCAAGCACCACATTACAGCAAGCGTTATGACTGCAGACACATAAAGGTTTGATCAGTATAGTAGACACTGATAGAGCAACAATATTGTGCTACAGTGAGAGAAAAAAAATAAATATGTTTAATAATGTATCAGTGGAATAGAGCCTGATTCAAAATGAGGAATACAAGGATGTCCCTGCTCAGTTCTGTAAATGTGAAGGATGTTTCACTGGAGTCTTTAAAGTTTCTGCAAGTTTACACTGATGTTTTTACATGTTGTTTTGCTTTTGGCAACCTTTCCTATGTGCACAGATACTGAAGGGCTTGAATCTCAAAGTTAATTGTGGCCAGACAGTAGCTCTGGTTGGTGGCAGCGGCTGTGGGAAAAGTACAACTGTTCAGCTCATCCAGAGGTTTTACGACCCCAAGGAGGGCACGGTAAGACCCCTTTCAAGTGAGCAGACTGCTCTGTGTGTCTCAGTTGTTGGAAGTCAGCTTCTGGTCTCATTGCCATTGTTCAAATGACACAGACAAGTCTCGCCTAAAAAAAGTCAGGGGTTGGGCTGGAGAAGGAGTTCTGGACAAAAGCACTTAGTAAATGGTGCTTGTCTGCTTCCCCTGCTTTAGATTACCATTGATGGGCAGGATCTTAAGAGCCTGAATGTAAGATACCTGCGGGAGATTATCGGTGTGGTGAACCAGGAGCCCGTGCTGTTTGCTACAACTATTGCAGAAAATATTCGTTATGGCCGTGAGGATGTCACCATGGAAGAAATTGAAAAAGCTACGAAGGAGGCTAATGCTTATGATTTCATCATGAAGCTCCCCAAGGTAAGCAAGCCAGCTGTCCTGCTTGAATAATGGCTCTTCAACCTACTCAGTTAGCAGTGAGTTTCTCAGAAGGGCATCCCCTGAACAGAGGAACCTCTTCCTGAAGCTGTGAATATGCAGAGCTGTGCAGAGCTTCCTCACAACTTTTGAGAATAATCTTGATTTTAACTTATTAAATGATGGCTGGATGAGCATTTAGGAAACTGTAAGAGTTGTAGGGACACAAACAGGCAGGTATATTTAAGTGGATGCTTAACATGCAGTACTTTGAGGAAGGAGAAGATGCTTGCTGGGACTGCTAACATAGATCTGCCTTGTCTGTACACTGCTCTTCTTTGGTGAAAGAGCCTTGCCACTGAGTGTGGTGGTGGAAATGTTATCTTGCAGAAGTTTGAAACTGTGGTTGGAGAAAGAGGGGCACAGCTGAGTGGAGGGCAGAAGCAGCGAATAGCAATTGCCCGAGCTCTGGTTCGCAATCCTAAAATTCTTCTGCTTGATGAGGCAACATCAGCTTTGGACACTGAGAGTGAATCCGTTGTGCAGGCAGCACTGGACAAGGTCAGTATTGCTCATTTATTTAAAGAGCTGCAAGAAATTGTGATCCCTAAAAAGCTTAAAATAAACCTGAACTTGCAAATATTCTCTGCTTTTTTCAAAGATTTGGAAGCACTTTATGAGTGCCCATTGAATTAAGTTAATGATATTAAGAGCCAGACTGAACTTCAGCCGGCTTTCTCACACAAGCTTCAGTCTTTGGAAATGCTCAATGCAGACTACTGTTCCCAAGCTGGAATCCATATGGGCTATGTTATTAGTAGCAAAGTATTTCAAAACCTGCTTGGTTGGGTTTACAAGAGTGGTAGCTATATGTTGACGGCATACCTTTTATGTCTAGACATACCTTTTAAAATACCTAGAGGTCTGAAAAAAATAGCCAATCCTTTATTTATTGTCCGCACTAAACCCCATCATGTGAACTTTTCACAAGGTGGTTCCACCTTTTCCTCAGGCTGAGTCTGTCACATTTCAATCACGTTTGTTTTTTTAAAACTCCACTTCTCTCTCTCATTCTGTATCTCTTCTTATCATCCTCTGGGCAAACACAAATTATCAACACTGCATAAAAAGTTCCAATACTGACCGCAGTTTATTTGTGGACAGTTTCTTCAGAAATCATTTCTCCTCCATATGCACTTTTGCCTGTATAGAAGTACCTTGCTTTACCCGCTCTACACGGTCATGTCTGGGAGAATCAGACAACAGAATCCAAGTTCTCATCTATAAAAATATTTTAGTCTGATAATTTCTATTTGAACACCGAACTGCCACCAGCTGCAGAGACAGAGGCTCTGTCTACCTGCCCTAGTTTCTGATAATTCTCTCTGCTCTTTAAAGCTATGCTATCTGGCATGCTCAGGGATCTTCCCCACAAACCATGCTCTATAAAAGTGAATCCCAGAGACAGTAGGGCAGAGAACTGCTGATTAAGACACATTTGATGGGATACCAACTGATTGCTGCAATGTAAAACTTATACAGCTAGTTTAAACAAGTTGCATAGCCTCTAACCTCTCCAACCTATCTTTAAAATGTCATATGATGAGATGACGCTCCCTGTTGATGTGTCTGGCAGAACACACCGGAAAAGCTTGCTCAGACTAGACTAGCTCTGAAATTGCTAATGTTAAGCAAGAGGAAGCCAATCTGTTGTGTGCCCAGTATGTACTTGTCCTCCTGTTACCTACTTTCTCTCTCTCTCTGCTGAACACATACCTCTATAAAAGGTTTACATCAGATGTAGAATAGACCACTTTTCCCTACAGACTTTACCAAGTCTCTGATGCATCTCTGTTTAACATTTACGTGGATGAAGCATTCTGCTTTTAATGATTAAAGTCAATAGCTTGATTTTCTTCTACATTTTGATGTGATTTTACCCTTTTAAGATTGTCTTAGTAAAACAAAGCTTTCAGACTACCAAGAAAAACATACCATTTGTTATAGAAAGGTTTAAATTGGTGTAATTTCCAGTTCTTAGATCATGTAACAACATTAAGATGTCAGATTTAGGTTGAAATTTTGTTAAGAATATTCCACCCACAACGGTTTTCACTGAATTATATAAAGATTGGATTAACTCACTGAGTTATTAGATATTAATACCAGTTTATTTCAGAGCGCACTGTCAGAATGTGCTGGAAAACTATCTTTGTCATGTCTAACTAGATATTTATGGGATTTATTTTATTATTAATTAATGATCAAGAAGTTGTAAAAGTCACATGGTAGTAGAAGTATGATTTGAAGTGCAATGTTAGATTAGTATTTCCAACTAAGTGAACATGCGGTTTACAGAATCACAGAATTGTTTGTGTTGAAAGGGACCTTTAATGGTCATCTGGTCCAATTCCCCTGCAGTAAGCAGGGACACCTACAGCTAAATCATGTTGCCCAAAGCCCTGTCTAGCCTGACCTTGACTGTCTCCAGGGATGGGGCATCCCCCACCTCTCTGGGCAACCTATTCCAAGAGCAATTAAAATTACTTTGCAAGTGACAAATTTGTAATACTTGTAAAATGCTGTGAAATATAATTATTACTAACATGATAAGTGGTTGTCTTCCTAATCTGGAAGAATATTGAATAAGCAATTAAAAAAAAACAAACCAAAAACATTTGATATTAATGTTTAGAAGATTAGAAAGTAATAGTCCAGCAGGCAAAAAACAGAGTACTTTAACTTATATTAAATATGTTTTGCGGCATTTTATTTGTTATGCTTTTGCTTTAGATTTCCTCAGAACTGAAAAGTAGTCTGGAATTTAATATTTCTTAATTGAAAATTCTGATCTTTATTAGATCACCATTTCCATGGCAAGTTCTTTTTGGTTAAAATATTTTGTTTAACCTTGATATGAAGTGAGGAAATATTAAATGTACCCGACAGTTCTAATGTGGAGTCATCATTATCATGTCTGCAGATCAGGAAGGGCCGCACGATCCTTGTTATCGCTCATCGCTTGTCAACAGTTCGAAATGCAGATGTTATAGCTGCATTTGAAAATGGTGTCATCACAGAACAAGGGACTCACGATGAACTGATGGAACAGAAAGGAGTTTACTACAAACTTGTTAATATGCAGGTAGCTTTTTCATTATTTCTTTCCATAGCTTTCCTTCTGTTGTGTGCTGCTGAACTGCTCCCAAAAGTACCTCCAACATTGCATTGTTTTCTCAGTAGAAAAACCCTAGGGAAAAAGCTTTTCCTGAGGAGTACTGATCTTCATAATGAAAAAGAAGTAAAGGCAAAATGTGCAAGTTTAATTCAAAGCTCTGAATTACAGTAATTATTAAAAGTTTTTAAAAGTTATGACATTAAAATCAGAGGATGTGAGAAAGATAAAATGAAGAACGTGGTAATGAAAACAAAGTTCTGGAGCTGATAACTTTTCAGATTCATTTTCTAGCCTATAGAATCATGAAATAACTCAGGTTAATGGATCTTGGTATCTTGTCTAATCCAACTCCTGAACACGGGGAGGAATCTGAGGTCCAAGGTTGCTAGAGCCATGTCCTATTGGATTTGGAATGCTTCCAAGGATGGAGACTCCACACCCTCTGCAAGCCCCTGTTCCAGTGCCTCATTACCTTCATTGTGATAATGCAAACTCTTACACAAGTACTTTCCCAAATCACTAGAATTGTAGTGACTCAGGCTCCTGCTGTTTTGTCATTCAGACATGTCTATCCAGAACATTTCTGTTTTCTCTCAAACTGTCTTCTGAATATCTCAGTTTCTATGAGGTCTTGACTTTGAAATAGCTTGTAGTCTTCATGTCTGTTTCATCATGCAGATTCTTCTCTTATTGACCTTATGAATCATAGAATGGCCTGGGTTGAAAAGGACCACAGTGATCATCCAGTTTCAACCCCCCTGCTATGAGCAGGGTCACCAACCTCCTTGGGCAACGTGTTCCAGTGTGTCACCACCCTCTGTGTGAAAAACTTCCTCCTAATATTCAACCTAAATCTCCCCAGTCTCAGCTTAAAACCATTCCCCTTTTTCCTATCCCTATCAGCCCAGGTAAACAGTTGTTCCCCCCCTGTTTATATGCTCTGTTCAAGTATTCCAAGGCCACAATGATGTCTCCCAGCCTATATAAATACCTGGGATTGCCTCAGCTATGTGTTGCCAGAACAGTTTAACATGATGACAAATGAGAAAAAAAATCTGACTAATTCTTTTTTCTCCTTTTAAGTGTTAGCACAATGACGTTTTTTTCCACTGAGTACGGGGAGGACTTAATGAAACTTCAGTATTTGCTTGTGGTTTGGTAAAATTGCACAGTTCCTACCAATCTTCCATTTACCTAACAGAAAACTGTTGTTGTTTTTATTTAGAACTGATCATCATTTGAATGTACAGGATAAAATGGCCATAAATGATTTTTAGCATCTTACTGTGTTTCATTTCAGACATCAGAAACTGAAGATCAGTTGCAGGAAGAAGAAGGTGTCTCAGAAGAGGTGCTGAATGCACCAGTACTGACTGGACAGAAAAGACAGTCCACTCGGAAAAGCATAAAAAGGTTCAGAATACAGAATGATGAGCTTGATGTAAAAGCTGATCAGCTTGTGAGTGTCTGTGTATTCTTACCTGCATATCTTTTCTGTAACTAATGGGACAAGAAAGAAACATAATTCCATACAACAGGGAGTGACTTTTAACAAGATCTTTTAAAAACCACAACCTACCTATCTGGCTAAGGACTGATCAAATGACTGAAGGCTTCTTCTCCACAAGAAGGGTTCTATGGAAACACACATTTCCCCTGAAACTAAAATCTATTCTATTGAGATTCTTAAACAGTTTAATAGAACAGTATTATGAAACAAATATGCTTTAGTGTGGGAATAGCTTAAGTGACAAGTTAGTTTATTTAGTTGTAGAACAGGTAACCAGAAACAGGTAATCGATCATAAAAAAAATAGAGAATACTTATTATTTTTGTTTAAAATGTGATATGCATTAGCAAATAAGTTATTGACAATGAAGATACAGTTATCATTTTGGCAAATGAAACTACAAGACATTATTTTCAGCAGCAAGGAGCAAGTTATACAGCATTCAGTAGCATTAAATGGAAAAAGTGGTCTAAGTTCCCAATTTCTTTTTCAGGGCAGTCTCACAAAGGGTAGGTGGAGTTTATGACTAAGCTTTTGAGAAAACACATTTATTCATTGACCTTTTTCTACTTTTATGTCATTGTATTGGTTACTGAGTAACAGAATTGCTGCAGTTAATTAACTTTTAAAGATCAAATTGTTTGGATTTTCTCTATGTAGTATATGAGATAGAGAGCAGATCAGAAGTATTGTGCATAACCCTCGTTTCTCTCCACTGATGTATTATGTTTGTTCTGATGGAATCTTTTTATTCTAGGATAAAAACATACCTCCATCTTCATTTTTTAAAATTATGAAATTGAATAAAACTGAATGGCCTTACTTTGTTGTTGGAACTTTATGTGCAGTTATCAATGGGGCCTTACAACCCATATTTTCAGTCATGATTTCAGATGTTATAGGGGTAAGTATAAAATGAAGAAGTAAGAACTTTATCCGCTGTATCTTTCATTGTTGTTTATTGTTGTTATAAGCCTGGAATTGGTTTAGCACAATCAAATCAAATGCTACGTTTTTCCAATTTGCCTGCAAAAGTGAGGAGTGGGTGAAGGTCCACGCTGTGGAGAATGCTGAATTCTGCTCAGAGTCTCACAGAAGAATGAGATATCTCTTGTTGTCTTTGAGCAGATCAGCTCACCAACACTGAGGTGAGGAGAGGTTATCCTGTGATCTCTCTGAAGTTGCTTCATCCTCCTTACCTTCAAAGAAGGCGCTCTCATTGGTCCCATTAAATGAGCAGTGCAGGCATGGAAGGTGATCCTAATGCCAACCTGAGCCCACCAGAGCATTTCATAGAATCACCAAGGTTGGAAAAGACCTAAAAGATCATCCAGTCCAACTGTTCACCTATTACCAATAGCTCCCACCAAACCATGTCCCTCAGCATTTAGGAGGTACAGTGTGAATAAAAACAATGCAAAAGCAACAGGATGGAACTGATGTAAGGGAGAATTTCTATGATAGAGAGGATTTCTGTAAACCTAAAATTATGCCGTTAGAAAATGAAATTATATTGATAAACACAGGGCAGTTTATTTGCACTAGTAGGAATTTTTGAGCATTTTCTGTTCAAACACATAATTTGGTTGTAAACATATTGTTGTTGATACAGTGCAGGTTATTATTATTGATTTAGCAGTGCAGGACAGAGAAAATGAGTGAAAGACCACGAGCATATGTGTTTTATGTGCAGTTTTATATATGCCACTCACATTTGATGGATGACTGTTTTTAAGTTTTGACTGTTTTCAGATGAGGCTCAGTCTTCTTATATTTTTAACAGTTTCACTGCAAAGTAAGAAAAAGAATGAAAACACAGGAAACATCTGAGCTATATAAAAGAACTGGAGAACTTGGAGATCTCAAATTTTATAAAACATAATTTGTTTTATCCAAACCTGAGGATATTATCTTTATCGCTCTGCAAACATGATAAAACCAAAACTTTATGATCTTGCATCACAAACTGAATATTTTACCATATATAAAGGTGTAAGGATAGTTTGAGCATACTATGCCATTAACATTCATTTTCTCACTGGTGAGATAAATAAGCACATGGAAGCTGTAAATGGAAAACTATTTCTCTGATCAAGAAAACTGTCCATACAATGCATGCTGTATTTCTATTTTTAAAAATCCTTTTATCAAATATAAAATAAACAATAGAAATCTCTTTATCCATATAGAAAAAAACAATGGTTTTGTAAAAACCATTCCTCTCTCTTACTAATTAGTCATTAATATGTAGTAATCTCCAGCCACTGACAACAGAAATGCTCTTTTAATGTCTTAAGACATGCCTCAGCTTTTTGCAGGTGTAAGTTCCAATAATAATTTATGGACGTGGGTTTTTTCACTGTCGTGTTACTGATTTGTCTTGTCAAAAATACAAGAACACATATAATCACTTCAGATCTGTGATCTTCAAAGGAAAAAAGCTCATTAATAAACGACTTATTTTTCCTTTAAGTATATGTAAGAATACAGTATGCATGTGAAAACAACAAGAGAAACTATTGCCCGTGAACTTAATAAATACAATTCAATTTTCAACATTTTCTCTTATAGATGTTTGTGGAAGAAGGAAAGGCTGCTATCAGAGAGACAAATAGCACGTACGCATTGCTCTTTTTAGGTTTTGGACTAATTTCTTTTGTCACATTTTTTCTTCAGGTAAGTTTTATATACCATAATTATTAATGGTATTTCATGTGTTGTATCACAATTGTGTTAAGCTTTTCATGTCTTGGCACCAAGAAGTACATGAGAAAAAATGGTGATGAACGTTGACTACCAGGTGTTCAAAAGGTTGTAAGAGGTTTTAAATGTATTCTGCGGTATAGCCTGATCTCTGTCTCCCCAGCAAAAGAAATTTTGGCTGTGAGGCCTACCTCTAGCATAGCTTTTGGAGTAAAACAGATAGTATAGAAAGTAATGGTAATACAGGTAGCAATTTGGCAGCAGGTGTAGGGCAGCATTTCTGTCTTGAGTAAATGTTTGCTTCATCGCCTGCCCCAAGCTCTGTGCAGCAGTGCTGTAAGCATCTGCGCTGATTGTGCCCCGAGTGTAGCTACGTGAGCTGCACTCAGCCCCATGCATTTCTGAGAAAACCTGCACCAGAAGTCTCTGAGAAAAACCACACCATATGCTTAGTGTAAGATTATTTACAGCTCTGTACTGTGAAAGTTAAATAATACTTCATATTGCCTTTTTAGAAGTGCATCCTTCCATTGTACAGAATCAAATCCTATTGACTGTATTTTCTGAAACAAACTCTAAGTTCACACTTGCACACCATTTTTCCATGGGTATGTGTGCTTACCAGTGCCTGGAACTACATGTGTTGTGGGAAAACTGCCATGTTCATAGATAAATCAAGTCATCTGTCATGTGAATTGATGGATATCTCAATTTACATGCACAAATCCCTTTAGCTGTTGCTCAACTACTTTGTCAATCTTGCTTAAAGATCTATACAAGTCTGAACACCATCTTTCCACTTTCTGCCCCAATGCCCTTGAGGCACTTCTCCTCCCTTCAAGCAGAACCAAACTTAGAATTCCTACAACTCTGGTGCACTGGCAAAAATAATAAAAGGTGGAGTAGCTGTTATGGTTTTTTTGCTGTAAAATGTGCCTTCTCATCTCCCCCATCTCACCCCAATATGGTCTGATCCTGCATGGCCCTGGCCCAGGATGGACAGGTTTGCCAGCACAGCTCATTGCATACTCAGTTATGCTGTGGTCAGTGAGTGTCTCTGCAGGCTCAGAGCTCTCCCCTCAAAGATAACCAGTAGCACTACAGCTTTTTGACTGTAAGCTCTTAGAGGGCAGCAAAACCCCTGGTATTTGTGCAGTGCTTAAAATAACTGTAGGGTGTTACTGCTTATACCACTGAGTCTGTGACCAGCTTCAGTTTGAGATCTGGTGTGATTAAGTATTTCTGCAATTAAACCATTGATTACTGGGGCTTGAAAACTGTTATGTGATATGTACTTAAAAGAAAAGCCTAGTTACATTCTGTACCCTCTCAGGTTCCAAATTTAACTTTAAAATTCTATGATCTGCTGTAGTTAGAATATATTTCATGTAGTGATGCTCTTCGTCATGCTGTATGCAGATAGTTGATAACTGCAATTAGGTAATGTTATAAAAAAGACTCTCTTGTGCAGGGTTTCACATTTGGCAAAGCTGGAGAAATCCTCACAATGAGGCTTCGATCCATGGCATTTACAGCGATTCTGAGACAGGTAAATGTACATTACTAAGCATAATATATTTAGCTTTCAAAGCTTTAGAAAAGCTTATTTGTTTACGTGCCAACACCGTTTATTTAAGTAGACATGCAGAGATCATATCTGTAAAGATTTCACAATGATCTTTTTTTTACATTCAGTTTAGAAACTGACTGGATTATATCTTCAGAACAGATCCAAGTAGGTAGTTTTTAATTTTTTAATTGATGTGACTGAGTAGGGAAGGCCATCTTAAAACCAGTGTAAGAAAGCTCAATTTGATGGTAGCTTTTATTTAGCACATTCAATATATTCAAAACCACCTTGGATTGAGACCCAGGGAAAGTAGGCTGTACTTTAAGAGGCCAAATTTGAAACTCAGATCTGCCTTCATACCTGCTACCGGGTAGGATCTGCAAATAACACTACTGAAGGCCATAGGACCTGGATATCTCACTAGCTGCACTCACCACACTGGGGGCTACTCCTGCATGGCAGTCACAGAGCCACTGATGTCACGGCGGTGGGCAGAGGTAGAAAGAGGTCTCTGCTGTCAGTGGAAATACATTCAGGAGCAGAATGAAACTCTTTATAATAACCATCCTGAAATCCAAACACAGTATTCTCCAGTAGCTCAGCAGTCGGTGTGGTGGCACTGTGTGTGGCTTTGTGCTGATGGGCAGTTTGGTACCAGCGCATGGCTTTCTCACTTCCCTTCCCCAAAAAGACAGGGAGAAAAAATTCAATGATAAAAGTTCATGGGCTGAGATAAGGACAGGGATGTAACTTGTTAGTTACTGTCACAGGGAAAACAGAGTCGGCATAAGGAGATTGACATAATTTATTGCCTATTACTAACAGAACAGAGCACTGAGAAACTAAAAGCAAACTGAAATCCCCTTCCACTCTTTTCTATCTCCTGTTCCCAAGCAATGCAGGGAAATGGGCCGATAGTCCGTCTAGTGCTTCATCTCTGTCACTCCCTCAGGTCACCCACTGCCCCTTTCCCATGTGGGGTCACTGCCATGCACTGCCACCCTTCCCAAACTGATCCTGCATGGGCTTCCCACAGGCTGCAGTACTTCAGGCTATGAAACAGAAACAAATATGTATTTTTTGTTAGTAGTCTTTGCAGATGTCTGTTACACATCCAAATAATTTTCCTCCAGATGGCAATTTCCTTGGTATTCCTGTTTAGTGAACATCTGATCATAGAAAATATATGTTAAATTCACAAGCAAAGATATCTTGTAAAAACCTGTGTTTGTTATGAAATAATGTGGTAATGTTTATTTGCAAAAAGCATATACAGATTGTTAGCTTAGCTTTGAGCGTGGAAATCCTGCAGTTTTACTGAGCCTTTAGGTCTACTGAATTTATAGCTGCACCTAAAGTACTAGAGCACCCCATCACATGTGTCATCCAGTCATAAGCCAAAGTGATTAAGTTATCTTAAGTAGCCTAATTAGATGAGGTAGAGACTTTTTTTTTTTTTTTAAGATCATAATAAGTGCATTTCATATCACAGGAGATCAGCTGGTTTGATGAGCCTAAAAATAGCACCGGAGAATTAATTACCAGACTTGCTAATGATGCCTCACAAGTGAAAGGAGTAAGTAATGCACTGGCATTTTTCATACCTTATTTAGCACAGGGTAAGTTACAGACTGGCTAAGTTGGTAGAAATGCTGCTCACTATTCTCTGGAAACTCTTATTTATTTAAAAAGTGTTTGGGATATTTTGGGCAACCCTGTGGTGTCCCTGTTCATTGCAGGGGAGCTGGGCTGGATGGCCATCAGAGGTCCCTTCCCACTCTAAGGACTCTGTAATTTTATGTTTTGGTGTCGCACAAATATCTAATATCATAGCAATTGTTAAGGTAGATGGATAGATATCTTTGTAGTATGATAGTGTGGTAAAGATTCAGTTCATACTAGCGATCAGTCCTCTTAATAAATGAGCCATCCAAGGCATTCATTTGTTTATTTATCCAACCTGTTTAGATGTCTATACAGCATCACGTTTCCATACTAAATGCCTAGATCAACAAAATGCATAAAAATACACCTCTAAATGAGGACTGTTGTCACTGCATCACTGTGTGTTGTTCAAGTTGAAAGTGTAGAAAGTGATCATTTCAGACTTCATGTACAAAAGGCATGAAAGTTATAAAATGTCATTGTTTTTTCTTGAGCAAAATGTGAAAATGAGGGCTGTAAGTCTGAGTGAAGAGACAGAAACGAGCAAGAGTGGGACAGAGGACTTGTGGGAATGATCTGTATACTTGAATGGTTTTCAAACAGATAAGATAAATCATTCAATTTTGCAATCTATTTGAAAACAAAATAAGTACTTTCAGATGCCTTTTGTTAAATAAATCACAATTACCTGACTGATAAATATTTTGTATTGTTTCAAAATGAAGCCACTGTAATAAAGATTTTGTTCTTTTTCAGGCTACAGGTTCCAGGCTGGCATTAGTTGCCCAAAACGTGGCTAATCTTGGGACTGGGATTGTTTTGTCACTGATCTATGGCTGGCAGTTGACTCTTCTACTTTTAGCCATTGTGCCAATTATTGCTATTACAGGAATGATTCAAATGAAGATGCTTGCTGGACATGCAAAAAAAGATAAAAAGGAACTAGAAACCTTAGGAAAGGTGGGTTCAGTGCCATTTTTTTTAGTATTTATTTTTTGTCCTACATAGTGATAATTATAGGGATGTTGGTGTTGGATTAATAATATTTTTTCTCAAAGTCAGTCTGCATTATTGTACTGACAAAACGGTGATACAGAAAATATGAAGCTGAAAATGGCAAACATGAGTTAAATGTGAAGTGCAACTCAAATTTAACAAGCAAGGTCTCGCAAAGGAGTATTCCTTTGAATCCAGTGCAATTTTAAACACTTACTCTACCTACTTAGAAGTAATGTTGTCTAAGAAGGGGCTTGCTAAGTGCCTAAGTACGATGAAAATGGAGTTCAGCTCTTGCATTGAGAGTTGCAAAGCCTTTCCTTTTTCATACTGAGTCAAAGACAACGTCCTATTTGCTTCCATACTGTTATTTACATTTGAGTAAGGGCTGATAATTCACAAGCCTATAGATATTCTGTTACAGACATTCAAATGTGAAGTCAAAAGGTATTTATTTTTAAAACAATATATACATTGAGGGGGGAAAAAAAGCAACAACAACTAGTTCTTCTTTACCCAGTAGGACAGTCAAGAAGAAATTCAAAGTGATGTCACTAATTACTCATAAAGTCTTGCCAAAGAAGTAACCTTATGCTTTCTTACGCACAGGAATATTTTAAAGTTATTTCATAGTCAGGTTGATTACAGCTGCTTATCACTGTTGCATGCCAACTGCCCTCGAGACTATTTGTAAGAACCATTACATGATTGTTAGGTGATGACCTGAATACCTACCTGCCTTTGACAGAATGTATCAATTTAAGTAATTTTTTTCAGCTCCACAGTTTCTGGCAAATTTTAAAGCATATTTATTCCCACAGCAAATCAGCAAAATGTTTCACTTTCAATATATCAAGCAAATGAGAAGGAAAAGAAGTACCACACATCTCTTTTAGCTCTAGGTAAAAATCTTCTCTTTAGAAGAGTTTCTTCCTGGAAAAATGTCAAGGAAGAAGTGGTATCTTCACACATCAGAGACAGAAATAAACCACTTTTATTCATAGTTAGCACTGAAACAATATTCATTCTTTCTCTCATTCATTCTCTCATCAGCATGAGAGTTATTCATATACATATAATAAAAGCGATTATCTCCGTTTATACAAAAGAAGAGCATATGACATGGAGTTAGGGTTGGGGTTAGGATTAGGGTTAGAGATAGGGTTAGTATAGGGTTGGGGTTGAATTAGAGTTGATTTAAGGCTAATGCTGAATTGGTGTTGTTTTAGATTTGGGATTGAGTTAGTTTTAGGGTTAGAGCAGAGAGAGTAAGTATAGTTCTTCATGAATATACTTTACAAAAACACATTCCAGTGTGTCTTACATTTTGATTTTTTTATTTGCTGAATTATTGACTAAGCCTGAATAAGTTGTCAATATTGAAACATTTGCTGATTATATTAATTGACCGCAAGTAATTCCCCTTTATACTAGGGGAGTATTAAGAAAGTGAAGATCTGAACTTCCACTTGTTTTCAGCCAAGGTCAGGTCATCATAAATCATTTTGGGAACTTCTACCCCTATTATTTATCTTTTCTATGGTAAAATGGGAAGATTTACAGGTATAAAATTAATAGGAATTAGCTGCCAAGCTGTCTTATGGGCCAGGAAAGTATATATTTCTATTTTTATGAATCTGCAGTTGATTTTCTCCTGTTGGAGTTTTGAAAGACTTCTGATATTGCAAAAATATTGAGAATGCGACCTAGAAAAGGTTGTTTCTTTCAGGGTGAGATCAAAATTTGTGGGCAAATTCATTTGAAGGTGATTTGGGCTTGTTCAGTTTAGCCAGTCTGGGTACTAACAGTAACTAAATCTGTATAGCAGTTGCATAAGCCTGCTGCAAAGTAAGCTCCCACTGCTGGCCTGTACTAAAATGTATGCTGTCTCAACTTCACTGCTATAATACAAGCTTCTTGGATTTTATTTATCAGAAGTATATCTACAAATACTGCAATCATGCACTTTCAACACTATTGTAGAGATAGTCTGTCACTTCTATCACAGCCATTCTAAATTCTGCTTTTCGGATTAGACTTAAAAAATTTCATATAATCTTGTTCTTCTGATATTACAGATTGCTTCTGAAGCCATAGAAAATATTCGAACTGTTGTTGCCTTGACTCGGGAAAGAAAATTTGAGTATATGTATGGACAAAATTTACAAGTGTCATACAGGTAATGAACAGCTTCTTGGAAAGAGTTATTAGAATATTTCTGTTTAAAATTAGCACAAATCATGATCAGCTGAACCACATTTATTTTCTATCATCACATCATAAAGTTTTTAATTCCAAACTCAGCTTGAACATGGAAAATACAGATTATCTTCCTGCTCAAGCCAGTGGTCTTTGATTAAGTGATAATTTTCTTGAATCCTGATAATAGTGTTATTAGCTCCTGTAATTCTTGAAATGCAAACCTTTAATATCTCTAATAATAATGAGGCCTTTGTTCTGAGTAAATACTTTGTGTAACAAACCAAAAGTCAGGTTTGGCCTGTAGGTTTAGGTAAGATCCCTGTTAAAATCAATGGGGTTTTCCCAGGAGGGAACCGGAATGGCAGAGCTGCTCTCAACAGCAGTTCAATTATTTGCACACTGATATTTTATCAAACTACTGCTGCAGATCATGTGAAAACTCATGAATGTCATAACCTATTTTAAGGCTTTTTGTTCAGCTTTTAATAAAGCACAAAGATTTGTTCTGTTGAAGTAGCTCCTGCTCTGTAGAAATTCTAAAGTTCTTGGTGATTTTTCTCATCTGTTAGGTGAAACTTTAAATTGCACCTGAATTATTATTATTATTTACATTGTTTTATTGAATGCATGCAATGAAAACAGCACTGATTGTGCCTACTCACAATACTGAGTAATTGTTTTCTTCTGTATCAACATTGTCATGGGTTTCTGCAGGCTGAAAGAAATCAGAAATGGGAATGTTTTAGGTTAGGATTGAGAACTGGGGATATTTTACTTTATGCTAACAAAGACTTGAGGATTCCTCTGAGTTATACGACACTTCACATTCTTCATTGCTGCAACTGAGTGTACAGTAAAATTCTGATGGTATCTTTTTTTCCATTACAGAAATTCTGTTAAAAAGGCACATATCTTTGGATTTACTTTTGCCTTTACACAAGCTATTATGTACTTCACTTATGCCGGATGCTTTAGGTTTGGTGCATATCTAGTAAAAAATGGACATATGCGGTTTAAAGATGTGCTTTTGTAAGTATTTCCTCTTTAGATTCTTTTGGGTCCATGTGAGAAAGTATGTTTGATTTTCCTATAGGTATCATGAAATCGTAGCATAAACAACTGAAGAAAAAACCCAACCAGCTGAATACTTCCATCCTTAACACTCCCCCTCCTTTCTCACACATATCCAAAATGTGTCACTTTTAGACTGCATACTTTTTTATCCCATGATCAGGTTACGCAGGAAGGCAAAATGATGTTAGGCAAGGCAAAGCTGTCCCTTGTTTTCATGACTAACAGGTTTTCTTTAACAACAGAATCACATGGCCCAGCTGTATGGAGTGTAGGTGGGCAAGATTAAAAGGTAAGTGGAGCAAGTAATGAGTGAAATCAAAGTGAGGAAATTATGAGGCCTGGGGCAAGAGAGGTTGAGAGCAGGAGTAAGATTCAACAAATGCCCAATCTAAAAGATGCCCAGGTAGAGTTGGAAAAGCTTCTTCAAGTGCTGGCAGTGAACTGATGCTATTGTTTCTATCAGCTGGCACCTTTCCACCCCTTTTCCTCCCTCCCTATCTCCAACATCTAACCAAGCCTTCCTCCAGCTCCCTGCAGATGAAATTCCTATCTATATTTGTCAATAGTCACGTTGTCTCCCATGCACATCCCATGCTTTGTTTTAGCACTTGCCACACTCTTGCCTGGCAAAAGTTACTACTGAAGCTAAACATTCATCTTACGCTGATTACTGCAACACTTTCTCAAGCTTTACCTTCACCTTATCCTGATTACAGCAACACTTTCTCATGTAGCCTCCCTTTCACTGTGCACTCGTGAATCCCTTCTTGTGCACCTATTCTTGTACTACTCATTACTGTCTCTGAATTTCATGCTTGCATCCTTTTCCTTTTGTTCTTGAACTCAAGGTTTGGACTGTGTGAGGAAGGCTGGGCTCTTCAAAGGAAATGTGTGACAGATTTTCTCCATAAACCTCCACAACTATAAACTACGCTTTTATAGATGAAAAAACTGAACTGCAAGGAACAACATCCTACCACATCTCATGCACAGAGAATAGAAATAGGAAGCAGAACATTAATTTCTAATAAATCCAGTTGAATGGGCAGGAATGGGAAGCTACTGTCCTCCCTAAAAAGAAATTATGGATTTTCTCAGCAAAGGAAAAAATCTCAAGTTTTTACCCTCTCTCACCCTTATTAAGGAGTAGTTATTTGTCTGAAGACGCTCCTCTGGCCATACAAGCTTTTTGTGCCTGTGACATAAGAATATCAACATATTTTTCTCTTGTTTATTTTTACAGGGTGTTTTCAGCTATTGTATTTGGTGCAATGGCATTAGGGCAAAGCACTTCCTTCACTCCAGACTATGCCAAAGCCAAGATGTCAGCTGCTCACTTGTTTCTGCTGTTTGAAAGAGTACCGTTAATGGACAGCTACAGTGAGGAAGGGGAGAAACCTGTAAGTAAACATGGTGTTATGCACAATACATCATGCAACACAGCTTTATTTCAAGCCTGCTTTTTTTCCCCCCTGTCATTCACATCAGAGCCACTGAGAACAAGTACGGTGTGAGCTCATTTGCATCTGAGTCATTCAACCAAACTGAGGTTTAAGTTTGGCTATATCATCACCTAACATCCTCTCAGCCTCATCTGCCTCTCAATGGTGCACCTTGAAGATGCATTGAGAATAGGATTAATGCAACAGAAACAGTTTTTAAAGCCTTTCTTGTCCAAAGCTACTTCAGCATGGATCTTGAACTTACAAATAGACCTCTGATATTTACCACAGATTTTTGAGGCCTAACTAATTTGCAAATTGTCCATAATAGATTGTCATATATTTTGATTATCAACAATATATATGAACATATGGGTATATGTGGCCTTTCACTTAGTGAAGAAAACGATCACATATATGTCATAAAAACAAGGTGCTATATATACATACACATACAAGAGCTGCTCTAAAAGTAATTCTTCCTATTTCATGGCATTGTCCTGTGATCTCAGGGGCAGATGTTGGTGGTACAGCAGTAAATGTTGAACCTTCCTGCCAGTACCCTGTTACATTTTGTTGCCATGTGACAGTTGGCAGCAGAGTCGGACAAAATGGAGCGTGACACAGAAGGGAATATGAAGCAAAAGTGCGGAACTGAGCTCCTCCATGCAGAAAAAAGGTCACCCATTGACATTCCTTGAATCTTGTTGAATATTTATGGAGATCAAACAGGTGAAGTGAGCACAGTGAGGTGGTGGATGGTGCGTTTCAGCAGTGGCAGCTGCGACATGAAAGACAAACAAGGAAGAATCTGAATGCTGCCCTCCTAAAAATCTGCACCAGTGGAAGTGATCCACTGTTTCACAGCTGCTTTGATGGCATTGCTGCTAAGAGAGTGTTCCCCATGCTGTCTGTTTTCCCAAACAGATTTGTTGTGTCACGAGAAGAGAGGCTATCTTCTTCTCTGGCCTGACTCTGAAACTTAGATCCTTCAGTTTAGTCATCAACACAATGTTTAAGATGTCATCTCTGGTAATGCGTGATCCAGGAAACTGTCAACTTCAGCCTTCTAATGGCTCAATAGTTCCTGATAAACTTGCATACGGTGCCCATTTTGTTCCTGCGTGCACATTTGTGGGACCCACCTGGCACAAACCTTGTGTTATTCCAACATTGCCATCATCATTTCCAACGCATTGAAGCTGATATTCAGCTCTGTACACATTTTACTGCTCATAATCTGCTGACTTGTGTGGATTGAGACTCTTCATTTTGTGGTGTGGAAACTGTGCGTGGCCAGAAGATGGCTTGTCTTTCACATACTTGTTGTCACTGCTGAAATGCACCACACACTGCCTCACTGTGCTCACATCCACTGTTTGGTCTCTGGAAATGTTCAGCAAGTCAATGAATGTCAATGGGTGAATTTTTTTCTGCATGGAGGAATTCAGTTCTGCATCTTTGCTTTATATGTCAGGCACCGTTTTGTCAGCCTGCCCTTCTGCTGCCATCTGTCACATGGCAAAAGACTGTTATGGGATATTAGTGGGAAGGTTCAATCTCTACTGCCATATGTTGTCAACATCTGCCTCTGACATCACTGACCAACATACTAAAATAGAAGGCATTACTTTCAGAGCAGCCTTTATGCACATACATGCATATATATGTATATATGTGCACTTGCCTTTATATACATATGTGTTTTAGAGGAGACTAGCAATGATGTCTTATGAAATATCATAAATTTGAGCTAAAGTGTTAATTGGTCACTTGCATTTGTATATCTGTGGGCAATATCCATAACACAAATACCTATTTTATAGTAGGCTAATTGGAAATAAGTCTTTAAGTAGAATGATTGTGCTTATGGAATCGAGTTTTAATTAAGATATACTTCCAGAGTAGAATATTTAGGAGAGAAATTGTATTTTTGTAACAGCTTCTCACTGCATATTAATTTCTATAGAGAAAAGAAAGGTCTGATTCACTGGAAAAACTCCCACTGATCTCTTCTAGGAATGCTTTTCTTAGACTTCGATCATCTGTTACACTTTCGGTTGTTATGATGTTTGATTATCCTAAAAACACCTCCTCTGTTTCTGCCATTTCAACCAGAAAATGTTTGGTGGGAGCATCACATTCAAAGACGTGACGTTTAAGTACCCAGCCCGCCCAGAGGTCAAAGTGCTCCAAGGTCTGAACATTGAAGTAGAGAAAGGACAAACTCTGGCCCTTGTTGGTAGCAGCGGCTGTGGAAAGAGCACTGTTATTCAGCTGCTTGAGAGATTCTATGATCCGCTCAGCGGAGAAGTGGTAAGTGTTCCCTGTGGAGGTGTAGGCTGTGTGTGTGCAATATGTGTTTAATTAATTCTACTTCTGTAATTTATTAGTTACTTTTTCCTCTCAATCTCCTTAAGTATTTGCTGGTATAACAGCTCACTTCTGTTGGTGTTTCTAAAATCGTTATTTATTTATTTATTTATTTATTTATTAAGTAAAGACAGAGTTTCACACGTATCTCATTTTACACAAGCAAATGATGGTAGAAGGCCTCCCTGAGGCACAAAGATGATGTTCAGTTATGGGATTAGGACTCAGTGTCCATTGCAGTCCCCCATTAAAGTTATTTGAGAAGCCAGGACATCTGAATTAGGAAAACAGAGATGGGATAAAGCTGCTAATAAAGGGAGCAGAAGCACTGAGTGCTATGGATTTTCTTTGGGTTTTTGAAATAGATATTTCTGTCACCACTGCAGTACTAAATGTCAGCAGTACTGATAGTATGTTGGCAGTTAAAGTAGATCTGTATCAGCTCTTCTAGATGGGCTGATAAACAAGTAGGGAGCAGTGAAATGGCTTCATATAACTGGAGTTTGTAGAGATTTTATTATAACTGGTTTATAGAGATTTCTGATTGTATTCTACTGATCATAAATGTAGATAAGCTTTAACAGTCATCTGCCCACCTCTGCTACTGCATGGAGATGCATAAGCCAACAATGACGGTATAAAATGCCCTCACTGCTAAAGGCTGCAATGTTGCTAGATAGATAATAGATCAAAATATATGATTAATAATAATAGTAAAGCCACAGATTAAGACTGTGATCATAATATCTTCTTTCTGACCTTTTAGCTTCTGGATGGCCGAAATACAAAGACGCTAAATATCCAATGGCTGAGAGCTCAGATTGGTATCGTCTCACAAGAACCAGTCCTGTTTGACTGCACCATTGCTGAAAATATTGCGTACGGGGACAACAGTCGGGAGGTGCCCCATGAGGAAATCATTAGTGCAGCAAAAGCAGCCAATATTCATTCCTTCATTGAGTCACTGCCAAAGGTAATTAGTACACATTTTCAGCTTCCAAATGGGGGAACAGTGCCTATATTCGTGGTTTTTGTTTTTTTTTTTTCTAGGGAAATACCTGGCAAAAGTATTTTGGTTTTCCCCAATTTGCTAAAATTGACATTCAAAATTGTTTGGTTTCTGTTTGCTTTTTATCCCAGTGTCCCAGTGAGATGCAGTGAACACAGGCAGACATTGTCCCAGCTGCTGCTCAATAGGCTGAAGCTAATGCCTGTCAGTCTCATTACTCCTGTGGGAAACAGACAAATATCTGAAGTATTGAGTTCCCACAGGCTTAGGAGATGTGGTCTCATCTCCCAGACACAAGATGTACATTTGTTCACATAGTGGACAGTCAAGAACTCCAACAAATATGGGAGTGCAGAGCTGGAATCAGGTTTCTGGAGTAACTTTGTATTCGCTTTAAATTGGAATTTGGTTTTGAATTTGAATGGCTTCCAGTTCATCCTCAGTCACTCACAATATCTCTCAGGCTGTTTTTTTCCTTACAGTCCCTCACCAAAGCAAAGCAGCACTGCTGCTGCTCAGCACACAGGGTGTGCTCTGCAGCTGAGCACACCAATTGATGCACTGTGTGTGGGCTGCTCACACTCACCTACCTTGTGACTTGGGTATGGATTGCCTAGAATTGTCCCTATGAGGAAACACAGCTCAAGTGTCACACGAACAGCATCAAGCCCAAATCCACACTGACACTTAGTTTCTTTATTTAGAAATACAATACCCGTGTGGGAGACAAAGGAGCCCAGCTGTCCGGTGGTCAGAAGCAGCGCATTGCTATTGCCCGAGCTCTGGTCCGGCAGCCCCGCATCCTGCTGCTGGATGAGGCCACCTCTGCGCTGGATACAGAAAGCGAAAAGGTACATTGGCTCTTTGCTGCATTACAGATAACCCAACAGGTACCCCCAGGCTGAACCACAGGGGGAAAAGAGCAGCTGTACTTATTCTGATTTGCCTTTTGGTTTGTTCATTGCACAGGTTGTCCAAGAAGCACTGGATAAAGCCAGAGAAGGTCGCACCTGCATTGTGATAGCTCACCGCCTGTCCACCATCCAGAATGCTGACAAGATTGCTGTGATCCAGAACGGCAAGGTCATAGAGCAAGGGACTCATCAGCAGCTCCTGGCTGAAAAAGGCTTCTACTATTCACTGGTCAATGTTCAAAATGGGCCTCGCACTGTATGACAATGGGCAGCATCTGTTGATGTAATGCAGCTGTACAGCTGGTTCGGTATTTTGTATGAAACTATTGCGGGTATTTCTGTACTTCTAGTTTTTGTTAAAATTCTGTATATAGCTTCCTTACGTCCCACAACTAATAAAAAAGGTGTTCCTCAGTTATTTAAGAACCTGACATTCCTTGATTGTTCTTCCAGCAGTGCAAAAAATTTCTCAGTTTCAAGTTCAATATCAATTCCCCAACATTGCCTCTTTCACAAAGTCTGGTGGATACAGACCAGTCAGCCCATCCATCAAATACAACACTGATTTTCTGAATCATTTTATTTATTTTTTAAGAGAAGTAAAATTAAAAGCTGCTCAAATTGAGGAATCAAGTCTTAAAACCCCAAGAATCTCAAACTGTATTCAGTGCTTTCTGTTACTGTGTATTACTAAGTGTAAAGCAGCAGAGCAATTCACAGCTCACTAGATGATGTAAACTCCAATGCATTTTGAATTAATACTCTACTTTCTGTAGTTATTATTGAGACTCAAAATACTTCACATCGTAGTGCTCATAGATTATAAATGCAGTGGGAACATCCCTATACGTTTATTTTATGCAATCTGGGTAGCAAAAATGAAAGAATTTAGAGAATAGCATATAGAAGGGCTGCCCCCATCAGGCTACTTCATAAACCACTACAAACAGGCAGCTCAATCACTTAAGACAATAGTGTGGTTACTCCAAAGTACACAGTTAAGTGCTCCACTGGCAAAAATGGTACCATTAGACTAAAAATATTCTATACGTTACTGCTAAGATCATAAATACAAATCTCCCAAAAGTTCTCCATTTCCAACACCGTGTTTCTCCAAAGTGTTTGCATTGTTGAGGCATATCATATTGCATAGTTCTGCATACATGAGATACTACTGCTTGCATTGCTGCTGCAAATGGCCATGTTACTTAGTGTGGATCCCACCAAAATAGGAAGGAAGACTTTATGCAGATTATCAGAAGTCTTAGCTTGAACACAACAGTTCTCTTACACCACGTTTCACTTGTAAGTACTACAAATAATCTGGGAACTTGCAAAGGCCCTTTTGTGTCATCATCAATTTTACAGCTGAGCTGTAAGTGTTAACTGTACAATGTCCTGGAAACACTGGAATAAAGTTCTGCACAACTCTTCTGCACTGGTCTCTGGGCACGACTTCCAGGAAGAACATAAAACAACGATCCTGTCAATACAGAAAACAATGGAGTTATCGCTCTCAATTGTCACAGTCCTGGACATGTTACACAGATTGTTCTGAAATATCAATTTATCAATAAGCTCTGAATCAAAAACTGGCCAATAAACACGCTGTCTCAACATTCAGAAGATACAGAGACCCGGGGCCTTCAGTAATGGCATTTACAGATCCTGAAACAGGGTATTTTCATTTCCACACACACAGTGACATCACTTTGCTTAAATCTGAAAGTGCTTCAATTACATGTCTTGTTTGCAATGAGCTTAAGGTTAAAGTACTTTTTTCTATTTACCTATTAAATCTCAGCCTTTATCTATTCATTTTAACAGAGCAACAGTGAAAGTATATTGGTTTGTATGCTCAAACTGAACCCAATCTGCAATGAAATCTGCCGTTAGCTTTAGATGCAAGCCATCCAAAATAAACTAAATCACAAAAAAGCAGGTCACCTCAATGCACTCTATTGACTTGACTTGCTGAGCAAGCAGTGATTTTTGTCCAGAAGGTGGGTAAGCCAAAGCTGCATTTTCCCCCAAATCCTGCCCTTTTATGAGAAGTGAAGCCAAATGTGTTATTAGCTTCTCCTCCTCACTCCATACTCTCCTGTACTCCAGCTGGTCTATCCCAGGCAATAGCTTCTTTGTAACAAACATCTTTGCAGTTAATGATGCCTACGAACAATGCTTATTCTTAAAGGTACCTCCTGTTGTTCCTCTTAACTATACCCCACTCTTCACTTTCTGCTCCTTGTCAGTATCTTCTCACTTCACCTCCACCATCTGTCCTTCCTCTTACTTGTGCTTTCCAGAATGTTAATGCCTCTGTTCTTCTTCATCTCAGTTTTCAACCTTTTCCAACATGTTCAGCCATGTTCATCTTTTCCTTCCCTCATCCCAGTTGTTTGCTGCCTTTCCCATCATGATACAGTCATGTGAGGTCTGAACCTCAGAACCACATTCAAGATGGAACAACATCTTTACCTGTCATCTCTGATTGCGTAAAAAAAGCCATAGCCGTGATGCACCATAGGGAGCGCGCAGCCACTAAATCTGGTGTAGCCAGTCAGACTGGTTGAAAGAACAAAGTTCCCACCTCCTCCACTGTAAAACATCACAAAATAGAAGTGAATTTTCTCATGCAGATCAAGAAATCATCACACTTAAGGTCGATGTAACAAAGTTGGTCCTCGGTACCAAGAGATACAACTTCCCCATGGGACAAGGCCACCAGTTACCTGGCTGTGAAGGCAGGGTCCACAAAGAGTTCTGGCACTGGCAGTCCCTGCTCCTTTGCTATGAGAAGGAGACCCAGGAGATGACGGTCAAATCCTGGAAAAAGAAATGCAAGTTCTGTATCATTAACAGCAGCATTTCTTGGTTTTCTGCTATTTCAGTTCTGGAAGCTTGAAAAGCAGCTGAAACCAACAAGATTCATACGGCAGCATTCAAAAACACTTCTCAAAAGCATGGTCTAAGATGCTGTCATCACTTTAAGCTTGCACCCCTGAGCCCAAATGCAATGAGCTGAGTGGCACAAACCAAGCACATATCCTGCAGAAAACAAAACCCAAGAAAACTATTTCTGCAGGGAGGAGGAGCTTCACACAATGAAAGTGGCTCACAGGTAGAAAAATATGGTGAATTAATATTTTAAACGATGGGTCTTTAGGGCAGAAGAATGGTGCAAGGACCAGCCTTTAGGCCCTCTCCAAAACTGTTCAAATATGAAGTGGTGATGGGTAGATTTTACTGCAGTTGAAAACAAGAAGATAGAAAACATCAGCACACGGCCCCTTTTCACCCGCAAGGAAACATGTAATTTCTGATCCCCAAGTACCTCTTCCATTCTCACAGTCTTTCCTCATTCTGTTGTGTTTTGCAAATGCCGCATGCATCAGCTGTAGGCGTTCATAATTCTGCACAAAGTAAGGAGAAACAGGTTAAGAAACAAGAGAGAAAAAACATTCCAGATGAGTAACACATCAGCAGACACAGATCAGCAAGTTCTTCCTTTCACAATTTTGAGCAATAGAAGAAAACAGAGGAATTGAAAGGTACGTAAGGTCCTTCTGACTCATCCATTTTCTTAAACTTCTCTCTTTTCTCCCACATCCAAATTCTTTTCTCATGACAACTTGCTTGTTTGCTCCCTGCATCTCTGTTCTGCCATCTGGGTCACTTCTGTACTGAGCAGTATTCTAAACCTCACACTCTTCCCCATACAAGCTGAAACAATGCAAAGCAGACGTTGTCAACTACAGAAATGAAACCCAAAATTCTTCCACACTACCACTTCCTTAGAAAACACATAAGCTCTTATAGCAGGTCTGCCTGCCATGTTGCATGGGAAAACAAACAAAACCCAGCAGGAAGCATACCCTGCCTCTTCAATTAAAACACACACAGATGCCAACTGCAATCCCCACTTTTCTCTACTGATCAAAACTTTACTTCCACGACAGTAATTCTGCCCTACGTTGTGTGATTTTTATGCATATATTAAATTGAAACTTGCATGCTAAAAAGAAAGAGAACAGAATAGAGATGTATGTTTTGGTAAAAGAGGCCTACGGAAACACCTCTAGACATGGAAGAACTTGGCTTGTACTTCCATCTTGCTGGTACTTTAACAACTCCTTTGTCCTGTGGCAGCACCAAATGTGAACCACAGCCAGCAGCCACTCAAATTGGACAAAAGCCCAGCTACTGAGCTCACTGCAGGTAGTAGAAAACATGGTGTTAATGGATTTTCACCCAAAGAACCTAAATTCAGGGGGGTCTGTGCACTTTGAAATTAGACTTCTGAGCATCTGAAATCTCAATAGCAGTGAAGATATTCAATGTTTTTTAAAGACTCCAACAGCTCATTACACAAAAAAAAGCCCACAACAGCACTGGGAGACTGAATCATCACATAATCATTAAGGTAGGAAAAGACCTCTAAGATCATTGAGTCCAACCAGCAGCCCTTCACCACCACGCCCACTGATCAATGTCCCTCAGTGCCACATCTATGTGACACTTCAATGTCACCTCCCTGGGCAGCCTGTTCCACCATTCTTCCTGAGAAATTTCTCCTAATATCCAACCTGAAAAACCTGAGACAAATTATCAGTCACACATACATTATATCTATTATGTTCCACACGTTCCTCAGTACAAATAAAACAATATAAAACCTTTGAATTTCCTTCAAAGTTTGTAGCTCTTTGTTTCAAAATCTCTTTGTTTCATTTCTCAGACTCTAAGAAACACAGTGAGGACAACAGAGAAAGTTTTTGTACAGCTTTCACTTGGCAAGAGCAACATGAAATCCTTTGCCAGCCATGGACTGTAGGGCAGTCACTGGGAAAAGGTCCTTGGCAGAGCTTTCTCAGGCAAATTCTGGAATACGTCCCTGTCACCCTCAGGACAACAAGCAGACTTTAACCTTGCTCGCAGACTCAACAATTAGACTAACATTTCCTCATTTCACTTAAATACTGAAACAAAAGAACCACTCCACAGCAGAATATCGTGATTCCAAGCTGGTTACTTTCTGATGTGTGAAAATCAGAGTGAATTTCTGCATGGGAACTGTTGAGTCATGGCCTGAAGCACAGATAGATCACCTTGGAAAGGACCGGTCAGCCCTGGGAGCACAGGTGAAGGCAATTCAGGTGTGTGAATGGAAGGGGTGGAGCTTGACTGCACCTCTCTTAGACCCCATTTAAGGGCTGACTGCCACTGTGGAAGGATCTCTGGTTGGAGATCCCTTCCTGTTGGAGTCCTTTCTGTGAGCCTAAATCTTTAGAGATGGATGAGCACCTTCACTTTTCCTACCATCATATCTGCTGGTCCCCTTGCTGTTATGTTCTTGTATTGCCCTTCCACTAGATTAATCTGTCCAATTGTAACAATATCACCGAGGACAGACTTCAAACCAGTGTAAAACAGAACGAAAAAAAAAAAATCAAAACAAGCCCACGTGTGACAGCTCACCTCTGTCACAATGACCACAGCCAGATCTCAAGCAACCTCAGTATTTCAGGTTTGTCTCACTGGAAACAAGCCAGCTCTCATTAATGGGAAGGCAGTAAAACAAAGGGTTAGCAATTAAAATGAGAGGCCTTCTAAACACACTGCAATTAAGGTAGGGTTTCTGTATTTACAGTGGCAGAATGATCCAACATGGATTTGCACCACTCTACTGCTTCCACGGTACATGGTCGTATGGTCTCAGTGCGGCCGTGATAGAAACGCCTGGTCATCGCGGTTTCGTAACAGCAGCCAGGGCTGAGAAGAAAAATTAAGGAAGAGGATCTCATTAACTTAACAAAACCACTTGCTCTGTCCATGAAAACAACAACAACAACAATAAAAAACAACAAAACAAACAAACCCATGCCGTGTTCTCTGAAGTATCCTATCTGTTCAGCTCAGCGGCCCTAATTTATTTATTTATTTAATTGCATGTTTGAGAAGAAACAACAAAGGAGCCAGAGGAGCTCTGCAAGCTTTTGTATGAGATGGATGACTGAAGAAGTGTTTGTGCTGTAATCCCCCCTTGAGAAGTTTGGGTCGCTGTGGCTATTTCCTGCTATCTGCAGATGTAACAGCTCTGATATAATTAAGGTAAATCTATGCAAGATTCACTCTCACGTACTGCCATCAAAGGAATCATCTACTCCACGCAAACCCTCAAAGATTAAGTGGTACTTGAAATAAGCAGTGTTTCCCAATGCTCTTATGTTTATATGGACAAGGCTGTATCTGTAGCACACTGATACCCAGCTGGTTTTTCTCTGCAGTGTCCTTAGTCCTGTCCCACTCTAACATTTAATACACAATTTAACTGCAACATAACAGTGTGCTTAAAACAAACTTAAGAGGGCTTTTTTTTTTCAGTCAAATCATTTACTCCAATGTCTAACAAATGAGATCTAGCTCCCTGAGATACTGGCACCTCCAGTGATTAAGCATCACATGATTGTGAAGAAACTCTCCCTTCTGAAGTAAACAGTACTTGCCAGAAGTGACTCACACAAGGCACCATCTGGAGGAGTCAGCAAAGAGGACTTTGGAAACTCCAATACCAGGAAGAATGCTGTCTCTATCCAAAAATACCAACTAAAATATAACAAAAATTCTGAGCCAAGCTTCTGGAGAGTCACTTTCTCTATTATTTTGCCCTGATTTTCACATCTAATTGTGCCAAAGGGAAGTGAGACTTGAGGCTTTTCACAAGTTTGGAAGATTGGTCATTTTTAATCATTTGCTTCTCCTCCACCTGAACAACAAGAGTCCTGACCCACTACAAGTTTGGTATTCAACCCATTATTAACTTTGTACAGCCCAAATCTACGTTTTCACAGATTGCTGTATGCCCTCCTTTCCACATTATGTACACACCTGATCACCATGGGGCACAAAGACAATTATTTGGAAGTCAAAAGTAAAAGCCTCTGCAACTTCAGTGGCAAAAAAAGTATACAGTGTTCAAAATTAAACAAACCCTTGTTTCTTCATTGTTTTATCACTTCAGCAAGTTACAAAGAGGCACTGCAAGGCCACTGTGTTCTCCCCAGATCTATGACCGTATTCAATAACCTGTGTTTTCATTCCTAATCTGGGTAATGAGCTTTTCTTACCGGCCGTGACATTTGTAATAAGCCAGCTGAAGGGCAAGCTGCACAAACGTGTCTGGATGAAGCTTCCTCTTCTTAATCAAGGCTTTGCCAAAGGACGTGAAGGCATAACACGCTAGTTGCAGGTCAGATACCTGGCAAACCACAGGAGGGAAAAATAAAAACAACACAGAAGTCAAGAAACTTCAAACATGACAGCTTGGTTCACTCCAAATACAACACATTCAATGTAAGAAAACAACAGTACAAATTTAACTGTGATCAAATCACAATTCACCAACTCATTTAAAACATATTCACTAGTTTTCTGAAATGAAGACAGTCAGTAAAGAACACAGAAACAGAAAAATTCAGTGATAATCAGGAGAAGCAGCAAAAAAATCTCACCTTTTCATAATATATTTCTTTAGTACGTTCAATTTCATTTATAATTCTTTGGTCTACTGTGAATACCAGTTCCTCTGGCCATGGAATATCCCTCACTTTATCTGATCCCTGGGAGTAGACAAGCAAAGACAGAAAAGAGAAACTGTTGTGCATTAAAGAAACCCAACACAGACACAATAACCAAGAAATCTGTAAGCTTAAAGAACACATACCTTCCATTTTCCCTCATTTTCAATGATCTTTCGTTCAGCAGAAGATAACATGGTGATTAAAGCCATGGCATCAAAAGGAGAATGCTGTAATCGCATAGGACAAGATAGTGCATTATTTGCATGACTGAAAGAGGATCAAATTTATTTATTTATTTTAATCCCTGGCCTACTTATTCCCCCCCCCCCCAGACTATCAGTGTTACTGCACAGCGTTGGACTTGTTTTTCTTGTTCTTCTGCAACCCTTCTGCAACAACTAAAGCCAGCTCTCTTGCTGCTTTGACTACTCTGCAGCTAGACAGGCACAGTAGTACTGCTATGGAGAAGCAGATTTTAGACAATGTAGACTTTCCTGCACACTTCAGTATAAAAATAATTCAAGTTTAAAAGCATTCAACTCAACAGAAAGGGCTCATTTTAAGCCTTTCTGTGCTACTATTATTATTGTTATTTACTCTGGGACTCCCTTACTAAACAGTTGTAGAAAGGAGATTATGATTTCAGAACTCAAGCCCTTAATTCAAGTATGATGTAATATCCAACACTGTAAAAACAGACTGGCTTTGGAAACCTTCCAGGCAAGGTGCCAGACTACACCAAAAAGGAACACATTAAATATTTAACACTCTGAAAGGCTTATTAAATAAATACTTGAAAAGTTTATAAGTGGATTTTTTTTTTCAAACTTACATCACAGAACGCACTAGAGGTTCCATTGGAGAAGAATATGCTATTGTAGGACTTATCTCCCCAGCGCACAGTTGGATCCCCAGCAAGGCCCAGCCTCGTTATCTAAAGCAAAAATTACACACTGTGGGTTTTCAGAAACACCAAACACATTGCCAACCTGTCAGCTGAACCAAATCTACACTAACATGGTGAGGCCTGCCTGAGAGAAGACATTTTCACCCAGCTGAAGAAACAAGATTATAAGCCTAAAAGTTTAAATCAAGGGTCCTAACAAGTTGCTGACTGTATTTCTAAGGACCTGAAGCACCGAGAGCTCATAGATTACAAAGGTGTATTTTAGCTGTTCTCGCTTCCAATGTCCTAACAATTGTTTAATAGTTTCTATGGATCAACATGAAACTCGACCTGAACATTTACCTGCTTCATTTTCTGTTATGAAGGAGCAAGAAGTGCTAATTTTTATCACAGAAAGAGCATATGCAGAACACATATGTGTATACATATATGTATATACATAAATAGATAAGTATGTATGTACAAGCAGATAAGAATTAACAAAAATCCTTAGCTACCTCTGTGTAGTCCTCAGGAGTTGCATGGGGACTAGCATCATCCAGGCTGACCACAAACAAACTTTGCTGAATTTTCTCAAGATGAGCCAGGTTCTTTGGGTCCAGACTAATTAAATATTCACGTATCTAGAAAGCAAAAAATGACAGAGCTAAGTGAAATTACATCTTTCCAGAGGTCACAATACTTATATGAGGAAAAAACTGTTAAATTATTCCAACCTCTGCCCATTTTGTCCTTTCATTGCTTGTTAAGGCTGACAGTCCTGGTCCATCTGGTTCACTATGGCATCTTTTCTGGATGTATGTAAGCTGCCTTTAACAAGATTTCAAAAACTAAAGTTAACAAAGAACATACAGAGGCTGCATCAAAATCACCCTTTTTTTTTTTTTGTTTAGTTTTTTTTTTTGTTTCCACATTCACAAGCTAATGTGAAATTAAGGGAATGTAAGTCAGATGCTAAGGGCAACTGGAAGTCTGCTTTGCTTTCAGTTGCTAACAGTTAACTTCAATTGCAGCTACCAGCTCAGCACATACCTACATGCAAACAATCACAACCTTACAGTGCAACGTATGTATTTAAAATTGTTTTTAAGACGTAAACAGTGTAGATCAAACTTTCCTGAGCAGCAAATAAATAAATCAGCCTTTATAAAACTAACTGGATACAATGGCAAAACTTCCACTCAATAAAAACTCAGAAGCTTACAGCTGAGCAGTAGCTACTGTGTAACTGAGTCTTTCCATTCAGGATACACAAGAGTGTTTCAATTCCTACCTTTCCCTTGCACCATCCATTTGAAAAACTATGATCATGCAGCCCAGCCATTGGCCCATCATTACAATCACAATGATCTTGTATTTCTGTAGTACATCCTTGGAACATATTGCAAAAGGGCTAAATGAAGTTGTTTCAGTAGGAATCATCACATGCATGTGTCAACAGGGAGCTAACTTACAGTTTGCAAATCTGTTTCCCCCCCCTCATACTGTTCCAGGTAAAGAAAGTACACAAGTTATAGATGTTTAAGATTGAAGACATTATTCTAACTTGTCCTTTGTTCTGGCACTCTTTCCCATTAAATGTCACTATTGAAACTCATTATTTAATGAGCAAGATCCTCTCTCTCTGTTCCTCAGCAGCAGTTCAGAACTATAAGAAGGGCCACACACAGTAATTTCTTCTCTGGTGAAAAGACTGCGTGCAGGAAAAATACAGCTTCACTGCTCTGCAGTAGGAAAAGCCAATGTATACTAAGATTTTTGACACTGCTGAACTCAAAAACAGGAAATCCAGTACCTTCACTCTGTTAGGATTGCAATGTAATCAACTGGTAGCATGATCAGGAAGACTGGTCCTTAAACAAATGATGTTACAGGATTGATAATTCCTTGCTCAAGAAACTCCACACATACATGATTTTTCCTACTGGAACACCTTCATTAAGCCCTTTTGCATGATATTCTGTTGGTGTACTATGGAAGTATATCACCATAAATCATTGTAAGAAGATGCCACTTGTTAAGCCAAAATCTACCAGAATTTTACTGTTTAGCAGCAGGCTTTCTCACCCCTACATCTTCAGGGTGGGAGGGAAAGAAAAGAGACTGTCTTTAGAACACGCTCAAATAGAACAGAGTATTTGAAATAAGGTAGTCTGAAAACCTGGAAATCTCCGGAGGAGTCAGCATGTTGCCTTCATGTATAGTATCAAATGCAAACACACGGCCTCGACACAGGACGACTAAGTGAGATGGGCATTCACCTTCAGTCACTGAAACAAAGCAAAACAAAACATGAAAATCCAATGCTAGGGAGAAAGTGAGTGACAGATAAAGGAAAACTATTCAGCAAGTCCTACAGATCCATTTTTTTTCAAAATGAGGGAGACTCCCTGGATTTAAAAAGAGGAATGCATTAGAAAGTTTGAGACCGACTGCAAATTACTATTTATATACTTATATATAAAGTATACATATACACTTTAATTTACTATATATAAAATTTACTACAATTACAAAGTTTTAAGAGGACTCGAATCTACACAAACACATAACTTTCACCATCATTAAGTAGTTCAAGTCACTGTCGTTACTTAGCAGTAAATCTAACTAAACGATGCATTCCGTAAGCAGAAATATCCTCTGCCGAAACAAATGTTAAGTTACTGAGAGCTAATATAAGCATTTTTCTCTTGCAGGAAGTCTTGTTTTGCTTCAAAACCAGGCAGTGTGAAAGTTAGGCAGGAACAGATCATAAATGTGAAATCTATGTAACAAAAATCAAAAGGGATTACACCAATTTGTGGGTGTTTTTGATAGCATCCTCCTAAATGCAGCTGCCAAAAGCAAGGCGTAGAATTAAGTTTGGAAGTTAAGATACCTAGAATTGTGTATAGGACCTCCTACTGCAGCTGAGGGACATCTACTCAACACACCAAAATCAATGAGCTCTCATCCGTTCTCAATAAGGTGCCTGCTGCAGGGTAAACCAAGCAGCTTTCCAGGCTTCGCTAATCAAAGTCACTTGGGATCATTTTACTGTGGTCTTCGACTACAACCTGACATGACCTGTCAAAACTTAGGACCCGTCTCCAATAGTAATTTCTTCTGCTTCTCCTCCATACCTGTACATCTGGAAATCCCAAATCCTCTTCTAGAGGTATGTTTATTACTCCACACAGAACAAAGGTAACTAACTGGACTAAGCATTTCCCCTTGGAGGCAGGCAATCCACATGGAAATGGATTTCACCTGCTGTGTATGATGTCAAAAACAACATAAGCGCAACTGTTTAATAAAGCTCTTGCAATATTCCAAGGGAAAAAAGGGCTGTGAATTACTTGCATAGTTACAAGAACCCACTGCTCAAATGTTTCTCCCACTTTTGGTATTCTCTTCAATTTAACCCTATGAAAAGCCCACAAAACTTGCCTTTGGCTTTGCATTTTCTCTACATTTCCTGTGGCATAGAGACTTCCTCACATATTTTCTGTGGAACAAGGCCTGCAGAGCCTCAATCCTCACAAGTTCCTGAGTCTTGTAGGAATTCTTATCCCTCATGATTACCCAGAGCAGCATGCCTAAAAACCTCTAGAGGCATCAGTGTGTCAGAGGGGTGTTATGACTTCAATTAGCTGTTTGCCAATACTACAATACATATCAATGGAGGACAAATAAAAATGCTACACTTACACTCCACCTCTTGATCACGTATCCAAGAAAACCATTAGAAATTTAAGAGAATGGCTTCAAGAATTTCCAGGAAGTACTGAAAATAAGGACTAAGCCAAGAAACACTCAGTGACAAAAAAAATACCACAAACTATCCCAGCAGAACATATAGGAACACAAGAAAAGCAACCTAAGGAAGAAGATAATTACAAATGATGCTGAAGTTCTGTCCAAATAATGCATCTAACACACTCATATTTGTAACACATAGAATTTTTCTTCTTCCCTTTCTTAATGCAATCATACTTCTAATAGGCATCAGGTTGGTAACATACAAATTGAGGCAGTCTGCTTTCAACCTTATTTAGAAAGGACTAAATATTGCACCAAGAAAAAAAGAAGTAATCAGTGGGTTAGATTGCTTCCTTATGTAAGGACTCAGCAACAAGTATCTGACTTAGTTTTTGAAGAAGACTTTGATGGTTAAAATGACCACTCCATTAGCCCCCCCCAATATGAAATCATTTGCTTGTATTAACCTACAATCTGCATTTACTTACCAGTCTTAAAATAGTTGCAAAGTGAGTCTCTGGTAATTCCAGGAATCTTGCAAGTGTTAAAGAGCATTCGAAACTGGCTCATGTCCAGAACAGCATTCCCAGATCTCTCTATAGGCACCTTCTCTCTAAAAGAAATATACCAAAATTAAGCACAAGAGGTGATAATTATCCAAGTAAGCCAAGGTAAGACAAGCCTATATTTTATTGCAAAGAACTTATGCCAATAAATGTATTTCCACTACTGAAGTGCAAACAGAGCATTAATATGTAGAAACAATTATTTCTTCTTAAAAGTCTTACGCTCGTAACAGCTCCCAGTACTTCAGGGTGTGCCATATATTTACACATGCTCTCTCTATCTGAGTGCCTTCTTTGGGTGGCCAGCAGTGTTCAATATAGGGACCAGGGCCTCCCATGTTACAGTTTATTTGTGTTGATATGCGAAGATCAAGATAAGCCACATTCAGCCACCAGTCCTCCAGCTGGAAATGAAAAATGGTCAGCATCAGAATAATTTTCAGACATTAATTTCCTAATAATCTGCTTGATATGTGCAATTTTTGTTTATTTTTTAGTATTTTGAGCAGTAGCTCCTGCATAACAGGAGGCAGGACGGTAGTTCAGAAGGTAATTGCTGATGCTAATGTCACATCTAGCTCTTATTTTCAGGCACTTAAAATTCAATACTGCTTAAGTAGATTAAAATAATAGAAGGCGAGTAACCGAGTAACTTAACATTTTAGTAAGGGAACTCTCATCCACCCAGTTTTGAAAAAATCACACAAAGATAAGCACGTTGATACCCATAGGGCAAGTGGCAGACATAGGGAATACCATGAGATTAAAAAAATCATAGCTAAATTCTCTCAAAATTATACGCTGACCACCAACTAATCACTTGTTCTCCAGAAGATACTGGTATCTTCCATCCTAGCAAAGCAGACACAGTAACATACATACAAAACTAAGGATTAATCTGAATTATGATATTTACATATCTACATACGTACCCAATTCCTTCTTGTTTTAGCTCTTTCCAGTAGTTTCTGATGCAGCTCTTTGCCAATCCCATTTTCAAATTTTTTAACAATATCCTCAGTTCTTTGATATTCTTCTTGATTTAGAAATGGCTTCACTGTAAAAAAGGAACTGTATTTAAAAACAACTGCATGCTGAGATTTATTCCAGGATTCAGATGTCCACAGGCAGGGGGTAGATGGAGAACACTCAACATTTGCTTGTCTAAAACATGTATTTTGTTGGGGGGGGGGGGGGAAAGGAGGGAATGGACACGACCCCTTTTAAAAGCTATAAATAAATCACAGTGTGTTCTAATAAAGACATTTGTATGTGCTTTTAAATAAATTCAGGTATCAATAGATGAAACAATAGCTAAAAATCTGAAATGTTTAACAGATAACTACATCCAATAGATTTTAAACTCTAGCTGGAAATATGCAGTGCTGAACTTCTACCAGCTGAATTCAATGAATAACTAAGTTTATGGGAACTCTGCTAATAAATTAATACACTGAGCACCATTTACAAGCCACTTGCTTTCATAGTCAAGCCCATTCACGGACTACAAGCACTTTACTCAATTTGTCATGATTAAAAGATTTTTAGGAGGTTTTTTGATGAAAGTAATGACATCCATGGTCAGCAGCAAACACTGCTGATGTCAGTTAGTACATGGGTGTACCTCACTGTTTTCCTACAAATAATCTTGTGCACAACCTATTTTCTATTATGTTTATACATCGATTGGCATATCACAGGCCAGCGGGATGGGGATGTGGCAGTTCTGCCCACTCAGTGCCTACACAGTGTGGTCTGATTCATATTCGAGGCAGCTGAACATTGATGTCAGTCACTTTCTTGTCTGTCCTCCTAGTGATAAACTTGTGATCAGCTTACCAGTGGAAAGAAAACAAGACAGATACAGTTAGTAAAAACTAAACAAGTATCTGTATTATCTCTAATCTACTTTTGGGGAGAAACAACGGAATTTCAGCAGGGCAAAGGTCTCCCTGCTACACCCCACTGGAATTATGACCTCTTGCCTGCAAACACATAGAATGGCTTGGAGGGGATCTCTAAAGACAACCTAGCCCAAATCCCATGCCAGGAATGGGGACACCTTATACTAGATCAGGTGGTCCAAAGTCCCATACCACCTGGCTTTTAACACCTCTAAGGACAGAGGACTTGCCTATGTCTGGAATGTATGCTGCTGATCATAAACCTTTGAGCTCAGGAGCTGAGAGTGTTCTCAGTTTGCCTGCCTGTTCACTATCTAGGTCATATGTTACCAGTTCACTACAAACAATGTACACTGTTCAGCTCTAGGTTTCTGCAATGTAAATAAGACATGAGCCATATGTATATGTCTCTTCTGCAGAGTTAAAGTTACAGCAACAATTAAAGCTGGTCAACTGTGAGGATAGGCCACAAATACAGAAATCCCCAGGCAATTATATCTTTAGATTGTATATCCCCAACCTCACATCTGGCAGTCCAGACGGGCAGCCTTAGTAGGGCCAGAGGTTTTCCTGCTCTAGGTTGGCTCCCATCATTGCCTCTAGGCACACTGCTTTCTCCCACCTTCAGGGCTTCTAATTCTGCACAGTAGAGTCTTTCTTATATTTCACTTTGCTCCTGCTTCTAAGAGGGTAGAAGCTCAATGGCCTGCATGCACCCTTAGGCTTTGGCAAATGTAGCTTCTTGTGCTAAGAAAGCCCTAAGCAAGATTCCTATATTCAAGTAGCATACCAAATTGCACAACAGTCAACTCATCATAGAAGGCTATCAGGTTGGTGTGCATTATTTTCTCTTTATTAATCCATGCTGACCACTCCCAGTCACCTTCTTGTCCTTCATGTTTGTAAGTTGTTGTCAGGATTATTTGCTACACCACCATCCCAGGAATCAAGGTGAGGGTGACTGATCTGTAGTTCCCCAGCTCTTCCTTCTTGAGCAGTGGTGGCACTTGCTTTTTTTCCTGGTCCCCAAGAACACTCTCCAGTTAAAATGATCTTTCAAGGATCATCAAAAGTGGTATCGCAGTGACAAAGCCCAGCTGCCTCAGCAATCACAGGCACATCCATCCCATTCAATCCCTTGAAGTCATTCATATCCAATTTCCTTAAGCACCCCCTCTGCTGATCCTCCTCCACCAAGGCTAGGACTTCCTTTCTTCTTTTCCAAATAACTTATTTTTAAGGTTATCTTAAAAAGTATTCCAGTATTTTTTTTATTAAGCATCTTAAGGAGAAAAGCAAAGACCCATTTCAGCTACATCCCAGCTTCCTTATGTCCACAACAGTACAATGCAGGTCTTATTGGTATGTTATAAAACATGTTATAAAACAGGGACAGCACAGGTGGAAATGGAAACACACAGCAGAAGTAAAGCACAACTCCTCCCAGAATAGGGAGGAACAGAGAAAAAACGGACTCAAGCTGCAATACAGGAAGTTTCTGACAAGAAAAATAAAAGGATTTATTTGCTGATGGTAGGGTTTGTTTGTTTGTTTTTATTCCCCCTCATTCCCCACTAATTGAGGGTGATCAAACTGACTGCACAAGGAGATTGCGGAATCTCCAGCATTACAGGGATTCAAAACACAGCTAAGCAGCACCTGAGCAAACTATTAACAACAGTCTTTGAACAGGGATTTGATTTAGATTAACCATTCAGACTTAAACAATTCTATGACCATGTGAACCCTTTCCATTTAAGAACAACTCAATTGGATGTAGAAAGAAAAGGAAATAGAGGGAAGGAGCAAAACCCAGGCCCTCAATCACTAGACTTCGGTGAAACATGTGTCTTATCAGTTTATCTGGACCCATATATCTTGGCTTCACTTCTGCCTAGAGATCAGCTCCATCCACAAACAGTAAGTATCCCATGAGAGACGGCTTCAGTTGGGTAGTTAAGGAAACCTTTCTAGAAGGCCGAAGCTTTGGGTTTTCATACTCTTGAACTGAGTCAAAGTTTCTGAGACTAAACTTCACCTGAGCTGAAAGGCTAAATAACGTGGTTACATCCAACTTCTTTCTTTAACACAAAGTTAATCACTCTGAATCCAAAGCAGGCAGCTACTGTAAAGCTCTGAATAAGGTACCATCTGAGATCCAGCTTTTCCAGTTGACTGGCTTTAAACAGATAAGTGCTTTACCACCATGCTGACTCACTTTAAGTGCCCAGAGTCCTCCTCTGACCACGAGAAGACATGCGTTCTCAAGGAATGATTCACAGCACTATAAGGAGTCATTTGGACATTCAAACCCTTCTGAAGAAGCCTACACTCCCTCAAAGATGTTTCTCTCCACCCAACTCTCCAGCCTGTCCAGGTCCTGCTGAATGGCAGCACCATCTTCTGATGCGTCAGCCACTCCTCCCAGCTTTGTATCAACAAGCTTGCTGTCAGTGCACTCTGTCCCTTCATTGAGACCACAGATAAAGATATGGAACATGACTGGAACCAGCACTGACCCCTGGGAAACACCACTAGCTACAGGCCTTATACTAGACGGTGCTACTGATCACAACCCTCTAAGCTCTGTAAGTCAGCCAGTTCCCAATCCACCTCATGGTCCACTCATCACTCCACACTTCCTGACCTTACCTATGAGGATATAATGGGAGACAGCATTCAAAGAGCACTGAACTGACTTTTCTTCAACTTGAAGAGAGACTAAAGGTCAACAGCAGCAATCAAAACAGCAGAGTGGCTTATGTACTGCAACCAGTAGGTAGAAAACAACTTCAGCATGGGAAAAAAAAATTGAATTGAGGAAAAACATGATAAGCTATTTCTGAAAACACTGATCAGAAGCAGAAAACCAGAGCAAACAAGTTCAGTCAAGTATCATCATTCCAGAAGAGAGTCATTTATTAACTTGGAAGGCCAGAGAGATTTATAGAATTAAGCTCTGAAGGGTAATTGTTATTGCGCATTCACTACTACTACAGCACAATTTAGGTTAATCTGCATTACAACTAAACAAAAGTATTTTGTTGCTACATCAACTCCCGCCCCTCTAAAAACACCATTTCAACACTCTGCATCAAGCAGTTATAGCATTAAGAACAACAGAGAAAACTTATCAATGCTCCATTGCTGGGGTAGTTTCTACTACACAAAGGATAAAAGAGAACTCTGAGTTTAGGGATTTGTGGTTTGGGACTATGATGTAACAAGGGACAGTGCTAGGGACTGAACTTCAGGTTTTACTGCTACCATTCCTTTATTACCAGCAGGTTTGTAAGACATGGCAGGCATTCAAGAGAAAAGCTCAATGTCTCTGATTTCTGAAAATGGCTAAAGGAGCACAGGAAAGAAATCTGCAGATAGTGGGTACCCTCATCCACCAGTGTATCAAAACTTGCTCTGATGGTAACTCACAAACCAGCCTAAATTCATAAACAAAGCTAGATACGTTTCCACTGATGTTTTCAAAACTTCTCTTATTCTATTTTCTTCAGACTTGTAAATGCAGAAGCCTTCCCAAGTTAAATTATCAATAAATGCCCATTGGTGCCTTTTCCTACTGCTCTGTAATTAATAGTACTAATGAGAAGGACATCATTTTATTACAAAAGAAAGAAAAGGAGTTTGAACTCATTTCTTTTACGCAAAGATTCTATGCAAACACAGTCATAAACCAGCCAAGCAGCCATTACGCAAACCAAAACTTGTAGAGGGCAAAATACTTTTTATTACACATAGCAGGAAAAAATAATAATAATAAATAAATAAGAAGCCCTCTGGAGGGGGAAAAAAAAACATGAAAAACAATACAAAGTAACCATCTCTTACACCCAATTCTCCTCTTGCTGAAGAAAAAGGGCATAGGGGTAAGGTGGGAGCTTTACACAAGTTGGTCTGGGCTCTTAGTTCCCCCCTTTGGAAAGTGATAAAGTTCTTGTGCCCAAACGTGACCCAATTCCATCCCCTCCTCAACCTCCGCAGTCATGGCAGCTGGTACAAGCTGCATATAAACACTACTTGGCAAATAGCAGCCTGGTTCCAGGTGCACACACCACTCCACTGTTAAGTCATTACCTGAGTCAAGGTATTTACTTAGAGATTCATCCAGAGGAGGTACGGGCAGTGGAGGCAGGGAATCTTGGTACTGAAACGTTCGCTCTTCAGAGGTCTCGAGCACTTGCTTTTCCATGTTGTGGACCTGCAGCACAACGTTAGTTCTATTAATGACGTTGCAGATAAATGATACACTGCTTTGTTATTCCTTTTTTATTCCTACATTCCATTTACACAGTGAAAGGTGTATATCCTGTGATACACACCTTTCTATGGACAACACCCAAACCTGACGATTCTGTTGGCCAGCAGCCTCAGAAGCATACACACAACAGGAGAATACTGACCAAGGGGCTACCAATCGCTTCTTTCTTGGCTAATTCTAATTAACAAACTCAAAATACACCTTTTCCTTCTCAAACTGCAAGCAGTTCACCCCGACCCACCCAGCTACGGCTGCGGGGCCGCCGGGGCTCAGCGAACCCCCTCGCACACCTGCACTCCGGCCGCCTACCCACGGTACCGACCAGCCGCCGAGGGGTCGTTACCCGGCCGAGCCCCCAACGAGACGGGCCCAAACGAGGCCCGAGACCGCCGCCACCACCGCACCATGGCGATGTTTACGGCTCGGGGCCCTGCCCGGGGAAGCACGGAACGAGCCCAGCCGAGGCCCTGCCCGGCTCCGCACAGCTCCCTTCCGAGCACCGCTCACCTCCCCGAGCCACCGCCGCCGTCTGCAGCCGATCGCTCCACAACCAGCCGCCCTTACCTCTGCCCCACTTCCAAGCGGGCCCGGAAAGCAGGCGGGGCGGGGCGGGGCGGGATGGCCGTGCGCAGGCGGCCCGGGCTGGGGGCCCTGCGGGGCTGCAGAGGGAGCGGCATGTCGGAGCCTATGGGGGGTAGGGGGGGCTGCTGGGCTGTGGGAAGGGAGGGCAAAAGGAGAAACCATCTTCTGCTTGGCGTGGGGTGTGTGTGCCCTGTATGCGGGGTCCCGGTGGTGTGTCTCAGAGGGTCACGTATGGTCCTGTTCTGAGATCCCCCCATGGGCTACGCTTGGGGTACCAGTGGGGCTGTGGGACCTGTAAGTAGTTCAGGCCAGTCCTCAGGGGTTCTGCTGCTGTGGGTGAGTGTGCAGAGAGGCCTTTGGGATAGCAGGGCAGTGAGCAGCTCTGCAGAAGTGGGAGTGAATTTGAACAGGCATCAAGGGTGAGAGTGGGGGTAAGAGCAGTCTTGGCTCCTGGGAGTGAGTGCTGCACCACACTTATAGCTCAGCAAGTAACACAAGGCCTCCCAGTCCTACTTGGCTACGATTAATGAGCTTTCTGCCTTAAGTCACCTGCAGGACTGCCCTTTGGCACCATTGAAAGTGCTGCTGCTACCCACATGTAGAGGTGAGCGATGTGCAGCAGGGAGCCATGGCACAACACAGATGTACTATGCTCACCCCCTGTCCTTGGGGGACATCGCTGCCTGGAAGAGCTGATGAGACCTTGAGGCCTCAAGGGACGCCTCTTAGCAATCTATAAAAAGCTGTTGGACGTGTCATTGCCATTGGGGACAGGAGGCTGAAGTGCATATTAGGTTATCTGCATCATTCAAGAGGCAGGAGATGTGATCTTGTTCTTCAGAACAAAACTATATAAGAAGAGGTTTTGTAGTATGCAATAGTTATTTTCTAAGCAGACTTAAGGCTTAGTTCAGATTTCATTTCACAGTTGTGAACTGAGCTTGGAACATGGCAAAGTCAGCATGTGGTAGAAAACATTGCGTGTGATTTTTGCAATCCCTGATAATGATACTATCTCTTGATCACTCTTGCCACTGCAGCATTAGGAATTGTGAAACGCGAGAGACCACTGTTTCATAAACTGAATCCCAAACGGCAAATTTCTGACATGCTGCGTTAAATCCTTTAGTTGTAGCAATGGGTATTGCTGTGCTGTTACTGGAGTTGGGGCCCAGCCAAAAAATTTCCCATCCACACATTTTAGATAAGACCAAGATATGCTAATATTCTGTTCAGACTGCAGAGATGAGAACAAGGAGAATTTTGTTTTCTGTGGTGTTCTTCACATTGTATTGTATTGTATTGTGCCTACACAGAAGCACACCAAGCATGGACACTGTGAAAGCAAAGTGGGAAAAAATGAATTGTTCATCTGCTAAATTGCTGCTCAATCCTACTCTTCCTATATGCCTCAGAAGAGGATCATTGTCTCAAACTGTACATGTCTAGAGCAGGAATATTTAAGGACAGAAAATGTCATAAAAGGGATCACATTCCTGTTCTTTGCTTTCTTCATGGCTTTAGCATCACTGGGCACACTGTGGTTTCCTACAGTGATTGTAACCTGTCCACAAGGAGCTCTCCCATGGTATCCCCTGGACAGAAAGCCTTGTCCTCTTAGACCCATGTGGCCTCTCCAGCCACAAGAAGCAATGCAGCCACACAGATGGGTGTTCCTGAGGGAACACATGCTTATCCAAGTCTTGAGGTGCAGGGTCTGCAGTCAGTGCCTGACAGCAGCAGCAGTGAGTTCACCTGTGGAAGATCTGTTCAGGTTGAAGAACTGCTCAGCCAGGTCACAGAGCTTCCGGAGAAGGTGGGCAGGCTGAGGAGCATCAGGGAGTCAGAGAAGGAGTTTGATTGGTGTAGTCATACTCGACCATCCACCCCTGAGGCAGACTCATCACCCAGTCATGACACAAGAAACAAGGGTTACTCTACTCTTGTGCCACCAGCAGAAAGGAGGATATCTAAGAGACGGGGAATGGAAGCAGGTTTGTGCCTGGTGTGACCGATTAACCCGCTCCCTGCCTATGTCACTTTCCCAGGTGCCCCTACACAGAGTAAAATCTCAGCACTTCTGTATCACCCACAGCTTATCTGAGCAGGACTTTGTTCCCTAATTTCTTTCCTTCTATGTATGGTGTTTCTGTCTGCAGCAGTGGCACCTTCTGGCTGCTTCCCTACTGTTGTAGACCTTTGCTGCCAAAATGGCTTCCCATTGCCAATCTCGGTACCCTCCTTTCTCTGAGTCACTTTGCTCGATTGTCTTTTGCATCGTGAAATTAGCAGTAAAGCATCTACTTGTTGTGTAGCACATAAGAAAGTAGAAAGGATCAGTGACCTACTAGAACAGCATTGGTATGTTAAACATCCCCCAAAATTCACCAATAAATTCTATGAAGGTCTGCATTAGTTATACTGTGAGCACATCAGCTACGAGTCTGCCACAAGTAGGTGTATACTTTCATATATTTTTTCAAGACCAAGTAATGGCAGGTGGCTTCCTGGGGAACAGAATTTCACTTGGTAAAGATGTATGTGTATTTTTTGTTATCAGTCTTAGGACATTAGTAACTAATTAACCTGTTTGGAATATAGTCTGCTAGAAGTGTAGCTCAGAGAGATAACGTGCTGGGAAAAATATGACTAATGTATCAAAAATTGGAGGATATACATAGTTTTCTCTTATAATATGTAGGGGTAGTGGTGAAAGATTACTCTTGTCTTAATTTTCCAGGTGAAAATCTACTGAGATGTGGTTTCCTACAGGTTTTGTCCTGATGTTTAATCGTTTTGCTGTCTCCTGTGTGCAGCAGCACACCATTGGTTGGTTCACGTGCTTTCACTGTATTTTTTAGTTGGTGTTTGTCCACTTGTTATAAGATGATGAGTAGAGCAAATGTAAAACGTCATCATGGTCTGAAAAGCCCGTGTCTCAAAAATGAGAAGTGAAAAATGAGAAGTACCTTCACTGTAGGCCTTTTTTCCACATTGAACCATTTCTTTGCCAATAACTCCATTAAACAAATAAATAAAAATAAAAAATAACTTTTTGACTGTGAACTATCTCAAGCATATTTTGAATTGATCAGATCATATACTTAACTTTAAATGTATGGTTAAGAAAAGGTACGATCCAGGAAAGTCGTGATTATGCAGAGGAATTCATATATATTGCTATGTGTCTTGGTGCAGTTGATTCCCTAGAGGAAAGGGGTACCATCCAGAAGGACCTGGACAGGCCTGAGAGGTGGGCCCATGCCAACCTCATGAAGTTTGACCTTTCCAAATGCAAGGTTCTGCACCTGGGCCAAGGCAGTCCCAAGCATAAACACAGGCTGGGTGGAGAATTGCTTGAGAGCAGCCCTGAGAAGGATTTGGGGGTGTCAGTTTATGAAGGACTCAGTGTGAGTCAGCAGTGTGCTCTTGCAGCACAGAAGGCCAGCCGTATCCTGGGTTACATCAGGAGAAGTGTGACCAGCAGGTCAAAGGAAGTGATTCTACCCATCAACTCTGCTCTCGTGAGACACCACCTGGAGTACTGTGTGCTGTTCTGGTGCCCTCAACACAGGGAGGACATGGAGCTGTTGGAGAGGGTCCAGAAGCCACAAAGATGATCAGAGGGCTGGAGCACTCTTAAGCATCCGCTGTGAGGACAGGCTGAAACTGCTGGTGCTCTTCGGCCTGGAGAAAAGAAGGCTCCAAGGGGACCTTACAGCAGCCTTTCAGTATCTGAAGGGAGCCTACAGGAAAGCTGAGGAGGGGCTTTTTATAAGGGCAGGGAGTGACAGGATGAGGGGAAATGGCTTTAAACTGGAAGAGGGTAGATTTAGACATCAGGAAGAAATTCTTTACTGTGAGGATGGTGAGACACTGGAACAGGTTGCCCAGCAAGGTTGTGGGTGCCCCCTTCCTGGAAGCATTCAAGGCCGAACTGGATGGGGCTGTGAGCAGCCTGGTCTAGAGGGAGGTGACCCTGACTGTAGCAGGAAGATGGGAACTGGATGATCTTAAAGATTCCTTCCAGCTCAAACAATTCTATGATTCTGTCTTCAGTGCAACAGTCTAAATCGGATCGTAGGTAAAAGACCAAAAGATGGGAGCACTTGAAAGAATAAGACATTTAGAAATAAGCTATTATTTTTTTTTAGAACTCCTCCTTTCCCTAACTAGAACTGCCTAGATTTCACATAGATTCAGTTGAATGTATGCCCCAAAAGATCATCTGTTCATGTAATAATTCTTTACTGTCTGTGGCTGTTTTTTTCTTTCCCTGAATTACAATGAAATCAACTGAAAGTGTCTTGTAAGCAGTAATACAGACTCTGCAGGGTTGGTTTTTTTGTTGTTGTTGCCTTTTCTTTTAAGTAAGAGTTGTAAAATAATTCTTACGGGCAAATGACTCCATTAGGTTACCACAGATGTATCTTTTGCATCCAAACTTTGGGAGTGTATATGTAATCTCAGCATGCATCTTTCCAGCTGGCTTAAGTAGATCAGTTTGCAAAAAAATATTATGAATCCTTGTCCCTTTCCTCTTATCAGCAGGAGGATGGTGAAATCATATGGGATCTGCTGAATGATTTATTTGAAAACTAACCTACAAAGTAAGTATTAGTTTTCAGCTTGATAAACTGCTCTTTCTACTTTGCTGCATATTTGTTAATGTTGACAAAAAGATTGGGATAGAAAACTGTGCTTTGGAAAGCTGGACAGGGCAGGATTTCTTCTGCCATCATTGAGATCAAGTGAAATCTGAGGAGAAAACATTTGTGAATTCATGCCTACAGCATTCATTACTTTATGTAAATATTTTTTACCCAATTCTTTTGACCCATATGGCTGGTTTACATATAGCAGAGCTGGAAGGTAAGTGGTTTATCAGGGCTTTTTGTGATACTAGGAAAGCTGTAGGTGGTGCCATGGAGCAGTAATCCTAACAGCAACTGTAATGAAGGTAACACCTGGATAAACAACCCTTTTTCAAAGAAAAAGGCATCAGATATCAAAGAAAAAGTAAATGAAGTTCTTAGTACAAGCCCCTCAGCGCATATGCTCCCATTCTTTCTGGTTGTGGGTGATGTGTGCAACAACACTGCCTAAAGGAAGGTGGAGACAATTGTAAGCTATCACTGTCTAACCTGAGCAGAGCCCAGTAAAGGGGCTGTGCTCAGTTAACTCTAGTGGCAACCCACTGCGGATGGTCATTGTGCTGCTTAGTCAGTAGAATCATAGAATCATAGAATTACCCAGACTGGAAAAGACCTCAGAGAACATCAAGTCCAACCACAGCCTAACCATAGTACCCTAACTCTAACAACCCTCTGCTAAATCGTATCTCTGAGCACCGCATCCAAACGGCTCTTAAACACATCCAGGGACGGTGACTCAACCACCTCCCTGGGGAGCCTACTCCAGTGTTTAACTACCCTTTCTGTAAAGAAGTGTTTCCTGACATCCAACCTAAACTTACCTTGGTGCAACTTGAGGCCATTTCCCCTCATCCTGTCACCTGTCACCAGTGAGAAGAGACTTGTCCCACTCTCACTGTAAGCACCTTTCAGATACTGGAAGAGAGCAATAAGGTCTCCCCTCAGGCTCCTTTTCCTCAGACTACACAGCCCCAGCTCCCTCAGCCTCTCCTCATAGGGCTGATTTTCCAAGCCCTTCACATGCCTTGTTGCCTTTCTCTGGACCTGCTCCAGTACCTCCATGTCCTTTTTGTATTTCTTTTTTATTTGTTGTGAGATTGCTCATGCACTGTATGCTAACTGACATTAGGAGAAAATTAATTTTCTTATGTAAGTGGGTACAGCTGGTACACGTACATACTTTTTTGTTGTTTTGCTGAGGTTTTTTTTATACACTTCCTTCAAATTTGTATTTCTTCTTTCAATTTCCAATGAAGTGGTTGTATTTCTCCCTTATCTGTAATGCAAGAGTTTGCTGAACTGCTGGACCAAAAGGCTGGGAATGAACCAAGGCTTTACTGGTGCTTTGGCTCTTACCACCATTCCATTTCATTTTGAATTTAGTTTCTTTTACTGCTCTCTATGCAAGGTCTTGTTTCCACCCTGGTCTTGCATTCACTATGTAGTTGATATCCAGTCTGGGCATTATGCTTTCCTTGCCAAATGCATACTTGTCTTAATTATATATGATGATAATTATGTGTCTTTTCTCCTCTATCAACAATTTATCAAGGGATATCAATTTGTCATCTATGATTTTTTCCTTGATAATCCTTATGTAGAGTATATATCCTTAGGCTATAGTAAAAACAGTCTGTTATGACTTATTTTAAACTTTTTCAATTCTGTTGGCCAGCGGTGAATAGTTTAAGTTAGTTGATGTACTGCAATTTGATGCACTGCAGAATTTGTTGTTTGTTGTGCCTATGCACAAGTGTCTATGGTTTCTGCCTCTACTCTGTGCTGTGAGACCTCACCTGGAGTTCTGCATATAGATGTGGAGGGATGTGGGCCTGTTGGAGTGCGTCCAGAGGAGGGCCACAAAAATGATCCTAGGGATGGAATACCTCCCCTGCAAGGACAGGCTGAGGAAGCTGGGGCTGTGCAGCCTGGAGAACAGAAGGCTCCTTAGAGCGACCTTTCGTTATCTAAAGGGGGGCTGTAAGAAAGAAGGAGAGGGACTCCTTAGCAGGATCTGCTGTGATAGGACAAGTGGTAATGGTCTAAAACTAAAAGGGGAGATGTAGATTGGGTATAAGAAAAAGGTTTTTTACAATAATGGTGGTATGGCATTGGTACAGGTTGCCCAGAGTGATGGTGACATTCAAGGTCAGGCTGGATGCAGCTCTGAGCACCCTGATCCAGCTGAAGGTGTCCATGTTCATTGCAGGGGAGTTGGACCAGATGTCCTTTGAAGGTCCCTTCCAACCCAAATGATTCTGTGATTTGATTCTGTACTCCATTGTCCAGAAGCTGAAGCTGTGAGGTAGCTGCTGCATTAAAAGTGAATGTATTTCTCATGACCTTTTCCCAGGCTCTTGGTTATGATTTTTGTTGTCAATAAATGCAGTCTGATACCCTTTTCAATCTGTGCTCTCAGCTGTGCATCTTCTCCAGACCAGCTGAGATATTCCTCATTTCACCACTCACATCTACTTTTTTATGTTATTCAGTGACTGCTGTCACTGCTTTGTCCACTTTAGATAAAATCCCATCTTTCACAATTTATCAGTTATTTCTTAGGAAAGCGCAATAGGCAGTTACTTGACATCTGAGTGTACTTGCAATGCTAATAATTTGCTGGCTTTCTTGGAACCTTCAGAAGTAAATATGAATGTGCTGCAAATGTTTGTTAACACCAGTTCCACACAACCTGTGGTGCTCTGCTGTGGAAGTTTAGCAGCCTACACATGTACGCTTTGCTAAGACAAGTTTAAGGTCCTGATAAATACACTTCTATCAGAAATATTTTATCCTCTTATAGAAGAACTTTCATGCTATTAACATGCCTGAGAGCATTCAGCAATGGTTTCCTCATGCTGTTTCCTAATGATTTGTTATCAGATTGCATATTTGCTCCATGTAGTGATGGAATTACTACCTTCTGGGGTGTGCAGTCAGTTCTTTTTCTGTATGAGGCTCAGCTTTGTATGTCTGGAAGGGCTATTTTAGCAGAGACTCGTGGTACTACTTCTGAGTATCTTTTGTAAGTCTTTCCCTGTAACTTTAGTTGCTTCATCTGTTTACTGTACATTAGACCTAATGTCTTACTTATGATTTTCTAAGGATTCACATCACGTCTGCCTTCTTTTTCATTCTTAGCTCATCTCTGTCAGTGATTTCCTTCATTCGTGCATTTCTTTGATTGCCCTTAGGGGAAGTTTTCAGGGTACACTTGTAATCCCTCAGAGCTCAGCAAATGCCTGCCTTACATGTTTGTAGGTTTCTTCTACTTCAGTTTCTATCTGTCCACCCTAAAATGTTGCCTTCGATGCTTTTTAGGAGTTTCTGGATCCTTGGCAGTTAACTGTATTTCTCATTCATTCTCCTTCTCTCTAAAGTGTTATTCAGTTTAGAGCGGAGCACTTCAGCCCTCAAACTGGTGTGCACATCGTTCATACCCTGAGGAATCTACTGAAGGATTTGACAGATTTTCAAGAGCATCACAGGTTGTACCTAAAGGAGATGATAGTCTTCTGACTTACAATAACATGGAGTCACAGAATCATTAAGGTTGGGAAAGATCAGTAAGATCATCTAGTCCAACCATCACCACTTGCTGACATCATCACCCATCCTTATTCCCATCATTGTTACTGCTCTGTGCCCAGACTGCATCTATTTTGTTTTTTATATTTTCTATGGCCAGTCCTGTGTACAGACTGAACCTTTTTTATGTTCATGTACTATCACTGTGCAAGGCTGTAAAGTCAGCTTTCCTATGGATTCTAGTCCCTTCAGATCTCCTGTTTTCTCTGTTTTTAGTACTCCTTTGTTTTCTCTCTTAGTTTAGCAATCCTTAGTGGTCTGACTTTATTGCATATAGTACGTACTGAGTACAGAAATGAAAAGGGCTTTGTATTTCTAAAGCTAAAAAACTGGCCCTTAAACTAAACTGGCCCTCTGTTAGCAGAACTATTCTTTCAGCATTGCAGCTAGCTGACTTCCTTTGCTCGTCTGCAGATGCACTCCTACATCAAGTAATAGCAGTGTGGTACTAAAAGGGTTCACCTATGTGTTATACAACCACTTTAATAACCTGAATTAAAGTCCTAGCACGAGTTTTTCTGCTCTTGCCTGGAAAGTTATTTCAGAATGTGATTGGTTAAAATCCTATTTCTAGCTATTGTTAATTCATAGACGGTCTGTACTCATTATACAAGATGCACTCACTTCTCTTCCATATGCTCTCTATTCTAGCAATGCCCTGTATCTGATCCAGTTGAAGTTAGCTGTCTTGAAGAGGCTGACCAGTATGATAGGTAGACTTTCAGGCGAGATTATTCAGTACTCTACCTGGTGATGCCCATCTTTCCCAGTCTCTCCAGGAAGTAATATATCTCTGAAGTCTTCCATTTTGCAAATTCTGCTTTTCAATCCACATTTGCTTCTGCATACTTAAGAGCAATAAAGTGACATTTTCATTTAGTTAAGATTGTCTCAAGACTATCATAGAGAGGAGTCTTACTGCAGCTCTTCCTTCAGGTAGAATGAGAACTGCTTAATTGCATGTCTCTCCATCAATACTTCTAAAAGGGAAAGATTTAAGTTTATCCTTTGAAGCAGAGTGACCAGGAAGTGATGTATAGTTGCAGTAAAGATAGTAAAATGGCAAAGGTTTGTTAAAATAATAATTATTGACAGTAAGTGATGATATAAAGAGGAGAAAGCAAATTAAATGCAAATATAATACAGTGTATTTCACAATGGGCTATAATAAGAGCCAGCTTTTAATAAGCAACATACATGACTTAGTTCTTCAAATCTTAACATGTACAACTTAGAAACAGAGCTCCATTGTTGCTTGACTGCAGAGATCTGTACGTGCTGATTTTGGTTTTCAAAATGAGACACATTAAATTACTGTTAGTGAACTGCAACTGCTCCAGCAATGGTTTTATTCCTAGACAAAGACCACATTGTTTGGTCTCCAGAATTGTAACTAGTGCATAAAAATTGTGCTCGCTTTCATCACCATTTCTGATAGAATCATACTTGCCAGTTGTCTTGTAAGTGCTTCACTCACTTATAGTCTTCCTGCCCTACTGCTAAGACCCTTTGTATTACTGTTAGGAGACTGAAAATTGTCAACAGAGCAGCAGCTAAGAAATCTTTAAGGAGGAGGAACTTCTGGACTTGGCAAATTTGGTTCTGTAAAGGCCCCATTTTCAGGGATGAAGATGAAAGAGAAAAATAATTTTGGTTGAGAGAGGCATCCCTTGGAAATAATTCATTTGTGAAAACATTAATTTTTGTTTGAAAAATGAAAATTCTTTGATAGTGAGAAAAAAAGTCAGAAGGGAAGCAAAACCAAGCAGAACGTACAAGCTGTGATTCAGTACTTGTAAGGAAATGTCATGTTGCTTCATTAATGCTGCGCTTTTGAATTTTATTCTTAACGTATATTATTTTCAACCTTAGAAAACTATCATTTTCAGTAATATTTTATTACTCTAGGAGCGTCATTGCTGGACCTGATGTTTTTAGCAGCTGGCTTTCAGGACATCAACATCATGTGTCTGATTTGATAATTGCCACCATGGGAGGTTGGAATAAATATAGCATATTAGGAGCTTTATTACAAATTGTAAGTTGTGAGCAGATGCGTCTGTTAGCATCATATGGAGAAGCCCTGTTGGGCATAACAGCACAGGTCAGGACTAGTCAACCAATATAAGCTGCTTTAAATTGTGCACCTTCCAAACATAGGTGTGCCGCATCTTACTTCATATTAATTGCAACACAGACGTGCTATGAAAGAGCCTTAGCGGCTGTTGGCATTTTGACTTTTGCCATCTGGAAGTTTGCAGAGCCCGTGATCAGCATTCACTGCCAAGCCCTCGCTTTCCCCACGACTGTTCCCATGGAAACAGCTGCAGCTGGGAGAGGAGGGATGGGGAAGGCTTTCTTGTTAGCATTTGCAAGAGGTCTTTTGTCCTGATTGAGGGTTCCCAGGACAGCAGGAAATCAGCAGTGAATGGAAGGCTGCTGACCTCATCTGGGGAAGCCCAGCTGACTGGCTGGGCCAGCAGGTGCACTTTTCAACCAACATTTCTCAGTCTCCTAGAGAAATATGGAAAAATGGAGAATAACCATAGTGACAGAATCACATAAAGGCTTGGGTTGGAAGGGACCCTAAAGTCAACCCAGTCCCGCTGCCCTTCCATGGGCAGGGCTGTGCCCCACTAGATCAGGCTGCACAGGGCCCCATCCAGCCTGGCCTTGAGCACCTCCAGGGTTGGGGCACCCACTGCTCATTGGGCAGCAGTGCCAGCAATAATGTGAAAACTACAGAGTAATCCAGCTGATGTATCTTAAATTAAGGATCACAACACACTTTGGCATCTGGTCTGTTAGTTTTGGCCTATGCTTTGGAATATCTTTACTTTATTACTATTGCTGTTATTTTTGTTAGAGCAACACTAAAAAAGAAGAAAAAAGATGGCAGTATTCCTAGTGCTACAGAAGCAGTTACAAAATACACTGGGATTTTTAGGTTGCTGATAGCATCTTCAGAAGCACAACGTGGGAGATGGCACAAAACCATCACCTGTAACCAGTGTGTTCATGTTTCCAGCTTGTTGAAATTATAACTGGCCCACTAAACAAAAGCCGGGTTTTATTTAAATCAGGCAATGACGTTCACATCTTCAGCCCCTTACCAAACTGCCCAGCAGTGGTGTGAGTGCTGTACATCTGAACATAGTTATCCTAAATGGCTGCTATTTCTTGGTTGCTTTGTAAAGGTGTTGTTTTTTCCAGTTAGATTGTGGATTGCCAGCAGTAAAATTGCTACAGCTTCCCTGCTATCATTGGTGTGCTAACCTATGCTGCTTAAATTGCTGGGATCGATGTGGACACCCATCTTACACCGCTTGATGTCACGCCCAGATGTTTCAGTCTCTTTTTGGGATGTTCTGTGCTTCAGTCCCTGCCTTTTTTCCTGTGCAGAGACTCCTCCCCTTCAGAAAAGACATAAAGCAAGCGACTCTCCCACCTTGATCATATACCTTCCTCACCTGCACGACTGGCTTCACCTCGCATCTGCTGATACATAAGGTTTGATTCTTCTCATTACGCAGCACTGATTCAGCCCTTGGGCTGTCATTTCTTGGCACTTGCACTGGTGATTTTTCAGGTACTTTTCTTCTAAAGTAAGTTGGACAATAACGGGATAAACCTGTATGAGTAGAAAGCGTGAAAGATTCTCAGTGACTGGTAATGTATCATGAAATAGTTTAAGGACGTGGCTAAATGTGCTTCTTTCTCATGCCTGAAGTTTTTCTGTCACTTTTAGAATAGTTTTGAAAAGAGATTTTTCTATTCTTACTTGTCTGTCAAGTCAAAAGGCTTCCAAAATGTTTGTTTCTGTCTCTGTGAGGAAGAAGTGACCATGTAAATGGGACTGGTGGTACTGATGCTGAGTGAATCTACCTGAGGAATGACGGCTTCTGCTGTGCTGCTTCCACCATACCTCACTGACTGAAACATGGTTTTTGTCAGTTGACTTTTGATCCAGATTTGCTTGGCTTGCTTTCCTTAGTTTCTTTGAAATGATTATTAACAAATGCTGATATTCATGTTAATTTAAACATGCCCAAAAATCAAGAAAATTTTAGCTACAGCAACATCACAATAGATTTTCTTCTTTCTTGTTTGCATTACAATTGGCGAGAATTGCTGCCTACTCTGGTCCAGTTGCACTTCTCATACTTTTGTGAGCAGGTATAAAAGACTATGTATAAGCATGGAGGTTTATTTTATGAACAGGTTTATTTTATGCTCTAGCATATACAGAGCTGTATTCTCAGTGAGAAATAATACCTATGATGGCTTTAAGCATCTTGGAAATGTTGCTCTTTTTTTGCTGCTTTATATGTATCTACTATTAGTTTTACGGTCTTTTTAACAGGAACCTTTAAAAAGAATCTTTTATCAATTCTGTTTCACTGTCACTTCTCAGTAATTTATCTGTGCCCGGTATTTCTGTGTGACGGAGCAGAGCCTGGTATGCAGTAAGCAGTGGGACGTCACCTCAGTGCTCATGTCCACCAATCTAATCTGCAGTAATAGAGGAAAGTCAAGAAAGAAAAAGAATGATTGAGAATAACTCTTCTGATAGGAGAGAATAACTCTTCTGATAGGAAAGACAGTATCAGATGCTTCAGAACAATGCAGCTGGCAGCTTTGATTCTATTTCTCCACCTGGTAAAAAGAGCAGAGTAGTCACAGATCTTGCTTTGGTGTAACCAAAAGCACTAAAGCTGCTATACTAAAGCTGAGCATGGTTCTGGTAACCCCACCATCTCAGAAAGGATACGACAAAATTAAACAACAGAAAAGGGCAATGATTGTGGTCATGAATGCAGAAGCACCACCATATGAAGAATATTACAGCAAGCCAGGCTTTTTCATTCTGGAAGCTGAATGAGAGTTGAGAGAATGCGACAGAAGATCTCAGAAATGCTTAGTGGCAGGTTCAGAGGGATTCCCATTTGGATTCCTTACATGGCTACTCTGAGGCCACCAAAAGAAGTTGTAGGAGTCAGATTCAGATACGTCACGCAACGGACAGTGGTGCAACTCGTTGCACGAGGTTGTTGTGGATGCTGACTGTGTGAACGTAAGGGGACACTGGATAAACACACAAATGAGAAATCCATAGATGTTTTCTGTATATAAAGAATCCACATCCAGCTGTTCCCTGGAGATCCATTTTTACTGCTTTTGTAGACAGAATACTGAACCATGTGATCACTGTGTTTTCTATGTCTTCAGATGGGCCTTATATTTTGGGATGTCTTCTAAAAGCCTGTGTTTTTGAAGAGCCATCTTGAAACCCCAGATCAATTTCTTTTGCTGCTTGCGATACTCCTTGTGGCCAATGACTCAAATAGAAGAAAATACTGCCAAAGGTGTTGCCCAATGCTATTCCATCACCTCTATAAAAGCATTCTATAAAACTGGTTCTATAAAACTGGTTTTCATTGTTGCGTGAAGATTATCTCATATCTAACTGACTGTTGTCACAGCACAAGCAGCTCTGATGATAGAAAATGTTAGCCCACTGTTATAAGTTAAACTTAAAGCAGTTTAATTTTCCTTCATCTGAAGAGATCTGCTTTGGGACAATGGGATGTTTTCATACTGGTTACTTCTATTTTTCTTTGCCAGGCATGGAGAAGGCGATTGTTCGTCCATATAAAAGGCCGAATGCTCTCTGTAGGCTGATTTGCTTTCCGTGGGCTGGAGGTGGAACTTCTCACTTTGCTCAATGGGGTAAACTCTTCGGCAACTCAATTGAAGGTTTGTCACTTGTGTAGTTAAAGCAGCAGTTAAGAAAGCTGGGCAGTCTGTGTTGCAGTTACATTTTTTAAACAGAATATCACGCTATTGAGAGCGCTGCAATCCTTTTTCCTGTGGACTTTATATCTAGAAAGAAATTCCAATAGGAATTCAAATTTTCATTAGGATTCTGGGTTTACTAAACTTCTGTACCACCTTGTACCTTATACTTGACTGAGTTAAAAAGTTATATCCTTGGAGCTGAATTTCTGGAGGCCGTGTAGTGTGCTTGCTGCCTCAGAAACTGCTGGCAGGGTTCAGAAGCAGCAACACAGTGGCACATTGTTAACTGTGTCAAAACAAGGCATCAGCGGTGCCTTATAGAAGAGCGCTGAAGATCTAAGAAGTACTTTTTAACACGGGAGGCTGCACAGAATTAATATTGTTTCCCCAGAGCATTCTGTACTCCTTGTTATCAAATCTGAAGTTTAAACAATGGATTTATAACAGTGTCATTATGTTTAGTTACAGTGTGAAGCAATTGCCATTGCTGCCAGACTATATCAGTGCTAAAATGATCCAATGCTCAACTATTCGAAGGGTAACCAAGGCCTTGTGCCAGACCTTCCACAAAGAAAAGAGGAAGTCTTTAGCATTAAAGGAGTCCAATGCCATTGCAGTTGTACCGGTCCACAAATTGCTTGTATGCTTCCTGCAAATTGTTGCATAAATCACATCTACCTTTCCTAGAAATTAGAAGAAGTAAAAACTTAAAAAGTGAAGGTTTTTGTTCAGAAGGAAAAGCTTCCAACAAAGTTACTAAGGAGATGGGCCAGGAACAACTGCAGACCCCAATGGATAAATGGAGATGATAGCAGCTTTCAGAAGCTTTAGGTGTCTTAAAGGTGAAGAACGTGAACGTTTTTATACCACTGTCTGTGGTACTAAACAGTGGCTCATTCTATCGTAAAATACTTTGTGTCTTACCCATTACATCCAGAAATTTCAGGAAGCCAACATTCTTACTGATCTATTCGTTCCTTATTTCTTTAAGCAGTGAGAGAAAACTCCAGGTTTCTGAAAGGAATGTAATAAAAAGGCACACTGTGCTCATTGAGCATGAATAGCATCAGTTCTGCATTTTACTGTGCACAGCCTGAAGAGCCTTCCAAGGGGAAAACCAGGACTGTGTGATTCTAATAGCTGGTTGACTTTGTAATGCTCCCCTTGAAAGGATGTTCTTTATTGATTTACTTCTAGTGAAACTGATGGATTTTTGGTGGTTATTAGTACTAATAGCAATGGAATTGCTTTGAAACCTCAGCTGAGATCATGACCTTGCTATCATTGTAAGTGAATTTCTGATTCAAGGCATTTATAGATTATTCCAGTGGGAGAGGCAACATTTGTGAGTAAAGGAAGGGATGGAGACTTGATCTGTCTTTAATGACAGGATTAAATGATAACAGTAGGAATAGCAAATACAATGTAACAGCCATAAGAGGATTAATTTACATAACCTGTGTATTTTCATAACTGATGAGAAAACTGAATGAAAATGACTTTACTGTTTGCACTTGAAATGACTGCAATTCTTTTCCGTCCCTTCCTCCGTCTCTTCTGCAGTGTCTGTTGTAAGGCTTCCTGGAAGAGAAAGTCGTGCTAAGGAGCCTTTTGCAAAAGACATGACAGCTGTCATTAATGACATCACTAACGCTTTGCTGAAAGATCTGCAAGAAAAACCGTTTGCATTCTTTGGTCACAGGTGACGTTATATACATTTTCAGATACCCTTGTGAAAGAACTTTACCTTCGCATAGTCATTTGACTCTTGGCAAAAGCCATTGGCAAATACATTTCTGCAAAGGTTTTGTCAAGCCATACTAAAAGATGCTGCTGATCCCAAAGACTCTGGGGATTTGTGTTAAATTACTTTTAACGACTGAAAATGGCAGTGCTGTGTTTATTTTCTACAGTAATGCACTGCAGTGGTTTAGTGTTAGTATTTGTGCCAGTGTTTACTCCTTAGTGAATGCATGAAGTGAACCAGTCATTAAACAAATGTGTTCTAAAGATCACTTTTAGTTTCAATTATTCAACACAACTCTCTTTGATGCAAGTTTGGGAGGCTACAATAAATGTAGGCAACAAAGGCCTGATTTGTAAAAATAGCCTGTATGGAAATGCATCTTGTGTGAATTAGTTAATTTATGCCATCATTACAGAACCATAAAATTCCCTATATTTACAATTTCTGTCACTGTTAAAGATAGCCAGCTAGCACTAACGTTGAAATTATGTTACTGATTTTACCTATATTGCTTTAATTTCTCTTTTTGCTGCAGTTTTGGAGCTTACATTAGCTATGCAGTTGCAGTACACTTGAAAGAAAAGCATGGACTAGAGCCGATCCATCTTTTTTTATCAGGGGTATACGCCCCACATGTAAGTTATAAAATCATTACCAGTGCAAAAGAAAACAGTGTATTAGCTAGTAAAGCACTTGTGGTATCCTTTTACAGTACTGTACAAGCCATGTACTTTAAAACAAAGCAAACTTTGGGCTGCATGCAGAAAAATGTTCTGATTTCTTTGCAGATGTGAATTCTGAGCTGGATGGAGAATTTCAGTGCAATATTTAGCATGGCTAACCTTAACCTGGAGGGCACAATCTCCTTGATCTTCTCAATACTCTGTTATTTACTGTGGCCTCTGGGAAAGGCTTTTTGGTTAAAAAAAAAGAAAAGCAACAAAAACAAAAAGTGAAGTTATGCTCCTTTGTAACGTGAAATCATCATCATAGTATCATAGTCTTGTGCGGGTTGGAAGGGACCTTAGATAATAAATAAACTGTCTTACCTGAGTTTTATCACCCTCCCACACCAGCCGTCAGTGCATTTGCCCAGTTATTTTTTCCTAGTGCCCACTTTCAATAGCGAGAGTCAAATTCAGTGTTACATGTCTGGAATTCTCTGTATTTGTCTCACTTATCATCAGTTAGCAAACATTGTCTCCTAACCCTCTTCAAGTATGCTCTGCAAGTGTTACGTTGATCGGCCATTGTGTACTGGCGATAGACTGTCTTCCTACTTTTTTACTAAAGCAATTCTTAGTGAAAATACTATTTAAAGGGATGTATACTGCGCTGTATTATTTAATATGGTGTGTATGCTGCACAACACCTGATCTTTTGTCTGCTGCTCACAGTCGGAAGCATTTCTTCTGATGGGAAAAGTAAACGAAGTAAAAGATGAAGACATTCTTGAGCACGTCAAATTCTTAGGAGGAACTCCTTCTGAGTTTCTGAACAATGAGGACATCAGGAAACACCTGATACTTACTGTCAGAAAAGACGTTAGCATTCTTCAGACGTATTCGTAAGTGTTACAATTTCATATGACGTTTTATAATATAAAGCTTTAATTCTGACCGATCCTTTCAGGTAGGGTTTATTATTATTATTATTATTAATTCTCTGCAATTTGCTCTGGTTTCTGCCATTAAAAAATATGAAACAGTAAATATAGTCTTCTCCTTAGTGTGTCTTTATGTCTAGCGCTTCAGCCATAAACACTGCTTATGAAACCACCACTATTACTGCAGCATTGAATATGCCGCGGTAGAACTCATGCTTCAAGATCATATTCAGCCTCCTGATCCAAAGACCACTAACCTCACCAGAAGCAAAGAATCCCTTTCTTCTAGGAACAGAGAGGAAACTTCTATCCCACCTACAGCTAACTTACCTAGTTGTGAGTGGTTAAAGTTTGTCACCCTGGCAAGGAGAACAACCCATTTAGGCCCTAAGAACCTAACACTGATAAGGCCTTGAAATACTAGAACTTGAGACATAAGTGCAGTAGTGTAAGGACGTAAGAATCTTACAAACACAGTAATTCCATTTCTTGATGTTCTGTACAATCTAACCCATAAAGTTTATGTTGGTTTTGAGTAGAAACAAACAGTTATTCTGTATATAGAGGCAAAACCCAAATACAAGTACCCTGCGACAGGAAAGTTATGGTAATAAAACTTCATTATGTTCACAGTTTTGAGAAGGCAGAAAAGAAAACCATCTTCTCTTGTGATGTCACCTGCTTTGATGGGTCTGAAGAAACAGTGCACGATGCTGAAGGTACTTTGCTTTAATGTTTTTCTGGTTAGGCATTTCCCTGCGGTAGCAAATCACTTTGAGAACGGAGTTCTCTACGGTCTTATATCACCTTCTTAAATAAAATGGAGATAGAGCGAAGTGCAGAGAAAGCAGTTGATGAGAGATTTAGAACAACTGCTAAATAATTTTGAAGTAATTACATAAGATGACCAGAATAGTTGACATTTCTCTGACGCTTTAAATATCTTTTTCAGCCTGGCTCAGTATAACCAGAGGAGATACTTCCATCTACAGTCTTCCTGGAGCTCACTTTTATCTGCTGGAACCTGCTAATGAAATTTTCTTGATAAAACACATAACCAAGTGTATAGAAAATGCTGCTCTATGAGTATTTCCCTCTATTTTAATAGCAGGTGTAAGGTTATTCTACCGCACTTAATCTTTAAGTCATTTTTTCTGCTGAATTGTATTGTTACCACTGAAAGTTACTCTGTTCCTGCAGAAGATCTTCGCTGTAATCCTTTAAAAGGGTTTAAAGAGTTGTTCTGATTTTTGAAACCAAACTCTAGCTTTGTGTCTTACAAATAAAACAGTTTTCATCTTTTCTCTCTCTTCTCATTCAGCAAGTGCATAAACCCTTCACTTTATTCAACATCAGCTGCAAAAAGGGACAGCTAATATAAGTTATTTTACCTTAAGAGCGTCTCTGTGTGTACTGCAAAAAATACTAAATATGATTTCATACCAAAAGAATATCCACGACTCTTACAGTAGCATTTATTTCATAGGCTCAGACTTGATTAGAGTTAAGTTGCAGTCTAAAAATACAGTATGCACGTGAACACCTTTCACAGTGGCTCACGCGTTAATTACTGTTAGATTCCACAATAACCAGTTAGTTAGAAACTGCATTTTCCCCTGCAGAGTTAGTCCATTAACCACTGAGAAGACCCAGAGTGCGATGTCCAAGTATTCTAAATCCCATATTTTTCAATCATTGCTTTTGCTTTAGAAATATAGGCAGTCATGGCATCCTCCTTCGACATACCTGCAAAGAAAAGGAGGAGTCATTATCTTTTCTTATTTGCCATCCTATTGAAGTTATTACATGAGGCAAATTTAATTGCTGTAACACCTCTTTTCAGGTTCCACGCCTCCCATTTGGCTTTGCCTTTCACATCTAACATTCCTGGACATTCTGCAAAAATAAATGCATACCATCATTAATTATCATGCAGATTTATAAAACATTTTCTTGTTTTCAAGATACGGGGCAAACTGGATGTATATATGGGAACAGAAATACCAATATTAATATCTCCAACAGTAGCTTGTTTGTAGAATCCATAGAGTTCCTTCAGTTCTTCATCAGTTGGTCTTGTCTTCAGTTTTTTTACATCTTCTGCAGCCCCATCAAAGTCAGCCTAATGCAAGAAGAATATGTAAAGTATGAATTTGCCTCTGAAGGGGCGTGCTTCAAACATTTATTATAGCAAGCACAGCAGCTCACTAGATGGTTTCTATTACTCGTATATTCAGTGGTAAGCCTAGGATTTTCCCACGAACAAGATTTAATAAAACCTTTAATAAACTGATGTCAGCTCAGGCATTCAAGGCCTAAGATTTTGGTTAGCCCTGCATAGGTCAGGCAGCGGGACTTGTTGGTCTTGTAGGTCCCTTCCACGTGAACCACTCCATTCTAAAACAAATATTTCATTCTTAATCCCAACACCAGTAGATGCAACATACCTGACCCCACAGATCAGTGACTTATACCACCAGCACCTCTTTGCATTACCCATACACGTACAAACAGCAGCACTCATGCTCGGTCACCAGCACAAGGAAGAGCTGGCATCAATATCAACACACAATCGAGGTGCCACAACTGACTGAAGACTGCATAAGTTTTATCTTCATCTTTACACTGTGCCCACTGCTGTGCGTAAGGCCCTGCCTGGGTGGAGCAGAAGGACTATTCAAGTGGTGGAAACCTCCCATGTGCAGAGCTGTTTTCCAAACTAATGTCATAAAAAAGAATGAGCTGGAAGCATTAGACTTGTACAGACAAATGATAAATAAAACCAAACACAAAACCCAACTCACAATAAGGATGCCATTATTAGCTTCTTATTTTTCTATCCTTTTATTCTATTTATAAGAAATAGCACAAGCCACTGTAATGCACACCTTGGGCACCAATAAGTGCACGGAAATGGAATTTCCACCTCAAACATTCTTTTCTTCATCTCCATCAATCCAACCCTTGTGTGCGGATTTTGCTTAGGATTTGCTTGCTTACACAACACGCTTAGGAGCAGCTGCAGAATATAATATCCTTTAATCACGAGCTGATGGAATTTCCCTCTCACTCCTCAAATCAAAAGCAGAAGCGTGTCTATAGTTGACATATACATATGCAGACGTAGATTTACACACGTGCATTAAAGCTAAATGCAGAAATCACAGAATCACAGAATGACCCGGGTTGGAAGGGACCTCAAGGATCATGTAGTTCCAACCCCCCTGCCTGGCAGGGCCACCAAACATACACCTTTACTAGATCAGGTTGCCCAGGGCCCCGTCCAACCTGGTCTTGAACACCTCCAAGGACGGGGCATCCACAACCTCCCAGTCACCAGACTTTATTTTCTAGCAGGAATTCGAGGCAGAACACAACAAAATGAAACAAAAGCTGCTGTTCTGCTCGGGACTTGGCAGCCCCGGCCCTCGGAGGGCGCGGGGTCAGCAGAACAACGAACCCTCTGTGCTGCGGCTCCAAGCGCTGAGCTGCGGCCAACGCGCCCCGCGACGGGGCCTCGCATACACGGAGCGAGGCGAGGCAGCATGGAAACGAAGGCAACAGAAAGGGCTGGAGGGTCTTAAAGCCAAAGGGAGCACGGAAAACCCCTTAAACAGCCGAACCAGTCCTGGGCATTTAAAGGTGGCGCAGAGGCGGAGCGCTGGAAGGCAGCGACGAAGGTGATTTCTGCAGGAGCCGCCGATGCGGACAGAAGGAGGCAGCGTCCTTCCTGCCAAACCTCACTCAAAACGCAGCGCCCCAAAGACACGCACGCCCTACGAACTCCCTTAGAAACGCACGTTTCCCACAGACGCCCGTAGCGCAGCCGCGCCGTGCCGTGCCGTAGTGTCCCCGCCCGCCCCGCTCACCTGCAGGGCCATGGCCGGGCGGACACGCGCGGTCCGGTCTCGCTCCCGCAGCGCGATGCAGAGCGGGCAGCCGCCTCCCCTCGGGTCCCGCTGCCGTCACGGGGCGCTGAGCCGCTCGGGGCCGGGTTGGACGGGCCGTGGGCCAGCTGTGCTGGTGGGGGGCGGCCCTGCCCCTGGGGGTGGGGGGGCTCTGACGCCTCCTCCAACCCAAAGCATCCTGCAGCCCCGAGCCATCCGCATCACCGCCTCGCAGAGATGCGCTACATCACCGTGACAGGATCCGAAGGGGCAGCACCTCCCTCGCACCGCGGCTGCCCCCGCCCGGCGGCCCCGCAGCACGGCGGCGGATGGGGCGGAGCGGGACGGGGCGGGTTGGAGCTGCCGGCGTGGATCGGGCGGTGCAGGCGGTGCTGCAGCGCTGGGCCCGGTGGTAGCGCGGCGTGGAGGCTGCGCTGAGCCGAGCGGCAGCTCCATCTCCATCGCCGTCCGTCCGGCCTGTTGTCAGGGCGCTGTGGTGGCTCCTGCCTTTAACTGCGTTGTCCTGGTCAGGAGCCAGCGGGGCCTTCCACGAGGCGTTTGGAAACCGGAGTGTTGGAATGGAGGTAAATGTTGGAATTGTTCGCGTTTCTCAGCTCCTCTGCTGGCAGCGGCGGGTCCTGCGGCTGATCGGCCTGGAAGAAGTTGGGTTTTGCTTTTTGTGCCCGGTCAGTTTGATTCCTGTGCCTACACGATTGTTTTCCTCAGTAGCCTCCATCTTGAAAAGAGACGCGGGCTGCTTCAGCGTGTGCTCTCACACACACAGCGGATGGATGTGGTTTAGATGAAGGAAAGAAACTCCTTCCAGCCACGCGTTGCTTTATGGCACTACATGTGGGGAGGGAATTTCAACAAAGGTGTTCTTTTAAAACAAGGTAGTCTGTTATCAGCATGCAGGGAATTGATATGACCAGTTAAATGGTGCCTTATAAATATCTAAAGGTTGCCACTAAAGTAATGTTTGTAATATTTCTACTTATGGAAGGAGGGAATCTAAGGAGAGCCGTGTCTGTTTCTCCTGTGTTGGCACACAAGTTCTCATCACGTTCTGTTGGCTGTGCAATGTAAAGCAGGAGATGCTGAACAGTAACCCAGGTTTGAGTATGGGGACTTAGTGAGTGGGCAGGGCTGGTAATCAGAGCATGCCTTCGCTTGGACTGGGTAGAGCAGAAATGGAACAGTGACCCTTTCTTTGCACCACTTTGGTTTTTTCATAACCCTAAAGGCACGGCCTAGTTGATGCAGGAGTCAGAGAACCCTTCTGAACGTTCCATGGCCTGCAGAGGATTGCATTCCTTCACAGAAACGTGCTCTGCAGCCTTCTGTCATACCTTTCAAATGCAAACAAATGTAAGACATAGATAAGTATGAAAAAGCACATGAAAATTAAAAAAAAAACCCACAACTTTATCCCAAATGAATTCAGGAACTTGGAGATTGTTTCATGCTGCGATTCTGCAGCTTTTTCACATCAGGATAGTTCTAAAATGGAGCTGTGCAGCAATGAAAACTGGTCTTTCACAACCTGAGCTTTATTATTATCATTATCTGTGGGACTTCCTGCTACTTCCATTCAGTTTCAGCTTCAGAAAGGTTTCCCATCACTGGTGTTGCCTTGCTGGAAAAAAGCAAGCAACCTGTGCCCTGCTGGAGGATTATTAAGGATTAGCACTGAGCTGCTATAAAGGTGATTCCTGCCAGTATTGCTTTGAGCTGTTTTTTTTCCCCGTTCCCAAGAGGAGCCTCTTGAAATGAAGTCCACAGCAGACAGTGCAGGATTTGAACGACTCTCTGCCTTTTTCTTCCCTCCACAGCTAGGTGGCGAAACAGAACAGAACCTGAGGACGCCTGTCATTCCACAAGGGACGGCGTCGCTTCGTAAAGCAAAGAAAACCACTGTAAAAACGTGTCTAGATAACCCCTTTGTTTTCGAATGGAAAGCCATAGATGGAGATGGTATGCATTTCATATTGCAGACCTTAGAAAAAAAGATTAAACGTATTGGACTTAAAAAGATAGAGACTCCAAGAAAGAAAAAACGTTCTACAAAAAACCAAGCGGAAAGCAAGTGTGATGGTAGCAACAGTGAACTCCCTGCTGAAAAAGAAACTGAAGGCCATCGACAAGCACCGGGATGGACTGACGTGGGCATCAGGAGGCAGCTTGCTATTGGAATTAATGAAGTTACAAAAGCATTGGAGAAAAACGAGCTGCTTCTCTTGTTGGTGTGCAAATCTGCCAAACCTGCCATGATCACATCCCATCTCATCCAGCTGAGCGCGAGTCGAGCCACGCCAGCAGGCCAGGTTCCCCGCCTCAGTGAAACGGTAGCACCGCTTCTTGGCTTAACATCCATTTTAGCACTAGGCTTCAAAAGGCAGTCTGATAAGTTCACTGACGTAGTAGAAGCGATAATTCCAAAGATACCTGCTTTGGAAGTGCCGTGGTTTCAGTTCCAAACAGAAGGATCTGCTGCATGTGCGGAGTTGTCAGAAATTGATGAAGCTGAGCAGCTTGCAGAGACGCCGGAGGAGGAGCTCTCAAGCCAGAAGCGGAAGCGTTCAGAAAGCAATCAGCTCCATCTCTCACATGTAATTTTGCAGCCTTTGAAAATCAAGAAAGTTGTTCCAAATCCAAATAAGATAAAGAAGCCACCTCGCAGAAAGAAAAAAGCTTTTTCAGCATGACTGATTTTAGTTCAGTTCTTCAGAGCACTGTGATTGTTTTTCACTGCCTATGGAGTACAGCTGTAACTGAACTACTTTGTTCTGCTTTAGCAGTGTAAAGCAGTTAACTCAGATTAACTCATGTATGATGCATCCAGGTGACGTTCTGTCTGCTTTAATAAAGAATGCGGCTCCAAGTTGTGTGTGAGCCTCTATCTGGAGATAAATATTTCATTTGCAGTTGGAGATCACAAAGTTGAGACTGTTAATGAACGTCCTGAAGTAATGTGAGGATAACAAGCTCATCTTTAGAATTAATATTAAGTGCTAAGCAAACTTTGTATGTTTTTTTTAACATGTGAACATGCTTTAGACAGAACTGATTGAAATTAATGTCATTACACATAAAAAAAAAATAATACCAAAATTGAAAGTTTATTTAAACAAGGTCCATGCCAGTATAACTTTTAAAGCTGGTTCAATGCTTGTTTCAAGTAAACAGCTGTAACAGCACAGGCAGACTTTCCTTTCTGAGCTCTTGTCCTTTTCTCTTCTGAACAATAAGCTTGTTTTGGTCAAGAACGTACGCAGGCTTGGACTCCAACTCTACCTGCTGCCTGATACGCTGAAGGAAAAGTGTTATTTTCATACATGGAACAAAATACTGCTGCATTTTGGAAAAACAAACCCCTATATGCAAACACACGTATCCCATGAGAAAACATGAACTAATCTACGCTCGGTTTCTAAATGGAGTCTAAAATTATCATCCAGGAAGTTCAGAGATGCCGTGTACCGCTGAATGTAAAGTAGCAGGTGACAGCTATAGTCACTACAACAGGCTAAAAGTCTTTATAGAGTTTCCTTTAATTTTACTGATGACTGTGAACAGTTTCTTAATGAAACTGTTTTGTAGGCAGGAAATAAATAGCGCTGCAATTCAAACTGCAATCAAAAAGGATAGCACAGGAGTTGATTTGGCACTCTGCAGCTAATAGTCAGCACTGCGGTACTGGAAAAGAGCTGAATTACTTCGCTGTTCCTCAGGGATGGCATTTACACCCTGTAGGTTTCAGGGCTCTGCTAACGTAGTCTTCGCTGCTATCAGCCAGTTTGGATTTATTGAGAAGTGACTTAAATTCATGGTTGTGACTATGAAGGGAGGCAGTAGCGATGATTCTGTAGTCACGATGCTCCCTGTAAACAAAGCAGACATTCGATGCCAAAATGTTGCCCTTCCTTGCTGAGGGTGGCAAGGAGATTGTTTTATTGTGCCTTGCTTCATAGTCCTTCCCAGAGGTCATTTACTTTGGCTTTTTAGATGCATAAAATAGCGAAGGCGTGCTAGAACCTAGCATAATTAATTCCCATGCTGGCTAATTGTAACATCTAGCTCTTAGTCTTTACAGAAAGGATGAGGATTAGGCTTTGGTAAAGAACATAAGCACAGCAATTGCTTATCAAGCACCCTGCTGCCTGTCCAGGTCTACAGCTCTCCCAAAGGATTTGGGTCCTTTCCACAGATGCAAAGTTACTTAACAAACTGCAGATGTTTCTAAAGACTTGTGGGAAATGGAGTAGATCCTTTCCAATGCCTTCAAATTTGCCAATTTTGGTGAAACCATCCGTTATTTTTTTGCAGTTTTACCTGGTAGCCATTCTTATCAAGCCTAATGCACGTGAAGGTTCAACACCTGAAACAGCACTAGAGCCTCTGTCAGAGCTGACAGCAGCACCCACACCAATGCCCTGCTTAGGAAGTGAAGGTGGGTTGCCATAATTTCCACCAGGACACCTTTGAGACTCACATTCTCTTGAAGCTCTGGTACTTGAGCAAAGCACTGGAGGTAAGGAGCATGGCTGGCTGTAAGGGCTGAGCACTTGACAGGGACAGACCTTTTTGCACTATAGCTTTTGAACAGCTATTAAGCGATGTTTTTGTGAAGGGGCTTCTCTAGGAATTGCCCCAGCTTAGGCTCAGCTGCCCCTTTTCTTTATCCTCTCAGCCTGCAGCTTTTTAGTCATAGCTACAACTGCAGAGCTTCAGCAGGAGCACAGCTCTGCCTCCTTTCCCACAGTCCGTGTGCAGCTGGAGCCAGAAGACAAATTTGCACCCCTCAGATTCATTGCTTTTTGGAGAAGATGGCAAAAGAGAGGAGTGGCCACAGCACCCTCCATCACTGGCAGGCAGCCTGAGGTCAGGGCAGAAAGCCAGGCTGCCAGAAAACCAGGTTCAGTTCTGTGACCTAGGCATACTTGGTCCCACCATGGCCTAACAGCTCTTCCAAACAATAGGGTTGTGGGGAATTGCCTCTTGATTTCAGGGAAAAGAGGAGTAAAGAAAAGTCATCATCTACCGTTTCTTGCACTTATAAAATGAATGCATCATCCTGCCTGCATGCCATCCACCCATGGAGCAGCAGCACACCAGGCTGCAGCCGTTCCTTGCCAGGGCACAGGGCCAGGGCTGCCAGGCTGAATGGGGTGAGGAGAGGGGTGAGGCCCTGCCCTTAGCATGAAGCACGAACACCACACGTTCTGGGAGTAAAGAACTTAAGTCCTTGATGAAGTTGGGATCATATCCTTTCCATTGCTTCAGGTATTTACACCATCAGTTACATTTTCAGGCACTTAATTCTGCTCAGGCTGCACACAGGGAGTCAAAACTCCACCTACACAATCTCCTGTAACTGCTATTAGCAGACAGGTATGAGAGAAGGGCCAAAGTTGCAAAGCCTGACTCCACTGCTAGAAGCCCCAAAAATCCCCTTCAGAGCCCTTGCATTCACCAGGCTGGAGCTGATGAGCACACACAGATCAGACAAACCACCATCAATCCCTTTGCGTGAAGGAAGCCAATTGCTGTAAGCGCAGAGCTCTAACACAGAAAGGGAAACTATCCCTACTTCCAGGGCAGAATCTTCTCACTGATCAACAATAAAAAGAATCCAAACCACAAACCATTCACCCAGGGGAAATGGAGGGGACAGTGAAACTCCTACTGCTATTTGGAGGTGGCTAGGGCCAGCAATTATGAAGAACAGACAAACGTATCTTCATCTACATTGATGTTTTCAGGTACAGAATTCAACTTTCAGCAGCACTTGCTGTCAGAATTACAGGCATGTTGAAAAGGAAAGTTCAGACATTTGCATTTTGTGAGATACTTGAGTCACATTCAAAATACGCTGACAGCACAGAGGCTTCACTACCACAGTTTGGCACTTTCAGCTACAACAGTTTCTTACTGCAGATTTTCTCGGTGCTCACGTTGCTGCAGCATCCGTGAACGGAAAGGACTGCTATCATATCTAACTACGATGCTATGTTGGAATGCATATAAAGTGCTTCAGAAGCCATTCTGGTTGCCAAGCATTGGAGAGGGAGTTACAACAGCTTACCCAACAACAAAGATCAGCCCTCTTACATTTCAGGAAGCGGAGCACACAGGCTTCCAAGGACTGAGGGTAGAGCTTTTCTCTTTTGCTTACCAGCCACATAGAAAGCAAAACTTCTTGTTCCACAGTCAGGATAAAAACACTACCAGGAACAATTTCTGAATACGTATTTACACGATACTTTTCATCAGAATTACAGACTTCATAGGAAATCCAAGTAGACAAAAAGGAATATGTGCAATTTTGCAGAAGCATCGAAAACATTCAAACTATAAATATCCTGATAGCTCTACTAAAATTCTTAGTTTTACACACAGGCTGATGTTACTCTACTGAGGAAAAACTAAGGTTCTGTGCCACAACTGTAAATTAAGTACAGTAACGTATTATCATTCCGGCAACATAGGTTTACACCTGCACTGAACAGTGCGATACTGTTAAATCAATCCACTGATCTATTGAAGATCAAAATACAAATCTGTATTTTTATTGATTTGGCAGCGTTGCTTATGGAGAAACAAATGCACCAGTTAAACCAGTACACTGTCATACTGCTCCAGTTACAAAAACACCCAGGACTTTCATAGAGCTACAAACGTATCGTACTTCATGGTTTTTTTTTTCCCAAATGATGATATCCACGTGAAGTAAATATAGCAAAGATACTCGAGTTTGTATCCTTCATTCTGTTACATGACAAACGTACACCACCACTTAATAAATAGAAATGCAGCAGTTCATCCACATAATAGCAAATATTTTTGTACCCTAATCCACCACTGAAGTTCAGTTTATACAAAACAGTCTTTTCTACAGAGTGGAAAAAAAAATACCTTCTTCTCATCAAGGTGCAAGCTAAGCTTTGAAACTTAAATGAATGTGCTTTTATTCTTTTCATGGACAATAAAAGTTTCAAGGACCTTCTGATTTATCTGAAAATGCATAAATTTGGTCACATGTGGATTTCTTCATCGTTCAGGTTTAATGGACTATTTCAGTATCACTGACGTTGTGCTTTTACTCCTCTTGAACAATATCATTCCAAGAGTTATGGAGATCAAATTAATTCAAATGATGACCTCAGAGTTCTAGAAACACGTGTCCTCATTGTAATACAAGACCAACCTAAAGGAAGAATAAAACCGTAGCATTTTAGTTTATGTACATCAATAAATCTAGGCACTACTAGTTTTCTGCACTGGAATTATGCATCTTACGTGTGCCCAATTAAAACAGCTATTTTAAAACTCTTCATTTTGGCCATTGCAGATGAAAGCTACACTGTACCTATCAGAGCTCAGAAGCTCCTTATTAAATCCCTTACCTTTTCAGATTCCATGCCAGGACACCTCCAGTTGTACAAGTAATACTGCAAATTTCCATCTCCAATCCCAAACTTGAGTTTTTCCAGGAACGTTTTGTTTTCCATTAAGTCTAGTGCATTGAACACATCAAATCCTTTCTGGCAATAGTAAAACATTTGAAGTTTTAATGTTTCAAATGACACACAAATGACACTTTCCATAGTCGGCACAACAATATCCAACAGACTAATCAAATTAAGTAGGGAAAAAAACAATACAGGAATTAATCTTTCCTTATAATTAGACACAGATTTTCCCAATGGAAAGTAATGCACAACTTTGCTAAATTACCTCCAAAAGGGTAGTTAGCAATAACCGAAACACTGGTGTGTTATCAGCACTGGTTTGGCTGCAAATGGGATTCTGCATTGCCTGTGACTACCCAAGCTACCTCTTTGCCAAGTAGTTACCTGACTCAATGCTACTGCCTACAGCTCAAACAAGCCTCAGCAAGCAGTTCATGTCATAGACTTTAGCTCAGCTGCAGTGCTGCATGGCTGAGAGACACAAGATGAAGACTATGGAGCTGCTCTCATGCTCCCTGAAGTCTGAACAGAAAGAGCCTTTGCAGACCACAGCAGGAGTTATAAAGGATTGATGTAGAAATTCATATGCCACATTCAGAGCACAGCCAGGCAATGGCTCTGAACAGGGTCAGCTGGAACATACTCAACATCTCTCTGCATTGAGCAGTCATCTGCTCGGTGTAACACTGCAGCACCTCAGCTGGCAGAGGCAAACTTCTAGCAGAAGTACAAAACATGCTGTGCTCTGCACTGCGCTGGGAGCTGCTGCTGCAATAGATACTGTGGACTGAACGTGCAGTGCTGTTAACTGCCAGCTCTAAGCAGGTCGCTGAGAATCCACTCAGAGTGCTGGGACCTGCATCACCTGCACAGCTCTGTCCACAGACTACAGCACCACGGTGTTTGTGCCATAGTGCTGTGGAACCCTGACGACTGAGGGCTGAGCATTTGTTTTTCATCAGACAGCACTAAACCCTTATGATTCCTATGTTTAAAAAGCTCTTCCCTTCCATTTAACTAGATCATGTATCAGTTATTCTGCATACAAAACAGTGCTTAAGAATTACATGACATCTACGTAACTTTACAGGCAGCAGTTCTTAACAAGGTAAAAGTTGGAGCGCAGACTTCTACATTTTGTAGAAATAAGAAAACCACTTTATTCGATGTATTTAATAGAGCTTGTTAACTTAGCCAAAGGAAAATATTTTTTTTTGGTACTGAATGAATATGGTCACCAGTGTGCTCTTGGATACTTACATAGTTAAAGCTATTGCAAACACTTTGATCTTCATGCACTTGTCGCTTGCTGCCATTACTCAAAGTAAAAAGGAAAAGCAAACAGTGTTTTATATTTCAGTGTCTACTAGTCTACTAATCTCATCATATTCACTCTGAGCTGTAGACATTAAAAGAAAACAGAATGCAATGGAACGCATAAATTACCGACAGTTTTTACCTTGCCCATTACTCCTGAGAATGCTTTCATGAAAGTAGCAGAAGGCAAAATACTTACCAACTTAGCTATTATGAGTGCATCATTCATTAAATCCAAGAGGGGGGTCTCTGTATGAATATTGTAAAAGGAATAGGCAGCTTTCAGGCTTTTATGAACAGGATGGTGCATCACTGTTGAAGGTAATGTGTAGAAACTCAGGAAGTCTGTTAAAACACCATTTGCGCCCTAAAAAACACAAACCAAAAGTCAATTAATAAATAACCCCCCAGTTACTGAGTGTACAACGCAGCACAGTTGAGTATTCTGTCACAGGTGTTGTCACCACTATTCAAGCTGAAGGCAGGAAGCAGCAGTTGATCATTTAGGAACCAAAGAGAACTGAACTCCACAGAGCGCCACAGTTTATCAGATCCAAACAAGCATTTCCTAACTCTCAGAATGCAATACGAAGAACAAAACTCGGAGTCGTGACACCAAATCTCAACTGCATTTCAGAGGACTTGGTGCTGATAATACTTTTTCACAAGCTGCATTCACATGCATTTTCTTGAGGTAGTTTGGGAATGCTTTACCTCTACAACAAAAGTGTCAATAATGTGTTCCCGAGGCAGGAACCAATGGGCCACCTCTTCTTCATCCATCACAGGAGCAAGATTAAACTGCTTCAAGTAAGTGTTGATTAATTCTTGTACTGCTTTAGTATCTTTTTGTTCCATTGGTCTCAAACCTGAAGTCTTCGTAGCCTTACGTAAGAAAGAAAAATAAACGTTAAGATGCTAAAAGGAAAACTGCATTCACAGCAAGGTCTGGAAATAGGCTGCACAGTCATTCCGCTTGCTTTAATGCATTCATTATTAGCCTACTTCACCCCAGCCACCTAATTCATTATGCTACTTTACAAACCTCTTTCAATCAGAATTCCCCCTCTTCTAATTACTGAGACAGTCTGGGGCACTTCAATCTTAATATTCCAATATTGAAGCAACTTCATTTCTCCAGAGGAGACGCTACTGCCAGCAGCCCAGGATTCACACATTTGTATTCCAATCCCCCCCCTTTTTTTTTTTGCAGGTCAGTCAGTATTTGTCTTCTAAACTAAGCAGAGCCCAGGCACAGAAATGCAGCATGAAACAAGCTGCACATCAGAAGCTAATCTGAAGATAAGAAATGCCATGATTCAGATTTAAAAATATTAGTCAAGCTTTAAGCCAAAGTGAAATGATAATGTTTAATTAGAAATCTTTTCACACTATATTCCGCCTGTTCTTAATGCCTGTAAACTTGCTTGCCAACTCGAATTTCTATATACACCCAACCACAATTTACCAGGGAAGCTTCTCATAACTTCGAGCTTCCTGAAATTAAGAAGTTATGGTATTTTAACAAATACTGCGGTTTACTTGAATGTAAACATTAGAAGTGGAAAAACTGCTTTCTGGTTCTTTGTGATTAATTAACTTTTAAACAAGCAAAGGTGGCTGAAGTTTTCTCCCCAGTTTTTACTTGCTTTCTTGACTATTTCCTTTCATGAAGAGAAAGGCTCGTTCTCCTTCAGAGCTCGTTTATCCTGCTTCATCTGTCTGAGCCACACACTTGGGCACGTACCACATGAATCACAGCAAAGTCAACTGCGAGAGCAGCCAGGTAGTGACTTGATTACTGGAAGCCTGAAATTAGCGCAGCTGATTACACTCTGCTTAAAAAGGAGTTACTCTGGGGGAGGTCTTTATTCATGTGCTCTATTCATCTAGCTCTGCAGCTAGATGGAAAACTAAGGCCCATTTTGCCACAGCCCTGTACTGGGTTTAGTCTAACTGCTTTCCTGAGCAGCCTGGGATGGTGGTGTGACAGCACAGCACCTCCTCTAAATTTTAAGTGCTCTGAATCTACAAGGAGAATTACCCTTTATATACTGTATTTTGTTCATAAACTCCTTATGAACGACAACATGAAAGATTAATTTCTGCTCCTCCAAGCCTTTGTTTTCTAAAGCTGTACACTGGAGCATGAAGGGACAAAAAGCACTTGGGCTGGAACATCTTTGGAAGCACTTAGGATGGCCAGCTTAAGTGATTATTTACAGCTGCAGAAGTGGAGAAGAACTTCCAGAATAGGGCAAAAACCTATTTCTCTGCTCCACACATGGAGCTGCCTCAGGCATATTCCTCCATGAGTACTGTAGCTCAGGAGCTCAGTCAGAAGGACATATACAAACACACTCCTGTCCTTATTCCAAACAGCCAAATTTTCTCCCTTTCAGAAAACTCCTTGCTTAAGAGATTGAATACCACCTCCACCTACTTTTTTAATGTACCTGTAGGTTTATGCACAGTCTTCAGTGAGGGTGATACTTCAATGATGTAATTACTGTATTGCTCTATTATTTCAGAAAACCCTTTCCGTTCACGCTGTTTTAGTGATTAGGATTGATTAATTCCTATTAAAGGCAGATAAGCTCCCAGTGGCAATGATATTTCAAGGACTCCAGGAAAAGAGGTTAGAATGCAAGAAACACTGGTGCTGAGGGACATTAAAGCGGTGGTGAGGAATTCAAAAAGCTTTCATTTTAGGACAGTTTGGCCAGAATGAACCGATTTGCTTATAGTAACAGCCTGAGACTAAAGATACAGATTTGCAAAAGCACTTAGACCTTTCCACAGGAAAAGAAACTCTATAGAACCCAAAGCACAAAAACTAAGCAATAAGCACTAGCAAAAATGTCAAGGATAGGGCCCTGGGCAACCTGATCTACTGCCTGATTTAGCGGTTGTCAATCCCACCCACAGCAGGGGAGCTGGAACTAAATGATCTTTAAGGTTCCTTCCAACCCATTCTGTGATTCTATGAAAAAGATTACATCTTTATTTTCCACAGAACAATCTCCCAAGTTCTATATAAAAGTAAATGAACAACTGTGGTATAAGGAATCCCAAAGCCCATGGATTACGGCTGACCACAGTTACACTTCATCATATGTTCCTTATCTCATTCTTCTAGCTATCCTTACCCTGTATTGTTGTATTGTTTCTGTGAGAAAGAGTACTAGTGTTGCTGCTGAAACCTATATTTGAAATTGTCTACGGGAATTCTTAAGACTTTTTAAAAACATCTTCAGATTTGATGAAAGCTATATTTAGTTCTCCAAGATTATAACCTAATTAACAGAGTTATTAATTTGTAAGCTCTGAAAACTGCTGCCCTGCACACGAGGGAGAACCCACACGTGCAGGCATAGGTAACAGGCAGCACAGGAAATGAGTCCCACTGACAGCAGCAGGAGCTGAGATCAAGCCATGGCACGTGCTTCATACTGAGGAGTGCTCAGTGTGTTACTCACGTGGACCAGTAACAACAGAGCCTGCAGCACCAGGCTAAATATAAACAGAAACATTTCTCCAAAGGCGGATAAATCATTACAAAGTACATTATAAGTATGAAAAAGTAATTTTTTTAAAAAAAAAAAAAAAACAACAAAAAAACCCAAAGGGAGGGTTTGTTTACATCAAAAAGGTTTACTTGATATGGCACTGGTCCAGAGGACAGTCTGCAAATCCCTCCAAATAGAAAGGTAGCTTTTGCAAGCAAATACATTGCTTTCAATCATACAGCTTAGGCCAGCTTCTATAGGTTATTACAGCAATGAGATTTTTTAATAGTTCATCTCAGACTACTCACAGTGACTTCCCCTGTCAAGGAAATGCAACTGAAGGCTTTTTGCCAGCCTGCCTATTAGGAGAAATATGGAAAAAATATTTTTAACTAACCTAGCTATGCCAGAATGCTTTTTTTTTTCCTTGGCCACACCGTGCTATTAACTGTACACAGTGTTCAAGGCAGCTTTTGCTGAGCCAGCTCACTGCAGAAGAACAACTTTCTCTGACAGACAAGAAGCAGCTGAGACTTGGAGGAGAACCAACCCATCCCACTGTACTCAACCAACTTTCTAGAGGACTTTCCTGAGAATGTTATGATATTAGCTGTTACTTTTCTACTCCAGCAATTTTGATCAGATTAATTACACCTAGAATAATCTTACGGATCTTCAACTCAGTGACACGTGTTTATGAAGCCAGGGCATCTTTGTGCTTTTACTTTTTTTTTTTTTTTTTTTTTTTTTTAAGACTTTTGAGCCCACATTTGTATTTTCTCTACACACAAACCTCCACCTCTAGGAATAGTCCCTTCTGTTTAGCATAGACCCTTATTTCTTCTTGGTAGAAAAGATTCTGTTTTTCTGTGCTCTGCATGCACAAAAGCCTGAGCTGTCAGAGACAGATGGAAGGCTATTTTGGGCCTCCCAATAACTGTGGGGATTCTCTAGAAGACACACTGCTTACATCAGGAAGTCTGTAGAGCTTCATTGTTCTTTGTAGAGTCATGTTTCTACTCAAATGTGAAAACTTCACCTCCACCAGTTTTCTAGGATTCAGTGATCGATGCCAATACCTGGAAATGAAATTCATGAGATTAGATGGTGTTTTATGTGTCAGCTTTACTCGTATCCATTTCTCTAATTTCCTGCTTTATTTATTTATTTATTTCCTAGCCAGCCTGCACTGACCTGATGTCTGTAGGAGGCTTGAACAACAAACATACAAGCAAAAAAACAACAAAGAAGGAAAAGCTATACCTAAGCAGTAGCTGTTAAACAAGCCTGCAATCACCGCATTTTGAGTCTAATCTCCTTAAGGAATGAGTAACCCCAGGGCTAAACATTCTACTACCTGCCATATCGCAACCAATCTTTTCTTACTTACAAGGTAACATTTATTTTATTGATTACTTAGAACAGAGGTCCCTCTTTACTCAGTCTCTGAGCAGTCTGGTGAAGGGACTCCTCTGTGCAGACCATAGTGCAACACAACATCCCTGGTTACTCTAACACAGCGTGGCTTTCTTGCCATCCTCACCTACAGAAGGTTACAGAATCTTTGGTGTTGATACGTACAAGTGAAATTTAAACCAAATAGCTCATACATGAGTATTCTGTCCTCAGACGGATATCACTGACACAGGACTTTTCCCAGCAGAAATAAAATCCACTCCAAGCAAATGAAATCATACTTCACAACATACAACTATTTTCATGTGATAGTTCTCCCGTCTTCATTAAATTCCTTTCTCCAGGAAAGACGAAAGCATTGAGAAAAACAGATCACACAATTCCCAGAAATGCTCTGCCATCTTTGGCAACCAACCAGGTCAACAGGGAAACGTCCCAGCAGGGAAACAGGCCACTTGAAAAAACACAGGTATACAATGCTGCCATTGCTAGCATGGCTTTCACCAGAAGCTCAACAAAAACCTGATTAATCTATTCAAGGTACAATAAACAAACTCAGTATTAAATTCCATCCCATGCTCCCCTGCGCTTCTCTGGGGGAAGAAGTAGAGAAGGATGGATGGATGGATGGATGGATGGATGGATGGATGGATGGATGGATGGATGAGGGAGAGTTGGTGTGCAGTTATATATAAAAATTATATTAATCTCCTTATGCTGAATCTGTTTTGTCTATGACAGTAACTCATGAGGGTTCTCCCTGTCTTTATCTCAACCGATGTGTTTTTTTCCATCATATTTCTTCTCCGTGTCTTTTTGGGAAGGGAGAGTGAGAAAGCAGCATGGCAACGCAATTACCTACCAGCGTAAAATTACCACAATAGCCAATTACACAGCATGCACTTCAAATGACTGCTACAGGAACCAATGCTATTATGAACATCACCTAGGTTACCTGCAAGTGGCCACAGGTTTGGGGAGCACCACTCCAGCAGTGTAAACAGCCTGAAAAATCCCTTCCAGGTTTACTCTTCTGGTTATTTCCCGGATCAGTACAGGTGCCACCCGTTTAGATCTCAGTTTCTTATGAACACACAGAAAATTGATTTCTACCATCTTCTTCACACTAAAAGGACATTATAGTGAGAAAATGAATTTTAAAAAACCCCGAACTATCGACAAAAACAAGCAGTGCAAGCTGCATATTCTCTATTATATAACATTAGTTTTCCATGTTGTAACAGAAGAATCTAATGCAAAAATAAATCAGCCCGTGTCAAATTACATCTGCAACAAAGATTAATCTGACATTGTGACACGAGTGGAAAACTGTATGAAATGCAAAGCAGCGTCTAAGCTGTTTGCAGTGCTGCATTCCCTACTGTTAATGAGCCTCTCTGTAATTTCTCCATTGTAATGGATGCCAGTTTTAAGATTTGTAACATGCCACTTGAAAACATTATGTTGTACAGATGTAAAAGTAACGCTGTGTTTTACCTGTCATAAACACGAATGTTTGCAGGGATGGCACTTATGAATCCTACCAGCTTTTTGTTTGAAGACACTCTAACCCCACAGTGCCACTGCGGTAACCAGCCCGGAGGACGCAGAGCCCTAGAAACGATGACAGAAATAATTACAAATTACTGCCTAAGAAGATGTAATAAAAACACCCTTCTTTGCACTCCAGCCAGAACAGAATGTAGCACTTGCCACTCACCATAGAAGAAATTCAGGGGAATAATCAAACCTAAACATATTATCATCATCTTCTACATAATTCTCATTTAACAGTGTGTATAACTCCTTCAGCTGAAAACAAAAAACAAAACACAAAGAAAAAGAAAAGGTTTATCCACACACATCAAGCAGAATATATTTCAGGGATTTTAGGTACATGTAATAAATGTTTTACTTACAACTTCAGCATTGCTAAGATCCAACGTGTCCCACATAAAACCTTGTGGCAAAGAATATGGCTCTAGGCGGACATTGTCCTTATCTGGCTCAATTGCACCGTGTGACGTTATGACTTCATCTTTAGAAGGAAGAAAAAGCAAGGGAGAGAAGAAGAGAAAAAAAGAGAACAGTTACACTGCCAACTTCCCCATTAATTCTCAAGAACATCTCAGTTCTTACAGACTGCATTCAGACCAACTACTACTTCATCACAGTATGTTCAGCCAGCCACACAACTACTCCATCCAGTATTTCATAATACGGGACAGCAGCTTATCAGCACATGCATGGCGCTTGGCCAGCTATGAAATCCGTGGTTTCATTATGAGAAATATGTTCCTACAGCTAATGAGCGACGGCTCCTGTTTACAACTGCCTTGAACAGGTCTGAGCTCAGCAGTACTCCTAAGGACCAGCAGTATTGCAAAGCCAGGGCTTGTAAGGAATGCCAGAAAAATAGGAAATGTGTCTTAAAATCCTACATGAAAGAGTATTTCCCCTACCCTGATGCACAGCTCTAGTTCATCAGTATATAACAACTGGCTATAAACAGAAATTGCTCCTCTTCCATGGAGTGGCACCTGCCAAACATGGTACGTACTTTTCCCAAACGATGCCCAATCCTGACAAGTAGTTACATCTCACTGCCCCATTTGGAAGGTCAGAACTACCAGCATCTTTACATAAATTCTGGCAGTATCAGCTGTCTCAATATACAGCAAATGACCTACTATTTTACGGTAACAGGTCTCTTGCTAACAGCGTTAATTATAAGGCAGATGGATTCTGAAGTTAATTTAATGCAAAGATTCCTACACCTACTTCTTGAATCAACACATTTGTTTTCCAAGTGAACATAACCTGTGTACCAAACAATGAAGACTTCCCTGTACGTTCATCCAGCAGATTAAGCTAAAAAAGATAATAAAATTAAACAACAGACTCAAGAAGCAATTCAGAAAAACTGCTGAACAGAATCTCTGCCAGCCTAACTCAGCACAGTGTAGTTCTGCTCAACAGCCCTAACAAACCATCTGCAGAGTGGGGAGCACTTTGCTCTGGACTTATCCATGCAAGGAAATCAGGGGAAACACGATCACTGGACTGAGCTACAGGCCTGCACTGATGTGAAACACCGGCCTTCAGACAGATGGAGAAAAGTGTTCCTGTGCTTTACACTATATCTAATTGCTGCCTATTCTATACCAGCCTCCAATGCCATGGAGGCAAACTTCCAGAACAGAACAATGGCAGCTCCTGCTTTACTTGTGGGGTCCCCAGGTTTCTTTGGCACAACAGAGCTAGAGCAGCTTGACTTGAAAAAAAAAATTGAAAGGAGAAGATGACACAGAAATAAGTCAGAAAAAAGCCCACAAAAAAAGCAACATGAGAGTCAGCAACTGTCTTCTCCAAAAGGGACTCAGAACATGTGATTCCAAGGTAGTGCACTCTGTGGAAGAAACAGGTGAACAAAGAGCCATGGAAGAGTTCAGGCACAAGGGAAGTGTCATTAACCACTTAAAGCTGCATGGAAACACTGCAGCCTGCACCAGGAGAGTCACCATCACTGTGACTGCAAGTTGATCCCTCCCACCCTACCTTCCCACCCCCCAAAAAACCAAAACACCAAAAAACAGGGAAAATAAATAGTACAGAAGTTTATTCCCATCATCACTTGATAGATTTTATTTGCCCTGAAATGTTCTCTTTATGTTTTGTCGATTAAGGGTTCGGACCTAAAATACACAAAGGAATGTTACTGCAACAGGAGTTTTGTAGAGAACATCAGAATGAGATTCATTAGCACTGTGCTTTGTTGCATATTAGTTTGAAGGGCAATGACTCACCTACAGAATATCAATAATTCCATATAAACAACACAGAAGATTAAGGAACTCCACCACATTTAGTGACTTAAAGCCACACAGCTGGCACACATTCTTTCCAGATCACATGCCCAAACCCAATTCAACTTACTAAGTTTCGGTACAGGTTGTGTATCCCAAAACTGGTATTTACGTTTGGTAGCCTCATCAATGTTCTTTGCTGGACCTTGGCATGCAGAGAGCAGCTCCATTGCTCTCTGGATATCTTGAAGCTTCTGCATTGGAATGGCTGGATTCTGCATGTGGAGACAAACAGAAGAGGGTACCATTACTTCAGATACACTCTTCACTTTAGACCACTGTACAAATGTGTGCATTTACTTTATTCTTTTGTATTCTTTCATAAGCTCTTCTTACTACAGTCACTTCTGGTATTATCTTCAGCAGCGGGAGGAGGGAAGGATAGGTGGGAAGGAGACAAGCAGTTTCTCAAAATACTTAGCAATTTTGAGTAGTGTTTGCATTTAACTGCGAATAATGAGTGTTGGTACCACATGTAACTGCAGTGTTAGGCCAGGATACCAGTACCACAGTAAGTGCTTATTATATTCCTCTCCCAAAAGTAAATTAAGTAAACAGCAAAAAACAGATCAGCTTAGATATCTAACAACCTAAAGACACTACATAGTGTTATTCAAAGTTATGCCTTGTACATACTCTATAAAATATTACTTAAGATCAGTATGGCACAATATTTCAGTTACACTGTGGCTGTAAGCATCCACTTTACAACCTTAGTTACGTTGGATCTGCCTTCTATTAGGTACCAGATTTTACAGTAGGCAGCTTACTGCACTGCATCACATACAGAAGTTCACCATTTTGCCACTAGTGCCAACTCTCATAACTTAAGGCAACTTTATGTTATGGAAGCAGAAGTGAAATAAATTAATCTTCCACTTAAAAGTGGAAAAATCCTTATAGAAAGTTAGATGAAAAACAAGAAATCCAAGGCTCAGCATTTCTGAACTGAGCTCCTTAAACCCTTAGTTCTGAGCATTCTGAGCAAGCATAACTACAATGAGAATTCCACCTGCACGTGGAATTGCAGAGGAATAATGCCAACAGACTTCTAAACACAAAGGAACTTATCTCACTCTGCCTCCTTCCTTCTTTCTCCTTCTCTATTCAGAACCATCTCCCAAGAGACAAGCTGAGCACACCGGCAGCACGCTTATGCTCAGGTTCTCTCAGACTTCACAGTGCAATAAATACACCTGATGGAATAGTCTCAAATGGATTGGAAAATGTGACATATTTCTGAATAGAGGTTTTGAGCCTGATGTTTTCTTGCTGAACATCTACACTATTTCAGTATTCTGCTTACAGACTTGGATTTGTGTGTAGAAAAACCTCCATAAGCTATGTGTAATAATGAAGTTCAAGCTTCATTTGGACAGGCAACTGCCTTCAGTGTCCTCAGTCACAGGAGGAGCTCTGCATTCTTCCTTGTTCTATCACTGTCTATTCTTGTAAAAGTTAATACCCCTCCTGCTTATAATCCCCTTGGAAATACTGGAAGGCTGCAATGATGTCCCCTCAGCCTTCTCTTCTCCAGGCTGAACAAGCCCAGCTCCCCCAGCCTGTCTTCATAGAGAAGGTGCTCCAGGATCATCTTTGTGTCCCTCCTCTGGACCCTCCCCAGCAGCTCCCCATCCTTTCTGTACTGGGGGCCCCAGTGGATGCAGTACTCCAGGATGTTAACTAGCACATGGGAAGGAAAAGTTCGTGTTTTGGTACTAAGCATAACACGGACTGAGACATCTGGAGAAATCTCCTTTTCTCTCAGGAAGCTGAGAGGAAATCCTTTTGGTTTTCTTTAATCGAAGGCAAGAAAAGCATAAACAGTGCTTTAACATCAATGAGAAAGAAGAGTAATTTTAATTCCAGTGAGAGGAAAACATCTCACAGCTCAAGAAAGCACTGTAAGGTAGCGTAGTGCAATGGAGCTGAGGTGCATGATGCAGTTCTTGCCCCGGTTTTGGTGACAGGACCTAACCTGAGATCTTCCATGTCTTGTGGCAGAGCTCAAGTCTCTCCCTACCTAGAGCAGAAGAGTGAGTTAGGGACCCTTCAGCACCAGCCCCTTAGCACAAGCCTGTGATGATAAGCAGGATGCACCTGAGGGCGCTTCAGGAGCTCGCTGGTGTTACTGCAACATCACTCTCTACTAAGCTTGAAAGATTCCAGCAAACACTGTAAAGCCCACCCAATGGCAGAGGCTGGCACTGACTGGTGAGGATGCAGCTCTGCAGAACCTGGTGGCCCTGGTGGGCAGAACTGAACGTGAACCGACAGTCTGCTCTCACAGCAAAAAAGCCAACTGCACACTGGGTTGTACCAGCAAGAGCCTTCCCCTTTATCTCCCATCCTCAACACCATAATACAGTTTTGGGTTTCTCATTACAGGGAACCCACTGACACAGCACAGTGAGTTCAATAGAGGGCCACCAAGATGTCTAGGGGGCTGAAGCACATGATGTGCGAGCCTCAAGAAGGCTGAATAAAGACTAGGAGAGTGGGAGATCTTATTGCTGCCTAAGGGGAAGATTTAAAGACAGAGTCAAGCCTTTGCAGATGGGCTTAAGGACAGAACAAGAAATAATGGACACAGTTGAAAAAGATCAAATTCCATTTCAGATGTAAGGATTTATTAATAACAATATCCTAACCACACGTGTGGTCAGACAGTGGAAGACGCTGCCCACAGAGGCTGCAGAATCTCCATCCTTGGAGTCCATATAAATCCATCTATGCCTGAACAACCTCACTTAATTGAATTCTGTACTAAGCAGGAGGTTGGGCTAAAGATCACCAGAGGTCCCTTTCAAGCTAAGTTACTTTCTGACTGCATGCTGTGCAGGTCACTGGTGACTACAATAATCACTATCAGAGTTCTGGCCAGTTCACTTGCGCCAGTGTGGGAATTCTACACCCCTGGGGCTCGTACTGAGAACAGGCTCCACAGTCTCATAACACGGTCAGTAAAGTGTCCTAAAGGTCAACTTAAGCACACAGCTAATACGCATTTACCACTGTGGTTACACCCACACCAGTGCTCAAGAGGTCCACAATCACAAATGACAGAGGGAGAAGCCAAGGAGAATAACTGTCAATGAGTTCAGAAGCCCCGCTGGGTACTACCTGAGGATCCTGTGTGCTTTCTCCTAGAGACCAAGTGTAAGACATCACCTTCCTCTGAAATATTCTGCAGAGCTTCTTTCAACAGCAAGCAAATGCTAAAGATGCTTCTTCCATACTTCACGTAGTGCAAGGAACATAAAATCTAAGTATCACTAGAGTACTGTAATACTCTAGAGTATAGAATATACAGTAATAATGTATTTGCCCACACTGACAGACCAGCAGTCTAAGACGCTCTTGTAAAAGAGTCTAAAACACCAAAGCTGTCCAAGACAGAGAAACCTGTCTACTAAAGAGGTCGTACACCTGAAACAATGAACAGAAAGGGAAACAAACCAACACTTAGTGCATTTGCAAGAAGAGAAATGAGGCAACTCTGTAAGGGCAGTAAAATGGCTTAGTTACGCTACAGCCTGGGAGAACAACTTAAATAAAGGCATCCCTTGTGTGCCTACAAAACAGAACTTTCATATTGCTAACAAACTGGCTAAACTTGTTGTGTTAGTGCAATATCACCAAGTGCATCACTGGAACAAGGATAAGTTCCCACGTCTGCAAAATACGGGGCATGTTACAGAAACTGTGTGCAAAAGTGCAAGGTGCTGAAGACCAGTGCTCTGCAGATGGAATCAAGCAGACTCCTTTTAATGCAACAACAGATCTGCTCAGCAGGACATCTAGGATCTCTCATGGCATTGCAACAGCGAATTATATATTAATATTAAAACTGGCCCCACTCCCACTAGAAAAGAGTGTAAGATTACATGGCTGTTGCTTGCAATCTTCTTGCATTAGCAATTCATGTAACATACTTTGTTGAAAAACAACATTGAAACATGCAGTGAGACAAGAAACTATGTAAGATCACTCTACATAGATATAAGCATCCCATGTGGCAAATGTATCCATTCAATGCAATGGGTGTGACACTGAGGAGATCCAGAGGGACAACACAAAATCCATCTGTTTGTTAACAAACCAGAGCACAACTTCTTCCCCAAAATTAGTTGGTAGAATCAACATATGTGACAAACCTTACTGGCACAGTTAGTGCAACTTCTTCCACATTTATCTGACAAAGCAAACCCAACTACATCAACGTGCTCAGTGGCCCATGAACTTTCATCTCACAATGTTATAAGCCACAGTTCTCAGGCTCAGATTTCTCTGGAGATAAGTTAAAAAGCCACCAATGAATATTACTCGCTTACTTTAACCAGAACCTGGCAGTCAAAAGCACACAGATAAAGCCCACAGAAGTTGAACATCCATCCCCTCAAGTAATTTACTTACTTACAGTGCAGACCTTTCAGATGGCAAAAAGTTTCTGCAGTCTGCAGCTCCACATTAGAGATCACTGTATTTTGTGTGAGATGGTGTGTTGCTACTTCACCCAAATGAGGCTGGTTAACAAAGCACGTTCAACTCAATAAGATTTTGTCTGAAGACTGGCCTGGCTGAGCATATGATCTTATCTATTTGTGTGTATGAGCCTGTGTAAAATGCTACAAAACAAAACAGGCAGCATACAGTCATCATGGGCTCACTTGTCTGTCCCTCCTCCCGCTGATGCTTGCCACGAGATAGTACTGTGCTGTCCACCTAACTGCAGCTGCACTAAGCCTTGTTAGGTGGCAGCGAAACTAAAGGCAACTCACCAAATGCAAAACGTACTTAAAAGCATTACCAGCGCAGATTAAGACTCTCTGCTACAAAGCCTGAATTCTGACTGCTGTTAAACAACACTGAGGTTAAAAACTGCTGTGGTTACAACTCTCTGTCTAACTTCACGCAGTCAGCCAACACCAAGACTTACTCCCCCCTTCTGAAGAGAGATGCCTAATTCAGATGCATTAAGGCAGAACCACCAGCTCTCTTTCACAAAATGCAACACAGAAATGAACAAGTTGAAACAGAAAGCACATACAAACTGAAACAGGACAAGGCTCTCACTTTTGAAGGCTGCTGAATTTTAATCTCTTGAGAGTCAGATGCAGAATCTGATTTGGTGCCTCCAGAATTTGGCTTCTCCTTTTTTCTCTTCTGTTTCTTTTTCTTCTTCTTCGCTCCCAAATCCCCTCCAGGACTTCTGCCAGAAATTCAGAGAACGTGCGATGAGAAAAATCAATACCACCAAACTGAAAATTCATAAAGATTAAATATGGAAAAAATCAGCAGTGTTAGAAGAGAAATCTAACAGCAGTTTGAATCTGCAGCCAAGGCAGGGGAAAGGAAGTGGGAGGAACCGAGAGTGCATTCACTCAAAGCTTCCTGCAGGTGCCTCCTCATCTGTTTGCTGCTCAGAGCCCAGCACAAACAGGCATTTTGACACAGTGGTGTGAAACTGGGATACACTGCAAGAGCCTCGGCTCAAACGTGAAATGACCGTTCCCACATGTAGGCAGGAGACTCACCAGCCTCATGAACTGCTTACTTAGAAAGAAGCAACTCGCACGGTATATTTGGCCAAAATATTTGGCCACAGCAAGAGTTCTCCAGTGCTTCTACACGTGGTCGCTGGAGGGACAGATAAAAATCCCACAACCCCGTAACCATAAAGTCCATCTGCCCTGTTCCAAGCACAGTTGACTCTGGGCTGGGATGGAATTTCCTACAGACATGAAGATATTTAGAGACACAAATTCAGCTGAACGTGGAGGAACACAGGAAAGTGCAGCAACCAAGGAAGGTATCCCCCTCCAAAACTGGCTAACCAGCGATGGCCCAATATATTTATCCTCCTCAATGTTCAGCCATCAGGAACAGCTGAATTGTTTTTGACTGGATTCTTCTCATTGTTTTCAGGAAATTTTATTTCTAATTGAAGCAGTGATGAAAGCCATGGTGAAATCTCATTAAGAATCACCACAAAACAACCCAAATATTTGTGCATTAAAACAACCAGTACTACAAAGCGTACACTGCGCTCGCACATTCTGACATATCTGGACTATCAATAACACAGCTCCTATTTTCTTATAGGAGATTCTAATTTAGCAACTAATCGAGATATAGAATCAAGATCAGATTAGAATTTGCAAAGTGTGGGAGGTGTTGGCAACTCTCAGACAGAAAGCAAAGGAGGGAATGAGTCAGTCAGCATGAAGTCTCTTCAGGAGGTTTATCTCCCAGCAAAGCCGTGAGCTTATTACGATGCTCAATACAGATGTCAGGCCCTCGGGCATTTTTCAGTGGAAAAAAAGAAAGTCAAGGAAATAATTCTGGAGAAAAAAAAGAAAAATGTTGCTATACCAACAAACCAACAAGAACTACTCAGAAGAACATTTAACAAAGTTATTCAGGCCAGTATGTTCGCAAGGGCCATGGTCTTTGCCATGACTGCTCTAATACCATGACTGCTCTAACACCATGACTGCCCCAACGCCATGACTGCCCTGCCTCAGCAGCACAAAACCTTGTCAGAGCTCAAGACAGGGTGAAAGTACCAAATTTTCAATCTGGAAGCCAAAAGCCTGCTATTAACCAAGCATTTAACTAAGCAGAGACTCACTCTGTGCCATCTCTGCTTTTCTTTAAGAAAAATCAACCCTGATGAGAGCTCACCATTCCCAGTTACACCAGACTAAGTCATGCTCCCAGTGAGGTAGAGCTGGAAATTCAGGATCTGGGATCAACCCCCAGGAGCTGCACAGAGGACAGCAGTGGAACTGATTAACACAGAAAGGAGAGCCTGCAGTACTCACCAGAGCTCCACCAAAACAAAAGATTGAGCTGTAAAGTGAGTCAGGCAGAGAGCTCTCTGTACACAGTGATGGTACTGCTGGACCACTTACGTGATCCTATTAGCAGTTCATAAACTCTCACCTTTTGAAGCCCTGTATACCAAGCTAATATTTGTTTAGATTCCACACAAAGAACAGACTTGGATCATAAAATCATAGAATGGCTTGGGTTGGAAGTGACCTCTAGGAGCACCAAGTTCTCACCCCCTGCCACAGGCAGGGCTGGCAGCCACTAGGTGAGCACTGGGTCAGATTGCCCAGGGCCTCATCCAGCCTGGCCTTAAACACCTCCAGGGATGGGTCATCCACAGCCCCCGTGGGCAGCACATCCCACTGCCCCTCCACTCTCTCAGTAAAAAAACTTCCTCTGTAGCATGACAAACACCCAAACGATGCCACCCTGTGTCCCTGAGCTGACCTCACTTCACACCAAGGTGCTGCTCCAATCCCTGCTCCCAGCAGCTCACCCTGCAGCAGGAGCTGCCCACTCACAGCACAGGGCTCCTGCTCACTCCAGGGTCAATGTGCTATTTAGTTTGGTGAAAGAACCGGTGTCTACTAGAGAGAAAAAAAACCCAACAAAACAGTTTGGCAGCTGTGTAGAAAAAAAAAGCAGCTTTGCCAAGCTTAATTAATGTTACCCCAGTTCAACTGCTCTTTTACCAGGACAACTACAGTTTGTTCTTCGACCAGCTCAAGGCTTTTTCCATATAGAAATGCATACGCTTTTTTTCAGCTGTGAGAGAGAGAAGACAACCAACCTACTATGGAGGCTGGACGGTATTTAAAACTACTGATTTCTTAACTCTGAGCACGGCTGGGGAGAGTGAACAGGGAGAAGTGTTCAAGGAGGTTTCAAACAATTCCCCCCTCCCCTTCTTTCTCCTACCACCTCTGCACCTTCGCAAATCCCCATCCTCAGTTTATGGCCTTTGGCTGCAGAACTTGCACGCTGCCTCTCACAACACACACATTTGCACCCCTTGTTTGACAGGTTACTGGAGCTGTTCGGGGCAATTATTTTTACACTGCTGCTTAAGGTCAGTTTTATCACTGTCACAGCCCACAGAAAGTTAAAAGTGAACACAAAGCAAAATCCCTGAGTCCTTCACCTCCCTGGGCAGGCATGAAGCTGAGGTTTGGCAACAGGCAGTGTGCAGAAACTTGGGTCAAACCAACAGGCTCCTCCAGCATGAGCTGCAGCCAAAGACACTGAGTGAACTGGGGCAAAAGCAGAGCACCTCCATATTGGTGGGCGTACTCAACCACAGCCTCAGACAGAGCAGAAAGGTCTTAAAGCTGGGAGAAAGAGGGGCTGAGAAGGGAGGAGCCTCATTGCTCAATATTCAGTAATTACACTGGACAAAATGGCACAAAGGAGATGCAAAGGTAACAAGACTGTTAGTGAAGACTCCTGTTAGAAGCTTACCTTCAAATTAAACACTCTTATGTGCTAAGATTTGAGTCTGTGTCTGCTCAGACATACCTGAATGGTGTGAAGCAGATCTCACTCTTAAGAGCTGGAAAAAATGACTCCCACAGCTCAATGGAAGCTGACCTTCACATGTGAAACAGCTCTCACTTAACCAGCACAGGCAGGAAGACGAGGACCTACAGCTCATTGTGATGGTGCCCCAAGCAGCCCAGCCCCAGTGGGAACACTGCTCCGTCAGCCCAGGGCCTGGCAGAGGTGTGCCCGCCCCACAGCACTCTGCTGGCAGGAAGGTGGGCCGCACACCAGACCTTGGCTGTGCTACTTCAACTGCACCCACCAACACTGGTCTGACACAGGAGAAAGCAGAGAGAGAGAGAGAGATGCCAAGAAATGTGACCCAACTGCAGCCGAGGCAAAAGAAGAGTCAAGAGACCCCCCCTTTGGTCCCAAAAGCACTAAAAGTTTGGCCTTGCTGCAGGAGCAGGCCGCAGGAAAGCTACCCAGGCCCACACTGTCATCATTTTGTTACACATATCCGCCCGTCATCCCACCCACATACCTTTCCACTTGTGTACACACATCTGGTGTTTGGTATAGATGTGAAGAAAGACTTGTGCTCCTCTCAACGTGCGGGTTTTCAGCTGAGCCCCCATGGGGCAAGGCAGGGAACACTGTGCAGAGCTCTGAGCTATCGGGCAGCGCTCACATGGAACCAGCAGGGCCAGCGGAGCCACAGCAGCCAGGTGCTCACACCGCTCTGTGCCCTTGGCTTCATTCGAGATCATCCTTCCCACCCAGTATCCCTCAGTGTTGTTTTAATTGTCTTTCTGGACGCTGAATCCTGCTATAGCAGAAACAGCTAGTTGTAACATCAACATCTGCTTTGAGTTACATGGAGTGGCAATTTTAAGCTAACAGTCTCTCAAGTATAAAACTAAATGTCTATTTCAGCTGCTTATTTTTAAGCTGCGAAAGCCCAGGACTGAATAGTTGGGTTTTTTCCTCTCCTTCACCATATCTTCTGTCTGCCTGTGGGTAAGCGAGGTCACAAAACTGTGTTTCCGAAGGTGTTACGTAGATCTTTCTGATCATAAGAACCAGATCTTATGTGTTTGGGTAAGATTCCAACACATTTCAAAGTAGCATTATTGACACTAGGGCTCTCCTTGGTTCATGCAGAAAATGGAGGCCTAGAAGCAAAAAGCTTTCCCCCTCCTGTATTAGGCCACCACCATTTCAACAGCGTAAGACTATAGTGAGGGTTATTACACGTCCTTTAAATCCCACAGTTAGCTCTCCCATTCCTGACAGCCCCTCTGGACTAACACTTCATTTGCACACATTTCAGTGTTTGGAAACACAAGTTTCTTCAGCACAAACACCCAGCAGTGCCTTCAAACAGAACCCACAGACACTCCCCGCAGCTCTGTGGGCCTCCCCTGGCTCACTCCGGGCTGTAACGCTGTGCGCCAAGATTTCAGTCTCACATGCTAAAACCCAATACCGCCTCCAGACCTCAAAAATATACTAAAACATATCTATATGTAAAAGCAGAACTGTTTAGAAAGCTGCCCTTTAATGATAATTGAAGGAGTATACTACTAAAACATCCCAAGTAAATCATTTGCTGAGAGGGGGTGGGGTCTAAAGGTCCTCATCTATTCACAAAATCTTCTGTCATGGAGTAAAAGGAGGAACTTAGAGACCTCAGCAACCAGGCACAGCAGGGGAGTCAGGTGCACTAAAAGGTGTTTCTCTACAGACACACCAACAAAGCTGCCTTGTAAACAACGTTTTATTACAAAGCAGAACAAGGACAGCATAATGCATCAAGCAAACTGCAGGCAGAACAGCAATATGAGTCACACAACATACATAATCCTGCAGCTAGAAAACAGGTCCAGAAACAGAGAACAAATATCTGCACAACTGAGAGTCACAACGGGTATTTTCTGCTGCAGTCATGCTTACCTATACACACATAAATATACACACACAGTATCTATTTGTGGGCAATACTATAAGGGCATGTTAAGAGACAGTTTGAAAGTAACTTCATTTACAAAGTGATCCTACTGGGGATTGGCACACCAAACATACTGACCTTATTAAAAAAGAAGCACAGGTAAAGATAGCATGAGATTAAATACTGATCAGCATCAGTGGAGACCATTCAGCCTGTAGTAAGTCAGCTGGCACAGCCGCAGTTTTAAGTTGTACGACTGTTCATACATTGCTTACCTATACAAAGCCTAACCTAGAAACTCCAAGTAAAATTCAAAACTACCTCCAGAATGGAACAACAGGGTAAAAACAGAGAACAATACAGGTTCCTATAGCCATGGGTTAACTTCCCTGCTGGAGGGCAGATCTTAAGACATAATCGTGTTAGCTGCAATATAACATATTTCTTTGCATTTGATGGAGCTTGTTTGAATTCTTCAGCCTGCAGGAAGTTGTGGCGAACAAGGTTCTTAAAGACTTAATGAAAACAAGATACAGCCATTCAGAAGTCAGTACTAGACTTCATACGTCAAAAACACCATAGAAAACTGATACTAATGCTTTGAGGCTTTTCTCTATGGCAATGTTCTACCTGTGAGTTCATTAAATTTCACACTGAAATAGGAAGTGAAATCTTCCGAGTAAAGACAAACGAAGGAGCTTCTTGGAAACACTCCATAAAACACCTCTGGGATGTTGGACAAAAACAAGTTGTGGAGACAACCCTGCACAACCCGCAGCCGGACGAGGCATCCCATAGAGCTCAGTGGAGGCCAGGCTGGATTACGGCAGCACCCTGCACCCACAGTGCAAACACACAGACCCAGCAGCACACAGGGAAGTTTCCCCTTTGCTGCCTTTTAAAGCAGCCGGCCCTCCTCCCCTCCAGCGTTCCCAGGCTCCTCTCGCCACATGGAAGACGCAGAGCTGCTTGTTGCCAAGCAAACCTCGGGCAGGGGATGACAAACAGCTCCCATCTCCAAGCATCAGTCACCCCCAGGAATGCTCTTCACGAAATGAATCAGAAATTCATGAGCAAGGTATTCGTGTAGCCGTATATAAATTAACCTATTTCTATTTTGGGCTGCTCCTGGTTGCGACAAAGAAGCGTTTGCTTTGCCATCAGTTTCCCAGCTCCCCAAACAGCAGGAAGGCATGTCTGAACGGAGCTCGTTTCTAAACGCCTCTCCTCCAGGAGCTGCAGTGTGAGCCAGGCTGGGATCGTGCCGCGGGCTGGGGACGGACACGGTGCAGGGCCCGCGTCCCTGGGCTGCTGCGGGCGGTCCGAAAAGCCACCGCAAGCGACACAGCCCCGCTCCGCCGGCTGAAAGGCCCGCTCTGCTCCACACGTGTGGGTTTAGAGCTGCTGTTTCGGTTCGGACAATAGAGGACGCCGAGTAGGAGGAGGGAGCGCACGGCAGAGGGACGCGGTGCCGCCCCGCAGCCCGGGAGCACCGGGACACGCGGCACGGCCGGGGGAGCTAATACGGCCCAGCCCCCAGCCGGAGCCCCTCGGTCCGCAAAGCACAGAGCACAGACACAACACAGCACGGCTCCCCCTCCCTCGGCGGGGCACGCTCTCGGACCAGCTCCCAACTCGGCCGGCCGGGGCAGCCGCCTCAACCCTCCCCGGTCGAGGCCCCCAGTCCCGTCGCCCCCACGCTGCCTCCTCCGGCGGACGCGGCCCCGCAGGGAACGGAGCGAGGAGCGCGGCCCGGCCCGACGGCGTCCTCCCTCCTTCCCTCCCTCCCGCTGCGGCGCAGGGCGGCTCTGGAGGCGGCTCGGCTGCCCGCGGCCGCTCGGGCTCAGGCGCAGCGCGGCCCGCACCGCGGATGCCGCCCGTCCCGCCGGGAGCCCCGCGCGGAGCCCGGCTCTGCCCGCACCGCGAACGGCCAACACGGCCCCGCCGAGCCCGGCACCACCCGACGGAGGGAGGGAGCGAGGGAAGCAGAAAGGCAGCGCCGTGCCCGCTGCGCGCCCATACCCCTTGGCGTGCTCGGCCTCCTCCTCATTGTCGCCGTCTATGCCGCAGGTGTCCTGGTCATCCAGCTCCAGGCTCTGCTGGCTGGCCGCGGACTCGCTGTCCTCCGCCATCACGGGGGAAGGAGGGAGGGGAGGAGGCGGGGGAGCCTATGAAAGGAGCCGGGGCGCACGGGCAGATGCGGTCCGGAGGAGCTCCCTCTAGCTGCTGTCCTCCCCCGTGCTGCCGGAGGAGGCGGAGGCCGCGGGGCCTGGGGGCCGCTCCCCGCCGCCCGCGGGTGTCCGAGTCCGGGCGGCGATGCCCGCTGACCCCCGGCCCCTCGCACCCGCCGGGCGCCGCCTCCCACCGTCGCCGTTCGGTGCCCGTGGGCGGCATCGATCCCGCGCCCGCCGCCTGCCCGGAGCGGGGAGGTCCCTCAGGCCGAGCTGGGCCTGCCCTGTAGGGGCCGCGTTCTGCATGCGCCGTGTTTGTGTTGTGCCGGTCATGTTTTGACACACAGCTGCTGGGAGGTACCACAGGGCCTTGTCAGCGGCCCTCACTGCGTGCCGGGCTTCCCTGAAGTGCTGCTGTGCGATGCTGAAGGACACCCAGCACGAATCGCTCCAGCTGATGTTGGGAGGGTTCACACCCCCATCGGCACGCAGCCCTGGAAGCAGCCTCACAGCAGAGCTGCGGAGACCACAACCGTGATGTTATCAGGGGTCTGTGAAGGGACCAGGGGCTGTTGGAGGGAATCACGCTGCTTCCAGGGCTCTTTTATTTCTACAGATTCCATGCTGGAAAAATTGGAGTCCAGAATCGTAATAATGCAAAACCAGGAGAACGAGAATAGAATGTTGCAGTAATTGCTTGAACTCTGCGGATTTCCAGGGTCGCATTGAGATTTCTGGATGGAGTTCAGAATTGGAGAGCTTGGCATGGCCTGCTGCCAAGGGCTGCATTAAAACCTAAGAATAATATGCACCACTTGCAATTTCTCCTTATCTCTGTCACCCTCTTGAAAGTCATTTAATGTGAGGAAGATACGGCGGATGTTATGTCATGTAACGCAGCTCACGGCCTGGCAGAGGATCCCACATCACCGTGCACTGTCACAGCAGTGTGTAGGGACTCTCTGCACCACCCCAGTTTTCCCCATTTTTGTTCACTTTCCAGCTTCTTTCCTCTGCTTTCTGTTACAGACACAGCCACGAGCTCGCCTTGGGTACACAAAATTAACCTTTGCCTACAATTCTGAGAGGCTTTCAGCCAGCTTAAATGTGAGCATATGAATATAGGCTCAGATCTGCAAATAGACTGGGGTGATGCAGCATGTGACTCCCACGGCAAAATCCAGCACTGAGAGTGAGGCTTTACAAACACCCAAATACGTGGAGCACTGCAGTGCTGACAGAAATCCAAAGCCTCACTGGGCTACTGAGTGAAGAGGCACCTCCATTTGCCTGCAGGGACTGAGGTCTGGGCAGGCTGGACTCCAGCAGCTCTATACAGCTTTGTCAGACCTTGCCTGGCAGATTAACCATCAGGTCAGACTGTGTAGGACACGGTTTGTGGTACAGGTTGGGTGTTAGACTAGTGGAAGGCATACACTCCAGAGTTCCTTCTGGCCCAAGCCATTCTGTGATTAACTACAACCCAGTGAACAACCGTACCTCCTCCATGTTTCCCACTACCTGTTGCAATGAAGCACCTACCGATGCCTGTATTTGCCAGGGCTGCTGCCTACACAGCATTAAATAGGGGTTAGACATTGACGTGCACAGTGCAAACATGTTATAGCATTTAAAATTTGAACAAGACATAGGAAACCTCACGCTGAAGGGCATAAGTGATAAGGATAGAAAGACTCTTATCCCACGGGGGTTATTATCACTGGTAGAGATCTCCTACGTGACTGGTTTGCATTGAGGTATTCTACAGTTTTAGATACCTTGTAACAGAGATCAGAAAACGGGATAGAAGCCTTGATGAATAGACTGGAATAGTTTTTAAAGTCCAGGGCTTGAGGAGGAGATCTAGATGTCTCGCTATCCCCAACCCTCAAACTAAAGGTGTTTCTATCAGGTGCTTCGGTATCGTTACCTATTTGCTTTAACCTAATCCAACAGATGCTTCTATTTGGAAAGGAGCTCTTCCAGTCCTGGGATATGTAGCCCAAAGACAAGTGGACTGTGGGTGACAACTCTATTTGATGATGAGCAGAACGCTCCTGGGGTCCCACCCTGCTCATGGGGTTGATGCCTCTGGGTATTTCCCACATTTCCACAACAGCTGACAGACAATCACTGTCAGTATCCTTGAGGATGCTCAGACCAGAAGCATCCCATTGAAGTACAAATCAGATCATCAGATAATGGGAACAAAGGCTCCTTGTACCTCCTGGGTGGTTAGAAGCAGATGAGCAGCGTTGTTCAGGATGTGTCCCACTGCCTTTAGAACTGCATTGGATTACGAGGTCTCCTGGACTCAGAATTTCTCTGTGAAGAAATGACGGAATCAGCTGTGACAGTTCTTCAATTTCTATGCAAAATGTCTGGAGGTTTTTCAGTGAGAATTTCCCCTTGAGAATTTTCTACAGCAGAAATTTCCACCCAATGTTCTACCAATTGTGGAGTGAATTGCTGAAGGACATTAGAGAAACTTTATTAACAAAGAAAATGTAGGCATCGTGTCCAGACTAGTAGGCAAATAATAAATAAATGAATAAATCTCACTGAATAAGCACATAAGCACAGCACAGCTCAGCATCAAGTACGGCTTTAGCTGCGATCTCAGACCACAGGAACAATTAAGCTAATTAATACAAACCTTGATGAGCTCTTCTGCTGGTTTTTCCAGTCAGCCCAGATGAACATTTACACTGGCACTGCTTGATCTCCAAATGCTTAAGTTTGCATTGAAGCCAACTTTGATATTAAATACATTTATGTATGTACGCATGCATGTGCATGCACACGCACACGTTTATATAGGCTGAGTTTGCTGATTTCAAGGGCTGAAGCACCAATCCAGCTCTCACAAGGCAATTAACCCTCGTATGTGGGAACCTGGCTGCTGCACTGTGCTTGTCTCATTTATGGACAGGATTAGGAGGCATTACAATCCAGGTAAAGCCAGTGGCACAGATGGAGAGAGGCAGAGAGTGTTCTCAATCTCACCAACACCTAAAAATAACATGACTGAAATGCCATTAGGGTGTCACAGTTGGAGTCATTATTTGAACCCCACAATTACAAAAATAAACTGTAAACACGTATTTCCGCTGTAGCTCCCCACTGTCACCACGCTTCCCAGTGTCTGTAAGCTCCCAAGGCAGAAGAGCAATTTCTTGATCAAACAGACTAACTGTTTATTCATAGAATTAATGCACATCAACACAAAATACTTCAGTTAAGTGATAAGAGACCAGGTGCCACACTTAGCGAGTGGATGGTCTGTGGGTACTGGAGGATTACTGCTAAAAAGAACAAGATACTTTGCTTTCACCGTCAAACAGAAGACAGCACCAGGTGTCAGTTTATCAGCTGGAATTACGCGAGTAAGGAAAAAAGGCTCACGCATGTTATAAACAGAGATGTTATAAGCAGAGAAGCACCGCAGGTTCGGTGTGGGCAAGGGCTCCCAAGCAGATTGAATCTCTGATAGTTCCAAGCAACAAGTGATGGTCCCGTGCCAGCTGCCTACTGCTGTTATTGAAGTTATAACTGTGTTTATACTGAAACCATAAACTGTGCTTTATACGCAGCCATAAAAATACCGCGTGCATTTATCTCCTGAATTACTTCCAAAAATGCCTTTCAGCTCTGGCTCTGGTAGCTGAGCAGCTCACCGCCAGGTGGCAGATAGGTACAGTGACCGTCGGGATCTCAAACACTGAGACACAAACCACAGCAGAGATTCATAAATTAATCTGGTGCATTTCAGCAAACCAAACTGACAGCTTCTTGTTTTATGCTGCTGAGAGTGTATGGATGGGTGGCACCACGCCATACAGCACAGCTTACGCTCCATTGGCACTTCACGAGGTACAGTGCTGTCACAAGTCTTAACCCTCAGGTGAATTCTCATTGGTTAAGAAGAAACGTCTTTTTTTTGATCAAATGTGGAGCTTCCTAGGGAAAGAACAAACACGAATTGAACACTTGCTCACTTACACCTGTAATGTTCTACACACTCAAACCCATGCGGGATGTGTTGTTTCTTACCACTCCAATCATTGGGTTTGGACTATCAGCGTACAATTGTCTTTGTGTATTTCCAAAGTCGGTCTCAATATGCGTCTGAAGATCAGAACAGGGAACTTGTCACTGGACTTCAGATCAGACAAAGCGTGTGCAAAGGATGCACCGATCTCACCCCATCACCTGACTGACGGCACTCTTCTGATTTAACACGTGTCCACATGGAGGCTGACATTTCCTATGCTTCCTGTTCTGTAAAATCGAATTCAAGCTGGTAAACAGCTGGTGATAACACAGCAATAAACAACCATAACTCTTCAGACTTGCCAGGTATCCACAGTGAGGCTGTTCACACACATTTGCCGTAGTAGGACCACAAATTATCAGACCACCAAAATATGTCTTCGAACATCAAACTGACACAATTAAAGGAAGAATCCACTGCAATTTAATAGCAACAATTTCACTTTACAACACAGTAAAGATGGAAACTTTGCAAAGGAATCTGTAAAACGAGAACGTAATTAAAAATTACAGATTTAAGAGAACAGAAAGTTGAAAATGAAATCGCACAGTAATTCGAGTTGGTTGGAATCGTAACCGAATGCTCATTTGATACAGCATTCTGATTAGTGACACGGTATCACCAGCACTGACTGAAACCTGATAAATACCATCCCTTTGAAGTAGGCAGGATTTGGCTGTTCAATGACCTTGAGCAGACAGACATAAAGTTACCCACAGCACAGAGCCAGCTCGCTTATGATCAGCAGCAAAGCTCCTGAATGGAACAGGAAGACCTGGAACACACAGGACCACCAGAAGGTGACTTACTGCTACTATGGTGATTTCAATATTCAGGGCACTCCACAAATAGCAATACTTTATGTTTCCTCCAGACAGACAGACACACCACTGTGCAACATGAACCAAAACAGAAGAGAGGGGATTTAGTTTTGTGGATGGAGAGGAGTGCTGGACTGGGACTCAGGAGATCTGGATTCAGCTCTCGGGCTGAGCCCAGACTCCCAGATTAATGCATTCATTAGGACGGAAATTACAACACTGGCTTCGACATCTACAGAAAAAAAGAAGAGTCAAGGCTTATTATTAAAAATTAAACAGGAACTATAGAATACTTTCTCTTATCACCTTAGAGTTCACATCATAACTCGCTGCATTAAGTGTGGCTGCTGGTAATGCTGAGTAAAAATAATGGAATGAAACATGATCGAATGTCAACGAAGGACTCCATGAGGGTCGAAGTCACACACTCTTCCTCTTCTTTGAACCCAATTCGTGCCAGAGTCAGCAGTGCCCAGACAATGCGGCCACCCACAGAAAGCTCAGGATGAAAACTGCTCCCATGAGAAGCAGATCCTACACAGAAGCCCATTGGCGCCGGGATTTCACTTCCAAAGCCTGCACTGACACTGAAGCAATAGTGAAGTATTTATCACAACAGAGGGTGGTGCTTGTCTGAAAAGAGGCCTACGGTTCAGTATTGGCTGAAGCTCATTAGAAACACTTAAGAAAGTCTAAGTGTTACTAAGTCACGTAAGCATAAGAGACACCAAAGCCTTTTGCTAATTAAATAACAGAAGATAATGTGATGAACATAAACAGAGGAAAAAACCCACAAAGATTATTTTTTTTTCAGTTTATTTTCCATTATAATTTTTGGATAACCAAGCAGCTCTGTATGGAGAAAGCACAGAAGAGTAATTCTGGCACTTTAGGACAGTACATTTTTTTTTCTTTTCAAGAAGTTTTCTAGACACATTCAGTCCACTTGCTCGGCCTACAGTCCATTTTATGAGCATGATCAGCTCACACGATTCCAGAGGAAGCTAACAATATATACAGTCAATGAAACTATCTTCTTGGCTACTCTGGGCCCTTTAAAATGTCTTCTAAGTCTACCCTGGCTAAACAGAATCCACAATATACATGATAGCTACAGAATACACTGTACTGAAATGAGAAATGCTCAGCACAAAAGGGGGGCTCTTGGCATGCAGCTTAAAATAAAAGGTAGAAGTTCAGAAGTTTATAAAATCCCAAACGGGGTCAATTAAAAGGAGTTAGCAAAAGAAGGGACTGTTCATTGTTACTGTAAAAAAGGCACTTTGAGTAAATGGGACCAGAATTGGAGGAATCTTAGTCGACACAAAGTTCAGTTTGGTTTCATAAAAAGGCTTCAATGCTAAGGGATGCTACTCAAGTTTCCTGCAGTTTTACATTAAAATAAATTGCTGAGTAGTTTATAATAAAGGACATAAAATGTTTACAACCAACTTGTAAAATTAAGAAAAGCATAGTATAAGCAAAATATTACTAAAAGCAGCAATGCATAGCCTTCCGTTGAGATAATGCACAATTTTGGACACCGTGTGTCAAACTCTTGTTTTTAGGATACTTTCAGTAGCATTATCGACATAAAATTGGCCTACAAAACAAAAGCTTTACCAGCTCCCATTCTTAAGGAGATTGAGGTCATCAACCAACCAAAACGATTTGTCAGTATTTTCAACGTCCTGGATGACCGACATCAAGTATATGAAATAACAACCACACTCTTTGTTCGGCTGGCTCACCGGAGGCAGCCGTCAAATCAGAGGAATGATTTTAATTCTTTCTCTAACATTTACACAGTAATGCGTTGCAGTTCTTTCCAATGTTGCTCACCACAGTTCATTTTTTCTCTTTTCTCTCCACAACCAAAAAATAAAAAAAAAGAAAAAAAAGAAAAAGGAAAAAAAAATACAAATCAAGCACTTCCACAGAAAGAATATTTGGCAATTTTATACTCCACTGAATGGTGGATTTTCACAATAGCTTACTTTAGGTTGAAAGTCATTAGTGGTCTTTCCTCTCGTTTCTGCCAAGGACTCTTCTTATCTTCACCTTGGTCATCTTCCTCATCCTCCTCATCCTCCTCCTCATCGTGACCTGGCGTTCCATGCTCAGGACTAGTTAATGGCTCTGGTTTGGTATCCACAGTCCTCGTTTCCTCCTGCAGGCTGGGGAGCTGCACACCACTTCTCTTACTGGCGCCCTCCAGTAGGCACCGCAGAGCATTGTCCTCGGGGCTACAAACCGCTGTTCCGCACTCGCTGCCACTTTGGTCCATATCATCCAAATACACAAGCTGCGTGTAAGCTGTGCTATCCGAAACCTTCCGCTCCCTCTGCTGGTGCTCTTGCACTGGTGGGTGACTCTGTGGCGCGGACAGATGATCTCCTCTTCCCTTTCGTGCAGATTTTGGTTCGTTCATGTCAACGCCAGAGTCCAAACTGGCATCATTACTCCCATTCCTCCCAGCTCTTTGGAGATCGATGTACGAATGTCTAACGTGAGCATTTGAGCGTCCATCTAGAGAAACGAACCACGCTCGAGGGTGAGGCAATGGCTTTCCCCCTCCTAATTCCATCAACGCCTTTTCTGTAAGAAGCTGCACTTCGCTATTCATTTGAGCCAGGGACGCATCATTAAGTGAGGCGGGGATGGAAATAGATTCGGACATGGGAGCGTTTTGTTGGCTCCACTCAGCTGCACCTGCATCTTGCAAATGCTGTTGAGATATTGCTTGTGATGTTAACTGTTGGGGCTGCAACTGTTGTGGGGGGTGTGGGAAAAGCCGTGCGTGAGGATTGGGAAGCTCAGCCTGAAGTCTTTCTAGATCAATGGGCTGGTCAGCTGGGACAACCAGCGGCTGGCTAACGAAAGAGTGCTCTGGTAATTTCATGTAATGACCCGGGATCACCAACGCGGGCAAAACTTTTCTGTAAACACTGTCATTAACTTGGTCAACAGAATTGCAGCAGATTAACTGACCTGGTCGAGGGAAAGATGTAGGTCTTTCAAGGTGATCAACTGAACGAGACATCATACATTCAGTAGGTCTGCAGTCCAGCAGCTCTTTTTCAGGAGCTGAAGGTGTGGGGTATATTTGCTCCTGAATATTGTATTTACTTCCAGTAGCAATATGGTTCATAGATACTTGAATTTCTCTCTCTTGCTTTTCAAATAAAGGCTGAGATAGCATAGCGTTGTAACTTCTCCTGTATTCATCTTTGCCGGGGGACTCATAGCCTTCAGCCATTTCTGTGGATTTTCTTGTCTTTAAAGGAAAACTATCAGCTGATTTGTGGTAGTCTTTTCTCAGAGACCCGCTGGGAGTCAGGTCATCCAAGGAAATCCTGCTCTTGTCCTTCTCCTTGTCTGAGAGCAGCTCCTCTCGGGAGCTGAACTCCTGGGAAGTACTGAAGGAGTGTTTGAGCATAGGCGTATGCATATCTGCTTCTCCACTAGGTGATACCATCTCCATGTGGACAGCACTGATTAATTCCTTTGCTCCTGAGCTTTCAGTGTGCCCGTTGCTAGCAACAGAGAGCCCGCCAGGAAATTCTGACTCACGGCGTGAAAATATTAAATTTATATGGGACATAGAGGTTGCTTGATCCTTCTTAGAGGTGTCCAGTGCTGTGGGAAGTTGCAGTTTCTTATGGTGCTGACGTGGTCTTAAGCATTTTCTTCTAAAAAAGCCAGTAACAAAAGAGTTACACAGTTAGGACTACTGTATGCAGGAACATGTACAGCGCGTGTGTTAAGGGGAGGCTTTTAGGCAGTGATTAGCAATGGGGGGAATTGAGCTTTTATTACTTAACCTCCCAATTAAAACCTTATCTTAGCAGCAAAGATAAAACTACAGAGCAACTTATGTCAGTTGCAAACATCTCAAACACCAATTACAAATTGGAGCAAATGCCTACAGGAGGCATACACAAAATCACTCATTAACACTGACTTGCTGATAAAAGTTTAACATTCTTTGTAATACAGGACAGGATTTAAAAAGGTCAGTTGGCCAAGCGCAAAACAGGTATAATTACAGAGATCTTGGACCAATACCTGTTTTTGATAGGAAGTTTTAGAGAACACAGGTATCGATGTGCACATTCAGCTTTCAGATTCCTTTAGCTACCATGCAACCAGAGACAGGGCATGCACATACTGCAAGTAACCAGGAACACATCAAATTTGATTTCAATATTTATTTCCTTTTCAGAAATGCTTTCTTTCTTCTTTTTTTTTTTTTATTTTTTTAATCCCAAGTACAAAAGTTTAAACACATAAGCTTTGAATGCAATGAGCACAAAAAGAGCTTAATTTCCAACATGACCTAAGTAACGAGGATGCAAATCTTACCTGCAGTAATATAAAAGGAGACACAGCAAGACTAGAAGTATGAGAGCCATCCCTCCTAAAATTGCCAAAAGAAACATTGTGTGATAGCTGGTAATGTCGTGCGTTACAACGGGACCTGGAAGGCCAGAAAAGAGAACTTAGATGTGCAACAGCCTGCAAACAAGAGGAACAATATAAACAGATAGGGACATCTTCCCTGGTTATCAGGATGCTAAGTGAGCAACACCACCGCTCATAGCCCTGGTGCCCATTGAGCAGACCACCTCTGAAGAAGGGCGCAAGTTGTGGAGAAAGCGTGTGCTGGTTTTCATGACTGCAAGTCCAAATAAATCATTCTGTGGAAAAGCAGTTAGTTTCAATGGGAGCATGCATCAGTGAATGCTGCCTTCCAGGTCCTGATGCTGACACAGTGCACTAAAGCTTTCATTGCTGGAGAGAAGTCATCACAGCATCTTCCAGCACTGTAATGCACATAGCAGCACTGTCGCTAACAGCTTCTCTCCAACAACATTTGCTTTGCTTTGCACTAACAAGTACATACATTGCAGTATAGGATTCACTGGAAGATGTGTTGGTGCTCTTTAGTTTAGATCAAGCCAAGCCAAGCGGATCTTCAGTAGCTTAAAAAAGCAAGCCGCTAGCAAACCAGTGTTGTAACTCCAGGATTCAATAATGCTTAGCAAATGTTCTAACATACAAATGCACACGCGTGGACAGCACCTCTTCACAATTCTGCACGTGTAACTCTGTCAGTTTGTCAATTCCTTCTCACGATTTTGAAATAAAGGCCCAAATTTCCATGTGCAGGTAAGGAGGTGCAGCACCAGCTGACAGAGTAACACGCCTGTATTGTGAAGGACAGCACAACTGAACAGCATCAAGGTTCTAGATCACGAGGTTTCTAAAACCCCATTTGTGGATCTTGAGTGGTCTGTAGAGCCACTGCTAGGAACACAAAGCTCATTTTGGTCCATTTCTTCAGGTAAGAAATCCAAATAGATTCAACAAGGAGACAAAATAAGTGAAAATACACTAGCCTGATTCAAAGAACATCAACTAGACTACAGCTGGAAAATCTGAATATTTATACATGCTATCCCACTACTACCTTTACATGACTGATTGATAGCAGGGCTTCAGGAGATTACATAAAAGGGAGAAGAGAAAAACCAGTTGAATTTTTCATGAAGAGGTTGCTTTCCTTGCAACAAACTGTTAGGAACTCTGATCTAGCCAGCAGAAAGAAGAAAATGTACAGTATGAGCAGAAATTCTGCCATACGAGATAAACCGCAAGGACAAAAGTAGGCCTCCTCCTGCCATGAGTTACAGGCTGCCTCCTAACTAAAGAATTAGGGGGCAAATTTCATGACTGGTAACTTCCTTACAGTCTGTGGCATTTGCTCAGGGCAGCTCCTTTTTCTTTATGTACAGTTATTTTGTAAAATTCCATTACATTCAATGTGATGGTGCAGTGCAGATCAGGATAAGCTATCTAACCTCTCATCTGCAGTATATCAGCTGAATATTCCAGCAGTTTCATTTAATATAATCTTAAATAACACAGCAAAAGTCCCAAATCCTGTACGTAGCATGAATCGACTACATGGAATATCCAAACAGATTTTAAAATCAAAGAGTTTGTTTTGTTGGTTAGATAGAGTTTATTTAGTTCACACAGCCAAGACAAGAACATTTTCCTTTCCACTGTTCAGTTTTCATCCAGAAAACCCAACGCAGAAAATCTCTAAGAAGAAGAGCACTTTGTTGGATTGATTTATACTGAGGTTATCTCTGATCTGTCATGGCTGAAGTACTAATAAAATTAAGGCTGCCACAGGCAGGAAAAGGGAAGAGCAAACTGCAACATTAATAATCTCCACTGGCACAGAGGTACATGTAAAACACAGTTCAGAAGTTCTGGTGTTACACAAAGAGTCCTGCACATGGCAACCAGTAAACCCATCTACCAGCGTCACTCTGCTAATAACACTTTCTGCAGCTTCTACCCTTATTCTTGGTATAAATTAAGTAGTCACCAAGATGAAGCAAAACTGACGTCATGGCAACATCGGCATCTTCAGCATATTAAAGATTACAATCAATTCATCAGTAAACTTCTAACTCAGGATGATGTTGGTTTGGGGTGAACCCATTAATTTGAGAATTTCTGTACAGAAACTTCGTATCAACTGTTTTTCTATCTGCTGGATACCAATGCACTGATGTTACACCTCCCCTCGTTTTCTAGCAATGGCTCTACCAGGCAGTGGTGACAAACACATCGAAGCAGGAACACTTTTAAAAGTTTCCCATTGAAATGGTTCTGAGATTAGCACAATCAGAATAATACTGGAGCACAACGTTTGCCCCCCACATTCCCCAAAAGATTTTAGCCCTTTACTTTCAGATTTCTGTTTTCTAATAATCCATTATTGATCAAGCTGTGGCATCTCAGATGAGGTCATTCTGAAAAATATAAACGTTATATATAAATAAATAATTGCGCAACGTTGGACATACCAATGAAATTCAATTCCATCTTACCTGGGATCGTAGGTGACATAGCTGCAACCCAGTAGCCCAGCTGAGGGGCAATGTAAGTCCAAGTCAACTGATTTCCTTCCTGTTGCACAAGTCCCAAACTACTCTTCAGCCATGTCCCTGTAGATATAAAGGTTGTAGAAAGGCATTGTGCATATATCCATACATTCCTTGGCAAACAAGTGGAAAAGCAAACAGTAACCTATGGATGTGCTTTAGGAATTGCATGCATTGCTGTCTAGTGGGAGATCACAGCTTTCTGTCACTGGCCCTTGAAGACTCCTTGTGGCCTTTTCAGAAGATGCTTCTGAAAGAAGCACTTAAAATTAAATAAAATTTAAAGTTTCCAAAAGGAATTATGGAAGATTATTATGATTAGATTCCACTTCCTTGAAGAATTACATTCCTGGAGCTGACTATATGTAAACAGCACATTTAAAAACTATGCCAAGAGACAGCACATCTCTTAGACCACGCGTGAGTTCTGCACACCACCTTTCTATTCTGTGCACTGGCCAGAGATCAAGAGATGGAAAGACTAAAGAAAAGTCCTCCCCAGAATGCCAGTTTTCCTCTACTGAAAGCAGGCTTATGCATGGCACTTCCAGGGTATGTAAAACTAGGTTTCATTGCTTTGATTCGGTGTGTTAGTCATTCCAAGTGTGTATACATTGGAGAATACTGTTTGCTTGGTAACGGATGATGAGTTATCTAAAATATGTTTCTCAAAGGAACTACAACAGAATTTTTAGAATTAGCAAATGATTAAACATCATGATTAATACAGCAGACGTGTTCAAGTTAACAAACCTCTTAAATGATCCAGACTGAAAACCTGTACTAGTCGAGTAAAATTATGTTCCAATAATTGAGCTACAAAAAACTTTATGATAAAATCAGCCATTGATCTCTTTTTGCAATTGATTAAGACCTCTGATCCTGGGGCAATGAGAGAAAGAAACACTTTGGACACTGGGACAGGCTACACAGGGTGGTGGGCGCTGCCCAAAGCGCAAGAGTTGAAGGAGCATTTGGACAGCACTCTCAGCCATTAGGTTCGAGTTCTGGGTGGTTCTGTGTGTAGTCAGGGGTTGGACTCAATCCTTGTGGTTCCCTTCTGACTTTGGACACTCTATAGTTCTATGATATTAAACATCCCTTATGGCTTGTAGATCGCTGCCATCTTTTTTCTCCTTGAAAGTAACACAGGATTGTTATAGTGTGCACTGCTGTGAGTTGAAGAATCAGACTGCAGGTAACAGACAAGCTACCCACATGGGTCTGTGTGACAAGTCACCCCAGCTGTAAGAAAAGAGGAGTGAGTGCAGGAAAGATCTGAGGCGTTTCCCAAAGCTGCAGTCCTGGCTTGGCATCACCAGTAATCACTGCACTCATGCTATTAATGCAACTGAGATAAGGAGGTTCTTTGCATGCTGTGGTGGCCACTACCACTACAGCTTATCTGCATGCAGGGAACCAATGCCTCAGCACTTCTGTATAATCAGCTCTGTACTGCTGTCTGAAGGGAAGGCAGTGCCTTTCCCTTACTCAGCTTCAAATACATGCTGTAAAGACAAGCTGCATCTTACATTCACAATCACCTTTCCTTTAAGTAATCTCCTGCCTGGAGCTCCAGAGTTTTTTCATCAGGTGTCACTCATAATGCACAAGCATTAGGTGTACATCATCTCTACATCTAGCAGTGAATGCAAATACATGGAGGATTTGTATTATATTTAATACCACTGAGATCCTGATGATTTTCCTCCATGTTTCTTGGATTACCGTCCGTGCAAACCCTGTACATGTGAGAATGGCTCTTCTTTCTTCTCTGCTACTCATTTGTCCTATATAAGTACTCCTTTAAAGATCTTTGGCTAATAACAAACTCATCTGAATACAGTGAGAGGCTGTTAGAAAAATAGGCATTTAAGAGCATTTCTAGATTTATGTGACTATCACTGCCACACAGTGATTCTGTATTTGAAACCAAGCCAAATCTGTGGCCAGCAGGACAAAGAAATTACTGACCATCTTCTGTTTCTCAAGTATGATTTTCAGTCTGTACACAGTAGAAATGACTCATTACTTCATCCAGAAAGTCATGCACGAGACCAAAAGCTGTATGCACAGTCTGGCTTATATGGCATCCATAAGCATTGTATCAGAACACCCCGATGCAGCCATGTCTTTACCAAGAACAGAAGTGACCAACAGCCCTGAACCACAGCTGAAAACAGCCCATAGGGTCACTTCTATCTCATGCTTAAGTGCCATTTGGGAAGAAAACGCCTCTAAAATTCAACTTCACTTCCCCCCTCCCTTGTAAATTCTGTGCAGCAAATAATCCAGACTGAGATACTAAGGAAACTGCTCCTCCTGACACAGAGAACAGGCACCAACTATTCAAAGGCACAGCTATGCAGAACAGACATTAAGGGATTCAAAAGTGATGACTGAAAAGAAGAAGGAAGGACCCAGCTGATGAACACACCGTGCTACCTCCACTTCTTTTACCGTCTCTAAACCCTTCTCATTCACACACAAACAAAACACATACATATGTAGCACTGCAAGGTTCACTCTGCAGTGCATTTTTAGTTACCTCAGAAGCTATTACCGATTTCTTCACTAGGGGGAACTGGTGTCCAGCTTGCCTTACATCACACAGAGTTCCAACAAATGGAATCCCTGTAATGCCTCTTTAAAAGTCTTTTGCTCAGTAATGCCCTGCCTGCATAATGCAGCGATCAAGGAGCTATCACAGGCTGCACTCTTATCACAAGGAGCAGAGCTCAGCTGCCATCCTGCCAAAGCAGCAGCAGCTCGGATTGCTCATATTTTAGAAACAAAAAGAATCCCGGTATTTGCAATGGAAACAAACAACAAAGTCAACTGCACAAGGTCAGCTGGATCTCATGTTTGTCTTCTGCTCACTTAGATCACTTGTTTCTGTTAACCACTGGATACACTCAAGGAAATGTAATGGTTGTTATAACACCTGTGAGAAAACTAGCTGCTTCCCTCTGCTGTGCGTAACTAGGTTTTAAAAACCTAAGAGAGGCATCCAACATTGGGCACCCTCAGACAAGAGGTACGAGGTTTCTATTGACCATCCCCTACAGGTCAGTATGTGAGGACAGCCATAAGAAATGTGTTTTTTAAATGGCACTGACACAACTTCCTTCACCAGGGCAATGCCAAGGGTGGGCTCCTGGGGGACACAGGTAAACCATTTCATCATCTGCCGTTCTTAATACCTTCCTTGTACATTAGTTTGCTGATATGCTCACCTCATGCTTCTGCCATCTCTCACCTATGGTTCACTAATAAAAGAGCATCCTCTCATGTGGCAGGATGAGGAAAGTGAGGAACTCCATCCTTCACAACGACAGCAGCTGAACAACTTGAATGGAAGCAGCTGAAACACTGTATTGTTTCTGTATGTGCTGTGTTGTACTGTTCCTTGTATGATTCAATAGCTGAAAGCCAACACAGTATTACTGCAGGGACATGACTTTCAGTATTCTGCAGTATTCTGCAGGTCCCTCAGGGCATTTCCAGGTCTCTCTCATATTTCACCCTTCACAGGTTTCTAATATCCTGGTCACTTTTCAGCTATCAGTAAACACCAGTGTTCCTGTAACTCTCCACGTGCAATACCTCATCATAATGGCTAGTCTTGTACCTTCTACCAAGCCAAAGGCAATCACACTGTACTTACTAGCTATGCTTGTAGCATTTCAAGCTGCTTTGAGGAAGCAACGATTCACTGCTTTGCAGTGACAAGAATGAATTCCTTACTGTATCCTGGATTCTTCCTTGCAATAGGAAACGCAACATTCTCCTTCTCCAAAAGCACAGCTAACTGTCCTGTGTCCTCCTGTACTTTCTGGTATGCAAGAGTGAAAACTAAGAGGCAGAGAATAACGGACTTCCATTTTGTCCTCTCCTACCCACTGGCTTGCAAAGAGAACTGTAATCATCTCTCCTGTACACGTAGGACTGCAGTTGCCAAAGAGCTAAGCAGAAACATTTAGGAGGGAAGAGAGGTCTTATCTCCCTGCATGGCTAAGTGTTAGGATATTTTAATTCACTATTCTCCAAACATCCCATACTATCTACTTCCTTTTCCCCCACAAGTCAGAACAACGGATTAGATCCACTGCTTGCTCAGTTAAATACAATTTGTAGCAGCTGTTAAGTAGTAAGCAATATGTGATTATAAACAAAAAACAACACAAATGTCTGGACGTAATGGAACTGATCATTTTTGTTCAAGATTGATTCTGTGGTTCCAAAGAAAACATACCAATGTATCTTTGGAGCAGAAAGAGCAAGTTTAGCACGGCTTGTCAGCACTGCACGCCTTGGGCCAACTTGCCATCAATTCTTAAAGAGTGTCTGGTGCTCCATGGAAAATTTCTATATATAGACACATTCCTCCTTATAGATCATTTTTACATTTCTCTTCCACTTTTTCCTCTATTACTGCTCAGTGTAGCCAACACGCTGATCCAGGACTCAAGTCAGGGGAGCTGTCTGCTGGCTCAAACCAATGGTAGGGGGAGAACAGAGAAGTTAGGTTTTCTGATTTTAACTCTTCCCTCACAAATATATATATATACGTATATGTATATCAACATTTAGTGTTACTAACACCTTGGAATGAATGTAGTCATTTAACAAATTTGTTCTTAAAAACCTTTGAGAACAGCTGCCAGCACTCCTTCCTACATTTAACTTAAAAGGAAGGCAAGAAAACTACCACCATAGCATAACCCCTTTATCACAGAATGGCCTGGGTTGAAAAGGATCACAATCATCAACCAGTTTCAACGCCCCTGCTACCTGCAGGGTTGTCAACCACCAGACCAGGCTGCCCAGAGCCACATCCAGTCTGGCCCTGAATGCCTGCAGGGATGGGGCATCCACAGCCTCCCTGGGCAACCTGTTCCAGTGCATCACCACCCTCTGAGTGAAAAACTTCCTCCTAATATCGAACCCAAACTTCCTCCTGTCTCAGTTTAAAACCATTCCCCATTGTCCTACCACTGTCCACCCTCATTAGCAGTCTCCTCCTCCTGTTTATACGCTCCCTTCAAGTACTGGAAGGCCACAATGAGGTCTCCCCAGAGCCTTCTCCAAGCATCATTAACCATCATTAGCACTACAGAGAATATAAAAAATGAGGGAACTTTAATAGAAATACAAATTAAAAAAAAATAAAATAGAGCTGATATCCTTCTGGCTGAAAAAAATTCCCAAATATCAGAGACAGGCTGAAGAGAAAAAGGTTCTGCCAGAGATAAGCATTACTTTGCAGCAACTCTGATTCTTGTATTTGGCTCAGACCACTTTCCAATGGGAGCAAGAGGCTCCTATCCAGAATAACCTTATCATCAAAAGGTTTTTATATTAGATCTGCATTTTAACACGCACTGCACTAAAAAAAAATGCCTTTTCATAATTTAATTTAGCTTACTTCTAAATAAGATTGTAAGACAGTACTTTCAGCAAGGAGAGTCCCCAGGCAGGCAGCTATTGCACAAAATCCTTTACAGAAAAGCTCTTCTGGACTGTTTCTTTACGCAATCAGGTCACTGCACGTACGGCCAGGCTGCCCAGAAAAGAGATGTCCTATTGTCTTCAAAGACTCTATTCAATGTGACAGCTTGCTGGCTCCTGACAGCACGAATGGGTCTGCTTTTGTAGTCTAGATGCACGATTCCTCTGAACAAGACACTACTTTCATAGATTTAAAGCTCGACCCTATTATTTTACATTAATCTGTAGTGAAATCCGTGGAAACATACGCCCCTCTGGCTTCCATGTGTGTGACCGTGCACGCAGATAATCACACACTGCTCCATCTCAAGTAAATGGCAAACTTCCTACTGGCTTAGGTGACACAAGACTGTGCTTAATGCAGGCAGAACTGCCACACAAGGCCATCTGCTCTAGAGAGACACATGTGACTCCCATTAAAGTCAAGAATAAAGGAGACAAATGCCCCTGTTAGCCCTGTGTGCTGTCTTCAATGGGAATTTGCACACTGGCATCTGAGCACAGAACTCAGCCCTCTGGGAGAATGTGCAGCGTTGCTCGCTTCGTATTGAACTTACTGAGCTGACCGACTCAGAGCCTTCCAGATCATTACTGCTGACTCCTCCTTACTTTGATTGTGTACTCTTCCTATCAATGATCAAAACGATTCTGGTAAATGACAGAGTGTGCTGCAGTCAGCAGTTCTTCCTAAGGACAATCATAAAATCTGAATAACACCAGTGTTTAAATTTACGGTAGCTATGGTTTCTTTTCCATAAATTACTTTTCCATGTGAGCGTTTGCTTGGAGGCTCTTCCACTGACAGAACACCGTTAGCTTTTTATTTTGTTGCTTTTAAACAGCTTGCTGACAGGATCAGCCAATCACACCACAAGGTATCAAGCAGGGAACCAAAACGGTGCCACTTATAGCACAAATTATTTCCTTCCAAGAGGTTTGTCAAATCAGAAGATTTAATTAGCCAACAGAGAGCAAATTAAGCATAATCCCATTATATAAATTCATTTTTATTCACAAGATTACCTTCCACGGATAAAGGATTTTTAGAAAGAAAACACAGATGCTTTTAACAGTTCTATTTAATAGATGTTTTAAACATTTGTTAATGAGAAGTGGTTTTCTTTCAGCATGGATCCCTTCTGTGACGTCTGAGCTGTCTGGTAGAAACGCCCTCCTTAAGCAAAGATTCACAGTGAAAGGGAGGTGTATGTGTCAAAGGAATGAACCAAATTATTATCAGGCTGACTGTGGGACTGCAAAGGGTATTCAGAACACACTACCAGTGTTTCTAGAAGTAATTGATTTAGACACTTCCAATGGCAATGTTATTATGGGGAGTTAATCAAGGTCAAGTTTGTGAAAACAATTCCTTGAAGTACGTTCTGACATTCATAAATTGTAGCTTTTCATTCTATCGGCTGAAAGCTGCTTATCATGTTTCTTTTCCTGACAGAAGATCACCTCTAGTCTGCATCTGCATTACAAGTTTAACTACAAAAGGATGTTTTTTTTGGTTTTACTTTTGTTCTTCTTCTAAGAAGCCAAAAATCAAGGCAGCAGGCTGAAAATTTCATTCCTGACTATCGGTAGAGACTACTCTCCTCCCCTCCACTCCCCCCCCAATACACATGAGCTTAAAAATTCTCAGTATTTCAGTTAATATTACAATTTTGTTTTTGTAGTTGCTAGGCAACATCAAAACATAAATGTCCCTGCTCTAAGCTCATACCTTCGTTATTCTTCCGCTGCTACAGAATTTGTAACGCAAGCCTTCCATGGCTCAGTCCTGCTGTTGATTTAGCAGCACCATTTTTATTTGGTGTAAAGAAAACACACACTTTTAACATATCTGGAAGATTTTTGCAAAGCCTGACAGTTCAATTTGTTAACTAATGGCTGAGAAGCTTCGTAGTTTTTGCAACCTCTACTCATTTTTCCATTAAATCACCTGTCAAGTATTTAACAAAAGAACATGCAGTTTTCATTATTTAATAACTCTAATTGTGTCTGTGCAGGAGGCAGGGCACACTGCACAGGGAACTGCTGGAAGTGTTCTGGTCCCCGCCATATTTCCTTCCAGAATGCCAGAACAGAAGTGATTTATTAAGTAAAATTACTCCTATACATAATTATTGCTTAAATATTGTATTCCAAAAGGGAAAGCTTAGTTATGTTTACCAGACCGCCATCCTAGGCCAATGCTGTACCTGAAAGTCACTGCCTTTAGTTCTTACCTTCTCACATTATTCATCACTTTCAGTCAGTTACTGACAAAATTACTGGAACAAGTAATAAATAAGGATGAGTCAATTCAGAACACCACATACCTTTTCCTTCACTCAGCCTCACACCACACTCACGTTCTCAGGCTGTCAGTGGAAGCAGAAGCACATTGAGATTTGGTTTGTTATCCCCAGGCTGCAGAAGGCGGCTGTCCCACATCTTCCTCAGCTTCTTCCAGCCCCACTGAGACACTTCTGATGTCCCCTTCTGCTCTGTGCACTCCTGCCACTATTTCAGTTCCTCTCCAGCTCAAGATCGCTGACTTGTGCTACTGCTGTTCTCCACTACATGAATTTTGATGTCTATCTTGTCCCACCTTCTACTGCCTGACTTCTATAGGTGGAGCTACAGGGCCATCTATACGACACAATGTCCACTATTAAAACCTGTTCCCAGAAGCAATGCTATTTGCTTCAAGTTTTATTTCCTTGACAACACAGAGGTTGATTATTTGCATATACCATATTTTGGCACCAACCTCATTCTTTCCATGTCAGCTTCATCACCACAAGATGCCATACCATGTCTGCTTTGCCACCAGTCCCTATTTGCCACCTCTCACACAGCCCAGAACTGTACAAGAGGTGGGAAGAGGATCAAATCATCCATTCACATCACTTGCCCATTTAAAAACACAACATCCATTTAAAAAAACAACGTACACATCAACAAACAAACTCAACTGCCTCCTCTGATATGCTGCACCTCTCCAGAAGGCCCAGGATAGTGAGAACATACCTCAGCCAGCAATGCTGCGAAGCACTGGGGGAAGAGCTGCTTTTCCTTTTGCTGCTGAGATCTCTCTACTACTCTGTAATTATATCTGCACCTACTATGCAGGCACCGTATATGGTGTAAAGCAGGGTTTGGTAGCTGCCATTTCTATGGCAACACATGAGATACAAAGTTCTTTGAAAGCAGTTAGTTAGAAATCTGTATTCCTTGGTGGATTCAGTTTTTAAGAATAATCAAACCTTGACAGTTGAGACAGAGCTAACGATATACATATCTACTTTGTGAAGGCTTAGTTTTTTTCCTTGCAGACTGCAAGTGGATCTCTGTTATCAGTGAATATAATCTAGAATCAAACGTTCTGGATCTGGTTATACTGCTTGTATTAAATCCTGACTTCTTGGGGCAGGGAACGCTCACTGTGTTCATACAATAATGCATTTTTTTGGTGGGGCTCAGGACAAAACAAATAATATAGGCTCCCCAGGGAGGTGGTTGAATCGCCATCCCTGGTTGTGTTTAAGAGCTGTTTCGATGTGGTGCTCAGGGATGATTTAGTGTAGGGTTTTTAGAGTTAGGGTACTGGTTAGGCTGCAGTTGGACTTGATGATCTTCAAGGTCTTTTCCAACCTGGGTAATTCTATGAAAAGCCAATTACAGTAATGGAGTTATGCACATTTCTCATGTAGCAAAACCAGCAGAACCCACTAAGAGAGCTCATGAAGTCACAGATGGCATAAGCAGCTGCATGTAGTCCAAATGCAGTCCATCTAAGCCCAGTTCGGAGCGTGTTCTCATGCCCAGCATCAGATATCCCACCAAGCAACAGACTGCACACATTTCTGTTAAATTATCCTATGTCTGTTGTGCAGCGTGTGAATGTGGTGGCGATGAGAAGTTAACTCAATCTACAACAAAAAGGAACACATTTCATTTCTAAGTTATGAAAATGCAAGTCATTCTGCTCTTTGGGACGATTCCTTTTACAACCAATAGGAAATTTAAATCAGAGACCTTTATGAGCCATCTTATTTACAAATAATAGACAGGTAGGTGTACAGATGCTCACATTTTCTCCCTGACTGTAGCTGTTCCTCTTCCCTATGAGTGCTACAAGCAAAAAGCAAGCATCTCTTTGCCTACATGAAATGCAGCAAAACCATATTCCAGTCTAAAGGTACTGGTTTACACATATTCTTACATTCTCGCAACTTCTTTAGAGCACAGAAAATATCTTCATTTTGCTGAGGAACAAGCAGGAAATTTTGACTCTACAAAAATCAATGGAAATGTTACCACTGAAAGCAGTACGTCACCCAGAAAACATAAATATTAGACTTCCCAATGTATTTAGTCATCTGTTACGACATTAAATGCAGGCAGAAACTCCTGACAAAGCAGAGCAAGAGTACATGAAGTATTGTTCTTTACAAAGCTATAGCAAGAGCTCCCCAAGATACTGTTCTCCACATTCTGTAATCACTTAACATAAAACATGGTCAAGCTTTTCAGGCACTGGGGAAAACCTCCTCCTCCGTGAAGAAGCTTAAACACAACCAGGTCATGTCAAAGATGTACACCGAGAGTTCAGGGAAGAGCAGGAACAGAGAAATACTATTCTGTACTTCCCTTACACAATAGTACACAAAAAGGAACACATTTTAAGGAGGGTGGAGACAAAGGATGGAGGTTTAACCCCCTTCATACCAAGAGTCCTTTGCATCCACTATTGAAAACAATGTTGAAAATATTGTCCTGTATTCTTGGTGGGATTAAGAAACAACCAGATGCATTGGCGTTGTCACTGAAGAACAATAAATGCCATTTCTGTATTACATGCTCTGCAATATTTGCTAATATTTTAAAGTATTCCTACAGCTCCAGACATGCATCTGCTAGTCTACAGGCAACATAATGCCTCTATGCCACATAGCATGAAACGGAGAACTTAAAACGAAGAGTCTTGCAGTGTTGCTCACTGTTTCACATGAAAAGAGGCACCTTAGCATAAAACAAGAACCGTTCAAATGGTGACAGAGGAGAACACAGCTGAACAATTGCTGTGTTACACAGCCCAGCTGGTGGGAGCTGGAAAACATGCAGGAGGTACCAACTTTCATTCCTACTCAGATCTGTGGTATTCATTTCAGTACTAACAAATGGACAAGGCTAGAAGGAAGTTCAGGATGACAATTTTGTGCTCAGGAACAAAGAGAGTAATCACACTGCTTTAAATCCTACTGACATCAAGGCAAACGTACAGGGACAAAGTCACAATTCCAACTATCTGCTTATGGATAAAGAAAAAATAATTCAACTCCTTCAGGTCTTGAGTGAGATAAAACAGCATTAAGAAAATGAAAAACAAAAGCCTCACTGAGCAATTCTAATGATGAAAATGAATCTGCATCTCTTCCATTCAAAACTTTGTGAATGATGAAATAAATGCACTCTTCAAGAGCTGCATGGAATATGAGTGAGAGAGAGGGGTGTATCACAGTGCACAAAGATGATGTTCTGTTTTAGTGTATGTCTTCACAACATCAGTGCACCTACGCTTGGCATTACCAACACTAAGCTTTGCAGCGAAGTGGCAGAGTACCTCCAACACAGGAACAAGGTTGGATGCCTTTATTTATCCTAAAACTTCTCCATAGCGTAATTAGTTGATGTTTATGTCATTCATTATTAAAAAGGTACTACTGCTTTAATTCTCTCTATGCACACAAGGCATTGCTAGGCAATAAGTTTGTTTTGTAATGAAACATCTCATTTGGAACAGCATTAAGTAAATGCAGCAGCTTGTCTTATTTTGATGTCAGCCTGCTTTTCCTGGCTGTTTCACCAGTGCCAGTGGAGACAGCCTCAGCCTCAAGCCTTTCTCTCTCTAGCTCTTTCTCAAAGAGAGAAGCTGGGAATGACAATTCAGATTGTTTATGGCAAACATCCTAAGAAGCTATTAATTATATTTAGCTGCTGTAATACGGAAAATACACATAGTTTCTATAGAAACTCTATAGAAAACCTCTGCGCTTCCAGTCAGACACCACCGCATTCATGTCAATGCACCATGAGTTCAGCATAACACATGTGATTATAAGAATTCAGACACATTTCTATTACTTCTGTCCCTTCTCTATTCCCTTCCCTAAAAAGTGAAAAAAAATCTGCTTTTTAGAGCAGAAATTATACTTGATACAGTAATGATGACAACCACATGGATTCTGAACAAAAACAATGGCTTGCACGAACAAACGCCCACTGTACTGTAAATACGCCAGAAAGAAGCACTGCATTATTGTCTGGTAATACATTCATGGTTTTCCATCTCTGGCATTTGCTCAACTTTCAGATACAAGTGTGAAAATTTAAGCCGCTGAAAAGCTATTAAGGACAGACCACAACGTAATTAGCTCTGAAAAAAACAGCTCCTGAAATGAAAGACAAAAATCAGAATAATAAGGTTAGAGGGTCTATCCTGACAAGGCCCAGAGCTGGCAGTGCAAAAGGGTTACAACAACTTACTTGCCTGATAAGCATTTCTCCAGTGTGAGGCCATCCCAGTCACAATCCAACCTCCTCCCTTCAGATTCCTAGCACTACAGGAACAGAGAATGATTGGGTACCCCCCTGTCAGTGCTACATATGGCTAGTTTGACAGCCCTTAGGGTGCTAATGCAGCCCATACAAGATAGAGTAGCTGCTCTACTTATTAAATTAGTCTGTTCTAATTCAAATTGGTTGGGATGTGGCCAAAATTCTGCTAGGACTGGCATGGTGCAATCAGGGCTTAAGTAAGTCTTTGTTCATCGTCTTTGGTTGCATGGAAAGATGCTTACTTCAGCTGAAGTCTGAGCTGGAGCCTACGGATAATGTCTTCAGTACCTTCCTCTCCATGAGTGTGTGAAGTTAAGTGGCTGGACAAAAAACTTGAGTAATCCTCATGCTTTCTCCTCCCTACAACACAAGTGATCCGTCAGTTTGTCATGAACTTGTGTCTAGACCAGGAGCCTCAAGCTGTAGCAGTTATTAATTAACCCATATTGATCTATACTACATAACATACACTGCACACAGCAGGGCAACTAGCTCTTTATATGTAACAGTGAAATACAACCTCAATACTAAGAGAGAGCTTTTGTGGCCCACTGCAGGGGCATGGAAATTTGGCTGTAAATGAGAAAGCTCCATAATCAAAATCAGAGTGTTTTGACCATCAGCGAGTAACTTGCAGTGAGGCAGGCTTCAGATGTAGCACAGCTGGCAGGAAGGATTAGGGATGGACTGTTTCTTGTGGAGAACGTAAACGTGAGCCAGTCTTACCAGCCTTGTCTCTGACTAGGGAAAATAAACTACTTTCTAAAATCACAAATCAAAATCAGTGTCAAGCAGAAGGTAAGTGAGACGCACTGCTAGGGCACCACAACAAAACCAACGCTTCTGCTGTTGAATCCATTTATCACACTCTTTTTCTACCACTCATTTTTGTACTGTATTCAGAACTACTCTTTATTAAATCCTACTGCCCTGCTCCCTAATACAAGCAATTCCTGACAAGTGATTTATCAGGCACGCTATTTCAAAAAAGTCACCTATTTCAGCAAACAGAGGCAGGAAGGAAGCAAAAACATTATTTCCCCTTTCACCTCCCTCTTCCCCCTCCCCTCCCCTTCCTCCAGCACAATGGTTTCAGGCTGGTTGTTCCACTGCTGGATGTGATCACAGACTGGCTCAAAACCTGTGCCTCGCAGGGACAAAGCCCCATTGATTATCTGCACAACCCCACATATCTGTGTCCTTTTTCTTCCTCTCTGCCTCACATCCTCTGCCTTTCTCTTTTCTTGACTTCTTTTCCTTAACAATCATCTGGTATACAATGCAAAGGGCACAGCGAAATAATTGTGGAAGTGGAATTACCAGGACAAGATTTAAATGCTTGCTCCTTTACACTTTGAAGGTATAAAGAAGGTCAGCACAGCATACAAGCTACCAATGGAAAAACAAACCCTTAGCAAACAAACAAACAAGCAAACAAAAAACCCCCAAGAGAATAAAACACAGATTTCTGGAGAATGCTGCTCACAATAGCAAAAGTTATCCTCAGTGTAAAATTTTACAGATTACATCATTAGGTATTTTGTCCTCTCAAAGTATTTTAACTCACCTACATGTACTTCTTTAATGGTGTTAGTCAATCTCAGAGGGATTTAGTAAAGAAGTCACTATTATATTTCCTGTGTCAGACAGGAAACTGAGCAGAGACAAGAGATGGACCAAAGGCCAAATAGCTGACTGGTGGCAAAGATAAGACTAGTTTCCATTTCTCCAGACTTCCAGTTCAGTGCTGCAGCTGATACAGCTCTTTGTTTCTCTGTCTGCCTGAAATCAAGCTCCCTCAGGATGGTTTTACGTAAAACGTTTAATAATTGCAACATATTACATTTATGATTTTTTTTGTCAAGAAGTGGCACAGAATGCTACTCAAGTATGTTTGCACAAATACTACATATTGCTTGAATAAAACAACACCGTCTTTTCTTCTTTTAGACAGGAAGCACATTTTTGTACACTCCAGTGAAGACTTTAATACGTAACATAGCGTAAGACAATAAACGTTAGTGAGACACTAGTTTCTGACCAATGAAGCCATCTAGGGAATCATTATTAAATGTGACCTACCAAATTTTTGGTCGAACCTCCATGCTGGAACGTGTGCATTGTGCTTCAAGTTGCTGTTAGTTGGCAGAGGCACTGTTACGTAGATGGGGCCATTCACTGGGACTGGAGTACCATCGCTGTTCAGGAGATGGACGCTGACTGCAGCGACGGGGGTGAGGTCATACCTTGTGCTGTTTCCTGTACCAGGAGAATGAATTAAAATTATGACTACAGACTTCCCTGAAGTTTAAGACATATCCATGTGGTTCAATATCACAGCACCAAACTGACATATTTCTCAAGGGAAAGTAGCATTAATCTTCCCCACATTACAAGTGCAGTGGTTGTGCAGCTGCTGATCCTGACACAGGGCTAATCTTAGTCTGCAGGTGAGGAAACGAATGGGGATGTTTGGTTGACAGTGAGGGATTACACCCTGCCTGTAAAACAGTTGCCTTATGCCAGCATAAACTGCCTGTAAAAGCACATTTCTGCCCAACACTCATCTGTCCATCAGCTACACCAAGTCACAACAAGGGGTCCTCAGGAACATACAGCATCTCAGTGCCGGTCCTCATCAAGCCAAACACATTCTAGACACCAGTGGGAAAGCACTAAGACCTTTACGACACCTCATAACAGACAGCTTGTAGGAATGGCCCTTACTGAACTGGATATCCTCATGTGACAGCCAGCTTGCCCGAGTCAGGACACCACAATCAAAGGGCAGAAGGAGTGGAGGCGGCAAAAACAAAAAGACTCCAAAACTCCCAAGAATTTTAAATTCTTTCAATTTTTCTAGAGGTACCAAGCTAAAGACTTGGGAAATAACCACAAGTAACTCTGCAGTTGGCTTATTTACTACAGCATCTACTCTGACATGTCTTTCCCACATTTCAAGGACAGTGCTCCACAGCCAACAGGCCAAGGAGGGATGGCAGCACACCCAAGGGCACAGATGGGCTCTGACTGCCTATAAACTGAGGGGCAGGAGGATGGCTTCCAGAGGGCCTGAACTGCTGAGAAAACAGGAGCATGAAGATGGCCATATAAGAGAGCCACAGAGATAGCAGAAAAAAAAAACCACCAGAAAATAAGTTCTGAGAATTCAAATATAGGACCGGGGAAAGATGCCACCCTACCCAATTATGGATATAATGAGCTCCAACAGTGCATTGTATCACACCTCCACAGCCATACAATGGGAAGCAGAGGAGAGGGAATTGGTGGGAAAAGTTGTTCCTTGATTCACAATTATTTAATCCACTGCCTTCCTGTGTACCTGTAACTTCTGCCCTATTGATGCCTGCCCCCACATCACTGCACCTGGGTCACTGTGCTTGTTAGGCAGTATTAAGGAATTAAATTCCTCTTGCTAATTCTTGATCACTTTCTAGCTTACACAGATTCCTAGAGACAAAAGCGCAACTTTAGATTTAGAAACCTTTAAATAAATATCTAAAACTAGGTTATATTTTGTACTGTACTTATTTTCAGATAAGGTTATATAGTCCTTAATTCCTCTCTTGATAAAGCATACCTGCCTAATATCTGTAAAAATGAATATCCAGCCCCAAAAATGCATCCTGATGGTGAAACACTGCTTGCATCTTTTTTACTTAAGGAGCACTGACGCTTTGCTTTGCACTGGGCTGAAGTTACATTAGGAGATGAAGTTTCTGAAATCCATGGATCTCTGGCAAGTAGAAAAAAAAAAACCTTCAGTTTGCCATCTTGTACAGTATGTAAATGTCCATTAAATAGAGAAATTTGTCCCCATTCAGTTGTGAAGGTAAATTGAAATCAATGCTTATGAAACTCTCACATGCTGTAAAACTGATGAGGACGTGCACAGATTCAATGGGAACGGACTTCAATAAATGTCAGCTTTCATTTATTTGTTGCCATTTTTGACTTCTGGTGACCTGTAAAGAGCTCTAAAAAACATCAGAGGAAAATCCACTGTGACTCAGACGTGACTCCCTACAATCCCAGCAGGAGAAATGATAATTAGCCAACTTTGTCCATTGCTGTATGGAAGGTTTTGCTCAGACTGGCCAAAAGGGTATTTTGTGAAACCATCCTACTGCTCTCCAGCCTGTGACTACTACAGACAACCAGCTAACACTATACAGGTATATCGCTACTTTCAGCAAACATGTTTGAACGCTTATGTTTGGAACGTGCATGATCACACAATGAATTTTTACCGGCCCATGTTACTACTAAAGCATCCATTTAGGATTTTGTAATAAACTGCTGAACTCACAGAGAATATGTTTTAGTTAGAACAGCTGTAAATCACTCTGGATAAATACCTGCCACAGAACTGAGCTGATCTAAACAAATGAGAGGATCTCTCTCAAAGTCTACATACCTACACAGAAACTGAAAGAACACAGTGAAGAACAACTGGGTAGAGGGGCAGCATTCAGCAAATTGGTTAAGAATTCTACAGTTTTTCACATTTTTCTTCTTTCTTTGGAGCAGAAAATTTTAAATCCCCAATGGATGATCTCAATTTTATCTCTTCAAAAGTTTTTCAGGTGACATGTTCACCATGTCACTCAGAGATGAAGAAAAGGAAGTCAATCCAAGGTGAGGACTTTGTAGTTTAACAGTTCCATGGCTAGAGAAACTCCTACTAAAAATATACTATCTATACGGTAGTGCAGATATGAATATATTCATAGTTTATATTATTCCATAGTAGATGCCACAGCATTCAGAAGACAAGACTCTTTAGAGTCTATCAGAACTCATTTACTTGCCACTCATTTTGGTCTTCTGGCACATAATTTGAACTGAAGGTTAATAAAGGTCAAATCAAAGGCATCCACGCTCAAAAACAGAAGATCCCTTCATAGTCTGTATATACAGACAACTAAAAACACGAAGGTGCATTAAGCTGTTTTATAGGAGTCCAGGTGTTTAAAACAGGAAGGTGATGCCCTCGTGGTGCAGTTCCTGCGACAACTGGTCCTGCCAAAATGTCACTAAATAAATGTGTGGGAAATTGGTTTGCATAGCACTACGAAAAGAACTGGGAGAGAGGAATTCTCCACACATTACCCAACAGTTTGTTGTTTAGAGATAAAAGGAAAGGAGGTGAGGAAGTAGACAGAGAGATGAATGTGATAAGTACGTCCCCTCCTTTTAGAAAGAGATAAGAGATATTAGAAGTTGTCTGAGTACAGACAGCCAGAGAAAACAGAAGGCTGAAGATGAGAATGAGGAAATGACAGGTGAAGGGATAGGATGAGATGTACTCACTGAAGCAGACGGAAGGATTGGAATAAGGTAGCAGACACATTTCTAATTGTAATAGAAAATGAGGTATTCAGATATGTACAAAGGGAAGGGGAAGTTTATTTTGTTTGTTGGTATTTTTTTTCTCCCCCTGAGGGAAAACTAGAAAGCTCAGTCACATACCCTTTACTCGCATGACCTAGCATTCAAAGTCACCTAGATCAAAACATCACAAGTAAATGTATCCTGAGAAACAGCAGGGAGGGACCTCAAGGGGCTATTTAGCCTGCTTCAAAGCAGGCTCTGCTATGCCTGTGCCATCCTGACAGGTGATTGTCTAAATCAGTCCAACAGCCTCAAGCATTCGATCCTATAGTTTAAACAACCCACACCACAGCAAGGTTTTCCTAATCCCAATTGCTTTTGCTGCACTGGAAGTCCATTAATTTCTTTCTAACCCAGTACGGCCACAGAGAACACACTGTTCTTCCTTTCACAGCAGTCGAAGCATTTCAAGCCTTCTATGCCCAATTCATCCATTTTGCTTTAGCCTACGCAACACCAATTATTACAGCCAAAACTAAATGAGAAGTGCAAGAAGAATTACAAGCAGTTGCAATCACAAAAATGTATTGTGGCTCTGAATTTAACACAGTCTGTACTTTCCTTTTGGTGCTACAAGAATTGGCAGTTTTTGGCCAAAGCTAGATTGAAAAGTATCTTAAAAGACACTGAAACAACTCTTAGTTGAAACAACATTATAAAATCTTTGATATTTAGGATTTTTCGCTCTTTTTATATAGAAATTAAACAAGAAATTTTATCATATCCTCAATATAAATTCTCTTTTTCTCCTTCACATTAATCTATTTTCATATGTGCAAACGCCAAATGACAAACTCAGAAACTTAGCTCAAAACTACAACTGCAACAAACTTGTTACTCAGTCCTTCCAAGGTCAGGGAATCTTCCTCTGTGTTATTCAGTTCTTCCATTTAGAAGGGACCTTGCTCCTTGCATTAATTTAAACCCTGATTCCTACAACTATGATTATCAGCACAAAAACCAGCTGATGTCAGTACCACGTGAATTCTGTTACATCAAAACTCCACATTAGAACAGCATTCTGATAGAACAGTTGAACCAATAATGCCATCCAAATTTTAAAGAATGTTCACTGTAACTGGATGGAAAAAATTACATGATCAAAAGTTTGTTGGTTCCTGGACTGATAGAAAATCAGAGCAAAACTGAAGTGATGGTTTACCTGTTCCATTTCCATCCAATCCCTGCAAGTAAGGGAAACTGTCCACTTCCCAGGGTGAACTGGCTGCAGTCAGATATGCTGTCAGATCACTATAGCTGGTGTTCTCTGGTAATTTCACTGATCTTCTCTGAAAGTGAACTTGTGGCTGAGTCCGTGCACCTAAAAACATTAAAAATGACATTATATTTAAGGTGGGCAGAAGGAGTTCATATTTATGGAAGCACATCAAGAGGGTAGTTTTTTTTATATTACAAGTAAAAATAGCTTGAGGAGGACAGGCATCCAAAAGCCATAGTGCTCATGGAGGAAAACCAGTATTTAATGTTTATTTTGCAATTGCCATTATTTTCCTAGAAGCATCTCTGGGTAAAACAGCTGAGGCAGATAATGTCAGAAGCTTTTCTAACTACGGTATTTCCTTGGATCACCTCAAATTTAATTTCATGCTTCTTTTAAAGAATGTCACTGAAACTAAAACAAAATTTGGAGGTGACGTGTGTGAAAGCTCAGACAAGTACCCAGCTCACCATTTTTGTTTACATTTTGTCTCTTTTGAAATAGCAAGATAAATTCATGCTCTTTGAAGTGAAGTTCTATGAAACAATTCTTCTTGCAGTCCCAATTAACTTACGTAACTTCCGCACTTTGGTTTTACTCAGCTGTGGCAATGTACTACACAACAGTCACTTTCTATTTAAGCCACTGGATAAAATCATTCTCTTGACAAAGAATGGGTGAAAGCAGTTTCTATACTTTCCAATGCAAAGAACACATCTAAACAGAAACAGATTACTTAGCATGTAATTCCCCATTTTTCCGTCATCTGATAGAGCTTTAGCAGTTTTTTCAAGGTTGCTAGGTGTTAATTGAATGGACTTTACTGTGACAGAACTGAATCCTGGGTTATAAAGTCAATGGACTTTTCCAGTGGATGCTTACCATTGGTACTGTTCAGCAACACACAGCAAGACGCCATCTGCAAATTTCTGTGTGCTACATGCAAATTAGTTTCTAAACCAGAACACTATTGTGTTCTCCAGAGCTCACTTAGAACACTCAAAGAACACACCCCCAGAGCACAAAATCAAAAGGCTAACAGGTTTTTTCCCCTTTCTTTGGATTTGGCAATGTGGTTTAAATATGTCAACTCAAAATAGTTTTGCTTCTTTTCCCCTATTAGTCTGCGATTGCAGCTTTGAGCTTTGTATAACTTCACTGAGACAAAGATTAAAGAGCTTGACTCAACTCCTGAAATTTACAATTGCCAAAGTCATTAGCCAAATGATCGGCATCTTTTCTTGAATTATTTTACAGCAAGAGCTGTAAGAAAGAGACCAAACTTTGTAATGCCAGCAAAAAACGTCTAGTTGGCACATAAGTATCTCCAAAGAGGTGATCATTACTTAGCTGTCATTTCTCTGGTAATTCTGCAAGAATAAGCTGTAAAACATTTTTTAAAAAATCTGAAACCTGGAATTACTTACAGAAGGATCTTAAGGCTAGCAGTGTGCTTTCATGTTTAAGATAGTCATTGAAAAACACATCTGTGAAGAGGGAAGAAATCTTAGCCAATGTCTGGGTTTAAATGGAAAAGGACAACACTCCAAATGAACTGACTGAAGTGAACTTGGGGAAGACTATCTCCCTCCTGTTTTACAGTACCATAACAGTTTGCTGTACATGGGGATGCAATTGTTCAAACATAGATCATTGAGCACACTGCTGTGCAAGTTCCTGAGTCCTATACCAATAAGCATCCCCAGTAACAAAAGAGAAAAAAAATACAACAAAGAATATTATCGTTATCCGTTCCATATAAAATTTTAGGATTTTCTGCTGTCTAAATATCTGATTGAGACAAACTATTTGAGTTGCCAAAAACTGGCATTGTATTTCTGAAGATACAAGTAATTAAGCATTAAAAACAAAATAACTGTTGTTCAATCCATCAGTGCAGTAATTAATGGGCAGGCTCTGGAGTTTTCTATTAAAAATTGGTTATTTTGTAGCACTGGGACTGCAAAGAGCTCCCAGGGCAAAGCAAACCTCTATTTCTTGAATTCTACAGACAATGCAAAATGTTCATGGCTAAGTCCCAAACCCAACAGGAAACTTGTACAACTCTGAATTTGGATGTAAATTCTAAGGTGTAAGCTACTCAGAAATAGTTTCCTGTGTAGACAGACTGTGCTTATAAATACAATGAATTAGTACAGAATAACTACTTAATTCACATCCTAGACTAACAAGCTCTTTCATATTGAAATGCCCCAAGGAATCTGGTTCCTTTCTATGAGGCCAAGTCCGGGACATCAGACAAGCTGCTCATCCTCTGCATCTCTCTCTTCCTTTCTCTAAAAATAGGAACAAAGATATTCACCTCTCAGTGCCTCCAAGATGCTAAATGCATTAGTAGGTGTTTAGAGATCTAGGTACTACACTGAAGGCTACCCAAGCACGGCTTTCTTTACACCAGGAACACTGCTTTCCCTTCCAGCGTAGTGCTATGCCACCAGCACACTGCCCAGCCCCCCAGCTGCCATCTCTCTCCACACTTCTAGAATACACACCAATGCACTCTTGTTGAAGGAATCAGAAGTGGTAAAACACATTTATGTCAACCAGCTTCTTTAACAGAGTATTTTTCAGCCAGTCAGCACTTACCACGGGGAACAGGTCAATATTACAGTTTTTATTATTAAAGAATATGTCTAGTTTTGACTTGAAAAATCAAAATCACACCCAAACAGACTTCACTATAAAAATGGCACGTGAGAACCCTCCACCCAATGAGTGCTGCAAGAAACAGGACTCTGAGCACTGCTCATATCGGCGTAAAGACATCCACTTGCCAACACATGAACCACAATTTTAAAGCTGTCATTTCCCATTTTCCTGTGCACAACTCAAGGAGTTCTTATAAGGCATCTCCTGCCATGCTGGATGTTTGACACGTGGCACCATGCCGGCAGGTGAGCTTCAGTCTATGTGAAGTAATATCTGAAATGCAATCCATTAATGCCCTGATCGCTCACATGTCAGAGACAGGTAGAGGGCACCAATACAGTTCCCACGCACTGAATGCAGAAGTTCAACTCTTCACTCTGCTGGTATTAAATAACTTAAATGACCCAGGGCTGGCAAGCTCTATCTCCTGCAATTACAGACAGGATGCAGCAGAGGATTGTAAGGCCATCGTGAAAATGAGCTTGGCTGCATCAAAACAAGCTTCTCAATTGCATAATAAGTTGCTTACTTGATTAATTATTCAAAAACAACCAGTAACTTACTGTACTAGACATGCCTTTCTTTTCCTTTGATTGGTGCTTCAAACACCAGTGTTCCCAGTCTGTTCCTAGTATAATAAGTTCTGCTTTGCTCTCATTTCTGCACTAAGGTGACTCCAGATCAACTCTTTTGCAGCAGCTTGAAATAACTGGGAAATAAACTGGAGAAGTTATAGAGAAAAACTAGGTCACAAGGATTTTGGATCAAGATCAGAGAGGCTTCATTCATACACTGGTACAATGTCTAAGCTGTCTTTCATTTAGGTTTCATCATAAGACAATTCCCAAGGAAAGGAGTGTGGGTTGGTACCACAGAATAGTTTTTACTGCGCAAAAACAGAAGTTCAAATTCCAGTTCTTAGAATACTCTGAGTAACGTTTTCTTCTTTTATTTTCTTTCCCTGTTATACCATCATAATCAGTTATATTATTCTAATTTAAATATATCTTAGATTAACTCATGGAAGGAAGCAAGATTACAAGGAAAATATGTAAGAGTCTCACTTGGCTGGTAAGTGTCCCTCTAGCCCTTACATTTCCCTGCTTTGTTTTTGCCCCTGATTTTTTGTTTAAGAAAAGAGATTGTAAAAATGAGTATTTTTCTTTTAAGTGAGTTGTGTAATATTAGCACATGTGTGTGAGAATTGAATATTTACTTAATCTTGTTAGAATACAGTTAGCAAACAATGTTTTATGGTTTGCCCAGTGGAATCCCTTATGATCTAATACAGCCCACTGCCCATCTAATTTATTCCATTATTTAATTCACCTCTCAAGCAGCAGAATATATGCACCACAGCTGTATTGCTCTCTAGCCCTCACTGAGCATTCCAGCAGCTATGTCATTTGTTTGGTGCTTTTTCAACTTCAGTCAGATCTAGTCCTCTCATTAATGAAAAGCCTGTTGTGTCTGGATGGCTTCCCCCATAAAAATAGATATTAGGAAGTCATAATTGTATTATTCTGCTGCAGACATAAAATAAGGTTATATATTAATGAATATATATTAATGAAGGTACTATTCCCTTGTTTATTAACTATCTGCAAGAGTTTAACATTACAGTACTCTTAATGCATGTGAATAAGACAGTTTATGCCCGATCAGGAGTGCTCACAGGAAGGATGTCCCTTTGTTTTGTCTCATTAAAGTATCTTTTTTAAAAGTTCTGTTCTTCTGTTAACAGACTTACCTCAGCACATCAGCTCAGTTGTGCTAAGGGAGGTTTGGATCCCTGACAGATTAGGTGAACATTACTGAATTACTGTGTAATTCAGAAGTTGCGCTGTGTTCATCTGACTGATACTACAGTTTCCTTTACTTCTGTGTTTGGCCTTATGGAAAGGGAACCCAGATTTTATCGTACTAATACAGTGGGTTTCATTGTAATATGTGGGATTGCAGTCAGTCTGCTAAGGGATTCACAAGAAGTAATTAAGGAAAGCAAGTTAATATATTAGCAATATACATGTATTTCCAGTTTATGCCTCTAGCACTCACAGCAGGAGACAAGGAAAATTAACATCAGAGTAAATTCTTAGACACTAAGAACACCAGAAAATGTTTACTGCAAGGATGATTAGATGAAGTTAGATGATCTAACATCCAGTAGATAACAAAGAAATTTAATATCTAGTTCTCAGATGGCACACTGAAGTTCAAGCCTGTTTATTACCAAGTATCTTGAATTCCCTAGTCACAGCAATTAGGGATGAATTCTGCTATTAATCGATTCAGTAAAACCATCCCAGAGAGGAACATTCCTCAGGGAACTCATAACAATTCCACATAAAATACTAGTCTTACCCACACTATAGTTCTAAAAGTACCAGGTTGGCACCTCTTTTGTTTGAAACATCATTTAAGTTTTAATTACAACTTCAAAAAATCAGCATACCTTGAAATCCTGAGACTATCTGGACTACATCATCATAGACCATTAGAGTAGCTGAGCGTTCAGGAAGAAGGCCAAGACTCAGTGAAGAGAAGACTGTGGAAGAGAAGTGGTTTAAGTGGGATATATATCACAACAAAACTTGAGAACAACAGAACATACCATTTTATTTTGCAAAAACTGGCAACCCAAACTAAAAACCGTATTATACACGTGAGGAAAATCATGTGAATTTATCCATCTAAATAGTCATGCATGGCAGCTCAAAGAATAGAAAGGTGCAGTGGAAAGCACGGTTTCAGGTTGTAGTTCCCAGCTCCACAAAAAGACTTGTCATTACATAAAGATGAGTGAAACTCTAACTGAGTCTGACTGAATTAATTTTGTGGTGAAACTGAATACTTCTTACATAAGAAAAATTTTAATGAAACTTAACTTATAAATACTTTGAGATGCTTACATAAAAACTCATAAGGAAATGCAATATGTAGTGAATAAGTCTGAATAATTGGGTCTAAAATACGGCATGTCCATATTGAGTCACTACCTACAGTACAGAACCTCTGCATATAGCAGAATCAGCATCATTCTATCATGTGGTACTAAAAGGGACAGTGAAATGGCATTTGCTGCAAGAAATCTGCATGCCATTGGATGCAGACATTCCTTAGAAGGTGGGTGGGTGGGTGGGTGCTGGTGCATTGGGAGGGTATATATGCATACATGCCCAGAAAGCAAAAATTAGGAAACAAATTCATTCCAAACTTTCCAAACCCAGAAGAACATAATTACACACAGACTTAGCCACTAACAACATCTGATTCATGCACCCATAAGAACATGTACCCATAAACACAGTAAGAATTAGAACTCTCTGTGCTTCATGCATGGTTTTCAAAGATAGAAAGAGAGGAGGAAATTAATACAGACTAGTCATGTTTGATACCTGGGCACTATCCCATACTTGCATCTGGGAAGTGCTTGTTCCATGCTGAAGTGACCACAAGCTCATGAAAACATTTCCAGAACTGATGAACATAAGAACAGCACTAGTTCTTCAGACTGTCATGTGGTCTTAACATTTCCCCTCAGTGAAGATGCCTTTCTTCATAGCAGAGACCATGCAGGCAATCACCAATGGTATGAAATTCAGCATGGGTAAATTCCAGGTGCTGCACGGGATGGAGCAATGTTGGACATGGGCAAAAATGGGAGCTGAGTGGTGGGAGAGCAGCTCAGCATGAGCCAGCAGTGTGACCTGGCAGCCAAGGGGTAAATCATGTCTTGGGTTGCACTAAACACAACACAGCCAGCTGGTCAAAAGAGGTGATCCTCCCACTGCATATAGCATTGGTGTGGTCTCATCCTGAATTCTACGTGCAGTATAGACTCCGCAATATAGTATAAAAAGGATGTTAAAGCCCTTAAAAGTGTCCAGAGGAAGGCAACAAAGTGTGTAACAGGGCTGTAAGACACAGGCTGTGAGGAGGGGCACTAGGGGCACTAGGGCTGACCAGGCTGAGGTGACCTCATCGCTCTCTGCAGCTCTGGCATAAAGTTGTGCCATAGGAGGCTCACACTGGACACTGGAAAAAATATGTCACTGTGAGGATGCTCAAGCACTGGAGCAGACTTCCTAGCATGGTGGATGATGCCTCACGCCTGTCAGTATTCAAGAGGCATTCAGACAATGCCCTCATTAATACCTTTTAGTTAGCCCTGAAGTTGCCAGGCAGATGGACCCTGATAGGCATAGGGCTCTTCCACCTGAATTATTCTAGCACAGATGTTAGAAACAAAAGAGACCACACGGTTATTGCAATGACAGCTGAGAATTTCCTTTCAAATGGTCTGCATGTGAAACATCTACACAATGTAAGTAAGGATGCCTAATGTAAGCAGCACCACAGTCACAAGTACAAAATGTGTTTGTCTTTAATAACTTAATTTGTAAGAAGAAAGCTGATATAACTTAGACACCCTGGGGAGCTCAATACAATAAACCACACCAATGCTTTACATTTACACCCCATTATAATGCACAGATAATTCCTAAACTTCCAGTGGGCTTTTCTGCACAATCTTTTTATGCATGACAAAAACAGGACATCATTTTTAAGGCCATGGTGAATCAATCCCTGGACTTTTCCTATGCTGAACAAAATAAATCATGCTTGTGTAAATGTTGCCCTGTATGCCATACTTTTCAATCCTTCATCATTCTTGATATACCTCTGCAGTTTTAAACATTCCTCTTGAACTGTGGATCCAGAACTAAATGTATATTTACCAGAGCAGCTGCACCATGAGCAAATGCTGAAATAGTGTGCTCCATCTCCTTAGTCTTTATTTTTCCTTATTTTACACATAATTCTCTCTTCTTGCAGTGCTACATCAGAAGCTTATTGTCAAACATACATCTACCACATCTTACATGTCTTCTGCACAGCCACCACTTCCCAGATGAGGTCTCCTCCCTCAGAAACACGGCAAGCATTCTCTGATCCTAGGACCACCTTCCTGCATGGTTTGTGTTGGCTGACACTACCACTAGTTTGAACTGGGATAGCTCAGTAATTTCCCTCTCCCCCAAACATCTGCTTAAATATGAACTAGTAGATTCAGTTTTACTTTCTTTCGAATTATTCATAAAGAAAAATCTACGTGTAGCCAAGAACAGATAGGGGAGCACATCTTCCATCATGAACACTTCAACAACTCAAGTGATGTTATATTAATGAACTGTTAATAAGCGGAGTCATGGCTCTGCTGATAAATAGTTTAATGGAGAAAGAGATCTTAATCTTTTCCTCCTGCCATTTATCATTACATAAATAAATAACCCTCCTGCTTAAGCGGTAAAGAGACAGTAATTATTTTGGTTAATATGAGAAAAGTTTGTTTGCTGAACTACGAGGACAATCCTTGACGTTAGGTTCTTAAAGCTACCATGAGATCAGTGGCTACACAGTCTTTTAGCATAAGATCATAATTAATGTATCTTGCCTATGATGGAAGGACTGCGATACCTCAAGAAAGTCCTATTACAGTGCTTTAAACATTACCACACTACAGCTTTCAAAGCGACTCCCACGTGTGGTTATCATTTCCACACTGAGGCGGTGGAAATAAAACCCTATATATTTAATTCACCACAGCATACAGGATGGCACGTGAGCTTAAACCACTGGTGTGGGTGGAATGCAGCTCAGAACGGCATATCTGGTCTGTGGGATGATGACTACAAGTACTGTTTTTTCAGGAAATGAAGATCCTTCTGTGAGTACCCAGGATGTACGCTGCAGAGTCAAGACTTAAATATGCTGACTGTTCCCCATCGCTGAACCCAGACTAAAGCCACCACCAACAACATTTTGCATTTTCAAAACCATGCTATGCCACTTACAAGCATAACAGGGGAGCACTTAAACATAAATAGTGAGTTTATTAAGCACCACAGACATTGAAGCTTTACAGTATAAAAAATAATAGCCTAAATATTTGGGATCTGAACTATTATGTCACATTTCTTTAATAGGGTAATTCAAAGAGCAAACCCATTAAATCAACATGAGAGGTATCAAGTTGTAACTTGTTGTTTCTTTAATCAAAGGAAGGATTAAGTTTAGGGTAGAGAATGGATTCTACTCCCAATTAAATCAATGGCAAATGATCCTCCAATTTCAATGTGGGAAGATTAAAGGTGAAAGGAATCTATTTTCTGAGCAAAGCTCAGATTTCAGCTGTAGAAATAAAGATTTCGTGGAAACAGTATAAAACTACAGCTCTTTAATCTTCAATGACTTACCAAAACAACACCATGCCTGAATCCCTTCCCTCAAAATCAATTTTTAAGAAAAAGCAACAAGCAAAAAAACCATAACCAACAGATTCCAGGCTGTGTTGGAATGAATGTCTTATTAATTATGAAATTAATCGTGTTAATTATGTTAGAAAGAATCTTTACATCTGGGTAATATAATTGCAGATATAAACTGTCCTATAGGATATGGCCAAGAGCTGAAAGTCCAGAGCAGTTTTGTAAACTACAGCCTACAGGAAAACAGTTGTTGCTGCATCTTGGGAGATAAAAGAACTGGTACGTCACAGCTGTTGAAACAGAGCACTTAAAAACAGAGTTCCTATAAAGAAAATGATCTGGAGTAGATTTATATGATTTGTGGAGCTGTAAGAGCATCAAGAGTTGTTTGAAAACTGATGTAACAAGGACAGGTAGGAGAGTGGATCTCTGCACAGCCTTGATGCCACAGCTTAGCTGAGGAAAGAACCTTGCATTTCTGCAACTCACAGATACTCTTCCTCCCACCCAGGAATGCAAGCATTACAATACATCATACAAAATTATAACTTCCTTTAGATGCAAAATCTTACCTCAGAACAAAAATAAAGATCTCTTACCAGGCAATCTTACAGGTTTCCATGGTGCAGAATTTGGCACATAGGCATGTTTACTAGCAGTCACTATCAGCTGATTGCCCAATTTATACTGAAACTTGAGGAAGGCAGTGCCATCTGCTCCTGAGGTTCCAGATGCAATGGAGATCTGGTTGGTAAAAATCTCAATGAAGGCTTCTGTTACTGGTTGATGTGTGCTGGCATCACTCACGTGGACTTTCAGGGTTACTTCTGTAATGACAAACAATCATAGTGATCATAATCAGAGCAGCTTCTGCAGGAAGCAAAACTTAGAACATGCTATCACAGCAACAGGCAACAAGACATGGAGCTAGATGCTAACATCTAAAACTATGGAGACAATATAGCCTCTCTTCATGGCCTGCAGCTCTCCAATTCAGGCAGCTGCTCTTTAGAGACACTGCAGGCTCTATCATGAGGCTGACCATGTGCTGGGTCTCTGAGAAGCAAAAGAACACACAGAGAATGATGAAGCACTGGAACAGGTTGCCCAAGGAGGCTGTGGATGCCCCATCCCTGGAGGCATTCAAGGCCAGGATGGATGTGGCTCTGGGCAGCCTGGTCTAGTAGTTGGTGACTTTGCACATAACAGGGGGGCTGAAACTAGATTATCATTGTGGTCCTTTTCAACCCAGGCCATTCTGCGATTCTACAATGAGACCATTCGCAGTCACGAGGAGTGAGCAGAGCCCAGGGGAATGTAGCTGTGATACAGACAGAGATTTTGAACATTCCAGCTGGTACTGGGCTTCTCCGCTTATGCCTAACCAGGGCAGTGAAACCCCACACTATCAGGCCCTTATCCTCAAAACAGGGCACAAACAGGTTGGATGCAGAGTGCTAGCAATGGGCAAGAGAGAAACACCTCTCCTGCCTCTCTGTTCACTTGCCTTCCTTCTGAAGGGGCAAATACATCACAGCACCGAGTGTCAGAAGTGGCAAGCAGGTATCACTAGTGAATTACTCATCCCAATGCACAACTGAACAGTGTAAGTGGTGGAAAAGTGATTGTTAAGCCAGTCAGGAGTACCATACATATTGCTGACATACTGTCAAAAGCCAACACAATGAACTATATTTTACTTGAGTAACGTGTCCTTTTCCCAGAAACTAACTGCTTGTTTAAATGCTTCCAGATGCACAATATTTGTCCACTTTAAGACACTCTTATGATTAAACCATATGTTGTGTCACAAAGCTTTCGCTACACAAAGCAAAGTGGCTACTGCAAGACAGTCCTTCAGAAAGGGACCCTCTGTATTGATGATATTTTTCTGTGCCTTCAATGGTTTTTCTGTTTTATGCTGTAAAGTAGCAGCTGTTGCCTCTCCAATAGCTATGACTTAAATGCAATGCTGGGTTGAAAAGACCCAGCAACGCTCTAATGGCTTCAACCAAACCACTCCTTGGATTGTCTCTTTTCTCCTAAATGAGTATCTATCTCCTTTCTCTTCTCTCCCACTCTCCCAACACTCCTGACCTTGCATTCACCTTTGGAAACTACCTTGTTCTTCCATGAACTTTCCTCCCTCAGCTTACCTCATCTCACAAGGTTGTGCTGCACAATATCTTGTGAAATCCCTCAATTTTTGTGTCATGGAAATGCAGCCACTAACAAGCAACATGTTCACACTCCATGCACATCTCATTTCTTCATGTTCTGCCCAGAAATGAGAGCAGGACTTCATTTTCATATGTATTCAGAAACACGTTAGTTTCTATGGAACAGTATTGGGGATAAAGTTCTATTATACTAATACTGTATATTGGGGTGTAAAGAAATGATTTTCATATAAAACAGCAAGACATCACATCAAGAACAATGAAGAGCTCAACAAAAGCTAGGTTGTGAATTTCAGTAGTGAAATGACACAGCTGAGTAAGCTGAGAAACATAACACAGCAATATAACAATATAAAAAGGACATCATGATCTAATACAACCCTTCAAAATATCAGCACCTCTATCCTAAGGGCATTTTAGCTATAAGGATATTGGGTCCTTTAATAAGCAAAGACCTTCTGTCTAAATGCTAGATTACAAAAGTATAAATATCAGGCAGCCCAGAACAAAATCCCCATTAGAGAAATTCATCATCACAGCCCTCGCCTTAGAACTTGGCAATGGATGATGCCAGTTTGGTGGGGATCAGCATGAAATACATTTTAGCTACTAAAGACTCTGGACTTGTTCCCAATTTCGCATTTAGTAGTCAACAACATATACTGAAAAAACAGTGCACATTCACTGGTGAATATGTACAGAATGCCCCCTTAGAAAACTTGCTTGATGAGCAAAAAACTTGTGGAATTTCATGCATATGAAAGGAAGCCACAATAATACAAGGAGGAATTCCTGTGTATCTACGTATTTATGAATTCTACAAGTATTTACAAACATTAAGACAAAAAGCAATACAAGTTTTTATTTTCAGAACCCGTAGGAACAATACACCTAAAGCCAGATAACTTTAGATCAGTCATAACATTTCCCAGAACACATGTGGCTAAGAATAATGGGTCATGTATTAAAAGAAAAGCAATGGAGTAAGACAAGCTGAACACCACACATAACCAGTCTCAGTAACACGGAAGCAAGCCTTTCCTTAAACAACCATACATAGCAAGGAGCCATGGAGCTACACTGATAAATAGTAATCAAGGATGAAGATTAGAAATAACTCAAATTTCAAACCTATTTGATTCCCTATAGACGGAATTTTAGTATAGGCACTATGACTAGAATTGATTAAGTGACGAAGAGAGGTAGCCAGCCATGAGTATTTCCAGAAGGAAATTCATTTCTCTTTTTATTCTGTAGTTCCTTATATACAGGCTGCAGCCTGCAACCATCTTTTTCTGCTATGGAAAGACAGGAGTTTCCAAAATGCTGTTTCCAAATGACAGTGATGAAGGCTGGAACCCAATATGTCCTGATGTTCTGCTACTAAATCACTGAGGCTATTTCTCCTCTTTTATTTAGATTTTTTTCTTTTTCCTTGACAGAAAATCCTAGCAGCCTGAACAGCCCTGCTTTCTTTCCATGCATTATCTTCACTGACATACACATGAAATGTCCATAATTTGCTTAAATTAAGGTTTTCTCTTACACAGCAGCTTCTTTTCCTTATCTAACGCAGCAGTGAAGTCATGAACACTGAACCTGCGTTATCACTGTGATTCCCACAGCAATAGAATGACCACAAGCTTTAAACTGAAACTGCCAAAGAAAACTCTCTCTAAAACATTCACAGTGATAAGAATGATCTATAAAGATTACCATGAAAACAAACCTCTGCAGTAAATTTCAGAAATGTGATGAAGGAGGTCTTGGAAATAGGAGGCATATGGCCAGTGCTGGTGCTTCTTTTCTATGCAGCCAAGAAGAGCTGGCTGAGGTAACAGATTCCAGACTGGTGAATTCAAAACTGTGACCACTCTCATGCCCCAGACATGCCAGCCACATTCACAATAGGCTATGCCTGAGCTGATAACTCTAATTCACCTGGATCCTGACCACTATGGTGTGAATGGGACTCTTTTGGACCTGAGCTGTCATGCCTGTGGTGTCCTATTGGCTCCCGGTACCACTTGGGTATGCACAGGCAGAGCCAGCAGCCATCTGCCACCACCAGCACACACACCCTGCCGCTGCATTCTTACAGCAGTGTTTCCTGTCCAGGGCAAGAGCTGGTTGTGCTCGCTGCTCATTTACACTAGTGAACATACCTTGTTTGAATGAGCAAAAAGAACGTGTGCACTGCAGGCAGAAATGGGCCACCTACAGCCATTAAATAAATCGAGCGACCTGGAAAACCATGCAACTCTTATCTTTGAGAATTTCTAAACAAAGTGGGAAAAGCAGATAAAGGGGAATATAGCAAATACAGGGTTAAATCCCATGAAGATCAAGGCTGCTGTTTGTATATGGCCAAGCAAGTAACTCTAGCCTAAACTTCTTGAATTTCTTTGTCTTCCCTCAGCAATCACATTCTATTTGTTTTTCAAATGAGAGCAAACCAAAACTACCAGTTATAAAGAAAACAGCTGCTTAAGTGTAACTCTGTTTTCCTAGTACTAAATTTATCGTCAGCTATATAAAGAAAACCAGCATCTCCAAGGTTATCATTTGGGAAAGTGAAATAAAGACAAAAAAACGCCTTCCATGTTAGCACTGAAATGCAGAATCCCATCTGTCCACTTAATCTGATTTCTGAGATTTAACTAAGTCTAAACTTTCCCTGAGCAATCCCTCCTGTGCCATCTGCTTTATGAACCACGCCACCTCCCCTGAAACACAAGTAACCTTACAGTAACTGCTCCCACAACCAAAACCCCACTTCTTGGATTCCCAGCCCCTCTTTATACCGCTGTGAACACAGTTTGAGGACGACTTACTTAAGAACCAATATCGAAACTCTGAAAAGTGAAAAAAACCCACACTGCTTTTCCTTGTTTTTCAAATAAGCCGGTAACATTCTACAGGAAGAAAAACTTCCAGTGATGGCACACTGTCAAAACTCGAACACTGAAACAAACAGAACAAGTGATGACAATGACTGAGAATCAAAGATTACCATCTTATTTAGGTCCCAATCTCGCAATCTGGTTTCTGCGCACACGCTCCTCTGCCAGGCAGACTCCCTCTGATGTCTGCTGGACAGATGATCTCTCTTTTGGGAACAGGCTGAAATAGGCGGCCGTTAGCACTTATCTTTTCCTCTGGAGGTCCCCTATCCATGGACAATGTCAGGATATTACCAAAGAAAAATATTTAAGTTATCTAGTTTTGATTAGAGAAAGAAAACTTCCTGCTCACTTTAAAAAAAAACACAATAACACAAAAAACAACACTATGAGCTTCATTTTAAATTGTGTTCGCCTCACAGTTGGAGCTTGTTGGCAGCCTGCCTGGTTTTGAATCCTACACGCCGAATGGATAAGCCTTTCTGCCTCTTAACCTCTTGCCCATGTGCAAGGTCAGCCCCTCAGCTGAACAATAGGATTTTAATTTATCTAAAGGAAACCGTTTTCCTAGAAAAAGAAGCATTCACATCCCCCAGCCACAGATGCCAACTCAAACGTTTACATATCTTTTAAATGTATTTTATCAAGAAGTCTCTACTGAAAAATGAACATCAGAAAGTAAAGTGCGTTCATATGAGAAAAAAAAGATGTGTGTGTAACATCACTCCAGAAACAGAGACAGGGGTCTTAACTGACGTGGTCCCCCTGGAAGCAACATCGAGTAGAAAGATTTCCACTTCCCTCTGTCCACAGCACTGGTCTAGTAAGGACCACCTGACAGGGCTCTGATCTTAGGTCCTAACTTTACCAATCTAGGAAACAGAGGAGTTCAGAGAAGAGCTATGTAAAAATCCAGAAGAGGGGAAAGCAGTTTTGAGACTGGCTGTCTTAAGAACTCAGCCTCTTCATGCACTGTGAGAGAAGGCTGGATCACTGAGCACAACAGGGGAACTACAGGAAATGACAGCCAAGGAACTTCCAGACTGAGATGCTGTATGACCCAGAAGCTGTACACTGAGTGTAAGCAAAATTCAAGCATAACTGCCTAGTGGGAAGAAAATTTGACAAGAGAACAGTTTATGAGATGGCAGATTCACCAGTGCTGAAAGACGATGATTATCGTCTAACGAAAGAAGATTAATTTTCTTCTTCAAAAAACAAAACTTAGTTATAGATGTTTAAGAGTTGTAACTGATGTTTAACTCTAGAATTAATCAAACTAATGTTTAGTTCCATATTGTTCATGAAGCGAGACCAAAAGCCTGTTTATGGTGACTCTTTTTAGCACCTCAATCTGAATTTAATAAATATTGTTCAGCTTTACAGGTCATGAGAAAGACTATCAGTACAGACCTCTGCAAGCTCGGAGCACTTGTAGTGCAATATTTAATCACAGCTATCACACCTCAAAAGGAAGATTTTTTTTCCCCCAGATACACAACTAACTGACCATATTTTTTTCCCCTTCCATTGCTCTTCAGAAACAGTAGAGATCTGCTGTACCGAGAGCTGCAGAGCCCATTCTCACAGCTGGAGCAGACATCCATTATCCATGATGCCCAACAGACACACCTTGCTCACCCCATCTCAGCAGACAATCAACCAGGAGCTGGGGTGCCCACCTGCCTGCAGGTCTCACTTGAGTCCTTCCTGCCCTCCTAAGCAGCACAGGTTGATTCATCTGCATTTTCATCTCACATTCCGTGACACTACAAGCGCCTCGGGCATTGCTGGCACTGCTGTGTATTCCATAATGCACAGGAATTTAATTTCCAGAGTACTGAAATGGTATACCCTAATTAAAATAACTGAACGTGATACTCAATATTCAAATAAAGCACAGTAGTGTGATATGAAGGTCAAGCAGGTGCTCTACTGTCTCTTCACGTTTTCAAATCTATCAAACAAAGCATTCAAAAATTAGAATTGATAAATACATTAGTTTTGCTCAAAATACATTATCTACCAATTCTAATGCACACATTTACATAGGACAGCCACAAAAGGAACTCTGCTATAAAAACTAGAGCACTTTACACCACTTCCCATGACAACCAGGCTGCTACACAACCACGTATTCAAGGGGGAGGGAGGGGCAGCCAAAGGATAATAAAATAAAGACATTCATCACACGAGCGTCCAGCATTTGAAAGAGGATTTGCATATCCTGACCTGTTAGAACCGAGAGTATCACCACCAAAATTAATTTCTTGGCAAAAAAAAACAGAACAAAAGTAGGAATTTGCTTTAATTAAAAAATAAAAAGTGAGGGTTATACGCATAATGCCCAGATGAGACTCCGATACCCTATTGTTAAGTGATTAAAAAAAGCATTTATAATGAACTCGAAACTCACACGGCTATGAAACTCATGAATAGCAATAGTTGCATTAACAGGTCTGCCTTTGATCTCTACAGGAACTGTGCATGACACAAACTAATTTCATTTCCAAACCCTGCACTTCAGACATGGAATTATATAAAGATACTGTCATGCAGCACAGATGGAAGTTGAGTTTCAAAGCTTTATCTTGCCACACGCATAACGCATTCTTTACAAGACCTGAAAAAGTAATCCCAGCATAAAGACCTCTCTTTTTTTCCTAATAGAGCGCTTTGAAACTCTGTTTGGAGATCAACATGGAATGAAAAGTTCACGCACTGATATTTTTCATTTGCTCAGCATTAGAATTCTCCTCTGATTCAAAGAAGCCTGCAGCCAATTTTGCAACATCAGCTCTGAGACATTATGAGGATAACAACACGTTGAGCTCAACTGCTGCACAGCTCCCAGGGATTTTAAGCCACAGTTCTACCTACTGTATCATCAGCAGTTTGGGGAGGGGGCCTGAAAGGGCAGCCTTGTATATGGCTGTGCTGAATAGATGCGTTATGTCTTCTTGGAACGGCTTCTTCCTAATTCTATAAATAACAGCTGATGAAAACAATTTAAAGCAGATGTATTTCTTGTTTAATTAAACCTGCGTATGTGTAATGGGGCAGGGAGAGGACAAGCACTTTTTTATTTCCAATCTTAGACTTAATCTACTCATTTCTTAAACTTGTGAATGCAAAGCAAGATGTCATTTTGGAAGAGTGTACTTTCAGCTTTTTGCTGGTTAGCTTTTAATAAAGCATCACCAGCTCTGAGAAACCCAGCTGAAGGGACTCTCTGCCTACCAGCAGTTCCATCAGAGCACTCCACTGATGTCAGCTAATAAACATACAGCGGCAAATTCCTGCGTTAAAATTTTATTACAGTTTTATCTAGGCACTTGCACGTTCTCTTTTTTTCAGGTAACTAAACAGTCAATTTATATGCGCTTCACTCCTTGAAGAGGTTATCCCCAGCTGGCACAGGCAGATGAAACAGAGGTGAAACCACACATGCTAACAACCTATTGCTCCAGCACAGCTGCTCTGAGTCCAAAGAGTCTACAGAGCAAACTCTTCTGTTTCCACGATGTGCTCTTCCTCTTTCTATTGTGCTGCCCTGCTGTCCCTTGGATCCGTCACTGTGCCAATCTCATTTACTAACCCAGCGCAGCACCAGCCTAACAAAATGAACTGCTCACTGCCAGGTTATCAAACCAAACTGCTGAAGTAAAGCGTCTACAAGTGCCAAAGTCAACAGACCGGGCAGATGCGGGGGTGGAAAGGCACCAGGTCTCCTGGCCAAGTGTAACAGTGGGGCAGAAAGGAAGGGGACCACCCCTCCTGGCTCCTCCATAATGAGGTCACCTCAGCCGTATCACCAACTGTACTTCCAGAGCCCTCCTCAAACTGCACCTACACAGACACTTTGGAAGGACACCTGTCATCGTGCTTATCTTCACACCCCTTGGGTGAATATTTGGCATCAACAGTTTCAGCAAATCTGTACCTGAATTAACCTTAGATAATCGACTGTTTCTCACTTCAAGACTAAGGTACCTGTACTACAGCAGTAACTCCAGGCCCCCATCAGAACACAGTGCTCATGACAGTGACAGGAAAGGGCTTGAAATGGAGCAGTGAAGCTCTTCCCATGGGCTCTGTGCAAGACTTACAACCTCTCCTGAACACCCTAAAGCCTCTACAGCCACAGTTGGCTTTTGGGGGAAGGAAGTTGCTGGTGAGTCCTTCTAGCCCCCAGAAGTACGCCTGAGCTCTATGTCAATTTGCCAGTTGCTGCAGCTTCTTTTGGTTTTCTTCTCACCACGGCTTTTGTGTCTTCCAAAAATATTTATGATAACTCCAAGTTCTTGAGATTTTTCTGATCCACACAAAGTTCACATGTCTTCACTTGGGACAATCCAAAAAATTAACTCGTGACCCAGGTCTTCTAGGTAGTTAAAAATGACTTTTCTTCTCATACAGAATGATCAGACACTGGAAAAGATTTCCCAGGGAAAAGGTGGAGTCACCATCCCTGGAAGCGTTTAAGGAAAGGCAGATGTAGTAGTTAGGGACATGGTTTAATGGTGCAGTATTGATGGTAGGTGGTTGGATGATCTTGTCCACTTCAACGATTCTATGATTCTACATCATCAAATAAAATAAGACCCCTACAGTTCCCTTCCTCCTAATACCATAAAGTCCCCTCAGCCGGACACACAGTCATTTGTCATTGCCTTTTGTTTACTCCTTCATCCAATCTCAATCATGCAGAAGAAATCTCCCTATCCAAGTCAATAAATTTTTCAATTAACGTTTCTGAACTGAGCTGCTGTACTGTCTGTATTTTAGCTGTGACGGCTGCATATATATAGACAGAACGCAACAACTGACTCAGCAACCAAACCTCATTTCAGTTCAAATTATTGTAATATTGATCTCAATTCTTGGCAGGGGATTAATTTTATGGCTGTTACTATTTCATGAGAGGAAAAATTACTAATCAGACTAAAATTGTGAATTTTTAAAAATTACTTTCCATTCCCCTATGCCTGAAGTCAATTATGTAAATCAGCAGTTATTGGCTCTTCTGTAAGCTCATGATCTAAGTACAGGCACAGTTACACTTGCAACACTCATTTTCTTTCCAAGCCTCTTTTGTATGGAAAACACAAAGCAAAACCAGACAAGAGTTTGATATGCATTCTTACATAGCTTTCTGTAACCAAAAAGACCACTAGGAGCATACCCTTGTCTTTCTTGCTCACCTTGGAACACTGCAGTGCTCATAAGTGTCCCACAACTACAGCTGCATCTGGGAAACAGTCTGACAGGCTGGGGGTGCACAATCCAGGCTTTGGGGAAGCCGCTAGGAATAACAAAGTCCTCTGTGGTGTGGAACTGTCTGCCTGTGATGGGCCTGAAGGGGCTGGTATTCCCCTGAAAGCTCTGGGTGTTCACAAACCAAAATAGTGAAAAACAATGAACCACAACATAAGTAACTGATCAAACAAATCTATGAATACCAATTTCTCTTGAGAGATAATCTCAACACAAAACACCATTGTGACCATTATGCACATACAACAGAATAAGGCTTAAGAGGAGATGGGCAACGATGATGCACTCATGAAGCTCAGGGAATAACTCAGGGTGTGCCTGACCACAGCTGCTGCAAACAAAGCTGACTTTATGTCAACACAAACAGGACTGGAGGGTGGCCTTTGTTTCAGATAAACAGCTGCGTCAGTGGAGTGGATCGACTGACTACATTACAGTTGAGTAGATGAAATGTTTCTTCTTGAGTTCATTTAAAAGTGTACAAACGTCTGTCACAGTTGGCCAGTCCAATGTATAAATACTGAAGAACTAACAAAAGAAAGCTGATGAGAGCACTGACCTTGAGCTGGTTTTAACCCATGTTTTCCTCTCCAGAGAATGGGGACACCCAGCATCGTGCCAAGATGCACAGAGACCACTACCTGGGGTCACACTGGGTTAGTGACTGACCTATCTACTGCCACTGCTGTATTTTATTTGCTACCAGTAGCTTACAATTGTATTGTGATTACGGCATATTTTCTATCACTGCTATTTCAAGAATTCCAAATAGCCATAAATATCTCCAGATAAATACACACATTATAAAACATCATGCCCTCTCCAGGTGGAGTATCTAAAAGAACCTGGTCAGAGGACAGGAGTCTGATGAATGCTTGGACTATGTGCTAGTTCATCCATTTTGGCAAGAGCAAGGGGTTACTGCTCATACTTCAGCATAAACCCGCTTCAGATATTTATAGCTGTAAACATCGCTCTGCTTAAGCTCTCTCCCACAACACAGATTCCCTCAGATTCCTTCACTTTGCATCTTCTGCTTCCTGCGGTCGTGCTGCAAAACACACATTTGTTTAAAAGTAACACTATCACTATAGGCTGCTGGCATTTGCAGTTTGACAAATACATTCACTTTCCCATTAACAAACAGATATGTGAAACTGAAAACATTCCAGTGGCTCTCTGCTTCCTTGGCACAGACATCAACATGAATGTTTTGTAGGCCATTTAGGCTATGCATTAAGCCAGCATTTTAAAGTATTATGCTGGTTTAAACAAGCAGCTGTATAGTAGGTAAGAGTTCTACTGTGTACAAGCAGTATTTAAAGGAGAAGCAGAAAAAAAGGATTTCTAAATAGCCAAATAACATGACATTAACTGGCATACAGAAGTTCCATTAACAGGATATACTGGGGGAACTAATAAGCAAGTGAAAAAATACAAACAAAAGAGCAATAACTGACTTCTGAAAGGGCAAAACACTTTTTATTATGTTGTACCTAAGATGAAAATAAAGCTTTGTGTCATCCACAAACCTGCTGAGAGTGCACTTGACCCCACTGTCAATGTCACTGATGAAGATGTTAAAGAGCACAGGTCTCACTCAGTAATGATCCCAGGGGACACCACTCATCACTGATCTCCATCCAGACACAGAGTCACTGACCACCACTCTCTCTGTATGGTCTCATAACCAGTTCCTCATCCATCAAACAGTCCACCTTTTAAATACACATCTTTCCAATTTGGAGAGATGGACATTATGCGGGACCATGTCAAAGGCCTTACTGAAGTCCAGACGTTATATCATTGGCTCTTCCCTTGTCCACTGATGCAGTTACACCACCATAAAAAGCCACAAAGTTGGTCATGCAGGACCTGCCCTTAGTGAAGCCATGCTCGTTATCCTGTATCTCCTTCCTCTTTTGCGTGTGCCTTAGCATAGCTTCCAGGAGGATCTGCTCCATGATCTTCCCCTGCATAGAGATGACAGGTTCTCGAAGCTAAGGAAATATGTATTTCACACAGTGATAGAGTCAGTGGATTTTTTTTCCTCTTTTTCAGCTAATCCTGTTCTCACACTTATAAAGGAACTGCTAAGAAAAATAAGCGTGCAACAGTTATCCATTATTTTAAGAGAGCCAGTACATTTAGACATAAAAATAAACAACAGTGAGGACTAGAGGAGTGTTAACCACTTTATATATATGGAAAATATACATGCAGAGTCCCCATCTTTCCTTCCGAAATGTAACAGCTTTAAGAAATCTACTAATGTAATTTTTAAGCAATAAATTCATTATAATTTCAAACTACATATTACTTAATTTGACATCTCCTTCCCTGAACTACAGTGCTTTATTTTAAAGTTCAGTTAATTTCTACATGTGCCGGGATTTGGAGAACTAACATTCCACAGTACAAAAATAAGGTATGTTTCTGTTTTGCTGAACATATGTTCTACATCAAAATTACTCCTCCTTCCCCCTCTCCCCCCTTCACACTCGGCCCTGGGAAAAGCACTGCACACACAACCAGTGCACGTGTGCACATACACATACACCCCCAAAGCACATAACTTCACAGGAAAGCTGATGTATTTATTTCAGCAACTGCTCTAATAACCCCAGTGGCCAGTTGCTCTCTTGAGGTTACAACATTACTTAAGGGAGCAGTAAAACACCAGGGGATTGCTATCATTGTTCAAAGCCAGACAGAATTCCCGGGCAGCCTCACACTACTGTACCAGCGCTACGGGATTTCCAGCCATCAGCTGGCAGAGCACAACATGCTGCATTTTAAAGGACTTAAAAGGGAAAGATGTTAGGAAACCTAGCAACATTCATCCTGAGGGTTGCTGCTAGGATGCCACCAACCATCTGAGCTGCCTCAGATGTTACACAGACAGGACTTGGTGTCCATGGCTCTAGCTAGTAACCTGGCATTGCAGAAGGGTGAAACAGCGGCACTGCTTCTACCAAGGTGCAACAAAACTGCACAGGCACACAAACATTCCCTTTCACAGGTGTGGGTGGATACATCAAAGACAAAATAACTAAAAACCTATTTCAAATTGCCTTAAATGGCAACACAAAACAGCACATCCACAGACACATGTTCTTCCCAGAAAGGGCTGGGTTATGCTACCAGTGAGATGCTCAATGTGAGCATGAGGGACTTCCAACCTTGGACCCTTCAATCATTTGGCCCATTTGAGTGAGCAGTTAAATAAAGGCCGGTAAATAACAACCATCAATAGCAAATTTTATTAAAGAAAACCGTTAATACCTGAGCTTAAGTTCATATTTCTGGCAATTATTTGGCAGATTTTTATTCTTGTGGTTATGTCCATATGGATCACAAAATCCCTAAGATCGTAAGTAGCATCTAATTTGCAAGATAACACTCAGCTAAGTATAGACACTGTTGCTATACCCATTTAAAACACGGCGAATCTTATGTTACCTGCAGTACCAAAGCCAAGCAAAATACATCTTGTATTTTTTATGGGTATGCTTTTATATAAAACACTGCTGTCTCCTTTGGAGGCTGGTTTTGAAATTCATTTTTGTAGCTGTCATGTTCAGACTGCAGTGAGGGGGTGGAATTTCTTTAAGTCTCTTTTCAACCAGGCATCTCAGTGAACACACTTTGTAGAGCCAACCCCCAATTCCTTTGCAAGAAAGGACTTATACAAAATCATACAAGTACCTGCAGAGCATAGAGGGTGAGATTTCATGATTCGCTTCTTAGGGATGCAGTGCTAAACTTGCAATTGGAACAGATGGCTTTGCAGGCCATAAGCTATTTCTGTACCATGTCTATACTTTTCCGTAAATTAGAGGGGTTTCCTGGCAGAATTCCCTGGGGACTGTCTCCTGTATCACCCATAACACCACCTACACTGAAGACACGTGGCTCTGGCCTTGACATTATCCCATTTCTGCTGCCCAGGCTTTGCTGAAGAACACAGGTAGAGGGTGTGCAAGAGGCAGATGCCCTCTAGCAGATGGACCTGCTGCAGGGAATCTTCTCCAACCCAGGCTCCTGGCACAGGGCAAGAAGCTGGGCCCTCAACCCAGGCAGGGATCATGGCCTGGGTTATTCTTCACTCTTGTGCTGTGGTCTCACCTGGCTTAAAGCTGTTAAAACCAATTACAGCAAACACATTTAAACAGCAGTTCTGCTACAGTTAAAAAATGGAGACGTTTCACATTTGTCTCCCTCAGCAATAGCTTGAGACAACCCTTCCCAAATTTCCCACGAGGTTTTGTCAAATAGGAGGGAAAAAACAATTTTCAGAAGATCATCATATAAAGAGCACAGACATTTCAATTTATATACATATATTTAAGACCTTTCAGTTTTTTTACAGCTTCTTTGCTACCTTGCTTCCAAAGAGCCCTATTGAAAATATACATCCCTTTTAGATCACTTATTTCAGTGGTGGCTCAGTTCTATGGTTATCAAACATTCTCCCAAATGAATAAAAGCCAAAGTTACAAGCAGCCCACAGAATCACACAGCACAGTATTCTGAATATTGGGGAAGTGCTGTGACCGCGAAGTTCAGAGCAGTGGGGAGGGCACCTGGTACACCAGTGCTGAGTCCTGGGGCTCCTACGTCTAGGGTGAGGAAACACAGGCTCTATTAGACTCACAACAAAAGCAGCATCTTCCTCTCATTTTGTGTAGGCAGCCCTAATTACCCTTGCATATCATTCATTTGCAACAGTTAACAGATGGGTAACTTGACCTACTCTCTTTGAAGGAAAGCAATCACCCACCCATGGACCTGGTTAGATTTCAAGGCAGAGCTGTTCAGGCTTTGTGCCAGGCCCAGAAACTACAAATTAAACTGGGAATTACACACATGACATCTGAAAAAGAGCAAGTCTTAAAAAGGTAAGCCATGAAGCTTATCATTACTAGAGTTGTTTTATATAGTTTAATAGGATCCTTGAAAGCAAAAAGAGTGAAAATGATTACCAAATGATAACTGAAATCTACCATAATGACAACTGGATTGCTTCTTGGCTTGGAATTCTTCAGAAGTAAATATAAACTCTACTTTGGAAGAGTAGCGCTCCAAACTGGAAAGAACAGTACAATATCAGAGAGTGAAAACACTACATAGGCAGGGCAGCATTCAGCTTTCACGTAAGTTGTAAGCCAAATTAAAGTCTACGAATCAATTTATTCTAGCAGGTTGGTAGCTTGCAGAGGATCTCACAATGTTTAGCAGTCACTAGGACTTTAAACTCCTATTAGATGAAAACATGACTGAAAGTCCCCTTGTGAACTGAAAGGCCTCTGGGCAGAGTTGGGGGTACAGAGCTGAGGTGGAGATATGTGAAAATATTAAGGAATAAAGTAATACTCTGCCTTCCCCCTTCTCACCAGTCAAGAAAGGCTGTAAGAGACGCACATGCTTCCCTGCCTACGCACAGCAATACAAGGCTGCTTAGGGGCTGCGGGAACATTACAGCCTCTCCTCCCACCCCCAGAGGCCCAGGGTGACTCACAGAAGCATTGACTCCAGCTCACGCAGGCACCAAAAGCAGCAGCAGGGTACTGGCGTGGGGGCAGGAACATGAACACAACCCAAGCTTCGTGGCATCGTAACCTCCAGTCTTCTGCTGCAGGATCTACAGAAACTCCCTGGCTCTTAGATCTGGACTCTGCAACAGATCCCAGTCCCATAGTGGGAGGAGACCCTGCATCATGCCTCTGAACCCTGCAGCTTGCCTCCCACATGATCATATTTTGCGATAACTGTCACCCCTCTGGATCGTGCTCCAGCCAACTGAATGCCAGGCACCTCTTTCTCTGAAGTTTTGGTATAGCTTGTGTGACAGCACTCAGCATCTGGGGCATCTGCTGCAGATTGCAAGCAAGTTCCTATGAGAAAGACATCTAACATTAACATGGCTCTTGCAAACACTGGAGAAAGCCATGCGTTCTGCAGTTAAGTGCTAAAAGATGATCTCAACATTGCTTTCTGCAGAAAATAAATAAGCAAGCGGAACAGTGGTAGAGGAAATCCATACATCTTTGAATCACATTAGCATTTGGATATGAAGCAAAACCTTAAGTGAAACCGAGTAAAAAAATTAACACACTTAAATACACAACACCTATGTCATATCTGCTCTGTCCTTTAGTTTAAAAACTTTCATGTTTTTATAATGATAAATGACTACAGATTAAAAATTTGTTAGCACCGATTTCTTCATCGGCCATTAAATACTTGCTTTTACACTGACTTATTTTGCTGAAGAGCTTTATTTGAAGTGCTTACAGCTGCTGCAGAGCAGACACTGTCACTTCCAGGTTCAGCTACTTCCAGACCTGCAAATTAAAGGTAGTCCTGAAAATGAAATTTCCTGAGTAGCCTTCATGATTCCAGAGGCTGCAGGGATTCGTGCTCTTATGTCACCAGCACACACTCACAAGAAAAAGCCAAGCAACATGTGGATCCAAGGCTACGTCCCCATTTTTGAATGCTCAGTTCTGTGTTAGCAAGCTAGTTCTCAGTTGTTCTTATGGTTAGTACACAAAGAAAACAACTTTTAATACGAATCCAGTTTTCCTTCAAAGCATCAGAGACCATATGAAATACAGAAAGTTTTTATCAGACAGTTGTTCAGTTCTGCTCTCATATCAACTGCCAGACTGCTTTAAATGAGGGCTCAAGAAGGCATACTTCTAAGGTACAAGCATATGGACGATAGCAGCAAGGCCAGTAGCATTAGATTTGTGAGCAGAATTGCATATTTTCCCAAGTTCTGTAGACTTGTGGACTTGATTTTCAAGTATTTTGGCTTTTGTTTTAAGGGGATTTTTGAGATTCAAACATATCGTTAGTGAAAATAGCTTGTAAATAAATGGAGACACCGTGTAAGTCTTACAGCTGCTATACTATGAAGACTTAATCAACCTGTGCTTACAAGCAAAGCATACCTGAGAAACTCATAGTCCTGGAAAAACACACAAAATAGGGTATCTAAGTATACTCCTCTTTATACCTGACCTGAAAAATCCTACACTAACTTTTCTAGTTCAGGTCCACTAAAAACAAGACTTCGTCCATTACAGAGCTTAGTCTGAAAAAATAAAACTCCACCAACAGTAACAACCCAAAAAACAAACCACAACCACCTGATGTGCAGTGAAACTTAATTCCAAGAGTATTACTTTAATGGTAGAATTAACATAAGAAAAACCACTACAGAGTCCAGCAGCTTACCAGTCCCCTTCAATTTCCAACCTGGGTTCTACCCAGACACAGCAACAGCAAGGCTAGAATGGGAGTGGCCAAGTTTTATAAGGAAGAAGAGATGATGAATATTCTGGGGCCTACTAGCAAAGGTGGAGGAGATTGCTCAGCTTTATAGACACCCCTCCTGCTGTGGAGCCTGGCTGTCTTACAGGCCCACCTGATGTGCTCTTCCTCACACTGCTCTGCTGAGGAGGCCTCGCAGAGACGCTGTGGTGTTACATGTGGGACCAACAGAGAGCCAGGTGACTGCAAAGGAACAGACCTATTAACCTCATCCTCCCACACCTTTCCCCCCCCCGTCTTTTTGATAAAGGACATGACATTTTGTGAACTGTGTGCTCACACATGAAAGTATTTTTTCCACTATACTGAAGGGGACACTGCCTCCCCAGCAAGTACACTCACAATGGCTCTTTCTTTAACTCAGAGCTAGCAGCCGGGTGAGTGGGCTGAGATGACAGCCTCCCTGCGAGAACAAGCAGGGTTCTGGAGACACACTAATCACTGCCTCGATTGACACTACACCTTCTATCTCCCTGGAGATCGCTGCTTCCTCAGCACAGCTACAGACTGACCAGAACATCCACAACGCTACACAGAGCCTCAATGGGAATCAAGGGCTCGCACGTAGCTTTGGGCCAGCTTCGTACAGGGGAGATGCTGCCTCTTTTTGCTTTTCAAATAGAAGCAGTTGTGAGGGGCACAGAAAAGCTGTGCAGATCACCAAGACATCAATTATGCTTTGTTTTTTTCACTTACAGTAGGATTTGCAGCTTTTTGACAAGCCTACAAGTAGACAAAGTTTCTCTCATTAGAAACTTTCACAGTCAATATGATGACAGTGAGCAAAACATACACTAGGTTGCAGAGATCTCTCAGCTTACACAGTTCAGTCTGTGGGTGGTATTCTCAAGGGCTGCAGTCTCCATTCTGAGAAGTGGCTATGGCACCTCTCGGTTACGGGGAGGAGAAGGAAGCAGTCTGCCATAGCAGGACTGCACTGACAGCTGCTGCGGCACACTGACTGCTTTTGTAATGCTCTGTGCCAAAGCAGAGCAACACCCAGACACCACAGGAATCCACTGTACTTCATTTATGGACACCCCTATACTGCTGTTGGTGGGACTGCCACACAGCGTGTCTTAAAATTGTATTTTCCTGTGCAGCAGAAGGAAGGAATGTTTAAAAAGGAGTTACTTATTAAAAGCAAAAAAGAATTACCTGGGAAGTTTATCTTGTCTTCGGCTTAATAAAGATTCCAGACAAGGTGGAATTGAAACATCTGAAAATGAGAATATCACCTAATTTCGCTGCCTCCTACAAAACTTTGCTTTATGCATTATATCCCCTATTCATTCCCTCCCTAATAGAAGTGTTGGCTCAGATGCCTGAAGGACAACAAGGACCAACTTCCCTGCAGTTAAATCAAGAAACCACAGTTTCCACTTCACGTGAGCTTTGTTCCAGGGCCAGAACACTTAATCATATGGTATTAATATACAGCTAAGAAATCCAATAAGAAAGGCCTATGATTTTTTACAAACTTTAGTTCAGCACCATTCAGTCTGGTGGTTGCTGTACTACCAATGGCATGCAAAATCTCACTGTATCTACCTTTTTTTTTTTGATCGAAAGGTTCTTGGTATTTTAGCTCAAAAAGCTTAGAATATTTATTCAGCGCCATATGACCACAATATGTTTGAGAGTAAAAATATCAGACCTCAGAATGGATTCAGCAACATGGTAAGGCTGCATGAACCATTCCATTCCTGCACAGCATGGCCCAGAGTAAAGAACGATGCAAACACCCCCCAGCAGCGCAGCCAGCAGAACTCTGCAGAGATCCACATCTCCCTTGTCAATCAGACGCTGCGTGCCAGTGGTTGACCGAGTGCCATAAGCAGGACAATGGTCCAACAGTGCTCTTTTACTCTGTCTCCCTGGCATTTGGCTCACCTTCCAGGTCTTCTTCTTTGTCCTGACTTCTTTTCTTTGCAGATCTGCAATTACCAGATAAAGCTCTAAAAGCATAAAAATCCTGTTACTGGAGATGTAATGAAGGGTTTTTACATCACCTATTTTAGGCTGCCAGAAGCATTTAAATCCAGTATCTCCAGGGAAGGTCACCATTCTCTCTAGTGACAACACACAGAATGCACTACTGCAAGCCAGTTAAATGCCCATGCTACCTTAACAACAATGCAGGAAAACGTTTCTCATATCACATGCAGCAAAATCATGTAGCAATTAAAAAAACAGAGTTGATAGTCAAAATCTCTCTCTGTGAAGTACTTGGTAAGCAAAGGGAAAAGAGAATCTGATTAAGAGAACAGAATTCCCTTTAGTTGACTTGAATTCAGCTGTATTCATTTATTTAACAGATGTCATAGATGGCAGACCATTATTTGTAAGTTTTGAACAGTTTCACAACACAGTATTTAACCCCCAGTGGTATTACCTCCTTTTTCTCTATGACCACTACAAAGTTGCTAGAAATGTGGTTAATTGCCTGTTATCAATACTGATACCACTATGAGGGTGAAAGCTATGCAGACAACCAATACTGTTTCCCACGAAAACAATCTCTTAATTAAAGGGACATGCTGAGACAATGAAATTAAGTGGTATTCTAGTTTCCAGATGTTCCAATTCCAGCTTGCCTAGAATGTTCACTAAGTCACTCCACAAGCACACTGGTCTGCTTGCAAAAGTAAGATTCCTGCATTTTACATGATCTCTCTTACTTACAGCAAAAGAACAACATGAAGACTTTACTTGAGACACACACAGCCCCAAACCTTGCAACTGTATCTTCTTTGCTTGCTGTTTACAAGAGAACACACAGATACCATATAACAGCAGCAAGAAACACTCCTCACTCAAACTGTACTGCAGTAAATTATCTCATTCTAAACTGTCTTGAAAGAGTGATCTTGCTGAAAGATGTCCTTTGAGAAAATACAAGAGAAGATTATGGAAAAGACACAACACTCCAGCAGGCTGGAAACTAGTTTAAAAAGCAATCTGTTTTCCCTTCCATGCTCAACAGAGAGAATTATCATCAACAAACCACTTTCTAAAATCAATTGGTTTCCATTTTCTCCTTGGAGCACTTTCACTCCCCATGTCTCGTCTAGATCTTTCTAATGATGACTGCATTTGCACCTGAATTTTGGTTGACATTTGAGTTACCTGAAACATTAAATAGCAGCTGAATGTAAAAGTACGTTCATTAGCAGTTCCTATATATGTGAATATAATTGATGTATCCCCTTAATTACAGCTAAGCCTCCCCACACCCGCTCCCCTCAAAAGCCCAACCACTTGCAGAAGCCAGAGCTGTAACACTGCATTCGTTTACTGGTGTCAGAAACAAAGCATAGTAGTGGGCAAGCTTTCAAAATACAAATTCTTCCGCTGTAAGAGCTCTCCTGTTTTCAATCTGTTACAGTGAAATGTGTGTGCTCATTAGAAGCATGTTTTGCACAAACAGGGCTTAAAGAGCAGTGAAACGTGCACTTACAAGTAAAGTTAATATGGCTGCTCACAAGTCAACATGATATAGCCAAGCAAAAAGGCAAAGTGTGGATGCAAAATGAACACCAATTACCTGCCAAGAATAACATAATAATCAAACCCACACTGCTTAATCGTATTTTTTTCCAAATACTGCATACAATCTTTCACATTCAGTCGACTTAAATTGGCTCAGGTCTCTCCCTTGTTCTACGAGTCCCTTTTAAAAGAACGATGATTATTTTTTAAAGCTGTTTGGTGATTTCAGGATTGTGATAAATGACTGAAACTTCCACAATTTTGGTAAATATTCAGGAAAGTTATTGGATGGATGCCCTTCATTAGATTTTCTCAACTCAGAGAAGGCTCTCTAATGACATTACAGTCTTCAATGATCTGATTCAATGATCTGATTCAATGATCAGGCATCAAAGTTTGCCTGAAGGGACAGGCTTTTTTTCCCAGGTGTCCAACACACAAGACCCAGCCCTTTATCCCCATGTGTCTTTAGCGGGGAAAAGGGACAAAAGGAAAGGATGTGCACAGCTTCCTTCTCTTGAGGACAGAAACCTCCTCCTGGCGTGCATCACTGGAAACAGCCTTGATGCAATTAATCACACGGTAGAAAATCATATAGTATCTTGAGGTAGAATTCCATTGCCATTCCATTTCTTAATCTGCTCATGTTTTTGGTTTTTTTCTTCCCCTTCCTCCCCAGGGTATTACTGACAATTAAGGACAAATCCAATCGGCATTTTAAGCCACTTCCAATGGACAGAACCCTATATTCCACTGTATTGAAATTATTTCATGTTCCTTCTGCGATAGTACATAGATGTTGCTGAATTTGGGACCTCAGATCATCGCAACCCACCACACAGGAAGGATGAAAGTTGAGGAAAGCATTAAGGAAGCCTTTCTAAAGGAAGTTTGGTTCAATCTAGCAAGTCTGCAGGTCTCCATCCAGAATCCATTTTGCTATGAAACTTCATCCACGCTACCTGAATGTAGCTATACCATCTGGATCAGTAGACAATAACTCTGTTAAGAATCATTGCAACTTCACAGAAATCTCTTCTTGTAGCACCCTCGTGATCCTATTAAACAGCTCTCCAACCTTATAGGAAGTGTTGTTAAAAGGAGAGTGTTACATCTTGGATTTGGGATTGCTGCCGACTATACTTCCAAGTCCTGGCTTATATTAAAAAGTATGCACATAAGGAGAAAAGATGTAAAGGAGGAGAGAAAATTGCTATGAATAGTGATGCATGATGACTTTTCATGAGGCTCTCGATGAGATTTTGCATCAGCCTAAGGATCCTTTAACTTTTTCCATAAAGATCTATTTATTCTCTCTCTTCTTACATCTACCTATAAGAAAACTATTGTTTTCCATTAACAATATCATTCATGCAGAAAGCAACAAACAGTGAAGCTGCTCCTTAGTTTTACCCACTCCTTTCTTTATCTGGATTGAATTCAAAAAAGAAAGTCCATTTTTTGTCATTTAGTCACACGCGCATTACAAAGACAAGATGGCGCTTAGCGTCACTTCAGTACATGCAGTGCATCCACCTACAATAATGCTGTACAGTTGCAAAGATGGGTAGATGAACCATCATTACAACTAACAGCACAGTAACTTTCACCTCATATCCTTGTTTATGAGACAGAAAATGTATCTGATGGAAAAAACCTTTGCTACGCAAAAACTTCTCAGTGTTCCTCATGTCTGCTCTTTAGGTTCATATCCATGTTATGAATCATGATGGTTGTTTCAGTCAGTTTAAATATCAACTTTTCCATATCCTACACATGTTCTAGTTATCCTACCAGTGAACATTTGTTTGTCATCTTAGAACAAGACCAAAAAGAACACAACTGCTGAGGTATGAAAGATCTGGAGATCCCAGCTGCAGCCACTGGATCTCAAAAAGGTTGTAACCTGAAAGAGGCTTTCACTCAAGATAAAACAACAGCAACCGAAAATGAGAGCCTACAAGATAAACCATCCTCCATGCAGTTCCAGAAGTGCCTAAAGTCAGCTTCAATAGATCATTACCTTGACAACAAAGATAATTATCTATAAAGGAGCATGAACTATCATCAACCTTCTCAACTAACAGATACAGTCTTAATTGGCCAGCCATCACATACGCAAAAATATTTAACAAAAAATGATGGAAAATATTAAAAATGAATTAACGCTTACTGAATTATTTTATTTATTTACAAAAAATAGGACTGTTATACACTCAAACACTTTCCAGTTCTTCCCCTGCTACAATACAGGACAGAGTGTCCTTTAATAGCAAAAGGCAGAGAATTGACTATCTCGTTGACTTCTGTTTGTGTTTGAGATGGGTTTTAGCCACATCCATTCAGGGTTATCCAGAGCCAGTGGGCAGGTACAGCTCACCTGACAGATTCTTCACGACAGAATTCAGTCACTGCTTTGACTAAAAGCAAAGATGAAAGTCAAGAAATGATGTTGAACCACCACAACGTGCCTTCTGGCAGGTTTTTGTTTGCTGCTGTTGGTTTTTGTTTGCTTGTTTTTAAGTAACAGCAAATCTTTCTTAACAGATCAGGGACTACCAAATGACATATATGGGAGTGATCCTGTTGCATTATCTTTTGTTAGGCTGTCAGTTACTACAATGTACCACTGAGGCAACTCAAATAATTACACTTGTTCACCTGATTAAACCATTATATTGGCACTCCCAAAGGCTGTGCTTCCTTATGCATTTGTACATGTTCAGCCCCCAAATACACAATTATTATAAAGTAATTAACAGTCTTGCATTGTGGTTTGGATTTAGATGAATTACACACATTTCCACAAAACATTTGGGAAAAAAATGGAAATAGGATTTTCCACAGCAGATCAAACCACTAGTGAATCTAACATGGTATTTGCCTCTGGCACTGCCTTGATTCTGCAGATCAGAGAGAAAAAGACATAAGATGGCCTAAAATAAATAAAATAAAAAATAGAATTGCATAACACACGTATGAAAGAGCAGAGCATAAGGGAAAGAGCATTGTCTTAACATTAACTCGGATAATAAATGATGCCATTTCCCAAGAGTTAATTCACTGTTCAAGGTCATAGTTCTGCAAGCAGCCCAAGGAATCATTAAGAACGATGCCAAAATATTCCTCACAAGCATTGCAAGTGAGAACAAATCTGTAAATACAACACATAATGCCATTTCTACAGGCAGGACTCTGTCTGTCAAGCTCTTACATTTTAAAGGAATTTCAAAAGAACTGATAGGAAAAATCTTCCAGTGGGCACAAGATGTTCTGCAGAAGCAGTTCCAGGGAAACCTCTGCAGGCCTTCAATTCCCATCACTTTCCCACCTGCACAGGCTGCTGCACAAACCCAAGCTAAAAAGGTAACTATAAATGTTGGTTTTTACCCAGATCAAGTCACTGGCTTGGAGCAGTGGGTGGCAGCGTTGTCAGTGCAGCTGAAAGGTGGTGGGGTTGGGGTCCTGAACACTCAGCTGTACCCGGATTTTTACATACACATTCACATTCACTACTTCATTTTACATTTCTGGAGATAAGAAGAGTTGCTCACAACATATATCATTTAAGATGTTTCATGCTTAACAAGAAACTGCCCATGAGGGAGCTATATGTTGATATTCAGGAAACAATCCCCCATCCAAACACCATTTTCCCAGGCAAAGGACTACACAGTCCACACTGATCTGGATTAAACCTCTACCCTTATAGATAACTAACACAGCAGTTGTGGGATAGAACTCTATGTTCTGTTGTACTCCAACCAAAGCATGAAACAAAGAACGAGGAAAAAAAGGAAGAAATCCACTTCAAGAGAAAGGATAAAGATGAGGAATTGCTCAAGAAAACTATCCAGGCAAAGATCAACTTGCAGGCAAACTTCAGCAGGCTGTAAGTACCACACTGGAACAGTAAGCAAGACACAAGATGAGGCAAGAGAGCAGAAAAGGAACCTGGGATCCACCTCTCCTACAATTTTACTCAGGATCCCTTTTCAACAATCAATTCTGGCAAACCAGTTGTTGAAACAGAACATACTTTAGATTAATAATAATTAAAATAGTGAAAATAGGCAGTTATTTGCAGTAAACTTGGAGAATTTTAGCTGTGTGGGATACCTCCTGAAGAAGGATATTCCATAACCCAAAGTGTTCATGCAAAAGAACATCAAGAACCATGTAGAAAAAAACTGAACCAAAAAAACCTGATTGATGGAAGTGAAATAAAGGCAAAGGATCGTGCAGAGTAGATGAGATTTCCCAGAAGAAAGCACATTTCACAAGGAAAGTCTGACATTCGCTACTCATGATGTCATGGTTTTCTATAGATAGAAACTAGAGACTGCAGTTGCTCTCCTGTGAAATGCAGCAATGCAGCCTTCCCAAGTGCAATACCCAGCTCGGGCACCATGAACAGCAGCAAGCAAATGACTATAGAAAGCTTCTCGAAGGAAGTCTGGCCACTATCCCTCAAAAACAATGTGACTTGTATTCCAAAAGAGCTGATTATTATTAAAGCACTGTACATTTTGCATCAGAGTCTATTTTTTTCTACAACTATTACCTCAGGTGCTTCATATAATGCCACACCATGGTGCTGAGGAACAACCTTCCTTCCTACAACTCATTCCATCAGCTCAGTTAGGCCAACATCTGCAGCAGTCACACCTTGGTGAGGTAATGGCCAGAATACGGGCATTTAAGAGCCATTTAACCTTTCCCAAAATTAAGGGCTGCATTTATAAGTCTGGTCTGGTTTGCACATTCCTTTCGCTATCCAAAGGGGGGTTTTGTATTAATGATTAACAATAACCAAAACCACCACAAGTGAAAAATCCCTAATATTCAATATTCATTCAAACCAACAATGAAATTCAGTTAGAAGCATTTTTCCTCAGTCCCTTATCCACACATTAATGATTTTATATATGCACTGAGAATAAAACTGCAATTATTTTCGATGGAACATGAGTTCTCATTCAGTAAATAGGGACAAAAAATAATTTAGCTTAAGAAAAGAATAATCTGTACAGAAATGATGCAGGTACGCTAACACAGGATCCTTAATACACTGGAATATAAATACAAAAGGAAGCAGAAACCTCAAGATGTTACAGTCACTTTTTTTAAACTTCTTTTGCTGGTTTTATTCTTTACTTTTTTATTTAATGGCTGGGGAACTTCAGACCATTTTTAGAGAAGGATTTTTTCCAGTTTTCCATTTTAAGAAAGCAGCAAAAATGGAAAGGCAAAAACATCTTTGCTGGACCTTCATTGTATTGCCACATGTTCTGTGTTTTTATTTTTACTGCCATTTTATTCTCAGTAGGAATATTTTAAATAAAAATGAAGGACACAAAGGAATCCCGTGGGTAGCCAGATCCAGGCCTTTGCCACCACAAGAAACATACATAATAAAAAGGCTCAAGCTTTTCAAGTTCCATCTTAAAGGTAATTACACTTCTCCTGCTCCCACGCAATAGGATGCTGTGCCAGAACCCCATTCCTCAGTGGCTATTTCTGTTACCTGCAGTTTTCTTATGGTCAAATTCCCATGTGCTACCCTTGCCTTAAACAGGCCTCGTCTTCATCTTCATTTCACTAAGACAAACTTCTTGGTTCATCTTTTTGTTCCCCTCTAAGTAAGAGAGACCCTCATCTGATTTATCAGCTTAGCAAGTATTTCCAAATGTTTAAACTCATCTTTTCCACATAGGAAAAAGATAGGAAGCCAAAGTGAAGGTGCTGCCAATGTCTTTACAGCAGTATTAATATCATCATTTCTTCTGAGAACAACTACCCAATACATTCTGCAACAACACCTGCTTTTTCCATTGTGGAATCACCCCAAGCCCCATAAAACACTGTAATTGACCAGTGTTCCTGTGTCTGCTGCTTCCTCTGCAACTAACAACTGATGAGACTCCAACTTAGACATATTGGTCCCAAAACACACAACACCATACTGTAATATATAGTTGCCTCACACTATAAAGAAGACTGTAACATTAAAACTTTATGTATGTTATTAGTAGAACTATGAATAGAAAAAGTATTGAATACTTTACTGAATATCTCCTCAAAAGGCTAGCGTGCTAGGTCACACACACAATGCCAAATGTAAAGCAGAATCCTTATGAAACACTACTACCAGCTTTGTTATTACAGGTACAGTAAGGTTTGGTCTTTATCAGCCTAATACTGAATAGGATAATAGTTCCGCTCATATTACGTTTATCTGCAGTTTTAACACATTAAAGATTCAAAATATCTTTCACAAAAGTCTGTCAATATTTCAGCTTTCCAGAAAATAGCTGGAAAACTGTCAGAACTGTTCAATGTTACAACCATTAGTGAAATGACAGAAGAAATGTAAGATGTTTTCCCTACCAAAAAAAAGTAAAAGAAGAAGGGACTATTTCTGGAAGTCTAAAGACAATGCGCAGACATGCTGAAACCTCTGTCAGGTTGAAAGAGTTAGACTTAAAAAATTAAGATTTGGACTGATCGCAATCCTGACAAATCTGATGCTTATTTACTCTCACAGGTTACTGCACCATGCAAGCACTTATTTCAAGGCCAGTAATGTAATAATACAGATATGAGTGTGTATACCTACTCTGTTTAATGTTAACACTTATGTTCATTTTATGTTTGCCGCTAACAAAGTGACAAGCAAGCAAGCTCATACTCTTCTGATAATCAACACTGACAAGATCATTTCAACTCTGAGAGAAGCACAACTGTTTCTAAACACAGTTAAATCCACAGAGTGGCAAGAACAGGAAGGTAAGCATTGCCTACCATTTAGGTACTCAAGCACCTCCTGCTATCCACAACCATCTCCACAATTTTGGAAGACAGGGAGCAGGTCAAATAGGAATGGCCTGTGGACAGCATGGTGAGACCTGCAGAAAATCAGCCCAAACAAAAGAACTTGAACTTTCTCTTCCACATACCCTCCACCTTCTCCCCATTTTTGGGTTATTTTGTTTGTTTGTGGTAGGTACTGGGGCACAGCATCAGGTCACAGGAAGCTGAACGTCTAAAAACACACACTGCTATACTCTGAGATGCTCATATATACACAGTGATTGACATAAGCAATCTGTATTAAATGGAAATTAGTTAACAATGTCATGAGGAAAAAAAAAAGGGCGTGACTGAATGAGTTCATCTGCAGTTCACAAGCCAGGTATCAACAAACATAGCAGAAGCTGGAAACAAAGTTTAATAATCCGTTTATTATCTCCAGTCATCATACACTGATGTTTAGATGATTACTCAGGGCCTGAAGCGCCTGTTTCCTCCTTTCTGGGAAAGGAGAAAAAAGCCTGAATGTGATGGAGCAATGCCAAGTGGCACAGACCTGAAAAGAATAAACACAGCCACAAGTGGCTCTGGGAGGCTCTGAGGGCAGGCAAGCTACAGCAACTTTTCTCTATAGGTAAATAGTATCAGCTTCATATTATCCAAAAGAGTAAGGCAACCTCTGAAGGGGACAAGATACTGTTAATATAGCTACTTATCCTGGATACAGAAGTGCAGGTGCATGACACAACGCAATCACAAGCATCAGTACCAGCTGAAGACTCATACCCAAGCTGCCTTGCACAATCTCTCACCAGAGTATTATCGCTCCTTACGCTCGAAGAAATGCAGAGAATTATTTGAGCACATTCAATCCAGAGGTGGCCAGCTGGTGAGCCAACCCACCACTACTGCTGGTTGGAGAGGAAAAGAAATAGAAATTAAAGTTATCTGAACTGCATAATAGCAGTCACTTAGTCTGGAAGGAAAGTTATCATCACTTGACTGTGAAGAAGAAACAGAATAAGGACTATGTTATAAAACCACTTATCAGATAAGGATTAGATGCTCACACACATGGCCCTGTGAACAGTACCACCATGATTCCCTGTATCTTAAATTATATATAGCCAATGGTACAGATGGACAGATACAGTATTAAAACACTGTGCAAGAGACATTTTAGATCATAGACAACTATTAGAAACCAAAGTTTCTACCAGCCTACCATATATCTTAATTACTGACAAGTGCTATTAAAACAGCAAAACTCACTCAAAACAACCTGGCAGACTACTCACCACTTCTTGGTCCTGGCATGGAATTAATAATCTTGTGGAAACAAGCAAAGCATGGTTTCCTGGTTTCCAAGATAAATATCTTTTAATGGATGAATAATTAGTAAAAGCTTGGTAACTTTTCCAACACACAGAAGTATTTTCACCCTTCCAGGTCTTATCAGTAACAGAACCTTCCAACTAAATTTAACCTGGAAAAAGCTGCTTTGAATGCGGCAAATTACGTGTCACTGTTTTTCCTCATATTCTCCTTCATTGTAAAGACAAGGCCAGGCTCCTTTCAATGGTGCCCGTTGCCAGGACAGGAGGCAACAGTCACATATCAGAACACTGGAGGTTCCCCCTGATCCCCAGGAGCACTCCGTGCTGTGTGGGTGCTCTAACACTGGCACAGATACCCAGGAGCTGTGTCTGGGGTTTCATTTGGAGATCTTCAGAAGCTGCCTGGACATGGCCTGGGCACCTGATCTGGGCAGCCCTGCTGCAGCACAGGTTGGGCCTCGTGGGCCTAGAGAGCCCCTCCAAGCCCAGCCACTCTGTCACTGCCATCCTTGCCTCCCCCAGTGTTACTGGCTTGCCTTCCTCAATCTCACTGATGTAGACTACCCTTTTTTTCCCTTTCAGCATGTCTCAATAATAACTAAATTAAAGCCAGAGCAACTATGCTGAGGTATGCACAGGCCAGAAAATACCCAACTGAATGTAGCCCGCACAAATAAGTATAGAGAAGGAAAGTATGAGGTATCACCAGGTTTATACTAGCTTAACACTGCAGTGCTGTCACTTAAGTTCTCCTGAACACCAACCAGATAGGAATTACGCACTTGATCTTCCAAACACTCTGTACTTGCATTTTCTGCACCTCTTCTTACAACAACAGTTCAATCTTTGGTTTTTAAAGCATTCTTTCATTTCTTTCTTTGTACAAGCGCTAATTTCAGCACGTCAGCCAGCAGGATCAAGCTGCTGGGCCACTCATGAACTGAAGTGTCTCAGTCAGCTCCCATTTCCTGATGTGCCAAGTACCAAAGAGAAGATACAAATCACAGATATTTGCTTCCCATATTTTGCAGGTAATAACCACTTTGCACCAGGCTGAAAGCAAAGGAAAGTCTGCACTATTTAAACTAAGAGGGAGGAAAAAAAGGAAAAAAAAAAATCCCCCCCAAAAAAATCCAAAAATCAAGTACAGGCCATTGCTGGTGCCTGTAACAGCTCTCAGAAAGTCAAATAAACACAGATGACTAGCAAGGAAATCTCAAGTTTATGTAATACACAAAATCTTGAGACTATTACTGAAAGTTATGGAGTGCTCCAAAGACTACAAATGGTCCCCAAGGAAATAATTCTAAAATAATAATAATAAAAAAAATTAACCAGAAATCACAAATTGCATTTGTTCTGGCATCTGACCTGTATATTTCTTGGAATTAAGTATCTTTCTTTTTATTAAAAACATCCATGTCTGTTCATGCTGGGTTTAAAACATGAGCAGAAGACATTTGCTAGATTAACACCCTTGCTATCATGTTTTAACTCTTTAAAGAATGACGCAATAAAAACTTTCCATCTGATTCTCATCAGTTCATGATATAGTTCAATTTTTTTTTTCATAAAAATACTATCTGTGTTTGTCTCTCAGTATAAAAAAGACAGAAAGTAAAGAGTTAAAGCTGTCTGGCAGCTGTTACTTTAAACACTTTGGGCTTTATAGTTTGCAGAGCGTCAGTTCCTCCGTCCTGGAACTCTTTTTTCTGTAAGCACCCAAGCAGAGGAATGTCACAGTACGCTCATCTGCATGAGTACAGCAGGCAGATAGGATGTAGCAGGGGACCTTGCCTCAGAATCTGTCAACTGTAATAAATGATGGCACAGCCAGAAGATGACACAGACCAAGCAAACAGAGAACTCAAAGCTAAAAGAGTGTGTGGAATTGGACATGACCTATAATGAAGTGGTGCGCAAAGGTTTGCAGAGCAGCATGATTTCCTATAGAGAAGATATGTGGAGAGGAGGGACAAGGATGGAACCGACCAGACCTCCACAGTGAACAGACAAACGAATATAATACCTTGAGTGCTCCTATTTCTTGCTCAGAAGGACCAGTGTGTGTTACTAAAGCTCAGCCACAGCAAAACCAAAGTATACAGAAAACACCCATCTCATCTCTGGTCAGTTACCAGAACTGAAGGAAACGTGGCACACTGAGTTTGAAGAGAACACCTGCAACTGAACCTCTTGCACACTGTCAGACTTTGGCAAGTGAGGACAGACACATCCATTTCATACATAAGTAAAGATGGATACATTCATGTCTTCCTTGTATAGAACAAGCATTCAAAGTCAGCAGGACACATACGTACCTTTCACATATTCTCATCTGTTTACCTCTTTCAGCTATTCCCATTCTCATATGAGCTTTGCTCTCTTGTTTCTACCTTATTCTCTGCCATAACGCACAGCTTGCAGCGTTAAGAGGGACTGCAAAGCAGAGTTTCTGCTGTTTATCTCCTTGTGCAATGGAAAGAAGAAAACAAATTCAACAACATGACAGGTTACAGCTCAGCAGAAGCCCAGGCACAAGCTGGGGCCCTCACACACTACAGCTGTTTGCAGCCAATGCAGGATCCAAGCAAGAAGTTGCAGTGGCAGTAGGCAGTGCTAGTCCAGCATCTGCCAGCTGCAAGCACAACAATGAGACATTTGTTCCCAACTCACACGGCAAGGCAAAAACAACTGCACAGCAGTCACCATTCTTCTGAACAGAAGCCAGTGAGATGACTTCTTAAAGTATTTTTATTTTTAATTTCTCCCAAAGAGTTCACAAAATTATCCAGAGCCATTCTTTCGCTTTTATTACTACATAGCTCCACGTAACATGGCAGCCGAGCCCCCCAGAAAGCAGCTGCAGGGCTGTGGAAAGTGGCCGATCCATCAGCACAGCCCCCTTCAGTCTGCCCTGCCCTGTCCCACCAGCCCAGACTGCCTGCAGGAGCTGCAGCGTGGGATCCTCCATGGGAGGCACAACAGGCCTGTATCTGACTGCAGCACGTTCAAAAGAATATTTAGGTCTGGTCAAAATCACAACAGGTAGCAGCCATGAAATGTTGCTGCGGGTATCTAACCTGGCTTTCCTTAAACTGGAGTGACAAGAGACTGCTCCAGCTACAGTGTCATCCATACACATCCCCAGGTGCTAGCAAACACCCCCCCTGAGGGTCTCATTCCACCTACGCTCAGTATCTCTCTGCAGAAACCAGAGAGCAACCAAACCCTGCTCAGACACTTCATATGGGGATGGGAACCTGGGGCAGAGCACAGGGCAGAAGCTGGAACAGCTGTGCTCAGAGCAGCCCAAGTCATAGGTGGAAATGCTGCCAAGGACAGCACGGTGATGAGCAAACACCCAGTTAGTGTAACTGCATCAACACAGTTTGACATGCTGCCTGGAGGAGCCCAAGTGAATCTGACAAAGCATGAAGTATCTCTGGAGTTAACACGAGGATGGACTGCCTCCAGCAACGAGCAGCAGGGAACAAGTGGATGACAGCCTCTGCACTGCAGGGAGGTACACTGCCCATAACAAAGGAGCTCGGAATCAAGGACCTGCTGCAATTCCACAAGTTATCAATTTTCAGTGGTGTAATTTGCAGATTAAGACATGATTCTGTCACTCTCTCCATGGATATCAGAGATAACCACAGATCTCCTATTCCCTTGCTGCAAGGTATTGTGGCTTTAAGTGAATGTCTTACATAGTCACCAGGCCCATATAACCTTGGAAATACCATTTTTTTCCTCTGTTTGATCACCATGCACCCACACTAAAGTCACTCACTGCCTAGCACAACGCTGGAAATTCAGAATTCACTGGCTCTGTGCAAATATCCAATCCAAGATGTAGTCAGTTTTAGGATACCTTATCTCCCTCTTGGGTCCTGCTTACCTTAGTTTAGGCAAAATGATACAAAGCAGGTCATGTTTCTTTTTTTTTCCTGCTAAGTATACCTGTTTTTCAGGAGGTATCATCCATGTGTAGTATTGAAAGCACTACCGCACAGTAAAGGATGACTTTTCTTGAGCTACTAGAGTAGGGAAAAAATTCTAAGCAGTATGAGCTTGTAAAAAGATAACAACTGAACACCACCACATTAAAAACATTTCGAAGTCTAACGTTAATATCCACTGTCCCTGAGAAAGCTGGAAACGTGTAAGACTTGACAATATGCAGATAACACGAAAACTGCATGATTAGATGAGGAAAAGCCAGTACTGCTTGATTACAGGCCTCGATTGTTTAAAATGCTAGAACACAGAAGTACACATCCTCATACACACAATTAACTCACAAGACTCCTATCTGCTAGCAAGGATTTATTTCAAATTTATTTCATGAACAAGAAGAGAACAAACACATCTGCACATGCTTGTAAGCCAAAGCTGCTTCAAGCAAAGCAAGGGAGCAGAAAAGGAAGGAGACGAAGGGACGACAACTCCTGACATTACAGAATAGCCACAGTAGGACCAAATTTAAGCCAAGTATTCTGGACAACACATTAACTTCACAGAACAATGATCATTTACAAAAGACAACCACTGAAGTTGTTCAAAGTACAGCGTATCATACCACAAACATAACTGAAAATGGTGGAAAATGCATTACATTTTTACTACCATGAGGTAAGGTTTGATTTGTACCATATGGCCTTGCAAGACAGGCATATGTGCACGTCTCCACATGTGTGCATAAACGCTGAGGTCTCCAGTCCACAACTGCACCCAATGCAGTTCTCCAGCAGCAGTGAGGAGAAGACAGGAGGATTCGAGCAAACACAAAGTTCACACTTTTTCAGACCTACAAAGGAAAGCTAATCATAATGATTCACTGAGTTTGGCTCAGAAGTCTGAGAACGAATACAAACTGACATAAATTAAAGCATGAATGTAATACTTAACTATGTTTATAGTTCTCCTCTCTACAATGCTTAAAAACAAAAGTAAAACCTAACAACAACCTATTACACTGGTGTCTGCATAATTCATGACAAGAAAAGGATCAATGGATGTATCATTAAGTTCTTTTCCTCTCCACTATTCAGTTTGACATGGTACAAAACAAACAGCATTTTATTTGCCCCTTGGGCAAAATGACCCAGTTAACACAATGTATGGCTGCCCCATAAAATTGCATCTGAAGCTATCGGTCTGAGTCTGAAATAAAGAAGCTGAAACCAAATATTAGACTAGGCCCACAGACACCATTACTTACAAGTTCAATTAGTTACCGTCATACTTCTCTTTGCATACGTTCCTTTGCAGTGCCTCCCTCTGAGACAAAACAATCACTTCTTACAGTAGCTTCTGCACTGTTAAAAAGTCACTGCTTGTTTGTAGTTACAACACCCTGAATTTGAGGTGTTTTATCCCCCTGCTGCTTAAGAATACGAAATGAGACTGATGTGAGCAGCAACATCAAGCTTGCAAGTATGTTTGAAACACAGATTTGTTTACATGACTACTTCTGAAAATGTAGGTTGTTTTCTGACAGACTGAAGGAAAATAAAACTTGACTCGGTAGGAAGCGGAAGGCAAGGGAAGGAGCACAAAGAAAAGGAAGAATGTTTCTTACCGAGAACCATCCGAATTTCGTTTCCTATACACAAAGTTTTACACGTCCACATATACTTTTATTACATAGATTCAGAAGCCAAGCTTGCCATCCACTTGGAGGACAAGTGTCTTTATGTCTATGTACAAAAATATCTTCAAATTCAAACAGAAATGGTCACCGAGGTTCTTGCTGTCTGCCTCGCCAACAGGTTGAAAGGCAGACCCAGCACAGCTCCATTGCCACAGATCCCTGGCCATACTCCATCTCCAGCATTTGCCCATACATTCATGCCAGTTTGAGAAAGAAAAGTATGAAATGGCAAGAAAAGGGTGATTAATTCTGAAAACGACTTAATGATGGTTTTGCAGCAACTGCAATGACTGAATACCAGTATATTCATTACAAGGTCCCTAACGACTGAATGAGGCAGGAATTAAGAGCTTAGAGTCCGACTCTCACATAGTGTGGGTTTACTACCCAGCCTTCACCTGGACAACACGCCATCTTGGACCCTGTGCTTTTCTCTGTACTCCTTTTGCCCAACAGAAGTATCTTCCCTATCCTGTGGATAGAGGGTAAGCTGACAAAGCAACAAGTGTTCCTTCTGTTTCAAAGATAGGCCCTTTTATTAACGAAATCTTTTTTTTTCCTTCACTCAAAATGCAGTAAGAGAAACTTAAGAGACACAGCTGACCAATAGAAAGTGATATCCCTTCTGACAAACACACACATCTCCTCCAAAGCCTCTGGACTGTCCAAAGTTATTTTGGATTTTAAGATTTGGACTAAACAAGGCAAAAATGACAGACCAGAAAGTAAGCCTTCAAACTGATGTCATGTACTATTTATGGTCAGCCCCCAGATCTACAAAAGCTCTTTCTCAATGGATTATTCAGAATCCAACCTTATTAACTGCTGATCCGTGTAACAGTAGACAGAATGGCATAAAGTAACAGAAGCGATGAAATTTCTGCCTATCAGCATCATGGTCAGGAAATACTGCTCTACATTCACTCTTCCAATAATTCAGTACGCAGTTTATTCACCACAGTTTTCTAAGGCACAGGCATGCGTGAACTGAGGAAATATCACCTGAGAAGGAGTCTGGCACAACGTTAGATGTATGAATTTGAGCTTTGATGTTTCCCACCATGCAGCTAAGCTGGAGATAAGGGAAGAAGACAGCACTTAATCGTTCTGAGCAGCCAACTGATGCGATACTCCTAAGACTTGAATGCATCAGATATTAAAAAGCATCTTTGTTTATGTGCAATCATCCATGGTAAACAGATTCTCCATTGCTCTGACCAAATCTACTCAGCTATTATTTATTTATGAGTTTGATCTTGAGAGCTTATGCATACTCTTTTATTTTTTTCTTCACCACAGAAAAATTTCTTAAAGTTCAGACTGCCCACTTAAATTATGCATTAAGGGGGTATAAACATATTCCCTTGCACAAGGAAAAACCATTACCTTCCTAGAACATCACCAAAACAACAGCTCCACTCTGTTACCCAGCCCTCACCTCTCGAGGCCCAAAGATGTTTCTGTGCACAAGGTTAACGTGTGACATGACACAACTGAGTAAATCAACTTAGCAGACATCTCCAGAAAAGGGACTGAAGGAATCTCTCCGCAACAGCAGTAAAACGTGCTTTAAAAGAGTAGAATTAATGAAAGATTAACTACATACAGGTAAAATTACTAATTAAAACAAGATCTCCGGCAAGATTCTGACTACAGCTAAGGAGTGCCAAGAGTAGGTAACTATCCATATCTGATCTAAAGAGGGAAGTCCTTATCTAATCAAATGTCTGGAAAAGCAAAGAGTGTTCAACATGATCTTTTGTACCAGGTTCTCTTCCTTCAACAACTGAGTTTTAGAAGTGCTTTTACCGACTTAATATTCCAAAGCTGGCTGCAATTATAACGAAATAGCTTGCAGCAATATGAAAATCCCATTAGAAGCTCTTGCTCCCACTGCTTTGGGCTGCTTAAAGCAAGTGTATTTTTTAATTTTCACACAGACTGCTTACAACAATATTTACATCGAGTGAGTCTAGTGCCATAATTCCCCTCTAAGAAGTTTTAACTAGCAATACACTCAAGAATGAAATAACTGTTCTGGTAAGAACAAAGGAAATCTGATCTTCTGAAGAAAATGAGTCTAATCATATTAAAGTTTTAACAGTGGGGGGGGGTGGAAGAAGTAACAGAGGTAACACTTCCCCCACACAGGCACCCCTCAAAACAACAAAAATACAGCTCTGGTTTCAAACATCTGTGTTTCTGGCTCCTGTAAATCATACATCATGAACCCAGAGACTGCCTGAAACTTAAGTTATTTACCACGAGCCTGACTGGAGCACCAGATGCTGAAATGAGTGGAGCTGCAAGAATACTCTGGATACTTACAGTAAAGCTACAAGAACAAGTATATTGCTGTGATCACAGTATCTGTCAACATTATTACCACAAGTAGCTTTTTAAACTACTGTAATATTTGTCCAGGTCAGCATGCCACTCAGCAGGTTTCCAAACTTGCCAGGAGCACAATTTACAGCAAAGCAAAGAGCAACTCCTGCTGTCTGGAGCCGATGCCAGCCATTCTGCAAACACAATGTGGGGCCAGACCTGTCCATTGCCCAGCAGCATGTTCCCACCTTCCTGCCTCGCCCTGTAGCCCAGCAGTCCTGTCCCCAGGGCTCCCAAACCCATTCATTTCCCTAGTATCGCCCGCCCAGCTCAAACATAAACAAGGTGCTGCCACAACACTCTCAGCAGACCTTCCTGTCACCCCGCAGCCATGGTACTCCGGCCTCTCAAGATAGCAGAGGGCTACGCAGGGACAGAGTAGAGTGGGATAAGAAATGAAGCCGCCTTATCTTTCAGCAGACTCCCTAAACTAGGAGATATCAGTGCAAGAGTGTAATAACTAAGGAAAGCTTAGTTACTAAGGGTAATTGTCTGGAGAAAGGTGGAACTGCTCTAGCAGACTGACAGCTGAGTGAGGAACCAGGCAGCGCCAGGCACTAGTTACGCCAAAGTGTGTACTTATAGCATGCTGATAAAAATTACTCCAACAGAATGCGATGTTAAGTGCCCAGTACTGCCCTCTGCTTTTCTTCAGCCTGTAAACTGGCCAATGTGCATCACTGCTTCCCAAGCCATTAGGGACAGGCTGAGAGCAGAGCAGAGCAGACTTGGGCACTAACCCATACATTATACTGCAAGCAGCAGAAGAACCAGTGGGAGCAACGCATCACGGTGCACATTGCCTTACGCTGTGGATGAAGCTGTTCAAATCCCTTGCCAGGTACAAACCAAAGCAGCTGTGGCAGCCAACCACCCGTCTGGCCAGAGATGGAGATGGTTGTGGCTGAGAGCATCTTGGAGCATTTGCAAGTGCAGGTCCAATGCTGCCAACATTTGCTGTTCAGAGCTCTAAGGCAGTTTTTTCCATTGTATTTTGGGCAGATTAGTTTAAGAAATTATTTATACTTTTTCTCTGAGCAATGAGGCAGCACATTTTCAACAGCCATCTTCAAGCAGTAACTTCTACAACAGCTCACTTGCTGCATGTTGTGCCCTACATTTCATGCGTAGATCTACAGCGCATTTAATCCTGCATCAACTGGCACTGTTGCCACAAAGCCTCCATTCTCATTCACCAGTTCCTCTGAACCCAACAATGAAGACAACAGGTTTGCACAACCCCCTGTGAATTGAGCTTGGGAAGCAATCCAGGTGAAAGCAGAACTGGTAAGTACACAAGTCTTCAGCGGGTCATTTCCTCCATGTGATTTACCACACAGCTACACAAATGCCAGTGAGAGAGAAAAGAGACAAAGGTGAGAGCAACAATACAGCCTAACCCAGAATAAATCAACCCTTGGGAACACAAAACTAATTAAATCTGTGGGAAAACCAACACGGAGACAAGCCCAAACAACTCTGTAACTCTCCCGTTTCCAAACCCTTCTTTAAGCTTATTTACCCCAGGGAGGAAAACACTTGACTCATAAATGTAACACTACAAAGAGAAATGTTTTAGAAATTTAAATAGAGTATTAAGACTTGAATTAGCTGTTGTCTGAGAAATGCATGATAACCCATCCAGGTCACCCAAGGGTGTGCACTCATTTAGCAGAAGCTACATGGTACGCACCCAGTGGCTCTGAGGCTGACAGTAACACTGTCCTGATGAAACTTCCAGTGATGGTATCTAGGGGAGGATCCACTGAGCTAAAGAGCAGTGTAAACAGGGCTCCCTGGACCACACAACCAGAAGATGCTGCAGCATGGTTCATTTGACTAGATGTGCTCGCTCTTAGTAACAGGAACTATGCTCAGCACCATTAGCCAAACAGATCAGATATGGGTGTCTGTAAGCAACACAGATGACCATATGAGATGAAGGTATCTACACAATGAAGGATGCACTCTAACCTAGGTGACAACTGCACATCCTCTGCATGGGAAGAGTTATACACAAACAACATGTAAGCACAGACTTGGAGGTGAGATGCTTGGATCTTTACCTTTGACTTTGCACAACTGTCTGACACACATGGTGCAGAACAAAAGAGCTGGACAAAACTGCTGATAGATTCCCACCCAGAAGCAGCAGCAGCCTAAATACAGCCACTATCATAACTGTTATTGTTATTTTATAAATCAAGGAAGCCTTACAACATCACTTGAGAAACTCTTGTTGCCATATGGGTATGTATCAGTGCTCCCAAAGGATGAAAGATAACTTTTTTTTCCAATAATGACAATCACATAGGTAAGATGAAATAAGACAGAATACCCAACAATGCTGTCACCTCTAGTAACCACTCAAAAAATAAAGGCCCCCATCTATCATGTTTTTTGTCTGATTATTTTTGTTCTGCTTTGTTTTAAGCAAAGCATGACTACCTTACATCTATACCGCTTATTTACCTCAGCATCAGACTGTCAAAACAAATGCCTCTTCATTGTGCAGCCTCACTCACAACTATCACACAGCACAACAGTTGTCAGAACTTTTGCAGGTAGGACTTCATGAAAAAACTCAAAGCATTCTGCACTTCATGGGACTCAGCCCCATCACTGCCCCTTGCCAGAAGGATGCTGCTACTTCCTTCCCTCCCCCCCTCAGCTTCCCCATGCCCGCTTCCTCCCTGCTGCTCTGTGGCTCCTCAGATCCTGCTTCCCAGAGGGAACATGCTGAGGGTGGCCCCTGTAGAGTAATCTCATGTCCAACGGGGCTTATGGGATCCCTTGCAAACGCTAAATGCTTTTGCCTCCGTGACTGAAAAGATCCAGTGCAGCAGCAGAGCAGTTTTCCACTGGTGCACATCTAGGCTCCTACTCATAGTGACAGGAAGCCTTTCCCCCCCGGCACACAAGGCATACAGATAACGAGTAAGGACAGGATTTCACTTTGCTACACTTCCATGGTATGGTACAGTGACAGCCCACGGAGCTGCAAAAACTTGGAGTAGAAACAATTAAAAGATCTTCAGTGTTAGATTTCCAGAGGGAGATTTGTGCCCTGCCTGCAAAGAGACTATTTCTACCTAAAACACACTTTATATTAACAGCAGCTCTGTTTAAACATACCCAATCCCCCATGCAGTTCTGCATGGGAACCAAATTTACAGACTATACTTTACAGAAGTGAAATTTTACTACAGATCCTCTCCAAATTCACTGCTCTTCAAATAAACAAAATGATGAAATGGGCACATCTGAACCAGAACATTTTGCATGACTTGACTCAAAACACTGGCATTTCACATGGAATGAGAAACGGGGCTTTATGCAGAATATATTTAAATACAACTTTCAAGGTCTCAGACTTGCTGTATGTCAAATAGGATTCTCTGTTAATATTTAAAAGTGAAAGATTAAATGCATTTACTAAAAGCAACAAGAAATGACAGTATGTTCACGTATATCTTTCTAGTTTCTAGTAAAACTAAAGATGTGTTCACAGAAAGCATGTGTATCAGACTTATTACCCATTCACAACAAGCCAGCTACTACATTAGCTGAAAACTTAATGTAAACCAGCTTATAGGAAAATGTTCCTGGAATTTCTGAAGCAGAAAACCCACTCGGTATTTTCCTCTCTTTGGTATTTCCTAAACCAAAATGGTTTAGGTATGTATGATAGGTTCCAAAAAAGTATTGTTCCAGGTAGGTTGGTTTGACTGTCTACTCTGACAAGTTTCTGCGAGGGAAAAAGAATTACCCCCCCAAAAAAGGTACATTAATGTAAAATGTTTAGCATTACTTGCTGTTCTAGGAAGTATAACTCTTGTCTTCCTCTTTTGTGTTGCCTGACAGGTATATGGTAAAACCAACAAGAGCTGTGGGCAGAACAACAACACCCAGTTCTGACAAAAGCTGTTGTTCTCAGATCCAAGGGCAGAACCAGCCTACACTGGCAGAAGTACCCACACCATCACCAATAGCAGGGGCTCCATGGGCATTAGGAAGGCTGTGTCCATGTTGACAGTGGAAGGTGTGTCTGAGTAGCAATATTTTGGATAAACACTGAGTGTCCTCCAAGTCTCCCAGGTGATCCAGTAGCTGCTAATGACTGCTGTGTTTAAGGAAGCATATCCATTACTTTGTCAGAGAGTATAATTTTGCCTTTAAGGAACCACTAATGGTTATTTTCATTGCATTGTATTTCATCTTCTCTTTTGCTAGCGCCTTGGTAAACAACTTCATAGAGAACGCTATCACACCAAGGTGATACCCAAGGAAATGAAGGCACTAAAGCAGCTTGTAGCAATGGTCTCTACAACCCCAAGCCATGCACCAAGTATCCCTGCCATGCACTTTGTTCTCAGTTCTCTGCGGGCAGTAATGCTGCCTGTATGTATGTAGTCACTCTCCATTCATGGAAGCAAGCAACTTGCAGAGGCAGTAGGCACTGACACCACTGACACTCTTAACCCGCAAAGCACCAAACACTGAAGATTTCTCAAGTTTTCCAACAAACATAAAAGCTCAGTTAGCCTTCCATCCCCACACATATATGAAGATATTCAGTTTTGCAAAATAATCGGGCATATAGTCAAGTGGCATTTCATTGCTACTGTAGAGCAGGGACTGCTATCTGAGACCATTCACCTGCCAGATGTCGGCACTGCAGCAGTCCTTAAAAATGCCACGGACCAGGTTCTGGTCACATACAATAAGAGGAGTCAGTATGAGGTTCAACAAAAGAGAACCAAAAACACAGAGAGGGAGAGAGGGAAGGAGGGAACAGGATACTTTAGGCTGTGTGTTAGGTAACACCTGGCAACCAGCTCATCTCAAGGCACAGGCAGATAAGTGACTACAGGGAAGCAGCATGCGAGTTTGCCATCCCCTGACAAGCATATCCATGGTGCTCTGAGCCATACACAAGGTTAGCTGAACCACTTTACTGCATGGTATGGCAGACTATAAGGTATGAACACCCCCCAGAAAGGCTGCAATTTTACACCACTCACACACAGAGGTGATTGCTCATTTGTCCCAGCTCTACACATGCCATTTACAGGCACTAGTAGTTTAAGCATGAGAAAAAAACTTACATATATTTCTCCTGATCTGATAACTGATAAAACCAACCAATACATCCCCTTCACAATACTACTTAGCACTAAGCAAACAGTTTGCTCCTCCACTAAAATAAAGCAACATCTTCCAAACTGCTTTACAGCAATTTACTTCCCACCCTGATGGGTCCATTTGTGGTCTCAATGAAACAGACGTTTGCATGTGAAGGACATTAGTAATTCAGAGCTGACTGAGAAGACACAGCTCAGCAGTGCAAGGTGAAAAAGAAGATGACTTTATTTCTGCATCACCTAAACTTTATCACCATAGCCAAAACTGGAAGCTCAGCATAACAGTCTTAAAAAGAAGCCAAGAGTGTGAGGGTCTCCTTGCAGCTGTTACTGAGCTGTCCAGAAAAGCAGCCTTCATAAAATGTCCAGCTGAAGCATTGTGAAATCAGCTTTCACAATGTTCAAGTCATGTAATGGCTGACTGCAGGCGGGCAAAACCAAACAGTAGCACTCAAGCATCAATTTCCCCATTGTCCAAGCACACAGAGGGAGAAGGTAGCACACTCTAAGCAGTGACAGCTGAACCTCTATTCATCACCACACTTGGAAAAAAAACATTTGCTCTACCTTATCCCATGGCTACAAAGGTGGGCCAGCCTGGGCCTATGCATCTACTGGGAGAACAGTCCTTGAACTGGATGCTATCTATTACTCAAATGCTTTATTGAAAATCTTCTTAGGTTAGAATAACTAAGAAAACACAAAGACTAACAAAGACAAATTGAAACCAATACCTACCACATCAGAGAAGAACCATGCAGCACTTCTGCACTACAACACAGCACACAGTATTCCTTTAAAAAGATATTCCCTAGAATCTATGAATGATACATCATCACCTACTGCAAAGTAAAGTTGAAAAACAACAAAACAATTTACCCCCCTCTCCAATTACACTGGTTTTGCTTCAGTTCTGCCTGTGTCAGCATTACCCCCACATGCAACTCTTGAATTCCTGCCTTGCCAGGGTTCCCGACGTTGGAAAGCATCTGTTCATATGAAGAGATGAGCAGTTTGTCTGCACTCAGGAAAACGACCAACTAACCATAATGCAGCTTGAAGGGTGCCATGGGGTTCTTTGCATTTGTTTGTTTGTTTGTTCATGGTTTGGTTTGTTTTTTTGCTGTTGTTTGCATCTAAAATTAATATTTCTATATATCCATTTTAGCATATGTTCAAACCACTTTCAGCTTTGGAACACATGATAGAACAACTACGACAAACACAATTTAGACCTCACATGAAACACTGATCAGGGCACAGGCACCTGAGAGCAGACAGAGAGAGGTCTTATCACTGCTTAGATGGATCCTCATGGAATCCTAACAACTTCACTCTCAAGGTGCTAAATTTCAACAATGACAATAAAGAACAACTTATCTGCACGTACTTTACTATATACATTAAGAAAAAAAAGTGTTCTTTCACTTGCAGAAACTTACAGGTTACCTCTGTGACCTTCAGAGGTCGCAATGTATCTGCATAATGAACTAAATAATGCAATAGCCTGCCAAACTCATTCAATTTTCTAAATAGATACTAAGTGCGCAGCTTAATTACCAGTACTTTCCATATTCACAAGTTATATAATAGGTCTGCCCAAGCAGATTTTCAGGCTGGAACTGCCTGAATGTAAAGCTAAGAGCAGCAAGAAAAATACCAAATGCATCCTTAACCAGAACAGCAGCCACAACAGCTCCAAGTTCAGCGCACTATGTGGCCTGTTGACATGGAAAATCTTAACTGGGTCTCTTCTAACTGATCCCATCACAAGGAGGGCTGTACCCCAATCTCTTGTAATCTGCCCAATATTAAATGTTGGGGTTGAAGCAATTAGTCCACAATGGCATCCTCTGGTTTTCTCACCTCCACCTTAACTCTGATCCCTCCGTATTCTAGTCTTTTCCCAGACACAAGTGGTAGGAAAGAGCACCCACTGCATCCCTCCCTAAACTTTGGCAACAGTGCCCTTCACCTGGAGCTGCAATTATCACCACAGTGCTAAAAGGGCAGGGCAGAAAAACAGTTGGTTTAAGCTGTATAAGCATTTATCACTCACTCTGCTGAGCACACAAACAAGGAATGCGACTGGCACTACAACCCCATCCCCCAGATGTTCGCACCTTATGACTACGCAAACTACAGTTCCTCATCTCACTCTTTTTTTTCTTAAAGACCCATAATAAGGAGCTGGTAATTAATTATCACAGCTGAACAGAACACACTTCAGCACCCGATCAGATCGATGTAACCATTATAAACATGCACATCCAAAGCTTATAATGGGAATTTGGAAAATAATCCTACCCGTGAAAAACCCAAATGTTCTTACACTGGAGATAAAATTAGACCATTCCACCCAGATATAAATGCTCTGAGCTCACTGACATTGCTGCTATTACTTAAATAATCAACCATCAGTTCTGATGGGGATGTAGCAGCTCTAAAGACAAGCCTTTCCACATACAACGAATTGAGCTTGACAGTAGAAGACAGGATCTGCAGGGCAGCTGAAAGGCACTAATTTTGCTTATACTTTACCATTCTGCCTATGAATACAGAACACTTCCCACATGATACAGAGATTACTGTGCAACTTGATCTCTAAAGAGCCAGCATCAAGGGATGCGCAGTTGTGTTTCTCCCTGGCATTACTGTCACTAAAACACTGTCCTGAGTCTAACAGCCCTTGAATCACAGTTCAGCACTTCTTATTCTGTAAGTACCAATGTCCTTAAAGAATGGATGAATAGAATATCAGACTGCTAAGAGTGGTAGGTTTAGCTATAAGATATCATTACCTTCTGAATATTGTATGTAAGAACACTGATCCACCTACATCTTACCTCACATACCACAAAATACAGCTGTGTAAGAATTGAAGAAGGCTACTAAAAGCACGCACCTTTTCTCGTTGCAGATATTACTCACTGGTTCTTAACGACACGTAGGACAGACAAGCTTAGAGGGCAGAGGACACAAGCACAATTCACACGATGTCCTTCCTTCCCAAAACAGTGAGAAGAAAGCTGCTAACCCACAGCCACAAAGGCTAAGCTTCCACCCCAGATGACAGCTGTGCCTAAAGGACAACACAAGCCAGGAGGCTCACGCTGACCATGCTGGAGATGTTTCCCTCAGCACTGCTGAGTACCATTAGACACATTTTCAGCCTTCTGTCATAACTGCGGTCCTGGTGGGCACGGTGCTGGAGTTGGTCCCCTGATTGAGATCTCCCACCATAAGAGGTGGACGTGGGCACGGAGCAGCATCGCCCCATCCCAACACGGGCTGCAGGGCACTGGGCAGGTGCACCTTGCCGTGAGGGCACACGGTGCCCAACATACCTGCACGGATCGGGGCAGAGCAGAGCACCGGGGCTCCAGCCGGGCCCAGGATGGCCGCAAGTTCCTCAGGGCCGGGGGAGCCACGCCTGGGGGGGCTCGGGAGCTGCCGCCGGGTTTCTCCTCGCGCCCCAGCGAGGCCGGAGGGGCTGCGAGCGCCAGGGCTCGCCCTGCCCGCCGCCCAGGCCCGCAGGCAGCCCACCGCTCCGAACAAAAGGCCCGGCCGAGGCTCGGAGACGTCCCGCCAGCCCGGGGGTCGAGCCCGCAGCCCCAGGCCCGTCGCCGCCGCTGCCCCTCACGGTGGCGGCGGGCACGGCGGGATGGCTGCCGGGGGAGACGGACGCGGCGCAACAGCTCCGGCAGCGCCGGGGAGGGGGCGGCACAAAGAGGCCGGCGGCAGCTCCTGCCCCGCCGCTAACAAAGCTCCCGGCCCGGGGGTCGCTGCCATCGCGACGGGGCCGGGGCTGCGGGCAGGGGCGGCCGCGCCCCACGGCCGGAGGGGCCCAGAGGGCTCCACCACCGCCGCCCCCCCCCCCCCGATCCCGGCCCCCCGAGCCGACCGCCCGCACGACGCAGCCCCCCGGGGCCGCGGCACAAAGCGGGCCGGTCCCGCCGCCTCCCTCCCCGCACCGACCTTGAGCCGCCTCGGGCGCCCCTAAGGTTTTGGTCACCGCCTTCCACACGTTGCAGCCCAGCAGGCAGAGGAGAAGCGCCGCCGACCTGCTCATTTCCACCCGCCGCCGCCAGCCGCCGCCAGGGAGGGAAGCGCCGCCGGAGCCGCTGCCCGGAGGAGGAGGAGGAGGAGGAGAAAGAGCCGCATCAGGGGCCGGGCCGCTCCGCGCCTCCCTCCATGTTGCCGCGCGCTGCCCCTCCTGCTTTCTCCGCCCGCCGCATTGTCGCCCCGCCGCGGCTCCGCGGCCCGCGCTGTCCCCCCCGGGCCGGGCAGGAGGGTGGAGAGCTGGGAGGGCCCCGCTCCGTGCCGGGCGCGATTATTTCATTTTATTTTTCCTCCTCCTTTTTTCCGACCCCCTCCTTCTCTCCCTCCCGCCGGGGTAGCCGTGCTCCGCCGCCCGCTCCTTAACCCTTCGCGCAGCCCCGCGCCCCGCCGCGCGGCCCGGCCCCGCAGCGCCCCCTGCCGGTCACACCCCGCTCCTCCCGCCTTGGGCCGCGCTCCCCCCCCGCTGCCGGCTGCCCCCACAGCGCCGGCCCCGCACCTCTACAGCACAACACCCGCGGGGCTGCCCGCCCTGCCGCCAGGTGCTGCCCGCTCACCTGCACCAGGGGGGGCGGCTCTGGCCGCGCTGCGCCGCCTTGTTCCCTCAGCAGCTGCAAAATGGCCTCCGCGGCGGCACGGCCCCCCGCCGCAGCCCGGCAGGGGACGAGGCAGCGTGATGGCTCACGGGGGCTCTCGGGACCCGCGGCCTGAACGCCTGTTGCGGATGGAGAGAGCTTCTTAAAACACACAAACACGACGGCAGTAGGAGACCCGCCGAAAATGAACGTATCTACTGTTGGTGCTCTCAAAATTGATCAAAAAACCGTAAAAAAAGAAAGGCTATTGCAAAGGGGGGGAGAGAAAGGAAGGGCGAGTAGCTGCATAGCCACTGCAGCCACTGCTGAGGTCACAGTTCTGCTCCCGTTGGGCCACAGCCTCACAGAGCCCTGGGGATGCAGCCCTGGGGATCAGTGCTGTCCTTCTGAGCCTCCCTCACCGGTTTGCATTGCACCATCCCTCTGAGCATCCTTCTCCAGGAGACAGAATGTAGTGCCACAGCACTCAGTTCTCTCTCCCTGACTCTGCTGAGCATATTGCTTCCTTGGGGAGCCAGGGCAGAGCTCCTCATGTTTCCTCACCCCTGTCAGGGACAGCTATTCTGGACGGGCTTTACACAGCTGTGCAAACCAAAGCCTTGGCGCCCTGGCTCACAGCTTTCCCATGATCTGGTCCTAGTGCTTCAGTTTGCCTGTATGGCTAAATTCTTCATACCCTCACAGGAGCATCTTGTGGCTTCAGGTTTTACTTGTAGCAGAATTCTAACTTTAAATAAAATCTTCCATAAAAATATGCTGTTTATTTATTTGTAGAAAACAATGCAGACATATACTGCTCCAGTATAACCAGAGTAGCTACACCACAACCAGTTCCTTTTCTGAATGCTGTGGAACTCGTCTCTCAGACGTGACTGAGCTGACTTTGCAGTGCTCAGATATATTCTGTTTTGTTTAAGAGAAACTCCAATTGATCATAATGTATTTTACCCTAATTTTATTGTTAAGCTGTTCAAATACATCATCTTAGATTTGAGAACTATTGTGTAGACATTGCAATTCTTTCTTTTTGTTTTTGTTTGTTTTTTTCCTTACCATAATTTGAAAGATTTATGAATAAAACTTGTCCCTATGAGAAAAGTAGGTACTGAAAGGCAATTCTACTCAAAGAAAGGAGCAATGACCACATACAGGTCATCTGATCTAATTCCAATTTATCGTAAAACAAAGACTTGAATATCATAATCTCACATCCGGACTGAACAGTTACAAGCATGGTTTCAATAGCCCAGAGGATTTATAGCAGAAACTGGATGAAAGCTCGGGGACTATTAGTTACTGTGACATGTTCCTTCATAGAGAAGGAACTTTGGCTATATGGTAAAAAGTTGTACCCGATCTACCATCTTTAGACACCCATGGAGTTAAATTAGCAAAAATAAGATGAGCTCCTAGTTTGAGAGTTATGCATAAGATTATGTTTGTCCCTGAGGAAAGCTAGACCAATTTGTTACAGTGAACTAATAGTTCTGCTGTTGTCATAGTAAACAGATAGTACGGCCCTTTGCAACATCAGTGGTTGACTTCCAAACAAAAATGACTATTAGTGCTATTAATAAACCCAAAATCACCTCAAAGAGGGTGTTATTCCACAAAAAACTACCATCCTTTGTCTCTAAGTTTACCATTTCAATATATTACTATGGCTGCACATTGAAAATAAATAAACAGTATAGGAGTGCTTTCCCAGTTCTGATCAGTATGTCTGGTTAGTTGTAGCAATGAAAACAGCTTTTAAGTATTACATTAAAAAGCTTCACTTTCTGCAGAGCAGAACTTAGAGACATTCAAGTTATTGCAAGAGAAAGTTGAAGGAGGATGGGAAGTACTTCTATGAAGTATTCTATAAAGCTGGATGTTTATTATTGGGGTTCATTCATGTTTTGATAAGAATTTTGCCATCAGATGTTGGCATTGAATACTTATCAACATAATAGAATCATAGAATCACCCAGGTTGGAAAGACCTTGAAGATCATCAAGTCCAACCGCAGCCTAACCATAGTACCCTAACTCTAAAAACCCTCTGCTAAATCATATCCCTGATCACCACATCCAAATGGCTCTTAAACATATCCAGGGTTGGCTGATGATCAGGGCTGGAAAAAAGATGGGTTATTGCACCAAGAAATAGCATATTGCACTGAGTTTTCTCCAGAATTTACATCTATGAAAACAAACAGCTCTTTACATAGGGCTTGAATAGGAAACAAAAGGTCTGTTTCAAGATTCAGTTTTGGCTGCATTTTTTCACTTGGCCCATTATGCAGTGAATTTACGTTTCAAGAAAAGGAAGTTTCCTATTTGGTAGTACAAGTGTACGAAAGGTTAACTTTGTTTTTCAGTCCTTGCCATCTTCCTGCAAAGAAGAAAGACAACTTGAAGCCACTTACCAAGGCACTTTCCCCTCTCTTGTGGCTGTAAGTTGAGAACTACCACTCATTGGAATTGAAGAACTCATTGGAATTCTAGACTGCTTTTTCCTTACTGTGTTGCAGTTTTCTGCCTGACTTGAGTAAGCTACAAAAGTTGGACCAGAGCAGGTTCATATTGGCTACTAAGAAAAATTTATTCCCGAGAGAGTGATGATGCACTGCAACAGGCTTCCCAGGGAGGTGGTAGTCTCCTTCCCTGAAGTTTTCAAGGAAACCATAGATGTGGCACTGACAGACAAGCATTTATTCAGAGGTCGCTTATTTTTAAACAACGTATAAGTTAATTTCTAGATTATGATATTACAATATCCAATTTAACGATAATGTATCAGAGGGTGGGAAAAAAAAACAAACAAACAACAGTGGTTTTCATCATATTCTCTTAAGTAATTTGACCTACTGAGATGAGATGCAGATACCTGATCCTAATTAGGCTTTGCAGATTTTAAAAACAAAACATTCAGAACCACATACTGCCTATGTTAGCTCTCTTTATTGGAGCCTAAATGCACTTATAGACTATGCTGTGCTCACAGGACTTGTCTCTTTCCTAAATAAGTTAAATTTATATGTATATATATATACAAAATTATATGGTAGCACTCTCATAAATGCACCCAGTGCATGTCATGAAACAGACCTGGTCTACTTCTTCCAGATCTTGAGACTGTCCTTCCACCCTTTTTTCAGTGAGTACTGAAGTGTCTAATACTGACATACTGGTAATGCCACTGATCTCTGAATGAATACTTTCTCTGGTAAACATGGGATAGCTCATGTCTTCAAGCTCAGTTCAACCCCTCTTCATACTTAAGCAAATATCTGTTATGCTCCAGTTTTGTCTTTATGTCATTATTTACTTAGGATATTTGAGCTCTAGCACAGGTGATGCAGTGGGGTGGGATGGCCAGACCTATTCCTATCCTGTGCTGGAGAAGAAAATTTCCCCTTCCTGCAGCATTGTGCATTCCTCCAGTCCAATCTGAGGCTACACATTATGCATTTTCACATTGTACAAACAAACATTTCTAAATAGTTGACCATTCAAATCTTTCGTACTAACATACTCGAATGATTTCCTATTGCTGAGGCTGTCAGTGCCAGGCATCAGAGGACAGAGAAACTCAAAGGCTGCCTTGGAGCATCTGCTTTGCTTTGAGGCAAGGCTTAGAATTAACATTTTCAGTGTTCTGTGGTGAGTAGTTTCAGAGATGTTTTGGTATGGCATGTTGAATACGCTTACAACAACACCAAAGTGATTAGTTACTGTCTCTTCTCTCCCACATCTTCTAGCACATTTTTGTATTTCAGGTGGCAGTGTCTGAGCAACACCCAGACAGCCATTGACAAATCCATGCTGTATTAACAGTTACATATTTCCCATATACAGAGTAAGTTCAGTGATCCAAAAGCTGCCAATACTTGTCATAAAGGCTATCCAGCCTTTCTTGTTGGTAGAACCAGTCTGTGCATTTGAGAATGGCTTTGAAGTACTCTTATCATTTCTAGCAGAGTTGTTATTTACCAGCATGCAAGTTACTTTACATATGCAAGATCTCACGAAACAAATGTTAAAAATAAATAAGTGAACATCTGAATACAAAGCCCTGAAAATTACTTTGCAGTGCTCCTGATAGGTGGAGCCAGATACTGATTACTCATCATTTTCACATGGACCTTCTAGGAGATACCTCGTCTTGGATCTGTCAGAGAGATAAACAAAATTTTCCAGCCTGGACAAGAATATCTTCTTATCCTTACTGCAGATATGGGGGTGGTGTTTTACTTGCACCCATGCTGAGTGTGGATATAACAACATAATGCTATCTTTGGCATAGATATCTTTTACCCCAAAGATCTCAGACCATTCCCATATTGACATACATGTGCTGTGCTATTTATATGGAAGTCAGCGAGTACCTATGTGTGCTATAAGGTGAAGAAATGTTTGCCTAAGCAAGACCCAACTGCACATTGTGAAGTCAGTGCAAAATACATCCCCATACCTGACTGCACAGTAAATTCCTCAATGGTCAACAGGATGCGGTCCAGCTCAAACCTTTAGTAAGCTTTAAAACCAAACCTGAAGTATCTGAAAGGAGCTTAGATCTAGCTCCTCACACTGAGCCATGTGTTGCTTCCAGCCTTCTCCCCATGTAAGGCTGGTGGTGCAGCTCCATGGAAGGTGAGGGGACGCTCACAGCCAGCCAGGTGCAGCTCTGCCCTGGAGCCATTCAGATGCCCTATCCTTCCCAGAGGCAGTTCCTTCTGTTCCCTTGCAGTTCAACAAAAATAAAGTGCAAGGGTCTGTCCTAATGGCCTTGAGATGTCATTAAGAAGTTATATACAGATCTTAGTATTTGGAAGAGCAATGAAATCATTTTAGAAAACAATAAAAGAATCTGGCAAACATTGCTTGCAAAAGCCATAATTTTGAGAAAGATTTAAGAAAACAACCCTGATTTTCACATAGTTCTCCACACAGTTGTGTCAGTCACCTCTTTTCTGTGGCTTCCCTCCCTCCCATCTGCCTGTCAGCTCTACTTTCAGCCCTCCTTTCGCTCAGGACACAGATTCAGACACATTAGTATTCATTTTTCTTCTCTGATTTCTTTTTTTTCTTGCTTTAACTGTGTATTTTCAAGCACATAAGTTTTGCAGTTGAGAACTATGAACTTCTCTTTTCCTTTACCATATTTAAAACCTGCTTACTGTTCCCTCACCCGGAATTCTAAACACAGAACTTCCTTTATTCCTGCATTTTCTTTTTTCATATCAGCTTTATCTCATGCACGTATCCCAGGATATCTTTCTAAAAACCACCCTTTACTAGCCATGCCATGCTCCTGTTCTAGCAGCCAAACTCAATCTCAATCTTAATTACAACTTCCCCCAATCACACCCACCTTTCAGCTCCAGCTTCTTCCCTTCTTCAATCAAAGCTAAGGAATATTCCTTTTGACAGAGCCAACTTCACTGCTTATCTCTACTTTGTGCCAGCACATCTGCTGACTCAAACAGCAAACCCTACATCCAATTATTTCTTTCTACATAAGTATTAGAGATATGTTTTTTAAAGTTACAGCTCAGGTTTTATTGTAAATGTAATTATGATGCAGCAGCAGTTTAAAAATAATTTATAGTTATCAGTAATTTACAAAGGTGGAGAATTACGCTACAACATTGGAACCTCCAAAATATATACCCTCCCAGGTTTTATCTGAGCTTGATGTTAAAAATATTTCAGCTAGTCCTTTCACCACATCATACCACCATTAGCATCAGTCCTTACTAAAATTAATTTCTGGAATATCTCATTTTTATCAACCTGTTATAAACAAAATATTGAGGCAGTTATTGGTACTATTTTTCTCAGATGATCGCTCTGCTGCAGCTGATTGCCACACATCCCATCAAGGCCGAGCAATCTCTGAGACAGCCACAGCTGTGCCAGCAAATGTACCTACTTCCTCAGCTCCCCAGGGCCCAGCTTTAAATTAGCTGCTGCTAAGCAGTGCTCCTCCTACAGCAATTAATGTGATATGCACTGGAAGTTTGGGGGTTTTTTTCCTTCTGTCACCGCATGGGCATGAATACACTCATGCTCTTGTTATAAATGCCAAACTCACACACAGTTTGTTACTAAGTTGTCTTATGTGATGTATATGGATTAAATTCTAAAATATTAGTATATGGAAGCTGCTTGGTTTTTACACGTGTTTTTGCTTATATGTGATCTCAGTGGTTTACTTGCTGCTATTCTGATTCTCACAATTGCATCTGTCCTAGAGCTTACTGTCCTCGGAAGCACCTTCTTGTATCTGCCCTTTCCTTGTTCTGCTATCTCATTATTTCAGAAGTAATCAGAGCCCAACCCATCACCTTTTTGCTGCTCCCCACACCCTGTGGAAATAGAAGCAAAGTCCTGCTGAGACTCCAACTGCACCCGTTCTCAGCACATGGCACAAAGGGAGGAAACGACAAAAAGGAGAGAAAAGGCATGAAGCAAAGTGAGGGTACAGGAATAATATCAGAAACCTGCTGGAAGAGAATGACTGAGGGGCTGATGTAAGCATTCTCTTTGGTGAAGGGAAGGAGACAACATCTCTTGTAAGCTAGGTGCAGCTTAGAAGTCAATTACTATACAGGCAAATATTTATACATCTGTGCTGGGACTTCTCCAGGTCAGGCTTTGCATATCTTCCCCTATATTTCCCTGCATGCCTATTAGAAATGTACAAAATTCTGTACTCTTCTTTCTTTTCCATTTTTTTTTTCCCTGTATTTGCCCAGAGAATGTAGATATGGCTGAGCAGTCTGCTCATTTGAACTGCAATACCTTGCACAGTAAGCTGGAGGTATACTTGATGTACAGTAGATCACACTGACTGAAGCACTGCTACAGAACCCATCACTGACTGCTAATTACACCTGGCATCTGTCCTGTTGCTTACAAATGTACCAGAGCTGAATGTTTGCTATTACTTCTATTATATGACAATGAATAGATAGGAGAACGGCTACTGCTTCAGTTGCTCTTCCCATTCTTCTTTCTGAAGGCTCTGTCTGAAACAGATGCCACCACAAATTTCCAAGAAGGGGAGCGTGACTGAGAGATGGAGCATCTGCAGGTGATTCCACCTGAATTACTCAACTGGAAAAGACTGAGCTTAAGCAGCATGCATGATAAGAGTGTGAAATGGGAAACACTGAAATGATGTGCAGGACTCTATTTAATTTGTCTCATGGATAAATAAGACAGTCTGTCATAGTTCTTCCTAAATACAACTGGCGGGGAGGGAGATTTTGCAGAAAAACTTTGCAAGACTTTGCAAGGCTCGCAAATGTCAGGTGGTGGGGCTGAAGCACTGCTAGACTGCTTTTGTGTTGGGGTTTCAGAACACTTTAGAGTGCCCTGGGCAGGGCTGCTTCTGCATAAGGAGAAGCACACAGCTGCCTGTGGAAGGAGAGTCCTGGGAACAACAAACTCCTGGCTTTCCCAGCCCCTTCCTCTCAGCCCTGCTTGCAGCCTGACACACCGTATGCCTGCTCTGGTTGGGGTTTACTCATCTTAATCTTGCACCAAATCCTGTGCTACTTCCTGAGGAGCATTCACAGCCCCTCACTGAGCACTCCTACACCCCTGGCCGCTCCATGAACTTCCTCCAGCTTAAAGTATGCTTTCAGTAAAGGGGGATAAAAAGTGTTATTATCAGCCTCTGCATCCAACACAGAGAAAATCTATTGAAGGCAAACAGTGTGTGACCATGTGTTGAGAAGTCAGGGTAGAGACTAAAGAGAAAAAAACTTTTTTTCTTCATCTTCTCCCAGAGAGAAGAAATATGGGAATATGGAATAATCTCTATAAATAATAATACTCATATATTATCTCAAGGATGCTGCAAAATAAGGTAATCTGCTTCTTTACTTTCTCCATACACTGCAAAAGAAAGAAGATGGGAACAGGGAAACTGTAATAAATTCATTCTTTGACAGAAATGACATAGCCACCGAACGGGTGATAGGATGTGTGTGCCATGACAACTGAGATGGAGAATATTTCTGCTGTCAGGGGAAAACTTTCTGCCAACTAAAAAACATCTGTTTCAGTGTTCTATTTCAGGATAAACCCTGTACAAGGTGGTCACTCACGTGTATCTTATACTGCTGTCATTTTATTTACTTTGAGGAAAATTAAGAAAAAAACAAGAGGTTTTAGCCCAAGGAAAACAGACAAGCCCCCACCATGATTGCCTTCATACAGAGTGCAAAGGACCTCAGTATGTGCACTGCCGTGCAGTGCTCTCAGAAATGTTTATACAAATCATCTGCATTAAAATGAAGGACTTGGGATGATCATAACTTATGTAAATACTACTGAAATGTTAACCACAGAAAATTGGAACTGTTTAAATGTTAGGCTTGTCCTTGTACACATGCACACATGTTGGATATGCACTGGTTACTGAAAATGGAAACCCTATAGTGCCGACATGGAATTTGTACAGTTAAATTATGCTTTTCTTGTATTTTGTCTCCATGAAAAGCAGAATACTGGCCTTTTTTAATTCTTATGTATGTAATGTTAATATGTATGTTTATCAAGATGCATAAATAGATTTATGTACATAGAAATCTATCTGTGAATGCCACTGGTAGGCCTATGTGCACATATATTAACATATTAATATAAGAGAAGTGTTAACTTAGTAAAAGGCTTTCATTCCGTGTTCACTTTAACATCTGCAGAGCTGGTATCAGTTTTAAAAGAACGGCTGTATTATATAATGGTGCATAAACATTATGTGTTCAGAAAAAAATAAAAGTACATGGGTAAAATTTTATAGCTCACGTTCTTACTTTTCAGCCTCTGAGGAATGCGTCAGAACAGTGTCATGACCTTAGAGGCAAAGCGTGGGGATGACTGGAGTACAGCTGACGAACCCTGCTGGGATTATCAGCATCACCTCCCTGCTATTGCTCTTGAGACAACTCTGAGAGCACAAGGAGGAAATCAGTAGGGGCTGGAGGAAAGGATGAGACTGACAAAGATGAATTCTAGGGGCTGGGAAAATTGAAAAGGTGTCTGCGGGGAGTTCTGGCTATAGAAAGGCTGGGAAAAGGCAATCCATGGTCCCTGATTAACCCTGATGGAACAGGATTTTTTAAAGAAACTTCATTTTTCTTAGGTTGTGAGTGTCATCTAGAAGAGAGAGCATTTGTCTTGTATGAGTTATGTGGTGTTTGTTCACTGTATTCCTCCTGGAGCTTAGGGAACAATATGAGAGCTCTCCCATGGCCAGCAGACACCTGTAAAATTCCTGACTGCAAAGACAAAGCAGCCCACCGAATGATAGGTCTGCTTTCTTGTTCAGTGGAAGTAAGTGGTTATTATCATGTTATTTATTGTATCTCCAACCTGACCAATTCTACGATTCTATCTACAGTATCAGAGATGTTCCTGGCACTCTGAGAAGTAAGTAAAAGATGAGTGGCTGAACAAACACCTCTTGTCTGAGTGCAACGATATAGCAAAGTGATACACAGCAGTAACAAAGGCTTGTAAAGAACATAGCGACTCATTATCTTGCATTGCTCTATTAACACAGGCAAGAGAAGGTGGGTGCACTGAAGAGATGGCCCTATGGAGCACTTTTCGCAAGGCATCAGGACTGTTCTGAGCTATTGCAGTGCACACATTCCAATACCGAACCAGCTCTGTGCTTTGACCTGATAGTTTTATGGACCCCTTGGCAGAGGTGTGGATGCTGCACTAATTACTGAGTGACAACTGATCACGCCCAGCAGAATTCCTGTTAATCCTGTCTATCACTTTCACTCAACTCCAGCTCACTTAACTTAATCTTCATCTACTTGGTTTAAAGCAGTATCAGACCAAAAGAATTCAAGATCATGAGCAGATCTGGCACATCGCAGTTTTTGCTGTCACGTCATTAAGATTTCCAGTATAAAAGTTCTGTTTGCTACAGATGCAGGCAAAGGAATTCTTTGTAGCCTCTTCAGAAATAGAATCACTGCTCATACAAAGAATATGGACAGCAACAAAGAAAACCCTTTTAAATTAAGAAATTTGTCATCGATTCAGCCTTACAGCAACTATGAAAATACCTTGCTATTTTTCATTTATATCCCCCATGATTCTACTACGTTTTAGACTCTTGTATTTGTCTATTTTCCTATAGATATTTTCCTATGCTTTCCAGGCATATTCCACCTTGACAAGCTCTGGCTCTGCAGTCTCTCCAGTTCATCTTATCGTGAGAATGAGAACTTCTGCAACCACAGAGAGCTCGAAGCGGCTCGGCAGTGCAGCCGGCGGCCGGCAGGTGGTGGTGGTGCATCGCCCCGAGGCCTTTAACATGCTTGGATGGAGATGATAAGGGTTTTAACGTATCTCATCATTAAGAAATGAGAAATGTTACAAGTCTGCCTCTTTTGAATTGTGTAGAAATTGTATTTTTTCCCCCTCCATATACAAATCAAAATGAAAGAAGCAAGAAGAAATATTATAAATGATACATCATGCAATGGCAACCCTGCTGTTTCCCACCTTACTCCCCCTTTCACACTGCTGTTGTCACAGTAGCATGTGTTTCAAGGTGAAGAAGGGAGTGAAGGAGCTGGTCTCAGTGGTCTCAGCCTCCATCTCCCAGGCAGGTGTGTGGTAACCCTGCCAGTGACAGGGTGCTGGAAGCGAGTGCTCTTTAAAGCCTCTTCCAAACCAAACCATTCTATGATTCTATGACAAACCATGTTGAGATGGGACCCCTACTGAGAATGGAAGAAGTGAATCCTGTTCCGGGATGATGAGTGCGCCTTTGAGCAGTACTGCTGCTGAAGCTTTATAACAGGAACTTTGATGGGAGAAATATGCTGAAAGAAATATCTAAAATGGCTTAGACATGGGACAATACTTTTTCAGTTACTTGGTCACACTGGCAAAAAGAGAAAGATGAAGGTGCTGACAGATCATGTGCATGAACAATCAAAGCTAAGATAGTAATTTAATTTGGGCTGAGTGTAAAGCCTATTATGGAGGTAAAACCAGGTGTAAGTCAAAGCTGAATCAGTACTTGAGAGCAGGATGAGGGAATCGATCCTGTTTCCTTTTGTCAGTGCCAGAAGAAGAAACTAATATTAGAGAGGAGAATTGAAAGGGGGAGACTTGGCTGAAAGCATCTTCTCATAGCGTCTGTTCCTGTTGAGAAGTTTTGGTTTGGGTGCTGCCTTCACCCAGTAACAGAACTGCATTAAGGAGGGGATGAGTCTTTTCCTTATCTCAAAAACACTAGCAAAGGCTGGGCAGTGAGACAAAGAAAAACGTGCCCTGAGGCTAGCAGAACAGAATCAAGAAATGACCCTTTAGAATTTTCCCACTACATCTGATTATAGTTTTTTTTTCTTCCTTTTCCTCCCTCTCAACTTCTCTATAATTTTTCTATCACCTAGGAAATACAGGAAATGCTTGCTTAAAGATGTAATATATAGGGCAATTCCCACGCTGCCCCTTTTGGATTTGAAAGCTGGTAAGAATTTATAGCTCACTAAGTTCAACTTGATTCTTTGACATTTCTGAGGGCAATGGCTATCTAAATGCATCCTTATACTTTCTATGAGGAGCTGCTGTTGCAAACAAAAATCTGTCCCCATGGGCAATGATGTCACCTTTATGACTGAATACAATGAATGGAAAACCATAAAAAGATATTTTATGAACAGTTCCTCCTTTATTATGTCATGCAAAACTCTGTATAGCTTCAAAAGGAAAAAAGAAAGGAAACAGTGAGAAATTTCAATAACTTGTTTAATGATAACTTTAAATACTAAAAAAGGAATACAATAAAATAGAAAAGCATTTCAAAAACAAACCTCTGCTCAGAAATAGTTCATTTTGTGCTATGGAGATATCAGTGTAAAAACATTACCCATGTTAGAAAAAAGTCTTAAGATAAATGAATATCTTACAGAAAAATCAAATTACAGGTTGTACTGCAAGGCTCAGTCATTAGTGAAGTTATTTAACATAGACGTTCCACCATGCGTTATAATTAACATGATTAGTTAATCACAGATTTGACAGTTCTTCCTTGATTAATGTATATTGTTCTTATAGGCTGGTTGTTTTCAATTAGTGTCATGAACTCTTGGCAAACTGAGCCTGGAACCTCCATATGGAGGGACAAGATTTTCAGTGGAAATGGAATTTCTAACCCTTCAAAGACTTGAGAAAATTTACCCTCCAAAATTAAGACTTCTCTGGTAATTGGATGGAGCAAATCCTCCTATAAGGACTGTGAAGTTCATGAATGCTGCATATATTTGATATAGTCTGACCATCAGCTCTCACACCTATCCATGCAACATGAAATCTCCCTAGTTTTCTTTGGCAGATGTGTCACAAAGGATTCAGGGAAAGGTAGTACCTAAAAAACCCACCACTGTCAACATCACAGGAAAAAAATATCAAATATCTTCACATCCCAACTCCTTCTCCTGGCAATCTGATTGCAGTGCCCAGCCTGTCCAGAAGCACTTTCTAACACCTACTCTTAATTTCCCTCAGTGACACAAAAACCTCTTATTTTTGTTGCATCCAACATAAGTGTGGTTAGCAGATTACTCCCTTCCTCTTTTTGCAGCAGTGCATTTTCACATTTGAGGGATATTGCCATCTCCCTCCTCAGTGCTCTCTTCTTTCAGCTCAGCAACCCCATTTCTGTCAATCCTCCAAGGCAGCTCATCATTCTTTTTCCTCTCCTTTGGAGCCTTTCCAGGTCATCCACATTTTTCTCAAAGCAACTGGGGTTGCCAGATACCCTTTTTAATATGGGACTTCCCATATTTAAGCCTCAAATCTCAAATGCTGTATTAAAAACACGTGATGTATTGCCTGCTCTTGTACTGCCTCTATATTTTAATAGGGGACACACGTTGTGAGGTTGAAACACAGAAAATCCTGCAGCTGCTTTCCTGCCCTGTTTTTGGAGTATCCTTTGGGAGCATAGAGACACGATCCAGTTGGTGGCTGTGACAGGACTGAGAACTGGAGCAGCCCTAAGGAGCTGAGGAGGGCTGCAGGGCAATGAACACACTGAGGCACCAGGAACGCACACTGGTGTATTAAAGTTCAGAATGCAGCAGCTCCCCTCTGCTACACATCAGGTGTAATTGATCCTCCAGCCAAGGACTCACTGATAACAAAATAAATATTTTTGTTTTGTAGGCAATACTTTTGCTTACACAGATAGCACTCTGGGTCAGTAACTTAGGTTTGGCTTGGGATACTCTATGGGCTCTCCTCTACAAAATACTAGCCAGGTAGCCATGCTCTGTCCTGCACTTAGTTACTGTTCTGACTAAGTACCTTGCCACTTTGTCTTTACTGAAGTTGACCTTTTTTTCTCAGCAGAATACTTTTCAATTTGTCAGGATCGTTTTGACTTCAAGTCCTGCCCTCCATTGCTCTTGCCATTTCTCCAAGCCTGATGTCATCTGTGCATTCAATAAGCCGACTTGCTTTTAAAGCATACAAATTGTTAAAGAAAACACTAGAACCAGACCTTGGACAGACCTTTGAACTATACGTGATGTATTTTTAATTTCCTCAGAGAAGCATCTGCTCTGTTATTTGGAGCAATTCAGGAGCAGAACAGATTCCGACAATTTCCATGGATACTGCACAACGCAGAGGTCTAAGCTTGCTTCCTCCGCTGCCAGATGTGTGGAATTACTGTGTCGCTCACAGCATCAGCTCTTGTCTCTGGAAGACAAGTCTGGAAGACAGCCTGACTGTCCTCATTCCTCCCCTCTGTGGCAGTATCACTGTTCTGTGGACACACGTGCAGATCTAGCTGGAGCAGAAGATCAACCCAAAGGAGGAACCATCTCAGTCCCGAGAATGCAAAATATCTACCACAAAAGACAGCAGTAGTTTGTCTGGGGGTTTCCATGAAACTTGGAAATACAAGAGAGAAATTATCATTGCCTTTTGCAGCCTATAAGAATGGTGACAGCCAATTGCAGCAACATCCATAACTTCTGAAAATGAAAACTTTTTTTCCTACTGGCCCATCCCAACTGCATGAGAAGTGTTTCTTTCAGCATCACCGAAGGCCTGGGAGGAGGAAAGAAAAGCAACTCGAAGTAAGTTTTCATGTTCCTTTTGTTTTCTTCTTGCTATTCCTAACTTAATTTCTAACTTTTGAACAAATTGCCGTTCATTAGCTAGAACATTAAAAAATAAGCTTGTCAGAAACAGAGAAATCAGTTGAAAGAATCCACCAGCCAATAGTGGGAACAAGGGTGTTTGGAAAGCTATACCCTGTACAGCCTGTGCTGATAGAGCATGGGCTCACAGGATTTATACGTGCTCAGAACTACTCACGGGATTGCTCTGTGTATGTGTGGCCAGACCTCTGAATGTCATGGAGTAGTTTTGCTTTGCAGTGATGCAGGGAGGTAATAATTCCCACATTTTTCTCTTGGTGTCAAAGGGATGTTATCCTGAAGAGCAGGAAGGCTGGGGATTGGGACCTCCAGTTTCTCTAAGGTGATATTTAAAGATTGTTTAACTCCAGACACTTTGTGTTACTAAGCTCCTTGAAGATTTACGACCTTTATGGCAATCATTTTCCTCTGTGAAATTTCCCTTCTGCTTAAGTATTCACAGGAAGAAAAAGTTTTCCTTCTCTTCCCCTCAAGGAAGCAATGCTTATCCTGTGAGGATTTCTGAACTAAAGGGGGGGATTACTGCCTTAGCTCAGCTTGGAAGCATTTACAAGGCTTCCTGCTGTGCCTCCTGTCCAGCTGCCCTGCCTGTCTCTGCATGCAACTCTTCAGCTTTATTTTGCAGGAAGGAATTGGGAAAAGAAAATCCACTAACAAGCTTTGAGATGCTTTACCTCATAAAATCCCACTTGGGATATCACGGTTTTTGAGGAAAAGAGGGAGCTTCACATAATGGGATTAAGGAAATTCCCATCTGCTTAGAGCCTCCTTTTCTCTGCCTCTTGTTGACAGGGAAAAAAGTTTAATCACTGTAATTGCATTGTAGGATGATGGCTGTTGGCTCAGTGCACAAGGCTTCATCGCCTTTTGACTGCAAGGGCCTGAACTGTATGGAGGGAACCGGTGGTACCCAGGACTTTTTACCATAACCAGTCTCTCACCAGGACATAGGAGATTTATTGTGATTCTTAACTGCACTTTGATGGATCTGCATGACAGGATCACTCACCCTCAAACCCATCTTATTAGAGGAACAAGGTGGAGATACTGTGGCCCATGTTGTTTCTGAGATTATTTTGTTCCTGAGAAGTAGACATCCTCACCTTTTCCCCCTCCTCACCTCCAAGTTTATCAACCATTACAGCTTTCTTTCCCAGAGAAGAAGCAACTACTCTGTTCTTTAGCGCACCTTATTCCAGTCAGAAGCAAACACACATGACAGTCTGGGCACTTAGAGGTTCCTACTTTCTGTTTTACTCTCCAAAATCTCTTTCAGCTTTTCATTTCTCTAGCAGAAACGTTTGGGCAGCCCCACCTAAAAGGCAGTCTGGTCTCAAAGGGATGGTAACCCCATGCCCCCAGACGCCTGCGTGATCCCAGGGCTCCTTGCCCCAGCATCCCACTATGCTTTGAAGCACCTCTGCCACAAAGACCTCCGCAACCACTCAGCATTCCTTCACTTACGTGCTTCTCTGTTAGCACTGATTTCCACATACGTGCATTTCATTTTTAGTTCTTAATTTGACTGATGAAAGATTAAAGAAAAACAGCGCTTTTCTCGAGGATGTCAGAATTTTCGTAGTTGAGATTCTTGAAAACTGAATAAATTTATCTTCCACTTCACACATTTTTTAATGGAAACTTCCATATTTCCAAAAGAAGCATAAAAATGGTCACAAAAAACTATTTTCAGTAGAGTGAGGGATTTTCTTCTAAATAATAATTTTCACTTTTTCCTAAAGAGTCAAAAACACTTCCCTCAGAAAGACCAAGGAAGCTGAAATTAATGATCCTTGATTTTGCTACAAGCCTTGTAAGAAGCCTCAGGGATTCTTATTAGGAGCTCTGGCACTTCAGTTGCATCATTTTTACATAAATGAAGCTCTTGTTAAACGTTAAGCAAAGTTAAATCATACTCTGCAGAGACTGCTAAGCAGCTTGACTAAAACTGCTCTTTCCTCTTGATTACTTGATTTTCTTATGGATTCGCCGCCTCTCTTCCTCTCACATTGCCATAGAGCTTAAATAGTTTATTGCAATGAATCAAAAACTCCCAAATAAAAGAAAAAACACAAAGTAGGACAGTAACATGGGCAGAAAAGGTACTAACAGAGTATTTAGAAACAATAATTATGTAGGGGGTGTGTTCCTTTTTTCTTTAAGAATTACATGACACCCTGTTATATTTCATTGATTCCATTAACACACTACATTTCAATTATGCCTTACTATATCTTGTTTCACCATTTTTTCCAGCCTTCACAAACACACCTGCTTGAGGGGCCACAGAACTCCAGAGTGAATTGGTGCTGTGTGAATCACTGCTGGAGACTAACATTAGAAATCTATCTTCATGTTGGCCTGGTTCCTCAGCTCCTACATCACTAAAGCACAACTTAAATCCAAACATCTCCCAAATGTTTTGATATAAGGCTTAAAAAAAAACCAAAAACAAAAAACAAAAACCAAAACCCCCTTTGTCAGCTCCCTGAAGACTTCACAGACCATATGCTTCTCAAAGGAGAAGTTATGCTGTTTTACTTCTTTCTAATGACTGCTGGTCAATAGGAAAACATCAACTTCGGTCATGTCCATGTCGAGATGTTGAAGATTTCATTAGATGCTGGAAGACAGTAATCACATCCAAAGTACTCAATTTCCATGCTGCATCAGGCTTTGTCTCAGTCTCCCCAGAACACAACTGAAAGATGTGACAGTAGCTTTCTGTGTAGAACTATATATGGCAAATATATAAACCCTCCAGAGAGTCCCCTGAGAGGCTGAAGGAATTTAAACTTACAAGTTGCATGCAGAACTCCTGTAAGGTGTTATTTTCTCCCCTAAATACCATGTTGAAATTCTACTTCCAGAAAGTTTAAAACTGGAAGCTACGTTATATTTACAGAACTGGAAAAGAAATCACAGTGAATAAATAAATCTTGAGAGGTATAGCTACAGGGAAACAGGCACAGGCCTTGCGCCATTCACAGCTCCAAAAAAAGAGAAGTGTTTGAGCTTAGTAAAGGCAGCTTCACACGCACAGCAGATTAGAAGGAGGGCATGCTCTCCTCATGAACCTGGGGAAAACACACATTTTGAGAGCGCATAACTCAGCTGTAAAATGTTAACAACTGTTTTCCAGACTTCACTTTGGTATACAAAAATCAGCCCAGATACTCTTCGATTTCATAAAGTATGGTTCAAATTAAGGGGGGGGGGGGGGGGGGGGGGGGAAGGGGGTTTAAACCATAGAATATGAATAGCTGCTTTTAGTTATGCAATTGGATGAGCAATGTTAATTAGATGATTAATTAGATGAACACTTAGATCTGTGTAGACCTTTTACCAGTACGTTTCAAGAAGGTAAAAGTACAAGAACCTTATATTGGAACCAAAGAAATGAAGAAACATTGGAAGTGACATATCAGCTGATCTACTGGACTAGAAACCAAGATAGGAGAAAGGCAAAGGAAGGGATTCATGCAGTAAAAGCCTTCAAATGATGCCAGGCTGGATTTTTTTTTCCTTTGACAGACAATTACTGTACAGTTCTGGTCTCTTCTTCTGTGACAATTACTGTACAGTTCTGATCTTCTAATTAACAGGCTACAGTACAGTTTTTGCAATTGCCCTAAATACGTAGGTATCTGGATATTAAGCCTATAGTTTCATGCAGTACAGAAATTCAGTTCCCTCAGACCCCCCCGAGAAAAAAAACAACCACCATTATCCTTCCTTCCCCTGAGCACTTCTGGTGGTAACAGCTCTGTAGAATGTTCCTGTGCATTATCTATTGAGCATTAGCTTTGTGCACTTCATACAGTGATGCATCACCTGTAAAACTGTCCTTTGCTGCAATTTTCCTTAATTACCCATGAGAAACTTGAAGAAAAAAAAAAAAAAGATTTAAGCTCATAAAAAGGAGTAAATAATGCAAACCATTATTTGGATTTCTTGCTACAATCCAAAGTTGGAAGTTCAGGCTTCAGTAACTTCTGTGAGCTATTCCATATACCCACACTTCTGGGACATACCATGGGAATGTCTATCTGTACACAGCACAGAATTATTACCCTTTATGAAGACAGCATTGGAACAGAGATATAATTAATTACATTAAATTTAGCACCATGGATTTAAGGATTTGACTTCCATTAGCAAACAGGGGAGGGAAACTTCGAAGGTAGATAACATCTATTATAAACAGGGAATGTATAAGTGTGAAATAGGCATTTATTTTATCTTTCAAAAGCACTATGAGAAAAAGTAGTTGTTTCTTGAAAGCAGATGTGCTATTTGAAAGCACTCAGAGCAATATTCAGATACTGTTTTATGGAGTCTGTGTTAAGGAGATCTCAGAGCAGTTTGGACGGCCTGTTGTAAGCTGGCAGGGTGAGAGCACAGGCTGCAGGCACAGTGTATGGCTGGAGATGGATGCATGGCCACACTGCCAAAGAGACCTGCCTCATCCTTTAGGCTGAATATAGGGGCAAGACAACCCTGATCTTCAGCATAGTGGGCATGCAGCAAGACTAAAGAGAAGATACTGGGAAAAAAAGCAATGGCTTGAGCCTTTCTGCTGGGGAAAAAAAAAAAAAAAAAAAAAAATCAGAAAAAAAGAACCCCAACACTGTCACAACCAAAAATCCAACCATCCAAAACACTTCATCTGTGAAAAGAGTTAAAATTTAGTTATTGACTGAATAACAAATTACTGCATCTCAGTCAGAGGCTGTATGTGAAAGCTAAAACAGAGAACACAGCTAGAAAGTATTCCACATGCAGCCTTCACCCAGGATTCTCAGCAGCACAGTCTACATCAGAGACAACAAAGCAGGAAATACGCCATCAAATGGAAAGATCTGCTACATTCCTCAAAAAATTGCCTTCTAGAGCTGGAGTCTGTCTAACAGGCTACAGCTGAGGGGCAGGTCCCCGTGCTATGAAACACTGATGTTAGAGAAGAATTGAGGAACGGCCTTTAGCCTAAGACTGAAGAGTCAGTACTGACAAACTCTGGAGTAGGCAGAAGGACTTTTCCAGCCTGAAGCTTTAATTTAAATCTCACTGATAACATAAAATAGAAAAAAACACTATTGAATTTAATATTTTTTTAGCATGCAAGACAATGATCAGCATTTTACTCTACAACTCTTTTCATGGCCATCTTACAGTTCAGACACTGTCCCCCAGGAACCTGTAGCATGGGAGTCATAGAAATCTCATCCTGTACCCCCTAGATACTTCAAAATATTTCCACATCAAGTAGAATATATATAGCAAAACCAAACTGGGCATGCACAACCACCTGTAGTTTCTCCAGGCAAGGCCACCTCAGAGATTCAAGAATAACAGTCTAGGAAAAGTTTTAAAGACTTTTTTTCCTGCCAACATACACAAATTTTGGCCCCTTGGAACAAAGTACCTATCTCACCAAGTATTACATTGTTAGTTAATTTGGCCTAAATGCTGACCAATTTTTAAATACAGCTTCCTTTAGGTTGCTATCAACCTCGGGCAAATATAAAGCATACTGCTACCTCCCAGCTTGTTTCATCCCCTATGATGTATATATTACACTCATATATTCTACACAGCACAGCTGTGAACACTTCAGGAGCAGCCATCCCGCTGATGGAGATCTACCATCCAGTACAACCCATCCCATCCCTCTGATTTCCTTTCTGTAGGGTTTCACCATTGGTTGTAGCCTTCACAAATCTTACCTAACACCATCTCACCTAGTCTGTATTCCAAAATCTGATTTATGCATCTGGATTTATTCTTTTTTTTTTTTTTTTTTTTTTTTGCTTGACTTTGGTGTAATCTCTGTCTAACAGCAGAGACAGCATTTGTACTTCTGACAGCTCTCAAAAGTTTATACACCGTTTGGAAGCCATGCATTTGCAGATGGATAAAAATAATCTTTTAATGTTAATCTTTTAATCTTTAATGTTGTCATTAAAAAGTGTTCACAGTGCAGTAGTCAGTATCAGCAATGGCAATAGCCAGTTACAGCTAATGACACCTTCTGATAAAGGCATTAGATTGTTTTACCCATAAACTAAACTCTACTAGTTTGATTAATTTCTTATTGCACCTCTGTCTTGCTGCGGACATTCCGTTTTTACCCTACCAATGTGTACTCCTACAGTAATCAGAAACTATTTGTGTTTACCCTTATTGCTGGTTAATACCCCCAGAATTGTGAAATATCAGCCTCAAGCTGTTATTTTTCCACTTCTGCATATAAACTTGCATGGAACCACCCCAAAAATCACAAATTAATTGGCCAAGCTACTATTGCCCCTCAGAAACCCCATATTAGGGCCTACATGGCTCAATTAATCAGGCAGCTAATACCAAGCAAGTCTAAAGACATGGATGAATGAAAAGGATCCTGGGGGACTCTGTGCAGGAAAGTTAAAGACAAAAAAGGAAGATTACAGCAGAGACCACAGTGGGACAGAGGAGGTGCTCCTGGCTGCGAGCTGTCTGCAGATCCAGGAGCCCCAGCCTTTTGTACTTCTTGAAGAATTGCAGCTGCTGATACTGTCAATAATCCAGAAAAAGTAGCAGCTGTAAGACAGGGAGGGAGAAAGACTGCATAGGACTTTCTGACTGGCCTCACACTTCTGTAGCCCAGATTGTTTCTCCCTCTCTCCTGCTATACTTCACCCATAAAATAACTGATTACTGTGATTTCACACAGGTGGGGGGAATTTCATTTTCATGGCTTCAGAGCTGATTCATTTTCAGATCCTATGGGTTTCCACAGCTTGGAGAAGTCACAGGTGTGATTTTTCAAGTGTGGGGCTTGGGGGGCACACGGTGTCGGGACCTGCATTTTTACTACTGCTGAAAAGATCTAGAACTTGAGGATTGAAAACCATCAAGTGAAGGTCATAAAATGAAATACATCTTCTGCAGAAAGTGGTTTCTCTCTGTTAAATTTCACATCCACTCACTGTAAAAGCACCACAAAAAACAGAAACCAAAAAGTAAAATCAGTATTCACGTTACTTTGTGTTAAAAGACAAAACACTCATTAGAAATGATGACACTTTCTGATTCTTGTCTTACAGAATAAGCTACCAACCCTCAACATATAAAGTGACTATAAAATAAAAACTAATCTCCTGCATAGTTACCCTTTTCCTGAAACATTTTTAGCTATGTAATAGAGTTCCAAAGGAACACATTGTCATGCCGTACTTCATTAGATGTTTCTCAAGCAAACCAATTCAGAACTTCCAATGATGATCTTCTACATAAGTACATAGATAGAGCATATAATTGGACTGCTTGCAGCCACATTAAAGTTTTTTCTTCAAAAAAAAAATGATTTTATTATTAAAAGTGTTAAATGTATATTGTAGACAGCAGTATAGCCATTTTGGAAGGCCTAAAGTAAGAACTTGTAATGCTATAATGAGATGCTAGTAGCAGAGTAGCAAAACCTTTGGCTACAACAAATGAGAATGAACCCAAAAGCAGCAGCCACAGATATAGAAAAGAAGAAAAATGCTGCTAACCTTCAAAAGGTCTCAGGTAGACAGGGATTTCTGGCAAGAGATGCCCCCACCTCCACTGACAACCCTTAAATGAGACCTGGGAAGGGGTGGATCCTGGCTGCACCCCTTTCAGTCACTCAGGTGCATTGCATACAGCTGAGCTCCTTTGGGTTGGTTCTGCCTTTCCATCAGATACTCAGCTGCTGTTTAAGGTCATGACTTAGCATTTCCACTTCAGACCTGAAGCCTTTCATGTCTGCATTATGCTTTAGGGTCTCTGTGGAAGGCTGCAGAATGGAAAAATCGATCTTAGCTCGTAACCATGGACAACTGGGACCACAGAGTCATCTCCTTACTTTTGAGTTGCCTCTTCTGAACTGCTTAGTTGGATGCTGCTCCCAGATGGGCCACAGCTAGCAGCACTGCCAAGACTGTGAATGGTATTTTGAAATAGGAAGTCTGCTAAAAGTAGAAGAGCTTGGGGTTGGTACCTGTTGTATGATCTAAAGCTAGATCAGAAGAGATGGATATGTGAAGGATATCAAACCCTTACTGTGGAATAGGTTGGATTGTTCCAGTTTTCCTTCTCGGAAAACAAACTATATAGCAAGAGAAAGGACTGGTTGGAATTTTCCTTTGAATTTCTCATTTTCTTCTGCATCAACAAGTTTCAATCAGTCCCTGAGAACAGATCCAGGCATTTTTCACCCCAAGCCCTCCTGGCTGCTGCTCACAAAGGACAATCACTGTTCCTTGGCTTACCAAGTCCTTATCTAGAGGGAAGCTGTCCCAAAAGCTCTCTGCTTAATAAAAACATTCCATCCATCACACATCGTAAAAATGAAGTAGAGGGGCATCAGACAGCAAACGTAAACACTCCCACAGTCCTCCTGCCACTGTAAAATAATTTATGAGGTTGAAACTACATTGGCATACTGTTGTTGGTAATGTTCCCATTGGCTTACCAGCACCTACAGTTTCTTTGGCTGTTTGCAGAACAATTCCAGCTCTGGTTCCAGCTCAACAAGTAATTTTATTTGGGTCTGGCTCTTAAAAAGTCTCAGATGTGGCCTGCTGTCCCTCACTGAGTGGAAAACTGAGTTCAGCTGCATCAGAGTAGCCATAGGTAAGTTCCTTTCAAGCTTTGTGGCTTTTTACAGAATAATTCCAAAGAAAAGATGTAATTGCCACTGCCTCACTTTTGTCCTCCTCAGATGTCTCAAAATCACTGCAAGAGGTCCAGGCAACAAAAATCTTTCTTATAAGAAGGCAGCCTTTCATTACCACAAGAGCCTCTCCCAGAGTGCATCTCTGAAACCAAATGGAAAGCCTCAGGCAGAAAGTAAAAGTGTGAGTTTGCAGACTGGGCCACCACCAGAAGCACACTGATATTGCAATTGGAGATGCAAAGTCACACAGTAGTGAACTCACAATGGCAAATGTTTGTGCTGAATTTCCTTTCTGAGGGTTTTTGGGAACATCGTTGCAAAAGACTTTGTATTCCCATAGGACTCAAAACCCATCAAAGTATTTGAGAACAAAATCTCAACAGAAAGCACTTTTCTGCTTAAACAGTAAGTACTCATGCTAAGACACTACTTAAAGATACTTCTCATATCTAAGATAGCACTGAGCTTTTACAAACATAAATCTGATGGATACAGAATACAATGCTCATTAGAAAACCTACATCACATGATTAGGTTGATTTTATTTGAACGCTCTTTCCCAGCTGTGCATTTCTCTCTTTCTCACTATTACAACAACAGTGTGTGGCTACACTGAGAAGTTATACCACTGAAATGAATTGCAGTGTGTATGATGCCTACTACTGTACCACTGCACACTATTCCAGCACTAGCTAGAGAATGCTAGAATGAGTCCTAAAGGAACTCTGTACCTTTAAAACCTCATAAACTTAGAAGCTTAATTCTTTGTTTGCTCACTGAGATCAGTTGCAAAAATATGGCTGGGTTGAGTGTGTTGGATGGGGGGGGAAATGCATTGGAAACGTGTCATTGCAGAGGATGTTTGCTGCACCGGAGTAGCCTTAGGTGAGGGGTGAGAGACACAGTAGGTACAGGATATAGGGAGGTAGAGATACAAGCCACTCAAATAAAGCAGAAGCTACCTTCCCAGTGAAGACCCTTGTTGTTAAAATTACAAGTTCAAAAGGGAAAAATAATGGTGGACTGTGTTCTTAAAGAATGTCAGAGTGAAGTTACCTGAAAACAGAAGGATACATTTGGAAAGCCTATGTATGGTGTTAGATATAAAAGTCAGCTTGCATGGAGCTAAGACCAGACTGCCTTGCTGATAATACAGGTAAACGAGGTAATACTTAATTGAAAAAGCGTGGCTTGGATTTTTTTTTTCTGTTTGCATCTCCCAAGTCACATAAAAATACACTGACGGTTAAAAATTGGAAAAATCACAGTAATGGTTTATTTATAAAAGCTGCCACTTCTTTTGCCAAGTCATTTGGAGTGTTCTGCAGCAAAATAAACATATGGTGAAAATATAAACACAGAAATATGAAAACAACCTCTTCACATTTAAACAAGAGTCATTTGAGAAAAATGCCAGATAAGAAATTAGAAAAAGGAAGAAGATGGAGGATAGAGTCAAAATGATAAATCATGGCTCAAATGTGGTGTAACTAAAAATATCTTTGAAGCAGAATGTGAGGAGAGATAGAAATGTCCTCTAAGGTGATGACCTCTGACAAAGTGTAGGAGGGGGAGCAGTTACTGGGGCCAATGCAGATGCCATCCAGCACCGAAACTCATAAGAAAGGAACCCCACAGACATCTGCATGGCAAGCTGCAACTCCATCATTCTGAAGAAAGAAGGGAATGAGAAAAGATGAAAGCTTTTTCCCCTGTAAGTAAGACTTGGCCCACTAGCCTGCACTCCAAGGATGTGTTGCTGCCACAACAGATGAAGAAGCAGCTTTCATGGGACAAACCAGCATCTTCTGTGGCCCAGCCTCCAAAGGAAAGACTTACCTCAAGAAAGGTGTCCCCAGCTGAGGGGGACTGCTGTGTCCTTTAGCCTCATCTACTCTCTATTCCCTTTCCTACCTTAATCAATTAGCTGCAAAGGGCTGTAGGAAAGGGGATAGTCTGATACAGATAATATCTTGTAGGAATTCAGTACTACAAGGGACTGGTGACTAGAGGTGACAACAGATTATAGTGTTGTTGTCAGGCACTAAGTCCGAACAGCTCCTAACACTGCTGAGGCTCCTAAGGTGAAGGTGCTATGGGTATAGCGCCAGTATGAAGATACACAGGAGCTACTTCTGAACTACACAAGCAAGCACCTACAAACCAGTTATTCATTTCTAACTTTTGAAATCAGGCTTAAAAGGAAAAACATTAAACAATAAATAATGCATACACGTTCTCCTTTTCCATAAATCTTTGCTTTTCCCTCTGTAACTTCAAGTCTTCAAAACTAACCAGAAAGAACTCCTGGTCAGCTCTAAGCACTTTCATGGCACTTTCAAACACCCTCACAGTCACCTTTCTTTAAAACAGAAACTACCCCTGTATGTGTCCCATTCAGTTTTGCGAGGCCTGAGGGTTCCATCTCACAAAACATTTAAGCACTTACTTAATTTTAAGCATTTAACTCAGATGAAGCCTAGAGGAGAATGTAATTCAATCCTTTTGTGCAATAGATAAAACCAACATATTATTTTGGTAGAAACTCCGCCAAAGAACAAATTTTTAATTGGAAAATAAAGAAAGACAAACATTTTGAAATTAAATCCAAATCAGAGCTTGATTCTGTATCCAGATACATAATAAACGTCGTTAGTGAGAGCATAGCACTGAAATCAGAGGACTGCGTGGAGATGGTTCAACTTCCTCAGAACAGAAACTGACAGTTTCCTGCCCTTCCCAATGTGAGCAATGACTAAATAAAGTCGTCCTTGTCAGTGGTAATACCAAAGCAGAATAGGGTGTTGAATGACATGTCTGAGCTGTGGGTAGAAAAGCCTGATCAATTATATTTTTATAGAAGCCCTCTGAGCTCTCATTAGGGGGAATGTGGGGTATTAAATGTACTGAGGCCTGTACTGAGTGCAGTGCTTCTGGCTTCAGAATGTACCTCTAATAAAAAGTTAACTACACCCCGTTTGTTGGCAAATCCCTAAACGAAACCCTAGGCAGCCTGAGAGTGTGAGGGTACTTAGAATAGTGTGTAGTGATGGAAACTCTGTTGTGCTTTCAGAAAGTCTAACCAGTCCGGAAACATAAAATAGATCTCCTCTCCAGCAGGTCAGCCCCTAACCTGTACTGATGCATGCAATTATTCCTCTCTAGGTGCAAGACTCTACACTTGCTTTTGTTAAACCTCATCAGGTTCCTCCCTGCCCAACTCTGCAGTCTGTCCAGGTTCTTAATCCCCCTCCCCTCTTAGGATCGCCTGTTTCTCTGAATGCCTTCTCTATTATTATCATTGTCACATAGGAAGTTTATAAATAATGCAGTGGATTTATCACACTATGTTAGGGGGTTTTAGCCTTGTGTTAGGAAGGATGAGGAAGATAAACCTACAAGGCTGTGCAGCCTCATCCCTGCTTTGTCTGTCCCTGGCATACACCATGCTGGGAGCTCCTGATCACTGGGGAGGTACCTGAACTCGAGTTGCTTTGTTTTAAATACAAATTGTACTTTGGATTAGTTCTGTGACTCCAAGGGAATGTCCTTTTCATGCTGTGACATAAACATTGACACAGCACAGAGAAGCACCCGCACACAGAGATCCTAAAGTCGTGGGGCCAAATCTATTCTCAGTATTGAGGTACTGGCACTAATGAAGTTACATCTGGGATGTATTTGGCCCCTAGCCTGTGAAAATAGAAACCTCATGAAAACCTATTGCAAAGTTAATGACAGTGTTGAGCAGTAAGTAATTTTCCAATAGGTTGCAATACACAGTGGTCATAAATTTCAGTGAGGAAATTGTTTTCCTTCTTTATTGGCAACCAGCTTCATTTAATCAGACTGCAAGAAGGTGGGAATTGTCCAGAAATTCTACTTACTCTTTGCTCTTCAAATACAGTATCTGACAGTGTGTGTACCTGTGGTGTGCCAGATCAGCTACCCAACGCAGGCTTGCTCTACACAGAAGCAGTCAGCCTCTCCCTCTCCCTCTGCTGTCCCCAAAGGGCTGGGGTTGGTGGAGAATTAAAACTGACATCCTGACAGAAGAGTGGAAAGGGCCAGTTCCCTGTGTTACTTGAATGAAATACAACTGGAGGACAACCCTTAAGATAGTAAAGAGAGGAAAAGGCAGGAAGGAATGAACCTCACTGAAATATCACCACCCTCTCAAAGGGAGAGTGTTGGTGTTGCAGGATCTTGTGAAGGCAAAGGGAAGGAAGGTACAGTTTGGAGATGCTCATTTTGGAGTTAGACTCCTATTTCAGGCCTCTATCTCAGAACTGGTAACTTACTGTTTATCAAATTCTAATCAAAATAGTGAAGAGTCAGTTCTGCTCACTGCCAAGAGATACAGGGTGTCTGGGATACTGAGAAAGACAACAAGCACTCCATTGTCCTGTCTGCACAGCAAGCAGGTCAGCAGAGAAGCTCAGGGCTAAGGATCTGCCTTTGTTTCTCTTTGCAGGAACAGCTGCTCCTGGTGGAGCTCCATTTCAACCCCTTGCTGTTGCGAGCAACAGAAACAACCCTTACATGTCTCTTCTTTAGCTTTACAAGGCTCCTGGAAGTAACAGAAAATGCAGACATGGCTTTGCAGAAAATCCATGTGGAGCATAGGTGTGTGCCCACATATTTACCACCCTCTCCAGAATTCTCAGTTTAAGCTGAAAAGAGATGTGTGGCCTTGTTTGTAGACTTCAACACTGGAACTACTTTTGTTCTAACTGTAAGATACCAGGACTTGTTGTGTTCAAAAAATATCACAAGAAGAATAACTTGTTTTAAATAGAATTTCATGTAACATTTCAAAATGTTAATGGAAGCAGAATTCAAACAAACAAACAAGGATAATGAAAAGAATTCAGTGGAAAAATAAAATGTCTTTTAATACCTTTTGATCTTAGCTTCCTTCTTAGCGCTGACATAGTGGTCTCTGTCTGACATGTAACCTTCCCCACATCTCCACAGAAACTTCAGCTGGAGCACAGAGAAGCTGAATATGTTCTGCTCCATGCTAACCATACTCACATTGCCACAATACACAGTAATGCATCTGCTTCAGTGCAGTCATCCTATCTACAGAGAACTCCAGTGGTGGAAGTATTTCTGAAGAACTCAAATAATGTAATGTATTATAAACCATTCTCATTTCCCTTAATCAGAGTGAACCTTTCCAGGTGTTCTTTAGCCAAATCACTTAAGCAGTGTCTAGGTTTCTCTACAAACAACGTTCCATTTGCTGACATATAGTTTCCTGTCCTTTGCCCTCCTTAAAATGTGGGATTCAAATATGCTACTTCTTAATCTTTAGTAATCTCTTCCTGACCCTTGTGAACTCCTAGGAAATGTCAGAGAAAGCACTGCAGATGTGTTTCTCCTACAGACTTACGGATATACATTATCTGCACTGCAGGCTCTGCCTGCTTTTAGTGCACCTTGTATTTCTAGTGATGCTGCTGCTGTTATCTCTAACTCATGAGCAGAGTCTCCATCTCTCATTACTTTCTCAAGACAGATACAAGTGAGCTGTTTAACAAATGTGCTATTTCCTATCACTCAGCATCTTTTCCTCACCGTCATTTTTCATTGACCCTGTGATTATCCATTGTCTGTTGTGTATATATACAAGACCATTTAACATTTATCACGCTAACCACATATAATATCCAGAACTGGACAGTTGTAGGTTTTTAACATGAAATCAAAGTCACTTGTTTGAATGATTTGCAGATGTGATCTCAGAGCTGCCTGTGAGTGCTGTAGTGGGACTTACTGTGACCAGCAACCTTCCTTGGGTCTGGAGAACAACCACTACTGACAGTATTAGAGTGAGTCTCAGTCTCAGCTCCTAGGTGATACAACAGTAACACACCAAGTGAGCAAAAGGCTCTTTGGATGAAGCAAACACAAACACCTACCTTCAGTTCCTTTAGGACAAAGGAATTAACGCACATTCTTGGATAACTTATACTAAGAAATATTTTGTGGGTTTGAGGAGCCTCCATTGATGACCACACTTCCCGTTGTGGTTCCCCATGTGTTCCTGAAGCGCTCTGGAAGACCTGACAATGTACTCACTGCACAGTAGGTGACTCCAGCAATGTCTGTGGCGAGGTGTCAGTGCTTTTGAAAAGGCCTGACATGTTCTACTTCCCTCAACAGCTTTCTGGAATTCTACAGGCAATGTTTCTACATCAAACACAGCGTATTTTGTACTTAACATCATCTTTTCTACCATATTCTCAGCATCATACACTCTCCATAATTCCAACAGTGTTTGATGTTCAAGGAAGAACGTGAAGGGCAATCAGTATTCCTATTGCTACTTAAGGTGTTCCAACTGCTGCTTAACATTTCACATACACCTAAAGCTACCTACATTTTTAGTTTATTTTTAGAAGTATCTTGAACTATATTGAGTGTTTTTAGGAGGTGTTATAGGAAATGTTTAAAAAACTATGACCATCAAGCAAAATCACTGCTGATATTCTGATATTTGCCTTGGTAATAAAGAGCACCAGAAAAAGATTCCCCCCAAGTAGAACTACAACTCATTATTTTCAGGTAGGCGTAAGTATCAAACCCCTTTGATTTAAGTAGATGCAATAAATACGCACCTGCTGTCATGCTTTCAGCCGTCCTCGCTGTGCCCAGCAGCGGTGCCGCAGAGCCGGACTCGGCCGCTTGGGAGCGCTGCGCCACCGGCTACGGCAGCATGACAGCCCTTGTAGCTTGGTGGTTAAACATGGTCACACAGCACTACCTGAAACATCCTCGAGACCCTGAAGTGAGTTACCTGAGATCATTCCATCCCACAGCAGCTCGGCAGACACATGTAGCTGAGAACTCAGCAAGAGCTGTATCGCACCTTACATCTCCCCGTTTGTGTCTTACATCCCTCTCTGCTGCCCCATACGTAAATTAAAAACATACCAATGTTTGCTGTATTTTGGGTTATAAATAAATGACAGCATCATCCACTTGGAAATGTTACAGTGTGAAACTTTCACCTCTGATGGTGCAGTGGAAAATCAGTCCTGGCCAACGGGTTACAGCAGCCAGGGTTCTCTAGATACGGATCATCTGTATGTTCAGGCCCAGCTGACAGCTGTGTTTGTGTCTGCTGAAAGCCTCCACCTGCTCCCTGTGTCACATCCATTTGAGATTTTGTTGTTCTTTGTCAGATTTCTCTGTATTTTAGGAAAAGGGCAGAAAAAGAGAAAGAAAACGAGAAGAAGGAAAAAGGAAAGACAACTGTTGGCAGTAGTGCTGATGTGTGTCCTGGCTCCCCAGTATGTAATGATGGCCTCAGAGCTGAGGTGAGTCTCACTGATGGAATGTAAGCATAAAATTAACTCCTCAGTATGAGAAGTTCATTTCTGTGATGACCTCTCAAAGAAGCTGTATTTCCCACACTTACCTGGATAGCAAATCCCATAACAAGGGCCAAGTGCTGTCGGGTTTGGCACAGTGCTACTCTAATGGTACAGCTTCCAGATGGGAGCTGGCTCCTGCCATGCCAGCTCAGAGACTGGGCAGGATGAACTGTCTGCCTGCACCCATCCATATAACTGCCTTAAGGCCATCAGCTTTCCTGGAAGGTAGGAAAAAAAAATGCCTTATCACACAGAGCATATAGATTTCCCTATCAGACCGAGTTCACAGCTGTGCAAATAGTACCAATTTCCCTATGTTCCTGATTCATCTTTAGAATAACAAATATTTTTCATAGTGTACTGCTAAAACTAATACATAATAACATCATTTGTCTTGCTGACATGCAAATATTCACATGCAGTTTCCCTTCTGCAGAGTATGGGGAACTGACCCTTAAGTTGTTAACTTAAGAAGTTACTTAGAAACTGGGCAACAGTGCTATGATGATTCAACATTAGTTCCTTTCATGCTGGGTGGTTGGGCAAAGAGGCATGAGTTGCACTGTCTTGTGTGATGCACAACCATCTATTAATTGGCATAGAAACAATCTGAACTACAATCCCAGTTCTCTACATCCCCATCTGAGAAAGACAAATGAAGCCCAACAGGCTTTGCCCAGTTTTTGCCCTCCTGACTTTTCTGGTGTCCATCCCACATCCTGTATTCTTTCATAGTGCATTTATGGGACAAAGTTTTCCAACAAAAAATGACTGCAGTAGCTTTCTCTGTTCATCAAAGCGTGAAACTGAGTGGTTGCCTCTTGGAAAACATGAAGGCGTTGTTGTGAACATCACTCTAATATTTATAGGGGAATGGGAAAAATAGCAGCTTTTTAAAGAGATTTAAGTCAAATCCCCATGTGCAGCAGTGCTGCCTCCGGCCTAAAGCCAGTGTAGTTTTTGATCCTAAGCCTTGCAATCTGAAGATATCCTGTGTTTCTACAGTTGTGTTTGTTTTGGAAGATGTATAACAAATAACGAAAGGAAGGATATGTGAGATGTCACAGAGAGCTGTGGGGAAAGGGGTTACAGCTCCAAGGAGGGGGAAGCTTGGTGCACATGGCCTCTGAAAACCAAAAAGTGTATGGAGATAACGTTTGCTTTTTCTACACTCCCTTGCACTCCCTTGAGAAAACAAAAATAAAGGGCAGAGGAATATTCTTTTTTAATCTACTTTTTCTTTTTAAGCCTTTGGTTACCAAGGATCAGATACACTTCTCATCAGTTGATCTACTGAAGAGAACAGCAGAAAGCTTTAGCCACAAGATCCTATGGAAGGTAGTAGAGCAGACAGGAATCAGCACTGTAAATGGGAGTCCATGGTGAGGTGGTCAAAATGCCAAAGAAGTTCTGTCCTTGGGAAAAAAATAGCCCCTGGATTTATCAGATGCAGATCCTAGTGCTCAGCAGTCATTAAAGAGAGGATTAAGAAGAGGCCTGTGACTAAATGCAAGAGAAATTTCACACATGAGCGAGCAAGGGAAAGGAGGACTATTGGCAACATATGACGAAAAGCAACGTGTGCAGAACAAGCTGAAATGAAGCGATAGGGACAATGGTGATTAACCACAATTGAGCTCTTAATGGAGACAGATTAATTTCAGGTTGTACAAGAGAAAGGAATTAAATCTGTACTCTATTATCTGATCTTATTCCGAGGAGGAGAGCAGTTATTTTAAAGGAGATTCATATGGTTGATAAGGAGGAAGGAAATAAGAACAAATTCAAATTAAAACATGGGAAACCAGGGAGAAACAAAACAACAAACACTGACAAGGAGATGGACCAGATGACCTTGCAGGTCTTCTTTATCTCGTGCTTGTTTGACACTTTAGGAAGTCATCTGGGTCTCGGTAGCGGATATTTAAGATATCATACTTATGTCCCACTTCAGCAGATTTGTCCAGCTCAAGAGGCAGCTTTTTCCACAGCTTCTCTGTAATCATAGAATTTAGAATTATCAAAACAGAACCCTGAGTTTCATCAAATCAGATCTTTAAAATATGGGCAATGAACAGAGGGGCAGCTTTTCTCCTTTTACAGTTCAATGATATCTGCGTTGTCAATTATTTTGGTGTTCTTCCAGCTGCCTTCCTAGATTGCTGCTGAGACTAACCAGGATATTTAGCTGTGCTGATGCACAGTCACCCCACAAAGAAGCCCCCCTGTTCACATCCTGGCATGCATCCAGCCTGTATTTGGCCTTTATGGGGTCATTTCATTGCATGCTGTTAGAACTGGGCTGCTCGGGGTGTTCTGGCTCTGTGGGGGAAAAGAAGAAGGAAATATCAGTCCTGGATACTGACCCAAGGAAGCACTGAAGGGAATTGCTAAGGGAACAGCCAGCCAGTCACAGGAATGTCATGTAGCATTGAATTAAACCAAGGGGTACTGACTAAAACGATAAACCCCTATCTTCAGTAATGTCCCACACAATCTATATTTAGATGTATCGGGGCAGATTTTTGTACATACTGGCAGCTTAGACTCAATTAGTGTCAAGAAGTGCAGGCTGGAACTGGACAGATGCATACAGGAACCCAGCTGAGGCTCTCGGTAGTCCATGTAGTGTAAGTGAAAGTGCAGCTCCCACTGAAATTCACTGAGGTATAAAAGTATGCAAAGCAAATCCTCTGCTGCAGAGGCTCTGCAGAGATAATTTATCCAGCTTTAGTTTTATAAACAATACTTATCCACTTCCTACCTCTGTGTTAGGGTGTGGGACAGTGTGTACAAACAACTGAGAAAGCCCCTGCTATATACTGTCTTCTCATTCAGTATGTCATATAGAGGGAGAGAATAGACTTGAGCAAACCATTCTGACTTCTCACTAACCTTTGCTACAAGTTCATCCTATAATTTATGGTTTGATTTTTTAAAATGACTTCCTATTGGATCACATGCATATGAAAGAGTTCATCAGTCAAGGACGTACATACACAACTCCTAAAGACTGGACTCCATTTAGAATCTTTTCCTCCACAGAAAAGGGCAGAATCATGAAGAACACCCTGAGCATGAGTGGGATTCCAAGCAAATCTAGAGAAAGAAACTACTCTTTTCGCATTTTATAGTACTTTACTATCATCCTAAAGCAAGGTTTTTGTGTCAGTGCTCAGCAGACTTCAGGTGAATGTCCATTCTTGCCCCTTTCTTCCTCCCCCTTTTCTTCTCCCATTGCATCTGGGATCTTAAAACTAGAAAATTCTTACGTTTTATCAGCTCTAGTTGTCTTACAGGGGGGTTTCAAAGAAGCAATCATGAACACACCCAGACATAATACAGATGTTCCAGTGATGACATATCAGCAGAAAGAGTGCCTCCTCCTTCTTCCTTTTTCCTTATCTAATCTTATTCTCCCCTCAACACATTTGACAGTGCTATTGGTGTAATGCTTGGAGGTAGGAGTGAAGCAGGAGAAGTGGCTGTGCCATGGGCAGCTGGGGCAGGGAGGGTTGAAGCCCTTGCCCTTTGTACCTGGTGGGCCTGTTTCTTAACTGCAACACATCCACAGCCATGGGCAGAGAGGACTGACAGGGTCTGCAAGGGGTTTGCAGGCAGCCACCCTACTGTCATTGTGCATCACACCTGAGAAACCATCCCACAGACATCCCACTGCATGCCCCAATGCCGTGGCCATCCCACGAGGCTGGCAAGCTGCAGGCCATCCAGGTGGAAAGGGCTCCCAGCAATTCAGCTTCTGCTATGCATTCACTTTATCAAAACCGAAGTATTATTTATGGAGATTTCCTTTTAAAAATATTAAATGTCCTCTGGCCCAAGGAAGTGTAATAAAGGCTTGAAATTATGTTCTCAGTCCAGAATTAATCTGGATGATTGAACAAGAGAGAGAAGAAAGGATGAAGCAAGTGCTTTGATTTGTAAGGGAAAAGGTTTTCTTCCAGCTCTGTGTCTGAGAAGGTGAAGTGTAAAAACGCAAACACCATTTTTACATGTTTCCTTTAAGAAAGAAAACCTATAAAACCTAAGAAGGATCTCAACAATTTTGATAAGAAACATTTCTCTAAGAAAGAGCAATGAAAGCCATGCCAAATCAAGACTCCCTTTCCTCTTTCATCATTAGGAGATCACACAGCTGCCACCCTCTCTACCTGGCTGAGATCTCCACAAGGACACAATCCTCCTGCTCCCCACCACTTACACAAGTCAGGTGCAAGATGCAGCTGACCTGATCACAGGAACCTATTCTGTACCAGAGGAGAGAGGGTTTTCTCTAGCACTGGGACTAAGACTGTTGCTGGCAGTGATTATATGTTTTCTTACAATGGGTAAAACCTGATTGACTTTATTCCTGCCTTTCTGGGTATCAGGTAAGTAAGGCAAGAATAGATCCTGCCTTAACTGCTAGAGATAGTTAATCCCTCAAATGGAGGCATCTGTGAAACACTTCCATTTGGAGTAGGTCCTATAGCTTCCCAAGTAGATCCATGCTCTGCAGGGCTGGTGGCTCTGGCTACTGAGCCTGCTGTTAAAGAGCAACGGCAATGCTACAGTGGAAAAAAAAAACAGATTTATTTATTTTTACCATTGTCAGCATGCATTGTTGGGAAACATGTTTGAGTCTATCTGCACTTTAAGCAGTGATTCTAAATTTATTTGATAAAAATTACAGTACTGATGGAAGGCAGACTTCTTTAAAGCACCTGCTACCATAAAGCACTTCAACTACAGACTGGTTTCAGTTGGAGTCAGTATGGCCCACATTCATGGACTTTGTGCAGACGTGGATTAGAACCAAACAAACAATGTGTGTCAAAATGTAGGTTGGAAGCAGGAGTAAGTTAGTAAGTGAATGTCAACAATAAGCTCCTACATTTCAAGGAGCAATCCAGTTTTTGATCATGTGTTTTTTAACTTTTTTTTTTTTATCAGTAAACTAACATGAAACAAACGTGACTATAACATTAGGATATTTGAATAAAAATCACATCTACGTAACATACTGATAACTGTGTCATGATGGAAAACACAACAATAAGAGCAGAGTAGCAAAGTCCCAGGCAGCAGCAAGTGAAGACTTGCTCAAACACAACAACCTTACACAGAGAACAAAGGAAAGACTGCTTACCTTCAGAAGGCCTGAGGTATGCAGGGATCTCCAGCAATACAGCCTTACCTCCACTGCCAGCCCTTACATGAGTTCTGGGAAGGGGTGGATCCTGGCTGCTTTCAGTCACTCAGATGCATTGCATACACCTGAGCTCCCCTGGGCTGGCCCTGCCTTCCCACCAGGTGCTCAGTCTCTGGTTCAAGCCATGACTTCGTATTTCTACTACAATAATACGCTTCTCTTTCTAACAGAGAGGTGAGAGAATACGTAGCAATTGCGTGCTGAAGTTCAATAGATTTGGACTGCAAATGAAACTTTCAAGAGCGCAGCTAACTGATGAATTTAATGTAGTATGTAACTAATTCCTACATAGTTAGGGGCTCAGGTGATGCAGCTACACACTCAAGCATGACGAATGGTCAGAGCTGTGGGAGGTCCATTACAGCCTTTCATTTCACTGTAATGAACTGCCAGGTTGTTGCTTTCACACCTGTCTTGGAAGCAGTGGTTTAGTTACAGGAGCAGGCAAGGAGACTTCTTTTTTTTCTGTCCTACCTTTTGTACAGTGCTTTTCACATTTCTTCAACACTGCTGCTCATCCGTATCCCTTCTGATGACACATGTAACTATCAGAAATAGTTACTAGAGATGGATCAGGAACAAGACAGGCACACATGGGAGTGTTTTGAAAGCCAGTTGCTAGATGAACTGCAGATGTTCCTTTCAAATACTGGTAGCTATTCGGCTCAAAATTATTTCCAAAAATACACTCAGCACTGAAGGGATTAAGCAAATTCTTTGTTTAATCAATACTTTCACTTTAAAATACTTCTCCCTCCCCCACACCCCCAATGTTTGGCAATTTAGAAAGAATAGAAAAAGTCACTGCAAATAGAAGTTAGAATTTCTCAGACAAAACCCAGAAGATCCACAAAGGGGAAGGGTAGTTTCTGTTCTCCAATCAATGGCATTTTTACAAACAAATTAAGTACAATATTTCTTCACAGAACTTTGTCCCGAGTCTGGCACGCTTTTGGGAAAAGCAAAACAAGAACAGTATGCAGGATATTGTATATTACAAGTACTTCAGGCATTATGAATGGAAAAACAAATACATATCACTGACAAGGTTGTTGTCTCATAGATTATTTTTTCTCTTCTCTGGCTTTCATTATTACCAAAGTAGTTTGTTTATAAACGTCATATATTTATAAACTGTAAGGCTGTGTGTAAAAAACAGATAATAAAAAAATCAGTGCTTAATGTAAATGGTTTTACAGATATCACATCATTTTAAAATGACTTTGTGACTTTTGCACAGATAATATTAGGGGCTTCAAATTTTGACCCTTCTTTTCAGAAGCTGGGTTGTTTTTAAGCAGTGAAGTATTTGGGCAAGTTTCTTCCTTTTCAAGAGGGGTTAAAAAATAAGAACATTTGCTATGTACAGATGCAGATAAACACTGGAATTTCAGGATGAGAAATCAAGCTTTTGTTTAATAATTGTTTAATGACAGACTACACCAGCTTGAGAGAACATCAGAGAGTTGTTTTGAACTGTGTATCATTCACATTCAGAAACTCAAAAAGCCCCAACTCTTGAAAAGTCAGACAGATACATCGGACATGCTGAAGTTGCAATACCTAGATATCCCCCATATCCACACCACTAATTTACATCAGAGAAAAACACTTTCCTCTTCTTCTTCTTCATCCCGTATGGTGTTCAAAATTCAGGGGTGAATTTGAAGGTGGATGTTGTTGCCTTCCAACCCAATAGTTATAACAGGTAAAAGAAGCTGTGGGGCTTTACTGGATGCAGTATTGCTTGCTGATCCCCATGTCACTGTAAACACAGGCAGATTGTTTCTCTTTCAAACACCTTGATGTCAGATGAGTTCAGTGGGATGTTTCAAAATTAGACAATGATAATATTTGTTGCTACAGTCAAGGCTGCGGATTCAAGTCAGGTAAAGTTTCTCTTGCTCAGGTGCTCCTGACATGAGTCCGTATGTGCAGCACAAGCATAAATCACCACCATGCTCTCTCCGGGGATGCTGTTGAATTCCCCCCACTGGAATTTGCACTGGGGCTGCGTTCTACAAACAGAAGCAACATGTATCTGCGTTCCCCAAAAGAGAAGCAAAATGGCTGTGTGGAAGGAACTTCCGCATTGCACACATTCCAGTTGTTCCTTTGAGCCACAGCCATAACTCCCTCCAGATGTAACCCTTCACTTCTCCCTCTTTACGAGTTTATTTTCCTTGTAAGGAAGAAAAACATGGGAAAGATTTTTGGTGGGTGTAGACTGAACTGAGAAGTACTGAATGTAAAGAATGAAGAAGGCTTTGTACAACATCCGACTTCAGCCACTGAGCTTAGTCACACACAAAGCCCTGAAGTGCTAAACCCTTTCAGATGCCTCTGTCTAGGTGAAATCCATTTTCTTGCCTAACAGTACTTGGGAGAGTTGTATGTGTGTTTGTGCACACACAGGGAAAGAAATCTGAGCTTCCATTTACAGCCTGAGCTCCTCCATTTATGGGCTGTATGGATTTCTTTAGCTCCTGCTGTGGGCTCTGGGGCTGATCAGAGCCTGAAGGTGCTGCAGATGTCCCCCCTGGGGGGTTGATCACAGCAGACATATGTGCAAGCCTGGGGCAGATATGCAGCTCTCACACTTCTCTGCTAATGCTCTCTAGAGGAGGACAACCCTCCATTTTCACACTTAAGTGTTCTCCTGAGAGCAGTATGGTGAACATGCTCTACTTCAGCCTAAGGTTTGGGCTTAGGCACTGTAGTGGTTGACAGGTTCTCTTATAGTCTTTGTGTGGAGGACAGCAATGCGTCCTGCTTTCTGATAATGGAGTGACTGCAGCTAAGCCTCTGCCTAAGCCTTGTGGTGAGTAGCAGCACAATGGTGGCAACTGAAGTGCTGAGGTGTGTTCTCTTTTAACCCAAATCTCAACTTCATTCATCCACCTGCAGGAGAGCTGGGGACAAGTCTGCCATGTGCTCTTGGCAATGTCATTTCCCAGAGACCCAACAGCAATGATGGCCATAGTCCCCAGAAGACCTTGCTAGGAGTGCTTTAATCCACCAGACAGAGAAACTGTAGCAACAATCTCAAAACAGCCATGATGTTTTATGACTTCACCATAGTTGCTACTAAGATAATGGCAGAACTGAAAACCTAAAAACCTTCAGGCACTGACACCAAGCTTTATTTTTGAGAAGGCCCAGAGATAGAAACAACAGCATGGGACTGAGTGAAGGCTTCTTGCTGAGGTGCAATGGATGCCCGCATCACTACCACACATCACACTAATGTGGAGCCTGCTGGCTCAGTGGGTGCCGGGTACAGAAGTTATCTTCCAAGGACGCTCTGAACAACTGATTCAAGAATTCATCTTTGGAAAAAAGTACCTGTGTATACAGATGCATATTTTATGTCAACACATAGAGATCCTACAGAGTATTGTTTTTCTTTCTTTTTATTCTCCCTTGTTTTTTTGCTTTGGTCTGGTTTATGTTTAGATTCTTATTAGAAACATGTGATAGTATCACAAACATGAATTTGACTGCCAAAAGTTAGGTCCCTGAAACCATATGTAGGTAAGTAAAGTGCCTGACCTTCAGAGATGCAGGGCTCAGAGTGGCAGAGCAAGATAGTGATTTAGGTATAAGAACACACATCTTCAGGTGCTTGTCTTGAGCAATCAGGAAATATTTTGGCCACTGTATTCAGGCACAAAAATTTAAAATGACAGATATTGGAGCATCTGACAAGTTAAACTCTTAAATCATTAGCAGAATATGGCAGGGCAGTAAACTTTCCAAGACATTCACTGGGAATCTCAAATTAAATAGCTGGAATTCCAAGCTTCTCTAAGTTCATTTGTTATTGCCAAGGGACCACTTTTAGACCAACTATTAACAAACCTAGGGTTGACTAAAGAGAAATTTAGGAGCCTTAGTTCAAGAGTGCAATTGATACCGTGTATTGGTTGAGGCTGCCAGCCCCTGGGGGATCTGAGCCATAGCTGTGCTTTTTGCACTGCAGTTCTCCTTATGTGCTCATGCTTTTCTGCTCACACTTGGAGCTGGATCAGCCTGAGCAGTTCACTGCCAGAGGTTTTGCAACTGGTGCAGCTCAAGAAAGGACCAACAGAGAAAGGGATGCTGCATGTTGAACAGCCTCTTGGCTGCAGCACTCAGGCACAGAGCAGAGAAAGTGGATACTTGGCTGTATCCAGGGTCTGAATAACCCATCAGGATCTGAATAACCATTTATTTCTCAGGGGCACAAGGGGGTTGCTGTCCCATGACTGACACTTCCACTGGCTGTATAAGGCATTGGAGTAACAAGGGAAGATGATCTGTATTGCCTTGCTGGGCCAGATGACTGCTATTTAGGTATTAAAATGACCAATTTAGGCATCCATAATAGGAAGCTTGCTTATTGCTTTGGTGTGCTATAACTATTGCGTATTATGCTGTTCATAATCGTGTCATTGTTTCCGTATGCTTCCTGCTTTATTACATCCATCTGCTGCTCCATATTTTACATTTGAAGTGCAGGCTTTCTGTGCCATGGCTTTGCTCAGTGGTACACGGTAGAGGCACGCCAACACTCAAATACTGCATTTCCCCCCAGACCTTAGTAGAAGCACTTGATGCTTAGATGGAACAGTTCAAGAGAGTAGATCAGAAATATGTTTAATTTCTACTTAGCCCACCAATATCTGTGTTGTTTGTGTGCTGGTGCCTGCCACTTAAGGGAGCAAAAATTCAGAATGTGGAAGGCAAAGTAAGGGATTGATTTTCCTATCTGCTTCCAGTCTTTAAGCTGTAAAAATCATTGTCAGCATACCAGGAAGAAAGGATAGCTTTCAAGGAAGCTTTATAAGCTATTTTGGCATCCATGACAAGTCAACCCCAACAAGGAGCTACATCATTAGCACAGAGGCACTACTGCCACCCTCTTGTTCTCATAGTGGTTTCACAGAGGCTTTGGATGCACAAAGCATTCCTGCTAGATCTAATAAAAGGCCAGATGTGAGCCAAAATTTTTAAGTTATCACTTTTCTGGGCACACAGCTTAAAGCAGTTCTGATTTTTCAGAAGGCACCCAAGGATTCAAAGCCCTGATCACTTTTCTGTCAGTCACCACTTGATTGAGTCAGCACCCCAGCCAAGATGTTGTCAGGGACCATATTTTCCTCCTTGTAAAACCTCTGTGATGATCTGATTCATGGCTGTTTGTGTATCTGTACTGCCATTCAGCATCCCTTCAGCTGGAGACAGAGGGCACAGAGTAGAGAAAGGGCAAGGAAGGCTATGTATTTCTAACTTGCTGCTGAAAAACTACAGACTATTTTGTTAAGAAGCTCTAGAAATCACACATATCTTCTACATAATTCTATGTTCAAAAGAAAAACAAGACCAATCCCTTGGATATCCATGGATATGATCCAAAGATGAGAAGTACTTGATATTTCTCCCCACCTACACTGTTCTACACAACAGCTTGGAAAACAATTATTTGTATGACATTTCATTAGCTTTGTATTTGTCTGGATTAACAGTAATGGAATAAGCAGACTTTCTCAGCTGGCCTGAGATGAATAAACAGATGAAATCACAAGACATGTAACTACTGTCTTTATTAGTTTGCTTTTAATTTATTTAATCCCATTTCTACCAGGTGGGACCTGGTTTCCACCAGAAACAGTTGTTATCCATGCTGTTCTTTGGTGTTCCCTACTCCTAATGAAGACACAAGGTATGAAGTGCTTTGCCCAATACTGTATCAAGTTTGCAGTGAAGTTGATGGGCAGACCACGTTTGCTCAAGTTCTGCTTCAAACCCAAGCACAAAGCCATTCCTTCTCTTTCTTTTCATCCACATACACTGACACGTGGCCACTGCAGAGGAAGCTGCAGGGCCTGGAGTGATAGTGGAGAAGCTGCTAATAAAGCTCCAGGGCACAAGTTATGCAGGCAGCTCCAGAGACCAGGCTGTCTTAGCAGCTGAGAGAAACAGACCTCAGCTATGACAGGGTGCCAGGAGAGGTTATTTTGAGGGGCAGTTTGCAAGGAACAAGCCAGCATGTTTTTCTGAGATACAAGGGATGACCTTGGAGGAAAAATAGGGCAACAGACATTAAATGGGGCAAAAAGCAAATACCAGAGAAATGTCGTTATAGATGGGAAGGCAGGGTTGTGTGTGGGGGGACAATGGGGCAAGAGCTATCTGGAAGATGCCTGCTCAGATGTTACTTCTCATTAACACCTCAGCAGCCCTGTGGAGATTATGCTATTGCTGTATCTGCTCCCAGACATGGCTGGATTCTGCCCAGGCCTCCCTCGGAGGAAGGAGGAGGCAGCCATGGTGTGAAATTAGCCCTCAGGAGACCTATGGTGTCCAGCTGGGGCCTCATCATGTCATGGTGCCAAGCAACAGCTGGTGGCAGAGCTGGGGAGCTGTGGCTGCGTGGGAACACTGGGGGATTTCAGCTGGAAACACAGCAAGGAGCTGTAAGAAGGAGCAAGAACGTAAGGACTGAGGCAGAGAGAGGTGACACTGAAGGGTCTATAGCATGTTTTGTAAGAAGGTTTGCTTTTGAAGACATTGTAGTGAGTTAAAGTATTGGGAAACCAGTGGTTTCACGCACTGTTGTTAGATTGAAATGGCTGGAGGGTCAAATTCATAGTCTTTGTTTTACTAAATTACCAAACAAAGACTTGGCTGGATGCTTAGTGAAATAATGGGTAATAGGCACCACAGGACTGACTGCCTTTTTGTGTATATATGGGCATTAGAAGAGTGGGGGTGGAGACTAAAACCCTTTCCCCAGAATCGAGCAGAACACAACCTCATCACTCCCAGCTGGGGAGCTTGGCCTCTGCCAGCCCCTTACCCTGCCACGAGCCCCTCATTAATGGGGACACCTCACTAGTTGGTTCCTGAATCCCTGAGGTTTTCATGGAATCATAGGTGGATAATGCTAGCAGTGTCACAGTCTTGTATTTTTGATACTGCATAAGAAGGAAATGATGGAGAAGATGGAGAGTATTCTGGAGAATCTTCCAAGTCCTGCTTGTTCTTGGACTTTAAAAGGCACTTGGCACAGGAGGGTAGAGACAGTAGCACAAATCCCTTTGCTACAGATGAGTGGTATTTCAATCTTCTTTCCTTCTTCCTTTTGTTTTCAAAATAGGAACCAAAAAATGAGACATCGAGGCTTCTTTCTTCATGAAAATCCTTAAATTGAGACTCAGAAAAAGAAAAAAAGAAGCAACTTAAAAACCCACTTTAAAAGTCTTATGGGTTAGCCATAGGAGGAAGTTATCCATGAAAGATCTACTTTGTTACTATCTTTATATTACCTTTGGGTAGCACAGTCTGTACTATGCCAGTGGAAGATGTTGTGCAGTGTTAATGAATACTAAACCAGTTACTCTGAAACAGCAGCTAAACCAGAAGCTTTTAGCAGACATTGGAACAGATTCAAATCTTATGTCTTCACCACCTCCTTTCCATTCTCAAAGTCAGTGAAGTGAATACAGCCCTTCTTGTAAGAATGAGAGGGATTCACAAATAACTCAATAATCCCGTCACAGCTGCAGAGATATTTTTTCCTGTCATTATCTAATTACTAGGGAAATGCTCTTCCTCAAACTCTGTATGACCAATGAATCAATTGCTCGTTGTGGAAAAAATAATCACTGTGGTAGATCATTAGCTTTGTTATCTGCTGGGGTCACAACTTCTCATCTGTAGCAGCTGAGCCTTATTTCCAGTCCATCCATCTTACTAATCAACCTTCTTCTCATTCCTGTGGTAACCTGTGTGTTTAAAGGTTTGATTTCTCCTCTAGAGCCTCCTATCCATACCCTCTATTTCTTTATCTCTGTCACTGGTAGATAATGTAACATGCTGCAGCCTTCTTTACTGCTTAAACCCTTAGTGCTCAGCCACCTTGCGTTTACACTTGGGCCAGTTATGCTTGGAGGACAGTGCTGTCACAGTTCCATGTTCTTCTCTAGAAAAACAAATCTCTCCTTTTAAGCACTGAGAAAATTCACTCTTTGTCCTTCCCTGCAGGAAAAGTTTGCGATGTAAAATTCTTATAGAGGCTACAAGACTCCTGGAGTAGTTTTGCAACTTCAGGGATGATTTTCTGTTCCTTCTGATCAGTGATTGGCAGGTTGCATTTGCTGGGAAAAATTTATTGTAAACCTTCATGACCAGGAGAGTGCACCAGAAGATGGGACAGATGTTGTTTGCATTCTTGCCATGCACTTGATCTGACTGCCTTTTATTTCTCCTACTCAGATCTAAAAAGTTCCCACCGCTCCCCAGCCTTGCTGTGAGGATTGCTTGGTATTTGATCTTTGCAGTGATATTAAGAGGTCCCACTCCAGCCCCATTCACAGGAGAAATAGGGAATCTATGGTTGATGTTTCGTTAATATGACTGGGTGAATATCTAAAGAGTTGTTGGAAAATCAGTTATGCCCTGCACTGCACTGACCAGTTCTCAACGCATCCTGAGTTCTGCTCTGCTGCTGTTATCCCAAGCTCCCTTCTGGAAAAGCAATACTGCCTGCCCCAACCCGGTGTGAGCTGCTGCCGCCATGAGAAGCCTCCTGAAAGAAAGGAACAGTACACAGCCAAACGAAATGCAGTGCACCAGCCAAGGAGATGCAACACAATGAAAACAAATGAAACCAGCCTAAAAGCAATTTCAACAATTACTTCCATTCTCATCTGAAATCCCCATAGGTATATAGGGTAGCATCTTGAACAGTGAAGTGCCCCTCCAATCCAGGAGCCAAAACAAGAGCAGTCCTTCAATATTAAAAGCATTCCTGCTGTGTCAAATCATGGCGCCTGCCTAAGCTGAATTCAAGACTTTTTATTGTCAAGAGGCACAACCATTACATTACATTTTAATATGGATCTTTGCCAACAATCATAAATAAAACACTTACTCATAAACAATTCCTAAAGGCAGTTTGTCAGACAGTATTTCATTAAAAAGAAGTTTGCTGCAAAGTAGTGGAATACCTCAGTCCTTGCGCAGTCGGGGCTTTCTCTCCCCTGCATCTCTCTCAATGCTTTGTCAGTTCCCAAAAGGCTTTTTAGCTGATGTATGCAGAAGATCCTTCCTGCAGACAGCTGACAAAAAAACAGCTAAAAGGTACAGAAAATCTGTGCCATTTTCAAGAGATGGGGAACCCGCTATGGCCCTTGTTGCTAGGAAGTTGGATAAAGTTGTAAATGAGTGACAGAGTGGTGGCAAGAGAACATCCTTATCAGTAACCTGATTGTTACATGGAAATTGTGTTTGCTGCATAAAGATTAGACCAGAAAACACTGCTCAACACTAGTAAGAAATGGATACCCTTAGGGAACTTGATGCACAGCACAATCTGCAGGAAGCATGTGAAACAAAAGATGATGTCTCTGTGTTTAACTGACTGCTGGCAGTGGTCACAGCGGTGAAGAGCTTTAAAAGACTTTAAGGTAACCTCCTTTTTCCCACCCTCCCGACTATTGCTGTGCTCTCAATTAGCAGCTCACCGCGTCCGCTCGGATGCCTGGCTGAATTAGTTTTACAGAAAGTTGCCTCTAGGAACTTGTTACAAAGCTGACATCACTGAAACACAAGTTCACCCCTGTGGGGATGTGGCAGAGGTTATCATGTCACACATTACTAATATACCAGGGGACAGATCATGTCTACTGCCTGCTGGCGTCCACCTCCAGGATGCAACCTCCCTGGGGAATAAACACTCTTGGCCAGCACTGAAACCCAGAAATCTCCTTTGCAGAGCTCTTTACGATCTGCAGCCAAAACTGTTCACAAATGCTGGGATCCAGGACCGCAGTCCTTGACAGCACACGGCTCCAGACATTTCTATGGGGGAAGTTTAATCTACGAGGATGTAGAAATCTAAAACAAAGTTTTGCTCAAAGTAACTGTTTGTCAGATCATGTGCCTCTAATTTGGTTTCCAGTGACATTACACAGCTGCAGCCAATGGACTCCTGCCAGGCCCAGCAGTTACTGAGGTTCTTTTTGGTTTAAATTTAGTATCTGAACATGTTTTGCCCATCATTAAAATGGAGAGTAATTGCTCAAAAGTGAACCATGGATGTTACAACTGCAAAGAACTTATTAGGTCACCTAGCCCTATCCTTGGGGCAATGCAGAATTGAAAACACATTGGAACACATACCAAACAGAGCCACGTTTGTTCTTTTTCCTACTCTTTTTTTCTTTTTTTCTTTATTGTAATCATTAATCAGTATATTCAAAAGTTCAAAAAACAACCACAAATGCCAGTGTAAACATGCTTCACGTATATGAGTAATATAAAGTATTGCACATATGAAAGTCCTATGTTTGGTATCTCTTCATGGCGCTGTTTCATCAGAGCTGTGCCAGTGACGTGAATCTCAGGAGCTAGTAGATCTTATTTTGGAAGCTGCTTCATGCAACAGTTCAATATTTACAAAGGCTGCAAGCTCCCCATCCTTTTCACATGTGGATAATTCTACCTGGGATATTCGGCATACAAAAGTGTGTGCATGTGGGCTTGGGTGGCCTCATGGTGGCATTTACCAGCTGATCCCCTCTGCCCCTTTGGAGAATACTGCTGTTTGTAGCTTGCTGGGGAGTGGAATGTGGTCAGGCCCACCATCCTCAAAACCCTGAGGTGCAGCCCCTCCTCTACCTGCGTCTCCTCTCAGTCAGTCTCGTGGGCACACTGTGAACGATCAGCTGAAGGCTCCATAGAGGTCTTGCAGTTTCCCTCAGACATGAAGATGGAACACACCTTCTCAGGCTTCCTTACATTGCTTAGATTTCACAGGTCAGCTTGCTTGCCAGAAATGGTGATATATCTGTTAGATTGACAGAAGTGACCACGTCTTATGGCTACTTCCATCCTAAAGTCTTCAGAAGCAGGGAGGCAGTTACCCTAAAGCAGCCACAAAGAATGGATGAGGCCATCTAACTACTGGATGGGAAAGAATAGGAGCTCAGGAAACAGAAGATGTGATGTTTGTTTCAGAAAATGAACAACCCCTCCTAAAGTATACACAAGCTGGCAAATTCCTCACTAAGACAGCACTGGAAGACTTGGGTTTTCAGGCAAAAATTTGCACAGACCCAGAGCTCAGATCTCCAGTTGAGATAAGGACCAAGCTATTTTTGCTCAGAGAAGAGAATGAGTGAAGCCTCTCTGCCTCAGAATCCCCAAGTCAGGAAGACCAACCAACTAAAAAACAAAAAACAACCCACGCCAAAAAGCACTCAAACCAAATGTGTGCATTGTTACTCTTTATCTCAAAATATCTTTTCTTCTTCTTGTTCATGCTTGGCTGGCTGGCATCCTATTTTCTGCATAAACAGAAACCTTGCTCACTTTCTCCATGAGACTCTGCTTACAGGATCATTAAATGCTGCCATAAACTTTGGAGAAATATCTTCAGCTCTTTAAATACACTGCTGGATTCTTGTCCATAAAATGAAAACAAAAGGCAAAGATTTCTTCACATGAACAAAACATTAGGGTCTGTGACATGAATTCAATACAACAGCTGTAGCCATTTTAAGAGAGCACTCCACCAAGTAACGTAGATGGCAAAAATAAAACCATCCTAGCCCCAGATTCCCAAGTCCTCTTCATATCACCACAGACATCATGTCTATAATAACTTAAATCAGTAATTTAAATCACAAAGAGTTGCATGGGCAGCCATTAGCAATGGGGTGAGAGGGGAACTCATCTACTGCATCATAATGCCTATGGATTTTGTTATCTGGGTGTGATCCTCCCAGCACTGGACTGAGATACAATACATGCTTGTTTATCATATGACTTATCTTGCAAAATATTAAATAAATCCTCTGTTTTGCCAAACGCCCTGTAGCAAAGAAAGATGTGCTCAGTGTGTACAATTGGTTTGCTTTTCTATTTACATGCAAAGTAAGTACATGATTTCTGTATTTTGACTTTATTTCTCTTAAAATGTAAATTGATGGTTATATCAGATACTTATCCTGAAAAGGTGGAAAAATAAATAATTGTGCCCCATCTATAAAATTCTTCGTAGACTACCTTTGTTTTTCAGAAGTACTTCCACAGTACTGATTAATTGCTTGTCTCCCTGAGCCAAAATGTCATGAAAGTTCTTAGGGAGGTGTCAAAGGTATTCTGCATGATACAGTAGTGTTCAGAAGCTCTATCCCATTCCATCTTCTAGACAGTACAGCAATGCAGGCATTTTCTCCTTGGGAGATCTGGGCTTGTTCTGGAAGCGCCTCAGTATGCCACACATCTTCAAAAGCGTCTGCTCAAGTGTAGACTGACCGAAATATGGAATAAACATTCTGTTCAATGGTGAGTATGTTCTTAAGACAGTGATAAAGTTTCTTTCTTTGGCAAGGATGGCCATCCTGTGGCATATTCTCAGAACGTAGCTTAGATCAGATTATGATGCCATTTCACTTGCAGGCACAAAAGAAGATTGGTGGAAGGAAACCTTCAGTTCATCCTCATTGTGTTCTAGTCTCAGGCAGGATTCTGACTTGATCTGTCACTCTCTTCCTCTATGCATCAGTAGTCTTGTTATTTGTCAGTTGTTCTCTGTCTGCCATGTCATCTTGAGGAGGCCTAGCTCTGTCAAAGAAGCCACACTGTGGAAAACAATCAACAGAAACAAAGGTGTCATGATAAGACAACCACAGGAGGTCTCAGCTGTAGTTTCGTACTTCACTCACTTGATCTGAAAGGTGAGGTACAGTATAGCTTTAAAAATTCAAACGATATGAAAGCTATCTTTACAGATGATGTTTGGGCCTCCTTGAATTCTGAAACTAACTGACCCCAATGAGGAAACTGTCAATTTCTCTTCAGAAAGACATTCATTTAGAAAAGATTAGGATGAGAAAATAATAAAAATGGAATATGTGTTGGGAAATGTGTACAGAACACTGCTGTGACCAAGACTAAAGATCAGGAAGATATCTGTCAACTAACTTTAAATGCCTTGAAGTTATCTTTCTAGTTGAAAGTAGTTCCATAGACCTTAGAAAAGGTCAAAGCAAAATACTACCAAGAGGTAACTCCTCTCACCCTCCCATGGTTTAGAGATTCCTTGTTGTTGTTGAACTACAAATGGCATCAGGATAGTTAGAATTGTCTGAACAGCCATATCCTATCATACAAAATTATTTTCTTCTTTAAAGAGGAACTATAAGGATGGCAAAAAGCCACACTCATTCCTTGTAACATAGCAGTTTCCAATAACTTGTATTTAAGCCCGCAAAGGGAATGTAACAACAAACACACTAATATAAAATGAAATTAAAAATGAATTGTCAAAACTGGAAGTGTTGTTACATGCTAACAAAAACTGGAAATTCCTGAAGTATTCAGAGAACACAAAGTTAGAGTCACTTCTTTCTGAACCTAAACATCCTGAAAAAGAGGCTCATAGGTCTTGGGAAACAGAGACAAACTCTGTAGTATGCCCATTTATAACCACACTGTAATAATAAGGGAAGACTTTGAAAATAAATTCCCTACACAAAGGTCAGTGACACTAGCATGTCAAAACTGCCAAAACAAAGAAGACACATGTCTATTGTTACTTTTCCTCCAAACTTCCAGCCTCTTTTTTTCCTCATCTGTTAGTATCTTCCAGTACTTTTTAAAGAGAACAGTAACAGTAATAATGCAACATACCTTCCATAAAGCAAGGGTCAACACCGCTAGTACCAGTAGACCAAGCATTATTGCTAGTATTATAACCCACAAAGGGATGACAAAGGAGACATTTGGAGTGGACCAAATGACTGATGTTCTGATCTGGAATGAAAAGAATGCATTAAGTGGATAAAAAATAAGGAAAGCAAATCTGACAGTAGAATACAGAGGTTATAAGCTTTCACTTTAATGGTGTTTTTCAGATTAGAAACACACGCTGCTTGGAATTTTCCCATAGTGGCTTCATTTACTGCAAGTTTCTTTTCCCATGTTCATGATAATTACTAGAAATGGGATTTTCACATATACAAAAGTACTTGCCATCTCAGATGTAGGAATCATTTTTCCTTAGTACAATGTAGGAAAAAAAACCCAAACACCTTTCATTGCAGTTCAAGCAGCAAAATTCTATTCACGTTCATGCTGGTATAGCCTACACCAGTATAACTTACTTACATAGAAAAATATTCAGAAACAATGGTTGACTGCAGCCCAAATTCTTTATTCAAACCACAGTAGATACCAGCTTTTAAAATTCCTGTCTGATGTTACCCCCCTTAAAAGAAGGTGAGACTCCGTTACATACAAAGACATTAAGTGTAAAACACACTGACCCATTGTCTGAGGCTCTAGAAAGCAGCAGATGTGTATAACACAACTTGTGGATGGTTTTTGTTGAGTCAGCTTCTCTCTCCAGAGCTTCATCTTGACAAAGAGCAATAATAACCCTTCCGTATTTCTCCTTCTGGGTCATCCATATAAGTAACCTCCTCCTTGCTCTCCCCTCTGTATGTTGTACCAAATGTATTCTATGCTCCCAGACTGCTGGGAAAGCTCCTCATCAATCTCATTTAATATTTACTCTCTCCCCGCTGTTCTTAAGTGGGAAGGAATGAGTCTGAGCTTTCCTTATCTCCTTCAGCCACAGTTATGCCCCTTAAGGTTTGTCTTTTTTTTGTGTGTGTGCCAAACTGTCTCCTTAATTGCTAGGCTAGGAAGTTATTTCTCTCTGGGGCTTTCAGCTGGACCTCTCTCATTTACTTTTAAACAGAGTAAGTCTGTTGCAGATGGAAGTTATTTTGTTGTCCATGACAAGACGACAAGTTTGCTTTGCAAACTGATTACACAAACTCTCAAATTATCTTCCTCTTTAATGCTGGAGGTACAGATAGGAAATCTGATCCTCTTAATAAGTTTCTTGACCATTGTCTACTCCCTGATCTGCTCTCGTTGCAAATTATACTTGTTTTTTGGCTATTAACTCACGGGCTAATACACCTTAAATTTAGTAGAACTCCAGCTGGCTGATTCATGGAACAGCATGCTAAATCTGAAAACTGAACTCGTCCTCATGATCTGCCCTAGACTTCCCTTTCTGTAAGCACCAGCAGATCTTTCTCCTGACTACCATCACGCTTAACTGGAAGATGGTTCAGAACAGTTCCACACACTTCATCTGTGCTGCCAGCTATCCCTGCTCTGACACAGTGCTTGCAAACATGGCAGTCTGTTAAGGACTCCTGACGCTTCTGTTTTTTATAGCATCCCTCACTGTTATAGGACACATAGTTGAAATTAAGAAAAAAGTTTCTGTGTGGAATAACAGTTAGCTTCTACCAAAGCTTACACTGATTGTTACACTGTAATTCCTGAGAGACTGCCCAGTCCTCACAGTGACACTCCAACACTGACTGGTAGCATGAAGTGTTTGCTGTGTTGGTCACACAATTATGGAATCCTAACAAATACATTCACATAATACACTTCTATTAGAGCAGCTGCAAATAGTTATTACTCTACAACACTTAATTTCTAGTCAAGCAAAAAGAAAGTACGTGCAAAGAATAAGTACACGCTCTACAATTAAAGCAAGAGAAATTAATTTCAAGGCAAACAAAGAATATGAAAAGCCACTGCTGGGTCCCAGCAGATATCTTGTGTGAGTCACCATGTCACTGCAAGGATACCACTGCCATCACTTTGGGAAGTTCCTTAAGCACTGCAGAACTCTGTGGTCTCTCTGTATCACTATGTTCAGCAACAGCAGTACTTATTTCATATGGACAAAGTACTTCTAAATGGCTTTCCTTGTGTCTCTGAGTGGTACTGTATCTGGCAGTAAAATGCAAGGGCAGAGAAAATGAGAGAAAGGTCATCAGAACTGTCTGCAGAGATTCCTTCCAGAGAAAAGCCTGTTAAGGAAAAGGATGAATTGAAGTAAAAGGCTGATCTGGCCAGGGACATCAGAAGGACACAGACATGGTGGGCTGCATGAAGCCTGTAGCAAGCAGTGAGCTCAGATGTCCAACAAAGAAACCTGCTTGAAGATCCTCATGCATGCTTATCTGAGGCAAACTTTGAAGACCTGGTTGCACATAGCACAAGGGCGGTGGATTTCATTAGGCTTTGGCTAAAGATGATGGGCAGTGTATGGAACTACAGACACCAATGTAGCTGTTCTGTGACTCCTCTTAGGCACTATTTCCCAGACATCTGATGCACTTGCTTGCTGTATTTTCTTTCCTTTCAGGCTATGGAAACAGGAAGACAACCTGTCTCTGCTTGTGTGCATGTCAGCACAGAGCCAGATGGGGACATCAGGGCCTTTTCAAAGGTGCACTGTACAGCGATGTGGCAGCCTTGCCTGTTCTGCATGTGCTCATAATCCTCTCCCCTAACCTTGTCTTAGGCTCCTGAGAGACAGCAAATGGTTGTGCAAAATGCTTGAGACTTATTCGGTGAGCAGAAGATCACCTACAGCATCATACTCACTCCTGTGTGTGCACTGACAGCAGGATTAATACCCTGGGCCACCTCCTTTTACACTTGCACAAAGACTTGGGGGGCTGTGGACACAACTCCTGGTCAACACCTTGACACCACAAGTCCTGAACACCCACAGGACTGAAGCAGAAGCAGAGGGGAAGACAGAAACAAAGCATCCCATCAGCTTTGCCTGCCCCAGTTCACCATCTCCACAGAAGACAGACGCTCCTCAAACAGATGCTGTCCACAACGCTCTTCCATACGATTTTGATTTAAGATCAGTCTGCATTGATCGGCTTGGATTTCTGTTCTTCTCCATGTGGTAGGTTTACTGCTGCAGGACCAGAGCCAGGGAATGTTTTGGGGAGGATTTATCTGTTTTCATCTAAGGTGGCCAACATGAAGAAGTGGAATTCTTGCACGTGCTCCCTGTTGGCACTGCCCTCCAGACTCATTTTACCTTCTTTCTCATTTCAGAGCAAGAAGACTTCTTTATGTTGCATACTTTATCTTTTTTATTTTTTAAATCTTTTTTTTTTTTTTTTTTTTTTTTAAATTTTCTTTGCCATTGGTTTTACAGATTGGGCTTTGCTATGGATTTTGGTGCTATCATAAACTTAACTTAACATAAACTACCATAGTTCTAAGATTGACTCTGCCTTCAGTGGACAGCAGGAAGGTGGCGTGGTGAGGCCCATTGGCAGGTCCTCCTGCACAGGTGGGAGGTGGGTCCTACTACTGGGAACACCCAGCACCAGTGCAGTGCCTACCAGTGAGCTTTGCACAAAGCTTTTTCCCTCCTGTCCTTTGAAAGATGCACTTTAAGAATAATATTGCATCCGTACTGTTGTCTGCTACTTTAAGAAACAGTAAGTAAATTAATTGCTCTAATACCAGGATTTTTACTGCAGATGTTGACCTTTCCCTAATCTTCAGTCATTTTGCTTAGAGACTGAGGAACAGTAACTCTTTAGTACTCCTACATGCTCCCATCCAACTTCAGCAGAATTATATTCCTGCATGCTCTCAAAAAACACTCAGAAATAGAATGTAAAAGCTCCTTTGAGCTTGTAAGTCATAATTATTATAGACATTGATGACGACTCTTCACAAACATTTGTACACATACATATCGTAGGGCACAGAAGCACATTTAAAGCAGAAGTACTCAAGTAAACTGGTCAAACAGTTTATACAACAGGCTTTCCCTCTGAAGATCCTACCAAACATCTGAGATAAACCAAAGTATCTTATTAAATTCCAAAACTGGCTCAAGAATCAGAAATGAAAATGGCAATTAAAATTCTGTTTATTCTAACTCTGTATAATGAAAGGTATTATATTTTCCCTTGCACAAAAATTGATCAAGTATTACATTCTTATTACCATAATAATACCTCTAAGAAAAAGTGACACTTTATCGTTATTGATACATCAGCAAGCAAGGAAATCCAATGAGCTGTACAATAAATAACTGTAATTCCAAGCCTATCAAAATCAACATAAATACTTTTATTGACTCTACTGAATTTTGATTTAAGCTCCACTAAGTTTCCAGCTATTTTCACTCTAAATTTTTACTGTAAAAGATTCCATGGTGATGAAAATAAAGGCTTCAGGGCTACAGATACGTAAGTGCATGTCATTACTGATGTGCGCGCAAATATTTATTACATTAAAATTAAAGACACATTATGATCCTGCATCACTGGAACCCAGTACTGAATGAGCTAAATGAAGGCCATTATGTCCTCTGCTCTTATAGAATATATTATCTTAATTACGTAAACCACAAGGTGTTAGCTGGTTCTTAAGTACATACCATTGACAATTGATTTTAAAGAATTAAAATCTTTATTCCATTTCCTGCCTTGCAGTGTCTGAAAATAAAAACAACCCATAAACTTCTGAAGAAATAGCTGGAAACTTTGAAAACACAGCTGCTGACCTTTTCCAGAAGAAGCGAAAATATTAAGCATTGCCCAACTTCTTGCAAGTGGAACATCAAAAGAGCTTGTGCATATAACACATCAAGATGTAGGGCTGGCAAAAATCCACTGCCATGTCCAGATATGAAGCAACATAAAAGCACTATCATTTTTCAACATTTTACAGTTGCCATTACTGGCATTTTGCTGTAAATCATCTGCACCAAATAACAAGCATTATTCTGCTGGAGTAAGAGAATAAAATGCTTATCTGATCACCGGTAGATCATCTGACACTTGCTGAGAACAGCAGGCTATCACCTGGGGTACAGCGCTTCAGTCCAGATGAAGGCACCACTATCAAGAGAGCTCTGCACAACATGTGTTTCTGGTATGGAACACATGCTCCAAGAAAATAAAAGGGCCTGAATATATCTGTCAGACTGGTGCCTTTGAACCTTTTTGGGTTAATACTGCATTAAGTATCCAGTCTTTCTGATGAAATCATGGCTTCCTTGGTGTGAGAGGCTGAATTCTGTCACTGAGCTTATAGGACAAAGATCTAACCTTGTGTCTCCCCACTGCAAATATCAACCAGCCATTATGCTCATGTTCAACTCTAAATGTTATACCTTGCATCCTTTACCACATATTCAGTGTAAACTCTAAAGTGGTAAACTCTAAGGTTGTGTAGACATTAAGGTTGATTTTAAAGATGAGAAAACGTCCTGTTTCCTTCTACTGTATCTCAACAGACCAATATGATGTATACATATATGGACTTAACCTGGAGGGGTTCGGGCTGAGATCACCACATAAAAAACTGTGAACAATAAATCTTTGTAAAAATGAGAACAATAAGCCTTCAAATTTCACATGACTCATACTAGAATCAAATTTTGTGCTCGCATTTTACTCACTTCCATCCGTAATGAAAGAAAAAAAGAGCAAAATTTTATCCATGATATTAGACACCAGAATAATAAACTCCTTTTAAGTTGCTCCCCATGCTCAATGCGTTGGCAATGGGAAACAAATCAAACATACACTTCCAGGATTCATTTTTCATATAACAGCCCAGAGCCATACTAATCTCACTCTGCAAAGCAGGCAAATACTTTGATATTCAACTAACACGTCTGGAGGGATTACCAGGTAATTTCATACCCTGTACCTGATGCTCTGTGAGGTGGCAAAACCTGGCATGCCAAGCAGGCCCTTGTGAAAATAAGGGTCTCGAGGAAGCTTAATATAGATAAACGATGCCAGAGATAGCCCATAAGCTTGTGTAAGGGGACTGTTCACTAGGAGAAGGAGATCTCTGACTGTGGGAGAAAGAACATTTTGTAATTTTCACCAAAAAACAATGCTCCAGAATTGTTTTACTGCACATGAGGTAATTAGATCCTCGCTTTCACAGCTCTGTTGTTTTCCTCTGGGTGAAAAATCCATCCAGACTGCAATAATACAGTCCACACACGAATGCAGCAGGCAATTATTTCATAATGGAATAAGTATCACGTAGCAGCAACTTCCACAGAAAGCAATAAATATATTTCCTTTAGGTATTATTTCAGGAATTTACACTAGAAACACAGGAAAGAGTGATCTCAATATTTTCACCTATAAAAACTTCCACAGCAGAGATCAGAATGACCAAATAAATGTGTTTCACACAAAGGTATCGTTTTCAGTTACTTACTGCTATGCTTCCCTCGGGGAGCTTCGCTGGCTGCACTTTATAGGGCATGTTCTTAACTTCGAAGGACACATTGGAAGAAAGAGTATATGGATCATTTTTCCTCTGAAATTAAATAAATAGAAGAAATTATTAAAAAAAAAAACGTACCTGTACCTTAAAGTATTATGAGAAATAAGCAGAGAAGAAATAGAGGTAATTGATTTTCTAAAGCAAAGATGGTTTCTTTTGGTAAAGTGTCCCTGGTTCCTGGGACATGTGTGCATCTACAAGTTTCAGGATAAAGCTGAAATACAGAATGCATGTTCCAAGTGGGTACAAAGGGTCAGATGTACAGAATGGCACATGGAGTTGTTCCTCATATTTCTCCCTGCAACAGGGGACTGGTGAGCTTGAAGCAGGGGGAGGTTTATGGGGTGTCTATGTTTTAAAACCTTGCCTCTACTCAGAAAGGCAAACTGGAACCTGAGGTATTTTGAGAAGATTCCCAGGCCCACGTTGAGGCCAGGCTGGTAAGGCTCCTTGTTGGCATCAAAGGAACTGCTCTGCACTCCCATCACAGAACAATAGGGACCAACATCTCTGCACTTCACTTACAGTGTGATTGATTTCCTATAGCAGTAGAGTTCAAAAACAACCAAAACAACTCACCTCGCTTTTTTACTACACCATGCAACATCAATGTTTAGTTGTTACTGCTTAACAGGCTGCCTAATAAAACTTTTACACAGCTCTCATTAAGCACTTCAGTGTAGCCAAAGATGTTCAGACTAAACAAACTGCAGCTGTTTGTTTTTCATGTTTCATTTAAATTTGCCTGTATTTACTAGACATTAGATTACATATTAGAGTAGGCTATGCTAGGCTAGGCTAGATTAGATTAGGCAGCATCTTCCGTTGTTTAGAACAACTAAAAGTTACATCACACAGCTCATGCTGAGACTTTTAATTAGTCCTGTCACCTCATCTGGAAGCCAGGCGGGCAGTCATACCCTCCACCCAACTGTCTGCCTCACTGTGCAGTTCTGCCCTTGCCAATGACCTCTCAACATGGTACCTAAGTGCAGAAATCCCCACTGTCAGGAATTGGTGTAAACCCTGACACCTGAAGGCTCCTGAGCCTTAGTCTTCTTGATTGCAACATTTACTCAAAGGGATACAAACATTTTCCACACACAGGTTTTGATTCCTTTCGAGCTCTTGGCACCATCAGTATCTAATTGGAACTGGTTTTGAAGGCTAGGTATACCATCTATCAAGTAAATCTTCCAGAACTCTTAAGTCTTCCATTTTCACTGACTGCCATGTAGTTAAATAGGAAAGATCTCGCACTGTGTCTGCCTGCTTCCTTTCTCATTTTTATCCCAAGGAAGGATGCCTGATGGGTTACCACGCTCTTCCGGAAGACAAGAAACCTGTTTCACATCCCATCTCTGCAGCTGATTTTTCTGGGTAACACTATACACGACTTATCTTCCATATATATCCACATATCCATATGAAGTTGGGGTAATGATAAGAATCTCCCGTATGAGTGCTTCAGTTTGCCCTGAAGAGAATTAAATAAGGCCTTGGAGTTGCAAATATCGTATTCCTTTGCATTAGACTCCTTGAGACAAAAAATGTTAATCTTACATATAAGAATATTTTGGAAGCACTTAATCATTTTTTGCTACCTGTCTCAATCCTTTCTGAAATATCAGAATTAAACACAGTAATCCAGCATTGATTTATGGAAAGACAGAGCCTTGTAAGTAAAGCAATCCCTTATTTTGGCTGCAGCTGCTTACAGAGTACATTGAGTAATGAATGTACTGGGATGAATTTTAAATTATCCCAGTAACCTGAGCCAAGTGTAAATCCTACCTTCATACCCCTCATAATCTCTGTGCACTTATGAAATTTCCCCCATCTTCAAGGCAGACTAATGTAGAAGTACCGAAAGCCATTTCTCATCTTCTCAAGTCAGATTTGTTATTTAATAATGAATGAAACCTGCAGTATTTCCCATTTTTATAGCATTTCCTGTGATTTTGTTTTTTCTGTACGCTGAACTGTACAGTGCTTTATTGCTTTATAAATCATTAAATTAATTCTAACCATCACAGTTACTAGGTTTTTTTTGACTGTATTCATATCCAATGAATTCAGAATGACCCTATCATTTTCTAAATCACCTTCTGCAAATCTCTTTCTCCCACCTTGTATTTTTGGCACATTCAGGAGTTCTGTTACACTGACAAGACTTAGCTTCTATGTGATTATCCAAAATCTTTTCCTCCCTCCTAAATGTTGTTTTCCTCTGAAATTTCCTGTTGCATAAAAATATACAAAACCTTTCAATTTAAGAAAGGTTTCTCCCTTTTCAGCTGTTTTATGGAGCAAAGACTGAGACAAAAAGGGTCTATGATAATACGGGCTGCTCTTTTCTTGACTGAATGACAACGATTTCTTGGCTTGGGTGAAGCTGGATGGTTGTGCTCAATCTCAATTTTCCCAGAATTGCTGATGTTGGAAGACGCCTCTGGAGATTGTGTAGTCTGAGAACATGTTCAGAGTTGGGTCAATGAACAGGATGCCCAGAGCCATGTTAGCTATGTTTTGAATATCTCCAAGAATGGAAACTCCAAATACTAAGAGCAACCTGTTTCAGTGTTGGATCAGTTTGGTTTTTTCCCTTTTCCACTGAGCAGGGGGTCCATGTTGTCCTCAGCCTTTATTTTCTTCTGATACATTCATAGGAGCTGCATTGCTGCCCTTTTAATCCCTTGCTGGGCTCAGCTCCTGTGGGTTTTTGCATTCCAAACTGTCCCTGCATGCTCACAGAGTGTTTTGGTATTTCCAACCCACCCTCTACCCCAGGTCAACTGATTCTGCTTCCACTTCTTGCATGTTTCCTTTTTACCTCTGAGCTTTACCAGGAACTCCTTGTTCACACATGCAGAGCTCCTGCTACCTTTGCTGGACTTCTTGCATGTTAGAATGGACTGTTCATAAACTTGAAGGAGATAATGGTTGAGAATCAACTCACTCTCCTGGAGAACAAGCAGTTCTTCCAAGCAGATCCCTGAAAAAGCTGAAGCCTGTTCTTCCGAGGACCAGGGCTGCAGTACTGTTATTTGTTTTGTCCTTTCTGTTTTGTTCTTAGACAATAAACCTTCTCTTCAAGCATGTGAGCACTTTCTAGTGACATTAAGCCAGCATATTTATTGTTTTCTGGAATCCATTTGCCTATACATTAATATTGTTTCAAAATGTTGAGGGCAGCTGAATGTACATTATGAGAACATTTAACCTCTCCTTTAGGCTTATATAAGGAATGAGCAATAGAAAGAAAACTGCCTTACTACATAGGAGCAGTCAAATCAGCTCCTTAATACAGAAGACATCTAATGGAAGGAACTACATTTTCTATCATCAATGCTTGAAATAAAAAATAAACTGACATAATATTAGACTTAGAAAATAAACAATTATTCTAAACTTTCATGGTGCTTAACGTCTATGAGATGGTCTTCAGAAAAATTATGTTTTCTTTACCACATTCCCTATTTTCCATTTCTAGACTCAAAGCATTCTTCAGCTTCTATGAGTGATGCCAAATGTTGGACTGTTTCATGAAATCCCAGCATGTTTCTGTAGTTATACAATAATTTACATTTGCAAATTCAGAATCTCCTCTGCCTGAAAAAAGCCTCATGCTTTCAGTTCTAAGTAGTTCATATTAAGCAGGATTCTGGCTGTGATTTATAAAAATAATCTGTAGTGGAGAGGGCAGGAAATATTAGAGTATTAAAGAAGCATATATTAAGCAGACAGACTGGTTGGCTAAGGTACAGCGAAGGCATTAACTCTTGAAATATCCTATAAAGAAAGGCAGAACCCATAGGAAAACAAATCCTTTCACCTACTATACATGGCTTATTTCATTTTTTGCTTATATCAGCAATAAGAACATCATAGGCGGAGGAGGATTCTTTCTGTGATTTAGTGCTTGGCTGGGGTTAACAACTGCGGGTTGTGCCCACTTCTATCAACTGTTCTCAACCCATCATTAGGCTCTTGGAAATGTGCACATCTCCATTACTTTATAGAAATGGGGAATATAAAAGAGTATTTTCCTGTGCAGAATTCTGTGCTTGTGGCAAAAAGTGTTAGAACAATGACTGTGGTCAGCATCAGTTAAGAACAGGATTTTACTTACACCAACACCTTGGAGACAGGCAGCTGTCTCGCCTACAGCTGTGTCTATAATTCTCAAGTCATTTGTGAGAAACAGCATTTCTTTATGCATATAATTGAGCATAGGATTTTAGCATATAATTTTTTAAACAGCATATATTTAAATATTCAGTGTTTACTGGAAGGAGCAGGATTTGTGGTTTGCAGTTCAACTGAGGGTTCCATTGTGGCTCAGAGAAAAGGGAAGAAGGAATTTAGTCTTAGAGGATGTCAGTGCCTAATGATCAACAGAAGGGAGCCCAGCCCTGGCTACATCAGCCTTTTTAAGTTCCCATGGTGGGCAAACAACTGAGCCTGCCCCTGTGCATGTCCCTGAGACAGCTGTTTGTCCAGATGCTGTCTAAGTGGTGGAACAAGCCCATTCCCTGTGCTGCCTGGGTGGTAGATCCCTGCTGGTGGATTTGCTAACACTTCCCTCTTTCCACACACTTCTGTTTTACAAACAGTTTCAACTGAAGCCTTTGTTTTCTTTAAGAGTTGTGAGACACAAGGAGCAGCCAGGAATTCAGAAAAGCATTCCCAATAGATATTCAGTGAAGAATTTCCCTAGGTACTATTGAGATAAAAAGAAATAATCTGGGGAGTGCTGGAAATGCTTGGAGAACTCAGAAGAAAGTTCTCCAGGCTCTGGCAGAAAGCTGGCAGTTTCTGCAGGAAGCTCAGGCAAAGACCTGAGGTCTCCTGATATCCTTAGGTCACACTGAGGCATCTTTGTCTCAGGGCAGATTGACATGCAGAGGGTGAAGGGTAGCTAGACTGAGAGCAGGAGGAACAGAACTTGTAGAAGCGTGAGGAAGTCTGACAGCTGACTGCTTTTCTGCAAGTTTTGAAGAGTTTAATTACAAGAGAGACTCCCCAGACTGACCTTGTTCCACTGCCTCTGTGGAGCACTGTTCAGCTTCTCTGAAATATGCTTTTCTGGTTAGATGCAGCCTGGTGAAGCTGCCCTACTTAAGAGCAGGTGCTGTCTCTATAGCAAGCTGCATGTTGCAGAGGAGTTTTCCCCCCAGAGCTGCAGTCTCCCGCAGAGTTCAGTGCCATTGCAATAATATTGGCTCTCTTGATTAATACTTGTTTCCCTCTGTGTCCACCACAGTCTGGCACATTTTAGAGAGGAGACGGGAAGCAATATGGTGTTACCTTTTAAACGTAGGCTTAGGGAATTCATTAGTTTGCTTTCTTTGACCCATACCTCCAAAAACCTGAACAACTGCCAACAAGGAGTAGCTTACATAAATGCTGAAAGTAGAGGTCATGAAACTATTTGTTCTTCTAGCATATTTAAAAGAATGCATCTATTACTGCATGCACAGTGAAAAAGTGCTATCTGTACTAAGATGGCAAACCCATGCTTCTGAACAAAGATAATACGCCTTTGAAAATCAACACCTTCTCATCTCTACCTTTAATCATTTATACTTGACATAATATATATTTTAAATGACATACTATATCGTTTAAATGGAGTATTATAAAGTATAATAGAGGCAGCTATTTCTTGAGATTTCAGATCTCTTTAAAGTGATTTTAATGGTTATCAGTTTAAAACGCTTATTTCTCCATAAAGTTAACCTAACACATACCCTAGCACATCTACCAAGATCCTTATGTTCTGCTCTTGTTAGCATTTTGACACTATTTTGAATAACAATGAATGAAAACAAAACGAGCCCACACCCAAAAAAACATCCAGCTGGCTCAGCCCAGTGCCAAAGTCTCTCTTTTTAGCCTTCACTCCAAATAAACAACCAAAGCCAGCATAATGTGGTATTTTTGGCCACACACCGTTTTCTTTTTTACTTATTTTGTTTTCTCAAATAACAACAACTGTTTGACATAAAGGCAGATTTCTCTGACAACTTCCTCCTTTTGTTATTATTCTGTGTGTCCTGAAGGGCAGTGCATCAGATTTATGACTTTCAGTCCTCAATCTGAATGAAACTAATCTACTTAAACTTCTACATATGGCCAAGGCCTATCTTTGGCAACTAGGGACAGACCACCTCCATCAGTTCACCTCTGTTCTAATTTCTAACCCTCTGCAAACACCACATGTGCAACACCCAGAACAGTCGGTGTGGCCCTAGTCAGCTCTCTTCTGCACCTGGAAGCGTGTCTTTAAATCAGACATAAGGTGCAGATTCACCATTTAGAAATACATTTTCCAAACTCCTGAGCATTACGTGAAAAGTACCCATTGGAGTTCAAAGGATGCTGGTCAGGATCCCCTTGGATCTCCTTCTGATGAGTCGAGAACGCCACAGCTAGATAAATGAGGACATCACAGTGCCCTAACAGCACACAATGTAAGTGGCCTTGTAAGGTTGTTTCGCTTTTTGTATGAATCAGGCCACTACTTGCTAGATCAGCAAGTTTGAATCCAAAAGTCAGCTATAGTGGAGGGTTCACATTTACAGCCAGGCTTTGAAGTTAATCCAAAAAAAGTCTGTGATTCTTCTTGGCCTTTGCACAATGTCTGTCTCTATCTTTGTTGGCTGCTTGGGAAATTTGGGCTGCTTTATTTACTCAAACATGTCGACTTGTAGCATGTCATTTAGCTGCTATTTGTTATGGGAGTTTGGGCTTTAGGGTGAGAGATTACAACTGTCAAGAGGCAAAGGGGTCAGCTGTTGCCAAATAATCTAAGTGGAACAGGAAGGAATCGCTCACTACAGGATGGATATTTTGTGGTAACAAAATATACAGGCTCATCCACAGAGCTTCAAGGAGAAACAGGAATTACTTCATCTGAGCATTCATCAATCACTTCAGTTTTTTACTGGGCTCACAGTAACCTATCTATAAGGAGACATTAACATGTCTTGGAGGGGAAAAAGCACACTGACAGTTTGTGCGCAGCTTTAATGGGCACAACATTTCTCCTGCAGATCAGCATATATTCCCCTAGACTATAACACAGTTGTGGAACGCTGCATGTCACCACCATCCTGCCTTCTTTGGCATAGGAAAATACTGCGCACGTACAAAAGTGTTTGAGATATTGCTGCAAAGACACCAACTTCTCTGAGCTTATGCACAAAAGCATTAGTGTGGGGTCATTGTGTCCTGGTTCAGAACCACTACATCCTGACTGTTTTGTCTGTATCTTAATCCTCAATTTGAATCTGTAGATTTCAGATGTGCTCACAGCAGCAGTTTGCTGAGGCGTACTTCACTTTCCTTCTGGAATAACTTTGGGAACTAAAAGTTTACAGGCTTACTAACAGCAAAGAATGCCCTTTTTAGGAAACTAATTGTGTTCTATCTTCTTTTATGGCGATGGCTGCCAAAGTGTTAATTTTAAAAGGGGCTTTGAAAAAGGGAACTGTTTTGAGGTGAGTGGGAGGAAGGCAACCGGATCCCATCACACTATTTGCCCTCTCTCTCTTCTCAGTATATGTTTGCATGTGAAGCAGGGGTCATGTTATTCTGGCAGCCTTTTAGACATAAATGGGAGGATGCAACAGTTCTCAGGGGACTGCCAGTTTTTACATGGAAAAAAATCCTGTTGCTGAAAGTGGAGTTTTCTGGGCCTTTATAAGGCCTGTAAGCCACAATCTGAAGGAAACAGCAATGCTTCCTGAGGATATAGATAAAATGTGAAATCCTCACAGCTCATTCAAAAACTAAAAGAAACCAAAACTTCTTTTGATAGCAAGGGTATGCAAGGACAGTGCAGCATCAAAAGAGGTACCTGTATGAGTGTGCGTTGTGGGGTCTCAGCACCTACAGAGCCTACAGGAGGGCTCATTCCCATGAGGATGGGGATCCACCTCTGCCTCAAGCTCTCTACATGGAGGGAGATATGTTCATAGCAAACAGGCTCTGTTAAGTGAGAAGATGATGCTAAAGTGATTGCAGCATCCTCCCTGGCACTGCCTCTATGTTTGCACACAACTGTGTCCCAAAGCACAGCTGTGACCATTCTCCACCACTCAGATCAAGACAGTAGAGAAGGGTGTTCTGAATCATCCTCTTCAGACACTTCTCTTTCTTGTCCCTGTCCCCATACAGTTAGCTATATGCTCTGGCATAGAACTTTCAGATGCTTAAAAGGAAGTAAGGCGCGTCTCACTGCTACTGTAAAACCACACCACTAAATTTCATGCAGTTGTCCTCCACCTGAGACAAAGTTAGGCTTTTCCTAGGAAAAAGCTCATATTTAAGCTTTTTAAATATAAACTCTTTAGCTAACATTCTAGAAAAATATTCTGTCCATTAGGAGATACTAAGGAAAGGAGACTTTGTGTCTATTGTAGCCAGTTTCTGCTAACGCTACACATCCTCTGTCACAACCAAAAGCTTAGAAAACCACTCTGTTTCTCATTAAATTTGTTTAATCTCAGAGTTATTTCCTGCTACATACAAAACTGTACTCAGAACACTCAGGAGAATAATTCCCACTGAAATAGCTGTAAATGGCCTAGAAACCCAGGGTCCAGGGGCTGTGCAAGGGGTTTCATTTACATGTTTGGTTTTTAACAAGGCAAAGCTTTGGCCCTTACAAATTTACTTAGATTTCACCTGCAGAATGATGAACAGAAAATCCTGATCATATCCTGAATGTGACAGGTCCAGCTCCCAGTACTGTAGCTCACAAAGGGAGGTAAGCTTTTTCTTTTGTTTGGTGAGTAAGATGAAGGTTCACTTCTAATATTACTTGGACACAGCGGTGATCAAAATTATTATAAATAGTTCTAGCCATGGATAATCTCTTCCTCTCCGGCTGTTTCTATGTGTTAGGGACAGCGAAGTAGCTGGGCTAAGCTCTTAAATGAATTTAACAGGGGCTATCCAGTATGCAATGGGCCCACCTGCTCTCTGGTTTCTCCAGGGAAGCAAGTTAAATGAGGAAAAATTCATCTCCTTTCACAGTTCCAGAAAAAGAAAAGTTAACTTGAGTGGTGTGAAGAGCTCCACTTAAACCTCCTGTTGCAAGGTGAGCATTCTGTTCTTCTCCTGCTAGGGTAAAAGGTGTTGTGGGCATGAACTGCTTTTCTCCCATAGCTACAGGGAACACAGGAAGGCTACTACACTCCTGGTAGAAAGACTAGGATTCTAAATTCCTTGAAGAAGAAAGGCAATAATCTATCAGTTCCATCACAATAGGATCTGCTGTTATTTCCCAGTAACAGCAAATTGAAATAAAAATTACTCAGTGTACTGTCCAGAGATAAAGATATTCACCCAAACCCACAGCGCTGATATTCTTATCGTTCTCTTAGCACAGTGCTTAAAGGTGTTATCTCTAAGAAAAACAAATCCTTCAGAGAAGCACTACAGCAATGAAGATCTGGGAAGTTTCACATTTCAGATTGTGATATAAATCATGGGATTTTTTTATTTTCAAAAGCAAGACACAGTAACTTTATCTTTTCAATAGCATAGAGAAGATTCCCTCTGAAGGGCCATTTGGAAAACACTACCGTAAAAAGACAAGTCCATGACAACCACATTATACTAAAGTCATGTGGCCAACTATAATTTAACAGCTCACAGTGCAATCCCTCTGCCTTACATAGTATAAATACAATTCTGAAAGCAGGTGAAATTGGAATTGGAAGAATTTGGAAGGATAAGTTCATTCTTTCCATGGTCTGCAACTGCCCTGTCTTCTTATGGGAAGGTCACAGGTAGTCTCTACTTGAATAGTGTATGTTAAATGGGAGATGAAAGTAGATGATATTTTTCCAACCTAAAGCATTTTATGATTATATGACATGAACTTAATGCATTTTCCTCTTCCTTAGTTTAACAGACAATGAATAAAAATTTATTTGTAAACTGGACACAGTGTACACCATCTACAGTGCAGCTCCTAAAGAGATCTTTCATCTGGAAAGATGTGCGGGATGCAGAGCACCCCAATGAATCCTAAGAGATGATTGATTTGGGCCAGGCCAGTCCAGGAAAGCAGAAAGAAAAACAGTAAAGATGCTTAAAAATCATAGAATTTTCAGGGAAGATCCAGGAGATGAGTTCGAGAGGGGCTGATAGTGGGTGACAGGAAAGTAAGCAACATGCATGTGACCTGAACAGGAGCTAGTCAGATATTACCTTCAAAGGAAGTCAAACTCACAAGGCTTTGCACTTGGCCCATTTAATTCCATAGTCATTATATCTAATATCTGTCATAACTATCTAATTAAATAAAAGATGTAGGGATCAATGTGTATAGAAAGTTTTTTGTTTGCTTTACCTGCAGGAAAGTTTCAGCCCATAGTCGAGACCTGATTTTCAGCGCTGCACTCTTCCCTCTTTCCAGCTGTCCCACATTGCAGGAAATTAGGATACACTTCACATTTGTACAGTTCTGGGTATAAAACAAAGGGAAGTCATACTTTTGTTTTAAAGATGAATGAAATCACTTTCAAATGCTCTAAATTATCAAAACAAATGGACTTTTCCTATAAGAGTTAAGCAGTCTGAAACCAGTGATGTAATCTAATATAAATGAGATATGTCATGAGGTACTGTGAGAATATAAAGCGAAGGAAACTGTGTTTGTGCCATCAGTGAATACAATCAACTACTGTAGTAATGAAAATAAAAGCAATAGCTTTCACCAGTCTAGTATGCAGAGCTATTAAAATGTCCAGGTATCCATCAATCCTTTGAAGTATGTGTTCAATCTCTATTGACCATTTTGTCATTTCAATGTGTATTTTTTCTGTCCTCTCTGCCTGAAGTCTACATCTGTGTTCTTAAATCTTTTCCCTCTTCCAACTCTCCCAGTTTTCCTACTGATATTTACATTATAGCAGCCAGAATATTTGCTAAGATTCATTAGTTGCTTTATTTAAAACTCATGGCCCATGAAACATTGCTGATGAGCAGTGATTCTGGCTTATAAACAGACAAGAAGGCGAAAGTCAAGTCAAGTAAACTCAAAACCATATATTCTGTTAAGGTCTGCCAGGAGAATGTCACAAAAATTGCTAAAAGCTGACTGGGAGCCACTGAAGGGAATGAGCAAAGTCCCATGGGAAACCCCAGAAATGATGGGGTTGTTCGGGGTGTAAAGGAAGGCAGATGTCATAGAAAGACAACTAAAGTGTGTTAAAGTTTGGAGAAAAATTACATTGTTGTACATACACAAATGAGTTCTACCTGAAAAGTTCTGATTTCATTCCAGAGGAAGGCTGTGGTTTTATCTGACTCGTATTTTTATAACACAGCAGAGACTCCTTTTCTTATGGATACTTTATCAACTCTCCTGTCAGGAAACCTCATGACCTCGATGGCAAAGGTTATTTCTCACAAGTGTATTCCTCTGGGGAAGGAAGAATAGCTGCCCTACCAGAGCCCATACTTCAGAAACCGAGATGATGGCAAACGTAATAGATTTAAAAGCAACTTTAAGGATTTCTGTGTCTTTATGGACGGCTTTCCCCACCAATCCTACCTTACTACAAGTTAAGCAGAAGCTAAATACTTATGCTCTATTCTCTAAATCTGCCTGAAAATGAAACTGGAACTTGCAACCATTAACTTTTTTTTTTTTTTTTTTTTTTTCTTTAATGAGGATTTTGGAGTATCTGTTTATTTGGCTTTTCATATTTAAACATCCTCCATCCAGATTTATTTATCTTGCAGGAAGGAGGAGAGCTGTGTTCATTAATCATAGTGGCCAAAACAACATATTAACATAATAAATTATTAGTATGCAAAAAGTCCACTTTTGGCTGACATTCAGGGCCGGAACACATATTTCTATGTAGTAACGGATTTAATCCATAGTGATTTTTCAGAACACTGTAACAGTAGAACTAATGGAAGAGTAACCTAATGTTTAACAAACTATACGAACAGCATTAGAAGTTCTCAGAACGTTTCTCATTTCTGTGAAGATGTTTTAATGAAAATTAAGGTTACTTACAACTTGTGAAGAAATATAACATTTGGAACAAAAAATTGCCTTTGGCCTATCAGTCATTTTCAACAACAGCATTCACTTTCCATACATACCCTCTATGAATCACAATTTAAAAATATAGACATTTTTTAATCTGTAGTAGTCAGTGCTGAAGGCAGGAGGAACTGGGACCAGTTTCTAACAGAATTAATGATACATTAGCTTATTTTTCTATGTCTATCCTGGATAAGCCTTGCTATATATTCATTCACAGGCACTGTACCCAATCCCATTCTGATTTGTGCTTATCAAAAGCACATTGCAAGGGAGGAATGATCATCACATGTGCCAGTTTTATATTTCTGCATACTCTCAGCCTGCATCGAGCAGCTGAAAAATCTGCCTCATATTTTAAATTGAGTAATAAGGTGCAGACACAGTGCATACTTACAATGTTGGTTAACCATTCACAGTTGCTGCAGTAATTTCTGTGTTGGTAGCATATGAGCTTAATCACTGAGGGAGATAACTGATAATTAAGGTATTTCTGAAGAATGGATTAAGTGTTCTGTGGTATTGACTGGTATTTCTGAAAGCCCAGGCATTTATCCTTCAGCCTCAGTGGAATCAGAGGCTTCCCAGGGCATTAGACTGATGAAAGGATTACATAGGCATCAGCAGTGATTATTGCTTCAAATGGGATTCATCAGTGCTTTTTCCTCTTAATTACATTATGGTGTTCATTACTTTCATGTTCTGTTATAAAAATTGCCAAATTAATGTTCAGAAGCAATGTAATTACTGCATTACTCCAGAACACTTACACCTGTGATGTTCTTTTCTTCCTACCAAATTCTAGTCACGTCAAGAATCCAAATATGAGCTTGCAGTAAATAGCTTAATAGGAGACTGCACGATGTGAAAGAAACTTTGCCTGAGGTTCATAAAAGCAAAAGAAAAGCACTGACTGCATGAATCCCACCACCGATCTCGAGGTCACCAACTCTGAATGCAGCCTCCAGGCCCAGGGAGCTGATGCCTACAATGCTGAAGTATCCTTGAGACTGGACACAGAATGCAGGAGTGAAGAAACAGAAAATCCATCTGAAAATGCAGCCATGTACCAACATTCAGGTATCAGACTGACCAAACAGAACTATCTTCCTGGACTAGCTGGGAGATAGTTTTGCTCTTGCTCATAATTTCAAACACCTCAGCTGCTGGTTGGTATGTGGTGTCCTGTCTCATCTGCCTTGCCTGTGGTGCTGGAAAGGGAAAGAGTCTTATCTTTTCATGTGTATATAAGTACTTAATGGCAGGACCGAATATGCTTCGAAGTATTTGCACATCAGAGCTGTCACTTCTTATTTTTCACTTAAAATGAAAATTTTCATTTTAAGCATGAGGTACTTTTTATGAGCCTGTAAATAAACTGCAGCCAAACCAACAGCCACCAAGACTGCACTGCGTGTATAGTTTCAGAGTACAGATTTTAGTCAGCTCACCAGTATTTTTGCAGAGTTCCTCCTGTAAGGTTCTGCCACAGCTACTTCCCTTCTCCTGATGTAATGAGTAATTGTGGAATTATATAAAAAAGCAGCAAGTTCAGGAGTGTCCTGTGGAACAGCAAACTACAAAGAGAAAAAAAACACATTGAATATTAATGATGTACCCATACAATGGATCTAACAGACTAGTTCCCTTCTCAGAGGTTTTCAATTTTGGATTCAGAGTACGATTAGCAGTAGCACAGCAACATATTGCTTGGCTATAGGGATTACAGTAGATGACATTTGTTCACTCCGTACTTATTTTTGTTGGACTCTTGGGGCTGGGTTCTGTTTTCTGTAATGGGATAAATTCAAAATCTGGTCATTAGCTCAGATCAGGATCTGCCTATTGCAAGATAATGATTTTACCAGCATTACCAGAAAGTAACAGGAAAGAACGTAAATCTGAATTCCAGCAGCACAGCTTTTCATCATTGTCGAAGATTTTTTTAAAAACAACTTTGTTAATGTTCATTTTCAATCTCATATTAAAATGCATCCCACTATCTTCATGGATTTGTGATCTCTGAATGAAAGCTGGGTTTACTGCTGCCAGTTTGCATTTAATCTATACACAGAGCTTCTAAAGCTTCTCTCAAGAAGCCTCAGAATGAGTGAAAATTCAGTCTCAATGGAGGGACAGGTAAATTCTAGTTTATGAGAATCTGATTGTGTCAAATCACAATAAAATATAGGTAGAAGTTTGTAATAAGATCTCAAAGGAACTCACCTAAGCATAGCAACACTATTCAGTGGGCGCCTCAGATTAGAAACAGATACAACAAATCCATCATTAGAATCACAGAATGGGTTGGAAGAGACCTTTAAGATCTTCCAGTTCCAACCCCCTACTATAGGCAGGGACACCTCCCTCTAGACCAGGATGCTTGCAGCCCCAAAATTCAAAGGCAAAAAGGGAACCGTTTTGATATTGTCTGAGATCTTCAGTGAGAAGCATCCTTTGCAATAAGGGAACAGTTGAGTAGCTAGTAAATCTCTGCCCCTCCATGTGATAACATGTGGGAATTCTCTTTCCAGGATTCTTTCACCAGGGTATACAGACTACTATAATGATGATAAAAAAAACCCACGATAAAATGACATGCCTTTGAAGAAGCCCTTGATATACAAAGATAACTGATACATATGTAGAGCCATTTGAATACTTGATCATTTTTACATTTGCTTATTTTTTTAATAGATCATAGAGTGTCAGCATCTTTGATAGTGAATTATTTACAGCTAAACTTAAAAACAGCCCAGAGGGACTATGAAAAACATAAATGTCTCTTGCAATAGTTTAAAAGCAGAACTGCCTAAATATTCAGGTTAATCATATCAGGTAAAAGACAGCAGCAACATGTAATTCCATCAGGAATGTTCAGGAGGACTTTTTGTGTCCCCAGAGCAGAAGCGGCACACACTGGTGAGAGCTCTGCAGCACAGAGAATAGCCTTGGGATGGTGTCAGAACCTGTCAGCAGGTGCACCTTACCCATGTGTTGGCTTTACTCTGTGTGTTCTGTTCCATCCACTGCAGCTGGAAACCACTGCCTGTCCCTCTGGTATTTACAGGCACAGGCTGCCTAAAACCACTTCTTGCTATTAGCACAGTAAAAAAACACACCACACACCTCATAATATACAAATACTGGATAAATACTGCATCAGGCCAAAGGTCCAGCTCACCAAGCCTTTTCTCAACAGCCCTGCCTTCAAACAGATGTGGAAGGAAGAGCAGGAACAAGGCATGCATTTGCCATACCCTCTTCTAATAACTTTCAGCTTCCAGCTCAGGGACTTCCTGATGCAGACGAACTTTCTGTTCATTTAATAACATTCACTGTCCTTCTCTTTTGCAAATTTGTCCAGTTCTCTCCTAAACTCACATAAACTTTTAACCCCAACTGCTTCCTCTGGCAACAAGTTCCAGACATCCAATGCCTGTTTGCATGAACCACCACTTCCTTCTGCTTGCTTTGAATCTGACTGCAAGCTTCACTTGAAGCTCCAGTTCCTGTGCTGTGAACACATGGCATTCCTGTGCAGGAGCAGGCTAAGGGCAGTCAGGCCCTCAGCATGCTGTCCCCGCCACTTCCCATATTGTAGATTGTATCTATGCACAGACTGAAGCATCCCAGCATACTGAGCTCCTTTGTGCACTGAATTTGTTCCCATATTCCATCAGTCCTCTTCCTCCTCTTTACACCATTTGCAAGATTAATAATTTTATTATCACCACCCTGAAAGAAAGAGAAGCTACAGAAAAAAAGCCCCTAAATAGGAGTCGTCCCATGTATGTACAGTTTTACAATCAAAATTTATCTTTGGGAATGAAACAATGAAACGTGATGGAAAATTTTCTACAAGAGAATAAATTCAACAATGGGAAGCGATATATCGCTTTAATTGAAAGGGAACAATCTAAGTCATTTTTAAGGGGAACATCCAAGCACCCTAAGAATGCAAGGTTCTGAAATGCAAGAGGAGCCAGGCATGTTATGTCCTTAGCCTTATTTGGAAATCGGAGCCAGACAGCCTGATGTTTATACAAAACCCCCGTATCCTCTACCCATCTGAAGCAGTACATAAGCATGAAGCATTTGAAACCAATTGTGTATTCATGCTGTTAGTGCTCGGAAAGCTAAAGCAAGGGGAGAATGTTTAATTCTTGCAGCAGTGACTGAAGCTGTCTTCTGCTATGACAAACAGACTGAGATTTCAACATGAAATTTCACTCAAGCCTCACAAGGATTCATTCTTGTTTAGGTAACAGATATAACCATTATCAATAGGAGAGGAAAAGCAAACTCAACAACATTAAAAAAATACATTGCCCTGAAAATGTTATTCAGAACTTTGGCACCATTCCACCGACAGGCTCTGCCTTCCTGACAGTAATGCTCCCATCTTGGCTTCTAAAGTGAAACTCAAAGCAGCATCCAGTAGCCAGGGGGAAGGATGCGGAACTCCTTTACATTACTTGCAACCTGATCTGAGCAGTGGGCTTTGAGCTCCTAGGGTTGCATATACAAATTGGGCAGCTTAGCTTCCTGTTCCTCACAGCTTCTAAAAAATAAGTGGAAATGAGGTGCAAAAGATCATAGTAAGAAAATATTTCCAAACTTGTTGTGTTTTGCCTACAAAATGGAAACATCTTGAGTTTCCTCTCATTTCAATTTCCATTCTGTAGTAAAACTAAATGAAGAGGGAGAATTCACTTTTCTGCCTTTTGAAAGAAACAACAAAATTTAGCCATTTGTGTTTGTTATACACATTTTTTTTTCTATATTTTTGTGACTACATAGTGCATTTCTATCTCTGTAAGCAAAAGATGAGTCATGTAGCTCCTGAAGTGGAGAGCAATCCTGCTGGCTAGAAAGCCGTCTCCACTTCTCTCCACTGAATTCAGCTCAGGCCCTGCTGGTAAGCAAAGACATAGTACAGCTTTAGCATTTGGAATGCAGCTCTCCCCACAAGATGTTTAACAGACTACTGGTTACACTTGAGAAGTGTCTGGAATCAGTTATGCTTAATAAACTGGATACCTTGTTTTTGATGGGATAATAAGGAGAGCTGTGCTTTGCTAAACCTTCTGACTTGGAGCCAAACCCAGTTCGTTTTGCAGGATCTGCCATCACAAACACAGACCTTAAAACAGGCTTTGAGACCCACTGCCTGTCATCAGCACCGCACTAAGGAGGCTGCAACCAGGCTGTTCCTTGGTCCTGCCACCTCCAGACTCTGAGATCTGCAGCTCTGCTGCAAAACAAGAACCATGGCAGGAGAAACAATCTGGGCAGCAGACAATGCGTAGGAGTACCAAGAAAAAACTGGTGGGGGAATTTTTGTCCCTTTTGTTGGTACAATTAAAATAATTACAGGACCATTTCCAAGTAGGAAAAAAAATCCACAAAAAAGCTTGTCATATTGCTACAGGGTGGTAAATTTTATGTTGTTTAATGTTGATTATGGCATAAAAATAATTGTAGTCTGTAGGAATCCTTTTTAACAGGTAGCAGCACATGAAACCATTCATTTCTGGAGTACATTTGATGCAGAATTCCAGTTGTTAGCTTGTTTTATATGATATTCAAATAATGTTACTTGACATCAAAATCACAATCAGCTTAAAATAGGTAAAAAGATATATGCGTTTCTACAGTGACTCTAACTGTATAGAGTATACTGTCTCAAACAATGTTAACTTAACCACACTACAAAATACAGTTTTTGATATTAAAAATATGCATCCTATATTTGGTGCAATAAATTATTCCCTGGCCACAACACATGCTGTGACTGACCGATATGCAACAGCCCAGCAGAAACCCTATTTACCTGTGGAGGAGCCAGCAGTGAGAGCCTGACAGCAGAGACAGCCAACAGCACCTTGTGCTGCACTATCAAGCAGTGATACTGAATCAAATGTATAACCTTCTGCTGATAATTCATTACCCAGCACATATCACATAACACAGTTGCCACACTAGACACATGCTGGACTATCTCTAGTTTGCTTTTTACCCATGAAAATGATCTCAGGGCCATTGTGAAAAATTTCCAAAGAACTCCTTCCCATTGTGAAGTTTCAGGCAGAGAAAAAGGCAAGCAAATATAGACAGGGATGGAAATAACAGTGGGTGACTTACATTGATTTGCATTACATTAATAGGAGAGCTTGTTTGACAGTGCAATGGTCCATGAGTCTGAATATGCAGAATGTAAAGAAGAAACTCTTCTCGACTGGACACAGGCCAACCGACATGGAGAACTGTATTGTTGATGGCACTTGGTCCTATATTGTGAAGCTGGGAAACAAACATTATCAGTGCTGTCAAAGGCAGAAAATAATAACAAAAACCACATCAGTCATCACTTGGATATTTCCAAATTCTTAACGTCTGTAATCCTGAAGTATTTTTGGAAAGAGGTATAGATTATTATTATCATTTTATTGATGGAAAATCTGTGGCAGGCAGTGAAAAAGAACCTTCTCCTATCAGTTAGAAAGCAAATCTGGGAGAACAGCTTTTTCTCTAACATTGTTTTGAAAGAAGCCATCACCTTTCCCATTTTTTTCCTGGGCATGAAAGACCTGAAATGACCTAAAAAAACCCCCACCCAACAAGAATCAAAACAAAACACATTAGCACTGTAAAAATATATACAACAACCAGAACAAAAAACACTGAAAACAACAGGCAAAACTTCATGACACAAAGGAATCACATTTCAGGGTGAAGGATTAGAAGTGGAGCCTAAAGTAATTTTTGTGATTAAGAACTCTATTTTCAGCGCTTCTTAGTTCAAAGTTCCCAAGAAGAGGAAAAAGAATTCACTTTCCTGAAGTAACATCATAGGATGGCATTATTTTCCAAGGGGGGGAAAAAAAAGGCATAGAAATTAATACATGGGTTGTTAAAAGTTTTCTTTTAACAGTATACAATTTGACAATGTCTGATGGATGACTGCATGGAGGTTTGAGGATGTGCTAGCGCTGGATTTGAGAGCTACAGAAACAGAATACCACAGAGCTTTACTCAAAGCTTCTAGAGACTTAAATAGCCCCCCCCCCCCTTTCCTTTTATTTTTCTTTTTTAATGTACAGAATTTTTGCTACTGCTGTGCTTTATTTTGAGCCAAATAAAATCCACTTTCAATCTTACACCTTCTTTAGTAAGGAGTTTTTGTGCTCGTGTTTGGTATTAATTGTGCCTTGATGATATCAGTAAACTGCAAAAGAGACTTTCTGAATCACCTTAAATATTGAATGACCATTAAAATATGCTTGAAACCACATATTTTGCTCCACAAACAGGTGAGTGAGATACAAAGATTTGTTAGATTTTTCAGTTTAGAGAAGTATGTTAAGATGAGGATAAAACAAGTAGGATTTTGTATTTTGTAGTCTGATTCACTACAGTTCATTATATCACGCAAATTTTAATCTTACACTGTCAGCTCTTGAGCACTGATTTGTGAATTGTAACCATATGTGAGGCATTCTGCTTTATACCCTGGAATAAAGGTCATCCATCAGATTCCTAAGACGCTTTGTATTCGATACAGCTCATTCGGGACACTTGTTTCTAGCCTGAAATCTTCTGCTCATAGCTTTTAATGAAGAAACAGCCAAGTCAGTGAAGATACTTGATGTTGGCTGTAGTGAGCTTTTAAGCACTATTTTTAATTCCTGCCAAGCATCCTAAATGTTTATAGATCTCTTAAATGTCAAAGGCAGATTTGAAACATAAATTAGTGTCTCCTTTGCTAGTATGAAAAGAGTTGTGAGTTCTCAGATTAAATTTGGGTCATGTTCTAAAGTAGGAATATTTACATGCATGGCTTTATCTGGGATGCTGATAAAGACAATAATTCAAATTCATAAGGATTTTATTGGGAGCAATGTAAGGTCCTATGGAATCATATATCATTATTACCTCATAGATGTGTTCAACTAATGGACCAATTTCTTCTTCTTTTGTAGGTTCATCTTTGGGTTCCCAGTTGTGAAGAGGCAGAACTATTTGTGGTGGGTGAGATACTCTGTAATACATAAAATGAATGCAAACAGTGGTCGGTTGCATTACTTAAAAAAAACACACAAATCCAAGACCACTACAGAAGGGCACATTCATTGCCATTAGCAGAGCTTTGCCTATTGCTATGGAAGCAACATGATGCTTCCATATGATGATGAAAAAATACTTCCATATGATGATGTAAAGTACTGCCCCATCCTTACAACTATGGAAGGTGACCATTTAGGTCCATACTTCCCTGGAGAGGTAATTCCTTCCAGACAACTGAGTGACTTTCTCTTTTGGCAAAGAGGAATGCAGTCTGCCTGGGACTCGCATCATTCTCACTGATGAGGCATACAAACACTCACAAAACTAGAGTAATGATACATAATATATTTTCACACTGAAATCCTGTATATACTCAATGCTATGCATCTTCCTTCCCTGCAAAAATAAATAAACCAACAGGCAAACAAACAAATAAAATTCCTCTGATTGTGAACTTGCCTTATACTATACCTTTAAAGAAACTGAAAAGGTAGTAATATACCCCACTTTATAGGTGGAAAAATGAAGTACAGGTAGGGCAAATTACTTCCGTAAAGCTGCAGTGGAAATTGCTTTATCAAGAAACTGAGTTTACGGCTACAGAATGGAACCTTAGTCCAGGCTTTCCTATTTGTTTTGCAAACAAAGCGACAGATAGGGCATTGCCTGAAACATCGTTAAAATATTCACAATACAATTCAAACACAAATGACAAAAGCCAAAGAACAGCAGCTTAGATTTGGACATCTTTGTTTAGTTCTCCTATTTTACTTTTCCCTTCTGTGTCTGATCTCAATAAAGAACTAAACAGTCTCCCATTAACATTTCCATTTGAATCAGAAGCATTATTTCCCATAACAAATGAAAGCTCCCTAGAGGGGCTTTATTCAGATGCCAACTTTAACCTCACTCTGCTGTTGAGAGCTTGGGAAATCAGATCCCGAGAGTTTCTTTCAGCAGGGCAGGTGAATTCTGGACCAGGCATCTGCCATCTGCTGGTAATAGAAGCGCCCTTGGTGTTTAAGCAGTAGGCATTAACCTTTTTAATTGTTTTATTTTAGTTTTTACAACAATCAGCTCTCACTTTGCTTTGCTGGATTCCAGATTCTTTAGCTTAGAGGAAAGGCAAAAAATTTTCAGTGCCTGTTCTACTAAAGCTGGGAGTTCGCTGACAAAAAAAAAAAAAAAGTTAAATTAAAATTGCTAACATTTTTTGTTTCAACAATATAACATTTGAGTGAAGTGATGGACTTCCATTCACTGATGTTAATTCCCTTTTGCTTGAAGGGAAGAAGCATCACTGCAGATACAGTTTGCTCCTTAAAGAAGACAACAGAGGAATGGATTATTTTGTTACAAATGCTGACATTTCTGTAATAGTTTAGGAGGAAAAAGTGCTTCCACTTTCAGCTTTTATGTCATATACAATGAAATACGTGTCTGATAAAATCTTTCACAGAATATAGCTTCTCAAACCACGTGGGACCAGATAGGACAACTTCATGAAATGTTAGGCATCCTGCTAGATCTAAACCCAGACTTAAAATGCTAATTAGCTCCTACCAACAGAAATGTCAGAAGACAAATGTACAAGCAAAACCAAATAGAAAATGAAACTTAGTAGGGAAATACTGGTGGTAGGTGGACAGTTGGACGGGATGACCTTGGAGGTCTTTTCCAACCTTAGTGACTCTACGATTCTTGCATTCTCTATCATAGTATGTCATTTCAGATGAGGTAATTAGCCTAATCTTTCACAAACAGCCTCATTTTCAATAAGAACTTTAATTACAGATTGCCTTTGGAGAGAGAGATCTTTCCTGTGTAGTTAGAAAAGCCAGGACTTTTGCTACCACACAATTTTGCAAAACACACTGTGTACACAGATAAAAAGAAGTAGGCATAAGGTTCTAAAAGTCAGTGCTTTCTATCACATTCCCAGCATAGTGTTTTTCTCATTTACAGAATTATAAAGTGCAACTGTAGACGTGCTATTAAAATAATCACAAAGTATGTAAGAATGTGTGCTTTTGTTTTAATAGATTTTACGAACATTGGAGTAGTAAAATCGGGTCAAATCAACCAGAAATCTGCTCCTTTGACTATTAGAGCATTTTTAACAGTTGAATGATTTACTATATGAAGATTTCTGCTGGACTTGCAGATGCCAATGATCAGCCAAACGTGACCACTGAAAAATATAAGAAATAAGTTCTATAAAAAATGGTTATGTGTGATATACACTAAAAACTCTGCTGGGTACAAGTCCTTGCAGTCCAGATTCCTTCCTTCCTGCATCCCTCATTCCTCTACAACTCTTTTGGCAGTGGGATATCATGGTTACACCTATAAAACACTCAATATTTTTACAGGAAAAAAAAAAAGTCATCAGCACAATCAAATCTTAGTTATCTGAGCAACTTCTCATTGAATAAATTAAGGAGCAATCTCAAATTGCTTTTGAAGAGGATACTGAAGATTTCTTCCTTTCTCATAGAGATAGCATTTCCATACATCTACTGTGTAAGTATATATGCATACATGCTGATGCAGTTTGGTAACTGTAATCTTTCTCAGTACAATACATAATGATTGCAGTCTCACTTCATCCAACCCCATGCAGAGCAGTAAGAGAACCAGTGTAAGACATTTTCCAGTCCAAATGTGGACTCAGACTTTCTTTTATTTTTATCTAGGAAATAATGAGCAAATAGTTCCCGTGGAGCTGTATGCTTCACCATCTCTGAGTAATAAGCAAAATCTGTCAACAAAGCATTTGGGAATTTTCCCTTGTACACGCATATTACAGCTAAAATGAAAACCAAAGACTTATGAGGAAAGGAACTGGAACTCATTCAATTAAATAATTCCTCAGTATTTAATAACCTGTTCCTTAGCTGTGCAGGCAGCAACTCAAGCCTCTTTTTTCCACTCAGAGGCACGCTCCTTTTAACTGCAGAGGTAGTTTTTGCCATTTTTGGTGTCTACCTATCTATTTATTACAGAGCTTCTCATTACAAAGAACGCACCACGGCACAGAAAGAACGCGACGGATACAAAAAGTCTGCAAAGAATACAAAATATTTTTAAGATATTCCTATGAATGTGATGAACAATATCACTGAAAAAATCAGAATCTACAGTGTAGAAAGCAGCCCTTACAGAAAAGTCTCATTAGATATCCACAACCTTTTCATTACAGCAATGAAATGTTCTTAACATAGTTGCCCACCCATGGCAGCACCCAGCAGTTGCTGTCTCCCAACATCTTCTCTCACACATCAGCCCACAAACTCACCCCCATGGTTCTTACTTCCCCAGCCTTTATATGTATGGTACTCATTGCCACTCATTGTGTATTCTTCACTTACTAGTACAACATTCATCTTCCCATCCAGCTCATTTCTCTATCATCACCACTAACTCTAGAAAATATGATGTCATTTCTGTCCTCGACAGCAAATAGTTCTGTCTCTGAATTGAAATGATGGAATACTCACCCCCGGACCTGCACCTGAGCTGCAGCAGTGATGTTGATATGAAGGTTAACTAAATTGCTGGTGGAATTAATCTTGTTAGAACTGGAAAAGATTTGTACAAAGGTTAAAAAATAAGTTTTTTTGGAACAGAACTCTACACTGTTATAGATACAGAACTGAACACCCACAAGGCCACAGTTAGGAAGTGGTGCCACTGGACTTTATATAACACAGGGCTTGTTACTGCCATTCCTCAGACTTTTTTGGGAGATCTGTATTTCAGTCTGATATCATTTGAGCTTATTGCAAATTTTAAAACAGAATCAACTCAAACTCCCTTTAAAGAATCCCATGCATAGATAACATGATACAAATTTATTTGATTCAGAATAGAATTTAAGTTTCCTTGTTCAACTTGGCTATCTGTATGGACAGGAATATTCTAACTGAATACAAGGCTGTTTCATGCATTGGAGGAGGAAATGTTAATGAACAAGGTGGGCTTTGTTATAACTATATTTGCTTCTATGACTCTCCAAACTTGTGACTTCTGAATAACAGTCTTTAAAGAAAGAAAACAACAACAAAATCCTTATTAGCAAAGGTAGTTTCACTTCACACAGCCATTTATGTGAGTATTGACCATACATATAAAAAACAATTTGCAGGGTCAAATTCATGAAGACACTGAAAAAAATACCTAAGAGATTTAGAATGTATTTAATTATAGGATCAATAACAGTAAGTTAGGAGGTTTTACTCAAGCAAGCATGGAAGCACTTCCTTGTTTCATGGAGACTAAGTGTCTATTGCTGTCACAGTTTACTGTTATCACATCTGGGTAGCATCAGTCAAATGGAAACACTCAGAGGAGGCCAGCATTCCCAGTGACTGACTCCTGAGAAGGAAAGGGCAGCAGTGCTTTGATCCAGGCTTTCTGGTTACAGATTGCTAAAATTAGGAGCAGCTCTAATTTGTTTGTAAACTAATGCAGATTCCCCTCGAACATGAGCTGAACTTTTGATGTAATCCTCTTACAGTCATTTTTTGAGCTGCAGTCAACATCTAAAATTTGCTTTTAAGTAAAAGTAAAAATAAAAAATGACTGGACTATTAAGTTGCTAGTATAATTTTTTCTCCAGTTTCTATTACAATACTACTTTCCATTGAGTTAAAATAGAGATTTTGATCACATATATTTAGTATTCAAATTCAGTTTGTGTATCACGGTATTAGAGAGAACGAAACAGTTTAAGTAAAGGTGCCGTGACATCTCTCTTGCTAAGGGGTATATAATGCCTACGAAAATCCACACCAGAAAATAATCCATTTTAGCTCCTTTCATTAATGACCTGATGATGAACACTGCTATGGAGTAGGAACCCACAAGACAGACATTATATATATTTTCTCACTCCCTCTGGAGGTGCCCATGACTGGGTGAGCATGGCCTCAGCTTGTGGCCCAGACAGCTGAGACCTGCCCGGGGACCCCTTCATCTTCTGTGGCATTGCTGTGCACTTCCCAAGTTTCTGCACATCCTTTCCCTCCAGGGTTACATTCTGAAAACATGACTTAAACATTTTAAATGTCTCAGTTATTTAACACAGGGAGCATGATCAAGGCCCTCATTAAAGGCCAGACATTAGCAATTAAGTCTCTGAGTGTGGGGCAGCGAGGGCCCCACCAGGAACTCCGGTGTATATTTGATGAGGACAGGGGTAGCAGAAGCCCTGTAACCTACTGAAAAACTCCCATGTTTTGTGTTTGCTGTGATACCAACGAGCCTGACCTGTGCTTCTTGGCCCCTCTCAGAAAAGGACTGCTCAGCAAAAACCAGAATATTTTCCAGCAGTAATATTTCATCCTCAAAAATGGGGAGTAAACTAATGGAAAATGACAGATTCACATGAACTGAACTAAAATAGTTTTTTTCTCATCAGGACAGTAACTTCAACTAGGTAGTCTATAGAAAATGAAGCATTTGACTATAAAGAAACATTTTCATGCATGCTGAGGCAGCAAAAATCGGGTAATTTCAATTTAAAAAGATAAAGAGTAAATCTAAAAATATAGATATAAAACAACTGAAAACATTTTTAAGAACTGGAAATATTGCAAAACTTATTTTAAACAAAAAAGAAAAAGCACTGAGCTGATTTTAACCACATAGAATCCTCAGACAGCTCTGAGACAACTGTATCTAACAAGTTAAAAGCCAACAAGGCTCTAAAAATCCTCCTGAAGAAAGCTACCATAGGAAGGCCCATGAAATACCTACTGATGCTGAAGAGTTAAACTTCTTATATGTTGAACTCCAGAGATAAACAGGAATTAAGAGTTTACATAACCATGCTCTTGATAAAACTTCTAACCTTTTTATTTGCAGCTCAAAATTGATGCTGAAATCTGAATTCTCAAAATGCTGAACAGAAAACCGGATACCTGTAGAGAACTGGTGAAGAAACAAAATCAAATGTTAGTTGATCTTTTTGCTTTGAGAAAACATTATTGTTTAATGTTGAGCCTCACACACTTATGTAGGTTACTGTTATTTTTTTCCAATTACTATGAAATAATGTAATTTTGTTGTTTTCGGGAAAAAAAATACCGTCCTGCCTGTGTACATTGCCAGATGGAAAACTTGTACAGAGAAAAGACCAAGTGGAAGACAGCAGCAGGCTCCTGAGAGCACAGCAGTGGGCCCTTCTCCACGCAGTCTTTGCTGTACATTGCCAAGACAGAAGAATTAACAGCTGTCTGGCACCTCTGCACTGCTTCCATCCATGCACGCCTTCATCGCGCTCTCCAAGTCTTCCCTCTCTTGTCTCTGTAACAGAGGCAGGAGCTGCATGCCTTAGGTGCTGCAGGACTGATGGATCACCTTTTCCTTTTAGGGGCTGAAGCAGAAGAATCACAATATTTTGATTTGATTTGGGTTTTTACACTGCAGCTTCTAGCAGCCGTAATTCCACTTAGATGAATAACACTTCAAAGTCATCCTTGCAGTTGAGGTTACCACAAATTACAGCTTGTGGCCACAGAAGGCAGAGTGTAAAACACGCAGCTCCCCAAACTAAAGGGTGTAAGGGCTTCCATCCGTGCTCCCCTGTGTTTAAATAGACCTCAAGTCTAAAAATCCACTTCTTCCTTGTGCTGATAATTTCCATTTGCTTTGCAAAACAGTCATGGAGTAACAAGCTAATTCAAGGGCAAATGGAATTACAGGGCTAGACATAGAAGGAATATATATCAGCATATGGTGGGGTCTCTACAGCCCTCTTGTCAGACACTGTTACAGCCCTGGTATGCAAGTGGCAGAGGAGGAGGGGGAGATGCCATCTGTCCTCCACGTTAAATTAATAAAATTGTACTGCAATGTTTAAATTAATCTTTTTAATTGCCTCATTTCAGCTGCATATGTTTTGAATCTGTTCATTTTTGAAATGTGAATTTTGCATTGAGGCTGACAGCAAAGTACACAGTCTGTAATCTTGTACAACTTCCCCTCCCTCTTGCCTCCCATACCGCCTGACGGTGAAATTTCCTGCCAGATAACTTGCAGAAACGCTTTTCTTTAAAAAAAAAAAAAAAAAAAAAGATGGTTATGTATAACCCTTTTCTCCATGGGAAGAAATAGCCTTTCTGAGAAAGTCATAAAAAGGCACCAGGAGTGAGGACATCAGTTCTTCATCTCTGTCAATGTCTGATGGATTACAGAGGATAAAAAGAACCTGACACGCTTCCATGGCATATGCAAGGCAGCACTGTAAGCAACAGGACACAGCAAAAGCTACGGACTTTTGTTTCGGACCAACATTCAACATCATTGAAGAGGAGGAGGGATTTTCCTCTGTGGGTGACATTTCATATTTTTAAGAAATTTAAATTTTTTCCAAGCATTATTTTGTGTTAAATCTTTCATCATTTTCCCCTCTTTTCTCACTTGCAGCAGTGGATCACTGAATATAAGTCCATCTGCTAAACGAGACTTACTTCCTTCAATTGTCCTACGTTATCACTGAAAGAAGGGCAAATTCAAACCTTTGAATTCTTATAATTTTAATATCGTGGTCAGAGCTAATCTCTCTTTTGGGAAGCAAAATCTTTAAGATGAAAATAGAGTGCTCATTAAATTTAGCAGGAGATGAAGAGCTGACTTGGAATACAGATATAAGATATTTTTATCAAGCTTTTTTGAGATTATTTCAACAACCATTTGATATTCCATTCAACTTTAAGAATACATTATGATCTTCTTAATCCCTGTCAAATACTGACTTCAGCTTTTGTCTTACCATTTTTACTGATCAGATGAACCAAAGATTCAATCTTCCTGACCTAACAGAGCAGGCATAAACTGCAGTTTTGATGATCTATTACACCTCTAGTGCACCAGGTTTAATCCCTTATTTAATAGTGAAACACAGTCCTACTGTATGAGTCTAATGAGATGCAGATGTTGCCTTTGTGGAGTAGTACGACTTTGTCAGTGTCAAGTAGTCCTTGACACTGCAATGAATAAGATGCTCACATGCCCTGGCTCAAACCTCACTGAGGCCAAAGGAGCTGAATTTGCTTGAAAATGTACCCTAGCAGTCACAGGGGCTCCTTATTTTAGTAGGAAATTAGTTTTATTGGAATAGTTTAAACTTATTTACATTTTTCATGTGAAGTCGGTTTCATTAAAATCATAAAACCAACTTGCTATGTTAAAAACACGATGAAATACATGACATTTCTGTTACTACTGATAATCTCAGTTTGTTAATATTTAGCAGCACCCAGGAGCATGACGAGAGACAGACAGCTAGATTTTCTCCAAGTATCTTAAAGAGCGCATTACAAATAAAGCCTCTGTGTTCCTGAAGAATCAGGTTGGTACATACCAAGAAATAACCAGTGGGAAGTAAATGATTTTAATGTTGTGGAATTTCAAATATTCAGAGATATAGCAATTCTGATGGCAATGTTGAAGAGATGTCCTATAGCCTGCTGCAGTAATATCCTATGGGGTTCATCACAAAATTCTGACATAATACCCATAATAAGAAATTAATCTTAAAGAGTTGAAGAATTCCAGGGTTCCAGGGTGCTGAAAAGTCATTACAGTGAGTCAATAGTTAAGAGTTTCAGGAATGTTTGATTTTGACCTAACCCTCCCTTCCCCCTCCCTCACAACTTCCAGAGTCCCCTTTTGACTGAGTATTTTCAGAATAACTGATCTGCTGCCAAAGTAGAATTGTTTTGTGAAATTGGAAATGGATCAGAGCAGCCTTTCATGATTTATGCAATTTGTATGAAGGGTTAGTATTTTGCTGTTGGAAGTACATTTGCCATCATAAATATGTTTGGCTGAAAAAGTTCAAGTCCTTTCACCTTTACTAAGCTTCCAGGAGAACTGGTTTCAAAGACAAAGTCAGGCTTTACCAACTATACTCAAACACTTCTGCCATCTGGCTTCGTGATGCTCTATCTTCACATGCCAGATTTCTTTCTCAATTTCGTGAAAGCCCTTTGTTATAAAACAGAATATTCTTAAACATTTGGGGAAAAAAGAAGTTATGAATCCTGCTGTTTTATTCTGCTACTCCTAAGTCTCTCTTTATGAAATATTTTGTTTAGGAATATTAATATTGCATTTATGGCCTTCCTAGCACGGATTCTGAAATAAAACAGAATTAGTTTACACTGTAAGAATTGATAAGGAGACAGATGAGAGTAGAACTGCTTCAGTGTCTACCAAACAATATAACTGCCAGCAGTTTGTGTCTGGGATGATGTAATAACAGGGCTTTGGACTCACAGGGAGGAGCAGAGAAGCTGTGGTTTAACATCTCCCCACTCAGACCATTGCTTGTGTCTAAGACAAAATGCAAAACAAAAAGGATCTGATAAACAATGGCAGTTGTAGCCTCTTGTGTTCTGACTCCCTTTCCTCTTCAAAACCCTCTCAACAATCATCCACAAGATTCTTGACCACTTTTGCCTGTGTCCTGCTCTGAACTGTTTGTCATGAAGCAGGAAGAGGTGATGACAATAGTGGAACGGACAGTACTTTTTTTTATCTCAACTTATATGTTCAATCCTCTTCTGCTCTCAATCTTTATTCATTATATAACTCTGATTATGTCTGGAAACAATGCTACCAAGGTACCACCTAAAAATATGCAGTATGATTTATGAGTAGATATCTTAGGAAAGTGTTTGGAATGACATTTGTAACTTGAAGGAAAATCTGACTCCAACCTCCTATTCACAGATGTGAAACACGATATAAACTGATAAGAGAATGCTCACACACTCAAGATTAGAACCAGCCTAAGGAAGCTGCCACTTACTATACACATCTTATATATACTATATATATATATACACATCTATATACTATACAGACAGAATAACAAAAGGCAGAAATAAACATTATGTACATTACAGACTGCGATTCCCTTCACTTCATAATGGTGTAACTTCTGTGACTTAAACTGAGTGACACTTACTTTCTTCAGAGTATGTGAAATGGCAACATAAGGCAATATTATAACACGAGCTCTAACATCATTAATCTTTTAGAATGGCATAATTAATTTTTCAGAAGCACAGCGCTGCTTCTTATTGCACCAACAATTTCCTGTCCAAGTAAATAATTTGGTTAGGTGCTGTTTATTCGGACACACACTGCTAATTGAATAGTTTTCCATTTACTTTCCTTTAAAATTCAATTAGATAAAAGTCAGGACATGCATCTGGTTTTCCCTTACATTTGCGCCAGCCACCATGGGGTTCCCAAGATCACAAACCACCATTCTAGTTTCATTTTCCATCTTGTAATCACAGCTCAACACACGCAGTGCCTGCAACAAAAGGACACCAATAAGGAGGTCAGAGATCACAGTGAAATCCATCCAGTTGGGAAAGTGATGCCTTTCGGACTGTGACATTTCTTTTGATTTCAGATCCCTGCTCAGTGCACTACAAAAACATTTAATTGGTTATTGTCAGACAATGGTGAAAACTGATGCCAGGGAAAAACAAACAGGGAAGTTTCCCAGTACCTTTAGGGCGATGATGTGACCACTGTATTTCTAATTCTAACACACCACTGTTGCTGTGAATCATTCTTATGGCCACAATGACTTATAGCTCAAAAAAAAAAAAAAAAAACCCTGAGAGGAGCAGGCTTTGTGCTGATTGTAATACATGTATTGTCTGTCATCAGAAGTCTCTGTAATGAATATCTGGAATTGGGAGAACTTCGTTACCCGCCGAGTCTAGAATTTTATTTTAAAATCTATGGTAAAGTTCTTAGATTAAATATTTCTCTAATAACATAGACCATAACTTGTGTTTATAATTTAGCAACAAAGGAAGTAGATTTCTACTCAGGTAATTTTTCTTTAAAGCTCTTAATGCAGAATGTGTCCCATGGGTTTGCTTTTGTCTTTCAACCCTTGATAGTCTTTATAGATGGTTGTTCCATCTTTATAGAAAACAGTACAGAAGGAGGAATAGGATAGTGGAAGGAGATAGAGAGTAAGATAAATAAGAGGAAATACTTAAATTCATGGGTAGAATAAACTAGCTTTGTAAAAGCAGAATGCAGCTAGAGTTACTGCTATAACACTGTCCTCCCGTTTGTGATTCTCACAGATTAAGCAATACATGCAGGGTCCTGCTCCATATACAAAGACCTGGAAATCTCTAGACACTGACTACTAATTCATTCCTAATCTGTAAAAGCCACTGTGGGTATGCTGATCTTATCGCTTCCTGAGGCTGAAAGAGAAGATAAGGCATATCCTAAAAGGAGCCTATGTGAATCACACCTTCAGTGCACACCTTTTTTATATTGACAGTTTTACAGTTTGTTAGGAGGAAACAAAAAGCCTTTTACACAGCATGTTCAGTGAACTGATAGCCGTTCCAAGCCTCTCTACAGGAGGGAGGTAGCTGTTCCAGCTAATTAGAGATGGCTGGAAAATTGTTCATTTTAAATTGATTTGTGGGTTTATTGTTTTATTTCTGACCTTTTAATTTTTATTTTTTTAATTAATGTTTAAACATTTAACACAGATATTCATTTACATCTTCTACTTTGCAGTTTCTTCATTAATAGCATATCATACACGACTACAGAGAACATCAGCCCTTATCACACAACTGTCATCTCTTTAAAGGTAACCAGTTAGAAGAGTTTTGCAAGTATGTTTTCTGCAACTTAGAGGCAATGCTTTTAAACCAGAAATTATTAATAGAACAGAATTTGTATGAATGGAATTACAAAAACTGATTTGTGCAGCATAAAGATGCGGCAGAGAGAGTGAGAATTTCTTTTGCCTTCAGTTTTCCACTGATCACCTTTCTGAGGTGGTTAAATGCGCAACAGGAAAAGGAAACAGGAAGGTAGTAAGCAAGGGACTGACACACCCAGAACTGTTAATATCAGTGATCCCATACGTAACTCAGCCAGATGGAAGGCTTTGCCACAAAGCCCTTCTACCTGTCACTGGTAGCAATTTATAACTTTATAGCCACACATGGTCTTTTTGGCAGTCTTGAGCAGAAGCAAAATCCCAACAATTAACACGTGTGCTCCCAGGGAGCATGTTAACTAAAAAAATGATTGGCTGCTCTACGTCATCCAGGCAGCCTCCAAACTTGAAATGCTTCCTGGTGGTCTTAGTGATGAATTACTAATTGATGCCAGAGTAGTTAAGCACAACAGGCTGTGGAGTAAAACACCTCCACTCCTTTCTGGATCAACGCTTTCCAATCTCATCTGAGCAGAAGTGGATGGATTAGGTACCAGGTGCCAGAGTTTATCTTCAATCTAACTGATTTAGTAGAACTAGTGTTTGTTATCAAAAGGTTCAAATTATGTCTCATCTAGCCAGTCACCATCTACTGATTCTTACCGTAAGATTTTTCCAGTAATATAAGAAAGTTGAACATCTTTTTCCTATTTTAAAAGAGTATTATAGTATAATATAGAAATACGTAGGGCTTTAGCTCAGAGCTTATTCAATGCAAATTAAATCTGGCTGTAATCTGAAACATTTGTGACACATCTGACACAATTGTGCCAAAATATATAATGTTTTTGGTGTGGAACAAATACTTAATAGGGCTTTGTATTTGCCTGATTTATTAATTATTCCATGAGGGTTTGGGCTCCAGTTGTTGCTACTAAGGGAGCTACGGGAGGACTGAGTTGCTCAGCATGGGAAACTTGTGCCGGGCAAAGAATTAGTGTACAGTATGCAGACAGCGGCTTCAGGTTCAAGCACACAATTATGCTATTGTAGCATAAGAACTTACCATACAGCAAGCATACGCTGCCTAAAGCCCACTGCTGGCCATGGAAATATCAGGTAATATAATGTGGTTATATTTTTCATTGCTGTTAATTCCAGTAATTCTATACCTCTTGCATATGACCAGTTATTGCAAGCCAACAGGCTTCCAGTAACTTGTAAAGCTGTGGTAATTTTCTCATTTACCTGGTATCTGGAGCTTCTAAGCATATCCACAGTATAACTAATGAATAACACATTTGATTTCATTGAAAGTCATTGTATTTCATTTACCAGTTTTTGACTGAAAGAAGTATCAGTATGTGCAAGACTAGCAAGACTTCAAAATCATATCTTTGACCTCAAACTTTAAGACCACACTCATTTGTCTCTCACTTGCATGTGCTCAGGTACATCTCTGCAAAATGCTACTCTTCCAATGCAGCTGCCCTTTCTAAGTATAATATGTTACATAATCGGGTCAAAGATAACAAGATAGTAACAACTGAGGATCATCAAACATTGCTTTTCATAAAGCCAAGAGAATTTTCAGTTACATTATTACATGTAATTCAGGTGACTTAGAGTAACCCAAGAAATTGTTTCCAAAAAAAAACAGGCTTTGTCCCTCAATTAGCCAGGTAAATCCAGAGAAGTCCCATATTAGTCTAACACCCGATATGAGTGCATCTACTTCGAAATGAAAGCAGTGTAAGAGAATGATATGGTTATAAAGATCCATCAGAAATGTACCGAGTGATTTGTTTGGCTCATTACACTTCATTTGTTCAGTTTCATTTGCTGATTATATCTCTGCCTTTAAGCAAGAAAGCCTTCAGCGTTGAGAAAAACAACTGTAAACACTGATACAATTAATAGTCAATAAAGTTCTCAGATGCAGGGCTTTAGGAGCATTATTGTAACTGAAAGACTGATTATATATGAAGATTATATGCTCTTTTTTGTTGTGTTCACAGAAGTTTTAACTGACACGGCAGTACAGAAAATCAACTGACTACATACAAGAGCCACCCCCCCCAGCAGAACGCCAATACATTTTAGCTGTGTTTTTGAAGAAAATTACAATAGCAATTTCTCTCCCAAATGAACATTTAAAAGGAGTCCTGAGCAACTTCTGTCCAGTCAAAATGAAAGATACGTGTGAATATGTGTGGGCTTTGGATTAACTGCCTCCCCTGACATCCTTGGTAATGGCCAAAAGAACAGCCAAAGATTCCCAAAGCGTAACAAAGGAAAAATACAACCAAGTGTAGCATATCAAAGAGAATCTTAGTTTTCTTTATGCCTTGTAGATCACAGCATGAAAAAATAGATGGTTCTGAGAGAATAAAAGCAATACAGCAAGAGGCCAGTCTTTGCTTATTTGTGCACAAAAAATGCTTTTTAGAAGTGAAGTTTCTGAGTATTTCTGTATTATTTTTCTGTATCATCATCTTTAGAGACAACAGTAGATCTTGTCATTTTCATCTAACTGGGTTCAAAGCCCAGTAATAGAGATACTGACAGAAGGAGAGTAAAGAAATACCTTGTAAGTTACTGTCAACTTCCTTAAAAACATTTGCCTCCAGAAAGGAAATTAACTCACTTTCTCCCACTCTCACCCTTGAGGCCCTGCTGTGCATTCCAGGCACAGACAGAAAAAAAAAGAAAGTTCATGTTGCAACAGTCTGAGAGATTTATGTGCAGATGAGGTGATACAGACTTGCTGTCCAACAGAGAATACATGAACAAGTTGCTTGTTTGCAGGATAGTGTTTCGTCTTTGCTCTTAAAAACAAACAGACCCCATAAGGAAACACAGTGTGCTCAGCACAGCTCCATGGGACACGAGTCTACCACAGACCTTCTGTGAACGTTGCCACATTTTACATTATAACTGCCTTTTTATAGCACATACATAAGATAAAATAATTGATTTTTATTTACCTTGTTGTTGCGTTCAACCCCAGTGTAATCTGCTTCAGGTGGAATCTTTATATGCAGCTCAGCTTCATAGGCTCCTTCCCCATCATTCCTTGGATTTATTATGAGCACGACACAGTTTTCTTCTCCAATTATTAGCTGATCTTTATCTCTATGCAGAACATATGACTTGTCAGAAGTTCAAACATACACAATTATGATTTACAGCAGAAAGCCAAATTGCCCTCTTAGCATCTCTCTGGAAAATATTCTGTGAATACAGAGTAAAACTTTCTCATAAAAAGCGACCCCTTTGAAAAGCATGCAAGCACCTGGGAACGGGAGAGTTCCAGGGAAAACACCCACCATGGACAGAGTAGATGACTGGAGAGCTTGCAAGTTAGTTGTACACAGCTTCAGAGCCTCTCTACTTTCTAACCAGTGACAACTATCAAGTGGAAGAAACATGCAGTGGCACTGTGCCCTTTGCTTTCACAGTTGTCCACTGATTTTGATGGCACAGACAGATAACTGCCAGAGGTCTCCCTCTTCTCCTGCTTGGCATATTTCTCCCTCTGTAAGAGGAATGGTTGCCATGTTTTTATTTTTATTTTTTTTCTGAGATTCATTTATGTCATTTACGACACAGACCATTCAAGAGAATTGTGTCCCTAGTTCAGAATTACTGACATACTGAAATCAGTAAATTTAATGGCTATTTTAAACAGCAGTTGGTGTTATCTCCTGGCATTCAAAAAAAATAGTACCACTCCTAACACTTGCAAACTGCGTTTTCTATGGTAGCCTTTAAATATGATGAATACATCTGACAAAGACATAACTCTGTAACTATGTATTTCCCCACTGTTGGTTTCCTAAGTGAATTAGATGCACAAATTAAAGCTTAGAAATTAGGTAAGAATGAGCAGATACAGCACACAACAAAACCGTTTCATTTGGTTGAAGCACTTAGAAGAGTCTGGATTTTTATGTGTAGGATGGCCTATTTTGTTTAACTTACGGCAAAACAGAAAGGTGCAAGTCAGGAATGCACAAGTTGTCCTCCCCACAGTCTACCAGAATGTAAGCCTGCATGTCATTTAATAAAAAACAAACAAACAAAAAGATATCTTAAAGCTACTACAAGTTTCAAAGTCCAAATCACTTCATTAAATATCCCTAATTTATGTCTTAAATATCACTACAATTTTTCTCATGGTTAAATCTAGTTCTCCCTTCTAAAAGTTCCTTTCAAGATGAGTACTTCTCAAGACTATCTAGACCGTAAACTACATCTTCAGCAAAATAATATCTTCCAGGTCCTTTCCCAGAGTAACTGAGCCCACATCTTGTAAAATGCAATCAAAACTATGAACACACCAAAATTTTGGAAATGCTTTAAAGCATTGCCTGGTTCTATATTTATCTTCAATTTCCATTCTGAATTAATTAAATCCTTGTTGTGCAATTTCAGGGCCTGATACTCTTTAAAGGGAGATGAAACACATAATATTCCTAAATGTTTTCTTGTTTGTATACAGGATATGTTGCATGCAAATTTCATACCTGTTCTGTTACTGAGCTTCTCTGGTAATAATTCAGTATTGGCTTCACCATCAAGCTGTCTTTGAAATAGGATTCATCCAAGCTATAATTGAAGTTTATATTGATGGGAGATAATTTATCTCTAAATTCTGTTTCATCCTGTGAGTGACAATCAAATAATAAAAGAAGAATAATTATTTTGGATGAGTATGGTCTTATTTGGAAGAGTATGGTCTTATTTACTGAAGGTAAAAACACAATGCATTGACAGGTGCTGGCCAAAATGTGACTATTTGTAATTTCACTGTGAAAGCATAATGACCTACCATTAACTGGAATGCCCAGAACACACTGTCTCCATAGCTCCACATCTGGAAGAAGCAGGCTGAGCTGAGCAGACTCAACATTTTTTCTCTTAACATTTGCCTAACATGAAGCTACTTAAAAGACACACAGAACAAATTGGTATCAGCTATTGCCCTCCTTTAGTTTAGAACGGAGAGAAGGTATGTGTAGATTTGTGGAGGTAATATTGTTGGTTTATTCCACAACCAATGATTTATATGAATTAGTGATGATAGAACACCAGTTCAGTTGTCTAGATTCTGTCTTACACATGGCTTGAGTCTTCTCCATTCCACCTCCCACTACATTTCTTGAACAAGCCTAGGAATGCACGTGAGGTAATTCCAGCTGCAAGTGAGTAACCAATAACCCTTTCTTCTTCATTTTCAAGTGCCGCAGTTTTAAGGTGTTTTTTTGTGGTTTTTTTTTTTATAGATATTTTAAAATATTCAAAATATATGAATTTTAGGTCAATACAATCCTTTAACATATTTGTTGGAATAGAACTGTCATGGCATTTAATGAGTTTAGTTGACTAAACTGTGAATACCATAAGAGAGAACAACCTTATACTTTTCTAAGAGGAGATGCACATTTAATCAAAATTCCTAAAAGAGCATAAAATTAATAATATACACAGAAAAACTGCACAAAGGAAGCCTTTCTTTTTTACTTTCAGTGACTGAAAGTGAATCAAATATTTTCATAGTAACTCTTGTTGATAAGAAGGATGGTCTGGACATTTATGCCAGTTCCTTCCCATCTCTCATTTGTATAATGTTGGGATCTAGCACCTGTGTAAAATGTTCTTGCTATTCAAATGGCTTCCCTTCTTTACAAATCTTCTTTAATCCCTGATACTACTCAAACAGTCCAAACTATTTTAAACTTACTCTGAGATAAACAAGAAAGTCCTGGCAATAGAGCTTCTTCTGTCTTTCCATCACGATGGAGAAATAATGATGTGACTGATGATAATCAAAGAAGAGAGTCCTTTTAACAGCTCCTTTCTGTTTCAATGAATCTAATTGCAATTCACCTTTCAGGACTACAGGATACAAGTAAATTGAACATTTATTTATTTAACACAGAAAGAAAAACAGCAAGCAATTCATTATATATATAGTTAATAACCAACATTAATATTACAAATGACAAAAAAAGGCTTCCAAGTAAAACTAGACCATGGCCAAGGTCTGTTTAGGAGCACACTAGTTATTGATTCAAAGCATAGAACACGTATAGCTTCAATAAAACCATAACTTTATTTACATGCCATGTGTGTACTGTACAGGAATTCTGGTTCTTTCCTTTTTTCCTTTTTCTTTTTCTTCTTTTTTTTTCCATAACAGAATTTTCTCCAACTGGGTAAGATATTGGCTTTATCTATAAAATGGCTTAACAGAACAAAAAGCCTTCAAATGAATTGTAAAAGCTTTGTGCCTGTGTGTGTGTAAACGTTTTTTTTCCTACCTCAGGAGGACTGCACTCCTAGCAACATTCAAGGCATAAGAGAAAAATTCTGAAATTAAGTGAGGCAGAGAAAATTATAGGAATATATAAAAGATCTCTTACCTATATCATCTGAAATACTTTGGCCTTCAAATGCTGCACAGACTCTTACAGTAAAACTAGATATAAAAAAGAAGTAATTGTTAGTAGAAAGAGAGCTGATGTGGAAACTAGCAATTCCAAAATCATACCTCCAAGTTTTTCTTTCCTTTTCTTAAAATGATGCTCACTACAATCTGTGCTAAGGCACCTAACCATACACCCTAAGACAGAATGTAGCCCTGGCTTCTCTAATACTCTGAATAACCTAACAGGAAAGATATGAAGAACTTTTCCACAAATCCTAGAAACAACCAATAGAGATCACCCTTCTAATACCGCTGGCAAAGTTGGGTTCCATATTCTGAGCTTTAATGAATTACCTTTACATGAGGCTGTCTGCAGAAGTTCTTTCTGCTTCATCGTGGTCCAGTAAGAAAGACCTACATGATTTCAAGTGGGTGCAATTCAATTCAAACACATCAACTGACTTGATCAATTTTTGCTTCTCGTATTGTATTCAATTCTCCTAAGTTTTGCAGAGCCACGCTGAAGCACAGATAAACTACTTATTCAGGTTCATTATTTAGTACACTAATTCAACATGTAAGGTTTATATGTTTGTTTTTCATTTTCTTGTTCACAGTCTACAGCAAGTTTTTTCTAAGCCCACTAATATGTGTGACACAATGACAACTGTGACAAGCATCGTATCAGCCATAATGAATCCCAAATAAAAATAATATTTTCCTGATTCTAGAAAAGGTACAATAATCCACGTTCTTCATATTTTACACTTCCTGAAACCGTTCTGGTGGGAGGTTCCCTTTCATTCTAATTTTGCAATGTCAGTCAGTAGACACTTTAAACAAGTTGCACAGCTGGCTAAGACATACAGAAATCTATCCCACGGGACTGAGGAATTCTTTGCCTGTTGGAGTTTCCCTATTAATTGTTTTCATATGTAGAATACAAGCTTGTATCAACTAAAGAGAAAAATTAAAGCATGGAAAATAGCAGCTGGTCTTCAGTCATTTTGTAATACAAACTAAATCTTCAGGGAAAAGTATTTTAGAATGAAGCAGACAGAAATTAAATTATGCTCCTACTAAAAGTCTTGTAGATATGAACCAAACACCTTCTTACTTACTGTAAACAAAAGTGAAAACTAATGAAAAAACTACAAGTTAAAGGAGCACGACTTGCCTTTCTCCCTTTGTTTTTAAGCAATATCTTATGGCAAGAACACATTTTTAACTGAGGTGCTTTTATTCACTTCTCTCATGCAGAAGAAGAAAAACATTTTTCTCCAAGCAAACTTGTCAGTACATTTTATTTAGAAATCCTATCCCATATGGAGAGAAGAGTTCTTAAAAAGATCTGGAGCCATATCATTCTGCTGAATGCAATGCAAGTGACCTCCTTGTAAGTGTTGTAAAAGCATCTGTGTGGCATTAATACTATCAGAGAGATCCAACTGCATTACAAGCATTTAGATTTGTAACCCATCATAATTTTTTTTCAATTATATTTATATTTTGAATGCACTTTACCTTTTCTAGGTTAAATGCTACTGTGGCAGAGGGTTTCTCTTTTAAGGATACATCCAACACTGACAGGTATGATGCATTCCATAGCTTTGTTCTGACTGAAGACAGCCAGAAACAACAGCTACACTCAGTATGGTCCGCAGGACATCTTTTCCCTTCTACAAAGGACTGAGACCTCTCTTTCTCTAACAGAAAATGGTGAGATCACCAGCACTTTCACCACTTTCACTGTCACACTTCCTCAACAAAGATGTGTGTTTTGTTGGAAGGATGCTTCTGTGTTGTCAGTCTTAGCTGTATCATGTTTCATTCATCTAGAGACAGAATGTGAACTTGCAGCCTGATCCTATGAGACACTCAGCATTCTCCCATGCAGGTGGAGACTCAATATAACACAACTCAACTTTCCCCTACTTTGTTTAGAGAATCTGTGAAGTAGTGGGAGGTAATAAACATGACTTTGTTGCACTCACAGCATGCTTAACTGTTTGTGTGTTCAAAAAAAAGCTGCACGAAAAACTCAAAGTAGAAAGTTATTTTAGAAAGAAGAGAATGCTGAGGATGTTTTTTTTGTCTAATCATGGACTTACCAGGCCACCAAAAGCTGAGATCCAAGGGGCTGGCAAGTCTTGTTGTCTGGATTCACAATCATGGGGTTCAGAATGAGCAGAGCATTCACAGTCACAACAGGTCTGGCTCTAAGGGACAGAAATAAAGTTCACTATGCAGAGTAGAAGCACATAAGTACTAGACTGCAGCAGAGAAAACACTTCAGTGAGATGGCCCCAAAGAATCTCTAAATGTAGAGTTACTTGGGAAAAAAAGGCTTTAATAACACTGCTCCTACCCAAAATTCTTGTTGTTTTTGGCAGAAACTATGACAGGTCCTTACCAAGACATTTTCACAGTTCTTCACAAAAAAGCACAGGTTAAGAGCAGACCGTATCAGTGACACAGTATGCTGCACTTCACAGTAGGCCTGTCCTGGGATATGGGCACATCAGAGACATTGCATCACAGCAGGATCTCACAAGAGGCCAGAGCTGCCCCGTGGGATTCACAGCAGCCCTTTGGCTGTTACTTTATGAACGGCCAGATTCGTGTTTATCCATGAACACTGACATAAGCAGACTTGCTATCTCTTGCTTTAGATACTTCAAAAATAAAAATGAAGACGATGCTGTTAAAATAGAAGCCGTTCTAGAATTATCTGAAGCCAATAATGAAGTAAATTCTGACCCAGAATCATGACTTGAGACAACTGACTTTGTAAACCATGAATAATCAGCACAGAAAATTCTGCTGAGTATGTGAGTAGATGGTTGTGGTGATGGAAAACAACCCCCTGAAAAACAAGCTGCTATTGAGTAATCAGCTAATCTGTTATGGAGAGCAATGAGAGCAATTCAAAAGAGAAATGAAAACAAAATTCTGGGTTGTTTTGGTGGTTTTTTTTCTTTTTCTTTCTTTTTCTTTCTTTTTTTTTTAAGACAGCAATACTCTCTTACAGTAACTTACATAATTCTGGCAAAAATAGCTTACAACAGTTACTTTCATCATATTTTAATCCACAGTTGAGTCTCTAAAATCTCTTTTCAGCACTGCTTCATCAAGGTACTAAAAAAATAAAATTACTGTCTTCATTCCTGTGCTAAAGGGAAAATGCTTTTTTTTCAAGCAAGTTTCCACTAATAAATCTATTTCTCCAAACTGACAAGTTACGCATTTGATACACTCTGGCCAGGAAACAAAGATTGAGGGCTTCTTGCTTGCTATTGGCTTTCTTAAATAGAACACATTTTTATTGCTACTGCTACTGCACACTAGATCTAACTCTCCACTTCAAATCCTGTGCTGTCACCTTTGCCACTGCAAAAGGATGCAGTGCAAAACATTTGCGTGATTCCAAAATACAGCAGTAGGAAAACCAAGTCTACTCATTGTGTTGGATACCGAGAGTTAAAACAACACCCTGGTTTACACAATTCTTCAGCTTTGACAAATATTCATCTGGGAAACTGAACAACAGGTTCTGTTGGGAACACCAAAGAGAAGACAGGGAAGAATCTGGAAATATCACTACACTGCTGCACCAATGGACGGCGAATGTTAAAATGCAAAGAACTGTCTGCATGTGTGGATTAATACAGCAGCAGCAGATTTTCATCTATGGATCTGGTAGCTCTACTTTACACTCATGCTCAGATAGTGCATTTACTGAAAACCAGTAATCAGCAACAGCTTTGGAAATCTGCAGAGTAGGATCTCATACATCTACTCCAAACCGAGGTTAAAGCAGTGACTTTATTTCTATTAAATCATTTCTTAATGTTCATGAGCTCCAAAGAGGCAACAGTGACCTGAAAATCCAGATTGCTTACTAGTACCATTCTCCAAAAAAGGAATTAATTTTCAGCGTTGTCCCTTATAAATTTCTCTCTCATGAGCTGTACTGAGGGCTTCTGATTCTATAGAGCTGTGTGTGAGGTTGCTTTAAAGGTAGAAAATGCACTGCTTTCTCTTGTTGTGAATCAACAGTGTTTGTTGTCCATAGGCTGTTTCATTTATCATCCATAATCAGCATCTTTTACACACTGCACCAGGGAAACCTAGAAATGTGACATTTGTTCATTTGTAGACCTCCCACTAAGGCTGTAAAACTACAAACGCTTCGTATTGATCACATACATACCTGTAAACAACTGCTTTTCCAGCTCCAAATGCACCTACAATTAAATCTGGAAAAAGAAAGCAGCTTCAGAAGAACAACATAAAAAGCACACATACATTTTTTTTCCAGCTTAAATCAGACTACTTACATTTAGAGTCATCGAATCATACAATTCAGTAACATGAAACAAACATGAAATTCCTACTTTCTAGGTCTTTTCTTTCTTCCTTTTTTTTTGGTCAACACTGTATCTGAAAGGAAATGTTTCAATATTGGCAGATGCTGACACATAATTATCTTTACTGCATCCAGAATCAGTTCGTTTAAGACAGGGTTAGCTTGTAATAAAGGAGTAAAAGGATGCCATGGGCACCCATTAGCACACATTTTATTCCAAACCACCAGTTGCCTATGACACAAAGAGACACAAACCCACTTTGTGGTCACCCTCATGCAGTTCACACTGAAAATTTGTGGTGTTTCTTCTTGACAATCCTCCCAATTCTCCTGTCATTTTTTCATTAATTTAGGCACTATGTATTTGTACACAAACACAGTGCATAGATTTGAGGAAAACTGATTTCATAGTCACTAATGTTTTCAGCACTGTAAGAGGATGTGCTAAGGCTGGTAACAGCTATCAGTTGATTGCGATCTTTTTCCCCACGAGTCACCATTTGGAACAAACAGGGTCAACAATGCATGAACTACACTGGGCCTTGGGCACATCTGTCTTACTGTCTTACTTTCAACGATACTGAGTTGAAATCCTATAAGCCCAAATATTTCCTCTTACTGTCTGGAGTCCCCATATAGAGCTGTCTGGAATGATCCAGACTGGCTGGCTGGAAAGATCTCCAGATTTTGCTGGAGAAAAGCTGAATCCAACCAGAGGGGAATAAACGATCAGCTGTTCTGCTGCCTCTAGCTGAAATCTAGGGAGGAAAAGAGCTTTGCTTCCTTTTCTGTCCCCCTAGTGAAGTGTCCAGCTGGACATCCCTTTCACTCTACTGTTTATTATTTGATTTGCAAATATACAATTTAGTAGACAAAGTCTTACAACGGATCTTGCAGTGGCACAGACTGGCAATCTAAACTTATCTGAATAAATCCATTAAAGCAGTTGTCAGGATTGAAAAACAAACCCTTCCTTGCTGTTTCCACAGTTTGTGCACTGGTTTGCTTAAGAGCCTCTGAAATCATGGAGCAACTACAAAGCCCTGGTGCTAATTAGGGTGGTGGATCTTAGCCAGCCTGAATGTTCTCCAGGGCTGTCTGCCCTTCAGATGGTCAGGATTTAACAAGTTTAAAAAAGGACTAATGTCCTCAGAGGAGAGGGCATGGGCAGTTTATGGTCTGATCTTCTTTTTTTGCAGCACTTACATTTTTCTGCTTCCAATGGCCTTATGAAATTCACTTCAGGGTCAAGAATGTTTAAAATAGCTGCATTGTCTCTATCTCCTTTCTGGGACATTTATGAGTCCTCTTCTTTAGTAGCTTTTATAGAGAGCTTACACACAGTCCCAAAATCTAAAGATATTTTCCCTTAAACAAACAACTGAGACACACTTATCACCACAAAAGCTACACAATGCAAATGGCAGAAATTTCCCAGACATCTCCCTGATAGCAGTACGCAGAGTAACCAAAAACTACTTAATGCTGTTTTTGGAAAGAGAAAAAAAATAGAAAAAAAAAAATTAGAAAAAGGGAAAAAATTCAGCACTGTTCTATGAACAGAAAGAGAGATAAAAAGGACTTCACACTGTATCTGTCATTCCCAGTTGTTGGATCTTTATCAGTGCTGCAACTTACTTAATGTAGGATATCTAGTCCAGCATGGACTCAATGCTGTGCTATGGCAGAGACAAAACAGGCAGACAACCGTGACTTATCTAGATTCTGGACTTGCAATCATTTCATAATCTGATCTTCCCAATAATGGGAAGAGTTGGCCAAGGGAGCTGCCATTGATTGAGGACTGACTCAGCACTGGTGGGCAACTGCAATGCACATTGCCTCTTGGCTGCAGGGCTTCTTCTTCCCCCCTCCTCTTTTCTTATAAAACTGTCTTTGTCTCAATCCATGAGTTTTCTAACACTTGCCCTTCCAATTCTCTTCCCCCCGATAGCCAGACTGGGGGGAAGGAGCCACAAAAGCATGAAATTACTGAGAAGGAATAATATATTTAGAAGCAAACATGCAAAGAATAAAACATGCTCATTTCTAGTAGTGACATATATGCTCTAACATAAGGACCAAATCATTATGCATTCAAGCAGAGGATTTACTGGAAGGTCCATTACATTTATGCTTTGCTTTTACTTGTTCTAGTTTTGTTCTTTCTTTGCCTTGAGGGGTCAACTCCTGTAACTACCACTGGAAAAAAAAAAAAAAGATACAAATCCATGAGATTTGAATGCACATCAAGTTAGGGCATTCATACACAGAAGTTATGAATTTGCTTTGTGTTCTGCAAAAAAGTTATTAATCATTTCTATGACAAGAAATGCATGGCTAAATTATCTGAAGCTTGGCAACTTTCCCTTCCTAAAAATAGAAGGAAGTTGTTTTTATTCATTGCCTGCTAATGCTACGCATGCAAGGTCAATGATACAAAGGTCTCTAGCTGGAGAATAAGGGTTTAACAAGGAATTTGGAATTACATAGCAAAAAACCCCCAAACCAAAAAAGGATAACAACAAGAAAAACAGCTTAACTAACTGCAGTCCTTACAAACAGAGTCTGAAGAAAAGCATATGAACACCTCTGACTGCATCTTTGCATTTGTGAGGGTTGGTTTTTTTTCAAGTTCTGAATGAAATGTATATAAATAGAGAAAGAGAGCAACAGATCTGACACACAAGATCTTCTTCAGTCCTTCACTTTCTCGTGTTTTCAAGAGGATGAGGTACCTCTGAGATACAAGTAAATGGCTGCATGGCCCAAAACCACCATGTCCAATAGATAAGGAAAAAAAGGCAATCAGTGACTCCAAAGGAATTTTCAACTTGCAATTCAACACAACGTGAGGTTTGCATGCAAAGAAAGGCTTTCAATATCTCCCCTGGTGAAAAATAATCCATTTTCTGAAATAAAACTATCATAAACAGTTAAGGAAAGAATATTCACAGATGGCTCTGAAAGGCACATTGAGTTTTGTAAGCTCATCTCTTCACCTGCACCTTCTATGTGGCTGTGCTAAAGGGCATGATGCTGACTGAACCTTCAGTCAACCAAAGGGAATAAGTAGATCAACAGAGTTCTATCCCCAGTTATTCACTCCAGCAAATTTTTTGATCCCCTGCCATTTTTAAAGACTATCTCCATCCCCTATGTGAGATGCAGCCCCAGGGAGCTGAGGAAGGATGGAACATGGAGTGTGCTTGACACTTTGTGCCTGTCAGCCCAGCAGCCCCAGGAGAAATGGCCACAGCCTGGTATGCCATTGCTCCTTGTGGGGAGACAGTGGCCAAGAACAATAGCCAGAGAAGAACTACAGAACTGGCGACAACTCACTTGTGAGAGACCCAGAAATGAAATAACAGACAGATGAGTCACCTCCCCAGCACAACCCTATCAGGGTACAGCCATGAGTGCTCATTTTATGGGCTCTGAATGGTTTGCTGACAGTGTTAAACAGCACATTATGCAGTCTGTGAGTTTAATTATGCAGTAGAAATAGTAACTGAAAAGCGATAAGAATCCTATCTGAGTAGAGGTACTATGGGAAATTTCATAAAAGACTGAGAAATCTGCATAATTGAAGATCCTGTTAAAAACTGCTGTGAGCCTATTCCGTTCTTGTTCCCTTAGTTGATTAGGGTCAGGAAGGTCCACCATCAGATTTCTCTTTCTGCTTTCTAGGATTTTAGAGATCACTAACCTCCCAAATCTCAGTAGGAAATAATAAAATTCCCCTTAAATGGCCATTACTACAGGCTTGACCATAATGAAGGACACAGTGCTAATCATTCAGTCAACATTACTCAACGGTTTTAACTGAACACTACATGCAACCATCACTCAAACCATAATCGCTATCTTCTATGATTCTCAACTGCCTTGATCCCTCTTTTTCAACCACTCTGTTAGAGCATTTGTTAAGGATAACACCAAGGCATTGGAAATGGTTGCCGAGAGAATCTGCTTCATCCCCGGAGACATTGAAGATCAGGCTGTATGGGGCTCTGAGCAATCTTATGTAGCTTTAGGAGTCTCTGTTCATTGCAGAGAAGTTGGACTAGGTGACCCCTAAAGGTCCCTTCCAACTCAAATGATTCTATGATTCTACCATTCAAAGGCTAATTCAGTGCTCCTCTTTTTGTCTGCATGAGACCCTTCATAATACAATGTTGTTATCTACTCCATCATACCACTAACAAATGCAAAACGAGGCAGTTATTACTCTATCAGATCAGTTAATTCCCCCTTACTGGATTAATTGCTTTATTCTTATTATCTATTGTGCTTAATACTGTTAATTTAATTAAATATCTCAAAGAACTTTAGAAAAGCACCTCTATTAATTCCATAGATAACGTGTTTAGTATTTAATTGCAAAATTAACATATTTTCAGGAGATTCTTGGCTTGTCATGACATTTTTGATTGATCATTCATGTGCAAACAAAATCAGCTGGTGTTTTTGCCAGACGCATCTGCAGGCAGAAGCTATGCTCATGTTCTGGCTCCCACACTCAGCAAGCAGTCCCCTCTTACCATAACAGATGAAACTTCTCATTGATTTGTTTGTCTTCCACAAATCTCCTGGCCCAAATTAATAATTTAATCACCACTAGATTACAGTTCTGTGCTGTTGCTGGCACACTGCCTATTGTTGTCAAAAAGTATGAATGCTGAAGAACCCTTGCCTCTCAGAAACTTGAGTGTTTTCTTCCCACTCTTTGAGTTAATGTACTCAGCAGATGGAGCTGCTAAATGCTTTGATTTAAATAAGATTAGACTGGATTACTGAAGTTCTTAGGAAATTTTGTGTGACTTTCACACTTGTTTCTTCCTTAAAATGCTTCTGGAGTAATATGTTTATATAAAACATGTGCTATTCTTAAGATAATAAGTGATCCCAAAATAGTAAGGCTTGAAGATGCCTTTATTCATTTCTCTGGCCAACATGGGCTTGAATAAAAAGAATGACCAAAATAAAAGGCCAGACTTGGTTTGTATAAAACTGGGATATCTTAAAGGTGAAGTTTACACACACTTACCCCAAGAGAATCTCAAAGTTAACAGGGAAGACTTTACACAAGTGCCCTTAGACAGGACAGGCAGGGAGCAGAAACAACAGTGCAGAATTTATCTGAGCAATTAAGTAATTAACCATCAACAACTTCTGAATAGTGAATTCACAAAGAGCACTGCTCGGAACCCACCCACATTTGAAGAAACCACAGTCTGCTGGAGGATATGCCACAAGAAGAAAGCAAGCATAATGAGCTGAGTAAGTTTCTCATTATAAACTATTTTCTCAGCTATAATCAGCCACCAAGTGACTGAGCATATGCTGAAATATGAGGGTGGAAACCTTACAGCTTCAAATGCCTGAGCCCTGCACAGACAGATACACCAGCTGGAAGCGCAGCGCCAGCACCTAGATAATCACAGATCCCAAGCACTCAGCGGGACCAGTTTTGAACTGATGCCCAGAAGGAAAAAGAAACAAACTTCTTTCCCATTAAACACATTTACAGGCTTATTTTGCACCTATCAAAACTGAATTATGCTATTAGAAAAAGATAGATAAAGCAATAAGTAAAGCAAACTACAATTCAAAACAAAAGCCTAAACTGAGACCTCATTCCCTTCTCCAAGCTCTGATGACACAAGTAATGCTCAGGATGGAGCAAAGAGGCTCTAAATGTCCCAGATTTAACTGGAAAAGGAGTAGAAGCTGTGGGGAAAGTTATCATTAAGCTGTTCAAACGTTCTAGCATACTGGACAGTCAAGAAGAGTGAGCTGAGGACAGGACTGCTGAATATCCTGGGCAAAGCTTGAAGAGCTGCTGCTTAACAAAACAATCCACCTACTGAATTTACATTTGGTCTCTTCACCTGGAAGTACAGCACTATGCCTCGGAGCACCACCTTATGTTTTTTATTCTCTTTCAGCTTTTTTACTAGATGCAATATGTAATCAAAGATGGAACAAGAATAAAGGAACATGAAGGGCATCTGAAAGTCTGACCAAAGATGTTAAAAGAAAGACAGGAAAGAATGGATAAATACTCTTGTTATATTAATTGACTATAAAATTTGCCTAATTCTTATATGATGACAAAGAGAGGAGCATCCATCCATTCACTGCCAACATTACCACTGTCTGATACTGGAATTCTTCAAGGTGAGGAATCACCCAATAAATTGGTATAGTCTAAGTGGACAGGGATGCCCTGGGGAATAACATGGGCCAAGGATCCTTCTGAAAAGACAGTCTGAACATAGCCACCTTGTTTCCAGGGCAGCAGGGTTTTATCAGGTGATGATAAGCTGAGCTGTGCCATGCAGCCTCAAGGCCAGACAACAGTTTCTGGCTCACTTTATTTTCTTGCACAAATATCATTATTGATTTCAGTGGAAAATACTTGAGATTATTTTTTCTCAAGTAGTAATTTTGATTTTCTTCTTGGTAGATCTTAGCAAAGCTGGAAAACCAAATCAATGATAAAATCTTTATCAGAAACAATGCTTCAAGCCAGACACAAGTTGCACTTTACACACTGCCATTAGTTGATCTTATTTAAAAATGTATGGACAAAAAGGCAGCAATAACGGCAAGACTGAACCATCCACTAGTACAGCAGGACTGGTGGGTCACTTGCCATCTCAAATGGAAGAATTATGTAAATTAAGGTTCCTTTCCAGGAATAAAAAGACATACAGCTCAGGGAGGGAATATGACAGTGATCTGTATAACACAAGTGGGGTACAGGAGAATTGCTTGCTGTCTCTACAGCACAAGAACTACTGCACATCCTAAGGAACTGTCAAGGGCAACGTTCAACTTGAATGTAATGCAGTGAAAACAATCAGAAGACACACAGCCTCCATAGCCCCTTGCCACGGGCTGCTCTAGGTGCCAGATTTGCCACTGGGTAGTCAAATTCAGAATAATAAAGTCTGTAAAGGGCTACTAAATGTGAGGATAGAACTTCAGTCTCGGACACCTTGCTCCTCCAGATGGTTAGATCTGGGTGAACATTTGGGAAATATCACAACAACTGTACAATTTCCTGGATATCTGAGCACTTGGCCACTGCTGGAGACAGGCTACAGTGCCAGACAGGTCTGCTAGACAGATCTGCACTAGTAGGTTCCTGATTAGTCTTCTCTCCTATCTGTTATGGAGCTTCCCATTTCACTCTATTTACTCTGGAGGAACTGGGGAACAAGGGGGGGGTCTTCCTCTGCCTTTCCCAGGTAAGACCAAGAGCTGGTTGTTCTCTCCTTGTGCTGGCCAGGAGCTGCAGAAAAAGGAGGGAGAAGAAACCACATATCCATTCACAGAAAAGCTGGAGAATTTGAACTGCCCTGAGTATTAGGCAGCTTTTGTAAACTCTGTTTTGTTCGTTGCTCCTGAGCAATACAGGTATTTGGATAGGGAGCAAAATACATAAATTCCTGTATTAAATGAGATGGGCTGCTCTTCTCCAGAAAGCAAATAGGTAGATCTCTGCCTGATCTGAACCTCGAGCAAAAACTGCATTTAATCTTTGTGCAAGAGAAGATAATGACTTGAATCATCCTCACTTTTCAGAAACATTTTTCCTCAGCTTGTAATTCAGTCTCTAACTGCATCATCTAGCAGAGCATCGCCCATCTCTCAGTCCCTCATTTCTTAGCAGGTATGTGCCTGCTTGATCCTGAGTTGCTTGCAAGCCTTTCTGAGCTTGTCTTCATACAACACTTTGGCCCTAACCATGGAAGAGAGAACTGCTGGGAGACTCTCACCTTAGACTGTGGCAATACAGGATTACACCAGCAGCCAGACATTACAGCTGGCTCTCATTTCCCAGTCTCCAGGGTAATGAACTTCTGAGAGTGAAGTTTTATTACTTTTTTCTTTCTATAAAATGGTTGGCTTTACAATATAGTCATTAAAAAGCTTAAATGAAAAAAAACAACGAAAAGTCTTTTTCCTAATCTTTCACAACCCTCCTTGAATCACAGCCATGGCCATTAGTTTGGGAAGCACTGAATTACAAGCTGGTTTCCTAGATCTTCCAGAGTCAGCAATTGCTCTGCCTCTCAGCTCACACCTAAAATAAAACTTCCTTCCTATTCCTTCGAAGTTCTGTCCCTTTTTTCCTCTTTGTACAAGGGCTGCCCTTCAAGACTTCCACTGGGAGGTGGAGAAATAAAACTCTTTGCCACAAGGATTACTTGCTTCATTGCCTAGCGTGTTTGTCCTGGACTTGCATTTCCCCATATGATTTCCTTTCTTTCTTTCTTTCTTTTCCCCACAGGAAAGTATACTATTCTTGTGCTAATATTGTGCCCCGGTTGTGCTGTTTTTACAGCTCTATTTTGGTGCTTCACATCTGTGATTTAAGGAAGAGGTGGTCAACTAACAGTAAGGTTTTTTAATTATGTCTTTGTTTTCTGAGAGATTCTCGCCAGTGCTTTGGACTGCCCATCCCCATACTCACTTGAGGGACAGAGGGAGAAGCCAGTTACAATCAACAGAGAATTTTTTTCTAAAACAAATAATATATGTAACAAACCCAAGCCATCTAACACATAGTAAGCCAATACCACAATGTGAAATAGTAAGATGCATAGCTGAGCCTATGATGGCAAGAAGGAAAGATCCACTAAATCTCACAACCGAAACAAGTTTACCAGTTCCTTAGTGTAAACTTAAAAAGACTGAGGCCCATCACCCAAGATTTTCATTAATTAGCTTAAAAGATGCTCCACAAAATGTGATTTTAGCACTAGATAGACTTCTTGGTTCCGTATGTGACCTGAAAGAATCTTTCCTTTCCTTCTCTCTATCTTCCCAATCTTAGAAATGTCAGGAATGCAATATCCTGTTTTCTTTGGTTTTGCTGGGGGGCCTTGTGTGTGGCTTTAGAAAATGTTTAAATGCTGAAACTTTAATAAAGAGCTCTTTGTCCAAAAGAACCTCGTTAGTCATGGACAATGAAAGCCTATTAATAGCACCATCAACAACATATAAACAAAAAGTCAGAACAACGTTTAAAAGCCCTTCTTCCAAAAGCTTAAAGGTCCCCTCTCCTCAGTCCTGTGATAGCCTCACTTTATTACTTTGCAGTCAGCTTTTCTGTTTGGTAAGAATGTAATTGCTATTGTAGACACCCCTTTTCAGCAATTTTCTTCTCTCTCTTGAAAAAAAAAAAAACAAAAAAAAAACTCTTTCAAGTTTTTTTACAATCATCACAAAAAGGCAAAAGGCTGTTCCCTTTCTTTGAAAATAACAATTTCCCCTTCATAAACAGCACAACTTTTAAGAACATTAGCCTTGACACAACCCAAACTAACAAAAGTGATTTCACAGTGAGTTGGGCAATAAAGAAATAGCATTCTACTGTGGATGTGGACATTTCACAACAACAAAGTATTTTATTGCACTCTTGCTAGGCTTCTGAATTTTAATGTAATGAAACAGAACAGATTTGCTTCCAGAAGAGAGAGGGAGAATAAATACAAACACATGTAAATTATCTTCAACATCCACTCTACTCATGGTGCTAGGAACAGTGTGTTTTTTAGAAAAATAACACCTCCCCCCTAGCAAAACTCAAGTGATGTTATCAAATTGACAAATGTGAATGCATGTCAGGTAAGCTAATAAAGAAGAATTAAAGATAACATAAAAAGGAAGAGTCAGTATAGCAAAATGAAAACAAACAAACAAGCACAGAAATGCCCAAATGAAATATCTGCATTTAAACAATGCCATTATGTTCTGTTTTTTTGTAATTAGATCAAAGCCATTAAGAACCTATGTACAGCCCAGCATCTTTTCAGACCACAAAAAACAACCCAGTAACACAACCAAGTCAACCCCTTTTCTACAACACGTGTTTTGAATTAAGAAAGAATGCCAGGATGGAGGACACATCACAAGTTCAATAAGCTGAGAGCATTCAGTTTTTGAAAGTGGGGGAAAGGGTTAAGCTTTTTAATGTAAACTTCACATGTTTTATGTTCATGTAACTATTTGAGTCCTTTTTTGACTTTCTGATCATGTCTTTTGACAGGAAAAGGAGTATTTGTTTTGTCTGATTTCAACTCTCTGGAAAGCAAACTAGAACTGTCCAAAAATACATCTATCCTTAAATCTGACCTCTGCCTTCCAAAAGGAGCAGTTTAGGTATGATGCATTTTCCAGAGAATAGAAGTATGAAATTCCCTTTCTCATGGAAAAATCTTACCTGGGTAATCATTCTTGTCTACATCTGAGTCTCCTCTTAAAGTAAAGCCAAATCCCGAAGGCATGGACTGTGAGGCCCAGGCTCCGTTGAGAACTTGGGAAGGGTCAGTTTTTAACCCATTACTGTATCCATTGTAAATGAGCACTTTACCTCTTCTGTCTTCACCTGCAAATGGTGCACCAATGGCAATGTCTGTAGTGCAATAAAAGAATATGCTTAATTAAAATAAGCAAGAATTAAGTCCCCAAAAGGAAAACAAGCATAAAACTACTGACAGCGGTAATGCAACAAAACCCTATAAGTTGTATCTCCAGTTGTGAAGTAGAAGACCTTGACTCTAGATTCTTCCTAGAATTCTTCATACAGTGAGAGAGAAAAAGAGAATCATGCCCTCCTTTCCCTATCAAGCCAAGGAGACCAATCTTCCCTGCTCAGGTATTTAAGGTAAAAGGTTTAAGGTATTTGCTATTGCTCACAAGTAGAAAACGGGAAATCTTCCCAGCTGAATCCCATGGTGGGGCTCCAGGACAACCCAGGGAGGGTAATCTCTCTCACTGGCCACAACCCAGCAACTTCTTCCCACAGGATGGTATTCCAGCTTTGTGCACCCTGAATCTCAGTAAAATCTGATGGCTCTTGAGACGACATATCCCTTGCACAAGAGTCACAAATTGTCCACACTGTTCTAGAGCCTACTGCTGTGAAAAAGAGTCTTCAAGTTAAGGAGGAGCTGAGTTCATGTTTGTTAGTTTTCTCCTGAGTGGCCAAACTATCTTTATGACTACTGTTCAAAATAACTCCTCCAGTAAAAGCTTCCTGGGGTTTTAGATGCAGAGGTACCTGAATTGCAGATCCCTAACAACCTGGAAACAGGAAGAAAGGAAATCTGTGTAAAATGACAGAGTTACTGACCATGTGTAGAAGACGAACTCTAGCTGCTCAGGACATCCAAGCTATCTCACACAATTAAGCAAGATGGTTTAACTTGGACTGTTTTCCTGAACTTAGTCTCCCATTTTACTTCATGAATATTTTCTTTTCAGTTTGAGTGGTATTGGCATTTGAAAAAAAACCCACTGAGAAGCTATTTCCTTCAAAGCCTAATTACCAGTGGAAGTCTGATTCCAAAATAGTATGTGTGTATTTGTCCAATTCTTTTATTGCGGCTAAACTGCCCCAATTACTGAGCCTCTTTCAATCCATCCAAACACATGAGGAAAGAAAGAGAAATTTGCTTTTAAACAAATGCAAAATCTTAACTATTTAAATCTAATTATAAAACAACAGATAATATTTTGATTCAAACATGTTCATATTCAGAAAAAGATAGCAGTGTAGTTAATGCTGTTCTATAGACGAGCTTTCAACTGCTTGGCCCTCTACCAGTTTTTTAGGGTTAGTGTGAATTCTCTTGACTTTGAAGTTGCAAGTTAAAGTCTTCCTCAGGCAGTGCACAGCACTTCATAATCACTGCTTAGCCATTTCTAATGTCAGTGATATACAGTGTTCTGGTTTAATCCAGCAGGCAGCTAAACCACACGCTACATTTTGCTCACTCTCCTCACCAGTGGGGTGGGTAAGAAATTGAGATGAAATGAACAAAAAAAGGACATAATCATAATAAAATCCCAAAAACACGTTACCACTTTATATAAAATTACCATTATATCCATCTTGATTGAGATCTCCAAGGTGAGTAATTGCACTGCCAAATCTACCGAACACTTCAGTGCCTGTCAGAATTTGTGGATCTCGGAAGAGGAAAGCACTTTCCTGCAGGTAGAGATAGACTTGCCCAACTTCTTTAGGCTTGCTCTCAAATTCTCGTTCCATAAACAGAGGGGCCCCAACTAAGATATCATCTAAACTGGAACAGTCAAACAAAAATCAGTGTCACTGAGAGACTGAGCATATTCAATAAAGTTCATGCACTTATAAACACGAAACAGAGAATTACAGAGTCATAGTCTGGCTGAGGTAGGAAGACATTTCTGGTGTCCTAGTACAAGCATTTGGTCAAGGTATGGTCAGCAGATGAGGTTACAAAGGTTATGCCTACTCCAGTTTTCAATCTCTAAGTACGGAGATTCTATAACCTATCTGGGCAACCCCACAGCAAAAACATTTCCTCTTAGTTTTAAATAGAATTTATTGCACTTTAATTCATGCCCACAAGACACTGAAGTGCTATATTTTACAATTAATGATCCAGAAGTCAGAAATTCAACTCAGAGGTCACCTGTATTAGGAGAACAAGTTCTGTAGATCTACCTTGCTAACTGGACTAGTGAGAGCCAAACTTCAGTATAAAATCCTGATTTCTTTTAAAGCTATACATCAGTAAGTGAACAAAAGAAAAAAGAATCTATTTAATTTTTTTACCAGATTTTTGAAGTTACATACATGAAACAGGTTGAACATCAATTCATAGAGAATTCCTCATCACTAATTCAAATGTATGCTGGGAGACAAAGCTAAAGCTTCATTTCTGAAAGTTCTTCTGTTGAGTATTAGGTACATAAGTAGCTGCAGAGCTCATGTAATTTGCTGTATCAAGTATTAAAGAGAAAAGACAGAACTGCAGATAATGATTGGAAAGACCACTGGGATCACCTAGCCCAATTGTTAACCCAACCCCACCATGCCAACTATGTCCATAAAGTCAGAGAAATATGAAACTCAGAGGGAAAGGTTCTTTTATCTGTTTTGCTGCTCCAAGAAGTATATAAGTTGCTCAAGCCCATGTATGCTAAAGGGAAAATTCCCATTATATTCAGTGACATTGGTCATCCATATCAAGGAACTCCATTGTTGCAAAGAACTTGTACCACTTGCTCCCAGAATTTTAAATTTAGAAAATACATTCTCTTGCTCTAACATGAAATTTTGTTCTAACTTTGTAAGCTCATGGAAAACTTCATATTCTTAATTAATCACATTCTCAATAGTGATGTTTTCAGAGACATAAATAAACCAATTATTGAAAAATGCTCTACATAATTTTTCCTAAGACTGACAGAAGAAGCAAACATGTTTGTTTCATGAGTAGCTCAGCTACTTCTTAACAATAGAGATATACTGTGGTTCTAAGATGAATACCATAACATTTAGTAGTGAACATGCCATTTATACGCCTTTTAATCTTGTTGTAGAACTCACATATTCCAGAAATTTTGACAAAGTATTTCTCAAAATATTATTTTTCTATAAAGCTTTATGGGAGATTTCCGTAAAGGAAACTGTAAGTCAAAATGTTAGGTCACTTTCGTACAGTTCTTCTTTATAGGTCAAATATTACCCCACGGTAAGGATAACTAAAGAAAAAAAGGAAGCAGATGCTGACTTCACATCAGAGGTGGGGTTTTCCTGACAGATTAAACATCAAAAGCCCTTGACTAATGGAAGATGTTAGAGGCTGGGACAGAATGTCAGCTAAAGCTGTTGCCACAAAACAACAGCAACAACAGAAACATAACATCAATGTTCTTTTTTGACAAGTTATTTTAGATCATGAATGCTTTTTTTTTTTCCCCACAAGTTATTTTACGTTCACCATGTACCAAAAGCACCGTACAGTAGTACTGTAATCTGTTATTTTACAGCATCACAGTCTAGATGTTTCCATTGAGATTGAGACCCCATGGTGTTGCGCACTGTATAAACCATGAGGTAAAAGATGAGCCTGGCTCCAATGAGAACTGTAAGGATAAAGTAAGATTTTTAGAAGTGATAGGGAACCAAAAGATTCTGAGCCAATAAGCTCCCACTACATCAGTGCAAAATATGTAGACACTGTTGAAACTCTGGGCCACGCAGCAATATCTAGAGTGCATTAAGTGGAGAGAGAGGCAGACTATCTACTACCCAGTATGGACAAAAATTCCCTAAACAGAAGCCTAACCATAAATACAAGATTCATCTGCTGAGATGGAATGCAAACAGACTAGAGCTCAAGTCCATATGTACAGATTTTAGCATCTCAGATCAAAGTGCATGGCCCTGGGTTATTTTTCTAGGAAAATTTCTACTTTTTTAGAAGAAATGAAAATGATTGTAAAAAATACACAAATAATACAGGGGGCTGGACCAGAGCTCAGCAGCTGAGATTGGCTAAATTACTAGAGGGAAGGATGGGAAGTAGGCACACATACAACGACCTATCTCTGAACTGCTTTTGACAGCAGAACAACCAGAGCACTCAGTTTGCCTTTGCTCCAGCTCTTGACATGTCCCATCCATACCAAAGCCTTACATCTCTCACCCTCTTGCTTTCTCTCTTCTTTCTCAAAGTCCAAGCTCAGCAGGGCAAGACAAGCTGCTTTGGCAACTCCTTTGCAAGACTGAAAGTATGAATTTTCTCTCCAACAATTTTATATTACTGCCCACAAACAGTAATATTAAATCATAAAGTGCAGTTCAGAGTGCAAAGTATTTTAAACCCCATCTTTAGATCCATTTCATCACCACACTATGATGTTGCCGCTAACATCAACTGGTATATTTATCTTCATTCCAGCACAGAACGGTAACTAGCCAGTATTGCTTCCCTTCTGATAAAAGAACAAACAAATAAAAAAGCCAAACCCACCAACCAGCACACAAAAAACACTTTAAAAAGCACAAGCTGACTACCTGCTGGGACTGTATGCGGTTTCTTTGTATTCTTTGTATCCTGCTGTGTAACAAAGAGCAGGAGTAGGGGAATTGTCAAGAGGTCAAAGCATAACTACGGAAAGCTTTGATATAGGCCAAATAAAAGACCATTAAACAACTTATTCCACATTTTATTTGACTGTTTTGGTCCAAACTGAGAGTGTTTTTTTCCTCTTTACCAGGAATGCAGTCTGCAAGCAGATGGCACAGCTTGATTTGCTAAGCTTCATTGTAAATTTCTCATTATTAGTGGGTAACTAAAGGGTATTTCAAACAATACCCTCAATTTCCTTGTTCTGCTTACAGTCCTACTGCAGTGCAGATATAAATGCAGGAGCCATCCTGGAACACTTGCAGAACTGCTAGAGGAGAAGGTCGATGCCACTATTTTCCTAGGATGAGTCTAATCTTAGAGCCATGTCTTCAGCCTCATTACAACAAAACATCATCCTCATTCATCTTTTCAACATATGACTTGATCAGGCTCCTGCTACTGGTAAAGCCGTCACTATCTCCTTTGTTCTTTTATGCACACATACACAGTTTGGAGTGGCCATTTCCCATTTGCTTTTTGATTTCCCTTCCAGTTTTACTCTCCCCTTTAGATAAAAATTTCTCTTGAATATATGTGCAAATTGCCAACAATGGACTACATATAATCAGACATGTAGAGCTTTGTTTTCTGTGCAGTGTTTGGATTTCAGAGGGAGTCATTTGTTTTTTGGTTGTTTGTTTTTAAAGACATGGACTGGGAAACCACACAGGCCTCAACAGCAATTTGATTGTATAATTCTAGGCCTGCAAATTGCCCACAGTGTAAATGCATGAAGATAGACCTATGCAAACAGAAGCAGAAAAGTCAAGAGAAGCATCTGAGGTATGAAGCATCTGAAAACCTGTGTTTATTGACAAATATCAGGCAGAGCTTCTGTGGATGTTCAGTGAAGCCAAATATATTTGGTAACCTACCCATCATTGTTAACATCAGATACTGCAACAGTGTACCCAAAATAAGACGCCATCTGGAAATAAAAAACAACAGATAGGCTTCATATCATTTTTAAAAAGTTTCATGGATAAACCTCTTTTGTTTCAATGGTTATTAGTTCTAAAAGATAATTCTTTCACACAGTTTATGAAATCTATGAAATTATATCCTCTTGGTATATAATATTTCATCAAATAGTTGTTTGGCATTACCTGTTCACCAGTGAAATTCTGGATAAAGGTCAAGTCTGAAGAATTAATGATTGAGACCTATTAACAGAAAGACAGGAAAAGTTTCAAGCGCAAAGAGATACGATACAGCATAACATCACAAAACTAGAGAATGTGTCTGTGACTGGGATCTTTCTGCTACTCAAGCAAGTTATACCTGAAACATTTTCTTCCCCCTAGCAGAAAATAGCTGTGTATCCACACACCCCCCTTCACTTCCTTTCTAACTGTATAACACCACCCTCTGCATTTGGAATCAAGTTTATACACTTAGAAAGAACACATATGAAATGTCCCATTCTGTGGGATAGCTTAGGCCAAGGTCTGATAGCACTCAGTGGGAACTGGGATACTACTCATACTTGAAAAGTGCCAGTAACTGGGTACTGAAAACAGACTTCAGAGCAGAGTAATAGCTCAACATTTAAATCCCATGCCAGGAAAGCATTTCAACCTAGGCAGGTAGCCTGGGAGTGAAAGCCAGCAGCATTTTTCTCTGATTAGAAAGTTCAGGCTCTAAGAGACAGAAAACAATGTAGCCCTGAAGCTTCCAAGTAGTCTAATGTCACTTTCACCATAAAAAGGATAAAACGTGGGTCCAGTACATACGTAACCAAAATTCTGTGCACCCCTTGGGACTCCAGCAACCAGCTCTGAAATACAAATGATCAGCAATGAACTGGTTAGGCTGTCTGAGCAGCATGCAACACACATTCCAGACCACTTAAATCTTGCCTTGTACGTAACGTTCAGGATTGTGGTTTGTTGTCTGTATCAGAAACACCTGCACATCACTTCAAGACCTTCATTCATGAGATTTTAACATTCATTCAGTGCATCTAGTTGCTTGAAATATTACAGTGAACTGTTGAATACACTCATCCATGCCTAGCCAGAGGTCTTTTTCTCCTGGGTGCTATTTAGCACAGTACAGCACAACAAAACTGTTCCTACACTTCAGCTTGCAACCTGACAGCTGTGGACTGAAGAAACCAAAATTAGCTGTGGCATCACACACCATCATACAAAAGCTAAACACAATTGTCATTACAAATTTTTCTTTTCCTTCTGGCTGCTTAATGTTTTCTCACATCTGTTATTGGGCTGGATGCCATGAGAGTATTTGATAAGTTCTGCACATGATAGCTATCTGAAGGCATTATAAGCAAGTTTTGGTGAGTGGCATTGACAGAATTCATTGAACTGGAACATGAAACGTTGGACCAAGCTGCCCTCTGGGATGTGATCCTGCACAGAGGCCAAAGCTTAAACAACTAGTAGGGGGAAAAAAAAGCAAAACAAAGAGCAAAGCCATAAACAGCAGTTTTACTGACAAAACCTTCCCTCATTAGAATATCCATATCCACAACAGAAGAGCAGGAGTTTCATATACAAGAGCATCTCAGACATCTGCCTCAACTGACCTACCATTCACCAGTTCCTCTATGAGTTGATATACTCCCTTGTGGTTGTATGCATTTGGTCAAAGGGAGATGGAAACAGTAATAAAGGATCAATGGGTCAGACAATGCTGTAATTCTTTGTGCCAATAACTACCGCACAGTGTACCACTGGGCTCAAAATAATGTCTATTTTTGTCCATCCCAAAGTGGCACAGGACAAAAAACTTTAAAGAAAATAAGCAGCAGCAGTACTGGAGAGCTGGCTTCATTTTTGGAAATGTACTCAGCCTGTACTGACTTTGTGAGTTTGGACCAAGGAGCTGCTCATCCCCTCTAGAAAGCTACTCTTTAGGTAATGCTTTACGACTGATCACCAGCCTTACAAGAGATGCATAGCTCTGAATATAAGAAACACCAAGGATCACAAGTTTTTTTTACTATATGTTTCAAAATATTGTATAATTTCTGAAAACAGCTAAACCTCTACTTCAACACAGTCTATGAAACAGCTGCAAAGGGAGCTGTTTTCCCCCTATACCGGATTCAACATCAATGACGCTTTTAAGCACTGCTATTAACTCTGTGGTATGTCTGTTTCCTCTTAACTGACAGCTGCTAACTGCAAATTTTGACTGGTTTTGTGCTGTGTCAAACCTAGTTGCCTCCAGAACATTTAGAAAGTCTCAGGTGTGATTCTTCTTCAGACACTTATCCATGTCCAATCAGCTCTTCCTTATTCAAGGGATCAACTGAATACCAATCTTCCTGTATAACTTTCTCTCCCTCTAAACCCAGATTAGAATAACAAGAATTCAGTTCCTTCATTTCCCGTTGTGAAATACAAGGCTCGGGAGAAGACTGTGCAGGAAAATATTCTGTATGAAAAGGGTCAGCTAATGAGCTGTCCCAGGCACCCCATCCATATAACACATGAACTGGAACCTGGGAAACATTTACAGAGCCAAGAGCTGCTCTCACCAAGAGCAAGAGTGCTGGTATAGTCAGCCCAGGAGCTGCTGAATGTTTTCTCCTCTGCTTATCTGTAAAGTTATGTGGCAGCCATAAGTGTGCTTTCAACACACACAGATGTTTTCAAACCTGCATCTGGTCACCCAGGTGCTGAGGTCCAGCAGCTTCTGTGCAGACCGAGTATGGAACTAAAAAACGTACAGGACTGCACTGTTAGTACCACTCACAGCCACTCATCACCAAACTGGTGAAATCCAATGAGCTCTGTGACAACACTGTCACAGCTCTGTAGAACAGATGCATATGCAGAAGGACACCCTAACAATAGATTCAGATTTTCAGGTTACTTAAATTCTGTTTTGCCATCACACACCTTCTAAAGGAATATTTGCCTCTGGGAACATTAGGTACAGATAACAACTTAAGCCACACTAGAGTTTCAGATGTATAAAAGGTAAGACAACCATATCGTTTCCTTTCAAGTACATGGCTTCTTACCTTCTTCAGAATCTCCAGTAAATTCCCCTGCAGCTACTGAGTATCCTGTTCAAAAAATAAATTACAAGCAAAAAAAACTTAATAAACCATTTATATCCAAAAATATGTCACAACTAACAGATTTTTCTTCTCATCTGCTCATCAGAATGTACATTTTCTAAGATTAGTTTCCCAAAACCATGTGGAAAGAAGTGGGAAACTATCATGTTATCATGACTCAGTTAACTGTAGTTCTTGAGGAATAGAAGATCCAGCCCCCTTGACCCCAGATGAGCTGTTAAAGTGTTAATAGTTTACCTGAAAAACAGGAGGTAACTATAGTTTGCACTAAGGGCAATTGACACAATTTAGGTCTTCCTACCACAATTTGTGTAGGAAGAAGGAGCCTATACTGTCTAGTATTAGTAATTTGGCACAGATTTGGCAGGCAAATATACTCACATTTCACACAGCCTCTTAATATCAACTGTGCTGCCCAGATACTAATACACCTCTTACTCCATCTGAACACTCCTACGGCCATCTGAAGACATTTCTGTACCTGTGTCTACTAATGCCATAACTTACTGTATATTCTTTCAAGACCAAAAACTAGTCAGTTTAACATAGGTATTCTGGTCCCATCTGGGGGCTTTAGGTGCAGGGGGTCCGCCATCCCCTGTCACACAAGTAACCGTGAAATCAACAATTCTTTTTCCTCAGGTGGCTCAGGCATAGTGGCCCAGATAAAATGATGAATCTTTGCCTTCTAATTCCACTGCATCTTTTTCTATAACTATGTGAAAAAGAAATCATCTTGTATGTGGAGATATGTGAACCAAGCAAACTGAATATAAAAAGGCACATAACTCAAATCATTCTTTTGGAATAAAGGATGAATAGGGAAAGTTTTTATTTGTGTTTAGTTATTTCAGATCAAATAATGAAAACCCTAATGAGATATATGATTTCAATTTTCAAAATCTATTATGCATAACTTAAAGAATGTTCTTCATCTCATTGAATTAGCAAGCAAACTACAGTGCAACTGTATTTGAACATTATGTGTTCGAATTCATAGTTGTTATTTATATAAGTCCCATTCTTTTAGGACATAGTGCTAATTGAGACAGAGCATAGCTTACCCATATAGTTGTCATCATATGTGGGTGGTGCAACTCCTGTTTGCTTCTCTCGTGCCAGTTTCCTCAGAATATCCTTGAAGGAATAATTTGCAATGATATCCGCAATGCTTGCAGTGATTACCTGACCTGGATTTAAACAGCGGCATAAATGAAAGGGGCACAAAGGACTGCCACAAAATAGAGTAGAGCTGTAAGGGCAGAGCTGAAATGGAGAGTGTAGCACATGTTCTCTTAGTCTTACTTGTCTTATTTATCTCATGACTACACATAAATCAGTACAAGGCATCGATTCTCTTTTGAACCATCATATAAACAACTCCAGATTCCTTTTACAGCGCTGAATCAAACTGAAGTCAAGCATTTTCAGCCTCAGCTTCTTCAGAACAGCAACCTTTTGAAGCTGCATAGTACAGACGTAACAGACAAATGGAAGTAATTTCTTACAAAAATCTCAAAGCCATGCATTCCATACCATCATACCCAACTAGATCTTCCTTTTTTAATGGCAATGAAAAAACACACACAGATGAAGCTGACAAGAAGGAAGCTGGTGGCAGAGTCTGGGCATCAGCTATGTCGCAAATGTCAAAAACAGTTAAAGCAAAAATATCCCTTTTTTTTCCTTTTCCAAAATTACTGCAGGTTTCATCTACATAAGTTATATCTGGAAAACTACAGCGATGCCATTAATACACTAAAAATATATGCAGAAAGCAACAAAAGGTTACATTCAGAAACAGAGACAAAACACTGAAAATATCACATTTACTGTACAATGATGGGCTATTACAAAAATGAAAGTATTACTAGGAAAATGGCTTATTAAGTAAACAGCAAATGTACTAAAACATCAGCATCAACACTGTTATTTCTATTTGTCTCTCTACAGAGCCTACAGTCTGATTTTTCTCTGACTTCTCTATGCTCAGTGGTGCATTAAAGAATTCCTCTGATTTATTTTTATTGAAAGTAGACCAGAGACTGGTTATCTTAAATTGAGAAAATACTAGACATCAAGAACCACATTTTCCACATTACTTTACGTTTCATTTCTTAGATCAAGTTAACCAGCCAGATGAACATACCTTGCCAATAAAAACTACCAGGCCCGCCTACTATGAGGTCTCCATTCTACAAAAAGCATAATTGAATAAAATTACACAACAAAAGAACTCAACAAAATGAAGCATGCATGGAAAAACAATATAAATGATCAAAAGAATATCAGAATAATGACAAGGGAGAACAGCCTTGTTCAAGGAAAGGATGTATGCACATGGATGCTCAGAAAAACCTACACTTAAATAAAGTTAACATCATCCTACGTATCTTCATTTGAATTAAAGCCAGTATTATTCCAGTACTAACAAGGCATTCCAAAAATTTCCCATCATTTGTACCAAAACAAAGTCAGCATAAAAGAGGGCCTTCAATGAAACAACAGCAATGCTTTACAGAAAAGTACAGTTCAGTACAGTCTACAATGAGGTCTTTACTACTTGACTATTAACAGTGTGAATAACAATGTTGCTCCATAACATTGAAAACAACTCCAATGACGTGAAAGAGGTGTGCTCCTGGCGCAGATAACAACAATAGCTGCAAATTATACTCTTTGGCCCACAATATTTTTCTTGGACTGCCTTGGCATGTAAGAACAACCAGATATTTTCCTTCAGCATTTCCCCTACCACCTCCACAGAAGAACAGTCTTAATCATTAATCTAGCTCCAAAAGCATCATTATATAATCTAGTTTGGCTTCAAAATAGACGGTGGTTCCTGCCCATTATTTCCTGAAAGTCAGGCCTCTGGAAAGCAATGTAAGCGTGAAACACTGAGACAGAAGCATATACAATTTTTGGCTTAGTTGACTATTAATATAGACTAAGGAGAGCCAAATTAGAGTGCTGCTAACAAATGAATGGGTGTTAAACAGTAATAATTCTTATACCTTTTATTTCTTTTTTGTTTTTTTCCTGAAACCAGAAAGTTTTTAGCTTACAAAGAAGAAAAAAACTTCCAATAACTTTGCAAAATTTCCCATACGCAACAGCATGAGCTTAAACTCCTGATTACTGGGACAGTGTGTGGATATGGGGGAATATATATATAGGAATATATATATTAGGAATACATTTGGTCGAAGTATTTCAAAGGCACAATCTTACCTTGTAAAAATCTAAGCTGAAACCTGCTTGACAAAAGCCCTGTCCTTCAGGATCTGCATTGCCTGCAATTATGAAAGTAGAAGCATTTTACTGATTTCATACTGCATGCAGAAGACAGTATACACACAGTATACCTAGAACTGTATGGCTGCAAATGCAAAACTTCCAAAACACAATGAAAGAAGGAAGGAGGTTGTTTTTCTTTCTTTTTTTGTTTGTTTTAAAGAAGCAGAGCAAACCAAGGCCTTCAATAAGAATTTACTAAGGCAAAACGTTGATACAGTGGATGATGGGCCAACATTTAAACAACATCCTGATTATCTGTACCACAGCAAAGGAAAGGTACACATACTCTTCACAAGGTTCACCCCTATAACTGATATCCATTTGCTCAAGTAAGACTTAAGCATAATATTATTCTGAATGTATGTTTGCTCTTGCAAGAACATCTTTCCTGTTTCTGTCCATTTTTAAGTCTAAATTCTTACATAACTGCACAAAGTTGTTGACACCCATTTTAGGCCTTCCCTATGAGTGCTGGAACTCTGCAGGATTGGGAAATTGATGCCAATGATCACTTGAAATTCCTCCCCAAATGGCACCAGCTTTTGGCACAGGCCCAGTAAGACATCAGAAATATATGAAGTAGATCCTGCGGGCACCATTTCTTTTACAGCTTCAGTTGCTTTCTGTGTCTGTCCATCCAGAGATAAGGATTAGTAGATGAAAAAACACTTGGCAGTACAATTCAGCTTAGAGCTTTATTTCAGTTCACTAATGTGTGCAGGTTTTCTGGTAGACCACAGAAAGCATTACTGGGCTATGTTATGTCCTGTCAGATGTCAGGAAAATCCAGCTATGTTATATGATGCTGACTGTATCTTCACAGGAAAGAGAACTTTTAATTATGTGAAGTTGCATATCTACATTTCCTGTAACATGCCTAGAACTTTCCTGGCAAAATAATACACAAGAGGATTGATAGCAGAAGCACAGCTTCCAATAAAGGAACAGTCATAAGGTGTATTTTGAAATTAGCTTATGTTCACCTGGCAATAGCAGGCTCTCTGTTCAATGGATAACATGACAAGAAATGATGTACAGACTTCTCTTGCTATCGGCTACCACTCACAGCTTGAAAGAGCACCCTGTCTTCACTAACCTGAACACTGTAGCTTTGCTTTGGGGGTTTCTAAAGGAAGGGGCAGATTTGCCCATCATATCACACACACAGTGCCCTCAGGAACGTTACTGAATGAACAATTCTCTGATCTGTGAGTGCAGGAACTGCAGTATGCCCAGCCCAGCCAAGTCTCTAGATAGCTCTTATTGATTTTAACAATTTGGAGCACTGAGGTAGTGAGAGTATTAAAAGTCATTATATTTGTCTCGACATAGAATGCCAAAAAGGATGAACAACTGATTTAATCTGACGTGTGGAATTTACTGTAGACTTCTAGGCAACAGAGCTTGATTCTAAACATACATGCACTATTTTTTCCTACTTCTCAAGAAGAAAGGCCCATAGACTGCTACTCCAGTGGAGTGGAGCCGCACATACACAGAATAGCACAGGGAAAGGAGTGGAACAGCAGTGATAATGTGTGCAGATTTCTTCTATGCTAGAAGTCTTTCACAAATGAACTACTGTGGGTGATACTGGTATGAATGGTGATAGAGGCCTGTGTTTCTGTGTGGGGTCTGGTCTTCTAATGGTGATCCTGTGATGAGAGATTTATACTCAGTATGAGCATGAGTAATTGGTTTAAAATGCTGTCTGGTTCTTATCTAGATCTGTTTGCTACATTTTAAAGCCATTTAAGTTGAACCAATTATATCACATCACTATAACTGCACGAGCTTAATTTATTTAATTTCTCCTCTTTCAATTATACAATAAAGCAACCAGTTTCAAGCACACAATTTAATGCTGATTTCTTTTTAAGCCTCATCCAATTCAATGATAACACGCAACAATTTTCATTCAAACAAGACTGCACTAAAAATGAAGGCAAGAAAACACTGAGTGCAGCATCAATTCCTCCAGCACAAGCTGGTTTCTATTAATACCTACTGTTGCGACAAGGTGAGTATTCAGCATAGGCACTGAAGTTCTGAATTGCTACGTAGCAGGTACCAACGGGGTCCTTCTCTGGGCTGTCTTTAAGAGTCCTCCAATGATATAAAGGAGCACAAGCCTACCAAAACAGAAATCATATCACATGTACCTTTCTTAACCAATGTACTTGCCAAAAACTTTTCAATGGCAGGGATGGTGGGGTGGAGATGCTACCTTTCCCTACAGCCTTCCCTCTGTAAAATACAACCAAGCCCTCCCTTGTCTCTCTTTTGCAATGAGAAACCCTCTGGTGAGGCGTTGTTATTAACATTACTGTATTGGCCTTACTTCTGCAATCGGTTCCAGCTGGATGAACCACTGCCTTACTCAGAGCTTACTGGAACAGTCTGAGCTTCTGGAAAACCGGGTTAGGGCCAGAGACTCTAAGACATGCCTCTGCCTAGAACAGCTTACGGAGTAAAACATATTAGAGAGCAAAACCAGAGTGCAGCAAAGAGGAATTATGTGTCCTATGAGGCTGAGGCACATTTCATAGCATTGAGCAAAATGGGTAGAAGAAAGAATTATAAACATAAATGTTGACATAAGGCAGTTTATGATCGGATTTTTAGCTTGCTGACAATTTCTTTTTCTCCCCTTTATAGTCTACAAAGCTTAAAAAAGAACAAACGTAGATTTTCTGTTCAAACTTTACAAAGTACATGTATAAAAGAATGGTACATGAAGGCATAGAACACAAAGTTTGAGACAGGGAGTTAACAGTATGTGCTATCTCTGTAACAGAACACAGTGATGCTTTACTCATCACCTGTTTTATGCCAAAATCCTTCTCCAGATTAACCCCAAGGCACACTATTTAAGGAAAAGCACTTCCTTTACATATTTCTTCCCTTGTAACTACTTTTTAACTAACGACTGGAAATTTTTTAAGCAAATTTCAGCACAGGATTATTGCTTTGCAGTTGTAAAGACTGTAATGTATTATCAAATGATGTCTTCATAATAAAATGAATTCAGCAGCGTTTTCAAAGTAAACTAAAGTAAACTGCAAACAGAAAGTCTGTGTGTAAGCAACATCACCACTGCCTTACTGAGCATTAAGACTGCTCACTCCATGCCAGGCTCCTCTACCAGCAGAGAAAATGCTCAGCAAAACTGGAATACAGACACTGCACTTGGAAAGCAATCCTGACTTGGAGCTTTTATATCCTTATTTTTTTTGCAGCTCTTCTACCCTATAGCACAGCTGAAATCATTTATACATAACAAAATAGGTCAGTGTTCTCTTACTTATTGATCTGAATCAATCCTGTTTTGACATGGCAGCCTCCTCAAGTTATCAGCTCAACTGATTTTACAGATCCATTTTTTACAAGTTATATACATCACCTGCTTTATAAATCACACATAATCATAGACTTCCTTCTTATATTCTATACACAGAGAGCTATTAAAGATACACTTTTGAGAACAGGTAAATATTATCTCCAAATTAATACAAAATATATAAGACTTACCACAACTTTTTCTTTATGAGCTTTGACTGTTGCCCCAAACCACTGATTTGTCTTAAATTCAATTGGTTCCCTGGTGCCATTGACTTTAATTTTCCTGTTGTCTGACAAAGAATGGAGAATTAAGTTGATAGCTTATTTTAAAACGTATTGCCCTGTGAATTACAGATGTAAGTGAACAGAACAAGAGATATATCAATTGCATCATATTTATTGTCATCGTTCTATCAGTTTAATATAGGAGTGTTCTACTAACATTTACGCTTCTCATTGCTCTGAGGAAAATGACTTATTTTCATGTGTGAAATTCACATGTGAAAATTCAAAGTAACTATAATTAAAGTTCGAGGAGAGGAGAGGAGAGGAGAGGAGAGGAGAGGAGAGGAGAGGAGAGGAGAGGAGAGGAGAGGAGAGGAGAGGAGAGGAGAGGAGAGGAGAGGGGTCCTGGAATTTATGATTGATGAACAGAAATATACAAAAATGAGAAAAATCCCTTAAAACTTTCCACATAGGTGGTAGAAACTCTGGAAAAAAAAAGTCTATGTTCTGTAATTAGTTTTTGTCAAGCAAATGAAATTTCTCAGCAGGAATATTCAAGACCCAACACGACAGACAGCAAAGGACTTAGTTTTTAACAGAATTACATGTGTACATACTGTCACAAGAGACAGCTTCTTAATGTTGCTCTATATACACTCTTGCAGATGTCAGCATAAGAGAAGCCATCTGGGCGTAGACTCAAGCCAATTATAATCCATTTCAGGTTTTAATAAAAAGCAGACATCCCTTCCTTTCACCCTTAGTTCTCCAAAGTGAACTGATTTCCCATATGTTCCTGAGCTTTTCTCTTCCCTTACCAGTCATTCCTAATGAACTTCTCAATTTATACATAAGCAGGACATTACTCCTTTCCCCTGCATTCCCTTCTGCTTGTTTCTGGTTCTTATCAAGAAGGATTGCACAGGAATCAGTTATTTTTATTCTAAGTGAAATTAAAAGCATTTACTATCTACCTTGGAAGATAGAAACAAAAAAATAAGTAATGTTATTATATTGTATAGATTTATATATATCTTGTGTGTGTGGAGGGGGGGGAAATGCAGCTGATATAACTGCCCCTTTTAAAAAGCCAGCATGTCCTGGGATTTGGCCAACAGCACAGAGGAGATACCTGAATCCTTTCCATGGATGTTGGGTCACTGGTTACTTCAGCCTGTGATAACCTCATTGATGCTACAGTGCTACAGACACAAACATTAAGAAAAAGCCATGATATTTGGAGCAAGGGAAAATCTCACCTCTGTATTTTCCTAATAGCAAACAAGAAAGTCAAATGAGAAGGGATCTGTACAAGTCTGAAAAGCCTCTGAGAAAGTATCTCCCCTCATAGAAATAATTGTTTCAGTACCATGAAACTGCAAAAGCTAATAAGGAGCTCACAGGAGCTATGAAATCACGTGCTCGCTCCCTCAGGTTGCTCTTTAAAATACAGTTTAGTCTATATATAAGAAACAAACAGTATTTCAGATTGTTATAAAATAAATATTGCTTCCCTAAATCTTTACCAAAATGAAGCCATTAGCACAATTAGCCTGTGTGACCCCACGTGGACTGCTATTACTGTGCACTGGCTGCAATGAATTAGACAGCAAGGCTCCAAGCAAGGATACTCATAAATGCCCCAAGCCAGTCACCATGTACACCTGAGGGCATGATCTGCTGCACAGTCCTCATCCAAATACACACACCTGGGAAGGCCAGATGAACCATGGCCTGAAAAGAACCTCCTTTTATTTTTATCTGACTATAGAAAGCCAAGGATGACGGGCTTAGAGCAGCGAGGCTGACAGAAAAGCTACTTGTTTGTCAGATAAATCACACTCTGGTTCTCAGAGAACAATGAAGTTATTTCTGTCTTTGGCACATCCCTCAATACAGTGCTATCTAAGTGCTTCGAAAAATAACATATCTGTATCGTGACAATACCACCATAAGACAGCAAAATCGCTCTCTTGGTGTTATTTATGAGGATCTGAGGCCTGCATACTATGTCTCTACAGCTATACTTCTGTGAGCAACAACAGCTTGGCTTGCATTCAGGTTGCACAGAGATGTCACCTCTTCTGGAGGAACATGTCTGGCCCCTTCTAGAACTGAGACCAGTTATCTCGTATCCTGATACATGATGCCAGCACAAGGAGAGCTGGGCCACAGGGCAGCAGCTGGGCCAGGCACACAGCACTCAGCCCTGCCTGCAGCACTGCCCAGCGGTGCCTGAGCCCCAGCTGGATCACCTCAGAGCCAGCCCAGGAGCTCTTCCAGATGCTCAGCAGTCTGGATGACTTGGCTTAAACGACAGCCCTGGAGTCACTCTCAATTGTACTGGCTAAGACAGTACTGTAAGCTAAGGACCAGACAAGCAAGAGCATGCAAAGAGTAGTGATGCCTGTATTTAGATTTAGGTGCAAAGACAAAATTAAGCATTTCAGCAACCCTAAATAATCTCATTTTCTGCTGCAGGAGCCAAAACTCCCATGCACTGGTGTTACTCTGCAATCAAGCTTAAGGTACTGCAGACAGGGAAATGTGGTTCTCAGAATCCTTTCTCCACTGTTCTGGACTTGAGCTACCTGGGGCTACCAAAGAGAAGGAGGCCTCTGTAGTATCTGGACAAGAATCCAGACAGAAAAAAATAAACTTACATAAGAACAACAGTACAGAGATTCATTTCTAGGAACTGAAGCCTGAACCTGGAATAAATGTAAATGCCAATCCATCATTTGCACATATGACTAAATTTGGCACTCTCTAGGGCTTGGTCCTGTAGAACTGATTTGCAGATGCCGATAGTGGCTCATTGTGGTTCATTCGGTTATTGAGAACTAATAGTAAAAAGTCAGCATCCCCTGTCCATGTAAGGACATGCAAAACCCCTGCACAGCGAGGAGAGCTGCCTCTGTTTTTATATTTATCTGATACTGCAAACATCTATTTAATTTCTGGTTTTGTATCATGCCTTAGATTCTACTCATGTGAGTTGTTTTAATTTGATAGGTCCTATCAGATCATATCTAAGCAGCGTTATTTGGACTTTCATTCCATGAATCAAGAAAAAAAACAAAAAAAGAATCATCAAACCCAACAGGATTCTTTGCCTGTGTACAATCTGATCAAAAACAAACTGAGACCTCAGGGCATGAACCAACACAGCTAAGGGTATTTTTTTCCCTTATTTAGATAACGTTGAGATTTATAAAAGAAACTGACAAGGGCCCATGATAAATCAGAATGCTACAAGTGAACCATGAGGCTCCAGATAAGGTCTTTCTGGCATATTCACTGAAATGTGTCAGCATTTAAAAGTACAACTAAATTCTGCCTAAGCATTTTCTCTTGAGATGTAAAGTTTCTCTTACAACAGGATTCTAAGTTCTGCTCAGAATCTTACCAACTTTACAGCTAATGATTTTTTCATGTTACTAAATCTCTTGAGTCCCACTATACATCCTTTCCTTATACAGTACCTGGGTTCTGTTACCATCAGCTCAACTTCTGGCCAAATTAGCTCATGATTTTAATCAACTGCACATTGGGCCGTGACTGACCTACATTCCCCTTACCTGTTCTCCTTCAGAGTTTGCCCAAATTCTCTCCTGTTCAGAAAATATACCTTATTTTTCTAACACCGGTGAAGATGACTGACAGTGAAGGCAGCACTACAGTGAGCCCTGGAGACTTAGGGCAAGTGTTTAAAATTCTGCCCTTGGAGCTAATTTAAAACACAAAACTTGTTCCAGCTTGTTTAGTACTACCATTAAAAATAACCATTATAATGAATTCCTGAAATATGAAGTATTCGTTTTTTAACAGCTCTCAAATGCAACAGTGTATTTCAGGGGGCATTAAAGTTTTCTCCTGGCTTCAAGATGCTTTTGAGTACTTCAGAAGTTCCCCATTTAATCAAACAGGGAGAGCTTTCTTCATATTGCTCTCCTGCTACCTCTTCTGGCAGCCTTAAGGAAAAGCATCCTGATTAAACACGAGGACTTTGGAGTTGTACCTCAGTGCTAAGCAGAAATGGTCATGGTAAAACTCTTCATAACGGAGAAAATGAAAAGGAGAAGTTAGTTACGTGTAGATGAGAGAAGGAATCCAGATCATATCTCCTCACTATAATCCCAATGCTTGTTCCCCTGTCTTCCCATCAAGTTTCAAAGACTATCTCTGCCTTCCACCGCAGTGCAATAGGAAGGAACAAGGAAGAGTCCCTGCCCTTCAGTCCATATTTCCTCAAGTAAGGGAATACTAAAAACCCTTCCATTATACCTTACATCAGTCCCTTGCTGCAAATAAATTGGTGAAAGCACTGGTTGTGTTCTAAGGGGCAATGCTTTCAGCTTCCTTCCAGCCTTGGCTCCAGCACCGAGATTTCAGGAGCTCTGAGGGACTGCAGAGTCAGTGCTGCATCAGCAGGAGGAAACAGTTCCTGCTAAAGCCCCTTCTTGGCTGCAGGCCATATCACTGGTCCATTCATATGGGAACGTACTGCTACATGACTTGCGTATTGATGGATGGACTCAACTCCCAGTGCATGCCAAAACTTCATCTTCCTTCTTCCTCTGCCCCCTGGCAGAAACAATCTGTTACATCATGAGGACTAATTACTGACGTAAGTTTGCAAGCAGATACCCTCAGTGCTTTGGAAATGTCGGGACTGAATACTCTGAAGAACAAATCCAGTGTCCTGAGGAGATTAGTGCCACTGTGAGAATTCCCAGTAGAACAACACCAGGTAAGCGGTAGGACTTTCAGGCACAAGCTGTGGATAGTCCTGTATCTCTATTAAGTCTGCTATCTTCTAATCAGAATAGCTTAGTCCACAAACACATCCACATTAACACAAGTTCAGCAGCTGCTTATAGCACTCAGACCAGCTTCACTCCATGGGGAAAATCTGAAGTTGCCTTACACCAGCATTGGGATGGCAGGTCCAAAAGGGCTTCACAGCTCTGTTCTCCCTTCAGGACTCCATGGTGCAGAGGACAAAGATTAGCTTTCCTTAAAATAACTTGTAGTTATCTTCAAAATAGGAAGATGTTGCTCAAAAGAAAATAAAACTGTCACCGTTACAGACTGCAGCACCAAAGTCCATCCTGTCTCAGTGCTCACCATCCTAGCATTAACCTAATGCAGCCTCAGTTGTTCACTAAGGCGCCTATTAACCACCTGGTTCCCACAGATCACTCTCTGAAAAACAATATTTCCTGTGTCTGACGTGATACATTCATTCAATAAACATGTTGGAACCAGTAAAACAAGGGAAAAACATAAATTAGTACAAAGCAAACCCACACCTGTAATGCCTTGATATTAGGAAATGGTTAAAAACTTGACTGAAGTCACCACAGAAAAAATGGTCATTGCCATCACTTCTTAAATTTAGGAGGAACAAGATCCAAATAGCTCTAAGACAAATAATATCAACACATTTGCAAACGATGGAAACCGTGAAATTAGATCCATTTTCCTTCTGGAAACTGTGAAATAATCTTTACAGTTACATAGGAGTTTTAGGTGCCCACTTACAGACGTGTTTCCACCAGCCAACATTGGCCCTATGACATTGCAGGATGACTTGCAATGACCACACACTCCAGCACCTGCAGTTGGCAGCAGAGATGCTCTGCTTGTGAGGTAATTCCAGCCCTGATGCAATGAAAAAGACTACGACATTTTTGCTATAAGGAGTCCTCATTCATTCAGTGAACATTTCTGTTTCTGAGCTCTGATTGGCTGCTGTTGGCAGGAGAAAGTCCAAATAACATCCAAGTGCACTGTATGTATAGTGTCACAGAGCACTACTACACGGAGCTATGAGATCTGGTTTAGTGACTTGTGGTAGCAATGGTAACGGGAGAACGGCTGGACTAGATGATCTTGTAGATCCTTTCCAACCTTGTGATTCTATGATTTGTGCGTTCAGCCCTCAGAAACAGAAGACATTAAAAGCCTTCGTACTCGTATTTGAGTTGTGATATTAAGTTAGTGGTTTTCAACCATCTGCATTTGTTGATCTCTTGAACTTTTTGGCTATAATAGAAATCTCACAGTTTCTGTGAGTGCAGAAATTTCACATACCTATGTTGGGCAATAGATTGCACAAACCTACTTTTCTTTAACAAATTCTTTAGAAGTCCTCTATTGAATTCTTGTGGTGAACAATACTGACTTAATAGCTTGGTACACGGTGCTCAGAGGCTCCGATGGGAGCTGTATGCAAAGACAAATTGAAGTAGACTCATCCAGGCTGGAGCTCACATGGACTGCTCTGGGAAGAAGGTGGTAAAGATGGAAGACTTGCTCCAGGATGTAAAGTATTTTGGAGAGAAAAAAGTGAACAAAATATATGTCTGTTGGGCATCTTGCCTAACTTCAATGTCTGCAAGTCAGGTGTCCATCCAGAGGATACAAAACGCTTCGGGGAGACTGAAGGAACAACGCTTTGTTGAGGCTGAGCTCTCTGCCCTCTCCTGTGGTACAGCACAAAGCCGTGTAGCTGTTCATGGGGAGCTGGGCTAGATGCCTCTTAAGGGTCCTTTCCAACTAATCACTCTATGATTCTATGCACATCCAATACTGCACCCAGAGCAGGAGCCTGGAGCGTGTCTGGAAGAACGTCCAGATGTGAGGAGAGCTCTGAGTGGGGTTTGCAGTGATGAACAGCCCTGGGACGTGTGGCTGGTTGGAGGTGGAAGGGTGAAGGACTGCACTCAGCTGTCGCACTTAAGCTCTTCTAATGTAACCTGTGCTCTGAGAAATAGGCTGAACTGTGTATTGCGTTTGCATTTAAACACACCATAAATGCTAAGATTAAATACAAGGTAAAGAATCATAACCTTTGTTCAACGACTAAACTGTCAAACTTTACCTAAATGAAACCAATCCATTATATATCAAATGAAACCATTTCATTATATCAAATGAAACCAATCCCCGGGAACTCTCGGTTTAAAGTCTTTTCAAAACCTCTAAAGAGACAACAGAAAACATAAACAGCCTGACTTGCTTCAAACGTGCGTTCTCCCTAATTAAATAGGAAACATCTGTCTTGGGATTGTGGAAGCGGCTGCGATCTGCCCACACTGAGCCTAAACCAGCCCGAGCTGCTCTACAGGAGAACCCTCGTTGTCTGCCGAGCAAGCAGCGGCTCCCGGGTCGCTCCATCCGCCCCAGCCGCAGGTTACCGATGCAAGCAGCGGTCGGTGCCCGCACACGGCCCCGCATAGCGCTCACTTACTGGTGTTATCGAAGGGGATCTGCCTGCAGCGCGCGGCCGGCCAGCCGCAGTGGTACACCGCTCCTCCTTCCACGATGTCCGGCTGCGTGGTGTTGGCTCGGGGAGCTCCCACCAGGACGCTGACCCTGCGGACACGCTCGCGAATCACCGGCGGACAAGGGGCCGGGGGCTGTCACACCCCGCCGCCCCCGCCCCGGGATTCAGCCCCGCAGCCCGCCCGCCGCCGGCACCGGCACTCACGTGCTGGGCTCGGGGATGTAGAAATCCACCGAGTACCCGAAGTAGCTGCCGGGCGGCCCGCTGTACACCGTCAGCTTCTCCTCGTCCAGGTTGAAGGCTGATGCCGGCGCGCAGAGCAGCGCTGACAGCAGGAGCAGCGGGCACAGCGGTGGCTGCCGGCGCGGCATCCTCGTCCCGGAGCAGCCCGGAGCGGAGCGGTGCAGCGCGGCGCTGCCTGCGGCGGGGCGGGCGGATGGACGGCGGCTCGGCCCCGTTCGCCGCGCCGGGCGGAGAGCCGAGATCCGGCGCCTCCTGGCGGCCCGTGGGGAGGAAGGGAGGGAGAGTTGGAGGTGAGGCCGCGATTCGGTGCCTTGTCAAAGCGTCTGCACGGCGGCGGTGCTGCTCGCGGGGCTCTCTTAACTTTCCACCTTAGCTCAGCCCAGCTGTCACCCTGCGTGCGCAGCCGCTCCGTGGTGGAGCTAAGGCTGATGGTTTCCACGTGAAACCTCCCTACGCTTCCAGTATGTTCAGGATTTCGAACTGAAGGGTCTGATAATTGAACAGTGCCTTTTAGGCAGCATGAACACATGGAAAAAAATAGAGCTTCATCAGACTGTTATGCAACTGCCAGTGTGGGCATTCATATTGAATATATATATATATATATATATATATATATAAATATGTATGCGAAACCCCCAAAATCTCTTACAACAGAACAGATGTAAGCCCAGCCCCATCCCTCAGAATGCATTAGTGTCTTAGAATGGCTCATGTTACCATAGAACAGTAGAATCAAAGAACAATTTGGTTTGGAAGGGATCTCAGACACCCCTGTGCCATCGGCAGGACAGTCCCCCACTAGATCAAGCTGCCCACAACCACATCCTTGAGCACCTCCAGGGATGGGGCACCCAGAGGTTCTCTGGACAGCCTCAGAATAAAGAATTTTCCCCTAACATCTAACCCAAATCTTCCCTCTTTTAAACTGTTATCCCATCTGCCATCAATACGTGCCTTAGTCAAAAGTCCATCTTTCTTATAGGCCACTTTTAAATATTGAAAGACTGCAGTGTGATCTCCCCAGAGCCTTCTCTTCTAGAAGCTTAACAGCACCAGTGCCATCAGCCTTTCACAACAGGAGAGTGCTCCAGCACGGTGTGTGCTCTGAGCATCCTCATGGTTCCCTCTGGATGGCGTTCCTTCCTTCTCTCGTGTTGAGCACACAGCACAGCGTGGTGCCATCCGCACAATTCCTGAGGGTGTCCTTGATCCCACTGTCCATATCAGTTATAAAGATATCAAACTGTATCAGTTCCAACACAGACCCCAACACACCACTGCTCAATGGACTTTGAGCCGTTCACCTCATCTTTCTGGATGTGGTCACCATTAGCTGCTAGGAATTCCCTCTCTAAGTGTCTCTGTTGGTGCTCACCTGGCCATAAAACCTTGCTCAGATGAAGGGAGGACCTTATGTTGGCACAGAGGGCTGTGCTGCTGTGGGCTCAGCCCAAAGGTCAGTGCAGAGCAGGCGTCATGACTCTTTTATCATAGAAACAGTCAACGCTGCATTGCTGGAAGCTGCACTGAATTGAGCTCTAAGAAAGCTCCTCTTACAGGTTCTTCATAAAAGCAATTAAAAACGATGAGGCCGCCTAGTGCCCATTTTGAACTCTTTTGCCCTCACAGCAGTGTTGTAGCTGTAATTTTAAGGACATATGGTCTGATTTTTGGGTGCTTCTATGTGGAGCCAGGAGCTGGAGTCGCCGATCCTTGTGTGTTCCTTCCAATTCAGGATATGCCTTGACTGTGTAAAAGCATGTCTGCTTGGTAACACTCCCTTCCCCAGCAAGACTAAATGAGACAAGGCACTGCATCTCCAAGGGATGCAATTCTTTTCTTTGTTCCTGATCTATTCAAAGATAGGAGGAAAACAAACCAAAACAACAAAGCCAACATATTAATTTCTGCTCAGTCCACTCTGTTTGAACAAAAAGATTGTTTTGCAGCATTTATAATAGAGATGTGTCCAAAAATATCAGAGAAAGTTCAGAAAAATTGAGAACACTGGGACTGAAAACCACTTATAAACATACACCAGCAGAGCGTACCTATGAAAGCAGAGTTGTTTGTTTTGTTCTGAGGCTCTGGTTTCTTTACTTTTGTGTTTGTTTTATTTTAAGTGCTTTATGGCAAGATGAATCTGATAGCATGGACATTCCTGCTCATGAAAACAGAGCAGTGTTTATTTCCATCAATAGCCGTGTGACCTGCAGCTGGACCACATGCCTGTAATACTCCTTAATTCTTTTACTGACTTTACTCCTCCTATTAGAGCAAAACATAACCGCTGACATTACTTGGCTATTTTATATTGGACAAGGGCCACTCAGAGACCTAAGCACTACCAGTAACCTCAGAGGTACCTCAATGACTTGTGGGGGTAATGCCTGCCCTTACAAGTTGCGTATTTCCAAAGCAACAGAAGGCTACTGAGAGTTGTGTGCCATATACTGCACACACAGAAATTCAGCCACTGTAAATGTTGCATTACGCAACATAGTTATTGAATCACAGAAGCACAGACTGGCCTGGGTTGAAAAGGACCACAATGATCATCTGATTTCAACCCTCTGCTATGTGCAGGGTCACCAACCACCAGAGGCACATCCAGCCTGGCCTGGAATGCCTGCAGGGATGGGGCATCCACAACCTCCTTGGGCAACCTGATCCAGTGCGTCACCACTCCCTGTGTGAAAAACTTCCTAATATCTAACCTAAATCTTCCCTGTCTCAATTTAAAACCATTCCCCCTTGACCTACCACTATCAACCCATGTAAACAGCCATTCCCCCTCCTGTTTATCCACTCACTCCAAGTACTGGAAGGCTACAATGAGGTCTCCCCAGAGCCTTCTCTTCTCCAAGCTACACAAGCCCGGTTCCCTCAACCTTTCCTCATAGGAGAGGTGCTCCAGCCCTCTGACCTACTCCAAGAGCTTCACGTCCTTCCTGTCCTGGGGGCCCCAGGCCTGGATGCAGTACTCCTCTTACTTAAAACAACAAGACTCAAGTTTTGCAGGGTATGCAGTACATTCTGGTGTTGTGTCCATCCTGCACAGATCTATTGTAGTTACAGCTCAGTCATTAACCAGCTGCAAACTTCTGAGCGTTGACACGGATGAAAAATGGGAGGCACAGAAAGTACACAGGCAATTGTAACATGCTCCTCTTGTCCTGCTTGTGTGAAGTACATACCACTGGAGCTGCTTAGTGTAAACATTGCTCTCCTTTTTCTTTTTCAGTCTCAAAGAGATGTGAGTGTAGGACAATCCAACTCGATTCCAACAGCCAAGTGACAGATCTACTCATCACATCTATAAAGCAGACAAACCTCTAAATGCACATATTCTTAACTGTTGCCAGAAAGGAGAGTCATTTCTCCTTCATCTGTTCAGTGACATCAGCTCTGAGATCTCTGCATTTGGACAACTGGCACGTTACCCTAAATAACCTACATCTGTTCCAACTATTGGAAACTTATTCCAGATTTGGGTTCCCCAGACTTTAAATCTGCCTGCACTGGACTGCATAGTTCAAACAGCTGCCCCAGATGTTGTTGGACTGAAGTCTGGTGGCCCAACACACCAACTGCTCTGAATACTGCACTTGTCTTAATGGGTTCTGATCAGGAGCCAAGAGAGCAAGCCTTTATCGGCCTCTTTGGCTAAATGTTCTTAAAGTCATTATAAACCTATTTACTGTGCAGGAGAAGAGGAAGGTCAGACACAGAACCAAACAATTTGCACAGACTATATGAGCTTCCTGGTGTGAATGTCTACAGCTTGCGTTACAGGCAGTAGGTGAAGTTAATGTATCATTACGATCTTAAAAATAAATCAGTAAAGCTTCTACAGAAAGTTTTGCCTAAGTAAACCACTTAACATTTCATACAAGCCTGTATTATGAAAGCTTTAATCTTACGTTATGCAACTACTTAGTAATCTATCTGCTAACAGAAGTGTTTCAAAGAATCATATGGGATTTTAACATAAATACTGTCAAAATTAATGCCAACTTTGCTGCTAGATTTTCCTAGAACATGCCATGACAGAAGCCGCAGTGTCCAATTCCCACAGGAAAGCTCAGCTATCCTCTCAGATATTCCCTGGTTAACTCTCTCTGTAGGCAGGAAACCTCCTAGACTACAATTAAAGCTGTTACGTATTGAATATGGTGTCACAAAGCAAGAGGATGAAATGAGAAAAATAAGACCGTGTCCTACAAAAAGCGTGACTTAACAACCTTGTCCTTGTCAGCTACTGAATCTGAACACCTGCTTGTGTCTCCAAACAAAAAAGGATCAATTTCAGACAATATGTGTGAGAGCAATTGAGTGAAGAAACACATTTGAGAGCAAAAAGCTTGATACACAATTGCTTGTAGACAGTTTAATTGATTACTAAATAGCAAACTCATTAAGCTGTACTTTTGTTTGCTAGACTCCCTCAGATTAATAACCGTATTAATAAAAGACCCTTTCTCTTCCCCCCGTGTGCAAGTTGCTGGAATGTGAATTCAGGATGATGTGCCAACAAATGATTTTCTGCATTAAGTTTTGAACTTCACCCCTGCAAACACTGTCCAAGTAAGAAATCTCAGCAAAAGTAATCCATATTTGAAAAGCATCAAGGCTAATTTGAGTATGAGCAAAGTCTTCCAGACATCTAAGCAGAAGAAGGTTTCTTCTCTAAGGATCTCATGGAAATAGCTTTTATCTATATTTACAAATGATTTCACGCGATTAACCCAGCTGGCAATGTAACCTGATGTCCAGCGAGCCTCAAACCAGGCAGTTTGAAGGAAATAAAGAAAGGAATAAGGGTTCCTTTAGTACACAATGCATCTGCTGTTGTCTTCCTAGAGTACTAAGTTTTAAATGCTCATAACTCACAACAGCAGGGCTTCTAATTCTATTTTTTTCTTTGACATGGAACATACACTGTGTCTAACACCGGACTATAAAATGCTGCTCATAATTCCAACAGACTCAGTGAAAGCTGTGCTGGGAAACACTCTATCAGAAAGCAAGACAGACGCTAGAATCTATGAAAAAGAACAAGAGAAGTGAACTGTCACAATCAAAGTCTGAAGTCTATTCTCTTTCTGGCATTACCATTTACCTCCAGTGTAAGCTGTCCAATGAAAGTCTCTTCCCGAAAATACATAGGCTATATTGGATTGCGTCAGCTTGTCCTTCTGTATGATGATCATTCTGGAGTCACACGTATAAGGAAAGAAATTTTAAACAAAAAGAAATAATTTTGAATGTGAATTTCAGCCCTGGTGGCAATAATGGAGGCACATCAGTTGCTGTTAGGATGCAATTATCCCTGCCCCCTCCCCACCAAAGCCATCTCAAAACCTCACATTTCTAAACCCAAGGTCTCTTTCCATCACCTTGGGTAGAATTTAAACATAAAAAAAAGAACATCAGGATTCAAGGAAAAAATTTATTTCAGGGCTAACAAGTTGATAATAAATAAAGGAATATAATAATGTAGTAACAGATGTTCTCATGCACTTAACACATACAATAACGCTGGCTTACACTGCTGTTTGGACAAATTGAGAAGAGGTATTTGGCAATATTATGAGCTTGAATAGTTTAGAGATTATAGAGCAAGAAATTCCGCCGTTTTATTTATTTTTACATTTTTATACAAATTCAAATAAATATTAATACATCTATTTTGCCTCAGATTTTTTTGTTCTGTTTTAACATGCCCGATAACTACGCCACAGTAATATACACCTGCCAAGAAAGAGTATTGATGAATTTAACTTATTAATAGTCCTAGAAATGTATCATATTCCTGTCACACTTGTGCAAGCTCTTCAGGTAAAATTGGATTTTAGGAAATATTGCAGAAAGTTTAAACTCATTTAAACATATCGAGTGCAAAGGCCAGTCTAGTGCACACATCATGGTACTGTAATGTCAGCCAGTTTAAATCATAAAACATGCCTATATGGATTCAGAAGCAGCTGAATATGTTTCAAAGATCTGACATCTTATATTCAGGTTCTGCAATATCAGACATTCTTCAATTCTTCATGAGATGGCAAAGTAATGGTAAGACTTTATAAGTAGCCTTTTTATTTTTATTTTTTAAGGATAATTCACATTAACAGTACTATGGTGGCCAAAAAAAAAAAAAAAAGACAAACTATTATAATAGAAATCAATCTGATTAAAAAATTAAATATTCCAATTAACACTGAAAAAGTGTTTGTAATCATTATTTACAATTCAATGATACCAGTGTATAACTTCACACAGTCAAAGTATACCACTTTCAAGCAAACACCAACCCCTATTTCCCCTTCCAAGCATTCAACAGTAGCATGTCATTTACATAAAACCTATCAGTTTAAAGAAGGAGATCGATCTGTGGTCCACAGTAATTCTATATATGGCCATTTGGTTTGCAAGCAGCGTTTTACAGGAGTGTCATCAGTTTGCAGCATTGGTTCTTCAAAACCCATAACAACTGCTGTGCCTTCTACATACATGACCTGTCAAAATAAACCCAAATAGGTCAGTTGAGGCTTCTCTAAAACATAAGGTCATACCTATCTGATGGTTTATTTGAAGAAATAATTAGATATTGCATTGAGGGACATGGTTTAGTGGGAAATACTGATGATAGGTGGACAGTTGGGCTGGACAGAACTGAAGTTTGAGTTATACCTCCACTGTCCTTTACAGTTCAGATCCTACTTGTCATGATAAGCAAGCTCATGTATTCAAAAAGCATAGCTGAAGAGGTGTTGTTAAGCTAAGTGATCCACTATGATATCTAAAATATTACCAGTAGCAGACAGCAGTTTCCAATTTCAAATACATTACAAAACAAATACATTGTTTTGCAATACAATTATTCAGAGTGCTTTTGAAAAAAAAAAAACAAAAAACAAGAAACAGGCAAAAAAAAAAAAGCTACAAAAAACGTTGCAGAATATTTTACTTGTAACTACACTTGGTTTTATAACTCCACACAGGGAGAGAGTTTTGTAGACTGATTGTTATTAAGGCCAGATTTACATTGTTTACGTCTTACCTTTTCATTATAGTTAGATTGCTTCAGTCCATTGTAATGGTAAACAGTAAACGACTCTGAAACCCTAGAGTCCTAGCAGAAAGAAAACTGTTAATGCCATGTACTATGTATGCTGTGCCTTGATAGTGACTTCCCTTTACAATTAGAAAAATGCGTTTAAACATGAAGACAACATGAAGACTATGAAACTACAGAACTAGAATACCATTTCTTTTAGATGTATCATCCAGAAGATTTTGTTCATCTTGTCTTTCTCATCATGAACAATTCAAAGATGTCAGTAAATTAAAAGATGACAAATCCCCTGCAATTTTCAAGACCTAGTAATGATTTTCTGTGTTCATCTGGACTCTAAATCACTTCAGTACTCAGCTGTCCTACTGCTTTATCTTCTCAAGTTAGACATCATCACTAGCATCCACAGTCGTGTGCACCTATGACTGTTTGGATGTTACTAACTTAAATATTTACTGAAGATTAAATCCAGTCTCCAACCCTCCATTTGAAGCCGAAGAGTAATTTAAACCCATGCCTGCCTAATTGTAAACTAATTCTGAGGACTCTGCTCAGAAGATGCCTAACAGTAGATGAACTGCAGTTGTCAACCTTTGCCACTCCAGGCGCTAAAGTGCTTCAGTCCTAAAAGGACTGAAAAGCCTCATGATGAACTGAGCTCGGAAACACAAACTAGGTGTAATGTCATCTCTTTCATACCTACTGGTTCAGGCTCTGAATAAAAGCTTATACCCCCCTTTAAGTACATGGCAGTAAATGCTGGAATGAGGACACAGCTGCTCTGGTTACAGTGCTTTCATCAGTTAATAGAATACCCCTATTCATTTTTCTCCTCTAGAGGGACTCAAAAACCTTATCTAGCTACAGGTTTCACACAGCAAGCTAGGATACTTAGTGGAGGGAAGGCAGACAAGAGAAAGGTAAGCAGTTACTCTTCTTACAGAAGCTGCTTCACAGATACATATAAAACTAGGCTTTGCAGTGAAGGAAATTGAGCACATATTCTTTACGCTGATGAGGGCATGCTCACCTCGAAAGAAGAGAAGTGCTGGTTTCCAGTTCCTGTCCCACAGATGTTAAGAATTTTGTGTATGCCCCAAAAAAGGACATACAGAGAAACTGAGGATTTCCCCTCTCTCCAAGCACTACCTGAGCACTAAGCAGTTATGCCTGCTCTCTCAATCTAAATGACCTTTGAAAATTTTTCATCTCAGTCAAGACCTTTGTAAAGGAAAGCTGAAACCCTTTCTTGTTCTTTAGGCAGATTTAAGTACTTTCTAGGAGAAAATGGGAACTTGAAACATTTTCAGAAAAAAGGAATTAAATCTGGTAGTCCTGACCACTAGGTAATTGTTCAAATACTGTATAAGGGGGAAATTATCAGCAACTCTAACCATCACTGGCAATTGCTATTTCCTCACGGTATTTTAAGACAAGACAGGAAAGTATTCTGAACTAGGTATCAGTATGGGGAGGGTTCCTCCTGCCTGATCCAGAGCCACAGGCAGGTTTAGTGGCATATCCATGTCTTAAGCATTAATTCACTAACAGACAATAGCAGTTCCCAGGCCAAACTGTACTGACCGCTCAGACAGTGCTCTTCAGACAGTAATACTACCCATGTTTTGCACTAGGCCTAGCAACAGCTCGGGGGAAACTGAGTGGTAGGGAATAATATGCAACGGGGAAGTAGTGCTGACTTGTGGTCTCTAACCTGACAGGTGAAGAGTTGCTCCACCAAGTCTTCAAGTGACTGAGGACAGACCTGTCCAGGACTACACAAAGCTTCTTTCTCCAGTTCCCCTTGGTCACTCAGTGATGCCAATCAGCAACAGTCAACTGGAGTAGCAGCTCCAAACAAAAAATTTTCTTTTTCTCCAACTATGACCCACACTACTGGACAGCTTAGGTACAGTCAGCTATAGAAGATTATAGAATCACAGAATGGCCTGGGTTGAAAAGGACCTTAAAAATCATCTAGTTTCAAACCCCCTGCTATGTGCAGGGCTGCCAACCACCAGACCAGGTTACCCAGAGCCACATCCAGCCTGGCTTTGAATGCCTGCAGGGATGGGGCATCCACAACCTCCTTGGGCAGCCTGTTCCAGTGCATCAACACCCTCTGAGTGAAAAACTTCCAACTACTATCTAACCTCAATCTTCCCTGTCTCAGTTCAAAACCATTTCCCCTTGTCCTACCACTATCAACAAGTGTAAACAGCCACTCCCCCTCCTGTTCATCTGCTCACTTCAAGTACTGGAAGGCTACAATGAGGTCTCCCCAGAGCCTTCTCTTCTCCAAGCTAAACGAGCCCAGTTCCCTCAACCTTTCCTCATAGGAGAGGTGCTCCAGCCCTCTGATCATCTTAGTGGCCCTCCTCTGGACCTGCTCTACATCCTTCCTGTCCTGGAGGCCCCAGGCCTGGATGTAGTACTCCTCTTATTTAAAACAATTGTTGTCAATGGTATTTCTAATTCTGAATGTACAAATGAAAAGAAAAAGAATTAGCCAGCAATTACACACTGTGGACCTAATTTGTAAATCCAAAGCAAATGGACACTAACTCTTATTTTTTCTTCCTCCAGTTGCTGGATCATCTGTTAATGATGCTCTTTCACTACCATCTTTGGAAGTGTATTCTTCTGAACAACTGACTAGGCTGTTTCATAGTGCAGTACTGTTTGGGTGTAGTACCCTGCATAACTCTATAGTCTTGCTGAAGTTATTTTAAAAAATACAAGTTTCACATTTTCTTGGCTATAAAAATTAAGCCACAGAGTTTCAATTACACGCTAAGCCACAAAAGCTTCCAAAGGATTCCTCCTCTCAGCTCTTCTCTTGCTTCCAAAATCCCATCTTTCTGTCCCTAGGGAAACCCACTACCTTCTGCCAATACCAGCATTTGAACAAACCCCCACAAAACTGCTAAGATTGCTCTCATCCAGATCTGTTCCCCGTTCTGGTTTAACATATACCTGCACAAAGATGTTCTTGGTGGAAGGAGCATGAGAGCAGGAAAATGGAACCCAGGTGAATGAGAGGAGAACAGTGCTATGATACTGGTAGAAGGGTTTAATGACTCTCAAAGACAAGTTGAACAGACATTACTCCATAGCAATAAAGCTATATTGATTACCTGCTCAGGGAAGAATTCTTGCAGAAAGGGACCCAGTAATATGATGCCCAGCCCTTCTGGGTCTAACTTGGTCTTCATGAGGTTTACACTAAGAGAGAAAAACATGGGATATAAAAGTAAGATTAAAACATTTTTACTTTTGCATGACTAAATTGTTCTGTGCTACCACAGTACTGGCTGCCAAGTATATCAATAGTATTCTATTTTCACTCATCAGTGACAAAAGCACCAGAACGGCATGCAAGTTGCCAAAACAGTTATTTTTAAGTAATCTGTTATTTTAGTTCAAATAAGCGATAATTCTGAAGGATCACCATATTTGGAGAAGTAATTTGAAACTCATATAGACTAAAACACAGTTTATGGCCCAAAAGGCATTTTGCTATCTTGTAAGCATTCTTGAGATTAGATACATAAAACAGTCATCTCTTAAACAGCCCAGTAACTGCTGAACAACCTGCTTTTACACAGAGACTTGAATAATCTCCGAGATTTACTAAGTACACCAAAATAAAAGTTTAACCAACATATTTCATATTTACATTGTGCCCTTCATAAAAAAAATAAATTATAAAAATATTAATAAGATTAGCAGTACACTGGACTAATCTGAAAAATTTACTGAATGAATGTAGTATGACCTTAGGTCATTACAACACATACCAATTATACTTTCATGTTCCTACATAAGCAGTATATTTCTATAAAGATCAGGCTGCTTAAACATTTATTTGTAACTATGCTATCCTTCCGTCTACAAGTTGTACCATAAGTAAGAATGTCCTCACTGGGTAAAACCATCTCACTGCCTTGTGCAGTATCCCCTTTCTGATACTGGACAGTAGAAGATGCTTATAATAGAGTACAACAGCATACAGTGATATCCTTAGTTTATCCTCCCCATTTCCAGCAGCCTGCTGTTCAAAGACATCTTCAGTGAGTAGCAGTTCCTTAAACACAAAGATACCTGTTTTCTCTTTCCATGCACACACCTAATTGGCTTCTAACCCATGTACTCCTGGCTTTTAATCAACTCCACTCACATATTAAAATTAAAATAAGATTCTGCAAACAAACATCTTATGTTTTGAAACTGCCACCTGGTAACTCACCTTATTTTTGTACCTGAGTAACAATGAACACTTGGTTTGATAAATAGAGAATGAATGTCATGCATTTTTACAATGGCATAATTCACAGATACCCCATTCCATATGTCATCTATGAGCAGCATTGATTTAAATCTAAGAACTCCTTGAGTGGTAGCATCTGATTTGCAGTCCAACACTGTGCATGTACAAATCAAGACTGTGTACCATCAATTCACAGAATGTCTATTCTGAGACCTCCATCACCTTATCTTCTAGTAACTCCAGTTGCTCTCCCACATTAGCTTATTTTTTTTTTTAATGTCTTGAAAACTTTTGTAGTGCTGTGAAGGAGCAAACCATCATATTAATCTTTACTATTAAAATCTCACCTATGCCACAACAAACCTCACAGGTTAAACAGAAATTCCCACAGGATTCCTCTAATGACAACTCTCTACAGTATATATATATACATTTATTTATTTATTTATTTATTTATTTGTTTATTCCGTATATATATAATTTATTCCAATTTCTATCATTGGAATAAATTATCAATGTAGAACATAGCCTTTCTTCTTATTCCATGTTTACAGATGATGTGGTTTCTCAGAAGCTTTTACTACAAGACTAAAAATCTTTATCACATGCTATTTGCAGAAACCTGTTTAATACTGAAATGATTGATTCACTTGTTAGTTCATAGTTGTTCTATAAAGTTTCCCCTCTATCCTTCATAGGCTCCAAGCACGTTGTCTGATCATTACTGAACTCGATCAGAGAGAGTTTTTATTTCAATTCCAAACTAGATGGTGTAAATAGCACTCTTGGAAGCAATGCCTTTCATTTACTTTAAAACCAACCAACCCCAGGAAAGTCTGAATGCTATTTGAAATGTGTAACTTATACTTCTGTTCCTCTAAGCAGACAGGACAACTGAAAACAAAATATAATAGGGCCTCAGCACAGTAACGTTGGACAATTTCTTAAGAAGAAATGTTTCAAGACCAAATATTCTATGTTTTGATCTCCAGTGAGGTCTTTTCCACATAGCAGGCCTTCTGACTGGCTCTTCCTAAGTCAATTTATATTTGATGTGGTAAGGACAACAAAACACACCAGGGTTACGCCACAGATGTCCCAAAGGCCAAGCAGACAAATGAAAAAACTGCTCAGTACAGAAAGGGAACCCACTGAGGCAAGAGAATACAAAAGGCCAAAACAAAGTTTCTTAGACCTCTTCAATGAAGGACTTTTTTCCCCCTTTGCAAAAAACGCTGGTAATTTTAACTGTTCATTGACATGACACAAACACTGGCATTTTGGTCACATTTGATTCAGTTTTAGTTTCTTGACTGTCTTTTAATTTCAGTTTTCACTCCTCTTCCCCACAGAGAACAGCTCAGTGAACTTAGTTGTAATTTGTAACATTGTAAAGGATAGAAAACCACTTCAATCAAATTTCATATGTCTGTGGTAAGTACGCTTGCAGCCTCCACAGCCATTCTACAGAGCCAATTATTTAGATCACAATAAACTAGAACACATGGTTACACAAGAGCAGAACCATCTTTTGGAGATACAAAAAAAAAAAAAAAAAAAGTTGCCCAAACACTTCCATTATTTCTGGGTTGAAAATTTAGTAGTAACATTTGATTGGAAGGTAAGCTTTGGCACTGAAGGTTAACTGCTGGTATTAAACATTAGTCCTGTTGTTCACATTATATATAAAATAAATTACCTTTTTCACTTAATAGTTGTGACTCTTATCCTAGAAAACAGGGTATCACTTCTTCAATTAAATTACAACTATAATCACAACGTACCATGTGCCTGAAAACATGAATGTAATTGAAGGAGCTTCACTTCAAACTCTCCATGTGCATCCAACGCCTATCTGTCTTCAATATGCCTTCCAGTACACTGGTGGTTTTTGTTTGTTTGTTTGTTTTTTCCACTGTTTCATTTTAGTCAACACACAGGAACATACTCACAATAATTACCTCCTCAACATACAGTAATGACATAAAGGTATTTCTTGTAGTCATCACTACTAAAGCTAGAGACATTTTAATTCTAATTCTTCTCTTCTGTTTCATTTAAAGTTGACCTAAGAACTCCAAAATAACATCCTGTGCCCCAAGAACAGGCAAAAAAAAACCCCAACCAAACAACAAAAAAAGTGAGAATAAAATGTGGTTATCTTATATTTCAATACACTGATATGTTATTATTATACTTACTATTCAGGATCTGAAACAAGGTCCAGAGCCTTCATTACATCTTCTAGGAGCGTGTCAGGTATAAAGCCATTATCTGTAAAAGTAACAAAGTTCATTAGGAAAAGAAACAAAATGCTTTCCAGGAAAACAAATATTATTCAAACATAAATACCGTATATCTTTAAAACTGAACAACCAGTGGTGGAGCTCTAGAAGGAACACAGATTTCTAACAGCTTTTTTAACGCTTGAAAAAGAAAAAAAGGAATGTAATACAGAAGCCGCAAGCTCATTGTTCATACACTTAGAAGCTTAATATGTGTTAAGAAGTCGGTCTATAGCAATCTGTTTGATACCATGGGGGTAATAAGTGCACATTTTTCCCCTTATGAACAGTTAAGATAATACCTGAATGTTAGACATTATCTGTTTCCAAAATATAATTTTCAGTTTGTGCCATACACATTTAAGAACAAAACTTAATGCTGAAAGCAGTCAGAGCAGATCAACTTCTTTATGAAAACGTAATACAAAAGATGACAAGATATACACGAGCTTTCCACTAATTACAGAGAATATTACCAGGTTAAAAAGTTTGCACATTCTTGTACTTTCATAAAAATAGTCTATGAAAGTCTTGTTTCCTTTCATAGAAGTAGTCCTCAGATAATTTATTCTTTTCACTTGTAGATTAACTACTGTATTGAAAACTTACTGTTGTTAATAGCAAGTACTTAATTCTTCTATTAACTAGCTTAAACAGCCCAGGAATAAACAGAATATTATCATGACATAGAAAGGACAATAGATTTGAAAGTGCAGTATTTGGAACACGTTTTATTAAACAATGGTTCTGTTTCTTTGAAGGGATAACATCATCAAATCTTCAGAGTTGGAAGAGATTTTTAAAAGTTATCTAGTCCAACTCCTCTGCAATGCAAAGAAATGCCCATAGCTAGATTAGGGTGCTCAGAGCCTGGTCCAGACTGACAAATGTCTGCAAGGATGGGGCATCAACCACCTCTCTGGGCAACCTGCTCCAGTGCTTCACCACCCTCACTGCAAAGACTTTATCCTTATACCCAACCTAAATCTCCCCTCTTTTAGTTTGAAATAATTTCCCCTCATCCTATCACCACAGACCCTGTCAAAGGGCCTGACCTCTTCTTTCTTCCAGTCCCCCTTTAGATACTGCTTTCAGGTCTCTCTGGAGTCTTCTCCAAGCTGAACAGCCCCAGCTCTCTTAGTCTGTCCCCATAGGAGAGATGTTCATTATGATGGCACTCCTCTGGTTGCACTTCAACATATCTATGTCTCTCCTGTACTGAGGACTCCACCTCTGGATGCAGTATGCAAGGTGGGGCCTCACTAGAACAGACTGGCAGGATCACCTTCCTCACTCTGCTGGCCATGCTTCTTTTGATGCAGTCCAGGATACAATCAGCTTTCTGGGTTGCAAAGCCACAGTGCTGCCCCATGTCCAGCTACCATCCACCAGTGTACCCAAGCCCTTTTCTTGGCTTTGTTGAACCTCGTGACACTCCACAGAATCCTGCATCCATTACAATTCAAAATTTGTATCCAAAGAATGAGTACATTTTGATCCAAAATTCTCACTTCAGAAAGAAGTACAGCCCTTACCCTCAGGGTCGTATGTCTGGAAAACTCTCCTAGCTTGTTCTGAAGGCGCTTCAGGAGCAACAAGAGCCATATCCTTAAGGGAAAAAAAGATTTATTTCAGAACATTCTTAAATTCAGATCCATGTTACTAAAGAAACATTGTACCATACTACACAGGTTTGGACCTTAAATTAAAGCAAATTCAAATATAAGAAGAACAACTGAAGGTACTTTGAAAACATTGATGACAGAGACTTAAAACTATCAATAAATACGTTAAAGGTTATTCAAATTTCTATGCAAACTTTATGTAAGCTTTTTCATGCAGACATCATGGCATAGAAAAGCTACTAGGACACTATGTATTACTTAACGATTTTGATATCTAGTACAACTGACAACACAAATAATCAGCCATGAAATTCAGTGAGTGTGCTACACATACACTGAAGCAGATAGGAAATTTATTTATACAGAAAGCTGTAAGAAAAACTTCTGAAGTCCATTTCATGGATTAGCACAGCACACATTTTTTAGGTGCATTATAAAAAGCCCCACACAATTTCAGTAGTAGCTCATTGGTGACTTTTTCATCTTGAGTACAACTATGCTTTCCAAAACTTACACACAGGGAAAGCATGCCTATGTACTATTGTAAAATTAACAAAAGGCATATCTATTTTTATGCCAAAACCATTTAAAAAGTGAAATTCAATGGCTATTCACACAAAATAAAATGATGGCAAGAAAGGCTAAGAGATGCATCATATTCAACAACATCATTTAGTTTGAAAGGTACAGAAGCATGACATTCAAAGAGAATTTGAAACACCAAATATTGGTCACTAGGAGAAACTGAAGCACTGCTCTTCATTTATGATGACCTATGCTGTTTTTCCACATCAAAAGGGAAATGAAAAGCCCGTGCAGAGGGAAACACTGCATTTGACAACGCCTTGCTGTAGTTTTCCTTCTTGTCAAAGTGGAAATGCAATGTTATTTACTCTGCTATGAACAGGCAACACAAGGAAAACACAACAATACGTTGTTATACCTCTGAATCAAACTAAACATCAAAAATAACCTTGTGTTATTTTTAAGGTACAATGTGAAGAAACTGTATAAAGTAAACGTGTTCTTCACAAGTCAAAACAGATAAATCTTATTTCCAGTTTCAGCTCAACTTTGCACTCTGGAATATGACTTAAAGGGAAAATCGTAACAATATCTGCTTAATATAAGTGGTACATATTAAACCAGAGCTCACTGTTACAAGTTCCTATTAAAAGTAAATGTAGGATTGAAAGATGCATAGCGACCTATTGTTCTTTGGACAGATTAAGAAATGTGCTTCAGGGAAAGAACCAAATTCCTCTCTTATCCAGTTTCTCTTAATAGCTGACTCCAAGTCAGCCAAGAATTTCAAGTATACACCTAATGGTACCTGGCTTGAACTTAAAAGCTTTGCTGAATGAAAGCCAGCTGTTCTAGGATATACAAAAAGGGTAACAAGCAACATAGAGCACTTTTAAAAATAACAGGCAAGCTTTATTTTGAATACACGGAAGACAGAGCTGTAACTGGCATCAGATTACTGACATCACAGGTTACAAAGTTCCCCTTATTGCCCTCCAAGGAACAGACCAGTATTTGGTCCACAAAGGACTGCATTAGACAAAAAGTTAGGAGGAGATATCTGACCTGTCTGCTGATGCTCCAGCTCATCAGTCCATTGCACACTCACTTCTAAGGGCCACTATGCAAAAACCTGCATTACTAAGGAGCATGGTGCCTGGAGCGAAGGGTTAGGGTTTCGTTTGCTGTGATCCGTTAAAGTGTATCTATATTGCATCTGTGCATTCTGAACAGCATACAGGCTTAGATACACAGTGCGCAGAAACAGAGCCAGCTGCTTGTCTTCACACTGCAGGCAAGGCATTCTGGAAGGTGCCCCTGTGTGCAGTATCAGACTTAGAGTATTATATCTTGCAGTGACAGGACTTCTGAACCCATCTTTATTTATAACTGGCTGCCCTGCTGAGAAACCAGGACTATATATCCCACTGAACAATGCAATCTCCATCACAGAATCACACAGAATGGCCCAGGTTGGGAGGGACCTAAAGGATCATGAAGCTCCAACCCCCCTGCCTGGCAGAACCACCAAATTTCCACGTTTACAATCAAGTTGCCCAGGGCCCCGTCCAACCTGGCCTTGAACACCTCCAAGGACGGGGCATCCACAACGTTCCTGAGCAGCCTGTTCCAGGACCCCACCACTCTCCTAGTGAAGAACTTCCCGCTAACATCCAACCTCAATCTTCCCTCTTTCAACTTAAAACCATTTCCCCTTGTCCTGCTATTATCAGCCCTTTCAAAGAGTTTACTCCCCTCCTGATTATAGGTACCCTTCATGTACTGAAAGGCTGCAATTAGGTCACTCCGATCGTCACTTCATACTCACAGTGAAAAAAGGTACAGAAGCAACTAATTAGGGAGTAGTCCTGGCAATCTTCTACTACCTTCCTGATGAAAGCCACCTATAAATTGCTGGCTTAATTTAGTGGAAATATAAAACTACATTTTTCTATTACTATAGTATCAGTATAATGTGATTTTAAGGTTCTGTAAATACTATTAATTTAGAACAGAAAACTACTTCATGAAGAATAGGCTAATGGTTATATAAATGAATGATAAGCAAAGGACTTACAATGCCCAGTCAGTGAACAGTGTGCTTTTGTAGTTATGTACTAATTAGACATTTCTGACACACTCCACAGATAAGGACTCAGAAAATGTGAGGATTAGAAAAAAAAAAATAAATGTTTGTAAAGCCTTACAAAATGCAAAAATTACCTTTTCAAAAGGTTAATGAAAGATTTCCAGGGATTGTGGAACCCAAAGCTGTCCATATTTTCATATGATGGAGCTTGTGGCTTAAGTTTACTTCGTAATTATTGTTACACAAATGTGGAGAAGTCCATGATTTGCTTCTTTCATGCCATTCAGACCCGCCATATATTTCCATCATGTTCACTTAGCCATAACTATCTCCTTCGCAGGATATACTGTACTTCTAGCATTTTTATCTTTTTATTTTTTGGTAAAGAAAACATTATGTACAAGTACTGAAAGTTTTCTAGAAGAAGATTAAATTAAAATAGAGAAAAACTGTAACATCTAATTTTGTCTTCCTTAGGGAAAAGAAAGACGAAGAGCTTACTTACAAGGTACAGTAACTCTACCTGGTATCAGAATTCAGTAGAACTGACTAACAAGAGATACAACTCTTCCATGCTAAACACGGGCTAAAATTCAAATTGAAAACAAGCCTAATATGAAGCCATACAGTTTTAATAACATATAGAGATCAACACTATTATTTTTATGCTGCCAAATAGAGCAGTTGCTGTACCAAGTTGAGCAGTTGTTGAGGAGACACCACACCAAAAGGGGTACGTTATAATACAACGGAACACTGAAGTGATTATTTAATGTACATACATTGTAAAATTTGATAATGTGTGACTAACTCTTAAGTAAGAGATCTGGAATACCACAGAATTGGAAAAGTTTCATTTTTGGGGCAGTATCAAGGAATACAGCAAACGAGAGCAATTTAAAATAGTTGCCAGTTTAAAATCGATGCCAGAGTATACAGAGCTTATTAGCAATCCAATGACCAGTGATTTCTACATTTGGGATTTAACTCTATGAACGTGACATTTTATTGGTAAGTTCTTATGAAAGAGTTAGCTGCTCATGGAAACAGTGTCACAAGTGAGTTTCCCTGGTATGGAAGGATATAACCAATGTACCTTTCAAATGCAAAGATGTATTATTTCAAACCTAAACTACCAAGTTATACTTGGATTCTACTTACAAATATTAAATTCTGCCCATATAAACCAAGAACACCAACTATTACTTATGGTCCTACCTGCCCTCAAACTACAGTGTTTTATGTAGCACCTTCCACAATTTCAAGCAATGCAAACATTTATTCATTTAAAAGTCTCCCACAACAGGTTTTAGCTTGACAGTCCAATTGCAAACAGTGTGTCTGTTGGCATTTTAGTTTTTCAGGTCCTTAGTTGTTTCATTGAACATGTACATGGGAAGACCTTACAGAACAAGTCACTGCATGTTACAGACCTGAAATTCTTTACATTTTTCAACTGAACTTCTAAATGTGGTACAGCCTCCCTATAGGACAAGGACTGGGATGACACTGATGCCTCCTATTTTATTATGCTGGCCCATGATGTCAGAGATAGATACAGGCAGTACAGCAGTGGAGGCTGAATCTTCCTACCAATACTCCATTACATTTTGTTGCCACATGACAGATGGCAGCAGAGGGGTAGGCTGACAGAATGGCATCTGACAAGAAGTGCGGGTTGAAGCAAATTGTCACCAAATTCCTCCCTGCAGAAAAAAATGGTACCCAGTGACATTCACCAACACTTTCTGAACGTTTATGAAGACCAAGCAATGGATGTGAGCACCACGAGGCAGTGGCTGGTGCATTTCAGGAGTGGCAACAGCCAGATGAAAGACAAGCCACGTTCCAGATGGCCACACACTGCTGTCACACCACAAAATGAAGCGCATCTTCATCAGCTTATCTGTGCAAACAGGCTAATGATTGCAACTATGCTGAAATATAACCTGTTGCTGAGGATTTGCTCTATCAGATGGTGTTACTGTACTTTTTCCTATCTGTAGCTATTTCCATGGAAATAAATAGGAAGCATTACTTTTGGAGCACCTCATATGTTATTCTTCCCCTCATGAAGTGTGATGTTTCAATTGTCAAAGCAAGTCATTGGAAGGGGTAAATTAGAAAAGTTACCTGCCAAGGACGGTTGACAAAAAAAAACCAACAACAAGCCCAAGCCCTTTTACATCTTTGAAATCATTCTCACCTTTCATTGATACCGCTGCTCCATAAATAACTTAAATTCCAAGATTTTAACTGTGTATATGCAAACCCCACATATCCTTTACTTAGTATATCATTCATATCCACTATCCAGAAACTTCAACAAATCCATATATTTAAACTGAGGTTAAAAAAAAACAACAAAAAAAACCCAACTGCTCCCCTCCCCAAACCAACCAACCAAAGAAACCAAACCAAATATAGCCCCCCTCCCTCCTCCAAACACATCTCCCTGACAGCGAAGTTGTAAACATGACAAATATCTAACCAAAACATACTTCAGCTGACAAGGCTGATATTTCATTTCATGTGCCAAAATACACACCCACCCTCAAGACTTATGAATTGTATTTTGATGTATCCCATACATTGTAAGTTCCATATAAGGGAATCCCATCAACTGTTGATTATTATAATTATTTTCAAAACTAAGTACAACATGTTCCCCCAAATCAAGTTTCGCCTATTGGCCCTTGTGACACACAAACAAGTCACTTCATATTACTTGAAAAGTTCTCATTAGTAGTACCAGTTATTTTAAGATCCCGTGTCTACCCTTGGAGGCAAAAATTACTCTTCCTAAGTTTTAATGAAAACATTCCAGAGTTTTTCATTCTACAAATCAAAACCAGAGCATAATGACTAAGCTACACTGACATTCTGGCCATGAATTTTTACAGACTTCTCTCTGAAAGACCTGTTCTGTTACCCCTGAAAATGAAATCCGTTTGCAGATGGACAACTTTACAATTCCACTCATAGCACTGCTGAGTGATACATAGAATAATTACACATTACATTGCTTTTCCACGCTATAATCTGTGGCTTTCAAGACAGTAACCTTTCCAAAATTCTTTCCTATGAAAACAAGACTGATGGATCTGACACCAATTCTTGTATCTCTGACTGACTTCTGAATCCACTGTCCAACTTCAATTTTATTTAACAGAAGGACTGGAATCTCAAGCTCCATCATTGAAACTGGAAGCCAGGCAGAGAAGAAATGCAGAAGCTTGCATTCCTAGCCAGACTGAAGGCAGATGCTGCTGTTAATGACTGCGTTTGGCAGTAGGCAGACAAACCTCAACCACCACAGGCACAAGCTCAAAATGGTGATTGCATGCCTGGCTCTTGTCACATAGGCCTTCACAGGAGTTAAGTGGTAGTGCTACAACTACAGTAGCATATATGCTATTGCATATATATATATATTGGGAGTGAAGACAGACATACAAGACAGAAAGAGGAAAGAAGGAAAAAAGAAGTTAAGAAAGAGTCCAGGAGACAACCTGCTGAAAGACAGGCTTTGGATGGTCTCCTGCACAACGTGCCTTGGCTTGGAAGCACTTTCACCATATGGGATCATGTAAATCTGACAAAATATTCATTATGTACTACTTTGCTTTTTGAAAAGGTAATATGGAGGTTCTCATGGACACGTTGTGTATAAGTCAGTAGCAAGGAAGGCTGTATTAGCAGAAACATATAAGACAGAGCCAGACTCCTCTGCGAAACGCACAGCAAAAGGACAGGAATAATGGGTACAAGTCACAGAACAAGTGATTCTGACTAGACATTATTTAAAGAATTGATTTTTTTGACATGAAGGAAACCACACATTGGAACAGGCTGTCCAGCAAAGCTGTAGAGATAATCAAAATGCAACAGGACAATGCCCTGAGCAACCTGGGTAGGAACTGCTTTCAGTGAAGGTCTTAACCCTAAAACCTCTACTAGATCTTTCCAATCTTGTTTGCTCCATATTTCTATAACGTTCTAGCTTTACTGTTCTGATCTTACAATTTCAGCCAACCTTTCTGAGACAACGAACAGGTGCTTAAAGACATATAACAATCTTACTGTACAAACTTCCTCTACAGAATGGTCTCTATTTTCTCTTAATTTTAACCCAATGCAATCAAGTGTTGATGGATTCAAATATATAATTACTTGACCATATGAACTGTTATCTGAACTCAACTAATAAGCTTGAATGTTCTTATCCAAAAACAGCTATCCACGGGCCAATGTTGTGCAGATTTTTGAGTCTGGATACTACAAGAATAGCGTGTTAGACTTCAAGACCCTCAGGGGAAAAAATAACAAAAAACAATCAACAACTCTGCTGAAACCACTCAATAAAATCTCTTAATATTCCCTTTTTGGAAGGATTTCATGAAGACAAGCAGTAACTCTGAATGAGCCAGTTGCTGAAATAAATTCACTTGTTCACTGAGCTGCATTAGTTCAGAAATGCTGACAATCATACCTATATACTTGTTGAAAACATGAAAAGCAAACCCATTTTTTCCCCCTTCACATAGCTGAGATGGCATCATATGACTAGAACAGTCCCCTTAGCTTCTGCCTTATCTATTTCCTAAGTATACAATCATGCCAAAATCTGATGTGAATGCTGGAACACATTACTGCATTTATTTACTTTCTGGAAAGGAGCTCTCTACAGCATGAAACTAAATCTCCTTTTTCCATTCTTCACTTGATGCCAGCTTAACTCCTAAGAAAGCTGGCATTCTCTTTGTATGTGATTATATACTATACAATAATTAGTAGTCATAGCTTTTAGGCTAAGAGTTTAGGAAGTTTTTATGGAATAAAAAAAAAAAGTTTATGCCTTTTCCCTCCATCTACTAAAAAAGTACAATTAAATACTGATTACAAACTCTGAGTACAACTGAATACAAAAGTATTCAAATAAAAAATAGTTACATTGTTTAGGGGGAGTAAAATCATTTTGGAAATCAAAAACTTAACGTTTAAACATCTGAATGAGAACATGACTTCTGAAGCAGCTGTAATTTTCAAGCTTTCCTAGCTAACCATAAAAGCATGCACAGCTCAGGAGCTGTTATATACTGGAAGGATTCTAAGTTGTTTCATGCAATATTCAATGATAACTACACAAGAGAAGGAAGGGATCTGTCTGTAAAGTAGCTACATAAAGACACGTATAACACTGCCTATTGACTGAACAACTGCAAACACAGCACATGCCAAATGCAGAATTAAGATTGCAACTGGTTAGCGTTAGTGCACTGAGTAGTGTGGACATGCCTCGTGCCCAGCATAAACAACACTTTGCTGCTGAATATAGCTGAAAATGGAATTAGAATAGTAGTTATGGCAGAACTCAGTTGAAGATGAAGCTGAAAAGAAAAAGGTACCTGACAAGTGGAGGAAGCAAATGATGGAGAAAAAAACATTAGCATTTTGTTTTTCACTTGAATTGGAATTAGGAATAACTTCATTTTTATACAACATTTTTCTGTAAATATCAATGTGATTGATATTTAAAAAATGTAATACAAAAACTGTAAAAGTTGAATAATGAGCTGGGATTCCTATTCCTCCAGATTTGAAAAACAGAATATCTACCCATCATGTGATGACTCGGGCCCCCATGTCTTCGCTATTGTATCAAATATAGCTGGAACCAACATTGGTTTCATACCTAAAAGGGATACAGAATGATACAGTAATGTTCTCAGCCTCTGTTTCTATGTGTTGACTTTCAGAATTTACTTGATACAGTGACTTATAATTTACAAATCTTATTATTTAGCAATGCCTTTGATGCATTTAATATTTGCAAGACATTCTGCACATACGGCCAGAAAGAAAGAAAAGCTTGTGTGTTTCTTCAAAACTCAGACAGACTGACATGCAAGCTAGACACTACTCGTAGCCTCGATTCTGAAACTAAAGGCTACACAACCTACTAGATGAGAGAAAGTACTTTTACGAGGTAGGATCCAATCAACCACTCTACAGTCCCCAGTTTGAGTTTTCGTATGAAAGTCATTCTTCGTATTATGAAGAAATAAAATCACAGGATTCTTTGCCTAGAAACGGGCAAACCACAATTTCTGTAATGCATCCCATGTTTTTTCCAACAGCAGCTTTATAAACCCACGACAACCTATTCCACTGAAAATGCCACAGCATTCAGAAACAATGCACCATTTAAGTTACGGACAAAATAATTGTTTCACGAGGACAATTCCAAACAGGTCTAAAATACATTCCTACAACCCGTTGCTAATTTGTACAAATCAGGCAAAAGGTTACCTCTTAATCAAATGAAATTGCAAACTCAAGACTGAAACAGAACACAGGCTTTAAAGAGAAGCGGGTAGTTGGAAAATAGACTAAATAAGTAACCGCTAGATTAGAACCACTTTTCTTCCTAACTGTATTGTAAATAGACATGAAATGACTAAGGAACACCATTTCTGCAAAAGTGGGTAGTGTGATATGCATGGTCATCGCTCAAGCGTATTTTCTTCATAACTTTTCCTGTTTGGAAGTGCTTGTATAGTAAATAAAACTGAGAGCCCAGCAGGTTACAGGAAGTTCCTTCATTTTTTCCATTTGTGGATCTACAAAACATTCTTTATATTGTGCATCTTTTACTTCCTATTTCATCTTTTCCTCATTCTTTTTCAGAAGGTCCCTCGTGCAACAAGCAGTACTATTTTACTTTGAATGATGCAGATCTAAATTTTAGTGCATCAAGAGTTTCAACTGGAAGTGCTAACCCTATTTTCCACCCCATTTTACAAATGTTCATCTAGGCTTGGGAACTGCGTGCAACAAGACAGTATAAAATCAATCCCACATTTACTTCAGCACTAAAAAAAGTATCCAAATGTAGTATTTCAGGAGAAATAATTCTGCGACACAAGAACTGGAGTAACAAGCACATGAAAAGCAACACCATCTAAGTTGCCTATACTCAATCTATTTCATGTACAAAAACCAAAACTTCCTCTCTGAAAGATGGACAAGAAGTCTTTTCTTGAAAGGAATTAATTTGCTTAGGGGCATATATAATTACATTTCATGGTTTATATCAGCCAAGCATGAGCAATGTCCTTAAACAATTACAGTCAAGCACTATGTAATAGGATGAATGCTAAGTTTTGTAAAGCTTGAGAAATTTTTATTTATAAGGCTAAGTTGCTGACATTAGTCAGAGAATCAGGATGAACAGAGAGAACAGTTTTTCAGACAGCAAATGCCTAACAGCTGGTTTGGTTAATTGCTCTCTCTCAATTTATTGAGAAACCATAATGTAAAGGTCTGTATCTCACCTGTTCTGAACAAACAATGCAAACAACTCATGACTGAGTTACCTCTTTATGATCCAACTAACCAGCCAGTCATCCTGAATGCTACTCTTACCAGGAGATGCACAGTGTTTTTGACAAAAGTGGCGTAAGCATTACAGAAACTTGACCTGTTAAACAGTTTTTGCCACAAACAATGAAAATACCTACCACTGCACCCTGTGTTCAAAGACATCACCTTTTTTACTGCTCAACCTGAAGAGCTGTAGGAGCATCAGATTGTGCTTAAAGCAATCTCCTCAACATACCTGAGTATATTACTGCACTCCAGCCTTGATAAAATTAAATCATATCACTTTAAAGACCATGGTTATTGCTTTCCTTTCCTTGCTCTACACCCTTTGTCTTTGCACCGTGTTCCTTTATTCTTGCAAAGACTCAGAAAAGCACAGTCCTACCAAACTTTGCGAGGACTTGAATCACCAACACTATAGCTGGAAAATCCATGTCAGATCTACCTGAAAATTTTAGCACAGTCTCTTGACCTTTTGACTTAAGACACAATAATGTATGTGGTCACCATACTTTCTGGTCTACTGTCTGCATTAGGGTGTGATTTAGCTTAACATTTATCATGGGATTTCTTACCATGTCTTCTGAGCTCTAACCTTCTATCTCTGTTGTTCAGACCCACCTGCCTATCATAGACCTGTACACACCTTAATCTTCGCAATCAACCTTTCTGCTGTACTTTGCATGTCTGAAGCATCACCAGAAAAGGAGAAAAAAACCAATCTGTCTTTCATGTCTTCTCTAGGACTGCAGAGGATATGCCCAAATTCTCCACAACCTTCTTTTCCTTCCCAAATCTCAAGCAGAATACATGGAAAAAAAATGCTTTCTGTAAGAAGCTGGTATAACCATTCTGAGGAGCTTTAATTATTTCTCCACTAATTAGCATTTTTTTTTTCATATAGATGAAGTCCAGATTTAATAAAAATAAAAGGAGACAGATGTGCTTTTTACTTGCAGCACTGTCAACTGGCTGCTAAATGCAATAGCCTGAAAAACAGAAAATATAGTGTTTCTCCTGAAGAGTGCCCAAAACCATGCAATTGTTAAAGCTTCTTATGAAAAATACCTCCAATTAAAGAAAGAATTTTTATTTCTAATGAAAGAAATGAGAACTAGAAATACAGAGACTTCAAAAACGACAGTGCTTCAGATTTAGAGAAAATGCAGCCACTGTCACTTTGTTGGACTTTGCTTCATTAAAAACATATCTGCAAATATACACAAATGCATCAGACTCTTTCACTGCAGCGAAGCTTAAATACTGTTCTCTTCCATGCCCTGTTATGTGCTTCAAGTCAGGCTCACACATTCTCATTAAGAAAGCTATAATTTAATTAATTACAAAGTTAAGTAAGCTTTTGAATTAACACTGCTTTGAGGTTAAGTTCCTCTAAACTTTTATATGAAAGAATAGGCAGCCTTAAACTGTAACGAGGACAAAAGCAGTAACTGAAACAACATGGCTCAACACAGCATGAATAAAGGTCATTAAGCAGTGCCTTCAATGCTTTTCCGCATTTCCTCTACATACAATGATGCAGCAAGGATAAACCTCACCTGAAGATGTAAGCCACCAATTACAAAAACACAAAAAATTAAACCTAGAATTGACTTTGGTAAGTAGTGGTGAATTATTTATACGGATTAAAAAAAAAAATAAAAATGCACAGATTTCTCCACAGAAAACCTGCCAAGCAACAAACAAAGGAATGGATCAGAAGCGCACACATTCTCAGACAAATATGCATCTCTAGTAGGAACCACTTCATTGGAGTAGCTCTGCTAAAAGCAGAATAAGGTTTCACAGTCACGCTCTGTGAGCTTGCAAAGCTGGAATAGAGTAGATAACTTACAGAAGTATTTTATTTTGAGGTTCCCCTTTCCAACTGCAAGACTACTATTCTAAACAAACTTGGCCTTTATCCTAAGAAACTATTCGGACAAAACAATCCTTGTGAACTATGCATTATTCAGAGCAAATTAAACTCACTTATTTAACAATAGCATTTATACTATGAAGTGTAACTTAACCAGTAGACTAGGCCCACAGATAGCACAGGGAACTCCCCGCCCTAAAATTCACTTTAAAAAAAATATATATTTTTTTTTCCTTTCAGAAACATACAGCAGATAGTTACATTGGAAAAGTCACTGTTAATTCGATCAGGGCTATTGTCAAGAACAGAGCAGCACCTGTCTCTCTGCTCTTAATCAGCAACATAAAACCAAAATCCTGTTACAGTCCAGCTGCTGCCTTACACGTCTACATTCCTTCTACCAGATATCTGGACAATCCTGCTCAGTACAATTCCACTTAATCAAAGAAACCAGAGACTCTGGAACTACATAAGCAACTACATCCTGAAGTGAAATTCTTCAAAAATCTGATTCTGATTCCTTCTCTGCTGATTTATTTGGTTACTTTTGAACAGTACAATAGTAATGACTGGATTTTTCTACACGCAATTTATTTTCTTTCACAGCCAGTGACATTCTCTGTTACCGTTTTGAAGTTAAATGCCATACACTGCGACGCTCCTCTTTAACCCAGTTCTGGCAAAGACCATTGACCCAAATTCATAATTCTACTACAGCAATGTCAATGTTTGCTCAGTTGTTCTACTGAGCTTTGATTAAAATGACTGCTTAGTAAGAGAAGTAAATGCCATTGTTTTCCTTGACAGATGATGTTATCAAAGATACTGCAGAAAGGCCCAGAAACCAATTTAGGCCCTGAAAATAAGGAGAATATATGGAGAATAGACTACAGTGACAGAAGTTAGAAAACCTCTAAGAACAGACCCAACACAGCAAACCAGGGACACTTTCTTGGAAAAGCATTGATGTATAAATGTTCAGATGTCTCTTCATCATGAGTTTCCTGCTTACCTGATTGCTCAAGTCTAGAAATGCTACAATGCTGCAACTGAAAATGGACACCTGTTTGTCAACAGGTAATACTTAGTAGCCAGGGATAAAATAATTGCTCTGACACATTTTTTGGTATTGTTTATTTAACATTTCAATTTGTTTGTACTCTTTTACACAGTGCCTGATGACACTCACATTCCTGAAGATTCTAAATACCCTCAGCTTGTCATAACTTCCCATTACAAGGGTCATAAAAATAACCAAGAGCTGACCGCACAGTATTTCAATGAAAGCATCACATCCTTATCTCTACTTGCCAAAGCCACTCAATTTCTCTAGCTCTTCCAAAAAAACTATTTTTTTTTTAATTAAAGTTAATTTTAGAGGGCATTTAGCCTATTATTTACTTGAAATAGCACCATCTGAAAGGGACACTTAGCATGTGTGAAATAGAGGGATGTTCTCATCTATTTTCTTTCATTTAGAAAGAACAGTTCCACAGAAGGAGGAGACATCTTGATGGGTATTCTTATGTTTCCACAGTCTGTACAAGACATCATCCACTGCATCGCAAGTTATTCTCACTGCAGGATGGCCTCAAATATATCCAGCTGTAAATAACTGTTTGCCTGGAGACAGGTCAGCTAAGGCCCAAGAAGAAAAACTCTTTATTTTTTTCACAGATATTTATGGTAATAGATTAAAAAAATTTATATATAAATCAGTGAAAGTACTGTCAGAAAGATTAAACTACTAACAGGAATCAATAGGTAAATCTCTCTTGCACCACCGAAATTTAAGACAGTGCATATTATAACTATGGTATTCTAAATCACATCTCTTTTCCAGTAAATTAACCTGGGACCAACGCACTTCACTAAAATTTAACAGATATCATTAAACCACTTCAACAAGTCTGCCTTCAAGGGAAGGCTTAATTAGAAGTTTTGGCAACCACATTTTATATGATAGCCGCATTAAATTCATGTTGTAATAACACCTGAACTTCAGATTTACATAGATGTATCTGTCTGAGGTCATAGAACAAAAAGCCTGAGATTGCAAAAAAAAAAAAAAAAAACCAACAATCAAATAAACACCCACGTCCAACATACCTTGGCAAAAAAGACTGTGAGGTGCGTTTCACTGCCGAGTATCCAGATGGGGAACTTTGGAGATTTCAAATAGGAGCCAACCTAATGTGCAATGACAGCAGAGACACAAAACAAACTCAGAAATCTTATCAAGTTAATGACAAATCAGTTTGTGAAGATCCAAATGCTTTGAGAACTAAAATAAAGTGCTCTAGAAAATAAAAATAATGTACAACAGTTAATGTGCACATCTTCAATTCCTGTCTGACTTGGAAAACAATGTAACTTATGCTAACTACCTGAAAGACGACATCACTGAGAAAGTGGTATCATCAATATGAAATGTTTCAACCTTGGAGATATGCTGAAAATGCACACCAATAACTAACTACTCTTATGTAACAATACTATAATCAGATACAGAAATGAGGCAGAAGTCCACTTGACCTACTAGCTGGTTTTGGATATATCGATTCAGAATTGCTGTTTAATTAATATATGAGAGTGTCAGTCAATTCAGAATGCTCTGCAAACTACACAATCAAAACAGAAGCCATGGACAAGCAAAAAGCCACTCGAAATTAAGGGTGTTAATGCCGTTTCAAAAATAATATTTGTAAAGCACAAGATTTCCCAAAATACTTAAGGAAATTCTGTGTCATGATGGGAAATGACATGGATCAAGCTGCACTTCAGTAGTGTTCAGATGTGCACAAATAAGTACTCAAAATAACACCTATATTTTGAATCTTTCAGATTCAAAACAGATTTCATAGAAGTCTTATTGTGAAAAGAAGCTTTTTAACTTCCAACATAACCTACAGTAAGTATTATATCAATTAAAAAAAAAAAAAAAGCTTCTGCCTACCTTAAATTGGTGCAATCAAATTTTAGTTTAAAATAGCATCAAACAAGATTTCCCTAATAAGATGGATTTAACAATTGCCCTATTTATCTGCTTTAGCATAATACTACTCTCAGTTTTAACTGGAAGTTGAACATCCGTTCAGAGTTCTATAATATCTCCTCTTATCATTTGCACTGGAGCTTGAAGTAATAAAGTCAAAGTCCAAACCACTCAAAAAAATAAACTAAAATTTAAATCAGAGAACAGCTTACCTTACAGTATCTCAGAGATTCCATCAGTGTCAGAAAGCCCACTGTTGCTTGTTTATGTATGCCAAGAAGTTCTGTTGAAAACAAAACCCAAAACTTAAAGAAAAATCTGCAAAGCTTCTCTTAATCACACCCTCTTGCTCTTAAAATTGGTTAAGCAGCAGTTTTTAATCATGCAGTTTCAGAAAACATAAGTTATAGTAAAATAAAAGAGTTTAATAATTTCCCCTCTCACAAAGGAATAAGAGCCAAATAGGTGTGCATAGATGAAGACTGCTGTTGATAGCCTCTTTTCAGAAGTTGCTGGATTTATTAGGAGAAGCACTTGTAAATTACACTAAAATTATACTCAATAATAATAGGAAAAACAGTTTTTCCAAAGGGAAAGAACCACACACACATATGTATGAATGAGCACGTGCACATATTCCAGTCCCTTTTTGAGAGTTCAACAGCTTTATTTATCCTAATAATTTCACATTCTGAATAATAAGAATTTTGTAAATAGTAGTTCTGTTAGTACAAAATAAACTGTTCCCTCACTTTCATTTTCTCTATTAACTTCCTTTTATCTTACAGCCCTCAAGCACACACAGCTGGCAGAAACAGCTGAACTATTTACATAGTAGTGATTGAAAGAGCACTTGCGAAGCCTTTTTTGTAGCTTTTTTGAATGCTTTCAAATTCAAGTTTAGAAACCAGTCATAATTGTAAGGATTTGAAAGAACTCCGGGCTTACATATATGCCATCTCAACAGTGAAGCAGTGTCAGTGCCACGCTTCCTTCTTTAACTGACTATCATTATAGACATGGTCTAACTTTTTTCCCCACTGTTAAGAAAACAAAACCAAATTTACAAACAATGGCTCATTTAATACCTTTGTGGATTGTAAGTAGAACTCATTACTGTAAAGCTGCTAGCTATACAAGTAGAAGGACCACTCTGCAGCCTGTAATTCTTGATCCTTGAAAGCACAGTTTCAGATCAATCTTCACATTTGCTTTAATTAAAACATATGGGATTGCATAGATATTACTTTTCAAAACCTCCTTATCTCACTGACTTACGATTGCACTGCTATAAATCGCAATACATTTAGACAATTCATCTTCCATTTGAGCCACAAGAAAGAGATCTCAAGATCCTTCAAACTAAGGAACAGCATTTATTGTTAAATAACACTTATGTGCATGAAGGGAAACAAATGACAGAAGTAAATAATGCTATATTAAGGAAATAATTTTAACACATGATTTATTGTGAAAAAGTCAGTTAAAAATCAATAAAGTTCAGTCTGACAAACAAAGAATTCAGAATACAAGAAAGAGGAACAAGTAGTAACATTTACTATTCAGAAAATACCAATTCAAGTTATAATTAACAGGTTGTCCAGAGATGTGGCAAAGTTTTCTGTCTCATATACATTCCAAAGCTGTTTGGACATGGTTCTGGGTAACATGCTCTAGGAATCTTTGCTTGAGCAGGGGAGTTGGACCATAAGACCCACAGAGATGCCTTACAACTTCAACCATTGTAACCATGACAGTAGCAGCAGAGTAGGAATAACCCAAATAACCAGTTATCAAGCTAAACAGACCACGTATCTGAAAGCTATTACGTTAACTTCAGCCCATTGAAGAAACTCTCACTTCACAATCAGCCAACAGTGAAGAGAGACAAACAAAAATCCCTGTTACGCTGCATACAAAGGGAGACTAGGAGCACTAGCCTGAACTTAAACCTTGTACGTATCTTCCCCAAGCAGAAGGAAGTAGTGCAGATCTTATGGTAGCACAAACATCATCTACAAAATTGCGTATATAAGCCTCTGGTCAGAAGTTAGATTTTTCTTTTTAGAAGTAGTTTTTGCCAATGTAAGCAAATTTTTAAATTTCTTAAAAGGGAGAAAATATCAGAACCTTTAAAGGAAGTTCAGGCACAAACTAATGAAGACTTTAAGAAGTAATGAGACTGTTACAAACAGCATCAGAATACTACCACCTAGTGATAGATTGAAACATCACAAATGCTTGGCACTTTTTTAAGAAAACCCAAAAGATTACAGCATTTCATTTTTTCCATATTAAATTGCTGCCTTTTTATTGAAAACAGGAAGCCCACTTTAAGTAACATCAGTAAAGATTTGGACTTAAAATACTGAAAATAAGCTCAGTAGCTCAAGCAAAAACACACACGCCGCATAACTCAAAATGCAAAAATAATAATAAAAAAAAGATTCCTCAAGGATTTCTGTATTCAGAACCATATCAAACAATAACTTTGACTACTCATACTTCCAGTCCCCTGCTGTATCTCCTCTTCCTTGCTCCCCTACAACACCTTCTCTTGATGCCTGTTATTCCCTTACTACCAGCCTAGGAAGGCTGCATCAGCAGAGTAGTTACACTACCAGTACACACGTTTACTTGTGAAGCAAGAGGCACCACAGGACTTTTGCTCAGTCACTCCTATGGGAGGCAGTAATTTCTCTATTTTGTGTGCGTGAGTCTCTGGCAGTTCTCATCTGTCATAAAAGTTGTGAGAACCTCTCCTTAAAATGCCACATGCACAATTTGACTTAAACTAGCTATGTCCAAAATTACCTGATGAATGAAGAACAGACAAATGAATACCAATTGTCACATATTGGTCTTTTAAAAATAAATACTATTCCCTTTGCCTAGCTACAATTATGTAGATAGATCTGGGAAAAAAAAAAAATAATAGAATAAGATCTTTGTATTCTTAGAAGACTATTTCCATCTTGGAGTATTAATGAATAAAGTCTCTCAGAAAGATAATCTGAAACGTTGCAGATCTTAGTGGAACTCCTTAAATGAACCATAGACAAAGTATGCCTGGGAAAATTAATTATTACCTTATGTATCAAAAAGAAAAGAGGGGTCTGGAGACTATAAATGAGGAAATAATGCAGGGTACTTAACAGAAACAACAAAAATGCTAAAAAGAAAAGCCCCTGAACAAAGGATGATTTTAACCTCCAAAGAATCTTGCAACAAACTAGTAATCAATATGCATGCAGGAGAATGATCAAAATCAAAGAACAGCCAGTATAGATTCATCAATAATAAACCACCGTAATCCAATCTTAATGCCCTGGAAAGAAGCCTAGTGAAGCAAAGAGTTACAGTACCCAAATGACATTCTGACAAGCCTAATGCAAAACTACAGCCTCTATGGAATCATAATGAAGTAGAAGTCTCAAAGTCTCAAAGGAGATTACACTAACTGCTCATTGTAAAACCAGTGCATTTCAATTCAGATTCTGAATGGAGACTTACACGAATCTATCGTAAGCCAGTATTCTGAGCAATGACTTACATTACAGAAAATCCTTGTGAAATATATGACGATGAATCTGAGATGTACTTTGTAGCAGTACGGGAGAAAAGGTGAACACCTTTAGAATTCAAAGCATTTATTGTTCTAAGATCATCTTCTCTTTGTATGAAATAAAAGAAATCAATCAAACATACAAAAAATAATCACAGAAGCATAATACTTAGGAAGATGACATCAAGGGAAAAAACACAAAACAAATGAGGATCTGGACAAGTACCAGCACATCAGTAAAAGAATCAGTAAGTACTTGTAACAAGACATGGTAGAACCACAGAATACTTCATGTTGAAAGCGATCTTTAGAAGTCACCTACTCCAAATATCTACTCAATGCAGGCCCAATTAAATCAGAGACCATGGAAAGCTGTGCCCAGTTGAGTTCTGAGCATCTCCAGGGATGGGGGTTCCACAGCCTATCCAGGAACCCGTTCCAGCATTTGACCATTCTCCTGGGAAAAGTTATTTCCCTGGTACTGATATGAAGTTTCCATGTTACAGCTTCTGGTCACAGACTCTTGCTCTTCCACTACACACCTATGAGAAGACACAGGCTCTATTTTCTCAACACGTCCCATATGACAGTCATAGACAGCAACAAGCTTCCCACATTGCATTCACCTCTTTCAATGAAACAAAAGCACTCTCTCCACCCCTACTTGTACATCATGTGCTCAGCCCCACTTATCCTCATGGTCCTCCACTGGACTTGCTCAACTTTGTCAATATCTCCCCCACACTGGGGAGCCCAAAATGGGACAGAAAGCACCAGTGTCAAATATGCGGAAACATCACTTCTGGCTAAACTCCTAATGCAGCATAAGATACTGCTGTACCTTGAAAAGGACATACTATGACGACTCATGTGTAACTTACTGTTCACATGTTCTGGCTAATTTCTAAAAAAACTACTTGCTCAACACTCACTAATGCTGGTGCACAGGCTCATTCCATTCATGAGGCTCCCAATAGCTCATTTATCTAGCCTGATGAAGTCACTCTGAATCCTCCAGTGCCTGCCTCCAGTGCACTGGCATTTCTTCCCGACTTGCTGCAACTGCACGCCATTCCATGATCCAAGTCATCAGGTATCTTATCAGCCTGTAGCTGACAATCACCGATATCAACATCAGTGATTTTGTGCAAGTATACTTTATTTTCATTGCATGGCAGCTTAAATCAAAGGACAGCAGTGAGGAGAAATCAAAGCAGAGATACGTAGTATTCCAGATGTGTAGGAGAGCATCGCATAGTATGTAAAAATTATGAACAAGCATAGTCAACTTACTCATTCCTGAACATTCTCTGTCTCCATCCCACACGTTAGAAACAGCATGCCCCGTCAACAGGAGGTTAATCAAACTCTGGCTATGTAATAAAGAGAAATAGCCTATTGAAAGGGACATAAATTACTTCTTATAAAGTCTCTACATTTAACAAATGAAAAAATATTATTTAATCAGCTGAGTAGATATATTAACATTTATTTTAATTACAGTGTATTTTTAATTCAGTAACACTAATATGGTTCCTACCCTTCCTATCAAATGATTTGATATAAAAATGTAGCACTGAAATTGAGAATTCTTCCTCTGAAAACTCAGCATTAACCTAAGTCTTCCCTCAAAATTCACATACAAGAGGGAGTAAGCACTGAAGAGATATGCTATGATAATTGTTGCTTTTACATACTATAATGTTATGACTGAATCCTTCCAATAATGCCAATAATTTCATAAAAAATGAGCGCATTTATCTATTTTAAGTAGCAGCAACCACACCTTTCCCAGCTTACCTTCCATGACCATAAACAGGATCTATCAATGGCTCAGTTGCATCCTCAATTTCATTTTTTATGTTTTCAGTACCCTGCAAAAACAGAACAAGTATTTTTGCCTTCTTCAGGATTGAACAACAACATCTACAACAACAAAGTGCAATCCCAAAACACTAGGAGGCTGATATCACATGAAGTGAGACATGAACACACTTATTTCTTGTGATAGCAAATAGAAACACAAAGCAAAACAACACAGTAATGAAACAATGCTACTAGGGAGGCTGCTGTTCTTATGTAAAACATGAAACTGAAACACATTCATTTCTCATGATACCAGGGATATACAGGGAAGGATGTTTCCAAAATCTGTAATTCTCCCAGATAAGAGGAAAAAAACAAACCAGGGATTAAGCTTTTCCATATTTTTATGCTGCACATGAATCACAACATGAGTGAAGATGCTATTCTATCCACTGAAATTTATCAGCTGACTTCACTGTTCATGGTTTTAAAGAAAAAGGGTTACCATGACCAAACATTCTATTAATGAAGATGCACACAATAATCAAACAACCCACAAACCTTTGTCAGTATCACAGAATACAGAAAGAGTAATACTCCAAATCTGTTTGTCCACACTGAATATTGATCCCAAATTGCATCCTTCAGCTCAGGGAAGCTTTTGAATGCGCGTTTGCTAAAGACAAAAAGCAACAGAAAAAAAGAACCTATTGAGATGAAACAGAACAGCACCATGAAGCACAAACAAGACATACTAAGACCTAGCATGAAACTGTCCAAGTAAAACAGCCTAAAACTATAGTGTTATACACAGAATGACACAGCAGCTGTTCTGTAGTTATCATAGTTGCCATAGAGTCATTAGTATTGACCCACAAAATGATGATAAATCTGGAGCAAAGTGTAAAAACGTACATTTTATACACAAACACCAAGGTCAAAGTGAAATGCATTTGTGAACAAGTTGAGTAGCTTGAACCAGGAATTCTACTAAATGTTACTGAAATCATGATGGACTGTGTGCCCCAGAATAAAATCTGCATTACACACTGTTCTGAAAGGACCTTCAGATCAAAAATGGTGGAAGAAAATACCACTCGGTAAAAAGTATTTCAGCCTTTAGAAGTAATTACTACATTTCCCTTGAGAATTTGACATTATTAGATTCCAGATTTGGGAAGAAAAAAAAAAAAAAGAAAAAGAAAAAAAACAACATTCAAAGTGGTACGTCCACATTTGGGAAAATACTTGGTTGCTGCCTAAATGATTACAGAACACCGAGTGATCTGTATTTAAAAATAAAAAGAAAAGGAAAAGCTGGAGAAAGGAAGAGTTCTATCAGATTCCAGTGAAGTAATACACTTGCCCTTTCTTGGGAAATTAACAGCTGAACTCTGCTTTCCAGAACACAAATATTAGCTTTCATTGAGTAACTCAAACTAGATCACATTCTCTGCTTATCTGTATGTTTGAAAAAGTATACCCATTTGTGAGTTTTCTCTGGCCAACACTTAAAAAATTTAAATTGTCAAGGCAAAGTCATGAAATCCATTGCTCAACTTGCTCTAGAGACAGAGAAAAGGATTTAATTGCAATTGAGAGACTGTAACAGATCAACGCGGGTATCAATAATTCATAGACTGGGATTGGGGAACAAATCAGCATTAAGATTAGATAAAGTTACAGCAATTGTAACGTTCTCCTTTCCTCATGCAACTACAGCTTGCTCTTTCAGCCTATTATTACTACTGAAGACAATAATCAGCAGTTATTTTACTTCCAATAAGTATCATTTTCAATCTCAAGTGTTTTCTCTTGCTCTTATTTTCCTCTTTTGGTATTTATTTTTATCATACGTAAAAACTGTTTGCCATAAAAATAAAAGACAGTTGCCTTTAAAGACAAACTCAGCAGAACCTCAACCTTTGTACTTACACCCAAGAAAGAAAAGTTCAAACTTCGCTTTTTTAAGATTCTGTTTCCTATTTGAAACTTTTATGAACATTTCCCGTGTAATCTCAAATCAATACTAGACTACATCCTTTTTTCAGTGTTGATATCAAGTATTTCTAATAGAATCACATGTGGGACTATGTGGAATTTGAGGATGGACACCTTAAACTCAGTATATTAATTTTAACTAGCTGTGTTTATTCAGCAATTTCACGTTATTACATTGCTCCAGTTTTAAAGTCAAATCCTTTTGTTCAAGGTAATATTCAATTTTAAACTGTAAACTGTAAAATAAATAAATAAATAAAAAACACAACATAAAAATCCAAACCCCCCAAAATGAAATTTGAAATCCATATTTAACCTGATGTGCAACACGCAAGTTCTTCAACACAGCCAGCCCCTCCAGGGCTATGAATATTAGCGTTACTTCAAAATATTGTATTTTAAATGTTACAACATATTACTTACTGAATTAATGCATGAAATCGCTCAAAGCCAAGCTCTTCCACAGCCAAGGCAGCTATACACAAGAGACACTTTTCAGCACTACACATGGCAAAAAATGACACAAGATACACACAGCAAGCTAGTATACTTTCAAGCTTTAACTATATTTTTGATTTTTAATCCTCCCTTCACATTTTCATTTTTTAACTAGTTTGTGTAAAACTGATCCAGTGAACATTAAGATTCCAACATACAAAACAGAGTATTTCTATTTGGAGTAATCAATTTATTAAAAGCACAAAGCCATTGGATTGTGCAGCTTTTAAAACATTTGTCAAATGGTAAAGCTGTTGATTTGGTACAAATCACAACTGTCAAAGTCATCAAGCATATGCATGCTACAGATGTAACTTCGTAGGTCAGTAAGTATTATTTCCTAGAAAAGCAAGCATGATTATTTGGATCATTTTATCAATGTAGAAAAGCTGTATTTTTTCTTTTAGAATACATCAATATTACTGAAATTTTTACTTCTTGTTCTTCCTCTTTTAATACTAATTCAATATTTATCACAATAAAAGAGTAGAATTGAACTGCTACACATTCTATTTTTACATATATTTTTCCACTGTTTTTTGTTAATCGCGGTTAAATAATCTTCCAAGTGTTACCTCCAAGACAAGAAAAAATAAATAAAAAAAAAATACAGCATTTAGTGTCTTCCCAAGTTCAATGTAGGCTTTATATTTTTGTTCCCCCTCAGAACATTTTCAAGTCAGGGCAATGAAATGACCTTTTAAAGATGTGCCAGTTCTGTAATTATAGAGTTCTGATGAGTATTTGTTTATTAAGACTGTAGAAGTCTTCAGTGCCCTTTACCCTTCGGTACTTTATCCACCTGTGAGTGGAATAATACACAAATCAGATGGAGCCGTTTGCTGATACAGGCCACTCTGCTGATTTTTTAAATAAAGTCTGATCACTTCGCTATTGAATGACTTCCTATGACTTTCATTAAAGACCTGAAGCCATTGGAGTTAATACTACTGCCCAACTCCTCCCGCAACTGTACTAATGGCTTTTTATCCATTTTCTGACTGCATTTTGAAAGGCGTGTTTGGTTTGCCCACGTATAAATACAACTGATTCTGATTCTCCAACAGCAGAATAATTTCATTTGCTACCCCAAAAATAAGGCAGTGGTTTATTTTTTTTATCTTTTTAACAATTACTTCTACTACTACTACAAAAAAAAACCTACTGCAAAAACTAGGTTTCCAAGAACAAAATTAGGCTTAAAAAGATTAAGATATTTTTGAAAAATGTCAAACAAAATACTAAACTACACTGCAGAAAATTTCCAAACCATGCCTGTTATTTAATTAATGCAAAAGTATTTTAATAAGAAAGATTATAAACGCTAAAGGATCTCCTTCCAAAGAGTTGATGCCATTTCTGCATAAAGTTAGAGGGAATAAAGCATATAAAGCAACCTTTGAACCTGGGAACTTGCACTACTACAGCCAATGCATGGCCAACAACAATCACTAGAATACATCACAAAAGCAGATGAAAAATGCTACTGCATTCAGTAAGTGTGCTTGAATCCCTGTTTTGTTCACACACCAAGATTACAGGCAGCTCCATTCTGTTACTACAGAACAGAACAAAGTGGTTAGATAAGCACTGTTCGAAACAAAGGGCAAGAAGTAGAAATCCTAAAAAGAAGTGCAGATAGACATAACCCAAACAAAGCTAGATAAAGACAGCACTTAGTGGAGAGGAAAAGTACAAACTGCAATAAAGCATGAGCTGTGTGAAAATACAGTAGTACAGAAATCCTACAGAGTGCTAATTCTATCGTGCTGCACCTAATCACATTGTAAGTTTTTTATTTCATGATTTTACTGTAAACTTATTTCCACATTCAGTTCCCAAGTAGCACTAGCCTGCCACGAGGGATTGCATCTCTAAGACTCCTCTGCCACCCTACATCACCTCTCAAGTGAAACTATGACAGTATCAGTTTGTATTTTTACTGGTTCCAGCAGCCAAGCAAGAAATAAACTTATTCCTTTACACTAGCAACAACAGAACTTTGCATTATTATCAGTACCTTCTTACTAATATCTTTCTTCCTAGGCTAACCAAGCAGAAGCTGAAATTGCTTATTTGGTTAAAATAGCAGGATTTTAAAAAGAAAGCACTAACAAGTACATCTTAAATCAGGAAATTTGTAGCATTAAATAATGTATAATTAAAATAGTGATTGAACTGTAGGGTACATAAAACAGGAATGTAGAATAGTTCTAGTAGAATATGAACAGTCAAGGAGATTCACATTCATGACAAAAGCATACTGCTCATAGTGAATGCGTTCTGCTCTTCCTAAGAGCATTCTATGGTGTTAAGGACAAAGTCAAGTAGAACCTGTAGAGAACTGGGAGAAGTGCAGATAGAACTGACTAGTTCATTAAGTGTTAACGTGGAGGATAAAAAGAGTTTGTGCTTAAAAAGACCTCCTGAGCACACTTTCCATAAAGTTCCTCAGAACAAGGCCATATATTAACCTAAAGAAAGTTAAAAAACTATTGATAACCAGGCTCTGCTTCACTTTTTCTTCAAATGAAAAGTCATAATATGAGCAAGAGCTTTGCAGACATGTGGAAAATCAGTCAAAATCAGGAATTTTGAAGTTACAACCACTTTAACTTTCAAAGGAAAATATTTTTCATTTTCAAAACCAGAAAAGTTGCAGATAGTTTCCCATATAGTATTCTTTCTTTATAAGGAATAGCTCACTTTGGGACTTTAACATAGTGACTATTCTTTTTCCCCCAGTTAAGTGAAAGTTTAATCATCACCTAAGGCCTCTAAAACACATGAAGCATTTCACAGCAGATGAAGATGACTTGTGCCATAAAGAGCTCCAGCACTACTAATTGCTGTAGCTAGCTTTACACATACAGATCTACTTGTACAATTCTTACTTTGTAATTATGTCACAAAGTGGTGAATGACAGATACCTTCCGTCAAAAGATGGCACCTTTATAAGCATGTTCTCATGTGAAGAGTTTTTCATACTTCTCAAAGGGCACATTGAGAACAAAAACTAAAAGAAAAAGAAGCTTAACTTTTAACATGTTATATATCCCCACTAATGATTAATAAATACATCTCAATAGACCACAATAGTTAAATTGTCACATCTTGATGTCATATCTCAGTGTAATAGAAGATATTCAGTAACTACTGAAGAAATCAAGACATTTGAATAAAGTAGGTAAAGGAAAAATTCTAGCCTACAAAAAAACCCATCTGTTAATCTATTAAAAAGTCATTGGATTAAGCAGTTCTGGTATCACACGGAAGCAAACAAAGGGCAGAATGCTACTTTTCCCTAACAGGGGATCCAGAATATTATAGAACCAATTCAGCTTTTAAGAGTTTCATGTAGAAGCTCTTCTGATACAGCTACAAATGGCCAGTTAAAATACTCCTCTGGTGGCAGGAAGCATGGCTTTTTTCCCAAACTAAAAGGAAAATAAAACAAAAAAAGGCCTCAAATTACAAAAATAAACCTGAAAAGTTCATGCAAATTGTTCACATTCAAGAGAATAATATCTCTAAGAACCCCAGTGATAGAGAGATCATATGCCTTTCACAAAAAGAATTAATGCCTCTAATTTAAACAAATATCCACTACAGCTAATGGCATTACAAAGGCTAGAATCTCATCTGAGTACTAATAAAAAGCAAAGGACCCTTAAAAACAACATAATAACATAATACTTTACTAAGTTAGGGAGAATTTAGAACAGAAATACATCTTACAAGGTTGTTCCTCTTGACGACTGGATTCTGCAGGACTTTCAGAAATACTAGCAGTTTCTTCAGTTGATTTTCCCCTTATCCATGTTGCCAGCGAGTACGACTCAGAGTTATCAGAGCAAGCCATTTCCAAAATGTCACATAATGTGTGACAGAGAAGGTTTTTCTGTTCTACTTCTGAAAGATCAGAAACCTACATGAGTTCAATTGCTGCTAATCAGCATCTTATATGTGCTCCTAATATTTTTTGTACTCGTTATCTAAACAATTATGTAAGTTAACTTTAACTTATTAATGCTAACTAGTCTGTGATAACACTGGACCAGAGAATCATAAAGCTATCTTTAGAGAAACATGTTTTAATATGATTTCTAACCTATTCCTTCTTTTAGTAATAGATTTCAATTAATCAAGAATTTACAAAACACACAAGTGCAGTGGACTGACTTGGACTTCACAAAAAAGAATTCAGAGACTTTGGGTTGTTCAGCACAAAGACAGCAAAGCTTTGGCAAAACATTATTACAGCCCTTTGTCATATAAGAGAGCTTGTAAGAGACAGAAACACCTTTTTTATTTTTTAATCGGATGAATTTACATGATATATTAGGAAGAAATACTTTATGGAGATAACAGTGAGGCACTGGACCAGGTAAGCTAGAGAAACAATGGATGCCCCATCATTGGAGGTGTTTGAAATCAGACTGGACTGGGCTTTGAGCAACCTGATCTAGCAAACAGTATCCCTGCCCATAGCTGGAAAGTGTACCAGGTGATCTCTGTGCTCCTTCCAACCCAAACCATCCCACCATTCTATACAGTATACATACTACTCTTTTTTTTTTTTTTTTTTTTTTTTTTTTCCTTTTTTTCATAAAAGAAAAAGAAAAAAGTCTCGGTACCTGGACAGTCTCTCCAAGTTGACTTTTCGCTGGTAAAAAGCCTCTTCAAAAGGAACGCCTTCGATATCAAAGCATCAAGTAATGATTAAAAAACAAACACCACCAAATTTTACATTTTACATCGCTACAAGCTCTATAGCAAAGCACTTCTGCATACTATTAGACTTTCACAGTCCTTGTCCTTTAGTAAGGCACCCTAAACCTGCACTGTTTACTCATTTTTCTCATTCAATGTAACTATAAAGGTGCCCCAAAATATTAGGTTCAATCACAGTTAACACTGAATAAAGCAGACTTCAGAGTATTAAAACACTTCCAGACTGACAGGACTGTAGTAATGGATGCAATATTTTGCAATATGTAACTGAGGAGGAGCACCTCATCACTCAGAAATCAAAAATCCCTTTCAGTATTTACAAATTACTGATCTAACCATTAGAAATTAAAACTTGCACAACAGATTAAAGAAAGCCTATACAATACTCAGTGATCTACTGCAATAATTACTGTACTTTAATTCCACATATGCTCTGAAAAGAACAAAATTTGGGCTTATTCATCTTAAATCCTTGCTGTAATAAACACATCTTACCTGTACAGGCGCAATCACTGCACAAGGGCCACCTTCAAATTGCTCTAAAGCAGTTGATTCAGATTCACTAAAGACAAATCCTGTCAGATGGAAAGCAGGCAGTATTTAGTGAAATATGTAAACAAGTGTGTTTAAATATCGCTGTCTTCTAACAGAAAAGGCATTTGTTTTGTTCATTTTCAAAAGATTCAATGAGTTTTCTAGACCTCCCCCTGCCCACAGTCATGCAGCAGGATGTGGTTAAAATATCTGAACCAAAAAGACTGAAACAGGTAAGTAGAGAAATTAACCCAACAAAGAAATAACAGACATAAAGGGCTAATAGCTAGAGTGTTTTTTTTTTAACCAGTGAGACTATCAGAGTATGTGGAGCTGAATACTTCAACCATAGTTTTTTAATTTATTATTTCTTAGAAATCAATTAAAATGAATTTATAAGTTGCAATATTTTGTCTCAAATATGTAAAAAGATTTTGAAAGTCACTTTTTGAGCATTACTGAGCACACATAGTACATTTCCATTCCCTAAAAGGATGGTGTATCAGTGCTGCCTATTAAGGCTGAAATACAATGAGTAACTCAAATATTCACTTATAACCACCAAAGCAAGCATCTTAGCAGCAGCATTTCACAGTACAGACACTGTACTAAGCAAGACACAAGGTCACCTATTTTCCCTTCTCCATCTTTAAAGTCAGAATTATTTCCACAGCCACGTGATAGGGCAAATGCTGGAACCAAAAATGCAGAATTATTTGCTCTCAAACTTCCTTTCCAGACATGCTAATTCACAGCTTGCAATTCTCAGGTAAAAGCATGCACATGGACAACAAATAACTCGATGAAGATGGTGCACAACAACTTACAGTGAGTGGCATTTCACATTGTTTTCTAAGTGCCAGTAAGATAGTGCTAAAGTAATGTTCATGTAATCTAGAAACCATGCAACTACAGACAGCAACCAATGAGCAAATGCAAGCGAGGACAGGAAAAAAAGAAAATACACGTGCATGTTCCCTTGCAGTGTCAGTCTCAGTAGAATATTCAACACACTTTTCCCACAGTTTCTCCTTTCCCCAGTGCTCACAGTATCACAGTCTCGTGCAGGTTGGAAGGGACCTTAGAGATCATCGAGTCCAACCCCCGGGATTCGAGCCTCCTGTGTAGCAGAGCAGCACTTCTACCACTTGCGCCACAGGGGGGATTCGAACCTGGGCCTCCGGTGTTGCAAAGTGGCATTCCTACCTGTATGCTGTACCATTATACTCTGCTGTATCAGACGTAAGCACCCTCAACCTCTGCATGTGAATCTGAATGAGGGCAACGTATCTCCTGGTGCAGACTTCTGTGCAACTGCACAACAGGCACATCATCCCCAGCAGCACCAGAGAGCACTGTGCACATCTGAGGGCAGCTTTCATCACAGACATGATACTTGCTCAACACTGGTGTGAAAAAAACCAGTAAGGTGTACAGTGCAGCCGTAGTTCTTAAAGTGTGAGCTTTCCCCTGCATCTGATAGCAAGGCTCCAGCTTTTCTGAACCACGTGCAGTACAATGATGTGTTTTATATCCAAACCTCAGATGCCGGTCGTGCCTCAGATCCAGCATCACTGAATTTAGCAGTGAAACCGTATTAATCCATACTTCAAATTTCGCACTAGTGTGAATTCATTCCACTGTTTACATGCGCTAAAACGAAACATTACCATCATTTCAACTATCTATATTAGCTTGTGCATTATCTGTATTAGAACGTGTTTCTTTCTGCTTTGAAGCATTAGAGCATGCCAGGTAAGCACACTGCATCAACCTTTTTTTAGTTCTTTTAATGATTTGGCCACTGCAGTAAAACAACATACTTGGATGTGGTACCATTAGACCACGGTTAGAAATCTTGACTTTGTTTCATACTCTTCAGGGTTCTTTGAGAAAGCACCAACTGCCTCAGCTCACCCTGCCCTGCTTTCAAAAACTGCCTCCTAAAAAAACACAAAATCCAGTGAGCTTCACCAAGGTGAAATTCAGGAAGGACGACGCAAAACTGATACTATCCACGACATGACAGAATACAAGCATAGCAAAATCACATGCAATACCTAAAGCAGCTGTTTTCTTTGCAGCTAATCACTGCTTATTGCTCAATAAATGTCATGAAGTAGCAAGAAAAAAAAACACAAAATCAACCCACTGAAACCAAACCAACCAAAGGTGTTGTTTTCCTTCTTAAAACGGCTGTGAAATCTGAAGTCAGCTCAGGTAACATTTCAGACACCAGCACTGAAGTTCTTCCGGCTCCAAAACTACCACAGCCTGCAAATCACATCTCCTTACTATATGTTTTGCAAAATATCCACATCTTGAGTAATCTCTATAAGAACTCATCACCTCCGCACTCTTGCAGTGCTCTGGCCATCTTTTAAGCTACCAGAAGACCAGCAACTCTGATCTGTCCTAATTTCTACTAATCCACAATCTCAACAAATTATTTCTGTCATTCAGCTCCTTTCACTCAAGAAAAAAAACACCAAAGTAAAATAATGCAGCTAATTTAATCCTTTTTCCCCTAACTATCTACCTGTCTTCTGTCCATAAGTAGTATTATCATACTACATCAATCACACCAGTATCGTTCACACCACTGTTCTTCTGTGTTACCCTTCTGTCTGCATGGAGTACATCCAGACTCCTGTTTGTAAATCGCTGCCACCAATATTTTCAGATGTAGCATCTATGCTATTTGAAATTTGTCTTCATGTACTTTGTCTACTATTGACCATAGTTTTACTTTCCTCACCTTCCCCAGACCTGACATTTACCAAGGCTCACACTTCTTACATCTAGTTGTCAATTCTACACACATTTTGCCTAATAAATGTACAGCTTAGTTACCTGCTACCATCAAAAACCCAAACAACTCTACTTAAGAGGTGAGGATGTCCTGGAAGGTTTGGAGACAATTACCCCAGTTAAATAGCAGGCTGCTAATTACACTGGGCAGCCACCTGCTACAAAACAAATAAGGTTACAACCTGCCTCCTCCACAGAATCACAGGATGACCCGGGTTGGAAGGGACCTCAAGGATCATGTAGTTCCAACCCCCCCCTGCCTGGCAGGGCCACCAAACATACACCTTTACTAGATCAGGTTGCCCAGGGCCCCGTCCAACCTGGTCTTGAACACCTCCAAGGACGGGGCATCCACAACCTCCCTGGGCAGCCTGTTCCAGGGCCTAACCACTCTCCTAGTGAAGAACTTCCCCCTAACATCCAACCTAAGTCTTCCCTCTTTTAACTTAAAACCATTTCCTAGTGTCCTGCTATTGTCAGCCCTTTCGAAGAGTTTACTCCTCTCCTGGGAGTTAGTTCCCTTCAGGTATTGAAAGGCTGCAATGAGGTCACCCCGCAGCCTTCTCTTCTCTACATTACATTTCCATGTGAGCACTTCTCTAGAGCTCATTAAGGCTGTCACCCTTATCAGGAGAGGTATCTTGGTACCTTTCTTAAGGTAAGGACAGCATATTTTCCAATTTTCCTATCTGGACCCAGGCAGCAGAAAAGAGATTTGGGTTTCACATTTAGATCACTGTGTCATGGGGCATTTCATATTCTTACTGCTCTGCTTTATCCCAACTACATCAGCCCCCATACCTGTTAGCCAGAGAATATACACTTCTCATTAACTTAATTTACATGTTCACACCCCATTTTGGGCAGTGAATGATATCTTCTATTCCTCTTCCAGTTCAACAGCGCTGAAGGGGTGTTATTTACAGATAACGACACTCCCTCTAAATGAATAAATGAATCGATATTCCCCCCCTCCCCCAAAGCCTTCTTTTCAAAGCAGCAAGCTCCCTGCAATAAAAGCCTATCCTGTGATATTTAAACATAACATAACAACAGCTTCACAGTTTTGTGTTTACAAGTTCTAGAATCAAAGCAAAGAATTTAAAGTTGCCAGTGCAGCATGGTGTGGAATTTACTTCCTACTCTTGAACCATCACTCACTTCAAACTGCATATCATATCCACTTCAGTCAGTTCAGTTCTGCTAGCTGGCCATGCATCAGTTGATCTTCTCCCATAACACGTTACAGAGAAGGCTATTTTCTTCTGAGACAGGACAGGGATACAGACTGACATCTTGCACATCATTTCTATCAGTAAGTTTCTGTATTATCCCTTTTAACTGTAGGTTTGATACAATACCAGAAAATCCCCATCAAGAAGAAATTACACACAGGCCCACTATTGCTGCCTTGTCTCCGGCTGCCTCTCAGAGATCATAGAATATAATGAGCTGGAAGGGACCCATAAAGATCATCGGGTCAAACTTTTTAGCCCCACATAGGACCACCCAAGGAACCAGCCCATACCCTGAGTGCATTGTTCAGGTGCTTCTTCAACTCTGGCCAGCACGGTGTCATGACTGCTCCCTGGGCAGTCAGTTCCAGTGCCTGACCACTGTCCACTGAAGAACTTTTTCCTGATACCCAAAGTGACCTCCCCTAACACAGCTCCACACCATCCCCTCGGGCCCTGTCGCTGTCACAGAGCAGAGCTCAGCCCCTCTACTCCCTGTGAGAAGCTATAGCCGTCATGAGGGCTCCCCACAGCTCCTCTGCTTTGGGCTGAGCAAACCCAGGGACCTCAGCTACTCCTCACACGTCCTCCGCTCCAGAGCTTTCACCATCTTGGTACCAAGCACGTGCTCCAGGTGCTAAAGAACCCGTTTTACAAACAGATCTTCTGACTCGGGCCTGTCCTGCTTTAGACAAGACCATTTGCGACTGCCCTGTTCTTGGAGTAATGAAAGGCACCTCAGCATTATGATGCTATGAAGCTATACAGAATAATGAAATAAGATGCCCTTTTAACACATGTAAGAAATACGGTTCATTTCCTATTCAAATTAGAAGCAAAAGACGATAATAAATAAATAAATAAATAAAAATAGAAACCAGACCCAAACCCCAATTACTCCGAACCGAAACTGCTGCATCATTTTCCCGATGGCCCCACGCCGTGCGGGGCTGGCAGGTGCCACAGGGCCACGGTGCCCCGCACCCACACGGGGCCGCACGCAGAGGCGGAGGCGGCACGGTCCCTCCCCACAGGTGGCAGAAGCGGGGCGGGCCGAGGCCGGTGGATGCCCCGCGGGGCCCGGGCCGGGCGGGGGGGAACAGCGGACACCGCGCACGCAGCTACCTTGAGCCCAACGGCAGAATATGGTGTCGGCCAGCCCGCGGGGCCCGGCTTTCTTGCCCCACACCAGGTGGACGAGCTCCTGGCCCACCTCGGACATGACGGGGCGGCGGCGGCCCCCGGGGCCGGGAGGGTGAGGCGGAGCCGGCGAAGGAGGCGGCTACGGCAGCCGCTGCCCCTGCGCAGGGGAGCAGCCTCTGTGCTTCCTGCCCGGCACACGCTTCCGCTTCCCGTGTGCCGCCCTGAGCGCGCAGCCGTTGCAGTCACAGGGAGCTCGGGGCTTTGACACTGATGCTGAATGCTCTCACTTTTAGTCTTTGCTGCTCCTTATGGGCTGCCCAGGGCAAGGTTTTGCACTTGGGCCGGAAGAACCCCAGGCACCTGTACAGGCTGGGAGGAGTGGTCCTGGAGAGCAGCTCGGCAGAGAAAGACCTGAGGGTCCTGATGGACGAAAGACTCAACATGAGCCAAGCAGTGCGCTCTGGCAGCCTGGAAAGCAAATGGGATCCTGGGCTCCATCAGGAGAGGGGTGGTCAGCAGGGATAGGGAGGTGATTGTCCCTCTCTACTCGGCTCTTGTGAGGCCCCATCTGGAGTACTGTGTCCAGGTGTGGAGCCCTCAGTACAAAAAAGACATGGAGATTTTGTTAAGGGTCCAGAGGAGGGACAGGAAGATGATCAGGGGGCTGGAGCACCTCCCCTGTGAGGACAGGCTGAGGGAGTTGGGTTTGTTCAGCCTAGAGAAGAGAAGGTTGCGGGGTGACCTCATTGCAGCCTTTCAATACCTGAAGGGAACTTACACCCAGGAGGGGAGTAAACTCTTCGAAAGGGCTGACAATAGCAGGACACGGGGAAATGGTTTTAAGTTAAAAGAGGGAAGATTTAGGTTGGATGTTAGGGGGAAGTTCTTTACTAGGAGAGTGGTTAGGTCCTGGAACAGGCTGCCCAGGGAGGTTGTGGATGCCCCGTCCTTGGAGGTGTTCAAGGCCAGGTTGGACGGGGCCCTGGGCAACCTGATCTAGTAAATGTGTATGTTTGGTGGCCCTGCCAGGCAGGGGGTTGGAACTACATGATTCTTGAGGTCCCTTCCAACCCGGGTCATTCTGTGATTCTGTCGAGACAGTTACAGAACTCAGTTGTACCACGGACATATTGAGAGTTCGCTCTGTATGTTTGCTGTGTGTGTTTGGGAGAAGATCCAACCTGATATATGGGTATGATGCAGTGCCTGGGTATATACGTAGAGGTTTTACTGCTCTAGAGCTGTCTTATCTGACAGTACCTAAATTCATATAATACTTTGAAATGATGATTTTCTTAAACCATCTGGAAATTGATTTTCTTTTCTCCATCTGGAAATTGATGTGAAATATTGTGCCCATCTGTTTCTATTCATCATACAGTTATTAGCTTTACAAAGACTGAATTTTATTGGGACTGTTACATATGCAATCATTACTGAATTAACTGTGAGAAAAGCCAGTGCGTTTGTGAGCTTTCTCACATGTAATACCACAGATTGATCAGAAGATGGTGTGATTGTACTGCTGGTTGTTAAGCATTACCCAGTGCATGCACGGAAGTATTTCCTAACTTACTGACAAGCCGTCCCATTCCTTCAGTACTGATGAACAGTATTGATTTGGGATTTACATAAATAATGCTTAAAATGTCCACGTTTAGATATTTTTTTTTGTGTAAAGAAAGTGTAGCTCCAAACAAGTGGAATGTAATTGGAATTAAAAATATCAAAACAAAATCAGATTCCATACATATTATAGATCTATTTTATTATTAGATTATTAGATTTAAAATTTTGCTTCAATTATGTGCAATAAAGTAAAATAAGAATTTACCTGTGGACTTAATGCCGTGAGTATAGTACTTGGTGTAACAGGCTTGAAAATGTAAGCATCCTATGAGCAGGAGGTTAATGGAAGCATTCCAAAATGGAGCAATGTTATGAGCATCGACCAACTATAGACTGTTCACTGATGGGCAGTCTCTATGAGAAGAAAACTGCAAGATTTAGCAGGCTGCTGAGCATACAGCTGGATGACAGTCAGTGCTGTAGGGATAGGAGTTAGGTGATGCTACTACCCAGTAGCACCAAAAAACCTTAAGTGCAGCAGGTTTACTTACTCATCATAGATTGGAAGCCTGCTTACCAATACGTCTGTTAGTATAGAGCAATAGGCGAGCTAGCAGCTAATACTCCTGTAGAGTCACAATAACCTGTGCTTCATGTTGTATGAGAACGATTTCACTTTTAAAATGTCTCGCTATCTGTTCACCATTGGGTACATTTGGATTCTATTAATTTGCTCCATGTAGTTTGAACGCTTACATGAGAAAACTTCTATTCAGAGTTACTCACTATACGGGCAAAAACAAAGGAATGAGAAACAAGATGAAAAGCAATTTGACCCATTTGGATGATTTGGTTGTCAGTACAACACATGGGGTTTGATGAAGACAAATTAATGAATCTGGGAACGAGGCAGCAATCTGCCACACAGTGGTTAGAAAAAGCATAAGGAAATTATATTGGAAATATCACTGAAGTCATTAGCTTCAGTAATACAAAGTGTAAAAGGCAAATCACACAGTCAGTTGTTCCAAACAACACTGGCTACACGCAAATGGGGCCATGGTTGTCATAAATTATGACTTAATCTCTCACTGATCATCATTAAAGTTTTGAATATGAGAGGAGGAAACTGCAAAAAGGGGATTTGGAGAAATACACTGAACTAGAAGTCTGATATTTTGGCATTAGAACATAGCAGGACTTCTGCTTTTTTTTTCAGTTTGTTGGCTTTCTTCAATAAGGGGCAAACTATTTCCTAATCTATGAGAACTGGGGACTAAACTGTGAATGAAAAGTGTGCAGAACAGCACACAAATGCATGGAAATCCTATTTTCCAAACTTTCTGAAACTGCTGTATGTAAGTTTTGTTTCTGTAGAGTCTGAGGTGAACTGTACAGTCATATTGTACAGTTAGGAGTTTGTGGGAGATAACAGCAACCTTCTCCATATTACCTCCTTAAATATGCATAGAAGTAAGCAAACCAAGAAAGATTTAGACTCTACAGCATTACTTGCACGTATCCTGAGCGCACAGCTGTAAGCTACTTTTATTTGTTTCCTAATAGTTCCTATTAGTGGTTTTCTTCTTTTCTTTTTCAGTTTCTCCTTTTAACTGCTGGGCTGCCACCTTGCGTTTGGTTTGGTGGTGCGAGATACGTATTTTGCGTTTTAAATAGTCACTTATTTTTAATGTGTCAGATGCTGTTAATTCCATCTGTATGCTTGTTTGGTGTTTTCCTGTTTTTGTTATGTTTTGTTTTTGAAACATAGCAGCTACCATCCTCACCCTTCTATGCTCTAATCCAAACTCACTTGCTTTAGCTTTGTTCTATTAATTTCATTATGCAGCATGTTCTCCACAAAAGGAGGTAATAAAGAACATGAGCACACACTCTCCATCTGTGCAGTCCTTTTTGGTTTACTTCAGTGTATTTTATACAGATTAACTCTATTGTGCTTTAACACTGGCAAGCATCTAAGTACAGCACAAGCACTCAGTCCTCCTCAGTGAGATGGGGGATAGAATTGGAAAGGTAGAATTGTGAGGGCTGTGACAAAGACAGCTTACTAGATAAAGCAAAAGCCACCTGTGCAAGCAAAGCAGAACAAGGAACTCCTTCACTGCTTCTCATCAGCCAGCAGATGTTTTGCCTCATGAGGAAGATGAACACCATCCCTCTGAATGTATTAAAATGTACAATGAATTAAATACACATACTCTAGTTAGAGTCAGGCAGGAAAGTTTCAGCTTTACAAAAGGGCTGGTTTACTACAGAAAATTCCACTGAGGTGTTCAGACCAGGTTTTCCTTCTAGCTTGGAAAAGCACCCAACTCATGGGGAACTGTAGGGAAAGGGAGCTCATAAGTAAGTTACTGTAGCTTAAACATTTCTTTGAGATGCATCTTGTCTTTCATTGGACTACGTATTCTTAAGACCAGTTCCTACTTCCCCTTTACAGAACTTTATTGCACCAAAATAAATCATGGGATTGTATTCATCATTATATCCTATTATTTAGGATTATTATGTAGGCTCTATATATTTGAGTCATGCACTCAAGTTTGGCATTTTAAAGAATGAAACCACTGGTTGCTTCAAGTTGTTCAAATTAACTTAAGTTTCTATGAACAAAATTCTTTGTCCACTAGAGGGTACTGTAGTTCTTTGAATAGCTAGAATAAGGCTGTGTAGTTTAAATAAATCCAGTGTAAAAAGCCCGTGGCATAGTCCTGTGGTTAAGAAATTAAGGGTCAGGAAGCTTTGCTGATTTATAGCAGCTGAACATCTGCTTTGGAACACACATAGTGAAGGATTTCAGATTTATGGTTTCCCACAACAACCATGACTTGTCACTGTTTTACATACTGTTGGCATTTTTACTGACATCTTTTATGCCCAAACATAAAAACCACTTTTTTTACCCTTGCATTTCTGCCCATACAAAATTATGCTGACATTTTTTGTTTGCTTCAGATTTTCCTACTTTAATACCAGAAGAATTAAGACTCTCCTGTCATTCTAAGAAACAATTGATAGGCATCTTTAGCCAGGCATCATAGCATTGTGAGATGGTTATGATCTGAAACTGTCTGGATGAATTAGGAATGTATCCTCAAAGCCGCATTATCTATTAGTAACAAACTGAACAGTGAACAGGAGTTTATGCTCAAAACTACACTTCTCAGTTAATGTAATCTATTCTTGAGATAAAATACTTTGAATGATTCACAGTCCATACGTTAGGGACCATAACTGCAAGTACCAGAAAAGGTTTTCCTTGAAATTTAGCCATTCAGTGGAAAGAAGTAGGTTTCCTTGTTTTGTAGGAAATCACTTTTCTTTCTGTTCTGTAAAATGATCACTTCCAGAAACATCTGAGCATCCTAATGATAGATTTTTCTTTTCTCCTTACTTCCCTTCTGCCTCTTTGAAATATCTTCAGATATTGGAAAAGTTCTTATTGTGGTCTTACATTTGATTTGCTACAGAACCAGCCAGCATTTCAGTGTCTACCTGTCCATCAGGTTTTAGTGACCTGTTCAATCTTTTCTCATTTAGATGTTTCTTATGCCATTCTTACTGCCTCATGCACTTGACCTGCAAATCGTATGTACTTACTTTTCTGTTAATCTTTCCATAGTCTTATATTTTTATCCAGCACTACTCCTTAGCATCTTGGCAATGATTATCAACTACCATCATCGTATTTACATTTCCAGAACATGACCACTGTAATCCTCCCATCATACGTTAACTATTATAGCTTAGGAGTGCTATTATGTAGTTCTCTACTCTTGTGTTCGCATCTGTTGTTTATCCTTAATATTCAGTACTTGGCATACTTTGTTTTCAGTACAATGTAAGAGAGTTTAATACTCAGGAGATTTAGATCCCTGTGGCCACATTCCTTCATTTGTATCCAGTATGTCCTGTATTGCTAAATCCACCTTTCAGATGAAAAGAAACTAATGACTTGCAGTCATTGAGGCAGAAACTGTGCAACTGCGCTTGCATTTTTTCCTCCAATTTGGACATGTAGTCAGAGCAATCACAGTAGCAGTGACTGTGTGAAAGGGGAGTAATTGCCTATGCAAATTAAACACACAATTACAACCGTTTTTGTGAGTGTGTGTGAAGATTTATGCTTAAAATCATGTAGTCCTGTTCATATAATTAGGCATGTTGGCAGTCTTCTAGCAAAATTCAAAATAATTAAATGTTAAGCCACATTTCTCAACTGTAGATTCCAGTGAATGTATTTGATGTTCTTAATCTCCAGCTCCAACCTTCTACTTGTTTATTAATGGTTATATTGCTGTGTGTGCTGTAATACATTATATATATATGTACATAGTATAGATACGTATCTCTTTGAATGAAGTTCTGTGAAGTTTAAACTGCATTTATTAGGTTAAATAGCATTCTTATTTAAGAATATTAAATAAAGCACTTTGAAAAATACGTTTAATCAAGAGCAAAAATCTGTTTTTTCGGTTAAATGGTTTCTGCTATTTGATTGTTAATGATTGTAGGTCCAGAACGTTTGTAAGGGATCAAAACTATCTTAAAGTATGAAATATTCTGGTTATTCTGATTATTCTACTTTACAGCAAGGCAAAAACTTGCCTGAGGTTTAAAATGTCATTTTTCTTTTTAAAAGTGTGAACTCTTGAAAAATAAGGCTAAGGGAAAGCCTGCTCTTTCAGTCCAGCAGTAGGACTATTGCTAGCACCGCTGTTAAGAAATAAATAATTAGCATCTCTGTTCCTAGGATGGTCTGTAAAGTATAGAATGGGCAATTTGATATTCAAACATCTTGAATCACTAGAAGTGGTTGAGGTGCCTGTTATTAATTTGTATAAAACTGATAGTGTCAGAGCTTGTTCTGTAGTTTGATATATGGTACATTATTGCGCTGTGTTTTACAAAACTTAGTGTTATGTGAAGAATGTGTGTATGAGTTTCTAAACCCATTACTTTCTATTATAACCTCTCCAATTTTATAATTATTATCCTTTATGTTCTTTCAGTGGCTTCAGCTACACACAAAATGATCCTTGGAGCTTTCTTCTACTCTGCCTTTGAAAGCTTCATTCTGGAGCAGTGCAGCTGAAGGCAAAACCCAAGAGCTTGTCAGGAGCTGTGAAAGCAGGTTTGTACTATAGAGAAGCACGTGATGAAAGAGGCACATTTTCGGTTGGGCTCCTTTTTCACAGTGCTGAACATAAAAATTGATGTGTAGCTTAATGTGGCAAAAAACGTCAACAAGTTTTGTATCTTTCAGTGAAGAAATCTGTTCATTTCAAGCAATTAATGATGAGAATGTATATCCTAAATCTTGTGCCTCTCAGTGTAACCATGTTCGTATAAGTTGCCATACTGATATACCAAATTAAAATCCTGACTTTTGAGTTTTAAAGGATGTCATGTTTGTTTGTAGTGAGCAGAACCCTTGGGGACAAAGAAGTTTCCTTACAGAATTCCAGAATAAAATGCAAGGCCAGTGAGGAACTGGTTGCATCTTCCTGGGATTCTGGATTTTATTTTATTTTTTTTTCCCGATTTGCAACAGTTGCCAAGCAACTGGTTTTTGTGTATTCCAGCTACTTTTCATCTGTGGTAAGCTTTCCTTAGGGTGCCCACAGGCCCTCTGTGCACTGTGCGCTGTCAGGAATGCCTGCTTGCACCCTGTGCTGAGGTGTCTACTGAGTGAGTAAGGGGAGAGGAGCGGATGCCTTGAATTTAGCAAGGCCTCTGACAGTCTGCCTGCTGTTATTGCAGCCAGATTGATGAGCTAAAGGCTGGATAAACAGACAGTAATGTGGGGGGTAAATGAGCTCAGCCGTAGAGCTCTGAAGGTGGTGGTCACTGGTACAATGCTCACCTGGCAGCTGGTTATAAGCAGCACAGATCAGGGACTGATAGTGATAATAATCATGTTTGTCTTCAGCAACAACTTGGATGACAGCATTCTTAGAAAGTTTGGAAAAAATACGAATTTGGAAGGGTGGACATTGCAATGGAAGGCAGAGCTGCTGTTTGTGTGGCTTTGTCAGACTTCACAAATGGGCTGCCATGAAAATCATGAGTCTTCAGTGTATCCTCATGGCAAAAAAAGGCCAGCTGCATCTTAAGCTGCATGAAGAGAAGGATATCCAGCACATAAAGGGAAATTATGGTTCCTTCTATTTGGCGATTGTGATACCACCACTGGAGTTCTGTGTCCAGTTTTGGGCTTCCCAGTATGGGAGAGACATTGACAAAGTGGACCTTGGAAATGATGAGCACACTGGAGCATATGATATACAAGGAAAAGTGGAGAGAATGTGTTTCTTTCATCCTAATAAGAGAGGATGAATATGATGCATGGAAGATTATTGCTGTTGATGACTGTCTGATCCAGGACGTGGAGAAGACAGAGCCCAACTCTTCTCAGAGAAGCACAGTGGAAGGACAAGAGGTTGGGACCAAAAGCTGGAACATGGGAACTCTATCCCAATTCCCATGAGAGTGGTCAGATGATGATGGAACAGGTTGCCTGGATCGGTTGTGGTATCTCCATCTGTGGAGATACTCAAAACTCAACTGACTACAGCCCCCAGTATGATTTATTTGGACCTACAATGAGTAGAGGTTGGAGTAAACAATATATAGTTATTCCTTCCAATCTACACTGTTGTATATAAGAGATGCATTAAGTGGTAGCTGTTGAATGCATCTGGGCTAACTCCAGTCAGAAAGATCTATCTTCTCTACTCTTCATTCATATTTTTAGACCATAAGGTACATGTCAATTGAGTTTCATTTTGCAGCTGAGAATATAAAGATGAAGTAACTGAAGTGGAAAAAGATGTTATGAGTTTTCATTTGTGTATTATTCTACTAGAGTCTTAGAGGTGTATGAATAGTATTATATTTATTCCACTTTCTCTATGTCTTCTATGTCTTCTTGATACTTATTTGATCTCTTGCCTCATAAAAACTTTTTAGGAACTGAACGTGCTTTCTTTTTTCAGATAACCACATCATGACATTTTTTGCACACACTGGTGGTGGTCCACGTGCTTCAATGTTCTGTTCCCTTCCTTCTAACTGGGAGGCTTTGCTGTACATTCATCATTATTATTCTAGTTCTGTGCATTCTTACTGCTGAAATAAGTCTATTAGAACTTTTTGAAGGCTCATCCTAATAGAGAGTGGAATTATTTTACTGAAACTTAGCTGTCTTGAGTAAACACAACTGTGTGCAGAGATTTCCTAAGCTATGTCAAGTGCTCTGATTAACAGCTTAGTGGCTGCGTACTTAGGTTGAAGTTTCTTAGTGCCTCCCCATCCTATTACTGGCTAGAGAATTGAGATTTCTCCCTCTGACAGTCCAGTATTTGAAAACTTAGTATGAAGAAATGTCTGTATGTAGGAAGGAATCAATTAGGGGATCATTTTGGTTCCCCAGAGCTAATGCTCCAGAGAGGAAGAGCACCAAGACAAAACCCATCCACCATGTGTGCTCAAGTCTAAAATCTGGTCTCAGATATGTTGACTATTGCACACTGATAATCAATCTGCTTCTAGTCTTTCTCGGTTGTTATTCTTGAAATGTTTTTTCCCCCCCCATAGTTATATATTTCTTATATCAAGTAATTTTATTCAGAAATAAATGGTAGTTATAGAGACATTATAGCCTCACTGTGGGATTAAATACACAGACAGTTCTGTGTGAAGAAGTATAAATTATAACAATGTACTCCATCAAGTTCCATTTATATGCCCAGAAGATAAGGCATTAAAGTACAGTTTTTACCTTGTAAAACAAACAAAAGAAAACAATAAGAATTTATTGTACCCAATAAACATAACAAAAGAAAAGGAATAGAATTTAAGAAATAATGTACTAATTCAAAACAATCAAGGATGAACGTTAGATATTTATGCTATATATCTAAAGCCATCTAGTGTAATAAATAACATTGAAGAAAACATTGTAAATCACAGGTTCGGGCTTAGTTTGCATGCATTACTCTTCTTTGTGAGATCAGCTAAGCCTTGTATGAAAACATAGAGCCTTTAAATATATATATATATGTATATATACTTTCTTGAACTAGATTTGTGGAGGTAAAGGCTATGAAGTGATGAAGTGCCAAATTTCCCTATGTTTCCAGATGTTACAGCTACCTTGCTGCTTGTCTATAGATCTTGCTGTAGCTGGATCTTTAGCTCTCTTTGAGCTTCTTAGTGGGCATGATCTTCAATATGTGATCCCCCTTGTTGACTAAGATTAATTTTAAAAAATCTAAAATTAATATTTTAGATTACTGAACAGGTTCGGTGCCAAAGTTGTTATTGACCTGTTCAGAATTGGTCAGATCTGAAAGCTTCACCTCCTGCCATTTATTTTTGGAGGTATTTTTCAAGGAATAATTTTGAGACATCTTAAAGTTTTTTTTCAATAAACACCTTATTTGCTCTTTTGCCATTAACATTTTCTTAAGCATGAAAAATTTCTTCTACTTTTGTATCTAACAGTGAATGATCAAGAAATAAAGTAGTGCCATCTTAGTTAATCTGAATTTTAAGCCCACTGAACCCCAAGTTTGATGGATTTTCAACAGATACTTTTGAAGGTCTGGAATTTTTCTGGACTTGCCTAAGACTTTCCAACAAGTTGTGATATAGAATGTTTTACAAGAACCAAGGTGAAACAGCTTTCACAGGGGGGGAGTTTTTTAATGAGGTATGTGAGTGCTGAATATTCACTTTTATTTTTACCAAATAGCCAAATATCATCAGTATTTCCCTAGACTGAAGAGGGGCTTTCTAGGCTCTCAGAATAATCAAGGTAAAAAGCTTGGCCAGGATGGTGTTGGAAGTGTTCTGATGTTGGGTACCAAGTACATAATAAAAATCTTCACTGTCTGCCCAAGTTTATGTTAATATAAAACTTGTGTCAGTCAGTGCCAGGACTTCAAACCTGTGTAAGCTCAAAGAAATACCTGCAGTCTTGGCAGAGGTTTGCCAGATGCTCTTTTGGCAGCTCACCTGGAACCCTAAGGCAGCAGAAATGCTTCTTGGGCTTTTAAGTGTACATCTTAGACTCTCGGTATCAATTCCTGTTATCAAATAACATCTCTATCTGTGGAGGACTTAGAGAGAACCGCAGACCAAAAATTGGAGAGGGATTTATTTTATTTAGCACCTTAATGTAACCTAGAAGCTTTAATGCAACAATCTCTTGCATAATTCAGCTGTGACTGAAGTGTTCAAAAGCATCTCAAAGCTATACTGTTACATTATGCCTATAAGGAAAACATGGAGGGAAGTCACTCAAAACACAGTATCACCCTAAATTGGTTAATAATTGCTATGTCTGGTTTCTAGCAGGAATAAGTAATGAACTTCTGTAGATAACTGTACCATGAATGTTTCTAATATAAAAACTAGTAGACTGTAAGGTCTGGTGTAATGTACATTCCTTATTGTGCCTCAAAACATCTGCAATTGTTCTATTTGTCTTTCCTTAAAGCCTTCATTTCAGCCAATCCTGATGACTTCTGAATCCTAGAATTGGTTTCAGCCTGGAGTGAGTGGTCTGAGATCTTAAATATAATGAATTTTGAGAGGTGTTGTAAAAACACATACTTTAGATTAGAGTAGATTTCCTTCATTTATGAGAAGGTGAAGAACTTGTATTTATGTGTGAGTATACTTGGAACTGCTCCATATGCTGAAACAGAAACTGTCTGGCTGGTCAGCATGCGTGTGTTGTTGGCCACTGCCCTTTTTGTCCAGCCAAACAGCCAGGATAAAATCAGGAGCTGTGTCATTTCAGAAATGGCAACAATTCTCTACATTCCATCTACAGATCATTTGAAAAGAAACTTTATAAGTTGGGATATATGGATCACTTCTGTCACTTGCGGTGCTACAAATTATGTTGAGTTTTGCTCTAGAATTTGGTAAATGGGCAGTGTAGACTTTAGGATCTGTTTGCAGAATCTATTTGTCCAGAAGAAAAGTATGCTATGAAAGATTTAGGTCAATCTGTATACAGTTTTTCCTGCCATTCATAAAAGGGAAGAAGAAGAACAAAATAAGATGTTATGGTATTGCTATTAAAGTGATTAAGTAATTTACAGTGCAGAGATCCGTATCCAAAGTTGAGCTCCAAACGTAACTATTGTTTTTCCACACTGGGAGAGTACGTACAACACCTGGCTTCCTTCCATTGTTCTGAAATCTGTCATTGATAAAATAGAGTTCAAGCTTCCCTAAACCAATTAAAACGTTTTTTGCCTCAGGTGGTAAATAAAAGCACATGATAGAACTAAAGCAGACTGGGAGAGTAGTAATCAGTACAGTAGTTCAGTATTGAACAATATTGAACACTGTAACAATAACACATAATAAATCATTTTGAAAGGTACATTGGATAATTTTTTTTCAAGGGCAAATAAAGTATACTCGCAAGGATCAAAAAGAGCCCTTAGTTATTTTTATTTTCTAGTCAAAAAAATGTTGACTGCTCCTTTTTAAAGCAACTCCAACTTGCTTAACTGCAAAATATCTATGACTGTAATTTTGAGTATGGGTCGCATGTAAATATGTTTTGCTGGAAGATTTTCACTTGGAAACATTATGCAACTTCTCAGTATTTTTTATGGTAGCACAATGGAAAGCTGTGCTACCATTCAGCAAGACTTGTACAGAATGGAGAGCTGGGAAAGGAGGAACCTGGTGAGATTTAACAAGAGCAAAGGTAGACTCTGGGAGGGAATAACCACACGCTTCAGTGCAGGTTAAGGGCTGATCTGCTTGAGAGGAGCTCTGTCTGAGCGGAATTACAAGCAGCAAAGAGCTAATCAAGGTCCTCATGATGAAAACTGACTAATAGGCAAAAGTCTTGCGATTATATTCGTGTAAAATGGCCATTGTTTGTTAGATGCCAACTTCTAACTGCATCCTCAGAACTGAAAAGAAACATAAAAAAGAAAGAGTTTCATGATGAAGTGGAGCACTGATTAATCTTTCCAATTTTTTGAAGTTTAAGGAAGCCCCAGTAGTTGCAAAAAATATGCTTCATTTCATTTCTGCTAAGAATTCCTTTATGGACAAATATTTATATTAAAAAAAAAAAAATGTTGGGCTGCCCTGGACAAAGTATGACTGGGATTCTGCAATCTAACTTCTGGCGATCAGTTAACATGAAGTCACTGTCTCAGTGTACTCAGATATCCTGTGGGGAATCTCTTAGAATTGGGTTAAGCTGCCAGTGGGCGGCAGTCCTCATCAGAAAGCAACACAGATGCTGCAAAAGGAAATGAAAGTGAGTTTGATTAGCTTTTGCTATGGCTTAGGAAAGCTAAATACAATTTTCCTGTCCTTTCCAAAAAGTGGTCAAGGACAGTAGTAACTATCTTTTGAGAAAAGATTTTAAAGAACTTGATTCGGTGCTGCCCTATGTGGGATATCCTGCTCCTGTAAAAGGCCAGTTGACTTCTTAGGATACGTATTTGTCTTCACAGAAAGAACATAACAGCAACAAAAATACAGTAGACAGAATCTGCAGGTTTGACATGTGCAAGATAATATCCTTCCCTTCCATCTCCTTTTCCTACTACTGCTTGGGAACGTGAAAAGGGAACGGGAACAAAAGTTTCAGTTTTCTGGTTTTTGTTGTTGTTAACACAAATAAAGAAGTCATGGCTGTCTCAGTTTAAAGAAAATCACATGATGGGAAATGTGACAAATGACAGCAGATGTGATAGACCCAAGAAACATGAAAAAATAGACTAAAAACTATTATATATGTATTTTAGCATGAGCCTCAGTGCCTTGTATATATCCCTATTCTTTTTACATCTTGTATTTCTCAATTGACAGTATAGAAATTGATCGAGTGATGAAGTGGAACACTCCAATTACTGAAATCAAAGGTCTTATTCTACTATCTCATTCTCTACTGATTTATTTGGTCTCATTTTAAAGGAAATCCTTAGCAGCAAAGCTATTGCTATCATCTTGTGCCTATTCCAAACTATTCCATGCATTCAGGGATTTCTTACACTGTTTCCACATCTTTCCAGACTTTAAACATCAGATCAGTATTTATGGTAGATCATCTTCAGGAGCAAATCATAATATCCTTCAAATGGCCAACTTCTGTAGTTTCATTAAAAGTTTGTTTTTTCAGGCTACTACTGGAAGCTGCCAAGCACATGGAGAGTGTATTCTTGTGGGCCCTGTCCAGTGAAACAAGAGGAAAAGATGCTGCTGGGTTCTGAGCAGTTAAACAAACGTGCAGACATTGTTGTGGTTTAACTTGGCAGGCAATGAAACACCACACAGCTTTTGTTCACTCCCCCCAAGTGGGATGAGGGAGAGAGAAATGGAAACAAAGCAGAACTCATGGATATAAAGTATTTATTAAGACAGAAGTATTTATTAAGACAAAAATGCTATGAGAATTATATGTGTGTGTATATATATATGTGCAATTACTCACCACCTTACATGAGATTTATCTTACTTTATCTAAGTCCTTCCCATGCTTAACAAAAATAGGAAACCACAGTGCTGACTTCACAGGGCAGGAAGAATCACATGCCTGTGGAATCCCCAATAATCTTCACCAAAAGCTATGATTCAGACAGAGCAGTCCAGATGGCAATTTGCTTGCTCTGCACTGCTGTGTGATCTCTGTACTGCTGACACCTTTACTGATCCTGCTGCTCCCCATCCCCACATGGCATTTGTTTCTGTACTGGCCAGGCCTTCTCACCTCCGTCTGTCTGGACTGCTTGTTTGTCACATAGGTGAAGACATTTGAACAGCAGCTGAAAGCACACTCATCTCTTTTAACTTGGGCAACTGGTCAGTGAGATATTCCTTTCAGGAAAGGCTGAGTGTGTCAACTATCTTGACATCATCCTTTTTTGACTGTCAGGTAAAGTACCCAGTGTCTGGAAAAAGAGAATCATTGCTCCTAATTTTAAGAAAGAAGGAAACTACAAGTTGGTGAGCCTTACTTCTGTGCCTGGGAAGACCACTGCACAGATTCTTCTGGAAGAGATGTTAAGGCACGTGCAAGATGAGGAGCTGATCCGAGATAGAATATCTTGTTGGCTTACTGATTCTTTCTCTTCATGTCTTTGACCTTCTTGCCTCAACTGCAAAAATCCCTCCACCTGTGCCCTTGCTTATTTTATGTGCTTTCTCCTAAAGTAGCACATATTGCTTCTTGCTATGCTGTTCCATAAGAGAGTTTAATGGCATTTCACGACTTTCTTCTTCTGCCTACTAAGAAAGCATTCAGGTGTTCACAGGGGATTCCTTTGTAGAACACTGTAGAACTTTGTAGAATGTAGAATGTAAGGACAAAGTTGACTTTACAGCAGGATACATACTGAGGGGTAGGATACGTGCTGTGTGAGGGGCTTAAATACTTTAAATTAACCCAGTTTTATCAGAAATATCCAATACAAAACTAATGTTAAATTTGGAACAAATAGGAATTAATGGACAATTCATACTAAAGAGGTAAAATTAAATAGCTTTCGTTTTTAAGTGAAAGGCAAGAAGAATAAGCAAAAGGAAGAGTCCTGTGTCCTTAGGGGATAACCAGTTAGTCCAAGCCAGTTGAATGGAGGGACTGAAATGCTTGGGTCAAGTGGCCTGAAAAAATCTTGTGCATCTTGTGCATACAAGACGGCAAGTAGATTAATGTACACTTTTTTAAACAGCTGGGAGTATAAGAGATGAAATACCAGGTTCATGCGATTTGTCAGCTGCTAAACAAAGCAGTGTGTGATATGGATTTGTGGTACACCTTTTTTTTTTTTTTTTTTTTTTTTTTTTTTTCTCATTTTCAGCATTTCAGAGCAACGTGCCTTAACCATCATCTCTGATCATTTTTGCTGTTGCTGTTTAGTTATTAATTACATTCTCCAACAATTTGCCAGAGAAGTGCCTTTAAGTGTCTGAACTTGATGCATTGCTAAGTGCAAGGGAACATACACTTTGAAGCTTTTTTAATGTCATGCAAAAATCTCACTTGGGAAATGTAATTACTCAAATATTATTTCATGATGTGGTCTTTTCCCCTCAAGTTAGACTCTCTTGGAAGGAATAACCCAAATTAACACTGCAGTGAAGGCTAATAACCTATTTGAGTAGAACATATTGCCACTGAATTTATTACAGAAGTTTTTCTCCTAAACTTTTGTAACTCACTTTTTTTCATAAAGCAGTGTCACTTTTTCAGGTGGATAGAAATGAGAAGAAAAATTCTTTAAATATTACAAGGATGTTTTCTCCATCTCCATTTAATACCGTTCTCAACAGTACCGGGTAGCAATAATAGTATGTCTCTGGCTTTATCAATAAATTTGGATCTGAATCTAGCTGTCATTGACAAAAGCACAACTCTTTAATTCCTCTAGGAAAAAATGATAGTGAACTTAACACTGTGTTCTATTATTACATATAAGCTCAGCTTATAGATACGTGTAAAATAGCTGGCGCAAAAACAGTAGCAACAACAACAAAAAAAAGTGTAGACAAAATAGATGAAACATGGCTGTGTCATTCTCCAAAAGTAGCATAAATTGAATTTTTAATGATGCACCAGGAATGCCAGGAGTATTAAATATTGTGGCATTTTATAAACAAAGAAAGCGGATGGAATCATCATGTATGTTTGGTAACAATAATAGCAGAGAACTATGCTGTTTCCAATCAACAGTGGAGCAACACTGAAATGTGTGTCATTAATACACAGCAAAGGGGCTTTGCTACTAATCAGAATAAATTGCAGCATTCAACCCAGAGCTGCTACAGGTCTTTAAATTGCTTTCGCCTCGCTGTACAGATATAGCTGAACATAGCGTAATACATTTTTTACATGATGTAATTTTAGCTAGCTCATACAATGTCAGGGTAATAGTAATGATATTCTAATATTAATGCAAGTACAAGATATACATATTGATGAATAATGGTCATATGTTTTTGGATCTCCTTGCCAAGTCATATTAAAATGACAAATAATTGCCATTGCTTCAGAGAAATGGTGCAGGCTCTGTAGTCAGAAAGAACATTAGGGACCCACAGTGTCCATTTGTTATCCTTTGTCAGGAAAACATGGTTCTTAATGAAAGTGAATGAAAGGACACTGATTGAGGACAGTGACACTAAACCTCTTTCTCAACAGGAGCCATGACGTGAGTATTAATAAGCAGATTGAAAGGTTAAGACTCAGCTTTGAAACTATGGATGCACAGTAGAATCTGAAATAACTCCCCCCTCGTAATACAGGGAAAATCACAGTGTAAAATGCATTGTATAAGCCTTCTGGCCACAGGAGGATATAGCAGATGGAAATTGGTTCCTAGACAATTCAGGCAAATGCCATTTAAAATCTTAACCCAAATATATTTTTGTTAAATTCTTGCTTTTAATTCTCCGTCTTGATAAATGACCCCCTTTCCTTCTCATTATCCCTTTCCTCTTTGCTATCAGTACTATAACAATGCTAACAACACCAGCTCGGGCATTTCCCGAGTGCTAGTGAGAGCAGTTGGGAAAACAAGCATGCAAAGATGCAGCCGAAGTATCAATAGTAACCCAGTCCAATGCATTCAGTAAAAAGTCAAAATGCGTGTTACTTGCAAGAACAGAGAAATATCTTGGTATAGGAAAGATATTTTTGAATGCATAGCTTACTACAGTGATCTCTTACTAATTACTGAGAACCTAGAGGGCCAGTCAGGATCACAGAAGAGTCTGAAGCCAGCAGACTGATCCTGCTGAGCTATACACAGCCGTTCAGTTTCACCTCAGTCAGTGGTGCATATAAGCAGTCAATGCATATGTGTATATTTCTGTACAATAGAGGCTGGAGCTCCCATGCCTCTGTTGATAATAAGGCTTTGCCTCTGAAAATGCACAAGCTCTGTGAGATCAGCTTCTGACTGCTTTTCCAGGTTTATGCTCATTTTATTGTCCCACATTTCTGTGAACAGAAAATATCTTCCAAGAATCCAGTGGTTTTAGCGCTGTAGGAAGAATGGCTGCAACACTAAAATACCATTTTCTCCATGCCAGGAGCAATGCTGGGCAAAATGCCCAAAGTGTAGAGGTGTCTGAATGCAGAGACTGATTCTCTTCATCGCAAAGTGGCAATGTTCACATATAGAGCGCATTATATTCAAACAAAAGTAGGCTGTAACTCAGTGCTTTGCCTCCTAAAGATCTGACAAAACATCAAAACATTGTACACGTTCAAAAAAATACATACATCTAAATAAAACAAACAAACAAAAAAACCCAATGTACGCAAAGGATTTTAACAATTTTAGATGAATTTGAAGCGTTGACTTCACTTTTACCAAAGAGTGATGACATTGGCCAAGTCTGTAACAGGCAGTTAAAAGGGGCTGCGATTATTGACTGATACAGAAGACAACAGCATGGTGTATCCTGGACTGTGAAATGTAAGCATCATTAAAATACATAAGGTGAAACATTTATAAGAGAAAGCAAGAAATGTGAACGCCATCTTATAAGGATCTGACGAGATCTCAGCTGGTGTACTTATGTCATACTGCTCACCTAGGTGCAATAAAATTGAAACAAAGGAAAAACAATTACAAAGAAAAGTCCCTGGATGATCAGAGAGTGGAAGATCACAACAGGGTTTATTTAGCCTTGCCAAAAGTAGGCTGAGAGAGGATATGACTACTATTTTTAGGTATGTCAGGAAGATGGGCAAGAGGGACTGAAAAGAGTTGGCTAAACTGAAGGGCATTTTTCGTTCAAAACAGGTAAGTTTAGATGAGTAAATGTGAATAAATAAATTCAGGATAAAACTGAAGGAAAAATGAAAGCCTTTGAAAGAGTAAATGTGAAAATCTTGTGTGGGGACTGTGGAGGCAAGGCAGGTTTTCATACGGGCACTGATGAATAGGTAAATGGAATTACATGATTTGGTTGTTTAAGATGCCACAGAGCTGATGGTCCAGAAATCTTTGCATGAACATCTATTTTATCTGTTCCAAATACTTTAGAATCCTTGTCCATACAAAGCACTCCAGAATCATTGTTGTGCCAGCTGCTCTTTCAGTGTTTGAGAATTTAAATCCTTCTCATTCTTTAAATGATTTATCACAAAATAATTGTGTGCTTTCAGTGCCCAACTGTATGAAATAGAGCATAGTACAGATACCTGCACCTTAATTGAGAAATGGGCTCATCAATACAGACACAAATACCTTACAGAAGTATGTATGCATTGCCAGTTTTTGCACAGGAGTTGTGTAACACAATTTGAAATTCACAAATCTTGAACATTTAGCCCTTGATAAGTGAGCTGTTTGAACTGAATACCTGGTGTTTGTTGGTTGGTTGGTTTCCTATGAGCTTTAGTTGGTTCTTTTTGTTTTGTTTTGGTAAAGTTTGTTTGTTTGTTTTGCTTCTTTTCTGATCTTTGGTGAGTTATTCTGGCAATGACAGGAGGGACAAATTGTTCATAGATCTTGTTTGCCATTCCTGGTACAGTGTATTTTCAGTCCTGTGGTTCTCACGTGCAGTGTTAGAAGTAGTTGAATGAAGGGACAGAATGCCAATATCTTGGTAAATAATGAACTTATTTTTCTTGTTTATAGTCTGATCTTTCTGGAACCCCTCCCAGAATCTCAGCCCTAATGAGACTGGCCTCAACGATCCATTAAGAAGCTTACACTGCAACTCGCTAATTTTTTTTCATGGAGGGATTCAGTTTTCAGGAAATTTAAGAAACCTACATGGAGGATCAGGAGTTCACTGAAAAACATCTTCTGTATTATTTTTGTTCTATAATACTAAATACTTCCATAATTTGCCTTTAAAAAAGAGCTGTTATCTTTGCATCGTGAGCTATACTTATTCAATTGTGAATCCAATTCAATAAATGATTGGAGTTTTCAAATAGACTTCAGCAGTTGCTGGAGACATTTGTAACATGGTTTTATACAATTTTTGCATTTAGGAGAATAAAGCTCATGTAAACTTTTAGTACTCGCTGTAATAGCAAACGGTATCAGAAATTACTGTTGTTGAAAGCAATTAGGCAGCAACATATCCACAATTCCCTTTTAAAATGTGAATTATAAAGAATACTCTTTTCCAGCTGACAGTTAGGCTTTTAACCAGTGTTTAACAACACCTACAGCCCCTTTTGTCCTTACAGCCCTTGGTGTAGTTGGTGCCTGCTGTTATAGGTAACCTAAATAGCAGCCTTACTTGTGATAGTTGCATTCAGCCATTTATTATTCACACCTTATTAGTGTGGGAGTTGAAGACAGATTGCTGTAGTTTTCCATTCTTTGTGGAGGTTAAGCAGAAATATTTCACAGTACAACCAACACAGTCTCAGTATGGGAGATGCCATCACCTTGCAATCTGCAGGTCCCCTTCACTTTGCCAGCTCTTTGTCACAGTCTGGGAAATTCAGCTGAACAGGTAACATCATCCACCTACCGACAGGCTGCTAATCGTCTTGGACAAGTGATGGCTGTAAGCATTTCTTGCCCAAGAAAAGTAGGAATAGGGAAAGTTCTGGGCAGTGTCTATCCTTGAATGTGCACTGATCTTCCTTTGAGCCTTGTCTGTGGGCAGAGCACCTGCACTGAAAGTCATACTTTGGCCCCAAGGCACCGACTATATGAGCTTTATAACAGTAATAATGTGTGTCTCCAGCAGAATGGTGCTACTGCTGTGGCAGAGTTAATGAACATTCCTTTATGATCAGACCCAGGAAGTTTCAGTTTGTGTATAGACAAATAATGAGTACTTCCAATAACTGTGTTATTTTAATGGCTTTATTTTTGCTCTAAATAGACAATCTAGCTTCAAAATCATTTAAGACTAATCATTTTAATGCATAAATACAAAGTGTTAAAATCAAGAGTCAATATAACAGGCTCATAATGTTTATAGATAAAAGTACAGCAGAATACCATTTTGTTTTAGCTCCAGTTACCAGAGAAGCCCACTTCCAGAGTTCCTCAGCAGTGCACAGCTTTTGAAAGGAATTGAGGCACTGAAATATCTTTGGAGTTTTGGGGTTAAATGCCTTTGTTTAAACGTGCAAATAACTGAACAGGCTTTGTTTTGCCTTTGTTTACCTCTACTTGCTTTTACTTTGCTGTGTGTGAAAGGAGGCTGCTTACATGTACAAATGAAGTCTGTGCCTGGATTATATCCTTGCCTAAATCAGGCCCAACATCTTGATTTTTTATTTCAAGTTAAATGCTTTCAGTGCCTGACCTTGTCCCTGCCTAAGATATATTTTTCTTTCCTGTGATATCAGAAAGATTTCAGAATCAAATGCAAGTATTCTTCACAGTTCTATGTGAAAGGTTAATTTAAGCTTATAACTGGGATAAAAGCAGTGAGCAGGGGGAGGCTGATTTTGTGTAGATGGAGAAGTCAGCAGCTATGTCAATTTACCCACAAAAACAGAATTCTCCTGGCCTGCCTACACAACTCCTGTATGTTGCTCCTGTACAGACAGGCTTTGCTCTACGTCGGAGGGTGCTCTGCATGTGAAGATAATGAAGGTGCTGGCCAGCCTGGGTGGAACTGAATAATTAAAGAACCTTATAATTTATGTTGCCATCAAATGCTGGAGGATATGGCCCCGCTGCAGGAAAAAGAACTGACTCTCATGAATCTGAAGTGTTTTTCAGGAGATACTACGAATGAATATTGAATGCATACTTAGGTTTTCTTCAAGGTAAATCATGCAATAATTAATATAATCCTATCTTATCTATGCCTTGAGCAGTTCCATCTCTGCTTGTATTTCTAGCTAATATTTTATTAGAACAAATGTATTTAGAAAATGGAAGATTATAGCTGCTCTCTATGTGCAGCATGCCTTCTTTTTTGTCCTTTCTCTTCGTTTTATTCCCTTTACATACTTCACTTTCCCTTTTCACTTCCTTAATGGGAATTGTATACAGAATCCAGAGAAGCAAATGTACTGAAACCCCACTAGCAATTAATTTATTTTTAGATAAATGCAAATACTGCAGTTGACAGTGCTGGAGCCTCGTCTGGTAGTCATTTGAAGAACTTGCTCATCCATTTTTCACAGAGTGCCTATTCCATTGCCGAAGATTGTGATCCAGAATACTTGTTCTTGACGAAAACAATAGAATTAAGCCACAGGGCTTCGGAAAATTGCTTTCATATTCAAGCAGTGCTACACACATACAGACACCTTGTTGATGATTTTCCTGCTCTGAAGAAAATATATTGCTGCTGCCACAAACCTGTCTGTCGGTACTTTGTCACTTACAAGTGATGATAAAATTGCAACAGAGAGACTACTTTTTAATCTCATAGGTCATCGTTTGTACTCCGGACAGTCCTACCTTTGTCCTCTCATTTAGTTTAGATAAGGTGGAAAAATCCTTTTAGTTGCCTCCAAACTTCTCTTAACGGTACAAAATCCAAAAATTCAGCTTCAATGTACCCTCAGATTTTTATCATGACCATTTTTTCTTCATGTTTTTTTTCAATTCGATTAAAAGATCAATATACATTTTAAATAGATATTTGGTAGGCAGCTGAATTACAGTCTCTTCTATTAATAGTCCTACATCATACTATAGACCCTAAGAGAGACATTTAATCCCTTTAGTTTTGTTCAAACCCCAGAATCACACATTAAATGTCTCACTGAAATTCTGACCATTGCTGTGTCCATTTGTTACAGTTGAACACATTAGGTTTTAAATTCAGTTACCCAGTCCAGTAATTCAGAGTTATAAAAAACTTGTGACAGATAGAAAGACAGAGGAATTTTGAATAAATCTGCATTTCCATGAATATTTTGAGGATAAACTTCCATATCACATGTACAAACAGCAATTTCCTAGGCTACTTTTTGGCTTTTTTATTTTCCTGTGCTTGCTGAGAGATTTTTCTCATCTTTGTCAGCTTCTTCTTCAGCTTTATATCTCAAGGAAATCACTGAGCTGCTTGTGACATAAAGTTTGCTCACACAGAATTCTGATGCAGCAAATGCAGTGCTTTGTCTCCTGGCTGCATTCTCTTGAGTCTCTTGCAGTCAGAGGCACGGTAAGAGCAAAGAAGGAAAACAGGCTTACAACCTCATGATAAAAGGCAGCAGGAGAAGCAGGCACTCTTGCAGCACACCTTCCTCTGGCTTGGATTGTGCACCAGCTGTCTGCCCCCAGCCTGTGTGTCTGACAGTGCACGTTCAGGAACAAGAGATGTAAGAGGGAGATGGAACCAAAGCTGCTGCTTTTCTTTTTATGCAGGGATTGAACACTGTGTTTCAAAAGTTATTCTCTGCCTTCTCTCACTCTTTACCGTCTGGCTGTGCCAAGCAGGGTCTGAGGATGCCTCTCCCACTCACTTAATAGCAGTGAAGAGTGCGTCCAAAAGAACAGAGGTGCTTGTTCAAAAGTCCCCTGCTGTTGCTCATCACTGAGGGTAAGGTGCTGCCAGATGACTTAAAAGAGCAATACCCTCATGAAAATCTCACCTTCACTGAGCTGCTATGTTGCTATAGGTGGGCCCGTCCAGGAATTCAAATGAGTGGAAGCCTCCAGAAGCCTGGGCCTGTCATGGATCTTCCTACGAGAAAGCCAATTGTTAAGAAGTGTTGGGCACTTAGGTGCCTAAATAACCACCAAAGGCCAAACCCACTGTGAGCGCCCAGTGGGAAACACACCTTATCACTCTAAATGGAGGGATCTTTGTGCTCAAACCAAGAACTACCTGGGATTTTCTTCCACAGATGGAAACATCCCGGGCCTCCTGGCAGTCGTACTGCTGAACAACAGTACTGCCTTCTCTCATTGCCTAAACCCACTGCAGAGTCAGTGATGAGCTGGCAAATGCAGGATAAGCCAGAATAAGTGTTATTGCTTTTTGATGGGGCTTTTCACAGTGTTGGCTGAACTTGGGCATAATGAACCAGCATTGCCTAGTTTAATTTTACTGCTTGAAAACCTTCAGAAAAACAAACAAACAAAAAAATCAACAAAGACTCTTGCTTAAATATCTGAAGTTCATAACATTTACTTTTCTACTTTTCTACCTTAGACTTACTACTTATACTTCCTTGTTTGAATAGCTGCCTATTTCAGTTTTCTACTAGAGCTTCCTGGCTTTTCTTCTTCACGATTTCCACATTCAGGACTTACGCTGCAGTAATCTTCAAAACCAGTAGCTTTGGAAATAAACGATTTAGAAAGAAGCAAATTTCAGTGATATCTTGAATGACTGAAATAGTTGAGAATGCTAATAAGGAAGTGTCCAGCCTACATTTCACAGCATAAGCAGAAAAACAGTCTATGCTGGAGAATGATATTTTATAGCAATTATTAAGCCAGAGATATTTGCATTTAAACAATTCCTCTAAGAAATAATAATAATAATAATAATCATCATCATCATCATCAAGTGAATATTTTTTGGTCAAAGTAATTTCTCAGTATAACACTGTATCACAAATAATTATAGATGTGATGTCATTACTTTTAAAATGAGTTTTGACTCAAACTCTTTTATTACGAGTCACCTCTTCTTGACCTCATTCTGATCACAGAAGTTTCCTTCTAGAGAAGCACAAAAATGTATGTGCTTCCATGTCAAAAACAAGTAAATATAGGAAAGAACAAGAGGGCTTCTTCAACCACAGACTGCAAAATAGGAGCTGAAAATTATGGAAAAGAAGTCCAAAATGATGAAGGGCATGAACAGTTTTAAGACTGTGATTGATGGAATTTTCTCAACATTTTAGGAGGCTTTTGAAACGTTAGTGCGTCTCACAGCCACCATCGGTATCTTCTGAACTCATAATTTAACTCTGTCTTTATACCCAGGGCTCAATTCTGAACTCAGATACAAACTATTTTATCCTGATGTCTGCAATAAAATTAGTCACACACTCGCCATGCTTACGCTCATGTGCCATACCCAGCAACATGGTGCCGTGTCTGTGCTCTGACATGCACCCCCAGTTACCCCATCTCACACAGACATGTTATGCCAAAGAAGCCAAATCAAATAATCACAGAATCATTAAGATTGGAAAAGACCAGTAGTATCATCCAGTCCAACCACCAGCCCACCACCACCACGCCCACAAAGCGTGTCCCTCAGTGCCACATCTATGTATTTCTTGAACACCTCCAGGGACAGTGACTCCATCACTTTCTGTTCCAGTGCCTCGCTGCTCTTTCTAAGAACAACTTTTTCCTAATATCTAACCAAAATCTTTCCATGTATAACTTAAGGCCATTACCTCTCATCACTGCTACATGGGAGAAGAGGCCCATCACCAGCCTATCCTACTGCCTCTACTCCCAGGTTGCAGCAGCTGCCCTAATTCCAAGTGTACCTATTGTTCAACCGTTTAATTAATCTGTAGCCCAGTTAATGTCCTGAAGGATGAGACTCACTATGGCTAAATGCAGCATGAGTTGAGCTGAGGCTGAATGTGGGGCTTCACCTTGTCCCTCACTAGAACTATCTGCCCACAGGCACTACAGCTGGGATGAAAGAGTGGCAAAGGGTATAATAGAGACTCGGATTGTATTTATAATCATATTGTGTTGAAAACTCCCACTGGGTTTATAAAACATTTGTTTTAAACATCTGTATATAATTAAGGGATTAGCAACAGTTTTACAGCTCTTGCTTTTTGTCTACACATAATTGTTATTGTTTATTTTTATTTACTTCTGCAGCAATTGTCAGTTACTTAATCATCGTTCTATATTTTGCTATTTTTTTTTTTTTCCTGTTTAGTGAAGCAAAGCATCTCTATTACAGCCCTGAATCTCAGCACGGAGCACAGAGATCCCTGCAGTAACCGTGGCAACCTCCTCAGCACGGTGGGCTCCGGCTCCGCACCGCTCACTGAGCAGAGCTCACCCAACCCTGCACAGAGCAGCGCTCAGCTGGAGAGCAGCACAGCTGCTTCTCGTGTCTCCAGGGCTTTTAGTGCTGAGGCGGTAAGGCTGATGTCTGGATGCAGACTTGGCATGAACACATCATCCCTTTCTATTTTTTACTTTTTTTTTCCCAAACATTTAGACTAAACCCATGATGTCATCTCAGGAAGAGCATTAAGGTTCTTCCTTGAGATGGGCTGTGGTGCAGAGCCAAAACAGGCTGTGTTGGCTTTGAGATTTTGTCATCTTTATCCATACTGGAAAGTGTAAGGCAAGAACTTTTAAATCATTTTTGAACCCCTTAATTGAGTAAACCCTTATGACTTTGCTACAGACACAAAGGTTAAAAGAAATAAATATTTTCTATCATATTCTATAGGGCTCTCAGACACTGTTAGCATAATCCATAACCTGTTAACATAATCCATATTGCATTTGCCAGTATTGTCTATTAAATTACACAGCCTTAAGGACATGTGAAATCAGTATGCACCATATAAACCTTACCCAATTTTATTTCACAGGTGTTTCCCAAGACTCTTCCTTCACATTTCATGTGTATATTTTCAAACCATTACTAGGAATGAAGTTTTGTACTTTAGGAGCCACAAAACGTGGGCTGTCCCTCTCTTGAGGGACTGCCTGGTGCTGAGTGGAGAGAGTGCTCTACATGGTTAAAAACACTTCAAACTGAACTACTGTCAGTTTTTCAGTCATCTGTTCTCATTGTTCTCACTGCAGTCCTTTGGTTCAGGCAGTCTTGTGAAGTGTTCCGTGTCTTGTTTCCAATACCTTTCCAGTTTATAGATTGCTTTGGTTTTGCTGCTTTCCAGGGTGACAACTTAGAATCATAGCATGACCTGGTTTGGAAAAGGACCATAATGCTCACCTATAGTTTCCACCCCCCTGACGACCTTATTTTTACTTTTGTTAGAGACTTAGCATCTTGGCAATTTCTGGGAACAAAAATGAGGTGAAATCTATTGTACCAACACATCACAAGGTCTTTCAGAACAACAGTGTGAGACACGCTGTTCCAGATGCTTCCATCCTCTCATTGTAAAAACCTGTGGTACAGTAAGTCATGGAAAAAATGGATGCACTCTCAGATCATGTGCGTATAAATGCGTAGGAGCTTGTCATGAGGTGATACTTTTGGCACACAAACTGTGATATTCAGTCATTGCTTCGAAACGTATTTGAAATACGTTAGAAGGAAAAAATATAAATATCCATTGTCTTGGGATGCCAGAAGCCATGAAAAATCACCACCCAATAAATCTTGTTGGGTTAAAAAATGAGTTCATGGCATCTCTCAGACTGAATACAGGATTACTTGATTTATGGGAGTTATGAAGTTACAAGGTGCCACTTGAGAAGCCCAAAGCAGAGAGCTCTGCAGGTGGAAGGATAAATAGTGATTATATTTGATTTTCAATACTGAGACAGGAAGGAAGAAAAAGAGTTCCATCAAGCTTCCATCACTCTTTGAGATCTGGCTCCAAAAATCTCTTTCTAATAGAAACAATGGCATTGGGACAGTACCACTCCTTTACTGAAAAAGAGTAATAGCCAAAAATTACCTACTTAGTGGAGATGTGGATTTTCATGCACATAAACTAGAAGATTTTTCTTCTGCAAGACTGTGATGTTTAGATCCTGATGTAAGTGGAAGACAGTTCCCCAGAACCAAAACCAACTGAGCAAGAGAAGGATTTGTGCTTTGATTTCAAATGTGTGTAATTGTGATTCACAAAGGACTCGTTGAAATTTGGCCTAATAACAGGTCAGATCCTGCTGGAATTGAAAATAGTTTTGGTATGTAGTTAATGGGATACCAGTGATCAGTGCAAGGAAATTGATTATCAAAACTATTGTTCAAAAGAGAATTCAGGTTTCCTATTTCCTGTTTATTTATAAGGACTATTTCCATAGTTTCTTTAAGATGCCATAAACATTAAGCTCTTTTAGCAGACATGCTCTCGGTATAGGTGTCTGTCTTAGTGTAGGGAGTGCAGCAGAGGACCTCTGGAGGTCTTGTTTTCTGTGTTTATAAGAAAAGCACACCTCCCGCTGAATCTAGAACTCTTTAGAAAGCAGATATGCCTACTGAATTACACTGGGTAGGAGTCTTTACTAAAAGACAAACCATAAATGTCCCCTGCCTGAACTGGGGCACACAAAAAAAGAACCTTGGTTATAAAAGATTCTGAGTGCTAGCTTCAGTGGGAACTCTAGAAACTAAACACAAAGGGAAAACACAATCAGCATTGCTTAGATACCCTAACTTAAGGGACCAGAATTCGTTCTTTTCCTCTATCCATTTTCCCACCTCCCAGAACCAAAATTGATGAAGAGTGACTCGCTGAAAATCTGATCTAGAGGGTGACAACCCTGCCCATGGTAGGAAGCTGGAACAGGATGATCTTTAACGTCCCTTCCAACCCAAGCTATACTGTGATTCTATGAATCCATGAAAATGTGGATCATTTAAGCAAAGCAATTGGTAATATCTATACTTAACATTCTCTCTCTCACCAGTAATGTGTTTTGGTTTCAAGTACCTTTGAAATTCCAGTACTTTTTTTGAACATAAACTGCAGATGGTGTAATTTTCTTCCCATGTGCCTTTGAATCCTTTCATCTCTCTGAATAGGCTGAGATTGGTGAGAGTTAAAACTGAGTAAAAACTAATAGAACCTATAGGCTAGACATAGAAGGGTGCTTAAATTTACTCTGGAAGATCAAGCTCAATCCATGTCAGAAGAAAACCTCATTACAGCATTCAATTTGAAAGATAACTTGTTCTATTTTTTTTCCCCCCCCCCCTGTTTGAAGTATGCAGAAGAGATCACGATTAATACCTGAGCTCAATCAGTAAAAGTCTGGACTATGCATATAAAATTCTCATCCTTGTTAAAGGACACTATGCACCCAGTATGATTCTCTGTCAGAACTCCCATTCTTACAGGTTTTATTAAAAGATGCATTCAAAGACTAAAATTCTTTCACTGTATTATCACATAAGGTTTTATTTGTTTTAGCACATTTAGTTGGTTAGCAATTGTATGTATATATATATTAAAACAAGTATATATTAAAATCTATTTTATATATATATATATATATTTATTTATTTATATTTATATTTATATATATATATATAAAACAAGTCTCTCAATCAGAATTACATTTTCCTACTAAGCAGAATTGAATTTTTACTTCCAGAAGGAATTTTGGGTTCAGCTCCAGGTGTTCAAAGATGCACTGCAGGAACCAGCCCTTAGCCAAAATGGAGCTTGATGTAAAATGGAAAAACTTTTATCCCTGAAATGTTATGATCCAATTTAGAACTAAACTTTATTAAGAAATGTTGTTGTTTGTTTTTTTTTTTCTATATAATAGATCAACAACTTTGAAACATGTGGTATGTCCAGAAATAGTTAAGAAATCCATTTGTGCATCTCATAAATAATCCTGGCAGGTAAGAGCCAAAGTGCTGCCCTTTCTGTGGACACCTATGTATAACTGTATAGTGGCATTCCCCAGGAACAACATGGTATTATTGAAAATTTGCCTTGAAAGATTTATCTTACTCTGTTAAAACAAGTCATTAAATTTATATTTTTCAGTATCATAGGTCTTCATTGAGTCAAATAAACCACATTTTGTTTACCGCCCTGAAAAGATATAAATGCTAAATACTCTTTAACTTTATTTTATGAGACTGAATATTATATTCCTCTTTTCAGTGACCTTTTATTGCCTCGCGAATAAAAAAATAATCTAACAGACAGAAATAACAGCCAGAGAAAGGTGGGATTTATGAGCATGCCAACTCCACTAAACCAAAGGATAAACATAATAGTCTCAGAATGAAAATAGTGAATTATCTTGTGCTTTATGCTCAAAACTTTAAAATAACTTTTTTCCCCCCACAAAATTAGAGCTTTACTCAATGTCATCATCTCAGAAGTAAAAGAGCACTTTCTTCCTGTTTTCAGTATTCTGATGGATCTAAGAAATAATTAGATACATTTTATTTGTGAGAAACTAGAATCTGAAAGAAATGCCCATCTGGACTACAATACAACACTGAGTACATCAAAGATCTCTATATACTGAACACAGCAGGTTTTTATATTATCATAATAATGGCAAGTATTTGTTGCAGATGATTGTGTGAAGTTTACAACTCGTCAAAATAAACCAAGCTTTCATGCTGGAATCTGCATGCTTTAAAGCACATCAGATTTCAAATTTAGTCTGCTTTGAGAAGTAATACTGTAAAAGGAAACTTAGTTTTCCTGAGATCAACTCTCATAATTTTCTCTTACACTACTCATAAATACTGTTTAGCTGCTAACATGATACATTTTTACTGAAATCCTGAGCAACTACAGATTCTTCTGTTCTTCCAGGTGAAGAAACAGTTATCCACACAAAACATGTGATTAGACTGCTCCATTAAATTAACTCTGCTTTTTAAAACATTTCACATTTACAGCTCAATCTATTTTTACTTTAATTCAAAGATTCTTGCTGAAGTCATGCATGTGGAAAAATCATGCTCAAGGGTACATAGCTGATTGTGTGATTTCAACCCTTCTGCCTTTTGTTAAAGGTAAGAGATTCATAAGTGTTAGTTTTACTTTTTTTTTTCTTTTTTTTTTTTTTTTTTTTCCCCAGTCATATAATGCCGCACCTGCATTAACAGACCAACACAAATGATTGACTTTTATTCCATGTATATTTTCTTAAGAATTTCTACAGTAGGAACCAACTTGTTTTCCTTTCTCAGTTACATTTAGCACTTCCTTTCTCTTTCCAAACGATACTAATTAGTTGCTAGTTTTCTACCACTCACTCCAACTAGCCCATGTGATTCTCTGGAGAGGGAGAAGAGACAGAGAGAAGAAAGGTGGGAGACGGCAAGGTATCCCTTTGCAAGGATGCCAGCAAACCTCCCCTCTGAGGATCTGTCAGGTTTCAGATGGGATGTTAAGAACAACAGGTGGAGAAGAAAAGCCTATAGGAATCTGAGGAAGAGAAAAACAAGAGAAAAACATTCAAGAAAAACAAGAAAAAGTAGAGGAGTGTCTGTCTACACCAGATTGGGCAAAGAGAAATGGTCAGGTACTCTGTCAGATGGGGCTTGGGCTGACCTGCTCTATAAGAATGAGATAGTTGCCTCTTCCCAGGCTTGACAAAGTTGAAAAGGAAGTTTGCAGTTGTATGGTATGAAATAGAGGTACATAGTTGCCTCTGACCAGTTTTCAGATAACCCAAGAAAGGTATTAGTCACAATGTGATAATAAAGAAGGAATTCAAGGAAGGAATAGCTCAGGTCACCCCAAAGATAAGGGCTTTTCTGCAAAGCTCCCAGAAGGAAGCAATCTCCATGCACAAAGATGCTTCCCTCTAGCCTGCCAGCCCCTAAATGAGATTAGGGAGGAGTTGATCCAAGGTTTGCCCCTTCTGGTCACACAGATGAATTGCTTCCACCTGTGCTCCCAAGGCTCACCACGCCTCTTCACCAGGAGCTCAATCACTGGTTTAGGCCATGGCCTAATAGTTCCCATACAGCAGTGAAGAACACTTTTACCTCTCCCACTCTAGTCAAGCTGCAGTCTCTTATCAGTCTATTGAGAAGAAACTGATGAAATTTCACATGTATTCCCTGAGCATGCATGCTCTTCTGTAATAAAGACTTAACTCACTCCTAGTTATCTCTACTCTAAAGACAGTGTTCAGCCAGCACTAGATGAGGAGGTAAGACTGGATGGCCTTCACTGCCTGGCACTTTCAATTGACTTTGTGCTGACCCCCATTATTATTACTATCATCTCTTTTGTGGAAGAGTGAAGTGAATGAGCAAAATTGCATGCTACCTTTTTCAAAAGTGCGATGTGCAATACCCAGAATTTGCCAGCTTTTCAACTGTACAAAATAACACAGCTAAACCTGAAGTGAATGATGATGTCTTTTTGTTCATAAGATGAAGTGAGAATTCTACTGTCCTAAGATATCATAGTTTTCATAAGCAAAATTACTAACAAACATTTTTGAGAAGAAAATGTCCATTTTGCACCTGTAATATAAATTTTTGCTGCAGCAGCAGCTGTGTCTGTTTCATGTAGATGACAAGCTGACAAATGGAAAGATTATTTCTGTTCCTTCTTTCATTTGAGAGTCATAAATCTGAAAAAGCAGAGTAGATTTTTTTTCTTGCATCTTATAAGATTTTATGGGAAGATCCAAGATGGCAGAAAGGGCACAGTTCCAGAATATAAATAAGGTCTGTATTCGTACATCCTGCAGTCACTCAGTGTAATTTGACAGTATCTATGTCAAATCAATACACAGTGCATTGTTGAACTAGTAGAGTAAGAGGATATGTCTGAAAAAATAAACAGTCTGTTGTCCATGCCATTGACATGAATGCTTGTTTAATAAGATTGTTTTGATTCAAAGTCAGTTTTCATGTTCATACTGTTGCAAACCAGGCAAAAGCAGCTGTGTCAGCCATCTGTATATCCTCATATTTGAAGGAGGTACAGCTCTATTCAGCTTTGTACTGAGGTGTGTGTAGTGCTAACATATTAAAGTACTGTCATAATGTATATTCAACCTGCATATACAGAGAAAGCTTCATCCTTTCTCAGCGTTGAGACAAAGACCAAACAAACTGGATGTTGAGTTACTGGTCAACATGAGAGCTCTTTGTTGTTAGGCGTTTCATTCCATGCTATTCTGGAGCCAGCCAATTGGAGGACAGAAACTGCACCATGGACCTACAGATCTACAGGTGTTTTTTCCTCGGTTTTCAATGCATCAGCTCTGATACAAAGTCTTCCCTGGACAAAGAGTAGTAAAATTTAAGAAAAATGTTTCTCATTCATATCTGGGGTAGTACAAAGGCAATGGATTAAATTGCATTTGTAATGGTTATTGGCTGAAGATGGTGAAAAAGACACCCTGGACCACACTGCAAAGCATCTTTGATGGACAGTGGGGTCAGCAGAAACTGATCTCTCAGTTCACTGGCACAATTAGTTTGCAAATTCTTTACTTAAAGCTTAAATGGCATAACTCATATGTAGTTTTACTTAGATGTCCTGGTGACTGCCTACGTCATTTTAAGTGGTAAACCTTTTAATTCTGTCAATTTCTTCTTCTTTTATTCCTAGACATGTATATAAACATAAGTTGTCTTTTTTCTTTCAGTCAAAATATCAAGTTTATATAATCAGAGGTCACTTTAATGTCATTGTCTAGAGCAGTAAAGGTCATATTATAACAAGGATTTATAGTAATCTAGTTACCCTGAGAAAGTGATTTTATTCGTAGTCTAGAAATGAAAACCAGGTGGTATGGCAGGTTCTGCTCTTTAACTGTGTGATGTCTTCTCCATTGCTCTAAGCCTTTCTTATCTGGTTTTGTAAGGGATAGTGGCTGCTGCTTGAGCATGAGTGCTCAAGACTAATGAGTTTTGAGTTGAACATATAAGGTCTGTTTTGGGATAGTTTCCTGGTCTTTGCTAGTACATGAAAGAACAGCCTGAAGTGGAGAGGGCAAGTCTGTGTCAGTGGACTGGTGTGTTCCAACGTGGTGAGTGGGAGGTGCACAACTCCCCATGTGCCTTCCCTCCGCCTCCCACTTTCTGTGCTCAGCATCCATCTCCAGATGGAGTGCAATAGGGAAGAAGTAGAGAGGTCACTCCCTCCCTCTTCTAGAGTGAGGCCGCCTTCAGTGTATGATTCAGGAAATGATCCCTTTTCAAGCATTCCACCCTCTGGCAAGCGTCTTACCAGAGGAGATGCCAGCTTTATTCCTACCTCCAGGAAGAAGGAGATAAAATTGTAAATAACATTTAAGAGTTAACTATTTTTAGCTGTGTTGCATAGGATGAAAGTCCCATTTTCTCCTTCAGAAATTCATTTTGTCTGATCTGACTGAGTCAAGTCACAGAAGGAACACGGAAGACATTTCTGCAATTACAGGTGCCACAGACCAGAGATCAGCAGCATAAGTGCAATTGATGACAAATGTGTAATCACAAAGGGCAGAGTTGCTGCCTCAGTTGCAATGTCAGGACTCCTGAGGGTGATGCGGCTTCTGCAGCATCACACAAACCTGTGCTGCAATTCAGACATGTCCCATGGGACAAGCAACACCACTGAGCTGTCACTGTGCCAGGCCGAGCTGTGACACTGTCCTCTGAATGAGGCAGTAGATGGACATGTCTGAAAAACAGAAAGTGGCAGATTCAAAACAAAAAGATTTTTTATTGTAATGCTCCATATTTAAACTGTTAAACTCACTGGCACTCCATGTTATGGATACTAAAACTGATGCTAATGAGACCAATTCTTGTAAGCACCTTCTGTGGAGCACTCTTGAGTGCAGGGATGTCTGTATTTGTCATAGAGCTGAAGGCCTGTAGAGGAGTCCAGAAACTATCACTCACTTCTTTCCTTCTTTATACTTTTCCCAAATCATTCCACTACACACCATCAACGACAAGCCATTAATCTAGACAGACCTTGAGTCTGACCTAGTACGGCTAGTCACATACTGTTGTTCTTATTACTGCTATATTTACCATCCTGATATATGATCAACTTTCTAATATTGTGTCTGATTCTGATATTTACAGGAGGAAAATGAAAAATTGAAATCTGTAAAAATTGTTTACGGTGTTAGGTAACAGGTCAAATACTAACAGATCCTGGCCTATCTCCCTTAACAAGGGCAGGGAAAGCTAAAGGATAGTTTGCTCATAGTCCAAAAGTATCCAACTGGGGAAGGCCAAACTCTTCAGCCGAACAAAGGCCTATATGATGATAGGATTCATCTAGATAAATATAGATGTCTGTATCTGAGCTGCTCCATCTGGAAACTGTGCATGTCAATACAGATCTAAGCAATATTCTCAGCGGATGGTAAAGCACAATTCATCTAAGTCTAGAGTAGATGTCTAAAACAGGTTAGATGAATTACTCCCTTAACATTTCTATTTGCTCCACTGCTTGTAAAAGGTACCTGTTGTGACTCATACAGTTGTAGATCTCTATTGGAGGTGCCTAAAGTTGGATGAATCACTCATAACATCTATGATGTGATAAGTAGATAATAGTACAGGTGTATAGATTTCTTCTGAGTGTGATTAGTGACAGGAACACATTACAAAGGACCAAGATGACTTTTCTTTCAACTGCTTACTATAAAGTATGGAGAGGCTAAATTTCCTAGAAGATCTGTCCTAGCTGAAGCACAGCTGTTTGCCTTGCACCAGGGGACTCCTCTGGTCCATGCTGCAAATGGGGTCAGACTCTTGAATCATAATCATTCCTTTTGCCCTTGAAAATGTGTGCCTTCAAACACTTCTAATGAATTGTGGTATGTTTTCTATGCTTTATTAAGTGGTTCTTGACCAATAGAGATGTGCCATTTACCTGCAGGGCTTTTCCCACAGTTTCTGTTGTTGTTTTTCTTTGCTGCTGCTGTGTTTGATTCAAAGAATTGTATATTACAAATCATCTTATGAATCTTAGATATGCTGAAATGTCCCATCAATACCAACAGACAGGTATAGCAGCGCCTCAGAAAGTGGTAGCCTTCCCCCTTAGCAATCTGCTCCCTGGCGTGCAGTCAGAAGTGAAGCTGTAGTGCAGCACAGCCATTTCTATTAATATGATGGCAGCATCCAACACTGTGTGGCCAAATTTATCTTTGCATCACTTATTTTGCAGTGAAAATGCCTGAATTTAAGGCTTGGTGTTTAAGGAATTTTTGCTCAGAGAGGTTTATCTTTAGTATATGATGATTTTACATCCATATTGTCAAGCATAAAGAAAAGTCAGTGGTCTGTACAAGGAACATATTGAATTGTACTCGTGTTTACATTATGTATAATGGCAAGTAAAGAAATTAATTAAACTTATAGCTCACAAGTTCAGTTTTGCCTTATTTTGTATCCCTGCCATTTTGTATGACTAAATATCACTTGCACATGTTAGCTGTGTTCTTTAGTAGTTGGTATGAAGTCAGGTTATCAGTCAATAATGCAGTAATGTCACCAAAAACCTTTCCATGAACTGTGTCAAATCTATGGCATGCATAGTAATTTTCCCTTCATTATTACTGGTGTTACTAGAAATTATGAATGTTCAACCTTCGTTAAACTGTTGACCAAATATATTATGAGGATAGAGGCCAATAAAGAATTTTTTAAACTGAGAAACATCACTGGGCAGTGATCAGTAACATTGGCAATAATCCCCATCTTATCCCATTTGTTTTCACCTCACAAATGAGAATTGTTGAGAAAATTGTACCTGAAAGGTTTAAATGCCTGGTTCCTAAAGCCAGCTCTCCAGCTGCAGGTGCTCAGACATCTCCAAGGTACTATCAGCAAGTAAGTCCAGTCATAAATCACAGAGGCTTGCTGTTTACCACTATGACTGATCTCCAAAAACAGGATCAATGCAGCTCATTCCCGAAGCCTGAAAACAAGTGTATATATAAAAGAAAGTGTCAAGAAAGACAATACTAAAAAGAAGGTCAAACCTTAATTCACCTTGGTTCCCAGAAACCTTCCTTAAAGCCTCTTGATGAGAATGATTTCACAGCCTGTGTGGATTGCATTACGCCTACCCTTAAATGAAGTCATTTAAAGATAGTTACTGACTTTTTTTTTTTAATACTGTGGTGACATCCATCCTTATCAAATAAGGCAAATACAGATTAATTAAAGTAGTTTTCAGCAGTATTTTTCCTGCTGGGAGACCAATTTTTAAGCAATGGAGAGGCCGATTTTTGCACTGTTCTGGGAGATACTTGGAGAAGAGCAAGCTCTCTGTGGCAATGATACATAGAACAACCTATATTCTGTGGGGAGGAAGCAAAATTGCAGCTCCTGTCAATCTAATTCCTTTCTCCTTGCACTAAGTAAAGTCATTACTCTGCAAAGAAAGATAGCTCTCCCTCTCACAATCTGGTCTTTTAATTCAGACATCCAACAGTAAGACAATAAGGAGGAATTCTCACAGCCTTTGGCATCTCTCTTGTATGCCAGCTGAACTACAGTTTATTCCTTCCTAAATGCATCATGCAATTGAAAGAGCAAACCATCATAATACTTCCATAAGGCAAGATCAAGGATTCTTCCAGCGCTGTATCCTGTTTGAGTAGTCAGTAGCAGCAGATGTTAGAAGTGTGTAAAAGAAAGGCTAACTACAATGACTCTTTCCCAGTGTGTCCTTAACTCTGGAGGTTTGTTCCTAATGCACATTCTCAGCTAGAGCCAAAATCTGCCCAGCACTTTCCTCCTTCAAATATTTGCAACCAATACAGTACAGTGTTCTTCCTGGAGTTGACTCTCAAGATAGCAATGCTACTTTAAATCCAAGGTCTCTACAGTTCATCCCATGGCATTACTTCGGCTTATGTTCTCCACTAATTACTTCAGAATCAGGTTTCTTCCTGGCACGCTGCCCCTTTTCCACTGGCACAGCATGAAACAGGAATGTTGGTAAATGGTTAAGCAACTCTTCCTCTCCAAGAAGACTCACTAGTAGCATTATTGTGTAACTTTGGTGACTTTCATGGATCTGTGCTAGATGTTCACTGGACTGTGCACCATGCTTAAAAGCTAAACTAAAATAGAAGTTTTTGTGCCTGTTGTTTCTTTAGAGCAGAACTACACAGGTATGGCTGGGTGGATGGGCAAAGGAAACATTCATACCATATTCTGAAGTCAACTTGAGCACTCAAGAAGACTTCTATAGCCAAAAGAGAGAGAAGACATGCACCTTGGCTCTATAGTTATCCCAAAGAGACTGGCTTCCTCATAGAGCTTCTGAAATGCCAGATGTGTGAACACTCTCCCCATTACTTCCACATCTTCCAGTCACCAATGATGAGATCTCCAACAGCCTGTGGTGGGCCAGCATCTTGCCCTGCAGCAGTCTTAACTCTGGCAACAACAACAGAACTTTTAGGAATAAAAACTCTGACTCATTTTCTAGTTAACTTAATTTATTGTAATTAGCTTTACTTAATTATACATACAGCTGTTCTGCACCCTCAACATAGCTCAGGGGAGTATTTAAACTGCTTATGTCTAAATGTCATGTTTTAGCACAGTACAGAGCAGAGCATTCTTCTTCTCTGGATTGGTGGGAGAGAAGGGCATCCAGCAGCCCATCTTCCCCTACTTTCCCCCTCATGGCACCTCCTCCTGCCCTGCTCCTTTTCCTCTTGTTCAAGGAGGAGGAGTAGGTGGTTGACTCTTTGCTCTCCTGACACTCAGCAGGCTGGGGCACAGCAGAAAGCATTCCCATGCCCTTCCCAGGCAGAGCACTGACTGTCCGCAGCAAGTCTCACCCAGTCAGGCCAGACCAGGAAGTGTGAATGTGCCTCAAAGACAGTGTTAACCTTGACTTTTCTGCTGGCTTTACACCACTGGGATGTAGAGGTGTTCTTCTTTCCATATCACAGATAAGTGTGGAAATATTAATGATACTGAATCCCACAATACAGATCTCATAAGGAGACCTTTTTTAAAGTAAAGCTTCATAAAGACTTTTTCCACGCTGATCCACAAACCATTCCTATGCCCCTAAAACTGCTTAATAAATCTCTGTCTAAATCACCTCAGCACAGAAGGCAGCACAATTTCAGCAAACCAAGCACTTACACAATCACCTGGACTCTTCACTAGGATCGTATTGTTTATTAAAAGTAAGTAATGACAATATTTGAGATTGGAATTTTAATCTGCTTTTCCATCAGAGGAGACCATGCAAGGTCACCTTTGCCGCGGTTGAGTTGCCGACGTGTGCACACCACGCACAGAGAACTAACGCTGCCCAATTCTTATTGTATTGCTTTTTCACTTAAAATAGTTCAATTCTAATTCTCTTCCCTCTGTTAATCCAACACAGCTCTGATAGCTTTATATTTACCAGGTCTTTTCTGTTTTGTCAAACTTTTGTGAGCAAGATGTAGAAGGTGCCAGAACATCTTGGGGATAATTACTCTTCAACTAATTTGAAGCAGTAATGATGATATTCTAGCTTTTTTATGGTGCAAATGTTTTATGTTTTATTAATTGCACTTGTTCTTTCCTTTGGTATTTTTTTTTTCTGATGTCTAATGACTTTCCAGGTTTACTATCTAAACTATTCCTATGCTGCACACCTTGTACCCCAAAAGAAAGCCTTTATGAGAGTACTCTGAAGCCCAGATGCTGCCCTTTGGAGAAGTATTTATGAAGAAAACTTTAGTCAGAATCTTGTGCACTACCTATGAGGGGGAATAGCTGGCAGATTGTGCCCTTTCACAAACCCTGGACTTAACAGAATCACAGAATCACACAACACCCTGAGTTGGAAGGGACCCACAGGGGTCGTTGTCCCCACATATGGCCACGCAAAACACAAACCCAAGTCTGAGAGCCTAGGTATGGATGGATTCTGCTTGTCTAACACAGTCACAGCTTCTACCACCTTCCTGACCAAGTACCTCAAAAAGCCTAATGGATTTAGTCAACAAAAACACATATACCTTTTATCCATGGCTACCTACCTCTTTATTTCTCCCCCTCCTTATCCTAACAGGATTTTGCAGATAAGGACAGGGGACAGAATCTTTTTGACTAAGAAATGACTAGGCATTGAATATCCATGTACCACTTTGGGTACCTGAATCTGCCTCTCCCAAACCTTCCAAATGATATTCAGAGGGGAATTTGCTGCTGAGTAACCTGTAATTTGTACAAACTGTCCCCTTACTCTGTGTGTTGCAAAGCGCATAACACTGTAATGGCCTTTGTTCTCTCCTTTCTCCTAAAAATTAGAGAAGCATCATTTAAGTGATAGCAATAAAACGGAGAATGTGGATTCTGCATGATCCTTAAGGATGTTTGTGATGGAGTGGGGATGTGATGACAGGGTCTGGTTACTCCTTTGACCATTTTCCCTCCTCAGTACTGCTGGCTGGTGAAGTGAAGGACTTCGAGCAACATCTTCTAAGGCAGTAGCCAGACTAAGGCATCCTTTAAAGTGAAGGTCAAACTACTTCTTTTCAAATAAAGCGTTGCTTATTTCTTGTACACCTTGCAGAAAAAAACCCACATATCTCTGCACAACAGATGGAGGTCTAGCTGTCCTGCTGGGCCTCTGAGAGTCCTTCTTTCACAAGTGAATGAAACACAGAGGCAGATATGTTCCTGATCTCTTGTTACTATTCAGAGAGGCAAAGAGGAAGCAGTTTGTGCTTTTTCTCATGAGTGAGGTTTGTGCTTTGTCACAGACAGTTTCTGAGTGCTGGAGTCAAGTCTTGGATGCCAAAGGGTTTTGTGGCATAGAAATTGTTGTAGGGACAGTGATGCATTTCTTAATTTAGGGGTACCTTTGTGCAACTAATTCTTTAAAAACCTATCTTTTTTTTTTTTTTTTTTTTTTTTTTCCCCCTTAATATTTCTCTCCCATCTCTCTTTTCTACTACAGAGAAACCTGTCAGAGGTTTGTGAAGGCAAAGGGGTGATGCGTGTTTTACAAGGTAGTGTTAAATGCAGAGTCCTTCATCCCCAGTTAACAAAACTCCCCTTTAAACCCATCAATGTTCTTGCCATCATTTTCAGCTGAGGCTACCCGAAGTTCGGAGATGTCTTTAACTGCAGAGATTACCAAGTGATCAACTGGCAACATGAAAGCGGCACCTGACAGATCTTGTTCATTTCTACAAAGGAAAGTCAAATGAAAAAGTTTAAAGGGAACAATCAAAAGTCTCATAGAAGTCAGAGCCTTCTTCGTCCAAGCACAGTGACTCATATGCTGAGTGATGAGTAATATATTCCTGTTGTTTTCACTGGAATTTGTTGCAGACTTTCAAAATTATTGCTACCTTGGTGTCAAAAGCAACTTTCAGGGTCAGACCTTCTTGTTTTCGATGTTTGTAAGTATCTGGGTGCCTGTGACCAAGTAAGTTTCATGATGATACAGAAACAGGAGAACTCATCACCATAAGTAAGAACAACTCACTGCTGCGTGTACCAATTCAAACTTGTAAATTTACATCTGCCTGTTACTTCATCCTACTGGATGATGTATCTGTATTTATTCACCATGTTGCATCTTCTGATACTTCAAGAATACAGTTTAAGTTCAAGAAGGAGCTGAGATACAGCTGCTGGTTCAACAGACCATTGCTATGTCTAAATAGCCAAGGTCCAGCAACGCGATTCCTAGAGAAATTGGAGGTTAAAGTCTCCAGGATGAAATCCATGACCTACAACATATCCAGCTGTTTTGCAAGGTGTGGTGCAGAGACCCTGAGGGAGCTGCTTTAGGATTTGCTGTCTAAGAGCCCTTTCTGAACTCAGCAACATGAAACTAAGGAGTCCCTTCAATGTACACATCTACGCCTCTTTTCTTTGGAAAGATGGGTAAGGATAAGTGGAAGCAATTTGCAGACATTACATATAATGACTCAGCAGACTTAAGCAGTGTGTGCAACCCCTGAGCTAAATTTTGTCTTTTTATTTCATGGTCAGATTTTTATGTCCCATGTCTTGGTTTAAAATTCCAAACATTTCAATAATAATAATAACAATAACAACAATGACATCAACAACAATAATAGTAATCACCAAACAACAAAACACCTCCCCTCAAACCAGTGAGGTAAATAGCAATGCTTACGAGAAGATTTTCAGATTGACATTTGTTTCATGTAGAAGAGTGTTACCCCGAAATTGGAAAGAAAATGTTTGTGTGATTTTTGCTACATTGCTTTTGAGCTTAAATACTTAAATCTCTGTTTACTCCCTGTAAGAAAAAAACATAAGCTTTTTTAAATCAGAAAGTAGGCAGATACCGGAGGAGAACGCTAAATCCAATGCACAAATATCCAGCAACATTTACTTTAATGGACTTTACAAAACCTGGTGGGCAAACACAATCCTAACTAAATAATGCTGATTGCACTGCTTCCCAAGAAGAAATAATTGAAAGGAATTGAACAATAAATGAAACAAATGGAGCTCCATCAAAGCAAATGATGATAAGTAGAAACACTTTGGTGTTGCTAATGCTCATACTAACCTGAACTGGTCAGTCTAATTAATACATATATTTTGTACCTTTTGCAGGCAGGTTCTTTGTGCTAAATCTGATGTTAAAGTGATAAATTTGGAAGAGGAAGATTGCCTAATGAGCAGGTAGGCAGCAATATATCAAAAAACCGCTAACCTGGACTGCTAACAATCTATGGATTTTCTTTTTCTTTTCATTGTGCCTTTTAAGGGTAGAAAAGTATAGAAAAGTGTACTTGTTCTGAACATACGGTCTAAAATGTATAAATGTTTAATGTTCCTTTCTATGTATATGCATGACAAGCATACATATATGCATATCAAGTTCAAAAATGTGTAAACAGCTGCAAGACTGGAATACATAATCAGTAGAAAAGTTTATGGTTACTCACCTATGCCTGTTTAAACATGTAACTATAGATCTGCATTTCTGAAAAGCGATGACCTTCATGGTGCTAATGATATGTAACCCACCAAAAGCAATGGAAAACGTTAGTTGAATTCAGCAAATTAACAATTGAATTTTCTTACTTTTAAAGTAGGAAGCAATTCCACTATGATGTTTATTTAGTCATGGGCAAAACACCCTTATAATTTTCTTCATTATTTCATTCCAAATGTCTTAATGAACAAACAAGAGAGAACTGTTTTTTTGTCCTACGGAGATTCTCAAGTGTTGAAAATCTGTACCATACAGATATCAGAACTGAAAATACTTGGAATTTTCAAGGTGAATTAATGTGGGTAAAATTATCACTTTTATGGTTTCAAAACATTTCATTTTGCTTCTGACCTCTGTGTTTTAAATAGCCCAAAGGTCAGGAGCTTTTTTGAGCTGAAAATCTAACAAACCCTTTCCTTTAAATATTAAAATTGGAAGCTCTGTGCTCATCATGTGCATTTGTTTTCTTTTTCAAAGCTGAAAGACTAGATGCTTTCCCATGCTTTGCAGAAACATTTTTCAGTGTGAAAGCCTTTTATTTAAAAAAAAAAAATAAAAATTCAACAACAAGACAACAGCAAACATCATCATCACAACCAGCAGGATGGAGTTCTTCCATTTTTTCCACCTAAATGTCCTTAAATTCCTCTAATTTCAGTAATGTATAGAGTGCACTTCTGGGCATTAGTCCTCCTTGCCAGTTGTTTTCTGAAAACACACAGCAAAGGTGTTTTTGCTGATGAATGGGATATTGAGTGGGCTATGAGTTTCTGTATAAAGATCATTACAAGCAGAAAATGCTATTGGTATTAAACTCTGTCTCCCTATGCTAGCAGTCTTGCTTTGAAGCAAAGCCTGTTCAAGCTATGATCTTTCAGTTTTGGGTTTAGTTTTGTGGTCATCCCATCCTCTGACTTTTTTGCTCTGCTTGGTTATCATGGGAGAACTCTGCTTTTTTGTCATTTTTGTTCTTGTCCTGCAGGACAAGAATTCAGGAGAAATCTTCCTTAACCTAACTGCAAGGCTTTTCTTTTCCATTCCCTCTGCCTTGTGCAAGGGCATGATGCAGTATTGTCATAGTGCTTCTGGCAGGTGACCCTGGAAGTGAGCTCGGTGCATAAGCTGATGGGGAGAACTTCAGAGAAATGGGTGATAACCTCCTGTGGCTGCCATGTACCTCCTTCTTCTATACATCACAGACCAAAAATAATCTTCTGTGTTTATTTACCATTTGTATTTTTTATTTTTTGTGAGTTTCCTATTAATAATGGACAATCAGCTAATTAAAAAAACAAAACCTCTCTGTGTGCTTTGGCTCTTTCATAGCTGAGTTAGCAGCTCTGGCTACATGCTGAGAAGACTGGTCGAGCCGCAGGCCTTTATTGCCAAGGTCTGCAATATAGTTTTCCCTCACTGACAATGAACAGCCTTTTCTTCTTCTAGGTAATATTATTTCAAAGTCATGGAAAGGGAAAGTCCAAAGAAACACTAGATGAAAACAAGTCCTGCATTTTTTTTTTTAATGATATATAATACATATAACTTAAAAATTTCCTACCTATGTGTGTATTCTTCTCAAAACTTCTGTTAACACTCCCATATTTCACCTTTAAATTCCACCTCATGCTTGGAGCCTTCTTCAATTTACCACAAGAGCGAAGAGCCTCACAGGGTCCCCTAGATCTTGAGAAAATCTTATCCACAAAGACTCAGATACAAAGGCACCATGTTTTAACTGTCTTTAAAGTCAGGTATTTAAATTCCCTTTGATATTTTTTGAACCTTTTGGAAAAGCAAAATCCTAAACCTGGAGCATTCAATATTATGTTCTCTCATGCATCAGACTTTCTTAAAGACCAGTAGCTCTTTTAAGTCTTCTTATGGTTTCTGGAGGAGGACAATGGAGAACAGTGGTTTATTTGTATGTGGAAGGGTAATGCACATCCTACAGTTTGTATAGCATGAGGGAGTAGCCTCCTACAAATCGAGGCCTCAGGGACACCTTGGAATGCAATCAGGGAACATTTGTTGAGATAGAGAATCTTGTAGTAAGTAATAGATTGGATTTATTTACCTGTAGACAGCTTCCTTCCATTTGCAGAGGCAGAGCTTCTGCCTGAAACATGCATTAATGTTCTAGCTGACCAGTAGTTTTCAGGTGTAGTAAGAAAGTAATGAGGTTTTCAGTTTCTGGGGAACCAACTGTTTTTGGCCATTGGGATACTGCAGCCTTAGAAACAGTGGATCTGAAAACCAGGTATTATTTTTTTCTGTACCTGAAAGAAAGAATACTGAAAACAAGTAGAGTAGGAGTGCTTATCAATCACTTTCCCCTGTTTCAAACATCTTGATCATACTTTCATTTTGATCATACTTGCAGCTTTTCCCATGTATATCTAGCTTACCCACGTGGTTCTCGTTAGGACTTCATGTCTTCAAGAATACACGCATGAAATGATTTCCTTTATTCCAGCTGCACCAGAGCAAAAGTTTGCATTCAATTACTGTTAGAGTATTTGCTACTTAAAACTAAAGTGCTCTGTTTTGCTGAGTTGAGTCATCAGTAAAGGGGATGCAACATCCATCTTGCAACCAACTGCAGTCAGGCTCTTTAATTAATGCCTTGGGATTCTGCTTTGTCTTTTAAAAGGATAAAATCTAATTGCGGTTCAGATTAGGCTGTCTAATGAACATGACCACTAAGCAATTGATCAAAACTAATAGGGGGAATAGTTATGCCTACGTTAAGTAAACTTCTTGCTTGTTTTGCATAAGGAACTTAAGAAAACACTGCTAACATTATTGATGCATTATTTACCTCACTGACATTTTATCCAAACACTTCAGTGTGGTTCAAAGAAGAGAACTCTGAGCCACACTTTCCTACCACTAGGAAAATTCATCTTCCATTTACTACATTACAAAGATGCTATTTCAAGAGTTTCTTAGTATAGCAAATATAATTTTAATTTAGCTATTCTACGGGTTTAGCTTCACACATGAAAAAAAAAAACCAACAACAACAACGCCATAAAATAAAATAAAGAACAACAACAAAAAAAATTCGCATCAGGAGCATTTCTTTTTGTCATTGGAAACAAGGCTCCTCTGCTAATTAAGCACAGCTGAAGATCCAAAGATAAACTTCTCATTTTCAGTATGTTCTCAGTTTACTTTTAGGTAAGAATCCAGTCAGAGTATGAAATCAATGCTCTGAATTCATTGAGAATCTCTCACATTAAACAATATAGCAATATATCTTTAAACTTTTTCCTTAGTCTTAGAGAAAAATTCTATCACTTGGCAGGGATTTAAGATAAAGCCCCACACAAAGATTAAATGAGATTAGCTTGTACATTGTGATTATTCATATAAAAGTCTCCGATGTTTAGGTATGTTCAGATTTACAAAGAGAAGTCGAAGCTCCTCATGCACATTTTTTCTGAGAAGCAAATTTGCTTAAACATTAGACAAAAATTAAGTATTTTATTTACAATTTATGTAAGAAAATCAGTTTGAGATACAGATAAAAATGATTTAAATGAGAGCAACTTCTTGAAATGCTATTTTGAAGATGTGGCATGTTCCTCACAATTAAGGACAAGATATTAAATCAAAAAGTATAGAAAAATACCACTAGACTAAACGTACAGATTCACGGAGTCACAGAATGGTTGGCAGACATCTACTGAGATTGCTCAGTCCAACATGCTTAAAGCAGGGTTAGCTACAGCAGGTTGCTCAGGGCCATGTCCAGTTGGATTGTACGTGTCTCCAAGGGTGCAGATGCCGCAACATCTCTGGCCAACGTGTGCTAGTGTTTGGCCACACATAGAAGTAGAAAGCTTTATTCCTGTGTTGTGGCAGAATTACTTGCATTTATTTCAGCTTATGTCTGCCACCTCTTGTCCTGCCTCTGCACCAGTAAGAGAATTCTGGCTCAGTCTTCTTTACTTCTCTGCTTCTTGTCTTTGAGTACTTCTTGTCTCTGTCTTCAGTGCTGGGCTCTTCCTGAACCCTTGGAACCTATTTCCATCTGGCTCCATTTGGCATTGTTAAATACTGAGGGCACAAATCTCTAAGCATTGCTTTTGTTCAGAAACATGATCCCAGAAGAGGAAAGTTCCCATATTCTACAGAAGAACTTGCTCACCACTGCATTTAGCTTCTACTAGCTGGGACGTATTCTAACTGCATACAACAATAATAATTATTGTTATATATATGACAATTTCTGCAACTACAGGAAGAATTTCTACTATTTCCAAGTATTTTATCTATGTACATTTTTATCAGTTCTACAGCAAGAACTGCCTGGGTATCTCTAGGACACTCCATCCAGGATGCTAATCAACATCTTGGAGCATACAAAATGCTGCCTGGGGAAATCCCTAGAACTGCCTGAAATTCCATCTGGAGAGTTCCTGGTAGGGTCAGTTGAATGTTCTGCTGCGAAGGAGGGTGCAGCGAACATCTATTTTAGGCCAGTCCACTGTCTCAAATTGAAACAAATATCTGACTGTGGGATCCCTGACTACTCGGGGGACTGATGTCTGAAGTGTGCTGGTGCACACATTGATATCCAGCAACATCGCCATAGTAACTACAAAACAAGCTAGATTTTCATACTGGTAAGTAGCAACATGCAAGTTGAGTTCCATAGCTCCTGCTGTGTTGCAAGTTGCTGTTGCTGTGTTGCTAAAAGGACTGCCCCACGACTTGTCCATCCTAAATGCACCGACCTTTCATAGAACAAGTGTCATGGCCCATAATTTCTTTTTCTGGGAGTGTGTTGCTTGAGGTTCCTTCTCTGGACCTACATTTTCTGCAGCACAGTGTCTCACCCCATCAGAAGCAACAAGGAAGATCACATTGTGTTTGCTTTACAGCTTGCTTTTAGAGCAGTCTGCTACAAAATTGCATATCTAGATTTGAGAGATTTGAGAGTTACTCAGTACTGGAGCATCAAAGTGTAAGAAACAAATCAATAAGAAATAATCTCATTTGACTAATTATTTTAAGAGAACATTTTTCTTTAGTTTTACAACCATCTTTCTATCTTTAAGTCTTCTTCATCCATTTCTGCAGAAAAATGTTGCTCTCAAATGCAGAAAATTTTGCAGCAATGACAGCAGCAATGACAGCAATGGTGACTACACACCATGGAAATCTACAAAGAACTCACATCTGTAGTCCTAACAATGAGAGAAATCAAGGTATTTCTCAAAAGCATTTCCACAGCCAAAAAAAAAAAAACATATCAGGCTTATTTCTCATTCTGTGCACAAACAAATGTGGAAGTATTCTTATTTTAATTAAATAAAAGTTGCAATGAGATTGCAAAGAAATCCAGCAAAACAAATGTATTAGTGCTTTAAAAAAGAATTCCAAGACTGTTCACTTTCATAATCTATAACAAAATATGAACATGTTTCTTAAAAGAGGGAAAAATGTTGTAAAAACACAAAATTCTCTGCTGTAATGAGGAGATGAAGGGCAATATATATTTGTATATATGTATATAATATGCATGCATGAAACAGGCTTTGCATATCACTGCAGAAAGCCAACTCATGCATAGGGAATCAGAAGGCAACACATTTTCCATTTGCACCCCAAAATGTTAGTCTCTGAAAGATGGGATCTCAAAATCAGCATAACAAGAAACCAAGAGGTAAGTGTCAAAATCCACTCAACATACAAGACATGTAACTTTGGTGAAGAGATGCCCTCACAAATTAGGATTTCCAGAAGTATCTGCCATTTTTGGTAAAGAAAATCTAAAAAACTACACTCGTTTGTATAGGTTGTCAGTTGTTCATGAGAGAGAAAGAATACAGAATGACATTTTTTCTCTTTTCTTTACAACATTGTCTTTCATTAAAGCAAAAATTACACTGAACAGCTGGGGAGGATCTAGACTTTGCACAGCTAGCAAGGGAGCAGCAGAGATTTGCCCACTTCCCAGACAGGGGTGAATATGCTTGAGCTGGGTGACATGATGGGAGCTGCACTGTAGGTTGTCTCAGAGGCAGTCAGTGGAGAAAAGATTTGCCTTCTCTTTCTATGAAAGATGTTTTCTACACCTTGCAGTTGCAAGGCTTGATGAGAGCAGAACATGGTGAGGAAGATGAGCAGCATAGGCAGTGGCTGCTTGTTGATGGGCAAATATGGCTCCTCTTGGTACAGGATTGTCCGGAACAGGCAATTAGATGCAAGGCTGACTAGATCAGATGTCTCTCCATTAGGGACAAGATTTTCCCATTTTTGTGGATATCTTTAAATACACCAGCTGGCCCCATTCTAACACAAATATACTGCATACTGAGTTTACCATTGTTGTCCATAGAAGAACGTGCCTCGGTGGGCTGAGATGAGTACCAACATTAAAACCGAGCTTGCATTCATACTCCCTTGCAGGAATGAGATTTCCCAGCATTCACAAATGGCCCAAGAGACAGATACATACTAAATGAATAATTTTGAAATCGGTAGGTGGTATATTTTAATTCAAATGTGTAAACCTAAAGTATTAAGCTTCCCACAATTAAAGTGATTTGCTTGTTTCAAATAACACCCTAAACTTTACACTCAACAAAATTCCAGACTTCTTCCAAGCTTTAATGTTTTTTCTTTTATAGCAGCCTTTTAGAATAGTCTAAAAATGCATAAAAAGTAATGTCACTGTCAAGTGTAATGCAAACAGAGCAGAGTGCTGGAGGTGAACCAGTGTCTGGGCCTGGGGAGATGGACAAAAATCAGAGAGTGCATTCTCCAGAGATGAGAGTTTCTGAAGTCTAAGGACTGTTGAAGTGGAGGTGGAAACTTCCTGACAGATTAAATAGTTTTTTCCCTCCCCAGTTTCCAGCATCAATAGTTAGAATAAAAAAAACTCTTATAACTTCATAACAGAGGTGAGACTGGCACACTGCTGGTGAGTGAGGTCTCCGTTGGACACTACAAGAACATCAGCCTCTGACTAATGATTTGTTGCTGTGACATCTACGCACCTGGGAATGTGTGACTGACTTTTTATAATTGTGAAATACATTTTCATTTTATATACAGATCAGCATGCTCAAGATAGCAACAATTCAGACTTTCAGTGCTCCATGTTTCACTATTGTCTGCTATTTATTCCATTCTTACCTCATGCTAATAATTGTTGAAGGCATTTAAAAACACTGTTGTGTCTTTCAGTGAATGATCAATGTCAAACAAATCATTTTGCTGACAAAAAGTGATATAGCTTATATGAGGCTCTCAAATATTTGAAAGTGGAGTAAGAAGAATAAGATTAGGATGTAACAGAGATTTGATCGCTGTCATATCAGCAACAAGATGTTGACAGCTAAAATAAATAACTTCTCAGGAGCAACTTGTTAAACTGGGTTAAAAGAGGATCTGTAATGATATGGCCCACTCTAATGTCCCCTACCAATCAGATTATATTTTATTACTCAGCTGAACTCTATGGCATGATTCAGTTTGTGCTAAACTGAAGGGGGTCACGAGATGCAAACACTCATATTTCCTGAAAGCATTTTGGTGGGAAAAGTAGATAAGAAGAAAAGCATAGTGTCAAGGGAACAGACAAAAGGCTTCACAAGAGATACTTAGGGATGGGAGTGTGCTGATATAAGGCTGAGTGGTCATACTTTCCTTTCTAAAAATGTACTCTGTGCTTCCATGGCACATATACAATACCCCTTAAGTGTCATATATGTGCCAAATTATACTACCATCAGACACCAGTGAGAATGAGGCTAGATGTATGGGACACTCCATGCAACACCTTCTTCCTGTAAAATATACAGATGGAGAAATTTGCAGCCACAGGAAATGAAAGCCACCTGGATGGCCAACAGACAGACAGTGCTGGCCAGCAAAGTATTGTAGAGCCAGAACAGCCGTGGTAATTACAGATAAGCATTAAGTAAGCAGGGAGGAGTAAGGAAGTTCTTTATTAAGAAAAACACAACCCCTGCTGCAAATAACCAACACACAAGTATTTTCAGAGATCTTTCCCTGAAAGTATTTAATAAGTGCTCTACTACACTAGTGTTATTAAAAACTTGCACATGTGAACATTTCTTTTTTTTTTCTGCATTATTGGCTCCGTGGGCCCATTTGAATTATCTGCCTACTAGAACAGCATGAGCAAACTAAAACCCTCGGAGTAAGTCTGTAGAGCTTGGTGGGGATCCCACCAGGGCTGTGTGGAGCTGCTGGTGACTGTGTTGTTAAAGGCAGATTAAAGAACACAAACTAAAGAAACAGAAACTGACCTGATTTTTACAATAGATATAAGACAAATCTTTACCAGGCTTGTTATTAAGTAAGTCATATGGCTGTGTCAGCTGTTTCCTTTAGGTTTCATTCTGCACCTTTCCCTCACGTTATGGCAGGACTAGGTGATCTTAGAGGTCTTCTAACCTTAATGACTTTATTGTTCTATCTCAAACCATTCCTGTTGGAGATGATGTCATGCTCTCAGCAGAGCACATAGTATGTTTGAAGGACAATTGCAAAACAAACAATATTTTTATGCAGCACTTCTTGCAGTTTTGATGTGGGTTGAAGTAAAGGCAGGTGAGATAGAGAGATAAGGAAATAGCTTTGCTAGTGCTTTTTGTTTCCCTCAGATCAAAAAGAGGATGGGTCAGAAAAGGGATGAAGGTTTAAATGTTGAGAGGTAGGTACAGGTATGGTTTTCCCCTAAAAATATGCATGAAATGTCTGAAATCTTTTGGTTTGTTTTAGCTTGGGAAAAGAGCTGGTTTGCATGAAGCTTATCCCGTATAAACAGGCATGCTGTCATTAACTTGGGGAAGAAAGGCTGAGAATCCTCCTCAATCTCAGGGAAGTCATTAAAATTCACAGCCAGTCACTGCAGGCAAGGAACGAGCTGAGCAGCACAGCAGGGCTTGATGAAGGGTCCTGAGCTGCCGCGGTGGCCTGGGAAGCGGTTGGGGCCTACTTGTCAGTCACTAGCCAGCAGCCGGAGGGACTGCTGGGGAGCAAAGTTAGGGCCAAGAGATGGGTTTTACAAAGCTGCTCCAGAATAAAGCAACCAGCCCTCACTCTCCATCTCCAGGGTTATCCACAGTGCTGCCTAAACCTATTTTCTGTGATGCCCCGCAGCTCTCCAAAGCTCCCAGGCCTGCAGGCCTCAGACCGTGGCAGCTGCACTTATACTTGTGAAACCAACAGGAAAGGACAAGCGATGTCCAAAGACTTAACACTTGACTTCTAAACTGCACTCTGCTTTGACCTTCCCAATAGAAAATCAGAGGGATATCCCTCTCCTGGGAATGCTTTGATCTGATGGCCAACTGGAGGGTAGTGCGGAGTTATGACTAGCCAGGCTAAAGCCAGAGTGCTTCAGACTTCAGTGATAGTACACAAGGAATCTGGACTTCACATCAGTCTAGGTTTTGAGTTCTCTTGTGTAAATGTAGAGTTAAATCCCCTAGCCTATTTCTATGAATAGCCAAACTCCTGCTACGTTTTCAGGAGCTAAGATTTTATCTTCCATTGCATTTTCATTATATTTCATTAGCAAATTAAACTAATGGACATTTATTGACAAATAGAATCTGCCTGCTGTGGCATTTATGTACATGAAACCCAACTGTGTGTAGTACTTGCCCTTTTGCACTGAAAAATATCCCCATCTTATGATCTTTGTTGCGCTATTTCTCCTGCCTTTATTCTATGAGCTGGAAAAAAAAATTCTCAGTCATTTTACAGACAGTCCACTGAGGAAAGTTAACCAGGGACATAGAGAACGTGCACGATAGTGGAAATGAATGAAATTTCTCCAGAGCTTGGTGACCACTCTGGTCTTTCTTCCATCTTCATATAATTCAAAACTGGGGATACAGTTTAGGCTTTCCAGCAGTGTATTTGCATATACACCCAGGCAGGACACTGAGTAGGACACTCATTCGAACAGAGAAGAAGAGAACTGTGCTGAGGCCCATCTGCAGATCATGGCTTGGAGCACACTTACACAACTGTGGGGACTCAGCGCTGCCTCTTGGAGATATCAGGCTACAGCAGTTAGTTGGCAATTTGCAGGTCATATATGGGCTTCATTTGACATAAATACATTAAATATTAAAGGTGCAAATTCTGTGGCTACCCAGTAGCCTAAAGACATTTTCTTCTTGATAAATTTATATGGAAAGGCCTTGTGCTATTTGTGAGAACTCTCATATTTAGGCATTATGTTGTTCTTGTCTTGTTTGCCATGGGAAATGGAAATGTTTGATTAACCCACAAAGTGCATTTATCAACAGACAATTATGAGAGAAGAATTGGGATTGGCCTCCTAAATTATAAAGTCTGCCTTGCTGCTCTTTCAAGCAGTCACACCATGCAATCCCTTCTGTAAAATTATCTGTTTCCATTGTAGAATGTCTTAGAGGTCTGTTATTTTTTGGTTTTAGTTCCTGCTGTTTCTGTAGGAAGGCAATTTGAGAACATAGTTTTTTTCTGATAGTTGGAGACCTCATTAGTTTCCTGCATAAGTTTATTTTCAGCTCAGTGTTCCTCATAGACTAATACTGCCTGTTAAATTTAATAGCTCTGTCCTCATGATTTCATGGTGAATTTTGTCTATCTTCCCATCTACGGGACTGGAAAGAGCACTGCTCTGCATGTGTAAAACAAAGTGGGAACCGTTGTGCAGTGCATCTGACTGTACCACCTGTGTAACAACAGCCACTGCTGCTGGGAGAAAGAGCACGGGGACCCTTCATTTCTCTCCCCTAGCTCAATAAATCCTCTTTTGCTAACTTCTGTGCCTCTGATAACACTGCTCTCCTGTTTAGTTCTCCAGGCATCCAGTTTTCCAGGATGATTATGAACTGGAGTTTAGCTGTTGGAATCACTTTTCTGCCCTCTCCTTCCTAAAAATAGATGCCGTATTTGATGTTCTCCACTCCTTTGGCATAATCTCTGATTTTATGAGATTGCCAACAGCCTTTTTCTACAATTCATATTTTCAAAATGTTGGAAAGTATTCTAGTGTACCTTTACTGAAAATTTAGGACCTGTAATCCAGAGTGTACGCAGTCTATCTTTAATCATTCTTTCCCATTCTCAGTGCATTGTAGTCAACTTCCTTTTTCCTTTTCCCTATTTTTTTTTCACATTTTCTTTGTCAGGTCTAACTCAGTTTCACTTTTGAAGGTTCTCATTCTATCTCAATACTTCTCAACACATTTGTTTTCTTTACTGATCAATTCTTTCCTCTTCTGATTGTAGCCTTATTGCTTAGCCCTAGTATTTCCTTCCACGTCAGTGGTCAGGTCTGCAGCTGCTTTTTATTAGTGATTTACCTCTAGGCTGGTGTGTGAGCTTCAGACATTTTTATCTCTGAGAGACAGAGAAATCGGAACCCTGCCTCACATGCCCATCCTGATGCTTTTCAGCTATGTTGACTTCCTTAGCTGGTTCCCTCAGTCAAAATAATCCAAATGCCTAAGTCTGACTTTCTTCCAGTTGCTCATCCATCCTTCTGTCTACTGACTCCACCAAGAATGCATTTGAGTAACTGAAATGAGTTCAGCTTTAACAAACGTAGCAGTCTAGGTCTTAAACTGGTAGTCTCCTGCTTTGATGGGAAAATGTACTTCATTGAAGGTCCTATAAACTGCAGGATCAGCTCTTTATGCCTCATAGTGGTACAGCCAGGTTTTTTTTTATTTGTTGGCTGGTTTTCACAATGTGTTACCAGCTGAAGCTCATTTTGCTTCTTAAAAACTACAGGATTTATTGTCTTTATCTTGGCAGAATACTATTTTGGTATTGTTACTTTTGTCCCCTCCCTCAGTATTATCCTGATGAAGGACAGGATATGTATCTTCTTCAGATAAATTCCCCTGTCTGTTCTTCCATTCTCCATTTCTCAATTTGTTTTCTGGGTAATTTTAGCTGGCTTTCTAAAATGGCCTTCATGCCTATTAATCTGTGTCTTCTACAGCATTTAATTACATAAGACTATCGTATACATCAGTCTGCATGAAAACCTTTTATATTTAAACTCTGTAACTCAAGTCTATAACTTGAGCTCTCAGACTTTTATCTGTGTCTCTGTGCCAATAGTTTAACCCTTATTCATGAGGCTGTTTCTATGCCTGCTGTGGCACCAGTGAGATGGAGCTGTGGGTCCTGCCTGGTCTTACAGCCCCATTCAGCTTTACCTTCAGATAGATAGGCAAGAAAATCTGAACTTGGCCTCCCTGGAGCAAAGCAAAGGGCAATCTAAAGGAGGTCGCCCCACACTGTGGTATGTTTGTGCCCTAATCTTAGAACCATTTTACTGTCTTGTTTCACAGAAATATTACAGTTTATACATTCGATCTTGAAAAATTTTTTATATAGAGTTGGAATGGTAAAATGCATCCATCTAAGCGCATTTGGAATGAGAATGGAAAGCAACTTCCTGTGGAAAATGTTCATAATTTTATTCCTCCCTCCCCCCCTTTTTTTTAAGGAAAAGACAAACATTTAAGTTTACATGAAATTATTTTTACTTTTGTATTGAGGCTAAACAAGCTGAAAAAGAAAACAGCTATGAATGCACTGATAAGCTGGGAAGAAATCGAAATATAATTGAAGAAAATCCAGGATGGGACAAAATTGAAAGGAATGTCAGAACTTGTTGAAAATAAGATATTCAGTGAATGCACAGACAACAGTTAGGAGAGGGGCACATTAGCAAGTTTACAATATACAAATTGGAGGCTAAGGAGAATGAGAAATAAACTGTTCAGCACGAGGGAAGGATAAGATGACATTGGGTTAATTTGCAGCAAAGAAGATTTAGGTTTGACTTTAGAAAAACCTTGCAAACAATAATGACAGTAAATTACTGTTACAGGCTACTGGCAGAGATGGCAGGGTTCCCCACAATGGAAAATTTCAAGAACAGATTTCCAGCATGGTCTCGGTCTGTTCCGTTCCGCATCCTTATGCAGGGAGACGTGGCTCAGCACTGTGTCTCTATGAACCAATTCCCTGTCCAGTTTCAAGGGGAGAAAAGGGAAAATGAGAAAATTCTAGATTTTAATTTAATGTCAAATTATTATTATTTTTTTAATTTCTAATGAAAAGCCAACATTTGGGGGAGTGGTTATGTAAAACAGATGGCATCGCTTCTTTTCAGAAGTTTTAATGGCAATTCTCTGTCCAAACCCCCAGTTCTTGAATTTCTTTCCAAGAAGAACTACAGAGTTGTGATCTGTGATTTTGTAAAATCTTGTAATTTCAGCTCAAGACCCATTTTATGCCAGGCTGCAAATCCATGCGGCGTGAGAAGGTACGTTCTGCTCCTGGATTTTGCTGTCACGTGGGGCTGGGCGTGAGCCACACGTTCTGACTGATCAGAGTGAAAACATGCTTGTCTCTTTCCTTAGACTTATCCCGCAGTAAGAAAGTCTCTAGCAAATTGGATGGAGACGGCAGTATCTCTTCCAACTTGGCAACCCCTCTGCCAATTCAGAAGAGAAAGTAAAACCCATCAGCGTAAAGGAAAAAGGCAATTAGTTGGGCACCTGGAACCAAGGGAGAGCTGCCTCCTTCACAGCTGGAGGCAAATGCCAGCATTATTTCAGAGGTGATGTCGGGAGGAGTAGGGGGAGAGGTGAGAAAAATCAAACAGAATTAGATCAGTTAAAGGTTTCTTGGGCTCTCTGCAGAGTTAACTCCACGGGAAGGGCAAACAGCTGCCCCAGAGCACGGGTTGTTGGATGTGGCTGCGTCTTGGCACTTCTCAAGTGTCGTCTTCCTCCTGGTGCATGCTGACAGACCTGGCCCTGCCGCCATCTGGCTCACAAAGTAATGAGACCAACCCAAGAGGAGCCTAGAGAAATCAGCATTCTTTCCTTAATCTATTAATAGCTGAAAAGTGTTGATTTTGGTGACAGCTAGATGTGTTATTGTGAAGCAGATTGGTTAATTAGAAGCATCATAATGAAGGTTATATTGGATATGTGTATCCCTTCAGAAACACACATATTTTTAATAAGCAGAGTTTGGTTTTTCTCGCAGACTTAAACAGTCACAGAAAATGTTATGTGTGAAAAAGTCAACAAAAAGGAAAAAAGAAGCCAGACAATTTTCTGCAGCTCTCTGTTACTGCTTTTTCACCATGCAAATAGTCTGTCTATGTTGAACATGGCTGCCAGCTTAAAGCTGTCAGTGTAGGAAAGGAGCCCAGGGCACAGGCAGGTCTCTACCACCACCCCTTCATTTCCACGGCCCCAGGACCCTTCTTCCCATCCCGAATAACCATGCTGATGGCCACCTTATTAATAAGGAGAAACATTCTCTCCTGCTCTGGCTTAACGTGGTCATGAGATTAGCAAGGTTCCGCTGAATGCTCCCATCACTTACAGGACTCAGGACCTGGCCAACGTGTCAGCATTTCTTAATTGTATTTTAAACAGGTTCATGCGAATTTGAGTCAATTCAGATGAACTCTGCATAAACTTTGGATAAACTGGAAGAAATGCAGGTTTTGTTTGAATTATTTAAATATATTTTAAGCTGATCTGGAGCCACACTGGTGCAATTTTGAATTTAGCCATCGCCTTCTGGTAACTTGTTATTCTCGGAGTAGCTTGTTCACATGTCAAGGCTTTCAGATTGAGGAACTAGCTGTTAAAAATACCTTCCATTTTTTTGGCACAGTTATTAACTGGTACAAGTCAATGCTTATAAAAATGGTGGTTGTTATTTTAAATATCAGCCTTTAAGTAAATGTCTCCTCATTACCACTTTCCAAATGAATAAAGTACCACAAGTGCGGGCAAACCAAGTGGTTTGCAGCCCCCGGCATTTCCCACCTCTGACATTTTCCTGACTGCTTGATCTCTGAATGTGGCATGGCAATGTCATCTGTTGGGGTTAATTCTTTAAACGAGCAAAACAGCAGATTTCTGTTGTTGATCCTTACGCTCGTGCACATTTTGCATTGCCTCTGGCCCCAGCCCTGCACCAGGCTCTGCTGTTGGTGTGGCAGGCTGCAGCAGTGTTCTCTAGCTTGGCTCTAGTGCTGCTAAAGGTGCTGTTAGTCTATATTTAAGCAGTGGAAGTTCAGATTTTGGTGACTAAATTCAATCAGAGAACAACTTAAGGATTCTTGTGACATTTACCATGTTACAAAACACAGATGTAGTGCTGCCAGGAAGGGTCTGTGGGAGGAATCATCCATTTCCAACTTGTCTTTTTCCAACCTTTTTATTTTTTTTTTCTTTCCCTCCAAAATCATAATTAAAAGTGTATGACGTTGCCTTTTGTTTTTGATAGTTTTTCTGGATTCTGTTTCTATCTGTCTTTTAAGCTGTGATTTACACAACTGTTTTCTTGGTAGGAAATAGTCTTGTGATTTTTTCCATTTGTTTCTTTTCCTAAATGGCTGCTTGCATCAATAAGTCCAGATTTAATATCCCTAAATACTATTCAATTAAGGAAAATAACAAAATGCTCCTTAGGTTTGCAGCTGCAGGTCTGCTGACTTAGGCATAATGGTTGTATTTTTTTCTTGGGGTTACTCTTTCTTTCTCACATTGCCACTTGGCACAAGGACTCTCTGTTGCTGTTATGGGTCTCTTTTCCTGGGGAACAGACAACAAAGCGTATTCGTGGTACAGCAGTTGCAACAACATACTGGAAATGGGAATGGCAACATTACCAGAATGAAGAAAAATACATACTTTTCTTTCCAATCCTTTGAATGTTTCTACTGCCTCTCTGGCATCACTTTTACTTCAGGGGCCAGCACTATCCACTGGGTGCATTGGAAGTTAGGCTCCTTTATAATTTGTACACACTTAATTATTGAATTCAAAAACACTTAATTTTACCTCTACATTCCTGGAAATTAAATATTTCATTTAGATATCTGAAAATTGATTTGGTTGTTTAATGATAATGTTTTAAAAAATACACTGTCCAAGGAAAATCTCATTAAGATAATAGGTGTAATTGTATTAATACTATTACAATATCTGAATAATAGTAACCTAAATAGAATTAAAATCCAGAGTTTTTTGTTTTTTTTAATCAAAGTAGAGGTGGCATTCAGGGATGCACCAATGGGGATGCACTATCTAAAAGAGAAAATGTGCTAAGAGAGTAAATGGTACAGTGGACAACTGACCTGTTTGGCAGAAGAAAAACAGAAACAAAATAATTTCTGTAAGTGTTGTTAGTGTTCATGAGACATCACTAATCCATCAATGACCAGGGCTGTGCAGGGAAGTTGTGGAGTCTCCTTCTCCGGAAATGTTCAAGACCCTTCTGGACATCTACCTCTGCAGCAACCTGGTATAAGGAGCCTGCTTTGGCACTGGGGTTGGACTAGATGATCTCTAGGGGTTCCTTCCAACCCCTACAATTCTGTGATTGTGAGACCTCTGAAGAAAGATACTTCTTGTCCACAGCTTGAATAATTATATAATTTCTATATCTGATGAGAACATTTTATTTTTGAATGCAAGTGAGAACCAAAAGAAATGAAATTGGAGAACCTATTAAGTTCTGATGTAAAAGAAGCAGAAAAAAACAGTATACAGCTCCTCAGTGGCTTTATTACAGTGTCCAGAAGATGGTAGTGTTGCCAGAAAGGATCTTTGGGAAGAATCATTCAACCTTCCCTACCCCCAGAATTATAGTTAAAATACTATAAAATTGCTGTTTGTTTTTAAGATTTTTTTTCCTCATTCTGCTTCTTGTCTTTTAAACTGTAAATTACACCATTTGTATCTTGGTTGAAGATGGTCCTTGAGGTGTAGAGTAGGGCTATAATCAAGCACAGCCATCTATGACATCTGAGTACACTTCCAGAGCGCTCTCTATCAGCTTTGCAGCAGTTGTGCAGTGTGTTCAGTGTTGCGCAGGTAGCACCTCATTCTGCAAGTGCTACTCTGAGGAGTAGCACTGCTGACAGCAGGCATCTAAGTTTAGCACCAGATTTGGAGACTGGCACGCAGTCAATAAAACAGCCCCAGCTTGCTGCCCAGCACTCCTACAGGAACACAGCTGAAGACTATCGCGCACCCACCAGAAGTTCTATGCTAGCATGCCTGGGAGGTGTTCCTGAAATAGTCTTGATAGTCAGTGAAAAAGCAGAGAGGAAAAAAATAAGCAGCTTCCAGATATAAAATATTTTGAGCCCCCATTCAAGCTACTATAGCTGTGCTAAAACTGGCCCTGGAAATTTTAGACATGCTACTCATGGGCATGAAAAAAACACTGTGTCACACACTAAATTGAGTATTGTTGATGCATTCACAAATAGCCCTGAAAAATTACATAATTTAATGCAAAAAGAAAAAAGGAAGTGAGCACTGTTAACGAATTACACGTAGTGCCATCTGTTGGCTCTTTTGTTCTACTTCCATTGAATCTCTGCACATCCATTGAAGGTTACACTAACTAGGTGAGTTGCATAAACCCGGTATGTATAAACAGAGATGATTTATTTTGTGAGTTTCTAGGTTCAGAACTTGTGAGCTGCAGCATTTAGCCTTGTCATTGATTAAGCTGTTTTATAAAGCGTTTCATTAATCTCACTTCATTGTATAAGTTATTAATTTTAAAGGATTTGTTGCTATGTATTTTCACAGACCAATTAAAACTGAGCAACTTGAAGTAGGAAGGGATAGAGAGCAAAAGCTTCAGCCTTTGAGGGGTGACACCAGTTATTAGACACGTATCTTAAGGAATCTGAAATTTCTGCTGGCAGGTGTATCATAAACAGGGAGCTGCAACTTATGTTCTGCCAGTGCTGAGCTACTCGGCTATTGTAATTAAACTTACATTAAGAAAAAACACTCCTGCTGTTCCCCTCTCATTTTGGAGAGGCTACTTGTTTCCTTCAAACAGGTATGACAGTTTTGCTAACACCTCTGCATTAATTTTCAAGATTTAAATATTCACAGGCTCCTTTACATAGCCAGACTGCAAACCATAGGATGGGGAAGAGTGCGCAGAAATAGGAAATAGGCAGCAGTGCTCCCCATCAGATGTGAGCACTGCTGCATTGAGCAAGCAAAGGGCAGGACCAATCTTTTCTTCCAGTTCTGCTTTTAAGGTGAAGTGAAATAGTTACCCAACTGTCTCAGTAGAGGGAAAAGGAAAATCCAGACAAGTAATCTCTGGTTGTATTAGAAAGTTGTTAGTTTTCTGTCTTGGCCAAAGATCTGCATGCATTTGTATAGTTAACTCGTATTACAAGGCATGGCAGAATTAAAGGTAAATCTTCCCCAGGAAGTGTGACTGCTTCAGTCTCTTTCCCTGCTCAGTCCTACTCTCCAGTTTCAGCATCTGTCTCCCTGATTATTTCCTCACTCAAATCCAGTTTCATGCATCCCTTCAGACTCCAGATCGTTTCCCAGTCTAGTTCATGGCCGATCAGCATAGTGCACCCTTTCCCACTCAGTACTGTTTGTGTTCTTGCATCGCTTCCCTTTGTCATCTACCTGCAGGCTCCAATTTTCCTCACCTATACTAGATCATGCATATTATTATTATTATTGAAATTATCAGGGAAGTTAGAAACTAACTTTTAATTACACTTTACTGATTCGAAGACAACTGAATGCTCTTCTGGAATTTGGGCAAAGGGTTGGCACATACGAATGGAGCACTTTGGCTCCCTGGATGGACATTTTCAGCCTTGCAAATACATTAAATTGTGTGAGAGATCCAGCTTTACTGCAAACAGTTTTTTTGGTGAAATCTTTAAAAATAAATCTGCTCTCCAAATAGAAAATCAAAAGGAGAAAACTTATGAACAATCAGTTTTGTGAAGTTATAAGCAACCAGAAGGAGGGGCTAAAAATTAGAAGCAATAACAAATCTTTTTTACAGCCAATGCTGGGATCTTGTTTGTAATGTGAACACATGCATGAGTAGTATCTAAATGTCATCCTGTCTACCTGCTGTTTCAAGAGATATTCAGGCAGTGTCAGAAAATGCTAGCCCTTCCAGTTCTTCTGCAGTCAAGCCTTCCAACTGTAAACTCCCAAAGCACACAGAAATATTTATAACCAGCACTCATAACGCTAACTGAAATATTAGTAGGAGATACCAGCTGCTCCATGTATCAAAATACTGACATTCATTATCATTGGTTGGCAGGAACTTCAGGAATTTTTTTTATTATAAAAGAAAGCACACTAGTGGTGTTAAGACTATAGAGAAACAGGAATCTAAATACCCACCACAACCTGGTGTTCTACTCCTGCATTTCTAAGAGCTTTAACTGCAAAAACAAAGCCTGAGCTTGGTTCTGTGAAACGGAAAAACATAGCACCATAACTGGTCTTTTTACAGCTTTCTTTCCTCTGGTGTGAAGGAAGAACACACCAGATATTCTAAAAGGCTTGTGCAACCCATACAGCAAGGTGTACAGCAAGAGGAATGAGAGAAATGTAAAAAGAAAATCCTGGGTAGTCTTTAAAGTTATTGCTTTCAGGAGGCTTAACTCAGTCCCTCCAAGGTTAACAAGGTATACTTGGTAACAAGTGTATTCCTCTTCCTTGGGAAGACTGACTATGCAATTGTCATCAGTAATGTGATAGAAATCTTGCATTGCTAAGAGAACACATTACAATTTAGATGTCCTAGACATATACAAACAAAAGGAAAAGGTGGGGCCATGACAAAAAGAAGAAACAACCTAGTCTAAAAGACAGTAGGTAGCAAAACAAAGAATAAATATCATTTTTATTTCAGTGTATATTGCAAATGGAATTGCCCATTGCCATGGCTACCATGCTGGGATTTCAGGAATCAGCTTAACAGTTTGTTAACTTCACATTTTATCAGGCCAACCATTTATGTCATGTAGTCATCACTGTGGTGCCCGTAAGAGTTGGAAGCTCATCACAGACTTGTCAGCCTACACGATCAAGATTAGATGTTATACTGGGGGGGCATGGTATAGTGAGAAATATTGGTATAGGTGGATGGTTGGACTGGATGATCTTGAAGACCTTCTCCAACCTTGGTAATTACGTGATTCTAAGTTACATGGTGATGGACTCTTATTAAGTGTGACAGTAGAGAGGGTGTAACACACTTGTGGCTCAGGATCCCTAGGAAGTGGGTGGAGAATTACTAGCTAATCTTCCTTTAACAGTTAAATAAATAGTCAAAAGCCAGTAGAACACATAAAATTAACTAGTTACCTGATGAATTTGACAGCAAGACTATCTACCTCCTCTCTTTGTATCAGGGCAGTCAGTTTACTCCCATTACTTCATTGGTACTTTGTGCTTTGGTTTTGGCATTATTTCTAATGAAGTAAAACAAATGAACAACATATCACAAACTCAGTGACACTGCAATGACCTCTTCTAGTTGTCACAGTACCCTAGTTGGCACCGACCATCTCACCAGGGATGAACCAAAGTGGGCTCCATCCTGCATGGGCTGAGCATTAGAGGTAAGTGGGACTCTTCAGTGTTGCAGTTTGGTCTGAAAACTCTCAAATGTCAAAAACTGCATTTGGAGGGAATATGTTTAGTTTCACTGAGGGATATCTTTCAGATACAGTTTAGATATTTTTAGGCAGAGTTTCTAACTGGAAAATAAGGTTTTCACCCCAGAATTGGTTATCCAAGGCATAAAAACCAGTTTCCTTCCCTGCTCTACCTGAATTAGACAGGGGATTTCACCTCTGTTTCCCACTACCTTGTCTGGCATCTTGAGTGCTGGTAATCGGCTATTTCCAATACTCTACCATCAGACGTTAACCTCATAGAGAACCTGTGCATATTAGGAAACAACACTGTTTATCCGACGTAGAGATGAGGTGCAGCATGGTGACAATATCCATCCACAGGCCATTCTCCATTTTTCCCTAATTATGAGATCACTGTAACCCAGAAATCTTGGGTAAATAAGTACAAAGGTAAATGCAACTCAAATGAACAAAATTCTTCAGTAAACCTGGCCCAAGCGCTAGATTGCAAATGGCTTGCATACAACTGAAACTGAGACCTTCACTATATCTCAAATGCTGAGAGTTCTGCAAGTAGTTCCTGAAATTATAAGGGGAATCTGGTAGTTATTTCTAAAAACAGAGTAGCTCTGGGTGTCTTTTTATTTTATTCCCCTTTGTTTTTTCTTCTGTTTTCCTTAAGTTAATTAAAATTGGTGATATTCAAGTCAGAAGCAGAATTCATAAATCTTTGCATCGTTATTTGAAACATCTGCATAGCCCTTTCTATTTTTGCTTAAGATGGTTTCATTTTTAATAAAACGTTGTCTGGAAAGAGAGGTTAGCAGACACTTTGTTAGCAAAACAGCAGCTTAACAGCTGGGGAAGGCAGATCATCAAACACTCTGTTCTTATAGAGCATGTTTCTGTCTATTTTGCTACTCAGCTATGATGCTTTCATACTGTGCCTTTTAGGAATATTTCTGAGACAAGTTTGCATCATACTGGATTAAATCAAATCCTGCCAGATTTCCTCACGATATGTTACAGCATATTATTAATTAACTACAAGGTATGATAGGTCTGACAGCTTCTGAGATGGAAGAGAGCAAGTTGGCTGGAGGCTAAGAGCTTCATTTTGTAAATAAATTTGTGTCAGTGTAGTGCTGTGGTTTTTCTACAGTTTTTTTGTTTCATTTTTCAATATCAAACCCTGAGTCCTCATTTTATTATCCAGTTCATGTTGACTGGAGCAAATAACTATACAGATCCCCACAGAACACTGTTTAGGCTTAAATGAAGCTGATAGTCGAGATGTACATACAAAGCTGAAGCAAAATGCAGAAGAAAAGATAGTGAAGGACATTAATTTTGCTAGGTTTGACAGACCAAATGCAACAATTCTTGTTTTCTGCGTCAGTACTTGGTAGACATTACTGGAGCTGTGTTTTACAATCATGTGTCGTTATTTTCAAACACATCACCCCAACATTGATAGTGCATCACCAATTAGTCTGAATGGCATCTTGAACGCCCAGCTGCGCTGACTCAGTGCTGTACAACTGTACGTATTTTAGAATCATATTTTTTCTGTTTCTCTTGCTTTGCATTCATTTTCATCCAGGTTGTTTTCCTCTGATCAGTTACTGAAGTAGATTTCATTCAGATTTTGGTAATTCCAATGACTAACAAAAAAAAGAAAAATGTTTAAAAAGATTCCATTTGGCCCTTATGTCACAAGTGGTATAATGCAGGGGGGTGTGACCACTGGAAATGAGGCCACACCTTGAGTTCTGTGTTCAGTTTTGGGCCTCTCAGTACAAGAAAGACATCAAGGCTCTGGAGTGTGTTCAGAGCAGGGCAATGAAGCTGGTGAGGGGTTTGGAGCACAAGTCTTATGAGGACTGGCTGAGTGAACTGGAGTTATTTAGTCTGGAGAAGAGGAGGCTCAAGGGAAATCTTATTAGTCTCTTCAAATACATGAAGAGAAGTTGTGGTGAGTTGGGATCATCTCTTCTCTTGTGTAACTAGCTATGGGACTAGAGGGAATGGCCTCAAGTTCTGCCATGGGAGATTTGGGTTGGACGTTAAGAAATACTCCTTCCCTGAGAGAGTGGTCAGGCACTGGAATGGGCTGCCCTGAGAAATGGTGGAGTCACCAATGCTGGAAGTGTTCAAACAACATTTAGATGTTACAGTGGGGGGCATGGTTTAGTGGGAAATATTGGCATAGGTGGACAGTTGGGCTGGATGATATTCAAGATCTTTTCCAGCCTCAGTGATTCTGTGATTCTAAGATTCTAAGAAAGGCCAAGGCAAATCTTTATATTTGGAAGGCATGTTAGAAGATTTGACATTATACATCTTGAGAGTGTTTTAAAATATCACACTCACTGAACTGACTCTTAATTACATTTGCGCATGTAATGATGATGCCGATATTTTCTAAGTTATAAAAATATTTTTTTATAACTATTTTCTTCAAAGATCTTCAGAGTAACCATTGACAACCAAAGTTTCATCCTGTTGAGTTCACTGCATTGGTTTGCAAAGAAAAAAACTCCAGGCAATCATGTCTCAAATGCACTGTCTAATTAATCTATTAATATTAAAGGCAAACAGTTGCCAATCTTTCGGTGCAATTTCACCCCTTGTGCATTCTCTCTATAGTAGATCTGTTATTCCAACACAATTAAACTCCGAGTTTTTGCAATGATTTATTAATAGTAATTTGTAATGCAGCAATCTGGGTTGGTGCCCCAGCAAACTGTACATACACCAAAGATATTGCTGGGTTTCAGAGTTTTGTTCAGGATTAATGAAAGGGGGGAGTGTGAGAGGCAGAATACTATAAGCCTGTCTGTTTTCCTTAAACAAGTCTATGATGTTCAAGAAAGAAAGGATCTATGAGAGGAAGAGGACCAGAATTTGTGTATCTAATATTTCATACTCCTAAATATACCAACAATCTTTTAAATAAACTTCTGTCGACAACAGGAACTACAGATGTTCATATTTCATCCCACGCTTAAAACTAATTTCTAGATGTTTAGATAATGTAGAAGAGAAAATAAATAAATAATGGCATTCTTCTTCAGTAGGTGCACAGAGAAAGGAATTTTGTTTATACCTGGTAGGGTCCCGTGTTTTTCACTGCGCTGAACTGATGTTGCATACGGCTGCTTTTGGGGAGCAGTCACATATATTTGAACTTCTCACTCTAAGTCTGGTGGAAAAATAACAACAAAAGAAAAAAAAAAGGCAGTCCTCCCTGCTTCACCTACATATTTGTTATACCACTGACACTGTAAAAGTCCTGTACGATAACTTCATGGCAAGAAGTTCTTAATATATCTTTCTTGCTAGTCTTTTGAATGATTTATAAATGTGCCATAGGAGTACGCTTATTTTAATCACCAAATTGGAACTATATGTTTTGTAATTCAGCTTGGAAGAATCAAATTCCACATTCCAAATTCCACTGTAAAAAATAAGTTAGTGGTAAGAAAGTTCTCACTTCCATACTGATAGTGTATGAAGATGTCAATACTGAATTTTTGGTACAGTTCTCCTCACAGTGTGTTTCTTGACATCACTATTGGTCCTCTCCGCCATTCCACCATAATCTGTTTTAAATGAGTTGGTTTTGCAGCACATCTTCAAGTCTCAATACTTCTCGAAAAGTGCAGGGCTTGTCCTTGTCTTAAAAGAAGTTAACCTATTTTATTATTAATTTATATTAAATGTTAAAAAATTAAATTCTATTTAAATTTTAAATAACTTAAAATAACTTTACAGCTTAGAACTGACTGAGCAAGAGTTAAAATATCAGATGAGAAGCTTAAACGAATAACATGAAAACTCACAGAAATTGCACTTAGCTTTACTTCTTCCGTATAACCTTCTCTCCTCTGACAGCTGCTGTGCTAAATGTCAGATATGTCATTACTAGGCAGAAGTACTCAAATCAAATGAACATCAAAATAAAAAATATGTTTGATACTTATAAAGATTTGGATTGTAACTTACATTTCCAAATATCTCTATACAACAGAGTGCATTAGAATGAAAGACCAGATAGATTTTCCTTGGGATAATATTTGGAACTGAATCTTTAAGAACACTACATTCCCCAGGATACATGAAAAAAAGAACGTTGTTACTGGGCAACCTCGTTTTTATTCATTATCGTTACTTCCAAAATAGGGAAAGAACTCCCGGTGCTGTTAACATTTACTCCGCTGGAAATTAACCAGACCATCATCCTTCAGGCTGCAAAGGAGGATGATGTTATTGGAAGGTGGTGGTGAAGGCTGACTGTTAGAAAGTTCACTCAGAGGGGGGATTTGAGTCGGTCGGTGGAGCACTTGTTTGTAAAGCAGGTAGACCTTTGATGAGTTCACAGGCAGCCCCGGCTCAGGTGGTGACATTTTGCAAATTCTACAACAGCTGGTCTGGACGTTCACCCACAACAACTTTTCCTTCCAGCCAACTCCCAGCAGCCTTCCAGTCTTACATGGGAGTGAACACAACCACTTTGCAGCACAGAATGGGTGAAACTTATTTTCCTGGCTTGGATAAAACGAGATCCTCCTTGACTCTCACACTTCCCTGTAGTATGTGGCTATGGTTAAGATCGTACTCCTACTTTGTTTTTACCATGTCATGGTGTAATGTTACCGTGGTCTTAAACTTTTCCCTAGGAAGCCCTCCAAGCTGCAGAACACGATACATGCATAGGATGATATTGTAAAATACAGCAATTCAATATTACCATTTCAGGCCCACCAGCTGGCTTGAAGCTGCAAATACCTCCTTCATCATGCTCCTTATTGCAGGATGTGATATGCAGCAGTGTATTTCCCTAGCAACAAAGTTCAAGGAAAAATCTTATTTGGAGTTTTGAAGTGGAATGTATGAAGAAAGCCATGAGCAGATTGTGAAATAAATCTTTATGGTGAAAGTAATTACAACTGATCTTTTATTTTAGTTTTTAATTTTTGTCTGTTTATAAGCTGTTTTGCAAGAAGGAGGCAATTTTGGAAGGTAGTTGGAAGCAGTTAATCCTGCAGTACTGATGACTGGACTGTGCATGGGTCTATTTCAGGGCCTACACACTGTATTTAGCAGAGTTTTAGGTTCCCTACGGAGTGATCAGTGGTGGGGAGGCACATGAATGTGATTATGGGGACCTCAACACACCATATGTTCTGCTGACTGAATGTATGAGAAAACGATTTCCTAATCAGTAACACGTATCTGAAACAGCTGCTGTTTTAGAAGAAGCAAATCCATCACTTAGGACTCCCGAGAGGAGTCAAATCATCACTTGATACGTCAAAGTGTTGGATTAACTTTTCCCTGTGAGGCAGGAATATAACTGCTGCTGTATTTGATCCAGACACCTGACTGTCTTTGTAAATTGAACAAAGCCCCTGCATGCCAAAATCAAATGGTGATTCAGTCTAAAGGATGTAGGGATTTTCCAGCTTTCTTGAAGGAAACATTGTGACAGATATCCCAAGAGAGGATACCTCATACCTGTTTGTGTATGTGGGACAAGCAAATGAGTTGTCAAGGTTGAAAGAAAGCTTTCTTGAAATAAGAGTAGAAAAACTGCCAGAAAAAGCAGAGGAAGCCTCTACTGTTTCTGGACATTGGAATGCCTACAGAACATTACCTCTGGCTTAGTTTTGCTCAAGCCAAGCAAGGCCAAACATGTGCTGGTCAAAACAGAGCTAATAATTCAAAGTGTTTCCCAAGTATTTTTTTGGTCTCCCACACCACTCAGCCTTCATGAGATAACAGTCTCCAGCTTCAGGCTTGGGTCAGATCCTGTGAAGTTCATACGAGCAGGTTACCAGGAACAACTTTTCTTAATACTTTATTTTTTCACACTGTCTTTCTAGGAAAACTTGTCCTCTTTCTAAATTGAAGACCAGGCAAAAGTAAATACAACATGTGTATTTGGATTTTTGAGTGTCTAGGGGATATGGGGCAGAGTATAAAGGAAAAGAACTGTAAGAAGATGGAATTAAAAGATCATGACTCTCACGGTTGTAAACGTGCTATAGGTATCTGTAGATATGAATATAAATGTCAATAAGCAAGCAAGATGGGCCAGAACTGAGGTACCAGGGGAAAAGGGAAAGGATTTGAAGACCTAGAATCTTGTAGAGACTGAAAGGATAAGAAAGGAATGACAAAATTGTACAGCAGAAATATTGGTTACTAGAGTGTCAGGGAGATGATTTGGAAGAGAAAAAGCCATAGAGGGAAAAAATTTCTGGAATAAAAGCAGAATGCTACTTCTTCATTAAAACAAACAAACAAACAAACAAACAAAAATACACAGAAAGAGGTCCAAAGGGATGCAAGTGGCAGCTCTGAGACTGTTTCAGATGCACTGGAAGAAAGAGAAGAGAGACCCATGCAGAGGAATAAAGGGAGCAAAATAGAGAAGAAAAAGAGATCTTGGAGCAGGTTAATTTTAATGATTTCAAGAAGCTTAGAGGCAAAGTGGAAAAGGGAGATGAAAAGAAGATTGGGAAAATCTTACTTTGCATTTACTGTGAGCACTGATGCTGGAAGCTGAACTGATAGGCAGGGGCTGAGGGACTGAACAGAAGGAAGCGATTTTATGGCTCACGGGAACAACTAGCCGGAGGTGAAAATAAGACGTAATTGATGCAAGGTCTTCTCATTTATTCTGGAAAAAAAAAAAACAAAAAAAAAAACAACCAATATTTTTCCTGTTAATTACTAGGGATAGTTCTTGAAATGCAACAGCTTGTTTTAAAGAGCATATGGTAGGGGGTGCTAGGCAAGTGCAGCAGACAATGTGTTGCTAAAAGGAGATCTCTTTTACATAAGGAAACATATGTAATCCAAATATATCCACACGGTATCATGAAAATTGGTATTTTGAATCATGCAGTCTATAATATTAATATTCAGTCTACAATTAATCGTTAAGGTATGCACAATTAGTCCCCTCAGAGATTACACCAAGGGGTAGCCTGAATCTTAGCTGTAAGGAAGAAGGAAGAGGAAAGGCAGCCAGGAGATTGCTGTGAGCAGTGAGAGCAAACCCAGGCTAATTGCACGCTGAGGTCAGTAAGTGGCCCTGTCATCTGGAAGATTCTCATACCTCTGCAACCACAGGAACTGCTCCATTTGCATAAACATCCTTATGCCTTCCTCAAGCTCGCTTTGAATGTATTCATACCTTCAATTCATTTTTCAGTAGCAGAATGATTGTGTTGCTGTCTCATTGACACCTTTTGTCTGCCATCTCCATGCTTTATGTTCCCTGACACAGGAGGAAGGAATTTCTAATTTACTTTCTCTTATCTTTGTGCAGTCTATTTTATAGATGAGCCACAAGGGAGAGGACTGGTGTTACTGTTTGGGTGGCCATCAATATTTGCACTTTGTGTAACCCAAGCTCTTCATGTGAGCTGTAGAAGTGGAGATGGAATGAGGAGCACAGTCTTACCTGCATGCTCTGGCATTGCTGGGGAACTGACTTCCTGCCGGACATTGCTCTGCTGCAGCTGGGCAGTCAGTCCTCACTTTTCATGGTAAGGATGGTATTGCATGGTTAAAGCTTAAATGGATTCAGGATGAGTCTTTTAGGTGCTGTAGATTGGGAATAGATGACTAATATTTCCCAGTTTAAAAATAAAATTAAAACAGAAGTTGCAGCAACTTTGATGTAATAGTAAATCTTCTCTAATCATAAGAATATGTCAATATTATCACTCTGCAATGTTACTACAGCCTTGGGCCCCTTAGCTCCTTCTCTTTGTGCCTGACACCTTCTTCTCCTCCTGACTGCAGAGCTTCTGCTCTTCTATCCTGCCAAAAGAGCTAGCAATACATTTGCCTGTGAAGAAATACAGATTCAGAAATGCGGAACTTTCATGGAGGTGAAATATATGCATCACACCAAGGTGGCACTTCAGTATTTCTCTATTTTGACTTAGTCGAAAGAACACTTCAAACAGACCTTTATTCTACTCAAAGGCAATCCTACACAACAGAAATTTCAACCAAGAAACATATGTGTGACTCTTAAGAGGTAATATCCACAAACATGGACATCTTTCCCTCTCCAACACATCTGCTTCATGCAGGAACCTGTGGTATGAAGGACTTCTAGCTTCCATACCAACATTACTTTCTTAACCACACTTATAAGGAGCTGGAATGAAAACTCTGAGATGGAATCTGACATCAGGTGCACCCCAAGCTTGCTACAGTTGTGGGTTTGCAGAGTTCCCATCTGCAGAGGCTCACCAGTGAACCCCGCACCAGGAGCATAGCTCCTTTAAAAACCTCCCTCTGCCAGGTAGGTATCTGCATAACACATAAGTAGAACTAGGTATGGAGGAACAGAAATTCCCACTGAGTAGCACTGGGGAGATTTTTGGTGTCAGGAGATACAGCAGGAGAAAGCATATATGAAATAATATGGTTATCAAGAACAGAAACCCTGGGATGTGCATGAAAAGCAAATGCTACAAATACTCAAAACCCTTACATCCCGTGTCTGAGCAGAAAGCCTCTCACCAAAGATTTTTCTCCTAATCTAGCTGCTGTTTCTGTCTTCTGCCTCTGTGCTTCCCATCCAAACATCTTTGCAGCCTTCTCTTTGGCAGCCCATTCCCAGCCCCACTCCAGCTGGAGCTCTTGGCTTTGTGTCTCTCTTTGCCCTACCCTTAATCCATTTTTAGGTACTTACATTGCTGTACATATCTGTCCCTTTGCATTTCTAGGAATAAACACTATGAATTTTAGCTTTGGCTCTGGAAATATACAAGGGCTGCTTCCAAAGTAATGCCTCCCGTGTTATGTTGGCCTATGACATCAGAGGTGGATGTTGGTGGTATAGACGTAGAGGTTGTACCTTCCCACCAATATTACATTACATTTTGCTATAAGTGCAGCATGAAGGCTCTTGTTCATCACTGGCAAAAATTCAGAGCTAATGGCGGTGACTATGCTGAAAAATAGTGTTTTGTAGCTGACAATTTGCTCCATCAAATAGTGTTTCTGTGCTCTCTTTGTATCTGTTGTAGTTTCCACAGAAATAAACTGGAGGCATTACTTTCAGAGAGACCTACGCATTTCCTCACTCTCTTGCTGCTAATTAAAGCTAACTCACTGAAGGCTCTGATCTGCAGTCTCAGGTGGCTCCTGTCCCTTTTATTTGGTACACAGTTATTTTCCAGGCGATTAATTGAAGTATTTTGAAGTGCTTTTCATAAGAAATATTTGCTAGGTACAGTGCCTTAAATCCACCTATCAAAACCATGCTCATTATATTTTTAAAAGAAAGTAATTATTAATCATGCTAGATAAATTATTCATTGCAATTTTGAATTGGTCTGCCACTTTGAAAATAAACAGCTTGTTTTGTCCTTTACGTATGTTTTCGGAACTGCATTACTTAACACCCTGCTGTAAGCCTAAGTGAAAATCAAAGCAACAGAAATCTGTAGGCAGATGTTGCATTTCAGCATCTATTCCCACACTCATATCCGAAATCCTCCTGTGCAGAATTCCCTTTCCTTGGGGTGATTCAGTTCATAGCCAATGACTCAGCACCAGCCGTTATCCTCAGACAGCAAGGCAGGGTACGTGCGTCCTTTGAACTGACTCCATGGATCACCGATCTTGAAAGTCACGCACCAAAGGCAACAGGTACCTGGGCAGTATTACAAGAAGAGGCTTATTGATTCAATTTCTTAAATAAAACATTACGAAGAAAAGACCATTGCAAAAGATCTGCAGATTATCCAGCAGGCTCGTGGCATGCATCTTGCTTCTGAAATAAAGTGTGCATAGTGCAAACACCTGAGGAGACCAGTGTTGTCGTTGGGATTGTGCCTTTGCATTGGGATTGCGTCTTTGCATTGAGGTTGTTTCACATCACAGCAGCAACCCAAGCAAATGGAAAGAGATATGTGAACTGCATGTTTACACAGATCTGCGCCTGAGCGCTGCTGTTGGTTTCATTCATTTTATGCCTAAGAAAAGCAAGAGGTTTTGTTTGTATTTGGTGTTTAGCCCAGGCGGAATCATTTTGAAGATTTACACCCATTTTTCACTTCCAGACAGCTAATCTCTTACTTACCATGTAGGCTCCCCCACACCATTTCAGCACAAAATCACAGAATACTGCCCCAAGATGGAAGGGACCCACAAGGATCACACAGTCCCACACCTCTCAAGGTGCCTGCTATTGGAGCCCAGCTTGGTTTGTCTCAGGATGGCTGGGAAGCACACAAGCAGTGAGGTTACTGGGCTGGCTTTTGGCATGCAGCACTGAGGAGCTGTTCAACTTGCCTCAGAGTTGCATCTCTCTCCTCTCAGCATCCCAAAGGCCAGCAGCAACGCTCAGTGCTCTCAGTCCAGCTCCTCAGTGCAGGCTGCAGATCTCACAGAACAGTGGGGAGCTCCCCACGGCACTGCTGCTGCTCAAAGCACCAGGGAGCACGCTGACACCAGCTGTGAAAATGATTCCCTCATCATGGTGGCCACACTTGTGAAAATATTTTGGGAATGGTAACGACTGATAAAAATATGCGCTCTAGTCTATGCCAAGACAGCGGTAGATTTGCTATAGCAACATAGTATGTCTGGTGGTTATGTTATTCCGAAGCCTCAGCTGCGGGCCAGGACTCCTTCACGCTAGATTTTGTACCAGCCCAGACTGAAAACTGTCACTGGGAATTTACTGTTTAAGTGATTTGATGGATGATGATAGCCTCAGTTGTGAAATGTACTGCTTTCGGAGCATGAATGCTGCTATTAATATCTTCAGCTGTTTGCTAAATTTCCATGTGTGCTTAGAAGTTATGGGAAAACATACTTTCTTACAAAAGACTGAATAATTTCTCTTTCCTTGTGTCTCTGCACCAGAATTATTAGTCTCTTGCATAGGGACCAATGCCCTAACAAAGACACGTCTAAGAAGAACTTCATGAGGTTGCAGGAATGAGGAGCCTTTGCAGGAGACTCTTGATTGCAAAGGTGTATTGACACAAAAGGAAGTATATTCACATTTACAATGCATTTACTATTTCAAGCCAAGTCATATAAGGCAATGTATGCCTTCTGGTCTTTGGTTGGGAGGTAAATCACATGAGAGCACATATGTGAAGGAAGGGGTATAAGTTGTGGAGAGGATCAGGAGGGAGGAGGGGACAAAGAAACACCACAGGTCTCCAGATACACTAAAGGAAACTATTTTATAGATAGGTGTTCCTCAAATGAGAAAACTAGATGACATCACACTGGGGCTACAAAGCAAATTGTCCCAAAACAAGGGTTGCTTCTGAATGATATGGCTAAATCATGTCAAACATTTTAAATGTTTTTCTCATTTAGCTAATTCATTCCAGCTGGTGATGTGAGCAAACAGCTACAAGTGAAGGTGTTCTTGCCAGAGGTGAGGAAGGAAAGGGTTCAGAGTCACCAGGGAGCAGTGCAGCTCCTGCATACCAGGGAGCAGGTAAGAACCTACCTCCTTTTGGCATACCTTTAAAACAGAAAATAACAAGTTAGTCTTGGCTGTGTTCCTCTAACTTTTAAGGTCAACTAACAAAGCTGAACAAGGTGTGTGTCTTAGTCAGCTGTTTTGCACCTTTTGTCTTTAAATTGCTTGTGAAAAAGATTAATACAACATATTTTCAAATTGTTTGATAAATATGTCTCTCTCTTTGTATCAATCCTATCAGAATCTTAGACATAAGATAAATAGATAAATAAAAGTATCCTAATCCAATGGAATCTTTTGCATTACACTCACACATTTTGTACAGCATTTATATGAAACCACATGACAAATGAATGAATGCTCAAACTGCTTCACTTCACTCCTTAGTGGTTAATTACAGCATAAACACCATGATTCTTCTATGCTGAAATAGAAAAAATACCTCAGAGACATGTTTAATCATTTGGATCGAGTAGCATTGTGTTTATCCATTCCTTTTTGGTCCATTAGAGAGTAAATTAGATTTGATTCACTTACTCTGATTGGCCTAATTGTACCAGTTACAGATGAAGTACAAATAAAACGGTAATAAATCTGGCAGATGTTTAACCTGCTCTACCCAGATCTTTAACACTCAATTCCAACTGCAATTTGCACTTGGCAATGTAACAAGACCCTTAGGAAGCCAATCTGATTTTTCCCCAAACCAGATCGTTTATTCCAAGGCAGCTGAAATAGGACTGGTCAGCGTGTATTTGGGAACGGGCTCTTTTGCAAACACTTCTGTCACTGTGTTGCTGGGAGTTCCAGGGCCAATCCCCTGCAGCAGAGGAAGGTGCTCCCCAGGAACTGACGGGCATGGCGGGCACCATGGGGACAGCAGCAGAGGGAGGTTAAAATTACAATCCTGGAATCATTTCTGTTGGACAAAACCGTTAAGATAATTAAGTCCAGCCATCAACTAACCCTGCAAGACTACCACTAAACCATGTTCCAAAGCAACACATTCACATGTCTCATAAATACCTCTGTGGGTGGTACTCAACTACCTTCCTGGCTAGACCATCCCAATTCCTAACCTGCCCTCCCATGAAGAAAATCTTACTTCTATCCAATCCTCTGGCACAACTCGAGGCCATTTCTTCACATCCTATCACTTGTAACCTGAGAAAAGCAGACTAATCCCCACCTCATCACATCCTCCTTTCAGGTGGTTGCAGAAAGTGAAAAGGTCTCCCCTCAGCATCCTCTTCTTCAGGCTAAACAGCCACTTTTCCCCAAGGAATTCCTCATTAGTCTTGTTTTCTGTTCCATTCACCAGCTTTGCTGGTTTTTGTCCCTGTAGTGAGGGGCCAACAGCTGAGTGCAGTACACTCCCTCAGGTGAGAGCAGTGCCTTTCTTTCATCAGTGCTCAGAACACAAAAAATATCCATGAGCAGAGACAGCAGGGAAGGCAGAAATTATAGAACAAAATTGGAAAATAATGGCTTTTAACATCTGAGACTTAAAAACCCAAAAATACTTGTATCTAATGCATAATGCACTAAATAGCAAAGGTTCAGCAGATCACCGTTTAAATTGCTATGACCTTTAAAAATAGTATTTAATATGCGCATGAGAAACTATGATTCTAAATATTGTATCTTAGTCAAATTGATCTTTCATGTGATACTGAGAAATCGTCTGTAACTATAGAACTAAAAAGGACAATGACTGCAGGTTGCTCTGAAAGTAATGCCTCCACCACTGCAACGCAGCACCCACTGCCTCACTGTGCTCAAATCCACTGTTTGGTCTTCATGTACATTCAGCAAGGGTTGGTTAATGTCAATGGGCACCATTTTTTCTGCACTGAGTAATTCAGTGACACATCTTTGCTTCATCCAAGCTCCTGTGTCAGACACCACTTTGTCAGAGTGCCCCTCTGCTGCCATCTGTCACACAGCAACAAAATGTATCAGAGTATTGGTGGGAAGGTCCAGCCTCTACTGCTATACTACCATCACCTGCCTCTGGAGTTGTGAGCCAATATAATGAAATAGACATTACATTCAGAGCAGCCCTCTTACAACATCAAACCTGAACATGCCTGAGCTTGTTATGCCCCAAGAAGCACAGCCAAGGAATAAAGTAACTTATTAACATAGAAAAATGTCAGTTGTTTTAATTATATCAAGAGGCAAAAGGAATTTTCTCTGAGTGTGAAATTGCTGCAGAGCCATACATTGATCTCTTCTTTTAATCAGTCCCGTGAGAGTGCAGGGGGATTGGCAGGAGGTCTGACCGGTGACAGCCTGTGAGGGATCTGAGCTCCTCAGAGCAAATGACTTCACCTCCCTTCTGCCAGGCCCAGGCTATTGGTTGCTTCCAGCGCAGTTTCCCATACACACACCAAAACAAGAGTATCTCCACCCTCACAGTGAGGTTACATGATGGAAGGTGGGGAGAAGCTCACCAAATGCTTCTGTCCCAACAGCTCTCTGCAAGAAGAGAAACTGATCTCAGCATTGATGGTGCTTATCAGTGTGTGAAGTTTATTTTCTCCTGTCTTTGCTATGAAACCTTTTCCTCCTCTCAACAACTCAACAACACTGGATGGTGCACGGCAAACAGTTGAATACAAATAATTTGCAAACAAGACATAGTCTGGAATATGTTCTGACTATTTTGAATATTGAGCAAATCTGTCAAGATCAAATTCTGTTCGCAGTTAATTTGTGAATAGAAGAAAAGGCTAAAACTGCAAATAAATGTTTTTTATTTTCTGGCATATCTTATGCTTTTCATCAAGTACCCAAACTACCAATTACAATTCCTACTGAGATTCCTAAGTGCTGGATTAGAATTCCTGGGCCCCCATGACAAGTCTGATGTGTTCAGAGAGCTGGTCAGTGCCAGGTGTGAGTGTGCCTGGTGTTAGCCCTGCTCTGGGCACCTCTAACCTACAGCTGTTCTCCCTGTAAACCACCCTCCTGCTGTAAATTGAACAAAAGCAGGTAACATAATTGATTCTTCTTTTGTTTTCTTTTTTCCCTTTTTGGTATTATTTTACACTATTATTATTTTGAAGCCTGAATTTTCAAAGCATTTCAGCTTTTCATCACCCAGATTACTTTGTATTTTATTCAGTTTGCTAGGAAAACAACTCATGTATTTAAAGTGTATTCTCTAACAATGGGCACTTACTGTAGAAACACATACTCAAGAATACGCTTCAAAAACAATACAAAGAAAATGAGACCTTTCAATTTTACCGAAGATTTTTAAAGCTGAATAAAATACCCTTCAAGATGCTCAAAAAGATTTTGATATGTAAATGTTTTGGTGATTTTTCTGTGTATTTTAGTTCTCTTCAATATTTAAGGGAAACTCCTGAGCTTTTAGAAGACGATTATCTTGAGGGAAAAGAAGAAAAGATTAAACAAGAATTTTTCCTACATTCATTTTTTCACTTGCAAATAAACTCTATAGCTGGAACTTATATCTATCTTCTTAATAATCTCGAAGCTGTTAAAATCAAATTTGACATCATACTCTCAGCTTTCATCCTTGCCACACACTAAACCACTCTAAAATGAAGGAGCCCTTTATTAAAGCAGCGTTCTTCCAACAGCGGGGCAACACGGGAAGCTGTGATCGGAGCTGACAGTTGGTTTACTCTTACCATTTGATCACAAAATTTCTGTGCCATCTGCAAGAAGCCACACAGGCAAATGTGTCATCACATCTAATAATGAAAGGAAGAAACAGACAGAACGTGCTGTAGAAACAGACTGCTTTAATTACCCCTGATACAATACCTTACCGGATTTGCAAACAAAAAGTCCTTGTGTGGACAGGTTGCTTATGCAAAGGGGAATGTCACAACTTTGGCAAAACAAAGTCTGACCTTCGGGATGATACCTGAACACTGTCCAAGCCCTAGATTTGTTAAGGAAACCTTTATTGCACAAGATTAGAGCACTGCACGCCCTTGCAGTGCACTGAAGATAGCAAAGGCTGGCAATGCAGGCAGCAGCACCTCACTGCTCCATAAGAAAAGCTGTTCCACCTGCCCTGTGCCCTGCATGAAGCAGCTGTTTTTGTTAAAGGGAGAGGAGGTTCCCCTTTGTGGAGATTAATGGGAGATAAAGGAAGTGAAACCAATGAGGGTAGTTATTACAGTGCTCTCCAACTCTACACAAGATTAAAGGAAGCTGGTGCAGACCAACATCCCCTGGTGCGAGCTGGGATGAGATATGACATAGGGGACAGCATCAGGGTCAGTTCAAGCACTGCTGGGATGAAATCCCATGTGTTGGAGTCATGCAAACGCCTGAGGATGCTCTGAAAGACTGGCCTGTACAGATGTATGGATTAAAGGCTCATTGTTGGAGAGAAGATTACTCCAGCACAGTTCAGCTTGTTTATTTGGAGTTTGTACCTTGGCAAGAAGATGAGGTTACTGTATCTTATCTGCATGCCCCCTTCCCAGGATAGCCCACTTTTCAACCCAAGGCTCACACTGGTATGATGGGGCCTGCTTGGAACATAGCAGGGGAAGCCACGAGTGGCCCCACTCCAGCCAGCACCCTGATCCCAGCAGCCACCCGTGGTCCTGGACTGCCCCTGAGGCTGTCCCACATGCTTTTGTTCCTCCCTCCCTCACATTGAGCCTCAAGTATTGCTCACTGATGTACAACAGAGGGTGGGAGCAGGAATATCACTTAATGCTCTACACTTTCCTTTGCTTTTTGTAGGCACATTGTGCTCTCCATTGGACAAGCCCATACATGATCCTCTGAGGAGACACCTGATAACTCCTCACAGCCTCCTGAGCTATCAGGGTTTGGTCTGTACCAAGAAACAACATTATCTGGGATTTCATTTATGGACAAACTGTGGTCTGCAAGAGCACAGCCAGGCTGTGACCATAAAGCTCACTGTTTGCAACAGATAAACCCATTCATAGCACTCCCGTGTGACCAGCTGTGGCAGCATTACACGTGTGTGCAAAACCAAATTTGCTGTCCTTGAATGCCACCTATAGGTTACTGTTTACTGAAATAATCCTGGTGAAAAACTATGGAAGACAGAGGACAACGTTTAGTTTTGGATCAAAGAGGCCAAACCTGTGTGTGTGCTTCAGTTTTTACAGGGCCGCAGGTGGCCATGATGTTCTCAGGACAGCTGCAGCCATTACTTCCCCACTGGAATTTGGGTCAGCATCATTCTATGGGTTACAAACCGCAGCTCACCTGTATCTGATTTTCCACATCTTCTCACTCGTGGTCGGAGTGGCTTATTTATGCAACTACCATTCAAACGCTGCTCTTCTAAAGGAGAGCAATTCTACAGCCCCATGGATTTAACCCTTACTGTAAAAAAGAAACCATTTAGTTATTGTGTAATGAAAGAATATTGTCACACAGCATCCTTCAGAAGGATGTCACAGGGCACTTTGCAACAAACGAGTTTCAGATCATTAACAGGGAAGTCAGTGATTTACAACAGCTGTGAGTCTGGCCCTGCTTTCTGGTAACAGACTTTTGAACAGCATGTATTTGACCCTTCACTTTACATTGTGTCCTTTCTATTTATTCATATTTTCTTAATTAGAGCAGAAACTTACCTGTTCTCAGCTCTTTAATAACATGAGGCTCCTCTGGGAACTGGTTTATTTGGGAAGCTTGTGATAAAATAAATGACACCATCTAGAGATGGTCTGTTCATTTCAAAGAGGATTCATTCCACAGGATGCTGAGCAGCACCTGTACTGTGTACCCCCACCCTCCCTCAAAGCACTGCCTGTCACAGCCCCCTGGCACACTGCAAGGCTGCATCACCTTGCCCTACTGCAGGCTCCATGTGTCAGGCTGAGTACTTTAAGAACAGATTTTGCCCACTTCCTAGTAGAATCCAGCACATATTTAGCAGCGTATTTGGAGAATATGGCTGTCTTAGCACTATGGGACATCTAGATGGGACATCTGTTGCTACAACTCTCCTGAAATGGGAAGGGTGCTTGGGAGAAAAGAAATACAAATTTGCTGTTGTAAACTTTTTAAGGGCTTCTAATGAGTGTGAATGAATAAGGTACTGCTGCAGATATATAATTTTTTTTTTCTGGGTTCTTCACACTGAAAATACAGAGTGTATGGGAATAATTGTATAATTTAACAAAAAACATTATTCCACTCTAATAACTTCAGGGCACTTGAAATGAGATCAGGAGGGAAAGTGGTTTGGTTTGAGCCATTGTGTCTTCAGCATCATTTCAACTTAAAATGAAAATGTAATAATGGGAACATAGTGCGTGTTAAGAAACTCAGTTGAAGGTCATAAAAAATCTGAGGGACCCAAGACATCTCCTCAAAATGGTTCTGACAGCGCATAGTCATTCACTACGGAGCTACTTCAATACACATTACAGCAGAAAAACAGCCTCCTTCATATAATATTATTAATTCTTTACATATATATATATATATTAAGTTCAAGGCATCTGAAAGTGAATTACTGCAGTCCTTCCTCAGTTTTTTGGGGTGATTTCTTGAGAACACGTGAGAATGAATATGTGAACAGCTTGAGATCCCTTGTTTTACAACCTAGTGAACTGCCAAATGTACGAGCAAAGGTGCAGAATCCTGTTTCCTGAATCTCTGTTGTTAATGCAAACACACCCTTGACACACAGGCTAACACGTTTCCTAAAATCACATTTTCTTTCAGGTCTTCCTGATGTAGGAGAAACATTGATATTTATATGTTTGGCATATAATGGTATAGGCAAGCCATGAAATGTAGTAACAAAGGCAGATATGACTAGCTGATTAGCACATCTTGATAGTACTTGTGCCTATAAGTTTATTGTTTCTGGGATGAAGGTATTTATTTACTCATCTTTTAACTGTGCTCTAATTAACAAATGAATAGAAGTTTGAGCTTTTGAATAACTGCAGCCTTTCATTTTTTATCACATGTTCTACAGATGTTTAAGCATCTGTCCGCATTAACAAGCTCAGCCTTAGATTTGCTCTTAGAGCCGAGAGAAGGCAGTAGTTTTCCTGAAGACTTTCCCTGTGCTACTTAATTGTTTTTCATCTATTAAGATTCTTTCCCAGGAGATACAAACAACTTGCAGAGAAAGGGAAAAAACACACTTGAGGCACCTTCTGAAATGACGAAGCACAAAAAGTTAGAACACAAATGACTTTTCCGTCTCTTTTTATTATTTTTGCAGTATTCCTTGGTACCTCCTTGATAACAGAGCCCTTCGAAGGTGAGAAGAAGGGGAGGACAGAGTGGTGCCATGAGGAGTTCCTTGCAAGGCCTATCCATTGCCATGAGGCAGGATGGCCACACACCTGTTTCAGAGATACAGACTTTGAGAAACTTCTCCTGAGTTAGGAACAATTTTGGCTTTGTCATCTCTACAGAATCAGGGGTGCAACCAGGATATCATCAGTGTATGACCTGGTAAACTGGATTTTGTGATAAGATAATGTGCTCTCATCCATTTCTGTTGATGAAGGCAGGTTTTGGCATGGCTAATGACAAAATTCGCTCCTCTGAACAAAACAGTTCATTTTTATGATTCTGGTGCTGGCTGTAATTCAGCATTTCTATATGTCACTTGCCAGCAGCTTCCTCAGATGAATCAGTTTCTGTTCTCTCAACTGAAGCAGGCAGATGTTAACAAAATATCTGTGCAGTACTTAATTCCAAATACTATAAAGGGAACTTTCTTGGATTTACATTCTGTCAAGTTGAGATGGTGAACATATAAATAAATTAAAATCTTGGAAACAGAGAAGTAACCACCATGTTCCAGCATGAACAAAAGACTTTGGAACACTCACTTGAACCTTATTTCACATGCTTTTAAGTATCTGTTGGATTACAATATTTGTTTTTGTTTCTTCAAGTTTCAGAAAATATTAAGTAAGATTCAAAATTGTCTTTGGAGAGAAAACTTCTCTAGCACTGCCCTTTGGCCAGAAGGTGATCGAAGAGCCTTTCGATTCGTTTTCAGCACACAAACAAATAGTAAACAAAGCTTATTCAGCAATGAGCATCCATCTAGGCTGACAGATTTTGCAAGCATCCCACCAAGAGTGGAATCCTACCAGGATAATACTGTGCCAAGTTGAGAACATCGCCGAGGCCAGCATCTGCAAGTCACTGGCCTACTACCATGAGATGCAGAAGGCCTTGGTGCTAGGTATTGCATTTGGAAACATATCCTGGCTTTGCCATGTAGAGTGTGCTGCTTTGGCACAGATAGCTGAAGCAAAGAAGAAAATACACACTGACATTATTTTGCTTAACCTTCCACAAAATCATTCACAAGAGAGCATTTGTTCTAAGACCATTCTTTGAGGGAAACCTGAAGAATTTGGCAGCAGTATTGAATTGCTTTCTACCTTAGGAGTTGCACTTCTTGAACTTTAGCCTGAAGTGGAAACAGTCTGGGAATGATTACCTGATGCCCTGGGTTTTCTTGTAATGGCAAAGAGAGCTCAAGCTCAACAGAAAAGCAATACCATTTTTGGGAATAGGAAAAAGTATATCTAGCAGTATTTGCTATGTAACACACAATCATTTTTAACAATAAGCCAGAAATGTATGGATTCTGTTTTATGTGTCCTTAAAAACAGTTCAGTAAATACTAAGGAAGTATTCTTGAGAATTCTTCCTTATACATTATTATTCTTGAAGGCACAAGGGCAGGAAGCTGGGAGACTCCAGGCAGGGTAGCCCATGAGCTCAGCAGTATCATGGCTGTATCTCATGTCGGCAGTGTCACCAACTGTGGCTAAACGACTGTCCCAGCTTCCTACAGAGTGAGTGGCAAGGAATGCTGTAGGTGGACATCAGAGAAGACCCAGCAGGTAAGAGAGACACAGGAAGGAAAAGACCAGGATACCATCCTGTAGAAGGTGCTGTAGAAGGTGCTCCAGTGGGATTCTAGGAACCCAAGCTTTTCCTAGGAACTCAGGTGGGTGTTGGTAGAGCTGTTTCTACTCTTCTGTTCTTTCACTCTATCTAAAACATTCCCTGTTTAGTGTACAGGTTTTAGAATTACAGGTTGTTTCCTTTTTGGGGGGCTCACTATAAGGACTTTCATCGCAAAGCCTTGGTCTATTTGAAGCATGTCACAGGAGTAATCCCTACTTGCCATCATGTCAAAGAATCCACTGATGGACCCGTATGTGAAATGGTGCTAGGTATTATTGGAACACTTTAATAAAAAATTACACAGTCTGAAAAGAATCACAGGAACGATGGCATCTGCTGGGCATTTCATGAGGGATTTCTTTTCACCAAGCAATTCTAATTTTTTTCTTATTTGAGTACTGCAGGAAAGATGAGTACCAAGGATAAAATTAAACAAAAGAAAGCAGTAATGTAGCACCCTGGGACAGGGAGGACAAGAGGTGCTGCATATGGGAAAACACATGATCAGAGATTCATGGTGTGATGGAGCCTTGCAAAGCTTTGCAGGCACAGCCAAGAAATTTCAAATGAGAAGGAATGGGCAAGAGGGAGGCAGTGGCATGAATCATAAGGGTATAATGAGGAAAAGGTCAGCATCTGAGATCTTGTTAACCAACTGGGTAGACAGAATGGGAACAAGGTAAATCTCAGGGAGGCCAGACTCAATGACAACACAATGTGAGTTGATGATTTGTAATTTTAATAATGCAAAATTCAGTAAATAAAATGTTAAAATAAGCAACTTTAATAATTCATTGCGAGGTTTACTATTTTGGGACTGTTATTTTATAGCATACTTGAGTCGATCGCTCAATGTCATTGCATGTGTCCTTTCCTTGTAGTCATGCCACAAGTTAGGCTTTACAGTGTCTTGTAAATGTCTGAGTAATTAAAGGTGTTTTTGTTGTATTTTTTGTTTGTTTGTTTGTTTGTTTAATGAACCAGGACCCTGTCTGTCACAGTAGGATGTCAGCTTTGAGATAGTTTCCCTCTTCTCACCAAGGTTTTGTAATGCCTCGAGTGGCTCATGTCTCTACTGTCTCTACTAAATCAGCAAAATTATGTATCGTTGTTTGTATATTCAAAATACTGTGTTTACTTTCACTGTATCTGCAAAGTCTTTGGTAGATGCTTTTGGTAGAGCTGAAATTTTTGCATGTAGAAACTACCAACCTTCACCAAGATGCACCTTTTCATGGAAGTACTCTGTGTTTGATGCTGCACAACGATGAATGCATTTGAACAGCTGAAATGTTAACGGTGTGTAAGGTCCCTAAAGACTAAAAGGTATTACATGGCTAACAGCAGCCTTGTTAGGCTAGCATTGACCCTGAGCAAAATAGCATATATTGAGCATGGTATATCTGTTACTGTAAAGAACTGATGAATGTGGGATGCGGATGCAATGAACACTATCAGCGCTCTTTAGTGAGAACAGTAGCATCCTTGTTAAATGTAAATTTGTAAATGTTAGCATTTACCAGAAAAATATTGCTAGCATTTTTGGTAAGCATTAGTTGATAAAAAGTGACAGCTGACATAAAACACACACATTTCCACAGGTTCTTTTACTTAATACAACATGACGTCCCGATTAAAACATTTAACTGAATCACTGAAGCACATACTAAATAGATTAAAAACTGGTTAACTGATGGATCTTGGAAAGAAATCACTGATGTGTTCTTTGTGATTTTTTTTCTTGGTTCAAAGGTGTTCAGGTCTCTTTATGGAGGACAAGAGGCCATCAAATTATTCCTATGGCCTGGCAGGGTTGTGGTTTAGGCAGAGAGTAGCTAGCACTGCAAGGATCTCACGTAGGCCCTACGTCTGCAGATACATCCTCGTTTCTACTTCCTTGTTTTTCTTATGATGGCATTTTTAATCTGATCAATTAAGATTTCACAGTGCTCAAGGCAAAGAAATACACTGTTGAGCTGGAAGCAAATCCTATCTCAGCCATTATCAGGCTCTCATATTCAGTGGACTTTGGTTAAGATCCCCAGAGTGACGTGCAAATAATCAGCGTTCCACAGATTCCTTGTGCCTAAACAGAGGAGAAAGCCCAGCTGACCAACGCCCACGAGGATCTGTTCAAAGAGCTGCAAGGAAATGTGAGGAACAGAGGTGTGGGTAAAAAAAAGTCCTTACGTGTTTGTTACCAGTGCTTGAGGCTACCTTACAGCCATACTCAAGCAACAGCAACTGGCACAAACCCCTTACTTTGCATGGCAGAAACCCTGCAAAATTTGGGAGAAAATGGAAGATTTTTCATTTATGAAAATGAAATGTAAATATAAGAACTCTGCAGACCCAGGCCTTGTGGAAAGCTGAGCAAACTGTTCTCTAGAGCCCTGCTGCTGGAGTTAATAGTCACACAGCTGAGGAAATCACACAAATAGAGATGGCAGATGTGATGGACGCAGAGAATTAAAATGTAATTCACATCCGTGATATATGTTTACATTAATTGGCAATCTGATCGTCGCGCTACATAATCCATGAAAAAAAATGGAGGAAGCCTGAGCATTAATAGACTGAGATTTTATATGGGCACCAGTAGGCATGAAAAATAAATCAGGAAAACAACGGTGATCACACAACACTCTGAGCTTGTGATGTAGAAGCAGGAGGTTTGCAATTTATCATGCATTTATCAGGCAGCAGGAACCCTACAGTTCCTATTGTGAAGCTGCAGAATTGTCCTGCCGTCAGCAATTTGGTTAAAACTATTTTATTAAAATAAATCTTTGTGCTTTGCAAAGTAACTCCTTTTTGAAGCGATAGATTTGAATTTAGGGAGGCAAAGAGCATACAGTGGGAAGGCCCTTTGGGTGCAGTGCAGTGCAAGCTCAAGAACACAGAGAGCTATGAGCTCCCCAGCAGCCTCTCACTGTGGGTAATTGTATTATAATATTCTTTCCTCTTGTAAGGAATAATAAATGCATGTATATATAAGTATATACATATATGCACATTTCTACCATGTTTAAAGCCTGTTTCTTTACCATGACAATAACTTGCTTTACGTTACAGGCAAGTAAAAATTTGCTTGAACGTGGGCATCTTTCCCAGCTTCTTTAAACATATTGCCTTTGATAGGAAGGATCAAGGCTTTAGCTGTTCCCACTACAAACAGCATAAGGAGCTCCCTCTGTCCTTTGTTCTGCTATGCTTGTTGTGGCTTTTTATTTGACAAGATTACATGTATGTAAGCTTCAGATAATGCAAATTGTTTTAGTTTGATCTGGCTCTTTTGTTGGATTGCAGCATAATCAAACACAGGGATGCTCCATTTCAAAAAGCCTGTGCATGCCATGGATCTTTTGTGAAAAAATCCTGGGGAAAATGTGGTTTCTATTCAACCACTACCACACCTTACAAAAATCCTTAGGATTTCAACAAAGATTGAAGAAATACGTTATGGTCCAGACCTACAACACTTATGGTGTAAAACATCACTCCAGTTGTTCACCAAAGTAAAGAAATAAGTCATGGAGCTGGTTTTCCAGTCCCTTGTCTTTCTCAGCTGCAGTGGGTCTTTACAGTAGTTTTCTGATTCTATTCAGTAATGCAGCATGACACAAGAATGCAAGAGCAGTTTTACTGAGTCAGACCATGGCTTCGTTGTGTGCCGTGTTGCGTTCCTGACTGTTGCCAGCAGCAGCTGAACGGCGCAACAGGGAAGCAGGGAGTCGTCTTTCCCCATCTTCTTTCCCTGCCTCAAGAATGTGCAGAGACTTTCTGAACGAGGGGTGTTGTCTTTGCATTTAATGGATTCTGGTGGTTCTTCACTGAATTTGTCTGGTTGGTTTTATGATGCTGTGTGAATTCTCAGTATTCACAGCCTCCAGACTCAAGGGGTTACACGGACTATCCACATGGTATGTAAAAACACCTCCATTGTTTTGAGCTTTCCACCTATGGATGTAACTTTCTACTCACTGATGTAATCTCCTAGATCTTGTAACTAGAAGTGTCAGAGACATTAATTGTTTCACATTAACCCTTTCTGAGCTGTTCCTTATTTTATAAACCTCCCACACCATGACATTACTGTTTCTTAAGGCATTTAGAATTTTATTTAGAATTAGTTTGCAAGCTGGAAGTGATGTAAGCTTTAGTTTTTAGTCAGGAAAAGATGACATCATCACTGTCTTCAGACAAAAAAAAAGCAAAATGAGCAATGGCTGTGAAACACTTCAGCAGTCCCACCTCGAGTCAGAACTTTCTTCCAAACCAGCATGTCCTGAATGACAGAGCACTGTTCTTCCAAACTGCATTCTGCAGCCCTGCTCAAAGAGGTGAGTTGTCAGAGAGCTCCTTCCTATCTTCAGTGTTCTGTACACAAATTCCAAAAGACAATTATTATCACAATAAGGGCTTGCACAGCACACTGAGGTAGTGTTTTAAAGGCCACAAATCTTTGCTCCCTTTTTCTAGATAGGTCTTCTCTTCAGCACCCAATACCAGGAGGTGGAGTTGTGAGGATTCAATGTGGCCTGGCCTAACAGGTATCCCACCACGTCCTTCAGGGGTCAGCCTCTCGGGGATCGATCTTCTGAAAATAAGATGTGTAATAACATGAAGTTTTTTATGCATCATAAAGATCATGAAGCCCCTGAGCTGGCATATGCTTCAGAATTTGCAGCATGGACATATTTTGTGTGGTTAGCAGAAGCCAGTATCTCTTGGGGGAAAACACTGTTGGAGAAGCAGTGCAGGGAAAGGAAAGAAATAGGAAACTGTCTGCGGCCAGCCCTGCCAGACAGTATGGATCTGAATTTCAATTCATTGTAAACAAGCAGCCTATCTCTGAACGTGTCAGCAGTTTTAATGTCATGTCATCCAATCAACACGGGTTGTGTTCGGGGAATTAGAAAACATCTCTGCATTCATGGAAGAGATGTTTTGTCTTCCTTTACTAATTTCTTCTATTAAACTGTTCCTCACTTGGCATCTTGCTTATGGTAAAGATCAGCACTCTCTTCCTGGCGCTGGTGAGCAACTCTCAGTACCACTCAGCTCACACATGCCTCCAGACTGCTGTAGAGAAAGAGGTGGCAAATCACTTTGCAGAGAGTGGTGTTTCTTTTTCTGGAGTGAAGTGCAAGAGTTCCACCGGTGCTCAGGCTTTTTAAGGTGCACTGTTGATTTGAAATCACAGTTTGCATGAAAATACTGAACTAGCTCTTCAGCTGCTGAAGGCTGGCAGAGATCCATTTAATTCAACAGAGGAGCGCTAATTTGAACTAAAGAGCTGACCCCCTGTGCCTACCCATATTAAATTATTACTATATTAGACAGATTGCAGATAATTATAATCCTGCATGTTTCAGTTTATTGACACCGTGTCTCTGAGAGCACTCCCTTAGAGGAATTTAGCCAGTCATCTGCCATTCACTTCCATTGCAGAAACACACATACATGCTTGCAAACCAAGACTGGAAAAAAAACCTCAACCCAGAAATAAAAGACTGCAAAGCCACAGCAACTGGCAGAGAGCTGTAGGCTGGTCTAATATTTGATTCTGCTTTCAGCTTATTGTAAAAACATTGCCTACCAAGCTGGCAAGATTTGAATTACTCTTTAACAGGCAATTCAGATCCTTGCCATGTTTGTGCGAGCAATTGCCTACTGCCAATGACAAGATGTTCAACCTAGCCTAGAACCACCCCATTGTCTTTCACAATGAAAAATAAAGTTCTTTCATTTATGCAGATTAACTGCATTTGACGTATGTCTGCTCTGTAACTATGGAGGTGACCAGAGAGGAAGGAAAATCGTGTGTGAACAAGAGGTAGGAATGTCCAACACTGCAGAAACTCATCTATTTTATCTGCAAATTTAGCTGCAGTGGAAACCAACTGGGAGAGAATGCAGTTAAATGGGGAATATGAAAACCTGATTTTAAATGTTTGGTAAGTACTCTTCAAAGCAGCATTAACATTAATAATTCCTGCTGGCATTTGGACCTCCGTTGTCACCCACTCATTTTGGCATCATACCATGTATGAAAACTTTTGCTATTTAAGCCACTTAGAAGCATCCTCCCATATTCCCACAAGCACATTTATCATCATTTAGCATTCCCAACTCATCTGTTTGGAGAACTTTTTAATTTCCTAAGTGTATGAATGCCATGCTTTGAAGAAGGCAATAACCAGAGTCTGTTACAGGTGGTCCAGAGGAGGTCCAGATTTCAAAGGCATCTCTCTCCATTAATCTGTCTTGAGCTGTAATGCCATCTCTGTCCAGTCTAGGAACTAGTAGCAATATAACATTCAAATGCAGGTACCCCACACTGCTCTTTGCATGCATTAAAGATGCTGCTGAATAGAATGGACCCATGTGCAAAGCTGGGGTCATAACACCGTGGACTAAATGTGATAATTCTGTGGCACATAATCGTGGATTACCACAGTTATGCCAGTGCAATACACCACATCTCCAAGAAAAGGTACCCAAATCATCTCAAATGCCAGCACATTATTTCAGTGATCCAAGAGAATGATTGATCTATTTCTCACCTTTAACAACAAGCCATAGTTACTATACAGTTACTACAGTAGCTTGCAACACCGATGATGATGAACATCTAAATTTAGGCACTTACTTAGTCATAGGTAGCTAGCTGCAATTCTGGTCACTCGAGGCTCTCTCTGAAATGAAAAGGCAAAGAAAGTTACCTCCAGATGCTGATTACCTTGATCTTGCCAAGAAAAACTGCTAGCAGGCAGTTCAGCAATGTCAGACTGACCTCCAACACACCTGAGTTGCCTTGCCATGCAAGAAATCTTTGGGGATCACTGGCCAATATAAACAACATGATGAAGCAGCTATATAAGGTAGCAACAATAATATTCCCAATAAGCACCTAGCTTTTCGTAGCTGCCAGATTTTGTGTTTATTTTTCTCATACGCCCTCAGGTGTAACTCTAGGCATGTAGTGAGAGCTGCACCGCAAAAGACCCCAATCCAGTGACAGCAACTGTCTGACCTCCTGCTCTCTGTACTTCTAATCAGGGTCATGGGGGGACCCAAAGCAGGGGACAGAGAGGGCTTGGGGCTTGGATCTTAAGCTTGGGCAGATATTTTTCCAAACATATTTTCTTATTGGCTGAATGCATGTGGGTTTTTATGTTGCAGAAGGAATCTGTGTGTGGTTATAAGCAGGAGGCACCTATACTGTTTTTAGAATAAGAGATAATCTATACATTGATGCTTAGTTACTTATGAACAGCTCACAAGTCTACACAAGATGCAACTTATATATGTATATGGTCATATCTTAAGAGTATGTGATCAGTGAGAGTGTATTAGTTAAGTTCTAATACAGTGTAACAATCAACACAGTTTGCAAGGGTAAAAGGGTTTTATCAGAGATATGATCTTAAGGCCAAGCTTACAGGAAATACAGAAGGATCGAGTCTGACTGCCAACAATAAGACAACAATGAGCAGAAAATGATTATAGAAATTTTGGTCACTAGAACAAAAGGAAATGCTTTTACTTCCACCTCCACAAAGGCTACATTCAACTCAAAGCTGGAAAAGATAAAACAAAGGGATAATTTCAAACAATATAAAATGTTCCACTGTAAACCTAAAAAAAGACAGTACTGATACGGGCATAGAGAAGATGCTACTTTTCAGGGGAATGTTTGCCTTGCTAACACTCTGTCTATCTGTGATACAAAAATTACACAAACATATGAAGATGATGAAATGGGGTTATGCACAGGGGTAAGCGCATTCACGAGAGGAGGAGGCAGAAAGTCTGGATTTGCAAGTTCCTCAGCACGCTGCTATATGGTCTCTCCAAGTGGAAAATCTTTGCTACTCCTCTGAAGCCCTTCTTTCTGCAGTAGTTGATTTCTGCTGGAACACTGCCTGGCTGCATCTAACCCAGGCGTGTATGTCTCTCCTGCCCCTTATGGACTTGCCATCTCCCACTTGCAAAGTGGTCCCAGCTGTGTTCTGGCTCCTGTGGTCAGTTCTTGAGGTTTTTGCCATTAATAATTGATAATTAATACTCGTCTCTTTGCAAAGCTCTTGGAGCTGCAACTTTGTTAAGATCTTCTCATGAAGAGCTACAGGTTTCCATGAGCATCTATTGGCAAAGAAAGTATAGAATCCACACAAGTTGATCTCTGGTTTTTTTCAGCATTATATTATTTGTTAATTCGGGGTTCACTGTAGTTTGTGATGTATAATGTAATCTCTTTCTCTGTCTTTTTGCAATTCCTTCCATGCAACTTACTGCTCCAAAGCAAGCTCCTCACCAGCACATTCAGGATATCAGCTCTCATTTAGACTTTCAAATAATAACTCCAGAAATGACTTATCATCTCTATCTGAGTCATGAGAAAAGGTATCTGAGAGCAAACTATATCCCATGAAAGACAAAGCCTAAGGCTAAAAGCCATCTTAATGACAACAAAATACATCTAAATCCTCACACAGTGTCACATGCATTGGCCAAAACCTTAATTAGGGGACCAGTGAACCAATGGGATACACTGTAACCCTTGAAAAGTCTGCTAGCATGGGTGGGAGCATTGAGCTTGGAGTCCATGCATACCCTTAGATGCTCTGAGTTGCCAGTGCACTTGCTGCAGGGACAGATTTACCTTTGTCAGATTTGGTCTATGTAACACAAAGGACACAGCATCCTGGGCCTCTGCATGGACTCTGTGTATCTAGTGAGGCTGACTGGGAACACTATACCACAACAGCTTGTGTACTGTGGTAACTTGAAAGATGGATGTAAAGCCATCTTGGATATATATCAGTCTTTTTGCCCCAGTAGATGAGCACAAACTGCATGATTCCCACTGCTGCTCAAATGAAAGGTGTAAATTTTCAGAGGCAAAAGGATCATGGTATATGCAATTGGTACCAAGTACAAATTCTTGCTTGCTTGATTATTACTAATGTTTCCATGTCCCATCTTCTGACATACATAACTACAAAAACTCCACTCAGCCTTTTACACAGACATCTGTGCCAGAAATGCACAGGCCCTGTAGTCCCACGATAGCTCACTGCCCTGCTCTGTGTTGTCAGTGTTATAAAAACAGGTTAGGTACCAAGTATGACTTATTGGCAGATTGCATCCAGCTTGGCATGGTCACTGCGGGGTTATTAAAGATGCCTTTGTACTACATCAAAGCTCTCCTTTAAGGGTTTTTGGGTTTTGTTTTGTTTTGCTTATCAATAAAATTCAAGAACTTAAGAATTGCATTTTGCAGCTTTACTTAAATGTAACTCTAGTTTACACTAAAGAAGAATTGCAATATACGCTCTCCATGATTATTTCCCTATAAATTACTTCAAGATGATAACTCTGGGCAACTTGGTCTGTGGAAGTAATGCCTGCCCATGAAATCCAACCCTATAATCTAAACCATATGATATATCCAACCTATAATGATCCTATAATGACAATTTTTTTCTGTTTTTTTTTAATGTTTGTTTGTTTTTGATTTTTAAGAAATATTTATATTTTTTGTGGAATTGTTAAGATTTGCTATCTCTGTTAAGCATTAGAGACACTGAGAAGAAAATGGTCACAAGATTCATGAGGGTAGATTAACTAAATAGGACAGGAAAAAAGACCACAGTATGTCTCTTTACACTTTTCAAAGCAGGACACAGAGAAAAAGCAAAATTACTTTAATTTGTCCATGACCAAAGAAATAACCTACAGAAATATCATGGAATCATAGAGCCACCAAAGTTGGAAAAGACCTCCAAGATCATCTAGTCCAACCATCCCCCTACTACTAATATTTCCCACTAAACCATGTCCCTTAGTACCACAAATATGAAAAAGTCACTCACCCAACACTAAGATCATTGGCTTCACTACAGATCCCTCATCTAATGCAGTGCAAATTGAACCTGATTAGTCTTTTAATCAGCTCTGAAGGGTCTTCCTTGAAAATTCTTGTAGTCTAGTCTTCATGTCGTAGTAGATAGTGGGACAACAAGTTCTACCTACAAGAAGTGCTTGCACCTTCATCAGCAGGACTCGGAAAAGTGAAAACAACCCAGAGTGGAAACACAACTGCCAAACACTTCATGACCTCAGTAGAAAATGAAAGAATATGGCCCATTTGGAAACAGCAGCTTCTTTCTCACACTGCACTACAAGCCAGTTCTTTTAACGGGTATTCCAGGTGTCAAAGAGTTTTGGAAACAGGCATCAGAAAGATGAACTCCACCTGGAGCAGGGCTCCCTGCTTTGTTGTCATCCTCTTGTCATCTCCAAAGTTGTGTGTTGACTTGCTTCTATCTGTACAGAACTCCAGACTGAACTGCCAACATTAATTCTTCAGAAATAAGCTCAGAAAATTTTTCCCAGTAGATTCTGTTCCCATACAGCTTCTACTACATTATTTCGGTCAACTAACTGAACAAAGTTTTCCATCCTTTTCAATTATTCATTTTTTTTTTCAGAGATATTATTTATATAGCAGTGTACACAGCGTTTTGCAGTTAAGTAGGTACATCAGGCAAAGAACAATGTCCTCTCAGTAGTATTTGCAGCCTAAAGAAATGAATAAGGTACAGAACAAAACAGTAAGGAGGCAAGGTTACTGCAGTTCAAATATTTCATGGAACAAAGGCAATGATGAGAATGTTTAAGAAAGGAAGAATATTTGTCATGTTGAGTAGGAATAATTTACTTAACTTTACACATCTATAATGCAAGGACCCAAGTCTGAGCTAGTCATTGGGACCTTCCTTTCTCGTGAGAAACAAGCATCTTTCATGTTGAGATTCATGTTAAAAATAGTGTTTTGTAGATGAGAATTTGCTCTACTAAACAGTGCCATTGTTCTCCTTGAATTTGTTGTAGTTTCCATGAAAATAAATAGGAGGCATTACTTTCAGTGTGACCTATTAGCTTAAAGAAATGAGCTGTCCCATTGGCTGCAGTCTAAATTAGGTTTGTTTATAGCACCCAGTTTTCTAGAAGATGTTTCCAGGCATACATTTTTTCATCTTCTTGTGAATACGCTCCTGTATACTTGTGGTTTATAGCCCTGACATGCTAAAGGCTGAGTGAGGGCAAACTGGAGCTGAATTGATTTAGTGTTTTACATGACAGATTGCGAGCTGGGTTGGGATAATTAAGGTAGGCAGAAACTTCCTAATGTTTTCACCACTCCACAGCACCATGTCTTCCATCTCTGTTGCTCCCTGTACTGTTTGAAGTTCTTACTGCTGGACAGGAACAACATGGGCAGACATCCACAGGGATGATGCCTGATGCCTGCAACAGGCCTCAGCCCCAGCATGAAACTCTCAGCTCAGGGAATGAGAGCAACATTGAGTGCAGAGAGCATTAGAGGCTGGGTACCTACAGGTCCCAGCAATGAAAGATGAGTGCTCAGCTTGCACTTAAGTCCATGAATTTTGCCATGACAGAAAATAGGTCTTCTTCTGCAGGGACTGAGCTGAAAGCATCAGGCCACTTTTACTTTGGCACTGAATGGATGAATGACTTTGTGGTAGCTGTTACTGAAGCCCATTGATCTGGAATGAAAAGTCCTGCCTTCCATTAACACCACTAAACTCTCAATCTGTTCATTTCCCATATGAGACATCTTTTGTTTTCCTATTTAATAATTTCCATAAATCTGCAATATGAAACTTTTCCAATCCAGTCCTTATGTGGAGGAGGGTGTGAATGTTTCCTGCTCATAGTAATGAATGCTTTGGCAGAGACAGTTGCACCAGAGCCCTGCTTTCAAGCCCCAGCTCTAACATACAGCTTCTCACTGTATCCTGGTGCTAACATAATTAGCTCTGCTTTGTGTGTCTGCTGTGGTGAGATGACACAGAGTGACAGAGCAGTAGTCAGAATACCTAGACATTAATCTCTGTGTTATTACACACTCAAAAGTAACCATATTCCTTGCATTAGGCTCTTCAGCCTGAAAAAGGGATTGCCTAAAATTGTGGGTTACCCACAGACTCATTACATCCCTGTGCAGTTATTTGGTGGATCAGAAGGATATACCCAGATCAGCACAGAATGGGGCACCCTTGGCAGGACACAGGGCAGAAGGAGCTGCCTGCTCTCTTCCTCAGAACAAAACCTCCCTCCCTTAGCTACTTTCAGGAGGAGCCCACTCAGCCTGCTTTCAGCATTCCCATTTCCTCCCTTTTCAGCCCTGAAACTAGTCTCCACTGGAGATCTGGAGCAGAGCAGACAGTATTAAACACTTCTGCTTTGTCTTTTCTGTGACCATTTCGTGAATGCATTAACATTTTAGTGTTTTTACTGCTTTCTGGCAACATGGAAATCTTAATATCACTTAAGATTGGTCCCAAGTAACCAATGAAGTTATATGTTGCCATGGAATGTAAATGAGATTTATAGCACAAAACCTGTATACTTGGCCAATCATATCATTTATTCCAAAAGTCATACATTCCAAAACTTTAAGAGTATTGAGAGAAAACATAATTTACAGGAAGAAAAATGCAAAAATACTGCATAAGAAAACAACCTGTAATATTAGTTTGTTGTGCATGGTTTAATTATGAAAAACACATTCTTGTAAATAACATAGTGCATATTAAAACTGAATAGATATAGATGTTAATTGTCTTCTCCATTACAGAGATAGAGCTAATGCCAGGGATTTGAGACAAATAGCACTTAACCTTCTGAACCCCAGATGAAGAGGGAGATAGATGTTTGCTTTTGATCATTCTGGTCTTTTCATGATCTGAATCAATAAGTACCCTTATAGCTTTGAGTCATGCTTCTAATTAGTCAGCCTCTTGGGCCTGGTTTACAAAATAAAATATAAATCAACGCACATTTGTAAATTCTGATAAGCATCCTGGGCCAACACCATCTCAATAAAATAATTAAAATACCATCAACCTGTTAACTCGATCTTATCTCTGCCAAAATATATGTACTGTCAAATGACAAATTGTTTTTGGAGCAGTAAGGAAAAAAGCATTTTGATGCTATAGTAGCTGGAGTAAATAGAAGATATAAAATACATAAGTCTTAATATAAGATGTTAAAGCTTCACTTTTCTTTGTTACGACAAGGTATTGCAGAAGTTAAACTAATAATGAATTCTGTTGACTATGAAGATGTATATGATCTGGAAAATACCTAACAAAGCTCACAATTAACTTCTATAAAGATAAATTCAGCAGGTAAACTCCATGTTACAGAACAATATATATATATATGCAACAAGCTGGGGCTTGAATTTTACAAAGACAACTGGCTGTGCATGCTCCCTTCATTGGGGAGGATCCAGGAGAAAATTCTTCTGTTAGCAAGAAGATTAATTTTCCCTTCTTTCACTTACTGCTATGCCTCATGTGTACTAGGACAAATGTGTAAGGACAAATTATCAAAAACAGCTTCTGAAATCCCATCTGCCCTTCTCTGCATTCCCAGCTTTGTGTACACGCTGTTGCTTGCTGCTTCCAACAAAAGGCCAGATTTGGGTCTTGTTGACACCAGGAAGGAAGGGAGATAGAAATAAGCACATTTAAGGTGGAAGGAAAATCTCTACAGCTCTACAAAGGCAAAAGAAAAGACTGGAATTTTCAGGCTAAGGGTTTTCAGTGAAATTTTCAAGTCAGTTATGCATCACACATCAAACATCAGTTAATTAGATATTTGTAATTATGAAGAACTTATGAAAAGCCCAAGGTACATCTACAGCATTCAAGACTAGAGAAAGTATCCTTAAGGAAAGAAAAATGAAAAATATTGTAATATATAAAAAATGAAATAGAAGTACAATTCTTTACCAGAATAGGTCATGCCAAATCATCCAGAGATGTGGGATTTGTGTATGGCAACTGCTGATTTTCAGTACAAATGAGATGTTGTAGATTTCATTTATCTCAATGTAAAGTCATCCACTGTTGAACTGGAAGAGATTGACATTGATCCAAGAATCATAAATTCCCTCAGAAAATGACCAGGATGCTGATAGGAAAAGAAACAGGAAATTTATTAGTGGAACCTCCAAAGAACAATTTGTAAGATTCAGTACACTTAATTTTTTTTCTAATGATACTGAAACAAAAATAAGTATGCACGAAAGGCCTGGGTGCTTCTGATACCACTTTGGGAAGTACCAGCATCATGAAGGGGACTCAAAACTGCATAGAAGAAAAGACAAATGCCTCCAGCCCTGTTGGTGTGCAGAGCACGGTCTTGCTGGAAGTCTCGCTTCTGTTGCCAGCAGGCCACAGAACTCTGCGTGATTGCAATCTGTTTTGAAAAACAGCTGTAGCAGTGTCTATTGGTGAAGTCAGCAGCTTTACACCAAAGGTAGAAGGCTGTGAGTTGGGGACAGAAGCTGTAATTTTTCCATGCTGATGACTGTGGAATCAGAGACAACATGGCTACATGAACTTGTTTGGTGAAAGTGAAGCTGCTGATGTAGGAACAGAAGCACAAAGTAGAATCTCTTCACTCAGTTTTGTTCCTGTTTTCCTTGTGGATAATCTCAACTGAAACCAATGGACCACTGAGCCCTTGAGGACAAAGGGTCTCCAGTAACAGAGAGAAGAAAAAAAGAGTCACATATATGTCACTTGTCACGCGTGGTAGAGAGGGCTATACCATCTCTTCCAGGGCAATAATAACTGTGGGCTGAAAACAAGCATGGGACCTTGCATAACTGACAGGAGAATAAAGCTTCTACAGAAGAAGGATGGGTTACTAAGTATTCTGAATCACTACTGCACTGAATGTATTCAGCCAGAAGAAATACAGAAATTAGGCCCACGAACTGAGGCTAAATTTATATTTATTTTCATGCTGGTGATATACAGATTTAAATAAATATCAAACACTGGCAGCACCCAAAGCAATTGAATTTGTTCTTGAGAAGAGGCCATGATATTTTGCCTGATAGAGGATGCTGGGCAGAGGCTGTAGGCCACCCCGAATGATGGAATATCATTAAATACCAAATCCTAAGAATCACAGGCCTCATAATGCGTGCAAAATCTTTATTCCATGGCTGTAGTTACATATGCAGTTTTCTATCACTGCAGGCACAAAATCAGCAGTATGGTTGTGTGTGTCCTTTGTATCTTATTCTTAAAGACAGCTCAGTTTTGCTTGAGGCCAAGTTTTTTGTAACAGTAATATCCTTCCCCATTAAACAGATTTTAAAAGTGAGATTAAGCTGCAGAGCAACAAGCAAACAAGAAGCTTTTATAAATTCAGATTTACTACATGCAAAATATTCAATAACCGTGTACATACTTCATAATGTTAACAGCTTCTTTGTTCTTTGATTTTTTTTCTTAACTTACTTAAGTGTCCAACTTTTGAAAATTACAACTAACCGCCTTATTAAGCTAATTAACCTAATTAACTTTGTCATGTTCCTCAGTGCCACCCAAAGTACTGAAGGTAATCAACAGGATTTGCCCCAATGAAGCAACTCTACATACCTATATGTATCTACCAAGGCAAGGCTAATATATTGGGACTGCACATAAAGATTGTACTGCTGCCTGTGTCCACCTAGATGCAGCCATAGCCCCGCTGCTGACCTCGTTAAGGTGAGAGGGTTGATAGCCAGCAACATCAAACAAAGGAACATTTTTATTTTTCCATCTTTTGTTTGAATCTATTATTATAGCTGCTCCATTTTTGCCTGGCTGCAGTGAGGCTGAAGTCCCTTCTGCCCATCACATAGGGAAGCCCCAGGAGATTCTGAGACTGGTCCTGTAACATTTGCCCTTGGGAGCACCCTTGCACTTTCTTCTTATAAATAGAAATTCCTTTATTCCCAAAGCCTTCCATCCTTTTCCTCAGACTGAAAGGTAAAACTGTAGTACATCATCAGACAGAAGTTTAAGTATTCAGCAAATGCAGATAATGGTACAGATTTCTCAGGTTATGTTGGAGAAAATCTTCAGTACTTTAAAATAATTAAAATGGTCTGGTGTGCAAATGTCAAAATGGGAGAAATTTAGCAGAAAATGGAGGAGAAATGGCCAGATCTTCCTATTATCACTTGCTGTACATCTCAAAAGACAGCTGATTCCTGGCGCTGTATGGGTTCCAGCATTCAGTGATTTATTGGGTAATTCAGCATTTGCCAGTATGTCTTGTGCTAATTAAATGCATCGCACTCTATTCAGAAATGTCACAATTGATTTGTCTTCTGCAAGCACTGACTTTATTTCAATCTTCTAAAAAAGATTTTATGAGCCCCAGATAACTTATCCTGGCACATTCATCTCCCAGGGCAGCTTCTGCATCTGAGGCCAGTATGGGAGGAAACCAACAGTGAACATCCAATACAAATGTCTTTTTTGGACAGCTTATTTATCTGATATGTGCTGTATATCCAGGGGTAGGTAGCCTATATGGTGAAATTACAAGCTGCTCCATTAGTGCATAAAAACACTTGAACATGACAGAAGTTAATACACAATATTGGCAGATTTTATTGGGTGATTGACTGAGCCAAACAGCCATGCAGATCGAGATCACCATAATCTGTAACAAGGTGTTTATTTACAAGTGCATTTGTGACTGAATTCAGCTATTAACAAAATTGCATCATGAGGAAATGAGCATAAAATAGCTCATACTGAACAGAAGATGCTGAAGTATGCTTAGCGTTGTAGTCAGTGCATGAAGATGGAATCCGAGTCTGAGGCATCTTCTGTCTATTTCAGTTCACTGCTTTCCCCCAAATGCTACATAGAATGCTGAGGGCGAATTGCAGTACATTGCTACTCAGACATGGAAAATATGGTTACACTGTACAGTAAAGTAACTGTTTTGTTCTGAGAACATACAGCTCCTTCCACATAAGAGTGTCTGAAGCTTAATCAGAATTGAAACTCTGTGGTGCAGGATAAGAAGGATTAATTTTCATGTGACATGGGATGAAAACAAAAATACCCACCTTGAGGGAGGGAGGGAATATCAGAGAAGCAGAGGGTCAACAGCACAAATATTTTAAGTAGAGAATTTTACTAGAAAAGAATAGTTTTCTATGATTATTACTTCTGCCCCAGACTCTGTATTGCTTAAACTGAAATTGCTGCAGAGACAAAGCTTGCTGTCTAGATGAGAAAATTTCTGGAGCAGGCTAACAGTTGAGCACATTCTGAATTTATCATTGCTCTCACTAACAATAGAACGTTGCCTTTGCAGCAGTTTGGTCCGTATAACCGAGGGAGGACCCTGCATCTATTTTTGCTGCACAGGCTGCTGGTGCTGGGCCACAACCAAAGATACCTGGTACAAGTCCCCGCCTGAGATACTGAGTCGTTGTGACATTTAACTGGAAGACAGTGATTCACAGTTTACTTCCTGGTGTCAGACAGAGACTTTCTGTAATTCTCTGCAGAAAAGCGGTTGCAATGGCCATGAACATGGTCATTGGCCGTGGCAATTTGTTGCGCCAAAACACAGATGACTTGAGTAGAATCTGACTGTCAGTTCAAGGTCCTTATCTATTTGTAAATCTTTCATGTCTCCTCTTAGCTTGTTTGAATAGGAAATTGTGGGAAAACAGTTTAAGAATTGCAACAGAAAAGAAACCCATGGGTCCCTTATTCTGCAAATTTACACAGCCATACTGCATACTCACCTGCCTTCCAAAGCTCTGCCTTCCAAAACCACCCTTATGGTGATGCTGTTCCAGCATCTCACCACTTCAACAGTTAGAAACATTTTTTTTTGCACCCAAATATATGTATTTACTCGTTCTGTACTTATTTGGTTCTTTTACTTATTAGGTCTCTCCTGTTCTGACTACATATGTTTTTTACGCATTTATAGAGCATAATCACTTGCTTTCCCAGTATCAACCAAATGTTTTAATTTCCATTCCTCTTGCTCATCCTCACTCTGCACCAATTCTAATTTGAATTCATCTTTCTAGCACAGAGATACCCAGAGCTGTTAGCAATAAGCTGCACTGTACAATGACATTTGTACTTCTTATTTTCTGAAATGTTTCAGGTGCTACATTAGTATCAAATTTGATTCTTTCTCAGTTTTATCATAATTATTGCTGGCAGCCACTCTATCATTGACTAATGCATCCAGGTTTTTCTTCTCCTTTTTCATTTCAAACCAAAGAATTCTTGGTTTACCTCAAAATGTCTTGTTACTCACCCTTAAGTGCAATTATCTTTTATTCAGTACTCTATGACCCAATCTTTTTTAATCCTCTCATCACCCAGTCCTTTCTCCATGATATTCTGATTTGGTTCTATGCTATATCCTGGTGCAAGAAGAATGATAGAATGATGACATACATAACAAGGAAAGCTACAAGCATCGAATATTGCCTACTTAATAACATTAACCCATTTACTAGCAGAAAATGCAAGTTCAACCAATGGATTTATTTTTCCATATTCATAACGTGTTTCATATATAACGCATGCAAATATGCTGTTTTTTATGCTGTTTACACAAAAGAAGGAAAAATTAAATACTGAAAGATTCATCTTTGCCGTGACCATATTTTAGTTCAGCTTACTTTTTTAACATATATGACTGAAAAAGAAGGGAGCCATGTAAGTAGCCATCCATTTTCTACTAAAAGGATCATTTGTGGCTGTAATGATTTGTAAATATTGTTCACTAGGAGCATTCTGGGATATCACTACTTCAAAACATTGCTGAGATTGCTCACAGGAAGACAATATTTTCAAAACCAATTTTGTTTTGTTTTGTTGTTTTTTTTTTTGCAAGTGACTTCTGAAAAATAAGAATTAATAGTCTGGCAAAGCCTTAAGAATTGGTATCTTACAGAACTTCTGAAAGCGAAGGAACAATCTGGTTAATGAAAAAATCACACCACATATGGAAACTGAGCTGATTAGTAAAGTCAGGGAATATGCTTCAGTTTCATAAAGAAAACTTTCTGTCAGCTATGGGGGATATGATGATCCAGACAGCTCGAATCTAGCATGGTGTCTGGTGGTAAGATAAGACATGCTTTCAGCTGTGATAGTCAAGACAAACTTTCAAGTGACTGGCATTAGGTCGCAGAGAGCTTGTACTCATCGAGGTAACCTACAGAGCATGTTCTGCCCTTTTGCCAGTCCACAAAATCAGACTATTCCTGCTTACTTTATCATTAACCACATTTATTTTTATTTTTTTTACCACAAGGGATCATAATTTCAGAAGGGGACTCCAAATTTGTTGGTTGAGTTTAATGTCCTTCTCTCTGGATTTGTAAGTCCTCTGCTTTCACAGAGTAACGACAAAGCTGTGAGAGCGAGATGGCTGCGTGTCAATGGCTGAGTGTCAATACTTTTCTCCTACACAGTAGTGAAGGCCATGTTTAAATGTGCTCTCCCCGTGTGTCTAGCTGGACATGACAGTTGTGTCACTTTTTGGTCTGCCCACGACATGGAGGAGAGCATCCCAGTCTCTGAAGGAAGAGCACCCTCATCCACTTCTCTCATTTCTTTTAAGCTTAAGTCTTGCTTGGGTCAATTACACTGCATACAGGAGGGAAAAACATGGGACTTAGTTCAATTAAATATTCTAATCAGTAGGTAGAGTAAAAATGTTCAGTTAATGCCTAGAAGATCGAAGTAATGAATCTTGGTTTCCCTGAGCACTTTTTAATGGGACAGTTGCTAATGCAGCTGCATTTTCTTCTACGAATGCAAAGCTGATACACTTCTTCACCAATATTTCCCATTCCCTTTCCTGCCAAATCATCCTCATTGGAATCATTGGCAAAACTCCAACTGACCACACAGCGTGATAGATGTCTCCTGTACCCACATGTTAGTCTTTCCCTCCAAAAGATATCTGACCTTGTTTCTTCTCACTCAGCACACTTGTTCTGTTTCTCTTCATGTCACCATCAGAAGTGAGGATGGTCATTTAACAGAGATGAGCAAAACCTTTTCTCTGAGTCATTTCAGGTAGCATGTCTAGACAAAGAGATAGATAGATGGGCAGTAATGTTCAGAACAGCTGGTATTTAGATTAAAAGTGAGTATGAAGTTCTTGGTAGTGAGAAAAGTGTAGCTGCTGACTTGCAGGGCAGAAGGATCAAAGAAAAACAGTTTTGCAAACCCCTGGGATATGCAGGCACCTTGGAACAGCTCTAAGCCAGAGCTCACCAGAGATGCAGGCACACAGCACTGCAAGTCCTCAGAAGAAGTCTGTTCTTCCCTCCTGGCTGTGAAATTGCTCTCCTCTGGCTTGGAATCTGCTTCACACATTGTGGGCAATGCTGACAAGGTTGCTTCCCTTCCTTCCCACTCCTCTTACTCTTCTCAGTCAGTAAACATACTAACCATGCTTTCCACAATTCTACATCTTCCCTCTGCATTCCTTCTCTCATTGCCATGTCTAAGTGGCTCCAGTCCTGAACGCAGCTTCCCAGCTCATGCCATCTAGAGCACATTTCTTTCCAAGAGCATGAATTTTCCCTGTGTAAGAGACAATGAGTGAAGTCAAAGGAGGACTCTCCTTATTTTTAATTTGGACTTCTGTCAAAAAAAATATGTGAGTCTTTCTGTCTGAGCTGGGTGCTCTCACTATGGCAACAACTGCAGAGTTTTGAGAGCCTGAGCACCTGTGAGGAAAAGCAAGTTGCTGAAAAATCATACATCAGGATGGTGACCCTGAGCTCATGCTTAATGATTCTTTGACACGCCACAGTTTAAAGGAACCACTGAACCTCCCTCAGAGGAGGAGAGGTTCAGTTCACAGCTTAACCCTGACCCCCAACGCACCCACCCTGGCCACATTCAAGCCCCCTGGTGCTCTGCTTCCCATCTTCCTGAGGGGATCTGGGCTGCCTCTGAGCTCCCCTTTATTCCCATCTTCCTGAGGGGTTCTGAGGAAAGAGGAAAAGAGCCTTTTCCTCACAGCCAGTCGCTAAGAACCCAGCCTGGAAGGTAGGCGTTCACCCTGCTGAAGCAAGAAGGCTGTGTTTCTTTCATTTACAATTAAAATGCTGTTCTTAAGCACCACATTTTTACACAGAAGTAAAATAAACAAGAAATCAACACAAGCATAGTTTGCTTGTTGAGAGCAAACTGCTAAATTCTGCCTTCTCTGCTAGTTCTCTGGAATATGAAGCCAGTCAGTCTCTGAGTGCCAAGGATTCAGATAAAAAATACATACATAAAAACAGACAGTTAATTCTAGCAGAAAACCGTGTCTGCTGAAAGTCTGGATCTTTCCCTGGAATCTGTTGTCTCAAGCCATATAACTCAGACTAAGGTCCCATGGGTCTCCCTTTGGTCCCATGCTTGCTGGGCAGTAAAGGTGATTACAGGTGTTCAGGGCAGCCCAGGAAGCCATGTGCAATCAAAACACTGACAGAAATGTTAGCCCTGTTGTCAGGAAACCACCAGAAACAGTGCAATTTGTGCTTCTTTGACTACCTGCTTCACTGGGTTTGCTCAGACTGGTTGTGCGCATCCAGCTTCCTGATCAGCCTGCAGCATGAGAGCTGTGCAGAAAGCTGCAAGAGGGTGTCTTGTTCTGGGAAAGGGGCAGGCTGTGGCTCAATATGCACTCAGGAGATCTTACATTTCCCTGAGTCCTCTCCATGTTTTTGCCCATTATGTTCTTCTGCCCAGAATTCCTCTGCTGGTGGAAATATTGTGGGCCAAAATGAAGCACCTGTTACGCTCGTAAGACTCCAAAAACATCTACACTTAGTAAGATCGTGACTACTGGCAGTGATGGGAGGCTGCAGAGCCTCAGTCTTGGGTGAGCAGAACTCACTGATGGATGAGCTGATTACTGCCAGAAGTGCTACCCAAAGGAAGGGAAAAAGCAGCGAAGCGCTGGAGGGATCTTGCAGTCAAGTGGCAACTGAGTCACAGAATATCAGTCTTGATAATTGCTGTGATTTTGTTTTTAGACAGCTGGAGGTTGGCAAGAAAGCAATTTGTTGTGTTCAGAGCAAAATAAAAGAGCTTCTGGAGTATAATCCAGAAAATTCTTTAGAGAGAATCTCTACTCACTTGGGTAAGGTCAGGCCCAAAATCACACCATTTTATTTGAAAAACAGTTTTAACAGAGGAAGAATAGCGTTGCACTCTTCTCTGGAGTTGCCTGCAATTGGAGACTGAATGAGAATCAACCTTTTCAGTTGGACAACAGGAAGGAAAGTGGGAAATGGATTGGCAAGTGAGACACTGCTTTTTTCTGCGACTTATTGCGTCAACTCTGCCAGGGAGTAGGATGACAACCAAGAAGGACAGGGAAGATGGTCAGATGTTGCCTAGTAATAAAAGCAAAATGTTTTTTGCAGGAAGCAAAATGACTCAAAAAGGGAATTAAGAGGAAGCTGCTGAAAACACACCACACACAAGCAGAAAGACAAAAAAACCAAAAGCCACTGGTGCTTAAGAAGGGAGAGGGAAAAATAAGCAAGGAGAAAAGAACCTACAAATCTACTGTGGTCCAGGAGAAGAAAATAACTGGTTGTATGAGAAACTGGTAATCACAGCCTGAACCTCTGATTAATCAGCTGAGGCAAGTTTCTGGTCAGCTGTGGGAACACAGGTGAGGGTAATTCAGCTGTGCTCCCAGAAGGGGTGGAGCCTGACTCCACCCCCGCTAGGCCTCATTTAAGGGCTGACCACCAATGAAGCAGCATCTCTTTGAGATTGCTCTTTGATGGAGATTGCTTCAGTATTTTCCAGCAGACTGAAGGCCTCTACTGGGTCTTTCCTTTAAATAACTTTTTGGTTATTTATTACCACTTCTCTTGTACCATCTTTGCATTATTATCACTGTACACTGGTAACTGAGTAGAGACTGATTAAGCAGTTCATGGGTAACAGAGGTCTGTGTCTCTTGCCTCATCCTCAGTTGCCTTCGGTAAATCAGTATATGTTGATTGAAATGGCACCGGTGGAGTTTCTGGCCCAAGGATTTCAAATGGCTGTGATTAGTTGGCTGTCAATAGGCAGATGTGTACTCAAATGAAATCCTTTCTAACAGAAGATTGCAAATGTATTGTCAAATTCAAACCACAGTGAAACCCAAAAGATGGAGGAATCATCCTCATTGACTTTGTGAGGTTTGAGAGATCCAACAGAAACCTGGAGTCTTATTTTTCAAGTAGAGGAGAAATATATTTAGACCCAGCTCTTAGGAAGACTCATGGTTTTGGGGTCTGAGCAATATTTGTACAAAGCTGGGCCAGCTCATCGCATCCCACTTGCATGGCAGGATTACAGTGACTAATAGTCACATCAATGAAGTCACTTATTTCCAGTATTTTACTGATATCACTAAGCATGCTCAATTGCTTTTCAGCAATTAATTTCCAACTTTTCATTTGAAAAGCCTATTTAGAAAGAAATGGAGATGGTTTGTGGGAGGTCAACCAATATATTCAGCACAGGAAACATTTTGCTCTTACTGTAGAGCAAATGGTGAAATATAACAAAAACTAAGAAAGCTGAAAAAGCAAAGTGAGGAACAAGCATACTGATTTGGGGGACACTTAGAAACAAGTCTGACCAGCATGTCTGGTTCTTATAAACAGCCTGCCAAAGCAAGGTCGTTAAATGTGGCTTCAGCATCATTTTGTGCTGCCTGGAATGACTGTAGGGAAGATGGCTCTTCTAGTTCAGGTTTCCAGTGCATTGAATTCATTTCACCTCACACTGTTCAGTCACTGTCCCTCATGGTGACGTGGATGCACAACTTTCCTCAGCACAGAAATTATTTTAAAATTGGCCATTACAGGAGAAATCCTTTGTTCTCTCATTGCCAATATACTCCTCTTGTAGAACAGAAGACAGCACCATGTGATGGTGAGAGCTTGTATTAGCAGTCAGTCTGTACCTCAAGGGAACTTTATGCAGTCATCTCTGCATGGAGGAACAGTCCCTTACTGTTAGCCTGAGAAAAGCTTAACAAGAATTTCACTGAACCTAAACACCAAGCAAACAAAACTGGAAGTTGGAAATATTTGTTCTTTCCTATTTTGCCATCCTTTCACTCTACATGTTTTGAAGCTCTTTCTTTTCTCTGAAAGATTCTTGCTTCAGAGTATCTGCAACAGTTTCAGACCAGATGGAGTCATGCGCTGACAGGCAATACTGTATAACAAGTGTCCAATAAATAATAATTAACTTGGCATTTCAGAATTTGTTATAAAAATCATCATATACTAATTTATTGCAATTATGAATCCAACAGGCAATTCCAGATGCCCGCTATAGCTTGGCATCAGCTAGTGTTCTTGGTGTACTTATGGTACACAGCTTTATTTAAAGTAGAGAGCTTTAGCAAAACTTCACAACCAAAACACACAGGAAAACAACACTGTTTATCTCCTCTACACTCAGACTCAAATGTATTACAGCTTTTCTTTGTCAGCTGAGTGAGTGCAGATCTTCTTTTGTGAAAGGTAACTGATGTTCTTTGCCAATCTGACAGAAACCTTGCCACCAGTTCCAGAGGTATGGAAATTCCTCTGTGAAACAAGATTGGGCTCAAGATTTTATATCTTTGAGGTACATCTGGATTTTCTGGTGCATTCCGTAAGAATACTGCTATTCGAATATAAAGATTTTTAGCTATGCTGGAGGGAATGTATGAATGTAGGCTATTTTCTGTGTGTTTGATGAGAATGTGGTATCATGACATAAACTCTTCTGAAAGGAAGGCTGCGAAATCTGTTCAGGTAACTACTACGTGACCTTCATACGATTTTACAGTGATACCACTTCATAGGAGACTTTGTAAACCAACCACGTGGACCTACCTTTCTACACAATGTCTCTCCAGCCTGGAAGTAGGACCAGAGCGTAATTATAGTGGTAGTCAACACACTTCTGCAAATACTGTGTATGGGGCTCTTCCCTTACCTCTAGTTTATCATAGGTAGATAACTGAGAAATTCTGAGATATGGGGAAGTGTCCAGTGCTTCTGACCACGATCCCCACGTTACAGTGCAATGAAATAGAATTGAGATTAACCCCCAGGTTCAATCTTTACAAAATGATTTTGCATCAAACTAATTTAGAGCTTACAGCATGTACTCAGAAAATGAACTTATTGACCTACGGTGGCAAGGCATTTTCACTCACCTGGGGTAATTTTGCTTTGACCTGTTATCTCATGATCTAACAGCATCAGTGCAGTGAAGTATGTGAGCATTTTTCAGACATGAGGAAAAGCAATATCTAAAGTTTTATTTATGTTTTTCCATGACAAATATGTAAAGAAACTTCAGATACCTCTGTGTACATTAGCTAAATAGTAAAGTATACAGATAGTGGAAAAAATGCCTGTATGAGCATGCAAATGGGAGGTCTAACAACAGAGTGCACAGCGCGGTTGGTGTACGGTACCAGGATGTTGGCCTTCCCCTTTCTAGAAGGATTCTGCACAAGCGTCTCTGCCTAATCCCTGCCCTGGGCTTACTCACAACAGGAGCAGTGGAGGGTAAGTCCAGCCAGGCCAGGGCCAAGCCATAGATTTGCTGCTGTATCATGAGCCCTTTGCAGTCATTGATGGTGGTTCTTAAAGCTTCATCTCCTTGAGTTAAATAGTTTCATCTAGAAATGTTCAGTGTTTATTAAAACTAAACTAAAAAAACAACAACCAACCAAACAACAAAAACAAAACAAGCCAACGTGTCTCTCCATCCCCTAAGGGGTCTGCCAAGCAAACCCTACAAACACGATCCAAGAAGATAAATCCTAAATAAAGGTGTAGCAAGCTGTGTATGTGCTTTTCCTACACTCACAGGAAGGGGAGGAGCTGAGCTGTGATTACAGAGGACTAGCACTAAATTTGAGCAAGGTGTCATTAATTTGACAAAACCCAGTTTAACAAAAGATCAAGTTCTACGCTATATCTCTTTGTTCTGCCCATCCTGAGAAAGTTGAGAGTTCCAGGACTAGAATGGGAGCAAGCCCCAGCAGAACAGCCTGACACTGCTGGGACAAGCCCTCTTCTTGCCAAGTGATGCTGGTGGCTCCTGACTGCTCCCATCCCTGTTTTGATACCTTTAGTTAAGAGCTCTTTGAGTCAGATTTTCCTCACCTATTTTCATGTCTTATTGGTAGCTCTGCAAAGCCTTTTGCAGCAAGCCTCAGTTTCAGTGCTTTCTGCCAGCTCAGACAAGCTCTGTGGACTTGAGATTCCAACTTTTTCTTAGTCCCCAGACAAATTAGAAATACACGCACTCTTTAGGAGACTAGAAATCACAGAGGGATGCCTGAAGGGAACTGGAACATTTTCACAGTTAAGTCACACCAAGGGATGTTGTCTTCATTGAAATAACCTTTACATAAGTGATCATTTGTACTGCCAATGAGATGTCAAAGCAGTCAAGATAATCAGCAAAATGTCAATTCTCCTCCTTTCAGCAGCCTTTGCTGAAGACCCAGCAGAATCCTGTGCACCTCTGGGGACGGAGCTGTCATGCAGCAGGAGCCACAAGTAAAGCTGGGGCACATGTACCCTGAGCAAGGCACTCACACTGATCCCCAGCCATGCTGTGCTCTGCAGGATCAGAGGCCAGACAGCCTCCCTGAAGGCCGCTTAGCATCAGACTGATGTGAGCCTCCTCAGGGTTCCTCCATCAGCCTGTTACTGTAGATTAACAACCAGATTAACAACCAGTATTTCTTGAGTGGCTCTACCCTTTTGCTCAAGGTTTCTTCATGCCTGCCAACCAAACTGATGTCTCAGTTATGGTGGATTAATGACACTTTACCCTACCCTAGTTCTCTTCTTCATAAAGGCCACCACACAAGAAGTGAGCAGGATGAAGCTACTCTAATCCTTTGCTCAGCTATCTTCCTCTTTAGTGAAGGAGAAGTCACCCCATGCACTGAAAGCTGAGTTGCAGTGCTCTGTAATGCAGCTCTAAATGCCACTGAGACTATAAAAGTGACTGTGACTGCTAAATAATTTACTTTTATCAGAGCTTCTGAATCTTGTTACAAGTTCAGCAATTGTGTGTCCTTCTAGTCCATAATGATGGCAGAAAAGGGGAATAATTTCTATAGCCTTGAGGTTAGATGCATCTTTCCACTTTACCATTGTGTTTTCTTTTGTTCTTTGGAAGCCAATGAGGCTGCTACTACGGTGGGGCCTGCAAATGTGAAAGGGAAACCAGTCCAATTTGATTTTTGGAGAAGATTTAAGCATAAATCAATGACAAACTATCCCTGGAGGATGCTTAAATCCTTACCTTCTTTTCACCCCTGCTACAGGGTTTATTGTATTTTCTATAGCCAGGGACATATGAAACTGCTCTTGCTGCCTCCTGTTTCCATCCCCACCATTAGGGTCCATGCATATAAAAATACATGTGGTCACAAAGGAAACTGAGCAATGGAGCCTCCATTTGCCCTGCAATCTGTTCCCACTCCACATTTTCATAAACAAATGTGACAACAGCTACAAAGGAAACTCTCCCATTCCTCTCTTGTTAAAAACAAATGGAAATGACTTTTTTGCATGTTTATTTTCATCTTGATTCTAGGAAAAAAAAAAAAAAAAAAAACCAGCTTGGGAAGGCTCATGCTTCCTGTGAAATAACCCAAACTGCAAATGCCCAGCGCTGTCTTTTCTGCTCCTGGCCCTCTGATCTCAGCTAATTGCTAAACTTTGAGGATGCACTTGAAATTTTCTGTGGGCAATAAGACTATCTTCAAGTAAAAATAGGTGCCAGAAATTCTTTTCAAGCAGAAGTATAGAGGATGACATTTAATCTAAGGGTTTAATAGTTATTAATTGCTTTGGTATTCATTGAAATCAGTTCATCTGAATGTCTGTCACTTCTGAGAATGCTCTGAACAAGTGGATGTAGCAGAACTGAGTCAAAAGGCAGAAAGAAGCCTTCTAGGAATGTTACATGATCCATAGATGTATATGTTGGGGCTGGTTAAAAATAAAATTGTAATAAGATTATCCTAAGAAATAACCCCACCATTTCACCCTATAAGAGGTTCCCCCACAGATCAATATTTAAGGGTACAAAATCTTTGCAGAGTTTGAACTGCTGGAAATGATGTGTAGAAATGTAAATATCTCAGGTTTGTTGACTGGAAACATGAATACCTGAAGGTTGTTTTTAGGTGTCTAAACATGAAAATATAGTACCGGAGAAACAAAATAATAACACTGTGTTTTTTTGTTTGTTTGTTTGTTTGTATTTCAATGTATTCTTGTCTTCAAAGCTAATGACCTAACTGAGCAGAATGAAAAAGAATTGAGAAGTAAAGGAGCAAAAGGATGAAGCATTAGCTTGCAGTGTGCATGGACCTGGGTTTCCAAGGGTCTGCTGTAGGACCAGACATTAGGTTCATTTCAGAGAGGCCCTCAGCCTCTCTGATCCATGTGAGAGCCATTAGTAGCACTGTAGAACATTAGCACTAAAGCAAAGGGACTGAAATCCATTCACCGACTCTAAGAAGGTGAGCACTGTGGAGAATTTTGTCTCAGCATTTCAATATTGCAATCCCAGGTTCTCTGACTGACTTTAAATCTTTGATATGAGTACTTTGTTCTTTCTCTAGATAAATAATTTTTAAATTATAAAGTGATTGGTTGCTCTTGTTAAAAAGTGGAGTATTACTTCTAATCTCATTTTGCCTAGGTTCAGGTTCAGTGCTTTTACTTTTCTTAATGAAAAGCTACATAGAAATGGCTATCTCTTACGAATGTAGAGGGAATATGTCCTGTTACCCTATTTTTCTTCATGCAGCTCCTCCCTAAGCCCCTTTTTTGTTTTCTTTTTCAGTGAAAGAAGATCCAAAAGTGAGAAAGAATTATAAAACTAGGCTGAGATACTGCCACTATGGACTTGAGGTAATTCTGTCTCCCACTTCTATTTGACATTTGCAAGTGTAAGCATTGAGGAATGATGCTGCTACTGTACATAACGCATCAGATTGGGATCTCAGCTTCTTTTGTTTATCTACTGTTATATTCACATGTATTGAATTCACATTCTTATCTTATCCATACTTCCTGTGAGTTGTATTATAAGTCTTTGTATGCAGTTAAACTCAAAAAAGTATTTTCTTCTTCTAGTATCTCATGGAATTTATTTCATTACAATTTCTGTGTGTATCTGGAAGTTTTAACTTGATTATTCAAAAAATAATTAGTAAGACAATTGAACTGCAGTGAACCAAGAACAGATGTCTTGTCCATGCCAGATCATTATTTTCCCATTCTGTGAGACTTACTATGTAGTCAAGTTCCAGATAATCAGTATAATGTCAATCTCATGTCGAATTTTTATGAAGAAAAAATGCTACTCTGAATAAAGTCAAGAATCTCTAATTTGGGGGCACTCTTTTTTTCCCCACTCTTTTTTTTCTTCCCCAATATATTTGTAACAGCTCACTCAAAAAATACAGCTACAGAACATTCTGGAGCCAATATCTGCAAATCAATATCTGCAAATCAGTACTGTCTGTAACTTTAACTTTGTAAAGTAATTACAGTCTGTATGTCTGTGGCCTAAACAGACTCATGCTGATGTGTACATCCCATTATTTCAGCATACAGTTATCACTAATTATTTACTATGTTCTTATTAGAACATGAACTTGGGAGTATGATGCTTAAGACTTTAGAAATATAAACTAATTTTATATCATGTATATTGTATAGCAGATGATTTTCTTGAGCTATATTAAACAATTTTATGTAATATTAGATATTTTACCTTTCTTTTTTTTCTGCTGAAGTGCATTTAAGAGGAGAGACTACGTGAAGAAAAAATACATTCAAGGACAAAGGAGTTAGAAAAGGTAAATACTGTTTGTATTCAGTCTATAATGAGGGCAGGAACTAAGCTTTTGATCTAAGGCAGGACAAAAATCCCCTTTGTAAGCATCTACTGCTTCTCAGACTCCTGAAATGCAGATGATGTACAAGAAGATGTAAAACAAGTATTCTGAGGGGATGAAGGAACAGACCTGTCATGAAAAATCACATGAGTATGAGCTGGATTGTACTCAATATGTCAATTTAATTTCAGGAAAGGAAGTTTCTTAAAATGAGATAATGAATAATTTAATAACTATTATTCTTTTGTGTCTACATTTTTAGATCATAAATGAGAGAATTTGCTTGGATTTGCTCCCCTAGTTACAGAAAACACCCTTGTTGAAATAGCTTTCCGAGGAAAGACCCTGGAGGCATAGGTTTAGCCTAAAGAACGTACCTTTCCTACAGGGAGATGCCAAGTTGATTTACATACTCTTGGACCACATGCCTAACAACAGAATACAGGCAGCTTGAATCTGAAACCCATGAGTTATTTTACAGCACACGTCAATTCTCAACCATAATCCAAGGCTTGAAAATAAATTTTTTTTTATTCTAATCTCTAGCAAGGAATCTGGGGACTCCATAACACATACATACTTATTGCATTTTGTGCCACATACTTGTAGCCTCAGAATCTGTAGGACCAGATGCATTTTGGACTTAAGACCTTGTCTTCAAGTTAGTTACACCAAAGCAAGCTCCCATGAACATATTGAACCATACCAATTACTTTATGCTGATGTCACGTGGGTCTGATATATTCTGTAGGTTTGTATCAGACAGGTTTCCTATCAAAGGAAGATACAGTCCCTCACGCTTCAGTACACCAACACTCAATGCTAACAGACTGATGGCCTGAGAAAAATTACGTCTCTCTTGATAGAACACTAACGCATTGGAAGATTAAATATCTCTAAGCCTTGCCTTGCCCTGTCCGTTCCCCGTTCTTGGCCCACATGTTCACTGCCTCACAAGTGAGCTCGCAGAGGATTAAGCAGTGCTTTCACTAGCACTTCTGTGCCAAAAAATCCCTGTAAGCTTCATCTGGCTGTTAAAGAGACCCGTAAGTGTAGAGAAAATGATAGTACTAGTCCAGGAATCTATTGCATGGATCCTGAGAAGAAAACTATCACAATGCTACTGATAATCATGTCGTAATTCCTTCCTGGCTATTTCACCAAAACTACAGTTTTAAAAATGCTTCTGCTAATCTTTGAAGAAAAGCCTAACAAATACTTCTGATGCCCCCTTGCACGTGTAATAACACAACACAACAAAATAAAGCAAACAAAATACAAAAAGGGCCAATCAATAAACAAAATTTGGGGGCTTTCAACTCACTGAAAACTAGTTTTCCTTCTGTACCTGCAAAAGAAAATGCAGGTACGTCTGGGAGTATTTGTACTGCTGCCTGTTTGATTGGCACCTCCAAATAAATTGTTCACGGTCCAAGTACTCAGGTGTAAACTTTACACAATTGAATTCTAAGCGCAAGAAGCAAAGAAAGCTTGACACTTTCTATATCATGGTTTGAAAAATATCTGAGTCTGAAGTCCTGTCTGCGCTGGGAACAACACTTGCTTACAAGTCAGGATGCTGGCTCCCAAGTCACTTGAACAAACAGGAAAATATCCTGTACCAAAAAGAGAAGACACGTCTAGGACTTAAGTTACTTTATAAGGGGCTGCAGGAGGACTTAATTACTGCTCAACAACTTTTAATATAAATCAAAAGAGATTATCAGTAGAGAGCTGTTGATAAAATCAGTGTTATGGGCTCTTAAGCATACAGTTAAACCAGAGCAGTTAAAGCAGGTAACCCATCTTCTGTGGGACCATGTTTAGCTGCATAGAGTCATAGAATGGATTAGGTTGGAAGGGACCCCAGAGATCATCAAGTTCTGATCCCACTTCCACAGGCAGGATTGCCAACTGCTAGAATTTGTGAACTCATGACTATGTGCCCGTCACTGTGCAGTACTTTTATTGAATCTCAGCAGAACACTTTCCCATGGCAACCTTAACTGAACACTCTGACCTAAACAATCTGAGCTACTTTCTCCTTTGGTCAGTATAGTCACAGCAATGTCACACTGAAGGGGCAGCATGGCAAAAACTGTACTCTCACTGCTGGTCCTCTGGATGTCCTTGGAACAGAAAGTCTCCAGGGCTGTTAATCTGGCATCTGTCATGAACATTAAACTCACATAAAAAATCTGAGAGGAAAAATCGCCAGTCTGGTTTAGCCCAACAACACGAGTTACACTGAACCATCATAAACAGATACCAGCGTGAAGTGGCTCTATTTTCAAAGCATTTGAGAAGGTACCATTAGAACACAGCACTAAGCATAAGCAATTTATTCTGGTAGTATCTTCAGGCTGTCAAATACGTTTTAAAAAGAACACCACTTAAAATGCATCCTTTTAGCAAGAGTTACAAATGTTATCTAATTGGAAAACAAAAGAAGCAAACCTCTGTCTCCTTTTCACACAAGAACAGTGCAAGGAGAAAATATTTCTGTTGCATCACAGTAATAAACCTGTATGTGACAATTGCATTTTCCTGTTTCTGCCTTAATAGGTCAGTGCAATCACTATTACACCAAGCTTCAGCTCTCTGCTTCAATAAAATTAGAACAGACAGGTACCACTTTAGGCAGTTGGTACAATTTACCTTGACTTAATAAGGTCCTTCTGTGGGAGGATGGCCAGGAGTATAAACAGTCCAACAGATTTTTCACACCTTTCTTTGGTGCTTCATAATGTTGTTGGCTTTCATAGTACTGGTCACCAAGATATTTAACTTGCTCAGTACATCTGCTCTGTCTGCTTTGAATGCAATAACATTGTTTTTATTCTATTAAATGTTAGTAGACCTTTTCTTATTTTTATTTTTAAGTGTTTTCATACAGACAATGGCAAAGTTTTTCATGGTTTTCATGCAGGTTTTTCATGGCTGCTTGCCCTCCTCTCTATTATCAGTGCAGAAATATTTTGGAGCTGATCTCTTGAGTATTGATTCCACTGTGCCCTCAAAGAAAAGAGCAGCAGAGCTTTGCTGCTGTGCTGCAGATTCTCTTTGAATATCTTATTTTCTTAATAAAAAGAAAAAAGAAAAAAAGAAAAAAAAAAAAAGAAGTAGCAATATATTTAAGTCAACCTTAACAAATTATCAACAAATGTCCTGTTGTAATGTAAATTTTAACATCAGTGTGACGGTTTCCTTGCTAATGGAGGCATCCACTTCTCAGGCCTACTGAGGTAGGTGGCATGGCTGGAAGGAAGATGTGCCCAACATTCTCATCATCTTCTTAATGTGTTTTGAGGGCCACTGGCGATAAGACTGCTGCATGTCAATTACTGACCTTTGAGTCTGGCTGGGCCCAAACCTCTGGCATCTAAAATTATATCTTAGTTGTGAGTATTCCCCCTAATTTGATAGAGGAGGCCACAACCAAGAGAAACACAAGTAGCTGGATCTGGCTCCTAATACTTCTAGCAAACTGGCACCCATGTTAACAACATTTCTGAATTGACAGCAATTCAAATAGGAAAGGAATAAAAGCAAAATCTGTAAAATGTGCCCATTGTCTCTGATTAATTTGTCCCATCTGTTTTGCTCAGAAAACGATCTCTCTGTAAGCATGGACTTCCATGTATTATTGCTGCTAATAGCACAGACAAAGGAGGAGTCTCAGCAAGGACAGCCTTCACATACTTTTTGCACAAGGGTAACTGATGATACAATCTGTATGACTACATAGGAACTCATACTTAACAGCTTCTGCAGTGTGATTAATAAGGCAGGTACAGTGTCTCAAGTGCAGTCAATGAGATAACTGTCATAATATTCAGAACAGCAAACACTGCTATTTGTAATAAGAATATTGTGACTTGAGACTTGGTATGTTGGCCAACATAAGTCAGGCAACAAATCAAAGAACACAGCAGCCAAATTTGTTAGGAAAGAGTGCTTCAGCTGAACAGAATAATCCTTGATTTTATTCATCTGTATATAAGACAAAGGTACAACAGAAGATATGTTAGAAATAAAGACGTAAAAACATACACTAACGTGAGTTATGTCCTCTGGAATCAGAGCATAGGAACATGTGAAATTTCTCCCTGTGTGATTTTTGCAGCTGTTTAATGCTGTTTAGTATATAAGGAGATACTGCCAGCTCTTAATTTCAGCAACATACAATTAATTAGTTTATTTTGAAGCCCAGGCCTGTTTCTGTGCATGTGTGCCTTTCTATGCTTGTGTATGAGGACACGTGATTTTCAGCTCTTTTCTAACTTCTTTTACTTTCCTTTTTTTACCAAGAAGATCAGTGCAAGCAAATAAAAGGAGACTGGTGCTGAAAGTTTCTCTCTGAGGGCAATGCCTTTCCCACGCATCACACCATTGAAGATGGTGAAGCTCCACGTGGGAGCACAGGGCTTCCCACATGCAGCTTCCTGCAGCATCCAGGGCTAATTCATGATGCAAGACATTGTCTGAAGCAGGCACCTGACTAAAGAGCAAGAACTATAAATTTAAAAATTGAAGGAATTCCTTGTAAAAGCAAAATGGAAAGCAGATTTTTCCGTGTCCTTCCCCCATGAGCGTTCAATATGAGAAAATCCCTTTTGTTTGTGTGCCTGGTCTCCAGCTGGTTATTCTTGAAGAGCTGTCAGTTTTCCCCTTTCCCCACAGCTACATCAATTCCTGTGTGGTGAGCATGAGGCAGAAGGGAAATGTTTTAACTTTCAGATCTGTACTCCTGTCCCTGTTAGTATATTTGCAACTGAAGAATTATGCAGAAAGAAGGTAAATCCAGGACACTCTCATTCCAGCAGTCTCAAGGTGCTGCAATAGCCCCTGGAAGCAACAAGTAATCAGCCTTGAATTTCTGTGGTTGAATTATATGGCTAGAAGCAATACCATTAAGTATACTGTTGGTATCATACAAATTAATGCAGTATAAATCTTGCTACTTTTCTCCTCGACCTAGTAGCTTTTTTCTTCCTTTTCAGAAAAGTGGCTGTGCTGATCAATAATTAGGAAATCTGTAAGAAACAGAGAAAATTGTTTGCCTTGTGAAAGCTGGTTCTCTCCTGTAAACATTTGCTTTTAAGCAGCGTGGACTGCAGCTGCATTCTAGATTGAGCGAGCCAGCAGAGAAGGCTCACCATAGTTTGACTTGAAAGGGGCAGTCACTTCTGTTTCTATCAATCAGCCTCAAAGCTGACCCCTTTCCCACCCAACTTATGGTCAATGCCAAGAGACTGAAGGATCAGGATCATTAAGCAGTTCTGAATGGACAAGTCCTAAAGTGAAGCAGAGAGACAGTCAATTGTAGGCGGGATGCAGCAGATTTATATCCACGAGGTGAAAGAAAAATGACTCCTAAATGGGCTGGAGCAGCTGTGACATCAGTCTGCCACAAGCGAGGATGAAGCATGGGAATCTCATGAAGAGAGTCTTTGCTATCCAGCTCTAAAAGCAATTACCATAGATAAAAGCAGGTTCCTTGCAGTACAGGCCAACTGAAAGGGCTCAATTCTTAAATAGCAATCCACTCCCTGGGGAGCTTCCAGGTCACTTACAGACCTGATATCTTGGCAGCTTTGCTGACTGGAAATATGACAGCAGAGCAAGAGTGGAAGAGTCGTCCCTGCAATCACATAGATGTTGTCCAAAAAGAGAGGCATTAAGAGAAGGATTCCATAAGAAAATGTCTCTTTTCAGTGCATGTTAGCTATGAGGAAAATGGAGTATAGACAGAGTTGCTATAAGGGAAGAATGAGCTTCAACTTTACAAACCAGTATTAAAACTCTCAGGTATTTAAATGTTTAATTGAATCCCCTTTTAGCAAGCTAAATCTCATCAAGATTAGAGCTTGGTAGTTAATTTCATGGATCAGAACAATGGTTGCATCATCTCCCAAACAACATTCTATAATGCCTAAAGCTGAACTATGGGTTTTTTTTTCTGTGCACAGAAATTAATTTTACTTTTCTAATAAAAAAGGAAATAATAATACATTGCATGAGGAGGCATCTCTTTGGTCTAGAGTTATGAATAGGTTTATATCAATATTAAAAAAAAATGAGAGAAGGATCAAGGTTAAAGTGAAGAGTTGGAGGAAGACTGGAGAAAATGCAATATCTTTCATTGCTCTGAAAGAAAGTTTTGAACTGTGTGTCTCATGAGCCGTGACAGAGAGCAAAAACTGAGAAGACGGAGTGGAGCAAAAACTGGACGCTGAAGCATGGAAAGATGTATGCTTAGTATTACTTAGAGAGACAGGCGAAAACAATGGGCAAGTGAACAAGTGAGAATAAATGATCAAAAAGATGCTGCTGAAGTGTTAGCAGATGGTCGTACTTCAAGAAGGGAAAATAAAGAAACTCTACTTGTGAAAAAATACAGACCGCTAATATAAGTTTAAAAAGAAGAGTCCGTAACAAGTAAAACTGTTAGGACGTGGACGGTTGGAGACAAAACTATTGAGTTTTGTTCAGCAGGGCAATGGTTAAAGGCACTGCATGAGCCTCCTTTGCTGTCTGTGTAGTTCTTTGAATCAGGCTAGCTCAGTGCAAAGTACGGGCAAGCTATGGCAGGCACGAGTGCCTTGTGTTTACTAAAGGTAACAAAACATTAATAAATACAAGCACTTGAGTTTTACTTAGTTAAGCATTAACCAGTTTCAGGTCCATCTGTTCTGTTTTGGATGCCAGTCAGGATGTTCCCTGTTAACTTTGTATGCTTCTAAACTGCCATCAGTTGCACCTTTGACTAAATAATGTTCATGACTCAACTTCCATCTGAATAGAGCAACTGTGATGTTCACACTAATTTCAACAGCAATATTTAGGGGATGGAGCACAGGAGGCCCAATACCCTGTGTCCAAATTCACTCCTCGGCTTAAAGAACACGTGAAAACTGGGGCTGTATAGTCTGGGGAAAAGGAGGCTGAGGGAAGACCTTATTGCTCTCTTCCAATATGTGAAAGGTGCTTACAGTGAGAGCGGGGTTGGTCTCTTCTCACTGGTGACAGGTGGCAGGATGAGAGGAAATGGCCTCAGGTTGTGCGAGGGTAAGTTTAGGTTGGATAACTTCTTTACTGAAAGGACACTGGAATAGGCTCCTCAGGGATGTTGGTTGAGTCACCGTCCTCGGATGTGTTTAAAAACTGTTTGGATGTGGTGTTCAGGGACATGATTTAGCAGAGGGTTGTTAGAGTTAGGGTAGTGTGGTAAGATTCTGGTTGGACTTGATGATCTTAATGTCTTTTCCAACCTGAGCAATTCTATGATTCTATGACTTACAACATCTTTCTGTGAGCAAATAAGAGAAATGCATTTAAACAAAATTGAAATGTGATTTTGACAAGACAAAGGCTTTATCTTTTCTTAAACAACCTCATGGCCTTCTGGAAATCTAATCCTAAAATATGGTAATTTGAGGCTATAAAGGACAAATGTTGTTTGTAATAAAGTAACGGGAGGTTGGGAACTGATTTAAGGAGATAAGATTTGATCCGGTGAGTTAGTGGGAAAATAAAATAGTCTGGCCTCACTTGATAGTTTAGTTTGAGCTTGTAGAGCCATCTCCATTTCAATTCCTCTCATTAAAGAGTTTTCTCATTCTCAATTTCTCTCATTAGAGACACAAAGTTTAAAAGGTGGCAACTAACTAGAAGAAATTGTGTTTGTACAGTGAACTGAAATATAATGGCCTCAGGTTCTGCTTGCAATTACATCCTTGTGAAGATATTACTAACTTTGGTACTAATTGCAAGTACAGATGGTATCAAAGAAGTCGTTTATCAGCAACTCTTGGGTTTTATCAAAAGAATAAAAGCCAAGTGGCAGGCTGAAGTGACCACTATTTGTTTACTTATGTGCTTTATCTCCAATCACTAACAGAAATAACCCTGTGTCTTGTACTACTGAACTAAACCACTACAGCAACGAGACAGAAACACAGCAGTGGAAGTTTCCAAAGTTCCTCCACCATGATGTTAATGGCAGTAACAATAAGTGAAACAGTAAAAGTCACGCTAATTTTTTTGTTGTATAGTAAAAATAAATCTTTCTTGAAAAGAGACTGTAATGTTTATTTGGGAACTTCTTGCTCTAGACCAAAAGCCCATAAGGAATCATGCAAATTGCCCCATCATTTCATTTTCCACTCTGCCAGCACAACCAGGAATTTCATTTCTCTCCTCCTCCTGTTCCTCTACTATGTAATCATCCCAGTAAGGCACCTGCAGCTTAAGATTATACATGGCTGGTAAACCTGTCATCTTCTAAAACAAGTCTGTATAGTCAATTCGCATCTAGATTGAGTGGATTTACATACATGTCATTGGAAAATTCCTCTTAACTCAGAAAGTGAACACGTACTTTTTGCTGTGAATACCTCTGAAGTTTACAGAGTCGCTGTGAAACTTGTCTGCATACTCCTCTCTAGGGAAGAAAAAAAAGAAAAGACATTTTTCATGTGAGACCAAAACTCGACAATACCTATCCTCTTAAAATATTAATCAGCAGGATAACAAGAGAGGTACCGCCACACAGCCTACAGCCCCAGCATAGCCAGACAAAGGGAAAATAGATAAAGGTGGTGAGACAATTGTATTCAACGGCTGGAAAGCTACAGCTTATTCTACAGCTTATTCTACAGCTCCTCCAAACTCCCTCAGTTATTAGAATTTATTTTCTTCTGCATTATTTCCATGGATTTTAAACAGATGTAAACTCTAAATTCAAGGAGAAAGATGGAATTCAAAAACAATATTAAAGCTGTGTTCTTCAAACTTTCAAAACTATTTGCCCAGCTGGGTTATTTCTAAATACCCTCCACCATCTCAGATTAAAACAAAGAATGTAATATTGAGCAACTCTTTTGTCAATAATTAAGTGTTCTGCTTTTTGCCTCCAGAAAACTGTAACTTCTTATTCTTCAGAAACAGCCTTTTACTTTTGCTGTTAATGAACGAACAACTTTGTTATTTTCTGCTAAATATTACTGAGGGTTCCCATTCATCCATGCTAACTCATAAACTATGGACTGTATTGTATATATGTGCAAGTCATACTCTCGCTTCACATTTTTCAGTGCTATGTGCGAACATGACATGTTTGCAAAAGCAGTTGCACAAATACTGCTTTAATTTACACATTACTTCTTTTTCCTTTACTTGCTTATTATCCTTCTGAAGGAAGAATAACAGCGATCTGTGGTCTCGAGTTACTAATTTTTGTTAAATTGAACTGGAATTCTCCTGAGACTAACATTTTGTTGAAGACTAATTTCTTCAGTCAGCCAACTATCCAGCTGATACGCAGCATCATACTGATGCTGACAGTTTGCATCTGATAGTTGGTCTGTTTTTCCAGGTATATCAGTTGGCCTAACAAATGCTGTAATATTGCACTGTTACCAGAGTCCCCACAAAGGGTCTTATTTCAAAGAAGAAACATGTTTCATTTAAGCTAGTGTAGACATTATAAATTGCCCTCTGAGTAAATCAAGACATGGCATGATTCTTATATCTGCTGCCACACCTGAGTAGCTGAGTCCTGATGAGATTTCGGTCTGGACAGGACCACGTCCTCATAGGTCCCGGTGCACTAGCCCAGCTGTTCCCATCACTGTCTGGGCTGCAGGGTCTGTCACAGCCTCCCTCTCCTGGGCAGCTTTACCTGGGGTCTGGCATTCCAGGGCATTGTCTCAGTACAACCCCTATAAACTGCCAGGTGCTGGCCTGTTTTCACACACCTGCCCTGAGCAATACAGTCTCATGACTTTATATTTACAACACTCTGTTTTGTTGGAGAATGAATTGGAAAAAAAAAAAAAAATATATATATATATATATAGTACTTTACTTTGATTTAGACATACTGAAGATTAAAGAGAAGATCATTTTGCATGTTTAAAAATGCAAACTGAATATGGTTTTACTTTGTAGCTATCCCAGATTTCATATTGCTTTTACATTTTAAAACACAAGAGATGTAGAAGTACAAGCACCATGCCAAATTTATCACAAATCTTCAAAATAGGTTTGCTATGGCCAGTGACAAATGATGTCCTACACAGCACTGAATGACTGTTTTTAACATAGCTCTCATACATTATTTCTCCTTCATTGATTGTCCAGCAATATGAACATGGTGAAATACAAGGCATTATAAATGACAAGCTTTCATATCTCCACTTAATCTTTGGTAGACTCATGCTCACTTGACTCCATATGAGAAGCAATTAAAAACAAGTGGCGCTGACAGCTGGAACCGTCCCAGCAGTGTAGCTCTAACCATGTATCAGTATTATCACTGTTCCATACCTGTGGTAGTAGACTGCTCATGTACAACATCCCAAACATTTCATTTGCTTCAACTTCACCTTTGCTTTGACTTTAATGGGCAGTAATTTCTCTTCCAACTCAGATTCTAACAGTCAGTTCTTCTCCACAACAATTTCACCGCTCACCATGGACTCTACCCCACATGGTATTAATAAGGTTGGGTATTAGGAAAAAATGCTCCTGAGAAAGAGCCATAAGGCAGTGGCACAGGCTGCCCAGGGAGGTGCTGTCACCATACCTGGAGGTTTTCATAAGTATGTAGATGTGGCACAGAGGGACATGGTTCAGTGGGCACAATGGGGATGGGTTGATGGTTGGACTGGATGATCTTAGTGGACTGTAATGATTCTATGATTTGATGTCTTCCTTCCTTCCTTCCTTCCTTCCTTCCTTCCTTCCTTCCTTCCTTCCTTCCTTCCTTCCTTCCTTCCTTCCTTCCTTCCTTCCTTCCTTCCTTCCTTCCTTCCTTCCTTCCTTCCTTCCTTCCTTCCTTCCTTCCTTCCTTCCTTCCTTCCTTCCTTCCTTCCTTCCTTCCTTCCTTCCTTCCTTCCTTCCTTCCTTCCTTCCTTCCTTCCTTCCTTCCTTCCTTCCTTCCTTCCTTCCTTCCTTCCTTCCTTCCTTCCTTCCTTCCTTCCTTCCTTCCTTCCTTCCTTCCTTCCTTCCTTCCTTCCTTCCTTCCTTCCTTCCTTCCTTCCTTCCTTCCTTCCTTCCTTCCTTCCTTCCTTCCTTCCTTCCTTCCTTCCTTCCTTCCTTCCTTCCTTCCTTCCTTCCTTCCTTCCTTCCTTCCTTCCTTCCTTCCTTTCTTTCTTTTTTCTCCTTCACCCTCTTATTTATTTTAAAGCTAAAACTCAGTTTCTTTATCCCCGTTATAAAAGCTCAACTTTCTCTTACCTCCTACCTTTCTAAAGTTGTTTACTCAAGAGCCCTCCTCATTTTTCATCTACTACCTCCACCTTTGTCCTTCATTGTAAGATTGATGATAAAAGGCCTGAAATCATAATGCATTGGCTTTCATTCCCAGTTTTGCCCACTCATTTTCTGCTTGATGCTGAAACCATCACAGAGATATCTGGGATCTGACTAAGGGGTAGGATCCCACCGCCAGGTAACCAACAGCTATACTGAAGCCAGGCACATGAGAATCTGTTCACACATGCCATGCTATAGTACTGAACATAGATTGAGGCTCAACACATCGGAGTGCAGGACCACTGCTGGCTCCATCTGGTATAAATGGGGACTGGAAAGTGGTCAAAGCAGAATGGAGAGTGAGGAGAACAAGGACTGCTGTCCTTAGTGCCTTTGCCACTCATGTTGACAGTGTCCATTAAACATTCTGGAATAAGGCACAGCGCCATGCAGATGTCATGGGCCTTGGGGAAGGAAATATTGCATTTCTGAGACCCTGGGTGGAAAGTGTAAGGCCTCGGGTGCCAGGACTGATTTCATTTCATACTTCACATCTGCATCTTTATCTAGAATCATTGTCCTTGACATCCAGTTTGTGAGCGCTGGGAAGTGCCTCTCCAGCATTCCTGTTCTGGCTCAGTGTGTGGGGCAGCACCTCGGGCTGTTCGCAGGGACACTGCGTGCACCAGGGACGACAGTGCAGGCTGTGAGCGGGTCGGGCAGAGGAAGAAGCGGCAGGGCCCGGCCCGGGGTGCCCTGTTCGCCCCTCCAGCCTCCACCTCCGCAGTGCCCGGGGCCGGGCCGCGGCGGGCAAGTCCCGCCCAGAGCGGGGCGGGAGCGGCGGGGATTGAGGTGCTGCCGGCGTGGGACGAGAGGAGCTGCCGGCGGACGGTCCCGCCGCGGGGTGAGCGAGCGCGGGCGGGGGGGGCCTGAAGCGGCGGCTGTGGGCGCCTCTCAGTCAGGCCGGGCTCGGGAAACTTGGCCGAAGTTACGGCCGAGGGCGTCTCCCGGCGCTGGGGAGGGCAGGAGGCGGCGGGGCAGCGCTGAGCGCTCCGTACACGGCAGCGGCACCACGGGCCCGCGGGCTCAGGGCGCTGAGCGGGAGTAGGGCCCACACGGAGTGCCGCTGCCCGGTGAGGGCGGTGCTGCTGGGGGCGGGGAGCGGAGGATGGAGGCGGGGCCGGGCTGGGAGCGTGTCCTGTGTGTTGGCCAACTAGTCAGAGAGCTGAAACTGCTGCCCTGCCAGAGCCGCTATTATTAGAGCTGGTGTTTAATGTTGGTGCGCGCAAACAGACTTAGATATTGGGACGACGTCCTCTCCCGTCAAAGGGAAGTTCTGTGAAGGAACAGGTGTCTCAGTCCCAAAGTGGGACCTTAAAGCCGTCTTTAGCTGCTGCTCCACCTGAAAGCTCAGGCGCTGGGCAGCCCCTGGAGCAGTTTATGTGCTGTGCTGGGCCTGGTCCTCAGCTGGAAGGTGCACATCGCATTGGTGACCAGCTCAGATAACAACTTTTGTGGCAGAGCAAGTTCATCATCAGTATAAATGACCTCTAGGAAATCAGAAGATACTCTTGTTTTTTCTTAGGTGTTTTTCTTGTTGAGGATGCTGTCTTCTGTGTGCTGGAAGCCTGTGATGGCTCTTGAATGAAACAGGTTTTTAGCCAGAGGTCACTTCCTTTTTGGAAAATAGTGTTTTGCCTGTGTAGAATTGCCCTGCAGTTTATGCTGGATGTGTTTGTTATTCAACACTATCTGCCATAATATGTTCTGTAGTGTTTAAAGGTTGTTGTCTTTTTCCTGCTGGGGGCTGTGTTTTGGCAATGGGTGAAGTGATGCTTCTAAGAGGTAGTTTTGTATTGTTTTGTCAGGTACTTCGGGATTGTTACATGAAAGACTACGTATGTGTCATTTATTATTAGGTGTGCTTCTCATGCTTTGGAATTTAACAGACATAATATTTGCCCTCATGTCACCATCATCACATTCATTTTTGTAGTAATAATCAAAGGTGGCAACAATGGCATTCAGATGTTTAATTACATTTCATATAGGTGACCAGTGTGAACATATTACATTAATGCGTGGTGGAGCAGGAGCAAGTGTCACCACTTCCCTCTGTGCTTAGGAAGGCATCAGCCTGCTCCTCACATATCAAAATCAGAATATAGTCAACCATATGGCACCAGAGAGTGTTTATTAAAGGAATGTTTCTCTGAACATTCTGTGTACTTTATTTCGTATTTCACTTCTCGTGGATCTAAAATATTTTTTTCCGTCTCTTGGAAATTAAAACATTGAACAACATTCATTCTTCAGCAAGCTGAAGCCAAGATTACTTACAGTTACATGAAAATTAATAAAGCCGGATTTCTGTTTGCATCAGAATAGCCACCTCCTCCACACTTTGCATTGGGCATTTTCACGTGGGTCTGGGGAATTTCTTCTGGTCTCACTGATGAAACCTTTTAGGGTTGTAAAACTTATTGCAGGGATCCCACTCTTTGTTACTCAATTCATTGCAGTGCAACTAATGAGTAGTTTCCAGGACAAAGATACTGAGTTTGTATCTTCTTGTGGAAATACTTTGTTACTCTGTGACACGGAAAGAGAAGATAGTTCTCTGTAGTCCTTGTTAACAGTGACCGTTCATCTGTACCTCGAAAAAGCCAAAGGGTTTTTTTGCAGGAGAGCTGACAGCCTTTCCAGCTTCTGTGTGTTGGTTGTTGCTGCTGTTCTGATATTGTACCCGTGAGCGCATAGTCCAGGTTGTAGAAGTAAGAGTTCATTGAGCAACCTGCTCTAGTGAGAGGTGTCCCTTCCAGTAGAGGGGGTGTGGAACTAGATGATCTTAAAGGTCCCTTCCAACCCAAACCATTCTATGTTTCTGTGGTTGACTTTGACCGCTGACAAAGCATACAGGTGCTATAAAGATGGACTCTGAGTTACAAAACAGCTCTAAGTTGCACTCCAGCATTCGGTTGCCTTGTGTTTTTCTGTGTGGGCTACTTTCTGCTGGTGCAGAAGTTGCTGCAGTCTGCCATCTCACATGAGATACTAAACCTCATGTCCATGCTATGGAGATATCCGTGACCTTAAGTAAAGAGAAAACCAACTAAATCAATAGGAATAGTGGTAGTTAGCTGTATGCTTAAGTTTCAGATCTGAAATTTGGAGGGAATGAAGAGTGGAGACATATTCATTTCCTGTATTAGCAAGAGAACGTGTGCTTGTAACCCAGCGCCATGAGAAGCAAATAAGATTCCTTTTAGCCTTAGGACTATAAACACATGTATCAGCATGCAGGCTTGGGCCCATGTTTGTGCAGACTGTTATACAGTGTAAAGTGACTTCAGTCCTGATATTTGGCCTAAAACCACTGTATGTGCATGTAAAATATAATTAATGTAATGCTTGATCCTAGGGCAGAATTTTTATATGACCTTTTATCAGGAGTAGCTTTGGAAGCTGCCCAAACTACAAAATCCCCTGGAGATGTTGATGAAAAAAACATCTATGGGGATGTCGATCTCAGATCTCTGAGGAAGAGAAACTTCCACGTGACTTTGCTCTGAGAAGCCTCTGTTTTGAGACGGGTATCTGCCTAGAAATAAGGTAAAATGAAAGGCTGATTCTATTATCTTAACAGCAGCTGAACTTTAACCACATTTTAAATAAGCGTGTGTATTAAGTGGTAAGGAAGAAACCAGTTCTGTGTTTATCTGACACGAGACCAGAGTAGCACGAGAACGTGACCCTCAGACTGTGTGATGCTGGAAGGTCAGCCTGTCTGCCAGTAGCTGAGCAATGGATGGGGTTTGCAGTGGGAATGTTCACTTATCCTTGCAGGTACTGGGAACTAGCCAGCACTGTATCTCCCTTTTCCCTTAGTACTTCTGCACTAAGCAAGGGACCATACAATGAAAAGCTGTCATGACACCTTTTCTTTCTTTTTTTTTTTTTTAAAGCAACAGAATGTAAAGCCAGTGAATAAAGAAAGGCCTCTACTCAGATGGATAAGATGACTTGCTGCAGCTTTATTTTCTGAGTAAGCATGAAATTCAGAAAGTCTGTTAGTCTCATAACTCCAGTCTGGGGTAGGAAAACAACCCATGTCACTTCTTATCATTCAGCCAGGAAGGATGGTTAGAACTTTAATGGCAGTAATCTGCTTCACCTTCAGAGAAGCACATCTGCTGTTTCTGCAGAAGAGACAAGAGTTTGCCCAGAAACCTGCATTTTTTCACTGTCCTTTGGCCCCATTTCCAAATTCAGGTTTTTGTGTGTCAGAGATCTCAGAAGACTTGCTTGTCTGGTGAGGAAAAGGGAGAACTGTGCCTGCAGTATTGAGTTCCTTTCACCCTATAAACCTCTGCGGTAGTTTACCACATCTATGCTCTGTATTTCTGATGCGGGCTTTTCCATGCATTGTAGAAGTCACTCACAGTAGAACGGAGTGCTCAAAGCATTTCCTCCAGCTATATATACATAGCAAACCTGCGCTGTGTCACGCTTCCTAGGATTACCAGATTATGCAGGGAAAGACCCTCTTATAATGTTCCCCACGCAGCCAGAGCAACCTGAACTTCTAAGTGGCAGCCATGTTTAATTGTGGGGGGCATACAATAAATATCTATTAACCAGCCATTCTTTTTGCATTTTTGTAATTCTTTTTTGTCACCTCAATCTGGGTTTAGTGTCACTGTAATCTTGCATTGTAATTGAATGACAATAATAATACAAGTCTGGAGAGAATCCATGCTAACAGCATTAAAATGTGCTTACCGAATCAAAACAAGTGCAGCGTTAGCATGCGGAAGCTGTGTCTGTGCCTTTATAATGTTTCAGCAATATGAGATTACTGGAGGAAGCAACTAATCCAAACCTAGGAAGACATCCCATTACAAGAGCATTAAAATGACACAGGGGCTGATGTGCACGTTTCGGATGGGAACAGCAGAAGCATACATCTTGCTGTCCGTATTCAGGCAAAACCATCTATTGAATTTAGCAGAGTTTTTACCAAAGCAAGGAAGGTCTGTGGGGGAATTCTTTGGCACTACCAGAGGCTAAATTTACCAGAGTGTAAATTAGAGATTTCCAAACCCCAAATACTGTTATGGCCAGGTAGGCAGCTGCCCCTTTATCCTTATCATATGCAGATGCACCTTTCCCTTTCCCATTCTCTCCCCTCAACCTGGGTGAGGATTCAGGAGGCAGAATCTACACATCTCCTATGAGACCACCTAAAACGCTCGTTCTTGTCCAGGGTTGTTTTTTGACTCCCCACATAGCCCATGGGAGGAGGCAGATACAGAACGTAACTCATCCCGGCCTGTCTCAGACATTCAGAGTAGGCTGCATGAATTGCCTCTGGATATGTGTTCGATCTCACTACAGAAATGGTCCAGGCAATTACTCTGTGGAAGATGTGCACCATCTTAGATGGCTAAATGAGGGGGTATGAATTCAGTCCCCAGGAGTATGAAAGAACCAGCTTTCTCGGGGGAAAGTTATGTGTAAAGCATGGCATGTCAGTCATTAGTTAAAGATGTAGACGTTCCTTTCTGAAGAAACGTATACATGTTTAAATTAAGCAGCAGTCATTATTCAACTTAATAGCTGTTTGCACATAAATCTGTTCTAAAGGCACTAATTAAATTATGTTTCCATTAGGCGAATCTGATCAAGAATAATGTATCATGATAGCATATTCATGGCACGCTGTCTATGTAAATGACGGTAGAGAAGATAACAGGACAGTGTCTTTAAAAAGAATTCCAGTCACGAGTTGTTGGCTGTCTTTAGTTCTCGTAATATTTTTTTTATTAGAAGTGTTGGTTTTCTAAAACTGTTGGTAAGCACGCACTGACATTAACGTTAATCATATTTTTCAGGAAGATAAAATTAGGCCTGCTTTAAATGCTGTTTGTGTCAGTTTCCATTTTTGAGATGCTTCTTGCAGTCATAAAAATACTTGGCCTCAATCAAAAGGTTCAGTAATAGGTAGTGCTTTTGTAAGCATTGTAGATATGCTACAATCTGAACTCCAGAGTGTAAAAATTAACAGATTAAGAACTGCTACAAGAGAACCCTGGCACCAGAACAGGTAATTCTGGATGTTTCCTGCTGTTGTAAATCAGAAGACAGCAGCCTCGGGCTGTATGAAGATTTCACACAACCATAGGTCTTCCCAGTCTTCAGGCCAGATTAATTGAGGGTAATGTGATTTAGCTGTGTCAGAAAGGAATTGTTGGGAGCAAACGCTGAAAGTTAAGTTTTTATTTAAAAGAAACACATTGGAAAGTGAGCAAAACTCCTGAATCACATCAAATGGCTATTTGGAGTCACTGAAGTGTCAGGTAACTGAATAAATGAAGTGGATACTTGTTATGAAAAGAGACTGTAATTATTTTGCGTCTGAATTTTTAAGAGAGCTTCAATACTTACGTATTTAGAGACCTCAATATTTATATAGGTTTGTTTTCCTAACTTAATTCATTGATTCAAAAATCATCAGTGAACGAACGTAGTGAAAAAAATACGTCTGCAGAACAGAGTGGGTATTGCTCTTTGTGCTGCTGGGGTCCTACTGCAACCCTACTGCACACCGGAGCATTGATGCTTAATGAAGAAAAAAAGGGTACAGTTCTCATAGTCTCTCTGCTGTGTGCACAGGAATGACTCAGATCACTGAACTTCCTCCAGAATAGTGGGCTATAGAACACTGCCTTATTCCAGAATGCAATTAATAGCTGGGTAACTTAATTGAATTGCAGTTAGCAGCAGTTTCTGACTAAGACAGGTATTTTGCTTTTAAGTATTTGCTCAAGAATAATATTTTCTGAAATCATGCACTTCATAATTTGTTTGGCAAAAAATAAATCATTCTATTAGTCAGCCAGCAGTCTGTTCTATGAGAGTAATTATTCTTCTGCCTTCTCAAACAAGTCAACGCACCAGTCTACAAATGAAATTCATAAAAGAACAGTTCTTCCTAAATGGAATTATCGCACACGTCTCCTTACGCACAGGGCAAGAAGTACGGTCAGCCAGGCTTTTTCTTATGGACAGCCATGTTCTCAGATACAGGAACTGCCAGCAGTGCAAACTTAATTCAACAGGTGATGTCTGCCTTCTACAGGTCACTGTGACAAGTGTACTCTGACAGTCTTGCTCATGAAAAGAAAGTATCCCCAAAGAGCTATAGGTGTTCTGCTGCCCTTTGATATGCAGACTTGAGTGCCCTTCAGATTTCAGCTTTCTGCCATCCCAGTTGATTAACATTAGCAGTTAAAAGGAAAATGTCTTCTGAGAGCTTCACCAGTGGCAAATCCATGTTTGTGATATTATTCACTACAGGGAGACAGAAATGGGAAAGACCTCTCTTTTTAATCAATAATGCATGCTCTAGTTAGTCCTGTCCTCTGGACATGATTAAACATGTATTTTGTTTCATAACTGCTGATTTTGGTTGACTAGGGATTGTAACTACATATCCTCAAGCCTTTGCAGCTTGCATCAGGAAGATCTAACATGAACTGAGTAGTCAGCTGTGTTTAATGTTAATACAGCACGTAAACTAAAAAGACCACCCCCACCCCCAAAAGAGGAAAAATCCCCCCAAATCCCAATGGAGCAGCTAATTCTAACCTGTAGAGATCCAGGCTAAACTTCCACCGAGCAGATGTCTGTGATGTGAACCAATTGTAGATGGTGGCCTCCAGGTATGTTTTTGTCACCATTCATCTGAAGTTTTGAAAAATAACATGGTTTCATTTATGTTAAAGATAAGGGAAAAAAGCTCAGAACAGAGGCTAAGCCATGTAAATGAAATGTTAAGTTAAGGTCTGCTCTCAGCTGGTAAAATATTTGGCCAAGGAAGCTGATAGAAAAGGCATTTTGGAAGCACACTGGAATTTCTGTCCAGCTGGACAGGGTCAGGTTGGGTTTTCCATGTCTTGTTGCTTGGAGGAGCTGCCCTGTGTCTAGGCCAGTGGGGCTGGAAGGACTTGGCCTATGCTAAGAGTCTGAGCGCTTGGCCCCCTCCCTGCATTCCCTGTGCTGGAGGGACAAGGCTCCTGAACGCGGGAAGGGGAACACGCGTCTTGGAGGACACAGGATGAAAGTATCAGTCAGGAATACTCAGTTTGGATGCCAAGTGCGTTCATCTGGTGGCTCAAGCTGACAGAATTCAAGATGACAAAATCTGACAGCTGCTAAAGAGTAGAGAATCCAAAATGAACATCCAGTGGTTGTTGTTAAATAGGAAACATTCATCTTAACGTGGTATTGGCTACTGCACAATAAATGGTGATGATTTCCTTGTACTGAAATGTGATATTGCTACAGTATTAGGGTACTGGCACAGTTGTAACTGGATAACATAAGTGCTTTGTTTTTTATATTGATTGTTCTGCTGAAGCCATGTTGGAACCATTCAAAAGCATACCGTATGTAGGTATGTGTGTGAGAATACTGACATTTTCTAAGAAATGCTTTTTATTTTCTAAAATGTTTTGTTTCCTTTCTCTTCTTCCCAGAATTTTTCAGATCTGATTTTTTTTCCCATTACAATAGCTGAAGAAAAATGTCTTCCCTGAGTGGAAAGGCACAAACTGTGCTGGGCCTGGTGGAGCCGGAGCAGCTCGGCTGTACATTGACTCATGAACACTTGTCCATGGACTACAGCAGCTTCTTCTGTCCTCCTTCACCAGGCCAAGAGCCTTTGTCTGAGGGGCCCATCCAGATGAAGAACTTATTTTGGATCAAGCAGAATCCCTACAGCCATAAAGACAACCTTCTTCTGTGTCAGGAGATGGATGCCGTGAGGGAGGAGCTGCTGCATTTTAAAGCAGCAGGTGGTGGGACTATCGTGGAGAACACGACCACGGGAATCCGTCGGGATATGAAGACTTTGAAGAAACTCGCAGAAGAAACCGGAGTCCATATTATTGCTGGGGCTGGGTTTTACGTGGATTCCACACATTCTTCTCAAACACAGGCTATGACAGTGGAGCAGGTAAGTCTAAAGATTTTCTTGGGGGTCTCTGCTGTGAGTCATCTCTGGATGTGTCAAAGATGGAGAGAAGTTCAAACAAAATGGATCAAATCTTGACATTCTTAGTTTGCAAAACTTAAGAGCAGCGTTCCTGTTTTTGTTCAATAGCTGGACCAGCCCTAATGGTGTGTACTTGGATTATCTGTCAAAATTTCCAGTTCTTAAGCTCTGTTTTCTCTCAGGGATTAGTTATAATACAACAGCAAAAGGAAAATAGAATATCTCATGTGTAGGCATCTGGTACAACACCAGTTATCCTTTTTACGGTTATTTAGGGAAGAAGCATATCTCTTCTTCCTCGTTTGTCTGTTTTCCTGGTAATTACTTTCCAATTAGATCACGCAGAATTCTTGTGAAGAGCATAAAAAATAGCAGTATTTATAGGACAGTTGTAAATCAGTACTCTGCTCAAGCTGCCAGTTACTTCTCTCCTCTCTGCCGTTTTGCAGGCTCTTCAGGGCAGAATCTAAATCCTGTTGTTTGCACGGTGCCCAAAACAATGTGTTAATAATGACTGAGATCCCCAGATATTTCTGTAATAATAAATATTCATTCATCTTTTATTAAGAAAATGTGATGATAGGGAGAAGAAGGAAGGGAACTCTCCAAGGCAGGAGGCTGTGAATGCGAGTGAGTAGAGCTGAGAAATGTTGTTTTTTTTAATCTATCACAGTTTACAAATGAGTCAAATTCACTTTAAAAATAAATGTTTCAAACTCCAGCAGATGTGATGTGATACAGTACTGCAAACCTCAGTGGACAGAAGTGGAACAAGCTGTAGGGCACTGCTTTTCCTAAAGATGTAGAATTTGCTACAAATAGATGTCTTTGGGCAAAGGTTTCCCTTCTGTATCTGATGGACTGCTGCAGATCCACAGGTGCCCTGTAGTCAGCAGTTAATCAATACTTAATGCAGTCAAATAGACAGTAATGTATGTTGCTCCAGAAGTAACGCCTCCTGTTTATTTCCGTGGAAACTACAACGCATATGAAGAGCACAGTGAAACTATTTGTTAGAGCAAATCCACAGCTACAAAACACTTCTTCAGCGTGGTCACCACCATTAGCTTTGCATATTTACCATTGGCCTGCATGCTATGATTGCAACAGTTTGCACTAGCGGAGGTGAGCCAGTGTCACTGTCACCACTGCTGAAATGCACCGCCCATCAGCTCACTGTGCTCACATCCCTGTTTGGTCTCCATAAACCAAATGCAATTTTTTCAGCATGGAGGAATTCACACACCTTTGTTTCATCCACACTTTGATGTCAGGCACTGTTTTGTCAGAGTGCCCTTCTGCTGCCATCTGTCACACGGCAACAACATGTCACATAATACTGGGGGGAAGGTTCCACTTCTACTGCTGTACCACCAACATCCGTGTCTGATGTTGTGCGTCAGCATCGTGAAATAGGAGGCATTACTTTTAGAGCAGCCCTTCTGGTTACTAACAGAGAATTGTACAGTGGCTGATGGATTGGGCATATGCTCAGCTGAGCTTTCTGCTTGTAGTTCTAGAGTCTGTTGAGATATTGTAGTTCTACATTTGCAATCCAAAGAGCAGAACTTGCCTTAAACTTGACTTCTTGGTTTCTGTGGCCTGGAATCTTTGCCAGACTTTTTTTCCTTTTCTGTCTGAATGACAAGGATTCCTTATTTGCTGAGCCCTGGTTTAGCAGGAATTGTTTCTGGATTCACCAGCTTAAATCAATACTCAAACTGTGTGTGGACCAACTTTCCCTACAAACTCAGCAATTAAGGGAGAGATGCTCTTAAGTGTGGATACTGTTCTATTGATTTCCTTCTCTGTTTATTTTGGTCTTAGTTAATGGCTAAGTTAATGTTAGTTGGCAGAAACTATATTTTAACTGCTGTGTTTTCACACAGCCAACTGTTAAATAAGTCCAAAAGGACCTTAGTAGTATAGCTTGCACAGTGCCCATAGGCCATATTTGATGCTTTTTAATAAAAATGGTATTACTATCAAAAAATCTCATTTTCCCAATCTTCAGCTCACAGGCATCATTGTTGATGAGATCCTCCACGGAGCAGATGGGACTGACATCAGGTGTGGAGTAGTGGGAGAGATCGGCTGCTCCTGGCCCATGACTGCAAGTGAACGCAGGGTGCTGCAGGCAGCTGCACACGCACAGGCACAGATTGGGTGCCCCATCATCATCCACCCTGGCAGGCACAGCGATGCACCCTTCCAGATAGTTCGCATCCTGCAGGAAGCTGGGGCTGATGTTTCCAAAACAGTCATGTCTCATCTTGACAGGTAAGCGGGTTGCTCAGCTCTCATTCTGACTGTGCTTCCACAGCTCATGAAATTCTAGGGAACAGCTCTGCAAAAAACTGTTTTTTATTGTGCTCTGATATTGTGACATGAAGTATATTTTCGTGTTTACTGACTTTAAAATATGTAACTCCTTATATAAAGCTTTATCAGTTTCCAGCACTTTGATGTGGATCAGCTCTTAGGTTTGTACTGATAAAAACACCCACGAATTTTAAACACTCCCTGAGAAGCTCTGGAGGCAAGATTAGGAGTAACTGTAGCTGCATTTTGCATTTCTTTATTTCTTAAAGAAGATTTGGTGAATTCACCTGCCTGTACAAGTCACAAGAACTGGATGTTGAGTGGATCTCACCAGACGTGCTGAGGGCTGCTGGGATTCCAGCGTTTTGGAAACTGGGCCACTGTTATGGGCCTGGCCACAGCCTCACTGATGCTAATGGAGCACTCACTGATTTGGATGGATTCTGGATCAAAGCTGGATCTTTTCATTTCTGCTGTCAGACAGAAGAACTACTACTTAAAAGGAAAACTGTTGGATTTTGGATGATCCTTACCTTAGACCACAGAGCTAACTTCTAGTTTCCTTGAGAGCAAAAACCTACATCAGATGTGTGAAGGAACCAGGGTGCTTTTCTCATTCCAATTTAGAAACACATTCTCTATTAACAAATCAAATCTTGTGTGGCTCACGATGAGTTGGAAAAAGTCCAAGCATTGATTAGTTTGGACAGTTGTTGAATAATGGAGACTGTTTGTGGTCATATGACTCTCAGCAATTGGATTGTTTGTCCTCAACATGAGTGTAATGCAGGCAAGAGCTCTGATCTCCAAATTTCTAATCATTATAGGCTCTATGAGCTTACAAATCAAGCTGCAAGTTTTGTGTATTTGTACAGAGCCTGGTGTTTTGTATGGGGCTTTAGGAACACAGTATTCAGTGTCATGAAATTTAACTTATATTCTATGATACAGAAATGATATGGGCTTTCCTTATGTGTTTACCTGAATTTCACTGTATGCATAGCTCTTTTTTTTTTCCCCTCACAGTTCTTAAGAAAAACTGATGGCTTAAATCTTGTTGTCAAAGATGACTGAGCGGGCTGCAGTGTTTTTGCTGCAACATAAACATCAGTTCTGGTTTTTTTTGCCTTTACACACTATTGTAGATCACACTGGATTCAGTGATTTATTGGTGGAAAAAATAAGCAATGTAAGTAGGAAAACAGTCAAGGCAGAGGTGTGGTTTCTCTTACAACCACTGCTATGCAATATGGCATTTCCTTATTCTGTCTTTCTTCTATCATTATTTTCACACATTCAGGTTGGCAGTTGCTGTAACGTAGGCTCTAAACTGCTGTGAAGTTTGGCTTTGCAATGTGCATTTAACATTTTAAGTCTCTTTCACTGAGAAGAATCCATGTGGGAGCATCCCAGCCCTTTCAGTGTGAGATGAATTTGTACATAGCTCCGTATTTCATGCCAGCTTTTGACATACACAGAGGGGCAGTTTTCAGGTGGATTTACAGTCAAATGCTAGAACCAAAATGCAGGCCATCTTTTTGCCATTTAGTATTTTAGAACAAAAGGTAGCAAGTGTCCATCTTGGAAATACAGTGCACATAAAGGAAGCAAAAGCTCCTGAATCTTGGCTATTGAATCCAATCACTTAATGGGGATTAAGGTTGTAAAGGTATCTTGGTAGAGATCAGCATCCATTGCTTCAGGAGCTTTTGTTCAAAGACTCATAGCAACTGTTGTGAATGTTGGTCTGAAAGTGTCTTGGTGGGTGTCCCTTACAAATGAATTCCAGCCTACAGAACCTGCGTCCCATCTCCTTTTCCTTGCGTTCAGGACAGCTCAGGGCCATGCTGCCCCAACACATAGATCCAGCACACAGACCAGCCACTGGAACTGGGAGCTGCTGCTGCTTCTGCTGCTGCTGCATCCATGAGGCCTCCAAGGGGATCTAGGGGCTCTCCTGTTCTTTGGTGGGATAGAACTTCCAAAACCACTGTGCTAAGTGTAGTTTCCAAAACCTGTTGCTCTGGCTGTGGTTTTGAAACACATTGTTAGTGTTTTGTTATGGTTTTGTTTTGTTTTTAATTATTACTTGTTTGGTTAGTTTTTGTTTTCAAAAACATGTAGAGCCACTACACAGGCATAGGTACTCATGGCTACTGTCTGAGCTGGGTGTGATTGCATCTAGAATAACCCACGTTCTTGCTCTTCACCTTGAAAACACATGTGGTAATAAATACTCAATCTTTGTGAACTGTGACATTTATTTTGAAATAACAATTTTGGTTTTTTGGTTAATTTTAGTTGGCAAGTCTTAAACTCTTCCCAATAGCAGGTTTCTCTCAGCAAGGGTTATCTCTCTCATCTGTTCTTCCTCCTCGACCCTGTTAAGTCATAATATATTGAATTTGTGACATCAGCCACTTCCATAGGAGAAGACTGTGATGTAATTGTATAGGATAAAATTAATTTTTGATGTGAATATCAGCAATAAGAGAAGAACAGAACTGCAGCCATTCTGGTTAACTGTTACCCTGGTGGAAAGCTATTTCCTCCCTAGATGCAAAAAAAAAAAAAGGGGAATGGTTACAAGAGTAAATTTACAAGGTATCATTTGAGGGTTGGATAGTGGGTTTTCTTGTCATTCTTTTTTATCTGCATGGTTCATATTCTCAGTAAGAATATTTCAGAGGAAAAAAATCACAGAGCTGTAGAGTTATCCTTCTTTTCCAAATGAGTGATGGGTTTCAGTAGCTTTGTTTCTTCACTTTTCAAATCTGATGCAAAAGCCACACCTCAGCTGCTTGCAGACCCATTATATATTTTCCTAAGAGCATTTCCTTAAGGTGTTCTGGCCACATCCCAGTGCAGACTGTGATATATTGCATTTCCAGTGACAGTCTGGAGCCATCACTGTACATTATAGAAACTAAAGACAAAGTTATGTATTAACGGTGCTTGATGGATGAAACAAGCCCTGGATGTATCTGTCTCCTGTAACTCTTCTGGGAAAGTAAATCTGTCTTATGGAAGCAATCCATTGTCTTTTTTTTTAAATGTCACTGAGTTAACCTCCTCCTTAAATGTCCTTCCTTGTTTGATTGTCCATTTAGTAGTTCAGTGATATCAAAAGTAAAGAACCTTTCTGTTTCCAGTTAAAGATGATTGTAAATGCTCTTATTACATCATGGGGAAAGAGTTGCGTTTGCTTCATTTGCATTTAATGCATGATTGGAAGAAAGACGGTGCTGTGTATCAGGTTAAGTTGCATGCATCAAACATATGTTCTGTTTTTCAACATCGTGTGTTATTGGTTTTGTTCCTTACAAGTAGGAAGTTACAAAATATCTTACCATCCCACTATGAGATTCTTTTTTCCCTTTCACAGCGCTGACATTGTGTTTTGTGTGTTTTGCAGGAGCATATTTGATACAAAGAAACTTCTGGAATTTGCTAAACTTGGATGCTACTTGGAGTATGACCTATTTGGCACAGAATTTATCTATTACCAGCTCGAACCTGACATTGACATGCCAAGTGACAATGACAGAATTGCAAGGTACCTGCTTCAGCGAGGTTTAAGCAATAGCATTGCCACTGACAAATTAATATTATCAGTATCCATCTTAAAGGGCATCACAGAGCAGTTCTGCTTACAGTTCAAAATTGTCTTTTCTCATACTAAAATAATGGATTCTTTTTTATTTTTTTTGCTGCTGTCACTTCTTCAGGGCACCATGTATAATTTCTTCTATCTGCAAAGGAAAACGTGGCGTCAGAGAGTTGTGGAGTATAACTTGAGAAAAAGATCAAAAGCTGCTTTAACTTCATTCTCTGTCCTAATTCCATGCTGATTTTGTTTAATTTTATCATTTATTGCATGTATATAGACTGTCAAATTGTAAAAGGGAAGTCTGGAAATGCAGGATATGTGTTAGGATTTGACTTTTGTTTGAAACCCAGTGTCACTACCAAGCGTTGTCTGAGCCTGTAATGTCCTCTCACAAGTGAGCACAACTCATTGGTTTTCTTGCATGGATTTGGTTCCCTTTTTCCATCCTGAAAACCGCGCTTTTTCTTCCACACTTTATCATTTATCTTCCCCGTTTGCTTTGTCCTTTCCTGCTTTGGAAGGATGAGTTTCCTGTCTCTTCAGAGCTGTCATTCTCTTCACATCCACAGTGAGAAAATATTGGCCCTACTGGCAGGATCTCTCTTCCCCATTTCTCATCGATGCATGCGGTCCCAGCTCAGCTGCATGACAGGTCTGCTGTGCTCTGCTAACACAAAGCATTGCTCCATCCTCTCTGTCCAGATACACCATCTTCCTTTGCTGTTCATTTTCAGTGTTCATGTATAGTCAAGTGGCAGGTTTCTGAGGGGTGGGATGCCAGCCTACCTTACATCTTTTCCAATTCTAGAATCAGAAGCAATTCTTCCTTTCTCTTTCATGAGAAAGCCTGTGAGGTTCTTAATCACCAATGAAGTTGCTTGTTTGCTTTCACCTGCACTCGAGACCTTGCTTTTCTGCCATTCACCATCAGATTAGCTGCAAAAAATCTGTTTTAAGGCTATGGAAGTTAATGTTCCACTTACTGACAGGAGTTTCTGCTGCTTCTCACACCAGGACTCCTTCCTCTAACAGAGCTCTGTCTTCTGATTAGTATTCTGAACTGTTGGAATGTGTTTTCACATTGAGAATGTGAATGTGTTGCTCCCCTCTCCTGTGCCACAGTTGGTCAACATGCATAGAAGCACTGTGAAGAGAATGTGTGGAAGGATGGACTGTGCCTTGGTTAATAAGGGTTTATTCAGCCATGGCAAAGTTTTCATTCCATCCATGAGTCCTGCTTACCCACCAGCATCTCTCCTTAAACTCTCTGACAGCTGAGTGTTCACTGCAGTGCTGCTCATAGGCAGAAAATACTGAAAGTTTGTTTTCTCTTGTATGATGGGAAAACCTGCACCTGAGTTAGGAATGCTGTTATGTGGGTTTTAATAAGCTTTTGCTGCAATCCTGAGTTGCTGGGGGTTTTTTGTTGTTGTTTCTTTTTTCTTTTTCTTTTTTTGGGGGGGGGCAATCAAAATGGTCTTTAGATGTTGAACAAATTTGAACAAACTAAATGGAAAAATATATGTACAGATCTTATCTATTCAAATAATAAGTTAACTTCAGACACAGTTTAATTTGTGTGTACTTAACTCATTTATGCTGCAATCTATTGCCAGTGCAAGTGGAGAACTGAATTTCTTGCAAGGGCAGCTTTTCCCTGAGTCAGCAGCAAGTACCAACTGAACTCAGAGGAATGAACAAGCTTCACATATGGAATGAAAAGGACCCTACCCCTCCCCAACACACAACATTAGTCTAACTGTGGAAGAAGGTGATTAAGAGATGTTTAATCAGCCAAGAACTCAGACAGCCCTCCAGTGTTGTCGCTCTTACTCTCTGATTAACTGGTTTCCGTGTTTCAAGTTAGAGAAAATAGCAGTGACATCGTACTCCTACAACATACATACTATTCCTATTGCTTTTGTGAAAGATGCTTTCTTACCAAATTCTATCACGCTTGACTTCTTCTTACTGTGCCCATATTAATTAGGTCGTGCTGGATGTATCTCCTCATAAGTAATTATAATAAAAACTGACAGTAAGGGTTTCCAGATATGGTGTGGTTTCTTACAGAACCAGTGTTTGCTTTCTTGCTGATCAAAGTACAGTCAAGAAGATGAAAATTAGAATTTCACAGTGCTGGCATGTGATGGAATTGGGTGGCTCAGTGAGAAATGAGTGCTTTCCTGGTCTATCTGCCTCTGCCACTTTAATGCTGTGGTCTGCCACTAGTGAAAGCAAAAAACGGAAGCTTAGGGGTGTAAAGTCATGCAGTGGACTCCTTCTGAATAAGTTCTAAAAACTGAGTTTAGCAAGGGATTAAGTTTCACATAGTGAAATGGGGAACAGAAGGCTTCCTTGTAGCAGGCTTGCCAGAAGGCAGTGACCTTTGAGTCAAGCTTGTCAGTTTACCAAGTCTGTTCAGTTGGGCTGCTGCATTAACTCCTCTCACTTGCTGGCACATGCCAGCACTCTACAGTGGTTGTTTTATTTATCTAATTTAGTGAACATATTTGAAACATGTTTGATTGATAACTGTTTATGTGGAATACGATGCTAACAATTCAGAATTTTTATCAACCTGGTAATTCCAGATGACAATTAACTGATGATGTGAAAGCATCTGTATAATTGAGCACAACCAGTCAGGTCCTTAATGGCTGTTACAGGACGAGTGTTGTGTCAGCAGCAACAACTAACCCCATGAACTGATCATGCTGAAAAGGAGCTTTTCTGAGAACTTGTTACCGCACATATAAAAGCCGAGCCCCGTGCTTTGTGATAGTGACATTCTTGAAAACCTCCATAGGCTCAGTGAGATTGGAAATACAAAGCTGTGCCAACTGGGGAGAGTTTTCCTTGCCCACTTTGGGATGTGTGGTAGAGTGGAGGTTTTTCAATTCAATACGTTTTAAGTTTGAAATAAATGTAAGGATCTAAAGCATGTGTCTTTTCAGTACCTAAAAATAGTCGTAAAGCAGTGTAGGAATACAAAGATGTAAGATGTTTAAATACTGATGAGTCCTGTGTCGAGGACCTGTCAGTGAGAGCTGTGCTTTTTGCTTTTGCAGGATTCGTATGCTGGTCGATGAAGGCTATGAAGACAGAATTCTGATGGCTCATGATGTGCACACGAAGAATAGGTTGATGAAATACGGAGGTCATGGATATTCACATATCCTCAAAAATATTGTTCCTAAAATGCTGGTTAGAGGCATTTCCCAGGAGAGAATTGATAAAATACTGATAGAAAATCCAAAGCGGTGGCTGACTTTTAAGTAAGAATAGTGAATGAATATTCCTACCTTATAGGAAGGATTGATACAATTCAGATGTGATTTAGGAGAGCAGCCATTTAAATACGTGCTTCTTTTAGGTGATCCAGAAGGTATTAGTGCTATGAACAACCTGATTATGACTTTTTAATTAGACCAAAAAAATTACTTATTTTCTCTGTATTTCCTCCCTTCTAGAAGTCCATTCATGAATGATTTGCTGGATGCGCACATATCTGCAAAACCTTTTGGTATATTAAAATAATTGTTACCAAAGAGTAATCTCATATTATTATTACATTATCCAAAAATATTTTTGAAGGAGCATCATCTGGGCTTTGAAAGAAATTACAGTTTTCAATTAAATTCCCCATCTCCAGGGTGTGATTTTAATTCGTGTAATATTGATAATCTGCTAATTATCCTTTTATTAAGCACTATTTAAATGATAGAAGGTCTGTCACTTTTAAATCACTTCCAAAGAGAACAAAGGGCACAATTTCAAATCGTTCTAAAAAAGACTGTTTCTTTCTAGTTGAACAACTGACTTATTTCTAACCGAAACTGGAAGAATAAAACACATCAAAAATGTTATTTTTTAATAAAGCAGTTTATAGACTCCTGTACGTAGTAGTGTCATGGATTTCTTTTTTAAGCATTCATTGGTCATCTTGAACTTACAGGATCTCCCAGTGATCACATGTTCCTGCATACAGACCATCATCGGCTTTTCGTAAGGATGCAACACCCAAAGTCAAAATATATTACATAATATGGTTTTAATGAGTTGCAATAGTTATAACAAAGGTCGTGATATAAGTCTTTACAAATCAGTATATCAAGATATGATGAAAAAGGAAGAAATGTTTGCCTTATCTGTGTTTTTCACATAAAGTGTGTTCTTTCCTCTTGTCTATCTTTTACCAGGGCGATTTATCCAAAATAAAAGAGGTCTTACCCAGTAGTAATGGTAGCCTGATTTCAAAAGCTTCTTCAGATTTGACCTAATATATTTTGTAGTGCTGAAGTTCTTCTAGTGAATACCTCAGTAACTACACACTGCTAGTTGCAAATGACCTCTAGCTTGTTACATTACTGCTTGGTACTGCACAGACAGTCTCTAGCTGCACTGCTGGCAGTGCGCTGAGTGATAAAAGCAATCCTGGATCGCACAGACAAGAAGTCAGCTACACATCTGCTACTGCAATGCGTGACGTAGTAGTAAGAAACCTGGAGTGATCCCTGTGATGTACACACACAGCTCAGCGCTGTCGCAGCACAGAAGCAGAACTGTTCTGATGAGACACAACACGAGCAGTCTGAAACTCACTGTCCCTCTGACACGCCGAGATGAATTAGGCCAGCCATCCTCTTAGCCTGGACCATCAGCATGTTTGTTGAGTCGGACAACTCAAACCACATACAGAATGAGTACTGTGCTCAGTTTAAAAGCTTTACTCATTCAAATGAGGTTTTTAAGAGACGTTCTTCAAAACTTCATCACTTTTAATGAGGAATCAGCGCTGGAGATCATTTGGCTCAATGGCAGACACTTCTGGAGCCTTACTGCAGAGCAATGTGAGTTCATATGCTTAGCAGATTAGACAAGGTTGCTTATGGCAAATGGCATGAAATGGAAATGCTGGGGATTGCCTCTATTACTCTTCAACGATTTATATAAATTTTACCTCAAATTTGCCAAATTGTTAACAATAGCATAGCCAGCTGTGCTGAGGAGCTAGTTAGTTAGTTAGTTAATAATCTTGGTAACATTTTAAGATGGAAATCTGCAAGTTTTAATCTGAGAGAAACAGACAGCCTCCCGTCACCCAAACAAAGCAAATAGGAAATCTGGTTTTGAAGTAGAAGTACTCAGTGGCTATTCCTGGTATGACTGATTTTAAAGCATTCTTATAACTATGTAACTCATAGTACCTGTGCTTAGTTTAATTTTCCAAGCTATTAATCCCTTATATGTATTAAACTTCTTTCCTTGAGACTTTAGATATATATATCTTTATATATATATATATATATGAATGAGAAAAATAGGTTTTAATACACACTCTCTTGCATGTAGGTATCTGCTTCTTTCTTTGCATATGTGTTTTCATTTTTGGTAATATACTTATCTATTTTCGTTTCATAGGCACACCTTACTACAAACTGATAGCTAAGTACCATGGAGAAGGCCTGGATCCCAATGTTTTCTCCTACATCACATCTCCTGCTCTTCCTTTGTGGGAACAACCCCACCAACTTCAGTGAGACAAGACACTGAAGACAGTGAAGTTTTGGCCCATTCCTACAGAATTCCAGTTGAACACCTGCAGTATCTTAAGTCGTTACTGTTTTAATAAAAATAGTAGCCAAGTACAGACTAAGAGCTAAAGGACTAATGAAGACTAGTTGCTGCAAAGAAAACATCAGACCTGGGTCTGAGGATGTGGATTCTAGGCCTAAATATTTACACGACTAACCATCAGGAACAGGCCTGTAACATTGGCTAAATATATATTTACACGTGTTTACAAATTAACAGCCAAATCCTCTTTCCACTAACATCAATGGGAGCTTTGCCATTGGCTTCAGTGTAATCAGGGATTTGGTCCAACATAATAGTTTGACAGCTAATAAATTTTTCAGGAAAAAAAGTGTTGTTTTTTCTTTACTATCCCTCTTTTTCTTATAGAACACAGCTAAGGGGAAGACAAAACTGAACAACTTCAGTGGCTGGATATTATGTTAGAAGTCTAATGTAAACCTACAAAGCAGGAACACTGAGTTAAGGCTTGAAGCTGATTAGTTTCTATTTTTAAGTGGAAGGAGGAGAAAAGTACAAGGCAAACAATTCCTTTGGAGAGAGAAAGTGTATTTTGATTACCTCTTCCTTTTATTGTAAAATCATTCCTCACCACACTATGAGTGGACTCCAAGCATCATTGTTAGCAGGTAAGTCACAAGAACCAAAGCTGAAGTATGGATAAAGCAGTAAGATCATAACACATCAAAGTATCATATACACTGAAGAAAGAACTCAGCGTCTTTTTGTGGTTGTTTCTTTCCTATAAAAATCTGACCTATGTAAGACTTCATTCACATGGACACTAACAATGAGGAAGTATTTGCTTTGGCGGTAGTGGATCGCACACCTGTTTAGCTTGTGTTGTGTTTTTCTTAACGTAAAGTTTCTCTGTGTCGTACAGATGTGAATCAGGTAGCATTCAACATTCCCCCACTAGTGAGGTGTAGCGGTCGATCTCTGCTGGGGTGCTTGTTTCATTGACTTTTGCCACGCAAATCCATTGCTTAGAAGAGCGAGCTTCGTTGTCGGAGTGCTTGGGTGGGTCTTTTGACTCGTTATCATCAGTCGGCATAAATAATAAATCCAGAAAATGTGCTGTATTTGTTGTTGTTTCCTCCATGTGCTTTTCCTCCATCTAATTTAATGTAAACTTCGTCTCCCGGCTCCAAGTGAAGAACCACGCTGTTACTGGCATAGTCGTAATTCTGGTCGGCATCCTGAGCAATGGCGCTAGCTCGAACCTACGTAAAACACATAATCAGTGGTTAAGAAAACCCAGATAACTTCTCCTGCGTGGTGAGATTAAAGCATAGACTCAATATTTCATTCAGCTTCAGGATGTTGCCACTTTACATGTGTAAAAGCATACACTGCCTGTTTTTCCTACAGGTACTGCTGATTTTCTCCTACAAAACAGTATCTGAAACTACAGCAAAGACCTGCTCATTCCTCAGCCACCTGCTGAACACAACACCACTTGCACTCCAGTAAATGTGTTGTGCCTTTGAAAGCATGTATTTAATAACAGCTGGAGTTGGGACAGCTGACTCTGGTCATGTGCCAGCTTTACATCAGTGCAACTTTCATCTAGGAGGAACAACTGATTGACATTGGCGAAGGACTGCAGCGAGGCCCTGTGGAGACCGGGCTGGAGTTCTTCTACAGCTGATTCATTGCCGTACAGATAAAGGGATCATGCTGCAGAAAGAAGCAAAAAAGGCCCAGCCACGCACCCAGAGCACAGCACGCCCCAACGCACACAGGGAGGTAAAGGAACCAGGCAGGATCTGGAAAAGCTGTTCGTGCCACATTTTGTTGAGCAAGCAGTCACTGTCTGTGCAGTGTAAAAGATGCCCACTGAACAATGATGGGTACAACACTGTTTCCTTTGAGAGGTTACGGAATTAACAGGCAATGGAGGAACCTCAAATTCCATTTACAACTTCCACTCAAACATGCATTTCTGTCCCACTTCCCCCTGGCTGTGCCACGACTGATCAGGTGTGAAACTCCAGCAGACTGGATGCAGTCTGTAATTTCAGGAGGTGCGTTGGTTTCCAGCAACGTCTGTGGCACTGGAAGTCTCCAAATCATTTATACATCATCTCAGCCTGTTTGTTAAAATATTTAAACTTGGCTGTGCGTGATTTATTGCAGCGCAACACATCATCTGCTTGTTGCTTGTCTTTGTTCTGGTGTCGTTACGGGGCGGTAAGTGATTTAGTGGCGCTGCAAACCTGCGCTAAGTAATAATGCATGACTTGGTGTACTACGTGTGGTATTTGGTCCGCTCCAGTCCAAAGGAAGAGGCTGTCAGCCACAAATGGCCGCGGATCCCTTGCAAGTTTAAATGACAGATTAAACTTTCATGGGATATGATCTCCCATTAATACTGAGATGTTAAAAAGGGAGGAGGGGTCTTTACCGTGGAGGACCGCGTGGTATTAAAAACCACAGCAGGTGGGAATTCTTTGTGCCTCCTGTATGGGTGAGGAGGGCTGAGAAGTCTTACAGCGCTTTGACAGCCTGCAAATTTACTACTGCGTGTTAACAATCCCCACCTATTTCAGGACCTCTTCATCCCCAACCGCCTGGAACTGCTTACAGAGCGCATCTCTTCTGCCATGTCTCAGCAAGTATTATTCTAAGCACTGGGTGTTTCCTCTGGGTTAATGACCAGCGGGTGGAGCTGAAGGCTCAGAGCATTAACCATAGAAACACCCCCAAAGAAAACAGCACGGGCTGAAACTGTTGGTAGGGTAAATGGAACGGGCAAAATGGAAAGGAGTGAAATGGCTGCAGGTGAGACGGAGAAACTTTCACAGAGATCAACTGTCTTGCCTGCTTGCAAACAAAATGGCTTCAATTGCTTTCCAAATCGCCGTTTAGCTTATAATTAAATGCTACATAGTGTATTTCTCTCAGTTTCATATTGGCTGTGAATAGTAGGAGCAAACTCAGATTGTGTGCCTGACTGTCATAAGGTCAATGTATGAACACTGGGTACAGCAACAGGCATTTCATGCTCAGATTTGAGACAGCATCTTGTGCCTGAAGGCAAAAAAAGAAACCAAAGTGCAGATATTACTGCCCTGAGCATAGTGGTAAACGTCCTGTACATCCAGCGTGCTGTAGGCTTACACCTGCTCATCTCGATAGCCAGCATCACTTCCTGGTAGAGCCTGGGAGAGGAGCCTCGAGGAGAGCTCCGAGCAGTGTTGTGAGTGTGAGCGGATCTCAGAGCGAAGCCGCTCGGCCCCATATGGCCCTGGAGCCGCACGGCTCCCACCTCATCCTGCAGCCACACGGGGACACAGCGCTGAGCTCCGCGCTCAGCACCTCCCTGCAATGGATTAACAGCGCACACCTCGGCGTTCCTCGCAGGCACTGCGTGGGCATGGAAGGCTTTCCTGCCAGCCACGCACCTTCCACCCGGCGTTTCCATTGTTAGAAAGCACCGCGTTTACCGTCACATCTTTGTCAGGGTCCCCAGCGCCTCACGTGCACAATTTCTGCTCTTCCTCAACACCGACACACCCGGCCGGACACCGGCGCTGTGTGGAACCGCATCTGTGATACATAAGTTGCGTGCGGGTATTTGCCTGCCTATGTACACACACATCTGCAGCTCCACACACAGACACCTCCCTCCTTTTCTTCTTTGAGACCCCGGGAGTTCAGTCCGCCTCATGCCTGACGCTGAAGTTGTGTTTGGAAACAGACTTCGGGCTCCATGTAATATTTATGGCCCGTTACTTTTATTTAAAAGCTCCAGGGCCTGGGAAAATAAACCCTGTGAACCGCGTTGTAACAGGGGCCGGGAATGGCCGTTATGTTCTAATTGCCGGCGTAATGCTATTCCCACGGCGGGCAGCGCTGCCTTTACGCGGAGAAATCAAAGCGAATGCATTACAGCGCGCTCCGTTTGACCGCTCCCGGTTTATCAGCCGCGATGATATTTACGGGCAGACATTTTCTAATGTAATTAATTGCCGCTGATGTCCTCATTATCCCGTTTTCACAGCGCTTCTGAGGAGCCATAAACAAAAGGTTAAGCGCCGTGTCAGACTCAGCTGCCGCCGAGGGCGGAGGTGAGAGAACGAACGGCCCCTCCCGGCCCCTCCCGACCCCCCGACGGCACCTCGGGGCGCGGCGTTGCCCGGCCCGGCGGTACCGGCACAGCCCCGGCACAGCCCCGGTGAGCGCGGCGGCAGCGCGTCTCCTAATTAAAACGGATCGTTCCGCTGCCTTTCGCTCGGCGGCATCGCAAGATCTTTAATTATTTGCGAGCGTCGCCATCCACCCGCGGGGAACAGCGGCGACTCGGGACCACCGCGGTGTTTCTAGGGGTGTTCGGCACAAAGCCGAAAGTCCGCCAGCGCTTCCATCGGCTCTGACACGCTGCGAGGCTGGACCCGGGGCCGCCAAGATCGCGGGGGTGGCCGCCTCCTACCCAGACCCGGACCGTCCCCCCTCCTTCAGGGCTCCCCGTCCCCTCCCGCTCCGCTCAGCGCCTCCAGACCGCGGCTCCCCGCCCCGTCCCGGCTCCGTTCCCGCAGGTTTGCCCCCACCTCCCCCCGCCCCGGCTCACCTGGTTGTTCTTGCAGAGGTCTGCCCACATGCTGGTGCCGTCGCCGCCCCGCATGAGCACATGGTAGGTGAAGAAGTAGATGCCGGGGATGGAGCAGGTGAACTTGCCGGTGGTGGGGTCGTAGTGGTTGCCCAGGTTGGTGACCACGTCGTCGAACTTGAGCACCTCGTAGCCCTCGTGCTGCCGCTTCAGGCCGGCGTAGAAGGCGATCTTGGGCACGGTGCTGTAGGTGGCGGCGCTGATGGCCCCCGCCGCGTTCAGCCCCGGCGCCCCGGGCGGCCCCGGCAGCCCTTGCCGTCCCGGCTCTCCCTTCTCGCCCGGCGGTCCCACCGGCCCGGGCGGCCCCGGCTCCCCCGGCGGCCCGCGGGGCCCCGCTTTGCCCGGCCGGCCGGCGTCCCCCTTGGGCCCCTGGATGAAGGTGGGCAGGGACTGCATGAGGCCGCGGTCGGGCGTGGCCGCCGTGCTGGGCGCCTTGGTGCCTCCGTAGGGGTCGCAGACCATGCGGCAGGTGCCCAGCATCTCGTAGTGCGCCGAGGTGCCGGCCGAGCTCACCAGCACCGGGATGAGGACGACGAGCAGCAGCACCATCACCACCCCCAGCGCTCCGGCCGCGATCAGCCGCCGCCTGCTGCCCACCAGCCGGCTCAGCGCAGGGCGATCCTCCTGCCTGCTTTTGGACAGAATCTTGATGGCCGTGCGGGAACCTCCTCGGAGCCGAAAAACAAAGCCGAGCCCGAGCGAGCCCGGCTCCCGGGGCTTCGGCCCTCCCGCCGCCGGAGGGTCCGGCGCTGCTCCGCGGCCGCCGCGGGCGGGTGTGGACGGAGCGTGTCCGCCGCCCCGACCGCCGCACTTTTATGCTCCCTCCGGCGATCGACTTTTTTTTTTTTGCACACCGTGCCAGTCCGAGGGAAGTTTCCCGCAAGTTCCGCAGCCTTTTTTCCTTTTCCTTTTCCCGTCGCTCTCCCCTCTCGCTCTCTCTGGCTGCTTTTTTTTCTCTTTCTTTTCTTTTCTTTTTTTTTTCCCTCAGAGGTGACGGAGCTCGTTGGGGACGCGCTGCCCGACGCCGCTCAGAGCCCGAGCCGCCGCCGCCGGAGCCGGAGCCGGAGGGAGAGCGGGATCCCGCTCGGTGCCACCTGCCAGCAGACGAGGAGGCTGCCGAGCGCGCTGGAGCAATTTATAGGCACCCAAAAGCGCAGGGGAAAGGGGAGCTGCTTTGGCATCTCATTCCAGCATCTGCTCCGCTCTTCCCACTCACAGGGAGTTTGGCATTACTCTGGCAGTGTGGGAAATATATATTTTTTTCCTCTCTCCCCCCCGTAGCCCTCCCCACGTCTCCCTCCCCACCCCCCCTTCTCCCCCCCTTTCCCCCCCCAGACGGATGAACAGCAGAATCGTGCTCCTCGCTCAGTGCTGCGCCGCGCGGTGACGGCTCCTTGGGAGCGCAGCGAGGGGCAGAGCTGTGCCGGGCCTTTGGGCACCCCCGGGGTCACCGGCGGAGAACGGGAAGGTCACCCCACCTCCCTCCCAGTGCTGCCCCGGGGCCGCCCCACCGCTCCTCTCTGCTGTCTGCGAGATGGAGCTTTAAATGGAGCTTTAAACGCGGAGGTGCCGCGCGGTTCCCGATCGCTCTGCTGGAAGTTCTGCGGCCACAAACTGCCGCTCAGCACCGACACACAGATCGGCGCCTCTCGCAGCTCCGCGGCTCCCTCCTCACCTCTCCCCAGTTACGGCCATAAGTGCAAAGAGGGAAACATTCCTTTCCTTGAGTTAAAACCGATGTTCTCATCACCGGTGCTAAAAGCAGCCGCCCCTCTGCTGACGGTGACACAGAGGAACGCGGTTCCCTCTTGCTCAGATACCCAAGGAAAGTGTGGGGCATCGGCGGAGCAGCAGATGCTCGGAGCTGTGACACCGCGCTCCGCCTCAACTCGAGGGCAGCAACGCGTTTTATTCCGTTTGTTTTGTTGTGGTTTTGCTAAAGGTTTCTCCTCCCCCAAGGGTTGCCGTGCGCCTCTGTGCCACGGTAGGAAGGTGAATGTGCAATCTCGGTGGCATTTCTCCCAAGGAAATCTTAAGCAACTTGTCTCGCTCACAAATATACAAGGTACACAAAGGGCTGCTTAAATAAACAAACAGAATTGATTCCTAAATCATACTTCTGTATTCAGGAGCAATGGACGTCAATCAAACGGGGGTGACATTTGCCTGTCAATACGGGGATGATGGCTGGAAAGAGTGTGACTTATTACGGCGAGGCAAGAATCCGAAATGAGCGGCGGCGGCAAGTAGGACAACAAGCAAATAATAGCAGCTCCGGCGATGATCAGAGGGCTGTGATCTTGTCTCGGGTTTTATTAGCACGAATCCCCTCACCCTTTCCCCCCCCCCGCACTCTTTTCTTTCTTTTCTGTTTCGCAACACAATAAGGTCAAACGAGCAGGAGCTGGGAAACAAAGATTCATTGATTCTTCCTTTTAAGCAGAAATGTCAGCGGCTCCTTTTGCTCTTTCCTGGGAGACTCAAAGGCAGTGAGTGTGTCCACGCCACGCAGCGCTGGGCCCTCCCAGCTCCTTATCTCCCCAGAAAACTCCCGATAAAGCCTCCATTTCGCACGCTTTAAATACCCCCACCCCCCCTTTCTCTTTCTCGGTATTTTCTTTAATGCTCCGTCTTTCAAAGATTCTTTATCTGGCTCTGGCACAAGCGAACCGTTTCCCTCAGCAAAGGGCTCCCACTCAGGACCCGGGAAGGCAGCGGAACACATCGGGAGGATTATTCTTGTATCTCATCGCTCTCTCTGCCCCGCAGGAAAAGGCTTTCAACGCTGCTCTTTAGTCTGAGCAGGAAGAAAAGTTGTGTAGAGTGACGGCTCCGTCTCAGACTGCGGGCGGCCCTCGGGGTGTTGCAGTCCATCATGTGGCCCAGCAGGATTTCATGGCACCAGGATGTGCCCACGCTTCCATTGCACCTTCCACTCAAGGATTGCTCTTGAGCCTTCAGATGGACACAAACCGATTGTGCTCTGCCAACCCACAGCGACCTGGTGACACCTCGGCAGCAGCGTGTCACACGCACTCAGTGCCACGCTCCAGCTCTGGGATCCTTTAAGATCCTTTAACTAGGATATTCTTAAAGCAAGCTCCTACCAACCTACCGTGTTTATCTCCTTAATGCTCAGATTTATCTTCCTGTGTATTATCAGCCATCTCTGAAGCTCATTTACTCCTGCAGACTTTCTCTCCAAGAAGGTCTGAGCCAGCCACAAAGTCGCAGCTTGAGTAAGCAGAGGAGAGCACAGGGTGCTCTTGTTGAGTTGTCCATGTGCTGGCAGGGAACAACACCTGGGATCGTGAGCTCTACAGCAGTGCTTCAGGAACCCGGCCATCCATGGTAAAAATATGTTTTCCAAGGAAACTAAAAATGGAAAACCAAAGGTCATGCACTGAAGGGCTCAGTACTCTGGAAAAGGGAAAACACAGAAATCTCTTCTTATAACGGGACATTCGTTGCCCTGAAGTGACTTGTCAGAGCATCGACTGACTCAGTTATGGCCTGAGTAGCCCTTCTGTTGGAATATTATCTACCTCTTCTCCACAAGAAAGGCTAAAAATGAAGATGGACGCCCATTCCTAACAAACCTATTTCACCAAGGCCGGCTGCTGCGGGTCCTAATGCAGTGACCAGTGCCACATTTATTTGTCCTTTTCCTTTCCCTCCCTTCTCTTTGGGGCTGCTGTGTGAGCTGCATCTCCTGCAGCTTCTGCCATTTGAAGCAGCCTGCCCACAGCTCTTTCCCTCGCTGACTAATTAGCTAATGTTCATACGGATACTTAAAGATGTGGAGCACAACATGCATGTTAATTATCCCTATGTGTGTGAGAGAGCAGGTACTGTCGTCTCACCACTGAGATAAGGCAAAATGGGAGAAAACTGAACATCTTGTTATGGAAGGTGTTGTGCAGGCACAGGGAATAACATGGCTCCTTCAGCCTGGGGTGCTCAGTCCAAAGGGTGAGCCTGGGGAAAACAGCATGTGAGAAGGAAAACCTCTCAGTACTACAGCGAGCAGCAGTAATGCAGAGAAAGGCAAATGCTAAACAAGGGACTGCTCCAACATCATGGCAAGTTCCAGCTGTCCTGCTCACTCCTATCTGCGTCTGCTTGGATTTTGCTGATACTTCAGCTCATTGGGAACAAATCTTATAGAGAAGAGTTTTTTGAGTTCCAGTCATCTCAGATATTAAGACACTCCCACGCTGAATCTTCAGGTGAACCACGCATGTAATTGTTGGTATTTCTGCCAGGCACCAGTGGCTGAATTCTTCTGTGCTGTGGTCAAAGAGTGACCCCAGGTAACTGGGCTCATTGCTGCAGAATAAACTCAATTTATAAATGGAGGGGAAATAATCATATAGGTATAGGCGGCTCAAGGATGCCATGATGAGCAGTCGAAGTGCTGCTGCTGCTGTCCTAATCCATTTCCAGTACTGTTTCAGTTCTGTTCACCCGCCTTACTGTATTTCAGGCTGTGGGTCTCAGAGAGGCTCCTGCTCTGCTTTCTGGTGGAGGATCATGCAGGCAGCAGTAGCTGAGCTCTCCCAGAGCTCTGTTTCCACCAGCAGTGAAGAACTCTTGTATTTATAGTGATGCAAGTTGCCCACTGGCTTCTTTTTTAATTATTATTATTTTTTTTAAGTTTGTGTACTCACTGAAGGAAATTCAGCTTCCGTGCACACAAAAAAAGATGTTTTGGAAGTTTTACGTGCCATCTGAAATTTAAGAAGCCCTTCAGCAAGACATTCTCTGCTATTCAAGGATCTAAACCTCTGTGTGTGTGTGTGTGTGGGTGTGTGATTGAAAGTAGCCCAGATTAATGATGTTTGTCATTGCTTTTTTCCCCCTGTAATTAATAACGCCTTCCAATAGCTCCATGAAAATCAGCCTCTGACCCTCAAATCAAGCAGGAAAATGATTCAACGTACCATTCAAAGAGTCATTTTGGCCTTGCAAGTGTTACAACTTTTTAAAGCCAAATGAGGGGAGAAGTCAGGAGGGACTGTCAGTAAAGTGACAGGGCTCAACAAGGAGAATTTGCAAATAAGTTCCATAACTCTTTTCCTTTTTAGTTTTTAATCTGAGAAGATCAGTCAGACATGACCGGTTACTGGGGAGGGGGGGAGGTAGGGGGAAGAAATTAAAATGGAAATATCCGTACCCAGGTCGTGTTCTGATGGGTGAATCGCTGCAGACCGTGTATGTAAAAACCAGCCTTCGACACAGCAAGAAAAAAGATTACACATCTAACTGACCAATTTTGTGGCTATAAAATAATTGTAGATGATACTTGGTAATTGTTAACCTAATTAATGGTCACTAAGCATAAGAGGTATTCATGAATGCAAGAGCCCTTGTTTATTCCAGAGATTTGCCACCAGCTGCAAACATATTCTTCTGTTCCCTCCTTCCCCTCCCCATCCCCTAAGGTTCCAAACACAAAGCTGTTGCAATGCACGTGGGATGCGCTGTGAACCTAAGATACTTTTTGGTAGCATTACTGGTACAGCTTTTCCAATACCAGAGGTGCACCAGAGACCATGACAGTGCCTGCTTGTGGCAGGCTGCAGCTCTCACTTGGTCTGGGTCAGCTGGACCTTTCTCTCTCCCTGTTACCACTCCTGTGCACAGTAACTCATCACTCTTTTGCTGTAGAGGTCTTGGATTCTGCAACCACCTTGGTAAGCACATTGGTGGTTGAGATGTTTTTCCATGTAGGCTTTCTGCTTGACCCCCACCCTTAGCTCCCTCTTGATCAAAATCCACTGCGGATAATCTGTCATAAGCAGGCAGACAGAAGAACTCACAATGTTCATTAATAACCCTCAACTATACAGGTATTCATAAGCGCTGTTCAGTCAAAGAGTATTGCTAATGGCAAAGGGTACGGTGTCGGAATTCTTATGAAGATGTAAATAGCAAATACAAAGAGATGGAAGATAAATGCCTCTAACACAGGAGTGAGATTAAACAACCACTTTGTGCCTGCTTAAAACTATACCAGTAAGCAAAGGCATAAATCACGTTGCACTTCTATTACAAATTATGTCAGTTGTTAGAGTCAATCAGAAGGAGATTTCCAGGTTATTTGCCCACGAGTGCGATTTTGGTTACCTTTGAAATGGTTACTAGGCTGTTAAAGGGAGATATTGGGGGGAAAAATGCAGGAGCAGAGACCAGTTTTTCTAAGCTGTCATCAGCAATTTACCCCACGTCCTTCAGATCCGAAGGACTCCCTTTCCATTGTTACACCAACCCAGCAATCTTCTGGTGTGTCATCCCACAGTCCTTTATATTCATCAGGAGGTTGATGGATGGGCAATAAGAATGGATAGCTGGGAGTGGAAAACTCAGAATTAAAATCCCAAGAGTGGCAAGTTGCCCAAGAGATTCATTTCTTCTTCTATCATCTCCTCAACTGATCTTCTTATTGTGCCCGATTATTGATTTCTGGAGTACTTAATGGCATAATTTACTTTGCAAATTGCAATTATTCCTGATAATTCATTTTTCTTGCTGTAGGATTCGTTTGTTAAAGCAAAAGGCCCTTTGATCCCAAGCAGTCTTCTCTACAACAAAATGGCACGCAGTGGAATGACCCTGCAGGATGCTGAGTCCTCAGTTATTATAGCAGGCAACTGCTCTCGAGACTTTGTAAAATCTGCCCTTGCGTTGCTACTAAAAAACTGTGCTGCTGTGTTTTGTGGGGCTAATGTGGGTCAGATCTATAGGGAAGGTGCTGCTGTGATCACAAAAATTATTTTGTGATCCATCACAAACCAGGAGAGCTCCACTGAACAAGATACAGCTGAGAAGTTAATACATCCACATGGGATCAGAATCCACTGTTTATAGTGCATTTGGAGAGTTGCAAAGCACAGAGGGATCCCACAAATACACCCCCAAAAGGGATGGGTTATGGCTCCACAATGAGGAGGGGAATGGATGTTTCCTTTCAGCATCGTAGAGATATGAGCCATGCCAGGAAAACACTGTGTATGTTTCTCAGCTTTGTGAACTGCTGATATCAATACTATTAGGTTATCCTATATGGATGTAACTACCCATTCAGCCTGTGTTTGCGTATTGAGCAACAACAACTGAAAAAAGAATGCAGATTGGAGAGGAAAACCAAAGTCTTTATCACCTCCTGAGATATGTATGTGTTCTAATGCTATACATACATTTTTAGCTCGGCTGCCAGCATTCATTCTATACAGCAACAAAAGAATCTAGGATGCACAACTACTGCACAGATCCAAAAGTCACCAGGTGAGAAGAGGAATGTGACTGGTTGAAGAGCGCGTCTACTGTCTGGGGACTGAGGATGTCTCTCTCCAGAGGGATAAAATCCCAGACAGATTTTAAATCGTATATATTGAGACACTATACATCTATTTACAACCCCCCCAAACAGCCCCATGCACGTGCACATGTATGCAGACAGATAGAACCGCGCATATTTTTTGCTGGAATCAGAGCAGAACACTGAGCCTTGCGGTTACTACAACTCAGCGAGCTGCCATTTTGTGTTTTATGGCTGAAATATACTCAGCATTCTGCAGAAGTGTTCTCAATCACTGGCTTACACACGGAGTTACTCCACTGAGCTAATTGACAGAGTGCCAAATTGTGTTTGCGCTTCACACATGGGCGACTCCATTGGCCTAAAAGGCACACTCACTCTTGTATTGCTATGCAGCTCATTGAGCACGTGTTAGAGCTTCCCCGGTCTTTGGGATAATAGAATTTAACCTGAGATCTTTTGTTTAATTAACTTTAAATCACCAATGTCAGTCTTTAAACATCCAAAAGAGGCCAGAATCTTTTATCAAAGATAAAAGCCTGGGAGAGAGGATGAAATGCAAAGAATGCACATGGAGTATCCCGGCAAATGCTGCTTCTCACTGGGTGCTGGGGGGGAATCAGAGAAAGGACACGAGGAGAGGACAGTGCCTTGAGCAGTGAGGTGGGGAGCTGCTGTGGGCAATGACCACAAAGGAAATCTCACTTCCAGAGAGTGGCATTTCCAGCAGTGACATTGGGAGTGTAGTGCCTTGGGCACATTTGGATCATTAATTTTGAGGAAGAAAGCACAGAGCAAAGAGTCCATGTGCAGGAGGAATCCTCACACTTCAATACATGGAGCAGCAGCCCGAAGAAGGACCCGACCAAATTCTTCCTCTTGACATCTCATCTGGTATCTGCTCCTCCAACACTGGTCTCCCACCAGGTAGGAATGCTGACCGCTCTCTACACAAACTAATTTGCTGCTAAATTTGTCACTCAGACTCCTCCATTTCAGCAGAAAGCAACACACTGTCACACTGCCAGCCGTGGATGCTGTGAGATCCAGCCATTGAGCAGCCTGAGCCTCCAGACCTCGAGTCAGAGTTCCCTCTTCACACATTTAATCATCTCCTTATGGATTATACCACAGATCTTTTCTCGGTCGTTAGGCTTCTATTCTGCACTAAATGTATATCTGTTAATAGCTTTCTGTTCTTAATTACATTGCCACTGTTTCTTCTCACTCAATTTATTGCAACTCTCTGCATTGTGAAGTGCAAATAGGTAACTACCCTGAAGACATTAAGTGGGTATCAGCCATCCTTCCTGTTTCGACACCCACTCACTCACATTTCTTTTGCTGGATGTCCATGGCTGTAGTTTTCCCACACACTCAGAATCTTCCACCAGTTATCGAGGTCTCCTTCTGAGAGCACTTTGAACACCCCCAGCCCACAGACACTGACGGGGGCTCAAGGCTTTGCTTCCAATAGTCTTGGACATCACTTACTCTCTGTGCACTGGTTCATTTTCAGTAACTGAAAAACTTAAGTGAGCTGGTTTCCATGTGCTCCAGTGAGACTGTGTAGCAATTGGACAGATTAACGTGGTGGAAGGGTGATACAGGAATGTAACAGCAAGGGGACCAGCACAGATATGATGGTAGTTCACAAGAAAAGTGAAGGTGCTCATCCATCTCTAAAGATTTAGGCTCACAGAAAGGACTCCAACAGGAAGGGATCTCCAACCAGAGATCCTTCCACAGTGGCAGTCAGCCTTAAAATGAGGTCTAAGAGAGGTGCAGTCAGGCTCCACCCCCTCCATTCACACACCTGAATTGCCTTCACTTGTGCTCTCAGGACTGATCAGTCCTTCCCCAGGTGATCAATCAGTGGTTCAGGCCGTGACTCAACATTTCCCATACAGACTGAAAAGCTGGTCTTCTCTCAGTAAATGAACACACTTAGGCTCAGTTTGAAGCCCCCAGCGATGTATTTTGTGAACACCTGGGGACAGGGTGTTTTAATGCTCGGCTCTGCTGATGCTTTTATAAGAGCTATTCAGAGAATCATTAAAGCTGGAAAAAACCTCTAAGATCATCTAGTCTAACTGTCATCCCATCAGCACTGTGCCCACTGAACCGTGCCCCTAAAGAACTAGAAAGAGTTACAAAAGGCCAGGACCTGACTTTCCAGCTCTCAGCTGAGAAAAACAGCATGATTTGTATTTTATAGAATTGATTCCCATAAGCTGAAAGAAGGAGGAAGAAAAGTGTAACATGTGGGGACAGGTCCTAGCTATGCTGTTGGATTCAGATACTGTGCCAATAGTGGAATGCTGGGCAGTGCCAGCGCCTGTCTCTGGGCAGAGAGACAAGCTCAGCACACCATTTCCAGCTGCTACCCTGGGCTGTCCATGGAGCTGCAAGGTCTGGGAAAGGGCATCACACCTCACTGACCCACCCGCCTTGGATGGAGGACGCCAGCAGATGGCAAAGGAGGAAGACAAAGAAGTGTTTTCCATGCAGAGGACTCTCGCCACCAGATGACGAGCAGTGCTGTGGTGAGTTAAGCACTGCAGGTGAGGTACTTGATTCTGCAAGCAGGCGTGTGCCTGCCTCGCTCCACATGAGGGCTGTGGGAAGTGGAATAGAGAGCAAAAGTCTGCGGCTGAGCTTGCTGAATGGGACAGATGGCAACCCATGCCAAAAATAGCTTTGCTAGAAGTAGAACACATGGTAAATTGCATTAATTTTAATAATTGCTTTTTATGCTTTGATAAAAACTGGCAAAGACCTAAAGGATTCTCTACCCAAGACAATTAGTACAGCTCTCCTTGACTGCTCCCCTTTGCTGCTCTGAGGCTTTCAGGCACACAGAGTGGCCAAGGGTGGGACTGCCCATGTATGCCAGGAAAGCAGCAGCTTGCCAAGACATGGGGCCATGGGGAACAATGAGACTGGCTGCATTTGGTCTGCAAGGGGAGAGCAGGCTGCTGCCTGGCAAGGTACAACTCTGTATGGCTGAGGGCTCTGGTAACATCACCCTCTGAACACAGGCAGATTCGAAGTCCCAAAAGAGCCTCTTTCCAAAGGAAAGGCTTATTTAAAAGAAAATAAATAAATAATAATACATGAGATACAGATTTCATAGCTACTGTAGGGGAAAGTGAAGAGATTGATGGCTCCTTTGCCTACTGCAAAGGGGATTTTTGCCTACTGAAGTGCTGGGTACCACTGTTGTTTTGTCATGTGAGAAGAGATAACAGGAAGAGCACGCCAAGGCAATAGTTGAAGCATCCACTGCAGCTTCTTACAACTTCCAGTCAGGAATTAAGGATGCCTGGTCTTGAAAGAAACCCTCACATCAAAGAGAACTGCCTTCAGCAGCAGTGCCAGGTGCAACATTAAGCAGCCCCAGCACCCCAGTTAGTTACACCAGCACTCCAGCCACCCCAGCTCAACACCTCCTTACCCAGTCAGCTCAGCTCAGCCTGCTGCCCAGCTACAGCCAAGCCAAATGGCAGCACTCTGTCTGCTGGCAGTGTCCATGTGCAGGGCTGTGCCAGCAACACAGAATCGGTTTCTAATTGCTGTAGTTAATTCAGGGCATCCGCTGTTGCACCAGTTCTAAATTTACATGAAATTACCTGGGGGATTTCAGGGAGCCAGCAGCACCAGCTTTTTGCTTATGAGCTGTATGCTGGGATACACAATATGTTTCACACAGTGTTACCAGATTTCGATAGGAATGGAGTATATTCTCCGTTACAGCCAAAAAGTGCAATTGTTCACACTTGAAAAAATCCTTCTAATTCAGGACTTCTTGATCCACAGAGATCACTGAGGTGAGCACCCCTCCAGGTGTGGTACCTGCTCCTCCACAGCACAGTGCACTCAGTGCTGCCCTTCCCATGCTGGCACTGAGGCAACAGTGGGAGCTGTGCATGGCTGGGGCCAGGCTGCCCACAGAAAAGCTGTTGTACAACCCCTGTGCCCCCAAACCTCTTCCTCTGCCCCTCCGAAATCCTCCCACTGCCCATAAGCGCCCCAGTACCCCGTGAGCCTGTGTGGATAGATGTGGATTATGCTATGGATGTTATTTGTATTCCATCTTTTTTTGTTGTTGTTTTAAGGCTCAGTGATTTGGATTGACAAATGTATTCTGATTTACTAATGTGTTTTCTTCCCATCTTTGCCCTGTTTTTTTCCATAGGAATTATTCTGTTCACCAGCTCAGGAAAAAACAATCAACAGCTGGGAGGTATATTCTGCTTCAGATTTTTGCACAGAATTACAATATAATTCCCTTCTGTTTCCTTCTGAGAAATGCACCGGGCTCTGCATTCTCCCCACTGGCACCATCCTGTAGTTCCATTTAACTCAGTCCTCTTTTACCCCTTATTTTCTTGTTGCTGTGTTTCTGTGAGGTATAATGGCTCTGCCACGCTGCCTTTACTTTCAATATCACTTTTTCTTTTCCTCCAGCTGCATAGTGGTTTAAAAACCTCTTCACAGAGCACCTTGAAAGCTCTTGATGTTCATTTGCTGCAAGCGCACGGTGAAGCCCTCTTCAAACACAGCCATTATCTGAGAAACAGCATGAGAGGATCAAAAAACTTTGGACAAGTGGACTCACTTGAGCAAACCGCCAAAGGGATGAGATGCTCCGGAGCTGCTGGGTTGAAACATTTGACTGGATCACAGACAGCAGATGAGGACACATTTTTGACTTCTCTGCCAGCTTTGTGGGCTTTCACTGCATCCAAAGCTGGATGTTTCGGCATGACAGGAGATGAGGAATCTTCGAAATAACAACAGAATATAAAAAATGCTGCAAGGAAACTGCATTGCTTCTGTTCCCTGCCTTACCCCATAATCAAAGCTGTTACTTCACACAGCTGGCTAATGAAACTGGCTGTTCTCCCCAGTTTTAGCATCATTATACGAATTACTGTGCAGATTCCAACACCATGTGGGCAGTGGGGCAACTGCTTCAGGTGAGTGATTTGAGGCACTGCACTTACTGTTATCCTTACAGGTAACCATGTGTTATCTGTGTTCTTTAGACTACTTTGGAATGATCCCTATTAGCAGAGCAAGGCTGCTGGTCTCCATGGTCTCCTGTAGTGGCACACTGTGCTCCACTAACTAGAGATACCGCAAAGCCTTGGAGATATGGGCTGTAACAGGAAGATGTCAAAGAGCTCTGACCACACTGGTTTGCCTTCCTGCTAGAAATGTCTGCTGGTTTAAGGCAAAAGGCAAAGAATTTGTCATGCTACAGTCATAACCATCCTTTAGAGGAGATTGTTGATATGATCTTACTGGGAGCAGTGAATTACTAAGAAGGCTTCTCCACAATGACTTCCCATTGCTGTCTCTCACTACTCCTGATATGGACATCTTGCGGCTGTGGAGGCCCTCTCACAGGGCATGAAGATAAGGAAGTAAGAGCTGGGGGCACAGCTGTGGCCTGCTGGATGCCACCACCCACATTCATGATGAGTTTGCCCCAAGCAACAGCTCTTTGTGGTGTTTCCTCACAGACAGTGTGAGATGTATGTCCTCACTGGGAAGCAGACCCTGCCCCCATCAGCCCACACTGGGGGAGCAGCAGATGCATCGAGGTCTCCATGACACATGCCCAATTCTAGTCGGAGAAGAAGAATTTTCTGCCCTGGGCAGGCCCTGATGTTTGTTAAATGATACTGGTTGCACACCAGTTCCCTTTGACCAGGGCTGGGCTCCCTCAGGTGCAGCCTGTTAATCTCCTTTCTTTGTCACTGCTTTTTTTTTCCCTCCCTTTCCCTGCTACTGCTTTGAGGAGCTGTTATTAACCTGCCTGACTTTATCACTGTCAAAACAAGAAAAAGCAAAAAAAAAAAAAAAAAAACCCCAAAAAACCCCACACAACTGTCTTGAGATTTATCTAATTATTCACTTCGTTATGTGTGTTCCAGCATCTGGAACCCATGGAGGAAGGGAAAAGAGCAGCAGGAGGATGGAGACCAGCTTTCCTGCTGTGATTTTTACAGTTTACCTCCCTGAAGCTCCCAGCTCCTGGGCACGAAGCCTTTCATGCCTCGTGATCCCTGCAAGTGCCTCTGGCTGTGGAGTGTCTTGGCCATACACTGAACACTGCCCAGGCACACGTGCTCTTGGTGGTGATGGTCCTGGCTGCCCACCAGCCTTCCCCAGCTCTTCTGTAGCTGGACTGAAGACAGACTCACACCTTTGGAAAGGAAACAAAACTTCCTCCTCTTTTCATTCTTCATCTTTATCTTTGAAACTGTAGGTCCTTATTACTCTGCATTCCCTGGAGATCCCTCAGAATTCTGGGGACATAAAGCTGTTGATGGGAGCAAAGCAGGATGGCTCGTTCTCCCCTCTCAGATTCAGACTTCTAACAAGAGCTTCCTATTAATGATAATAAATTACCAAAATGTAAGCACTTGTTATTATTGGCTTATTGTGTGCTCACTAATACTGCTGCCTTGCTCAGGATTGTTACTAAGAGATGTGTGGTACTGATGTGATTTACCTCAGTGTTCTGACACTGCTGACAGATTTGCTTTTCTGTATTCAACTGCAAGAGCCTGTCCTTCAGAGTTTGCATGGGAACTTGGGACAAGAGGAAGCCCTTTGGTTGAGTGTAGTTTGCTTTGCAGCGCACACATCAAGTGCAACCCACCCATGATCCCACCAGGCCTGGCCATCATCAGCCCTGAGAGAATGCATTAGAAATGATCATTTGGCCGTAGGTAAAGGGAAGAGGATTTCCTATAAGATTTCCCCTGCCTCCCCAGATATCTTTCTTTTCCTGCAGTACGATCCCAGTTTGTCTTTCCATAGGTCCTGCTGGTCACCCTTCTGCCTTGCAAACTCCCAGTGTGAGGAGATGGGAGAGCCATGCTGGGATTTACGGAGGTACCAACATGGACAAGGCACTTGTTTTCCATTGACACCTCATAGGTATTCACACTGCCTTCCTCTCCACTGACGAGCCTCGTTGACTGAGTTTTCCTGCATAAAAAATTGCATGTCAGAGATGCGAGACAAACGATGGTGGTAATAATGTAGGAGAACATCCTCTGAACATCTGAGAGGGCTGAATTCATGGACCACTTTTATCAAGGCGTACAAGAGGCACTTAAATATTATCTGCTGCTTATAAATAATATCGGTATGTTAAATACACACATATTTTCACAGTTTTATAAAGCGAGTGATCTCTGTTTGCTTTCAACTGGAAATCATAAAGTAAAAATCAATGAGCTTATAGCCAGCTTATATTACAGTCCTTGAAGAGTCAACCGACTCTATAAAAATGACTATTTTCTAACGAAGATATCATTAATTGGACCGAGTTGGCAAAGTTTAAGTGCCTGTCATATTTTGATTGCTATGCAGTGCTAGAGCTTATTGATTTTATAGAACAGCCTGTAGATAACTGTAATGATTAATTTCATTTGTTTTACAAGAACAGAAAGCTTGTATGCAGAACTGGATGCTCTGCATTATTTCTCATAGCAGCCTGCACCCTGACTGAGCCCGGCTCTGGCTCTGAGGCTGTGCTGGGTGGCCTGGCCTTCCCGGTTGTCTTGGTAATTACACACAGAAATTCAGTGTTCCCCCCCAAACTTCAGCTTTAGGGGATTTAGAGAGATCATTTGTCCACCTTCATCCCTCAGGGTAGATGTTGCTGTTACAAGCCTTGCAGAGAATGGTGGCCATGGGACTGAGGTGGCCATATGGGAGGCTGCCCCCAGCTGCTCTCACTTTCCCCAGCTCAGCAGGACTGAGGAGAGAATCATAGAATCATTAAGGTTGAAAATACCACTGGGATATCTTAGTCCAGCTGTCAACCCATCCCCATCGCGCCCACTGATCGTATTCCTCAGCGCCACGTCTACACACTTCTCCAGGGTTGTTGACTCCACCACCCGCTGGGCAGCCCGTGCCACTGCCTCACCACCCTTCCTGAGAATAAAACTTTCCTAATATCCAACTTGAACATCCCCTGGCACAACTTAGAGCCATCACCTGTCATCCTTTTGGTGTTACCTGGGAGAAGAGGCCAACCCCACCTCACTACAGGCCAACAAGAAGATAGGATGGGACAGCTCGTGGGTTGAGGTGAGGACAGGAGGACTCCTCACTAATTACTGTCACAGGCGAAACAAACTCTTCTTGGGAAAATTAATTTAGCTCATTGCCCATTAATTACAGAACAGGACAGTGAGAACTACAAGAACAAACTGAGAACACTCTCCTCCCACTGCTTGGTTAAAAAAGCGAAGCTGCAGCCTGGCAGCAGGTGCTTTGAGTCACTTGGATCTACAAGGTCTTGGTCACTATGGTGTGACCTGAACCCAAATCCACCCCCAGGGAGCAGCCAGCAGCCTCCTGCCCTCCCCATCTCCTGCTCCTGGGGTTTCCCAGTGGCAATGAGGCTCCAGGCCCAGCTTGGGGGCACAGCGAGGCACCAGGGTGAGCAGTGCCGCGGTCCCGTTGCCTTCACTGCAGTGTGGATCTGCTCTCCCCGAGCCCAGGAGCTGGTTGATTTCCTGAGCACTGGGGGCTATTTTTAGTTTGGTGCTGCATGGCTGCCTTCAAATTATTTGGTTTCTTAATTGGAGGCGTTGATGCAGAAGCAGAACGAGGGGAAACGCGGGCAGCCTCCTTGGGGACATGCTGCCAAGTCGGGGTGACAGCAGGGCCGGGTGGGAGCTGTCTCAGCACGTGTCTGTACCACCAACACGAGGGAGTGAAAGAATTGCAGGGCTTCATTTCGAGTCTGTAGACTTTGGGGTGGCTTTTTTCTTTCTTCATCGTTTCCCTTTGTGTTCTAATTGTATTATTGCACCCACTGCTGGCAAAGGCTGAAAATTGCATCTGTAGATGCTGCTGGTCATTCTTCCTATTTGCACGAGAACGGCTCTGAGCCTGTGAGTTACCTGAAGGAAACTGGATTTAAATCAAAGCTCTGCTTTGTTTGTTTGCCCTCAGAATGGATTAGTATTGAATTCTTGATCTACAAGGTGTTTAATGGAAATCAGCCCTGGAGCAGAAACCTTCAGATAGCTGCAGTTGGCCAGAAATTAACCCAGGAAAAGCAATTTGTGTGGTCTGGATGGTAAAACTCATGTCCCTGTAAGTGCTCGTGAGCAACGTTCTCTGGATCAGAGCCCGCTTCTGCTCCAACACAGCTGCTCATTTCTGTGTGACCACGTGTGCCAGGCATGAGGAGGAGCAGCTTAACTAAAGAATCCACATCAATCGGAGAACAAAAGTGAGGTGACTGAGGTTGTGCAAATCAGCTGAAAGCCAGGGACCATCTGTATGCTTTCTCAAAAGGCAATACCTGACCAACAAGTGGAACAGCTCCTGGGGGAGGGAGGGCATTTCCCCAGCTCAGATGGAGCTACCGCTGTACAAACACTTGGGGATATGTTGATGGAGCAATATTTCCACACATTTGCTGTTTTAAATTTAATTACTCATAGAGATGGGTATTATACCGAGGATGGGTTCATGGAGCAGATCTTGGTAGTCTTTACCAGCCTTAATGATTCTATGGATACCCTTGTGTCCAAACAGGTGTGTAACAAGAACAAGCATCCTACCCTTCCTCCAGCAGCCTTGGGCAGAAACCAGGCCCAGGTATCCACAGACCGTTGTGCTTCACAGGCATGTGGCTTCTTAGATCAGAGGAAACAAAGCACCCAACAGGAGAAGGAAATCTAACATCTGGGAGGTTATAATAGATCCTTCCCAGCACATCTGCCAGCCCCAGTGTCAGTGAAAGGCAACAAACACATGGCACCAGTCCTGGCGTGGAAGGGATGTGTCACTGCAAGAGGAGTAGGAGGGAAATAAAGCGAGCTGACAGCTCACATCCTGTGCCATAATCCTAGAAATTGTTAATATTTACAAAATTAACAACTGATATAAGCGACGACAGTCTCACTCCTCCTGGTTGTCATGAGAATATTAACAGTTACCACCCGCTCTGAACAGGAAGAATTACCCATCTCCAAGGCGCCTGCTGCTCACACCAGCAGGACATGGACCTCTTCCACCTGCAGGATGGCACTGAGCTGGGGCTGTCTTCAACCCTGTCCATCAGGAGGGCTACGTGAGGCAGCACAGGGTTAACAGACACCATGAGCACAAGAGCACTGCAGATGCAGATGCTCGTTAGGGTTTCAGGCGTCATTTTGCCCCGTCATTAGTAGGAACACTCATCCCCCCTGGGCCACTCTTTGCACAGACACAGTGTGCCAGTTTTTCAGTAATCCAGTAAAAAATGTGTTTGTTAGGGTGCACTGTATGCAAAAAGATTGCCAAACCCTTTCCAGTTCACTGCATGCAAAATCTAAATAGAGAATTACCTGCGCTGTTGTTTTCAAAGAGCTCCCCAGTGCTGGAGAGCTATGAAAAGCAAATTTCCTTCCAAAGGAGCAATTTTCTCTCCTTGAAGTGGCATGTTCTTGGCTGTAGGAGAGGCTTGCCCACAGAGGCAGCCTGAATGAGTGCCTGTGGAGGACTGGATGGCAAAAAAAGTTACTTCCAAGGACCGTGAGGCAGCTACTGTCAATTAGGGCAATAAAATACTGAAATATAGTGACCGGAGTAGAAAAGAGCTGCCTTTACTGAGCTCTGTGCTCATAACAACTTCTCATAGTGCCCCAGGGTTCATGGGCAGAAGCCTCAATGTGACGGAGCTTCTGGAGCAGTGACTGCAGGAACCACCTGAGGGACCTTCATGAGCGGTGGTGCTCTGTATTGGCTCACTGCAGTTAAGAGGCAGCATCTTCTCTGAAAGAGTGGTCAGGCACTGGAGCGGGCTGCCCAGGGAGGTGGTGGAGCCACCGTTACTGCAGTTGTCCAAGAAATATGTAGATGTGGTACTAATGGACATGGTTTAGTGACCTATATATATAGCGGGCAGGTGGGCGGCTGGAGCACAGCATCCTAGAGGTCTTTTCCAACCTTAACAATTCCATGATTTTATGATTCTGTCTCCTTTCCTTAAAGTGCAGCAGGGAAGGAAATGTGACCCAGTAAAATGAAACAAGTGTTTTTTAACTATTAAAAAAGCAACAACTCCAGAGAACAGATATATCACACCATCAAACTCGCCTGAAAACCATTGTGTGGTTTGCTCTAAGAAGCTGGCTGTCTTTTAGAAACACCAAAACATTACCATGTTCCATCCCAGATGATTTTCTTTTCTTCCCTGCTCCTTTTATTCTGCCCCGATCCGCTGCAGAGCGCCCATTTTGTTTTCTGTTTGTAAAGCTTTCCGCATTTCAGTTTTACGTCTTCTTCTCAGATCATTATCTTATTTTTTCATCTTCCTTTTCAAGAACCTTCTCTTTTCCCCATCTGCCACCATCTTCCGTATAATATTTCTCCCTTTAGGGTTTCTTTTATCCTTCTCATCTTTACGCTTTTCACTTACTCTTCCCCAGACCCCTCTTTCTTGCTTTTGCTTGTCAAAACTGCGTTCCTTCATGGGGGAAGAAGTGGGAAGGCTGGGTGGATTATGTTTTTGACTGTGAAAAGCCACGAATGCTCCGATCAATACTTGAGAAGTACTGCAGGGGAGAGCCTGCACGATGCCTTCCACATTTGTGAAATTTGCAACAGCAGTTAATGAAAGTCTGACTAATCCTTCAAAATCAGAAGTGTATTTAAAGCGGCGCGATTGCTTCCCACAAACAACATTATCAAGCCTTCCTGAGCAAGCTTTGATTTCTATGTTAGAGACCCTACTCCGTGATCTGAAGCTATTGTAGGAGCCACTTCAGCCCTTCCCAATAGGTGCGCCCTTGGCATTTGTTTTGTTCCAAAAGGAATTTGCAACAGTAGTTTTGGGATCTTCTGACATTTCACTGACATTTCTTCAAGGTTTTTTGTAGCACCAGTATTACTGTCATTAGATACCCTTGTGTTTTAATGCCTACATCTAGATTTCATTGTGTGCACTCTAGCAGGTGGCCAACTCAGCCCCTCAATGGCTGTTTCAGTTGGAACTGTTACCCGAGACAGATCACTCAGGAGGTTTGGAAATCCTCTGCAGAGTTTGCAATAGATAAAATTGACTATTCCTGACAAGTCTATTATTTTCAACCGTTTTCCATCTGCCTATCAAGGCTGCCTCGTTCTTCTGAAGTACCAAAGACCACTTAAAATGTCTCTAAAGCTTGAAGCCAACTTCCTATCCCTGCGTGCCAATTCAAAAAATCTGTTGCAAAATATATGTATGTCAATACATTCATTCCCAGCCTAAGACAAGCATTTATTACTTAAATGCCAGGGTAGCCTTGAACACCCTCAAGAGGTTGGTGGTTGTAAGAGTCTTTAGATGCAAAATGTATCATTTCCAGCACGAGCTATTTATAACCTTTTCTACTCTTATTTAATACAACAGTATTCTGGGCATGTTTCCTGGCTTGCTGGCCAGACAGCATCAGAAATTCAGCAGTGGATTGTTCAAGTATGAAATCCATGGAAATAGGGAGCAGGAAGGTCCTGACTGGAGCAACCCAGTTCCTGCTCCTTGAGATGCTTGGTTAGATTTTGCTCTTGCAAGACTAAAACCATTCGAAAACCACTGTCTGTATTATTATTTTTCCCTCACACTGATAAGACCCGAAGCTGTTTCAGATGTTAAACAATTTGTTGTTTAATCGCTTCACAACTGCAGCCTCTGAGCTTGGTTGTGGTGCGGGTTTTGTACGGATAAATATAGCACCTGTGGCATTTTCAACAGCCATTTGGAACAGCTCTTCAGTACAGCATTTTCATGGCAGAGATTAAACACATTATTTGGGTCTTCTGCTTTAAAAAAAAATTGCTTTAAAAAATTGGCAGAAGTACCATCTTCTTCAAATGAGAAAGCTCACTTTCCCCAAACTGAGGCTGGCAATTGGCAGCTCCTTACAAAGATAAGGTTTTTTTTTCTTTCCTCTTTCTCTTCCCTTACTCTCTGGTTTCAAAATAACCTCCAAGGCAAAAATGCAGGGCACAGCCATGGGAAAAAATAAATTGAAACTGATTAAAAATGTTACATCCTCGAACAGAAGGCTTTAAATTTTAACTAACTCACATCAGACAAAATGTCATTATATTCCTATGGAAGAAAGGAACGCATCGCAGGAAACGGGACACGTGCATTCTTCATGAACGTTGCTGCTCCGAAGTCCTACTGAAGAAATCAAAGCGCAGTACAAATAGAGACCTTTATTAAAATCGTTTGGAATATGATGTGAAATTTAATATCGTATAATATAGGTGCAAAACCCTGATATTAACAGGATGTGATACATGTGAACAGAGGGCATTAACATGTGTATAAATAGAAAAGCTAAAATGTGTTTGACAGTGATATATTAAATGGCTACATAAATGTGACCGTAATTAGGAGACTATGTAATTTGGTATTCCTTAAGCAGTATCCTCTAAAGCAGCACACGCGGTAAATTGCTTTTACCTCTAGTCTCTGCTTCCTTACAATATGAGTAATAGGAGATGTGCTGGAATATTATAGGCACATGCAAAAGAAACGTAAAAAAATATATAAAACCAGAGGCACAAGCTGGAGACTCATTTGTTCCTGGCTGCGAGAGGCTTACGGCTGATCTTCTTTGACTTGTCATTGTTCTTCTTCGGAGGTTCAGGGTTCGCTTGCATGTGTCTGCCATAAAGACTGCAAGGAAGTGAGACAAAGAACATTTGTTATCAAACCATTAAATATAAGCTTTTGATCTGCGTTGTGTTCAATGAGACATATGGTTACTAGAAATAAAAAACCACGGAAGGTCATTACATTTATTTCATCTCAATACATTGATTCCTCTGTAAGTTCTCATGCTGCAGTCCGTATTACCAGTCTGTTTGTGACTTACCAGAGTAACACCAGGAGGAGCAGGGGCCTTTGGAGCAATCAGCTCTGCCTTCAGAAACTAGCAGCCTTTCCTTGGCAGTTATGGAACTGAAGCACAGAGCGCTGTGACGACGCATATTCAAGTCGACAATGACAAAAATTGGGTTGAGCTGGAGAGATAGAGTGCTCTCTTAAAGCAAAGTGAGCATCATCCCTAACCAGAAAACCCAAGGGCTTGATAATGTGACAGAGAGCAATAGTGTCACAGCCTTCTTTGCTGCTCACACATGATTGATAGTACTGGGACAGCTACCAACACATCACTGCCATATTAGTAAGTACCACTGATTAAATGTTGACAAAGTATCCTACAATTAAGACAGCAAGCATTCATAGCAATGCTAAATAGACTACACGGCTGAGAGGATCTTGCTAAATATCACATAGTAATTAATAGATAATTTATGAGTAATCCTAACGAAACTAAATTAAAAGCACCAAAAATAAGCACAGCTCAAACCTAACTTCCCTTCTTCGCACACAGTGCTTTCTGAAGATGCACTATGCGGGGGTGTCAGTGTACCCAGAAGGGAGCAGGGACAGGTCTTGTTTCTGCTCATTCAACTGTACAAACAGCTGGAATGGTGACACAAACACTGACATCCCCCTGGAAGGTGTCCCCCTGCTAACAGCTCACCTTCGTGCCACATTCGGCTGTTGCCGAAGAGGCTGAGCACTGACTTCTGCAACCTGAGAGGATTGCTGCTGCTGCTGCTGAAGAAGGTAAAGGTGCAGGTCCCTTGTGTCACTACACTTTTGGCACTCAGCTTCATAGTTCTGCAGTGGCTAATGGCCCAAGTGTGTAACCCAGAGATAAAGCAACTCTTTACCTGAGTCACCTTTTCTACTTTCCAGGCTGAAACTACTTTCAGAAGCAGAGGAATTGCCCAGCTTCTTAGACAGGGCCTGGTGGACTACGTGGCCAACTTCATGCATTGAACAAGGATCCAAAGAGACAGAGATACCCTTGAGTTACCACGCTACACAGTGTGGCTCTGGTGGAGCTATTTATGGCAGGCACAGAGAGGTTGTAGCTGCTGGAGCTGGGAGGTTAAAACCTCGCACCTGCTCTGAGCTTTATTGTGCAGCACCTGGAGGATACTTCAGCCTCGGGGTTCTTGGATTGCATAATGGGATTAGAGCTTCTGGCAGAGCACTGAGGAGAGGCAGTGCTCGTTTTCACCTTCTCAGCAACTGCAGCTGTACATCATGCTGCTGAGCAGGCTGCTGTCAAGGCGCACTGTGCCCAAAACAGCCCTGCTCAAGGAAAATACAGCTGTAAACTAAGACATTGCTTCACCTTACTGAACTGTTATGTATGCCATCACCTGCTGTCAGTGAGAAATCAGATCCCATTTCCTGAGGAACACACAGAGAGCCCTGAACCTCTGTGATAACCATGGGCTGTCTGTTAGCTAGAATACACATATTTTCCTTTTTGTAAGATACACAGCCCCAGTAGCACAAGGCTGTACTTCATCCCAGTACAGCACATATACCAATCAAATATCTGTCCTAAATACCCATCCCATTTTGCAAGACATTAAGCGAACTGGGGGAGGGAAGACAGGGGAGGAGATGTTTTTGTATCAGGAAATACTATCATAGATGAGCACAGAACTATTTCAGCTGTCATTCACAGAGGTTGTCTCGTCAGAAACTGATCCAGGGTAGAAAGAGTCCAGGGACAAGAAGGGTCTTTTTCTCAACAATATGCAGCACAGCATTAGAGCCGCTGTCAGCAATGATTTCCTGACTGTGAGAAGTTAGCATCAGAGAAGTGGAAATAGACACTGCTCCAATCTGTGAACCAAGAGTTAGTTAAACACTAAATTAACATTCAAGCTGGTTTTTGGCTCTGGAGAAATAACAGTACATTGGAGTGTAATGTGAGGTTTTTCATATAATAAGAAGGTTCCCGTGAGGGACTTCAGTAACTGAATTAACAGAGAATCCACTCATCCACTGCATGTGAGCACAGCTTCCTCCCCCAGCAGACTGGAGCAGAAGTCCATTGTTGCTGTTCCGTGTCTTCAGCCTACTGCTGCCCACAGCTCCTTCATCCCGTTAATGCCAATCCAGAAAGGACAATAAGGCTTTAGTGTTTTCCTTGGGTTTTATGCCTTTTTTTTTGCTCAGGTTCCACTTTCTTATTTTTCTTTGGAAACTTGATGTGAGTTTCCCACTCAGGAACCCTTTTGGCATCCATTATCTCTCTCATTTTCTGCTTTCTCAGTGTAAATTCTCAAGCTGGTGGACTGGCAGGGCTCAGATTAGCAAACTATTTCTGAAAACAGAAGGTTTGGTGGGCCTTCTACTGACTTCATGAATGCTTATGAACTGGAAGAACTGACTATGGACAATTCTGAATCATCTCTGAAGTTCCAGTCAGGTCTCCTTGGGCAACATCTTTTGACTGTGAAGTGAGGCCCAGCAGCTGCTGCACGTGTTAAGTGATAAAACCCCCAATTTTCCTGTCAGAACTTCTGGTTGCAGTTTTGCTCTGGTACTTGCTCCCTATGATATTTAGCACTAGGGGTGCTGCAGTGATTCCCTCTCCATCCCCACGCAAATAGTACATTCGCACTAGTAGATCTGCATGAGTCGCAGCACTTTAATGTTCTTTTTGCTTATTCTCAAGGCGTGGGCACCCAAACATCATCCAGGAGAGTAATTATTTGGTTCGAAATAAACAAATCAAAGACATCTACTTAGGTTTCTCTGGCAAAATTTCAAGTAAGTTTCAGCTGCATGATGCTGTCTCAGCTGAAGATAAATGCTTTACAATCTATCACAGCAGTCTGCTACGCAAAGAGCAAGGATCAGACGTATTTTGATTGTATAAGCCTGCACAGACAGGGACTCTCTCTCTTGTGTTTGCACACATCAAATACAAGGAGACATATGGTGTCACAACAACATTTAAATACAATAATGACTGTGATAATGCCGCTGGGACAGAACTTGCCTTCTGTCACACTAGGGAAAAGAGAATTCTGGATTTCCAGTGAACTTCTAGTAGAATGACAGGCACCACTTTTATAGCTCCCGAGGAGAAAAAAACAACAGAAAAAGCCAACAACAGAAAGCCCTAATTGAACTGATCCATGCAGAGAACTAACCAAACTGCATGAGAACCTAAAACCCTTTGGCTGTAATAGGTGTGGAGTTCATACATAGATTTTGATACCTTCTGGAATTGAACAGACACAGAAACCGCAGCATATGTAAGTCACTGCCTGTCAGCCAAACTGTAATGGTGTATAATTCTGCTCTGCCATTGCTGTGGAGTCAAACATGGGCTGACACACGTGCACACTGCCCTTGGCTCATCAGGTCAGCCCCAAACATGCCTGTAGACAGCCCTGCAGCCTGGCTGATGGGCAGCAAGCTGCTGAGAGCTGGCACCTTGATGTGGCTCTTTGCATGTTGAGACCCTCAGCATTGGCAGATTAGCTCAATAAACAGAGAGCAACACTGAGGCTGACTGTGCCTACTGTTTTCAGTCACAGTGGTGAGGTAAAGGCTATTAATATCTACATGGCACCTTCATACTTGGTATTTTGGAACACCACCAGTTGATGAGGCTGGTACAGCTCCAGGAAGCTCACAGTGCACACCTCGCAACCCAAAGCCTGGGCTGAAGAATAAAATGTGGAGTGCAAACAAATGCTTGAGGTATTTGCAGTTTGCAGCAGTTGGGAGCTGGTTAGCACAACCACAGCTCACAAAATATTGAATTGCTGTACAATTAGCAGCTACAGCTGCATTGCATGTTGCCTTGCTGTTGTGCTGAAGTGAAAGGGGAGATTAAATGCAAGTCAGAAAATGCAGAACGTCCCCAGATAGAGATTTCTGGTTGCTTTCTTTCCTTGTATTACATTTTTTCAAAGCAAACATCTCTCACAAACATAAATGTTTCTTTTTATGCAAATATAAACAAAATCTCCCTGCATTCTTTGCCTGCCCCGTTAACAAATGCAAGCACTAAGGCTGCTGCAGCAAAACTAACAATATCAAGTGGGAAAGACACTCATTAAACTTCATCATTCTGTCGACTTTAATGATGCTTTTACTTAATAAAAATTCCCTGAGCAGTTGCAAGGATATTAGGCAAGGCCTTTGGTTATGTATCAGGGGTCTAAGCTGTCACTAGCAAGCATGCAGTTCAGGAGGGGCATTCCCAGGGGGAAAGAGTGAATACAGCTTTCTTGTAATAAATTTAGAGAGAATCAATAACCACAGCCTGCCACATTACTTAAGCACTTAGGAAAGTGGGTGATCCTTCTAAATTAAACTACAAATTGCTAAATGTTGCAGTTTACAGTATAAACTCAGCCATGGAGCCTTGCAACTCTACAGCATGCAGCCTTACTACCAAACCTCTGGATTTAAAACCCACAGAGTTCCAAAAGTGTCATTTCCAGAAGCTCCCTTCAGTACAATTTTCTCCAGTATTTCTCCCTTGTACGAGACAACGCGCACCAGCTGAGGCTGCATATGATGAGTGAACTAGTGTGGATGAGTAAACTAGTGTCACGTGTTGGATGCACACATTGCTTGAGTTTAAGCAGTTTGAAACGGGATTACAAGGCCAGCCATAAAAATACATTGCTCGTTCTGTCTGTAAGAGAGCTAACAGGGTGAGTATGAAGAATAAAAAGGACAGGTACAGTTAGATAAGATTTTGGAGGGACACTATCTATCTTCAGATACATTCTGTAAGCTGAGAAACACACATGAAACATCCCAGTGCTGCTCAATTTTCAACATCAGTTATTTACAGTGAGCTCTGCAGTACGGACCCCAAGCTCACCTTCTGAACCAGCCACAGCATCACAAAAGACCACAATCTGAAAGTACTGCAAGATTGATACACTTAGTTGCTTAGCCTGCAATAGTTTAAACTCTCCAGCACTCACTGCAAGAGGCCTTTGCCCAGGCAGCCTTTGCACAGCTCGCTGCTCCCATGGTGTGCTCCCCCTGTGACTGAGCCTGGTCTTTTCCGTGCTGGGAGCTGCTAACACATCACCTCCTCAAACACGTCTTCTCCCAGGGTGGAGACAGATGCAGGAGTTCAATGTGCCACTGATGTGCCCACGAGGGAAAACAGTTGTGTGTATGTGTGAAGATTACTTTGCGAGTATTGGGTAATTCTGGTAGCTTATTTTTATTCTGACTTATTTTTATAAGTAACTCACTCATAAAACTTGGTGGCTTATTTTTATTCTGTAACGTAAGTCAAATGATTTAAATGAAGAGAATCATTCCATGGGTAAGTGAAATAAAGATCTGGCTACCTTGAACACTTGGATGGCAAGCTGCTGTTTTAGGATTCTTCATAAAGAAGCACAGACAAGAATGACTTGTTTTATTCAGCTAATTTTTTACCCCTTGTTTGCGAGTGCTTTGGGAGCAGATGGCAGCAGTGTCAGAGATGTTCATCATCTGAAGCTTTCTGTGAGTTCCTTCAAAACAAAAATCAGATTTGGCCTGTCATCTGTTTGTATGCCAGCTCACTCTTCATGCCCAGACACTCTGGTGGCACTCACTGTGAGCGGGGTGCTTCCACTTGCCTGCTGCTGGCTCAGAGAGCCTGGGCCGTTCAGCCTCAACACGCTGTACAGCTGCTCCAGTGCTGCCAGGTCTTCCTCTGCTCCCTGCTCTCACTCCTTAATACTTTAAACTGGCTCAAACCTCCAGAGCCCCAAGTAATCTTTATAACCCAAAGCCTCTGAAAAAATTACCTGGGCATCACCCTCCCCTGCACCCCCAAATCCTGCACCATGCTTTCAAATGAGACCTTCCGCATCAGCAGACAGAGCAGAGGATCCATGTGCTCTCTATGGTCTTCCTCAGCTGCCTTCACCACAGAAATCTCTCGGGGTGCCCGGCCACCTCTCCCCAGCATGGGCTGTTCTGTCCTGCCAGGCAGCCCCAGCTCTTCAGGGAAGAGCACAGTGTTGTTCATGATGCTGCTGTACCACATAGACGAACAACGAGAGGAAGCAGCCTGTGCCCAGTGGGGGCATATCTCTCCCAGTATCTGAATCACGGCATTAGGCCACAGGCTAAAACACAGGCCATGCTGAAACAGTCCATTTCAGCTCTTGTTTGTAGCAAGAGTAGGATTTGGAGGAATCAGGATGGGTGCAGACCTGTCTGTCCAAGCCCATGGGACACTCACAATGGAGATCTTGCTGACAAAGCCAGGGAACAGAGAGCTTTCCAGCTTACCAAATGTAAAGGGCTGCTGCGAAGCGCTCAGTTGCTATGTGCTGCTACAGCTTTCCACGGACTAGGGTGGACAGTGGGCAGTGAGCTGACACACAAACACTCGCATTTAGGTATTTCAAAATGCTAGAGAAACCACTCCCTCTCTGCTCCCACTTTGCACACAAGCTGTTAGCTGCGTTACTTTATAGACTCAGCTGAGTCACACAGCTCAACATTGACTTATTGTGAATTCCTGCCTAAAAAACACTCCAAAGCTCAATAAGCAAAGTACTCCACCAGAACCGTCCTGTGGCTCACCGTCTTAATCACCTTAGAACGTGCACCCTCAAGACAAACCCATCCATCCTGTGTCTCCCACCAACCAGACCTGACATTTTTTCACTTCACTATTCAGTCCCACAGCACAACCTTCTGCCAGCTCCCTCAGCCCCCATCTCCACTTCACAACTGCTGTGCCTGCCGTATACCTTCAGAAGAGATTCAGTCTCTACTTGCCGTGTTTCTGATGCTGTTTACCTACAAGCTACTGACAGAGATGGACCCTGACTACCTGGACCTCTGGCTTAGCTCAGAAGCTCAGCCGCATGTTGCCCCTCACAATAGCACTATCAGTTTTGCCGTGACTCTGCAGCAGCCCAAACTGCAATCAGGAAGGGAACACAGTCCTAAAGATACATTAGGCAGTTATTTCAGAGACATGTTACATGCAGGGAGATCTGAAGAAACAGACATCTGCTTTCCTATAGGGCTAGCTGTTGCAGAATGATCTTAATTCTGCCAGACATGTCAGCTCTTAAAATGGTGAATTTAATCCCCACTTCTTTGAACTCTTGCACATTAAGGAGAACTTCATTTTTCCCCAAAAGGAATTCCAAGTAGATGTTAGGCACCCCTTAATTAATATATAGTGATTATATATATAAAAAGGAACTCCTCATCCTCTCTGAGGCCAGCAGCCTTTTGAAACAAGTACTTCACATGAGAGTCGTGTTACAGGAGCACAGCTGGAAGCTCACTGAAGCTTCACATACACAAAAAGTCTTTTTTCAAGGAAAATGTACAGGCCAAGATTTGCACAACTGGATAAAGACCTCATACATCCAACTTGAAAGACGTTATACAAGATCCAGCTTTTGGCAGAGTGGTTTTTGAATGCACATAGATTGCTGGTATTTGTCTTCTGAGGCACTGGACATGGTGCAGGAAGCACACTGGCTTACAGCACTCACCTTGCTTGAGCCAAATGAACACAATCTCCCTCACTCCTCTGTTACCTGAACGTTGCTGTTCACTGGCATTCTTTGTGCTTAAACAAACCAGTGCTCATTTTCCTTTTTGAATCCTACACTAAGGGGATTGCTGCTCAGTTAGATCTCCTTATATAATCTTTATTATTGATTTACTACATATATTTTACTGTGCATCTAATTGACATTAAAGAAAAGGAAAACAGAGAGTAAAAATAGCTAAGTGCAAACCAAGGAACTTTCCTTAAGTTACTCTGTGTCTGGCAGGTATGTGTTTTTTTTCTTAGTAACTAGACAAAGTGTACCAATAAGAGGTAGAGAACAGGCACTCTGGGGAAATACTGATGCATGATCTTCTTTTTTTTCTCTTCTTTCTTCTTTAAACAAATATTGAAGTTCCTGAGTTAATCTAAGCCTGCTCAGCAGCACACCAAGGATGGCTGATTTCATTGGCAAAAGCAGGGAGAAGATTGAGAAGACCATAATTCTCCATACATAGGGTTTATATTGCTGCCCTGCTCTGCTGGGCTGGCGTGTGCATCTACTTTCATCACCCCTTGTATCTGCAGGGCCTGCTGCCTCATTACTGCTCAAAATAGACAAAAAGTCTGAACAGTGATGAACTCCATCAATGTAATACACATGAACCACCACTCCTGAGGGCCTCAAAGGCAAAGGACTAAGCCTGGTCCTATTTCACAACACACTTGGGTGACTCAATGCAAGAAACTCAAGCTCCAGGGAACCATGGCATAAAGGTGGCATAGGATTTGTTATGGGATGCTTAGAGGGAGACTGGGGGATTGAGCAAAAGTATTTAAGGATAATATAGGACTCAATAGATGTTTAAGAGAAGGGTCAAGAGAGTGGAAGGCAGGAATCTATCTAGATGGGAGAGAGAAAGTTCAGGGAAATGAAGGGGTTTCCAGGTGGGGAATAAATGAGGCCAGTCATGTGCGAGCAAGAGGCTGGTCAGCACACTTGTTTAGGCAAGCCCTGTGGCAAATTGCCTCCATTTTGCCCTATCTAAACTCTATTTTCTGTTCTGAAAGCATGCGTGCATAATCCATCAGAAAACTCCAGGCTTGATTAGCTTGTCTCTAAGTTGAGCCCAGTGCCGGATACTGGAGTGACAAAGGGCCTGGGATGTGCTCCTAGAAAATCTGAGGGGCTGGATGTTGGAGGCAGTGGGTCTGGAGACTTGATAACCCAGAACACCAAGACTGATGGAGCCAGATACTAAAAAGAGCTGGAAATAGGGTCTTCCTTGAGTATTCCCGTGTCAGGCTATTGCCTGCCATTTCTGAGTTTGTGTGGGTGTCTGTTTGTGGCTGGCCATGTCTATACATTATCTGTGCATATAAATACTCCAGATTTGAGGTTAGTTTTGATACTGGCAGGACAATAGAAGATGTAAGAGAAGCAGCTGCTCGCTGCTACCAATACAGTACAATACTGTACTGATACAGACTGGCTCCTCCAGTCCACTGGGTAGAGCTGTTCAAAAGCACTACTGGAAAAAAGGTGAAGAAATGAGAAAACTCCCCCATTTTTTAAAAGACCATTATAAAGAGAAAAGAGTAAAGAGTGGAACTACAAAAGACCATTTTGTTCCCACGCCTGAGATGCTGCACATCACAGACAATTCAATTGCACTCGGTCACCTCAGCTGGCTTTATTCAACTCATGTTGAATATACCTTTCAGAAAGGCTGTTCCAGGGGAAACCTCTTAGATTCAATTTTTGAACATGTGAAACAGGCCATCATGGACTGAATTTCCTAGTGAAATCTATTTCCAAAATACAGACCTTCACAAACCCCTGGCCAACACTGGCACATATGAATGGCAGTCACCTTTCAGATGCTCTGACAAGCCCTCAGACAGGTCCGCATACATACAAAAGAGCAAGAGGATTCAAAGCCAATTTAAACATAGTTTTTGCTACTCATGTTATATGCTGGAAAGCCAGAGATCACAAGTTCCTGTTATGGAAGCAAAAATTACCAACACGTTGGTTTCCCAGTTAAATACTTCTACTGCAGAAGACCAAAGATGATCATACAGATACCACAGAATAAAGTGATACAGAACATTCAATTATTTTTCCAGCCAACTTTGAACAAAGCATCACACTATTTGTATCTGGCAATCCATGACTAGGTCTTACACAACTCTTTGGTGTTTTTCCATGGCTATAACTGTGCAGACAAAGCTATTCCAGAATCTTTTCAGGTGGGACCTATGTTATGAGGCAGCCAATAATCTTGATGGTAACGCTGCAATGAAAATGTCGCTTAGTGTAATGAGCAGAAATCATAAGTTAAGCCCCCAGCTGCCTTTCTATTATTTTTCATTACAATCTTTCTGGGTATGTTATGTTTCAAGAGTACTCAGGGAATTACACCTAACTAGGTGCACTAGTCAGCTCTTCATTACTCAGACCATACAGAAACTGAGCCATCAGCAAACAGAACCACAAGAGGTACCACAGGACACTAACATTTGTTTTGAACATTTACCTTTCTATTTATTTATTTTTTTAAAATCTTGTCCTCTTTCTTAAAGATCTCTTCAGTGAAACAAACTTATCTGCAGTTGAAGGGTCCTCTGAAACAATAGGGAAATCACGTAATATGTTTTCATGCCACCAGCACCTTGAGAGAAGGACTGGGCTGCCTAGAAACCAATTGAAACCAACTTAGCTACCAGAAACCAATTGTAATATACTCCTCTTCTCCTGATGGCAATATTTTTCGTTTATTTTTTTCTCCACAGTGCTGGATGAGGTAGGTGACACAAGAAGTGAATTCTTATCTCTGCTCCACTGCAGGTTTTTCCAGTGGCTTCCTTCCCTCTTGCAAAGTAAGAAGTTGGCCATGCCTTTGGAAAGCAACAGTTACATCTTCTTAAAAAGCCCCTTGGAAAGGAAAGCCATGGTCAGAAAAGACTGAGTTCTGATGCCATTAAGTCTATCCTGTTCCACGAGCTGCTGTTTCGAGATACACAGAGGGAAGCCTTCTGAAAGGCTTTGTTCTTCCTTGATGCCCACTTAAGTGAAATAGCAACATTCAGTCAACCTGATTTTGGTCTCAAGAGAAACAGAATAAATTTTGCTTCTGATTTCAGTGGGTGCAAGGTTTGGCCCTTCGTGCCATGTTAATTATGTACATGACAACTGAAGATCCACTAGTGCACACTGCACAGGAAAGGATTTCCTGTGAGACAGCCTCACCAGTCTTCTCAAAAATCACCTAACTTTCCTACTTCAGCACTCTGCTGAGTTTAGAAAATGTAAAGATCTTCTGGCTAGGAATTATGATAGAGATTTCATCATGATCTGTACTGTTATTACTGCTAGCAACTTGGAAAATCTTGGAAACTGTGCCAAACTCTTCCTGTGATGCTAGTCAAACAGCACATTCTTGATCATTTAAATCATCTGCTCATGGCCATTACTATGAAGCTTTTCAGTGCAAAGTCATAGTGCACTTGCAGTACTGCTCACAAACCCCAGACTTCACAGCAATACATGAAGAACACTGACTATGGCTATGAACACTGGAATGAAAACGATGTCTTTTCATCAAGTGTTTGTAATAGCTAGGGGCACTGAGTCACTCTGTAAATTCCTTAATGCACGCAATAACCAAAATAGTTTCTCTTACAAGGAAGGTAGGCTTATGCATACCAGTATGATGTAGTTTTGCTGAATGTCTTTTTGCTGTAGGTAGGCAGCACTCATACTAAATTGTTGGTGCTTACGCATGGTCATGAGTTAAAGGAACAAATATGGAACTTAAAAAAGGTCAGGAGCTACTTTGCTTGGTCATCAGACATTTGCAAAAGGCACCCACAGGAGACTTGAAAAGCAGTGCAAAATAAAGCGAGGGCTCCATCTGCTTCTGGGCAAGATAAAAAGGAAAACGGTGCTGAAACTGTCTGTGCTATTACTCAGAGGGTGGTGAGGCACTGGCACAGCTGCCCAGATTGCCAAGGATGCTCCATCCATGGAGATGCACAAAGTTGAGATGGATGAGGTCCTGGGCAGCCTAATCAAGCCTGAACCACGTTGGAAAGTGCACTGCAGAGACATCAGATGTGATCCTTTGACTGACTACTGTCCTTACCTCTTAGTTTCTCAGCATTCAGGCTACTAACTTGCTTGCAAAATCCCATTCCAAACATGTAAGGTAGCAAACAGGTGCCCCCTTACTTGGGAAAACATCCTGGCATGTGGCATGGAGCTGATTTACGAGAAAAGCTGGTTCAGAAATGGGAAAAGCAAAGCAGAAAAAAGATTTGTCAACATCTCTCTGTCACTGAGAAAGTACTTCATTAGCTTGTCAATTGCACAGTGTCTAGGAGATACATTTATTGACAACTCACTGCCAATCGATCCAACATCTATATAAAGCTCTTATGCAACAAGCATGCTGACTGACATGGTTGTGAGATCTACAGAGAACTAATAGCTTTAGTAAGCCTCAAATTGCTCTAATTCCTAAACAAAATGAAATCAGAAGTGTTGAAACCCCACCAACATCTCAGCAGCTATACCATATTCACTGCTTACAGCATAACATTTTAAAGTAAGATTCATTTTTGATACAATTCATAGGTGGAGTATGAATCTATGGTGGATAAATGTCCTTATGTAAAACATTGTTCTCCACTTCTGTAATTGTTTCTGCTTACTGGATTACTTATGAAATAGAGCTGGCATTTTCTGCTCCCTCTGTGCAGTGGGAAAGTGCTCAGGATGTGAAACACTGTGCATCAACCAGCAGCTTGGCATGTCCAGTCCCCCAGTCCTTGATCAGGTTGTGATAACGCTGCAAATGGCTAATTGATCCTGCAGTGGCTGTGATGACTGACAGTTACTTCACACAGACATCAGCACACACTCCCCTAACCTTTACTTGCTCTGCTTTGTCTACCTGTTTTATCACTTCATGATAAGGCAGCATCAAAAGCAGCAGGAATAACCTATTCTGGCATCTCCATCTGGCACTATATATCAGAATTGTGCTGCTCTGGTGGATTAGTTTCAGATCCCTGTTGGCAGATCAAAGGCAGCAATAATAACCACAAATCAATTCCTCTTTATGGCCTAAAACATCTTCTCTCTTACATGGGATGCCTAATTTCTTCACCACCCTAGAGCCCTTATAAATACTGACTTTGCCTAGACACAACAGTTCTGTGCAGATCTTCAGGCACTAGAGAATTTGGCAATGGTGCTTTTGGAAGCTTTCACCTGTTCACTGACAAACAAAATGAGCATCATCAGTATCAAGAGGCTCATTGAGATTGAACACTTGAGTCTCTGAGAGTCACAGAGCTGTTTGGTGCCAAAGAGAGGGCATATAAAAAGATGGCTTGCTTCCTTCAGTCTCATCCTGTGTAATTTATTGCACAGCACCCACTCCTGAGGTATCGCTGTACTCTCACTGAAGCACCTTGGCTGCTGTCAGCTCACTGTTCAGCACTCTGAGCTGCCACAGGATGCCTCTAGTGCATGCTCCTCTGCTGAACACCAAAGTGTGGCTCCTAATGGTGCTGCCAGACAATCTACCCACTTGATCAGCCCCTGCACTAGGAAACATGTCCCTCAAGAAAGAGGATTAGTAGGGTTCATGATCTACGTAGCTGCTGTAACATATGGTGGACATATGATTCCTTTTGCAACGTCTGCGCTTGCATTCCTGAGACTGCACTTGAATTCTGGGCGCTCACATGTTGGCTCTCAGTTAAGGGTGCTGAGGGTTAAAATATAACTCCTTGGATAGGATTTAGCTCTCTGCCTGGCTATGCTTTACTGTCAAAATGAGATTTCTGCTGCAAGAAAAGCAGCTTTTGGTTGTTCCCTCTCCATAACATCTTCACATTGACAAAGACAAAGCTGTATTTACCATGATGTGGTCAGGCAGTTCCCTCAGACTGAACTCACACAAAGATATTGTGGTAAAAACTATCTGTACCTTGGATTTGACAGCAGAACAGCTATTATGCTGTGAGAGATATGCCTGCATGGGCAGTGAAGATAAACTCTTGCCTTTATCTTTCTTTACGTCTTCCAGGCTGGTTTGAACTATGTCTCGAAAGAGACTGCAATATAATCTGGGGATTTCAACAGTTCAACACTCCTACATTTTTCCTAAAGTGAAACCTGGAGATGGACAGTGAAAATCATAACTGCTTAAAGATCACTGGAAATGCTCAAGAAAACAAATCAATTAAAGCAAACAGTCAGAAATCCTTTGCTGCTAATGCAGTCTGCAAAGCCCAGAAAGGCCTAGTATTTCAGGGCTCCCAGACAAGGCCCCAAAGCACATTTCAACCTAGAATTCTCTGGAATACAAATATAAAGGAACTCGATATTAACATTTTTCATTACTCAGTTATTAAGATGCAGTTCCACATGATTGACTGTTTATTGCCGGCTTATTTTTTTTGCTGTACACATAAAACTAGAACATTGTCTCAACATATGGAAAATGTGGATAGTACATATTGCTCATAGCTGCATATAATTTTAAGAACTGTAACTGTACTATTTCTAGATAATTTTAAAACTATGACAAAGATGCATGCTATTGAAGAAAAATGGCAAGACTATAAAAAGTAACATGGGTTTGAGTCAATAACGTACTGAGAGTATCATTTTTTCCTTAGAGTATGATTCTTTTTTACGTGCTGGGGTAACTAGGAAGTCAGGAAGATTAAGCAAAGATCAAGAAAAAAAGATGATCCTCTTCCTCCCCCTTCTATACTGAGCTCGGGAAAGATCCTAAAAGAAAAAAAATTAACACAGGCAGTTTCTAAGACAGTTCAATAAACCTCGGGGAAGGCCTAAGTGTCAAATTTGCCTTCCTGGTAGCACCTAAAGCACCGCTACTAAAGCAATACAATAAAGTTTATGAACTTGTCTTTACTGCTACATAATTTATCTTTGAGAAATGGTTCTATGGCAAACAACTGCTCTCTATGAATCTCTCTGGGGTTTCAATGGGCTGCAGTTTTTATCACAGCAAGTAAACCGGATCAAGATTGAACACCAAGCTGAAATATATATCACCATGTTATTTTTATTTAATGTAAGATACTTAATTCAGAAGTTAAACGCTACTATACTCAAGTAAGTGTTTTCTTATGATCTATGCCAACCTTCCAGCGAAAGCCTTTTAGAAATACTTCACTGAAGATCAGAAGAAATGATCCAGAATCATTCATGTTTTCCTATTTAAGAAAGTTCTTGTTTTCTTATTATTAGCTCTCCATATTAAAACAAAACAAAAGAAGCCATTACAGTTTCAAAATAAACTTACCAAAACCTAACCACCACAAGCAACGGTTTGCTGACTTTACTTCTTTACTTGTTCTAATGGTTATAGTGTAGACTGCTCAGACCTCTTTCCAGTAGAATATACACAATCCGTGGAAAACCTGTCTTTCAGATCAGCAAATTAACATGGTATGAGTAAAAAGGTGTAGTTACGTAGAAGAACATGCATGCATGTTGTAAACTCTCCATTTCCACTTAAAGCCCTGGATTACACTCAAAGCTGACAAAAACAACGGTGAGGAAGCAGTGTGATGGAAGAGAGCCACAGAAAAATGGTCAGCCTGGTCTAATACCTGCCAAAGAGGTATTATGGCAGTGTGTGTAACAGCTATGAAAGAAAACCTCAGTGCATTCTGGAAAAAGAAAACATGGGGACTGACAGCCTAAGAGTACAGGAGGGATAGTTTTCATCCCTGGACGTTGTGATTCTTGGCCAAGTGGAATTTCTCAGTGTTTGTCTGTAACGAGATAATTTCAGAATGCTGGATTACATGATGAATTCCCACATTTCAGGGAATGTTCTTGGCAACTGGCAATGTCATATTGATTTTGGTGAAAACAAGAAAATGAAAAGGGAAAGGTATATATATACACATGGCCCGTGAGTTTGTGACCTCTTGCATTTAGTTAGTAGATGCAGCTGCCTCAGACATCCAAGTTTGTGGTTAATGGTCTATAGATCAAAAAGCCAAGGTATGGCTGCCAATCTTATCAGCATTAACTATTCCCATCTTTCCTCCTCTATCTTTGCAGCTCTCGTTCCCAGTACACGTTAGAAATGATCATACGTGGAACAAATTGCCTCAGGGTGAGGCAGAAAGTAAGAGCTAGGCAGATGATGGAAGAGAGGAAGGAGGAGCAATGAGGACAAAAGAAGAATGGACATACAGAGCTTCATGCACAGAAAAGCAGTTGACCTTGGCATGGGAAAAAGAACATGATGGTGGTATTCTGTAAGAAACATACAGGCAACTCTTACCTTGGTGAAGAAAAGAAGCGTGGAGTAAGTGAAAGAACAGATGAGAGTTCAGATCGTATTAATTGAGGGAGCCCTTTATAGTGCAGGACAGAAGAACATGGGCGCCCTTGATTGGCACGAGGAACAGACCCCCCAGACACTGTGGAAGTTCTCCTTACTCTATGGTTTTCAGTACTGTGACTTCAAGACCAAGAACATCCAGTATGAGCACAGACTTCAGGAGACCCTTTCCTGTTTAAACGTACACAGTGCTTGTCACTTCTACACATTCATCTTTCGGTCACATTAGCACCATTAATGAAAAAATAAATGTTGCAAAAGGAAAGTATTAGCACAGTCCACGCCAAGGACATTAATTTAAAAAATGCTTTTTACTTTGTATCAGAGCAGTCATATATCTTGGTCTTGAGCAGTTCTTAGCCCTGTCCAGATTCTGATTCCACATTACAGAGACAAACTCTGTCCTGACTCTCCTTCCATGATTAATTGACTTGACATCTTTAGTGCTGGACCGGACCCACTTGATGGGCTTCACATATTAAATAAAAGACAGTAATTCTTATTAAAGCAAAATGAGCTTTTTGGTGCAAATCATGGATAGTGACTTCAATATGAAGTACAGACACAAGACAGAAAGAAGTGAGACCACGGTTACTCCTCACAGTTTCCCTGGCATTTTCAGAACAGGAGGGGAAACAAGCAACCACCCAGACAGGAGAGGTGCCGAGGGACACCTTGGGGATGAGCTACACAGGCAAACACACTGTAGGTCATTTCCAGGCAGAGGGCACTTCACCCACTCGAGTGACGATGCCCATCCCCTATGGCATGCACTGTGAAGTCCCTGCCTGCCTGGCGGGATTCTTGCAGACATCAGATGCTAACTGAGCATTACCAAAGCCTGAGCTGATATTCTCTTCAAAATTCCTCCGTTCTCCACTTTCTTGGTCACTATGGCAACGACCATCATCCTGTGAACAGCACCACCCAACTTCTCATGCACTTATTAATCTCAGCCATTTTCAGAAATTGCCTCTTTTTCCTGTACAACGTTTCTAAAAACCGAGTTTTACTCCACACTGATGTCACCAAAGCTGTGGCACGGTTCCTCCACCTCCTGCTGCAAACCCACAGCCGCCCCCAGTGCAGTCCCATGCATGGTTATGGAAAAGAGACAAAATCACAAACAACCACGGAGCATATTTTGTAGTATTTCCAGGTAGACCAGACACAGGCGATGCCCTCTGCAGGAAAACATTGGCTCCTATGAGCAACTTTCCCTTTTAAAAGCTCTCCCTGCCAACTAAAGATGCTGACGATCAGCTGCAGACAGTCAAAATAAAGGCAGCAAGGCAAGGACAAAATAGCAAAGCTTTACTCCAAGCTAGATCTTTTGCAAGAAACATCTCCCTTACTTTCTGTTTTGTTTAACTGGGCCCCAACTATAGCTTATTATTTCTTACGTTATATCCACTCCAGCCTGTGAGAGACACAAGATTTCATTTAACTTGACTCTCTCCTTTACTACGTTCTTCAGATACTATTTCAGCGAAGGAACCGGTAATTTCAGATCAGAAACACACACCCTTTCTCAACGATTGCTTTGGAAATTATTTGTAGTAAGGAGGAAATTATTTGTAGTAAGAAATTATTTGTAGTAAGGCTGTGAGTGCATTGCTTAATTCAGGCAGAACAAAGAAGCAGAGGACATGGGCTCACAGCTCCATGATAAAATAAAGATGTCTTTTTTAAAGGAGTCCATTAGTTTCTGCAAACATTAGTTTAACGGCACTTACGCATATACGTATGAAAACTCTACATGCTACAGTGGGAGATCTGCAACATCTCTCAATACACGGGAGAAAACATTTAATTTCAAAAGGAAAAAGTCCTTTTGGTTGAGGCAGTATATAATTTTCCACAGACAAATGTGTTCATCTAAGCTCAACCTACATGTCTCCGTACCTTATGCTCACATTTTCTCTCACTGCATTCAATACATTAAGTGCTGCCTAACTCCCACCTCCTAAATTCAGGGAAAAAAAAATAAAAAATCATTTCTCCTTAAAAGAAAACATCCTTTGAAATAGAATGTACTCTTGTTGCTATAGCCTATGAATTAGAAGCTGAAACTGGCCATTCGTTAACACCTGTAAAGTGTCAACAATGTGTGGAACGCTGCTGTAAGGAACCTTTCCCAAGCAGAGGGCAGGGCATGCACCCTGATCCTCTAGAGAAGGCTCCAGAGAGCACAGCTGTGTGAGAGCCTTGTGCAGCACTCAGAACAAGCCGGGCTTTTATCCTGCACTGGCTCACCTTTGCTAAGTGGCAAATTAAAGGCCGGCCCGCAGTGCTGCCAAGGGTTTGGCAGCCCTGCACACTTTCATCCATCTACATAAAGGCAAGATCCTGCAAATGCTCCATCTTGGAAAAAAATATTATTCAAATGTTTTGAAGGAGGTGCACATCTCAGCAACACAGCGGTATTAAAAGAAGTGCAGCTCACCCAGAACAGATTTGGTGAACGCAAAATGAAATCAAGGAAACACAGAGTCCTAAGAAAAGAACAAATAAGAAAATATTATTTGGGTTGTGAATTTGACTTTTGCCCATCATCCCTCTCTCCCAAGTACAAACTGGGTAAGGAAGGAACAGGCAGCTAATGGCTTTTTATATCCCATTTTTTCATCATTTGGTGCTTTTACTAAATCCTTTTCTTTTCTGCTTTTGCTGCACTTCCTCCCTACCTCTCCTCTTTGCCTAATCAGCTGATTCTCCTCATTTATCTTCCCTGTCGAGAAGTGGAGCTGTTCCTTTTTTTCTTGCCTTTCCAGTCTGTAAGACTTTCCTTTCTTACCGGTCTTCCTTCTTTACTACTTTTCTGCTTTCTTTCTTCCCTCCTGTGTTTTTCATCACATTATTTATTTATTTATTTTAAATGTAGGATGCTCATCTTTTCACCTGTGCTCTTTTTTTGCCTCGCAGGTGGTTGGATCTGAATAGGAGGGACTCAGTTTTGAGACATTTAATACAGAACCGAATGGACTCTTTCCTTAGTATTTTCCTCAGCAGATGGACAGTCTTCACACAGAGGGGATCTGCTACAGCGTATCTTAAGATGTTTCCTGGAATCTCATAAAATTGTTCCAAAAAAACGATCAAATTTAAGGATTTAAAAGGATTTCATGTTAAACTTTTCATACACGACTTTATGGGAACTGCAGTAAGCTCCCATTTTTCCCTTAAAAAGTAAGCATGGAGTAACAGTTATTACTGACATCTGTCATATTTTTATAGGTATTGAATACCTTTATAAAATTCAGTAGTGGCAGCAACAGATGTAGCATAAAACACTGTGAAACAATCTCCTTAATCGAGCATCCGCTAAGCAACGCAGCTTCATCACTGATAGTCGTTGAGTAACACAGGAGGCAGCTTCCCAGAAGGTACTTGCTGCTGTTATATCAGAGGTAATTAAACTGTAAGGTGATTTATTTCTTTTCAGCTGCACACCTGAACTTCATAAAGTCATTAATGATACTTCATGAAAGGATCGGCAGATACAGAACATAATTATCCTCAACTAAATTATGTTTACAATACAGACACAGTCACAAAAATTCCAGAAAATGACATTTGTAGGTAAAACATTCATAAATTAAGCACAAAGGATGTGCACCTTCAGTGTACTAGGGGCATAAGCACTGCCATCACATGCACTGGGCTCTTCCTTCCCTGTGACCGACAGCAGCTTTCTGACAGCAGGCAATATCTCTAGGCAAGAAAATGTGCTTACATAAAAAATAGTTTAGCATTAGTCCTATTGTAGCATTATTGATTACTAAAGGAAGCTGCAGACAACAAAACAGGTATTCTTAAATAAATAAGGTGCCTTAAAGAGTGGAAAAATCCTTATGTATAGAAATTCAAAGGAATATCAATGTCTGACATGTTTTCCCCACCATATTAGCTAATCCAGCAAAAAAGATCCTTGGTATGTCATTTGCTGATTGATGAGCACAGAGAACTGAGACCCAAGCATGGAATTTTATTGCTGAAGACATTTTCATCTGCAGCCAAATCACCAGGGAAACACTTTGTCAAACAACTTCATTCTGCTGGGAGATTTTGCGACAATATTGGCAACTTAAGAATTTGTTCTGGTTTTTCCGATAGCATCTACCTGCCCTTGCTGAGAAATATTTACAGTAGCATCGCAATTCATGCAGATGTCCAGCTTGAGACCTGGGAGCAAGTGCTTTATGTTTCTTTGTGATATCTGAGAAACGGATAACTTGAAAACTCTATTTATACATACATACACACACATATATATATATACAAGATCCAATATATTTTTGGCAGTGTTTAATACCAATCCCTGTACTGTCATAATAGCAATTGATCTTACATTGAGCATCTGCAGAGCTACAAATTGTTACTTGTTTTCAAGAGCTCAATCATGGTTTAGTACTCTCCCCCCCACACTTTCCTGCACCTAGGGGGACTGAATCAGACAAAATGGTGCTTTTATACCATCAGGTTAGGCAAGATGATAAGCTTCCACTGAGATACAGTGGGTTAATACATCCAAACTTATATCCTCTGGCTGCTCCTGAAATTGCTAAGGAATTTGAGTCCTGCTGATTGTCTTGAAGCTTCTAATTATTTTCTGTGTTGAATGAAATTCCCAGGTTTCACAGTTTTCTACTGTGATGGCAGCAAAAGTGACCTCTGTGAAATTTTCTTGGCCAAGTAACAGGCACTCAGTGTTCTCAGTGCCTCTGTGATGCTGCCCACAGTGGGCTGAATCTGAACATCTAGAAATATGATGCCTAAATAAGGGTGTATGCAGAAATGGTGCATGTTTCCTTTCTTCATAGGAAAGCATCAGAAAACAAAGGAATGGCCAAACAAGATAGTAAAGACTACCTGGCATATGACAAAGCAGGGGAAAGAAGAAATGTTGCTATTTTTTTACAGGTACGGGTGGAAGCATGCAGGTGAACTTCAGCTTCAAATCAAGGTATGGATAAATCTCCATCCTTTGCATTCAATGGGGCAAGAATTTCTCCTTGCGATTCTTGGGTTAAGCCTTATAACTGTGCATCTGAAAACAGAGGTTAACCTGAATAACAATCATTTTTCCTAGAGAAATTTCCTTAGCTACTATGATGCCATTTTTCCTGGGCAATCTGCCAAAGGCATCCTTACATCGGCTAATATAAGGGACAGGAGTTCAACTGTTTAATAGTAGCTGTCAGTCAGCTTGCAAATAAAAGGGCTTTTATCTAGCACCTGAGCATCCATTGCCACCAATTGCCACTGCGGGATCCACTCAAACCCCTGCTGCTGCCCATCTTCTGATTCTGTCCTTGTGTCATGCACAGAGATGCGTGCTTCAAAAAATAAAAAGCAATGCATGCCACCGAGCAAAGATAACGAGCTGAAATATCCTCTGAAGAGTTTACCACCAACTGCAACCCTATTTTCCTTTTTTTTTTCCTCTACAGAGCTAATAGTTAGCTCTTCTGAGACATTTCCTTGTCACTTATTTCCCTGCATCACCTACCAGTGCACAGGAAATCCTCGGGTCAAGTCCAACATCAGACAAATCATTCCATTTGTTTCTAGATACGTTTTGGCAGGGATGAAGGCTGAAAGATTTGATGTAAGATTTTAAAATTGCAACTTGTCATACCTGCTGTTTCGTTTGCTCTTTTATTTTTTTGGTCGTGAAAGCTGCATAAAGAAAAGACACATAAAAACGCCCAACACAAATACATTTGCTTCTATCCCTTAAAGAGTTTAATATAAACAGCTGTCTGGGTCTTGGCTAAATGACAATGTGAGCAGAGTCAAGTGCCTACCGCTGCCACCATGCCTTCCTGCAGGACAGCTGGGCTCCTTCTGGCAGGGGACAAGTCCCCAGCTCTCCACTCCTGCCATGGCTGTTAAGCAATTCTGCCTCCTCTCTGGCTGCATACGATCTTGCCGCAGGGAATTTGACTGATTATCCCTAAACATGAAAATGCAGTTATTTTCACATGTGCAACTAAAACCATCTGTTAAAGAAATGTGCTCAAAACTTCACTCCAACAAATGATGTGCAAGTCCTCTCCAGCACACACGAGTTCTGCATGCATGGAACGACTCCAGGCTGACCAGCAGCAGAGGTTCTTGGTGGCCTGGAGACCAGGAATCTTCAAGAACTGCACAACAGATTTCTCAAGGAGCAAGGATTATGTGGAGCATCACCCAGCTACAACAGCTATAGCCCTGGTGTGAAATACCTTTCTTCACTTAAGGTAAAGATACACCTGTAAGTACCTGATGTAAAAGAAGATGCTGCTGAGCTGTACTACGGGCAAAGGACTGAGGAACAGATTGCCCCTGTCACTGGTAGAAATAATTCTTCTCCTTCAGGGATCCTCAGTCTGACACTGCCAGTCTTCTCCCAGAAGACCACTCTTAAACATTATTTTCTTGCATCTTTGCTGTGTGCTCTGTGTCATTATTGACACCTGGCTGGTTACCACAGGTTGAAAGTTCAAATGGCACACGAATATAACTCAGACAGCATTGCAGTAATTCCAACACTCCAGAATTCAAGGCTGCAGAGAAGCAGGAGCCTGTTTGCAAAGCCCTTAGATTCAGCACACTGAAAGGAGGCATCCTTGGCCCCTCACATATCACACTGCAGAACAGCTTTCCCTTGTATCATCATGGAGGGTTTTCTGAATGATCCAGATTCGTTACTATCCCTTTCCCATCACTAGGCTTAACTTTCGGTAAAGCTCTCACCTCACCTGGGTCTTTGTCACTGGCAATCAGGAGGCAGCAGGAGGCAACTAAGGCATTGTCCTGAATATGTTTTGACAAACTTCACATGGAAAGCACACCTGAGATACCTCATTAACAACATAAAACCTGCTGGTTTTTACTCTCCCTTAAACACAAACATAGCTACATGTGGCTTGACTACAAAGACCTGATAGGAAAAACCAGAAACAAAACAAAACACTCAAGAAAGGACAGCTAAGCTGTTACTATTGGGGAACAAGTCACTCCTTGCAGAGCCCATAGAACACCTTCCTTTCAGACAAAAAAGCACTGAGCAAAGGGGCAGAACAGATGGGGTTTGGTCTCTCTTTCAGTCAAACCTGAAACATAATTTTAGTAACTACTTATGTGGTCCTTTTCTTTAATACTTATAAGTTTCAATCCTCTTGCTCTACTCAAAAGTAATAGCCGTGAATAGCAGAAGGCAATTATTCACATCACCTTGATCAAAGGCACAGGCTATATAAATAAGAAATCATGTCTATTTTTAAAGTATTATTCTTTGGACACACAATTTGGAACTCACTTCTCAAGGATCTTCAGTTTCAAAGCTCAGAATTATTGATTTGGAAACACCTTCTTCCAAACGTCAAACACAAGTCACTACCATCAGTCCCAAGTACAGATTCACTGAATTGACACTGACTCTTTCAAGCCTGTCTTCTCTAAAATGAAAAGACATGACACCTTGCAAAGCAAAAGGAACACTGCTCCACCTCAGGAGGCTGAGACTCAGCTTCTCCAAGAAATGTCAGTTAGCCTCAGTAGGACGGCTGCTCCAGACTTACTATCTAAAAACAATGTTTATAGGGCACAAATGATAGTTTCAACTAAAATGCTTTGGTTTAGTTTTAAAACAAGGCAGCTTTACAGTTACTCGAGAGGAATGCATAAAATCTTGCAACAGCAGTCCATCTTTTAGACCTGCTTTAAAAGAACGCAACTACCAGAGCACTGGAAGGCATCCTCAGCAAATGAGAGAACCTGGGGATGAAAAGGAGCTGCTCCCCAGGGTCCCATTGCTGGGGGCATTAACACAGTTAAAGTCATAATGCAGCAAATGCAAAGTCTGCATGTTCAATCCTACTTCAGAACTATTACTTGAGCCTCAATATATTGCTGTCTCCATCTGAACACCAGAAATAGTATGAAACTAGAACTTTGTACTTATTCATGAGTTCAAATTTAAGCAATTCTTCTTTTCAGGATTACAGGCTTGATTCTTCTCATTTGCTCGCACACAGAAAATGAGTAATTCTGCTACAGTCAATGACAGTGTAAGACAAGGAAAAGTTGTTCTTTAACCACAGGTCTGCACGACAAGAAAGGTGTGATTCCCAGCCAAGGCGGCACAGACAGTGCTTCACAAGCAATGAAGAAGCTGAGTTACAAGTTTCAGCTGCACAAGACTGCTGAACCTTATGTTGTTGTATCTTTACTGTTATTCTTACTCATTAAAGCTGGCTCGAAAACATGCTGGCAAGCTGAAGATCAAACTTTTCTCTGAAGCAATGACACAGCCAGTTTGAAATTAGCTCTATTGAGTTGCCATAAGGCTCATCCTCGCTGGGTGCAAACTGGAATGGCATCGTGGAACTCTGACCACTCAGACCAGTCTCTCTACAACTTTAAGAGTTTAAAAGGCAGTGGATTTACAGCATATATGTTTTTATGTCTCACTTTTTTTTCTTTTAATATTCTACGGTAAAAGTTCTAGCCTTTGACATCAGCTGTCAAGACCACAGTCAATAATTTGATGGATGAAGTGTCTACAGTGATAAACAATCAAGTCCACAGATGATTCAGAACTATTACCCACAGAATCAAGTCACATCAGTGATACACGTTGTACACAAAGACACCAGAAGATTATATTAAAATTCATTGTAATGTCTACGATGAAGTTTAATCCTAATTAGCAGGATACAAAGTTGAGATATACAGATATGAACAAAATTACACAAAATAAAGACACTCTGAAGCTCTCCCCTTTCTATCACAGAAAAGACCAGTAAAAAGCCATAGATATTTTGCAGCTACGAGTATCAATAATGGTTTCCCTATTCCTCTCACTTTCCTCTGAGGGAACGTTTCTTTCTCTTCTGACAGTGATAATTTCATCAACAGGCAGGAATACTCTAACTGCAAAAGGCACCAACCGCCTCTGAGGAAGGCTCAGAAACCAATGGGTACCAAAGAGTCTGGGGAGCACCAAATTGGAAAACTCCTGTCAAAATCTTGACAGTGAACACCATAACTTCACACCTATTTGAAATAAGACAGACTAAGAAACTACTGTGTTTGCAAGAAATTTTATCCAGAACTACAAAGCCAAGGTGAGAGTGCAGTGACACCTGTCAAACTGGATAGGCGATATATTTCAGAAACTGAAGACTGACATAGCAGACATGACGTGCAGAACAACAGAGCAGACAGCAGCAGCCAAAAAGCCAGGATTGTGGCTGAGGATCTACAAGTGGATATGGAGGTAACAATGTGCCCCACAGTTGTGCACACTCTTTTCTTGGAATACCTACTTTTTGACTTGATAGGATCTGAATAAATCCCACCAGAACAGAAGAAATTTGTTCTGCAATGTTCAAAACCCATTACAGCTTTGCAGAAAGGAAAGCATGGGGAGGCCTACCAGAATAACACAATAAAGAATGACGGAGAACTTGGGTTTTACCAATCCCTATTCAAGAGTCATAACGGCTCAAGTTGAAAGGTACCTCAAAGATCAAGGACGAATTACCAACTGCGTCTTATGAGGCAGAATGGTAAAACGAGCTCTGACCTCAGAGCACAGGGCTGGCCTGGAGCATAAGATCTATCATTAATACTCTTTGATGTCACTAGCAATTACTTTCCTTAGCCATGCATCTTCAGAACACAAGAACTCCCTTACCAGCTGTTAGCAAAAAAGAAGTGGGATACAGAAGGCCACACTGAGCCAGATGTTTAATCACTAGAGAAGTCCCTTTGTGATCTGACCTGGGCAGTATGAAGATGTGTGCTGGAGCACCAATAGGTCTATCAAATTTAAGCAGTCTGTGAGTGCTGAAGAACCTGTAGAGCTCCTGCTTGCCAACTCAATACCTCAGGTGGAGCACCACCCCACACCTCTGTGCTCCAACACCACTCTTTGGGAATTGCCTCAGGGAATTCCTCTGATGCTTTTCACTACTTCTGTAGTTCTCATCTTATCTAATTTGGCAAGGTTGTGGTGTTACATGAACGGACTTGGAAAGCTTAAAGTGCAGCTTCTAAATAATCTGCTTGAAAACGCGCATTCTGTCTTACATAAAAATGACTTTTCTCTTTTGCTTGGCTGCTATCAGTTATGGAAACTAGCCACAGCCCCTCCAAAATGTGGTGAAATTATTTCACTTTTCTGCCAAGAGGACCTCCCAAAAGCCAGCTATTTAGGAAGCTTCTAACCTGCAAGAAACTTCTCCAGCAGTAAATGCAAGAATTTCTCTGTATCAGGATTTCATCCGTTACTCTGAAATTCCCCAATCAGTACTTAAGAATGAGGTAATTTTTTAATCAAAAGCCTATTCTGTGAGCTGTCTGCCCCGAGGTCCACCTCATTCATCTCTCCAGACAAGGGCTTCAGCTTTCTCCTACAAAGAGGTTAGCAGATTGCTGTAATTGGATAGCCCCAAGTGCTTCAAGCACTGCAACAGCAAGAAACAGAATCTAGCTCGTTCTCTGAGCAATGAAAGACTTTTGCCCTTAATAAATATTGCTAACAATGTGTTTTAAGTACTTCAGAGAAAAATATGTTCTAAAGAGTTAATTCACTCAGGCTATGAAGAGGTCTTCCCCAGCGTTCAGGCTAAAATTGTTCATATCCCACCTGTAATAAACTATAATATATTACCCTGACTAGCATGTCCATCTTCCAAACATCTGTAAACTGCTATGAACCTGTAATTAATTTTCCTCCCCTTATTGCGTTACCAGCAACTACTTCTGCCACAGAAGCATGGCCCCTAACATTTCACCCTGTTTTATTTGCAAGCCTATCTGCTCAATTATTTTCTAAAATTACATCCTCAGCATTTACCAATGAGAAAAGATCTCTCTACTGACCTTGACCTTGTGAAATGTGTTCTGTACTTTTCATCACCAAAAGCCCACATCTGGTTCTCTGTTCTTTCTGTAGGTCTTCTTGCCTTATTTTTAAGAGGATTGTAACAAAGTTAAAAGGTATTCTATTATAATTACTATAATAATAACCTGAAAACAACTTTCACCTGATCATTCACATTAAAAGACATGTCCAAACTACATGTGAAGTGGTGTGAAGCGTCATCTTTCCGGAAGTATATCTGTGTATGTGAAAACATCATCAACGGTCACATATCTCTGCAAAATGGAGACTTCTTGAGCAAAGTTTCAATCTGACTTTGTCTTAGGTTTCTTAAATTCTAAAAAGAGTTGAAATATCCGTAGATGCTTTTGAGTATTTATTGAGATTTAACACCAAATAACCAAACAAGGGTAAATATGATCTTCAAAGATGGCTGTGAGAGAGAAATAAATTATGTGAAAATCTGTAACTAGCAATTCAGATGAGACCTTTCAGTATTACAAGCTGAACTGAAGCCTTCCTTATTTTAACAGAACTGAATATATCAATTCAGCACTGACAAACACTCCTTTGTTATCTGTTGATACCACTCACAGATAAGAACAGTCTCTTGTATGGCCCAGCACAACACAGCAGCATCCCAAGGTATGTGGAGTATGGGGAGTTAGTCCCACAACACCGAACACTCTGCATCATAGACACATCTAGACAATGTCAGCTAAACCCATAAATACAGTGACTCGCTGAAGGGATAACAAGATATCATCTCTTATTGAATCAGGATGTGCAGTGATGGATACTCTAAAGAATGATGGATACGCTTCAGTTAGAGTGAGAATTTCTGCTAGACATACAAATATCTGAGGTTGATCTGAAAAAATATTTATAGCCTTCAAATGAAACACAAGTATTATATCAAAAGCATTTGCTGTATAGCTTAACCCAGGCAAAGATATAAAAATACTTTAATGTGTCATATTTTAAAAGCAGATCTTCCAGAAAAATCTAGTTATCCAAAATGTTTATCTTTCCTGATGTTAGAATTCTGAAGCAATGCATTAATCAAAATCGTTGCTAACAAGTGAGGTTGTTTTGTTGTTTTTTCTTTGTTAAGGGTTGGGTCAAGTATTGATGTAAAATGGACAGCAGATTCCATTCATTAAGTGATACAATTATACACACTTTTTTTCTTCTTTTTTTTTTTTTTACATAAGTGTTGACAAGAGAAGTAAAATAAAATCACTGTTGCCCAAGTGTGAATAAAAAATGTAACTATTTAGAAAGTTCCTGAACCAGAATTACCTGTCACAGAACGTTATTCTGTAGGTCTGAGGGACAACTTTGAGAGGCATTTGTCACTGAGCTGATTCACTGGAGTTACTGAACCAATTCATACAGGAAAACTGTTTAAATCAGCCACAGCTACAATACTACTGGACTGAAAGAAAGATTTGCTTGAAGTTTAAAGTGTAAGGCACAGGGACAGAAGAGGGGAAAAAGGGTTTCTTAAAGGAATTAGAACAATCAGATGGGATTTCTTTATCAAGTACAAGACAGAGCTTTTATGGAACAAAGGCACACAAATGTCAACAAAACAATTATTCCTACGCAAAGCCCTAATCCAAATAACATTTATGTCCACTGTTATTTAGGTGATGAGCAACTTTACAATGGACTCAACAAAGATTGCCTCATTAGGAGGAAAGACTTAATGACAAATATCATTTTTGCAATACTGCATCCTTCTAAGACCACCGTCTTTAAATCTAACTGCAGGTCTAATATATTTACTAGAAACTCTGCCTGAAAACCTGTGATTTTCCAAAGCCTTGCTTTATGATTGCTCCTTCGCTCAGACAATGTTTTTCAGCAGGTTCTAAAATAGGTTGGCAGTTTTGAACATAAAAACTAAACATATCTCCCACAGCATCAAAAAATATAACCAATAGATAAAAGCACTTTATCTGACTTTTAAAAATACTGTGTGGAGTTACAAACTGGGAAATGTAAATAAGAACTGGGGCCACTACATGCTGTTAAAAGTAAACTATTTCATACCTTTATACAGCAGCTTTGAAGCTTTTATAATTCTGCCAGAAAGGAGAGATTTTATGGATACAAGAGAAATATTTTTTAAGTTCTAGGTGTTTCCAAACTTGCATAAAAAGACATAAGTATACTGAACATGTGCAAAAATGAGACAGATGAAGGTCCCTATGCTATGCAAGATGCAGAACATAGTTGCAGTAAGTACACGATTCCATAAGCATATCATCACAGGTAAACTAAGCTAGGAATGCTCATGTGCTTCTCCCTTGGGAAGTGCCTGTGCATGTCTTCCAGCCATGCAGGAAATGGAAGATGGCTTCTGCTGGAGGTGCACAGCATCTCTGGATGTGAGGGTACATTCTTTGCAGGGCTTGTGGAGCAGCTGGCATGCTGCAGGTTCATGTGATGGTGTCTCAACCTCTCTCTGAACCTTACTACTCAAGTTTAAGGACATGGAAGCAAACTTGAATCAGCTGAGGTCTTAAAAACAGCTTCCAGCACCAGAAGTGAACTGGCCCTGAACTAATCATACCCTTTCAGGCTATGTAGTGGTTACAGAGTTGCTCTGTGTACACTACGGGTCAGCAACCTTACACAAGGGGCATGTCAGGCTGCTTGTATAAGTCCCAAGTCAGTACAAACTTACAAGGTACCACTGCGTCTCAGAGAGAAACAGGGCTCTCCTTCTAACAGCAGTATCTATCAGCCACAGAAGAACCAGCTCTTCTCAGAAGCACCTGGTGAGCAGCAAGCGCCTGTAGTAGTTCTGTTCTCTCACCTTCACTATGTCAATGAGTAAAAAGTTTTTTCTTTCTGTAGAGCTTGAGGTGAATCCAAAAACATGCTCTAACACTGATCCAAAACTGTTCTGTTTTTTGCCACCTAATGGACCACTCATTCATTCACTGTTCATATTCCATATGATTCGAGGATGAAGAGGATGTTACACAATGTAACAATTTTACAAATCTGCAATACACAAATCACCTTTAGATACAGGCATGGATGAGCTTAACCTAATAAATATTTTGAATACAGTATAAGAGAAAATATTATATTGGTTTCAATTGGCAAAATAAACTCCAAGACAAAAGTGCTATTGTTGTCATGACTATTGACCTAGACCACTATCTACCCAATGAAATCTAACAGAATATAGAAACAATACCAAATACTTCTTTATTTTTTTCCATATTTTTCTAAATTAAATAAATCCTCCATTGTCCCAGGCTCTCTGTTGGGCTGTTCTGGGTCATGCTTCCCCTTCACCCATGGACAGCCCTAAATCTTTTGCTCTGAATTAAACAAACAAAAAGTATCTCCCAGAGGAATAATTTTATCACTCTCTACATAAGTCTCCCCCTCCCTTTACGTATCTGTATTACTCCTGAAAGACAATGACAGCAGTCTGAAGGCTCTGACATGCAAAAATTACATCTGCACAGGACAGGAATTCAATCTTGTAAGACTTCTTTCTGGCTGGATAAAATTTTTGTACATGCTCTCCTAGCATCGTGTTTTTCTCTTTCTAATCTGTTTCATCCTTCAGCAAAATGAGCCTTAACATTTCAAAGGAGGACTGTGTTTTATCTTAAAGGAGAATAATCCTTACTTGATTTCTGACTGCCACAAAATGGGACCACAGTAAGACATCAGCTAACCCCCACTGAACAGAAGGGCTACAGGAAAGAAACAGATGTTTTCCAGAACACCTGCTGAGACTAAAATTATAACTCTACCTTGTTAGAAAATTTACAAGAAAAATGAAAGAAAAGTGAGTTTTAAGGGGTAATTGTGTTAGGTGGAAAAGAATCTTTTAGGCTGGATACAATGCACACTGAATCGCAGAGTAATGTTGATGTTGAGTCATGTTGACAGAGCAAACTCCGGATTCTAGACCTGAACTGGTTCCACTGCAAGCAAAGCACTTCAGTTATGGACAAGCAGAAATCCTGCCAATGATAATGCAAAATATGCCTTTTCTGTAACAAGAGATCCACCACTAGATAAACATTTACACTTACAAGTTTAGTCTGTTATTTGGAACAGTCATCACAAAAAAAAATAAAACCACAGAAAAAAAAGGTTCATAAATAGCTTTTTTCTTTTCTTAAGGGAAAAAGAAATGTTCTTAAGCAATAAAGCAAACACAAAATAAAATAAAATAATAATAATAATAATAAAAATACCATTTCAGATGATTTCCAAAAGAATATCTCCTTCAGCAATGCTGGAAGAAGAGCAACAAAATATGCCATTTTTTCCCCCTAAAGACAGCATATGTAAACCTTTTATTTCATTATTTTCCTTAAACTGTTACTCAAGCACATTTCAGGTTAAACAAAATAATGCTATTTGGAATGGTTGACATTTAATTTGTATTATTATTATTATTAGTTTAACTTTTTAGACACTCTGGCATGATGCTAAAACACCTCTATGACTCAGCAGGCCTACCCTTCAAAGCACTTCCATTACTGCATCACCACATCCAAGAGTGCACTGAATGCAGCAATCCAACCAACAGTACCTATTCAGTCAACTTTTACCATTTCGGGAGTTTAGCAATATTTTGTTCAGATCAGTACATGACATACATATAATTTGCCATTTATTTTGGCAGTAACATATATAGAGCTTACTGTTAGCCACAGCAAATGCAAATTTAACTTTTTTAAAGGAAACTACAAATGCCTATTCTTGAAGCCAGTATTTTACACCTTATAGAGCATAAGCAGAAAAAATTTCAGTGTCACTGTTGCCGAGATTTCCTGCTATTTTTATTTTCTTCTGACAGAATATTCAAAGCTGACAAATGTTGTAGAACAGACATAGTTATTAAAAGCTTCAATTTACAGCAAATAGTGACAGTTTGCTTTTGCTGCTCATAAACCAAAATGTAGAGGTGTAAATAGAGGGAAGGTGGCAGCAAAACACGGTCCTTTGCACAGTTCTAAGTAGCATAACACCCTAGTTTTCATTGTGTGCATCTAAACAATAACATGTTTATGGATCTTGTAACAGCTCTTTTAAACTTGGCTTGTACAAAAATCCTACTGGTATCATACACTTGAGAAAACAAAAAGAGCAAAGAGATAAATGATACCACATGTGCCACATGATGTGGCACATTTCTGTACTTCAAACATATACTTTTTGCCTGCAAAGAAACTTGAAAGTCTTCCATTCCCATTCTTTCTTGATAAAACTGCACTTTTAGCTATACGAGGTTAATGCAAAAACTCTTCAGTTTTGCTTTAAATAATCTTTCCTCCCCCTTTCCACGTAAAGGAGTCTTCAAGGTTGGGATACAAAATTATTCAAGAAAAATATCAGAAAATCCGAAGGTCTCCTGTGCTCTTCATACCCACCCCCCTCCAGGAAAACATAGGCTATAGTATATCACAATGGGTCTGAAATAAGAGGACTAGAGTTTCATGACAGAGGGTAAAATAATGGAAGTACTGACTTACTATGAATCCTGCCACTGAGAAAGCTGGAAGCAAAATGAACTTGTTTTCCAGATTCTGTGTGGCCTTTAGAAACAGTTACTCACCAAAATGATATCTCTACTGAATACATTTATTGTTTTTCACTAAAAATACACACAGTGACAGATCTCTCTTTCCTCCTTTGGGATCTGATGTAGACATTTCATTTTATTGTTGATTTAAATATTGTGTATTTGAGTCATATTTATGCATTAAAGCACCACGGACAGATCTGCAGCTCATCCAATGTTATTTAGCAACAAGGAGGCTGCTAATTATTTACCACATCTGTAACAGAAGGTACTTCCCATCTTTAAGCTTTCTATTTTTTAGGAGTGGGCAAGGGGAGAGGCAGGAGAGATGAAGGATGAATGAAAGCTGTACTTTCACAATTACAATAAGAAATACAGTCAGAAAATTAAGGCTAAGTGGAGAGTGAGAGTTCATCTGGTTCACTGCCTCATGACTTGACAAGCACTGTTTTGGCTTTAAAAAGAGCTCAGTGATGGCAGAAGTCAATTTGAGCTATTGTATTATTATTTTTGTATTATTCAAATTTGTTCCTTACACAAACTAACTTCATGACCAAACAGCAAGTATGCAAGTAGAACAGAAAATAGAATAAATAATATCTGACATAAATACTGATACAACTTGTCTCGATATTCACTATATCACAGAATTTCATTTTCTTTTTCCTTAATTCTTAGCTAGCAACTAGTCCTATTTTGCAAGTAGAATATGTGCTTTAACCTTTTATGCAGTAGAGAGACAACTTCTGCAACAAGCAGCAGTAGAGGAAGGAGGATTTGACCTGCTGTATGAGGTCTGTTTGAAGAATACTGCTAGAAAACTCTGGTCTTCTGCTGAAAGATCTGATCTTGCCTAGAGCAATAGTAGCTGTTCTAGGAAAAACAGCCACTGTCTTCCTTTGAGTTTTCTTTGCGCAGATTCACATTGAGGAATAGGCCTAAGACTCAAAAACGTTCTCAATCATTAATGCTCATTCTGAAGGGTCATTTCCTACATGTAGATAAAATTTTTCCAATCTAGTAAAGTGACAAAACTAATGCCCTACAGGTGTAGGCATTTTTAAGGGAATATATAGCTATTAAGCAAATTACATAACAGTTCTGGTTCAAGCGCCCAGTGCAATAAGCATAGTAATGACAGAGAGGGAGTCAGAGCTCTAGGGGGCTGAAAGCCTTAATTAAATAAAAACAGGTTGGTTAATGTGATAAAAGTCTTGGGTGGATTAAGTTTTGTTGCAATGCCCTGAAAATAACATTCTTCCGTGAAAAATTAAACTAATTTAGGACCAAACAGACATTGAATTCGGTTTTCTCCACAGAGCTGAAGATCTGGTCACTGCCAACTGCCCGGATAGCAAAGAGCATCACTTCCCTTTGAAGACATAACCCCTCTCTGATCTATTCCAGAAGCTACCAAAAATAGTTTACCTTCCTTCACTGCATTGTGCTCAAGTTTCCTTTTGTCTCTCCAGTTGCCCAACTCCAAACTGACACAAAAAGACCATCTATTTTCCTGCCATTTCATCTGCCCTATTGATGATGTTAGTTTTATTGTCCCATTTACCAAGATGCAAACTCCTGATGATCTCCCAGTGATCCATGGACAAACCTCTTCTGTCATGGCATGGAAAGCAACTAATCCCTTATACCTCAACATTTTCAGTGTGGTTCCATTTATACCATGAAACATTGAAGTAGTTATTGAACAAGTCACAAGACTACTTGGGAAACATTTTTTGTTTGACATTGTTTCATCTTTCAGACTCCTCGTTCTTACGATCAGAACTGTCTTATATTTTAATATCATCCAGGATATTTTGGTAGCATCCAAAGTCTAGTAATCATAACAGCAATAAAAGCAATAATGCATTTCAAACGCTGTCCTTAGAGATTTGGCTTAGAAAAGGCCCAGCCAATTAATGGAAAAAATCAGTGTTGCCAGTAATTGCTTTTAGAGTTGGTTGGTTCAACTTCTTTGACTATGATGGTTGTATTACCACCCACTGGGGAAACAACCATGATAGCAAGCTCATTTGCATGATTTTAGAACACAACAGCACAAACTTAACTGATCTGCATGATTTGCAAGACCTACAACATGGCATTATTTTCAGTGTATGTATCAACATTAAAAACAACCCACAAACCTGTCTTGCACTCTCTATGGAAGCAGGGTATTAAGAAAAAGAAAACTTAATAGAAACCCATCTTTTTAGCTGTAACACATTTTGATCCTCTTGCACCACTTAGTCACAAAATTAGCAATCAGTAGAAATCCTAAGGCGAGACGGATGGTTTAGTTACTGTCAGTAACATATTTCAGAGGTCTGTAACAAATAGCAGCATCAAATGAATAAATAATGTTCAAAGTCTAACAGCCGGCTTCCCTAACAGTGTAAAAATATGTAAATGCTACATCTCTTACCCTTCAAACTGGCTCTCCTTTCATTCCTCAGAGACTTTTCTGTCAGAATAACAAGCTAAAAACAAAATATGAATGACAAGTGCACATACTTAGCTGATTGAGAACACGGAGTCAAACAGTAACCATATTAATCTCGTCTCTCAAAGAGTCTGTGTGAATTCCAGGCAGAAATATTGATCTCGATCTAGTTTACTGCAGCGTAGATTGATAATTGGTGTTCAAAATCTATGCAGGAGAGCCTTCCTCCAAAATGGCAATCTTCAGCACTTCTCCTGCTTCAATTAGGACACCCAGAATTTTGCACTTAAAAGCCATTAACGCTGTCAGAATTATTTCCTACCCCTGTGCATCCCTGACAAACATCTGAGTTCTGAACTTCCAGAATACATACAATAATAGCCTAGAGATAAAAGAAAACTGTAAATGTTATAATTTGCTTTACTCTTGATCTAGTTTTCAGTAAAGCAAGTATTCATCAAACTCAAGAAAATTCCTTTAGCGCATACTGTCACACAGGATTAACTGACTGTAATACTGCAGAGCTATTCCCTCTGCTCATAGGTTCCCAGTGCAGCTCAACAGGGCCATACCATCCTTGCTGCTCCCTTCACCTGCCATTGGTGATCCTGAGTTCATGCCACATAATTCTTCATTCCCTTCCCTGTATAGATCCCTGCCCCCCTCACAAACCACCTTTCCAGCCAAACATTCAACACACACATGGGTAAGATGCAGCGATTCACCTGATACACAGCAGATTATTTTTGTATGAAACAGTGGCTCTTAGCTCCTCACCTGAAGTTATACCTGGTTCACTTATGACACACACTGTCACAACGACAGTTCTTTGCCACTGTCTCTGTGTATTAGCAGAACAATTCAACCTTAAATACAGTCAACTCATTGCCATGCTTGGCCCACAATGGGTCAAGATCACTTCAAACTGAAAAAAAAGCAGGACTTTCCACAGCAGCCCATGAACTTCCAGGACTCACTACTACAAGGGACCACAATGGCAACCAGTCTCAGAAGTTCCAAAGAAGAATGAGATGAATTCCTGAGAAATCCATCCACAGACAACAGAAAAAACAGCCAAAGAAGAACTTTGCATCACCCTTCATACAGCTCTAGATACTGGGAGAGAAGAGAAGGAGCAGACAAACAGACTGGTGTCTTTTCCTGCCATGTCCTGTGTGGGGACACTGGGCTTCCTGGATCGTCACTTTCATTCTATCTCATGTCTGTGAGACACCTCTTGCAGAAACCAGGAGTGGAAACAGGCAAACCACAGGTAGGACTAACCACAAATGAATGATGTTGTCAAGGTTTTATTTAGGAAAAAAAGGAGCTATGTATTTGTCCTGAAAGGTCAAGAACCATTATTTTATATCTAGCTATGAAAACCTTTCAAACTACTAAATAGAAACTGCAACGTTTTGTTCAGAAGTTTCACTGTGAGAGATTAGGGAAGCAGTTGCCTAAACTCCAATTAGTGCTGTATCCCGTGATTTTCATACACTAATTCAGATAGGTTCATTTTAATTAAAGGAAAACCGCTAGGTCACTTTTGTTGGCATCATTAGGTGGGAAAAAAACAGCACAAAAACCAACCACCCAACAAACAAACAGCAACAAAACCCCCAGCAGGCACACGAAGCTGTTTACCGCTCTGTAATTCCATAAATAACAATTACATTAAATTAGACCTTAGGAACAAGACCCAAAGTTTGATCAAGTGCTATTCTTGACTGACTCAAAAAGTTACTCAGGCTGCAATAGCATTAAACATTTCCCCTCAATGGAGTAGGTTCACAGTACAGCAAAGGTTATAATAAAATTGATTACATTGGCTGCTGTTTACAGGACTGACCAGAGCTAGTTATTGACAAAAATTGTCTATTATGTTGGTTTCAAATAAAAAGGCAAAGGCTGGAAGTTTTTCAAGCTCTCCTGGTAAAACTGATGTCCTGTTGTTATGGGAAGGAAAAGGGCTGTGTGCTCTCTAAAGGAGAAAAGAAAGGTTAAGCTTTCCAAGTGATCCATCTTTCAACCCCAAAACAACCGTACTGACAGAAAGCCTCCATCCTGTCACAACCCCAAACCCCACAGGCGCCAGGAAGCATCACTGTTTGCAGAGACTCTACAAAGCGATTAATGCATTGGCTCACTCTCAGCCTTAAAGCACAACCCCATACTAGTCTTGCAGTAGCTTACAGCCAACCTACCTCTTCTTTTGTTGGATTCCCAAAGGGAACCTCCTTCCAATTAGAAAACTACCAGGAAGTCCCCAATCTATCTTTTACCTACACTGTTTGTGCTGGCAGAATAGATGATTGAGGGTCATTGGACATAAAGAGAAAAAACCCTTTGCTCTTTGTAGTGTAAATCCATTCTGACATGGGACTTGAGGTACTTCACACACTGCTCAGCTACATTGCTGGATGACTCTCTCTCAAATCATTTGCTGTTACCAAGCTCTAAGGTACTGGAATCCAGTCACTTCAGATAACTGCCTAGTCAATATGCTCTCAATAGACTTACAGAAAACAAAGTCTGAGAACTTATACTTATTACAACAACATTTTAGAGAAGCACACATGGACCACTATGATGTACTAATCTTAGGCTGGTAAGAAGAACATTGGTAATTAGTGAGAGGAGATTTTGTTCTGCACAAGAACAAACTAAGTCCAATAGCACACACTTTCATTGCTGTCCTACTGACACGAACTTGTATCATTCTATCTCACATTATGACGCTAAGAAGTTAATACAAGTCCCCAAAAACTTGGTTCAACAGTCACAAGTATTGAAGCAGAGAAATTAAACAGCATGATATGAAGTAACCGTGTATAAAAAGGGACCACACCTTTATACTGCACCTTTATTCCTTATCAGAATGTATTTAGTTGAATGCAAATTGTCCATTTGATGGTTTTCATAAAATTTCATTGGCCTCTAAGAGCTTTTGACTTACTTTGGAAATAATGCTGCTTTTTTACTTATTTTGGACATAATGTTGCGTTACCATGCAAATAGCACTACAGTCCATTTCTAAGGTACTCACCATAAAGCAAAACATTTCAACTACAATGTTAGGCTCCTATGACTTTACACAAAAAGCCCCAACCACCATGCAACCATTCTATGTTCCTAACATGAAAATATTTAATGATAAATACTTGCAATCTGAAAACCAGGTTTTTTTCCTTTGTTGCTCCTCAAAATTACTTTAAAAAAACCCACCGTGGTAACAAAATAAAATATGCAAGATGCTTTTTTCCCCCTGGATATTGTTACAGGCAGACTTTTTGTTTTGAATTCCACTGTAAGTGAAGATGTCACACCAGTGTACACAAACTAGCCAATGGATTTGCAGAATACCCATCTGATAAGGTACCTGTAGCTATCTTACAATTTCTAACTTCACATCAGCCTGGTGGAAAGCCTTCTCATGTGGTTTTTATTTGTTTGTTTCAGAAAAAGAGTCTTGTTACCTTGAAAAACCCAGGAGAAACAACTGTGAGGCATCACTCCCACGCTATGTAAATAATTGATTTTTATAACTTTGCTGGGACATCTATGTGGAAGTTTATGAAACTGCAGTAAGAATATGTCTTGCCATCCTATGATACCTTTAAAAGAAGCAGTTTATAGTTGGAAGCTGGAAAACAGGCACAAAAAAATTGAATTAAATGCATATTCAAAATTTTAAAATGTATACGCCCTTTTCATCTACATAAAATTTTCTTCAAGAAAATGGAACTAACAACTATGTGTAGAAAATACGTATTGCTACTAAATCCTCTGAAAGTATGCTTAAATGAAAACTGTAAATACGTGTTTTGAAAGGATGTGTTATGGTTTTTGGAAAATGCCCCATGGATCCTTGTAAAACTTAGACAAACTTCCATTATAGTGCCATGATAAAATGGTTACAATAGTGTATTGAAGCAAGACATAAGCATAGAGCGGTTCACCCAGGTAGCAACCAGTTATGAATAATTTTAATAAATATGCAAAGACTACATTCTGCCACATTGAATAGCTAGTCTGTTGTAAACCTGCAATACATTTCTAGGCTAAGATATGTATATCAAGAATTAAATAATTAATTATGTCTTCATGAATATAACAACTTGGATTCTGCAATATCTGCAGTTTTCATCAGTTTTTCCCATCACTCATTCAGACCATCTCCGTATTTTAACTATGAATGTTATTTTTTACAAACGTTAACTCGATTTGTATTTTTTCATGCCAATGGAATTATACAGCCTACACTGCAATGCCTGCTGTTTTCTAAATCTTTCTTCCCAGAAGAGAAAAAAAAAACTGAGTTAATGGATGCAGCTACTAAACAATACATACCTTGCTTTCTCCCTGGGGCACTCAGCATGTGAAGGACATGGAGCTGTTGGAATTGGTCTAGAGAAGGGCCACAAAGATGATCAGAGGGTTGGAGCAACTCTGTTCTAAAGATAGGCTGAGGGAGCTGGGATTGCTCAATCTGGAGAAGAGAAGGCTCTGGGGAGACCTCATTGGGGCCTTCTGACTTTTTACATGGTCTGATAATGTTAGGACAAGAGGGAATGGCTTTAAGCTAAAAGGAGATTTGGATTAGACGTTATAAAGACATTTTGTACTGAGAGAGCAGTGAGGCACAGGCACTGCTGCCCAGAGCTGTGGGTGGCCCATCTCTGGAGGTGCTCAAGGCTGGGTTGAGCTGGTGGGGGGCAGCCCTGCCCATGGCAGGGGGTTTGGAATGGGCAGGTTTTAAGTTCCCCTCCAACCCAAGCCATTCTGTGATTCTATAATTGTGCAAAACCCCTTTTTGAACCAATTCTTCCAGCACCACAGTAAACACCATCTCAGATGCATTAGATCAAGTATAAGGATCTTAATACATCAAACAGAATGCAACCTCATTAGCCTCTAACAAAAATGCAGGGTACAGGAGACAACAGCAAAAGAAGAAAATATCATCTGTTCCTATTTGCATTTTACTTATAAGAGCAGCTCTGAGAACTGCACGAGCAGAAACCGTGTGCTCTAACACTGGTTTGTGTCTGGCCAATTTGGTACCAGCCATCTGAACTGCAGAATCTCTGCTGTAAAATGCCTATACATTTTTGTTTAATACAAATATGTATTCAGTAATACATTCAGGTATGACTTCTGGGAGCCTATAACCCCTTAAGCTGTAGTTGTGTTGAGAAACTTCAGAACTCACTGTGTGGAAGTTATTAAAGCCACATATGAAATGTGTGACAGATGTACAACCGGGATGCTAGCTTATACCTCATCACCTTACTGATTCTGCTCCGATTTACAGAAAGACTTGGATCTCAAATCCCCAGTTCACTATTCATCCAGCGGAAACTTCCAAATTTACCTCAGGAGCACTCTGATGTACGTATGTATTTCATGCAAGCTTCCTGGGCTGCTATCCAAATCACAGCCTTTGATTCTCAGTAACAAATCCATTAACAATAGTTTTACATATTTGACCACAGAGCTGTTGTGAACATGAACAATTCCAAACCCCATTTCAACTTCAAATCAAGACCAGAGAAGATTGGGCCTCTCAGGATGCAAACGCTACAAGGCCACAGCCATACAAGACACACAGAGAGATAGTTACTTCGACATATTGTCTATGTGCACCTTAGAAAATTCATGTTTCAAAGATTTGTCTCAAAGAGAAGATAAAAATCTACTCCTGAAAGTAAGATTCACACACACTTAGCTAGCTTCCAGGTAGACTAGTTAAGAGAATTAAAGAAAATGTGCAGCTGCACTCAGATGTTAGCATTAGATGTTATTATCAGTTTTGAAACCACCACACCTTTACAGTACAAAAAAAAAAAAGCACCCATTTCACTCAGTTGCTTATTTGTGATATAACAAGTTGTTAACTGTCTCTTAAAGTACTCTCTCACACTTTACATAAATGCTACACAATAACCCACAGCAATCATCTCCAGCCATAACTCACTTGAATTGGAATCAGATGAGGGAGATAAACATTAAGAGTTACAAGACAACAGCATTTCCGTAAGCTGTTCAATCCATACACAGACCTATTTGCAGTCTTATTTAAGACTACCAACACAGAAAAAGATGTCTGTGAAATTAGATATGTTTCTCCTGTAAAAGCACGCATTGGGTAGAAGAGGGAACAATGGGGTTCCTCTTCTGTATTATTCACTGTTCTGAATTGCTTAGCAGCCCTCTAGAAACATCCTTTCTAGTTATTAACGCAGAATAAATTCAATCTCCTTTCAGTTATTTTCTTATTAGGCAAAACGTGTGAAAGCTAGCTGCCAGAACCCCACTAATGAGTCTTGTGTATTTTCAACACCAGCAGATTCATGTGAAACGTACTGAGTGCAATATGAGGCTTTTCCTTCCCTGTAATTGCAGCACATGGAGAAATCCAGTCTGCCCGTGAGTCTGTCAGCGTTGGTGAGTTTTTAAACACCACGTTCTTAAAAGTACTCATTTTCTCCTCAGAGGAAATTTGCTTCGTTTGGTTAAAGTGAAAAATGCACACAAGAACCCAGGTTCTCCTTCTCCATCTCAGACTGATCCCAGCTGGGGCTGCCTTCTCTTGGGCCATGCATTTCTGCCCACTGGGCTAGTGCAGGCTTTCAGGTGCTGAGACCTGAAGACCTTGCTAAGTTCAAGGAGGTGATTCAGACTAAAACTATACTTGTCAAGAAAAGTGGTTAGTTTCCAGCCGTTTTGGCTCCATGAAGCTCCCTGCTAAATGGTTAAAAGAGGAGCAGAGCTGGCAGGAGTGGGAGCTCCAGACAGGTATCACTCCACTACTCCTGCAATCTACTGCTGGTGGAGTGGTGGCCATGGGCCCTCTCTGCGTCTCCAGGCCAGGATTCATTTTTTTTTGGCAAACTGCTTTGGCCCTCAAGTTGAATCCTGCCTACAGGGACAACCTCAGGTGAACATTTGGTTCACTTTGCATCTGCTTCAAGTGTCAACATTTGTGTGTCGAGACAAAGCCAAGCCTCATTTCACAACTCAGTTTTCTGTTTTCATTGTTCTCCTGAATATTCACGCTCCTCTGAAGCCAGGCCTACCAGCTTGCACAAAGATTTTTCCACCAACATATTCACATCCAGCGATGTGTGAGTGTTTCTAAGCAGTGGCAAGGGGAAGGGACCACCTACACCCTGTGGTGTCACCGGCATGTCCTATCACTAGCACATTCTACTGCATCACAGTGCCTCAGGCCCATCATCTGCCAGGCCTGCTGAGCCAAGGAATCCATAGCAGGATACTGAATAAACTTCAAATGTAGAAGTTGCTCAGCAAAATGAATATTTACCTTTAATATAGAGACAGATTTGGGAAGCGCGCAGTTCTGGTTTTACCAGTGGCATCCACAACAAGCATGACCAAGAAATCCTTACTTCTTTAAATACTAAACAAAAAGTGTGCAATATTTTCATAAGGTAGAAACATTACTGTATCAAATACGACAGGTTGAGCTGGAACAAACATAAGAATTCCTTACACAACCAGAAGATGATGCTGCTCTCAATAATATTCCACCCTGCCTTACTCCTAAAGGGCAAAGCATTAATTGCAACTAATCCCAAAAGTTTTAGAGTTTATGTTCTTCATTATGTTTTACACAGCAGTTCCATGCTTATCATAATGGAGCAAACATGAAATACACATACCAGACATGAAAAATTAAAGACCGAGCACAAAAAGAAGTAATTTTGTCCCTGTGATGATTATTTTAATGAAAGTACAAACAAAACATTTGACCCGTAAGTAAATGCAATATACACGTGTCAAAATCATGTAGTCTTGAATGATTTTTACATGCTACTTTGCTCACCTTATTAAGATGCTAGTTGTTCCTTTGATTTATCTGGTAATAAATTTTTGATGACTATTGAGTCTCATAAAAATTGCTCTGGTGCTGACTACAGTGATTAATAAGCCAGAAGAATCGAAACTGTCAGAAATTCATGTGCAAGAGTAAATTACTGCCAAACATACATTAGGTATTCCATAAAATATAGAATAAAAAAGGTTGATTTGGTAATTTTATCTTGTATCACTTTGCTTGATATAATTTATATTCGGGATCATCACTGTCAATCCTTGCACACCTCGCCTTTTATAAAGTCAACATTAGATTAAATCTAATGTTGGGACAGCTAGGAAACGAACCGCAGACAACATGTAATAATCAAAACTCAAATCCAGAATTACACTTGGAAACTGCATCCAGTTGAAAGGTAACTAAAAACTGTTAAATCACAGTTTCAGCTTTAGTAATTAAAACTCACCTGTATTTTAGAAGCCAGAAATTGCGTGCACAGCCACGCCAAAAATTATATTCTTCCACAGCTATAGTTTCTCCTTTAAGTACTTACATGTAATAGGCTCTTGCAACGCATCTGAACTAACACCTCTTTAGAGTCCTGAACTCTGTGGCCCCAGATACTTTTCCTGAATAACTCCCAAATACATGTTAAACATGCAAAAAATCCCACTGAACTGTAGTTTGTTGCAAAACATGTGATTGTAAGGTTGAAATACCCATTTGATTATAAACTCAGAAGTGGACTTTATGGATAACAAAAAGAATTCTGGGATCACTGCCCTCTATTCAATGCAATAAATGCTATGGTTTACATTTATCACTGGAGTAGAGCTTCTTAAACCATCTAGCAAAACTGTGAAGAAGGTTACTATCCTTGTTTCCTTTTTGTTACTGCTTTGATGAAGTTATAACAACTGAAATGGTCACTATCCTAAGTAATCCTATTTACTGTTCATGCCCTCACACACTTCACTTTAGACGGCATTTTTTTCCCCCCCATTTCTCCAACCAAGTCTAATGAAGAAGAAAAAATACAGGGTTTCTTTTCCTGGGATATTTGATTCTAACTGATTTCCAGTGCATCAGATTTGCAGAGTCAAAACGCGAATGTAGTTGGGTACAGAAAAAAAAAAGCCATCACAAAACTGTTTTCATAAGAATTTTCAGAAATTATGAATTAAAACTGACCCCACTTTTAACAGCACGATATTTCTCGTATGGGTAGAAGTAAGAGTTGAAATGCAGGTCTGAGAAATCTTGGGTCATACATAGAAGAATCTTCTGATTTTCAGGTTATTTTTTTCAAGAAAAAGTTAATTTTAGTGAGAAGAATTTCAAATGAAATCTCATCACAACCATCTTCAAAACTGCCCCACAGGTAGGTATAAAGGGCTGTAAAAGTGCATGTAAACCGGATAGTAGTAATACCAGCTGAAATAAAGTCATGACTTTTAAAAAGTTTTATCAGAGGCACCAGTAAATTACAGCAACATAATTTCCACTTAAGCCTTCCATTGGATAAACAGCTGATAAAAGCAATCATAAAACTAGGGAAACTTCTCTAACTAACTGATAGCCCTCGCCAGAAAAGTAAAAACAAAATTGCTGAGAATCACACACACAAAAAAATAAGTAATGTGAGAATGAAATAAAAAACTGGAGTTCAATAAAAGCCAGCGCGTAATAAAACAGATATGACTGCATAGAGAATAGAAATTTCAGACAGTTCTGCTTGATTATAAAAGCGTCACTTTTTAATTTATCTCTCAAATAAAAACAGCAAATGCATGCAGTAACTCTTCTTGGTTGGTTGTAAAGAACCAATCTGAAGAACAAAAGCAAGCAAATCAATAGAGTTGTGAAGAGTACAAAGGGTTAACCAGCTTACCACCACTTACTGTTACCCATAGGTTACCAGAAATCCTTTATCCCTTACCAATTTGTTTTCCACATTAAATCTCACTTAGCATTCCATTGTCAGCTGGTTCCTATTTATTTCTCACCCAGTCTTCAGGATTTGTTTTAAAATTGCTCCAGCGTTTTTGTTACCTGTTTTAAAGACCTAATTGTGCACTTGTGAACATCCTCACAGAACAGATTAGGTAAGGTACCTTCAGAAAACATCTGCCCAGTTTCTTAATAGCCTGTATTTTAGACATGCTGTGCTTAACAAGATCACCCAAAAATGCTGCAGGGTTGGATAAGAGGAGCCCCTGAATTCACTGAGGACAAGAAGTTGGACTTCCCACACATGCAGCATCTGGAGCTCTGGAGCTAACCCCATGTTAGATAAGAGGCCTTAAATAACAATAGTTCTGGTGAAGGCTAAAATAGATTGCCACTGTTATATACTGGCCATAACATATTAAAAGCCGTGATGTAAACAGTACACGGTAACTTATAGCAGTGTGTTGATTTAAAACACATTTTCTCAAGAAGTACCCAGATGCAATCAGAGGACAATAAGAGAAACATGAATCTGCTACTTCCTCTGGCAGTTTGCCCCATAAGCATCTTTTTACAACAGTATACCTTGCTTTTTCCCATTCTGCCTGACTTCTGCTCTCAAATCATTTTGAGGTGTGTTATCCACATTCATTTTTAATATCTCTTTTAAACTACCAGCCCCCAAACTACATACAGTTGAAGTTTTAAGAAGTGAGCTCTTATTCTTGTACATATAAGCCCAAGACTTCTCCTAAGCCTTTTAGATACAGCACTGAAACTGACAGTGCACTTCATTTATATTATGTCAGGCATTTTTTAGAGCAGATCACTTTCTGGAAAAAAAACATCCTCTCCTTTTTAAATCCCCCCCATAGCCCTAACCACAGAGCATGGTACAATCCAGAGAGGTGGTGAATGGAGTTAAATCCAGCTGGCAACCAGACACAAGAGGTCAGTGTTTGGGCCCATGCCTGTTAATATCTTCATTGATGATTTGGATGTGGGAACGCCCAGAGTGGTGGTGGAGTCGCTGTTCCTAGAGGTGTTTAGGGAAAGGGTAGATGTAGTACTCAGGGATGTGGCTTAATTGACAACATTAGTGGTAAGCAGATAATTGGACTAGATGATCTTAGAGGTCTTTTCCAATCTTAATCATTCTGTGATTTGGCAAGCCTTACTCATGGATGTGTAACTCTGCTTCAAGTTGCTGTCAGATACATTGTGCAAGGGCACAGTTTATTTAGAGATCCAGGACAGCCATGTTTTCAATGCCTTCACACCAGCTTCCAGGTCAGCTAACAAAGTTTACTCAGAAATGATTGTGTATTTGCTTCCAAATAACTGAGGAAAACATTGAGTGGTTTTAGGTCAGATCTCTGCAGAGCTCACAGAAATGCCCTTGTTGACAATTACTGCCCAAGACCCATCAGGCAGTTGTTCTTCTTAAGTGTTTGCTTTATTGAAACTCATTTTCTAATGAGAATGCTGTTCAGCTTTACAAGCTAAATCCTACATAAGAACCTGCTGTAGTCAAAGAGTTGCACTGACCAACCAAATTTCTAAACTCTCTTTAGGACACAGTTTTCCAAACTGCATTAATGTGTTAAGTGCATTAACAAGATTCACATTGCAGTTATATTCTTTAAGTCTTGAAATTCCATGTCTGCTTCACTAACCCAAAGCTGATGTAAAAGTAAATTAGTTCACAATAATCCAGCTTAGTCTATCTGCCTTGCTTGATGTTGGAATGATAACAGCACTGCTATCACTTCTGGCAGACTCTTTCAGTCAGCCCTCCTAAGCTTCATGAATGCACATCCACAGGCTTGGAGGTTTAAAACTGTTTCTCACAACAGAACAAAACTAAGCTTCTACTTAGTGGACTGAAAATACTTCATTTTCACCAAAAGATTCAATCATCATCCTGCTTACATGGAACACAGAAGCATAGCAGGATATGATTTTCTTTGTTATTTCCTTTATCTATTATTCCTTTATGTTACCTTTTCCATTATGAAGAATTTGAATATTACAGTTCAGAAAAGGGCGCATTTTAGTTCAGACAGACAGAACTCGTCTATCCAACAACTAAGAGCTTAACAAAGCAGACCGAAGACTGGGTCGACCCTTCTTCCTTCCGCACATATTTCATATAATCTCACATGGGTTTTTTTCCCCTACTCAGGATGCCATTTACCTGCGGTTGCGCATTATATCTTCGCTCGTTTGCTTATGCTCCAATTTGTCCTCAAAGCTAGGTTCTCAATTCTGTATCTTAGCAGTTTCATACAGACATCCCTACCTGTTCCTCAATTTGGATTTTGCTATAATTACAGTAGGTTTTTAACTCATCTTCTGATCTTGCCTTCCCTAATGATCAGCTACAACTCTGTCTTGTATCCTCATTCAAATCCTGTATCCTACTGTCATTCTTTTTCCACTTTTGGTTTCATCAAATCCCATTTCCGTACTTTCTTCAGTTCTTTATTCAGATTCTGATTTTAACCCAGCCCCAGACATCAGCACCAACAACTTAAACCCTGGGTTATCATCCCTAACATGGTAAATGGATTGCTGCATAATATTCTAAACTTTATATGAAAGTTCACATCAGAGGGAATAGTAATATCAGTAGTTAGAACAGAATTTATATGTGCAGTATCTATATTTGTCATATACATCACTGATAGCTTGGTTTTTATTACATATCCATCTTAGCAATATATAAACACAAATTTATACAGATACTGCTTTTCTTGTTTGTCTTTCAACATGGGTTCCACTTTGCCTTGGGGAAGAGTTACAGATTTGCATGTAAATGTTGTCCAGAGATGTCAGGACTCTTAGTCATCTACTGTCTCCGCTGGAAATAATGTACTAATATATTTATCGATTTTAAAAATACAGCCAATAAATACATTTGGTTAGAATACAAATCAGTATTTTCATATAAAGTATATCGTACCATGCCTTTGATACAACAAAACCAAATGTAAATTACGTTTTTATGTTCTTTTTCCCCCATCAACCTGATAAAATACTTTTTATTGGTTAATTACAATTTTTTTATTGGTACGTGACAGAAATGTGTGAATTAGGTTTTTAAACTCTTGTTTACTTCTTAGCTATATTGGATCTTGCTTCCTGCCTTCTTTGGGAGGAAGTTTAATATGCCATGACATCATCTGGGCAGGAGAGGTAACACCTCAGAGAATCTCACCTATGGTAAATCACGGAGTTTGTCTTGTTATCAGTACTGCTGCTGTAGTGATATTACATCGAAACAACGTGAAAACACAGATCACAGCCACCACTGGTGCAGATCGATGTTAGGGACAAATGGTAAAGATGCCAGCCTAGAAATTCACTGAAATATGAAAGTGAGTTCGAGGAATAGGTTACTGGGCTACACAACACCTCTCTTATTTAACAGGACCTGGAACAACCACAGTGTAAAAACAAGAAAGAAAAAGAAGTAGGTACAAAAGGTTAGTGCTAAGTGCACAAGCACAAGAACAAGCCCTCTAGGAACTAGAATGTCTGCTCTAGAATACAAGCATTTGCAGAGTTGAACCTAAGAGAAAACTAGAGCATGAGAAATTCTATTCCACATACTCCCAAAGAATACACAAGTTATTTACATGTACTATTTGTAAACCAGTGCATTACTTTGAGTATCCTGCCAGTCTCTTCTATCTGTTAAAAACAAATGATGAAAACCTCTTCATTATTAGAACCCAGAAGATGAATCTCTTTTTCCATGACCTGTGACTGCTGACCTGGAAGCAGAGGGATTTGCAGCCACATAGCAGTGGGGTTCAGTGGAGCAGTTTCTTCTAAATAACAAAGCCAGAAAGCAGATTGCCTCTAGGTAGAGGACTGGATCAAGGGTGGATTCTTGCAGACTGTCACTGACAATAAAATGAGGTTTTCAATTACAATGCTCAGCACAGAGCTGTGTTTCAGTGTTGCCAAGTGATATATGCTCAGCATAGCATTTGTCAAACTGTTTCCACTGCTAAGAGTTAATGTGTCAGTTTTTGAAATGCCTTGCTCTTCTACCACCTTTTCTGATGGAAATGTGAAAAGTGCAGCTTGCTTCTTTTCACAAAACATCTTGTTGAGATTCCTGACTCCACCCTAACTGCCTCACAGGGAAAGCTTGCTTTCTAGAAACTTAACTGCTGGGGACTGTTCTGTCATAATTCTGCCTCACTGAGATAAGAAGGTCAAATGGGGAGGCAACAATTGCTAAATAAAGTGTTAAAAGGTAAGTGCCAGGTTCAACAACAGTTTAGACACACTAGAAGTCTGAATGCTATTCTACGCACAATCAGCATCAAGTACATTATTTTGTTTTAGCTGAGGTTATGCTGCCAGCTGATGACTGCAACAGACCACTGTGACAAATTCAACATCCCTACCCTTCCTTTTATGAGAACAAACAAGCTAAGAACAAGTTCGACATGAAGACTGATCAGGAACACATGATTAATCCCAGAAGCACACCCAGAAGGCACCTTTCTGGATTAGTGTTGCTGTCAATGTCAGAAGCCAAACCAAAGCCACCACCCCATGTACCAATCGCACATCTGAACTTTAAACTGCCATCTTACACCATAGAGTTTCAGTTGTTCATAGGAGTTTAATTCACCATTTTCTTTCAAACATTAACGTCCGTTTGCACTTGTCTAAGTACATTACAGCCACCAAATCGAACAACCCATCATCTCTTTGCTGGTACCCCAGATAGTGAAGATCCTCTGAGAATACGTTTATAACAAAAAGGTCACTTTGAAAGTTGACTAGACACATGAATAAAAAATAAAACATTTAGTTAAGCCCTTAGAGGAGATGAGGTTGTCATTACCCTTTACTGTCGGAACAAGTTTTTCAACTGTTTCTTGATCCTACCATGAGACACATGGGGCGTTTAATGGCACCTCCTGGGGACACACAGAATCAAGGCCAAGATTCAGCTTATTATCTAAACTTTCAGGAAGCTAGCATGGCAGTCAGAGATTAAGAATCATTATATTCTTGGCAAACTGACCTGTTTCCAAATGATGCTGTCACGGGATGATATGTACAGCGGGTGTATTTTAGCCAACAAAAGCCAGTGAAGTGCCACACGCTTCTGAGTTTCCTGTTCAGAATTAAAAGCCCCTCCACACACGTTTTCTAACACAATATATAGCCCATCTTCTTGTCAGCACATGTCCTTCTTGAAAAATGAGAGCTGAAAAATCACTTGGCATCATTTCTCATGAAAGGTGAGGAAATTAAAGGAAATGAAAGCGCCTACCAAGTAGGAACAGCTGATATGAGGGGCCTAGTGGCTAACACGCTTCTGAAGTAAAGTGCAATTCCAATTTAATTCCCGGTGCTTAAGTACCATGTAAAACAGAAGTGTGAAAATGTAAAAGTATGTGAGACAATGACATTTTATCTTTAGAAATGTTCATACCTCCTGGGTGTCATCCCTACTTACCAATTAATCACTGGAGCAGGAATATCCTAATACGAAGCCAAAAATGGGGTGAAATTTTTCACCGAGTATGCTTGAAACAGCCATTTTATTTCACAAGGGAAAGCAGATCTATTCTGATCTATTTGCTAGCAGTTTCACATAAGCAGCCTCATGAAATCTGAATGGGAAACTCTGATGGTGACTGTAGCACAGCGATGGCTTGTGCCAGCCATCAAGAGAAACCTCAAGGTTTAGTGAGCAAATCTGATGTTATAGTCATTGCAAACGCAAAATAAAATATATTAACATAAACCACTTAGTGGAACATAACTTGGCATTTGTGATTGTGTGAGCGTAGCCTCTCTGTCTTAGCTAGTACAGACAATGTTAGATTCTAAACAAAGCAAAATCAATATTTCCAATCAGCCAGCAAAAGGAATGAACATAGGGAGACAATTACCATCCCTGGAGCTCAAAATCCATCTACACCATATAGATGCATAGTTCCCGGTTTATGAAAGCCTGCGTCTCCCAGTACCTGAAAGTAAACTTCCTGATCCAAGATAAAAAGAATGATTCTAAGCTGTTAGTATATAAGAATTGTTCTCTTTTCTCAGTATTGGAAGTGAGGTTATCCGATAGTCTGTTTAAGTACGCTACTTTGTCTCACAGTAAAAGATAAGCTGACTGGTTCTATCAAATGTAGGTTAGTTTAAAATATATTTTCTTGTCTGAATGATCTGCAGAAATCCAAGTGCACAAACCTGCATAAATGTAGGTACCTACAGAGGAAATTACTATATTCACACCTCAGCTTAGTGATCTCCCTAACGAGAAAAAAGACACAATACCTGGACAGAGACTCAGAATGAAAAAGGAACGTGAAGAAGTTAGAGGGAAAAAATCAAGATTTCAAAAGGAGTCTTAATTTCTTTCATGTTCGCAGCTCTTTTGCTTTTGTGCACAATTATGCCGCTAGACCTGCTAACCAGATTATGCCATTGTTTATGAGTATTAAGACCTAAAATCGGCTTTCTGCAAATTGAAAAACGTCTGTAGCAGGTGGCATCCGAGTAATTTTCTGATTACACATTTAAAGGAAACTGGAGATAAAATGGTCAACTTTCCATTAGGGAAATCCACAAACTCTCTTCGTAGAATCATAGAATTACTCAGGTTAGAAAAGATCTCAAAGATTATCAAGTCCAACTACAGCCTAACCATAGTACCCTAACTAACAACCCTCTGCTAAATCATATCTCTGAGCACCACAAATAAATGGCTCTTAAACACATCCAGGGACGGTAACTCAACCACCTCCCTGGGGAGCCTACTCCAGTGTTTAACTATCCTATCTGTAAAGAAGTGTTTCCTAATGTCCAACCTAAGCTTACTTTGGCACAACTTGAAGCCATTTCCCCTTGTCTTGTCACTTGTCACCAGTGAGAAGAGACTTGCCCCGCTCTCACTGTAAGCACCTTTCAGATACTGGAAGAGAGCGATAAGGTCTCTCCTCAGCCTCTTTTTCCCCAGACTAAACAGCCCCAGCTCCCTCAACTTCTTGCCATAGGGTGGAGCACATGTGAAATACCAGCAGTCAAGAACCAAAAGATGTTATTAACTGAGATTCTAATAAAATTACATTGAAATTTTAAAATTATGGTTTACATCTAATACGGGTGTGCTGAAAATAATAAAATGTCTTTTCAAACGAGTAACATCTGCACACCTGTATTCTCTCATCACTAAACTTAGACAGTAATGAAGGATATGTATATAAATTCTAACTGCTAATATCTAACTAAAATTCTGAATGAAGCATGGAATGACTCTTCGATTCCTTTTTTCCTCCTACTAACAGCTAGAGTCTGATTTTGCTTGCACTGTTAACTACAGAGACTTCAAATATTTACTGTGGACAAAATGAAAATAGTCCATCAAACAAGACACCATTACACCTCTGCAGCAAATGAGACAACAAACATAACAGGGCTTATTTAAAACAAAGAGCAACAGTTACAAAAACTGATGAATTACAGAAGATTCTGGTTGCAAAAGAAGAATTGCCTGAGCAGTTTATTACTCCACAGCTATAAAGTCATTACTTATTATCTTTTAATTTATTTATACATACATTTATTTATAACTACCTAACAAGAGCTCCTCCAAAAACTTAGTGTGTCAGATACTAATTTCAGTCCTTGAAACTCCGCTATCTCTGTGAGAACTGCATGAAAGACCCTAATTTCTACTGCTCAAAGATAAATATAAAATCAATCCTAAGAAATTACAACATGAGTTATCAGAAAACTTAGATGCAGGTGCACAATGGACTGTGGAGATACTCTAAGGTGACAGATAGCTGCCTCCTTGTACCATGTTTGCAGCACATAACACTACCAGAAGCCTACTTAAATGCATGAATAATCTTGAGAACTGTGTTACACTCCCAGATGTGATTCTTATAACTTAAATTCTCTCAATGAAGAACAGCATACAAAAGCCACTGCTGGATCATTTATAGTTTCATACAAAAATTCATGTCTCAGTTACTTAACTGGAACTCCAAAACTTTCCTCTACTTATGCTTTCTTGGTAATTGAATTGGCAGCTACCATATAAGAACCGTCATAAATACGTCTAAATGACTATCACACAATTTTAAGTTAAGGGGAAATACCAAAAATTAACTTTCCAACCTAGCAGTTGTACTGTCTGTTAAATTACCTACTGGTTCTAGGAGGACAGCATCAAAGTAGTTGTCAGACATAAAAGTAACTTCCCACCCGACGTTTTACTGTGGACTGCTAACACAAACATTTTCAGTTCAAATAAATACTTTAATTCAGTGAATTATTAAATGCATTATTTCCCAAACAAATATTCTACATTTGTACAGACTTTAGAATTAAAATGAGAATCCCAGCACAAGGTCTATTTCATCCAATTATACTGTTGAAGGAAGCACTAGTGTCTATATTTGAATTAGTAAAGTTAGGGATTTAAGTAAACCAGTCCAGATTAAAAGATCCAAATTCTGGACATCTGTTTCAACACACAGCAACTCGCAGCCAAAGCCATCAATGAACACTTATTTCAATCTATAAAACCCTACTGCACTTACTTAAGATCTCAAAGCTTGCAATTCTTGCTCTTTTACCTTCCTTGTGTTACCTAACAGCTCTTAGAATGAAACAACAAACATAGGACAGCATTGAGCAATCTCTGTACATCCTTAACATGTCTAAATCACATCTATTTACTCTTCTGTTAGCAAAACTCTTCAATATAAGTTTACAGTTTGCATATGTGCCTCAAATCCCTTGCTAAGGCAGGGATAACGAAAGAAGGGTGTAGCTGATAACACTTTGCTAAGCACACTACAGGAAAAAAAGCCATCACTGATCGCACATAGCAGTGTCACGTGATACTTACTATTTGTATGTTTCTGATCGAATGTACTCAAAAACATGAGACACTCCCAGCTGGAACTGGTCAGCGATAGGGGTCACCCAAGGATTGTTCTCTGCTTTGAACACTTGCTTTTGACCAGTCAAATCCAAATTACCTGAAAGAGATATAAGAAATGGCATAGGAATAAAAAAAAAGTGAAATACAAAAAAGTTTACAGAAATGTCTTGCTGTGAATAAAACACCCTTCAGTCATTTTGGAGAGTACAAACATAATCAGAGGAAACATTTCAGGTTTAACAGAGTGGAAAAGGAGGACAGAGCAGTTCCCACCATGATGGATGCAGTTGTACAATATTCATTTCAGAGATACAACATACTGCACAGCAGGAATTTATTTGGCACACTATGAGTAATATTTATTCACTGAGTTAGTTTGAAGTAGAGCTTAATCAGTGGATAGGTTTTGGGGTGTCCTGCACAGGAATATATTCAGCCAGCGCTGCCAGAACAAGTGAATAAGAACCTGGGGCTTTCTGATGCCTCTCTCCCTGAACTTCCCAGCTCTATCGCAACATCAGAAGTTTCACATTACCATATCATTAAACACACCCATTGGGCCCACAGGACAAGTCAGCAAGACATCCCTGTCTGCCATGGCTTGCTGGAATGAATGGTGAATGCCATTACGGTAAGATTTAACTCTTCTGAAGCTTAACGTTGCAAAGCATTTCTCAGTGACTACTCCAAGCACCATGCCAACACACGATGCCCAATGGGCTTCTTGCCTTGTCAGTGCCCAGTGAGCTGGTTGCACCTAGATCCCATGATGAGAATCTCCTGTGCCGAGAAACATAAAGACATTCTTGTTACAAGTCAGCTTTACCTGTTTTGTTGACAAGAAGCCTTAAAAATTTTCAGGAAGTTTTTATTGTTTATTTTTGTTTGTTTGTTTTCTGAGAATTTACCATCAGAAACCACAAGAGCAGATGCTCTACCAGAACTTCTCATGGCCATGGTTACAAGAAGCTAAGTTCCAGGAAGGCTTGGCCATTGAAATAAGTGTTCTTTGAATTAAATCAATAAATCTATCAATAAATCTCCGCTACCATTTCAAATCTTTATTTTGCAAATGTTGTGACTAATAGAGTCCCAGCACTACCATTAGAAATCCACGAGGAAAAACACAAATACAAAAAGACAAAAAGAAAAAAAAAAAAAACCACATGCAGAAAACCACAGGAAATGTAACAGAAAAAAATGTACAAGGTTTTGAAGAACAACCAAGCCAAGCCGTGCTGTCACAGAAGACCAGAAGCAATCTGATCTGCTCGTTCTACAAAACAAAAGGCACTGGTATAAGTCACATGAGCGCTCATATATGCTACAGGCTCCTGCAAGCTCTTTGCATTTCCCCTTGTTCTGCACTCCTGCTAATCATTACTGGGCTTCTGTCTATACAAAGGGTTAATGCAATTAGAGTAAAGGAAGACCATTATACTGTGTGAAAAGATGTCATGCATCTCATACCGCCTATCAGCAAGTTACCATTACCTTGCCCAGCTCATCTGTCAGCTGTCTGAGGCATGTTCTTTTTAAATAACGACATGCAGGAAGCATCTCACCCTGTCAGTCAGCAGCAATTGCCCTAACTGCCTCATGCTCCAGTGCACCCAGTGAGAGGCCTCGCACCCATCTCCTTTATTATGGGATGAGCAGCTCTGGTGTTGTAACAAGGATGAGGAAGCAGGATTAAGCACTGTGACAACGAGGACCTAATAAGCTAGAAGGTGGGGTGTGGGAATCCGTATAGGCTGTCTGAAGGCAGCCTCACTGCTCTCTACTCAGTTGTAAGGCACAGGCCTCCAGGGAGAGCGGCCGCACTGCAATGAGCAGAAGCCCTCTGACCGGCGCTGCTATGAAGATCATGCATCACTCAGAGACGTACTTTGCAACAGCAAATTGGATTTTCCATTTTATTACCTGCAAAAAAATCACACGCGTTTCTCTCCAACACTACCAACACTATAAGCACTCACTTATAATTAGAGCTCGGTAAGTACTTCGTCAAGATGAAATGATGCATCTGTGTACAGCTAACAAAAGTAGTTAAAATCATTGGAGAAAAATCTGACCCCATTATGCATCAAATTTAATGTAGCCTCCAAGAATACGCAACACGCTCCCAAAACCTCAGTAGCGAGCTTCTTAACTGAATTCTGAAGCCCCAAGCTGTTTCAGAAATGTACAGTCCAAGGAATGCTGCCGTATGTTTCCCATCTCCATGGGAAGCTCGCCCACTTCCAATCCTAAATACCACATGCCCGTTTAAATGTAATTAATTGAAATAAATACTATTCTACTAAAGTCAACAAAACCCTACAGCAAAAAGAGATCTGCTCAAGCAAAATGAACTGTCGACCTCCACGTCAAAGTAATCTCTTCATTTCTCTCTACCTCCTGTTTGCCCCAGAAGATAGCGGGGGCAGCTGGAGATACTATGCATTTCACAAGGAAAAAATAATCCGACTATGGAGAAAACTGGAGCACCCTCAACACTGGACACAGACCCAACTCTCCCAGCTCAGGAGGTAGCTCTGCACCACCACCAGGAGCAGTTACTTAGGGACAAGCAACCCCACAGGGCTTGTCGAATAATGTAATGTATTGTGAAAAGTAACCATGCTTCTGTCTCTGGGGCAAGCAACCAGCAGAGAGCAGGTGCTCTTCCACAGGAGGAGTAAAGGAGGGCTGTCCAGAAGAAAGAAGGAAGAATGCGGCACCGAATATTTTGAACTCTCCCCATACAACACCAAAATTTCCATCTGGAAATCCCTGTAGGTAATGAAGAGCAGAAAATTAGGTGTGGCAGAGAGAGTCTGTCCCACCTTAGCAACACTGGGGGAAGAATGAAGCCTATTACTCCTGCTACAAGTCAAACAAATTGAGAACAAAGAAGCCTTACAATTAAAAAGCAAAACACAGGATAAGAACGTGCCACTCATCAGAGCATCTCACAAAGGGTGATGTCATGACATCCTTTCTGTGTATCCAGCCAAACCACCTGTGAGCTGCCCCAGTGCCCATCTGACCCTGCCAGCGTGGGGCAGAGGCTCAAACCTGCCTGAAGCAACAGCTCCAACATGGGCATGGCCGATCCATGCTGTGCAGCCGGACACCTCACAGACATGTTCCCTCCAAACCACTTGCCTAAAAATGTTTTGTTGTTGTTGTTGATTTATGGCAGCACTGTGCTAAGAAATACCCTTATTCTATCCCCATAGCATCAGATCCATGGGCCAGGGAAAGAGATGTGGCAGATGTGCCTTTATGCACAGTGTCCAGCAGCAGCAGCACTCTGCCTCGAGGCTTTAAGGAACTTTATATACTGTTCTGCAGCTCAGATCACATCAAATCCCTCTGATATTTTTAGTAAGCAAAAGGCAGGATTGCCTCTAGTAAAAATCCAGTACTGAAGATTCAATCACAAAGTATTTTAGAGTTGGAGACTGCATTGGTCATTATTAGTGTGCTTTTTCCACGCACATCACCTTATCAAAAACAACCCATTTATCATTAATAAAATTTAGTATAACTGGTAGACTACAACTGTATTTCTTTATAATGGACTCAAGCACACCCCATCCTGGGTGCTGTTTCATGGAAAAGGCAGCTATGCTTCCCCTGCTCCTCCCCCAGTAAATCTACCCTGCATGTGATCTCAAGTGTGTTAGTTAATGTTTGTTGTTATTTTCCTCAGTGCTGTTGAAATAAAAGCATTTTGCATGAACACTCGTATTCTGTTCTACTGCCTGCAAAGTCCAGAAGAGCTCATAAAAGCAGATAAAATGATGCCTCCCCCGGTCTTGTTTGCAGAAAATAAGCATCAGACCCAGTGATAATGCAAAGTATAACCCTGACTAAGGGTGTCTCCAGACTTACCAGGCTCCTCCTGTCCATTAGATCTAGCCTGCAAGCACCCCTTATATTCAACTGTAAGTCCCTCACCCTCTTGTGATATATGGTATATCTGATGTATAACATTTACCTAATTGATGTATATTTAAAGTACGGTAAGGTATGATTAGTATACATAGGCATTGCTTTAGTATAAACAATGTGGAACAGAACGAACACAAAACCGACATGTCCTTTCCACTCCAACGCCCCTTGGCAACACTTTAAATACTTTCAAAAATTAAAAGGTGAAATAAAGTAATTAAACAACTCTGACATTTGAAAAGTGAGCATTGGCATTCAGCATAAGAAGCATGATCCTAGCTGTAAAATGCCAGATCAACGCTTCTTTGTAGTGGTTTAAATTCATCCCTAGTGGAGTTTCATTAAAATCAATAGAATTCCAGCTGAAATAATTTGGGGTCTATATACTGCTACATTTCCCTTCTGGTTCCTACTGATATTCTGCCCCACTTCCAGCTTAAACTTTACAGTACCAGCCTCCAGGAGAGTCCTCGAGCAGAAATGCATTCGTTTCAATTATTCCTCTTAAAATTGCAATTTAAAAGTTCTTTCCCTTTACAACACAGAGGTCTTACTCTTTCAGTGTCATACATCGGACAGGAGGAATGAAATAAAACTAATTTCTTTATTTAGATATAAATACCCTTGAATCCTGTTTTATTAAAGGCTAAGCAAGGGATCAGTCTACTACAATAATTTTAAACTTAGGTTGTATGTAAAAATATGTCTGTCCTGGATTGTTTTAGATTTGCTTTACACTACAGAGCTTATAATTTTTATTACTTTTGTGGCATGTGCTTTCTCTCCATAGGGAGAGAGAGATTGGTTCATGTGTGGGGGTGGAAGAAATGTCCTGACTATTATTTTGTAAAAATGATACCAAAGCAATTAATTGTGAAGACAGCCTTAAATTCTATGTTAAAAGAAAGAAAGAAAGAAAATATATATATATATATATATATATATACTTCTATGCCATAGAATGAATGCTATCAAAAGCAAATGATTCTTACACAAGACTTAAGTGCATGTAAGCTGATCATTAACTCATATCATCCCTATAAAAGGGAAGATCATCTCTGCTTTGAAGACCTCTATCACTTTTGAAGGAGTAGCAGAAGAGAGTAGACTTAAACGGCTCTTATAAAGGAGCAATAGGGAGACCCAGAGCACAGTAAGGACTTGTACATAAGCAAAGTGTGACTCAGTCTTCTTTGGCATCAGATAAAATTATTATGGAAATAGTACAATAACATCTACAGCTCCATGACACTGTTAAGAATACACATTTGCTTAATTAATGAAATACTGTGGACTAAAAGAAAACAACCAGTAAACCTAAACTTAGACTGAAGCCTCCAGAAAATTAATCCCAGCAACAATTCCGTCCTCTGGCCTTTAAGCTATTTTACCAAAGTAACTCTAACAGTATCACGTGGAGTCATCAGTACATCAGATAACCCCGAAACAGTATTGGTTTTGTTTAGAGAGAAGTTGTCTAACAGAGAAAACAGGTTCAAGTCTCAAATAACAAGTCAGATCAAGTGCATGCTAATAAGCTTAACATATTCTCCACAGCATCTGTCAGATAGAAGCAGGATGGGAGTTTTCCTCTGGCCGTGTTTCTGACCACTCAGATGGGAATGCTGAAGCCTTGCCTGCGAGTGTAAGATGGGAAGCCCCAGGAGAAGTCTGAATGAGTGATACAAAAGGCAGACACTGAAGACTCAGCTCATCCTCAGTTCTACAATTACTTTCAGGGACAGAAAACAAGAGTACAGACACAATCACATCACGTCAGTCTGAGTTCTGAGACTTAAGTGAAAATTTCCAATAATGAGTTCAGAGATTAGAGCCCGTCTTGAATTTTTTCTTGAATACATCTAACAACTGACCTTTGCCCAGCTATCACCTTGTCAGTTCAGGAACTGAAGCAATTAACAAAGACAGTTTAAACATATGGTCTGAAAAACATTTTGCCATGGAGATTCTGCCACTGGTGCTTTGTTCAAACTGCTCATCACTTTGTTAAAACACATTTTTCATTTCTGTTCTGGACTGCCTCGGTTCCCCAGTATTGCTGCTTAGAACTTGAATTCTTTACCCTTGAAGTCAAGGTGAGGTGAAACGAGGCCAAATTGTACATCTTCAGCCACTGCTTTCATCATTCTAAGGTAAGAGGATTTTACTCCCAAGCATCTCAACCTTTCATAGCACTGAATTCACACTGTTTTAAGCCCTCTTCTGAGATATTTACATGAAATTCCAACAAAATAACAAAGGTCAGCCAGAATCATTATAGCAAAGCATAGCAGAGAAGGTAACAGTAGGAGACTTTCACTCAAGAATGTGTCAGAACTGAAGATGAAGCCTAGGAAAACAAGAGAATGCATGAAATACCAAACTTCTCCCTTAATCAACATATCAGGTATTAAGTATAGGAGGAATATAGACCTAACCTGACAAATCTGCAATTCCATATCCAAATCAGAGGAAGACTGGTTAACTCACCTGGACGAAGTCCTGGCAATTTCTACCATTGCTCCCCACAACAAACCTGACATTAGCAGGATGACAAGTACAAAATATAAGCAATATTAACATTCACAGATGACAGCCACCAAGCAGGACCTCACTCAGCCCAGCACACAAGGCTCTCCCCTCAGCCCACAGCCCTGCACTAACACCTCGTACCCTCGCACAACAAACCTTGCCGCATCGGCAGCCAAAGCCCCACCACATGCAGCCTGCAGGCACAGGTACCAAGGCAACCGGGCTCATGGCACTGTGTGGGTAGCTACAGGGAAGCGGAGAAGAAGCAGCATTCTGACAGAAATCCAAGAAATTATTTCCAAATGTTTTCTATATTCTATCTAACATCATTCTAAATGACTTCTGGCCAGGCTAGATTCATTTCTCCAACATTCCTAATACAAATAAAAGAGACCCCTGGCTAGACAACCTATAAGAATTTGGAGGCTCCAGTTTTCTTTCTTTGAATGGTGAAACTGCTGGAAATACCATTTGCTTCATTGCTCCTTGTAACAACCACACAGTCCTGATGGGGCTCTCTGGGAGCACACCAGCAGTCACTGCAACAAGCTCCCAAAGTGTCAGCTGAGAATCCAAGTGACACAACGCACCACAGACAGGGTTTGGAACAAAGAGAATTAACGTGATGTTGAAGCAGTTAAACATCAGAGATATTTCAATGGAACAGGAAGCTTAGAGGATCAGCATCCTGATTTATGTTGAAATATGTTGCATATTTTACCAACTTCAGGCTCCCGGGGGATTCTCAATTACACAAGAATTCAACAAAGCATTCTCTCATTGAAGGGTCTCTATCAGACCAAAATCTAGTTAAGACAAGTTCAAAATGGATTGACTGTACCTTCTAAACTTCCCTTTAAGCACAGCTTGCACAGCATTCAACAGAATGAGCCCAATTTTAGGCCATGAAAATCATAAGGCTTAACAACAACAACAAACATAGCTCTGATTGGCTCTAGCTCCAGTGCTATTAACTACAGTCCCCACAGAAAAGATACAATTATTTGCTGACAGAAACATCATTTTATGTCGATGATAAGTGGAATCACAATGCAATCAACACAAGCAAAGGCTGCACACACACTGTATCATCTGAGAAGAGACAGCAGGATTTGCCTATTTTTAAAACTAATACAAGATGAAATTTGGAATTTTAGAACTTGGGCAAGAATTACAGCAGTGTAAGGAAATGAATACCTGCGGTGTAAGCCTAACAGATGGGCTACAGAAAACATCTTTCTGGGTATAGTGGAGTTTTGCAGAGTTCTCATTTCTTCCCATATGCCTTAATACTCATCAAGTGAGACACGGAACCAGTCAATGACATGAAAATCTATTTATGTTTATTTTTAAGCTTAAACTAAGCCTGAAACGAGAAATACAACAACAGCATTCACAAATTCTGTAAAACACTTTCCTTATATAAATAATTTGACTACAATCTATCTTGTTAAGTACATTTTTCTATTATTCCTTAACTAGTAATGACTGCCCTATTGACCATCCTGGAAAACAAGTTCTTTTGTTTATCCACTGCTAAGTTTATTAAAGCTTCTTATCCTCTCACACCACTTTAGTCTTGGTTTGCAAAGTAGAAGCAGGTCTGTTCTTTTTTAATTGGCAATGTATCAATTAAGTGTTCCAGTGCTCAGGGCCAGTGTCTGGAACTCGAGACACTCAGCTTCCAGCAAGTGTCACAGCCTGCTATGTGCAGATGTGAACTGTGCTGTGCTGTGACACAGGTAGAGTGCAGCGGTCATTGATACTGGGAGAAGTAAAGTTTGGTGCTTACCTGAAGGATATTTAGAAAAGAAATCTTCTGTGAAGTAAATGATTCTTATGCTTGCACATGCCTGTTATAATTACCTAAGTAAACTGCTTTTTCAATTAATATTAACTCGAGCAAATAACTGCAGCAACTACTTTGTGTAATTCACAAATTCTAGTCACTTCAAAAGCCTAAGGATCCCTTGAACTTTCTATTTAAAGCCAGTCCTTTATTCAAAGAAGATAATTCAGCCCTTCGTAATTAAAGAAATGATTTAAGAATTACTTAACCAGTCTGAGACACAGATTTAATTTATAGAAATGTTTTACCCTCCATAAAAGGAAACATGACTACTGACCCCATCAAGTTAGTTTGACTGTTTTAAAGGGATGAGTTTTCTACATCTCAAGCATATACCTTTCACTTAACTGTTCCTACCAGTGCGACTCATCACCTGAGGAAATCATATCATCAACTAGAATCGTAACGAAATCTATACTTAGAAGCCATCGATTCCAACATTCAGTAGATAATTAAACATGGATCCTCAGAGAACACTGTACTTCCCCCATGTCAAAATAAGAGAGAACTCTGCACATGTGCACACACATGTTGGCGGCATGCTGATCAATGCAGCACTGGAATATGTGTTTCAAAAATCACACCATTTGTTTTCACATCAAAAACACAAACCTAGGGATAAGTAAGTTGCACGCCCAGAGCAGCTATTTACATTTGGCTACAACTTTGTGAATGATCGCACATCACACACTTAATCTTACACCGCTGATTCTGCTAAGAAACTCTTTTAAGAAGCACATACAGGTCCACCCAGATGACCATACAATGAACTTAAAATGCTCTCATTGATCTTACTAATTGCATCTGTCACTGTACGTGGTTCTTCTCTCTACTCAGCTTTCTTTCTAAACACCGTTCCAATTGTTAAATGGTCAGAATACACAAAGTGACAGATTTAGTGCTTCCTTGGCAATTTATATAACTGACTGCAACTCTGTTGTTGCTGTGAATCATGATTTATTTGTCTCACAATGCAGCACATAACCTTTTAAATGCTAGAGAAAAAAATGCCAGCGCCTCTTTAAAGTTTATATATGACTGCCCACCACCGTTCCTCATGAACGGGGTTTTGAGAGACAAATGATAAAAACAAGCTGTGAATTCCACCCACCTACTCCCGGCCATTTCCTGCATTCATCATGCACACATACTGTATTTACAGACAAGCATCCTCACCACGAGCACCAATACACCGTTCAGTTTCCTCACTTCCTCCTGGACAAGAATCCCTTCCTCAGGCTAATGGCAGTAACGCTGCTATGTGCAGACCAGGTCAATGCAGACAGGCCCCAGCCCTGATTAACACACTCAGCCATCTCAGGTGGAATTAGCACAGACAACACGGGTTTATTTACTGCTTTCTCAGTTCCAAAATGTTGACCCCAGTGCCTGCATATGGCCTTTTCTTGTACCTGCCTTACCATCCATGCCTTCCTCTGCACTCACTTCCATTACCTTATAGATTCAGTTCACTGTTTTCCCTCACCTTCTTGTTCAGATAAGCTGGTTTACTTGGCTGTTTATATTGCACCCATCTCCCTGGTAAATGAACAGCTAAGGAGTCACTGTTGTCCACCACTGCCTGGGCTACTAAGGTTCATAAGGCAGTCACAAGCCTTCAGCACCTTTAATCAAGAAAGCAATAATGGGAGAGGAAAGATTGTTTACTTTAAACGGACCAGCAGTGCCTCCAATTAATGAAATAGGACCTGCTCACTGAAAAGCTATTTATCCAACATGCAGTGCACAAAGCATTTGGATAATTCTTACATTATAATTCAATTTAAAAAACGGAGGAGGGAGAACTCAGGAAGTAGATTTTTTTCCACAAATGGCACCTATGAAATTACTAGTCCATTCATTAGGTCCATCTGCAATGGAATGCTTCTTTAAATTGTCCTTATTTACAAAAGGGCAAACACAGCTGCAGACCTGAGGTGACTTCCAGCCATTCAGCAGATCCATTAACTCCTACCTCAGCTCAAAGATCAGCTGCAAAGCCCACTTGGTGTCCTATTTACCAAACTCCATTCCCTAAATGTTTTCTTAAATGTCTAACAAACAAGCAGAACATTTCTTCTTAACTTCGGAGTAATGTTCTCTGGAAACATATCATAAAATTTGAGTTAGTTTAGTTATTTGATATAACACTAGTAGTAGGTGTGCTATAAACTGCAATACTAATTAGGCCAACCAATCAAGAATGAGGATCCTGAGACCATAAGATGAAACACTGGGAAATTCACACATAGTAGAGAAGTATAGCCTATAGAAGAGCAGCTGAATAATAAAGAGCAGTGAGGACAAGTCAGTGCACCTTGCCTGGATCAGGTAGGTCAAAATTACAAGCCCTTTTCCTTCCAAATTGCAATAGTGTTCTATAAGGTAAACAAATGCTAACTAGAGAGGAAAAATGCTTCCCTTATCTATCTGAAATTGTGCAGATCAGTGCAAACAAATGTCAGAAACTTTAAGAGTTTCCATTTAGTTTGGATGATGACAGTAAAACTATTTAAAATGAATTTGCTGTTCTGCTTATAAAGCAGCAGCATGTTTAGAGCATTCAGTTAGCCACAGAAGGTGCTTAGATTCAGTTCAGCATTTAACTTCCACTTCCTAGGAAAAAAAAGCAAGGCTGTAACTTAGGAATCTACAGAAATGTACAAATACTGCACATGTCTAAAACATTACTGCAGTTGAAGGAGACATTATAAATAGGACTAACCAAAAGCTAAAGGAACTATACCTCAGTGTCATGGAAAAAAATCATCTGAAACTAAAAAAACAAGCAGCTTTCATCCACCAAGAGAAAAAAAACAAGGATAGATCATGTCTGCTACATTGGTAATGGCACAATATTATGGTAGGTAAATTATCAGAGTCACAGTAAATATCCATTTTGCCTTTGTCACTCACATAAAAGGGAATACTCAATGCAAATTCATCAGAATCAATACTTAAGTTTCAAAGAAAAACTCTACCTTCTAGGTTGAAAGGAGTTATTATATATGAAATAATCATAACTACAAACGGCCAATAACACAAATTCAAAGTACATCATCAACCAGCCCCACTGCTTTAAAACCTTTTAACTCACTACTACAAGACCACTGAAAGAGATCCTCTGATTTAGCTAATAACTTTACAAGAACAGTCACAAATAAGTCACTTATGCTGTTTGATTTTGGCTGATCCAAACAGCATTTTCAAAATCCAGACAGAGATAGTAACAGTTTAACAGATCCTGTATTTATGACATAAAAAGCAGAACTGGCAGTCAGGTCTACTAATACACAAGGAATACAGATAAAAATCTAATAAAATGAGACAGCATCTTCTGGTCCTTCCTGAATATCAAGTAGATGTGAAAGAGAGAATGAGTATTTCCTGGGAGAAAGTATTTAACAGCTAATTTATAATTTAACAATTATGACTTTAGCACAATAATTTTTTAAGGGTTTAACAACAGGCTTTGTTCAGAGGGAATACATTGCATTGTGATTGCTATTATTCAAATAAATAATTATCCATGATCTTACCTAGTTCTGGGGGCAGCACAGTAAGACGATTTCCCTGGATATGAAGTTCCTTAAGCTGATTGAGCTCCCCAATTTCTTTAGGCAGTGATATCAGGTCATTGTCTCTGAGACTCAGCTAAGAGTGAACATAAAGTAGTCAGAACAACTTCTGGTTACCCTAGAGCAGCCTAAAACCGAACTATACTCTATCTTGCCTCCCCCACTCCAGAACACTCGATTCTTTCAATTTATTTACAAGTGTCTGCTGATGAACAAGAAACAGTTCCAGGCTTAGTGGTCTATTCCTGCAAAAATACTCTACTACTTCTCAAATTGACTAGATTCTATTCCTACAAGCATTGCAAAAGTGAATTGATTTTCCAAGAATTTAGATAAATTACTTACTATCTGCAACTTTGTGAGCTTCCCAATATCTGGCGGCAGGATTTCAAAATCGTTGTCACTTAGATAGAGTGCACGCAGGGTGGCTGCAAATTAAATAGCAATATATAAACAGGGTGGCATATAACCCAACCATTTGAGGTCTAATCAATAAAAGGGAGTCAGGTTTGATTAATAACCCTGACTTGGTGAAAAGCCTTTGACATACCCAGGGCTCACGATAATAACAAGCAGGTCAAACTTAGATTTACTGGCTTATTACATTGTTGGTGAGTTCAGGAAAACATCTATATTCAAAAGGACTGACACAATTAACAATTTCTACAATAGTGGACTGTGGCAGGTTCTGGCATATAGTCTCAATGCTCAGCTGTCAGAATGGAGTCATTACTCTTGATTACTCCGTGATTCTTATTTATCACACCAATCTGCATCCTAAACAAACATAAAGAAAATCAGCTGAGTTTATGGACAAATACACATCTATATTGAGCTCTATAGAAAGCACAGCATAAGGCTGGGAGAGAGTTCTTAAAAGGGAGTAATATGGCAGGCTCAAATTATATAGTTTGTAATCTACACAGCGCCCATGAAATACACAAGAGAAAAAACAAGCACAACTTTGTAGCTTGCTATTACTGAATAAGTATATCTGACAGGTTTCTGGAAAAAAAAAGATTAAAATGGAAACTCATGAAGATTCTTGAAGATTCAAGAAGATTCTGATTCTCTCATGCACTTTACTCCTCCTCCTTTCATTTCATTATATGTGACCGTTTTTAATAAAGCTTACTTATAAATTTCCTTCTGTCAGGTTACAGCCACAAAATCTGTCTCAGACTGCAGCATCCCTTCCTCTCCCCTCATTTATCACTCTTGCTAGTTAATGCACTGATCCTGGAGCCACTTCAGCTTAGTATCCAGAAAAGACTGGTAAGGTAGCAGCAGAATCACTGGAAGCCAGAAAGTGCCAGAATTCAAGTTGCTTAGGCAACCATAATGCAACTCTTTTGCATGTATGCATTACAATATCTTTAACTATGTGAGCATATTTTCTAACATAACAAAGATCAGCTTAGTTCTGCTATCTATCTGCCAAACCTTGTAACCTTAGCAATTTTTTTTTTTGCATGTTTTTAACATATTGATCAGTTCAACACCCCCAAGCTGTTAAAACTGTTTCCATAATTAACCATCACAAACACAATTGTTTCCAGAGTCAATGTACAAAAGTTGCTTTGCACAACAGTATATTCCCCTCTGGAGCTTGTGAGCCTACAGAATGCTTGAACCGAGCATGGGGACAAAGGAAATGTTACTCAGAAGAAAACTAAGTAAGTCTTCTCATGTTCAAAGATGTCAGGTAACTGTATATCAGTGACAAATATCGTTGAGCTGTGTAGAAATATTCAAGAGGTATTCAAAGACGAAAAACATAAATAACAGAAAAATTCTGTTCGAGTTTGGTCTCCATCAAATAAATTTCAAGTGCAGAAAGCAAAGCGCCGCATCACAAAGATTTGTAGAGTTTTTTTAAAAGTTCCTTACTCAGATAGAAGAAGTTTCCAGGTAGTGAATTTTCATTTAAGTTGTTGTAAGTCAAGTCAAGAACCTCCAGTGCTGGTAAAGATCCAAACCCCCTTGGCAAGGTATTTAATCTGTTCATGCTGTACACGAGAGAAAAAAAACAAAACATGACATCAGTGTGCTGTTCATCTGGCAGGGATAACGAACAACATTCTCATTGCTAAAAAGCCTAACCTATACCAGACTTCATTTTCCTTTTGTTTAGTTCGCTATAAGATACTGAGCAAGTCTTCTGTGATGCAGACTTTTCTCAGCTCTCACTTTGATATGTATTTCCAAAATCTATGTCTTCTCTGTATCACAGCCTGCTATGCTGATCAAAGAGCCACACCTGAAAAAGGGAGCAAAAGGGAAAGTGGTGCTGTGTTCAGCTTCAGCAGTGTGCCATGGAGCAAACCAGTCCTTGGCAGCTGACCCATCTTCTAGCTAGCTAAACCATGAACCACTATTTTGTACCTCACAGCATCTTGACCATCTGCTGTCCCCCACATAGGGTATTTCTTCACCAGACACGAGCAGGAATACTTCAGCTCTATGACATTTACACACATTGAAAGCTGCTGTTCTTAAGACCATCGCTTGTCTGCCATAACCATGGGTGTTTAGGGAGCACAATGCAAAAAGCAGTTGCCCCTCTAATTGATAAGGCTTGAGTCTAAATAGAGCTTATTCAACCAGTCTTGCAGGGTTCAGGACTGTAGTTCCCAGTGGCAACAGCCAGAACTACAAGGGGAAAACTGACAATGAAAAGGTTTGTCTGATAACTTGGAACAAACAGGATACAGGAGGACAGAAATCTCCACCTAAACTCAAATTGCTGGAATTAAAAAACTCAGGTAATGTCTGGAGTGGTTGCAATGACGAAGGAAGGCAAGCAAGCTGGAGATGATATTAAAATACCCTCACAGTTTATAGATGAAGTAGAGCTCTGGCTGAACCACAGAACTATCAGTTTATTTATATTGTCTTCAGGACACGCACACTGGATACAAAGTGGGATCTTGCTTCATTTGTTACCAGGGTTTGAAAACAGAAAAGAGAAGGTAGACGCCTTCAGGAACAGTGTGTAAGATTATGGGTAGTTATTTTAAGGAATAAAGAAATTAGTTCTTGCATGATTTGGGGAAACAAACACGACTTCCACATTATCTTTTAACATTTCCTGAATTTAACTCTCTTTCTGACAAGAAGTGATAAACAGCAACAGCCACAGCTGAGGAACCATCTCACTCATTTGTCTGCACATGTAGAAAAGTACATTCTCACTGAGTGCAGCAGTACTTAATATCATGAGATGAAGATTAACAAGTGCCAAAGTTACTTCTGCACACTGTTAACAAACCCAGATCTAATAAACCATTCGTATTACACAACAAGACAGGCTCCATTTGCTATGCGATGTGTAGACAACGTACAGCTGGCATTACCATTAGCAAATCAGCTGGACCCCAATTTAACAGACTCATTAATGTAACTCAAAAGGATCAGGTAGTAAGAGTCAAACATTTGTAAAGGACTTTGTCCCAGAAGAATTCCACAGAATTAAAATCCTAATCTTCCTGTCATGGAACTCCTGTGAAGAACTTTGCCCATATTAATTGCATGTTCTTGCTCGTAGGATGTCTTACCATACAGCAGGTGGTAAGTGGGAAAACAGATTGCCCTGTTCTACAAAGGACATGCACCTAGTATTACAGCTGAAGTGGCAGCTACTAAGACACAAAAGAACATTCTCCACTGTTACTCCTGGAGATCTGTCACTGCTTTAGAAACAGTTTTTATTTGTTAAGACTAAAAGCAGCTGCTTTTTCAGTTGTAAGAGATAAAGGCCCCGATGGTCTTCCCTTTTGTAGGCAAAGAACAGGAAGAGAACGAATCTCCTGTTTGTAACAGACAGAAGACTTGTTCTTTGGTATAGAACAAGAACTAGCTGAAAGGCCCTGCCAAGGACTATGCAAACAAAATTTCCCATTCTAGTTTCAGCATAGCAGTACATACACCTTCCACTTCCTACCAAACCTCTTGACCCTTTTGCACTGAAATCCTCCCAGAAATATTACTCAAGCCATCCCTCTTCCATCTTCCATCTGTTTTGATGCCTTGTGTGTGCACACGTGCTCTGCAGATGACAACAGGGTTCCCACCCAGACGAACTACTCAGTCAGGGCAGTTTGTCCTTAAATTGACACTTCAGAACCTATTTTTTGCATTGCTATACTCCAGGCTGTAAATCTCTAGCCCAGAAGATGGTGGACCTTGAGAAAGAGCATTTAAATTACAAAATCCTTGTAGGCCCCTTCCAACTCAGGATACTTCCTGACTCTACAATAGGAAAAGTGTTGAAGATCCATATTTGAATTACATTAACACTTGTCACTTCTTTAATTGATGGAAATAACTTGATGGAAATTCTTCCCCCTCCATATAAAGCAGCACTTCTGTATACCATTCTAAATTTGCCAAACCCCAAGCTGCATAAAGTTCTACTTCTCAGAGCAAACATTAATTCATGATCAGTTCCAAGTTCAGACAGCTATTAGGGCACAGTAGAGATCTAACGAGATCAAACAAAGACCAGAGAAGACACATCATCTTGAAAATGTTTATTTGCATGCCAGCAGTTCAGGAAGCAATTCAATTATCAGCACTTTACAAAAGTACCTAAAGCTGGATACTTAAAGCCCAGCCAAAGTTATTTGATATTTCAAATAGTAAAACAAACTCAGTTAAATTAAGGTTTCCAAAAGTTGAATTTATAATCCAAACATTCTTTCCATGAGAAGCCTACAAAATTAAAGCTTCCCCTCACCAATGCTTTCCTAAGCAGTTATACTTTAATGTGTCCAATTAGTTTCAAGAAAGTTCATTTCAGGTTCATTTTAATAATTCAAGAAAGTCTTCTGCTACTGTAGTTATAATGGAATGCCACCAACTCTACTTGAATATGGTACCTGAACACTTAACACGAGTTTCTCTGATTCTAATTCAGCCAGTACCACTTTGTTGAATGAAATGCATTCCATATTCAATAAGGACTTGCAGCTGCCTTTACAGATTTAATTAAAATTGAGATTTCTTTAATCACAAATTTGGGACTTTGGAATTAAAGTCCCAAATTAACATAGAAAATTTAACATTTATTTCAGCTTTTTACAAAACAGAGCATAAAAATTAAGGCTGGCTCTTGCTACAGAATTGACGGTTGTTAGGAAAGTAAAATTCATTACTTGTTGGGTCTGGCTTCAGCATTAGATGAATGCAAGTTGCTTTTGCCTTTAGTTATCAGTGTTTCAGAGTGAATGCTTGATCTTTCTTATGTATCTGATTACCCAGAACACTAGCTAAGCACTCTGGATGAGATAGTCAAGAGTTGCAAATATGGTTACATCCATGTTCTCATCACATTTACAAAAATAAACTTAAATAGCAAAAATAAGAAGATTTAAGTTCAGTTGTGATAGTCTTTGACAGCATCTCCATTACAGCAAGTTTGAGCATTAAGATACGCACCCAAGATTCAGGTGTTTGAGCTTCTGAAGGCTGCTAATCTGTGTAGGCAGCTCCTCAATCTGGTTGTTGAAGAAGTTGAGCACTTCTATGTTTCTCAGGTCTGCGATGTTTGCTGGCACAGCTGTGAGAAAGTTTTTAGAGACTGCAGTTAGGGCAAGCTACACAGACTACAGGCACTTTGCTAGCACCTGTTGTTTGCTGTTTGTATAGATGCTGTTTCTATTCAGCTGCTAACAGCTACCTGCAATAAAAACAATGCCTGTATTAAAGAAGCTTCCTATGTAGCACCAACTCTCCTTACTGACGGGAACCACCTGGCACTGTTCAAAAATTACAACTACTGTAGGTCAGAGTACTTTACAGGGAGCCATGGCAGAGAAACAAGCACAACAAACTCTTCTCACAGATCTGCTGAGTGCTCAAATTATCTCACATCCAAGTTCCTATCTGCTAATACTGAACAGCGACTACAGAAATGTAACTTCAGCCTTAAAAGGTGAACCATTTAGCCAAGCTAGTTATTGACTACCTCCCATGAGTGAGTGTCTACAGACACGGTTACATTCAATTGCACACAAATCAATATCTGGTTATCTGGAAACATGAACAGTTAAGGCTGAAGCACTATCTGGATGTGCCTGTGCAGATGAGGTTAAAACACTCTTCAGATTTGCATCTTCTCTCCCTGTAACTGAAGTTTACACAGAAGGAGGCTGACAGACAGCCTGCACTGAAGCTTGCACTGGTGTTCAATATTCAGCTTGGCTCAGGCTTAATTTCAACTGCAGCAAGAACCCATAGGGCACATATCTAAATAATGGGAAGATTTTATTGCATTTATTTGGTGGCATGAGGCAATCTCAGTCTTAAAATGGAATCAATAATGTTTACAAAGCAGAACGTTATAGCATGTCACATTTAGTAGATTATAAGCATAATTACCTTGTTCACAGTAATGGGATTCCCTAACAAGCACTTTGATTATACTACATAAATACTACTGTTGAGGGTCATATTCGTCACAGGACATTTTTAACATAGTTTTCATTAAATCATCAAGGCAAATCCTAATATTTAAAAGCCTTCACTTTGTGGTATATTTCAGCTGGTCCGTGTGTGCCCATAACTCAACAATGGCAAGAATTAAGCATCTTCAGAAAGGCAAGGGTAATGTACTGCTACCATTGTTTTAAATTATTCCCTAACAGAAGTTAACTAAGGATTTTAATTGACATAATTCAGCTGCTTCCAGCCTCAATATTTCACCAGAACAGTAATTACCACTATTAAAATGTTTTCCTTTCAGAAATTAGACTTTATAATTTGACTTTGATGAGACGTAATGGACTGGCAAGCCACGTTTCTGCTCTTTTCAAAGAGATGCTACATTCATGCAAGATTAGGGAACAGAAGCATTAGCAAATACAGGTTTTAAGTTTAGTCTCAAAGCCTAAGCAATTCAGAGGTCAAGTGCAGTTGTCCTTCAGTTATACTGTTGATACAATTAATAACAACTTTGACCTTTCTGACAGCATAAAAGATTTCACTCTTCTGGAGAATTCTGTTCAATCTGACACAAGTTATGCCAAGTGTAACACAGGGCTACACTGAAACAACCATTTGGCATTCAGCAGACAAGCCTTACCAAACCTAACTTCACATCGATGGCAAGTCAGTTCTGCACTTCAGCTATTCAGGCTGAAAAGCGTCACAATCAATGAATTGAAATTATCTCAAACTCAACAAAAAGCATATTTTGCACCAAGGACAATAGTATTATTACAAACACAGGGACAAGTACCCTCCCAGGGGCCTGACAAGAGATATGGATTACCTCGAGATAATGATGCTGATTTAGTGGATTTGTCTCTTCAAATGCTTGTTCAAAACAGTTTGTTTCCCCCTCATGAACAAATTGAGCTTGCCTCTCATTTCTGACTTTGGCTATGAGATTGCATAGAGGAAGAATCATTTCAAGGAAGAAAGTGAACAGCCCTCAAATGAAGAAGTCTTCATATAACCAATAAAATCGCCACATGAAACTACTTGTGAAAAAGACAACACCCTGGTACTGACACATGAAGAAAATGGCTTCCCAAGATTTGCTTGTGAAGTCTGTGCCTATACTGAAGGAACCAGTGTAAGTGGGTTACACAGTGAAGAGTTTCAAATTCTATCCACTCATCCCACTTGCAAACACAGGGGAAAACTTAACATCCTATGGCCAGTTTATAAGAGATTTTTAATTTGGTTTTCTTTTGTCAGGGTATGGGTGTGAGTAAGTGTCCCCTGTGAACAACAGCAGCTGTACCCTTGTCCAGTGGCTGCTAGGTATCCAATATATCTGTATAATTTCCACACACTGCTGTGAATCACTCTTAGGACACTGCTGTATTATAACTTCCTCTTATTATTTCCTTCAAGCCATACTAAAAACTGCACGGCTAAGCAGGTTATGGAAAAGACTATAATTTTAGCAAAGGATTTGGATGAAATACTTTGTGTCAGCCTTTTAAATCAAAACAAACCCCTCATCCGCATCTACATTTTATTTTTTTTTTACTGTGTGGAGGGGGTAGAGGTGATTTGTGAAATGGAAAACAGAGTGGTTGCTTGAGAGCTGTGGCAGGAGAGAAAGGACCTTTTTCCTGTCATGGCTTATTTTCTGATTCAACAATTTAGATTCATATGTACATGAAGGAACGTTCTGTGGATTCTAAGAAGCAGAAGACTGAAATTAACTCCAGTGTTGCTCTCATAACCAAACCACACACATTCAGTACCTCCATGTCTAGAGATGAGCAACGGTCAAGAAAAGTTGATGAGGCATCGTGTTCTTTGCAGCTTTACACGACTAAATATCCTTACTACCAACACACCGCTAAGCTGCAGAGTTCTTCACAGATTTACAGCAGACTGCCAAATACCAAGAAATTCATGTTCTGGCAATACTGAATTCCACTCGAGTCACCTTCTCATGATGAGCTGTGAGAATGAACTGTCAGCATCCTGGTTCCATTCACCCACATATTTACAGTAAGATCCGCAGTCTTAACAACTCTTCTAAGACCATCTGCTGCCCAATGCCATTAACAACTAAACTCCTCCCCAGCAAATGCTAGTAAAAGTTGGCAGCCCAGTGCCTTTACATTCTCCCGTGAAGCTTCAGTCACATCACGAAGCCCCATTCATATTAAGCTTCACATTGCAAGACCACACAAAGCTTCCCTCCCCTTGTTCAGAACTAGGAATTGCATACAGAGATTCACTGTGACAGCTATAGATCTCATCTTGATTTCAAGAGCTTGGCTGAGAGGAAAAGAGTCTACAAGCTGCACATGAAGCAGCAAGAGATCTTTGTTCATGCTTCTGCAAATAAGTATTGGCAACTTGTTATACTTCAAAGGTTTTAAGAACAAACAGGCTCTTTTTCACCCTGACATTAGTGGCAATTCTTTAGGAATGAAAACAGCTCTTAAGGGCAGCCTTTCACTCAAAGCACAACTTTATTCCTATGTTCAATAGTTCTGCTATGATTTCGGAAACGTTTATATGGAAGATTAAACACCACTGCTCAGAACCTCGACAGCTCCACATCTAAGTGTCCTGGACCCAGACCTCAGTTCACTCCACACAGCGAGTCAGGAGTCATCACAAGACTACTTACTTGAAGTCTAATGTTGCCCTCTGTTGGAGAATAAATACTGGGTTAGATCAATCTTTTAGCTGAGCCAGCTATTGTGCTAGGAGCATTTGTATCAGTTAAAGCACTTTGGAGTAAAATTTATCTCAGCTGTAACCCTTTCCAGTAAAGCAGGGTGACAGAGGTTCTCTTCTGTCTTTGACCTGAGGTTTCCATACAGTTCCTCTGTGGTGGCAGAGCCCTTCACAGACGAAAATGAGCCAGTTTTCTGGTAAGTCTCAATTTCTACAAATGATCTCCAGGCTCATTCTACAGAGCACTGGAGAACAGTTAGAAAAAAAAAGAAGAAACCTCACAATTTTAGATGTACACAAACTCAGGTGTTTGCAAGATAAAGTCTCCCCCTGCTTTTCATCTATAGATGAAGCATAGCCTTTTTGTTTGTTGTTTTTTTTTTGCATTTAGTATGTACTGACATCAATACAAACATTTCTGAGAGCTGTATTAGAATACTCCAATCAAAATTTATATTTTACTTCTACCTTTTGAAGGAAAACAGCTCATACTGTTGATAGAGCACCAATTGGAGAAGGGAAATGAGTTAGTGAAAAATACAAGACTTCACGAGTAGAGCGCATGATATGTAAACTGAGAGAAACACATCAATTCATTTATATCTCGACACTGAATGTTCAAAATAAACATTTTTTTCTCACTGCTGCTTGGAAAAGCAGTATCTATAACACCTGCCTATTCATAAAACTGTGAACCAAGTAATCTCTTCAATAAATGTTATTCAAAGGTTACAGAAGCCTCCCATTTAATCCAGTGGGTTCTGAATCAGACATCAACTGAAATAAGGATTTTAATTACTTAAGATTATTTTCTTTGACTATCATCCTTAGAAACTTTAAGCTGCAGAATCCATTTTTTTTTTTTTCCAGAATGCTTCTCCAGTTAATGAACTAATTAGGCAGCACCTAGGAACATGACATTAAGTAGAACCTTTAAAGGTTCTAAGGGAATATTTATCCAGAAGAGCTATTAAAATATAAATCTCTTTTCTGACAAGTAGTACTGAGTCTATGCCAGTTTCTCATTAAACCATTCCATTTATAAGCAGGTCAAGAGTAAAGAGAACTTGGTACAGAACTTTGGGAGTGCCATAGTCTGGTGCAGATCTCAAGCAACGTTTTCTTGCCAAAAGCAAGAATCTGCTTAAACCTACAAGGAAACCTGCGGGCCACAGCGTAACAAACCCAGTTCTGCAGACTGTTGTTAATCCAGTTAGCTCAACAGGAACTTTGCATGAGTAAGGATCCCTCAGAGTAAAGGTCACAGCCACATGAAACGTTACTCACATTTCACGGGGGAGGAAGAATTCTGAATATGAAATCTATAATGCATACTGTGCATCCAGTGCAACTGTACTGCTAGAGCTGGAGTCAGGTTTAGATTAATTTAACAAGATTTCTGTTGTACTGAGAGAAGCAATCAGCTTCACCAAAATGAAAGGGGAATTAACAGAGGGAGAACACAACAGTTTTCATTTTAAATATTCATGGGCAAGCTGATATCATACTTGGCAGTTAACCAGAGAGAATCTTCATCCCAAGTGAAGCACTCAGTACTTAATTTACACATCATGTAGTTCGAGTTTTCCCCTTTTGCCCTTCCTCCACACTCCTCCAAAGACATATACCAACCTTCTGCACACTGGAAACATTAAAAATGGACTGGTTTCCTTCATCTTCAGTTTTCCCAGAAACCAGCACACTGCTTTGCAATTATCCACAGAAGCACTGCCGTTATGAAAACACATTTATGAGTACGTGCCACCAATGTGCTACAGTGCTAGCAAAGCAATTTATCAATAAATGGCTTTAATTTAGAAGGCAGAGACTAAGGAGAAGTGATGCAAGAACAACAGAAGCTGAAAAGACGCTGGGAAATAAGTCACATCGAGCAAAACCACTACAGTCTTGTCAGAAAATAACACTTAAGGTGCTCCTAAAAGTTTTGAGAAAAATACTCAAAGCCAGGTTAGGGAGGTTAGGAAGGGATTGCTAAATTGAAAACAAGTCAGATAGATATTGGTAAAGAACTAAAGCCACAAAACCTGATTTTTGCTGGCTGATTTTATAGCACTAAGGGATACAATAAGCTCAGTGTACACAGGTATGAAAGTATGGATTTAACTATGGCCCCTCATTTCTACACATTACCTTGAAGAAAGCAAGATTAGCAAAGCTTTCTGAATTAGTTTGATACGCAAGTATTCTGGAGGACTGTGGTATTCCAGCTTTAAGCAGTTGTTTTATGAGCAGCTCAGACAAAATGCTCTGCCATGTGTAAAAAACAAGTAATGGCTGCATCACCTTGTTACAGCTCAGATCATCGTTACACACTGATAACAAGGAACAGCTAAGAACAAACTGTAAGACAAGTATATAAAACTACATTAAGTTACCCCTCAAATCCACACTACCTCTCCACACCTCCCTCCTTCACTATTACCAACAACAACAAAAAAATTCCATTCAACTTCTTAGATAGTAAGTTCCTTAGGATGGTACAAAATTAAGCCCTTCAATGAAATCAGTTCATCTGTGCCGAATTCACTAGCTTTGAAGATGGCAATTTCAAAATGACCAAAGGATCTCTAACAGTTTTACATTACTACTTGTACAAATACATGGAGAAATGCTGATGGTAAAAGCCATTACAAAGATTTTAAGCCACTGGGGGAGATAAGACAAAGAATTTGTACTGATACATCAGAGAACATTGAGACCCAAGAAAAATGAACTAATATGTTTGCAGGTGCCTTTTAAAGAGAGGAATGTGCAGCAGCTTCAGAAGAGTTATGCTAGAGGTAAACAATATTTGCCCAGGGCTGCATTAGTACATTCACTAACTCAGGATGCAAAGTTGTTTCCATACATCACAACATTTAACTATTTACGCTAAAACTGGGGACATTTCATGAGGAATTCCTACAGAACACTGTAGAACAATAATCCTTCATAAATTCTTCTGCTTCATTCCCCAAAGCTACTTAAAAACCCAAGCTTCTATTATTTAAAGCTGAATTACTCTGCCATCTGTACTTCCTCTGAACCAAAGCTTTTTTCAGGGGAAAGCAAAAAGCTAACAAGGTATTTAATCTAAACATTTGAGCAGAACTCAGATGTCACAAATGCAGTTCAGCACATGCAGAGATCTCCTTTGCCTTCCTTCTCATCTCCTCCTGTGCACCGCATTCATAAAGACATCTCCCTTCAGAGATCTTTGCTCCAGAAACAGGAGGTGTAACCAAACTGCATCTACATCTGGAACTAAAGGCATATTAACTTCAAGCACATTCCTAAACAGGGCTGAGAGCCCACTGTATCAGGCAGAAACATTGTGCTTTGGACACTGCCTTGCTTCCACTACACTAATAACACACTTGCATTTGGGGTGTATCATGTTAGCACAACAGCATAGCACATGTCTCAAAAGGGAGCAGGGAAAAGAAGCGACACAGAGTACACGGGCATTTGGGAGACCCCACAGCACATTTCAGCAGCCTGGAGAACAAAACAGCGGGAGCATTTCAGTGCTGAGATGTGCAGTTGGTACCTGCCTCTATACAACCTCCAACACACCTGGGCACACAGCACAGCCAGAAAGGTGACTTCTACAAGAAACGGCCTAACCTAAGAGTGACAATAAGGGAATTCAGCAGCAGTTCAAATTAGATTAAGGACATAGTCAAGAGGGTTAATAGCAATGAGGGGACAAGCTTCGTGCTGATCAAACACTGAGCAAGACAATTTAGAGGTGGTAGAGCAAAGCAGCAGTAAGCAGTATGAGCAGCAAGAAAACCCTGCAAGCTCTGCTGGAAGGGAAAATGCACAAGAATGGTAATACGTAACTATTAGGCTGTCTAAGGAACACTGTTAATGAGAAAAAGCTGTTCTGGTAGGATCAGAAAGTTGATTTGGGAATAAAATTCAGGCATGGAAATGGAAACCAGCAGCAAAAAGCTAATAGACTATCTCACAAAAAGGAAATCACTAGGAGTTGAGCATTACACTCGAGTACCAAGGAAGAAGCATTTGTTAGGAAACACCAAAGAATGGCAGCAGATAGCAGCATGGAGGAAAGATACAAGAGGACAGTGAACGTGATGTAAGGCAATACCTGCATGGGAGGTTTCCAAAGCAAAACATTTTTCACTTATCTTTCATAATTTGGTCACTTGATAATACTGGGCAAAGAATCAGAAAGCAAAAGGATAAAAAAATAGTCAGGAGGAACCTATGAACAGCTGACAACTTCTGAGGATGTTTAAATGCAGCAGAAGCGTATGGTAAAGCTGGGAAGCACAGGATCATATGAGGTCAAGGAGACTGAGGAGGACAGCAAACCTGAGCTACTGTTCAGTGCTACCTGTGAGTCAGACTGAATTGACAGCAGGGCAGAAGCTTTTTTCAGGGAAGTAAGAAGCTAAAGATACTTAAACAGCGACCTCTAATGGACAAACCATACATTGCTGGTATTTCTACTGAGCAGAAATACTTGCAGGCTCCAAGTACATAAGAATTAAAACGCTAGAACCTTTGAATGGATTTCTCCTAATGACTACAGTATCAATTAATCTATGATGTAGGTAGGTCAAATAATTGTTAGACACTACCATAAAGAGAACTTACAGCATATGGTCAGCACTCACCTATCGTCAGTGCTAAAATAACCTTTGACATCCCACTCTGCTTTCCAGGCATGTTTTTCTGTGTTCTGCTGGCTCGGACTGTGGTTAACCTGAGCTGCTGAAAGCACTTCAAGCACAGTTCCCATACTGCTTACCTTAATCAGCATTCCAATTAGGGGTAATAAATGTGACTATACTAGGATGTGAAGTAATCAAACATTTCTTCACATTAGGCTATCTGTCTGAAGTCTAGAATTTCCAGTACCATTTCATACTTAAAGCCTAAGTAGTTCAGATTCACAGCTCTGCCAGAAAAAACAAACTCAGGGAATGCTTAAGCCACAGTACGTGTGCTGAGATGTTCCCTTTAAAAAAAGGAAGTTCTTCATTGCTTTATTTCTTGCTTACAATCCCACTGGCACAAAGAGAACAGCCAGCAAAGTCTAATCTGTCCTGCCAACTTCAGCTCCCTTCTGCCCAAGCACCTTTCCCTCCCCCTGTAGGCAGCCATTCTGTGTCCTGCTATTTTAACACTATAATCAAAGTTACACAAACTTTATTTCCAGATTCTGTAACTACTTAGTCACATTTACCCAAATTAATCCATCACACTGAAGGGTTGTTGTTCAGCCCCTGATTTCCACAGGTGCGAGGACCACTTTCAGGACCTGTATTCCATTTTACTTTGATGCTAGCCAGTGAGTTCAGGAGATGCCTGGTTAGATTAGACAATCCATGCACACTGATAGCATGAACATGACCGTCTTTAATTTTGCTTCTCAGCTTTTCCACCTATATGGTAGAGAGATGGCTTGGCTTGAGAAATCACTGGATGATGGAACAGAAAAGTCTACTACAGCATATGGGTACACTGGCCCATATGTCTAAGTTTAAAAAAAAAATAGTACTTGATTTTCCCTCTGCTTTCAACTGATTCACTGCAGAGACCTCAAAATGGAATCATCCCAGGTTTGTCACTTACACAGCAACTGGTCCAACACGACTGCAGAAACACTACTTGGCTTCCCCTACAATTTTGCTTCTGATCTGGAAGCTGTTCTGCCAAAAAAAAGGTTCTCATGAAGTAGCAGAAGCATGAATTTGACTCTTTTATGGGTTACCTGGAACAGAGGCAGCCAGTTCAAGGCTCCTCTAATAAGCACAGCACCAAACAGGTGACAAAAATCCAAGGCTTATAACCTCCAGAAGAATCCACGTGGATTTGAATACTTCTAGCAAAAAGTGATTGACAGACAGGCAAACACAGAAGCACCAGCAGAATGAATGGCATACTAATAACATTACTGTATGATGAACTTAATAGCATAATTCTCATACTTGTTAATGGAACTTTACTTACTTTAATAGTTTGCTAGCAAAAATATGAAGTGCCGTTACATAAAATATGCATATTCAATTTTCACATATATTTATTCTTCCAGATAGACATATTTACTCTAAACAGCAGAAAAAACAGCAAGCAGAACACTCATTTAAATGGCAGAAAACTAGTAGAAGATGCTAATATGACCTTAGTGTAGCATGTCAAGTGTCAGTGCCACCTGCTTCCTAGTCATTTTAAGAGCAATCCGCTAAGACAATTAATTACTTTGCTTAAAAGATTAGGTCAACAGTGTCAAATATGAAAATATGAACTTCAAATTTAGCCTTTTTAAAATGTGTGCTGCCTATTTAAGTGTCTATATCACTCTGTGAAAGAGTTCGGAGTTTCAGACACAGTGAGTTACTTCTCAGGAGAAGTCCCCTGATCTAAACCTAAACACAGATAAGTGGACAGCATCTCTAGGCTGAGAGAACAGATATTTCCTTGAAGCTTGCTGGACTAAGGGCTACTTTAGAACAAAGGAGAAATTAAAGAAACCCTGAGATTTAACAGAAAACAGTTGCAGAATATGGCAGCCCCTAAACCAGTGTTCTGAAAACCAGAACTAATTCCAAAAACATGATCTAGTTTGGCTTTTTCTTGAATAAAAACAAAACTTGAAAGCATTATCCTTGGACACTTACTAACAAAGCTTCTTCCTCTTTCAGTCAGGTCTTCAGCCAAGATTTCTAACTAGGATATAGGTTAGTTACACAGCTTGCAGTTCTGGCACTTAAGCTGAGGGATGTCACTCTCTCCTGGCTCAGTTCTCAGACATGCAAGTTTACCCTCACTGAAGTCTCACTGCAGGAGTTTCAGCTGCCTTCTCTCCCTCAGAATCACAGTTAACTGCTATATAAGCCCAACCAGTTGTGTACATTCAGCTGAACTCACCCATCAACTACATTTAAGATTTGTAAGATGTCATATAGAAGAGACAATTGAGTCCTCAAAAGTTTATTAGCATTCAGAAGATTTAGAATTAAATAACAAAAAAGGGAAAGAATAATCACATTTACCAAGAATAACGTTCACAACTCATTTCACCCCTATGCCAGGCAGTGCTCATTCAGAAGACTTCAGAGCAGACAGCAGATGAGAACCTATTTCTCCCCAGCAATTCACTTAATCCTACTTCGGATGTGTCATCTGACCTTCTCTCAGACAGGTTTGGACAGAAGTGAGCAGAACAAAAATGCTGTCCAAAGGTGCCCACAACCCTCCAAAAGCTGCAGAGCTGAAGTGGCTGAGCTGAGTGCAGCTACCTGCCTAACTTTACGCAGCTCAAGTTCAGAGACACTCACCTCCCTTCATTGACCTGAGGGAGCACAAAAAGAGACAACTCACAGCCAAAGGTTAACACAATGTTTTTTGCACAATGGTTCAAAAGGTAGAGAATGGATTTTTTTTTACTAACGGGCACTACTATGAGAAGCTGACTAACTTGACTCTAGTATGTGGAAAACCTGCTTTGAAGTCAGAAAGAAATGTTGAATATAACTTCTAGTTTATAACCTCAATGCTTTTTAACTTTAAGTGTTTCACCAAGACCACCCTCCAAGCAGTGACACCCACTCCACGAACAACAGACCAGTAGCTTTTATGTATTGCTCTGCAGCTGCAACGAAGTAGGAAGTAGAATACTTACTTGTAAGCTTGTTGTGACTCAAAACCAGCTGTGTGATGTGAGACAAGGTAACTGTAAATGAAGAGAGAAAAAGAAGTTAGTTCACGAACAGACAGGGCAACTGAAAGCTTGCATTCCTTTCTGCTAAACAAACCAATGAGTTACTCTCCCCAGTTAAGTACCTCCAGTTCATATGGACAAATACAAAAACCCAAGACAGGCTCAAGACTTAGGGATGCACTGCTTCTCCATTCCTTTACTCCCGTCACTGTTACTGTTAACACAAGCAGTATCCTGCCATCCTGAAGAAGCCTGACTCCACACACACTACTATGGGATGTGTACAGGAACACCTTTTTTACTGTCCTTTTGAATCCTACTCAATAAAGAAACAAATGATTAATATTCACCCAAACAGCAACAAGACACACATCACACCTCCCCATCTTCCCTATTCATAATCTTCAAGTCCCAAGCAGCAATATTCGTATTTACATCCTTTCACCCATGAAGCAGTTTTACATGCTTTATTGAACTATAGAAACTCAGATTTTTCCTCCTCTACACCATTATTTGCAGTGTTGTCCCTCCAGAACAGCCCTAGAAACTATGGTCTGGAACTCCTCCCTCCTAAGGACAGCTGTAGGGCTGAACCTCTCACTGCTTTCTACAAGCAATGAGCCCAGAGACAGCCCAAAGGAATGCAGCCGCCTCATGGAACCAAGGAACCCTGACAATTATACGTGAGAACTGGTCATGCTAACACATACTTCCTACTTCACAAGTTTGAGAAGACCTCTGTATCAGTAAAGGAAACACCTCCCAGCAATGTGCTTTGCACTGCTTCAGCCATCCTTGTAATGCAGGCAGAGGTAATACGACAGCGGAACAAGTGCAGTCACCCAAAGGCAGAAACAGAACAGAAAGTTCGGGGAACAATCAAAATGGGCTGTCACAGTTCCCCCTGCAGCTACAGGCTGGGGAGGAAGGAAAGGCCAGGAGCAGAAAGGAAGAAACAACACACCCACCCCAAACTTCTCTTAAAGAGCAAGCACACAAGTGCAGCTGCAACAGCTCATAAGGAGAAAGAGGGCAGAAGGCAGCCCAGTCCATGGGCAGCCTGTGAGAGCACCATGTAAGAACCAACACCATAGGGCAGAAGGGTAGAGCAGTCTCAAAGATCAGAACCAAATGTAGGGTATCAGTGTCCCCAGGTTGAAGGCGGGTGCTGACGGGCTGTCCAGAGCTGTGCATGCCCCTTGCTGGGGGTATTCAAGGCCAGGCTGGATGGGGTCTTGGGCAGCCTGATCGGGTGCCTGATGTAGGAGCTGTCAACTCAACCACTAAGCCCACAGCAGGGGGCTGAAAACAGATGGTCTCCGAGGTCCCTTCCAACCTGAGCCATTCTGAGATTCTATGATCCCTATCCTCCAGACATCACTGTAGGAAGAAACAGGGCACAAGCTATCCAGACACGAAGTAACAAAGCAGGGGAAATGGTCTCATTTCCACGTAGCACTAAGTCTCAACAGCAGCTTCCCATGCTATTTGTGCCCCCCCTGGACTGCTGCTTGTCCCAGCAGTTCTCTCTCCCTTTTAGAAGCTTCTACATCTTTTAGATGCCGTCTTGATATTCTCATTTCCTAATATCGAGCCTTTCACACACAGCAGTGCATTCCACACACCACTCTCTGAACTCTGCACTTAAGATCAGGGAAAGAAAAAACAACCATCTTGTTCTGCAATTAACTTAAGGAACCAACTCACAGTAGAGCTTTGAGGCTTTGTCTACATCCAGCAGCATCACAAAGAGATCAGCTTTGTTCCACTGTATTTAATGGGCCAAAGACTTTCAGGCAGAGCCCAGCTGCACAAGGAGAATGATACATATTTTCTTTATTACAGCTTAAATATTTGTGTGTCTATACACATAACGTTCTCCTCTCCATAAAGCTCCCTTAAAACCCCACATTAACTAATGTAAGAAGGGTCCAGTTAGACAAGTAATACTGTCCCCAAGCTGCAAATGTTCCAAAACCAGATGTCAGGAAAAATAAAACAGAGAACAGAAAACAAAGCCTGGAGCTGCCACAGCACTTCTGTGGCCCTGACCACCTCATTCACTTTGCACAAAGCTTTGCCAGCTTTAGAACAGAATATAAAACTCAGGTATTCTGCTCACTGAAGCCACTTTGTGAAGCCCATAATGAAACTCATTACATTAAATCACCAGTCCCCATGACAGGCCTTTTAACAGCAGCATAGACCAACACAAAGTCCTTAAGGAAAGGCTCAAACTTAGGCACCAATACCACACACTTCTCTTAATTCTTCTCTGTGAGCCACCTCTTCTTTAAAGTCACAACATTAAGGATTTCAAGGCTGAAATCCATCAATCAAAGACTTCTCAATCTGGACCTTACTGTGCAGATTCAGCCAAACCCAGACACCTTGCCTGAAAAGCCCCACCATCAGTCCTGGGGCCTGACAAAGAAACCCAGTGTATCTTTGACCATAAACATGCCTACATCCCATGAAGGGGAAAACAGCTTTAGGGAGTTGTGTACTGGACCAGCAGCAGCATGGCAGCCATGTCCAGACAGCAAGAAGGTCTAAAGCTACTACCAGTTCAGAGACCAGACAGGATGTATTTGAAGAGCAGGAGATGTGGCATAAAGCAGTGCTTGGCCATCCTGTAGGAGATGAACTTTCTCCCTTACACTGAGGTGACCTTTGGTGAGATTAAGGTGAAACACCAAGTCTTTCGGTCTCACACACTTCCTTCCATGGAAAGGACTGTGCTGTAGGATCAGCTGGTTGTGGTCTTTCTCATCCTACAAATACACATCAAAAGCCCTTTTCACACAACTACTGACTCTATAAGCAGACATCTGTTGTCAGCGACATTAACACCCCCCAGTAACACCAGAAGACTGAAGGAGGTGTAGCTGGAACCAAACAGAGCAGACAAGCTCCTCTGAGATGCAAAGGGCACAGGGAATCCCACAGGGCAATAACTGTAACTCTATTGTACAGAACTCTGTACAATAGCACAGGAGACACAAAGAAAGGAGGCTGTAGGGACACAGACCTCAGAGCCCCTGTTGGCAGGACACTGATTCATACACAGCAGATAACTTACTTGGATTTCAAGAATACACCATATGTGCACAAGGGTCAGGATGCCAACAGCTGCCTTTAAACACCTGGTAAACCACAAACTCTCTTGATGGTCCCAGCCCCACTACTGCCTCAAAACAGAGCAGGTGGGTGAAGAGAATTTAAGCTCTTCTCTTTTCACCCAAGGATCAAGAGCTGCTTCCACACACTGCCAGTTAATTCTACACAGTATATCTGGATGGCCAGTCGTGTCTTACTCTTCTCTAAAAAAAAGGGGGAAAAAAAAAACAACCAAAACCACCATAACAGGAAGACTGCAGTTCTTGCAGGACCAAGATAGGATGCTGCCACTCCCAGTGCAGGAAGTTCCCATAGAATGAGCCTTGCAGCAGCACACAACACAAACCTGTAAGCAGCCTAACACGCCGTTCTCCATGCTGTGGTTATATTAGGAGTGAACAAAAATTCTAGGCATATTAATTCCTACCACATCAGCATGTGCTTTGTATAACATATGAATAGCTCACAGATGGAATGATAATGAGAACAAATTAACACTTAGAGTAAATATTGTTTCATCCAATATTCCTTTCCCCAACAACAAGACTACAGAGCAGCAGATGTCCCGAGTTATTTGGGCAAAATAATTGATAGCTTCCCCACACCTATCACCTCAAGTGAAGTAAATCACAGATCAGGGATGTTCCCTGCTCTAACAACTCTCTCATTCATGATGACTGCTTAGATTCCCACCAAAAAAATGCCTGAGCCAGGCAAAAGGCACCACACCTCACTTACTTAAGGAGATAATCCACTTTACAGGACATAATCTGATTCTCTTTACCTCCACCTGTCAATATTTAGTTGCTTTGTAAACAAATGTCATCTATTTATTCCAGAATATTGAATTAAAACCAACCAAAACAACAAACCAAACCCAAACAAGCAGAACTCAAGCATTTCCACAAGAGAAGACACCTGTTGAAACCATTCATATATGGGAGCACAAATAGCACACAAATGTTTTAACCACAGCTACAACATTTGCTTTGCATATCGGAATAATAAGAATACATTTTAAAGCTTAAAACTGTTTCAGCTGATGTTTGTGTGATGCACTGAATTACTGAACATTGAGACCAAGGGACATTTCAAATCTTGAATGAAATGGTCTGCATTAGAAGGGACCTTAAACCCCCCCTGGTTCCACCCTGTACCATAGGCAGAGCTGCCCCTCACCAGCTCAGCTGCCCAGGGCCCATCCAAGCCGGCCTTGAGCGCTCCAGGGATGGGGCACCCACAGCTCTGGGCAGCAATGCCAGTGCCTCACCACCCTGAACCAATGTTCATTTCCATCCATAATGTGAATTCAGTTACAACAGTGTAAAGGGAAGCGCACCAGCCACCCACAGAGAGTACCCACACATGCAATTGGACACGGCCTGGCACACTTCTTGAAAAACAACCAACACTGCAGAAGGCAGCTTACCAAACAACTGCAGAGTATCCTCCAACTCAGTGAGCCTTTATATCTCCCACAAGGCTGCCCTCAACTTACAGAAGGCCCCGAATCACTATGCTAAAGCACACGATGCAGTGTGCACAGGTGTCTGCATCTGCAGCACTTACTTTGATGCAATGTAACTAAAGCACCACAAGTTCATGCCCATCACATCCCTAAGTGCCACATCTATCCTTTCTTTGAACACATCCAGAGATGGTGAAACTCCTCCTAGAGCCGCTGCAGTCCTCAGCACTCCCTCACAGCTAAGCACATCACTAAAGGTAGGGTTAAGGGTAGGACATGAAGTGCATCAGCTGGAAGTTCAATGTTAACTTTCCTCCCAGCTGAAGAAGCAAAACTGACCACGTGCCTTAGTGCTGATTATTATACCCTGTGCCTACTGAACTTAGTAACAGCTACCAGCCCACACCTTAATGCATCAGAGGCTATGAAAGGGATAAGCACAGATCTAAAGAAGGGTCTGTGGTCACAGGTGAGCCAGCCACTCATCCAGAGGAGTGCGGGGGAGCTCCTTCCTGAACAGGGATCACACAACGGGCTGCACAACGCGACGTGCCCCAGGAGCAGGAAGAGAACGGGCATAGAATGCAGGCCCGGACACACACCGTTCCCTCCCGCGGCCACTCCCGCCCTCATCCCCGGCCCAAATAAGGCAGTGCCGGCGCTCCCTCCCTTGTCGCCCCGCTACGCACACAGGCCGGGCACGTCCAGCATGTTGGAGATGCCTCGGTCGCACATGTCCACCTCGGGCTGGTTCTTCTCCCTGCTCTCCTCCACGATCTTCTTCAGCGACTTGGACATGGCCTGGACACGTAAAAACACACACACACAAACACCGTCACAAGGGCGGTCCCCACTCAGCAACGCCGACCCACCACCGCGGGACCCCCACCCCGACTCACGGCGCGGTGCAGCGGCGCTGTATTAAGGCTGTATTGAGGCTGTATTAAGGCGGTGGTGGCGGTGGTGTCTGGGCGGAGCCCCGCTCCTCCACGCGCCCACCCGCCCCTCCCTGATCCCAGCCCAGCCCGCCCCTCGCGCAGACGCGCTGCCGCCCCGCCGTGAAGCTGAGCCCGCCCCACGCTGGGGGCGGTTCTAATGGCGGTTCGCAAGGAGAGCTGAAGGAAGTGGTTCGCCCGCCAATAAGCGCGAACCGTAGCTGAGAGCGGGCACTTCAGCCCCCGGGGTCACGGTTGAGCTGCTGAAGCTGTGGCGCAACAAGGCTGGGGGTGTCCTGCCTGCTGTCACTGCAACATCGACAAGCTCAAAGCAATTAACGACTCCATCTGTAAAACGACCCGAAGCCTGGACCGCACTGACAGCCGTAGCCTTGAGTTTTGTAGTTCCACAGAAACCAAGGCCAAAAAAGCCCTCTGAGATCACCGAATCCAGCCCCCAACACAGCCCCGCTGTGCCCACAGCCCTCAGTGCCACAGCGCCTCAGGGCCGGTGTCCCCAGCAGCTCTCAATGCAGGCCGTGCCATCACCTCGCCGCTCTTTCTGAGCTCGTTTTCCTCACACCCAGCCCGCAGTGTCGGCCTGGCACTGATCTGGGTGGAATTTCAGCTTTTCCTTTCTAAGAAACGGGATGTTTTAACCCTGAGGTGCAGATCCGCGTTTATCACGAGATGGCGCTCGCTGCATGCAATCGTTTCTCATTGTGTATAAAGAGTAACCCCACCACATAGGAAGGGCACCTCAGAAATGGATGTTTTTAGTGCTTATTTTTCAAAGCTTAGTCTTACTATTCCTATATAGTCCTTACCATTCATATATAACTGTCTCCTAAAATATACTTTTCATATAAGAAGATGTAATAATGTCCAGAAAATTGACACATAAGTAAAAACAAACATCTGACTCTAGGAGGTGATAGCGTGGACATCGATTATCCGTACTGTGTCATTCAGAGTGGAGAGGTTTGTAGCCATGCAGCTATTACTAGACAGACATGCAGTATTAACAACTACGGTGTGATCTACAAAGCTGTCAGCGACGTGCAAAGACACAAAAGCAAAGATATTGCTGGCAGTATTGTGACACGAAGCCATAATCGTACTAGACAAAGATTTTGTCTTTCGAACTGTGCACTGCAAATAGCAGATCTTTTATCAAAGCTGTTTTTTTAATGTTTAGTTGTTCCAGTTCGCATTTGCCATGCAACCATTTTAAAGTGTTTTAAATTACTCCTTACCTTCCAAGACAGAAACATGGCTCCACAACAGCTCTCTCCTTTAAAGACCTTCGCTTTAATAGCTCTGCAGTGGTATTTTTCTTGTGGTTGCTCACATAAGATGTTGGAGGACAACAGTGAGTTACTTTGTTCCTGTTTTTTTTTTAAAAAAAAGAACTGGTTTGATAATTTACTCTAATTTTAGACCTTGACTATTTTTGGCAAGAGTCAGTTGGGCCAGATCAATTGAACCTTGTACCAGCAGCTTCATTCAGCAGCCTTCGTGGGCATGAATTCTCTGCTGGACTTTCATTTTCTATACAGAAACTCATGCTTATTATTCACATGTAAATACAATTATGCACAAGTAGAGCTGTAACATTTAAAGACGTACCAAGCATTACTTATTGTTACTTTTAAAAAATATATTAATCTTACAGATTTCTCTTCCTCTCCTTCATGGTGTTCTTCACACTTTCTTCTTCCTGCAGAGATTCAGTGATTCCATACGTTTTGTTTGGCATTACCACCAAAATTGATACCAAGATCAGTATTTATCTGTATCAGGAAACTATCCGAAAGCATTTTGGCTGCTTGAAAGTGAACTATGACTCTTCTCTTAGTGAAATCTGTCTTTATGAAATAAAGATTTCAACACACTGCTCAGTTTAACCGAAGCCCTCCCTATGGAGCATAGGGCCAAAGGCTACATTGCCAAAACTGGCCTCCCACCAATCATAGCCAAACACTGTGAAAGAGCCAACAGCCTTGGCAGGCCAACATGCGGCCAGAGGTCTCCTCAGGGGAACAAACTTTGTGTCAATAAACTGTATGATGAGTGACCGAGATCAGCTGCAAAAAGCCACTAACAAACTTAATTAATTAAAACTAGGTACAGATTTCTATTCAGTGTGTTGGTCTGTCGTACTCTTGGCAAGACCAAGGTTCAGCCTGTCATAGAACTCATTGTCCACATAGGAAAGGAATGTACTGCAGGACTTGGCCGGCCTTGTAGCAGCAGAGAGTTGCCTGGGTGAGATCTGCCCTTCTGCTCCACCGATGGCTTCCAGATGAGCAGAGCTGCAGGCTGCTGAGGTACAAAAACACAATGTTCTTGCCTAAAATCTGGTGCTGGTCTGACCATCCACCCAGCAGCAAGAGCCAGCAACCACATCTGCTCCATCCCAACTGCACCAAATCCACAATGACTCATCAGAAGGTCAAAACCACGATGGATGCACATGGAGCCCCATGATACAGCCAGCCCCTAGAAAAAATAAACTCCTTCCTGATCTCTGCAGGCAACCAGCTGAAGCCATGCTTAACTGTACTCACATTGTCTTACGAGTTGTTATATTTAGAGTTTATTTTGTAGCTTTATCTCCAGGCAGTGCAGCTGAATTTGTTTTCTTAGCTGCCCTTTTATAAGTTTTTAATAAGCTTTATGGACAGAGATTGCACGATTTCTTGATTTCTAATATGAAATCAGCTTGGTGTGGAGTATTGAAAAAGATCTGGGACACATAATTTTGCTCTCTTTTGTCTTCTCTTATTAAAGGAACTTTCTGGTCTGCCTGCAGACACAGCAGTTTCCTAGTTTGATCCAAACAAAGATATTTCTCCTTTTTCCATGTTATACTTTGGCAGTTTAGCAGGTGTATCACCTGTACCTAAGCTAGGTTTTTCTTCATGATTAGAAGGCTCTAAAGCCATGCCTTATATCTCATTGACTTGGCCAGTGGGAGTTCACAGACATCACTCTTTTGTATGTTAAGAGGTCATTTCAGAATGTTGAGTATTTTGAGTTTCATATCATGTCATCTACGTCTTTGCCCTTTTTTGTCTTGTTTCCTGCTTTGTCTTTTAACTAAGATGGCTCCTCAGCCATTACAACTTTTGTGGGTTTTTTTAATGGAATTTGGCCTTTTTCAACATTCACTGGGAAACCCTCTAAGACTTTCCAGACTTTGTTAGAACCACCATTAACAATCCAGATTATAATCAATTACTGCCACAATCTCCTTAAGAAATTAATTTCCACGAGTGAACCGGTGTTCTCTGTATATCCCAACAGCATTTGTGACAGAAGATGTGTGTCGGCCTGGGGAGGGAGCAAACTGCTGTTAGTAAAAAGCTAATCAATACTTTGGTATCTACCCTATTCTGAAGTTATGTCCATTTATAAAATGCCTGGAATTGCCCACAAGTTGTTTAGGAAGATGATACTTTCGCCAAAAGTCTCACAAGGTTTTTTATAAACTCAGTTACAATATAGATTTTGAAGTCTAAATATCTGACATGGTAAATACAGTGACAGAGATGTGAAGTTCTTCAGCAAAGTTATCTGTGTAAGTGGCTATAGGACAGGGGCCATTTTTAGCAAAGGATGATTTTGTTCTCGTTTGAATAACGTGAGCTGTGATTTAGCAAACGTAGTTGTACTTGCTGATCCTAAAGGTCTCTTCCAACACAAACGATCCCATGACTGTGATTTTCACAAATGGTTTCACAAAGACAGGAACTACAGAACGAATTGAAGATAACTTTCATAGACTCACAGAATCACCAAGGTTGGAAAAGACCTAAAAGATCATCCAGTCCAACCATTCACCTATTACCAATAGCTCCCACTAAACCATGTCCCTCAATACAACATCCAGTCGTTCCTTGAACACCCCCAGGGTCGGTGACTCCCCCACCTCCCTGGGCAGTGCATTCCAGTGCTGAGCCTCCTCTTCTCCAGGCTGAACATTCCCAGCTCCTTCATCTTCTCCTCATAAGGCCTGTGCTCCAGACCCCTCACCAGCTCTGTTGCCCTCCTTTGAACACGTTCCAGGGCCTCCACTTTGTATCTTAGCTCCTCTTAACAAGTTCTGTTGAATAGTTTAAGTTCTATCCTGGCCAATCAACTTTTCATAGCACTAATTGTAAAACTTTTTCTTGCACATTTACAAAGGCATTTGAAATGATATAGAAGGATATAATCAAATATGTTTCAAAACGAGTTTATTTTCAGTGCGAGAGGTCACGTTTCTGACAGAACTTTGTAATTTGTAACAGCTGTACTTGGAGTAATTTTCAAAAGGCCTTGCTTGACTCATAAGCATCATAACAGGCTTTCAAATGTGTTTTGTGATCTAAAGTCTCTTCTACATAGCAATGGACAGTGATGTATATTTATCTTATTTATTTAGCTCGTCCAGCTCAACCGGAATCCTGATGGCAAAGTCACATAATCAGCATGAAATTTGACATAGACTTGATGCGATGTAGCAGTGAACGGAGCAATGTTTGTATCCTGAAATTAAAGACAAAAAGAATTGAAAAGTTTTATGTAACATCAAGATCCTGTGAAAAAAGCCAGCGACCACGCTACAGGTGGGGTACAAATTAAGTTACTGATAGGAAGGGATCTCATGTCTTTGCTAGATACTGCTGCCGCATTGCTCCCATAGGGTGTTAAGAACATTTTAATCGCGAATACAGCAACTGAATTCGGAGAAATAAACTGTCTCGATGATGCCACCCGCTAGATGTCGCTGTAAGGTCTGTAATGAAAGGCCTCTAAGATGCCACAGAAGCCTTACGCGTTCACCTCCGCTCGTTTGTACACAGTTCATGCCAAAATTATTGAAACAATCTTAAATACGGTGCAGTAAAATTAATTTTAGCCAATGACAGTGATAAGGGAATACATACCATTCCACAGTACGGCCCAACCTGGGGATAGCTGGTATCTGGTCCATTATAAAGGATCAGGTAGTTACTACTGCAATCCCCTGGGTCATCAATGCTGATGAAATCAAAGTTCACTGTGACAGCTCGTCCCTTGGGCACAGTAATAGCCCACTCACAATCAGTGTTGTTCTGGTAAGTTGCAGGGAATCTGGGACTGGCAAATGTGCCGGTGCTGCCGTATAACATTCCTCCACATCCTGGAAATGGACACGGTTAATAAGCTTAGAAGAATTAGTTTCACAAGATACTACACAGAGTGGTACATTAATACAGTATTAGTAGTAGCACTGAAAACCAGAGAGACGCTGTGAGCTGGAACACTGAACACAGGTAAGAGCACTTTTCCAGTGAGGCAAAACTCTATCTTCAGCAGCCTGACATAATGGAAGAACTGGGTGCTGGGTGCTGCTAAATGTTAATGCTAAATCAACTAAGCTGAAATGATAGAAATCAACTCAGAAACCATATTTTTGTAGGTGAAGTTAGGATTGTCTTTTTTTTTTCCTTCATCTGTTTCATCAACACTTTCCTATGCTGAATTTCATTTGTCCCTTCCTTACCAAATCACCCAGTATTGTAAGATTCTTCTGCAGTGCTTTCATGCAGACCATAAGCTCTCTTTAGTAACCTGGTGTCAAGAGCAAATGATTATCCAGTTTTCACCCCCATTTCACACCCCATTACTGAATAGGTCTATTACACACTGTACAGAATTTTAGCTAGGGTATTTTCTTGGAGAAAATGTCCGTCCTCCTCAGGCTCAGCAGCATCTAGAACTTAGGGCCTATCACAACTAAGCTATTAATGAAGAAGACTGAGTCACCACCACCACCATTACCACCATCACCATCTCAAAATAGATATTTCTGATGTTTTCTGACCTCTCAGTGGAACATGTACATCACCAGTTTAAGTAGACCTCATCCTCTGAGGTTGCTAAAGTCAACACTAGAGAACAGGATCAGCTATGTACTTGGGAAAGCTTTAGGTCTTGATGAATCAGGGTCCCAAATGAGAAAGCTGGATTCCACCTGTGTTTTCTTTCCACACACAGCCGGTTAATAAAATTACTTTGTTATAATAGTCTTACCGCTTGATGATGATGTCCAAATAATTTCATATCCATCACGAGCTCCTGAAATATCACTCTTGAAACGAAGGAAAACAACATGATTTTGGGGGAAGATTGGACTGGGCACAGTGCTTCCACAGAACCTGCCAAGCAGTGGTGATTGCACATTACTCCCATTTCTGACCTGCAAGGGATACAAAAAAAACCCCATTGCCAACATTAAATCCCCATGCTGGTTATACACAACTACAATAATGCAGCGATTCAAACACAGCACAAGTGATACATAGACTTGCTTGCACACGATAATTGTCATTTAATGCTTTTATTTTTCATACTGTATTCTCACAGAGAAGGAAAAAGACACTATTAATCAGTCTGTCTGAGCTTTGTGGGCAAATGCACAGAACAAGTATCATCTGCAACTGGTCACTAAATTTCATGGTGTGCTGTATCTCCAGGCCAATAAGAATTATTTGGTTAGTAGCTAAGATGTGCTCTTGAAATTCAAATCCATGTTTCACTTTTCATAAGAAAAAGTTAATATTCCAGATGAAAAGATTAATGCTTTACCCTCCAGAACACTCTTTTCCCTGATCACATTAAGACACAGCTCATATTACCTACCTCAGATTTAATCTAATGCTTTTTTTTTTTTTGAGCTCCAATAATAGTGGAGTTCAGATCCATTTCTTGAGATAGTAAAGAGGATATTAAAGGAGAATTAATAATGATTCTGCCACAGACACTGGATTTTTGTCATTTGACAAAATGTAGGGAAGACTTGAACAAGCGTTAAAGGACAGAGTAAGGACTGTGCAGGAGGATACGTGTTTTCCTGCTACAAAGGACTTTTGCAAGTATCCTGTGCTTGTTACTAGATCTCTTTTTCTTTTTTTCCCCCAAGAAAAAGGGGAAAATATCTCTTTTTAAGAAAAATATCAGACAGAATCTGATGCTGGAATGAAAGTACTTAGATTTATGACTTTCTGCTCATGCACAGACGTTAATATCAGGTAAAAAATACCCCTTACTTACTCTGTAATTGTGTAACATCAACACAAGTTAATGAAAGATAAGATTTCTGATAACAAAACTATTTATTCGTTGGTCTTCAAGTTTGTATAGTGTACATTTAACCTCTTACTACAGTACTTGAGTATCTTTCACCATAAAACATTAACAATACAGTAGTTTAATGTCAATTGAGATCATACTTCATCCAACCCTGTCAATGTCCTTTAACTCCATCAGATTTTGACTCAGGCTCACACACACACAAATATATATACATATATACTGTATATACTGTCTTAATACCTCTAGGAAGTCATGTGAACACTGGATGCTGTCCTCCAAACTGAAAGCATGGAAGAAGAGGGAAATCGTGTGATTCAGGGGAGCTCGCAGAACAATAGAACAGTCCATATTATTGGGGTGACGACCAGGCCAGCCAGGGCTCTTCAGGGAACCAAATGGCTGGTTATACTCTCTGCTGCAACCTAGAAAAAGAAAATAAAAATAATGTAGGCCTTGCTGTTCCTTGGATTGCTTTTCACTGCATGGAATCAACAAAATGAACTGCAGATTCTTTTGTAATAGTAGATTTTCTTGACATTTCTTTAAGCTTACCTGCAGCTTGATATGTAAACCTGACTCCATTATTAATCCTGTATTCATCTGATTTGAAAGTCACGATGGCCGTACGATCATGAGAATAAAATTCAGGGACTGGAAAAGTTTCAGTGCCACAGAATCTATGGGTTGATCCTTGGCTGTGCTAGAATTCAACACATCATAAACTTCTAAGTAATATCACAACTCAGTTTTCGACTTATCAAAGTCTAGACAAACAATTCTTTCAGCGCTTATAGATCAGTTAGGCAACCACGTTTGACAGCTCTCAAGGAAATCAACTATATATCAATATTGTATGTTCAGTTATGATGTGAAGCAAATCCAATGGAACAAGTATTTTGACTACAAAGTGAAAAACAGGCAAAGAAGGTTTGGAATAATGTAATAAAATGGACATAAATGGTTGTGTTTTTTAAGGATCTTTTTTTATCTTTTTCCTCTAGTGCTTCCTACAAACGCTCTCCCTGGCACAAACAGTGATTTTATTATGATTGTTGGATGGAAGGAAGTATATTTAGTCTGTGAAAGACTGTTGTTGCTCTGTAGGTTCTGGGTGTTAAATCTAGCAGCTTCGCTAGTTGGTGCAACTGTGAATAATTATATAATACTTACCAGGTTAAATTCAGTGTGTGTGTAAGTGTGCCTGCATGAAATCAGTGTAAGTGGGGCATCCAAGATGTGGATGTATCCTTGGCATGAATCATCAACTAATCTATTACCAAACAGTGAATTTTTCTCCTCTTTGCAAAGAGTGAGGAGAGCTGAATGCAAACAGAGCATAGTATGGAATGTAAATATCTTACCATTGGTAAGTCCTGTAGCTGCAGGTAGTTCTGAGAACAATCCTGGCTGGGATGGAGGTGGAAGGTCTCTACCACCACCTTGACCTGCTGCTGTGGAGGGGCATCAATGACCCAAGTACAAAGAGTAAATGGTGGATATTCACTGGGGAAGTTAGGAGACGTTGCAGTTAGGGAGGTAGAAGTTGCATTATACGTTCCTCCACATAATCCTGTTGAAAATAATAATGCAGCTCATGATGGGGTGTTCCTGCTTTGCACTCCAGACTGACATCCACCCCACAACCAGCCAAGACCAAAGAGAGTTGCACAGGGGGACCAGCAGTGCTGCTTTCAGCTTGCTTATTAGATGCTGTATACTGCTACACCAGGGGCTATCTCTGCAATTGCCTGGGCCCTGTACTTGGAACAAATCTTAATAACTTAGTATTTAAATACGTATTTTCACAAAAGAGTCACAACAACATATAGATGCATCAATATATGAGTATACTTACGATCCACTGTGGTGTAGGTAGCATTGAAACCCTCCCTTTGCACAGAATTGTCTGTGATAAATTTCACAGTCAAGGAATTACTGGTAGATAGAAAAGGAGCTGGCACCGTAGATCCACAGAATGTGCCAACCAAGTTGGCATTTTCATTGCCTCCATCATAAAGCTGAAAGAAGAAAAGCATACGACTCACTAATCATTGTAGAAAAACAAGGAAATAGAAATAAAGTTTTCTGACCCCTCCTGACATTGCAATTTCTCTTCCTTGAAAGCACATTAGGCACTCTTGTGCTTTAACAGGATGTTCCTGATGACTACAATTATTCACTGCCATATTAACTCATTCTGCAGGACAGTGAAAATCTCATTATGGAACATTCTAGTCCTGTCTTAGTAAATCCATCAAAAATGAATTCTGGTTTAATTTGGAGTACTGAGTTCTTTTTTAGATGTAATCTAATTTTAGTTGTAATCTTCTTTTTCTATGAAAAAAGGTTGATTTTATTCTCTGAAATTTAGAATTAATTCCTCACATCATTGAAAATTTCTAACTCTCAACCCTCTTAACACTCCTTGGTGCATCTTATTTTGCAGTGCTTTACCAACTATCTTATGTTTTATATACTAATCTCCAGGAAAGCAGCTTCAACGTTTTATACATTAGTCTTTTCAAGTAATTTGGTAACGTAATGAGTTTCACTTTCAAAGTGATTCAGTTTTGTTCTTCTGTGAATTAAACACTCATTTATCCAGGTAGTCTAAGAACAGAAGCTTGCATGCAACACAACATTAAAACCCTCATTGGTTTCCATAAATGCAGGATGTCATCTGTAGCTATTATCTAATCTATCGAAGAACTATAATTATATCAAGCAACTGAATTTCTTCATAAGGTAATTTTCTATGAATTTAGTTTCAGTCATACAGGATAATGGATTGCAACTCTGCCAGTTTTTTGCTCAAACCCTCAGCTCTCTTACTTTGACGTAATCATAGTAGCAGCTCTGAGCAAATGGAGCTTCCAGCATGAATGAGGTGAAGGTGAGGTTGATCAGCTTGTTTTCAGGTACAGTTATGACCCACACACAATCCAGATTTCTCTCATATCTCCCGCTCACGTTGGAGACCGGAGAGCCAAAACTATAAGATGAATACGTCAAGTAGCCACCGCAGCCATCTTGGAGTCCTGTGGAAGGAGCAGAAGCATTTTAAAAGCCACTCCTGGCATTCATCTAATGTTCAGAAATTTATTGTCAAAATAACAGCTTTTCCTGTGCTGCAGCATTTCACTGCCCTGTCTCACAACTACTTAATTGAATTATTAAAATGATTTTAACAGAAACAGCATTAGGCACCAGTACCCACTTTGAAAATACAGCTACAGACTGTTAAAAAGGGACTATCAGAAGACAGAGGGCAGAAACCAAGTAGAACCGCACTTAGAAGACTTTTTAATGTAATCCCTAGATGCTAGTACGATCAGTCGGACAGTAGGGGGCACTGACTGGTTGCCTTTGAATAGCAGCTTAAAAAATGAAGCTGCTAGTTTTTGTAATACAGCTTCATTGTGGTGGGATCGAATTTTGCAGTCTCACGCTGGGGCCCAGACTCCTGTTCGGGAATCCATCTAACAGTGAGTTATTTCTGGGAGCGTTTCACTTTGTGTGAGCTTAGAACCCCTCAGAAAAGCAGGCTCTTTTCATTTCAATGCTGCATTCAGAGCTAAGTCCCTAACCTGAGCTCCTCACTGCCAACAGCTGAACCCTATCAATGACTTCAGTCACACTGGTTTTGGACAAAACCCGTTAATAGAAGATCAGAACCCTCTTAGTGCATCTAATTACAAACAAGCAAAAATATAGACTATCCAAAGGGATTCTTTTAAACAACTTCTTTTCTTTTGCAGTTTGATTTCCAGAGGCAGAGCTGGGTTAGTAACTGCTCAGTTTGTTTACTGTATGCTTCCTTCCTCAGTCTCTGTGGGGTTTCCTGGCCACTTATTTAGCTCAGGAATTCAAACAAAGTATGGCTCACCATCTTACTTGTGAGTCTGGTAAAGAGTGTTTGTAAACTGCATGGGGTGAAGGTTAACTGCAAGCAGCCTGGTGTCTCCTGCAGTGATTCCTTTTGGAAGAATTACATTATCAAGAGAAGCTGCAGCTGTGGATAAGCAATATGAACATCGCTGGAGAATTTCATGTGTGTGTGTAAAATCTGCCCGCCTGGCTGACGTGCAGCAACTTAACCCTGACCCACTGATATATTTCCAGTCACATAAAACTGCACACTACTTAAACTATGATATTACAAAAGATCCCTCTGGTGTAAAATCAGCATCCAAATATCAAGATTGCATCAGTAACCATAGGCTGGAGACAGCCCTGTCTTGCAAGACTGCAATGGTTAAACCAGAGTGACTAAGGATAAATGACCTGCTGTACTAACCAAAGCCGGAAAGCCTCCACCCTAAAAAGAAGATTGCTTAAACCAAAATCTTGATGACATGAGATTTAAGCTTTCGCTATAGCTAAAAATGACCAGAAGAGACTGATTACAAAGTGAAAAAATGAGGAATTAATAGACTGCAGTCCAGTTTTGTGGGCTGCTCCTGCAGCGCACTTGGAAACTTGGAAAATTGTTAGTGTTAATTCCCATGCTGCTGCAGAAGCTGAGAGCAACAGTGGGAGAATCATGGCCAATAAATCATGTTCACGTTCTCATAAATATCCTTAGGAAGGAGTAAAATGTCAGACAGGAGGGTGCCTGGGCCCTGTGAATGCAGTTTCATTGTGTTTTTCTCTGGATTCACCCTTCTGTGTGATTTATTTAGTTCTCCCGAAGCAGCCTTGTTGGAGCCGCTTCCTGCTCAGCATTATGTATTAAGCAAACCATTAAGCATACAATCATTTGGTATAGGTCACAGTCTGTCCCTCCAGCCCTGCAATATTGAATCTTTAGTGGCATATGGGTCAGACTGTCTTACAAAGCCGCCCTTCACCCTTTGGCATGTTAGAGTTGCAAACATGCCAGTCAGGACATTGCAAAAGGAATCAGAATTGCCACAGAGCAGTGCAACAGGAAAGCTGTCAGTGCTGCTGGATTGTCCTTTTTGGGGGTACCAAACATCTGGACCTTTTCAATGATGCCCTTCATGGCTGGCTGTGCAACTATAAAGACAGCTGAAAAAGTAAAACTGGGGGTAAGTCATGTGTGTACAGCACATAAAAAGAACCTGATAGAGAAAACAAGCCAAGACAGAGAAACAAGCCAAAACCTCATTGCAGGAAAATTAATTCTATTTGGCATAGCCAATAAGAGCGCCTCAGGGAAGTTAAATAACTAAAAGTATAATTTATGGTTAAGAAAAATGAGGTTTCATCATTGGCTTTCACAATGCTTCACAATCCTCCTCAGCCAGGACTGAGTCACATGGCTACAGGACGGTACATTACGAATAATGTCTGGAGTGGAAGCTGACCAGAGAGCACGTAGCCCTGCAGCCAACCAAATAAAGAGCAGCCTTTGCTGAGAATCCGTCCTGCTGTTTTTCATTACGAATCAACTATACATCAGATTGCAACCACGAGAAGTTACAGAACAGTGAGTGAGTGCATATCTGGGGAACACTTGCAAGTAAAAGGAGAACCAGTGCTTACAAGAGAAACCCAATTGCACCTCATTTTAGTTAGTGTGGTTGCATCTCAGTGTTTTAAAAATCACTACCACTCCCATACAGAAGGCCAACTAATTGCCAACCAGCATCCTCGTGATCGTTGATAGAATGATTTTCACTGTTGGCTAGCATAGCCAGAACAAAACACAGCTCAAATTTAGGGAAAAGCCAGACAGAAGTCTGTTAATTGTTTAGAATAACCTCATTGTCATTAAAAGCTAAATGTGATAAAAATAATGAGAACTGTACCTTACAGAACAACTTGTGAAGGGACAGATGGACGACTGCTTCGTTTCAGTCTCTGGTTTATTATTTAAAAATCTAGGGTCATCATAAATCAGATTGCAGTCCTGTCCTCCTCACACACAGCTTGCCAGAGAACACAAATTATCAGAACTAGGACACATACTGTCGTCATTAATTGCTTTTGGTGGCAAGCGTTAATGAAACTAAAAGGCTGAGGAGCCATTCAGGAAAGAAGGGACTGAAGGTTCCCTATGGCAAATGAAAATAATTACAGCAGAGAGTTGCTCTAAGCACATGTTGCTCTAAGAGCTTCATCCCCTAGACACAGAATCGAGATGAAGATTAATCTTTGAAGCTACATACCTTTGAAGCATAGCCAGGGGTGAGGTTCATTTGCACAGGTATGAATGCAAAAAATGCAATGAAAAGGAGTCTGCTGAAGTTTTACCTCTATTGGAAACAGCTAAACCAATAACATTTCATAAAAAGCTAATGCTGTTCTTCTCTTCTTACTAAATGAGCCCACAAACGTGCACCAAAAGACAGCAAAATTCAAGTAGCTCTCCTAGTCCTGCTGGAATAGTAAGGAAAACCTTTCCCAGATTTCTGAATCACATTTGATTTCAACTAAAAGGATGAGAATTCTGAATAGTCAGAATAAGGAAGGATTAACTCTGCCAAGACTGATGCTTCATTCCTAACAGGTTTTATTTTCGGTGCAGAGGAGTGGCTGGACTACGGCTGTAGTAATCAGTTCACAGCTCACCAGGATTATGGCTTCAAACACTAAGAACTACACAAGGCTGGAGGGAGGACTTGTACTGCTGTTCTTCACCTCAGCTGATACTGAGGGTTGGTAAACCTGCACAAGCTGGGATTCGGAGGTCAGTTGGTGTGTTTGGCAGACACTATACAGGCCCAATGCCTTTGTTCAGGCAGCAGGCTGCCAGCAGGGCCAGCCTCACCACAGGGCTCTCACTCTTTCCAGGCCTCAGCATCACCTTCAAACAGAAAAGTTTTTCACTGATTCAATAGCATGGCAGTTCTACCTGCAGGGACATAACATTCAAGACTGCAAAGCCTCACCTCCTGCTTCAGCAAGATTTCACAAATGCAGTCAGATTAAATTGATTCTTTCAAGGTTTTAGACTTTTTAGCTCACCCCAAACACCAGCCCAGCCATGCTCTGTGCAAGCCCACCCTCGTTTTGCATTACAGTAATGTATGTACCACCCTAACCATTTCCTCAATGTTTGCCTGGAGACCAGAAGCAGACAGGCTGTCTGGCCTCAGTCTTACATTTGCTAATATTGCATTAATGTAATTGTTGGCATCACAGCTGCCCAGACATTAGCAGATCTCCCTTGCAGTATGAACCAGAAATATCTCCCTGTTCTTTGTTTGCATGCATGAGAGTACACATTTTTAGCTGAAGAAGTCACTGACTTACACCTGAGCGTCTTCATCTGGATCCCATCATCTTTTAACCTTTAGTTGCTACACATTACATTTGTTCACTGCATCCAAAATTAATTTTCACCTCATTTTTCAGATCAGTCAGAAATTTCCCATTTAAATGTCCACCTTTCTTCTTGTCTGTCCGATCTGAGTCTGTGAATTCTTTTACTTATTTTGCTTTGGGAGAAGAAATGTTACAGGCACTAAATAACTGACGTTTCTGAGAGGCGTATGTAGGTTGTCTCTAAGCTCAACAGATGTATTTTTTGCAGAGAGACTGAAGAGACTGCAAACACTTCCTAAATTCAGACTAATTTCAACCTGATGCATACTGATGGATAATTTTAACAGAGATTTTAGCCACAAAACACATTTAGAATCAGTCCAAGGATTGTGATTATCTTCTAAGCAGATATTCTGAGCTTGTTATGGATGTTGATATTTTCATAGACTATAATAAGATCAGAAGAAGATATAATTAGCCACAACTGAGTCACTGTTTTAATAGAATAAGCTAATCATGATTAAGTTATGAATCTGAAATGTGTAATATATGCGTAATATAACTGGTAGAAGAGTGTGAATCAAAAGCAGAAAGAAAGCTTTCCTAGAAGACCTGTGAGTTGCACAGTTACCTTCTCAGCTGGCCTGTGCAGCACTGGGCTGTGAGGCCAGGTTGGTTATCTCCAGATAGATCTCTGGAAACCAGTTCTAATGGGCTGTGACATCTCTGCCAACCACCGCTTCTTTTCCAAAGGCATGAGAAAAGGCACTGAATCCAGCAGCAGCATTCACATGCCACAGTCAAGGACACATTCTTCTATGATTTTTGTTGTTGTTGTCGTTGGATGGAGAATTCCCAGTGAGGCTGAGAGTCGGCTGCGCAGCTCTTTCCCACCTGCCAGGCAGCCACTGCTGCTGTCAGTGCAGGTCACTGGTGCCACTGGCAGCAGGTGCTGCTATTTACAGACACCAGTGCAAAAAATTCCCACTGCTGGTTCAAGAATTTAGAAACGAAGCATAAAAACAGCACATAACTCCTCCCTGTGCAGCAGAATCACCCACCGACATTTAGCTCTATTCTTTTAAAAGCACACTTTAATTTCATTAGGTGAAAGCATAAGGGTAAACCCATTAGTGTCAGAAACTCAGTGTATTCTGTTCCAAACAGGAAGCAAGTAATTTAATACACAGCTAATAGCATAAAAGAAGGCAGACACCCTCAAGTACCTTATCAAGTAAGTTACAGAGCAGTTGCTCAGGAAGAAAAGCATACAGTTCATCTTATACAATACTCCTGCTAGATAATTTATGTGAATTACCTATCAATATATTTTTCTAATACGTGAAATGAGAAGATTTCTTTTTACAAATATATTTCTTCTACACTCTGCTGGCTTGTGATTTTTTTTTTCCTATATAAAATAATGAACAGTCTGAAATGCTCATCTGAATAAAAAGGACTGAGGGATCCTTGAGGGAAATACTGGGCCAAAAAAGAGGACAATGAGACTACGAGCAGGCTGCCAGTCTCCCTTGCAGAGGATGGGGTATTTAAGGACTTCCCTTGCATTCCAGCAGCCTGATGGTTGCCAAGGGGTTTGGAGGCATTTACTTTGCTCTAGAGAATACAACACTCATTGTTGCCACCTTATTCTTCTTGCCTGTCTATACCCATCTGTTTTTCCTTGACTTGTGTTTAAATCACAAACTCTGACAGCAGACTGTTGCTTTATTCTGTCTGTGCAGGGTCTAGTGCAGTGGAATTGTGGCTGTTAGCTGGTAAGCTCCAAGGTAATGCAAACAAGTTATGGCATTGGCATTAATGAAGTACAACATATTGCTTTTTCACTAAATTTAAATGTGAATTCCTCCTGTACGCTCAAAAGAGATAGAACAGAAAAGGGGAGAGGAGGGATCTTACCACAGCTTTTAGTTGAACAGGATCTAGGGCTCCACACCACCTTCCCCACCATTGCCAGCTGTGTTTTCCTTCTGCCTGTTAGATGAAAGCTCAGGAAGAGCTCTGTGGCCCAGCTCACTTCTCTAACCACGTGAAATGTTGATTCTTGCAAATTCTTGTGGCATCCTCATGCAACCTTAGTTAGCAGACCTGCCTTTCAGAAACCTATAATACCCTTCTCTCATGGTTTAGAATGTGATATATTTTTTCTTACTGACACAGCGGGGCTATGTACAAAAGTATAGAGGGCTGCCAAGATGAAATGATGTGCTGTTAATAAGGCCACCAGTACAATTCCTGAAAGGGGTTGCTGATTCTTTAAATTAAAAACAAGACAAAGACCTATACAGAGTCTTAGAATTTTTCTTTGCCTTGATATCATACACCTTAGAGGGATCACAAAGTGGGGTGAGAGGGTCACCCCACTGCTGGATGGGAATAGGCAGAAGCTCTATTTATCACCAAGGCACAAACTCACAGCAGGCACAGCTGAGGTGTGTGCAGGCTCTGTCCCTGCCAAATCGGGTCAGCTGAGAAGATCAGGTCTCCCCTTAGAGCTGTAGAGATAATCAGGAGACCTTTGGTTGAGTCACAGGCTCAGTGCATGCAGACCTCACTTCTAGGAAAGAGATTTTAGCTCTTCTTACTTCACAGAGACATCTCAAGTAACCAAACGCCTTAAGCTGGTATTGATTTATCTCTTCTTATTCTTTTATTGATTGCCTGGAGGAGCACACACTCACTGTGGAAAGGAAGCATAATTCTCATTTTACAGACTGCAAACAAAGGCAGCATAAAGGTCAGTAAGGTAAGAGAAGTCTTTCTTTCCACAGTTATAACACTTGGCACAGGCTGAGATGCTCCAGTCAGCCCCAGTTCACCAGCTCAGCTTGAGAGCACATCTGGCTTGCTGGCTGTGAAATGCACATTCAGCAATACATTACAGAGCATATGGAGTAGCACGGTGAAAGCAGATTTCTAAGAAAAGACACCTGACAGAAAATGAGATGTATTTCTACAATGCCAAATTAATCCAATTTCATTCTTTCTGTTAGATTTCCTTTTCTGACAATCGGGGGACCTTCAATATTCTAATGGTTGTGGGATCAGCAGTACAAAAAAGATTTGCTTTAATTAAAGCAGAGAATGTTTTCAAAAGCATTTTCCAGGTTTAACTCCTTGAATGCCTTGTTACTAGAGATCTTGCTAGACTTCTTTGAGTTTCCTATTTCATCTTCTGTCTTTCTCCCTTTGCAATGATTATAAGAATGCCTCCTTAGTCATGAAATTTGCAAGAGGCAAACAATGCTTAGTGCTGGATTTTGTCTGTATCCTTGACAGAAGCCTCATCAGGGAAGAAACTGGAAGACCTTGTGAGGAAAGGAAATTGCTTGCTTTGTGACAAATTGGTTTACTGTTCCTGCTTGCTTCTTTCCAATGCATAATCAGGGTCACTCACAACACTAAGCAGAGTACAATAATTACGTTATCCTGTTGTGCTTCCCTAGGGTAACTACAGAAGATTGTGCTCGTTATTTTGGTTTTATTTGCTTTCATTTGAAGCAGAATCTCAGACCTCATAGTACAAAGATGTGTCACAAATTTTCCTGGATCTATATCCCAGACAAATCAAACAGCAAAAGTTTGCAGGACTGTGACTCATTTTTTCCTATTATAACATACTTTTCTACTTCTTGGCCATCCCACACTGGCATGGGTCTGTCAGAATCTTTCCTAAAGGCCTTGTGGTTTAGTTTGTGCGGCTTGCTTCCCACAGAGGAGAAAGAAGACCTACCATTAAGTATCTCACCACTACAGGCACTTCGTCACACAACCCACATCTTCAAATGGCCTTTTTTTCCAGTTTGCAAATCCATTGCTCCTGAGTAAGTCTGGCAACCTCCCTTTCCTTGGGAGCCAGCAAAAATGCCCCTCTGAAAAAAAGACTGCTAGGTGTCAAAGTTTATTACCAAAAGCCTCCTCCTCGCTTAGGGAAATAATCAGACATGATGTTGACTGGGAGAGCCTGGCTTGTGTTCTGTTGTGTGCTTAAGTAGAATTTCTGGAAAGTTATACAAATAAATCTGAATTCGGTGGCTAAAAAAAATTGACTATTTGCCAACAGGAAGAGCAAGAGCCTGGGGAGTTCCTGATGATTTCACTCTGGAAGCACAAACCCAGGCTGTGAAGGATTTCTGACAATGGATGCCTGACGACTTAAAGGCAACAACACATGAAACAACATTATGTTACTGAAAATAAAAGTCCATAAGGATTATTGTAGCAACTACTGTGAGATATGCAAAAGAAGAGTTAATTATAGGAATAACCATGCGGTCCTGTGGGAATATTATTTTTGGCAAAGACTGTAGATCCAGTTATTTTTCTTATCTGTACATACTTTCTCAGACTGTATGAAATGAGAAAGTCGCTGGCTAGGGGCTGGGAGGGGATTCAATGACTCAGCAGAAGACTATGTTTGTCCTGCCACAAAGGCCTTTCATTATGAACTGTCCAAGAGCCAGCTTTCTAAACCAGACAATTACTTCTTTCTAATCACAAACACATTGAGTTAATTACACAAGAACCTAGAAGTGATGAAATGACATCAATTTACTTGTAATAATCATTCGTTGCTTATCATCCTTAAGCAATTCAGATGTTTTAAGAAGGTAAAAAAAAATCCTTTTAAAATGCAACCTTAAAAATATACCTCTGGGCTTAAAAATTTTTATAGGGAATTAATCAACCACAACAGAATCACAGAATATCAGGGGACCTCAAGAGATTATTGAGCCCAACCCCCCCTGCTAAAGCCAGTACCCTATAATAGGTCACACAGGTAGGCATCCAGCCTTTGACTCATGTCCACCAAAACATTCAACATCCAGTGCCTCCTCATTATGATCTCATTCATGTGGGGGTCAGCTATTAATCCACCAAGTCAGCTGAGATAAGCACAGTGGTGTGTGGGGGAAACCCTAATTTTAACTGATCGTAACAGTTTTGTTGTTAAAAATGTATGAGGTGAACTGCAAGGAAATAGAAAGAACAAATAGTTTTAGGGCACCATCAACCTTTCAACACTGAAAAATGAGAGTGGTCAGGCACTGCCAGATTTGCAGACTTTGGGTGTTGCTAAACCTTTTCTCACTCAAGAAATGCTTGTGCCTTCAAAGAGACAGGAAAAGGTTAACAAAGAGTAAAAGGAATCAGTTCAGAAACAGGGATGGAATGTGGAATCCTATAATCTTAGTATTGCTTAGTTAATTCAATTTTGACAAGCTTAAAAACATTTTTCTGCTTCCAGTACCATTCAGCGTTTAAGTGAGTGAGACCGTAAACAGCTCCTCACCAAAGGAAGTCATTTACCTGCAGATTGCTGGGGGTCTGAGTCTGACAACATCCTTACCTAAAGTCTCCATGAATGATGCTTTCCATCCTCTGTCTGATCCGGAGAAGTCCGTATTAAATACCAGGAACAACTGGTTACTGGAGCTTTTAATATTTGGAGGCAGTTCTGATCCACAGAATTTCCCAAGGAGAGGAGCATGGGTGTCTGAGCCATCGTATACAGCCACGTAATCTTTGTAGCAGGAGGGAGATACTTCAAGCTGGAAGGCGTTGAATCTATAAAATACACTTGGAGCATTAGATAGGACATTTTCATTTCTAATCCTGTTCTGTGTGTTTTTAGGGCTCAAGGAAAAGCACAAGTAATAGCAATAACCAAAGCCAGACTTAAACAGATACCACAAGGTATTTTATTCAGAAAAAAAAAAAGAAAGAAAGAAAGAAAGAAAGAAAGAAAGAAAGAAAGAAAGAAAGAAAGAAAGAAAGAAAGAAAGAAAGAAAGAAAGAAAGAAAGAAAGAAAGAAAGAAAGAAAGAAAGAAAGAAAGAAAGAAAGAAAGAAAGAAAGAAAGAAAGAAAAAGAAAAAAAAAGAAAAAAGCAAGCAGAGTGATTAACTGCATGGCAAAACACCTCCAAATAAATAGTGACCCTCACCCACTGGGTCCATTGTAATACAAGCACACTTCAGCTTTCTGTGAAGAAGCAGATCTCCCCTGTATAAACGTGCCCTCTCTCACTCTGCAAATTGCTTACCCTGCAATTTCATTGAGTATGTGAGGGTCACGTGAAGTGAAGGCTGATTGCCTGGGTCTGCCACTTAGCAGTGAAATTACCTCCTAATGCACAGTCAGCATATACCTGACAGAAGAATGTACCTATCTTATAATTTTTTAACGTTAACAATCTGTGGCAACCCTATGTCCATTCTAGGCAGGACAGCACACACTCAGGAGTTGACTCTTTTGGGCTGGATGTCTTTACTTAGGCAAAAAGGGGGGCACTGGCCTCCTAATATAACTGAATTTTTCTTACATCAACTCACAGCAGGTTTGTAACTCCCAAAGGCTGGCAGAATGTAACTACGTGAGCTGTATTTTTACAATTTCTTTGTCCTCTTGTCAGCCAAAGTGAGAAGCTACAATTATGGTGGTGTTCTGCATATCAGCTACAGAGAAAGGTGTGAGGGATTCTGATAAAAGGTGACTTCAGTAGCCACTTCTCATTTTAGTTTTCCCCTTAGAAGTGGAAAGACAGAGGGAAAATTGCCAATGATTACTGTTTTTAATTGAAATCAGACACCACCTGTCACCTTAATGACAAGTTGAACTGCGATTACGTACTTGAGGGCCACTACTTTTCCACTTCCAACTGTGATGTAGTACGAACAGTTCATGTTGTTGTGATAATCAAGAACTGAATGGGCCGGACTGCTGATAACTCCAACAGAGCCATTGAAAGTGCCACCACAAGCTGTAGGGGAAACAGAAAGGAGAGATCAACGTCTGAATCCAGCTGGCTCCCAAATCTCATAGTTCCAGGTGTCACTATCCCTGGACACTGTTCCTGCCATGTCTGTGCTGGGGCTCACAGCAGAGAGGGATGGCTGCAGCTCAGAGCACATGGGAGTACAACTGTAGCTGGGAGTGGAGGGCACTGCTTGGCTGCTCAGGGGCTCACACCATGGATGCTAATGAGGCCAGGATGTGGGCTAATGTTTGTTCCCAGCTTCAGTGCTCGGGGGAACAAAAACTGTTATAAAACCAATTCTAATCTCCATTGTTAGCTTCAGCCTTTATTTTATAATCTTAACTCTGAGAGAAAAAAAGCTTCTGTGTTGATGAATAGCTCAAAGCCACACACACACATACAGTTCTTCATGTTTCAAAGGACATGCCTTTGCCCAGGCCACCACTTTCTCAAAGGCAGCCCCTCGCAGGACTGATGAATGCAGTCCTCAGCTGCACACGCCTGGCATCCTGGCACACTGGCTGATAAAGGACAGCGACCAGGCGGATAAAGAATCAGTATTATTCCACTATTATTCCACACTAGAGGGGAGAAGCCTTTTCCTTTTCCTTTTTTTTTTTTTTTTTTTTTTTGTTTCCAGCAAACAATACAACTAGAGGGAAGAGGAATGTTAATTGCTAGAATCTGCTTTGTATACAGCAACATGCTTATAAGGCTGCAGTCATATTTCTGAAATGCCAGGAGTCACAAGTCAGATAGCAGCAATTAACTTGAGTGCGTTATGAAGGCCTTTTCCATGAATAACTGCACACTGTCATCTTTCAGTGCCATTCTCTCTTTCTTAGCTGTATCAGGCCATTCATTTTCTACAGCGTATTTAACCTAATGCTTCTTGTTGAGGCTTTAGACATGAGGAATACATTAGGGGAAATACCAAAGCTAAGAGCTCATCCTTTTCTATGCAGTTAGAAAATGAAATAACCTTCAAAAATCAAACTTGAGTCTCTGGAAATTAAACCTACAAAATATTACAATTGGTTTTGAAAATAAATTTAATCATCTCTTGTGATATTTATATTCCTACAGATCTAAATACTAAACTAGTTGAAAAATCCTTTCTCTAAAACACATTTCCTCTTTAATAAAGAAAAAGGAGATCACATGTGAAAGAGAAAAGGGTTTGGTGACAAACTTTCTTACATAAGAAAAATATATCTAGACCCTGACTTCTATTTATATTGATAACTGGCACTGCAAGATGGTCATCAACTGGCGCACACAGCTGGTTCCATTTAACAATCCTTTTCTGGCTCCTGCACTGTATGAGGTAGTTATAGTAAAAACCTGCCTCCTGTATGTAAAAGACTGGATGATGGTATTTCCAAAGTGAGGCACAGCATTTTCTACACTGAACCATCATCCAGCCTAAGAACGGGAAGTGGCAACTTACCAATTGTTCTGTATCTTGCCTGGAACCCAAAGCCTGTGATGTGCGAGTCGGTGTACAAGTTGAGCAGCATAGGCCCAAAGACACTGATAGGCTCAGGGACCTCACTTCCACAGAGCGTGATGACAGGGTGTGCGGTAACCCTGGTGCCCCTGAAGATGCTGACTCCATCATAAAGACAGATTCTGCTCAAGAGCATTGGAGCTACATGGACATACAACACAAAATTATTAGCATATTTTCCTTGAGATTTATTGATCGCCAAGTACATAGATCTTGCACAGGAGAAGAATTACATTTTTTATTACTTTCCATTCCAAGATCTAATTTTCTTGCTGAGAAAGTGGATGTCAATTTTTAAAGTGCAGAAAAACTAAAGGACAAAAGGGCAAAGAGACCTCATATATATAAAACATCAGATTGGTCTCATCCAGCACATCATATCATCTGGACAATGCTCCAAACCCTTTTAGTTCTTGGGAGTTCCCACAGGAACATCCCCAAAGACAACTAAGCTGTGTAAGGGCTGTGAGTCTGGGGAGGAACCTGCCAAGCACCAGTCACTCACTGGGAGCTCAGGGTCACATCACCACCTCTCTGTTGTGTTGGGAGCCATGGGCATGGACAGGAGCTGGTGGTACCCAAGGATTATGGGAGCTATGGTGTGATCTGGAGAAGCCGGGTTTCATGGGAGCAAAGAGAGAGCCACATGGGTTATGTAAGGAAGCTGGATTAGTGTCGTTAGTGAGAAGCACAGAGTGTCTACTGAAAATAAAAGTCCATCAGTTAGTAAGTTTATACAACAGCAGGGTGCTTTATTACTTTTTTTCTTCATTGTCTATGGGAATAATAGAAGCTGTTGTATCACGCGCTTACTGAAGTTGTGATATTTTGTGATCCATTAGCAGCAGTGGGAAAGATAGTTTAATTCAATCAGAACTTAACTAAATTTAACAGGAGATGCTGGGCCTACTTTTGCAGAGGAGTGATTCCTGCAGATTGTCCAGCCAAAACACACTGCTTCCTAGTGTTGTGGAAAACAGGATGGCTTGTATTGAACAGGATGACAAACAGGAATGGAGGGATCAGGGATCATTCTGATTCACACAAATGACAGAGAGAGCAGCATGGTATGTTTTAGATCCTCTCTGGAGATTTAATTCTAAAATCTCTTCTGCTCTCAATGAAGATGATGTATTCTAATGTGCTTTATAGTTATGCCAGAAGTGAAATATGGCACTAGTCTGACAGATAAGAGCAACTAAGGTGGAAAAAACTAGCTGCATCACATAACTGATTACATCATTAAATACAAGGTAAAAACATTCTTCATATCCTACTCTATTATTAAAAGGTTTGATAATGTGATATAATTTTTAAAAATTATGATTTTTAAATACGAAGAAATAGAAAAAATTGAGACAACTGCAATCTAAGAACGGAAAACTTTGAGAAAGCAACTCAGACCTCCTTCTGAAAACACTTTGCAGAAGGTAATGAAGGATAAATGTTATTTCAGCAAAGCAAAGGTCTACAACATCCATCACAAGTTGCTTTAGAGTTTCTGAACTGGAAAGACTAAGATGGTTGACACAGGGCTCAGGGCAAAAGGCTGGATTTCAGGACTTGAATTGGCCAATATCACTTAAGATCTATGACTCCTGGTAGTATTGATAATTATTTAATCTCTTTCTCATTTTCTTTATTAGCTTATTCACATTTTTTTCTTAATTTCTCACTATGCTGAAATGCTTTATTCAGTAAATAATCCTCAACCTCAGGTTCCTCTGTCCTATCTCTTCATGTCATACTTCCAGCCTCTAAACATATTCAGCACATCATCAGCAATTCTTCTCTTAAGTTCATTTCCTCTAATTCTATCCTAGATCTTTTCTAGAGCAATTTCTGTCCTCCACAGCACTACAATGGAACTGTTTTCATGAGTCTCCAGAGATCTTTTCTTAGCCAGATGTCAGACCCACATCCTCTTTCAGATGACAGGAACTTTTCACATACCCAGCTCTGCTCTTCTTCATAAAAGCTTTCCTGCTAAGAGCCTTTGCTCATCCTTCTGGCATGACTGTATTCCACTCTTCTAATACATCTGCAAGAATTCAATAAGACATCTCCTCTACCATTGTCCTCTCTTTATCTCCACATTAGCTTTGTATAATTACATTTCCAAGGGCAGATGCAACTACTGTTTCTATGCTGATGACTACATAGATCTATTTCCCTCCTCCAGGCCTCTTTCTGCTCAGACTAAAATCTTATTTCTGTCTCTGAACAAAATCATTGAGTAGGAGAGCTTTTCCCCCCCCTAGTCTTCCCTCATATCCTCCTTCTGGACCTGCCCTAATCAGGTCTATGTCAGTGATTTGGATCTCTCTTGGTTACTTGTTTAGTTATTTAAATAAATAAATGTAAGTTACTTTCCTAGTTATTATCTTTAAGACACACTTTCCTAGTTATTATCTTTAAGATACACTTGTTCCTGTCCTTCAGCATAGCTCTAACTCTCACCAAGAAATAGTAATTTTCAGTCATAGTTACTGTACATTTGTTTGCTGGCCTTGACAAAATTTCTTCCAAATACTGCTGCAAGGATCAGTTACTTGGTATGATGTGAATATGTTCCCTTCTCTAAATTTCTGCTTGTACTTGCCTTAGAGGCCTTTTGTTGACAACCTCTCCTCTATTTGTCATCTCTCGGTACAACACAGCACTGATAGATGCTGGTTTCCAAAGGTCAGATGACAAACGATTCAGTTGTCCTTACATTTTGAAATATAGCTCTGTGTTCTCTCTATTTAGCAGGAATTTATCAGTAAAAACCTCAGACCAGTGTCACTGTACTCCATAAAATAATCTATTTGATGGGATACCAGCACAAAAACCTTGACTGCATGTAGGCCCCTACTATTTTTTTTTAAATCACTGATAGCAATGTCCTCTTCCAATCTTTCTGATTACAGTCACAAGTTCTGCTTCTTTTTACACTGAGACAGGATAACCCACCTTTGTTTAATATCCACAAAGCTTAAAATAATGAGGTCTTGACTAACAACCGTAGCACCTGGGATTTATGGTAATACAAATACTATTTAATGATGTAGAAGAAACATTACGCAGGTATATACTTCAGTGCAATATGTTAACCAGATACTTAGCACAAGATACTATTTGGAAAGCAAGGAATTACAAGTCTTTTTAATATACCCTCTTTCAAAATAATCTATTGCAAAATGTCTGGTAACAACTGAGGAAGCAGATAGAGAAGACTGCAATGAAGCTGTAACTCATTCTCAGACTGCAAGATTACAGCTGCGTGTTAAAAAAAAAGGGAGGGGAATAATAGGTTATTAAAGCATTTTTCATGTTGACATGGTAACAACAGAATGCAGTTGTATTGTGAAGACAGAGTATAAATATGACAGAATTCTAAAAGCAGGAGGCCCACATCCATTTCTTCTAATTTTCCAACACTTGGAACTCATATCGGATGTTTTAACAGAAGAGAACAACAGCCATTTAATAATTCACTATTTGTACTGAAGCTGAATTTGTAGGGAAGATCATCTGAATAAAGATGGTGAACAGTGGAAGGATGTGATTATTTCCTAGACACAAGTAAATATAGATAAGATTTGATGGCTAATTCTAATACATGAGGTTTGAGTAGACTTTTGATTCGAGGATTAAGGACAGATTTAGGATTACTATCACTGTTGCATTTTCAGGCTGCAAGGAAATCAGAGAGTCAAATTCATTTCAAAGGGTTAATCTTGCTTACGTTTTGATGAATAAATCTTAAATGTGTGAGTTACTCTCTACAGCTACCTATAATAGTCAATGGGTTAAGAGAAGCATTCAGAAGGGAATTCAGTTCACCTGTACAGCATATTTGTCCTTGAGTTCGAAGCATCATTTCTTGCACTTCACTACAGGAGATAAGTCTAGGTGATAAATCTAAACTAGATGCCTATTTTCAAAATATCAAGGTTAGAAAGAAATATATCTCCTGCCTACCAAAAGTAGGCAATTTAGATTATATTTTGACAAATCACATCAGCAAATGCAGTTTTCTCCAGTTCTCTTATATTCTGAGTTGTTACTCGCTACATTTAGTACTTAATATATATTTAAGTACATGTATGTCATATTCATTAGGTTCCTGTCTTAGTATCACTGCTGTAGGTTAGCGGCCTCATTTACAGTAATTCTATTTAAAGAGAACAGGCCTCTCATTTTAACTGGAAACATAGCCACTATACAGCAGAAATCTGTGACTAACCCATGAAGTTATTTAATGTGTCACTGCACTATGGCCAATTGCTTCCTGCCTTCTAATTGTCTGAAACAGTATCTCAACCAGTTAAGTCAGTGAGATACGTATGCCTTACAGGCATTACTTTAGATACTCCATTTCATTACTAAATGACCATGAAAAAAAAACAGCACAAGAAAAACCAATTGGATTTCTTATTAGAGGTCAAATAGGTAATAAATTATAGCAATTGGAAATGGAACTAAACTTTAATAACCCAATATAGAACATCTGTGCTAGTACAGCAGCAATTTTAAAGGCCACACTCAGCAAAAAACTCAGCAGGTGCAGTGATTCCATACGTACAGAATAACTGGAAATGGTTTTAACAAACACTGCTAAATATTGTCCTGCTTTTGTGAAAGAACTGAGGGAGTTCACGCTGAAAACCCTGAGGCGTGTGCTAAACAGATTCAGTGGGTCTGCTATATACACATTCACTTCTGCATGATAGTTTGCAAGACAGCGGCTTCAATGTTCTTTCCCATTAAACCCACACAATTTCTCTTTGATAAAAGATTCTGAAGAAGATTAATAAGAAACACATAATGACACTGGAAAGTGTCATACTTCCTGTTACAACCAGCTGCCCTTTAGCTGATAACCAAAGTTCTTTCCTTTCATGGACTTTTATTTTATGTGGCCTAAGTAAGCATACAACAATAGAAGGTCAAATTGCTAATTGCTCCACAAGAAATAGAGTATCTTTAGTACTTCTTATGTCCAAGCCATTTTCAAGCCCCTGCCATGAGCAGAGCTGCCACCCACCAGCTGAGGCTCCCCAGGGACCCATCCCAAGCTTTGATGGAGCACACAGAACTTCTCTGGGCAGCAGCGACAAGTGCCTCATCACTGAGTAAAGAATTTCCTCCTAACATTTAACCCAAATCTCCCCTCTTTTAATTAAGAACCATCCCCCCTTGCCCTGTCACTATCTGCCAATGTAAAAAGTCAGTCTTCCTTTTGCTTATAAGCTCCCTGTATGTGCTGAAAGATTGCAGTGAGGTCCCTCCTGAAGTTTTGAATTAGCTTTGAATTAAAAACAATTTGAAAACTTAAAAATAAAATTAAATAAACTTATTTCTTAACTCTGTGGTTTGGTCTGGAGAAAAAAATATGCACCTCAGTTCAGTAACAAATTACACAAAATTTTCTCTGCCATCTGAATAGTTTGGACATACTCCATATTTTCATGACATTTCCATCCATGAAAACCCATTCCTATCAAAGTTTGGAAAGTCTGACCACTCACACCAGTAAGGACAGATATTATATCCATTATTTCTTGTCTAAATAGTACCAGACATGAAAAATCTCAAGAGGGACTTTTGTTCATGGTCAAGTATAGGGTAACAACTTCTACAGCATTTCAGTTACTTCAGTCTTTCACTTAATTTCACTTTTAGATGTTCTTACATCCTTGTATAAGATTCAGGTGTATTTATATAAAATTTATCATTTAGGAAGACAGAAACAGTGGAAAGCAAAACAGCTGGACAAAGATCAACAAGACGATAAATTGAGTGGTAAAAAAAAAAGACAGGAACGAACATGCAAATTGTCCACAGTCCCTCGTGCTCCAACCACCTGGCAAATTCCCAGCTTCAGTGTTGTGAAATATACCTGAGCTCTATCTTCACCCTTCTTCAATGACACAAAACTGAAACCATGCAAACTCTCTCTGTAAATATTCATCTATAAATAGTTTTCAGAATGGAAATTAAACCATAAACCCTTTTCCATGGTAAAGGACTTGGATGTTTTCAAGTAAGAAGTTACACTTACATGTGCACATAACAAAGAACCAATTACCTTCTAAGTGGAACGTCTCAAACTCTAGGATTACCAGTGACTGCGGCCCCTGATCTATGATATAACTGCAGTTCAAGTTGTTGTCATACTGACTAGGGTAGTTAGGAGAGATAATCCGACCTGCAGGACTGGTAAAATTTATTCCACATCCTGCAAACAGAAACAAATAAGGCATGGTTAAACTCTGGGTGATAATATCATTTCAGTTTTTCAGAAGCAAAACCAATAACATATAGACCTCATCTCTCCTTAAGAGGCTGATCAAAAAGCCAGGGAGTCATATAGACCATGATGGGAAAAGTAGGTCTTACACAAGCACACAGAAGTGTTTTGGGGAAACAGGACCTTCCTGCCTTCCATAGTTTATTGGCAGTTTGTGGATAAGACCAGGCTGCAGCCCTCCCATTCAGTGACCATAACACAGCACTGCTGCTCTTAAGGGCGCAGAACTTGCACATTTCAAAGTCCCTTTGTACAAACAAGTTTGGCTGAATTGGCTGGGGTGGCTACTGGGACACATCAGCAATGTAGCTTCTTTTGAAACTGCCTGTGTTAGTCCAAGTGTTTGCATTTGTGCTTCGTTTCTGACAGACAGGGGGATCCAGCCTGCAGTAGGGCCAGCTCTGGGTGGTTTGCAGGCAACAGAGGTTTGCTGCTCAGAACTTCTCAAGCACACAGAACTGTTCATTTTCAGTCTGATCAAAATGATTTTGGAATATCACTAGGGGCTTCTCTTTATTTTAAGCTTGTAGCTTTGTTTTATTAAGTTTTATTACTATTATCATCACTATTTATATTAAGCCTTTAGCTACAGGCTTAAAAAGAAAGAACAGTGTGCAGTAAAATGCTGGTATAAGATTAGAAACAGGCTTGTGAAGTCTCATTTTCTCCATTAAGAGGCTGCACTTCCCTATTAGTTGATACTGACAACATTAGCTCAGACATTGCAAAAAGAAAAGCCATTTCATTTCAGAATTATTTATGCTTCAATAGTGTCTTCTTTCAAGCACTTAATTTATCACTTTTCTAATCTGAATCCAGCAAAAGGAAAGTGGTTCCCTCTGGCAGCGTCCTACAAACAAAGCCGCAAACAACTGATGGTGATTGAGTGCTACCTTCTACACTTCCAGTGAGTTTGGCCCCCAGGAAACACATGTGCTGAGGAAAAAAACAAACTGAGAGGTCCACACAAGAACTGTCACTTTAACTACGTGAACTGCGAATATAACAAAGCAAAGCAAAAGCCAGCACACATTTTGAGAAGTCATCTCTTCTGAGAACAGCTTATGTGAATGGCATGGGCCATCGGTGATGCTCCAAAACTGGAGCATACAGTGCTCCCATTTCATTTAGTAAGGGAGTTCTCGTGTTCAAAAGCTGCGTAGTAGCTTCCACACATCATTGGACTGAGGCCGGCCCTGATACACACACATAAACTAATCCAAAGTGGAAGTTTAGAGCAGCCATCTGGCTTAAATGCCACTTACTGCTTGTGAAAGATGCAGAGAAACCTTTCCCAGGAGCATCTTGAGACTGAAAAACTGTTGTTATGATATTGTTTGGAGCGATAACAGGGTCAGGAGCTGAAGTTCCACATCCTGTAGCTAACAAAGCTGCTTCTTCTTCATGATTTCCTTGCCATACCTGACAAGACCAAAATAGAAATAGTTCAGTGTTTTTGCAGTCCATGTAGCAGGAATTACATATACAACTGTTCTTCCCATGGACTTAAGGTAGGATTCATCCCACACTAAAACTTAGATGTCTACATTGGAGCTAAACATATTCATTCACTTTACAGTCAGCAAGTACAAAAAGACTTAACCAAGGAGTCAGTCACAGAAAAATTTGGGTTCAAGGCACTTCTGAAGGCATCTGAGGTCATCTGCTCCAACCCTTTACAAAGAGCACAGCAAATGTAGTTCAGGCCCCGAAAACTGGAGAAAAACATTTTATGCACATCACCTACCACTGCTTTGTCTTGGCTAACTTACCTCCATATACTCCATTGGTGTGAATATCAGTATACACAATGAATTATTAAATGAAAAAAATACATTATTCATAATAAAATTCAACAAAAACCTAGGGGTTAATTTAGTAGCACTAATCTGGAAAATCTGGATTCTTAATATCCAGCCTTGATAATCAAAAATTCTTCCAGTTTTTGCTATGTTGCATTTTCTTGTTCAATGACTAGTATTAAATGACAGTCAAAATTAATATCATTCACAAAAGTATAATAACGAAAAACATTCCTTTTCTAAAATACTACTTTAATTGTATCATTAGCTCATTTGTGTTTGATCAAACTGTGCATTCAAGAATCGTGTGCACGTTTAAAGAGTCATTTAAGTGAAATCTCCATCAATTAAATATTTGAACATGTACTTGAGGTTCACACTTTAGGCACTGAATTTCAGCACACAAATAAAATGAAACATAGGAATAAATATTTTAAGTGTCTTAGTGTTTCAATCATTTCTTGAATCAAGATGTTATATGGCAAACACTCCTATAAGAAAAAAAAAGCAACAAGGATTTACTGTAATAATGTATGTATTTACCAGTTTTTGATTGTATTGTAAACCAAAAACATATGATAAATAAATAATCAATCAGTTTTTAATTAACGTATTTGAAATAAATCAGAGTGGATATAGAACAGCCATATAAAATTGTGATTTGTCTAAGAAATCACCCTAGAAAGGGTTAGCCAAGGGTTAGTCTGTAAGTGTAGGTATATGAATAACCTCATTCATCTGGCCAGGTGTTTGAGGCAATGAATGCTCAAAGGATTAATATAAATAAAGCATGGCCAGTCCAAGATTTTGCACAGTCACTATTGATTTTGGATTCCTTCTTTTTGGCTTCTCAGCCTAGAATGAACATGAGAAACTTACATCTGCTCAGCATTTCTTTATATCCAGATACGTAACTCAAAATAACTCAAGGTGAACATCACCAAATTGTTCAGGTTTTTCACTTAGGAGAATATCGCCAATTGATATGTTTTTTCCCATGTAATTTGGAACAGTTTAGAAATACAAATTTAAAGCACCTTTACTAAGTAATATTAAGCTATTAATATTATATTACATTAATCAGTCAGTGGCTAAATAAGTTTTTCCACAGCTTTCAGAAATGAGTGCAAGTAAAGCTTCTAAGTTACTAGATGTAAATCTAAGCTGTAATATAAGATGTAAAGCTGTTCAAGACTTCCTACATGTTGTCAAATAACATTTGACCTTTATTGCAAGTGGGAGTTGTACTGCTGCAGAGAAAATGTGCACAAAAACACTGAACATATGCCAAATGCCTGAGAAAAAAAAGTGACACTGTGAAAAATTCAAGGCATGTCCAGTCCATTCTATTGCTCTGAAAACAAGTGGCTGTTGACTACCTACCTATGAAAGATAAGAATGCTATCTTTGTAGTCTAAAATAAGAAAAAATAATGATTAGTGTGGTTTGAATGGCTCACAAGTTTTGTAGAAGCATTGTGTCACACTGCTGTTTGTAACTCATTGGAATAATTCAAAAGGTCTTTGCATTTCCCAAAATTTTCTCATTATTTCCTGGTTCTGAAGCCATGTGTACTTTGCTCATATCTGTCATTTCGGCAGCAGTATTGAAGGGAAGGGGACCCTTCTGGAGGTGGAGCCTCAAGTGCTGCTGAAATTAGAAATAGACAGTTCTCAAAATGTATGGGAAATAGACTGTATTGGCACAAGGACTCCACCTTAAATTTCCCTGGTTTTTTTTTTGTCCTGACATCTTAACCACAACGTGACTGTAAAACAAAACTCTGTAATCGTGACTTCTTAAAGTGCTGGTCTGCTGAGAAATCATTTTACCTTCACAAAGCTGCTCTGGCAGCTTCCATCATTAGATGGGATCTGGAAGTTATTGTGGAAGATCATCTCCAGGTGTTTGCTTTCATGCGTAATGATGGTCCACACGCATCTGGTGTTCATGGGAAAGTTTTGAGGCCAATGAGGAGATCTGATCATACCACTATCTGAATGAATGATCCCACCACATCCTAGAGAAATGAGAAACAAGTGAGAGAAATGTTAAAATATTTCCTGTTCATGCTGCCTGAAATCTTTGAATGTCTGCTTGCTGCTGTGGCTGCAAGGCTGAGAGAGGAGAAGCCCCAGTGCCCATCCAAACGCATCTCTTCCTTCATTTCTTTTCTCCCTCTCTTCATTTCCCTTCTCCTCCCAGGAGCAGCAGGGAGGTAACTTCCCTCAAGAAGCTATCCCTTGTGTTTGGCTTTATTTTCTACACAAGGTTTCTCTCCTTGCCATTTTGTATCCTTTTGCACTGGCTCATCCAAGTGCCCCTGACAATGAGAAATGAATATTGCTTACATAAAGAGTAAACATCAGAAATAAATTAATAAGGAATTTCTCCCAAGATTTGCACAAGTTCCCTCCTGCACACCAAGGCATGCACGTAATGACTGACAGCCATTCAGAGAAGTTCTCTGGGGAAAAAAAAAAAAGCTCAATCTATGCTGATTCCTTATTTTTCTTATCCCATATTACACGAATATTCCAGTTCCCCATGTGAATCTACTCAGGTTATATCCATTCACCCAGGGCAAAATAGTGACGTCTCCTCCAGCCCAGGCAGCTCTGTGCATCTCTGTAGGATTAGGGAGAGGGCTAAAAAACATGCCTTTAGAAATTGTTAACAGATTCGTTTATAAAAGGAAATAGCTGGCCATGGCTCTGCTGCATCTCATGCTCTTATACATAATGACCTGGGTTAAAGTGAAACATACTTGTGGATACTCCGCCAAGAATAATTTACTAGGGCTAAGTGTACAGTATAAGGAACCCATTATTATTATTTCATAGATCATGTATGAAGGATGAAGAGCAAAAAAATAGAAGTTTTATAACAGTCCTATTTTTCCACAATTAACAATGTATATATTAGATTTCAAAGGAAGATTTTAGTATTATTTTATCTGTGTTAGATAGTGGCAATTGTGTTTGGGATAGGAATATGAAGGCATGTTTTGCTCACACATCCAGAATGCAAACCTAAAGTTTCTTAGCGGATGAATGAGAAGAAAATTGAGGAAAGGTAAGAAAGTCTCTAAAAGAAAAAAGAAATCTTCACAGAGAGAATACTGAATATGCACATAGCACTTGTATGCTGGTGTCTATTGTATCAGTGAAGGCTGGCCTTCCTTGTGCATGAAATCCCAGTGACAACACTGAAAAGTGTCAAAATCTGCTTAGACAGTGTATTCTTACACAAGCACAAACTATTGGTACACGTAAGAAAGTACTCCCTTTATCAGGCAGTCACTAATATTCAACTCAGGCATATTAACTGCCTGTGTGGACCATTACATCATTAACTGATGGAAAGCTAGTCAGCAGCAGCCAGGATTGCAGCTGAAGGTGATGGTGGAGAAAGCACTGTATGCTCTGTGCTGAGGCAAGAAGATGCACTGAATTCTTCCCTGTCACCAATCGTCATATCTAGACTTGCAGTTAGTCACCGCCTGAAGGACAGCGTGCAGATGGTGAATCACCTTCATTATTTTTTATATCCAAAGAGATTATATTTTCAACAGATAGCTTCAAGAGGGGGAAGTTAGCTTCTTAAAACGTACCAATTTAGTCATGCATGCACACCACCCTCAAAAGAGTACCAACACCTCCATTAAAGTTAGAAGTTTTAGGGCTGCTGAGTCATAAGTGCTCTTTAAGAATTTCTGTCTGCTCCTATTTTGAAACTGATCTCTTTTCCAGTTTTAAATGCTTAAAACAAATCAAACTGTGAAACAAATAACGTTTGAGAAACAAACGTTTCACAGTTGCTGACAAAAGATACCACTGCTGGAAGGATAATGAGCATGGGAGCAATTTACAGGCATCAAGAAATTGCCAGTAGGAGGCTTAAAAAGTACATCTTTCCAAAACTGATTTTATTGTGTGAGATTAATAAACACTAGCTTAATACTATTTTAATACTAGCTTCTCTCAGGAATGCTGAAGATGTTGACATATTTTGTTCTGTAACACAAATGTAATTAAAGAGGAAGAATCATGTTTCATTTTGCACTTGAAAAGCGCTGGGTAGATATGATATATTGCTGTGCTAGACCAAGAAAAAACAGTAATTTTTCTCTTACCTAGAGATTCTGCTGTCCATGTTGCATAAAACCCACCTCCTTGAATTGAGTGGTCAGAATTAAAGATAACCAGTAGCTTGTTGGAGCCTGACTGAATGATCCCAGGGGATATGTTTCCACAGTACCTTCCTATGACAGGAGACCCAGGAGAGCCACCATTCAGGATAGTAACAGAGTCCCACTTACAAAGTGAATGATTTTCAACATGGAAGGCTGTAAAATTGAGCTGCAACAGACAAAAGCGAACTTCAGAACCTAGCACTGGCGGAGAGTTAAGCAACTCCAGTCAGGTCCTGTAACCATCCAAGCACAACAGTTCTGGGGTATGCTCTGAACCTGACTTCCCCATCATGCTTTCCTACAAGTTTTCCTTGGACTCTCAGTGCTATAAGTAACAGCAGATACTTATCATGAAAACTGAAAGAGAAACATACGAGTTCAAAACAAGGAATATTTGGATTCAGTCATACATTTGAAATTAAATATATCCTTCAGAACTGTCTCTGTCTCAAATATGTACAAATACTGAACTGCTCTTCGGCTCTCAAAGCTTCTGATTATGGGAGTATAAGTAGCTATTTAAGCTGAAAGATAAGGCTTTTTTTTTCTCCTATTACTTTGAATCAAAACACTTAGCAGTTGCTAAAAATAATGCTAGTTGCTACTAAATCTGAGAGAAACAGTTGCACGGTTGGTTCCTATGGGTCTGAACTCATTGCGTAATAAACTAGTCTGGGAAGGCAGCTACTGCTGTTGTCTCCCTCCCTCACTGATAACTATTTGCCCTTGGGTTGATATGCACAGGAAGGATTTCCAGTTTAAAGGTATAGGTTGTCGCTCTAGCAGATTCCTGATTTGTTGACATTGCAATACTGAGGTACGCTACTGACTGCCTGGCCAATAAGGGCTGTGTTTTTTCCTGTACAACTTCCAGAATTAGAATCTTTGTGATGAAAAGGTTTAGCAAATACATAGAAATTCATTCTGTAACTGTTTACCCTGTATTCATTTCTAAAAGAGCTTTGCCTGAGGCAAAGACCAAATACAAAACATAGCTTAAATTTTTCAAGTTTGGTACCAGCAACTGAAACTGGTGGCATATAATAGAAAAGGTTTGTCTGCCTTCACTGAGTGGGGAGCTACTCTGTCCTTTGAAATTAAAGATTAGTTCTGCTTTAAACAAATTTGTGGATTAAACAGAGCTTTTGCATTCTACTAAAATCTTCTTGTAAATGAGCAAACACAGTCAAGGCATTATTACTCACAGTGATGGTTTCACCTTCAGGGGCTTCCAATAGCCAGGAGCAGTGATTCAGGTTGCCATATGGCTCTGGATAGTTAGGACTTGAGATAAATCCCCTTTCATCTGACTGTATACCACCACAGGCTGTAGAAAAAAAAGTAACATTTCAATACACTGAACACTATAAGCAAGTGACTGGAATATTATTCAGCCTGAAGTAGTACTAAACTATAATTAGACTGATACAGGTGATTTTGGATGACACATGCATGGGTGAATAATTTACTGGGAAAGCCCAACTTTTAAAACCTTTGTCATTGAATTACTGAGTAAACAGATTAATGACCTTGAGAGTTCACACTTATTCTCACACTTAGTATAGCCCTGCAAAACCTTTGGCAATTAACACTTACAGCTGTCTTTTCTGCCTTATCTTCCATTTGTTTATCTCAGACTCCTGGGCAAACTGGTGCCATTCTTGGGCCAGCACAATCAAAACAAAAAGTTGTCTATGTGACTAGATAACCCCCAAGGCTAAATTCAGCTGTGATAGAAAGAATAGTTGGGCTGGGCCATAAATGGCAAAGTGGTGTAATTTGCACTGAAATGGCTCTAAATTGATTTCAAAATGAGTGCAAAGGTTCAAGCAGCAGAACACATCTCAGCCATGCTAGCAGTCTGGAGGCCTATTTGAAGTGAGTCAAACTTGGCTGGTATTACCTGCTATGTCCCTATTCCCAAGAGCAGACAGCTGTTCTGGGTGTTGCAGTGCATTGCAAAAACTCAAATGTGGTTCAGGGAATGGGAACAAAGAAGCAGAAAATAAATCTGAAAGCTAATTGCTAGCATATGTTTGCTTCAGATGGATATAAATAGCTGCAGAAGCTGCAGAACTTCTGAGGATCTCACTGGGAGCTGATCCCATGGTATGAGAATTCTCAGTATCACAAAATGAACGCCAACATTTTCCTTAGTCAGCAAAGGCAATAGTCTATCAACTCATTTACCTTCAAATACGTAATGGCCCAAGAACCCTTTATCTTCTGTGTTTTCATCACTTACAAAGTGCATCCAAACCCGGGGTGCAGCTATCACAAGTGGCACTGATGGTGCAGCCTGACCACAGAGTCTGGCTATTAGCTCTCCATCAGCATCCCCTGAGCAAAGAAAATAAAGAAATACACTTTCTGAATCCTAAAACAGGTACAGAAACATAAAGGAGTACATAATAAAAACAGGTATTTTATTTGATTTTGACTAGAAAACAAAGTATATGTTACAACAGTTCAATCGGATTATTTGTTATAAGTATACTCAGAGTTCTACGGCTCATTGGCAGGATCTAAATCTCTTCGACCATGTTCTCTTCAAAGCTGCATTAATTATTCTTTTAATATCTTGAGCTCCTTCTCTGCTCTCCCTGATATCCTGTACGCTTTTGTGCAATAGGACTCATCAGGCCTGAAAATTCAGCAACAAGTCTACAGAAGTTTTGGGTCAGAGTAGAGGGAAGAGATGGCCCAAGGACATTATTGCATGGAAGGCTATTGAGCCTCTGTGCTCATGGCATCCACCATTAAATTCAACAGGGATTTTGAGTTTTCTCCAATGTAAGGATATGGTCCAAGAGCAAGCTATTACTGCTGTATTAATTGTGCAAATCTCTTCTCCATATACTGTTCTGTGTATAGCAAAAAAAGAAAAGATGTCAGCTCATATTCCAGAATAGTGGTAGAAGAGTCCATTCGTGTTTATTACTGTTATATGTCCAGGAGAAGGAAAATAAGTACAATAGTGTTCCTCACAACAGCCTGGTAATGCTATTCTTAAGTCTGCTTTTCTAATATCAGCAGTGTGTTGGTCTTAAAACTGTCTATTCAAAAGCATCTCCTAGCTCCATGCAGAATGGCAGGCTGTTCTTGCAAAGTCAAGAGAGCAGAAAGGAGAAATAATGGGCATTCTTCAAAGCTCAAGTATGGTTATTCCAGATAACACGGCTGAGTAGCTTCATCCTTCTGTTACATCCAGTGACACAGCCCACTGTTGGAAATGACTGGAAGCCCAAGGATGAAAGATGACATATAATGTTATTTAAAAAGACAACTACACAGACTAAGTTCTATTTTCTTTTTCTTTTCCTTTTTTTTTTTTTCCTCTTTTCTCCATACAGTATCATTAACTGTGTAGTATGGGTAACTCAAAATAATTTTATACATCTCAGCTTCATTAGGTTCTCTGGATGACTTCTTGCTGAATTGGATTATCCAGAAATTCATATCTACTGCATTGGGAGGCTGAAAGAGCATCTACTTAAGTTTACCAATAGTCTGCACCTTCTGCTTTTCACGGCTTATTAAAAGTTACTTGTCAGCATGCAGAGCAGAATTAGGGCAGTTTCCCAAGTGAGTGCTCTTGGGAAACTGAAGATCCACTAGTATGGCCAGAATATGCATTGCTATTTAGATGACAAAACTTATAGTGCAAAAAGAGACTGACTTTTTTTTCTTCTTTCTTTTGTTTGTATTTCTTGGAGGTCTGTGGTTTGCAATAAAGCAGGGCTAGTGAAAACTGATGAGTAATTGATCAGAAACATTTTGTTACATATTTTTCAGAGTTTTCTTTTTATTACGTCCCAGTTCTAGTGCATATGCGGGAAGGAATTGTTAGGCTTTGCAGCAATGCATGCTTTGGCTCTGCACATGACAAACTGATGCAATGCAACCAAGTGATCTCATTCAAATTAATGCATATGAGCATGTAACAGATTCCTGCTCTCAGACCCCAACCTTTCAGAAACAATTTCCTGGTAAATTAGAACCTGCTCTCACTGGGACTTACAGATTCATCCTTTTGTTGAAGAAGACAGCTGGAGCTTTCATACTACATTTAGCATTAGCTGAGTGATTTCCACATGACATTTCCAATTGCTTTTTATTGTGGGTAGCTAAACATGCCCAAAGATGCAGAGATATTACTGGTGCAATAACCTTGTTACTATTCTTTTTTCAAAATGCTTTAATCGGTATTTTGTGATGAAGTATCCCAGGAAATACTAATTTGCTTTTGGAAAATCACCTTATAGTTTACAAAACTGAAGTATGTGGCCTAGAGCCTATAAATAATTAAAGGATTCTTTAACCCACTTCTGCTGTCCCTGGAGATATCTTAAGAGCAAGGAGAGAATGGGCTATGGACAAAATGATTTTTTTAATGACTTCTCTCTGACTGCATTTTCTGTCCTGAAAGAGTGACGAGACCCATGCATCCATTGCACTAGCACTGAAATCCCCACTGCTGGGCTGAAAGACAAGATGGGAGGCACGCATATGAACACTCTTTCAAATCGACAGTCAGTCTCTGCAAATACATGAACAAGATTCAGCACAAACATAGCTGCACAACCAGAATCTTGATAAGCTTAACCCATTCTCTTTCTGAACATACCAACCTATGCGTAACTCTAAGTAGTCGTACTGGCAGTCCTGATGATGTTCCAAGTGGAAATCCTCAAAAGAGATATATATGGAAGTGTTGTAGTGGGAGGGATTTTCAATGGTCCATTCACAGTTCAGTTTACTTGTGTAATTCTTAACACCATCATAACCAGGAGAAGAGAAATTCCCACCTGTATTTCCCATCAGAGTTCCACCACAAACTGCAGAAACAAAACAATTTATTTTAAAACTGTAGTGATTCTTGTACAAACAGAACACATATCCCTGTCCATAATTCCCTGTACAAGAGGATTCTTACCTTGGAAGTTATTTGCAAATCTATAAAAAACATGTAAAAAGTGAAGAAATAATAACTGTTACTCACAGCACAAAAGCATTTCAAAAGCACTACCAACACAACAAGCATTTGTGAAAAATCTCATTACAGTTCCAACTCAGTTCTGCTCAGTTCCTAACCATTCCCGAATTCTAAATTCAAGAGAAGATTTTTCTGGAATATACCCCAATAGCAGCATGCCCATGCTAGAGTAGGATGCATATGTGGGGGAAGAATCAAGTTTGAAACACTTAAGGCCCTAGTAGTAAAGGTCTGCCAGTCATGTCCCTGGAGGCTACGCTTACGAAAGTAGGTTAGAAGAACTCTTTCATAAGCTACAGGAAATTAATTACCCCCATGAGTAATAAGGAAACACTTGAATTATTCAAGTAGTCTACAGCAGTATGCCTTTTAGATTTCTTCGCGGAATAGGCCCACTTTAGATCATCTCTAACATAGGACTAAATACAAAACAATAAATCAGTAGTGAGTAAGGACTGTGATCCAGCAGAGGTTGTTCTTTTGATTCAAAGTCCATAACTCCAAGAGATCCCCCCAATTTTTCCAAGTCCTTTCAACTAATTAAATGATGATATACACCCATCCAGAGATGTAAGGGAGAGAAAAAGGTATCAGAGATCTGTTAGCTGCTCCAGTCATTTTTACCACGCACCAGCAATTTAGTTATGAAATGAATCATTTAATTCAAACACACAATTTACCTGCATCTTCACTGGATGTGTATGAGACACTGAAGCCTCTGGTTGCATGGGACATATCTGTTACCAAAACAACTTTCATAGTGTTTCCAGAGGATTTCACTTCAGTGCCTGGGTTTACCTCACCACACAGCTTGACCAGACGGGGAGAGTTCTGTCTGAGGCCATTGTAAACCTGTTGGGTCAAAATAACTCTTCTGAGGTAGGTTCTTATGAGCATCTATGGTTAAGCTGCGTTTGGACTTGATGATCTTTGAGGTCTTTTCCAACCTGAGTAATTCTACGATTCTATGATCTCCTGTACTATACAACAGTGCTTCACCTCTTTAATGCAAAGTTTCTTGATGTCTCTCACAGCAGATTAGCTCCCAGATCTACTCAAAACCTCAGAACAAATTTCCACTGACTTGAGCAGATGAGGCTTTGAAGTAAAACACTAAAAATACCTTGCTTACTTTGTCAAAACTCAAACAAAACAAACACAAACTGTTCCCAAAATTTGAACAGTTTGTTTAGGAAAGAAAACAGTATTTCAGGTAAATATTTAGAGCTTCAGTCTAAAGCTACTGATCACGATCATTTCGTTGCAAATGATCACATTTGAATTCTTTTTAAAACTCACTCACATTTGTACATGAGCTAGATTCTGATAATGGTAAATCTAAATCCTGTACGGCTAACCTGAACAAATGAGAAACTGAGTACAATAAACTGGTGGAGCTCAGGGTACAGGTAACGTAGGGGACTCTGCCTTGCTGGGAGGGAAAGGCTAGGGATGAGATAGATGCTGACAGAGAGTGATGCGGCCATGTCAGGGGCTGCATGGTGAGAACCCTGCAGATTGTGCTGCAAACCTACCTGGGTGTCCATAAGAGCCTAGAGGAGCTGGCGGTACCTCTACCCACTGTTAAATTAATGATGTTGAAGCCTGCTTCTTAAAGTCCTCCCCTCTGCCTGGCTCATGAATTCCAGAACGTCCATTCTTTAAAATTAGCAGATGTGACCCAGCAGAGCTAACTTTCATTTGTCTGTTTCTTCTGGATAAAACTGTGATTTGTCTTAAAACCAGATGTAGACATAACTGACCTTTCAGCTGTATTACGTTCTGTATGCTGTATTCACACACAGTACTCACAGCCACATAATCTGATGAGCACCTCCAGTGTTCTTCAGTTTTCATATCATTAATGGTTAAGATGACACGTCGGCCTTCTTCCACTGTGATCCTCCATTCACATACTCGATTGTGTGGGTATAGGTTGGGATAGTTCGGTGAAGTAAACATTCCAACAGGGGCAGTAAAATCTCCACCACATTCTGAAATACCCGGATATCGGGACATTGTTTACAGAGTTAATAGAGAAACAAATAAATAAATAAAAAGTTCCCATCAATAATGCAAGAAAAAGATCCTGAAAGCTTGATTCATTGTTCCTGCTCTGTTTATACATTTGTCTAAAAGCTGAGTTCCTCGGTTCCTATTCATCCATAAAAGCAGTTGAATGTTAATAGGCCATAGTAGCTCTAATTATTAACACATCCTTCTCCAAAGGGTTTATGTCAGACTTCAGAAGCCTGAGAGACCCTCGGGCTTTATTGCAAAGCAGTACAATACTCTTAATGCGGCTGTATTGAGATATTACTGCCTTTCAGATGACTAGGCAGGGCCTTAGTGTAATGATGGAAGGATGTGTTTTTCCTCTGCTTGTTAACAGAGGTAGAGAAAAAGCCACGAAGGACCTTAAGCAATACTTTCTCAGTACAGTTATTTTGTTTGTTCCCATCTTTGCTACGAATATAAAATTGTACTCTGATGAAAGAATATTAAAAGTCTTGGGTATGTGCATTTTTCTTCTGTGACTAATGGTGTGAGCTTGCCAGGCTATACTTGGTTTTCTCTTCAAATATAGAGACATAGTTTAATGGAGTACATTGGGAGAGTTAGTCTCTTTCTTCATCCTCACAGACTCCTATAGAATAGTCTAATCTCTGTAACCACCTGTGTTTAATTTTTGCTAACACAGTTTCTCTTCTGCATAACAGGGTCCTGGGAGTGAAATAACATTCCTTCGCATTCTGTTTCCTACTCTGTTATTTTATTGCAGAAGCAAAGATGAAGGATAAGGAAGCTTTCAGATGAAGCTGTAAGGAATTGAAAAGGGTCGGCAGGAGATTTTTTCAAGACAACTACTGCAAATAATTTCTTCAAAAGTCATCAGGTTTTTGTCTTTTTTTTCACTTTAAGGGTTACTGAATATTGGAATAGGTTGTCCAAAGAGGTTTTGGAGTGTCTGCCCCAAGGACATTCAAAACTCAATTGGTCACGTTCTTGGTCAGCCTGCTCTATCTGATCCTACTTGAGTGATTGGACACTCCTTACGACCTCAACGCCTCTGCAGTTTTGTGATGCTGATATCACGAATCATCACTGATGTTAAGACTGGAAAGATCTTTTCCTTAGAAAGGCAAAATTTCTAAGGAGAGCAATCTGGTATGCTAAACTGTGTTATGGGAGCATACTTCTGCAAGGTGGTGATTCATTTTTAATGGAAAGTTCTACACAATCAGCTCCTTTTCTTCCTCCTTTCCCAAATTAACTAATTTTAAGAACAAATAAATTATACCCTTTAAAGTGAGAAAACAAAACAAAGCATTACCTCCAAACTACTGGCTTTAGGGAGATCTAAGAATATCACTCACCTTAAAAGAAGGAAAAGAATAACATAAAGGAATATCATATAATTCCTTTACCTTCCTCCTCATCAAGAAAAGGGTATGGCAGGGCATCCCTGCAGTGATTGCTGCAGAGAAAAGGTGCAGAGAAGTGTGCTTTGCTGTTTGAAACCTATCACTGAAAGCATCACCCATTACAGGGACTGCCTGCCTTTCAAAGTTTTGGCCAAGCAGTAACCAGAGAGTTCTATTCATACTTTACCTAGTACGAATTGAAACCTAATCAATTTGAAGAGCAAACACACACCACTCCAAAAATAACTGACCTACAATGTATGCTGTAGTAGGCTACATACTGGGCAGTATGTTTATGCTATAAAAGTAACTTGCAGCCTTGCAAATCCAACCTTCTGTACTGGAATCAAAGCGCAGTCTGAATCCTCTGGCATTTATCGATCCATCGGTGACAAACTTGACATAAGCAAAACTATCAGAAGTATCCACAGCATCAGGGAGAGTGTTACCACAGTACCTGCCCAACAAATTTCCTGTAAAAATCAAATACAGAAATTCAATTTTTTATCAAGTATGTTATTTCTATTTCCACTTACACCAAAGGACCACATTATGTAAACCAGTAAAATCAGTCTACTGCTGGGAAATTGCTGGGAAAGGTTTTGTTTGCCTTTCTTTCAGCAAGCAAGGCAGACAGGAGCAAACAATGTACATTCAAAAGGGACACTATATGCCCAGTGGGGAATGTTCTCAGGAACCTCTGGTAAGGTTTCCCAGCATTACTAGTGAAGACAGGACAAACACTGAAAAAAATCTCAGACCAGAAGCATTGTATTCTCGGATCTCCACAAAGTCATTTGCACATTCAGAGGCGTCTTGAATATCCAAATCTTCCAGTGTGATGGTAAGATAGTGGCCTCTGGGCCCCTGCAGAAACCATTCACACAGCAGGTTGTCTGGATAGTGAAGGTCAGGATATCCCACGCTTTCAATAACACCAGTTTGTCCTGCCACTGTGCCACCACAGGGAGCTGCAAAAGCAAGAACAGGCGAGGCTGATTGAAGGAGCTCACAGAGATGAGCTGTTTTTTAGAAGAAAGCTCAAGACCTAAAGCCAAGGTACAAGCACCTTATTCTATAGCTGTGGTAATACAGTGAGAATTGCTTTCTTACCAAAAATATTCCACATTCTCTTTTTTAATTCAACCAGTCAAATCTGTTTTGTGTGTCACATGCACCATTTCCATCGAAAGCACTCATTCCTATCTGCCCATCCCTCATTATTTTGAATAAACTCACATATTTCAAAGACCATGTCTAACCTCTACCCATATCCATATTTACTAGAAAATCCAGTTCTTCTGAGAAAGATTAAAAAAAAAACATCTTGCATTCAAAGTATGGAAATCTGTATCAAATATTCATAAAGAAACTTAGTTTCCTAAAAGTGGATCTAAGTGTTTTGTCACTGGCAAAAAGTAATTGTTGGCTTTTGTCTAAAGCCATGATTCAGATTCCTCTTCTCTTTCCTGTAGTTCCTTCCTGTTTAGATAGCACTCCATGTGACAGAGTGATAGAGTGGTTCATGTGGAAAAAACTGCATAATTCAGGAAGCAACTATCTATATTCAATTTTCACTCACTTATCTGTGGTACCTGCAAGAATAAATTCATAACACGGCTCACAGGAAATAATATTCCCTGATGGAATATATTGGATTTTACAGTGTAGCCTATGTGTCTGCAAGATATCTTTTCATGACACTAAGAATGGTGTACGTACTGTCTGCTTTGAGAGATTAGTGCTTTGCTCCATTACGACTGGCACGTAGTTGAGGTGATTGTTTAAATCTTCTATGGATATATACATGTACAATGGCTTAGTATACTAACATTTTTTGTCTTTTTTTTTTCTGATTTAACACAATCAGCAAAATCCTGTGTAAAGCAATAGCATTCACTACATCGCCTTTGAGAAATTAACAGTCCAAGACTTTCCTATATGAGTAACACTAACATAATAGTCACTGACCTTTGAAGGTTATTGAATTTGCCAAAAAATTAAAAGGTACCATATATCTGATCTGATCAAATACTATTTTTTATTTTAAATATTTTTTTATGCTTTCTAATACTATTTTTGCACATTGAAAGTAAATAATTTTAAAATATTTATTTTCCCAACTGACAGATAAGTCTTGCTACCCATTTCTTTTCCACTCTATTGTTGTGCTGCCCTTGTTTGTCTAGCAGCATTATTCTACAATGATTTATATTTGTACTGAGAAGCTTCTGATTGGTTCTTCTGCTCTTTGCTAATCTTTACATTCCCTTTCACATTTCTGCTTATGAAAATTAACTTATGCTGCATGACTTTATCCACTTCACCATTATGCTACTGCCCCTTTGGTGACTGTCTTTGATGAAAGGTTACCCAGACTTTATTTTCAGTACTGCAGGTTTGTAATCAGTTTCCTATTCCTATTTCCATAATTTTCATCTCTTGCTAGATCTAGAATGTGCTGACGTTAATCCACTTGATGATTCTGATGTCATAGCACTAAAACTAATTGAAAGAAGCAAATGTCTGCCAGTCTCTTATGCATGGTTTAAGTTCCATTTCAAAAGCCTGGTGATTGAGACCAAAATCTTCCCCAGAATAAGAGAAATTGATAAATGGAAGCATTACCAATTGAATATTTAGCATTAAATCCCACGTGGGTGTCACCACTGTCAGATCTGAATCTCAGGTACATGACAGCTCCTGAGGATCTCTGTGAGCCTGGCAACAAACTCCCACAAAGCTTGGCAAGGACAGGGGCACTCGAGTCAGCACCATCACGAAGCTCTAGGTAACTTGAAGTGCAGCTAGAAGAAAATTTTTTGTTCAATGTATAGCAGTAATTGTTACAACCATTCACGTAAGTGTACAAAGCCACAAATCTGTAGTAAATTAGGTCTGTTTCCATGCACCGTGACCAGGACAGAATTGACAACTTAATGATCAATGATAGTCATTCTGTATTTGATTCAAAAGAAGAGCTAGAAACACAGATTCATTCAAACCCAGCCCATAATCAGATCAGATCTGACAAAAGCGTATCCTTGGGAGGTTATAAAGTCAGTAAAGTAGTCGTGACCATCTTTAACATGCATTATTGTGGCAGCATTCAGCTATTAAGTCTCTTTGATGATCAATAAGTTACAGAACAGACATAACACCAATGAAAGGAATAAAAATTCAAATCTGGGGATATACATGGGCATAAAAAGACCTAAACCACCTTAACCAATGGGTTTGCCTTCAGAATGATGCAGCAGCCTGCAGAAGACATCCTGGGAACTCAGAAAGAAAGAATACCTTTGGGATTCTCCTGCCTGGACCTTTTTGTATTTATTTTGTTTTTTGTTTTTTCTTCTGAATATGGCCTCACAGGTGAGGGCTGTTTTGGGGGTATACCGGCCTATCTCCAAACCAGTGAAGTTACATCACCTGGAAACTAGGCCTTGTTTCATGCTTCAGGGAGTGGGATGCAAAACATGTTGACTCATTGAAAACCAGCAGACAGGTGGTGACAATCAATTGGACTTAAAACTAGTTGATAGTCACAATGAAAATCTGAAAATGAAAAGACTCAAGGGCGAAGATTTTACAGAAAAAACACCTTTCATGTATGGATGTCTCTCTGTCTGCAATATTTATCTGCATCTTGCACTGCAGTACTAGTGACTCAATAGCTTCGTTGATATCTCTTAAATATTTCCTCATCGTTTTTGATTAGAGAAATGGAAATGTTCTCTGGGAGGAATTAGAGAAAGTAACAGGGAAAGAAAAAATTAGGATGAAGTCTTGGAAGTAACGCAGGCAAAATAATGTGGATATATACTTTGGTGAAGGTGCAATGTAAAACTGATCTTCAAATTGAAGTTCTACTGCATGTCCATTGGGAGCAGTTATGGTCCAGACACAGTCAGCGTGCAAGGGGTAATTGTTCGGATAGTTGGGGGAAGATGTATATCCACTGGGGTTGAAGTCATTGATATAAATATTCCCTCCACAAGCTGGGAAAGAAAAGATTGCCAATAAAAAAACCAACAAAAAACATGTTAAGGAAATGGGTGAGGCATCGAAAATATGAGTCATCGCTATATTCCAACAGTTTTCTTTTAGTGTCATATAGCTACATCAAAATGGAATGTTTTTCACTGCTTGCTGTGGGAAATAATTTTAAAGCAGTAGAATCCTATGTTATCCTATGTTCCTGTGCTACTATTTACTTAATTCTCCTCAATTCCAAATGTTCTTGTCCTTAAATTAAACCACTCTTAGGTCTCCCTTAGTTCGGCTTTTTAGCCAAGCACAAAACGGGCTTCTTGCCTTGTTCCTATCCCAGTTCTCAAAGCAAGAAAAGCCAACAGATCAGAGTCATCACTGCTACTGTGAATCATTTCCTACATCTGCTTTCCAAATGTCAAAATTACTGAAATGCCTGTTTAATGTAATAATGAATGCATGAAAAATGCCACTCAGAGCAAACATGAGGATTAGTTCTGGTCCTTTTTCCTACAAAAATACCTTCATTTTGGTCAGAAGCTTTCTGTCAAAAGAAAAAAAAAAAAAAAGAGAGAGAGAGAGAAAAAAAGGCCTATTCTAACAATTCTGGTAAACAGAGAGTTTTAGTTTAACAGTAGAAACACTACTGTACAGCTTCTCCCACTCCGTTTATGAATCCCCTACAGAAATTCTAGCAGTGATTCTTTGTGGCAACATGGAAAAGCAGGCAGAAAACAAGAGAACAAGCACTTAAAAGTTTGAGTACATTGACAGGTTGCCTTAGTTGTGTTTAGTTATGCTGATTAACAGCAGGCCTACTGGTGTCCCAGGTGGCATGTGTCACAAATGCAGTGAAATAACTGCAAATGTCCAGCCTCTGATTTACCCCTGGAACATGAGTCCTCATTTTATTTCATTCTTTGGAAAACGTGAGCTCTGGCAGGGGATGTTATTTTCTCAGCTGAAAGAAATCTTGTGAGAAATGTTATCACCTTTCTAGGCATACCAGTGTACATCATTCTTGACATAACTTAGCAGTTGCACTGGGTAGTGAATGTTTAAAATAAAAAATAAAAAGCCTGGAAACAGAATATTTTCTCCCTTTTCTACATGAATTATGAACATCTCTCCTTAATTTCATTGGCTGCTTCCCAATCAAAGGTTTCCCTACTCCAAAATAATTCTACTTTAATATCTCCAGTTTCGATAAGCTGCATCTGGTTGTCTTTACAAAGGAGAAATTTGAGAATAGGATCCGAAGTCACACACCATAGAAAAAAAGAGGACATTTTTGCAGACATCTGATTTCACTGACTCACATTCTGTTGGGGCTGGGATTTATAACAAAAACTCTCTTTTAAGAGGAGAAATTGCAATTTATAGCTATTGAGTTACACAACTCATGCTCATTTGCTAGACTTACTTAGACTCTTAGCCTCATATTTCAGTTTGAATCCTTGACCCTCATTCCTGCTGTCAGAAATGAAGCGGACAAATAGCTGATTGTCTGTGGTGTACATGGTAGAGATGGGGCTGCTTCCACAAAAGCGTCCATTTCCCCTTCCAGACACCAAGGGTGGGGCAGAAGCATCTTGCCCATTCTTAAGCTAGAAGAAAAAAAGATGCTAAAGTCACACAAGCCTCGAGCGCACTCCATCTCAATGCTTCCATCCACGGAGACAAACAATAACCTTGTGTTCAATTAATGCACAGCAATAAGTAAAACAGAAACAGAGTAATAATCTCTGGGGTTTTTCAATTCATTATTTCTACCTCTCAAGAACCTGTACTGTCTTACTTATAATAAAACCTGCAAGATTCAGAAGCTTTAAAACCTTAGAGAATTTGGGACTTTGCTAATAACCTCACCTCCACGTAATCACCAGAGCTGCAGGAAGCATCCTCACTTTTAACCTGAAAAGGTTGTTCAAAATGGACGGTTATGATAGATCCAGGGGTTACCAGTACATGCCAGGAACAATTCAGATTAGGAGTATAGTGCTGAGGGTAGCTGGGGGATGTGATCACACCCCTGTCTGCATGCAAATAGCCTCCGCAACCTGAGAAAATGGAGTTGAAGCAAAGAGAAAAATATTAGTGTCAGCTATTTTAATATTGATTCAGAAGAAAAGAAAACAACTGTCTCTTACAGGGTAGTTGTTACAGGTAAAAGCAAATGTTGAAACAAATATTTGACAAGTTGAGAGCCATAGAGAGGTGCACAAAATGAAGGATCTCCCAAATACATTTTAGTAGATTGCAAGATGATGCAACCAAATATCCTGACATTGAAACTCAGTTCTCAGGCTTAACAGACAAGTAGGCAAACAGCTATGCATGGACCTCTTATGGAATGACTTTCATGATGTCTGAATTCATTGCTTTTAGCACAGACTTAACCACTGTCACCTACTCAAGCTGGTGGTAAAAAAAAAACTTTTCCCAGCTGTCCATTATCATAACACCTTCCTTGGTGCCTCAGCCTGTTCAGGAATCAGTTATCAGCCATGGGTGCATGTGGGAAGGGTGTCACTGCCAACTGGTGACATTCCTTCAAGAGTTTATGTACTATCAATATCTGTCTCTCTCTCTTTTTTTTTTTGGTGTATGTGTGTATGTGTGTGTCTGAGCTTTGAGACATTTACTTCCCTCTCTTAGTTGAGTATTCTTTCTCTTTCGCCCTCCAAATAAGCTGTTACGACCTTTTGCGTATACACTTTTTACTTCTGAAAAGTGACAGCTCTGGTTAAATTGCGCTTTGTTGCCTTACGCTGTTGAGCAAATAGCAAATATTACCTTTGCAGAGTCAGAGATTTTTTAATGTACGTTTGTGAGAATGGATAATCGATCTCTGTGATCAATTGCATAGATCATAGACAGATGATAAAAATACCATCATTAGTCTTTTTATACTTAGTTGATAACAGCAAGGCAAAAATTTATCTGGGAAAGAAGAGAAACAGATCTTACTTTTGTGATATGAGGCATTAAATCCAGCTCCAGTGACAGTTGCATCTGATATGAAGCGGATGAACATCGTCTCTCCAGTTGATCTCACTGGCCCAGGAGGTTCTCGTCCACATATAGTAGCTAGCAATGGAGAAAGACCATTGTCTCCTGAAATCAAAAGAAGAAAAAGTAATAATTAATAATCAAAATTAGTTCACTTTGCCTTTCTTTTTTGCTGTGGCTTTCCCACTTTCAGGGAGGTGCTTTAAAAGTTTTTTAATCCCTCACAGAAAGAGAAATATTTTTATAGATGACCAAACAATTTGCTACATTTTGCTAGTTTTGTTTTAACTAGCAGAATGTCTAGAAGAACGATACTGAAGTAGATGCTGTTTCCCTTGCTACCTAGATTACTTATGTTCAAGACACAGGTCCTAAGAACCTAGGTGTTTATTTGATGCTATTAGGGTAGGGCAAGGTTGGCTTCTTACCATCTTGGATTGTAAGTCTATCATAGTAGCATGAACTGTGGGATTCAATGTCCAGGGACAGGATGTTAAACTCCACAGTGGATCCAGGAGCTCTGATCAGCCACACACAGTCAGCAAAATTTCTGTAATTCAAAGGCCAGTCTGGAGAGTAGAGGAATGAAGGTGTTTCTTCACTTGTCACAGTCCCTCCACATGCACCTACGATGTACAAGAAGACAAAAATGTAAGCATCCTCTTTTCAAACTGAACATTTCACTTAATTTGACAGACCTTGTGTTAAGAACAATGGACGTGCAATGATAGGGTGTGTATTCACAGGAAAGGGTTTCTTCAAACAATGCTTCAGTTTGGACTACAAAGCTAGATCACTGCTGGCCACACAGCACAGTGAAGACCCACCTCTAGCAATTGTGCGTGTGGGAGCAGAAGGTTCCATTGAATACCACTCTAAAAGAAAGCCTCTTCCAGTCACAGATGAATCTGACTGGAACTGTATTGTCAGTGTGCTGCCAGAGGATGCAAAAGAAGCTGGATCTGCACCACAGTATGTTGCAATAGGACGAGAATGAATGCTGGGCCCATCATATATCTGCAATGAGAAAAAGACAGTGATGGTGTCATTCTTCACAGAGAAAGATTTTTAACTTCCTCCTACCCAGAAAATCTCCCAGAAGAAAATTACCCTCTTTAAATGAGCAAGTAGGACTTGGATGGTTGTTCATCAGAATCCAGTTAGAGAGAAATCCCTTTTACTAAAAGGGAGCAGTATATACCTATTTTTGTATAATGTTAGATATAAAGTTTAATGGACAAAAGATCTGAATGGAACCCATCAAACTAAACTCTTTCCCTATCACAGGGCTGCTCTGTGGGGATGCTGACTTGCCTCTCCATGTGAAAAAAAAGTCCATGAGTACAACTTTGTTTCTTGCTGAGAAAAAAAAAACCAATACCATGTACCAGAAAAAAAGATACTCTTAAGTTGTTTAGTTGTTTTGTTCTTTTTCCCAAGGAAAACTTACATTTTAAATTCTGCCAAATAAACCCATAATAACACATTTCCATGTACCTATAAACTAAATTTTTGGCTAGTTACAAGATGGTTCCCTTTTGCTACTTTTCAAATCTACTTTTAATCTTGTCCTCTTTCTCCCAGTAAAAAAAATGTTCAGTAGAGAAAGGTGAGAAATACAAACAAACGTTAACATTAGACTGAAGATCTAATCTTTAAGTCAGATCCTTGAGTAGCCCACTGGATGTCAGCTGGTTTAAGAAACTCATTTTGCTCTCACAGGGATGGACAAAGAAAGACAGGCTGAATTAGAATAAAGATGCCATTAAAATCTGAGATGAAGGAAAAAGCTCCATTTTCTTTCTGAAGCAATTGCTTCATTTTGCTTTGCACTATGCTTACCTTGCTTTTTATCCTGAAAAGAGTTGTCTATATTCTATGAGGAAGAGGTAAACAGGAAGAGGTAACTTCCTACCGCTAAAAAGCAAATTACAAGGGGATTGTTCCTGGTAGGTTTTTAAAATAACCTAATTTTATAGGTATTGAGATGTCCAATATGGACTTATTTTTAATATATTTCAAACTTACAGGTTGGAAATAACCATTAGAGAGTCAAAGAGTAAGTATCTCTTCCTATATCTTAATGATATTACTATAATTATTGATGATAACATGGCAAAACCAATGATTTCCAGTCAGATCCTTGGAAATTCTGCTTATATGTAAGTTCCTCTGTTCATCATTTTCATCAAAAATAACCAAAGCTTAAAAACTTCTTACAATGAAATCACCTTTAGCTTGTCATAATAGCATCTATAATGATTCTCAATATCCATCTCCAGGATACGGCCATGGATAACTTGTGAAGCATTGGTACTTATCCTCCACTGGTAATCGGAATTGTGAGGGTAACTTCTGGGCCACTGTGGTGAAGCTATTTGTCCTCTGTCTCCCACAATGTCATTTCCATACACTGAAAAACAAGAGACAACTATTGCATCTACTTCACACTGATTAAAAGCACTGGACCCCAGCCTGCAACATAGCTTTCATGATTTCAGCCCACTTGACTCGACTTACTTAGGCACAGATAGTGCCATGAGGCTCAGATTTCTGTCTAAGACCAAGAAATACACACACCTACTTATTTTTTTGCTGTAGGAATACAGTGTGCCCTTATCTCAAGAAAATCACCCATTTCAGCCATATGGCTCTACACGTAAGGAGGATGGGAATGTGGCATAGCTAAATTCTCATTATTGGACCTAGATGATTTTGAATGGTTCTTCCAAACTGAGCCATTCTATGATTCTCATCCTGCCTACTTCATGTTCATTTCTTCCTAAGAAACATCAAATAACAAAATGTTGTGGGTATTTTTCCCATGGAGTTTTTGTTTCTGAAAAGATGATATGATCAATTTTTAAAAAAATATCTTCAGTTATAAAAGATAGAATTTCATGTTTAATTCATCCGATTATGGTATATCTAGTATATTTACACACAAATTTAGTATGTATTTCACAACATATTTTAAGTGAATTCATAATCCTGATGATATAAGTGAACATTCTCTAATAAGACTTCGCAGGGCCAAAAACTGGCACTTTTCTGAATCATTTTGGAAGTGTTATGAAACAACAATTTTCAGTTAAATGGCATTTACTTACAGTGTGAGAATGTGGCCCTGAAGCCAACATCAGTGCCTGAGCTGTCTGAGACAAATTTAACCCACAGGATATGCCCAACAGTAGATGTATAATTTGAAGGTAAGGAGTCTCCACAAAATTTTCCTGCCAGCGCGCCAGTAGCATTCCCTTCACGAATTTCCAGGTAATCTTTGGTGCAGCCAATACTAGATTCCACTTGAAATGTTCTGTTTTGATAGCAGTAGAAGAGCATTAGCAGACATATGACTTAAACATACTTCAGAGTTTGCCCTGCCAGCCTACAAATCCCCCTGGTGCTGTTATCCTACCACATGAAGCAGACAGTAATCCTCCTGAGCTCAGTCATCACCTGGTGCTGCTGCTGTCCCTTCTGATCCCTTCTTTCATGACAGAGCTTCAGTTTGCAAAGTTAAAAGTTTAAGAGTTCTCAACCCTTTTTTAATATTAGTGGACTCTCCATCAACAACCACGAAACACAGAAAGCCCTGATATATAAAAGAGATTTCTAAGATCTTGTAATCCCTAGTCAGAGTTCAACATCTACTGGGTGCAGAAAATACCCTTGGCCTTAAAATTTGTTTGTGGAGCCTATACACGTGCATTACTTCAATATATTCTCTGGTGAGAAAACAATTTCCAGAGGCCTAGATTCATTTGTCGTTCACATCCCAAAGCTTAAAAGTACCTTTACTCCAGAATTCTTAAATATTACCGCTTCTCTGACCTCTCTGTGTTTCACATAGCTGGTTCTGAGTAAGAATTACTCTAAAGTCTTCTTAATCAATTTTTACATTAGAAAAGTGATAGGGTTATATACTAATTTCTGAATTCTTAATTATTGCACTGAACTGAATGCTAAACTCATTCTAACAATCATTACCTATTATTTTAAGCGAAGTGCTTTGATTCAATCCAATACACTTTCCAATATACGGCTAAGAATCTAAAACAAAGATTCCAGAGAGCACCTCTTACAGCTCATGCTCTAAAATATTTGTGCTTTCTGATTTTCTGGTAACAATAACTCCCCTTCAGTGCTGAATGCAGCCATATGTGTTCTGAATGCAGATGCTGTTAAATAGCTCCAACCACTCATGTGGATCTGCTTCAGACAAATTTAATGCTGAACCTCAAACTGCAAGACAGGCATTTCTGTGCTCAAACTGCAAGACAGGCATTTCTGTTCAGACTGAGCTGAAGAAAATGAATCCTTCATGCCAACAAAACTTTATAAAACTCTGACATTAAGTTAAATAAAATAAATTCTTCTTTCTAACACAATGACTTCATGCTTCACAGTATTTTCAGTTTGTTTTTCAACTATATGTAACTGTATAAAAAGTGTCTGTATCTATTAAATACCACTATATATATCTGAATGCATGCTTTGCTGATAGTTTATATTTTATACTAGATTTTTTGTTTTTGTTCTGAAAAGTTGTTATTCATTACATTGCAGCAAATATTTTGGAAAACATTTTCAGGCTGCAGTGCTTATTCTCTGCTTCAGTGAGTAAAAGAGGAATATATTGTCTTTTTAATTGCATTAACCAGTATGGGCTTAGCAAATTGTACTTTAAGCAGTCAGCAAGTTATTGGGTAAATTTTCCTTTTATCCTGGTTAACTGTAAATGTGAATTTGAAAATACTTTATATTTCTGCTGATACCTGATAAGCTTTGCAAAGGATCGGTGCTCTGTTTCTTGGCATCAGCCACTCTTTGATACTGGGAAACTGAATGACTCAGAAATCCATATTATGGGTTAAAACTAACCTGACTCTCATGGCAAAGGACTCCACATTGTTCTGTGGACAACACAGCTCTTTCCTGTCTCAAGTCTTCAAAGGAAAGTTTTCTGAAGGAAAAAGTTCCTTTGAGATACTATTTTGCTCCCTGTTGCACTTTCACTGCTGTAATTTGTCTTACAGCTTGAGAAATTTTGAAGACTTTAATATAAATTCTTACTTTACAACCTGTGGACTGTTTGGACTCTTTGTATGACATAGCTGTATAATAAACACCACAATGAATCTGGTAGTAAGGAAATAGTAGGAATTTCCTTTCTAAAGAAAAGGTAGAATAGCACTAAATTTCCTCTTCTTGTTTTTATGTGAGTGAAAACAGGCTTCTGCAGCATCCCATGCTGCTCAAACAATAAAAAACCTATTTATATTATGCCTTAATATGGTAGGCAATGAGTAAGAGAGAATGCTGAATGCAATCTGCCCCCAGCCGCTGCTGTGTTCTCCTTCCAAGTGACTGTACAAGCATGTTTCAGCTTTATCATCTGGTAATTACATTTCCTAATAAACACAGAGCATCCTTCCTTTAACTCCGTTAAAGGGGCTGAATAATAACCCCTGGCAATGCATTTACATGAAGGACAGCTGCAGCCGGTTGCCAGGGGAGCTGAGAATTGTCCAGACACACTCGGTGTTGAGTGGATACGGCTCAGGATAGCCAGGGCTGTTGAAAGCTCCTCTGTCCATGTGGAAAGTACCTCCGCACGCTGCAACAAGAGACAGCAAAAGCTTGAGAATGATGACAGTATAAAAATACCTTGATGGAGCCAGAGCATTTGCTAATCAAGAAAGCATTGTGTCTTGTCTTGTTGTTCTTTAACTTTCTGATATCCTTCCTGAGACCTTATCCAAAAAGAGGAAAGGCAACAGGGGATTACAGCAGAGGGAATGTCAGAGAGCCAGAGAGATAAAAGGTATAGTCTTTCTCTTCAAAAATCAGAGGTATAAACTAGCAATATCTGTCATATGGACTTACATGATGATGATGCAGCATAGGTGGCATGGAAGCCCCTGGCAGTAATGTTGTTGTTGGAGATAAAGTTGACCACCAAAGCATTACCAAAAGAAGTGATAGGATGTGGCATGGTAGTACCACAGTAACGGCCTGAAAGAGAACAAGCCAGCATGAAAAAAGCAGCATTCAGCATGCAATTACTTTTACTAATCTTACATTTAGGGCTAGTGCCTGACAGCCTCTAGGAGAAACATAGTTTGCTTGTAATTGCAGTTGTCAGTTACATCCACATAAAACTGAAATATCTCATTAGCAGAGAACACAGACTACTGGGCTGTTTTATTTTTTAAAACTGAGAAAGAATTTGAACTGGGACCTCCTGCCCTCCAGGCACCCTAATCAATGGATATCCTGTCCTTGAGCTCTTGCATTCACTCTACCCAGAAATTACAGCATAATTTAAAAATATATACTTCCAAAACCAAATAAATTTGTCAATAGTTTCCATTTCACTGAGTTTCTAATGAAAAAAAAAAAGTGCAACAGAAGAATTCTTCTGTAACAGACTGTAATGTGAGGATTAAGAATGTGAACCACGATTTAAAAGAAAGGCATCTGAGAGCAAAAAGAAAGGGAGCAGCCAGTGGCCTGCTCATCTTCCCAGGTGAAGTCTGAGTACAGGAGACAAGAAAAAGAATTCTGCTCTCAGTTATAAGCCATTTATACTGAATGCAACCCTACTCCCGGCAAGAAATTATATACAAAAGTAGTGTAAAGCAGAACAGAATCAGTCACAGCTGTTCTGAATTTTCCAGGAAGGAAATTCGTGACAACTCTGGAGATATCTATGTCCAGGTCTGTCTCAGCTTCCTAGCAGTGTAAGCATTGGTTTTTCTTGCTCCAGGCTGCTTCTGACACTTGAAAGTGATGGCTCTGGTCAAACATGCATGGAGAAAGCTGTAGAAAAATCAGGAACAAGCAGAATTTCAGGTTTTCCAGGGTTTCAGCAAAATCAATTTATCCATTTTCTGTTTCCAGAAACCCACAACTTTATTCATGTGCATTCAGTGTGACTCATGAATGGAGGTTACATTACATTTTTGTACAGCTAACCTAGATTTCACTCTAAATTGAATTGCATGGTTTCCTATATTGTTCTGATGAAGAGGAAGGAAAAGGCAGCTGGAGCCAGGTCCACATTGCACATTAGCAGAGCCTAGGAGGGCTGTGTTTTCCCACTGAAGTCTTATCCCTCCAGCTAAGGTCTTCTCTGAGTAGACTGGCAATGGGACCTTCTTTTATCAGAAAAAAAGAACATGAAGCTGCAAGATACTCATGAAGACCTACTTACCTTGAGTGTAGTCCCATACACAAGATAAAGAAGTAAAAGGCACATTACCTTGAAGAGGAGCATCATAGTTATTCCCATCCAAAATCTCCACAAAATCCGTTGTACAGTTCTGTCTACTGTTTTCAATATCAAAATCAGTGAAGGACAGTGTGATGTGGTTGACTGGCAACAGCAAAGAATAAAAACATAAAAAGGAGTTTGGCATTTCATGGAGAAATAATTATACATAGACAGATATACTCTTTTCTCCCTTGAAGTCAGTCAGTTTCCATAAAGCATAACATCTGAACTAGTTTAATCCTTGATATATGGAGTGAATTTCTCAGAAGAACAGCAGTGCTTACTGCAAAGATCCTGGTAAATCTTTGCATATTTCAGTACTTTCTACTACATTTACCATGATAAGTGTGGGATTTAGCAGGCAGACGTGAAACTAAATTTCCCAACAGTTGAACAGTTTTGTTACATACTGAAAAAGTCTGCAAATACAGCATGGAAAATTTACACATGCTCAAAAACAAAACTTATTTCTATAAGTCTGTGACCTTCTGTCCCTTTGTGATCTATACAATAGATTTGGACAAAATGTGAACTGACGCTGCCCTGCTCCAGGCTTAGAAAGAGCTGGACCTTTCATCGTTTTGTAACGTTCCACAGACATCAATTGGACTGGTTAAAGGATCATTAACCACCCTCAGCTATATTTGTATGGAATTGAATTTTCCACACCCTCAGACTGCAGGCTACATCCTGAAAAAGAGGATTTCTGACTCAGGGTATTTTCTACTGTCACATTGCTTTGACTTTCCTGATATGAACAAAGGTGAAGTCACAAATGGAAGAATAGTGGCTTTCCTCAACACTCACTCCCTGTGAGGAGTCAGTCCTGGCCTCTGAGCATCAGCATAATTCAAGTGGGTTGGAAAAAGAGGCTTATGATTTGGATGGTAACTAAGCCTTCTCCAACCAAGTATGAATTTGACACAAATACTTTGCTTTTCACTAGGCTACAATTAATTAGTTAGAATAGGCTGAGGTGACAGACATTGACCCAGGCACTCATTCAGCAGGGTGCCACTGACTGATAGTCAACTACATAATCCATGTGTTGGACACTCTTGTGTCCCAATCCAGCCAATCAATTCCAGCTGTCAATGTAGGTCCTCAGGATACAAAATAAAAAGTAAAACCACAGCAGGAGGCAAGAGCAGGAGACTTGGTGTGCTCAGTAAAAGCAGAGCAAGAACTCTATGCTCTGTTTTGCCATTGGCTAAATCTGTTCTGTATGTCTGTGTTCTGTAACACCAGGACTGGTATAACAATGCTATGTGTGCTACATAGTGGTCCTGCTGAAGGAAGTCACTGCATACACAGACTATTTAACCTGGATTGTTCTGACCTCTCATACTGATGTAAATCAGGTGACAACAGTTTCAACCTGGATCCAAGAAATGATTGTCTTTAAAAATGTTATATAGGCAAAGGACAGTTCGGATGATGTCCTTTTCATTGATATACATAGTAACCTATGCCTAAAGTGCTTATGCTTATGTTCTGATTTTTTTTGTTTAGTGTTTTCTTTGGCAAACTGATCTTCGTTTCATAACTTAGCAAAATAAACTTATAAATGTGGTTGGAACCCTCTATGATTTTAATAACAACAGCTGGATATCAAATGAACAACTGAAATTCAGTAGTTGCTATTAAAAATAAACATCCATTTTTTAATCATGTTTCCAGGATGATACAACCCAGCTGTAATTATTTTTAAGAAATTTTATACCATGTGAATTTAATACTGTACATTAAAGATAATAACAATATTTGATGGAAAATACTTGGTGTCTTAGCATCAACTATAAATTTATTTTAAAATAGGCAGGGACATCTGAGGGCATATTTATGTAAATGAGACCAGTTTATTTATATTCTTTTTCATTTGTATTTTAATTTGAAATTCCTCCATGACTTTTCTCATTACTTAATAAAAAACTTTTTTCTTTTTTTCCTTCATTTTTATTTGTTTGTTAACATCGTAGATCTGATGTAACACAACTCTAGTATGAAAAATCTGGACCGACATAAACCTAGATAAATACAGGTGTTTTTAGTATACATAAGCCCTTAGATTTTCTCTCAGAGGAATCCAACTTCACGTAACATTTAACACCTCATTTATAATTCCAGCACTTGGGTCACAGTAAATCAGCTAAGATGACAAAGCTGTAAACTGTTTACCTCACAGTACCCTAAACTTTTTTACAGTAAAATCTAATTTAGGATAAATTAGGAGAGCCACACACTCTCCAACTATCAGGATGCAGAACTTCCTAGAGAAATAAAGGAGGAATTTTGTATTGTTAAAACAGAAAAGAAGACGAGGATATTAGTCATCCAAGCTAACTATAAAAGATGTTTTCACTTACATGGTTCCTGAGCCTGAATGATCCAGCTGCAGTTCTGATTGTTTGGGTATTTGGCAGGATACAGAGGAGAGGAAATTGCTGCCCCAACTGAATCTGACTCTATGAAACTTCCGCATGCTTTAGAATGAAACACATACATACACATGTGTACATATAATTATTTGTATACACCAAACACAGAGATTTTGTAGCAAAAATAAATGAATAAGAGGTAACATTCAACAGCAGTGTTTATAAGGATAAAATTCATGACAGCAATTTGTAGAAAAACAGATGTAAGGACTCGCTCCCAGAACCTGGTGTAGCTTCTTGACACAAGTCCATAAATGATGTTGCACCTGGTTGACCTTCTGAGAAACCAGAATGACCTGGGAGCAAATGCCATCTTTATCAGTTCCTCATAGCCCAGAAGAACAGCCTTAGAGCCAAAACAACTTGATTTCAAGGTGGTCCAGTCATACCCCCATTTATTGAGTCATTTGCCTATGCTGGCAACTACACAGAAAGAAAGCCTTAAGAAAATAACCAGAAACTTCCAATGCCTAAGGACGGCATCAGATTTCATTAGCATCATCCTCTTGTGAGCTGCATCAACAAAATGGCATTTGCGTGAAATGCTGCACATATGCAAGACTGTGGCTGACTGCATCTGTGGCTAAGTGCTGAATGCTATCATGCCTAATTTCTAAGTGTACTGACTCATCACACACCCTCCCAGTTCTGAGTTCATAGTGCAGAATGGAAAGTTAGGTACCAAAGAACAAGATCCATTCATCATACTGTCCTACCTAAAAATCCAGCAGGAGATGGGATTTACAAGGTTTCACAGGAAAAAGGAAGCTGGTGTTTGTTAGAGTTTGCAAGCCTGAACTCATGGACTTCATCAACAGTACTACACAAAATTGAACCATACCTATTCAGTAAAAGGCAATTCCCCCCCCCCCCCCCCCAAAGAATCTAAGATGATTCTTAGATTTTAAAGTTTCAAATTCATAATTCAGAAGAATTCCATCCTGTTGAAGGTACACAGCAGTGCTAAAAGACTGTCTGTAATGCAAACTGATCAGTGACTAGTTAAATACATGCTAATGCAAATGAAGGAACTACCTTCACTAAAGCGAGCACTGAAGCCCCTGTGCTGAAAGGATTGATCACTGCGCAGCCGGACGTACATCTGATTCCTGGAGGATGTAATAGGAGAAGGACGCTGTATCCCACAGAGTGTTCTAAGAAGGGGTGCTTCACTGCTAGGACCATCAAACACCTGTTATGAAAAGGTTAAATTAAGTACTAGGTTTTAATAGGCATTTTGAGAAGACATTTATTTCACTCTCCAGGTTCTCAGACACCAGGTTCATGGCTTTTAGATACTTGTACCCAGCATTACTTACCAGAGTCCATATAATTTAGCTTTATAATGGCTTTATTATGTTGAATTATACGCATGTACATGAGATGCTACTTAGGCAGAGGGCAAAGAGGAGTTAAAAAAGAGAGGAAGACAGCAAAGATGGTTTTCTAAAACTTCACTTTTAATTTTGCCACAAATACCTTCCTTCTCTTTTTTTCCCTTACAGCTGATAATTTTGTTTCCTTCCTCTTTATTTCAAAATAAGAAGGAAAGAACACTCAAGTTAAAACCAGTGAGTTTCTAGATTAAATGAAGTCAAAATTACATTAAAAAAAAAAAAACAACAACAAAAAAACCAAACAGGATAAATAGCCTCAATCTTAGAGTGTTCCACTAATCTTTTGTAGACATGATTCATTGCAAATGTGTTTAGAGTCATGGGCCACCTCCACAGCCCTTGTGCCTGGTTTCAGCAGTGCTGATCACTGGAGACATCAGGAAAAACCTTCAAGCTACTGGGCAGCAGCAAATGTTGACTTCAGTTCCTGTTTCAGCATTAATGTCCTACACAGCAGCAAGCATGTCATTTAGTATAACCTATTACTCAGCTTCCTACAGCAAAATGGCGAAAAATATGGGATAGTGAGAGTACTGAAAGATACTCAGATGCTAGGATGTTAAAAAGCTATAAAAAACTCCACTTAGGTCAAAGTAATGCCATTCTGATAGAAGAAATCTACTTTTCATTAGTGTGTTCTTCTTTTGCTTCCAAGTGCTCAAATCCCATAAAGAGTGTGCAACGCAGCACTGATAAACATGTCCAACTAAACTGTATGACATGATGTTTATGCTCCCCCTATTCAGGGACCCCTGAGCATATTAACAAAACAAATGTACAAAAACAGTAGCTGAGGAAAAGCTGACCCTGTTTCTAATAGACCTCAAAGCTGAGGAACAAAGGACAACACTCCTGTTTAATCCACTGGCATATCCTTCTTGGCCAGTGCAGTACGCATGAATTAAACATTTGCCCTCAAGCAAATAACACTGTTTAGCTGTGTGAGACCTTGTGACTAAGTATTAAGTGTACTGCAGTGTCTGTACAAATGATTACCTTGTAAAGAGAACCATGATGCCCATCCATTCAACCTTTTCTCCTCTCTCGGCATCCTGCCATGGTCAACTCTTTAATACATATTTTAAAATGTTTATTCTTCTGCTGCACATACCTTCTGTATGTAAACCTGATTGCCTGTTGTTACAAACCTCAAGCCACGGAATGCATAATAGTAATAACTAAGGAAATAACCCTTAGGAATGAAGGCACTGTCTTTCTCTGGACATTGCTGAGAAGTTTTAATCTGAATGCCAGAGCTGAGAATAAGCACTGCACTGATAGAGAGCAGACTGAGGGCCTGACTGTAGTTCATGCAAACTGCTGGTTTTGTTGTTCTGTGCCACTGCATGAGATCTGAACAGTGACACATGGGCTATTACAAGACTGCAGTAGTTAAACTTTCTCACTAGGGAGGACATTAAGGATGAGTAATGTCAGAGACTAAGTAGACACTTCATTCCAAGAGCTTTCTGAAAGAAAGACGTCTTTCTGTGGCAATACTCAGAGAAGAGCATGAAGTTAGAGGAATGTTTTTTAAATCAAATCTATTTGCTGTTTCTGGGCTGAGTGCTTGAATAATAGTAGAGTATAGTAGGGAAAAAAAAAATAAAGAAGATTCCTAGACTTCACTCTTGCTACAAAACTGATTCCAGCAACAGCTCAGCATAAGCATTAGTGAGATAAAGCAGCAGCTCTTAGGAGTTGTGACAACTACAAACTAAGCAGGACTATTTGCACGTGGATAATTTGCACATGTTGCAACATTTTTGCTAAACTCCTATGTATTGGCCTGTAGAGAGATTACAGTCTTGAGTCTAGATCAGAAACCACAATATTCGCACATCAGTTCCGGAAAGTCTCCCTGCAACTTCTTGAAGTTATTTTGAAAACATATGAAGAACGCCTCTCTGCTGACTTAAAAGCTAACTTTTCCTTTGTATTGCGGGTAGCTGCAATTTATCCTTCCCTTTACACAATGAACGTAACTGCTTGCTAAAAAGTACCCTGCAAAAGCACATGACAAAATGAACATTTTTATCTACTCAGCCACAAGGATGCCACATATTGCTGCCCTCTCTTAAAAGATCCTCTGTCAGCACATGAAATAACAGAAGTCATAACCTCCTTTCTAGCTTCCAGAGATTTTCTACATTCCTGTGTGCTACTTGTTATACTGAAACAGGAAAGAAAAATAACATTTAATAAGGCTCTGAAAACAATAAACAATATTTCCAAACCTGTTCAGCGCCTTGTGCTTATACTTTTTACAGAATAGAGCCAAGTTATATACAAGAACAGAATAAGTGAAAGCTATAAATGCACATTTAACAGATGAAGAACTATTCACCTTTTCCAAGAACAGATAAGTACAGAATTCAGGCACTGAAACAGGACCTACTTTAATTCAGGGAGTACACTGTGCAAGGAACAGGTCTTTGGTAGCCAGGACCACTCTGTTCTCCCCATCCATTTGCTCCAGAGGGAGCTCAGAGCAGTTACACTACAGGTTACTGTTATGGGCTTAAAATTAATTCATCTGAATCCAGATTTATGATAGAATTCATATCTGAAATCACTGAGCAGAAAAAAAAAAATGCACTGGGCTTTTTGGAAATGCAGCATATCTGAGAAGCAGCAGACTTGAGCATTTGCCTTCCCTCCATTTAGCTCATGCAATAATGGTGCAAAAGCAAATTTTAGAGAAAAAAAAAATAGACCTTAGACTTAGAAAAAGATATATAGGAGAAATATCTAAGAAGAATAAATAAGGACAAAACCCAGAGAAAGAAGCTCAACAAAGGACAGACAAACAATACTTTGCCTACACATGACACCTCAAGTCATAGCACAGGGAAAAATGAGTGGGTCTAGAAGGGATGAGCGAAAAGGGCACTGGTATGCTTAAGGGTGGAGGTGAGCCCCAAGAGAACTCACAAAGCAAATAAAACCCATAACAATAAATAAATATGCAGAACAACAATAATCAGAAATAAAACAGGGTGGAACCACTGTGTTACTCATACACAGTAATTGTTCCTATGTTAGAGAGAGAAAAACAGCCCACCAGCTTCCTTAGCTGCCCATATTTTCCAGTTACACTTCTTCTGGAATGTGTTTCCTAAACCATTCACAGTCATACATCTACTTACGCATTTTAGTCACTCTCTGTATCCTATCTCTGTTCTCTTATTATCGTGCCTCGTAATGAGAAAAACACAAAGTGATTTTCAGCTCACTGGCATACTAGGAAGAGAAAGAAATTCCATCCACTCCTTCCTTGCCCTTCTGATTCCCCTGCACTGGAGCTAAAGAGCTATTTCCCACCTTATACGGAGCCCTTTATTACCTCCTGGTTTCAAATGAACCTTCTCCCTCATCCATTTTCAAACTAGCCTCCTCTTGGCAGGTGGTGATTTATACCTGCATTAAAGATGCATCTCCCTCCCGATCATATTGCTGCTTCAGACATGCATTCACAGCACAGGCTGATCAGCAGCATCTTCCTCCACCATTCTCCCAGCAAAACAAAAAGCAAAAGCAAATAACCCATACTGTAGCAGTAAAAATAAAAGTCAGTGTGCTGCAGTGTCCTACAAACTCTGCTGCATGGGAAGCTACCTCTCCTCTGCTAGCTGAAGGGTGTGTGCTTTTCGGTGAGTAGAAATCAAGTGCCCACATCCAGCCCACAAAAGCAGTGAGTCACCTTCATGTAGTTAAGCCCTTTAAATTAAAAGTACATAACCATGCTTCCCTATGCTTCAGAACCAGAAAAAAAAAAAAAAAGAAAAAAAAAAGAAAAAGAAAAAAAAAAACAACAAAGTTTCATTTTACAAAGATTCTTTGTGGCCAAATGAGACCGCCAATTCTGCTCAGCAAAATGGAGACATTTCTTTTTTCTTCTGGTTCAGTACAAATGAACTTTACAAGGCAATCTTGTTAAAACTGATGCTGTTTTCAAAAGAGACTCAGTCCCTGCCAAGCTTCATCCCCTCAGAATGACATTTTATCAAGGAGAAGAAAGCTGGATTTTGGGTGACAGCCACTGTGCTTTATCTGACTGCTGCTGATCACACATGCTTTTGTACTGAGTGAAATGTAATCTGACATTGAAGGTCAGGATTTCATGTCCCTTCTCCTAAGAAGCCAAGTGGAGATGTGGAGAGTTCTTCCTTGTTGAGCACTGATTGAGCAGCAACTTGAGTTCCTGTGATATCAACTAAAGCGCACAAACCCATAGCAATGTGAGGCTTTTAAGAGAGCAGCGTCCTCAGTGAAGCAATTAAACAGACAGCTAAGGCATACCTGAATACCTAGGGCATAGACAAATCCCTAGCTGCTGTATGTAGATTGGCCTCCCTCTCTCCCGAGTTTTGCAATGGAGTGTGGTCAATCTGATATATATGTGGGCAGTCCATTTGGTGCAAGCTGTGGTAAACTACACTATAAACAAAATGTGAAAAGGTGTCTTAACAGCCATCTATCTACATGTAAGGATATTCCTTTAGAACTATATAAAGCACACCATCTAAATGAAAAATACAGTGCTAGGATGCAGCATGCACTGCTTTCAAGAAAAGATCTTTCCAGACAAAGTGGAAACTTGGAGTAATGCAAAGACAGCTTCACTGGGGAAGCAAACAATCATAACAACCTAACTTCAAATTTAAGCCTTAGTTTGTCTGTGAATAAATACAGAGTGTGACTATGCAACTTACACCCTGAAACTAATTGTAGCCTAAACTGCACTGTAAGCTTCCTCTTTTGCAAGAATTTCTTCAGATTCATTAAGCAAACTTTTGTTACTTACCGTAACGTTGTCATAGTCACATAACCGGTGATGTTCGATGACAAAATCCGTGAAGTTCAGTAGGACCCTGTGGCTGGAGTCAACTTGGATAAGCCAAGAACAGTCCGTGTTTTTACTATAAGGCCCAGGATAGTTTGGAGAATGGATTTCCCCACTGGTAGCTTGAAAAATACCACCACAGCCTGAAAAAGATATCATCAGCTTTCATCACAACTGCTCTTTTATCTCTAGTGAGAATACATGTCTATTTTTAAACTGAGGGAAGAACGTTCTCATCATTTTATTTTCTGCATTAAACTTGTGTGATATGAGTGTTCCAACTGTTACAGGGCCCTGTCCGCAATGAAAATCAATGAGAAATTATTACCAGGAAAGTATAACCCTTGGTGAGTATGCAAAAACAATGCTTGTAATGTTCCTTTCCAGCCCCAGACTGGAAGTCCCCACGACGTGTATGTTTGGTGGCCCTGCTGTGTATGTTTGGTGGCCCTGCCAGGCAGGGGGGTTGGAACTACATGATCCTTGAGGTCCCTTCCAACCCGGGTGATTCTGTGATTCTGTGATTCTGTGATTCTGTGATTCAGACTGGATAGTAGACGTCTTCGAGTCTGAAGTTAATGTTGGTATTCCTCTATCCTAAATATTGAAAAGGCAAATAAAAATACCACTCATATGAATGCCGCAGACCTTTTACACATAGAACACAATAGCTAACGCCTTGCATACTGAGAAAGCAATGACTAGGCCTAGCTGAGAATGAAAAAACATTTCTGAATATATCAAGAAAGCTAGGAGTTCCCTTTCCTCATGAGCAGTAAAACATTTGCAAGCTTTAAGTTCCTACTTCTCTATCCATTCAGCTGAGAACTCCCTAAGCACTCCAGTCAAAGCCTGGATATTTCTACCTGGAACGGATCCAGTGCTTATGAATATCTGAGCAAAAAGAATGATGGATCCTGCAATAGAAGTGCCAAGGCTTTCAATGGGAAAAAAACACATGGATTTTTACATCTTGTAAAGGGCTGGAGGAGGGTGAGAGAAAGACATAGGGACTGCTGGAGACAGAGACAACCTGCTGAAAGGATAAACACTATAGCATTACTGCATTCTGGAGAGGAGGTATTTAGAGGCTATAGGGAGGCTGAGAGTACAACAGGCAAAATGCTGTGAAAGCCTCGGGGGGTCTAAGAATAAAAAATAAACCACCAGACCTTGGAAGGGGATTAATTCAAAGAACTATTGTAAACTCATCCTTCATTAAAAAAAATCTTGTGCCTTTCTCGCAAAACTTGTGAGAATGGGTAAGTATAAACCTTGACAAATGAATGAATCAGTGTGCTTAATCAAGCAAAACTGCAGGAATTAAAATCTGCCTCCCTTCAATTTTCACTGCCGTTAGTTACCAGTAATTGGCCTTTTCATAAGAACTCCCATGTAGAGACGTGTGGTTGGATCTTTTAAGCATGTGTCTTCTACTCATTACCAGTAAGGCTTTGAACAAATAATCACATGTGGGATGGATGAACCTTATGGGAGTTCAAGTATTTAGTAATCACTCCAAATATTTGTTGAGTTCACCAAGTTCTCCAAGTAAATCCATGTTTTCAGATCTTTTCCATTTTATGATTTAAAAACAAAAGCATTATTCGGCTAATACAGGACTAATAATTCGTGGAAGGTAAATAGTGAAGAGCTAAAGAGTATTTTCTTACCATGAGGAACTTTTCTGATTACAAAAATGCCCTGATTAATTTTGTAGAGAAGAAACTCCCAACAAGGCAATCTGTATAAATACATAGGTAGGCCTAGATTTGAGCTAATTCAATGTTTTCTTTCTCTCTTTTTCCCCTCTGGGTGTTTTTCAGTACCTCTGAGTGTTACTGCATCCAATAACACCCAAATTCACCTTTAGCTTTTAATGGTTATCTACATGCTTGCACGGTTAATCCTCAATTCTGGCTTCCTGAATTTCTCATAGAACTAATCAGTACACTCACCATGCGGATTTTCTTGCCAGGAAGCACTGAATCCTCTCCCAGTCACTTCTTCATCTGTCTTGAAATGGACAACAGCCGAATTGCCGGTAGTAGAGACCAGGAGGGGATTTTGTGCTGACCTTGAAATACACAGCTGGGCTAGTCTGGGAGAGAGGAAATCAGGGCCACCAAAGATCTAAAAATGGAAGAAAACACAGTTAATATTTTTAAAAGAGCCCATCTGTCACATAGAAAGGAGAGAAATATTTCAGAGAAGAAAAATCTCTTTTAAGTACTGAAAGCGATTCCACATTTTAAATGCAAAGTAGATAATAAGGTTATTTTATCTACAAGTTTATTTTGTATTTGCACCATCCAAAAGAAGTACAACAAGTACAAAATGAGAGTTCAAACCAGCCTTGCATTAAATAAGAACCTCCTGCTCTGGGGACTTTGCTACATTCTTCACTGATCCCTCGACAGTTATTACCTTGTTTCTGTGGTAACATATAAATATATTTTTGTGTGCTTGAGAAAACAAACCATATCTCTTTGTAGGAATTTGTGCTGATATTTTGCACAGGTAGGACTGATTTATTTTTAATCGGGGCTAGACCTCATCACTTTCTGTTGAAACTTTCTATTGCAAATTTATTAACTTCAGTGGCCCAAACCACATAATTTTGTTCATATAAACTAAAATATTATAATCCTCTATAGAAACAAGGATATATACAAGAGCTGCTCCAAAAGTGACACCTCCTATTTGATTATGCTGGCCCACAACGTCTGAGGTGGATGTTGGAGGTATAGCAGTACAGGTTGAACCTCATCACCAATATTCTGTTATATTTTGTTACTGTGTGACTGATGGCAGCAGAGGGGCAGTCTGACAGAATGGTGCCTGACATGGATGTAAATATGGAGTAAAAGCATGGAACTGAATTACTCCACGTGGGAAAAAAATGGCACCTATGGACATTCACTGGTGTTTACTGAAAGTTTGTGGAGCTATTCTCATTGTATCAGTAGATATTACATAATGTATTCAAATCCAGAAATAGAGATTGGCAAGATCTAACAACAAAACTGGGAAAGAAGAAAGTTGGTCAACAGATCCCATCAAGATTTTCCCACCAGTAATGACTCAAGCCTGCTCCAGTATTTTCTTAGTCTCATAAACATGAATAAGGTTGTAAAAAAGCAATCCATGAATCTCTATCAAAAAATGACAATGCCAGAAGAATCAGCCTTCTATAAGGCCCTTTTGCCACTGATCACTTCTAGATGAGAGCAAACTCAGTATCTGAACAAGCCCTGCCAGATACTTTCTAACCTCAGAAGAAGCTTGTGCTCTGTCCAAGTTAAATATCTGAGTAAATCTTACAAACAGCTGAACTAGTCCCACCACCTCCCGGGATAAGTGTAGTGCACTGCTACATAATTTCATGGACTGTTCGCACACCAGCTGCTCACAGTGCCTGACGCAGCTCTGCCAATAGAGGTAGAAAGAAATATTAAAGGAAAAAACATGGAGGGACATCAGGGTAATGTGGCACTTCAGAAGCAGAAGCTTCAACCCTAGAAGAAACAAGGAATTAATTCTGCCACAGTCTCTTAGATGTTCAGAAGATTTTATCTTGTTTTAGTGGCTGATTACACAGGCTTAATAGCTTAAATATATTAATTTTGACTGAGAATAGCAGTTTTTTGCTTTCTGCAGGGAGTCTGCTTGGTTTGAGTGGATAATGGTCCCTCTGTCTAATCAATCTTCACAAAGCATTCAGAAGCCAGAATGGATGAAATCACAGTTCAGATTAAGACTTTGTAAGGTAGCAGCCATAGTCTGGGGAAGAAGAACGTTTGTCCACTGGAACCTCAGACTCTTCAGTAAAATGTCACTGCTTGGCTGCTTGTAAGGCCCAATGATAATTGCATTTGTCAGAAGTCCGCGCAAAATGTGAATGTTAAAATGTGTTTGTGGTATATCTCCCTGAGTCAGAGCCACAGCATGGGACTTAGCAGGAACACACGTTCTTAATCATCTAAACCTGCTTGGAGAAGCTATGTGGCCAAGGAAACAGCAGGAGTTTCTAATATGCATCTAATCTGCAGCAAGGACCAGCCTCTCACATGGTGCTCCCTGGGGCCATCTGTACACCAAGGGCAAGGAGACCAAACCCAGCTCTGACATAAACCCTGCTGATTTCTGCTGGGCAGTTAAAAGAGAATTAAGAATGGGTAAGAATAATGAATGGGAATCTGAGTTTCGTGGGTTTCCTTTACAATGTTAGCTGTGCAACAACAGTTTTCTGCACAGTTTCAAAATAAAAAGCACTAGTCCAAGTCTCCACAGTGAGGAGCGTATTTCTTTTCTCTTTTATGCTGGTTTAATTAATCAGACGCTTTCACAAGGGCTGGAACAAAAACAAGCTAGTGTGTTTCCATGACAAAAAACAATAAAATGTTACTGTTGGCTACAAAGCAGAAAACCAATGGTTACCACATGAAAAAAAAAAAAAAAAAAGAGAAAGAGGAAAAAAAAAGAGGGAAAAGAGGATTGATGGAAAGAATGAAATCCAGGGCGTGGCTCACAAAAAGTCACAGGATGTCTCAGCTGCAATCAGATCAACATAAAAATGTTTCACCAGAGCACCTGATCCAGTAAAGCTGGATGGCATAGAAGGGATGCAGGACATTGTCATAAAGCCCATGGTTTTAATCTGTTCTTACCATTTGCTTCTGCCCTGTTAGCTCCATTTATTGTTAACAGTCAGCATTCCAGAGTTATGAGCAACAGAAAACTGTTTTCATGTGGTTGGTCACCCTCATGACACAGATTTTCTGGGAATAAAACTGATCCCTGCTCAGATTATAACTGCCAGCAAAGAGAGAGCCCCACTTTGTCAGAGAATCAAGACTTACAGTAGTACTTGGTAGCCCTTTATGCTTAATGAGAAGACAAAAGCAACTACTAAAGACCTGTAAGTGTTGTAGGTTGACAGGTTTCCCTCATTTTCAGCTCACTGCTACCTCTTGCTGTGGCAGTACATACTTAAAGCTTTCAAAAATCTGATCAGCAGTCATTCTCTGTATATATTTTCAACAGAAGCCTTTAAAAAATAATAATAACTCTTTCATTATGTCCAAAATGATGGCTTTACTTCCATAAAATATTTCAGAAAACACCTTAAAACAACTGAAAAAAAATGCTTCTGAATGTTTATGAAAGGAGTGGAATCTGACTGGGGAGAGAGACAGACTGCTACAGTGTCATAAGAGAAACAAGAGGCAGGATTAGTGCAGAGTGTCAAACAAGTGCATGCTCAAACATCTGAGCATCCAGAGAGCATGCGGAACATAAGGGAGACAATTGAGGATTTCATAAACAAAATTTGTCCATAACTTGTCTTGCTGAAACCTACTATAGGAAAGGGATACTGGATACTTGGAATTTTCCTACAGTTCTCTGCCAAGTGGAAAGGGAGAGGATGCTTCTAAGCAAAAGCTACAAGGCATGTAAGTAATCACATCTTGTGATCACTGAAATATTTTTATCACAAGATAATGCATTTTGAAAGGGGAACAGAAAAGAACACTGAATTTATTGTGATATTCTAAAAACAGAGAGTAGGGTTTCAGACAGTAGAGAGAGTGAACTGGGCAGGGAGGGGCAGCAGGGTGCAGAGCTCCTTTAGTTCTGACTTTTACTTCCTAATAAAATTGGATAGTTCCCCGGTTAGAAAGAAAACAAGAAGTCAGAATGATCTCAGAGATAAGGAAAAGCAAAATCAGAAGTCAACTGTGAAAAAGTTGACTTCAAAATCCAAACATTTTGGTATTAGATTTTAGGTAGATGAGGGTATATGAGGGTATATATAAGACAGAATGAAGGTAAAAGAAATTTGGAACCCCTGTGATCACTGAAACACAGAGTGTGTCAAAGGTATATGAGAAACCTTGCTTTTCCTACCACTTATCCAACTGTTGTGTGCATGCTTTGCAGATTGGACACTGTGGTTAAAGCACCAAGCCTGCCAGAGCCCATGAAGCATTTGGACAATGCTCTCAGAAATATGGTTTGATTCTGGGGTTGTTCTGTGAATCTGGGAGTTGGACTGAATGGTCTGTGGGGGTCTCCTTCCATCTCAGAATGTTCTATGATTCAATGATTCTAAGATTCGTGGACAACTACCGCAATGAAGATTATAAGACAGAGCAGCTCCTAAAAATAGTTAAACACATTCTTTTTCCCCCACTGAATCTGTGTAATCATTTGTTCTGTGCAGACAATATCAAACACACTGTGAATGTGTAATTCTATAACAAAAGCAAGAAAACACGCACGTGGCATGTTACATAAACTTCAACCAAACGCCTCTACAGTTTGGCAGAGAAAGCTGTTCACTGCCAGACAAAACCTTTGATCTTGCAATAAGACATGAACCAATCTTTCTCAATATGTTGATTTACATTAGTTTATCTGTCAGCAGATCAGAAACAGGTGTTGGGAACTGGTTGAAACAAGGCCAAGCAACAACCCGGAGGCATGCCAGTTCTGAGCACTGGAAAGCAGGAAGGTTTGAACAGTGAAGTGGTCGCCTGTGCTGATACATGAATGGAGTTGGAAAAAAACTTAGTAAGACTTAGTAGGATACACAGGTACTAACAGCAAAAGACCCAACAACTGTACCCCCATTAGTGAACCCAAATGTCTCTAGTGATACCCATCTAGAACATCCATAGTCTAAAGAACTTCTCCCTGAAATAAGACAATCTCCCCTGAATAAGACAGAAAAGCTTATTAACTGTGTATTTTTGAGAACTAAATCTAATACTCTTACCTCCAAAACATCATAGTCACAGTTTGGGTGATATTCAACGTCAAATTCCTGAATGGTGAGTTGGATGCTGCTACCAGGCGTCGTGTGAATGTACCAGATGCATTCTCTGTTGCTTGGATATCTGTTGGGGTAGCCAGGACTGTGAAATGAACCAGAAGGGCCAGAGAGTTCTCCTCCACAACCTGATAACACAGCAAAGCAGCCTGTCAGTGAGGGGCTCTGGAAGACATCACTGACAGCTCTATAATGAGGACAGACATTAGAACCAATTTCATTCACGAGACTGTACAGCAGATTGGATGTCCCTCTCTGTCAGAGGTCTATCTGAAAGGAGAAACTGAGGAACTGCAAGCTGGGCCTGCTGGCAGATCCTATACAGCAAGCACTTTACCCTCTGTTTTGCCATTCTTCTCACAAAGTATTTGCTTTGACAGCTGAACAAACTGGATGAACTGTCTGTCAGATTTTGGTGAATTTAAAGTTCTTTTTTCACTGAATTGTAACCAAGCAATTGTAAAGACGTGTCATACTTGAAAAATAATGTTGTTTTTTTCTTCTTTTCAGATAAGAAATTATTATCCCAATCCCACCCTCCAGCCACTTGGGTGATTAAATTCTTGTGTATTATGAGATGGATTAAAATAAGCATATAGATATGTTTACATATATGCAAATAAATAAATAAATATTTGACCAAATGCAGGCCCTGATCTGACAAAGCAGATGAACACCTGAAGCTGCAGTTTTATTATTGCTTTATACAGATATAAATGGTTGCATTTGGCTCTTTTAGTTTGATTTTTCTCACTGACCCAGTCTCCAGATGAGGGAGGCTGTGGGGTGGGAAGACACAACATCCCTTTCCAGTTTCATGGCAAATTCAGACAGCAACATTCACCATGAAACATCATTTTTAAAGAAGTCAGTGGAGTGTCTGTGTACTCATCAGATGCAAAAAGCAAAGTAATTTTGCATTTGGTCTGATTTTATGTGAGTGTCACACTATGTTGTAGTGTTTTGTTCATCTTCACATCATAAGCCCCCCAAGTGCTTCACTTAGTCACTAGCCAACCTTTTACTAACACAGATTCAACAGAGTCACTTGAGCTTCATAAGAAAAGCCCACACTCCATCAATCTCTTCGGCTTGTCTCCAGAGGGCAGATTCTGTCACACAGCAAAAAAAGCCCCCAAATATTTAATAAAACCAAATAACAAACCACAAGCTGCATATGCCCAGAGGCAAATATTGTGGAATGTCAGAAGTGATAGACAGTATCTGTTCCAGAGCCTTTAGTTAGAGGAGACGTTTGTAACATAAAACTAATAAAATACCTTTCTAAACAAGCTCAATGAAGCCACACAGAATTTTAACACTCTTCTAATCTCAACAAAGTCTATAAATAATTTGCTGTATAAAATAAAGGGTGGCTGTTCGGCCCTGGCAGTATTTGCCACCATCTCTAGCATGGGGATCTTCCAGCTCCTCACTAAAATCTTGAGTCTGGCTCTTCCACAGTTGGCTCTGATGCTTTCTAGGACTACAAAATACAAATCAATGAGAGGAAAGAAGAGCAGTACTTCTGAAAGAGAGGAACACATTAGGAGGCTGCTTTAAACAAAAGGGCCACGTAACTAACCTCAGGTATGTGGAAGATGTTTCCAGGCATGCCAGCTGCATAACATAGATCCAGTACAGATGGGAAAAACCGCCTTTTAAACAGAATTCTATCTGCAGTTGAGCAGTGGTTATTTACAGGCCTGTGCATGGCTGAAGATGAACCTATAGGATAACTTTTTATCCTCGTCTTGCTGCACATGATGCTTTATAATTCTAACCGGTTGCTTTCTTTTACAACTAGGGGGAAAAAGCATGTATGGGGAGAGTCCTACAAGTTAAAATGCAGCATGAGCTACTCTCTTCCCTCAGAAGAAGGAGCAGGCTGCAGAGCACTGACCAGGCCACCATACTCCCTGGGAAGCAGAAGGGTTTCCCAGCAGGCGGGCTGCATGGCTGGTCTGCCCAGGGGTGGGGATGGGCAGGAGGGGACTTTCAGCGAGCAAGAACAAAGCCAGTTGCTATTTATCAGCCTGAAAAAGCTGGGAACATTTTAGAACTAAACAGGCAGTTATGACTCAGCTTCTCCTACTAAGAGTTTCCTGATAGCCACAAAGACATGTTTTTTATTGAAACCCAAAATGTCTCAGAGGAGTGGAAAACTTGTGTGCTGCCGTTTGAGGCACAGACCGTTCTTTTTCTGCAGCCTTGCAGGTAGCATTCAGATTAGTCACACTCTCTCTCCAGAGGGGTATATATTTGCTCTGAGCTCAATCGATATTCTATGGATGAAGCAAGTGAAGCACATGAATAAGAATGTCAAACTGTTGTCAATGTGCCATTGCTTTCCTTCCAACTACTAACGTTCCCAGAAAAGGTTTTCTTTTAAGTGCTCCAGGAAAGTGGAGGTCAATTGAGTCATTTCTTATAATGAACACGCAGAACTCATGATGCCAAGCTTATTGTTAGCAAACAAATAAGAAATGGCTTGAGTTTATGCCCAACTATTTGTTGAATAACACCTGAAAAATGACTCACTGCTTTTTGCAGACACCTGAGCTTCACACCTCTGCTATTCTGACTGACCTGCATATGACAACAGAAACCTCTGCACCAGAGCATAAATGTAACACCAGAATAAACTCTGGCCAGGTGGCAAAAAGCCTATACATTCTGTTTCTGCTCTTACATGGCTGAGATAAGAGTGAGTTCTCTCGTGCTTTTATTGGAAATACAGATGCTTGGCGATTTTAACAAAATACAGAAATACGTCAAGGATTGATTTAACAAAAACCAACCATCTGAAATCTGATACCTGCTTTATTCATTGTCTTCCCATTTCCATTGGCCACAAAGTTCTTGTAGCATTATCTCTTTCTTTGACTTGACCAAAGAACAAGCAACAGTGGAAACATAAACTAGCACTACATATTATTTGTATATTACTATGGATTCCCTCCTTAATTCACTTATTTTATGCTCTAAAATCAGATTTGGCTCTGAAATCAGACAGCCCAAATTATCAGATAAGGTGACAAACAAAACATATTAATCTAAATGGTGTTCAGGCCAAATAGATATGTGTGAGGATAAGCATATGCACATACATTTACACACATATATAAATACAAATGTATATATGCATGGATTACGCATTTAAGAGCTCATTCCATCCTTGCCATCACCAGTGATGGAACACAAACCTTCTCCCACTATTTATACCCGTCTGCAAACATCAGATTACATTTTGCTTCCATTCAAATAAAGGGAGTTTTTGCTTTCTATGGCAACAAAGGAATAAACAATTTAGCACTTAACAAAAATGAGAGGGCAGAACCTCTAAATTGCTTCACAACTTCAGACTGCAGTAAAACATACTTAGAAGTTTTTCACAGCACAGAAATGCATGAGCTTGCTGTGTCTGGACAGCTATATGGACAGCTGCACCGTGGAAAATGTTCTTGCAGCTGAACTGCATGTGGTGTAGGCTTGGTTTGTGCAGCTTTCCTTGTGGTCATTTCGGAAAGTTCTGCCTTGCAGTTAAACTTTAAAAAAGTGCATGTGGGGGAATGTTTCAGCAGCGTAAAGGTCTTGGAATTCCCTTGAAAAATGCTTAAAACAGCTCCCTAACCTGGTAGTTAGTTGCTAGGACATCAGGCAACAAACAGAAAACTCAGGAAACACTTACTTGCTGTTTTTGCTTTCCTCTGGCTAAAACCTTAGCAGTCGTTGAACATTGTGCAAGAGATAATTTATAGATGGCTTTCCGTATTACTGCCTGTTTGGTTAGCAGATGGTGTTCATTAACCAAAGAAGAATCCCAATTCTCATAAATAATTATAGCTGAATACAGAAGTAGTAATCTGTGGAAGCCTCCATTATTCACAAGGATTTCTGATTTATTCATGGCTATGTTTTAGCCACACTCTAGAACAGTCCCTCCCACAAAGCTTAAAGCGAATTGGCACCGTTCCTTTAAAATCAGTGAGGGAAATGAAAGGTTTCGGGGTTGTGCTCATACTGAAATATTTCAGTAAATGTTAACTGACTCTAGCTGCAAGGAGCATTTAGTACCAACATTTTTGTGCTCTATGCTAACACTTGCACAAAGTATAACTTGGACTCGATTCTGAAACCTTTTGCTCTCTTGAGTAGATTTATTTTATAGAACATTATCCAATGGAGAAGCTGGGATAATGTTTTACATGGAGGTTTATGACAGCAAGTAGAAATTCAAGTGAGAAAATGTTTTGGTTTGTTTTCTCCTAATCTGTTAATTACATATATAGATTTCACTAGTATTTTTTTAAATCAGTCTCCTGAGTTCTGTTATCTTCTTCTACATGTTCCAATCTGAGGTCAGTAATATCTTGGATAAAGAAAAATTCCCAGAGACTTAAAAGACACTTTTAGGCATTTAAACAGGAGCTTGGAATCTCCCAAGATGCTGAATGGCCACAGTTTCTGTAGCAGCTGTCAGTGTTCAGTGTCCCAAAAAGAAGCCCACTTTCCAGCTTTCAGACACTGATGTAACAGTTTAGCAACATGAATTTAGGAAAAAAAAAAAAGAGAAAAAAAAAAGGAATGGCTTTTATTCTTATATACTAGTCAGAGGGGAAGGGGTCAGCTTGCTAAAAAAAAACAATAATTAATTCCTCATAATGTCTTATAGAGAATACGTCAATGTTTTTAATAGCCAGACTGTGATACAAAAAGGCAGCTGAACACAGCACACCTATAATTCAAAGCAACTGTTCAAGTCATGATAAGATCAGACCCCTTGAATCTCAGATCTAACGTGATATAAGACACTGAAAAGGAATGGCCATTTCTGAAAACTGAACTATTGCTGATTTTCCAAGGCCACATAAAGAATCAAAAAGAGAGTGAGAATTCAGGCTGAGGAAATCTGGGCCTCATCTCCCTTATTGATTGGCAATGCAATATTCTCTCCAGCAATCCTAATGGATGTCTGGCAAATATCTGCGGTGAATGGCTTCTGCATCTTAATCTAATGTCTGTTTCTGTTGTTCTTCCCTGAAGAGCTTATGAACTGTTTCACAATTTGCCTGCATATACACTGAAAAACAGTCTTTAATTATTGTATGCTTTAGAATAGTTTTCGTCTTCCTAAAATATGGACCCAATGCAACAAAAACTGCTCTCCTCATGAACCAAGTGGGCTTTCTCCACACCCTGTCCATCAGTCATTGGCTCCCTAGGGAAATCCAATGGAACGAAGATGATGGCATAGGAAAAGAGCAATGCTTTAGAGCTATGTTATTCATCTCTCAGCAGTGCACTTTGTTTCTTTTTTAGAGGGGGGAATTAATATGGCACAGAAAACAGAATAGCAAACACAGATTTTGACTACACTGAGAAGAGGCAACTAAATTTATAAGCTTTCCTAACAATGAAGCAGAATAGTAAGCAAGCTTCCAATGAAACACCCATATATATAAAGCAGCCCTCCTACACATACATTGCTTAATAAGGTAAGTGACGGGTCTAGGAAATATGTGTCTTCTCAGATAGTGACAGTTGTCACTGGTGTAATTTTGCACCCAGGGACCTTTGCCCTTTTGGCCTCCTGAACTTTTTTAAGAAAAGCAATTCAGCTGGTATGCCATCTTTGCTACAGCCAAACTGCCACCAAGAGTTTGTTCTTACACAAAGGGCCAATATGTGTCCCCAAATATATTCATCTGTATTAAGCTTCCTAATAAACAACAGAAATTGAATGAGCACCTTGCAGATTCAAGCTTTTCTCTGGTAAGCGCAGCGTAATCGCTGAAAGGCATTTAGATGAACAGTGTTATTACAGAAGCAAAAACACATTTAAATCCATTTCTTTGCACTATAACTTTTTATGCAAGTTAAAATGATACAAGACACTTTAAAGACTAACAGCATTCCCACAAGATCAATTCTCTTTCAGAAAGCCTACAGATTAGGCTTCCTGTAGCAGCCCAAGTCAGCAACTGAAAAGATGCGAATGTTTCAAATCAAAACATTTCAGATTTGTGCCAGGCGTGTTAGCTGGGGCTGCTCACGCTTGTTCTTGATGCAGTCTTTCAGCTTTTTGAGATCACTTCATAACTCCTAGCAAGGCTACCCAGAAGGAATGTCTGAAGTGAACTGTATAAGACCCTTGGTGGCAAACCCAACTGCTGCTCTCTTTGATCACCAAAGAATGTGAATGTCATTGATGTATTTCTCATAGACGCTTCACAGCTGCCAGTTAAGGAGCACATGAACAGCCTGAGAAATAGTTTTCAGGAGCTTGAACTCTAGAGCATACATTTGTCATTTGAGCAAAAGCAAAACTCTGCTCTTTGCATATATATATAGCCATCTTATTGCCAGGTGAGATGTTAGCAGACTGTTTTTAGCTTCCCTTGAAGAAGGGACCTGAATGCTTTGCTATGAAATTCCCAGATGAAAGGCAGCATCTCCTGCTGAGCTTCTCTACAGCAAGGGAAATTCTCTGCTAAGGATTTTGTACATTTAAAAGATTTTCAGAAGGGAGAAGTGAGCATTGTGCCCAGACCACAACAACATATCTAATTTTATCCAGCCCATGGCAGCAGCATATACTCTGACAACATGGGGCTACCCATATTTGTGCATGTCACCAATCTAGAAAAAAAAAGGAAGTGCCTACAACATGCAGAAAGAAGATGACTGTAGTCATCTGTGGAGGAACTTGCACTCGTATTACAGGCTGTCAGGAGTCACAGCTGTGACGTTCAGAGCCAGCAATGACATTCCCTGGGAGCCAGTCCTATCTGATCCCACACATCCTGCTCTGCTGCTCAGGCACAGCCCCACATTAGCAGCCTGGGCCCTGCACAGCATGCGGTTTTGTGTCCAGGAGCTCAGGAAGGGGCAGTGCTGGCTGACACAGAAGTGAATGTATCAGTGCAGAAAGGGAATGCAGGGGGTGGGAGAGTCCGGGAAATGATTGTATGGGGGAGGTGGAGGGAAAGCAAATGAGTGCTTACCATGCAGACAGATTTGGGAAAGCTCTAAGAGCTTTAGAAAAGCAAGTTAACCCAGAACCATGGCTACTGTATGAAGCTGATGTCATCTGGCTCTGTGCACAAAAGCCCCCACTTTTTCTTCTTTTGTGTAGTCCCAGGATGACATCAGCTCGAAGCACAAGAACGTACCTTTGTGCTGCAGCACTTCCCCTGCTGGCTCCTGACACACATCTCATTCCTCCTGCTTATGGCCCTCCTTTGCCCAGAAATGCTCCCTGACCCCCACTGAATGCCAAACAGCGCTGTCTAGTCAGACAGTGCTCTGGGAGCCCAGGAGCGCCAGCACTCCATGGCAGCACAGAGAAGCTCCTATTCAAGCAATGTATAGCATGCCCTACACCTCAGCAACCCACAGTGGGGCCTCTGCAGCCGATTTCAGCTGCTTTACAATGCTGTCAAAGTTGAATGGTGTGAACTGATTAGACAGACAGGGTAACTGTGGCTATTTAATTATTTTAGAGGCTGGATCCTCTTTGATGGGATATACAGTGGCATATGATTTAATCTCGTTACAGTCCAATATTGCCATTAAATAAGCAGAGTGAAAAAAAATAACATCTGTAGCTTAATTTACAAAGAAATTGCAAACATAGTTTGCAGTCGTACGATCATTAACAGATTGGTTTATAATTGGCATGCATGCTTGCTATTTAACAAGCCCTGCGACACTCTTTGTGACATGCAAACACAAGAGGAAGAAAAAAAAAACAACATCCAAAGCACATCCTGGCCAATGTTATTTCATGCAGAGAAAGGAGGGGCACTGAGTGAAGGGAAGACTGGAAGTGAACACCCTGATCAAAAAAACAGCACCAATAAAGAAAATCAGAGAGAAGTCTGCACTGGAAAAACAAGTCTACAGAAATCAGGCAAACAGAGTCGAGTGTTTCCCATTAGATTGCCCAAGTAGCCTGTTAACAGAGTAATATCTCCATTAATAGTAATATGTCCTATTAATATCTCCTATTAATAGATTATATCTCGTTTTCAGCACTATAATTCTGCAGATGCTTCTCATCCCTGTGCCCTTTTCTGCAGATGAAAAGTATTATGCTTTAAGCCTGTGCTGCCATGATCTTCAAAGGTGTACATGTGCAGAAACATTCACTGGAGAAATACTTAAGCAATTATAAGGAAATGCAATGTTTTCAATGCTGTAACAGGTTATTTCTACTTAGCTGACAGTGGAGCAGCATAAGATGGAACTCTTGCACCCATGTGTGGAAGAAAACACTTCTGCAGAGGAAGCCTGGTTAACTTACCATTAATATGCCACAGCATCTGGAAACCACTTCTAGCCTGCAGTCCATCAGAATAAAATTCCACATGAAGACTGGTGCCTGTGGTGTTCCCTGCCAGCGGAAGAGACTGTCCACAGAAAGTGCCTATCAGGTTGGACTGTACATCAGGCCCATCATAAAGCTGAAATGATACAAAGAACACCCAAGTGAGTAAAAAGCGGTTCCTCAGTTCTTAGTGTAAAGGATGGCAAAGAAAGTGATGAAGCTTCTAACTCTGGCCACCCTTACACAGCAATGCAAACTTCATGTGGAGTGATTTGAATGCAACAGTGAAGGAAGGTAACCACAATACATATTAATACCAGGGTATGCAGTGAGCAAAGTAGGAAGGTGTCTGTTTTGGTATGTTGTATTGAGGTTACTGGGGAAGAAGAAGAACAACAAAAGTGGCCAAGTCCTGAGTCCAATTTGACTATGCATCTAACATGCCCAGTGCCTCCAAACCCTTCAGTGATAACTCATATTATGCCTTTATCTCTTCAATGCACTCAGATGAGTTCCCTAGGAAATGATGGAGCATATCAAGCAGTTGACATCACCAGAGCCTCCTGGAGCAGTGATGAAAAACTGCAAACAAAAAGTAAAGTGAATCCTCAAAAACCTCAAAGTAAACTTTATACGTGTTTGCTTATTGCGACGTGATCATATGGTAGTGTTTGCCTTGGAGAGGAAATGGACTGAATCATGATTTCTGAACTTTTGTACCTAGAGACGCTATATGTTTTATCTGCAAGTCATGTTCTACAGGACAGCATTTTGACAGGCAGGGTGTTGGCTGATGTAGCCAGCTTAAAGATCTTTCTGTCCCCCAAACACAGATAGGAATCCCTCCATCTTACTCTTAAAACATTAACACTAAAAATATATATAATTAAAAAAAAAAATCCTGCATTTACCTCATTTAAATCTTGAAATCTGAAGTTAGTTATATATTCAAACTTCAACAAAAATCCATGTTTTGATAGAGTGGGTACTCAGAACCTCATCAGTTGTCTCTAAATGGTTTTAAAGGCTCTTTCCAATCCTACCGTTGTGACTTTTTCATGTTCAGTAAATCACACTGAATATGCATCTTAGTTCTTCACCTAATATTGTAATGCTCAGTAAGGAGGAAAGATACGGAGATATGGTTCAAGGAGAAAGTTATATAAGGTTTACAAACCTGGTAGAAATTAGACATACTAAATCGAATTTGACTTATGATATCAGGTCGCCAGTGGTTGTCTGCTATGCATTGCTTTACTTTTCCTTGTTATTTAGCAATGATTGAGATAGTTTAGCATAACAGAAACTCTCATGCTTTCCTATCACTTTGCCACAGTTGACCCAATCTTCTGTCTCACAGAAGAGCACACCTTCCTAACACAACCCAGCAAATTACCGACACAGAAACCATGTCTGAACATTCTCACTGTGAATTTTTGGCACACTACCTTTAAGAATTTAAACAAAAAATTTTATCTGTTCTGAAGCCATCACCATAAAATTCTCCCCATGCAAAGAATCAAACCTGGGAGCTCAAGAAAGCAGCCAAGGGTTATTTATTGTTGTTTTCCATTATTCAAACTTCTTTTCCAAATATTTCTAATTCAACTAACAATTCTCCTACACTGAATGCTGATATTACAGGACTATGATACTACAGTGAATACTGATTAACCATGCTAGCTTCTAATTTTGCCCATTTTCTAACACTCGCACATGGTAAACAGTAATGAAGCCCTCAACTCTTCTGTTCACAAAGCTGTGCTTGCAGAACTATCAGAAACCTTGTTGCTGACTTAAGGCATAGTTGGGAGCAAGTAGAATCTACTCAAGTAGATTCAAGTCCTTGAGCTGACAGTCAAGTCTGAAAAGCTTTTTTTAATAAAAAATAAATCGGTTGCAGTTCAGCCAGAAGTTAAGGGCAAGTTGCTGGAATAATTCTATGGTAATATTCCGTGGCTTATTTTATGGCTGATGAACATGAATTTATTTTATTTCCAATCTTCTGAGGCCATGAAATGCCCTGAGCATGAGAAACGTACTGGAACTTGAGAACAGTCACAGGGTGAAATCAGGAAAGCTTTAAAGCCTCTACTTTAGAGTGACTGCTGGTAGCTCTCACAAAGACTTGATCAGATGCGTTTGAGATCAGATACAAAATTGGCTTAAAGATTAGATGGTAAAAAGTTGCATCCGTCTGTATTCTCCCTCAATGCAAAGACTGACAGACAGGTTGCCTCAGACCCAGCATTACAGTTATGACCTTCTACCAAACCACGCTGAGAGCTTTGCACATTCTTTTATGGCTTAAGTTCAGCAAAATGAAATATAGTCAGATCCAATTAGCTTTTCAATAGTACTACTTCTTTCGACAGCCTTGTGGTATATACTACTCACATTTCTGTGGCTTCAAGCCACAGAAATCTTACACCAGGAAAACATGAATAGAGGAGAATGAATCAATGTGGAGATAATGAATCCTAGCTCCAAATGAGAAGCAAAGAGACACATACGCGATGATCAGACGTTAGCATTAGTAGCTCCAATGAAAAAAATACAAACGAGCCCAACAAACTGATAAAGAGCTACGGACTAAGTCATACCCCGAAACATTCAAATCAAAACAAAAAATACAAAAAATGAGCTTTATGAGCCTCCTGTAACTTTGATTTGTCAAGGGACTGTTATTTTTATCTGAGACAGCTAACGTCACATTTCTATGTAATTTCCCCTGAAAACAGCCGGTGTTTTTTCAAGATACAAATAATGGTTTCTATGGCAATCCCTTCACACAGTGCTGCCCCGTGGCTCTGGGTTGAGCGCAGCATTTCACAGGAAACATGAGAGCCTGCCCAGCTGTATCTCATTGAGAGGGGCAGAGCCACCACTGCTAGAATTACAGCACTTTTTTCAAGCTGTCTTTCACTTATAAATGAAGGGAACAGCTGTGTGGTTTCACAAAGCGTTTTGAACTTCTAAAACCACATTTTGCTCTCACAGAAATATCAGCAAGTGAAACCAAAGCTGAACACAGATCTCCTGAGCCATGATTTCTCTCTGCATCTCAGAGGTGGTGTTTCTCATGTAAGGGCCTACCTTGTCAGCTGTGCCACCCTTATCTGCTGCACACTGAGGACAATTCTTCCCTTGTGCAACACAAGGCACAGCACTCCCTCAATCTGTGTAGGACAGCAGCATTTCAGGGCAGTTTGCCGGCCCCTGCAGCAGCACACTGACTCCAGGAACTGGGGAATGGGCTCCCTCCTAGCACTGCTTACTGGGAAGGAACTTGCTCCCTTTCTGTGCATGTATCTGTTTTGTAATTTATTTGCTCAGACCTTCTAGACTCCATCACAAAATCCAAGGGCTTCATAAAGATTTTGGCAGATTATACAGCATGCAAAATTTGCAAACAATTGCAGTAATTAAGATCCTTAGCATAGCAAAATATGAAAACTCCCCTTCCCCTGTTCCCTTCATTCAAACAGCAGCCCAGCAGCACCAGAGTGCTACAGCCCATCAGTAGCACGAGGTCCAGGCAGCACTGAGGTACCTTCAGATGAGTCATTAGGGATAGGCTCGATATTTGCTGTGGGAAGCTCCTTATCAAGCTACCCAAGAGCCAGCGTATAGGCTGACACAGAGTGTGCAGGGGAGGTACTAGCTCCCTAAGGGCTGAAAGCTGAGGGACTGCCCAGCAGCAAGGTGGCAGCTGAAAGCCATCTGCTGTGCATTGGAGCTGAGCTGTGACAGCAGCTAACCAAGGCTGCAGTGAGAGTAGCTCCCCAAAGAGGCTCAATAGTCACCAGTGCTTTATGGCTTTCTGACTTTTAGCCTAGAAGCATGTCATCAGCGGCAGCAACGATGACCTGAAGGCTACAGCTGTTCATGTCTCTTTGGAGGAGCAAAGCAAAGCAGCATGAACTACGCCAGAGAAGTTCACTGACAGAACTGGAATAATGGCTCAAAGAACAGAGATTACTGAAAAGTAGAGCTTCTGCAGCATGGAAAAAAGAAAACAAATGGAAGGACAGAAACTCTGAAGATGTTCCATTTGGGCGTACTCAAAGAGGAGATATTTTGCTAGCCAAATGCCTTGTCCAGCTTATTTCCTCTTGCAAAGTGAGCATGGCAGGCACCTTCATAACAGGTTGTAGGGCTCTGCATACTCAGGATTCCTAACAGAATACTGGCTTTTCTTAGGACAAAACTTTAATATTGCTTTAGATAATCTTATTTCTGTGAAAAGGGATATATATATATGAAGAAAATATCCCTTATATATATATATATATGTATAATATATATAGAGAGAGAGAATAAAGGAAAATCTCCAGTGTATTATGCTTCAGTAAAAAAATACTCAGTAACATTTGTTAGGCACAATCCATAGTCTTGATCCAGAGATGGTTCAAAGACAAACTTCCAGTTTCATATGAAGCTATAAGCCATCCTATTAAGACCAACAGTTCTCATTTTTATTGTCAATAATTCTATAACCAACAGATTATTATATATCGTCAATATTACTATTGCCAGATATCACTAATTTGTTGCATAATTAGAAATAATTGCATCAATTATTCTTTCAGTTGGAGTCTCAATACACGTTGCTTGTAGTCTTAAAAGCTTTTGTACAAGGATCAGCTGCAAGAGGTCTGGAGTAGACTTAGCAGGATTCAGGAAAGGGGCTTGCACCTGGGATCAGGCCAGAATGACTATCCCTGTCCCACTGATCACAGGAGTAGCCAGAGACATCCTCAAGGAGTTGTTCTGACACATACTAACTTCCTTTTCCTCTCAGAAGTGGGAAACCTGTCCTGGATTGTTTCAATTGATCTAAATATTACAGGCAGTGATTACAGGTGGCAGCTTTTCATGAATGGGTAAGTTTTCAAGAAGGAAGTTGTGATGACATCATATCAAATCTGTTTCCAGAAAACAAAGTGATGCGAAAAACAGACAATATAATCAACATCCAGAAAGAGATCACCACTAATTGTTAAAGCAAGAATCAGCACGGATAAAAACAACCCATTTCTATGCAGCGCATGAGAAGAGACAGTGTACAAACTTCAGAACCTGCAGGCCTGTAAACCATAGAAAAAAGGGAAACTAATGCCGCAAGATGTGGCACAGTGCTCTGGGTTGGCACCACAGCAACAGTTTTCACAGACACAAAGCCAGCTTAGGACTTCCAGTGATGTAATAAGCTGAGCCTTCTTATTTCTGCACAAACAGGGGAAAGACTGAAGGCTGTGTTTGCATTTGCATGATGAAAAGTGTTCACAATTATCTATAGAAAAAAACCCTTCGTAAGAACATTTTAATATGACTGTTTAAGTATGTTTATGTCCTGGATGACCCTTGATAAAACTCCTTGCTCAACTGCAGGCAACTTCATTGCCTCTGGTCAGACACCATTCTTTCACTAATCAACTATTTACTTCCATGGTATAATACTTTGAAATTGTGCTTCAGCAGATGTAATGAGCACACCAGCTAATCTCTTTGGGATTGAGAGATCTTACAATCTCTTTGTGATCATAAGAGTTGTATCTGAGTCTGTTTTCTCTCATGACTTGAGCCTGAAATACACAGAGCCCTTTGAAATTTTTAGGCAAGGTTAAATTTCACATTGGACTACAGCGACATGTTGGAAAGAAATTATCACCTCTTACGCTACTGTTTTCTACCTCCTCAGAGGAAACAACAATTTCTAACTGCAGGCAAATCTGCTCATTTCTCTCTTTCTAAGACAGACTTATTTCTGCAAATGATATAAAAATAACAACTATCATCAACAAGGCTTTGAGTTTCTTATAAGAATGGAAGAAATGCAGGGTGTTTCTTGGGATGAAATTGTAAAATCATTCTAGATATCAGAGAAGGAAGCAATTGCAGTTTGAGAAAGGAATGCCTAGGAGACGCCCAGCTAGTCAGTCAAATTGAAGACCTGCACTTTTGACTTCATTTGTTCAGCATGATATTTCAAAACCTTAAAGTCTGTGCTAGGCAAGTACCTCATATCCCTACTGCCACACTGGAGAGGCCCCAGTGACTTACAGTGGGGCAGTCCTGCAGCCTCGCTAAGCACACAAGATGGAGCAGGATGAGCCAAAACTTAACAGTGTCTTGCTGACCCCAGGCTGCTCAGGATCAGTGCCCATGTTGCAATGGGACCACGCACGCCTGGTCACAAGGCTATGGCTATTTTGGTACTACGCCTGCTTTCCTCAATGCCTTGGAAGTCAGGGAGGTTCCAATGCAGTGAGAAGTCACCCATGGCAGAGGGAGCGGGACTGCTGAGCCTGGAACACTGAACGTTGACCCAGGCGGGTCAGGGCAGTATGATCCTCACATGCTTTGCTAACCAACATGAACCAAACTACCAGCACTGATGCAGCCAGAGGGAGAGATCCTCTCTGGGAATCCCCATTTCAGAAAATCTGCATCATGTTTAACTACAGCAATGGAGAAGAGTTACAAATGAAGATGCAGAAAAAGAGAAAAGCTCCTTCCCATTATGCTTTCAAGAAAAGAAAATCACTTGCTTAGGGAACAGTAGGAAGGGAAGGGAGAAGACCTCCCCCAAAGTTCAGTAGGTTTTTTCCTGGCTTGTCTGGGTGCTTCCTGCAGTGAGGCAAAGCTTTGATCAGGCCAAGTGGGGTTTCTTATGCCACTACGTCACTTTGTACCATAATGTTTGTGCTCAGTGAGATAAACCCCTTCACAGAACAGATTGCCTTACTCACTGGCCAGCAAAATTTGGAGGACAAGGGTTGAACAGAAGAAACAAGAATCTAACAGCAATGAGATGAGTCCCAGATGCCATTTTCCCAGCAAGGGGCATCAGTTGTACAAGCTAGCATTTCATAGTCACTCTACTGTGCAGCACTTCTTCCTGAAGGTACTGGCTATGTCACACTGCTCTGAGCTGGCAGGGCGTGGAAATCAGAGCCCATGAGTCTGACTCATTTTGTGAGGCCCAGAGCAGGGTTTCTGCTCCTTCCTGTGCCACTCGTGCTTCTTGTCATCTGAGGCTTCTGCAGGCATCATGCAATCCTTTCACCACGGACAAATTTAGCAGCCTTGATGTCTTGGGTTTTTTGCTTTTTTTTTTTTCCCCCCCTATCTGCTTCTCAGTAACCTTTCAAGCAGTGAAACAAACTTGAAGTCAAACACTACTTCGATTCCAGCAATGCAGGCAAATAGGAAAACAGAAAAATATTCCTTAGCCCTGAGCCAGTCTCACACATGGCAAGCAGCTTTTTGGCCCAGTATTCTCCTTTTCATGACTGCCCAGTGAATGCAAGGGCTAGGATTTCCCTATGCATCAGTGGTAAGCCCTGCTACAGAGACCTGAAGAGAACTGTCACTTTCACCCTTATTATCTTGCACTGAAGAATGTTTTGTAGAGGCTCGCAGACCCCTAAAGGAACTCAGTGAAGGGCTGGCCTGCTGCCAACCTGCATGGTTATGCATTAACAGATATCACTGCCAGCTGGCCAGCAGGCTGTAAATTGATGTCTGCATGCAGAACCTGGATGGGTATATTTAATATATCGTCTGCCTCCCCAGGGTGAGGTACTACCGGTAACATTTTGTAAATCAATTCATGGCCCTAAGCAAAGCCACTCTCTGTGCTTGGGGAATTTCTGCAGCACTTTGGAAAGACACAGTCATAAATGAAATGTAATAATGATAATCTCATATTGTAAGAGTATATTTACTAATTACAAGCAAAGAAGAGAACAAAACTAGATAAGAGTAAGCTTTTTCCCCCAGTCTGTGATAATAAAAATAAAAGAGGATGACCAACTAAACACAAGCAGCAATTATCTAATACATGAATCCCAGATGGAGAAAAAGGATATTCTGGCATATCCTTGAAATGCTGCTGTAGTTTAAAGAAGAAAAAAAACCACAAGGACATATCCTGTCACCACCAGAAGGAAATGAAGTAGTTCTCAGGAGCAGATTCTGTGTTAATTACTGTACTCATTTGATAATATCTATATATTAAGAATCCAGTGATATCTTCACCACCCAAGGCTAATCGCTCTAGACTGGTTAAGTGGACTGGCAATAAACAAGCATGGAAGCACTTTATTCCTAAGAGAAATAATGTCCTGCTCTGCACCAGAAAAAAAAGGCCACTATGGTTATCGAGCAGACAGTTGCTCCCATAAGATGTGTTTTCACATTGATTCGACAATAATTCTTTTGGGTTAATGGTAATTTCATCCTCGCCACTATCCTAATGTGCTACACAAGCCAAAGGGCTGAGAATTAGACATCTCTGTAACTTGTCTTGCCTCACAACATTTTACTGTCAGCTTATCAGGCTGGTGGCATGTTACAAAAGAATGTGCAAAGTTTCCCCTGTGCTTATAAAAGCAGATACTTAACAGACTGGACTTCCAGGGAAGGTTTTATGCTGTGAGAAGAACTTAAAGGGAAGTTGTCACTGACAGACAGGAAGATTAGTTTTTTGAGTAAGAAGGGAGTAAATTTCAATCCTACTGCAAAACTCTGATCTTAGGCAGTAACATTATGATCTTATTTACAAAATAGCTTTGCTTCTTTGGAGATATGTTCTGTCATACTAAGTAAGAAGGTAATTCATCATTAAAGATGGAGGGGCTAAATGTGTGCTTGTTCAGTTAATAACCTGGTGAGCGTAGAGAGAGGAATGACATTTCTGTGTCATTGTCTGCAATATCTCACTGACTTCAGCTTGATGACTCCTCTAGAAAGACTAATGTTAGGTTATTAAGCCAAGCCACAGCATGCAATATAATTTAAAGAGCATCCAATCTAATTACAGTTAGTCCAGCATCACAAGGAAACAGTCTGCTATTCAGCATGCCTTGTAGCTTATCGTTGCCACTTCTGCAAAAGCCTTTATCACAAGCAATTCATCATCTATTATTGAAATTTCACTATAAGGCTCTTTGCAAAATGTTAGACATCCTGTGAGCATTACTAGCCATAAGCCAACATCCTCTGACAGGCCATCTTATATAGCCCACTGCTCAGTTGTTGAGAAAATGCTTTAAGCGACCATGACTAAAGTCAGCAGGTTGGCCTCTCTCCTCAATTTCTGGCACCTAAGCACAAGGGCAGAAAATTATTATCAAGTTGGAAGGACAGGGCTTGCTCCTTCCTACCTGGTGCAGGCATAAATCCACACATGTGCTGCAGCAGTGGCAACGCAGGCCTGGACCAAGCTTAACCAAGGCTCCCTCTGCCAAAAAGAAACGCTGCTCACCATTAAGGAATGCTAGCCAACAGCTGCTAACAGCAGGCTGGCTTGCAAGAAGCATCCTATGATCAAAGGAGTATGGGAAATAGGTAATGCAATATGTGGCTGATTTCTCATTGCACAGCTCTGACTGCATTTCAGTCTGGAACACCAGACATCTTTTGGACGCTCATCTTGTTCTTCACCTCTTATTTAAAGGTGAAGTAATTGTGTGAACCGTTATTTGCTCTATGTGATGATAGCATCTTTGGTAACTGCCAGCCACAAGGAGTATCTGTGTGTCAGAACTTTTGGTTTTATCATTATTCTACATATTTAATTTCTGACTCATGTGTAGACTAAGCCAGGGAGCAAACTGCAAATGAATGTCTCCTATGTGCATCAGAGTGAGTTAGTCACGAGGCAAAACACTCTTACAGTGCACATGGGTTTGGGTCAGAAGCATAAGCCACAACTAAACACAAAGCTGAAGAACAGGCCCTTTTCCAGTGTGGAGGCTGGGACCAACCCAGCCAAGTCTCAGGCAGGTCAGCTCTCTGCCATAGCACCACTGCAGCATTTCATCTTGTCTTCCTGTATCACTCACTTCTTTCCCTTAATTCCTTTGCCACCACATCCAACACAACAGCTTGCCCCCATCCTTCCAATCACCAGCCTCCTCATAAGTATACGCAATTGTCACTGCTACCTGCCACCATGGTTCACCAGGTTGTTACTGTTGGGGCAGTCATAGAGCTAAGAAACAGGTATGGTGTTGCTACCTATTGTGAACAGCTGGTGTGGAAGAGGGGGGATGGGAAAAGAGGTACCTAAAAGCCCTTAAGGAAAGAGAGCACCTGATCGGCACTCAGTTCTGTGAGTGGAGCAATAAGGAAACTGCCTGAGCAGAAGCTTCCAATTTCCACCAAGAAAAAGCTGAAAGGCTCTGGCACATGGTTCAGACACTACCCACTTGGACTGCAGGGAACAGGATTAAACCTCTGTTTCCCCAGTGTTCTAGTCAGAGCATTAGAGCTTTCCCCTCTTAGGCCTCTTTGTAATAAGCAAATTTCAAAACTAGCATGTGGCAGAAAAGTAATTTTATCTCAGCCAAACAGCTATGAGTTTAGTGGAGGTTTTGATTAACATTTTTTTCCCCTCTAATTTGCAGTGCAGTTATATGGATTTCAGACAGAGAAGCCCTAAATATCTGCAGACTGCTGCAAAAGTCAGCTGCACATTTATCCCAGATGATTTCCCCCTTCCCCCTATACCACAGAGCACTCCACAACCTCGCCCATACACTCCCCTATTTCAATACAGGGTGAGAGCAAACACTATTCAGTGCCCTGGCTGCTTCAACCTTGTCCTCTTTTTTTTTTTTTTTAACACTATGGCACATATTTGTCCAGCATGCAAGAACCAAATGAGAGCATTTTTCCAAGTAGTATTTCTTAATGGCATTTGGAGAAGGACTTCTGCAAATAACTCAATATGAATTGCAAATTAAAGCCTTCTTAACACTCTTCCATGACTCTTTTTTTCCCTTGTGTTTTCCTCTTTGTAACTCTTTCAGTCTGTATTTTCTTTGATTGGAAGCAATGAAGAATTGTTAGAACAAAAAATACTTCTGCTCTCTGTCTCTTCCCTCCCTCTGATACGTTTTATTTCTGTTCTTTTAAGTGCTTTGGATCAGGTCCTTGCCTCTGGCACTATTCCTCCAGCCTTGCCTTACATCTAGAATAGCATCTTCTGGCAAGTCTGTTGCTCTTCTCTGGCTGGCTACTGTGCGCAGGGCTCCTGCCTTTCACCGATCAAGGGCTTCAGCATCTGGAGTCCAGCACTGCCCTCTCCACTTGGCTCCACTTCATTTTCGCTCACAAAACTGAGCCAGAGTTTAAGCAACTTCTGCTAGCACTCAATACAAATACAGTGCTCCCTTGTTTATTTTCTCTGCATGTCTATTATTTCTTTCAATTCCTGGCCAAAACCTGAATAAATCTGGAAGAACACCACCTTTTTTTTTTTTTTTTTTTTTTTTTTTGCCAGTTCATTACTGATTTTTTTTTGAGCTGTGAACACTGGCACAAGGAAGCATGGGGAGTGAGAGAAGTCTAGAGGGAGTATGTTAGCCCAACACTAGGACTGTTGCTTGGCTTTCTGCAACTCCCCAGTGTACTAAATATCTCCATAAATGTGGGCACTCTTCCTTTTCCTGTCCTTGGCTGTAAGTAGGCTTCTCTAACACATCTCTACATTACAACTCCTCTTGTGCAAAACCTAAGTAGAGCATAGGGATTGTGCACTGGCATCCTGTACAAGGGTAGGATCTGAATAATAGATTATTTCAGCAAACACCAAAATTATAAAGCAGATTATAACCCTCTGATAATGACTACATTCCATTTCTTGTGTACAAGATACAATACTTAGAGAAATATCTTCTCATTTGTCTTAGAAAAAAAAATTTTATAGGAAAACAGTTTTGTCATCAATTTACTCATCTCAGAATTTCTTCCACTTCTTTACATGAAGTTGGAGTTGTCATCTTACTTCAGCCATAAAAATAATGCACACATCACACAGAATCACAGAATGACCCAGGTTGGAAGGGACCTCAAGGATCATGAAGCTCCAACCACCCTGCCTGGCAGGGCCACCAAACTTTTGGTGACAGAGTAATACACGTTTACTAGATCAGGTTCCTCAGGGCCCAATCCAGCCTGGCCCTGAACACCTCCAGGGACGGGGCACCTCATCTAAGGTGGTTCTATTTAGACCTTCTGTAGCAAATCTAGGCAACTGCATAGTGAAGCATCCTCCCTGTTGCAGACATCTCTCTCAAGGTAGGATGAATTAATTCCTGGCAGTGCTTACCTCCTTGCTCAGAGGAAACTGGGAGAAACCATTTGGACTAAACAATTGGCTTTTAATGCCAAAGTTCAGTAGGATAAATTTACTCCAATCTTATGCATCTTTGTTGCAGTATTTTTTAATGTTCTTGTTTCTAGAATCTGAGTACGTACCTTCAAGTAGTCACGGTCACAGTTAGATCTATCTTCAACATCAAAGGCTGTGAAGCTGTAGCTGAGCGTATTCCCCTTTGTGGCCTGAATAGTCCATCTGCAGTGCTCCCTCAGTGGGTAATTATTTGGATAATTTAAACTTTCCAGTACTCCATAGCTTTGGTTAACAGTAAGAACTTCATGGCAAACTAAAAAAAAAAAAGAGGTGATAAATTATATTTGTGCAGTGCTTTTTAGCCCACCATCTTAAAACAAACAACCAATTGAAATTACTATTTTTTACTCATCCACCAATTTTTGTATTGTAGTAAAGATTTTTGGGGGGCCTGATTCCTTAAGTTCCAAATGCATAGTTCCATTGCATAGATTCTTGTATTATTAATTTTTTTTTAACTAATGTTAACAATTTGCCCCCATCATTTTGAAACAGTTTTGTAGAATGGTGCTCAAAGTTTGCCTGATGTATTTCTAAGTAATTTATTTCAGCAAACTAGAAAAAAAAGAAATAAATAATCCGATTGCTAAAACAACAAATGGAAACTGTAATGCTTATATTGGATATGCTAGCCCCAGGAATAGGAAGTAGGTATGAAAGGCTTTCAAAAGGAGCTGTGATTTTAATTTCAAGTCATACAATAGCAGCCCAGCAAAAGAACTGGGCACACACCTGGAATAATGAATTTTCCTTGAAAGGCAGAGGAAAAAAATATGAAGTAAGCTAGACAAAAAGTGAAATGACAGCTATGGTACTAGGTCAGTGAGCCTTGTTTTCCTGAGCCCTACTCTCAACTAAAGACAGAAAATGTCAATATGGGTGATTTGTCATCTGGAGACAGCATAAACCATGCACTGGGAGCAGACCAGAGTGGTGCACAGAGAAGACATGGGCAGGAGGCAGGGAGCAGGACAGGCTGCTTGCCTTGCACAGCAAATCTGCAGTGTTTGAACAACAGAAATAGCTGAGGTTCAATTACTAGATTCTTCCATTGCCTGTCAAAAGTAATAATACACCTACCTTCCACACTTTTTTTTAATTATTATTCTTTCCAACTGATCTACAGAGCAGTAAGATCTGTGTTTTTGAGAGTTCAAAATGCCCAGAATACAGCTGAGGGTCAGGGCCCTTTAGAATGGGGCTTTTCTGCAAAGCTACACTGAGGCATATAACTAATTTGAAAGGACAGGATGAGAAACATGAAATGGATTTTGAAGAATGTAAGATAAGCAAAAGCTGTTACCCCCTGCCATCAAGATTTTATTAGAAACGTATCTGGCACAAAGGTGCTTTTGTATGTTAATTTGATGCAAAGTTTTCCTTTGCAATGTTTTCCAATTCATCATTGCCTTTCTTTCACGTGCACACAAATGTATCTGGCATAGAAGCATCCTTATTTTACACCATTACCTTCTACATTTTAGCTTTTGGGCAAGCTATTGAAAGCTTTCTCTGGTGCACGTGCACCTTCAGGAATTAAATAAGAATGCAAAGTGTGGGTCACACATCTGATAGCTCAAGTTCTGTATCTGAATGCTTTGTAAGTGCTCTTTCTGTTTAATCATTTATAGAGAGAGAAAAACCTTTTTCTAATATGTCAACTTGATTTTGGAGCCAGAAAATTACATTATAGATTAACCTGTGTTATCTTTAAGGACTTAAGAAGACAATACTCTTTCACCCTTACAATTATTATGCATGCCATGTAGTAAACAGCCATAGGGTGTTGTGTTTTTCTTTTTTTTTTTTTTTCTGTAATGCATTTACTGTTGCCCAAAGGGAGGACAATAATCTCTAAAAATTTACAGCAATTTCTAGTAGTTTAACATGGAATATTTAGAGTACCCAAAGAGTTCCTCATTTTGTGTGAGGAGAAATTCCCTATCTTCTAGAGCACATCTAACTACGTAACCTATAATGCATAATGGGGAAAGTAAATATTGGGAAAATATCCAAAGCTATCATTGGAAATAGAAGAACTTTAATTCCTCATGTATCTCTGTATTTTTTGTTTTGCCAAGTGTTATTATTCCAACGTTTCTGGGGTAGAACTATCCTTATACTCACTCTTCGACAAAAAAATAAAAAGCATGACATGTACCACACAATATAAAAAAGAAATGTTTTGAAGTGTTCCCGGTCACCTAAAGCATCCTAAGCAACCCTAATGACCCCTGAGCACTAAGGGTAACTCCCTAATCCTTTGCCATCATCATTCACAGCAGCCCAAAGGACAGAGAAGCCTCCTCTGCCTTCTCAGCTGAAAGATCATGAGGCTGAGCAAACAGGTGAACAAGAACAGTCCAATATACACAGTTAGGGACTTTCAACACTAGGTATTCTGAGTGACTCCTGAGCAGAAAGTGCCATTGGCGCAAGTAATAGAAGAAAGCTGATGCGGTGACCCTGCTGCTGTGAAATTATCTCCCTGACGGGCAGTTTTTAGTTTTCAGGGTTCTGTGCGTGGAGCAGACTAAGCAATCTTGGTCAATAATAGGCTCTATGCTCTGTTATCTGCTCATGAATAAGTGAGATCATTGACTGGAAGACGATGTTTCAGTGAAAAGCTAAACTATAGAAGTATTCTTTTCATCGTCTTTTGCTTACTTACCTTGTTTGTATTTAGCTAAAAAACCTCCACCATGCAGACTGCTATCTGTCCTCAGTTTTATGTACACACTGTCTCCACTTGAATTGATGAGTGGTGGTATCTGATTCCCACAGAATTTACCAAGCTGTTTAGCATTGCTGCTGTTGCCATCATATATCTTTATGGGAAGAGAAAAAGGAAGAGAGAAAGGAGCATAAAATTTAGAGTTAAGCAGAATAGCATGTTAGTTCCCCCATAAAACATAATTTTGATGATTTTGCTGTTTGTTACAGAATTTGAAATACTAGAACTGTTTCAGCTTTGACAACACAACACTAACTATCGAATTCTTATAAAGCTAATAGCACGGCAAATCCAAGTAATTTCTCCTGCCAAATGTCTGCTTGGGGAATGGTTTCCAGGTTCACAAGAAGTTAAATATTATTTTTCCTCAGAAGAAGCCTGACAGACATTTTAAAAGCAAGCAAATCAGTGCAAAAACAGGAAGCTAGTAATCAAATACTGATGAGTTTGAAGGGACTGACTCATTGAAAGGGTAAGAGTGCACTCCAATTCTAATAAAAATAATCCAATAATGATAATTCAAATAGTCTACTTAACTGTTTGAATATGGAATTTGGGATTAACAACAGAGTTATTGAAACTGTTATGTCTTACGTAGTTTACTAGGAAATATTACTAAGTAATTGATCCAAAATATAGTTTATTTAATAAATATAGACATATTCTCATTTAAGTGGCCTACCTAAACACAAAAGCTTTTCTTCCCCTGTTGCACCTACAGAGACACCACTGCCTATTCTGGGTCTGTTTGCACATGAACATTTGAAAAACAAGACCAGTTGTTTTTTCTTGCCCTTACATCCATCATATTTAGCTGCCATCTGTAGAGCAAAGTGTCATGGCATACATACCACAAGGTAATCAAAGTTGCATTTTGGGTGATACTCTAGATGAAATTGTTCGAACTGGATTTCAAATGGGGTTCCTCTGCTTCCTCTGAGCAGCCAGTAGCACTCTGAACTGTGATAATATGGCATAGGGTAGTTGGGAGACATGAAGATGCCAGAACTTGTTGTCAAAGTCCCACCACAACCTGAAAGTGGCAAAGAAACCAAGCCAACATTTAACATTAAAAACACCAGAGAATGAGACATGACATATGAGATTCACACTACTGACTTTTTTTCACATGCCCTAAATATCTCAAGCAATAAACCAAAAACCTGCATTGAGTCAACACTGTTGAAAGTGGAAGAGAGCCCAAAGCACCTAGAAATATTAACCATCTAACGTACAGACTGCTCTTGTTTGATAGTCACTTCACAAAAACCTCTCTGTTACATTCTTAAACAGAAATGAAAGTTGATGGTACGTTAGACCTAGGGAATAGTATGTTCTTCCCTTCAAAGAAGAACAAAGCCCATTAATTAAGAAAGTTATATTATTGATCAGAACAATCTGAATATATGTTATGTAATTAGCAGAGACATACAAGGATGGGAGATAAAAAAGATGTGCAAAAAAAAAAAGATGGGAAATTAAGAACATAAAAAGTAAGATATGTAAGAGGGCTTTATACTTGATATACTTATTATACCTGCTGATGTACCATCCCATTCTGCTGAGAACCCCTTTCTCGTGCCAAATATGTCACTTACAAACTTGATCCACAGCTTGTTACCATGAGATATTATAACTGGAGGCAGCTCTGTACCACAGTATTTTCCAAGATAAGGAGAAGTTTCATAGCCTCCATCTCTAGAATGGTAGAGAAGAAAAACTTTGTGTCACAGAGAGAAAGCATGAGAAATACTAACAAAGCAAAAGATCTGGGGATTGTTTCAGGTCTAGGAAAGACTAATCCTGGTCCTTTATCTACCATGAAAAAACAGCTATCAAATACTGCTACCTATGTTAAAATGTCATACCACAAGCACCTGCTTGTTGGGTATGTCCAGCGTGTTCACTTAGTGGTCAATACACTGACAGACTCAAATATTTCAGTTGTACTCAGTGCTGCTGAAATATTGTTTTAACTAAAGGTATACTTCTAATCTGATGGGAAAACAGATTCTCATTTCACACTCCCTAGCCCAGTACAGAAGCATCTAAGATTGCTTATTTTAAAAAAATGATATTTACTTCCCATTGCATAAATAGGAATCCATCTCTCAGGTCTCTCACGTTGCATATTTTGAAATACACAGTCATAATTGTTTCTACAAGATTATTAAGTCCATCTAGTCTTTCAATTAAGTACAATTTTCGGTGATATTTTACTAAAATTGGGATGCACGTCCTACATTTTGTTGTCCTGCACATATCTAATGGAAATAAAGAAGATGACAGCAGTCTGCTTATCAGTTATGGTCTAATCTTCGCATCAAAATAATACCATTTCATATTAAGCAATCATGTCACAAATATCCTTGTAGGTCATTAGAATAATAAGTATATTTATATACCAGTATTATACCAGTGTTATCTTAATTTTTTTTTTTTTTATTTTTTAATTAGACAATAATGCTTTCAAGGTTTATATTGGCTTTTGAGATAAATTTCTTTTAGGTCTTGCCACTCTCGAAGGCCTGATTTCTTGTCAGCCTCCCAGATTAAACAGCTTGCTGCCTTCTCAGGTTGCTAGCAGTTAAAAACTGTGCCAGAATCTCCTCTGGCTTGCATCTATGCCCTTGCAGCTGTGGTCAGATGAACATTTTCGTAGTTAACTGAATGCAGTTTGCTAGAGGACACCTCAGGACAAGAAACTAGAATAGGTACTCAACTAAGACTGATCTAGCTACCTCATATAAAGGTGTCAGGTTTGATGAAGCATCTTGTGGAAATCCATTTAGCAATGTGCTGAGCTACACTTGGTGATGTTCTGGACATATGTGAAATCCTAATTAATGCTGCTGAGCCCTTCCCAGTCACATCAGAGTTAGTTCTCTGCAATACATGAATCTTTCTCAGTTTTTCTCCTCAAAAACAGAAAAAGACAACTATCATAAATTAGGTCAACCCAAAATGAAGGCTGTAACTGTTTAAGTTAAGTTTAATCTTATTCAGATGCTTTAAGATAAAAGAAGAACTTGGAATATATTGACAAATTCCTGAAGTTTTTCATAACTTTCTCTACCTTGTGTGTACATTTGGAAACAACTAATTCAACAGGAATTCAAAATCTTAGCCCAAACAATTCTGCAGTTTCAGAAAGCAGATTTTTGTTTTGCTCCAAAAAATAGAAGAGCTTAAAGAGGAAAAATCCATACAGAATACCTGGTGTAATGTGCAGAATTAATTTAATCATGGTGCTCACTGAGATCATGAAAACTCATGGCACACTGTGTGAACAACCAGAGAGGCTTAGGAAAAGAAAAATAGGTGTACTGGTGCTTCAAAGTGTAAATCCCATACAGCAGCTTACCACTTGGTGCAGCTGCGTTGTAAGCACGCACCTAGCCTTCCTGCAAACATTACTTTATCCTGCTCAGTCCTCCAAAATTTGAAAGGAATCATCATGCCTGCATCCTGAATTTGATAGTGATATCAGTAGAGCCAAATAGTACAGATTATGCACACGTTCCTACTGCTGCATCATAGAAAGATGCTCTTTATAAACATAAAACAAAATCTCACAAAACGGGCAATAAGACTCTTACTTCTGCTCTGGGGGACTCAACACACGCGCTGTATAGCAGTACAGTCCACACACTCTACTTGCTCTGAGAACTAGGATTTACAAGGTAGGAAAATGGTTAGAGTAGCAGCACAGGGAGAGAAGTAACATTTTAAACTCTCCAATAATTCTTTTTTCCACTTGGACAGCACAGGCCTGCAGTTAAAGCTATAGTTTCCAAAAATGCTTAAGTGGATTTGGATAACTTCTGCAGCTATTGGCAATAAGAACAATAGAAATAATTCAGCTTGCCTTATTTCTATATAATCCTCTGTACAGCGTAAGTTTCCTTCCAGAGTGAAGTTGGTGAAGCTCAACACAATCTGTCTGTTTATTCCCACTGTGATGGTGTAGATGCACTCAGTCTGGACAGGGTAGTTATTTGGATAGTTTGGAGATGTTAGCACACCAGTTTCAGTATTGTAGTTGTGTGAGCACACTTCAAAAAGAACAGAAATGAGTATGAGTGAGTTTGTTATCTGTGCTAAATTAACAGGAGATTCTTATTTCCAAAAATAGGTGTAAACCCAACATCCTTTCCACTATAATTCATCTCACATATATGACATTGTTGAATGTTATCACTATAAACTTCAAACAGAATTCAGATTTTTCATGCAATTTCTTCTATTTGATTTTTATATATTTTTTTAAACTAGAACACTGAACCTGTTACAGGCAGGCAATGTCGGAGTTGTTCCAGCTGGGTAAGTCAGCTTTGAACTAAAACCCAGGTAAGCAGAAAAGGAAACTGAAAGAAGACTCTAGCTACAGGGAGATGCTATATTCTCAGGCATTCTATTACAATCAGATCTGGGAGATAGGGCTTTTAATTTATTTCCCCATTTTCAGGGTCATAAGGGACAACCAGCTGGAAAATAATACAATCAGACTATAGGACAGATGACTTCTACCTAAAGCCTAAATAAATTACATTGGTTCTTCTGTAAGCATTGGAGCAGCATCTTGGTATTATGAAGTGAAAAGAGGAAAACAGAATGTACTAATACAAAGCCAGAATCTGAACAGTTACATATGTGTGTATGTATTTGAAAGTGCAGATATAACATATATGAGTAAAAACATCTTCTACAAAATGGTTTATGAGACTTATTTTGGAGAGAACAATTGCATGCATTTGGGAATCTTGATGTTGACACAGCACCTGGATAAACATGAATAAGCCTGAAAATCAAATGAGATCATCAAATGAGATCAGGTAAGAGAGAAGTTATAGAGATGGTGAGGAATCAGATCAGTAGGCAAGAGAGATTAGAAGAGCTTTACTTATTTAGCCTAACAAGTGAAGAAGGACAGAGAAAAACATCAAGAGGCACGAAGTACATAAAAACATAACACTCTCTTAGGGACACAGCAAGCACCAGAATTAATAACTGTTCATGAATACAGATACATAGAAATTAGGAGATAGTGTGTCTCAGGGACTGAGTTTAGAGCAATCATGCCACCAACATAACTCAAGCAAAACTGGGGGAAGGTCACTATCACGAGATGAACAAAGCAATATGACACAGAAACAGACCAATAATTTTCTGCCATTGAGTTGTGCTTTGGTGATTAGCAAGTCAGAAATTTGTCTTGCACTAGTTCACCTAAAATCACTACCTATTAAAACTTTTTACCTGGAATTTTAGTAATTTGGGTTATATTGTAATATCCTGTAATATATTAATGTAACAATCGTGTTAGTCTTGGCCCCTTTAAAAGGCTGTGCTTATAATATGCATGCTGTGCTGCTAACACCCCTGGTGCTTCATGATGTATCAAACCCCTGATCCTCTAGTCATAAGACTTTGTGATAATCCTGCCTGCAGGGTTAGAAAGATGGCTTAGAAACGTGGCCTAAAATATTCCTAAAGGCTTGTTAGACAGAAGGCAATTAAAATTAAATTGAAAAGGTGTATTATTTATTAGGTTACTTATTTCTAATTAATTATTGCTTTCTATTTTTTTTTTTAAGACTGGATGCCTGACTTGTGAACATGTAATGCACAAAGGGGTTGTAACATCTCTATTTCTTATTCACTTGGGGACTGAGACCATCTTTCAGCCTGAAGAATATTAAAATTGATGTACTAGATAAGGGCCCTTTGGGTAAAATTAGCTTCAAGAAAGCCAAATCATTTTATCAGCCCCTTTAAGAACAATCCCCACAGAACTGGGGAGAATGTCAAGGTTTCCTCCCTCACTAAAGTTTGCTTTCTTGGCAGTAATCCATTCAAAAGATCATATCCAAAGTTCGCTGCTTTAAATTACATGACGTATTCAGTTTTCATGAATAAAGCATGAATTATGAAGATTTGTAAGTTTATTTTTAGTAATCTTCATTAAGATCTAAGGCGGATAAATACAGATACTGAAGAGTGACTGCCTTCGAAACATCAGACTTCTGGCTACAGTAGAATAAATCTAAATGTAAACTAGGATTAGGAAACACAAATGAACCCACATTTTGTGTCAGCCAACTCTTCTGCTAAATGGACCCTTGTGCTATATTCTACATGCAACAAGAGAGCTGACACTTCTTTTTTGCAGTCACTCCACTAATGCAGCATTTGGGGTTCACTAGTCACTGAAAGACCCTGTGTGACTGCGCAACTGTTAGCAAGGTCAGCAGGAAAAATGAACTTGGAAATTTGTGCCAAAGTTTAGAACACAATCCAAGTCCATATTGTGAATACTGTATCCCTGAAATAAATACAAACTCAAACATTTATAGCGGCTCATGAAAATCTAAAAGGCAGCAGCAATGGTCCTGAACAATTGTACATCTTGCTTTGGCAGCAAGTGAGGTTTTGTGAACTATTCAATCTGTTTTTTGATTTTGGTCCTGAACGTGTTTGCTTGTCTGAAGAAAAAAAAAAAAACAACAAACCATAAATGGCATTAACTTGCTGTAATAGCCATCAGTGGAGAAAAATGCCAGCTTTTGTACCACTCACTTATGCAGTCACGCATAGTTCAGAAAATTATATCCATGTCTTTCCCATAAAGAGATATTCAGTGGTTGCCACAAGTCTAATTAATAAAAAAAAAAACCAAAAAACAAAAACTGTAGCTTCATATATAAAAAGGCAGTTTTCTTTTGATGTCACTCTGCCAAAGGAAAACTCATATCCCTAACAATTACACTCTTATGTAACATAAGGCATGTTTAGGAAAATAGAAAAGGGAGGAACTTTCACATGAAGCGTGTTCCTCACCACTGGCAATGGAAAAGCACATCTGCACCACAGGGTCTTCAGCTACTGCTGCTAGCAGATTCCAGCAGGCTTAGTTTTTACCAGGAACACATACAAAGGTCCTTTGTAATGTTTCAACCCAAACTTCTCAGAAACACTAGGTACATACATCTTTCTCTATTTTAGCCCAGCCTTATTCAGCTATACTGTGACTCTGTGCACACATTTGTCAAACATTTCTTTCCATTCTTGCATTTGCCCATTCACTTAAAGAGAAAAGCCAAACAACATCCTCCTAATAATTACTGCCTTTAATCTGCATGATGCAAATTGATAAGTTAACTTTTATTTGGCTACTAATCAAGACATACAAATCTCAGGATGGGTATTAAGAACAATTTCTTCATAGAAAGAGTTGTTGGCATTGGAACAGGCTGCCCACAAAAGTGGCAGAGATACCATCCGTGGAACTGTTTAATGAAAAGGAAGGCATAATGCTGAGGGACATGGTTTGGTGGGCAATAAGGAAGGTAGGTGGCTGGCTGGACTAGGTGATCTGAGATCTTTTTGAACCTTAATGATTCTATGATCTATACATCACTGTCAGGTGCACATTTAAGTCTACAGGCTCAAAATACTTTCTTCATCTTTCTCTAACTCTGCCTTCCACAGTAAGTCATTCTCAACTACCACAACACACAATGAAGCTGTTCAAAGCCAAGATATCTCTCTTGAGAAATCACATTTATAATTCAGGCTGATAAGAAGAAGTCATATCTTTCACCAAAGCTGGAGAAAGACCCGGGATAAAGTAAGAAAAAGGTATCAGGAAAGCAACCTTCTAAAAGCTCTGTTAAAGTTGACCATTCTTGCCAGAAAGGATGAAGTGAAGCCTCCTTAATGAATAAATAATGTTCATTAGTGAGAAGTCATGGATAATAAAATATGTCTGGATCTTTCAACACCTGAGCAATATTTTCTGTAATAACTAAGCCTTTTCAGTAATTTTACTTTTTTTCTGTGGCTTTGTCAGTCAAGATATGCAAAAGAAAACCCAAAGATCTACTGCAGTATTTATCTGTTGTGACAATCATCTATCTGGTTCGTGGAACCACAGAATCTGGGACTCAAATGACTAACCTCAAAAGACAGATAGCCAAGAAATAAGCATCTGAGGTACTGCAGTGTAAGTAGGAAATAGACACTTTAGACAACTGAGAAGTGTGTGGGTAAATTTGACAGAAGACTTCCTGCCTTTTGAGTTATTCATAGCTACTAGCTAACGGACTGCTAAAACAACCGCCTGTATTTTATGGATCATAGACATGCCCATATCTCATTGCGTTCAAGCTTTCTAACAAGGAAGTACAGCTTTGCATTTATTTTCCACAACTCCTCAAATAATAAATCACAGATAAACAGTGCTAACAAGGACATTCTTTAGTAAGGTACATAGGGAATAAATGTAGTTTTGTTGCACAAAGTGTTTTTTGCACTCAGACATATCCTCTTTTTTTTCCCCCTCCTATTCTTTTTTTTTTTTATACCTTCTTTTTATAATGTTGTCCATCTCTTCAATAGTTCATTGTCTGTAAAGTAACTCCAGGAAAAGGCCTATTGAAAATTCTAATATGAACCAGAACAGCTTTGGCCATTTCTGATGTTGGTTACGCTGTAGCTTGCTAAAAAGAAATACAGCTCAAAAAATATGAAGGATTCCTACTGAGCAAGGTACATTATTAGAACCATATTTTCTTAGCAGAAAAAGGAAAATAGACTGCAAGTGTTAAAAAAAATCCATAGCATTGGTAATTCTTTCAGCTATTATTTCAGCAATTTGCTACATAAGTGTAACTAGATATACATAAGATGAATAGCAGACCTAAAAGTCTCACAGTGGGGAAACTGAACTTGATATAATTTCATGGGAGCGGGAAATTACTTCTCATAGTGAAGTCCACACACACATTTGTCTTCTCCCAGGCCACTGCAACTTCAACACTTTATTTTTAATCAAAAATGAATGCTAACAGACCACTATTTATGACAACTGAATTATAGTACTGCTATGCTTGTGCTGATGCCTAAGGAAAGACATTTCTGCAAAGAGGAGAAATTGTGGTTTCAACTTTTTGATAAGGTTATTAGTCTCAGTAGTCTTTTTCTGCTTTGCCATATGGGCAAATTACAGTGGGTAAAGTGGAGAAAAAAAAAAAAAAAAAAAAAGCACACTTCTTCTAGAGATCATAATTTTAGCTTTGAGAGTGAAGAAAGCACGTCGTTTGCAACATTTCTTATTAAAGATCCTATTAAGATAAAATGATCCAAGGGATGGAACATCTCTCCTAGAAGGACAGGCTGAGCAAGCTGGAGCCATTAATGAACAATAGTAATTTTTTTGTGACTTTTTGCCCACAATGAACACTGCACCTGAATAGAAGCTAAACTACTTTGTAAGGAACCTGAGATGTTCAGGTGGCCTTCTGGTAAACTAAACTTTCCTCAATAGCAAAGCTTCCCAGATCATGCACACTCAGCCTTGAGTGAACAGAGCAAATTCAGGAAATACTTCTCCTAAATAATTCATGCATTTCTACCATGTCAGCTCTTGCTGACTCTGTAAAGAAAACAGCAGCATTGCTTGCAGAAATTGTTTACTGTGTAGGACATATTTCCAGAAAGGAAAACACTTTTTGAATCAAGTAGCTATATATAAGAAGGAGGTAGAGAAGGGACCAAGCAGCCTTATGTTAACACAAAGTTTCTGTTGCTTATAGTGGTTACTTGCAGTGATAACTGAAAACATTTACATTTGCATGATGACATACTGACATGTTACCTTTTGATGCATCCAAGGAGATATAATTTGCTGAAAAGCCCTCAGAAGAAATGCTGTGGCTGGTCACAAAGTACAACATCATCACGTTGCCTCCACTAGTAAAAGATGGCGGAACTGATCTTCCACAGTACCTGCAGCAAAAAAAGTAACCCAAATAGAGCAGCAGTACTATGAAGCATCTGTATTACTGGAAGTAGATTCATTTTTTATGAGAAGTTTGCACAGCTGCACATACACAAATGTCTTTGAACTCTAGAAATCACAAACATATACCCTGTATCACGAGGCTAAATAGCATTCGTCACATACAAGAATACAAATCTAATGTGTGTAGCAAAGTCGGAGGAGAAACTGTTTATCAAATTTTCCAATTCTTATTGAAAGAAGTCCATGCTGTACCTACAACACAGTTTGTAATATGATGGTCAATTGCTCCTTATTTTCCAAAATATTGCCATGTCCAGCAACTACTTCACAGACTGTAGCTGCAGTTGGGTTCTGTGCTCAAGTAGATAAAATGTTCTTGAATTCTAGGTTAGCAAGTAAACCCTGTATATTGCAGAGCTGCTTAAGTGTAGGAGAGGAGAAAAGATTCATCAGCCCTTTCTGCCCTAATAAAACAGCACATATCAGGAGGAAGTGAAAATAAAACCATATAAAACAACAACTCCAGTTTAGTTCTTGCTGAGACAGAATACACAACCTTTTATTTAATCTATTTGAAGTAATCTTTAATCTCTGCAAGCATTCCAAATCGTGTATTTTCCTTAGAACAGATATATTAATGCTTTTGAACATATTTCCCATACATCAAAATGTTAATGGAGTTGGACAATGGCAGCTATTATCCCAGCATAGCATTTATTAAATGGGGTTCTCATTCTGTGGTTGAGGAAAGGAAGTTGCCTTTACTATGCTAGCAGAAGAATTAATGTTTCAGTGGTGTGATTAAACTACGCACAAAATTTAAGGAAGAAAATTAGATGGAAAGGTGTACAGAGCAGCACACACTCTACAGTAATTAAGCTCCATGGGTTAATGAACTTACTCACCTTCCTAATTTTTGCATAGTGCTGTTGTCATATATTTCAAGATAATCCATTCTGCATCTGTTATCAAATGGCAAGTTAAATGAAGTGAACGTCAGGCGGATAAGGTAGCCAGGTTCAATATTGATGGTCCAGGTACATTTAATACCATGTAGGTATACATCCAGGAAACCAGGACTTGTAATGGTTCCTTCTGGTCCACTGAGAGACTCGCCACATACTGTGGAGATTTTAAATAAGTTAAATAATATATTAATTTAACTACAAGGCACTTCAAACAAGTGTTACTTTTCTGATATTTCATGAACAGTTTTGTCTCATGCATATCACACTGTGATACACTTAGGGTTTTTTTTTTCCCCTTCCATTATACCTTTGTAAAATTTGATAGGCCACTGTTTTCAGCATACAAGAAAATCTGTAAAATCCCAAACACCCTATACACAAAACAAAAAAATTCTTACCTGCATCTAATGGCCAGTATTGAGCTCTGAAGCCAACGTTGGTAAGAGAGGATGCGCTGAATTTTATATAGAGATTGTTCCTTGTAGATTGCACTCTAGACGGTACAGCTGTACCACAATATTTCCCCAAAAGAGGAGATTCTGTGCTGTTGCCATCTCTGACCTGAAGAACAGTATATTCAAAATACTCCATACAAAGTTCAATTGTTTTAAAGTTGTAAAAGCAAATAACTTCATAAGTACAGTACAAAAGGCATCCTCAATAAATCACAAAGTTCTGCTTTTGTGGAGATGAGTATGAGGACGAGCACAAAGCTAAGAATTTCTGAGAGTTATTCATATTATACATGTAGTATTCTTTACCTCAACATAGTCTGAGTCGCAAGTTGTTGTATTTCGAATGTCAAAGTCGGTAAAGTTAAGAATCACCACTTTGCTCACTGGCTGGGAGATGATCCACTCACAGGTCCTTGGTTGGGAGAACATCCTTGGGTAGTAAGGTGAATGGATAATACCTTCTCCAGACAGGGAGCCTCCACAGGCTGCCAACAGACGCCAAGAATCAGTAGTTGTGATGGATGGTCTTGATAAACTCATCATGCAATATCTATCAAATACCATTATATCATCATCATTAGAAGAAAACTATACCTAAAAACCTGTCTTCTCATAGCATCTACTGTGGTTCAGCCAGCAAGAATTAAGAATATACTTAAATGTATATGTACAAAAGATCAATTTAACATTGACTGTGAATACTTTGAGATTTGACTCATTCCACAAAATCTTTTGAGTTGGACCAGATTGCCTCTAAGGATCCCTCCAACTCTTCAGCAATGAAGAAGGACACAAGGTGCTCACCACTTCTCCAAACAAAAAACCCTCTTCCTTACATCCAGTCTAATCTTCCCTCTTAGTTTGAAGTCATTTCCTCTCATCTATCACAACAGATCCCACAAAAGTTTCTGCCCCCTTCTTTCTCACAGTCCCCCTTTAGATACTGAAAGGGCTCTATCAGATCTCCCTGGCTCCTCTTCCATTCTCCAGTCTGTCCTCACAGGAGAGATGTTTCTTCCTTTGGAGGACTTCTGTGGCACTCTTCCAGATGAACTCCAACAGGTCTACATCTCTCCTATGCTCAAGACTCCACAACTGGATACATGAGGGCTCACCAGCACAGAGCATACATGCAGGATCAGCACACTTCTTTTGATACAGTCCAGGATGCACATTGCTGGTTCACGTCCAACTTGCTATCCACCAATACCCTCAAGTCCTTTTCAGCAGGGCTGTGTTCTACCATCCTTACACGTCCCAACATGCACTAATAGTAGGGGTTACCACAACCTCAAACTTGCACTTGAATTTATCAAACCCCCACGAGGCTCACCCAGGACCCCTGCTCAAGCCTATCTAGGTAAAGGTTTCTTTCACATGCTTAGGCAGATTAAGAACTAAAAGATAGAAATAATCAAAGTACAAATATTTAGCCAGAGTTATGTTATCTTTGGTACGTTAGTAGCAAGCAACATATTAATAATAGAAACAATAGGGAATAAGTTTCCAAATACGGCAGAAGTGTCTACAACAAACCTACTGCAGACATAGTCTTTTTGTTTCTAAAAGCAGCACTGAATAAACAAACTATTTTGTTCTTTCCTTTCTTTTGAAGTTTATCTTAGATCTAGTATGTGGATAATATAGGAGCAAAATCATTAAAAGCATTCAAATTACAAACAACTTCACCATGAAAGTCAACAGTTCTTCTTACCAACTTGGTAAACAGCCCTGAAGCTAGCCCTTTGCACAGAAGTGTCAGACTTGAACTTGATCCAGAGACTGTTGCTGGTAGAAGTGATTGGAGATATAACTGCACTTTGACAGGCTCTGGTAATCAGAGAAGACATCTCACTGTCACCATCTCGAACCTAATCATCAATAAGAAAAAAAAGAAATACATAAGATCATAAAAAGAGACTTTCAAGAAAAGGCTGGATCAAGCCATGGGCAACCCAATTTAGCTGTGCATGTTGCAGTAGATTTGGACTAAACAACCTTTAAAGGTCCCTTCTAACTCTAAGGATTCTATGATTCTATCATAAAAGTGTTGGTACTTGATACCTAAACTCAATGATCAGCACTGAAGACAGACACTACTATCACAGGTCTCAAGGAGGAAACAAACTGTCTCAGTGAACCACGGCTTTGGCACAGTTTGGGCATGTGCTTCCATATGAAGGAGACAGGTAAGTTGTTCACCAATGATAACTATGATTTTTATTTTTATTTTGCCAGCACTAGAATCCTTCTGTGGAAAAGGAAAGAAGATTTGTAATTTCCTTGCTCTAGCTATGGCACTCCTCCAGAAATACCATATCACATAACACCTATACATCAACACAGCCAGAAAAAAAAAATCACTAACAAAAGGTATAACTGAGTCTATGAGCAGTAAAAAGGTATACTGACATTGTTCCATTTTTTTTCTGAAGGGCTCAGTGCATAAAAATGATAATAAAGCTATAAAAGCTTTCAGCTTATACCTTCTGTACTGCCACTGCACTGACATTATTCAATTTGTTAATCAGAGGAGACCTTATCTTGTGCACTCTCTTATGAATCACAAGTATCAATGAGACTAGGACAGAAAGAGATATTTGCATCTCCAATCTTCAGGACCTGAACCCACAAGCTGTGAGTAAGACTGCAATCAGGCCAAGCAGAAGTATAGCCAAGGAGCTCTGAACACCCTCTGAAGCACTCATTCCATTCCAACAGGAGCACCAACAAAGCGAGGTCCCAAAACAAGCCCCCTGCTATTTGTCTATCAGGGACCAAACGAGGAACATACAGTTCTCAAATTCCCTCTCATCACCTCTTCTCTCCTCCTCAGCTGTGTCATTTCATGGGCTGAGAAAGAAGGCAGGGAGGCCTTAGAGTGGTGAATAGACAGGTGAGCAGACAGTGGTTGAACTGCTTGTTTAGCAGCTTCCCAGTGGAGAAATTGTTCCCTACTAATGCACTTGAAATTTCCCCAGGACCTCAGTTCAAGGTGAGAGTTATATGGGATTCACAGGGAAGTAAATGAAAATCAAAATTTCAGCTCAGAAAGCCTTTGTAAAGAAGCATACACAACTATAGTTTACAGGAGTTTGCTTTTTTTTCTTGACCTGACTCCGCTTACATTTTTGGTTTATGAAGTCCAAATACAAGTGATAAAAATAACAGGTTCTCTAAACCAAGTGAATAATGTCTCATATTGCCAGTTAGAAGGATGAAGGAGAAGAAGCTGTCTTGGCTAACACCTTACCTCTACAGCACTCTGTCATAGTCTTAAATAAGAAGTTTTATTGTGTCTAGTTTCTTATTGCAGACCCCTTGTCCCAGGCTGCTCCTTCCTTAGTAAAAGACTAAACATCCCTCCCTCAGCAAGTGTCTGCAAGCAGTGTCTGGCTGCTGTGATTTCCTGTAATCACTGAGGATGGGAATAATATGCTACTTCTCAAAGTGACAAAATAATTGTCAGAGAGTGATTTTTAACATAGCTTAAACATCCAAAAGCAAAATCCATCAATCCAGTTGAATTTCATCATAACACCCAGTGAAACAGTATTTTAGAAAAGCAGATGTGGAAAATGGGCTTTGAAAAAAACAAAACTTGTAGAGATTCACAAGAATCATGGCTGAGCTGAGTAGGTGAGAAGGAAGGCAAAGAAGTGGAAAAGCAGACAAATAGAGGAAAACTGAACTGCTTGTGACTGATCAGCAAACAAGGTAAATGCTGAATTAATACAAACTGATTGCATCCAACAGAACTGGTTTTGTTTCTCTGGCTGTAGTGAATTTAGCTGCTGTTCTGCCAGCAATTAGCATGAGGAGTACCAGGCCAAACAAACAAAAGCTGTCTGTGTTCATTAAACACACTTCTCCTCTCATTACAAAAATTAATTACACTTCATTCCAGGCAAAGAGTTAAAGGAGGAGGAACAGAAACAATGTTAGCACAAAAACAAATCTTACAAAAACAGATTAACTAAAGGGAGCTCACAGGGCCTATGCCTCACTTACTCAGAAAGAGATTAAACACAAAACCACGTAACCGCACAGTCCCACTGTGCCACGCTGCTGCTGTTGTAGCTGCCTGTAAGCCTGGCCTTGCTGGGCATTGGGCTGTTTCCCCCAGCACCTCGTCACTGGCCACAAGCTTCCCTCTTCCCTCCACCTGGCTTAGCCATGACAGCTACATCAACCAGGGGCTGGGGCTGAATGTTTTATGTCTGTTAATGTCCATGTAGTGCAACCACAGTTTGGTATAGAGGGCACTATCAGGCAGCCATTCCGTGTACGATGAGGTTCTTCATGATTCCTTGAGTTATGGCAAGCTGGGCCATGGCACAGAGGACAGAAGAGGGTGCAGGCTGGTGCCAAAGAACCCACCAGAGCTTGTTGGGACCTGAAGGATCTCCCACCTTGCCTAGGGCTGCAGTTCAGCTCTCAGGACCATCAACCCCTCCCCATCAGGGCTGCAATAGAGCCAGGCTCCAGCTCCCACCCGCAGCACAAGGCCTGGCCCAGCCTTGGCTTGTTGCTATCACCCAGAGAAAGGAATTCATTGCCTGAGGGTGACACCAGTCACCCTGTTTCTGCCTGAGGTGGTGGGACAGTCCTGGCTGTGATGCTCAGCCCTGCTAGAAAGATTGCCTTGTTCTCTCATCTTTCATTCCCTCTCAGTTTGAGAAACCCAGCACATTGGTATACTTAACCCTCTAATTAAAATCTGTTTCTGCAGTGGTCCTTGAGAAAGAAATCACGATACCTTGGTTTGTCAATGCATGTAAACAACCTTTTAAATTAACTGCTAACGAAAAAGTCACCTCGATAAAACTCAGTGAACAACCAGCGTGGCTCTCCAGCTCCAAATGAGTAAAGTTGAGGTATATTTTCTCATCCTCTGGTTGTCTGATAATGTAGATACATTGTCGACTGTTGATAAAAGGGTTAGGCCAGAAAGGAGATGCAATAACACCTTCGCTTTCAGTGTAGTTTCCTCCACAACTTGGATCTGCTGTATTAAGAAAGCAAAAACATTAGCTGAGATATTCACAACTGCATTAATTATTTTAGTTTAGGTTGCCCCTGAGCAATGGCTGCAAATCCAAGACACACTGTGTTATTAAATTGCAAGTGTTAGTTACAGACATCTGTCTCCCATTGCCTATGTCTTAGAAAGGCCACAGACTAAACTTTAAGGCTGATTTTTACTTACCAGCTGATGTTGTATAGACAATGTGAAAGCCCTTATCAGTAACCATACTATCAGAGTGAAAGTGAATCCATGCATATGGTCCGGTCATTTGGAGTGGGGGTGGAGATCTAGTGCTACAGTATTTACCAAGGACAGGGTCTTGTGGAAGAAGACCATCTCGAATCTAGACAGAATGATAAATCACTTTTTAGGATTATTAGATGTATCAACTGTGGACAGTACAAACACTCAAAGTTTTGATGGGGAGGGACAGGAGGAAAGCCCATGGTGAAAGCTCTTTATGAAGTTCCCCTCAGACACACAGGAAATAGAAACAGACCAACCAGATTAGCTGATGGTGCTCCTAGGAGAATCATGGGGTTTGTGAAAGGGGAAACAAAAAAACCCCAGCCCTTATCAGATCTAGTGTTTAACTGTTCCTGAAAACATACTCTGCAGTACTCAGTTATGGAGTACATGGCACTCTCATTTCTGAGAAAATAGTGAAAAGTATTACTTTGCATTTGAGAATTAGGCCTAAGATCACCTAAAATGTAATAGATCATACTATATTATGAACCCATTAATTTTAGATTCTTTCATCTAATTCTTTAATGTAGGTTGATATTCAAATAGGAAGTTGGAGACTGAACTTCACAAGGAAGTGAAGACACCAGACATTTGACTTGAATCTCATCCTCTCTAGTTACAGGACTTCCACTGACTTCAGCAGAGTGGAATTTCATCATCTTTTTGTTTTACTAACAGTACCTGAGTGCATTAATAGCTTTACTAAGCACAAATGAATATTTTGACCAAAGACTTAATACTAAACAGTAAATTTCTCTACATATAAAAGTTCTGAAATAACTTATTTTGCAGTAATATTGTCATAAAATGAAATCATAATGCACAATTAACCCTTACCTCTAAATAGTCATAACTGCAGTTCTCATGGTGTTCTAGGCTTAGTGTGCCAAAGGCAAAAGTGATGAGGAGGCCAGGATTGGTTGAGATGGTCCAGAAACAATCTCTGTTTACAGGATAGTTACCAGGGTATCCTGGAGAACTTATTGACCCATAAGTACCTGTTACCTCACCACCGCATTCTAAGAGAAATGAGACATAGAACAATATAGTCTTTAACACCACACATCAGGTCAAATGTTGAACTGCAGGTACTCAGAATAAATTCATAAACAAAAAACTAACCCAAACAAACAGAACAACTAGCACCTCCCTCTCCTCATACCAGCTGGGTAATGGCAGGGGCAACTTGGGTTTATATCTAAGGAATAGCTTGGTTGGTTAAACCTATACCTCATCCTTTGCTTTTATTTCTTCCAAAAAAAATAATCTGTTTTCACTTTTTTGTTTCCATATTTGTCAATTAGTAATTACTTATCTAATAATGTAAATCACAAGGGGAAAAAAAAAAAAAAAAAAAAAAAAAACACTAAAAAGAGCATTTCAGTAAACATTCCTTGAAATAAAGAAATAGTTCCTCCTATGGAATGCACTTCCTGGAAAAGCCATTTAATTGATGCTACTACAGCACTTTACATTTCTTAATTAGAAGAAATAAACCAGCCATTTTCCCCCACAGCTATAAACACATTGCATTACCTGACATTTCATCAAGCTTACCAGGATCTCGAGAATCCCACTGAACAGTAAAACCTCCTGCAGTAACGGCGTGATTTGAGAAAAACCAAAAATAAAGGGAATTGTGGGAACTGAAAAGCTCTGTAGGAGGGCTGGAACCACAGTATTTTCCCAGCATATGCGCTGATGCCGAACCCCCATCGTGGATTTGAAGGAAGTCAGAGTTGCAGTCAGTACTTTCCTCCAGATGGAAGAATGGGAAAGTAATATGCAGAGTCTAAAAGAAAGTAACATGAAATAAGTAATCTCTATTTTTCCCCATGTGCTAAGGTTGTGATGTAATCCTATACAGAGCTGATATTTTCATTCATGTGGCTTTAAGAATCTTTGTGTTTGGAGTCATTATTTCATTTTCTGAAGGGTTCCAGAACAGAAGATACTACAGAATCTTAGAGTCAAAACAAGGGGGAGGAGATCAAAAAGGATGTGGACAGAGAAATAGCATTATTCCTATAAACATAGGATTGATATCATTTCCTGTGTCTGCCATATACTATACTAAAAAAGGCTTGAAATCTAATCTAGAAATTTTTATGATCTAGTCTGTGATTGAATATATTGTCATGGGAGTTTTGTGCATACAATCCAGTGCATTATAAACACACTCTATATAAAGTGACATACCAGCTTCAAGTAACTTCAGATCCCCTGCAGATGTGCTTTGATGTAGCTCTGCTAAAGATAGTAGTAGTGGCTCTAAGTCTTAAAGCTGAAGGTATGCTGCACATAGTGCTCCATAAATCACTGGCAACCACTAATTTATAAAACCATTTACTTCATTCCCATGCCGTATCAAAAGCAGCTTGAAAGTTTTAATCCCCAGTAAGAAGTCCAATACTGAAGAGTGATGCAATACATCTTTTTATAGGAATTATAGCACAAATTATTAGTTGCAGAATCAGAATACAGCATTAAAAAATTAAATCCTTAAAATAATTAAATGTAACTATTATATAAAGCTACTTATCACATGAATTGAGCTGTTCCCATTTCTGTATCCCAGAAGCAAGAAACAGAAGATTGTTCCAATATCACTTAACTTATGAACTAACTGAAGCCTATCAGAGCAGGCATTTTCAAGTAGCTACAGATGGAGCCCAGTCTAAAGCAGTGGATGACAGGCACCTTTCCTATGTGGTGGCAGATGATGCCAGTACTCACAAACTTACCAGAAATCTCTAATCATTTTATGTTTCCTTTAGTTGATTTTTTAAAATATGTGATTATTGCGAGAAAGAATAAATTGTGATCCTCAGCTTTACAATAAAAACCTTGAAATTGTAGCCCACACTAAGGAGCCAAAAGGTTTATAAGAACATAAAAACTTGTGAATATGGGACATAGAGATGGCCACATCTGCTCTGATGAGCTGAGGCTCCTGCCAAGTGAGGGTTTCTTTAACTTGAACTCTATTTTACCTTGTTGGGAGCAGTTTGAATAACCCAGGCACAGCTGAGCCCAGTTTCATAGCGCTGGCTGCTTGGGTTGTTAGGGTAACTGAAAGTCCCTCTGGAGCCTGAAAGATACTCTCCACAAGCTGCAGAAACAGAAAATTAATGGATTAACTCATGCTATCACAGTACAGACTCAAAGCTAAACTTTCTAACATGTTTGGCTTCCTAAACACTTAAAACAAAGATGAAAGATATTTTATAAAAGATTCTTCGGAATTTCCGCTCAAGTGAGTTGTCAAAGACAAAAAAACAAAAAAACAAAAAAAAAAAAAAGAGAAATTTCTTCCTGAAAGAAAACTAGTTTCTGGAAAACAGATTTGAAGTTCCCATTTAAAACATCTCTATTCCTCAACCAGATCCAAAATTATCATATAATAGAATGTATTACTTATAACTTTCCCCTTAATTAAGAACTCAAAGAAATGGTGCATTGCAATTTGTCACTGGGTACGAAGTGATTGCTAAAAAACAAGAATAAACCCCTACGTATATTCTTAATAAGAACAAAAAAACCTGCTTAGAAACATAAGGAAAACAGAAAGAGCTTGAAATAAGTCTAAAGTAGCGTAGATTTCACAGTGGCTGAGTGAAAAGTTCACATTCCACATTCTGTGAAAAGTTAATCTGCTTTCTTCACATCAAATTGCAATAAATATGAGCCATCTGACAGATGGATGCCACAGGGAACTCACTCGAATGTTGTCCTGACTCTGTTCAATTAAAGTTACTGGCAAAAAAAAAAAAAAACAAAAAAAAAAACCAAGCAGAATAACAGATATTGAGAAGAAACTGCACAGGCAGGAACTTGCAGTCACAGTATAAAGCTCCATGTCCATATTTTCATGAATATTATTGCACTTCCAATGGATTAACATAAAACAGCTGTAAAGAAAAGTTAACTCCAAGAGACTTTGGATCAGGACCTGTAGTCCACCAAAACAAGGTTGTCATTATTTTTCCCCCTCTTATAATTGTATTCTTAAAAACAAAGCAATCACATAGAGCAAGCATTAACAAGCTGAAGCCTAGCACCCATTTCAAATGAGGAAGAGGTCCCTGACATACCTTGCTGGGCAGTCTGGCATTGTGGTCCTGTCCAGGTGCTGGTGCACTCACAGGTGTAACCATTGACTCCATCAGTGCAGCTTCCACCATTCTGGCATGGGTTGCTAATGCATTCATCAATGTTCTCTGTACAATTAGTGCCTGTCCAGCCTGCGTTACACAGGCAGAAATATCCAGAAGTCATCGCCTACAGATATAAACAAATGCAATAAATCTAATGAGCATGGGTCACCTAAAAAGAATCAATGTAGTCAGTAGAAGGACTGATACTTACACTTACTTTACATGGAGATACCAGAACAAAGAAATGATACAGAATGTTAGTTCATGGTTAGTGGTAAAAACCAACATAAAGCCACAGTTCAATCCAATACCTCACTGTTTTGTTCTTCCTCCCCCACCCCCCCAACACCCACTTCTACCCAGTTGCTTATTTGCAGATCTCTCTCTTTAGAAAGTCAAAGTCTGAATTCATTCAGTCATTCAGAAAACTGGCTTAGAAATGATCACATTAGGAACAAGTCAGTCATGTTATCTAAAACGTACAAACCAGGCTGTGACAATGGTTTATAAACCATTTCTCTCAAGCCTGTTCTCTTGGAAGTCTGCACTGCACTTACATTGGCTGTTACTTAATTTTAACCCCAAGGGTCGTTAAATAGGAACACATTCATTGGCTTCTCCTTATCATTCCTGTCTCTTTTCTATTCATTTTTTCACCCTCAACCATTACTACTCATACACAAGTTTTTCCACAAATCTAATACTTTAATTTCTTATTTCTTTTTCATCATATTTCTTGCTCTTGTCAATATACTTTCTACAGGTAAAGCAGAGCACAGTATATCAAGGCACACACTAACTGCCATCTTTGATGCCTCACAATATTTTATAATGGATGGAGAGGGGTAGGGAGATCATCTCCTTTAGAACAGAAAATGAGAAAAGGGAAATGCAATCACAGAATCACACAGTAATATCATATCACACAATAATACCATATGGCCTGTTTCCACCCATTTAATGACTCTGCTCCCAGAATCATTAAAAGGAAGAACCAACATGGACAAACAAGATCAGACCCCACCTGAACAACAAATTTACTATTTGGAACATTTCTACAAAATCATCACCATAAATATCTTCTGCAATAGGAGAATCAAAATTCCCAGATTCATAACAGAGACTTCCCTGAGCAATGAGGACTTCATTCAGAAAACCAAACATCTTTACATGATCCATGTGAACAAACTAAATGGTCACTGTGCATTGTAACAAACTCACACCACCAATCAGTAAAGGACAGAAACACTCGACTCTCCCCAACCAGCACCAGCATTCCCAACAACATTCTGGGCTATCAACTTTCCTTTCTCTCAGTTTCCTCCATGTGTACCTGCTGATCTCTCCACTGATTTTGCCTCATTACCTGAAGCATATCTGTGCTCAGATTCCAATCTCAATCTCCTTGTTGTTAGCAATGGTAATTTCATAATGTTGTCACAGTGAAGAGTGCAGCACTTACCAAGCACTGACCATTAGCACAAGGGTTTTGCAGCTGACAGATATCAGCAAGAGGAGAGCACCCATTTGGCCCATATCCACTTCCAGTGTACCCAGGTGTACATGAACAAAATGGTATTAGTCCTTGGGACATAAAGGGAAAAAATATGTAATTCAGTCCTTGTTAAAATGACAGTATCAACCATGACAGTAACATGTACAGTACATGTCATGTACAAACATGACAGTAACAGCCCCAACATTTCAAAGCCAAGTCTTCATATATCATGAATTATTAGATCTGATTTGATCTCATTTTGATTCTTCTCTAATTTCGGTACCTGCCCTGGTCTTTATCCAGTTTTGTCAGGGAATGTTTCCTGGTGTTAGCACCTAAGAATCCAAAATTAATTCTATAGGAAGTGCTGGAAGCAGTCAGATAATACTTATGGGAAGGAGAAAAATAGTTAAGTAAGCTGAAAGAAGAAAATGGTGAGAACCTTAATATTTTAATGACTAAATCAGCTCTTTGATGAGGAGTGTTTGTAGGAAGGCTTGCTGGTTCTACACAGCATGGCTGTTCACTCTCTTGAGGAGGGCAAAACTGACTGTGGAGAACAGTTTGCAGTGTAAATATGTTGCTACAAAGTGGATTCCTTGAGACACTGGTAATACTTACTGTCCTTAAGCATGCATCATACCTGGAGTAGAGGTACAATTTGCCAATGGATGGCACCCTCCATTATTTATCGAGCAGCTATCAACCTGGGTACATGTTTGTCCATCTCCCTCATAACCTGTACAGAGGAAAATCTTAGTTTGCAACAAGCTATGTTCTCCATACATCAACAGCAAAACAAGCATCTGATGATAAGAGACACTAATTTACATTGTGAAAAATCACAGTCCAAGCAGTTAAAGAGAGAAGGCTGAGATAGCAGCTAGAATAAAGCCTAACATGCATATTACTTTCCTATGTTATTAGGATGGATTCTGAACTTAAATAAATCCTGAGGCACAACTGCATAGCTGTGATCCACAGCTTGTACCATATCAAGACTAGCCTGAGGCCATATTTGCAGCATGGCAATAGCTCTTCAGTGCCCACTAACAGAGAGCCTTCACTAACTGCAGTCCACTGCTGTTTAGATAGCTGACTGGAAGGCAAATTAGAAACAGTTTTTCCTACTAGTATTTACCTTATTGATTGCATGCATCTCATAAATGCATTTTAAGCCATAAGCCACAACATTTATGAACACGGAAACACTGCCTTCTTAGACAGCATTCAGAGCATGATGAACAATTATCTAGGCTTACAACAAACAATACCGCTGATTTATGGCACACAACTCTTTCAATTACTGTAAACAGTGAAATTACTATCATAATTATGCAGTGCCTATCTCCCCTTATTTTTTTTTTATTATTATATTTTTTTATTTCTTACCACCCCAAAGGAAGAACCTTGTAAAAAAAAAAAAAATAAAAAATCAAGGCTTTAACACCATCTACCTAGTACAAGAGAAACATTTCAGATGGTGCATCATCAGACACCTACTCAACACAACATTAATAAATAGCTGAAGCAGCCTGAAGATTCATGGACTCCGTATTCAGTATTACAGCATTGTTCTGTGTACCTGGCCTACAGCTTTTCCAGTATATAATAAAATAGGATCAAACATGTTGATAAAACAACAGAAAGATTTCAAATTGTGAAGATTCAACAAAATCATCCAGTATTTTACCTGGTGGACAGACTCCACAGCGGAAGGATCCTATTGTGTTGATACACGGAACCATTGGTGCTGTTGAACAGCCTCCATTATCACTTCCACATTCATCAATGTCTTGGCAACTGTAGCCATTTCCTTGCCAGCCTAAAAAGAAACAGAGCAAATAAAAAGTACGATTTTTGCACCTCCCTTCACTAACACAAGAGAAGAACTATTCCTCACATGAATAACGATAATTAAGGCTGGCCTTCAAAATAGGTTACAAATACAACAGAGTGGAGGTACATGTGCAAGTACACTTTAATGATACTGTGAATATTCCAAAATCAAACAGTTTATTTAATCTCTAAAGAAGTAACAATTCTGGTCCAGTGCACACACATAAAATTTTCAGCAAAGCTCCATTATTGCTCTGGTTAAATACTTCACTCTTACTACATCCCTCCTATGCATACAACATACCAGACTCAGGAAAACAAACAATAAGTATTATGACTGAATGGGATAATTAGGTTTTTGTTGCCATAGGGTAGCAGACACATTATCACAAAGCTAGTCCTACACATGGTGGGTAGGATCCACCTTACCTATCCCATCCTAGTCATTCTGAGCTGTAATACATTAGAAAGCACAGCAATGACAACAGAGAAGCAAAGTCCTAGACTACAGTAAGGGAAGACTTGCTCAAATACAAGAACCACAAGGTCAAAAATACAGGAAAGAATCTGCTTACCTTCAAAAGGCCTCAGATACACAGGAATCTCCAGCAAGATAGTCTTGTCTCCTTTGCCAACTCTTAAATGAGGTCTGGAAAGGGGTGGATCCTGGCTGCACCCCTTCCATCACCCAGGGGCACTGCATGCACCTGAGCTCCCCAGCCTTGGACCTGCTTTCCTACCAGGTGCTCAATCACTGGTTCAAGCTGAGACTCAGCATTTACACTACATAAACTCCCATTAAAATCAGTGAAAGCAAACAGGTACTTTAAGAATGTAATTTGTCAGCCTTATTTAGACTTCCATTTAAGGATAAGTCATGTTTTAAAATCCACTTTCCATGTTATGCAGATAAGACATAACTTCTACACATTTATTTTGTAGGATACAGATCAAAGATCTACATGAAATTGCTCCTATGTGGATCTTCAGGCTGCTGATGACAGCAGTCCTACCTGCTGCCAACCCTTCCCAGCAAGAGAGCAAGGAAAGACACCATACCTGTGGGGCAAGGATCACATGAGTAGGAGCCAAGCGTGTTGTGGCACTGCACAAATGGATTCTGTGAACATGGAGGGTTAGGGAGGCTGCATTCATCTATATCAGCAGTGCAGGCGGGGCTGCCAGGAGGGGACATCCAGCCAGTGTCACAGATACAGCGGTACTTGGGCTGCCACAGCAAACACATAGTGCATATTTCAGAAATGTAAACTGAGAAAAGGGTAAGAGTTGATTTTATAAATCATCTTTTAAACCACAGCAAGAAAGCTTTCAGAGCGCGGCATGGTTTGCACATTTTGTTTCTGCAGTTCCTTTGATGCTATTCTTCATTTCTTCCTCTTTCTGAATGTAACTGTTTAAGTAGTGGAAGGAGCAGCAGGCTCATTCATTATGTTCATCAGAGAAGCCTGTAATTTACCTCAAGTCTTCCAGAGAAAATGAACAGCAATTATGAACTGTACATAAACATAACTAAAACTCATCAACTTGCTTTGTAGGTAGGGTAAAGAGATCAGTGTAAGCAACCTGAAATCACCTTGGCTGTCTTCTTTTAAGCAAGATTTTCAGTAACCTGTAATGTGCAGAGCTGACATTAAACTGCAAATATATATTTTTTATAATGACAACAATTTTCTCTCTTCCAGTCTTTACTAAAGGCCAGATTTCAACATTTACCTAGCTTCAGTCCAGTTAAACCTAATGGGAGCTTTATTGTTGACTGACGTAGGAGCAGACACCGTTAAGCCAACACTGTATCCTTTTGAAAAGATTTCTCCACAAAAATGGGCAGAAAGCAACTAATGGGGTGTGAAGACTTTTACAAATTGAGAAAAAATTATGTTAGCACAAAGAATACTTGGTGTGTCTGGAACAGTGCAAGGGTGTGTAAGAGTGCTAAGGAGCCCAAGTCTGCCAGAGTAGTTCTGGAGGGCTACTCTGAGTGGAAAAAGCCAAAGCTGGCATATTCCATCCATCCCTTTGGAAGGAACGCCTTGTACCCAGATTTTCTCCCCAAACAATTGTCTATCTTGTTGCAGAAGGCCATTCAAGTATATGCTTATGTTCACCCAGTGCAGACACTTGGACTGCTCAGACTTAGAGACAGAGTCAAATGGATGGTGTTGAGCTCCAAGCACAGGCAGCAGCCACCAAACTACCTGTCAGTGTTCCATTGGTATTACTTTTCCCAAGGAAAATAAGAACCGTGTTTGTACTTGTGAAAAATTTCAGTAATAAAACATTCTAGCAACTTCATATTGCACTCCCCAAATGCTGAACAACAAGAATATTATGTTTTGAATGACACTTTGGCTACCCAAAAACACTTTGACAAGTATCTTTTGCAAGACACAAGGCATTTTCAGTTCTTTCTGTTGTCCTTGGGACATCAGAGAGATTAGGTTATTTTGTACAGTGCCATTCCTTGCTTTCTTCCAGCAGCAGTGTATTTTACATAGGTTTGTGACACTCAGCACCATTTGTTTGTGCTGTATAATGAAATGTATATTGCCCCTTACCTTGTTGGGGGTGTCTCGTTCTCCATCAACACAGGTGCCATGCCCACAGAGCATCTGAGATCCGCCCTGGCAATCATCAAACTTTGAGGCACAGTGGGGTCCATAGGTTTCTGGAGTACAGGAGCAGCTAAAGGTGAAAGCAGGCAGAAAAATCTAAATGTTGTCCATATATAGCAGATAAAGACCACATATTGCCATAGTAAGGGATAAGTCTGTACTCTCTGTGTGATGTTCCTCACAAAATCCCGGTGTATTTTGCAGTCCCACTAATAACTATGCACACCAGCAAAGCTGTCCAGTAGGGGCTCAGGAGTCATGTAGGACTTGCACATATCCATGGCTGACCACAGCATCTTGTCACAAGCACAAAACCAGGAAGAGAGATATCCAACATAAGGCTGCAGCAGAACATGAGCCTGGAAGTTCACATTTCACCTAGAGCACCTAAAATTTGCATCTCACTTATGCCCTTCATATGTTGCCAGCTGCCTAAAGCTCTACCTCTAGCAATACACAGATATGTTTTGGCACTGAGCTTGGTGCTTATAGTGCTCAAAGTCCCCGCCCAAGGAGCATCCCTACTTACCTTCCCTGGCTGTCATTCCTTGCACTCCCACCAAAGCAGGGCTGTGCCAACACAGCTGACACCACAGCTTTTTCTTTTTCACACTGCAGGTCCCACCTTGGTCACAGCATCGCACAGACACAGTGAAACTGAAACCAGGAGTTTTTAAGGTAACTGTCCCCTTTTCTCCAGCCCTTAATTACCACATGGACCAAATGTGAGAATCCAAAATACCATGGAATGGGGTAACAACCTACAGAAGGCCTCCAATCAGCTAGCTAACACTTAACACTCTGAGACACTTAATTGGACGCAAGTGGTGTGATGAGGTGCCTGCTCCTCACACATGCCCTTACACACCGTTGCTCACTTGCTTTTAAGCTGGCCAATGAAAACCACTCTGTACAAGCATTTACCCATGGAATCACAATCAGGGTACTCCAGTGAAGCTGTTCTGAACCTTGGAGTGACTTATGCTGTGCTATCCTTGTCAAGGTGTCATGTGCTGAGCTGAAAAGGCAGTGTGATAAGCCAATTGCAGGTAACTAAACTCTGCACTCAGGACAAGTGACCCTGATGAACTTCACTTTAAAAATACCACAATATCTTCATGCTTGTCTGCAATCTGCTGTACTGCAGCCTGCATTGTGCAGCTACACACTGTGAGTGCAGCAGATCAGCCTGGGCATGCAGTGAGGCAGCAGGCAGGGAACCAGAGCAGCACTGTGTGTTCAAAGTGCAGAGCCTCGGTCAGCTCCAAAGGACACGGCAGGCAATCAGAGGCTCTGAAGGAGGAGGAACAAGGCACTGTCTCCTGCTTGGTCTGGCAAAGGTTAATCCATTCCCAGTCTGAAGATACTCAGCTTTGAGAAGCAGGTCAGGCCTCATGGAGCTCTGGCCAAACAGCAGAGCAGAGCTGTGTGGCACTGTGCTGGTCCTGTCCCTGCGCTAACAGCACACCCTGACTTACAGAGCGGTCCTCATTTGTGTGAAGTAACAGTGCAGTTTGTAGGAATGGCATTGGAAAACAAACTCACAGGAATTATGACTGTATGAATACAATGAAAACACTGGACAGAAGGGCAAAGGGTTTGTCTATCAAACCTTAGTGTAATCACACACCTGTACACTGCTAAGCACAGCAAGGAGCAATAAGTAAAGGCAGGATGCTTTGTGTTGCTTCCTTGATAAGCATCTCCGTAGAGGATGGCTGCAAGGAGGCTACAAAGACCTTTAAAATCAAAGCAGAGCAGACATGCAGCCCCACGTGGTTTGTAGCATCTCAGTAGGCTCTGTGCCACCATGAAGCGTGAGGAGCTGTGTGAGCACTTCCCCTTTATGAGGTTACTTCAAGAGCTGACAAAGCCAGGCTTATAAGTCTGTCTTATACCAAGCAAATTTCTGTTTGTGCTAAAGCTTTCGTGCAGAAGCTGGAGACTCACTGCTTTGCAAAAGGCTGTGGCTTGCTATCCAGCCACTGCACAGAGAGTACTTTGTACTGCATCTGAAAGTTGTTTATCACATTATTTGCCAGTATGGAAAACAAGATGCAGGGCATTCAGGCCAGCTCGTCCTGCAAAAAGGAGCATATTTCCCAAGGAGCTGAACAAGGTCAGCCTCTGGCTGGGCACAGCTGGAGGAAGGTGAGCTGTGGGGAGCTGATGTCTGCAGGGCCCAAGCACCCTCCTGGCCTGCCTGCTGCAGGCAGCACCTCTCTTCTCTTTGTCTGATGGGACCTTTGCCTATACAGGAGCTTTCCAGCAACTCATAGCTTTATGGGGCAGAGCTCTGCTCCTGCCCACCTCTGCCATTCCCTCACTTCTCTCTGTCTCATGGGCAGGTGATAAAGGAGGGGTGATAATCTTCATCCCCAGTGTGGCTGTGTGACACTTGCTGTCCTTTTTGTGTCAAAACAAGTAATAGAAACACATGCTGCACTTGGCTATACAGTATTAGGGATTTTGTGGTCTCTGGGACCGAAATGGATTATAGTGCACCGAAAATATATAGACATATTTCTCAAATTTGTGACTTGTGCTGCAGATGGGACAGATGTTACAAACATAGCAGTGCTTTGTATGGGATTTTAGTTTTGAAAAATTACCTGTAGCTGCCTGGTGTGTTCACACAAGTGGCTCCATTCTGGCAGCCCAGCGCGGTTCCAGCATAAATCTGGCATTCATTAACATCCTCTGAGCAAAGGAGGCCCTAAGGTGAAATGGAACACCAGTTTATTTTCCAAGTAACAGAGAAATGAAGCAAACCATGGAGCCAAGGTTTAATATAGTTTCCAAACATACACAAACCACAGGCTGCTATCAACACAGCTTCCCTTATGAAGCATAATAACAGAACTCTATTGTTCAGTTGAGTTCTGCAATCCTGGCTATCAGTCAGAAGAGGGATGAAATATTTCAGATGTCTGCAGACAGCATATGGACATTTTAGTACTGCCACCTCCCACTGCTTCTCAACTTACTAGCAAAAGACTGAGAAAACTGTATTGCAGGCTGTTTTTATCGGGAGATGCTGTTCATCAGGACAGAAAGCACATCAGTTTTGACCCCAATCTCACTGGGACATCTTTAAGGCAGTGTGCCTTTGAGGAAAACTGGAACCATCCCATCTCCAAATGCATGTAGCAGCACCATAAAAGCCTTTGCCAACAAGGTATTTGGATTTTAAAAACTTGGGATGTGATTGATTACTGACATCCCAACTTGTTTTACCTCTCTGGGCTTCAATAAACACCATTCTCTTCCCCCATTCACTCCATATGCTTGTGTCTGAGGTATGCAGTTCAGTCATCCTGCTCAGCAAGAAATGCAGGTGTTGGACCACCAAGCACCACTGACTTCATGGGACATCACCTGTGTGTAACAGAACAGGGTCTGGCCCCATGGCTTGGACTTCCATCCTTTTGGAGCAGATGTCATTATTGTTGAAAATCGAATGTATTGCACTTAAAGCAGATGATGTCCATGATATGGTTATTTTGCTACTCAGTCTATATCATCCTATCCCTAACAATCACAACCCTGTCATGACTGCACTAAGCCAAGTATACCCTTGCAGTTAAAATACACGTCACACACTCAAGCTGAAAACACACTCCAGGAGGCTGAAGACTCACCCTCCAGTTGCTGGGACAGAGGCAAAAGAAGCCATCCAGTGAGTTCACGCAGGTCCCCGAGTTCTCACAGGGGTTGCTGCTGCAGGCTCTCCTCTGCAGAGCCTGAAACCCGGGAGCAGAGCAGGGAATTATCTTCCTTCTTATTTAGGGATCCTCCAGCATTTCTTTCCAAGACGAACCGTTTATTTTTATCTTTTCATTGTGTTGCCCCTATCTTTTTCTTTCAGCAAGATTAATGTGCCAGGCCTTGGAGCTGTTTTGAGCAGATCTGTACAAAACTATGACTAAAATATGACTTAGCATGACAGATCTGACACAGCACAGTGCAAACCATGGGATGAGAAAAGCTCTGCAAGATGTTAGTACTATCAGAAACTGTTCCTCAATGACAGGCTATTAGTGAGGCTAGGAGGGATATCTTCTTCATCTCACGTGTGACTCATGCAACAACTTCTTTCCAGGCAGCAGTAGCCATGGCTGCCACATGCTCATGGGGAAGCAGCTGATGGTTAAAAATCAGCTATTTCCCGTGCAGTACAAAAACTTAGTTCTCTCTCTTTGTCTTCACAGATCAGTGAAGGATGAGTGTGTTTTCCCTTGGTATCTAGTTGTTATTTTTCAGTCTACAACTGTTTTTCCTTTAAGGAATGCAGGCTCCTACACAGTTTATGTTTTGTAAGAAGGCATTTCACCTCCTTTACAAGCCTTGGCTTTTTTTAACCTCCTGTTACCAGAAAAGCTTTTCCTGGGTGATATGTGAAAGTAATCATTTAACTTAATAAAGCTTACTTTGTTTACTTGGATAGAGCTCTTCTCTGATTTTCAGTTTATTTTTCATGTACTCACCTGCTCTAAGCTTTGAAGTTTCATGTCAAGATCTGTGACCTGCAAGAGAAATGTAAATTAACTGCACTTGGCATGAGGGTCACCGCAGAGGGACGTGCTGATCTCCCAGTGCTGGCACACTGGGTGCCAGCAGCATGGCTGAGTGTTTTCTTTGGAGACAAGAGAGGAGCTGCTCTGCAAAACCAGGTGACAATCAGGTTGAAATCAGGCCTAGTTTACTGGGATTTAAGGGTTTTATGCTGCTCAAAAGCAGACAGCTTCTCATTTCATTTGCCTACAAAGACTTTGCCCTGTGAAGATGCATTAAGCTGCTTATTTTGCTTAACATGGACCTTGAGAGAGCTGGGGCTGCGCAGCCTGGAGAAGAGAAGCTTTGGGAAGAGCTGAGAGTGGCCTTTCAGTATCGGCAGGGGGCTTTAAGGGAGAAGGGGACTCTGATCCAGCTGTAGGTATCTCTGTTGATTGCAGGGGATTTGGAGCAGATGACCTCCAAGTGTCCCTTCCAACTCAAAAGATTCTATTTCTATAAACTTTCAGAATGTAAATACACCAACAGGACAGTTCAGGTGCTCACAAGAGCATGACAGACTAAGGTCTGAGGTGGTGGACACGCTGAAACCCAAGGAAAAGTTCAGCATGTCTCAGTTGGTTAAAGCCACAAACAGCAAGCAGAAAAGGAATTAGGGGATATGATGGATACGCATTAGAACAATTTCCCTTGAGGGCAGTCTCATTGGCTGTAAAATATTTTCCTATAAGGAAATTATGGCAGCACTCTAACAAAAGATATTTAAGCCAAGACAGATAAAGGATTCCCATTTTCTACTGGAAAAAAAAAAATAAATCTTTACTAGCTGGGAAAACTACCCCAAGTGTCTTTTGTTTCCACTGCAAACCTCTATAGCACATTTGCATCCAAGCAATGGCATGTCTATGTAAGACATATAGGAATATATATAGTCTATAGGCTGGATTTAATAAGATTTGATTTCCATAAATGTCAGAGGACTATTCTACAGTGAATGAAAGAATAATCCTGGTAACTGAAAATTATGAGAATTATGGGGATGTTTCCAGTCTCCAGATGCTGAATCAGTACCTCCGATGTCAAACATAGACTCTAAGCTGATGTTAAATATGGACTCTGCCCCAGTTCCCTGAATCGAAGCCCAAAAATACTGAAATGAATCAGTAGTCACCTTATTCTGAAGAACAGAAAACCCAGATTGCTGCTGGGATACAACGCAGAGGCGCAGCTCACCTTGGAAGCCAGCAGAGAGACTTGGTGGGACACGTTCTGAGAGACTCCATTGGCTTTCTTAAGTTCTTGAATCTCTGCTTTATTTTCTCTCATCTAAATTGTTAAAAAGAGTTGTGATGTGAAGTGAGTTTTGACTCCTCAGAAGCTTGGAAACAAGCCTTGCTTCTCTACAAGCTTAGGAAAGTTGTGTACTTTCTTCACCTTACTCATAAAGTCCTCCTGAATACAGAGAGCTCTGCTCCATGCACAGTTTAATCTTTTAATTACTTTATGTAATGAATTTATTACCTTACAAGCCTGCAATAGCTCAAATATTGCAGTGCTAACAGAGATAATATTAAAAAAAAACAATCATACCAAACACATCAAATATTTGCTGAGAAAAATTCTGAAGAAAACTGAATGAAAACATCTCAGGGATAAGTAACTACATCACCTGACTAAACATTTCCGCAAGGTCTTCTTCATTAAGCTTTATTTTCCCCAGTGGTCCAGTTCTAAATTCAATATTTTTGCTGGAGCCGGCGTGGAACACCAGGTTGCCCTGCTCTGAGGACAGACGAGGCCTGTTGTATTACGGGAACAAATAAGAGTTGGTTGGTTGCACATATCTGCTGCCAAAGTGTAGGTTGAAAAGACGTGTGGTAAAGCCACTCAGTTCCCGTTAGTAGTACTTAAAGCCTATCTTATGAGCAAATCCATTTGCAATTGATAATAGCACTGGTACTTACTGTTCATCATAAACGTTTCTTTTCTTCCTCTTTTTTTCGTAGTGGTTTGATTCACAGCTCAATCCAGCAAGCAGGAGCAACACAACTAACAGCCCAGGAACAGGAGCAGCCCAAAGCATTGCTGTCCTCCAGCTGCGCTGAGTTTGAAGTGAAACGTCTTGTGCTGAATTGTACTTTTGAGAGCCGGGCTGCCCTTTGCTCTCACACAGCTCCTTATTCACAAGGTGCCCATGCTGCTGTTCTGTCCTATAAGGGTAATCTTTATCTCGGGTATCTTAAAGTTTGACAGTGTGCAAATAATCCAGACACCCAAGCACATTTTTTTCTCTTTTGACTGCAGGAGCTTTGAGAAGCAATTAATTGAGACCTGCGTGTGTCTGATCATTGTGCCTTTGACCTTTGAACAGCCAAGCACCCTGTGCTTCAGCACTACACAGCCCAACACTGGCTGCTGTGGGGACAGCTCACTGACCTGCACATTGAATAAGGAAAGATAATTTGGTAACATTGAAAAGCCCAGAGAATTACTCCTCCAAAAAATAACTTATTAAAACCACAGTGTCTGGCAAGGAATGTTTGAATTGAAGGAGCAGCTTCCAGCCAGTAACTCACTGAGCAGATGACACAAACAAGTTAGCAGTACCAAACAGCATCCCATGGATTGCAACAGCAAAATACAGTTTTAACCAAATATGGTTGCTCAGAATTGGAAATGGTTCAGTCCCCAGATACTGAGGAGATGATCAAACACAGGGACTGCTTTTTTAGTTGTTTTTTTTTTCTTTTTGGAACATGTAGACTGCATTCATGATACACACCAGGGCTCCCAAACTCAGGGCCAGCCACAGACAATGGAAAAGACCAAGGAAGGATTTGGGTAGGGCTCAAAAGTAATTGAACAATGCAAATTCATCTGTTCTGAGAGACAAAAATTGCGTATTGCCCATTTCCCTCTACCATTTCAGCAGCACCCATCTCAAAAGAAACATCGTGCCTAACCTCATACCATGGACACCCCTGCTCTTTAGGCCCCTGCAGTACCCAGCCTGGCAACACAGCTCCTCACGTAACCTCTGCTTATGACGAGGTGAGTGGGTCCAAGCTGTGACCCCAGCAGCAGCTCCCATCAGTGGATACTTGAAGAGGTGGGAGGCTGGGGGCAGCCCCTTGGCTACTTGGGCCTACAGCTCCACAAGCCATGATGGAGCTCACATCCCATCCTCCCTTGGCACTCCTGCACTCAGCTCGTGGCCTTTTGTTTCCTCCCATCCAGGTGGTGGTTCCCACTTTCCCTCTGTACCAGGGACTCCATCTAGTCAGTCCTTGTGCCTTCTACTACCTGTCAGGTTTCTGCTGTGTCTCCCTTTCCCCAGATGGTTCGCTTTCTCTGTGACAGCCCATTACTCCTTCCTTTGCTTTTGCCAGTCCCCCTCTTCCCCTCACACAAGATCTCACTGTATTTTCCTCTCCCTGCTTGGAGCAGCTTTGTGTATCTTTTCCTTCCCTACACTAGGAGCTACCCGTACCTCCGGTCCCACCACAATTCACGTGTTTTTCCCTTTTGCTTAATAGTTAACTCATTTAAGTTGCTCACATTTCAAATCTCTACTGAAGAGAGCAAAACAGCAACAGTTGTAGCTGCTATCTCCAGAGATAACAGCAGCTGCCATTCACTGGTCCTTTCCGTCTCAGACCTTCACAGAGGCCACCGAGCTCCTGCACCTCCTGACCCCACACAGCCTTCTTTTCTGCTCCAGTCTGCACTTTTCACCCAACAGGGAGGTTGTGCCCACAGATAAGCAGGACATGCCCTAAAGGTATGGGACTGAATGAGCTCCACTGCTTTCACAGACAGAAACAATGTGAGGTCAAAGCCTTCAAGCATCTCAGGATCAGATTGGATATGATAAGCATAAATATTAATGTCACCTATAAAATAGACAGAGTTTCCTGTATCACTCGTTTCCTGTGCTCACACAATACAGTGCAGGTAACAACTGCTGATTTTGCCTTGAGGTCTGGAAAAGCAGAGGTGGTGAAGCTTCCCTCCAAACACACAGGCATTCAGGATAGCCCATCATGTCAGCCTGTACTCACTGATGAAGCTCTGGGTACCCATCCCCCCCCAGTAGAATGTACTTATACAGCAAGAAGAAACTATAGGACAATTAAACCTTTCCTCCCATTCTGGTTGAATGTATGCATAGTCCAAGGACTTTGTCCTCCACAAAGTGAGTTATATGTTTGCAGCTTTTGGCCTAGACTTCAGCTGCTGCCCAACTAAACCTTTTCTCCATCGATTGCTTTTACATATTGAGTATGCATTGCTTCTCTCTGCTGCCTGTCAATCTTTGATTCAAGTTTTTCTTTCCAACTAATTAACATGACAAACAGCTACAAGCAATAAACTGCAGAGGATGTGGACAATGTTGCTAGTCCAAGGAGAAAGAAGATATAACATCTCTCTTTGCATGCTTTACAGCCTAGAAAATGGTAGATCTGAAGACCAGGTGACTTTCAATGTGCCCTGATTGTAGGATGGAAGCTCTGGACACCTATCTAGACCTTGGATGGAAAGAGCACTCTGGACATCTACCTAGACCTTGCACAACACACTACTTCCATTTTATTTTAACTTACGGCTCTATTCCCAGTGAATGCACCTTAGGCTGGCCAAGTTGAGAAATCTATAAATCATTTTAAGAAGAAAAATAGGTCCATCCTTTTAATTTTACCAAAATAGACTGGATTAAGGCAGCATTTTTGGAGGAACATAATGGAAACCCTGCAAGTATCTGGCATAAGTATAGGGGCTGCTCATTACAGCCAGGAGAGCTGGCATGAACACCCCCTTCTGGGACAGATCATTCCATTACCTCACTGACATTATAGCTGAGAAACATCCTTAGAGAGAATAGTTTGTGCACAGATTTGGCAGGGAGTAACAGAGCATTTGTTTCTACCTAATCCAGGTTGAAGTTCACCCTGCATTAGCAGCAACACTTTACCACCGTCTTGTGCATCAGTACATAGCTGTGTGAAATGAAATGGTTGTGTCCATCTACTTCTCCAGTAGCATGTGCTTGCAATGCAAAGGTTCTTCTGTAGAAGACAAGAGAGCACAACCAGATACGCTTTAATCGCGCCTAGGAGATCAGCTCAGATGCAGAGATACAACAGGAGCTTTGGCAACACTCCCTTCTTAAGGGGGGAAATGAAGCTATGGAGGAGGATCCCAGACCTGGCTAATTGTTAAAGAAAAATGAACAACTCACATGTTTTAAATAATTGCAGGCCTAGCCATGTTGCTGCCTTCAATGCAAGTAATGCACGTTCACCTGAGCTTCCCTTTAGCTGAGGGGATGCCTCCCACTACTTTTATCTACACATCCCTCAATGCTCTTTCCTTCTCTTTCTAGTAATAGTCCATGCTCAAAGTGACGGAATGTCTAAAGAACACCATTACAATGCACCAACCTAGTATATGAGGGATCAACAGCCACAGTACGGCATCTACTGAAACAGGGGCAACTGAAGAACAGCATCAGAAGGGTCAGTTCTCTGGTCAAGGGGTGGCTGCCCAAAGGTATCAAAACTCAGGAGTCCTTTCTCCTTCTCATCGCTCCCTTCCTCCGCCACCTCCTCTTCATACACATCTGTAAAGCTTTATGTAGCACCCTCCTCAGCAGCTTCCATACTCTTTCTCACGTCAATCCTTAAAGATTTCTTCTGCTTCTCAGCACGCTGCCCTCTGACACCTGCTTAAGATTTTGCTCCCTGCTCACAGCTGATGAAGTTAATCAGTTACCTGCTGATGAAGTTAAACTAGCAGGCTGGGGAATCCAGGTTTTTGGGTTTTAATAGTAAATAACAAAGAGTTTTGACTTCAGCTGTAATTTATTTACTTCCCCAGTTCACCCTTGGTTCCTTTATCACAATGAAAGCAGAGATAACATATACCTGTTTTTTCCTGTGTTACAAGAGTCATGCTGTGTCAAAGCATCATGTTGCTTTTGCAAACCACCATGTTGTTGCTTCCTATTTTCTGTTTCGTCCTCTTTTAAAATCAGATCAGTTCCATTGGTTTTATTCTTTTCTACTGATTATTCCAGTCCTATCAACACACTCAAATTGCTTTAACGTATGCTGCAGATATTTTTAGGGAGTGCTTGCTGGAATTCATTTTGGACTTTACGCTTAGTTTCTTACACTTTAGCATGCATTTTCCTTGACTGCTTCCACTTTATACACTATTTATGTCCTGAAATGTCAATAATCTTCAGGTTGTTACCCAAATCTTAGTTTGCCTCCTCCAAATTCTCACGTTATTTAAGTGCAATGAAGAAAATACATGTAGTTTTAAAACCCACATCTGATGTTGTGGGCCAGCATAATAAAATAAGAGGCATTACTTTTGGAGCAACCCTTGTAAAACTCATCACTTCGAACAGTAAGACCATTTAATGCTGAACTTCAGTATGATTAGCAAATAGAAGAATCAAAGGATTGGCTGATATGAAGAGTTAACCCAAGAGAGGTTGGGAATAGTTGCTAAATGTTCTATGTTTATTAGATATTTGCAAGAGCTACCACAAAATTTATAGAGCCACAAGCACAGGAAGATGCACCTTGTCTGGAAAATGCTGAGTTCATGAATAAAAAAACATTCAAAGCCCTGATTTAAAAGATTGGCATTTCACCATTACCGAGGTAATGAGAAAAGAAGCACTCGCTCAATTCAGCTTCACTTCTGTTACAGGTTTAGAAGATCTATTATTATATCTCTCAAGAGCCAGAATATGTAGTAACTAGTTACTGGTCTATTGGTTACATCTCCACAATTAGAACCACCTTAACAGACAGCTAACTATGGTTTGTAACATCATCAGCTTGCTTTCACATGGTTTAGCAGTAGGCATGGCCTCACATCAGCCCAGTAGTTTCTGCCACTCACATCCATGAAAACACAAAGTTTTAAGCTTTTACATGTAGGTCGTTGGCAAGGAGCAATGATCTCATCCTAAATAACGTGAGTGAGAACAGAAACGGCCACGTTGTTATCAGGGCTATGATAATCTTGAAGTATTTTTATTCGGCTGAAGAACTCATACAGAACAGACACAGTTGGGTTCCAGAAACCTGAAAGTATTCAGACATGATCAGACAAACCTAAACCACAGATGACAATGGGTCTTCTTAAAAAGCCCTCACAAAATACTGAGTTTAACACTTCTGCTAGACTTAAAAAAATAATTAGATCATATATACAATAAATCTGTTTAGAATGGATTGCTGATATTCACAGGTGGAAACATTTTACACGCAGAACCTTGTCTTTGTACTTAATGAAAGCAGCTTTGCCGTTTACAGCCTTTTCGTATTGCACGGAGAACAGCTTTCAGATGAAATTGTTTTCTCCACTTTTATTGAGACACACGTGATTATTTCTGCTATTTTTCAGTTGCAAAGTAAAACCAATATCTATAAGGAGCAATTAATTCCTGGAAACTTCCATTTCAATAAAGGACATCCGGGGTGCAAATCCACCACGAGTGAAAGGTATTTAAACACATCAGGACTATTTAGCTAAATATCTGGAGGTGTATTTGTTAGATCCGATGTTTGTTAGGCTGCCATCAGCTTTCTCATGAGAGACTGAAGTATTTTCTGCCAGCAGTCCACAGTCGTCCAATTCAGGTTCTAAATTACCCAAGTAGAATGGAGATCAGTTTTGCCACCACGCGTACGTTGAGGCTATTTCCCAGAAGCCGGTAGCATTGCTTTATTGATACTTTGTCAGGAAAGCCTAAAATAAAACAGCACAGAGTCATTAGTCCGGGTTTATCCCTGGCTTTAATATATCCCTTTTTTCAGTGCACAGTTCTTAATTCAGTTACCAGAAATATAGATTTCATGCATACAGAAACACACACCCCTCCAGTTCACAGATTTCTACGTACAACTGTGCACTGCACAACCGCTGCTCAGGAGAAAATGGAAAGAGCAATGTAGCCACAGGAGAAAGAAAATCAAATGACTCCACAGATACACTAAAATGCATTTCATTATAGGCTATACATTGTAACTCCAATCTGAGGCCCTCTAACCAGTTATGGAAAATTAAATTAGTCTCACATTGCAAGATACTACCAGTACAGATCAGGCTATAAGGAAGGTTTATTCAGGGAGAGATTAAGCAGCTGAACAATTTTCCATGTAATTCAATGCTGTCCTTGTGGAATGCACTAAGAAATACAGACACCATCAAATGTCCTTCACATTGTAAGTACATTGACTGGCAAGTAGAAAGGAGGACCAGAAAATGTTAAACTGTTCCGGGTATTGTGAAAGGGCTGTACTCTGTATTGAATGTGCAATCGAAGGTGACCAAGCTTCTGAAAGTTAAGAAGTTGCCAACTGGCTGCTCTGCTGTACCTGTCCTTGTTTGCACTCTCAGCTTACTCCAGCTACAAACTCAAGTGTGCCTGCTTCAAACTGACTGAAAGATGGAAGCCAGTGGTGATTCAACTGTTATGGTCATCTGCTGAGCTGATGAAACTTCATCACATTCAATTATTTGCTCATTCCCTAAGAAGAAACACCTAAATTTGACCCTCAGCTCATCACCACCCGGTTTAGCTTTGACGCACAAACAATCGGTGTGAGGAAGAAGTGATATCTATAATCTGAAGTTCCCAGAGCACCTCAGATAAAATCCTTGTCCAGACAGAGCTCAGGAGAGAACATGGCTGGGTAGCTGCTGAGCCAAGGGTGGGAAGCTGAGGAGGAGGTGTCTGGGAGGAATTGTTCCATCCTCCTTTGCCAGTTATTAATGCCTTGAATATGGGCTGCTTTGGTAAACATGTTTTCTGCCAACTCCAGCCATTCTACTCAGCTTCTCAGTGCTCAAATTTGGGCACCCATACTTCTCTCTTTGGAACAACCATTTCCATTTCCCCACACACTTACTTAAATAGTTTTCACGTTGTATCACTGAATAAGGTACAGAAACTACACATTTCAGAAGAGTATATTAAAATAAATGTGTATTTATGCACACACACACGTGCTCTTAAAGCTCAAGAAGCTTATCTGAACACTGATAATTTCAGTTTCTCCTTCTGCCTTTTGGCAACTGGAAGCCAGAATTCATTTTCAAGGCTGTTTTCTTTATCCCAAACCTCCTTCCATCTGCCTGTTTACATCATCTCACATCTTCTGTCTTGGAGGAATAGTAACCTTTATCAGGACAGATTTAACAACTCATACCAGAACGCTGGTACTTACTGCACAGATCTCACCATATCATTTAGGTCTCGCATGTTACTTGGCAATGGTGAAGCCTTGACAACATGCACTACCATGGAGTGCTGGCTTTCCACCAGCCTGCCATTTGTTTCTTAATAGCTTACACACATTGCTAAGAGGAAAAATGGAAAAGGCCTCCTGACATCACACTCATGAAAGCAGGTCACAGGTGCAAAAACGCTCTGATCCCTTTTAATGATATTGCTGTGGGACCCATGATTAAGACAAATGACTGCACATTTTTTCACTGACCTATAGCGCAATTACAATTTATACACTGAGATGTTAAAAGCACAAATAAATCTGTTAATGTTAAGACAAGACAATGATTTTAGCTCTACGTCTCGTCTACTTGAAAACACCATCCATCTGTTAAAATAGAGACACAATTATGCTGCATTTAGATGCAATAACGTTTGTTATAAAAACGCTGTGGCTGCAGGTAGCAACATGTTGGTGTTGTCACAAAGCTTCTTGACATTCTGCTCATTTGATTTTCGGCTCTTATAGTTTTCTCGTTTGTTCATTCATTCATTCCTTGAACAAACAGTTGCAGTGGGTACAACTCCAGGCTTCTTGGAACTCAAAATTTCAACCAAATTCTTGCTAAAGAACATAGATGCAGTGAAATTCAGTGTATTTTCCTCTGAAAATTCCACACTCACATCTGAAATTTAGTATGGAAGAAATGCAATCAGTGACACACCCCTTACAGTAGCCATAAATACAGCAACCTCAGGTCTTTTCAACAAAATGTAAATCCTGAAAAGAAACTCAGAGTAGCTCAGTTCACCAGATTCCCATCAGCATAGAGCTGAGTAACACTTTTATTTCCCCTCTACATGTACAAAGTGGCAAACATCTAGATTAAAGCAAAGGAGAGAAATGTCAGACTTAGTATAGAATTCTATGAATCTATGAAATGACAGACTTGTGACTCAGTGCACAGGGAAAACCTTACTGTGCATAATATGAATCAGGATTACATGTCACAGGAAGCCACTGGATACGAGCCTTGTCCCATGTGTTGTGAAAGCTGGAAAAGTAGTTCAGTGAAAAAGGGAACTGCAAGAGCTGTAAAGGAGGTTCCATCATTAAGGCAGAAGAGTCCAGCACTGTAAGAGCTGTGATCTGTCCCTGACTGCTGTGCATTTCTCTGGTGACAAGTTTGCCAAGTGATCACTTCATAGATAGTGACTATCTGGATGCTCCTCAAATTCAGAAACCTGACTTGTTCAATTGCAGTTTGCAGAAACATGGAAAGCAGCAGCTGCCCCTGAAGGAGAGCTCTGTACAGAGAAAGCTTCCCGAGTGCTTTCAAACAGTAAATCTCACTCAAACACATGGAGTCATCCAAACATAAATCTCTGTGCCTTGGTTCAGTCCCTATTAAATACAAGCAACATTAACTTTAGTACACCTCTTAGTGGTATTTCAAAGACTGATCCAACGTTTGGAAAACACAAGCTACTATAACAAGCATTTATTTAAAAAAAAAGAAAAGAGATGATTCTGTGTTCAAAACAGAACTTAAAACATTATTATAAGCCCATACATGACTAATCTAGGCATGTTTAGCTCAAGTTTCTTTACAACAACGAAAGTCAGTATGCAACTGAGAGATGGTAAGAGAAATGGCATCTTATAAAAGACAGATCTATTAAAGAAGGCAGGCTATGAAATACTCCTGCACACTGACATCTAACTCAACATGGCACTCATGAATAAAGCACTGATCAAGTAATCTTAGTGGTGTCAACTCTAATGGCTGTGCAACCTTGATGACATTGTTTTAATGTATTTTTTTAAAATGCAATTGCTAGGAATAAATAATAATAATAATAATAATAAAAATCCTAGAGATACAGAAGGAAAGAAATTATGCAAACTATCAGCACACCTCAGAACCAGAAGCCGCTCAGAAAGCTGGAATATATATATATATATTACTCAAGGTCACTGGTGTCCTGGAAGTTCGTATTGCTGAGATACAATAAACTGATCTGATGTGATGGCAGCAGACCAAGTTCCTCAGCAGACAGTAACAGCTCCATTTCCTTGTCTTTCCTTGCTGAAGAGCAAGGAAAACTCTGGTGCACTTATTGTTGGCTTAATTCCAGTTCACAGGTGTGTAATATACTGGTATTGCCCAGTCTTGCTCCTTGACTCCCTTGTCTCCACAAAAACAGAAGATGAAGTAGCTGACCAAGGGCTACGACTGCCTTGTCTAGAAATTAGAGAAGACTTAAAAAGTCGTTAATTGAAGAAATTCGTTACTCCTGAACAAAGAAGCATTTGTGTACTGTGAAGTTATTTCCTTTCTGTTACCAAATGCAAACATATGAAAGAGAGCAAGCAGCTCAAACAGTGAGAACTAAGACATGCCAAGCTGGAAGGATATGTTGACTTATTGCTTATGGGTAATGTTGGCTGCTGAGTAAATAGTTTCAACCGTAAAACAAAGATATTCCTTCACTGTCATTCAGCAATACAGCACTTCTCATGGTAAAAGGAAATTTTTAGAGAAAGTCAGACAATTAGTAAGAACAGATCAGAAAAGCCGAATGGCAGAAAAAACTTGCAAAATAAAACATACATATTACTCCCAACCAAAAACTACATTGGCATAACTGGAGAATGAAGTAGAAGTGCATACTATGCGAGCACATACCAAATTCTGGAGGGAATCCATGCAGATTTGCTATTTCTCTTGGAGTAAAATACCTCAGTTTTAGTGTTGACAGTTTCATAAGCTTCTCTTCTTCTGTTAAACTCTCAATGTGCTTAAACACTGATTCAAGCTACAGAGAATACCCAAAACAACAGGTATCACTGACACAGGCAGGAAGTGAAATTACGCTGTAATACTCACATCACAACAGAGCATTTCTTCGATTATCACAGTGCCAAAGTCAATTTGAAAGCGCGTTAACTGTTCTATTTTTGCAGCCAATATCTTAATATGAGCACCAACAAGAACAAAGTCAACACTGCCATAAAGGAACACATCACATCTTCCCCAAGTTTACAAGCTGTACCAATACTTAATGAGGCAATCAAAGGACTATAAACATTTGTTAATGACAAAATATTGACTTAGTATAGCTCAGAATGATCATACATATATGCAAGTTAAGTAGTACAGATGCAGCTTAACTGCTTTAATCCATTTACTTTGGGATTATTCAGAATTCCAAACTGAATTCCTCTTATGCTTAGAAATACCGTACAATATTAGTGAGTGGCACAAAAGTGCAGGAGGAAAAGTCTCATCTGAAAAACATAACGTGTGAATACTTTCTACATAAGCATACATATATACTTTCTATAAAGGCATTTTTGTTGTAATATTCAGAGAAACAAAGCAGAAGAAAGACAAAACAAGCATTAAGACAAGTATTTCTCATATGTTAGTCTAGTCATACTCACCTGCACATCTACTGCTGTCTGCAGAACTGAGCCAGTCCCTTCTACATAGTGCCCATACCTTAACAAAAACAATCTTAAATGAGTATTTTCATTGGACCTTGGCACTAACAACTGCAGAAATGCAGGATGAGCTTCATTTGCTGTAATTAACAAACAGCCTTCTGGATTGATGAAGGCCTTGTTATCAACAATGCTAATTCTTGAAATGCAGTAGCCTCTGAAGATAACCTCTGGGGATGAGTCTGCAATCAATGCACAAGGGTTTAACCACGCTAATGCCTTATATAAGGAAAGGAACTCAAGCACAGCATCATCAGAAAGGCCCATCCGCATTGCAAACATCGATTTTACACTAAGGCAAAATATGTCAAAGGCCAAATGGTCCTGGTTCTAATTGGCTGACCATATTAAAAGCAGGACCATTAAGCGTGATCCTGCAGCTTTTCAATCAATCCATTAGGAACAAAGTAGTTCAGTCAGATTTAACTTTTGCTTGCTTGCAGATTTTCCACAAAGGGAAGGGATGGGGGATGGGCTTCTATGCAGAGAAGCAGAAGAAAGAAAGAAATGAAAAGCAGCATCCAACTAAACAGTAAGTGCACTTACACTATAAAAACATAGGACAGCTTTTTTTTGCTTTGTGGTTGATTGCATAACAATATGTTTACTCTGTACTCTCTTCCAGGCTATCATTTAAATATAATCACGGGCTTTCAGAAACATGCTCTGATGGTCTAACTATGATACAAATGAAAGTACTGAACAGAACAAGATTGAATCAAGTCAGTCACTGGCTTTTGCAATGCAGAAGAACCTGGAAGATCCCCGCATCAGACAGGAGTCTCTGCATCAACCATTAATATATACTATCCTCAAGTCTTCTCTGCATAACTGTAAAGACCGTTGTGTTTCAAGCCTACTAACTACACAATGAATAAAGGAGTGGTCTGCCTTCATCAAAGCCATAGTGACCCAATATGACTCAAATCTCAAGAATTTCTTCATCTGGAAACGCTTATGAGAAGTTCCGCCAGTGTCAGTGAAACCAACAGCAAGATTTAAAATAAAATACGAATAAATCCTGTTTCAGATCAGGACAAAGTGACTTAAACACCAACACCACATGAAATTGAACTGTAAACATATAACACTTATTTGGTTAGCAGCACTCCGAAAATTCCCTAATGCCACATTTAATACGGTAAAAAACGCAGCACCGAGGAATCCTCATCTTACATGGTATCTAAAACTATTTGATCTGACTTCAGCTGGATGCATCTGAGACAAAATAAGTAAACATGGATAAATTTCAAAGTGGTTGTTCAGAGTTTTATGGGGAAAATAGGATTTGTTAAATGTGATACATGCCTTCGAATGCACTCTAAATAACTGTTACTAAAGAAAACACAAAAAAAGATCCAGTTGGTAGAGCCAACTAGATTCAAAAATGAAGGTTGTCCCATCTTTCCTTTCTTTAAATGTGGACAGATGGGCAATGTTAGACTGAATGTCATTAATTATTATTGCAGTTGCCGACTACAGAAAAATTAACATGCCTACCTTGGACTCAGAACATAATTAGAAATGAGAAATTTTGCCACAGTGAAAAATGATGCATTGATTTGGGGATATTTCATTAGCAGTTATAATGAAAGGAGCAGGTGGCTTATGAAATTGCAGTCCTAAATTTTCACCTGACTCATGATTGTTTCCTTACACCCCATCTTTATTTCCTAAGCTTTATAAAAGCTGAGTTTCAAACATTAATACGATATTTCCTGGCATATTCTGTCCTTAGAGAGAATTTTCTGTAACTAATATTGCACTATTTCTGAAAGCTGTTCTTGTCAGCATAGCAAGAATTTATGAGTCCAGAATAATTTGAATCAAATAAATAGTTTTCATTTACTCTGTTCTTCAAAACGGTAATTTTCCTCCTTTACAACTTCAGACCTTACAAACACATTCCTTAGAGAAACCAATAACATTTGCACTCTCAAGAAACTCAGCAACCATCTTCAAATTATCTAGGAGCTGGCAGGTTCTGCTCCATGTCTCAAACATCACATTTTGCCCTAAACTCCATCAGAGCTTTCTGACCCACAGTGTTATGTCAGAAGCAGAAAGGCAAACAAAAGCACTGATGTAATGTGTTGGAGGTCTCTAAATTAGCAATGACTGAAGGAGGCATATCCAGATCATCTTCAGCACACAAACCCCGCTGGAGATATCTCAGGATATCTGAAACCTCCAGGCTCTAACTGGCACTTTCCAGTACCAGTGCATCCAGTGGAGAAGCTCCTGACAGGTTGCCTGTGGTATTTCAAAAGATTCAACAACCTCTGCCAGTCAAACTTAAAATTCCAAAGCATGAATCAAAAAACTACTAGACAGAAAAGCACTGATGTTCTGCTCCATCAAATATGATTTGTAACGCTGCAACCTAACTGGTTTTATGATATACGGCCAATTCACAGCTATTTTGACCTACACAACTGAAATATTCAGGAAATCAATAAAATGTACAGTGGAGACAGTTTTAATGAGGAATGGATCTGTCATGCATGGCACTTTGTAAAAGCAGTGAGCAATATAAAGAAATTCATTAATGAATCAGTACTATACCAGTCTACTGGAACCATATTTCCGCAGGGGTAATTAAGCTTCTGTGAAGGTCAATAACAAATGGCAGTGTCTTTTGTGAATGCATTTTTGGAGTGGGCGCATGATGTTCTGCCAGACAGTCTCATGCTGGCATTCCATTCAATTAGGAAGCATGCTATATAAGGAGATTTTTCTATCTTTTTATTCTCAGATGCCTGTTTATTGGTTTGTTTTTTTTTTTTTTAAATTTATTTAATTTTTAGTACACAAACAAAAGCACAATACACACTCAAAGTTTCAGGACATGATTCAGCATTACACTTTAATTACAACTTACCCTTTTGTAAAGCATGTGGATCTCCGGCAAGTAGGTTTAACGATGTCTAACAAGAAAGCGTAGCGTACCAAGGACTTGGGTGCTAAAAAATACTGACTCATTTCTTCATTTTCCTCTTCCAGGAAATCTTCTAACATTTGAATAGAGGAATCATTGTCCTGATTATGCTTCCTTACCATTTCTTCTGCTGTTTCAAGCTTAAAAAGAAAGGCCCCCTTTGGTAAGTGTCCCTTCTTGCTGCTGCAGTCAGGATCAGTATTTGAATCCAGACTCTTCTCTCCAGAAGGAAAGGAAGAACTAGCTTTGTCAACACTGTCCTTGCATAACTCTTCTAAACTCTGATCTGGGAATCTTGTCAATATCTAAGAAATAAATTATGAGAAAGATTAAAGAACTTCATTTGATAAACAACTTGACAGCAGAAACTGTAGCAATTAAGGACTACTTTAGAGATGCAAATAACCATTTGATGTTATTTTTACAAAGATTATGCATTTCAGTCCTTCGAAGACACAGCATCCAGACCAAAGAAAAACAGACAGAATTTAACTTTTCTGTTGATATCACAGAATGTCCTGGGTTGAAATGGACCTCAAAGATCATCTAGTTTCAACCCCTTTGACAGGGCTGCCAACCACTTGACCAGGCTGCCCAGAGCCACATCCAGCCTGGAGCCACAACTAGCCTAGAACATCTCTAATCCATTCATGTCCACAATGCTAAACTGAAAATTTAAACTACAATCTTCATTAAATCAAGACAATTTAAATAACAGACATTAAGACTCACCTGACCAGGAGCATGAAAGAAAAATGGCTCTTGGTGAAGCTTTGCAATTAGAAAATACCGCAGCCTAGAATTGGGAATGCCAAGCTGCAAACAAAAATCCACCAGTTTTTAGTCAATGTCTTAAACGGAGAAGGAATTATCTACTGTGTTGTAAAAGTTACCTATTACTATTTACAGCAATAAAATTACTTCACACTACTGTATTTTGCCATGTAAGAGATACCAAAATTAATTGGTAGTACCTAAATACTTCTAATGAACCATGAACGTAACTCCCATGCCTAGGTAACCTCAAAGAAACAAGTAGGCATTTTTTTCCTCATGATTCTGATTTTCTCAGTAAATGAACAGGAACATTAACAAATTGTTATCGAGGAAAGAAGAAATATGAGGCATATCACTGTTTCCCAGCGACTTTATAGAAAACTGCTTGTTTTATAAAACAGGAAAAAGGTTTCTCCTTTTATTACAAGGAACTACAGGACTTCCAACAATGAAATAAATGTACAGCTGGCTTTCAAGTTACTCCCTACCACGTTTTGTCAAATGCATGTGGTACTTCACTGATCCTATTTAGTCTTGCACAATCTGGCACCTCTCTTAATTCTTTTCTAGTTGCCAAGGAAACACACAAACAGTGGCCCTGCCCCCAGAAATGACAGAGTCATGTTTTCTCTGCTGAAAAATCACAGGCATCAGCAATTCTGAAGCAATGAGGCTCCTACAGGGAAGCACCTTCTTGGTTGAAGGTTTATGTTCACGTCTACCTTAAAAAAGTGGTAGAAAAAAATGCATGACTAGAATCACAATAATAACATCAGTAAGATTATGCCAATGTACCAAGGAGAAATCGGTCGTGTCAGATGGCTCTCACTCAGAAGATCCACTTTTCTAATAAAACACGTCATTTTCAGATGTCCTTGGGCTCAGTGCTGTTTGAACAGTTAAATAATCTTAGAATAAAATTAATACTCACACAGGTTGGAGACAAGAGGAATTCTTGATATTTATATCCACACGTTTCTAGTGTTTGCAGAAGTTCACATCTGGCAGTGAGAAGAATCGAGAAGCAATTACGCTCTTCATAAGACCTTATCAACCCTTTAAGTTCTTTTTATCCTAAGTAAAAACACATCAAATGTAATACTTTAGGTACTGACATTTCACATTTAGTGAAAGAATCAGACAGAGAATTACACATGTAAAGTAACCCATTTCTGAACTTGTAGAGACAACATACAAAATGCAGCGTTACTGCAGCTAAAAATGACCGCTACAAATTCACAAGTACCTAACACATACTTTGGTGCTAACACCCCTTCAAAAATTTTCCATCTCTAGAACTGTACATCTCTAGGTGAACACGCCAGCAAGGAAAATAACAAGAAAGCAAAACTTCCCCTTCAATGTGAATTATAAAACTTAACACTAAGATTGACGCAAATGGCTTACTGTTTCCTTCCATTCATGCATATTATATCAGCTAAACTTAATAAAATGGTTAAGCCAAAAAGTTGCGGATCTGACAATAAAAGCAAGCTTGGCCTACGCAAGCATTAAAAAAAAAATCACTGACACTGAAGTCTTCCTGAAATGACTTGCCTTTCCTACTCCATGCAGGCTGTATATATGCAGGCTATATATAAATTACAAACTGTGACCTGTATCTGACACTGTATGTGACACTGCATCCCAAGACAAAGCAAGCATTCTGACCAGAGTGTTTTCTGAGTTACAAACTGTTCCAAACACTGGCCAGCAAGGAACAGCCTTAGAAATCTCAGGCTCTCCAGGAGCAGTCCAAATCTCCAACATGACTGCTGCATGCTTTAATCACTGAGAGAGCTAAAATGTCTCCCTGCTGCCTGGCAAATACATTAGGAAGCATGAAGAAGCTGACTGCTCTCCTTTGATTTAAGAAATGCAAGGAAAAATCCTACTTTATTTCCAGCAAGAAATGAGAAAAGATGACTAAATCCCTGTCCCCTCACAAGTGAGGAAAATGGTCCTGTTGTCATTAAGTGATCTTACCATCAACTTCCCTCTTCCATATTTCATACTCTCTTTATGAACCATTTTATAGCAACAGTGAACCAGTGAGAGCAAACTACCAATAAAAGTACTGAAGAAAGCTACTTCATTCTATTGTGATCTCAGCACAAGATACCAAGAGCTCCTGTAAATCTGGTAAAATCCAAAAACACTCCTTGAAAAATAATATTGTTCCTTTGTAAAGGACACCAAGTCATCCAAGAAAAACAGCAGTCAAGTTCTAGTCTGTTTTATCTGCTTAGATAAATAAATAGTTATTTATCGTGTTCCTTTCACATCCCAAGACTTTAATTCCCAAATTAAAACAGTATCTTTTACCTACAACTGCTAAGTGTGCAATCTCACTATTGTCTTCTCTTAAATTCCAACAAATAAAAGCCCTGCTTTCTCCTAAGGAAAATGTCCTTTATTAAAAAATAAGCCATGTATAAGTCAGACTTTACCTTGCAGAAGAGGATTCAAATCCTTTAACATTTTCTAAAAGTAGGTATTTTGGAAGCTTCTGGAGCCTAAAAGAAGGAAGAAAATATCAACAGATCAGGGCTGCAAGAAGAAAACTACATTTTTGTATTTATCTACATATTTGTTTAGCTACAAGTTCAAAATATTTCTATATCATGCTAGCCCATAAAAAGATGTACTTCAACTTCCAAGGTTGCATAGATCAAGTAATTCCCATATGAATTAGAAATGTGAACTGTTGGTTATTCCAAACCACAATAAAAACCACTTTCATGGACACATCCTATGCACGTACTTTTGAAAACATACAGCACTGTCCATTTCCTAAAGCACGTTATTGCAACACAAAGATTAAGTTTGTAATAGAAAATTACAGGGGATGAAAAATACTACCATTTACCCATGGAACAGAACACTTTTTTTTAATTTAAGTACTTAAATCTTAAATCAATGTTAAAATACTACACCTACATTAGTGGCAAAACATCAAATTCAGTATTCATTTCATTGCTTTAACAAATACTACCTTTAGAGCTCAAACTCCATATACTCTCAATTTTCTGTACTTAATCTTTTCCTTTTCATGAGAAGGGAAGGAGAAGTAACTGAGGTTAAGCAACATCAGTGCAGAGATCTGGAAATTCCAAAACCTGCTTATTAAGTCTCTGGAGAAAGAAACATACCAAAACTGTATGTGCCAGGGACCATTCGGACAATTTAAAACCATAAATGATTCAGACTGAACATCCATTGGAACTAATACTCTAGTAAGACTAACATAGATGCACAATGTCTGCAACATACAAGATCTCAGAACACTGTATAGGAGCAGAACATTAATGCCAACAGACAGTAATTCCAGGTTTATTGAAGTCGGGAAGTGATTTCAGACCGTTCTGATGTAAATCACAGCAGAATTTGTTTTGGCAAATTCCGAAATATCATCAGTTACAGAAATTCACATGAATAATTCCAACGTTTGACAAGAAATCTGTAAGTGTACAAACACGACAGCAAATAGGAAAGTACTGAAAATAACATTGAGGTGAAAAAAAAAAAGCCATCAGCCAACCCCCCTGGGCAGGAATGGAGAACGTATCTGTTGGTATGTTTACCCATCTGCAATATCACCATCACCTACTGTGAAACTTATTTTTGGAGTAATGAATCCACAGCAGAGCCTGAAGTGCAAAAGCTCGTACAGGATCAACATGTCACAAGGCAAATAATCACTATACAAAGAGTATGTGTTAAATACTTGGCAGGTTTTAACATCACTAACTTCTTTGTAAAATTAACAAACTTTGAAGTCTTAGTATTAGATTTCCCTGGGTTATGGTTTGGATACAATAAACAGACAGTACCTGGCCCATTGGACCAGCCTTTGTGTTTGCTGGCTGGGGGTTGGAAAGATTTCCCATGCATTTCCAGATCTAGAATTTGCCCTTTCTGTGCCTTTAATATTTGACTCCCCAGCCTCTGAGCCTCATTTCAGCTACATTTTTGTTGTAAAAGGCAGAACATAAGGTAGGAACAGCCAAAGAATTAAAAAAATTTCTATAGTTTCCACAAATTGAATGCACACCGTATCAATTTTGAATGCTCAGTGAGAGTTCCTATATTAAGAATCTCCCTTTTTAGGGCTGAAATACTCCCCACTCAATGTATGGCAAACATGTCTTCTTCAAAACATACACAAACACTATCTCAGTAAAACATAAATCTAATGGAACCAAGAAACTAAGCAGAATTCACCATCTTGAATGCATTACAGACAGCTGACAGTAGCTACTGCCCTAGAAACAACCTGCCCAAGGGTGATAAGGATGTCAGCAGTGTCTCATGGGCTGCTGAGATAAAATGTCACGGCCAGGCCCAGCTCCTCTGCATCACCATGACGAAAAACATATGTCCTGAAGTGTCTATAGCATTGGTTTGGGGAAGGAAAAGTCTGTCCTTTATCCAGTTAAAGTCACAGCAACCAGGAAGAGACACACTCATGCTAACGCACAACAGTGTCACAACAACAGCCCTACTCTTAACTGCATCTCAGCTTAATGGAAAGGAATAGTTCGGTCAGGATTTCCTTAAGGATAAGGAAGGTACTATAATCTTGACAAGCATATACTACTGATGTTTTTAATTTGTCATTTTGAAAGATCAGTCATGAGGAGAACTGACATTTTTTTCTTCTTCAAAACATACACTTTCCACAATTTTCTGAAACTCACAATATTTCCATATATATATTTTGTATATTAGATGTATATTGTATATATATTGTATATATATTGTATATTGTATATATATGTATATATATAGTATATAAGAATATTGCTTCTCCTCCGCATCTAGTATATTATATATATATATATATTTTGCCTCTACTAGATGCGGAGGAGAAACAATATTCTTCCTCTCAACCTATTATTTATCTAACATCCTGAGCTACAGAACCTCATGAAACGGTGGTTCTGTGTTCTCTGCCACAGATTCCACAGGTGACCTCAGTCAAGCCACTCAGCTTTTTTTATCTATATTCTCTATCTGCTGCTGATGAGGACAAAGCAGCACTCTCCCCAGTGCTGCCAGAGGCAAAGCTGGTTGTGAAAGAACAGTGAAGAAACTAACCTCAATGCTAATAGTAGATTGGAAGAAAAGACTACAGGAGTGTGGTGGCGAGAAGAGAAAGACAGACAGACCTCTTTCTTTCCTCCTCCTCCACTTTTGGAAGTAAGATTAGCCAACAGAGGAATGTTGCCCAACAGACATCTCAATCCAAAGGCAGAGATTTCTGCAAAATCCATCTCCCTGAGCAACTTCTTGCTTGCTCCATTCACATACAAAGGAGCTTAAAGCGCTATGCATCTCCTCCCAGCAAAGACTACAAGCACTACTTGAAGCTGATTTTTAAAACACTTAACATGAACAACTTATGTCAGCAATAAACACTTTGTTTGGATTTACTGTTTCAAATTTAATGCATCAATAACACAATTAAGGCTGTTTTATTAGAAACCAGTCTGACCAGACAAAAAGAAGAGGTCACAGAATCACAGAATTATCAAGGTTGGAAAAGACCTAGAAGATCATCTAAGTCCAACCACTACCAATACTTCCCAGCTAAATCATATTCATCAGCACAACATCCAAATGTTTCTTGAACACTCCCACGGTCGGTGACTCCACCACCTCCCTGGGCAGTGCATTTCAATGCCTGACTACCCTTTCCGAGAAGTAATACTTCCTAATGTCCAGCCTGAATCTCCCCTGGCGCAGCTTAAAACCATTCCCTCTAGTTCTGTCACTGATTACACGAGAGAAGAGGCCAACCCCCAGCTCACTACAACCTCCCTTCAGGAAGTTATAGAGAGCAATAAGGTCTCCCCTGAGCCTCCTCTTCTGCAGGCTGAACAAAAAAAGAATACTGTTCAGACAGATCAATGCTATTTGAAACTTTTAGTGTTACTATTCAAAACAAAAGATTGTATTACAAACCAACAAATACACAGTCTACCATAAGATTGTTAGAAGTAGCACCAGAAAGACAGAACAGACACTTAAAGAGTGAAAGGGAAAAGCGGATGGATTGTATTGTGCAGCCAATATCATGCTTCAATGAAGTCTTCAAAATGTTACTTAATGATGTTAGTAAAATATAAGTACAAATTATTTTTGATCATATGAAAATAAATGAATAATACAATAGAATACTAGGAGCATCCCTGCAGAACATCACAGATCACTTATCTTGCTACAACATAAAATAACTACTGAGTAACAACAAGGGCTTAAGAGTTGAAGTGGAAGTTAACTTGTACCTTGGGAGAATATCAAGAATATAAAGGAAGCTCTTTGTCCGCGGATCAGACACATCACCTTGTAGGCCAATTCTACAAAATAATAAGGAAACAACCGTGTTTTACTTGGAGCACGCTGTCATTTGACTTACATTTTTCTACAGAATGCTGACACTTTTTGCATCAGGTTTTGAAAAGCGATTCTGCAAAATCACCATGCTCAGACATGAGGCAGTGTTCTGTGAAATGCCATCAGGAATGAGTGTGACCTGAAATCCATCACAAGGTTAACACTGAAGCACTCAATAATGAAACTCAGAGCCCAGTGTGCACAGCATTAGCACTGTGGTCTTAGCAAGTAAAAAACTCCTGAAGGAACAAGAACAACAAAAACAACAAAGAAGCACTTTGGAATACACATTACTTTATACTGAATATATTAAATTACTCAGCCAAGTTAAGGTCACAGTGCTCACCATTTTGCAGGACTGAGCCTGATGTGGATAACTTTGCAACCAATTTTGTACTATTAAACTGGACAGCTCATTTACCTTATAATAACGAGAATAATAGCATAATGAATTCAGGCCTTGGTTTCCATAACTTGTACTAGTTGTTTAAAAGACGTAAGCCTTGGTAGAAGAACTTTAGCATGTCTCTAGATTAATTAGTCATCCACAGTCCACTCTTCTCATTACATTACAAAAGAAAATATGTTATATTTATTGTAAATACAACCGTATTTCCAATATTTCCTATATATATATAGGAAATATATAACTATAATAATATATAACTATAATAATTTAACTACATTATAGTTAAGAGAAATTCTCCTCCAACAACCACTGCTGTCAAACTAGTTGAATATGAAGTAAATCTGACAAGTGAACTCCTAGTAATTTCAGTTCTTAAACAATGAAGAAATTTCTCTATTTTATCCACAAAATCATTTCAAAGCCAACACAACATTTTGAAAGTGTAACTTATATCTATATGCAAATACCAATACACTTATCTTGGCTAAAACAGGAACATTCCTCAGAATTAAACTGTATGCACATGCAATTTTTAAAGTACTTACAAAGTTCTTATTAAAGAACAGATTCCAACCTTAATTACACACAGAAGGGAGAAATTCCAGATCTCCCCCTAGAACTACCCCATTGAAAGATTAGGCTGCCAATTAAAGGGAAAGGAAGCACTTCTAAATGCAGACTTATTAATTCCACTCTCAGACAAGCAGTATTGTGTACAGAACAGGTGCTTTCAGCAGTCCAATCAATTTTAACTGAATTAAAATACACATTCAAAGTATCATCAATAATTTAAATTCAAGTTCCTGCATTTCTATTCACCTCGTGGTGAATATGGTCACAAAACAATTGTTTAGGAAGATATACAGATGGGCCCATAACACCATAACATGCTTGGAAACATTTATTCTTTAACAGCATAAACAGTAAAAACTGCACTTTACTCCAAATGCTGTATGTACCTTGTAAATGGCTGACAGGGAGGACTCATCAAAATCATATCAAAAGATAATCTGTCAAATTCTTTCAGTGTAATGCCCTGAATAAGGGAAAAAGAAATATGAAAATGTTCAGTGCTGTGAACTATACAAAACTACTAAGCCAACCTTCAGACGAAACTACCCCATTACATCCACAACCTGTTCCATATAGTAAGAAGCTCCCTGACCTCCCACTTAACCTAATAATTCCATTCTCTTCTATGTCAGCAAACCATACAGAGCAAATACGCATTAACAGCCTTGAAAATGAACCCAAGTCACCAATGATACCAGCATCTATACATAACACTGAATTTTCTTTTATCTAATCGCTCTTTTAGAAGAGGTGCACTAGTTCATGATTTTTCAGTAGATCCTGATTTATTTTAAAAGGATATAAAAAAAAATGTTTGTTTAATGGTAGTTTTGGAGATACAATAAACACTTAAGATTATAATCCACGATTTCTAAGTCATCATGCACACAACAGAAAAAGCTGCATGCTTGAGTCTAAGTTCTCCTATATTAAATTCTAACAGTAGGTCAATATATTAAAGGGCCGAGAGAAGGATCCATCAAATAACCACAAATGAGACAAAGAAATCACTGCTTTGCAGCATATCTATAAAGCGTAACATAACTGCCCATGGAAACTAAAAGTTTCCTCTGTTTTTCAGTCAATTTAAGGAAGGTCTTACTGACTGCAATCTGCTCTTCCCTACTAAAGGAAGATACAGGCAATCTTCCCTCACCTTTTCCTACATTAAACTGTAAACTATTATTAGTCTGCTATTACTGAATGCTGAATAAGCAGCCAACCTTTAGCCACCTTACTTAAGCTGATATCTTGAAAGAAATTCATTATCTTACTGTCATGTTATAAAACTGCAAAAGAAGATTAAAAAGTATGAGTAACTTCTGCAAGTAAAATCCCGGACAATTTTACCTATTTCTTCTCTAATAATTTGGAAAAGAAACAGAATTCCTAAAGCATTTGACCTACTGAGCCCACAAAGAAAATGCAAGACATCTAGTATATTTTCCTGTGTTTTACTCAGCTCAACTATAATTACAAAGTAAAGGCACGACTCCAACAGGTTTAATGAAATTATTTCAAAACACTTGAAAATATATATTTTTTTAATCTAAAAATGCAATTTCTGTTGTTCCTTTAGAGCTGGTAAACATTCCACCTGACATTCACATAAACCCTCCTTAATGCAGCAATCAAGACTTCCAGGAAAAGATCTCCTTGTAAGTATTCATTTGCTTCAACAAGCAAATACAGCACATGAAACGACAGTTATTGTAAAACTGCTGTTCCTCTAACGTGGTTAATTAAGACTGCCTGTTTCTCTTTGGTTCTAATATGGATAGGAAGACAATCTACTACTAGAAATGCCAGGCTAGAAGGAAGAGTCATTACTCACCTCAATTGTCTTTGCCCATAATGGTGTGCTGGGAAAGTTATGCTTATAAACTTCATTGGCGAGAGTGTTCACATCCACAGCAGCAACAACTTCTGCACACACGCAGCTTTCTAAAATTAAAATAAAATAAAGCTGAAAACCATAGATTCTATTTGTTACTCTTGAAAATTAAGTTTGTTCAGTTGTATTGCAGCTATGATAAAAAATAAAAGAGAAATGATAAAATCAAACTCTGCTGTGTCCAACGCCCCCAAAATACCAAACGTTTTGAAGGACATTTGGCAGGTCCTGATCTCTTGATATCAAACAAAGCATTTCGGGACACTTAGAGTCATTAATGGAAAAAAGGTAAACACGATAACAAACCTACTGACAGCTGAGAAAAACACAAATAAACATAGTTGGTTTGTACAGTAACAATAATGAGTTCTACAGAAACCATAAACACATAAAATAACAGCGTTTAATCCACTGCTCTTCACTTTATTCACTATTACGAACACTAAACCCTCACTGAGGCTTTTTGTTGGAAAGATAGGCTGCAGTCACTGTAGAGCTGCAGGCAGAGAGCAGCCAGCCTGCTTCCTATGATACATGACACCAACTTCAACCACCAGGAAACCCACATTATGGCCACTGTCACAAAGCTCCCATTGAAACGTGAGCCATTTTAACAAGGCTCGAACAAGCCAAAAGAAACAAGGCAAAAAGCCATTTACCTTCAGGTAGTCTCACAACATACTCAAGTGACACATTAACAAATGACCTTATGAGATATCTAACAAAATACTGTGACCCGGCTAATTATTTACAGTTTGAAAAAACAACTGTATAGTTTTGAGTGATGCAGTTACCACCCACCTACTATCTTTTGCCATGCGTGTTTTCAAGGTAATCCTATTCAAATCTAAGATGAAAGAGAAATCTGAGTATTGCAAAGGTTGCAGTAGATGCCTCAATAAAGATCAGTCTCATCCTGTGATTATGGAGTGCAATAAATGGCAAGATGAGCAAGAGCTTCTCCAAGAAAAGGCATTAGGGCTGGCCCACTAAGGGATAACATATGAATCACTATCTGCAGTTACTGTGTTGATATTCTGACCATAAATTGCAACCAAACTTAAATACAGGTGTAGTCAGAAGGACAACAGAATACCTACACCTGAGATTACGGAACAGGTACGTTAACACTGACATCTAGTGTGAAAAGAGCATCACCTTTGCAGACCGACTGTCCAAACTAAAAAGCAAAGTCAAGAGCTCATGCTTTGCCTTTCCCAAAACAAAGTTACAACATCTAAGTAATGGAAACAAACTTTAAGCACAGTTTAAGAGACTGCTTTCCTCCTTTATTCTCACAGTCTTTGAATGCGCATTCTCCTGACAAACAGATCCTTACTGTGTTCCAGGCGCTCCAGAAGAAAAAATAAATAAATCAAGAATTTCAAGTTATTATGTAAATTCACACACAGTTGGAAAGCAGGCAGCGTGCTTTGCCTTGCAACTCATGATTTGGATGTTTGTTCTTATTACTAACATCAGCTCAATCTCTCCTTTCATATACGCAAGAAAGAAAGAAACACTGGGGATTTGCAGGAGGGAACTTCATCAGGCACAAGGCCTGGACATCCCAAGGGCACACAGCTGACAACTTATCAAACCTCCATGCAAGGAGACACTCAGCCTAATAGAGATGGTCACCCGCACACAGAGAGACAGCTCCCCCCGAATGATTCCACCCACCATAATCTTTTTGCTATTCCAAGACCCGATTACTTTTTCAAAGCTTCTCTTTTCCACTCAATAGCTGTGACTCACTTAGGAGTTCCTGTTACAAAACAGACTCCCTCTAAAGCTGATTAAGTGTATTTGTGTGTGTGTGTGTGGAAATACCCTAGAAATGCATGAAGGACCTCAAGCAAACGAGCAGATCTCACACATCAAACCTGACAAAGAAAAGCTTGTGCAGATTTCACACAATGTGAAAATGAAACCATTCTGAACCATTCTTCTCCTGAAATTTACAGGGCAGGTACTGAGGGAGGTGTCGTGGCCTGTTTTTAGTCCTCTCAGCTGAAATCAGGTGAACTCAAAGTTCTATCACATCGATTTTGCACTTGAGTTTTAAAACCTCTTGAATAAGCAGATGAGGAGCTCTGTAACTCAATATTTAATTAATATTTAATTAAGTTACAGAGGCAGCGACCAAACTTGAGGCACCACTGGTGTGAAAGGGATGATGCTGCGGTGACTGAAAGGTGTGGCACCTCAAACAAAGACAGGCAGGATGTCTGTGTTAGCTTCGGATTTGGAAAAAAAAACAGGCCCAGGGGGTGTCATCTTCAAACTCTGAAGATAGAAATTCTGACATTACTATATTTGTCCTTTCCCACTGCAGAAGTATTGATCCCTTCTGTCACGCAGACCTTAAAATTAGCATGGATCGGTTTATATTCACCATTCTACTTACGTACTGGACCCATCAATGTCAGACAGCGTGGTGTTACACCAAGGGCACAGCCCGGCAGATCCCACTGCGCCGCAAATCAGAGTCAAAACAATTATCTACCCTAACAGGTATACGGGAACAGATGGAAAAGGGAAGATTAGTCACATATTGTGTCAGTTCTGTTTCCCTTTCAAACAAACAGCAAAGATTTCATTCTGAGCTGTCGGCTCATGGCCTAAGTGATCAGGCGGAACCGTCCGTGACTGCAGTTAACATGATTATCAGCAAACCCGATACTCACTTCCTGCAGGATACTGAGCAACTTTTTTCCACTGCTCTATTTGTACAGGCTTTGTTCACGCTCGGCCATAAAATCTATGTAAACTCACACAGCAGCACAACCGGCACCATCCTGTGCCACAAAGTGCCATATTTTAGGGAGCAATTAACCACAGTGCTAAAGGGCACTCAAATCAGCAATGTTTTTGCATTGTGTTCAGTGTTGTGACTGCTGGCACCCGGTGTGTTCTCCTTTTCCCCTCCTCCTGAGGTAGCTGTGCTACCCACTTACTTCATTGTGCTGTCCAATTCACAGAGGTTATCAAATACATTGAATAACATTAAGCAGAGAGGCTACAAAAGAATATTCCTATACCCAAAAACCTAAGCATACAAAATACAGGAGAAAAAACTATTGCTACCTTCCTGGCTGCAAAATGATGGTATTTTTTAAACATTGCTCTTTCACACTTCATGCTCAAAGTGCTTCTTCATGACCTGGCGAATTACAAATGCTTGAGGCAGAGACAGGGAATACATGGGAAAACTGCCTACATTAATATGCCATTTTAAGTTTGCTTTGGTTGGGAATGAGTTGGTGCAGACTGTTTGTTTGATGGAAAGTTGCTAAGGAAATAAGCTGAAGCAAGAGATTTCCTAAAAATAAAACATTGTATTTTTCATTGCAGAAACCCTGCACTATGTACACAGCCAAACCATCACGTATACGCATATAAAATATAACAGGTTTAGACATACACGATCTAAACATCAACAGTTGCAAACCTTGCAATGCTCAGAGCATAGGATGGGAGGAAAGAATAAGATTCCCATCTCTTTGCTGCCTCAGTTCTTCAAGGGAGAGATTACGAACTGACTCAATGACTTCTGACCTTAATCAGTCCATAGCAACAGAGGAAAAATGGGATGCATTTATTAAAATTCAGCTATTTCTTTAGTGTAGGTGAGAATAATGTAGAAACCAATTGTGTGCTATTTGTTGCCAAATGCAATCTAGTTTAGTGACAACTGCCAAAACAACAAACATCCTCATCCTGCAAACTCAATGATATGCTGCCCTAAAGGAAAGTTTATTAAAAAAATCACAGCCAAAAATGACATCCAAGCAAAAAAGGCAGCATCAGATTTCCTGAAAAATAACCATTTGCTAATTAAAAACACTGACAAATAGGCAGGAAAAAAAACCAAGCAGGACCAGTGCTGCTGAACTGAACTGGCCCAAGAGCCAGCCATGTAACACAGCCAGTAACCAACACTGAGCTGAGCTTGCCAGAACTGCACAATCCCTGCTGTAGAACAAGTAGCTTTCCTGGAGTGGCTGCACTCAAGTCTTGTATGTTCTCTCTCTTTCCTAAATGATTCTGTTATTTTTCCTGGCTCCAGATTCACTGGAGACCACATCAAGAAAATAAAGCATTACACATCGCATTCGTCTCTCATGTATCAGGCTTAAAAAAAGCACTGGCAAAATGAAGGGCTTGCTTTCAAGCTTCATATTTATACCAAAAAAAAAGAAAGAAAAAGACTGCAGAAGGACATCCAAAAAAATGCAGCAGACCTCTTCAGAGCAGCATGGCTCCATGTACATGTATAAGCCTAAAACATATAAGAAATCCTATTATTATCATACAGAGAGCACTTTCAAAGGAACCTTCACTTCTCTCTGCTTGATTTCCACATAAAAGCAAACACTTAAATCCCCCTTGACTTTCCTTTCTTCCTCCATAAACTAAGAAAACTGAATCCAGATGTCTAAAAGGCTTAAAAAGAAAAGACAGCAGAACAGATCAAACCTCCTGACTGTATCAGTATTGCCAAATGCAATTCATTTCATCAAAACCAGTTTTATACAATGGCCTGCTATCAAACATAACATTCAGTGCAAAGTATATAGAACCCTTTTTATTCAGATGCCTATCAGTTTTAACTAGACTTTAACTGCAAGACTTTCATCTTACTGGTTAATTCCTTCAGATCCCAAGCTACACAGAATGTAAGTTATATATGTTTCCAAGCCTTTGCCCCTTTGACATGGTTCAGGCAGCGTATCTTCAAGGTGTAAGAATACAGTATTCTGGTAATCATGTAAGGTTGAAAAAGAGAAATACTTTGCTTTTAGTATTCCAAGGATAAGCTTGAAAATGCATTACTATAATAGGTGGTGAGGATTATTTATGGTAACAACAGAGGTACCTATTTTGGTATGCTGTGTATTTTTACAGATTATATGAGTGCTCCGAAAATAATGCCTCCTGTTTTATTACGAGCCCTTATTGGCCCAAGACATCAGATGTATATGTATGTATATATATATATACACATATATATGGACAGACATAAGCATTCACGCAGAAATTATTCAGTTGGAAAATGTCGCACCAATAATTGTGAGTACACAACTGCATGATGTGAAGTGGATTCTACCACAAACATTTCACAGCTCACTGGGAGAACAACACAAGGTGAATTTTCACTTGATGTTTGCGTGAAAATGATCTCTGCTGTACAATGTAACAGAAGGATATGAGTATTTGAAGGACCGTAGGAGCAATTAAAATCATTACAGTTATTTTTGGAAATGCTGTAGATTTGCAAGTAAATCCATACTTAGAACAGCAATAAATCCCACATCAATAGCCCTGGCTCAACTTTTTATCAGGGGGAGCCAATCCACAGATGGTCTACTGGATTTGGTGAAGGTTGCCTAGGCCATAGTTTCAATAATCCACTAAAATCAGCTTCAGGTTTCCCTATACCAGCTCAGAAACAGCTGGGCACATGATCTAGTCCAACTCACTATATCAGCTCAAATTCTACATTTTATTTTCGTATTTAGAAGATGTCAAACCAACCCCACATGGCCAGGTTAACAACAAAGCACGTGTCAGCTATTCACCAACTATGGCACAAGTGGTAGAAGTGCCGCTCTGCTACACAGGAGGCTCGAATCCCGGGGGGTTGGACTCGATGATCTCTAAGGTTCCTTCCAACCCACACAAGGCTGTGATACTATGATACTATGATACTATGTTCATGAGAACACGTGATCTACCTGCACACCTATGGGACACCCAGGCTAATTTGACTGAGCATCTCCCTGCCTGCCCCATATGCAGTTTGAGTGAGCCAGCAGAAGACACAGCACATATTAATGCACAGTATCACTGCTCTCTTGGATGGGGGCAGGACCACAGATCCCTGACCCCTGTCCTGGTTTGTTCCTGGGTGCATGGTGATACCCAGCAGGCCACGACGCTTTGGTGCCCAGCTTACAGCTCTGGACCACTAACACAAGCACTTCACCAGAACCCTGACCAATCTCCCTTACAACTCACCCCCGTGTCTGCTCCATGGGCACAGCCCCCTCCCCTTCAACACGAGCCCCATTCCAGCCTCTAAGATGGGGGAGGACGTGCCTCCAAGCTATGGGATGCCGTCCGTCCATGACAGTGGGGGGACACGCAGAGTGGGAAAGGGGCCGAGGCTTGGGGCCATCTTAGCCCCCTCGAGAAGATGGCGCTACTCACAGCCCCCCAGGGGCCGGGAGCGAGGCGAGAAGATGGCGTCCAAAGAGGGGGGAGGGAGGCGGCGAAGATCGAGGCGAGAGGCCGCATGGCCGGGCTGCCGGGTACCTTTCAGGGCCTGGTGCATCCCCCCGATGCCGCTGTACAGCTCCAGCACCCGCAGCGCCGCCATGCTTCAGCGCAGTGCACAGCCCTCCCTCCTCCTCCCCGAGCACCTCACGTCCGTTCCGCCGCTATTTCGTTCCCCCCCTGCCCGCCCTTTTCCTTCCTCATCGCCCTGCGGCTCCGTGCCAACCCCCGCCCGCCTCAGCCTCGGAGGAGCGATTCACTGTGGCTCTGCTTCTTGTTCATTAACCCCATACAGGGGTTAGGCCCTGCGGACGAAGCCACCTCCTGGCACAGCCCGTCCCCTCACCTACGTGAGGCTTCAGGCTTCAGCGATTCTCCTTTTTATTTGCAGGAGTGATGTTAGAGTGCGGGGATGGTCTGAAAAGCTGTTTCAAAGCCTGCGCTGCTGGTGGAATAGGAAGGAAGGAAATAGCTGGTGAAACTGTTCTAATTTGTCTAAACGTTGTGAAATCGCTTTCCCTAGATTAAAGAAATGACTCAAAAACATTGTTGCCTCTCACAAGCAGCCGGCTCGTAACAACAGAGGCCAGACAGATGCATTTACATGTATACACAAACTGCAAAGAGTAAATATCCCGCAGGGTAAAATGTGGATTACCTTCCTCCCACAATCAAGGATACTTGCCTATGCCTCCCTTCACGGATTTAGAGTCTGAAGAGAGGATGAAACCTGAAACAAATTAATTAAAAATCTGGACATGTATCTTGAGTTACTTCTTAAGTTGATCACAATCACAAGGCCTACTTTGACTATGTCTGAAAGGAAGTGCAGCAGCTGAGATACCAAAGAGGAGAGCAGTACACGCTGCAGGAAGTGGTGAGACAGGTAGTTTGCACAAACAGTGGATGGAGAACTGAGAAAGGTGGCTGAATCACACGGCATAACAAAGCGGGCCATATGCTGCTGGAGAAAGCAGCCATCGGACAAAGATGGTGAAGAAGACTCTGAAGGTGAGGATTCAGGGTCTAGATGGCTGTGATGAACAAGGTTGGTGTCTGTTAAGATAAACTTCAGCAGGAGCCTTTAAAGATATAGATAGGAGGTGAAGGTAAAGAAAAACACAGCTTTTAGACTAGTGAAATTAGCAAAGCTGGTGAATGGTTTTTATCTCCTTGTATCACTTGTGCAACAATTGATATACAGTCTATATCCACCATAGCAAAGCTAAACATTGTAATGAGCAGTAGGCAGTCAGAAATGGAAAACACCAACATTTCCCATGTGCTCATTTTTAAACAACTTCCAGTAATCAGCTGTAGAACTCTCTGTCCTGGCTTGGTTCTCCTTATTAATTGATAACTATGAAAACGACAATATTCAAAACAATCTGGAAACAATTACTTTTAGTGTTCTTCTCTTTATAAATATGAAGCCAGCATAATAATAATCATCTTTTGACCAGACATTGCATAATAGAATTTAAGGTATGCTGTCTATTCCAGAGATTGGAGCAATGGCTGAGAAGTACCAAGATCAGCAGTCATTCATACCTTGCTTCTCTCATAACAAGAAGAGTGACTCCACAGAGCAAGTGTGCCCTTCCAAAGTGATTGCTGTTATCTTAGGAAAACTTGGCAACACATGTTGAACTTGGTAACACACCGCTACAGAGAAAGCTAAATTGTTGCTCACTCAGTCTTGTGGCCTGGCAACAGCCACATCACTGCAGAACATCCCAACTGTATCTGCCTGACGACCGAAATTTGGATGTTGTGGCAGCTCCTCCTGTACTTCATACATATAGGATGGAGAGGAGTCCCACAAACCTCAGTCAAAATTCAATTTGACTAGAAGAAGAGATTAATAATAGTCAAGGCCAACGTCCACCTCTGGGTCTATTCTACACTCAGTAAAAGTGCTTTAAATTCTTTAAGACTTCAAAGGAAGAAGTTGTTTGTCCTATGACCCTTTTGATTTTGGCTTCCTGATGAGGAATTTCAGATCCTGCAGCTGTGTGTCTTAGCCTTCGTTAGCACATGCATGGAATCTATTTCATATATCAGTTATACCTCAACAACATGCTGGCTTTGAATAAGAACCAATAGGCTTTTAGAAAAAAGTGTTTCTTTTAAATGAGCACATCTGTAGAACTATGATAGTACAAGCATTTATTTTCTTAACTTGAATGTATATTTTACTGCAAACCCATTAATTAAACTGATCATTTAAATAAATTCTTTTAAAGCCAGTGACAACAGCACATGATATCAGCATTTTCACTGAGACAGCTTGTGAAAGCTCCTGCTTCCCAACAGCGTTTGCTCAGATTAGAAGTTCCTGAAGTTTGCCCACATCTCTGATGGTTGTTATGATACAGGTAATCATGTCAGATCTGAAACTGTTGTCCTGGTAACTAGTAAACACATCCAGTGAAACAGATGTATGTGGTAAGAGGAACATGCAAGCAAAACCACTGCACTATTTTCTCCTCTTAAAACGCTTTAGAATTGTTAAAAATGTTACAGTTACCAGTGGTGCAAAACACCATCATGAAAACATTAAAAACATCACCTTGAGATTCTGTATTTCACTGGACTGGCAACTGAAACAAAGTTAGGAACTGTGGCATCTCAGACCTACAGTTAGAGTCAGCTCTGCTTCTGCAGCCCCTCCCTTCCCCCCTCTCCCACCCCATCCCATCTGCAGGGAGCAGTGACTAACAGGCCAGTGAGGTGGCTGTGCACACCCGTCTGTGGGCAGAAGGCCGCCACTCTACAGTGCATGTCACAGGGCTCTACTGATGCCAAAACGCCGGAGCTGTATAAGTTACTTGGTTTCCTCTGAATGTGAGACAAGGTGGATACATACTACAAAGCATTTGTGAGCATTTTCTCTATGAGCAAAAATGAGGAGAACATATGAAAAATAAATCATTCTGCTGACACAGCAGATGTTTAAAACTGCATTTACAGTCATCACCCAAAGCTGTAGTTGAAGCAAATATTGTTTATGGCTGAACAAATAAGGCTTCACATGTCCCAGTGTCTCATATAACCTACTAAATATTTAAATGAGGGTCAGGAAAAGTATACAGGCATCTCAGCTGTCTATAGGAGAGGCTCATGTTCTGGGTCAGAAATCACTGTGGCTAGGAAGGAATGTGAGGCATGACATACCCTTGCAATGCAATCACTGAATTGAAAAAAAAAAAAAAATCACGAAGAATGTCTAGCATAAATGATTATTTCCATAACCATTGGCCCAATATGTTACTCATACTGGAAACCTTTCGTAATTAGTTGAAATTGAGCTGTCTGGATGTAATATTTCAGGAGGGACTTTATCAGACCTGGTTTCTAATGAAGTGATGCTCAGTAAAGTTGTTTCAGCTACCAACATGGTGGAACCCTGCTGGGCTGTGCCAGTACGGCAGTGAAACCCACAGTTTGCATCTGCAATCCCACACATCTGCAAGACTAGAAATGAAACCCCACACTGAAGGGAATTTGTTAGACTCTCTCAACCCACTTCTGAAAACTCCATATACAGGGAAAAATTACATAACTGAAATTCTTTAGAAGAGAAAAACAAATATTTTTAACCTTTTTATTCTCAAATAGGTTATTGGCTACACTTCAAGATTTTATTTTCAGGCTTTGGAGATATGCACATACTCTATAAGGAATAGATTAAAAGAAATAAACAAAACAATATTGCTGCTCCAGTGAATTCTTCTCTTTTCTGGTGAAATAAATACAAGCAAATCCAGCCTGTTTGTTATGGTTGGCCTGCAGTGGTAACCTCGGCTGGATGAGGCACATTATGTCAACACAGCATTGTTGACTTTCTTGTTGTACTTACACATTCCAGCACTCTACCAAAAATAAAGGATAAAAAAAGGCCAGTAAGCAATATAAACATATATACTGAAAAATCTTTGCTGGACTGAACAAAACAGACTCTGAGCTCTACCAGACCCACGGGGTTACAGAAGTTGGTGACAGCAGGCATGACACCAAGCATGGGTAAAGGGGAATGCATGTGGGGCAGGAGGAGATGGCAGCAGTATGTCCACTGTTCTCTCAAAGGAAAACTGACAAGAGAAGAGAGGGAGGACATTCCATCCTTCAAACCATTTTTGTGGCCCTTCTCTGGACAAACTCCAACAGGTCTATGTTAAGCAAGATAAGCAGCTTAATGCATCTTCACAGGACAAAGTCTTTGTAGGCAAATGAAATGAAAAGCTGTCTGCTTTTGAACAGCATAAAACCACAAACGCACTCGCTGAGGGCTGACTCCAAAACCTGCCCAAGAAGCTGAGCACTTGGTGCCTCAGCAGCACTGAGGTGTCTTCCACCCTTGTTACATTACTGGCACTTTGCAAGTGAGTTACTTCAAAGTTATTTAAAAGTAATTACAGAAATGATTACAGTGGAAATATTTTCTCATTATATCTGTGTCTAGAAATGTCTGTCAAGCATACCATCACCTAACACAAAGCCTCTCTTAGAAAATAGCCCGTAGAAAAGAACACATTTGAAGAAATTGTGAGAATCTATAAAGGTTAACTGAAACCAAGGATAAATTGAAAAGTGATTCCAACTTAGTTATAGAAGCATCACTTATGGCTGCTGGGCTTTTCGTATCCCTTTTTCCAGTGCCTCAAATAAGAAGACAAAGTTTTGGGTATCCTAAAGTTTAGGGAGAAAACAAACACACACCTTTTTTAGATAAAGTGTTGTGAGTTTAAAATGTTAATTTTGCTTAGACAGTGTGGGGACAAATAAGCCTAACCTATATGTGTCAAGTCTAAATTAGTTCTTTTTGACAAAGAGAAGTCTTGTTGAACAACAACACATCCAATATGGACTAGAAGTCAATTTTCAACTGCAGGGAGCTGGGCTGATTTAAGACTCCAGCAAACATGTTTCACATAATTCATAAGAGAAATACAATGGGATATTGTTGGAATTGTCTGTCAGGGACCCTGCACAGCAGCTGAAGTTTCTGAGGATGACTTCATTGCATTAACAGTGCCAAGTCACATATAGCGCTTGTCTCCTATGGTTAGTACAGAGTTGTTGAAAAGTTAGAAAAGTAATGGATTTAAACCTCAAGACGGTAATTAATCTATACTGTGCATAAACCCCATTGTCAGTACCAGTCCAAGCATCATGTATATTACAGTACAAGAGTGTTAGTGAGAGAATTCATTTTAAGGATAAATCTCAAGATTTCTCTTGGCATCACTGAAGTTGATTACTGTTGGAATATGGCCACTGGCATTATTACCGTATTTTGAGTAATCCATTCTACAGCGTTTGGAAGGGCCTGCCACCTTACCTATATGTTGTGTCGTTGTCTAGAAGGCTCCTTTGTTATGCAGAGTTCTCTTGTCATGGTGTGCTTTAGACTTTGGTTGTAGGCTTGGTAACCTCCATACCCAGGACCTTATGGGAAATGTCAATTCCATGTCAAATGAGCAGCCACAAACACAAACTTTAAGAGTCAACACAAAACATCCACAAGGCAAAATAACTGTCAGACCACCCTATACAGGCATAATAACTCAATAATAACCATGGCCATGAGACAAATTATATAAAAGAAGACTGACATTGAGTCTGTATTTGTAACAGAAAGCAGGACACCTCTACACTCAACACCCCCTCCACCCCACCAGTGGATTTCTCCACTCTTCTAGATACTTTATCTCTTCTTTCTCCAGCTATGCACATGTTATGTACATGTTAAATAAATTTTCTACTCCAGCTCTATAGCCCACAATATTTTTTTGCATACCATCTACTTAAATTTGGACCATCTTCCATCCTCAGCCCCAGCCAGCTGGAGTATAATGATGTTTGAATATTAGACATGGAACTGGCATGTAAAAGCAACTCTTCTTAGAAACTTGATCTCCTTCATTCTGGGGTGTGTGAGCCACGTCCTCTTCCCTTTTGTAAAAGCTAACTAATCCCAGAGTGGCTAACACAATGTACAGTCAGTTTATGAGACACATTGGAACCAAGGATTTGGCACGAGAACTCGGACTGAGGAATCCAGTAAAAACTTGGCCCTCAGCTAGTAATGTTCTGCTTGTTCTGGGCATCTCAAGGGAAGATCTGAACAATTGCTGCATGTAATTAATAATTCCATTGCTGTGTCCTGCCCCTTCCTCAGAAAAAAAAACATCATTTCCTGGTATATCATGGCAAGAAAACATTATGCTATTTATGCTTTTTGTAAGTGATGGACCTGGGAGAGACAGAAGAGTGAAATCAATGCCAAATTTAATTGGGATTTTTTTTGTGTTTCTTTTTTTTTTTTTATGGCTAGGAGTTCTCTAAGCAGTTTCTTTTGAAAAAGCTTGGCCAAAAAGTAGCAAAAAAGCAGCAGGGTTCGTTAATCATATTCTAGAATCACTTCTTTCAGCCTTCTCCAAAAGAGAAAATGGATGGATGATTCATCTCTGAAAAGGTTTACAGTCTCAACATTTAAGACAGACAAGATATGGCTTTCTATTCCAATGTGACAAATGAACGTTCATTCATGCTGTTGATTTCTACCTGTGCTAACAGCTGACCACAAAGGTAACAGCTGTGCAACATTCTTGATAGTAAGGTGAAGACAGTAAAGTCAGCAATAGGGCAAAGGGCAGAAAGAAATTCCACACATTGCACAGCATTATACAAATATTCTATGGAAGTTAAAATTAAAAAGGCTTTCTGAAGTGCCCATCACAATCCTTGAGTAGTTTCTTGTAAAAAGGAATAGCTATACGCTCATTAAGATGTACACTGAAATTGTCCGCATTGATACTGATGGAAAAAAAGATACTCTAGAAAAATCATCTTCATATATTTACTCTAGTCCTTTATTCCATTTGTGATAATCAAGTATAATTAAACATACATTAATATAATGCTACAATATGATGAAAAGCACAGCAGTGATAGAAAGATCGTAAAGTCCTAAGCTGTAGCAAGAAAGGATCTGCTCAAATACAACAGCCACAAAAACAAAGAAAAAAAACCCACTTACCCTTGTAAGGCCTCAAAGTAAGCAGGGACCTCCAGCAAGATATTAATGTGCCCACTGCCAACTCTTAAATGAGGTCTGGGAACAGGTGGAGCCAGGATCCAGATGTATGTACCTGAGCTGCCCTGGGCCGGCCCTGCCTTCCCACCAGGTGCTCAATCACTGGTTCAATCCCTGACTTAGCATTTCCGCTACAATGAACAAGTTCCAATATAGGTATTGGATGTGATGTGAACAGTGCAGAAAGAATTTCTCCCCCTTCCTTTCTCAATTAATTTGTGATGAGCTAGGCAAGCTGTGCGCTGTAGGAGAACAATTAGCAGATGCTAACTCTATCAAATCGAAGAATTTGAGGCCACGAGACCTTTAATAAAGCACTAGGTGACAGGGACTGACAGAGCGGTCTTTCAGCAAGACTTTGCTGTTCCTGTCAGCAATCCATAGCTCCTCTGGTTTTGTGTCAGTCTCAGGAACGAGTGAGGAAGAAAGAGTAACAAAAACTATTCTCTGTCTTCCCTGTATTTTCCCCTGAATGTCTTACTGTCTCTCCAAGCTGTAGAAACATAAAGTGAAATTCATTTTCTTCTCAAGGCTTTCTTTCATGTGCTCTTGTGATTGTTAGATGAGTTTTCAACACGTCCTACATATTCTCTCATTCCTACTTTCTGCATCTTGCTATACAATAATTAAACCACGGTGCAGATTTCAGTACCATATTCCTTATTTTTCCACTCAGCAATGAGATTTCAGAATTGACATCCTTCTGCTACTGAATTTGGTGCCTTTTTCCCCCCTCACAAAAATAGGAAGAAATGGGCCCTGATTATACCATGTTCATTTATTCTGATGTCTTCCTCAGTCTACGATTTCTGTTGCCCTTTCCATTGCCATAATTTCTCAGTTGTGTGCTTTGTTTTCTTATGTACGTGCATATACATGGCTACCCAAATACCTATTTTCTTATTCCTACTGCAATAAATGTCTCCTAAAAATCCAGTTTCTCTGAGTAAAAAGGACTTTCATGTCAATAAAAATTAACTGGATCGAAATAACAGTGTAACTACTCTCATTTACACTTAAAATCCTCATGCACCTCTCTTGTTCTTCTGTCCTCTGAGAATTCTGCCCATTTTGACTTCAGCAAAATGCAAGCTTCATAAAACAAGAAAAACAAATAGCTGAAATTTCAAACTACATTTTATTTTGGAGACCCAAATCAAGACTGAAGCACTTGGCATGTTCTGGCATTTAGTTCTGCTTAGAGTTTAAGGTTGAGCAGTGAGCCTCAGAGTATGTCATGCCTTTTGTCAGCTTGGAAAATCTTGTTCTTTATGTCCCAGTCACTGCTAAAGATACTGCTGAGAGTCATCAGTTAGTGCTACTGCCATTAAATGCAGTGAGTCAGAGCATTCCAGTTGGTTTCTTTTCTTTAAGGGATGGATTACATTTATTGTTATACCTATGAAAGAACTGAAAAACTTCCATTTCTCTGCTCTGTGCTGCTAGAATGTTGCATACTGTTGGAGACAACCCCATGACTTGGGCAGAGGTGTTCTGGCTTTGGAAATGATTGCCTGTTTCTGTAAAAGAGATACAAAAGGGGACAGAAAATACCCTGCTCTGCCAACCAGAAACTGTAATAGAGGGGAACTTTGTGTGCAACAGTAATAATAGCATGCAACTGGGCAGCACAAGTCATAATCAGAACACTTCCCCAGTGATGAAAGACCCACTGGTTTCATATCGTTCATCTGACATTAAAATACAGTACTGTAGAAAGACATGGTTAGTCCTGAGTATGTAATGTACTCATTTCCTTGTAAAAAGCAGTGGATACTCATAGACATTTGCTGTGTTTTGTAACAATGACAACTAACATAGGCAATGCAATTTGAAAAATAACCTTCATAAGAGAATTTTCAATTCAATTCCTGAGATCATAAATTCGAGTTACTCAGAAAAGGGGGCTTACAGGCCTGGACACACACTTAGGTGTTAGTAAATCTGGGGGTTCACAAACCCACAGCAGCTTCTCTCAAGGTTCTTGGGGATCAGAAGAAGCAGCTTTTCCTGAGGTGCTCTCAGCACAATGTACAGAGCTGCACCAGGCTGCAGGGAACACCGTCTTTCCTCTGGGCTCAGCTACACCCAGCACCCAGCCAGAGGGAAGGACTGCCCCAGCAGAACGGTTACAACAGAATTTATAACTATTTATTCGGAAACGAGAACCTGGGGCCTTTCTGCTTTCAAAACCAGAGAAGCCCGAGACTTCTCAAACGACAACTGAAGGAGGAAGTGCTCTTTTCAACAGAAGTTAAGGCGTTCAGTCAAGCAGCAGCCCCAGCACTTGTGTGTCTGAATATTATGGAGATTCCCTATTCAGCTGCTGCAGGACATTAACCCTCTTTCATATTCTCCTGTTGAAAAAGTCCCTCTTGCACAGTGAGCGTTCAATATTCATGGACCTGGGGGAAGTGTGAAGGAAAGCCTCTGTAGGCCGATGCCTTCCAGTCCTTGCTCCCTAAAGGACTCCGGGCTGCTTTATCAAACCGACAACAAAGGGAATTGCATTTGCATGGCAGGATGTTTTGGCTGGATGTCTTAGGCTTATGGGTCATTATATACTTTCAGGGGGGGGAAAATAATCATTTCACACTTCAAAGCAGAACCCTCACTAAAAGTCTTTCCAGACTATTACAGGGATATTTTTATTCTTAGTGTAGCAGATTTTCAGTACATAGCAGTATATCTGTATCCTCTTGGCTGCAGCCATCAGCTCCCCTCTGCCCTCCCTCCTCAGCTCTCTGTGATTCCTGCAGCTATGGTGAGATTCAGACTTTCCTGACAAGAACTGCAGAGATCTTTCACAGAGGCCAATTCACATTCCCCTTTGGGCTTGGGATGCAAATATGGGCTACATTCATTGCAGGTGTATAAGAAACTTCATTTCCACACCTGTGTAAGAGCCCACCAGCAGAAGGTACAGAGGGGTTTATTGCAGTCCTTATAACTGACTATCTTTGTATTGTTAGGGAAATTTCACAGAGAAACAGCAATGAGGCAGGTGGCCAAGAGCACATATGGCACCAGTGACACAAACATATGAAAATTATATCCAAAACAAGAGGGAAAGAGGTCCTGTTTCTTTACCAGAACAAACACCTCCCTGAATTTCAGGGGCAGAGCACTGTCGGAGTGAAGGATGGCAGTTGCCATAAGGGTTTTGTGGAGCATAAACAAGCTGTGGGTCATTAAGAGAAGCAGATGGAGCCAAGTGCACCTTAGCAGCCCAGCAATCTGTGACAGCTCCCGGTGAGCTGAGTGCAGCATCTTCCCTTGGGAGCTGCTTGCTGCCTCCCTCTGAGCTTTTTGCCTGTGTTCCTTCTCATCGCCATCAGAACCAAACTACAGCACAGAAAGGAACACAGGCACTGAGCAGCCAACCAAAAATCTCCCACTACAACTTTAATTAAATATTTGGGCTCTGATTCTTCCCATAAGGTACAACACCTGAAGGGCAATAGCCAACCCTACTGTGAGCTGGGGTACGGACATCACCTCACTACCTGCCCGCTGCTCATGTTTAGGTTTATCAGAACTCCCAACATAGACATTGCTTCTGCAGGACTGCAAGTTAGAAAAACTAAATCCAGTGGTAGCATTACACCCCATAAGTGCAGATATCTTTGCATTGTGTCGGTCACTTTTAGAGCAAGGAGGAGAATGGTGTCACCAATCAGATGCATCAGAGTGGGATAGTTCCCTAGGAGAATGTGCCTCGGGCTTTGGGCAGCCCAGCTTTATGTTCCCTAAAGGACAGGGATCTCACCACCTCCCTTACGCCACTCTGCACTCACGCTGAAAATGGTCTTGGGGAATTCTTTTACTGCTGCTCCGGTTTTTCCCATCCAATCTTACGCCAACGTTATTGGTTCTCCTGTCTCACTTGGCAGCCCCACTGCGATAGTGCAGTTGCAGTAGAAGCATGAGGCACGTCCTGCCTTTGAGGCTCTTTGGGGATCACTTCTAACGAGCTTTTTGTAAGAGCTCTTTATTGAAACAATGACCGTGTGCCTACAGAAACTAAAAGCAAACAGACCCTTGGTTAAACCGCTCCAAGTGACCAGGAGCCCAGCGCCCGAAGGCAGAGCGGTGTCCCTGCTGCAGCCGTGGCAGTGCGGCAGCGCCCGTCCGCAACGAGCGCAGCTCCGCCGGCATCAACGAGGCTGGGCGGGTCCCCGGGAGCTGCGGGGAGAGCGCTGAGCCCTGAGCACGGGACGGGAGGCTGCGGGTGCCGTCGGAAGCAGCTAACCCCAAACCTATCGACGGTTCGTGTTTCTGTCTGCCCGCTTTGGATGTCTGGGAGCCCTTAGCGAATAGCGAGCATCGCTCCCCCGATCCCGGAGACTTTCAGCAAGATACGGAGAAAGGGACGGGGCTCGCACAAAGTTGCACAGACGCATTTTTAAGCGCTCGGCCCGTGCTGGGAGCGCTGTCGGAGCACCGCAGCCCGTCCTACCCTCGGAATCACTGCGCTGTCGGAGGGGCGTAGGGCCCCAAAGAACCTCGGCAACCGCCCCGTGTCCCGCCGCCTTTGTCCCCGAGCTCTATTCACGGACCCCTTCCCCCCCGCCCCTCCCCGCTCGGACGCGGCCATTGGAGACGGACGGGGCGGGGCGGGGCGGCGGCGCCCCATAAGAGGGGCCCCGAGTTGGGGCCACCGCCCTTCTTCGCCCGCCGCGCTCCGAGCCCCGCTCCGCTCCCGGATTACAAAGCCGCTCCGTTCCTCGCCGCCATGAGCTTCACCAGCAGCAAGAACTCCTCGTACCGCCGCATGTTCGGCGGGGGCAGCCGGCCCAGCAGTGGCACCCGCTACATCACGTCCACCACCCGCTATTCCCTGGGCAGCGCCCTCCGGCCCAGCAGCGCCCGCTACGTGTCCGCCTCGCCCGGCGGCGTGTACGCCACCAAGGCGACGTCGGTGCGGCTGCGGAGCAGCATGCCGCCCATGAGGATGCACGACGCCGTGGATTTCACCCTGGCCGACGCCATCAACACGGAGTTCAAGGCGAACCGCACCAACGAGAAGGTAGAGCTGCAGGAGCTCAACGACCGCTTCGCCAACTACATCGACAAGGTGCGCTTCCTGGAGCAGCAGAACAAGATCCTGCTGGCCGAGCTGGAGCAGCTCAAGGGCAAAGGCACGTCCCGTCTGGGCGACCTGTACGAGGAGGAGATGCGGGAGCTGCGGCGGCAGGTGGACCAGCTGACCAACGATAAGGCCCGAGTCGAGGTGGAGCGCGACAACCTGGCCGACGACATCATGCGCCTGCGGGAGAAGTGAGTGCGGGGCCGGGGCTGGGCGCGGGGCGGGCACCCACCCTCACATCCCTCACCTCCCTCCCTCACGTCGGCCGTGTGTCGCTGCTTGCAGGTTGCAGGAGGAGATGCTGCAGCGGGAGGAGGCCGAGAGCACCCTGCAGTCCTTCCGACAGGTGGGCGCGGCCGCCGCGGGGCGCTGGGGGCGGAGGGTCGGGGCTGGGGCTGGGGGCTGGCTCTGCCCGCACAAAAGGCGCTCGGCGCAGCCCCTTGTTCTCCCCGTTGTTCTCTTTAGGGGGGTGCCGCAGTCCGGAGGGGAGGGTGAGGCTATTGTCCCACTTTATCCCGGTCTGGCCGGCTCCACAAAAGCGCTCCGACGTGGAATCGCTTTCTGATCCAATAGTTGTGAAAAGGCGCAGCCATCTGCGCGCCGGGCTGAAGGGTATTAATGGTTTCTATGGGATTCACCGAGGAATGCAGATCCAGGCATTATGGCCGGTGTGGTGGCAGCAGATTGAAATAATGGATCCCTTTGTGTTGGAGGGGAGGCTGCCGTGGGCTGCATTCCTACCGAATGTGTAATGGTGGGGGCACGTTCCTGGGGGAGACTCTGTAAAATACTGAACTCGGTTCTGGATGAGCCGCATCACTTTGCACACTCAGGAAACTGTCCCAGATTTGAAGTATTTCCTATCAGTGGTGTCTGCTGATCAGACGCAGACAATGGGTTCCTCGGGATGAGCTCACAGCAGCTGTCTGTATCCCCTTGATGTGCATGAAGAATGTAGAATTCAATCCCTTATAAGCAAAGATGTTAATGTAACATACAGTGCGCCAGAGTTCAGTCTGTAGGAAGCTGCGGTGTCACACAGCTGAACCAAAGCCGATGTGACAGCCAGAACCAACTGTGAAGCCTGTGGAAAGTTCTGAGCTTAAGTTTTGATTTGTGCAAAACCAGCTCTTGGCGTGGATTGAGGGCTGGTTGGACGAGCAGACCTTTAGGAATGTGCCTTCTCAAAACAACAGAACTTCCTGAAAACTGCTGGGGTGAAAAAACACTGCTATCACTCCTCTGAGCTGGAAGCAGCTGCCCTGTATCTCCAGACAGCTGGGCGCAGGCTGACCATCTTAGAGCTCTGCATAGGCAATAGTAGGCGTCACCATGTAGGAAGCTGTCATTTGATTTTTAGCATTTCCCTGGTGGTCTTAGTGGGGCAGTGTGGGAGCAGACACATGGCAGGGGCTGGGAATGAGGTGTCCACTGACATTCTGGGGGCTGAAGTTTGAAATAGCAGCTCCAGGTATTGCCTTTAACCCAGGCTGCTGTGTTACTAGGGCTGAGCCCATCCAAGTAGTTGCCAAGTCAGTGCAGATGCATTTCCCCTTTTTGTTTCAAATTACTAGAGTTCAAGCACAAGCTCCTTTGACTTAAAGCTAGTTTAATCATGCGTGCTTCTCTGGTGCACTTCAAGGCACGTCTTCCTCTCTGTCCAAGCAACACAGCGTTGTGAAGGCTGCGGGCTATTATGTGAGCTGTGCTGTGCGTGCCTCACATTCATTGTCTGCTTCCCTGCCCTGTCGCTCAGCCTCCAGCTGCTCTGCCCATGCACTGAGCCCACGTAACCACTCAGCTTTACATGTAAAAACTGCAGATCATTGTCTGAGTTGATCAGTGGCACAAATAGTGCGTGCTGCTGGGTTTGGTTTGAACAAAAGTATACCCAGTTTTTCCCTGCCACAACAGAGTAGTTCTAACGTGCTGATTTAGATGAGAAAGTACACTTGAGAGTTACTGAATTTTTTCCTCTAAACAAGGGATGCCACGTTACTTTCCACGTATATTGCGGGGTGTTCTACATCAAATAAGCCTAGGGATTTGGTGACTGCTTTGTGCAACAAAAGAGGCATCATAATTAGTGAGGAAGTTATGTACCGCAGCTTTGTCAGATGCTCTGACAGCAGGGAACAGATCTGAGCCCATGACAAGGCACACAGGTCAGCTCCTGGCTAACAAGGGCTTTCCTGAAATAAATGAGGATGTTCAGCCATTAAAGACTCTCTTCAGATAAAATCAATACGTAGTCAGTCCAATTACTCATATGTGTGACTGAAACCTTGTTTGCTCAGGCTATTAATACCTTTTTCATCTACATGGCTCTAAAGTGTGCAGAGTAAGTGCACTTAGCGAAAATACAGTGAAATACACATTATGTACTGAACAAGCCTCCAGTTTAAGATGCTTTCTGCATATTAGAGGTTGCTAAAACTTCTGTAGCTCTTTGAATCTGGGAAAAAAATAATCCCTTTTAGTACTGAGGCTTGTGCAAAATCCACTGGCAAGTCTTTGGATTTCTCAGTAGTCATGTAAACATGTTAGGTCATAGTTGTGTAATTTCCTTCTAGAATGGTCTTGGAGTTTGGGAGGAGAACAAATGCGTTAAGGAATTCATTTTTTTTCTGAACTGGAAAACAGAGCCAAGATGAACTGTGGTGTGCAACTGGAGTTGATAAGAAACTTTCATAACACATCAAAGGGGCTTTCTGCTGCATAATGAATGCTGGAGAATTCTGGTGCAAAAACCTTAATCCCGGGATAGGAGTAAACCAAAGGATGGCGTCCTGGTAGCCTAAAGAAAACTCTTCCTGTTTCAGAGGTGTTGTAATAGTGAGCGCTGCTGATGAGTAATGTTTATGTTCTGGACAAAATACAGACTGGCTGTAATGCAAGTTGTGAAAACAGGATGCTTATATTAATACCATAGGAACATAACCGGGCAGCCAATGTGAAAGGATGTCTTCCCTTTATAAAGTGCTTTACTCTTGTCTTTAAAATGTAAGAAGTTACTGATCAATGGTTAATTTTCAGTTATTTTTTGAACAAATTAACACTGTTTCCATGTAACATTCGTGGCGTATCATCTCTTGTGCCTTAAATGAATTTTTGCTGTTGATTAAGACTATCTCTGTCCAGCAAAGGGTGGAGTATTTGCCAGCTAATGCGAGGGTGTAGGCAGCAGTGACTGACTCCATTTGTGTTTATGCTCATACCTTTCCCTCCAGGGACATCTGTCAAACTGCTTGGTGTAGTCTGTGGTCCTTACACACACATCCCTACATTTAACAGAGTGCCTTCAAGTTGTGATCTGCGGAGCCAAGGGGCTCTGTGGTGTGTCACTGAGGAGTCCATAGGAGATGAACAAAATGTTCACCCACCATGATGTGTGTCAGCAGTAACATAGCAAAGATGACATCTTCATATGCTGCATAGTTCACAAAGTTGTGATAAAGCAGCATATAGTGATTTCTGAGGCTGGGGCTGGAAGGAGCAAAAATAAGATTACTAATTGTTCTCTTCTCTCTGATCAGGATGTTGACAATGCTTCTCTGGCGCGCCTTGATCTTGAGCGCAAAGTTGAGTCCCTGCAAGAAGAAATTGTCTTCTTGAAGAAGCTTCATGATGAGGTAAGCTGAATAATGAGGTCTGTGTCTGGGCACTGTCAGTCAAGTGAACAACTAAACTCTCTGGCTCTGGCCCCGAGTCCTAACCTGTGCATTTTCTGCATAGTGTTGTTTATTAACACTGTCTCCTTCTCTCTAAGGAAATCCGGGAACTGCAGGCTCAACTCCAGGAACAGCACATCCAAATCGATATGGATGTTTCTAAGCCTGATCTTACTGCTGCCCTGCGTGATGTTCGTCAACAATATGAAAGTGTTGCTGCTAAGAATCTTCAGGAAGCTGAAGAGTGGTACAAGTCCAAAGTAAGTAAAATGTGTTGTAGGATTATTCAGGTGCAGCGGGCATTCAAATGAATTTTAGGTAACAGTTTTGCTGTAGCACTCAGTGTTCCTTCTGTACTGAATGCTAGCACAGCCGCAGAGTAGGGTAGTCTTTAAACTTATTGATCTGGGAAGAATACAGTTGGAAACATTACTTGTGCCCTAGGTGCAGCATCAAACTAATGGGCTCATTTCCTGTTCTTCCTTATTCTTGTAGCTGGAGGCAGTTCTTAAGTATATACTTAAGAAAGGAATGAATAAATGCATGAAAGGATCTGAAACATAACAATCAGGAATAGAGAAGTTCAGTGTAATGTTCATGTTTAAATATTTCATGTGCTAGAACATCCCTGTAATGGCTTCAGTTGCTTCCAAATCCTGGGTCTAGAAGTAGCCTGTTACACCATTTTAATGAGGAGTTATGCTAACCAAACTGGGTGTTTCTACAGTTTGCAGATCTCTCCGAAGCTGCTAATAGGAACAATGATGCCCTGCGCCAGGCCAAACAAGAAGCTAATGAATACCGCAGACAGATTCAGTCTCTCACCTGTGAAGTTGATGCCCTTAAAGGAAGTGTAAGTAGATGATGTTCTTCCGGATGCAGCTTTTTAAGCACTGTGCTGTAGTTCAGTGGATGGATGTGGCTGCAGCTGATCTCCCGTACAAGGCAGCAGTGTACCCATCCTTCCTGAAAAAGACTCATTGGGCTCCATTTGTCTGCATGTACTGTGTAGTGCACTGCTCAGATTGCTGTACTGAACTGGTCTTTTTCAAGGTGTAAACATTACAGAATGTGCTATACGAAGCCTGAGGGAGCAGTGGAAAAGTGCAGATCTTGCATTTTCTAGAATCTAGTTGCTTGAAAGGCTGGCTTGAAATGGAGATAACTGTTTAGTACACCTGTAGACTCCCTCACCAAATACTATCTGCGTGCTGACTTGTACTGTATGTGTTTGACTTACTGTGGGGGTTTGCTTTGCTGTCTGGTAACATAATGTTAAACATGTCTCATCAGACACCTCACTCACAAGGCTTCACAAGGGGAGGATAAGGAGATGATAAAAGGGGGGCATGTTTGAGCCTTTTCAGAAAGGACACTGTTGTTCAACTTCCCTTCATGCTTTTTCTTATTTAAGTAATGAAGGGCCTTGCCATTAGAAGGAGTGGCTGAACTGTAATTGTACTGGACTTTCTTCTCTCCCAGAATGAATCCCTGGAGCGCCAGATGCGTGAAATGGAGGAGAATTTTGCTGTTGAAGCTGCTAACTACCAAGACACTATTGGCCGCCTGCAGGATGAGATTCAGAACATGAAGGAAGAAATGGCTCGCCATCTTCGTGAGTACCAGGACCTGCTGAATGTAAAGATGGCTCTTGATATTGAGATTGCTACCTACAGAAAACTGCTGGAAGGAGAAGAGAGCAGGTAAAAATCACATGCAGACACCTACTTTCTACCAGTTACTGTTTGAGATTCTGTACCGTTGTTTGACTTGATCCATCTCTTCTTTTCCTTCAGGATTAACATGCCTATTCCAACCTTTGCTTCTTTGAACCTGAGAGGTAAGCTGTTTCATTTGGGTCTGTGTAGGCAGCTGTTTTTAATCTTTAGCAAAAAGGTCATGGATAGTTCCTTTTACTCTAGTATTTGAACTGGTATAAATGCAGCTGTATTTGAAAGTCTTTCTTACACACAACTACAGTATTTGCAGTTACTTAATTTTGGATGAGAGGTGGTACTTTGTTCCTGGGTGTACACATAAGGAAGTATCAATATCATAACAAGTGATTTGGATTTCTGCTGAAGCTGCTTTAAGAGGAATAGGAAGAAAATAAATAGGAAGTAAAGCTAGTTTATCATTCATTATCATTCAAAGAGAAGAAGGACTTCATATACTAAACTGGGATTCTGAAAGCAGGTACTGACGTTGGTCAGTTTGTTGAGGAGGTGTTTCATCCACACTTTGGTAACAATACATTTTCTTCTGTAGAAACCAACATTGAGTCTCAGCCAATGGTTGACACTCACTCGAAGAGGACGCTTCTAATTAAGACTGTGGAAACTAGAGATGGACAGGTTGGTGGTAACTTCTTTTTTTTTTTCCTTCTTTTCAATTTCTATCTCAGCTGGTTCCTTTGCCCACTTCCGTACCCTGTGCCACTGATTGGTGCAATCAATACATGGCAGCGTCTGGCAGTCCAAGCTGCATGGCTGGGCATGCAGATGTAGCAAATGTACTTAAGTGGAATAGACCACAAAAAAGATCTGAGAACAGCTTGAGTGAGAACAGTCTCTCTTTAGAGGAGATTTGAGGTTCAGTTGAGTTACAGGTTCTCAAGATTTCTCCTTTAACATTAGAAAACTGTTGCAGTAGAAGCATTTATTAGGGGTGGGATAGTGTATTTGGCCTACATTGAAGCTGAGCTGGTTAAGCATGTGCAGGTACAATTTAAACTTCTCATTCATAGGCAAATGCTGATATGCACATGTGCCACAGTTTGTTTCAGTTGTAACTCTTTATAACAGTTGTCTTAAGCTTAATGCAAGTGTCTCTGTTTTTCAACAGGTTATTAATGAAACTTCCCAGCATCATGATGACTTGGAGTAAAGCTGAAGTGAAGATGCAGACTTAATGCAGGAGAAATTCTTACCAGCAAGGGTTTAAAAAGTTCATGTCTTAAAGAAAGAAACAGCTTTCAAGTGCCTTTCTCCAGTTTTTCCATGAGCGCAAGATTATTATGCTAGGAAATAGGTCTTAGATCTTGCAAACTGACTCTCCCTGAAGGATTAGAGTTTACAATGGAGTCTAGTTTACAAATAGCAATATCTTGTGCTGCAATACTGTTTTTAAGTATCTGAATTTAATAAAACTGCTTTTTCCAGCACAGTATGAGCAACCTGTCGCTACTTCAATAAATCTTTGGAAAATGGCTCTTGATGTGTTCTAATTTAACTTCATGACTTTCTGCAAAGCCATAACAATGCTGGAATTACTATACGGTTGATAACTCCAGTACTGATTGTGTGGAATATTGTTTTCAGATTAACTAGACAAACTTTTTTCCCCATTTAATGCTTAGGTTTTGGAACCAATTAAAATGGACTATAACTGGCAGATGCATAATGTATTGATACTTCTTATCAGTTGAATAAAATGATACTTCAAGCTAATAAAAATTAATCTTGCTTTCATATATCAGTTAATCCAGTTGATGAGCTAAGAGTACTCAAAATACTTTGGAGCTAAGCTGTATAAACTGTAGTAGATAAGTGAAACACGTAGCTCATGCACACCCTTATCTGAGACAGCACCTTTGCAAAATTAACAGCTGACTTGATGTATTGACTTCACTTTCCAGGAAAGATTAGTTCCCAAAGGCTTGTCTGTACTACAGGAACTGAAATGAAGGCTTCAGCTGAAGTAGTGGGTTATGGAGATGATATTTAAAGGGAAAAGAAGGAAAACAGCTTTCCCAAGCTGTGCTGTGGCATCAGCTCTTTCTGAACACTTATCTAAAAGAGAAGAGATCCTCACTGATGTGTGTTTTCTGCTGAAAAATCAGCTTCAGTGCAGCAAAAATGGGACAACTCCCATCTGGACTAACAGCCTCCTAGAGCAAAGGGAGAGGTTTCAGTTCTCTATGAAGGGTATTAGAAGAAAAGCAAAACACTTCAAATTGATGTAGTCAAGATACAAAAGTAACTTTTGTTCTGCATTACTTCTGTAAATCTTTCTGTAAGAATTCAATAAGGTCTCATTTGCTGGATGAGTAAATGAGGACTGGAATTGTTCTACAAGTATGAACTGCATTTATTCCTTTTTCAAGGTGAAGACATAAAGGTTAAGTTCAGTGTTGTGCTGATGCTTTCTTAGGTGTGTGGGAGCTGATCTTTATGAAAAGATTACCCAGACAAAAAAAAAAAAAAAAAGAAAAACACACCTTTTTTTCATTGTTATTAATTAGTTCTTCCCTTTGTTTCAGTGCATGATGATTAACAAGCAGCACAGGGTCTGGTGGGAGGAGGCCGTAGGTGTGCACATTTTTATGCCACCAGCTGTAGCACCCAGCCAGGGGTTGTGCAGTAACCAAGGTGCTAAAGGGGAAGTTAGTCAGGGACAGCCTGGTGAGCAGGATACTCTCACTGAAAAGTGAGACTGAACCCAGCATCTCATGTTGTAGAGGTTACAGATACAAGGCTTTTTATGTTACATACAACTACAGCTGAGAGATGCCCTTTATGATAGTGGTAGTTCTGGGTATGTACAACAACTCATTGTGAGCACTTACCTGACACAAGCATCTGCAGCCTTTAAGGATAAGAGTGAGGCACTTCCATCCTGCTCACAGCAGCTTTGGGCACTAAGAGCTCATTCCTGCTGAAGTACAGGGGCGCACTGAGCAGTGGCACTGCTGAGCAGGAGGAGCAGGCTCTGCCTGGAGACAGCAGGAACCTGTGTGTGGCACATGCTGCTGGAGATCACCTGAGTTACGAGAGCTTTTCACACGCTGCTTCTCTCCCTGACACCAGTTGCCCAGTTCAGTTCTTTCTGTTGCCCTTATTTCCTCACCAACAAGGTAAAAGTAGTGACAGCGTCAAGCCTGACAGCAAAGCAAAGGAGTTATTCCTGGCTCTTTTGTGTTCAGGGTTACTCACAGCCCAGAGAAATATGCAATAGAGCTTTCAGTCCTGCAAATAAATAGAGAAATAAACAAAAATAAGACTTGGTTGCCAAGGGAAGACTGCAGAAAGTCATTCCAAACCTGCAGTCTGTGCAAGCACAGTGTTCTCACAGCAGAAAGGAGAGCGTGTAATGGCTGTGTAAACAGCAATTAGATTGGAGCACACCAGGCTTATGCTCATATATAACTGCTGTAAATGTTTAGATACCAAAAGGCTGCTCTCACACCTCCTCAGAGCCTTCTCCAGGCTACACAGCCCCAGCTTTCTCAGCCTGTCCTCCTATGGGAGGTGCTCCATCCCTTGGATCATTTTTGTGTCCCCCCTCTAGATGAGTTCCAACAGTTCCACATCTTTCCTGTACTGAGGACTCCACATCTATTTGCAGTACTCCAGATGAGGTCTCACAACACAGGGGTTGCTTATGCCAGCTGGCATGAATGGAGATGCCCAGGAGCATGAACCCCACATTCAGAGACATGTGGCTAAGTAGCTCACTGATGCCCTAATGGCAGGTAAACATCAGACATTTTAATTGCAAATCAATTTATAAGGGAAAGGAAGAGAAGCCTGAATATTATTGAAATCTCTAAAGTCATTTGCATATAATTAATTACTTAAACAGACATTTGCTTGAGTGCAGCCATGCATGCAGAACTAGGAGTTGCCAAAAATAAGTCACATTTTGAATCTTCATTTGGTCCTTTTGTGCTCATGCAGAATAGTACAGATTTCAGCTGCAAACTCATAGACTTTGTCTCATGCAGCGCACAAAGCACACCTTGCTTCAGTGAGTGCTCGCAAGTCCCGTGAGGTGGATGTCACAGCCCAGTTTCACACATGGGACCAGGTGGAACAACCACCAGAGCCACTCTTGGGATCCTGGTTACTCCATGAAGAGCCCACAGGTGAAAGCTTGTTTTGAGCTTTGGTCCACAGCAGCCAAACTCACTACCTAGAAAAGGGCAAGTCGTAGTAGACTTATCCCTGCACAATGGAGTATATTAGTTCCCATACAAACTCCTCAGCCTGACATTTTCTGCCCATCTCTATTTCAGAGACGTATTGCAGCTGTCTCCCTGTGGTGGGTTACGTGAACTGCAGCCTGTGGAAATGTTTCTCCCGTCCGATGGATCCTTACATCGAGTACACTGCACAGGACTGCATAGTAACAGATGGAAGTGATGATTCTGATGATGTCTCAGATTTGGTAGACACCAAGCAAAATCAATTTCAGAATGGAGAAGTGTGGAGGATTGGCTCCAGACAGCAGCCAAGCACCCATAGCTGCTTCCCCCCCACACACCCACAGTGGGAAAAAAATAGGAGAAACAAAAGGGAGGAAGACTGCAGGCTGAGATAAAGACAACTTGATAGGCAAAGGAATGAGGAAAAAACATGAGCAAAGCAGAGGAATTTGTACAGTGCTGCTACAGACAGGCTGATGATCAGCCAGTCTCTGTACAAGGGGCAGCTCAGAAGGCAAAAGCTTTTCTACTCTCTTTATCTTAGATTTTATTGCTGGGCATAGAATCACAGAATTACCAGGACTGGGAAAGACCTCCAAGGTCATCCAGTCCAACCATCCACATCCCGCCAATACTTCCCACTAAACCATGCCCCTCAGTACAATCTCAGCTCCTTCTCATAAGCTCTGCTGCTCCTCGTAAGACTTGTGCCCCAGACCCACCACCAGCTTTGTTGTCCTCTGTACACACTCCAGGGCCTCAATGTCTTCCTCGTAGTGAGGAGCCCAAAACTGAGCACTGTATTCAAGATGTGACCTCTCTGGGGCTGAGTACAGAGGCTTGATTACTTCTTGATCCTGCTGGCAACACCATTTCTGATACAAGCCAGGATACCATCAGCCTTCTTGGTCAGCTAGGCAGATTGCTGGGCTATGTTCAGCTGAGTGTTGACCAGCACCTGCAGGTTAGTTTCTTCTACACAGGCTTCCAGCCACTTTGCCCCAAGCTTGTAGCATTGCATTGCACTCCTGTGGCCAAAGTGCAGGCACTTAGTCTTGTTGAACTTCATCCCATTGGCCCCTGCCCAGCTATTCTGCCTGTCCAGATTGCTCTGTAGGGCCTTCCTACCCCTTGGCAAATCAACACTTCCTGCTAAACTGGTGTCATTTGCAAACTTACTGAGCACATACTCAATGCCCTCATCCAGGCCATCAATGAAGACTCTCCAGGCTGAACAGTCCTAGCTATCATGGCCTCTTCTGCTATGTCCGATGCTTCAGGCCCTGGTATGTCCATGCCTCTCTTGAAGTGGGGAGCCTAGAGCTGGACAAAGCACTGCAGATGGGCCTCACCAGGGCTGGGTAAAGGTGACTGTGCTCCCCAGAAAATGTAGCTTCACTGTGGAATTACTCTGACTGGTCATGGAAAGGATCCATAGGTGGGGGTAACCTGGCAGATGGGAGGGTAGGTAAAGGCAAGAGCTCTGCTGTAACTTATGACTAGGCATAATGGGCCAGACCAACTATCCAACTGTTCAAGCAGACTTGAAAGCACTGGCTTAATAAACAGGACCCCAATTTCTAAAATAACCTTCACTTTTGGGAAGTTTTTAAGCCAGCACCTCCATCCAGATCATTCTGAAACTTGTCTGATCTATTTTGAAACATTTGATATCCTTTTCTTCTAATGTCCTCTATTTTATTATTTGACAGTGAAACAAAGAGAAAGCTTTTGATGATTTTATCCTCACTTTCTAATCTTTTAATTGACTTCCCAGTAGTTCTTGTGTTATGAAACATCGTAAACATTCATTTTGCATTCACTCCCTCAGTGCCAACCCTTACTTAGCAGGTTTCTCCAGCAGGTCCCTGAGGCATCCCTGCATGCTTCTACTGTTCATACTGTCTTATCATTTAGGAGCTCTCATTTAAGAACTCTAGACCCTAGAATCCTCATCGCTCTTCTTACTTTAGTTTTGCTATCATCTATTTAAAACATAGAGACCAAGGGAACGAGCAATCTTCGAGACACGTGCATTAGAGCATCAGAATGACATAACGGGAACTCCTGCTTTCTGCTCAGTTATTTTAAGGCAAGTAAAAATATCCCATCTAGAATTTTGATGACTGCTCAGTACTGTACTGACATTTTGAGGAAGTTATTCACATTGACTTGAGTTCTATTTCCTAAGGACTAATAGCTAATTCAGAACTCCAGCTACATAGAGTTATTTTTTCCCTATGCTTTGCAGTCATTAACATTAAAATTACATCTGCTGTTTGATCGCCCAGTCATCAAGCCAACTACAATATCCTTCTGCAACTATAAGCTTGGTATTAATATTGACTGCATTTAATAAATCTGCAAGAGCAGAAAACTTTGTTAACTTACTATTCATTCTTTTTTGGGTCACCGAGGAATATATTGAATGGTAAAATCTAAACTGCAGATACTTGTGGGAGCACACTGACAACCTCTCTGTACAGTGAAAACCATCCATTATTGTAATGCTATAATGTGATGGAAAGCACAGACACAACGCAAAAGCAGCAAGTGAAGACTTGCTTAAATAAAAACAGCCATAGGCACAGAAACAAAGGAAAAAAAAGCTACTTACCCTTAGAAGGCCTCAGGTACACAAGGCTACAGCCTCCCCTGCCAGCCCTTAAGTGAGGTCTGGGAAGGGGTGGATCCTTCCAACCCTTCTGGTCACTCTGGTGCAGTGCCTGCACCTGAGCTCCTCTGGGCTGGCCCTGCTTCCCACCAGCTGCTCAATCACTGGTTCAAGCCATGGCTCAGCATTTCCACTACAATTATTTGTGTCTTTCTATCCACTTTCTGAGTTGAAGTAGAGAGAATTTTTTCCTGTTATTCCTTAGATTTCTATTTAGCACTTTCATGTTGAGTTACTTCAGGCCTATTTGATGGCTGTCATCCCCTATTTTTCTTACCTATTTGTCCCTAAATCTCTTTAGTTTGAGACTGCTCTTCATCTGTGACATGGGGCTCCCTGACCTTATTATTAACAAGCTGTAATCATGCAATGCTTTTCCTATGGCCTTACTTTTGTTGAGCAATCCTTTTACCCCTTCAGTCTTGCATTTGGAGTTGCACTAAGTTTCAAGTAGGCATGATGTTCTGGATGTGTGTGAAAGTATTATCAGCAAAAATGTCTCTTGAGCTGGTTTTCAATCTGGAGATTTACTTTTCATTTACTTTCCAGAATTGTCTGTTTTTCTCATTTGAACACAATTTTGGTCAAATTTAATAGTTCATCTCATTTTTCTTTTAATTGAGCTGTTTTGCAGGGGGTATTTTTTGTTTGCTTGTTTGTTTTTAAGAGGATTTTCTGCTTTCAGTGCTTTCAGCTTCTCTGTCCTCATCACCACTAACCTTTCACTTTTCTCACAGAGTATAAATTACACATCTCTCTTTCCTTTGCAAGATATATTCTTAGCATTTCTCACCTTTTATCCGTAAGTGTCTAACCACCTTTTCCTTCATGCCGTGCAGCTCCAGTGGATATAACTGAACTTGAAGCTACTGCTTTGAACATTGTGTCACCCACTTTAGACATGAAAAAGGACTTTCAGATGAAAGCTTGTTAATTCTCTTCCCCAGATGTATAAGATGGACTATTAAGATACAAGGCCTCTTTTCACATACCTTGTCTCAGGGTCCAGCACTTCAGGGCCTACCCACTAGAGACCTTCCTGCCCACCATCTGCCTGGAACTCAGCTCTCTGAGGGGAATGTGGGAACTCTGGCTTTGAGCAAGGGGGTGACTGGCCAAGATCCTTGTTTATGCCATCACACGTTGGAACCTTTGACACCAGGAACGCAGCACTGACAACAATGCAGGTGGGTAACCTGGGGCCACTGTTGACCTATTGAGTCAGTGTAATCTCTCTCAAGTCCATAGATACACCTCTTTACTGGGCAAACTCCTGAAGGAGTGGGCAGTGATATCCCTGCTGAATGTGTAGTTACACACACACTATGAAGATTTCATCCATCCTCTCAGAGGTGGGTCTCTACATGAGGTTGCTTTGAAGATCGCAGTGAGGTGGACCACATAAAGATGGTAAGTTTGGAGCATGGACTGGCACATTTTTGGGCCCCTTACTACAACAAAGACATGTAAGTAGAGAGAGGAAAAGAGGTAATGGCCTTAAGTTGCACCAGAAGAGGTTTGGGTTGGGTAAAAGGAAAAAATTCTACTCAAAAGAGTGGTGAGGCACTGGAACAAGCTGCCCAGGGAGGCTGTGTAGTCACTGTCCCTGAATGTGTTCAAGAAAAGGGTAGATATGGCACTGAGGGACATGGTTTAGCGGTGTGGTGGTGATGAGCTGATGGTTGAATTAGATGATCGTAGAGGTCTTTTCCAAAATTAATGGTTCTGTGATCACAGTGTTCTGTGCTGCTTCCCTACACTCAGCACTGCAATCAGTAGAGCACCAAGCAGTGTATCAGTATCTCGGTCTGCATCACTTTGCCCAGGAAATGAAAAGCTTTCTGTAGCTCCACCAAAGCACACAAACAGTACACAACAGTAATATGGTTGCTTCAGAATATGCACTAGCTGCAGTATAAATAGAGAACATAAGGCTATATCTGGACACAAAAAGATTCATAAAAGCAGAAGGGAAACTGTCACAGTGCTATTGGTAGAAAGTAGTGGACCAACTCCTAGACTGAACACAAAGAACCAACTGTATTGGCTGTTTTTCTCTTGAGGAACATTAAAGGCTGAGGCTTTAATGAGAAGTCAGTCTTCCAAGGGAGGTAAAACTTCTACCTGATATTCCACATCATCAGACTCCAGTCAGAGAGATGCACTTCACTACTTTGCACTTTGAGATATGTTGCCATTAAGGTGAGGTATTATGTGGGTAAAAGCTAACATGAATAAATCCTGCAGGGTTTATTTGCCTGTGGTCTGAACTGAACCCTCTGAAGCTGTTAAGGGGATGAGAAGGAGACAGCAGCAATCTGAGCTGAGGAAGTAGAAGTGCCACAGGACTAAGAAAAGACTGGAATGAGCTTACATATAAATGGCTTGGAAAATCACTATTTTATATTAAGTTTATGCAAGAGACAAAGCAAAATATTTGGCTGGCTTTCCAGCTTTGTTCAATTTCCTTTCCGTGTGCACAAAGAGATTTCAAGCAGAGGATTTGCTTTTCAGCACTCAGATATTATTTCCGTTCATCCAAGAAGCCCTTCCCCAAATGCACCATATATCACCAGGGACCTGCTCCACACTCCAAATGTTTTTTTCATGTAATAAATACTTGACATTTAGAAAAATGGCTTCAAAATTTACAGAGTGCAGTGCTCACAGTTTGAGATTACCCTCTAAACACCCTGAAGTGCCAGGCGCATAAATACATTTCTTTGCAAATAGATTCACATTTATTAGTTTTGCAAGTGTATTTTCGCTTCTTGGAGATGAATGACTGCTACAAAAAGAAACAGCTCTGGTTTAAATGAAATAGTAAGTGCAGGAGAAAGGCTGATCAAAAGTGTTTAATTCTCTCCTTGTTCTTCTGATTTGTTTTCTGTCTTTGTAATTCAAGTTTCATAATCATGGCACTATACATCTAAACCATTCAGTTGTGCTTTATATCATGGTCCAACAAAATGCAGATCAAGATGTGAAACAGCAACAATAAATGAACTGAAGTTTTAAGAGAGAAAGCAAGCCATCTGTCTGCAGTTCATAGATAGATTTCATCACATAGAAAAATGAACCTTAAGATGGTAATGTGTTTACCCCTGTGGCATTACTGGGAGAGGACCAAATATCACTTTTCCCATCTTAAAGAGGGAATATCGTGGGATGAAGTGTTTGGCCATAGAGAAATCAAGAGATTGCTTACTACTATCACTACATGGAAATTAAACGATCCTTACAAAGGTATCCTTCTCTCTGAACAGCAAAATCATACCTTATTTCCAAGGGTGTGTGTGGGAAGGAAAGAGAGAAAAGATTCCTGGTGGCCAGAAACTGCTTATCATCCCTTCTCACCAACAGGCCTGCAGATGGTGCCTGTATTGCAGAGGCTGGAGTACTGATGCAGTTGACTTCATAAAAGGACAGAACCTTAATGAGCAAGATGATCCTCTCTTCTGTGTTATCTGTCAAAAAGTTAAATGTCTTGTCTGCGTTGGCTTTCTTGGAGGTATATCAGCACCGTGGTGGATGAGACAAAAGACTCATTTCCAAAAAGTTCACTGACGGCTGATGAGGGTCAGGTGCACTCAGACTTTTCAGAGGAGAGGTTCCATTGTCCAGTCTTTTCTTCAGCACTGACTGACCCTTATCAGCTGCAAATACAAGTGTCCAGGGATCCTCAAGCATGTGCTCTGAGCCTACGAGCCAAAGGCTTCCAGCTCAGGAACTGCCTGTGTTTAGCCCGGTAGAGTCTAAGCCAGTAACCACGATGGCCATGCTGATTACAGGGTTTTATTTTTGTTTTGTTTGGAGGTGACAAAGCATTGTTTCTTGGCCAAATCAACATTTCAGTCAAACAAAAGTAGTTTGTCTTTTTTCTTCTGGCAGATGAAGTAATGTGGAGTGGATTGAGGATGGAGGTCCTTGTTAGCACAGTCAGCTTTTGCTGCTGCCTACCTCCTCCTCTGAGCATAGATAAGCACAGATAGTCAGACTCAGGGAATACGGCACCCAAACAAGCTTCATGGCAACCTCTTCATTAATGCTGTGCTACACTGAGAACTGGCACCCACCTACCACTGGTTTTGGTTCTCTGGGGAAGATCCAGCCCATGGCTCTCAAAGCCCCTCAGATTCATTCAGTTTATGCCTTGCTAATTAATTTATTAAAGTGAAGCAGTGACAATCCCTAAATGAAAGCAGTATTGCTTGCACTGCTAGACTGCCAACTAAGCTAAAGCCAAAGTACAGTAGGATTAAACTACTTTTAATGTATCTATTCAGGGATGTATAACAGTTTAACTACACAAATTCAATACTGATTTCAACAGTGAACATTTAATGGGGAAAAGCTTTTAAATTCTTATTAACTTCTCATGACTGTGAAAATTGTTTTAAAGATCAAAGACGTTAAGTTTACTATGTTTGTTTTTGACAGAGGTCCTGATCAACTTGTTCTCATTATATGCTGTCTCTACTTAGCTACAAGGCAGGTAGTGACTCATTTTAGGTTTATATGTACCTACCCTTCACCAACCCTGTGGGCCCTGGAGTGAGGCATCTAACTGCAGAAATTATGCCCAAGTTTTATAAACCTTTGAGTCTAGAGTATTAATTTATCACATCCCAGAGCTGATATCTAAAATAAGCCAGGTGAATTATGCTCCCCTTCTCTCCACAGACCGTGACCACAGTCACATGAAGATCACCTTTGGTGTCAAAATGCATCTGATGTGGTTCACTGCTAGACTATACAGCACCAAATTCCCATTCTGAACCACATCATCCTCTTCTCCTTTTCTTTTCCCCTGGTCTGAGGTCACTTTGCAGTGATCTTTCATCTCAGCTGATCTCTTGCTGTCTGGCTTTTGAAATTAATATCCTCAGCAAATCATTCAGCTCCTGCAGAGCACATACAACACAATCAGTATAATTACTCCACGTCACACCTCACTTGTCACTTCACTTTAATGCACTGCAAGTGAGATGAACTTGAAAAGTGCTCTAAGTTAATGTTCTCAGAGTTTCTATTTTAGACTCTTATAAAAGATGTTAAATATATTCAGAAAAAGAGATTTCATCCTAGAAATTATTATCCATGTTACAGAACAGCGAGCAGGGCCAAGAGAGTTCAGAGCTCTGTAATTAAGGCACTGTTAAAAACCATTCAATGCAGACACGAGAACTGTTGGACAGAAAAGATGGGACTTGTCTGAAAAGAGTAGGAGTTTGTGATGTAGAAATTTACATACCAAGTACTTACTCTGGCTATGAAATAGCATCTGGTTATTATGGAGCATAGAGTTTAGCGCACAAGTTGTCCTACCTTGAAGGGGGGACTGCAGTTGGTGAGACAAATCTGAGGCTGTTTTTGTCTACTGCCTCATTTGGCTTTATGGCAAAGTGAAGTGCCCAAAGACAGCCAGTCAACCTGTGTCACCGCTGCTAGATCTGCCTCCTGCAGCTGCCACCTGGAACTTCAGTGTTTGGCTCTTTGAAAGGAAGTTATTCTATGCTAGCATTTGATGAACAGCAGAGTATTTATCATTAAAGTACCATAATCTCCCATTGTAGGTCATTACCCATGTCACTTAATAATGATCCTTCTTCTTTCTTTCATCGCATTTCTCCATGATGTGTCATGCATGAACATATCCAAAGGATATTAAATCTGGTCTCTCTTACTTCTGTTCCAATGCCTCAGAGAATGCTTTTGCTTTCTCTGCAACCAGCTCTGAATCCTTTTCTGACAACTCTGGAATTTGGAAGACTGGAATCGATGCATTTAAAATCCAGCTAGGATAAGACTCCTTTGTTCCTCTTTTATATCATAACCCAGCTTTAGGATGTTTATCAGGGCATCATACATCCAGCCCAGCTCCTTCCTCTCCTACAGGTGATTCACATTTGCAGTTTCTGCCTTTCTGGAGGGACCTTTAGGCACCCAGCTGCTGGACTTTGCAGGCAGGAGTCATTGACAGCCCTCAGGCAGAGGCTGGGACTAAGCACTGTTTGATGGCAGAGAAAGCAGGGGGCTGCCTCCCCCACGAACAGCAGATTCTGCATAATGTATACTTATTTGTTCATGGTGAAGCTCGAATTGAGGGGCCATTAGTGAGCGTTTTTTCTCTGGTAAAAACTCCATACATAGTAAAAGAGCAATTTTATTTCTTACAAAGAAGATTAAAAGCTGAACAAAAGAACTAATGCCGTTGCAGGTTTAGAGTTACAGAAGCAGCATTGCTTTTACAATTCAGTCCAATTATTTTTGCCCCTAAAGTCTCCCAAAATGCCTAATAAAGTAATTTAGAAGATGAAAGTTTTTCCATTTCTAATACTTATATCTTTTTCACAGCACATCCAGTATTTCTTCCTCCAATAACAGCAGCGGGATGTGACCTTCTGGACTAATTCAGCTTTGATGCTCTGTGCTACAGAAAATAGGCAACAGCTTAAATATGGTCCTTGCTGTGCTTTCTCTTTTTTCACTTACATGATAAAGGAATTTCATCTGCATTTGTATACTTAAGAGCTATGGCTTTCATAACAGCATCTCCATTTATCAGATGGTTCCATCTATCAGGCCCTGCAGTCTGTGAGACCCTACCACTCCCACATGCTATGAATTGGCTCTGGCCACAGAGTGAGGATGGCAGACACTTCATGTAGGATGCAAGAGACGAGCTAAAACTTGTATGTGAATCTCAAATCCCGGGCAGATTCAGACAGTAGATCAAGGGATCCTGCAGAGGAAGCTCTCCTAGCTCTCTTTTTAAAATGCTGATAGTCTTCTTCAGCCCATATGAGTATTTTTGCAGTTGAGGGCCATGGTATGGCCATGACTTTCATTGTGTGGACTGGGTTTTAGCCATTCTCTTCTCCTGGACTAAACCAATGACCATAAGTGTCATTATGTTGCAGCATCTTCACATGTCAGTTTTTACCTGACAAAATTTGGAGAGTGGAGGAAAACGTAGCCTGGTTTTGGCCAATTCCAGCAAGACTCCTTGTTTTTGTTCATCTATGGAAGACCGACACACTGCGGGAAGGGGAGAGGTGAGAGCCACCTAGATCTTCACCTTTGGGCAGAAGCCACTTGGTGGTCTGTGACGTCCAGTAAAATCTTTCAGTTCTAATCCTCTCTTCTGGCTGTAATAAAATTTGGCAATTACAGTTCAGTCCCTAGAGGGCCCTAAAGGATAACAGTCCACATCACAAAACAGCTGTATGTATATATTTGACTTGAGTTGACGAGACAGTCAGCTTCTATTTGGAGAACTCACAGTAAGCAGCACAGAAACTCTATGGCCTTATTATGCCTTGAAGGAAAAAGTAACTGCAGTGAAGGAAAAGACTTTCTTCTGAAATTCATACATTCGAAATTCACTCACTACAGGTATCTGTGTATGTACTCTATAAGCAAAACCCTGATGTCTATAAGATACGTGTCTACTAGGTGTGTATTTGTGATCAGTGCTTTCTATGAAAATCTTTTACATCAGTGGTTTTAACATTTCCAGTTAATCACATTTCAAAGTGTTCAGTTGCTTTTAGGGATATTGTTCCAAACTGATAGCTAATTTCAGAGAAATACTGTAATTTCTTTCCTTGTTTAGTTCTTTCTCTCGTTTGCTTTTTCTTCAATTCATTTGCTGAAGTAAAAATACATAAGCAAGTAAACAAATAATTTCCAGGCATTAGAAGTAACAAAAGAAAATGGTTAATTGCGCTGCCATACAGGAACAGAAAAGACTGAAGCTATTATGAAGACTCGGGAATTCAAAAGGGAAAAATAAAATCACAATTATGCCCAATAAGTCTTTATTTCCAAACAGAAACTGCAAAAATATTCTATTACAGAGCAAATAACAAGTGCAGAATTCCAAGTATGCATTATACCAGTGAAACCATTGCCTCTGTGACAACCAAAAAATCATTAGGCACTTAAAACATGAAAACAAAGCATAACATAACCCAGCTAACAGATGTCTCAACAATACAACTTCATCTTGGTTTTCTGTAATAAAAGCACACACACGTTTGAGGGGCTTCCCATGCCTCCTCCTAAATCCCGCGTAGAGACACTTCTATGTTAGGCTGCACTCACGCTACTCATGTGCAAACAGGCAATATCAAGTTCACATCTGAAAACATAAATAAATTCAGGACTGATAGAATTGTAGAGGACCTGTTTGGGAACAGCAGCAGCAGAGCCTGTGCCAGCAGCTCTACACAGTTTAGTGCTTGAGGAAATCTATGATAGCAGCTCCAGGGGTGGGTAAGCTCTGCTTGGACAATGGCATTGAAGAGATTGGAACAGAAAAGAATGCAAACAGTGCACCTTTTGAGAGACAATGAAACCTCTGGGAGGAAAAACAAACAAACAAACAACAAAAAAGCAGCTACTATGGAAATAATTACATTTTGACACAGCTCTGGAAAAGAAGAAAACATGCACTTGGCATCCCTTAGCAGTAGTTCCATGTAGAACCTCGCCATTTACCAGTCTCCTTGCTTGTATTTCTTGACCTAAACCAGAAGCAGAGCTGTTCTGTTAGCTCTGCCTTAGGAAAGAAAATCTACAAAAGCCTGTCCAAAAGATTAATGAAAATACCCTTCTAGAAATCAGTCAGATACCCCCACAAATGACTTTGGGTTGCATTATTGTTATTTTAGGGGTGCATTAGGAAAAGTACAGCCAAGAAGTTGAGGGAGGTGATCCCTCTCTACTCAGCCCCAGAGGAGGGACACATGGAGTGCTGTGTCCAGTGCTGGGCCTGCAGTACAGAGACATGGAGCTACAAGGATGAGTAGGAGACTGCAGCACCTCTCAGGAAGAAAAGCTGGGCCTGTTTAGTCTGAAGAGAAGGGGATCTTATCTAAACTTATAAATATCTTAAGGGACGGTGTCAAGAGGATGGGACCAGACTTCAATGGTACCCAGAGACAGGGCAAGAGGCTGGAGGCACAAACTGAAATACTGCAAATTCCAAGTGAATATGAGGAAAAATTCTGTACTGTGAGGGTACAGAGCACTGGAACGCATTGCTAGGCGGGATTGTGCAGTCTTCTTCTCTGGAGATATTCAAAACCTGCCTGGATGTGATAACGTGTAACGTGTTCAAGATGTCCCTGCTTGAGAAGGGGGCTTGGACCAGGTGATCTCCAAGGTCCCTTCCATCCTCAGCCATTCTGTGTGTGTGTGATCATATAACTTTCCCTGCATCTAAGTCTGGTAGAATAAAATACAGTGAATATTTTAAAATAAATTTAATACTGGAAGAAAAGAGCATTAAGAATATTAACATAAAGAATACATCCAAAGCTACTGTATAAAATATGCATATAAAACACAGAAAATTCTGCTACTGCATTTCAGTTTCACAAGAACTTAGGGATGATTCTGTACCTAAGCACTACCAATATATACAATAAAAAGTAGAAAGGTTTTGTTAGGGAAACAACTCACGGCTGAGCCAAGAGCTGAAAAACCTATCAGGATGTTGACCTGCTGTGACAAAACCTCCCTTGTCAGGGACTAAAGAAAATACTGAAGAACTAAAAATCCATAATCTTGTCTTAGACTAGAATACCCTGTCCCAGCCATTAGCGTTATTCATTCTGATAGCCTCTTGCCACGGTACCATGAATTAATGGTGCAATCATTAAAATACTTCCATCACTCAGGTTTCTGAGTTGTCTCCCTCAGTGGAAAGCAGCAAGAATAAGAAGCCACAAGACAAAACAGCATCAGGTGCTGCAACTTATGTGGCATATTATACTGCTAAATCTACCTCAGAATTTAGCAAAAGGCTAAATTATTGATTATTTGATGGCAGTGCAAAAATGTCATTCCTTCCTGTATTCAACAAGGAATAAAAGAAGTTCTGGTATCTGCAATAGAGAAGCACTGTCAGAATGTTTTCACCCTTAAGTCAGTATGTGCCAACGCTGGCCACTGAAGGGCAGTTACTACTCACACACACAGGGATGTTAGCTCAGTAAATTGTCAAACATCACAGTAATAAGTATAATTAATGCATGGCTCCTTGGTCTATAGCAAATTCAGACTGACGTAATGCTAATGGTTTAAGCCTTTGTCATATTGCTTGTATTTGCTTGACATGAAGAATGTGCAGAGACCACTGCCTAGTTGGACTGGTGCACGGCCAACCAGTAACAAGGGGCAGCTGCATTGTGACTTGACGGAAGAGACTACTAAATAACAGTAATAGTGCCTTTGTTTACTGGTATGCAGCACATCTTTTTCATGCTCTGCTTGGCCATTATTATAATTTACAGCCAATTAAGAAACACTTAATATGAGCCTGATGGAAATCTGGAACAAAGCTTAATAAATATAAATTCCCCACTCATTGTAGCTGAAAGCCTCAAATGATTTCTCCAGATAATCCCAAGAGATCAGCAGCCTTTAAAACTCTGAAATTCAGAATGACTTCCCTCCCTAAAATGATACAATCTGAAATCAAGAGAGCCAAGCATTATGGAGTAAAAACAGGACTTTGTTGCTATTCTTGGCTAGCAGACCTGGAGAGGAGAAAGACCAGCTGCTGAAACGCTGTGAGATAAAGGATTACCTGACTGTGAATATTTGCAGTTAAGATATATTTAAGCAGCAAGTGCATGTGTAAAAAGTTTACTGCTTCCAAGGAATACAGCACACAAGTGACTAATAAGCTGCTTCAACTAAAGCTGATTCAGAATAAAGCACTTAACAGGATAGTCCTTGGGCCTGATATTGTACATATCTGCGCACAGAAGTAGACATGGGCTTTATAGAGCTGAGAGCCCCCAGAGGCACAGCTGTGTGCATCTTCAGGCTCTCGCTCCACAGGTTTGTCACAGGAGAGTATAGTATTTCCAGCCAAAGTTCTTCATTACTGACCATACTAATGGTGGGTGACCACTCTGCACTGCTGTCCTGCCCCACAGGAGTCCATCATCCCCAGCAGCAGCACCTCCCAGCTTGGCTGAGGCTTCAGGGGACTGCTGGGCCTACTCAAGAGCCGTCTGGCACCAAAAGGGCCCTGCTGTGTTCCCCTCCTTTGCTTTGACTCTGAGATTCCCATGGCTCTGCTGGCATGAGCCAGTTGTCTTTGTTGCCAGGTTAAGTTTTGCCAGCTTGAAGTGCCAAAACAGCACAGTGCACAACCAAGCCAGTGCCAGAGATCACATGGAGGAAAGGCTGAAGCGTGAGAAGTGGACTGGGCAGCACAGCCAGCCATCACTGCTTGAATTGCCATGAAGCTACAGCCCAGATTTTAGCAGCTCAGGTCAGGCAAGGTGAATATCCCACCATGCTGCCTTCTCTGAGACTGAAAACAATGCAATCTTAAGTGCATTTCACTATGGTGTGTGCATAGTAACTTTAGATTCCTGGACATATAGACTCACTGCAGACACCACACAGAACTATACATAACGTTCCCCTGAGGGAGACGAAGTAACCAGCTCCTGGCAGCACAGGATCCACACAACACTATTTATTTGAAGGAGAAAAAGGAGTAAAAGCAGACAAGCAGGCTGTATCCCAAGGATGCTGCGAGCTAGTCATGTGCAAGGACATTGTCAGCCTCTGTGAAGGTACACTGGAAATATTATCACGTTGTCCGTGCTTCTATCTTTAGAAAACTATTTAATCTCTGTATTCAGTCCACAGTGTGTGACAGCACTGGAGGCCCACAAACCTGAGAAATGATTATTCCTCAAATGGAGGAGAGAAGCTGAAAAGCCCTTCCTAACCTTTGGTCAAGAGCCCTTAATCAAAACCGCTCTTGGCTCATTCTTGCAAAAATGTCATAAACATTCCCAGCCAGGTACAAACCCTATTTATTCATCATTAACCTGGCACAGATGTAAAATAAATGAGAAATAATTTGTTCGGCTGTCAGAGAAAACATCTTTCACCGCAGCGCCTGGGATTCAGCAAGTCTTGATTAATCTAACTGGACCCTGTCACACAGAGACGCTGCTGTTAGCTTGCCTGGCCTGTGCACAAATTAACAAGAAGTAGCCATCAAGCACACAGCAGCAACGACTGTAATAAAACCAAGTGCAAGATCTGCACTCCTCTGATGGGAAGTGGATGAGATGAACATCACATAATAGCTTCGTGTCTGGAGCAAGGCCCAAGAAAGCTACATTAAAAACACACTCTGTGCTCCACATAAATCTCTGTCTGCTCAGAGAGCAGAAAGGAGCACACATTCAGGTCACTGGTAAGTTTAAACTTTGCTGAAAGTACGAAAAAATCAAGGTGTCTGTCCATGTCACAGAACCTTGTTTGCTCTCATTTGTGATTTATTAAATCCAAGGCTATTCAGATTGGTCAGGGAGCTACTGCAGCTGCCTAGTTGCAACCACAACATCCACATTACTAAAGTAAAGCTCCAGGAGGTGCTTATTACAGCATGAAAATTTCAGCATTTCAGAATGGAGCTCTTGCCTGGACATAAAGTCTACTCTGATTTATGTGGCAAGGAATATTCTGAAGCACAGAGGACAGCTGTATGGCTGCATTAGCAAACCCTCTTTGTCTGCAAACAGAACAGTAGTTCTGACTCTGAAACTCCTTAATGCTCTACTGCACATGTGGCACTGATATCTCCCTGGGCTGAGCTCAAGATGATGGAGCCAGCCAAGACAGAGGAAAATCGACACTTTTGGGAAGGAATGAAAAAAAAAATCTGTGAAGTCTTCTGAAATAAAGAACCACAGGCTGTACAGAACACAAAACAACAAGGAGGCATTGCTACATGGCTGAGATCACCTCTTTGCATGACACGAAGCAGGAACAAGCTACAGTCTTCACCTGAGTACAGGTGTTTTGTCTCCTGGATGAAATATGAGGTGGTTCTCAGTCCCAGTTGTTTTTATCACTCAAAGTACAAGTATACCGCTTTTCACAGCTTCGTTACACTCAGGTACAGTCTACATGAGTGATTTATGGCATAGAAGAGCTCTTCTTGCAGTAAACTTATCTTCTATGTGCAATTAGGGACTGGCAGCAGGCAATCAGCCACCACACTCATAACGTGGATGCGAGGTCTTAGAGCAGCAAGCTCTGTACGAGTGGCAGATGCCTGTGGCCAGAAACTGGCACAAATTCCACTGCTAGTGAGGACAAAACATGGATGTGTGGTGCTGGAACCAGAACAGTCTCACTGAATCAAGCCCTTGTATTCACCTCTTCCAGCCACCAGCTGGTAAGGCAGCTGTGTCCATCAGCTCAATTATGACATCTTTGCTTCTCTTAAAAGCCCTACTGACATTCAGTGGTCCACTTGTGTATTGGTGGTGTCATTCAACACCTCAAAGGACTATCTATTTCTTTAAAACCTTGTTTTGCGAAAAAATGAACTTGGTGCTGATGTATGTAGCTGAGTTTAGGGCCACTTTGGGGTCGGAGTAGTGAGATTCTGATATTATCTTGGAAATGGATCAAAACGCTGAACATTTCTCAGCTAACAGACCTGCAATGATAATGACTGATTCAAACGTTTCTAGGATTATTTATGTGATTATAAAACTGCTGCAAGTTAAGCTTTCAAACATTACAGCAACATAGAAATGCTCTTATATCAGTCTAAAAGTATATTTTATAAGGTTCAATACATTTAAGTAGGTTTTCTGGGTGTTTGGTTTGCTTTTATTTCTTGCAGAAATAATCCTCAATGAGTGGAATACTGAATGCTCTGTAAACTATCAGTTGATTGGGGATTTAGTGCTACTGTAGTAAGATGAGTTTTAGAAAGGGAAAACCTGATAGTATCTGACTAAAAGGAGAGGAAGAACATTCTATCATTGAATTGATCATTCAGTAGACTCAAAAAAAAAAAAAAAAAAGCCTCTTGCAACAGAAACTGGTTACAACAATTCTTCTTTCTGCAGTAAAAAAGTATAAGCATTAATATACCAGCAGCCACAGCTAGAAGAACAAGTGCCTGTAGCTCCCATTATTGTTAATGTGAATCTTTATTTCACTTGTGCTCATTGCAGAATGTCGCTCCACTGAACCATATGGAAACTTTTAGCACATGAACTGCATGGGGTTTTAATTAAGTGACTGTAGTTTTCTTTCTCACATGCTCCAGTATAGGAGAAGAGTTTGGGGTCTAAAAGAAACCTTCTAACAATGCTCAGTGCAGTTTCTTTATCAGTAGTCACATAGGGAAAGGGGTTATGCTAGGTGAAAAAGAAACAAAAACTGCTAGGGCTGGTATAGATTATTTTTTCTAGTGAATAGATCATCACGTATGTCAGCACGGATATGGATCTGGGATTGCAGGAATGTGTGCAAAGTCATGCCCTATCAGGACTCCGGAGAATGCAGCATGAAACCGAGCTGATTGTCCTCATTTGGAGCTGAACTGGACCTTAGGCAGGAATACAAGCAAGAAGAGGGGTTTAAAAATCATTATAGAGCTCTGGTTCCTCAAACACTTCTTCACAAAGTTAACATAATTCACAGGAGTGATCCCATTACATCCACAGCGTTACTCACTGGCCACAAAATTAAAGCATGTGAACTTGTTGACTATCTCTAACCTGAGGGATTTGTTTTCATCTGTGCACCCTGGAACAAACTAAGAATGCCTTAGCTCTCCATTGATAACTCCACTGTAGCTCTTCTCATCACCTTTCTCATGGAGACAAACGCTTGTGTTTACAGGACCAGCTTCTTCATTGAAAGCATTCATTACCAACTTGGGCAGCTCCCATACAGTGTCTATTGCCCGTGTTCCATGATACTGATTAAACCAGAGACCTTACATCAAAATAATTTAATGATACTTCAAGAAGAAAAACATCACGAATGTCATATATTGCCACCATCCTGAGATTGTGCTTTGCTACAATTAAAACCACAGTCAGAAAATTGAGAATTTACACATCATTTTGTATTAAAAAAAAATGAATACTTAGGAATCAGGAATGTAGCAGTCAGTGTGTGAAAAATCCCTTCCTTTTCTCCCCTAATTTAAAATATTTATCTATTGTAATAATGCAGTTTAATGCTCACAAAATCACATCAGATCAAATCCAACATCGAGGTGCTAAGATAAACGCAAATTGTCTCCTTTGGATCATCACCCTGGAATTAAAACAATAAAACATGTTACTGATATTATTAGTCCAGTAGGAAAATAACTTTCTATATTCAAAACCAGCCAATATGTATTATATTATATTATATATATATGTATTTCACCTTATATGTATTTCACCTTCTGCATGTGCTTTTTCAGCTTTATTACAAACTTGAGGTTGACATTCATTACACTGGCTCACAAAAGTCTCCTGGCTAAGCTGGGCTGCCAGTGCCCAGTCTAGCTCAGGCATCTGCTCATTCTAAAGGAGGAATGCTTCTATTCAGCACCTCACCTGCACCGCCCTCTGCAGCCTTCTAAACCGAACAGGGCTGGGCGCAGCCACATCCGCTGCTCATCTGAACATGGGTAACTTTTAAATGATATTATCTTAATCATATTTTGAAACAGCTAGAGAATGAATTTATTCTGTTTGTCCAACAGGCTATTTCTGCTGCTGTAAAACAAAATAAAACCCTCCTAAATCTGTACAGATTTCTATTTTTTTCCCCATTTGATTTAGCATCTAATGCAAATTCTAATCTGATTTAATCTATTTTTTTCCTTCTAATCTGGTGGCGTTTAAATAAACAGAAGCAACTTATCTCCACTTGTTTCCTTACTGTCATTATTCTTAATGCACTTAGCTCAGCGGCTGAACACACCAGCAAAGTGCAGACTTCAAAGCCATGTGGCATGGGTACTAATGCAGAAGACCTTTCTTCTAATGCTGAACACATCTAATAATTTGATGCCGGTTAATATTTGGGGAGGCTGAAATTCAGCTGCCTGGCAGGGATTCAGATGTGTCTTCATTTCAAAATGTGATATTTTCCTCATTAGAAGTAAATTGGGATGTAGCTCACGTGTCTCCAGCTACATTACACCACTGCAAGGACAGGAGAATTCCAATCGAATTTAACCTCATATTGGTGTCCTACAGTTATAAATAGGCTATTTATAACAATTATAAATAGATTCTTTATAACAGTATTTATAACTGATTTGCATTTCCAGGAACTTCTAATATTAAGAAAATACATGCTGGCAGGGTGGTACAACCAGCTATGTTTGATGAGAAGAGGATCATGAGCAAGGAGGCAGGCAGCCACCTGCTTTGCATGATGCTGCCCTGTTAGCTCCACCCCAACTGAAGGCTGCACGGCTTCTTTCTCTGTCACAAATAGATGGCCTTTCTTCATCTGCATGCAATTAAAAGCTCAGACCCAGCTGTTACTTTCCAGGTAGCACACACTTCCACTTGGGCAGCAGAGCCTTTGACTTTTCTCTCCAGCCACCAGCATTTTCCCTGCTCAGCCTCTCCTCCTGAAGCACCTTCTGCCCAGACGATTGAGCACAATTCCCTGCCCCAGGCTCAGGGAATCTCAGTTCCATTCTTATTTACTGTGGTTTTTTTCTGCTGACTGACTCCTCTGAGCAGCTGCTTAACGCTGCTGTGCTGTATGTCAAAGCAACACATACTCATCTTCCCCACTGTCTCTTTCCAGCAAGCAGAAAACCTGATGGTTTCTTGGTCAGATATCATTTGCATTTTAACCAGGCTTCTGAGCCATCAGTTTTTTGCCAGCCTGATTAATTTATCATCTGACATTTTTTCTAATCAGATTTTTCTCTCTATTTTTAAACAGGATTCAGGCCATTTCCCCTCCCTGAGTCCATGTTTACTTGAAGCTAATGACATGCCTTTCAGGCTTATCAGGTTAAAGCAATGAACAAACAAGACTTTTTCCTTCAGCTGCAGGGCCATAACAAAAAATGATTCTGTAATTTAATACAAAATAATAAAGATCATTATTTTAATTATGTTTTGAGGTTTTGCTGATGTCCCATTTCCCATCTTACAATCTGTGATGGGTATGCATCTACTTTAGCGTAGACATGCATTTCTGCTGAGCACAATCTTAACAGTGCAGGAGTGCATATCAAGGTTGATGGAGTTTTACACATTGTTCCAAACCAGTTCTAAAGGACTCTCACACCCGACAGTCCTTTCTATCCAACACCACCGCAATGGTAAGAATGGAAAGCAATGCTGCAGAAAATATTCATTGAAATGCAGGAATGTTCTCTCTGTGGTATTCCAGCATCTGCTACCTGCTTGCAACACAGCACTTATTATTCATTCACTTCTTATTTACAGCAGCAGGCTTGTGTCCCACTAAAGTGAGAGGGAAACACTGCCTGAGAGTTTTGTGGATGCCCAGTGGTAAAAGGAAGCTTCAGCTACACCCACTAACAGGGAATAGTGGGAGCAAGAATAACATTTAAGAGAAATTGAAAAGAGAAATGAGATTGTTCAATTCTTTGAAAAAGTCATCTTCTGCAAAATATACTCATTATAGGATTTCAATTATCTCTTATATTTGATAACAGTAGCAGAGCGATAGCTCACATCGAAAGCATTTCATTTCTTTTTATTAAAGGACTAACTTTTCCCTTTGTAAATAGAAGCTTTTAACTCGGTGGAGAAAAATCTCCAGGCAGCACAAGTTCTACAACTTCTCCTTCTGGTTGCTTTTTCCTTTACAGCTCATTTTGTAAATCTGACCACAAAAAGTCGTTTTCAGTCTGCAAAGCATGGAGAGCATTTAATTAACCCATACAGATGCTTAAACATTTTTGTGACTTCTATCTGCTTCTCTGGATGAAAAATTCATAAGGAGATGCCTTTCATTTTCCTATTTGGTGTAGTTACTACAATTAAAATTACATGGAATGTCTCCAGTGATTTATATTGCAGAAGGGATAAATACAATGGCAACTGCAGGATATAAACAGTTTGGCCACTAAGAAAAATACATTATGTATTTCTTAACCTTTCCAATATGTCGCAGCCTTTTTCAAGCAGAAAAGCTTACCTTAGCCACATGAAATCACATACACGTACATTACCTTTAAAATAATCTACCATGGACTACAGACAAGAACGGGCTCACCAGATAGGCTGGAAGGGACTGAGAAACTATTTTATTTTCATGCTAACAATGCATGAAAGCAGTTTATTTTTCTATTTCTTCAAATAAACTTGCGCCATAAAAAGGTTCTGCCTTTTTTGTTATTAACAATCAGCGAGTTTAAAACTTAGCAGTCCCTGACCACAAACCAACTGCGAATGTATCTTTGACGGCATGTCTTCTAAATAGCATCAAAAGGTACTTTCAAATGTATTTCATAACTGAGACATATACAAAAAAAAAAGCCTTTAGCTTTCAAACTTTCTGACTTGAGCAAGCTGATGCTATTTTAACTTACTTAAATAGAAATACAGTAGTAAGATTACATCAGTCCAATTAAAGCCCACTGCATGTGGTGGTTCTACTGTACAGTTCACTTACTGTTATATTAACTTGAACCCTCTGGGAAAACAGAGTTGAAAGGCAAATCTGACAGCAGTATTCTGAGCCGGGGAATTTCTGAGTTAGCTTAGAAAATGAAGAAGTACAGGCGCAGAAACAAGCTACCCAGGGCAGTGGTCATGGCCCCACGCCTGCTGGAGTTCAAGAAGCTTTTGGACAATGCTCCTAGACATTGGGTTTGCATTTTTGGTGGTCCTATGTAGAGCCACAAATTTGAATCAGTGATCCCTGTGGGTCCCTCCCCTTGAGACATTCTATGGTTCTGTTCTAAGTATCTATACAAATAGGGAAAATCAAGATTGAAAACACGCAGACAAGTGTTTTCAAAGTCATCTGTAATCTGTACATGGTAAAATGGTTCAAGGTCAAGGGCCAGACTGTTTGCTGCATTTCTTTAAGGCAGTGCACAGAAGGCACAGGACCAAGAGGGATGGAACAGTTTGAAAGAACAGAGAGGGTATGACACTTCATCCCATATTCGTAACTCCCAGATTCTGGGCTGCCTCAAGGCAAAATGCTCAGCAAGATCTGTTGTAGTGTATGGCAGCTTCTTCACTGCTGTCCACAAGCTGCTTTCCAGTCCAGGGCTGAGACAGAATACCGCTCCAAACATATATTTCCCTAGTAAGAGGGAATAAGATTGTATACACGCTAGTCCAACACAGAGCCAACTTAATCCTTACTTTAGCCTGTATATACACTTAGAAATACTATGTCAGGATTAGTTGTCTTCTCTCATAGATTATAGTGCATGACTGCTCTAAATACAGTGATGCACAAAGGAGGTTGGTTCAAACCAAACACAGTTTGGAGGAAACGTTTATCTGAGATGGGGACACTACCAACTGACTGTGAATTGCAGTGATAATGCGTGTTTAGCTATCCTCCCATCTAAAGTTCACACTTAGGAAGCATTTCTCAGCTATGCAGTACATTATATATATTATCCAATATTTCTCTTTTTTTTACGAACACAACCTTTATTGATTGAAAGGTAGAAACGTCTCCTTAAGGAAGAGTACAAAACTGGTTGCAAAACCATTTTCATTTGACACAAGACTTAAATAAAGACATTTTATGTCATAGGAATGTGACCTACCTTTTTAGTCTGATTCGCATTTACCAAACTGCACCTTCAAAATGCCTTTGCCATGAAGCTGAAGGATCTGGTTGTATTCTTTGGGCATTGCATGGAAACCTGGTTTGGGCAGCTGGTTGTCATAATAGTGGTGGGTGATTGGTATCTTCTCTGTGGATTGTGAGAAAGGCCAGAAGCCGTAGATCTTCACATTCTCACACAGCTCAACAGCAGCACTGATGATCATAAAACCTGATGATAATCGGTAGGCTTTTACACCCTTAGTCCTCCAAAACCGGGCAAGACTTTTGAGATAGGTAGGGTGGAAAAATATTGCCTTTTGGGTTGTTTTGAACTCTTGCAGAGTGTGATAGACTTTAAAAGAAATAGCTGTGTTGCTTCTGAAGGAAAACGCTGGCAATAAAAGGAAAGCATCTCCATAGGCTGCAATGTTCCCCACAAACTCTGTCTTCTTTTTATTTAGTCTGCTGTATCTGCCAAGTACAATATTTTAGGAAAAGAGTGAATGGAATACAATATGATATAAATATATTACAAACCAAGACTGCATAAGAGTTGTATACTCTTCTGTACCAGTTCAGCCTGTCTACATTTCAAATTCACACTGATTTGCTATATCTTGTCACATGTGCTGCAAGGAAAAATCTGGCTGTTTTGTGTAATAAGAACACGTTACATATGATTGATTTGACAATATAGGAGCTACTGGAGAAGAAATATTCACAGCTAATGAGACTAAGGCCAGTTTACAGAAGTGGTTGATTCAGAAAAATTTGAAGGAGAATTCAAAAAACAAAAATAATACATTCTCTGCTTAAGAATACTTTCCTAATGGCATGTACTGCGTGTATCTGTGATAAGTGTTTCTTCCACCAACATGTATACAATAGCCCCTCTTCAAACCTTGGGTTTCTGCCTTGTGTAGAAATACTATTATGCATGTGAGCAGTCTTGAAGCATTAAAGATGAGTGAGTGCTCAAGTTTTGCAGGGTTTTAGTTGCTCTTGATGTGCTTTTAAAACAGCTGAAATATAGGTGTGTCTATTTATTTCCTTTGACAACAAAGGGAACAACGGTGCTCTAATTTCACAGGTGAAGAAGATTTATAGTCAGTTGGTTTGGCTCTCCAACAGTCAGCAAAGAGACATTTTTCTCATCATTGAATAATGCAGTGCTGAACTTTACAGAGCAATACAAGACACAAGGATACCTCTCAATTAATTTACTTCATAGAGCTTAGTTGTCTGAATCATCTGAACATATGGCACTTGCAGCTCCTTTGGGTTTCAAAACATTGAGTCCTCTTTTTTTGGCAGCTGCCCATGTGAACAGTGCACTTTCACCTTTTATTGGCTACCAGAGACCACTGTTCACAAATGGCTCTATTTTCAGAAAATGGAAAAAGTATTTTCATTGCTCTTTGCAACCTGAACATGTTCAAACTCCAGTCTCATGCAGAACTTCAACACAGAGGACAGCAGCTACTGCTATTTCCACTCAAAAGTCTCTCACTGTAATTAGCAATTGCCCCTTCCACAACTGAACTCATGCAAAGAGAGAGACAACCGGTCTCAGTTTGAAGGGATTTAAACTTACAGTTTCAGCTTCTCAGAAAAATCCCATTACCAGCAGACTCTGAAACACAATGAATGAGGGACTCTCAGCCCCTCCTGCTCAACCTAGTCCCCTTTGCATCCAAGAGCCACGTAGTGAAAACAAGCAAGAGTCCTGAGCTTATTGCTAAGGGTGAATTTCTGGCCTCTCCTTCCAGAATTATCTTTGTTTCTACTCAGTGTAATATGTATAAAAAGCCTTGTCAGAATTGCATGTCAGAATTGTGATGTCTGTACTTCCTTCTTAGCTAGAAGCTGGAACTTCCTTTCACTTCAGGTGTTTCTGCTATAAGGTGTGGTGTAGCCCAGGTTCATTAGGATGCACAAAAACTGTGCTTGTTTCCTGCAAGAGAGTCTGTTAACATTCTGGCTTGCCTGGGCCACCCTGAGTGAAGAGGACTTGTCTTGGGTTGATGTTTTGTTTGTTGCTGAGTGAGTAGTGTGCATCCAAGGCCAGGCCTGGTTGCTCTGCATGGAAGGGATTTTGCCATGATGGCACAGCATGGCATGGGGCAGGAGGCAGGATGAGCTGAGTTGGACTGCATGCAGTATGGGGGCCAAAGGTTGGATACACCTGGAGAGGTAACATCAAACTAACTCAGTACTGAAACAGAATTAGAGATCAAAGTGAATTAAGAAAGAACAGGACTTCTACATGAGAAAACAAAGTTAGCTCTGCTAACTGTGTGTTGCTTCCTTGTCCTCCTTGTCCTTTCCTCCTTCAAAAGCTTTAGAAGTCTTCTCTGAATACTTAAATAATCTTTTTTTTCTTCTTTTTTTTTTTTTTTTTCCCCAAATCCTGAAGACCTCTGATAATCTGATGTCATCCTCACACAGGATTTCTTCACTAAGTCCTATTGACTTCAAGGTGGCTTCATCTGGCTAAAAAGTAATGAGTGTACCTGTGGCAGGGGACTGTGATTAAGGTCAGAGAAATCACGCACTAAGTCAGCAGTCGCCAGCTGAGTCACTGGACACACTTTTCCTTCTCTGATTTTTGTGCACCTCCACTAACATTAATGAGCCAAATCTATTTTGTAACAAGCTCTAATTCATCTTAATTTAACTTAAAAAGGGCTGGGTAGCCATCAAAGCAGCTAACACTTATTGCAAGAGTTCAGTTTATATCCTGAAACAATGTCAAATGCCTATTAGTCATTTCTATGCTGACTGTACCTTTCCTTCTGCCACCTAAGAGAGGAAAAAAGAAAAAAAAAAAAAACAAAGCAAGCTTTGCCTGATGTCTATTTGACAAATACTGATACAACAGACAATGACAGTATCACAGTAAGATCAGTAAGCAGTAAATAACATGCCACGACAGTCCTTTTCATAGATAAGCTGCAGCTCCAGACTGCTGAAGATGTCTGAAGATGTTGGATTAGTCAGGCAGGCCTTATTAGATTTTCTTTTCATCAGGGAAGTAAAAAAACTACTGAGAAAAAAAAGAGTGAGCAGTGTGGAATGAAAAAACAGATTGCAGAGGTTGGGCGGCCATTTAGGAAATATCCTTCATCAGAACAGCTCTTTAGCATATTAACTAGGATCATCGGTTTACAGTCCTACTGATAGAGCTGGACACACATTTCCAAGCTTTCCTAATTTATTACTGTAATTCCTTTCTTACATTATGGGGTCATAAAGGTCATGGAAGGAAAGGAAGCAGCTTGGACTTGCTATCATCAGTTTTACTCAGTCATAAAGTTTAGACTGGTGCCAGCCAAGTAACTTGCTAATCTGGGTACTGCTGATTCCTTTCTGCTAAAAAAAGAAAAAGCCAAGCTTAATAGATTTCCATTTAGAATGGTACATATTTTACATGGGAACTAAAGCTCATTAGTGAAGTAATCAGTATGCACTGCTTGCTGTATTGTTATCTCAATGGATTTTTAACAAAGTCTAAACACGTCAAGCAATTATGTAATATTGCACAGAAGCAGCATTTCAGTATTACTTACTTCTGAGCTATGATACTTGGATTAACCGTCACAAGGTTTGTTTTATTGCCGACATCTTTGCTAATGTTTCCCACTGTTGGAGGAAGGTTACACCTGAAATTAAGAAACATTTATTTAAGCAGATGCTTCACAGTATTTATTTGCAGATTCCTCTGTTGTGCAATGACACGTTAATGCAGCTCCCAGGAACCCCTAAGTACTTTACAAATATTAAATAAGGCTTACAGCACTAGCACTTTTGGTAAAAATAATAATAATAATGATCTACTGTACAGATGGTTAAAATAGGGCATAGGGAGCTCATTTTCATAAATCATCTCACAGATCAGAGGCACAGTTAAAATCCTGTAAAGAAACAGTCTATGAACGCCCTGTGTTAGCTGCCTGGAAATACTGCACCTCTTGCCTAAACAATGCGTTTAATCTGCAAAGTTTTCTATTATTCTTGGTCTAAAAAGGCTGATTGATACCAAACCCTCAGCTGGCACAGCAATGCTGATGGCTGTTTCATAAGATAACAGCAGGACTTGCCCCACTGCAGAAAGAATGGTCACACATTTATGTTTAGCGTGTTAGTATACAGAATTCTCACTTGTATTAAGCTCAGTTATCAAATTGGAAATTTTTTTTAAATTATTTAAAAACCTTGTATATTACTCAAAGACAGGAAAGGAAACAGAGTCAACGAGGCCATGCGAATGGGCATCGTTGAGAGAATTATTTTGGTTAGTGTTTCCTGGCAGAAACAACAATCTCTTGCTTGCACTGAAAGAATGGTCCAAATTTTGCTCTGAATTTGCCTGTTTTTCTCCACATTCTACAGAGGGAGCTGAAGAGACAGGATGAGGCTGTGAACAACCTGATCTAACCATAACTGTCATAGAAAAGCTTGGGGTGGAAGGGACCACAAACGCCATCCAGTTCCAACTCTCTGCTGTAGACAGGATTGCCACCCACCAGATGAGGCTGTCCAGGGCCTGATCCAGGCTGGCCTTGAGTGCCTCCAGAGATGGGGCATCCACAACTCTAGGCAGCTGTGCCAGTGCCTCAGCACCCTCCAAGTAAAAAATTTACACATATATAACCTAAATCTCCCCTCCTTTAGTTTAAGTCATTTCCCCTTGTCCTCTCGCTATCAGACCACGTAAAAAGGAGATCTCTCTCCGACTTCTAATCTCCTCTCAATTTCTGGATGGCCACAGTGAGGTTTCCCCTGAGCCTTCCCCAAGCTAAACAAGCCCAGTTCCCTCAACCTTTCTTCATAGGAGAGGTGCTCCAGCCCTCTGAGTAGTGCTGCAGTACTCCAGATGGTGCTCCACAAGGGACAGAGTAAAGGAGGACAATCCCCTCCCTCTCCCTGCTGGCCACCCCTCTTATGATGCAGCATAGGATACAGTCGGCCTTCTGGGCTGCCAGCACACACCGCTGGCTCACATCAAGCTTTACATCCACCAGAACCCCCAGGTCTTTCTCTGCAGGGCTGCTCTCAATGAGTTCTCCCTGAGTCTGCATGCATATCTGGGATTGCCTTAGCCCAAGTGCAACACCCTGCACTTGGCCTTGTGGAACCTCATTAGGTTCTCACTCTGGGCCTTTCCAGTTTCCTCTGGATGGCATTCCTTCCTTCTGTCGTGTCAACTGCACCACCCAGCTTGGTGTCATCCACAAACTTAGAGAGCACTTGAACCCACTGGGTGTTGATCATACCTGCTCACTGCAGTGCAGTTGGACTAGGTGGTGTTTAAAGGTCACAGTTCCCTTCCACCTCAAATGATTCTATGACTAAATGAAAAAATATTTAAAAAGATGCTCACAGATGGTAAGACAAATACTCAGGCAGTTAAGTAACTGCATTAGTGACCCAACCTGTGACTAGGTAAACCTATTGGCAAAAGTAAAGATGGAATTTAACAACAGACTTGTTTTAATTTCAGAGACTTTTACTTACTGTCTTCTCCTTATTAAAAAAAAAAAAAAAAAAAAAGAGAGAGAAGAAGAAAGAAAGAAAAAAAAGATTTTTCCTTAAGAGTGTTGATTGGAAAGAAACATCACTTTCTCAGATAATCAAGTTTCACACTACTGGCAAGGTATCCTTGTAATTTTGGATTATATATATATATATGTAATCCCTTCTTTACTAAGGAAACAGTCCTTCAATCTATAAAGCTGGAGGAGTACCCTTTGAGAGGTAGATCTCTCCTCACTGCTATGAACTGGCATTGGCATGCTTCCACACCTGCCAAGCTCGAAGAAATGCCCAACAGCCTTCAGAGAGATGAAGCGGCTCTTACCTAAACACAAAGTCAGAACGATCGATTTCTGCTCCACAGCTGGAATTTTTCAGAATGCCTCCATTTCCAACCACTGCGCAGTTCTTGAAAGGATAAACTGAAAGAGGAGAGGACTGCAAGCAAATAAAAAGACACGGTGCATGCTTAATAAATTTTCTGAATGTTTCTTTGTGCCTTTGGTCATTTGTCTTTGAAGCTTTAATCTCGTAAATCCCAGTGAAAGCATTCACCATTTAGCAGACAGCACTGCCAGGCTCAGACGGCCAAAGGACAAAAATAGTCACCAACAGACTGAAAACCACTACTTCTGTCTTCAGAATTTTGATGGTATAGCATCAGACCAGTAAAATGGGATGATATAATTTACATTTGTGTAATGAAAAAAAAACCTAGCACTGGATTGAATCTTTGAAAAGCTGAGGAACAAGCTCCTGCTGAACATAGCTTACATTCTCCCATTTTCCTTCACATTTAAACAGACTGGGAATTGTCACATTGTCATCATCTGTGTCAGCTAATAGAAGGTAACCTTGCAAATGCTTATGACTTTGTCATCACTCAATTATATTTGAAGTAAAATGATGAATTTAGTGGAACTTTAAGGTGCTACAATGGATAAGCACTTGCCCTGGCTTAAGTCACAGTGAACTTGACTGCTAAGTGAAGCAGTTACTGCTTCTGGCTGTTCATCTTCTCCGTTTCCCTTCTTATAGGTTGCTGTCTTGCCCTGGGGAACCTGAATGAGACCTTAGTGCATCCACTTGTGAATGAGCACAGATCACAGCTCAGCAAATTAATGTAAACTGTTGTTTAATGCTGTTGATATTAATTTAGTTGGTTATCATCCTAGAGTCTCCAAAACTTCTCATACATCTCATTCAGTCCCCCCTGCTACAGGAGCACAGACATTCAGCAGAGAAGGCCAACAGCAATAGGGCTACTTCGAATGCAGAAACTGAATCCACATGTAAAAGTGAGTCAAAACTTGCTTACACAAAGCATTATCCCTCCTCGTATTCTCATCAATTTGCTCATGGGGAAAAAAAAAAAAAGAAAAAAAAGAAAAGAAAAAAGAAAAAAGAAAGAAAAAAAAGCATAAAGGGAAACTGTTATCAACAAGGTAAAAAGAGCAGGGAAAACGGCAGATGTCACGTTGCCTGGCAACATATCATTAACCACATTCAAGTATCTTGTTTAATTCTGAAAAGACAGTAGGAGAACACACAGGACAGAACTGTGGCTAGCCCAGCAAACATACATTAAGAGATCCTGCCCTTTTTCTTTCATTTTGAACCACTGTCACCTCTTCCATTTCTTTAGTGATTCACAACAGCATAAGAAAAGACCAGGCTCGTCACACAAATCAGAATTGGATAGGACATCCTGTCTTTGAATCCCAGAGCAGTTTCTCCATGCTGAGACACTGGCCCATGGGGAGGAAGAGAATTTCTCCATATTCTTAAAGTAGAGTTGCCACCTCATCCATTGTTTTTGTCATTATCATTCCATTGCTGTAATTGTGCTGGCATATGATGATGGGACACACCACACAAATTTCTGTTCCAGACTGCCAGCACTTGACATCATCTGGATCTTGGGAGAACTGATCATTGCTTAGGTCATTATTTTACATAATCTCCAGCCCAGCTAATCCCCGCAGGTACTAGATACATTTCTCTGTGGTCATCCATTTGCTTGGGAAATGTACCATGTCTTCCTTAGGGTGAAGGTTTGAGTCCCTTTTCCAATTGCTTTGTTAATGACTCTTTACCTAGAAAGAGATCCCAGCTGCCTGGCTTTTATACCCACTCAGACCAGGCTACTGGCCCCATTATTCCAGCATTGGAGCAGCCAGGTGACAACATGATCTTCTGGATGACGGGTCATGTCTTTTCACATCTCACATTTCATCTACAGAAAGGGGCCAGACATTTTTGTCCCCTTCATGAATGCTGATTCTTTCTCCTCCTGTCTTTATGCTGGCCCTGCTTCATCATCTCCTATCCTTATTTTAGTAGGGGTTTATTTCCTTACTAAATGAGTTGACTTTTGCAGCCATTAATTTGCCTTTTATATAGGGGCAACTGATAGTGGTTCTCTAGTTGAACTACAAGGCCTGTCACAGGGGATGGAGCAGTAGCTGGGCTCCAGACACCTCTTTCCCTTTAGGGTGCTGTAAAGCATTGAACAGGTCTCAGTAAAAATGGACCAGGACCCAGCACACTGCAGTGATTCTTGTCTCTCTAGGACTGCCATGGCAACAGCTGACCTCTTCCAAATTTTTCAGGATTCTGCAGTTGTTCAGAGGTGAAATTCCAAAACACTGGGGGTGTCCACTGCTTTAGGTACCCACCCATATCAACCCCCACTCTCTGCCACTCATAACTATTTAGCCTCAGGGCAGACCTCTGGAGGATGTTCATAGTTTTTTAACCTTAAATAAAACCTGAAATACATTAAGTAGGCATAGCACTAGGAGCATACTGAATTGAACATTACCACTTGTCTCCACCATAGTCTGACTCCCTGAGGAGACCAAGTAAAGAGTGAAATTATTAATAGTTTCCAAGATATGGTTTCCAAAGTATAAAGATTACAGAAATATCAAATACAAATATCAGATTAGTTTTGCAGCCAGCATTACAGAAAAATGATAACCTTAGTCCAGCCCCCAGAGATGGCAAACAGCGCAACAGGGATTATATATAGCCAAGTAATATGGTTCCATGAAAAAACTCTGACAGATCTCCAAAAATAATAAAAAAAAAAACATTGTGACCAGCAACTCTTAGATTACTGCAAAGCTTGTTACAGTTTTGTTTTAACAAGCTCTCATCAGATCTGTTGTCATCTCAACCCTTTGAGCTTCACATTGGTTGCCAAACCAATGTGACTGCTGAAATTTAATCCAGCGAGTAGCTCAACACCACATATTTATTCACTCTTCCCCAGGTAGAATAAGGAGAGGACTAGAAACAAAACAGAACTCAGGGGTTGAGATAAGAACTATTCAAAAAAACAGAAAAAGAAAATAAAAATAAAAATGCAACAATAACTATACATATATACAATTACCCACCAACCAATGTTCCACTACCAACTTAAGGTCTCACCACTTGCCAGCCAACACACAGCCAGTCCACAAGCAGCAAGCACCCCCGAAGCCAGCTCTGCACCCTTGATATGGAAAAATCCCTGGCCTAATTCCGTCCACCTCTTCGGGCTCTGTCCCACCCCCCTCTGCCGCACCATAAAGGCAGCGGCTCTTCCTCACTGAGTGGCCCAGCTCAGCTCTCTTACCACTCAGAAACAGCCAAAGCAGCAGTGCAACATTAACAGTCTCAGCTGAAACCAGGACACCTTTGTCTGGTTTCTAGATCTTAAATCTCTGCTAAAAGACCCTGGCTACAAAATCTAAATCCTTTGCTCAGTCTGTCTTTCTGGCTGCAAAAACTTCATCTCACCATCAGATTTATCCACAAAACAGCCTCCACAAGTGACAAGCCTTAGCCTTCAGGAGAAACAGCATGGGAATACCAGGAATATGAAATATAGCTCTAAACTGAAATGTATTTTAAAATAAGAATGAAAAAAAATAAGCAACCTTCCTCATTTCTTCAGCCCTGAATTCAGCTGACTGCCAAGACAGGCAGCAGCAGCTCGGGTTTTGTAGTAACTCTACCTGCAACCAGATCTGTGCTGTGCTGTTCATGCCTATACCACTGGCAAAGGAAGGCTAAAAAAAGAAGTCACACAAAGTGAATGAGGAAAAGCATATGGGGCAAAGGGGTTCTTCCAGAGAAATAAGAGAAAGCAGCAATATTACTATTCCAAAGTATATAAGATATTGCAATTCTAATAGCAGGAAAGGATGCAGTTCTTACCGCAGGCAGCATTCTAAAAATGTCTTCTGTGATGTGGATGGTCTTTCTACTGTCCACTTCGTAACTCATGTTACTTCCCAGTGGGGTGTTGTTTTGAGAAGCAATAAAATTGTTAACTGCATTACAGCAGGAAGCTAATTCTGACCTGAAAAAAACAACAATACACACAAACCAAACATACTCAAAGACAGGCAAATAAATAGCAATGAGTTAGTAAAGAGTTAGATGAATGAAAACCATTTCTATCCAACCAAACACCAAAAGCTGGTATAAGCACTCTATAAGAACGTTGTTCCCCTTCACTTACTCTGTAAAGCAAGCCCAATTTCACAGCAAATATTCAGAAACTAATCAATTCAAGAGAACTTTCTCTTGAATGGCAATTATTTAAAGCAGTAATTCCTGTAAGCTAAGTGTATTTCACAACTTGGTTTTTGGCATCATTTGAATAAAGTTTGTTTATTGTTTTGTTTGTTATTTCAAACAACAAATGTCTGCAGATTACTAACAACCAGGGAAAATCCTTATTTTCCCAACAGTTGTTCAGGTGTTTGTCTGCCTTGGGTATTTGCAGTTATCAGTTCACATGAGCTGTTGTAATGAAGACAAAAAATGATTGTGAAATTTCACAGTGAAAATATTTTCACGACAGTTCAAAGAACCTATGAAATACCTGCAATATACCAGCAAAATTTAAAGGATTCAGTCACAAACAGTGAGGAGATATTTTATCTATGCTTACTTACACAATCCTTTATAAAGGGCAAGAAATTACCTTACATTACTGCACTAGGGGTTCTAGAACAGTGAGTTTCTCCAGGCTTCTGCCAATACAAGACAATAGCATCAAAGTGCGACAAGGCATATTAAGAGTTATTGCAATCTTTTGGAAAAGAGTGATTAAACATATCTGAAACAGAATGTGGTGAAGGGATATGCCACACTGGCGAGTCATTGAACTCTTCATAAATGAAGTACGTCATATATGCGTAAGACAATGAAATGCAAGGTTGAACCTGAAACCAGGGCTGAATACTCAAAAAGTGTAATAGATTTTCCAAACAAAACATTTGGAAAGAGTCAACCATATGATTTAGCAGAGGGTTGTTAGAGCTAGGGTACTATGGTTAGGCTGTGAAAGGACTTGATGATCTTCGAGGTCTTTACCAACCTGGGTAATTCTATGATTCTAATTCTATAAAAACATAACAAAATCGAATCCAAAATTAATGTTCCCTTAGGAAATTCTTCAGTCTTTAGGAAAGTATGACGTCTGCAAAATAATTAACAGGTTCATCCATTTCCACACAGTGTCACCTATTTCCATCTCTTGACCAAGCCCTTTTCTTTTCTGAAATGGAACTAAGTCTCTGATTTTACCTATGGTCTATTAAACATGAAGCAAATGTAATCTTAAATCAGACAATAATCTCAGAGTTCTATGTTTTTGTTCATGTATACTGGAATGGAAGATTTCAGAGAACACAGCGGAGTTATCGATCTGTTTAGCGTTAGGAAAGCTATTGATTATGTGGTGGTGTGAGCTTATGTAAGCATAAATTGACCTTGTAGGGTATTTCATTTGTGTTTCAACTACGTTTTGTTGCAGCGCACAGATGTGTTAAGCAATATGGTTACATATGTTTGTGTAACATACTAAAAATTGTTCCTTTCAAGTAAGAGTAGGATCTCCCAACCTCCAAGAATGCTTCACACCCTTTTCAGAAGTGATAATAAAGCAGGCAGATGGTAATAGAGTTTGAATGAAATAAAAAGCGGGAGAGTAAATTACAGGACTAGGAAAATGGGTTGTTTTCAACTGTTTCTTTCAAGATCTAGGGTTCTTTTGAGTTTTCTTCTTTTTAAATGAAAGCTTACAAATATACCGGTAGGAGTGAAATGTGCCGGCTAAGTTGTGATGAAACATCTGGATTTTTAAAACCCATTTTATACCCAGGAGTTTCCCTTTCTCTTCATTTTCAGTAAGGAGGGAGGGCAGAGCCTACAGCTATCACAGTACAAGACTCCTCGTGCAGAACTGTTGTATTACTTTGTCAGGCTTCAAGCTATGCAAGATAGCCCAGAAACACAGTGCCCAGAGGCTTATTTGAAACACAGTGTCTGCTCAGCCTTTCTCCATATCCACCCTCCCTTCCTCCCCAGCCATTCTGAGGGCTTTTTTGGCTATTTGCTAGCTTCCAGCAAAAACACAAGTTGCAGCTATTTGAAACTCCCCAAATTAGAATAAATCATACTTAGAAGTCTGTAAAGCAAAGGGATATGGAGGTGTAAAAAACAATTACAGCTTGCACCCGATTGGGCTCTGTAATTTGTTGCACTAATGAAACATTTCTTTTAAGTGGAAAACCTTTGAAGAATACTAATACAATAATTAATATTCAAGTTACCTAGGGAACCTGAGACTCTACTGACTGCAGTTAGGAGAGCCTTTGCAGAAGAAGCCACCCAACACAGCTTTTTGTCTGGAGCTTTAAGAACAGCACTTCCAGGCAGCTGTGCGATTTTCTCTATTGGTCTCCCTTTTTCATGCAAAGTCATTATCAGCCCTCTCCTTATTACTGATTGTTATGATCATTACAGAAACACTGTGAGTCTTCAGCCCCCAAAGAATTAGCAAAGATTTCAATCAACATAGAACAAGTGATTGTAAGAAAGTGACGAAAGAAAGAGCCAGGAGATGAAAGGAATCACAATGAGAAGTACTGGATACAGTACTTAGAGAACAAATGGGTGGTTGTAAGTCCATTAAATAATAATTCATTTCTGTAACTTTTCGGCACAGTTTTCTCCTGCACAGTATCACAAGTGTTAAACCAATCTCATCACAACTTCCAAATAAGTGGACTGCTATCTTCTCTGAGGTACAGACAGCCCAGCTGCGCTCCAGAATACTTCTAGAAGTCCATAAACGTTTTGTTAGTGTCTCTATCACTCACCTTACAACTTCTGTTGCCTCCAAGTCTACAAAAACATATATGTATGTAAACATCCTACCCTGTTAACTGTGAAAAGCAGTGGTTAGCCCCATCAGAACTCTGAAATCAGACACAAAACCCTATAACGCATTCATTTTAGAGAACAGTGATCTCTCTGCTGTCACTGAACCAAATTTTCAGATAGTAAAGCTGAAATATTCATGGCCAGGCATTATGCATCAGTTGACAGGATATATCTATCTAATCAGGTGTGACACAAAGAGAACTAATAACCACTTAGAGAAGAAAATTCATTGATAATGGAGTTGCTTGGAGCTTTGAAAAAGATAACACAGTAGGGGAAAAATGGAGAGGGACACTGTGCAAGTATTAAAAAGTACAAAATATTGCTCTAAGTCAGGCATGTCCAACCCTAGGGCCATGGACTGCATGCGGCCCCTGACTCAGCAATGACCACACACTGGTGTCTGATTGCACTGGGCTGAAACCAGGACAAGGGGAGGGCACAGCGCAGTGCTAACTCAAGTTATAGCAAATCACTGTACACATTTTGATAGATCAGCTAAACAGCCCTGGGAATAGTGAAAAATATGCAGCCATGCTTTCTGTTTTGATAAAAGAATTTGAGATTAGATTTCAAGATTGCAAAAGAAATCATAAGTTACATGTGACTTTTCAAATTGGACGTGTAGAATTGGAGGAAGATATTCAACTGAAACTTTCAATCGCGTCCCTTTACTGGAATTTTATAAGCCCTCTCATAACAAAGAAAGATATCCTTCACATCACAGTCATGCCTTATTCATGTCATTGCTTTCTGGCAGTACTTATATTTGCAAACAACTATTTTGAAGGGTGAAGCACAAAAAGAGTAAAATTTAATCAAAAATCACTAACACCTTGAGAACTCACTAAGAATGGCAATCACTGTCATCAAAACAGCCTGATGCATCAGTTTCACAAAAACAAGGTCAAATATCCCACTAGTTTTGTATTTTTGTTGCTTTCTTTATGTTTCAATAAAAAAAAATAATTAGAAGAATGTTTTGTTATGTATGTACATTAACTGTATTATATATTTTGTATACAGCCAAAGCCAATTTCTCTTCAATCAAAGTGTCCCAAGCAAGCCAAAAGGTTAACCATCCGTTTTCTAAGTAGTAGGTATTCAACAAACATCTGTACAAATGAATGCTTGTTTGCAAAAAGAATATCATGTCACTCCTGCTATATAGCATTGCACATTATCCACACCAGCAATGCTTACACAGTCATATCTATTTGTGGATCTTCAGCTGTACTCAGTCAGGAATTGACCTCATAGAATAGATAACCAAACACAAAGTAAGAATGGCAATTATGTAAAGCCTGATGCTAAGGGTATTTCACACCATGGTTTTAATATCATTTGAGTAAAGGACAAAGTGTTTCAAGCAACAAATGTCAGTAGATTACTAATAATGGAAGAAAATGTGTGGTTTTTTTTCCCCAATACCTTGTTTTAGTTGTCACCACACTTGGGTACCTGCAATTTGGTAATTTAAATATTTCTTTATGTGTTAGTAGCATGTATATAAATGCTGAAGAATTTCCCTAAAATACTTACTAGGATGCCATTTACACCATTAAACTAACAGCACTGCTAGGAATATATAATACACCACCTTTTCTAGCATCCATTGTTCGGTTAGATAGGAGCTCCTTAACAGCAGCTGACAATTTTATAGGGCATTCTGGATCTTAACTGGACTGTGGGAACAATGAACCATGAGTTCCCATGGGTTCCACTGAGGGCAACCCAAATCTAGCAGTACTGATACCAGCATTTCAGATACTGAATTAACTGTAGGTCTGAGAGCCAACAGAGGCTGGACAAAATCCACCACAGAAGAGAGGTATTAAAGGTATTAAAAAGGAAATCACTGTTTGTACTTGCCTTAAGATTCTCTTTGACTTTGAGAAATGCATGGGTAAATGGCACACAGTTGCCAAGAACCACTGAGCACTGCCAGATAGCAGTGAAGTCCAGTGCATGTGAGTATACATGCTGTAGCAGCTCACTAGACAACATTTGGAAAGAAGGAAAGACAGCTCTCTGACAACAAAAAGAGAGTCCGCTTAGCTGCATGGCAGAGCTGAGCTAGGCAGCGGAGGGTCAACCTAGAATCCTGCACTCTGCTTTTTGTACAGTGCCATAGCACAAACACTGTGGCTTGTGCATACCAGGGCTCTCAGCTCCATCCCTTCTGCCAGTACATAAAGGCAAGTATTTCTTTCCTGAACTGCACTTCTAGTTCATATTCTGTTTTGTGGGTTTTTGTTTTGTTTTGTTTGCTTTGTGGTTCTTTGTTTTTTTGTTTTTTGGCTTGGATCTGTTGGGAGTTTGGTTTATAAGGAGAAATGATGTGTACTCATTGGCAAACATCACTGACTTCTAGGAACACAAGAGTTTCTGCATTGGATCACACATTCATGTCACTACTCCTGTGATAGTAGCCAACAGCAAAAGCTGCAGAGGAAAACACAAGAAAGCTGCTTTGAGAAATTCACTACCCGTGGGGAGCTTCTTTTGAACCTTATAAATTAGAGGTTAGTTAATGCCCCTGAGCATAAAACATTAAGTCCCTTATAAATATTCAAATCTCTTCTTTAAAATTTCACCATAGTACTGAAATGTTCTGCAACTGACACCACGCCTGAGAAGCATGTAAGTGTACACTCCATTTAACAGATGGGCAAACAGGGAAAGAAGTCAAGCAGCTTCTCTGCAGTCTAGTCAGCAGGCAGATTTCTACTGGCATCGCAGGTGAATAATGTGACAGGCAGCTTCACACTCTCCTCCTGAAGGTGGACAGTTGTATTACCCAGTTCCTGCTGCACAGCCCCTTTGAGATTAATTTCCTCTTCTGCAAAATGTGTGTGTTTATCTACCCACTTAATGAGATTTTTAGAATTGAGTAATATGTATGTTATACAATTATTATGCATTACCGAAACTAGACAAAGTTAGAAAAAGGACGAGATGCACTGCTAAGGGATTATTAAATCATTAATTTCACCGCATTTCTAGAAGCTCTGCTCCCCATAGAGCTCTGTTAGTGCAACACTTCTCAGCTAGAGAGCCTTTTAAATCTAGTTCCAGGCTCATGTGCTTAAGTCTGATAAACACATCCGGGAGTGCAATGAGAATGGAGTATATTCTGATTTAGTCAGTATATTTTATAATGAATTTCCTTTGCTTTATTTTTTTTCTTCTTCAAATCTCATACTGACCAACTGCTGGGGACTGGAAGCCTTGAAAGTCTCCAGTATGGTCTGGGAGTGAGAACAATTGTAAAGGTTTAATATCCTGTTTCCAGAAAATGAGTCAGAGAGAACCAAAAAAAAAGAAAGAAGGAAAAGACTTATGCACTGATAATCATCAACTACACCTGAAACATCGAAGCACCAGTCCTTGGTCCTATCGACAGAACATTGGAATGACGTCAAAGCAGGTCAAATTTCATAGATTGTCTTCAGTACTCCAATACTGTACGGGTTATTATATATAAACTGGTTAGTACTCTAGCAAGTTTAGATGTAAAATAGCTTCGAAACCCTAACAGTAGAACCTTCAAATGTCAAAAGAGTAACAGAGTTTGTCCAGCTTGTGCTGAACCATGAGTTGCAAAAGATGCTTTTCACTTGGTGTCAGAGCTAAGTTAAAGCTAGCAAGCTCACCTCAGTGTAAATACAGCCCACATTTTCTAGATGGCTCAGTGCCCCCCACAGTTTGCTCTTACTTACAATTCCAGTCCAATTACTGGTTGTATAAGCCACCTTGGCCACTTATGACCCAAACTCCTTGCCAGAAGGCAAAAAGACAGCAGAAGAAATAGGAATCATCTTTAACTAAAAGTCCGACAGTCTTATATGAGACTTCAGACAGAAAGTGTCGTGCTCTGTTCTCATAGGCCTGGAAGATGTAGAAGTTGCTCCAGCAGAAGGAAGACTATGGAAGCAAAAAATGAGAAAGAAGCCAATCTGGAAGACGGAGTGGTTGCTCTGACACTGACTCATTTATCTAGCAGAGACAAAGCAGCAGATTGCTCTTATGTGGTGCCTGGTCCATTCAGAAGGAAGAGAAGTTAAAAAAGAATAAACAGGAAAACAAAAACGTAACTTTAGCAAACAAAAGTCAGTTCATCTCTTTTCAACTCTGTACAGAACAACTGCCTATTCTGACACAGAACAGACTGCTTCAGCAGTTCCTCATCGTGCTTCAATATCTCTGTGCTCAGCTGAAGCCTGTCTGAGTTAACTGCAAGTTTCATAAACCTTAACTCTTTGTAATATACCACTGATAAAAACAGCAAAAGTAGCAATTTATGTTGCATGAAAAGCCTTATTTGAGCCATTCCCCACAAACAAACAACTTCTTCCACCAGTGTCACAAGCTGAGCACGTAGATTTTGTTTTCAATGCAAGTCATTTCTAAAGAGTTGGAAGGTAGGAGAGCTCATTCATTTTTAATGATCTTGACAGAATCTTAACTCTAATCCATGTGATAATGTAATTCAGGAGAGTATTTCCCCCAGAGAAAATACAGTTGGCACAGGGAAGCTGTTCTCCTAACACAGCACGATGCATTTCCAAATGAGTGGGGAAGCTTTTCAGAGACCACTGTTCCTACTGAGCACGTACTTATATGACACCCCGAACAAGGAGAGATTTAGTCATGTGCTTACATGCATGAGGACCATGACACAGCCAAACTAATGAGTGCCTAGGGCACTTCTGCAGTAGAAGAAATAGTCCAGGGGTGAGAAACACACTGCTTCATTACACAGCCTTTTACCAGAGTGCCAGTTCAGATGGATAACATCGCATTCACTTTCTTTAATACCACAGGATTTGAGTCAGCGATAGTTTTAATCCATTCTAGATAAGTGAGTTAATCATTCATTATAGTGGAGACAGGTAAAATTTCTTTATTTTTATAGATCTTTTATCTTACCCCATTTGCACAGCTCAATTCAAATAAACAAGAAGAGCCCCAGCATCAAAAGAATAATGGAAATTTATAGCCTCAAATGCAGTCTGAAAGCTACACCAAATTATCTTTTTAAAACGGAAGATCTACACATATTGCTTGTTAGACTAATCCAGGGTAAACAGTTTTCCGAATGAGACAACTAAAATTACCTGAATTTTGCTGATTCTTCTGGTCTCTTTACCCAGGTGCAGTTCTGCAGTTTTTTGACTACGTGAAGATAATAATCTTCTGTATACCTAAAAGAGGCAATGACATCAAACACTAGAATATATATGTATGTATATTTAGAAACGGCCTCTAAAACATTCAAATGATGCATGCATTAATAATAATGTGCACGGTGCATATATAATAGTTTGCTTTTGGAACTCCATGACCTATTTTATTTCTGTAATTTGTAACAGTACGGCCCCTGTTTAATTAGCATGACCTATTAAATACTGTTTCTTAACAGCGATGGCCTAAGAAACTTTTCACTCACTTTCAAGCGCTGTTGTTTCAAACTTAATTGTTCAGCCATGCATACCTTGAAGGTTTGGACTTCTCAAAAATTGTCATGTCTGCAAAAGTCCAAAATACAAAACCTCTGTTTCTTGTATTTGTTGTTTCTAACTTCAAAAATGTTTTGATGTGTGGTTCTTGCAAATCAAGACTAAAGTTATGGTTTTATTCCGCTCACCTCATACAGTCCCCAAAGCTCAATTCGTCATCTTATACTGTAAACCAGCATTTGCAGACATAAGTTTTCCTTCAAACTATATCTTCAAAACAATCTGTTTTACCCTACTGAGCACCAGCAAGGTACATGTAAACAAAGAGTTTTCTGCTTTTTTAACAGATCAAGAGATCTACATTTGTGCACATGTGAAATACTGCCAAAAGAACAGAGACACTTTTTCCTTGTTAGATTCAACGTTAACAGTTCCCCCATTTGTGCTTGGTTCCCAATACAGCTTCTTGAAAACAACAACTCTGACTGAAAAGGAGGATTGGGTAGATAGAAAGAAGAGACAACGTGGATGTAATTGCTACAAGCTCAAGGAGAGTCACGTTTCCAATAAACACTTGCTTTTTCTGACTTAAGCAAAAACAGCTTAGTGCCGGCCACAAACCAAATGATCATGATTTTGCTTAAACTTAGAAGAGTATATGTTGAACTACCTTAACAAAAAAGGCTGGGAAGGCATGAAACTTCATTGTTTTTTAAATGGGAGTGTGAGAACTGTTGGAAAGGAAAACCAAAAGGCAATGGTGGCTTGCAGCAGAAAGGCACTCAGCGCTCTGAAAGCTTTCTTCAGTTTCTGTATTCAGCGTGTTTAGTACCACAGCTTTATAGTAAACATTTGAGGAAATAGATCCCTACTTACTGTTTATTTATCAGCTCCATAAAGCTCTTGCTACTGTTGATGTTAACCAGTTTATCTACCCTACAGTAAAATTTATTTGCATTTCCTCATAGAAACAGGTTATTTTTACAAGGATCCTGCATTAGAATTGGCCATTGGCTCAAGGCTGCACTTGTGACACTTTTCACTTTATAAAACATAAACATATATTTATACATAAATATATGTTAAACATATATACATAAACATAAATATATATTTAAACATATAAAAACTCATGTGAGAACCACATCACAGGGTACAAACTAATTTTTCCGAGCCCTTTTTCCTTTGAAGGGAGGAGTAAGGAATAGGCCAAAGAGCAGAGTACAACTGATCTCACAGCACCTGCAGCCGTTTTGACCCAGTGCAGTGCATCTCTTTGCCTTCCAGCTCAGCTCCACATCTGTTCTCTTTCTCATGCCATGACTGGTACTTTACACAACTTCATCCCATTCCTCCCTGTTTTACTATCTTTTGCCCTGCTCAAATGCCTTCACAGACCACTTATAATTCACTACCGTAGTAAAAACAACAACAAAACCACAAAAACAACAGAACCCCACAAACAAACAAATAAATAAATAAATAGGAATCCAGAATTTGTTTTAAAAATATACATATATGTAAATAAAGCACACACCATACATATATCATTCTTCTTTGGTGTGTTTCACTGTATCAGGAAAGATTCCATAAAACTCCGTAGGCAGAATAAAGTGGTGAGAGTGGAGAAACTGGGAACAAGAGCTTCCTATCGGGTAGCTGCCTGCTGCTCTGTTCTGCTGGCAGCCTTGCAGCTGCAGACAGGGAAATGGAACCACTTTCTTACTGAAGCTGCTACCCAAACAGGCTCCTGTCTGTGGGGTCAGACAAATGCCAGCAGCAGCACAGGGCAGGACAGACAGCACATGCAGCAGGGGAAGGAGGGACAGAAGCACAGGATCAGGACAGCCTAATGTTGAATCACCCATCAGGTTTTACTCCTTAAGGCTAAACAATAAATGAATGTTAGATGCTGGGGTTTAGGGAAAAAAAAATAAAAAAAAAAAAAAATATAAAAGGATATGGAAAGTTATTTATACTATCATTATCTAGGAGAAAAAAAATATAGAGAGAGAGAAAAAGCAAATTCTAGCCAAAAGATATTGATAAGATGAACATCAGAGTCAGAAATGAAAAGTTACCAGAAAGATATACCACTGACTGACAAGTTATTAGCAAGTTGCAGAGAAACATTTGGTGAGAAGAAAAATAAGTGTCTTGCACACTGTTAGCATTAAGGCCCCTCAAAAAGCATAGGCACTCACTGTCAGAAGCTGTGAGGGCTTTTAGTACGTGTACAATAAGCTGCGTACCTGCACGTAGGGCAACACCATGTGCTAGAATACAAGAACACTGCTGCCCTTCCACTGCTGTCAGCTGGGTGGAATCCCTCTCAGAGGTGGGCAAGGGCTCGACTGTTCACCTGCAAGCCACAGCTCCCAGGTCTGTACAAGGGGGAACACTCCTCTACTCACCCTGTGCCTCTGGTTGTGTTCCTCCTGTGACCTACAGACACCACTTCCTGCCAGATTCCACTTTTGCTCAGCACCACAAGCATCACAGATACCTCAGCAGCAAACAGTGGGGACAGGAACTCTGCAAGGCCGTTGCAGCCACCCGTCCCAGCATAAGGCTTCCATCCTGACAGTTCCATGGGATAAAATCTACTTGAACTCAGGAAGAATTCCCACAGATTTTTATTTATTTATTTAAGACTCAAAATGTAGCTCTGGGATTTTCTGCAGCTGGGTTTACAGCCCCAAAAGCTTAGTTTTCTTTTCAGAAAGCCTGTTTTACCATTTCCTGCTCGGAAGGAGCCTCAGGGACTCGCTCCAATGGAATCAATCCAGAAAGGCCATCAAGACATCATTCCATAGCTCTGCTGTAACCTAGACAATCCTCTTCTCCGCTGTTTCATTTTAAAGAGCTGGAACAATACATACATTTCCAGTGGCGCCCAGGAGCTAACAATACATATTCACTGATGCTAAAATAACTCTATTACTAAGATTAAAAAAAGCTCAGGTGAATTGAGCTATAACAATATGTGGACAAGACAGTAATTACAGTGCTGAGAATAGGGAAAGAAACATGTTTGGTCCTGTTTTTGTCTGCCACCTGCATCCTAAACATTAAAATAATTTGCTGCTGTAGGAAACTGACTTATACTGCATGAGCCTCGGTGGTAAATAACACTTGGAAGGGTTTTATGCTTATGGCAATTGTAAGGTATGTATTGACTATCTATATTAACTGCTGTGGCTAAAGTGCAATTATTATGCATAGCTGAGGCACTGATGAAGTATCTTCTAATTTTGGCAGATAACTAAAGGACAACATCGGGGATAGAAGCGGTGGATTGTAGGGAGACAATAAGTAAAACATCAGAGCAGAGATGGATGCAGCTCCACTGGTTATTGCTGGAACTATACTTGAAAAAAACAAAAAAAACAAAAAAACCACAACACTTGAATTAGAAGGAAAATTGAACTGCAGGTAAGAAAAAGGGAGATTTTCCTCTCGGTGGCTTCTGTTCAAGGAAGAAACAAATAAAAACAGCAGAAGGAAAAGCCAGAGAATTGGAGGCTCTCTTGTGATTTTAGACACTTTAATACTACAAAAACAACTATCAGTTTTTAAAGCCCTCGGGAGACCATACACAGAGCTCACACTAGAATAAAAATGAAAAGGTGCCAGCAGAACTCAGCATTTCAGGCTCTTTAACACCACCAGCACAAACCTGTTGTACTTAAATAGCATTTTTCACTATCAAATCATCTGACAGGCGTACAGCTAGTAAGTTTTTCTGATCCTGGCCAATTTAGGAGGCCAGAGAGTCCAGAATGTCCCTGTAATGTAAAGTATTTATACACCATGCCTGTGGTCACACATTAAAAAAGCAGCAAAGATTCCAGCAGCTCCTCTCAGTGAAGGGCAGTGAGCTGCAATATTCACAGTACAGAGCAGTCCTTTGCTCCTTCATTCCAAATACCAATTTCTCTTCCCACCTACCCAGTTCATCTTCTGCCTCATTTAATGGCTCAGCTCCTTTTCTGCTAGCCATAAAATAAAGGTCTGACACTACCTTGTTTCTCCTACAAGCAGCTTCAAAATATTCTGGATGTGAAAAGCAAATCAACATTCCTGCAACCTCTACAACTTTATAATACATGGGATAAATAACAGCATTTATACTGCCATAGCCGGATTTTGGAGGCATCACAGTGACTGGTTGTCCTTCTTTTGGTACTAAATGTATACTTCAGCCATATTCTTTGACCTCTGTTTCAGCTCTTACTAGCAGTGTAACACTAGAATGGTGGCCTAGCATCTTTCACAAGAGCTAAAAATTCAATGATAGTGTTGCTGATGAGAAGGAATAACGGTGGGAGGAGACATTTATAGAGGAGAAAAAAAAAAATTGAAACAGTAAAGATAGTAGCTGGGAATAGGGTGACTTAAAAACAGGTGAAAGGTCTTAAAACACAATGAGAAAGTGAGGAGGGGCAGAAAAGTCAGGAGAAGCTTTAAAAATCACAATTTAAATGTTCTTTAATGTTAAGGAAATTTTGACTTCTACAGTCCTTTGAATGGAGTAAAGCATGTAATTATTTTTAGCAGAGTTTCTGCTTCTCATTCCATTCCTCTTCATAAATGGAGTAAAAAATAGCTTCCAGTTTTAAAGATATTATAGCACTTAATTTTAAGCTGGCACTTGGCCCTAACGGGATGCTCTTCTTACTTACGTTACATATATTGCTGCATCCATATAGGCAAGATGTTATACGTCGGAAGCAATGGGCTGCATCTCCAACTTGTACTTTACTAAGCAGGAGGACATTGAGCAGAGCCTCTAGCAAAGACTTTTTTTCCACGTCAGGAAAAGGCAGAACAGCAAGTTGAAACCAGAAATGGATTTGGGGTGGAGAATTTTTGATACATCTAACTGAATAATTAGCTTCCTGTGATCTAGTTATTGCAATAATTAGCGCAATTACTCAGAAAGTTTTTATACTAGTACATTTCTATACTTACCCTACTGAACACAAAGTAAAAAGCCATTAACTGATGTTGCTGGTAGAAGGAGTGCTTGCCAGTCAGGAAGAGGACAGTTAAGGCTAAAATTATTTCTCACAGATTCTTGTCTACTTTTTTGTAAATATCTCAGAATAAAACATTGCTAATTGGGAATGAAAAAACTTGTTGACTTATGATTTTTATTTTTCTTTTTAAAATCCAGCCTAGAATAAATCTAACAGACGTGAAAGAAAAAATGCAAGCGAGCAATGGTTGAACAACTTGAATTTGTTCTTGTGTAGTTCCACATTACCATCATTAAGAATGACGTAAAAGAAGCAGATGACCTGTACATCTTTTATTTAAACCAAACAAAGCAGAAAGCATAGCAAGAACCTACCTTTTCTTCTTGTTCGATGATGACAAAATGTTGTCCTGAATTGCCTTACATTTTGGGTCCAGTTCAACCTGGTGAATTCCATCTTTATGAGCAGATGTTCTGTTATAAAAGGTGGAGAGGGAAAAAAAGCAACATACTTTTAAAAAGAGTATATTCTGGCAGAGCTGCTGCATTTTCTTCGCTGTAACAATAAGATGAATAACTGTTGATTTAGCTGGAAGCATTACCAAAGGAATTTTATTCACTTCTACTGTGAAGCTCTTGTATAAAGGGAGGCTGTGCTGCTTGTGACTACAACATATTCGATTCTTTAAAGAAACTCTGTTTTATAGAGTGAATTGCATGTTCTGCTTTATGTGGTAATCAGAAAAACGTAATTTAAAAATAAACAAAACACAAAGCCTCTTGAGCATTACAAAGATATTTAGAATATTCATATTTAAAACATTCTAGCAGTTGTGATTTCTAATGCTGCTGATGAAATGCAATAGTCACAACCAGTGTAATAGGAAGCCTCTCAGGTGCGGTTCATCTTTTTACTTGGACTTTAACTCATTGACTTGAGATTATTACTTACTTCCTTGTTTACTCTTTATTTACATAGTGAGAATAAATGCTTGTAAAAGGAACCAATGCACGTGCCAGACAGTGATCATTAACTCCCATTGCCTTGTATTCACCAAAATCACGTGTGGCCCTTGTGCTCTGGCAGCTCTGGTAAAATGTTGAGCTATAAACTAGCAAATGACTGAAATACCAAGCTTTTACACAGTTCACCATGTATCTAGGTTTAATCACATACAATGTCCCCCTTCTTTCATCAAACATCTATTGACCGTACTGTCACTTACCATTGTCACGGTTTTGTAATGTTGCTGTCAATATTCCACATCATAACATCATGTGCAGTATGGCTCATTAAAAGGTTCATACTTCAGTTCCGTGGAATAACAATGTCCTGAATACTCAGCTCTCAGAAGAAAACTTGACGCTGTTATTCCACGGAACTGAAATATGAACCTTTTAATGAGCCATACTGCACATGATGTTATGATGTGGAATATTGACAGCAACATTACAAAACCATGACATTCATGAAGATCTTTCCTCCATCATTTCTATGTTCACTATTCCTCACCACATCCACACCACACCTGCCTCACTACTTACACAGCACTTGGACACTGTGGCCTGTTTCCCAAACCAGAACTAGAAATGCAGGAGATGCAGATACTCACATTCATTTCATGCCTGGGTGTGAGCTACAGCACAGTTCCTAAATGGTCTTCCCGCTTCAAATCACAACACAGATTGCTTCTGCATCATCATTCTTTAACTAACAAGGAACAAAACTTATCACCTCCACCCAATGATACTACATATCTACAAGATGTTTGTTTGTCGGCTCCATAAAGCTCTTGCTACTGTTGGAGTTAACCAGTTTGTTTACCCTACAGTAAAATTTATTTGCATTTCCTCATAGAAACAGGTTTTTTTTTTACAAGGATCCCGCATTAGAATTGGCCTTTGGCTCAAGGTTACACTTGTGACAACTTTAACTTTACTACCAGATATATAAAACTCGTAAAGGGAACCGCATCATGGGGTACAAACTAATTTTTCTGAGGCCTTCTTCCATTGAAGGGAGGAGTAAGGAATAGGCCAAAGAGCAGAGTACAACTTTATCTCACGGCACCCGCAGCCATTTTGACCCAGTACAGCACATCTCTTTGTCTTCCAGCTCAGCTCCACATCTGTTCTCTTTCTCACGTCACAACTGGTACTTTATACAACCCCACCCTGTTCCACCCTGTTTTACCAGCTTTTGCCCCGCTCAAATGCCTTCACAGGCCAAGTAACTTGCTACCATGGCAAAAATAAAATAAAAATAAAAATAAATCCAGAATGTGTTTTAAAATTCTCCTTAAAATTTTTCTCCTTAAAAGTGCTCCTGGGCTTCAGGGGGAACCTCTGGTGTTCCAGCTTGTGACCACTGCCCTTTATTACACCATTGGGCATCTCTGGGAAGAGCCTGGCTCATCTTGTGTGCACCGTCCTGGTAGGTATTTGTACACACTGATGAGTTCCTCCTGTGCATCCTCTTCATAAACAATTAAGATCTTAAACAATTCAAACTGGAAGCAGTCAGACCGAAAAAGAAAAAGCAGGATGAACATTTGTTTATTCTGGTACTAAACTGTCTGGTAATGGACGAGATATAACAAAGCACCTTTTTTTTTCTCATTCTATTGCCCATAATTTTCCATAAACAAGGAGCAATTCAGCCATGAAGCAAACTGCAGAGGAGAGAGACCAGCTCTCAATGTCTTTCCACCATCAAGGAGCTCTTCCCAGCATACATCCAGTGCCCCCAAGGAACGATGCAGTCTGCATGTCCCTTGTTGAGGGGACTGGTAAGAGCACAATGTAAACCCCGTCCTTTCAATTCTGCAGAGGCTGTAACAGACAGTAACAGCTGGCACTACCTGCTGAGAGCTCCGCTGCTGATTTCACGTTCAGCTTCTTATCTAATTATTTTTCAACAAATGACACACAAACGTGACGGCAGCAGGCTGTTAGAGCACACAGTTCAGAGGGTCAGGTGTGCAGCTCCGCAGAGCTGACACAGTAAGCGACAGCAGATGCCCTGCTTACAACCCAGGTACATGGGTTTACTGCAGCTTGGCCCGAGTGTTTTGTAGAGACAGAAGCAGCAGGTGGACCTGATCCCAAACAACTTTAGTTAGTACTAAGTCATGTTTCCTCTGCCATGCTTCTAAGTAAGTTGAAAACAATACAACAAGTTGAAGAAGTCAGATAAGAAAAGAATGAGCAAAATAAACTACAGTTCCATTCCTTTCCCCTCCCACCCCCCAATAAATCAGTTTTAAAGCCATCAGTGGAAGGAAAAGCAGTAAGGAGCCTTCCCTTTCCACAGCCCACACAAAGACTGGTGGGAATGGCCCCAACATATTTTTTCACCCGAATTCTTTATCCATACAACGCAGGCAGAAAGCAGATCACCAAAATGCTTCTTCTGTGTATTCTTCCCCATAAAATTTACTCAATGGTCTTTATACGGTGCTAAAAGATAAATAAAACTGTTTTGTTTTTTTTTTTTTCCAAGACACTCAAAAAATGACTTCTTCCAGTAAAGGTGAAACTTCTGAATTCCTGTTTCATCATTAGAGTGGCTTCTGCTTCACGAGTGGAAAATTTTTGCATTCAAACATAAAGGGGTGTGCAAGTGGCATTCCAACTTCTGCATTATTCATAGCAGAGTTATGCAGACATCAGATTCAGATTAGATTTCTCATAACTTTGGACAGTCATGCTAGGCAACATTTATCGCTAAATGAATTTATCTAGAAGACGACAATCTCAGTACAATACTAAGAACTGCACTACAACTTCCTCAGTGCAACCAGATAACGCATCTCGCAGGTGGGTGACATGCAGCTCATTTTGCAAACTCTTCAAGTAAATGAAAATTCAAAGTGAAAACCATGTTATATTCTGTTGGCTTGAACATTCAAAACAGACAAAATGGCCATTTCTGCTAAAATTCCTTTAGACTGCTGGATGTTCTCAAAGCCAACTTTATTGACCCAAGTATGAAAGAAGGTTTTTTATTTTAAATCACATACCAACAGCTTGAGAGCCACATCCTTCCTATGGCAATTCTAGGTACTCAGAAAGTACGCCATCTGTACTTTAATAAAGCCACAGTATGTTAAGATCGTATGCCATATTTATCAGCATGTTGATATCCTATATTTTACCCACAGTAAGACAACATACAACATTTCCTTAAGCTGCAAAAATCTGTGAGACATGGATTGCACCCACTTCCGTGAAGTGAACAGACTTCAGATGGAGCCTAGGTCCTGAAACATTCACTTGATGCAAATGAAATAGAAGTTTTAAACAACAACAACAAATTAATGGGAAATGAATTGCCCACGGTGAATAACCTTTAAGTCCGTGCATCCAGCTCAAGAAGAACCTGTCCTCCCCTGGGGGAATGGTGATAAAAAATGAAAGAAAATAGGGAATTAGGAGAAAAACTGTCATCTGATCATCCCATTTGTAATCATGTTCTAGCAACTGGAATGGAGAAGTAGGTTGTTCCAGGATACCCTTAGAAACTGAGAAACTCTAAGGGAAGTGCAGAGTCCATTCTGCTGTGCTTACAGCATTCAGTCCTGAGACTAGAAGGGAATCAGCAGGTACCTCCATTAACATGGAATCTGAGGGGAGTGGTGACACAGCCGGAAAAAGGGAAGCCCTTTAAAAACAAATTCATCCCTCACCCCACCTCCCCCCAAAAAAAGAAAAACAAAAAAACCAAAACAAAACAAAACCCATAAGAATCAACCAGAGTAGAAAAATGGATGGATGGAAAAAGTATGGTGAAAAAAAGATGGATAGTGGGAAAAAATAGGGGAAAACTCAGAAGCATAGTGTTGTGAATTATACTGTAATAATTATATGCCCTGGGCTGAAAGGCCAGTCCTCTAAAATTCCTACAAAAACAGTTGTAAAAATTGAAAGAATGTGGGATGAGATTTTCAGAAGGCTTCAAGACCAGGCTGTCTGGCAGTACTAAAAGCAACAAGAATTTCACCCCTGATTTCAGAGGGAGATAGGACCACGCTCAATACCAGAAGAAAATCCCACTAACTGGCTTTATTTACTCATTTTCCAGCAGAATCCCTCTGTCTTTCCATTCTTTTCTCCCTGAAACAGCACAGAACCTCTTATCTGTGTTCCAGTTGAGCTTCTCCAGCTGAACAGGACAGTTTCTGCATGCAAATCTGTACATTTATATCTTTCTGACATCAAACAACACTATACAGAAGAGATTCATTTATATTTGAATCCCATACTCAACAAGTTGAATACTAGTCGTCACAAACCAGTAGCCCACACTTCCCTAGCAAGGTTGATCTTTGTTGCTCTCTTTAACACCACTTCAAATGAATCAGATGATAAGAATATAGCAGTGCTTTTAAGCTTCACAACACCTTGATTAATAAGGCAATACACCATTTAAATCCTTGGTGAAATGGACTATAAAATGGCTCTATCAAGCCATAGGAGTAAGAATTTGTCTTGTAACATTAATCACAGTAACTGTGAAAGAGATGTATCCTACTATCCTTGTTCAGATTCCCAGAGGTTTTGCTTATCTAAGGAATGCTAAATCAGGTCTTTAAGACAAACCTCATTCTGAAATTATTTGGTAGCCCTTCAGTGCGTTCACCAGCATTATACGTAACATCAGATATTTTTTATTTATAAAATCCATTAACTGCATGACATACAACATGACAAGCAATATCCAGTTTCTCATAGTAGGAAGAGTGAAAAAAATAAGGTGCTTACACCAAAATGATGTTACAACAGTGTATGATAGACAGAATGACAGAGCAGTTTCACTTGGACCAAGTAAACATAACAGAAAAAGGCTGGGAAACCTTTCACCACTGTCAGAACATAAATATGTCCTGGCAGCAGCTTTCAACTGAACACCTATTCATTTAGACAAAACTAATACATAAGGCATGCATTAGAAATGTGCTTTTAAAATATGCCTGCATGCATCACTTGGAAATGAGGGGAATGAATTCTAAGACAGCGGGAAAATTAGTAAAGGGCCACCAATGCTGACTAATCTAAACTGTAGCAAATTGTGCAACACACTACGCTACTGCTTATAATCTTCCCTTTCTGCCTGCCAGAATGCAATATTTTGACAGGAGACAGAATGTACAGGTCTCTGTAGCATAGTTAATTAGGAATAGTTGTTTATTCCCTGGGTCTGCATAAAGATCTGCTGCTGAGGGAGGAACTGGAGAAATGAGAATTGTGAAGCGCTGTATCGATACTAACTTGTTTACTCATAGCTCCTCAATCACTTCCTCCCACTGCTCAATTACCTCAACTGTCTCTATACTGTGCTTGCCTTGATACCACAAAGACGTAGTTAGCTAGGAAAATAGTAAGCGAATGCCCTAAAATAAGTGATACAAACTGCTGCCTTGTTATTATCTGTATATAAAATGTATACACATGGTGCTTGAGAAGACTATTTTCACCTCCCCTGTAGCAGCTGGCATTATTGATCTGCTCTACATGTCACAGTACGAAAGGAGCTAGAATCTCAGGTTTAACACAGCACACTCTGAACTTCATGACAGAAACAGTACTACTCAGATCCTCTTATCACAGACAAAACAGCAGTAGCAGCCTTGACCCTTCCGTTTTGCTGACATGACGCTAAGACGCATGCTATCATAAACACAGCCAGAGAGAGAGAACCAAGCGCCTGAAGGTGGGACAAGTGCAGGACTGCTCCCTTCTGGATGCACTTCTCCTTGGGTTATGGGAGTTCAAGCCGTGCTTGCAGCTCCAGCTTAAAATATGAGAAGATACTATAAGGCACAGGCATGATGATTTGCCAGAGAATGACAGAACTGCAAAATAAATGATACTGCTCACATGGAGAAATCTGGGGACTACTAAAGAAATCTTGTTAACAATGGTTGTGTTTTCAGTAAGAAATCCTTCTATAACAGATACAGACCATGAAATAAGCCTAAATCAAAAACTGGCAATCACACTGTAGAGGCAGTCGCATTGTTGGAGATTTCTAATATTTGACAAGGAAAATAGGTATGAAATGTTCTGTAAGAGCCAAACCACATCTTCAAGGTTATTAAGACACAGATCTTCAGAGGACTTTAGGTGCCTAGTCACCATCTAATTAAACACCGCTGTGCATGGCAGCTGCCTAGAAATCTAAGGCAGTCTGAACCAATCTCCTGCTTCTCATCCTTTCATCCTTCAATTTCATCCCTGTGAAAGAATTACTGAAACTGAAAGAGCAGATTAGCTGACATTATTGCAAGGCAACTGTATAATAGGCGCTTGGAGATTTTTCAAGAGATGTTTGATTACAAATCTGCATCCAACAGCAAAAGAGATCACAGTAAGAGCAGCGGTTTGTTTGCTATTCTTGAAAATCACCTACTAACTGACTGGAGCTCAACAAGGAAAGTACCTTTGTTTTTTTCCTTTTAATTTCCTCCTACCAAAGGTGGGAACAAAAATATTTGCTTGCCAGAGAAATGAGTCTGACAGATGAAGTGATCAGGGTCTGACCTAACACATACGCACATTCTCATATGCAGGATGGGATACAGCACCAAGGCACCGCTATTAAAACCTTTGGGGTATTTTAGGAGAAGTACACTTGGAAAGCACGTGTTGATAGATTGTTCATGGGTTTTAGCATCACCATACTAACACTGCCTCATTTGAAAAATTCACTAATACCCACACAGCATATTTCAGTCATGGACTCTTTGTCCTTTTGCTATATTTGTGGATGCTGCAGCAGAATCCCACTGAAAACCAGAATCTAATCCCTCTTGCCCACATCATCCACCTTCATCATGGAGAGATTGGTCTGAATCTCCTGAATGAGCCCAAATGCTCCCTGGATCGCATCTCTCCAGCATGGCCCCCAGCCAGGCCCTGTCCAGCTGTTGTCTAAATCAAATCCCTCCAGCATGGCTCCCTGCCCACTCCAGCTGCTCTCTGGATTAGGACGCAGCTCCTGGTCACTCCAGCAGCTCTCTCTCCTTCATCAGATGCCAAATGCACCACAGACTACTATCAGGACAACCTACTGAGCACAGCCACCCACATGAGAAAGAACATCCCCTCCTTGGTTCCGCCAGTAAGCCTTCCCTCCAAAGACACTACAGCCATAAGAGCTACCGTGAAATGAAACTTTTCAGACAAACAGTCTGAAGTCGCACTTCCACAGTCACTAAGCAATTCAAATCACTAAGTCACTAAAAATCTAGTCACTGAGTCACTAAAAATACAATTTCAAGCTGAGGAAAACTGGCTCCAAATGGGTGACAAAATCTTTCAAGCAGTTTAATGAGAAACATTCATTTAAAATCTCACGTTCGCTTGCCTTATTACAGAGATTACCAGCTCACCCATGCCATGGACTTTCATCCCTCTTTAGCATGTGTTGCCTCCACTATCTTTGCTTCTGTTGTGAGTGCACTAAGAGCAGATGGGAAGTGGCTACGCTCTGTTCTCTGAAGTGCTTTCTGCCAGCATTTCTAGTCAATTGGACTCCATGGTTTAGCACACAGAGCTGAGTGGCAGGAGGCTGCAGCTTGCAAACTAACTGGGAAAGGCAGAGTACGGGAAGACTGTTACAAAGACGAACCACAGACATAACACAATACAACAGAAATGAGAATAGAGTGACAGCTACAGAACCCAAATCAGAACAGAGCACATACAGCAAAAGCAAAAATTAGTAAGGAGTGGAAAAGAAGGGGAAAAAAAGCAGAAAGGGAAAAAATGAACACAGGAAAGAGAACATAGCAGTAGTGAGAAGTCTGCTTCTGTTCCTTTTGTTTCACTCTAATTCTTAATGACATTTTAAGCTGACAGTAGTTCCAAATTTTGAGGCATGGAGCACCAGTGCTCTCACTTGATATGTGTGAGAAACCATATGCTGCTGGTTATTAAGACTATTGTCCCTTGAATTCACTTAGGGAAAGCATATGCTATTTCAACCTGAAGTTTCAGGAGGTTGCATGAAATGTTGGTCTCAGTAAGGCTAACTGCACAGTCAAAACTGAGTTCAATACAGCCAGGACATCACAATTCCAGCTAAAGACCCAATTCCCAAGTTCTTTCTATTTCTTAACTGGAACCACAACATCAGTGAGGCCATGTAAAGCAAAAGAAAATAGCAAAATATTTACAAACTATTTCTTACAGGGCAACATCTCACATGTGGATGACTCCATCCTCTTCTGCACTATTACTTTTCCTACAGTGTGTGAAGACTCAAGAGAACAAAAAACATTGCTGCTAATGCTGATAACTGCTCAGGCAACTTGTTTGACAGCTTATTCCACCAATTATTTTCACACAAGCCTTCACAGTATGGAATAAAAGGCTGCAAAGCAAAGATCTGAGTTGATGTAAAAGATCAAGGTGTGGGATCAGATAGAGAGACACATGAGAAGAAGGCATACAAGACAAAAGAGCCTTCATATACCTGATCTTTGAGAGAAATACATGTTTTTAAATAACCCATTGCAAAATGATCATAGCACTACCCAGCCCCAGCTTCCTGGGCAGGAGAATAAGAGACACCTGGCCCACAGCATCCAGCACATCCTACATCGTGTGGTAACAAAACTGTCATATGCAACATTTTACCAGGCTCAAAACCAAAGACAGAGTGACAGCCATCATTAAGAGGCCCTATTAGGGAATAATAAATTGAAGTTAATGGGAATTTCCACTTTCTCAGTCTAACAAGCCCCTATGCTCCCTCCGAATGAGCTGCTCAAAGAAAAAGGATGCTCGAACCGGAGCAAGGACAAACACACACTCCCGCACACCTTCCCAAGCAAACTGCAGCCGATCGAGCCCCTACCTGTTCTCGGTCTGAGGAAGGGATGTTAAGGGAGACCCGAAGGCTTGCACCACTTTCGGAGTCACGTTCGCTACCTCTGCTTTCTTCTCCCAGCCCCTGGCAAGCAAGACGGGATAACAAAAGTTGTCAAAGCCAACAAGAGCCGCCACCGGGCGACAGCCGCTCCCCGCCGGGCGCTGCCCCGCCGGCTGCCGAGCCCACCGCGCGGGATGGAGCGGGCTCTCCCCGTCCCGCTCCTCCTTCTCCGGCCGTCCTCGGGCTCCCCCAGCCCGGAGCGAGGCCCCCCGGCCCCTACCTGGCTCGGAGGGGCCGCTCGCCGTTCAGCCGCAGGAAACAGCCGCCGAGCAGCGTGGTACCTAACGCCGTGAATAAGATGATAACACCCCGCATAGTGCGCTCGGCAACGGCTTCCAGCACAGCTACGGCCGCCCCATAGTATTTAAGGGAGGCGGCGGAGAGGGGGAGGCGGCCATGGCAGCCACGGGGGCTCTCCGCCCCGCCCCGCCCATCGCCCGCAGCCCTGCGCCGCCGCTATCGGCCCGCAGCCGCCTCAGCGCCGTGCCACACGGGGATGCGGGCCCTGCCCCGCTCGGAGCGCTGAGGGCACGCTGTCCCTTCCGCATGGCCTTCCCCATGGGCGGGCTGCTGGGGCTGGAGGCCGCTAAGGGTGCTGCTAACTCGGCCGGGCGAGAGGGAACCCTCTCGCCGAGGGGTTACCGGGAGAAAGGGGGCGGCCTGTCACATCGTCCGGCACCGACAGGTCGTTGTGTTGTGGTATTTCTTCATGTTGTGTACGGATAACACTAACCTGCTCTTTATATGTAGAGCACCTTTACAGTGTTTTGTGTAAATAAACGTCTTCTTTTTAGAGTAATGTTGCTGTCGGGAGGCTATGTGAAGCCTAGTGAAATGGCAGGGCTTCAAAAATGAGGGGCCCTGTATTAAGAGAACAGGTAACAGAGCTACTACACCTTAAGGCAGCTGCTCAGTAGCAGTCAGCAGGCTGATAACTCACATTTGTAGCATCTTCCATCTCCCTCCTGCATCCTGTGTCTGCAAGCATCCCTTCTTGCTGTGCTCTGAAGCCTCATCATCCTCTGACTTAAAACCCCATTGCAGTAACTGCAAGTGAGAAAACACCTGGTAAGTGACTGGATAATGCTGTGAGCTGCAGTACGTCCATCAAAGAGGCTGTGTGGCACTCACTGTATTGCTCTACACCAAGAAATATCCAATTATTTGTTTTATGGCACTTGTGAAGACACTGGAGAGCTGTGCTGCGATTGCTGGAGGCTCCCTGCCAGCCTCAGCACTCTAAGCCCGCAGCATACATGGCTCAGTTTTCCTCCTGGCTTTGAAGTCCTTGGTCACAATCCAGAAACAAAACACTACAGTAGGACTCCCAAAGTCCTGTAGGGGTGTGCTGTTCTGGGTCTGTCAGCAATAGTAAACATCTCAAAGAAATTTCATCTCCTTTAAGATATTTCCCTTTTCAGGCATGTGCTTATGAGCTTAGTTGACACCATATGTGAACATGTAGTGGTGCATAGGCAGGCTTCTCAAGGTAAATGTCTGTGAGCTAGCAGATATCAGAAGATTCAGGTCTACAGTTACCTCAGAAAAGCGTGAAGGTTTCTGTTTGTCAAGTTACTTGATAATTTCCATTAAATGCTACATAAATATTAAGCTTTCCACCTGAAAAGGTTTAATGATACTCCATATAAGCTTCACAGGAAGGACAACTAAGCATTATGGTCCAGAAGATAATATTTTCCCCTCTTGATATTACTTCCCTGCAAGAGTACAGTTTTCCCCTGAGTTCTGAACTATCACTGTCAGCTCATCCATGGGAAATTTAGTGATGTCAGTGGAGATGTCATATTTCAAGCTAGAGGTCTGTTGCCAACATTGGTCTATAATACCAGCAGAAATCTTTTCCTCTTTTCCCTCCGGATCAAAAGGTTAATCTGTGTCATACTGAAGTTCTCGCAAAGAAAAGAGGAAGATTATCAAACCTATCTGTGTAATTAGACTTAGCAGTTGGTGCTTGTTGTTTACAAACAACTTCACAGACATTTATTGATTGAGTGTCACAGTATCTGTAGATGTTATCAGCTTTAATTCTGTCAGAGCAACTTAGGAAAGAGGTTTAGTGACCTACCTAGGGGGTGAGATGAGAATCAATGATGAATCCAGCTCCTAAATTCAAATCCTGATTTAATGATCGCATTTGTCTCTTACATTATGTTGCCACACCAGGAGGAACAGTAGCAACAGCTTACAGAAGGGATGCAGATAAAGGCACGATGCCATGGAGAAGAAGATGTACACAGAGGCTGTTCCACCCCTTCCTGACAGCTGGAAGCTGCCACATCTTGGCAGCATCCTCCAGCTTCTGATTCCCGTTAGCTTCAAAGTAAGTGAGAACTGATAATTGCTGGCTCGCACAGGAGGAATGGATCACTAATCAGCCAGGTGGTGTCACAATGACTTTTCCACCGAGTTCCTACAACCTGACTTATTTTTGGAAAAATTAAAACGTGGCCTTGGGTGTCATCTGTGAAAAGCTACTTCCCCCAGGTCAAACAAAATGCATCATAGGAGTCTGATGGTGATGCCTGTAGGGCTGACTGTTCACATGATGATAGTACAGCCTTCTTATTTCAAGCAGCTAAGTCACCATAAGAAGCAATTAATGTTCATTAAATGCTCACCTAATGCTGCCATATCATCTAAGTGATGGCTGTCACAGAAATATTAGTGGCTGCAGATAAGAGGGGAGGTGACTGGTACAATCAGGAAGGAGATGGAAGCAGCGGGGATATTCAGTGAAACTGGAATTTCACATCACAGTAAAGCAAGGGAGACTCCAGAGCAAGATATAGGAGGTGTGAGAGACTACTATTTGGGTACTTGTAGATGAGAAATCAATGGAAGCAGGTGCTGTTAGCAAAAACAAAACAACCTCAAAGCCCAATCCAAAACTAATAAGCCTTTTGTGTGTTTGCTAGTCCATCTTTTTGAAGTCTTTCCTTGCTGCTTTTCAGTATTTTTTCAGATCTCATAAAAAAAAGGCTTTATTAAAATAACTAAATCCAGCTGGTAAACTGTGTTGAGGTCTCCCTATAACAAGAAGTTTTAACTGTTTAGAAGCTGTTACATGTATCCCAGTTTCATTACAGTCATCAGGAGCATCAGTGACAACTCCTCCTGTAAGGCACTGTTCCCTTCTCCGCAGTCAAGATGAAGAGAGGGCACATGCAGAGCACTTCAAGATGTTGAGCACCTTGCAAGATCTCACACTGGTGGCAGGACTTGCCTCCTGTGCACAAAGTGAGTATGATTTTTGCTGTTGTATACTTGACTATGCTTTTAACATGTCAAAGGAAAGTATTGCTTGTGCTCCACCAAATTTTTCTGTTTAGTTTAACTGAGTAGCCAGCTTCTACTGTTCGGCAATCATGATCCTGCCTGAAAGCAGACAAACACCCATTGTCTAAAATGCACCTCCTAGCATAAATGAACTTGAGGCTAGTAACTGTACTGATATTCAGTGCTCTACTGCCAGCAACCAGGCAAGACTCCATCCAATTAAGGGCACGGCTGGCATTCAAATGCCCGTGATTGTAGTGCAATCCAATGTGTATGTTCTTCCTAAGGAAGCTAATGGGGAAAAGAGGATCTGAATACTAATGAAGTACAAAGGATGATTTTAGTGCAAAATTCCCAACAACTTGCAAGTTGTTAACCTGAAAGTAGGTATTTTTTCTCTTCTCTTCCTAAATGTACTTAATGAGACTTCTTAATTTAACACCATAGGAAATTATGAGTATTGGATCAGGTGAGAACAGTGCTTTCTTCAGGCAGCATCAGACTTCTGGGGAAGGAGCATACAACAATCTGTCCCTAGACCCTTTCCCAGCTTCCATCAATCAGGATTTAGCCCCATTTCATGGTTTCTTCTTCTATAATTGTGCCTAATTGCTTTTTGAAACCATGTAAACTTCTGGCATCGACAGCAGCTTGTGTCAATGCTTTCCACCCAATCTGAAATCTTTCCCATTATTGTTGTCCCAGGAGCAATTTTCTACAAAAAAATTCTATTGTTATTTGGAAACTCTGCTTTCCTGTGCTAAAGGACATAAAGCACTAAGTACTCTTTTGCAAGGAATTCTGTTACACATTGCACAAATCAGTACTGTTCTTAATAGATATTCACAGCAACTATTGCTAGAATCATGACCAAGTTATTACAGAGCATACTGTGAGTGCAAATTAAAAATAATGCACAACACTCAACCAAATCCTAATGAACCAATGGCACAATGTCAAATCCATCAGGAACAAAGGCTTCTAATACTGTTATTAAAAGCCCGAACAAACAAAGCAAGTAAATCAACCTTGACAAACACTGTTCAAGTAACTTTTATTTGTTGTAAATCAGTGTGCAGGCTGACAGTACAGCCCAAGCTGCCTCGAAGTGCCTGCACAATGGATGAGAGCTGTGCCTCCGAAGTGGCACATACTACAAGGGTTCTCATTGGGCTGTATGGTCAGCAGATCAGCTAATTACATCAAGCTTAATGCTTATTTCTATCAGTGAATATGGACAGTGTGCCCAGATGCTTCTCCATACAGGAATCTAAATTTGGAATCACATTTCATAGAATCACAAAATGGCCTGGGTTGAAAAGGACCATAATGATCACCTACCCCCAACCACATACAGGGCCACCAACCACCAGACCAGGCTGCCCAGAGCCACATCCAGCCTGGCCTTGAATGCCTCCAGGGATGAGGCATCCACAACCTCCTTGGACAACCTGTTCCAGTGTGTCACCACCCTCTGCGTGAGAAACTTCCTCCTAACATTATATCAATTCAATAAAAACTTTATTGATGTATGAGCGTAAGACACCATAAGCATGAGAAACCACAGTGGAGTCAGATCATCCTTAATGATGCAGTGGTCAGGCAGTATTGTTTATGCTAATGGAAAGCCACAGTATACAAAAGTACATTGTCTAATATGTTGTCTAAGCAAAGAAGGGTGATTACTTGTAAGAAAAGAGAGGGACAGCTATCTGAGGTGCTGATGGGAGGTTTATCTATGGAGTTTATTCCAAGACGGTGGACTGATGGCCATCTCCAGGCTCACTCTTTGGGATTGTAGTGTACTGGAGAAACAAAAAGAACTAGAGGTGCCCCTTTTTTCGGCCATTCTTACACTTTTTTGTTGAATCTCACATAAAGTACAGTAAATAAAAAAAAAAAATAAGGACATATGCAGATAAATGAGGATAAATAACTTTATTGGTACTAAAGAAAACAGCAGATGTGATACAGAGCATAACCTCACAGGTTTAAAGGAATCTGGAACCAGGACAGGATCTCTGCCTTTAAACTAGGCAAAAACCATTAAACTTGTTAAATGAAAATACGTAAAAATACAATCTCCTATACTGCAATCTAAACCTATTTCCACATAATACTGATACTCCCATTTTATCCTGCAGTAAAAGTGTTGAATGCTTCATAGAAACATCACAACTGCAAATCCCATATTCTCCATTTCCCAGATTGTGTCCTTTCGAAGCCATTTGCAGAGTTAAGCAGTGAATGCTGATAAGGCTTTGGTGCCAAATGGGTCCAAGTGTATCCAAGCCCCTGTGCCTGCAGTGCTTGTGCCACTCAGAGGGACATGGGCTCTGATCAAGGCTTGTAGATGTAAAGTGCTCAGCTTAGAACCAACATCCAAGAGGTGAAGCAAGAGAGGAGTGGATCATGAGGATGCTGAAGGGCCTGTGAGCCAGCTCAGACTCATTAATATTTGTTAAACTGGGATCATTCTCACACTTCTGGTTAAGCATGTAACAAAATCATGCTTAGAAGAAGCTCTACAATAAACTATCAGCATGAAACAACAGGGCACAGGGGCACATCCATGCTGCAGTAGGAAAAATTAAGACAGTAACATCTGTCAGAGCACACCCTGGGAAGAAAAGAGATATAGGAAAATAGGCTATGCAAGAGCATTACTCTTACCATTGGGATAGCCTTCCTGGTTCAGGATCCTCAGGAAAACCAAGTGCAGGGAAAAGAAAGAGAAAAACCCAGACAATTCTAATTCTTTATTTGAATTTGTCTAGCAATGCCCTGAGTTATCTGAAATTGGAAACGAAAGCCTTTACCTCCAAACAGAAATAAATCCAGGCAACTTCAGCAGCCAAAAAGATATATAGGCATATGGTGTAACACAATAGAAAGCATAACAAGATAGCAAAGCAGTAATGTATCAGGCTACAGCAAGTGAAAAATCTACTTAGATGTAGTAACAGCAGGTATAAAAATAAGAGAAAGAAACTACTTACCTTCAGAAGACCCATAAGAACTTCAGACAGACACAGATTTCCAGAGAATATACCTGCATCTCTCCTGCCAGCCCTTAAATTAAGTCCGTGAAAGGGTGGATCCTGGCTCCATCCCCTCCAGTCACTCAGATGCAATGCTTGCACCTAAGCAGCCCTGGGCTGGCCCTGCCTTAGTACCTTCCCACCAGGTGATCAATCACTGATTTGAGCTGTGACATAGCACTCTCACTAAAGAAGTCTTGCTGTCTACTGGCATTATCTCAATCATTTTTATCCTCTATCAGTTATTCTGAAGCAACTTTCGGTCTGGGTTTGCACTGGCAGTGGAGCACAGCCAGAGCAGCACTGCTGCTGGTGTTGGTGAGCAGGGGGGAGAGGGATGAGTGGGTCTGAGGCCAGCCTGGGATTGGGAGCAAGTGAGAAGCCACAGCCTGAGCCCTATCCAGTGAATGCATATGGCGTTAGATGCAGCTATGGGGTCGTGGACTTCTTTCATCTTCCAGCAAACAATTTTGTGCTGAGCTTTCCATCCCTGTGTCCTCAAAACTCATTGTGCTACATGCAGCACTACATCCCGCCATATGTAAATACTATCTCCTCTGTGATTCATGCAATAATTAAAAGCAACAATTATTTTAAATGTTACCTTCCCCACTTCAGTAAATAGGCTGGCATCAGTGCGTCAGCAACAGACCTTGCTGATCATGTTGCACTCCCAACTCACTTTCATTAGGCTCTGCAAATATACTGCAGTTCTCACAAAATCCGTGTGCTGGGTAAGCCAAAATCTCTCTTACGGTTCTCACATATCCACTTATGTATTTGTCTCCCTCTCAATTACTGTACTTCCAGAGAAGGCACATTGTTGTTTGTTATTATCCAGTGCATTCAGTGTCCTGGCAGGAGAGAATTAAGGGCTGGCAGAGGGGAAAACTGAATGTAGCCTGGGAAAATTGAGTGCCATCTGAGCAGAGGGATACATAAATACTCCTATGTTTAGCATTATTTCACAGAACAGGCATTCAGTCCCCCTCTCCTAGGTGACACTTCTGCAGCACATGCTCACTTTTTGATCCACCTTCATTTTAACCTTGAGGGCTCTAACACCCATAGTACTCATTTAGAAACACACTGCTTTATGTGCCATCAGAAATGCCCCAGAGCTAACAATTCCAGCTAATGCAATTAGATTATTAAGTGGATGGTTTACGTGTCATGTTTCTGACTCATTTTTATTCAATGGTATTGGTATAACTGACTGTCAGATCTGAGACAGTTGTTTAAAACACGTTGGTGTTAGGGAGGAGGATCCAAAGAGGAGAGCAGGGGTTGCTGGGGGCTTTGTGAGGGCTCACTGTGAGGGGAGCTCAGTGGCCTCCGGGGGAATGCCGAGCCTCAAGGGGTGAGGGGAACAGTGAGGAGGAGGATGAAGGCATTTTCATCAGAGAGAATGCTGATGCTTGAATTACCATTATCGTGCTGCTGGGAGATGTGCATTTTAAATACATTTAAAATCCTTTGCTTTTAATTTTCTGCTTGCATATTGCATGAGTGTGCATTTGACCGAATAGCTGAGTGTGTGTAAGAGGCAATTCTAAAGCAAGGAATCATCACTTGAAAGCTGCAGCTGGAGAAAATTTATTCTAGCTTTCCAGATGTTCTCAGGCTCAGCCTGGTTGTGTTTAAGAGCACACTGAGAACGGCAAGCAGGCAGTATGTGCTTTTGTTGAAAACTGTCGGGTGCAGTCATGAAAACCTGAGTTCATCCTGTGGCAGCAGACAGGGGAGGGTAGGCAACAGCAGGCAGCACGCAGCCCCTCTCAATGCTTCCCCAAATCTACCTGCATCTTCCCTGGGAACAGGGGCTACTTGAGCCTTGCACTGCACCTTTACTCCTTCAATAGTGCATGCGATGTAATAGTTGTGTGCAAAATCCTTCATTTCACCAGACTGAGGCCCCAGATTCAGTCTAGATAGGAGGAAATGGAGCTAGCTCCCTTTCTCAGAGCTAGAGAGCAAAATGACCTGCGTCGAATGGCATGTTTTCAGTTCTGTGGCACAGTTAACTGGTAGCTGAGGATGACTAACCTGTAGTGGCAGGGACCTGGAGGAGCCATTGTGTGTGTAGTGTACAGAGCCTTGCACGACATGAACCACGCGTCATCCTGGGCCCTGCTTTGTGTCTGCCCCAGTGATGCACACTGGGATCCAAAGAAAGATGATCTCTGAAAATGAAAAGGTGGAATTCAAAACAGACGTGCTTATTTATTTGTTCAGATACTGCATTGTTTGTAAAGCTGCAACACAGCTCCACAGTTCAACAATATTCTCTTTAACAATTGCAGAGCAGCCCCATAATAAATAACGTTACCCTGTTTACTGCCATTTTACATTTACTGAGCATATAATGTATCTAGACTCATAATGCAGGTAGCTTTTAATAAGCATAAAAACAGTTCTAAACAAAAGAGAGAGTGTACGGTCATGGGAGTGCTCTCTCAGCAGGCAACAAAAAGATGCTGCTTGATGTTCCATGGGAACATATGCTGGGGAAAATATGCAGTGGCCTGGGAACATGGAGATCTGCTCTCACAAGGCACCAGTGTGAATTCATGACCTAAACACTGCCTGGCTGAGGCCTTGGGTCTGATGTGAAGTGAGGGGTAGTGCGGCAACATCCTGACCTGCAGCAAGTGCTGGATGGGAGAAGAGGGACTTCTGGATGAAGAAGCCCTGGGATGGCAAAGTAAACTGCAGGGTGGGGACACTGGGGTCAAGGCACTGTTGTTTTTTTCTGGCTTGAGAGAGCTGCCATTGTGTTTTTCTGATGATGGCATCTGCACTCACAAGTCAAGGTGGTATAACAAAAAAGTGACAGAACACATTTGGCTGTACTGACTCATTCTGGAATCATAAGGTTAAGACTGTGTAATATTTGGCAATTTGTGTTAGATTCCTGATTCCACATTTAGCCACCTCTGATATTTATGCACAGTATTTTTTTGGAATTAGGTAAGTTATTAAATACAAACTCAGAAAATTAACTTACGGTGAACATTTTTCTTTTTAAATAGCCCACAGATACTATTTTATCCTTGGCAGATGAAATTAAAGATGAATAAATGATATATGAACAAGCTGATTTTGCCAGCTTTAGGTACAAAACTTGTAAGGACCTCTGCTTCTAAAAAGAGGTTCAAGTGATGTATTTTTCATGCAAACATCAACCTCATTAGATCCAGGCAGTTAAAAGATCTTGAAAAAAAGAAGACGTGCTCAAATTAAGTCCCATTTTGACAGCTGGAATGAGCATGAAGGTCTTTTCCAACCTAGATGATTCTATGATCTAACATGGGCTAAGCTTGACAGTTCTGGATTTTAAGTGCACTTGCATATTTATTTACTTGGGAAAAGTAATTCATAGAGACTCAGTGCAGTGCTTGCACTTCATGGATATACTTCTACAAGTTAATTTTCCAAACTAAGCATTTGCTCCCTTCTGCAAAACCCAAAGCTAGAGACCCCTTCTTTATCTCATTTAAACTTCTGACTTAAAGCTATTTAATCCACACAGTTAGGGCTTATTAGCGATCACTTTGAAAACCTGATGGAAATGGGATTATCCTGCACAGCCACTGCTCTGCACCAAAGCTCCAGAAAGGAGTCATGGATCCTCATGACTTCCCAGATACTGCATGACATGCAGCAGGATGCTGGAGTTAGGGTTTTCAGTTTTTGTGATACAGTCATAGAGTCATAGGATTGTTTGAGTTGGAAGGGACCTCTAGAGGTTATCTAGTCCAACTCCTCTGCAATTAGCAGGGACACTTACAGCTAGATCATGGAGCTTGGAGTCCCATCCAATCTGACCTTGAATGTCTCCAAGGATGGGGTATCTACCACCTGTCTGGGACATCCACCACTTCTCTGGGTATTCCACATATGACTAAGCCATGGAATATTGGTGAGGGTTTTACTAGAACTCGATTTCAGGCATTGCCATCTGTTTGCTGACAGCCGCATGCCCTCTCTTTTTGTATCTTTTGCCCTCTTGGATATCTTCATCAATGCGAGTTTTCCTGTCAATGGATACCCTGGTACATTCACACGGCACACTTCAGTTGGAGCAGAAATTCCCCATTATCTTTCTTTCCCTTTTCCTACAGAGAATGGCTGCCTCACTCTCCCCACTCCACCCTCTGGGCTGCAGTAGGCTGGGAGTTGGCCAGAACTTATGGTTAAATCAAGTGGGGTTTGGCTACTAAATTCTACAGAGAGCAGAATTAGTGTGGAAGGAGTACTCAGGAAAGTCCAGGCCCCTCTGGTGGAACTCATCAGGGCTGGGAAGGGCTCTGTCCATCTGAATTCAGGTGGTGTTGGAGAGTGGAGTTTGCAGCAGTTGTGTTAAGGTCACACAGAATATGCTCACTCTGGCACTGGTGCTACAGAAAGCCCATTAACTTCTAAGTTATTTTTCCCCCAGTTATCAAAGGCTTGGAAAGAATATCAGAGTTAATTTTTTATTTATACCCACGAGATAGAAAATGTTTAATGAGTAGCTACATGCGGTAATGTGCCAGAGAGCTGAGAGTAGCAAGACAGTGAAATCCTGTGTTCTGTCAGGCTTAGTGTTCTCCTTCAAGAAAATAAACTGCCAGCAGTTTTATTATGCTGAGCCACGAACATGCAGTGTAATTACAACAGATAAGGCTCCCAGATGGAGCTCATGGAGCCAGGCACGGTGAGTCTGGAGATCCCTGCGGCCTGGTGAGCCCAGAAACCGCTGCGGCCTGGTGAGCAGGCCCAGCAATGCAGGTTGGCCAGCAGCAGAAGCTGAGCTCCTTAAAATAAAGGTTAGCAACACTGTAAGGATGCAGTCTTAAGCTGCAGTAAAATAAGGACGTGCTCTAGGATTCCCAGAAACTGACAATTTAATTGAAGCCCTGCAAGTGAGCTGTTCCTAAAACCCCAAAGCCTCCTATCAATCCATTTGAGTCTTTGTGTTCATCTAGAAAGCAGAAGTGTTCAAAGAACTACCTTCATGGAAAACATTCAAAGCTCTTTAAAGTTCCTCTTTCTTAAGTAACTTTGCTGTGGAATGGGAACTATTAATTACTGTAGATGGTGCCATCTAGAAAACAGTGAACTTGGCTGCAGGAAGAGTTTGTTCCATGCTCCTCCAGCCACTACTTTGTCTTAAAGTACTTACTGGGGAGCCCTGATAATTTGAAATTCAGTTTACCACAGGATTTCTTCCATGCACCTGAACGAAACAATCACTGTTGAGCTGTCTGATACTTGTTAGTCTATGTTTTGTAGGAATACATTTTATTTTTATACCTGAGCTAGAATCAGTAATAGCCCATGATGTAGCAATAGATTATGCTGCCATGTAATTAAAAGAGCAAACAGTTTGGTCATGAGTTGGCTTCTCTGCACACCTAAATTAAATTAGATTGGGGGGGATTGCCTTTCTCTGGACTGTATTAAAATGATAGCTCTTTCTGAGATCAGGAAAATACTCCCTGGACAAAACCTTAAGAAACTGAGGGATGCCTAGGATTTAACTATTCATCTTGTGATACTCAGTGTTTTTCCCACTGCTCAGTCACTGGAGTCATGAGATTCTGGGAAGCTGAACTTTTTCTTTAGAAACTAAATTCTAGGCCTTTAAAATTGCAAAGGAAAAAACAAAACAAAAGCAAAACAAAACAAAAAAACCTCTGGAGTGTTAGAGAAATCCAGGAGAAAAAACAAACAAACACACATTAAATGTTTTGCAAGAAGTGCTGTGTTCCTATATATTCTGAAAGTCTGTGCTTGACAGTATTAGCCCTCCCTGTCTTCAGCAGAGCTAAACAACTGATAGAGGAATGCCCCAGAGCACCAACATGGGGCAGAGCCCTAACACCCATCCTTTCATCTAGGCTTTTGCCTCCAGAATGACTTCTGGACAAGGACTGATAGACATTTAAGGTGATAACAGTGGCCAATTTAGGGCTTAGTGTAGCCTAATCCCTCTGTCCAACCACATTCAAGAGGAGAATTAGAAGGAACTGTGGATGCAGACAGAAGGCTTTCCTTTAGTGTGACTGCTTGGCTTGAAGCAGTCAAAATGCTGTGAGACCTCTGAGTTACTGGTGATCTTCAGTCTGTCTTGTTAAAAAAAACCTCAGGGATTTGTCTTCTACTGACTTGTCAAAACCCCTTTTGCCACGTGGAACTGAATCCCACTCTTGAACTGGGCACAGTGCAAAAAGAAAAATCATACTCTGTAAATCTGATTGGATTAAAACTCTGATAATTTCACCACACGATCACCACAGCGTGAAAACGGTGACTAACAGTTTCTTATTTATCATCCTCATACCAGTTGATGATTCAGATATCTTTGTCTTAATGGTTCTAAGCTGATATGCTATTTCCTGTTCTATTTTTTTTACATCTGGAAGCAATCCTCAAAAAAAAAGTGGAAAAAAATTAGGAACACAACATATGAAAAAATCCAATTTTTCCAGTGTCTATCTTTAGGACATTGTTTAATTGTATTTGATAACTAATTTACCAATACTACAAGCCACAGTTCTAACAAGCTCATTTTTTTTCCACAAATTCAAGATTCAATAACAAGGTTCTGACTATCTTTCCCTTACAGCTGAATGAAACACAGAAAAAATAGCCAAAGAAAATGTCAGGATAAGTTGATCTAAACAACAGAAACAATGTCATATAAAGGGGGAAAAAAAATGTTATTCTGGATTGTATCGTCTACTTGCAGTGGGAAAAATTCAAGAAATGTCACTTCAAGGTTTTGTGGAAGAGTCTAATTTGAAGGAACTATTTATAGGGGCTGCATATTATGTTAATTTAGTTTCTCCTGATGTACAAAGGCTTCCTCTGAGAGCTTTTGTAGTAAGAGAAGGAAGAGAGCAAGAAAGGGAGAGGCTCTCACAAACAGAGTTATGATAAAAGCTGCTGTCATTATAACAGATCATCAGAATGAGAAGGAAATGGCAAGATGGCATTCATCACTTTGAGGAATGCTGATAAACAGCTCATGGTTAGGTAGAACTATCTACAACATTTACAAGGCAGGTTATGTTAACAGAAGAATGCAATATTTCCTCTTTGCAGGCTGTTTACAGACCCAGCCTGCTTCCCACCCCTCTATTCATTATTTGTGGTAATTCATTCGTACACCTCACTCAAAGCAGGAAGAAAAAAGTCATTTCTATTTGAGAATGAATTTCATTTCACTGGAATGGGGTTGTTGTTGTTTTTTTGCATAAATGGGATGAGGCATTTTCAGCTTGTGTGTTGTATGCAAACAAGCTGTTTTTAAGTGGGTTACATTCATTGTAGTGAGGTCACTGATCACACTTTTTTTTCTACTGTATGTCTGCATTCATGAAAAACAAGCTCTTTGAAGTGGAAAAACAGATCAGAACTGATGAACTATCGACAATGAATATAAATAATAGATCTGAGAATCATAGAATTTCAGGTTATGTTTTGTTTCTGGTGATTTAACAGGAATAGTGTGGCACAGTGGCCATCTTCACAGGCTGTTTTACACATAAAGCTCCAATTTTTTTCAGGGAAAAGAAAATCTTTACAGTAGAATTCCTGCAAACAGCAAATATGATATGGATAGAGAATAAATGTCATCTCAGAAATGATGTGTTCACAGACACTGCTTTATGGTCAAGGTTCTTTTTTGCTGCCACTACGGATGACCTGCCCTCACCGTGAGAGCTCTTCCAGAAACATGGTGCTGGAGTAGCTTTGCTTGAAACAACAAAGGCAAACAAAGCACTAGAAGTAATTACCTTGCAACTAATTCTGATTTCATATCTGTAGCAAGATGTGTTCACATTTGTCCACAGCAGCAGCACTAACCAGACACAAAACTTGAGTTATTGTGGAGGCATCAGAGAGCACATGGGCACTCAGTGAGGCAGGCTGAGTACTTGCGGGTGGCACCACCTCTGTGAGGGCACAAGGCACAGGAGTACCAGGGAATTTTCCAAACTCATCATCTTTGCTCCAAAATCACCAAGCTACCAACATCACTATGCCATGTTTTGTATATCACTTAGGCAGCGTGGATGCCAAGGCTGAAAGCAGTGGCTCAGAAGGGCTAATGGCCACACGGGTGCTGCTGGCTATGCTGGTTCCATGGACACCATGGTGTGGAGAGCTCTGCCAGCTTGTACAGGGCTTTTGCTATGGTGTGTGCTATCTAGTGTTGTCCTAATCTCATCCTGGATTTATTATCTGATGATCTCATGCTATCAGATCACATCTTGGGCAAGAAAATCTCCTACATATAGATCAGGTGTAAGGATGTATGGGAAATAGTCTGACCAGTGCTTATAATTCCTTTTTCTAACCCTAGTCAGTGGTTGAGATGGTAACGCATAAAATGAGGGTCCCCATCCTCTTTCAGATCTGAGAAAGTGTTCATTCATCAGTGGCTGCCAACTGAACAATGTGCATTGAAACATCTTCAGCATACTCTGAGATGACAGCTTTTATCAAGACTGCAGAGTCAAAACGAATTGTTCCGGACAGGTTATTCATTCAGCATATTTGTTTGTCTTACCATCCCATCCCTCAAGGCTAAGGGCATGGCACATCCAGTTATTTACGTAACTGCTAAGAATAGTCGTAATATTCAGCTTAGTAAGTTGTCATAAAGTGGCCATCCAGTGTCACCTGCATCTGGACAAGAGCATACACCAAGCAGCTCCAACTTCTGTAATAAAACATCCTTATATACATCCTTATTTACACAGGTGCTGCTCTTCAGATGTCCTTTTCATTGAAGTTCACAAGTAGATGTGGCAGGTTCTTCCTGTGGCACTATCAGAGAAAGGACAGCTCATTTGCCTCTTTAAGCTTAGGTGTTTGCCCCCATCTCCACCATGCAGTTCTTACTGACTGACAGTCTAAGTTTAGACATGCTGGCAGCTTTCATGTTTTATGTAACAACTTTGTTTTCAACTAAGACTTCATTGTAACACACATTCCAGATTTGTTCTATCTACTTAATGTCAGAATACTATTTAAATAGTATCTCAGTACAATTTGAAATTTATGTAAGAAGGATGCAGGCATTAATTCTGAGAACCCAGCAAGGATGTGGCTCAGATACCAGCTTCAGAGTTTTGCAATGGGCAATTGCAAGTGTAAATACTTTCCCTCCTATTATGTCATCTTCTTAAGCCCGGACTTCTTGAAGAAACGTAACCCAGTTTTAGAGAAATGGTTTATTCCTGCAATAGCTCCTCTAAATTTTCAGTGATGTAACCAGAAAGAACCGAATTGGAAAAAGCTGACATTTCTAAACATATCCAAGTAGGAAATGATTCAGTAGTTCCAAGGAGAGGAGCCAACTGTGAGAGACCATTTGCAATATGATCTGTTTGGTACCCTAAGCCAACCTTTTGTTTTACAAGCTTCTAATCTTTCTGTTTCAGTGTGTGGTGCTTTCCTTTTTCATCAGAAGATTTTGATCACACGCCGGTTACTTTTGCATGTGGTAGGAAGAATTTGCATTGTAACTTTCTAAGGAACCCAACACAAAAGAAACTTGGGATACCTGCCCTCTGCTTGCACAAACTCCACTGGATGCCCGTCAGCCCAGGGTGAGCTGCAGCTCACAGCTGATGTGCACTGCTCATCATCAAGAGAGCTGCTGCTATTTGAACAATACGTCTTTGACCTTGGAATCAAAATGTTGATTTGAATTTGTTGCAGGAGTGGTCACTGATGTATGTAGGTCATGTGGACTCTTTTATAACAGCCTATTTTACAGCACATTGAGGTGTGGCATGCTCTGTGAGAGCAATCAACAGCTTGTTTTATCTAATAAGGAAGCTGCTAAGGCAAATGAATAACTGTACTGTTTTCCAATACATTTCACACCGATTATTTTTTCCAGTTTTATGAAGCATGTTGTGGTTATCTTTGAGATGGGTTCAATGTACCAGTTCTTGACTTTAAACAGAGAGCCACTGACACCTCTGGCAGATGTGTGCAAGCACTTGAAAGCCCAGAGCTCCTGTTAGAACTGAATGACACGATTCATTTAACCTTCCCTCTTGTTCCCATTGCTTTCTTTTCACCATGGAAATACCTACTTCTTCTGTATCAAAATGATGTTTTCATTTGATACATTTGATGCTTTTATTTAGGAACTTGCTTATCTGTGATGTAGAAGCTTAAGTTTCATAAAAGAAAAAAAAGGAAGTCCAATTTCATTTTTCTACTTTCTTCCCCATGCAGTCTTTGGGCTTCTCAGGCAGTTTGAAATGTAGGAGCTGAAGGTGCATCTCTCTGGCATGCTGGTTGAAGGGCCTGCTGTGGTATTTGCTCTTCAGATGGCTTTGCATCATGACTCTGTCCACAAAGAGCATTCCATAAATTATCAGTATTAATATTAAATACTTCCTAGTCTTCTCTCTGACATCTGCAAATCACACTTAGCTTCCTTATCATCATTAAATAATGCCAGTCTTCAGTCTATCATCTAAAAATTGCTGCTGGGTCTTTTCTTCTTGAAATTGCAGCTGAATTGCCAAAAAGAATGTGTCATTCTACTTTTGCAACACGATAGTAATTTAGAGTGGCATTGAGATATTAATTAATGGCCCATGACTGAAGCACAGAGTACAGATTTTATTTATTTATTTATTTTAATTTCAAATGTATATCAGCACTCTGGCTTCTGTACTGTACTTTTTCACATCAATATTCAAGTCTCCTTCTTTGGATCACAGCTTCTCTTGCCAGCAGCCGTGGCATCAGTCCTTGCTGCTTGCTCAAAAGTTAGGAACAGTGACATTTATGCTTAGCAAGTGCCATGTTTCTTTTCATTATAATGGAGCAATCTGTGAGCCCTTGTAAAACCTGTTCTTTTGCCCCTTGAACATCCTTTTCATAATTACATTATTAGAGATTCTCAGTACATGATCAGACTAAAAAATTCAGGAACAACGTTCACATTTTACTTTATTTCTGATTTGATCTAAAAAGTTACCTTTATTTTTCTGGAACTTTACAGTGCTACCATAGCAATTTCCATACTGTTACTGTATCATATTATACTGAACTAGGGCTCATTAGTTGCTGGGTTAGAAAGTCACTAAAAATGGCTACCGAAGATGATACTGAAAACTGAACTTGGAATTTTTTTCCACTCATCTTCTGAGTATGATTAGAACACACACTAGTGAGGAATTTAAAAGGGAAATAAAGCAAGGGTCCTTGTGGATGACATGGAAAAGCAGTTACCCCCAAAACCTTACTGGAAACTGATAAAGTTAGTCTAAACCCCATCACAGACTGCAACCAAGCAATTACTCTTTACTTTGCTTGATTATTTATAGTGTTGCTGTGCTTGGTTAGATGCATGAAGTGCATGGCTGAGAGAGCGATCCATTCTCATAATGTGCACAGTCAAGTCTTGCTTGTGCTTCATCAGTAGGAATGGAGTAAACACAGAGCTTTTGCCACTCACCTTCTCATTCTGACCACCTGGATGTCTGAAGTGCCCTGCTGAGCCCTGCAGGATGGAGCTTCTGGCACACTGCCGTGATGGAACAAGTCCAGGACATGGCTGCAGGAGCTTCATGCGACAGCCTGCAAAGTCCTTTCCTGGTCCTCTTTGCAGAGCATGGTTAGCCACCCTCTGAGCACAACAACCCCAGCCTAACACGTGTGTATGTCAGACAGATCAGAGAGCCAAGGGCATTGATCCTTTGCAAAGCAGCTACAGAGGGCATTAAACTTTGCACTGAGACTGTGCTCTGGGCTGGCAAGGAGGCTCTTGCATCACACTGATAGAGCGCCAGCAGCCAGGACAGGATTCCAGGCATAGGTTTAGTTCTTAGGATGAAAGGTGCCGTTTAAGTGTCAGTCATCGTGTTCCCTGTTGGCAAGGGGTTAGGCAACTCATTTTATTACCAAGGCTATTCCTAGAAAATGTAAGTGATTTAGAAAGGGAGAAGGGCTCCAAGTACGAGAAATCTTATAGTCTGTATAAGGGTGCCTTAGGTATCTCAATTAAGTACCGATGAGATCCCGAGTGATTAATGACCAGAGGAAATAGCAACTGGTTTATGTTACTTGCATTGCACTGTCACCCAAGAACCCAGCAGGGGGATCTGCTGTGCAGGAGGCCACACATGCAGGCACAGGCGGACAGAAGGTTTTCCAGACAGAACTGTGGGTCTGCAGTATTTCACAAACTGCCTGAGAATGTCTTCAGCATCCTAAATAGAGAACTCTGGAATAAAACCTACTTTTTTTCCACATGTACTAATGCATCTGTTAACAAACTTCCCAGCTCATAGGAAAAATTTGCACCCAGCTGGCATGTATCCTTCCATGTCCTTACACATTCAAAAGAAGCTGCATCTACACCAGCAGTTTGTACTGTGAAAACAGGCTTTTAAAGTGAGTCACCTTATCAATTCCTTTTTTTTTTTGCTTTGTGGTGTGGTCTCAGGGTGCACAAACTTGATTGCTTGATTCAGATTAATTTCAACCAGAAGACACTTCTGGACTGTACCTAATGTGCTCCTGGTGGCTGCAGCATATTAGGTACAGTCTAGAAGCATGTCTTCATGCTTAATTTAATCTGAACCTCCTCCACCCCCTCTCCCCACCCCAAATAGTGTGGACATTGGATCCCCAGTGCCAACTGTTTCACTCTACAGGCCTGCTCCTGTTGCACAGCACTGCTTGCCAGTGTGGGTGTCCATTCAGCCTCGCCAGCACGACTCACACTGATTTATGCATCTGATGATCTGCTCAGCAGTGTGGGTCCCTGCAGCTTCCGATTCTCTGGGAGCATGTCAGCCGACACGTCTTCAGGCCTGCAAGCTGCAAACCTCTAACTCTGAACTCACAGCCATATGTCAGACCACACGTGCACTGCTCCTCCTCTATGCCCACACCACCCCCAGCTCCTTCCTTCACGATTCCCCACATTTTCTTATCACGTCTTTACACCTGTGGTGGCACTCAGCCCTATTTCTTCCCTAGATATAGTCTGAAATCATTAAGTGTATCAAAGGATAGGCAAGCTAGAATCTACTGAGTTAGCAGGCTTGAGAGAGAGCTTTATGATGTCAGAAGGAATTCTGGATGCGGCCAGACAATTACTGCACCCATTTCAGTTACCCACCTACCACAGACCTGCTCCTATTTTCTCTGCATTTCCATTTCTTCCCAGAACAAAGAAATTCTGTAGCAGATTGCTTCCTGAATCCCAAGGATTGGCTAAATGCCCGTATTCAAAAATCGTTCCACTTCAGATAGAAAAAAAATGTAATCAAGGTAATATATGGACTTGAGAACTCAGCTATAAGCACCTGTTCATCTCTTCATAGATGAAGTTCAGTTGAGTGCATCTTGATTCTAAAACTGTCCTGACACTACTGGGAATGTTGGCTCACAGCAAAGGAAATGAGCAAATGAAGCGGCGCTGCCAGACGCAGTGCTGCGAACACTGAGCGTGTTGGGAGCAGAGGGACGACTCACTACACACTTCACGGCCACCGACAGATTTTACTGTCATACTTCATTTTCCATGATGTTCAGACAGAGGAAGGATGCATCGGAAGGAGTGCTCACATCTCACCCGGGGCTACACAGACAGGGGGTGCCTGGTTTCATGTTTTCATGCACGAGAATAAGGTTTTCAGACTCGAGCAAGCTGTGGTCACTGTGGGAAGGGAGTTTTGCTGCTGCCCCCTCAAAATAATATCCAGTAAAGGAGGTACTGAAAACTCTTATGAAGATAAAGTACTTCATTAAATGAGAAGAATTTTCAATGTGTGCTCATGGAGTCCGAAGAAAAATCCCAGATCCATTTGTCCCAATCTCCTTCAGAGAATGCCAGTGGCAGAAAATAGGGCAGGAACTCATCCTTGATTCAGAGCTGTTATGCACTCTCCAGAGCCCCTCACATATTCTTCTTTCACATAAAAATCCAATTTTAAAGGCCCGAAACAGGTAAGAAAAGACAATTTGAAGCTGTTTATTCAAGGGGAGTTTGGTCTATTTACCCAAAGGCAATGACTCAAATTCAGGTCTCTGCAAAGTCTAGGAATTCAAACATGAGCAGTTGTTGGCTTCTGGCTTTCTCTGAACTTTTGGCTTGGCAAACCAAATTTTTGCTTCCTATATTCAAAAACTAAAGATTTTTTGCAGGAAAACATTTGGTTCTGAAGCAAGAAGTTCAAGATTCCCCTCTGTGCGTTGGTGTGGAGGTCAGTGCTGGGGGGAGAGCCAACCAACCCTCTGATGCTGCAGTGGGGAGCCAGGGGCCTGAGAAGACACCTGCTGTAAAAATGTGGCTTCAAGAGAAGGCAGGCAAACAAAACCTGTTAGTTCAGGTTTTATTATAGAACAGCAGAGCTCCGTGAAAGGTGCAACAGATCCTTGCTTTGTGCAGTGATCTACAGAAAGGGTTCAGATGCGGCCAGGTGGAAGAGTATGTATTCTTTCAAAGTGTACTCTTGCTTTTGTTGTCCCAGCTCACTGTCCTTAGAGCCACTCAGGGCCCAGAGCCTTTTCAGGTCAATTTTCTAATTTACTGTCATTTGCTGACAATCCCAGCCCTGTCCCCCTCTCACCCCCAGTCCCATTCATCCTCTATTGTTACCTACAGGGAAAAGGAAAAACAAAATAAAGCACACCACCCTTCCTTGCAGACATGTTCTCCCCTATGTGATTTCTTCTACAGAGGTCATCTCTCTCTTTGCTCCCACACCTCTTGCTGCCAGTTGTGCCTGCAGAGCCTCTGCTTGGTTCCCTTTCAAAGTAACTGTGATTCTTAACTGGGAAAATGACTGGTTGTCTCTTTCATCTCTGTTGTCTCAGGGCTTTCAATAACCACCTTTCCAGCAGTTATTTATTGCTGCTAACAACACACCTGTTGCTGGTTAAGTTCACTCTGCAAATGTAGAAGAGCACCTTCAGGGAGCAGCTGTGAGGGCAGCCCTGCCATTTTTCTTGAGCTACGTGAGCCACGGGGCTGTGTGTGCACAGATCTGTTCCCCACTGGAATCTAAGAGGCATCCATTGCCAGAAGCACGGATCTTCTTCACAGTCATCTTATAACTCAGGTGTTTTGTTTCTCCTTCCAAACTGTATTTTCACAAACAGCTGATTATCACCTTCTGAGAAAGGTTTTATACTTTACCACAACACTATTCATTCTTCTGTCAATAGCTGAAATAATGATGTCTGCTTTTTTTCCAATACCAAGTGCTCTATTACTGTTCCTCAATGTCCAGAATACTTCTTGATGTTGTTTCCAATGTATGGGATCAAGTGAACAATTTTCCTACCATGCGGATGGTTACAGGTCTCCTCTCTCTCACATCAGGACGAGGGGCCACGACACAGACTGAAGGACGTCGGCTTGGGGCGATGCTGCCAGCATCAGACAACGTGAAGGTGGGCTGAGTGGGCTGCACCGCTTCCTTCCCTCCCTCGTTTACGGCAGTGTCTTTATTTTTACCTTTTGTTATAATAGTGACTCATTGCTCTTAAAAGCTGTAACGCAGATTTCTCCATCAGCTCCCAAACCAGGGAATGCTCCTTGACGCAAGCAGTGGGAGAGTAAACAAAATGAGACTCCAAAATAGAATAGTTTAGAAGAAGAAAGAAGCAGCAAATAAAAGTGTTTCATGGAGCGCTTTTCCAGAAGTGTATCAAACAAGTGGGAAAAACTCAAGTGACTGTTAGTGTTCTTTGGGAAGGCAACGGGAAAGAAAGACAGCCCTTAGCTGTGTGCTTTATCAGGGAGAGAGGCAGCAGGTTCTCCTCTATACAGGACTGCATAGGTAAGCATTGTGGCATTGATGTCTGAGCCAATGACCAGTTCACAGTGAGACACTGATGGGATATATCACATCTGGGAGGAAAAGAGGAGTTTGAGAGAGATCAGCTCTAAAAGGAACCAACCTGAGGAAGAAAAACCCAAACCAGCCCAAGCATAGCAGAACTGTAACCCGTCCTATCTCATAATACAGCGTGTGCTTTTGTTACACTCCCTGTGCCAGAAAAAATAATAAGGATCAGATCTCAAAATCAGGAGGAAAAAAGTAATCAGCAGTCCTGATTTAACCCAATAAAAAGCAGGAACTATTTGGTATTAGTGAAACAGAACCAGGTGTGACTGCAAGAGTGAGAAGGGAAAGAAGACAGCATTACCTTTCAGGGTGCTACCAAATCCAAAGGCAGGAAAAACATGGAATGCAAAAATTTTTGCAGGCCAGCATCCAGACTTTGGACAGAACTGTTATATCCGGGTGATTTGTATTGTTCAGTTTGTGAGAGCTTGAAGATCTGCTGCCTATAACAACATATCTTTAAAGAAACAGAGTCTCTCAGTCTTTAGATTGAAAAAGGATTTTTCAAAAGGGAACCATGTGAGCAGAATACTACACTGAGTGCAGGGGTCCCTATTAAGTAAAGGTTTGTATCAGCTTGCTGATGGCTTCTGAGCTAATCTGAGATCTCAAAGAGAAAGCGCTGGGCACAGCCGCACCACAGTGGGTGTGCAAGGGCTTCATGCAAAGGGTAATAACATCTAGAAAACTCATTTTTAAGGAATGGAAAACTGCATCTGCTCTAAGGTGGACAAGAGGTCAAATACCCATTCTCATTAAAAAATAAAAGAGTCCATGCAGACAGAAAGCACAAGCACAGATAAAAAGAATGATGGACAAAATAAAGGTGCAGAAGCGGCAAACAAAAGGTCTAATTCAGAGCAAGCAGACAAAGGACAGGAATAACAAAAAAAGCAGTTACCATTAATGGTGTAAAGAAAAGAATCTTATGTTTTATGCATAGTGCTCAATACAGCATGAAATGAACTTATTTGTGCTAAATATATATATATATATCGCATCTGGACTATTATTCCCACTGCTTAGAAGTAGCAATGTGACAACGCGGGACCCCAATCTCACGCTGATCTGCTGGTCTCCACATACCAGCTATGGTGGTGATAAATGCAGTCCCACTGCATTATGATAATTTCAGGAGCTTTAAAAATGAGTGTAAGCTGCAGTCCAAAGCCTGGCTGGAAAACCTCACCAAAGTCGCCAGAAGGACACTGGAGGAGATGGGTGAGAACAGAGCAGGGACTGAGCAGAGCAGTGCAGGGAATGAATGGAGCACTTCTGGTGACCATGAGCTGCTCTGAACACCCACCAAAGAGTCTCTGAGGTACTGGGGAGGCTCCTGGACACAGTGCTGTCAGCACATCCTGATGTTAAGCAGATTGAAGTCTGACAAGTGAGGGATGCAGTTCTCCCCCCTCCACCACAGTCCCATCTCAACAAAGGCTCGACTCAGTTACCTGCTGTAGCCCTGAGCTCTCATGGCTCAACCCCCAAAACAGGCTATAGAACAGAAAATTAAATTAGATTTCCTTCAATTTAAGGTACAATCTCAAAAGCAACATGATGGGTTGCTGTGCAAAATGCAGCTCCCTGTGCCATACACTCAGCGTCTGCTGTGGGATGCCCTGGGCCTTGGGCAGTTTCATGCAGATCGAAGTGTGCTTATGGCAGAAAACTGTTTCCTCAACAAATAGGCTTCTCTGTTTCCTGTGCATTTCACAGCATTTCCACTGTTGACCTTTTTAAAGTCCTCTGATAAATCGCTCGGAGGAGCAGCCTTTCTGTACCTTTTTGTCTCATTAAGATGTTTAAGTACACTTAGTAAGTATAGCATTTGGACAATACCCGGGAAGCAGAGATGACCTCTATTCTGCTACCTAAACAGAGCTGCAGACAGAGTGCAGTTTTCTTTAGATGTATGTTTCTGAGGGATGCTAGGAGGATTTCACAGCAGGAGGTTGAGGATTGCAGAAAAGGATGCTACAAGCGAAGGCAAGTCAATTGTTCGCTCTGGTTTTGGAACAGCATGCCCATTTTATCCTCTCAGATTCTCTCAGTCCTTCTTTGCCTTTTAGAAGTTAATTGTATTTACAGCACTCAGGAATGAGATGTGATTAACAGCCACTCTCAGCCTGAATTCCTGTAGATTTAACCCACACTCACCATTTCACCACAGACCCAGGTATTCCCTGACAGCTTCTCCCTCAGCACCCATGTCTGCTCTCACACTGCTGAACCCTCACTCTGCTCACGTTCTGTAGGAAGCAGCTGGAGGGAGGATTTGGGCCGAGGCCCACTCAGAGCCCATTGGCAGCTGGGCAGCTGGCTGCGAGTCCAGCATGGTGGGGAGATGCCCAACTCCTGCTACCAACCTCTTTCACTCATTTGGCTTCTCTATACAAGCACTAACTTTCAAAATAAATTTGTCTTTGAGATGTTACTGCCTCTTTTTGATGTGGCTGAAATTCACAGCTGGGTTGAAAGCCACTGGAGAAAGGGCAGGATTAGGCACAAACAGAATCAGTCACACATGCTTTTGATGCAGGACTTTGAACCTTCGGGTAGACAAAAACTTGTGAGAGCTCACCCGCAATGCTTTCCTCCGCTTGTTCCATTTGGAGCTCAGAAGTCATGGAGGGGATCTATCATTTCTCAAGGTGATGGTGTTACACAGCAGAGATGCATCCTGTCTGCTGACGGGGCAGCCTGCAGATGGTGTGCATGCAGAAGGCCCCTGCCCACATGCCTACAGCAACACAGTTTGCAGAGCCAGCTGCAGCATGCTGCCTTTACAGCCAGAGGCTGAGTGGGCCTCACCTCCACCCAAGGTCCACTATCTGCAATAGGTTCAGATACCCAAGCCCCTTAAGTGCCTGTTTCTCCTTCTGCAGGGAATTTGGGGTATCCATTGCAGCTGCAAACATCTGCACCATAGAAACCTGGAATCTCACCTTTAAGTGTGGTCAGTAACCAGCCTTTCATTTTGCTTCCGAGTGAAAATGCTTTCAGAAAAAAGTAAATAAGAATGAAGAAACATGACAAGTCTTTTTAAAGTGTAATTTTGCTACAAAATGCATAGATTCAAAACAAATTCCTCTCGCTAACAACGTTGTCAGCATTATCTTGACAGGATGCTGTCATTCAGCCTGTGATTGCTGAAGTTCCAGCAGAGTAAGAGAACTGCACTTCATTAAAATCCACTTCTCCATACAACCACTGCCAGCACCACGAGCTGTCTCTGCAATTAAGAAAATGTAAAATGATCCCCTGCAGAGAAGAGTACAGTAGCAATGAGGGATACAGTCAAGTCCAACCCTAAGCCAGCAAATAATTTTCTTTTTACAGCTTCCCAGAAAGGACTTGGCAGGGGCTGTGAGCAGATAGTGGAGCACCACACACTGGTGAAGGCAATCAAATTATTTCTCTGCTGTACCGAAAGGCATTTCACTAAACCATGCTCCACTAAAATAGATCCTGTATTTATTTATGAGTATATATACACGTATATGTATAGAACTGCACAAGAATGAATGGATTCCTCCAAAAAGGAGTATTTGGTAGCTATACTGAAAGCTTGGAGCTGTCACTGGTAGCCAGAGCGACCATTTCTGCCCCTTTGACCCACAGAAGGAACAAGGCTGTCTGGTCACTGACACTGCTTACCCTGGAAAACATTGCAGTTCATAATATGTTTTTCTGCTGGATTCTCATTATCACACATTCTGATCTGCCTGAGGCAGCTATTAAACCCCTTGTCAAGTTGCAGCTTACATTTTGACTGTGAATCATATCTTCCTTTAGCTCAAATTAACTCTGCATTTCAATACACTGAAACAGATACCGTGCAATTAAAGCATTTTCAAAGCATTAATTGATACTTATGGCAATAGCTGATTTTGTTGTTTTGTGTCAGAAAAACTGTCTGCAGATACATTATTACTATTATTATTATTATTGTTTTGGTGCACCCCTTTGCTTTATGTTCAATAAACAGCACCAACTCCTTATGAAGACAATGTAATGTTTTCATTGTCAGAAGGGACTCACACATAATAGAGGAAAGAAAAGAATTGTCTTTGCCATAGCCTGAAACCAAGTAAGGCTGAATACAATGAAATGAGAGTTGCTGTACTTTCAGTTAGAAAAAAAAGCAACAAAACCAAACAAACCACAATCTAGAGAAATGTAATATTGAACACTTAATTCAATATGGAACAGAAAAATACATACCATCCATTTTATGTTCATAAAGGGCCATGTAGCAGTTGGTATAACCCGGCAACTTTCAGGGCACTAAGCTAATTCTCAGCACATGGCCATGTGGAAAACATGGAAACCTCAGTTTACTTCAGATATAAGAGAGGCATTTGTCTTTGAATGACTTTATTTTTACTGTATGCTGTTGTCAAATCCACATTCCTACCCTCTAAACTGTTTCTGTTTTCTCATCCAGTGTCTCGTCTGTCACAACACTAAGCTTCCAAGTTCACTTCTTCCAGCCAGTCACACTTCCCAGAGGGCACAGTGCTGAAAAACGAGATAGGTGAACAGTTAGAACAGGGATTACTTTAACCCTATCTACATATGCAGACTGAAAGTGATGAACCAACACCAGAGTCCCGATTCACGGCAGGAGCTGGGTTTCCTTTGGAGTTCTGTCCCCATAACTAGGGGGAGCTGCAGGATAGCTGAGTTTGAAGCCAAAACCTCCTGGCTCCTCTCTCCTACAGATCAGCAGAAGTGGATCTCGAATTGCTGGACAGGTAGCAAAAGGCCGACTACACGAGGGATTTCCAAGGGCTTCTTGGAATTAGTTGTGTAGGTGTTTTGGATGGATCTTAAGCAACGTTCACACTACAGAGCTGAGGTAAATCAGGGCTCATCTCTTGTCGTACAGAATGAACCAATGGCTCCTTTGGACTTGCTCAGTCCAAACACAGGCATGACTGCTGTCACAAGGAGCTGGCTGCTGCCTGGCTCAAGCAACCACCACTGTGCTCCAAATTCCAGGCCAAAGGCTCCAGCAAATAGATGGACTCTCATTCTCCACTGCCACAATATGTCAGATGTTTCCACTCCATGCCTTATATTGGAATGAAAGAAATTAATCTGAGATAAAAGATGGCATGGTATTATAAGTGCCAGTGGAGGGCAAAATTAATAGAGTGGAATGTCACTCAATGAGACTTTGGGGACCATCTCAAGTCTGGGCTTAATTAATTCTTTGCCACTTCTCCCTCAAGGTAAGTTCTCTTTATTACTATTTATTTATTTATCTTTCACAAGGCAGGAGGCCAGGAAATCTTTCCTCCATATTTAACGGCCACATGCTAAGGAACCGAGAGCTTTTCTGTCCCTTGCTGCCTGCAGTCACCTCCTACTCCCCTACTTGGCAGGCTCCACTCCATATTGCTCCTTCCACAGCTTCCTTCAGCTGGTCTCTCTAAAGCCTCCCCCTGGCAGCCGGCAGCCTCTCCACCCACTGACCCCATTCTGCCAGAGCTGAGGTCCCATACAGCAGCTGTCTCAGTGTGGGAGGCTCTGCCAGCCTGCTCACAGCTGGGGAGGAGACATCACTCTTACCCACCCTGAGTCTCATTTGCTCACTCCCCTCCTTCCCAGTGGGACTGGGGGGAGAATCAGGAGAAAAGTAGAACTCGTGGATTGAGATAAAAGATGTTTAGTAAGGTAAAGGAAGAGGATAAAAGGGTTAATACTTATGACAGTCATATATAAATGTGTGCTATATACATACATAAATACACACACACATACACATGTATAACGAGTGATGCACAGGCAATTGCTCACCACCTACAAGTGGACACCACCAGTGTCCAGTTACTCTCCAAGCAGTTGCAGGCTGCCCAATGAACTTCCCCTCTTTTTCAGACTTTCCTTCTGCATGATGTCACGTGTTATGGAACATCCCTTTGGCAGGTTTGAAACTAAATGATCATTACGATCCATTTCAACCCAGGCCATTCTATGAGTCCGTGAGTTTGCCCCCTCTCAGCTCCTTATGCCCCCATCTCCCTTGCTGGAAGGACAATAGGAGAAGCCAAGAAAACTGAAATGTCCTTGGCGCTATGCAACACTGTTCAGCAACAACCAAAAACATCACTGTGTTCTCAACATTGATTTTCTCCTAACACCAAAACATGGCATCGCAGCAGACACCATGAGGAAGAACAACTCTGTCCCACGTGAAACTAAGACAGTTTCTCACAGACTACGTACTCTAATTTTGAACTAGCTGTTCTTAGGAAAGCTCTTCAAAGAGTCAAGTCCTCAGACTTGCATAAGTCAGTGTAATGAATCATTGAATCACAGAAACGCTTGAGTTGGAAGGGACCTTTAAATGTCACCTGGTCCAATTCCCCTTTAATGAACAGGGAGAACAGGGACACCGACAGCTAGATCAGAGTGCTCAGAGTTCCACCCAGCCTGACTCTGAATGACCTCTCTGGGCAACCTGTTCCAGAGCCTTACCACCTTTACGGTACGAAACTTCAAAATCTCCCCTCCTTTAGTTTGAAACCATTTCCCTTGTCCTCCCACAGCACACCCTGCTAAAGAGTCTGTCCCCTTCTTTCTTACAGCTCCCTTCAGATACTGAAAGGCCACTCCCTGTTCTCCCCACAGCCTTCTTTTCCCCAGGGTGCACAGTCCCAGCTCTCTCAGTCTGTTCTTCTAGGAGAGATGTTCCATCCCTTGGATCATTTCTGTGGCCCTCCTCTGGATGTGCTCCAATGGGTCCACATCTCTTGTAAGCTGAGGACTCCACATCTGGGCACAGTACTCCATGCCATCAAGGCAAGGAAGCAGCAGATCTGATCCCATTATCAGTGGTTCCAAAACCTCTGTGAGACTTTATCACCTGTTTTTCTAAACTGTCACATCTTTTCCATGCAACATCTCACAATGTATTATTTGCAGGTGAGTTCTCTTGGTAAAGACTATAGCAACAGGATAACTGCTCTTTAGAGATCTGTGTACTGACACAGTAATTATTTCTCACTTTCCCACAGAAGAAGAGTTGCAACAGGAAACAACACTGGTTAGCCAGAGTAGTGCTCTGAGGGCTTTTACTGTCATCATGAGACTTGATTCTCTTCCTGTGGTTTCTGAAAGAGAAATACTGAAATGATAACTTGATTGCAGCTGACTTTGAAGCACGACTAATCACCTCATTCAATGTGCACCTGTTACAGGTCTAAGAGTTCCTTGTAAATAATAAAGCAGCTTAACCCATCTTGCAATTTGAGGCTTCCAGGTTTTATTGTAGATGCCACAGCTTTGAAACAAAGCATTCCTTGGTTAAGATAAAGTAAATACTTAATATTATTCAAACACAAGTAATACCTTACCTCAACTAGAGGAAATACTGCTTGAGTTCTAAACATTTTTGAGCACAACAGTCACAGCCATCCAGGGAAGCGAGAAATAAACACTGATGAAAGATCATAACGTGAGGAATGTTGTGGGCCTGTGCTCGGAGACTAGTCAAGTAACAATAAAGTTAAAGCCACCTTCAAGGTAGAAATCTCTCAGTATTAGCAGAAGGCGCCCTGAAGGTTGAAGTACCACCTCCAAAGTGAAGTAGAAGCATCTTAAGGCAGAAAGATCACCCCAAAAGGCCTTGGCAAAGAGAGTCTGTAAGCAGCTTCTCAGCAAACACTTAGAAAAGAAACGTACCTGAGCAGATCCTCCTCAAATAGTTTCTGTCAGGACAGTTTAAGAGCACTACCAGTCATCAACATTGCTGCTAGTCCTAAGAACTGTCAGGCTGCCATTCCTACCATGACTGCCACAAAAGACTGCAGTGAGGGAGGATAAGTTCCATGTTTGGAGCATGGTGATCCACCTGCATACCCAGTATTTCTTTCATATGTATTACATGTAATGAGATTTCAAAGCACAGAATAAATTAGAACATACAGACCAAGCTGAAAAATATAGAGTAAGAAAGATGGAAGACAGCATCAGATTTGCTGCCAGAACTATTTACAGATGGCACCTGAAACCCTGAGCAGCCTTACTTCTCCTGCTTGATTTCACGCTCTCAAGACAGAACCAAATCAGTCTAAGGAGCTGTTTCTTCCAAGAAATCCTTGACTCCTCAGAATTAAACATCACCAAAACACTATAGGAAGGTGTTGGGTTTTTTAACATGTAAAAACCAGCACCTACAAACAGTGCAATTGCAGGCACACAGTGTGCCCAGAGATGAAAACCAGAGCAGATGTATAAATGATACCTCTCATCAGTGAAGCACGGCTCATGTGTCCTCTCAATACCGAGGGCTAAATAGCAAGCTCGTTCCAGTCACAAGCACAGCAGCCTCCAGGAGTGACTCTGACTCAGAAACACATGGTCTGCTTTGCAGTTCCCTAAACACACATCTTGCATGCTATCCTCAGCACATGCCTACAGCTGGCCACTCTTTGCCCCACATATTGTCAGCTCCACTCTTATCCACTCGCTGTCTTTTGCCTCCTAATGCCACTGTTTGTCCACATGCTGTGGAGCAGGACACGGTGCCAGACCTGGCAGTTAATTAAATTAAAATTAAATGGGCCATAGTTGTGCTCAAAGAAAGAAACTTTATGAACAACAGGGAGGTGACTTGAGTTACCTCCATCAGCATTTTAACAGCTCTAGGATTGCAGCAATTGTTCAAAGGACTCAGAACTGACACAAAAAGCTGGAATTTCCAGGAGACCTCGTGATAGTTCTGTCTCCTGATCCTGCTCTGATCTGGATACAAGACAAAAAGGAAAGCAGTCGCTGCAAGAAGGTATTTCTAAAGCATGCAGCCATTGCACCGATTTAGGATTACCACAGCATGGTGTACACTACTGCTGATCCATAGCGAAGCAATGAGAGAACTCAAAGTCTTCTTGACCACTGGTTTCGTGGCAGATGAACAACGTCTTGGCAACATTGTCTAATGGGTTTTTACCATGAGACAATCATTCCATTCTAAAGGGTTGAGAAACAGAGAACCCATTCCCACTTTGTTTCCAAGCTGAGCTACACGTGACAGCGACACATTTCTATCAGTAATAAAGATGCCCACGCATTTTCTCAGGAACTCCTCAGTGCTAAGTATGAATGCAGGGGAATTCATCAAGTAACAGATAAGGGCAGTCACTGCCTATGGATCAAACAGAGCCATGATCTGAGCTATTTTTACTGTTTTGAGAATAGTCACCTCATTCCTCTGCTTTATTCCTGTTAAAATATTATCAACTTTCTAAAGGTTTAATACCAGCATCCTTTAGCAGCTGTGTTGTTCTCTGGATTTCCAAATCCTTTTCAAACACAATATAATAAAACACTGTACAAAGAGTGAAGAACAAATTAATTAATTAATCTCCATCTGATTTAAATAACTATTAATGCTTAAGAGTATGAACATGTTCAAAGATGTTCCTATCTCGCGATTAGACAACATTCCTATTCATGAACATTTAGAGGAATCTTTTTAGGACCATATTTTTCTCTGAGAGAGACCCTTCCATCACTTCGCTGGCTGTGATGTAGAGACTGGACAGTAGAGTTAACTGAAGTCATCCCGGATAACTGCTGTAAAAGACCCTTCTGAGAAGAATTGTGTATTCTTAGCAATATCACCTCACTTGGAATACAAGAAAAAGCAATGCTGCTATATTTGCTTTGAGTTGACTATTAGGGTCAGCTGCAAGATCTACAATGTTGTCTTTGCCACTGAGTGAAATCTTGATATTAATGGTTTTCTTAGACTTAATTTATACGACAGATTGTAATTTGTTGTCTTTGGAACTCCAGTTTCTTTCTTCCCGTCATGAATTGAAGGTCTGCAACTTCAAATATGATAGGTTGAGAGGCACATACGTTTGGCTACACACCAAGGACTACACACCCACTTCAGAGGGCAGAAGAGTGCTTGGGGTGTGAAGTAGTACACTCATCTGAATCTTTTTTAGCTTATTATTTGTAACTCGTTCTACTGAACCTGGAACAGCCACTTAAGGGCAGGCAAAGTGCCATTTTATGAGTGCAGTATGAGCAGTGACCGCCAAGAGACTGCATATGAAAATCAAAGTTGCTCAGTGACAGCATTCCGAGCCAGGAATGTCAAAGCAGCTGTGAGGGCTGATCTACCCTGCCTATTTTTAATTAGATATGTCACTGAGCCTAAATTGATTTCAGAAATAAAAGATACTTCTGCAGATATATGAAGGAAGATTCTATGACTCCGCTGATTGGTATAACATAACAGCACTGTACTGCTGGAGATTTTCTGGTCTCCTGGTGCATTCCACAGGCACCAAGGACTGGTTCACGATGCAAAGCTGTAGGCAGGTGAACCACCATGCAGCAGCACGTGCTCTCAAGGAGGTGCTAACAAGGAAGCTACCAGATCCATTTTCTTGCTGAATCTAGATTCATACAGTATATGCAAATTGTTACATCCCACCACGCTCCTCTTGAGATCAGCAGACAGTGCTCCACTTGTTTCTGCAGAAATCAGACGGGCCAGGACAAATCAATCCTGTCCTATAAATTCAGATTAGATTCTACTTCTGCTACTTTCAGATTAGGAGATCTTAGTCTCCATTACAACAACTCCGACTGACAGGATTTAGCCTTTCTATGCAGTTAAAGTCCTCGGGGTTACAACCACTTGATTCCTAACTCAAAAGAGGTAGATGTGAATGCTCACATACTGCTTTATAGTACTGTCATGGCAACAAAATCTTCCTAGCTGCAATGTCGTCGTTATTCACGCAGCGAGGAAAGACAGAAGATCTTCACTGCCTCCACCTTCAAAGGCTAATACCACAAAAAGCTCTGTTCCAATGCATCACAATATCCATTATTGCAATACCTATTTCAGGACCATTGTAATGCAGTTGTCTTCATACATGCTGACAGATACTATATGCCTTTTTTAATGCCCTACATCGTTCTGTCTTGTTAAAGAGAAGTGAAACCAATCTACCATCCATGTTTACCTATTTTAATGGAATTCATTTCAATATAAAAAGGAAGGTTTGAGATCTCAAGGTCTGTGAAATAATTCCAGATACAAAGGAAAAAAAGTATTTGCAAACAGATACCAGTTTGGCGTAATACTCCGCACCGCTGTGTGAACTGATTTTACACACCATCACACCAAAAACAACCGCAACACAAAGTACCAAACAAACAGAGCACAGTTTAAAACATCTTTTAATGGATGATAAATATCTACAGTGCTACAGTATGAACAATCTCTGAAACAAATATCTGAATCTCTAACTCAACAAATCTTCTAAACCTTGCAAATAAATAAGTTATTAAAAGTATGATATTGTGTGTTTTCCTGTCTGTGTAAACTGCTAACGATAACATAGCTCAGGAAAAATAACAGTAACGAGCAGCTGCAGTGCATTTACACTTTTAAGAATCTTTAAGTACAATTCTATACATGATACACTTAGATAAATATTTCTGTACTTACACTTTTACAAAGCCATCAACTGAAAGGACATAAAATACATTCAAGACCGAACAGAGCAGCAAGAGAACTGTGAACAAAAAGACAACGTTTCAGCCGATACAACATGAGAAAGTAGCATGCATTTACATTTTAGAAGTCTAAAACCATTAGCAGCTGCAGGCTGCAGACAGCAAGATCAGTTATCCAACATTCAGGTTCTCTACAGTTTATCTTGATACAAACTTATGTTCACTTATCAGACTTATTCACTACCGCGACATAAGAATTCACTGGGTAAGTCTTTGGCATCTGGCAGTAAGGATGAACCAAAACTTTCTGTCCTACTGAAGGCATGCAGGCTATTTCAATATGAAAGTGGTTTACAATACCAGACACTGAACCAAAACTACCACACACTGCTAAGGTGTGCTACTGTGAAAGCAAGTTTAAGGAACCATTCTTGGCAGATGCTAAGCTGCCAGCTCAATGGCCCTGGCAAAGCTTAGTAGGCACAGACAGTAGTGACGTTAACTTGAGCAAGGGAACACAGGAGCTTTGCAGAAACATACGGTGTTTGTTTCTAAAATAGTCGTTACAATATAGATTAAAACACTGTAATGGGCTACAGATCATCTATAAAAATGTACGTTCACTGTGAATTGTAAACTGATATCAGCAACACGTTATCTCCAAACCCATTTTAAAGCATGCACCTTGAAATAAAATTTAATTGTCAGAAAAGCTTTCCATCTTTTGATTCAAAAACACATTTAACCAATCATTTATAAGTAACTGCAGTTTGTCTGCATAGCAAGTTTGATTTACGAAGCCCCCTGTCTCATGCAGAGTACTTATTTGTATACTTGAATTAATTTTCCTTCCTTTTTTCTCTAATACAGACTAAGTAAAGGCTTAATTCACATAAACTGCTAATACAGCATCTACTTTAAATCACAATTTATTGCAATGGCTATGATTTGTTTTCATTCTAATCTATTTCATAATCAAAGAAAGATCCAAATACCTGCTGAGGTAAGCTGGTATAAAGAGTGCAAGTACCACAGTCAGATCAGTAGCTAGACCTAGATTTAAAATGCATATATTTATTTCTGGATAAGAAAAGGTAGGTTCCTTCTGCTCACGGAGAAGGACTCCATTCAGTTCCTTGTTAACCAGGCAATCTGTCTGTCATCATGGACCTGGCTGAGTGTTATGTTATAAGAAGCAGCACACTGCACAATTTCTCCAGGATCGTTAATTCTGAGCCATGTTATTGACAGCAGTGTGATACGGCTGTATGGGAAAAACAGCAATTCATAAAGTATGTGGGTATAGATGCAGATATAAACAGCTGAGTCAAGAACAAAACCTTTCTGTAGCACAACCTTTGTGCACAGAGATCCTCTCAGCTGATCCCATTAGTTCCTTATGTAGAAGGCATGAGAGCATGTCTAGCTGGCTCTCTTCTCAAATCCTGCATAGGCAGAAGTGAGAGAAATGACGTATATCAACCACCGTTCACAACAGCCTCACTGATCCTCTTGGCAGCTTATGTGCAGGATGCAATTTCCCAACATTATACCTCCCTGTACCAGTCATATCCTGATGTCAGGAGCTGTGAAACGAGGCGATTCACTCAGTCTGTCCTTTCCTAGTGAATATTGAGGGGAACCTCAAGAAATCCAAAAGTTTTCAGCTGGAGTTTATCAAAAGGATCAGGTGTTTATAGTACCATCAGTAATAAGAAATGGCACTTGATAATTATGAATCTGCTTCCTAGGTATTGTCATGAAAAAGAACAAACAAAAAATACCCTTAAGGACATACTTTATATTAATCCATTCCAGAAGGTGCATATAGCACAAGTAAGAAAATACCTTTACACAAACAATTTGTTAAAGAATACATGAAAACATTATAGACACCGATGCTTGAATACACACGAATCTTTCATAAACAGGAGGGTTTCAATGCTTTAGAAAACTAGGAATATTGCAGAGGTGAATACAAAAAGGTATGTGGCAAAAATAAGCTGGAAAGAGAGCACCATATGAAAATCATACTTAAATTTTTATATCCATTGAACAAGCTGATTAAATGTTTGATGGCGTTATACTGAAGTTTAAATAGGCTACACAGGATCAAATCCTGGCCCCTGTAAGTCAATGGTAAGAAGACTGTACTCACTACGCTGGAGGACATACTAAGCAAAACGTATACACTGAGACTTCAATGCAGACTTCAATCAAAAGAGAAGAAGAGGAAAAGATGTTTTTTATTATTATTTTGAAGTCCATGACAAGTAAACCAATCTACATGACAATCTCTCTGGTCTATGCAACACTGAATGCAATAAAAGTAACGTTTCGCTTTATTCAAGAATCATTTAGCGAGACTTGCTGGAGTTGTAAATTACTTTTTAAGTTCAATCATTACGCTGTTGCATGATGAGAAAGATTTTAGCAAACAGTGCTGTATTTTTTCATATACAAAAGGATATAAAAATAGATCCTAGATTGCCATATGATAAGAGCCTTAAACCACAATGAGAACAAATGTAATAGAGCTCAGGTATTCCTGTTATTACAGAAAAACTACCTCACCCAATAAAAGATTTCAAAATCACATACTGAAAGTATCCAATGCATTTCCATGAAATTGATAGCTATGGTCTTCAGTGAGCTGCCCTGACAGTTAAAGAGACATATAACTTCATCTAATTGCATTTACTTGTATTTCATCACACTCTTCTGCTTGCTAACTGAGAAATATAACTATAAACTGCCACAGAGTTTGCTCCTCGTGGATCAAAACACAAGTCAAGTGTATAAAACTGTATTCTAAGAACTTGGGACAAATACAACTGCTAGTCTGAACGTGTAACACAAGCATTTTGCTAACCAGTATTGTAAATGTGGTTTATATTTTAAATTTAAATACTTAGTTACATACAAAAGTGAGAAGTAGTAAGTTAACTTATAGCACCTTGGTTCTAAATATATAAAGATTATGCCTTTTAAAATTCTAAGGAATACAATTACTGCATTTCAAGTCCACACTATCATTCAAAAAAAACCTAATTTCCATGTAAAGAAGACACCTAAATGTGAAAAATTTAAGGCACAAAATGGAATTTGAGACTTTGGGATATCGTAAATCCTTCCTTTTCCATTAAATTACCTGATGCATTCAGAAAAAGACGTGTATCTCCAGTTCTCAAAACAAGTTGTACTACTGTAGAATCATTGAGGCTAAGAATGGAAACTGCCTATTCAAGTACGTAATACAAACACTGTCCAAAGAAACATTATTTTCCAGTACTGGATTACATCTAACTTAAAATCTTCCGAGAAACCATAAGCATGGCCAAGCTTTACTGCATCATTCTGTAACCAAACTGATTGCTCTGGTAGGATCTTTCTCCAACTATTCATTGGATACATAATCAGTTCTGGTTACACCTTCATCCTAACAAAGTCTCTTCCTTTTACTTGCATTTGTCACATGAAAAGAAGGTATACACACTAAATGACTCAACCTTTCTGACTTCCTTCATTCTTCAACTAATTTTTTACTGTTCTCTGATCTTTTTTGTTTGAAGATTGGCTCTACTCCTCCCTCCCAAGCTACACAGACTATAAAACAGCGCTCTAGAAATGACCTCAGCAGTCACAGGAGTATTCTGATTTCCAGCTGCCTGACGCACCTCTTCTGCATGTAACACACTCTTCTTTTGACATCACTGAATCTGGTAGCAATACTGTTGCCTGTTCTATTAAGTCTTCTTATTACATTATTACTTTTCAATCTTCTCTCTCTGCCTCACTAAGTATCCAAGTTTCTCCAAATGCATAATGTTTGCTTTGGTTCTCTAATGTAGAGTCCAACTCCTGTCTATATTTAATCCACATGTTGGACTTCTCCCACTCAGGTATCATACAGTGTCATCAGTAACGTTGACACTGGTATTAATAAATACGCCATAGATCCTTCTTGCATATTACTGAGGATGTTAATTAGCATTACATAATACCATTATAAACAATTAATGGGGAGGGAGCAATTAAAATTGCACAGTGGGATGATTCAAAGCACAATTTATAATGTAAGGCACTATTTAAAATATATTTTATGCCTCTTAACTAATTATGGGAAGTAAAAATATCTCACTATAGCTACAGTTTCTAAATGCCATACCATCGTTTTTCTGCGTACATAGTTAAAAGTAGAATAGGAAGAATGCTGACAATCAGTCTTCCTCTGCATACGAATCCTGTTCCAGCCACTGACCATGGAAAGACTGGCCATGGCCACTCCTCAGCATAAACTTTCAACCAGATAATACTGCCTCTATTATTTGACATTTCTTTTCAATTAGAAATGAAAATACAGAGAGATCCAAACATGTACCAACAGTCAAGGATTCAGCTCTTCTCAAAAATACTTCTGGAATTCTACAGTGTGATCCTGTAATTTAAAGAATGTTGAACAACACACTAACAGTACTTATAATTGCAAAGGTATCATTTAAAGTACAACTTAAATAACATTTAAGCCCCCTAGTCTATGAAACACATCATTACCTAATTTATGCTCTGTTTTCCAGACACACTTTCAATACAGCTCATCAACTCTCCTTCTGTTCTTGATGAGGACTACAGGTCATAACAAGCCTTTCACAATAGAAAGCACATTAGCCAACTATTCAATTTGTTAAAGCTATTTGTCAGCCTATTGAAAATAAGAAAACCATACGTTTGAAGAAATAAACAATTAAAAATCAAAGTGAAAGCAGAAATGAAAAGGTAACATGATGATATATTAATGGTATAAATAATACAGTCCGTGGTATTTTATACATAGTTGTTTATTCTTGTTCCATGTTTCAAAACTTGGACTCAGAAAAATCACAGGAAGTTTTGTTTTTTTACCCTTGTTTCTCCATTAAAAGCACCATAATTACATGGCTCGATTCAATCGTCCTTTTCTACAATCACTTCTCCGTGAAGCACCTTTCTTCTCTGCCGCAGCATGTGTAAGTAGAGTTGTGGAAATACTTGATAAAAGCATAAAAGAAAGAAAATTAGATGAAAAAGAAATAAGTCAGCAGATCACATTATGGAAAAACACTTTCACAATGAAGAATCAAGTAAATATTACGGCACGATCAGCTACAGCCAGTCAAGGCAAGTAACAAAGAGTCACGAATTTCTCAGTAAGTTTGAAATAGTAATTACTCAAAAGTCAGACAAAGCCCTCCAACCCTCCAAAGGAATAATGTTTTTAGGGATCTTCCCTTCAAAATTTGAACTATTTTCTAGCAGTGCCTGAAGTATTCAAACCTGTTCCAAGGAAATAACGTTTGAACATAAATTCGGAGGAGGATTCAAATTCACCCTACTTGTCCAAGCATGAAAAGCTCTGTCCTTCTCCTGGCCTTACTGTATTACCTTTCTTCTGATTCATTTGATCATTATTTTTAATGCATAGAAAACTGGCTTTGTTCCTGAAGCATGAAGTTATGCAGACAACTGTAAAACTGTTAGTAAGTTATCATTTTTTTATCATACTTTTGCTTACTCATATAAGTCTCTCTTACTGGCCTCCATGATTTCTTGCAAAATGAAAACCACCTCATACTGTGTGTCCATGCAGTCAAAGTCCAGAATTTTTAGTCAGTTTCTTGAAGGAGATTTTACATTTTATAGATGCACAACACAGCTCCTTTTAACTTCAGTTTTCCAGCTCCTCAGGGCCTTTCCCTTATCTCTTCCTTTATTCCTGGCCTCATTGTCCAGAATGACTAAAATATTCTACTTGCCCAGTTTGCTCTAGTCTCATTTTAGCAGTCATTGTGCTGTATCTAAATCAAGTTGCTTTCTCCTTGTCTGCACTGTTTGGCTGACAGAGAAAATAACAGCAGAAATTCAAAACTGATGGTCTCCCTAGGCCAGCTCTTGTCAGACAACTAATATGTAGTGGCTGCTGGTATCTGGGTATGAGGAAGATATGGTTAAACACAGGACTCAAGTACATTCAGGGAAGTTTTAGAGGCAATGTCTCTGGGTCTCTGTGAAGGTGACATCTTGGAGAATTTTGTTTCATGGTTTTCCAAAGCACGTTCAAATGGTGATTTTCAAAGTTCACATATAAATGTATACTAACAGCAAGAAGAAGGTGGTGAATATCTGAATCTTGCAAGCAAATTTGTAAGTCATTGCTTCAAAGCAGCAGAGGCACTAGAAATTCCCAGAGACAACTACAGACACTTCTGTATTTAAGAGAATTTTAACTTATCCATGACCTTAGATGTATATATATTTTTCACTGAAACTTTTAAGATGCTCTGAAGTAGATAACAGAAAGTAAAATTTTGTTTAAACAAAGCACAGCAACATTTGGAAGAACAGAAAGCAGGCTTTTACACCTAGGAAATTTAACTGCAGGCTGCATCGTCTGCACTGCTGATAATCGATTACTACATTATTGGAGTTATTAAAGCTAATTAATACTTACGTGGTATATAGGAGAACATGACAATAATAAGGAAGTAATAGTAGTCAAAGGAGACATTGTATTTGTTGGGAAGTCTCAATGAATACATCCCCGTTTTCTTGACATAAGGTAAAGCAGCATATATAGTCAGCAGTTCACCTGCAACTCCAGCAGGATACAAAATGATAAAAAAGTTGTATCTGCATCAAATCAAAAAAGAAGAAAGAAAAACATCTCATGAATGAAAGAAATGCCTCATGAATTTAAAGGTTGCAATAGGTCGGAGTATTGCTTCACTCACTAAAATCAAGGACCGTGTCCTGAGAAGGCACAGAATAACAGCTTCAGTTACTTTTGATAGTTATTTTTGTTTACAAAGAACTTATTCCCATGGCTTTTGACTTGAAAATAGAGAATATCAGAATTTGTGCATCTATGCCACACTAAAAAAATAATACCCCAAATTTTTACTCTCCAATACTGTAGTTTTTTTTTAATATTTATTTTTTCATTTACTGATCTTGCTCTCACTGTCAGAGATAGGACTAATAGCAGAACTGGATCCCAAATTCAGACAATGCTATGCATCTCTGCCACAGTGCACACACACCATGTCAATGCTACGTATCATAATCTATGTGAAGAAACTGGAAATAATGGCAAATAACAGAAGCCAGTTTTACCCATTGCCATGTGGGGAACTGAAGCAGTAGCAGTAGTAACACTAATAGTGGTAGTAGTAATATTAACCATTAATGGAAATTAAAAATGAAAGAAAATGAGAGTGCCAAAAATTTATCAGATCCATTTCAAAATAGGCAGAACACGTTCAAATAAAGGGCAAACACTCTGATTTTAAAGAAAATGTGGCTTGAATGCCATAAGTCACCTAAGTGCAGACATAATGAAAAATGAAAGAGACTTATTGCTCTCTTCCAGTATCTGAAAGGTTCTTACAGTGAGAGCGAGGCAAGTCTCTTCTTACTGGTGAGAAGAGACAGGACAAGGGGAAATGGCCTTAAGTTGTGCCAAGGTAAGATTAGGTTGGACGATAGGAAACACTTCTTTACAGAAAGGGTAGTTAAGCACTGGAATAGGCTCCCCAGGGAGGTGGTTGAGTCACCATCCCTTGATGCGTTTAAGAGCCGTTTGGATGCGGTGCTCAGAGATATGATTTAGCAGAGGGTTGTTAGAGTTAGGGTACTATGGTTAGGCTGTGGTTGGATTTGATGATCTTCGAGGTCTTTTCCAACCTGGGTAATTCTATGATTCTATGATTCTGTGTAATCAACTGTGTTTCTGATGTCCTTATGCACAGCACATCATGCAGATTCTAAGCAACAGCTCTGGAGTCCACACAGGGGAAATAAGCAATAAGCCATCATATAGAGTGTGTGAGAAGTGTCCAGTGTGCATTACACGAACAAAAGAGAAGAGATTCAAAGTGGTAGCAGCTGAACATGAAATCTTTTTAGAAACCAATGGGCTTTGAGGACTCACAGGTCAGAGAGCAAATACATGAGGTATAGGCAGGCACTACTGCCATGACTTACACACGGCTTGTCTCTGTGTAGTAAAATAACCAAAAACAACAAAGAAAATATCCTAAGCTAACATTTAGATCATACCTATACCATTGCCATTAACTGTGGATGGCTAAATGTTTTAAAATTATTAAATAAGTTAAAGATTAGAAAAGTTCAGCTCCTTGGGAGCACTGAATTTATGCTCCGTTGTGCAGTTTGATTCTCTGCAAATCTTTACAGGATATTTTAAATTCCAGGAAAAGAGGATATTTTCAAATATTTTGTTTCTCTACTTTGTGAAACATCTCTGCTGTGACAGTGGCAGCTCCCACTATTGCATATTATAAGGAAACAAAAATTCGACCATTTGAGATCCAATGACTCGATGGCAAAAAGCCTAACTGTCAATGTAGTAATTTCTGAATGCATTCTCCTTCTGAAGCCTACAAAAAAAATCATTAATGAAACCAGATCTGATTCTTTGTAAGTTTGATGTTTGTTGCTTAGACATTACCAAACCTACTACCCTCAGTATTAGCAAAAACAATCATGTATTTTAAGAATGAGCATAACCATTGGACACGTCAAAAAAAGTGCATTAGAAGCATCAGAACTGCGTGATCTACAAAACACAGGCAAGGAAGATATGCAAACAAACTCATTAAATGAACATATCACCCATGCCAAATGTAGGTAACGTATTTTCTTTCTTACAGTGGAAGTCTTACTTGAACTCTGTCTACAAAGATTGTTACTCTTCCAATTAAATCTCTTGATAAGCACACAGTGTCTTTATCTGGTATAGTGACAGACCTGAATTGTGTTTCAAAATCAAAGCAGTTTTGATACAGAACACACATTTTATGTGGGCTAAACTATGTCAATATTTAGCTTCACTACATTAATACAGCGTTACAAAAGCTCTGATAGAGCACAACTTCTTATACAGCAATATGATTTCTTAAAAAAAAAGTGACAGCAGCTCCCATTATTTCAAAGATGTAAAGTCTACAAAGACTTATTTGTGCTTGATTTCAGGCATCACATTCAGAAGGTTCTCAAGGAGTCGTACTGTAAGTTAAAAGGTGACTCCAAAGATAAGGAAGAAATACGAAAGTAAATTAAAACAAAGTTTAGACCACAAGACACAGAAAGCAAGGAACAAATCACATCCAAAAATATCAACTAATTGTTTTTAACATTTTAAACTGATTAACAATAATCTCAAGTACAGAAAGCAACCAGCTTGCACTCCGCAGACACATAACCAAAGCTCAAACATCTGCTCTCCTGTGTGTTAGCTCAGCATGCGTGAAACTAACATGCACAGAACCATGACAAACTGAAGTGCAAGACATCTCCACCTGGCCCATTTAATGAAGTATGGCAAATGGTTGAGCAGGTTGAATGTGTAGAAGGAATATCGAGTAATCTCTGTCACAGTCCATACGACCAGAAAAAGAATAACGCTCTCCTCATTCTGGATCTGCAGAAGTATAAAGAACCAACACGTTCTTCATCCTTAAGCTTCTTTTCTGAGTAAATTGCAACAGACTTCTGTTTAAGATATATGGAACAGAACTAACATCTTGTAAAGAAAGACAATTTTGGCATAAAAGTGACACGCTGAAACAATTACTACAAGGTGTTCTTTAACACATGTATTTACTAACACACACTTTGCAAACTGAGCAGCCTTTATCCACTGTGCAAATTTAGAAAAATAGAACCATATTTGAGCTTATTCCTTCTCTTTGCTGCTTCCTGCTTTATTACTCTTGACATGCTTGCTTATTGCTCCTCAAAATAGCAAACTGAAAATCCTAACTAATATATATTCTTTTCATGATCAGCTTTTACCCATTCAGTGTTTCCCTACTGTCTGTCTCCTAGACTTTCTCTTACTTTTCTGTAATCTAAATCTCCATGAAATTTTAGAGGAAAGGAATTCTTTAGTCTACTAACTGAACTTAGTAGCAGAAGATGAAATCAGGCTGCAAGATGGTCAAGGAGTAGAAAACCAGATATTTGCTCAAGGAAGAGTGGTTCGTATATTAGGAGTATGGGGTAAAATTGTTCAACTCTTCTGTTTAAGATTTACATTCTGAGTCATTAAACTGCCTCATCAGTAGGTAGCACATTTATCTGCTGCTTCAAAATATCAATTATTTTCCACTCTAAGTGAACAAATAAACAGAAGTCCTCAAATTCAATGAAGGCACATGGAGAACAAGCACTACATTCTGAGAAGAATTACATGCAAGTTACTGTGGTTTAAAAGTAATTTTCTGTAGGAGGGGGAATTCTGTAACATAATTCCATGCCTGAAGGCTGAAAAGCACCAGAGATGTCTTGAAATAAAGTAATAAAATCTTGTTAAAATGACAAAATAAATAAATAAATAAATAAAAAATAAAAAAGGAAATTGCTTTTTTTTTTTTTTAATAAAATACTGCATGGTGACAAAATTTAATACATCATAAAGATGTAAGTGATCATCATCTCATAAAACTGCACCCTCAATGTGTCAGTCAAAGAAGATGCACCTTCAGTAAAAGGATCTCACAGACATCCACAAAATGGAGATAGAAGAATATCTCCAAACTCACGAACAAACAGCAACCACAAGCAGATAAGCAAAGGAAAAGACAGAATTAGGTTGTTCTTAGCCTCATGTGATTACAGACAAACACTGATAACCCAAACTTGGATTCATGCCACAGTGCTGAATCCGAGCAGAAGTGCTTTAAATAAGTATGCAGAGAATTCCTATTTGTTGCCTTGCAAATCTCCAGTCGAGTAGAGAGATCTGGGTCTGGCTATTATCACTAACATGCCTCTCACCACAAAGCATGACCCTGAACATTCATGCCTGCTAAGCAGTAACAGCGTGAAATGCAATCAGACATACATTTAGATGTAGTTTGCTTGGACACAGCTTGACCTACTGTACTGAAGACTGAGGAGACAAGGGAAATGACAGCATATGCTAAAGATTCCTGCTGCACTGTAAATGATTAAAAAGTGGCAAAAAGCAGCACTATATTCCAGCATTTGTGAAATTAATATTAAAAAAAAATAGCTAATAAGTGATATGATTTTCATTAAGAAAAAAAAAAAAAAGAAAGCACTGAAAATGCTTAACATAAAAAAAAAAAAACCTCAGAAAGGTATATTTTATGTTTTAAAACAAACAAACAAACAAAAGCAATAATAAAGGAAAAGACGAAGTGTAGAGAACTGAAATTAAGGGATTTGACAACCGAGGCAGTAATTATGGGATCTCCGTGGCAGACAGGCATGTGCCATCTGCTGGTGAGTCAGTTTAATGGCTCAGCTTTTTAAATTGAAAGAAATACAGGAGCGCTAACTCAAAATCTATCACTGAATTCTTACATGCCCTTCACAGAAAGCAGAATGCACGTCCTACTTCTAGTTGTAAGCGGTCTGCTTGTTTCATCCTGTTAACAAATCACTAGAATTACAATAACCACCTACAGCCAGACAAATAAATCACTGACATTCATCCCAGACCTTAAGCGTGCTTCTGGCACACTGAAAAACTTGATAGATTTTTAATGAAAACAACACAGCATGCAGGCTATAAAATACTGATGTTACATTACGCTACATTAAAGTCTTGGGAAGGTTCCTAAAATAAATTGCAAAATTATAACTCTGTATATTCATGTGAATTCAATTTAAGACAAAATTTCATGTAGATTCATTCAGTCAGCGATAAATTATGCTCTTGAAAGACAACATGTGACAGGATGGTATGTTTGCAGGTAAACAAAAGTCACTGATTGCACCTATGCAGACCACAGCCTGCATGATGCCACAGACAGGGCTGTTCAACAGCTAAAACCCACAGCCCCGCTCCTGAGGAGAAGCACGTGAATTCAGTCCTGTAACTCCAACTTCTGAACTGTACTTAAATATTTAAGTATTGTCTGCAATTTGTCTCCCTGGTGAAAAGAGAACCGTATCAATAACTCCTTAGTAAAAACTAAGAACAATTTGCTCATGCACATACCTGTTTTATACTATGCGCAATGAACCACACCATGAAGATTCTTGAACTCACTTGGACCCCAGTCACAAGCACAGATGTGTGAACTATTCCTTGAAAAGAGAAACATGTTATCTCTGCTCCACAACTGATGTTTGGATTGGTTCAGGAGAAACTAAAGGAAGAACTCACCAACTGCACAGTGGACTACCTGTAAACAGAAATAAGTTAAAGGTTACTGATTTACAGTGTGTTACTATCTGCACTACAAACACGGGCTTTTATTCTTTATATAAACTCAGGCCTAATTCTTATGTTGTTTTTTCCCCAACTAACATTTCAGTCTTTAAAAGAAATACACATAAAAGCAGCAGTAACCAGTGCTGTGATAAGTTCAGTGTAAACACCATGAATTTCCCTAATTCTGTTTGTTGAATATTTAGGTACTTACAAAGTGTTTATTTTTTCAACTGGTAAACTCCCATTATCTTACCCAAATAAGAATTATACAGAACAGTGTGTGAGGGGTCATACAGAGCATGCAAAATGCAGAGCAATTTTACAAACTTCTGTATTTTTTATGGATTAATTAATTACTATTATTTTGCTAATTATAGCTATGAATCTTCAGAATATTTTCTGGTCAGTGATGTTTAGCAAAGAGTGCTTTTCATTACTGACATAGATTCAAGTGCAATTATTATTGTGGAAGTTTAATAGCATAAAAGCCTATGACAGCTGGTCGTTTGATTTTAAATAGCTGTTTGAACAGCAGATGTTATGGGCAGACTGAGAAAAAGAGCCAAAATGTAGATAAGAGCTCTTTGCTGAGCTGGGAAAAGAATCATAAAGGCTCAATATACCCCATAGGGATATTGATGTAGTTTGTTTATGGTAGTTTATGGTAGAGGTACCATAAACTGAGACCACAAGTGCATGATAGGCCCAAGTCACACTGATTCAAAAATGCACTGAACTACTTGTACAGACCCTGCTGTAAGGAGTTACACAGGACGTGCCAATCCAGTCTGGGAATAAGCAGAAGCAAAGCAGTTCCCAGAGAATATCTGATTTAAAACCAATATTAGAGTTAAGTTTCAAAAAAAGCACTCATTTATTTTAACAAATCTCCTCGTTCTCACAAAATAAATAGATAAATAAATACAACGAACTAAATCATCAAATAATAGATAAAACAACTCTTAGTACTCATATAGTATTTTGAGATTAAATTCAGGTTAATAATATATTTGCCCATGATATGCAGAATCCAGTAAAACAAACAAATTTACCTCAAGCAAAGCAAACGTCTGGAAAAATTTAAGTATCTTTTGCACGCTTCTGAATAAGCCTCTGTGTGTTCCTCTCTGGATATAAAACCGTGCCATGGCAATACCCAGCACCAACCACCTGCGAAAGAAAGAGAACGGATGCCTTTCAAATCAAAATTCTACAACTTTCCATCTAATATAAATAATTTGGTACAACAGGTTCTTACTGAATACCTTTGCGTCTCTGCTTGTTGGTGTTCTTAGGAGATTATTAAAAATATCCTTAGACCTAAATATTATGAAATGTTATATCAACATTAAACTTCTTAATCTCTTTACCTGGAAAAGGATAGAGAAGGATTTGTTTACCCTCAGAGGATTAACTTGAATTACTTAACCCAGGGACCCAGCAGACTTTTCACTAGCAGTGACTACGTATTTTTTACTACTAAATCCTCACACAACTGTGGATTACTGTTATTTGAACTCAGATTTTGGGTCTGAGGTTTGCACACAGAAAAGACTGTCACCTGTGCACACCTTCTTCATTATTCTTCATTCATTTCACATTCTTCATTACCCCCTAACACTTCAGTTTAGGAACTGACAAGCGACCAGAACGCTTCCGTTCTACAGCTCAGAGGTGCTGGGAAGTCACCTCAGAAAAGCAGATCCATGCTCCGTGCTCCTGGTTTTCAGAGGAGAAAATATTAAACTAATACATTTTAAGGTGTTGGCTAATTTTTCCATGCAGCTGACGGATCGATTGATCTTCCTTTCAATGTAAATGCAGCAAAATATGTTTTAATCAAAGTGAAATGAGATATAAAATTCAAACTGACATCTCAAACAAAAATGGATTAAAAAACCCCATTTCACAACGACAGTGGTTATGACTCCCACCTCTCACCCCAGATCAATATAATAACCCAAGGTATGCACAGTTACTTCCACATAATTAATCCATGTTTATAGAATTGATTTTTTCCAAAGAACGCACCATATGTTCTGTTGCTAATCCAGAGCTACACAAACATTCTTACAAACATCACCCCAGTGATCCTTGAAACTTCAGGTTTAAATCCACAAAGGCTAAGGATAAAAAGTCTTTAATTGACTTAAAGGCATAGATAGAGCTACAAGTGATATTTTCAGGGTTAAAAAAATGAAAATGCATAAGTTGAAGCAACGTCAGTTTAGCTTCTTGTCTGAGGATAGTTGGGAACAATCATTCAGTTCTCTTATCCTCCTATCTTTATCTCCTATCTTTATACCTTATATCCTACCTTATATCTCCTATATTTATCTTAGATAAGAGAAAATTTGCACAGAGGCACTGCAAGCAAAGCTGTACAGCAGCATGAGCATGAGCTGTGGCTAAGAAAGGCCCAAGAGAAACAACAGTGGAGTCTGAGAAACATTCTGAGGTGGATTTTGTGAATATATGAATATTCAGAGAAATATTTACATAAACATTTGGATAAAATTTTAACTCTTTCCCTGTTCTTATACTCTTCCCTACAGATAAGACACCGGCTAAACTTGATAAGCAGATAGCAGGAAAGATGGATATCTGATCAGACACACTATGCTGTAACAGTGTGAGTCTTGCATGGATCCTAACAGCTCTGATGTCCCCTCGGTTAGTGCACACTTCAGCACCAGCCCCGTGACAACTCGCACACACAGTGCCTTGCTACTACACTGCCCTTTGCTTTGTCCAGCCCGACAGTCCACGATAGCATGCCAAACTCTACATACAGCCAGCCTTTCCTATACTGCAGGAATGATTCCCTTCCTTCACCCCTTCTGTTTTAATCTCATGAATGTGGTCTGCCAGAGCTACAACATTTATGACCTAAAATATTACTCAGATTTTATAGCAGATTTTAAATCTGAATGTACTAATTTCAGGTTGTCTTCCTACCATGGCCAGATGAGGAATTACTGGAATCTCACTGCCAGTCCCTCATAGCCAAGCTGCCATTTTACAATGAAGTGTGTGACAAAGGGAAGGTGACAGCATTTATATCCAGCTGGCAGGATGGATGGTGATAGCAGCAGCTTGAGAAGTCACATTACATCTCATCTAAGCAGCCACTTTCCACACTTTCTTCTGTCACTAAAGGTCTGCAGAGTGCAGTCTTGGGCTGCACTCAGAAGCAAAGACTGCAAATATCTTTGTCTTAATTAATGGGAGATCTGGAATCTCTGACAATTATTTCATTTAGCTTTCAGTGGCTTTGATTTTGGATTTCAGGAAAGCCCTGGTAGTGAATACTGTAAACCAGCAGGAGGTGTAAAAGAACAGGTGGAGCAAAGGTAACATTTTCAGTTGGGACTTTCAGTAGAGTCAGGTAGGAACGTATCATTCTTTCTCTCTGAATGTGTCCCTCTAACCTTTATTAGAAAGAGAGATAAAATGCAGTTCTGCATTAGGTTGGTTGTTACCACGTGCTTCTGTATCAGGCAGGCGGTTACAATTCTAGAAATACTTCTGTATACTGAACTCTTTGGAGAACTGCACTGTTCTCATTTACCGATGGTGCCCCAGTGGAATGTTTCTCTCCTTCAAAGTTTTATTTTTCACTTCAATTGTAACCTGTTTGAAAAAGGTTAAAGGAACGCGTCCCTCTCTCTTAATATTCTGCTTTCACACAAACTGTGCAGGTGAGTAAACCTAAATCCCTGGATGACAGCAGAGGAGAGGGGAGGAGGAAGGAGAGATGGAATCAGCACCTCACCCCAAGACTGTGTTCAGTGATCTTCTATATACACATAAAAGCCCATGGCAACAGTCAGTGCTCATACAAGTAGAAATGAACAGAGGGCTTTTAGGCATATACATGACATGCATTACTCAATGGAACAAAGTTTCATAAGTGGAAATACCTGCTCACATCATCCTTCACCCAAAACAGACACCCATTAAACAGCGCAGTGCAGTACCAAGCACAGCTTCACACTTCCATGGGCGCCTGCAGCCCAGCCCTGCTCACCCCCCAGCGCCGCAATGACAGCAGGAGCTCAGTGCCGGAGGAGCTCACCGCGAACCCGGCCGAGGCCCCGGGACCCTTCAGGCACCGAGACCCCCCCTGCAGCAGCGCCGGGAGCTCAGAACCCTCCGGAGGGCGCGGGGCGGCCCGGGGGCGGTGGAAGGAGCAGGCTGTGTGGGCGCAGCCCGCGCGGCACCCCCGCCGGCATTCCTGGCCCGGCTATACTTAACCTCCGCCACGGGCTCGGGGATGACGCGCTCGCTGCTGGTAACGCTGCACCGTATTAGGCAATGCCGGGCAGGCGAGGGCTCGCCCCGCTCACCGCGGCTGCCCGGCGCCCCGCGGCCGCGTCCCCGCTGCCCTGCGGCCGCCGCCGCCCCGTCCCCGTTCCGCCTGACCCGACCCCGCCGCTCCGCGCCCGCCCGAAGCGCCGCGCTGCCGCCCGCTCACCCCGCGGTCATGGCGATGTTGTAGAAGATGAGCCAGGCCGTGGCCAGGGCGCCCAGGCTCCTCTTCTTGCCGTTCTCCTTCTCCTCCACAGAGCCGTTGCCGTTTCCGTCCTCCTCGCTGGACGCCATGGTTCCCCGCGGGCAAGGAGCGCACAGCCGCGGGGAGGAGGGGCTCCCTCCGCGGCGGAGCTGAGGCCGCGCTGACAGCTGGACCTCGCGCTGTCTCTCACCCCATCCGTCTTCCTCGAGGGCCGCTGCCCGCACCCGCCGCTCACACGGCGCCCAGCGCTCCTCCCTCCGCCCCCGTGGGGCTCCCGGGGCACGCCCGCGGGCGGGAGGGCGGAACGGCCTCACAGGGACCGGGTGACCGCCGCTGCCCTTCGCCGAGCGCCGGTGGGCAGCTCCCTGCGGGCACCCAGAACCATCACTAAGGCTGGGAAAGAGCTCTAAGACCATGTAGGCCAACTGTCAACCCATGACCACCACACCTACAAGTTCTTCGCTATGAGGGATGGTGAGTCCAGCTCTTCCCTGCGCATCTGGTTCCAGTACCTCAACGGCCCCAGTCCCTTCAGCCATTCCTCATAGGATTTATGCCCCAGTCTCCACACCAGCTTTGCTGCCCCTCTCTGTACACACTCCAGGGCATGATGTCTTCCTTTAAGTGAAGGGTCCCAAACTGAGCACAGTACTCGAGGTGCAGCTTCATCAGCGCTAAGCAATTACCCACCCAAATGGCAGCAACAGAAAATACCAGGGGTCGTAAGAAACATGCTGAGCTATGAGATTATTTGGTGAGAGGCTGAGTGGATGGGTCGTGCCCTGAGGGATTCAGCCCAGAGGTCAGCTGCCTGTGAGCACAACTGGGGGAACAGGAGCTCTGCTGCCTGGCATGTCCCAGGATCAACGTGTGGGTAGGCAAGAGGCTGAGGCAGACACCTGACGAGGGCACAAAGTCCTCTGTAGGACCTGAAGTGAATCCAGCTGATGGACTGAAGGATAAGATTTGTATATGTGCGCTGTGAATCTGTGAATCCACAAGCTTATGTGTGGAAGCCTGGGGCTCCTTATCTCCACAGCACAGCGCTACAACCACTGCCATATGGATCAGGTCTCGCATTGTTTGAACACTCAGGTCTGTCTGTAGATCAGTCTGTAGTCTGTAGGCACTTTTCACATTCAATTAGTTATCAGTTGGGAATCTTGTAGTTAAAAAACCTCAACAGAGGTGACCTAATTCAAAACCTTCTGTCAACTTTGTGCTTGAGGTGAAAGTGAAGAAACAACATAGGAGGCAAAAAATTGTGGTTAATATGAACCTAGCTCATATTACAGCATTTATGCACTTTTTGTTCATGTCATCCAGGCTCATCTATCTGTGATATCCATCACTGCTGTTGGAATAGGATAGGAGATGCTTTCAAAAGATGTGGTGCAGAATGGATTGCATGTCTTGTGGAAAGTACAAGATGTCTTTCTGTTTGGTACATCTGAAGCAGTTAGATTTTTGTACTGTTATAGCAAGATAAATGATTCTTATTAAGCCACTGACTATATAGTTTATCAGCAGGTAAAGGAAAACAAGCATCACAAACACAGGCTGAAGTACAAGTTTATATTCCTGATATGAAAACATAAAAATGTAAAAGTTCTGGTGTGAACATTTAGAACTCATATGAAAACTGTTGATTCCATGTATTCAAAACACACCGGTTTGAGCTGCCATTGTGTATTGTCCTATTTCATCCTCTTCAGAAACAAAAGTATAATTCAAACTGCGCTGTTGAAGGATGCACACGTGTGAAAGGGAGATAAATACCCCCTTTATGAGATCGCTCTATCCAAACTCAGTGTGCTTTTTGCTATAGTAGACAAACCGGATCCCGTACAATAAATATTGTCTTTATGGGATATTTTGGACTCTACTACAGTTTAACAATCCTGACACTGTTGCACTGTTAGGCTTGGGTGGATTGATATATAGACAGTCACATAACCTGTGTAATAGGCTTTTCTGCACGCCATGCTGGCAGGCTCTATCACAAAACTAACTCTGCTAATGTTCTAATTATATGGAGGGCCATACAAAATGCTTACATCTCAAAATGAGTACCATTAAGTTCAACAATACTGTTCATGTTGGTAAGCAGAGTATGTGTTTAAAGTGAACTGTTAGTACAAGTAAATTCCCTTCCAACAGTATGCAATATTCCTCTTAAACAAAGAATCTTTGATATGTGGTCAGCATGTATTGTGCAGCTTTGTCACAGGACACACAATTCAGTAATATTAAAAACATCTTTTTGATTTCCAGTGTGTTTCTACAGTAACTTGCTTGCATGACAATCTCTGCAGAGAACATTGCGTCCATTGCTACTTTCAGAGCACACGCAATGTTTGCTTGGCATTTAGCTTTGTTTCAAGCACTTGAGTTCATAAGGACACCTTATCAAGGGCATGGAGTTCCAGTGTAACGTTCATTATGGTCAGTGGAAGTATTTCTATTTTCTTTGTTAGTAGAGTGGTAGAGATTAATCTTAACCTTGCCATTGGTTGAAATCTGGCCCAAGTGGTCAGCAAAGAAGAGCGACCATATAGGGTGTAGTTGGTTTGGCCACATTAAGAACAGCTGTTTGTGCCAAAAAAAGCATTAGGACAAGTGGTTCCCTGTGGCAGCATCAGGAAACTGGCACACAGTGATGCTGCTGCCAGCATCCCAGGGAAGCTCAGGCACCCAGCAGCTCACACATTATCTGCTTCATACAGCACAAAGCATCATCATAAGATTGCTAAAGCAAATAGTGTAACAACTACTTTGTGTTTACCTTTGGTGAACTTGTTATCATTTAAGAAAACTGCAAAGTAAACATATAAAATGCTATGTAACATGAGCTGCAGGTAGTACTTGGAATATGGAAAAAAAGTAGGAAGGCATAAACTCTATTTTCTGGCATCAACATGTACAAGTATTAAGTACAAATTTACACAAATTTACATTACATTTAATGGTCAGGACAAATAATAATATAAAGTTTATTATTTTATTAATGGTCAGGACAAATAATAATATAAAGTTTATTATTTTATTACTTGCCTAGTTCTAAAGTTATATGTATTTGAGGGAACTCCAGCTGCATGCTTCATGTAATTCTATTTGCATACTTCATGTATATTGAGGCCAAAAAGGACAATTAAATAATATTATCCTGACTTCTTGTATGACACAAGACACTAGACTAACTGTATTGGTATGTTTCATATATTCTCTTTATTTAAAGGAATATTCAAGAGTGCCATAAGTAAGCCATGTAACTTGGGCACTAACAAAATACTAAGACAAAATACACTTATAGATGGAAAGTAAATCACTGTAGCCTGGAATATCGACATGTGGCCTGTGACGGATACATTTTGTCTTAGTAATATCATCATATTCTTGATCTTGGAGATCTTTTCCAACCTTGATGATTCTACGATTCTATGATTCAACAATTCTTGTGCACTGCAGCATCTTTTACGCCATCCAAAACATCTTGTACTTGTCCTGTCAAAGACAAAACCTGTGATTAAATGGTCTGCTGGCACCTTCTCCATTCGGAACCTCCCTCCTTTCAGCTCAGCTTTCAGTTCTGAAAGCGATACACGCAATACACTGCAGTGAAAATCTTGTTAAAATCAAGGTCAGCAAGGCTGATCCCAGACACTACCTCAGGTCTTCATATCAATCTCCTTGTTAACAATACACTGAACTGACATTTTCCTGGATTTATACACCTTATCTTCACAGTGCAGCAGCTAGCAAACGAATACATGCTAAAATAAATGGGGATGCCAAGTATAATACTTCTCTAGGGAACGGGAACTGCAGTGAACCTTCTCTCCAATGGACACAATGGTTTTGTTTTCCTCTAAAAATTATGCTTGTCTAATGTAGATGTATATCGTATTAGAACTTCCCTAGCAGACTCATTTACAAGCCTCTGTTTTACGTATCTCTTCCTAACAAAAGACTACAGGGAAATGTTTCACAGTGAACCCTCAGAATGTGCTTCAAAAGGATAAACTCGTGTCAAAAATGTAATAACAACTAACAGTGTTTAGAAAACACTGGGGTGGCAATGCTTTGCATTTTCTTTTTGTATTTTAATGTAATCTTTGTGACTGTCCTACACATTGTATCATTTTTTCCCTATAAAATATACTTGCATACATCTATAAGTTCTTAAGCGGTTGTTTCTAATATTGTTAGTACAGTCAAAACGTCACATATATATATAATGACATGACTTGAATACGCATCAAGGGCAAATTATTTGATAGTGACTCATGGCAAAATTAATTTTAGAAGTATTTTATGTCTTTAGAACTCAGAAAGTGAGTTGCATTGTCATTTAACTGAATGTACCCCTTCTCACATAGCAGCATCTGAACAGTAGTGTGACATATAAAAGGGTAAGGCTGCCAAAACAGAAGATGCCTGCACCAACGTTTGGACATGCTTGATTTGAACAAGAGTAGCACATATTTAGAAAGAAAAGAAATAATACACTTTCGTAAGGCTACCTAAAGGCAAGTACTACATCAGAGAACTGTTGGGCAGAGATGTTCATCTATGAAATTAATAACCCTTCGCAGAGGACACTTTCAGAAGGAGGTCTGAAATAGAAATGGATGAATAATCCCCTGAACATACCTGTTTTTCTTGATCCAGTTTGGTGAAGTTGGTATAGAGTCCTCAGTAATTCCTTCCCAGCTCTTCTTTTACATGAGACCCAATTGAGGAAGATGATCCAACAGGGAACTCTTGTGTGGTGAGGTATTTTTCAGTTGGATCAGCTGATTGTGCAGCCACAATGAATGGATCAAATTCTAAATCTGATATGAGAAACATGGTGGTAGAACATAGTTGTGGGCACTGTGGGCACAGAGAGTGCAGTACTGCTACAGTTTGCATCAGCTGCAGTTACCCTGAAATTAGAGGTGGTTTGACACTGCACCCTTGGACTAGACTCTGTACTTTCAGATGGTTGACTCAGGCAGTAAGAGTCCCATTTCAAATACAGTAGAAATGAATAGAAACATTTTGAACTGCATTAAATAAAGGAAGCTTAACACACCCTTCTTTATAGCATGCTCTTTATACTACTCATGCATTAAGTGGAAAATCTGGTTTCCATGGCCATCTCTGTCTGAGAAGGTAAAGCCCATACTCCATGGAAGAGTGCTCTAACCATTGTCCATTATTGTGCAAGGAATAATGTTAGAGCCATGGGACTGAAGAAAGAGGAAGATGCAGTATAATATCAAGTATTTGAAAGAGTTGTGCTTTAGACTGTGTTCAACATTAAAAAGAACAACAACCAAAGCAATTATAGAAACAAAACAGCCATGACTATAAAGCTTTGAAATGCTCCCTCAAAATGTTGAATGGTGGAAATCAAGATGAGTCGGAATTCTTTCAGTCTGAAGAGAGTCTAAAGCTCAAGCTCTCCACATCTCTCATGCTTGTTCTTACTATGGGACTACAGTGCCCGTTTTAAAAGGAAACTTACAATTCATTTTGAAACCTGACGGGAAGAGACAAAAAAAAAAAAAAAAAGGAAGGGATAAAAGTCTCTGAAACATCTACTGTATGTCTCCCGTGCTCATAATAGGGAATGATGAACAGTGAGGAGGTAAAGCCTCCCCTGAGAATACCTAGCATGTATCATTAAACTAAGGCAGGATATAAAAAGAGAATACTGAATTCCTTAGGAAGAGTCTGTCCTAAGCAGCACATCAGTGCTGACCTGCAGCACAGGGAAAGAAACAGAGCTTAAGATCCTGGGAAAAAAAAATAAGGAAAACAAGAAGTGCCTAATGAAAGCAAACCCCTATGGAAAGAGGCTTGCTGTGTATTTTAATTGTCAAAAGTCTGCCTGATGTACAATTACATTCGATATTGAACATGGTCAGGGCTATTGATTTCACTGAATATTTGCACTGCAAATACGAGCAGCACCTTTTTTAGCTTTCATTTGCAGACTTGTGGTGTGCCAGCATTACTTTCTGATGTCTATGACTCTTCCCTCTTCGCACACAAATATTTGCCCAGTGTTTGGCTTCATTTGCTACCCAACTAGCTTACAGTAATTAAACAAGTCCGTCAGGATAATGAGTTTCATGTGACAGCAGGAACAGGCACAATGTGTCACATCCTATGAGTCAAATTCTTACCACGGGATGGATTTTATTGATGTCAGTGAGGACATGAAGTGAAGAAGCAGGACATGGCTGGGGAACAGAGAAGTGCCGCTCTGCTACACAGGAGGCTCGAATCCCGGGGGGTTGGACTCGATGATCTCTAAGGTCCCTTCCAACCCGCATGAGACTATGATACTATGATACTATGATACTGTGATACTATGATACTATGATACTATGATGATAAGAAGTGCTGGACTTTTTGTCCGACTCGGGACACCCCACTGTTCTGTGATTCTGTAGCTGTGGAGCACTGACACTGCACACAAACACGTGCCATGCTGTGAAATACCGTCACAATCGCCCCACATCTGGGCAACAGTGCCACTCATTTCAAAAGCACGATGGCGTTAGCAATGAATTACCAATTCAGCCCGACGAAGCTCGGAACATTTCCCACGGGGAGCAGGTGTTGTCAGGGCACGAACCCGACTTATGAAAAAATAAAACCAAGTAAAACTGCCCTGAGTCCGCTTTTCCACCGAGCCGGACGCGTGTGGGGGTGAAGGTGGCGGCGCCCCCGGGTGTCAGTAGCAGACAGACCCCGTGTCCAGTCGCATCCCGGTCCGCAGACACAGGGCCGCCCCCGCGGGGCTCCGCTCTCCCGTAGCCGCGCTGTTTCCCGGCGGGGCGGGACGCGTCGCTCCCGGGGGCGGCAGGGCCGGCCCCGGCTTCCCGGCATGCTGCGCGCGGCGGGCTGGCTCCGGAGCCCTGGGAGGCGGCGGCGGCGGCGAAGGCGACCCCGGCGGGAGGAGCAGCGGGATCCGCCGCGGGCCTGTCGATCGGTCGCCGCGCTGCCGGGAGCGGAGGGGTGGCCGCGCCGCTCCCCCGCGCCCCGCCATGCCGCTCTTCGCCACCAACCCCTTCGACCAGGATGTGGGTGAGTGGCTCCGCCGCGCCCCGGCCTCCCCGCGGTAACCCCGGGCCCCGCCGGCCGCTCCGCCCGGCCCTCCCTCTGCCGCACGGCCTCGCCTCCGCTGCGGACGGCTGGCGGCGGGCGGCGGCGCGGCGGGCGGCTCCTGGCGGCGGGGCTCCGGCCTGGCCGCCCCGCTGCGGGCACGGCCTGGCGGCGGGGATGCTCCGTACGGGGCCGTGCTGCTCTATGGCCGGAGTCCTGGCAAAGGGATGAGTAAAAGGCCCATCCGCTGCTTCGTTGTTAGGGCTTTGAGATCCATTTTTGGAGGAGGTTTGTTTTTTTCCCCTTCATGTGCAACTTGAAGTCCTATGATCAGGTTTCATCCCCACGTTGCTCGTTCCGAGGCCAGACTATTTGGAGAGGGTATATCAGTCCTGAGAAGAATTGTGCTTAGTGCTCATGAGGCCAAAACAGAGGTAAAATAACACGTAGGCAGGCAAAAAATCGTTTTGCATATCTGATTTCTGGTTGTGTAACAGAGCTTGTTGCCTACCTGCTGCTGACATCTGCCTTACACTGAGACAGGGATCCTTTGGCTGGGAAACAGCATCTCATAAAGTGGCTTCTCATCTTCGGTTGAGCACCCCCAATATTTTCTTACTGTGTAACTGCAGCATGATGCTGTTTGTGTTTCTTGGAACAAGTTTCTCTGTTGGCTTTGTATTTACTGCGCCTTTCAACAGCAAATATACCGTTTGTTTCTTGATGTTTACCCAACTTTAGAAGTCAGGGCTCCAATTCAGTGATTCCAGTTCTTTAAAAGGCAACTCAGAGCCATTTGGGAAGTAGGGATCTTTACTGGGGGAAGGATTAGTGCATAAAAGAGGGAGTGTGACACAAGTTCTTCACGTATGTTATCAACAGCTCTGAGTGTGTCTTGTCTTAGTGAAGCATAGCTCACATTCCTTACCATTTGGAATAATGAAGTGTGCCTCAACCTTCTCTGGTGAAGGCTTCCCTTTAATTTGTAATTTTCTTGCTGGCAAAATCAACAATTATTTATTTCAAGAAGTTGTAAGTGTCTTTTGCTCATAATTTCACTGTCTCCTAATGTAACTTGGCTTCTGAACACATGGAAGAGTTTGCACTGCTGGACCATTAGGGGACTGAAACATCGGTAATATCTGTGAGAATGATTGGAACTAATAAGATTAAAAGGTGATAGCTGGGGTTGGGCAAAGTGCCCATTTTCTTATCTCATAGGGCTGCTGCCTTGCAGTGGGTGAAGATCAAGCTGCCTGAGTGGGCTTATGGAGAGCTGAGCCTGACAGCTGTGTGTGTCAGCACTGTGCGTCCCATGGCGTGGAGCGGCAGCACCCAGACGTTGGGTCAGTGGGTTATTTGCTCTTTTCTGGGGGTGGAGAACGCCAGCGCCTTGCCTACTGTAATTGACTTGCATATTCTCTAGTAGATAGTTTTCAGCAGCTGTGCTCTGTGTATGGTGTGAACACAAATAATCACTTCCAGATTGTTGTTGGAAGAACAGGCAGTGGGCAACAGGCTGATTTGCCCGCAGGCAGTGAGCGCAGCCTCTTTCTTACAGCCCCCTTTCTGAAGGAGCAGCAGGCTGTGGGGTGGGTGGCAGCACGCTTTGAGAGGCCTGCTGCCTTGATCCATCACGTAGCTGGGTTTGTGCCAAGAGGACAGGAACACTGAAGTCTCCAGGAAAGCGTCCCCAGGGCCTTCTTCCCCAAAGCCTCTCGGGAATGCGTTATTATCTGGATGAACTTCTTGGCAGGCTTCATCAGATACGTCAGCTGTACAGCGAGCTCTCATGTTCTCGGGATACTTCCAAAAGTTGTCAAGCAGTAGTGTTACTTTTCATTTCTTTTCTCAGAGGGAAAGTTGAGAGCTCCGCTTTTTCTCTTTCTCAGCAAGAAAGTTTTCTTTTGAAAATCAGATTCCTGAAGCAGGAAAGAAGCTATTTTTAGTTTCATATGAAGTTGGACCTTGGTCTGGAGTAACTGAATTCTTGTCTACTGTTCAGTACTGTGCAATTGTTGGAAATGATTTTGGAAATACTTTGGATGATGAATTGTAGTGAACACATCTGGGACGAAATTGTCTTCTGTTATTTTGAGGAGCGTGTCTCTAAGCTCAGAAGGAGAGATTTCTCTGTTTTTCTCCCCAGCCATCAGTATTTGTCTAATCCTGTTAGCACCCTGGTCATCCAGGATAACATGCCACTCGGAGTCAGCTTAGTGCTGAGATTTTGAGGGGTGCATCTCATCTTTAAACGTGATCAGCAGAAGAATGTTAAGACTGTAGTTAAAACATTCTGTTAATCTGCCCATAGATTTGGGGAGGTAAGCCATTATCGTTCTCAAGGTATCCTAATTTCCACACAAAATCCAAGTACTTTCTCTTTTGTCATGTTAACCATATTTAGGAATTTTTCTACACAAGGGGGTGCTAATTAATGGTGGTGGAAATTGGTGTGGGTTTTTACAGTCAGCTGTTGGAATATTTGACAGTGCACCCATGTAAGGAGTATAACACTGGAATATGAACAAAACAAAACAAACCCTTCAAGATACTGAACTGCTGAGGATGTAGTTTAGAGACTCTAATCCTCTGTGTAGGGGTTTAGAATTAATGATGTTATTAGTTAGATGGGAAGTCGTATTTCATAACTTTAGTCTTAAATTCAGGTAGGGTTGCAAGTTTCTCTGTAAGTTTGACACAGGTGAGGTAGTGGTACATTGTACTTTAAGAACCAAAAGACTGTCTGCTGATCTGTCCTGACAGGCCAATTAAGTAGTGGTGGGTAGGCTGTGTTTGATGAAGAAGTAGCTGTCGGAGCAGCTCAGAAGCGTTACTGAGATGCTGCCTCAAGAATAAAATCTGTAACTCTGGACCTATGCCTACTTAATAGTAAGTTGGTATCTAGCATTGCAGAAGTGACCTATGTTGAAATCAGACAATTGGAAGAACTTCTCACTCTGTGCTCTTATTGTTTTAACGCATTTCTGCAGTTTTATGGGCTATAATAAACACGCAGTCTGGTCTGAGTTGTTCAGAAGTGAATTAATTAATTAATTAACTTTTGAAAGACCATTTTGGATTATTTTTTAGAAGTTGATCCGTCATTCAGCAGATGTCCAGAATGCCAATGGAAGTGACTCTTGGACAATGTTTCTCCCTTGTTTGCAGCAATAGATGAGGGCACTCCTTGCATCTGCTTTGCACGTTATTCTTGTTCTCGTTGTTGTAATGGTATGAGGCATCACAAGAGTGGGAATAAAGGAAAGAATCAGGCTTTCTATTTACTGTAACAGGAGATTAAGCAGGTAGTTTGGTGGTGTAATAAAACTACGAATTTGATAGCAGCGATTTTTTCCCACATTTTCAACAGTAGTGCTTAGTGACCATTTTATGCTTGTAACTTACAGAAATATATAACTCTTAGAAATTTAATAACATGCATGGATTACATGTGAATGTTGCTGAGTAATATCCTAAGCTGTGCATACAGTTTGATGCAGTAGGATGTGAGAAATGCTTTGACTTTAAATCCCATTGTATAATTTCTTGTAATAAAATTCTCTTGCTCTTTAAACTGATTAATCTATAGATTTATCCTCTTTGTTAGTCAGCAACGTTACTCTATCCCCTTTGTTAGACATCATCTTCAAAACCACGCAGTTATGTGTTTCTGTGAGCTGGGCTTCTCACTGTTTAGGACAGCTTTGGGTTTGCCAAAAGGAGGGAGATTTATTACATAGGAGACTCTTGACCCTGGTGAACTGTGAAGAATGCAAGCCGTGAGTTAACCCACCTCTGGCTGCAAGGAAGGCTGACTTCCAAGGATTGGTTCAATTTATTATGACACTTGCACTTTTATTTTTTTTTGCCTATATGGGCCAATTGCTTTTCTCAGCGTTGTTTTAGGGGAAAGGATATTAACTGTGAGCTGAGCAGAAAGCTTGTGGAAAGGAGCTGTAGCCAGCTCCCTTTCAGTTCTTCCTAAATGTTTCTATAAAACAAGAATTTTTTGCTTCGTTGTGTGATCTCAATGAAGAATGGCAATGCAGACAAGGATCCTGATAAAGTAAATACCTCTTCTATGTAATAGTTCTCCCAAATTCTTTTTCATTATCACGTTCTGAAAAAGAATCACCAGACTTGAGTTCAGCTGGACAAATCTGAAGCCAGTGTCAAACATTCCTTTGGCAATGGAGATTTTTTAGACTTTACTTTATTGATAATTCTTTTTCTATTCTCTTAGGGATGAGATGTCATTTTTAAGGGCTTTCCTCTATTTCAACGTGTGTTATAACGTCAGCATTTGGAGAAATCAGAGTAGTTCTCCAGCATGTAAAATCTGTTCCCCTGTGATAAAAATAACACTATATCTTTGACGTGGATGGTGGTGTCCCTTGCTGATCTCCTTTCCGAAATGCTGCTTCTACTGTGGCTTAATTTGTGGGGAGCTGCAATAGATCCTGGCAGCACTTGTTTGTGTTTCTGGCCTGTGATCCTCCTTGTGTATGGAGCCGTCATCATCTGTCTCATCTATCTCCAATGTGCTCACCTTCCTGCTCTGCTGTAATACCTCTGGGTGAAAGGTTGTTTAAGTTCTGTGGATTTGTTACAGTTTGCACTGAAGTCACTAAATCACTTTTGCCCAGCTTGTTAGGCATTCCTAGCAGATCTTTAAACCCTTTATCATTGTTCTGTCCAGCTCATTTTGCTGAGTGATGTCTCTGGCTGGGCCGCCTCTTTGACAGCAAAATCATACACAGTCCTCTGAAGGAGTGAGCCAAGATGGCTTCCCAGCTGCTCTGCCACTGCTGCTTGTTTGCCTCAGGTCTGCTGGTGCTGCCTTCATTGGATACCCCCAGCAGTGCATCCAGGAGGACTTTTTGGGAGTACTGTGAATGCAGTTAAGAAGAAACTGGCTAATCATAGAGTAGCTTATGTTGGAAGAGACCTTAAAGATCATCTAATTGCAACACCCAAGCCATGGGCAGGGCAGCCACACATCAGATCAGGACTCATCCAGCCCAGCCTTGAGCACTCCAGAGATGGGGTATTATCCACAGCTTCACTGGGCAGCCCAGTCCACTGCCTCACTGCTATCTGAGTAAAAAAATTCCTCCTAACATCCAACTTAAATCTCTCTTCTTTTTAAAGCCATTAGGCCATTGTCACCATCAGACCATGTAAAAGGTCACTCTTTCTCCTGCTCTTAGGTGCCCTTCAGGCATTGGAATGACTGCTCTCAACCCTGTTGTTGCAGCCCAGGATACAGTTGGCCTTCTTGGCTGCAAGAGCACATTGCTGGCCCATATGCAGCTTTTCATCCACCAGAACCTCCAAGTCCTTCTGTTTTCTATGAGTTTTTCCTCCAGTCCATACTCATACCTGGAATTACCCTGACCCAGATGGCTTTACTGAAGTTAACAGTGTGACAGGGAATTCTAGTTTCTGTCTACAAATGTACTCTGCTGGAGGTTTATTTTCAGTCTTGCTTAAATCAAAATGAATTGGCCTTATTTTTTTTCTGTGGTTCTGTGTGTGTGGTTAATAGAAAGAGGTGGTTTGTATAGAATTGTCGAATACATGTGTTGATCATTCTGACAGACAAAAAGAATGAAATTAATCACGTGGCATGGAAAGATATGGGGACAGAATTACATGGCACGTGACTGCCAACAACAACAACAAAAACATGCAGTCAGTTTCATTTCCTATTGAAGAGACTTGGTAGTTGCTGAAATCCCCAGATGTTGTAAGCACATATCTGTGTTTATATTCGTATATAGAGAGAGGGGATATTATTTAGCCTTGGGAAGGAAACAGGACTTTGAGTGGGACAATGGGAGAGAAGGCTGATGGGGAGTGCTGGATTTTGTGTCACTTCCATGGTGTTTACATTGGTGTAACAGATTATTGAGAACTTATTGTTCAGCTGGAAACTTATAGTAATTTCCCTATGTAAGTGAAGACTGCCTTTGGCCACTCTGTTCTTTGTAACTTCACTAAGAACTTCAGTATCTCATTTCGGAGATATGTGATAGGGGGAGGGCAGTTATGTCCATGGATGGAGTAAGTAAATACCAACTAGAATGGCTCAATCCTGGTTTAGTAGAACAGTCTTTAAGTTTTTACTTACATTTGTTCTAAATACTTCAAATTATGTGGATTTTAAATGTTGGGTTTAGGGGAAGTTTTGAGCTGTTATTGCCGTTTCTTAAAATTCTAGATTGTTTTAACATCTTTGGGAATATGTAGCAGAAAACAAATAGGTCAGTTCTAATATTGGAATGCTTTAATATCAGTGAAATCTGAACTTTAGATAACTTAAACCTGCAGTGTAACATGGTGTGGGCAGTGGATAGTCTTGCAAACTTGTGACCAGGCAGCACGGTGCTGTTCAGGTGCAGAACTGTTAAGGGTATGCAAGCAACTTGCTGATACTTGCATGACAGGTCTGGTGGGATGTGGCAATGAGTGTGTTCTTCTTATGGCTCCTGAGCATAAGGAGAACTTCAGGTAGAATCACAGCATAATTTTTTACTAAAACAAAACAAAAACAAACAGAAAAAAACCATAATACTAGGGGGGTGGGACTCTGTGAAATGAAACCTCCCCGTCTCAGTTTAAAACCATTCTCCCTTGTTCTATCAAAATATATACAACTAGTGCTTACCTTACCTTGGTCTTTTCCTACGCATCTGTTTCTTCAGATATGATACATGTTAGAGTCTGAATCTGGGATAAAATGGCACTCACTTGGCATGCCAGCTCTTATGGGTACGGGAGAAACGTGAAGGGAGAAGATTGGTGGTTCCACAGTCTGTGCTTTGCGAAGTGGCTGAGAAATGTGATGTGTTGCAGTGGTTAAAGTTGCAGTGTTAATTCAAAGGCTTTGTCTATGCTAGAAAAAATTCTCCTGCGCTTTGGTGTATTAGTGATACTGATTTGTGGGAGAGCTGCTCTGGGAAATGAGGGACAGGGTATGGTAATGTCTGCCTCTGGGTCACCAAGGTCTGTTTTTCTTTGTGTTTGAAATGCAGTCAGTGAGTTTTAAAGAACTCTGGTTTCATGAAGGAGCCAGTGCTGTCTTTAAGAGTTATTTCAGTGCAGTCTGAAGCGTTACCTGATCTTGCCCTGGCAGGCAGTCGTCAGGTAAGGTTTTAGCAGTGAGGTGTGTGGGAGATGCTGAGGTAAGCACTGCTATTGTGATGACAGAATTAATTTTGATCAGAGAAGGGAGGATGAGGAACATTTTAAGTTCAGGTTCCATCCCCTGTGTGTTCACAGGTACAAGTGTGTGTTGCCTTCCCTGTCTCTGAGATAGTGATGTGCCAGTGGTACCGGCAGGTGAGAAGGGTGCCACCTGTTAGCTGGGGTGTGCAAAGGTTGAATGAGTGCAGACAGTTTTGGTTGCAGGTCTGTGCCTTGTGTCAGAGAAGAGCGTTAAGTGGTAACTGTGTAAGTAATTAAACAGCTCTGAGTTGTAATTTTGTCTCTGAAACATTGATACAACACAGGGATTTCTTCCAAGCATTCTTTTGCTCCCATTCTGGGAGTGGTGAAAGGTGACAGCCATGCGCTAATGTTCAGAGAGTGGCTTTTTTGTGTCAGTCCAGCTCAGCTTGGGCACTGCGAGTGTCTTACTATTAAGAAAGTAACAAATGCTAATTACTAGAGAAGACAGAAAGTACTCAGTGACGCTGGGTTCCAGGCCGGCATGTAGTAAGGAACCTTTTAGTGTCTGGTGATGGAGACTCTGTGGCAATGGACAGTTTTTAGATGATCATAGGATCAGAATATCCTGAGTTGGAGGGTACCTATAAGGATCACTGAGTACAACTCCTGGCTTCACGCAGGACCACCCAGAAATCAGACCAAATTGTCATGTCAGAGGGCGTTGTCCAAGTGCTTCTTGAACTCCTGCAGCTGGGTGCTATGACTGCTGCCCCTGGGAGCCCAACCACCTGACCAGACAGAGTAGCTGTGATAGTAAACTTGTAACTGGATTTGTGGATACACTTGCAAAATATTCTCATTGAGAATATTTTCCAGAAGTACAGCCAGTATTACACACAGCATAGGTGTTTCCATGCTGTTGGATTCCTCAGCTCTGCGGCTGCTGAAGCGTGGGCAGTGCAAGGCTACAAAGCCCTGAGCCTGGATGGGGCTGGGGCTCTGCAGGGTACCCTGTAGGCATGGAGTGGAGCTGGTCCAGCTCCAGCAGGACTGGCAGTGAGCTGCAACAGGAGCCCTGGAACTGAGCTGTCTCTATGCAGCCGATCCATGGTATGGGTTGTGCTGAACAGGGAATGCAGTGTAGATACAGCTTCTCAGGTGCAACTCTGCTTGGGCTCAGTGTTTTGTGTAAAGTATCCATTCAACCGCAAGTATTCAACCACAGAATTGAAATTCTGGAGCAACAGAACAATGTTTGTTGACATAGACAGGCTACAATCACGTTGCTCTGTTCTCATGTTTTTGGCATTTTTAGTTTGTATACTGACTGAATTGTGTTTCTTTTATGAGGAAGGTTTAAAAATGGAGGCATTTATCTGGCTGTTGGCTCTGCTAGCCCTAAGCATGATTTGGAACAATAGTGGACTGAAAGTAAAATAAAATATTTGTCCCTTTAGTGCCAGATGCTATCATAGCATCTGTCCAGAGTTTTTTTCTTCTCCATAGTCTTGCAAATACTAGTTTGGATTAATTAATCTTCCCCGACACTAAAGTTTATACAGGAAATCTTTCCTTCCTATTTAAGACTAAGCACACTGGAAGAGATCATACTCATTGCTAAGGTGTATTTTGCAGACTGAGGTGAATATTAGATGAAGCAAGTATAGTTCTGTGCCCATCATTCCTCCCTTCTTTTCTCTGAAAGAGTGGTCAGGCACTGGAACGGGCTGCCCAGGGACGTGGTGGAGTCACTGTCTCTGGAGGTGTTCAGGAAGCAATTAGATGTTGTACTAAGGGACATGGTTTAGAGGGAAATATTGGTGGTGGGTGGGTGGTTGGACTGCATGATGTTGGACAACTTTTCCAACCTTGGTGATTGTGTTTGGAAATTGCCTTGTGGTCTCCAGCCCTGACCTGAATTATGAATTTTTAGATACGGTTCCCTACAGCTGCAGTTTAAATCTTAGTTTTCTTTATCACTTTTCTTTATTGTTACCCACTGTGTACCTAGGCTTTTCTAGGGGAAAAATAAAGGGTCTTTTTTTCCTACTGATTTGTTTTCCACCTCTCTTTATTTCTTCATTCTTCAGGAGGGACTGTTCTTGTCCTATGCAGAAGATTTGGAAGAGAGGGTCTCAGTGGATTTTATCTGATTAGCTTTGTAACTAAAAAGTAAAATATGTCATCCAAAGCAGAAATAACAACGAGGAGATAATAATCACCGACCTTTCAATGATTTGTAGAAGCCCCCTTATTGATAAAGGAGGAAGGACATAGAAGGGAAATGGGAAGTGTCTGAGGATGGAGTAAATTCTGTTGTGTCTGACTGCAAACAGGGAAGTGATACTTCGGATATTTATTCTTCCAAATGAAGAAAAACAAATCTGTTGATAGTTGATATACTTCTAGATATATATTTATCATGTGGGGAAAAAAAGTGCGTGTTTGCTTATTAGTTTAACTTTGCAATTGCAAATGAACATTTGAAAAGTAAAAATATTTAGTTACAACAGTTATATGAACTTATTAAATATACAACGTTGTATGTTTAGTTTATACGGAAATAGCATTGCAACGTCTTTCTTGTCAATTTTGTTAAATTATTATAGTTATGTTTTGATTTATTATATTTGTATTTTGTTCATTAGAGAAAGCAACCAGTGAGATGAACACTGCAGAGGACTGGGGCCTCATCTTGGACATTTGTGATAAAGTTGGACAGTCACGCACAGGGTAAGTGATCTTAGAAACTGTCCCCCACAAACGTTATTAATTTTGTTATTTCAGTCTTATACTTGGATGAGAGGAATGAAAATTCTGGCTTGTATAGACTTTTGAAGCAGCTCAGTTTTATTTGCTTCATGTACTTACTGGAATAGATTTACTACAATGGAAGGAAAGTATGGATTTTCTGCCCAAATATTTTACTGTTTTTCCCTTGTCTCTTAAAATCAGGAATTGCATGCAGCAATTTTTCACCAGTGTAATAGAAACAACAAGCTGTTATGTTTTATCAGTGTCGTTGTAAATCCAGCAGACATCATCAGGGTTTTTTCTTGTACAATCATAATCCGGGTTCGAAGTGACCTCCAGAGGTCATCTAGTCCAGCCCTCCTACTTGAAACAGATTTAATTAGATCAGGTTGCTCAGGGCTGTGCCTAGTCTTGAATGTCTCTAAGGGCAGAGTTTCTACAGCCTCTGTGGGCAATCCATTTCAGTATTTAATTACCCTCGCAGTAAGCAAGTAAATAAATGAAGGATTCTACTATACGATTGCAATTTCCCTTATTCCAGCTTGTTTGTTTTATCTTACCCCATGACTGCACTTCTAATGAGGATATGGTTTCATCGACGTTCTCTGCTCAAGTAGTTGTATAAAGCTGTAAGGTCTGCTTTTACCCTGCCCTTCTAAAAACCGAACCCATATGTTGGTGTCTTTTTGTATGCGACTCTCCTCTGGCCATCTTGATAGCTGTCATGGTTTTGTGGTGTTGCTGTCAATATTCCACATCATAACTCTTTTGCCATCTTGATGACTTGCTGTGGTGTGTCAGCATCCTTCTTGAATGGGAGAACTCAAAATTGGGCAAAGTCCCAGCGCAGTCTTACAAGTGCTGTACAGAAAGGATGGAACACTTCCCTGGCCCTGCTGGCTGTGCTGTTACTACTATGGCCTGTGATGTCTTTGGTCATCTTTGCTGACAAGCTATACTGTATCACCCATTGGATTCTGCCAAGCCTTCCTGTGGAGCTGCTCTTTGGGCAGTGGGCTCCTGGCCTGTGCTGGTGCAGTCCAATCCAGATTCAATACCTTGCCTTTCACTTGCTGAATTTAATGAAGTTCTGATTTGCCTGTTCTCCTTATCGTCCATATCCCCCTAGCAGCCTTACTCTCTGGTATATTGTCTGCTTCCTCCAGCATGCTGTTGTCAGGAAATATGCCTCCTGTCATCTAGGTCATTACTAAAGTCATTTAGCAGCACCAGCCCCAGGAATTCCCTGAGGGACACCACGAGTTACTGCCCACCAGCTGGGATTTGCACACTGCTGACAACTCTATGAGCTCAGCAGCCCAGCCAGTTTTCCACCCACCTTATCATCATTTTATTCAGCTGGTATTTCACCTGTTGGTGATAAGGAGAACGATAAGAGACTGTGTCAACACTTTATTGAAACTGAAGTTTAAAGCATCCTCTGCCTCTCCTTATCCTCTCCACCAGTGTCTTTGTACAGTATATAATGAGGATGTGTGTTTCTCCACCTTGTTTTGAGAAACTGATCTCTAACATCAGGGCTTTAAGAAATGTTTATTAAAAAAATGTGATTAAATGAAAGGCACCTTTAATGCAGACTATTAATGCTTCCATTACTGATCCTTTAATGAACTATCTCAGAGACTTTATGCAAGCCTTCATTTTCTTTTTTTTTAATACATCATGAATTAAAGTATAATTTGAAATAGCAAGTTAAAAGTATGACTTAAAGATGATGTTTTGATATATCTGTAGTGTTTTTATTCAGTGTTCTGTTAGACTTTGGACATTTAAAAAATATATTTTCCTCAAGCATTCCTTGTAACAGTTCAGGTAAGGAAAAGGTTCAAAAAGAGAGCCATGCCACTGATGCTGTTCCAAAGGGCAGGCTCACAAATTAACTTGTTCCTTGGGATTAAGAGTGGTGTCTAGAGGATTATTTATGAATAGCATGGTGTGCTGAGACTTCTGTGCTGTTGTGTTTAACTCCAGTAGAAATAAAAACTGATAAGTTGTTAATCATGTTTTGTGTTATTCTCTGTGAAATGTATTTCTGTTCCCTGTATGTTGATGCTGAATCTGTAACAACAACAGTGTTACTGAAGGCACAGTATTCTATTTCAGCACTTTTGCATAGGCAAGATTCAGGCTCACAGCGGCTTACCCTAAACAGCACTTAAATGTATTTAGCTGCAAGAGGCAGCTGCTTAGAAATACAGATAAAGCCAGTGATCTTCTGGCAACATAAAGCTACGTTTCTCTGTGACAGCTGGAATTTCTGTTATGATTTTAAAAACAGAACAAAACAAAACAAAAAAACAACAGTGGTTTTATCCTGCTGTGACTTTAACCTTTCCAATACTCACCCTGCTTGTGATATGCTGCCAGCTGACTCATTGCTTAACAGCACATTCTGTTAAAAACTTGCTGATGGTGAGTTTTCTTTGTACGTATGGATTTTGTCATGGTATAGCAAGGTAAAGCAAGACAATGTTTCCCATTAAGTTTAAATCAGATACACTACACTTAATAACTCTTCTGAAATTAAAGTTATGGTGTCAGGATCCTAATCACTGGAACTGGCTTCTGCTATAGTTTTGTCACCAGTGCAGACTGTTCTTGGCAGAAGCTTATGCTGTATTATCTCCACTTTATTGGTTTTCTTTTTACAGTCTTTGAATAGCGTGCCTTTCAACATTTTAAGCATAAATCACCATACACCTAAAGGGATTATTTTTCTTCATGAAGTGTAACATTTTGTTGTATACTCTTATATTGCGCATTGTCTCGTTTGTCTGTTTGCTTTCAGAATAGCTGTTGGAAACCCGTTCTGCTGCAAAGGTTTATTTTTCTGTGATAAATTACTTACAGTTCAGTAGTGGATTTGCTAACTGAGTGTATAAACTTGTGCTCCTGTTAGTTATATTGCTATAGCTGGGTCATGAAAGTCATCTTCTAATCGACTCTTCTTTGATCCAACCAATAGAAAATTTTATCAAGTTGGAATTCCACTAAATCTCCTTTTTTAACTGACTGCTGTCTTAAACTTATTGAAGTTCAAAAACTCATTGATTAGAGTTGATAGAATTTTCATAGCGAACAGCCTAAGGACAGTAAATTCAGTAATATTTTGAATAATGCACCTTTTTATATTAGCATATGTAAAGTATCTCCACATGCAGTGTGCGATTGGATACTGTATTGCATATCAGCATCTTAGAGTGATCTAAAATGTGTCTGAGTCAGTAGAAAAAGCTGTATAATCTCTGACTGTTTTTTATGAAGTAATGCAGTTCTGCAGTTGCATTTTTTTATCATGTATTTTGGGAACATTGGCAGTATCTGAAACTGCTGAGCAAGTTGCCTTTTCAACATGAAAAGATGAGTAAAACTAAGATTGTTATCATTAGATGCAATGTGCTTTTCTGCCTTTTTAGACAGCATTATTGAAAACCTGTTTACTTTAAAATCTCTGATTGTGTTTTACTAGTTTTAAATCATCTTAAGTACAGGTTAGGTGTGGATTTTGCATATTGCTGACTTGGAATAAAAATACTTACACAACTTAATCTGTACCTCATAACCTCTTAGATAACATTCTGACAGTGGAATTATGCTTGAAATGGATAAAAGGGAAACCTAACAGTTATGATATTTTCTAGTGTAAGATGCACCTGTCATACTTCTCTCTTATTTGTTATACTTCAAGGCTAATGCTGTAATTGTCTGCATTCAGCTTTGACAAGGTTGTAACTTTTGTTTTAACCTAGTTTGTATTTGTTTGAAACTATCACTACCTCAGTTTTTCTCTGGGAATATTAGTTAATAAAACCGATAGACTGGAAAAAAGATTGAAGTCAGTGAATGGGAGAAGACAGCAACGGCTGAGGAAGTAGAAACGTTCATTGCAGCCTTCTGTTGGATGGAGATTGGGATGTTGAAAAGCTGCCACTCAGGAATGGTTTGTCTGTTTTGCTGCTTGTGTAACTTCATTCTGATTCCTTATGAGCTGATTACTGAGAAGAGATTCTGGTCAGGTGATTCTGCGTGGTTGTTTCCATGCCTGTTGTACAAGAACTGTCTTCCAAACTGCTCACCTTTTTTTGCCCCCCACGTTACCCAATGTAAGCAGCATTTTACATAGTCATCACGGTGTGTCTCACAGAGTGATCAGGATACTCCGCCTTTCTGGTTTCTAATGGAGCAAGTAGAACAACTGAGTCACCTGGGTAGTCTTGAGCCTGATAGGCAGTTACCTTGGGTAATAAATAGAATAAATTGCTGACAATGTAAGAAATGTGTTGTGCAGAGTAGTATTTTAGCTTCCAATTGCAGTTAATGTTGTATCTGTTAAGTAAAATGAAATGGATATACCTACCATTCAAATGCATTATTTTACTCTTTAAAACTGAATTTTATTGCAAATGTTTTCGGAATATATTATGTAGTATATAATATCAGAGCTCTTAACTTATCCTGCCCAACCTTTCACCTACTGATTTGTTACCCTCTCTCACTGTGCTGCCTTTGAAGCTTTGATTATAAAGTCATTAGAGCAGAACTGCGGCCTAATGTTTGTGTACCATGGGCTAGAGAAAGTACTCAGTAAATAGACTAATTCTATTCTTGTGGGATGTGTGCCTCTCTGATTCCTGCTTAGTACTTATCATAATTTCTTAGCTAGATCGCATGACAAATTAATTTGAAATGAAAGTAATGATATTTGTTCTGTCTGCAGTAGGGGTGCTTGAAGTTTAATTGGTGAACTGAGCATTAGTAAACTTGATTTTTTTGGCATAGAGTTAATCAAAAGATCACTTTAAGAACATCAACAAAAAACAACGGTATTCAAATACTGCTTGTTTCTGTTAAAGACATCTATTTGCTCACGTTTGGAAGTTCTTATGAATTATTGTGTTTTGGTGGTTGTTTTTTTTTTTTTGTTGTGGGTTTTTTTTTATGTTCTTTTAATACTTTTCAAAATTATACTTGATAAATGTAGAAGATCATTTAATTTCAAATCTTTATTATCACTTTATTAATTTTTAGAAACAGCTCCCTTATTAAAATTGACTAATGGTGCTGTGTTCCTATTCCTGGACTGCTCAGTTCTTGATTCTGTAGCCTGCCTTTGTAAATGCTGGCTTGGCAGTTAATGTCCATGGTTATGCACGCTGCTTATAAGTTAATGCAGTTATTTATATATAAAAGCATTTGTTTAGGAAAAACAAACATATTTTTGTAAGTTTTATCATCTATTCTTTCTCAGGTGTAGTGAATGCAGGAGATGTCTTGGTTAATTAGTAGATAATGAACAGTGCTCATCTTACAGCCTTCATTTGTAATAATAATTGGTTACATGAAGGTGTACACTGAACAACACGTAGTCTTGCTATGTGATAGCATTTTCTATAATTAGTACTACTAAACATGAGGGAGACATTTCTGTAAAATGTAGACACTGCCAAATATAGTATAGCCAAGCAGTTGTGTAACTTATACCTAAGTTTCATATTAGTTTGTGGATATCAGTTCCATAGAAAACTGATTTTGCTCCCAAAAGTCACTGTAAATATTCCAGAAATGCCTTAAATCCCTTAGTTTAAATGCACCATTCTTTTTTCCTCCTCCCCTGCTTTTACCTCTTCCATGGGTGTTCAATAGATAATGCTTGTCTGTTCTTGATAATTCTGCTCCAGCCTTATGCAGCCTTCAACTACCTCCAAAAACACGACTAAATAACCCAAAGACACAAAACTTTAAATACACTGAACTGTGTCTGAAAATCTGTTCAAATTGTTTCTTTTATTCCCTTTTCCCATTATGGCTATGTAGGGCAACTATGTAGAGGTAGAACTCAAAGTGCATATTTAACTCTTCTGAAACATTTATGCAGAATGTCTAGCACTGTTGGGTTTTTGTTTGTTTGCTTTTTTTTCCCCAGCACCTATTGGTTTGCTGTGCATTTTTTTTGTGAGTATAATATAGATCAAAACTGACTCTGAGGAGGGTAATGCTGTTCTTTAGGTGTGAATGGGGAGTATAGAGGATTAGTAGATTTTAAGGAAATCTGTGTGTAGGTAGTTATCACTCTCAGTCATTAACTAACCGTTAATATCATGTTGATTCTGTATCTACTGAAAGAAATAGGGTTCCTGTTAATTGTTAAGTATGGAGAAGGGTGTGTTGGAAGTGAAACCAGGCTTACTGAGGGCTACTCTTGCCAGTAACTGATGAGCATGGGGGAAGTTCATTGCTCTCTGCTTTGCTTCAGTTATTGATAAAACATGTTATTGTGGCGTTGAAAAACTGAATATCAGAGATGTCTTAACTTCAGCTTTTTCCCTTACAAAGTTAAATGTGCTAGTGACAAACAATGGTGGTTATAATGTAAATTTATTTCTAGAGTTTCTATACTGACTTGGGCTTAGCTTATCTACAAAACTGACTTCAGAGGAAATTACAACCGAATGTTAAAAGGTTGAAATTCTTTCATTGCGAATTGAATGGATGGATGCGGGAACTTGGGAGGTGTTAAATGAGGGAGAAAAAGAGGAGATGGACAGTTGAAAAACTCATCCATGTTCATGCGAAAGTAACCTTTTATGCCCTATTCCTCATTAAACAAAATGTATTCCATTCTCAAATGATACTGTCCTTAATGTAGTACCGGTTCTGAATCCTTGTAGCAAGTGCTCAGTATGTGCACTTACTTGGAGAAAGGGGAGGTAACTTGGAGTTTGGATATTTAAGGGAGTTCAGTGTATGTGTAGTGTGAGAAGGTAGGAGTAGGAAGAGAGTAGGACATTACAGGGAACAGATAATAGAGAGGCAAGAAGTTGTAATCCTGATCATAAATTCCTCTTTCATGGAATTCCTCTTTGTATTCTCCTCTGTATTCCCCTTCTCAGTTGTGAAATATCTTAGAACACAAATATACGGTGAAAGTGATGATTATGTATTCACTTGTAGCACTTAGATGTAGAAGATTATGTTTTGATACAAGATTCTTTAACAGATCTGTGCTAAAAGAAATTAAAAGGAATGAGAGAAATTTGATGTAGCGAGAAAAGTAATTTCATTAAAATCATATTATGGAATTTTGAAATATACTGTGTTTATATAAAACATTTGACATGACAGTTTCTCTGTTAGGAGTTTTTCCTAGAGTGAACAAAAGTATGCAATGGGAGTGGATGGGGTACAGAGAACTACCATTCTGCAATTTTATACATTGGTGGAGTATTTATAGTAATTCTCTAAAACTAAAAAATAAAAAAGCTTATTTTGATAACTGAGAAAGGTTGCAGTCCTACAGACAGAAGTGACCTGAACAGCTAATGGTTGCTTTTTTATTTGTTTTCATTATTAATTATAATATTTCTTATTTAACGTTACCCTTATAAGCCACTAAAGAATGTACTGACTGTATTGAGGAGAGCTTGCTGCCTGCTAGCATTGTCATGCATTGTCATTTGTGCTATAAGGAACATTCATTCCATCACCTAACTTTAAAGCTGTCTTGCCTTGCTTTAGGCCTAAGGATTGTCTTCGTTCCATTATGAAGAGAGTGAACCATAAGGATCCCCATGTTGCTATGCAGGCTCTAACAGTAGGTTAATTTTAATATAGTCCTTTTCTGTCCTAAAATGCTATATCACACAAAATCTCTGAGTTTTAATCTGTCTTTCTTCAGCTTCTAGGAGCGTGTGTATCAAACTGTGGTAAAATCTTTCATTTAGAAGTCTGTTCAAGAGACTTTGCCAGTGAAGTAAGCAATGTTTTGAATAAGGTAATGTACTGCAGTGATTTATATGATTCAAATAAAAGCTAAATTAGATTGATAACTGGGGTAACCTGAGATTGGAATGGAATCTACTTCTGGATGACTGGAAATTTTGGGAAGCAGATACGAGAAGAAGGGGGATTTTGAGAATAAAATATTAGTGGGAGGACTGACTTCCGCTTCATACTACAGTTACTTGTGTATTCTGCTCATATGAGAAGTGAGATTAATTGGTAAATACCTACATTTGTTTTCACATTCAATGAAAATAGTAAAATACTAAATACAGACATGCAGTGAAATGGAGATGATAGAAAGCTTTTCTGTAACTTTGTATACAGCGTTTTTTGGCTAGTCCATATTGTTAAAATGCTGTTCCCAAAAGCCATTAAACATAGTGCTGAAATCTGGTGCACTCTTCTCCCTTTCTAGTAAAAGGTATCCCTTATTAATGTACTGTGTTTTCAAGTGTACGTATAGCTTATATTGGAAGTAGCATGAATGTATGTGAAACTAAGGAATTTAGAACAAATTGGTACATGATTTAATTATTTTTTATTTTTCTGTAGGGTCATCCAAAAGTTTGTGAAAAGCTGAAAGCTCTTATGGTGGAATGGACTGATGAATTCAAGAATGACCCGCAGCTTAGTTTAATATCTGCTATGATAAAAAATCTGAAGGAGCAAGGAGTCACTTTCCCAGCTATTGGTTCCCAGGTATAGTACTACAAAAATAGTAATACAAAAAGTCACAAATTCTTTTTATACTCAGGTCTGTATTTTAATATTTATATAGTCTCGAACACTATAATGCATTTGGCAAAGAAAATGAAATCTTCTGTGTCTAAGTAAAGCATTCATTTGAGGGCTGAGATGCTCTGGCTTCCTTTGATTTTTATATCATATATAAAAATCATAGACTCAAAGAACATCCTGAGTTGTAAAGTTCCATCTATTTCCAACCCTGTGCCATGGGCAGGGCTGTCCCGTACAAGCTCAGGCTGCCCAGGGCTCTGTCCAACCTGAACTTGAACTCTAGGGATGGGGCACCCACAGCTCTCTGAGCAGTTGTGCCAGTTTCTCACTGTCCTCTGAGTAAAGAATTTTCCTCCTGAAATATAGTTGAATGCAAATCAAAATAGTAAATATTAATACATTGTGACAGTTTTCAATGATTTTACTACTACATCTTTTATTTTTTCTAGGCTGCTGAGCAGGCAAAAGCAAGTCCAGCCCTAGTTGCCAAAGATCCCGGTGCAGTAGCTAACAAGAAGGAAGAAGAAGATTTAGCTAAAGGTGAGTGCGTTTACTTGCTGACCCAAAGAATTTGAAGGTAGATATCTAATAAAACAGAAACACTGTAGGAGTTGTAAAACATCTGTTGATTTGTTATCATATTTTTACATGAGAGGCAGAAATTGGTTACAGTGCAACAAGAATGGAATTATACTAAATATTCTCATAAGTTTTTGATTCATTCTACGCATTTATATAGGGAATTTTCATCTAAATAACTCTTCTTTTGTAGCAATTGAACTGTCACTAAAAGAACAAAGACAACAGCAAACAACACTTTCCAGTTTGTATCCGAGCACCTCAAGTCTTTTAACAAATCACAAACATGAGGGCCGAAAGGTTCGTGCAATCTATGATTTTGAGGCTGCTGAAGACAACGAATTAACCTTTAAAGCTGGAGAACTTATAACTATCCTTGATGACAGGTAACTTGTATAGAATGCCTATTAAACATGTATTAGACTAAAAGTCAGTCAGGAAGAACAGTGTATGCTATGTTGGAAGCGTACATTGGAATATAGTTGCAATAAAATATATTTCTATGTTAAATATTTTATTTAGCTGTCTCCTAGGTTTCTGACCCACAAATGTAATTGCATAAAGATTATTGTATGAACATTTCTGCATATACTGCTTGTATGTAAATACAAATTGCATATATATTCCTTACATGGTGCAAGTCTTGGGAAAATTCCTTGTCAGTATGGGTTTTTAATTTTTATTTTTTAAAATCTTTTAGTGATCCAAATTGGTGGAAAGGTGAAACTCATCAGGGTATAGGATTGTTTCCATCTAATTTTGTTACAGCTGATCTTTCTGCTGAGCCAGAAATGAGTAAGTGACTTTATGCATATATGTTAAGATTTGACTTGGCTTATGGGATGTGTCTGTAGTTGTACACGATCTGTATTTCCTTTCCCTTAACTGATAAGAGTTAAGTCACAAGTTCATGTCATACTCACAGTAAAACTGAAGAGTCCTTAATATTCCCACAGTTCTATCTTCATATGCCAGTCCATGGCTACCCATGCTGGCATCTGTTGAAAAACAGGATACTACCTACAGCTTCCTTGTGACTCATGTAACAATTTACTGAAAGCTTGAAAAAATTTTGTAAAAATTAAAAGCAAAACAAAACAAACTTCCCAAAACAGTAGTTTATTCCCTATATATCTTTTAACCTGGTTGCAGTGGTAAATAATTAAGAAAAACTGTAGGCCTCTGGCCAGTTGGTGATATTTGACTGAGAAGGAAGTTTGACAACTTTCAGTTCTATACTTTACTTTGGGAAAAAGAAAACTGTTTTGTAGTAGATGATTTTCCCAGTTTTGTCTTAAATTTAATTCATAAGCCCTATTTCTTCCAATAGCTCTCTTAGTGTGTTTTCTTGGTGGCTTACTAATAAGTGTTATATAGAGGGAGGCTACAATAAGGGCATTTACTTTCTAAAATGTGCTTCCATTGACCTTGTATGAATTGTCAGTGGGTTTTTTTATATTTGTCACAGTTTCAAAGGCAAATACCTGCAAATGTAACATGCGAGGTCTGTAGCATTGTTCTTGTTTTGTTTATTTTATAAAACAAGAGCTGCCTATTTATCTTACAGTGAAAGCTGAGAAGAAAACAGTGCAGTTCAGTGATGAAGTTCAAGTAGAAACAATAGAACCTGAGCCTGAACCAGTTTATATTGATGAAGTAAGTATGAAACAAATACTGATTTTTCAACAGCTGTTATATTTAAACATGTGATATTTAACCCTTTCATCCTGTATCTCAAAAACAATTTGGACTATCAAGAGAATGTAGCCAAAAAGAATGGGTGGGAAAAGTTGATTATCAGCAATGCTCTGGTATGGTGATGTATCCTGAAGTTCTTAGGCATTTATGAAAATAATTTTGGAGACTTTGTTCAATTCAGGGCCCTGCCTCAGGACTGTATAGCTGTTAACATGCAAACTAGATGCTTGGTGTGGTGTGATCCATTTGTTCTGAAGTTGTGCTTTAGCTACTTCAAGACACCTCAAATGCACTCATTTTAAGTGCTGCCTTAGATTTATTTGCAGTATAACCACCACTGAATTGCCCACTCTGAAATGCCTTTTTACTTCTCTGAAAACTGTGAACTTTTTGTTATTCTAAGTAATACTAATTAAGATTCACACAATTTCATCTCAGTAGCCAGGAGCCCTCAGTCCAGGCTGTTTTTCCCCACCTTTTTCTCTCCCCAGGGATGAGAGATCTGTTCAGAATTTTTCCCTCTTTTTTTCCCACGACCTTCTAACTCTTTCTCAATTGTTCATTGTTCTGTGAAATGGAAATTTAGTTACTGCCTTCCTAACATCCTATTTATCTCCTGCCTTATCTATCCCTTTCTCAAATACTTTTCTTCCTAAGAGATATATGTAAGTTTGTAACGTGCAGAAATGGTTTATCTTGAGACTTGAAGATGTTGGTGTGCCTTCCAGCTTTGCCTTCTTTGATTCCATTTTGTTTTATATTTAAATATCCCATAGTATAATCTTTTAAGGAAGTAGTTAATTTGGCTTCTTCCACCATTCCCAGAGTTCAGAGGAGAAAGCATGATTTTAGTTTGATACTGCACGTGAACTGCCCCATTAAAGGCTATTTATTTGATAGACTCAGCTAAGAAGTAATCACTGATTGTTAAGTGATGGCTGGTTAAGCGCTATAGTTCACAGCAAGACATACTTTTCAGAGAGTTCATACATTTTAACTTTTTCCCCTTGATATTTACGTAAATTGTTTGCATTTAAACTGGTTAATCAGCAGTGTAAAATTCTGAATTAAATCATACAACCCCTCTGAATATAATCTTAAAAAACCCCTTTCATATATATTAATAATGGCATTGTTTATGTGCTGATAGACAGCACGCAAAAAACAAAATGTAGTTGAAGTACCCATGTCTTTACTGTTTTCTGTCAAAACATTTTTACTAATCCCACTAGGTGGTAGTGTTGCATGTGTAATAAATAGCGGAGATACACAGAAACTGTTTTGAAAATAGTTTCGAAAGACTTTAGAATTGAAGGGGTGTACTGCACATTACACTTGTTCCTAATATTTGTTTTTAATCATTTTGCTCTTCCTTTTTCAAACATCTTCATTCCTGTAAAGTAGCATATGTGATTTGTGTTTTTTTTAAAAGCTAAAAGTGCTAATTCTTCCCTGTCCCCTCCACACTAATTACACAACTTATGTTCTAGGATAAAATGGACCAGCTCCTGCAGATGTTGCAAAGTGCAGATCCAACTGATGACCAGCCAGACCTCCCAGAATTACTTCATCTTGAGGGTAAGTGAATCTCAGTTGAATCTAAATGTCTAGAGCATGACTGTGCACTTTGCATGTAGATTTTTCAGCTGTGTATAAAATAGGATACTCTTTAAGGTCTTATTAGCTGCTTAAGTTTACCAGCTGATCCTGATTTATGTGACATCTTTGTTCTGGTCAGGAGATCTTTTACATGTATGTTAAGTTTGAAATGTAAAATTGCAGAAGTGATGGCTCCATCTGAAGCCAAAAGTGCCATTACTGGTTTCATCAACTTCATAAAGGAAATTCAACATCCTCTTACCAACCTCACTTGGCTTTTGAACCCAGATAAAGTTTTTGTTACTGGATGTTCAGGATTCTGATATTTTGTATTTTGTTTGTTTTTCTGCAGTCATATTTATTCACCAGATAAGACTGAGCTATTGCTTATTAAGCACATCTCCCAGTTAGTAAATAGTACTCTGCTTAAAGAGGAAGGCAAGTTTTGCATTCTAAAGTAGGGTTCAGCAGTATTATCCCATTTCAGCTGCCTTTCCTATTTACTTTACATTTGACAAAATCTGTCTTTCAGTTAGCTAATTGTGCTTTGCGTGTTCTTGGGGGGCATGCTTTTGTTTTAATATTCTTGCATTCTACTTCTGGTGGATTTTTCTTCCTGTTGGTTTTTACATGTAATGTCTTGGTGGTTTGAAAAAACCTTACTTGACAGGATCTCCTTCACCCAGTTAAGATTCCAGGGAAAGAGTAATGTGCTTTGTCTTTGACTTGCAGGATTTGAACTACTGCAATCTGTTTTCCCCTTAATTGTTTTCATAGGTGATCTCTTTGTGATGCTGTTAATTGATTATAGCACTGATCTTAATTTTTCTTTTCTTCTTTCTCTTTTTCTTCTTTCTGATTTTCACCTACACGTTTCTATCTGATAATTTTCTTAAAGCTATTTTCTTCCTGGATGCATAGAAATCTTTATTACTCTGATGGTTTTTTTAATGTTCTTCTTTTCCAGCAATGTGCCACCAGATGGGACCCCTCATAGATGAAAAATTAAAAGATATAGACAGGTAAAAAAGTAAATATGTGTTTTGACTCAAGATTCATAAATACGAGTGTTGCTACTCAGTGATAATTCTAATCATTTCTGTGAACACTTGCAAAGTGTTCTGTCATTTGACGTTATGGCACTTAGCAGACGTCACTTCACAAGCACCAGGATTATATTGCTTATCTCCCCTTGTGAATATCGCCCTATAATATCTGTTCTGTATTGAAGATATCTGAGTTGTAGAATAAACTCTATTATATATTTTCCAGGAAACATTCAGAACTTTCAGAGCTCAATGTTAAAGCAATGGAGGCTCTTTCTTTGTATAACAAGTTGATGAATGAAGACCCAATGTATTCCATGTATGCAAAGCTACAAAACCAACAGTATTATATGCAGTCATCAGGTGTTTCTGGCTCTCAGGTATTTACATAAGCTTTAATAGCTGTTGACATTATCAAACATATACTAAACTGCATTTGATTTGCTAAAATTTTACTCAAATTTCTATTTGCAATACTTATGTACATTACTGGAATAAATGTATACTGATAATTGGTTGATTTTGAAACTGCAAGTTCTATATAAAGTATGGTGAGATGTTGTCCTGCTCCACTTTATAGGACGAAGAAGAGTTTCTTTTTAATGTAGTATACCCGACAGCAAAATTAAGACACAATGGGTCAAATGTTAGCCTAACCAGTTTATTACAAATCCTAGTTGCTTAGGGATATGGGAAGGGAAGATGGTCATAGGAAAGAGATGGGAAATAAAAAGCACAGAGTCGTCGTAGTAAGCAAGAGGGAGGTAGCCACCACTGTGGGTCCAGTGAGGTTTGTAGCAGGTCTGTTGTTCTCAGGAACTCATCTGGTCATGGCAGGGGATGGGAGGAAGCCAAGAAGCTTCACAGCAAGCAGGCCCTTGGTTGGAGGTTTCTTCCAAAGAGGTTTTCCCCTCAGGGAATTCTCCATCAAAAGAATCTTTTTGTAGTTCTTCTCCAAAATCCATAGTTTAGTGAGGGTCTTTTTATCCCCCATTTATCTGTTTGGTTATTTTTGTTTCTTTTCTCTTTGTTAGTGTGACGTACCTGACCAAACAGATAAGCCAGCAGGGAGTGGTGCCTTCATTGCCATGCACAAGTATTATCACCTTTTGCAGTGGTCAGCTTCTTCCAGCTGCACTCACAAAAAAGACTGCTTGTCCCACTTCTGCTTATCTTTACAATCATGAGCAGAGGTATTGTGGCATGGTGATACCCACCACTTGCCCCTCTAGATAATGAGCAGTTGTCAGTTAGAGTCTTATCACCAGAAAGGCCTCACGAAGCAAGCTTTGAGACAAAGAAGAAAAACAGTTTTGTCTTTCACAGAAGCGTTGGTTGCAAAAAGTTATGTATTTCCTCCTTTTGCCCTACTGCTGCTGTTTCCTGTCCAACTCCTGTCATCCCAGGAGGTGGAAACCTATGTATGATGTACACTGTGTTAATAAAATCATCTTGCTCCCTTAGAAATATTCTCAGTAAACAGGAAGTTCTTTCTCTCGGCACATGATAAGACTAGAATATTGTGTGTTTTCAGCTTCAAGCTTTAGAGATACTCCTGTTGCCAGTTTTAACAATTCTAGTTCTTTCCTGCTCAAATACATTTTCCTTGACCAAAATTCATGCATAAACATAAACAGCTGAAAAATTAAAGCTGACTGGGCCTTTACAGAGTTGGCCAAAGAAAGCATAGAACCAAAGGAGTGCCATTCCTGTATCAGAGTATGCCCACTCTATCCTAAAATCAGTCTCTTCTTTAGTTTGCTTTTAGTTTCATGATCTATTCCATGTTTGCTGTATTTTCATTTTGCAGGAATATTTAACACTTCAAGCCGTTTTTTCAATAATATCTTTTTTTTTTTTTTTGAGTTAAAAAAAGCAACAACTTTAAGCCAACTCATTAATACTCAAGCAGTGTTATATAAACGTGGAAGCAAATTTATTTCTTGTAGCTTCCTACAAATACGTACCAACTTTTAAAAAAGAGGTGTTTTTCCAGTGTCATTACGAAAATCAATGACTACTGACCACATGCTACGAGCAGTCTTGTCACAATTCTGTTAAATAATTATAATGTTTTATTAGTGGGCATATTTCTGGGGATGCTTAAAAGGAAAAACTGGATTTTGGGGATAAAGTTGACCCAGAATAAAGCTCTGAAAAGTTATGGGTCTCCTGCCTTTGCTGCATAAACTCTCTATGAATGTCATCTGAGGTTCATGGATCTTCACATAGCAGGGCTGTCTATCATTGACTTATGTGAACTCAATTATGTGTGTGACCTCATAGTTTCTTCTACTAATTTGTGTTCAGCCAGATAATTCAGGACCGAACAGAAATGTAGGTTTATAGAAATGTGATCATGATTTAGAATATAGCTGAAACATCTTCTAACTGGTTACAAAACGGTACCTTATTCTCAACAGAAAATAAGACCTCATTTTGCCTTCAAACAATTTCACAATAGCACTTTCAACAGTTACTTGCAAGAAATTGTAGGTTGGCTAAGGATAAAAAAATAGTACGTTCTTTACTGGGCATCAAAAACTACTCTTCCTTGGACTGCTGTTTGTTACACAACATAGTAGTGTCATTCAGTGGGAGTAGTGCTAGTTAGGATGAGTGATAGTCATTGAAATAAAATGTGGAATACAAGCTGTCCAGTAAACTGTCTGACCTTTTTGGTACTGCAGTGTGAGGGTAGTAATGTAAATAGTGTCCATTGAAAATCTAGTTGTTTTTTCATACTTCATCACCTAATGGAAGACAGTCGACTGGCGTTTATTAAACTATCTGTAGGTAAAAGGTTCAAGAAAACGTCTTTACATTCTGCACTCTTATTTTAACAACTAAAATTCTGCTTTATTTTATTCTTGCTATTCCTTTATTTAACTTTCTAGGTTTATCCAGGGCAGCCTCAAGGTAATGCGTATCTGGTGGCAGGGAGTGCACAGATGGGCCACATTCAAGGCTATAATCTTCCTCCCGAACAGCTCTCTTCTCTCAGCCAAGGCACAGTTACTCCATCTGCCAGCTCAGTACTACCTGGTCAGCCTGCACAGACGTCTTACACAAAGTAATTTTAAGTATCTTTCTACTTAAACTTAAATCAGTTTAAATATAAAAGACTACAGATGATATTTCAAGGAGAAAAATTGTTTTCTAGAAGTGTAATTTTAATCTCAACTGAAGTCTACTTCAATTAGTAGCAATTAGTAACAGTGGTTCTTTTTATTGGTAGCATGTGTTTTGTCCAAATTTGTGTGTGTGGATATTTCTAAGTATATGTATGTGTTTATGTATATGTATGTATATGCACACACATATATAAAGAGATTTTATATATATATATGGATGTTTAATGATGAAAATCATCTGATGCTCTGTATTGTCATTTCTGAGAAGGTATATATCACATCATACTAGCTTCAAATATTATGGGAAGAATGCTGCTTGTTTTGAGAATGAAATACTCAATAAAACATACACAGCTTCCTCATATAAGGAAGTTACAAGTGGCTATTATGGTATGAAGCAGTGAATGGATGGTGTTCCATATTGCACATTTAAAATACAATATAGATTCAGTCTAATTCAAAATCTAGTGTATTTGTTGTTTTTAGGTCTGAGGAGTGCATTTTGCTTGGGATAGTCATTGTCTACAACTTTAAGTATGCAAGTGTCCAGATCTAGGAGGTAGCTTTTTCTATGTGTGTTTATATAGCACAGTTAAAGAAGCAATAAAAGTTATGAACATAATTTTTTGTTTATAAAATGTTTTTGAACTGACTTTTGAATTTTCATTTTCTTTTATTTTTCAGTGCAATGGTTGGCTCTGTTGCTGGAAATACTTACTCTAACCAGGCTTCAGTGTATAGTCCACCACCTGCTGCTGTTGATGTTGCTGCTTATCAGAATGCTGGAACTAATATGTCCCAGGTGCCAAACTATAACTTAGCATCTACACCTCTGCCACAGACAGCAGGCAGTCAACAAGCACCTCCACAACAACCACAGCCTCCACCTCCTCAACAGCCCCAGCATAGCTATTCACAGAAGGCTCTGCTATAGGATCTGGGACTTCTGATTCCTAATCTTCTTTAACCTCTGCTAAAGGCAGTTGACGATGCTTTGAGTCTCTTCCTTTAATCTCTTAAACTTTGTTTATCTTCAGCTTAATAAGAATCTTTCTTGGTGAACAAGTTCAATTTGCACTGACTTTTTAGGATTTTTTTTTTTTTTTTAATTTTGCAGAGGAGTGGATATATCTAGGACACTTAATTCCTTTTAAAACGGCTAAAAATTGGTACAGGATTATTTATGTCTGGTAAAATTGGCTAGTCTGTGAAAACTCAACACTTGCAAACTGTTGTGGCATATATGTTATGTACATATAGTGTGTGATTGCAGTAGTGGCCATTACGTATAGCTATGGTGATCATGTGAATATATTTAACACAATGTTAAAAATATTTTACATAACTATTTTATTTTAATCATGAACTGACAACCATGTTTCATAGTTTTACCTAGTTTTATGACAGATGTGATGTCTTTTTCCAATACAGGACAAGTGTGGTAATTCTGCATATCATGGTTACACTTACAGATTAAGGTCTATACACGAATTCCAAACTTATCGGAGTCTAGGTTTCATTACTTCCTGAACTGAACACAAATGTGTCATGACTATTAGATGGCTTTATCTACCAAAGCAAACTAGATAGCTACTAAATGATCTGGGGGATGAGAACAACAATTTGTGATTCTGCTTCACACACAATTGATAACCTAAAACTACTATTCAGAGGCTGCTAAATGTATCATGGGACCATGCAACAGATCAGGATCTTGCATTTTGTCATGAGATGCACATAATTTATTTTTTCCAGGTTGGTTTGTTATAATGACAGTGAGAACTGTATTCTATGTGTGTTGGTAGAGAGTACACCAAAGACAGAGAAGTTGAGTTGGAGGAGAAATGGTGGAGTTTTAAACTGGAACGTGCAACATGAATAACACAACTTCATTCAAGTCTTCTTAATTAGAGAATTAATGGAGAATTATGGACATTTAAATCACTTTGCTGAACAACCTTCAGGGCTTTATTTGATCTCTTGTGGCCTTGCTTATCAGTTTGTTCTATTTACAGTTTTTACACAAACACTTCTGCCTTAAACGTCAATTAATTTTTCAGTTTCCAGTTGTTCTGCAGGTTAAGTTTATTAGCCCTTCTATAGTATGAATAGAAAAGGCCTCTTAATTTTGTTGACTTCAACATTACTTTGAATTTGCTTCTACAGCAACATGCATTAGCCTATTTTGGAACCCTTGCATTTCTCAGAAACGGAACTAGGTGGCTTTTTGAGGCATAATGTTTTCTTTTTGCAGCCATGGTGCTGCAAAAGGATTTTGGTAAAGGAAAGAAGAATTTTGATATGTCTGATCAGACTTTCTTGTACAAGAACTGGTGATACTTTGCATTTGTATTTGATCTATTAATGCATTCTGGTTTCCACTTACCTTTTCTGACGACTCTCATTCCAGACAGAGCAATACTAGGTGGCTTCAGCATCAAAGCTGTGTTTTCAGTCTCCTTAATGTGTATGCCAGAAATTGTTTGCTTTTGTGTACTGTATTTTAGTGTGATGCTTCTGGAATTAAATGTTGCAATTGTACATTATAATGTAAATTAACCTCAGTAATTCCTTATGCTCCTGCTGTATGTGTTACCTAACAAGTCTTTGTTTCACTTGTTTTATAGAGCTGGTGTTCTGTCTCTTAATCCTTTTGGATGGCTGTTTTGCCTAACTTTGTAGGCAGGGTGGTTACAAAACATGCCCCTAGCTGATGTGTTCCAATTGGTGATGTTGTAGCCAGGACAGTGTGTTTCGATGCTAGAATGTTCATGTTTTGATTTGTTTGTTTCTTTCTCCAGAATTGTTAAGCACGTTCACAGACTGCTTGTATTTGGTGTTAACACAAAAGTCTGTGGAATTTGGAAGGTAACACTAATTAAAAAAGAAAAAAGGGGAGAGAGGGGTGGGGGGAGGGAGGGGGAAGAGAAGAAATTCCAAGGATTTGTATAATAGATCATTTGTAATAGATTGAAGAGGTGGTTTTCTGTAGAAAGGACGTGTAGTGTCATTTAGGTAGCGTTCTCTGCATGCTTTAGCTATCTTACTGAAAAGCAGAGAAGCAGTATATAGGAGTGTATAATTTCTACCAGAAGTGTAAGTAACCTCTTACTCTGTACTTCTATGCCCTGACTCAAGGAGGATCTTAAAGCATCGAGGTAGCCCAGCTGACTTTAACAATTCATATTCCTAGTCTTTCATGCATCAGTTGACTTAAAAAGAAAAGTTTTCCTTAACCACAACTGGTGCTGATTTTAGGCTCAGAGTCTAAGCATCCTAATTATTTTTTTTCATTTCAGATGCAGTTATCAGGCCAAGCTGATTTTGGAGCTCTATTGCTTCTTGTTTTGGTTCATTAACCAGGAATGATTAATTTGCCTTCTCACATGTTTGCATCCCTTGATCTAGTGCTTTTCAGTTACATTTCCTCCTACTTTGCTACATGCTGCTGCTGCACTAATTCCTTCACTTATCCTGTAACTGGTATTCAGCAATTACATTTCAATTCACCTTTTGGTCCGTGTAGTATCATCTGCCTGAAGATGTCATTGCTGATTTTCCCTGCTGTGATCTATTTGGTTTCCTTATTTATGCATTATTTTGATGAAGTATATTCTGATCATGTATATTCTGTCTTACTATGGTATTGAACACTGAATATGGGCGAGAGAGGGAAGGAACGTGTACAGCTGCTGTGTGGAAAAGCTTCTTAGCAAAGTACTTGAGTGTCAAGAAGTTAATCTGTCTGAAAGTTCAGAATCCCTGGAAATGACACACCATTCCTGTTCCAACAGGACACCTAACTTTTTGAATGTCTTGCTTCCTTACATGTAAATTGACAATGGAAGGCTGAAGTATTTTCACCACATTTTGTATAAACCTTTGTTGCTTCACTTTTTCATTAAGGAGTACAGAAATGTTAATTAATGTCAGAAGGTATATTGTAGTGGCTTGGTTTCCATGAACTGGAGCAAAATCTGGAAAGTGCCTTCTGTGCATTTCTCAGCTATAAACAATGTGTTTACCTGTGTGTATCATCTCAATTTATGTGGGCGTAACAGTGATGTAAAGATTTACTGTAAAGCATCCCAGGAAGAATACTGAGGTCAGCATAGAATCATAAAATTATAGAATTACCCAGGTTGGAAAAGACCTAGAAGATCATGAAGTCCAACCACAGCCTAACCACCCTAACTCTAAAAACCCTCTGCTAAATCATATCCCTGAGCACCACATCCAAATGGCTCTTAAACACATCCAGGGATGGTGATTCAACCACCTTCTGGAAGCCTATTCCAATGTTTAACTACCCTTTCTGTAAGGAAGTGTTTCCTAATATCCAACCTAAACTTGCCCTGGCGCAACTTGAGGCCATTTCCCCTCATCCTGTCACTTGTCACCAGTGAGAAGAGACTTGTCCCAGTCTCACTGTAAGCACCTTTCAGGTACTGGAAGAGGGCGATAAAGTCTCCCCTCAGCATGTTAAAATTTGTTTTGCTACAGTGATGTTGTGGCAGTATATTCAAGAGTGTGCAGTTGAAGCAACAGCTGCCACGTATTTACCCATCTCTGCTTAGTAACCATTACCTGTGTAGATGTGTGTTTAATGTCACAAGACAGAATTCCTGTACAGCAGTCAAACAACCATGAAGAAGAACAAGATAGAAGTACTGAAAGCTTCTTAACTGGTGTGGAGCAGCATAGTGCCCTCGTACAGTGACTCTTCAGAAGTTTCAAAGGGGGACCTAAAATGAATTTGAGTAACCAGAACTATATGTCATTTTGTCCAATTGCAAATGCTTGGATAAGAGGAGATAAATCCGCTTTTAATAGCATGAACATATTTTGCTGATCAAATCTAGGCTGCTGTTATAGTTCTCCGATTTCATCTAGATGACAGGAACATCAGATTTACAATGGAGAACTGCTTAATACCTCATTCTCCAATTAATTTTATAGCATTTCCTTTAATATCACTTACCTTTATTTTTTCACTCTCATTTCAAAGGTTTCTGTGCCGTCTTGTGAGGGTCTTACTTTATTTCTTGTCTGCTGGGTTCACAGACTGAATGGAAAAGAATGTTTCTGATTACCGTGGCTACAATGGCACTTTGAATTATGTGTCTGCAGTTTCCTTTGGAGAAGATGCATGCATCGGTTTTGAATAATAAGGGAACATAATTTTTCCATTTAAAAATCAAGAGGAATTTTTCAAAAAAAAAAAAAAAAGAAAGAAAAAAGTCAACATAAAACCTACAAAACTGTCCATTGTTAGAAGTCAGGCAGAATCATTTTATACTCTTCTGTTCCATTTTAGTAGCGCCGACCAACTTCACACTACAGGTACCCCTTTATCCTTTTCAGCTGCAATGAGGAATACTGACTTTGATGTGTACGCTATCCAACACCGTAGTAAGACCTTGGAAGGCCCTGACATTTGACCTTTTTGCTTCAATATGTAAAAACACTATGTAAGCCTTTTGAAGCCTTGTTTCTGGAGTTAAGATATTTGTATTTAAAAACATTCCATTTGCTACTATGTATAACCGCAGATCAATTTTTCGTGCTGCTACCTTAGCAAAAGGGTAGGAGTTTTTGTTCCTGTCACCTGCATGTGCTTCTGGAAATCTAAATAATTTCTGTCTTTGTCATGAAAAAGAAAAGGAGCCTGCTGAAGTCTGTTCTGGTTGTAATAAAGTGTACACAGTAGCAAAGTGCATTTTTGGTTTGGTTTGTTTTGATGCTCCCTTTGATGTTGGCATATGTATATATTTAGATATACTGCACTGTTGTACAAGAATTGTTTTAGTAAATAACACTATTTGTAAAAACTGTTAATTGTTTTTGGTATGAATGCAAAGTATTAAAGTTGGAGTACTTAGTTCATCATGTTGCAAACTGAATTCCTAAATTGCAGAGGAGAGCGATAAGAGAAAGGACTTGGGGATGCAATGGGCAAGATGTCTTCAAAATACTCTGAAGACAAATGTTCTGATTTCTTGGGGAGTCGGGTGTTTGGTTTTCTGCTGTTTTGCTGCTGCTGTTGCATGGCACTTGCATGTAGATTGCGGCATTTTTACTTTTCAAATTCTTCATCTGTGATTAACTTGTTTCAGTTACACTCCAGGTTATACGTTTTGCTTCTTAATTCATTGTGCTGCATACCCTCCTTTTTTTTTGGTGAGAAATACAGCATGAGTATTTTAATGTTGGTAGCATACAAATGGAACCAGCTGTCTGTGTAATGTAATGTATATATTTGCGTGCTGATCAGTAAGTCTGACACTTAGTTTACAGCTGTAGTAGAAATGAAAGTCACAGTTTGAATCACTGATCGAGAACCTGGTGGGAAGGCAGGGCCAACCCAGGGGAGCTCAGGTGTATGCAATGCATCTGAGTGATCAGAGTGGATGGAGCCAGGAGCCGCTCCTTCCTAGACCTTGTGTAAGGGCTGGCGGTGGAGGTAGGGGTATCTCTGGAGATCCCTGTACACGTGAGGCCTTCTGAAGGTAAGCAGCTTTTTTTCCCTTTGTTTGTTGCCATGTCTGCTGCATTTGGGCTTATCCTCACTTACTGCAGCCTGCAATTTTGCTATCCTGCTCCTCTCAGTGCTGTGCTTTCCATCACGTTATACTGTTAGAACAGTTATCATCAGGAATTGAATACTGAGAACGTATTTAGAGTAAAATCTATTGAGCTGACATCAAATGTAAGAAAATAACCAGTAGTGATTCTAGAACCTTTTATTTTGCTCTGACTTTGCTTAGCCCTCTTCAGCATAAGTTTTGAGTGCTTAAACATGCAACTTTGATTCCCACAATCAAGGCTGGTGTTTATGCCCCATATTCCCCACACTGTTAACAGCTGCTGTGTCAGTAGTCTTGTGCTGGACCCTTTGAATAGAGCTGTTGAATCCAGTAGGAACACACTTTATGGTTGCTAAAGCCTGCTACCAGTAAAATAGCATTCACTATCGTAAACTTGTCAGTTATCTGCCCAGCCAGTCTCTCTGTTTTCTGTTGCATGACTGATTCACTTGATTTTTACTTAAGCTGTGTTCCCATCTTGGTGTAATAATAAGCAAAGTACCTGCTGTGACTGAAATTGCGTGGGAATCTATTTCTAGCCACTTGCCGTGGCTCACCTCTGTATTCATGCTACTTGAGGATTATGTGGCTTTTGCAAACCAAGTGTCAGACTGTTCCAATTTACTCTGCTCTGCAACAAACTGTGAACATCTGCATCGCTTGGTTCTGATGCCTCTTATAGCTGTGAAAATTTCCCCAAGTGAATCTTTTCTTTGTTCCCTGGTGACATACTCTTGTAGCTGATTCTGCAGTGTTGTGGCAGGGTTCATTGAGGCCAACTCAGCAGCAAAAGGCCTCAGGAGAACAAGCAATGTCTGCTGTGGTGTTTTATGTGAACACAGGAGCAGAGGACAGAGCTGTGGCTCTGTGCAGCTGTAAGAACACAGTCTGTGTCACCTGCCATCTGAAACACAACATGTAAAGATTCATGTACACGTTGTCCTATGGGCTCACTTGTTATGTGTGTTTGTTTAGAGGGTTCTTTTTCCTTATGGTGCTATGAGGGGGAGGAGGGAGAAGTAAGGATTTTTTTATTGTATTTTATTTTAACAGAGTCTTATGAAGCTTGGTTTGTAAACTTTCTTGGACCTTCTGTGGAATCATAATTTGCTGCCTGATTGAGTAGATAATGGGTAGGGTTTGCCGTTAGTAACTATTAACACTTCTGCTCACTTAACTGTAAAGTAGATTATTTCCATTTAGTAATTTATCTTAGCAAGCTGCTTCTCTATTAAACAGCCAAGCTTTCTACTCTTCAGTACTTCTTATCTTCCAGATAATCAAGGCTTCCTGTAAATGCTCCCTGTCTGTGAGTCCTGCTGACCACTTCAGAGGGGTGGCTCTTTGCCCTGGTTGCTCAAACCAGTTTCTGAATTTGCCTTTTCCAAGAACCAGACTGCCTTGAATTTGTCAGTGGAGCTGAATTTGACACCAGATTTGTTGCTTATTTATTGAAGTGAAATGCTGAGTCGTGGCTTGAACCAGTCACTGAGCACCTGGTGGCAAGGCAGGGCCAGCCCAGGGGAGCTCAGGTGCATGCAGCCAGGATTCAGACCTCATTAAGGGTTGGCAGTGGAGGCAAGGCTGTCTTGCTGGAGATCCCTGCCTACCTGAGGCCTTCTGAGGGTAAGCGGCTTTGTTTCCTTGTTTCTGTGTATGCAGCTGCTGCATTTGGGCTTATCCTCATTTGCTGCAGCTTTGGACTTTGCTACCCTGCTGTTATTGCTGTGCTTTTCTTCCCGTAATAGTGTTTATTTATTAAGTATAGATTGTAGGTAGCAAGCAGTTGTGAATGTAAACAACCTGATCTGAATGGCTACTGAGCTGAACAGTGTTCAGTGGGACTCTGTGGTTCAGCATCAGAGAAAGTCCAATCCCAGCTCTTCTGGATGTCTATATACAGGAGGCTTGTGTAAATACTCAATGTGTGTACTGTATATGTATGTTTATAGAAATGCAGTTCCACATACATGCGTGTCTCCCATTGATTATCCTCTTCTTTCACATATGTTCTCATAGTTAGTCCTTATAGTAAGTGCTCCCACAAATGCTAACTGTAATTTAAGTCATAAATTAACTTCATTTTATCAATACATACACATATATTAATATAACTTGGCATTTCCCTTCTGTCGATTGTCTTGTAATTCTGTGGGTGTTCTGTGCAGCCTTTGAGTTGTTTTTTGGAATAGGGGTAGTCCTACTCTTTCATCTGTAAAGTGTATCATCGCTGGTTTGGTCACACAGCTCCAGTAGCCGGGATCCTATGTTTTCTGTGTTTCAAGAATCCAGAGCCCTGGGCAACCCAATATAGTGCACACTATAATGGCTGGCAGACCTGCATGTGGCAGGATGGGATTGTAACTGGAAGATCTTTGAGGCCCCTCCCAAGCCATTCTATGATTCCATTCTTTTAGCCTACAGTGTGTTATCCGTGTAGCACTTTGCCATTTACTTTGGTTCATCACATTGTGACCCTCAGAGCTGACTGTTATTTTTGGTTCATCGGTGGCAAAGTTTCACAAATGGCCAGGTCTCAAATAGTGTCTTTGTTCATGGGGGCCCAAGTTTGCTTCCAAATTGCTTAATGATACAAGCTGATAGTTGCATCCTATTTGCTATTCTTATCCACTATGGTATTCAGGAAAGCAGTTACTTGAGTATGTGTAGCAAGTCAATCAAAACCTTGTGTGTGGGTTCACTATACATCATGTGCTGCTTTTAGGAATTGGGTAATGCTCATATAATCCCAAGGATGATTCTGGCTTTCATTTCATCTGGGCTATGTGCTTTGCAGTTTTGAGGTCTTGTTCTGCACTCCAGCGTGTTGCTGTTGGCTTCATTTGATGGATGGGGGCATGGAGCTAGGAGAGTATTGATTGTTGACAGTGCAAAAGCAGGCTGTTCCTACCCTGCTGTTGTCACAGGCTGTGTCTAGATATTTTCCCAGTGTTAAATGATATGCAGTGAGAGCTTATCCATCAGGACCATAGGCTGTTTCTGCAGCTTCCTGGAAAAAAAATAATAAATATTTCAAGTCTGTGACAAAATATAGCATAAAAATTCTCTTGCTGTAGGGCTGGCGTTCCATAACATTATAGATATAGCTCTGAAAAGGAAGTATTTTCTTTATTAATGTGAACTAACATGAGCACACGCATTCCAAGCACTTAAAAATGGAAGAGACAATTTTTAAAGCATTATTGACTGCAATTTTTATGGTATCAATAAATGAAGACTGAGCAAAAAAGAAATGCTGATGGAGTGTTATCTAATGTGTCCTACCATCATTATTGACACTGAACTGCTAGGGAAATAAATAGGTCACTCCAAAAGTAATGCTTCCTGTTTACCTTCATGGAAACTACAGCAGATGCAATGAGCACAACAAAACTAACTGATAGAGCAGATTTTCAACTACAAAACGCTGTTTTTCAGCATAGTCACCAGTGCTTACCATTTTGAGCAAATGAACTGATCAATGTGTTTGTTCTTCATTTCTTGGTGTAACAGCTGTGCATGGCTGTCCAGAACATAGCTTGTCTTTCATGTTTCTGTCACCACTGTTGAAATGCACCACACATCATCTCAGTGTGCTCACATCCACTGCTGTGTCCCCATAAACATTCAGCAAGCATTGATGAATGTCAATGGGTGCCATTTTTTCCTGCATGGAGGAGTGAAATTCCACACTTTTGCTTCATCCACACTTCAGTGTTACGTGCCGTTCTGTCAGACTGCCCCTCCGCTGCTATCTGTCATATAGCAACCAAATGTAATGGAGTATTAATGGGAAGGTTCAGCTTATACTGCCGTACAACCAGCATACGGCTCTGGTGTTGTGAGCCAACGTAATAAAAGAGGAGGCATTACTTTTGCAACCTTCCTTCTACCTTGTTAAGAAATAGTTCTGAAGATACCAACTCAGGTCTCATAATCAGCTCTTCATTCTTTCTGGTATTTCACTCAGGAGGAGGCTCTTCTGTTATTTCAATTGTACCATGTACACATGAGGACTGAAGCATTTCAAAGCAAATACTTTGGAAGCCATTATGCTGCTGAGGACAATGCTCTGAAGGAAATAACCAGTCTGCCTAATTAGCCTGCTTTCCTCAGAAATTACATTCGTAACAGGCCTTGTATAAGTTTCCAGGGAAGCTCGATTGAGTACGTTTGGGTATTTTTATCATGCTGTGTGTGCTATATGGTGTCCCTCCTCGTGCTTTTTCCATTGGTATTTTGGGGAATTTTCATGCTTTTCTGGAATTAGAATTTGCTTTGAGGTAACTCCCAGCCATTTCCCTGCCTGTGTTCTGGAAGGTGCAGATCCTGATATGTTCACTGTGTGCCTCACTGTGGGGAGGGGACAGCAACGGTGTGATTGCATCAGCCATGAGTGGTGGAGAGCTCTGGGCTGACAGAGGTGCTGGGAAGGCTGTGGGGTTAATCTGCTGTATCCCAACTAAGAGCAGAGCTGCTCCTGGTACGGTGCAGTCCCACGAACAGGCAGCAGTCAGGAAAACAGCACTGACCCCTGATGAGTTGTTATATTTGACTGTTCTGCTGCCATAGGAAGAAATGTTAATTCACTCCCACCTGACTGGTTCTTAGCAGCAGCAGCCCTGCTGCATGTTCCACTGCCATACGTTCTGTGGGCTTAAGCATCTTTCTTAAAGAACAAAACAGCTCTTTCGTGGTTCCCCTTTAAGCCCCAGGATTCAACAGGACAGCCGAGGCATTGAGTATGCTTTCATACAATTTTTAAGCCTACGCTGTGCACTGAGTTTACTGAAATATCAAGATTTCTTTAGTGTATCTGTTTCTATCAGATTCACGCATCTGTAAGTTGTCCCTTGGAAAGAATATTGGTGTTAAAAACAAGGAATAGGGTAATCAGCCTTCTTGATAACATCATACGTTGGAATTGGAGTGAATGTGCAGCAGGGCTCAAGGAAAGGATTTAATCTTCCCTCTTTTCAGTGGGTCAGTGCCGGATCTGTGAGGTGCTGGCATTGCTAGAATGGGTCTGATGTGGGGTAGGGCCTGAAGAATGGGGGAGAGAATGAAAGGGAGAAGCAAATCTCCACTTGAGGTGGGGTTCAGTCAGGAGGGACAAAGAAAGGAGGGAAGGCTTTGTGCAAACAACTCAACCTTCAGTAATGAGGCTTTGTTTCTGGAAGGACATGCATGCATTGTACATAGGGAATTCAACCACACCAACTTGATACTGTCTATAAAGCAAACAGTGTTTTAAGGCTGTGTAAAAATTCAGCTCTTTTCCAAAGCTGTTAGAAGAACTATGAAGTCAGGGCTCTGAGTGAAGCCAGAGCTGAGATGTGTTCTGACTCATCCTAGGCCTTACAGAAGCCTTCTGCCTTGGGTGCAGCAGTGAGGCACCTCACCTGGGAGCAGCTTGAAGCAAGCACAAATGCAGGAGCTATAGGGAAATCTTGGCTGGTGTTCTGACACCTATGGCACACAATATCCTGAGCACTTCAGTGTTGGGCTGCAATTGCTTACATTTTCACTGCTTTGTCAGGGGAAAAAAAAATAATAAATATATATATATACATCATCTTTCATGATTTATGAAGCACTTTAGCTTTCTTTTCCCTATACCTGCATTTGCTGTTTTCTGCTTTGCTCTCAGCTGTACGAGTAAAGGAAGCATGGAATGTGTACGTGAAGCACGGTTTACTATATCCTGCTTTGCTGCCTCTGTGACATTTGCTGATTTGGTTTCCTGTAAAAAGTCAGATACATCACCTCACTTCTGGTCATAGATAACAGGCAGGAAGAGCTGCCAGGACTCCAAAAAAGAATGGCCCATGTAAATCCTCTCGGCAGCACTGAGCAGAAATGAGCCTTTTTATTTTAGGAAGAAAAAGCAGATGACATGTTTTGATACTGCAGAAGGAAGCTGTTCTCTGAAAATACAGATATCTGAGGTTGTTCGTGACTTCAGACCACTGCTCTACAGAAGTACCAGATAAGATGAGCACGTTGGTGTGAAATACAATGTGAGCACGAAGCTGTGGTTTCAGAGCTCCCCATTCCTCTGGCATGCAGCCAATGCCTGAGCCATTCCACGCTGGGCTGGTTGAAGGAACAAGCAGCTCTGTTCCCATTGTATGGTCAGAAACAGGCTGTGAGGATTTCTTATAGTGAGGTGGGAATTGCCTCCATCTGATTTCAGGAGAGGCAGTGGAGGTAACCTGAGTTGGGTTTATGTGCCAGTAGCACAGCCAAGGATTGGTTGATTGCAAACCAGGGTATTTTATCTGACCCTGACACTACTTGAAATGACAGAGAAATGCTGAAATATGAAGTTATTTTTAAAACCTCTGGGCTTGACTGCCACCTGTGAAATGGCAGAGATAGCAAAATATAAAGACACTCTGGTCTTGACAAAAAAAGAAGCACCCAAGAAGGGAGAAACTCTTCACTAACACAAAATTAGTCTTAATACACTGCAGTAATTATTTCCATTATTTTTCCCCTTCTGATTTAATTGACAATCAATTTTGAGAGTTCACATTTAGGACTGAACTAGCTGCCAAGTTCTGCGTTCTCTGAGTTGTTTTTGATGCCTCCCATTGAAACGAGGGATGAAAATAACCCCTCCGTGACTGTGGGCAATCTCTTGCTTCCAGCCAAGGAACCAGGAAAGGCAAACAAATAATCCCAACCTCCCCAACCCCTTCCTGTTTGGACTATTATCCCTTTCCCCTAGGCACCTTTTACCTTTGGCTGGATGTTCTTTCCCTTGTGTGAGTGTTCGTGTGTTTTGTTTTTCAATTGACTTACACAAGAAATGCCTTGTCTGTCCATGAAAATATCTACAGAAGTTGGAATACAAGTCACACACAATCAACCTGGATCTGTAAGGAGGGGAAGACTCCTGGAAACAGGACCGTTACTTTTGGCTACAGGGCTATTATTCAGGAAAGAAAGGGAGAGTACAGAAGGCTCTTTAGCACTTCAGTGCTGTCACTGTCTGTATGGGCGAGAGCTGAGCTCCACTGAAAATGGCCATGTTCTTATGAGTCAATCTAGCACAGATTTACAGACTGCCTAGGGAACTGTGGCTGCTCCCTCTCTGGAAGCATTTAAGACCAGGTTGGATGGGGACCTGGATGGGATTTTATGTCCTTTGCAGCCCAAGACATTACGTGGTTCTACTCAGTGCGTAACATCGGTGTGCCTTAAACTGATGAAATGCATATGGTGCCTGTGTGCCTGTGTTGTACACAAAGAGTCTTCAGAAAAACAGTAGTTTAGGTTAAATTCCAGGAGGTATGGATTCTAGTCCTGTTTTCCCATCAGAGTGCTGTTTTCCTGGGTTTGAAATCTCTTGGCATAGCTCCCGGGAATCTGGACTGCTTCCCTTTAAATTTTGCAAAGTCAATATTCATAAATATTCCCGAGGAAATGCCTGTTGAGTCTGTTACATAGTGGTACGAGACGTTGCATTCACATCTCAACATTTAATGCTTATTTTAATAGCTCTTTTAATGAGAAACCAGTTGGGCAAGTAACAGTGAAAGTGGCTGTTTTCCTTAAGCATGCAACCTGTGCAGTTCTGGTCATATATTTAATGTGTTGCCACATTTCTGACTAACTTTCAATCTTTGCTAACCTTCTCACAACTCAAGTCAAGGCTGCTGAATTTCCCAGAACTGGTGATTTACAGTGGCTTGGACTCACCCCTCATATCTTAAACCTTGTAAGAGAATAGCTTTAACTTTTGTCTTCTCTTTATCTTTCTCCCATTAAGACCTAGCATAGGAGGTGCTGCCTCAAGAGAAGGTGGAAAGGTCTTTACCTCTTGAGGTGGCACTGCCCTGAAGTTTAGCTGCAGGTGGAGGAAAAAGGGAGAAGGACCATCATGGCAACCCCAACAGCAAACTGATGTCCAGGTGAGACCTCACACTCCTCCTTGGTCCAAAATCTATAAAATTCTTTCATATCATATGCTGAAATGTAGGATAGCTTTGAGAGTATCTCAGCCACTTCTTGGCTCATAAATTGTAGTGTGTTTACTACTCAATACTCACTGTATTTGCTCCTCTAATAAGTCAAGAAGCGTAGCAGCATTACTGTTTTAAGGGAAAGGAAGAAAGGGTGGGAATAAAGCGAAACAGTCACTGAGTTAGGCACTTCAGTCTGACTTTAGGGAGGATGGTATGTTTGTCAGGACTGGTGATGCTGCTGTGATAAGACACATGCTGTGCAGATCATGTGAAATCCATGGTGGGATGCATCCATCACTGTACACTGCCCAGATCTGATGCACCCTGCTGTGGTGTGTGAGGCATCTCATCCTATGAACCCACCATGACAAGCAGTTCTAAAAGTTGCTCAAGCGAGTCTGAACTTGTAAACAGTTCTGGGCTGATCAAAACTGCCTTATTTATTGATGGAAAAAATGCCAAATAAAAGCATTCTCAAATTTAGTCATTCCCTCTTATTGCTTAATTTCACATTTTCTTTGGGAATCTGAAATCTGATTCCTTTTTTTCATATAAAACCCTTCTGCCACATGGGTGGTACTTTGTTGCTGTGAGTATTATGAGTGAATATTCATGAAGCCTGTACTTACAGGTATATTGATTACTGACATTTTTATTTCTAATGAAGAATATTGCCACGTTGCTCAATTACTACCCAACAATTTGAAGAACTTACGGACTTGTCAGGTATCCTCTTGATACTTATCAAATCAGTGATGACGTGTGGTTTTGTTCCAGTTTAGATGATCCAATCTGAAGCAAAGATAAAGTAAGCAAGGAAAAAAGAACCCCCCCCAGATAATCTTCTGTGCAAAAGAACCCACAAAACCATCAACCCAGATGCTTCACCTGACAGTTACCTACTGATCCAGTAACCTGTTCAAAGATGTTTGATGATTGAACTAGATGATCTTGTAGGTCACTTCCAACCTTGTGATTCTATGATTCTTAAACGAAGACTCCTACAGATTTATTCCTGTCCTAGAGAATGATAGCTCCTGAAAGACTTCTGATAGCTCAAGTCTGTGGTTAATAGACTTCGTTAATATTTGGAGTTAATACTGATGATGGATATGAAATCCATTTTCTTTGAATTAAACTGGATTTTCTTGTATTTGTATTTGTACTGTGATGTGATAAACAGAAAGGACTAACAAAGCAGCTCTATTTATTCTTTTAGCTCTCTGTACCATATCTTAACTATTGCGTTTTGTTGCTGTAAAGAGTATTTCCTGGTAAGAAAAATATCTTCATCCTTACTGAAGGTTCTTTGTTCCATGCATAAACTACCACATTTCTGCTGTTTCTTTTTATCCATGGTAAATAACTAGAATAGAGTGTACAATATAAAGGCAGAAACTATTATCAAGACATTATGGCATTATATTGACTTCAAGCTGTGTTCTCTTCAGCTCCTACTGAGTTCCAAATTATACTGAACTTTGACTCTTCAACTGCAGGTAGTATTATGCACAAAGAAGACTTGCAGAGGTTGCTGGTGTACGTGTAAAGTTAAGGGATTAAAAATGTTTGTTAATGAATTTGTTAATGAAAAAGTAGTTTTACTAAAAGACTTTTGTCACTTAGACAATTAGAAATGACAGTCTATAGCTTTATCAAGCATCTGAGAGGAAAACATCAGGAAGATGGAGAGAAGTCATCAACAGGTTGAACTGCAGAACTTCCAGGCATCAGTGTCTTAATGCTGAAAGGCCTCTCAGTGCACGTGGGAGAAAACTTTCAACAGAAAAATCTTTGGTATGTTTGGATTCTGTTTAAATGAGATGAGTGGAAAGAATATGACCCAATTTATGGTTATGTTCCTTCTTGATTCTAAACAGGCTGTCTTACTTTGCAGTCTTTTTATGAAATATGTAGATCTTATGAAATTTCTGGCTTTGAGATTAAAAAAAAGAAAAATAAAAGCATGTGTACACTGAAATGATGTCTTGCTTAAGAGAAAGAATTATTTTCAAGTGTGTCTGTCTTGGCTGAGTTCACCAGCCTCCTAATAGGCTGATTTGAAGATGTGATCACCTTATAATTAAGGGCCTCCTACCTTTTTGGACAAAACTGTCCCCTTCTCGCAATGCAATGTCTAGCTGCATTCCTGACATAACAGAATACCCTGGAAAATGAAATTAGAATCAATGAAAGTCATCTGTTTAGATGTACTGGATGTTTTACAGCCATGGGTCTTATATACTTTGCCTCTTGAGACTCTTCTATGATGACAGAAAGCAAAATATCTGGAATTTCTTTATTTGCCCTAAACATCTGGTAATTTTTGGCTGCATTTACTGTGGCTTTTAACTATGCAGGCAACTCTTATTTGTAGCAGTAAGGAACCAGATATGCAAGGGTGTGGACATTCCTCTTTATTTTCATAATATGGGTGAGGCATAAACCAAACCTGACATGTTAGGGATCATGAGAGTATAAATACATTCCCAATAGCCATGCATGTTTATGAAGCAATTATGATGTATGCAGGGAAAAGTGATATTCTTATGTTCTTACTTTGCGTTAAGAGCAGAAAGCTGGAATTTAAGAATTGATATGTATATATTTAAGGCACAGATTCAAGTTATTAGCTGTATTTAAAGTGAATATTATACACAGTATTAGTGGTATTCTCAAGGGGCTTTTACTAGATAAAGGCTGTTTGGTGACAGGTATTAAAGCCTTGATTTTTCACCTTTTATTCTGTTTTGGTTTCAGAAATGATGAATATTAAAATCAATTTCCAAATAACATTTCAGAGGAATATGATTTGTGTGCAAATTAAATATTAATTTTGCCCATTCCTGTTTTTTTCCACTGCCCAGTATCTTATTTATATAGCATGTTAATATTGGGTAGGTACTGTGATAACAGTGATGTAATCACAAATGTTAACATGTGAACAGATATGCTTTTTGTTCTGAAGTATATCTTTACTATAAATGACAATGCAAATGTTAGAAATGCGCAGAAAAATACTGAATGCCATCTGAGAGATACAGAAACATGTGAAACATCAAAAAAATATATATTGGATGCATGTGTGAAACAACAGACAGAAGTGGGTTATTATAGGTCTGGATATGATTTCATTTAGGCAGAACTTTCCATCTTCCTGTTGACTATCAGAAATCAAGAGCTACCGTGACTTCCCATTTTCAGGGTATTTTGCCAGGAACAGTCACCAGTTGCAAGTACTGGCTGTGCCAGAACTGGAGAGGGTCAGACCCATTTCAGAGAAATTTAGGCCTTTCTGTTCCAAACCCAAATGACAGCTGGCTTGCTACCCGCAGAGAAAGATGAAAACATATGTTTATCCAGGGCATGTTTAAGTAGTATCCTGTCATTAGTTATTTAGCAGATTGAGTTATTCAGTCTGGTGACTATTTGCCTACAAATCTCTGTAGCCTGAGACTTTGCTGAATCCTTTTGTCCCCAGAAAGAGCAATTTTTTCCCCGTGGAGAGTGTACAATATGTATATGCAGTTGTACAATGATTCCCTAGGAGCAACCCAGACTTAACTGTTGAGCAGTATGCTGCAGATGATACATAGAGGCTGAGTCAATAAACTCATCCAGATCAGCAAGGCATATATTCAATTGTGCGTACATACACTTGTGTGTTTATATACATATATATATTTATATATGTACCACTTTTGGAATGACTTTGAAGTGGTAGTACCTCGAGTGTGTGCAAGGGGCAATGAGAAAAAGGCTTTTTTGAAGAACCAGTAAAGGAAGTAATTTGCTGAGGCAAAAATGATTGGAATTCCAGACTTAGTAGGAGCTCTTCTAATGTCTCATTTTGGTTGGAAGGGATCTCAGGAAGTCATCTAGTATGACTCCCCCTTAAAGCAGGACTAATCTGAAAACTGCATCATGTTGTTAAGCAGCTTGCCCAATTTAGTCCTGGTAGTCTCCAAGAATGGTCCAACGTGGTCCCTTCTGTTGACTTCCACATATAGCTCATTCCTGGCATGGCCACTGATTGTCAGACATGTATAGCTACTTACTACCATTTATCTGCCTACTTGTGTGACACGTTTTGGCACTTATGTGCAGCCTTTTTTTAATCTAAAGACTTTAATTATATCAAGACTGAACTTTGCATATTGTGTCCCTTTGCTGTTTACCTTTGGGGAATCCTTGGTATTCTCATGGCTAAAATGTGAGTTATGGTGTAACAAATAACATTATTCTATCAGGAAAGTAACGTTTCTTCTCCATCTTGTGACCTGTTCCTTCTGGCACCGCATGCTTTCCTGGGATTCCAGTTATTGCTGTTATTAAAACACGTAAACAGATTTTTTTCCTCTAAAAGCATCATTTAAACATACTTTGAATGCCTGAGTTTTCCTAAGGTGGTAAGGTTAGAATATGGGGCAACTTTTCATTTTCAAGTTGTACTATGATTATTTGAGTTAGCCATATCTCCTCAGTGGAAGCACTTGGGTCTTTTGTTCAGCATAAAGGTCAATCCAAGCAGTTAGAGAATAATAAATAGGTGCCATCTACTGCAGCAAGAGAATTAGTATCAGTTGCAGGATGAAGTTTCCCAGGTGAGAATCCACTCATATAATGACACAGACTCTGCTTCCCACCTCCTGTCTTTGGGCCACACTCTGTCTGACCTTCACGGGCACCCACAGATGTCACAAGAAATTGCGGAAAGCATCCTGTTTACTTCTCGTGTGTTGCCCACAGAAGGGCTCAGCATGGCTGAGTTGGCTGGCTGGCATCCCTACTTATGTTACTGGGAGCCTTGTTGTAGAGTTTAAACGAGATTGGATTTAATCTCTATCGTTTCTTTTCCTGTAATTACACTGTAAAAGTAACTGCTTACACTGACCTGTCTACTTCCATAATAAACCCATGTGGGTGCTTGCTCTATTTTTCCACTCAGAACCTCTGAGGAGGCTTTTGAAATTATCCTGTGCAAACCAGAAGTTTCCAAGTGCCTGACAGTACGAGAACGACTGCAGAGGACACGCTGCATTACATGGGTAAGCTCAGTGCTTCTGAAATGCATCAGACTGGGTATGCCGTATTACTGTGCTCAATAAATATTACAGAAGCCTCTGTATATAAAACAGCAGTAAGATGGATGCTTTCCATCCACCCGTGACCCTTCAGCCCATGTACCGATTTCAGCCTCAGAGCAACACTGTGCTCTTCCCCACAAAACACGAGGTATTTGGTGATGTCCCCCTGCACTCCAGGCAGGCTGTGCTTTAACGATGACTGAAATTGGCGCATCTTAATGGAAAACCGGTACACTTGTCTGGGGAAGCGATGCTTGCTCTGCTCCCTTCCTTCCCGCCGGGACCTGCCACCTGCTCCTGCGGGGGAGGAGCGAGGGGGGACACGGCCCCAAAAGCTTGTTTCCAAGTAGGTTTTCCATCGCCCCGCAGCGCGGAGGAGCGGGGCAGCGGTCGGAGCCCCTTCCCCGCAGGTCTCGTTATATTGGAAAAGCGAGCCCCGATCCACTTGCGACGCTGACGGGGTCGCAAAGGGGATAAAAAAAGAACAACAGAAGAAAACAGCCCGGCCCGCCTCTCAGCTATCACCGCGTTATCACCTGCGTGTGCCTGGAAGGAGGCTCTTCCCTCCGCCGAGGAAAATCAGCTTAGGAAAGCAAAGTTTGAACAGCGAATTCCTGTTATTTCAAAGCATCCCATGTGACAGGATATTTCCTTATCATTTCGAGCCCAGAGCTTTCCCCAGAGCCACCGGCCCTTCACAAGTGCGGCGGAGCTGCCCGGCGGGCTCCTCTCCTCTCAGCGGCGATGGCTCCCGGCCCGCTCCTGCTGCTCCTCGCCTTTCTCCCCGGCGCTTTTCCACTGCTGGGTAAGTGCCCGCAGGGAAGAGAGAGGGGTCTCCGAGCCCTGGCTGACCTGATGCGGTGTGTTTGTATGTGTGTGCGTGGAGGGGGGAAGATGCCAGAGTTGCCCCAGGGTCGGGGGGCAGCCCGCCGCCTCGTTGCCCCTGAAGGCAGCCTGCCCTCCGGCAGCACCCTGCCCCGACTGGGTGAAGTTACCCCATGTGGCTGTCCTTTGGGTTTTGGCATCCAAAAGCCCCAAGCCGAGCCGTCTTGGGAATGTTAGAGTAGCCAGTGAATTGGCACAGGGGTCTCTGGTTGAAAGCTGGAGCTTGCACGTGAGAGCTATTCTGATTTCCAGTGCATTGATCTCATCCAGGGAAAGTTTTACACTTGCCATTCCTCGGCATCCTCTATAGTCAAGGTTGAGGTTTACTGGAGCAGTTTTGTAACACCAGATTGTAACCTTTCTTGCCTTGTGTAGTTAGCTACAGTCATTGCAGGCTGTCTGCTAAGAGAAGTCACCCTACCTGCTGGCTGCTTCCTTGCTTCCTCTCCCTTTCTCTGGCTTTTGGCATGCTGCTGGGGCACTCTGCCTTGGCCTTTGGTGCTCTTCGTACTTCTCAGACTCCACAAGCCACTTTCTGATCTCCACTCCTGTAATCCAAGTGTTACAAACTCCAAAGCTGTTTTTGAATACTAGCACACCTAAAATATAATCTCTACAAAAGGTACTTGGCACAATCTGTCTGGGACTGGAAATGGGCAAATCATTAGTGTGATGGGTAAAGAAAAATAAAAACCAGTCGGAATATAAAAACCAGTGGGAAAAAAACTATCAGGGTGTGCTTGGGACAGCTGGGGGAATAGATGCTAGTGGTTACTGTTGTGGTTTAACACTGACAGATGCCTGAGTACTGCACTGCTGCTCTCTTGTCCCATTCCTCAGGGGGACTGGGTGTGGGGATATCTGGTCAACTCCTAGAGTAGCCTCCTTCTCCTGAAGCTTTTATTGCTAAGCATGATCTCATCTGGTATGGAATATTCCTTTGGTCAGTTCAGGTTCACTGTCCTGGCTATGGCTATGCCCCCTCCCTTCCTTGATGCCATGCAACTTCTACTCAGCAACTGCCTGAGTTTATATTAGTGCAATATCAGCACCATACTACAGGTGCAAAGCACAACACTGTATGGGCTGCTGTGGGGAAAGTTAATTCCAACCCAGACAGACCCAGCATAGTTCTAGGGGCTGGTTTCTATGCCTGGCAGATTCCCATGCATTCTAATGGACCTCCTTCCAGAAGTAATTTTTGACACTTTCATTATGGGTTGCTCTCTTAAAAAACTGTAATTCAGAGTACTGAGACTGTGTTACTTGGGGTGATGCATAGGACCTTCCTATGTACCTCCTATAGCTGATCTGTAGTGAAGAATGGGAGTGCTAAAGCACTAATTGCTACTGAATAGTGATGGAACACATGGTTATGTCACTGAAACCTGGGAATAAGTCTTACCAACACAAATTACACGTTAGGAAGCTGACGTTACTTTATTGTAGACTCAGTGCATGGGGGAATCTCCTCCTAGCATGTATGTGCAGGAGCTAAAGCACATGTATTATATATTTATTTAGCATGTGAATAATACTCATACATTTTCTGTGAAGTGCCTGCCTATTCCAAGGGTTGACATACACGTTAAAACCTAATAGTATGCATGCACTCTGTTATTATGGGGTTCTCTAAGGGATCTTTGGTGGTTGTTGGGCTCCACTGGGAGGTGCTATCTGCCCAAAAGTTCATATGCTTAGTAGGCTGTGTCTCTTATTTGTTTAAGATATTGTTTATAGAAATTGGCTGCTGAGTAAGTTTGTAGTTATCGTTTTGACCTTATGGTAGTAAACGCTATCAACCCTAGTGTAGTGCAGCGTACTTCTCTTCTTCTGAATGTTGAGACTCTGCTTTTAGATTCCAAGTATCTGCTTATCTAGGAAAATCAGCCTTCCCTGGGTAGAACGTGAGTTTGGTTTAGACTCTGAATTAGTTGCTGGTTATCAGTTACATAACTGAACAATTTTCCTCAGCCCATTTTACAGTTGCAGCTCAATCTGTTAGCAAGAAGTGATATCAAGTGGTTAGAGAGAAGTGTTGGCAGGGTATAGTGAGTGTTGCACAGATACCTGACTTTTTTTATATTCTTCTAGTCTCCCTTATATCTCACAAAGAAAGTGTTGTATGGTTATTTGTTTTAGTGTTCAAGTAGACACAGAAGTACAGCTGTAAACTGGAGCAGCTCAGACCCATGATACAAGTCATCTGTATAGTGATGGATATGGCAGAAGTGACCATAAGGGAAAAGGAATTCAGTCTCAGTCGCGGTTGCTCCTGTATCCTACCTCGTTCTTCCCTGCTGTTTGGGTGCCAACTTATTTTCAGTGCCTTCTTGTATAAGCTGCTGCAATGTGTTTATAAACTGTAAACACCTTGTAAAGGTGCAGTCAAAAAAGTAGAGGACCAAAGATTTACTTTACTTCCACTAGCCACACCTCTTTATTCAGCTTTCTGACATTGTCTCTGCAAAGAAAACCTTTGGGCTTGTCCAGCCTATTGACTTAGGACTACAGTTTTTTATGTGTCGAGCACCCTCTAAGGCCGTAAAGTTGTAAGTTGTGTAAAATATGCAGTGTTGGATTAGGCCAGCAGAACAGTGTTAGCAGTTTAAAAGATCAAGCAGTGTTTTCTGCACTTGTGGAAAAAGTCTGACTTTTTCTTTTAACCGGAAACTTTAAGTAAGATTTCAGGAAAGGGAGAGTTGCAAGCACTGCATGTATCGTTGTGCTAAATGCTGGTAGAAAAGCAGAATTAAAAAAGTTATCACTAGCAGCAACAATTATATATTTCCTTGTATTGTCTATGAGTAAAACTGATTGGCAAAAGGGAACAATTTGTGTCTCCAGTGCTCATCAGTTTTATACTGCTTCCCAGTGAGCTGGAAGCCAGAGGACAGGAGAAGGAAACTGACCCATGGATGAGATAAGTTTAGGTCAGCTCTTTCTCTGAGATAGAGGCTGTTTGTTCCCAGCTTCTTCTTCTGCAGTAATTTATGATCATTTCCACATTGGAACATCAGCAGAAAAGGAAAAATGTTTTGTGGTTAATCTTTTTTCCCCTTACATATTTTTGCATTGTGTAACTTGCTTACTTTGGTAACTGAAAACACTAAAATTAATGACACTTCAATTAGCTTTAATTCCAGTGTAACAAATATTTCTCTTCCCTTGCTTGTAGATTAGTTAAAATACAGTTTTAAGGCCTTGATCAACCTATTAAATTATGAGATGCAACATTACAGAGCTATTAATTTCTCATCCTAAAATGTACCTCAAGAGAACTAAAGGAGAACGAAAAATTCTCCATCTCTAGATGAGACTAGCTCATGAATGATTACCATACAGTAGATCCAGGTCGTACAAGAAATGCTAGGAACTTCTTTAGTGACCGCAGTTTTGAAACAAAATGGACAAACACTGCACTAAGATGGAGAAATAACTTTGAGAGCTATAAATGGTCTCATAGTCACTAGGAGGCATTCCTGTTGATGGCAAATCCCACTGGTGTCAGTATTTCATTTCTAGTGGAAAAACATAAGAAAGAAGGAAATCACCAATGAATGCAGCTGAGAGAAAAATGGTGATGCTGTTGTAACCCTGCAAGTAGCTTGTGTATAAAGTTAAATTAGAAAAAAACAATAATCTTTCCCCTTCAGTAAAACTTCAGGGATTTCAGCAGAACTTATGAGAGCAGATCTCTCCATCATGGAGGAACAGGGCCTGAGGAACTTACGCTGTAGTCTTTGCAATGGGAGTCAGGATCAAGGAAGCAGAGCTACTGAGCGCTCAGCCTCAGGCTCTGTAGCACGTGATGTGCATGCTCCCTGCTTTCACTGACTCCCATGGACACTGTTTGGAACAGAACAATGAATGGACCTTTTTTCATCAGTTTAACCCATGCTTTAAAGCACCATGAGGCACTAGATCTGTGTCTCTATGGCCTTCCTATTTTAGTATAGATTCTTTCTTTGGTGCAAAATAGTTTAGATGTCCTGAAATCTGAACTAGTCCTCTTTTGCTGAGCAGATGACGAGATTTCAACCTAGTCTAGTATTTTGTTTCGATAGTAGGTAAGATTGTTTCAAGCCAAGTGATTCCTTTGCTTTTTGTCTTACAGATACTAGCACCTTTTTAATATATAATGAAGATCACAAGCGTTGTGTGTTGGCTCTGAGTTCTAATTCAGTGACTACTGCTCCTTGTGTTCAAGAAAATGAGTCACAAAAATTCAGGTGGGTCTCAGATCACCAGCTTATGAGCATATCATTGAAATTGTGCTTGGGAGTGCCTTCGAAGAAAGACTGGGTTCCGATCACTCTGTATCCTTGTGACAAGGCTAGCGAACTTCAGCGATGGGAATGCAGAAATGAGACTCTCTTTGCAATTCAAGGGGAAGATTTATTTTTCAACTATGGAAACAAACAGGAAAGGAATATTATGCTTTACAAGGGATCTGGTTTATGGAGTAGGTGGAAAGTCTACGGAACTACAGACGATCTGTGTTCTCGAGGCTATGAAGGTAAAGTTCTATAAATTAATTTCTGTATTTTGAACTGGCTGCTATATGTATCTAATTATAGTATAGAAGAGAATTACCTTAATCTTCTCGATAATCAGTGAATGTGGGCTTTGGTAAAATCTATAGTACTTGAATGTGTTTTGTGTTTTCTGTGGAGTTCCTTTTGCTTTCTAGTCAAAGGCCTGATAATTAATAATTAGATAATTAACCACGCAAGACAGTGGTTCATCTGGGGGGAGAGAAAAGCATTTGATTGTTCAGAACATGCATATAACTATTACACAACAGTTAATAATATCTTTGACTTTTTAGATGTGTACAGAAAGACAAAGAGTGAATGCCTATTTTGTTGATTATGTTCACCTCTACTCTGTGACCTCACCCCTGGGGAGAAAATATGATTTTTTTTTCTGTAAGGATTTTTTTTTTTAATGTAAAGATATCTTCAGCTCCAGTATGTTGATGGTGCATTTCTAGATGTTTGAGATTCCTCTGAGAGCTGGTGCTGAAGTGTTAGACAAGTAAATTGGATATTTTTAATAGTTAAATTTGGAAATGCTCATATATACACGCACATATATATCTATGATGGCATTTTGGCAGAGAAAGGGAAGTATCAATTTTCTAGGGTTTATACAAAGAATAATTACAGCATTGTGGCTCTGCATCAAGGGCCTTTATTTAGGGTATAAAGAAGTTACTCTGTGGTGCAGCTTTCAGTTTATACCTACGTGACATGATGTCTAAAATGATCAGCAACTGAGTTATCAACAGAGGAATCAATGATTGTGTGGGCCTAGAAAGCAAATTGCTTGATTTTATGGATTTTATACTTTTGATTGTTACATAAGTAAAATTTAGTGTGGGAATACATTTGTCTTTGCTCAGTCAGTTCTGGTCAGTAGTCTCCTTTTCTGGCCAGTGGTCTCCTTCAAGTGATGGAAATAGAACTAGTTGTGGCAATGGGTAGCAATTTACACCTACAGATTAAAAACTATCAACTTTCCATTTATAATGCATATTGGATGCTACGCTATTATAATGCATATTGGATGCTAAGCTAGCAAACTGCATGCTCTAATACGAACATAAATCTGGAGTGATATAGATCCCATGCAAATTACCACTTACACATTTATTAAACTATTGTGTTTCCTTAGATACCTACACAGTGAGAGGAAATGCTGAGGGAGCACCTTGTGTATTCCCTTTTAAATTTGGTAATAAGTGGTACGCTGACTGCACAGATGCTGGCAGAGCAGATGGCTGGTTTTGGTGTGGAACCACTGCAGACTATGATGCTGACAAGAGATATGGATTTTGCCCACTGAAAAGTAAGTTTTGTGTACTGCAGGTTCTGCTTTGCTCTTTTATTCAGCTGCATGGGGAATAGTGCTGTCCTTTCCATGTGCTCTACAAAATGGAATTCAAAACTGTATTTTTCTGTCTCTACGCAGCTAACTATCCTTTCAGGAACTATTTACATAAGTGAAAACAGGGCTCAGCATAAAAAAAAAACTGACTAAATCCAGGTGAGAGAGAGCGTGGACTGTACACTGGAATATGTAATTGCACCATTTACTTGAATAGAAAGTTAATTTGATGTAAAGATGTTACATTAGTATACTCCATAGTCCGCATAGGAGTTTGTGCTGCAAAATTGGGAACTAGAATATAACGTAACTTATGACTACTTCAGAAATGAATTGCATATGAATATGAAAGAACTTATGTGGTATTTCCTTAATATATGTACTACATAGCTTAATGTTCTACAGTAGAATAATTAAAAACAGTGGGAAGTGTTTATATTATTAATTCCCTGGTTCAAGTGTAATAAGAGTTTGTTATGTAATACAGAACTTTGTGTAGCAATGTTGATATTCCTTGAATTAAATTTGAATATATGTTTGAATTATGTTTAATTTGAATAAATTTTCTCTGGACTTCTGTAAAATATGTACTGAGCAGTTTGTGTGCAAACTGCTGCTTTTTCTGTCATGATGGGAGAGGTGGTATTTTTCCTTCCCTTCTTTATTATTGTGTTTTGTTGTAAATCTCCAACTGACTTCATTTAAGAACAAAAGAGAAAAATATGCCTTTCCTCTTTCCTTTGATCTGAAGAAAACAGAGTGCGTTGATCTTAACTGGTCTGACAATGAAGTTTTATTGTCTGAAGTATGATTTCCACGAATGTTGCATTCTTTATTTCAGAGAAATAAAAATTGCAAGTTTTTCCTCTGCCAGCATTATTTTCAATAAATTAAAAACATACTGGCAGTATTAATTCCATAAATACAACACACGCAAGACCAGCGTAGGCTCGTTACCTGTCTAGCATTCTTTGAGGAGAGCAAATAGGTGTCATTAAAAAATTGTTTAGTTCTTTGACATAATTCAAGGAAATCCATTCAGATTGTTTTTGGAAAAAGCTGCTTTATGCTGATTGCCTGCACACTTCCTTCCTGATTCTTCAGTACTGGCTATAAAATATTCACATTTAGGTCATACATTTTAACAAGAGACAGGCAGGAGTAGGAAAGTTTTAGTCCTACAATAAAGAATTGCGCTGTACTACAGAATAAGTTACTAAACTTCAAGAGCACCTTTTAAACATATAACATCAAAGTTTTTTATGTTAAAGGTTATTTCACAGAATCACAGAATGGCTCAAGTTGGAAGGGACCTCAAGGATCATGAATCTCCAACCCCAGTGCCACAGGCAGGGCCACCAACTTACCCATTTAATACTAGACTAGGTTGCCCAGAGCCCCATCCAACCTGGCCTTGAACACCTCCAGGGACGGGGCACCCACAGCCTCTCTGGGCAGCCTGTGCCGGCACCTCACCACTCTCATAGTAAAGAACTTCCCCCTGACTTCCAAAATAAATCTTCCCTCCCTCAACTTAAAACCATTTCCCCTTTTTCTGCTGTTATCTACCCTTTCAAAGACTTGACACCTCTCCTGTTTATAGGCTCCCTTTAGGTACTGAAAAGGCTACAATTAGGTCACCTTGCAGCCTTCTTTTCTCCAGGCTGAAGAAGCACAGCTCCCTCAGCCTATCCTTGTAGGGGAGGTGCTCCAGTCCTCTGATCACATTTATGGCCCTCCTCTGGGCCCTCTCCAACAGTTCTCTGTCTTTCTTGTACTGTGGGCCCCATACTTGGACACAGTACTCCAGATGGGGCCTCACGAGCAGAGTAGAGAGGGACAACCACCTCCCCGTCCCGGCTGGCCACCCCTCTTCTGATGGAGCCCAGGTTCCCATTTGCTTTCCGAGCTGCAAGAGCACACTGCTAGTTCATGTTAAGTAAGATGTCAGCAATGTTGCTTTTTTGAACTATCTGGGGGGTTTGAGGTGCTGATATAAAGTAGGTGGTGCAGCTATTACAACTCTTTGTTCTAGGGCTCAGACAAACACTGAAATAAAGATTGAATCCATCACTTTTCTACTATAAACAAAACCAACTAAGTATTGTCCAGTATGAGGAGGGCTAAGATTAAAAGCAATTTTAGCCAAAAGAAATGTGGAAATCTGACTGGTAGAGGTAACAAAATTGTATGAGTCCTTTAGATGGGGCTTCAAAAAAGATGCTGATATGGTGACAATAAAACTTGAATCTCTACAGGAAAAACTGAGAATTGCTGATATGACAGACAATTTTTAATATTCTAGGAAATACTGATTCTTTACAGGGTACACTATGTCTTCTTGAGCTATATATTCCATTGCAGCATTAAAGCATGTTTTGAGGAAGACTGCACAATTTAATATAATTGGGAACACAAGTCATGAGATGTACATGCAGCTGTATTCAGTAGGCAAAAGTCCACTGAGGCCCCTTTCTTGACAGCTGAAAGGGATAGAATATCTCTGAAAAAATTCAAAAGTCTTGTAAGGAGTGCATAAAACTTGCAACTGGTGAGGAAGGAAATAAAGAGTGCAGGGAATAAGAAAATATTTAAATAGCTTTAACCTTGAATATTAATCATTGGCCAAATCTGCATTTGTGCATCCATTCAACTTTATTTTATGATAGACTTTTTCCTCATGCTGGTCTTTTGAGATGTAGTGGTTTTAAGTCTAGTTCAGAATGCTTTGTAAATTGGTCAGCTAAGTTACAAAGAGTCATTTGTCTTGTTTCTTCTGATTTACCTGGAACTCATAACCTGATTTTGGATCTCACAAATTCATCCAGGAAAAAGGAAGATAGAAGACTTAGCAGAAATAATTCTCACTAATTTCAGTGTATATAAAAATACACATTGAATTATTCTGTGTAGAGATAAATTTGATTTTTGTCCAGGTCAGGTGTGGTTCCACATGAATAAAGTTCAGATGCTAAAACATACCTTCAGATTTTCATATAAACATCCTCTGGTTTCTCTGGGGATAGTAAGCTTTAAACAGTACCATTTAGATTTTCCCAAGCCCTGCTCTCTTAAGGTGTTCAATTGCCTAGAACTCAGACATTAAAAAAATCAAAAAATCAAAGATGAAGAAATGAACTTTATTTTTATGAAAGGCCAAAGTTCTGCAGAACAGCCTCATATGCAACTGCAAATTAGAGACAGGGAGAGGAAGGTTGAAGGTCAAATGAATGCTTGTTCTTCTCTTCCTTTCTACTGATTGCACAATATCTGTAAAACCCTTTCTCTAAGGCCAGACAATCTGCTTTACTGAATTATAGATTTTAATAGTTACAGTCTCTCTTTTATCCCAGACATGTGCTTGTGCACATGGTTGTGTAGAACACAGTGTAGTGAAGAAATTTTGGCTTCTGATACTCATAAAATACTGTGGATGGAAGTTGGTTTCTGAATAATGATAATGGAATGAAAGTTTCCATATTTATTGAAAGGTCCATATTAGAGTATACTATGAATTTATTTTGTTGCCTAAGGCTAACTCAAAAAAGAGGCACTTCATATAGTCTATAAACTATCAGATTTAATACAGGAAAAAGTGGAACTGGTTACTGACCTGTTGACATCTAATATGTACCACCCTTTGTCTTGAGTTTTGTTTATTGTACAGCTTTCCTCTTATTTACACGCACAGATTTTCTGAGTTCTTTGAATTGGGAAAAGGAAAAGACCTCTTTCTCTCAGATTTTTCATAGCTTGCAACTTAAGGAGCTGATACAGACAGGCTTCAGGAATTTCAGGATTTTTCCCATTGCCAGCAGACAAACAGCGACCTCTTCTTTATTCCGCTTTTGTCTTGCAACTTTATTCTCTCTGTGGAGTGATATTCGGCTCACTGTTGGGGGTCCCCCTATAGCTTCCATTTTTCAGTCCAATGCTTGGGTCTGATTATTTTAGTAAGACGTTCTAAAGCCACTTTACGTTGTATCCAAAACTGTAAAATAAATGAGGATTTCTTAGCTCAGAAAAATCATCTGGTTTATTTTTGGACTTTAGCTAGTGTGAGTTTGTAAGACCTTAGTGGTTTCCTCTATGGTGACAAAGCAGTTATTTTAGAACAACTGTAGCTGTTCATCTTAAACAGCAGCTTTGTTGTACTGGAGAAAAATGTGATACTGTTTTGTGATGCGTGTTGTCCAACATGGCTGTCATGGTTTGGCCTAGACCTGGGTTTACTAAGACATTAAAGAACTCCTTTTGTACCTGTTCTCTATTGCAGTGTGTAGCTTTGTGTATTTTTGCTCAGTGATTTATTCTATTTTGTATCTGTCTCAGTTTTTGTGATCAGCATTTCTTTTTCTCTTGGCAGTTAATAGCATTGATTCGTTGTGGAACACCGATCCTCTAACAAATGTCCAATATCAGATAAACTCTGAGTCCGCACTAACGTGGCATCAGGCAAGAAAAAGCTGTCAACAGCAGAAGGCTGAATTATTAAGTGTCACAGAGTTGCATGAACAAACATACCTAGCAGGTAGAGTAACATCATCTATCAGGTTTTTTTGAAAGAGATTTGTTTTAACTGCGACCCTTAGATAGCGTGTTCTATCTTGAAATCTGACATTTTCTTCAGTTCTGTTAATTGTGGATTTAAATTGTTATCTTGAATAATTCAGGTGGAAACTTGAAAAGATAATGATTATCATCAATTAATATTGCTGGAAAATTACAGAGATATAAAAAACGCAGCAATTGATTAATTTAAGCAGTAAGGAAAGAATTTTGGAATGTGTATAAATTCAAACTAGTGTTCAAAGAAAAGATGCAAATGTCAAGAACGTGTTCTTTTTACACTGTCTTTGCTGTGTGTACTCTAAGCATTTTTGACAAATTTCATTAAAACTGCTGTATCATCTTTATGCTTTATCTGCTCTATCATCTTTATATGCTCAATTATGAAAAGAAAAAGGAACTAATAAACAAGAGAACTTAAATACAAATAGCTTGAATTCAGATTCCTTTCCTCCTCCACCCTCCCACCCCCCAGTTCATTTCCAAACTTCCCTCCTGTGAAAATTCAATATTGAATTCATGCTTGAAGACATTCACGTTCTACAGAGGCAGCCTTGTTTTCACTCTGAGCCTGTGTGCACACGTGAGGTAGTCCAATATTACAGCTACTAGATAAATTAGAAAGCATTTTGATAAGCTTCTATGCTGTAAGCTGAATTTTTGTACTTTCTAAAATCAGAGGCTGATAGATTATTTGATAAACCTATTGTTAATGCTGTATGTAATCTGTTCTGTGAAAACTTTTGTTTCCAGTTAAAGGGTTTGCCCAAAACACAACTCTTCTTTACTGATAAAGTTAATCTTCAAATTAATGCTCAAGAGAGCATTTACATTTAGGAGCGAGTTGTTAGTAGACATGTTTTAATTGCAAACTATAATATATTGTTTCCAAAGTCAGTCTTTCATTCTGCAGCTATTCTCGCAGAATTAGGTTTTCCTGTCATGCTCAGACCTTGATTCTCTTAAACTGTAACTTGTTAGTAAAGAAGTAGTACTGGAATACATTAACCTGTTTATGCCAAATCAGACTCTGTCATTAACATTCCAATCCTTTTCAGTACTTAACAACCCCTGCCTTTAACTTGGCTGTGCTTTAAGTGCTACCCATAACCATAGTGTCAAAGACAACTAAATAAATAAAGCAAATTTGAATACTGGCATGATGCCATCAGTCAAGGCAGAAATGCTTAATGAAGCTGTGCAATGATTTCCTGTAAGCTGTGCAGAAATGCATCAATTCAAAAGCAATCAGCACTCGTCCAGCTAAGCTTGCAATTCTTAGATATAAAGCAGAGAGAAGCAATTGAGTTACAATTCCTATAAAAAATAACACAGAATTCAGCAGGACCATGCATGGGCATGGTATTATTCTAAGTGCTTTTCAGACCTAGAACAGTAAGTTGGAACATGCTTTGGATTCCTGACTTATGGCTGAAGTAGTGAATTCAGATGAGTTTCAAAGCAAACCAGATGTGCTGTTAAAAAGATGACTTTTGGAATGGCCTTATTTAAATGTGGTATGATAAAATATAAACAGCTTACAACACTAGTTTAAAATATTTAGTACATTTGAAGCTCACATTTGTTAATTTTATTGGAAAAGAAAATATTTACATGACAGGAAAGAATTCATATCGGATCTTAGAATACTGATTATTTATTTACTTACTCTCTGTGCAGCAATCAGTTTTATACATTGTAATCCTAGAAAAAAAAATGATTTGATTCATATTTATGATAATCTGCTTATAAGAGCATATATATATTATTGTTTCTTCGTTCTAACATAATTCCCAGCACCTAAAATTGTGAAAACTGCAAGTAGAAGTAATGTGAGCAATGTGAAACCATATATGCAGTTTAGCTTAGCCACCTGAAGCTAAAATTTTTAACTCTTGCATTGGGAAAAAGGAGAACCAAAGGGAATTAAGCTTTTAAGTTTCAAGAGAATGTTTGCTCTTGCTGTGCATTACCAGTATCTTTCTTTGTCTCTCTTACCTAGGTTTGACTGGCAAGCTCAGTTCTGCTCTCTGGTTTGGCCTTAACAGCCTGAATTTTGACAGTGGATGGCAGTGGGTTGGTGGCGCTCCATTTAGATACTTAAATTGGGTTCCAGGTGAGATTTCATTTTTTCTAAGGGGTTAAATTTTTTTCTTTTCCGGTTTGTTTTGGTTATTTGCTTAATGATTGGATCATTATTTTCATTTCGGATGAACCAAACTTGGTGATAATACATACAGAACAGAATATATTAGTCTAGTCTGCTCTGAGGCAAAACCAGCTGCTTCACACCTGAAGCTGCAGTGCTGAACTCCATTGCGAGTGTTCAAAACATAGCCTCCTATGCCATCTGTAGACAGCAGTGAAGAGGTGCTTTTCTGGCTTTTTATTCAGTGTCTGTGTTAAGGTGACTTCTTTCCTTCAGGACTCTTATTTCCTTGCACTAATTCAGGAAGTCTTTGGAGACTGACTTAAGTGGATGTCTGAATTTATACAGTTTGAATACGCTTCATTTTCATCAGGCATGTCACATGTATTTAATTTGCTCCATTTTGGTGGTAAGATCCAAACCAAATTTTAGGTGGAAAAAACTTCTTTGCAAGCTTTGAAGAGTGAATTGAACCACTGTCTAAATAGCTCTCCAATGGAGAGAGCACAAAAGGCAAACAGATGGGCTGACATACAAGTTCCTGAGAGGATGTTTACAGGTCTGTCTGCCAAAAGCGCAGGTGAGGAGCTGCATGTAGAGAAGGGTGGAGAAAGCCTGGCTGAGTTAGAGCCAAAGCCACAAGGGAAGCTGTTTGTGACTGCTAAAACTGCAGGCAGCTCTCATTTAACCTGTAAAGAATTATCTGAGTTTTAGAGTAACCAAAATGGGCTCTATTTGTTTTTCACTCTGCTGGCATCTATATAACCAATGTTATATTTGTGCTTTCTAGTTCACAGTTACACTTTTTTCCAGCTTAATCTTTGTCTCATCCCCATTTCCATGGGTGTTGAAGACCTAACTGTCCTTTCTACCAGTAAATTTTTAAAGAATTTGGGGAAGCTTTACATTCTTCCATCCCATGAGTTCTAAACAATAAGTTCTAAATAATACAACAAGAACAACAAGTTCAGATTAGCCAAATAATTGTTTACTGTTTATACTAAATGCAGAATCTGACTAGCATAGTGAACAGGTAACAAATTGCACTATAGAATTGAGAAAGTGGAAAAAAAATGAAATATTTGTACTGTAATACCCATCAAGGCTCTGAACCTGTGAAAAGAGTGTTAACAATCGTGAACTGGATAAATACCTCAATGTGTGGTCACTGTGAGCAGAATATCTGCTAAAGGAACGAACTGCACCATTCAGCTTAAAGGCCTGTTGAGAATCACAACTGCCTATATATTAATGTCTTATAATTAAAGCATAGAACAAATTCAGATCTGAAGGCAACTGGAAGTTTAACCATGAGGCATTTATTCCTAGTTACTATTGTTGAGTAGTTTGTCATTAAAAAAAAATACATATATAAAATTACCCATTTATTTATTTATTTTCTTATTTATTAAAGGACATCCTTCTCCAGAACCTGGAAAAATCTGTGCTGCATTAAATCCTGGCAAAGTTGCCAAGTGGGAGAATCGGGAATGCAACCAGAAACTCGGCTATATTTGTAAACGAGGAAATGCTACATTAGCATCTTTCATTGTTCCCGCAGGTAGGCTTGGTAATAATCCCCTAACAAATTACTAGTGGTGTCAAACTGAGAAAAGATCATGTCTGTGCAAAATGTGACTTGACCAAGCTTCCTTGTAAAAGTGAACGTTGTGTACTTCCTCTTTATTCTGGTCTCCTTACTTCGTGAGTTCTCTTTCCAGAAGCAAAACCATCACATTTTGTACATAGAATAAAAGGGTAAATAATTTAATGCTTAAAAAAATAGTGTAATTATCTAAAAGCCCATGTTCCCATTGAAACTAAACTATCTCTCTTGCTGTCATTTTTACTGCTTATGAAATGGACTAAGTTTAACAGCACAAATTAATAGTAAATTTAATGAATTTTTAAAAATTATTCTAGGATTTAAAGATTTGTTAACAACTATGTATTTATGTAATTATGTATGAATCTATGTTTTCTATATACCTAAGCTATTTAGTTTAATTACAAAATTCTTTAGATTAAATACGTGCAAACACTATTTTAGAAGAAATATAATTTGGGCACATGGTTATGTTGCACAGGAAAGACAAATCAGGGTTAAGTTTTCATAGCTTTATTTAGACTTGTTTCCTTATCATATCTCTTTGTACTATAATTTACACTGTAACTTCTTTCTTTGTTTCAACACTCTTTCCTTCTGTTATCCCTTATTTCCAAGTTTATTCCTCTTCATACAAGTTATACAGTTATCTCCCAAATCCACTGGCATTACTTTGCACAGGGTTTAGAAGAAGAAATCCAAACGCCTACCATATTTCCAGTCCATTTTTAAATATACATTATTGGAAGATGAGATGTCAAATGAGAAGTACCCCAAAAGTGTGATTTGAAATATATGTTTTAAAATACTGTTTCTACTGTTGCCAACATACAGCCAGCTCAGTGATATCAAAAAACCTGAAACAGTGTCTTCTGCCTAACTTGTTTCTCTTTAAGAAAAATGAGTGAGCCAATGTATTACTGACCAAATACTGAAACCAATGTTAATTAAATAAACTCCCGTTTTGAAAATGAGTTGATTGCTTGATTTGGGAAGGACACTAATGCATATTTGAACACATTTCTGAATTAAAATGCAAATAATTGTTAGCATGTCTATACTTTTGACAGCCAAAATCTTTATTTAGGTTAAAGTAGAGTGGGGCTGTTACTCATCTTTTCAGTTTCATAAACATGTCTTTTAAACACTGATATTTGTAAATGCACCACTGATTCAATGTGGCCAATTTTTTAGTTTTAGATTCAGTCTTAATTCAGAGCTAATGGCTATTTCTTTCTTATATATTAGGGTCTTGATTTCATGCCTCACCCTTCCCAAATTCAAGTGCATCTGTCATTTGCAGGAAGAAGAGAAATGAGACAAAAGGTTTCAGTTGTACAGAAATTGCTGAGTAAATGTGGTGACAGGTTGAGCAGAGGTTGGCAGTGGTTCACATCATAAAATATTTTCCAAAATGTCCTAAGGGAGGAAGTCATAAAAGGAATAAACATGCAGTCACGCAAGGTGTTAAGTGCCCTCAATTTCTAATGATGTGAAGGAAAACTCATGGCAGACAATGTTTTCCTCCCCAGGACTCCAGAGTCAAAATATAAATTAATTGCAAATTCATGCAAGCAATTAAGTTGTGCACCCACTACTAAATGCAGAGGCAATTCTTTAACATTTTGACCCCAGAAGCTACGTTTAAGTTCAAAAGAGCAGCATGTGAGGACTGTGGATGAGAACACTTCATAACAGTATGTAATCACATATCTATAACAATGAAGTGAAAAATCTTCACAGGTACTTTCTTTTTGTAGCATTTGAAGATTTTCAGGAATTCAACAGCTGTGTTGACTTTCTTTGCTTGTTTGATTTTCTTTCTACTTTTTTCCAGCAGGGGGCCACATTATTATATACCTTTAAGTTGTTTAGACTTTAAGGCTTCAAAGCAGTTGATCTGTAATACAGCAAGATGTATCAATTAGAATCCATTTATTTCACATGCAAAATATGCAGGAAATATAAGGAAGAGCTGTCTGGCTGTTTACCTCTAGCAAGTGACTGCCAAATAGTTTTCATCCCAATTCAACAATATAGAGAGTTTCCAACTATTTCATAAACCCCAATATCTGATTAGAGAATTAAATACACTTAATTTAACTGCTGTGAATGCTGTGTAAGCTCTCTCTAATCAACCACAAAGAATGAGTGTGTGAGAGATAAATGTTAATGCCCTAATCATAAGAATCATTCAGCTAGTATTTTTACCTTCGTAGACACCCAAGTCATTAACTGGGTGATCTTCAGACTTCAGGAAGCCAAGCTTACAGTTTGCAGAACTATTTGGTCTTTTTAAGTCTATGCTTCATTTTTGTATGTTGATCTATTCCCCAGTATTCATCAGCTTGGTATTTGTTTTTTGTACGTTAACTTGGTTCCCATCGTAACATATTACGTGCTTTAATATGTCCTGCTTATTTTGTTTAAGTCAGATGCAGCTCAGGGTTTAGTACTTGTTTTCTTTAAGATGAAAAGTAGATCATGGGGCTTTGTATCGTGTTTTTTTCTGTAGAGGAAGAGGGAAGTACAGAGTTAACTTTTGCTGACAGCTGGAAATGAACAACTTGAGGCTTTGTCCTACTGAGAAATCCCCAGCTATGTCATTCAATAAAATTTGCTCCAAAGTAATTAGACTGTCAACTACTTCACCAGTTTTTCTGCAACAAATTCCCTTGTGTTACTGGATTTACAGCCAAAAGAGTCTCCCTGCCTGCAGTAGCTGATTTAGTGTTAAGAGTCATGTTCATACAGTCTCCTTCAGTATGAAAGGGTGATTCTTACAAAGCCACAGGGGAATAGAGACCTGTTTGATTGTCTCTGTAGCTATGCCTGAACTGATAGTGTCTATTCTATTCTGTTTACTGTTTTCAAAAGGCTGCACTGAGTCAGTGTGTTAAAGATGCATAAAAGTCTAGATATTTTTTTTCAGAGCTGCTCTCTGACTGCTTGCTATAGCAAAGCACTGTAAAATACACATGCTCAGAGCTGACTCCAGGCACAGTATGAATCAGGTAGCTGCCTAAAACACAATACTAACCTCTACAGCAGCACTTGTCATCTCTGTTTCATTTCTCTGAACAATTCCACATACCATCAGTTTGTCTTTCCAACATCTTTATCTATTCTCAATTGTGCTTTTAAAAAGTGTTCCTCAAAGTAGAATTGGCATTTGGGTTCTTGCATGATCCCATAGAATCACTTGATTTTCCTTTGTTAATCTGGAAAATGCAGCTAGTCCATAAAGTGCTTAAAATCTAGTTAAAATCTAAATTCTGAAGTTCTTCATTCTTCTTTTCAGAGACTGATGTGCCTATTAGATGTCCTGACCAATGGATATCATATGCTGGTCACTGTTACATCATTCACAGGGACCCCAAAATATGGAGAGATGCCTTAACATCTTGCAGAAAAGAGGATGGTGATCTGGCTAGCATCCATAATGTTGAAGAGTACAGCTTTGTTATTTCTCAGCTTGGGTACAGTGAGTATTTATTTATTTAATTATTTGCAATAATACATCATTTATACTAAGAAAATAAGAAGTTTAAGAGAAAAGGAGAAGTCTGTTTTTCTGTTGTTTTTTGTTTGTTTTTAACAGTGTCCTCATCACATGATTCAGAAAGATTTAAATTTTAAACTTCAAAAGTTGGGAAAAAAAATAAATAAGAGTATTAAAACTACACAGACTATGCTGTTATGAAAAAGCTGTAGTCAGTGTTGTGAATTGCATCAAACAAAAACCCCTTTCTCAGGGTCTACTTTTACCTCTTATACAGGTTAAGGCCATTTTGTAACATTTTCAGGAGCTGGAAGGATTTTTACTTTCACTCTCTTATGGCTGAGGGGAAATATTTGTTGGTCAGAAAGCTTGGGGAAAATTATGGATCCTCTTACTGCCATGTTCATGTTTTTGAAGTCATGTCAATTGAGTTTCTTCTGAAATAAGAAGCTGTCTGTCCCAGTGTTTACATACTCAAGTTCTTGCAAGGCAAGAATGACCTTAGGTGAGATGCTCCTTATGTGAGATGCAACCACGCTGATGATGAAGCTATTTTATAGCTGCTGCATTACATGTAATTTATTTTACATTAAGCGTCAGATACTACTTTTTAATGGGTGAGACATGTTCACGCTTATGTTTTCTTCATTGCAGTAACTAATCCTCTGTGTGCTTTTAGTGCCCCGTGAGGTATCTTATTCTCACTGAAATGGCAGCAAGCTGTCTTGAGCTGCTGCATAACAGCAGAAACTGCAATCTCAAAATGGCTGATCTACTTTAGTTTTATATCCCGTACAACTCCGTTGCAACTTGTGTTTTGTTCTTACAATCATCATATAGTAGGATATCCCAGGTTGGAAGGAACCCACAAGCGTTATCAAGTCCAACTCCACATAGAAATGCCTAAAAATTAATACGTATATCTGAGGGCGTTGTCCAAATTGTTCTTAAACTCTAGATCCTGTTCCAGTGCCTGACCACCATTGATTGGAAAACCTTTTTCTCATTTCCATCCTGACCATCCCCTGATGCAGCTCTATGACACAGTTCTGTAGTTTTACCAGAGTGCAATGCTCAGTGCTGCCCCTTTTCTCCCCTGTGGGGAGCTGCAGCTGCCATGGGGCCTCCCCTGAGCCTCCTCTGCTCTGGTCTGAGCAAACCCAGGGACCTCAGCTGCTCCTTAACCTCATAGACCCTCCCCTGTCTTCCCAATCCTTTGGGTGGTCTCTAGTAATTTTATGACCTTCTTATATTTTGGCATGCCAAACCGCACATAGCACTCAAGGTGAAGCAGCATGAGCCAGAGAAGTGCACAGAGTAGGGGACTGTAAGTGTGATAAGCTATTTGTGAACTACGCCAAACTTCAGTTCTTTGAAAAGGGATGATTAGGAAAGGTGAGACCTCTTGATGGAGGCATTAGGACATTTGAAAGAATTTGAAGGAAATTAGATGCATTTTCACCCCAGATCTTGAAAGCAGGTCATTTCAGAGGTTAATACTTTTTTTTCCAGAGACCTTTTCTGGACTGATTGTATTGCACTGTGTTTTAAAAAGTGAATATTTCTGAAAGGCATATAGTTCTGAAGGAAGCCAGATTTCTCACAGATGGCACATATACTGCAACAGACTATTTAGAAAGTAATTTTTTTTAGAGGAGAAAAGCTGAAACTGCTGAGGATGCCTTTAAGGCATTTGTCTCAGTATCAGATTGCCACTGCTCACCCCTGTGATGAGAGCGCTATGTACTGCAGTGCCTCGATAATCTTGCCTGAATCAGAACTCTGCTGCAATAAGTACTGTACAAACAGAATAAGACCCCATCTTTGTACCAGACAATTCAGTCTTGTGATCAAGCTGGGCAATAAGGGGTACTATAAGTATGGTTGCAGTAGCAAAACTTCAGTTATCCACAGAGGAGAAATTTAGAGAAGAACGTGAAGAATGAAAGAGGAATGTATTGTGCATATTTACATGGAAATGCAGAATGGCTCAGTGCACACTTGAGAGAGTGGAAATTAGCTAATTTATGAAGTTGTAGGAAAAAGATCTTGGTATTTAGTCACACAGCTTTTGAGGTCACCAAACTGTATGCCAGCATTTCTTCTACAGACAGGAGAAAATGTTATGTAGGAAGGGGCTCTGCTAATTCTTGTCCATTTCTAATTTGCACAGTTAATTTTATGACTCAGACATAATCTTTGTGTAATGGTGTGCTGTTTATTGTATTACTGCATTACCATGGTATGAGCTCACCACACTAGAATGTCTTGCTGTGGAGGAGGCTTCTGTTCTGCTGGTTGCTGAATGGAATCTGGTGTCCTCTGAGTCTGAGTATTAGGGGAGGGTTGTTAAGGATGGTATAGATGAGCTATGAGGGCTGATTATATTCAGATATAATAAAAATGGGGAAGGAAATGGAGGGAAAAAGGAAGGATAGACATGATGATTCAAGTGGCAAGCTGGGAAGGTGATTTTTCTAGGAGATTGATTTGTCAGAATGGGATGCCTCCATCTTTTTGTAGCTAGCAGATGGCACAATTGTCACAGGAGAGTTTTAAGTTGCTGAGGTGTCTATTAAAATCAGAAATGTGTTAATCAAAAAGGATTGCCTTAGGGGAGGTGACTTTTAACAGGGAAGCAACAGAAGAGAATCAGTTCCAGTTTCCATTTGAAGAACTCTTGAACAACTGATATCTTTTTGGGTGGACACAAAATCCCATTCTTAAATTTCATGGGCAATTCCATTGTCAAGTTGACTGTGATCAGTATGTGTAGAAAATGTTAAGAGGAAAATCATTCAAGACGGGAAAACTGTGGGAACTAACTGAGCATGAAAGATGTCTGAGTACTGTTAATTCAAAATACTGTTCTATCATGCCACTACTAACGATGGAATTAAATATGCTTTATGGCTCTCCTAATAAATGCCAATTGCAGTTAACAAAGTTACAAAACCAGTACTACAAAGGAATGCCCGTTGATGATGATTAAATTCAATCATTATCAATGCCCAATTTTTAATCTTCCATAGGATTTTATTCAGAAGATTTTTGCAGAAGAAAACTGGATGGTGAATGATATAGTAGCAATATGGTAGAGTGGACACTTTTAAGCACAGATGAGTAAACCTCTAAGAAACAGCAGCTGTGAAATAAGATGCTTGATTAATCCTGCACTTTCATTTCAAGTGAAAATTTACTCCATAGTGGACTGACAAAAAGTGAAACAGCTACAGAAATTTCATATTGCTGTAAAATGAAACAAAGTATAGGAACAGATGATGGGGCAACTTGCAATTGTGCTTGCTTACCGTCAGCTCTGAGACACTCTGAGTGAGCATTAGAAGAGCTTTCACTTCCTTCTTTCCTGCACTAGAGGTGAATGAAAGGGGAGATAGGATTTTATTTAGGTGGTTAGTTGTGTCATGTTACTTATTTTATGCAAGAGTTTTAAGCTGGAAAAGGAGAACAAACCAAACTATGCTACAACGTAGTTCAATAAAGAGAACAGGTTTGTGTTTCTGTATGAAGCTAAACACTATTTTACTGCCACTAGAGTGAGTGGCTTTTAGAGTGGACTGTGTGTATGGGCAATGCTATGCCCACTATATGAAACAGGGAGCCTTAATTTCCTGTGACTGCCTTTTAGCCTTCCTGAGAGTAAGATCATCTGAATTACATCATGTATGAGGACTGTTATCAATCATGTTTTAGAGCCAGATGATGAGCTTTGGATTGGATTGAATGACCTCAAGGTTCAGATGTATTTTGAATGGAGTGATGGGACACCTGTAACCTACGCCAAGTGGCTTCGTGGAGAGCCCACTCATGCAAACAATAGGCAGGAGGACTGTGTTGTTATGAAAGGAAAGGTAAAGTCATGTTTAACTATTGACTTAATTATCTTTATTTGATTTTATTTATTTTATTTTTTGCTGCTTCCTTGAAAGACAATAAAGTGGTGGCCCCACAAGGGCCAGAGATTTCCATATGTGCATATGGACTTTGGAAGAAACTTTTAATTACACTGGAAAACACATGAACATTTAAGATATTTTCTTTGGGAATCTACATTTTGATTTGGATATGTTTGAATTTTTTTCTTTGCTTTGAATATCTCTAATGAGATATATAGCTATCTTAAGAAATTGTACTACCAATTTTTGTTGATGATAGAAAGAAGAAGAGAAAAAAACCTTTGCTTCCTTATTCTAGATGAACTTATAAAACTCGAGTCTGGGTCTGTTACATGTTATGCTTAAGTCTGCTCTGCACATGAAAAGCTGTGAGGAAAGTGTTTGGCAGTGGCATTAGTGTAAGCCTTTTACTCACTGATCCTAGTCACTGATACCTACAATTGTAGGGCTTTTTTCAAAAGTCTTTTGGATTATGACAATCATTCATAATTTAGGTATGCTATAAGGACTGAGATAGTAATCTGAATCATGGGGTCAGTAAGGTTGGAAAAGACCTCTAATGTCATCAAGTCCAACCATCCTCACCATACCCAGTAACTCATGTCCCTCAGTGCCAGGTCTCCATGGTTCATCAAGTATAAAAGTCAGTCACTGTGTGATGCTGCAGAATTTTTCCTCCTTGTGATAATTAAAAATACAGGATTTACCATCTCCTTGATGATTTACCTATTTTATCAGGAGGAAAAAGAATACTTACCCCTTTCTGCTGCATATAAGAATTCAGCAGGCTATAGAAACTTCACATGCAGTCAGATGTAACTGGAATGTTAGGGTTTGCCATGCATTTTAGTGGAAAAAAGAAATAATTGCAGTGATTAGAAGCATGGATGAGACTGTAATCTTTTTGAAGTTTTTTCTCCATTGCAGGAGTGGTCAAGTTCTGGTGAGAGGTGTGTAAATACATATTTTTTCCATGGCAACCAGGCCATGGAGCACATCATCACTGAACAAGCAGATTTGTAAAGGCAAAAAGGTTTTTGTGTTTTAAAATGTTTCTTGGGCAGCCCTTATGGCAGCGTTAGGTGAGGATGTAGTAGATGCTTTGTCTGTATTATGGAGTTATAAGGTCAGGCGTGGCAAAGTAGCTGAATACTTAAACATCAGGGTGCCAGAGTGCAGCACTGGAACCTGCAAATGGTTAAACTATGAGGTAGCAAAAATAGTTGCATATATAGTTACAGATAAGTACTGTGGCATGTGATTTATTTTATTTTATTTTATTTTGTATATGAAGAGATATTGGTAGAAGATGAAGTAAACTTAAAAATGGGATCTAATATCTAGTTTGATAGTATAGCCAAGAACCAACCAAAAATACCAGTTCAAGGCTGCAGAATCTTGGCATTGTAGTGACAGGACAAAGTATAATGATTTTAAACTAAGAGACCAGATTTAAATTAGATTTATTAGGAAATTCTTTATAACATAGATGGTGAGGCACCAAAACAGACTGCCCAGAGAAGTTGTGGATGCCCCATTCCTGGAGGTGTTCAAGGCTTGGTTGGATGGGGCCCTGGGCAGGGGGATCAGAAGAAAATAATCTTGATGGTCTTTTCCAACCCGAACCATTCTATGATTCCCTTTCCTCCTGCTTGATTATCAAACTGGTTGTCTTTGTAAAGATGATGTATTGCTGTCACCCCAAAGGGTCCACTTTGCAGCAGGGTTAGTAATCAAAAAAGAGGTACATCAATGGTGAATCACTCTCTGCAGGAGAAGTCAGACTGAAATTCTGTACTGAAGTTATATGTAGGTATTCCTTAAAAACTAGAAGATAGTTATAATAAAAAATCCTTAGACACTTAAACATAGAGCACATCTTTGAATCATAAATCCACTTGACCACGATGTTCTGTTCTTACGTTCAGGATGGATTTTGGGCAGACCATTCTTGTGAAAAGAAAATTGGTTACATCTGTAAAAGGAAACCCCTGTCAGAAGCACCTACAGAAGAGGAAGCTATTGACATGGGCTGCCAGAGAGTAAGTGAAAAAAAAAAGTTGTTGAAGCTGAATAGGCTGCTGGGAAGGATTAAGAAGGGAAAATGGCTCCTGGGTGGATCTGGAAGGAGAGGGGAAATAAAGGAGAAATGGTTTCTGTGTTGTCATCATTAGAACAGTTGGCCTTCTCATTTTTATGGCAGATGTGCAGGTGGTACTGATGAATAAGTCCAGACTCTGACTCTTTGACTCTTGGTGTTCCCTTTATTTTCTAGAACTTGAAAGTGTACAAGACTCAACTGTGTAGTTCTTGAGTAGGCTATTATTCCTTGACTGAAGTTCAGACCTTCATAAGAAATTTGCCTTCACCACCAGTTGCTCTTCAGCTCTGTCTACATTTTTCTTCATTACTGTTCATGGCAATAAGAATGCGTTTGTTTTCACACTATTTTCAAAGCTTTGCTTAGGTGTTTGGCCATGCTCCTTGCTTTGAAGAATTTGTTACAAGTTCCTAAGCAAAACTGTGCTCCTTCTGAATGGCTGCTGAATTTATTCCTTGTTACATAGTCTTTTTGGTGAGAAATTGAAGAACGTCAGGAGAAAATTTGTGTTAACTGTGGCTTGGTTACAGCAAATGATTCCTCTGTAGGCATATTCCTGAGATAATGACATTTGGATGACAAAACATTAGAAGAGAGTGTTAGTGTTAATAATCTATAAACTTGTTTGATGTGTCATTACCAGTCTAGAAAGACAAGCTTAAATTTGCTTTCCATGAGCATTCTCATGCTTGCACACCTATGTGACAGGTAGAGTACTGAAAGCACACACAAAAAAACCCATCATATCCTTTTGTAAGTGGAAATCACTGATAAACTATCATTATAAATCAGGAATTTAAAAAAGCTTTCTTCTTGCCTGTTTCCACTCTGTTTTTTGCATTTCAATTGTTCCGTTGTCTAATGGTTAGCTGGCTGTGTCAAGAGTCTTTTTTACTTTGTTTATGGGTTTTTATATTTATGGTTTTTAACATATTTTTCTAAGACCTTTATGAAAGTTGTTAGCATATTTGATCACTTAATGCTTATTTTGACAGGGCTGGAAAAGACATGGTTTTTATTGTTACTTAATTGGGAATGCGTTTGTAACATTTTCACAAGCAAATCAAACCTGTGAAAGGCATCAAGCATATTTAGCAACTGTTCAAGACAGGTAAGAGAAAACTGCTTGCATTAGGGGCTCCATGAGAATGTAACAAATTAAATCTTTATTTTGACATTCAGATGATATTATATGAATGAAAATCTTGCTTGAGAGGACAGCTATATGAACATACAGAATTTGTAAAAGATTTTGCGTGCATATTCAAATCTATGAATTCACTTCATAGTAAAAGTAGTCAACGGATATGAAATGATTTTTCGCTATTGAAAGTTATAGCAAGTGTTGCCATGTACTTCTATGGTTCAACCACCCCCTTACCCTAAATCTGGCACCATCCCCTTGCCAGGACCATCAGCCACTCTCGCACCAGTTTGATGGATGGCAAAATGGCATTTATTATGGTGCAGTTAGCACCTTATATACTTTAATCACTTTGTCTACGCCCCCTTGAGAGTACGTTTGAAATACGCTCCCAGTATACATCACAAGGTATGGGGCAGAACAGGGGAGGTCTTACCACGTCACATTCTGAATCCTCGCTAACGCCTACAACAAGCAAGGAAAAAAAAAAGAGTTTTGTTGTTTTGTTTTCCTTTAATTGTACTGGTTTGAGGATAGGTTTCCTTGAGTGTAGGAATGAGTATAGAATTTAATTTTAATTATCAGATGAAGAGATGTAAATGAATTCCTCTTGAAATGTAGCTGAAATGAGGAAGAGAAGGTCAATATTAAATAACAGTTCTTTTCAGAATTACAGTACTTACTCAAAGTTTAAATAGGAATCCAAATGAGGATAGAAGTGCCTGATGCTTAAAAACATCACAGTTCCATGAGGGTTCAATATGTGCTAAGTTTCTGAGCAGCTGATACACATTATTGAATACAGCATATTTAAAAAATAAGAAATAAAGTCTGGTGTCCCTGCAGCTGACTTCATGCTTTAGATTTTCTCTTGTTTGTTACATTATAATTTAAATAGATATGTTCCATTGTGAAAACTGTTCCATGGATAGTAACCCTCTAAATGCAGGTAGAACTGCACCTGTGATAAAAAAACAGTTAAATAATGTGGTCTTTGGACTATTCCGTGTCACGAGACTTTTTTTTTTACATTAGCTCTGATTTTACAAAGGGTTTTTAATTTAAACACAGTAATGAATTATGACAGGCTTTACCTCTGAGTAGGTTTGTTTCCCAGACATCAATTTTCATGTATGATCATTGGATCTAACTTGCAGTTTTCCTTAGTTTAACAGTTTATTATCATCACACTTCAGCCTTTACTTTAGTGTATTTCTGTGGTAGTGCTGAGGCCTTTTGTGGTTTTGTATTTGCCTGTAACAAGAAATTATTAAATACAAGGGTACCAAAAAGTCTTTAAAATACAGTGGTATTAAAATTAAGTCCTTCCATGTTCCTTCCTTCCCATATCCTCTCCAATTTTGTATCAATTCACCATTATACCACTTTCTATACTGTACATCAGAAGAGGAGACAGAATTGTTCAGTTTTCAAGCTTACAAATGAAATATTATGTTTGTTATTTGGTTTGTTCATGTAAATCGCTCCATGTAACTCTTTCAAGAAAGTACAAAGGTAGTTCTGAGAAAATAAACTGTTTACAGCTTTTAAAAATTAATTCAGTGATATTAATTTAACACTTGTATTCTTTTGAACAGATATGAACAAGCCTATCTGACTAGCCTGGTTGGGCTGAAAACAGAAAGATACTTTTGGATTGGACTTTCAGATGTAGAAGAGAAGGGAACTTTCAAGTGGACTAATGGCGAACATGTCTTATTTACACACTGGAATTCTGAGATGCCTGGTAACTATGACTCAGTGCTGTCTAATGAGTGCAGTGCCCAGAATATATTGCCACTTGTATTTTTTATTTCAGTCCTTAGCTCCTGTCTGATGGTATAATTGGTCTGAGACCAATTGCTCTCAGATATATCTGGCTGCTCTCTCAATTGTGCTGTGCTGGTTCTAACTCCCTGCATGGTGCTTAACTGAGGCTTTTAACCTGGGTGTAAAAGAAACTTTAAAGTGCTGTCAAGTTTCTGATTTACCGTCATTCTGCATGTACTACTTTAGAAGATCATTCTCTTCCGACATACTGTGCCTTGCTTGAAAATCCTGCCTGTTCAGCTGTATCTCATAGTACATTTCCTAAGTGCATGTTTTGAGTAGTGGGAAATCACAGCATACATAAAACATCTCTGGCCTTAGGGAAAACAAGGTTGTAGGAGAGGACAAGAGGAAGGTTTATGTTTATTTATTTATTTTTTTTCACTTTTTATCTTTTCTAGAGGAATTGTGATTTCCTTATTTACCAGGTTTTCTAAGTTTTGTGAATGGAAACCTTGATATACTATAAATATTATAATACATTATATGAGCAAGCTCATTTTATTAAATCATAGTCAAATCAGACAAATTTGGTTAAACAGCTCTTATTGTGTCTTCAGTTTTAGGGAAGAATTGGTTGAATTGCATGATGGAGTCAGCCATTGGAAGTTGATGTGATTTGATATGAGGCACAATTCAGTATCTCAGATATGGGTGAAACACTTTTTTGTTTTTTGCCTTTTTTTCCATGACTTAGAAACATTTTTGACTTTGTACAAGCAAATACTTTAATTTCTAACAGGATAGAATGTGTAGTTTTCTGAAGTTCTCAGTGACCCCTGAAATGTTGTTTTTATTGTATTCATGTTTCAACCAGGAAGAAAGCCAGGCTGTGTTGCCATGAGAACTGGAACAGCAGGTGGATTATGGGATGTAATAAAATGTGAGGAAAAAGCAAAATTTGTATGCAAAATGTGGGCAGAAGGAGTGACGCCTCCACCTATTCCTACAACAACTCCTGTTCCCAGTTGCCCAGAAGGTTGGGACTCAAACAATCGTATTAGCTTTTGTTTCAAAGTAAGTATGTTGCTTAGATCTCAATTAAGGTAGTTTATATTTGGTACACCTACACGCAATAAGAATTGGTGTACGATAGTCTTACTGTTTCATCAGTTTATTCATGGATTACACATTCAGATCCTGTGCCCTTTTATTGAAATATTTGTAATTTACTTTTTTTTTTTTTAAAGTCTGATCTCAGGGTCTGGTCATCTGAGCTTAATTTCCTTATTCTTTAAAGTGTCTTTCTCCTGTCAATTTGCAGCAGGTTTTGCTGACATCAGTGCAGTCTGCCAGCTTGCCTCAAAGATGCTCAGATGAAACCTGTTTTTCAAACAGACGAACACTGACCTTACATTGTAATTTTCTTTAATCCCCATAGAACAAGTTAATTTTTAGTGAATTGGTTTTGAGTTTCTTGATCATGTGATCTATAACGTCTATTATGCCTGATGGTAAAATATACTGTCTTTAGCCTTTTTCTAAAGGAGAGCAAAAGAAAACATGGCTTGAATCTCAAGAATTTTGTCGAACTATAGGAGGAGATCTGGCCTCCATTAATGGTAAAGAAGAGCAGTATGTGATATGGCGTTCTATTGCGTGAGTATCTGTAGTGTGGTTATCTGTTCACTTTAGTTATCCTTTTGATCTTTCTGAAATATTTCATTATAGGCATATGTTTTTACTTCAGTGTAAACCAATCTGGATTCATTACCAGCATCTGTATCAAACAGCAAAAAAAACCAGAGCTGATGAAATAGCAGTTCTAGTATGACTAGCAACAATCACCCTAGAGGCTAATGCTATAGTAAGACTGCAAGATACCTAGTTGAGACAACATTAATCATCAGATGTAAAAACTTTTCCTGTGGATTTGTGGATATTTTGAAATTAGTATAGATGACAGTTTGTTTAACATAAGTGCACGTACAAATAGGAAAGCAGTCAAGATGTAAACCTAAACAGTTAAGGAGCTATTTTTTAATGTGATTCAGCTGCAGCAAGTAATTTTGTGTTTGGAAACTCTACATGCCTTTAAAGTGAAAACAGAGAAACAGTAGATACTGGACTGTTAACAAGCAGTGCTAAAAGCTAGAAATTGTTGAATTTTAATATTTGTCCTCTTCAGTTATTATTTGTTACAGCTTTAAGGATTATTTGTATAGAAGCTTATAAACTGCTCTGGATGATAGGTTATAAAAAATACTGTAATGCCCTTATTGGTTTTGTTTTTATGTTTAAGCCCCTTAGAAACTGAATATTTATTATTTTTCTTCTTTTGCTTTGTTTTTTTTTGTTTAGAAACAATGGTTTTTACCACCAGCACTTCTGGATGGGCTTGTATTACCTAAATCCTGATGATGGCTTTGTCTGGAGTGATGGATCTCCGGTCAGTGGTTTAATTCTTCACAGCTGTCTTTTCCCATTCTCTGAGTTTCTCAAGTGTATGGTGTAAATGTCTGTGTGCAATTTTATGTTTAACCATAACAGTTTACTCTGTCATGCTCACATTAGGAAGCTTATGAATAGTAATGTAATTACTTTTCATGGCTGAATGCATTTAGGGGCTGAATTTTATGGCTAAATCATACTGATTTTTGATAAGGAAATGTGTATTTAAATAGAAGTTTATCATACATAAAACTGAAATTAGAATTTAGATAGGAAAATTAGAGTAGCAGTAATATTTTTATGAGAAAAATGCCAACATTTTTGATGTTTCCCCATAATATCCTACTATTTTACTCAATTGGGCTATTTATTTATCAACATGTGGCATTCACCATCATTGTCGTTAGATGAATTTTACAGAATTCATGTCCTTAAAAGGATCAGTATTCTTCCAAGTGTGATAAGAAGTAACAGTTACTGAAATTGTGGCCCAGTTTCAATCTGAAAACAAATCTGAAATGTCAGTATTTACAGGGGGAAGCTGGTTTCCTCTTACCTCTGTTTTTCTACTTGAAAATAGAAACAGATCTTATGCCTGTGTTTTGATACTGTCTCTCCCTTCTCTCTGTTATTATTGTACTGTATTACAGGATCCTCACAAAACCTTTTCTATCATAGGTGAGGTATGAGAACTGGGGCTTTGGAGAGCCCAATAATTATCAAGGTATTGAACTCTGTGCAGAGATCAGTGGTGATTCAAGCATGCTTTGGAATGACAGGCACTGCGATTATCTATATGGATGGATCTGCCAGATAAGAAAAGGTACCGGTTGCTTCCTTCCATGTATTGTGTTAAATAAAATCATTTAATTTAGGCAAATATCAGGGTATTATTGCACATTAGGGATTGCTTGTATTTACAGCATAGGGGAACAAGAGTTTTTATTTAAAACTGGCCAAAAATAAGAGATTTAGACCATTTAGTTCCTTCTAGTTTTTGGTATTAAATCCATTGCTAACATAAAATTCAGTGTTAAGAGACATGCCTGTTGCTCATGGTGAACATTTTCTCTTACTGTCATAATAAAAATTTCTATTTCTTACAGGTGCAAGTTTAAAACCTGAACCAACAGAATCTCCTGTACCCAGTAAGTTTTCTTTCTTTTCCTATTAGTGTGTGTGTGCTTAAGCATATTTCAAAAATTCTACTAATGAAAATAACTTGTACCTTAGTAACAGTGTAGTTAGCTTACTATTTATCTTACAGAGTATGTGACTACTGATGATGGATGGATTATAAATGAGGACAGACATTATTATTTCAGCACGGAGAGTGTTCCAATGGAAAAAGGTCGAGAGTTTTGCAAAAAGAACTTTGGAGACCTCGCAGTCATTGAGAGTGAAACAGAAAGAAAGTTCCTCTGGAGATATGTAAGAAAAATTAATTAATACTGTACAATAATCATCCAGAATAAATGAGTGCGTGCACAAGTCCTGTTCAATCTGTTTTCCTTACAAGTTTTGTAACAGTGCAGTCAGTGAAACTTCAGTAGCCTTAAGCCAAATGAATTATATTATATCTATCTGCAGCTGCTAATGTGTTAAGGTAAATCTTAATGCTTAATTTCAATTAGTTTTTGCTTTGTTTTACCAAGAAGCACTGTAATCTTGAGCTACAATTTGGTAGGGCAAGTGAGTTAACTGAAAGATGATGGATGAAACATTCAAAGTAGCTAATCAAAATAGGTATTGGTTTATATACAACTCTGAGAACATCGGCTTTTGAATTTGTCAGTGTATCTGAGATGTAGTCTACCTAACAACCTCTTTTTGGTCAAGGAGGCAGAAGGACAAAGTTCTCATATGGAATATAATAAGGGGTGAAGTATGTGAGTGGTGGACCATAAGCAAATAGCTTTTAGATGATGTTTCCTTCGTGACTGAAAGCCTGATTACTTTTTTTCCGATCACCTTCTTTAAGTCAGTAGTCTACAAGTCAGATTTGAACTACTTGAAGCTTTTCCTGACCTTGCTGAAGAATGTCAATGAGTTGACATGAGCCTATATTAATTGACATCCAAATTGTAGGAGGGTTTGTTTCTTGCAGGGTATTTGTAGATGATGATATCTGTCAGACACTGTTCAAGAGCTGAGAATTTCACAGACATTAAAGTAAAAGTGTAAAAAGTGACAATATACTAACCAAACTTTTTGGTCAGTGGTGAAGTTTTACTGATGATTGTCAGCTGTGAGCTGCTTTAAATTTTCTGTTGTAGCTAGACATTATAACAATTCCTATTCTCTGTGAATAAATAGTGTATTACTCATTATTAATGAATTTCTGTGATAAGAAGTGTATACAATATTAATTGTTATATTCTAGATATTGAAAAATGGCAAAGAGGATGCATATTTCATTGGTTTGCAACTGAGTGTTGATCAAAGGACAAGGTAGGTGGCTGCGAACCATCACGGTTGCATTTATTGAGCAGAGAAAAAAATTATGAAGTGCTTGAATGAAATTTAATCCTGCAAATGTGTGTGAGAATATTTTTAAGTTTTACTCAAAATTTCCAGGGATTAGCGATTCATGATTGGTGGTTTTTATTCTGAAAGTTGTAAAACTGTATTCTGTCTTAAATTTATCACAGCTTTTCCTCTGTGTAGTAGAATGATCAAGCATTTTGCTTGTGTTATGATTAAAATTTCTTATATGTGCAATAGGTCAAATGAATGTATGACTTGGGGAAAATTGTGAGAATCTGTACTATCTCATTTTAAAATGCTGTCCAGCTTGTATGTTGGTTGGTCTGAATGGACATTTTGGGTATTGTCCTATCAGCTGCAGAAGTGTCTGCTTATTGTGTAAATCAAAAGTAAGCACACATACTATGTATGGAGAACAATTCTAATGTGGTTAGCAGAGAGACAAACCAGTCAAAAAACCTTGTACACATTAGACTATGAATGGATATACTAAAGGTATTGCAAAATGACTTCTTTTCAATACGGACTCAATCCTACTTATATTAAAGAGGTGTTTTCTTGGATTATTTTTCTTAAGCTGGATGGATGGCACTCCAGTGAATTATTTGGCATGGGCACCACATGAGCCTAACTTTGCAAATAATGATGAAAACTGTGTAGTCATGTATAAAAATTTAGGTGAGTTCTGTGTGTTTGCTCTTGAATTTCATTACTTATGGGCTTGTGTCCCATTTTGTTTCTCTAAGAGGCACCCATCTTTTACTTTTCTCTCTTTTTTTTTTTTCCTTCTTTGTTTGCTGTTGCATGTTGTTGTAGAAGACCACAGTATTATAGTTTGGATTTAACATTTTGTGGTTCCTGTGTTTATCTTAAATATAACATGGCGAAGCTTGGATAGAAGTTTGTGGTTATGATTACTACACAACTGTTTTATACTTTTAATTAAAATTAACTTAATGTGTCACTATAAAACTTTACTACCTGTTTCTATGTTGCTTTCAACGCTGATGACAGCATGTACAAAGTGCCTTATTTATCCTAAATTCTGAAATAGAATTATAATAAATTGAGGGACTTTAGATGTGATCTTTCAGCTTAGTTTAAGAATGAGTGAAAATTATTTTTATCTACTAATTCTGGTTATGGTGTCACACAATCCCCCTTTTATCTTACATTTAGGATTTTGGAATGATATAAATTGTGGTTATCCAAATCCCTACATATGTGAAAGGCACAACAGTTCCATTAATTCCACAGTTCCTTCAACAACATTTTCAACTCCAAGAGGATGTAATCCAACTTGGCTTTCATTTCAGAATAAGGTACTGTAACAAAAGCAGAGCATATTGGATGTTTGGCAAAGCATTAAATAGAAAGCAGTTATTACAAATACATTATTAAATATTTTATTTTTTTCCAGAGAGCTGGTTGATGTCTACATGTTTTTCTTTGTTTGCCCATCCACAATTTTGCTTTTTGACATTTCAAAGGGGGATACTTGGAAGTGACATATAAACATATTTGGTTGCAGTTTATGAAAGTCATTCTCTAGTCTTCTCTCCAAGCCTTCTTTTATGCATTTCCTAAAGAATTTACATATACTTCTTGAAGTATTGACACTTTGGTTTGTGTTTTAACACTATTATAATGCTTCTTCAGTAATGAATATATTTTGCCTTTCTTGAATTTAGAACTGTGAAAAGTTTTGTAGAGTCAAATTAAAATTAGAAAACAAACAAAACAAAACACAAAAGTGGGTTAATATTGGTCTTGTAGAGTTTATCAATATTAGTTTTCTGTCATTAAAAGTCAGATTTTGCTTGTTTTCTATCGATTTCAAATCAAATCTAGTATATATTTTGTTTAGGGGAATGTTTCCTTGAAAATTTACCTAGAGAATGGACATGATTTGAAACTTCATTTTGAGCAGAATGTGTTTTGTCCCAGTTAAATCTGCTATTTCACCACCTTTTCTCCTTCCTGCTTTGCTTGCAACAGTGATGTTCAGTCTGTAAGTGATGTTCTTGTAAAGTTAATAAATAGAGAATTTGTTGCTGTTTTAGTGTTACAAAATATTTGGATCTACAGAAGATGAACGTGTCACTTGGCATGCCGCACGAACAGCTTGCATGAATTTAGGAGGAAACCTGGCCACTATCCCTAATGAGCAAGTGCAAGGTACTGAGAATAGTTCTATAGCAACTAGATGAGATGACATTTAATTTTTACAGATGGTTGTATTTGTGTAAATATGGACAACATTTGAATGATGTCTTTGCATCTAATTTTGGTTCCACAACATACAATATTTAGAAATTTACAGTGAAATCTGCACCTGAATCTACCAAATTCTACTGCTGGCTTAGAAATGCATGAGTATTATCTTGACAACCAAAGTAATGCCTTCTCTGCCTGAACATGATGCCAGCTGGACTCAGCAAGTTTCATTCCAAGTGATGTAGTTTCACTAGTCAGCGTTAACTCAGTGCATGGCTTTCCATAGTATTTCAAGTAGAACAGCTTTGGGATTAAAACTTTCTGTCGCTGGGCAGTTTGCGGCAGAGGTTTGACTGATCATACATCTAGCCATCTCACTACGTATTTGCATCATTATTTTCACCAGAGAAGTTTATTTTAATGATTACAAGAATTACATCAGTGTCTTGGTAAATGGGCAGATATTCCATGCTTGAATTAAAATGACACAATAATTAGAAGAGATTTTGATAGATGTTAATAACATCTCTTTTTAGAAATGTTTTAAACTACACTGAGAAACAGATACTGCATAATGTTTGTGAACTGTTTGTGAACTCCAAAGAGCACACTGAAAAATGATACTTTGTAAAACAAGCCATTGTTGTACTCTGAACAGTTTACTAGTTTAACTAGTTAATTAGCTAAAACATTAGAGTGCTAATATGAACTTAGCACTACTTAATTTTTTTTCCACACTTGAAGTGATGAAGAGTCAAACTTTCACAGAACTTATCAAGCATGATTAAATTCTTATCCTACATAAAACTACAGTTTCTCAGATAACTTATGCAGGGCTTGAAATGACAAATAAAACCATAAGCATTAAACTATTGTTTCTGCTGTTAGTGTAGGTACGAAGACTTGAGTTCTTGTTACAATTTCTTTCAGAGCAGCAATGCTAACATTTGGTATAGAAACCTGTAGGTCTTACTCTTGGAAATGCTAAGTAAGTTGCATCCATTTCAAAGACTGAAAGAAGGTGTGTGGTTAATAGAGTAGACAAATTGATCTATTTTTAGAGAAGAATGAGCTCATAATGTTGACTAGCAGTTGGCAAAAGGCATCATAATTTTATTTTAGCATTTTTGTTTTAACAAACTGTTTGGTATACTGTGGTCTAGTGGGCTGATGAATGCCAGCTGAGATAGCCCGCTCTGTTTTTAAGCTATCTGTAGTAGTTGAGATGAACAAAGGACCTTCCTGGGCTTTTTAAAGCTGTGGTAATTATCTCTTCTGAGACTCATTTTTAAGCATCTCTCTTGCGTGTTCTGTTGCTTGTTATGGAAGTGCAGGCTACTATACTTCCTTCAGTGAGGAAACAGTTCTGCTATTATAGATGCAGCTGCACAAATGGCTGGTGCTCAGTTGTGTTGTCTGCATGATGCCACAATAACGTAACCACTCTGGTGGGATCATAGAAAATGTATATGATCTACTCCACTTTATATTTCTAAATCAGCTGTAGTACTGAGATTAAAAAATGTTTTGAGACCCTATAAAACTATTCTTGTTGTGCTTTTGGAATTCATCCAAGTACAAGGTTAGACCCTGAGCTGGAGTATGTTGCACAAAACAAGAGAAATATATCTTGGTTATCTGTTAAACTCACAAGTTGCCTACTTTTATCTTAAATATTTGTGTTGCCAGAAATAAACTGTTCGTTATTTCAGTAAAATGCTTAATATCACCATATGCCATTAATGACAGTGAGTTCTGACACCTAGGTTCAATCACACTTCATGGAAAATATTTCTCATTTTCTCTCTCTTTTACTTTTTTTAATTATTATTTTCTTCAACTCTAGCTTTCCTCACTTTCCACATGAAAGATTTTCCCACTGACACATGGATTGGATTAAATGATATAAATCATGAACTGAAGTTCCTCTGGACAGATGGAAGAGGAGTTTACTTTACAAACTGGGCCAAAGGCTTCCCATCAGGACATGTGGGATCATACTCATATGATGGCCAGGTAAATAGCAATCACAAACTGTCCAATGATGTGTACTTTTAGATTACACATTTAGGCACTTGCTGGGATTTAAAACTTTACTGTTCGGTTTAACTAGTTTCATATCTGTATAATTTACTAGCAGTACTGACATCACCATAGTTGTTTTTCTTTCTTTCTTTCTTTTTATCCAACACCCCCTTTTTTCCCCCCTCAAAAAAAATATCCTGGCATTTTTAGACTATTTTTTTATGTGTTATTCATGGTGGTTACATATTGCATTGATAAAATTATTACTTAAAACCCTTACACATGTCACTTACAAATGCACTAAGTTGCTGTGTTAGCTGTTTAGAGGTACCATACAGTGCTTATTCAAAGATCGCTTTCAGATTTCATTTGTATATGTCCCTGAAGGCTACAGAGCACCTGTATTTGCCCTGCCTTTTCTCAGGCTTTGTTGGAAAGACAGTGAGATTTCCACCTCATGATATTGCCCAAAAAGTGTGTGGAATAAGCACATCTACCTTGTCTTCTGAGCATTGCTGTGCATTTAACGTAAGGTGTTTCGTATTTAGCATGTACCTTGCAAGACTTATTTACAGAAAAAACATTCCCTGTTGTACATATGAGCAAATTTAGTCAGTCACATTTGCAGGAAGGACATGTCTTTGTAAAAAGCAAGGCATTCGAGTTTCATGGAAAAAAAAATAACTTCCCCTATTTTGCTGTTATACAAACTGATTTCATAGGTCATCGAGTCCTTCTCACTAATCTTATGTGATTTAGATTGTTCTCAATTACAGTATTAGCTGTATTTCTCTTGAATGAATTTTTATCACACAAATCCTAGTTTTATGTATATTTTTTCTTTTTCTGGTTTTGAAAGTATCCCCTCTGAGCTTTTTATTCTTACTGGGGAAAAATGTTTGAGAATCTGAAGTTCAAAATAGAAAGCATGTATAAAGTGTTTCTTTTGGAAGGAACAATACTTTTTTTTCTCTCTTTTTGTGAGAGCTATTATGATTTCTATGAAATCATCTGTGAAAACTTTTGAAGTCTTCAGTTTAAAAATTTCAAATTTATTTTTACTTGACCTCAGCAAAAAAAAAAAAAAAAAAGGAATATATCATAGCTTATACAAAGTACTTTGCAGCTGTTCAATTGGAAATATTTAAATCTTAATGCATGACACTTACTATTGAAGTTTTTCTCTGTATAGTTTTTGCTGGATAGCAAAAGTAACAAAGAAAATTGTGCATTAGTCACTCTCTATTTAATATGTACTAACAAAGTTTCTAGATATTGTGTCCATGTAGTAGAAATTGAAATTTCACTGTTAAGGTGGTACCTACAGATCAGTGACTTTGAGTAGCAGCTGTTCTGACTTTGCTGTGTCTAGTATTGTATCTTGCAATAAAAAATTTTAAGAGACTGATATTTCAGAAATGTTACATTGCCCATTGAAGGTTCATGTTTGTTTTTGGAGTTTGTTTTGTTTTTTCCTTGAAAAAAATTAATCATTTTTACAGCAGTTGATTTAATTTCTCTTTGAATCTTCTGGGGCTTTCCTTTTCTTCGTGCTGTATGCCTGAAGATGGGAGGAACCAGAAATTTCTTGTCTGCCTATTCACTGCAAGGTTGCTCAAGATAGAGCAACATTAAGAAACTTGTGACGTGCAAGAGGAACAGAAACTGTTCATCATTAAAAACTTACAAAGATATGAGAATAAAATTAGAAGGTTATGTCTGTATGAAGATGTAAAAAAACCAAAGTTTCTTATTCGCATTTTCTAGTTATTTGTAACTGATTTTGTATCTTCTTGCCCCAAGGCTGATTGTGTTGTCATGAGAAACAATCCTGTTAAAGAAGCAGGGAAGTGGGCTGATGAAAGTTGTGATAACAACAGAGGATATATATGCCAAATTAAAGCAGGTATTGCTGTTTTCTTATAAAGTATAACCAAAGCTTATGAGTATTCAGGATCTTGTTGGGGTGTTCTGTGCTGGATTTTAACACAATTTCACTCTTAATAAAGACACATCAACAAACTTCTTTTCAGGCAGGAACATCAGTATCGTGTTTGTCAGAGCAAAGATCTTCCAGCTGACTGCTTCCAGTAACTGCCATGTTACTAACTTCCTGAGCTGGAATTTATATCTGCGTAATTGTGTTTAGTATGAAATTTCACTGTAAGGGTGGTACCTACAGATCAGTGTTTGCTTTTGAGCAGGAGCAATTCTAATATTGCTGTGTGTAGTATTACACCTTACAACAAAGCATTTTAAGAAACTGATATAACAGAAATATATCCGAATTATAATTGTTCTGTGATTTTTTCTGTCATTTTCTGGACATGTTGGCTTTTAGAATGTATTCTGGGAAATAATAAATTGTACAAGCTGAATGAATTGTCTAGAGTGTGAATGTAATTCGTTCACGATGAACTTGAAGTGATTTACCTACAAAAGGAAAGTGAAAAACAGTGAAAACCTGGGTTTAAATATCAGATTGATTTGTAAGCGCTGGTCTGTTTTGTAGTTTACATTTTCTCTGGCAAAAAGATTTGAAGATAACAAGCAAAACACTTCTGTTGATGGAAAGTTTTGTCCTACTCTATTCCCAATTTATTTAAGTTATACTATTCTGGAGGATTATGCAGAATGCTCCTTTACTCTTTGTCATGAATTACTCTACGCAGCTCTTTTCCTTTTGACAGCTTTGTAATTGATTTATACTATAGAATCTTGACTACAGAATAGCATGTTCAACCCATGTTGGTCAGGGAGTATGAAATCCAGAAAAGAGGCAGGTTACTGTATCTTATTTGCAATTACAGTCAAATCATATTCACCTGTTAAACTAGTGTATGATTTTTTTTTTTTTTTTTTTCCTTCCTTTATTATACAGATGCTGAATTTCTCCCTTCTACAGCTACAGACCCAACAAGCATTATCCGTTATGGTAACAGTAGTTATTTGTTTGTCCATACCAAAATGAATTGGGAGGATGCACGAGAAAACTGCAAACGTAATCAGTTTGACCTTTCCAGCATCTTAGACCCGTACAGTCATTCATTCCTGTGGCTAAAGATATTAAAGTATGGGGTGCCTATATGGATTGGTCTTAACAGTAATCTGGTAAGAACATCAAACTAATTGAACATGCTGCTGCTTTTCTTATGGAAAAATCAGAAAATGCAAAGTCATATCTTTATGTTTTTAACTTATTGGTCCTAAATACTTCTTATACTGTCAGATCTACAGGTAGGGATCTCCACTCTTCCATTACTCTTCCTAAATTATATACAGTGTACATACTTTTAACACTTTTTCTGTGACATTAAACTCTATGCACTTCCAAACAGTACATTGCAGGATAGCATTTTGAATTACCTCTTTGTAGATAGTGTGTAATGTTTAGTTTGAGATAAAATCCATGTACAGCAAAAAACATTTACTCTAAAGTAACTGTGGTTCTGATACAGTCACTCTTCAAACATTTTGAGGATAATTAGCCAAATTATTAATAAATTGGTTTATTTTATTTGTCTCCCCTCTCCCATTTCTCTGATATTTAGGTACATTCTTGTATTAAAATATGTTGTCCTTTCTGCTTAGAACAGTCAGTTGTCCTGTATCCCCTCCATTTGGCTTAGTGCACAAAGGAAATAAAAAGTAGTGGGCATAATACAACATTTCTTAAATACATAAATGATGAAATGTTCCTCATAATAACTAAATTATTTGATTGCTTTCACAAACATTGGTAGGAGATAAATTGTTTTTTTAATGTAATTTAAATTAAAATATTCTATATTTCTTGAAGTCTGTGAGGAAAAAAAAATTACTCTTCCCACTTTACTCCTAAAAACTACTTTAAGTGAGATTATTGGTAAATTCAAGTTAAGAGTTTTGTTAAGTTTAAAATTCATTCAGTGTCACTTACTCTGCACTTCTTTTTTGCTAAAAATCATTTTTTGCTCTAACTGAAAACTTCTTGCACAGGCATCATCATAACAGACATTTGACTGATGCATAAAGATTAAGACTTAAGATTTAATTCCTGGGGTTTTCTTTTCAGACAAATGGGCGTTATGAGTGGATTGATAACTGGAGAATGAAGTATACTAAATGGGCTGAAGGGGAGCCAAAGAGAAAAATAGGATGTGTTTACCTAGACATTTCTGGAGCCTGGAAGACAGGATTCTGCAATGAAAGTTACTTCTCTGTTTGCAAAAAGCCTGATGGTAAGAACTGGAATCTAACTATTGCAATTGTATTGATTGTCTGACTTAAAATGAGGGTCAACTTTAATTAACAAAGCTGGTGTGTCTATGTATAGCTATTGCTTTACATTAATAGCTATATGTATATATATTTCAATTTTATTCTGATATCATCGTGTAATAAAATGAAGAAACTTGAAGAATCAAAAGATAAGGAATCAAAGGGTAGTGGTCACACCTACATGGTGTTAAAGGGGAATGTCTGAGTGACCAAGCCATAAAGAGTTACACAACCCGTGTGACCAAGCTCATATGGTCCCTAATTTAGCTATGGCTGTGAGTAAAGTATAGAGATATAGAATGTGTTAGAGCATAACAGCATGCTTGGGTTAGATTAGATTTCTTAAGGCTGCAGATTAAGTACTTTTTTCTTAGATTAAAGAAATTTTGGCTGTTATGTTGCTGTAGCAGTACAGACTATAAAGATTACACTTTATTAAATACTTGAATAAGTTCTGTTGTTCTAATTCATTCTAATGTTTTGTTAGAATAGTCTGTTCATGATAAAGGAATGTATAAGACAATGTGTTTGTAATTTTTTTTTTCCTTCCCCTTTCTTTCTTTTTCTTTTTAACAGTTCAAGCTCCTACTGAGCCCCCTCAGCTTCCTGGAAAGTGCCCTGAATCAGAAGGACATCGTTCTTGGATTCCTTTTCGAGGTCACTGTTACTATATAGAATCGTCATCAACAAGAAATTGGGCTCAGGCATCTTTAGAATGTCTTCGACTGGGTATGTATCATCAGTTAAATAGCTTGTCTTTCAGAATTTTTTTCTCCCCGCTGAAAGCTGAACATGCAATATACGCTTTGTGATTTCAAGGATGGTCCAAGTGTTGGCCCACAGTTAAATCTAATTATTACCCTGATTTTGGAGGAGATGGAGGATAGCTGTCTATCATTTGTACGTGCTCCCTTTTATGTGTACCAGGCATTATAAGAGCTGTGTGGCCTGGAATGGAGATCAGTAGAGGAAACTTTGTTCCCTGGCCCTGCTAGGAGATAGTCAATCTCATCACTAAATAGCAATTGCTAAATCTTGGTTTAGTGGAATTTTTTATCAATTGTACATCTGATCTGATTTTGCACTTTGATTATTCCTGTTTTGAATCCTGATAGTTTAATTTCCTTCTTGTGTTGTGGTACCTAAGCCTGTGCCCAGTGCCCCAGGTAAGGCTGCACCACTGTAGAGCAGAGTGGGACAATTGCTTCCTTGATTAGCTTGCTATTCTCTGCATGATGTGCTCCAGGATGTGGTTGGCCCTTTTGGCTGTCAGGGCATACAGTTGACTCATATTGAACTATCCATTTATTTGCCTTGATGTCTTTCATGCCTGGTCACTGGGGCTGAGGCTGTTGTGCAGCAGCCCTAGGACAGAACCGTACAGGGTGATGTACCTTTCTCTGAATCCGTAACTTGGGTTCTTCCCCTTGCTCCTCTAGGCTTGGGAAAAATGGTCTTTGGTGGGTTGGTGGCCATACTACCCTCTCTGCTAATGTCTCTTGGTGTTGAGGTTGTATAGAGGAGCTTTTCATGACAAACGTTAACAGTTACAAAATATCTGAATCATTCTGCAAAAGAGGAACAAGTAGAAAAACATGAAGACGGCAGTGAAAAAAAGAGGAACATTCCATGTTCTCCTATATTTTGCTGTCCCTACTTGCACTCCGTTTTTTGTTTGCAGTTGGGCATTTTCCAATTATATCTCATCCATAATAGAATTCGGAACCATAGTATTTTATGGTTTATCACTAGTTCAACAGTAATCCACATTTCTTTCATATTTTCATTCTTTTAAACTCTTTTTAACCTTACCCGAGGAAAAAATACCTTCAAATATTCATTAGCCCAATCAAAGCAGGTGTTGCAGTATTGACTGGATTGTAGCCTCATGCAAAATAGGGCTGAAGATGGTCTTTATTTAGTGTTTAATGACATTCCAAACAAAGTTGCATAGTTCATTCTCTCTGCTGGCACACTGCAAGCCCCATGCTGTGATGTCTTGACTTTCCTGCAGCATCAAACAAAATGAATCATTATGGCAGAATGCCTTGTGTTGTATGTGAATGACTAACAGGGTATCTACCACACTAACTGGGCAACAGATGACCAGGATGATCTTTCTTTCTCTAATGACTGCAATGAGAATACAGGAAAATAAACAAGACCTAGTTAAAGAGTTTCAGTGATGATTATGCTTCAGAAAGCCAGAAAGTGTACTATATATGATCCATATAAAGGCTCAGAAAATACTTAATTATCAACATGTGAAGTTAAATTGTGCACAAACTGAAGATTCAGCAACTTTTTACTTTAATCTTGTGATTTTGCATAGAGACTTTTTAATATTAAAACATCAGTAGGAATTATTGCTGTATAACATATTAGCTTGTATTTTTCCTTGAGCCATTATTCAGTTTTATTGCTATTTCTCACCGATGAGAAAATAGTGCTAGTGCAATGCCTTGGAAATGATAAAAAATACATCAACAAAAATACATGACTTCTTCATGTGGTATTATCAAAAGTTAGTTTTTGCTCTGAATTTAAAAATCCATTTGGAACTTGGCACACATAATCAGTAGTAAAAATAAGACTGGCATTTCACAGGACAATGAGAGTGTCTAACACTGTAAAACTTTGAGATATTTGTTTTCTTTGGATCTTGCAGGTGCATCTTTGGTATCAGTTGAAGACTCAGCTGAAGCCAGCTTTCTGACATACATAATTGAACCGCTTGAAGGGAAGACATCAACTTTTTGGACTGGAATGTACAGAAATGTAGATGGTAATTTTTATTTTATTTTATTTTATTTTATTTTATTTTATTTTATTTTATTTTATTTTATTTTATTTTATTTTATTTTATTTTATTTTATTTTATTTTAATGAAGAATTTCCATAAACTGTTTAATACGGATATAAAAAATTATATTATACTTCTCTAATGCATTTCAAGAGAAATTAGAAAAGATAATCGGGAAAGCTAGTAATCAAGAAGTAACCAGCAGATTTCTCAGGAAGGCAATAAAAACAGAGCAGAAAATGAATATTAGCTTATTCTTTAATGTGTTCAATATTTTCCCACTTAGGAGAATGGCTATGGCTAGACAACACTGCAGTGAATTTTGTCAACTGGAATACAGGAGAACCTTCCCCTCAACAAAATGAGCACTGTGTTGAAATGTATGCAAACTCTGGGTACTGGAATAACATCTACTGCACCTCCTACAAAGGCTATGTTTGTAAAAAGCTAAAAAGTAAGTGCTGCATTTACATATTTTTTAATATAAGGAATATTCTTTTTGTGCGCTAGTATTTAGTAGATGACTTTTATGCACAGTGCATTTTAGCTGAGCATTTTGTGTTTTTATAAATGTGAAGAGAATTACATTTGCATACTAACAAAAAGAAAGAATAAGTCTTGCCAGAAAGTAGAAGGGCTGATTGGCATTCAGATCCCTTTGAATTGTTTTGAAAATATTCTGTTCTTATCTCAACTGTTCCTAGTGTGTGCCCTTTACAAGCTTGTCTGTCCTGTGTTGACAGTTGTTCAGTTATCAAGTTGTTGATGTTCTTTGCACACACAAATTAGTTTATTTGAAAATGTATTCCTCAGGAAATTCCCTCTTTTTAGCACAGGGGGGATACCCGTTCCTTGTTATGGTAGGCTCATATGTGTGTTATTCTGCAGTGTAAAGCAGTGCTTCTTTTAATTGATTATTTCTGATTTGTGAATTAACAATCAGTTTTGGCCTTTTTTCTCTATGTTTTGAGAAGATAAATAAGTGAAAATTAAGGCAAATAGAATAGTTTGTATGTAATAAATTGAAATAACAGAATGTGCAAATTTGGCACATTTAGGGCATATGTTTTCCTAAAACTCATACCAGTCATTTCTTCCAGCTTGTATTGCAATATCAACAATCTCTTACTAATATTTACTGAGGAGAACAAAATACACTTAAGAGCTAAGCTGTCCACTTCCCTAAAATACTGGAAATGAGTGAAATTCTGCTGTCCTTTCTAAGAATTTGCTTTCATGCTGTATTTTCATGGCTTACTCAGATGCTTGTAACAGTGACTGTATCTTTCACAGGAAATACTGTAGAACTGCTGGGCTTACCTATCCATTCAGAGATTACAGTCTGTCTTTTTACATTGTGACTGGGAAATGAAAAGACAAATTATTTTCAATCTTAAATTAAAATAGTCATAGAGGGAGATAAAAAATGTTGCAATTAATGGCCACCCCTTTCTTTTCAACCATTAATGTCTACTCTTTTTACTGACAACATTATTCACCTGTTCTGATACTAAACCAATTCTGAGAGTTGAAATGGGTGAAAGACAGTTATGATTAGGTTCAAGCAATCTAGCTTCCTGAGCTGGAATGTTCTGGAGTCATTGAAATGCCTGTGTCAATGCAAGGACTATGCAGTCGCTCACTGAGGGACAGGACTCATCTGAGTCTTACACTGCTGTAGTAATGCAGCTCAGGTCAGCAGAATTTTGCAAACCTGTGGTAGTGCTAAATGGAGTGTTAGAAGCATCACTTAACGTAGTTTCATTTACTGTGCCTTGCTGTGTTTGCTGCTTTCTGAAAAGACTGCAAATGCAAAACTGTGACTGAAATATTCTTCTGAAATACATGCTATTTGCTGTTCCACTTGCTAAGATAAAAATTATCTCAGTAACTTGAAATTCTGGAGGTGGTCTATTACATAAATAATGTAACTTTGTTTTGTAAATAAGTAGGTAGTCTAAATAATTCAACAGTTCTACAGGTTCTAGTGGATTGGACTTCAAAATAGTGGCTAGGAATTTTATGTTCACAGCATTTCACTATAACTTGTCTGAGAATCACAGAACTGTAGGGATTGGGAAGGGTCTCTGGAGATCTGGAGTCCATCTCCCTGCCTCCCAGGAGACTGCATGGGAAAGTGTCCAGGCAGGTCTTGAATATCTCCAGAGAAGGGGCCTCCACAGCTTCTCTGGGCAGCCTGCTCCAGTGTTCTGTCACTCTCAAGTAAAGAATTTTTATTTCATGTTCCCATGGAACTTCCTGTGTTCCAGTTTGTTCCCATCCAGTGTCTTGATAGGGAGCTAGGAGGTTTAGTGGTTTTTCTGTAGGTATGGTAAAGGGAGGACGGTTGGACTAGATGATCTTATAGGTCCTTTCCAAGCTTGTGATTCTATGATTCTATGATTCATTGCCCCTTGTCCCAACACTGAAAAGAACCTGGCCCCATCCACTTGATGCTTGTCCTTCAGATTTACAAGCATTGATTAGATACCCTCATAGAGTTCTCTTCTCCAGGCTGAACAGTCCCAAGTCTCTCATCCTTTTCTCGTAAGGGAGATGCTCCACGATTCTAATTAGTGTTCTCTTTCTAGAAGTTTCTTGTCTTTCTTGAACTAGCGAGCCCAGAACTGAGAACAGTACATGATAACTACTAAGGCACGTTGCAGTTCAGGAATAGACTTAATTGTTTGGAGGCACACCATCTCTTAGCAAAGCAAACATATTTGCTATTTACATGTAGAATGATGAGTATTGCAAGGATTTATAATTATATTCAGGATTGTGTTTGAGCAGATCTGTCCTAAAGAAGCTGTGTAGTCTTGTGGTTTACACTGGTAGGGGGATCTGCCCCCATATTCTTTGCTGATGTTCTTCTACTTGGTATATTTATCCTGCTAGTTTATGTAAATACATACATGAGAGACCATAGAACAATAGGCCATTATGCTTTGACTTTTGATATATGTGCAGAGCTGTGTGTGATTTGTATTACTGTACACTTTTCTGAATGCAATTTTCACTATGATTTTTCTAATCACATAATTTTAATATAGAGTGTAATAACATAATTATTTTTCAATGTTTTCAAATACCAGCAACTGAAATACTGCCATCAGCTGAAATGCCACCAGCTGAAATGCCTACAAAGGGTAAGGATATTTGCTCATTTTCTTCCAGGTAGACAAAAATGTATCTAGTGGAAGATCATAAAAAGAAAAAATAACAATCATATTCTATATTATGTATCCTACATTTTTTGTAGAATTTTCTACATATTCCTACATTTTCCGAGTAACTGTGTGTTTCTTAGGAGCACATAATTCCATAGTAGAAATTGATATACTCCATTGAGTATATGAACAAAAAATGAAAATAATAATTTGTGATATGAAATGCAGCTAGCCTTTTAAAATCAACTTAATGTTTATATTTGTTTTCAGCGATGACCAAGGATGAGGAGGCTCCTACTCTAAGCCACGGTAAAACAGGAATCGTAGTTATCGTTGTCATCATCATCCTTGCTGGAAGCAGCCTTGCAGGCTTTCTCTTCTACAAAAGAAGAAAGAATCGCTTGTCAACAAATGACAGCTTTGAGAACAATTTGTATTTTAATAGTGATGGAACTGGAGACACAAAGGATCTTGTGACCAACATAGAACGGAACGAACATGCGACACTATAGTATAATAAAATTAATGTAATTTGTAATGTAAAATGTAATGTAATGTGCCTTGTTTTAATAAAATTATGCAACTACAGTTGCATATTTTCTCAGTACAAATACTGTATTAGCCAGTTGCAGTGTGTGCATAATATTACATACAGCATCATCATTATTTCATTACCATCTTGAGTAAGATTTCAGATCTCATGATGTTAGGGAAAAAGATAATGCTAATTATTAAATGGAAAAATAGAAATGGATGCAGTAAAGAAAGTGAAATTTAGGTAGATTCACTTAAGAAAGCTGTCAAGATTAGTAATTTCTGCACAAAATTCATTTCAGACCATGTAGTGATATACAGAATCTCCAAGCTATTCAACAAACATCTCTCTAATTCTGCCAGCTCTCAAGTACTCTCAGTGGCATTAGTACAGTGGTAGTTGCTAGGTAACAAACCTGTGTTTAGGTATCCTCTTTGAACCAAGAGACTGAAAAAATCCTTTCATGGCAAAATTCCAATGCCTGTGATTTCATACCATGTGGAGAACAAAGTATTTAGTTCTTGTTGCTTATCTCTTCTAAGATTTGGTCAGGTAAAAAGGGAGGCAGGCCTTTGAAATGGAAAAAGCATGGTTGGCTGGAGTTTTTGCTGGCTACAAGGGAACTTGTCTGGGAGAGGCAATAAAGTTAACAGCAAAATTTCCTTTTTATCAGGACAGTTACAGAGGATGGGGAGGGAACATTATCAGTATGTGTTCTGAAGGCTTGTAGGAGCACTGTGTTTTGATAATCACATTTTGCTTTTTTATACCCTCACAAGCAATGGCATAGATTTGTGAGGTGCTACTGGAAGTCAGGGACTATTTAGCCTTACCAATGTATCTGTTAGTACTGACCTTGTTTCCTTACAGAAATGCCTAGATTGGTTACCATTTACATAATTCTTAAATTTCCAAATGTTTATATTTCTAGTTTTTCCAAATCCAAAAGAAATCGTGTGTGATTCCTCATTCTCATATAAAGGTGTATGATATTTGATTTTTGTGGATTCAGACTTGTTCTGTGAAATAAACAGTAGCTAACTTTGATTTTTAAATGGCCTCGCCATTAAAACAGACTGTAATAGGATAAACTTAAGTAGGAGAAGGCAATCATGGAGACATACCAGTCTGAACTGTGATCGAATAACAACCTTATTTTCCTGTATCTATCCAGGGATTATATGCTTAAAACCAAGTAAAAAATGCCAGCTGAGTGATCTAGAAAAATCTGGAATTTTATATATACATATAGTGAAAATGGGGAAATCTGTTCTGGAGTCCCTTTTCTCTTTCTGCCCTTCTCCTTTTCTAATAATAATAGCAGTTATTTCTTCTGCTATTTCCTTTTTTTTTTTTTTTTTTTTTTTTTTAACACATTTGTTCAAGCTTGTCTTTTTGGGGATTATTACTTGTCATGGTTCTTCATCCCACCTGATGTGGTTTACAAACCAGAAAATTCCTGTTCAGCTTTGATTAATGATGTTAAAGATGATGATATTTCAACGATATCGTTGAAACAGAAAGAAGCAGTGAAATGCCAAGAGGCTGTATTGGGATCCCAGCCTCATTGCACTGCCTGTTGTGCAAAAACAAATCAGTACAATCTCTATCCAAAAGAACTTCAGTCCTGTTCTGTGGCCCTCCACAATCCTAAAGGCCTCAGATCACACCACATGATTCTTCCAGACAACATTTTGTCGCATGTATGTATGCAAGTGTATAATTGGAAAGAAAACAAAGATTGAAGAGATGTCTCATTTCCTCATACTCTGCCACACTTAGTAGATATGTCTCTACAGCTCCTGGAGCCTGTCTTGTTCTGAATTAATCTACCCGTTCTGAGCTGGATGCCACTTAATAGCTAGCATTAGGTGTAGCTGCTTCTTTGTAATGCTGTTCTACTCTAAGACATGTAAGATATTCGGAGGAATATGAAATTTAAGCTGCGTGATTTACTGTCACTCCAAGTGCAATACCATGGGGTTGGAGCAAATCTCCTATGAGAAAGAGCAAACATGAAAGCAGTGGCATTTATAACACAGAAGATCATTTAAGTTCCATTTGTTTAGCTTAAGATGAGCACTCATATGCTATACATGATATGTACAGTAATGACAATTTGACAATTTTTCAATTTTTGAATGGAAAGCAGAGAAAATAACTCGATTACTTTAAACGATATCTAATTAACATAAGACGAAGTGGACTTGTGATCATTTCAGTTTCCTTTATTTTTTTTCTTTTTTTTTCTCCTTTTATGTAGTTCCCATTAGACTGAATATACAGCACAATGTTTTGAAGATTATCATTTCTTTGGTCATATAAATCTTCAAGAAAGACTGAGGAGAGTAGTTTTCAAAGTATTTCACTTTCCACATTCTCTTGTTATTTCAGTCCTGGATTGCAGTGGTTTAATTGAACATTGTTTGGTGATCTGGCAACATGTCCTCCTTTCCTGCTGCTAAGCTTTCATATTCTTGACAAGTGACTGAATACTTAGAAGAGTTTCCAAGATTGGGCTTGGGAAATTGTGTTGCTCCATAAGTATGAATAAAATCAGCACATCTTCTTGTCATGTCAACATTTCTTGCTGTTCTTCAGCCGTTCTCTGATGCAGGTTGTTATTCTTTATAGAAGCAGTCTTTTCTCCTAAGCACCCTTGCTGCTTTTGTGCTCTTTAATTTTGTGTCCAGAGTAGATGCTGATACTTAGGTCTTGCTTTTGTGAAATGTTCTTATTACGAAAAAAAAAAAAAGAAACGAACAAAAATCTTGATTGAAAAGATGAAAGACAAAGGATGGATAGAGAAGCAAAAGAGACATTTTGGGTGATCCTTAATAGTTCATATACACAACCCTCTGATTCTGATAAGCTTTCTTACATTTCATGTTGGAGGTTTAGGTAGATGAATGAAAAATAAAGGAGATGATGTATCTTGAAAATAAAGTAAAATTCCAGGTGCTTTTTCTTGCTCTTTGAATACACTCTGAACCTACCTACAGAAATAAAAAGCTTGTTCCCTCTGTTTGGTTGTTTGTTAGTATAGGACATTTCTACTAAGACTTTTGGTTTTGGCATTAAAAAAAACCCTTTTCTGGACTGGAGGCTTTGTGATTTTGCTCAAACCTCACTTTGCTTTGTGAGGATTCTGAGAAGAAATCTTACATGAAACAGGGTAATTTTTTTTTCCCTCTCCCCCCTCCCCAGATATTTATAGTGGTGCTTTTTTAAAATGAATTATTGAACTTTAGGGGCACATCTTGTAGAACCTGCATGGACTCACCCATTCATTTCTGTGGTAGTAATTGAAGAATGACTTTGTGGTAACTGTTGGTAGCATGCAGAATTTTGCCTTGCCTCTTTACATCCTGCTACATATCTTTTGCTTTGTTTCTGTTTCCTCTTTTCTGCAGAAGAGTTCTGACTTCAGAGAGAAGATGGTGAATCTGCATGGTGTAACTTCCTGCCTGAGAGATTGCCAAAGGAACAATGCTGACTCAACACAAAACTCAATGCTGCTTTTCTGAGTAGAGTGCCTCTCTGCTGTCTTCTGATCTTCTTTCTAACTTTTTGGGCATTTAAAGGCTCTTCTCAGACAACCATAGTGGTGAAATGGACCTCAGTATTTTTATTTTTTCTTAAGCTTCTCTCAGCAGATAATTGAGAACAATCCTTCATTCTCCTGTTCTTTCTTGCTATTTAGTCCCTTTTTCTTGCCCAATGGTCCCATTATTTTCTCTCAGCATTTTAATTCTTGATCCACTCTAATTCCATGTGGACTTTTCTAGGCCCAGTGTGTTATTCATTTGCATCTGAGTCAGAACAACAAAACAGGGTCTGAGATCTTTGTGTAGGTATCCAGGGTTTCCTTTGCCTACAATTGCAGCAATTTTTCAAGGAAAGTCTTATTATAGCAATGAAGGACCTTAAAGGGTCCTTCTGTAAAATGAATATCAGGGAACTTATTCCAAACCAGCTTCTCCTGAAGATACAGGGATGGAGATTTTTCAAAGGACATATTAAAGCATTTAAGGATTCAGAAAGTGCTGTAAACCTACCACAGGAATGGGTGCCTTTTCCCTTCCTGAGCCTCTTTGTATTTCTAATTATTTTTCATACTATACAGCAGAATTTTTTTTTTCAAAGTAGGCAGCAGAATTTTGTCAGAATATATGAACAGAGTGTACTTTTGGATGTGGAAACTTTCACAGACCAGATGGATGAAAAATGTGGCAGTATTCCTTATCAGTTTACTTTCCCTCTTTAGTGACAACTGAAAATCCATCATTTTCTAGTGGTAAATTATGTTTTTCACTTAATTGTGTCATTCCTTTTCAGAATTTCATCAGTTGTTGCTGTCAGGTTTGGTACACAGCTTCTGTGTGTGTCTAGGACAGAGCAAAACAAGGGATAGGCACTTCCGGAAGAAAACAGATTCTTATTCTACATCTTTTCTCTTCTCATGGAAAAGCTGAAATGCTTCTTTTTATTCTCTAAGATCACAGTAGTCTCTAAGATTACTTGATTTGCCTGCTTTTCCCAGCCATTTTCCATGGTACCATATTGCATTCTGTTTTTTGGATCATGCAAATCTTACTCTTCTTTTTCACTTTCTTTATTTCCATTAGAGAGATATTCATGTCAACTTCACCTTAAAAATAATGATCCTGAGTTGTAAGGCACGTTTCCCAAAATCTTCACTAATATGTGACATCTTAGAACTAACATATCCATGGAAAAGAAAACTCTTGCGCTCAGTACCAAAAATAGCTTAGAAAGTAAAGCTTATTCATTGAGGTATGATTTCAAAATTACAAATGTGACGTGATTTGGTTCCTTATTTGCAGACCAGAACTTCCCTGTATCAGTTGAGTCTTTAAACCAAAAAGGATTCGTTAATCTGGGTCAATGCAGAAGGTTTTTCTTGCAAGACACAATTTGTTCAGCAGGAGTTAGAAACAGAGGGGAAAAAGGAGCGAAACATCTGGCAATGGCTGTTTACCTTTTTGTGATTTTTCTTTTTTCCTTTTGTACGTCTCTTCAAGCATCTGGTAAGTCTTTGCTGAGCACAGAGTTTTGCAAGTCACCTTTCTCCTGCTTTTCTGACATCCTTCCTCATGGAGATTGAGTTTAGATCTATTTGCAGCCCAGCATGTTATTTGGAATAGTTTCTTTCAACTCTTAAATCTGGTGATGTTAGACATTGCTCCCGTCAGCCAGTTTTCAAGGAGGTGCATGAGTAAAAGAAACAGGTGTGGGTGAGGAGGTGCTGATTTCTGAAAAGCAGCTGGCTGAGTGTGGACATAGCTGACCTGAAGGTACTCCACTGAGAGGGAAATCTGCTTGGGTACACAAGGCAATGAATGTCCTCTCAGCATTCATGGAACTGCTGGCTGATGTCTGCTCTGAGTTTCCTACTCAGCTCATGTGGCTGTTGCACATAGACTGTTGCTTACTGGAATTCTGTTTCCTACCTGGTAGCTTTAGGAATGACCTTAACAGCTGCTGCCTGCAATTCTGGTCTAATTCACCATGTGTAAATTTCTTCTCTGCAAGTTTTTGGGCAAGGCTTAGCTGGCTAGCATGAAGCATCTCCGCAGCTGCAGAGCTGTGCCAGGGTGAATTCCATCTACTTGTTCAGATCTTTAGATTTTTGTAGGAATATCAGCACAGTAGTTTGACTGCTCTCTGGTGTGCTGGGATGCAGGGTTATGAACCCCATCTATTTCTCTCCTGGTGTCGCAGTAAAGCTTAATGGCACAGCAGAGTGAGCTGGGTCATGTTTCTGTCAGTTGAGGGGAGCTGAGGGATACAAAGCCAGCAGCAAAAACATTACAGGTTTGAAGCATGCTGCAGTTCTGCTCACGTTTTTTTTGCAGTTGGTCTTCAGAAACCAAACCCTATCGTGCAATGCTTTACATTTCTATTTACAAGTGTAGCTATTAATGGCACTGAGGACAGTTATCCTGTGCTCAGAACTGAAGTGATGATGTTGCAATTTGTGGTTTCCCTCCTGAGAAAAGCACAAGCTGAACTTTGACTCTGTGAAGAAATGACTTTTTGTATGGCTGCCAAAATTCCAGATATTATTACCTAAAATTGTAAAGTGGTGCACTTGTTTGTTGATTTGCAAAACACACTGTTATTCTGGGCGAAATGGTTGAATATTGAGTATGGAAACTTTTTTTTCATGCTTCTAATGCAAAAAGCCTTTTACTATCAAAATTAAAACCTGTTTAATGTGCTGTGTAGTAGTGAAAGTTTGCAGAACTCATGAAATCTAATATAAGTCATTTTGGAAAGGCATTTTGAGAACAGTGTGCTTTAATGAGGAATGTGAAGAAGAAGAAAATTCTGTATTGCACGTATCTTAAAAACATTGTAATGAGTGGTTTTCATACTGTTGATGGAACTGAATTTCTTTATCGACTCTGAATATCCAATCTTTGTTGTAACAGACTGTCATATAGCAGGAAACTGACTTGTTTCCTACGACAACTGTCCTCAAAAATTTGCATTCTGACTTTGCTTTATAGATAATGGAATATTTTTAATTTATAATGAAGATAGCAAACTCTGTGCCCAAGCTCAAAACAGCAGCTCAGTCATAACTACCATGTGCAATGAGAACAATGAGCTTCAGAGGTTTAGATGGATCTCAGCCACGCAGCTGCTGAGCATGGGAATGAAGCTATGCCTGGGTGTGCTCACCAAGGATGATGAGGCTGCCATCACATTGGAAACCTGCAACAGGACAAGCGAGCTTCAGAGGTGGGAATGTAAGGATGAGGCACTTTCAATCCAAGGCAAGGATTTGTTTCTCAGCTATGGCAAAGGGAAGGGGAAGAAAATGAGGTTATCCAAAGAATCAGGCAAAGGGAGCCGGTGGAGAATCCATGGAACTGTGGGCAGCATATGCTCCAGGCCCTATGAGGGTGAGTATTGAAAATTAATTTCTTGGTAAATTAACTGCCCCTCTTTAAATGAACTCAACTGCCTGCTTATCACTCAGCAATCCTCATAATAGTGACATCAGTAATACAGCTCACTACAAATGGCTTAGCAATGCAATACAAATATCATAGAATCATGGAATAGCGTAGATTGGAAGGGACATTCAACCCTCTGCCATGGGCAGGGTTGCCACCCACTAGACCAGATTTCTTAAAACCTGTTCTTGCACCTCCAGGGATCCACAGCTTCTCTGGGCAACCTGATCCATTACCTCACCACCCTCTGAGTAAGGGATTTCCTCCTAATAGCTAATCTAATTTCTCCTCTTTTAGTTTAAATCTTTTCTCCTATGTCTTATCAATCTTAGACCATGTAAGAAGTCTCTTTCCATCTTTTTTTTATAAGCCCCATTTAAGTAGTGGACAATCCCTCAGATCTTTCTCTTATCTAGACTGAACAAACCCAGCTTCTTCAGTCTTTCCTCCTAGGGGAGATGTTCCATCTCTCTCAGTGTCTTTGTGGCCCTTCTTTGTACCAGCTGTGACATGATTGTATACTTTTCTACACATCTCAAAAAGTGTGCTTCTGTCAAATGAAAGAATAAAAGGCTTGTGATGAAATAGAAAAGAGAACGGGAATTCTCTTTGTACAGCAACAATGGAGGGAGATGGTGTGGGTAGAATCTGTGGCTGTTTCAGAATCATCTCAGGCAATGGGAGAAACTGAGTCATGAAACAATAGTCCAGACATGACAAGCAATAAATATGACAGCTTTTCATTTTTCTGAGGGCCAAATCAAGATTGTTTATAAGTGTTAATTAGGGATGTCCATGGAGAGATGCCTGCGAACAAACCCCGTGATCAATATCAGATACTGTAAACTGTTGACAGATACCAAGTGACTGCTATTCATCTGTTTCTCTCCATAGATATCTATACACTGGGAGGAAATACTTTTGGTGCACCTTGTGTGTTCCCTTTCAAGTTCAATGGTAAATGGTTTGCTGAGTGCGTCCGTCGGACTGAATATGCAAGCCCTCTCTGGTGTGCAACTACTTCAGATTTTGATAAGGACCGACGTTTTGGATATTGTCCATCAAAAGGTAATTTAGTTATAAATATTTCAGGGAAGGCATTAAGCAAAATGTCACCCTCTCTCACACTCAAAATCTCCTTAGGATGTGCAAGTAGTACTGGACAGCAAAATGGATTCTGGGTAACCTAATTCACTGGTAAGCTGTGCAAGTGAAAATGGGGGCTCTGCTCTTCATTCAGTTTCTCCAGCTGAGATGAGGAGACTGGTATCTATGGAATGTGTGGTGAGGGTGGTGTGTGGGACTGATGGAAAAAGGCAGAAAGAAGTGCTTTTGAGGCATTTTGAGGCAAGTAATGTATAGAGTAAGAAGGGTTACAAAGTAAAAAAGAATGGATGGAGAGACCAAGATATTCTGCATGGGGAAAAGGAGGTTAATTTGGACTGAACTGTGAGAGAAATAGAAGAGATATAAATAGAAAAGAAGAAAGTTAATGTAGAGAAATGAGATTTTAAAGAAGTAATTCTTCATGTTATAAATGTGTTATTTGTATTGAAAGCACACAGTACATATGTGGGGCAAAACTTACCAAACCATACAGTTACACTGTTTTAGTCTTCACTGAATACTTTACTTTTTACACTAGCAAGTGTGATTATCTTTTCATGTTGTGCTTTTCATATTTTATAGAAAATCTCCAAAAAGACTTTTGGAAAACTAATCCTTTGACTGAAACCCACTATCAGATAAACTCAAACTCTCTTTTGACATGGCAACAAGCAAGAAGAAGCTGCCAGCAGCAGAATGCAGAACTATTAAGTATCGCAAACCCTCATGAAGAGATGTTTTTATTAGGTAAAGCTGAAAACTACATACAAGCAAGTAAATGTAATTAAAATGAGCTTTAACGTGGATATTTATATTCACAGTTAGAAAATAAGTCCCAGTGGCATTCTTAAAAAAAAACTTGTCATTTTCTGGTAAAAAAAAAAAAAAAAAAAAAAAAAAAAAAAAAAAAAAGACAGCAAAATCTTCTTAAAATAGTGTGAAAAAAATCTATATAGAAAAGATGTGACTTCTTTTTTTCTTTCTTTCTTGTTTTTTGTTTTTTTTTTTTTTTTTCTTTCCCCTTTTCTTTTTGCACACGTAGGACTCACCAGTGATCTGGGATTCAGTGCCAAGCTCTGGACTGGTCTTGTCAGACGACTTGATAGCAGCTGGGAATGGACTGAGGGTAGTCCTCTCAGATATCTAAACTGGGCTCCAGGTGAGTGCGTTCTTCAGAAATGATGATCAATATTCAGACCAAAATTCTGTTCTCTTCCTCAAAGTCCAGTTACCTGATTCCTTTTGTTTGTGTAGAATTGTGTAACCTGTGCACAGGTTACGTGTGTGTATGGTAAAGGTAGGATGTTACAATAATGGGATCGCATCAGATATGACTCACTGTTATTTCTGAATTTCCCAGGAAAAGCAGAATGAAAACCAGAAAATCCAAGAAAACCACTGAAAACAAACACTTGCACCTCACTCAGTGTTTGATTTCCATTTACAGTTTTCTCATCACACATATTATTCAAACCAAACAAAAAACTCATGAAGGTGGTATATAGAGAATTATGAAAGAGAAAAAAAAAGAGAAACTCTGTGTACATGTTTTCAAGTGCTCTTCTTATGTATTGCTTATGATGCCTGTGTGATGAACTCTTACCAAGTTTCCAGTATATTTTTCAAGATTTAATTCACCATAGTGAGTGTTGCCGTAGTACATAATTTCATAGTAAGTGTTCTGATGTCGGGAGAATCCAAAGGATGAGCACTTGTGTGGAATTCAATACAAATTTCACATCCATTTTTTAACAGCAAAGGATGCTTAGTGTTTTGCAATAGTACCAACCCACAGGGAGTTGTGTCTTAGCTGAATTTTTATGAAGTGTTTTTCTGTATGCTGCAGTATTTGAAACACCCTCATTTTCTCCTTGAATTGTGCACGGGAAAGGGGAAATTCTCATATTTGAAACATGGGTCCACCCAGCGTGTTCACTCGTGTCTCCTCATCACCACTCCTCTGAATTGTCACTCTGAAGAATCAGACACTTAATTGTGGATGCACATTCTCTCCTGTGGTGAGATGAAAATATTCAGTGTTAACAGAGTGATTCTCTGTATGTTGTACCTCTTTTCTAAAGGAAATCCCTCTGTGGAGCTTATAAAAATGTGTGGAACTTTCCAAGGCAGGAATGGCAAATGGGAAAACGTGGCTTGTAATCAAAAGCTGGGATATATCTGCCAAAAGAGAAACTCCTCCACTGTGGACAACTCCTCCACTGTTCCCTCAGGTATGATGTGTCTTGCAAAAAGATGTGAGCCAGAGCTCCCTCCACTCTATCTGGCCTTTTCTGCTCTGTTATGAAAAGAAAATACTGGAAGTTGTGGCTGACATCTTTTCCCATTGGTGTTCTCTTTTCACTGGAAGCAAAATAGTCTTTTCTATGGAAAGAAAATGTTTAGCACTTGGGAATTCTCAGCATGCCTTTAGCTCTGCTGTAAATCCCCCAGCAACGCATACAATAGTCTATAACATTGTTCACTGGGTTGGGGGTTTAATGGCACATCTTAAATACTATGGCTGCATCCAGACAGCCTACTGGGAATGGTTTCTGACCCATGCTTACCTCTAGACCCATGCTTGGATATTGAGTGGGGAATGCAAGCTTGTACATCTCAAAGCTGTGTTTGGGGACTGTGATAAAGACTGAGCGATGTGGCTGATCCCAGGAGAACTGTGCTTCATCCAGTGTACTGGATATGTGCAAACCATGTGAACCTTTACAGAAGTGGAAGGTGGTTGACAAAACTAAATTCACACCAAGAAATAGGCTCTGAAGGAATTGCACTGCATTTCAGTGCAGCGAGCATTTCTGGCATACCATTAATGTGTCTGGGCCTTCCTGTGTATAATATGGGCTGTGCAGGAGCAGCAAGTGACTGGTAAGCACCTGGTGTTCCCTGAAAAAAAAAAACAACACAGAAAATCTCCAAAATTCAACAAGGCAAAGTTCCTCAACAAGAGGCCCCATGGAGGTACCCAGAGCCTCATGGATGGAGATTTGACATAGAGTATTGCCCTTTAAGTTAGCATAACAAATTAGTGAGTATTTATTTCATCCTCTAAAAGAGCTATTGAATAGCTTCCAGAACAATACTGTTCTGATGGAAATATCTGTTTTGCATTCTTTATGATACTCCTACCCTTTTTGGTCTTCTCTACTAGTTTGTACTTCAGTATCTCAGAGAATATCCAGTACACGTAGTTTTCTTTGTGATTAGCAGAAAGCACTCAGCACTCACTAATTGAAATATTTTTTTTTAAGGAGACATGAAGCCTGTTAAGTGCCCCGGGGAATGGGTAGCCTATGCAGGACATTGCTATAGAATTTACAGAACACCCAAAATATGGAAACAAGCCCAATCATCTTGTAGAAAAGAAGATGGAGACCTGACAAGTATTCATAATGTTGAGGAGTACAGTTTTATTGTGTCTCAACTTGGGTACAGTGAGTATTCCTACATGACATTTCTTTGTCTGGAATTATACTCTCTTGCTGTTAATCATGTAATTATTGTAACTATGATCTTACCTGTTAATTTGTTTACTTCTTGAAACTCCTTGTTCAGTAATTGTAGATGTTAGACACCATAGCTCAATTTTAAGGTAATACTTATGATTAACGTTGTTTTTCCAGAGCCAGATGATGAGCTGTGGATTGGTTTAAATGACTTCAGGCATCAGATGTATTTTGAATGGAGTGATGGGACACCTGTGACATACACCAAGTGGCATCAAAGACAGCCTACCCACACACCTAATAAGGCAGACTGTATTGTTATGAATGGAGAGGTAAAAATCCTTCCCTCACTTTCTTTTACGCTTATACCTACCACAGGGAAAAAAAATCTGTGCCCCAAATAAAAAGGCTTTTAAAGGGTTTTATGAACTTAGTTTGATTGAGAATACTATGGAGGGAGGCTGGAGACCAGGTTTGGGAAGATGTATACTACTGTATATATGAGTATGAATAATACTACAGTGGTGAGAATAGGGTGAAAGAGAAAACGTTTCCTTACTTTTCTCATCAGCCACTGAAAGTTTAATACATAACTCCCTAATTCTCACACTTCTGAGGAAATGCGGCCCTCAGTTTGTTGTGTTCCCTGTCTGGGAGGTTTGGAGAAAGTATGAAGGCTTGGAAATGCTGAAGCAACTCACTCCATATGAAATGATCTCTCTGTGAATAGTAAATATTCCAATAGAACCTGGATTTTCTCTAGTTTCACTTCTCTTTGTGTTTTTTTCTTGCCTTGCTCAGGATGGGTTCTGGGCTGACAGTTCTTGTGAAAGAAAACTCAGTTACATCTGTAAAAGAAAACCTTTGGCAGAGGAATCAGGGGAAGCTGAAGTTACTTACCCAGGCTGCCAGAAAGTAAGTGTGAAACAGAAGCAGTGAAAGGTCACTGCATCTCAATTTCACTTTCACGATGGTAAGTGGCATAGAAGTCAGTTATTGCAATCTGTGGACTCCTAGAAAACTGTTACTTTGTGCTGATACTTCTTAGACTAATGGATTCACAATGGTTTCTCTTTTCCTGACTTACAAATGCAATTCACTCTGCTCCCTCATGGTGCAGAGCTGTTCCCTTTGCCCCCAGCAAATTCTCCTTGCAAACTTCATTGCTTTTGAGCTGGATCCTACAGGTTGCATGGAGCCATCTCGGTTCAATCCACCTGTCTCAGGAGGCAGGAATACAGGAATATCTGAGCCTGCTTTTTTACAGTGTGATTGCAACATAGCCTCTTGCAACAGCTTTACATAAAAAATCATATGCTGTTTTATGCTATTTAAAATGACATAACATAATACTGTGGAGAAAGAAAAAAAAAATGTTTTCCATATTTTATTTTTAATTTCTCCAGTACTTCCTTGGTAGTGTCATCTGAGTGTATGAGCATAATGTGGCTGTGAGCTTCTTTCCAGCTCCAAGTTGCAGCCATGGCCCGTTAATAACAAAGGCATCTGTCAAGGGGCAAGAAGCACGATTGTGACTGCAAAGCTGTTTTGATTATTCTCAACATTCTGTTTCATGGCAGTCTGATGATTCTCCTTGTGTATCTGTTTGCATTGGCAGGGCTGGATGAAGCATGGCTTTTACTGCTACTCCATAGGGGAGCTACCAGCAACATTTTCAGAAGCAAAACGTATCTGTGAAGAAAATAAAGCTCACTTGGCTACTGTGATAGACAGGTATGACAATGTATTCTTGTCCTTTTAGATGTGCAACCAAGCCAAAAAATCATCTCTTCCCACTCTACAGTTATTAATAGTGTCTAATGTGATACCACTTCTTTGGTGTAAGATACATGTTAAAACTAAGTAAAACAAAATAAAACAGACAGTGCTATGTTATCAAGATTAACATTCAAGCTATGGCTGCTACCCACTCACACTCATGATGAGTGTGGAATCCTGGAAACAAAAATTCTAGTCAGCCCCCCATCAACTCCAAATCATCAGACTGTTCTAAAACTCACTGAAATGAACTAAACAGATAGATATGAAACTACTTATTCTTCTGGATTTGAGATTTTAGCCTTTTCTTTATAATATGAAGATCCGGAAATGTATTCTTTTTAGAGTAATTATTTTATGCTAGACTAAAAGGATTTAAAGATATAAACCCTATTTGAAAACACAGTAAAGCACTGTATCACTGGTTTAAATAAATGCATTAACCCAACTTTTGGCTTATATTTCTCATTGTATTACACAAATGGAGAAGAGAATCACTTTAAATTATAAGCATGATTTATATTACCTAATTGAGAAGTAAACAATTTGTATTATGATGAGATCTATACAATTAAGACCACGACCCTTGTTTGAATCTATGCTTATTTTTTCCATGGAATTAACAAAGCATCTTAACTTTACTAGATTTACTACAATGAACAATTTGAAGAAATGGTCAGATTGCAATAAAGCTTGATACATTACTTTAGTACTTATTCTTCACAGATACGAACAGGCCTTTTTAACTTCTGTGATTGGATACAAGCCAGTGAAATATTTCTGGATTGGACTCTCGGACATGGAGGAGCAGGGGACATTCAGGTGGGCTGGTGGAGATCCAGTCATCTTCACTCACTGGAACATGGGAATGCCAGGTAGGCACCAGGGGTTCAGAGTTTCTGCTGTGGGGAACCAGGAAGTCAGGGTTTAGAAACTACAGGATGGTTTTAAAACAATACTGCCATGAATGTGCAGAAACAACCATGCAACTTCTGTTTGTACTGAAGCTGTAGCAGCTCTTTCCAAGTGGCCACCTCGGACTGCATTTATTTTGACTACTTGAACATCCAAACACAGGGGGGACAGGTAGCTTTTAGTAGAGAGTATATGGTTTGAGATGATGCAGGTACATATACAGAAGGTTTTAAAATTTTCTCTTTCATGAAGGAAGGGAGCCAGGCTGTGTGGCCATGAGAACAGGAACTTCAGCTGGATTATGGGATATTCTCAACTGTGAAGAAAAAAACCTGTTTCTGTGCAAGAAGCTGGTGGAGGGAGCGACCCCACCACCCCCTCTGACGACTCCTCCACTCCCGTCCTGCCCAGATGAATGGCAATCCATTCCTCAGAGCAGCTTCTGCTTCAAAGTAGGTGTTTAACAACTGAAAACAAACACTTGTCATTTCAAGTAAGCATATGCTTCATCTATGCATGCAGGGTGGATTTTATCCTGCTTACCTGATGGGTCATTTGCAGTTACATGTCTCCAACTGTATCCTGGGTGTAGCATCCTGAGGTGCTGAAAAGTGCTGCCTGAAGTTTGAGGCTACCAGGATTCTGAGATGAAAAACAAGGCTGAAATTAGTCAAGTTTGCTAGGTAACGACACAAGCAAGGTGGCACAAATAAATGGCAAATGATTAAATTAGAGACCAGAGAACAGAAGGAAAACAGAGGCTCAGAATGCTGATTCTAAACTACTGTGATATTTGAGACTGTATTTAACTGTCCACTTCTCACAGATTTTTCAGAGAGGAAGGGAGAAGATGCAAACGTGGTTTGGTGCAAGAGATTTTTGCAGAGCTATTGGAGGAGATCTGGCATGTGTCCACAGTGAAGAAGAGCAAAAACTAATATCTAGCTTGTAAGTATCTGCAAAATTCTTTGTTTAAATATAGGAAAGAAAGCATTTTAAAAATGAACATTTTGCAGGGCATGAGGAATTTCCAGTGATCAATTTCTTCTTTGGAAAGACAATGTGTATCTCTGCAAAGTGTAAACAGGTAGTAATAAACGTAAACATGCAGAAAGAAGTGAGCAAAAGTGCTTCTTGGCCGGCCTTTGGGTAGATTCATGTATGTGTGAGAGTAGCCTGAACACACATAAAAATGAAAGAAGGGTGATAAAAACTGGTTTCAGCTGAGTTTAGTTGAAAAAGAGAAACCTGTTGTAGTTGATCAGCAGATGAAATATAAGAAGGAATTTCCAGAATTTCATGCTGTGAAATGTAATTTTCTTTCTTTAGTTAAGGGGAAAAATTGGAGACTAAGGAAGACTGACCTACTGATGCGTTTATTTAAATGTTTAACTGGAAAATGAATACTGGCTAGTCTGGATTTGAATGCATAAGTTTCTTTGTGGGACCAAGACCTTAAAATTTTAATTTAATTTTGATAATGTGATATCTGTGGTCATTCCTGCACAGCTCTATTTCCTGATTCCTGTTACATGCAGTGCTAGGTTGTTTTTCCCCAGATGTAAATGGGGAGATTACTTTACATGAATTCCTCAAGTGATAATTCGAGTGCCAAAACTTTCACATATATTCTCCATCTCTATTTCACCCTCTTATTGTTTGTATTTGTACACAATCATTCAGAAATAAAGACTATCGTCACAAGTCTTACTGGATGGGCTTAAATGCTTTGGACTCTGATGGAGGATTTACATGGTGTGATGGTTCACCAGTGAGTAAACAATTTCTTGTTCCTACTCCTTTTCTTATACTACACATATACCTTGTTAAGCATGTACAAACTTTAAGTTAAGTCAATTTCCCAAGTGTGATTGAGGAATTAGTTTTTATCTTTTGATAGTTCACAATCATCCACAGTAGTAAAACAGTTATAGCAATTAAATAACACCAAAGATAATGGAATACTCTATTTTCTTTCTTGGTTTAAGCTATTCTGGTTGTACCAACCTCTATATTCCCATTTGTCATTTACTGTGAGAAATAACTGTGATTTCTTGGTCAGGATAAGGTTTTTTGCCTTCACCCTCTTAAGCAGCTCAATGTCTGCAAGGCCCAAGTCCATACGATGGCAGTTTTGGATGTCTCTGAAACATCAGGGCAGGAGGAAGGCATCTGAAGAAAGTTCTTAGATGCTTCTTACTAGAACATGACAGAACAGCTTCATCTCTTCACATATAATGAAGGACAACAGTTTTTTGGCTTACTAGTGTTGGCCAGTAGGTACACAGAAGAATCACTATACTATACAATGATATTGTGGTCATGTCCTTCTTACAGAGTTTGGCACAAAACAATAATGTGGACAGTGAAATCAAATGAAATGTTTTCTTCTTTAACAAATTCAAAAATATGTTTTGCTTCAATAGAAAAACCTAAGAAAGCTGTGTTTTCACTATAGGTAAATTTTCAAAAATGGGCAAATGGAGAACCAAACAATTATGATGGAAATGAAAAATGTGGAGTGTTTTATGGCTATAATGATATGAAATGGAATGATATATTTTGTGAACATATGCAAGACTATGTTTGTCAAATAAAAAAAGGTAAGTTTAAGACCTTTTTTTCTTAAAAGTATTTAGAAACTGTTTAGAACATCCTCTCTAGGTCAGATCATATTGCATGCATTAATGCCAAATGTTCCATCAAGCACAATGAAACACTAAGTGAATTTCAACTTCAATAAAAGCAGTTGAAAACTATGAATTCATTGATGAGATACATGTGTGAATTTAGCATGTACATGCACCTTGCTGACAAAATGAAATCAAGTAGCCTAAATCCATAGTCCGTAGTTTATGTAAGCTTGGCTCTAACATAATCGTTGTTTGCTGAGTGCAACACCTTCTTTCAGATATTCTTAGAAATTCCGTGACAAAAACAATCTTATGAGTAACTTCTAGGTTTCATTTTATTGAAGGAAATTAAAATGCAATGTAAAATTATTAAAAACAATTGCATAAATATCTCAAATATATTTCTGATATATTTAATATACTCGGATATTGATTTACTTTGCAGGAGCATCACTGAAACCAGAACCTACATCTACATTTGGTAAGTCTTGTACTTTCAGCACATGAAGAAATTTTCTTACAGTGTTGTTAATGTCTGTCATGAACACCCTACCTAATGTTTCATATTGCAGATTATGAATACATTGTTAGTGAAGATGACTGGATAATATATAATCATAAGGAATATTACTTTAGCAAGGAAGCAATGCCTATGGAAAAAGCAAGGGATTACTGCAAGAAGAATGGTGGTGATCTTGCCATTATTGAGAGCGAAAGTGAAAGAACATTTCTTTGGAAATATGTAAGAAACTCACTTTACTTCAAAAAAAGGAGTTCTGTCCTCCACTGAGGCCCCTTTTTCATCTGGATTTGAAGTAGTAGAAAATAGTCTTCATAATAAAAAATTAGTACCACCTTTCATGAGTTTAACTATCTAGAAACTTTAACATAGTCATTATTCTGGTAAATAATTGCTATGGGTAGAAAAGTCTTCCATTTCTTTACAAGACCAGAGTGCAACTTTCAAAAATTTTGTTCTGTTTAGTTGAAAGTTACTTACTGAGTGGGCACTTTGTTTTCCACCTCATTCTCTTTACAGAATTAAAAAATAAAAATTAAAAAAAAAAATTAAAAAAATCCCTCTTTTTGTCAAAATAGATTTTAATTTTTCAAGAAATAGTTTGTGCCAGGCTGCTTTCCAATAGGAAGTGAATAACTTGGTGATTATAGTCTTCTATAAATAGCTTCTATACTATTAAAAACAAGTATGATTCTTTCCTTTCTTCCATGTGATTTAGCACTGAACTCCATTATTAACTTGTAGCCTTATGGTAATTTTCAACTATGTTTTTATAAAACTCTAAAATTATGGTTTTATTTTATAGCCCTTTTAAGACTTTTTCTGTCTGTTTGTTTTGTTTTTATTCTTCTTAACACAGCATTTTGCTCCACTTCTTTTTTAACCCATTATGCTGTTATTTTTATAATTGGATGATAATTTTGAATTTTGCAGTTCAGGCACATAATCCCAGCAACTCCCTGCACATTGCTTGACACCTAACTGTATAAATATATACAAGTTGTTTTTGATTGTTTGCTTGTTTTATTTAAAATCTATTTTCTTACATCTCATTGAAACTTTTGTGTGTGTGTGTATGTTTTAGACTTTTTATAGAGATCGAGGAAACAACTTTTTCATTGGCTTAACTGTGAGCCTTGACAAGACATTTCGGTAAGTGAAAACATTAAGTATCTAAAACTCATGTGTGACGTGGGAATATTTGCCAAGGCTGTTTCTAAGAGGCTACTGAGGCTTAAAGGTGGCCAGAATTTGTCTACAGCCATATTTTGATGTAAAATCTTAATATATGATTCTAGTTCTCAGGGCAGCACAACTCTTATAATATTTTCATTATCTTTTCTTCTAGTTGTAGGTCCTGTTTTTGTTCTGTGAGACCACGTTTGCTTATAGTCAGTGTAGTCTGAGTTAACACATGCACTCACTCTCCTTGCTAAATGCAAGAGAAGATAAGACCGAGTTCTCTAGAGATGTTCCAGATGGTACTTAAAGACAGTATTAAATATTCAAATGATCAAAACCTTACTCTGCCTTCATCTTCTGCCTTTTTCTAGTGCCTTCTTCAGGGATTTCAACACAGGGTCTCTGCCTCATTTCAGCTTTTCTTTTGGAATTCTCAGGATGTCTTTCTTGTCCACAACCCACAAACAGTCATCTCTGTGGGGCTGAGACAGTCTAATTTCCTAGAATTTCTGCTTCTCCCCATCGTCGCCCACCCAATACTTAGAAAAAAGCCTAATTGAATCTTTTTTTTTTTTTCTTTTTTTTTTTTTTTTCTGGATGATGGTGTTACTTTATCAGAAATTATAGAATCATAGAATTCTAAAATCATAGAATGACTTAGAATAATAGAAACATAGTATCCAACCCATAGTTTGGGTTGGAAAGGACCTTAAAGACTGTCTTGTTCCAGCCCCCTGCCATGGAAAGCAATCACTTCCACTAGATCAGTTTGTCCAAAGCCCTGTCCAACCTGACCATGAACTTTTCCAAGCTAGAAGTATCAGCTGACCAACCTGTTCCACCACTCTCACAGTAAAGAATTTCTTCTTAATGTCTAATCTAAATCTACTTTAAGGCCATCTATCCTTTTCCTATAACTATGGTCTCTGACAGCCCCTCTCCAGCTTTCCTATAGGCCCCTTTTAAGTACTGAAAGGTCACAATGAGGTCTCCCTGGAGCCTTCTCCAGGCTGAATAACACCAGCTCCCTCTGCCTGTCTTCGCAAGAGAGCTGCTCCAGCCCTCTGAGCATGGCCCTTCTCTGGACCCATTCCAACAGGTCTGTGACCTTCTTGTTTTGGGGATTCAAGGTCTGGATTCCAGATGGAGTATTCCAGATGGGGCCTCACAAGAGAAGAGTAGTTGAAGACAATTACCTCCCTTGACATGCTTCTTTTGATGAAGCCTAAGATACGCTTGACAACCCCAAAAGGGGCTGTACATGCACACTGCTGACTCACTTTGGCTCATGTCTTTAAGACATTCCTTCCAGTTTACTGTGCATTATTTTTTTCCTGTTTGAGTCAGGAAGATTTGCAAGTGAAAGCAGTTAGGCATCCTGTTGAATTCCTTATTTGTAGTCTCCTGGCAGGAACATGCATACTGTTGCTTAGCCTCACAAACTGGAAAAACACTGAATGGCCCTGGAGCTCATGCTGTCTGAAGGCAGATTCCCTACTTGACTGTGCTCCCTCCAGCACTGAGGCTTTTTAATGTTTCTTTCTTCGTAGGGCATTTTTGAGAATAAATTTGTGAATCACTAAAATAGGAAGTATTTTTTTTTGCATAACTGAAAGCAGTAGCAACATATACTAAAGATTTCTTTTGTTTAACAAAATGGTTACTAGTGTGTAATTCAAGGGTTTCTCTTACCCTACAAGATGTTATATTACTGTTTTGGCCCCAGGAAATTACTAAGTTAGCCTCATGTTTCTGCATCTGTGCTACAGGTAAGGCCAGGCCCGGTGTTACACTGGTGTATTTTCTTTAAGTTATTAATACTCAGAGACAGAGAAAAGCTGTGACTTTGAGAAGACTAGCCGAGACCTGGTTCAAGTCAGCAGTATACACATTAAACATGAAGATATTTTTTAATGATTCCAATGAAAAGTTTTCCTTTTAGAAGAGAAGAATGTGTGTTTGTAAACTAGGATATAGAAAACAAAATACCAAGCTCTAGTATGTCCTTAACAAAAAAATACTACCATAAGAATTATTAATCTCCCAATCACTTATTTCAGGTGGGTGGATGGAACTACTGCAAACTATGTTGCCTGGGCCCCAAATGAACCAAACTTTGCAAACAATGATGAAAACTGTGTGGTCATGTATGTCCAAACAGGTGAGTGCTGTAACAATATTCCGTCCTTCATGGTGTGGTACAGGCTTGAGAGGGCTGAATGCACAAGTCTGGGTCTTAGAGGTCTGCAATAGATTTTAGAGAGGTTAATTAAACTTTTAAATTATAATGACCCTCTGGCAGTCATGAATTTTGCTGTACGCTTGAATGTTCCTAAGGAGAACATACATAAAAATTATTCATTATTTCCATGGGGAGGGAACTATGATAATCAGTTCTACTTCCTAGATTTGCTAAGGGAAAGATCTTATATTTCTGTTTCAGTTTTTTCTTTTATTCTGATTTGCTTCAAGGTACATGGAATGACCTCAACTGTGGCAAAGTTGAGTTTTTCATCTGTGAAAGGCTTAACAGTACTGTTCGTCCAAGTATTTCTCCCACAGTACCACCACCCAAGGGTGGGTGTCCAGAAGACTGGCTCCAATTTGATAATAAGGTGCAGTACGAAAAGTCAGTATAATGCATTTTAAAATGAATAGAAAACTTCCTTGGTTCAGTTTTTAAGTTGAAACAGAGTTTTTGTTTATCACAAAATATATTCTGACCATGCATATTTAACAACCCTAAAAATAGGATTCCTGAGATTATAGTTTGTACTGGGACCACAACTGTTATGAAAGAAATCATGTACCGTACAAGGAAAAAGCTTCGTTTTTTATTTGTGCTATTATTTAGTATTGCCAAAGATAGCTGAGAAATTGTGGAAGAAACAACTTCTGAACAGTTGTACATTCTTGTTTACTTTGCTGAGCTTATCTGGCTGTCACTTACTGCCAGGACACTTTTTTGGCCTGTGTGCATTCTTTTCTGAGGTCTTAGGCATTTCTTCCTCAAAGTCTTAACTTGAACTTAATTTCCACTGAAATTTTTAGACTGACGTATTTCTTCTTCTAAATGGGTGCCAAAATATGGAGGTTTCCAGTATGCATCTTCTCTTTCAGAAAGACCTAAAGGCAAGCTAGAAAGGACAAAGTTAAATCTTTTGGTTTAAAAAATCTAGCTTACCTCACTTGTTACAGAGAGAGATGCTTTCACTCAAAGGTGTAAAACACTATCCAACTTCAGCTTTGGCACACTTCTTTCTTTTCAGTGTTTCAAAGCATTTGGCCTTGATGAAAATTATACACTGACATGGCATGCTGCACGGAACAATTGTATTTCTTTTGGAGGAAACCTGGCTACTATCTCAAAAAAGGAAAATCAAGGTACAAAGTACAAATCTTTTGATATTAGATGAGACATCAAATGATCATGGAGAAACAGATTATAACATTTTCTTCCCATGTACAATGTCTATCTTTTCTTCAGCTTTCCTCATGTCTCTCTTAAAAAATACTGCAACCGATGCCTGGATTGGACTGAATGACATAAATCAAGAGCATGTGTACTTATGGACAGATGGAAGTCCAGTTTACTACACAAATTGGGCAAAAGGTTCCCGAAGTTACTATAGTAAGGTAAAAAATTTTTTGTTATCATGGAATCATAGAATCACAGAATAGAATAGGATGGGTTGAAAGGGACCTTAAAGGCACTTAAGGGGCAAGAGGGAGGCAAAGCAGAAACTAAGACCCATTCTCCTATGTCTTCAAGTTTTGTGGTCTGTCTCCTCATGGTTGGAAGCTAGCTTAACTTCTTCCCTTTGTAGGGACTTCAGACAGGGTAGTTGGCCTGTCTGTATCACTGCACTGCATCACACATCAATTTCTCTTTCTGATTCCTGAATACTACATTTCCTAGTGATTTCTTCATGCAGCCTGGCCACTTCCTCAAAAAGTTTGTCAAACTGGGCATACTTGTACTTCCTCTGCCTTCAAACCCTAGGAGAACTTCCAGGTTCTGGAGTTCCCTGCAACAGAAGATAAGGGCAGCTTTATTCACTCATGGAAAGGTCTGTCTGCCCTTCTGGATTTCCATTTCAGCACAACCATTGTGGCCACCAGTCACCATGTGTATTTCAATAAAGCTGTTCCCAGAATACAGAGAGCTGCCCGGTGCCCTTCTGATCACTTGCGTTCCCTGAATGAATCTTGGAGACTGACTTAAAATAAATTACATTGCTTTTTAATGTCAAAAATGCTGCTAGCAGAGGATGGTTTCGATCCATCGACCTCTGGGTTATGGGCCCAGCACGCTTCCGCTGCGCCACTCTGCTGCTGTTATTTTAGCTTTGGTGGATGGATAAAATGTACTTCAGCTGTGTTTTGCTGTAAAGTTACCTATCTATGTTTATTTGTGATGATCTTGTTGCTTTTGAAAGCAAAGTAGCCATGGGGCAGGTCTACCTTCAGACATTTTTTTTTCTCAACTTCTTTGTTTCATCATGATTTTGTGTGAGTCTAGACAGATATTTGAAAGCCTTGTGAAAAATTCGGACAAGTCAGCAATTTCCTTCCTGAGCTGAGTTTTAGGCTCTTTAGGACTCCTCCATCTTGCATGTGAATATGTTTTCTGTAGAAGGTTGTGTCCACCTCCCTGCACAAATTGTTTCAAATGTTCTCTCCTTCATTTGTAGTCATGACATGGGCTACTGCCTCAGAGGGGCCAAAGACAGTGATATTATACTGATCCAAGGGAGGTAGATGTGCTGCTTCCTCCTGTATGTAGATGGAGGAAGCTGTAAAGCTGAAACTATGGTGCAAAGTTGTGTACCTACAAAGGATGGTTTCTGGTTGCTGCCACTGTACTTTGAGCAGTGGTGACAACTTTGGTTGATTGGTGCAGGAAGAGGGTTTTAGCTCTTTAGGCAAACTTCACTTTGTTGAGCTTCCACATAACCTGCAGGAAAACAGCTGAGCTCAAATGTCCTATGGGCCAGAGCTAGTGAGTGGGCATCTAAGTCATGCACACACACACATATGCAAGCGCAGAGATTATGTACACATAGATTGTCCCAGATGCTTCTTCCTGCCTCTGCACCACACTTTGCAACTTCCTCCATCATCCACAAACTTTGCTACTTATAAATTGTTGTTGCCACGTTACTGCTTCTTACCATTTCTTATATGATTTCATATAGATGGCCATGATTTTATTCAGACGTGTGTACCTGGATGTGATAGGGAAATGTATATCCAGTAGGAAAAGAAATGCTTCCTAGTTATCCACATTTTTTTCTTACTAATCTTATTTCGTCCATAGGATGATTGTGTCTATATGAAGAAGAACCCTATTGAACAAGCAGGGAAATGGAAAGATGAAGACTGCAAAGCAAGTAAAAGCTACATATGCCAGAGATATACTGGTGAGTTTTCTTTAAGCATGTTCTAGAATAGCTTATGTATTATGGTTATGTCAAAACCATGATAAAAGTGCTTTTCCCATATTCAGTGTCATTTTAACTATAATTAATTTGTCAATATCTCTTGCGTTAGGATCCATTTCAACAAGCACACACACTGTTTCCTGCAAGAAAAACTCCTTCCTGTTTCAAGGACCAGAGCAGTAAATTAAAAATAGTGGTAAACTATGGATCACCATGTATTTTACTATTTTTAGCAGTCAGGATGGAGAGAGAGGGAATCATAAAGATCATTTCTGACATGGAAAGTTTGCCAGAGAACATGAAAACAAGGCTTCATCACTGAAGTGCTAACTGGGAATCTTAATTTGTTATTGCAGTTTCTCTCAGTTGCTTGACTACTCTGATGCACTAGATCCTCTTTCCTTGTGATATTATGTCTAGCCAAGATAAAGCTTCTAACTTACCTTTTCATTTATTTGTTTGCTTGTTACAGACCCTAAATTGAAAAGTTCCCAAGCTGTGGTTCCGATGTTTGGCTTTAACAACTATGGTGATGACCGCTATGCAGTCATCAACTATAAAATGAACTGGGAAGAAGCACAGAAGAATTGCAAAGACCAATACGCAGATCTTGCCAGCATTTTAGATCCTTATGTTGAAGCTTACCTGTGGTTACAAATTCTGAAGCATGGAGAGCCTGTATGGATTGGTCTTAACAGCAACATGGTAAGTCAATAAAATGCTTGTAACAAGCACACCTGTACTCCAGATCAGCATAGATCAACCATATTTCTTGCTCAGAGGTTGGCAGAATCCACTACTGTGGCCTCCAGTGAGAGTACTATCAGTCATATCCATTAATACTTGGCAGGCATTAAAGTTTTGCTAAGATTCTTATTGACTTCCCTCCAATTGAGAAGTTTTAAACATCTACATTTTTGGCCTATTTTTAACATAAGCAAGAACTGCCACAGTCTACATTTGAGACGCCATCAAGGCTGTAGCTGCAGTAGCTAGTGGCTGCAGAGGACAGCAGGAAGAGGAGATCAGGCTGCACAGGATGGGGTTAATAGAGCCATAACTGCAGCTGCTACTGGTCACAGCCTGCAAATAGTGGTGAAATCCACTGGAAAAAGTACATGTTGTAGAGATAAAAATATTTATGTTTAGTAGCTAGTCCTTGTGATGGGTGGCAGAGGTCTGTGTATGTGTCCCATGAAAATGGTAATCAGTAATTCTTGTTCCAGTGGAACTTCTGCTAGAAAAGCTTGTGTTAGAGGAATGCAAAGAATAGTTTCTCTACAGTTTTTGTTCAATTTCTGTATTTATTTGGACTCCTCTGATAAAATCTTCAGTTACATACTCACATTTACTACCACCAGAGGCCCTTAGTCCATTTACTGTACAAACTGTATAGTGTGAACTGAATAATGCAGGTTGAGTGGTGAATAAATGTCTGTAGGACTGCCATCCTATCTGCTGCAGAGGGTTGAAATTTGGTCACGACAGAGGAAAAATTACATACCTTCAAGTGCAGTCTTAATTTTCTTTTAATCTAATTTATGTATGTGATGTGATCTTTATTGTTATTTGCTTTTAGACTCGTGGCCTTTACATGTGGTCAGATAGAAGGAGGAGCAGATATCATAACTGGGCCAGTGGAGAGCCAAATAAGAATGCAGCCTGTGCCTATTTAGATTTGGATGGTTTTTGGAAGACAACATCTTGCAACGAATCATTTTTATCTCTCTGTAAACAATCTGATGGTAGGTTATGAATAGGAGAAATGCATTTAGAAAGGCTGGAATTTCAAGTCCTGTCTTTATTTCAGCCACAGCAGACCATGTGTTCCTTGGCTTTTAAAAACCCACTGAAAGCTGTATGTCTCCTTACAGAGTTAATTCCTACTGAATCACCACAGCTTCCTGGAAAGTGTCCTGAACCAAAACACGGTAGATCTTGGATTCCCTTTCGTGGACATTGCTACTATGTACACACCACTTCTGAAGTAAGCTGGCCTGATGCTTCCATGATGTGTATTCAGATGGGTAAGTGCCTTTTTACGAGAGCTGCTCTGAAAGTAATGCCTTCTATTTTACTATGTCAGCCCATGGTGTCAAAGGTGGACGTTGGTAGCATGTCAGAAGAGTTTGAACTTTCCGGCCATGACATTTTGTTGTGAACTTGTGATCTAACGATTGGAAACTCTTGGAATTTAAAGGATTCCTCCTCTCCCCTCCACTACCCCCCTCCCCCCTTTTCTTTTTTTCACGATTATTCACTGAAGTAAAAGAAATGTGTAGCAAGAAATACTGCTGAAATTTTTGTATTGTTTATTTGGTATTTTAGGTGCTTCTCTGGTTTCCATAGAAGATCCAGCTGAAATGAACTTCCTTTTACTTTACTTGTCTCCACTTGCAAGTGATTTCAGAAAATTTTGGATAGGATTGTTCAAAAATATTGAAGGTAATTATTTCATAATGGCCCTGAAGGGTTATGCAGTTAACTGCCTGTGTACAGCTCGTGAGCATTTAAAGTTGACAAGTTCCCATCTAAACATCCCTGTCTGTTAAATCAGCAAAAACAGAATCTTCTGTACTGATAATTTATTTATTCAAATAAAAAATTCCACATGCAGTGTCCTTGGGCCTGGTAGACTAGAAATATTCCCCCAAGTCATCCATTTACAATTTAATACTTTTAAATTTAGGGGAATGGATGTGGACAGACAGAAGTGTGGTAGAATTTGTCAACTGGGAGAAAGGAGAGCCTACAACTATTTATGACGAACACTGTGTGGACATGGATATCTCAAGTGGAGCCTGGAGGAACTATTACTGCTCTGTTGACCACAATTTCATTTGTAAAATCCCAAAGAGTGAGTTCTAAATTCTATCTACTGACTTACTTTATAAGTAGTGGGTAATTTGCATCAGGCCTAATTGTATACGCACTAGATACTCTTTGTGGATGGATATCGATGCATGTGCATCAAAGCCAGGAATAATTTTGTTATGAAATATAATGCAGGAGAAGAATTTGAGTCACTTTTTTTAACTTCTCAGTTTAAGAGCGTTGATTTTTTGCTATTTGCTGTGGCAAGAACATATCAGTTGGTGAGAGCATCAAGAGAGTTACATTAGAGTGCAAGAGGCATTAGATGAATAGATGACTAGGTTAGTGATGAGAAGACAGACAGATAGCTAAGCTGAGAGGTGGCTGTGCAAATCACTGAGCTTCTGGAGAATGAAAGCAAGAGCTGCCAGTGGGACTCATAGAAATGAAGTGTGCTCAGTTTAACTGAATAACCAAGCAGAAAGTGCCAGCTGAGGGTGGGCACCGGGGCCCAAATCATTCCTGTGCTGACCCAGGCATAATGTGACCTGCCAAGACTGTCAAAGAAAACAATACATTTTATTTATAATGTTGGCCTTGTGGTTTTCAGTTGAATATGTCACAGCCTGAGAAGAGGCCCCCTGGCATGCACAGCAGTGCTTCATAAAGAGTGAAGGATGTAAATCTGCACATGCATACGTGGAGTGTGCCACATTTTCTCGCTTCAGCTGGGAAATGGTTTGAAAATGCAAACAGATCCACTTCGCATATAATTCACGCAACCTGAAACTAATTGAATCTTCTGTTTTTGGATTTCCACATATTGGCAGTAGAGTCATCCATGAACTCTAAAGTGCTAGCCAGCCAGCCAGGTCTGCAGGGAATTTACTGCATCACAAGCAAGAGTGAAAGGAAAAGGAAATTACCTAAAAATACAGCTTAAATATTTTTAAGTGAAAATGTGCTTTTCAGTTATTCAGGTGTAAAAAATTGAATTCTTCAGAATGAAGGATGGGGACTATGGAAGTATGAAAACCTGCATCTGCATCCCCAGCCAATAAAAGTGTTCAAAGCAATATACAGTGAGACCACAGTTTGGAGTTTTAAGTACAAATATGTTTAAAAAAATAGTTGATAAATTCATCAGGAATTTTCAAAGACAATGTTTTCATCTCCATTAAGTAAAATGTAATAGAAACACGATATAACAATTATGTATATGGTATGTATTTTTTATTTGAATGACTACTTACAAACTGTGTATAATATATATTTTTTAATTTTAAAGTTACTGAAGTTGAACCAACCCATGATTCATCTGTCAATCAAGGTAGGTTTTATAAGCACATTGAAAAGAAATTTCAATAACCTATACACATTCATTATTTACAAGTAAATGAGTTTCATTGAAGCACCCATTTAACTATCACGAGTAATTTTATTTTAAACCCGTTTAAAAGGAGAACTTTTATCTCAAACTGGCTGGCTTATTGATATTTTTGTTGTTTTCTGAATAAAATGTGATTTAATATAACTCTACTTATGAAAGAAGTCCAGGAGAAATTGAGCTTAGTTTTGCTCTGTGAATACAGAATGGGTGTCAATTTTAAGTATAATTGTTCAGCACTTTCCTAGTTTACCCATCTTGTTTACTTATGGAAATGCTTGCTGTATGCAGTGGTAATCTCTGGCCATTTGTAGTAATTGTTCTGTTTTGTTTTTCTTAGCATCGAAAAGAGAAGCTGCTGTTTCATCCTCACATAGTCGAGGTGTGATGATTGTTACACTAATCTTCCTTCTGCTAGCAGGAACTGGCCTTATAGTCTATTTTTTCTACAAGAGGAGACATGAACAGACAACTGTTACAGCCAGTTTTGGCAATGCCATATACTGTGGTAGTCCTGATCCGGGAACTCGTGAATCAAAATGTCTTGTGACCAATATGGAAGAAAATGAACAGGCAATGGTTTAATAAGTAGGGTAAACTTGAGCCTGATTGGAAAGGAACTGAAGTACCGAAATACCAGAATTCTGAAGTTAAACTGATTTTCTCTCATGGAAATTCTTGTTTATTTTGCACAGGATACTTCTTGCTAGTATCAGCAGGAACAAACAATCTTGCAACACTCTAAATCTGCTCACAAACAGTAGTTCTTGGGAGGACTGTTGAACATACATAAAATCCTGGAACTACACTGTGTAAAGGAACACTCAAGATGTTCCAGTCAACAAATGGGTCTTGCACCACCCATAGATACTGAGATTGTCATAGTCATCACAGGAAACAGTGAGAGTAAGTGTCTTAGCATTCTCCAAAAAGTACATCTAGATCTGTAGGAATCCTGGAGATGCCACCTCTGATCTCCAGTGCAGACTGGCAGAATTGTATAGATTGGATGTCACCTCCAAGATCACTTGGTACACACTCATGCTGCAGCAGGACCAGTGCCCTGCCCCAGCCAGGTAGCCTGCTCCAGGGTCTATACATACTCTTGGTAAAGTTTGCTTTCTTTGTATCACATTTGAATGTCTGTGATTCTGTGATTCTGTCTCTTGTCTTCCCACTTTTGTATAGCAAAGTGCACCCTCAACTAGATTTTGGCAGCATATTTTCTATACACACCCATTTAGCTAATTGAATATAACATTCAGGTCTCTCATTAGCCTATTCTCCTCTTTGCTCTGACTCTCTTCTTATCATATATCCATACATCAAGTCTCCTATTCCTCTCAGTGGCCCTTGGGTGGCCTCTTCAATTTTTCTCTATCCAGATCCAGCACATACTGATTCATTGAATCAGACCAGTTCAGACAAAGCCTGGACTTTTTTCACCAGCCTTGCAGTACATGCACTATAGAATGAGAGAGGATTTTGAAAGTCCTGCTAAAATCAAGGTAAATTAAATTCATTTTTCTCCCCTTCTTTGGGGATTGTGAACCAATTATTTTTTTCATATGAAGTAATCAGTTTTGCCAGGCACAATTCACCCTTTGTAAATGTGTTCTGACTGCTTCTTTTTCTTGGCTTATTTTGGTTCTGGAAATGGCTTCCAAGAGAATTGTTCCATTGCCCTCCTAAGGACTGAGGCCACCTCCTGCAGTCACTGTAACTTGTCAGAGCTGATAGAGTGCAGACTCACATTGACCACAGCCAGTTCCTTTGGTATGCTCATGTATAACCTATCAGGTCTCATGGACTTCTATATATGCAGCTAACATTAGTCCCTAACTCAATACTTCTGTGCCATGCATAGCAGTTTTCTCCACTAGCATCTGCTGCTAGCTATTTAAGACCTGTGGAGTGTGAGGGGTGATAGATGGCATCGAATACCTCAGTCATGAACTTTGTAGGCTTCCTCCTTTATCTATGGAACCATGTCTTCCTTTTCTGGTGAAGTATCTACAGAAACCCTTTGTGTTGCTCTTCATTTTCCTGTCTAGTCTCAACTACAGCTGAGCTGTCACTTTCCTCGTCCTGTCTTGGTGTACCCAGGACATGTTCCTCTTTGTATGCTGAGTAGCTTGTGACTTTTTCACCTTCCATACACTACCCTTTGAGTTTTATCTCAATCAGAAATTTCTTATAAAGACAGGCTTGCTTACTACCCTACCTACTTTGTGCCTTGCACATTGGGACAGGCTGTTCTTGAGCTTTAAGGAGGTTCTTGAAGATGCAAAAGCTATTCTGGGATCCATTGGCATTTCAGTTACCACATCTGGACTTGATTTTCCTTTGAGTAACCACTGTGTAAATTCAGATCAGAAACCTCCAAAATGCAGCTATTACATATTTTACAAGTGTGATTTCTAGAGCACATATCTGTAATACAGGAGTGATACAATACTTCAGGGTATTTCCTCACAAAAGTATTATTTAATCTTATTTTACTGGTCATTTGTAAAATGTCAGTCTTTTCTGAATTAACACATTTTCCTTTTCATATGACTTATATATAAGGATTGAAAAGTCAGCTAAGAAGTATGAATATATTGTGAATAGAAACATTTTCTCATTTAAGTAGCATAATAGGAATTTAGAAGGTTTCCATGAAAGAACAGGCAGGATGCATTATAGTGAATTCATAGATGACAAAATTTATTTAAAATTTCTCATTGAAATTATCAATACTAGTGAAGATTTCTTATCTTTTTAGGCCATTTCTTTAAAATCTGAAGCTTGTTATTAGGATGGCTTTCATAATTTCAAACCAAATTCTCTATCTCACAGTCTGTTTCAGTTCTGTGAGCTTTGTTCAAGACTTCATGACCAGGCCTGCATTTCATACAAGTGTACTGTCTGCTTTAAGAGTGTCTAAAAGTATACGATATTCCCATATAGTTGTTTTTTTTTTGTTTTTGTTTTTTTTTTACTTTTCTTATGGATGTTATGCTAAATGCAAACAATCAATTGACTTGAAACTCTTAGTTTCAAGATCTTTATTTAATTTGTTTTTTTGAAATATATATATATATTAATCTTTTGACAGACTTTAATCATGTTTAAGTTAAAATATTTTTGTTGTACATGAAATATATGTAAATAAGTTTTTGTTCTACTTTGTCTTCTTAAATAGAGCCATTTATCATAAAAGTTAAAGTAACAGAAAAAAGGGGCAGTATTTTTGTAGTTCTCCTGAAATAAGCATCTAATTTTCCCTATCAAAGATGTTCTTAAACTCCAGTAGTGATTTGTCTCTACCATCCCATGAAACAGTATGCCTCCGTATTCTTCATTCCTGAAAGTTTACCCTAATGAATGTCTGATATTCTTGTAATTTAAAACTGTTCACTTAGTATACTGCCCTAACAGTTTCTGATTAAGTTTCTTACATATTTGATAGCTCTTGTCAATTCTCCTCTGCAGACTTTCTGATATTAACACCTGCTTTTCCCCTCTGACTTCCCTGGCTATGTCTTCTTCATCTTCAGTTCTTTTGATGCTCCTGCCTAGAGAAATGGTTACCAGAAATCAATAATCCAAAACCTGGAAATGTATCGAGAAATTAGATTGCAACAATTTACAGAGGTTGATACACTTTATAAACTAATAGTCCCAATTGCATTTGTAAGAACTCACAAACTCATTACACCACGAGTTTGCTGTGACTGTAGAAGGCCATTAGTGCGCACAAGAACCAGCAGTGGATTGTAAAACCTGGGCCACACCCAAGACAGCAGTGCGTGGTACCTGATAATGAAGACTGTGATCCTCTAAAGGATGTTCCAGGCACTTTCTGAGAAGCCTCAGTATGACCTCTGCAGCTGAGGATATGGTTGGGGTTGGTTGCCAAATATTGCTTCAACCATTTAGCTGTGAGGGACCATCCGTGAGTGAACTGCTTAAATGAAGGAGTGAATAAGTTGTGTCACCAGTTATCTCCTATTCATAACTGTTTTCATCTTGGTGAAAAATAAATCAAACTTGTTGTAAGAAATGCTGGTTATGATCTACGTTTCTGCCCAAGTTGATTCTGTATCAGTGAAAATGGGCTTTACAAGAAATTTTGGTTTATAAATTCAATTGGAATAGATAAAGAATTGTGAAATGAACTGATGCCTTCAGGCCAGATTCCGATGGGCAAGAGTCAGGCTTTCTGTGATCAATAGGAAAAGTTTGAACTGCTCCATAAACATGAAGTTGTCCTGATGTCACTGAACATGGACACAGGAAAAGCTAAAGTTCCTATCGTCTCTCCTTGGTTGTGTCCTCATCTGACATATCCAGATTTCTCTTGTGGAGAAGACTCTGGAGTGATGGAAAGGAAAAATTTCCCATAGAGAGGTATAGTGAAAACTGTTTGCAACCCAAGAACATGCTGAGAGAAAGCTTAAAGGCAATCAGTTTCTCTGCAGATGCTGTGGATAGTGGAGAGATTTGTTTGTAGACAATCTAGTAGAGAATAAAGAAAACCCTTTGGTGTACTGTTACATGCCTGATTTGAGGAAAAGTTGTCAGTAAATTCACCTCCTGGATATGTCCAGTTTGGGATCTAACTGGTGGGTGTGGAGAAAGCAAGACAGACAAGTTGGAAAAAGGTTATATTGGGTGTATGATTCCTGTGATCAATGAGGAGAATGAGAGAAGAATCAGCCACAAAGAGGCAAGTGGAACAGTAATGAGGATTGTCTCCTGCACCCCATCTCAGAAGAAAATTGCTTGTTATTACCAGGCAATGGGAACAGCTGCCTTCTCTCCCGGTGATGCTACAACATGTGATGGTGATGGTTGTTAGCTTCCTGTCTAAAAACAAGTGTCTGATAATGGCACATTATTATGTGTACCGTGAGTTAATGTTGCATTTAAAAACAAGCAGCATTTAGGATCTATTCAGAGTGAAATCTGTTTACAACAATTTTTTAATAGGAAATGGGAAAACAGAAATATGCAATCTCCACACATTGCAAAAATAACAAATGTCTGGGAAAGAAGAGACTGACTTGCTTCTGGCTGATTATTTCCCAAAGCAGCTACATTTAAATTGCACAACATTAAAACTGTTCATTCTTAGTTGGATTAAAACTAAAACAGAACTGATTGTGCCACTAAAAGCTGTCTGCATTATAATTACTTTACTGAAGATGTGAAATTTAATTATAAAAAAATGTAGCAGAGAGGAAAAGTAGAGAAGGGGATTTAAATAAACGAGGAAGCTAGAAATAAAAGATAAAAAGGAAGGACTTCTTTGCATGAAAGCTATTTTTATTCAGCTAAAGAGTCACAAAAGACAAGAATATTCTATGAATTGTCTTCCTTTATTTTCCATCGCTTTTCATTCACTTTCATAAATTGACTAAAATTACACAGAATACTTGAATTATTTCAGTTCCAAAAGCTTAATGTTTAATCCCAGACCCACTAATTATTCATATACTGCTTTTAATTGCTACCACAAGCAATGAAAGTGTCATACAAAGTCAGTTTTGAAAATACCTTGAGTGTTCTCACTTAATTTCGTTGTAGATAAGATGGCTACAGGAATGCCATTCTTGGCTGTGGAATCTCCATCACTGGTAGTATTCAAAGCTCATCTGGAAAAGATCATCAGGAAGCTCTGAGAGGGGACATAGCTTTGAGCAAGGCATTCGACCAAACAACTTCCAGTGGTCCTTTCATGTACAGTTCTGCAGTCGGCAGAGGTATACAGGGTTGTACAAACTGGAGCCAATTGTGCACAAGGTGTGAGCAGCACAGAGCTCCATCCATCTGGAGTCAGGGTCAGGGAATCACCCTGGAACATATGTTGAATATACTATGTACGCTTCATGAACAGCCAGGGGCTTCTTGAAATGGCTGCAAACCATTGTCTATAGTGTGTCCCAAAGTGGCAAAGAATGGCAGAAATGGTTGATTGAATGTGTGGATATGATCTGTCTTCGGTGAGCTGTCTTTTCCAATCCTGGTAGCATAGATACCTGTAGAGCCTGTTTTATCGTGACTACATAACGATGCTGACATAAGGTTGTGTATTTAAATTAAGCCAGTTATTTGGCGTTATCATGACTTAAGAAAAGCTTTCCAGAGTCAGATGGTGGGTCTGCTTAGCATCCCAATAGTCTCCAAAAGCAGGTGCTTAATGAAGAGCCCAAGAGTCAGCAAATATTCAGCCGCTGTTCCTTGTTTGCCTTGGCCTCCACATTTGTAGCTGAGGGATTTTCTGAGCCAGAAGTGGTGTTTTGGATCCATCTGCTTATAAAATTAACTTACAGCTAAGCTGGGTTTGAGTTCTACAGTGCTCCTGCGCCTCCACAGAAAATCCTCAAATACACAATTTTTAATTTGCAATATATGTGAGGCAATTTACTCAATTTGCATGGAACGGGAAAAGAATTCCACACAGAGACTTAACAGCAGACTAGATAATACACTCAGAATATGCTGGTACAAAGTTCTGCTATATAAATCAGTGTGGCATAACCTCCAGTGTCAACACAGAAAAAGATTTTCTGATGGTCTGTACATAAGAGGGTGGAGGTCTGGCACCTCTGGAGAGGCAAACTGCTTTTTTCTCCTGCAGTTTAAGACTAATATTGCAAAATTCCTGGGCTTGTGCCAATGCGGCTTGACTCACAGATTTTCAATTCAGAACTCTTAAAAGAAAACAACTTTCAATACAATCTGCCTCTCTTTTTGTAAGTAACCCAATGGCAGACCATGATAGTTAATTCAGAATTTGAGTGGAAAGAAATGAAACTCTGATTCACACCTTTTCATGAGGAACGATAATATATATATATTATCCTTTACTACTGCATTAATTGAAGGAAACTTTGATAGCTCTTTACTTGCACAATAATCTTCAGTTTCATATTTCATTTCAGAAGAGTTACTATATATCCTTTATGAAGTTCATGGATGTTTCCTGCGTTGCTCTGTACCCAGTGTCTGGGCTTTATCAGGAAATACAAGTGCCCAGAAGGCGTGCAACTGGATCTATTCTTAATTTATGTGAATGTAGTCCTTATGGAATTTTGGATTTAAGAATACCTGACAAAACCAGCCTCTTTCATGGCAATTTGAACAATACATATAGCTGTTGAAATAGAATGACAGAGATTTGGAAGCATATCTGCAAGTGTAAGCCTATTTCAATAATTTGTTTGCAGAGAACATGAGCTAAAAATCTGGTACTGCTGGTAGGGAGAAGTCCTGTGTGACTCATGAATGCTGAAGAGTCAGATATAGCAGTGGGTGAAGTCATTCTTTAACCCGTGCTTTAAACTATTATGATTTTACTGCATTTCAAATCCTGCTGATGAGACCAGGTGTGGATGTGTGCAGCCCCTTCAGATGCATGGTTTCCATGGCACCTTTCTCACTGATGAGCATAGGGTAACCTGGGCATTTGGATTTGGCTGGCAGACAAGGGGAGCTGGCCCTGGAAGGCTTCCTCAAGTCAGTGCTGTCCTGAATTGTTGCAACATCTTTTATTTACCACTGAGTGGAGTCCTTATCTAGTGCAGTTCTTATCAAGTATGCAGACACGCAAGGCTTGATTTCCTAATCTGCTGTGCACAGTTTGCTCAGAGCAGTGAGGCAGTGAAGCCATGGCTGCAGTCAGATCTGGATGGCACAGGGCAAGTCTAAGGGTGGGGCTTGTGCAGGGTATCCTTGTTGGGCACCACTGTCAAATCTGTGGTTTCTACAGATAATTTTGTACAGGCAAGATATATGAAGAAAATGACAGGTCTGATTATAAAAGAATATTAATTTCAAAACACACATTTTAACCTATTAGACACCTCTGGCATGTGCTGGTTTCCTTTTCATGGCCCTAATTACCTTATTAAATGACAAGCTGATGCTCTCCTGTAATCCATTTCTATGGGCAATTGAAGGATTTTGGGCAATTAGAGGGGTTTGGTCCCCTGCAATCTAGATAAATTATCTTCATAGAATGGAGAGGGAGGTGGGGTGAAAATAAATCACTTACACAGTCTGGAAGCCACAAGAGATTTTTTTCTTCTTCTTTTTTTTTTATTTTAAATAATTCAGTGGGAATAATGTCTATTTTCTCAGAATTATGTGGAAGTCTAACATTATGGAAATATGCCTCGAATCTCTCATAGAATGTATCTCTGTTAAGCTACTGACAAGCTGTTTTATTTGATGTTTTGCAAACTGTATAGGAGACATTTCAGATTGATTTAAAAGGAATTATTACTTCAAAATGACACATCTTTAGCACTTCTGGGATTTGAGATACAGTGAGTGGGTGAAAAAAATTTAGACCAATAAGCGCCAATGTATTTACTGGCATTTAGTAGAATGAACAACAGGAATTAAAGAAAATGTCTCAGAAGTTATAACAGATTGTTACATCTTCAGTGTGTTTAAAGTGAAGACTTGCCCTTCAAACTTGGTTTCTTACTGCCTTAAAATGAATCAGTGATTGGCTGAACATGCCCCTTATCATGTTTTTTTTTTTTTTTTCTATTATTTTTGCAGGAAGGTTACGCCAGCAAACATTACTGATTTTAATATAAGGATTTTTGTTTTACAAGTAAATTAAGTTTGTTATGGACAGAGGTTGTTGAGTTATGAACATTCAAAAGCAAAGTGGTTTACTCCTGGAAGAAGTGGTTCATTTTGCCTGGGCTTTTCAATAATTTACTTGATGACTGAAGAGCTATCCCTGTGGTTGCTTTAAAGGATACTGAGTCTTATCTACACATAATGCTGGGATGAGTGTCACAGTAGGAAACCCTCCCACTAAATACTGCAGTTATCCAGCCATCCTAACCTGCATGGAGAAGAAATACCACTCAGAGGTAGTCACAGTGTGAAACTCATCTAGATAACTGCAAGAATAATGATTATATTTCCTATCATGCAGAATCTGTGCTTTTTTTTTTTTTTTTTTTTTTTTTTTTTTTTTGTGATGCTGGAAATCTTAAGCTCTTAGCTGATAGCACTGCGTTTTGCATCACAGTAAAAAAACTGTCTGTAAACCTTTGGTACACAGCCACATTGTGTTCTCATGCTGCAGTGTATCACTTTTGTCTGTGTTCTCTAACAGTGTCTCACCTCAGCTTTCTAAGCTGTAAAAAATGTCTAATTATAGAAGTTAGAAGAAGCATACTCTCAGTCTGGGCATGACTGAAAGGGAAGTGTGAAAGGATTTTAATTCTAGTAATGCTAAGGTAGGCACTCGAAGGCATGATGTAATTAATGCACAGGTTAGAGTCCTTAGAGATTTATATCTTCTGTGAACAAGAACCTCTTATCATATACATAGTAGAAACAGAACAGAGGCAGTGTCAGCTAAAACTAGGAAGATGCTGACTGATCAACTTCACCTTATGAAGCACCATTTTTTTTTCCAGCTGCCTCTCCAGGAATTCAATTTAGACCTGAATTCCTTAGTTCTTTTCTTCTCATACTGTTTTCTGTTTTCTGATTATGCTGAAATTCTGTCACTGTTTACTGAGAACTGTCTCTGAGTACAGCAGCCAGTTCTCTAAGCACTAAGGTTAATCAAACTCATCTTTTTTATTTTTAAACAAACAAACAAACAAAAAAAACCTGACAAAAACCAACCAACCAACCAAAAAAAAAACCAATGTATACCATATAGAAAATAATATATTGAGTTTTTCAGCAGCCCTGCATTTCTGGATCTTGAATTTGATCTTGAATTCAGACTGTTGCTTTATGCAATGTTGTGCAGATTGCTTTCAGAACTAGTCAGTGTTCATTGCAGCTATTTGCCCATCTCCAGCTGTTTACTTGCCTTCTAGTGAAGTCGCTGAGAAAATGGTATTGATATAAATATAGTAAATGCATTTGTTTTATGTAATGAATTATGCTCATGAATGTGGTGACAGCGTCTCACATGAAATAGCAAAAAAAGCCATACTCTTCACTGAAGCTTTTCAGAGCAGTCTTCAGTTTGATAGACTGTGTTGCTGCCAAGAAAATGGGCAAGATTACTAAAAATGCGGGCAGGAGCCCAAATTGTGTTTGGAAAATTTAGAGAAGAAATTTAGAGAAGTTAACAATACGCTGTACCTGCAGTGATAAGAACAGCATCTACAAAAGTATTCATTGATGGACACTGTGCCCACTCAGGTGAATGTTCAGAGGTGTGAGTTGGACACAATGGCTGCAGAGGATGCTGCCTAAGGAAATTATTGTAGTTGGGAACTGGCTGTGACTCAGATCTAAAGTTTTACCCAAGGCTTTCCATACCTACAGATATTTCCGAAAAACCAACTAGCATTGCTATTCTGAGAGTCATGTCATTAGAGCTGAAAACATTTTTACAGGTATCAGATTTTGTAACACCATAATGTAGTGCAGATGTGAGAACTAGAGGATGTGTGGTTTGCCTGGGAGGGAGGGGAGCCTGATCTATTGCATAAGCTGGGAACAAAAGACTAACTTTTCACTTTTCCTGCGTCCGGAAACCATGGAACCTTTGTGCAGTGTAGGATTTTCTAACTCACCATAGATATTCTGGTTAGTCCACAGAAATCTAGCTGGAGACCACCAGTTCCTTTCACAAATGTCTGTCAAACTGTTGTTTTTACACACAGCTTCTTAATTATTTTTCACTTTCTCTTTCATCCTCTTAACTTTCATTAGACACAGAGATGGGAATGGCAAGGTTCAACTCTGCAAATTTGCAAGTTTTCTCTTTCAAGGATTATCTAGTTTTTGGTTAATGATGCAAAAGAACGCCTGGTAATTCTGAATTATATAGCTCCACAGGATATTGACACTAGTGAGTGTAATACAGTTTTCCTGCCTGAAATGCCCAGTTTGGCACCTTCTCCTCAAACATATAGGTGCCTGGAGTGGGTCTAAAGTAGAAAACCCTGACAGAATTTGTCCCCACAGGTAACTGCATCTGTAGGTTACAGTGGGGCCAATCTAGCCCTGGGATCCTGGTCCCAGCTCCATGCAGCTTGTGTGGATAGCAGTACGCTGTGCAAACTAAATGAACTTAACTTGCCCTGATAGTCTGAGCCATAACCTGCAGAAACCTGCATAATGCCCAGGCTGTGCCTGGAAGATCTGTGACAGATTTAGAAGCTCCTTATAACAAAGAAATCTGGAAACTATTTCAGATTGAAGTTGGTTCTTGAAGCAGCTCACAGAGCTCCTTTCACTCTGTCTGAGAACTACTGTGTGTAACTGCAAAGAAAAAAAACTGAGGCATACAGATTTTATTTTTTTTAATCATTTTTCTTTTTAAAGATTTCCTTAGTAACAATCCATGTGAATGTTTGCTCAATCTCCTTCCATGCTGTTAATTATGAAAGAGATCTCAGTGTACTGATGGGTAGTTGGCTGAATATGAGCCAGCAGTGTGCCCAGGTGGCCAAGGCCAATGGCATCCTGGCTTGTATCAGGAATGGTGTGGTGAGCAGGACTAGGGAAGTCATCCTGCTCCTGTACTCAGCATTGGTGAGGCCTCACTTTGAGTACTGTGTTCAGTTTTGGGCACCTCAGTACAAACAAGACATTGAGGTGCTGGAGCAGGTCCAAAGAAGGGCAACAAGGTTTGTGAAGGGCTTGGAGAATATGCCCTAGCAGGAGAGACTGAAGGAACTGGGGCTGTTTAGTCTGGGGAAAAGGAGGCTGAGGGGAGACCTTATTACTCTCTTTCAGTACCTGAATCACTCAGTGACATTCTCAGTGAGAATGGGGCTGGTCTCCTCTCACTGGTGACAGGACAAGGGGAAACAGCCTCATGTTCTGTCAGGGTAAGTTTAAGATGGACATCAGGAAAAACTTTTTTACTGAAAAGGCACTGGAATAGGCTCCCCAGGGAGGTGGTGGAGTCACCATCCCTGGATGTGTCTAAAAACTGTTCCGATGTGGTGCTCAGGGACATGATTTAGCGGAGGCTTGTTAGAGTTAGGGTACTATGGTCAGATTGTGGTTGGACTTGGTGATCTTTAAGGTTTTCTCCAACTTGAGCAATTCTCTGATTCCACGAAATTTCTTTTTTTCTACAAGAAAATAGATTTGATACAATTGCAGTTGGCAGATATATGAAGAGGGGGTGAAGACATAAACTTCCTTGTAGGGTGATGAAGGAAGAAGAAACTTAAGGTTCTTCAGATGGAATTCCACCTTCATACATACTGGTCAGATCCCAGATATCAAGTAAGTTTTTGGAACTCCTCAGTCTGCAGCGTGGGGAGAAATTTTTTGCTAGACTTCCTGCTTCAGTAAGTTTCTCTTGCATATTCAAGTCAAATCACACACTTGGCTATGGTAGAGAACATGAAGAAAAGGATTTAAAATCTATATAAAATTAGAGTATTGTCCCATGGAAAATATTTTGGAGCATTTTTTTCTGGAATGTGGTATGTGTTTTGTTTTGTTTATGTTTTAAATTATTTTCGTAAGGAAGGAAAAAGTGATAAAGCAAAGGAAGAAAACAATGACCTTCATAGAGACAACATAAAAAACAGAGATCTTTTTACAGTTATTTTTATAACCACACACTGATTTCCAGGAAGTATGACTGGACAAGTTATTTTATCTTACAGAAGTCATGCATGTTAACAACAGTCTAAATTTGTATTTTGATTATTTGTGACAATTACTTAGGAGCTACTGAAGGGTAGTAAAAAATGGATGAGTGCGTCTTAAAACATACATCGGCCTGTTGTACCTCAGCCAAAATACTGAGGTTCAAATGCCCTTGAATCATCTTGCCTAGGGAATGTCCGCAGCTGTGAAATGACCTTCAGGTGCAAGCCTCCCAGATGAGCCATTCATTTCCTGGAACATGGTGTCTGGGGCTCCACTGCTGGAAAACCTTGTGTTGTAGTTTAACCTGGAAGCAGCTCAGCACCACTTGGCCATATGATCATTCCCACGCACCCCTCCAAGAGTTCACAACAAAACACAACCCATAGATTGAGATTAAAAAAAAAAAAAAAAAAAAAAAAAAAAATTTACTGAGACAGAAGAGGAAAAATTAAATAAAAATGCAGTTATCACCACCTACCAACCCACCTACCAACCAATTTACAGAAACAATACAATGCCAATTCCCTGGACTTAATTCAGGCACCTGTCCTATCCTCACCCAACCCTTGATTCCACACCATTAAGGCAGTGGATCTTCCCCCACAGAGTGATCTGCTCCTGGATGTGCTCCCATCACTCAACAACAGTCTCAGCAGCAACGTGCTATTAATGGTGTTTTGGCTGTTATCAGAACATCCTGGAGATTGATTTTGCTGAAAGAGAGACAACTGAGTTTAGCTGACTTCTGATAACTGCTTATCTCTTCTGTTTTTATGAAGTGCTTCACTAAATAATCTGTCCAAGTACTTAATTCTCAATTATTTTTTTTCCCAATGCTGAACTCTCCCTTGTAAACAGTTTCCATTGTTCCTTTTTTCCTGTACTTTCTGTCGTTTCCTGAGTAGGAGAGTTTGTGACCTTTCTCCATATAGTGATGTTTTATATCCTTAAAGATTGCTATTTGGAGCTCTTGTCTTCCCTCCTCTGGACAAAGTTTGTTCTGCATCTCATCAGAGGCTACGCAATTATTCTGTATCTTTCTGGGCTTATAGTATTCCTTTAAAGAAGAAAAATTAATAGGTTTAATGTTATTTCTACTTGAAAATTCTTCTTCCTCTATTACAGCTCTCTTATTACAAAAAGAAAGCAGATAGGTTTGTAAAAGGCACAGATGATAAAGAATAATTTAGTTTATAGAACAGGATTTTTGAGGATTTTTGAAAACAGAAGAACATGTCTGATTTCATGGATGGGGTAATAAAGTGGACACATGGAGTATTGAGGTGTTGATTTAGAGTTTGCCCAGGAGTAAAGATGGTTTAGCCTGTGCGGTTCTTTTTAAATAGGAGAGATGAAAAAATTAATGAACTTATTTGAGATTTCCAGATGAACCTTTAGCAACTCAGCTTTATACTATTAATAAATAATCTGTTATGGGATTGGAGTCTAGGATGTAGGTCTAAGAACTAATACTGTAGCCTCCCTGAATTTGAGGGAAAAGAGAATTGTCTAAATTCATGACAAGGGGGTAAAGCTTTGTTTTATAGACTGGCTTCTGAACTTCTAGGTGAGGACTGGGCAATCTGTGCCCTATGGATAGAAGCAGCTTGCTAGTAGACCAAGCACTGCTCTCATGACAGGGCTGATCCATGAGATGAAGGCAACTGACTTTGGAAGATAGCATAGGTGCTACAGGGCAAGAACACAATGCCATCTCCTGTGCACCACTCCCCAGTGTGCATTTCTGGTGTCTTGCAGGGACCAGGAGCTGTCAGGTAAAGGTGACAAGGCTCCTTTGTCTTTGTTCTTCCTCACAGTCTAGTCTCATGGATTTTGATGGCACTGAGAAGCAATCTCCCTTCAAGAACCAGCACAGCACCCTGTAATCCTCCATCCTGGATACAGTGGGAAAGATTCAAGAGTGCTCATTCTGCTCACGAACCAACATTTGGTGTACTGCCAAATGTCTGGCTGTGCTGGTTTGAGGATCAACAGAGCTAAGTGAAGGGACATCCCCTTTTTCTTTTATGTTTTTGCACAGTGTCCAACTGAGAAGAAAGAGGAAAGCCTCTTGGGTTTGTGCCATATAAGTGCCTGAATAAAACAAGGGTCCTAATAGAATAAATGACAACATATATATAAATGGGCCAGAGGAAATACTGTCTGTCTGAGACATACCAGTTCAGGCTGAAGAAAGATTTATACTTTCAAGGCAAGATGTTTGGCAGTTGATTAAAAGACTTAAGAAAAAAAGTAATGTCTAATATCTTTTCCAGAGAAAGGTGTTGGCTTTGTCATTTATAGTATATTTTGTCACCATCTGAAAAAGAAAATTTGGTTAACTTTGCCCTTAACTTCCTAATATCTGAACTGTTTCCTTGTAATTCCTTATTTCGTAATTCAATTTCTCCTTTTTATTTTAATCCTGCAAACCTGCTCAGAGAATTAACTCTCTTGCTTCATCTTTCTGCTGAGCAGCCAAGTAGAAACAACTCTGTGTTTAGGAAATGTAGTCATCTCGGCAGCAAAGTATGATGCCAAATTTCTTTGCTATCGCACTGTTAACAGTTTCAGAATAAGTATGCTACTACACTTCAAATAATATTTTCATACAACACATTGATTGTTTGTTTGGTTTTTTTCCCCAGTTTAACAGGTTTTCTAAACAAAACAAAATATTTACCTGATAGAAACCTATTGTGATAAAGTCAGGCCTTGATGCAACTAGAGAGATGTCTGTTGTGGTTTGGAGAGGAACACTGCTTCTTCCAGATTTACATACAATCAGAAGCCAAACTGCTGGGTGCTTGTTCTGTGATCTGAGTAAGAGCAGCTACGTGGCGTTTCTTGGAACTGTGGTTGGCTATTGGGATCACTGCCTGACAAGATTTACCTACTCCACAGGAAAAACAGGGACTGAATTGATAGTGAGATGTTCTTCAGGCAGCTTTGGGTGTTGGTATCTGAGCTGCATTGCTGCAGAAATCAAGGTCAGTAGGTTAATGAAAAGAAGAGTCAGAAGGAAAGAAATTCTAATAATTTTATACACAGTGAATTTCACTGGAGTCCTGGTCTTTTAAAATTCAGTCCTATCACACATGAAGATGCAAGACCGTTGTATTCTTCTGATGTTTTCTTCACTGTGTAATGAAAGATTTAAAAGCTGAGGCCGCATTTCTCCATGGTACGTCACTGCTGGTTTCATCCCATGAGCTCCATGGATGTTTTTCCAGGAGAGAGAACAGCAAAGTACTGATACAACCCTCTGTCTAACACCTGCTTTCTCAAGGCAGCACAGTGTGCCATCAAAGGCAAAATTAGTGCTGTGAGGTCTGTTTTTCTTTTCTTTTTTTTTTTTTTTTTTAAATACAGCATGTGACAGAATATTTCCTCATTTAGCACTCAGGGCTTTCTCTCCAGCCTAAGAAACTGAGAAGCACTGCTCACTGTCCTCGCTTCAGCGAGGCTTCATTTTCAGCAACAAACATTGTATGGCTTTTGGTGGAAGGAAGAAAGCAGCACTTGCAATGAGGTTCTCTGGGTTCCTGTTTGGTCTTACTCTCATTCATGGTGCTTTGCAGCTGGAAGGTAAGTGCCTTCCTCTTCTCTCCTGTAACGCTGTATGTGAAAGGCTTACTTGTGGAATTCATTAGTGCTAGAAACATGATTGAAGTAAAATCTACGCGAAATACTTGGATTACATTTGGGAAGTTATGGTAGACAATATAACTTCTATCTCTTTTATTGCACTTCTCTCACAAATGTTAAACAGAGAACTTTTGGATAACCAGATGTCTCCTGAGTAAAATTGTTATGGATTGCCTCACAGTTCCTGTTTTTCTTAATTGTACGTGGTATCGCTGCAGGAGCTGAACTGTATTGTGTTGTGCATTATAAATTAAATTAACTTTTTGCAAGCTTCTTTATGAAGGGCTCTGGGCAACCTGATCTAGTAAAGGCGTATGTTTGGTGGCCCTGCTAGGCAGGGGGGTTGGAACTACATGATCCTTGAGGTCCCTTCCAACCCGGGTCATTCTGTGATTCTGTGATCTGTGAATTTACTTTTTTTTTTTTTAATACCTTTTTTTTTTTAGTGTATATGATACTCAGTGATCAAAAGATGTATCACGGAACCCCACAGGTTATGAATCCCAGAAATCTAGAGTGCTGCTTTTTCATATTGTGTTTGATTTCCCAATGCCATTCCTAGTTTTACATTGCTGTGGCTCACAGTAGACACTGCAGGTCTTGCAAGTCAGCAAGGCTCAGGAGCCTTCAGCGAGTCCCAGAGTGGTTCACCCATATTTATAGTGAAAAAGAGAAAAAAACTGGATTCTAGAGGGAAAATAAATGGCTCAGCATGATGGCTGTGACAACTGTTAGATCTAGCTGCATGAGAAAAGTTTGTGGAGGTAGATCTGCAAGGCTGTGCATCTGAGGACACATGGAAATGGGGTAATGACGGCGGTTTGTGTGAGGGAATTCTTATGACTAACATAAATAAATCCAACAAGATAGACTTAGCTCTTCAGATGCTACTGGCTGCCACTAATCCACAATATAGCAATATGCAGTAAAAAAATGCAAATTCTGTTATCTATCTACCCTTTTTTAAACAATAAAATTAATATTCCATTGGGCTCCATTCAGAGATGTTTTTATTTGACATGAAAGCAACAACTCCTATTTTGTGTGAATAGGAAGCAGAATATGTCACTTACATTGATTATTCCTATACTTTCCATTGTTTTTTTTTTACAGACACTGAAATATTTTTAATATACAATAAAGTCAGCAAACTCTGTCTTCAGGCTTCTATTGCACAATCAGTTCGAACTGCCACTTGCCATCAAGACAATGAATCACAAAAATTCAGGTGGATTACTGATCATCAGCTCATGAGTGTGAGACTGAACCTATGCTTGGGTGTTCCATTGAAGGAAGATGAGGTTGCAGTCACTCTGTTCCCGTGTAACCAAACAAGTGAGCTCCAGTGGTGGGAATGTAGAAATGAAAGCCTTCTTGCAATCCAGGGAGAAGACTTGTTTTTCAGTCCTGGCAAGGAAGAACATGATAATGTTGTATTAAAGAAGAGGCCGAGTCCAAAGAATAATTGGAAGATCTATGGGGCGATGGATGTTTTATGTTCCCAGAGATATGAAGGTACAGGAAGTTATACTAATTTCTTTGTGATTGTTAGAGTGATTAGGATCTTTAGCTCTGAATATTCTGATTCCTTCAGTAACAATCAGAATTTTAAAAAATCACGGTACTGGGAGAGTTAAACTTGAATTTAATTTTTGCAAAATATTATGTATGTTTTATATAATACATATAGAATATACTATACACACTGTAATATTATAGTACTATTATAGTATTATAATACTGTAGTGTTTTATGTTCAATAATTAGCTTCACAGAATCATAGAACAGCTCAGATTGGAAGGGATTTTAAAGCCTACTCAATTACATTCCTCTGCTGTGGGCAGGGCTGCTCCCCACTACATCAGGCTGCCCAGGGCCCCATCCATCCTCGCCATGAACACTCCAAGCATGGCATATTCACATCTTCTCTGGGCAGTGCTTCATTACCTTCTGAGTAAAGAATTTCATCCTAACCTCCCCTCTATTAGTTTAAAGCCATTCGCTCTATCATTGTCAGACTGTATAAAAAGCTGGTCTCTTCTCTGTGCTGAACAAGCCCAGCTCCCTCGACCTTTCTCCATAGCTAAGGTTCTCTAGCTCTCTTTGTGCCCCACCTCTGGGCCTGTTCCAACAGCTCTGATTACTCTAAATTGCTTTTCCTCATAACGATACAGCTATGGAAAACCTAATATGGAAATAACTTAGAGATGCAATTTAGCAATTAACATAGCATTTATGACAGTTTACATTATTTTCTATACTGTTGTTATCCTCTTGTCTTCTCAGAGACTTTTACACTGCTAGGAAATGCTTTTGGGGCACCTTGTGTGTTCCCTTTCATGTACAAGAAGCAGTGGTATGCCGAGTGCACGGCTGCTGGCCGCTCAGATGGCTGGCTCTGGTGTTCAACAACTGCAGACTATGACACAGACCAGCGATATGGATTTTGCCCAGTAAAAGGTAAGTTCTCTGTTCCCTTGCAGTTCTCTTTAGCCAACCAGTGGTAGCAGAGGGTCAGCATCTTTATAACAATGCATAGTTTACATCAACAGATTATACTGTTTTGCCATATCCTACAGCACCCTACAGAAGGAAATAACACAATGTTGTATAAAGATTTGTAGAAAACTGATTGAAGGGTAAAATAGTGTGCAGTTCCCACCAGTTGAGGTGGTGTTGCTGATCAGCAGGATAACTTTGAGTTTCTCCTTCTTTCCCAGACAGGATACGTTCTGTAATCATTGTACAAGCCTTCTCTAAGTACACCCATTGTGACAGACATGGGCATAATAATAAGCGCTGTAGGAAGCATAAAGATTAAGCTAACATGTTTTTAATCTGCCTATATTTTTATATATATATTTGCTTAATTGGAAAGTGTTCTCATTAATCCTAGTGAGCCCTCTTCATATAGTTTGGATAGCTTTCTTTCCATCCAACCCTGATGTTTCTCTGAAAGTGAATTTTTTTCTGAAAATTGACTTCCGTTTCTATGGTCCCTTCTCTCTCCATCTCCCTTCCTGGCTGTATGATTGACAGGTAAGCCTTTACAATTCTTCTTAACTCTCCCCTGCCTTTTTCTCCATTGCTCTGCAGTCAAATATGCTGTTGAGGTTACTACAAAGATATTACAACAGTAAGCCTAAATGGCATGTGACACAGGGGTCAGTGAATACTTTTCAAAGCCTTTGAAAGTCATTTCTCAATTCTTTTCTTTTTAATTTCTTTTAATTATTTTATTTTTTTTTTTTAATTCAGCTTTATACCGGCTTTGGGGAATAATCAAACATCTAATCCAATTTTGTATTGCATTTTAATAAGCAGGAATAGATCCTCACCAGATCAAAGAGGCAAAGATAATCAGAAGAGAAGCAACTCGTGGCTCAGTACCATGGCAGTGCCACAGCTGTCAGACTGTGGGAGGAACCACCAGAGACTTTTAGCAGAGGAAGATTTCTCTGAGAACTGTCTGATGCTAAATTCAGTCCTATAGCTGTATCTCAGAGCTCTCAGTGGAAACTGCTGCCAAGAAAGAGAAGAAGCTGGATATCTTTTTATAGATTTCAGCTAAGATTTCTTCCATAGCACTTCAAGTCATATACATTTCTATGCAATCACTTCCTTAGTAGTAATTCCTGGATTATGTATGAGTGGGTAATATTTTTCAGCTTTGCCGGCTGGGCCCTTACCTTCATCTTTCTTTATCCTGCTCCAAAAGTTTTCAGTGCTCTTGGAAGAACAGAACAGACACGAGAATGTCATGTATAAGGAGAACCTGCAACTCATTTTTCTGTGAGGGAGTTACTGTCCCCCATTATAGTTATTTTCTCCACAGACAGAGATACCACTTGGACTACGGATCTGTTAAGGAATGCCCACTACCAAATAAACTCTGAATCTGCTCTCACATGGCACCAAGCAAGGAAGAGCTGTCAGCAACAAAATGCAGAATTATTGAGTATCACAGATATTCATGAACAAATGTACCTTAAAGGTAAGGAAGTAAAGCAAACCCTGATTTACTTACATTCAGGCTCTTTTCAGTCTATCACTGTAGCTACGGACTACCTGCTATCGTCTCATGAAACTAAATATATTAAAAAATAAGTAAATAAATCTTTAATAATTTGTGAGTTCGTATCTTCTGTTTAGAAATGTTATATTGTTTAAAAAATTGTTTGCTTTTTCTTTTTGAAGAAGCACCCATCTGAAAACTAAATGAAAATTTCATTTTTAGTAAAAAGTGATATTTAAAAAAAAAAAATTAACAACAAGAGAAAAGCCATATGCTTATGCCAAAAGAAAGATATGCTTTGTGTCAAAGGCAGTTTGGCGCCTGTTTTGTTTTGCTTTGTTTTTTTCATTCATTTAGCATTTAGAAAAATATAAGTTATTCACACATCCCAAATTGTGGCTCTGCCTACTGCAGTGCATCTCAGGACTGGGATGGAAGAAACAATCTCTTGTTTTAACAATGAATTTAACATGTAAGATTTTTAGCTTCAGAATTTATTCTTACACCGTACTGATATTTCTACATGAGTACTGCCAACATTGTAAAGATTTAGGTTGTTCTACAAAAAAAAAAAATAAAATTCTGAATTTACTCTAAGATGTCATTTTGCAATAGGAGATACAAAGAGCAAGAGAGTGTTTTGTTGACTGCGTTTTCTGTTGATCAAAACTTTTGTATTTCCATTTATCACAATATCTAAAGATATTCCTAGTTAGATATTTAAGAATTTCATGTCTTCCTAGAGAAATTATTTATGACTTTTGCTAATTAAAAAATGATTTATGAATCTTCTTTTGGTTATTTAGAGTTAACAGAAAGTACAGATTCTGCACTGTGGATTGGCCTCAATAGACTGGACTTGAAGAGTGGCTGGGAGTGGATTGGAGGCACTCCTTTCCATTATTTAAACTGGGCTCCAGGTAGCTGTGGCTTTGCTTGAGTTCTCTACTTCTGAAGACAAAGAATACGTACTTCAAATTCATCTTTAAAATATTTTCTCAGATTATTTGGGCATGAGAAAAAGTAGAACATTAGCATTAAGCCAACAAAACAGCATAGATTTTAGCCTTTCTTGTGTTATCTTTAGAAGATTGTATTTATTGGTCCACAGTTTTCTTTTTCCATAGCAATGTAAATCAGAAACTTCTATATATTGCAAAAATAATTTATTTCTGAAAACATTATTATATCTCCCACAAATATTTAGTTTTCCATTTCTGGTCACTAGCAACAATAATAATGTTAAAAGTCAGAAGATTGAGCAAGTTACATGTTTATGTACACTTAAACTATATTGCAATATGCTATATTATATGGGGGCATTCCCCCTACTGGAGACCTGCCTCAGTTCAAGAAATGTTTAGGTGTTGTACTAAGGGACATTAATTAGTTGGGAAATACTGTGGATTGGGTGATCCTGTCTGTCATTTCCTTATTTATATCTTTCCCAAAGGAAGTCCCTCTCCAGAATCTGGAAAACTCTGTGGGGTTTTGAATCCTGAAACAAAAGCTAAATGGCAAAACTGGGAATGTGATCAGAAACTTGGCTACATCTGTAAAAAAAGAAACTTTACCTTGATACCCCCAGGTATGTAATCTATGTTGATAATTAAAAATAGGAGCTGTTGTTGAAATTGCTTGATGTTCCCTTTGGCAAAGATGAACAAAAGAATTTCATTAGAAAGAAGAACTATTTTTAACCATTACTGTCACTTTCATTTTTTCCTCATTCATGATTTTACAGCCATTGCACTCTTTCTAGAATGAGCTCTAAGTCCCACCACACAGGGTGAAACAGCCAGGTCTCTTTTTGATACCTCAGAGTTCTGAACATAAAAAAGGAGAACAAAAAGAGAGTTATTTATCAGAAGATAATTTAGTAAATACAACTAAAGGAAGAAAAATTGACACATAGAAAATATAAAAGTTATTTTAAGTGGATATTTCCCTGCAGGTATTTTCCTGTGCATATGTCAAGTTTGAAATTTTTCTAGTTGATTTTTATCTATGGAGACACTTAATCTTTCAGAAAATCATAAGTATTCTGTTAAGTACAGATGATTTTGACTTTTCTTAACTGATAAACAGCTTATAGGTATTACAGAGGGTGTTACCATTTATGTATTAGTGTGATTTTTACAGGTATTTGACCATTATAAAACCTGTAGATTTTGTGCTAAATAATATATGTATTAAAAAAATCATTGTCCTAGTTACAGCAAGTTTTGAATCATATTTATATCTAATGTTTTCTAGATATCTTTTCATTATAGTGAGAATCCCCAAAGAAAATTCTTAGGTTGGAGCTTTTGTACAGGATGAGTGAAGTTATTTTCAGCCTTCTGTCATTTGCATAGCATCTGGACTGTGCTAAAATACTGATATTTATTTCTAGGTGACATTGGGCCTATTGCTTGCCCAGATGGATGGACATCATATATAGATCACTGTTACAAGATCTTCAGGGAATCCAAAGGATGGCAAGAAGCTTTGACCTCCTGTCAGAATGAAGGGAGTCACCTGGTCAGCATCCAACACCTTGAGGAGCACAGCTTTATTGTGTCTGGGCTTGGGTACAGTGAGTGTTTCCAGTTGTTTTTTTCTTTTTTTCTTTTTTCCCCTTTTCTGTGTGCCAGGAGCTATCTGACCTGAGAAGCAGAAATTGTATTAGTATTAAATATCGCGGCCATCATCACAAGAAGCACTTACAGGAATGAGTTTTTCTTTCTTTTACTTTTTGATTCTATTATCACCCCCTAGATTAGTGAAGAAATTGTGAATATCCTTCCAGATCTTTCCTTTCTCATTTTTCTTAATACTGCCTAAATTTACCTTTCATTTTCAATAGCTCTTCTTTCATTAAGAATGCCTAAAACCATAGGATTGTGCACCGGTTTAGGCCAGAGTGTACCTTGGAAGTCATCTGGTTCAGCTCCAGCTTGCACAGCTAGCCTCAGACCATGTTAGATGGAAATTTTAAGGTGGTCCTGTGTGGAGAAGGGAGTTACACTTGATCCTTGTGAGTTACTTCCAACCTGGGACGTTCTATGATTTCACTATAATCTAATTTTGAACATGTACTGTGATTATTGTAATATGTGTGTGAAACATTTCACATATAAGATCATCAAGCAACAAACTTAATAATGTTCTGCTTTATAAATTAAGAGATTGCATGTTCTCGATCTTGAGGCAGCTAGAAAAAGGATGCAGCGTTATGAGAGGTCTTTTCTAGTTCTGTGTTGCTCTGTTCTAGAGCCAAGAGACAAGCTCTGGATTGGCCTAAACGATCACAAATTCCAAATGTTTTTTGAATGGAGTGATGGTACACCAGTGACATACACCAAATGGCATCTGGGAGAGCCATCCAGCACCAACAACAGGCCAGAAGACTGCGTTATGATCAAGGGTCAGGTAACATTATTCAGCACGCCTTTGATTTTAATATAAAAACTAAATTGTTAGAAGAATAATCTGGCCTCCTATTTCAACAGCTGTGTAGGGCCAGAAAAGGGGATGTGAGGACAAAACTTGAGACTCAAATATGACTCAAAAGTTGAGACTGAAATATGAACATTAAAAGGAAACATGAAATTATTGTGCTGCTTAGGACATTTTCTCTTTGAGTTCATCACAAAGTAACCTCTGAAATAAAGCAGGTCTTCCAATGTCATTTGGATACATTTTTTCTGGTGGCAGTGATAGCACACTGTCACCCTGCTGCTGCCCTTGTGCCTGCTCCTTTGCCTATCGTTGAGTGGCGCAACTGCCTGTTCTGAGCCCTGCTGACCAGGTTGGGGACCAGCTGTAGCTGAAAAGTGGCCAGGAAATCTGTCACCTTCATTGCCACTCATCACTACCAGCTGTAGCACAGACCATAGACCACTCTAACATTTCACTGAGTGAGCCGAGTTTTGTTATCAATTTAGGCAATTGCACATAAAAGTGTACATCTGTTTCAAAATGGAAGGAGAAATGAAGATCTGTTCAGTTTCTTTATCATGTTAATCTCATTGTTATTTATTTCTTTTTTCTGCCTCATAGGATGGCTATTTTGCAGACTCTGACTGTGAGAAGAAAGCTGGTTATATTTGTAAAAGAAAACCTATACCACAAATAGCTGGAGAAAAGGAAAATACTGATGTAGCTTGCAAAAAAGTAAGTGTGTAAGATAGGAACATTAATTTCTCAGATCAAAAAAAGGACTTTGTCTGAGAATAATCAAATATTACTTGAATTATTATTTATTTACAGATTTCTTTTTATTATTTATTATGGAGTTTCTCTCTCTTAAGTTACCTTAAGCTACTTACAGAAACCATTTATGAGGAATCTGAAATTTCAGTGCAAAAGTTTGCTAATTCATAGTTTTTATAATTATTGTCCTTCATTCATTTTGAAATTATATAGCTCATTTAATACATGGATCCACAGTTATTTAAAACTCAAAAGGAGATTCTACAATTGTGTTACAGGGATGGGTAAGATATGGGACCTACTGCTATTTTATTGGACATGTACCAGCTACATTTTCTGAAGCAAACAACACTTGTGAAGGACAAAAAGGTTACCTAGTCACAGTTGAAAGTAGGTATGATAATAACTTTATTTTGTCTGTTGCAAAGGTAAAGGCTGTATGTTTCAAATTACTCATGGAACTATTTCTCAATTGTTACACAAGATCTAACAGTAAATTATCCAATCTACAGATGAGGTTTGTAGTTGAAAACAAGAGACTTTTTGATGGATTTATAGTCCATCTGAAGCAAGGAAGAGGAGAAAAGGGTTCATCATCAGATGTCTGATAAACTTGGATAAATACTTTTATTTTCACTTGTGTTACTGTGGTCATCCTTACAGGTACGAACAAGCCTATCTGACTAGTCTTGTTGGGCTGAGGCCTGACAAATATTTCTGGCTTGGCCTCTCTGACATGGAGAACCAAGGAACTTTCAGGTGGAGCAGTGGTGAAGAGGTCTCCTTCACACACTGGAATGCAGCAATGCCTGGTAGGTGCTGTGACAGTGGAGGGTGGAGCCCTTAGTCCCTACTCAGATTACTGACAACATCTGAATGTTATCATTGAACCTTTCAATGTATTTTACAGGAGCAAACAGTTCCTAAAATCTTTGCTGTTGTTATTGTTTTTGTTGTTTTTGTTTTAATTTCAAAGGGACAATTTGAATTACAGTTTTATACCAGGGTGTCTGATATACTTACTCATAAGTTTGACTTTATGCCTCGTCTGCACAAAGACTCATAATTAAAATCTTGAAAATTGCCTTCGTTTTGATAAACAGGTTACAGACAGTTCCTGAGACTATTCTGCACTCATCTCTGGAAAAAAAGAGTGTGAAACAGAGCAACTGTAATAAGAACTTGAAGTTAGAATTAAAAAATGATAGAATCAAAACTGATTATGCCATATTTTTCACTTATGATGTTAAGAGGCCTGCATTCACATAATACTGATACTGCACAAATGAACAGAAAGCAAGGTTTTGAAATGCTATGAGGGAATCTGCTCTTCTTGAGATAGAACACATCCTTCCCAGAGATAATTTGTCTAAAATTTTTCTCAGATCTTTCAGTGAGGTTATGAAATCTCAACTGAAATGCAAACAGCTCAGGGCTATGGGACTTCAATAAATGCAGTAAGAGAAAATTTCTTGCCAGGTACTTGGAAGCAGATGAACAGATGAACCTTCATCATATCTCTTTGAGGCTTAAGAAAGAATGAGATCCTCATTAAAAGCAGAGCTTTTCCCTGTGAAAAATAAAAATTTCTATCCATAGAATTCATTATGAAGAACACCCAAAATAGAAAGGAAAACAGAAAATCTTTAAGCTGATTATGACCTCCTCAGACAGAAACCTCTTCAGCTCAGTGGAAACACCTAGAATGTTTCTCTGCTGTTCTTCTATTCAAGTGCTAGCATATGACAAGAAGGGAATGGGCACTTTTCAGAGTTTTTAAGCAAGATTCAAGTAGAGTGTATGATGAAAGTCATTGTTTTTTATTTCTCATAAAGGAAGTAAACGAGGGTGTGTTGCCATGAGAACTGGAACTGCAGCTGGATTATGGGATGTTCTTGACTGTGAGTCTAAGCAAAAATATATCTGCAAACAATGGGCAGTTGGTGCAACAGCCCCACCTCTTTCAAGTGCTGCTCCAAAGCCCACATGTCCTGAAGGCTGGATATCAAATGACCATGCTAGTTCCTGTTATAAAGTAAGTGCTTAATAGTTAAAAGAAATGCTTTGGAATGCTTTGATTTTCACCTATTTTGTTAAATAATCAGACCACTCTAATGGGAAAATGTTATAAGCAGTATAATCCACTTCTCCTACAGAGTATTACTTGGTTTCTACGAAACTTCATTTTTATTTGATCAAGAGCATATTTCTTCATTTTATATTTTATGCATATTACATTTATGTGTTTTACTTTATCTTATAGATATACACACATATCATTATTTTATGTTACAGGTAGTGTATGTTTTAAAGCAATTTCTTCACAGTCCTTTTGCAGGTCAGATATTAAAAAGAAATCATGGATTGAAGCTCGAGATTTTTGTCGACAAATTGGAGGGGATCTGGCCACCATTAACAATGAGGAGGAAATAAAAATGATATCAAGTGGAAACAGGTGATTATCTGTGCATTTTTTGCCTTATTAGACTCTAAAGGTACTTAAAATGAACTATTATAAATACTCAGATAATTTCTAAAACAGATTCCTAAAAATCTAAAAACACTTTGATAACTTTGAACTTTTATCTAGTTATGAGCGTTAACTGTTAGAAAGAAAAGAAAAAGAAAAAAAAAGAAAAAAAAAGAAAAAAAAGACTTATTTTATGGCTAATGGATATCATTTAGGAATACATGAAATTATAGGAGGTGGTATTCTAAGCAGGGTTGAAAATATTACCAATATATTTATTTTTCACTCACCTTGACATAGCCAAAGCTGAGACCATCTTCAAGAGCAATAGCCTCTTTAAATCAGCAATGGCCTTTCCTAAGAAAACAGTACAGTGGAAGTTCACTACTATCTGTAATTTTGATAAATCAATCACTGATGCTAAGGAAATGTGGAGTGACTGTTCATACGGCAGTTAGTGGTGATACAATGTCAGCTATTCTTACAGCTCCATTGCTATAGTATTGATGATTAGTTAGGGACTTGATATTCTTGAAGGTCTTAACCAACATTAATGATTTTACAATTCTGTTTTCCTGCTTTATTCAAGAAGCATCCCTTGTCTAAACTATGTAACAATTACTAACGTGTTTTTAAAGGCTTCAGTTATGTTTCTAAGTTAACACAATGGTGTTTGTAAAGGTTGTAAATGCAGGGCTAATGCACTGCCAATTACATCTGTTGCATCAGCACATTCAAACTGTGAATCCCAGTGAGTATAATAAGCATTTGTAAACTGCAGGGGGCTGGTAAGGCAGGTAATAGGGAGAGAAATATTAGATTTTTCTGTTCTATATTTCTATATGCGTAAGTATAGCCTTCACCAAAGCTAATAGGATAAATAATACTATTTCACTGCACTTTGGAAAAGGCTTGAAAAATGAAAGTTTAATGATGTGTTCCTGGATGCTGTTTGCATTAGTGTTTGCAAACTGTTCTGTCTTATAATTTGTGTTTGAGTCAGTCACTGTAGATTTGAAAGAGTTTGGATTGGTATATATTCCTTGAATCCGGATGAAGGATTTGCCTGGAGTGATGGTTCTCCTGTAAGTACTTTAATTTTTCATCAGATTTGTTTGGTTAAGATGTCCTGGGGCTTGTACATGTGCTTTTTGGGTTTTTACTATTCTCCTCTTCAAAGAGAATGCTAATCCTGTGAATGTTAATATGGCTGTTAACCTTTACTGCCATCAGTAAAACCACAGCAACACATTTGAACACATGGAAATAATCTGCATGTCACTATGGTCTGCAGCTTTCTGCACAGCCTTCCAATATATTTTCTTTTCCAAAAATGGAGTATGAGCACATAGCATCACAACATAAAACTTGGTCATACCAGACCTTGTATGCTTTTTCTGGCCAGAAACATATGAAGAGCTAAGCATGCAACAGATGTATTTCTCAGTGTCTTCCTACATCCTCCAGTAAGCAGAGGGTCAGGGTCTTTCAGAAACAGCTAAGATCTGTATTCCTACATGATGTTCCTACAGAACTCCATTTCTTATTATCTCCAAATGCTCTTATACCCTATTTCCTATTTTTTTTTTATCCACGCAAGAACCATTCCCCTTATCTTGTAACACTTTTGTTTCCTTAAAAGCTTTTGGAAAGAGAGCTTGCCAAGAACTTTTTCAAAATTCCAAGTATCTTATATCAAACACCTCTTCCTTCCTGTTTGTATGACATTTCTTTCAGAGGTAACTCCACCATGTTTGTAGGGCATGGCTTCCCTTCCAGAAGCCATGTTCTTGCCCTTACTAACTCAGACAGAGGAAGCAGTGAGAGCTGAATTGAAGAATGTTATGTTCACTGCTACCTGATGGCTATTGGACAATATAATTTTGAACCAGGTCATAATCAGTGAAGTGAAAACTACATTGCCTATGCAGGAACAGTGAGAGTTGATTGGGGTGAAGTCATCAGCTAGATGGAGCTCATTAGAAGCAGCGCCTTTGACCATTTTTATTCTGTGTGTAATGCTTGAGATATGAACGAGAAGAAAAGTCCTCCATGTCAAGACAGCCTGATCTCCCATTCATTGACATTATCCCATTTTAAAAATTCTTATACCTATTTCTTTTCCTATATTTGTACTCATAAGACACAGAATCTGTGTTTCTTTTTCCCAATGGATAGTATAACTGCTGAAACAGATTAAAAGATTATTTCTTTTATAGGTTATGTACACAGACTGGAGCGATCATCCAAGAAGTTCAGAAGGACACATGTTCTGTGGTTTAGCATATTATAGGCAATGGCTTCTTTCACTCTGTGAAGAGCAGCATAACTGGGTTTGTCAAATTAAAAAAGGTAGATTTATTATTCTCTTTAATCAGGAAGCTTGAATAATTTTTTATTTGCTTTCAAATCTAATTTGCTGGAGAAAGATACAAAATTTTGAAAACTATACTTTTTCCAAATGCATTCCAAGAAAATTAGGTTACATAAAACAGGCCAGGATTTTTTCAATGACAAATGATAAAAATAAATGAATTAATTTCTTCATGTAAATATTGGTGTATAAATAATGGTGTTTCATTATTATATAATAACTTTTTGTGTGCTTTTGATGTGGGAAGTAAGGAGTTGTGCCTTCCTTACAGCACTGATCATGGATAAAGCTGGAAACAAATCTAAACAAAGTCTGGTGCACAAGTTAATTTTTTCCTTGAGATCTGACTGGATTTACTGCCTATTATAGGCCTCCAGAAGAGGTAACAGGAGATGGCTTTCCTATGGGTAAAAGCTCCAGTAGAATAGTTTGTGCTGGAGTCACTTACTAAAAGTGTTCAAGATCACAGTTGTCATGTTTGGCACTTATTGCTGAGGCTAATCGTAGCTATAGCAATACAGCTAAGGAAAATCGATAAAACCAAGAAGTAGTGATCCATGTTCTCCTCTACAATTATGCAGGAAACATCAGCTTTTGGAAAAGAAATGGTTCAAAGCAGTGGCATTTATTTTTCCATCTGAGGTCAAACTAGTTTGCTCTTAGTATGTACAGATGTATTTCCTTTTGCCTATAAATATTTGGGACTAAGAGAGTATTAGATAAAGATGAAATGAATCTGGTGTTAATTTTCATCCTAATTTTGAGAAGAACCCTCTGGAAAATTATGGTATACCTACTGGGGAATCAGTAAAGAGAATATAAAACCAAAGCTTAAAATACTTCAGATACATTTATTGTGGTTCATAGCTATGGAGACTATTTTAATTAACATTGATCTCAACAGGCACACAGTCCATCTGTGACTTTGCTGAAATGAGGCACAGCTTATTATATAAAATTATAAGACCATGTATTTTTCATAATAGTTGAAATTTGTGGCTAAGCCTGCTTTTTTTCTAGTCAGCGACAAAGGAGTGCAAAAGTCTGCATTAGTTCTTGCTTGCTTCCTTGCCGTCACTCACAGAAACCATGCCACATTATACCTTCTGTTCTGTTGTGTTGCAGGAGTGGTGCCAAAACCTGAACCAATTGACACATATGGTAGGATCTGCATGCACTTACTCTTTTTCTCATCTTTTTTTTTTTTTTTTTTTTTTTTTAAATCAAAATTGTTACTCTCAAATGAATTTTTATGTCCTACAAATGAAGAATTTAAGCCCATCTTACTTGTCTTCCAGAGTATAAAACCACTGCAGATGGATGGGTCATATATGAAGATAAGCTATACTACATCAGCCAGGAACAAGTCTCCATGGAAGAAGCCCGAGAGTTTTGCAGGATGAATTCTGCAGACCTTGCTGTAATTAATAGTAATAGTGAAAGGAGTTTCATACAGAGAGCTCTAATAAAAAATGTAAGACCAATACAGGGTAGAAATAATTTTGACAACCTGCCTGCAAACTTTGAATTATCTTAGAAATAGAGATAATGGTATTTTTGCCAATTAAATGTAACTGACACCGATGAAATCCCCAACCAAATGCTATTTTTTGTTCTGTGTGATTTGTTTTCTTCTACCTGACACGGGCATTTCTACTTGCTTTGCATCAAAGAATTTTTTTGAAGTTAACATAGAAATATAGAATGGCTTAGGTTGGAAATCATCTTAAAGATCATTTTGTCCCAACCCCCTGCCATGTGCAGGGCTGCTGCCCATAGATCAGGCCCAGGGTCCCATCAAACATGGCCTCAAACGTTCCACAGTTCCACGGGTATTCACAGCTTCTCTGGGCAGCTGTGCCAGTCTTACTGTTTTCTGAGTAATTAATTTCTACCTAATATGTAACCTAAATCTCCCCTCTATTCTTTTAAAACTGTTCCCGCTTGTCCTAACACTACTAGACCATGTAGAATATCAGTCTCTCTACTGCTTATAAGCTCCATTAAAGCACTGTGGAAGGCTGCAGTGAGGTCTCCCTGGAGACTTCTCCAAGCTAAACAAGCCCAGTTTGCTCAACCTTTCTTCATGGGAATGGTGTTCTAGCTATCTGAGCACCTTTGTGGCCTCCTCTGCATCTCCATCCTTCTTGTACTCCAGATGGGGCCTCAGAAGAGCAGAGTGGAGGGTGATCACTTCCCTTGCTCTGCTGACCATCCCTCTGTTGATGCAGCCAAGGATTCTATTGGCCTTTTGGGCTACACATGCACACTGCTTGCTTACTTCCAGCTTTTTGTTCACTAGAACCCCCAAGTTCTTAAAATAGTTTCTTTCTGTTTTAGGATAAATACAGGTCAGAGTCAGGACAATACTTCATTGGTTTAAAATTGAGTCTGGATAAAAAGTTCAGGTAAGTTAAATCATCGCAGTGTCTGTTAATATGCCGAAGCAAACTATTATTTGTAGTCAGAGGTACTAAATGTGGTGTTTATCAAGGACAAGAACTGAAACTGGTTGTATGTTTAACAAGTACAAATCATAAGCAAATAATCCTAGTTCCAGTACTTTTCCCAAAAAAGAAAAATGGAAAGAGCATATTTTCTTAAGTGAATACTCACCAAAACAAAAGCTTGGAAGCTGAACTCTTACGCTTTCTAAGTCTGTTTCAAGTATTGGCCCAATGAACTGGAAGTATTTCTTGCATCCATAGAAACATCAACTCAGACTGAGGAATGTAATATAAAGTACATTAATTCAATGCTAATTGAATTAACATTGTTACATTATCAACAATTAATATTAAGTAATATTAATTCAGTGCAAAGAAATTAAGACAAATTAAACTTCTGATATCCTCTGTGTTACGTATTATGGCTAACTGAATAATACTTTCTGATATTAGATGTAGGTTGACCACTTCTGGTTGCCAGCGGAAAATATTCTTGATGTTTTCTTTTTCTGTACTGCAATAGCTTACACAAATTTCTTCAAATTTGAATAATTAAATTTGATTTGAAAATCAAAGAGAAAAAACAGTAACAGTTTTTGACAGTTCTTATAAATGCTTATGGATTTTGTCTTCTTTGTGAAATGTTCATTAGGATTCTTATCTAATAACTGAAAGAGTATTAATTCATAATTATTTGTGTATCTTCTCTTTAAGCTGGATAGATGGGACTCCAATAACTTATGTGGCGTGGGCTCCTAATGAGCCTAACTTCGCAAATAATGAGGAACATTGTGTGGTAATGTTTTCAAAGCAAGGTAGATAATAAGATTAAACTGTTAGATTTTACTTCTCTACTTTTGGGTTATAATTGATTCTGACAAACTTCTGCTGTTAGTCTCCATACAGTCTTACTGCTATTTTCTGCAATTCCTTAAGAGGGACAAACCAACAAGGTACAATGACTGGCGTAAGCTCCAGCCTTAAAAGTGTCTATGAATTCAGTATGGGGAGACTTTAGTCCCATGCGTAATTTAATGCAGGTACCTCTCTGGGTTCGTGAGACTGGTATTGCACATTACAGTGCTCTGCATTATTTTGAGTAAAAAACTGATAGGTGAGTGGAGCCTATCTTCAATCCTGTGAACTTAAGAAAGTATTTATGACTTAGCTGCAGAACAAAGGGAGTTTAAGGTACAAGCCAATAAGAAGGTAGATGACAAATATTTGATAAAGTTTGAATACTACGCTGTGCTCTCAGATTGATCTGGAATGTTCTATCTCATACATTTTGCATGTTTTCTTTTCATGTTTGCTTTATGTTATATTACCTCTGCTCCCTGCAATGTAACGATGCCATGGCTTGAACAAGCCATAAATAGATGTGGGCACTGTGGAGAGCCCTGAAAGAGCAGGAGCAGCAGGGTCAAGCGGTTCAAATTAAACAAAAGGGGCTATAGCTGTTCCATGTTGAGAACTTCAACTGGCTCATTCAAAGCTGCCATGGTTACTTTGCTGTCAGATAAAACTGTGCACTGAAATATAAAGAGAGTACATTGTGTTCAGATTTTAAAAAAAACCAACCAAACAAAAAAACAACAAACAAACAAACAAACAAAAAAACCACAACAACTTCATGAGATGTTTATATTTCTTTCTCATCCTCTGCCTCCTGTAATTCTCCTACTTTGACAGCTTAATGTGAGTGGGGAAAGCAGAATGAAGTTAATTGGTAACCAGGGCTTTTGCTGTATTTTTCCTGTCTTTTGTTCTTTTTGCAATTGCTAAGCAAGGAGCCCACAAACTATTGGTGCTGAGAAGCTAAAGCACATAAATGTGTTCCTTTTGTAAGCAATATTTTTAATCATATTTTCATAAATGTAGCATGAGGCTCTTTTACTCACTTTGATGGTCTGAAAAATAGAGTTTACACTCCTATTCAAAATAAAAAGAGATTGTTGCAAATGCTATAACATATTAACTTGTTTATTCAATATATTTTTAGGCTTGTGGAATGATGTAAACTGTGGTACCACCAATAGATTTGTATGTGAAAGGCATAATAGTTCTATTAATTCAACACTTGCTTCTCTGTTTCCTCCTGGAGGATGTCCAGAAAGTTGGCTTTTCTTTAAGAACAAGGTACATCAATAAGAATCTTAAGTGAATTGCATATAGCAGCAGGACAGAAAAAAAGAACTGTAATCACAAAAGTATGCATTATTTTATGATATTATGAAATAAAGGAGTAATTATCCAGTCAGTGTGTGCTGACTGTATACCAGGACTTCTCTGGAGGTAACTAGAGACATTTGACTTCCTAGACAAATACAATGTATTGTTACTATGTAATAATTCTTCTGTTTCTCTCCCCTGTTATATATTTATGTTACAAACTGAAGATTGTAAAGTTTGGACTTGGAAAAAAAAAAAAAAAAGCCCTTCAGGTGGAATGATCTAGAAATAATTCATTTGAGCAAACCTTCTGGCTTGAGTTCCCAAAGTTTTCAATTCAGACATATGATGCCAAACTGAAATTGTTTTGAGCATGATTTTATATATAGTTTTGGTCTGGAAGTCCTTACTGCTGTAACAAAAGTATTTGTACCAATTGGAGCTGAAACTCCATTTTCCAATGGCCTTTTTGTTTGATGTACATACTTTGCACTGCAGTTGTGTCTCAAGAATGTTAGGTGAAGATGTCAAATAATATTTCACATAGTTTCACACAATGAGAAGTCATTGTCACAGTCATTGGAAGACGGAAAAGGAGCAGTGGCAATCACTTTGTGCAACTGTATTGTCCAAAGCCACTGAACTTAAATGCTCTTTGTCTTACTGCAGGGAGCAGGTGGAAAAAAATGTATGGCAGGATTATATACCTCAAATTGTTATGAGTAATTCAGATGATACTCAGTTCCTGGTTTACACCTTGTGCAAATAAAGGGTCCAAATATCTGCCTCACTGGACATAAATGCCTAAAGATCTTGCACATTGCTGATTTTTAATTTTGAAATATGTCAATTATTCTAGCCCTTCCTGGAGAGCTGTGCATCCTATAGCTGATTGATAGTATTCACAATCAACAGTTTCCATCTTTGTTAATCTGAATGGATGGCTGCAATTTGTTTTTCCCCCAGTGTTTCAAAATATTTGCCTCCAATACTACAAGAAAGCTGGCATGGCATGACGCACGAGAAGTTTGTATTGATCTGGGAGGAAACCTGGCTTCTGTACCAAATGAGCAAGTGCAAGGTACATAAATGGGCTCTCCTGAAACACCTTACCTTGCAAAGAAAAATATCTATATCCTGCTAAGGAATGTGCTAAGCTCTTGAAAACGTATTACAAAATTATCTGCTGAGAATGGCTTATTTACCGGGTCAGTTTATGTTTGATTTTAATTCTGAAGTATTGAATATTTGCTAAATCATGTTACATGTAAGAAATAACATGCCTGTTTCCAATTCTTTCGGTTACTTGGCTTTTGAGAAAATTTCACTCTGTTTTGAGAGAGGATGTCCAAATTCCTCAGAGTAACAAACTACTATTTTTTTCTCTTACTGTCAGTACTATTTTTCTGAATTGCTACATATGCATACAATGTAGGGAAAGGGACATTTTCTAACTTGCTCCAGAATTGTCTTCTTTGGCTGCTTTTCCCAGCCTCAATGCTTGTTTAACATATGTTCCAGAGATGATTTTCTAAACACTCAGTTTAAAGAAGATGTGCTCTGTACTGGGCAATGTTATCCTTCTAATTTGGTTGCTGTTCTAGGCTTTTCCACATTTTTTCCTGCTTTGGGTGAGTTGTGATGAATTTTCCTTAATAAGAAGTTTTTGCTTCCCTCTAGCTTTTGTCTACTATCATTTAGAGGATGCTACAACCAATGTTTGGATTGGGATGAATGACATCAACAGAGAGTCTAAATTTCTTTGGGCAGATGGGAGCACTGTTTCCTACACCAATTGGGTTGAAGGTGCACCAGAGACCAAACAAAGCTTCTTTGACTATTATGAGTTTGAAAGTCTGAATGACAACGCTGTGGAGGTATATAGAAAACTTAATTAGCCTCTGTATCTTAGGCAGACAGATGATTTTTCTAAGCAGAAAGTTACAGCAACAATAACAAAATTTGAAACAGGTCCTTTAGCCAGAAGAAGGGAGTTTAGTAAAATACCTGATAGCCATTCTAAATTTACCAAAAATATTTGGCAGAGATTCCAAAGAAAAAGGACAAAAGGTCTGAGCTATTACAAACTAATAATAAAAAAAGTAAAAGCAAACAAAGACATGCATTGCATCAGTTCCCCCCCAAACTGCACCACCACTAGCATTAAAGTTGCAACACAAAATATAGAAAAGTTATGAAATTGTCACAAAATTAATTTGTCCACATGTGTTTCCCATTCCTGGTTAATGTGACTTCAACTTGTTTCACTAGTTTCTGATGGTATAGAAGGATATCTTCAGCTAAAGGGCAGTTGAAATTAAGTCTTTTCCAGAGAAGTTTCTGCGGAAATAGTAGGCTGCTAGTGGTCACAGAAGACTCTTGACATGTGCTGTCAGTCAGCTTGTTTATGATTAAAACTCATTCAAGTCAGCATACCAATAAACTCAGAAGAAATATGCAAAGATGGGCAAGGCCAATCCTGAAACTAGGGAAGCCATCTGGAGGAAATCTTGGAAGCAATTAAGGCAGCAATGGGAAATTTTTGTTGGTCCCAAAGACGTCTGATAGTGATATCTTGATAAATGCTAACAAACAACTGGTAGAGAGTACAAGCTTTCTGCAATATAATCAACTTCAGTTATGATAAGTTCAGAGCAGTGCTTTTAATAATAGTTCATGTATATTTTTTTTCATACATATAAATGTTCAGAAGTAAACCTACATAGCTTGCCAATGTAAAAAGAAAAGTTTGCCTTTTCTAATGACTGTATACATTTCCCTTTTTTTCAGACAGATTGTGTTTTTATGACAAAATTAGATGGTAAATGGAGAGATGATAGCTGTGACAATGAGAGAGGTTACATATGCCAGATGAATTCACGTGAGTTCCACTTAACCCAGCCTCCTAAATAGATTAAGTATCTTGATTATATAGGAACAATAGAAAATGCACTGGAAACGGATGTCACTTTTTCTAGCTTTGAATGTCATTTGGAATCTCTCAGATTTCAAGAGCTTCTCCAGTCTTAAGACTAAACTTTTTCTAAAGTATAGTTTGTTCCACAGAAATTATTGGAGAGGAACCACTGTCTTAATTGGGATTTTGTACCTCAGTCAAGAATAATGCTAGAGGATAATACATGAAAAGATTTCTTCTTGGTGAAATAGAAGATCTTTAGGCATTCACTTCAAATGCAGAGTAAAATAAGGAACTTGCAGTGATATCCCTTTTCGGCCTCATTTTATCTCTGGTACAACTGTTCTCTATGCTCTGTTGATTCACAGGGCAGAAATAAACACTGCTTCACTCAAACATGCAGACAACATTCACATAGCCTTAATGGAGAGGTTTATGACTTAGTCAACAGTGATCTATTAACTATCTCAAATTGTGAGAATAGAGAACAACAGTAAATGTCTTAAAAGCCATCCCCAAACCCTCTCCTGCCAGTGAGCAGAAATAACTGTGTATTCAGATATCCAGATATAGTAAAAATATTTTGAATTATGGGAACACAAATATCAAATTTATAAAGGGAATTTCTACACTAACCTGGCATCTAGGAAGTGTACTGTCTACTTCAAGGCAACCAGGAGTCTGTTTTTTACATTAACAAATCTGGCTTTTGTTTTACATGATTTTCTGTTGGTGGTGCGTTTTTGTGTGTGTGTGTTTTATTTAACTTTATTTTACATATTTTTCATGAACTTAAATGAATAATTTAACTTACAGTTATTTTGGACCATGTATTTTTTTTTTTTTATTATTATTTCTTCTATACTGGATATCAGTGGTCTGTTTTAAATTCTTTTAAATTTTTCCTATTTTTGTTCAGTAGTTGCTGAGCAATTTAACTCACCAGCAACAAATCCGTCTCCTGACTTTGTCCCCTATGGTGATAGCAGCTATCTAATTGTCTCATCTGAAATGCAATGGGAAGAGGCCAGGAAAAACTGTCAAGAGCAACACGCAGAACTTGCAAGCATTTTAGATGCCTACATCCATTCATTCCTTTGGATCCAGATGCAGAAATATGGAAAGCCTGTATGGATTGGTCTTAACAGCAATATTGTAAGTTGGACTGATGTGTGGTTCAGGTGCTCAGTGAGCTCTCCTGCTTCTTATGTTAATGTAGGATGCTTAGCTTATAGCAATTCTGAAATAACCGTCCTGTTGGCGGTTATGCTGTGTGTATACATGAATTTCTGGTGGCCCCATGAAAACTAATTACAGGCTTTCACACACCAAGTCCAGTGGAAAGAAATCATAAAAGAGATTGTGTAGGTTGGAACTAATACAAAGAGAAAGCTCTACAGAAATAAAGTTACAGACTGCCACAAGCTAAGTGTAGCTTCTGTGCAAAAGCCACTAGCTGCTCTGAAAGCCATTGTAGCTCTCTGCTGCATATAGGGCTACTTGTAACTTTTATTTGTATCATTGTGGTTGCTATGAGCATTAGAGATTTTATAGATGATTTTGACTATTTTATATCAAGTAACCTTTACTCACCAAATTGCTCACAGTCTAAATTTAAAGCAGAATACCAGGGGTGAGTTATTTGTAATTGCTTCTTTTATTATGAAATGAGGTAAATAAATAAAGACTTATTGGAGTTTCTTACTATGTTTTGTAAGCTTGTTTTAATTTTATAAAATCCTCTTGACAGAGACGAATCATTGAATATGATTCATTCTTAGTTCTTATGTAACTACAGCTTCCAGTGACATTGCTTGGAACTCTGAATAGTGTTTAAATCAACAGAACCTGTTGTTTTTTTTTGTTTTTTTTTTTTAAATCTCAAATAAAAATGGAATATTTTGTGCCTGAGCTTTGTATGCTATAAACACCACACAACTTTATTACCAAAGCTTATCTGTTTTCAGACTAGAAGCTATTACAAATGGACTGATAACTGGAAAACCAGATTCACTAAGTGGGCAGCAGAGGAGCCAAAGAAGAAAAATGCTTGTGTCTATCTAGACCTTGATGGTACCTGGAAAACAGCACCCTGCAAAGAAACGTACTTCTCAGTTTGTAAGAAATCAAATGGTAAGTGAATATAATCATTCAAAAGGCACATTCTTAATTCCACTACTTTGCCTAAACCTAGAAGCTTTGTTATGACTTAAGTTAAAACCTTCATAACAGTAACCTTCAAAATACTGTCTACCTCCATACAGAATCTGGAAGTTTTCTATTAGATGATATATGAGCTCAAGGCTACAGCACATGAAAGCCTCTTGTATAAATGGATATGGCTGCTCTGCTTTTATAGTAGTCATAACTGTTTGCATAAGATGAAACTCTGTCCTCAAGGTATTTTGCTCTTTCCGAGATGTGGGCATAAATCATGCTTGAGATTGTGTAATGTAAGTAAGTGCTGGAGCTCGCACCACCTGTATGGACAACAGCACCTGGATAAGTTCATGCTCTGATCTGATACTGGCAGCCAAAATGCTAGCAAGAATTTTAATTCCATTCGCTATTGCTAGAGCTAAAGCAGTTCAAGCTGTAAGAGCCTTGGGAATGTGAATGATACTTTAACTCCTAGTAGACATATTCCAGAGTTATGTTTATTTGTAGATTTTGCAGAAGCATGTTGTTTCCCTCCTTGATTAAGGAGGCTTGACTTTAAAGCTACACAATATAGTTTCTTCCATATTTGAGATTCAAGACAGGCTTAAACACCTGAAAGGGACTTCTGACTTAAACAGTCTAGACATACATTCGGTCTTTATATGCAGTGCAGGAACCAACAGAAGTGAGTTGTACACATGATAAATAGATTTGGCAGTGATGTGCTAAACTGGTGGCTCATTTGTATAAAGTGACCACACATGGACTGCAGGCAGCCATATAATATGGGACTCTTATATTGACAATTTGTTAGCTTACAACAACTTGTTGTAATGTGAGAATACAAATTTAAGTTGTAAATCTTCATCGCTCAGGGTTTCTTTTCCTCATAGAGCTGCCAAACCAGATAGGCATTATAAGATGTGATTTGCTTCCATGTCCTAAGAAATGTGGCCTGAGAGTAGATGTTTCACAATTCTGAATGCCTGTCTCTCCCTGTTGTTTGAGCTGGGGCACAGAATAACAGACAAGAGTAGAGTTTGAGGTAGTTAATGCTTGCTGACAGAAATTGTGCTCTGTTTATATGCATACCCTTCTTCATGTGATGCTCACAATGCAATACCAATTTCAGACCTTCCAAACAATATTGGTCTTCTTTAGTTGTAGCTCCAACTGAGCCTGCTCAGCTGCCTGGAGAATGCCCTGAAGCAGCTGATCTGCAAGCTTGGATCCCTTACCATGGGCACTGTTACTACATTGAGGCTTCAGCAGCAACAAGCTGGGCCCAGGCCTCCCTCAAGTGTACTCATTTAGGTGAGAGACTTCTTCGTCAACTGATGTGACCTTTGACTTATACAAATTCTACACAGACATGTAAAAACATTTATTTTAGAATACTATTGAAAATATTTACTTAAATAGAGGCAGTGATGGGGCACTATGGCCACCGACCACCTGCAGCTGTTCTGTCCTCATAAGAATCATAGAATCACAGACTGCACAAAGTTGCATGAGAAACATAAGGATCAAGTACAACTCCTGGAGAAGAAATGGGGGAAGTCAGCATGCATAAAACATTAAAAGTTATCATTTTTACAGCCTTAGAAGAGGACATCATTCCAGCAGTTGCTTGCCTAGATTGTAGTCATATGCTTGTTAATGCTTTTCAGGTGCTACACTGGTTTCAGTAGAAAATGAGGATGAATCTGATTTTCTGATCCATACAATACAGCTACTTGGAAACAAAGTAGGAGGCTTCTGGATAGGACTTTACAGAAATGTGGATGGTAATATCTTTCAATAATTTATTTATGAGGCATTTTTATCTATTCTGCCTTTTTATGATGTCTGTTTTCAGATATATGAACTCACAGTGGATGATGCTTGAATTTTAGCAGTTGCTCTATTTTAATATTTAATCCTGTGGTGCTACTTTTGAAATATGGACAACTTTAACAATTTCCAGAACTCAAATGCTTAATGTTTTTATTTTATTTATTTATTTATTTATTAAGTTGTAATTTTAAGGAATTCTACTCTGGCATTTCTCATTGTCTATAGCCATTCTGGATACCAATTAATGTAATACAGTTATCCGTGTAGTAATCCTCTGCAGTTTTATTGTAGCATTTCTGCCGTTCTTCAATGATCTTCCAGTAAGAAAAAATGACACTTCTACTAAAAAATGGGCTACTATGACATCTTTGAAGTAATTTTCTGAGGTATTGAAACATCTGTGTGGTACGTTTTAAAATTTATTACTGTGTATATTTCTCTTTAGACCAGTGGATGTGGCTGGATAATGCTGCAATGGACTTTGTCAACTGGGAAGAGAAAGAGTCTAATGAGAAGCACCACTGTGTGGAAATGACTGCACCATCTGGTTACTGGGACAATGCTGATTGCTCTTCTGAAAAAGGATTTATCTGCAAGAAAACCAAAGGTAAACCTTAGAAACAGAGGTCATCTCTTTACTACTAACTGTCATACCCTTAAATCATTAGTCTGGAAATTATATCTGATGGTATGATTTGACATATCCCACTTTTCCAGATATCTGTGATAGTTTTAGCAGCAATGTCTGCTCTCATAAGGAAATATGGTAAAATCCTGTATATGCTCTAGGTTGGGAATGAGACTTTCAGAAAAATTTTAAATATCTAACGAGGGTTCTTGTGCATACTTCTTGTGCATAACAGCAGCCTCCTGCTAAATATGGGGACATTAGAATACACTGTGTGAAATTAATCTCTAGTGTTGTCAATCTTGTTTTTAGTAAACTAATCATAGTATCATAGTATCATAGTCGGGTTGGAAGGGACCTTAGAGATCATCGAGTCCAACCCCCCGGGATTCGAGCCTCTGTGTAGCAGAGCGGCACTTCTACCACTTGCGCCACAGGGGGGATTTGAACCCAGGGCCTCCGGTGTTGCAACGCGGCATTCCTACCAATGCGCCACCGGGGCACACAAATAATATTTGAAGTAAAATGTGAAAATATTTTTGATTGAAGACTTTTAAGTCACAATTTGGATTTCAGTAGAGAGTAAAAAAATAAATCTTTTAATGAATATTATAGTTTGATAAGACTAGGTAGGAAGATGAAACTAGCAGATTATTTTTGCCTTACTTATGGCACCCTTTATTTAATTAATCTGACTAATGTAATAGTAATACTTCATGTTTTTTGATCCTGAATAATTTTAGAGAAATAATCAAACATGAATTGTAATGAAGTGTTTTGTTATTTCTCTCTGATATTTGTTGAAGTTGAACCAAGTGGGAGTCCTCCAAAGAAAGGTAAGAGCTTTCCTAAGAAAACTGATGAGAGCCTAAATAGGAAAACAAACAAACAAACAAACAACAACAACAACAACAAAACTTAAAATGAATTTTCCCTTGTCCGCTTTTAGAGAATCTCCTGCTGGCAGTCACTGAGATGAATAATTGTAAATCACTCACGAGAACCTCATGCTGCCTAATACAGGCACATGAGTGCTTGGGTGGTCTTGGCTGGCTGAACTGCTGCAGGGCTAATGCAGATCTGACAAGCTCATCAGTGACCCAGCTAGAGACAGAGAAGAGAGACACAGAGAACAGCAACTTGGCTGCAAAAACCTGTGTAGATGTCTATGCAACTTGCTTCCACAAGAATCATTGCAAACAAGTAGATAGAAGAATTAATTTCCAAATAATTAGCATCCCGAAGCTACATATAAAGCATGACCTAACTAAATAAATCAAAACTGTGGCTTTCAAGATCTGCTCTCTGTTGTCATAATGTCTTCAGAGTCTTTTGTTTCCCATTTCCTCGGTAGGGCACTGGGAGATATTGCAGTTTCCTCCATATTTTCCCTGCATAACAATAGCACCATGCTGGGGGAACAAGGAAATTTCCTCTCCCAGACCCTGAACATTCTGAAAGTTAACAAGATGATGCAAGACTGTTGTTTCCATATTGATTCACTGACTTATAAAGGACTATGCATACAGGTGGAGATGAGGACTGAGGAGGTTCTCTAGCCAGTGTTGATCAATGAGTAAGAAACTTCAGTGTGGCTCCTTATGGAAACAGAATATTGTCTTTAATTTAATTTCCTAGTCAGCTCTATTCATCACATAATTCAAAGCAGAAGAAAGCCATGAAATGAAAGTGACTAGTCATAGAGCTCAGAAGTCCAATAGTGAACAAATCATAGATAGATACATTACTCACTAAATTCTTATGCATGCTTTGACAGCTAGCTTTGTATATCACTAACTCAGATCCACTGAAACCTCAATAGCTTTAGCAAACGGGATCTGGCTATTGATCAGCAATGTTTCAGAGCTCAGATTTGCTCTGAACAGACTGAGTCTACTCAGGAGAGAGAACAGTTTGGGTTTTGTGTTTTATGTGTAATAAAAGAAATACTAAGATTTCTCATAGTAATATGCATTCATTTCAGACAAGCAAAGGAATGAAGAGACTCATCCACCTGTTCATCCCTCTGTTTGGCCTCTCTTTTTCTTGGCCATTCTCAGTCTTCTTGGAGCAGGTGTGTTGATCTACTTCTACAAGAGAAAAAGGCAAAACCAACTATCAAGAGATTAAAGGACTTCTAAATGATGTATTGGTTCACTAAGGAATTGGTGAGAATGGGTTCTGTGGCACAAGCTAATTCAAAGGAAGAAGCTTCTTGCTGAAACTGAAGGATGTACCTGATAAATGTCTCTAGCAATTTTAAATCAAGTCCTTTTTCTCATTTTGCAATATTTTTGTTTCTTTTGTATTTTTGTATCTTTTGTACCATGCATATTTTACAAGAGCCCTAGCAAAGATGGTAATGTAAATAGCTCATCAAGAAAAAAGAAACATACTGGAAAAAATGATGGCAACTTACGAGAATAAATGTTCAGTAAAATGTGATTGCTATTAAGAACTGTGTTGCTGTAGCTATGCAAATAATTGAAAAAACAATAAAAATTTACAACTGCTCAGATTCTTTGCAATTGTGAACTCCTTTTGCCTCATAAACTTTGCTCATGGTTTTGTAATTTTTGCTATTGGTATTCCACGTCATAACATCATGTGGAGCACAGAGAAGAAGAACTACACATCCCAGAGGACCTCACACTCGGAGAGGGAAACGCGTCATGGAAGTGATGCTTGCTTTCTCTCTCACTGCCTGGGAGTGAGTGTGGGTGTGCTTCCAAGGCATGGCACCTTCAGTTTCAAAGTAGGCCCCTCGGTCTTCGGAAACCTCTCTCTCTTTCTCTTTTATTTTACCTGATTTATTAGCCTCAGTTTCAATTAGATTGTAATGAGTAAAATAAGTTTTCCTCCTTAGATCGTTGCCGCTTCTCTGTTTGTTCCCTTGAGCCCAGCTCCCATTTCCCTACCCCTTTCCCTTTTTCCCTTCCCACTTGTTAGGGGCCGGGGGGCCCATGGGCCTACTGCCCCTCCCCGTTAGGGACATAGATTGATCTAGATAACACCATGACAATCTGTCCACCTGTACTATTGTTCCTTGTAGCTGCATATCGCATTTATCTGAAAAAATGGAGCTGCATATACTTGTTTCATATAACTTCGGGATATAAAACTGTAGTGGAAATGCTGTCATGATTTCAACCAGTGATTGAGTATCTGGTGGGAAGGCAAGGCCAATTCAGGGTTGATCAGGTGCAAGCAATGCCAGGATCCACCCCTTCCCAAACCTCATTTAAGAGTTGGCAGTGGAGGTTAGAGTATCTCATTAGGATATCTCTGCCTACCTGAAGACCTTACTGGCCTTCTGAAGGTAACCAGCTTCTTTCTTTTATTTCTCTGCCTACTGATGTCAAATCTAAGCAAGGTCTCACTTGCTGCAGTTTAAGACTGCTGCTTTGTCATCTTGTTATGCTTTCTGTCACATTATGGAAACCTTGCTCATTTTCATTTTCTTCCATGGAAAATACTATTCATACCTATACTTACATACATATGTATATATAAATGTATATATATGTATATATATAACTCAGCTGTATTTATTTTTTCAGTCTACTAATGTGGTTGTCAAATGCAATATATTTTGTTCTGAAGACCAGTTTATTTTACAGGATAGAGCCATTCTTTTTCCCCACTCATAGTGGCAAGCACTGGTTGCTAAAGTCTGTCTCTTGGAAGCATCACAATATTAAAAAAACTGCTATTTTAAAAAATGGTAACGCTTAAAGTACTGCTTCAGCAGGCAAAGAACACCAGGACAGTCATTATTACTGCTTGCTAGTAAACCTGCATGCAGCAGAAAACCGAAGCCAAGCTATTGCCTGGAACTGTCCCTCAAAGGCACCAGAAGTGCTCGCATCTGAGCAGTGACTTCTTTTATTAAGAGGCTTCTCTCTTCTTTGTATTCACCTTAAACAAGCGCCAACTTATTTAAATGCAAGTAAAAGGAACTGAAAGTTGAGAAATGCAGCAGGAAACTGTATGATGTTGGTGCTCAGTCGAGTTAGAGAGCTCTCTTAGTTTCTTGTAGCATCAGGGTAGTCTCTCTTTATTGTGTTTCACATACATGTTATATACCATTCACTTACAAGCAAGACATTCCTGTTCCTCAAACAGTTCTTCTAATCAGTTAATTCGTCCCAGCTTCTCCCAAACAACATTGATAAAGGATGAAAGGTTCCTTAAGAATAACAGGATTAACAATGCATATCAATGGAGCCTCCTGTCCAGCCTTAGAAGCAAACTGCTTGCTCTTGTCTCACAGTCTGGTCTTCCAGGGTTTCACAGTGATAAGGTCTACCAAAGAGTCTGATAAGCTCTTTATTGACTTGCTCACAGTTAAATCTACCCCCACAGTATGACACCTCCTGAACACTGCCAGGGACGGTGACTCCACCACCTCCCTGAGCAGCCATTCCAGTGCCTGACCACTCTCTGAGAGAAAAAGTTTTATCTTATGCCTAATCAAAACCTCCTATGGTACAACTTGTGGCCATTTCATCAGGACTTGTTTGTTGCCTGGGAGAAGAGGCCAAACCCCATCTCATCACAGCCTCCCTTCAGGAAGCTGTAGAGTGTAATGAGGTCTCCCCTGAGCCTCCTCTTCTCCAGACCAAACAATCCCAGCTCCCTTAGTCACTCCTCATAAGACTTGTGCTCCAGACCTCTCACCAATTTTGTTGCCCTTCTCTGGTCATATTCAAGGGTCTTGGTGTCTTTCTTGTAGTGAGGAGCCCAAAACCAAACACAGTACCTGAGGTGTGGCCTCACCAGTGCTGAGTACAGGAGGATGATTACCTCCCTGCTCCTTCTGGCCATGTTATTTCTAATGCAAGCCAGGATGCTCTTGGCATGAATGAAGTTCATTTCTCTTTATTATTTTCTAGACAGTGAGATCAAAGTTTTTTTATCATAAATAAAACCAACCGTTTAACACAGTGGTGAGTCTAGCCGCTGGCACAAGTAAAATGTACTATGCAGAACACTGATCCCAAAATGATAGTAACCAGCATCAATTCCTCAGTTAACTTTTAGCCTGCCTCTGTGTCTGTGCTGATCTTCCCCCATCACCCTTCAGCCCTGGGGAGCTGAAACCCCACAAGCCTCCTTTTACTGGAGGCAACCTGAGGCCCACTTGGGCCAGAGTGTGGGAGAAGAGGGGACCAGGTAGAAATTGTGCTCTCTAGGTACTTCCCCTCTCTCACATTTTTCATTTTGTGGGTTTCAGATGCACATGTGGTTTTATCCAGTGACGTCAATTTCCTTTTTTTTGCTGTGATGCCTGACAGCTTTGCTCTTGTGTGCATTGCTGACCCTAAGCTCACTTTGAATCTCTACTGCATAGTTATTAAACAGTTTATTGAACTCCTAGTTTAACTTAAAGCAAAGATAATTATTCCTCCTATGGTGTTCTACTTCGGCATATAGACCCTACTTATCGCATTTTTCAGGTATTTTTGGTCACAACTTTGAATTTAACTGATGCTAATTTTGGAAGGAACTTGCTTTGTCAAAGAGACTGATGTTTCCTGCATGTGTTCTAGCTATTCCAACTGTCACATGACAGGATATGTCTTATTCAGATAACATCAGCACTATGACAGAGAGAAGAATCTGTCACTATCCTCACTCAGAAGGCTTTTATACAATACTTTTGGTAGAGGAATGAAAGGAAAATATAATTTGCAATGACTCTTTCCAGTTTCTTGGTTTTCCTTTGCCTTGTGAGTGGTACATTTCAATTGCAGTCTCTGGGTAAGTTTCCTGCTGATTTTGTATTAAATTAGGTATGAAAATATTTTTCCTTGAGCAGTTTTAATGGACAGACTGTTTGTATTATATTATCAGACTTGATATGTGATATAAAGAACATGTTATTCCTATAGCTCCCAGTTTACAGAATGAAAGAGGAGAGTTGTGCAGAAGTTGAGGGAAAAGAAGGAATTAAGAGCAGGATAAACTGGTGTTTCTTTCTGTGAATGTGCAAGTTAGACGGTACTGTAAGGGAGGGCAATGGAAGGTGGGGTAGCAAAGAGTTCTCTCTACTTACTCTCCCCATTATCTCCAAAGTGCAATGAACAGTTATAGAGTTTTAGAGCCATACATTCCTGTTAGCTGTAGTGATGACTGTCACTACCTGACCTGTATTCCTTTTGGTCAGCCTTTTTGTTTTGTTTTGCTTTATTTCATTTTGTATGGATTTTATGTTTGTTTTTTTAAAAAAAGATGGAATAATGAAGTGAATCTACTGAGCTGCACAGAGTACTACACTGCAGTAAGCTCCTTCATGTGTGAGATCTCAGGGCTTTTGTGCCTTCAGGAACCACAGCTTATCATTACAGGGCAAAATCAGATTTTCCTACAAGGTTTACATACCAGACTCTGAACACAACATGTTTCATATGTTTCATAGCTCAAACCATGCTAATACACCATTTTATTTATAATTTCTAGGTGCAAAAAGTATATATAATAGTTATAAAATTGAAAAGATAGTATGACCTCTCAATTTAGATAGGAAAATGGATTGGTAAATAGCTCTATTAAGTCCTCATTTAATGTTCTCAGAAAACAATCTATTGATCCATCAGTGAGGTTTGTTATCAGCTACAATGTGCACATCCTTGTCAATGTACAAATAAACAAGTGAATATAATCTGTCTGAACATTAGTCCCAGAGGGAAAGGAAAAATAATCTCTGGAGCCTGGCTCAGCCCAGCCAAGTCCTGTCAACCTGATGCAGGTGGCTGCTTTTCCTCAAGGACCAGAGAACTGAAAAAGGCTCCTTCCTACATGTCTTTTCTGTGCGACTTAAGTGCATGGCATGACCAGACTGATTCTGGACTGTTTCCAAAATTATCAATACTTTTTATACCTCCTTTAGGTCAGTTCTCATTTACACTGCTACACACTGTTGCTTCTTGTTTTCCTTTAACCTCCATTTTTCTATCTTGCTCTTGTTTCTTCCTACCAGCCTCCATAACATGCTGCTGCTACAATTATCTTCATCTCCCATCTTTGTAGCAAATGTACACTTGGGATTCCCCCACTTCTGGACAGGTGTCCACACTGTTGTGTTTTCCTTGCCAACTGCTTTCCCAACAGCATTGCAGTTTCACAAGGCTTTATGAGTTGTTCTGCAAACAAAGACTGCAGCTGATATGTGCACTGGTGTTACACAGACTATTTTTATAGCTTCTTGGTGGTACCAGAGGCCAGGTTCAGCAACTTTGAACAAGCTACTTCTCTTGCTGATGAGCTAAGTGGGAGTTATTTCTCCAGAGTTTCCAGGGCTGTAGTTCAACTGCAGGTTTGCTTTCTTCTGAGTTTATCCAGAAATTACTTTTTTAATATATAGTTGTGCTTGGTTTATGTAGTATTACTATCCCTTTTGTGAATTAAAAACAAGTACCGAGTAATATGGGGTATCATCTCACTTCATTCTAAAAACAAATTTAAAAGAAAGTTATATATATATATATATATATATATATACATACACACACACACACATACATATACATATATGCATATATGTATGTATGTGTATGTATATATATGTGTGAATATATATAGAAGTACATTTTTAAATGGGTGATTGATCCAATTTCAAACTTTCTGGTGCTTTAGATTTGATCATAGAATCATTAAGGTTGGAAAAGGCCACTAGGATCATTTAGTCCAACCATCGACCCATCCCCACCATACCTACTAACCACATCCCTCAGTGCCACATCTACATCTACATGTCTTTTGAACTCTTCCAAGGATGCTCCACCACCCCTCTGGGCAGCCTGTGCCACTGCCTCATTGCTCTTTTAGATTATTTTTTTCCTAATATCCAACCTGAATCTTCCCTGGTGCAATTTACGACCATGACCTCTTGTACATATGGTTGATGCTGTGCGTTCTTATAGTGCATTGTTATGTACTACATTTTCTTTTAGCTGATGCAATGCCAGCATCCTAACTGTAGCACTCTTTCACTTCCTTCAGATGACACAGAGAAATTTTGGACAGAAGATGCTTCTACTGGTGTACTCTATCAAATAAACTCAGAATCAGCTCTAACATGGCATCAAGCAAGGAAAAGCTGTCAGGATCAAAATGCAGAACTATTAAGCATCACGGAGATACATGAGCAAGAATATGTAGGAGGTAAAAGAATAGAAAATAAGACCATAAGATCTACTGGGGAATTGTGCTGTTCTAGAGCTTTAGACTATGCAGTTGTTTGCCTTGTCTCTTGGCTCAGTGAAGATGAGTGGTTCACTAGGAGCCACAAAGAAGGTGCTCTGAACAGCTCTTCCATTAGCTGGTATTTTTTGGGGACTGCTCCTGAAGTAGTACAGGGAGGAAAGTGGACCCATTCCAGTACTGTATTCCAGGTAGGGTCTGCTATGTCTGTGGCCTGCTTCAGTTGGAGGATTCCCTCTGCTTGCCTTACCTACTGGTATGCTCATTTCCAATCAGGACTAAAGTCTAGTCCTCAAATTTACCTCTTTTCTCTGTGCTTCAAGGACTATTGTTAATAATATAGGGGTTATAAATGGGTACATATGATGAATAAAGTGTTATTGAAATAGTGAAATCAGATGCTGATTTGCCATTATTAATAGCAATAGGAGATCTCTTCTATCTTTACAATTATTCATTCACACATCTTAATATTTAAACCTGCTCACTTCATTAATGTGAAAAGCAGTATTTGTGGGCAGGTTTAAACCAAGAAAAGTAAATTACTTTTGACTTTATTTCTTTTACATGAGCTAGCTAATAATGAGAATAGGAAGGCACCACTGACTTTCTTTTCTAATTTAGAGCTAATTAAAAAATTCAGTTTTGCATTATGGATTGGATTGAATGCTTTGAATTTCAACAGCGGATGGCAATGGGCTGGGGGCAGTCCTTTCAGATATTTAAACTGGGCTCCAGGTAAGAACAGCATTTACTTTATAATCTTGGAATGGATTCTGATATTAATTAATTAATTAAACTATCCCAGCTGCTTCTATTTCAGGAAAGCCTGTACTAATTTACAATAGCCAAAGACCTTTTGTTTTTTTCTCATAAGCAAAGAGCTTATTTATGAATGGAGAGTCTCTTTTGATGTGATGTTAAAACTTGCAGATCTGAGATCAGAATGTTACCACAGTGTTTTTCAAGAGTATAAATTTAAATAAAATGTTCAAAAAGTAGCAAAATATTTAGAAAATAATGGCACTATGTTGTCTGGAGAAATTCTAAATATTATGGAGAGACTTAGAGAGTGAGCCTATAATTTTTCAATACTGTATGCAGAACTGCATGGATTGATGTGTAGGAAAAGAGACTGGGGAGTTCATGGTGCACCTCAAATATGGGCAGTGGGAAAGCCCAGAGAGGAGGGAAAGAAGCCCAGAGTGGTGGCAGAGGTGTGTGGTGTGCTGTTGCCAGGGCAATGAGAGCAGCAGGCTGGGTGTAGGAAGTGATTACCACTCAGCAATAAGTCTTGTCCCCTTGTTCACCTTCTGGTTCTTCAGCACTGGCTGGTCTGGTAACAGGTAACCACTTTTCCTTTAAGAGGCTCTTCTACAACAAAACAGAAAAAAAAGAAAACATGTTTTATAAGAAAAAAGAACAGCAAAATTCTTGAGACATGCTAGAATGATTGTTCTGACTACAAGCACCAATGAATCAGGAAAAGAACTAGAATGTTCCCCATAACATCCTGTGACAAAATCTAGTCTTTTATCTCACTCAATGTATATAATGCAAAAGCAGCACCCTGCAAATTACAACAGCCATTATCCTGTGGGAGGGCTTCTTCATATCAAGCACTGAAAAAATCACAATAAGACAACAGTTCTACTGATTATGCAATCTATTCATTGATCTTTTTGTATGTATCTGTTGTGAGAATCTGTTTTCTCTCTCAAAGGAAGTCCATTCCCAGCTCCTGGGAAAATCTGTGGTACAATGAATCCCAGACAGAATGCTAAATGGGAAAACGAAGCATGCAACCAGAGATTTGGCTACATCTGTAAAAAAAGAAAAATCAGTTCCAAATTTGATAATATAACCAAAGGTATGTATAGAAAGATTTTTCTCTGATTTTCAGAGAATGCAATCCCCAGTTTACCAAAGATGAGGGAATGTAACATTATTTTTTAACCAAGATTTCCAAAAGCAAAGCTATATGTGTACACACAGGCTTTTACACATGAGAGGACAAAGATGTAATATAGTTATCGTCTGTAGGAGAATATTGTTATTTTGTTCCATCATTCTATTATTCATTATTATTCATTTCACCAAAACTGATAGAAGCTTCTCTGTCACAGTAACCAGTGATAGCAATCACATTAGTGTACAAACAGTAGGAAGTTATGGTTCTTCTTTGCTTTGAATGAACAATTACAAGGATTGATTTTTGTATTGATATATGTCAATATAAAAAATCCTCTACAATAATGTGCAACTGAATGAGCTCACATGTGCAGAGCAGGAGAAGCAGCTGCATTCACACTGGCTGTGTTTCATCTGTTGCCTACCGAGACATAAGAGTTCAAAGACACATCAGTGTAGCTATGGACATGCCCCATACAGGAGGGATCTGCCAGAGGCTGTTGTCTGGGAATGTTATAGAAGCTGCTTTTATAGCAGTAAGAGAAGAGACAGATCTCTGCCTTGGTCTCTCTTGTCTGGAGTAAAAACTAAAATTGCACTGTGGGTGTTTTTATTGGTGCTTTACTTGACACTGAAAGACTAATCTTTCTTATCTTTCTACTTTTTACATTCAGCAAACTGTGCCTTAATGACATTTGCTTCTTATTTGACAATATTTGCATTTCTACCTGCAACTTTGTGTTTATTCACATAGTACTACTTCTTGCAAAGAATGCTTATTTTACTCTTTATAAAATTGCTCTGAAAATTTGTACTTCTGTTTCAGAGGAAATGAGACATATTAAGTGTGCAGAACATTGGTGGCCATATGCAGGCCACTGCTACAGCATTCAAAGAGAATTCAAAACATGGAAGGATGCTCTGACTTCATGTAAGGGGCAGGGTGGAGACTTGGCCAGTGTCCACAGCATTGCTGAGTACAGCTTTCTTGTGTCACAGCTTGGTTACAGTGAGTATATAAGTGGGCCTCTATTTTGTTTGGCACATCTGCAATACAAAAGCTGGGCTTCATTAAATATTAATGCTTTCTCTGAAATATCACAAGCTGAACTTATGGTGTTGCCAGCTGTTGTTGCTGCTGCATAAACATAAGCATATATTTATTAAGAAACAATCTACATTTTAAAGTTTTTTCAAATGTGAAAAAGTCTTATTCCCAACAAAATTAGATAACAGGATTCCCACATAAAAATCTCTAATGCTTGCAGTTTTTGTGCTTTTCTTTTTCTTTCTTTCTTTTTTTTTTTTTTTTAACGTCTCTATAGTTCCAGAATTGAGTTTCAAATCTGAAAGAAATTTAACTTCCAGCTGAGAGTAAAACCTCTTGTTCAGGTTAATCTCTCATTATATGTCCTTCTAAGAAAACAATGCTTTTTCATTTCTGACTTTCCTTAGCACTGTCACAACCAGTCCTGGCACTTGTCTCTCATGCTGGACTTGGTGACCACTCCTGACATACCCTCTAAGGACTCCCAGTTAAGGAAATGGATTGGCAAATGTCTTTGTACCTTGTACTCCATCTCATCTCCTGATCAGTGGAGCACACTGAGACACTCACTGCTTTATATCCATGCTGGGGTTATTTTGTTGTTCTAAGTCACAGGTGCTCAGTTTGCAAAAAAATTCTGTCAGCCATAAGGAGCCATATGTTTATTAATTTCAGGGATTTATCAGTGGCATGTGAAGCCTCTTCTCTACTAATCAAATCATTCCTTACTATAGATCTGAACAGAAACCAGCATTTTGATTAGAGAATGAAGGCCATCTCTTGTGCACCACATCCCAACTTCTATCTGCCCCTGTTTGTTCTGGATTTGAAAGTTTTTTTCCATATTACGTAGCAGACAATAAGCAAATCTTTCTCTTTCCATGCTTCAGAGCCAACAGAAGAGCTATGGCTGGGCCTGAATGACTTGAAGAATCATTTCTACTTCGAGTGGAGTGATGGGACCCCTGTGACATTCACCACATGGCAGCGCAGACAACCCACCTACAGAAACGATCTAGAGGACTGTGTTGTTATGAAGGGGCAGGTAACACTGTCAGCCATTTTATAAAAGTGCAAACTAATAACTGCCTCTGACTGAAATCATGTGGCACCATCTATTTATTCAGGAGTCTTTTATATCTTATCTTAGAAACAAATTTGATATCAACCAGATGAGTGGAGAGGCACCACAATTCTAATGCTACCTTTTGAAATTTCTTTCTTTGTGTAAAGCCAGATAATGAGTTTTATATTAGAATTTATTTCTATTCCATTGGTTAAACAATGAAAAATAGTTGTAGGTCTGGAGAGAAAGGAAGATGAACTAGTAATACATTATATGGTTATCAAAGAGTCTGTTGACATACCTTGTTTTCCAGCCTGGTAGACCATTAAGTTCATCTATATCATTTCATTGGGGCATGAAGACCTGGCACTAGCGCATAGTTCTCCTCTGTAATGTAATAAGGGCAGCAACACATACCTGCCAAATAACCTAATCTAACGCCCCATATACTTTATTTTCTTGCCATCATGATTGTTTGGGTTTTTATATTCATTTACACAGATATGCATACACATATACAAAGTATCATGAAAAAAAAACACAAAACAAACACAAAAAAATTTGAAAATGCACAAATGATATGTTGTAGAACAATATTTATGTCTGTCAGTATTAGACGTTAATAGAATTAATCCTTAAGCACATTTCATGGATAAAAAGCTCTTATTTCATTTTTATTTTTTTGATATAATTCCTTCTCTAATAGAAACCAGTTATTTTCAGTCTTCTCCTTGATGGATGAAATAATTGGATGTACTGTGACACATTTAGGTGTACATTACTTCTGTTTCACTGATCTCTTTGCCATAAGCATAATGAAATATTACCACTATAAATGCATACCCATTAGGCCTGGATAAGATGTGTTTTACTAACTCTCTCATGAAATAGGTCATTGTAATAGCCAATAATGCTGAGACTTCAAAATCTATTTCATTTTGTTCTTTCATCTCAAAACAGCATCAAATGAACCTCAAACCATTCCTCAAATGCCTCTCTCTCTTTTTTTTTTTTTTTTTTTTTTTCATTTTAAGAAATCTCCACCAACAATCCTGTAGTCTCTTTGTGTTACATACTTCAATGGATCTTGTAGAAGAAGGAAAATTGTTTTCTTATGCTTATAAATACCCCTATTTTTCCATTTGTTTATTCTCTCTGTTTTTCTAGGATGGGTACTGGGCAACTGAAATTTGTGATAAGCAACTTGGTTACATCTGTAAAAAGAAGCCATCATCACAGTCTCCTGAGGAAAAGATCAAGGACCCAGGCTGCCAGGAAGTAAATGCTGTATCATAAGTGATTTATGTTGGGGAAAATGAACATCAATTATTTTACTTGCTCTTCATACTTCTAGAGACTTGGTGTTTGTTTCTTTGAGAAAACCTAGTCTTTTCCCACAAACAAACTATTAAGATATGCATACACGTCATTTCTTGCACTGAAATTACTCAAGGATGCAAACAATCACTTACCTGTAAATGAATACTTCCTTCCCCCTCACTCCCAGATGTTCCACCTTTTAACAAAATCAGATATATATTTTACACCAAACATGCAAAATTGCCTCAAGCCACTTTGTTCTGTCTCTCAGATCTGCAACTTAAAGTTTTCACAGCATAGTCTTTATTGTATTGCAAGAACTCTGAAAGAAACAAAATGATTTCCAACATAAGAAGACCAGGTTTTCAATACCATATTACTTCTGACTGATCACTTAGTCGGTCTTTTAGTGATATCAGTGGGTTATTTTTTCCAAATTTCACCTTTTTAGACAATCATTAAATCTACTCTAGTCAGCATCAGTCTCTCTAACAACAGAAAGAAGCAGAGGTGAGTTTCCTCATTTCCACCCACACCCCAGACAAGCAGTGGTTATGTTCCTCTTGGCTCACAGTCTACTTGCCATCCTTCCAAGGGTGGCAGGCACAGCTTTGAGGAGCTGTGCTTATACAAACGTTAATTTCAGAGCTGGAATACTTTTGCATTTAATCATGTCAGATCCTGCAGCTAGGGAATGTGTGGCCACAGCTCCCCCTGATTGAATAACTGCCTTATTATGGTGATGTTTGCACAAACACAGCCTTATGCAGAACTGGAACGTGATAGCATAGTCACTATTTTTTGTGAAAATTCACGTACACATAAAAGAAATGAAGAGTTTAATGTCATCCTATGAGAAGAAAGGCCTTTTGTAGGAGAAAATGAAACAACAAAAAATCATAGCTTTTGTTTATTAACTAATTTGCCTAATCTCATCTTGTTTCCAATCCCTGCAGCAACAAATTAAATATCAGTTATTGACATATAAAAGGGTAGAGATAATTTCTATATTGAGATATCTTTAAAGTTCATGTTAAGGTCATCCTTTTCTTCTTTGCAGGGTTGGAAAAGATATGGTTTTCACTGTTATTTAGTGGGTACTGCGCTTGTCACATTCTCAGATGCAAATAAGACATGCGAACAGAGCAATGCTTATCTAGCTACAGTGGAAACCAGGTAGGAAATTATCATTCTTCTACTTCGAAAACAGTACTTCTACTTCAGAAACCTTCAAAATTTGTCCCTTTCCTTGAAAGCTTTGGAAAGCACTTAGTAATACCTAAGCTGTTCATAAGAAAGAAAAAAGACTTAATGTTTAAGAATTTCTATTTAATTAGAATTTTTTCAAATTTTGGAGGTCCTTGAGTTTTGCTTTCTCTTAGTTTTAAGTTTCTAATCTATGAGGCCTCTATTTTATTTTCTTTTGGAAATTGGTTACTACTGTTTTCCTTTATTTACTGAGTAGTGTTATCTCTTAAATGCAGAAAATAAGAGAAAAAAAATTCATAAGAATCTTCTACACCAAGTTCTGAACAAATATATGAATTCTCCCAGTACATTTCTACCGTAACCAGAATGTATTATGTGTTTTGGCACCTACCTCCATCTTGAATGGGCTTTGCACTTCATGGCCTCTGAGGAACACAATTGCTTTCATAGGCAGTGTGTAGCAAATTTGGCCGCAGCTTAGTCCTCATCTGCTGGTAGATTTCAAGCATCACAAATTGTGACGATTGCGGTGGAGATTTTGTGATTTTTGACATTTCACAGAACCAGGTAGAAAGGAGAGGATGCCTTCAGCTGAAAGGAGAAAGTTGTCCCTCACTAAGTTCTTTCAACCACACTAAAGCTTGCTGAGATTTTGCTTGAACTTGTCTGAGGACTTGTTCCCTTGGGGTCATACTAGAATGGTAGATTTATTTGTACCAATTGGATCAGCAGTGGAAGGCAATGTGCTGTGTTTGAACACTGTTTTCCACCCCAGGAATGAGCAAGCCTTCCTCATTAGTCTGACTGGGCTGAGGTCTGAAAAGTATTTCTGGCTTGGCCTCTCTGACACAGAAGAACAAGGGATGTTCAGGTGGACCAGTGGTGAAACTCCTTCCTTCACACTCTGGAATTCAGGAATGCCAGGTAAGTTCTAAATCAGTTCAACCATTGTAATCAGTGTGGCTGAAATTCAAGCAGATTTCTATCCCCTAGTACTGGAAATAAGAGAAGGTACTTTTGAATTTACACCTGTAGGTTACGAACATCAACAAACCTTGCGTTTGGCTCTAGTGTAAAGAACATCCACAGCAGAGTGTCAGCTGCTCTGTAACTCAGTTACATCATATAGAAACATATTTTTATGGGCTACACTGAATACCATACTGTATAGGATTTTACAAGTTCCATAGTTTCACTTTATTTATTTATTTTTAAAAAAATATTTTTAACACCTGTTAACAGCAGCTCATCACTTTGAGGAAAATGATAATGGTCAGGATATGGGACCCACATGTGAGAAACAGAGTGCAGATGTTCAGCTGTTCTGCATTTCAGCAAAAGGTGACTGGAGGCTCTTGTCTTCACAGTTGCAAGTTATGTGTTGAAACAAACTTGTTGTACTTGATATCACCCTTCCTGAAATTGAATTACCTGGATTCTGAGAACTGCGAAGGAGTTGACAGGCCATCTGTTACAAATGATAATAAAATCAAGTGCTATGTACCCTGTGATTTCCCTGGGGAGGGAAGATATGGAATGCTTGTATCCTAGATCTGCAATCTCCAGTTTTAGGAAAAGTGTGTCTCTGAGGTTCATTGACCCCTATTTATGCTGTGGCCAGAGATATTCAGAATAATTTCATAACCACAGTGGCTCTAAATCTGTGTAATATGGAGCTTTATATCATAATTTTGTATGAATACAAAGATCTAATTTCCTAGAGAGCAATTAGACTTTGATTTTGTTCATTTCTTTTATATATCCCAAAGGAAAAGAGCAAGGCTGTGTCGCCATGGGAACTGGAGCTGGTGCTGGATTATGGGATGTCATTAGCTGCCAGGAGACAGCAAATTTCCTTTGCAAGCAGTTGGCAGTGGAAGTGCCTCCACTGGCTCTTCCTGCCCAGGTCTCTGCAGCCACCTGTGCCCAGGGCTGGGATGGAGCCCCACAGGCAGACTCCTGCTTCAAGGTCAGTGCATGGCTGCCCTGCCAGCCTGAGTGCCTGCCATGAAGGGACCCAAGTGCTGGGCATTTTTGGAGAATTATCTCCTCTAGGAAATTGAAGTGCAAAAAAACCCACGTGAGACATGTACATCGAATATAACAAAACACAACAATGCTAGAGCTTACAGCAATGAAAATGGGAAGCTAAAAATGAGCTTCATTTTACTGAAATGAGAGGTGAGAACCTCACCACGTTTATCTACTTCCAAGAATTTGGGACTTCAGACAAGCGTAGTACTAAATCTCAAGAGCTGGCTGTGTCACTTGAATAAAAAAATGTCTCCTAAGGGAGATGATGGTGGGCGTCTGGTCCCTTGTCAGCCTTCTTTCACTGAACATTTGATATTTTTAGTGATACTTTTAGACCCAGATTTAGATTGCCACTGGTGACACTTCAGCAACTAAAAGCTTTGTGTGTTCTCTGGTTCAAGTTAAAAGTGTCTCCTTTCTGAAAAGAAAAGGTAAAGAGAAAGCAAAATAAGTGAAGAAAATGTCAATAATATGGAACATTGTTCTTTCAAGTCTTTATGTAAGTATCCTTCCCTTTTTTCTCCAGAGATTCTGCCTGCTGGAAGGTCTCATGATTTTAGACTTCTGTTTACAAGGGCATCAAATTTTATGTCACACCAGTTAATTGTTGCTACTCTCATTTTTGATTTTTTTTTCCCATGTATCTGCTTGCTGCTTATCCTTGCCCCAAAATGTCAAGCATCATTTTTCAAGATGTGTACTTCATATTAGGTTGCAGAGCTTGCAGAGCTGTATAAAACCTCTTCCTCAGCCTGCATCAACACCTTTCAAAATGTCTGTCTCCATCCATATTATCTTTCCTGTTTCAACATATTGATTTACCTGCCTCCCATTTCTCAATAATCTCCTGCTTTCTACTGCAAAATGGTAAGACTAGTCAATGTTATTTTTCTTTGAGCCCTTCACTGTTCAAAGCTCTAATTAAGCTATAAACCACTGTGACACATTTTGTTCTTCTCTGAAACCTAGGCTAATCTTTCCTTACTATTTTAAAAGAGAAGTGAAAAGGTAGTTACAGTCTACACTACTAATGTCTAATATTACAGGTCTTGACATATGTTGTCTTAGTTACAAAGGGTTGCTGGAATAATACTGATCTCAATTACATTGGCAATCATATTATTACATCAAACTTTGTATACTATATTTAGTAACTTATCACAATTTTTTTCTCAATAGTTCTTTGTGAGGGATAAAAACTTAAAGAAGAATTGGTTCGAAGCTGAAGAATTCTGTAGAGAAATAGGAGGAAATCTGGTCACAATCAATTCAAAAGAAGATCAAACTTTAATATGGCAGTTAGCATTGTGAGTACTTGCACAATCATTCTTTTTCATATTAATGTTATGCTAAATAATAAGATATATTGGGAGCTGAGTAATTAAAAAAATAAAAATGATAAACTTTAAAACAAAATAGAAAACTTTCATTTGGCAATATCACATTGAATTGTATTTTAAATATATATTTCAACTTGAATATTTCAAAGTAGTTTTGAAACTGAAGTTTTTATCGCAGTTTCTCATTAAGGCTGTTCTCCAGATCTGATCAGCTCTGTATGTGTGAACTCCCTCTTCCAAAAGGGAGATGTTAAAATGTTCAGCTCTAGTTGTGTGGGTTTTTTTAATGGCTGAGATTCATATTCTAATACATACATTCAAATAGAACCCAAACACAATAACACCCTTGAGTGATGTAGAAATTATTAGCCTATAAATTGAAGACTCCTCAAATCAAATGAATTAATTTTCATTTATTTATTTTAACATGGTAGATGCCGCTTTGCGCACAAGTGCCATCACAAGAATGGAGGTGGGTGCCATGGAGGAAGTCAGAGAAGCTGAAAAGAAATTACTTTGTTTTCCATTTATTAGATTGTATGATAGCTCTCTATTCATGGTTTACTTTTAGCAAAAGCTTTTACTATGAACTCTTGCTACAAGTAGGAACTGTACTTCAGCCACAGGCATGGGACCTGAGCTAGTACCGTGCCACTGCTTCTCCTCCAAATTAACTCCAACATGTCCCATGCCAGTACAAAGCATTGGGATCTCCATGTCAAAGTGTGAGCATTGGGAACTCCATGTCAAAGAGTGCAGTTGATGAGCCTGGCTGTGGGCTAAGGAGTAGCTCCCACTTCAGATGTGACTCAAAGCTGCATGTTTTTATTCTTTCCAGAATTTATATGGCTCCTCTTCTTTTTTTATTGTTTCTTTCAGGGAAAAAGGACTGCAAACTCAGGGTTTCTGGATTGGTTTGTTTTTCTTAAATCCTGATGAAGGATTTACCTGGATTGATGGTTCTCCTGTGAGTAATTATTTGCTGGATTTTTTTTTCTTGTTTTTGTTTTGTTTTCCCCTCTAGCTGTGAAGATTTTCACAGTTTTAGTGCTTTTTTCCAATCTCTTTAAACTCCAGCTGTTGCAGGGCAGCACTTCTCCAATCAGATGAACAGCTGCAGCAATTGTCTCAGCAATGGCACTGTCTCAGCACTCTGAGGGAAGCACATTACTCATCTCCATGCTCATCACTAGCACCATGCTATATTCCATCTTCCACTGCACGTGCCCTTAGATCTTCATCACACCTTTGCCTGGGCCCTGCTGTGTGACAGCCTGGGGAAGTCAGCTCACCATCTCTTACAGAGTCAGACAAATGTCACTCCCTCCATGCATCCATTTTTCCTCCATGCTTTCTAGAAAGTGTAATTTTTTCACCTCTGAGAAGTGATGAACAGTAAACATACCGGTAGGACCTCCCCAGCCCTCTCAGAGCTGTCAGAGCTCCTTTCAATTGCATAAATGATCTGCTTGGGCTGATAAGACCCTGACACTGTGTGACAAAAAAACTCAATTACTTCCACTTCGTTCAAAGCTCGTAGTGAATGAGATGTGTTTCCCACACAGGTAACTTATAAGAACTGGGATGAAGGCGAACCTAATAATGCTGAAGGAATTGAACATTGTGTTATGTTTATTAGATCACCTCAAATGCGCTGGAATGACTTGTACTGTGAACATTTGCTTAATTGGATTTGTGAAACTAAAAAAGGTATGACTACTTCACCGTTTAATTGGACTGATAAGGACTGACAAGCACAAGTTCAAAAACAAATAGTATGGATTTCAGTACGTTTACAAGAAGAAAGATAGGGGGAATTTTTCATTGTAAAACTAGACAGGTGAAGGTAACCTTTAAAGCAAGAAGAACAAATTGAGATATTTCAGTTGTACTCAGATGTTGAAAGTTGAAGAACTTACTTTATCTCGGGCTTTCTCTCTTTTACCTGTGGGTTGAATAAATTTGAAAGGCAAAGATACTTATCTTCTTAGCAAGATAAGGAAATTTTATCTACTTTTATCTCCTCCTTGTCTTTCTATCTTCTACAGGCTCATACAGGAGACCTGAAGATGCAGGAGACTGAGTTCCCTAGGCTAAAGATAAAACAAAAGCTTTGGTTCCTATTGTGAGGCAGATAAAGGGAACCAAAGAGAGAGTTAAGTTGCTATAGGAAGTAGGATATTGAAAAGCTGATTAAAAAATAGAGTTACTGTAGCCCTGAAGGACTCCTATATCCACTTTAAAAGCTCCCAGAAGTAAAAAGGAAGATGGATGCACATGGGGAGCTAGTGAGAGGAAGGATAGGGAGGGGAAAGGAGAAGCACCTGCGCAAACAGCACTGAGTATATCTAATGGACCTCTGCCAACAAATAGTGAGAAACGCACCACCATTGAAAAATTACTTACCTGAATAGGAAGAGTCCCTGTTCCATTGTGGGTAGACTAGATGTTTCCACATACTGGCAGAATACTGCTGCTCAGCAGCGCATCCTGTGCAGCCTTACAGATGTACTGAAATTGCTGCGCAGAGCACAGAGGCTTCATGAGATGCTCAGGAGGAGTTCATAAACTGTGGCAGAAGCATTCTGATCAGTTTATCTTGACCCTAGATGATCTCTCAGTAGTAAATAAATAAATAAATAAAGAGAATAATTAAAAAAAAAAAAAAGGAAATAATTAGACCTTGTTACAATGTATATGGATTAGATGAGATCCTCATGAGAGGGGAGATAGTCAGAAGTTAATTACCTCATTTTTTTTAACATACAACATCATTATCTAGCCTGGTGCGCCTGGAGATCTTTGTAATGTTACATAAATCAAATATATCTGTTTTTGATTTTGTTTGTTTCTTTTGTGTTTGGAATCTTGCTCATAATGATGTTTTATTTTACAGGTACGCTGCTAAAACCTGAACCAAACAACAAAGATGGTAGGTTTTTTTTTCTTCTTTCAGTAGAAGTCTTACTGTATAGTTTTTGAACTTTGTACAGACAAGATGTGGTGTCAAATATGTTTTTTTGCCCTCCAGAATATCAAGCTGTACAAAATTCTGATGGCTGGATTATATACGAAGACAAGCAGTACTATTTCAGCACAGAAAGTGTCCCTATGGAAAAAGCACGGAAAATTTGCCAGAGGAACTTTGCAGATCTCGTTGTCATTGAGAATGAAAATGAAAGACGATTTATATGGAAATATGTAAGCACTGAACCTACGAATTATCTAATATATTAATATTTACATATTAGTTACTATTTTTATTTATATTTATGTACTAGTCATTAATTCAGAAGAATGATTGTGGGCACTTTTGAACCCATCACGAATTTCACATTTTTTTTTCTTTTAACTGATGATAAGATTGTTGCATTGGTCTTGGAATATCCAGCACAAAACAAGGACCTGAGCCCCATCCACACAGACAGGCAGTTCATGGGCAATGGGACTCTGACTGCAGCCTTCTGGAAGGGCTGAGGTCAGCAGCCAAGAATGCTGATGAGTGACTTTTCAACTCTGATGCAAAGCAGATAAAAAAAAAAAGAAAAAAAAAAGATTTTAGCTGTTTATCCAAGCTAAAGTCCTGAGTTTCTGTCCTACATTACACATTTGTATTATGGTATATTTTTCCAGGCCCTATAGAGAAATCAGTACTGTCTATAGTAGGAAAAGAAAAAAGGCGTGTGAATGTTCAAGGTGTAGCAAAGGACAGTTCAGACATCCTGCATCTGTTGCCTTCTTGCAGCCCAGGCCTGAGACTGTGAAACAAAAAAAACATAAACACAGCTGAGAACAGTCCAATTATTAACTGTGCCAATCACTTTTGTTTTAGATTAACAGAAAACTGAGTGATATATTTCTCGAAAGGGAATCATATTTCATTGGCTTATTTGTCAGTTCTGATCAGAAACTCAGGTGGGTAAAAGAAAAGCACTAAAGCTGCTAATGAGCAGCAAACAGTGGTAAGCATGGGGGTACTTGTGTGTTCTTTCCTTCAGTTAATAACACTTGTGTAACAGAACTCTGGGTAGATTTCAGAAATCTGTGATGAGAAATATTGTTTTTTCTATGCTTAAGCAATGTTTCTATGTTTCTATGTTTTCTATGCTTAAGCATGTTTCTTTCGAATCCGGGAGAGCAAAACTGTAAAATTTCATGAGTAACACCCCTTTCACTTGATGTCTTACACTGAGAGATCTGAATCCAAGCACTACTTCACAGGCAATGAGCAAGGTTTGAGGTGTTTTTGACATCCAGCTCATGATGGGATTAATTCAGATCTCTAATAGTTATGTAGTAAGCTCAGGAGGTTCATACAGAAGTATGTAACCAGAGAAATCCCACTGGCTCAAGTCATGTGAGCCTGAAGCTTCTGCATCTCATAGAGCTCTGAAATTCCTGGTAGGAAACCTGTTTTAGAAATCTTTAGAAGACTTTCATGAGGATACCTTTCTAAAATGAAAGGCAAGTCCATTCTCTGGTGTTACGGCCTCATCCAGACTGTAAGAAGCTGTTGAGTCCAACATTATGCATCTAGGCTTTGGCCAAATAGGACACTGATGAGACTTTAGTGTGACGGTACTGAACATGTGAGAGGCAGCACTCATGCTGTGGGTCTGTCCTCTCTTTTTATGTTGAGTTTTTGTTCCCTGGTCACTATCCATATCTTGCTCAGCCCTTCTGCTAAACAGACCTCATAACTCAAAATGTCTGCTGGAGGTGTCTGTCTGGCAACCCTGTTTGTTTTTTTTTTTTTTTTTTTTTTTTCCAGCTGGCTGGGTAAAACCCCAGTGAACTATGTTGCCTGGGCTCCAGGTGAACCCAATTATTCACATAATGATAAAAACTGTGTGGTAATCACAAAAGATTTTGGTGAGTAAAATAGCAACAAGAAGCATTTGGTCATACATCTTAATGGGCTAATGGCATCAAAAGCTAAATGTTTTTCTGCATGTTTAAACCTAAGGTTCCCCATAATTGGTTGCTGAATAATGGGTACTGTTTTTCCTAACAAGTATCACAGTATCACAGTTTTGTGCGAGTTGGAAGGAATCTTAGAGATCATCGAGTCCAACCCCTGGGATTCGAGCCTCCTGTGTAGCAGAGCGGCACTTCTACCACTTGCGCCACAGGGGGGATTCGAACCCGGGCCTCCAGTGTTGCAAAGTGTCGTCCTTAACCAAGTACATCGAGGCTGAATTGCATGCCAGTGCTGACAGAAGACAAATACACTGTAGAGGGTGGAGGGCTATGTTTGTGCTGCTAGTGTACATAGCAACTGTTTCATATGCCTCTGGAAGGTTACATTTGTGAGTTATGAATATTGACTGGGTTACCCTCTGCAATGGTGGTAAGAGTGTTTGACAGAGTGACTGCATTTCTTTTATTTACAGGCTTTTGGAACAGTATAAACTGTGGTTTGAAAAATAACTTCATCTGTGAAAGGCACAATTCAACTTACTCAGGATTTGTTCCTACTGTACTCCCACCTCTGGGAGGATGTCCTGAAATGTGGATTTTGTTTCAAAATAAGGTACTGTAACAAATAGCAGCAGCTTTCAGAAGATTTGCTATATGTAAACAACTGCATAAATGCTCTCATTTTATACACTACTCCCTTAAATGACATTCTAACTAGCAGTGGAGTCAGCTTTTCTGGCTTTTCTATTTCCTGTTTCCTCTGAACTTGCATTTATTAAGTTATAACTTTTAAGTGCTCAAATGCAGTTAGCTGATGTTACTTCTTCAGTTTCTATAACTATTTCTATTACTAGACTTCAGTTTCTATAACTTTCTTTTTATTTTAGACATCTTTATTGCATGGAAATACTGTTCCAATATCCTGATGTGTAACTGCAGTTCCCTCTTTCTAGATAACAGTGAGCTGCAGAAGATGAAAAGTCATGGTTTTTGTATGTAATCAGATACCACAATTAAGCTGAGCAAAACCAACTCTAAATTAATTGTAAATAAAAAACAACAAACAAACAAACAAACAAAAACAAGGAAAAAAACCCACCAAAACAAAAAACAACATAGTATTGTTTTTTGCTGGGCCAAGCAAAAGTTCACCTAATTACTAATACAAAAAGCATTGAGAAACAAAGAAAAAAACCACAATTCAATCCCATTTCACAATCAATAGGAAAACTAATACTACTACTGTCTGTGGCTTGCAACTGAGGGAACTTGAGAGATATCTAGAAATATTTTCAGCCCCTGAAAAGATTATACTTTTCAAGAACGTGATTCCCTCCCTTGGATATCTGCTTAATTTCTCTACCACTTGTGGAAGTTGCTGTCTCTTCCCAAGTTTAACCTTGGACAGCCACAGGTCAGAGCCCTGCACACACAATGCTGTGATTAGCTGTGTCTACCCATTGGCTGCATGTGTGGCATTTCAACAGCTCCCCAGATTGCTGTTTGTTGTATGCAGGGACTGATGAATCAAATCATACATGATTCTCTTTGACACCTGAAATTTTGCCTAATTATTTACTCTCCCTACAGTGTTATAAAATAATTGGATCCAGGGAAGAAGAGAGACTAACTTGGTACTCTGCGAGAAGAGCTTGTGTAGAACTTGGGGGAAATTTGGCCTCTATACACAGTGCTCAAGTACAAGGTATGATTTCTCAACCTTTGGTGTTAGCTACAAAGCCAGTACATTTGAAGGGGCCATAATTGTTAGTTAAGACTGTAGCTGTGGCTGCTGTGGCCAAGTAAATTCTTTCTTGTGATTATTAAGTATGTGAGCACTCTGAAATTACATAAAACTATTTCAGACTTTTCAGACTGGATCAAAGCATTCAGGTCCTGTATGTACTGGTATGTACTGATGACATTGCCAGTCATGGGGAAATTGTGGAATAATCATGTAATGACTGTAAAGATGAATATTTGTGATCCTATTGCAAGATAAACCCACCACCACCTTTCTCATAGTTCCCCTTTTACAAGGTCAAAAGTATCTTCAGAAAACTATGCATTGGTCACCAGTACTCTCCGGGGTAAGGACAGAAAATGGTATTCCAAAATGCTCTTCTGACTGCTGTAATATTCAGTATCTCTTTTTAACCATTTCAACAAGCAATACCTATGTCACCTATCTTACCGGGTGATATAGTGGCACAGAGGAAGTCAGGGTTAGAATCTGAAACATTCTTGACAAATCTTTTTTTTTTTTTTTTTCTTCTTTTGCTGGGGAGGGAGTGGAGAAGGAAGTAATTGGATGAGGTTAGGTGCGAAGATCTGTAGCAACATACCAACAATCTTTGCATGACAACAAGATGGCAGTAACCATAATAGAAGATCTGGAGCTGAATTGCAAACTGAACATGAATATGGAAGAAACATATTGTCCATAGACATCCAAAACGTCTGCTCCCTCCTCATCCATCACCCTCCTGAAACCCTCAGACCTTTCCCAGTGCTTCTTTTCTGAAAAACTCATTCTTTGCTTCCACTAACTGGGATTTTGGCCATTGTAAAGCATTTGAACTGCCCTCAGAAATTCAAGTTTGACAGTGTACAAAATTTCCCTCAGAAATGACACTTACAGTTGATGCTACCTTTAGGAACACCAATTAATTCTTCCTAACTCTCTTCTAACCCAAATTTCTATAATATTTTCTAGAGCTCTATGAGTAATGTTTTTATTGTAAAAACTGTTTCTTTTATATTTTTTAATATAATGAAACTACTCCAGTTAAAATACTCATTATAAAATTTATTTTCTTTCAGCATTCCTCACTTTCCATCTAAAGGATGTCACTGATGAGACTTGGATAGGATTAAATGATGAGCGTTCATACATTTGGACAGATGGGAGCCCTTATGATTATGCATGTTGGGCAAGAGGATTCCCTTTGCATAAATACAATAGAATTGGCACAAAGGTATGAGACAATACAGGTAAACAGAAAATAAAATCAATACATGCATAACTTAAATAGTATCCTCAAATTTAATTGAACCAATCTGAGTTCTATCTAAGCCAGGATGCCGTATCTTCTGCTTAAAGCAGAAAACTTAAGATTATGATGGTGATCAAGATTTTAAAGCTTTACCCAGAGATTAATAGTCCTGTTAAGTGTCTGTAGTTATCTTCATTCCTTTGCAGAAGTTTATATGTGCAGTAAAGGATTTCTGTACTATATTACAGCTAGTATTGCTAAACCTATTAGATTTTACTGAAAATAATCAGTGTTGTTGTTTCTTATTTCACCTTATTATTCTCCTTGTACAATGTGAAGCCAAATTAAAAATTCAGTAAATTAAGTATGGATTAACATAAACTATAATAAAAATATCTTTTCTGCACTCAAAAGATTTGAAAAACTGACAACAGTTCTTATAGTAATCCGCCAAGGAAAGTATTCTTACTTAAGATGTAAACTAAGATACATTTCTTTTCCAAGTGATATGTTAAACAAAAAGAAAAAAACAAAACAAACAAAAAGAAAAAAACAAAACAAACAAACAAAAAACTTATGAACATGGCCTCCTTAGAACTTTTTATTTGCTAGATTTTTTTTTTATTTATTATTATTATTTTTTTTTTACTTTATCAGCTATAACTTTTGTATTTTTTCCCCTAGGTTGACTGTATTGCAATGACAATGAGATCTGTAGATGAAGCAGGGAAGTGGGAAAACACAGACTGCCATCATAACAAAAGCTATATTTGCCACATGGACAGCAGTAAGTTCTATTTTTCATACTCTTTGTTGGAAGACTGGTACTGAACAATATAAGCACACAAGTCTCCTGCTACAGTTGCCAGCTTGTTTCTACAGAAACTGAGGTGAAGTCAGCAAGATTCCTTTCCTTTCCAGATATGAAGCCTGCTCTGGAATAACGATTACAGAAATGTTTATGTTTTATAGCCCCTCCCCTTAGAGCTTTCAAGGGAGCTGAATGCACCCACTTTGCAGACCACAGATTCACATACAGGCCGGTTGTCTGCATGTAGTGGACTCTTGGGAGGTAGGATCCATCTGATCCTGAGGGAAGTTCCCAACACAAGTTAGAGGATCTGTGCCTTCAAAATCCTGTTTCTCTCTGTTCACAAAAGGAGTCTAGCTTTCTGAGACCTAATTAACAGGCTCAGATATGGATATCTGAATAAGGTTATTTTTGCAAAGGCAAATACAATGCATGGAGACAAATGTGTCAGTAACATCCACCATAGGTATCTCAGTTGACTGTTTAATTCATAAGCAGAAGTGCTCAGCCTTCATCAACCCTTCCTCTCATCAAAACCCTTTACATACTCCCTTGGAGGGGTTAATTAAAGTCAGTTAGACTGGCTATTGTGCTCACCAATCTCTTGCAATGATTTTATATCACAAGACTAAGGATCAGAAGGACAAAAGTTTTAATTGTCATCATATATCCTCAGGGTGGGAGACATATTCAAAGAACAGCTACACTGCAGATTCTGCAGGAAGAGATACAGGAACTACTGAGTAGTGAGCCAAGTTCTGCAGCTAAAAATACAAGGGGAAGCCACAGCTGGGCCAGATGCTACAAGGCTGTACCCCATGCAGTGGAAGAAAGTTGCACAAGGGCATCCCTAGTGAGAACAATTTAGGGCGTTGTCAGCACTGTATGAACACAAATGCCCTTTTACTGTCCTCTGCATCATCTCTTCTACTTCCACATGTACTGTTTAAGGTGCAACTACAATTTCTTTTTTTCACTGTATCCCACAGTGAAAGAAGAAAGGGAGTAACAAACTGTTCTTAGAATGAAATTCTAATAATTCTAATCTTTTTGAAACTCAAAGGGTGTAGAGATCCTGCTCCATGCTTCTACTTGGGAGGAATTTCACTTGCAGTGCAGTAGGAGAATCTAGAGAGAACTGGATAGAGAATAGCTTTGTGACTCATATTCATGCCTTTTCAAAGAATCATTAAGATTGGGAAAGATGACTAAGATCTCCTAGTCCAATCCTTATCTGATGGGAGTGTGTGTCTGCAGACACAGTTGGTTGTCCTCTGCCTCTCCCTAAGCCCTGGGTGTGCTATGTAAATTATAATTATAAACCATTCTATGTTACTTTTATTAAATATTTCCTGCATTTTAAATGATAAATGGTTTTATTCAATTTTTGTACTTCAATACAAAATAACAAAATATCAAAATATCCATCTACTACACTATGTTTATCCATTACTGAGAAGTTATGCTGCTTTTTAGGCAGCTAGGAGCTATAAGTATTTTCTCTTCCTCCTTTCAAATCTTTCTGCAGAGCCTGAACTATTCCATTCCACATCTGCTCCAGATTCTGACTTCTTCCATTATGGTAACAGTAGCTATTTAATCATTCCTTCTAAAATGAGTTGGGAAGAAGCAAGAAAAGCCTGCAGGGAGAAATCTTCGGAGCTTGCCAGCATTTCAGATTATTACTGTAATAAGCTCCTTCTGCTCCAGGCAACACAATATGGTGAGCCCCTATGGATTGGACTCAACAGTAATATGGTAAGATTAATAAGTTGATGATTGGTGTGGTAAAATGCTGTTATTTGGTTATACTGTTAATAAAGGAGGAAGATCTGTAGTGTGAATAGGTTTGGAGGCCTAGAACTCCAAGGTGTACAAAACTCGCTTCAGCTTAATTCATCTTTAAAACATTAAACTTCTCATTAATGGAGAGGGATGGGAGTCTGACAACATTTATCTCTTTACTAACTGTATGGCAATCTTGGATATACGCACATGTAAACCACCTGGTAAACTTTTAGATGACCGTTTTCAGGAGAGATTAATACTGCTCGAAGGGACCGACAAAGTCATTAATGCTAGCACTTTGTGATCATTCACAGCTGCATTTTTATCACTAATTTTAGATCAGAAGGTTTCAAAGGGGCACCATATCTCTGAACACCTTCCTTGTTCTATGCACAAAAAACATAAAATTAAGAGCAGTAAAATACATACAAACAAATAATAAACTGCATCCAAAAAAGTGAATAAGATGATCCAGGTCAATCACTGTCTAGAGGAACTCTAGAATGAGCATTAGCTCTGAAACTGAGTGCCAAAATAACTTTTAGCTTCTCAGACAAATAGGGCATTACTCAATTCACTCACATTATCAACATGCTTTTATTGCATCTTTATTTGAGGTAAGTAAGCTGCATTGATGTTGAAAATTAGTTCTCTCATGAATAATAATTTTCTTTACTTGTCATAGCTTTCATTGATTGTAATTCCACATGACATATAACTGAGTAAAACATCTGAATCACAGTATCCCTAGGGAGATCTTGCAATTGATGCTGTGTTACTATAACATTTCTGATTATATGATGCAGTAGCACTAACAGAAGGTCACAATATCTGAGACAATTTAAGCTGTTGCTTGAAAAATATACATTTTATGGCCTCTAACCATGCTAGACACTACCTCAGAATGTCTATGTGATTGGTATGTGACCGTGTTACTGAGCTTGACACAGATCTCTACACTTGCAGAACACCACAGGAGGCCTCAATCCAAAACAAATGCTGGTGTTTAAGTACACTTAATATCAAAGCTGGGTGATAAAGTAATCATAGAAACATGCATTAGAAAGCTGTTAATAATTATGAATTTGAATTATGAATTATGAATTTTGAATTCTCACCAGCCATCTATAAAGGATCTAACTTTGCTCTTGCAGAGTGAAGCTCTAAGGTTCTTCCTGTTCTCCAGGCAGTGACCTTGCCCAAATTGTGCTGAGCTCAGGAGGAGCTTGTGTATTTGGCTTAAAGGCTTCTGCTCCCTTAAAGGCTTCTGCTTCCTTGTGTTTATCTTTCACTCCTAAGAAACTTCTAGTTTTCTCAGATTTTCATGGTGTTAGTTGCAGTTTACTCCTCAAAGCTGCACTTGAGCTGAGTCCTTGTCTGACACCTACCTTCATATCCCTGATTCCTCCTGATAGTTCTGTGGGCTTTGAGTTCCTCGTGGTCACCTTGCTCTTTTGTGCTGACCTGCCTCCTCACATCATCCAACAAGGGACTGTCACCAAGAGAACCTTGGAAGCACCATCTAGCCTTCAAAACACTTTCACGGGCTGTTTCAGCATTGAAGGCATTCTGCTGTGTCTTAAATTTGTGCTGCTGTGTTCTGACTTGGTTAATATTCTAGTAGCGCAAGTCCAGATATACTGAATTCTACATCTTGCTGCAAAATTGTGCACTTGTGTGGAAATCTGCTTATCTTCAATAGAAGATGAGGGTGTGGAAAATCTATATTAAAAAGTGTGTTTCAATTCCAGGGTTATGGGTTCTTTAGATGGAGTGATAAAAAGAAGGTTGATTTTTCTAATTGGCACTATGGAGAACCAGAAGAGAAAATAGCGTGTGTCTTCCTAGAGCTCAGTGGGAAATGGAAAACAGCACCTTGTAATGAAAAGCATTTTTCTGTCTGCAAAAAATCTGAGGGTAAGTTTGATTTTTAAAACAGAAACTTTCCTGGATCTGCCTTGACTAACCTACACGTTTCTAAGTATACTTTAAGGAATAATACCTTTGTTTTGCAAGAATAGCATTTTATTTTAATGACCTTGTCATTCACCAGTAGAATGCAGCAAATTAAAATGCTTCAGTCATACTGTGGGACAGGACCAAAATTTTTGCTTTCTCACTTGTCCTAGATCATGTGCTGTTAGCTCTAATGCAGTGTTAATGGAAATTGAGGTTTTTTTGAGCTGTTTTTCTGTAGTGTAGCTATAATTTCTTCTCTATACCATGCTCTGAAATTTGTCTTCAAGTATTTTCAACTTTCTTTTAAATTAAAAAATGTATGTATTAACTGACAATGTCACAGTTTCACTCTACAATGTCATTGCTTGGGGGAAAATGAGGGGTAGCTACGCAAATATTCAACAAGTTTCAGATCATTCCATGCTTTGTTTGCTGTAAAACTCATTAAGTATCATCTCAAGGAAAATATTAGAGATTTCAGTTGTAACTTACAGTTTAGTAGGAATCTCATTTAAATTCAGATTGTTATTTGAATCTTTTTAGAGCTTGGGGGTTTTCTACTGTGTTTTTGTTTGTTTGTTTTGTTTTTTAATATGCTTTTTATTGTATCTCTTATTTGTATGAAGCTGACAACCATAACGAGTAACTGAAACTGTAAAAAGCCCTGAACATACAGCTATCCTTTGGGCAGTACCAGTTTAATTTAGCTGGTAACGCTGAAGATCACAGGTGTGCTGTTCAGCTGGGACTGAGCAGTTATGCTCCTTGTTGTCACTCTCAGTATAGTTGCTGGGAATTCTAGCAGCATGTACCAAAGTACATTGTCACTGCTTTTAGGAAATACTTTTTTAATCTTCATTTTATATCCAAAGAACTGCAATATCTAATCAATGAAAGCATCCATACTATTTTATTTCTTTTAGATATAGTTCCATCTGATCCTCCACAGGATATTGGAAGATGTCCTCAGTCAGGTCACATCACTTGGATTCCTTTCCGAAGTCACTGCTATTACTTTAATGTCAATGAGATGAGCTGGGTTCAGTCCGCGACTCAATGCATTCGGTCAGGTAGTAATTGCTTTTAATTCAAAGTTGGGATCTCAATCTTGACGTTAAAAAAATCTGTATATTTTAAAACAAAGACATTAATATTTCATGGTTCACCATTGATGCTGTTTACTTATCACTAATGTTGAAATTAAGATGATGAGTTGCCTTTGTTTTATAAGGTTATTTATTTTTCTTACCAGCTGTGCTTATTCCTGACTCTGGTTTTTTAGTTCATCAACAAAGTTTCCATTTTTAGTGAGATGTAAAAATGGACTAACTTATCTCTATCCCTATCTATACTTTCCTGTATCTCTCCTATGCACGAGTAGAAGCAAATACTATAATAGCAATAACTTACAAGATGTGATGTGTGGTTTGAAGGAGTTGCAAGCTCTGCTTGAGAGCCCTCATTTCACAGATGGGCTATCTGGCAGTATGTAGAGCCAGGTGAGAGAAAATGCCTCCCTTCCTCCTTTAGGAGGAGTGTGGACCTGACCAAGACCATGACCTGCTGCTTGGCTGTATGCCACCTGCAGTGCTTTGTACCCAGATACTTCATCCTTGCTTCAGGAGGCTGTGAAGAAAGGGAAGCACTGTTCTGCCTAAAATAACAGGTCCTTTAGTTTCACATCCCAATAGACCCTCTTAGCTCTCTTCTCCTCCACTTATAGTTTGCCTCCACTGCCAGAAAAATTAATCTTGTAGTTTGAATCACAGATTTGTTTGCTGAGCACTTTTACCAGTCTGTCAAATCTATTAAGAATAAATGATCACCCATAATATCTATGAAAAGTATTATCCAAATACTCAAAAAGGATTATGTTGGTTTTTTGCTCGATGTTTCAAAATCATCATCCTTACATCCTCACCCCTCATGCTTTTCACGTCTTTCATTCCAGGAAACATCACTGACAGTCTGTGCTGTTCACCTGTGCTACTTCCTGGTTTCCACTTTAACCCTTCCATACTTCCTGCCATCTGGGAGGGGAATTATTATTCATCTTGTCCTATATCTGAGTTTCTAATTTTGGCTGACTCCTAGGTTAAGGAATACCCCCAACTGTCTTCTGTTTGTTTTCTTATGTGTGATAGGTGGAATGCTGACTTCTGTAGAAGACTTGACTGAATCCAACTTCCTGGCAGAACATGCAGACTCATACACAAGCAAGACAAGTGGCTTTTGGATAGGATTATACAGAAATATAAATGGTAACTCTTCTATTTTCTACACATAGTCATAAATAGGATTTGTTAAATGCATGGAAATTTGATTTAGGTATATTGTTGCTTCTGAGGAACTAATTCTAGTTAACGAATCATTAAAGACAAAAAAAAAAAAAGATTTAAAAATTAGTGTAAGTTTGTTCTTTCAAACAACATCTATAACAGTCTGTAGGAAAAAAATAAATAAATGTTTGTTTGGGTCCAGTGAAGGGTCTTGGCTATTGCCTAGATCTATCAGAGGGTATGTGCCTTCCTGCCAGCACAGCCCTGCCTATCCTGGTAGAAGGAATATTCCCACCTGCTTTCTTTGTGCTCTGACTGAGAATGTTCTCCAGACCCCAGCCTGCTCCTGACTGGGCAGCATCTGCACTGTGGGTGTCTGGCCAGAGCTCTGTCAGGATTCACTGTATGGAGAAAATTAAATAACTATACTGAAAAGCAGTTACATTGTTTTTAAGGAGAGAATAAGATAAAATGCATTATAAAGTAGCCAGAAAGTGATGAAAGTGGTATTACTTTATTAGGCTGAGTAAATTAATCAATGGAGGAAAACAAATATTCGTGAAGATCTTTGATGTGTAATGCTTGTTATTGCTAAAACATTTGCAACACCAGGGCAGCTGGTATGGCAAGACAACAGTGCATTGGACTTTGTCAACTGGGATGAAGCAGAGCCCTTGGAAGAGCAGAGTGAAAATGAGTACTGTGTGCAGCTTTCTGCCTCCTCTGGGTCCTGGAATAGCATCCCTTGCTCCTCCGGGAAGGGGTTTATCTGTAAGACACCAAAGAGTAAGTAACTAATTCAATATATGCTTTTGATGTTTATGGTATTCTGTTAGTAGCAGTAGCACACAATATCTTTATCATAAAAAACTCACAAAAGGTCACATAAAATGACTTGTGGACTTATTGCTTGTTTTAACATTCAAAAAAAAAAAAAGTTACAAACACACAGAGGCCTCATCGTGTTTTACTGTATTATAACTTCAGATTTTCTCACATTCTGTAATGAATTTTCAATTCATAACTAAAGAGAATCAACTTTTTCCATAAAATCGTTACACTCTGTGATTTTGCTCCCCTCCAATATATATACACACACACACTTTCCTTCTAACGTCAATCCTTTTCTACGGAACAAGACTTGTATCAATAATTTGCTTTTCTTCCTCTTTCTGCACTGTTACACACTGTTCTAGCAACAGATAGATGAAGCAATTCCATTTCAATAATAACAAAACGGAAGCAGAATCCAGAGGATGTATAGTGACCTTTGAAAACAGTAGAACTGTTTTGGTTAGCATTTATTTTTTAATGTTGTGTTTCTGTGTAATTGGGCACCATCTGTTCTGGTCAGGAAGCAGAAGTATCAGAATACAGTGAGCCAAGAGCCATGTGGTATTTTTGACTTCAACTGTTAATTTCACTGGGGAGGGAAAAAAAAAAAAAAAAAAAAAAGAAAAGAGGAAAAAAAGGGAAAAAACAACAGTACTATTTCCTGCTCTGTTTCACAAACCCAGGGTTTGGAGAGTTTTTGAGGTTCTGCCCTTTCTCCTAGCAGGGCAGAGCTGCAGCTGGTGAGGAGGGCAGCTGTATGCACTGGTAGTGATGGCAGAGCATTCTCAGCAAATTCCTCTTTTTGTGGAGATTCCTTGTTTTCTTTGAGCAACTAGAGAAAAAGTCACTGCAGAAAGTTAATTCCTAGATACCAGCCATAGCATACACCACACACTCAGCACCTACACTTATTTTATTGGCTGGGTTTGTTAGCAAATGGCCCTTAAGAGCAGTGCCAAAACAATGCCAGCACATATCCCTGCCACCAGGCTCTCCAGCAGAATGGTTTATCAGAACAAACAAACATTCCACTACAGAGAGCTCAGCATCCTTTCAAGAGATGATTTAACAGATGCTTTTTTCCTGCTTGCCAACAGCCCAGAGCTCAATGTGTACAGTGCTTGGCTCCTCATGCCTGTGGCGCTGAGCACCACCCCGCTTCTGCTGCCACCCAGCACTCCTGGCTGTGCTGGCATGTGGGACATCTCTTTCTTATGGTGCCCTCTTAGCACAGCTGGGAACAACTGCACAGGAAAGACTGAGCCTATAAATGTGGCTGCAGACGTAAATGGGTTGCGATATGTCAGAATGCGCTGGGTCTCATAGGATCTGCATGCTGTCAAGGAGAGTTGTCAGATGTCCTGATCAAATGATCAAGCTGTTTCTGGCCTGCTGGCATGTGGACCTAGTAAAGAGGACAAGATGGATCAACCAAAGGAGAGCCTGCCTGACAGTCAGAAGGTACCTTGAAAAAGAGGCAAGAAGGTGGATTAAAATGTAAAACATTGTATTTTCATTACAATGAACATCAGGTTAAGATCATTCACACACTATCACCTTCATTAATTTAGCAAACATGCTTCTAGGAAAAGCAGAGAAGTAACTTAGATGGGCAGGCTACTGGATCTTTTGCTGCACATGGAACTGTTCAGATGGAAATGTGCTTTTGACTAAGCACCTGTCTTTTTGTTTGACAGCTGTTCCTGCAGTTGCAAATGTGAAAGGTAGGCTTTGTTTTTCCTTCCCAATAGTTCCAAAGAGATGTGAAAATAAATACTTGCTTTTTAATGAATGGGCACTTATAATTTACTTGACTTCTATATATTTATTTGTGTGGGCATAATTTGCTGTTGCCATTGAATTCACTACCAGCTTACTTAGCAGTACCTGAGAGACATACAGAATCTTAGGAAAAGTAAATGCTTATGTAAAATGATTTTCTTCTGTTTACTCCTTCTTTTGCATGCTGAGGTAACTAACACAGTGATACTAAACTAGTTTTTTCTAATGTAATTTTTATCACGAGAAAGTATACAAGAGTATTTGCATCTTAATGACCACAGCCTCTTTACACAAGAGAGCAGTGGAAGAAGGCTGGGGATGTTGAGGTTCTTTCCCTTTCTTCAGAAGCTTGTGTTCCTGATTAACACCACAGTAACTAAGAGGAAAATTAGACCCGTGTTTTTTTTAGAAGTTTACATATTTATTTATGGATATAAGTACTACTACTACTTGCTTTATATTTATTTCCAGGTGGCCAAAAGCACAGTGATCAGAGAACTGTTTGGATACTCCTTATTCTGGTCCTCTTCATTTTAGTGGGTGTGGGCATCATGGTTTATTTCTTCTTCAAGATCAAAATACAGAGTGAGGCTGAACGAGCAGTGGGGCTGCGCAGCATGCTGCTGGAGTACAGCAATGCCCTGGCTGGAGGGGACGATGAAAATGAACCTGCCAGCAGCAAAGGAGGAAGTGAACACAGTGCTGTGCATTGTGAAAACACAGCTACTCTATAAATCCGAGCTTAAAAAGTAATCTACCTAGAACAAACAAATCTTAGTAAACCAATATATAATATGAACTAAAGCAGCAATCATTCTTTTGGTATGGGTTAAGTGCTATAGAACTATGCATCTTAAAGTGAGACACCTGTCCTTCATTCATGGCTTCAATTTACATTAGACATACTCTACAACTTTGAATATTTTGCATCAACTGTGAGACTTTAAAGGATCTGTCTATCTGTAAATAAAAATTCTATATCTTACATAATGGTACTTATGTGTTGAATTAGCATATGGAGATGTTATAAGATTGATTGAATGTCATTAACCTTGAGAGGCTAATAGGAAGAAACATGAAAACAAGGCATGTAACTAAGAAGAAATATAAATAAGCTATAAAACAAGTGATAAATAAAGCCGGTAGAATCTATTCCTGTTTTTATTTCACTTGGCAGCTCATTTTTGGATATTTTCTCTTATCATCCTCCAGCTCTCTGACTGAGCTGAAGACAGGACACTGTCCATGCTGCTCCTGAGAAAACACAGCCCAGCAAGGAGCAGAGCATAGAGCAGTGCCTTGGCAGTGTGCTGCTTTACAGGACTACTGTGCTGTTTGTTGTCTATAAATTCTGCATGTATGGTGAACTGCAAAATAAAATGAAAAGATCTCAAGGATTTCTAGAGAAAACAGACCCTTGAAAAGTTTGTGAGAACTATATAAGAGAGATCATTGGGAAGGAAAGATGCCCATGACATTGGACTCTTGGCTTGCAGATGTTGCTGTCAAACAAAAAAATATTGCAGAAGCTGGGAGTGAAGGGCATTCTGTGTTTGAGATATTTTTACTGAGTCCCCTTTGTATTTCACATTTTTTCACTTTGTATAAATTACAGCATGTAGCCCTGTTTATCTTTTTTTAATTACTGACACCAATTTCAGTCAAGTGCTGTTTGATGGGCAATGATATACCCTAGGCAAACAAAAAGAGTAAAGAAATAAATAAAAGCTCCATAAATGTAGTAAATAATGTCATAATAGCAGTCGTATTTTGACAGCTGATATTGGTAGCACACCTCTATATGCTATAAATGGTTTTATTCTCACACACTGACACTTAGTTTTGCAGAATCTATTGTGAATTTGTCTTAAAACTGTGAAAAACATAGGAATTATGTTGGCAATTTCTGCTTAATATTGTTCCTTCCAAATAAAGAAAGGTTTTTGTGGTTTTTATTCTTTCACCACGGCTAAATTTGATTTCATCTTAATAAAGGGTTACAGCTCATTTCTTTCAGTTTATTTATTTTTGTCTCACACTTGGTGCAAGAAATGAATTTTTAAGTGTTAAAACACATTATTTAATCTTTATGGATTAAATACTTTTGAAAGGGAGCTTTCAAACTGTTTCGTTGTTAAAATCACTGGTTAAAAGAAACATTTGTGAAGATTTGGTTAATTTGTATTCATATGAAATTATGGCACTGTATTTTCACCCATTTGTCACTGAAAATGAAGTTTCAGATGCAAAGTCCAAATTCTGTAATTATTTATATATTTCAAAAATATCACACGTGACGGGATATTTCCTTATTTAGCATCAAGTTTTCTCTTTCAACCCAAACTCTCCAAAGCTGAGAAGGACACAGCACCAATTGTTCCTTTAAGATTTATACTGCAGCAATTAATTTCAGCTCATCTCTTTGTGATTAAGAAGAAAGGAATGAAATACTTGACTTCTGCAATCTTAATTTTCTTCTCTTTTGTTACTACTGCTTTTCAGACACTTGGTGAGTCGTTGTCTTCTATTTCCTGCAAAAATAGATGCGAAAGTGGGAGTTTTTGTTCTCTTGCTCTTTTCTCAAGTTCTTAATGATTTTTTTTAATGCAGCTATCCTGTATTTTATTTTCATCCTAACTGGAGCGGATCTCAAAAGTTTGAGAAAGATGCAGTTAAAATGTTGGCTTGCTTTTAAAATGAAAGGAAGATCAGAATAGAGAAAAGTAGGGAGTGAGAAGTCAGGACAATGGGGGCAATAGCTGAAATTTAGCATGCTCCAGTATGCTCTGAAGTAGCTAGATGTAATAATTAAATGATTTAATCCAACTTACAGCTTTCAGTTTAAATGGGCAAGGAAAGAACTATGTCTTAGTTCTTAATTTAGATTTGAAGAAGTGAAACTTTCATAGATTACTACACTGGTACAAGTTACACTGGACCTTAGGAGATCTGGAGCATTAACTGCAGATATAACAAACAAACCAAAAAATTGTGAAAAGTTCATTAATCAGAATGTCTTAAGAAACTTTTCCCATTCTCTACTCAATACCGACTCCTACCTCATCTTAGCAATTTACTTTTTTGTTTGGGAGGTTATTTCATGGTCCCCCATGCAGTCACTGTGTTGGACAAATAGCAGAGAGGTGCTACATCTCTGTTCACTACAGGAATTACAGACATAAAGTACCGAAGGGCAAAGCCTTGCCCACCTGTCCTATAGTCCTAAGAGTCCTTGTAGATGAAATTTCTCTCTCTTGTGAACCAAAACTAGTGGGGTTATACACTACTTGACATTATGAAATCAGGCAGTTCTGTTTTGCAAAAGTGACATCAGTTGGGAGATCAGTGTAGAAACATCAACAGAACACATACCTTTTCTCACATGCTCCCCTTACTATTAGTTCATACATTAATTCTTATTATTTTGTTTTATCGACAATGAAATATTTTACATTAATTCTTATTATTTTGTTTTACAGACAATGGAATATTTTTAGTATACAATCAAGATAGTAAACTGTGCCTAATTGCTCAGAGTTCTCATACAGTCTCAATAGCTGCTTGCAATAAAAACAGTGAATTACAGAAATTCAGATGGGTATCTGACCACCAGATGATGAGCATGGCGTTTGCACAGTGTCTGGGAGTGAGCTACAAGAAAGAGCAGGCTAAAATTTCTTTGTATCCCTGCAACAAAGAAAGTGAATTCCAAAAATGGGACTGCAGAAACTCAACCCTGGTAATCCATGGAGAGAACTTATTTCTCAGTACTGGTAAAAGAAAAAAAGATAATGTTTTTCTGGACTCAGGACCAGGAACAATGAACAAATGGAAGATATATGGGACCACGGATGACCTGTGTTCTCAAGGCCATGAAGGTAAAGCTTGAAGATTAATCCTGATAGTGTTGTCTGCTCATTTGCCGTCATAGGTATGGCTCTTTTGTTTCTGCTCCTCATAGTCTAACAGCAGCTGCTCCCCTAGAAGCAATGGAGGACTGGAAGACGATCAGTTCACACAAGTTACATTCCTCCATTCTGAGACACAATGGTGCTTGGCTTCAGACAGATTATAGTATATGTGCAAAAAATTGCAGACTTTCAAAACAAATGAGGATCTAGCCTTTTTTTTTTAATTATTAGCTTTAAATTAAGCACTTTATTTAATTGACTGGTAGTAAAATACTGCTTTAGCTAGTTGTTTTGTTTTTTTTTTACTAATATTAGTAAAATATTATTAAGAATTTTGGATAAAAGGCAAAAAATCTTTTAAGATTAATACTCCAATAGCAAACGTAAACAAACAAACAAACAATCCCTTACACACTACCACTTTGTTCCTCCGCGAGATTTCAGATTGTTAAAAACCACAACAAACAATTAAATACGTGACTAAATTATAAAGTATAGCAGGAAATTAACAAACTTGAAAAAAAAATAAAAGCTATTTTCAGAAAATTACTTTATGTGACAAAAACGGTTCCTGTTTATAGTACAAAACTGTGGTATTTCCACTTGTTTCAGCTGGTGATTTCATGAGACAATGGTAAACTGCAACATCTATGCAGAGCTTTTGTGGAAGACTGCTGGTGACAGTAGCTCCCCAGTTTTACTAACATAACATGTGAAATACTTTCTCTGCAAAACTTTTGGGGAGTAGAGATAAATAGACGTTCTCATACCAGTGCTGTCATTTCTGTTTTATCCCTGTAGATCTATTTACGCTACTAGGAAACTCCCACGGAGCTCCATGCACCTTCCCTTTCCAGCTGAGTGGGAAGTGGTACGCAGGGTGCACAGATGCCGGCCGGTTGGATGGCTTGCTCTGGTGTGCGACAACCCCCAGCTTTGACACGGACCGCTTGTATGGGTTCTGTCCCACTGACAGTAAGTCCTAAATGCTGATGAAGGTGCTGTAATACAACACTGTTAGGCAAATACAACAATATTGGAATGATGTTACTAACGTGGAAGGGAAAACTGTAGTATTTGCATTATTTTACTAAGAAATATCTATACCATATAGTAATCTTTCTTACAGAAAAATAATAATACGTTCCTGAGGATCTACAGTCAAGCTGGAATTGCTGGGGTATGTCATTAAGTAGCTAGCACCTGGGAGAAGACCAGCAGGCTTTAAATGTGACTGTATTTGGTGAAAGCATCTGAAAATCGAGAAGCTATTCAGAGTCTAATTATCCCAATTTCATTGCTATTTGTAATATCAGTAGTATAACTATTTCCATCCACACATTCCTGTTCTGTATCACAAGGTTGATAAACAGTTCATGGGAAGAGACAGGATTTTTCTGCAAAGCAAAAAGGAAGAAACTGTCTTATAGATCTTACTAGAATGTCCATTGACAGCTTGTTCCTAACATACTTCCTAACTGATGACTTCTCTATGTTCTGCCTCGTGATCTACTGAAAGCCTTAGGTAGATGTACATGCATCTGACACTCCTCAGTTCTTATTTTGTAGTGATTTACCATAAACCCATATTTGCCATTTGATAGGTGGGAGAAATCTGATTCTTTTCATTATCAACTGCCAACCACCAACATGTTTTTCACTTACAGCACTGAAAACATTCTTACAGTACAAATGGGAATGCATGAAGAAGTTGGCATTATATTACTGGAGATTATAATCAGTACTTGGGTCTAGAATTAAAAAAGAATGTTCACAATAGTGGAAAACCAGCAAGAAACACAACTGAAAATAAAGAAAACATTTATTTTGGAGAATAGCTTATGAAAGCCATTTTTCTTGAGAAAAGGGAATGTTAATCTACAACTTATTACTGCATATCCAGGGAAAAGTGTTGCTAGCAGACAGCTTTCGGAAGACAATTTTAAGTTAAAATGACCCATGCAGTCTAGAAATAGATCATACATCTTTTTTGTTGTTGTTAATGGAATTAATGATGGTATAACTTAAGGAGAGAGTTTCCATAATTGGAAATATTTTCATTTCAGTCACATTTCAACCGATAATTCATTCAGATGTAGCTTATGAGCTGCTGAAAAAGTTTTTGGAGCAGATAGTGACCGAGCCACTTTTGCTGCTGTTTTTCTTGTTTGTTCTTTTAATTGGTTTCTTTAGCTTCCTTTATTTTATTTATTTATTTATATATTTAAACTGAAGGGTATTGGATTCGGCAGAAAAATTGAAATTAAAGAACCAAAGCTCACTTCTGTTAATGACAGTGGCAAACCCCCTTTTACTTAACAGATATCTCAATAACTCAAGGGAATTTTTTTTTTTTCTTTTTTTTTGGAATTGAGGCTTATTTACCCAAATTTTCCAATTTCATGGGAAATCTTGTAGTTAAATGCTATTATAGCATTTTGTAAGATGTCTTTAACAAACTGCAGTATTAAGTCTTCTTTCTTTTACACAGGCAGTGACAGTGACAAATTTTGGAGTACAGATCCCTTGACAGGAGCCTTCTACCAGATAAACTTCCAGTCGGCTCTCACTTGGCACCAAGCAAGGCAGAGCTGCAAGCAGCAGAACGCAGAGTTATGGAGTGCCACTGAGATACATGAACAGATGTCTCTAAGAGGTGAACAAACAAGCAGTAAAAACAGTGTCAAATAGTAAAAAGAGCGTTAAGGCTTCTTGACTGATTGCAAGCATTTTGGTGCTTTGATCACAGGACAATGAGTACATAATGTAATTTTAGTATCTGTATTGCCAGAGAAGTATCAGAATTACTGTAAATTATGGTTTTTAAAAGTGGAATTTACAAAAGCATGGAATTGCTATTTTAAATTATTTTTATTTATGATAATAAGTTAAGAGTTTTCAATTAGTTCAGCCAGACTTAGATCAAGATCAGAAAACTTTAATGTAGCAGCCTGAGAGAAGGGCCTTACAAAAGGATAGTTACTGCAGTAAGCAGTAAGAATATGGCTTTTGAGTTAAGAAATCAGTATTCTTCATGAAGACGTAATGAAATAGATTTTTTTAAAATAAAACACAAATTGTATACAAAACACTAGTGAAAAGCTAGACTGTTTTTTTATACACAGATTGTGTAGGAAGAAGGCCCTGTATTAATTGCACCAAACATAAATGAACTTGTAACATAAATATTAACAATTGCAATTAAATGGTTTATTTTTTAAAGATTACTGTTTACACATAACAGTAGAATAGCATTAAATTCAGATAAAGTAATATGCAAACCGGCCTTTTGCATGTCAGCTGCAGAATGGAATCTCTGAATGTATTACTTTTAAGCACAAATTCTGTACTAAACTTCAGAACTTCTAAGCATATATTTATTATCCTCCTCTAAAATTTGACACTGCAGAGCATTTCATAACAAACATCATTAGAATTCCAGTTCTTTTTGTTCTCTAGATCTGATTGACAGCAACAGATCACCTCTCTGGATTGGGTTGAACAGTCTGAATCTCCGCAGTGGGTGGCAGTGGAGCGGTGGTACTCCTTTCAGATACTTTAACTGGGCACCAGGTAGTAATCAGTCACTGTTATGTTTTTGTTTTGTTTTGTTTTGTTTTTCAATCCATTTTTGGAATTAATCTATCTTGACAGAATATTGAATATATATTAATTACAGTCCCTTCATATGTAGTGAAAGTCTAGGAAAGCACTAGCTGAATGGTACCTGTATGGGAACCATTAGACCATGGCCTGAACCAGTGATAGCGAACCTGATGAAGGGACATTGCCAGCCCTGGGAGCACAGGTGGAAGCAATTCACCCTGGTCCATCCCTCCCTAACCTCATTTAAGGACTGGCATCCCTTATTCAGAGATTGCTTTTGTTGGAGTGCTTGGTGGGTTCTGATCCTTGGAAAGGGGTAGGCAATTCTTTCTTTATTGCTGGGTTGTGATCTCTGTTTTTCTTGTGCAGTCCCGGATGGGTTTGAAGCAGCTATATCTGCAATTGCCTGTCCTTACAGTAACATATTAGGACTGCCTTCAAGGCAGCTGAAATCTGCATCTCCATCTCTCATAGGCTTATCAGACACTTAGCTTGAAAGGACCCAGAGGTCACTGAGCTCAGTCCTCAGCTTCTATACTTTTCCTCCTTTCTTCTCTTCTCTTTAAAATTTGAGAGAGACTGTAAATGGACTTCACAGCATTGGCAGTTCATCTTTGAAGATCCCCTAATGACTGTCATGGTAGTAGTGGAAGCAAATGCTGAATAAATATGCACATACTCCAATTTTGGCCCTCTCAAAGGGCCCTTGCATCTTCTAGTTTTGTCTGGCACAGCAGATGGGAGGAAAGCCCAGCATTAAGTTTAGTAGAGGGCCTTCTGCTTAGCTAGTGAAAAACTTCAAACCTTGCAGAGAAAGAAGAACAGTTGGCTCTCAAGCCAAGCATCCCACGCTTCTGGAGTTCTTATATTCTCTCTTTGCATCTATGGATTTCCTTATCTGAATATCTTTTCTTAAAAGATACCAACTTGCTGTATTTCTGCCAAAAAATTAGATCAGAATGTGAACTCTGATTTCATGAATGCATCTGAGGACTTTAAGCTCATTACCCTGTGATTCTGTTAACTGTGTCTTGACTTCAAACTGTACAAAGCGCAGTGTTTCATGGGCTGTGAAAGTGGAGGCTCTGATTTTCTATTATCTGTGTACAGCATCGCTACTGCAGCAGGTCAGGTATCACTACAGTCACAGTATGGCTTGCCCTGGGAGGGACTTCAAAGCCCTCCCAGTTCCAACCTCCTGCTGCGGGCAGGGCTGCCACCCATCAGATCAGGCTGCCCGGGGGCTGACCATCCTGGCCTTGAGCATCTCTGGGGATGGGGCGGGATGCTCACAGCTTTCTGGGCACCAGTGCCAGTGCCTCAGCACCCACTAAGTAAAAAATTGTCTTCATAATGTCTAAACTAAGTCACACCTATTTTAGTTTAAAACCACTCTCCCATGTGCTATCACTGTTAGACCATGTGAAGAGTCATTCCCTCTCCTGCTTGTAAGCTCCCTTCAAGTACTAGAAGGCTGCAATGAGATCTCCCCAGAGCCTTCTCCAAGGCCAGCTCACTCAACCTTTCTCATAGGAGAGGTACTCTAACCCTCTGATTATCTTCATAACCCCCTCTGGATCTGTTCCAAAAGCTCCACATCTTTCTTGTTCTCGGTGCCCCAGGCCTGGACATAGTAGTCCAGATGGGGCTTTATAGGGGCAGAGCAGAGGGGGACGATCACCTCCCTCACCCAGAATCTTCTGTCCACTGTATACTGGCTGCACAAGAACATCAGTTGTGCTGTAGCGGGTTGTAAGCAGTACATTTATTAACAGATATATGATGACACCTTTGAACAGGCTGATAAAACAGTTGGAGTGGAAGGAGAGGACTTGCTGCAACTTTTCCATTAGTATGGAATATACAGTCTCTTCTGTGCAAGTTGACCACTGTCACAAAACTCAAAGGACTTGCTTATTTTTGAGGCTCTAATTCTGCAAAAAAAAAATTGCAGAAAATATGAATTGTGCAACAAGCATCAAAAGAAATGTTTTGATAGGTTCTTTTAAATGGCATTTCCCTATCTGTGGTAGAAAAATAGTTGTAGCAATGAAATCATGTGCCCATAATTGATACATGAAAAGTCTGAAAGTAAATTGTTCTTTCAGCTGTTGGTGTAAAAACTGTGATACATAAAAGTAATTTGTTTTCTATTTTATGAAGGAAGCCCTTCTCCTGAACCTGAGAAACTCTGTGCAGTACTAAATCCCAGAAGAGATGCTAAATGGGAAAACCGGCCATGTGAGCAGAAAGTTGGCTATATCTGTAAAAAGGAAAACTCCACGCTGGGTTCTTCCAGTCTTCCATTAGGTATGTCAAGCAACTAAAAAGCTTTTGATAATGGTACGATTGTCTCACTGGGATGAAATTTTACAGCTACTTAAAAAGAAAAAGAAAAAAAAGGTATTTTCATTTGTTTTTCTGTTTTGTTGAGTAGAACAATGTAAAAAATGTTTTATATCTTATTACATCATTTGCATAATTTAAAAATGTGAAATGCATTTTTCTTTGGAGAGGATGCAGAACCTGTTAAATGCCCAGAAGGATGGTTGCCCTACGCCGGTCACTGTTATATGATTCATAGAGAGCCCAGGGCATGGAAAGATGCCTTAATTTCCTGCAATGAGAGCAATGGCAATCTGGCCAGTATCCACAACACTGAAGAGCATGACTTCATACTGTCTCAGCTTGGTTACAGTGAGTATTTCTATGGGATGATGTTTGGGAGAAATGGAAAACTGCATCATAAATTTTACAAAATTTCTTATTTGTTTTAAATGAATAGTTACAGGGAAACTCATGGATACAGAGCTAAGAAAAAAACCCAATCTACAATAACAAACCCACAGAAACAGGAGGAATCTTTAGCGCTTTCATTTTTCATGGTTTTCATTTTGACTTGCATTTGTTTTTCACGGCATGAAAACACTTGAAGGAAATAACAGCACTAGTTTATGCAGTATTTGAGCTGATTATCTGCCTCAGACACAGTGTAGCTACAGATAGCTTTATCATTAAAAGCCCATTATACTCCAAGGAATCTCATTTCCTGCTGGTATTTCACTTTTTAGCTTCTTGGAAGAAGAATGTGCATTAGGTCTTAAAATAAATTCCACTGTTTTTTAATCTAGATGAACTCATATTTCAGCTCATCTCCATAAAATCTCTCTCCTATAAGACTGTCACGATCATACAGGTGGATTTCTGTTTTTAGAAGCCACGGATGAGCTCTGGATTGGCATGAATGACTTCAGCACTCAGATGTATTTTGAGTGGAGTGATGAGACTCCTGTGACATATACCAAATGGTTGCCCGGAGAACCAACCCATGCAGTCAATGGGCAAGAAGACTGTGTTGTCATGGCAGGGGAGGTAAAATCATCGCACCTGTACTGCTTGATTTTTATTTCTTGCGGGTGGACATTAGATGCTAAGCAAAACGTCCTGACGGTAACATTTAACATAACCTCAGATTTAAGCATTCATTTGAAATTCATTCAAATAACACAGGTTCTTATTTTCCTATTGAAGCAATACTGTAAAAAAATAATGAATAACATTTGCAAAGAAAATTGATCCTGCCTGGCTGTGTTTAACTTCTCAAACTGCTTGTAGGATGGATATTGGGCAGACAGTACCTGTGATAGGAAATTAGGTTACATCTGCAGAAGAGAGCCACTACAGGGAGTTTCAGGAACAGTGAAGACTGATCCTGCCTGTACAAAGGTAAGACTAAAACAGAAGCAAAATCTGCCTAATAAAATTCCATTCTCTCCACATGCTCCACTTGAAACTGAAATTCCTTTTTTCCCTTAACAAGTGTGATTGTAAATCAAGGGTTACAATTTTCACTACACTGCCTTATTTTTAACAAAGTTATTTTGATTTTTTTACTGTTAATGAATCAACCCCGTTTTCTGCCAAAACTGCCCATGAAGAAGTAACGTCACTATTGTGGCTCTGTGCATACTTCTTATACTGTTCTACCATCTGTGGTTATCAAAGACATAACAGAGACTGGGAAACATTTCTGGACATGATGCAAATCACATTAATGAAGCCAAATCAACACTGTCAATTTACTTTTATGAACTGATCTTAATTTTAGGACATGTTTTCATCCAACTGCTTTTGTACTCTTTTATTTTTCCAGTTTACTACTGCTCAATATTTAGTAACATTTCCCATCACCCTGCACAGGAAAGAGCTGATGTTCATTGCTGGAACAAGGCAGATGCCAAATACTGAGCACAGACATATATTTTTTAAACCTTTCTCAGGTGCAGCAAGCATAACTTGAGCTAGTAAAAAAGAGGAAATCAGAGTTCAGCTGTAATTTTGAATATTTTATCTTTCAGCAGTTTTTCTACTGCCTCTTCAGTCAGACTTTTTTAGGTGAACCGTTGAGTTAAATCAATTAATTAGTTTAGTATTACAGTTCTTTTAGCCAAGAACGAAAGGAATTTTGAGTCAGTGTCTCACTACGGAAGACTATTCTCTTTAATTCTCAGGAAGGAATATTTTGTTCATCTGCTTCTGAATACTTATTCTCTGCCTCTGACTTTCCCATGAGTTAAAAATAATGATTTATTAGTTGACAAAGAGAGGGATTTATATGTATTAAATCTCTCTGCATGCTCACTAAGCTTAATTATGAACAGCTTATTGAGTTTCAAATGACATATTGTTGCATTATTTTATATTAAAATATATAGATTTAAGAGTGTACATTAAGAATCAGGCACTAAAGCATACACATTTTCTGCAAGTGTATTATTACATGTTTTTCTTTACAGGGCTGGACAAGACATGGTTCTTACTGCTATCTAGTCGGACATGCACCCCTAACATTTTCAGAATCAATGAAAACCTGTGAAAGAATTGGGGGCTATTTAGCAACTATACAAGACAGGTATGAAAGATTCTAAAAGCTATACTTTTGATGGAATAATCATGGCATTTTATAAAATAGCTGAGAACATTTTGGAGAAAAAAAAAAAAAAAAAAAAAAAAAGTGAAACCAGAAGAGAAGAATGTCTATCTTGGAGCAAAGAACTCAATAAATATAGTGTGTCTTTTCTAATGAAATATATGTTATGATTTCATTTTTTCCAGTATTCTGGAAGAAAAGACCACAGTTGTTTCTGTTCCACAAAGAGCAGCTTTTCAGTGTAGCTCAGCCTCCAATGCTTTTGCATCTAGTACCTCTGATATTCAGTCCACTGAGATATTTCCTTTACAGATTAAACCTAAAGGAGACTTTATTCTTTCCAGTCTTGTGCAGTTTAGGATGCTCAGAAACTGCTAAGGCAAAACTAGGTTTAATCTCCATCTAAGTCATCTCATTTCAGGTATGAGCAAGCCTACCTGACCAGCTTCGTTGGTCTGAGCTCTGAGAAGTGCTTCTGGATTGGTCTCTCCAACACAGAAGAGCAAGAGATCTTCAAGTGGGGGACTGGTGAAGGTGTTTTCTACACAAACTGGAACTCAGCAATGCCTGGTACTCCTTTGCATAAGCGGTCTCTGTAGTTTGTGTTTTAAAGCTGGATCTTAAAAGCCCCATGCTAAGGAAGAGATATGTACAGCAATTCTTATGTTTTCAAATGCAGCATAGGAAACACTGTCATGGTTAGGCATTCAGTTACACTTTTGCATCCCTGTTCCCAAGATGTCATGCTGTAAGTTTTTGCAAGTTATGGAATGGATCTTCTAGTTTTTCTTTTCCCTTACCCCATACACCAGTACCTTGCTGTGCTTCCTTCTCTCAGCATCTATGAACACTCAGGCACTGTCATCACAGTGGCCTTCTTCAGCATGTTTCATCTCACAGAGTGAGAAACATAAAGCAAAAGAGACTTATAGTATGCGTATGCCTTTTCTCTTCACATTGGCTTTTTAGCAAAGAGATGTAGGCAGTTCAGACATTCACTGAGACCCCAGATCATAGTCTGGTCTTGACAGTATCTGTTCCTCATAGATCAACCCTTACTATAACCCTGCAATATTTTCTGTCTGTTAGGCTGCACTTAGCTATCTCTGGCCTTCAGGGTACTGAAACTAACTGCAAGTAGCCATGCTTTAAGGTTTTCGTCAGAGGAGATTATCACAGGGCTTTCTTCCTGGTATTCCAGACATCTGTCTGACTTAGTCCAGCAAATGAAAACATTTCAGTAGTTGATTCAACAGACAGTCATAAATTACAGTAATATCATCAGAAATATGCTCCAGCTGGTGTCATTTCCAGCTATGGGATTACTTCTGGGCTCCCCAGGGCTGTTTCTTGGTGACAGGAGTTTAGTCTGCTATGGCAGGGCCTGGAGGCAGCTGGAGCTCAGTGGTGCTCTGCCAGTACCTCTGCGTAAGCACTTCCAGCACCACAGGGTTGGCTTCCTTGTTGTTTCCTTTTAATCATTGCAGCTAGTTCTATTTAATGTACATTGTAAGAACCAGTTTTAAAAACAAAATGCAGAATAGGCAGGACAGCTTGGCAGTCAAACATCCTCCTTCTCCCCATGCACTGGCAAGCAGCTTGCTTCTCTCTGGCTCTGAACTCAGCACTGTAAGGACTTTCTCAATTGCAGCTAGTTATATGCTTTCAGCTCCATAAAAGGCTCACTGTTTTTATAATACCTAAACAAATGAGTAATATATCTATTCCCTTGTTGACATGGCAGACCCAAGCAGCTGCTGACTCTCTCAGGTCTACCAGCCCCTTTCTCTGCCTCCCACCACCCTAAACTCCCTGCTGCAAGTGGCCAGTCTATCTATGATGGAACAACTCCCTCTGTATTTCTGCAGCCCTACCCAGATTTCTCCACAGAAGCCAACATGTAGCAATCCAGCAGCCTTCTTCCCTCCCATCTGGCCATCACAGAGTTGATGCCGTCTTTCCTACATACTATTCCAACACTGAGACCATCAGAGCTCAGTATCTTAAATGCTCTCCCAGCATTATTGAGCAAGTAATGCACCTCACTAGGACTCCCTGACTGATATATTTTCTGCAAACAATTTGCTCTGATGGCAAGTGAATATTAAACACTTGGTCTCTGATGTGGCAGAATTTCATATCTGTTTCTCATAGCTAGAAAGAGAAATGCTCTTTTGAATCACTTGCTGAGGCTGTCAGTGCAACTCTCCATGTAAAGTCTTTATAGGGCTATTTTCTGAAATGATTAGTGCTACTGAGGAAATTTGTGTTGTAACACTAAACTCTTTCCCAACTAGCCATTAGTAAAACACATCTATGATGACATATATGAACATTCTGCCTTAAATATATATTATATTAACTAGAAATATTAACTAGAAGTGTCTTTAGAATGTGGCACCATAGAAATAATTATTTCCTAGCTCCTCATTGCTTATAAGAGCAAAATCAAACTGAGTGTAAAAGATCAAAGTGATAGAATTGAGAAAAAAACACATAGGAAACAATACAGTAAGACTTTTTTAGACTCTCTGAGATTTTCCGTTTTCACTATTTCAATGTAAGCTCTATTTTATTCCCCCTGTCTATTTTTTCAGCATGTCTTCATTGTTAACTGAGAAGGAGTCAATGCCATGCAATGCAGCACTATGTTGGAAGTAGCTCTGTTAGTTTCCAGGGAGCCATTGAGAATGCAGTGCAGCATCACACTTAGATAAAGTGCTTGGGTCTTGACAGTGGAAGACTGTATAAATGAACTGCTAAGCTCAGAATCATTTGGTCCTTTCAGCTCTGTACCGGCACAGCTGTGCTGCTTTTGCTACAGAAGGCAATTCACTCAATTCTTGCACAGAAATCACTGCATTATTTTTCAATTCACAGTTTAGGCATATCCTTAAAGACTTAGGATGGGATTTGTCTTATTAAGATTAAGCTAAAAATAAGTTTAATATCTTCTTTATAATAGCAGTCAAGACTGCCCAAAAGAAAAAAAGAAAGAAACAAACAAAGAAACAAAAACCAAACCAAAACAACACCACCACAATGGGATGGGTTCTCAGAATGTGAACAACTGGGGACTCCACAGGCAGGGAACCTAGAATTTTGGTTAGGTTAAAAGCTTGAAAGTTAAGATTGCCTGCTTTTGACAGAGCCATAGACCACCGTCCTGAAAGAAGAGAATGAGGAGTTGGAGACGGCATTTCAGAAGGATTCATGTTCCTTGGTGCTCCTCATTCCTCCTGTGTGACAGGCTGCCAAATGTTTGCTGTGAGTGGCATAGGAAAAAGCGAGCAAAGCGTGGGGAAGTTAATGCTGTTAAGCTATAACGCTTTTCAAAGGGGAAAAGCATTGCTCTCTGTTTTCCTTTTTAGAGAAAGCTTCTCCACTGAGCAGACGCTACAGGCAATATTTCAAACAGTCCTTTGTAAATGAATCGCGTGAGCTGTAAAAATGGCAGGGGAACTACTTGAAAACACATTTTAATTTCTTTTTATTTTTCACAAAGGGAAAGAAGTAGGTTGTGTTGCCCTAAGGACTGGAAGTGCAGCTGGACTATGGGATGTTCAGAACTGTGAACTAAAGGCAAAATTTCTCTGTAAAAAAACAGCTGAAAAAATTAATCATCCATTTGCTCCTGGAAAAAATTCTAATTTCAAATGTCCTTTGGGTTGGAATACAAGTAATAGCACTAATTCTTGCTTCAGAGTAAGTGTTATTTTTTCCTGTAATCCTTCTCATGAGACAAAAGTGTTCTTAACTGATAAAAAGTCTAAGCTTCAGAGAATGACACCTCACTGTATGAATGTAGTGAGCTTTTACATAGTCTGCCCAAGGAAATCACTGCAATGTATCAGTGGCATTTAGGGTTATCCAAGTAGCATATTCTTTATGTTATACATGATAATCTTAATGGAATGTTTTCCTGTTTTGATTGTACAAGGCAGTCAGTGGACTTTTTTTATATGCTGCAAGCATAGTGAATTACTTTAAAATTTATTTACAGGTCTTTGTGAGAGAAAATAAACATAAGAAAACATGGTTTGAAGCCAGAGATTTCTGCAGAGAAATAGGAGGAGATCTGGCTGCTATTAATAGTGAAGAAGAGCAAAGAGTGATAGAAAGCTTAATAACGTAAGTAAAATAAACGCCTAATAACCACTTAATCTTTGAATCCTCTGAAGCACTTATACCTACCTCAATATTACAGACCAAGTACTTCCTAGCCTGTCCTTGCAGCTGCTACATACATTTATATTATTGGTTTCAAAGCACTGAGTAGTCCTCACATCCTTCAGTAAGTGTGAGTGCGATTGTTCCATGTAACCTAAGTAATGTAACACTGCTAATGTGCCCTTTTCTTCATAATATATCTTTTCACATTCTAGAAAGAAACCACCATCATCTCAGCTTTTCTGGATAGGTTTGCAGCGTTTGGATCCTGATGGTGGGCTGTTCTGGAGTGACAGCTCCCCGGTGAGAAGTCAACATTCCCAGTTTCCATGATTGGCTTGGATGAAAGTTGTATTAAGAATTACCAGGAATTATTGCCTTACCATTGGGTAACCCTAAATCAGTATTCCTCATAATGGTTTGGAAAAGTAAAAATTAAAAACCATGAGATTAAACCATCAAAGCAGTGATAACATGAAGTTCCAGTAAAAGAGATAAATATCTAGGTGATTAAGTAGATGAGAATTTTCCCTAATTTTCTTTGGTAGGGGTGATAAATTGCCACATTTCTCTCCCTGCTACTGATTTATAACCTCATTCAATTCCAAACCAAAGCAAAAAGGTTCAGTGTGACTGCTGGAGTCCGCCAAATGCTGTGTAAGATGAAAGCCTGTGTTTTTTTCCCTACAAAATGCTATGTTGCCTTAATAGCCCACAAGGGCTGTGCAACCAGGCAAAAATAAGGAGAGGTTAGAAACTTTGTAGCTGCCTCTCTTTTCTTCTAGAGTTCAGCTATTTTCCCTGTTAGATATGAATAAAAATCAAAGCCATGTTTCTACCATAGGTGAATTATATGCAAACAATTCATTTTTACGATACACCATTAGAAAATTGTGGAGCAATTAGCACAGAGTATTTCATCTCCTGGACTAACAAGCACTGTGAATACAACCAGGACTGGATTTGTGAAATAAAGAAAGGTAGGCTAATTTTTACTTTAAGTTCCCTCTAGAAAAACATTTCTGTTGCAGAATTTCATATTTTAGAATAGCATGATGGAAGTTACATGCTGAAAGAAAATCTGGTTGATTTCACAGGGATTCTGTGTATGGAACAATAGGCCAAAACATATCAATTCATTCAGAATACAATGCTTCAACTGAAAATTCTCAATCTTGTTTTGCCTTATTTTTAAGATTTTATATTGCATGATAAATTTTGTTTGTTCATTTTCCAAAATGTAATTATCACAACTACAGAGAAATAAGAGAAGAATCTATTATGGCTTTCTATCGAGTTGCACATTTCAGAACAGTTACTGTGGTGTCTCTCTTTAAGCTCCTTCGCACAATGTGTGAGGAGCAATGTTTAAAGTGATTCCTCTCTACTGCAGATTATTTTTGTGCTTGTTAAATTTTCAGAATAATCTGATTCCAACTAACTCACATCGTCTCAGCTTCCCATGCTTACAAAGTAGCAGCCATGGATATCTGTCTCAAAGAGATGTGCAGATATCTTTGCTGGTTACTTTGCAATTCTTCAACTGAATTATCAGTACAAATAAGAACTATTTGTGAAAGCATCAACAGCATTTGTCTATTTTATTAGTTACTATTAGTGTATGAACAGCACAAATTATGGCTCAAAGAAATTACCATCATCCATCAGTAGCACATGTCATAATGAAGGGTACAGAAGCAGTCCTAATACTTTGTGCTTGCAGAACTTACATAACTTTTTATCTTTCACATCTTTTAACAAAACATGGAGTAAATTACTTCTAAAAGGTGGCAAATTGTTTTTGTTTTTATCAAAGCTTATATGTTGCACACTTCATTTAATGCAATTACAGATACAGGAATACAAATATTATGCTGAACTGCTGTGAAAAAAAATAAAGGTGACATTTGTTTCATCATTTTATTGCTTGGTCTTGCAAGTTTAGATACATTTCTTTAATATTCCTCTCAGTGTTATATCTCTCTCTTTTTTTTTTTTCGTTTAAATTTTCTTGATAGTTGGCTTTTCAAATGTGATTCTTCACAAGGTAATGTCATGGAAAAAAATAAGTTTCACCAACAAATGAGCAATAAATATGCCTTTTTACAAAGAAATTTGTTTAGAATCTGAATTTCTTGCTCAGACTTGACAACATCCACATAGAATCTCCTATTATCGTGCAAAGTACATCAACATCCAAGTACAGCCTTTTCACTCTTTAATTTTATTACAGAAAAATTATGGAACTTTGATTGTCACTAAGGTCATTTCTGCTAATTGAACACCTACATTGGTTCAACAATTGGAAAATATTTTACTTTTTTTTTTCTTCTTTCTCATTTCATTACAGGAACACTCTTGAAGCCAGAACCTGTCAGCCCTTCTGCCAGTAAGCTCCTGTTTATCTCCTCACACACAAAGGATGCTGTCATGTAACAACAGCAGTTTTCACAGGGTCTGTGAAGAATGCAAACTCCTCTTCTGTGTTGCAGTGTATGAAGTCACAGAAGATGGCTGGATTATAAAAGGGGACAAACAGTATTTTTTAAGCACAGAAAGTGCATCAATGGAAAAAGCCAGAATATTCTGCAAAAACCACCATGGAGATCTTGCTATTATTGGAGATAATAATCAAAGAATTTTTTTGTGGAAATATGTAAGAGGAAATTTGATTACATTTTACTATATACAACATATATACTCTGCTGCATATGCTTGTGAGGCACAGGAGGACATGCTTGTTGCATAATATTAATGCGTCTTATCAGTAGTAGCTTTCAATATTCAGTGAAAAAAAAAAAAAGTATAACTAAACATATAAGGAGCAATGAACAGAAGTCTACTTTTTAGTCATGTTCTAGATAATGGTGTTATACAAGGATTTGAGGCTACTGCCAGGGTAGCTCTGACACACCACATCATGCTGCTGCCCTAAACAACTTTTTAGAGAGATGTTTAGCCTGGTCCAGGTCAGGGATTGAAGAACTGAAGAATAATAAAAACCTTCATGAATTGATTTTTCTGCATAACATCGCTAAACTTGTCATGTATTTAAAAAACACTACCCAGACATCAACTGAGATGATGCTAGTGGGTACATTCCCGTAGCAGGGGCATGCCTACTATTAAATACCATGGATACTGGATCAGACCTCTGCCATAGCCCTATTTGGCTTATTAATGTCAAAGCTGCCACACAGACTACTGTCCGTGTTACACTATTTTGGATGTTTGCTTTTGCGTGGGAAATGATATGAAAGGAATAGGGAACAGACAGCTTGAGATACAGAAACTACACTGCAGCTTAAGAGGAAAATAAATATTTACTTACTGAACAGAACTAAAATATTTTACGTTCTTTTCATTTCACAACTCTTCCTTGTATCTTTCAAATCTGATAGCACAAACCAACTCTGAATGCTTTGATTATACCAGTAATGCAGTCAAAACTAGTGCAGTAGCAATAAAGTAACAAAGCAGAGCTATGTGATTTGTGCTATTTATTTCAACAGGTGTTCAGTCTTGTGCCTGTGCATGTTCATTCAAAGAATGTGTATTCATCTATTTGCATCAATAGCACAAAAATACTCCTTTTTTAATTTTTTTTTTTCTTTTTTCTAATAGATAACTGGTAAAATAACAGAGAGCACTAACCAAAAGTACACTGTTTTTTTTCTTTCATGTTTTTAGATCTTAAAAAATGGCAAACTGCATTCATATTTCATAGGATTAATACTGAATGCTGACCGACAATTTAGGTAGGTAAATGTGCTACGTTTTGGTCCATAAAAAAAACAGAGCAAAAGTTCTATGCAGCCAGAGTTCCTTCTGGAGGTTCTCCTGCAAGGGCCTCAGAAGCAGTTTTGGAGTTATGTTGAAATGTATGCTCCTCTTGGTTTAATTACACGGAAAAATCACTGGCTTAAATTATGTTTTAACAGAGGATATCCACACTTCCAGTACATAGGTAGTATCTTATTAAAAATGAAGTTATTTTTTGCTTTTTGATTTGTTATGAATAAGTCTCGTTATCTTTTAATCTGAAGTCTAATTACAGGCTCAGCTGCAAATATATAGAAAATATATTTTTAGCATAGTTTTTGTTTGTTTTTTCCTGAACTGTTCAATGAACACAGTCTATTTAACATCTACTTTATTACTTTCATGTTTTTCAGATGGGTAGATGGAAGCACTTTACACTATGCACCCTGGGCAGAAGGGGAACCCAACTTTGCCGTTGCTCAAGAACACTGTGTGGTCTTAGATAAAGAATATGGTGAGTTATACTTTTTAAGAAACCTATTTTTCTGGTTATTACTCTTCCCCTGTTCATTAAACATATCTTGCCAACTGGAAATGAAAGTATGGTCCTTATATCTGATGTTAGTTAAGGGACAGTTTTAGCCATAAGAGTGGAATATATGGAACTGACTTTGTTAGAGAATGCAGGGATAAATCAGCCATTAATTTTCCATCTGTGTGGGCAGTATGTTCTATTCAAGTAAAGGTAGAATTGTTCCTTCAAAAAATACTTTGAGAATTGTGAGTAAAGGAATTATTTAAATAACCAAAGGCCTAATGAGCACATGAAGTATCACAAACAATTGTTCTTTCAGTGAGAAAATGTTACTTTACAATAGCTGGCGTGAGTATAACAATGCTGTTGGTGGGTTTTACTCAGAGGTAAGGCAGTTGTTGCATCTGCCACATCATATGGGCAGTACTCTTACAGTCGCAGCAGGACTAAAGCCCTCCTGCAAGTGATGATAGGAGGTAGCATACAGCTGAAGTACACTATCTGACACTCCTAGGCAGAGTGTTTTCAAAGCTACAAATACACAGAAATACAAGCTCACTTTTCTACGAATTTCAGTCTTTTATGTAATATCTTGTTGTCTGTGTTTAAACTTGAGGTTTGTGGAATGATGTTAGCTGCGGTCATTCACATGGCTTTATCTGCGAGAGGCATGGGAGTTTTGTGAATGCCACGCTTTCTCCAGCAGCAACTTCACCTCCAGGAGGATGTCCCAAAGACTGGCTTTTATTTAAAAATCAGGTTTGGTAGTGTGCATCTACACACAATGATAGCAGACCCTGGGGATGTACCCATTACTATACAATAGGAACTTTTATCTCCCAGACACCTTTTGACAGTAATTTTCAAAAGTCACATTAAAAATTTAACCAGTAAACTAATTCTCCAAAAATTATGATTTTTATTATTTTTCAGAAAAGTGTTCATCTAAACTACCATGGAACAAATCTTAATAGTATATACTTTAAAAAGATGGAACTTAATTCAGCTGACAGAACCACCATTAGCGTATGGTCAGTCATTTGAGTAGGAATGAATCAGAAATAATGTTCAAGCACAACATCTTACGTATCAAAAATACTTCTCAAAAAGTTCACACGTTTCAAATGGAATTCCAGGCTTGGCTTTTTTGATGTATTTATTGGCAGCACTTCTTTATCAGATGACAGAGTATGGATTTTCCAGCACATCTAGTTAACACATTAGGTTCTATGAATTATAAATACTTGCTTGAATTTTGTTCTGGCACTCACAGTTTCTTACAGAAAGTTAGGGAGTACATTTTAAAGTCATGAAAAGTTCTGCCTTGGCTCTAGAGCCAAGTCCCTGCCAGCTCTTTTCTGGTCTGATGGGGTTTATTTCTACTTTGGTTGATGTCATGCATGCCTAAATTTCTTTTGCTGTCATTCACTGATGACCTAACTTATTTCTCCCTAGTGTTACAAATTTTTTGGTTCTCAATTTCATTACTGGTATAATGCAAATAAAGACTGTATCAACCTTGGAGGACATCTGGCTACCATACAAAACGAACAAGTACAAGGTATAGTACAGTGGCCCCTTAGATGATAGCACTTATTCTATAAACACTGTTCATTTCCTGAAAAGAAACATGTAAAGAAGAGACGGCATGTAGATGTATATATTGTACAATACGTATACTTCAAAGCAGTCTTGACCTAAAACATTTCTGGGAGAACTGGAGTTATCTGTTTCATGCTAAGGCTTGCTTGCCCTCTCATTTCATGCAGACTACTTTACATTATTCATAGAATTTGAATTGGCATAGAATAGCAAATTCCTAACTGGTGTTTGTAGAGGGACAGAGGGAATAAAGAAGAAAGCCATGATCTACTTTTGCAATGAACAGAAATATCTATTTTACTAGACCTCTCAAATGACTGTCTAAATTCTGCTAGGCAATTCTGGAGTACAGTGTTAAATGCACATTTCCACCTTGACTATGTTTCTAGGCTTCCATTTGTAGGTCCATCAGTCAATCAACTCATTCTGAAGGTTGAAAGAAATGAACTCATTTGACAAATGGTCAGGTGGCTGTTTTTGTGTATTACCTTATTTCTGATCTTTCCTTATAGCTCCTAATGCTTTCGTTCATTGAAATGTTTCGTGGTCAAAGGTTCGGTAAAACCTTGGCATAATAAACTTGACATAATCAAAACTGGTTCATTCCTGCTTAAAGACTAATTAAAATATATTTAGAAGATTTTAATAAAGCAAGCAAAATAATTACAGATTTGTTTAATGCTTGATGTTCTGGTTGGTGTTGTGACTGATTGTGTGACATGTTCAGTTTCTTTTCTATTGTGTGTGTTTTTATTTTCTTTCCCCTAGCTTTTCTCACTTACCATTTGAAGGATGTTTCATACAATCCCTGGATTGGCTTGAATGATGAAATTAGTGAACTCAACTTTGTTTGGACTGATGGAAGCGCTGTTTCCTATACAAATTGGGCTCCAGATTCCCCAAAAACTTATGAACCCATTTTGTTTGACAGCCTCCGTCCAGAAGATGGCCACAATAGGATGCAGGTAAATATTGCTCAGAGTTTATAATAAGATTAAATACAGAGAACAGCATCACTTAAATTAAGCATCTCAATTTGCCTTAGCTTTTCCCCAACTTATTCATTTATCTATAAACTGGGATGAATGTTACAGTGCCTTAATGTTTGAATATACTAACTAACACACAGCAAAAGAGAATAAGTTATTGCTGCAAATTTGCCAAAGAATTTGGGAATATTCTGGGACAGACTGACTATGTTAAGTTTCCTTTCACAGTAATTTGCTCTCTATTTCAGAGGAAATGCAAGTAGAGCATTCAACTTTTAGAAGCTAGTACACTGGAAGCACTTTTACATGTTTAGTAAATTAAATCATGTTGGAAAATGAAGGAAGACAGCATGCAACAACTGAACATTATTTCTTCCACATTTAAAACTGTAACTGAACTACTAAGGGCTGATAGATACCAACTGCTTTTCAAAGCAACAAAACGCTCTCCACTACTAGATATGAAATTAAATGCCATAATGTTGTAAATAAAATAGCCTTCCATGTAACACAAATCACTTTTCCCCTTTTATTTCCTTATCTTCTTTTCAGAACTTACCTTTCACTTTTAGCGTGACTACTCTACTTGCTATCCAACCTCCCCTCATTTTGTAACTCACAGAGAACCCTGAAAGCCAGCTTAATCTTCACCTCAGCCAATTCATTGAGCTTTTGCCCATTTTGCTCTAGTCCATTTCCGAGGTGTATAGGAAGACACTACAGTTCTGATAGTGCTTCAGGGAAACATCCTGAAACAAACAAACAAATAAAAAACAGAAGGCAAAAAAGTACATTCTTATTCTCTCCTTCACCTTGAACATACTATCATCCTCTGATAATCCTTTCCTTCATCTCCCCAGGACAGTGGTCACAGCCCCAAGCCTGTCTTGGAGCTCAAGAAACATTTGGACAATGCTCTCATACCTAGGGATAGAATTTGGAGTGGCCCTCTGTATTAGTATGATCCTTATGAGTCTTTTCCAACTTAGTATATTCTATTATTCCATGATTTTCAAAGGAGTGAAATATCACTGAAAAGTTGTTCTACATTAGAAGCAATTGCCCATCTGCTTCACTCCTATTTCATTATCATCATCTTCTACTTCTTCAGAGTAAGACCACAAGAGTCACTAAATCAGGTGTATCTAAACTTTTTGAATGGCATTAGAGCAGTCTGCTATGGATTGTAACTAACTTGAGGTTCCATCTTCTTAAGCACTCAGCACCTGATTTGGCATGACACTTTCATGATCATCACTTAGATGCTTCTGTCAAGAATAACTACTGTTTGGCTTAGAAAAGCATAGCCTCCATTTATTTTTATTCCATTCCCAAAACCAAAACTATGTAGAGCTGCTCATTTACTGAGATGGAAACTGTGACAAAGATTTTGAAAACAATAGTGGTTTTCAAATATATCTTCTTGAAAATGACTGAACAAATAAACAGGTTGAGCAGAAGATTGAAGAAATTTGCAAGGCAATAAATACCAAGGTGGAGCTAACCACCACAGAGGAGGCACGAGAGGAGACAAAAAGAGAAGAGGAAGGTGTTTCTTGAGTTGTAATACAAACCCCAGAATGTCAGAACTAAACGGAAAAAAAAGGCATGGAATTTCCCATAGCTATTTTACTTAGTATTATAACTTATAATATTAATCTAATATTATTGTACTCACTGTCAAATTCCTAACCTTCCTCCAACAGTATGACTGTGTTTTTCTGAAGAGAGATTATACTGATATAGGAAAATGGAGCGATGAGTCGTGTTATAAATCGAGTGGGTATATATGCCAGAAGAACAGTGGTGAGTTCTGTATCACTAATCCTGATATTCATAATGACAAAAGTAAAATCACTTTTCTTTTTTTAACATAATTTAGATCACAGTTATCTTTTTAAAGTTGGTTTGTTTTAGACAAAACATCAGTAAAACTTAAGAACCCATCTTGCTCTTCAGTGTTACTTGGAAATGTTTTGGAGAAAAGAAATTACAAAAGCAAAAATTTTTTTAAAATTTAAAATAGGTTTAATTAAATAGCTAAAAGACTTAAGCATTTTATTTACAAAACTTCATAATAATCTAGAAATTATTATAATTGGTAAGTAAATTTTACATTTGTCCAAATAGACCTGACAGTCACAGTCGTGAAGATAATAAACCACAAAGAGATATTGAAAATGTACACAGAACGTGTGCTGCTTTTGACTCCATGCTATGTAAAATTCAGTGAATGTACTGATTTGAAGTTCCTACTGGCTGAAAATGTATTTATTTAATCTGGAACTTGCAATGCTATTTTGAAGTTATCTGTTACTTATAAGTAATGAATGAGAAGAGATTCCATTCAAATTAGCAATTTTCTAGTATGTTTGTAAATAATAGTGATGTTATTCAGTTGCTCAAACCAAATACGTGTCCTCCAGATTTAAGTGTTCTTCTGTTTGTCATTTTTACTTTTATTCCCACAGACCCTAAACTCTATAAGTCACCGGCAACAGTGCTGGACTTCGCTTTTGATCATTCTGATGGCATTAGCTACTCTGTCACCCATTCCAAAATGGGTTGGGAGGAAGCACGACAATCCTGCAATAGCAATTCCTCAGAACTTGCTAGCATTTTAGACCCATATAGCCAGTCACTACTGTTCTTAATTGCACAGGAATATGGGCAGCCTATGTGGATTGGTCTTAACAGCTACATGGTAAGAACACATGCAGTACAGACAGTTAAGCTGACAGTCACAGGTCTTAATGAATGTTCTCATCTTGAAATCTACAGCAATTTTTGACAGTGTTATTTCTTAAAGCAGCACATTATGTCAGTGCAGTACCTATCTATTATGTTGTTCATCAAAAAGACTCATACACAGGAGGTTCTAATGAACTAAGAACTCTAAGGTCCTTTAGCACAAGGAAATACTCCTGCAGGCCAGTACTTAACAATGTTGTGTATGGTTTGGAGTCATTAAAGGGTCCTACTGATAAACTTATTTTAATCTAATAATAGGTATACCAGATATTATATACAAGGTTACACCCTGCCCTCTGCTCATGTTTTTATCTACCTCAGACATTTGTGACCTGGAATCTCTAGTTGTATATCAGAGATCTATGAATGATAATTTTTTATATACGTGTTTATGTTTGCAAATAATTATCTTAGAAAATAACTATTTATGGTTAGCAGTAGAGAAATACAATCCTGAAAAGAAGGAAGGGCAAAAGTTGTATAAAGGAATCTGTAGTCTATATAATATGGTAGTTGCACATACTGAGCAATGAACGTATTCTTCCTGGTGTAATTTCTCCCATTAAAAATTTAGAATATTGTGGGGGAAAAAAAAAAAAAAGGTTCTGTCTTTGAGATGTATGTGCCAACTATATGACATAGGAGGGTGAACATTTGGATGGTAGGTGTGTTTTGACATGCTACAATCTTCTACATGAATCACAGTCACGATATCCACAGCCAAAGTGATAGCAATCAGCATTGCTTATTGAGAACACATCCACCTGCAAAATGCAGAATTTTTGGGTGGGGATACCAACTTTATGTCTTACCTGATCCTTAGTATCCTTAGTTTTTCTGCCTTCAGTCATGTTTCCCTTTTTTTTTTTTTTTTTTTTTTTTTTTTTTTTTTCCATTCTATACCCCTTAACACAAAAAATGTTCTGAATTAATGTTAGATGCTTTTTAGATGGCTGAAAGAAAATTACCCTGCAATCATATCTGTGTGTAACAGACACTTCACATCTTGTTGCAATTAGCAAGCACAAAAAAAGTGGCAATTGTAAGCATATGAATCCACACTGGTTACATGAGAGTCCTCTGAGGACCCTGTGTAGTAGTTCTATGACTCTCAGCATCCTTGAAATTACTGTATGGATTTTGCTTCCAGACAGAGGGCAAGTATCATTGGATTGACAGATGGAGATTAGTTTACAGCAAGTGGTCCAGTGGGGAGCCAAAACAGACATTAGCATGCGTCTACCTAGATACTGATGGAACCTGGAAGACAGCTTCATGTGAGGAAAAACTCTTTTCCATCTGTAAGAAGTCAGATGGTAAGCGATTTAATATGCTTTAGCTAGAGGGTGTGAGGATCTACCAACTGTGCTAATATAATAAACCACCTTGTTTAATGCACTATTATATCAGAATACATAAGCAGCTAACTACCACGCTGTAGTGGAAATGCTACGTCCTGATTGAGCACCTGGTGGGAAGGCAGAGCCAACCCAGGGGAGCTCAGGTGTATGCAATGCACCTGAGTGACTGGAACAGGTGCAGCCAGGATCCACCCCTTCCCAGATTTCATTTAAGAGCTGGCAGTGGAGCTGAGGTGGAGGCTCATGAAGTTATGTATGCAGTTTGGGGGCACTGGAGATTGAAAATGCTGCTATTCAAATAGGATTTTCAGATGACTAGGAAACTAGAATTAATGAAGATTATACTTGAGGTTGTGTGAATGACTAAGAAACAAAATGCTAAGAGAAATGGATTAATTAATTGAAAAATGGTGGGAATAATTAATCCAAACAGATGATCAAATGTAAATATTGAAAGCCAACCCTAAAGAAATTGAATTTAATTATTGCCTGTATCTGAGCTGGAAGAGGAGTAAGAGACAGAAATACAGGAAGAAAAACTTGATTCTAACAGAACTGAAGCCTTTAACAAACACAGAAAGCACAAATTAAAAGCAGGTCAGAAAATTTATATCACTGGAAACTGAGAAAAATAGTATTGACAAACATCAACTCCAAACTATGTAATTATATATGAAGTTCTTGTCACCTGTGAGCACAAGGACAAAGTACATAACCCACTGAAGAACCTTCTAGTTTTATGATTCAGCTAAATATTCTTATTTTCTTCAATGTTGCGGGAGATACTGAACCATCAGAAAATGTAAAACTGCATGTCAAATCTACATCCCAAGGTGCTGTAATCTGGAAAAGAAAAAATCCTCAGAGTTTATATGTAATATCTCTTTCCACTTCAATATTATGGAAATCTAATTTGAGAGCTGAATGCCCCTTAACAAGGGGAGAAGTAGACTGTGGAAGACTCACAGGAAGAAAATGCAATTTGGCAGAACACTTAATTTTCATCCCATCTGCATTTATCTTTTCTTCCAAAATCTTCCTAATGTATCAATCACTATGGAATTTATTTAGGATGCAGTTTAATAAAAAAAAACTCTGCAAGATGTGTTAAGTCATAACCCCTTCACTTGTAACTACAATTTCTGGTACAAGGTTTTGATCCTGTCTAAAACAGAGAGTGAAGTCAGAAACCATTTAAAAATATGTTTTAAGTAATGAGACAGATATTTATGCTAGAAAACTAGTTGGATATTTTATTGACATAGAGTCATGACAAAAATTTTAATTACAGAGAATTCATACTTAAAGACTAGTGTATTTTCTTAATCACTTTGACAAATAAAGGAAATAAAAGGCAGCCATATTCAAGCTTCTAATAGAACATGCTTCAGTTCTCTGATGACAAACCTAATTTAGGTATGTTTTAGTCTTTTTAAAAAGAAAAATTTCTAAGTTCCCCTACTTGACCTCTTACCAGTAACAGCCCCTACTGAGCCCTCTCAGCTTCCTGGAAAATGCCCTGAAGCAAAGGGACACAAGTCCTGGATACCTTTCCATGGTCACTGCTACTACTTTGAGGCTGCCAGGAAAAAAAGCTGGGCTCAAGCTCATCAGGAATGTACCCGTCTAGGTGAGTGCTGTGCTTTAGAAAGACTAAAGATGCAGTGAAATTCATAAAATAACGGGTGAAATTGGTATGAATGACTTATGTTACTTTAAAACTTCAAATGAAGCTTTTAGATTACTTTATGAAGAAAACAAGGTTCATGATGTTTCAATATAGAATTCTATCTTTGATATCTCAGTTACCAGGAGAAACATTCATATATCAAACAAAAATAAAAATTTTTAAATCCTACTAATCTTATGGAAATCAGCAATTGGAAAGAAAGAAAAACTTTTCTAGTTTCATGGGAACTTGTGGGAAAGTTTTTTTTGTTTGTTTGTGGCTGTTGTTGTTAGTACCAAAGCACTGTTTAATAATTAAATTTGAATGTCTGTACAATAAATGAGATTGAAGAGTCACCTGGCTTCCATAAACCATTAAAACAAACTTAGTCACTCCCTCCTGCTCTGGAACAATCCCTGCTGCTGGCAGTGATGTGGGTTAGGGTCAACGCTTTATTCCACATCTCAGATTTCCATTCACTCTTAACTGAGAATTGCTGTGAAGTAGCTTACTTTTCAGTGTAAGTAAGAATAGGAGACATCCTATTTATTGGCATCGTATTCTGAGTGGTACTCTTCTTAATTGCAAGCAAACTAGTAGCCAGAAGGAAAAACTGCAGTTGAACGTTTGTGCATATTGTAGGTTCCTATACTTTTGCATAACATACTACCCATAGTACCATGCTGCCCTGGCAAAGCCAAGTAGGTGATTTCCTGGTGACCACAACACGGATCTGTGTATTAGTACTGCTAAGGGGCTTGGCAAAAGTAACAGCTTCTGGACATAGAATCACAGAATCATCAAGGTTGGAAAAGACCTCCAAAATCATTTACTCCAACTGAACGCATTCACAACTCAAGTACTGCTAAAAATGCTGCCCAGCCACTGGCAAGTGACAGAGCTGTAGTGATAGGATGTGTGGTGCTGAAAGCATCCCTTGTGTCACTTTCAGCCTACCTGCAGTCTGGAGCGTGGCTGGATCTGTCTGAATATGTTGAAGGAGAGCAATCTGTCTTCTCTAAATTGCAGAAGGCTCAACAAAAAAATTCTTGTCTTCTTACTGACCATGCGCTCAATATGCAATATAGGATTACAGTAACCATGACAAGACTGGTGAACACTACTTGAGTCAGTAATATTTTTGTTTTTTGACTTAAGGTCTAAGAACATAAGACATTATGATGTTATGCATTAATGCTTTTCAGCTGCTGAATTGGTATCTGTGGGAGACTATACTGAAGCAAACTTTCTGGCAGAAACCATTAAGATACTTCATGGAAAGTCTTCGAACTTTTGGATAGGGCTGAAGAGAGGTGACAGAGGTAATATCTTCATTTTTAATCATGTATTACCATATCATACAGAATTATTATACGTTACTAAGTAAAAAAATCATATTTGAAATCTATACATATAAATAAAATGTTTATTTCAAAGCATGTTTATATACACCTATAACTGTAATAGAAACAATTATCTATTCACATTAAAATTTGCTGTTTTCCCCATCACAAACTGTTCAATAACATTCTTTTATACATATACACTTATTTAAAATATCAGGACAGTGGGTGTGGACAGATAAATCAGAACTGGATTTTGTCTATTGGCAAACTGGAGAGCCTGCAAACAGAATGTATAAAAACTGTGGAGAAGTATGTGCATCGACTGGGTTCTGGAACACCAACGTCTGTTCTTTCAGAAAAGGATATATCTGTAAAAAAGCAAAAAGTGAGTAAATCTTTTAATGTATTGAGGCTAATAATGTCTCACTGTATTGAAATTACACATTGTATAACATGTACAAATGTAAAATATTACAAGCTAATATGAAAAAAACAGCAGCACCTTGTTGCCAAAATATTGAGGCCTCAGGGGCAGCAGGATATTCTATGTGGATTCTGACTGCCTCCTCATAAGGCTGCACCTCCATGTCCTGTAAAACTGCCACCACCAGCCCCATGCACCTCTCAGGAATACTTCAGACACCTGTTTAACCAGAAGAACAATGACTCCTTTTTTTAATAAAAGGATAGTTTTCCTTAGATCTTTCCATCAAAGATCATACAATCTAATTTCAAAAGCAGCAAATCTTGTTTCATTTCAGTGGAATATGTTCTCAAAAATCTTGTTCCAAGGAATGCAATGAAAACTGTCTGCTGGATTTGGTGATTACTTTCATTGCTGTCCTTTGAGCTGATAGTTTGAGGACTATGATAGCAATGATTTCCATGGCATTCTATCTATAGCATGGTAAAATAACATTCAGTAAAACACTGATTGTCTCTTGATTAAAAAATAATGATCATCTACAAGAAAATTCAAAGGTTTGATCGCAGAATGATAGTAAGTGAAAGTAGTAAATAACAAAGCCACTTGGTTTTTCAGACTTTGTAGTTCTGTTTACCTTTCACATACATGATAAGTTTAGGAAGTGCAATTACAGTAGGGACTACATCCATAAGGAATGGCTGTCTCCAGCAGAAAGAGGCTAAGTTCACAGATCATTTTCAACTCAATATCCTCGTTATGCATTTCTAACTTATAAGGCCTCCATTCATGAAATGTTTTGGCTTGAGAAAATGCCTAAAAATGAATACAGATCTTGTGGGCAGTTTCTCAGAAATAAACACATTTGAAAACATTTGAAAATCCTTTGGGGAGTAACAGGCTATAATCTTGTTTCTTGTTGGCTAAAATCAGATGCTCTTAGTAGAGTGCTGTGACATTTCTATCTATCTCCCCGAGAGGGCAAGTGGGTTTGGGGTAAATTCTCAGGAACATCCAGTCTTAGGGATTTAAAATTTCTTCCTTTTTTAAGCATTTATTCTAAATGTTTTCTTTTCCTTCTGAAAGCTCCAGAAAGGACAGAAATGTCACCAGAAAATATGGGTAAGTAGACTTAACTTTCAGTGGGGGATACTCAAATACAACATGAAAATAATAAAACTTTCTAAATACTAATTTTGAGGGTATTTAAAAATAAAAATTCCATAAACTCAAACCATATCCAAGTGCAGGAAATATAGGTAATTCTGAATTAAGTTCTTCCTGAGTTTAATTTTGAATGGTCAAAAACTTGTCTACTTGAAATGTATTCAGTTGTTTGAATGAAGAAGCCCGACATGTTGAATAGAAACTCTATGTGTGTATTGCATTTTTCTGACTTTTTGTTCAAGAAACTTAGGATTGGATTCTGAAACCTTTTAAGATCAAAAGTGCTGATTCTATTTCACTCATTTACAGGACAGAAAACGGAGACGGTACTTTCTACTGGCATCATATGGCTGTTTGTTTTATTAGCCCTTTTTATGGTTGGAGCTGTAAGCGTAGTTTACTTCTACTTGAGGAACAAAGGACAAAACCAAAGAAGCATTTTGGCCAGAATGAGTGGATCAGAAGCAGCACTGGACTTCCAAGAAAATGATACACATACAAACAAGTAGTCTGACAAAATACCCATAAGTCCTGAAAAAACAAAAACCAATCTATGCAACTGTTAGTAAAATCTCATGGCAGTTTTGTGTTTTCCTGCTCAAATAATAGTCTTATCCCATCACAGATATAATGCCAATGTATCAGTTCATTGTTTAGTATGAAGAGTACACCTGTTTTTCACATAAATGAGTGTGGCTGAGAAGTGTCAGGGCAAATCTATAATGTTTACTATGTGAAATTGTTGGTTGGTTTTGGGTTTTTTTTTTGTTTGTTTGTTTTGTTTTCCTTCATATGAAGGAAATAACTCCTATCTCTTCATAATTTTTCCTGTTGTACTGTTTCAATGTTATTTACACAATTAAGGGAAATCCTGCTTACTTCAGAATTGCAGTTTCACAGTTTATTATAGTATCTTTTCATTAATGTAAAACCTACTACCATACTTGTCTCTGTGAGTTACATTTCATCACCTTACAAATAAGTAAATGCATTGATGAAAAATAATTGAAAAGATTCCTGGTTGGATTCCAGGTCTAACTGAAAAGATTCCTGATCAGAACTTTGGGACTGATTGTGTCATTTTCCACAACCTTGTGCTTTTGCATTATTCTGTAAATATTGGTATTTTTCCACGCCCACCACTAAAAACTAAAGATTTAGAGAGATAAAAATGCAGCATATTGAGAATAAATCCTATAATAATGCCCTTTGAACACCTTAGAAAGCTCTGAGATCAAAGCACATTAGGAGAAAATTACTAAATTGATATAGTATAGCCCATAATCCCATCACTCCTGTGATGAAAAAGGAGTAACAGTTATTCTCAGGAAGAAATAACACTGCTTGTAAGTTCTGAAGTTAAAGTCAAATGAATGTACAACTGCTGTAATGACATCAGTAAAACAAATCACTGGCAATTCTGACCACTGTGTATGCTCATGCCTGTGGGATAAACAGGAATTGCAGAAACATTTTTTCCACTGTACTACAGCTAAAAACGTTTAGGATTTTTAAGAACTGATATCCCTTCACAAACTATTGTTATTACAAATTTTAAGTAACAGCTTCCTCTTTTTCCTTACTTCTCCACTTAGAACAAAATTTTATAGGGAGGAAAAAAAAAATTAACGATTCAAGACTTTTCATATGGTATTAAAGAAGATCATAATGTTCCTTTCTGGAAAACAGGAAGTTGTCTGAGATGTGCTGCAGCTGCTGCATTCTTGACTGCTTTAACGTAAGATGAAAACATGCCCTCAAAAGAAGAGTACAGAGGATGGAGTATCAAATATTACTGCATGTAATCACTGCAGCTACTCCAGGAGCTGACAAATCTGTTATACCATCCACCAGCTTAAATCTTTGTTTCTGCTTTCCTTACAACTATGCTGTAAGAGACATCTCGATTCACTCAAGCAGATTTGCTTCATACAAGTGGGACGGTTCAACACTGGGAAAGAGAAGAAATATGACAAGGAAAAAAAAAATAGAAACATGAGGTAGAAGATGGTAAGCTGAGCGGTAATTTCACTTTCTCAGTTACTTTCAGCTGAGAGCAGTGGATACAGATGCACTCGTACCTTGCTAGAGGTAGACACACGATAGCATCACAGTGAATCACAACTCCTTGGAGATGGTGAATACAGCACCAAGGATGCCAAGATGATGAAATTTAGCTCTCTCTGTGGTATCTTTCAAACAGCAGACCGTAAAATGAGTGATCAAACAATTCATCTTTTTATTATTATTTGTTAATCATGCATGCAATAATTTTAGTTAATTCTTTTTTATTCTGTTACCTCAGTTTACAATTATTGTCAGGAAGTATCAGGGGTACTTCTATCTTTTCTGATCTGTATACACTGCTGTATATAACAGGCTGAATCAATGAAATCAATTTCTAACATGTAAGTTCTTTTATTACAATTATTTAAAAAAAAATAATAATAAAAATTAAATTTTTTTTTTCCACACATTTTTAAACAGGTTAGAAGGTTGCTATTTCTGATGAACAAGTAGATAAAGCCTTGTAAGAGTCTTTCAATTTTTATACTGAGTGGGCTTTAAGGTCCTTACAATCCACACCATCTGATGATACAACTCCACGATAAGAGAAACCCGCTTGTCCCCCGCTCGAGATGGCGGCCGGCGCTGAGCGCCATGTTCCGCGGCAGCCGGCGGCGACACCTAGCGAGAGAGCGACAGGCTGCGGCCAGGGAGCGAGACCATAAATGAATTTCAGGGAGACAAGATGAAGGGGAACTGATTCCAGTTCCATAATTAACTTTTTATCTGGTGAATGAGATAATGTGCTGGAATGCTCTTTTACTGATCTAACAAGGATCTTAGGATTTATTTTTTTTCTCGTAGCTCTTATGTTTGACTTACAAATAAAGCAAATGTAGTAAAATGTTAATTTTTTTTTTTTTTTTTTAATTCCCTTGCAAGCCCTGTGGGATCACCACTTCAATATTCCAGGTAGGCGTCTGTGCACTGTGTGACAAAAACCATTTGCTCTGCTTCTCCCTCAGCGATAAAGGGATAATAATGTGTGCTTATCTCACAGAAGCATGTTAAAGTTCAGTTAATTGCTTTTCAATCAAAACTGAGAAGTCCCCCAAAATGCCAAGCATATTAACTTAGTAGTGGCACAGAACTGACAGGAATTCTTCGTGGCTCAATTTCAGAAGCTTGTTTACACACTGAGTTTCTTCCTCTTGAGAATATTTAATGGCCACTTTTATTTCCAGCTTTACTTTCTTGTTACTGTCAGGATGAAATTATCTCTCTTTATCACCATTCTTCCAGTAATTGTCCATTTGCTGTCTTTCCGTAAGTGCTCATTTTGTTGTTTCACATTTTCTCAGACTTTCATTAGGTGCATTTGTTTGCTGATTTTCCAAAAAAAGTGAAATGGAATTGCAATTAGAATCAATGCGACACTGACACATCAGATGTCATCACTATAGTTGCTTACAGTACTTCTCTCAATTTTTTCCTGTTTTTTGTTTTCTTCAAACGTGGAAGTGATGGAAGACTTAAGTTACCTGTGAACAGACTTGTCCTATGAACTATTACAGCACGTACATAAGATGTCAGAAGTAACTGCATTTTGAAGTGAGAACTCAACCCCAAGAACACAGGACCTTGTCAGAATATGCTGGAGAAAAATCACAGTGATTGTGTCAGGAAAAAGCAACCTTGAAGTTGCTGTTTGCTCTTGTGCATAATGTATTCCTGAATTGATCTTCAGTGCAGAAGGGATACAAAGTGACATAATGCCATTTTGGACTGTCAAACAATCTCTGTGTTTCCTGAACGCTACAAAACAGATCTAACTTTCTAAGAGGTAAACTGAATTTCTCTGAGGTAAATACAGTAATAGGAGAATTAGAAAATACACATGATAGTTTATAGACGACTAAATGTGGGATTTTTTGGATGACAAAATCATGCCTCACACTGTGATAGAATTTTAAGTGCCTGGTACGCAACAGTAAAAGTAAAACTATGAAAAAACATATGCATCAACAGTTTTTAATTGGGAAAACATTTCCGACAGCCTACTGAGAAGTATTTGGTCAGTCCCCTGTGACATTCAAAAAGTGTGTTAGAACATTAGAAAATGTGCAAAAAAATGCAGCTATAATATATAGGGCTATGTCTGAAAAAGAATGTGTAGGATCTAGAAAATGTACAGGAAAAGGTTATCAAAGTAATCAATTCTGTGTTTGGGTTACAGTGTGCAATGAGGTTAAATAAACTAGAAGTTTTCAGTAGTAAGACACAGTGATTAAGGGCAAAATATTATACAAGTATAGAAAATCATAAGCGTTTTAATTGTCATGGGATAGCGTGGTGATAAAAATGGATTTACCATGTATCTGGATGTATCTTATATTTGCTAATTTAATGGTTTTCCTGTATTTGAAGCATGAACTGTGATCTCTTTATTTGTATGCAATCATTTGTGGAGCTCAGAACATGAGTAGAAAGCCAACAGACAGGTGTTCTGAAAGGTTTTTGACTTTATTATACTCTAAAGATATTGCTTTGTTGTTGATTCAGGTGATTAGCAAGTATGTAGAGCTATGACACGTTATACTACCAGAGGTAGTAAAGTAAATCAACTCTTGTCAAGCTATTCTTGTTCCATATCTCTTAATTATTTTATGAAGAGTTTACGTATTTTCCAACAGCTACCAAGCAATAGAAACAAGTATTTAGTACTCTCCTAACATTGCCTTTATAGTGTCAGCTTTGTTTCAGAAAATTTGCTGTTTTATTTCCTGCAGAATTTCCTTTCCACGCCCTTTATTGCTTCTCCCTTACCTTAATAATAAGGGCAGAGTAGAAGCCCAGAGTAGAATCCCATTCCACTGCTTATACTTCTCCTCTTTTCCATCAGCCTAGTCAGCAGGACCTTGCTCAGCCATGCTGCTTTACTGCCTCATCTGCCTGATTTCTTATTCTGGGGGATGGGGTGTTATTGTGCTTGATCTTTCTTTCAGGAAAAGCATCTTTGTGATACCCTCTCTTGCTCTTTGGTTGAGATAGTTTTGCTGCTTGAGAACTAAAAAAGTAAAGGATCACCGACTATAGCCAGACATAATTACTTTCAGGTTTTATCTTTGTACACAAGATTGAATTAATCATCATTGGTTGGTTCTACTGTATAAACATGCCCACATACCTTGTAATATAGTTTGGCTTTAAGTCCATTTAAGACGAGAAATGAAAAGTATCCTTACCTCACTTTACTTTTTATTTTTCCAGTTTAGCAAAAACAGTTTAAAAATCACGTTCAAAAGTGAAATGAGACACAGCAATGTAAACAAGCCTGTGACCACATACAGCTGCTCCCTAAGAAGTTTATATGAGATTCACTTCTGCTAAAAATAGAGACTTGCCTATAGTAAGCCGTGTTTCTTTGTGCTCCCATTTAGGCTCTGCTCTAGTCAAATGCTCTGTGCTGCACATCATGCAGTGACTGGCAGGAACGGGGCCTTATGCAAATATGATCGATGAGGTTTACTAAATGAATTCAAGTTCAATAATTTTTGAGTATCTAGTGCATGTACTTTATCTGTCTTTCCTGGAGAAAATGTCTCGGGGAATTGAGACATTTGTTGTGATGGATTTTGTATGGCAAATGTCAATCCAAACCAGTGAGTTATTTTCTATATTTAAATTGGTTTTGGAATGGCATAAATTGTACTTAAAGAAGCCCTTTTGTCAGTGAAATTCATCACAGTTTTATAAATTCAGCAGAGATTTCAGTAATTCGGTCGTCTGGGCATGTCCCACAACATTTTATTAAACAAAACAAATTCGTGGTTAAGTATCTATGGCAACAAATACCTATAATGTTGTATTTGACAGATGAGTAACTTGCAGACAAAGAAATATTTTAATATTACACTGTTTGAAGCTCTCATTTATTTAGTCATGCGTTTTTATTTTCCTTAGAAGTTGTTTTGATAGTAAATATTAGCCCAGTGCTTTGCATTGAATCCATTAAGAAAGTAACTTAGAAATGTTGCCAGCCTTAAGCAATCCTTACACAGAATGATCATTGCAGTACTTGCTGTGTTCAGTAACTTCGTTTTTTTTTGTATTCACTTTATGTTCAAAGTAGAAAAATAGAGAGCAACTAAAAGTGTCACCTTTTCAAGCAAAGAAACAAAAAAATACAACGCTAGTTCTCTCAGCTATGGTGAATCAGGGGAAGATAGAATTAATCCAGAGTTCTAAAGAATAAATTTCTGTCATGATCACTATTTTTTGCTGTTGAAAAAGACACATTCAAGTCTGAGCAGGGTCATCAGAGCAGCGTTTTGTTATTGCGCAGGGAATATGAGGGAAATTTTAACAGTCTGTTAGTTTTCATTTTCTACTGGCCTGGATTTTTATGACAGTAGTGGAAACCATGCTGCAGAGAAATCAACTGCAGAACTACAGCAAGATTGCAATCATGAATATTCATCGTCTCACTTAGCAAATTAAACATGAAATCTTGGTGTGTTTTAGTAATACTGTTGCAGCTGTCTTCCGTATTTGTACAATAGTATATAATCAAGCTCTAAATGAATTCTTTGCCTGGGTGATAATTTTTTATTATGCTGTTCTCTTCCTTAATGTTTCGTGTATCATCTTTTGTGAAACATAATTTAAGAGCTCCATTTTCCATTGACTGGATTCTTTACTAAACTGACTGCTTATGAAGATGTTTTACATTTAGTTTAAGATTCTTAGTCCTGGGTTGTACAACTGTGGATGAGTTCAATATTTGAGCTACAGCCAAGGCCAGAAATACATAATTCAAAAATGCATATTTCATGTGAATGTTTAAAATAAATGCGTTAAAAGACTGTCACTGTCCTCTCCAGTTTTGTGCCTGTTGGTGAGGCCAGGTGTATGGGAAACTGTTGATCGCAGCCTGAACCTCTGATTAACCACCTGAGGGAAGCAACAAGTCAGATGCAGGAGCACAGGTGAAGGTAATTCAGCTGTGCTGCAGAAGATCTCTCAGACCTCATGTAAAGGCTGACTACCAGTAAGGCAGGATCTGTTTCTCTGGAGGTTGCTTCTTTATAGAGTTTACTGTGAGCCTTCAATGTTGGTGAGCATTTTCCATTTTTCATTGGTTATCTTTCTATCCTGATAGTCTTTTATATGAAACCTCTGTATAACCTCTGTTTACCTTTTGTCTCTATAACTGTACAATTGTATAGCCGTACACCAAGATTCCACATTGGATTTCTGCAGATCTTTGAAGGTTATAACCACCCTAAGAGGACCATCAGAATTAAAAGCATAAATGACCATTTTTTGTTGAACCTTTAAAAATTACTTCAGCGATTAAGCTAGTGCTCCCCTATCAAACAACAGAGTATTTTATATTATTTTGTGTATTTTAATATCTATTATACATATTCTATTTTTATATTTAATATTACATTAGTATTTAATAGGCCAATCTCTTTACATGGGCAAAAGTTATGTTTTTAAGGAGGTGAAGGGAGATTGGCTACACTGGCGAAACTATAGATCAATCTGAACCTCAGATTCACCACCCTAAAGCAGATAGATGTTACCTAATACTGCCAACATTTCCACCTAATACAGCATGTAGCATTTACTCTCACGCTTCTGCAAATCCCTGTAGTGCTGTTGTATCCATGGCCCTGCTTCAAGGGTCCTTAGCTCACCCTGCACCCACGAACTGAATGTACAGTGCCTGTCAGATCTGTTAGTAAACAGTGTCTGGAAATCATGCTGCAAAATATGAAAATATAATTCTAGTCCATAAGGGATGCACTTGAGCACTGCTCTTCTGTTCTTATGTTGGCTCATCCCAGAGCAGCTCTTCCCTGAGTTATGTTAATAGTGCAAGTAATATATTGGGTATATTACCCTAGCACCACTAGGGTAAGGGAGTCATCCAGGATGACTAAGGTAGATGGTAGAATGATGTCTGTTGGTTGATCTTAGGTTGGATGTTAGGGGAAAGTTCTTTACGAGGAGAGTGGTTAGGTCCTGGAACAGGCTGCCCAGGGAGGTTGTGGATGCCCCGTCCTTGGAGGTGTTCAAGACCAGGTTTGACGGGGCCCTGGGCAACCTGATCTAGTAAAGGCGTGTGTTTGGTGGCCCTGCTAGGCAGGGGGGTTGGAACTACATGATCCTTGAGGTCTCTTCCAACCCGGGTCATTCTGTGATTCTGTTCAGTATTTCCTAGCTTGGTCATTCCTTTTCAGGTATAAACTCAAAGGTCATGGGAAGTATAAGACTGGTCATATACATAAAACAGCTTTGTGTGTTCTTGAGGCAGTGAGTAACATCTTTAAACATCACCAGGTAATGACCTGCTTATCTGTGGAGCATTTCTCAACCCTTCGTCAGTATGATGTGCTGTGTCACTGTCATACATAAAAAATCTAACTAAATTATTCCTATGTTTTTATTGATCTGCTAACAACTGGAAGCAATCACTGCAATTTAAGACAACATACTCATGTTTAGCATGAGTCACTACAAACACTTTTAATGCCTTTTACTTTTTAGAATAATGTTTCCAAATGACTGATATGTAAAAAATGCAATACATTGTGAAAAAAGCTAGAAGAAAACAAAAGCGGACTGTGTTGATACAAAGATAGCTGAAACCTGGAATACAACAGCTTAGAAAGAAAGTTCAAGCTGTTGATGGAGAAGTAAAATAAACAATTTAATTTGACAATTGCAGTCTGGGGACGTGACATTCATTAAGTGCACCAGGAATTGTATTTAGTCCTGTAGAAAATATCTGGATTATAAATAATTATTTTTACTAAAGTGTTCCGGTAATTGTCCAGAGGTACATGCAGTAGAAAGTAATACAAACTTTGATTTTTCTGAGCTAACCAAGTGTTGTGTGGAATGAATAATAGTTTGGAGATAATGTGCCCTAAGACATCAATAAAGTAGTATGAATCAAGATTTTCTACATTTATTTGTAGTTGAAATTTGGGTAAGAATTCATCATGTAATTCCTTTAAAATGCTGAAGTAGTCACTCTTTGAATCTGTATTTAAAGCTTACTCTCATGTCACAAACAAGAGGCAACTCCCCGTAGCTTTCTACTTCAGAGAGCAAGCTGTAGGACTGGATTCTTGGAAATAAATGTATGTTTTTTCCAGCCACTGATTTATCCAATCATAAACTTTAGTGTACGTCATACTCTATGTATTAACCCACCCACCTCAAAAGTATTTTTCTTGTGTTGATTTTTAGAACCAAGTACCTTAAGGAATGTGAGGGAAATGGACAAAAATGTTGCAGATTATTGCTTTTATGCGTGAGTTTTATGTGAGTATGAAGCTCGAATTAAATGTTTACTGCCAGTACTCACTAAGAAATACGTGCGCAAATGGAAGCGTTCTGCTAGCTCTTCTAGAAACTAATCTTGAATATTTACTTTCAGCTACTCATGACTGTGGTATACTGCCCACAACGTGGTGTTTTTGAAGCTGTGGTCTCCACGTCTTGGAAGGACATACAAAGAGAAGTAAAATGGTTTGGGAGGATAGTAACAGTCTGAAGGTGAAAACCTGAAAGCAAAAAATCATAAACATAAACGCTGTCTAGAGGAAACTGATGAGGTGTATGATTAAAAAGTTATGAGAACTGTGGGTAAAATGAATACACAACTGCTGTTAATCCGATTTTACAGTACACTCATTGAAAATAGGATGTATAGAACGCTTACAGTACTAGGTAAAGTATTTCCTCAGAGGATTCCATAGCTGTGATGGACCTCTCTATGGGTGTTATTTTGGATATTTATTTCATTTCATTTCCCATCCTGCTCTTCATACGGTTCAGACAAAAAGTAATGAAAATATTCAGATTTATTAAATGGAATAAAACTAACTAATGCCTTTAGTGGGGCTTTCAACAAAGCCAGGAATTCTTCAGAAAACACATGTCAAGAAAGATCATATCCTCCAAACTGCTTCATATTTTTAAATTCTGGATTACTTACTGGTGAGACTAAGCCAAGATACAAGCTTGAACTTTTTTTTTTTTTTTTTTAGGTTTTGGATATTATTAATAATCTATGACAAGATTCATGTAGTTCTCTATTGTTTTCATTAGCTAAAGGGAAAGGTAATTTGATGTGTACACATTTAAGGATGTGCTTGAAAGGGTTCATTAGCTCATGATATTTTGGCTCATACTGTAGTGCATGCTATGCCTTCCCAGAAAATAGACTCATCCTTGGTTGGAGATATGAAATGTAAGGATAGCAGATCCTCCTGAGATAAATGGATGGACAAATGTATGCATTAAAAGAAGGAATAGAGAAAGACAAAAGTGCTGGAGATAAACTGTACTTGGAGAATCAGAGAAGTCCTAACTTAATGTCTTAGAATGAATTACTTGTCTTAGATTATGCCTGTTTTTACTGCTTGTTATTTTTACTTATAATATTTATTGAGAGATAAAATTTACCCAGACTTTAATGTTAATGGGTATTGCAGCATGTTTAACTGAGTCAAAATTATCTGCCAAAATAGATCAAATTCATTACAAAACAAATTTGAGGATGTTTCTTCTAAATATTTAAACTAATATTGACTTAGATAATAGTTTTCATTCACGCTAAAAATCCATGTTTTTCTGTTTCCAGAACTTTCACTGAAAGTTAAGGAATAAACAAAATCAGACTTGAGATATATATTTGAATTTCTATCTCTGTAACTAATCATTTACCAGTGTATTAAATAGAAATACTTGGAAGTTGCTCCATACAGGAGAGGGCAGCAGTGATAAAATGGCCTATCAAGCAGGTGATTGCATATGCCTATTTTATCATCTTTATTATAATAAGACTTACTTAAGCAATAAAAATAGAAACTGTTAAGTATGTTGAAATTAAGAATTTTATTTCATTTTTCTTTCTTGGCAGCATTTACTTTAATTAATAAAAGAAAAATTTCATATCTGATTTTGCAAATTCAGAGCTAGAATTACTGTTTTTCACATTGCAGAAAGGTCACTGAACTTCTTATCTTGTTAACTTCTTTTGTTTCTTTGAATAAACAAAATAAAACCTCGTTCTGAATTAACAAATGGACATTTTTATTATTTTTTTCCTGAGACTGTCAATAGGTCATTCCACAGATGCAAGGTGTTATGAATTGCCTTATTGCAATCCACTGTGGAATATCTTGCTATAATTCTATATCTGCTATACACTGCTAAATTTCTAAATATTCTATCCATCTGTCTATCCATCTATCTATATATTTCTGTCCATTTTTACCGTCATGAAAAATAATGAACTAATTTAAGAATAGCTTAGACATACTTTATATATTATACATACATATTATATATAGATATTCATTTGTCTACCCATCGTCGAGGAAGCCAAGGAGGATGTGGGCAGCCGTGCTCGCCCATGCACTGGGGTCGTATCGTCATCTCTCCACCCATCGTCGAGGAAGCCCACAAGGATGTGGGCAGCTGCGCTTGCCCGTGCACTGGGGTCATATCGTTGTCTCTCCACACATCGTCGAGGAAGCCCAGGCGGATGTGGGCAGCTGTGCTTGCCCATGCACTGGGGTCATATCGTCATCTCTCTGCTCATTGTCATGTAAGCCAAGGATGATGTGGGCAGCTGTGCTCTCCTGTGCATTGGTCATATATATATATATCTGTCTAGCCATCGTCAAGGAATCCGAGGAGGATGTGGCCAGCAGGCTACACACTCCTCTAGATATATATGTTGGGAGGCATCTGTGCACCATACATAGATGTAGATTGAAGCTATACTTAAATTAGTTTATTATTTTTCATGAGGGTAAAAATGAATAGAAATCCTTTTTAAAGTAAATAAATAGAACTTCTAATGATTGCTGATTGTTTCCAATTTTATTTTTTGGATATTTTGCTTTCAATTAGATGGTTTATGATATTCATAATATTGCACTTATGAGTTCATTTACATCTGTAGCTTTTATATCTGCATCTCCTTCCAGTCCTTGGTTTTGCAGTTAAGTTACAGAAATGAAATATGCTTAGGAGAGTTCTGATCATGCTCTGTTCAATATACTTGAATTTGGCTGTGCTTTTCAAGAATTTGTGGAGTGGCACAAGAGTGGTATTCATAGAAAGTTACTGAGCGGTTCAACTGGCAATATGTAGTTGGTAGTTCAGACATCTGCATCAGAGACTATTGCTGCAAGCTCTTAAATGTAAAGTAAGTTATAAATACAATCACCAAGTCTATCCCACAGTTCCCCTCCTCGAAACGTGGCCTTCTAGAATAGGCCAGATGAACCATCTTTTAGAAGGTGTCCTTCTAATGACACTATACAGGGAGTCAGCAGTGACTACACAAAGCTGTCACACATCTGTACAGTAAAGTCTGAGGTTTTGTATTAAAAACATGACTAGTAGACACAGACCTGTGTATCTGTATTCTGAATGATTTAATTCTAGTTTATAGTTTCCTTAAAAAAAAGGTAGTATAAAAGAGCATGCCAAGAGATAATGGTGTTTGGCAAGTTTGCTTCTCAATTTTTTGTTTCAGAACAGAGCAAACCCTAAGATACACGCAGTCTCTGAGTTCATGCTTATTCTCTTTAATAGACAGGGTTTTTTAGTCAGACAGTTCTGTGTCACTCAAAATGATGCAGAGGAACAATACAAGGAGGCTCATCACTCAGAACAGGGAGGAAATCCAGTATGTTGAATGCATCCATTCTCCAGACTTTCATCAGAAGGTTTAAACAGGGAATGAGTTCTTAAATCCAGAACTCCCACATTCCTTTTTTCTCCTTGACAAAGATTTATAAAGAACCTTATTTTTTTCTTAGATTTGCCTCAGCTTCATCTTCTTATCGGGGTTTCTGGGAAACAAAGTGAAGTAAAACTAAAATAAAATTCTAGGTAAAACTAAACTTCTTAAGAGAGAGAGAGAGTTAATTAAAAATTTCCCTCAATGCTCTGCATACTAATCCACTCCATGCTTTCTTTTTCTATCTAACAACTGCCAGGCATTGACTTGTTCTACTTGGCTGCTTTGAACTTTACACTGAGCTTCAGATTGTACGTTGTTAGATGTAATTTAACAACATCTAGTTGTTAGACCTAGATATTAATGAATACTTACTTTAGGTGAGTAAGTATACTCAGTTAAGTTGTGGAAACTGATATTAAACTTCACATTTGTGGTATTCCAGACATGTTTGTGTGTGAGTTTGTATATGCGATACTTTAAAAAGGCTCTTTCTGTGAATCTGGAAGTAACACTGAGCAAAACTGGGAGAGGGAGTTATTTTTAAAAATAAAATGAAAGTGATTATTGATAAGTATGAAAATTGTGTTAAATATGGATAGAACAAATTCTGCAGTCATTATATTTGTGTTAAAAATGTAATAGATAAAAGATGGTACAATAAAAATTGTAACAAAACTTTTTTTTTGTTTGACAAAACAATCCTTTGTTTTCCTTTATCACCTGTCCAAACAACATAAGGTAATCTATACTGTATTCTCTTTATCCAGTTATACTTCTTTACCTAGCAATATGCATATAATGCCATCAAGTGACATATATTAAAAAAAAGAAGAAAGATTGTTAGCAATGGAAACAAATGAATAAACACAGTGTTTATGTAAAAAAAAAAAAAAAGACAGAAAGGAAAAGCACAAATCCAAAAGAAAAAATTCTATTAAATATTAAGGATATTTAATTTTAATATTAATTTTATTTAAATTTAAAAGTTACACAGTGCACGGCATCTGCAAGGTAAGTAGTTTGTGGTCACAAATAATTTTAAAAAATTGAAGGCGTTATTCACTCTAAATTTCCCATTACTCCCTTGATGAAAAGACAAGTTTAATACATTCTGTTACTGTTTTCTCCACATTAGGTTATAATTAGAGCTAAATAGAAAATGCAGACAAGCGGTTCTTGGAACAGTATGTGGGAGACTACAGGTACTGATTAGTAGGAGATTGGGTGTTAAATCTTTAAACCAGTAATTAGAGCTTAAAATAACAACTGAAATCATGTTAAGTGATAATGTTGCAAATACTTGTACTTGATTATTTTCAGCTGAGTATTAGAATTTTTTCCAAACAAGGCCACAGGTGTGATAGCTTGCCTGTGACCAGATTCTTTAAAACAGGTTGTCTTATAGTACTTGACAGAGACTGGCTTTAGTCTACTTGAAAACTATCACCCTGCATTCCTTCCTTAATGTAGCTTTAATTTTAATATTTATTTGTTTATTCTTATTTGTTGTTATCATTCCTAAATGTGTATTCATTAATAAGTAAAGTGAGTTTTATGTTGTTGTTGTTGTGGTCTAAGCATAGCATTAATTAAATAGATAGGTAGATAGGGGTGTAATATATCTGTGTTTGTTCTCTGGCAGAAAGCCTGCAAGTAATGAGCTCATGTTTTTGAGATGGCTAAAAAAAAAAAAAAAAAGTCTAAATTCTCCAAAGTTTCTTTGCTGTGAGGGTGGTGAGGCACTAGAACAGATTGTACAGAAAAGCTGGGATGCCCTGGAGTTGTTCAAGGCCAGGCTGGATGAGGTTTTGACCCACGTAGTCTAGTGGAAGTTATCCCTGCCTGTGGTAGTGGTGCTGAAGCCACATGATCTTCAAAAGTCTTTTCCAACCCCAAACAATCTGATTCTTTCAAAACGAATACTTCATTCATTGCAGTTGGTTCTTGCATTGATAAGAAATAACATGCATGTATGAAACTATAATAACAACTCAGATAAAACTAGTAAAAAACAGAAAAAAATGTCTAAGAATGGGACATGTCTCTGGTTATGCCAGTGCTGTTACGTTCAAAAGCTGTATAACATTAAACTCAGAGATTGTTATTTTGTAATAAGCAGCACTCTGAGGAGAATTAAATGTATTGGCCTCTCTACTATGCTTTTGTTTTGTATTGGGCTGAACTTCACTTTCAGACTTGGATGGGTGCATATGTATTTTTAGTAACTTCCAGATGAATTTACTAGAACGAGTACAAATAATTACTCACCTAGAATCTGAGTACAATAAAAGATCTGGCAGCAGAAGCACAGTCTCAGATTTTTCAATCTAGTAACATGGCATGTTAAATGCATCTTATATACTTCTAATGGTTTTATGTATTTTGGTATTTTCAGTAATAATTAACACAACTAGAAGGGACTAATTCTGCTCTTTTTTTAGTTTCTGCTTTCATTTAAGAAAAAAAAACTAAAAATATCTTTCAGTTTCCATTTAGCTCTTAAAATGAACTAATTAATAAACTACTAGGAAATTACTTTTTTCGTCCTTAACTTGTTAATTCATTGATTTTTCTGAATAAAGGAGATGCAGTAGATGTGACCTGTCAGGACTTCACCATAGTCATATATAACTATTTAGTATGGTACCTAACAGGAAACTACCTACTAAGTTGAAGGAGATTAGAAAAATTGAGGATGAGTAAATCTAGAAGATCAAGTTGCTTTGAAAATAGATTGATTGACTTAGAGTGCTAAACTGTTGCTTGAACCAGTGATTGAGCACCTGGTGGGAAGGCAGGGCCAAACCAGGGGAGCTCAGGTGAATGCAGTGCATCTGAGTGGCTGCAAGGAGTGCAGCCAAGATTCACCCCTTCCCAGAACTCATTTAGAGGATAGCAGTGGAGGTAAGGATATCTCACTGGAGATCCTACTTACCTGTGACCTTCCAAGTTTAAGGCCTCAGGGAAACAGGGATCCTTTGGTCCTCGACTGTTGTATTTAAGCAAATTCTCACTTGCTGCAGCTTAGGACTTTGCAGCTCTGCTATCAGTGCTGTGTTTTCCATTGTGTTACAGCATTACACATTGTCAGAAGACAATATGGGAAATTACGCAATACATAAGTCTGTTTCCTACACAGTAAATAGCAGAAATGTTAAAGTGTTAGTCTTAAATATAGGAGTTTTTGTTTCTTAATTTTGTTACTAACTGGTGTTCTGTGCTGCAATGCTATATAGTTATTCATATGTAATCATATGTTTAGTAAAACTGTAAGTGCTTTGGGTTAGATGATATGTATCTAGTAAAACCAAATCATGCTTTTATCTTTGGAAACATCAAAAAAATGAAATGAGGAATGCACATGATAGATTATGGTAGCATTCCATGACATAACTGAACAGGTGGAAAGCTTAATAACTCTCTTTCTTAATCTTTATAGATAAAAGGAGGTAAACTAGCAAAAGCTGACACTGTATCATAGAATGGCCTGAGTTAAAAAGAACCTCAAGGATCAGTAAGTTCCAACTCCCCTTCCATAGGCATAGCTACCAGCTGCTAGACAGAGTTGATCAGATTACACTGAGCTCCATCCAACCTGGCCTTAAACATCTCCACACACACATATCTCCTATTCTATCTACATTCTTGATTAGAATTAACATGAGTAGCCATCACAGTTACCCTTGTATCCATTTTTTTGCTGACCAGAAAAATAGCAAAGGAAAAGCTGTATGAGGTTGAAGCTTGTATTAAGATGTTGGCAATTAATGAGACCTGAGAAGGTCACACGTTTCATATAAAATGCTTTGTTAGCCCATATGTAAGATGGAATGATACAGATGATAACAGTTATTCAGAAAGTTATTTATAAGGAAAAACTCACCAATATGGCCACCTTCACTAGGAAATGCTGAGACAGTCTCCACCAGGGAGCAATCTCCAGGAGAGATGCTGCCTTAGTGGTGGTCATTCCTTAAATGCTCCACTCCTCCCGGGAGTACAACTAAATTACTCTCACCTGTGCTCCCACAGCTGACCCGACACTTGCCTCAGTTGATTAATTAGAGGTTCAGGCTGTGGTTACCAATTTCCCATAGACCCATATAAGTTTTTATGCCAGGAATGTCTGAAGATGACAGATGTCAAGAATTATTTGTGTGGTATGCGAAAAAATACTTCTGAAGGTATACTTCTCAAAACTTAAGAGGCTTTGCTGGTCTAGAGTGGAAATAATCCATGAATTCCTTTCTTCTGTTCTAAATAGATTTCCAAGTCTCCCTTAGGAACCTTTCTGTTAACATGTGAGTCTATCAGTCCTGAACTAATATATGGCTTGTTCCAAAGATGCATATTAATATATAAAACCCTACTAATGAATATCTCATATCATTTCAACAGAATTCAGTCTTTTTATTAATTGATGCTCTAAAGATATGATACTGTTGGAATTGGCATGTGAGGCCAATGAGGCCAAATAGACTGTAGTAATTTTAAAGCACTGATGTATTTTTTTTATTAAAGTACTCTGGCATTAATTCATTCACAAGGGTGCTTTATATATAGAAATAAGACTTGAATTTCTTGGAAAATATAGTCCTTTCATATGTCAGTATGCTGCCTATGGGTGTAATTATAGTAATGTGCATGCATCACATTAGTAACATGGGGGAAATCTGCAGTAGTTCAGAATTCTGTTTGCCAAAATTGCTGTGATTAATAAAAGGGCAAAAACCACATTTGCTTAGTCCATCAAAACAAGATTTATGGTATTTAAGGAGTAAGGGTTATATAGCTGCATTTCTCAGTTAAGCTGTGAAGTTCAGTGGGGGTCTTGCTAAAATGATACCCACATCCTCTCCCTATTCTGCTGTACAAATAAAATTAAGCAGCTTGCCAGGTTGATGCTGCTCATGGGCATGTCCTTGTCATCTCAGTGAGTCCTCTAGAGAGTTTTCCTATTCACACATAATTTATTCACCAATCCTTTGAAAAACAGTAAATTGCAGTGCAGTTATTCATGGCATTTGTGAATGGGCAACTTGCTTTTGTTCTTGCAGGAGGTGCGTAGGTGGGAGAAACAAGACAAGCTGCAGTGAGTCTTACTGGCTCACTTAAAATTAAAACCGAACAGCTGAAAATCCTGTAACCAAAGAGGGCTTGCTGCATGTAATTATCATTTCTGTGTCTGATTACGCTGTTTGGAAATTGCTTTCACTCCTAGTCATGAAAGTTAGGGGACATTACAAAATGAGCTTCCTTAATCATAAGAGAGAGCACTTGTGCATGAAGATGTGCTTTGACTGAGATCATGAACAGAAACATGAAATAAAATATGAATTTTGAGAAGTTCCCATCTTTATTGCATTCTTATCTTTTCTGATAACGTTTTACTGGGATGTTTCCTGTTGGTCGGGAATCTGTTACTGACTTGCAGGTATCCCTCCATGATTTAAATTCAAACTGATTAAAAATGGTGATTCATCTCCATAAATTCTTGATGTCAGATTCTTGATTGAGCATGAGACAGCCGTAAATTAAGTATAGAATCAAGTTTAAAAAGTGTTGTTTGCTTATTTGAGTTTCCCGTGCCTCTGGTTTTCATCTGTTGTCATGTTAGAAGGGCAAGTTGCTTTGATTTGAGATACCTGGTTCTGCAGTATCTCTGAGATCTCTTTCTTCATACACATTGTCATTCTACAGCTAGCAGAGCATCACTGGTGATTTTTAATAAGGAGGAAAAAATAACAAAACAGAGGACATGCAATTAAATTTAAGCAAAAGTGGGAGAGACTGTTATAAGAAATGAGAGAATTACATTAGTGATGTCAGTTTCTTGAAGTTTTGAGTCATTTTACTGTATCTGTTAGCAAATTTTATTAGGCATCTAACTACATGTCTCTGTTGTTACTGCTGTCCCATTTTGTCGGTTGACACAGTATTAGCATGGGTAGGTGGTAGGGGAATAATGCTACTACAGAAGGGTTTGAAAAAAAAGGAGTTAGCAGTTGGTTTCAGAAATCATGTAAAAAGTAGTCCTCCTGTTGTGCAGACAGAAAAATTCCTAGCTGACAGCTCATGGCTGAAAGCAGAGGCAGTGCTGTGATGTGAAGGGTTAAAATGGGTGGAAACTTGAGTCCTCATCAGTAATTTTGCCACCAATGAGAAATTCATTTGCAAGCCAGAAAAGGAGGTTTGCAATAATTAACCTGAAAAAAGGGTGAATTTTTCTGAAACATGGTGCCCTGTACTAATTGTCATCTGTGGCTCTTTAATACACTGAATGTTTCCTTTTGTTACCATCACTCTGTAATATGAACACTAATGTGAGACGTTGCCAGTATTATTATGCAAATCTTCTCTCAGAAGCTTTCGATAGTAGTAAAACATAAAATGTGTATTTTTAAACATCAGCTTGTCTCAGCAAACTGAAACGATTCATCCTCTGTTTATACACATTAACTGGATGGAATAAATTCTTCATTTCAATTACTAATTATACTCAAAATGCCAAATTATATACAGATAAACACACTGCATGTTTGGAGATTGAGCAATCTATGGAATTAAGTGTTGGAAGCTATTCCCACATCATCTGAGGAACCGTTTTTATTAGCAGAACAAATGTGGACATAGTGTTTTACTGAACAAATTACGTAAAGGCCGGAGATGCCTGTTATATGTTTTTGCTTTTCAGTCCTTCATATAACAGGAAAAAAAAGGTAGATTGTGAAAGTAAAATAGAACACATTTCGATACAAATGTCGGGCACCTTTTCTATTATTAAGTAAATAATAGTAGGGCTAATTTTTTTAAATGTTCAGCTTTGCTCACACAAGAGTTTTCACTGTTTCATATGCCTGTACTTTGTGCTTTTTAGAACATTGTTTCTTTATGTTTTGCACTTCACTTGAGCAGTTGTTCTCTTTTCATTCTTTCAGTTGCCAGCTCTCAGCCTTATAAATACAAGACTGTTCCCTTTGAGCTGACAGCCTTGGAGGAAGTGCTGCTGGCATTTTAGAACCCAGGGCTGTGTCTCTATTGCTCTAAAGAGAAACACAGTGTTTCTGTTACTAGTAAGGTAAGCAGCGTTACTGCTTCTCAGGGTTTGAAGAGCAAAGCAAGATGTTAATTATTCATTACTGTACTGAAGATTTGCAAGGTGGGAGAATGATATGACTGGTGCATTTGTCACTGTGGAAATCTGTCAGTCATCAGTTCCCACTATATTCTAGTGCAATAATGCAGTAGCAACGTGGTGACATAAATGTCAACCCCTCAGGAAAATCAGAGTGGGAGGCGGAATTGTTTTCACTGTGGTTTGAGCTGTCCCTGCTTTTGTAATTGGTGTGAGTGTGGTACAGAATAAGAAGGGATGAAAGAGACTGTTCTCTGAGGACACTGTTCCCCCCCCCCCCCCCCCCCCCCCCCAAAAAAACAAACAACCCAACTTTGTTTACTTTTTTCTTTCTTTCTATTTTTTTATTTTTAATTTTTCCTGTTCTGGTGTTTGCAAAAGGAAATTAAGTTTTGACTTTAAAAGAAATTCAAATATATTATAAAATTGATCCATTAATGTAACATAGCAGAGAACAGTTAGGGTGCTAACTTGTATTACCAATTGTAATGAAATAAATTCTTCAGTAGATTTTTCCCATCTTGTGTTTTTTACAGTGGAGCAGGCACCTTTTACATAAAACGATAACCACCAAGATATGTGAAATACATTCAATAAAGTGATGCTTAGAACTTGCCAAGAAGAACATGTACTAATTCCTGTCCACCTCCATTGTTACCTTAAGAGCAGCTCTCTCCATAGCAACTGAACACTTTTCAAGGCAGCAATAAACTAATCCTCTCCAGCTTCCAGAGCACCATCAAGAATTTTAAAAACATTGGACTTTCAGTGGCGAAATACTTCTGTGGATTCAAAAGGCCACAAAGCTAGATACACAAGCATTCTTACTCCCTTCAGAAGGTAAGAAAATAATGTTTAGATGTCAGTGTATCCCAACAAGAATGCTAACAGTAACATTCATCTATATACCAGAAGATTTCCTGGCATCTAAAACTTAGTAACTTTAGTGAGTGAATGCCAGCTTGGACTCAACAGTGTTTTGTTATTCTTTTTTTTTTCTTTTTCTTTTTAAATATTCTCTTAGTTGGGTTTGTTTTAAAATCAAACACACACACAAATCATATTGCACTTTAAAAAATGCTGATCTTGTGTGTGGCTGTTTAATGCAAGTGCGTTGTCATCTGAAAAGGTCTGTTGCTGCCAGCGTATGCCAATCAATAAAATGAAAAAGTCTTTGGGGAAAACAGAAGTGAAACTTTTTTTGTATTTCTTCTGTACTGAGATGGATTGTTGTTAAAGGTGATGGTACAGTCTGACATAGGAAACGATAGCATCAAGACAGATTTACAATACAAAATGTGTTTTGAATCTAGAGTTTAAGAAGCCAAGCTTGTTCTTTCTGATGTTTGTCTTGTTTGTTCCCTGAGTTCTATGAATGAAATTATGACCTCAGTCTTGTAACTCTTTCCCCTGATCATAAAATGTCACCAATTTTTCAGGCTATCCTCTTCATTCTGTTTCATGTTGTATAGCTGGAGCTTGGTAATGTTGATAAAGTTCTTTGGAAATGAAACTTGCTCTATATCATTGCTTTCTAACATAATTACTGTACTTTGTATCAGAGTCAGAATAGTAATCTTTATTTACAGATTTTTTTTTTTATTTTTTTTATTTTTTTTTCTACTAAAAACCTGTTTCATAATGGAATGAAAGTGAAAGCTTCAGTATTTTCCTGTTCTTACCGAAGAGGATTATTAGTAAATGCAATGCTATAACACTGAAATGAAAACCATACACTTTTATGAGGAGAAAAATGTAGTTTCAATCAATCTCTTATTGGTAATTCTACAGAAATTTTAAGGCCGTGGTTGTCTTAGTTTCCTGCTGTTCTGGGCTGTAAAGCCCTTACAGGCTCCCTGTTGTTCAAAAACAGCTTGTCACTGCAAATCCGCTTAGACGACCAATTAATAAATCCTTTCAAACATATTGCATTCACACTAATTAAGGGGTTGGGGTTTTTTTCCCCTTTACTATTCAGATTCCTCAGGTTTCAAGTTTAAACTGTGAAGTGCAAACAACACTCCAACACTCAGTGCAGCCCAGGAGCTGCAGGAAGAGGAGATGTGCTTTCTGAGCAAGCACCCAGCTCTTGGGGTGGTATGTTCCGCTTTCCTGCTCAGCGTGTTCATTGCTGAAGGACAGCTTGGGGAAGAGCACAGGCAGGATGGCAGCTCTGCTCCCAGCCGAGGCTATCTGATGGAAGTCATACGCCTTCTTTCAGCTGACAACCCTGAGCTCCACACAAACCACTCACGAGAACTGGTCAAAATGGTGCTGGAAAGAGCTGAGTGCCCACAGCGGATTTATGGCATGCAAGAAGATTGTAATCTGGTCAGTGCTTCAATTAATGAGTGATATTTTTACAGAATCTTCAGTGAGTTCTAAAGTTGTTTGTTATAGTGAAGTCATCCTAAATACATAGCCTAAACATGCATAAGATTCATTGCAGCCAAAAATTGATAGTCCCTGTTTGAAGCATTTCTTTGCAAATTACTAATGCTAGTTGTTTGATGTTGTAAAGAAGAGGTGTTTCAGATGTGACAAGTATGACTTAAAATCCCCATGCTTCAGTCACATAACAGTAATAGTTTTTCTTGAAAGTCTTCAAGTGTTTATTTTCCAGCAAGGATTTTCCTGTTTCACTCTGATCTAACTATGAAAGTGTGAGCTTGAATTTGGCTCACAGAAGATTTTTACTGTGGAAGACATAGGTAAAATCTGGGAGAAGTTCAGTCACTTTTGTTGTAGGTTTTGGTTCATAAAAATAAAGCTGAGAGGATTAGCACAGATTCATCTGCAGCTTCACTGAAGTACTGAAGAAAGGTTTTTGGTAAGCAGTTTGAGTCAAGGAAAATCAAAGGCAGAACAATGAATCTGCAAGACCAGACTGAAGCTGGAAACAGTCCAGGGTACAGCTCCACAGAACTCTCAGCTGTTCAGTTGAGATTTTTTTTCAGAGCTGATTCCTGGTTTGACAAGGAAAGGAACAAGAGTAATAAGATCATAGATTGTGGGAGGAGGGAGACAGTGGCAAATAAGCGACTCAGCTGAAAGGATCTACAAAGAGTTTGGTCAGTCTTGGCCTTGGTTAATGTTCGTCCAGCTTTGGCTTTGCTCTGTGAACACATACAGCCGTCTATCTCTTTAGGTTAGAATTATGTGTATATTCATAATGGTGATTGCTTTGAGAATATACCATTCCTGGCAATCAGCCAAGCCAGTGAGGTGGAGAAATTTTCCTCCTGTGCAGACGATGTTTAATTGTCTTTTACTTCTAATGTTCCCATTTTTCTTATGAGCCCCAATGTGAAATTTCCTATATAAATAATGTAGTTGTCTGTTTTTCCCTGAATCATTTTTGTTTTGTTGTTTGTTTGCTTTTATTTTTTAATAAAAGGAGATTGTACAGGAGGTTATCTCAGTGTTGCTCAAATAAGCAAGGACCCAGATCAAAGCGAGAAAGTGTTAAATAGGAACAGGTTCAGATGCCTCCTAATCATCTCAAAATGGGTCTAGGCTTTGTTCTCATTACTTCTTTAGCTTCTCTGAATTGCCATCGTTTATCTTCTGTTTGTGATCTTTATTTGGAGAGCATAACCACTGTGTCCCTGAATGGAAGAAATTAAATGAAACTCTGCTGGGGCTTACTTTATCTGTTTAGGCTTCATCATGGAGATTTTCTGTGGGGAAAAATGTAAGGGCATTCACTATTTGCAGTACATTTCAGTGCAGGCTGTATTAGTAATACTACATGCATCCTGCATTGCACAGAAACATAGCACACTACAGAAAATTCAGATGGTGAAAGCCAGTATCTTCAGTTATGTGCAGCCCTCATGGTGCTGTGTTGAGGTCTTGCAAGATTTAGTAAACCAAGATAGAGCTGCTCGCAGTTTTTGCTGCCTTTCAAGATCTCCAAAATTTGAAAGAGAACGCCCCACCTTAGCTTGGCATTTTCTTTCTCATGCTTGTTGGGAATAACTAATTGATTTCAGACGGAACTTTCCCTTATAAACCCAGGATTCCAGTCATACCAGATGACTCTGGCTTCAGATTTTGTGTTTGGGTTTGTTTTGTTGTTTTTTTTTTTTTTCATTTTTTTCTTTTTTAATGATGTCTCCAATGGATATTTAAAAGCAATGAAGTTTAACACTGTTCTTTGATTCCTTTTTGGTTTGCTGTTACGTATTGGCTTCCAGACTCTCTGAGCAGTGGCTGGTAGCTCTTGAACAACATCTGTCACTCCTTTATCTCTTAAACACACAAAGCGTTTATATTTCTTGCAACAGTAAGAGATGCTTTGTTTTGTTTTTAACTTCTGATCTCTTAAACAAAGAAAATAATGTGCTGTTCCCAGTTTCAAGTCTGGGCTGTTTTATTAATACCAAATAATTTTTCTATACCAAAATCATGCAGATTGTTATGCCTGTAAAATATTCCTAACAGCAAAAATTAGAAGTGATGAACCCACTTATGTTCTCTTGATATCTCCTTAAAAGTTACTTTTAATGGGCTGACCACATACAGTAAAACTGCATCTTTTTTACAATGTACCTTATTCCTTCCAAACAAACACCAAAGCAGTTTACTTTTTATTCGTCTTCCCTGCAAGAACAAACAAAAGACTTGCTGATTACAATTTATCCCCACTGGGTTTTGAAATGTTACAGAAACATTTGAAATTGCTCCAGTACATACAGAACTTTTGTTGTTGTTGTTGTATTGCTATTGGGTATTCAGAACTACTAGCTGGCTAACTTGAGGCCTTTAGGATGGAGAAAAGAGCACTTATGTTATCCTAGTCCAAATATTAATGTTTGGAATCATACACTGGAAAAAGTTAGACTTCCAGAACTTGATAGGCAGGTTTGACAGGGCACAGTGGATAATACTTTTTAATAGAATAAAGTGGAGCTTGCTTATGGGTGTAAATATTTAATTGGGCACTACCATCCACAGTTCTCTTTTATTATATTGAGTATTTGTGTCAATTTTTGCTGGAATTATTTATATTGAAATGTGGAAGCTCTCTCAATTCCTCTAGGGAACACTGGCTTCTGAACAAGACAATGTGTGTTTTATGGTACTCTGTGTAGAAAAATGAACTAGTATACAAGGTGAGCTACACCATCCAACACATAATCCTTGTAGCCATAAGCAGGTCAGTCTGACAGCATGGGTTATGTTTAGGACTCATGACTTTGAGTGTAAGTATGGTCTTCACAAGTTGTAGTTTCTGCTCACAAATGTACAGTCTGTCTGCTCTATCTTAATGGTTGAGATTAACTGACATGGCTACTTGTTGCTTGGAGAGAGCCAACAAGAAAAGAAATATAACTGCACAATGAATGACAATAGTTGCAGGGTCTCTTCAAGAAGGACTCTTTATTCTGGAAATCACTATCTCATTTTCCATAGCTCTGCATCACAGAGCTCTACTGATTTTATGGCTTAGTTTTAAGGGTTAACTTTGAAGTGGCAAAATTTTCTGGAAAATGTCTTTTCATCAACAATAATTATAGTTTTACATATATAAACCTTTGTCTGCTCAAATAAAAATCATGCATAGGGTGTTTTTTTTCAGTCCCTCTTGAAATCCATTTGGAGGACCAGATAATGTTGAGAACTTGAACTGTCTTTCTGCACTGAATGGAGCTGTGCTGTTTAACAGGATTGACTGAGGAAACAATAAAGATAGCCACATGGCTGTTGGATCAATTAACACTCTTAATAATGTATTAAAAATGATGTAACTTTTGTTCACGTACCATGGATTAACTGTGGTCAGTTATGGTCTTTGTCATATAACAGAAACCCATGTGGAATCATTAAGCAGTAGGTCTTAGCAGATATATCTGTAACCAGGAATAAAATCTGTTAAAACCAGAATAGAATCTGTTAGAAGACTTTAATTTCTCTGCAGTCAAGTTTTGGTAAAAATTCTTCCTGTTTTATACTAATTTTTAAATCCCTTTGGAGTCTTGACATTTCTTCAGAACAGAAGAAGCTCTGGAAAAATAAAAAAGATGCAAGGTGTGATCTTGCAGCTGTAGAACTGAAATGAATTACATGTGCCCTCCTCTATTTCCATCAGCCCACATCTGTGTAGTCTTGGGTTCGATGCCATGTATTTAACAGTGGAATTTTCCTATTATCCTATCATATTGAATTACAAATGACCAGCAGTGTGTTTCTTGATTTGAATTTCCATTTATTTCTTCACAGTGCCTTGAACCAGAAGCTATGTTGCTTATAGCTGGTGGAGATTTAGAAGATCATCTCAGTGAAGAAGTATTTGAGAGAATTTCTCTTGTTCTTCTCTACTACATTCTTCATCACAGAGATGTGTGTTCTTCAAAACTCAACTTGAGTAATAAGGATTATAAATTTTACCTGAAGAGTATGCTCAATTTGAGACATGATGAAGACTGTTATTATTTTTCACGGAATGAAACAGAAGACATTTTGGCTGCAGTAAAGCAACATTTTAAAACTCCTGAAACCCAGGTAAAGAAAGGATAAGTAAAAATACCTTTATAGTTGTTGTTGATATCATGTCTTTAAGCAACTGACACAGTGCCTTTAAGTCAGTTCAAAGCATTATGTCTATTCAACTGGCCAATAACAGAGCATGGACTGGTCCTTTAGTGTACCTGCTGTCCAACGCTAGCTTTCTCCTTGACTTGCTTTTCGCCATGTGCTGCCTAATGCTTCCATAGACTCTGCTAAGAAATAGTTGGGGAAATAGCCAGTATAGATACAGTTGCTCTGCTTAAGGTATGTGGAAAAGAGTGTAGCTGCGTAAGTACAAGATCTTGCACTTGGCTTCAAGGACAGAAAATATTTTCACATCTACTTTGTTTACTAATTAATATAGATATGTTAGCAGTGATTGTATCTAAATGGTTTAAAGCAGAACAGTTCTAAAACTGGTCTGGCTATAGAATGAAAACAATAAATCTGTCTGCTGTCATGTGAACCTATGAGATTCTATCTCCATATGAAGTGGGGTGGAATTAACATTACGTCCTAAGATCTGAGGGGCTCATTTATTCTTGACACATACCTAATTACATTTAAGCATGGATACACCTTGCAGAAAGACTGACATGGATAAACTTAAATTTCATACTTAAAAATAAAGAGTGCATTGAGCATATTCAACTCTTAAAGTCATGAAATAAGATATTTTTTTTTACAATTATTTACTATTCCTGATCTCAATTTTGATAAAATTATAGAATTATATGCTAGAGTTAACAATCTTAAAAAACCCTACTCTTTTCCTTATAAAAAAGCAGTAAAATTTTATTAGATTTAGATTTATTAGATTTTAATTCTTCTTCATTTCATTGAGTTTTAATTTGCACCATACTGTAGTAGGAATTTTCTGTGCAGACAGAAGATGGCAAGGAGTCCTGGCTGAGCAGAGAGCATTGAGGGCTTCCAGTTCTTCTTTCTGGGTTTTTTGTGTGATTGTTTGCCCATCATAAACCAGTTCATCATTGACCAGTATATTTGCTTCTAGGTCTTGGTGAATGTGCTGATTTCCAAAAAAAAAAAAACAAACAAACAAAAAAAAAAACCAAAAAAAACCACCACCAAACAAAACAACAACAACAAAAAACCAATGGTATCTGGGCAAATATAAAGAGGCATCAGTGGATATTTGGCATGTCAGGACTGAACAGCAGGCCATGAAGTGCTTTGCTGTGCAGTCTGTTTGTTTGCACTGGCTGTATATTCAGTTGTCAAATCTCTTCAGTAACTGAGACTTTACCACTGACATGAGAGAATAGAAGGTTGGTTTGTTTGTTTAAATGAAAGATATTCAAAACATTTATAGACTTTCTAATGCTTAGAATCACAACACTTGAGTTATGGAAAAGGGCCAAATCTGCACAACAGTGATTGAAGAAAGGCAGTTTGTGTCTTCTTCTGTGTTTCTGCTTTATAGAAAGTATCCTCAGTCAGAGCAGCGCGTATGTTATTAAATGAGAGGAAATTTGGGATTCTGAGAATGAAACTGTATTGCATGGATAGGAAATAAGATGTTAGCTTCTACTCTGTGGTGTTCAAGGTGCACACAGAGAGAGATTATGTGTAAAACAAGCACTTACTGTACTGGCTCATCTGACTTTTGAGTTTAGTTAATATGAGTAAAGATAAATGAGCTCTTGTAATTTTCATCTTTTTTTATTTTTTTTTCTTTTTTTTTTCCCCTCCCAAACCCCAAATGTTTGCGGTGAAAATGAACAAGAAAGACAGAACTGGAGGGAATAAAGGGATATATTTTAAGGTAACAAAGAGCAGTAGACTGCCTACAAGCACACTTCTGGGTGCATATAACTGTCTATAGCATCTCTTTGGCCACCTGGAAGGGAAGTTACCCTTTATTTGCAGAATGTTTACTTTCCATCTTGTTCCATATAATTGCCCCATCACAACATATTGATTTCATTTAATAAATAAGGAAGGGAAAACATTAAGAGAATTTCTGAAGTCTGAGATTTTTAATAGTTTAAAATCCATGTTATTTGGGCCAACATCTTGTGCCTTAACAAAAATCTCTCACTTTTCTGCCGCTTCCTGGAATGTGAAGGTAACTGAGCATGACGTAGGAGAATCAGAAATATCACTGAACAGGAATAACCTGAATGAAGTTCTGTACTTCTTCCCTTTAGAATCTGGGTAAAATTTCAGCCTTTTTTATTCTATCCCCGTTCTCCTGGAACTGTCCTCTGTTTCTCATTTGCTGTCCTGCTGTCAATTGCAGCTTTAACCTTGGTGGGTTTTTTTTTCTGGCTGGCTATGAATGCGTTCTCTCCACTTCCTTCTCCTGTCACTCTTGTTATTTAAATCGAGGTGACCGGGGCTGTCTTCATGCTGTTTTCTCCTGATTTCAGTGTGTTGATGTGAGTACACTGGAGAAAAATGCTGATATAATGGACAGAGATGGTGCTGATGAAAACACTCTTCCACGCTTGGCTGCTTTGATTATTACTTTGGCTCTCCAAGGAGTCTGCATGGGAAAAGCAAGCTTACCCTCCCCAGAATTCTTTATAAAATATATTTTCAATTCTTTAAACAGTACCACAGAGCTTCAAGTGACAGGTAAGGTATTTCTTCATCTGTAGGTGTTGGAAAATAAACTCTTTCTTTTTTGGGGGAGGGTGGGAATTGGGGGGTAATTCTCTGGTAGTTAGAACATATTGTTACTGTTGTCATGACTTATGACAGCTTCTCAGTGTAGTCTGGAGTCTGAGGGTGGAAGTCTCGCTGTGAGGGCACTGAGTTTGCTGGGGCCTTATCTGCGTTGCTTCTTCATGCAGAGTGTCATGCTGCTGCTATCAGATCACAAGACTAACTTATGGGGAGAGGAGATCATTCACATGCGGTGGGCACATTAGGCACTCTGGTCCCTCATGCTGCAGTGCAGACATACCCCTATAGGAGAGGAATTGGATGCAGAGTTCTAAACCACCTACTCAGGGCCTACTGTGCATTTAGAAGGTTTGGATAAGATATCTACTTTTCCTTTGTGGGTACTACTAAAATCAACACTTTTACAAGATATTCAAAGCATTTTTAAAAGTTACATGAAACACGGGTTGAAAGATCTTAAAATGTAGAATTAAATGTAAGTAAACACTTTTTTGGCTGCTAGGTTGCAGAGAAATATATTAAATCCCAGAAGCAAATTATAAAACTTCCTAGATTGCACTTGTGTAGACAGGCTTTGCAGCAGAACCATTCCTTTAAAAATGCCAATGCAGATCTTATAAGTTGACTCATAAGAATGGATGGAGATGGGCACAGTGATACTCAATAGCTTTGTATGTTAAAATCCAGTCCCCAATGAAGATAGTAGAAAGCCTTTCCTTATGGTGAGTGGAGATAAGATGCCATTTAGAGAAAATGAAAAATATTCTTAGCTATTTTGTTACAGTGTATTTTAAACCTAAGTTAATTGAATTGTCCTTTTAAATAAATTCGAATTCCTGAAAGAAGAAGAACAAAATCAAGGAAGTAGAATTGTGGGAAAAAATGAGAAATTAGAGGTGCCTACAATTAGCAAACAAAGCTTTATTCAGCTGTGTGCAGAGCTGTTTAAGAAAAAAAATAATAAAAAAAAATCTCAGCATAAGCCTTTCTCTAAGATTTATTATTAAGAATATACCATTTGCTTTTTCTGAATAACAGTATTAGAAAACAAAGGATCATCATATGGAAACAATCTAGTCGGTCTAAATTCCACTGAAATCAGTATGTATGTTCTTAATGTACAAACTCAGGTTTACCTAAACAGTCATTATGGCTTCAAGTTGAAAAGCACAGAGGTGAAAGGAGATGACCAGGCCAGAAAACAAATGGAAGAGAAATGAAAATGTGATAGAACATGCTCCCTTGTAAAATTCAACATTTCTTTAGCAAGCTCATCCATTGCACTCAGTTATCCTATGGGATACATGCCCTGCCTTGTCTAGGATTTGCACTGGGGCTCCTGTCTCCCTGCTGCCTACTTCAGCGCTGTGCTTCCAGATCAGCAACTTGACCAAATGAGACAGAAAATCCTCTGCCCTATGTTCCACATCAGAAGTAGAAGGGGCAGCATGGCACCCTCAGGGGTGCTTTCAGAGCACCCAATAGAAGACCTTTATCTCTGGAGTATCTGAATACCTGCACATGGCAGGACAGTTTGAAAAAATTATGAAAATATTTGGCAGTAATTGTAGATTATTTTGATAGAGACCTGTATTTAAATGAAACATCAATTGCTTTTCAGTTGCATCTCTTTTTCCCTGAAATTGTCATTGTGGTGCTGTAAAGAAGGAAATGCTGCGTATATAGGTGCCATACTGAAATTACCTGCAGTACTGAATAGAGGAGAGAAAAATACTAAGATAAATTAATATTAAAATTAACAATTTTTTAAAAACCTACTTTGAGTTTTGTCTGTCTAAAGGTGTATTTTCTCGTGGTGACGTTTCTGCTTTTTGATAAATATCCAGAACTGGAACAACTCCTCAGTGTGCTTACAGCCAGAAAGTCCTGCACTGTAAATGGGCAATTCCAAAGTTACAAAAGAAGACATTACGGTATGACAAGCACAGGTACTGGAGCCAGGAATATTCCAGTCAAAGCAAACTATACAGAAGAAGTCTATCTGAAAGGTTATTATAAAGATCACAGGAGTAACACAAATTGGGATCAGGTGAATCTATTTATGTTTTTTTATATTATTATATAGTATTAGTCACAGTTTTAAGTGTTTTTAAGTTATATTCAGTGACAATTGTTCAAGTTTTACAAATACAATGTTATTTCAGGGATAACATTCATGAATTTCAAAAGATCATGTAGATATTAAAATATATTTTTATTTAACTATATTCTATTAAATATTGTTTGGCAGAAGAATTTTAGGACTGCTGAATGTGTAATAGAAGTGGGTTATGAAGTGCTGGTGGGGGCCAATAGAACAATTGGTATTAGAGAGAGCTGCTGTTCATTCCAGTCACGGAGGACTGGCTTCTATGTTGTTGCCTACTTTTTCCACTCCTATGTCTCAAGTTTCTAGAGCTCCTTACATGGCTTTGTTGAGAAGATTGTTCTGCACTAACTAAAAAACAAAAGATGTAAAGATTCTACATGACCTGCTTTATAATAGGATTTTGTAAACTGAAGATTTTCGATTTCCAAATAGTTTTATTAGTCTCCCATGGAGTCCAGAAGCCTCATTTACAAAATGTGTTAAGTCTGCAAGAAAGAACTACAGCTACCAGCCAGCATCCTCTTTTTGAAGCTTGTTGGACAGGGGTTCATTATAGGTGGTGCTATCTCACTCCTAAGTATTAAATAATAAAGAATTGCTGTTTATCACAGTGATTAAAATGGTAATTGAGTTTCTACCTTTAGACTGAAGGACATTCTTTAGACTGAAAAGGGAGAGTTTTCTTTTTTAATGTATTCACTTAAAATATATGCTTCAATTAATATGTTTCTATTGTTTTTAGTTCTTTATACTTCAACTTAACACAAAGGCAGTGTTTCTTCTTGCTGTAGTTGTGCAACTGACTTTTGCTGAGTCATCATTTTATGATGTGGAGCTGAAATGAATGGCTTCTGTTTAAATGCCATTCTGATAGATTTGCGTAATTTTATTTGTATCTGGCATGCAAATCCTTTTAATACAGTTATTTTATTCCAAGTGTCCACAAGGCAGAATCATGTTGGTGAGCTGATGCAAGGCATTTAATGGAGTCTCAAAATAACTTTAAATGAAAGTTACTTCAAATGTATTTCATATTAATTTTAAATTATGAATATCACAGATCAGCGGTGATATTAAGCATACACGAAGCAAAATCATTCTCCAGCAACACAAAAATAGATAACACTCAAGCTTAGATTCCTTGAACTTGTGAGACTGACTTCAAATCAAAAGAAATGTGCACAGGAGTGTTATCTGAGGCTTGTGGGTCAAACAGAGAGCCAAATGTTCTGTATAGATGCTGAAAAAATCACAGAGGAAAAACTGGAAAGAATATAATTTATCTTTTTTATTGATTCCTAACTTCTCTTTTTTTGTTCCATCCCTCTTCTACTCACATCTATTTTCTTTGTCATATTTTTTCCATTGGAAGGCTTTGTGTTTCAGTGTTGTTGCTAATTTTGCCTCCTGCTTTCTGCACAAATCTGTGCTTCATGATTAACAGATGAGGCATTGACTGGTTTACAGCTTGTGTTTGCTAACTAGATTAAGACCTGGACTTTGATTTATTTAGTATTTAGATGCTTATTTATTGAAACATCATTGCAGGAAAAAAGGTCACTGCTTTCTAAGTCGTTGTCTCTAAGATCTTAAAATGCACATAAAACAAGCAGTAGAAGATCTAATAAGAACAATAATATTAATTTTCATTTAACTTTTTTACAAAACTGCAGATTCTTTTATGATTCCCCATTAGAGAAATATGTATTTGGGAATAAATCTCATCCATTCATCCAATCATCCAGTTTTTCATATGATAATACACAAATTTTCTTTTTTTTAATCATCCTACAGGAGTATGTATGTAATTACTTCATTAGTGTGGAAGTTTAGTTGCCTGGCTCCCTACATTAAGCAGCTTAAAAGGCAAGATTTTGTCACTGGAAAAGGTGCAGGTCCTCATGCCCTCAGAAGAACATATTAGTAAATGAGTGTTACAAATTATTTGTGTGTGAACAATTTTATTTTCCAGATAAGATCTTGCTTTTTCTTTTAAAATTGCTTGTTGTTAGATCTCAGGAAAATTTAAGTTCTTGGGGGTCCTCTAAATTCCTTCTCAAAACATCCCAGTTAGATCAGGTTCCAAAGGGCCATGTCCATTTGAATTCTAAATGTCTCCAAGGATGGAGATGACTCTGTCTTTCTGGGAAACTTGTACCTCTACTCTATTGCCTTATTTGATGAGGGTTTTATTATAAAGAATTACTAGAATATCACCTACTGCATCTGCTTCCTATTTCCACTTACCCTCTTGCTGTACATCTCTGAGAAGGCTCCGTCTCCATCTTCTCCATCACTCCTTTACGTAGGTGAAGATGTGAAACCTCTCATGCCTGTCTTCTCCAAACAGAGCAATGTGGGTTCCTCAGCCACTCCTTGCTTCTTCTCCGAGTCATCTTGGGCACCTTCAGACTGCTCCTACATGCAGCATCTTCCCCATACTGTTGGTTACTATAATCTGGATACAGTGTGCTGAGCAGAAGGCAGTAATCATCCTCCATTTCACCTGCTGGTTCTGCTCTTGCTGATAGAGCCCAGTGTGCAGTGAGCCTTCACTGCCAGCAGGGCCCACTGGTGGCTCGTTCACGTTGCCTGTCAGGACCCCAAGGGCTTTTCTGTTAAGATAGTTCCCAGTTGCTTTTCATATACCTTTATTGTTATATGGAGTTATTCTGTTTGAGGTGCAATGAGTTATCTTCACTAATCTTCAGAAGGATTTGTCAGCATATTCCTTTGGCTTGTCAGGATCTCTCTGAATGGCAGCCATTACTGTCAGCATATCTATCATTTTGTCTTAGCTGGATTTCATAACTGTGAATGATACACTCTGTTCCAGCACTGAGGCCACTGATGAAGGCATTAAATAATACCACTGTATACTTACCATTGAGGAGTGCTGCTTAAAACCAGCTATGGGCCCGGGCTTCCAACAGTTGATACCACTCGTTGGTGTTGCACTTTTGACTAAATTACTGTCTAGAACACAAACATAAGATCTTTTCTATTTTAATAGTTCCTGAATTCTCTTGCTGCTGTCCTTCCACTTGGAGGTGGAACTGATGAGATTCAGGCAGTAAGGTCATCTGTTACTCTGAACACCTGAGTGTGGTATTCAGGCTCAGTGTATTGGTGCTCAACTAATCCCATTTCTTAGAGAGCTACAAGGCATATTTCACTTTACTGATGGAAATGCAGAAATACTTCTCTGTTTAATTGGGCTATTTAAAGGTAAGATCAATTACAACTTTAAAATAATACATATTTAAATACTGATTTTCCTCTGAAAGTGAACCCAACCACTTTACAAATTTCAGTGGCTAGAAAAGCAATACTCAGGAGTTCCTCAATTCTCAGCTGCAGACTATTTTAAATGAAAGAAACAAAATATTTCTCTTTAAATTGAAATACAGAAAATCAGATGGGATTAAGAAATGAAGGTTATTCCTGTAAGGGAAGTTTTTGATATGAACTTTGTCTTTTTGAAAGTTTTTTACAGAAATTCCCACTGGAATAGTATTAGTGCAGAATGATTGTATCTTAACCAGAAGTTCCACATTGGAGATGGAAGAGCAATTCTTCATGAAATTTTTCAAAATAGGTCTTCCTCTTTTAATAAAGAATCTTTATAACTAGAACAAAAAGTATTTGAAATTCTCATGTGCCTCGAGAAATACAATTATTAAGTGGTCTTTTAGCCAAATCTAGACTATGTAACAGCTAGCACGCTGACACTGAAGTGATATGGCATTGTTAAAAGTATTTGAACGCAAGTTTTGTCCAATATCTTACTGGAGATATAACCATGAAGCACAAGGACAGCCTTCAGTACTGCCTTGATACAGAGCTGAATTAGAATAATAGCAGGGTGCATGACATTTGTTAACATATAAGGTAATAATAAAGCATCAAGGGGTTTTGTCATGTCAGATTCTCATGGTATTAACAGAATTCTAGTATTTCTGAAATATTTACTAATATTAAGTTTCAATAGAAAAAAAAATGGATTAATTGAAGTAAATGAAGTAATGTAACTAGAATAGTTTATTTGGAAAACACATTTTTCTACTTTGTATAACCATCTGTTCTCCTAAGATTGCATAATATACCATAGCATAAAATGTGAATGTGTGCAACACACCCAGTAATTTCATATGTATTTCTCCATAGGTTTGTTTCTCTGCTGATGAACTTGTGAACATATTTTTAAAAAACAGTTCTTCATCTATTTCCAAGGAGCACTTCAAGCAAATGAGTCCAGCAATCGTTCAGCAACTATTAAGTTGTTCATGTCAGCTTCCTGAATACAAGCAGACAAAACTTCCACCAACAACTTTGGAAAGTGAGTTATTGTGCTGCTATCAGTGTCGCAACGTTCCAACTCACATGAAGAGGTGCAGGGGCTTCTGGAGGCATTTCATTCATGAATAATCTTAAAACAAACAGGATGAGACTTATGCTTTCTGTAATTTTCTGCTCTGCGTGACTTTATAGTGTGCAGGTCAAATAATAGCACTGTATTGGGAAGTGGGGGAAATTCAGTGGTTTTGATGTTACATTAGAGAGAATTCTTGTTTAATATGGTATGTTTTTCCCCATTTCTTAGAGAAGTGGCTGCTGTAGGCAGCAGGTGAGCTGCAATAGGCTCTCATCAGGGGGTTGCTGGGCAGAAATTTTACAAAATTTCTGCAAGGTTTATACTGAAGTCATTACACAGGTTATATATAAGGCCTCACCACCATGTTAGCTGTCATTTTTTTAATACCATGATGTGGTAAATGCTTAATATAGATAAATTCTCAGTGGTCATTGCTGATTTTTCATGCCGTGATATTTTACAGCAGAGGAACTTTGGGCATATTTTTGTGAAAAGAAAAACTAACAAAACCAATTCTATGGGCAGCAGAAGTTGTGTGATAGAACGGGAACAAGGGCTGAGTCAGAGCAAATTAGACAGCTTATTGCCATTTGCAGTTACAGCCCTCACATGCTACTGCTTCTGGGCATATCTGGCTCTTTTGCTGATGCAGCTTCTCCTCTCACCACTCCCTAGTCCACCATCAGAAAAAAAATATGAACTAAGAGCTTCTTAATACATTTCTGGTGTTTGTTTTTTCTTTAAGTAGGCAAGATTCTGGGAAATGTTAGAACCATAGATGTGCTGGTATATGACTGGAAGAGTTAATTTCTGGCGGGGGGGCTTGGGAGCCAGTAATGGGCTACAAGGAGTGAGCATCTGACAGTAATCACTTGCAGTGAGAGCATCTCTTCTTATGCTCCTGGAAAAACTTGGCAGGCTGAAAATCAGCACCTTCAAAACCTTTATTCTAACATATCTATTGCTAGCTGTAGGTGTCGAGATCCATTAGGAGCTAATAAACCTTTCTTACATTCCAGTTGGCCAACAGTCTTTCTGTAACAGACCTTTTGGTCTCTAAATTACATCTGTTCTTTAAGCTAGACATGTTAGTCAGTTTGTGGGAATAAGCAGAGATATGATTCTACAGTGTGCAGATTAATTGAACTATGAGCACAAATTAAAATACATTAGAAAAGAAATTAAAAGTATGAAAACAAATTAAAGACCTTCATGGATATCCCATTAATAGTTACAGGATGAAGAAATGTACAGAGTAAGGGGAATTATTAAAGCTCCCAAGGAGATAACAGTCCTTTCTTATGTCTCTTTTCATTATCTGAATATGTTGCTGTCTTTTTTTCTTTTATCTTTTCTAAGGTATGGTGATATGCTCATTTTTTCAGATAAGGAATCAAGGGACCAAGAAAATGAGGATCTTACCCAGGTCATGTACAAGGTTCATGGTAGTTTCAGAGTGTGTTTGAGAATTCCCTAACTCCTGATCACTGACATTTTAATGATCTCAGAAATGTTCAGGCCTGCATAGATGAGAAAAAAACTGAACAAAGGGGAAGGTGCCAGAGCCCTTTGTGCAGCTTTTTCCCCATGCTTGGTTGATAAAGATTTCCGTGAGTACAGGGATACTCTTCCTGGCTTGACACAGACAAGCAATGGACTTCATGTTTGACCTATGTCTGCCCTGTGTGCAGGCTCATTAATTTTATTCTTAGTTCTATTTTACTGACAGGCTGTGCTGTTTTGGATAAGTCACCAGGGCCCGACCTTCCATGAGTATCTACTATAACCTATTGGATGTGCAGTCTGTGGGATTTACTGTCTGATTTTATGAGGTGTTGAGCTATTAAAGTGTGAAACATTAAGTGACGCTTTTGAATATTTTGGCTTTAGTTCCTTTATGTCTGTTTTTCATCAGTGTTTTACCTCCATCATAAGAATTTCATACAGATTAATCAGGATTCATACTGTGCAAGAGGCTGGGAACAAGAACAGTGTGTTAAAGAAGAATTATAAGAGTAACCTTCCAAAAATCCCAGTAACCTGGGAAAAATAAGTCACTGGGCCTGGTGTGATGACTAAAGGAACCTATGCCCACAGCACACTTGTAAACAGCATTTGAACCAATAGGTTTGTGTCTAGATCCTAAACTAAATGCCTGCATTCATTTGAAATTTTAGGCCTTGGTCTCTTTACTGGTTTGGTTAACAATGTGGTGTTGACTGTAAAAATACAGAGGTGATGACATAGAGAAACAAGCACAAACCTGTTAAGTCAGGGAACAAATGAAGTCACTGTGCTGCTCTGAGCATCTCTAATCAGCAGTTATGTTCTACTCAGCACTTTAAGGGCTGAAACTTGACTGCATTAACTGTAAAGCCTGAAGAAAAAAAAAAAAAGAAAAAAAAAAAGATTTTTTAGGCTTCCAACTTTGTCATCTGTATTACAAGTGACAAGAAAACAATGAGTGTAGCACAATGAATCACTTCATAACCTCAAAAACAAGTATGAAACAAAGACTCAAATGCAAACAAATGCAGATACTGAATATTTAAAGGTTCCCTTGTTTTATTTTGTTTCTTTTTCCCTACAGAATATGGTTACAGCACTGTTGCAGTTTTACTTATTACTGTTGGATCTATGTTTGGCACATCCCTAATTTTATTTAACTCCTGTCAAGAAATCTATACGCTCATTTTACAGCTGTTTGTTGGTTTGGCAGTTGGGACCCTTTCTGGAGATGCGTTGCTACATCTTATTCCTCAGGTAGGTAATGCATGTTTAAATGTTAATATCTTAGCACTCATGCACACATGCACTTATACACAGGGGAAAGTTTCATTTAAACCTGGCTACTGTTAAGAGGTTTAAAAATAATGCTTCTAATGAATCTGTGAATCAACTACTTAGCATTTCAAATACATCTACACTTTATAGTTCAGAGAGAGATTTCAAGGTCTAAGAAGCAGAATTCAATGAATGATCAATTCAGAAAAAATAGGGTTCTCATTTCAATAAAAACTTTCCAGATAACCCACATGTCCTGTGCAAGACAGGTTCTCCAGATGCTTTCACAGGGCAGATTCTGTAACAGGCTGCAGGAAAAACTGTTCAAATATTCTATAAGACATCAAGAACTCCCTTCACAAATACATCTTGTAGGTCCTGGAACTCTCGACTAAGTTAATACTACTGCCTTGAACAGCACAAGTGGTACAATTTCTTCCAAAGTTCAAAGAATCAGTTTTAAGAATATGCAGCATGTAAAAGAGAAACAAGTTTTCCATTGTGTATTCATTTATTTTTGATTGAGTTTCCTCTAATATGGCACAAGTGTTACAAGGAGACTTCTACTGGTCATTCAAAGAGAGTTTCACGCCTTCACAACTGATTATGGTTGAAATGTTTGTTGATACTGAATGTATTATCTCTGGAAGTGCAAATGGGAGAGTATTTAAAGAAGGCAGTTCTCAGTGAGTGACAGACAAATACCTTCCTTTAATAAACATATTTAAGTTTGAAAGTATTATTTACTATTTCAACAGCTTCTTAAGTTCCATCTTTCTGAAGGGAAGCAAAGTAAAGCTGCTGTTCTCCTAGGGGAAAAATGGATGCATTTGACAGCAGAAAGCTTTCCACGTTATTTTCAGATTGAAGTTTAAATCTGAAGATGATGCAAGCAACTTCTTAGACTTGTAAATATCTATATACTTCAAAAATATATACTCTGAAAGTGCATAAAGGACAATTTAATATAACTCTCTTGAAACAATGCAGCTCTGAACAGTGAAAGATGGTGAAGGCCTGTGATAATTCATTTCATCCATCTACTCAGTCACTTGGCTCAAGACACAATTTAAATTGAAAGAGGTGGCAAAAGAATATCTTGAAAAGAAACCAAATGGACATATGATAAATTGACCCACCAAAACTTAAAACATTGGTACTTTCTTTTTTCTTTGTCTCTTTTTAGACTCTTGGTTTACATAAACATGAAGCACAAGAGGTAGAACATTTCTATGAGGGAAAAGAATATATTTGGAAACTTTTGGGAATGATTGGAGGGATTCATGGATTTTTTCTGATTGAAAAATGTTTCTTTCTTTTGGTAACACCACGTGAACAGGTAAAGTTTTGTATGTTTCATCTTTTAAAAAAATCTCTTCCTTTTAGAGATGTTGTAGTGCACACATTGTCAAAATAACCGTGGAAGTAATTATTGCTTGTATGGCTGAAACATGGAAAGTCCCTTTCTAAACTGCTCCTACCAGACTGACTTTTGATTTCTGTTTTGCTTTGCTCCATAGATTTATATGCTCCGTGAATGTGCTCTCTGTATTTGTAGCTCAGAAAAGGAAACAGTTAATTGAATGTATTTTCTAAGTATTCTAGGAGTGGTGCATGTGAAAAAGGGCTTTTGTCCATATGAAATAATAATGATAGTCATTTACAATAGGCACAGTTTGAAGAGGCAGAAGACACAAATGAAAGCACAATATATTTTGAAGGATGAGATCTTAAAATTTCAAAATGGTTTTTTACTCTTGTCCCAAAGTTTTTCGAAAACTAATATAAATGTTGTGGTCAGTAAGTCCCCAAACTTGCATTAATAATATCTCCCTTCTCAGTTCCACACTGATGGTAATTCTGTTGTCTTATCTCAGTGTAGATGATGCCTGAAAATATGACTGTGCTCAAGGATGTAATGTAACAGTGTGAAAGCTCGTTAAGTTTCTCAGCATGAGAGGCTATTTTAATGTCACTTAAGAAAGCTAAGTGTAAGCTTAGCTTTTTGTGTTTTGCAGAGAGTGTTTAATGACTGGCCTGATTTAGATATTTCGTACTTAGTTTCCTATCTTTGAGTCAGCTATAAGAATATTATGTGAAATTAATGGATTTAGACTATTTTGATGATAATGATATTTAGTTTGGTTAAAAATAAATAAGGAGTTGTCACTAATGTTGCATGCTCGGAGAGAAGAGCATTATCATCATCTCACAATCAAAATAACAAGTTTTAAAATGTCTAAGCAATTTTTCATTTTCAGCTTCAAAACAAAGTATATTTCCACAAGACAATATGATCATTCATGAAATATTTGATTCAATTTTTTTTTTTTTACAAGCATTAAGAGATGTTGATGCTAACAAATAAATATGATTTTTGTAAATGCTGAACTTTCTTAAAAGTTTGAGAAAGTTTGCACCTGTGCTCCTAGGGTTTAAGAACTAATTGCAAAGCATCTTCATTCAGCAGGGCCTTTCTTTAGTTAATGGGCACTGGGAACATTCCCATGATCTTCCAGTGGAATCTGAATTAAATGAACATTCAGGCAGAGACAAATCTACTTCAACCATACAGTTGGTAGGTTATCAATATGAAATACTTCCTGATTATTTTTTTTTTTTTTTTATAATCTTCTTTCTTTGTTCCTCAAAAATGAACCAGATTAGTATAATAAATCAATATTATTTCCCAGACTTTATTTTTTTTTCCTTTATTATGTGACACGATTGTCAGGAATCTATCGATTTTGAAGCTTTTACAGAGAAAATTCAAACACAAATTTTTCTAATGACTTTTCTTAAGTGTGTATCAGATTGATATAATTACACAAATCCTGTACTACCTACTGTTGAGAAAATTTTGATTTCCTTCCTCTCTTCTTCTTAAAATTATATTAAATATAAGGGCAGACTCTCCCATGGGAAAGACTTCAGGATTTTCTACAGTGAGAGTTAAATATATAAGTACTGAACAGAAGAAATCTTGGTATTTTCTTGAGCATTTTTCCCACAAATTAGGAAAGTAGAATTTCGGTATCAGGGAGCAGTGCTTTCCTGTAAGAAATTACGTAATTCCCTGTCCATCTGTGGAGAATATACAAATAGATTTGTCTTTACAAAGTAAATTCACTCATTACTTCTACCCCGTTTTCTCCTTTTCTGACCAATTTCTTCACCTTATATGGAATACTTTGATATCTATATTCCTGGTAATTTAAATCAGAGACCTTCTGTAATGTGAATTCCATTTTAACAAGCAGCTGTGATGGATAAGAGTCTCATGAGCCAGTGCTCTTTTCTGAAGCACAGTTGAGCAACTGTCACTTGAATGCAGAGCAAACAGCCTGCGGAAGAATGTTTACTAATTTGTGAGTCATGTCATAGCTTCCTGTTTATGATAATGAACAATCTAGTCCTTCCTTTCAGCTGCAAGATCACCCTAAAGTTATGTATATTGTATGAACTAGCCTGACTTAGCTAGTTTGTACAAGAGCAGCCAATTTTTCAGTCATGTGAGTAATAGTAAGAAAAACACTGGTTGACTAAGAAAAGCTTATAAATCCTACAGGTCAGTGATTAGTCCTGCAGTTTTAACTCAGAGTTCAAAGAAGTGGCATGTGAATAAATATTACAAGAGAACTGAAACAATCATTGGAATTCATATGGCTGGCTGCAATCATGGGAATTAAAAGAGTTTTATTTTTCTTTCAAAATGTAGAATTTAAAAACCAAATCCTCTTCTTTTGCTTCTCTTGCCTCCATAGCACAAATCCCACACCACAACCAAGCTAATACCAGCCAAGAAACATACCTTGTTTTGCAGCCAATACACATCTCAGCTATTGTTTTTGCAGTGGTGGTTGCTGCCCCTAACAAAGCACACTACTGGGCTGCTGCTGACTCTCCTCTGGTTGCCATAATAGCTTTAATATGCTTTTTATGCTTTGCTTGGGCTACTAAACAACAACAACAAAAAGATAGTGATTAGTAATCCAACATTTCTAGTTTCAAACAACTATGTGTTTTGGCATATCTCACTCTTTCATAAATCTCCAATTTCTCTAGACAGAAAGAGGAGTTTGAGGAAGCCAGAGGGTCAGACAGACATTCCTCACCTTCTCCCTTCTTTTCCCACAGTTGCAGTTTCTGTAATTAAACATCAGTGTTGATGCATCAGATTAACTCCCCGGGACAAGGACAAAGCTGCTGTATTTTTCTTTACTTCTTCACTTTGGGTAAAGAATATGGTAGAGCATGCTCATGAGCTATTATGTCTGGCCAGAGATGCCTCATGATGATCAAGCCCTAATGAAGGGCCAAGATGTGGGGCTTTTGGGGTCTGTTCACCCTGAAGAACAAAAAAACTTTTTTTTCCTTTAGTTTCAGTAACTCCGATGGAACAGTTTTTGTTCTGAGTGTAAATGAAATACATCCTGTTGAGCTACATTATAATAATTGCACATGCTGCATTTTTTCTTTTAAGCAAGCAGCTTTACAAACAACAGGGAGAGTAGGGGAGGAGAACTCAGCTACTGTGCTTGTAGCTATTATGAGACCTGTGATCCTCTTTTTCAGCCTTATAATTTCAGAGTAATTGTGAAAGGCATGGAACACCAAAGAGGCCGGTATACTCACATTTGGAAGTTCTCTGTTCAGCAGGAAACTACAATGGTATTTTTATGACAAACTTGAAAGATAAAATTTGAATTATGATGTCCTTTATAGTTCTACATTTGGCTCAGATATTTGTTTATTCAAACAGAAGCATGGTTTTTTTTGGGGGGGCGGATTACAAAGCTACAAAAATTTCTGAGCAAAGTTTGTATTTTTTTATTTCTTTCTGCAGTATCCATCACACTGCCAGCACTCAGTATGTTCTCTAATCTCTCTTAATGTTCTCTATGGAAATGACAACAGCAATCTTAATTTCAGAATGCCTGAATTCATTCTATATTTTCCTATACTTATAGCAGCAAGAGGAAAAACCCTTTAACACTGCTCTATTATCTTTTCTTTTAATTAGAGAAGCCCAGAAGATTCTGAATCTGCTGAAGTTCCTCCAAGCAACAAGGTGATCAGCACAAAAAGTTAGTATCAATTAAAAGTCCAGACAAGCAATTGGAAAAGTTTTAAGACCTAAGATGGAATAGAAAGTGTGAAGCTGGCTTAGCTCTGTGTTTGCTGTGTGCTACATCACCACATCTGATGGTGCTTGGATACGTATTTAAATCACTGCTTAAAGACCTTTACAACTGCCAACACTGTAATTGTGAAGTTCATTACTCTTATAGTGTCCACGCTTTAGTGTTTGTTTATTCACTGTTGGAAGCTATTTTTCTCAATCCTTTGCTTCAAAAGAAACATTCAAAATTTAATATGAAACAGATTTTTATAATTGTAAACTTTGCTGGGGCCTTTATTCTGAAGGTAGTGAAATAACTGTATTTTGTTTTGTTCTTTTTTTGGCTCACTACATTGGTATAATTCTGCTTCCTTCTTCTCTTACATGGTAAAGCAATAGCCCCTTTGAACTAGAAATGATTTATTACATGTATGGAATTCTGCACTCAGGATGGCTCTCAGTTTTAGGATAAACTGTTTTCTTCAGAAGACACTGAAGTAATTCTTGTCTTCTGTGTTTCAGTGCTGTTTTCTCCATAAAGCTCTGACTGTACTTGTGTAACCTTGTTGAATTTAGTGGTGTTGAAGTCATTCAACTGAGAGAAAAGGATTTTAATTGAAATCAATTCATTTACTATAATCAACCTTTTTATTGTTATCTCAAATCACATGTCATGAGTTGCTTTGTTAAACAATCTCATTATCTTGTAGGTTTTCAGTATTCTTCGCTGTTCTTGTGGACTTCCTTTCCATTTCTGAGACATTTGAATGCTGGATTTCAATTTTTTCAGTGTCACCTATCTAGCAGCTCACAATCCAGTGCCAGTTTCTGTAGAACTGTCTACTCTATCTCTAGGTGTTTCCATTCTGTTCAGGAATAACACCCTGCTAGACAAAGAAAGATTCCTAGTGATCTCAGTGTTCTCTGTTGCTAAAGGTTTATAACTAAATTTGGTGTGTCTTTTTGACTAATATTTTTTGCTTCCATTTCTTCCTCACAGTTCAGTTTTACCTTTGTATTAGAAACCTGTAAGTGAAACCATGGTAGGGAAGGGAAGTTGCTTTGAGGGTTTCTTAGTGGTGGTAGTGTTTGGTTTGGCTTTTTTTGCTTGAGAATAACTATTTTCAAAGTTTCTATCATAACAGTTTTTTTTTTCAAGGAGCTCAAAGCAAAAACTTGCTGAACTTAATATTAATTCCATCCTCAAATGGAATGGAGTCTGACACCATAAGGCAGAAGCCTGACACCTCCAGAAAAGCATTTCAGGTAGGACTGCAAGAGGAGGCAGCCCCTTAGACAGCCAATAAGTAACTCAGAAAGCAAGGAGCTACTGGAGGAAAAAAGACCTCTCCACTGGCCCTCTCCTTCTCATATATCCACTCTCATTCTTCCAACTTCTTAAAAGATAAAACAGTAGCATTTTTTCTTTTGTATTCTCAGATGTTAACTAGAAATATTCTTGCTGTATGAGTAATGAAAATAATGAAAAATAGATCTATTTATGGATAAATGTTTGCTTTAAACTCATATTCAAAGCTCAAAAAGCTTGATCTGTGGGGGAGTTCTGCACACATTGGTTTTATTAAGAAACTTATGGAACAGAATTTGCTATAAGTATCAATCCCCTTATTTCAGCAGATAAAATTATCAAAATAAAGGGAGAATTGTTTTAGATCAGGAGGCTTTATAGAAATTGTGACAATTTGATAGCTAAGTTTCAGTTGCAGCAGTGTAATGCAGGTGCTTTAAATTTTAAGGTGCTTTAAAATTGGCTAAAAGCAAAGGAATCATTCTGATTTGTTTATATATGCATCTTCTTAACTTTCAGTTGAGTAAGTTCATGATGTTTATATTCGCATTTGCTCCATAATGTTAACCTGACTCTCATGTTATATTATAAACAGCACACTGGAATGAGCTCCAGTATTTATGCTAAGTCTTTCTCAACAATCAGCTCCTTGCATAAAACAGACTAATAATGTCTCAGGGCAGGCCCTGATTTCGTCTTCACCACTCTTTACTACCGGTCACAACCTTAACATGGTGCAGCAATCTATTATTTCTGTGTAACTCATGCTCTGCACTATTGATTATAAACTGCACAGTGTTTAGAAAGAACTGTGCTAACTGGGGACATCCATGTCTGGCTCTGGAAGCTGGCAGGGAAATCTAACAGGTCTGCCAACTGTTCTGAACCCACAAAGCTTCCAGGCAACTGGGGAGGATTTTCTGAATGCGGTTGTTATGCTTTTATGTGTACTGTGTTGGCTTTTTTATAATAGCCTGAAAGCTTCAGTTCTAGGCAGTTTTTATAAGACAAACATCCTCCCCCATTACTATAAAATGGTCACCTCTGAAACAGCATTACGGAGGTAAAACCTCATGATAACAATATTCAGGCAGTTCTGCACAGCTCCCTAGACTTACACATTATGTCTGTGTGGAGTCAGCAGCACTTGGGGAAAACACATGTTACTTAGGCCCCAAATCATGGCCTCGCTTCTCCAGGCATAAATACAACTCTTTGCAAAATGAACTGTCCATTCGACAAAGAGGGAATTTCCAGGAGGCCTTAGAAGGTCCTGCTTGCAAGACTGTGGATAAAATGGATTGTGGATAATTTTGGGGAGCTTACAAAATTTGTTGCAAAGCCCAGACCTTGAGCCTAAATGTTGGGCTCACTTCTACTCAAAGAGGTGAAATCCCTCCCATAAGTCCACTCATCTGGGTTACTGACTAAATAGAGAGTATCCAGTTCCCTGCCTTGATATCAATACTTGTATTAAATCCAGTGCCTCTCTTCTCATGTAAATAGCCTTGCAAAATATCCCAAGCATCAAATGTGCTGTTCACACTAAGTTCACTGAGCAGAATGGGAAGGAAAAACAGCTATCTGCATCCATGAGTGATGCTGTAGAAAGGAGTACGATGAGCATAACTGCTATTAATTGATTGGAACAAAAGCTGGAAATGACTCTGTAACACTGAGCTAATAGTCGTACTCTGAGGCTTATTGCCTTTTAGCTCTTTCTCTCTGCTTAATGCAATCTCATAAAAAGCATAGCCTGAAAATATAACTCATTATTATTATTATTATTATTATTATTATTATTATTATTATTATTATTATTATTATTATTATTATTGTAATGCTTTACAGCATTAAAATGATCAGCTTCATGACACTAAATATTTCATTTCATTGTAGCTACACAGTTCTGAGCATAATGGTATAAAAACTCCCTCTTTTTAAGTTAAAGCAATATAGTATGCAGGAAAACTTCTGAAAATTTGTCAAACAAAGCCAGGAAGGTACTTTCTGGTATTTTAATCTCTGAGTGTTTTGAAAGAAGTGCAATAACAAGGACAGAAGAGTTTAACACAACTGTCCTCCGGTTCCTGTGGCTTTCTGGTATGTGTCAATTCTACAAAAACAAACATTTGTAACATAGCAAAACTGATAACATCTGTTTGTGTTTGAACTTCTAGGCATTTTTCTTGCTTTTTTCTTTCCCCCCCCCCCTTTTTTTTTTTTTTTTCTTTTTTTTTCCTAGATAAGAGAATTAGCTTGTTAGCAATCATGGTTTTGGTGGGTGACAGTCTTCACAATTTTGCTGATGGCCTGGTAATAGGAGCAGCATTCTCATCCTCAACAGAAACAGGTGTGACAACGACTATTGCTATTTTATGCCATGAAATTCCTCATGAAATGGGTAAGAAATATATGTATTTTCCTGACTAGCTTTGTAATTACAGGTTTTCCTAAGAATGCTTTCCTGTATTATATTAGTGGGAACTGCTTATGGCACCATCTCCTTGACAGGTCAAGGAGAAATGGTTTCAAACTAAAGGAGAGGAGATTTAGATTGGGTATAAGGAAATATTTTTTACAGTAAGGCTGGTGAGAAAATGGATCAGGTTTCCCAGTGACGTGATGGATGCCCCGTCCCTGGAGATGCTCAGTCAGGCTGGATGGGGATCTGAGCACCTGATCTAGCATAGGTGTCCCTGTTCATGAAGGAGAGTTGGACCAGATGATCTTTAGATGTTCCTTCCAACTCAACTGATTATTTGATTCTGTGGTTAAAACATGTTAAATGTGGGATGAATATATGAAGAGGGTGTGTACTTCTTGGTTCCCTTTAAAAACAGAAGTGGAGACATCTTCCCTAGTATGATTGGCTGCCATTTCATCTCACTTCTTCCGTTGTAAATTCTATCAGCTCAGAGTAGCTCCTTATTCTCATGTTTATAAACAGAAGAAAACTGTAAACTGTGAGCAAGAGCCATGTGTGCCAAATGGCATGGCTGACACAATGGGCTATGCGAGACTTTTAATATGCAGTAGAGCCATTTAACAATGTAATCTTCAGGGTACTCTCACTCCTGCTTCTAATCAAGACTAACAAGATAATAAGGGAAGATATATGACCCATTTTACTAGCAGACAGGGCTGCAAGATAGCTCTATTGAAAAATTTCCCCAATTATCTCCTTGTTGTAAATCTTTCAGTATGGCTGAAGCTGTTCCTGACATTGTGTTGATGAACATATATACACCGGCAACTCCAAAATGAGAATTTTTGGATTCTGGTTTCTTTTTATTTTTAAATGACTGGAGTTTTCAAGTGCTGTGTCTGTAGAAAACTTCTCCCCCTCAAAAGTGGATGGGGAATTATTGTAAAACTGGTAACCCATGTTTGTATAGCAAGGAAACTATGAAAGAACTGAACAGCTAACTCCAAGGGGACCTTCTTAATTCTGCTGCAGTGGTGCAATGTCAAAGTTGTATTTCCAAATGAGCAGAGAAAAATTCAAATAATCATTTGCTGTGGGCCTGCTAGGAAATCATTTATTTTAGAAGAAAAAATATCTGTGATGATTTGTTTTCTCATGTACAGTTTACTAAAGTTAATTAGGTTTGAAATCAGTGGAATTAAACTGAAACTGGAATTGGATGTGCATAGGTTTTTCTGTACAACACTGAAAGACCTGGATGTAGATACACTCATGATTTTAACTGGCAAGTTCCCAATCAAGGAAAATCTAGAAACTTGGGGAAAATATGTGACTTCTCTTTTGCATTTATCCAAGCTGGAAATGTCACAGAACATTGAGAACTAGCAGAAGTTACTCCTGTACACTCTATGCTATCTTTAGGAACAGCTAAACAAATACAAGCTGTTTGGGGTGGTTGTTTTTCCACACAATATGAGTATACAACCAATTCTATAGAAATCTAAGGGCAATTCTCCATCCTTCACTGTCTCCTTTGTACATTTATTAGGAATAATCTTACAAACAAATTTAGCCACTAACAATTTTTTGTCCTCTTTTTCTCTATGCAGGGGATTTTGCTGTGCTACTGAGTACAGGGCTCCCCACGAAGATTGCAATTTTGATGAATTTTATAAGTGCACTAACGGCGTTCTTAGGACTTTATCTTGGCCTTTCTGTATCAACGGATCCATGCATTCAAAACTGGATTTTTACAGTTACAGCTGGAATGTTCTTGTATTTATCTTTAGCAGAAATGGTGAGAAATTTTGCCTATTAATATTTTTTCCTTCTAACAGCCACATCATAGATGAGTGTCAAATTAATGCAGGGGGATGAACTTAAAGGGAAATAAATTTTATAGGCTTCTTGGGAAGAGCGTATCTTCTTCCCTGTATGTGTGCTGAGCTTAGAAAAATGGTCTGGTTTTGTTTGGTGTCACTATCACTATAGATGTAATAGTAATGAAAAGGTGAAGCTGTAAAGAGGGTAACATATGAATAAGATGCAGGACTTTTACACAGGTTAACATTATCAATAGAAGAATTAAAGATAACCGAAAATAACATAAAGAAACATTTGAACATGCAGAACTTTAAAAATCTTGAATAACCTGATATCATTTTTCTTTTTTGATCCTTTTCTCTGTATATTCTTAATCCATTATTTCAACTTCAATTCACAGTTTCTGAACTAAAATGTGAGATGTTCATTCTGTGCCCTTTCTGGCCTGCCTTTTTATCTCAGAGAGGCTTGGATGAGTTCCTAAGCAATTCAAAACCCATTAGATTGTCTCACAATTCCCATCATTTTTCGTAGTTCTAGTTCAATAGCAATGATCTAACTACAGAAAAAAATATATATATATATGTGAAGACAGATTATGAAAGAGAGGTCTGAGGACTGTGGAAGAATGTTGTGGAGTCATAACTCATGAAGGTGCCTCAATATGCATCATTTATTGAAGAGGTGGCAAAATGTTACACTCATAACAACACAGAAATTAATTACCTTTCCAGCTTACTATAATTCAAAGTGTCATGCTTTTTAGCTAATGTATATTAATGTAAAGTTGTTTGTAAGCTTCTGAACAATATCTGAGTGTACCATGTCATTAGATCCAGAGGGGGGAAAAGGAATTTTCTCTCGTTATGAATTTTTACTGTGCTTTTCTTAAGCCTGACTGTCTCTGTTCTGTTTACTACGAGGTTCAGGAGTAATATTTGAAACCTGATCTGCCATGTCATCATTATTATCTACTTAAAAATCTACTTGTAGTCCTTGACCTTAGACCTTGGGTGTATTTCAGTCCATTTTTTCCTGCTATAATAGAAGTAATGTGAGCATAAAATGCTCCCAAGAGCTTATGAGAGAGATGCTGAAGGATTGTGAATGTATCAGCTGTCTGGATCGAAGTGGTGAATAACAGACAAGAACACTGTGTACCAAGCTGCATAGTTGCATCTTGTTCTGACAGAGAAATTTGGAAGTTATGCTGCCTTCCTATTCAGTAGGCATGGTTTTATTAACATGGCTAAGGGCTTAGTCGTACTTTTTGTTTAGCGCAGAATCAGTCTATCAGGGATTAAACTCTGCTAACAACACCATGTTTTTAACTTGTTCTCAACTCCATAACCATGATGTGAGTAGGAAAAGAAGAGAGAAAGAGAATTTTATATTCCTCTCCCCTCCCCTTTATGAACAGGAGGTATTCCAACAAGCTTTTCTTTGCTTTTGTCAAGAGAACTGCCGTTGGATTTTCCAGAGTGCAAGCACTGAATATCACAGGGAATCTATAGATCTGAAAAGTTTCAGGTGTTTGCATAGACCATCTCAAAAGAAAATCTCCAATGCTTTACATGTCTTCCAATTTTCTTCATGGAAATATCTTCTATTCACTGTAGTGTTCTCATCTGAAAACAGCTATTATCAGTGTTCCTGACAAAGGTGTACAAATGCCTAATGGTGTCCAGAGCTATAATTTTAAGAATCTGTTTTCTGAGTTTTCATGTACTTCCTGTAGTGGTTAAATATGGGACATGATGGAACAACCTCACTGATTTTTGCATTGAGAAACAGAGGGATAGGAAATGGTGGCTCACTGACAGGGCAGCACCATGAGACTGCTGCAGCAGTAGAGCACACAAAATTATTTCTGTGCTTCTGTACATTAAAATGGTATACTGTCTCCATTTACAAGCAGGGTAAGCTAATTAAAATTCTGGGGTGCAGGGCAAGGGAGAAAATGATTTATAGCCTTCACCATTTTATCCAAGGAATGTTGCAAAATTTCACCTTCATAGGCAGAAGGGAGGATCATTTTGTCTTGTGCCTGTGTATGCTCTAGTGAAATTGTAAATTGATGGCTCAAGACATACATGTAAGTCAAAACCTGTAATATCATGGCTCTAGATGTTTTTTAACCAAAATTAAATCCCCTGAAAAACAGCTTTTTTAATGAGCAATATTTAGGGATTTTTTTCTGCCTGCCGTCTCTTTAAAAGTCATAACTATAATAGCATTGCACTATTTGCACCAGTCCTTTCATTAGGTCATAGATTTCTTTAACATTGATTTAATCTGAACCAAAGCTTGAGACACCAATATATGGAATGTAACAGAGTAATTTTCTCCTAATGAATTGTTTCTTTGTCAAAGCACATCCCTTCTTCCTCTTGAGATACAAACTTCCAAATCCTTAATCAGCCTCTCCAATGAGTATCTGTGATGTAATCACTATGGATGAATATTTATGAAACAACATGCGTTGTATTAAACCCTAGGTACTGTGATGTAATTTCTCAGTGATTGTACAAATCATATAGGCTTATGTGGTCGCTGACCAGAAAAGACTTATTGTCTAATTGAAAATGAAGAGGATAAGAGCAGGAAAAGGTGTATAAGTGTCCAAGAAATACGAGCTGGCCAGCCACTCTCTGAGGCAATTACCCGAAGCTTTCTCTGACTAACCTTAAAAATCTTTCTAATTTCAGAGACAAAATAGTATTTCTAAAGTTGCTTATTGTGCTGTTGTGGTAGAGCAGCTGGACCCTATGTTGGTAGAGCTTGTGATAAATCTGCACGTGGTTGAAAGCCCTCATTCCTTCATTCAGTACCATAATTGCTAATTCTATCTGTCCTTAGTTTTCTCATGATATGAGCTGAAGCAGATACAAAATAATCATTCAGTTAACAGTAACTCTTTTTCCACCAACAGCTTGAATATGGTGCTATTAAATGGTGGTGTTACACAGCTGAATAGCTGATTGAATCACCTTATGCTTCCCAACCCTAGCATTTGTCTCAGCTGTGCTATGCCCATTTCTGTACAGCAGGCTCAGAGAGAAGGGGAACCACAGCTGATAGTGGGACAACAATCAGCTTTTATTGTTAGAGGGATAAGCAGGAATGTCCCATTGGCAAGGCCATTAAAATGGTCTGTGTTCTTGGTAACATGCAGGTCTGTTAGATGGAGGGAGTGGAGACGTGCACTGAAGTGGTACTGACCCCTGAGAATTCTTCTTTAAAACATTGTTAGCAGTCTTCTATGCCATGAGTATAGCATAAATCAGCACTGACACCAGTAAGAGAAAACAGTAGCTTTTGCAGTAGAATGGGAAACATTTCTTCTTGTAGATTGTCAGATAAATTGTTCATCCGTGTGCTTGGGAAGGCAGTAAAACAATGATTATAAGTCTAGATTAATAAGACCAAAGGCCTAGACTGAAAGCCTTGATTCAGGCCTGGGTCTTAATTAATTGTTCTTATTCATATACAAACAAAAAACATGAGTTCTGAACACTGGTGTGCTGTCAGTTCAGATTTTGATTTACATCAGAAGTGTTTGCATTTTCTCCAGCTGAAATATCTCTGATGACTGCTAAATATATATTAAAGATAATTATATGAGCTTTTAAGATGTGAATTTGTGTCATAATCTAAACCACTGCCTGACTGTTTCAAAGATTTAGGACTTCTGGGTTTGCCCGTTATTTTTATGCAAACCTTTAAAGCGGAGGCAGACTTTTCACTATAAGGACTTAATTTGCAGCCATATCAGCTTCCAGAGGAGTACAAATAAGCAGAGACCCCATTCTAACAGAGAGACGGATAAGCACAGTAGCAAACATGGGCAAATGTGCCCCAGCACCTTATTGAGCACTGTTTTGCTGCCTTGCGGTGGAGGTGCTTCCCATGGGAGGAGGCTCTGAGGGTGCAAGGGGAACGAGTGGATTCTTTTCTGCACCGGCTGTGAGTGGGGATGGAAGGCAATATGATGGGAAGGAGACTGGACAACTCACTACTTTTTTAATTAATTTATTATTATTATATTGTTTTTGTAATAAATTTTAATTTGTTCTGAAGTTCACATAAAATAGACAAAATATTACCAAGTGCTGTACCAGGCCATGGTTCTATTTCCAAAATGGATGTAAACATATCAGCAGTCATTGCTCTCACTCCCGGTGTCAGTAACACAAAACATAAATACTGAGAGTCTGAGCCTGAGGCATTATTTGCACAGATTCTATCGAGATGTACATCTTGTTTAAAATATTGATAATAGAGATCATGTAGGGTGGAAGGTCAGTGTGTGAGTAGCTTTTAATATGATTATAAGCAGCTGCTGCTGCTTTACTTGATTTAAAACTTTCAGAGATTATTAAAGGTGAGTTTTGTTGTTGTTGTTTTTCCCATCATGTTAAATAGATTCTGTTTTCTTAATGCTTACTACAGCCCAAGTAAGTAGGAGCATTGCCAGTTATTTCAGTAGGAGCAGGACTGACCCTATATATAGTACAGAAAAAAAGCTAGTTTATTCCCACAAAAGGGTATCACTAATTTTACTAAATAAGAATTTCCTTACAGACAGCAGCACAAAATTACTATTAACAAATTTGGGAATCTCATATATTTGTGTTGGTGTTAGTGAAAGAACAAAAAAGGACAGAATTTTATCAATCAGGTTATTTCTATGCCAAGATCTGTGTTGTTAGTATGTGCAGAACATGCTATGGATTATTAGCTGCATCCAGAAACCCAGCATTTTGAAAGCCTTTTTAAATGAAGTTTGTCTTGTTTTCCCATAAGACTTTTTCCCAGAGATGAATATATCGGGCTCTCATACTGGTGTCTTATTCTTTTTTTAGCTTCCTGAAATGACTCATATTCAGACACGGCGACCCTGGTTGATGTTTCTTCTACAGAACCTTGGATTACTACTAGGCTGGCTTTGCCTCTTACTCCTGGCTATTTATGAACAGAAAATTAAAATATAAGTTTTCTTTCGGAACTCTTGAAGTACCACTTATGACAGTGGATAGTGCCGTTCAGTTTTGTCATGTCTGCCATAGCAATATATAAATTAAGTTTTTGGGATTTTTATATCTGAACAGTAGATAACTATTTCAATTTATTAACTTATTCTTCAGACTTTGGATTTTTTTTTCTTTTCTTTTCTTTTCTTTTCTTTTTTTTTTTTTTTTTTTTTTTTTTTTTTTTTGTAAACATAAATATTTAGAAATATGCTTTATTTGTTACTGAGTTTCTCAGACCCCCATGCTCAAACTCACAGGAGATCCTGTTTGGTTTTTAATGAGACTGTTCTACTCGGATGCTCTCAGTGATTGCTACCAGTCTGATTGAAGAAAAGAATAAAGCACATTTAAATGCAATAATTAAAGTGGACTAACCATAGTTGCATAATTTGAAGCAGAAGACTTTGTTATCTCTTAGTACAAGAAATAAATGTATTTATATAAAACTAAAATGTATAACAAAACTAAAATTTTAAATTGCGTACAGCAGTCTGTTTATAGTATCTGCCTTATTTACTTTGCCAGCATAATGATCCTTGGTTGTCTTGCTAGTCCGGTGTAGCAAGTAAAAATGAAACTTTCTTGACCTAGAAATATGGCTTCTTTCCCTCAACATCCCTTCCAGCCTTCTCAAATCAAGGGAATCCTTGAACTAGATGTTGCTTTTAAGCCATCATTAATAAACACCAGTAGTATCTTCCAGCTGTGCCCGAATAGCGACTGTCTCCTTCTAACCTGAGGGCTTTTTTGGTGTAATTAGTCCTCTTGGTTCCAAGGGAATTCTGCATAAATTACAGATGACTCGTTTAATTTTGCATTGCAGAATTAACCCTGAAACAAATATAAAAATTCTGTTCTAATTCTGAGGTGCTGAGCAGCTTCCAGAAGATACCAAGCAACATTCAGCACTGTGATGTCCATTACTTACACACTATCAGTTGTAGGCCTAAGAAACCCTCCCCTGTCTAACATGTTTTAATGTGAGAATTGAAATGCATTCCTTCTCCCTGCTCTGATGAACTGTGGAAACAGGGACAGCAAGTTACAGAACAAATTTTCTTTATGCAAGTAAGTGCATCTTTTCCTTCCTTGTCTTAGTCTGCCTTGATAAAAGACTACATCATGACACTGTATGTCTGTCTCACAATGTGTTTACTTGACAGCTCCTACTGGAGGTACAACTATTCCTATATTACAGAGAAGATCAGGCCCAAATCTGGAGCACAGTCAGTTCTCAGAGAGATGTGCTACTTAATCATCAAAATCTAAAATGAAAAATACTGTGAATCTTACATAAAAGCCTTGATTCATGAGGTTGTGGGTCTCTAGTCATCATCAGGCTACCTTTGGGGAAAACACTGAAGATAATTGTAAAGGTTGCTTTTTCTGTGCCTGCAAGTTATGAGAATCTGTAGCAAATACTCCAATGCACAGCTAAGTGTATATTTACATACCTTCAAAAACCTTGTCCTAAACAATTTATCCAAAGTCACACAGGAAGTTTCTAACTGACTGGGGAAATGAACCAAGTTGTTTGAAGTCCCAGAGTAAAACGCTAACCTGTTTTATGTAGGTGTGCGAATGTTATGACTGCTTTTTATGTTGGTTTAACTTTGAAGGCTGCCTAGTCAGCTGACAAGCCTTAGCTTCTCTTTTCAAATCTTACATTTATCAGGAGTTTGTGCTTGTTTTTCAGAAGGTAAGATTTTTAAAAAGCAGTTTTCCAGTGTTACATCTGACTGTATTGGCACTGACTCAATGACCTTCAGCTGCAACAGTCAATTCAAGCAATAGCAGGACATCACTGGACGTAAGCAAAATCTATTCCTGTATCTGATGGTGCAAATGAACATTGGAAACTTTTGTTATTTCAAAAGGCAGAGCTACTGTAATTTGAACGCTTACACATGGTTAATGTTCACTACAAGTTAGAAAGGTTAGAAACATAAGCATGTTTTGGCAATTATGATATTCTGAAATTGTTTTCTATCACTAATGTGTCTGAAAAAGGGCACTTAATTTCTGCCAGTGTGTTTTTTGAAGACACATACAAGCAGAGGTTCACACTGAAAAGAATTGTGGGCATACTGTGTTCACATCTCTTTGGAAAATACCATCTTTCAACTATATATATATATATATGTGTATAAATCAGGTTTCTTGATTGCATTTAACAAGTATATTCGTACAGCTTCCACTGCACAAACAAACACACTGAACAGAATGCCTGTTTCTGCCACAAAGACTGTGTGCATCTGTGTGAGAACCATTCAGTTACGTTGTGAGGTGGTCTCAGCTCTGAATACCTGACATCTCACTATTATACAGAAGTTGGAATTCTTGTGGCACCTACGAGAGAATTTTTGTCACTATCAAAACTGGCGCCTCTGCTCTAATTCAGTATCTTTACAATTGAATACTAAAGATGGAGAAATACCAGACATAAAGCAAGACTAGACTATTTTTCATAAAGGGTACTGGAAACTATTTCTATATATCACTGAGCTAGAAAACTAAGTCAGTTTAAATCAAAGAGATCCACTTGCAGGATTCGTCTTTTTGTCAAAGCCCAAGAAAAACAATTGAAGAACATGAGTTTATGTCCTCACTGGAGAGAAGATGGTGCTAAACTATTCCTATGATGCATTCTCTTTTTGTTTGTTTTAAATTCTGTAGAGTTTATTCATACAGATTTCAAACAAGGCTCTATTTAAAGCCAGATATTTCTTTCTGTTCCTCCAAACCTAACAGCCAGAACATATTATGCCAATGTTTTCATTGAGTCAAATCCTGAGTAAGGGCTGCAGAACTTCATCACTTGCAGCCGCTAAATCATGGCTGGGTATCTTTCTAAGAGGTATGCAATTACTCAAACAGATGTTACGTGCTTGATGGAGAGATTACTTGGTTAAGTTTTACAGCCTGCTGGGCACTTCTGATTAGATAATCATAGCGTTCCCTTAAAACCCTAAAATATATCAATCTGTTGAAGCAGGATTTTTTTCTGAAAGAAGAGGGTTAGTGTTTTCTCTTTCATCTGTTCTTAGTTTTTTTTGCACTCTTATGATTAAAATAAATAAATAAATAAACAAATATCTTGATTTTCTACATATCTTGCTTTCCTACATATTTAGAAAATGGGGGATAGAAGAGAAGTTTTAGAGAAATTGTTTGTTATAGTGTCTTTTCCTGGAAGTGGTAGAAAATCTCATAAAAAATAATTCTGATTCCAAACTACAAGGGCTCAAGAGTAAAAGTGTTGACTTTGTACCTCTTGTTTTGTATATGTTACACATTACCCAGTGACTTTTAAGATAAATAGTACCTTCTTTGCAGCCAGCTATCCTAATGCTCTTAGAAAGTTTCTGGAGCTCATCTGCATGTTTTAAATACTGCCATCTTTTCCATCCCTGCATTTTATGCTTTAAACACGAAGATGGCATTTATCCAGAGAAGGAAAAAAAAGGTATTTTTTAACAAAAGAATACACAGTTAGTTTGGTATGACAATTTACCCTTAGAAAAAAATACTTGTTTCTCTTTTACCTTGCACTGAAGAAAGCTTATTATAATCATAACAATTTTTTGGCCTGCATTTAGAGACCAAAAACAGGTTTATGTCAAGCCAAGATTAAGGCTAGTAATTTGTAACAAAAGAGTGATTTGTCAGTGTTTTTAGCTTCTCTTGCTTTAGTGTAACCTGTTGTCAAGTCTTCCTTTCATCTTAAAAATTATCTGCCTTCTATTGTGATTGCAGCTGTAGGAATGTAACTACAGAAGGTACAAGCCGTAGTTACACAAAGGCTTTAATCAAAACAGAAAGTCATGGAATGTGTTTTACTAGAGCCACCTTCATTTCCTTCCTCCAAAGGAGCAAAAAACCCATGTGCAGAGCCACTGCTGTGGATCATGAGTATGAGCCTTCATCTTTTTATGTCTCTGATAAGAGAGCCTGCACAGTGGGAGATGTGGCATAGCAGCCCAAAGCCAATGCTAAGCTCCTTGGTGTGGGGGTAGGACACAGAGGGCTAGTTGCTTCCTGTGTGGAGGTGGATGACAGGAGGCTGTGAGGGCCAGGTAGCTACAGAGCTTTCCCTGAGTGGCCTGCCTCCTTCTCCCATGTACTTCAGACCAGCACTTTAATGGCTGCAGTGCAAGGATGAAAGGTTTTATAGCTACAGTGTCCCAGGCGGTTCATGTTGTCTTGGTTTTGGAGATCAGGAATATCATGAAAGTGATTTGGCTGATGACTCCAAGAGTTCAGGCTCCTGCCACGCACCCCCACAGCACCCCAGCAGTTAAGATGACCCACAGAAACGTCACTTCTCTTCATAGGAATCTCCCATGGTGTCCTCATTAACAAAGGAGAAGGCTCCAAGTCAGGACTGGTGTGCAGACCTTGCCCCATCTTCATGGTACACCCATGCACACACAAATGAGGCACTGTGTGGCAGTCCCTCCTTCCCAGAGTCTCAGGTCTGATGCTGCCATTGAGTGCTAAACATGGGACTACCTAGCAAAACAAGTCTGCCTAGCAACCAACTACATGTTGGTCCAAAATAGCACTGACCAAACAGTAATCTTGTATGATATGTGTCAAAATTTTTGTCCTATTGAAGCTGACTTGGCTACTCTTCTTCATCCTTCTCCTAAGGCTGAGCAGAAACTTGCCTGCATTACCCCATGACAGAGAAACATAGGTTTAAGGGATTGGACTAGTTACTTATTGTGGTATATCCCAGTCTTAATTTAAGACCAGTACAATTTCTGCACTCTTTGTGTGTCTGCTAATGTTTTGATGAAGGCACCAGGGCAAGGTCTTTGCTGGTCTGCTGGGTACATGATGCGTGAGCAAAACCATATCCTTGGCCTAGCAATGGTTTCAGAGTATCCCAGATGTCTCTGCCCTTGTATGTCAGACATGGCATCCACTGTCACAAAAAATCATTGACTTGTCTGGCAAGGACTTCCTAGAATCTGCCCTATCACCTGCTTTTCTGTGCTACACAAATATAACCCATATATCAGTCTTATAACAGAACTCATTCTCATTCTTTGTCATCCATGCTGATGAATAGTTGTCCAACACTGGAGCAATATATTGCAACTGCTTGTGACTTCTGAAGTTCAGAATGGGCAACGCAGCATTGGAAAGTTCACTAAGAATCACAGAAATTGAGATTACTACCATGGTATCAACAATTCGATTCTTCTCATTTGAGAGACTGTGCTATGAGTACCAGGCACAAACACAAGTTGTTTAGTATCCACTCTGAATTGTTTTGATGTAGTCCTGGTGGTCTTGGGTGGTTTTGTTCCTACCATCTGGTACTCTGTCCTGCTTTCAGTACTTCAAAAGTCATCTACATATTTCTGTGTAAGTGTTTAGTCTTGAGCAGGAACAAACCAATATTCCAGCTACTGTTCCAATCCAAAAAATGATGAGAATTTCATTTGTAAAATATGCACACAGAAGTAATCTATATATATGGTAGAGTAATTCAGCAGTAAATGGCTGTAATGAACAGAAAAATCAGGAAAGCAGAACTGGACAGTATGCATCTGGTCATTTAATGTGCTCAGGTCAGTAAAGCAGCATTCAGAAAACTCGACATCCACAGCTGACCTAAAGCCATGCATGCTATTTGTTTGCCAAGTGTTATTCACACAGGGAATATTAGAACAATTTTGTCATTCTGTAGGAGCTCATTGATGACCATTTCTAATGGAACTTAAATAAGGCTTTAGAAGGAAAGATGCAATGGAAAATAAGGCTTCTTTTATTTGGTTAAGAAATGAATACAAGTGGCTATACACTTTAAAATGCATAATGATTCATCACCCTGCACAAATGCAAAGCATCTCCTTTTCCACTTGGAGACAAACATGGCAAAATAGATACATACCAGAAAAGTCAGAACAAGGAAATGACCAAGGAAGAAGTTCTTGTAAGTGATAGGGCAAATGCCAGCAGAAACAGTATATGTGTAAAGCTAATCAGCTTCTCCTCACTATGGTTCATTCTCCTTGGCAAACATAAAACCCAGCATGTTAGTGGAAAATGTCACGTCTAAGAAGTAGAGTTTCAACACTGGAAATAATCGTTTAAATATTATAAAACAGATGACTTTTAATAACTCTTAAACTTGATATATGCATTAAAAATATGATCCATATGTTCATAGCCACATATTTTGGAAAATACATATTCATAGTTGATGAAACCAGTATAATTTTATCTGCAGAATTTCAATTCCATCTCAAGTAATAAGAAAGAAACAAATCTTATGAAAGCATATTCTAACATTTCCCACTACCAGGAAACTTACTTTTTAATTTGGCTTGCAGTGCTTGCAATTAGCAAGAATATGCCATTTTTCTAGACAACAGAGCAGTCTGTCTGGCATAGTGTTGTGTGGCATTATTAGGGAGTACTAAGAAAACAAGACTGTTGAAAAGTCTTTTCTAGCGTATAATATTCTAATATGCCATAAAAATTCTTAAGCCTGATGGCATTTAATTAACCTTCCATCTTCAACACTGATTCTGCTTTATAGAGCTATGTTTTTTAGAAATAATTCCAACACACTTCACTGAAAAGCAGTAGCTTTTTCTTTCTTTCCTTTTCTTTCCTAGCCCTCAGTTCCCCAGCATAAGCTCTGCTATGTGTTAAATCTCAGTATTGGTGGACAAAACCTAATTTGTTAGAAGATCCTTTTCCGGATAGTTCACAATTATATTGTATGTAAGACCATGGGCTTTATTCTGGGGAAGGAAAACTAGAGCATGAGCAGTTCATACCCACTTTTTTTTTTTTTTTTTTTTTTTTTTAATCAGGAAACACTCAAGATTTCTGTGCACAGAAAGCATATGAAAACACGGAAGAAAAATAAAACAAATGTAAATGACTTTGCAGATAGCAGCGTTGGTATTCAGCACACAGTCTTCAACAGAATGCACGTGATCAGATCTCCTGCACTTCTTCTTTAAAGCCATTGCTTCCCAGCTGACACATTTTAGCTAACACCGGGTGTGTTCCTAATCTTCAGTTATTCTTCAGCATAACATTTGCTAACCACTTTCACTTTTACAGTATACTAGCATTACACACGAAGCCAGAGGAAGACAGTTACTAATAATGGATAGTCATCTGATTCGGGGAATATAAACTGCAAGTTGTTGATGATCTGAACTAAATACTAATGAACCAAAAATACACTCTTGAAGCTTACAGTTCAAGTATGAATGTAAACCATAGCTTTAACAAGGGTCTGGTTTGAGTCTCTCATATTTGAAATATTTCATCTCTCCCTCTTTCTGCAGAATTCACAATGTAAAACATATGCCAGATGCAAGAGAGTAGGAACAAATCTACAGGTCTCTATCTTACATATGATTTACTTTTCTGCGCATTAAAGATGGCTATTTGAATAGCAAAAAGTCCCTTCTTCTTCTGCACTTATCTGTGTCCTGTTTATGTCAGGAAAGACAAGATTTGCCAGGGAATATTTAAGCCTGTTCCCCAGCAGTCAGAATTAGTGGCCCACATGGTGGGAAACATGAAGTATTGGCAGAAGAGACATCTGCGTTCACTGTATATGATGTGTTTGTAAACTAGCTTCAGATTCGTTCTTTGCTTTCTAATTCTTTTAATCAGTGAAAATTACTAAGAATTATAGTATGTAAAACCACTTCTGAATTCTCAGGTCAGTTTTTACTCATGAAATGTTATTAAAAAAGATAATTTCTGATTTGTACTGTATTAAAAATAAAAACAAATATAGGCTTTTTCATGTCTTTATAACAACATAAAAATCCCACAAGTCTGCACGGGGCCTCTATTGCTGTGATCTACATGATAAGGAGATCATCTGAAATATAGTTGACAACTAGCATGGTTTCTCAAGTACTGAAGTTCCTAGGCAGTAAGCTTGATGAAAAACACATTGCATGTTCATTTATCTCCTATGTCTACTTAAAATTTAAGATATAAACATCTCTCCTATGAACATACTCAACAAACCTATATCTGGTTTGCATCCTTCAGTCACTGCAATGACATTTCTTTAGCTAATAAATTGTGGAACTGATTTTTAGCAAAATAGAAACAAACACAATTTGTTAAGATTAACGTGATCTTATAATACCCTTCCAATAAGTTTAATACTGTGATTCTATTGCTTTCTGGTGACAGATACACTGGTGCAGATGGAAGGAAGGAAGGAAGGAAGGAAGGAAGGAAGGAAGGAAGGAAGGAAGGAAGGAAGGAAGGAAGGAAGGAAGGAAGGAAGGAAGGAAGGAAGGAAGGAAGGAAGGAAGGAAGGAAGGAAGGAAGGAAGGAAGGAAGGAAGGAAGGAAGGAAGGAAGGAAGGAAGGAAGGAAGGAAGGAAGGAAGGAAGGAAGGAAGGAAGGAAGGAAGGAAGGAAGGAAGGAAGGAAGGAAGGAAGGAAGGAAGGAAGGAAGGAAGGAAGGAAGGAAGGAAGGAAGGAAGGAAGGAAGGAAGGAAGGAAGGAAGGAAGGAAGGAAGGAAGGAAGGAAGGAAGGAAGGAAGGAAGGAAGGAAGGAAGGAAGGGGAAACAAAGGAGTTGAAAATAAACTTCTAAATGACACAGCAACTGCCTGTTTAATAGCTCTATTTTAGCTCTATGAAAATTAAATAAGAAAAAAACAAAACCCCATGCAATGAATGAGAAATGTGATGCTTGATATCACTGTGACTACTAAGTAGTTATCATAAGCTATATCATAGTGGTTTTGGCAGTAAATCACTTCTCTTTACCTCTGTCTGTTGTCTATACCCTCATACACTTTTACCAGAGCTGCTCTATATTGCTACAGGCTCTAGAAAGGGAAGGAAAAGAGGTGAAATGAACTGCAGTCAATTCACCCATTCTAACACTCCCAGCCTGTCCACATCTCTGCAAATTATCACAGCTTATGGTGTACAAAGCACATTAGAGCCAAAGATTTTTGTGTTTAGAAGTTTAAACAAGTGAGCATTTTCTGATAAATGAAACCAAAAATGTGCAAATTCTGTGTGCTACCTATCATTTCCAGCCATTTCTCTTTCTACCAAAGCTACACAAAGTAGAGAACAAACCAAAAATCACATCATTAATAACCTTATTTGACACCCTGAAATTCAGAGAAAAACATCCTATTCTTAAAAGTTAACAGTTTAATTGCTATCAATAAGCTTCTTCAGCTTCCTGCACTGCACAGTTCTGACTGTTCTGTGAGCTTTCCATGCTTTTGTTAATCCCCAAATGTGCCCATCAGATAAAGTTCTCTATTTGGATAGCACTTCTTTTCTTTCCAAAGTTGTTCATAACGCTGGAACATAAGCTTAAAAATGCCTAGTTGCTAAGAAGTCTCTTTATCTGAGAGAATGTATCCTCAGTTAAAGCGATAGATCCCTACAATTCAGAGATTGCCTTGAGGAAAACTAGGAAGAAATTCGAGTTGAACATGAGTGATAAACTACAGTACTAAACCTAATGTAGCACAAAGTTGAACTCAATGCATTTTAATCGTTTAATTTAGTTTAACACACACTATATAAATCACATACCTTTAGAACAGTTTTCAAAGTGCCTGGTTTGTTTCTGTAACAGTTTCAGGCCTGACTCCTACGTAGAGTCTCTGTAGTTCATCTGCATAAAGCAATTCTGGACTCCAGAGAGTCATTTCAGCAGCAGTACCAGCTGACAGACATCAGGGCTCCCCTGGTGTCCCCCAGAGGCCAAAATATAAGACGAGAAATCTCTACCCACTTGAGAGAACTGGTATAGTGTGATAACATGAAGAGCTGTGATTCCTTGTGAAGACCTGCAGACATTTTTGGGCATAATGAAAGCAGGATTTTTTGCCTTTTTTAGTATTTCAGCAGAGCAGGAGATAACAAGCAGTCAGATAAAATTTGGGACATGAGAATACTATAAGGTATTTAACAGGTTAGACTAAATATAAGAAAATGGCTTTTCAACAGGTAACAGCTTTTCTATCTCTAGAATTTGCTGGCAGTGACTCGTTTACCTCCATGAGCTGCAGAAGAAAATGTAATTGGTTTGCAGCCCACTAGCTATGACAGACCGTATCTGTCACAGATGACCTTGACCAGCAGTTCTCTGTGAGGGCAGTAATTGGAATATTACTCCTCTATCTAGCTGAGTCTTTTCAGAAGGCATGTTAAAGTTTAGTTATCTGTAACTGGTGAATTTATTTGAGAGAGATACTGGGGAGCAGACTGATTAATAGGTCATTTGTTCATGCAGCATTTGTATTGTTTGAAAAGGAAACTACAAAAAATCACTGTAGTTCACCCTGGTGTTTGAAGCTTTAACAGCAAACTGAGTTTCAACAGACAACTCTCAAACACCACCTTCCTACTCAGGAAATTTCTCTTAAAGGAAACTGAAATTACCTCAACTCCATTGCAACGTTACAACATTCAAACTAAAGCTTCATTTTACAAACTTTATTTTAAAAATAGGAAAAAAATAATAATTTGAAAAAAAGCCTAAAAAGGAGCATGCTGCCTAAGCACCATAGCAAGATCTAGCTGTTGTTGGAACTCTGGTGAGGATTAGTGCTGTTCTGATGCTGTTATTAAGTAAGTGCTCTTATTTTAGACACCAAGGAGAAAACATTAAGTGAATTTAGATAGCTCTCACTTTATGAGGCATTCTTCTTAGCTGAGTGGTATATCTCAGTTAACCTCATAATTATAGACACAGCAAAAGGAAAAGATGTTGCTTTGCTTAGTACTAAAAATTATGAGATCAATAAAGCATAAGATAATTTTAAAAATGAATTTTTGCCTCCTTCTAAATATCTGTCAGTTTGTATATTTATCCTTTAGCAATAGAAATGGAATTCTTTATTTCTTGCTATGAGATCTCAGCATTTATGATAGTAAATGTAGTTATCTACTCAACATTTCTTCTGTAAAAGCCAAACTGAAGTAGTTTAACAGATAAGTGAAGTTTACAAATGTGCATTTTTATACTATTTCAGTTAATTCTAGTACTTTGGTCATATACTTTCTCAAAGGTCGGTCAGGTGACTACAACCAGTTAGCACTTCACAGAAGTGCTATGAGTTGAATTGGGGAATATTCAGTCAGTTTATTGCAGCAACTCTGTTGTCCTTTTTCCAAAATGTTCAGCATTTCTCTACCCTTAGAAAGCTCTTTTGTTCACCTTATGCCTATGATATGGTTGTTGTAAAATGAGATAAAATCTCCTCCGTGTGCTATAAACAGCTGTAGAATTGTGAGTAATTCTAAGGTAATGCTTCAATAATATTTAAATTCCTTACAAGTATAGCAAAGGATTTTTTTTAATGCAAAATCTTTAAAATGACCTTTCCATGACAAAGTGTAACTCTAACCTTTCTCATGAGCGGTAATCAGGTTTAGCCTAAAAATCACTGATTTCACCCTGATTTCATCATGGAATTTTTCACGTATTTTTTCCTGACTTGTATTACATATAGGGAATAGAAATTAGAAGCTAACTCTACTGCTTCTACAGAGGAACCAGTTTTTGTTTCTTAAATGGTGTAATTTCTTCTGGATCAGATGCATATTACTCATAAATTCACAGCAAACAATATTTGAAATCATAAATCATGTGAAAACACTAATGTGTTTGTGAAGTGACCCCTACAAGTATTCTGCATGCTTGGTCTCAGAACACACGTATGGTTTGAAAAAAATTTAGAGCTAATGAAAGTGGTAGTAAATGGATTCTTAGGAATCCTGTATCCTTCATGCTAACCATTTATTTATGGTGTGGGCCAGATCCAAGATAGAAAAAAAAAAAATTAATAGCTGTTTTCTGGCAGCAGAGCTTACTCCATTATTATACACTGGATATCACAACAAAGAAGGACAGCTCCTATTTGGGATCTCCCAGTGAACTGACAAGGCGTTTGGCTGTCATCCCTAGAAATTTTGGATATACAAAGCCAGGCTTTGCAATAAATATTTACATTTGTTTGTTTGTTTGTTTGTTTAACACATAAAGAGTTATGACAAGACCAAATGTGAAAAAAGCTTTAAATCTTCAAAAACATTGAAGTAATATTTTGTTTTTCTCATTGAAAACATTCATTTCTTTTAACTGTAATTGTGCTTCTCATTTGGGAATTCCCCGCAAGATCAAATTGTCTGAGGCTTTTAAGATAATGGAAGAGAAAATTTGGAAGCTGCTGTGGCAAATGGGTTATTATCCTGTGAATTTGTTTTCTACTAAGATTTCATAGAGGTTCAGAATCTTAGGGGATATTTCAAATATCTTCAATAAGGCAACTTTTTAAGGGAATACCAATATGTATCAGATTAGATCTTAATTGTGGGATGGGTATTTTAAATAATGGCTGGTACAAAATCTTGAAAAGAGTTTTCTTTACTTTTTTTACAACCAGGTCAGGTAGGTACGGTTCTGATACTTTACTGCCCCAGGCTTCAGTTTTCCACCGGTTCTGATTGTGCAGGGTAGTTGTGGAAGGGTGGGAATGAATTAAATGTATTTCTCACGCTTCTTGATTTTAAGCCAAATGCTGGCTCTTTAGTATTAGCGTTTGACATTATTACATCCATGTAGAAAAACTATGTAGACTCAATATCCTAACATGTTTTCTAAGCTACAGTGCAAAAAGGGTTATCTAATAGCTGACAATGTCAACTAGCTGAAGAACAATAGCTCTAGCAGTATTAGGGAAATGTACAAAAGCACCTTAACGTTATGGCAATTTTAATACAGATTTTTCTGTCTAATCACTTGTACAGCTTAGAGCACGCTTTAACAATCTGATCTCCCCTATGGAGTGATTTATCTGGCAATGCTCAGAGAACCTGACCTAATTTCAGCAACCCTTCTCGCACTCACGCTAATATGAAATGTGACAAGAGCACTTAAAAACTATTCTTGATAAAATCTCAGGGGCAAAAGGTGATTTGTGTCTGTATCCTATCTCATTACCCCAGTAGGCAGCTAGACAAACAGAGCTGTCTTAGCTGGAATCTAAGTGACTCATCACTTTAAAGCCAATTACAATGCTAACATATCTAAAGTATGCATTCTATAGTAGTTTGAAGCATTTCTTATGGCCTGTTAAGGAGATGACTGTTTAGAAGTATGATTCAATATTTATATCAGTAATATTTTCCTTCTCTCTTAAAGATTCATGATAAACATTCCAAAATAGTTCACCCATATAAGATATAGAAAAGATTTGACAAGAGTAATTGCTTTTTCTAAACATCTGTTGAAATACTTAGAACTTGCACGGTTTCTGTCTCAATTCAGAGCTCTCCTACAAGAGTTTATCACTTCAAAGCACTCGTTATCTCAACTGGATATTGTTCAATTAGTCCATTCGTATAGGTGTAGTTATTTCAGGACAGCTGAAGTCATGGAAATCTTTTTTTTTTTTTAATTGTTATTTTTGTTTGTTTGTTTCTTTGTTTATACTGGTCTTCTCAATACGATGCCCTTTATTAAGCTTGATTTGAGTTTATGCTAAAAAAAAATACTGCCATATGTCTATACCTTGCCTAAGGTTATTTCTATACCTTATAAAGCATGGTGGGACTGTTCATCAGTAGCAGCTAGAAATGCTACTACTGGTAATATGAGCATGATTGTTACAAGTCTCTCAGGACCTTATTTGCTCACAAATAACAGTACTGAAATGTTATTTTTGAAACTGTTAATGTATGCAGTGATTTTTACATTCACACATGTGAGCATTGTGCTCTTAGAAGTGTGTTCACAGCATCATGGTTAGTGTCTGAGAAACTACCATGATTGTTACAACCATTTGGTCTTAAAATGACCATGATGTACATTCTATAAGGCTCTGATAATAAAACCCCAAGGATGATGTGAAGTAATAATACAAATTAAAATTGAAAAAATTACCAGAACAAAAAGGCATGGAACAATGTGGAAAAACATGGAGCAGTAGAGAAACTGCTGCTTTGATGAAAAGCTAGGAACCATCACTGAGCAAGGTTCAGGATTTTAACTTCAAGATAGTGATCAGAGTCATTAGGCAGCAGATTATACTTTCATCCTATAAGGCCTCTTTCAGTGAATGATGGCTTCAGTGGCTATTGGATCAAACAGAACTTCAAACACAAGGTATTCGATTGAGTTGCACTCAGTACATCAAAGTTGTGGTTATGAATAAGCAGCTGTCAATTACATTTCATACTCTGAAACAGATAATCATATTTAATGTATCGGTGAACCTAAATCTTTAACTCTGCTCCCCTTGTATCTAAACTCCTTCCATCATACCTGTCATCAAAGCGTGGGGTTTTTTATCATTTTGACTTTTTTCTAAGTGGGATATATAGCTTTATGTTTTCATTTCATAGTTCTTGCTGTTAAAGCAAGACTCCTGGCATATGCATGCTCTTTCACTAGAGTGAAAGGGAATTAGTCATATCGGCCAACATTTAAAAATCCTTCCAAACTAAGATTAATTGCCAGATGTTCCAGGAACTTTATCATCATTCCGGTCAAGTCCTGATGTCCTTGCTTTGTGGTATATGCGGTAGTTGCTTTTTTGGCACAGTATATCATTTCCTAGACAGCTTCAAGGGCTGTAGTTAGATGAACTGATTTTGCTTTTTTAGGCTTTGCGCATTTTTTAGGCTGTGGGAAATGTGAGAAGTCTGTATGATTTCCCTTGATTATGGTGAAATCTGAGAGTACCACCACAAGAGTCTGATATGTTTTTGCTCTAAAAGTATGTAGACAAGTGCTAAACATATATGCATGTGAGACTCACTCACAATATCCAGAGAAAAGATTGCAACAAGAATCCCTTCCCATTCATGAAATCCTCTATTTACCCTAGGGTATTTTGGCCTCATAGTTTCCACGTATGTAGTCACAGCCAGAAGGAGAAATCTCTAAGCAACTCCTCCTGAAAACAAGAAGGACGATAAGCAGCAGAAATGTTTGAGGTACCTTATACCCACCAGCCAGGGATGACACAGACTGCAGCCATAAATCAGAACTGGTTTTAAAATAGCTGGTCAGATTCAGACAGAAGAAGCATGCTTGCAGCAGGACAGAGCGCAGTCCCTGCCAGCCACCTGAACACTACTGGTTTCGGGAGGATTTACAGCATGCTGCTTTTTCTAGCCCAGTCCCTCTCCTGCTTACAGTATAAGCTTCCGGTGCCCGAGAAGGCTCTGGGAGATACACTCACTCACCCACCAAACCATCTCACCACAGGAGAGATGCTGTTCTACAGCAGACTTTCATTTCCCCTCGGTGTCATAAATCTTTATGGATCAGCAGTGGTGTTTCAAAATCGTTTTGAAGTGGGGGAGAAGGTGATGAGATAATTTGGATTTTGCTCTCAGCAAAGCCACAGAATGACAAATATTTAACAATTTATGGTGGGGTTTTTTTATTGTTTTTTTGCTAGAAATATGAAGATGATATCCATCTGCAGATGTAATTTACTCACAACGTCTTTTGGCATTTGTACAAAGAGAAAAAAATTAACAGATTATGGAGAACTGCAGTTTCAGACTGACAAATGTACAAAGAAATTTCAAAGATCATATGGCCCTTGTTCCAGTAACAAACAATGAAGTGGACTGATGGTACATATGCAGCAGTCCTGTCTCATGGATTTGATGTTTAGGAAGAGTTACGGTGCTGCTAAGGTACAGGTGAAATGGGACAACCTAGAGGAGTGCACAGATTGTCAGACTGGGGTTGGTTCAAGTGTTAGATGTGATTTTTCTGCTGCTACCCTGGACAGTTAAGTAAAAACTAAAACTGTTTGGAAAATGTGTTCTACAAAAAACAATAATTTCCCATCTAACTTCAGTACTGTATGGGTTACTGGTTATTTTTTTTTATATATCTAGCAAAGATGATGTTACCTTTACAATCATTTTCCTTTATCTTTTTTTTTTTTTCAAACTACAACTTGGATCACAGACATCTGAATCTGAGCCAAAGGCTACAGGTGGCTCATATTGTATGCTTTTGTCAATAAGGTTGTTCAGTCATATACAGACTTTCTTCCTTTTTCTCTCTTTCTCTCTTTCTCTCTTTCTTTCTTTCTTTCTTTCTTTCTTTCTTTCTTTCTTTCTTTCTTTCTTTCTTTCTTTCTTTCTTTCTTTCTTTCTTTCTTTCTTTCTTTCTTTATTTTTCTTTCTTTCTTTTCTTTCTCCTCTCCTCTCCTCTTCTCTCCTCTCCTCTCCTCTCCTCTCCTCTCCTCTCCTCTCCTCTCCTCTCCTCTCCTCTCCTCTCCTCTCCTCTCCTCTCCTCTCCTCTCCTCTCCTCTCCTCTCCTCTCCTCTCCTCTCCTCTCCTCTCCTCTCCTCTCCTCTCCTCTCCTCTCCTCTCCTCTCCTCTCCTCTCCTCTCCTCTCCTCTCCTCTCCTCTCCTCTCCTCTCCTCTCCTCTCTCTTTTTCTTCTCTCTTTTTTGTATAAATGATAAACACAATGATCAAGTAATTCCATTTAATTATTCTGAAGAGGTTTGAATCCAGATATTTGGGTGATGATGATAGTTTAGTATCTTAAATTTTTTTGCTGCTTAACATGAAAGATTGTTTTTGTAATAAACTGATCCTTTGCACTTGTTGCATATGGCTCCCAGTTTGATATTTAATTTTGAATGTAATGCAATGTTGCCTCTAACATCCTGTGCTCTGAAAATCCAATCAGTATTCCATATGATACCACTGTATCTATTCCCTTTCTTTATTCTTATATACTTTGTTTACTGAAGCATATCCTTAGGGAAGATATGGAAAAGTTAGTGAATACTCTATGTTCCTTTCTTTCTATGTTTCCTTGGTTTGCAATACATCATTTTACTTCTTGGACAAATAGTTTTTAAGAGTGTTTTTTTGGAAAACAAATTATTTTTCAAACATTTTACATTTAGGAAGATGGTGCTTGAATGCTACATTTAAAAGTAATCTGTGTTTTTAACGTTTGTGTCACTCATCGGTGAAAATATACATGTGCATAGACTAGTCATGTAATTACTGTGCTGACAGAGCTTTGGTTTCTATTTTAAGGATGTCTTGGTTTCTATTCAGATATCTGTTTTATCACCCAAAACACACAAAGGGACATTTTTAGGCATCTAATATCAGCTCTGCTTACCCCTTGCATTCTCAGTACTTTTTGTCTCATTTTTCTGCTTGGATGGGCTTTTTTTTTTTTATTATTTGATTTGACAATAGGAGAGATTTCCTCTAAAAGATGCCATGTAATAACTATACAATTTAAGATAATTCTAAAATATAAAGTCTGATCTAAAATTGGGTCATGCACATAAAGTGTAATCCAAAGTGAACTGAGATTCTACAGTACTAAAGAGCAAACCTGAAAAGCCCTCCTGGGGTGCCAGGTGGTCTCAGAGGCACTAAAATCAATGAACACTGTATTTTTATTTAGAGTTGTACTTACGAGCAGACTAGCTGACTTTGCTCCTTAGTAAACACTACTAAGAGTACATCTGCTGTCTTTGACTCTCAGGAGGCTTCCTGTAACTATCACTATTGTTTCTTCTGCAAACAAGACTCATTGGGAACAGAGATGAGGGGAGACCAACTACTAGTTCTTAATTTAATGGTTGAATATTCGAAGAATATGTGAAAATCCTAATATTTAGGTCCTGTTGTGAAAGACATTTAATTTATTCACTGTCTGTTTTGGTTAAAACGCAGGAATGGGTTCACCTTAGAAGAATTTAACTGTTCTATGCTCCTGTTTCCTGATGTCTAAGTTGCAATTCAACTGACTTTTTATGATGCTATTTCTAATCAGTGTTTACAAAGATTTGCAGATGGTTTCTTGAAAAAAAGACTGCATTTAAATCAGTGCAAGATAATTAGAAACAACAGACATTCAGTGTAATGAAAGCATTAAATGTACTGGAAGACTTACTCTCAACGTGAGATACTTGAATCTTGAAGATGATTTGCACTTTCTAACTGAGGCATGGTAGTAAATGTAGAAGACTGGTGAATTTTATTGCAACGCAGGAAGTAGCTAATGAAGAGATTAGAAAATGAAGAGAATATACATAAACACTATACTGGCCTGTGGTAAACAAAACTTTACTGATGTTGCAAACCACACCATGAGCTCTAATTAAATAGTTTAAAGACTGTTATTGCACAATAGCAAGTGTACAATCAAAGGAATACAGAGCAGAGATTCACATACATAGTGAACTGAGGAGCAATGTGGAGTAGCACACATTTTGACAACAACACTTTATGAAAAACACTTTTGAGCAGCACATAGTGTTCTGGTTTTGAAGTCTCTGAGCAACAGGAATGTGAGATCTTCTGCATGATCTTCCCTGACATTTTGATGTACACTCTTTACATTGCTTTAGAGTAAGAAATGTTAGTAAGAGCCCTTATCACAACTTCAAACTTGTTTATTTAGGAAAAGAAAAAAGAAAATAATATATCTTTATACATTCGATCATAAAAGTTTTTATTAAGTGATTTTAGTTTACACCAGTGACTGAATAGAGGCTGCAGTAAAAAACAAACCTTGCTTCAGAAGGAGCCATGAAGCAAATAAAGATGCAGTGGCTGTATGGGTGACCATCCTGTGCTTTAGGACATTCCTGACTCAATCAAATTGGTGGCCAAATGGCCTCTTTACCGGTTTGAGAACTATTGCACTCAACATAAGAGTGAGAATGAAAAATTAATATTGGTTAAAATTAGCATATTGGATTTGAAACAGCAGGAGTTCAGAAGCTGATTCATGAACAATAGGTTGGCTGCAAACAGCTAAAATTTCTACCCGTATTATCTCACTGTGTTTACTGTCATTGTTTCCTTTATTCTGGGTGACATATATAGCAAAACTGAATTAAATGGTTTTGTTCCTGGTCAAAACATGTGGGAGAGAATTTTCTCAAAGCAAACAACCTCACGGTGGACTAAACTGCAAACCACTTAGCAATTAATCATACGGTTAACACTGATAAGTTGTTAAGACCTTGACTGTATAACTCACCAATGTATTATTTTGTTTTTTGGAGACTTTAAAATGTGGTGGTGTTTTTTTTTCATGCGTGTTTGATCTATTCAAAATGTTTTGTGTTAGCCTGTCGAAAGGAAAACATGTTTTGCTGTGTGTTGAATAGTAGATGAGCGTTTGGAAGATTTCAAAATATTTATTTCAGTAAATGTTTAATTAGTTTGTATAAAGTGCTTTCGAATACTCTCATGAAGGAATAATTGTGTTACTGTTTACGAGCCATAGTGAAGTATTCTCAACAGAAGAGAGAAAACGTGTTGTCTGGAATTCTGGTATCCAGTTAAAAAGTAGTGTATAGCACCACGTAACTCTTTAACTCTGAGGCTAATGAAACTAACAATATAAGCAATATACAGGACTTCTTTTGGTGCTAATTTATATACGGCTTGTTCACAAATCAGGAATACTAAAACGGGAGAAATGCCCAGTGCCCAAGTAACAGGTAAACATGAACTCCTCTCTTTTTGATGCTTCTGTCTTCGGGTGGACATGAATATTTTCACTGCAGTCAGTGGGACTGTTAGCAAAGGGTGGGCTTCAGGACTGCATCCAGACAAGCTTTTCATAGCCAGCAGAATATTTTGAGTACTCCCCACATTTGTTTAGCCAACTCTCATTCCCAGAAAATGCAAAATCATGTAAGCCTTCTGAGAGAGGGCTCAGCTAGGAAGCCAGTAAAGTTAAAGATTTATTTGGGAAATATCATATGACTTTATCAACCTTCAGATAAGCATTTCACGTCACTCTAAAACTAGGTGAATCTAATGTAACACCAGTGTCAAGCATTGCTTAAGGAAGCTATTTTATAAAGAAGTCTGACTAGTTTTGGGGGTCTTTAATATATCCATCTTGCTGGAACTACATTAGGAGAAAATAGAGACATCAATAATAGAGTTTCTCTCCTTTTGTGGGCCTGACAGTGATTCATTCACTCATGGGGAAATATAGATAAATGTGCATTACTATCAAAGCTGCAAGAATTGATTTAACACCATTAATTTTTGTTGTAGAGTAGTAGCAGCTTCAAATTTGAAAAGTTAAAGTTCATTTACAGATTGTTTTTTAATGTTGGTTCTGCTTAATATGATACTCAAAACTACTTTTTCTTTGGCTCCTTATAGAGAACCAATCTATACCCGCTAGTCTAGCAATAAAATGACTGATGTTCTTGATCTTATAGCAATTCCTATTTCAGGACTTTTATTATTGGGAAGGCAATTTTTAAGGCTGTTCTCATTATCACTGTCCAAATTGTGTTTCTCGACCTGCTGTGCAGCAGTGGGAACAGCAGTACTCCCTATGCCCCCTGTGCAGAGTGAGAGTCGCAGCTGCAGTATGTTGCCATGGAGCTAGCGCAGGCCGCATAGGGCCTTGGTCTTGTCTCAAGTTAGTTCTTTTGTTATTTTTAGGGACCTTTAAGATAATCCAGTTCCAACCTCCTGCTACAGGCAGGGAGACCTCCCTCTATTCCACACTGCTCACAGTCCCGTCCAGCCTGGCCTTGAATGCCCTCAGGGAGGGGGCAGTTACCTCTCTGGGCAATCTGTTCTAGTGTCTCACCACTCTCACACTAAATTATTCCTTCCTAATATCTAGTTTAAATTTTCCAGTTTAAAGCCACTTCCCTTCATGTTCTCTCTACATGCCCTTCACAAAAAGTCACCCTCAACCACACTGGGCCATGGGCACAGCAGAATTTTCTAAGGGATGCAAGTAAAAACAAACATGAACAGATTTCCTAATAAAGAATTATTTTAAGCAAAATGAAAGGTTCATTTTGGTATTGTATGCTTTGTCAGAACACTCTCCTTCAACAAGAAATGCTTCATGGAAGTTGTTCTTTTCTCTTTGAAAATTATTCATTCAGAAAGATGACAAAGAGGTGTATCTGTGTTTAATGGCTTCCACTATAAGCAGTGGTTCCTGTGGCATGAAGCAGGGGCAGCACTACCTGATCTTCCTGAGTATCCCAGGCTTGGGTAACAGCACCTTTACCTGTTAGTTTTTCTCAAGATTTTGCTCTGGAAATGCATAAGTAAAGATGGGTTTGATGACAACTGATTGTGGACAGTACAGTATATACATCATTGTATTAATGTGACTGGTGATATCTTCTTTTTCACAGTCATTTTTCTTCTGAAACTTGAAAGCTACTGAAGATTTATTGAAAACTGCTCTCTTACAAAATGACAATTTCTATCTTGTTAAGGATTGTGGGGCATCTGAGTAAAAAAGGCTTAGCAGTGAAGGAGAAAAAGAAGGAACAAACAAAAGCTTGAAGACTTGCCTTCCTCCCCCTCATTTTGCTGCATAAACTCAAAGTGCTTACCAAAAATTACTTTTCAGAAGCCAAACCGACATTATTCTGCAGCAATGTTTTCACAACTGACCCTGGTTGCAGCTTGATGTTTATAGCTGAGCTGCTCTCAGAGCTGGTGTTCTGCCAGGAAGGAATTCCTGCAGCCCTGCTCCAAGTACTGGGCTCCTGCTGTCCCCTGCTCCGCCCAGCACTTGCACTTATCTGGCAGTAAGATGGCTGGTGGAGATAAAGCAGCAGAGAATTAACCCTATAGAAAGATGATTAATTTTCTGCTACATTTTTAATTTCGGTACCTGAATGGATTGTGTCACACTGGGAGAATCAAGATGATGTGCAGAGTGGGTTAGTGCAGCCAAGGTGAGGAGGAAGGGAAGTGACTTCTGGCAAATGCCAAACTATGAAGTCGGCTTGATGGTACTGTACACCAGCCATCTGCCTTCAGATCCACACATACATAAATCTGTGCAGAGTTTGTAAACTCTTAGGCAAGTTAACTGTGCCAACAGCCCTGGTAATGATGAGTTAACTGTCAACCATGTTGATTGTTTTGCAATCTTTCTACAGATTAGAGGTTGTCATTGTCTTTTCTTACACCATTTATTGTGAATGGAGTTCTTTGGTGCCACAAATAAGAAATTTTTGGGTAGAAAGAAAAAAAAACAAAAAAACACATCCTCCCTAAATCATAAAAGCACAAGCTGAGCTTGGGGCTCAGCGAAGGGTGGAAGAAGGGCCAAGCCAACGAAGCTGCGAAGAGCTTGGATGCTGTTCTTGGACACAGTCTGGATGGTCTATTAAAAGTTGTCTCTTATGTCAGTAACTCACATGGGCTGAGAATATTTGTGGGTGAGAGTGCCATAAAGCCTTTTTGTGCTCTTGTGTTTCATGTATTCAATAATAAGAGAGCAACAACACTATAAATAGGAACACCATAGTTGGTAAGGACTGGGGATACAAAGAAGATATGTGGTCTCAGCTATGACAGGAGGGCAAAGAAAAAGGGAAGAAAATGTCATCTGAATCAAGCAACTTCTACAGAAGTGCTTCATTAAAATGAGATTTGTACACAACCCATAGGCAGCACAACTGCCTTTTGCAAAGTGAGCAGCTAGCAGGCAGGAGCGTGCCTTTTTTGGTCACGTTTTTAAAAGGGTTGAAAAATATGTGCTTAGGTGTTGTGGCTTTTGCAAGTAGCATGAGCCTTTGTACCTTGCTCTTCTATCATGGAGAAACTTCTTCCTCCTAATCCTGTCCCCCAGGAATATATCAAAACAGTATCAATCAAGGTTTTGTTGCACCTCACCTACACCCTACAGAGTAAAGCATAATGAACACAAGATGGAAGGACAGATCTGCTCATTTAAAACAGAAGGCCAGTGTGGTGTTCTGATACAAACTGATAATAGATTCACAAGTGAGCTAGTCTGGATATTAGCTGAGCGCTTTTGTTCAGACTTGTTGTGGAAAAGATAAAGTACAAAAAGAAGGGAAGTCTCTTCAGTTTGCACACCAGCAGCCAGCTTGCCGTTAATTGCTGAAAAAGATGGATGATGTTTGTTGTGAGATATTAAATCTGGGTAACCGAATGAATTTGTGTTTTCAAAGTAGTGAATTTACCAGCTATAGCAGAAAGTGACTCAGAGGAATAGGTGGCCAGCAATTCTTTTAACTGATATACCTAAAGAGCTTGCTGTATCAGAGCATTAAATATACATTCAGTTGCAAGCACTTCAGTAGTTTCATAGCAGACATCGTAAGCTCACTGGTCATTAATTATGCAGGTTTTTATCACCTCCCTTGGGCCTAAGTAATTAGCTTTTAGCTGCATTCATTCAAATAAAAGCAAAACATTTTATTTTTGCAGATTTCTGCTACAATTATGGGCTAAATCAACTATACAATAGTGCAAAGGTTAAAACAGTGCTGGAGACCAACGTACTTGTAGTGATAGCAAGGACAATTAAACGTATGAAGTAACACAGCGCTCCTTGCTCGAGAAGAACATCTAATCTCTCAAAGAACACAAAAACCCTTGTATTATTTTTATCTTCTCAACCAGCCTAAGGTTTTCTTTGTTTTCTTTTTTCCCCCTTAACAAATATCTTCTCTTTTCTTCCAATCTCCTAAAATTTGCATGTTTGGAAAAGTCCAAATAAGCATGCACAACACCTCTCCATTGCAGATAAGAGTGCAAAAGAAAAATGCAGCCAAGTGGTTTTCTTCTGAGAAGCGGTCAGGAATAGCAGGTTGTTTTCCCCCTGAGAAACAGCCAGCAAATTGGAATCTCTGTATATTGTTTTTACACTTTGACCCTTCTCCTGGAGATGTGGCCAAAAACAGCACACAGAGGGATGGATGACAGCGAGGGTATGTGCTCAGTTGAAGGATTTTCGCTGCACATTTCAAGGTTAGAAAATGCTGTTGAACTACAAACAAAAGGGTGAAAGAGTTATTTTTCCCGGTTAATCTTCTGACCGCTTATTACATCAAGGCAATGAATGATAATTGCTAGTAAGGAATAGTTAGGTTAGTTATCAGGAAGAGAAGCACAATAAATGTGCTATTTGGAAATGTAGAGGAGGTCGGTGATTTGTTTTACATATTTTTTTAGAGAAACATTTACAACCCCAACACTCTATACTTAGCTATATTCTCTTTTGATTATTTGTGGCTTGAAAAGCTTATTTCCTGAGTCCTTGTTCTCTACAGTGCTTGTACTAGGGCTGCTCCAAAAGTAATGCCTCCTATCTTATTACACTGACCCACAAAGTCAGAGGATGTTGGTGGTATGGCAGCAGAGGCTGAACCTTCTCACCAATATTCTTTTTGTTGTCATGTGGCAGATGAAAGCAGAGAGGCAGTATGACAGAATGGCTTCTGATATGGAGCTGCGCAGGAAAAGAAAGGTGTGGAACTGAATTCCTCTACGGAGAAAAAAGGCACCCATTGACAGCCATCGACACTTGCTGAACATTTATGGAGACCAAACAGTGGATGTGATCACAGTGAAGTGGTGGGTGGTGACGGTGAAGTGGGTCACCTCCACTCTACTTTATGAATGCAGCCTGCAGGCTCCTGTTCATCACTGGTAAAATATATATATAGCCAATGGTGGTGGCTATGTTGAAAAACAATGTTTTGTAGCCAAGAATTTTCTCTACCTAATAGTGTTATTGGTTGTATTTTTCATGTAAGTAAATAGGAGCTGTTGCTTTTGGAGTGACATATGTGTCTGTGTATGTAAACAATATATATATACATATATTACATTCATCTTCTCATAAAGAAAAAGTAATCATTAAAGATACAAAACTTAGCAAACTGAACTTGATTTGATACATTTGAGCTCTAATTTATGAGGAAGTAGAAATCCCCTTTCAACACAGATGTACAACCTATGGTTTCAGAAACTGTAATGCTTTGAAAATGATCACTATTAAAGAGTGGTATATTTAAAACAAAACAAAATGCAAACTTGTGAGTAGTAATATACCCCACACAAAGTGAAAAATTCAGTATGAGAGACCACTGCTACATAACTAAATAGCTACTGCTCCTTCCTTCATGTGAGAGAGAATAGGCAGACTCTGAGAACTTACCAAGTCCACGCTGTACTGAATCATGGTGGATCAAGAGCTGTTTGTACAGAGTGTTTGAAACAGGATAAATGGTTCCAAAGCCGTAAAGATTCTGGAAATGAAAGCCAGCATCATCAGATAAAATCACTCCGCTTAGCAGTCATAAACAGAAATATTGTGCTAGGATCTTGTACAAATCTTTACTTATGCGATGTCCTCCCTTAGTTGCTATGGTGGTCACAAAATGTAACTCAACTAAAACAGTCTAATTTGAAGGCGACAAATAATTGCTCCAAGGCTTATATCAGAATGTGAAACATGCATTTTTCACATCAAATGTGTAAAGAGAAAATGTCTCTTGCTTATGATCACCGAGAGGACATCTGAAGTAGCCCAGGCTGTAGCACCTTTACAGGTAGGCATCTCTATTTAACTGTTTGAATAACATGTAGGCACATGAAAACCTTTCTTTTCATTACAGTTCTGTTTTGGCAAGGATGATATAAAAAGTGGGTAGGATGTTTTTGCCATTCACATGAGAAAATCTGCAGGGGTAAGTTAATTCAGAGAGGAAATTTGTTACTGTAATGGAAAATGAGATAAATCATCCACACTCATGAGGGAGAAAGCTTGAAAGTGCTTCTTGAACCAGCTTTTGTGATGCTTTGGATCCGTTGTCTCCTTTTCCTGTATGACTATTATATTACATTTAGATACTATTGTGATTTTAATAAAGGACACGGGAGGCCATTCAGAGTTTACTTAATGATTTGTCATTGTTTATTGATAAGAGATCACACGAACACAAAGTGATACCAGAAGCAGAACCTTCTCTCTGTGCTGCCTGGTATGCAGTCAGGCCTGGCCCAAGAAAGATACGGAGGGGCAACAAGTCTTTGTGTAGAGGACATGCTCTATTCCACTCCATCCACCCTGTGCCTGTGTGCTCAGAGGCCTCCTCCATTAGGCCAGCCATCACCTCAGGGGAGCAGTGTGTTCCTCCTGAGCCAACTTACAAACAGATTCCTCAGAAATCAGTTAACACTGCCCTGCCATCGTTACACACAACCAAGCAATGAGCTCCGTCCCACCTGCCAGCTTGGAATCCCTCAGCCCCCGCTGCTGCGCGCACGGGCATCTCCAAGAGGTGCGGTGAAAACATACAAACACAGAACTTTGTGGAGGAGAAGCTCGGAGCCGTTCACCGCCTCACGCAGCCGGTGATGCACGCGGGGCCGTGGGCAGGGCGTGGCGGGCAGCGCCTTTCTCACACAGCGCCCGGCCGCACCCCGCGCTCCCCTCTGCCCTCAGCGGGGCTCGGGGACCGGCTGGGCCTACCCCGCTTCCCTCCCAACTTTCTCTCCCGCCCCCGCGGATCCCGGCGGTGAGGCCGCGAGGGAGGGACGCGGGGAGGGCGGCGCTGCCCCTCGCCCGCCGCCCGGTAGCTGCCGGGAGGGAGATGCTCGCTGTCACTTTCCCTCATCCCCACGCGCCGCCCCCTGCCCTCCCCCCGCTCCCGCCGCCGGCGGTGCCCCGTCCCCCGGCGCCGCGCCGCGCGCTCCCCACCGGCAGCAGGCAGGGCCGCGCCGCCGCCCGCCCGCCTCGGCCCTCTCGCCCGCTCCCCCGGCATGGCCGGGCTCTGAGGGGCGCCGCGCCGCCCCGCCTCGGCTCTGCCCGCCTCTGCCCCGCCGCGGGGCTCGGCTCTGCCCGGCTTCACTCCAATGGTCCAGAGCGACATGGCCAAATCGCCTCCCAGCCCGGCGCAGGAGGTGCCGATGGAGCTGCTGGACAACCCCCTGCCCGCGGCGGCGGCGCAGGTAGGGCGGGGGCGGCGGGGCCCGGGGGTATCGCTGGGATCGGGGGTCGGGTGGGGCGGCGGGGAGCGGCCGGGGCGCGGCCCTCGGCGTGGGCTCCGCGCTCGGAAAAGTTTGGCATCCGGAGCGGCGCCGTCCCCACGGCCCCCGGGATGCGCGAGCCGAGAGCAGCCGGCTGATCAGTGACCTGTCAGTGACAGGTCCCGGCCGGGCTCCCCGCCGCGGTAACCTGTTGGTGCCGTGTGGGGGCGGAGGGGCCGAGCGGGTTCCGAGGCTCCGGCAGCGGCGGCGCGGCCGCTTCGGGGTTGTCCGAGCGCTCAGGTGGACGGGAGCGGCGGGGAGGGGGGCTGCTCTCCGAAAGGTGGCTCCTGTTTAATTGAGGAACGTTGCATAATGCCTTCGAGTTTGCAATAGTTGGCTACAAAGACTTTCGATGCTATTTTTAAACCCAGTCAAAGGGTGGTAAAATCCGATTGCGTGCGTTTTAAATTGCAAACATGCTTGCTCGAGCTCGGAGTTTTTTTCCTTTTGGGGTGGCGGTTTCATTTGCCGCTGCCAAAGCTTTCCCTGACGCCTTATGTCCTCTGAGGCGGTCTGGTGCCATCGCAGGAGTGCCGGATTGCCACGGGAAGACGCTGCCCGTCTGGCACAGGAGCTAATTGCTCCGTGGGTGCTGGGAGCGGTGACAGCAGGGCAAAGCCCAGCACTGAAACGCAGCCGAGATGGGGCTGCAAGTGTCTCTTTGGCTGTGGATACGTCTGCAGTCTCTGAGCGCAGAGCACATTCTGGCAGGGCCGCGTGCTTTGCCAGCCTCTCCAGGAGCAGTGGCAAATAAACTCGTTTGTGTCCCACACCCTTTTCGTATCTTTTCAGCCCTAAGTGCAGAATCGGTGATTGTCAAATCTTGACACATTGTTACTGCGGGTCAAACATTGATCATAAAGCAGATTTTCACCCTCCACCCCCTTTTCACTAGTTAAAAAGAACCTCTGTTTAGAGAGGAAGACAGCTTGCCAACACCTACATTATCTGTTATTCAGGTAAAGTACTTCCATTTTATAGAATTGGTTTCTGAACACCTAAAGCCAAAAAGCCAATTTTTAAGATAGCGGTGACACAGCTTTTTGGTTGAGTGAATGATTTTCAGTTTTCAGAACCAGGCTCTGTCAGGCAAGACAAGAATCACATCTTCATACACACGTACCCTGGACCTACGTAAACCGTTGGTATGGAAGAAATAACTTTATGGGAAAAAAGAGCCCTTTGGCTGAATAATAACGTTCACCTCATTCCTTAGCATGCTCTGCACTGAGAGACAATTATTCTGGTCTGGGATTTTGCTCTATTAGCATGATTTCTAGAAAATCAATATGGTAGGATCTTGCTGCTTTAGAAAAAGCTCACAGGGAGAAGGAGAAGCTTAATGAGAGAGAGTGAGTGATCAAGTAGGTTGCCGACAGGTCCTTCAGCTATGCCCACCACTGTCTTTTTCACTGAGGTGTTTATGTATCAATCCTAGAAAAATGTCGTGCCAAGTAATGCATCAGGAAGGAAAAAACCATGTGAGCCTATGGAGTGCTATCTCTCCTTAAAGTATTCCCTCTGAAGTGCTACTCTTGGTAATTATGATGAAGCAAAATATAATTGAAGAACCTCTGTGTGCTCGTAGCAACCCTCAGGATTTCTCTTACCCAAGAATTTTACTTTTGCAAAGCTGAGTGTTTCTTTTAATCTGGCTGTACATCATGGTCGTTACCTTGGATTGTACCCGGTCATCAATTTTGGCCAAACTCATCGCTGCTTGGCAGAGGTGTGAATGCAGTTAACGCTCTGAAAGCATTTTCTCTTAAAAAATTATGAAATACACGAACTGTTCCTGGATAGTCCCTGCATATAACCTATTATTTTTATAGTGTGTTTTTCTAACAAGATCTGCAAAAGGAATAAATCCCTGCAGGTGTTGATCCTGCCAATGGTACCATGCTCTCCCTGGAAAGTTCTTTGCATTGGGAGCAAGTGTTCCTGTTTCTCTGTTACCTAGAACACTGTGGCTTTAAGTCTGTGTTACTGTAGGTATGTAATTCTGGGTGCTCACTGTGACACCACTCGAGGCAGGGTTTGTGGTGTTCTTTTAGCTATCTGGTTTGGCCAGGCGTGTACATGTGCTGGTGGTAGTGGCACAATTCACTGTGCTTGTAGCATTTTATGTGTCACCCTTCTGTAATAAACTCAGTATCTGATTTTCAGACATCACAGAACAAGCAAACTGTTGAGCCGTATCGGTGGTTTATAATCAGTACCCGATTTTTGCAAAATCAATTTCATTACCACCTTAAAATCTTTCTTTCAAGAACCCTCAGATCTAGAAATCTGAATCCAAATATGCAAATGAATCATTTTAATTAACGCAGATGCTATGGCAATTTGTATATAACATACTACATCAGGGCATATTAATGCCTTTCGAGGAAGTTTTCGGTCCTTCTTTTTTTTTTCTCCCCTCATCTAATTTTTTTTTTCTGATCCCAATTAAAAGCCCATTAATCCCCAGGAATCACGAGATGTAATTTCTGTTTTCCCATATCACAACTTCCTGGCTTGTGCTATAGGAATACTTTGCACTGAGGTCACTAAATTACGTGGGATATTTCTAAGACAATATAATGAAGACGTTTAGCAGGCAACAACAGGCTGCCTCGTCGAAGGAGGAGGCATTGTGCCCTGGATGAATTCTTCTCTATTCCCCATTATCATTTTCCTTCTGTTTGTTTTGGCTTTTTTTTCCTTGCCTTCTTATCTACTTCCAGTGCAGGTTCTAACAGCCTGACACATCTGAAATGAAAACAGTTCCCTTCTTAATTGTTTTCTCCAGCTCCTTCACTCGCATTTGGATTTCCCGTGTGGCTCGGTACTGTTCTGTGCTCCCCCCTCCTGGCCCAAAGGCAGCTGGGTGGCACTTGGCATGGGCAGGTGCTGCCCGCTGCTCGGGGTGCAGTGTGGGGTTGGGATGGGTGCCCTCAGATCTCATTCTATCCTGAGCATAACTGATGCTCACGGGAATTTTGGAGTAATGTGAGTGCTGACAACTCGAGAATATCCGTGCAGTTGCTGGCCCTGCCCTTCCTAGGTTTCTATCTGTCTTTTCAGATGACACCGTTCCCTCCCGTCTGTCCAGCGGTGATGAGGGCTGAAGGGAACGGCGATATACTCCCCACGGATTAATCACACTGCCCTCTGCTGCTCCATTTTAGCTAAGCTGATTTATCAGGATGTGCAGCGTTTACTTATTCTTCCAGCGAATGTTTGCAACATTGTATCTCTCCGGTCTAACTAGAGGGAATGCCTTGTAGGAGGCAAACAAACACAATTTGTATCCCCTTTTTTTGCTCATACAGTCACAACTGCCATTCTCAATAGAGGCATGGAAGGCTTTACTTTCTTCTGGCAGCATCCCTGCAGGCCAGATGTGGGAGCAGGACTATATATGAATAAAGAAGAGAAGAAATCAGACTAATACACTGGACTTGGTCCTGGGCAAGAGGTAGTATTTTCTGTCCTGATATGGTCACCTCCTTCACCCCTTGCTAAAAAAAATACATTTTGACAGTCATTAACTAAAGAAAGCCCTTCAACTTTCAGCTGTTACTTTACGGATAACCTTACTATGCTTTCAGGGTTTGTTTTGCATTGTCCAAAATTCACCAGTAACAGGTAAAGATGTGTGGTTGTCTCCTCCAGAGACATTTCTTTGTCACTCAGGTGTTGCACGTCATCAGTATCTGTGGACTATAGTTACTGTTTGCATTTTTTTCTTAACATCTGCCTAGTCTGCAAAGTCTCTCTGAATCAATTTAGCAGATTCACTCCTAACTTCTTTGAGAGTTAGCCATTTTCTAGAGGCAATCTCTGTTTTTATCTTGTTTTGTCTCTGGGTTTGTCAGTTTGAACTGTTGTGGATGAAAAGTTCCTGTACCCTTCCAAGCTTGGTTTCTCTGGGTTCTCAGTTACTTCTGCTTCTTTTTTCTCAGTTCTTTTCTGTGCCAGGACAGGAGAGTTTCAAAATAACACAAGGCAACCCAAATCAGCCTTCCTGCCATGCAGGGCAAAAAGAAACTTTCCATAGGCAGCCGTTATTCCTGCAAGTCTTTTACCAAGACAGGTCTCTTTTGTGTGTAAAAGAAAGAAATAAACTCACTGCGAGGAGAAGGTGCATGGCCTGCAACTGTAGTGTCTGATTCTAAAGGCTGTGGGAGACATGGTTGGGTTTGGGCACAGGCCTCGGTGCCAGCTGATGTTATGAGTTCTGTTGGGAGCAGACATTGTCAGTGGTGCAAGGGGGAGGAAGGCAAAAGGATTCGACCAATGTGGTGTCCTGAGTCTCTGGAAAGTGGAGAGGTCAGGTTCAAAACCTGTTATTTGCTGAAGTGGAAAATACTGGGTGCCCAGACCAGGGGCACCAGAGGGAGAGTGGGAGGACAGGGAGCTGGCTCAGAAGTGCACAAACTGGTGAGAACTGGGCTATTTCTGGTGGAAGAACTAGAAAGACTTTATTGCAGACCAGCAGAAAGGTTTCTTCTCAGCAGAAGTGGTTTCTTCTTAGTGGGAGAAAAAATGGCATTTGTCAAATATTTATATTGAGATGATGTATGCAAGTTTGGATAAGTAATCTTATTTGTGTTTAGTTGTTTTGTTGGATAGTTATTAAATTTTAAGGAAGGTCTGTTGAATGCACTTAGCAGCCTCAGCACTTTAACTTGTGAGAACTTGGTGTGAACCTGGGGACTATGGAGATCCTCAGTGTGATAAGATTTCTCAGGGGATTCCCAGTCTTTTCTGTATTGTCATCATTGCAAGTGGTGGGGCTTTTTGTTTGTTTGTTTTTGTTTTGTTTTTTGAAGAAATCCAGGTTTTGACACCTAACTTTGGGATTCTTCTCTGCTATGGGAACATGAGTCTGTGTTCTGTAGGCAGCTTCCTCACTGAAGGCGTATCACAGGGCAAATGTAGGGTGAGCTGCAACCCCAGCTCTAGGAACAAGGCCAGCCTTGGACACATTGTTGTGCCCAACATTGCTGTTGCCTTCATTCCATTGGTAGGATGGAGCTAGGGAGTCCTGGGAAGCTCAATACTGAGGCCTTTTTCTTTACCTTTTGGTACTCTTTTGATCCTTGTAACTGGACATTTGTTCGTTTGAAGTCATGTAAGCTTCATTCCAGCTCTGAGTGTTTATTTTCTGTTTTTGTTTTGTTTTGTTTGTTTGCTTTTCTCCCTGTTTCCTTTCTGAGATAATTTTCCATTTCAAGACTTGAATCCAATTCAGCAACTTTGATGCCTAATTCTTCTGCTCCTTCTTTTACTCTTAGAGTAGGTCCAGCAGAGGGAAGCTTTCCATGGGTGGTTCCTGTTTCCTGAATTTATCTTTGCTATCAACCATGGTATCAGTCTTGATGGTTGATACTATTTTATCTATTATAATTAGTAAAGACTCAGGCTTACACTACGTCTATTTCTCTTTGGTATAAGATACCACTGGAGTGGCTGCTGGTGAAGGCTTTTCCCAGACTTCCACTGAAGATCAGTTCCCTGGCTGTGTATAGCCAACCATCTGAAATGTTTCAACGCCTCTTCCAGATGATAGGATTTTGATACAATGATAAAGCATGCCTTCTACTTGTTGTGTGTGTTAGAGGGTTAAACATTACAGATAGATGCCTTTCACATATTAGAGCAGAAACTCATTAAAATTGGAGGGATTCACCGGGCAACGTTAATCTCATCTATTTGCAATAACTTGAAGGAGCTGTATATGAAACTGTTAATTACTAGGAAACTGCTGTTCATGCCTTTAATGCTTCGTATGATCCCCATATTTTGTTTGATTACACGGTCTGAACAAAGGTTGCACAATGTACTTGTGCGTCAGGGCTGGAAAACAGTCGTCCTTCACTTTGTTAAGTCTCTGTTGATGAAACTGCTCTTTACAAGATGACTTCGGTAGATTTTTTTTTTAGGGCTACACATAGTCTGCCAGGTATTTTAAGAAGCTGTAGGACATAAATGCGTGTGGTTGTGTTTCTTGTCTCTGGCAGCTCCGCTGATTGTAAAAGAACTTCACACATCTGACTAATAAACCAAGCTACAGTTTTGATCCTGTAAACACTTACAGGCATACAGATCTTTGTTTGTGTAAGGAGTGATGCTGAAATCCAGTGGGAATGTTTCCTTCAGTAAGCTTCTTATATAAACAGACTTATTGTCAAGACTGGAGCCTGCTGTATTAAAATGAGCTGGGTTGAGTTACGGTACAGGATGGATTTAGGGTGGTTCTTGTGGGCAGGACTACTATGTTTAAAGAAGGTGCCTCAGGTTGTTGCTTTTGCTGGCCAATGCTCACACATCGTGATTCAGCCCTTTATTTTTAGCTACACAATTACAGCCGACTGCTGAACAGAACATAGATTAGACAGCTGATTTTCATAGGGAAATCACAATAACATATTGGGTTCACTGTGATTTATTTATTTATTTTCCCCACAGAATTACATGTATCTGGTACATTATGTGTTTATTTTTTCTTTTGGTACAAAGGATCTTGTTCTTGCATGAAGCTCTTATGCAAAAAAAAAAACCAAAAAAAAAAAAAAAAAACCAAAAAAAAAACCAACCCCAAAAAACCCCAACATTAAAAGAGCAAAACATAATGAATATGACAGGATGAGTGTTCATGGTTCTTCACATGACAGAGACACTTAATCATTTTTTGAAATCTGTTTGTTTGTAGAAAACTTGTCACATGTTTAGGACAAAGTTTCCAGAATTTCTGGCTGTGGGAATAGGCTTGGAAGGCATAGAAGGCAAATGTAGTTCCAGATTGGTATCCTTCAAAATAACAAGAACAGCCATCAAATCAGCCTCTTCGCACATACTGAAGCTGTCCTCCCTTTCCTCTAACTCGGAATCAGTCCGTGCAGGAAAGCAGCTGCACCATGGGCCCTCTGTACAGCCTGCCATCCTGTCTGACATGTGCAAAGTTGCCATGCAGCTGGTGCCCTTCAACAGTTTTTTGCTTATATAAGACTGGAACAAAACTGCAGGCTGCTGTGTATGAAAAAAAAAAAAAACCAAACAAAATAAGAAACAATGACTGAAAAATCACGATAAGAGTGCATTTGAGGTGGATTTGGGCTGTGATGTTGCCTGAAATGAAGGCTTTTAGTTGTTGCTATGCAGGTAGAGAAGCAGTTTATCTCACTGCTAGCAATGCTAGTCTGTTTTTTTTTTTTTTATTTATTCTGGTCTTGTTTATCTTGTCCTTGTAAATACTGTTGTACTGTTGTACTGTTCCTATTTTGCTTTTGCAGTAATTTTTTTGTTTTATAAAACTGAATAAATGATTCTGTAAGTAAAGTAAATATTAAAGAGACTTGTTGCAAATACAGAAATGTGATTGTGGAAGAGAATATATATTCATTGTTCTAGTATCTCCTCAGAGATTACACAGTATTGTAATGTCCATTATGTATGAAATTGCCTAGTTTTTTATGTAGATTCTTTATATACTTGAGTTACTATTGAATACCTTGAATGTTGACAGGTAATTGTGCCACTCTAGTTGCTTCAGTGATAGCAGTTTTTAATAACTGGTAAATTTTGATTGAAAAATAAAGTGTTTTTATATAAAGATGATCAATCTTAAAGACAATTTGTATGTATTGCATGTGATCTTAATATTCTATCTTGTCGTGTGGGACAGAGATGACTTGCAAAGAGCTGTCTAACAATAACTGGAAAATATCTCCAATGATTTACGGGCAATAGCGCTTCCAGTCTACTCTTTATTCTTACAGATCTGTAAAGTCCTTTGTAGGATCAAAATTTTCTTCATTTGCCAAAGATTCCTTTTAGAAACACAACCATGTGAAATCATTCCTGGTTCACTTTTCAATTTATGTTTCGTGACTTACTTGACTCATCAGAAAGTCATATTTTCATCCCTGTGATATGCACTATGCTATTTTATTTTTTATTTATTTTTTTAATAGTTTGACTTAAACCACATGTCATTAGTACTAATTCTTGTTTGCATTAATTTGGCAAAATGTCTTTACCATAAATCCACAGTTTGGGAGAAGATTGTTGCTCTTAAGTCATTGTTAGTTCAATGATGTAGCACATTAAATTATTTTGCTGAGAGTCAGTGTCAGGCTGGCAGATCTATTGTTTGTTTTTAAAGTACAATTCTGGTGTAATGCTGGAGTCTAAGCAGAGCTCTGAAGTCCCCCGGAGTTAACATTAGTGGTCTGTATATAGCCTGAGGCTCTGCTCCATCTCTTGGAGGCAAACTATCTGCATTTGTTGATTTGAAAAATGATCTTACTTAGTAGTGCCTATTTGTCATCCTCCACGATTACTTTTAGGCTCTGATGTGTTCTGTCATATTTAACATTTGTTAGTTAAGAGTCAAAGCTCAGACTTTGAAGTCATATCAGTAGATGGTTCCAGCAGGAAATTTTAACTGCCTCTGAGCCTGTCCTTTCCTGCTATAAAAGCTGATGGGACTTGTGTCCGAAACTCCTTCTTGTTCTCTGCACATTGCTCAAACCCAGGAGGGGACACACTTGTGCACCCAATCAAGGTTTCATCCTGAGGTTTGCTGTCTGCACTGTAACATGTTTGCAAGCTCATTCTCCAATACACTGATCACAGTTTTCTCATTGTCCCTACACTCAGGACCAATAGCAGCTTATGGCCAGAGATGGCTGGATTATGTGGATACATGGACTGAGAGTTTCAAAAAATAATAATAATAAATAACTAATATAATTACTTACTGTAACGTAGTGAGGTATCAGCATACTGGCACACTATTAGCAAGGCTTTTTAAAAGTTATTTTCAGTGGTATGCTTTAAATCAATTAGTGAAATTTCTGTAAGGGAATTCATGCTCTTGGGGAAAGGACAGTGAGTTAATCTGGGGGGAAGATATGGTACAAATAACTGAAAATTCAGCATGTAGGTGAGGGTGGCTGCTGTAGTTTTTGGTTTCTTTTTTTTTTGTTGTTGTTGTTGTTTTTGTGTGTTTTTTTTTCCCCCTGGCTTATGGTGGAACTTTAAAGTTAAGTGATGAATGCAAGATGGGGGCTAAGATTGGATATATGCCAAAGTAGACCTTGGAAGAGAAGAGAAAGACCCTGCTTATTGCTGGGACCTGTGGGAGGTATTTAAAGACAGGAGATGTGAGCCAGAGAGATAGATTAATAAAGTGACCTTTAAAGCAGAGTGATGAGTGACAAAAAAGTACATTTATCAGTCTCAAGGAAAATAACATTTGAAGTTGTCAAGACATGGTTTTATTGCGAGTTTAGATGAACTTTAGAAATATGACTAGATATAAAGGGCTGTATCCTAATGTAGTTGTACAGAATAAATCTGCAAGATTCTGCCTTATCTGGAAACATTTGAGGTGGTCACAATGTGGTTTACTGTCATGCCCTAAAAGGTGGTTGCAAATAGCATGGTTTGGAACTCTTACAATGCTTTTTCAGTTATACGTACCCTTCCAGTTTCATATTCAGTTCTTTATCTATTATGATATTTTTCCTCAATTTAACTTTCTTTTTTTCTAAATTGTCATTTTTTTTATGTTTATCCTCAGTTCATATCTTCTAAATCAAAGAGCTGTTGGCTACTGCTTGCTGTTCCCTCAGCTGACTTGGCTCACAGCCGTGGTGTGCTGGAGGCTGACCCAATATTGCCCGTCCCAGCTTGTGCATTTAGGCGAGCTGCAAAAGTAGCTGTATTTTTTAGTTATTTTGACTTGTGTGAATAATACATCTATACAAGTTTGTAAGTGCTTCTCCAAACCTGAATGTGAAAAAATAAACACTGAAAGCTCAATTGGCCAAATCTAACTTTGTTAATGAGCACATACGCATGTAGCCCATTAGTTACTTACTGAACAGTGGTTATCCATTGGCACAAAGCTGATCATTTGAAGCTCTGCTGGCCTGGTAGGCACTGGTAAAGCTTGAGCTGAGAGCTGTCTGTGCAACACAAACTAACGCTGTATCCCTAATCTGTTTCCTTTTTATTTCTTTTTGACAGTCTTATGGTAAAGGGGCAAGAAGAAAAAATCGGTTTAAAGGATCAGACGGGAGTACGTCTTCTGACACTACCTCTAACAGTTTTGTACGCCAGGTATGTGGTATTCAGCTTTTATGTCTAGAGGACTTGGTGTTAATGTTCAAATAATTCTCTTTTACAAATTGTCAAATCAAAGAGTGATGCTGTAGCCTGAGGATTAGTACAATTTTCTGCCAAGGCAGGGAAAAATATTTGGTTGCTATTGCTTTGATCTTGGCAGAAAAGTATAGTAGTTTTCATTATTTTTTTGCTGTAGTGCTGTCAGGTGATTGAAGCTGGAAGAGGAGGTGGAGGCTCACAGCAGTGCCTAAAGGGGCAACATTTAGGAGAAAGCATCAAAACCTACTGGTCCTGGGGATTTCCTGCTTAAAATAGTGCTGTGCAAGGCAGTGCTCACTGTTATGCTTTCCTCTCGGTGTTATTTAAAGGCATGGTTTGGAGGGTAAATTCCTGGCAGCATTGTGCCCATCAAACAGATACTGAAAGGCCAGGAAAAGCTGCAAGGTTCCATAACCTGTTCCTGTGTACGAGTATTTGGCATCCCTTCTTACATGGAGCCTTGTGAGTGTTCAATACAGGGGTGGGTGCTTGACGAAGAACTTGATCTGGTCAACAGAGGTAATAAAGTACACAGTGAAGGATCTTTGGCTATAGAACTAAGAGAGCAAGTTTCTATGTGCCTATAGTAGAGAATAACCCAGAGAGCACAAAGGGTGCTTAGAGCTGTACCATGACTGCAGCTATCCAAAGAGCCAGAAACGCAATTGTTTGTTCCTCGCTGATTTAAGCTGCAGCATTACAAACATAGATTTGTTAACTTTTTTTTGAAGGGTTTCTGGAACTCAGAAGGTTTAATTGCAGTTTTTGGTTTTACTATAAGGAAACACCCGACTTCCCTCTCATCTATCTTGTCTTGCATGTGTCCCAGTTTCAGAATGTTCAGTGACTCCATTGCTATTGCATTAGTTGTTTCAGTATGCATCCTCTGTTTGCAAAAAATGTTCTGCTTTGTCCTTCTGTGATCATACTAGCAGGTTTTGTGATAGGCCATGGATTTGAAAGAGACAGGTCTGTTGGATATAGATGTGAAGTTTTACTTGATCATGAGAGTTTGTCAGTGGCAGTGAACAAGATGAAGAAGAAAACCTGGATCAATAAATCACTGATTTATGATATTTTGTCCTGTTCAAAAATACTCTGAGAAAGACAAAGTAGTGTTTGGGAGCTGCAACAGATCTCCCTGTCCCGAGAATTCTTTGTAAGGAATCTGTTTTGCTGTTTTCCTTAGCTCCTCCTGGATGTTGAATTCAGCTTGGAACATTTTTAACAGAGTAAGGGTGTTTATTTTACACCAGCTACGCACAGCTCTTTGACTTTCTTGTTTACTTAAGTGAGGTCTGAATTTAGACTTAAGTATCTCTTCTTGGTATCATTCATAGGAGCAGGGCAAAGAAGATGGATCTTCAGACTCTGCATAGATGTTCAGTTGGGTTATTGTAGTCAACAGAGATCTATCTGATTATAGAATGTGGGAAATGATTCATCAACATTTTGAAAACAGAATTATAAATCAGGGTAGGTGAGCTATAGTCTAAAGGAGTCTGTATAAATTCCAGGGCTGTGAAGGGAACGTAGACCACAAATACCTCAAGAACAGATTTTTACAAAGGAGTTTTATATCATTATATAACTCCAATTTTAGTAGTTACTCAAGTGATACAATAAAAATGGCTTTTTTTGTGGGGGTGGGGGGTGGGGAGTGAATTGATCTGCTTGGAAAAATCAGAGATTTAAAAGACATCTGAAGAAAACTCAGTTTTGATATGATATTGTCAGTGAAAATAATGAAGGGGTGTTAATGGAGAAATAAGTTATTTGGTGTTGTCCAAAACTAAAAATAAAATATAAAAATCACAAACATTCCTAGCAAATCATTTACGAGTAGAGTTTGAGTTGTACCAGGTGCATAGAAATACATCTTCACAGTTGGTGCTAGAAGGTTTATTTCAGACTTTAGACTGCATCTTCAGCAGGCTTATCTGTGCTGGTCCTCCTGGGACTGCTTACTCTTCTCTTATGCTAATTAATGTATGCTCCATACATTAAGCAGAGTGGGTGCAACTGCTTTCTGCTGGCTCAGCTGCTCTGCCCTTCCCTCCCTGCTGCATATTGCCTTCTCTTCATCTCTCTCTTGGAGAATATTTTACATTATATAAATGAACTTAATTGTTCTGCCATAACCATTTATTTAAAGGAGAAAAAAAATGGGTCCAAGACTTTGATGAAATGGATGAGTGCAGCAGATAAGTAGAACGGACAAATTAAAAACCAGTAGAACCAATAATAGGCTCTCTTATGTAGTATTGTTACCTCAAAATTGGAAAGTCACTTTTGGTTTGGTGAGCTGTTTGTAGGTGTGCGGGCAGTAATTGTGATTTGCACGTGAGATGCATGCAACCTGTTTGTTTCCGCAGTGCTCATTGTGCCTGTTGATGCTTTTTTTTTTTTTTTATATTTATGTTTTCATTTTCCCCTTGACTTCTTTCCTTTCATCTCTCTTCCTTTCACACTTACTTCTTAATTTATCCTGCAACTTCCACATGCACCTCTACAAATACTGCCATCTATGTGACAGAGTGATTCCTGGAGTTGTCCTGAGCATTTATTGCTGAAATCTGACTATAATCAAGAAAGAATGTCTGGAAAGTCCTTTTGAGTCATCTGCAGCTGACCTGGCCTTTCACTGGGTGAGCTTTGAAAGGCGAGCAGGTTCTTGCTGCAAGCGCTGCTGAGAATTGGTGCTGGATAAGAGAAAACAAATATGTTTAGTCCTGAAAAAATGTGTAAGAGCAACATGCTGGAGATACTGTGCAAGAGCAAGTTGGAAACAGGATTCAGACATTTCAATCCATAGAGATGCTGGCCATTTGAGCTAAAGCTACTGTAGGAGTAGGCAGTTGATGTCTATTACTTGCACTGACAAAGCTTTATTGTGTTTGTGTTTTACCGTTTCTTTAAGGACACATGCACCTCTGGCTCCGGTATGTTCCTGGCATGTTTCCCGCAGTGCATACTAAGTGCTACAGTAGTAAAAACAATGCCAACTTAGTTTTATTTGAATGAGAGAGAACAAAATAATATGTTATTCAAATTGCTTGAAAATTGCTGCTGTTGTATAAGGAGGATGAAATGCACTCTGCACGACCCTGTGCACAATGATCTTTTCCATTGAAATTTGTTTTTTAGAGTAAGAAAAAAGAGCAGAGCCATTTATCCAGTGTTGTTACTGGTACATATAAAAGAAGCATTAAGCTGAAGCAAGAGCAATTTTATACATACATATAAGATAAAAATTTTAAAGCAGTTTTTTTCAATGCAGTTAAATCCTCACTGTACTATGAACTTTATCTGTTGATGTGGATTTTTATTTGTGTTTTTCACTTATGATACTGAAAACTTATAAGGTTTTAGGAGGATGCTTAGTATCATATTCCTATCAGCTTGTTTTTTTTTTATTTTAGAATTGTTTGTTTCATTTTGTCTCCAGAGTATTATTTATGATGTTGGAGCATTAGAAAGTAACAGCTTGGACTTCCTTCCATTTGTGAGCAGCTCCTGTTTGACTTTTCAACAGCAGAAGGAAGAATTATTTTTTTTCCTATGTTGTGAACTCATATTAGCAATTAAGCAGTGTATTTGGGAAGTAGAAACACACCATGCTTTAATTGACTTCTAGCTAACTTTAATCAGTTGTCTTTAGGGAGCTGAAGAACACTGTGTTTTCACCGTCTTTTCTGAGGTTTGGAGTGATAAGCAGCTTGTTGTTGGGGTAAGCTAGGAAAGACTGAATTGGATCTGATCTGTGCTTGCTGCCATTTTGACTGATGCATGGTAATGATTTTGTTCCCAAGGGTTTTTCAAAATACCCATCAAACAAAATATTTTGCAGACAACACTGTGGCACTTCCCAGCAACATTATTTTAAGCAATTGCATGTTCTGATAGCATTACATATTTTGTGCTTGCACTTCTGGACCTGTCTTTGTCAAGGTTTTATTTTAAATCCTAATGATTAATCACAGAGGCAGTCTAAGTTGTTGGGATTTCTGTGTATCGCAAAGACAGATTAGGTTGTGAAATAGACCGTGTGCTACAGACATGCTTTCTGAAATATTTAAGGTTTTATAAATCTGTGGGGTTTTTTCTGCCTCTAAATGTTGGCTTGATGCCTGTTACACTGTGTTCACTCAAAAACACAGCTATAAATAATTATGTAGGGAATTCATTATTCTGCTACTTTCCTCTAAGGACATTTGCCTAGCTGTGTAATTACCTATTGAATTTTATGAATGGTAAAACTAAGATTTGCACTAAAAATCTATTTGAAAATATTGACTTAGTTTTGTTCATAAACAAGCCTCTTAGTCTTGAGTTCACCAGAGAACTGGGCCGTGTCAGAAATGTATTCTTTTAATTGATTTTCTTCAAGATACATAGCTTAGCTGTGATTTACCTTTTTCTGAGGGAGCGAGCTGCTGTGTGCTGATCCTACACGCAGACTGCCAGTCTGTGCACTTGCAGGCTGAGCCACGGAGGTTGGCTGCACAGCATGAGAACAAACACTGGCTTTGGTCTTAGTACTCAGCACTAACATCTGCTAAAGGCAGATGCTTTCTCTGCTGGGACTGTTCTGGCTTCTTGAAGACTGTGTGCAAACAAGATTGTGGCCAGCCAAATTATCTAAATTAAAAAAAAACAAAAAAAAACGTTCTTTTATAATTAAATATATTATTACAGTCTTTGTGTCCCTCTGATTATGAGATGTGTTTGACTTGCAGAGAGAAAAAAAGCTTTCCAGGTTTGTTTTCGCTTATAAACATTAGAAAACAATCTGTGTCTATTTTCTAGAGCTGTTTTTCAAACACTGATTGAAATACACAAAAATATATACCTAATGTTCTGCTTAATTTTACCATATTTTATTTATGAAGCTAATGTCTGGATATATTTTCTTAGATTTTTCTTGTCTTTGTCCTAATTTGTACTGATTTCACTGCAAACAATGCCAGCGATGTCTGTGGATACGCACTATGACATCTGTTTATTTGAAACAGATTAAAATCTTTGTTTTGTGGGTTTCTAATTGGGTGGAATTCTAGCATCATATGGTTTCTACTGTGAAATACAAGTTCTGAAGGGAATATATTTCACTTGGATAAAGCTACTTAGAGTTGGGGTTTGTATACAGAGTGTGATTTCAGTATGGCTTTGTTCTATTGGCTGTAGTGGGAGTTGCCGAGCTTTCCTGTTAAGTCCAGTGTGCGACCATAAATCACAATCAGACAGTGGAGTTTCAGGGTGATGTGCTTTTTGTGCCAAGCAATATTAATCAGTCTTTAGTCAAATCCTGTGAGTCTCTGTTTATTATGATACAAAGTGAGATAACGTCTCTAGGAGCTGTGCTAGAATAGGAAAGAGAGGGTTTTTTTGTTTTGTTTTGTTTTTTAATGTATTTCTTGTCATATGAAGTATGCCAAGTTGATAAGAGTGGGTGAAGCATTTAGAGAAATACAGGGATCCATAAGAACATTTCAGATTGGCTGTTGATTTAGAGCTTCTCTCATGGCTGACACTTCAGTTCCCCAGTCACACAGTAAGATTTAGATAGATGGGGAGCAGCAGGAGGAAAAGATATAGGAGAGGAGTGAGTTGGGAGTGTGTGACTGGAGGAAGGAAATGGGGAGGGCAGAGAAGGGGACTTTCCCTTTTGGTGCCAGTTGTAAAACTGCTCTTCAGGCTCTGTGTACATGGGAAAATCACATTAGGCTCATTGATATATACATTTCCTCAACTGTAGTAAGGGTTTGAAAAGTCTCCTTTTTTGGCCTGGAGAGAATAGAACAGATGCCCCTATGAAGCATGGGATTTTGGCATGCGTGACTGTAGGGGAGATGGCTGAGAAAAATCCCGGCGGAAAGGAAGTTCATCTGCGGACTTCAATTCTTTCATGGGCCCTTTTTGCCTCAGATGGTTACTAAGAATAGAAAGCAAACTGCTGCCATGTGTTTAAAAAAAAATAAAACACCAAGAACTCAACAAAAAACCTACACCCTCTAACTAAAACAAACAGGCAGAGCATCATTAAAACTCTTCTTATGTGTCTGTTTACTCTTTCCATGCTTCTTGTAGCAGAGTATGAGAAAATTACAGGGGAGAATGACTAAGTACAATGCTTTATTAAAAACTGAAGGCTACCTCCTTCTAGCCTTGAGCAGATGTTTCTTTCAGTACAGCTGAAGTCTACACAGCCTTTCCAAGCAGCAGAGGGAATGATGGCATTTTGAAGATGGGATCCATGTTTGATTACTGCTGAGGCGACTGGCAGTTTCTTGTGGGATGGCTGAGGTGGGCAGTGGGTGTTTTGAAGTATTTGACAGGACACACACAGCCTCCTCTGAGAGGATTTGGAGGAGCAGGCCCTGAGGTGGCGGTGGCAGCTGTGTAGGTAGTAGCTCTTGGAATTTCACCTGCAACTGTGCTTTTGCTGCTTTCCCACGTGTGCATCCCAGTTTGGACATAATAAAGAGAGGAGAAATGTATTTATTTTTTTTTTCCTAGCTGCTCAAACAGCACCCAAGTTTACTGGCACCACGTACATCCCTTTGTAGCAAGACTTTTGAAGGCTGCAACAGGACTTCTGTATACCAGAGCCCTGAGGGATTTTTGCAGGTGACAGGTGACTGAGCCATAGAGATTGAGCATGGACTCAGCTCATCTGGCAGATATGAGGTGTTTCAGGCAGATGAGCAAACTGGTGGAGAGTTGCACCATGTTTGCAATTTTGCTGAATGTACCATTGGAGACTTCTATTGTACTGCGTGGTAAAGGAGTAAGTGGAAAGGCTGGAGCATAACAGTGTGTTTTTAAGGCTTTCTCTTTGGCCAAATATCTTCATGACTGGTGATTGCTTTCTGGCAGTCTCTCTCTTGAAGCATTATATTAAGCAACGTGCTTTCATGACCTGAATGTACGAAAGCCTTTCAGCTGCTTTGTGAACCTCCATCCCTCTCTTTCTTCATGTGCTGAATGCAGCTTTGCAGGAGCTCTGAGGGAGAAAGGCTACATGGTTGTAAAGAGTTAAATCAGAATTAGAAATAGAATTGAACAAGAATCAAGTGGTTTGTTTTATTTTGTACCCTGCTTATCCCAGGAAATTCACTGTGGTTTCTGGTTCTCATGTGCAGCATTGTCTAACTTGAAATACTAATCTTGAACGTTGTGGTGAGATGTAAGGTTCTTTTATACTTTCATAGATGTCTTCTAATTATATTAAGCATGGGCTTAAAAATATCTGCAGTGGTAAAAGTTTTCCACTGCGTATGTTTAATTGTACCCAATACAAAACCTGTCCAAAAATAATTTATGAAGTTTAATGCAGTATTTTGACATTTTCGTACAGGCTGAATTAGTTGGAGTAGATTTGATCTGGGGTTGCTTTTCAGACTTTTCTTTTTTAAATGGAGCAATCCACTGTAAAAAGTACTTTTTCAGCAATGTGTTGGTTTGTCTTTTGAGAGGATATTTTAAGTCATTTTTAAAGTTCAAGTTCATACTTATATCTAAATGTGCTGTAAACGTAGCTGCTGACTTAATTATTTTTACAGAAAAGTAACTTTGAAATCATTTTTGTCAATTTAAATACTGTATTGATTTTCAGGGCCTGTGCTTGTGCTGCATGATTCTGACTGGGAACAAATGTCTGACCCAAGGGAACAGATTGGTTTTCCCTAAAGTAAATGTCATCTCACACTCCAAAATGCAAGTAGTTGCAGGAAGAGATGGAGCCTGGCTGGCCACTACGCAAACTACTTCCCATTCCCCTGGTGTCCAGCAGAATCCTTCCCACCTCTGCTGGGGGTATGGCAATGAGGAGAGACACTCTGCAATTAGTCCGAGGGATCCATTGAGGCTTTTTTCTCACAATAACAGTACATTCCTGCTCAGACTCAGGAACCTTTGCTTCATACACCGTTGATCAGATACACTGCAATGTATATAAGTGCAATTTCTGTGTAATTTCTCACGGAGTTGCCAGTTTTATGGCAGTTGCAGCAGAGAACTGTCTTCCCTTGGGCTGTTTATTTAGACAGTACTTCCAACACTGATTATATGTTCCTATAGATTTGAATGTTGTTTTTTTTAGTCCGGTCTCACTCATCACTTTCTTTGTTGGTGTAGTAGGTACATTAAAAAGCTTAGTGCTCCATTACTGCTGAAAAGAAATGTAAATCTTCAAATGAGTTTATAGTAAAGGCTTTTCCTGGGCATTGAATTGTGGAGTGCACATCTTTTTTGATGGGCACATAACATTTTAGTTCCCAGTTATAATTGGCTTGAAAAATGGTAGGATGTGAAGCAGTCCTAGTTATTATGTAAATCTGGAAAGCTACCCTTCCTTATTAGGCCATATCTTAAGGAATATCTGAGTTGTTCTGTCTCTGTTCAGATGCATGGTGTTAATTCTAAGTTTCATATAAACTGCTAGCTTGTATGATAAATGATTGTCATCAGAGAGTTTACCCATAGGACAACACGTTCTTAGTTAGGAAAGAGAAATAAGTGGTTCTTGCAAATGAGTGAGGAGCAGAAAGAAGGGGAGACAGGTGAAGTGAAAGGAGAAATATATTTCTATCTGCTTTTTATACCTGTCTTCCTATTGCTTCCAGTAGTATATTTCTGCATTTTAAGTTGTTTTGCAGATTTAAATAGAAGCGTCAGCAAGCGGGGATTGTTTTTTTGCCTGCAAATCAATGAAGTTATGGTATAAACTCAGTAATCTCCCATTACTACATTTCCAAATCCACATTGTTAGATGCATATCTCTCTGGAAAAACAAATTGTTCTTTCTCTTCCTTCTTTGACCTTATTTACTTTTCAGGAATTCTTTTGAAAATAGTAGCGTGTCAGGGAAATGTTTGGTTGTAGTTAAAAATAAATTAAAAATAAAATAAATAAATTAAAGTTTATTTCAGCATTGTCCTTGAAATAATTGCAGAGGAAACTGCCTGACTTATTAAAAGTATAATCAGAAGTCAACTGGTTTTGCACATCTATTCTCAACATCAATTTCAATTTATCCATTATCTGACATTTATACTGAAATGAAAATAAGATGGATTCCTAAGGAGACTCACCTTGTTATAGTATCAGGTCAAAATAAAATGTTAACATTTCCCATGCTTGTGAGAAATAATGTTTGCTTGAACTCCACCAGCAGTTTGAAGCTATGAAAGGGTAAGATTTGCAAAATCTTTATGTTCCTGTTATTATCCAAGGAAAGTGAACAGTATTTGAAATGTTACCAAAAGGACAGATTGAATGTACAGTGGTAGATTTGACCATTTAGCAATACTTTGCAATCTGAATGTAGAAAATGAGTTATCACCTTACATAATAAATAAGTGTGGTGTTGAGATAAAGCCTCCAAATCAGATGACACAGCCAAGAGGAAGAGAGACAGCTTTAGGTTTGAGGCCTAGGAAGCTGTGACTCATTGGAGATGGTCTGGAAAAGTTGGCAGTGTGCTCTGTGCTTTTTTGGGGAAATGACTTAACTCTTGAAGGCTTATGATTTTTCTGATCTTGTTTGATTAATTGTTCCCAAGCAAGAGCTACTTGAAACAATCCCTATATTTTTTACACAGTGGTTAGCCTACATGTAGCATTTATTTCTTTTAGAAAGACTGCATGCATTATAAAATAACTTGAATTTGCATTACTAGGTAAAATATTGCTGTGGGTTTGGGAGAGAGAAACTGAAGGTTATACTGCTGTATCAGGAGATCAGCAGAAAATTTTGGGAAAGCTTCCCATAGGTATTACTTGAACTTTAAGAGCTCCTGCACATAAATCAGTAGAGTGCAGTTCTTATTTGAACCACCACTTTATCTGCATTTCATTTTTAGATTGCTTGCTTTGGTGGTCTGTAAACTGTTCATATCTGGCTGGATACATAAGTTGACTCCAATTGCTCTGTGGAGTGTTCTGATGACAGGCAGTGGAGGTGACCAGTGGCTACACCAACCCAACAGCCACAGCAAAAAAGGGTCTTCTGTATTTCTCCCATTCTGAAACAAATCTGGTAGTGTCCATTTTGTGATGTTGTGATGCTTCTGTTCCTTTACATTTGTTTCCTAAAGTCTCTAGTTAAATTAGCTGAATGATTTATTAATGCTTGATTAAAACTTGCTTACTGAAAGCTCTCCGTTTACCACAAAACATGCTCCTTCATAAACCAAGGTGGTTAGTTGTATGAGATCAAGTCCCTTGGCTAATGTGCTTTTGTCCTAGTGTAACAGTGGCATTCACTGGATGTGATGAGGTTCAAAGAGGCTATTATATGAACAGGCTTTCTTAACAGAGTAAACTTTTACAGTAAGATAATTGGGCTATTTCTATCCTTCCCCCAAAGAAACTTCTCTTCAGTAGAAATAAAATGCAGGTTCTCTTATAACGTCCATGCTTTTTGCAGAGAAATATTTGAACCTTGCTAATATATCAAGTCTATTGAATTTCAAAGAATTTTCAGTATTTCTTCAAGAGTTCAAAACAATGTATAGATCCTTCTTGATTTATTCTGTAACCAGTGTAAAACGCAATGGATTCTTTTTTCCCCCCAGTTTAATGTATTTGCCTGTATAGACTCTCAAATAAGCACAGTTATCATAAATCCTGCAGAAACCCTATGAACAGATTATGTGAGTTGCTCTGTCTTGAAAAAGAGCCGAGAAATGTCATTTTTCTTCCAGGGGACTGGATTCTTTTATTCCCACTCACAGCAAGGTTCTCTGGTGCCACACTTGAAAATCTAAGCCACAACTTAAACATTTAACAAAAGATTGAGAAGCAAAGCATATTCTGTATGCTGTGTCTGTACTGTATCTTCTAAATATCGTTTCCCTTGTATGCAACTAATACTCATTAACTATTTATGAGCTACAGCTACATTTCCTATAAACCTCTGTTGACAGATACTCCTTAACTTAGAATAACTTGTTAAAGTTTTGTTAACTGACTGCTCCTGAACGGTGAAAAAAAAATACTTTTTAAAATTTACATCTAAGTTTTTGCAAGTCTATTGGATGTACACATCTCATGTTAACCCACGAACTCTTGGTCATAATGCATGGTAAGTGGGTAAGTGGGCTTTGTGGTTGTGGCACTGATCAAGAGATTCAAGACACTGCGATGGGCTTTTCTGGGCAGATGAATGAATGTAGAGTTCTCTCAAGCCCTTCACATCAGTTTGAGGATTAATGAGCTATGCTTTTCCCACCAAAAACAATTCCTATAAAGAAATGTATTACCCAATGGTTATCTCAGATATCCTCCTATAGATATCTTGTATCCTTAGCAGGCCACTTCTGTTATTTTATTTCTTGGAACTTGGCAGAGTTTGCTAGAAGGAAATAGTAATTATAGAAAAGATGGTAGTAATTCCTTTGTTGTCTATAACTTAGCCTTTAGGTCACCATTGCAGAGAATTCCCATCACTTATTTCTGGCAATCACTAAACTTTCTCTAAGGGTCTAGACTGTCATCATCTCAGTTGAATGGATATGATATATAATTACAATAGGAAGCTGATGCTCACCCAGCCTATTTCGACCCATTTTTCGGCATACTTTTTGAAGGAACCGTATTTCAGCTGTTGATACCATAAACGATTATGTTATTATACTAAGAAAAAGATTTTTAATTTAAACACTCACTTATTCAAAAAGAATTAAAAATGTATAGCACTTAACCCAGACCAAAGAGTCTGGAAACTTCTGGAGATAAAATGAAACTCTATAATTACTTTTGTATTTATAATTCTGTAGAACATGGAAATTTCTTCTGAATGTCAGGTTTGTGTACTTTCAAGCAATGGAACTTCTAGAAATTTTACATGCTTAGATTTTTGACCATGGATATTTTAATTAAAAGGATTTTCTGGTTCAATAACCAAAGTCTTGGTGGCTGAAGCATCACTTTTTATTCTTCCAGCAGAGTGAGTGCAACACTGAATTTACTGAATTTGGCCCCCCTTACATGCCTGAAGATCAATATGGTGAAAAGCAATTTAACACTTCTTAAAAATTTGGTATTTAATCTGGTATTCTTCTTTCTGTCAGAAGTTGGCTTTCTGCCCTGGCAAATTCTTCACATCAGTCTGGAGCTAAATCCTTACACCATACTCACAAAATCCTTTGGTTTCCTTTGGCATGTAATGTGATGCACTTTTGTTGAGCTACGCTTTGTACTTTCTTTCAAATCAGGGTCAGTTAAGTCACATGTGTCTGACCTTTTGGCTTGCCAGGGTTGCATTGTGTGAAAGGAAATTGTGTTGGGATGCATACACGTGCTTGTGTGTGATGCACATTTAGCTCAGAGTCACTACTCACCAGGACAAACAGAGAAATGTGTTAATACTAGTGAAAACAAACTCCCACAATATTATCTGGATTAAATAAGAAGGAAATGTCAGTCACATGAATAAGTAGGGTCTGAAAAGTTATTGTTTTGGTAGATCTTTACCTTGTTTGGGCTTTTATCAACCCTGCAGAATATCTGGTAGGGAAATAGTATACAGCTTCTCACACCCACCCCCAGTCAGGAATGGAGTTGATCCTCTGCATTGTTTCCTCAAGATTGATTTCAGCTGTAGCTACTGCTCTCCTGGCTTAAGGTTGATGTGTTGCTGTTTAGCATGTTCTTACTTTGGTTTTCTAATTTTTGGTTTGAATCAAGCCAATTTAGGCTTGCCAATTCTCTTGATTCTGCAAGCCATCTACAAATACAGGTAGAACTTGATGGATGAAATTATTAACATTTCTGTTACCAAAGTTGTTTTAATTTTGCATCAATGAGAAATTTATGATCAGTCAGATTGTAATTCTGGTTCAGTTTACATATTGGAAGAGACACATAATTAGCTACTGACTTGTCGTGTAGATCCTGAATCCCTTTCTCTTACTGTCTGTTCGGTAGGCGGCTTTGGACTTGGAGAAATCTTACTCCAAGCTTATTTAAAACTGAAAGGAATTACTAGGCAGAGTGTGTGGGCACAAGATTTTATTTTTCATGTTAGATAAGTTCACTGTATTTATTTGATTGGTATTATTCATGGTTATTCTGAACATCTATTTGAACTCAAGCAGCTGCATCTTACAGTTAGTCAGGCAAACAGTTACCTTTCTGCTTAGAGTATCATTCTGTGATTTTTCTTTACTGGCTCTTTATATGGTCTTTTGTACAACATCACTTAAGTGTTTCTGCCAGCAAGACTTATCTCGGCCTTCGTCGCACTAATGGACCTTACCCTCAAATCTATTTAACTCTGTGAAATTGCTATTTTAGCAGACACTCAGGAGTGAGAAATACAATAGCCCTTAGGTTTCTAGTAAAACTCGATCATTCTCAAAACATATTTCCAGTCATCCCCAAAGTAGAACACTATCAAAATCTGACATGTATAAACCTTTTTCTGTCAGCTTAGGGAAGTGTTTTTCATTGGTATGCTCTCTGCTGCTGAGAGCATTTGCCAGTCAGTGGGTTGAGGAAACACAGCTCAAATTGGTAAACTGCTAAAGATTCATCTACAAATGCCTGTAGCTATCTGCCTCCATGTTCTTGACAGCTTCCTGTGGCCTTGGGGTTGCATGAGCTTCTCGGAAAGGGTCTTCTGTGTGGCTCTGGAATGCATTTGGTGGCCAGCCCGGCAGTAAGGAGGTCCCTGTAAAGCTGGTAATTTCTGGTGAAGTGCTGCATGCCACTTCTCAACTTTAGAGGACCTTAGGAATAGTCATATGGGATGTGTATTAGATACAAGTATAAGCCAGGGCTGAGGATTTTGCTTTAAGAGCCTAATCAGACCAATCTGTAGAACACCTACAGAACTTGAAGACTGCAGTGGTAAGGGTATTGGTCTCTTTTCTCTGGTGATGGGATGCAAATAAATGGTCTCAAGTTGCACCAGGGGAAGTTTAGATTGGATTTTAGGAAGAATTTTTTAGAGAGGATAGTCAAGCTCTGGAACAGGTTGCCCAGAGAAGTGATAGGGGTCCTCATCTCTGGAGGAATTTAAGAGGCATGTGAATGCGTCAATGTCACGGGTTACTTAGATTTACCTATGCCCATGACAGGGGGGAGCCACCCCGTAGGGCCTGTGGGACCCGGAAAGGAGGAGGAAAAGGGAAATGGGATAAAAACAGCGGCAGTCTAAGGAGGAAAAACTTATTTTACTAAATATGATATCCGAATACAAGATAACACAATATAATATAATTGAGGCTACTAAATCGAACGAAACAGAGAGAGAGAGTCCCCGAAAACCGAGAGGCCTACTGTGAACTCTAGGCAACATGGCTGGAACACTTCCCACTCTCCGAGAGTCTGAAAGAGAGAGCACTCCAGCCTGGGAACAAGATTATATAGCGTCCTGGTCCCGTGACTTATCCCTGACTGTGATGTTCTCTGGGATACGTAGTCTTCTTCTGTGGACTGCACATTCGATAAAAGTATCCATGCTTTACATGATGTTATGATGTGGAATACTGATAGCAAAATTACAAAATTACAAAACCATGACAGTCAATAAAGAACATAGTTTAGTGTTGGGACTCTGTAGGTCAGGGTAATGGGTGTAGTTATATTCCAATCTAGATAATTATGTGGACTTGAGGAACCTCAGTCCTTCTGGTTTTGCCCTGGAGTTTGCAAGGCAGACCCAATCTGCTGTGTGTTCCCAGAAAGTTCTGAGTTTGGGCAGTGGATGGACCACTCTCTGGAGCTACCAGACATTCCTGCTTCGCATCTACCTTTTTGGCACATGTCCCCATCATCTAGAAGGGTAAGTCAGATCCTGTTTCGAATGAGTGTTTTGACAAGGCAAAAAAAAAAAAAAAAAAAAAAAAAAAGAAAAAAGAAAAAAAGAAAGAAAGAAAAAAAAAAAAAGTAATGTAAGCAGGTGCTCAGTATGAGATAGCTTTGGAAACAGAGGGAAATGGAAATTGAGTTACTGTGTCAATACAGAGAATGTTTCCAGCCTTTGTAAATAGAAGACATAGAATATCAGGTTGAATGAAGAGAGATTTTCTCACTGTGACTGCAGATGTTTTACCTTGCCTGTTTACTGTATAGAGTGTGCTAGGGACTTTTGGATAGAACTGATTTATTTGATTGCTGCCAGTCTGTTATTTGTTAGGTCTTTAGGCATTTTAAATGAAGGCGATTGAAACATTTGGATAAATATTCCCTCTTCAGTGTATATTTTTAACATGTATGACTGTATTAATTATATCAATGTTGCAAACTTGCCTGTTTTTTTGTTTTGTTTTTCTCATAAAGAGTACAATTTGTACTAGTCTGTTTAAAACTATTTAAAGGAGAAAAGGGAGAACCTAGTACAACTTCAACCTGTACTGTTGCTTAGCACAATTTGTATGACTTTAGTGTTGCTGTTGGCAATAAATAGCCAAGACAGAAAGTGCACTTCAGCTCCCACCCCAGTTAGCAGCATTCCTGTATGTGAGTGATACTCATGGAGAAAGACCAGCTCTTCTGGAAGTTGATCTGTATTACCTAAATTAATCTTATGCTCTGAATTACACTCCAGAAGATGGTAATTGTAGTCCCACTGGTATAGGAGAAAGATCAGGGAAACAGCTGTCTCATTTTGCTGCTTGTGGTTGGTGGCTGTGAAGTATTTTTTGTTCATACCTCTATCTGGTGGTCAGACCTTCATCTCAGTTATTTCTGTGGCTGTTTAACATTAGTTTTATCTCTTTGAGTACAGATTCAACGCACATTACTACAATGTTTTCTGTGTTGACTCAGCCTTCTTATTTCTATGGGACCTTTCTGCATCTGTTCTCCTCTATTGAAATCAGATGGCCTACACCTATAGGGTGTAGAATACAGCATCACATAAGCTGTTTTTAATGCTATTGCTATTCTGCATTTAGGAATGACTCATTGCTCTGGAGATTGAGTTGTTAAAACATTTGCACATCTCATTAATCTAATACTATAAATCCTAAGAAACATTATAGTGAAAGAGCCTATTGTTCGGAGGTTGTATGGTGAGCTTTTCCTTGTTAATTATACCATTGTCTACATGTAACAATCTTAGGTGTGTTTTTCTAACAAATAAAAATACAACACAAGGGCTCCTCTGCAGAATGCAAAAGGTGATGTCTTGGAATTCAGGGCTCAGGGAACATTGGATCAAGTGTTTTAAAAGCTGCATTTTAATTCTGTTACTCATACCAATCATTGTCATTATATCAATCTTGTTGCCTTTCTGAACAGTGACATTTTTCTTTCTTTTTCAATATAAATCATGGAAATTGGTGACAGCCACCTGATTCAACAAGAGGTTGGTTTGAAAACTATTTTAAAGCTCTTATTTTATGTAATTGTATTCTATAAAGTGATACAGAATAATAAAGTAAATGGAAAACCTCATACAGCCTTGCTCCCCAGTAGTTTTATGATTTTCATTCAGTCAAACACTGTAGTGTATAATGTAGCCAGCGAGCTACTTTTCATATCTGAGGACTGAATTTAGTTATATTCTTGTTTCACTGTCTGTCCTTCTACTTTGTCTTGGATTATATCTCCTGTCTTCACTGAGTTCCCTCTGCAAAAACAACCCAAAGTGAATCTATACAATCCAGTGGCTTCTTTTTATTTATTTATTTAGGTCCTTTTTTTTGAAGTCTAAGAGATTCTGAAGGTGAGGGGAAACAGAAGTTAATGTGCACACTGGCAGGCAGTCATTCCCAATATAACTTGTAATGGAATGTGCCCCCTGCAGAAAAAGTAAAAAAAGTAGGAAGCAAAACAAATGGAGAGTCTACCAGAAATGACCTCAGCACAGTTAAGCTTCAAACTTCTCCCTTCAGGAACAGCAGTGTTAGGCCAGGCTTAGAAGCATCCTGTTTTCCTAGGCTTGGCAACCTGTCTGTGTAAGAAATTGAAGTCTCTCTATCTGTAGTAAAAACTTGATGGTTGCTGTAATGTTTTTCACGGTGATTATTAGTTTGAAATATTTGTGTTGTTTTTTTTTTGTTTGTTTGTTTGTTTTTGTTTTTTTTTTTTGCAAGTGATAACTTCTGAGATAATCCAGCTGTTATGAAAATATACCAAGGATCAAGATTTGGACTGTGGTAAAATATGTAAAGTGCCAGCAGATTTTAAAGTAAGGCGAGCTCCTCTGCTGCAAATAGTTTCTTCTCTGTCGTCCTTTTTGGAATATTTTTGCTCTTAACCATGTTAATTTTTATTCCATAATTTCTTCCATTGTTTTCTGCTGTAAGAGGATTAGCGTGACGGGGTGTATGTGTAAGCTGAAATAAGGAGCTTTACTTTTTTATGTTATTCGTAGCACGTGTATATGTAAATGTGTGCATATATATCTGATCTGATTATTTTTTTTCTGCAGGACGTAAAAATAGATCTCTTGTCCTGAAAGTTCTGGGCAGGCTGGTGGGCACTTAATGTGTGACATTACTTCACGACTGCGGGAGGGCAATGTTCCCTAACTAGCAGTGATTTTTTTTGGCTTGTGTAAATGACATGTGCTCTGTTCAACATCGTATGCATTCCAGGGACTCTGTTTATTGCAAACACAAGACCAGGCACAGAAACTCCAATTTAAGACATACCTCTTAAACTTCCTATCGGATTCTGACCTCTAGCTTAGGTTGCAGATCATACCTGAGGACAATAAATCTAATAGGTGATATTGCATAATATCTTGGTAATAAATAATATATGGAAATACAAATGAGCACATGAGCAACAGGTGAACTGTATGGAAATATTTGCATGTAATTAAATGTAATCTAAAAATTCATGGAATACCTTGGATATCTTCTCTGCCGCCTGTCTTTATTATCTGCCCAGAGTTCTTAAGATAGATGCTGAAATAATCACCTTTCTTTTTCAGACTATTTTGTCCAAACCTTTATTTTTTTTGCAACTTAAAACGTGGTATTGGTATGTGGAACTCCAGTATTCTCCTCGATAAAACAGGAGAATTTCATCAGAGTTGTATTCTAAATAAGAACAGTTTTACAATGAAAGGTATAACAAAAATATGTCTGAAGAATGATTGAGGGAACTGGGATTGTTTAACTTGGAAAAGAAGACTCCGAGGAGATCTCATTGTGGCCTTCCAGTACTTGAAGGGAGTGTATAAACAGGAGGGGGAACGGTTGTTTATGAGGGTGGATAGTGATAGGACAAGGGGGAATGATTTTAACTGAGACACAGGAGGTTAAGGTTAGATATTAGGAGGAAGTTTTTCACACAGAGGGTGGTGGCACACTGGAACAGGTTGCCTAGGGAGATTATGGATGTCCCATCCCTGGAGGCATTCAAGGCCAGGATGGATGTGGCTCTGGGCAGCCTGGTCTGGTAGTTGGTGACCCTGCACATAGCAGGGGGGTTGAAACTGGATGATCATTGTGGTCCTTTTCAACCCAGGCCATTCCATGATACCTTGCTGAAATGAATTTCTGGATAAACTTTGCAAGAATAATGAATAAACTTTGCAAGAATAATAAATAAATAAATATTTGTAACATGTTGATCAAAAAAGTGGTTTTATCCTAGCTTCACTGTGTTTAAATTTCTCTAGAAATTTCCTTTCTAAAAAACTTTTATTAGCAACATCCACTATTTTCTACAGGTAATAAAATAAATAATCTTTCTAGAATGTGTTGAATATACACTTTCAGTGTTCTCTAAATTATTTATATGAATTAGACTAGGCTGTTTTCAAATATAAATGTTTTCGAGAGTACACTTTCTCAGACCTTTTATTTCCTGTATTTTTGTTTTGCTTTAAAACTTGCATTCTGCATGATTATATTGTAATATCTTTGGTATTGTGATTTGACTTTGCATTTCTTGAGATATGGGAAGCCTTGCAGGTTTGGTTTATATAATAGCTATTGTTCCGAATATCTTGTATATCCTCTTGGGGGAAAAAAAGATACAAGAAGAAAGCACTGTATATTGCAAAGGTGATTAAACTGTAAATTGAATATCCTGAATAACCTTTGATATTGAAGTAGCTTTGGCTGAGGCACCTACTCCAGTGTCTGGGGCAAGGGAAACTGGGAGAGTGATCAGAGGGAGCCAGAACATGATGAAAACTTCATGTGCTTCAGGGCCAAGATTGGTCTCATTTTGTGCTGGATTTGAGGTGAATCTCAGGGAGAGTGGTTAGGGGTAGAAGCCATGGGAGGGCCAGGACTTCTGGGCAGCACCTGGTGTTCCACCTGGGCCCTCCTTTCCTGGGTCCTGATCAGGGCCTTGGAAAGGTGCCCTGTCCTCAAGCAGTGGGAGAATAGAAATAAATAGTAGAAGGAAAAATTATTTCGGAGTTAGAACAACAAACACAAGGGGAAAAACTTCTTGTGTGTTTTCTTTGTTGTACTACAGATATAGGGCCACCTCGTTGAGGACTGAGCTGTGGATGGACACCCAAACAAGGGAAACGTATGCCATGTTTTGTTTTTCAACTTGAAAAGCAAACAGCAGTGTGTTTTTATTCATAGCCTCTGTCAGAGTATGTGTAAGGCATATGTGTCAGGCTGTGGTCTGAGCAAAGAGCAGGGGCATCCTTTTTAAACTTGACCCTTTCAGTTGTGGTAAATGATAAGGGAGGGAGGGAAAAATGTGAAGTGCTTGAACAGCTGACAGGAGCATTCAGTATTTAATGTTCTTGTTCGCTCAGAAATTTAAGTACTAAAGAGGCACGATTTGTAACAGCCACTTCCTCCTTTTTGAGCTGTCATCTGGGCTGCTAGTAATGGTTTATTTTAAGGGGGAAAAATGCCTTGAAGATGCAACTTGCTGCCCTCACAATTAGCTTTATATCTTCTTCTTTTCCACATATGTTTGAATTATTTCTATCAGAGATTCTAAAATATCATCGTGTTGCAGTAGTTGTAGGAGGGTACCAAAATTTCTGCTTGGTTTTGTATTCTGGAATGGGACTTTCCCTGGTTTCCGTGAAGTGCAGACCTGGTGGCCACCAATGAGCACTACTGTATGTTGTGCAACCCTTGGTGCAAACTATGGCCATGGTCACTGTCATGCGTGGGCTGTGAGCAAGCACCCAGTCTACTGTAGAAGCAGCAGCTGGCAAACTAGCACTTTCTACTACTCATCTTTCTCCTTGACACATATTTCATAATAGTTTTAGCCACTGGTATTTGATTTTTATCTTTACCCTATCAACTTAGCATACAGTTACTATGTTATCAACATCAGAGCAAACCGTGTCTATCATTCTCTACATCTCTACATCTAAAATGCTATGCGTGACAAACGATTTTTTGACCAATTAATAAATACATCTTTATTCAAAATTATCATAAGTGCATTGGATTTATCTAGCATTACTGCCCAGTGATTCTACAGGAAGCTTTGAATGTCCCACAATGGGCTGTGCTCCCTATCTGATGTTGTACCACATTGTGCTGCCCACCTCTTTCTTCAACTGTAAGTGTTATTATTTGTTCGTGAACATTCAGCTGTTCATTGAATTGTGAGTGTATTGGAATAAACTTCGTGTATATTTGATTCTGGAGCCATGCTTTTTTTTCTGCTCCTTGCTTCAGACTTATGCCAGTTCTTTTCTTGATCTTTGAATTTAACCAGTGAGATAATCTGCACTTTCTGCTCTTATCAAAAGGTGCAGACTGTGACGGTAACCTATCAAAGACTACTTTGTAAAGAAGATTGCTAAAATTTAAAATATTTAGTTTTTGTTGTGCCTTTTGTAGATTTTTGAAGACATTCAGACTGGCCCTAGTTATGATGTTTCTAAATTAATAAGTTTTAAAAACATCTTAGAACTTAATAGGATACTACATACTTTTTCTTATGAATTAATCCAACAAGAAAAATAATTAATGGATATTAAAGACATTATTACTGACCCAGCAAAGACTCCATCAACAGTTTTATAAAGACATCTCATTTGTGTAAACTGTTTTAAGATATCTCAATAAATGCTTTCAGCTTAAGAAATGTGACAGAAATGGGAATGGTTCTCCTTTTTTTTTGTTTTTTTTCTTCCTAGAGTTGAATGAGAAACTCAGGTAGCTCATTTAAAATGCAAATTAAAGTACATCCAATTGATTGAAAACATAGCCCGATATTCCCCTTTGCTCTTTTCATTTGCCCTCTCTGTTCTTCTTTCACGATACTTATATTTGCTCTGACACTTTAAATTAGTAATCCCTTCAGCAGAATCTCCCATTATCTTCTACTTAAGCTGGATAAATCTAAATAGAAAATTCCTGCTCTAACCTCTTGTAGCACTAAATTGAACGCAAGCTGGATAACTCTCACTCATGTTACTCATATCCAAGCACGAGAGCCATGGTGCTAGCACTGGTCCCATCACCTTGGACAGTGTGGGGTATAAAGAATATTTCCTTCTCTCTGTTCTTTGTGCTTCTCCTGGCACTTGCAGATTGGAAGAGTTTTGTCCCCAGATTTGTTCCTAGTCTTCTTTGGAGTTATTTTGAACTTTGGTTACTGACAGCTTAAATAACACTCCTCAGAGTGTGCAGGTGCTGAAGCTTATTAAGGCTGATTGGCCCCAGATTGGGCTCTATGTTGCCACTGCAGTGCCCAGAGATTTTGTCATAGGTTTTTCCTATTTCTTTTAGCTGCTTTTACGTTAAATTCTTCAAGTAAAATTAAACTGAATCTTTAAAGGTACCTCTTATGAATATAGTAAGGTTTCTTACAACTGTATTGAAACAGAAGTGTTCCTTGTTTTATTTACCTGCTAGGAGCACAGCTCAGGTGTCTGTAGTCTCTTCATTTAAGGGTTGATGCTATCGCTCTCAGGTCTCTTCCACAAGGAGCGTGCCTCCTTTCTACCTGCTGGGGTAGGCAATGGAAGTAACTCTTGGAGAGGAGACCCAGGGCCCAACACTTGACAGCCTGCAGGAATCCAACAGTGCAGGCTTTGCAGAAGAAACTCAAGGTCTTACACCAGAGGATGAGCTGGAAACGATCCCTGTGGAAGAAATTCAAGGCCTTGAGCCTGAGAACTTAGAGGAACCTGCTTCTGCTGAAGCTACGCAGGACACTAAACCTGAGAACAGGCAGGTACAGTGAGGGGATGCTTTATGTTAAAAGGCATTGAGGTGTTTTTATGGTTACTAAAATGCTTTTGTTAACAACTGTATTCTGTAGTCTCACTGTTTTCTGAATTACATTAGATTTCACAGATTTTAGCCTGGTTTTTTTTTTTGTTGTTTTTTTTTTTTTGTTGTTGTTTGTTTGTTTGTTTGTTTTTCTGCAGGAGTAGGAGCTTTGAAGCCCTGTGAAGGCTGGTGGTGTAGGGTTGGTCAGTTGGTCTTACCTATGCAGAAATGTGTGCTGTAATTGTTTTAAGGTGGACTAAATGGAATGGAGGTGTCTGTGTAAGCTGGCCTCCATAGCTAACATGTAGATGTAATGCTGTTTTGTGGTGAAGCTTTTGTTGTCTATTAAGTTGAAATTTTCATCAGCTATCCCATCATGAACTTGAAAGCGTGACCCAAATAAACTTTTCTTAAAAATGATATATTGCAAAATGTCAGCACTGACAGGCTGACTGCTTATATCTGAAGTGTTGTTTCTTTGAGAAACTCCTAACCAAGAAATGTTTGGAAGAATTTCTTGTCACTCTGAGAAGACGGTTGTTGTCTTGTTGCATAGTAATGCAACAAGAAAATTATCAAGTGTCAAACATATTAACAATCCAAGAATCTGAAAATGTTTTTTTTTCTAGAGAATGCCTTGACACTCTGTCAGAAAAATCTTAACTTCTGATGTTGAAAGGATTTTTTTCTCCTGCCTTTCTTCATTGAACATTTATGTTTGTGTTAGAGGAAAAAGATCAGAGTGGGAGAGCAATCCTCTTAGTTAGGGGTCTGTTTGAGCTCCTCAGTATGGCATTTGGGAACGTGGTTAGGTATTATAGCTTTGAAGAATTAAATATTGCTAAAGTAAGACTTTTTACTTCTAAAATTATTTTGTGGTGTGAACTTTAATGCGTTCCTTTTTAATGATGAAATGTGAAATATTTGGTCGCTATTTTAACAGCCACCTAGTTTTGCTGTTTACTGCATCACTTTGCTCTACTGCCACTACAAAACTGATTTATTCATTTTTGGGCAATTTTGCAGTCTCCACCAAAATTTTCTTTGCAGTAATTTACAGAAGTGTGTGCTGTAGTTGTTGCTCTATTTTGGCATGATATACACCACATACTGCCACATGTTTGCACTTAGTGTCGCAGAGTGTAACAGCGCTTGATTAATGAGCAGTTGTGATCCTATTACATGTGTCCTACATTCTCTAGGCTGGTTTGCAAAGCAGCAATTGACAGGAAATCTTTCCTGATGAGCGTCCTCCAGTATATGAGTCAGAAAAGGACAATGGCAATTTTCAAAATCTGACCATTAAACGTTGGCATGATTTATTAATTTTTTCTGAAATGCTTGAACATACAGCTTTGGGAAGATTTGTAATCCAGATCACTGAAATAAAGCTGCGTGAGTGCACTTGTATTGGTATAGCCCACACTTTGCCTGACAGCAAAGTGCTGTTCAAGAGCTCAACACGTACAGGACTAAGACATTAGTTCTGCAATGTTTTCCATGTCCTTTTTACTGTTACTGACTGTGTGTGTGGGACCTCCTATGTCATGGGGTTGTGTCACAGTCCTTTTCAAAGCAAAACTATCAATTATGTTTATAAAGTTGCAAAAATCTTTGAGCGTTTACAGGAATTCTTTGCTTATATTCAGAAGCTCTTTTTACTGCTTTTAAAATTCATCCAAAGTGCATCTCACTTCTTTGCATTCTCCAGTGAACATCTTAATTAGCTCAAGAAAAAAAAGGAATTCACTGCAAAATAAGTTCTCTCTGAGGATATTTCAGAGTCTCAGTCCTTAGAACAAGATATAAATAAGACAAGAAGTGATTTCCATTAGCGTTTTGATGTGATGTAAATAAAAGTGAAGAGCCATTTATAAAGAACTAAAGAATGCTATTGTTAGTAATGATAAAGAATGCTGAATCTATGCTTTTAAAAATATTTCTGCCTTTTTAGGAATGTCAAGAGGAAAACTTCCAGTGTATTCTGGAAACTAAGTACTTGCATTATATAATGATGTGTGTAGTTCTTGAACTTTTAAAATAATGTTTAGTTTATGAACTTTTCAACTTGAGATACAGCAGATTCTGCCTTGTGACAGAAAGTAAACAAACGTTACAACCTGCAGCTTCATCAGATGCCTGCACTAAATACAGTTTATTTTCTAACAAATCAGTATGAATGCCATTAATTCCCCAGCCGTTATATTCAAGAACTTGTGGTAGATTTATGGATCTTGAATGTATTTTTCTTTCTGTGTCATTATCTTCCTCCCTCCTTCTCCCCCCTTTCTTTTTTGGCATCATTTCCTAATGATTCAGTTATTCCACTATTACTCTCCTTTAAAGTGAAAGTAGTTCTTGTAAGAAATGCCAGCCTAACAAACTAAGGAATTCTGGTTGCTTATATCCAGAACCAATATAGTTTAGGCAGTGACCAGCCCTGCCTCCTACAGATGAACAAGGCTGAGACTGGTAGGAAATACTGTCTGAGAGCAGGGAATCCTTAATAGCAGATGGTGAAAGGCTGTCTGCTGTAGTGTCTGTGTTAGTCCTTGTGAAGTGTTCATGTGCAAAAGCAAGTGAAATGCTCACCCTAAGTGTATGGTTATCTGGTTTGGAACTGGGGGGTTCCCTGGCTGGATCAGCTGTGGCACCAAGCTCTGTAGGCACGCTCCTGGGACAGCGTAACTCTCAAGCCATCATTCTGCACCCCACCCAAATGTGGTCATCTGTGTTGCTTCTTATCTCTATGAGAACAACTTCATTTGTTGTCCCAGATTTGTTCAGTAGGTCTCACATGAGAAATTATTGGTTTGTCACAGACTGATCCCTTGTTTTAACATATATGTTCATACCATCAAGCTTCTGTCTGTTTCCTTCAGATGCAGGCAGAAAACAACCCTAAAAGGACCTGGAATCTGCAACATTGGCTATTTCCCAACATTTGTTACATCATGCTGTCTTTGGGGAGTGAAATCATGTCGTCTTCACATATGTTCAGAGTACATTAGAACGAGTGGAGGTTGTTTTTCCCCACAGAATATGAAGCTCTTGTTTCTTTCTGTGATCAAGACCATGTTAAGATTGATAATACCCTTGAGGGAAAGCAAAACGTATTTGTAGTCATGGATTTGAAGCAGCCTGATTTCTATTCTTTATTTTCAATAGCATCTTATTTGTCAGAGTGTGCAGTGCCTGTGATGGCGGCTGCTTCCCTTAAGGGGATTTAAGTTCAAATTTCATTAGAAGGCCTAATGCCTTGTGAATTTTCTGTGAAGTCTTTTAATTGTATTTGAGATAGCCCCTTTGATTTTCAGCTTTTCTTCTGGCCTGCAATGGTTACTGTACCAAGGTTCACTTGGACCTGGTGTGTTCCCTTACATCACGGACACATATTTTGAACTTATGGAATCCAATAACTTTAGAGCAGAATGTTGCATCAGAAGACTGTTTCTTTCAAGCTGGGTTTTTCTGTCTATGGCCCTGATCATCAGTAAGCTTGTGCTAAAAGAAGTGAAGTAAGTGCCCTACATGCCTTACTGTACTGTACAGCCCGTTATGATTACAGCATGCCTAAGGTCCTATGTGAAACCTGGGTGAGCAGCTGGAGGATTATGAATCTCTGTTCATAATGAGGAGCCATCACTTAGGCAAACAGAAGTAGTGACTCCAGGGGCCCTGTGAACTCTGAAAACAGGGAGCAGCAGATTGGTTTCAGAGGGGCAAGTAGCCCGAAGCCCAGCAACCTCATTTTAGCAAACCAAGGAGTGGAAAATGAGGTGTAGCATTACTTGCCAAATGATTCAAAACACAAACGTGAGTTCTGTGCATCATTGCAAATTCTGAATGAACACTGGAAGGGTTTACAAATCTGTAGCAAGTTTTTTAGAAGAAAACCTGAAGTTCGACTTAGTTTATAAAAGGCTTCTTTAGAGAGTGTAGCATTGAGAATCAGCGTGGCTTCAAAAACAGTAACTTAGGGCCTCACATTATCTAAATTACTCAAGCACATCAATGGGGGTGTGTGTTTCTCTACATTTCAGTATTGTTTGGGTCAGTGATACTGGCTGCAAATTTCTTCTTTTCATTTTAAGTCTTAAAAAAAAAAAAAGAAAAAGAAGAAAACAACCACCCCTTTATTCTATCCTCTCCTCCAAAAGCTTTTTCTACTAAAAAAGTAAGAAAAAGCTGTGCTATCTACCTTTACTCTCAAAAGACTGTTCAAAATGCAGTTATTCGCACCAAATTTGTCTAGCTTCAGTTTCTAATTCTTTGTATTTTTGTGACTTTTTCTAAGAGATGAAAGGAGCATTTACTGCTGGGAGCCTTTCTGGCTCCAGGTGACAGTCAGTCATTCTTTAAGTCACCTTTTAACTTTCTCACTGAAACAAACATTCAGTCCTGGCTGTGTGTTTAGCATGTAATATAATTACATTCTGCTATCCTTTTGAATGTTGCTTATTTTTCAGAGTACTAAACACCCAAATATATCTGAGAATATTTAGACTAAAATTGACTGTACTATCCTACTTCTTCACAAATGGGAGGTAGCTTTAACTGAGCATTTTTAAAACAGAAGAAGAAACCTGGTGTACTATTGCTTGAGGTAATGCACTACTGTGTGGCAAAACTGATCTTAGTGCTGCTTGAGACCTAGCTTGTGTTTTAGAAGATAAATCTAGCCAATGTATTATTCATGTGATTCAAAGGGGAAGTGTAGATTTCTGCAGATAGCTATGTACGTCTAGAACAGTGGTAGCTAGTCTTGCTTCATGTGGATAAGACAAGCAAGCAGACACCCTGCTGTTACTGGGCATTTTAGACCCCATCCTCCGCTGTACAGAAATCCACCATGCTGTAAAATGCAAAAGAGGCAGTGATAAGTCATTTTAGATGAATTTTTCAGTGATGCTGATGCAACCAGCTAAACCTTTTAATAACAGTGTGTTTCTGTATTTGGTATTTTTTTCAGTTATGTTTTCTACCTTAAAAATTCTCCAGCAGAAATGTGTGTGTACAAACAAAAAGTAAAAACATCAGTTAGTATTCAATTGCACTTTTGAGGAGATTTCTAAAGTTTCCAGGCCAGATTACGTGTCTTTTTTTTGTGTTACTTTATGTTGCTTTTTTGATTAGTAGCTTCTAAATGATAATGCATTCTGAGCATAGAAGGTAACTCATGTTTCCTGTCCTCTTTATCCGATTTACCCATTGAATTTGCCCCACTGAATCTGTTATAAATATTTTTCTGGTGTCCAAGCACTGTTCAAATAAAGTTTCTAATAATGTCTCTGAGGTCCAACATAACGGAAGATTTGTTTTGGTTATATAAAGGTGGGACTTGACAAGATTAAGACACCGAGGCTATGGAGTGCTGCAGTGTGAAGTTCAAATGTTCAGCTTGAGTTGAATGTATAAAACTTCTTTGTATGACTGAAAATAGTTGGTGCAGTGGTAAGTTCCACTTACTGTTAAAATAAAGAAAGGTGCTGTGGAAGAAGGCCACAGTGAAGTGTTTTATTTATTCTGAAGACTACGCTTCTCTTAACGATGTGGAAATTGTGTCAGACATATCCTCCCCAGCCCCCTGTAAAGCTCTAATATCCAAATGCTTTAAATTTCTGCTCAGTTTTACTTGATAGATATGAACTCCCATGCATATTTAATGTTGTTCTCTGTAGGAATACCAGGAATAGTTCTGATAATCAGACTATTAAGGCCAGTATTATATGTATCCATGGTAGTGTCCAACAAATCAGCCTGGGATGTTTGTTCATATCTTTGTGTGGCATTTGAGGCTGATTTATTTTTTCTTACTACACCTACTATCAGCAGTAGTTGGTTGAAGTGTGGGCTTTTATTTTTTCTGTTTTATTGAAACAACATATCTTATTGTTTTTACTTGCCATGACGTTTCTACACAAGAATCCTGTTTAGCCTGTGGTGTTTTAATGGGAAATAACTTTTCTTCATCTGTTTACATTACATTGCAAAGAGAGAGAATTAAAAGCTGTCAGGCTTTCAAAGGCGAGTTTCCACCACTGTTGTGTGATGACATTAGATCTAAATAGTAAGAAATTATAGTGTGTTCCTAGTTGGGTTTTTTTGCTTGTTTTCAATTGATTATCTGTTTAGCATTGCACACGATGTTTGTTGGATGATGGTCACCTTCAATTACCTCTAAAGTTCAAATAATTCGATTCTGAAAATCAGCGTGCATCTTCAAAAATGGGCAGTGAAATTTAATGTGCATTATTTGCTGAATGCCAATTAATTCAGCAGAATGCAAAGTAATCTGAACAGGGGTGCACAGGGACAAATTTTAGTGAGGCTCTTTGAAATGGATGTTGTAATTCTGTCTTCATAATCATTGCTGAAACATGGCGATGTGTCCACATGTTTATTACAGAAGGGATAACACTTCATGTTTCTTTCTGCCCATGCTTTAGAAGCTATTTATAAAGTGGCATTAAAATTTTCCACTGTGTTATATAAGCAAAAAAAAAAAAAAAAAAAAGTTTAGAAGTTCAGGATATAGTGATAAGTTAGTAAGTCTTAATGTTCGTCTGTCAGCAGCAGTAGTGCCCTCTTTGAGTTTTTGGGGAAAGACAAAAGCTTGTTCATCGATAGTTTGTAATGCATAAGTCATCCTTAGAAAAGCACACTGTACACGTATCTGCAACCTTTGATGGTACCAGTACAAATCCTGTAAACAGTGCAGTGGGATGCTATTTACTCATTTAAATTAAACTGAAACGTTTTTGAATAGTATATTACAGAGTGTCTTTATGAAATACGTTTGCAGCTTTTTATGCTCAACACAGAGGTAACTGTGGTGAAATCAAAGTTATGTGCTGTATTATTGTGTTTTTCTGATATGTATTCTGTGCAGAACATACTGACCAGGAACATGTGTGTGCGCCATGGATTCCTCTTTTTATGTTTTCATACAGCCGTCGAGTCTAAATCTTTTGTTGCGTGTAATTGTAATCTTCAGAACATTCTGTCAGTGACAGCAAATTAAGTTTTGTCATGCTTGTAGCATTGCTACCAGCTTAAAGGATATCTAAGCTTAAGGACATGGATGCGCACGCTTCCAGAACTCTGATTTTGTCCTTATTTGTTTAATATTTCCTACAGCTGAAAACAAAGCATGTCAGTTAATCAGTTTTATTTGATTTAGTATACAAGTACCCGCAAGTGATTTAGTGCACAAAATCACTGTCTCAAGGATGGTTCTAGAAAGTCAGTTGTACTGATTGATTGATTCTTAGATTAAACATAAACTGATGTTGACTGCAGTGTGAATGTATTATGTGTGTTAAGTTTTGCAGTTTTTCAATATCAATGAATATTGGAAATAGCACTTTAAGCTATTTAAGTCAATTCAGATTAATTAAAATAAAGGCTTAATGGGCAAAAGCCAGTATTAAAAGGTTATTTAGCATGTTCAAGAGGGTATGAAGAGGAGTAACTAAACTTTAGCATATGTACATGGATGGTTTTGGAATTTAAAGAGTTACAGTAGAGAAGCAACTTTACTACAGTTATAAATGGTATCCTAACAAGGAAGTTATTCATGTTTTCACTCAGCTTCCATGTCATTGTATGCAAGTTCCAGATGAGCAATAAATACAGTCAGATGACGGATAATGAACTGGTTAATATTTGAAGAATTATATTCTTGGGCAAAGAAATGCTGCTCTTTTGTTGGTGTGGAAAATTAAATTCCATTTTTTGTTTCTAAATATATGGTTGTTCCTTCTGCTCTCTCTGAACTTTATATTTAGTTCACTACACATGACATGGATACTAAGTTTACCTAAAACAAGTATCAGCATTGCCAGTGGCCTTTACAAAATTGGGGCAATCATTCTGACCTTTTGTAGTGTCTTCTAAAATGGAATATATCTCATGCTGGAGTTTTACAGATGTTAGAATGAGGGCAAACTTTCTAACATGAACAGTTTTGATTCCATTTCATATTTAAGAAACGTGTACTAGAGGAATGTCTCTGTTCTAACAGGATTGTCTAGTGCTTGGAAGATTTCAATCTTTTTTAAAAATATATTTTCATAAGTATTAATTTATCTGGTAGTGCACAAATATTTATGAAAGGTATGCTCCCAATCTCTGATGTTATAAAGGATAAAATGATACAGAATTCTCAGATATCATCACTTGTATGTTGTTTATACAATTGCAGGGAAGAAGTTTTGTTGTACTGAGAGTCTGAGAATATAGTTAGTATTTAATGTTCATTGTCTTAGTAAGAAAAACATCTTGAAAACATAAAGCAAATTGCAGTAATCTGTGTTGTTGCTATACAAAATGTTTTCATATCATTTTAGAAGGTTAGTTTTAATGTGATTTTTCAAATTGTCATTATCCCCAGTCTATTTGCTTTCATGCTCCCACTTTTGCTGAGAGGTTTGAATACATCAGGAAATGAAAACTGAATGAAAAAGCATGAATTTCCTTATATTGTTTGAAGTTTTTTGCATGATTCTATTAGAAAAATAAATGAGGTTCGCTGAATTCCCTATGAGACCTGAGTATCATCTTTCAGTATTTTAAACATTTTGAAATTATTTAAAATATTAAAAATATCTTAATGATTGATGTGGAAATAAATCTCTTGGTTACAGAATGGTTTTGATAGGTATGAGCCATAATCCTTGATTAGGAAACTGAAGGGTTTGCTGCACTCCAGGTGTGTTCTGAGTGTTCTTCGGCCTTGTATTGAGCCAGAAGTGTCCCAGACAATGACTGCCTGAACCCCCTGGGTTTTTTCATGGGCTCTTCCCTGTCACATCTGAAGCGTGGAAAGGATGGAAAGGGCATGTGTGGGCTGTTGTCTCAGCAGTTTATGCAGCTTGTGGCCTTTTACAGTGTTCTTTTGATGAAGGCAAGGAGCAGGTTTTCAAGAGCAGTGAATATTTGGGCATAATTCTTGAAGCTGCCGTTGTATCTGGAGGTTTTAGTTTGTTCTCATATTGGTTTGTCAGGCACCATGGAGGATGGTAGCAGTCCCCATCTCTGCTATACAGCTGTCCCAGGGGAGTGAGCTGGGGGATGCACAGACACAGGGGCAGCTGGATGAGCACCTCATTTTTTAAGTGCTCTGATGGTGTGGAGCTGAGTTAAATCACCTGCCTTGCATGCTCTTGTGAAGAACAAACTACTGACAAACTTCTGTTGGGTTGCTGTGGTGTGGTTTCTGCAGCACTTGACTTCCTGATGATGAAAAGAGGAGTGTTTTTGTGATTATTCCCGATAGCGTCCTTTCTGCTTTGCATGAACCCATAAGGCTGTAAACACCTGCCTTCAGCCTGAAGGGTGTTCTACAAGTTAACATCTTCCTAAGCAAAATAAAAGGATAGATGATCAAAATATTTCTCATTCTGTAATTTACTGAAGCCTATCTATAGGCCATTAGTTTCCACCCAGAATTACATTTAGTATAAAGTATTTTTGCACCTGGGTGTATTGATCTCTTCTATTTATTATTATTATTATTATTATTATTATTATTATTATTATTATTATTATTATTATTATTATTTTTTCATGATTTAAAATAGTGAAGGGTAAAGAAAAGCGTGCCTTGCCTTGCTAACATTGAATTTACCTTCTGTTTGAGTGTGATATGCCTTAATATAATAATGTCCTGTTCAGTGCACAAACAGTGCCATGAAGGTGCCTCTCTGGTTATAGAAGAAAATGTATCTGTTAGTGGAGTGAGATTTTCTTTTTTGTTGTTGTTTTCTCATATCCTAATCTCTTTAGAAGCAATTTTCAAAAGCCAGATGACCTTTTATATTTTAGAAACAGAATAGCTAAATATTACTGTCAGAAATAATAAAATGTGCTAAATGAGAAAAAATGCTATGCTGGTAGCTCTCTTAGAATATATGAGTTTCAGGATAAAATAACAAACAAATACTACTTCAACACATGGATTATATATTGAGATATATATATATTTGGTGACTGAAAAGCATTGCCTTTTTAAATAAGGGTGTCATTTGTATTTAGGGAAGTAGAGATGGTGAATTTTAATTAGCATTTTATTAAGTAAAAAAGATAGTTTGAGCAACTTATGTACCTTTCTTGCATTTCAGTATTAGAACAGCGCATTAAGGCATGATGCTTCTTAAATAATCTTCTACTATGCAGAGTCCCCCATTTTGTTTTCTGTGCTACGATTCCTTTTGATTACAGATGGTCTGTGTGATAGTTGCTATAGGAACCAGACCGTTTTGCTTCAATCTCTTCCCGTTGCCATGGTGTGCAGGAGCTGCTAAGTGTAAAGTGTCATTTAGATGTTTCGTGATAGGCCCGCTAATAGCCAGCTTGCAATCAATATTCCCTAACGGCAGATAGAGTAATGTGACACACCAATTGGTACTTTCAAGCAGTTGTTGGATGCAACAGAAATTTAGTTGCAAAGTTGGTTTAACGAATGTTGCAGATGCAATTTGCTTTAAATGCTTAGCATTGGGAAAACAAAACAAAATAAAAACAAACTTTCCCCTCTCCCTCCTTCATCCCCATTATTTGTCATGCTGTAGAGTGTTCTAGCTGAGCACCAGTGTATCATGCACCTGGAGCCCTGAGGGAAAGGCCCTGCACAGCTCCTTTGGGCAGTGCTGCTTGGGGCTGGGCTGGGGCCTGAGAGACTCCTAATGCTTCCCTGTGGCAGGCTCCTTTGAAGGATTTGTCACCTAAACAACAAAGATCAGTATCTATTGGGTTTCAAAAATTAGATTTTCAGGAAATACTTTAAGGATGGCATGAAAAAGACCTTGGTGAAGCCAAAGAAGATACGTTTTTCTGAAAGAGTAATAAATTACTCAGTACTGTGAGATGAAATTTGGGTTATTTTTCATATAGAGCAGCTGTATCCAGAACAGGAGCAGGTTAGCAAAGATGCCTACATCCCACTGCAGATTTTCAGTGATTAGTTGCCTGCTATGATCCTCGTTCCTCTTTTCCCGCATCACTGCTATAGCAAATAGCAAGGAGATTTAGCTGGTGTTAGTTGTGTCCCAAAGCTCAGTCAGCCACCTGTTCTGTGGTTCAGTGTCTGGCAGTGGAACGTGGTGCTGCCAGAGTGCATCTGTGTGCAGCCTTGGTAGGCTTGTGAAGCGAAGCTCATTTTGAGGAAAGAAAACTTCACAGTCGTTGCTTCTGAGATGTAAAATATTCTTTATTATTTAACTGGCAGTAAAGGGGAGCAAAGGGAAATTGTTCTGCTAGAGGTGTTTGGGGACATTTGTTCTTTGGAAATGCAAGGAGCTAATATCGGCAAACATCTAGATTCCACTGTTAGTTTATAAGTAGTTCATTATACATATATTAGTGTAACTCCACAGTTTGGACTTAAGTGTTCAGAGTTAAGCTGGATATAAATTCCATTAGCATTCTTGTCCTGCATCTCCTGCCTCACAGCTAACACTTTGTATTGTTTCATGTTTTTCATAGTATTTCCATATGGCAATGTATGAAATTAAACGTGATGAATTGAATGTTTCTTAATCTTACTCGCAGTGCTGAAGTTGAGTAGCAGATGCACATAGTACCTACCATCTGAGCTGCTGAATCAGACGTGGCACCCACACTTTCCACTGGCTTTTCTCTCTTCTCTTCCTGTTTGTTCTCATGACTCTGCTTAAAATTAAATAACCAAAACTTTTAGTTTAGGTCCCATGCCTTGAAAAAACATTGGATCACAGAGCTATGTAACACTCTATTCTTCGTTCTCTGACAGAGATATGCATTCATGGTCTTCCATTAACTGGCTTTGAATGTCACCCTTTCCAACACACAAATGTATACACACATTGCACTTGGATGGTCTGTTTCACACACACGCTTTGCTGTGATATTGGGAACCTTCTGTCAGAGTCTGTATGGATTTTGTGTTCAGGCCCATTAAAAGAATCTCCATTCATGCTTAGAGTGTCACATTGTAAAAACAAAGATTTGTTTTTTTTCCACAGACTTAGTACTTTTTAATATTTACAAAAGGTAATATAGATGTCATTTAAAAAAGAAAAACAAACAAATAACAAATAAAACCCAATATTGACAATCCTTTAAATGCACATTTCAAGCATGATTCTTCATGCTTAACTTTAAATACTAGCTTAAATAGTCTACTTGAATTTCAGAAAGGCAGTAAAGCAATGGGAAAAACTTTCTGAAGCTGTTGCTGTAGTAGTCAAAATAGGAGAAGAAAATGCTCCTCACCATATTTTACCTGCCTTTTCAATCCAATTCTTTCTTTTAGTTCTTGTTACTGTTGCATATGAGATAATAAAAGTGGAAGACCAGTGATCTTGATAACTGAACGTTATCATTCAAGAGGCAGTATCTGGCATCTGGAATAATCAAGTTATATTAATTATTTCATTTCAAGTGTTTGTGTCTTAAAGGATCCTATGAAGGCTCCTGTGCTGTTTTTATATTTTGGGCTGCTTCCAAAATCAGAATTTATCTCCAAATACTTACCTGTATGAATGGTACCGAGGTCAGACAGGCAAATGGACACATAGGGAATTGGTTTTTTTTTTTTGTTTTGTTTTTTTCTTCTCTATTGCACTGTGCACTTGGCTTTGGTGCTCACACAGAAATGCTGACTGTAGTGGTTAGAGTGCAGTGTTCTTCTTCATCTTTAAAATTTACTTTTTGTTTTATTATAACTAATTTTTTGGAAGTAAGTTCAAACAAGACTAGGTTTATCTGGTGTCATATAAAATGTAATACAGAGCTTATTCCATTTTTATTTTGTAAGTTCAGATTTACTTGCTTCTTAATAGCTCTGTTATCTAAGAAAAACAGAAACATCACAGTAACCATTATAAGTCATACTTGATTAACAAGGCACATGTAACGTGAAATCACCTTTTCCCTTTGGAGGAAGTGTTACTTGCATTGTGTTACCATAAATAAATCTTGGATATTGACTGGAATGCATTTGAATACGTTATCTTGGTTATATCTTGATAATTTTGAGTGTAGGTTTTTGTAGTTATTTGGCAACTGGATAATGTTTGAAGAGGAAGTGTTTTTCAATTATTTCTTCTGGTTTTAGCCTATTTGCATTATTTTAGTTAAAGCAAGAGCAAAAAATACCTGAGCAACAACATAAATAGATGGCTTTTTTCTTTTTTTTTTTTTCTTTTTTCTTTTTCTTTTTTTTTCTTTTTTCCATAAAACATAGTCATATATAGTTCATGTACAAGTCTACTTTCCAACAGTGATTTCTCTTACACCCTACTATAGGTCACTCCATTTCTATATCAATCTGTCTTCATCGAAAGAAACTATGGCATCTCTTGCTTCTTTAGTTGTGGCAAGCTGTACTTTGTAAAAATTCTAACAATATTGCCATGGAGTTGGAGAAGGAGCACAGAATGGAAAGGAGACATAGAAAGAACTTGTCTTGTGAGACAAGGAAGAAGTGAAGCTTATTGGTGCCATTACAGGGAGAGACATCTACTGTCCAGTTGCTAGATAGCATAGAAATAGGCTGTGGAGAAAAATGTATATTTCTTTTCCTTTTAAAAATTGTTGGACTTAAAATAGCACACTAAGAGCAAAACCACAAAACTGTGCCTGTGTGATCTGTCGGTTTTAGGCCAGTTTTTACTGTAGGCAAAGTACCACTAATGGTTCAGGAGTCTATCTGTTTTTCTTTTCAAGAGACATTTGATATTTTATCCAACAGTGCTTTATGGATCACCATGGAGGGAAGATTTTTGACGTTTGTCTCAGTAGAAAATCAAATGTGGTATGATTTTTGGGGGTTCTTACATTTCCAGAACTGAAGATTTATCTCAGTTTAGGGATCACGTGGAGCAACATTTCTTTTGCAATCCTGCTGTTTATTCTTCTTTTGCTGGAAATGGTTGCAGATTTAAACCAATAACTTTTTTCTCTGTGTGGAATTGACTTAAATGACTCAACACCTTGTGAATATTAAATGTTCTTTGTATCGATTTTTCAAGTGAAGTGTTTTCTGTGTTATTAGCAATAGAATTCCTGTTGAGTAGACTAATGTCTTTCCTCTGTTCATGCCCTTATTTATGATACTTCTGAAAACTGTTTTGCAATCTCTTTGGAACACATGCTTTGCTCTGAGTTCTGTGAACAGTTTATGGTTAGACTTGAGGATCTGGAGGACCTGTGATTCACACAAAGAGGAATAACGAAAATTAGTAGGTTGTTCAGATATTAAACCTCTATTCACAGTCTAGGCACTGAAAAGTAGATCATTAAACCGAGATGTTGTATAAGGAAAGAATATGGAAAGAGATGTATATAAATTAAAAACAAACAAACAAAAAAAGACAAAGGTAAAAGTATCTTTATCTGTTCAGGTGACATCTTGGGCTAAATAATCATCCCCACCATTATTCAGCTTTTACAACTTCTTTTGAGATATAACAGGTAGAATGACTTATGAAGCAGATTTGCAGGAATCAAAACTTCAATCAGTTTTAACAAAAATAATAAATATGCTATTGAGTTTATGAGTGACGACCAAACCTACAGGATCTAATAGAGAACAGCATAAATTCTGATAGTAAGTCCATAAACATGTTTGACAATTTCTTTATTCAAGAGAAAACTGCCTTCTCCTTTGTTTGCTGTCAAAATAATTCTATGCCTGTTGAATGCCTGGTGGCAGCTGTATAAAATAATTCTAATGCTGAGAATGCAGTCAGTTGCTACAACTATCATTTCCCTATGTAAGGGAAAAAAAACCCAACAAAACAACAAAACAACCACCACCAACAAATCTGAAAGAGAAAGAAGGAAAGCAAAAAATGCTTCAAGATTTGAATTGTAATGGTGGATTTGTTTTCTCTATCCTTTGCCAAAGTAGTTGAGTACTGAAAAGATGAGCTTGTCAGTGAGTTTGAAAGTCGCTGTAGTGCCAGAAGGTTGCTATCCTTATGATTAGTGCAATGCCAACAACATGACATCTGTGAACGTGTACCAGCTACCCATCTTGATGAGTCACTTACTGCTAGGTCTGTGCTTGGTTATTCTAAGACACAGAACTGTGTTGTGAAATGTCTTTCCTCTTCACGATCAGTGTGGACCTGTGGACTCATGTCTATAATTTTGCCTAGAGAAGAGACAACATGGTGTATAGAGCTCTTTCTTGTGCCCTACAAAGCTGATATGCTTCTCAGAGGTGATTGTCCCTCTCTACTTGGCCTGATCTAGTATTTGATCTAGCAGTTGGTGACCCTGCCTTCAGCACAGGCATTGGAACTAGACGATTTGCAGACGTCCCTTCCAATCTAAGCCATTCTATGTTTCTCAAAGCATGCTGGGCTCTTCTCATCTCCCGTTTACTTCATTTTTATTTATTTATGTTGTCTGAATGTCAGGCAATGTATTGATGTAGAGGTTCTAGTCTGTAATGTTGTTTTTTAGTTTCTTCGGCATTTACTCCCTGTAAAATAAGTAGTTGTGTAAAACATGAATTTTATTTTGATTATTAGTGTTGCCTTTAGGTTCTACAATCTTGTTTAGAAGGAGGGACATTCGTAACTGCAGAACCAGCTCTGTTTGCTGGTATTAAAAGATAAAGTTTCAAAATATTTTAACCATTTATTTTCTGAATGTTATTTTCATATCCGATAACTCAAAAATGTCACTGTCTTGTTGGTTGTCACGTTATGGACAAACTGGAGAGTCTGACTGAATATAAGATGTAAAAATTTTCACATGTCCTGGCACCATCAGCTATGGAAACTGCTATCTCTTGTAAGAGGAAACATCCTGAAAAGAATGAATGAGAGGTGGATGAGAGAAAAGATTGATGTAACTACTTGTAGTGGCCTGTTAAAACCATAGTGAAGGAGTGTAAATACTGTATTGCTTTTAAAAAGAGTTATAGCCTATTCTTATAGAAAAGATTGTCCTTAAATAACATAAGACACTCCTGAATTAGCAGCAGCTAGGAATTTTATGCATTGTGAAAAGTAGGTGAGAGACTGCTAGGGACAGAGGAACATCTTTTTGCATAAAGATGTATTTTCTTTTGACTTTCATGAAGCTGTGAATTGAAATACGAGCTCTGTGTTCCCAGGACTCACATATTCTCTAGCAGTGTGAAAGGATATGCTGTCCTCACTTTGCAATTTTTTAGCCATTTAAGAACAAACTCAGAAATGGTACTGAATAGGAATGACATTAGCTATTCTTGGGCTGCCTTGAGTCTTCTCCAGATTTTGCAGAGTTGATTTAAACTGGGACAAAGTGGGTCATCAGAGTGGCTGCTGGGACCGCATCTCAGCTCTGAGGTGCTCTTGTTGGCTGTGCAGAGCATCTAGGCCAGCCTTCGTGTGGTTGTGAGAAAATTGCTGCCATCCCTAATGTTCCTGTAGCACCAGTGGCTGCTTCCCAGCCAAGCTGTACTACTGGAGAGTGTGGGAAGGAATGTATGTTTGTTCATCTGCAAGCAATGCCAATGACAAACCTGACTTTACTTCCCTGGGGAAGAGGTGAAGGATATTTGGGAGCGTGTGGGGCTGGAGGCCCATGGAGACCTGCAGAAAGTTCAGCTACAGTACAGACAGCTAAATGAGGTGAAGTGGAATTAAAAAGGGATATATTAAATAATTTAAGAAAACAAACATTTCATTACAGATTGAACGAAAGATTTGGGGCTCTTAGTAGTACATTTCTTAAACTGTTTGTATCTGCATAAATAATGTGATTTTTCTTTTATTGGGACCCAACTTACCTTGTTCATCTGTGACTGTGCAGAGATGATTTTCATGCAAGATGTCTTTTGGCTTGTGTCTTTGTAGCTGTTTGTTCTCATTCCTACTCATAAAGGAGATGGTGTTTTTCTGTTATCTCAATTGTTGTGTTATGTCTAGTGTTATCTCACTTTCAAGGCTCAAAGTGGCATCTACAAAGCAATGCAAAGAAATTAACAGCTCATTGGTGTGACTGTTTTGTATGTTATACGTTTATTTGCAGCAGCTGATAAAGCTTTTTACCTAATTACCCATCTAGAAGAATTAATACTAGAGCTGCTGTACTCTGTTTCATAGTAACACATTGAACTGTATTAGTTATCGTATATTTCTTAGATAGGTATGAGATCTGCAGTCACTGGTCTGCTGCTGATCCCTCATTCTTGTTTCTTTGAATTTCTGATCTCTCTGCTATCAAAATAATACAACATCCAAACATGGATACTCAGTCTGAAGTAATCCTCTGTCTCAGAAGGAAAAGACTTCTGACACCATGTCTGAGTTATAGCAAAGCAGGGCTGCAAGATTTAAAATGTTTTTGAATGAAATGTTTCATTGCCATCTGAATTCTTCCAGGCAACAAGTAGTTAGAGGAAATAGAATTTCATTACTCAGTACTTTGGGGATGACTTTTGCGAGTTCACAAGATATACCGTCTGAAAATTCTTGTTCATTAACGTACTGCAACCTTCTTTGGACGTTGAGGAGCTCCAAGGAGCTTAGTTTGAGTCCATTTGGAAGAGTTCAAAATAAATTATTTGGAAGCCTAAGAATAATTAAATAAATATTTCTGTGTTGTCCAGATTACTCTGTTCTACCATGAATCTAATCAAAAATGCTGCCCACGTGCTGCTATTGCCTCTTCTGCTTTTTAACTAGTTATCGCTTCAAATTCATCAGAAGTCACCAGCATCAGGGTATCATGCTCTCAGCCTCTTTCTTTTTTCTTCCTTAAAGCCTTCAGAAGCCACCAGAGGCTGTGCTGGGGTCCTTGTGAGCTGTGGGACCACTGCTAACTCTAGAAAAGCCTGCTCAGCACAGCCATTGTTGTTGTTGATATTAATACTTGACAGCGCTCAAGTAACGCAGCATCCTTTTTGGGTCTTGGATCAGGTTGGAGAACAATGTTTTCTAAGGCTTTAATGTTCTGAAGTGTGTAGAAATATTATTAATAAAGATTTATTTTTCTAATAATTAAAAATTGCAGAAATTCATTTAGCTTCTAGTTTCTAAGGATTCTTGTCTTAATATTCCTCTTTTTGTGACCTGTACTTAACGACAGGTGTATTCATTCTTATTGCTTTTTAGAGAATTTGAAGTTGAAAAGGGAATCTGAAATAAACTAATTTTACTGAGATTTTTTCCCTTAGTCAAATGCTACCGAAAATGGCAATTGAGCCTGGTATGTACTGACATGGAGGATGAAGTGTGTTATTTCTTTAGGAAACTGAACTACAAGTCTATTATTTCCTTATTTCTGTTTGGTGGAAAATAGACTTTTGTCAGGAAATGGTGAAGTACTGCTCAACATATGCAGAAAATCTGCCGACTACTTTTACCTTTCTAGAGTCTATTTGTTTTAAGAAAAGGTCTGTTTTGTCCAAACTATGATGTATTACAAAAATACCACTTTCTGCTTTTTAAAAAGAAATACCATGGAATTACACTGAGCAGTGTGGATCTCTTAAAAAAATATATGTTGTGCTACATTTGAAATCCTCACTTCCTTATATTACAGTTTTCCTACCAGTAAAGGAACAGTTCTGTAGAATACATTAGACAGCTGTTTTTAAAGAGTTCAGCCAGTTCAGCATGCGGGGAATACATGAAGTAGGCTGTGGAAGATAATGGAAGTACTGTAAAATGAAAGTTTGCTTGGAGATTTGATTAACTCCAGGACCAGAGCCTTGCGTACTCTCTCTGGGCAACCTGTTGCAGTGCTTGATTACTGTCACAATAAAAATAATTTTCTTACATTGGCATTGTTTATATTTCAATTTGTGCATGATGCTTCTTGTCATCTCCCTGGACACCACTGAGAAGAATCTGGCTCTGTATTACTCAGTTCTTTCCTTCAAGTATACACATATACATGGCTAAATGAGGCCCTTGTGAGCCTTCTCCATTCTGAACAGGCCCAGCTCTTCCATCCTCTCCTTGCATGCTGAATGTTCTCAGGCTTTCACTGTTGTTGTGGCCACTGGCAAGATGCCACAGGCAAGTGGTTCTCATCCCTCCTGAGACCCCAGTGCTCAGGCTGAACCCTCATTACAGACATCATCACAAGCTGCTTCTAAATGACCTGTTAAAATAATCCTACTTTGATTTTCAGAGAGGGAACAAAAAACACACAAAAAAACCAAACCAACCAACCAAACAAACAAAAAAAAAACCGCCCAAAGATATCCAGTATAGAAAGTATCTGTCTCTGGTATGCTGCACAAGCTGGAGTTTCTAAATGTGCTTAGCAGGTGGATTGTATTTTCTCCCTCTGGGTCACCCTCCTGCAGTATGCTCTGGAAACAGCAATATATGGTCAGAGAATTGCAGCAGCTCCGGTTAAAAACTGCGCTACTTTAGCAAGGGTCAAGGTAGGACTCAAAGATTTTGTGGCTCTGGTTGTTTATTTCAGTCTCTCCTGTGACACAGAAGCTCATAGATTTTATAGATACGTCACTGCAGTCAGTTTACTGACATGTTAAGTGACACAGATCTAGGAATGGGAGTGGATGCTACTGGGCAAAAATACATTCCACATCTACTGCGTGTAGCTGGTAACTTTCCAATTGGGCAGTGCAAATTGCTTTGGAATGACTCGTTCTCAGTCTGGTTTATTCTGTTTTCTTTTCTCCTTGGTCTGAGTGGGATGGTTTTTATTGACTTTCACTTAGAGAGGGGGAAAAAAAGAAGCAACTAAATTGTGTCAATACTCAGCATTAGCTTTCCCCCTTTTACTGTAAGGAGTATGACCAAAATTGTCAACCACTTAGTATCTGTAGTGGTTGGCTACAGTTTGATGTTCACATTCCCTCTTCTGTCTAGTCTCCTGGTCTCTTGACACCATCATGCCATGGCCCCAGTGGCTATTTAAGACTTCAGTCTGGGTAAAGGAAGACTTTGTTGCTTGCATGTTATATATCACTGATACACCCAATAAACCCAGAATGATAAATCATTCTCTGAGTGGCTAAACTGCTTAGTCAAATCAAAAACCCACTTTGTCTTTACAATAGATCACTCTAACTTCTGCCTTGGAGCCAGACAGATCTGTCCCAATAATCACAAGGGAACATGCTGGGATCCTCTTTTCTTTGTGTACTCTTCGAGTACTTCGTGCTCCTGGTCCACAAATTTCTTGAAAGAAAGAGGGTATGTAATAAGAGGGAGGATATATAACCCTGGGAGTGGGTTTTTAGCTCCTAAATTCTATGGGGATTCTTTCCCATGTGCTCCTGTGAGTCAGACTGGGTTTTCACTGCAGTATATTTGCAGTGAGTTTATGAACCAGAGAGTTTATCATCAGTGCATTTTGTGTGGCTGTTACCTTTGTTACTGTCGATACCTCAAATTCCAACCCACTGATCTGTAAATGTAGATAACAGCAATCTATAAATTTAAATTGAAGAATGGTTCAACAATCAGACCCAGAAAGAAAAAGAACTATCAAGAAAATGTTAAGGAAAATGAAGAACTGCAAGAAAAGATTAAGAAACTGTCTGTCTTTCTGAAATATTTGCTAGAATTCAACCATATGGAATGTTTGACTGTGCTGATTTGAAAGCAAGCAAGCAGATTCTGTGTTGAAAAACATAAGGAATACTGTGTCATCTTTAGTCAAAAGGTTAAAAAAACAGTGCTGTGCCTGATGTCAAGAACATACCATACGTATACATTTATGAAATTAAAATGTGTATTCAGTGTTCTTATTGTTACCTATTACTGCCTAATAATTTATCCGTGTGATTTCACGAATGTTAGCTAAAAACTTTACCTTCAGTAGTTTAATAATTTGTTTGTAGGTAGATGCAGTGCTTTAATAATATTTACAAATAATTTCATTAAAAAAAGATTTGAGTGCTGGTTTTAATTTCCAAGCTTTTTTTGATGAGCCCTTTCGCGTTCAACTTTAAAGGTACAAAGGTTTCAAAATGCTTCTTTGCTGGTAGTTTTTCTTTGGCCAATTTTGCCACCTAGTGGTTGCAACTAAACGGAACAGTTCATTTTCTGTCTTGAAAGTAGTGCAGTACTGCTGTATTTGCATTGAATTTTTTGTCATTTGTGTGTTGACATGAATTTCCGATGCATCTGAAACTCGTCAAGTTATGAAGTAAATGATTTCTCTTCTTATCTTTTTTAAGAGCTTGGTGAATGAGTGATCATAAGTATAGTGGAGTTGAATACTACGGAATTTATGCTCATTGTACGGAAGTAGACTTCTCAAAATTGAATCAAAAGAGAAATGTTGGGTCCTGTTAAAATTCTCTAATAAAAAGGTTAGACGATGTTAGGCCTATGTTTATATCTTCCACAACTGTTCTTTAGTATTCCTGAAGAGTATCTAAATAAATCATCCAGGTTCAGATATAGTCCCTACAAATTGGAGAAAGGAGAAACCTGTGTCAGCAATGCTTTTACTTCAGTATGGCTTCACAGATACTATTAAAGGCTACTGAATCCATAAACAGAACCATGGACACTGTATAAATATTGTTGGTTTTTTTTGTTTGTTTGTTTGTTTTTTCCCCCCTCCTTCCATGGGCTTCTAAATCTGATGCAGAACCAGATCAAAAAGAATTTAATATGGCCCTAAATTATATCTTTGTATGTTGCAATGTCTTTAGTTCTGTGAAATGCAATTAAGAAAGAAAATCTGCAACAGATGTTTCCTCAGCTTAGCAGTTGCTTGTGGTAGTGTAAGAGCTGTGAACAACTGCAGAGGACAAAAAATGGACCCTAAAACCTCTGGACACTGATCCAGCTGCTGTCCCATCTCTAGGCCACACCAAGCTGCTCACAAGGCAACTATCCAGTGTTTTTGTTGTCGTTGTTTTATTTTTAAATAGAAACACAATCTCATTTATTTATTTATTTATTTATTTTCCCTCAATAAGCATTGTCCTCGCTTAATACGTTTTCTCTAAACTAAAGGAGACATGCTGGGAGGAAAACAATTCATTCAACAGGGAATGAAAAAAAAAATACAACCAAAAACTTCATTATCCATAATATAGGCTTTTTAAAGGAGAGGAGACTTAGATTAGTTATTGGGGAAGGTTTTTCATGGAGAGGGTAGTGAGCTGCTGGAAAATGCTGCCTGAGAGGTTGTGGATGCTCTGTCCCTGTGGATGTTCAAAGGCACATTGTATGGGTTTCTGGGCAGCCTAATCTAGTGCTTGATCTAGCCATTGGTAATTCTGCGGGCAACGGAGGGGCTGGAACTGGATGGTCTTTGAAGACTGTTCCAACTTACGTCATTCTGATTTTAGGAGCAGAAGAGCTCTTTTTGATTCCTTTTACTATCTGCCCTATTTTTATTAAATATATCGCTATGACAGGTTTTGGTTTTTTTTGGTTTTTTTTCTAAGCAAGTTGGAGCAAGATCTGTGACTGATTTATTTTCATTTAATATTTAATGATTGACCACAAATCTAAGCATGATACAGTGTAATTGACCTGGCAGAGCATGTCATGTCTATTTATAATTTAAGCTTTTCTTAGTAATCTGGTAATTATCAGAAGTTTGAATCTCTTATCCAACTTTTAGTTCTCACTAAGCTTGTAGAAGTGAAACAGCCTTTAAACTTCGATTTTTCCAAGTAATTTGAAGTTGTCTGATGGGGGGAAGCTGAGGAGGTGGTGAAAGGAAAGAGGATCTGCTGAGTGAAGGGGAAGCAATCATGTAAAGCTTTGTTCCAGAAGAAAACTGAGCTAAAAATTTATGGAAAAAGCTATCACAACTCTTGTTGAAAGTATAACCTAGAGAGTTCACTTAAAAAAAAAACTGAAATAACACAGTCATCTTGTATACACTGTTGTAATATTATTCATGTGATCAGATATTAATACAGCAAATTATGTAATTGCTGATATATACTCAATAAATACCTGAACACGGCAGCAGAAAATAAGGGGGAGGCTGTGATGGATTTATTTCAATGAGAAAGAAGTACTTTTGATTTGAAGACTAAGAAGAGATGTTGATAGTCTCTGAGATGGCCGTAGAGATGACCTTAATGCTGAAGGTGGAAGCCTAGATAGCTAGATGTAGAAGCTGCCAAATGTGCACTGTTAATCAGATTTCTGGTAGAGTCTGCATGTGTGTGGTATGACCTTAATTCCTGACAGAATGTGCCTGAGAATTAGTTTTCAAGTAGAAACAGTAGGATTGTATTCAGGCTGGAGGAAAGAAGAGAGGAAGAGGCATGGGAAATGTCATGTGTTCAAATACTGGTTGGAAAGGAAAACCTGAAGAGCAAATTGCCAATAGAGAGGATAATAAATAGAAGTAGAGGATTATAAGAAAAAGTGAAGACTGGTTAGTCAGAAATAGGGTGATGAAGAGATTTTAGCATTTAAGGAAAGAAAAGAGAAAAAAAAAAAGATACAGCAGAAGATCAAGTGGCAAAGAAGGAAATGAAGCCAAAGCCAGAAGAGAAAAGGAAAAATGGCAGCAACATAAACAGCTTAAGGTCTGCAGAGAAAAGAAACTGAAATATAGTTCATGTTCCTGGATGCAAGAGACAGATTAGACTTCAGGCAAAGAGAATTATGAGACATAACCTGAATGGGTATCAAGAAGACAATGCATGACTAGGTGTGGGAGGCTCTTCAAGTGAGACTAGATAGCTTGGGTAGCAGATCACAGAAAATCCCCTCCTGTGTCAGACCATCTAATCCACTGGTCAGTTTCATGCTATATTTAAAAGGCAAATAGGTAGGCTGGTAGATTGACAGCTTCATACATAGCAGGTTTAATCATCACTTTCATCACTTTAGGCAAATTGCTTATGATCTGTCTTGGGAAGATTTAAACTTGTTGAAAAATGAGCTTGCAAAAATTGAGGTTTGTCTTCACAGAACTGTGGAGTCACAGGGGTTCGAAGGGACCTCTGGAGGTCGTCTAGTCTAACCCCCTAGATCAACAAGCACAACAAAGACTGTAGATGTTGCCTCTTTCAGTACCAAGTATGATTACAAGGAGGGACTACAATATTGAAAGATAATGTGATTTTTTTTTTTTTTTAACTATGTGCTCAGAAATGACATATACATCATGATGTAAGCAAGAAGGTTTTAAGTATTAGTAATAAATGAATAGATGCTAACTACCAAAAGCAGTGTAGTGATCACTAAGTTAAAAGATGGGGGGACTAAAAGACCTTTGTGCTTTTTAAGTCTACATCAATCAATAGTTTTCTACAACTGCAACAGCAGGATAAGATTAAAAAAGTAAGAAGTTGAGCAGTAAAACTCTGAAGTAAAGAGAGCCAATATGAAACATTCTTAATGAATATGAAGACTCCTTGGTACTAATGTTCTTCTCCAAAGAGCAGCTGGCAGAGAAGAGGATGTTTATAATATTAATAGAAATTCAACAGCATTCATTTCTGGTGAAAGACAGGAAGGTGGGAGCCATAGCTGGAAAATGCTCATTGTCAGTGATTAAATCAGCAAGCTGTTATTTAAAAATGTTAGCTGAATACAGAAGTCTTGAGCTAGTGTTGCTTTTTTTTTTTTTTCTTTCTTTTTTTTTTTTTTAATTAATTAAACTCAGTTACTTAGATTTTTCCAGGATGATACATATCACACGTGCACGTTGCTGTAAAGGTTATCCGTTTGGAACCCCATTACAAAAGCAGCTGGCTGAAGAGAGTCATTGCATTCTTCCAAGCAATGTGAGAGTTCCTAGACCTCAGCAGAACTAGGCTGTCAGGGAGCCTCGAGAGGGGGTGAGTAGAGCATGGGATAAATGGAGCATCCCATACAGGAGTGCAACACTAATGCAGAAATGTATGACACCAATGGAGAAAAGTCATATTATTGACTTTTATTATTTTCAGAAATTAAATTTAATTTAAATTCAGTTATTTAATTAATTATTTAATTTAAATTCAGTTATTTTCAGTAGTTTCCAAGAATCATATTTTTAATACTAATCTTTTGCATGCAATGTATTGCATAATGTGTAGCAAACAGTAAAAAGATTGACTCGGCCTATTTTTGAGAAGCTTATACAAGGTTTATGTCTCTGACTTTCTAAGCAAAAGGTTTTGATTTGTCTTTTCTATTTTATTTTATTTTTGAGGAAAAGGAACTGAATTTATTTATTTTATTTTTATTTTTTTTTTTGTATAAGTCATACAATGTAGACAAAACTAGGAGGTTCAGAAGCACCTTATTCTGCCAAAAACTTAGAGATGTTTTTGTCACAATTCCTCTGTTGCCATGGACCCATCATACAGTTTTGTATAGATGCTTAAAACGCTTTATTTATATACAGCTGTCTGACTTAAATATCTACAAATGAGTCCCTCTGAAGTGCTGCATGGAAAGAATGTTAAATGGTGCTGTCCATCCATTTAACAACTGGATGATAGGCAAAAATCCTTTAGCTAAAAATAATTCATTATTTCATATGTGCTTACTCCATTAAATTACCTAATAAGAGGATATGGAAAGCTTTAGAAGAAGGATTACAGTTAGAAGCAAATTTAATGTTTTGATGTAAATGTAGGAATATGTTCTAGTATTTAATATTGTTATGATGCAAACAGGAAAATCAAACCCAAGTATTTGTGTGGATAAATTCTTTCTGAGTATTGGTAGTATTGAAGTCCTAGAAAAACAGCTCTCTTTGAGGAATCATGGTGATTAAACAAGGTTTGTGAGGACTGGAGGAAAGCAAACATAACCACAATGTTCAGGAAGGGTACATACAAGAAGGACTATCTGTGGAGCTCCAGGCTGGTCAGCATTACCTCAGTCCCCATGAAAAATAATGGAGCAAATCCTCTTGGTAAACATTACTAAGGACAAGAAGGTGACTAGGAATTGTCAGCATGTAACTAAGAAGGGCATATCAGTCTCGACCAACTTTTCACCAATTACAATGAGACAAATGGTTCAGAGGATGAAGTGAAGTTGGATGTTGATTATCTTGCTTTTGGTTAGGTTTTCAAAACTGTTTCTCACTTCATCCTCATAGACAAAATAATGGACTAAATATGTGTTCGGTGAACTGTCAGGCTCAAGGGGCTGTGCTCAGCAGTGTGAGCACCAGCACAGCCAGAGGGCAGTCATAGTGCTGCTCTTCACAGGGTTTGTTCTTGGGGTAGTAGAATTTAAATTTTTCATTAATGGTTTGGACGATGGGTCAGAGTGCACCTCCTGCAGTTTTTCAGATACTACAAATTTAGGATGAGTGGCTGATACAACAGAGGGTTCCATCCAGCTGGAAAAACAATTTGACAGAAAACTCATGAAGTTCAGCAAAGAGATCTGAAAAGTCCTGCACCTGAGGAAGAATAAGTTATGAGGCTGGGCAAGTGGCAGGCAGCTTTGTGGAAAAGGCCATGAGTAGACTTTAAGTTAATGTGAGCCAAGTTTGTCCTTGTAGCAAATTCAAACTGTCTATTGGGTTGTGTGTCAGGAAGAGCAGTGCTAGCAGGTCAGGAGGTGGTCACCTGCCCTCTCGTAAACTGAAGTGAGACACACCTGGAATGCTGACTCCAGCTCAGAGCTCCCCAGCACAAGAGAGATGTGGACATACGCAGCAATATAGTCAGGAACCAAAACATTGCCTCTAGGCTTGAAGAAGGATAGATAGTCTGAGAGCTGTGCTGGTTCTGACTGGAGAAGGAAAAGGCTCATATAGATCTAGATGTATGAATAGGAAAGAAGTAAAGAAGAGTGAAATTCTTCTCAGTGGCATCCAGGGACAGGACAAGAGTTACCATGCACAAATTGAAATATAAGCAATGCCAATTCAGTGTAAGAAAAAATATTTTTATTGTGATGATGGTCAAGCATTGTGACAGTTTGCCAGAGAGAGTGTGCAAGTCTCTGGCCTTTGAGATACTCAAAAGACAACTTGACATGGCCCCACTCTAGCAGAGCCTGTTCTGAGCAAGGATTTGGACTTGATGCTCTCCAGTGGTGCCTTACGACCTTCACTGCTCTGTGATTCTGTGGATAAACTGAAATAACAATGTAAAGGAACTTTTTAGTAAAGGATTCTGAAGTTAGCATAGGATGGACAGTCGTCATTTGACTTGTTGTCTTTTTTTTTTTAATTCAGAAAAAAAATGTCTGTCTCTCCTCTCATTGGAACTGATGCGATGCCATTTGAGGTAGTTGGGGCAGCTGTGCCTTGTGCTTGCTGGCACTGAACACTTCAGTTTCATCTCATTAGCCCTAGGCAGTCACTTGATCAGATTATAGAAGATCTGGCAAGGAGTTCTGGGTGACCGTGAGCTGGCAGAAGCTTTATTCAGATAGTGCTGTTTAGCTGAGGAAGCCAATCAAAGAAAATGATAACAACTTACTGACAGCCTCTTTTTCTTTTCCCACCTTTTAGTTTATGTAACGTGTGACATGAAGCACTTGAGCAGAATACAAATAGCTGTGTCACTCATTTGCCCTCCAAGAGTTCATTCCTATTCAACCTTTCATGCCAACCATTTCATTTAATTTCAGATAAATACGTATGTCCTTTCATTTACACCACTCCAATATGTTGGAGTAACCGCTTCTAGATATTTGAAAATCAGCCATATTGATAATGACTGACTAAAATTTTAAAATATGTTTTAAAATATTACACTTATACATTTAAATATTAAATTTAAAATACATCTCAGAAGAAATAAAAAATGAGGAGGGTTGATTTGTTTATAGAGCTATTGTTTTCAGTGTTAGAGTATTTGAAAAAATGTCCTTCACTAGCTTGGTAGTATTCTATTTTTTAGTGGTATTTCCTGCTTTCTAGTTACTCTAGCATTAGATTTCTTGTTACACCCTCAAGTTAATATAGCATGGAATTGGTTTTATTTTATTTTTTAAGACAATGTTAAGATTTTTTTTGTTGCAGATTTGCCAAGACTCATTAAATTAGATTGTTGCAGATTTGCCTAAGGCTAAGCTCACCCAGAAAGTGTAAGGATAGCGATAAAATTTGCTGCCTGACTAGGCATCATTTTTTCTTTATATGTAGTAATCACTGCTAGAAAATCACAAATGTGGTAATGAGAGAGACAATCGTTTGCAAAATAAAGTAAAATCCAGAATGTGTGTTGAAGTAAATTTAACATGGAATGTATATAGTTTACTTCTGTGTTCACTGCATTGTATAATGGGAATTGTAAACAAAGTCATATTTTGCAGAACATAAAATTTTATTGAGTTTCAATTAGGGATCAGTTTGACCGTGTGCCCCTTTTATTCCTGTAGTTCCAAATAATTATTTACTATTTAATAAATAGCACAATTATTTATTAAACCCTCTCCCACCCCTCCATAAAAGGCCTCACTGAGGAGAAAAAAAATAAATTGTCTGAACTACGGCCATGACAAAGTCTGGGAGTAGGTAACAGAGAAACAATGAAAGGTATTTCTGTGTGGAGTGTAGAGATTTCTTGGTCAGATTATGAAATCTTTAATTTTGAGTATAGATGCACATCAATTGGAGCAAGGGTTGATACTGGTTTCTAAGAGTTGCTTGTGTTTGCTTTGGGTGGTTGTGATGAGTTTTAGAGTTAGAAACGTAGATACATTTATCTACTTCAGAAGCAGCTCGATCTTTTAAAATAACTGCTGCTTTCCCATATCATTTGCCTCAATATGGCAAGAAAAACATACATGAAACTAGTATTATTGGTGATTTCCAAAGAAATGTCACAAAAAAAATTTAAAAATAAAATATGGCAGTTATGTATGGTTTTCATACTGCTGTTAATTTCAATATGGATCTCCTAGAACAGAGGAAAGCAGCCATTAGAATACAGATGACTGACTGTTACATCTACATGTATATAAGTGCTGCATTATTCTGTCTAGCTTTATTTCATCAGTTATTTTGAACAAGTTATTCTTTTTTTATTCTTTTTTTTTCTTTATGACAGCATTCATTATATACCTTCTTCCCACTGTTTGTCGTTACTGCTATATTACTAATGAGTTTGTCAGTTGTTCTGAGCATTCCTGATTTGAAGAGATGCGTGGTCTGCATTGCTTGTTGGACTGATACTCTGCTTTTAGACTGTTAAGAGGGTGCTTCTGTGTGACTTGATGAACCACTAATTTCTGTCTTCCTGCTAAAAGTAATAAATTACCTATCTGTCTTCTTGGTAGGATGAAAAATAAAGGTAACTTAGATTTAGCTACATAGATTAGGTCCCTACATCCACTATTTCCTGTTTTTAATTATATTACTCTGATTTTATTTTTTTTTTAAGATGCCGAGAGCATCTGCAGATCTAGCTGAGATGATTTATCAGCCGTACATCTTCACTAACAGTTGTGGCTTTACACCAAAGCTCACTGGGCTTGGAGAAACCAGTCAGCCCACTGGTGAATGTTTTGGGGTGGTATGGGGGATTGGATTGGTGGAAAAGAGTGAGATTTGAAATCTCTGTATTCATTTCTGTCCCCGCAGACACACAGATGCTTTGAACTGATTCTTATTTATTTTTGAAGAGGAAAAAAGAAAGAAAGAAAAAATAAACTTGAAATCGGCTGGCATTTAGTATCTAAATTGAGTTTTAGCTGCCAGACTTGTAAACGTTGACTTTTTTAGTTAATTATTTCAGCACAGAGCCAGAGGACTTCCTTCTCATTGGGGCAGATCTTCATTATGTTCTACTGAAAGAAAGCTCCTGGCTGTTCAGCTGGTTTAGGTTCCCGGTGCCATTTTTCTTCCTTGTTATACCTAATTTTTTTCCCCTTTGGAATTTAATAATAAATTCGAGCAGGAAATTAAGAGGAAAAACATGTGCCTCTGAAATTCAATATATTGGACCCCTTTTTAAATGCTCTTTTAAGTTATTTTAATTGTGCATCCTATCTTCCAGCAAAGTGTAAGTGCTGAAAGAGTTAAGTTTTTGTCAGGGTTAAGAAAGAAAGAAAAGGAAAGAAAAGAAAAAAGAAATAGTAGGTGAATCATGTATTTGTTTGACCGGAGATGTTCAGTTCTGGAGACATTTGAGACAGTGCTCTCAGAGCACTGCCATAAAGTACTGAAGGATTTAATTTTAAGATATAATACAGCTATTAAACCTATTATGTTAATACTGGAATATTCAGTCTCTCCAAGAAGAAGAGTTATGCCTGCCTAAATGATGACCTGTGATCATAAACAGGTTAATTTAATATGACCTGATTTCAGATGTGTTCCCTGATTGCTTTAAGGGTAACTGTTTTTTATGATTTTTATCTTTTCAAAAACACTATCCATAAATCTTAATTACCGAAGTATTTAATTATGTCTGTCAGTGTTTCAGGAAAAACAGATGAGGGAGGTGTGTTAATCCCACAGTCTAAGCATAGTACGTATATATTCTGAGTTTTGTGCCCTCTCAAGTTCTTCCTGCCACAGCATCAGCTTGTGCTGTGAGCCAGGTAGTAAGGCCACTCGGCAGCCGTGCCGACGATTCGTGTGAAACACGTACTGCCAGACAGAGCATCTGACTGTTTGGAGGCTGGTTCTGTAGTCCTGAGGATCCAGGGTGAATTCAAGTCTAGACTCCGTCATTTTTTCAGGCTGTTGAGAAGGGATAAATAACAAATTGGATATGCCCAGGATAGAACAGAGGTAACAGTGAAACAAGGATGCTCCTGCTACACTGTGCTCTGGGAAGGAAGCTGTAAGAGCAGCAGCAACAAGAACAGCAGCAGCAGCAGCAGGAGCGCCTTCGGAGAGCCGGGTGTTGCAGCACTCTGAGATCCAAGGACTCTGCTACGCCTGTCTTGCCTAAGTTCAGAATGGTTGGTACAAACCTTATGCCACGTGTTATGAAAGGTGTGTACGAATATGGGATTTCCACTGTAATAACTGCATGCTGAGGAAATAAAGACGTGCTTCTGGGTTGTTGTTGTTGTAGCTTTTTCTGCTTTTATTATTATTATTATTATTATTTAATCATCTTAAAAAGAAGAGATTGATATACTGAGAGTAAGTAACTTTCATCCATCTTCGAGATAAACTAGAAGGACAGCTCAAGAGCTGGAGGGTGACTGCCTGCAGGCTTTTCTACCTGTTTTCTTTCACCTGGGGCTTTAAAGTGAGGAGAGATGGACAGTGTCTCAGAGGAGACAGGGATGCCTGGAGCTTGGTGAAGCCACACACTGACTGCTGCCTGCTGTCCTCTTCATGCAGTGCTGTGGGCTGGTGCACCGACGGCGAGTACGGGTTTCCTATGTAAGTTTCCATTTGTATTTGTATAATGCTAACTTGTATGTTCAACTCGTAATATATTAGATGGTACAGTATGGCTCAGTCAGATATTTTTATATATATCTTAGCCACCAGCCAGAGTGCTAAGCATCTGTGAAATAAGTTTTTACAGCACGGAGACAAAAAGATCATTTTTACAAGTGGGAGTATCATCTATTTTTTCAGAAGTTATTCATACCGTGGATGTATTTCATGTCAGAGTAACTTACAGTGTTAAAAGATTGTAATTCTAACTCTTCAGAATTTTTTTTTGTTTAGTTGTGTGGTGTTTTTTCTTGGTAATAGCTGTGTACGTAGAGTCATTAGAGTAGGTCATCTATGTTTACCCATATATAACAACTGAAAATCAATATAACATAGGCTGGCACAGTAATTGCATAAAAGACTGTGTATAACGTAAAAATCCTCTTGTGAGGCAGTTCTTTTTAAAAAGAGCAGTAGCAGAGTGACAAAGATATGGCCTGATGGTCTGCATGGTTTATTTGCTTTCCAGAACAGGGTATTTCAATACTCTGATATGATAAGACTGCTCTGTATTGCAAAATGGCTGTCTCTAATAAATTCCACAAGGAGGGACAGCGCCAAAGCTTAAGTATTAGTAATGAAAAAGATTGGCTGTTAGCTGAAATATGCCTGAACCATAGTCAGCTGGCGTGATAATCTCCTAAGTAATTCATTTATGTTTTAACATTCCTTTTCTGTTCTGCTATTCAGTTGTCAGATAGGTGTGATAAGAAACAGGAGGTTAAAGTGATGTGGCTAAGCTGCAAATTGAGATTGCTGAGTATTTGCAACATGCAGCTTGTTGCACAAGAAAAGAGCATATATATATGGAGGAATAGTTCTGTTTTCTGGAATACCCAGTTCATTTCTCTCTGTCATAGAAAGCTATTGTATAGAATGCAAGGTCATTAATAAGTGAGATCTAAATAAAAATACTAGGGATTGGCAGAAAGAGTAAAATTATTGGGAATGTATCTCTTGTGCTGGAACGTATTACAGAGATGTAAACAATGAGAAAGGTCAGTGAGGCCATAGTGATTTTGCAGAGCTGATTTGACTTTGGATGTGTTTTGTTCCTACTGATGCAACAGTTGATACCTTTGCGTAAAAAGCAGACAGAAGATTGGAGATTCAGATGAGATATTTGGTCACAGGTAAAATGTAAACAGTACAATATTTTGCATAAGTTCAATGTCTAGTCCATTTTAACTAACAATTTGATGTAATATCAAAAGTTGGATCTCTATAGTGATTTTTTTTATATAACTTATATTTGTAGTTACTGCCATCATTAAGAAGAAATTGAAATGTGAATGCATTGGAACCACTTACTTATGGGTTCTCCCATGCTAGTGGAGTTCAGGGCCATGTGAAAACATTGACACCTTGAGAGGCATCACCCAACCTTCTGTTTCTATCTATTACTGTTATTTAGAGGTAGCGCCAACCATTGTGAGTATCATTATTGGGACAGAATATAGTATTTGTGTTTGCAGGCTGAATGCTGATTCATGAACCACATAGGTGTCCACTCAGGTTTAGTCTCAGACTAAACATATTAAACTCCATGGACTCTAAGTGTCACTTTTTGGGTGTTTGAGGGTAAGTGGGGTGAAAGATGCCTAGCAAGTGTCTTGCATAATACTAGTGTTTGTACTTTACTCTGTGATACTTGTGGTACCAAGGGTATTATGCAAATAGACCTCAGGGTGTTCCAAGTGTCTTTAGCATCAGTTCTTACTGGGTACTGAAAGAATCCTTCATCTTGCTTAGGATAAATGGAATGGAGTTTGTCCTTGATCTTTTTGGTCTTTATGTGGAAGATGACCGTGTTCTCAAATTACTTAATTACAAATAAAAGTTCTCTCTGTTGTTTGAATCCTTGATTATCCAAATCCATTATTATTGAATTTTTTTTTTTTGTGCTCCCCATGGCACTGGGCTAATTGAGGTTATCCTGGATGATTCTTTTGGGATGAAAGTACTGAAATTAATGTGAGATAAGATATGACCCTTTTCATTAATGTTTGACTCACTAAGGAGAAAATCAGACTTTTATTCTGGGTTATTAGTTTACAGTTCTTAGGTTGACTATTAATGAGGGTGGAAAGTGATCCAACTTAGTTTTTTGTTTGTTTTTGAAAAGTGGTGTTGATATTGTATTTGTGCATTCAGAAATGTGTGACCAAGTCTACCTATTTTTTTTCAACTAATCCAGCTTTTGCTGATCAAGACCTTTAAAAAAAAAAAGTACAGATTTTAGATATTTTCAATCCCTTTAATGGACTTTTTGGTCAGGAATAGACAAATCACTGCAATTAGTTATGTGGACTCCCATTTGGAAGACCAGCATTCTGGAAGGAGAAGTTGGAAGAGGAGATGGCTATGTTCTTACCTTGCTATGATCCCAGTGTCAGATTAGTGCATATAGATTAGTCCTGTACAAGGCTAAACTTGGAGGCCTGGATGGGACGTATCCATCCTGAACTTCTCTCCAACATTTGCTGCCATTCTATGGCGTGCAGGCAGTACAACATGAACAAGATTAAATTAGTCTCAGGTGTTCTTCCTTCGCTTTCTTGCTCTTTCTTCAGCATAGTTCCTTACACAGCCTGTAGCCAAGAGCTTACAGTCTTTCCGTGCCTGTGCTGTCAGTTTCTCTGTGGTTGAGTGATCAAGTTTGTAGAGGCTGTGATCCGTTTAATTGTCTGTGGCACAATCTGCAGCTCTGAAAAGTAGGGTGTGTAATATGGACATTATGGCTGTGTGTTAGTACTCACATGATGAAATCTGGAGGTAATTCTGAACATCTAAATGGTATTCCTTTTAGATCTGTCTGTGAAATGGAGCCATGCCATTTATCAAATGGAATCCGTTTTAGGTAGGCAAGAGGAGTAGCTCTGTGGAGCTCTACGAGCAGACGATCTTGTCTTCTTTAGGAAAGCAGAGTCAAAAACATTAGTGCTAAATGTAGGTAGCCCAAAAATGTTCTTGCAGCTCTGACTGCTGTCTTGTTACAGAACATCCAAGTGCACTGGAACATGAAGACTGACCAGCGTATTTTTGGTTTCAGACATTAGGTCAACCCACCCATGTGCTGCTGCAACCATCAAAAGCTGTAGTCTGCTGGAAGTCACTCAGAAGTCCTGAGCTGTCTTCAGCTCCCAGCTGTTCTTGCCGCATGTGCATAGGAAACCACCATGAAAGCTGTTCAGATGAGTCCAAGATGCTTCCTGAGTATGCATGTTTTTGAATAGAGCTGCTAGCTGGCCACTAGATTTCTTTCCCTGCCTTGCATACTGTCTTCTTTTACTGCTGTGGACATATTTGCAACCACTGCTATCAATGATGCAACATACCCACTCAGCTGGAAAAAATGCTGATATGGTAACACTGATGGTTGACTATGAACTTTTTATCAATGACAAGTTGAAACATTGATAGGTACTGCTGGAGCACCCAAGACTGGCAAATCCAAATACACTGGACACAGTAGTATACTACAGAACATACCTAGGCTTCTTGGCATTTCAACTGACAAAATGTGTTGCCACTCCTACAGCTGTGCAACAGAGTAGTGAGATGGTGCGAAGGAGGGTCAGCATCTCAGAATATTCTGTATAATCAAGCCCATAGGCTGGACTCCAGTTGGATTATTAGCAGTTGTTAAAAATACTCAGTTTTCCATATTTCTCAGCTCTATGCTTGATTCTTATTTAGAAGTAGTTTGACTTCTAACTGTAGTCATTTGTTCACTTTTTGAAATATCGTTTTTTTTTTTTTTCTGTGTATTTTTTCTTATAGAATTATCAAATAACGTATTTAGCTGAAAGGGCCATTCAGAATAAATGTGGGTCAGTATTTAAAAGATTTTTCTCAGATATGTAACTAATTTGATAAAGGATGTAGATGATGTCTGGAAGCAAGTATTCATTACTACAACTATAATCCTTTCCAAAGAATCATTACAAAATAATATGAAACCAACCAAACAAAACCAAACAACCCTAAAAACTGCATTCCAAAACAATATGAGCTTTATTTAAAGAAGTGAAATTTATGGTATGGCCTGCACTGTGTGTTTTAGTTTAATGTAATTATGGAACTTGGCATAGCTATGTTTGAGATGCTTTTCTAATGGTGGGGACTGTAATTGGAGAGCTTTCTGCCTGCAGCAGTGAGCAGGATGCAGACAGAAGACTCTTTGTACTTTAGACCTCCTGAGGGAATGTTGTCTTTTTATTATTTTTTTTAAGTTTGGACAGGGTTTTCTTTTCTTCTTTCTGTTCCTCTTGGTACTGTAATCTCCTCCATCTATCACCTAATCATGTTTCTCAGCAGATTATTCTTTATCATTGCAGATGATGTTCTTCTCCTCCTTCCTTTTGCTCACTGCTTCCATATCTCTTCTTCATTGCTGAGTTATAGGGTTTTTGGTTTTTTTTCCCCTAGATTTAAATCCTTTTTTTTTTTTTTTTTTTTTTTCCCCCTCTCTACTACCTGCAATTTGTGTTTTGACTTGCAGAAATCTTGCTTCACGTTTGCAAACTCCCTTTCCTTATGTTGATATTAATTCCATTTGTGTGGTTTTGCTTCTTGTTTTTGGCACATGCTGGCCCTATTTCTGTGGCCCTTTGTGCTCCCATACCTTAAGCCCTACCTTCTTTCCATCCCTCTTCTCTATTGCTCTTGTTGCCACTTATAGTAGAAAGGTGTAGTTGTTTTCAAGAAGTTACAGCAGTTATTGAATAACTGTTATTTTTATGAAAATTTTCCTTTGTATTACTCTTCTGTGTGTATGATTGAAATACAAGACTCTGGGAAAGAAGAAAGAACAGAGAAATTGTGGTTTTATGATAATAAAATTCAAAATACTTTTTTTTTTTATTGTTAACATCATATATTCAAGCCTTAAGGTAATTGACCGGCTTAGCAAAACTTGCCCTTTAACTTTTTAGTGTGATTTGACTGTCATTGGAGCTGGATGGGTCTTAGTGATGTAAAACTATCCAGGGCAAAATCTTTGGTTTTGAGAGAAAATGTATATTTCAGATATCCATTGGAAACCCTTTTGCATTTTTTTTTCCACCTAAATTTTGTGATATTTTACATTGGTAATATGGGACAAAAACAATACAATAACAAATCTGGTGTGATATTTAGAGGGAAAATGGCATGAATGACAAGACTGTCTGCCAGTCTTGTAAACTAGCCAAGACACAGGTGGAATTGCACTGTCCAAACTAAAGGGGAATAAGTTGCTCTTATAATTCATCACCCACCTGTTCACTCAGTTGTCTAACAGACACTTATAGTTACATTGTGAAGTATTACCAAAGCCAGAATGTTTCCATTGTAGCTCCAGTTCATTGATGTGAAACTTTACATGTTCCAGTTAATTTGGGTTTTACCTTTTATTTTTTAGGTGGTCATAATTTCTTATTTTTTACACTTGTGGCTGCATTTGTGTAATTGTTCTGTTTCTTTTTCCAGCTTGGAGCTGGACTGTAGAACCTTTGCTTAAAGAAACAAAATACGAATACATTTTCTTGTCCTTTAAATTCTTTCTTCTTGCTGCATTCCCTAGGTACGACCTCTGAATTTAATTTACTGGTGAAAGGAGCTTCTTTTAAAAAAAACTTCTCACATGTGGGAGAATTAAATGGAACATTTATAGCTTATTATGTATTCTGAAGTGAAATTATATAACAATATACCTGGTAGATGAAATATTGTGACAAGAAGGGCCTTCTCTCTTTCATTCTGCATGCAGTATAACTGTACTTGAATAATAGATTAAAAATGTTTAAAACTGCAAGTCAGCAGCAATATCACAGTTTAAAGTATACTGAAATAGAGTATATTTTACCTTTTACTTTACCTTTTACTTTATCCTGTCCTCATCTGTTAAAGATGATTTTGTATTTCCACTATTAATTTTATCACCAACTGCTAAACTGGAATATTATTTTGTTACCCTCCACTAATTTGGATATATAAAAAGTAGTGACATTGTTTGCATTGCTTCTGGCAAGCTCAGACTTCTGAAACCAAGCTGCTTCCCTTATCACCTTTTTCTCCTCTACCAGTGGGCTCCTTGACTTTGTCTTTGCACATAATACTTTGGTGCTAGAGTTTTCTGAAGCTGTATTTCCAGTGTTTGTTTTTTTTTTTTTGTTTTTTTGGGGTTTTTTTTTGTTTTTGTTTTTTTTGTTTTTAAAGCTATGGCTTTATTTTCTGAAACCTATGTGATATTCTAGACAATAAGTTACCAATTTACAGTGAGTCTTACATTTATAGCTGTCTGTACCCTGTAGTTAGTCCCTTAGAGGTAGTAAGTGTGACTCAGGACATGTAAGCTCTGTCTGCAGATCTGTCTGTGATTCATACTGTGACTGGAGATAAACCAGGTAAAAAGGGATTCAAGGTGCTTACTTCCATAAGGCAGTGATTTTTTGAGAAAAGGAGAATCCTGCTACTCAAGTGTGCATATAGAAGTATACAGTTGTATACAAAATCTGAATAAATGACTATTTGTTAAAAATAAACACAATTAATTTAAGAGAATATTGTACCTAAGTACTAACCCATTTTCATCTTTCCTAGCCATACAAAACTTATTTTCAACTCACAGTCTTTCTATCTTCCACTATTTTTCCTGACTCCTATAGTGAGTTTTGCTATTTTCACTCTGTAAATATGTTCTTCTCCTTTATTCTTAGAGGTTTTTTTATATTTTTCTTTAATGCATATCTGTATATATTCTCTCCTGTCTTTTTCCCCATTCTTATTGGGTATAATGTTGTCTTTTACCTTCTGTTTCCTCATTCTCTTGCTCCTTCTTCATGACCAGTGATGGGGTGAAAAAACCAAAAAGTATTCTTGCCAATTTTAATAGATTTTTTTTTTTTTTTTACGAGTTGGCATTCTATAAAAACTTTATGAGACTATGAAGTCATGATAAATTAACTGGCTGTCTTATAATGCTAATTGAGTCACTTGACTTCTCTGAGGACAGATAGCATGAAAGGCATTAAAGACAGTGATCTTTTTACCAAATCAGAATAGCAAGGTGAATAAATTGTGAAAGGGAAATGTGGGAAAAGTAGAAGAAAAAGAAAAGGCTTATAGATTTCAATAGAAAAGGTAAAGATGATGAAATATTGAACACACCAAGGCTGCTTTGACAAGCAGTAACTGTTTTGAAAAAGGTCTTGAAATGGTTCTGATGTGAAGAGGTGTCCCCTTCCAACGGGTATGTTGAAAGAAAAGGTAATTTTCTGTTAGTGAAGGAAGAAGTGGAGAGAATCAGGGTACGTGTGGAACAGGCCATTTAAGACATATGGAAGATTTTGCTTCCTCCTAGAAACTGAAGGAACTTTTCATTTTGTATACATGATAAGGTAACACCAGACCTTGATGTACAGTAAAGAAACTTTATAATTTGTAGACTCTTAAAAAGATTTTGCTAGGGAAGGCAAGATTCAATTAAATTTGACCTAAGAGTCTTTGTTTGGGTTGATTTAAGCATGTAATTTATACCATGGAGAACAGGTTCCTTTTCCAAGGACATTTCTATACATTCCTAATCACACCTACTTTATTTGTGGATGTAGATATTAGCAGGACAGTCTAGGGTATATATATTAACAGTTCTGATCATTCTGACATTGTATTTTTCTGTGCATTCCAACTAAGCAAGCACTGCTGTGAAAAGAAGAAATAATCAACCCAAGTGGTTTGTAGAACTGAGACCCCAAGTAGCAAGCCCTTGTCTGCACTGTAGTGCATCACTAGTCATCAGAGATCGGTGGCTTTTACACATTTTTCCTCTAGATGGAACCACACTGCTGCTTCACTTGGCTGAAATATGGTTTGTTTAACAGCTGTAGGAAATGCTGCAGCAGGCACTTGCAATCCTGCATCTATGTTGAATAGCATATGATGTCTTTGGAACATACAGTTTGCATTAGAGGCATGATGCAAAAAAAAGAATGCTTCTGGGTTTTATGATGCTTCTGGTAAGAAAGATTTTGAAGGTGATATTAGTAAACTTTTTATGGGAATTCTGCCCTAGATGTTCTGCATCTGGCAAAATGCAGTCAGATTCTTCATGCTCTCCCTGGGCTCTGTAAACTCTGTTTCAGAGTTTATAACCAGACTGCTGGCAATTCACCATTATGACATTTTATAACCCTTTATTTTTATGGTCTCATGTGCAGAACTTGGGCTACTATGACAGGCATCTGCTACCTCTATTTTTCATTAGAAATCTCTTGCTTCATTTATTGTTTCTCTATTTCCTTTTTGTTTTGCCAGAAACGATTCCAGTTAAAGTGCCTTTCTTTTTCTCTGCTAATCCTTTTCTTGTAGTTTGTGATTGTGTATTTCTTTGGTAAATTGCATACAGAACTCTTTCAAGATTTCTCTGTTTTAATCTAACTTTGTCATACATGAGCCTATTCAAGTCTTATCTTTCCAGTTTCATATGTGAGGTAAATCCATTACGTAATATTCTCTCCAGTTGTTTTTTATTGGGTTAATTTGGAAGCCCAAGATTTTACTGAAACAGGTATGTTACTATTTCTAAGAAGAGTATTTATGGGCAAGTCGTGACCCACTCTAGGCTGTTATAAAGATTCTGAAAAATAAACTAGTTTGATTAGTTATCTGCCTAATCATATTCAAACAGTAGAGTATTTATTTTGATAAGGAGAATGACTATGCAGTTCTGTAAATCAGGAGGCAATAGATTCAGTTTTAGTGACATAGACAGAAAGGGCTTCAGCAATCAGGGTGGTTACAGAAAGCTTCAGCAAAAAGAGGTGCTCACTGAGGGTTAAAGCCTGATGTTAAGAGATGAAGAAAGGAAAAGTGCAGTAGAGACACAGGAAAATCTGTGGAAAGTTTGTTGGAGAAGGATTATTTATTTATTTATTTATTTATTTTCATTTCCTTCATACACATTTTTAACTGTCGTCTGCTTGAGAAAGGTTTGTTTTCTGTTTGTTTTTATCTGGACCTGGCTTATCTTAGATGTCAGAAAGTGGCTGGGCAATAAGGCATGGCTTACCAGACCTGTCATGAGTCAAATGTCCCAATGTATTCGCTCCATATTTATAGGTATATTCGATTTGTCCAAAATGTCCAGCATGTGCAAATGTCATAAAGTGTGCCATAGGAAAGCTGCTGGGCAGTTGGGTTGTCCCAGATATGGGTTGGAAGCAAGACAATAATGTATGAACATGTCCCCCATGAGTGTGCCACAAAATAGTTGAGAGATATTATGTCTTATACGCATTAAAGAACAACACAAAAGCTCTGTGGATTGAAATAAACATGATACGTGAAAGGAAATATTTTTTTTCTTGTAAGGGAGAAATTTAAAGGAGACAGAATAGAGAAGACAGGAAACCTTTCCAAAACTAGTGACCTCTGACACAGGTCCTTGAAGTACGTTCTGTTCTTTCAGATCTGTCACTCATGGCCAAACATTTACCAGAGTCAAAGGAAATGTCTCCACCTTCATATGCAAAACTTTATCTCACATCCTTGTGTGAGACTCTGTCCCTTTGAGATATGGCATGATTATAGGGGAAAAAGATCTTCGTTTTCCTAGGATGTCATAAAAATAACGAAGGGATGGTGGAGATGTTTTGTGTTAGGGAGGTCATACGTATTGTGGAAAAAAATACATTTAGAGTCCGTGGATGATTAGCAATAGAGAAAAGCCAGTTTGTAACTGTTACACTGGAAAAAAAAAAGTCTGAGAACCATTCAACCAGTAATAAATTAGAATTTTGTAAAACTGCCAAGATCACAGAGACCCAAAGGGATTTCTTGATAAAATGATGCTCATGTGTTCATGCGCCTGTGGGTTGCAGTTAACTTTTGTACTTCTGTGCTTCAAAGTTGAAAGCACTCTAAAGAGGACAAATTAGACTACAAAATAAAACTTGCATTTACAGTCATTTCCTTAGAGATTGTGTTGTTCTTCATGTACGTGGCAAGTTTATGAAGCACTCTCCAAGTCCAAAGTTGTGTGAATCACAAATGGAGTGACAGTAACTTCTGTCTTTGTCATCACTCAAAATGGGAATTTCTGATCTAGAAGGTGGGAAAGTAATTTATTTTATCATGTAAGCCCAGGATTACTTTTTATATCCTTATTTCAACCTAGAAAATTAGATAGAATGTTTTTAATATAAGAATTAGTATAAGAAGCTAATTTATGCACATAAATATGAACTCTTAGCATGATCTCAGTAGATTAACTTTTTCCATTTGAACTTGAGAAATTCTCTAGTGTATTTCTCAAACTGGCTATGTAGGATGTCCTGTTGTTAGTCCTGGAGATTGAAACAAGTGTTGGAGTTGATGTACTTTGTTAAAGTGAATTTTCTGGCATTGCTGACGCTGCCTTTATGCCTGCCATTTCCTGTGAAGGAGAACAGAGACACCTCAGAAGAGTCCCCTAAGGCTGTACCCTTGTGCCTCCTGTCAGCCCTGGTCTGGCATCCCAACCTCACTTAGCAGCACAGACCACCTCAGCCATGCTGGAAGAGAAGACTGAAGCAGCTCTGTCTTTTCTCATAGAGTTTACTTGTGTTTGTGCAGTCTATATAGGCTGCAAATGGAGGAGTCTCTCCTGAGCTAAGGGATAGCTTAAATTTAAGATGTATTGCAGCCACAGTGTTATGCGCTGTGAATGTTGTTGTTTATGTTAAATTATGGGGCTTACAAGAATCTCTCCCAGTTTTTCTTCACATATTTATATTTCCACTTTCCAGAAGCTGTTGGTCCCACTCAGTGCCCTCTCAGCTCAGCAGGTCTCACTCACACCACACACCGCCCAGCAGTCCTGTTACCCACACAGCCAAATTGCTGAGCATCGCTCTGCCATGTGCTGGTCCTGATTACTTTCATCCATCACACTGAGATGTGCTCCTGAGCCAGCTCTGCTAGCAGAACATTCATTTCCATCTGTGAAAGATGATACAATTTGTGGCCTTTTTCCAGTACAATACTTTTGATTATATTGGATTGTGTTTGGCAGCCCAGGAGTATAATATATGTATGTAATACATAAATATTACCTGGACAAACAACTTTATTTAATTAACATTTTTTTCTTTCTCTTTAACCTCAATTCTGTCTTTTCTCTTGAGAGTCTCTCATTATCTTTAATTACAAACATGCTTTTAACCAGGATTAGTTATACTCCTTTGGTGTATTCTGGACAGGCTGCTCATACTGCACTGCTGGCTTCCCTGCTGGTAGGTGCTAAAACATGAGAAGCAGAGGTACAAGTCCATCATATCATTTTGTTTATAGAAAATATAAATAAGGATGATAAAACTGAGGTTTAAAAATGCTGTAAAAAGCAGTATAAACTAGTATCTTCCTTAACACGTTGTCTCCAAATACCAAATACTGTCATCTTTAAGAGAATATTTAGAGCATCTTTGTTCTTAAATCCTCGCCTCCTAGCATGGTGCTTGTTCCTCAGCAATAAGGTATGTTGAATAGATTCTGATTTATACAGGCTTTTCCCTGATTATGTCATCGATTTAAATACACCTCTCTGTGTGTTTAAAATGAAACTCTGTATCAAACATTTGCACACTTCTAGTCATTTTTCTAAATATCACTGATTTTCATTGCCTAATTTTAGCTGTTTGGTAATAAGATAATTTACAGTGCTGTGCAATGAAAACGCAGAAGAAAATCCAATCAGTGCTAGGAAGTCTTGAATTCATCTACTTAACTGATACCAAAAAATCCACCCCAAAATAAGCAATCTGACATCAAATAAATTAAGTATCCCATAATTTTAAAACTTGGGATGTGTAACTGAAGGCTTTATGATCTTAATTATTGCTGTAGTATGCATTGTTTGGATTTTCAGTCAGTGACATCAGTACAAGAAATGGACAAAGACAGAAGCATCAGCTGATGGAAGTATTTAATAGTGTCAAAAATAAAGGTGAAATTAAACTATAGTTTTGTTTCCCCAACCACCTTTATACTCACTTTCTTGGCTTTACTTATATGTATACAATATTACTGTTGCTGTGTTATATAAAATATGTTTAATGTCTCACATTAGCACATTTCTTGTTTTTGTGTGTGCTCTAAAGTAGTCACATTTGAGATGAATAGAAAAGTAAAAGGGAAAACATTCAAGTAATTATGACAGTAAGGCATAAAAAAGAATATTGATCAACTACTCAAGTAAATAATTGCAGTGAAGGCATTTATTTAATGTAAATATACTTCAAGAGATATGCATGCAAAAGGTTTGAGGTAGCAGCTTTCATAGTGCATTCACTGTACTTTTGATTTCTGTATAAAAGTTCTGTGCATCTTGCAGAAAAAAAGTAATTGTTTTTGGAAAAATCATTTCCTTCCTTTGCAGGAAAGCTTGCTTTGGTTTCCCATTGATTACTGATCTATGCTTTCAATAATTTTACTTCGTGTTCTCAAAAATAATTTAGCAACTGACATAATCAGATATTGAATCTGAGTTCTTCAAGTATTTTTCAGTTCTTTCGTTGTTAATTATATGCAATAATTCCAAATACCACTGAAATATTACATTTACATATTGTTTGAATTTTCCCTTGCCGTGAGCATGTAATTAATTTTCTTCTTATAAATATCCAATGTGAACTTTTCAGTGACCTCTTTTAATCTCTTATTTGTATTTTTCTGCATTGTTATGAAACCTCTATATCTCTTCTTTGTACTGTTAGTAATAGATACATGGAAGAAAGTTTGTTGAGGGCTGATGTAACTTACAGCCAACCCCTGGAAGTAGGTGCTGTGCATTATTAGCATCCACAGAATTTCTTCCTCCTCTGAGAAGTACAATGCCTGAGTCAACTGCAATGTCTCAGGTAATATATTTTAAACATGCAAATGATGGCTGTATCTTCATGATAACTGCAGATTAGTTATTTTTACGACAAATTTTGAGTTCTCAGCATTTTGCTTCGTTTTATAGCTTTGTGGTTAGAGGAATTCTGGCTATTTGTAAACTCACCACATTTTCTTCTCTGCCTTATTGGCTGTACCACCATACTGGCAGCCTTATCACCTTACTACCTGACTTCTCCTGACTTCCCATGCACATTGGCTCTGAAGTTGCATGATATGGAAGCTTTCTAGGGAGCTGAGCCATGCAGTCACAGGCCACACTTGATGCAGAGCAGGAGATGGCCATCAAGGCCTAGAGCCTCTGGAATCAGCAGCAGGAGCAGAGACCTGCATCTGAGCATCAGTGTTCTGTTATCAGCAAACAGAAGACCACTGCCTTGTGTTTTTGAGGCCTATGTAAAATTTAACGTGTGGTATTTGTTAGCCGATGGCATGAGTTTCTGTTACACTTGTGAAAGTTGTTCTTTAATGATTTTCACTAAGCATTGAAGTCTTTTACAGTTTCATCTAATTGCTTCACAAACTTTGATGAGCAAATTAACAACATTTATTTGCGAGGTTATGTCGTTAATTTCTGTTTTATATCTGCAGAGCAGGTGTCATTTCTAGTGCCTGCTAGGTTTGAGGAGCCAAACTGGAATGTGTTTTGCCAGTGGGCACCTGTTCCAGGCAGCTCTACACTGGGGGCAGTTAAGTTAGGCCCAATAAGCTTGTTTCAATCAGAATCTTTCCATGCATTCATATGATTGTTTTTTTGTTTGTTTGTTTGCTTGTTTTCTTCTGTTTTTAAATTCTATAGAATAAGCAAATAAAAAGAAACAACTACTGCATTAAATTAAAATATTTGGTTTAGGAAATCAGTTGATGGAATGCTGATATATCTTAGATCTATCTCCAAACTGCGATGCGGTACAGAGAACCACATTCTGATTTTCTTAATGTAAGAGCTACATACATATCTAGACGGCTGACACTTAGAAAAAAGGATACAGTCTTTTTGATAGGAGGCTGTGGCTCCTTTAGATGCTGAAGCAGAAGCACAGTGAGTGAGTGTCGGACAGACAGAGGGAGGAAGGATTGATAATGAACTTATGTGGAATATATCTGTCATTCTGGATTTAATATTCGGCAGAGTTCATCAGGTGAGGACCTTCTGTTTTCTGCCATGAGATTCGTGTCCTCAGGCAAAAAAGCTGTAATTAAAGATTCCACCACGGATCCTACAACAGGGCTAATTTCTGGACTTTCCAGTCATGTCAACATTTACATTTTCAACCTCTGTGCCAGTAAATTTGTTATTTTTCAAGTAGGAATTTTAATGCACTCAGATGACATTAAATTAACTGCTTTACATAAAGTTCAATATTTCTGAAGCCTTCTGTTTTGGAATAAATTTAGTTCATTTTACTTGAGCACTTGTCTGACAAGCCATCAGCAGCTGCGGCTTTAAAATTTTGTGCATTGAGCTCATATTAAGGAGGGGAAAACTCAAATGCCAGATGTTTTCCAGTTTGTTTGTATGAGATGAAGTTTATTTAATAGGAGAGTAAATAGGGTCAGGCCTAATTAGTTGCTTATTCTGTTATACTGGTGACAGGGAAGCTTTGAGTAGAAGGTATATTGTGTCCTCTGACTCTTGGGATGGATTAAAGGCATCAGTTTCTCTATGAAATATATTATTTTTCTTTAATATGTCCAGACATGATGCATTTGAAACAGAACTGCTTCTAATAACTGCTCAGTGTCTCACTGGGAATCTTTCTTGCACTTTTAAGTGTTTCACTATGGAAAGTTACCACAGTGCAATAAGGATGTAAATCCACTCCTTTATTTTCTCAGTCCAATTATAAGAATTTGACCCTCTGGATGCTGACTGGAGGCCATTGTCCGGCTTCATTTCAGTGAAACTATCACTAGTATCATTACAGTGAAGCTATGTATTCATCTCACACAAGGAATTTATATTTTACTAGAAGTCTATTCCAGTGATGTTGAGAGAAACTGCAGATGCCCAGAGCACAGGGTTGTTCAAAAAATCTGTGCTCCTTTGTCTTTGTTGAGGAACACATAGTAGATTATAAATGTTTTAACAGAAATGAATGAGTAAAAATACAATGGACTTCACTGACACTGAAATAAAATCATCCTGCACTTCAGCACATGCCTCTGCCAGACACAGAAGCAGAGCCTGAGAAGCAGCCCATGATGAGGTGTCACTGGTGGGTGGGAGGCACCACTAATCAGGGAGCAGTGCCAGTGTGTTCAACATCAGTTTCTTTTTTATTTTTTTGAGAAAATTTTACGTCACAGGCTTTGACTGATCCCATTTTGTGCTTAGAAAACTATTGTTTGTGTGTTGCAGTCTTTGGCTAATTCTATTTTAATTTTTTTTTCTTTGTTTCAAGGCACAGGCCTTTATTAGGCTAAAAGTCCAGAGGACTTTTTTTCTGCCTTTCAGTGATAGTTTTTAAAATGTATGGTTTCTTTTCAAGATATACTTTGTTTCTGGATAAAGAGAGAAAATATCAGCACTGACCACTTCTGTGGTTAAGAGTGGATGTGAAGTATTTCCTCTGAGCGGTTTCAGCCAGCTTTGGCATGTCAGATGTTTGACTGATCCTTCTGGTGATGCAGCAGCTTGTCCAGACAAGGGAAAGTCATTGCAGGGAAGTGCATAAATCCTGAGCGTCTGTTTGTCGTTGTGCATCTGTTAACATTGTGTATCATGATGGATTGGTTCATGGTCTGCTTGCAAGCATTTCTGTGGTCAGCATTAACAGCAAAGGGGATAATAGAAAATTTGATATGTAGTTCATTTAAAGATGAATCCAAGAAGAAAGTGTCTTACTGTTGGAAATCAATGCCAGAGATGTTCTAAGACCACATAAAGTTATTCCATATGCCATATGAGAAAACAGTTATAAGATTTTGGATAATCTGTATCCCAGAAATGTTGCATTGTTTAACAAAATATATACAGGTATGCATATACCTGCACATGTGTCTTCTAATTCTTCTATCTAGTTTGGGTTCTGCAATTAATAGTTAGAAATTTGCAATTAGTAGCAAGAAGGATGCGTATGAACTTGATGTCAGATGTATCTATATAGTTTTCACTGAAACATTTGAAATGCGTACAGCTCACATACTGTCTACTTACTAATTAAGGATAATTGAGACATATTAGGGCATGATTCTATGAATTTTGAGCTATAAAACCAGCTCTGCAGTTCACTGGAGGAAACAAGCTCAATCTACTGTTTTCTATCATAATCTTTCCTGGAATGCGCATTTTCCCATGCTTTATGCAATCTGTCGTGATGTGAGGCAGCCAACATATAGCATAGTGTTTCAAAAAACTTTTCTGTAAGATCCAAGGTTGTAAGCTTTTCTATATCTCGTTATCTTTGAAAGGCTACAAATGTTTTTCCCAAATATAGTCAACACTCAATAGCTGCATTCTTTGCAGTGTTCTCTTTAGTTTTTCCTTTTGGGGAGGGGGGGTGGGGGAGGGAGGGAAGAGGGGGAAATGCAGGGAGAGGGGGAGGGGGATGTGCTCGGGAGGATAATGGAATTTCAGTTTCCTTAACTATATTATAGTATTTCAGTTATTTCAGTTTCCTTAGCTATAGAAGATTTTTTGCCTGTTGGATTATACCTGGACATCTGCAATAGAAAAATTAAGTTCCTCTCAATAAAAAAAAAAAACCCAAAAACACCAACAACTGTTAAACTGTCCAATAGTTCATAGTGTTTCAGATAGGTGACTCTGCCTCCTGAGCTTTTATTTCTTTGATAGAAATCAAGGTCTCTAGATTCCTCTAGTTAAAGCTGCTGATGAGCCAAGTGGTGGATAGTGGTTTAGCTCCAGGTGTGTGGATGGACTTTTTTTAAAAAGGAGGGATCTATAATAGAAGTGTGCATATGAGCATTTGTTCTATCATATGCAAACCAGAATGTACCAACCTTGTTCCACTTACCTTCAGTATGAGCAACAAATCTGTAGAAGACCATAATTGCAGGAGAGATTCAAGCTGGACATTAGGAAGTATTACTTCTCAGAAAGGGTGGTCAGGCGCTGAAATGGACTGCCCAGGGAGGTGGTGGAGTCACGGACCCTGGAGGTGTTCAAAGAATGTTTGGATGTTGTGTTGAGGGACATGGTCTTGTAAGAACTGTTGGTGATGAGTGGATGGTTGGACTGGATGATCTTGTAGGTCTTTTCCAACCTTGGTGATTCTGTCATTCTGTGATTCTATAATCATTTTGAAATGCAATGATTTACTGGAAAACATGTTTGCTTTTGTTTCTGCCCAGTCAATTTAAACAGTTTTTAGGCTTCTTTTAACAAAAGAAAAGGTTTATGCTGTATGCTGTCATCTTTGGGAGACCTTAATAACACTTGCATGGTCCCAAATAATAGACAGCTCACAAATTTAATTTGTGGAATCATAGGCTCATTGCATTTATATGAGTGCATTAAATGACAAGTACAAACTGACAGATGATGCTTGGAGCATAATCTAGGTCTGTATCATGAGTAAATAATAATATTAAGTTAGTAATTAGGAAGTCCTAGAAAAATGGTATGTTAGAATGCAAACTGCACCTGTGTGTGACACTCATGGTATCAGACAAACTTGGTCCTTTTTTTCTTTCATCATCTCACCCCCTTACTCATTCTGTTCCATGAATTACCTTTCATATTTTATGTTTTGTTTAATACTTTTCATGATTCCCTACTGTAGTAAGACCATAATTTTGTAGTACATGCCTCCTTTTGTAGCCTGTATTCATATTTAAATAATTGGATACATGTATATAAATCTGGCTCAGGCAAGTCACTTTCTCATGTAGTTAGGATACAAATAGGAAGAGCACGTTTGAATTGCAGTGTCTGTGAGTTGTGTAGATACCAGCAGTGAGGTTTTGCAGACCCCATCCCATGAAGAGATGGTGCCTCTCATTTGGTGCTCAGACACCACACAGCTGCTCTTGCTGGAGTCCTATCCCCATTCGTGCAGCAGTGCCTGTGTACACAGCACTTCAGGTACCTAACATTGCTCTCCTACTCTGCCTGATGAATCCATGAGACCCCAGTGAACTCAGCCATATGGAAATAGTTTGCAACATACCCCTATAAGTTCATGCAGCTATTAAAGCAAAGCAGAATTGCTTTTCTCCTTTTTCTCTTTTTTCCCTCTCTGTAAATATGATGCAGTCTGCCTTATTTTTGCTGCACCAATTCTCTTAGATTGGACTGTTCCAAGTGCTCTGATCCTATGCAGCGAAGCATAAGCATTTTGCAAATGGTGCTGGCCCGTGCCAAGTGAGAAGGCAGAGGTCCTCCTGTATAATCCGATTTCAATCAACTCACTCTAATCACTACTGATAGCTGCAAAATTTAGCCTCGATCCGCTCTGGTAATCTAGATTGACAGGAGGTAAAAGTAAAGGGACAGAAGGGCAGAGGAACAAAGAGAAGGAGCAGGGAGGGTGAATTTCTGCTGTGCGCAGGCTCCCAGGACACCAGGCTGGTTGTGGCACTGGGCTGAGGTGTGGGGACAACAACGTGCCTGTGTGAGGCAAACCCCATCCTGCACCACAGCCTGCACTGCCTGCAGCGTGACACAGATCCCAGCTGGGGTTGTCTGCTCAGAAATTGTGAGGCATCTATTCAAATAGCAGTCCAGTGGCTCTAGTGGGCTCTTCGGTGTCCTCTGAACACACGTGGCTCCCAGCAGTGGGCTGAGTTCTCCTCCAGGCACCTGCCCTGGGCTCTTGGGAAGCGTGGTGAGCAGCCAGCACTGCAAGGAGGAGGTGGCTCCAAGACTGGGTCCTTTTGAATTTTGCTTTTAAATTTTTCCACAAGGAGAGCCAACTTTGGGTTTCATGGATATACAGAAATATAGTGAGCTTCTGCTGAAGACAGACATTCTGCGAAGATTTGCTTCTGTTTGACTGGATTGCACATCAGGAAGAAAAAATGACTTTTTTTCTCGTTACCTGACCACATGCTCTGTGTGCCTGTGTCAGCCAGGCACAGGGACTGCACTCGCGGTGGGACAGAGGCACTGGGACTCGCCCTCCATCCTGCTGTCCATGCTGGTGGGGCTGCTCCTGGTCATCTCAGCCTCGCATGTTGCCATGCTAAAGACACCCAAGGCAAAAAATGTGTCCTGGGTAAGTACAGAGGGATGAGCAGAGGTTGTCCTTATGTATGTAACTTTCTATATACTTGAAGAAAAATATGCTTCTCTCCTAATCCCTCTGTGTCCGAGTATGAACTTGTATAGCAGAGTGATTATCAGTTGAAAGACTGATGTGTCTTTCAGGATACAATATGAAGTCTTAAGAGTAAGTTTTAAAGGTTCTGGGAGGGAGAATCCCTGATTTTAGCTATGTTTCATTTTCTGATTTTGTGTATTTCAGTGGTCTGTGGCTGTAGATGTTCTCATATGTAATACTGATGCAGATCTTGAAACACTGTTGAGAAAGTCCTAGGAGTTGTTTCCAAATTATCAGTTTTAGTAAGTTTTAATACACTATGGCATAAAGGAAACTGAATTTAGTGCATTCCTCATTTATTTTCTTCATTTTTACTAAGAAAACACATTGCTATTTTGTCTTTGCCTATTATTTCTGTGTCAGATGCCAGGATTCCCTGCTGGGGAATAAAGTAACCTATGAAATATAATTCCAGAGTAAGTAACAGCGACCTTCCCTAACCCCCATCGCGTGTGATTATGTAAGCTGCCAGGGCACTGGACCCAACCAGCAGAACGCCAGACTGCAGCCCCACGCAGAAACCCAGCACACTGACAGCTGCTCGCTAGTTGGCTTTAGGGCTTCTCCAGTGGGCTCACAAGTCTCCCATCTTTCCTCAGCAATGTTGAGTACATAATTGTGTCTGGAGTGTAGGGATTATTCAGGAATAAAAGGTCATAACTACCAGGTACAGTGTTACAGACAGCCTTCATTTCCCTCAGACTGCTCAGTGATTAAAATCTATGATAATGTGTTAAGCTGCAGATAACCTGGAAATCTGGGAGCCCACATGAAGCAAGTCACAGATGTATTTATACATAGCTGATAGACATTTCATTTCCAAAACTTAGCTACTGGGACATAGATCTCCAATAGATGTAGTATGTCCTCCAGAGGGACAGTACTCTTGCCTTTGCAGCTGTTCTTATTGCCAGGTTTAGGTGTTTGAAACAGGTGTTTAGGTGCTGGCTGTGTTTGAGGTTGCCAAGGTACTCATTCTTACCAGTTTTGTGCCTTGGAGTAATTACAAAGAATATAATAAATAAAAGCTCTTCCCCCCTCAATGCTTTTGTTACTGATTTTCATACAAAAGGGAGTAAATGTATAGTATCATGAAAGTACATTTTGGTATTAAGTTCAGTTGAACGATTGATGGAGTCTATCTATGATGAGATCTTTACAGTAAAGATTTCCCACCTGCTTAAAACTTGGGCTTGCAGTCACAGGCTTTTCTAAATCTGGAGGTATGCTAAATTTATGTTAATCTACAATTGAAATTGACATTTGAGCTCTTTGTCTTTAGAATACAAGTTTTTAAGGACAGGTCCTTATATATCACTATATGGTTGTTCAGTTGCTTTCTACCTGAACAAACTATGTTTTCCCAGTTTCTGGGGCCTTTGGCATAATTTAGCCCCTGTGTGTCTGACAGACCCCTGACTGATATACGACTACTGTGTCAGCAGTCAAAAGACTGAGAAATAAATGTTATTTGGCTTTCAAGGCCTGAGGAGCTGATATCTCAGTGGTTTCTGTCTGCCTCAGAAATCTTCCTAATACATGTGATAGATCTGCATGATTTCAGTAATGCTGTGGGGTTTCTCGATGTGTGAATTACAACCTTGTTTTCATGCACATGGTCTTGAGCTTTGGTCACTGTGGCATGTGCTGTGGGACTTTCTTTAAAGTTCTTTAAATGGCCATGGAGGGTCTGTGGTGGCTTCAACTTTGAATTATATATATAGAGCTTGTTCATGTCTCTCTCTCTAAAGCCTATTGCTTCTGCCACATATGAATGCTTTTGAAAGTTACTGGGAAGAACTGAGGCTGCCAGGCAGGGGGGTTGGAACTTCATGATCCTTGAGGTCCCTTCCAACCCAGGTCATTCTGGGATTCTGTGAAAAAGTCAGTAATTACAGTCTTGGGAAAAATGCAGTTATGGGACTTGGTGGATTTTTTCAGATCATGTTTTTGACCTGAATAGCAGATGATGGTAGAACTGAGCTTACAGGAACATTTAGTTTTGAAGTACAGTAGGTTCTTCAAAATAATATTCTATATCTGTTGATGAAAGATTTAATCCCTTATATTTTCTCCAAAATAGTTGGCTAGTCTTTTATAGTGTATAGTACACATACTGTAAAAGTATACATATAGTGTGGTACAGTATTTTTCAAAGAGGAAACATATTATAGTATTCTGTGAAAGGTAGTTAGTTTCGTGCCTGTTCTTATTTCCAAGGGTGGCGTGATTTTACAGAGCCCCAAATCCAGCCTTGTCTTCTCCAACCAAAGCTCCTTTGGCCTTTAGAGCTGTCCATGTCCTGCTGGAGGGCTGCAGGCCCTGACTTAGTGCCAGGCCAGCCTACTGAGCAGAAAGGTCAGTGAGGCACATGAACCCAAAAATACATTCCAGCCCTTTAGCTGAAAGCCGTGGAGCCTCCTGTCATGCTTTCCTGTAATCTGTAGCAGACTGTGGCATCCTCTGAAAAAAAAAAGACATCTGTGTGCCACTTCAGTAGAGCAACTCATCTTACTTGAAAGGCAGGTTTGGATAGGTAGGAAATTTGCTACATTACATTTAGGATGCTGGAGAGAGCACACACTGTATGTTTCTGCTTTTCTTAATATAATAATGAGATGTCATTATTGGTACTTAAGAGACAAATCTTGACTGGAAGGTATCCGTTATTTCTGTCCTCTTAGTAATTAGCACTAGTTGTCACATACCTACTGTCGCTGAAATTCAAGGGAATGGAATGTACATAGAGGGAAGACTAACTTTCGTGTAATTAAATTACAATTCCAGATGAATTCCCTCAGCTAGTACAAGGGAGTGAAACTTCTATCTCACTTTATTACTTAAGAAGTTATATGATGATGTATGTCATTTTACAGTGTTGCAGAAAGTGAGTAATGCAATAAGAAAGATAGACTATAAATAATGAAATATGTTTGCTCCTACTCTAAATGCTTCAAGAGTTGGTGAGACATCTGTGGAAAATGTAAAGAATGTGAATTCATTTACATGTGTTGATTTGGAACCTCTTGAGATGTCTTGAAAAAAAATTAGAATTATGTTATCAAAGAACAAAAGATAAAATTGTAATGGAGAAAATGGAGATACAGAGAAAGATAAATGAGAGCTCTGAACACTAAGAGATGTGATAGTATTAGAAAGGATGGATTAAACAAATATGGAAGTACAAAGAAGGGGGTGTGGTGAGCATAAGAGATTTATTTTTATGCCTACTTTTTTGGGTCAAATAGAAAATGGGAAATTAAATAAGGCATTTGAAGAATAGACAGTGGAAAAAAAAAGGTGAAAATAACTGAATAATTATCTGAGCATGGGTTTACTCTGAAATACGGAGCATTTTCTCTACTCCTAACAGAGAGGATTAACAGTTCCCTCAGCTGAGTTCTTTCTGCTTGAGGATCTCCAGGTACGTGGAAGAGAGAAGCATAGAGAGAAGTACACACTATGAAAGGGCATGCTGTTAATCTGGCTAGATTAATAGTGATCTGTAGGAGAGTGCTTGTGGCTACAAAAGTGAGTGATGTCAGGAAATGTTATAACCTGGACCAGTGATAACCTGCTCATTTCGAGGGGTTGTTTTAAGATGTTATTGCAAGAGGCTAGGCAAGGATCTGATGGAAGGCCTAAGTAGAGAAGTGCTGACTGCAGTAATCTTTCTGTGGGTTTGGAGATCTATCTGTGCAATAACTGGGATACTCCGTGGCAGTTGACTGCTCAACTCTGGCTTTCATGGAGACTTCACCGTTTGATAAATCATGATACTTGTCATTTGAAGACTGACATAACTTAAACAGCTGTATATATATATTTTGGCTGAAAGACACAATTATTGGCAAAACAAAAACAACAACAAAAACTACAAAGCAGAAACTATACCAACCAGCCAAACAGAAACCATTTTTATTACATTGCTTATAAAGAGGAATTTCTTTCCAGTAAATCAAAAGGCTGCTGTTTTTGCTCTGTCATGGCCTGGTTTGATGTGTGCTAATGTCAAACAACCATACACTAAAACAGAATTGTCATTTACTTTCTTTTCAGTTGTTATCAGGCTCTTTGTTGAAGTCAGATCCTGGTGTTTTTTGCAAGATAGATCAAGCTTCCTCGACAAAGTTCTAATCAGGACCTCAGCTATGGCTGCTGGCTGTCCAGGTTTTCTATTACCAGGAGAAGGACTTGTTTGTCCTTCAAACACAAACCTGTGGGAAAGCTGCTGCAGCCACCGGGTTACCTCCCTTTACTTGGACAGGACTCAGTGGAGCAGAACAGAAAGATCAGGAGATTTTAAGTGCAAGGAAACAAAAGGCTAAAAGCTTACTTCAGTATTACCTCCTCCTAAGTTTTTTCTTATTCTTAATTGTAAGTGTAATTCCCACTGATCTTGGTAGGAACTACATGCATAATCTGATTAACAGGAAAATAGTCAGGACGTGCAGAGCTTCAAATGATCTGCTGCAAGCTTGTGGGCTTGCTTGCCATGAAATTTCTGATGGTTTTGCCCTGATTCAGGGGAGTCGTATTCCCACAGCTGCCTAGATTTGAAACTAAAATTAACTTTTACACTTCATCTTTATGTAGTTTGTGCTGAGTTTGTAACTAGCAGGTACCAATTTTAAACTGTCTGGAGCAAAACTGAGGTTAAAGATAAAAGAAGTCATTGTCTGACAGTAATGACAAGTAACTTTTTCATAATGCCACGTGATAGAAGATATATAGCATATATCACAAATATCTAATAGCTACATCTAATCTCCACAGACTTTTGTAATCACACAGATTTGGAGGGAAAATGCAGATGAATGTGTTTTTCCATTTATAAGATGTGAAAGTTGGTTTGTTTTTCAGTAGCAGTAGCGGTTAATAAAAAGGCAGAAGAAGTTACCAGTTGATGCAGTCAGAATCAATCTGAGTTGCTCTAAACTACCTTGACTAAGAGACATTTTAAGAGATCTTCAGTTTATTCTGGTATGGAAGAGAGCACAGGAAAAATTACTTGCCTGTCTTTCAAGGTAATTTTCTGTGAGATGAAAGAGAAGTCAAAGAAGCATCTGTGAATATACTTGTTTTCCTCAGCAGTATTTGTGTTGGCCTTTGACATTAAAATCTACCTAGAGGAATGCCTGCTGTGTATTCTAGTGGGTTATTTAGTGACAACAGAACTTTTTCCTTTCTTTGACACTATTAAGCCAAGAGGTTTGCAATATAAATTTGCGATGTGATTTCCCTGCATTTGAATTGCAAATAATAAGTTTGACTGAGGTCTGCCTCTTAATTTATGACAAATTGTCAGATACATCTTGCATTTCTGGAGGCATAAGTGGGCTGAGAGTGCTTAAAGTTTAAATGGTTTATTTTTCCACTGATGCATGACAAATTTAAACATGTTACTGCATAAGCGCTTATGAGTTTTTTACTCAAATCATTAGTGCGTTAATGGAGAATTATTCCTAGAAATATGGTAGCCAACTGAAGCAGGGAGAGAAAGGAGCAGCTACTGGGTAGCTGGGGCTGAAAATATACTGCAGCATTAGAAATGCTGTCTTAGACTTCATTGCTGTGAAGTTTTCTGCTTGGATTTATCTTTGTGCCTTTTAAAAACCTTTGTTCTGGTCATGGCTGCTAAACTTCAACTGGAATCCTGCTTGAACATGGTTTTTGTAGTGCCTCAGTTTTAGATCATCAAGTTACACTGCCTTTTAAATGATATGTGATGCATACAAAAATCATGCATGCAATGAGAAAGCACATGAGAAATATTCAAGATACATGTCCGTGTTTTAGTGATAAAGTTTTGGATACAGGTGGTCAGAATTTCATGGAAAATTACTAATTTTCTCAGGCTTTGCTATTTCTTGACGTTTGTATTTCTGTGTGAGAGGTTTTTATCTATCTAATGGTTAACTATTCTATGCTGAATTCATAAGGGCTGCCATATTGTCTTATGTCCATAATTTGTTTTACTTATTTTGCATTTTAAGATTCCTGTCCAATTCTTACTGTTTGCTAGTTCAGTGTTGACAATTAGGCTCTTGCAAGGTGACTTTCAAAAGCTTGTAAACTTAATGAAGTTCTCTTATGAGCTTTGAAAATGAAGAGTTAGTTGAAAAGTGTTGGATTGCCAGAAATTTTAATCTGTTCCCGGTGTCACAGCCAACAAAACCACAGGCAAGGGGACAAGGCAGAAGAGGGCCCTAATTACCTTTATTCCCCCTATGTCCAGGTGTTGTTATGTCTGACAGTGCCACCCTAGTCATTGTGACCTTCTGTCTCATTGATACATCTCATTGGATGAGATTATTTTCTGCTTTTAAAGTAACCCAGAGAGTTTGAGCTGCAGTTATGCAGCTTCTATGTGCCTGCATGACTGCATCAGAGCTGGGAGGAGAGGGAGAGATCGTTTTTAAGTTGAAGACTTTCCTGTAAATTTTCCTTAATGCACCGGTAAATTTGAAAAAAATATATGTATACAATAATCTTAAGAGACTTTTTATTGGTGACCTCTTCCAAGGAATAAATCATCTGGTGTGTTCTTAAAGCACCTCCTCTGAAATTGTAACCAAAACAAATCATTCAAATGTGCACACTGGTTCCTTCAGAAAAGATCACTTAAATTGAAATCTAAAAACCAATAGGTCTAAACAACTGGAGTCATTTCTGTGTTTTTTAGGAACAGAGCAGTGTTAGTCTAGTTCGTAATAGTGAATTTTCACTTGCTGCCAGTGCTCTTAACTACTTTCTTGTATCTTTCTCTGTAGATTTATTGTTGCTAAGGGAAATTCTTTTGAATCCCCTGAGAAATGTGGTACGTTCCCACACTAATGGAAACTCCTGTATTCTGGTAGCATACGGTTTTCAAGGGACTTCTCCTGCTGCAAATTACATCATGAGTTATGAACGCATTGGCGCTGGGAACCGGTGTTCTCCTAGTGACGGTGTAAACTCTCTGTTGCAAATACTGCGTTTTCAAGGAAAAGGAATGAAAAAGCTCTCCAGTAACAACCCAGGCATTCCAGACCAGTTAATTGTAATACTACATGATGGTCTGGAGAGAATTCATTCTCTTCCTGAAGTGCTACTAGCTGATTTATTCACTGAAATTTTTAGGTGGAAATGAAACCATGAATAGAAAGCAGTTTGAATAATGGCTTAACTGTTACGACAATATGAACTTGGTCTAATCTCACACTCTCTGTAACAGTGACTGATTCCATTTATGGGTTTTCTTAAGGATGAATAGAAAGGTGCACCAAAGCCTGGAATCATTTCTTCTCATCCCTGCCTGCTAAGCAGTCACTCTTTGGATTAGAGTAGTAAAGCATGTGGAAATAGAGCTCAACTTCTGCTGTCAGAAGCAGCATCTCTTCATTCCTAGCAGAAAACCACCTAGAAGGGATACAAGACTGTAGAGTAAAACCAGAAGAAAAAAATATATATATAGTTGAGTTACAGAACAATTCAGCCATAACAGTACTTATTAGTAGTTTATCTAGTAATTGAATATAATTTTAGTAAGTTTTTGACAGGCTGCTTTAAGGTCGTTGTCAGTTTCTGCTTGTATATTTGTTATCAGGAATACTTTACAGCCAATAGAAGCTCGGGTTTTGTGTTAAAGTGTACTTGAAGAACGCTTTCAGTAAAGATTTAACATAGAATGAACAGGTGCTGTAAAATTTTGATATCAAGGTTTGTATGTTATGTACAGTAATTTGTGCTGCCTTTGGAATTCTGTGCCCGGGGCTATTTATTTTGTTCTTCCATCAATACATTCCTAATCCTTTCAAGAGTGACTGAGAGGATCTGTTCCACGAAGTGTAAAGCTGAGACATCGTTCAGAGTCTCCTTTAAGGACTGGATTCCCCATTTCAAGGTTCTCATGGCACTTTCATCCCCTACAAGCAGTGTTCTGGTGTGCTTTGTTACTGGTCCAGAGTCATTTGGGAACTGATTAGATCTCTAACTGAATGGGTGCAACTTCTCTGAACTGCTTCATGTTTTGGAGGTTTCTAATGTTTATCTTTCATGAATAAGTGAGCCAGGTAGGAAAGCTGAGTTCTGTTTTCACAGAACTGAGCACATGCTGGTTATTGCTGGCTGTGTATCAGCGCACAGGGCAGGGTGTGGGACTGTGTCCTGCGCTCTATGGTCCCCAGGGGACCCAGGCAGCTGGTCTGGGCTCTGCATGTCAGAGAGGAATGCCTCCCACCTTGGTGGCCAGTCCACTGTTAGAAAGAGGTCAGAACTTAACGACTAATAATTTCTCAGTGGTTTTAGTTGTTTCCTCATTTCCCTGGTGCAAGTACTCCTGACAAAGTGTTAGTAAAAATCCATAATCTTTTCAGCATGCCTCATCCTGGCCAGAGATAACCTCCAGGTCCAGAAGTATATGAGCTTCATATGTTTGTGGATGTGAGCTGGAGACTGTTGAACCTGAAGAAGCATGTGAGAAACAACTTGAGCGAGACCTGCTTCTGGCATATTGTAGACATCGAGTCAGCACATTAACAGGAGCTGTATTTTTAGCCAGCATTGCTTCCTAGCAACAAACCATTTACTGTACTATGGGCTTAAAATATATTAAATAATTTTAACTTTCCTACTTTAACCTCTGTGGATTACAGTAATGCCTCAAGGCTCTTTCCTGCACTGTGCTCTGTGCCTTCCAGCAAGCTGCACTAGGGACCGTCCTCTGCTTAACCCCAAATGCTGTTAAACTTATTTAGCATGGGGGTGATGACATAATTTCTGCTACCTTCCTACTAAGCAACAACTGGGTACATAGTGTAGGATCTCAAAGGCACTGCTATCCAAAAGCTGTCTTGATTTTGATTTTCACAGGTTCAAAATATATATTGAAAAACAACAACAACAACAACAACCAAGTCATTCTGGAAAAGTTGTAAATAAAGGGAAAGATAAAATCAGAATCAGGGTGATTAACTTCGGCTTTTGATAAGTTTGCAAATTTTGTGGTTGTTTCCATGAGATAACAACAGGATCAATTTTGTTGGTTAATTTCTTCTAATGTTATTTAATTTTATTTTTCTTGTTTCCTTCAAATTGTAAATATTTAAGGCTTAACACTAACTGATTTCCCCTTACTGATTTAATTATAACACTTATGTTCAAATTATCACACTACAGTGCAGATCTCCTTGACTAGTTTGATTTTCATTTGTCACCGACGTGCACGTCATACAGAAGGCAGGCTGGAAACCTGTCTGGCTCGAGCAGCTTACTGTCTAAATAAAAGCTGCACTGTTTAAAGAGGTTACTTTAAATGAAATACTTAAATAGGCTAGACCTGATAGTGCAAGAAGGCAAAGGTCATACAAGTCATTTTCTTCCTTACCATCCTGTCTTCTAATTGTTGACTAAATCAGAAGAAAGTTGTCCTCTCTGACAGGGAACCTACCTTTCTATGGCTGTAGCACAGTCACTTAGACTACAGCACTTTAACATACAATTTAAATAGACAGGCTGTACAAAAGTGAAAACAGTAAAATTTCTCTAAGTTCAGGGCAATGATAGCTGCTCATTGTGGGCTTCTAAAAGTAACTGGAAGTTTAATTTTAGATCAGGTTAGCCGAAGTATTTTAAATTACTTTGATTATTGTAAAGTTCTGAAAATGTTTTGTAATGTTGTGAACTGGATTTTTAATTGAGTTTTTATTTTAAATCGAGTCTTGAAAAATTTAAGCGTTATCCAAATATACAAATACTTCTGTATTTAAAGTAGTCTAAAATTCTAAAAACATTTTCAGATGGTTTCTACCATTTGCAAGGAATATCTGTTGATTTGTCCCTTGTGACTGTGGTTACAACTGTCCCATTTGCAACTGAGGTCAAAAGGTACAAATCTCCTGAGGTTTAAGAATTTCATACTAAGAATTTCATGACATTTCATGTCAGTTTATTATCATCTTATATCATATTTTCTTTCCTACTGTAAACTTTATTTAAGAGACACAACATTTTCATATAAAATTTTTGACAAATTATTTTAACTCGATTTTGGTTTTTTGTGTGTGTTTTTCAGTATTTCTGGAAGTGATAACCTAATCCTTTTCCCTGTACAGGGTTATTGGTTAAAATGTGAAGTACCAGTCAGCTAATTTTGCTTTTATTTATGCATGGGTAATAAAAATCACAGTTGGAAAAGATCACTAATATCATTTAGTCCAACCATCAGCCCATCACCACCACGTCTGCTAAAACACATCCCTCAGTGCCACATCTCCACAGTTCTTGAACACCTCCAGGGACAGTGATCCTCACCTCCCTGGGCAATGTCTTACCACTCTTCCTGAGAAGAAATTTCTCCTAATATCCAACCTGATTCTTCCCTGGCACAACCTGAAGTTATTGATTTCCTGCCTTGTTGCATACCCAACAGAGACGTTTCTCCCATGTTGTGATAGGACCTTTGTACACATCAGATGTGCTTTCTCCTGTGGAGGTCTGTTTTTCTCTGTTGGCAGAGGGAGCCCAAGAGGACAGCCACACAATTGCTGGTTAGGGGAAATGAATCCTGCCAGGGTGCCCTTCTCTGTGACTCATAACAGCTCCTAGAACAATGATATTAAATCAAGCCATAGCAATCTTCAGCATAGTTGTGCACTAGTTATAATAAGCTGCGTAGTGAAAATAGCAATGTATAACATAAAAATCTATGTAGCTCAGACAGTACATATGCCACTAAATAGTAGAGATTAACTAGAGATTGAACCACTGTAATGTGATGGCTTCTTTGACCCTTTTATGAAAGCAGTCTCGAAGAAACTGTGAAAACAGAGGAGTGGTGGAACATGATCTTCAGCATTGCATTCTTGGTTTACAGACCAACAAAGTGGGTGCTTGAAATCTGCTGCTTTTCCTTACATTTTGTACAGCTACTTGTTCATTAATTTTATTTTATTCAGCTTCATCTCCACTTGGGTCTCAATCTATTGTGAGTTTTAAGTCTTTCTTTGGTGCCTTTCTGCTGTCTGTGCCTGCTCTATAGCTTTCAGATAACAGGGGAACAAGACAGAGAGATTCTGGGATCTCAGTCTTAGGAGCTCAGCTCTTCTTGTTTGTGTCACGAGCAAGATACTTCTTACCCATAAGAAATTTTGGAGCCTGAAAGCTTTCAGGACTGAAAGGTTGAATTTGCCTTCTGTGTTATTTCCAGATCCTTGTGTCTGGATCTGGTGCTTCTGTTTGTTATGAGTAGGCGATGCCCCATCATGCACCTTGCCATCCCCAGCAGCACCAAACATCAGTAACTTCAGGAGGCAGCCAAGGAGGTCTGCCCAAAATTCAGCCCTGAGCAGAGTTGTGATACTGCCCTGGTGTATTACTCAGAATAATACAGCCCAGCATAAATGTGAGTAAATGCAAACAGTGCCATTTATCCTGATGAGAGGTTGTGAAGGTCAGTGCTCTAGTGCTGTCCCTGAATTTTGCTTTTTTAAAGGTCAGGATAATTAAATCCAAAAATCTTGTATAATAAATGTTAGGATTATGCTAAACTTGAAATATTCCATACTGCCTTCTATATTGCACGAGAAAGATGTCAGCTTTTATGGAAGCTATGGATATTTAATGTAAATTTTGTGTTGAGCTTTTATGAGTAATTGACAGAAGATAAAATAAGCAAATTTACTTCAAAGTAAAAAGGCGTGGAGAGATCAAGTATCAGTGTTAATATGACAATGGGCCATAGTGTGCTGAGTTGAAAAAAAAAAACAAACAACCTGATGGAAAAGTCTAAGGTAGTATTTTCAGGTGCTGACTGTTTAGAAAGAGGTGTTTTAGCTGCATTTTTCTGTAGGCTTAAGAAATCTGAATGGTGTCCTTGGCAGCTGGGACACAGCTGGCTGGGGCTGGGGAGGCAGAGCTCCTCTGTGCTTCTGCATCAGTCTGCCTCGGTCACAGTCCTGCCATGCAGTGACTTTATGCTGCTGGCAGCACTTGCTCTTTTCTGTATTCTGTATTGTCCCAGTTACAAGATGAATTCTATCAAGTTTATAGTAAAAACATGTATTTTAAGTTTTCTTCAGTGAATCTACAATAGATGAGTCTGAATCATACATACAAGAAAAAATACTACTCAAGTAGTAATAATGAGATCCCAAGGATGTAGCATCATCTTGAGTTCTTCTGAAAATTAACCTTGCAGCTCCACCATAGCAACCTTAATGCTCACTTCTTCACCTTTTTTGAAGTATTTTCTTACTCTGTTGCTCACAACTTTCATTTCACTCCTTTCTGAAGATTTTGATGATCCACAGAAATGTTTGTAATGGGTGGTTTTCAGTGATATAGCAGAATTTGTTGCCTGTTCATGGTATGGGAAGCCACCCATGTTCCATCTTTTATGACTCTCCAGTATGATATGTCACATTGTGAGGAACACACCAATACTTTCAACATTTTTATGTCCATATTGTTCTTAGACTTAACATTGTTCTGCAGTTCTTGTTCTCTAATACTATATTACTGTTATTATTGCAACAGAAATTTCTAAGTTCTGCTATCAGATGTAATTTACTGACTGAGACACATCTGCCTAGATAATTTTTTTTGAAATCTGACTTGAAGAAAACTATGTGCCTAAATTGTGAGTCAGCAGTGACTGAAACATCCAGGTGTTATCAACATCGTTTTCATCCTAATTCCAAAGTATGGCACCATGTCAGCTGCTAGGAAGAAAATTATCTAAATCCTAGCTAAAATCAGGACACTTAAGATATTAAAATTGTTTTACACAAGGTAAGAGATGGCAGGTTAAAAAAAAAAAAGTAAGTGAAATTAGAAACCAAGATGTAACAAAATCAGCCATCTTTCAATGATATCAAGTTGTTCCGAGGAAGATAAATAATAATGCAATGTTGCACAAGGACAGGAATATCCTGAGAAATACAGGCATAGGTATCTGCTTAATGCTGCTATCCCGGCACTGGTACCAGCCGAGCAGTCTGCTTTCAGCTCTGCTGGGAACTGCTTGTTCTGCAGGGATGTGGATTTGAAAAAGGAGCAACTGCAACTGGGGCTGCCCCTCCTCTCCCGCCTGCATGGCTGAACAGAGCATTTGGTCTCATGCAGAAGTTAACCCTGTATAAACCCTGCCTGGCATGAGTGGGAAATCGTAGACTGAAATTAGAGTATGGGAATGATGATGGTACTTTCCCCTGAGGCTGCAGCAGCGCAGATAGCCTTTTATTCCATGCAGGTTACAGAGCCAGCGCAACAAGAGATGAACTTGGAAATATTTGTCTTAATTTAGCAGAGAAGACCTATTTGCATGCAGAATCTGGTTTTATTTATATCACAAAGCTTAGTTTCCTGTGCTAAACCCCCAGCTTTATTTATATCCAGGGTTAGAGATAATGAGCCCTAAGTGCAGCTCAGGCAGGAGGTACAGGATGGCCTTAAGCTCATGGGACAATGTTGTGACCTAATCCCAACTTTCCCTGCTCTGCCCCACCAGCCTGGGAGATGCTCAGAGCTTCACTTCTCCCTGTGTTACTCTGCTCTTGTGGGTCCTTTCTGGAAGCCGAGAGGAAAATATTGCCCAAACAGCTGCTCTAATACAGCTGCACCAGGGCCTATTTTTATGCAGTCCTAACATGCTAAACAAATGGTTTTAAAATTTTTAACTTACCAGCACATCAATTTGGACACTGTCTGATACTCTCTAGCTCATATTTTGTTATTTGTAGTCTACCCTGTAGACATACAAAGCATGAGTGAAGATGCTGTGCTTGTAAAGACTGGGTTAGGTGGGGAATGATGTCCTAATGTAAAAACCAAAGTACTCATCTGTTTTTTATATTTCTTTCTCAATAAAGGTATTGTCACCATTTCTATGTTGTGATATAAACACAGTAGAAGGGAAAAGGCTTGGAAATAAAATTGCAGCACTAGACAAACTGATTCAGTGGCATTGAAATGTCATTTGTAGAATTATCCGGCTTACTGGGAGTGTTTCAAGGAATAACCTTCTGGCGTGGCAGAATACAGAGCAGGGATTAGGCAGGGCTTGCACAGGGGGCCAGATTCTGCCCTATGGTAATTAGGGTTGTGGGAGCATAAGTGAGGGCAAGAACTACGCCAGCAATTGCTGTTTTATTTTTAAATCTCTGTGGTGTGTTTGAGATATTATTTTTCCAGATAGCAGTGGTCTCTAAACTCTTAAATAGGAAAAAAAAAGAAAAAAAAGAAAAAAAAAAAAGGGTCGGGGGTGGGGGGGGGGGGGGGAAGGAAGATAATTTGATGATGTCCTGACAAAATTGTGCAACTAAGTGTGCTGGAGTTTTGTTTACAGAAGTGTAGTGTATGTTTAGAACCCTGCTTTCAATAGAGATGTCTGGCTTTGATTTGGTCTAAGTAACCCAGCAATATTATCCTGTGAGCAGAACCTGGAGTTTCTAAGGGTTTTGAAAACATTCTTTGATATCCAAAAGCATCCTTTGGATGTTTTCATAGGGCTTTTTCAGAAAAGCAAGAAGGCTTTCAGGGAAGCTGCAGAGAGGTAAATGGGCATTCAGTCTGTAGCTTTGACTGGCCCGTCTAACAACCATTCCTGCCTGGGAGGATAGAAAGAAAGGAGCTCAGAGCAAGTCTTCTGGATTTGATGCCCAAGATCTGAGAGCAGAAGAACATAGGAAGAAGTTATGTTGGACAAACCCAACCCCAGAATATTCCCAGATTTCTATTAAACAGTGTCATAAAAAAATATTCAAACACAATGCTTTGACTTCTGGATATGTCCAAATGCAGAATGCAATATGCAATTGCCTTGCACTTCAAGAGGCTGGAAGAAGTTGGAGCTGATTAAATAATGGTAATACTGTTACTTTCAATAATGTTCTTGTGATCTGTGTGTCTTTAGTATGGTTAAGAAATTAGATCAAAAGTTCAAGTGTTAAGAGGTACTATAATTGTAATAAGCTTCCAACACCATGAACCCAACTTTTGGAAGTGCTGCTAAAAGGATTAGTGTGACGGGGTTAATGGTGCTCAGTGGGAGAAACCAGACATCTTATTTAAAATAGAATGTAGACCATTTTTTTTTTTTTTACCCATTTCTTGCTTTAGAAATTACCCGTGTGCTGTTGTTGAAGAGTGTGGATGAGAGGGAGGAGGAGAAATTAGCTCTGAGTTAATGAGAGGAGGATCGATTGCAGAGCAAACTGCTAATCTTGTGCTGATTTCCTCAAGTTCATTATGGGAATGATTGGACCAGTCTCTAAAAGAATTCATAATTATGTAACTGTCCAGCCTGCAAATATGTGTTGATCATAACCAGGTTTAATAAGCAGAAGTATGTTTTTTTGTTTTTTTGCTTGCAATATCAGGCTTATTTTGTGTTGATATTTCATTCTGAAACAATTAATTTCAAGTTATTTTTATCATTGTTATTTATTCATTTACTGAACAAAAGATGATACGACAAGGCTTCAAGCTGGTATGAATCCTAATTGCACTTTTTTTTTTTTTTTTTTTTTTTTTTTCTTTCTCTGGAGATATTCAAGACACTCCTGGATGCCTACCTGTGTGATGTGGTGTAGGGAGCCTGCTTTGGCAGGGGGGTTGGACTTGATGATCTCTAGAGGTCCCTTCCAACCCTACAATTCTGTGATTCTGTGACTTCTGAAAGTGTTTGAGATACACTCCACAGACTTGTAGGATAACTTAGGATTTAAGATACATTCCAATCCTTGTTAAGGCTGTTGGAGGAATTTAATGACTACTTTAATCGGCGTATATTTTTCTTTTTTAAATTATTCTACATTCAATTCAATATTTATTCTTAGCATTTAACACTGATATTCCTAAGAATTCCCATTTTTTTATATAAGAGTTTATACTAATTCTAAATATTTATTCTACTGGGAAAAAGAAAAAAAAAGATGAGGTCCTTTCAAATCAACCCTATGATTTAAATATGGGATTAAGTTGTATGTTTCAAAGTGGCAAATACACCAGAAATGACTAACTTTGATAGTTTCTGCCAGCCGCCCATGCACCCTGAGATCATCAAGGAAGGTGCTGGCAGCTGTTTGTGCTCAGAGCGGATGGCATTTCTGTCTCTCGTTAAATCCTTGATTGACGCAAACTGCCTAAATCTCCTTAGGAAGAAACAATCACTCCGAGGCATGCTGGGATGGGTGGGCAGGAGACTGCTCTCATGCCCAGAGCAACACCAGGACAGATGCCTGCCACTGTGTTTGTCCAAGGTGCTATGCTGAAGGAGATGGCTTAAGAATTGGAGCCAAGCCTCCATACACTGCCTTGGCCAAGCAGGTTGGATAGCTTCTGCAAGGGAGAAAGCTCTGGGTCTAAAGGGCTCCTCACATTGGGACTGTATCTGAATTTGCTCAGACAGTAAGATAAAGTTGGAAAAATAATGAGTCCACTGGAAAGTTCATTTTTTGCTTTCTATGGGAATTCCCCTCAGTGGATCAGTAATTTCACTGATGGTTTTGGAATGACACTTCTTCATTCTTTAAGCAAATTAACTATGTGCAAGGAAAGGGAAAAACTGGAATTACGCTGGTAGCAGCAAGCCTACTTTTCTGCCTCTATTTCCAAAAACAATGGGTCTGACCCAAATCAATACCTGTTTCTTGTCATTCTCATGTGTGCCCTTCCTCACCAACCCCTGTCACCAAGGGGAGAGGCTGGCTCTGAACCCCTCACTAGAAGGGACCTGTTGTAAAATGTCCAGCAAAGCAGCTTTAAGGCAGAAATAGAGGTATTAAAATATACAAAATAAAATAATAAAAGGAAATTACTCTTCCTGACAGATCTCAGGAGAGGTTTCAGGCATTTATTCAGGTCTGACACTACCAGCTGATTCCTTCCTCTTTGGTGAATTTCTGCTTTCCTGGGTTTTTGGAGAAAGTAAGATTGAGAGCGGGGGTCCTGGCAGGTTTTGTTTGTCTGGCTAGCTTTTGTGGAGTGAGAGTACAGGAAAACTGTTATACCAGATGAAGTGGATTAAAAGACTGTGAAGGGAAAAACATATTAATTAGGAAAAGAAAAACAAAATTTTGAGAGAACATACAGTGATATGGAGGAGAATAGGATGATGATGTGGGTGAGTGACAGAAGTTGGAAGCAGGGAGAAGACTGCAAAGATATTAATCCAGATGAAAGTGAGCTTTTAAACCAGTTTGAGTGACAGCCCCTGTTGTAAAAAAATAAATAAAATAAAAATAAAAATAAAAATAAAAATAAAAATAAAAATAAAAATAAAAATAAAAATAAAAATAAAAATAAAAATAAAAATGTTGGCTTTAGAAATAAGCAATTGTCATTTAAAACTGAAGTAATGTGAATAATACAATTAAAAAAAAACCAACATTTGATTTATAAATTTTTCTGATGTATTATGCTTGAGATTTTAATGTTTTGAGATGCACCAAACCAATATTAGATATCCTAATGGTCAGACGCAACTGACCGCTGGTTCTGTGTCTGTAGCTCAGGGCTTGCTGTTGTCAGACACTGTAAAACTCTGTTATAATGCATTTCCTGTACTGTGAACAATGCATGGAAAGCAACACTGACTGAAAAACACAACTGAGTGCTTTGTGCCTGACTTCTATGCATTACAAATAAAGGAAAATGTATCTATGTATTTATTTAGTTATATTCTCAATAGGCATTTCCACCTATGTACAATAAGTGATCAGTGTCTACAGCATGTAGAACATGAATTCTGTGTTTCTCTACCTTCCAGCAGCTTAGAAATGTGGGGGGCCTCCTACCCCACCTTCCTTTCCCCCCCCTGCCCTCCCCTCCCCTCGCCTCATCTTAGGGCAGGCAGGGGAATTTGCCTCGGCATGGAGCACTGTTCAGCTTTGCATGGTAGCAGGGGGTGCAGAGTTCTGTGCTTTTCTGACCCCACTGGTGTCTTTTTCCCATTTTTTCCTTCTCAGCCCCTTGCTTCAGAGTCAAAATAGTCTCTGTAGGAAAACATACTTTTAAAAATATCCCTGTTATTTACTTAATTCTCTTTTCTTAATCCCTTTCTCTTTTATTTCTGTTACACAAGTGTCCCAATTGCTTCTATAATTTACACTGGTTCTTTTCTATTGTGTATTCGCCTCTCTACAACAGAAACAAAACATGAAGTGTCTGTTTTGTACCAGAAATAGGAAGCGGAACTTACACATTTGTTGTTTGTTGGTTTGTCTGTTTGTTTCTAGAATCTTCTTTCCAGCAGCCTCTTGTCTAAATAGGACTGCCCAGCAATCCTGTGGCAGCCACCAGATCTGGGACACAAAATCATTCTCTTAATTCCTGTCTCTGATTACTTTCTGCTTCTGACCGCTCTCTGGAGCTGATGCATGCAGATTTAGTAGGTTTGATTTGCTGCGCCACTGAAACCTTTTATCGGCCAAGAATAAACAAAAATTAACTAGCAAAGAGAAAAAAAAACACACACCATTTTCTCTATGGCTTACATACTCAGAGCAGCCCTGCATGCTGAGAGGTGTAGCTTTCTGTTCTGCAGGTCTGGTGCTGCCCAGCTTCTTCTCTGGGAATAAGTGTCTGGAGGCACTAAACTTGTAATATTATCCTGATGACACAAAGGGAACATATGCCTTTACTCATATTACATTATAGTTATCTAAATTTTGGCTGTCTTAAATGGTTTATGAAGTTGGTTGTGAAAAGATGAGGAGAGGGAAATAGTGATCGTCAAGGGGAAGTGAAAATATGCCTTGAAGAAGTTCACAGTAATCACCCTAGTTGCAATAAGATAGATGGTTTATTGGTTAGTTAGTTGACTGGTTTATTTTTAATGGATGCCATCAGCAATCTGAAATGTGCAAACACTTGCAAGTATAATAGATGTGGATTAACCCATTCTTTAAACCAACATCATGTGCATTAAACTAACCAGGCAGTTAAATGTCAGCACTGTGTTGAACAGTTTGGATTCCTAAATCTCTACTTACATATTTTACCAAGGCTTAATGGAGTTAAATGACTTAACAGACCTTTTGATAGAAAGAGAAGATACATAATCAAACCACAAGAGCTACCAGCATTGCTCAAACTGAGGGCAAGATCTCAGGCTATATCAGTGGTGCAAGATGTTCAGCATGGCTGTAGGCCTCCCTTACTGCTAAAGGCCTGGTTAGTACCCTGGGTGTAGGAGAGCTGCTGAGAGTGTCCATGGAGTTTCAATGGGATGGTGGACATCTGGGCTCTTGCCATCAATGGAAAGGAAGTTCTAGATGATCATGTGAGGCTATAAAATGAAAATATTCAAGTTGGCTTAAGAATGGTAGTGAAATGACCACTGGCATATTCCTTAAAGTAACTTTAAGGCCATAAATGGGGCCTTGCTCTGCCTGTAGGAATTTCTGAAGCTCTCTGGCAGTGAGGCTGTTCCTGTCCTCAGGAGCTGGGGAGTGTCAGGGGTTCCTGGCACAGTTCAGCCACTGTTGTCAGAGTGGTCCCCAGAGTGTGTTTGGCCTAGGCTACCATGTGGTCTTCCAAACAGTTCTTTGGCATCATTCATGAGACAGCACAGGCCACGTAGTATTTCTGCAGGGCAGCTTGGCCTCAGCCATTCTCTTCTGGAGGGGAAGAGCATTAGCTTAATACCATGGGTTTGGCAACTCCAAGCCAGCTGGCTTCAGTATGGGAGAATGGTCCAGGCGTGCTGGATTTATTGGTCTCCAGTACAAGAAGCCAGGAGTAATGGCCTGTGCTACAGCTGTTGATTTATCTTCTGAGGCTTTACAGTAATTCTGCTGCTGACTGTTAGGACTGCACCAGAAGTTGAAGGAGGAAATGTCCTGGTCTTCCTCCAGCCCTTGGACATCCCTCCAGGTTCCTTCAGAAACTGCTGCTGGCTTTGCCCTTGTATAAAAGACAGGTATTTGCATAGCCAAGATTACATTTTGCAAGCATTTGTAACTCCTGTTGTGCTTGATAATTTACAGGGCAACAGCATTTTCTGTGGCATGCTTTTACTGGTTTACTGTACAGCTTCTCAGAAATGCAATAATTGGTATTCCTCAGTTTAAAAAAATTCAGGTTCTTCTGGTTGTTCTCCGTATTATTCTGCTTTTAAAAAATAGTACTTTCTACAACTGTGTTTTATTCTGGAAGTGAAACTTTTCAAATGAAATACTGAAATTCTCTATGCAACCACATTTAACAGGAAGTGCACTGTCTACTATTACTTCTGGTTATGGGCAAAATCAGGTTTAAAAGCAGGGTATGTCATGTACTTGGCTCTTGGAGAATATTAAGGAAGTAATCATGGGAAATAAATGAATTAGCGAGGAAAATAAAATAATGCTATCAGCTGAAGTCTCTGTTTGCTGAGATAATGTGACCTTCGGGGCAGCTCCCGCCATCATGGGCTGCTCCTCTGCTGCCTGGTTTGTGGTGGAGAGCCCTGCTTAATGCTCCGGGAAATCTCCTTCCCATAACCTGGTATTTGACAGTAAAACATTCATAGTGACCTACGTAGTTTAATGAAAATGTACACCAATTCCTTGCATATCTTTTGTTTTTTCTTTCTTTTCTTTTTTTTTTTTTTTCCCTAAGCACAGTCCCTTAAAAGGGTTACTTTAACAAAACAAGAGGTGGCTTTTTATTTTACCAGAGCAATAGGTAAGTCAGCCCTTGATCACAAAACCAAGAACCAGAGTTTAAAAAGAACCACATAAAAGCAATGAAAAGGAAACTTTAAGTATATTTAATACCAGCTCCCTTTCCTGGAAGTCCTTCAAGATTTTGCAGGCATCTCTTGGCCCTGAAGCCATTGGGAAGCTTAGCCCCCATCATGTATCCTGAGAGTTAAGTTTCAATTCAGCTTAAAGCTAACTTTGAAGCTGAAAAACTCAGTGTGTATTCTTTTGTTCTCTGTTTCTCCCTTTCATCTGCTAACTTGGCACTTGACATAGAATATGCTGTATGAACTCAGAGGAAAGACTTAACTAAGTTACCAGTTGTAGCCAGGAGCAGAAATACAGAGAAATATAAGCACAAAGCAAGCGTGTAACTATGCCTTTCCACAGTACGGTGTATTCTCTGTGGAGTCTGAAAGAACTGCAATGGTAGTACTATATTTAAGGTTTATTTAATATGCATTTGCTGGCTCAGTATGTATTTGTGTTGCAAGAACCTGCTTTTTGGGTTAAGTTCAGAGAAGTTAATGTGAACTTCTCTGAAAGAGTGGTCAGGCAGTGGAATGAGCTGCCCAGGGAGGTGGTGGAGTCATGGATCCTGTAGGTGTTCAAAGAACATTTGGATGTTGTGTTGAGGGATGTGGTCTTGTGAGAACTATTGGTGATGGGTGTATGGTTGGACTGGATGATCTTGTAGGTCTTTTCCAACCTCGGTGATTCTGTCATTGTGTGATTCTGTAATTTACTGAGGAGGAATACAGCATCTGAACTTTCACAGGAGATGGTTGTGACGGCTCAGGGTCTTCCTCCTGCCTTTCCACAGGACTGATTAAGATTAACAGTAGGGACACTTCTGCCTTGAGGGGTTAATTTGCATCTGAATTGTACCCACTAATTATCACCTTCTTTCTACTGTGAAGACCTCTCTTCTGCTCACAACACTTTGAAGACTGTCACAGTGTTGTGAAGTCTCCTATCACAAGAGGCGATATAGCTTTACCTACTGAATTTGACTGTTTCTGATTTCTTTATAGCTTGATGCAGAGGCTGTGAAAAACTGTGAAAAAAAAGGGTTTCAACCGTCTAGTGCCAGCTGTAGCCTCTTTCCCTTGATCTTTTGTCAGTTTGGGGACTCAGCTATCCCCAGGCTAAAGGTGCAATTTCCCCAACTGAGAGATGCTTCACACCTTGTGCATGCATATGCAACTCCTTGTGCATCAGAGGGGAAAACTACAGGAAAGTTCCGACCATCTGTGTCGTGTTGGTCATGTTGAGAGCTCATGACGTATTTTTGCATGCCTTAAAAAAAGACTTATAAGGCCTTGCAAGGGGATCTCAGTGCTGTCAAGTTCCCTGATGTACAAATAAATTCTTTTTGAAGCTATATAGAATGCTAGCGATGAGCATCTCAGAAAGTTCAAAGAACAAGTTAATAACACAATCGTCAGAGCAATAAAGGAGGCCTGGGGCCCAAACACTGAGGAGAACAAAGGGAGCAAATATATAAATAAAGAAGTCCCTCAGTAAACATTCTCCTTGCTGAAAAGTGTAGGAGCTCTGTGGAAATCAAAATATGATTAGGTAGGCGAGGAGAAGAGAATTCGATTAAAGCTGACCAAATGTTTTGATTGCTTTGTTTTACAGTCTTGATAATCTTCTTTCAAAGTAAGCTCTGTATATAATATATTTTATTTTAACCTGGCTATGAATACGTTTTTGTCATACTTCTCCTAATTTATAAGAAAAAAAAAAAGAGTGCTTTTTTTTCTTTTTTTTTTTCTTTTTTTTTTTCCCTTTTGTTTTTACTGAGTTACATTCTATTTTGTTGAGCCTATTTATAAATCTTATTTGGCAAGTAATTGCTTTCCTAATCCAGAAAAGTGGTGTTGAGCTGTGAGTTACTAAGTCCAGTTCCTTTTAGATGGATTTGTGGAGACTGCTTTTGTAGCAGTGTCTGAGAAGGATCGCTGAAATTTCAGAATTCTGGTCCAATTAGCTGTAACCCCTATCAGTATAAAAATATAATCTCAAAGATTTGTATAGTGTTCTGTGATATATTTGAAATAATCGATAGCGTGAAGTCAGAGTGGACGCTCTTTTTTTGTATTGATAATTTTTTTATGAATAATTTTGAAATACATTTATTTGTAGTCACTTCAACATATTGTTTTACTGGCCTATTCTTGACAAGCCCTTACAGGATGGAATCTGAAGAGTGCTCTCAGATTCACAGTAAAGTGTGCACCTTACTGAGTAGTAGTTCTGGCTTATCCAGTATTCAGCAAGACAAGGCACTTTTTTCTTTTTCTATAACAGTAGTAGGGAGATTTTAAGAAGGTTTTAGTGATAATCCTCTTAATATTTTATTGTTTGTGCAGTTACAAGGATGTATATGGGTATCCTTTGGTGATATTTTTATTGCTGCTAGATAAAAAAATGTATCAAAAAAGAAATAGTAATTGTTCTTCACCAGGAAAAAAGCTAACTAGAAACTGTATAGCAGTTCACCATACCTTTCAATCATCACATTAAATGACAGACTGTGGTATGAGGATTTTTTGTTGATTTGCAGCAGTCCCTTCCAGCTTCACCAGGGAGCTGCACATTCACTGATGCACATTCGCCCACACATTGACAATTGCTTGATTTGGGGTACAGGGTGGTAGTTTGGATTTCATACTTTAGATTAGGTTTCTTTGCCATCTCCAGTGCAAGATCACAGCTGAGTCTAGAGTTTGCATGGTAGAGTGTGTAATATAAGGGAAGTGTACTGACCTCAGACCTTTTCCTTTCCAGTAATTCTAGCTGTAGCAACAGTGGTCTGCTGTGCTTTTTATCCCCTGTGCAGGGATGGAAATGAATTTGCACAGCACGGAGATAAAAAATATCTCCTAGAATACTAGGAGATAGAATACATTAAGGATATTAGTTTCAGAAGATAGCAGTTTGTTTCATTTTCTGGGACAATATGTACTGTATGATCAGTTGAACAGAATCAGATATCAGTCCTACTCCTGTGAAACACATGGTTCTTTTAAACAGAAATGACTGTGTGCATGCAGCAATTGTGTCTGTTTGAACTTGCATAGTAGAAATGGGCCCCAGATGTTACAGTTATGTAATGGCCTAATCTAAAGCCAAGTAAAGAGAGCCTTGTGGGCTTCATATCATGCCAATAAGAACACTTTCAGGGAATTAACATTGAAGGAGATTGCAGTGAGCTAACATTGTAGCTATTGTATAAAATCAAAATGTATGTATGGAGGGCGTGCCTTTATTCACTGCGGTTGGAGTTAAATTTATACTTTGGAGGAGGGGGAAATTGTGACATGAATTATCTCCAATGAAAGAAATACTTCATTTAGCTGTTAAATACAACCATGTGTATCTTACAACCATCATTTTTTTTTTCTATCTACTTCATTAGATGTTACTCAAGAGCTTACTTGAGTGGGGGAGAGTATTTATTCATGTTGTAAGTGTGAGATACTCCTTTAAAAGTAGATCACTTTTGTGTTTCTGAACGTAAAGAGCATTAAACTGTGGAGCTATTGCTATGCGTTACAAAATAGAAATTAAACTCACAAGGCCCTTGGTGTGTTATACCATTATGCTTCATGGTGAGGTTTGGTGGCCAAGGTTGGCTGGGAAAGGCAACAGCTTGGACAGTACTTCCTTCACCCTGAGGCCTTTGTGTGGGATATTCATGTCAAGGTACTTAAAAGATGACTGAGGAATCTCAGTAACATGAATTTGTATTGTGTGACACTGTGCAAGACTGGTGAGGTACCTGATGGTTGAATAAAAACTAAGGAGGTCTCTCAGGTACCCAGAACAAAGTAGGAGCAATTTCTACCTTTAAAATGCAAGTAGAAGGAGAAACAGAAGATTCCTTGTGAGTACACTAGTTGTAGATACGTGGGTTGAGAAGTTATCATGCTTTGCCTAGTCATGTGTTTTTCCATCAGCAAATGCCACATAGCTTAATCCATAACGAGGCAGAATCACAATAAATGGTCCTAATTTGTTTGCCATATGCTAAGAGTGCCCACATGTTCACATATAGATCAGTTGATGCACAGTAATTAGATGATGAGAAAAATTACTTGTGTCTCAACTTTTGTTACCTTTGAGATGTTGCCTGTTGTGACCACTAACAAGTCATTGTCTGATTTGTCAACAAGAACTTTCTTAGACAGCCACCTTCTTTTCAGCTAGGGACAGAAAAATAACCCAGATGCATTGGTTTGGTAAAAAGAAAACACAAAAACAAACAAGCAAGAAAACAACCCCCCCAAAAAGCCCAACTCAATACAATGCAGTATAATCAGACACTCACAAATAAGTTTCTATTGGTAGATATCTGAGTATTTAAGCATTTGGTGCTTCTACTAACTTGTGTTTCATAGCATTTATAGTCCAAACATGTAGTTAAATTTCATAGAGTTGTATTCAAAATTGATTGAGACTACTGAGGAAAACACTTTATTTTATATATATATATAATTATTATATATTTATATATATAACAGAAGTTCTGTTGTTGTTGTGCTGTTCTTGCTGCTTTTAAAAAGTGGTTTCTATTCTATGTCTAGAAGATTTAGAAACTTCATGATCATTACCAGGGATTTTCCCTGTTACTGTGTCTGCAGTCTGAGTCATCTTACAGTGTTTTCTAGTACAAAGTTCTTTTGTTTCAATGTTGTGATGCCAGGATTTCCCATGATGAGAGCCCAGTCTTGAAGGCTTGGCTTCAGGATTCTGGAGAACTTGCTGAAGGACAAAATACATGGCTCTGGAATTGAGGCTGCCTTGTGCTAACTCTGACATTCCAGCTGGGACTACGATTGTGTATTCTTCAGTTCTGATTTGCCCCAAGGTATTTGTGTCCCACAGTGTGTGTTACGTTCTTAAGCATATTAATTTGCCAAGAAACTAGCTCAGTGATTGTACTCTAAAAGAAGTTATTAATACGGTGTTGGATCAGAAGTTGCTGTACTTCTCACAGCCTTCTGAAACTGCAATTGATGAAGTTTATTGTTTGCTTCATTTTTCAAACAGTAGTGGCTTCAGCATTTCCAATGTCATAAAGCATCTCACATGGAAGTCAGATTATACTACACAACCACTTGTCAGTGTTCAATTTTTCACTTTCTTGCTTAATTTTTCCATGTAAATAGAAATATCTATTTCATGAGAGAGAAGCATTTGGCTTTCATCATAAGCAAAGTTTCTACTGATTTAATTTAATTTACCATCTGAGCTTCCAGCATGAATATTGGCATCTGAAACTGTGGGAAAGTTTAAACAACATGAATGACCAATGGGCAAACCAAAACCACCTTTTAGAATTGTTAAGGATGTGGTAAGCAGCTGTTATAAGTAAATCAATAAAACACATTTTCACTGAGTTTTGCAGGGGACACAAAAAGAAGATAACCTTGCATTGACTTTGCTGCACCTTACAAGCATATGTGTTGGAACCTACTCATATAACTGGTAGCCAGCCTGAGGTTTTTGTTAATATCTATATCGTGTCTCAGTACTTGAGAGATGAGCAAGTGTCCCTCTTCAGCTACCTTCAGCTTCACAGTCTGCTTACACAGTCAGTGTTAAGGGGGTGGCAATAGGAAATGTTTTCAGCTCTCACAGCCCAGTTTTGACTTGATGGGACTTTGCTTCTTGATTGTGCATATAAAAATATATATGCATAACCTGAGAAGTTTGCCCACCTCACTGGGCAGCTGGAGCCCCCCATATGTTGGTGTTGCTCTCTGCAGTCACTGAGTTACCACTTACTGCCCCAGTGGTAGCAGGGCAGGAAGCTGCTGCTATGCAGTTCTTTGTCCGGAGCTCTTCCTTCTCATTGCTCCCCATGCTTTATTCCTCTTTGCAATACCTTCAGAAGCATTTACCCTTTACTTTTAATTTAAGCCAGTTGGCCCTAATCCTGCAAAAATCTTAGACTCACTAAGGCCAATAATGGTAAACATGAGAGTTTCACTGATGATTTGAGTGGACTGGTCTACCAATGTGGTGAATGACTTCTACTTTTGATTGTTTTTAGGATGGTTGTTTTTTGAAGCCTCTGGGGTTGAGCTTCATTTGAATGCATCACTCTTCTGCCTTTATTGTGGTCAAGCTTAATTTTTCTTTCACACGGGAGATATCCATCCTGAATTAAGATTTCCACCTAGTCATATCAGTGCCTAATAATTCTGATCAGAAAAAAAGGACAAAAAGTAAAATCAAACCCATATCCATAAGCAGAAAGAAATACACTTTTTGTATTTGGACACTTCTCTGTGATTTGCTCGTGGCTGCAAAGCCAGCTGCATGTTAACTGGAGGCCGTGCGTGCTGCAAGGCATGCATCTGAGATTAATAAAATGTTGTGTTACTCCAGCAAGTGTTCAGGCTTCTTTCCCAAAGCGGCTGACGTCGCTTGGAGCACAGAACCCTCCCACACTTCCTTGCTAATTGATGGTGACGGGCTATCCGCTGAGCTGTAACCTAACATAGGAATTGAATCAGATCAACAGCTGAGAGAAGTCTCCAGCAAGCAGGATCGCCTCATGTATGCAAAAACTTGGCGCTTTAAGTCAGGCCTGAAGAGGAGAAGGAGCCAGTAATGGTTCACGTAGGCTGATGTGCCGAAGTTTTGGCAGTGTGCTGCTCAGTTGGGGAGGTTTTGCTGCTGGAGGACGCGTCGCTGAAGGGAGGGCTGGCCTGCGCGGAGCACGGCTGGCATGCTCGACAGACGCCCGATGTCTCCACAGGCTGAGCTCGGTGCACGGGGGGTAAGCATATGTTGCAGGAGCCGGGCCAGATGCTGGGGAGCGACTGAATTTAGAAATGAAACATACAGACTGGCTAGCAAATTAACTTAATTACAGTTAAAATGTTTCACTTTGCTCTCATCTAACCACGCTTAAATGGTGTTGGAAAATGTGTCCGCCTTTCAACAGAAGTCCAAATGATACTGTTGAGAGTTCCATGTTTTGGTTGTTGATTTTTGTTGTTTGTTGTTGTTTGCTTGGGCTTTTTTAATTAATCTGACACGAAATTGCTGACGCTGAAAAACTGCAAATGCTGGAGGTGAGGGGAAGTGAAAGCCTGTGCAGGTGGCTGCTGCCACTGGTTCTCCTATCTGGAGTCCTGTTAGCCACAGCTGAAACAAAGTATCTCGCTGTTCTGTGTCCTTAAGATTGCTCTAAATGAATGTTTTCTCCTCAATATGAGCGCAATGGGACTCTCTACTGGCAACACTTTGAAGTACATTGTCTGCCGGGGCACACATGGTGTGCTCTATTTTCTGCTTTGGGCTGAGCTGTACTGCTCTCACGAGTTTTGATTTGGCAACCTCTTACCAGACAGGTGTCCCCTGGTGCCAGGGGATGATGGAAGCAGGTATCCCAGCTTCAGCTGAGCTTCTGAAATACAATGTAAATAACAAAGATGTTTGAAATGTAGTACTTGGGTTTGCTTTGTTTTCCTTCTTTTGCTGCAGGAAGCAGAGAATGGAGATCAAAACAGTATGAATAACATATTTCTATAATAGTAAAAGTAAACGTCATCCAAATGCTTGGATAAAAGCTTGCTCTATGCAAGGTTTGAATATGGTTGCAGAGAAGCAGTGCACCACAGGCGTGAGAGTTGCTTTGCTGTTACTGTGAGACTGCTCAGGTACAATGCATCTTGTATAATGGCTGCTCTCTGGTCTTGTTCTTGTATCTTTATCAATGACCTTGACAAGGGGTGGAGTCCAACACTGATGATAGAAAGCTGGGAGGAGTGGCTGACACCCTGAAAGGTGGTGCTGCCATTCAGCCAGACCTGGACAGACTGGAGAGCTGGGCAGCGATAAACTAGATGAGCTTTAACGAAGCAAGTGCAGAGTCTTCCACCTGGGAAGGAATAACCGAAGGTATCAGTAAAGGTTGGGACATGACCTGATGGAGAGGAGCTCTGTGGAGAAGGACCTGGGCATCCTGGTTGACAACAGATTGTCCATGAGCCAGCAGTGTTCCCTGGTGGCCAAGGACAATGGGATCCTAGAGTGCATTAAAAGGTGCATGGCCAGCAGGTCAAGGGAGACCATCCTCCCCCTCAATTCTGCCCCAGTCAGGCCTCACCTGGAATACTGTATCCTGTTCTGGGCCCCCCAGTACAAAAAAGGCTGGGATCCCCTGGAGAGAGTCCAGCAAAGGGCCACAAAGATGATAAAGGGCCTGGAGCATCTCTCCTATGAGGAAAGGCTGAGTGAACTGAATCTGTTCAGCCTTAATAATAATAAAATAATAATAATAATAGTAATAATAAAAAGACTCAGAGGTGATCGTATTAATGTTTATAAATATCTTAAGTGTGGGAGTCAAGGACATGTGGCCAACCTCTTTTCAGCAGTCTGTGGGACAGGTCAAGGGGAAATGGCCATAAATTTGAGCATAGGAAGTTCTGCACCAATATGAAAAGGAACTTCTTCACAGTAAGGGTGATGGAGCACTGGAACAGGCTGACCAGAGAGGTTGTGTCTCCTCTGGAGATATTAAAGAACCAGCTGGATGCCTACCTGTGCAGCCTGCTGCAGGGACCCTGCTTTGTAGGGGCGTTGGACTCTCTGATCTCTCAGCCCCTACAATTCTGTGACTCTGTGATTCTTTCTCTGGATGATTTGTGGATCTCCAGTTGAGCAGCTGAGTAGCTATTGCTAACTTTCCTTCTGTCTGCCTGTTGGCAACTGCTCTTTACTCCAAATTAAAATCTGCTCCTATGTTTGGGAGGCAAGGAAGGATTAAGTTATCCCCACATGTCATCATGGTCCATTAACACATTCAGTGTGTTTTAGAAGTATGAAGTATTTTAGAAGCCCTGAAGTATGAAGGTATACAACTGCCAGCTTCAGCTGAAGTGGACTTGTTTTCAGTGTAGATGTTCAAAATAGTGGAAAGCAGGAACTGTGTTCATACCTTCAGCTGGCTGCAGTCATAGAAGTCCTGTGGAAGGAGGGCAAGTGATGCCATGAAACTGTGTTGTGAATGTGCAGGGCTCGGGGGGAAAAAAAATCTGGTTAGAGAAAATGGAAAGGAATAGCACTTGGCTAAAAAGATTCTGTGCATTTTTGCTTCATGGAAGGCCCTTGGTAAGGGGAAGTTTCAGGAGAAAGAAGAAGAAAAAAGGGGACTAAAGGTTTTATGTGTACAGCTTAATGTGCACAGCTGAACAAATGGCCAATTCTTCTGTCAATGTCATGGCCAAGGACCCTTCTTTTCATGTCTGAATGAAGTGCTATGAGATATGGTTTAGTGGGTAGTAATGGTGATAGGAGGACGATTGGATTAGATGAGCTTGTAGGTCCTTTCCAACCTTGTGATTCTATGATTTTAAGTTCCTCTCCTCATTTCTAGATGTGCTGTGAGGGGAAGAAAATGTGGCTGATATGAATTTTGGCTGCAGTCACTTGCTGTGCAGAAGGATTTTACAGGAAGCTGTGCTTGAAAATCAGTTTGTTGTTAGCAGTAACAGTTCTCAAACGTTATGTCATTGGAAAAAAAGAGTAGTTTAGATGGCTGAGTGGAAAGTAATAGGAAAATTGAGAGGGTTGGAAGAGAGATACAGCCTGAGAGCTTTCTCTTTCATATTTTTTGGCATGCATAATTAAGTAAAGTGCTTATTGGTGATAGCCTCATAATGGCAGATACCCCTTCTAATAAGTTGACCTATAAAATGTTCCAGTCAATTAAAATATTACAGTAAAAAGAAATAAAATAATATTTCCTGTCTAACTGCTGACGTATTTTCATCAACACCACGGACTTATGACAAAAAACTCTACAATATGGAAACTTCTGCCATAAAACTGTGAGCACATCAGGAGCGTGAATCCCTTATGGTCTCCTGAAGCTGTCACTGCATAGCAGGTGAGGTGAGGACTCCAAGAAGTGACATCTGCCTTTTTGCCAGTTTTCCCTGATATCCACGAATTTAGGTTTTTCAGCATTGGTGGAATATATATATGTATATTATGTTTTATTTTTTAAATTCAAATTGCAATGAACAAGCCTAGAATTTCCTAAAACAAAAGAGGTTAATTTTATTATTTTCTTACCAGGATGAACAATACAGAAATGCAACATAAAAAAGGTGTGAAAGGGAGGTAAAGGACCCTTGAAATTCTCTTGCATTGAGATGTATTTTTGTAGGCTTTTTAATTGCTGGGCTGTTCTGTTTTGCAGTCACTTTTTGGTATGGGCCAAAATACAGATATTGTATTGGTGAAAATAGTTTTCTTAATCATAAAGGATTTTTATTTATTTAATTTTGGCCATGTTTTACTACTGATCCCTACAGCCCATCGCTATAAGTAGAAATCTTCATGTTCCACTGCTGCTGCACGTATGCTGCATCAAGATCTGGGGTTTATACAATGCTTGCAACTGCTTAATAACAGTAATTAGTGTTCTTTGAAAGAGGTGGTTTGAAAAATATACATTTTTACCTTGCTGACCATGCAACATCTTATATTTAAACAAGCTTCTGAGTATTAAAGTGCATGGATAGTCTTTGTGTAATAGCTCTGATGTTTAGGTTGGTTTCCTAGACAAGCTTTATGCAATCCCACTTTCCATCTGTTAGCTGTGCTTCTCAGTAACTTCAGTCCAATGTCCGATTTACATCAGCCTTGCAGAGGTCTGGGAGCTACAGAATCCCTGGGGGCTGGCTGGAGCTGCTAATGCTACTTGCTCTGCATGCCAGTGTTTGGGCTGAGACACTCCCTGGGCTCCCCTGGCATCCAGGATGTAGCACCCAACCAGCTGATTAGCATGGATTTAACTCCAGAGTAACCAAACCTGTGCCTCTTGTTCAACCAGCAACTGGTGGGAAGTTTGGTGAGGGGAGGGAAGCCACGTGTGCAGAGCATGTGCTGTGTAGGGAAAAAGGGAATGAGCTAAAGGTACTGTGGAGGTGTGTGTGGGAAACCAGGCTTTGTTTCTTCTGCTGTTCACAAAACAACTTGTTTTTCTGCAGCTCGTCATTAATGATAGATTTTGCAGTCGTTTGGTGGATATAAATTTCTATATATATATATATATTTCTTGAATATTTTGAGGCTGCTGAAAGGATGTTGACAGATGGACAAGTTGGCATATTCATCAGTTAAAGATTATTAACTTGTTTGTAAACAGTATTTTTAGACTATTAATATCAGAAACTATATCATTTTCAAGTCTGCTGGCAATTCTGGGTGAAAGCTGAGTTTCATTTTGAATGGGCTTCTGCTGATCCAGAGGATCACTTGCATTGCAGTATTTATAACTTGGTATCTTCGCAGTCTGGCAGAGTCTTCAGTGAGGCACACATCACTGTTTCTGTGCAATTCACGTTGTATTTGGTCAAAGCCTTTCTTCACAAATTTGTGTGATTCAGCCATACGCAGGCTTTGTTTTCCACCTTATAATGAGTCTGTTAATTTGCTTATTTATTCAAGCGCTGTGCTGACTGATTGTAATTGGAAAGGTTCCAGTGGTTCCTTTCCTTTCTTGGTCATATCTGCATATACTTTATAATTATATGATCATAGAATACATGTAACTTTTCTGATTTCTAATAATGTAACAATTAAAAAAAATCATGTCATTTTATTATTTGAAAGAGCAATCTCTTGGGTATTTTCTTTCTATAAACGAATGGAGTGTATACATAAGGAATTGCATTTTAGAAAAAGTACCACTTGAAATGTAAGCATTACTTTTCATCAGTATTCCCAGTTACTTTGGAAACAGTATCACTGGGGTTTATGAGAAGGCGCTTACCTAAGTGCTTTATTAGCTAACAGTTTCAGGAGCTCATGCTACAGTGGAGTGCTATAAAAGTCAATTTCAAACCAAGGACTTTAAGAAGTTTCTGCTGGTTTTCAAGGAAATTGGTGAGTTCCCAGAAGACTGTGATATTTCTGGCCTCCATATTTTCTGGCTGGGTATTTTCTGTTAAGAAAAATCTGTTAAGAAAATGTGATCAGTTTCTGTTGTGCTTTCAAATGAATCTCTGAACTTCATTGTGCGTGATTTGTATAGGCTTGAAAACTAGCATCAGAATAGCAGAAATTTTTCATTCCAGAAAAAGAATCCTAAAGTTTCTGAACAGAAGTTCTTGAAATAATCATTTGCTTAAGTTTTAAAAGTAAATTTCTGCATTGATGCTGACTTAATGTAAATCTTCTATTCAGATCATGTCATGGACAGCACAGTAAAAGGCTTAGATATAGTTTTCTGGTTATAAGAGAGGAGAAATTATTGTAGCTTGGAATTAAAATACTGTCTTTTAGTAGGTCATGACCACACTGAGATGAATAATTACAAATTTGATCAGAGTTCTTACTATGTTAGTCACTTCTTGTGGCTGTAAATCAATTGTCCCGTAAATATTCTGTACTCAGGAGGAGCTTCTCAGTGACATGAGAGGTCCACTCCCAACTCACAGTAGAGCCACGCATCTGAAACTGGAAATAGTGTAGGGTTGTCTGCTGAATCACCAACGGGATTACCTTGTAACCTCACCCAGCAGAAAGTGCTGAAGGATCAGGGCCATGGAGCTGAGAAGGCAAGCCTGACAAAGTCTGAGCTGCATATACTGGTCCTGATGCAGGAGCTCTCAGCAATGTCAGCACTGAGGAACAAAGCTGCTTGGAGCACACATTTGTGTTTTTTTTTTAATGAGCTGACTGTGAATTGCAGCAACAGAGAACTAGAAAAAAGTGCCAAGCAGAAAAGTGATATTCAGGCTCCAGCACTGCTGGAGAGATCTCTGTTGTTTAAAGTGGGCAGGGTAGTGAGACTACGAGTTTATTACCTGCTGCCTTTCATCAGGGGAGTTCTGAAAATTCTTTTGTCATGTGTTGCATTAGTACTTAGCAAGGAATAACTTAATTGTTCTTATCATCTCCTTTGCCCTACCGATTCCTTGCACTATGTAGCAAACAAGCTACTTCTGAGAGTGCTTCCACCGCAACACACTAGGGTTATAGTTATGGCTCCTGTAAGCCAGGGCTGTGCTTCTGTCTCCTTGGTCATTAAATTCAAGTATGTTCCTGCAGTTCCAGGTGACACCCATACCCAGAAGTGCAGGAGTTCATTAGAGCAGCAGCTGTCTAAATGCTCCTTAATTCCTATTCTGAGCTCTAAAGTGAGTCTCAAGTGATAGTCAGACATATTTGCTGGTGGGAATTGTTCCAGCTTTTGCACTGTATTAAAACTCATTTCACTGGAGCTCTTTAAAATATGAGGACTGGCTAGTACCAAAAATTAAGTATAATTAATAAAGCTTCTAGGGTTGCCAAAAATGCAAGCATCAGAAAAACTGCATGTTTCAAACATGAGGAATGGGAATTGAGATTTGAAGAAATGATGAGGCCAAAGAAACCACAACATTTGGTGAGAATCAAGAACTTCAATTGATGGAAATGTGGAATGATGTCTTGGGCATAAACAAAATAGTATGCCACAGTGCCTCCTGCGGCCTGCTGCTCTGGCTCTGCTGGTCAGGTATGATTACACTTCTGACATAATAACAGGATGCAGAACTTTCAATAGCTCACATTTTACAAAGACTTTTATAAATGCAGCTTCATGGACTTCATACGTGAATTGGTACTTCGTTCTAAAAATCAGAACTCTCTTCATAGACCTTTCCACTGGGAAGTGTCAGCTGATAAATCAATATGATGAGTGCCTGGAGGACAATCTGTAGCTCGAGCCTAATTTTCAGAATGTAGAGATGTGGACAGGGATAGTTAATGTCTATGACAGTTCATGGTGGCTTCTATACAGTTTCAAGCCAGAAGGATTCCCCAAGTTGCTCTTCATTCATCAGCTCTGGGACATCAGTAACTGGTGATTGTCACATTGCTGGTGGCACTTGGACATTATGGCATGCCTGGGAGAAGTCACGTTTTTCATGTGAGAGTTGAAAGCATCTCACTGAGATCAAATCCTAGCGTTAATTCAAAGTATTATCCAGTGCAGCAGGTCAGCAGCATATTTTGGCGACATTAAAGTTCTGAATTACTAAATTTTCAATGGAAATCTGTATTTTCTAGGGAATGTTTGCCACCAAGGCTGTTTATTCCAAGCCTTTCCAAGATTTTATATATTTTAGTTCAGAGATTGTTTTCTGTTGTTGCTGTTCTTGTGTTCAAAAACACATGCAATTTTCATCTTGAAAGTACTAACTGTAGTAAAATGAACATTATCTCTGTTTTAATCTTTAGGCATTATTTCTTTTAAAAGTTAGTGTTGATGATTGTTTTCTTATATATACATATATATATATATATATATATATATTTGTCCCCAGCCACTTAAAACTCTGAAAAGACTTTCATCTGTTCAGAAATTTTTGACTGCTCTCAGTTTCTGGCAGTTTGTGTGGAGGACTGACACTAGAAAGGGCACTTTGACCATTTATTTGCTTTTTCTGTCTGTGCCCATTCTGCAAGACTGCAAGGTGTTTCCTATGTCTGCACATATATGTCCTATATCTGTCCTATGTCTGCAGGATGTATTTAAAAACAAACACAAAACCAAACTCATACAAACAAAAATCTTACAAATACGAGCAATCACCTGTGGATAGATTTCCCAACTAGATAGCACCTCTCCGCTATCAGAGTGATGTGAACAATCCATAATAAAGCAGGCAAAATGGTATCAAGCCTTTGTCTGACACTCACTGTGGTTTGGATTAAGTGTTTTAGCTGCAAGAATGGCAGCCACTTGCAGCCTGTTATTTCTGTGAGAACATGCTCCTGTTATCTTTCAGTGCAGGAGAAGATAGCATGTGCCCCTACCGCATGTATATCTGCAAGATGAGAAGTCTAGTCTGTTGTTAATGTTATCACTGCTGTACCCTGAAATAGAAAACTGCAGGCAGATTGGATTGTGTTAGAGAATGGTAACCATAATAACAACAATCCACAAATGATAAGCAGCTTCAGTGTTTAAAAATAAAATATAAATTGCTTTCTAGTAGTTCCATGAGCATTCTTTAAGACTTAAAGGCTCCTTATATTTGAGGTTGTTTTGGGGATCAAAGACTTGACACTGATATTAAGGAGATCTTCAATTAGTTGACATTGTTTTGTTATATACCTACATGAAATTGAATTTCATCAAATGAAATGTTACTTACCAGCCCTTTCTCAGATGCACACCATATGTAGTGACAGATTACAAACATCCTACATGATGTATGGACTTTTATGTAAGGAGATGAATTTTAGATTCATAGCTAGATATACAAACAATACATTCAGAAAAGAAATTCAGAGTGTGTTGGAGTTAAATGCAGAGCATCTCTGTGATGTGGAGCTTGCACCATGTTCTAGGATGCTGCCCAGTGCATCTGAAATGAAAATTTAGGAAAACAATATTGAGGAAACCTTTTAATAGTTCTAAACCATACGTTTTTGGGGAGATGCTTTAAAAAGAAAGAAGGTTCTGTGTCACATCATTCCTCCACATGGCTTTACTTACAGATAGGAACAGCTAGCAGGAGCCTGAGGATCTCAGACTGTATTCCTTACTGATTGCAACAGGCTCTGAGACTTCACTGTAACAGTGTGGTGATGTGCTCAATCATAGCTCTTCTGGGCCTGTTTGTTTTCAGTCTCCCTTGCTGTCCTGCCATTTTCATAAAGTACTTGGATACTTCTTAAAATCCAGTCTCATCTCTAATTAAAGGGACACGGTGATTACTTGTGTAGTTCATTCAAAGAGTGGCTATAAGAACTGAAGAAGACCCATTCTTCAAAATATGTTTAAAGGAAAAAGACAGCCCGGGCTTCAAATTCTCTTGGTAGTCCTTGCAGCCTGGAAGGCCAGCTGTATCCAGGTCTGGATCAACAGAGTGGTGGCCAAAAGAGAGAGGGAGGAAATTGTCCCCTCTGCTCCACATTAAGGGGGTCCCATCTGGAGCACTGCATGCAGAACTGAGGTCCCCAGCACAAGAGTCAAAGAGCTAAATCTCATAGGGGGGGAAAAAAAAAAAAACCTGAAAAAATTACTTGCTAATAAGTAACATGGTTAAGCAGCTATTCAGCGTTGATATGGGAGAGGTTAGTTTGGATGTTGGGTAGCTGAAGAGAAAGAGTTCTTGCTCTTTAGACTCATACGAAAGTGTTCTGGAGTTTTCTGCCACAGGTATATGAGAAGCATAAATAGGAGTACTGCCAAAATTCCTTTAAGAATAAATCATTCCTTATGTTTACAAGCAAATTCTTGTTGCTATCTGTGCGAGAGAAACTTATAAGCTGCTGACGTTTTTCACTGGGGCCTGAATGTGAGTCTGTATTAAGTAAGAGAGTCAATTGCTTACCATTAGAGTTCTTGAAGGAAAAAATAGTTGTTGCTGTTGGATGCAAGTTGAAAGATTCTTGTTTATCAAGGAGCATCTGTTTAGTCTATTAACCTTGACAACCGTGTCAGCAGTTTTTTCTGTGTGTTTTCCCAAAGGCTCTATGTTGAAGCAGTATGAGATACAGAGTTATTTTTAGTGTAGACAGTTCATAGTTATGCTTAAAAGACATAGGTCAGAGTTTAAATACTAGAGGTAAAAGCTGTCCTAGACAATTTGAAAAGTCAATACGTTTAATCTTTGAAAATTAAAATGGAGGAGTGGAATCACGAAAATATCAACATGAACTAGATATTTTTTACATAAGTTTGTTATGGCTGCACACAATTCCTGAGGTAAGAAGGCACCTCTGGAGACAACCTGGCCCAGCCACCTGCTGGGAGCAGGATCAGTTAGGGCTGGCTGCTCAGGGCTGTGGCCACTGAATGTTTCCAAAGATGGAGATGGAGACTCCATAATCTCCCCAGGACACCTGTTCCAGTGCTCAGTCACCTGCACAGTAAAAGGAATTTTCCTTTTTTAAATGGTTTAAATAGAATATCTTACCCTTCAATCTATGGCTATTGCTTCCTTCCCTTTCACCAAGAATCCCTGAGAAGAGTCCAGCTCTATCTTCTTTACTCGCTTCCATTGGGTATTTTTACACACGAATAGATTTGTATGTAAGGAAAAAAAACTCACAGAAACAATCAGAGCAAACAGTTCACACCCACTGACACACCTACACCTGTGCTTGCTTGCTCTTGGTAACAGATGTTTTATGTTGCTTTTGCTGTCCTGGATTCTGTGGATAAGTAAAGACTACAAGTGACTGTGCACATTAGAAAGCTGAAGAGGGGACTCATTTCATTCCTGTGATTTGCTCCTCATTTCAAACTGAAGTCTTGACTCTCATGACCAAACCTCTAGGCAGTTCGTTTTCCATTAGTTGTTAAGATGAAGACTGTATTAAGTTGAGTTTGCGTTGCTCTTTGTCACATCTTCAATTATGTGTCCTACTTGAAAATACCAATGGAGGAGAGGATCAGTTCTGCCTTACGGCAGAGTCCTTAGCTGTGTTAGCTGTGTTCCTTCTTTCTCTTCTTTTGGTGCTTTTTGCATTAATCCTAGAGAATTTGTGACAGTCTCTAATTGCTTGGTCAGCCAGTTCTGCCTGGGCATCCCAGCCCTGGGTCAGCATCTTTCTGCCCTGCTCCTTGCTTAGCACCTAGCTTTAGGCTAGTCAGGTAGCCTATTTGTTCATGTGCAGATCTTTCCAAATCCTATTGCATTCTGTGCTTACCTTCAACTGCTTTATAGCCTAATATTAATGTGTGTCTCCTGCCCTGGCTGTTAGTGCCTTGTTCATTTAGGTCACACTGTTTCCTTCTTAGACCTGCACTAGTTTCTTGGCTTTCCCATTCCCACCACTTGCAGATTGCTGCCTGACTTCTCTTTCCAGCTTACTCCTCTTCCCCATTTCCATCTCTGTCCTTACTCTTTCTGCATGAATCCTGAGGTTTTTCATCTGTATTGCCTTAGAGCAAGGATCATCACCAGAGACTGCCTTCCAAGTGCAGCCCAGCCCCATGCCACCCTGAACCACTGTTGGAAGAATGCACAGGGAAGGTCCACCATTGCTGCTTAGCCAAGAGTGGAGCACAGGTCATTCAGAAGTTGTTATAATTTTAAATAGCCTCAACAGGGGATGACAATTTTGCAGACTTTAATTCTTGAACTATAAAATCTATGCACAGATTTGCTTTGTGAAGCCCTCAGATAGACTTGGGTACCTGTCATGATGTTTCAATTCAAGAGAGCAATGAGCAATTCAGCTTATTTACCGTCCAAGCTGCCAGACTCTGGCTGCTTGTGCTGTCTGTAGTGAGAATTGCTTGTGACATGTAAGTCACTTATGGTGACAGTCTGAATAAAGTCCTTCATCTGTACTGAATGTGTGTGAACTGCAGTCCCCCTGACCCTGATTTCATATTCATGCCCAAAGTACAGAAACTGATGAAACTGTTCAAAAATGATCACTGTGATTTTTAATAGACAGAGAACAATATGCTTCCCTTATTGATGATATTAGGAGCCGCTGTGACAGTCCTGCTGGTTTTATCTGTTGTTTTCTTTCTTTCTTTCTTTCTTTGTTTTGTTGTGGGTTTTTTATTCTCCCCAGTTGCCCATTAGAGCTCTATGAAACAAGCAAAGTAATGGGTGATGACACTGGTTTTCCTAGTATTGACAGGTGTGGTTTCACATTAAGAAGCCATGCAGTACAACTCAGACCATTCTGTCCAGACTAATAAGTGTATGTAACTGCACTCTTTCAACATCAGTAGCCGTATCCGTCTTGGGTGAGTGACTTGCATTCCATTAGCAGCGTCTTGTAGGAATGGTGCATGCTTTGTCTACTCGGTGAGAACACAATATTATGATATTATTTGTTTGAAGCATAATTTGCAATTGATGTAATGCAAAGTGACCGGTTTGGCTGGCAGATTGAACTAGTGCTATTTTGTAAACATATGGCAGGGAGATAGTGAAGTAAAATTAAATTGTTCTGATATCTTGATATCTAGTTTGCTCTTTCCAAGAGTATATAGCTTGGTTTTAACTCTGTTTTAGAATATCTACAATAACTTAAACTGTGATTCATGAGTCACATCACCAGTAGTCTGCAGAGGACCAAAGGTCTGTTGTGACGGAGGGGGCAGGTTGAAAGGAATGTGTTGTAACTGTGTTGTAACTTACTTATATAAGTGAACAGAGATAGGTGAGATCTATTTGAAATAAGGGGGGGGGGGAGGAAGAGGAGGCATAGGGAGGATGTTTACAGTGTATTTGAACTGCATCCCTGTTGACCAGGGGGAATGTCTTTTCTTAAGGGAAGATCTCTTGTCCTTTTCCCTTTGTGGAAGGCAAGAAGTTGAGCAGCGCAAACTGTTTTTCAGTGCCGTGTGTGTCCATATCATTGTATGTTATGTGTTGTTATACTTTCATGGCTATAGATAGATATAGGGAACTACTCGCACTTGTTATTCATACACATTCACGATACTGATGTGTGCTTATGCTCTGTACCGTGGTGCACTACGCTGTGCTGGATCTGTTTCCCACAGCGGGCAGTTCGTGGGCACAGGTGTTGTGTTACCTGCTCGCATCGTGCCATTGCAGATTAAGTTACGCTGCGTTTCACCGGAGGGGCAGCCTGGAAATAACCAGCAGAAGGGAGCAATGAAGTGAGCGAACAATAGCAAAGGAAAACAATCCCAGAACGATTCTATGTCATAGAGACGGAGCTGGTGGGATAGCTCCATGTCATGCCGCAGAGCTACTGGACGAGCGAGGGATACGCTCCGCTATGCCGGGCTGTTTCAGGCTGCCGCAGACAGCCGGTAGCGTCCGGAGCTCGGGGCTCCGTGCCCGGCAGCGGCCTCCCGCTCCCCCCGTCCCGGCGGCGGGCTCGGCGTGCTCCCGGCAGCCAATGAGCGCGGCTCCAGCTGCACGCGGTGGGCAGCGCAGCCCGGCCCCGCTCGGCCCCTCCGCTCTCCCTGCCCCGCGTCCCGCCGCTCGCAGTCGCGGAGCTCGGTTCGGTGAGCGGAGCGGAACTTGAGCGGCACTTGGGGCGTGGGTAGCGAGGAGCGGAGCTGCGCGGCGCTGCGCGGCGCTGCGGAGCGAGCCTGGCTGAGGGGACAAGTTGGAGATGCGGGTGGAAGTCGCACATTAAGCGGATCGGGCGCTCCGGGCTGGTGCAGCGATGTACCTCTTCGGCAGCGAGGACTATGAGGCGGTAAGACGCGTCCGCCGAGAGGGTCGTGGGGTTTTAGTCTGTAGTTGTTATTTTAACATCATAAATTTCTCAGAATTGCGGTCAGCTCTGCATGCCAGCCGGTGCTCTGCTTCCTGTAGTTCAGCTTTGGTGCTCACCGACGTGATTGCTTTTAAATGTAATATTTTTTCTGCAAGTTCTCCGTGCGGGACACTGGTTGCTGGGTTGGACTGAATTTCCACTCCTTGTCACGCTGGTGGCACTGAGGTGGCACTTAAAGCATTCTGATACGGGGTGTGATGAGATGACACAGGCTCCGGGCAAGCCAAAGCCCTGCTTCCAAATCATTCAGAGTTCTTATTCTTTGTACTGCAGATGTACTACACATAGGTTACAAGACTGAACTCAACTGTAGGTTATTGGGATGCTGCCAAGTCGTTTCTTTTGTCCAGTTCCAAGCATGTCACAGCAGTGTAATGTAGTGTCCATGGCAAGAGCCAGCTTAGGAAACCCACAGCACACTCCCGTTAGAATCTGACATTGTTTACTTCAGGATTTGCGTAAAATGACACTCTGAAGAAGTTGTTGATGAGAAGGAAACCACAAATAACTCCGTGTTGTTGCGCATTATTGGTATCCGACATCAGAGTTTACAGCCCAAGTGTCAAGTGCTGTGCTGTGTGAGTGGACGGATGGATCCTTCCACCCACACACACCTCGTGACAGAGACCTGAGGAGCTCTAGGGAGAAGCAAAGGGAGCAACAGAAACGCTATGAACTTTTCTATAGGAAACCGGAATGAATTCTGCATGTTAAAAACTGTGTGTTCTTTGCATATAACTTGCAATTGTAAATGTTTTGTTTTGGTTATTGATTTGGTTCTCTGAATATGAAAGTACTTTTGCTGGCATTCTCCAACATGTTTCAAGGAATTCACTGAGTTACCCTGGATTTTTTTCCCCCGTGTTTTTTAATGTCAAACAGTTTGTGGGATGCCGGAAACACAGAAGAAGTTGTTGAGGAAAAGAATTTAAAGGCAGCTGTCTGCACATGGAGCTCACTGTGTGCGTGAGTTGCACCAACTTGCACAAACTTAGCAGGGAAACGGAGAAGAACGGAGTTTCTCCAAAGCAATAAGCAACATGGTGTTGCAGTAATTGATTTTGAACAATTAATTAATTGCTCTTAAAAACTGACAACTGACAGTGAGTTTCCAACTATAAGCTATAAATAGACTATGTGTTGTTGTAATTCACTGCATCACTGTAGCTATATTGTAAAGCATTGCCAATCTGTATTAATAGTTTTTGTGGGATTTTTTACGTTCCGCTGCACCTTTAATGGTTACTTACTGCTTTGTAAAGGGAGAGGAATCTGTGAATCTGAAATGCTGATGTACCTGGAAGGTCACCTGGATGGCTGCAGTATGGTTTTGGACTCCCACACATTACATTGTTTCAATGTGTTAAAAAAACAACATTGAGGCATTCAGTCATTGAAAATAGTTTCACTTGTCTCAAGCAGGTGAGACGTCTCACTCCAGTCCCCCTGCTGAATAGTTAAGCTAGGAGGAATGGCGTCAATAGGGAAATGAATGGTGTGGGCCTGGGGGTGCAGATACATTTGGTTTTCCTTCAAAATCTCTGGTGGTCCATGAAACCAAAGTGCAACAAATTGTTTCATTCAGCCCAACATAAAATATCACTTTTATTTTTTCTTTCATACAAAATCATGCAGGGAAAAATAAGTTTGTGCTTTTTTTCTTGTCATTTTGGCAGTCAAACATACCAAGATGGCTGCTTTACACAGTGATAAGTATGTATTAAGCTATTCTTAAAATCACCAAAAATAGAAGAGTTGGACTATGAGATCTTGAAGAACAGTTTTATTGTTCAATAAAACCTAGAATCAATGGAAAACTTCTCTGTACAAATGTATACTTCGTGAAGCCATATGCTCTGTACTGTGGAAAAGGCATTTGTTTTATCTTCCCACACGATTACTTATGAGTCACTGCAGGACAATGTCAGTGAAAAGAGTGACAATGAAGATTCTCAGGGCTTCATTTGAAGTTCTTGATTAGTTTTAGCCAGTTTCAAATGCATATGAGACACTGTAGCTATGAATATAGACTGTGAAACTAATCCTAGAAAGGTGATCACTAATAAAATTAAACACAATTAAAATATCTTTTAAAGGATTTCAGTAGAGCTCTCTTAAGAGCCCCATCTTCGAATAGAGAAACTGTCTTTGATTACTGTATACATTTCATATGCACATCTTTGTGTGCACATTTACAGAAACGTGAGCATGTGAAGCAACGTTCCAACACAATTAAATTTAACAGTGAAGCTCTATAGGCTGTTACAACCAAGTTTTGCATATAGTCTTTGGTTTTCCTTTATTCCAGTGCCTAATGAAACATGTGTTATTAGTTTTTTTGGGTGCACAGTAAGTCTGACAGCACTGATACTCAATTTGTGTGTCATTTCCTGCAAAACTTGGTTAACAAAGGCAGTGTTCCTTAAGGATCAGTTACCAAAAGACAATGCTGTGGTTTAAGACCACTCAATAGTCAGAAAAAAATCCTCATTATCACAGCGTAGTAAGAAATGACGTATTTCAAATTGTAATAAAGCCATTTAGCTGTAGTTCTCTCTTGTTTGATTATTTTGCATGAAAGTTCGGACTTGGGGTATTAACTGTTTGACACTATTTTAGCACTTTAGGTAGGTGCCTATTAACCTCTTAAGAACTGGTGGAATCAACATATTTTGTGCCACATACTGGGAAATGCTGAGGTGTTCAAGTATAGTAAACAACTTTATTTCATAAATAGAGGAATCCAAAAAAAAAAAAAGCTATAGGCTGAGGCATCTCATTTGTGGCTACAGCTTGTTAGTAGAGGGATTTTTCTGTTTGTTTACAAAATAAACCACTTGAAATGGAACATAATTGGTGTTCTTCTTAGAAAACAAGAAGTGGGTGCTCTTCTCGCATTAAACTGTGCTCAGCGTAAAACTCCCAAAGCATCCAGTGTTTACCCCAGGTGCCTTCTTAGTCAGTGTGTAAAGTGTGAGGGAAGTGTAGGGTTGTGCTTGCATTTCTGGGAGGTTTGCCTTGTTCTCCTGTGCCCCGTGGCCCAGCAGGACATTTCCCATAGCCACAGATGCTCTGCTCCTGTTCTCTTGAGTCAGCTTTCCATGGGATAACTATTTGGCTTTTCTAGTCGAATGGCCAGGCACTGCTATGATAAGTGTAAAACTAGGATTTCTTCTGAGGGTAAACTGACTGTTGGAAAGGTTTATTGTAGGAGAGTATTTCTGAAGTAGGGACGAGTTTTCTTGGTAAGTGCTCACTTAAGGAAAGTCACTGATTTCCTCCACTCTTGCTTTCAAATGTCCTTTCCAAGGTCTGTCAGCTGAACTGATATATGTAACAGTGCTTTATGTGCAAGTCCTCACTACATTTATGGCCAATCTAAAGTCAAATGACAAAGGTAAGGGTACGTGCTAGTTTAGGAGAAAGCATGTGGTCTGGTAAGGGGCTTAACTCTTCAAAACTGCAGTTCATTTTATCCTCCAAAACACTCACGGTGGAGATAAAATGCTGATAGTTGAATTTATAGTTTAAAATACTCCTCCTTCCCCCTTAATAGCATTAACCCCTTGGACACAAAACAGTCAAGGAGGTTTGAACTGCATTTGTTGAACTTCTCCCTGAGAAATGATATACATGCAAATTTCACCTTTATCCTCAGAAATAGGGTGAACAGTAATAGTCTATTGCTACAACAGGAGTTGTCTGGGAGGATGATGGAACATAGAATGTTATCATACTTTTAGGAAGTAATACCTATTTTAACTGAAGAAACTCAAAACTTGGCTCTCAAACTTTTACTCTTTATAAATTTTTCTCTTCCCAAGTATCCTTAGGAGGAATAGAAAACCTCTTCATAGTTTCAGTGAATTGGTTGTAATGTCCAGAGCAAATATTTTTGTCGCTTGTAAATCCAGCATTTGTCACTTGTATTCTCCAGGCAAAAGTTTTGAAGTTGTCTGTTTAAATTATATCTTCAGTTCCCTGGAGTTTGCTTATGTCCTTTTGCAGGATGGAGCACTTTGCATGGAATATTAAAGATGATGTTGACAGATGCCAGTTACACTTCTGGCTCCTACAGGGCAGCCTTATCTGCTAAAAAGTATGAAAATCTGTCTGCTAAATATCTAAAGGGCTGGAAGAACTTGAAGCATTCAAATAACATTCAAGTCTGAGAAGAGCTCCTTTTTAAGTGCTATTAGTGAATCAAACCTTGATTATGTTTGCAGGAAGCATGCTGCTTATAGGGCAGATTTGGCTGTGAGAAGGAGAAAAGCCCTCATCTATTTTGGACGCTTACTATTGTAAGTCCTAGAAATCAGCAGGGCGAACACTTCGGTATGTTTTCAGTGTTTATTCTGAGTCATTGCTGCTTACCTGATTTCATAAACTGAAGAAAGGGAGAAAAGATAATTGGAGTATTGCTAAGATTAGAAGGAGTCATGTTTAAGTGTTCAGCAATGGCATTATTATTTTTTTTTTTTAAATCATATTCCATACTAATGCAAGACCATGTCTAAAAATCATCAATCAGAATTAAGTGATTTAGGAAACCCACTTACTTGAATTGCAGATGCAGTTCTGCAAATCACCTGTGGCAGACCACTGTAAAAAATAAACCAGAAGATTTTGGAATAATTTGTTTATCTTAGTTCAGTCTAAGACAACATCTCATGCTGTGTAGAGATGAATTACTTCTGTGGCACCTGTGAGTGTAACTTGAAGTGCAGACATGTAAGGTGGGAAAATTAAATTTGTGCTTTGTCCATCCTCAGATGAATCATTTAACGTTTGGATTCTCTGTATTTCAGCTGCAGATGGTATTTGATTTTCTCCTGGTAATGACAGAGGCTTAACCTGTTAAATGTGAAAAGCTGCTTTAAAAGTACTGTTTTTACATGTTAAAAACACTGCTATATGATTTTCAACTGCAGATGTTGTATGCATGTACTGTGCATACATATGAATGGAGTTAGTCATGTAAAGATTGTATTGCAAGAAGCGCACTGTGTGGAGGGCGTGTGTACTCACATCCAGAGCTGGATGTGGGTTTGTGAGTCACCCTTATCAGCCCTTTGCCCATGGATCCTTCACAGCAGCCAAGAGCAGAAACAGTATAGTTTTTGTTTCCGACACTGAAAGAGCAAAGGTCATTCTGTACAGCATCGTTCCCCACAGGTAGCATGGAGACATCTCATCCGTACTTGAGACCTTGCATGTGAGTCCCAGGATTCCCTTGAGGGAAGCTGGGAAGAGCCATGGGCTCCAAGCCTGTATTAGAGCAGCTCCTGCCATGACATCAGTTGGGACAGCAAGACAGTGTGTAGGAAAACCTTAATAAAAATAATGTATAGAAAGGTCTTGGTCACTAATGTATTGCCCCCAGGGCACCCAGCATGCTTTCCAATTAGTGATCTGTGCAACTGCACTGTAAATAGTTTTTTTTCCCCTGAATTATACCAGCATTTATCCTCCTGTAGTGTCTGCGCATCCAAGGTAGATTATTTTTAATAGTAATGTTATTATTTGATCTTCATATACATTTTCTTGTCACTTTTCATTACTTTGAGTCTCGGTGACTGAGGATGGATGGAGGCTTCTTTTTGGTTAGTGGCAGTATAATGGAAGGATCTATAGCATACTGGAACAAGCTGCCCAGAGCGGTTGTGGAGACTCCTTCTCTGGAGTTATTCAAAACCCATCTGGATGCTTTCCTGTGTAACATACTGTAGGGAACCTTCTTTAGCAGGAGGTTGGACTAGGTGATCTCCAGAGGTCCCTTCCAACCCCTTTCATTCTGTGATTCTGTGATGCTACACCTGGCGTATCCCTCCATCCATCTCCAACACAGAGCAGGCAAGAGCAGTGTGGGAGGTATATGAAGGATGCCTTGAGACATGAGCTGGTCCTGGTGTTATGTGCAGTCCCCCCAGCTGTATCTCAGCCTTACACCACATGGAGCATTTCTTGCTTTTCACAGTGTGCTGCCCTGGGCATGCTGTGCACTCTGAAACTAAACCTGAGTATCCCACTTCAAGAACTATCTTCTAAAAACAGATGTTTCTGACAGAAAATTGTGAGGCAAATTGATAGCTACAATTAACCCAGAGTCTTCAATAGCAAATTATTGCTGAGTGGTGCCTGAAGGCACTGACAGGATGGAGCAAGCATCTTGCTGTCAAAATGGGACATGAGTAGCTCGCTAGGGCTGAGAAGCAGATTCTTAACTGAGGCATACACAGGGAAGAGCCCTGTGAAATAAAGTAAGGTCAAATGGTTTCTGGCATTTAGAAGCCAACCACACTGACCATCTCCCAGGTGATCCACTGTCAAGGGAGAAGCTGAATTCTGTTTATGGAGTAGAGGGGATGAGATGAGGAATGTGTGATGTGGCATAGATTGGCGGGACTAGTGCAGTTCTCTCATGAATATGGAGAAAAAAATAAAAAGCAAATGAATATATTTACAAATTTCACACACACGTAGCATGGGTGAGTGTCCTTGTGTTGCTACTGTAGGCTCCTCCTTCACTTATCACCATCCTTTTCCAGCTTGTAGCAAGTGCTGGTGGGGAAAGAAGACCTAAAGCCCTATCTCTGCATTCCCTCCACCAAGCTACTCCAGGTAGTCTTGTACCTCAAGTGTTACCCTCCATTCAGAGACAGCAGCAGGAAGGATGGAAGGAAGTCTCACTCAGGACCTGGGAATGGCTAGCTTTTAGCAGTGCTGAATTTTGCTTCATGGAAGTTAATGGACATGAACTTTAAAAAAAAAAAAAACACCTTTGTAATCAAGAATAAGTCTTTCTGTATTGTCGTGTGCTCTACAGACCTTGACACATTAAAACAAAACAAAAAGAAAACAAGGAAATGAGGAGTTCAAATTGAGCTTATTATAACCACAGCAAGGATAGATATGGGGACACCAGTCTGGCTATGGCAACAAACACAGAGCTACTGACAGGCTAATTCCTTGTGCTTCTCTGATTTATGTAGCTGCCACATACACCTTGGGTTCCTCTGCACACATCTGAACGTGTAGGTGTATATGTGTCTGGGCATTTAGGAATTATTTACAGTTTGCTCTTTGTTACACCACATGCATTCACGTTTGATATTTAATGAGATGTCAGGGGATATCTCTAGCTAGAGAAGTCTCGTGGATAAGAGATACTAATGTCATGTCTGTTTTAAGGTATTCATTTGTAACTCTCAGGTAGAATCCTATGCAGAAAAGTTACACCTATTTAAAGGCAGCTTGAATGTCTCTGGTTAAAGAAATAGGCCTCGCATGTATTGTGTATGAATGCAAAAGAAATAGGCCTTGTATGTATTGTGTATGAATGCAACACAATAAATTTCCAGAATTTTCAGGGGCCCCATTGCAGTGCTTGTAACAATAGAGTTATTTTAGTGTCTACTCTCCAGTTAAATATTTGTGACATGCATTTTGATTATGACGTTGTTTTGTCTGTGGATAGATGCAAGTTAGCCAGCAGGGTTACACACAGAAGATGTTTTATGTGAAACATGGATCGTGACTCCCCTGCAGCACGCATGAGAAGCTGAAGACACAGAGGCATGTTCACACTGTCTACCATACGTGCCTGAGTGCTTGCTGTGGCAGACTGCCTGTTTTAGATGCTCTATCTTGGGTAGTGCAGCTACTTTTCTCCCATCCACGGTATATGAGGTGGTGTCTGGCAGTCTAGATAGCTTGCTGCTCCCTTGACCTTTCAACACCATAGTAGTTACGACAGCTAGATTAAGCTGTCATAGATTAAGGCTGAATACAGTCTAATGTCATTTTGATAGGAGCCTTCCACACAGGTGAGTCAAAAGCCAGAACAATCTGCTTCAGATCACTTGACCTGAAACCATTCTGTTCATCTCTTCCAGGCACAATTCCTTTTATTTAATCCTTTATTTTCTTCTTATACTATTGAGATTGTGTTCGTGTCTGCATGGGAATTGATTTTTGTTTTCCAGTCATTTATAATAAGTAGATGTGATGAGCCACTTCCGAAACAACTGTTCAGAGTAAACCTATTATTTATTTCTATTTAATATTGGCTGTGAGGTTGTCTATCACAGAGGAATCCATCCAGCTCTTTAGCAGACCACGAGCGTCTATCTTCATGAAGATTTGTCTTCTCTAAATATTAAACAAGCTCTGGACAATTGATTGGCTAAATGAAGCACTGTTTGTTTACTCAGACTATGTGTTATTTTCCAGGCAGCAGCTTCAGCTAATGGGGAAGAACTGTGAAAAGCTGGGGATAGCTATTGTATCTTCCTAAGAGGCACTAGTGCTTCTTTCAGCAAACCTTTCTTTATTCATTTATGTATTTTTATTTTGATGTAGAAACAGGTAGTGCTGACTGTGACAAGCCTGTTTATTATTTTGTGAATCTCTGACCAGACTATTAACTAGGATCTGTACGGGGAAGCAATTTAGTGAAACTTGAATGTTTTGACTCCTGTAATTGTAGGACTACAGGAACCAGCAATTTTGAAAGCTTTTCTCTGAGGAATGAACGAATGGAAACCCTGAGAAGTTCTGTGCATGTTTCTTTGTCATTTCTAACACAATGTGAATCTACACACTTTAATACAGCAATACATTATTTCAAATGCCAAAAAAATCGATGAATACTCAATTCTAGAGTAATATCCTGTCTTTTATGGTACGCAGTATATTTTTACTGTTCTGTTAAATGTTACAAACAAGTCAGATGGACTTAGCAATACAGCTTTGACCTTTTTTAAAGGCTGTTTCTGTGCTTTTCTCTAAATATCTTGGCAAATATTCTTCAAGTCGGAGTGTTTGTTTATTGGTGCAAGCAAAGCAACATTGCTGCATAGATCCAAAAAGAGCATGTGACATACTATGCTGACCTCTTCAGTCTAAGGGCAGATAGATCATTACTGAAGTTTTTATGCAGGGGGAACGATGGTATGCCAGTTCATAGAAGCAAAGCTGGTTCATGAATTGCTATTATTAGAGTATTATATTACAATATTATAATTATATTGCATGCCTATTCCTTTAAGGAACTGCTCAATGTTGAAAGGAAATGGTCCTTCATGTCTTCTTATGGCATATAGTTGCCCAAAAGTATGTAAGAACTCTGTTTATTCTGTTTATTTTTTTTTTTTTCTCTGAAGAAAATATGTTTTCTTTCATGAGAACAAATGGTATTTACTGACAGTTAACTTGTGCAGAACTTGATGCATTTGCATTCCTCTATGTGTGTAAGCGGCTCAGCAAGATAAATTTTGAGACTAAACGTCACATAATTTATTAAGAAGTTTATTTATCATATAAATAATGTACTTATTCTTTATTCATTTATCTAAGATGTTAGATTACTTTAGAGCTCATTTCGATGTTCCCAGAATGGGAGATTAGTCAATAAAATTCTGTATAAAGTTGCAAAATTTCCATCTGTGGAGATTTTCAAAACTCAACTGGTCTGTGCAACCTGAGATGGCTTTGAATCTGGCCCTGTTTTGAGCAGGCAGTTGGGCCAGCCATTCTCCAGAGGTCCTCTCCAACCTGATTTTTTCTTTGATTATCTTCAGAGAATACAGACTGTTAGGAAATGGTGCTATCACTGAAATAGATATTCCCGCATTTTATGGTATAAATCAAATCTTACAGAAGTCTTCATCCTGTTCAGCAGCTGCCTAGCTCCCATTGTTGAAGGATACCCTATGTGGTTCTGAAACTTTAAGCCATTGGTCTGTAATAAACCATAATACTTTTGCCTTCATCTGCTTTCTATATAAGTTTGTTGTTATACCTACAGAATGAAAACTGAAGGACAGGGGCATTAGATTGTTGCTCACGCATAGTCAATTGATCGTATGTATCGCATTGTGGCTTGCCACATATATTTAAGAAAGCTGTATTCTGTTTCTCCTAATTATCGTGTGGTCTTTCTAAGATGGAATTATTTTCATTGTTTGGTGTAATTCTGTTGTTTGTTGTACAGACATCCTGGCAAGATCGTGGGTGGCCTTCAGAGATGCTTAAGCAAAATCATAAGGCTCATTGTACAAGGCCCGTGTACCATATGTGAAATTTTGCTTTCACTGATTGATGTTCCACTAATACTCAAAAACAAGAAAGTTATTTTTTTAAGTAATCATCACATCTGCTTGTTTCTGATATCTGCTAATAGTTTCAACTGCTTTTTCGTCGGGGTACAGGAGTCGTCCTATGTGTACATGAATGCTATTGCCCTCTCCCCATGAGTAGTGTGGATTTTTAAGGAAAAATGCATGACTTTACTCAGCCATATTTTGTGAATTCAAATGAATTATCTGATCAGTTTGGATTCTGAGTCTTGATGGGCTCTACAGGGAAGAGAATCTCAGAAATGGTCAGAAGAGTGCAATGAGGGAGAAAGTACAATACAACTGATACTGTTTCCTCCAAGCATTGCTGCCCTGTCAGCACCAGACTAAGAAGATCTGAGATTTTTCTGTAATCAAAAGTCTCCCAGTTATAAGGAAAAGAGAAAAGAGAGGAGAGGAGAGGAGAGGAGAGGAGAGGAGAGGAGAGGAGAGGAGAGGAGAGGAGAGGAGAGGAGAGGAGAGGAGAGGAGAGGAGAGGAGAGGAGAGGAGAGGAGAGGAGAGGAGAGGAGAGGAGAGGAGAGGAGAGGAGAGGAGAGGAGAGGAGAAGAGAGGAGAGGAGAGGAGAGGAAAACCAACAAAATACAAATGCAACAAAAACCAACAAAACCAAAACCCCAACAACCACAAATTATTTTGTTTCTCTCTGGGCTATTTTGAACAAACCTGGACATCTGTGTTTGTAAGTGTGGTGGGAGAGATTAGTCCTGCAGTTACACAACATGTTCTGTGGATCACTTGCCTTGTGACAATTGACGATGTGTTCTGGCACTTTGGTGGTTGATTTCATGACATGAAAAAAAATCTGATTTAAATAAAGTCTATTTCAGCATAATCAAAGAGGAAGCAAGAAGGACCTACTCTTAGGATCATTGGCAATGATGATACTGAAAATGAACAGGACTTAGAAATGAAAAGATCCATCCCTGCAGACAACTGGCAGAATGTGCGGGGTAACAAGGAAGCACCTTTGTGTTACCGTGAGTTCAGCAACAAAGTGCTACCTCGATGAGTTACCAGGTTACAGATGGAATAACCACTGCAGAAGGAGTGATGGAAGAAGGGAAGTGCTCTCCTAGGGTGAAGCTTTGGTTTCCTAAAAAAAAGCTTATTGTATTTTGTAACAAGCACTTCATCCAGCCTGATTTAAATCAGTTAAGCAAACGTGTAGAGTTAAAACATTTAAATAATTCAGTTACCAAATTCTTGTTTTCCAAAACAGAATGAACTGGAATACGACCAAAAGTTAGTAGGAGTCAGGCTTCTTAAAGCATCATTATTATTATTTTTAGTAAAATGTTTCTTCCACTTGTTTTTGAGTTCTGAGTTTTTTCTGACAAAAAAGAATAAAAGCCAGCAATGCATTTCTAGAGAATATTCCAGAGGGTTTGAGGACAAAGATGCTTGAGTTGTGGTGTAGCTACACATATGCAATCTGTATGCCCACTGAGATTTTGGTTGTAATTTCTTACACAGAATCTGATTTCCTTATAAACTGGAGGAAAATGATGAATTTTCAATAAGCATAACTAAATGCTTTTAAGAAGAGAATTAATTTCATTTCCAAACAATGGAGCAGAGGGGAAGAAGCCGGCTTTAGCCAGTGCAGCTCCAGAAGAATACAAATTGGCTGGGAGGACATGGATTTGTTTAAGTTTCTTTGGTGAGAGCATAACACATTTTGAGACCATGAGTTTCCGCTCTTGAGTCTTGCATCACTGCAAGTGCTGTCGTGCCCTCTGCACCCAGCAGCTTGTGAGGTTGGGACTGGAGCCCTTCACTTACAGCAAGAGGCCGAGGGAACAGAGTAGAGGTGACTGAAATATCTCACTGTCCTGAGAACAAGATGAACCATGTTGTCACAGCTCTAACACAGGAGAGAGCTGAAGCATGTGTTTTAGCCTTCATTCCTTCTTTTTGAAGATTTTGGATTTGTCAGCAAATCAAATGTATTTTTTATTAATTTTCAATATTGCAGAAGTAGATGCAAGAGCAGCCCAAGGCTCATGATTTGTTGCTTCCTCTCAAGGAGGAAATGGCTCACGAGGGGGGTGTTATGTAACAGACTCTCCTGACCCCAACGGTCTGTTCTGAATCAGACAGAAATCTGTTCCTGATGTTTTTGTGCATAAAAAGTAGAAAATGCTTGGTCTTGTAGGTCAAATCCAGAGTTCACTTATTATCCTGGAAGGTGGCTGTTGCACTTTACTTTACTAACTTTGAACATTCCAGACTGTGAAAACCATCCCAGCACTGAGGTCAGATAAATCACAAGTTCACGTGCTTTCTTATGATTTCCTCTAGTTTTTCTATTCATTATATCCTGCTTTCCTTCAGGTTAGCTTCTAATAATTGTCTTCAGTAGGTGGCATGTATCTGTTACCATGTTGCCTAAAATGTTGATTCCTCTTTTAAGCCTCAGATATTTAAAAGTTAATCCCTGTGATGCTACTGCAGATCTGTACTACAATAAGTGTTTTAGCTGTATTTAAAATATTGTTTGCTTCGCACATTATTAGAGAATGCTTATTACATGTGGTTTCCTACCACCCTTCACTAAATTGTTTTTGTAAAGTAGCGTTTTATGTACTCTTCATATTCCTACTTGTTTTTGCTTTTAGCTGGACAATGGAGGCAGTAATATACAGAGACATCAAACCCATCTCTTAGATAAGATACAGCACCGAAAGTGTGATAGGAAGGACTCGTGAGTCAGAATCATAAACTATGAGCTGCCGTCCCTGTTTCTAAAGGGTTCACAAAAGCAGATCACAAATGGTCCCAGCCATGTGGATTGTGATGGGGACATGAGTGTGCAGTGCCCTGGGCCGAGCACTGCAGCCACACATAAACATAAGCCTTTGCTCTCTTGGCCCAGTGTGTGAGGTTGGAGGTTAGAAAGAAACAATGGATCTCAACAGCTGATGTTAACTGGAGTATTTTGTTTTTAGAGCAAAAATTGTGATGACTGAAGATACTGGAGAAAGTGAATTCAGCAAGACTATTACTTTGGTATGTCATAGCAAAGAGAAACAAAAGGTCTTTCCAGAGAGACTTTTGCATTGATGATAAATTACTACGTGCTGTGTTGTATTCTTGGAATCAGATGGGATTAATTATTGGAAATCTTGTACTACCTAGATGGTGTAAGGAGCCTCATCTCAGAAAGACTGCAGGCAGATACTGCTTCAGTTCATGCTAGACCTGGAGGAGATGTAATGGGTGTAATGAGCCAGTCCTGATGTTATTCAAGTGGTACGCCTAAGGCTGGAGGCTGGAGCTAACACCTGAAGGACCCACACAGCCTGTGATACACTTGGAAACAGCTGACACGTAGCCCGCTGAGGAGGATTCTTGTGCTGGATATAGTGTTTCTGTCCTGAAGCAAACCATGCTGCTCAGCGTGCCCACAGCTTGCTTGGTGCTCCTGGCAGTAACAAGCAGGACTGCAGATGCCTGTGGACGGCTGTGCCTGCTGAGGCACCTGGGCTGAGTTACCACTGAGTGGCTGCCTGACAAGCCTGAGCTCTCAGAGTCTCTCGGTTAGGGAATGCTTCATTAATTAATTCTTCAGTCTTCACTGTATGTAATTTAACAAAAGGCTTGATAAGAAAACTCTCTTAACATAAGCAGTGAGCAAATTGCAGTGTTTCATGTCATGACAGTCACTGATTGCTGTTAACACAAGATAATGACTAGAAAAATCAAGATTTCAGTAGCGAAAGGTGAATTGGAAAATAAACTTGTCAGAGGTAAGAAAACGTTTCTGACAACTAACCTATGACAGCAGCTGCTTCAGTGTGTGCTTTTGCCAGAGCATCTCGGAGAGATGTATGGAAACAAAATAATTAGTTAAACAGTTGAACATATTTACAGTATAGAAATGAAAGGTAACAAGCAAATACGCATCTCTAAAGCAGCTGTTACATTTAAAATAGTAGAATATGGACTTCGCTCTGTGTATTTAACCTCAATATTTTTAACAAATAAAAAAAAAAAAAAAATCAACAAACACCAAACCCCCAAACCTCTTATTCTTTATCTGTAGTAGATGTAAAAGGTTAAATTAGAAAATCAATCAGGGCTTGTACAGACAGGCATAATTTGGTGAAATGCAAAGGAAATGTATTTTTCCTTCAAAGCTCTCCATTGCTAACAGCATTTCATGCTAACTTTTAAGGGAAGTTATTTTTAAGTATGCAGAAAATCTTAATGACTTGAACCAAAATCCCAGATAAAAATATACCAAAGATCTGGAACAGAGAATCTAAATTGGCACTTTTAAGTGAGCTGAGACAAATTGAGATGATGGTTGCCATGCTTTTCTGTACTCTTTCCTTTGCTAGTTGACTTTCTGTTTCTGTGTTGACATCTCAGATGCCTTTTCCATTTTTTCCTCTCTAATTAAGAGCCCTCACAATTTTGTGGCTGACCTAATCTTTGTCTCTTGTTCATCAACTCATGGATTATATATTTAAAAGCTCTTTTTTTTTTTTTAATTTTTTTAATTTTTTTAATTTTTTTAATTTGTCTATCTATAGTTTAAAATCTTTCCTTTTTGTTGATTAATGCAGTCAAAAATAGTATTTTCTAATTCCCTGAAAATATTTTATTTATTTATTTATTAACCTGCTTCTTTTTTCAGTAAACAACACCACAGTTCAACTTGTTATTACTAATAATCTTGATTTGCCAAAGGGCTTAAACATATGGTTAAGTTACCACAGCGCTAAGAAGTTGTCATGAGTCAACCAAGTTGTGTCAAGATCAGCTGTGTGTGCTGGCAGTCTGAGGAAAAGTGAGATGATTCAAGTTCATGCAGCTTGCAATCAGTTCCTTGGTGTATTTTTCTTATTGTCACCTATCTCTGAGTTGTTCCACTGGCAACATCCCTTACCTCTGTCATTGCTCTGACTTTCACAGCACAAAATCATCAATAATTTAAGATCTTCCTCTATCCTATGTCAAATTAATTAACTTGATAAAAAGCAAATTCCCTATTTTCTTTAATAAGAACAAGACCCAAAACTTAAGGTTTTCAATTTTTTGTATTATTGCAGATAAGATATATTTTAATGAGCTGTGAGACCTCTTAAGATTCCTATAGTTGCCCTACTCCTAAAAAGCATGCTAAACTTTCTCTTTTCCTCATAAGTGGGAGAAACTCTTTGTCAGAATATAGAGATCTACCAGATTATCCTCCTTCATAGGCTTTCACAGAACTAATCTCTGCCATAATACATATAGAAAACTTACTTAAACAACAACCCACCATGGTTATGCAAGTGATGAGTCATAATGCCGTTACTGAATGGTTAAAATGCTTTATTCTCTATTGCATTTGCTACCTTGATCCTGTTCTTTTATTTTATTTTTTTTTTCCCTCCTGATATTGGTTCATTCTTTTAGACTACGAGTTCTTTTAGGCAGGGCTTGTCATTCACTGTGACTGTACTTGGTACAGCAGCGTCTCAAATAGTTGTTTCTTTTAGATGTTTTTTGTTGTTGTCTTACAAAAGCAACAACAGTAAAGCAAATGTTTAGGCTGGTACTATGAAAATGTTAGTGTGAATGTGTGTGGGGTGTTTTGAGTGTGTGACTTTTGTGGGGGGACTTTATTTTTTGCACAATAAAAAACCTGGTGCAGCTGTTCCCCCAGTCTTTAAATGCCCAAATCCAAGGTTTCTGAAAACCTAAGGGCTATTTTTAAAAACTGCTTTAATCCAGATATTGGTTGGATTAGCATCTTGGAAACCTGTTAATGTCCAGCTGGGAACTGCAATTAAGCTTGACAAAGTCATGGCGAAATTAAAGAAAGGATGATTTTCCTATATAATCTCCTTTTTATTCACATTAATAAAAGTGTTCCCGGCTGTTCCAAAAGTTTTCTCTTCCTGTTATATGAAGGTCCTCTGTGGATGTAGGTGCTGCAGCCCAAATTGCTCTAAAACAAAAAAATAAACAGAATTCTAATCAACACAGTTTTGTTTTTTAAATACAACAGAACCTTTCAGTGACTATTCTAGGAGCTGTTCACGTTCCTTACATACTGTTTGCAGGAAAGCATGTTTATATGGGATTTAAGTGGAAATAGGTGTGCAGTGGGCAAGTAGACAAGCTCTGGTCATGACAAGTGCCAGAGGGCATGAGGATTCATCTTTGTGCTGGCCAGGCTGTGATGGCCCTCATCAAGGAGTCACTGATTCCTGTGAGATGCCTGTGTGATCTCTGTCCTTTTTTTCCAGTATCTTTCTTTAGTTTGTTCTATACAACAAATGTGCATACAAAACAATCAGTTACTTTGGTATTTCCTTAAAAAAGGCTGCGTCTTTTGTCGATTTTACAACCTGTATGACATTTTATGGCACTTTCAAAGTTGTGTTTTGCGCTTTCTTCAACATCTTTCAAATTGGTGACATTTCTTAGAGGTCTGGGTAAATCTTCCTAAATAAAACAGCTTCACCTTCACCAACTTTGGCCACTGGGACAACCAGAGGTACTTCTTGTATTGATGGTGCTGTTCTAATTGCATGGCTCATAGATAGCAGGTTGGTTAGTTCCTGATGAAACAGTAAATCTATATTCTCTGTTAACGTACTATAGAAATTTGCCAATGGCAGCAGTTTCAATTCATACTAAATTGTACTGATTTGCATTTTCCTTTTGGTTCGCATTGCTTTTAAAAATTTTTAAATGAATTGAAAATTTTACAGAATTTTATGCAATTGACAGAACTAATCTTTCAACGTTTCTTTCTTATTGCCTTATTTCCTGACACATCAGATAGAATATATTGTATCAAATATACCATCAGGACACGTGATGTCATTCTGATGATGAGATGATTTCTGCAAGGTTAGAAGATAAGCAGATAAAAATAACTCTGTATAAATTCTGAATATTTAAATCAGTACAAAAAGTGCAAGTCCCACTTTGTTAGAAGGGGAAACAATTCAAGGTATGAAGATATTTGCCTTTTTGGATTTAAAATTATCTTCAACTTTAAATAAGTGAGGACATAAAAATGCATCTAGGAAAAAAACTGAGTGTTATAGGTGAGGACTCCGTGTTTACTCACAGATACCTTATTCTTTGTAAGATCTTGTGCTTGCACTATGCTTCACGTCTTCATTTAATAAGTAATAATGTAAAAAGTTCCTACTTGAAAAAACTTGTTTGATCGTTCTAAGAAGATAATTATTTGAGAATTTTCATGAGTTTTGAAAGTTACCTGTCCTGATGATATTCAGCTCATATGTGGATTGTCAACCTAAGGAGAACCGCTGGGTACCCAGAGGACCACTATTATTTTTCACAAGGAAGGCATAATATAAACTCCTGACTAAATTTGCAAGTGTAATGATAGCTTTATTAACCCAGAGAGAATTTATTACAGTTGCAGACCAAACATATCAACAGATTTGGGCTGTGAATGTAACACTTCAATCAAATTCTGTACTCAGGTTCACACTGTGCTGAACAAAGGTACAGGTGGTAAAGAAAACTAACAAGAAAAATAAGATCTCTAGAGGCACCACCTAAGTTAACTAATGGATTTCTACCTGCAAGTAATGGAAAATAACAATGAGAATCATAATTACAAAGCCGTGTTTCTTGCTTGGAGGACACAACTTTGTAAGATGCTGCACTTCTGCTACACAAAATAAGACATATATGGTCTTGAAGAAAAAGACTTCAAACATGAGTACATGATCTATGATTCAATGATGTCATATTAATAGTGTAAAAAATATAGATTCATATTAAAATGTTTTAAAAAAACCCAAAACGAATAAACAAACAGCCTCCCTCACTTCCCCAACACATAGAATCTATTCTCATACATTAACTGGTAAGACAGTTGGTAAATATTTGTCAAGCATGTCATTAAAACAGGAAATGATTTTTAAGACAAATGTGTTTTGTAAACATGCCAAGGAAGGATGAAAAGGGAAGAATAAATAGATAGGTTAATTATTACCATGAGCTGTCTCACTTCTGTTAGACAGTTTCCCATGAGGAAGTGGGGCTTCTGTGGCTGGAAGATGGAAGTCCAGTTTCAGTAGTTCTGACCTAACATCTTGTCCCTTTTGGGGACACAGGAATGATGTTTCTGTGCTTTGTAACTTTCTCGTAGGTTGAGGACCTTAGGCAATATCCCTTCTGGACAACATATTTAACAACACTAAGAATGAAGCCACACCACTTCAGAGGTGCAAAATATGATGCATTTACCATAGAACTGCAGCAGAAAGCAAACACCCATGCTGTCATTTTTATGGTGGCAGTGTTGGGCTTAATGGCTTGCACAGTTGTTTTCCCCTTACTTAGAGATAACATTTCATAGAGGCTGATTTGTAACACCGTGCCATGCTCCTCCAGAGCAGTGTGTGGAGCTGCAGAGCTGGAAGGGTTTGGTGATGCCCAGCTTGCAGAAAACAGGTACTGGGGGATCCTGGAGCATCCCAGATGATAAGGCTGGCATCATGGGGCTTAATCACATTCTCAGCTTTGGTACAGCTCTGATAAAAGCAATGGTTTTGACCTCTGGTCACTGTTATGACAGTTGTATCAGCGTTTGATGTCTACACTGAGCTGCTGGCCACTTGCTGCTGCTCAGCCTTTGCTATCGATTTCCACCAGCTCCACTGGTTCAATACGTTGATAAACTGAAGTTTTAAACAAAAGATACATTTGAAATGCTGTTACCAGATTACAGTGACTCTTGGCATTTTCCTAGTGGAAAATGTATTTTACAAAATTCAAGGAAAGTCTGAGTATGTTTTGCTTCTTTTGCTTCAATTCAATAGGTGTTTTAGTTTTCAAAGATTGCTACAGCGTGATAGATGTATTTGGGCTCCTCTAAACTAAATATCCCATGGTGAGTAATCTCCTTGATGTAAAAGACAGGTCATTAAACTTTAAGCTTATTTTTAATGGACTTCAGGGAAAGAAAACTGTGAAAGTTATATCTACCTTTATTCCAAACTATCACTTTAGTGCCAACTATTGTTTGCTGCAATAATGGTTAAATGTAGGCTGCTGCATCTCTTGTGATGGGGTAATTTTGTTAATATACAAACCACAGCAGGACCGGGTCCCTGGCAGCTGAAGGGCTCTGACTTCCCAGGAGAGGCTGACATGCTGCTGCAGGTGCACAGCCACTGCCCTCAGCTCTGATCTCTGCTCTTTATTTTTCTTGTAACTGTGAATTCATATCTTAGGCGAGCACTTCAGTCAAGCTCCAAGGATCTTTTTTCTTCCAGAATTTTGCTTATCATCAGTGAACTGTAAATATTAAAGAGAAGAGAAGCGAAGGCTCAGGGGAGACCTTATAGCTCTCTATAACTTCCTGAAGGGAGGTTGTAGTGAGCTGGGGGTTGGCCTCTTCTCTCGTGTAATCAGTGACAGAACTAGAGGGAATGGTTTTAAGCTGCGCCAGGGGAGATTCAGGCTGGACATTAGGAAGTATTACTTCTCGGAAAGGGTAGTCAGGCATTGGAATGCACTGCCCAGAGAGGTGGTGGAGTCACCGACCATGGGAGTGTTCAAGAAACTTTTGGATGTGGTGTTGAGGAATATGATTTAGCTGGGAAGTATTGGTAATGGTTGGACTAGATGATCTTCTAGGTCTTTTCCAACCTTGATAATTCTGTGATTCTGTGATTCTGTGATTCTGGATAAAAATGCTTTTGTATGTTACTCCCATGTCAGCTTACAAAAGGATGGAAAGCAAGATGCAGAAATGAAATGTTTCCTTTTGCCCTGTTAGCATGAAACATTTATGCATTAAGAGCTATGTGACAACATCCTTGCTTTTCTCATCTGCCCATGTCAGACAAATACGAGCAGCGACGAGGGGGTTAATTCCTGCTCAACAGGCATATTTCTGAATTCAGGGCTCTGCGTAGCACACAGAGTGGCTGGCAGCAGACATGTGCGACAGCACTGAGACGCTGTACCAGCCTGTCCAGTTTTCCCTCGCGTTTTCCAGCTGTTTACCCTTGAGATGTAAAATGGCAATTTGGCATAGGCTACCGGCACGGTGTGATGTGAGCATCTGCGTAAAAGGCTGCATGGATGGAGCATGCCCAGTGCTCTGAGCAGCCCGTTACCCCACCCCCAGCCAATCTAGGAGGAGATGAAATGAACTTTGCACTTGCAAATGTCACTGAATGCATTTTGCACAGGATTTTAAAAGGTTCTCTTACAAGCACTATTTTTAACAGACAAATCCGCCCCCCCAAATGAAAAAGCCCTAGGTATTTTTCTGTGATCGACCTCAGTTATTATGAATTGAAGCATCTCTCACAACATTCTCCTGAAGTCTGGCGTGCTTTATTTTTTTATCTTTCCAGCTGAGCTTTTTTTGGTGGTGGTGTGGATATTTTCTTTTTTTTTTTTTTTTTTCTGATATTTTTTTTTTTAACTGGCATGAGAAAATTTGTGAATTTAATTGCACTAGAATACTTGGAAACAGTGAGGCTGCAAGCTTGAAAGGCAGAGGAAAGAGAAGAAAGGCTCTTGCAGCAGAGCATGGATAGGAAAGGAACGGTGATTCTGCGGTGCTCAGCGTGCACATGTTGTGTGAGATCAGTGCCGGGCGCTGCAGCTGCGGACAATAACTGAGCTGTCTGGCTAATGAAGGCCACCTGGATCAGGCTTCTGAAAAGAGCCAAAGGAGGACGTCTGAAGAATTCTGATATCTGTGTAAGCCCTGTCTTTTTGTTATTGGCATATAATCTGTGTATTGCAGAGAGGGAAGGATTAAAAAAACACGGTGTGGAGAGGACAGTTGTTTTCATTCTAATTGAATTAGTAGAACTCTGTTTTGTATGCAGGGAGATGCAGAGAGAAATCAGTGCTGTCATTATTTATAGAGCCGTTTTGGCACTGGGACTGCTTCCATTGTGGCAGTTTGTGGACCTGCATTGAGTCCAGACAGATTTTATTACAGAGAAGTTGATTTGTGGTCATTTACATGTTTTGCTAAGGGGTAGGAGATGGATACAAGCCATTTGCAGTTCTAATGGGGAAAGTGTGTCAGGTAAGGAGGTTGCCCTAAAATAAAAATGCAAGGCAGAGATTAAATCTGCAATCAGGAGTGTTGTGTCATGGTAATTATTGATGGTGAAATAGCATTTTGATTATAAAAATGTGTTTCCTTGTTCATAATGTCAGTGCTTAGAGTTCTCTTTTTTATGGAGCCATCCTTGAAGCTGCTGTGTGTCCTTCAGCCCTGCACTGCACCACTGCTGTAACTCTACAGAGCGACTGGCACAGTTTACTAAAATGCATTCAGATCAGCACAGAGGGATAGTGCAGGAAATACAACACAAGCAAAGACACCTGTACTCTGGAGGTTCTACCGAGGAAAACGCCTATTTAGATAAATTTCACTAAACGTCATTCCCTTTTTGGCAGTAGCTCTCTTTTCAGGGATACAGATGTAAGAGGAAGGACAAGGTGTATAACCACTTCGGCTTTGGTTGTTTTTTTTTTGGGGGGGGGGGGGTCCAGAATAACCTGTGATGCATTTTTCCTTTCTTTGTGCAGGGCTCGGCGGACTCCTACACCAGCCGTCCATCTGACTCCGATGTATCTCTGGAAGAAGACAGGGAAGCAGTGCGGAGAGAGGCAGAGCGACAGGCCCAGGCACAGTTGGAAAAAGCAAAGGTAAGGGGCTATTTCTCATCACAGGTCCATTAAATGCTCCGCTTTAAAAGTCTGTCATCTTACCTGTTACTGGTACTAATGTTTTGAATATGTGAGCGTGCACCATTGGATATCTTATAAAGTTTCTTTTTTCCATACAACAGTAGAAATTGTACTTTTTAGGAAAAAATCAGAATCTTCCATGAAAAGCACTCAATTTGCTTGTGTATTTAAGAATAATATGAATATACTTTTTCCTTGTATTGGATGTACCTATTAATTTGCAGTACATATGGTCAAACCTTAGAGTTCTTACTGAGGAGGCTTGTAAATGTTTGCCTGTGGATCCCTATGGCACTTAAAACTTCTAGAAATTGGCCCTTGGATGTCCTATTCACCTCCCTTTAACGAAGGATCAGTCCCTACAAGTCATATGGTAATGAAATCTCCTGGAAAGGTCTCTTTTTCCTGGAGACTTCATTGGCTTTCTTTACCCCTTAAGTGTTAGTTGATCCTGTGAGTAGTGTGCTCTAGGACTTGTTAAGACCTCTGCTTATAACTTTATGCTGTTGGCATACAGTGACAGACTAGTATGGAAATACCAGATGAGCTTCAGGTTCTTCCTTTGTGTTTATTTAGGACTGTGAGGCTTTTAACAGTAATGCAGTGAAAGAGTATTTGCCTGTTTTTCTTTTATCCGTGCTGCATCTTTAAATACTATCGCCTCTGTAAAAATCAAGTTTATCATGTTTGTTATCTTTCGTTTATCACTTCATTTTTTTTTCTTTGCTTCATTTTCATTCTTTGCTGTCTGCCAGATCTTGGCGTACAACTGTTTTCTAAGAGCTATTCTTCAGTACCATTTCATATATATTGAAATATGCTACACAGACTCTTACTGAGCTCTACCTTTTCTCTTCCTGCAATCTCCGTGTTTCTCTCTTGTTCCTTTCCTCCATTTTGCCTCGGTTTTTATTTCATTATCTCTGATCTACCTCCCGTTCTGTTTCCTTTTCTCTGCCAGCTTTGCTCATTTATCCCACCTGTTTTATGAGAGTTCTTCATAAATTCAGGAGTCCAGCTCACTGAGGTATTCGTCTGATCATGTAGCGAGGGACATCTCCGTAAACAATATAGCAATGTAATGCACAAATAGAGGGTTTCTTCAGGCCAGGAAACCTGAACAGGAAAGCTAAGGCTGTTGTTTTTGTGTTTTTTTTTCTTTTTTTGCAAAACATAACTGTTGACCTATATTTAATAACAGCTCCTAATGCAGCTTTTTGATGAGCTGTTGGAACTTGCCAACCTCAGGAGACACTGAACACTTCTTTGAAGTTGAGTGCTGCTGCTGTAGGATAAGTACAGTAGAGGTGCCCTAGAAGCAGCCTGTTTTTTCCCTTTCCCTTTGTATCTTAGAGCTGGTGCTGATCATAATCAGGAGTTTCAGTTTTATCAGTGTCACTTTTTGTTAGCTGAATATTTTCTCCTCTGTTAGGAAAGATGATAAAGACTGCTCTGAAATTCAGGTGAAGTGTTGAATTTTATCTGTAAATGCACAATCTTTAAAATGAAGAGTTGCAGTAATAATATCTTGCAGACTAATCAGGGTAGCACTACTGCACTTACTGCTGAACTGATGCATCTCCTAGTGATGAGTAAATCTATGCTAGTGTTGCTATGGGAATTTGGCTTGCTGATGCTGGCTTGAATGCATGGACAGCCCTTATGTAATATTCATGACCTCTAGCACAGCTGCCATTATAGCGCATAGAGAAAATGCTATCAAACCCCGTTTTTAAACTGTCTTTCTATACTTTAAATCAATGTTTTCACTCCAGCTGGCATAAGATACAGTCTCTAGGTCTGACACCATCTGAGACTATAAGACAACTTGTGATCAGTCAAAGTAGCAAAGGCAACTGCCAAAATCAGCCTGCTGGAACAATGGGTAATTCCAGTTGTACAGAAATACAACATGAATTATTTAAAACTCATGTGCTTTAAAACAGGTTAAAGCTGGAACTACATGAGCAGTTTTGTTTCTTGATCCAAATGTTCAAAAGCAGATCAGGCTGTAACGTGTGGAAATCATTTTATTTAGTGAGTATAGTAGTACAGTATTTAGGGTGGAGTAATATTTAAATACTGTATGTATTTGTCACTTGCATTTGAAGTAATTAAAAGCAATTAAAAAAGACAAAACATAAACGTGACCCAGGAGATCTGAAGTAATATAGAGTGTGCTTTCCTGTCTGTTGGCAATTCAAGTTCCTCCCCTGTCTGCCACATAGCAGGCAGTGAGGCAGCAACTCCTGCCTGTGTTGCTGACTCTCTGTGCCCTGACCTCTTCCCGCAGGCTGCTGCTCACTGCACAGCTGCTGCTCCAGCACCGGCACCAGGCAGTGCTGATGCAGCCTCTTTAACTTTGCACCTTTCAGTGCTGCAAATGGAAATGTTGATCCTGAATCAAGTCGTTGGAGTTCTGTTTGTCACAGGAATTAGAAAAGGGTGACATACATGAATAATGCAGCATTGAGGGAAAATGATAGTGAATTAAGTGTAGATTTAAAAAAAAAATGCAAAAACCTGTTGAACTGTGTCATGCAGTCAGTGAAAACAGTTTTAATGACATCCATTTTCCTTCCTTACAGCTAAGGAAAACACCCAGACTGTAGAGAGAAGCTATATCGGTAAATCACACAATGACAGATTGTTAGGATGATTTATAAGGTTTTTAATTTTGGATTTTTATTGATTCTAATGGCATATCCCATATGCAACCGGTAGAGTGAAATAAGAACAAAGAGATAGTAAGAAAATACTCATTCTGGCCACTTGTTTTTTAAAAGCATCGCTTCGCTAGAAAATGGTTAAGCAGATTTTGCTGACTCACTTTGGCATGTGATTTACTGTAAGGAAGCAGGGCCAGGGCGCATCTATGGAGTCGTGCAGGGATAGAAAGCAAAGAGGCAACAGATGTGGGTACCTGAGGACCAGCAGCTATTCCCGGGGGAAACAGAACTTCAAAGGAAGCTGTTAAGCCTGGAGATTTAAATAATAATAATTATTATAATAATAATGTCTTGGTTTGAGTGCTTTTACAGTGCAAACACTGAAAGGTGGATTTTTTGTGTTGAAAGCACTGAGAATTTCCTGGGGATCCTCTTCATAGCCCGTAATGGGAGGACTCTGTTAAAGAGGACCTTCACTGTGGCTAATGAGGGTATCCAAATGATGCCCAGGTCTATTCTTTCTCAATTTTACATTTATATAAAGACAGAAATCTCAGGCAATTTGTATCTCAGGCAATTTGTATACTCATTTATAAGGCAATAAATAAATAGTTTCAGTGGCACATTACTTTCAGTATTCGTATTTTCAAAATGTGTCATTTCTGCATGGTTTTAAGCTTTGAGAGTTGGTGATTAAAAAGAAAGACCTTTCTGTGAGTTCCTAGGAAGTGCTTAATTATCCCATAAAATATTGCACTCGGAGGTAGAGATGGGGTCAAAGAACTGTGACGTATGAATGTGAGATCTTAAAATGCAGCGCTAAAGAAACTAATGTTTATGTATAAGAAAGGTGGCTTTGGTCTTGTGGGCTAGTTGTTGTTTGGTTGGGTTTTTTTGGCCCTTTGCATGCCAGTGAAATCAAATACATTACAGCATATTTGAGCTTTCTCCAATGCATTGTTTTTTGTCTGAGATGCAGTTATTCAGGTAAGCTGTAAATCTCACAGCTAAAGCAATTTTGTTCTTTTTTGGTCTTTTCATATTTTTAGATTTATTGTTATTTTATATATATATATTTCTTTTATGATTCTAGAGCTCTTCTATAATGTATTTGCAGCAATTTAGCAAATAAAGTAATTGATTTTGGTAATCTCTTATACAATGCCTAGCTAATATACCAGCTAATAAACCATGCTCTGTTTCTCACTTGAAACCAAGGGACAGCCTGATACTCTCTGTGCTTTGTTAAGGAATGTTCTCAACATCCTTTGCTCCTGATACTTCTTAAATGGCTCTCAAAGTCAGATTGTGGCCTTTCAGAAGTCAGTAATTGTGTCCAGAATAGGAAATTTCAGTTCCTCTCAGCTTTTCTTTGTTTGCAAGCCACCTACCACTCTTCTGTCAACATTCTTTTATGAGTTTATTGAAACTTCAAGTATCTATAATCCTGATTTAAAACTTAAATTTATCTTTTTTACACTAGGACTATGAACCTAAAATTTTGATGGCCATCCCTTGTCTAGCTCTTAAGCAAAAATACAGAGCAATGATTTAAGCTGATATGTGCTGCTTTTTGATGTCTGCTGTTGTAGTGGTGATGGCTTGTGACTGTGAGTAATAGGGCAATTTTTTAAGTGTAATGTGTTGCCCCATGTATGGACTGGAGACTGCTCCTTTGAAATATCTAGTAGGTTAGGATAAGACCTACATATCCCTGCAAGGCTGAAGGCATGGAAAAGATTGTCAGATGTAATTATCCAGTGCAGCATGCCAAGACTAGTTATTTAAGTATTTATTCACTCTCAGACAGGTTTCACAGCCCCTGAATGACCCCACACTGCTAGCAGGCAGCTGCAAAGCTTGTTAAGGTATGTCTATTTAAGCCGTGGTAGCACTTCTGGCAGGCGAGAAGTGCCCATCATTTTGATGTATGTCCCTTTATTATGTCAGCATGTTGCATCACAGAGACCCTTTCCATTCTCTGTTGCAAGAGTGCGGTGGTGCTGAACAGCTTTCAAAGCCATAGGAACATAGGGTAGAGCTTTGTGTCAGCTGTTGTGTATGGTAAGATTTTTTTCATTGATTTCTTCTCATTTGCCCTTTTGTTTTAGAATACTTCATTGCCTGTTATCATTTAGATAGCTAATGTTGCATATCAGAGTTGCTGGGATTACATGGGTGCTGGCACAGTGGTCTAGCTGGGAACAAATGAGTTGTTGATCTAAAAGCACAGTTGCAAATCTGGTTGTTGCTTAGCTGAGGGCAAGTTCTGCAGTGCTGGATCTGCTCGAATTGGGCTGCAGATACTCCTTTCTTCATTTCCTTCATTTATTTCTTCTGCCTTTTCTTAGGATTGTAACACTGGGGCATATAGCACTGCTTTACACTTCTGTCTGGGAACTGCAGTTTTATTTTTGTCTGTATTCATGATAACATATATTTATTCTTCTGCTTTAGTGTATATGCTTGTTCTAAGTTAGTGTCTGTCATAATGGGGGTTGTGTCCCTGAACATTTTATCCATTCTCTCTAGCTGCATTGTTTGGGGACTGGAATTGTTTCTTCCAGTGGTGTCTCATGTTACATGAAATCAAGTGCACCAAAAGCAGTACAGTCCCAGAAAAATGTAAGCTCCCATTCATAGGGATTAGAATGATCAAATCTGTTTCATGAGTATCCTTTCCTTTTTACTATATGGAACTGAATGGGGGAAAAAATTCTGGGAGGGAAATTAACGCAGCCTGTATTTAGATGCCTAACTTAAGAGAAAGAGCCTTCAGTATTCTGATGGTCTTCAAATAATCTACAGAAAGAGATACTGTCTCTGAGAAACAGAATTATGTGGGGAAAATCCAGAGATTAGAAAAGGCAGACATACAAATGTTTCTTCTTGAATGCAAAACTGAACCAGCTCTTTAGTAGAAATATTTTAACCAGTGTTAGTGTTGCAGGTACAAACACCTGCAGACATCTCAAATCCTCATCCGGACATTTGCTTCCTCCTGAATCTCCCTCTGGATTCTGTGGCAGACACCATCTGCTACCTGTCAGCATTGCTGCATGGCTGTCATTGCGGAGGTTCCCGAAGGGTGATGCTCCTGTTTCTTGCAGGTTGTAGGTGGTGATAAGCACTTGCTGCCTCCTACCTGTGGCTGCTGAGGTGAGCTGCTGAGTATGGATGCTCAGCCCAGCCAACCCTCAGTGTGCCACAAGCAGCTGTGATCTGTAAGCCCTGGTGTTGGGCCAGGTGCTGCTGTGGGGGTCAGCAAAGGCTGTGCAGGTTGTGGGAGTCACAGGAGAGGGTGAGGGGTGGATTTGGGGATGCTCTTTGTGACTAGTGGAGGGGGAATGTGTGTGATGGAGTGTGGGGAAGGAGGAATTAAGAAACACATTTTGATGTTGTTCAGGCTGGCATAAAGTTGAGCACTTTGGCTGATACAGATGTAGTTAGGTGTTGCTGGTGGTTCTAAGCAAACTAATTTCCAGTTAAGGTATATGTTACCCAGTTTGTTAACTTTCTTGAGGTTTACATTAGAGTCTGATTTACTGTTTCCACCATCTGAGATAACATGCCATAATGCAGAACATGACTTTTCTCAGCAGTTGGTCCAGCCATCTCAGTGCCATGGGCTCTTTTAAAGGGTTAACATATGTATTTTTACTTTGAAGACAAATCTGATTTCAGAAAGCAATTTCTGAAAGTTACTAAATTGTTTGTAGTCACTTTAATGTAAAGGTGACTTTTGTGCATGTTTGTTTTGTTGTTTTCTTTATTAATGTGACATGTAAGTTGTCCCTGAAGTAATTAATTTTCATCTCTTTATTTTAAATGCTTGACGTACATCTCACACTTCAATTCCAGTTTAATGTAGAATCTGCTTGGAGATTTCTTTTTGTACTTTCTGTTTTCAGAAATCTTTTATTTTTCTAAATTATATTTGTGTGAAATGTGCTCAAGATAGGCATTACTAGTAGGAGCTTGTAGAAGCATTAGGTCTCTTAGTTTTTCTTGGGTTCAGCAAAGTATAAGTTTTAAATTGTCTGCCACATGTATGTTTGCATGTGTTACGTAAACTGAATTGGTGACTTGAACTTGCTATTTATGTTCTACAATACTATGTAAAGTATTTATTTTATACACAAGGAAACTGTTATACTAAGGGCTGGCCTTCTGAGGAAGTAAAAGTGTTTATTGGAAAACTAAGTAAAGCTGTGATCAAAGCTTCCATGGGATTTATGGAAGCTGATGTGAGGTGGAATAAGCACAGCCAGCAATGGGTCACCATGCAGAGGAGTCCCAGCTGGCACCACTGGGCCTGATGTGATGCAGCAGCTTGGAGAAAGCAATTCCGTTGTCCCATCTAGCCTGTATTCTCTCCTGTTGTACCTAAGTGGGTGTTTTCCAGATACTTCAGGAACTAATTGCTGTTAGATATGACACCTGAGTGATGTGTGTTGTTATGCAAGAAGGTGGTTGTACAGTACAAATGTAGACTGACATCAGTGCTAATAAAAAAATGTTTCCTTAGGAAACCTTACTCACAGAAACTAGTCATTGACTGTATAAAGCCAAGAAACCAAAACCCCAAAGTAAACTGGTGATACCTGAGTTTACTCAGGAATACTCTGTGTTCTCATGTTATGAATGTTTAAAGTGGAAAAACGCAGCTTGAACTATGAACAGTGTATGATTTCTGCATTATTCATATGGCAGAAATGCATTAAAAACATTTTAAGATTCAGAGAGGGCACCAGTGAAGGTTTGTTGTTTTTTCTGGTGTCTTTTTTTCCTATTTGCTGTGTTAAACCAGGGCATGCACTAGAGCAAAAACAACACTGTTGCATGAACTTCCCCTTAAATTTGCCTGTGGGGTCTATGGAAACCACAGAACCTTTTCTTTGTACCTCTAACCCAAGCTGACATTTTCCTCTGGAATTTCAAAAGCACCTGGCAATCAATACTTTTAATTAATCCGATATGAAATCTTAAACAAATGGGTGATATTCTCTAGCTTTAGCTGATAGTGACCACTGAAATATCACTTGTTGCATTTTATTTTCAAATAGCCTTCTCCTCCTTGCTAAATGAAGGTGATGGTTGTTATTTCACACAGGATTACTTATTTATTTATTTATTTAAGTCAAAGTTTATTGATAGCATCACATAAGCAAAGGCTACCTAGCTTTAAATCGGATTTCAGCTGTGCGAACAACTTAGATGTTGCTGCTATTGCTGGAGAGAATCCTATAGTTTCTCCCATTTTTCCTCTTGTTTAATGTATCTATCTGTACTCTGTGGTTTACAACCTGTCTATATTTGGGCAATTCTATCATCATGAAATTGTCATATTATATTTGTCCTTTCGGTTGCCACCAGGAGTTGTCATGAAAATGTGAATTTCTCTTTAGTTTATGATTCTTAGAAATGAAACTCCCTTCTTTCTTCTTTCTAACTCTTGAAAATTCTAATTCTCTGCTAACATCTTAAACCCTTTTGTCTTACGTGAGCAAAAACTGTTCTTTTTTTATTCCTGGAAAAATGCAATAGTACACTGGTGACAAATATATGACTAAAATATGTATCAACAAGACTGTCTTTTACTTTCTTTTACTGTCTTTTATTTTGGAAATCTTATCAGATACTTATTTTCAGTGTGTTTTGTTTTATATTATATTTGGAATTCAAAGAACAGTTTGAAAACTTCAACCTTGTTCTCAGTATTTTGAACAGATCTGCATTTGACAGTTATGGAAAGTGGGGATCCACCATGTTTGGGGTTTAATGCTGCAAATCTTCTTGTGCTATTTATCTGCAAACTGTCCTTGTTTCAGTGACTGAAGGGAGAAAAAACATATCTTGAAAGGGAAGATGAAGGCTCAAACTGCAGCTGCTTTGATTATTTTGACTAGAGATGTCAGAATGTTGAAGTAAGAGAAGAGATGCACTTGCTGTTTTTTGACTCCATCCATTCAACCAATTATTTGAAAATTGAGTTTTAAAATGTTGTTGGCTTCTTATAGTTCACTTGAAATGAAATAGATGAGCAGAAAGAACTTGTTCTGCTATCTTTAGGTCACCTCTGTTTGTCATGAGAGAGTTGCTTCCTGACTGAAATAAAAATTAGAAGAAATGCTGAGTACTGGCCATCCTGAGACAGCTGTATACGTTGCTTTTAGTAATCATCAGTAATAAATAGCAGTAATTGAAGAGGGAGATACATTTCTGACGTTAGATAATAGTCAAATTACAGTTGAAATTAGCCATCCCAGAAGTGCTGTAAGGAAACTTAAAACATTTAGCATAGTTGGGTTGTTTGGGTTTTATTTATTTATTTTGTTGTTTTGTCTCCTTACTCTCTTTCTTGCAGACAGCTGAGTGACTCATGCATGAAAGTGCATACTTTATTTTCTCCCCTGGTGTTTCCTGACAATCCAGGCACTGTGGATGATGTGGTATGCTCAGTGGACTTGAATATATGTGGCTGCTTCTTGCCTTGTACTGTATTTCCTGTTGTTCAAGCTGTCAGCTGCAGGAATGAGGCCATGATATTTGGCGTCCCAACAGGAGGATGAAGAGTGTGCCCAGTGCCTCTCCCAGCTCTGGTGGGAGTGACCTGGGGACTGGGATGTCTGAGGACCTGATGAACAAGTTCAGTACATTCCAAGAGCAATGCTGAGGAGCTGTCCATTGTGTAGGTGTGAACTTGGAGGAAAAGATTCCCCTCCTCTACTTTTAAACTCTTCTGAATCTAAAATTGCCAGATCAGCATAACATAGTTTCTTTGCTATTCAGTCTTCCAGAGCAATAGCTCATCTTGGCATTAGGCTCAGTGCTGAGTGAAATCTTCAGGGCAAGTTTTAATTTCTCTGGAAAGCTTGTGATTAAGATGCAGGCCTGAGGGCAGGGAGAAGGCAAACAGGGTGAAATGGGTTTGGAAAGAAATAGATAAAAAGGAGACTGATTCTTACGTCCTTGTTCTGCGATTCAGTTGAAAACATGGTAGGAAAAAGGAAGTGCAGGGAGTTGAGCATTGACAGTCTTGAGTACTGTTCAGGCTTGAGATACTCAGTTTTATTTTGCACTCCACACTGTGCTGTGTGTCTCAGTTTCAGTTGGGACAGAATTGTTTTCTTCACATGTCTGGTATGATGCTGTGTTTTGGTTCTAGGAGAAAAATGATGTTAAGCCCTTAGAGCCAGAAGAATTCCCACCTGCTTCAAAACTCCTTCCAGCTGATGTCATGGTACGGAATATCCTTTTGGCTGTTTTAAGTCAGCCATCCTAATTCTATTCCCTTCTAGCTATTTGAGCCCTTTTCTGCAAATTGCCTTGGCTCTCTCTGCTTAACAGGCAACTATGAGCATTGGTGTGTTATCCACACTATTTTTCTCCTAGAACCAAACATAGCATCATACCAGACATCTGAAGAAAACAATTCTGTCCCAACTGAAACCAAGATGCTGTGTATCTCTGACAGTGTGTTTAGTGACATTGGCTTTGAATCCAAAATATTTGTTCAAGAAACTTTCATCTGTAGCTTTTCTGTTAATTGTTTCACTAATTATTTCTTATCTTTGTCAGTAGACAACAGTGATGGTCAGTGGACTGTGGTGCTACCTTATAGGCAGTAGTGTGCTGTGATATGGGGGTTTGGTGGAGACTGAAAGCTCGAGACCGCAAGATTGAAGTGTATGTTTTTCATCTAGAAATCCTTTATCTTTTTCTGTCTGGAGTAAGATCTTGCACTCTTCTACTGCTGAAGGCAGAAACCCAGACAAGTATGATTCAGCAGTTGGAAGATAAAACATCCATTACATTCTACACACAGCTTTCATGTCACTGCAGAGAGACTGATATTTTTTTCTGTGTTTTATTCATGATTAGGTTCTTGAAGCCATGATCATTAATTCTAGGCACAGTTAATAGCTGTCCTTGTACATGACTTCCCACAGATTCTCCCAGTATGTATTAATCCTGACTTGAAGCTCTCTCAACAGTGTTCTTTTATCAGAAAGAAAAAAAAATATTAGATGTAATAAACCATGCCTACTAAGGCAAACTCCTTTATAAGAGCCTGGAATTGCAGAGATAAAAAGCTGTTAAATATGCCGTAACTGTCTCTTATTCTCAAAAGTTTTTCTGAGTATTTAGTAGTAGACATTATTTGGGGACATTGAAAAGTTCTCTTTCTCAAAAGTGATAAACAATTAATGCCCTTCTGATACTGTCCCATCTCATGAGCATGTATTCATAGCAAAGTAAATTCAAGCTTCATATCATTTTCTCTGAGATGCTGCAACAAGTATATTGTTTAGGAAGATGAATCATTTAGGCACTCATAAAGTTCAGTGACACTATTGCTATGGTATTGTGTAGTTATATTGTTTACCTGTCTTATAACCATAGCATTGAGCTCTAGGTGTTGTAAAAATGCTATTCTGAATCTTGATTTTCATTAAATAAACTCACTTCTTTTCATGATTTTCTGTAAATGGGAACTAACTCAAGAGCCTCCATGACAAAATACACAAACAAATCTTTTCTTTCTCATTGAAATAAGTATTTTTGTTTTGAATGCTTTAAGTAGAAGCAAAATAAGTTAAGTGATAAACATTTGTACAGCTGGAGAAAGATCAGTTTGCTGAGCCCTCTTCACACTGATGGCTAAGAAAAATGTTAGTGTTTATCTGAAATATGGGAGAAGTAGGCTGGACTCTCTTCGTAGTAAACTCATCAATTTGTCTCCCTTGCTTATTTCTTCTATCTTTTAATTAAAAAAATAAATAAAAAAGAGAGAAGAAAAAAAAAACAGCATTACACTTGCATTAAAATAGAGCATTATCCATTTAGTGTGCTTATAGAAACAAGTTGTCTACTTTCAGTGTCCCGACGTTCATTCTTTCTTTAAGTTATTTGACACATTTTCTAACAAGCTAAAAGTTTGGAGGAGATAAAAGGGGGAGGTGTGTCTTATCAAATTACTGAAATCTGTTGATGTTCTTTTTCAGTGGAATAACATTGAACAGGAATAGAATATAACGCGTTGGTGCAGTTCAGAACATACGATTTGAATTTAACTAGTAAATTAAGCAGCTATTCAAGATTTAAGAACGCAAATTAATCTTGTTCAAAGAATATAAATCTAATTCAGCATTGTGGTCACACAGTCATTTAAAGAGAGTCGAGAAACATTTTTGTAGAATTCTGCAATAAGTGAAAAACTTTCTAAACCTTGAAAGTGTACTCTTTAAATTCTCATTATCGTGTTATTTTTCCTCAGCTAAAGAAATTTTCAGTTACTTTTTGATTAACATTTCAGTGCACTCTGTATTTCTTGTGACTTTGTTTCGTCATATTCTACACAAGGTACAAGATCTTTAATGCAGTACAAGGAAATTAAACTGTTGAGGATCAGCAAATTAAGTGGATGATGCCTTTTAGCAGCTGAATAGCTGCTGTGTGTTGCTTTAGCTATATTAAGGGTGGTAACAGCTTTAACAAATGCTGGGTCCTCTGTGAAATCAGTATCAAATATGCACAGGAAAAAAACCTTTTGCAGAGGTGGGGGACGCACATGTTCTTGCATAACACTGTCAAATTTAGCAGTCAGTTGAATAACACCCAAAGAAGTTTCATGTGTGGAGAGTAAGGCTTCTCTAAATATCTGCAAAATGCCAAATGATGGGTATGAAACACTGTATTTTAGCAATAAGCAGCTCTGTTATAATGCTTCAGTCACTGTTTATCCTATGAAAGAGAGTGCTGAGTGTGGGGTCAATGGTGCTGCAGAACTCTCTTGAAGCTCAGTCTCTTTCTGTGCTACTTTTGGCTACTGCCAAGCATTCCTTTAAATATCAGCTGTCTCCAGTCAGGCTGTCTGAAATATATATACTAATTTTTGGTGACCTTCATCAAAAAGATAATGACAAGAAGTGAAAACACAGTAAGAGTGATTATGGGAAACTAGTCACTGCCTCTGTCATATCTCTGTTGCATAAAATGCCTTTGTAGTATAAGGCATTATCAGTTGTCTTGCTCACTCTTTGCAAATATTTTCTTTATACAGTTGCTTTGTCTGAATTTTTCAGAGCAGGCAAACCTGTCTGTATGGCTGTTGGTTCACATACATTGTGCTATAGTTTTTGTTCAGTTGCCCCTACTGTAAATTCTTCAATTTGATGTTGTCTGTATTTACAGCAGATACTTGTTCACTGCGCATAGTCAGTCCTTGCAAAAACTTGTTTCGTTCTGGGAGGTAAAACAGGTAAAAGCTCAGTTATTCATTGCACGTTCTGCAGATATTTCTGATGTCTTTTTCATCTTTTATTCCTTTCTGAGGCCCAGCATGCATTTCCTCAGCATCTCCCAACCTGGGGTGACCAACAGAAGCTTTCAGAGCCTCTGAAGTCTGCTTTTGGAGGTAGAAAAGATTCAAGTCGCTTCTACTCCCTGACCAGTAGCCCTAAGGTTTAACAGCCTGACTAAAAGCTTGTGCTCACTGGTGTACTGAAATCCAGCTGCAGCCAATGGGTGGTGCTTAGAACCCACAGTGACACTTAAAGCCAGTTTCAGCATAATTAGAAGGAGGATTCTATGGATGGACTCCACCACTACCACACAAACTTAATAGTTTCATTTATTAACACATAAATTATTCTTATTATTCAATATCAGGGTTGCATTCAGACAAATAGGAAAAAAGTATATTTTATTGATCTTCTAGAACCTGGAAAAAAAATCTTGTATTAAGTGACCTCTAAGTCACTTCTGCTATCCTTGAAGTTGTGAGATGGGGAGGCTGTATATTACTCAAAACTGGTTTTCTTCATATATTTTGTTTAATATTGAATGCATATATTATAATATACATTCTGTACTCGAACTTGAGATTAGTTATTCCATTTAGCCTAGTTGAAGTCAGCAGATAGGATTGCCCAGAGAGGTTGTGGATGCATGGATGTGTTCAAGGCCAGGTTGGATGGGGCCCTGGGCAGCCTGTTCTAATGTTAGATATGGAGGTTGGTGGCCCTGCCTGCAGTGGGGGGTTGGAGCTTGATGTTCCTTGAGGTCCCTTCCAACCCGAGTGATTCTGTGATTTAGCAGTCTTTTAATTGACTCCAATCAGGTTGGAATGTCTATCAACACATGCATTTATTACATTGTAATATATGTATATGAGGGATAGATACAAGTGAAGATGAGCTTGCACTTGACTGAACGTAGCATTTGTTTACTTGTTAGTTGGCTGCCAGAAATTTCTGTATATTTGTTTTTATCACCAAACTGCATAAACAGAAGGGCAGGAGATCAACATCCAGTTAACGTGTGACAGTGCAAAAGAACATATTTCAAATCAATTTTATTTAAACAAGTTCATAAGCAGAGTTGATTCATGGTTATTGCTTTTCTTTATTGGACTACTGTAATTACTTAATGCTATAAACCTTGGATCATATTTTTCTATAGGTGAGTTCTGTTGACTCACTCTCTTGCTGGAAAAAAATGTTTGTTTATGTCACTGCATGTTAAATTAATACTGAAAACTGTTAGAGTTAAATTTAATGAGGAAAAATAGTTTTAAGTTTTGTTAGTTTTCCAATCCTGTTAACCCCATTGCTGTAAATTGTGGTTCTGAACCTGAAGAGAGTGTGTGGGACTATGAAGACATAATTCAGAGAGAATACTGGCTGAAACACTTGAATGCTCTTATATTGTGGCATGAAGGACATTCTAAGTAAGAGTTACTTTAATTTCATTATCAGAGTACCTATGAAAGTACATTTTACACAACTTTGCAAATGATTGATACAATGCCTCTGATCCAGGGCTGCTCATCTCACTTAGCTCTGTATTTCTTGAGCAAGCACTTTATAGAGGGAACAGCTAACTTTCATGTGGGCATAAATTTGCTAGTCCTAATTTTCCAAAACAAACTATTTGTTCCTCTCTCCCTGGCCTTTACCCTCAATTTCACCATGTAAGCCATGGCAATAGGGTGCATTAAGGTACCTGACAGCTTGCGTCCTTTCTCCTTGACCAGGTGGCGCATCTCTGCAGCCATGCAGTGGTGGCAGGGAGGGCTTCTGGCTGCTTCCTGCATGTGCAAAAGGAGAGCTGCCCTCATTTTAAGCTTAAACAGGGGGGAGGAAATAATTTCCTTTGCAGAAATTCCTTTCATTGTTAATATTTGGCTTCTCAGATGTGGAAACAAAACCAACTGTGCAGGCAGTATGCTTTATCTACTCTTTGTGTCTAGTGGCTGGGGTCATTCTTTGTTTGTTTGTGTGTTGGTTGTCAGTTTGGGTAAAATTCACAATGGCTCTATTATGCTGCTTTAAGGCAGAGCAGGAACTTCCTTATTTTCACTAGCAGTGAGAAAGGGGTCTTGGAATGTGCCACATCTTTCTAAAATTTTCTTCCTAAAAGGATTATTATTATTTATTTTTAATATAATTTTCTTTTGAGTTCCTTGCTGGTTTTGTGTTGGTTTTCATTTTTATTTTTTTTTTCTCATTCTTCTAATAAACTGGGACATTTATTCCATTTTCTTTAGTGCTGTAAGTTGTCAACATTTTTAATAAGTTCTGAATATTTTTTGCCCAAAGGCTACTTTTAGCCTGCAAGAAGTAATTATACTCAATGTATGGCTCATATTTCAAAAAGATGGATGCACACAATCTCCATAGCTAAAATTGTGTGTGTCTGTGTATATGTACCCTTTGATTAAAGTACTGAGTCTGAAATCTTGTAAAAGTGGCTCCCATGTTTTTACTAGCAAATCCCACCTCCGTGATGTCCTGTGTGAAAAAGAAGCAGAATCCACATGAAATAAGTGGCAGAAAAGTAGTCTGTAAATGCAATCTGCAAATGTCTCAAATAGAACATTTTTCATTTGTCTGGATTCCCTCTCGAGGCAGGAACCTTGTTTTCCAGGACTCATGTAAGGCCTCATGAGCTCTGTATGCTGAGCAGACAAGTGCATGAAGTAGACTTTGGCCTCTGCCTTTGGATTGGTCACTGCCTCTTTCATTCCTCATGTTCTTTCCTTATGTGCTCATTTTAATTTAGTAGGTTCTTTTTTTACATCTTCCTTCAGTACCTGTATCCCACTGAGATCTTCCTTAGCACGTATTATTTGCCTCTGTGGAATGATTATGATCAGTAGGCATTAGAATTTCTGCTTTTTGTGTTTTTTTTCGTTTATTTATTTATTTATTTATTTATTTGTATATATGTATCTGCAATGTTCCTGTTGGGTTTTGGTTAGTTTTCTGTTGCTTCAGGAATAATTTGCTGTTGCCAACTTAGTCATCTCTGTTGCATTTATGTTCATCATGGGGCAAGGAAAATTCACTGCTCTGTGCACTGTGTGTGTGTGTATATATATTTTCAGCATGACAAAGCAAAGTTGCAAAGTGTATTTCATGTTTTTGTGTCCAATCTGTAGTTGGATTGGAAGGTAGTTATTGCCTTCATTCAATCTAGCTAGGAAACATTTCCTCTAAGTTCACATAATAGTGGACAGTAGCTTGGGCATTGGGAACACTTTTACTTTCACTTGTAGTTCTCTCTGCTGAGACAGAATTTTCAAATAGTAAAATTAGAGTCCCACCAAATTTAGTGTTCAGCATTATATGTGGAAAGGATAAAGACAGCAACAATATTTGCGTGTTGAATTCTGGCTGTGACTCTTTATTCCTCTGCTTAGGAACATTTGGTACCTTAGAGAGCTAAATACAGCTCTTAGTAATGTAAAACTGAAAGTCTTATCCAAAAGATTCCTCTTATTCTTGACCGTTCCAAATAAGTGGACATGCATAGGAGAAAAAATCCAACTGGAAACCTGATGTATAATCTTGCAGGGCCAGGTCACAAGTTTTTCTTATTTTTGATGTTGCTTGTTTTGAGATTTCTGGATACCAAGGAAAAGTTTGCAGTGTCACAAATGACTGGGAAAGGCATACAGTATTTCAAACTATGTATAGAAGAAAACAAGTACAATTAAATAGACCTTTACATGACTGGTTTTATTCTTGTATTATTCACTTCATTTTCATGTTTAGTAATTTGTTTTCAAAAACTACTACTTGTTCAGTATTTATCCCACATTTCTACAAGTTACGTTTCTCTGTGTAATAGAAAATTATACAAACCAAAGAAGTTTTGGGTTCAGCTTATTTATTAGATGTAGTCATAAAAATAAAAAGTAATGTATCTGTGAGTGCTGAACCTTGAAATGAGGAGAATGAAGGTGTGAGAAGTGCAATTTGAAAAAGTTGTGTCTTGTGCTGCTTTGACAACTTCAAAGCAAATAATTTGAATGATACAAGGAAAAAATAAAAACCAAACTGCAGTTAACACTGTTCATTTGGTGAGCTGGGTGTAGCTAACTAACAGCATGCCTTTTTTTGAGGAAACAAAAAATGTCGCACTTTCTCTTTCGCAATCAGCATGAAAAGCGAGCTAGATTTTACTTTTCGCTTCTAAAAACCATCTTGATTCAGGGGAAGTGACCTCTTGGGAGGCAGTCCTGTTGTTTCAGCTGCTTTTAGACATGGATGTGTTTTTGTTTGTTTTATGTGTGTTTTGTTTTTTTTGTTGTTGTTGTTTTTTTTTGTTGGTTTTTGTTTGTTTGTTTGTTTCAGAAATAGTGTTTTTAGCCAAATATCTTCTCTAGTTTTTAATTGTGTGTTGCATCTCAGGCACAGAATAGGTTGGTTGAATTATTACCATTTTATAGCTCATAAACTCATGGGGGAGAAAAGGAAGCATTTAGTATGTAAAGCCAAGAGTTTGTAATTAAATAGCTACTTTTACTCTGATCTCAATAGTTTCAAATTGTATGCAGTGAAAAGAACATATATTCATATATGTTCTAAATATATACATATACATACACACACACACATATATGAACTTATTAATCTACATCCCTTCCTTTCCCCACTTCATCTCTTGGTCCTAATGTTGATGGGAGCAGCTGAGATTAAGGTCAGAGTCATCAGTGGAGAGTGCTGTGACGGGAGAAGTACAGAGTTGATTTTGGGTGGGTTCTTCTACCTCAGGGTAGAATCCATTGTGGCTGCTCCTGTATGAGTCAGCATGCTTTGCAGCTTTTCCTTTCCTCATTGTGATATAATTTCACGCTACAACAAGAAGTGGTCTTTTAGGCTGGATATTTGTTCTTTGCTCCCTTTTTTATCCCAAAGACCACACTCCCTTGATGGTGGCCAGTCATAGACCACGGGATGGGTCCCTATCAGTGCACTCAGGGCTCTGTTTTTACCCTGTGCATGTGATCCTCTCTGCTACCTTTTGCTCCAGGATGATAGACAGCTTGTTCTGTGCAGGATAATTCCTGGTTATTACTGTCTATTGGTTGTAAAAATATAATAGGCACTATGCAGCACAATTGCACAAAGCTAAGCAAAAAAAAGTAAAGCAGATTGCCTAATGGTTACCTGGACATTATATAATTTCTGTTAGGAACTAAAGTGTGTTTCCAGGCAGGACAAGATAAGATTCTCAGGTCCGTGTTATTAATTTAACACAAGGCCAGTGGCCTGTCACAAGGAACACCAACATTTCATGTACTGAACTGTAAGGCTGAGTAAGGCACCTCTCCCACTTTCTCCAGAGATCCCTTGAAAAAAGCAGCTTTGCAGAGATATCAGACAGGTATGATGGCACAGAGATCTGAGGGCAGAATTTTGTCCAGTTCATCTTCACAGAGTCCGCTGAGAAAGGGGAAAGATGTGGCAGGTGCCTGCTGAGAGAGTGGAGGAGGAAATCACAAAGAACGTCTAAGAAGCATAGCTGGTGATGACAAATCAGTGAGGAAGAAAAGAACTGTAAATGCTCCTTGTTGTTTCACTCTTGAAAACTTTTGCCCTCTGTGTGCAGCCCACTGTGTGTCTCCTGCTCTTTTTTATTTTAATTCTTGTTATCTGAACTGCAGCAAGTAACTTAGACAGTCTTAGATACTCCAGCACATTGCTAACTTGCTGAGTTCAAGGGTTCAGGGAATTAATGGTGCTGGCAAAGATAATAGATGAAATGCTAAGAGATTACTGACATTCAGTAACAAACTATAGAGAAATTTCATTTTTTCAAGTGAGTTTATACCTCCAAAAATATTTCGGAAAACATCTTAAAAATGTACAAATGCTTTGATGGTAAACTTTAATTTACCACAAAGGAAATCAGTTTTCTTGTCAGAAATCTTAGTGCTGTTTGTCCAGTGACTGCAGTCAGATTTGTCTGAAGGACCCTAAAGAAGAGCTGTGCAGCACCTAGATTTAGTCACTGCTGTCATATTTCTATATTTAATCAAAGTTATTACAGAAATACTCCTTTTAAAGTAATACCAGTGTCACATGAGGATTATCTCAGAGGACTGTTCGTATCTCTTATGGTTATGACCTAAATTACCTATATTTAGAGCACATCACAGATCTTAATACCTGTAATTTCACAGTTTCTACTGTGCACTTGAAGGTTTAGTTAATCCTGAATATCTGCAGGTAGCAACATAAGCCTCCTTATGTTGGCTTTTTAAATCTGTGTAGCATTTTACCATGGTAGATGCTCCCATTCTTTAATCTGGTTATTCTGAAAAGGGAGAATAAAATAAAACTGTCTGACTTGATCTTAGTCTATGGATGTTCATAGAATCATAGAATGGCCTGGGTTAAAAAGGATCACAGTGATCATTGAGTTTCAACCCCCCCTACTATATGCAGGGTCACCAACCACCAGACCAGGCTGCCCAGAGCCACATCCAGCCTGGCCTTGAATGCCTCCAGGGATGGGGCATCCACAACCCCCTTGGGCAACCTGTTCCAGTGTGTCACCACACTCTGTGTGGAAAAACTTCCTCCTAATATCTAACCTAAACCTCCCATGTCCCAGTATAAAACCATTCCCCCCTTGTCCTATCACTATTCTTGTCATATATCATATTTTTGTGTCCCTCTGACAGTATTTCTTCATCTATAACTGGAGGTTATAGATGTAATTTCTTTCACTTTCTGTGAGAATAGAATAACTTCTGGAAAGTTATTGTTTTGTTCTTATTTATTTTTATGTGAATCACGTAGAACTATTCTTACCTAAAATTAATTTGCTAGTAAAGAGATTTAAACCCATTGGCCACTAATCCAATTCATTTTCTAAGCATCATTTGAGGCAAATCTGTACCTTAAGATCAGCAAATCTTAGTTATAAATTGGACTAGTACAATAAAAACATTCTATAGCACAGTTATTTCACATCTTATTTTTACTACTTTTCTTCCCTACCTTTGAAAAGATTCTCTATTCTTTCTGTGAAAATATTTGTTTTAATCTTTCTGTCTCTTCATTGGAATGAAATTTTGGGGTGTTTGCAATGTGGAAGCCAGTTAGCTGCCATTACTCTTTGGTTCTCCACTTTGATGAATGAAAGGGTGAAAGTTTTATTTTGTTTGCTTCTTCCTTCTGGGAATAGTGCATCAATTTGTTGGCTGATCAGCAGTAATCTCCCGACCCTGTGGAGCATTTTCCCAGGATTTGAAGTCTCCTCCCTCTCTTCCTTCCCCCTCCTGTGCCCCATGGGATGGTGCTTGTCTCTGCAGCCTTCAGCCAGGCTAAACATTGTTGGAGAAGGATACAACTTCCAAGGTCTTTTCCTTCAGATGGTGGGATTTTCTCTTTCTGGGAAGAAAACAAAACTTATGATGGAGGATCTACTGGGTGCTTTTAAAAACTCTGAGTTCTGAGCTTCTCCTAAGATGTTTTAAATCTGATATAACAAGATTTAGCCAGGGAAAGATGGCATGCTCTTCACTATTCCCTTGTAGAATAGGGCAGAAAAAAAGCCCTCACAGGTTGCCCAGAAAAACGCAGCCTTTTCACAGAATGTCTTGATGTGTATTTTTATTGAATTTAATACTTAATTTGATTTGTGTTTAGGATACTAAATGTAGTTCGTAGACCCTAGATTTTTTTTTCATACTGAGTTTCTCTTTATTGAGACTGTTAATGAACTACCATCAAAACAGAGTTATCCAGCACTAGAGTTTAACTTTCTTTTTCTATTACTTCAATTTTTGATTGATTGCAAAATGCAGCTGACATTTGTGCATTGGTTAGCACTATTTTAGGCTTTTTCAAAACGTAGGGGAACTTGCTTAGCAGACACTTTTATCTAGTAAGTTTGTGCAAAAGCTTGGAAACCTACTGAGTGGAGGAATCATGGTGTGTGGATGGTAGGACAAGCAGACACCAGGACACAGTCATGCAAACTTTCTGGGCAAGTTTTTCCAGTGCTCTGTCACTCTTCCAGTTTTTAGCCATTGCACCTCGTCCTTTCACTGGTTGCCACTGAAAAAAGCCTGCCCCCGTCTGCTTTACATTTGCCCTTTATATGTTTACAAGCATTAAGGAAATCCCCTCCCAGTCTTCTCCAGGCTGAACAGTTCCAGATCTCTCAGCCTTTCTGCAAAAGGGAGATGCTCCAGGCCCTTCCTCATCATTTTAACCCTCCAGAGACCCATCCTGAGATCTGTTTAGAACTTCCTTAAGTGCTTAAAACTAGAGCAGTGAACTCCAAGGAACCAAGAAAACTTGAAATAAGAAAGATGACTTGTCCCTATGTAGGATTGTTTTTTTTTCTGTAAGGATTATTTTCTGCCCAAGAAGTCAGTAACTTTCTGGCTTGTTATAAACCCCATCTTGTCTCTTTTGGGATTCAAGAATAAATTCTTCCCTTTTGTCACTTTGGGTCTTACATTATTTAGGCTTCTCTCTGTGCCTGTGTATTGCTATTGCAAACTGCATATGAATACTTTTATGAATTTTTGAGTATAGCACTTAGATACCACATAATAAACGCAAGAAGATTGTTGACTGCCAGAAATAGAAGCTTAACCAACCCAGTCTATGCATACAGAATCTGTCTGTTTGCTGTGGAGACTAGCATGAAAATAAATAACTAAAAAATCACTACAGAATCGCTAGTGATACCTCTGTTATCTCTACTCCAATAAAACAAGAGTATGAGATACGCAAGAGATTAGCTTTGGTCATAACTCTGTAAAGTTCAGCATGTGTTTGACTCAGCAAAAAGTAGCAATATGGAGAAAGCTGGGGTGTTTTGTGACTATTAACTTCCTACTGCCTGGTTTTTAGAGTAATCTTTATTGGTATGGTAGTTTTGGTTTACAGATACCTGTTTACATAAACTCCTGGTGAGTTGTACCTGAATAGTTCCTGATGTGTATTTGCGTAACTCATTCTTAAAACCTCTGGCAATTAGAAAATAAATAAGTTCCCTGCTGTTTGTTACAAGTCTGAACACCATAGCTGTTTCTGGCCAAACCACTTCTGCTCTTCATACGCTGTTGCAGCACAGTACCCCAGGCAAGCTGATCAATGTCCTTACCCTTCTCGACTCAAATAGAAGAAAGTTCTTATGCCTTTTAGGCTGTGTTCTTTGATGTTCATCCATCGAAGGGCACTGCCTTTCACATGTCTGACCCTGACTTCTAGTTGTGATCCCGTCCTTAGATTATGTTGTTAAGATCAGTTCTGTATTTTGGAACTGGTAACGGCTAAAACAGTTACAAATTCTTGTCCCTTCTGCTTTTTGTTTTATTTGTTTTTACTGGGATGTTATCATTGGTAAATTTAAGAAGGATATTCTGCATCCTGTCATCCAAACAGTTAATGGAAATTCTGACTAGAAATGAACGAAGGACAGAAAGCTGGAGAAAATCAATGAAGCCATTTTCCATGTTTGATAGCCACCTATCATCAGCTTTTCCAATCCATCGAGCAGCCTCCTTCTTAAGCACTTTTAGAGCTTGCTTACTGAAACAGGGGAGCAAAGTTCAGTGCTCCACTTAGACCAGCAGAGAGAGAATCCTCACTGTGACGTAGTTTGTTACAGATGTTTTCTATATTATCTTCCAGCTTTCTCTGCATAAGATTTTTTTTCAACTAAAGTTGGCCAGGCTGCTCTTGAATATGCAAGGTGGCCCTTTTTCCCTACCCTGTGGCTCAAAAATTGCCCAAGCATCATACACTGAAGCTTGACTTCTATTAAACCTCTGTATATCTGTGCTTTTCCTTCTCTACCCTTAGTTTTAATTCTTTTTTTTTTTCTTTCTTTTTTTTCTTTTTTTCCTTTTTTCATCATTAAATATGCAGGAGTAGAGAACTTGTTAAAAATTGAAGACTGAACCAGAAATACACTGCCTTTCTGCTTTGTCGGGAACACAGAGTTTTAGTCTTTCTCCTTTGAGTGAGAACTTCTCTTCTTTTCACTAGTAACACACTTAACGAGGAGGAAGAAAAATGTTTCAGTATTCCCAACTGACTGTATGTAATTTTTTGCTTTTTTTTTTTTTTTTTTTTTTTAAATCTTGTTTGTTGCTTCTTTTATATTCATGTTAGTTTTCCCTCTAGCATCTTTCCTAAATTTCAGGTTATGTACTTGCTGGCTTTCCATATAGGTTAGTTTGTGCTTCTGCCCTTAATATTATTTCACTGAGGACCTGTCACTTTCTTGAACTAATTTTTTTCCCTGAGAACTGCTTCCCACGGGAAGATGTTATACTTGAGAATATACTGGAAGTATATTAATATCTGCTTTCCCGGAGATCATTGCATTTGTTCCCTTGTTATCATTCTTTCTTCACTGTTGGTGAGTTTCTTCGTTTCCAGAGAACTGTTACTTCTTTTTTTCCCCCTTTAATGTTTTTAGTCAGTTCCACTCTCAGTTAATGTGTACATAGTTTAAGTATGCTGTTAAGACGTTAAAATTACATATATATGTTATTGTTCAAATGAAATCCTCATCAATCCCTTCTTCCTCCAAGCTTGTTGACAAATAGTATCTCTTCCATTTCTTTTGTTGCTGCCTTTTTTCTTTTACTTTTTTTCCATTTTATGTCTAAATCAAAGGCTTCAAGTGGGCTCATACTGCATTCTGAGCCTTCAATGGGGTCCAACACATTCATTATTTCAGCCTGGAGAAGAGGAGGCTCAGGGGAGACCTTATAGCTCTCTATAACTTCCTGAAGGGAGGTTGTAGTGAGCTGGGGGTTGGCCTCTTCTCTCGTGTAATTAGTGATAGAACCAGAGGGAATGCTTTTAAGCTGTGTCAGGGGAGATTCAGGCTGGACATTAGGAAGTATTACTTCTCGGAAAGGGTAGTCAGGCATTGGAATGCACTGCCCAGAGAGGTGGTGGAGTCACCGACCATGGGAGTGTTCAAGAAATGTTTGGATGTGGTGTTGATGAATATGATTTAGCTGGGAAGTATTGGTAATGGTTGGACTAGATGATCTTCTAGGTCTTTTCCAACCTTGATAATTCTGTGATTCTGTGATTATGCCATACAACATCTTTCTTTTCCAGAAAATCTTTTCCCTTCATGTAAGTTTGGATTATGCAAATTGTAATCAGAAAACTGTTGTGTTAATTAAAACACAGTTTCTGTTAGTGGAATTCCATTTCATTTAACATCTTATACTGGTGACATTGCAAAGTGACAACATGAAATGTATGTAAATTGTTTAGTGATGTATAAACAGATAATTTAGTTGCCTTCAATCCTTAAGAAATGAAAAGATGCTGCTTTACTAGGTACACAATCTGTGTAAAACCCTCATGGTGGACTATATTAAATACCTGTTATTTTACATTGAATATTATAGAGTTCAAACTAGTGATGTATCAAAGTTATAGAAATTACAAGCTGTATAAGGTTAGTGTTGCATTTATATTTGTTCATTTTAAGTAGATTTTATTCCCATTGCACAGAAAAGGATTCATTTTAGAGGCAAGTCAGTAGTCCCTAGAAATCTTTAAAATCTTGCATTTGATAGCAATCAATGAATTTAAAATGTCTGGTGTGAATATATTTTTCTTTTTTTTTTTCCAAAATAAATGCAAATGTTAAACAAGATTAAAATATATTTAAATAATGCCTTCCTTTTTTCTTATTTTGTGGTATCTCCATTCCATCATAAACAGTTTTTATTCACAAAAATTGACTGGATTAATATCCTAATTCTAAGCTTGACTACAGTTTCTTAATTTCTTTAAGTACATTGGGAAATACACTATTGCTATTAATAAAATTCATTTAAATTAAACACATAAGAAAAAAAAAAACAGAATTCTACCATCTGCTTCCTTGCACCCTCAGAATCCATTTATGCACTTGAATTATGCAATTGTGGCCGTTTGCAACCTTCTGGTTGATTACCAGCAATTCAGAGAGGCCTGCAGATCTTCTTGGAGTAAAGCCATGTTTTTTATGTAATTTTTATACTAGAGAGAAGATACAGAATTTTTGAAGTGTTCAGTTTCAAGCTTACAAGTATGCAGGGCTTTAGTTTTTCCTTAGTAAAAGGGAACTTGCTGCTGTCCACTAATTCTTTGCATTACAGGTAAGTGGCACTGTTGTGCAAAGGGTGTTGAGCCAGGCTTGCATGCACAAAGCTCAATCACCAGATTCAGCCAACAGTTGATGATATAAATTAAACAGATGATATAAAATAAACAGTTGATGATATAAAATAAACAGAACCAACAGTTGATTATATAAATTAATTCTTTATAGAAAAAAGTACATTGTGGCGGGGGGAAAAACATAACAAAACAAACAAAAAAACCAACAAGGCCATGAGATAGGAAGAGGGGGGAAGTATAAGGGGGAGATAATGGGGAACGGCCATCAGCCAGCTGGGAAGAGATGGGGTCTTCAGGACACTCCTCTGGGTGTCCTTCCCAGTGCATAAGGTGGTGACATTGTATAATATCTGCCATTTTTAGAAAAAGCAGCTGTGCTCAGCTAGGTAGCTGTATGGTACAGCAGGGTGTCTTACTTGGGCTGATTCCCTGGGAAGGCTGATCTGCTGCACCTGCTTTGGTTGGGATTGAGGAGCACAGAAAATGCACTGAGCAGAGAAAGGCGTAAATTAAACACTTCTAGAAACCCAAATCAGACTTGTCACTGCCACTTTCCATTTTGATGCACTCTTTTTTCTTTTTCTTTTTTTATTTTTTTCCTTATAACTAATGGAATTATTTGTCACTATTTAACATTTTTGTAATAACTCTCATTGCATACAATCTGGAATTAAACCTTAGCTGTTCCATGGTTATAATAAGAGAAAGGTTTATTGCCAGCTAGTGTTTCATCTGCTGGTTTTGATGACTAGCTGTGCACCAGCTGTATGATATATTCTGCAAGGATAGCGTCATCACTGCGCTTCACTGTTGGATCTCATACACCCACCAGGAAACCTGTTTTATCTTGTGCTTGGAGCAAGGAATTCAAATTAAATGTTTAAAGAAAAAGTAAATAAGTATGTTAGGAAACACCAAAAACAAGTAATTTAATTTCTGATATGTTACTCTAAGGAAACATTTTTGGACAGGAATGGGATGAGAACTCCCTAACATGTTTAGGCCCTGATAGGAGCTGATCGTGGCACAGCTCAGACGACAAATGGTCCGAACCCTGGCTTTTGGCCACTCTTATGCTGTTTGTTCTCCTGCATGGGTCGAGCTAATGGCTAATGTCAGAGAAGCCATAATGCTGCTCGAACTGAATTGTCCACCTTCAGGCAATCTTTCAAGAGGAAAGGGATCACTGGAACGTATGGGCAAAGCCTCGACTCTGCCTATAAAGAGGTAGAAGTGCAGTGCACCAGCTTTCTGCAGCTCTTTTGTGCAAAGAGAAAAGTAACTGTGAACATTCACACATCTGCCAGGTGTGTTAGGTGATAGCCATGCCCAGGCTGGATATCCAAGGCCAAGAGCCTGATGGGTGAGAGAAGGATTATAATAGATGCAGGAGATTTACAGCAGCTAAACTTGCTGACATGGAATCTGTTTTCTTATTATTTGTTATTCTGCCAAAAATTAAGATAACTGACCTAACATTTTATGTGCTTCATGTTGACTTCAACTGAATATATGTATTTTTAAATAGATCGTGTAAAACTATGTGCTTCTGATTACTTTTGCTTTAAATACCAAGTGCTACAGTTATTTTGCTTTCAGAAAATATTTGTGAAGAGCACAGCCAAAGCATGCCACAACTTTATCTAGTTCCATTCCTCTTACAGAGCAGTAAATTATTTGTGATCTGTTAATTCTGTAGTTGAAGTTGCAAATTCATTCTTTGGCATTGAATGTGAAGAGTATAAAGATTTTAATTGTCCTGTGGATGTATGCAAATGTCAGTATGATCTAAAAATGCATTATTTAAGGGAAGTTTTTTGCTTTATTTAAACACCAAAAACTGCACTTATACCGGGGGGTGGGGTGGGGAGGGGGGAAATAACCCATGAAAAAACCCTAACTATGCAGTATATTGTGCTCCAAAACTAGGAAATGAAGTTTATTAGTGCAGACATATCTTGAAATTATAGAATAGCTTGGGTCCTTCAATATGATCATCAGGTTCTTCCTCAGCTGTGTCAGTTTCATATCATATCATAGAGTGGTTTGGGTTGGAAGGTACCTTTAAGATTATCTAATTCCTAGTGTTAACCCACAAGCTCTTAACCTGATCATGGCTTTCTTAGAATTAGCTCTTCACAATCTATCCATTCTCTAACAGAGAGGGCAACTCCCTGTCCCAAAATTAACTTTACTCTTTGTGTGAATGTATAATACTTTAGTATTTACTATGTAGTTTGATCACATTTAACAAGCAATTGTTGATTATTTTTGTTTTTTCTTTGCTGTTTTCTTTCTTGTTATGGCTCAGTGTTGTACTTATTGCATATTAAGAAGAGAGAAATTTGAACTTCTCTAAGATATTTTTTGGGGGAGAAGGGGCATCTCATACAGCAGCTATTTGTATTGTCATTGATTTATCTTTATAGTATTGCAGCTGAACAGGGAAGTTACAGATTGAGAACAAAAGTTTCCATTACTGCTGCATGTTGGATTCAAAAAACCTTTTATTTGTATTATTGAGCAGAAAGGATTTGAAGTGCCAGGGCAGACAAGGACTGGTATATTACTTCCCTACCTATGGAGAGGGAAGCATAAAATGATTCATGCCATTTTAAAAGAGAAACCACCCCTTACAGACTGCTTATCTCACTTAATTGAGCTGGGTAAGCCTAAATCTTTGGCCAAATTTTGTCCCTTACAGTATTACAGTATTGGTATAGTATACCAATATATTATAGTGTTACAGTATCATAGGTTGGTATAGATTGCTTCTTGTATTTCATACATTCTAGAGCTCTGTGTTCCAGCAGGAGAACTGGCCTGCATGTTAACTAGCAATCGGACAAGAGCTTTAAGTTACACCAGGGGAGGTTTAGGTTGGATGTGAGGAAAAGTTTCTTCTCAGAAAGAGTGGTAATGCAGTAGAACAGGCAGCTCAGGGAAGTGGTGGAATCGCTATCCCTGGAAGTTTTCAGGAAAAGAGTAGATGCTGCATTGAGTGATGTGGTTAGTGGGCAAGGAGGTGGTGGGTTGATGGTTGCACTAAATGATCTTAGTGGTCTTTCCTACATTAACGATTCTGTGATTTTATAAATAAGCTACACTGGGACAAAGGACAATATATATCAATGAACTTAAATTCACATATGATAAATAACTTGATGCAGGATTTAAGAAGTTGTACTTATTCATTTGATGAGTTGGATAACATAAGCTATTCCTATAAAATGTAACCATTTGAAAAGCACACTGAGTGAGATGTGGAGTTTATCATGTTCTGAAATAACTTGGTTTAGTTCGGTTTATTAGTTAAGGACTGTTATGACATCTGACTTCTCAAACTCTAAAATATCATCCTGAAACATATATAACCTCTGTAAATAGATCAGTTGTGTTTTGAATGTATGGTACCAACCAAAAAAAAAATCATTTTTAGTGCTTTTTCTTAAAAAATGGATGCTTAACATACCATTTAGAAATAAAATATTTTAATAGCATTAACCTTTGGCTCCAGTAGTCATACAGAGTTTCTGATCCAGCTGAAGAAAATGAACTGGGAAATTATTTAAAAAATGGAACTAGCAGTAAAACTTGCAGATGTTATACTGAATTAAGAAACACTATCCATGCTATATACCTTTTTCAGAGGCTTTGATAATAGTATCTTCGTTTTCAGCCAACCATTGTGTTATTTGCCAACCATTGGCTTATTTAGTGTTTGCTGTGTCGTGGATTTATGCTTTTCCTGGAGAATTTTCTGTTTGTGAATAGCCTGGAAATGTTACTGCAGATCTTTTCTCTAAAAGAACCTCCATTTAGCCAAAAAGCTAAGACTACTAAAATGCTGTCTCATAAGTTTAAAATGTCTCATAAGCATAATATGTCCTCACTTGTGACATTGAATAAGGAATTTGAAATCCCAGCACAGTATTTTTATTGCAAATGACAGCTTTCATCTGCTGGATTTTGCTGCCAGAATAAGCATGTTTTCAGCAAGCACAAACAGACTTCTTTCTTCAGCTGTGCTGTTCCAATTGTTCCCATCAGTTCCCCAAGTGAGTTGTGCAGTAGATCCACCTTCCTGGCTCACTTGCATGCAAACATCACCATGCCACCACTGAGTTTTGACTGATGGCAGTATGCTCTAATAAAAAAAAAAAAAAGACCTTACTCGTATGAAAAAGCTCCGTGTGCGTCACTAAAGCTATTTCAGTCTTTGCTGCCTCCTGAGCTGAATGTAAACCGACATCGGTGACTCTATTCAAATATAATTTCGTAAAAGGAAGTAGGAAGCATGACTTTCAAGCTGTGTGTGAAGATGAGCTAAAATAGTAACCAAAGTATCTCAAGAGAGAGTGAGAGGACATTAAAATAAATAATAATAAAAAAAGGTTCTCTTAAGTACAGCCATTGTTAAGACTCTCTTTTGTACCAGCTGGATGTGTTAAGTTTCCCCTTTTAACACTAAATGTGGGCCCTAGTATAACAAAGAAGCTAAGTAACTGGAAAGATTCATAGATTTCCTCATTGAATTTTGCTAGTTGGCCTTGATCCTGAGGAAAATCATTCTTAAACTTCAATAGGTCAGTTTGCATGGTGTTCCCTTTCAGCCCGCTTGGAGAGCAGAGAAGGCTGTTGGTGACAGAGACTTTGCGCCATGGGACTGCTGCACTCTGGCTGCTTTCCTGCGAGGGTGCACAAATTCCTGTGTGAGAAATTGGCAAGTCAGGCCTACAGAGGCAGCAGTGCAAGCACTGCTAACATCTGCACATAGCTCATATTTCCTCAGTTCTGAAAACACATGGTAAAATCCACTCAGATCCAATTACAGGCTTGAACACTGAGAAATTAGAAAGTTTGGCTCCAGAACTAAATGTTCTGGCTGTCTACTTGTCTCCCAAGTCCCTGAGGACAGATCCATGATATCAAAAGCTTTAACGATTCAGAGAAGTTTGAATCTTGTTATACAGTAGCTGTACTCAGGCTGCTGCTCATTAACTACAGTTTTATTACGTTTCAGTTTTGCAGAGTATTTTTGTTTTTCATCTCAGTCATTTTGCTGGAGGTGCTGAGTGGAGCACCCTGATCTGGGGGGCACAGGTCTGAGATTTGAACCTCAGGCATTGCATGGGTTATGATCTCTTCTGTGGTAAAGTACTATGGTTGCTTTCTTAATCTGAAATAATATATGTCCTCCACCCCACAGCAAATACCCATGTAGTGGTTAAAAAAATACTCCTTTTAAACCACTTAAATTATAATAGGTGGTTTCTACTTGTAATGCCACTTCACTTTTGACGGCCCTGCCTGTGGCAGGGGGTTGGAGCTTAATGATCCATCCCTTCCAACCCAAGCCATTCTGTGATTCTATGTTTCATTTTCTTTGTACTGCTGCATGAAATTTAATATTTGTGGTCTATTATAGATCTTTATGCCCCTCGCTCAAATATGTGCTTACTGTCTGGTCTTTTTACTCAGAGGGTTGTCAAGTGCTGGGGCAAGATGCATAGAGAGGCTGTGGATGTGCCCTTGGACACAGCCCTGAGCTGCCTGCTCTGACCTGACCTGGGAGCTGGAACGGACTCTGGCATCCCTCTCTCCTACCTAAATTATTCCATGCATCTGTCTTGCTATCAGCCTTGTCTTGCGCTATTGATCACTGCATGTAATGTCGGAAGGTTCACTCTTGACTTTCCTTTGGGATATCTGTCAAGTGTTGACACTTCTTAAGCAATGAGATTGCTGAGCAGATGCTATTTTTAGACATTGGGCAATTACTTACTTGTAAAGTGACTCCAACAACTCTCAGTGTTTAGAATGTAAATTAGTGGATTGTTTGTGTACTCAGGTGGCTTTGATTTTTGTTACTCGTGTAACAGCATAAAAGATTGATATACCAAAATAGGAGTTGAAGAGTGAGAGTTCTTCTGTTATTTTTATTTTTCTATTCCTTACTTGGGTAGTTTCTGTCCCCTCATATATTTCATAACATTGCAAACTTCCTCAAAAGGATTAAGAGTTTCTTATAAAAATCTTATAATTCCATAACCCAAGCTTTGCAGCACTTTTTCATTATATTTCTGACTCTCAGCCATCAGCAGGGCAAAACAAAGTGACGTATTTTAAGACTGCAGCTATCAGGCTGTCACATTAGTATTGATCATTGTCCTATATTCTCTATTAACTTTGCTTATGGCACAAACAGTATCTATGGGACAGCTTGAACAAATAGTGCCAAATGTAGGTCATCATTTGGCATATTTACCCCCAGCCAAGACAACTAATGAAAAGTTCAAGAGCGATATCAACTTCCTTAGCTGAAAAACTTGTGTGTTTCTTTAAATATGCATGAGTGCAAACCTGGCAGTGTTTCCAGAGATGCACGTTATATTCATTGTCTCAGAGAAAGATAATTGCTTTCAGGCTAAATTTACGGGCATCTTGAAAAGTGGGTACAGTGAATGGCACTCAGCATTCTGCAAAAACAGCAAGGGAAGAGACTGACTTGGACACAAGTTCTCTGAACACAGATGCCAATATTGACAACCACTTCAACAAATGATAACTAACGATGTTTTCTGAGTTAGTTCTGGGCTTAGCTGACACTGGCTTCATAAAAGATACATTCTGATCAGCATTCTAGTCTCATTAAGCTACTGTCAGTGAAGCATACCTATTCACTGGGAGTGATTCAATAGAGTGAGAAATGAGATGGATCCCAAACCCTAGATCCTCATCACCTACTGGAAGGAAGTAAAGGCAGCATTAAGTCCTGCTTGGATCTTTTCATCTCCAGGGTCACTGCTTTATGCAGGGCAGCCTCAGATGTAAATGCAGATGGCTTGGAGAACACTAAATCCAGGGAGTAGAGATAACTTGATTATTGAGCAGCATTCCCAAAATTAGTGGCCATGAGGGAGATGACCTGTTCTCTGAGCAATTTCTGTGTCAGAAATTTTTGCCTAGTTGATGAGGATCCCCAGAGGCTATATCCACTGGGTTTACAGCACAGTATAACTAATCAGAAATGAGTTATAGGAAAAAGAAGGTCCTGTCATGTTTTAAGTATATTACTAGAAAACAGGTTGTAATTTTCAGGATGCAGTATTTCCTGAGTGCAAGATTCTGTGCAAATGCTTTTGTAGGCACTGAATACAAGTTAGTCATAAAACAGGAGTAAGGTAGAGTGTTAAGTATAAGTAAGTGGCAAAGTAATGTAATACTGTAAATTTTATTGACTCAGTAAATAAGAGTTTGTACAAAGATGTATAAAGGGAGTATAACTCATGAATCAACAGGAAGAAATGAGATCCAGGCAATAAATAAATAAATAAATAAATTCCCATGTCTTGATTTAATTTATATCTGTGATAAAAAGCATTCAGCCAAAGTTTGTTCTCCTTGCAGGGTTATTCCATTTGCTGAACGCAGTTGTTTTTCCGGGGAAAAAATAAAAAAAAATTCACATTCTGAAGATGTGTACATTTTCAAGCTACCATATTGTCTATAGTAAAGAGAAGTCGTTCAATTTTAACACTGGGAGTGTCTGTCCTTTTAGTCCTGTGGGTTACCTGAGGGCTACACTGCCATCACACTTTATTGTTGATTTAGAGAATGAATAGGAAGTGTTTAACTTTAGACCAAAGCTAACTTTAGAAGTGTAGAATATGTAAGCAAATGCAAGATATATTCTAAGGTATGCAGATAAGTAAGGCCAAAATAATGCATTTGTGTATATACATGTGATGTAAGATAATATTTCTCCTTTAAGTTCTATAGAAAAATAATAACTTGTGTAGCATACTTGGATTACTTTACTCCTAGACAGCAGTTCAAGAAAAGAAAGCATACTTAATTTTAAAGTTCTGTGGAACTCTCAGAATTATTTAGCTGTGTAAAAAGGCCGGCATTAAAATTTTATAAATTAATTAGTTTTAAATACACAGATTAATTAATGCTTTCTAATCACATAGTAATGCAGTCTCCCTTTCAACCTGTATGACAGATATCTAAAACGGGACATGGTCTATGAATGTTTGAAATTAAATGTTCCACTTTGTTTTCTATTCTCATTTTCACATTAATTTTTCAACAGCTGAAATCAAAAGAGGATATTTTTACCTGCTGCACAACTTCCATGTTCAGATGTTTTTAGTGTAGTTTCTGTTTTCTCTTTTTCTTGTGTAGGAAGATGTTGCCCTCTAATAGGAAATTTTAGATTACTTCTAAGTATGTCAAGGACGTGAGCTTGAGTCAACAGGCAAAAGTTGCCTGTTGGTTGCAATGCAGCAGAGATTTTATAGTCTTTAGTCAGCCTGAAGTCTTTCATCCATTGATAATATCAGGAGTAAGGCACAATACCCTGCTGAGCATTTTTATTTAATATTTGGTAGAGAAATGTGGAGAAAGGATAAGTAGGCAAGTTATCTTCTCCATCACTGTTTGGAAAAGATCGTTTCTTAAAATTTCCATTTGTGTTTTGAGGTAGAAACAGTTCTACAATGATTGTTTGCTATGTTTTCCAAAACAATCATTCTTCATAACAATGAATGATATGTTCTATTATGTGTTCTTTAATGGGAAAGTAGTATTTAGGAGATCTGACATTTTAATGCTTGCTCATATCCACATTTTCTGTATTGAAATGAATAACAGCATATAAAGCATCAACTGTGTTAGCCTGCAATTTTTAAATTCAGGTAAGTTGTAGGGTTTTGTTGAATACTGAAAAACAATAATTAGTGTTGGCTTTTATCAAGTATCTTCCTTAAATATATCAGTGAATTCAATACCTATATGACTACTCTTTCTTCCTGGCATGATCAGTAATAGTTGGTTGTCTTTTATGCAAGAAGATGATTATGTTACAGCTAAGAGTCCTTTTTCATTTTTATCATTTAAAAAGACATCTTACAGAATTCATTTTCTGTCTGTACATTTGTACAAATGCATGTGTTTGTGAAGGTAATCCTCATGCTTTGTATCTTTGCAGACAAAACCTGTTGCGTTTGCAGTTCGGACAAATGTTGGTTATAGTGCAGCTCATGATGATGATGTTCCAGTCCCAGGCATGGCCATCTCATTTGAAGCTAAAGATTTTCTTCACGTTAAAGAAGTGAGTAAAAATGAAGTAGTAAGCAGAGACCCTCTTTAAGGGTTAAAGCACCCTTCTGCTCTATTCTGAATTGTTTCTTGATTTTATGAGATTTCTCAGCTTCTGCTCATATTCTGTGTTTTGTGACATGTATTTCACCCATTAGATTATCTGGCTTTTTAATGCTGTGCAGCCAAATCCCTCAGTTGTTACAGTTGATGATGCGTGTTTTCTGCTAGTGGATGTGCTTTGCAGAGGAAGCAAGAATCACACAGAATCGCCAAGGTTGGAAAAGACCTACAAGATCATCCAGTCCAACCATCCACCTATCACTAATAGTTCTCACTAAATCACATCACTCAACACAATGTTTAGTGTTGAACACCTCTGGGTTTGGTGACTCCACCACCTCCCAGGGCAGCCCATTTCACTGCCTGACCACTCTTTCAGAGAAGTAGTATTTCCTATCGTCCAGTCTGAACCTCCTCTGGTGCAGCCTGAAGCCATTCCCTCTGGTCATATCACCAGGAGAGAAAATGCCAACCCCCAGCTCACAACAACCTCCTAGTTAGAGAGAGCAATGAGGTCTCCCCTGAGCCTTTTCCAGACTGAACAATCCCAGCTCCTTCAGCCACTCCTCATAAGCCTGTGCTCCAGACCCCTCACCAGCTTTGTTGCCTTTCTTTGAACAGGTTCCAGGGCCTCAATGTCTTTCTTGAAGTGAGGGGCCCAAAACTGGACACAGTACTCGAGATGTGGCCTCACCAGGGCTGAGAACAGGGGGAAAGCCACCTCTCTGCTCCTGTTGGCAACACTGTTTCTGATACCAGCCATGATGCCATTGGCCTTCTTGGCCACATGGGCACACTGATGGCTCATGTTCAGCCGAGCATCAATCAGTACCCCCAGGTCCATTTCCTCTACACGGTCTTCCAGCCACTCTGCCCAAGCCTGTAGGGCTGTGCCAGGGGTTGCTGTGGCCAAAGTGCAGGACACGGCATTTGGTCTTGTTGAACCTCATCCCATTGGCTTCAGCCCAGCTATCCAGCATGTCCAGATCCCACTGTAGGGCCTCGCTACCCCCAAGAAGCTTTCCCTTATACCCAAGTAGAAATATAAGTGGACAAAGAGTAAGGAAACAAAAGAATTAGACTTTTAGTACCTTTTTGGTGATGACTAGTGATCAGCATTTTCCGTATGTATGAAACACATTTAAAAAAGGGAAAATTTGTATATAGTGAAGAAGATGTCTTTCAAGCCTAACGATAGTGTAAAAGAATTGCTCTCCTCTCTATTGTGACAAAAGTATGGATGAGCTGGCACAGAGTCTTTGGGAAAAAATAAATAAATAATAAATAAAATCTATCAGATCTTCAGTGAGTTTAGAAAGGTATGACTCAGTTTGGTCAGATTAAATGATTTTGAATGATTACCTATTCCATTTGTATTTCAAATGGTATCTTCAGACTTCACACTGAGTCTTTCCCCTGTTTCCAGGGGACAAGAAACAGTGCAAAGCATTTTTTTGTCTGATAGAATTTATGCTTTTTCATCATAGCTGAACTTAGCCTCAAGTACCAAAATACACAGGTAATAATGAGAAAGAAAGAATTGTCCAAACTTTACTGAATCTTCAGAAATGTCTTGAAAAGAAGCTTAGCTCATCTGAGGTATTATATTGCCTGTGGATACATGTAGCAGGGAGCAATAGAAAACAAGATTAAAATGCAGTTCTTTTTCCAGCCTCAGGTGTCATACAACAAGAACTCTGCACTAATTCCAAAACTGTTTTGATCTCTGAGCCACTCAGGAAAGCTGACCATCCAGGTGCATGTGAGGGTTGGGATCTTGGCGGCCTTGCTTCTCCCACATATGGCAGCATCTGCTGCTGGGCAGATCAAACCTCCTCAGACAGGTCCTGATCCATATTCTTCCTGTCCTGCTTGTCTCCTGTTGTGGCTGTGGCCCTGGCCTGCTCTCTATCCAGGACTCTGTAATGCACTGCATACTGCTCCTTCAGTCAGCTCTCCAGTTTATACTGCTGAGAGGGCACAAGCAAGGTAAACTTAAATTCAAAATCTACATGGACAATGGTGAAAAAGACTGCACTGATTATATGTGAGGGAAATTTGTTTTTATTTAGATTCATTAAAACATAGTACATGTACAGTTGACAGATTCTTTCTACTTCATCACAGACTCTTCCGAATCTTTCAGGGCTTAAATGCGTGGCTATAATTTTGCTTTGCATTTAATTCCTCTTTGTGTTTCAAGCATGGGTGTCCTTACAGAGAATTCTTCACCTCAGCCAGCACCTTGAGAGCTGGACATATCACTAATCACTACCAACATTTCCACTGTTGCTTTTTAAAACTGAGAAATATTATGTACTCTGGGGGTTGGAACTAGATGATCTTTGTGGTCCCTTTCAACAGAAGTATTTCTATGATTCTACGTATAGTCCTGTTTTCTCTTAAAACTACCTTATCCTCCTTTGTATATACCAACGAAACACTTAGCTTTCAGACTTCACAGTGAATTCCTCGTGCTTTTATTATTGCAAGAAAAAATTCACATAGATTTTGTTTCACTATGGGACAGGATAAAAGTATATGGCCTGTTCAGATTTTAATTTAATGATGTTTTTAATTATATATCTGTTCCATTAACAAGCTAGATGATACTACTTTTGCAGTCTTCGTGTGGAACACAACACATAGATCTATTTAATGGCAACCTCTCTTGGCTCAATGACTGGTCTACTTCCACATTTCTTGTCCTACGCCTTTGAAATGCTCATGCTTATCTTTAATTAGATTTTTTCAGTGAAAGTTTACAATTTCAATAAGATGTTTAATACAGCTTTGATAAATTGCTCTTTTACTGTAGCTTCCTATCAAATGCTGTTATCCTTACTCATTAAAGCACCCCACTGGATGAATAAGACATTATACTGCCACTTATATTTTATGAGCTTAAAACTGTACTTATTTTAACCTTTATTTTTTGTTAACATTGTAAAATTTTCTTCAGGCATCAGATTATTTCTATACTAACCAAGTTTTATGTCATTGATCTGCCAACAACATATACTTAGTAAAATTTGTTCTGTTTCATGTGAGCCTATACTTTTAGTACATTTTACACCTAACTATACACTTGTTAATTATTATTGTTAATTATTAAATATGTGCTATTTATTATCTATTATAGCTATTTTCATAACTTCAGATTTAGAAAGGCAAATTTCCTTCCTGTTCAGATGTCCATTTCTTGTGGATTTATCACTTTCTGCTTAACATACAGATCACACAAGCTATAGGTAAAGCATATATGGGAAGTGGGATGTAGTTGTATTTCATAAGATATTAGTGAGTTCAGAGAAGCAGGGGAGTTTGAGATATGGTATTTTTATTCTAAATAGAGAACTCAGTTTAATAGGGTAAGAAAAAATAGATCATTACAGAGCTGTAAAAAATTTTGGAGTGAATAAGAACAGATCAGAAGAGATCTCTGGCGTCCACTGAGGAGCAGCATCAAGGTAGAGCAAAAGCAAATTTGTGAAGAGCAAAGGCTGCAAAGCAGAAAGAAAGACAGTGAAATGGGAGGATGTAGCAGCCAGGGAGAATCATGATGTTTTGAGAGGGAAAGTTTCAGCTTAAGTACTGTAACATTTTAATAATTTGCAAGGTATAATTATTTTTATGCATTTCTGAACATTACCACTGTTCTTCATTGCCATAATAACATAGTACAGTGATTAACTGCAGGGAAGAATTACATAAAATGACTTAGCTGCAAGTCAAAAATATTAACAAAATGATCATAAGTGCAGTGATTTCATAGTACAAGACTTTATTTCTTTTTATTCTCTAGAAATTTAACAATGACTGGTGGATAGGACGGTTGGTAAAAGAAGGCTGTGAAATAGGATTCATACCAAGCCCAGTCAAACTAGAAAACATGAGGCTGCAGCATGAACAGAAGGCAAAGCAAGGGAAATTCTACTCCAGGTAAGAAGAAGAAATCATTAAATACAGTAATGCTGGCTCTAACAGTTAATTTGGAAATTAAGGTTGTGCATGCTATACGTCGCTTTAATTCCTATGACAGACAGTTAAAGAATGCTGAATAAATGAAAAATATTATTAATTGTATAAATAAATATATGTCATTGCAATTACAGAAGAAATGCAGGTGCTTAGATTGGTGGTCTGTGATCTGTGAATGAGTTAGTACATTTACTGTGTGCAGGCATAAAAATCAATCCCTCTAAATGTTAATCTACTAGTTACTTTTTTTCACAGTGTTACGTTTACTAAACACCTTTAAAGCTGATTTCAGAAAATAAGGAAAATATTAAGATGAATTTGCTCATAAGCTTTAGCTCTTAGGGCCAATATTTGGATTTGTCAACTTCATTGCAGTTGAATACAGCTCTTAAAATACTACTTTTATGATGGAAGTTTTGTGCCAAGTCATTCATTGTCTCTGACTGTAGCCATCATTATATAGAAATAAAGATTCAACATATAAGCATGTTGTACAATAATGCAAGATGGTAATGTGGTCCTTACTATGGAATTCTTAATGCAGTAGTTTTCCATCAAATAGTAACACGTAGAAACAGATGCCATTTGTTTCTTCTTGGATATGTAGGGAATAGAAATATTTGTAGTATGTCTAAATGGCATGGAGCTGGAACATTTGGGAAGTCAGAAAGGCTTTCTATTCCAATGGGAAGTGCAGCAGTGTTTGAAGAGCATGTCTACATGAGTAGGGGACCAGGATGCTGCACTGCTCATCCGTGTTCACTGGCTGTGAAATGCTTTTCCTATGAGTGCCCTCTCCTTAGCGGGAGGAAGTCAGGTTCCTTGCTCTGCTCCTACCATTTCTGTTATAGCCAAGCCTGACCCAATGTTTTGTTCTTTTCCCAGATTGTAAAAACTTACATTCTCCAGAACTTCATACTTGAGATAATACTGCTGTACCCTACAAATGAATTTACTTAATAATTATTAGTATTTTAAGATGGGGAAAGTGTCAACTAGTACTGTCACACTAGTTATTTTAAAAGGATTTAGCATTTCTTACATTCATTTCAGTATTTTTCTCATTAGAGTAACTGAAATAAACTAACTAAAAATATTGTTTTATACATACAGCTTGAATAGTCTTCCACAAAGCAGAATTTGACATAACCTTAGACTGTTTGTAATCTCCTTTGACAGACTTATTTTTTGTAAGCTTGTACCAGAATAAAAAACAAACTTTTACATAAATTGAAAATATTTTAGACAACCACACTATTAAGTTTCAATAGGGCATTCTTAATAACTGTTCTGTTAAGGGAAATATTTATACTCACTGGTATGAGAATTAATCATAGTAATAAGCAATAATATTAGTAATTATATTAATGCCATTAACAGCTGAATCACAATAAGGACATAAGGCCATAAAGGCATATGCAACAGAATGAACATGCAGAGCAAAGAGCATGATTGGTGTTTGCACATCCTCGGTGTTCAAAGTGTGCACTGATTTTGTGTAAGGTATATATTTTATGCTATTGTCAGAAATAGCGTTTGCTCTGGGCTAGCAGCTACTTTAGAAAAAAATAAATAAAGTAGAATAAATACACAAAAAGCTGTAAAACTTCAAACTAATTTGTCGCTTTACTGCAGTAAATCAGGAGGAAACTCTTCATCCAGTCTGGGTGACATAGTTCCTAGCTCCAGAAAATCGACGCCTCCATCATCTGGTGAGTAGGTCACGAGCCCTTCAGTTTACAGGATCAGGCACCTCATCTGTTATAACTTACATTCCATTTAATTCTATTTTTCTCATTTCCTGTGCAGTTTGTTGCCCTGCAAGGCTACTTTGGGTAGTTTAAGAGTTAATGCCACCAAGCTTAGGTCATGATAGAGCTGTTAACAATCCATATAATTCCTTCAGTCTTAATTTTTGCCGTGAAGTTTATAGTGGAGACCTGATGGTGAGACTGTCTTGTGATAGAATAATTAATAGCTTAGGCTCTAAGCAATCCTGCTTGAATAAGACATACGTTCCAGTAGGTAGAAAGAGCAGCAAAAAGGATAAAAACTCCCAAGAGGTTTTTGCAGTAGCATCAACAACCAGGAGTTTTCACTATCACTACTGTTTTACTACTGTTCTGAATTTAGAACAGGCAGATTTTAACTTTTGTTAGGTTAAGTTCAGGCAAATTCATTCAAATTCAGCTGCTTTATTGTTGGATGTTATACCTTCTCCTTTGAAAGAAAATGGAGAGTTGGAATACTTGCAATCAGAAAGTTCTACAAGTATTGCTAACATTTTGCGTATTGAGGTAAAGATGAGTATTATCCAAATGTGTTAATTCATACGGAGGATGACCTCCAGAGCAGGCATCTTCAAATTTCCATGAAGATTTTTTAAATATTTACCTGGACACTGAGAGGGAGACAGAGGAGTTCAGTCAAATTATGGTAGTAGCCTCATTCGGCTGAATTAATTGAACAATGTGTCTGCCTTTCTGGTGCAACTATGAGTTTATTTATAATGACCAAGTTTATTACAGTTAGTTCGTTTTACCAAAATGCCACCCAAGTCCCCTATGAACCATTTTTGTAAGAAAATATATATTTTAGTTTAATGATATGTATCCATCACAAGTCAGTAGAATGCACTTTCATCTTTCCTTCTACAAAGGCCTTAAGCTGTCATGTTTACTGTCAAAGCCTCATTTTTCAATGGCTGCATTTTTGAAGTAGAAAGCGTCTGGGGACCTATGCTGTAATTTTGTAAATAGAACATCTGAAATGCTAGAAGATTTTTATATGCTGCAGACACTTAGATACCAGTACATAGGAAATTGTCAGAATGTTTCACAGAACTTAGAGGTAAGAGATAGCATAATTATGTTGCCAACGCACTAATTGCTAGTGATGCTGTAATTTTCATTGCAATAAGACATTTCTTCACATGGTGGTTTTCAGGAAGATGATTTTTTTGAGAAAGAGAAAGAAAAACTGTTTAAGTTGATTTCGTTACACTGAAGATTTGGAGAATATTTATATGAGCAGTATGTGTTATCTTATCTTGAGATTTGGGGTTTGCAGTGTTTTGTTGATAACCTTAATACATACCAAGAAGGATGAAAGAAGTGTAATTTGGAACTAATGCTACAGAAAAGAACTTGCTTTTTGAAGTACGGTTCAATTCTAACCTGATATATTTCTGCTGCTACCAGTTCTCCTCTTTGTGAAAGTAAAATAAGTGGCAAAACCAGAAATTATTTAAAGAATTGAAGAAATGATAACTAGAATAAGTTAATTACATGGTATTTCTTTTCCCATATAAAAAAAAAAGGTGAAGAACCACTGAAAAACATATGAAGAGGAGGCCCTTAGTCCTCAAATAATCTGTAGTAATCAACCCAGTCCTCACTGGCCACCAGACAGGAAGATGATAATGGTGAAAATGTGAAAATACAACAAACTAAAGTTAATTAGCAGTAAAAAAAGCCATGACAAACTGACACAGACATTGTGTAGTGGGAAAATTGAGAATGAAAAATAGTATTGATATCTATGTGATAAAATGTTGCATTTCTCTTTTACAGGAAAAGCTTAACAACCCCAATTTTCCTTACAGATGATTTTAGTTGGACATAGAAGTTAAGGAGTTCTAGTATGCCTGATTATGAGTGCTTTATAGCGTCTGTGCTGGCCTGTATTCAAGAAAAGAATATGTTCTTTTTATATTTAGGAAGAGGATGAAGGAACATTGTTTCTAGAAGACAGTGCTATGTGATTTCTGTGGCTGTTTTTAGGAGCGGGAGTATAGAAACAGGCTGCAGATCTGCTCACAGCCTTTCTTGTCAAGGTCAGGCTCAAAGGGAGAGCTGTGAACTCAAGGCTTGACGAGGATCACGAGATTAGATATGTAGATAATTCAAATGGGAAAATATGCTTTACTTGAAGAGATTGCTGTCGCAGGTGTCTCTTAAATCAGTAGCTGTACACAGGTTTGACAATAATTCACATTTTTTATATAATTTATTAGCACATGCCACTATATTAATTGATGTCCTGATCATCAAGCAGCTGAAAGCAAGTCACTAAGGTGGATTCATAATAGTTTACAATGATTAATTATAGTTTTGGTTTAAGTCTATGCAAATGATGATGCTTACAGATTCTTTAGAGATACATTCAGTTCACCATAGTGGCAGGGCATGAGAAGCCTCTAAGCAGTGGGTGTCAAGAGATGGGTAAGATCTTCATGCACAAGGGTGGTGTTGTATAGCATGTTTGTAACTTCTGAATGTATTTATTTTCTGAAGGCAGCACCTAAGATCAAGATTGAATGTTCTAAAAAGAAAGCTTATGAAACACTCATTTTTTTGTTTGTTTTGGAGGTAGTTAGCATATTTCTGTTGGACCTTTCCCTCACAATAACCTGGCCTTGTATTTTGGAAATGTGTTTATTTCTGATTCCATTATGATTTTTGCTTATACTGAAGTTAGTTACTTACTAAAAAAGGTAGATATTTTATGTGTATGATACAAGCTTTGTGCGCTGTTTCAGCCTTTGTGAAGGAGGTTGAACAGCAGTAGTTTCTGTTTTCACTTCCATTTTGGCCTACCTACATCCTCACTCTTCACATAGGACCCAGGTCTTTCAGATGACTTACGTTTCTTCTCTCTTCTGCTGCCCATTCTTTTTAGTTTTGACTATCAATAGATCTTTTATTATTTCTAATGAACATATCTTATGCCTGCTCTGGGATTTTTGTTAAAATGCTTAAATACCCATTGTAGTCTGTCATCAGATAAATGTAGATATTTCTGTGCCACAACTAGGCTGATTTTGGCCCCCAACATTATTATTATTATTATTATTATTTAATTTGCTTGAGGTATATGAGTATATTTTGAATATCAGTTCATGATACAAATTTTGAATTAGCTTTCACAGCAATAAAATAATTCAGATGTTGCTGGCAAAAAAAAAAAAAAAATCATCTGTTGTTTATATTGGTGAAAATATTATTAATTCCAGTGAATTAGTTTGGATTTACACTAGTCTAACAAAAAAAAAAAGAACTTGGCCCTTAATCTGTTTTGTAAAATTCTGTATATGTCTGATTTCATTCTGTAATAAGGGATCAGAAGAAAATTGCCTTGTGTTTTCTAAACCTACTTTACTGCGTCGTTAACTTTTTTCCATTGTTTTATTGTGTTTTGTATTCACGATTAAATTATTTTGTTATTATTATTTTTTAATCTTTATTTTACTCTCGACAGTTTTATTTTTCTTTATTTCTTATTTCATTTTTAACCTATTTTTACTTTCCCTGTCATCTGATAATTCTGAATTGTTTGTCTGTATATAGCTATAGACATAGATGCCACTGGCTTAGATGCAGAAGAAAATGATATTCCAGCAAACCATCGCTCCCCCAAACCCAGTGCAAACAGTGTAACATCACCCCACTCCAAAGAGAAAAGAATGCCCTTCTTTAAGAAGGTAACACCAACTTCCAAGCTCCCATTTGTCCACCTGCTCACCTGCACTGCGTCACATTTCTAGTCCTGTTAACTGTCTGCGTCCTTTGACAAGCCAATAACATGCATGCTTTGTTGTTCTTTGTTTCTTTTCCATGCTGCTGTAGCTAAGCAGAAGCAGAAATCGGTAAGTTTATATCGGCACTACCTGTATTCATTGCTGGCGTCATTATGATTATTGCCCCAGTTTAATAATTCAGTTAACCCTAGAATTAAAGAAGAGATTAAAGGAACTGTTCAAGTACTCAAAACACTCAAACAAACAGTCCTAAGCTCAGTATTTCCATGAAACTCTGCTACAGTATTTATCGTTTTTGATGGAATAAAAAAGGCAGAAGGCCTTCTGAATGTCTGAGGAATTTTTTCCTAACAAATTCATATAACGCACCTGTCAAGTGGGTGCCTATTCTTTGTATCCGTCTTTTTCAAGGTATTATTTTCATTGTAACTCAGTCTGTTGAAATCATTACTGGAATCTAATCAGATACTCAGACAGTAGTTACAAAACAAAGAATCAGAATCTGTGAATTTTTAATTTAGTCACTATTTAAACTTTTATTTCACTTGGAAAAGTACAGACTTGTTTTGGCAGTCTAGTGTGAGTTTTTCCTATTGTCATGTATAAATTACCAGCCAAATGTTCTTTCCTTACTTCAGTCAAGTGCTTTTGTAACTCACCTATTGTAAAAAGTACTGTTAGTTTCCACAAGAGCTTATGTGTCTACATCGGTAGCCCTAAGTACTGCAGAATTATACCATTGGCATCCTACTACAACAAACTGTGATACGTTTCAAGGATATCTGGTAGAAAACATTATCAAGACACTAGATAGCAGCCAAGGTATGAAACTAAATACTATGCTTCTGCTTAAAAAAAAATCCCACAAAATAAATCTTCAAAGTCTTAATAGCTGTTCTTCATTTGCTTTTAACTACTCAACATCTTCAGGTAACAACAGGCTACACGTGCAGCTTGTAAACAGTGCCAAGTGACACTGTTGCCAGTGCTTAGGATGCTGTCATGTTTAGACAAAATATTTTATTCTTTCTTGAACTCTTTTAAAAAATATTAGATCCTTCTCATTTTCAGTCACCGATATTTTCTGCAGTAGGGTCTGTGGTGCGATGGAAATCAGCAGCATTTTGATGCTTCTGAATAATTTCTTCATTAACTAAATTTATAGCCAAGTATAAATGCTAAGGAAGAATTACACATGTTGATATGTAATGGATGCATAAATTACTTGAAAAGATCTTGCAGACAAGCCATCATGCTTTTGGATGGTGATTAATTCCACGTCTCTCCATTCTGTAGGATCTCTTTTGTTCTATATCAGCCTTTACTAATTACAGTCATTTTTGTAATACCAACATTTACATTAAACCTGGGTGAGCATCCCAAACTAGTCATATGTGGTCGAACCACAGAGTGTAAACCATTTGGTGTGAACTTTTCTAGTTTTTATTTCAAATTCCTATTTGAATTTGACTCTACAAGTGAATGCTGTATAGCTGAGTGCCAGGACATTACAATATTAGATTCTCTAATACTAAAATGACGAACATAGACGCTTCTATTAGATAAACAGTTTCCTGCTGAAAGCTTTATTAAAAATAAATTTCAAAGGATTTTCAGCAAGCCCCATATTCCATCAAATAGGAATTTGATGTAATTCCTGTACATTCCCTGATTATCAGATAGTCCGTTAGCTTCTAGCATGAATATCTTTAGCTGAGTTCACATATTAAAACAAAGATCTGTTGCATCAGTGCACTTTTGCTATAAACACACATTTGTAATGGTTTTTTCGTAGGAGCTGACTCCAACAAATTTATCAGATTATTAGTGATGTTAGCAAGAACAGCAGAGGGCTGCATTTTAATTCTGGTGAAGTGTAATTGCAGAGTTTTGCTTTGAAATGTTTTGAGTTAGATTCTGCCCTGTATAGCATGAGTTCATCTGATATGCTTGGGCTCTGGTATTCATTAATATTTACTGATTATCTGGTGAAGCTACAGGTAACTAACAATTAAATAAATTACATTTAAAATATAAAAGCATTCATGAAAATGTTCTCTGTGTTTTAGACTGCTTTAGACTGCTGCTTGTTTAGCATTTTGTGCTGTCACTGTAGTAATGTTTGTCTATGTTTTTCTGTTTTGTAATGTATATTCTTATTTTAACCTTATTGTGAAACATCTTGGGATATGTTGAGTACTGAAACAATGAACAATGACTGTATTCTACAGTCTTGAATGAGGTATTTTTACTGCATAGGCATATGAAAAACAGGCATACCATCTTTCTGTGTCACCCACAAGTTCCTGGGTTTGTATTAGATATGTTTCTCCCTAGAACAAAAATAAACTAAACCCTTTCTTAAAAACACAAAGCCCTTCCGGATAAGTCAATAAATGTCACTCTTGGAGGAATATATTGATTAGCCATTTATTAAAGAAAATAAAACAGATTCATCTGATTATATGTTATATCAATAGCAATATAAAAATTGTGGCAGTTTAACTATTTTTCTTTTTTCAAAATAGTTTTTGTAAATTATGCATGATATGTCAGTGGGTAGTTTGGTGAATACTGTACTTACACAATCTGCTCTTGTGATGGGTGGTGATGGGCAGTTCCCAGAGTAGAAATATTGGTATCCCAAGCTCTGTTTATGATTTTTTTTTTTTTTTTTGTAAATACTACCTTGATCAGTAATTGTTTTGAATTCCTTTTTGAAGTGTATGCAAATATGGAAGTCAGGCTATAAACGCTTCCACTAGAATTTGCAGTGATGTCACATTTTGCAAATCAGTCGGCAGATCTGATCCTAAAAAGAAATGCTCTAGTCTTCTCCACTTCCTTTTTGTTTCACTTTTCTCCTTTGTAATTTGCCAAAGTAAAATAGGAATAAAGATGTTGCATCTCCAGAGACGACTGTGTCAAGTCCTTAACTATTGGAATTGAACTTTTTAATCAACCAGTCATGAATTGTGCGGTAGCACATCTGAAACTAACAGTTGTAGAACTACTCGTTGAAAACATGGAAGTTGTGAGAAAACAGTAAGTCAAAGAAAAAAAGAAATCTGTGAACCTGTGAAGTCCTTGTGGTACCAATTTTCAGGAAAAGTTCATAAATCCACAATTCTTCTGTTGGTGACATTACTGGAAATTCAGAGTTGCTAATATTGTAAATAATGTGTTAGACTCTAAGTACTACAATGCTGAAATCTTCTTCTGTTTTACAGACAGAGCACATCCCTCCCTATGATGTAGTGCCTTCTATGCGACCTGTAGTTTTAGTGGGACCTTCTTTGAAGGGATATGAGGTAAGAGGTTGTTGCAAATCAATTTATTCTGCCAAAAATATTTTGCATCATTTGGGTTTGAACGTTTGGAGGTAATTAAGCTGAGTAATATAATTTGTATTCGAGACAAAAGTATAGGCAGTTTATACTACAATGAGATGTGTGGTTAAATACATTTAATTTCATATCCAAATTTGGATTAGGACAAAATTACTTACATTCTTGTCATATTGTTCAAATATAACTTTTACTGTCAACTTCAATATATTTTACCAAATTGTTAGAATCAACTATTATCAGTTTCCTTTCTAATTGTTAATTTTGTGTTTCTTTGCTTTTAGGTAACAGATATGATGCAAAAAGCATTATTTGATTTTTTAAAACATAGATTCGAAGGGCGGTAAGTACTTTGAATTGCAACCTTGCTTGAGTTCAGGCCCTGTTAGGTACTAATTAATTTTTGAGAAACAATGACATACATACCCTTTATTTTGAGAGCAGGCTTGTTCTTCCATCTCTAAAGACATTTAAATGACCTTAATAAGTTGTTGAAATCTTGAAATGAAAAATTGTTTCCTTCAATCTTGCATAATTACATTTGAAAAACAGGAAAATTCTTTCCTATACAACCTTAGAAGGAAATTGGCAGGAGAAAATTGTCAATTAGTAAATAAAAATATGTAGCCAGTATCCTAATTTACATGTTTACATTTCATTCGAAGATTAATGGCTAAAAATCACAATACTTAGCTATGTTTTTAGCTTTAGCTATATGATGCCTGAATTCTCAAAATGGTGTCACTAATCAGTATTGTGGAAATAACTCCTGTTCTGCAGTATTAATTTCTGGCTCTATTAAATATTATCTGGTTATAGAAAGTTTATACACAAGTTGAACTCATTGGGAAATGACCGTTTTGATTACAATTCAGATGCACAACATATAAGTATGTTCCTTAGAGAGGAGCTCCTGCTCTCCAAAATCATTTTCTTCTTTTAAATTGCAAGGAAAATCATATGAGGAAGGACAAGGTACTAACATAAGCCTTTTTTAACTCTCAGCACTGGAAAAATGTGACCTCTAAAACTTTGTTAGACCAGAAGGGGAATTTAGCCAAAGAGTGCTTTTTGGAAAGCAAAACAAACTAACTGTTTTCCTAGGAAGAAGAATATGCAGAAGGGTTATGTAGCAGGTCAGTGCAAACTGGAAGTAATCACTTATTTCTTGGCTCATCTTTTCTCCTAAACACAGAATAGAGCCTACCAGATACTCAGCCCGGAGCTCTCATTTGTTTTTTCACTCCTGTATTTGCTTCTTTATGTTTCAGTCCTCAGTTTCAGATGGCTGGAACTTTCTGGAAAAACATAGGTAGCTCTTGCACTCTGTTAAAAAAAACACAAACTAAACAAAATCAAAAAACCTAGTTAATAAAGAATAACTACAAGTCTATAACTACAGTGTGATTTGCCTGTTAAGTCTTACCTTCACCTGTTATCACTAAATTTTTGCATATAGTAAGCCAGAATGTCATTCAGTACCTTTGGAAAAAAAAATAAAAATAAAAATAAAAATAAATCAAAATTAAGAAAGGAGAAATTAGACTTTTCATTTGGGGACAAATTACACCTCTATTCAGATAACATAGTGTTTTAGAGTCCCGAAACTCTGCAGAATTGAAACTGGGCCTGCTTGTGCAAAGTTTAACCACAGCAGGCTTCGTGCTGCCAGGTAGTACATCTTCTTCACAACTGCTATTTCCCCACCTTTTTCTCCCCAGACTGGTGTGACTTTGCAGATCATGATCATACTGCAGTTTGGTACCATAAAGAAAGAGGGATGTCTTCCCAATAGTTCCTGTAACATAATTAATTAAATCTCTTCTGTTCACTTTGTGCAAAGCACACTGAGGCACCAAGGAAAACTTCTTTTTCTGTGTTCTTAGCCAACTTTACATTTTAAATGAGCCTCTTTTCTCCTCAAAATAAATATCATTCCCTTCCATATTATTTTTGCAGTATATCAATTACACGAGTCACAGCAGACATCTCGCTTGCCAAACGCTCAGTATTAAACAACCCCAGTAAGCATGCGATAATAGAGCGATCCAACACAAGATCAAGCTTAGGTAAGTACCTAAAATGATGCTACCTACAAAACTGGCTGTGAAGTTCACTTCCCACAATTCTTGTATGTAAGTTAAAAATAGCCTTCTCTCTGCTGTGAGAATATTGCAATTCCTGTAGCTCAGAAATTCTGTCTCTGGAAGTCATTTTTAAATCACTGCCACTTAAACTTCGTGTAGTCCTGGTATGGTTTTATCCTGCTTATGTACATTTCTCATGTGTACTGTTAGCCTCAGTGGGAAGTAGCTGTCCATAAGGTAAATCAAATTTAAGTAGGTGTTCCTCAGGTTAAACAGAGGTAACGTTGTCAGAATAGGTGATGTTGTTGATGTTATGAATATTGGTGATATTATCTTTGATAGGATTCTGAACAGTGGTATCTACTGGTACCTTAGACATAAAAAAAAGACATTGAAGTACACATTTCAAGAATTTAAAAATGATATAGCTTATGTTCTTCCTTTACAAGCTTGTGTTTCTTTGAAGCCTTCAGAGAGTTTCATTTCTTCTGGACACAACCTCATATTTTGAAATATCATAAATTTCTGGACAGGAAACAGAGTTCCTCATCCCTAACTTTATAACAAAATTTCTGAGCATTGTGTATTTAATATTTGCATAAAATGGCTGTCTTTTTAGAATGTTATTTTGCCACACACAATTTGACTTCTCTTTCTTGAAGATTTATTTCTGAAAACTTTTGTTTTCAGCTATTTGGATAATGTAAATCTTCACACAGTCTGAGAGCTTCCAAGTTTGTCTCATTTTGAGTGTTTTCAAATATAAATATGTAACATAGTATGTAATTAATATCTTCATACACAACTATTTTCTTCCACGTGAGTATCAGTTTTGTGGCCAAAATCTATTTAATGATGTAGTGAAAAGATTTTGTTATTTATAAATAGAATTGAAAATTTATAGTAAGAATGGATGACACCTAGTCATGGAACATAAACAGAAATTTCTGTGATTGATTTCCCAGCCTAAACATCAAAGCATGTGTTTACTCTAGTATATGCAAACATGCAGCAGTAAGAAGGATAACATCTAATCCCTGTGCTAAAATATGTTCACACTTAACATCTATCACAAAAATACATAAAGGAAAAGAATCTATAAAATAAATGCAGGTTAGTCTTGGTGAAAAAGAACAAAAGATTAAAAGTTTGCTCTGAATTGTTTACCATTATTCATGAGTTTCAATAGGGCCAAGTGTCGGGTCCTGCATTTTGGTCACAACAACCCCAGGCAACCCTACAGGTTTGGGGGGGAGTGGCTGGAAAGCTGCATGATGGAAAGGAACCTTGGTGTACTGATGGACAGTCGGCTGAATATGAGCCAGCAGTGTGCCCAGGTGGCCAAGAAGGCCAATGGCATCCTGGCTTGTATCAGGAATGGTGTGGTGAGCAGGACTAGGGAAGTCATCCTGCCCCTGTACTCGGCATTGGTGAGGCCTCATCTTGAGTACTGTGTTCAGTTTTGGGCACCTCAGTACAAAAAGGACATGGAAGTACTGGAGCAGGTCCAGAGAAGGGCAATGAGAGCTTGGAAAATCAGCCCTATGAGGAGAGGCTGAGGAAGCTGGGGATGTTTAGTCTGGGGAGAAGGAGGCTGAGGGGGAGACCTTATTGCCTTCTTCCAGTGCCTGAAAGGTGCTTACAGTGAGAGCAGGGCAAGTCTCTTCACACTGGTGACAAGTGACAGGACGAGGGGAAATGGCCTCATGTTGCGCCAAGGTAAGGTTAGGTTGGACGTTAGGAAACACTTCTTTACAGAAAGGGTAGTTAAGTGCTGGAATAAGCTCCCCAGGGATGTGGTTGAGTCACTGTCCCTGGATGTGTTTAAGAGCCGTTTGGATGCAGTGCTCAGAGATATGATTTAGCAGAGGGTTGTTAGAGTTAGGGTACTATGTAACCATAGTTGTGGTTGCTCTTGATGATCTTTGAGGTCTTTTCCAACCCGAGTAATTCTATGATTGTGTCATGGAAAACCTTACCCTTAGGACTATCAACATTTTAAAATGGAAGTACTGACAGAATCTCAGTCGGAAAAATACAAAATATGTATTTGTGTATATAGAAATGTCTGTATTTTTTGTAACTAAGACCTATTATTACCTAAGGTTTCCTAAGATGTCATGATATAGATCTGGTTTTCTGTTGATTACAACTGTCCTAAAATGTACCTGATTTATAAATCGATTTCAAATTATCTTAGAGCAACTAGGCCACTTTTAACAATGAAGTTAAGGCAAAAAATAGTTTTATCTCTGTTGAATTATTATCAAAATCTTTACTCCAGTACTCCTATATGCCTTATTATCCAGCAGGGTTTTGAAATTTATAAGTGATCTAAAGTGTAAGTCAATTATATGCTTCTGGTCATTTTTATGAAAATCATGAGAAAACATGATCAAATTACTAGAAGCTTTATTAGCAACAGCAGACAGCACAAGCCAGGGTTTGCATCTAAATCACTTAAAGACTAGGCTTGACTGGTCAGTGATGATACTGAGCCCCCTGCAGATTGGATCAGGACAGTTAAACTTAGCTAAAACAGGAAAGTATTTGTGTTTGATTTCAGTTTCTACTTTGTTGACTGAATTTAGTAAAAAGATGTGATTTTTACTGCGATCAGCAGAAGAAGAGAGAAAGGCAAGAGGTGGGAGACTCCAGCATGGAAATGGCTGATTTATGGAGCAGGAGCAGGGAAAGTTGAAGAGCTGTTGGTGAAGGGGATTTGGTTCAGGCTTGGGGGAAAACATAGGAGGAAGAAAACTGGTCAGAAAGGGAATCAGGGGAAAATGATGTGGTGACAGTGGGCTGGAAGGAAAACTGAGTTAAGATAAAACAACTGCAGTCAGAAAATGGACCTGATTTATTAAGTCAGTGGGAAAGCCCTTGTGCAAGGGCAAAGAAAAGAGAATACAAGGATTGTTACAGCCTGTTCCTTAGCTTGCTTTAATGTGACTCAAGGCAGAAATATAGTCAGTCAGAAAATGGCTTTGTAGCCATAGGTGTCCTCTTCTAGCAGTGGTTCAAAAAGAAGATGACAGCATACTACTGCTGTGAGAACTTAGTTGGCTTCAGTTTCAGACATGGGTGGCAACCTCATACGACACAGTGGAATTTTTATTCTTGTTTGGTGTAATGAATTTGCTTTATATGTAAGTCACCAAATATCCCATGGCAAGAATATTATTAGGCTTACAAGTGTGAGTTGTGTGAAATAATGATTAAGAAGTAATAGTCTAAGGGTTTACTGTTCAAATTGTTTGTGCTGTAGTTTATGTAGGCTGCAGTTTGTTCTGTGATCACAGGTTTACAAACTACTTTTCCACCAGTCTTCTACTTTAGTTTATTGTTGTTGTTGTTGTTTAATGTTCAGATTGATAATGGAGAAGTGGAATTGCTCAGTGACAGAGGTCAGCCACTGTTTCACTTTTTTTTTGTATAATGTATGAAGCAAAAATCTTCAGGAAGGCAAAGGAATTTCTGTAAATGTAAAATGGGGCATTTTCAATTTAAATCTGGAATGAGACAGAAAATAGTGATTTGACTAAAAATTTTTGTGGCAAGTAAATCTATTTGTTTTAACTGAGAAGATTTGTATGAAACAACATAGAATTCTGATCAGAAAGATCATCATTCATCTTCTGCCCTCAAAGCATTTAACATACAATTAAAACACATTTGGAGATGTATGATACCTAGTGTCAAGCTTCTGCTGCAATTGGTATGGAAGAGGGATCCGTGTTTCAGCCTGAAGAATACCGAGTGCTGGTTTCTCTCCTTTGGTTCAGCAGATATTTCTCTATTCAAAAATGGGACAGACCCAGTGGGAGAGGAAGGTCTGATGCCTACAACCTGATAGTTTATAAGCTGATGCATGATATATCATGCTCTTCTATTCTGAATCTCAGCATCCAGCACCCCTCTCTCAGACATCTTATAGATGGCAGCTTCTTTCCCCACTGTTGCTTTTTTTTGTTGTTGTTGTTTGTTTTTTGTTTTTTGGTTTTTTTTTCTGTACACTTCAGGCATAATTTGTAGAAGTATTAAGTATTGGGGCTGCAACTGAAATCTGAGCCTTGAACTTGTCAAAAAAAAAAAAAGTGTGTCATCAAAATCAGCATGTTGCATGGTAACACACTGATTTTCAAAATGCAGATGGAAACTAGGCAGTATTTTATAGAGATGGAGCTACTGTGAGGGACCTTGCAAAATACCGTGCCTGTGCTTCTTCATTCCCCAGGAGTTATCTTATTTTAGACTCTTGTCTGGCAGTCATTTTACTAGGGAGATATTCTCTTCATTCCCAGCCTAACACAAGGATTTTTTCTTTTCTCTCAAATGAGCACTGATGTCATGTACATAGTAGCATCAAGAATGTCCTGAGTCTCAGTAGTGACTTTTAAAAGCAGCGAGGTTATGTTCCATTTTGGAAGAAATAATCCCCAGACTCATGATTTCCTGTATGATTGCTTCCAGCTTCCTAGTTGGTAAAGAAATTTTACTATGGTAACTATTCTGAATAATAAGGTGCAGTGTTTTTGAGATTGATCCTGCCCTCTTCTCGATGAGTGATAACTTGTGATTGCTATCTGTCACTACAATTTTTTAATCTGGAAAATAAAAATTATTCCAGCCTGTCACTGAACTGGGATGTTTCAATGTGAAAAATCATTTTATTGGAGCAGTCAGAGGGAAAGTAATTGATTCAATACTGCTGATCATTTGATAGTGTATGGAGTTATGCACTGAGACAGCATTCTTACAGAAACAAAATTAGTGTGTTTTCCCAAGAATGCCATCTTATAATACAGAGCACATAAGGTTTGAGTTAAAACAGCTATCTTAGCATTTCCTAATTTTTGAGTATTACCTTTGCAGTTGATAAGTTGATATATTTTTATAATATATACAAATATATATTATTAAAAGTATCATTTAACTATATTAAATATATCAGTCATAGATAAATCATTAAGTCAAGATTCAGGTTACATTATTTCTTTTCTAGTATCTGCTGCAAGTCTGCTGCAGGAAATAAGTTTTCTCAACTTATGTTATCCCATACATAATGTAATAGTAATAGAACCTTTTAACTAGAGGTAACTCTAGAAGTCAACCTCTTTTCTAGAGGTAACTCTAGAAAAATAATTTCTGTCCACATCATCTATGCTGATTTATTTCTCATCCAGTTTTATAGAAATAGTATGTATTGCAATGAAATTTTGTCTTCCAAATTAAGAAAAGTTGGAGTTGGGTTGGGTTGGGTTTGTTCTGAACAAGAGTTCCTGGCTTCTTCGCTCTGGGACATGGGAGACGAGTTGCTGTCTGTCTGTTGGTCTGTTTCCTCTGTGAATAGCCAGGAGAGCATGGACTGAAACCTATATGCTTATTCCATGTCTTGTATAATTTAAAAATGGCTTTCTGATGCAACAAGTGCAACTCCCCAGAACAGCTCTGTATTAGTCAATATCCCTTCCAAGTTTAATGGAAGGCAATTACTCACCCGCCTTTGTGCATGAATACATCATGGAGCTAGGTAGTCAATTAACTAATGATTTTCACATTTCTGAGCAGCTGTTGTAACTGCAGCAGAGAAGGCTATTTCTTACAAAATTGAAAATATATCTTCATTTTTTATGTAAGTATTATTTTAATATGTGGCACTTTTTCTTTAAAAGAATGACTGTGGTACAGAGGTAATGTACTTGCTATATCAATGCCAAATACCGCCGCCGGGCCAATCAACACCTCTTACCTTATCATCCAATATAGGTTTGTAGTATGATGTGTATTGTTTAAAAATGTGCATAGCATAGTGAACAGTTGAGTAATCACTACTATTTGCAACTGATTTAATAAATGAAATGATTTCAAGGAGGCATACACAAACAATGTGATAATGAGAAGTAGGAATTTACATGAAGAATTAGGTTCACAGGATTATAGGGAGGTCTCAATGGCCTTAATGCTAGATGCCTATTGACTGAAGGTTTGCTTCCATAAAGGAATGAGGTAAAAAAAGATTTGGAGATTGGATTCATTGGAAACCAAGGCAACAGCTAAACATTTATGATTTTTTTGAGTATTCTAGTGTAAAATTAATCTCTTTATGGATCTTATAAAATAGTGACTAGCTCATAAAGATTTAGTAGAAAAGTGCAGTTTCATTATTCTCCTATATGAAAACTTCCTGTTTATTAAAGGGAAACGTTTGTTTGTCAGTACTTCTATGTGTTTAACACGTGAGATTCTAGAACTAAACTTAAGGGCAGTTGTTTCATTTCTCTAAAAGCCTAAAAGAAATCTGTAATTTCAAAAAAGATTTTTCAAGAAAGTACAGTATATGGCTAAATCCCATTCACCTGAAAATCAGTCAGTCCTAATTGCCTTAGTTAAATTTCTGCATGTGTACATGTCATTTGCAGAAACTGCTGAACGAGCTTTGTGTTTTTGCTGCATTTCTTTGTCAAAATGACCCAAACCTTTTTCTCATTGTTGCTGTGTATGTTACACTTGTTATAACCTTGCCTCATGCTGTATGCTTTGTACAAGAACCTGATTGTCTTGGCTTTTTCCATTCTTTGCTTCATTAATGCTCTCCCTTTCCAGATGTTTTGGGTATGTATAAAAGCTTGCAAATTACTTTTCCTGCTGTTTTGTGTTCAGTGTTTTGTTGTACCTCACAAAATCACTGTGTTTCTAGTAACTGGCTCACTGATGGACAAAAGTCAATGCTATGTTGCTTATTTTGGTTTTTTTGTTTGTTTGTTTTATTGGTGTTTTGTTTTTCTTTTTCCCCCGTAAATTTTGCCATTTTTCCTTATTTACGTAATTCTAAAAATGAAGTTGAGTTTGACAAGTAAACACTAAAAATTAGGTTTTCCACTATAAATTTCTAAGTTGTCTAGACTGTACATTCGACTGCACTTACTAATGTTGATATAAAATATCACTGTGTGTATCATAAATTGATTGCACTCAAATGGCTCTGAAACTGTTTATTTGCTGCTGTGTACCTCTACTGTATGTGAATAAGTAGTATCAAATCAGACATTATATGCACTTTGCATGTTCAGTCAAATGCCTACCATTGGAAATCTGTCTCACGACAAGTATAAAGCTCCCATTCACATCATTTGGTTGATATCCCAGAGTTTTGTTTTTTTTTCTAAGTAAAATAGAAGAGCTTGAAGAAATAGAAATGAAATTTCAGTGCAAATATCAGCATTGTATTTTGTTTCTTGATGTCTGTGTGAGAGCCCAGTTAAATGCTTGAAACTATAGTAACAATTTACACACACATAATGTACATATGATAATGTCACATATTCTCCATGCTTGACAATTTAATGGCAATTGTTTTATATGTGACATGTTTCTAGGAAGTGCAACCCCAGAAACTGGACTTAAGGGGAAATCTTGAATGTTAGCTAAGTCTCAGAAGACTCCTTTCCTATACGGAGGTTGCGGAACAGGAATGCATAATTGGAATTTGACCAAGAGTGTATTGCTTTTTCAAAGCCTCAAGGATCTAATGTAGATAAAAGAGAAGGAAAAATGTGTTCAATGTGTCATGAGAAATTCTAGTTGCCTCTGTATAATGTACAGAAGTATCAGTTGTAGGCATTATAGTCTCAGATTTGAAAAAGTAACCTGCTAAACCTCAAGCAGCTTGGGGTTATCGTGAGGATATGGCTTTATGTCATTTATGTCATACACACAGGTGGGGAAAGAGTGGCATAAAGATTCTGAACCTCTTTTAATTTATCAGCCTCCTGTCTCTCAAAATACTTTTTTGAGTTTTCTGCCAGGTCAGCCTTGTTTCTGTTAGCATCTGATACTTTTAAAGAATTTTCCAGGTAGTTTTGAAGTAGAATGTTGCTTCTGACCTTCCAAAATTCTAACTTACAAATAATTTTTTGATACAGTGTTTTCTAAGCATTTTAATGAAATTTCCTGCATGTTTCTAAAGGACATATGAAACAAAACAAAAACAAAAACAAAAAAAAAAAAACCAAAAACCAAGTTCTTGATTTCTTTGAATTAGAAAGAGCACTCAGCAACACATCTCTGCATTTTGTCATACTACTGCACTGACTTACATATGATTGATAACTATATTGGCATAAAATGCGTGAATAAAGTGAAATATTTTCAGCAAGCAAACTGTTTGCTAAAATAAATGGAAAACTAAAAAGAAATAAAAGGATCTGAAAAGGGAAATTACTCTTAACTTAAGTAATTGCAGCAGTAGTATGTATAGTGAAAAGGTAGAATACAGGGACAATTTCAAGAAAAAAAAATGCCACAGGTAGAAACTTGCTGTCTCATAGGACTTTAGTTATCTGCAGTTATTGCCCTGAATATGATTCACAACAGAAGACAGTAAGGCATCCTCAGCCCTAGCAAAGGGTTGTTTCAAAAATATAGCAGGAAATCTTAGTACACAGTGATCTGTCCTATACTGGCAGAAAAGTTCTTCCTGTAGTGTAGCAAATACTACTTCCCTCGCCAAAATTAAGATATGCTGTCAAAAAGACATATTTTGTTGATACATTTTGTCTTGAGCAAAGGTTTTTAGCTGTCTGAAATTGTATTAAAAATTACACATTAGATTATATTGTTTTATTGACTGAAGTGATGAACCTGGTTTGCAATTGCAGGAAAGCAGTTCAGTCTCATCAGAACAGTCAGTATACAAAGACAAATAGTCTCTAATCTGTTTATTCTAGATGCCACTTGGACTTAAGTTAGGGGTAGGCTATTGATTACCTCCTAGTATATCACAGAGGTAACAATAGTGAATCATTCCAGCAATATCTATACACATTGAAATTGCGGAATATGTCATCATAAACGTGCCAAGAACTGTAAGTCCTGTCTTCAAAAACACAGTCTTAATTCAGACAGCAGCTGGGCCATCGTGCTTTTATCGACAACAGGAATGCACACAATGATGCAGTCTGTTCCAGAACACCATGCACATCTTACAGTCCTCTCTGTTGTAAAATACTGACACAGACTCCACTAAAACAGGAGATAACTATAAATGGATGGAGGGGATCTTTGATGGATCCAAAACAATGTCATACTCCTCCAGTAGAGAATTTCACATGTAGATTTTCTGCTGGCCACATAAGATGTTACATAATTTGTGAAGTGACTGTAGTATTCACTTATTAATTTGGAGCAAAAGACTTCAAGGTAAAGGGAGATTTACAAAGGTGAAATTCTCTCCTGGAAATTTTTCAGCCTTATTGTGCTGCTGAATTTTTATGCTGTTCCAGAAAGACATTTATCTCCTCACACCTTTTGACATCCTTCTTTAGAGAGAGGGTTTTCTTAAGTGAATAGCTTTTTAGGTAGTCAGACACCACTGGCTCTATTTCCCAGTAAATGTAATGCTTGTGGCCAGCACAATAGATAAAATGCTGATAGTGCAATTTCAAGAAAATATTTAACAAGTATTTAATGCCTCTTGTTGACATTTAAGTGTCTGCTGCTCATCTTCTAATATTTACTTTGAACTGGCTAGGTATCTATTCTGATTTAGTTTCATGGAGTGTGAACGATCTTAACAAGGAAACTCATGTGGGGTTACAATCTTGCCTGGCTCTCAAACTTCATAGAAAGTCCCTCAACTTGTGTAATTCTATAAAATAGTTTGGGTTGGAAGAGACCTTTAAGATCATCCAGTTCCAGCCCCCCCATTACATACAGGGATACCTCCCACTAGACCAGATTGCTCAAAGCCCCATCCAGCCTGGCCTTAAATGCTTCCATTGAGGAGGCATCCACAACCTCAATGGGCAACCTGTTCCCAGGCACAAAGGAAATCCTGTTTTCTGGTGCTTTGGTTAGTTGAAATAAATGGAAAAACAGAAGCTTCATCTGGTATAGACACCTCAGTACATTTTAATGCCTACCCTAGGTAGTCCAGTTTGAGCAAATTGTTTGTCATATGGAATTAATGCCCGAGATGAAATTATTTACATGGAACAGTGGCATAGGGATAGGTACATGATGCAGCATGTTTTTCTCTTATGTACATGGGATAGGGTTGTATGGGAAAGCAAGAGTAGTGGAGGCAGAAAGGGGCAGGGAGTCCCCCTGCAGGGAAAGTGAGCTGGGGCTCTCACTAATGCCACCTTCATTTCCCAGCATCAGACATGAGCAGTTCATGGCTGCTCCCACCTGCGACATCCCTTGGTGGAGCAACACATCAGCATCACTTCAGGTTTTATTTTTTTACATTGCTTACAACTGTTTGCCTTTTAACATTTTCCTGACTTTCTCCTTACCTGCAGCTGAAGTTCAGAGTGAAATTGAACGGATTTTTGAATTAGCAAGGACACTGCAGTTGGTAGTGCTTGATGCTGACACCATAAATCACCCAGCACAGCTGAGCAAAACCTCTTTGGCACCCATTATAGTATATGTAAAGATTTCTTCTCCTAAGGTAAATATTTTACTGGATATTTGTGCTGTGTAGGCATTTTTATTTCTCTTCATTGAATGCAGATGATCCTGTGTCCTTGTTAAATACTGTTAGTATTTTAATTCAGATGGTGGACCATTACTAATCAAAGAATACTTTAGCTCTCAGGTTACCAAAACACATTTGGGAAAAGATGCTGTAGCTCCAATGATTTTTAAAATTGGGACTGTGTTGTGTGTGTTTGCATGTTCTTTAGTATCAGCCTTGTAAGTTATGTTAACAATTTATTCAATCAATAGAGAAAAGAAGGAAAGATTTTAAAATAATGAATATCAGAGTGATGTAGTGAGCTCTTAAACTTCTTAGTTACCTACTTTCATTCTCTGAATAACCTGCACAGGCCTTGTGAAGAGGCACTTGAAAGACAAGACTGAAATACGATAGGATTAGTGAGGAGAGCAATTAAATCACTTTAATTTAGAAACAAACACAGAAGCAGCAAAGGAAAACCGGAAGGGAACTTCTTTGTGTTGGTAATAGATTATAGGTGCTGGGGAGTAAATGAAAATTAGCTTGTTCTGGATGTAAGCAGCAGGGGAGGTGCTCCTGAAGCCAGAAATGAAGAAAATCATCTGCTCAAGTGGTTTTTAAGTGGCTAAAGATGTATGTTATGTCTGTACCTGCTTACAGGCCACTTACTGAGAAGTATTCTCAAAGTGATTCGGAGAGAGTTCATACTTATTGGTTTGTTTCTTTGTTTGTTTCTCCACTACTAACATACTTTTATAAATGTCTTATTTTCCACAGGTTTTACAGAGGTTAATAAAATCTCGAGGGAAATCTCAGGCCAAACACCTTAATGTTCAGATGGTGGCAGCTGATAAACTGGCACAGTGTCCTCCTGTGAGTTAATGTTGATTTGTGTCTTGTCTGGCCAAGAAGAGCTGATTCCTGTTTAAAGATGTCTGTCCTGTCAAGCAAGTTAGTTATGTAATTGCTAGGACTGTTCGCTTCCTTCTGGCCATATTTCACTGCTTTTCTGCACAATGCCTCCTGAGGTCTCTGGGCTCTTCACAAGGATACAGGGGAAAAACATTCCTTGTCACAAACATTTATTAGGATGTGTGCTGAATACATGCACTGCTTGAGAATACTGTTTGTTTTATTTGATATATATTTCTGAGTTATTGATCTAAAAGTAAACTCCTTATGACAGTGCAGTTTAAGGTAAGGCAAGTGACTTGAGTAGCTCTCTTCAGCGTATGTCACCAGAGTCCATCACTGCTCACATTCTTGGTCACAGTTTTGGAAAAGAGCTGTGGGGTGCCACATAGCTGAGAACTTTGTGGTTCTCCTATTGACATGCACATATGCCCTGTGTGGCAAGCAGTGTTACCAGGTTACCAGCAAACTCAGCTGCCAGGAATGTGACCAGAACCCAGAAGACAAATGTTCAGTTCAATTACAGATGAGGAACTTTGCCATAATTAAGAAGCTGAGCGAGGAAAATGTTTTCACCATTGAAGTTCAAGCCACTCAGCTACAAGGCTAGTTTCTCAGCTCCTCCAGAAGTCAATGAACAATGCTAGAAACCTCTATAGGCTTTCAGAATTGCCTTCAGGAGGACATCTAACTGCCTGACCAGAGAAGAAATTCTCACCCTGAATTTAGGTACCTGTGACTAATCTTTTACCTAGTATTTATATTATATTGGAAAATTTATGTTCTTTACTGCTCTTCCTTACCACTGTTACAAATTATTTGTCTTAGTTTGTCTTAACTTTGACTGCATTGTTCTATGTATGGATGGTGGTCTCTTTTTCTTAAAGTTTCATTTTGTTCTAGTTGCTAAGAAACTTTAATATTAACCTTTTCTTTTTGAATATTTGAGTTTTAAAACTTCTTCAAGACTCTTATTCTCACTTTCATTGACTGCTGATGCATTACTAAGTGGAATTCATGAGGGCTTGCCTTAGCTAATGTAACATCAGCATTAGTTATAAGTGCTGTCCTTTGTATTACTTGCAAGAAGAAGAAGAAAAAAGGTGAAATGTCTTAATACAGTTATTATAAGCGTGGTTCATTTTTGATGAATGCAAAGTGTAGTCGTCAGTGTCACTAGCTGATCTCCCTTGAGCTGGTGGTTATCTTCACTAAAACTTTTCCTTTATCAGGAGATGTTCGATGTAATTCTTGATGAGAACCAGCTGGAAGATGCTTGTGAGCACCTCGCTGACTATCTGGAAGCCTACTGGAAGGCCACACATCCACCTAGCAGCAATCCTCCCAACCAGCTTCTCACTCGGACACTTGCAACAGCCACTCTTCCTATTAGCCCAGGTCCAAATATTAATTTACAGGTACAGTTTTTATACCATATCTTATTTTTCTTTTTTTTTTAATAATAAATTTTCTTTTGACTTTCCCTTCCAAAGCACAGTGGTGGTCTGATACTAGAATATGCTGAATATATTTTACGGTTGGTGATAAAGCACTTTTCCATAGTTGCCCATTTCTGGTATGAAAACCAAATACAGACACGTTATTCTTACTGCTGTTGTATTTGCAGTAGCATGTGTTTGCATATTGACTGGTGGGCAGATTTTGATTCCTGAGGCTAAGCAAGCTTGATTGAGAACATATAGTGATGCAATGTAGAATAAGGTTTCATTGTGTCTGGAACACCACTGTGCCAGAAACGTGAGTACCAGCCACAAGCATTTTTATAGCCAGCTCTCTGTAATCCAACCAGAGGAATAAAATTGAGCTAATATTATGTGCATTGCTGCCTCTGGTAACTCTCTGACTGAAAGGCACATTTGCACTAGCAGGCAAATCCCACCCTCAGAGTCCCGACATGAAAAACTGGGTTATGCAGAGCAGACTCACAAAGGGTAGAGGGAACCTGTGCACATCTTCCCACAGTATGTCGGGATGTGGAGGTTGGAAGTGGCTAACCACATTAGTGAGGTCTCAAGGTCAAGGTGGCCCTTCAAGTGTTTCCTTTGCTCTTTTTTTCTTGCTTCTATTGTGAAAAGTGCATGTTTCCTTCAAGCCAAACTCTTACATAAAGGCAGAGTCCCACTGCATGTTTTTCAGACAGACTTGAGAGGAAGCTTGCCTTCAACTGCCAGGGTTGCTGCCCGGCAAGCTGGGAAGATCATGTTTTGCTTCCACCTGCACGCTGACCTGCCTTTGTCTTTGGTCATATTGTATCTTCTCTTTTCTCTTTCAACTTTTACTTTACCTAATTGTGTATAAAGAGATTCTCTCCTTTGTATATATGTTGCATGGCATGAAATGAGGACTTTAAAGATGCTGCTTCATTACATCACTACACCTCAAGGTCAAAAAGATTACAGTGAGGGTAAAGGTGGATCTAATCCAGCTCCAATAATGGCTTATTACATTACGTTACATTTATTACACCAAGCGGATGTATATACACCAAAAAAAGTGTGCACAAATCAGAGGCCATAACTTTGGCTAAAAAAAAAAACTTACTAAATTTAAAGAAAAAAACAACTCTGCACTGTAAGTGAAATGATGACAATTTGGCTTTTTTTTGTTTGTTTGTTTGTTTTGTTTTGTTTTTATGATTTTGCAAAACAGTTTGGGGCTTTTGTTTTTGTTTATTTTTTGTCTTGAAAAATTTATTTCTTGTTAGAATTATTATTAGGATTTATTTCCCACAGAATTACCAGGTTCTCTCTTTAATGAGAAAAATCGCTTCAGCTACCTTGCAGGGTATTTCCCTCTCCAGCTTTCAAACGCAGTTGCAGGAAAAGAGACTTTAAGTTGTAGCTCATTTTTGCCTCTTTTTTTCTGTCCTCAGAGCTGAAACGCCCTGAAAAAAATGTGAGCTGGAAGAATTTCTGAGTATGAAATTCAGTATTGTCGTGTGCAGACTTGCTAGATAAACTTGATTTGCTCTGTAAACATCTTAATTATTTTTATTCAAGCTTTTTATTTTTTAACGTCTGTTGGGTGTGGATTTATAACTCACTCATTTTATTAACCACATTCTCTGGATGAACTAAACGCATTTCTGACTGTTGTGTTACCTGTATCTCCTCTCAAATTAACAACTTTTTACTTTAAGTACTAAAATTCAGAGTGTATTTGCAGTTTCGCTGTTTGTTTGTAGGTCTGTTAATCCAAATGTGCAGAGCAGTGGAGTTTCCTTATGGAATACAGAACTTCTATGTTCCTTTTGTTTCACTCTCCTGATACGCATTCAGCTGACACCTCAAACCTGGGTCTGTCAAGGTCTTGGAACAGAGCGGGTTTTCTAATCATGACAGCTGAACCCATTATCTGGGTCATGCTGAAATCTACTATTGGAAGTATTTTAAGTTTACGTCATGTGTTGTCTTTGTGGATGGCTCCAGAGACATGCATGCTTTCTGTAGAGAGAAAGCATTTGGCCTGGCAGGGTCACATCTGCAAAGCAAAGCATTCGACTCATTCTCCTCTGGGTCCAATGTGGCACCCCTCTGCCATGAGACCTAGTTGGTTTTTGGCTTTATTAGTCCCCAGTATTTATTGCAATGACAGATTTGTGTTGCCAGCTGTTACTTCTACAGCACAGCGTTGACGGTGTGCATTGCATGGCATGAGATGCTTGAAGGTGTGAGGTCTCCTGGGGTTGTTTGAGATGAAGCTGGGGAAGTCCACACCCTTCCTGCCTGTCTGGTGGAGGGCTTGGAGATTTCTCAGATTTCCGCTCGTAAGAGATGGCTGACAAATTCCATAATGGAGGCTGAGAGCAAACATAAATGGTGTAGGTGATTAGGGAACCTTTGGGAGGAAACAGAGTGAGTCCAATTGAGTGTGCAGATGCAGACTTTCCTCTATCCTCCTTCAACTCTGCTTAGACTTCTTTTCAAGAACCCCTATTCTTTGAAATTACAACCCATTTGGGGTGAAAATCTTATGAAATTGGGCCATTAAACTGCACTGCAGAACTTAATTTATATCAGAGCCCTAATTTGGCCATAAACCACAAGGCCAGACCTTAGTCCAGACTGAAACATTATCTGCTCATTGTCTGTAATATTTAGGGAAATTAACTGTCAATGAATTTGCCCATAAATCCTAATAGCCTCTACACAAGTCTGCAGATGCAGGGTAATAATGGTACTGGCTCTAAATGTATTGACTGTGCTCCTCCACACATGCTCATCATAGCAGAAAAGATGCATCTGAGCTTATAAACCAGCATTTTGTTGGAAGCAGATTCAGATCTTGTATTTGTTCTCAAACCACAGCAACAATAGATTTTATTAGTCCAAAGAATGTAGTGGAACCTATATATTCAGCATTTGACCATATGAGAATTAAAGGGTTTTCCTGTGTGTATCCAGCTTATGCGCCTTAAAACAGTCATGGTTACAAACTAATAAAAATATGTTTGTGCATCTGAAGCAGACATTGCTCTGTTCTTTAGCTTTTCATTTGATATAGTGGTATAGCTCACTTCCGTACGAGTTCACCTAGAACACATCTAATAATGTTTACAATTACTGCATTCTTTTTCCAGCAAATTACAGTCATCTCGATAACCATAAAAACAAGAGCAAAAAAAAAAAAAAAATAAAAATTTGACCACCATTTATGGTGTTTTGTTCTCATGGAGCAACTCATCTGGTTGCTGAGAAGTTTATAATACAACATGTTGTCTTAGATACGAAGATATATCAGAATTGTTAAATTGCTGATTTGAGATTTTGGTAAATTCCTAACAAAATGCAGTTCTGTTCCTGCCCGATTTCCTGTAATTTTATTTGTTGGGTTGCTAGGAAACACACCTGCCAGGATCTGTGTCTGAAGGACAAAATTTCTTCCTTCTCCCAGCTTACAATGTACAAAAATAGAAAGAATCATAGAATTACTCAGGTTGGAAAAGACCTCAAAGATCAAGTCCAACTGCAGCCCATCCATAGTGCCCTAACTCTAACAACCCTCTGCTAAATCATATCTCAGAGCACCGCATCCAAACGGCTCTAAAAATCTATCTGTGAGCTGCCCTGGAGACTATATTTTCTGATGGCTCTGAATGTAAGAGTGCAAAATTGAGGCTAACCTGGGTGACTTCAGTACAGTTTCATGAAAAAATAATTGTATGACTGTTAAAATGTCTAATTTTGTTCCAGAAGCAGTGTTTCTATTGTGAAGTTCTTAAGCTAATGTGAGAAAGATAATTCAGACTCCCTATAAACTACTTCTTAAGATTTTGCAATTAAGCTTAACAAACGTTTGGCTGTGGTTTGTGAATAAAATCAGGTTAATCGAATGAAACCCCAAAGTGAGTTAAATAATGCCGATTATTCATTTTGCAGTGATTTCAAAGCATTATGCTGATGAAGAGTAGGTTTGATAATACCTGGTAATTTCCTTTTTTAAATTTTGTTATAGTAGTGGTGTATTAGGAAATCTGTAGGTGATAATATCACCGTCCTTCTACATTGCTTGGCAACGGTCTGTTTTCTGGATCTCTTAAAATTATGAGGTCAAGGTTTCATTTTTTGTCCCCATGACGAAATCAGCTGATTGCTGAGGAAAGCAGGAGGTCAGTGATACTATTAGTATCATAATACAAACTATTATTAATAACAGATCCGATTGTGTTTTTTATGTTAAAAGAATAATAATAATTAAAAAATAGAAGAAGAAGAAAAGAAAAAGTAGCTACTATAAAAGAGCCAAGATTTTGTTCCTTGATTCTCTTCTGGTGCCTCCTTAGCCCTCTAAAATCACTTTTCCACGGCTTCTGTTCCAAGCAGGCATCTTTAAATTCTGAGCTGATACCTGCCCTCTCCTGGAGTGCTGTGTCCTCTTTAATTTTTCTGCAGTTTGTCCTGCTTTTGCATGCTCTTTTTTTTTTTTTTTGCCTGGAGTATGATAGGCAATTGTTGCTAACTGACAAACTCAGAAGCATCTCACGGATGCATCTCACACAGCATCTCACAGAAAGCCTCACGGAATAATAATACGAGTGCCACTCTCCTTTTGGGCTGGAGTGGAAGGAATTGTTTGTATTATAATACTGAATTTTCAGTAAAAGTTGAATTCAAATGTTATTTTTTCCTAGTTTAGGTCCGAGGTGGAGTGTTGTGTACTTAAAGTCTATTGGTTTCATGATGCTTTCTAGATTAATTTTGTATCGGTGAAAGTTTTAATATGCGTGCCTCATGTATGTGAACTCACTGGTGGTTGTGACAGCAGGGATCTCAAGGAGACCAGAGGAATGACCACTCAGTCCCTGAACGCAGCAATTCACAAACTGAAGAGGAAGCACGGGTTGAACCCATCAAGAAATCCCACCATCGCTCTTCAACTCAACACCATAACCATCGCAGTGGTGTTAGAGGCCTTCCTAGGCAAGAAACTTTTGACTCAGAAACACAAGACAGCAGAGATTCGGCTTACGTAGAGCCAAAGGAGGACTACTCACACGAGCACGGTGACCACTATGATTCTCACAGGGATCACAATCATAGAGACGAGTCCCATGGTGATCACAGACATAGAGAATCGAGGCATCGCTCAAAGGAGAGGGACCGGGAGCAGGACCACAATGAATGCAACAAACAGCGAAGTCGTCATAAATCGAGGGACCAATATTGTGACAAGGATGGGGAAGTGATATCTAAAAAACGTAACGACGCAGGAGAATGGAACAGGGATGTTTACATCCGTCAGTAACTTTTGCCTCTGGCACTCTTGTGTTTCTTTGAAGTCTTGTAACAATGCCCCTTGAAAATATCTTTGGGTTGTTCACTGCAGAACATATGGTATCCTTCTGTATGCTGATTTGTACTGCTGTTGCTTGCATAGCAATAGCATGAAATAGAATATTCATATACTTATTTTTTTGGTTAGTGCTCTATGAATTAGCGTGGTACAGCTGCAGAGTTCCTGATGTTGTACTATGCCATTTTTCAAGCTTTTTTTTTGGTAGCTGCCACTTGAACAATATCTGTTGCCATCGAGGTGTTGTTAGTGTTTTGTTTTTTTATTTCTCAAAGGTACATTTGATGTTCAATAACTTCCCATGTATTCAGCAAGCCAGAATCAGCACATAAAAATCTAAAAATTTTTGTCTGCTCTGATTTTTAATTTGTTATGCACTTGATTTGCATATTGGTTTAAGAGCCACTATCTGTTGCTTGTACCTCTGGTGGACTCCATTTGGGAACGGAATTCAGTCTTGCCTTACACACAGGGGATCCTGGGGTCAAAATCTATTTTCTATGTATTGGTACTGTGTACTGTATATACAGTTTATAAATGTTATTTCTGCAGACACCTTCTTACTATATAAGTTTGATCACACTGTTTTAGAGTCCTAATGCCAAGTCAGCAGATTTGCTTTTGAATTACTGGCAACTGGAACTAGCCTCATCTAGGAAATCTGTAACAGTGTTCAATCTAAATACTACTTCTTCTGTAGCAGAAAGCTTATACTAAATGTAAATATGAAGGAGTGCTTGAGATAGAGGATCTAAATAACTCTTACACCTTATCTTGTCCTTGCAAACCGGATTTTGCATTTTGAATTTACGGTAAAGATAACTAGCTTACCACTATAAAGTATTGTTTACACAGGTTACAAAATTGCAATGGACACAGCCTAATTTTTGTTCTACTGTCAGAATAATAGAGCACAAGTGACAGAGGTGTGTATGTGAGCGAGTGGGTGGTGGATGGGCAGCCGTGTGCGTGGGCACAGTAAGCAGCGAAGTGTGAGAACCTATCAAAGAAAACAAAGGTTGCTCAAAAGCCCAACGAGTTTTGTTTCTTCATTCTGTTATTAAAAGTCCAAACTGCAGTCAGGGAACGTGAGGGAGTTTACTGACCCTGGTAATTGAGAAAGCATAAATCTGCTGGCTCATGTTGAGACTTCAAGAGAGTAAAACCAGGCAAATGTTACTGTGAGTGTTTCACTGGAACTGTAAAATCTTTGTGTTTTAGAGTATTTGTTTAGTAAGAAAAGTTTACACAGCTTGTGGAGAATTATTTTGTTGGAAAATAAATTTTTGTAGCTTCTCCACTTTTTCTACACTTGCCAATTCCTCTGCATTCCCACTTTGCAGACAGCTCGCTGCTTTTCCTTCACTTAAAATGTGCTGACAGTGGGAGATAAGAAAAATGTGACAAAATATTCTGTTGCAAGCTTACTATAGAAAATGCATTGAAAGCAAAAGGAGTGAAAACAGTTTGTTTAGCATTGATCACCTGTGAGACTGGTAAGTGAGGGGAAATTCACAGTTCTTTTTGGCTGCAGGCTCCATATCCTTGCCTACTGTACAGGCTGTTCTTCACCACAGAGTCCTTGTAATAATCCTATGAATGAAATACTTCTTAGATTACACTGTAAATAGCACATTAAATACAAACTGTAGTGGGATAGTAACTCATTTAGCTGGAATTTCTTTTTATTTATTGTTTTAATTCCAGGAAGCATCAGCATTGCCTGATTTTGACTGTCATTTTAGTGAAATGGAGGTGCATGCTTTCTCCAGTCTGATCCAGCATCCAAGCAGTTCAGTTTGACTCCCTCGGATGTACGTTGCTCTCCCTTATGCTTCATATGCATTTCCTTTACAACTCAAAAGGGTGAAATTCTGCTATAGAATAGAATATCTGTGTCAGATATCTGGATGTTCCTGCTAGTGCTGCTGACTGTTGTGGTTGTTTAAGAGTAATACTTGGCTTAGAGCATGAACTGTGGGGAACTCAAGGAGAAGAGTATTTTTCTATAAACAAAATTCTTAGCATTTCCTTAAACACCACTTTGTAGGCAAAGGAAGCATAGGTAAGTAGACCTCTTGTATTACTAAATGGATAGATAAGACCATCTAAATAGTGGCTTTTGATACAAGAGGTTTCTCTGGGTGTCAGTGGAGAAAAACACTGACAGAATTTGTCATTTGAGTCATATCAGATCACATTTTAATGCAAGAAGTTGCATTGTCTTGTTCTATATAGCCTGACTTTAGGTATTTTATCAGCTTTGCTAAATGCTGTTGCTCCCTGTAGCTGCTACATGACAGCCGTGGCCTCCAAGAAGTGATGTAATGATTCTGCTACAGCACCTTGAATAGTTTTGTTTCTTCCTTTATTTGAATTTGCTACAGGAGGTGTTAACTTTCCACCTTTCTTAAGTTATTTTAAGTCTTGTTTGGCAGAATTTCCAAACACCGAGTAGTATTATGAAAACCAGGGATTTAGGTACCCATGTACAGACAAATAAAGAGAAAAGTAAAGCGCACAGTTCAAGCCCCAGTATTTAAGTACGGTCTGGATATTGATTGGTAGGTTATAAATATCTTGCAAAGAAAGCCATGTCCCCATCCAGCTAATGAGAGTTTGGTTTTGTATAGTTCAACTAACAACGTATAGGCAACATACTAACACATTACTTAGGCAGACACTCCGTAGGTTTTATTTAGTCTTGCTAAGGTATTTTTTCTTCAGTTATTAAGAGTGACAAATCAGTTGTAATGTGAGCTTGTACTACAGATTTTGCACAATACCACCTGCCTGCTGAGCACTACTTTGAAAAGCACTTTAACAGAATTATTTCAACAAGAAGCTTTAAAGATACTCCGACTGGAGGACATATCAAAGGTTATTGTGATGAAATGTATTTGCAGAGTTTTGCAAATAGAAAGTTTAGTATTGGTTGCATTAGGATACTATTGAGTTCCTATTTCTGTATCTGGATTCAGGAGCTTTGAGAATGAGGAATGTTAGAGGTCCTAGTGAGCTCCAGAGTCTTCTTGTGTTTGTGTGGTACAAAACAATCTGTAGCATTTCTATTCAAAGGGACTAAAAAGATAAAACTGAGTGAGAAGGAAAGGTAGGAAGACAAAACAGTCAAGCTGTACATAGAGAATCTTATCAACCCTAGCTCTGTATTTTACCAAAGGATTTCAGTATATGGAAGGAATGGGAACATTCCCTTGTATATATATATATGTCTGGCGTTAATCCTTTTTTGTATTTCTTCTCAAATGAATAGACAGGTTCAGGTCTATCAGTTGTTTTAGTGTCACAGACACTGAGAAAGAAAGAATTCTTGTGTAGGGACTGGAAGGAGGTGAGAGTGACAGTCTCCAGGCCTCTTAAGGGACGGGGGATGGATAAGCAGAAGGATTTATACACAGAGGTGCTAAGAGTTGGAAGAAATAGATTCATAAAGTTTATCTACAACCTAGAAAGATGAATTTATAGATGCCAAGAAACCTTGTTTAGACTACTACTGAATTCACATAGTGTTTGGCGTCAGGAATCTAGAATTTGAGAAGCCTTTTGAGAATTTATGCTTCTCAAGGTGTAAAACATAAAGAGTACCTTCTAAGGACTTGGCCCTAGTTAGTTAAGGCAGGTTTAAAGCTACAGGAATTGAGTGGGGTGCTTGTTTTCAAAGATATCCGTAGAATGATGCCTGTAGAATGATGCCCTTACTATAAATGGAGAATAAGGAAAGTCAGTCCTCCTCATCAAACACTGAGTCAATGTAGAGAACTGTTTTCACTTTTCCTTGCATGATTTTGCTCATCAAGATCCTCTGCATTCTCTACATGCAGCTCCTGCCCAGTTCTCATGCCCCGTCATACTCTTTTCTACAAAATCATTAGCAATTGTCATTTTTAAGCTCCATTTGGTTGCAAAGTCATATTCATGTTCTGTGACAACTGCAGGGGCTTCAGGCTGGTCCATTATCATTTCCTTACCTGGAATGCAGTGACTGGTCTGATTGCTTTTAATCAGGGTCTGTCCTGAGAAAAAAGGTTACAGTCAAGTACCTCCTGTGGTAGCTCCTCCAGATGCGCTTTTCTTTCTGGTTACATTTGACTCTGATCAAGGTGTTTCCCAAATGTTCATTCTGATCAGTCTCTTTTTTGTTCCTGCAGTTTTGACTTTAGTTCTATCCCCTCCATGAAAATAAAGCACACTGCAAACACCTGTCACACAGTCTAAAGAACAGAGACGTCCTTTTTCAGAGTGTAACATAATATTTCTGTTCAGCATTTATTTACACTTCTTACTGTACTGCAGATCGTTTACCAAAATGTTAGTTGTTCATTCATCTTTAAAATACATGGATGACGTTTTATTTCTAATGTTTTTAACCAAATGTCATTCAGTTACATTTACTGTCTGGCAATTTGTCTATAATTTATTCCCCCCATTTTTTTGTAAAACAAGCCGTGTTAAATATCATCTCAAAGTAATTTTATGGACAGTTTCTTTTTATAGCTTGCCACTCTAGAGATGCGTTCCTGTGCAGCTCCCAGAAGAGATCTATATCACATATAGTAGAAATCCAGATGGTTCTTCCAACTTATCTGTCTCCTTTCTTACTTGGATTTGCTCATAATTTTTCAGTAGTGAACAACAAACTGTAAAAAAGAAGGTTCTTTGTATTTTCAGTTGCCTGCTCCAAAGTCATTTCTTGTCAAAGGCCATGATTGGCTTATTTCTTTTCCTTAAAAGAGTACATGAAACCCCTCAGTCAAAGAGTCGGCTCTTTCACAAGTAAACAGGAAGAAGCTGTAGAATAACGTCATACAATACTAGGCTGCTCTTTTAATATTTTTTATATTGGTGGAGATAAATATTTAGATTTGGCACTATTACTAATCACTGTTTCTACAAATAGAGAAAGGTACTTTTCAGATTCTGGCTTTTTATTTTTGATAGACAGGATCTGATTGTATATCTAATCTATATACATAAATAAATAAATAAATATAAATATATATATATATAGTGCTTCAGCACCTGACACTGAAGCATAATGATTCAGTCTGCAAAGCATTCTTGTTAGGAAAATAACCTTATTATGTGTCAGAAATACACATACACCATACAGCAAAGTTGTGAAAATGATTAAGTATTTAAATTCCTGCAATTTTAAAGTCACGGTCAGATTGGAAAGAAAAGGAAAAAGAAAGAATGGTATCCATGCAGCTCAAGACATCTAACGTAGCCAAGCCAAAATAAGGAGCTTGGCTCATTCAAAGGGTGATTTGAAGCGTCTCAACTACATTTCTCTTCTGAACTGCTTGATGGAAAACTCTCTCTTTCCCTCTTTCTCTGTGCTTTCTTCCTTCTCTCCTCCTTATCAGTTCCCTTTGTCTCCCAGGAATTACTGAGAGAGAGAAGATTGCAGGGAAACAGCTGAGGTGTATCCCTTTAACATACTGAATATGACATTTTACGTCTAGCGGTTATTTTTCAAAACCAACTCCCACGGTTGAAAGTTGAGATATCAGCAATGTTTTTTTCGGGTTAAGTCCGGTCTGCAACTACACTGGAATCAAATATATGACATTTACAATTGTGGTTTTTTTGGCTCTAAGAAGTTTCTTATATAAAATCAGGTGAGATCTGATTTGATTTGAAACTGAAAAAAATAATGGGAAATTCTCAGCAAGCTTTTTACTAAAACCCGGCACTGCACACATCCTGCTACTGAAACTGGAGGCAAAAGTTCCTCCATTGATCTGAATGTGCACATTTCAATATACCATCTATGTATGCTAATTAATGTTTACAGAATTTATATATTCTGAAAAAAATCTTTTTTAACCAGCACTGTGTCCAAGATTTCAACATGTACTTGCAGTAAAAGACAAACACTTTTTGTTAGCAAGCAGTTATTTTGCCATGTTTAGACTAAACATACTCTAATATATGATGTGAGCAATTCTGATTCTAAGTAGGTTTTCTCACCTAATGCTGATGAAATGAGAGCTTTCAGTCTTCTTTTGGTATGTCATGGTTAACAGCAAGGCGTCGCCTACAAAAGAAGACAGTTCTCTCCTGTCCTGCTGGGATAGGCCTTACAGAGAAAATGCTGATCAGTCTTAGCAGAACAGAAGAGACAATTTATTTAACAACAGTAGAAAATGCATTATATCAAAACATTTGTCACAAATTTAAGAACCAGACTACTGAGCTGTATATATTATTCTGATTACGAGCACTTCTGACAGTGCGAAGGTAAATTATCATGGTATCCCTTTTAATAACCAAATAACGAGGAGTGCAAAATAAGGTATTTTTTTACAGAGAATGCTTTTTAATCAATGAGAAAGGCAAAGAACCAACGACAAAACACAGATGTCAGTTCAGGTTTCTGAAGCGTGCTTGTCTTTCCCCTGCGTTTTGTGCTGTTTCTAACAGTCCTGCAAAAAGAGAACATTGCTCGGACAGAACATCTCTGGAACTGAAGCAGAGTTTGCAAATGGGGACAACACGTTTAAGAAACTTCAATTATTGAATGTTTAACAGCGTGTGGAGTCAGTTCTCAGGAGCATGCTCCCCCTATTTCAACCTTCATTTGATTTGATGCTTTCTAACCAGTTAAGAGTTAATATTCTTAGTTGTTTGAAAGGTGATTTGCAACATTTCAGATGATATTAATGCACTGTTTTCTGTCTTCTGTTATTTTCATCACAAATGTAGCCCCTTCTATTGCAAATGTTTGATTTTAAAGTTGTCATTGGTCAGCCACTCCAGGCGGCTGTTTCAGAACCAATACAATTTATGCATGGGAAGTTTGATGTTGAAATAATATTTATTTACATTCCCAGAGTGAGATGGTTTAATATATTCATGCTGCTATAAAAGACCTGCTACAAAGCCTAATCGTATTTTGTGTATATACTATGTGTACAGAGAATCTTGCTTGTATTAAAATAAAAGAGAAATGAGGTTCTAAGTATCAATTTATAAAAGTCGTTTGTAAAACGTTACAGTGTTTCCCGAAGCCCTATTTAATGAAGCATTAACCATTGGTAAACCTCCATAGAAAAAGCTTAATCCAGAATTCACCATAATGGTTCCTGTCTGCTTTATTTCTGCTTGCGTTTCATTGAGGATCTTACCTCACCGCCCCCCAGCCCCTGTTCCCACTGCTCCTGCACTAGGTGAGCCACTCACACAGCGAGAGACAACAGACAAAAGCACGACTGAACATCCTTGTCATCCAGGCGCTGACCCGCTGTGAATATAAAAGCAAACAGACCTAAAAACGATGCTGCCCTTCCCCCAGCCCCGACTTTCTGCAACCTGTGGCTCTTTCCCAGCAGAACAGCTGGCAGACTGTAGCGCTGCCATGGCAACCCTGCCGTCACCCGTTGGCTTGGCAACCTGCGCAGCACCACCACATGCACTTCACGTCTGAACTGCTCTTAGGCTCACAGAGGTATTTTTCCAGGTTGTATTGCTGGGTGCTTATTTACCTTTCAACTTCATAAATTTTGCAATAAAAAATCCTATACAGTCCTTATTTGCCAGTGAAACCAAATCTTCTTCCCTGCAATCTTGCAAAGATTCCATATCCGTTCCTTGCAAAGTCCCAGCAGACGGATCAAATCTCTGCAGCAGCTTCAACTGATGGAGCGCCAGTCCGGCTCCCCTCATGCCTTCTCCTCCAATGTGGGGTTCCTTTGGAAGTAGCACAGGAAAGCAAATTACCACATCAGTACAAAGTCCCTGGTCTCCCAGATGTATTCCTACAAGTATTTGCAGAGCTGCCTAACGTAATGCAGACACACTAGGTTTGTGTCATGTACACTGCAGGGAAGTTCAGAAGTTACATGGCCCTCAATCTGGCAAGCATGCATGTGTGCATACAGCGTGTCCAAAGAGCACCAAGGTGCTGGTGGTGTGGCCAAGCCCACTTAGCCCATTAGCCCATTAGTTTAGTGATTGGAGCACTTATGGAGGATGGCGACATCCATAGGGCTAAATCAGTCGCCCAAGAGTGAAATCCCTGTCAATCACAAGAAGGCTGTTAGCAGCAGCCAACGCATGTGGAAGTTTTAGGTTTTTCATGTAAATGCTGAAGCACTTCTGTGTAAGCAACGACAGGTTGTCCAAAAGAGAGATTCCTTAGCTCAGTAACAGTACTAGAAATAGCTGGATTCTTCACATAGAAAACTTCAACTGGAGAGAATGAAAGAACGCTGCCTAAAGAGGCATCATTTCAGAAGAAGATGATACAGCAAAAAAAATTCAGTTCTGCAGATTTTCTATGTTATGTAATCAGACTAATGGGTACAGGGGCATAGCGTTACCATCCCTGACATGTTTCTATAGGACACAGAGGAAGGAATGGCGCAGGCATCTGAATTCAGCAGGACATTTGTCATCAAAATCCTGGGCAGGAGCGAGGCCTTCTCACAGCCCCACCCCTCTTCTCAGCATTCCCTATGACTGCCTTGACTACTTTTTGTTTAAATATGCTGACGCCTGGAAAAACCTGATTCTTAGCTGGATCATTTATCAAATGCGTTCAGTCAGAAGACAGAACAAGATTTGTAAGAGCTGGTATGGCAACAACAAAATGAAGAACTCCATTGTTAATCTGTAATGCAGTGCAGAGTAGAGCATTTGTTGAGCCCTCAGACTTTGCTAACACAGGTGCTCACCCCATCAGCACATGATGTGAGTTAACTGCTTAACGATGCACTGCCAGCTGTAAAGCTGGGCAGCCAGGAGGCTGCAGCCCAATTCTTCTCTTCCTTTCATTTCATAGGAATTTGGTGCTTTCCAGGTAAGAGACAAAAATAGGCATGTGTTGGAAACTGAGTAAAATCAACATGCAAAGGGAAACGAGGAGTTGTGACTTGAAGTACTGGAATAAAAGGGGTTTGATGCAGAAAACAGTGTTACACAGGGTGCGCTGACTTGCTTGTTCAAAGGCTAGTTTTGCCCTCTCTCTCTTCCTTTTCCCTTCCAGATCAGTTACTGCATTGAAGCTGATAGCCAATATCATCTCCTGTGTGTAAATCCCTAAGAGGCAGTAAGTCGGCACAGGATCAGCTGCCATGCAGTAACCTCCACCTCTGAGATCAATACCGATGGCTCCACCTCCTGTTTTGCCTTGCACAGCCTGATTCCAAGACCTGCTGCCAAAATGAGATAGATAGATTGTAGGAAACAGTGGGCTGGGTATAAAGCAGGTGTCTGCTGCAAGATAGAAAGAACATGAGAAATAAGTAAAGGAGCATGAGGTGAGTTAACCCCAGCTTCCTATTCACTGGAAAAGATCACCTCAGGAGGGTAGCTGGTTATAAGATATGATTGACCACTTGTAGGTAAATAATTCAGTGTCATCTTATTTGAACTATGCTATATGCAAAGCCTTATTTTTATATAAATGTATTTTTTTTGTGTGAAAAAGTACTTTATTCCAAGTATATTACAGGTGAGGTACCAACTCTATTAAGTTGGAATCTTGCACTTAAGTTAATGGGACTTGTGTTTTGCTTTGTCATTCTACTGAGGACAATTTCCCATGCTGTCAGCTTTACTTAATGGTCTCAGTTGAAAAAGATGGAATTGAGAAAAGATTCTAGTATAAATAGATGGAAAGCCTGAATTTTTACCAATGTGCAGAAGGACCCTGGCATATAAATCTTTAAGAAAAGCTTTGGTCCTCTTAAATCTTTGGCAGCCTTCATATATTTTGTTCTTGTACACCACTGTGTATTTGTAAAGTTTTTTCAGTTAAAAGATACATCCAAGCTCTTAGGCCAGATTCAAGGCGTTAAGGAACGTACAGGTTGAACAGGTACCAGACTTGGGCTATTCCTCAGTGCCATGATGACTAACAACTAAGATGCTCCACCTCATCACAATGACAAAGGAGAAGAAAGCTACGCATATATATTTCCTGATGATAAACCGTCTCAAGGAACTAATAAAGCTGATGTAATTTTGAAAGGTATGCAGTATGGATAAGAATTCTAGTATCTCCCTATATACTTTCCCCATTGGCACTTATGTGGTAGTCACTGGCTCTAAAAAAGACAACATTCAGTCTTCGGCCACTGAGCTTTAAATAAATTTATTCCCTCCTTCATATAAAACAAAGATGGCCCCCACGCATATAAAATCCTCCTCTGAGTTATTTCCCACCCTTTATAAAATCTTCACTGCTTCGGGAACTTTAATTAAATGTCACCTCTTTTGTTAATGGGCAGAAAAAGAAAATAAAATACATGCATTTAAGAAAGAATAGCAAGAGAAATTTTCACCTGTCTGAGCGATCTTTTATCCCTCTTGTGTGTTAAATGATTGTTGTGCAAATCAAAACAACCTCAGCACACAGTGGGAAACTACTTAATGTTCCCTAAATGAAGCTCAATTAAGCATGAAAAAAGGTTTCAAGAGCATCAGAAATTCTTGTATTATTTTTATCCCTAGTAGTTAAAACTCTCTACGGTGAAAAAGAGATTTATTGATGGTAAATTCACTGAGTACCCTTATGGTGCCAAAACAAGTCAAGCATCCTATAAATACCAGTACCTGTGGCTGAAGCTGGAGGCATGGAAAAGTTTCCAGGGCCCAGGCAACTTGCTCCTCGTTTTCAGAAAGTGTAATTGTACATGTACTATATACCAAAACACCTCCTGGCTTCAGCAGTCTCACTGCCTGCAGGGGAAAAAGAAACAACACTTCAGCTTATATTTAAAGGCAAAATGTTTCATATTAAGTAACGGCACCCACGGAACTGTTAAGCTATAATATTAAAAATTAACACTTACATCTTTCTGTCTAAAACAACGTTAGGATGCTAATTCTTCTCAGGGAATACATTGAAGTTCACATAGATTAGAAAGGCTTTTCTTTCAAAATCAGCATTATAGTTCATGCACTTTCTTAATGCTACTGAGATGATTCACCCTGTAGGATTTGTTGTTTGTGCAGCTCTGCATGTCTCATACAGATTAGTTTTGTTTTTATCACATGCTGCCAAGTACGGATAGTTGCACAGTATTTCTGTCACTGATATTAGATGTCAGCTGTTCCATAGATCTGGCATGGTTAGATCTGTGCTTCTTTCCAAGCTGTAATTCACTTTGAATACATATAATTCAGGTTTACAGAGGCTTCGTGAAATCTTGTCCTCCAGTGTCAGGGAAAGCGTGCTCTTAATAACAAGGGAAGTTGTAACATGGCCTCCTGTCTGTGTGCTCCAGCATCTATTTCACGGAGCACCTCTGCAGGCCATGTGAGGAAGTGGCAAGAGTCCACGCTGCTGCACAGGAAACACTTCCACCTGCTCTGCAACTCAGACCTTTCCAATTATTATAAACTGAAATTGACACAACCAAAGGGAGAAACAATACAAAAAAACAGAGTTTTTTGTTTACTGTTGCTTGCAGACATCTTTCTCATGCTCCAGTGAACTGACTTCACCTAGCAGCAGATCTGGTGCAGCTGAAAGGCTAACTCAGTGCTAATGCTGTCATCAGCCTTACTTAAAAGAAGGGGGCATTTAAAAGATAGGAGAACACTATCTTGTTTTATAAATATTTAAGAGCTCCTAAATGATTTCAACTTTCCTCCTCTTTGACTCCATCATCCTGAAAGAGAGAAACTGAAGCTGAACAAATGACTTGAGTTTTTTAACTTGTTCTATCCAAGGGGAAACAAATCCCAAAAGAAACGACATAAAGAAAACTGCACTTCTTCCTCTAAGGAGAAAGAATGTCTTAGTCTTTTGTTGTGTGGATAATAGAAAACTGAGATTTCAATGGCTAGAAGTTAACATCAGATACCTGAGCTTCAAAAGGGCAGGCTGCACCGTAGCATAAATCTGCAGAAGAACAAGTCTAAGTGTTCTGGGAACTACTGGTCCCCAAAGACAAAGGATAACATAAGACCAGCTGGAAATAAGGCAAGATACAAAGACTTCAATATTCTTCAATTAAATTTAGGAATAAGCTGAGAACTGCAGATGGTTTTTGTGACAGAAGAAACTCCAGTTGGAAAAATAAAACCTTGATAATGCTACCCCATGATAGAAAAGGAAAGAGGTCAGCACTTAATGGTTACTAGTACCATTACAGCAAATCATGCGATGTAGAAGCAGCCAGGAGCAATAACAAGGAATGAAAAACCTAGAAAAGGGCAAGGATGAGACATGAAACATATTTAGAAAGAGGGACATTCTACAGAACGGCAGCAGTTTAACTCTGGTGCTACATTTGCCCTGAATACAAAGAACTTTAGAATGTGTGCATCCCAGCACCTAACTGCTGAGAAACGTACGGAAAATGAAGCAACATTCTGGCAAGTGAAGCTAAGTTTTACCCTGCAAAACTGTTTATGTTCAATGTAATTTAGCTACTTAATAATTAATATGTACCACAGTGAAAAGTTTGCGCTGGAGTGGCTGGTAAGATGTCACTTCCTTTAAAGTCGAGGAATAAGCCATGTTTGGTCTCTGCCCCATCCCGCTGCATGGAGCATCAAGAAGAATTCGATCAAATGATTCCGGTAGGAATGGAGGCCCTTCTGTTAGGAGAAAAAGACATGAAAAATAAAAAGTAATGTAAAATGCATCTCTTCTTTCCTTGAGATTTCACCATAGGAAATGGCAGGCTGTTACAGCTTAATTGCCATAGAACACTGAAGTCCTATAGATGGTATCCGCAAAAGTGATCTCAGCTAGAGACAAGTTTCATCAGTGCTGCTGGTAGATTTTGTCTGACAGAAAAGGAATTACAGTTCTGTGATCTCAAACAGTGCTTCACTGCTTTAGACAGTGATATTTTCAACTCTGATATTTTGACGCTAAAACATAAAGACAACAAAAATGTTGAAGTAGGATTGGCCAGATGCACAGCTGTGTATGTAGGTTGTTAGAGAAGCACATTGTTAACCATTAAGACTGCCTTAAGTAATAACAATTGGACTGCCTATATAACACTTCATCTAATTCACATAGAAAATAGAGCACTTGATAACATGAAATACTCAACATTCTAATTCTACTAGATGTTCTACATGTGTTGTTTCTGCAGCAGAACAATTCAGTAGACAAGTAGACAGGCACTACTTCTGAATGCTGCCTGGATAGACAAAAAAATATGTGCCTCCTTTATGCAGAGCCTATCCTTTCACCTTTCCAAATCCAACTAGTTTAACAGCCCCAATATGTCCATTGCTCTAGTGCTTGAGAAACAATTCAGTTCAGGATTATCAAGACAAAAGGAGATCTATATTGGTATCTGAGTAGCCAATGAGGAAGAGCCATTTATATACTTTGCCTCCTTTTTTTCTTCTGTTCCTGAAATATCTATGCAGGTCACGCTCGAAAATGAGTGGATAACTTCTGCTACCTAGAAGAAGGTACTATCACCAAATGAGGCTCTTTTGGTGCTACTGATTTATCTACCTCCAATTCAACCTTCAAAGTACGTCATATGTCATAATTGCAGGGACATACAGAATAGCCTTCATGATCTCTCAGTATTATAGCTAGCTCTTGTTCATCTATGTAAGTGCTAAGAACCACCTACAATATCTTACATTCATAGATGATTAAGAAAAATACCTTAATTCCTGCAAAACTGGAATAACAATAAGGGATGGGGACAAGGAAGGTGAATTACGCAACCTGATCCCTACTTAGGCTAACCAGTGACTGGAATAAAACAGTGAGAAAGAACAGCACACTTTGCACAACAAACTAAAAATAATCTAGACAGCAGATACTGCTTAAATCGTTCCATCATGGGAACAGAACCAGCATCATAAATACAGTGCTGCAGAAAAGCAAATGAAATGAACTCAAAATAATACACTATGCTTCCACACTACTTTCCCCTGAACAGCTGAACAAATATTACTGAACTAAACCTTGCAATACTCCTGGGAGTTAGGTATTAATAACCCAATTTTATAGATAAGGATTTTGAGGTAGAAAAACAAAGCTATTCTGCAGAAGTTTATTTCTCAGACTAAGCAAAACAACTCAGAGAATGGGGTTAAGTATTATCATGAAAGGTTTAAGGCTTCATCAATCTTTGATAGTATCTGGAAAGGGATTGCATTCCTTTTGAGCATATTAGGTTGTGATAAAGACAGATAGTTTGAGCTTTGTAGGTGCTTTATGGAGAAGAGAAGAAAGTAAGAGGACTTCCACAGGCTGAAGCAGCTGACTTATGGAATGAAAACTTATGGACTGGTAAAAGGTTTAATACCATTGATTAAAAACTGACATTTATTCTACACACTACTGGAACCCAAATTGTTTACTTTACCTTGTTTATCCTCTCTCTTCTCAGCTGACAGTGCTTTTGTTCCGTCATAGCAAAATGCCTTTATGCAATTCAACTGCAGTAATTCAGCATTCTGCTTAATTCTTTTGACCTTGTTGGCTATCTTGTCCATTGCTATTACTTCACCCTGAAAAAGAAAAGTTGTTTTTTAAAAAAATAAAAATAGAATCAAAAGCATAGGGATTAGGTAGATATCAGTTCCTGATTTCTTTTTTTTCTCTTTGATTAGTGTAATAAATTAAGCTTATTTTTTCCCTAAAGAATGATATTATTTTTAAACCTACACTCCAGTAGTCCTTGTTCTCCCACGTTTTCCATGACACCCCCATTAGGGTAGATACAGGTCTACAGCTCTATGCACCCTGTTTGGCTTGATCACTCCAAAATGGGAACCTATAATGTCTCGCTTCCAACAAGATTTTGTTTATATTTTCTTGTTTGTTTCATATTGTTTTACTGAGCATTCAATTAGGTAAAAAAGTAATAATTTGTTAGAAGGTTGAAGTCTCAAATATGTGGTAAAATAGGTCAACAGGTCTTATATTTGCATGGAGATGTTATAATATTCAGCTCAGAGAAAAGGAGTCCCACAGCTGTACTTTTGGCTCAGGTTCATAAAATACCATTACAATTGTGGAAGTGACAACTACTGCATCCTTCCTTTCAGGTAGGAATAAACGTTCTCTTTTTCTCTGCAGGATAAATCAAAACAGGCACACAGCACTACTTGCTAGATGAAATTTGTACACGGGAAAGAAAACACTTCTCAGTATTGTCAGTGAAATCCAGAACTGTAATCAACCTTCAAAAATGACCTTCAAAAAACAGAACAAAAGGAAATAAACAACTCATAGCCAGAGACCAGGAACTACGAATGGACTTGCTACAGTGATTCAGATCTTCTGAGAAAACATGACCATTATTTTTTAATTTGGTGATAGCTCTCCAGAAGACTAATGGAAAAGCAACGTGATCATGTGAAAAATAGACAGACTGTACACAAAAAGAAAGAAAGAAAAAGAAGTTAGTGAAGGTACAATGGTTGACTGTAGTAACCATGTTAGCCAATTGGTAGGTCTAGGACTGGAAAGAAAGAAAAGGATTTAGGTTGTTTCAATTATTTCTAGCCCCCACTGCTGTGAGCCGACTCAGCTCTAACGTGAATACGCAGTGACCAGATGCCACTGCTTCTCCCATTACCACTCAGCATGCTGTACATGCACACTAAATTCTGATGGTGCTTGAAAGTTGTTAGGGCTTTTGCTGAAATGGTGGCTTTACTGTACATGTGCCATACTGTGAACAGTAAAGATAATTTCTTCTTTTGAGAGGCATTCAGCAACAGGAACAGACTAAAATACAACAGGTCTCCCCCATCTGGCCCATTCCAGTCACTACTGTAAAAGTTTCCTCTATGACAATGAAGGTGGCGCAGTGGTAGGAACGCCGCTTGCAACACCAGAGGCCCGGGTTCGAATCCCCCCCTGTGGCGCAAGTGGTCGAAGTGCCGCTCTACTACTCAGGAGGCTCGAATCCCAGGGGTTGGACTCGATGATCTCTAAGGTCCCTTCCAACCCACACGAGACTGTGATACTGTGATACTTTGACATCTGGGGAAAAAAGGTGGTTTGGACTGGGCTCTGAACAATAATAAATCCTCAAGGTTTTAACTATTCCCAATTCATGCTTTAAAACTACACATTCTTTCAGCACACTGCAGAAACCTGTGATTCCCATAAATCCTTAGTTTCATAAATCCAGTGTATTTCTGAGTAACGTGCAAGTCAACAAATTCTTCCATTATAAATAAGTGAAATCAAACATATATTTCAACAGATCCATTTGCAGCAAATTAGGTCTTAAAAGGGATGGCAACCTTTTAGTAGTCTGTGCTCATTTCAGTTACTAACAAAATACATTGGTAAACAGAATGTCTGAGTATTAGTGGCTTGCTATTTTAAGTTATCTGAGTGCATTCTGACAGATCTGTTAAAGTGATGGTGCTCAGACTTCACTGAGACAGAAAATGCTCAGTGACTTCTCTTACCTGATCACACATTAATGTTGCAATATGGGTTGTTTTTCCTCCAGGTGCAGCACACATGTCCAAAATTCTTTCACCTGGTTGAGGGTTTAAAACATGGCTGACAACCACTGAAGGTAAGTTCTGTCATAAAGACAAAAACAGGAGAATTCAAACCTTATGGCCTGTACCAGGTCCTAGAATAAGGAATGACAAACGTTAAAAGTAAACATAAAATTCAGCAGTTAAGATATTAAGATATTGCTGTCGGTTCCTTACCAGAAAATGAAATATTAACAGACAGCAGATGTCTCTATTGGCTCTTGTCTATTTAAAGCCATATATGAGTATCTATGACTGAAGTTTAAGGATTTGTGGCTAGGGAGGTTATGCTGCTAAAACTGAAAATAAATTAAATTGATACTACCATAGACATAGAGCTGTTCTGTATATTACTAGGATTTTATACTAGTTTGTTTTATTGAAACATATTGGTGTAGTTTAGTATCAAGCCATTAGATGAATAGGCAGGAGTTTAAACTTACTGAATGAAGGAACTGAATTGGGCTAACTGTCTAAGCAGAACAGATCTGAGTGATCGTTGTACCTATCAAATGAAGCAATGTACTATTTCAGAGGATATGACTGAAGGAGGCTTATTTGAGATAAAATTTGCATTTGCTTTATAGAGTAAAACTACTTTTTGGAGGGCTAAATAGTTTGCTTTTGTTTTTTTAAGCCCAGGGAATGTTTGTATTTATATTTAAAAAATACAATTAGTGAACTCTTGCACACCTGGTTCATGTCTTAGACTTTTTTCTTTAATTTCAACAAACTGAAATTATGAATTTCACTTGATCTTAGAAAACAAAAAGTTCCATTTATTTAATCATCCTATGTTTCAGCATAATCCACATGGCCAGCTGTCATGTCTGTTCACTGTTTTCAATCAAACTTGTTGCATGGGGAAAAGTAGTTTAGGATTCATAAATGTTAAAGCTGCAAAAGAAAAAGCTGTCAAGAATGAAGTTCAAGTTCTCTTCAATTTAAAGTCAATTATTTGAAGATTTCCTTCCTTATCTACAGAAATGTGTATCTTGAAAGACTTGTCTTGTAGTTCATAAAGCAGATTCCAAAAACTAAATGTTCTATGGAATATTTGTGCAAAAAGAGCCTCTAAGTAAAAAAATATCTCCCAAGTCTCCTGTGTGACATAAACATGTAGATACCACATTTGTTATTTGTTTTCTTTAAATCCAAACAGAGAATTATGTGCTGTAATGCACAATAAACATACAGAGTTCAAAGGAGTGCTCAGAAAATACTCATTCTTCTGCACCAGTGCAGATTTTCATACTGGCAACAAACATACCTGTAAAAATACATGACTAGGAAGCACACCATCAAACGAAGGACTAAGATAGACTGGCTCTGTCATTCTCACACCTAACCCACTGAAAAACACAAAACAATTTATTTCAAGTACTCAGGTGTATCATTATTAACAGTATTAATATCAGTATGCTTATATACAAAAATTTGAAACAAAACCTTACAAAAATGAAACCATTATAAATCAGCCAAGAAAAATAATTTTACAATTTAGCAGTTGATATTCTTTAAATGAGGTCAATAAGATGGGTAAACCGTGATAAAAATCTGCATTTAAAACTGGAATATCTGTAGACAGAGACTGCAGTTACTAAGGACTTACTTACATTGTCCGGCCATTCAAACTGAAAATGTCACTGCGACTCAGTTCTGAAATCCCATTTCCAAGGAAAACTTTAACTCCTTCAAATTCTTTGGCTCCTCTTTTACATTTCCCTTCAATATCCGAATAGACGGAGACTAAATCTCCAGCCTTCACAACTGGGCAAAGAACAAAAGTTTTGAATTCAATCTTATACTTGATAAGACAGTAAGGACCAAATAATTCAGGGTTTTCAGTAGGCTGCTTCAACTCTTATACCACAGCAAAACTGGGGTTTTCTTAATGTAATAAATGACCTGATAGGCATTGAGCTTGGAAGTATGCATACTGAATGGTGACTCAATTATCTAGAGCTATTGAGAACCATTAGGTTACAAATCAGACTTGTTTCTTAAGCAGCTAGACAAGTCTTTAGTTTATTTATTATATCACCACATGGTTACCTAACCGATTTTTATCTTGTCTCATCAGTGCTGAAAGATGGAAAAACACAGATTTTCATATCTAAAGAAACTGCCATGAAAACTGAAGATGTTTTTCATCAACAGAAAAACAAGGTTCTACTCGATGCTTCATAAACAAACAATGAAAAATGAATTACCATTGGGAACAAATCTATTTTTCTAGATTTGTAACTTGGAATCTGTCAGGATAGTAAAGTCAGCTGCCTCTGTGGCTACATGAAGAGAAAATACTTCTTGAAATAGTGATCCCTACATGATCCAGCCACCGTTTAGGTACCATCAACACACATCCGCCTACCACCCATTTATTGCAGCACCTTTTTTTCCCAGAAGACTGGAAAGTGTCACTTGTTTAAACAAACAAACTAACTAAAAAAAAGACAGTTTTAATTCATTTTCTTTAAAAAAGATTTCCAAAATGAATATTAAAAAAATTAAATATTTGAGAACAAATACTTCTAAGCTAAGGATTTAAATACTGTAAAGGGAATTTACAGTGAGAAATAATGACGTGCCATTTTCTTATGTATCGCACAGCAACACTGATAATTTCCAACAAAAGCCAGATCAAGTATGTACTGACTGTATAACATAAGATTGATTTGAGCTGTGAGCAGAAGACAAAACAGATTACATTATTTATTAGAAATGAATTGAGGGGTGATGTTTTTTCCTCGCCATTTAGAAGTTTTAAATGTAGAGAACTCTTACATTTTGAAGTAGATATGATACCAGGAACATAAACGTGTGCGCCTCGAAGTACTGCATACCCACACTGTGCTCCAACAATGACTTCAGACTCATGTTTTTTTAAATCTTGCCTAAAAACACAGGATGCAGTTCAGTTAAAAGAACAAAATACTGAAAGAAATCACTCTCTTCTCCCAAGTAAGTAAACTCTGTGGTCCATATTTTTCTTTTCTTAAAGTATAGAAGAAAAAATACGTAGCTATCATGTGGTCAATTAAAAATTTAATTTTAGTTCTAAAGGAATCAAAGAACAGAGGAGAAAACAACAACAACAATGGTCCTCAAACTAAAGCAGATTGAGGCACATTCTGACACTATTAGAAATGTAATATGAGAATTACATTTCATACAGAAATACAAATACATTATAACAAGATAAAGAAATAATCTCTATCCCTTCCTGGGCCAGATGACTGTTAAATGACTCTGTACTTAACAACTGCTAAGTATTTCTATAATAAACACATGACAAGGCGTAGGGAATTTTGCCAGTAAGAATTGTGAAGAAGAGAGTTACCAAAAGTAATTAAAGTGTAAACACGTTCAATTATAAAAAGAACAGAATGTTCAGAAAAAGTTTCTGCAAAAGATAATAGAGCGTGAATGTATTTATTAACTGGAACTGCTTGTTACCAGTCTCTCTCTAATCCTGTTACAAACCAAAGTATGTTAGTATCAGTAATGAACAAGATACTTGAAACAAAATGTTCTTCATTGAATTCAGTAAAACAATGAAGAAACTCCAATGGGCAAACACAGACGCAACGCTGGAAATAGCCAGATATAGCTTAAAAACAAATAATCAGTCTGAAGAGGATAAAATTTCTTCAGGAATCCTTCCAGCGTTACTGATGCCAACCTCCTGAGGTCTCATTCTGGACCAGATTTCAGGAGAAGAAAACACTGCATTATCTATTTTCTACTATAACTCTCTATCCAAGCCCCACAAAAGTTTAATTCTTCAGTCTGCAACCTACCTGGCTTTCCAGAGAGGATGCAGTTATGTGACATTTTTCTCTTTAATAACTTTATCTCTTAGAGAATTAACTGTTTCTGTGCTTTCTTGTATCCTTTAAAGAATAAAACTATGACCCTATTCTTCTTTAAAGAATAAGACTATGACAGTTCAGACTGTCCGCTAGACCTCAATATAAATGAGGTTGTGCTTTACTTACTGTCAGTAGATATACATTTTAAAATTAAATTTACAAGTAAAATATGTATTTTTAAAGTTAAACACTGGAAAATTCAAACCTGGGTCCAATAACAGGAATTAATAAGATGTCCTGGAGTTGCGGGTGCTCAATAACTGGAACACGGATTCCTTTAAATTGCTGTTACATTAAAACAAACCAACAAAAAACACACAGTAAATAAGACTAAGAAGCTAACATTTAACTAGTTCATTAAATTGAAAACACTTTTTTCCAGTCATAATTTAGAGAATACCAAAAGAAAAATGGTGAAAATGGCTGAGAGAGTTTGAAGGAATGACGTACAGGGAGACAACCCATAACAAAAATATTGATGTAAACTCCAAACAGTGAATAAATGTAGAAGTAACAAGTCTGTAAAAGGATTCACTGAGAAAATTGACTTAGGAGAGTGGAACAGTGTCCTGACCCTCAAAACCCTACTGCTTGTTTTTACACTCTGCTGGAAGAAAGTTGTGTCAGGTTATCATCACGTCATAGTAACAAATACATTGAAGATAAGGTCTAATTTGTTATTATTTTGGTGCTGTTAATTATAAATCCCCTTTTTGGTTTTTTTTTAAACTACTCTTAATTACAAGCTACTGTTAAACTCATGCACTGTCTAAATACATATGATAGAGTGGCAACGCTTTTTTTATTTCTCATTTCAGCTTCAATTTGACTGGATACTGGAGCTGAATTGTGCAAAAGAAATGACAAGTTGCTACTTCAAAATGATTCTGGGACTTTCAAAAGATGTCTGCTTGCTTGAGGCTTTTAACATATGCGCCCCAAGCAAGCAAAACCATCATTATTTTGCATCTAATAAATGTTTTCTCTTAACAAAGAAAATGATTCATTTGCATAATTTTGTTAGAAACTGTGTACATAACTTTCTTTTCTAATATAACCACTATTAAAAACACCAGAAGTTTATGAAAAGCCAGCCAATTCAGATTTCAGCAAAGCATTTTCCCTCTAAGCAGAATGTTGTACTGCAGTACCCATTTCCAGAGTCAAGCTAAAATTAGCGTAACTCATTACCATTCTAGCCAACAGAATGCTGTCAACTGCCTCTGCATCACAGGAGCATCTTGGCTTCTGTCATGCAATAGCTCCCTGTACACCCACTAACATCAATAATTTACTTGAAGGACCGGATCTTTTTAAACAGACTGAAGTACTAGGATAGAGCTTCCAAATAGTCCAGTTCTTCGACATTGTGGCTTATGTGTTATCAAGCACAAAATCTGGGTAAGTAAAAACTGAAAAGAATGATCAGAAGATTAACAAGTAGGTAAAAAGAAACTTATGGGTGCCACAGAGCTTCACTCTGGCAGCAGATTTTTCATCATATAGATTCTCTCGATTTCCTAAACAGTTTTCAGAATGAAATATTCATTCAGTCTCCTTTAATCTTTACTAAAAATAAGTTGCTGAACACAGTATACTGAGCTACAGATTTTAACTATTTCTTCTACCATCTTCTCCAGACTTAGATGCCTGTACCGTATTAGCTACAGTAGTAACCCAATCTTACCTAAGGTCTCCATCAGCCACTTAGAAAAAAAAAGTTGATTGTCTTTCTCCCTTTTTTGTTAATTTTCTTGGACGTATTAGATGCTGAATACTGCTAGATGATGAATTTTGATTTAACATTTAATGCTGACGGGAAATCAATATATCTATACAATGTCAATACTAGTGGACATGTATTAAGTTAAAGAATAGTTTCCAGTAGTGAAAAGCTCTCCTAATGAGGCAAAAGATGAACCATCTTGCTATTTTTGCTTTAACAAAGAAATTGTACAAACCTTCTGGATTTCTTCAAGCAGCAGTTTTTTCACATGTTTCACTGAGGCCAAGTTGGTATTAACTCTAACAGTTGTGATAGCTGGTGGATGAGATAGATGACTTAACAGAGATTGATATTTACTCTCTGCCTCCTTTGTACCTAAAGCAGTTATAAGCTGACAGGAAAAGGAGAGATTTTAAAATAAGGATTAAAGAGATTCACACAATAGCCTCTTGCTGTGTGGAAGCATAATATAAAATAAACATTAAGCAGAAATGCAGGAATAATGGTTGTATGGTGTGCAGTAGTGAGGAGTGTCTATGCAATAGAGACCTGACTCCAGAGATAACCTTATGAATTTCTAGAAAAGGGATTGTTGGAAAAATGTCCAAATCATTCCAGATACATTTGGAATACTGTATACAGCAAATACTGAAGACAACCGTGAGTGAGTTCTGTAATACTGTAGGTACTGCAGAAATAATGTATCTGAGAAGATGGACAAGCAAACATGTTCAATTCAAAAACATGAATTAGTTATTAGAAATATATACAAAAACATCATTTTTGTGTCAGCTGACATTAGGAAATCATAACTAATCTATAGTATTTTTGATTTTGCCCTGGGTTAAGGGAATATTTCTCATTAATATTCTCAATAATACATATGCACTTAATCTCCAGTATGATCATCCTTCAGCAGGATCCAAAACTGAAGCCTCAGATTTATACACTTTAGGTTAAATATTTAACATTACTTTGAGCCGACAGCCCTAAAGAATAATTTTACAATATAAATAGAACTACACTTAAAAATCTATGGATAACGTCAAGATATTACTTTATTTTAAAGCATTAAAGTTACAGAAAATAATGAAATGTTCAATTATTGAAGTATTTGCTATGGTTAGCAGTGGTATCTGTTTCACATACCTCATTATTTCTGAACACTTTGCTGAGATACTCTTCAACTTCACGTTGAAAAGAGATTTTGGGGAAAAAAGACATCTTCCTTCAGCGTTTAAATTCTGCCAGTAAACAAACGAAATAAGCAATGTATTTTCTTGGCACTTCTAATCATAACAGTCAAGTTTACAGACATGAGATGTATCCACAAACTGAGCTGCACAACTTTCTGATTCTTCTGTTTTAACAGCGCAATATTTTGAGTAAAAATCCAAACATTGATTAGATTATGACTGTAATGATATTAGTTTTCAGCAGAGACTAAGTGACATGTCTAGCATCTGCAGTGCACAACAGTCACATTGCAAAGATGCTACCAGCATCTTTGATGTCAGAAGTTCCCAGATGAGGCTACAGTATCAGTGTCTGAAACACAGAGAAGGTGTCATCACCTCTAAATCCTGTCCCATTAAAATCCCTAATTGTCATTTACTGGTAACATTCACTCACAGGGGTTCTTCACAGAATTTAGCTTTGACTCCTCTGAGTCCCATCTTTGAAACTCTGATTCTAATTATTCAATTATTCTATTCATTCTACCTGCTCTTTTTTAGAGATTATCTTTCTCTGTCTAATTTCTCTTTCTGAAGCTTAACTTCTTTCTTTATAGTTCATATGATTCCAGCTTCCTAATGGAATGTGTGTGACTGTGGGCAGTTATTTTTCTTTTTCATATAGGCTTAAAAATAAACTATGGAAGCACTATAGGTCAGTTTTATCTTGAGTGTGTTTAATTCAAATAGGAATAGATCAGCTGATCCTTATTGGAAAATGTTCAAGCTGTCTGGTGAAAGATTACATTGTCCCTCCCCAAAGAACCTTTCACTTCTCTGTATTTTTTCACTACTTCATCCTGTGACCAGTGACCAGTCACGAGTGGTGTTCCCCACAGGACTGTATTGGGGCTTGTTCTGTTCAATATCTTTACTGATGACCTGGACAAGGGCACTGAGTGTAAGTTTGCAGATGACAACAAGTTTTAAGGAAGTATCAATCTGCCATGGGGGTAGGAAGGCCCTACAGAGGGATCCAGACAGGCTGGATAGCTGGGCTGAGGCCAGTGGGATCAAATTCAACAAGACCAAGTGCCGGGTCCTGCACTTTGGCCACAACAATGCCAGGTACTGCTACAGGCTTTGGGCGGAGTGGATGGAAGACTGTGTGGAGAAAGTGGACCTGGGGGTACTGGTTGATGCTCAGCTGGACATGAGCTAGCAGTGTGCCCAGGTGGCCAAGTCCAATGGCATCCTAGGAGTATAGGAAGTGATCATCCTCTGCACTCAGCACTAGTAAGACCGCACTGCCAATACTGTGCTCAGTTTTGGGCTCCAGAATACAAGAAAGACATCAAGGCCCCAGAGTATGTTCAGAGAAGGACAACAGAGCTGTTGATGGGTCTGAAGCACAAGTCTTAGGAGGAGCAGCAGAGGGAACTGTGATTGTTTAGTCTGGAGAAGCCTCAAGGGAGACCTTATTGCTCTATACAACTACATGAAGGGCGGTTGTGATGAAGTGGATGCTGACCTTTTCTCCCATGTAACTAGCAACAGGACTAGAGGGAATGCACTCAAGTTTTGCCAGGAGAGCTTCAGGTTGGATATTAGGAAAAATTCTCCAAAAGAGTGGTCAGGCAATGGAATGGGCTGCCCAGGGAGAACCCCACATCCCTGGGGGTGTTCAAAGAATGTTTAGATGTTGTACTGAGGGACATGGTTTAGTGGGAAAACATTGGTGGTAGGTGGATGGTTGAACTGGAATGTCTCAGAGATCTTTTCCAACCTTGGTGATTCTACGATCTGTGTTTTTAATGAACACTTAACCAAGTGTTTAGTCAAGGAATACATAATAGGAAAAGCAAAAAGACCCTGCATACTTCACAGGGCCTGGTAGACAGTATAACTGCAGAAGAGCTGCTCTGTCACAAACGGTAAGGAACGTGGACTCAATGCATGCATTCATGTGGCAAACACAAGAAATCCACTATTGCTGTGCTTAGTTCAGGGAAGAGAACTGATACTGTAAGTTGATCAAGCAACTCTCTAAGTGTTAGAAAGCAGAAATTCTTTAATATCAGCACTAGATGCATGGGGCTAATCCTATCACAAATAGCTTACACAAAGATCTTCAGATCGTATACATTACTTGTGTTACACAGGCAGTTTTCCCAAGTGATATGTTACAAATGAAGAAGTTTCACACAAGTGTGTTAAATATGCAGTGACTGATTCCAAGCAAGACCTCCTATTTCCTCAGGACAACGACTCTGAAGAATTTCCTTGTCTCCTTGGTTCAGAGTCATGGCTCTTTTTGTTACTTTAACATAAATTTCAGGGCCGGGGCATGCATTAAGGAATAAAAGAAAGCTTAGCAATATTGTTACAACTTGTATCAGAAGAATCATAGAACGGTTTGGATTGGAAGGGACCTGTAAGATCATCCAGTTCCAACCCTCCTGCTATAGGCAGGGGTACTTTCCACTAGATCAGGCTGCTCAAAACCCCATCCAGCCTGGCCTCAAATATTTCCAGAGAGACAGCATTCACAACCTCACTGGGCAACCTGTTCCAGTGTCTCACCATGCTCAAACTTAATAATTTCTTACTAATATCTAATTTAAATCTACCCTTTTCCCCACACAACCAACAGCCTCAGCACTGTATGTGTGCAGCTTCAATGCTGACATCTCAGGGAAGATGCAATGTAGCTTAAGCTCAGAGAGAGGTGATGAAGAACCTGAAGGAAGAGCAATGCTTTCAAATGAGAAAGGACAACTCAGTTCACATCCTCCATGCTGGGATGGATAGCTGAATTCATCCTCTCCCTATATAAGCCCCCGTGCTCCTTCCGGGAGTTACCGCTGTGCATTGAGCTCAGCGCAGAAGCACGGCAACAGATTCACACGCAACCCTCGTGTGCTCCGGTGGCGCAGTGGTAGGAATGCCGCCTTGTAACACCAGGGTAAGGGGTTTGAATCCCCCTGTGGCGCAAGTGGTAGAAGTGACGCTCTGCAGCACAGAAGCTCGAATCCTGGGGGTTGGACTCGATGATCTCTAAGGTCCCTTCCAACCCGCACGAGACTATTACTATCACTATGACTATTACTATGGCTATTACTAATACTATGACTGTTACTATTACTCTCACATTACTCCTGCCCGCCCTCCCCTCACGACTCCCCGCTCCCACCTGTAACGCGCTTCGGGCCGCTCCCGCCTCCTCCGGGGCAGCAGCCGGAAGTCCCGCCCCTAAGCGCGAGATGATTGGACATCTCGGGGCCGAGCACCCGGCCTAGGGACGCTCCGCTGCGGCCTAGCGGGGCAGCGCCGCACCGCCACCACCTGCGGGGGCGAACGTGGTGACGTACGTGGTGACGTACGTGGTGACGCACAACGTGACGCGAAGCAGCGGCCGCGTGGGAGCCGGGGCGGCCCCCGGTCAGGGGCGGAGCTTCGTTCCCGCCCGCCCCTTCAACCGCCCGCCGCTCTTGGGTCGCGTCTGTTCGGAGTCGCCGCCGTTGCCGCAGTTGTCGCCGCCTGTTCGGGCTCCGAGCGGCCCGAGGTGAGGCTGGGCCAGGCATGGGCCTGATCTTCGCCAAGCTGTGGAGTCTCTTTGGGAACCAAGGTAGGCGGTGTTGCTGGGCTGCCTGCGGGAGGCGCGGCGGGGCTGAGGAGGCGAGGGGCTGCGGGGGGTGAGGTGTGGGATTTCTCCTCCGGAGGGTTTCCCTTGGGGGCACGTCCGGGCACAGTTCGGTTATCGCTGTGTGTAGTGCCCTGGGCGCTGGCTTTGCGAGCCGCTTTGTTGCTCGGTCAGTTCCTCGCAGTCCCGTTCTCCCTGTGCTGCTCGCAGCACTTTGTTCCCCGCAGACAGCGGGGCCTGCAGGGCGCCTCGAGCCGCGCGGTGGGGCCGGCCGTGGCCTCCTGCTGTCTGCTCTAACAGGGATAGTGGCCGCGGCTATAGTGGGCCATAGAGGCCACGCTGGTTGTCTGCAGCCCCTCGTTCCGTTTCCAAGCTGGAGTCTGTTGCCGAAATCGCGGTGTTTTTATCTTTAGATCGAGGCAAAAAACAAAACAAAAAGCAACAAACTTGTGTTGGGTCCTTTGAGGTGAAGTTCTGTTTGTGTTTTGGCAAAAGCCGCTGGTTGAATGCGTTCAGTGACCCAAGAAAATCACTTGTCGAGCCAAGAATGGAAAGAGCATTGGGGACAGCTTTCTCCCTAATGCACCCAAATGCTTTGTGTTCTGTGCTCAGCTTTGAGGTTCAGAACTTGGAACTGTTACCGCCTTCAGTTCAGCAGTCATAAAATATAATTTATTTTAGTATCTATCCGTGTGTTTGCTTTGAAGAATCTTTCTTAGCCTTCATTTGTTAGAGAATAAAATGCTTAAGGCATTTTGTCTTCTGTGTTGTTTTTCCTTGAGGCTCTGAGTTCGGAGCAGCCAAAATGATGATGTTATTGCTCTGCTATCAGGTTTCAAAATATGTGCTCCATTTGTAAACGTATTACATTCCTCCTTTAAGATTACAACATTTTGGTTGTCAGTGTCTTCCATGTCACACTCTTTTTGCCACAGCAGTTTTCCAAGTTATGGGAGGCGGTTTCACCTGGTGTCCCTTAAATAGTCTGATCTCCATGAGTGAATGGATTGTGTGTATTGTTCTGATTCTGCAGATATTCTCAGCATGTGGGCCTACAGCATGTCTGCCAAACTGTCTTCTAATAGCACAGGAGCAGGAAGAGGTTCCAAGCCATTTATCTACCCTATCCATTAATGTTGATCCTGAGGACTTCAATTGGAGTTTTATGAATGGTTATTTTAGTTTTTTGAAAATCTTTTAACATGAACTGGAAAATCCACTCGAAAAAATTAATGTGTCCCCCCCCTCCCCAGCCCCTTAAGGTCTCCATAGTTCTGGGCTCCGCTGTACAAAAAAGACAGGGATCTCTTGGAAAGAGTCCAGCGGAGGGCCACTAAAATGATGAAGGGCCTGGAGCATCTCCCCTGTGAGAAGAGACTTAGGGAACTGGGTCTGTTTAGCCTTGAGAAAAGAAGGCTGAGAGGGGACTTGATCCAGGTTTATAAATACCTGAGGTGTGGGAGCCATAGTGGTGAGGCTGATCTCTTTTCAGTAGTGCGTGGGGATAGGACTAGGGGTAATGGGATGAAAGTACAGCATAGGAAGGTCCGCACGAATGTGCGGAAGAACTTTACAGTGAGGGTGACGGAGCACTGGAACAGGCTGCCCAGGGAGGTGGTGGAGTCTCCTTCTCTGGAGATATTTAAGACCCGCCTGGACGCCTACCTGTGTGACATGGTGTAGGGAGCCTGCTTTGGCAGGGGGGTTGGACTCAATGATCTCTAGAGGTCCCTTCCAACCCCTACAATTCTGTGATTCTATGATAAAGCTCTTAAATAGTGACTTTTTTTTAATTAAACACTGTGATTTGCTGTTCCCTTCCCTCAAGGACACCACCAGGATGTGCAGAGAAACTGATTAGAAGATAACTTGGCGGCTTTTAGTATTAGTCTGCATGGTCCCCTATGATGGCAATATTTATCTTCAGGAAGGGAGTAGAAGTTGCCGCTTCATTGTTTTGGGTGCTTTCTTTGTTAGTATGTGATGACGTCCATTTCATTAGTGAGAGGGGGGGGAAAAGTCTTTGTATATTAATTCCTGAAAGGAAAACCGTTCTTAATACATTGAAATACTTTGACCATTAATATGACGATTTAAGTGGGTGAGTCACTACCACGGAATCCTTATCTTTTGGCTTTTAATTGGGGATTGGAATCTGCCTCTTGGAGATCCTTTCCAACCCCTATGATTCTGTGATTCCAGAGAGAGGCTTATGGCAGTGAGTTTTTGTCTTGTTTTGTTGTTCTCTCCATCTTCAGTCTTAATGCAACAAATGAAGAGCAAAACAAATTTATTTTTGTGATCAAAATTGAAGTTTTAACCTAGAAAACTCTCATAGGCAATATTTTTTTGGCCCATTAAGTAGGATTTTCCTCTCTAAATAGTTATTTTCTACGCAGTCATAATGATGATAATCATAATTCAGATAGAAATTATTGAGTTGGATTTGATTGCTTTTCTAGATGTTTGGCAGCTCAGAGCATTCATAACTGACCCATGAAACTGCCTGTCGACTATGGTCAAAATAATTATATTAGTAAATCAGAGGGGCTGTTCCAGAGATACAAATAGACTCAGGTGTGTGTGGAGCACAGCACCAGTTTGTCAAGACTAGCATAAATGGTGTTGATAGATTGAAGCACCAGATACTGGCAAAGTGCACACATAAACGAAGTAAGGATTTTAGCAAGTGTCATCTGGCTTCCTTCAAGTAGAGGATGGTGGAGGAAGCCTGCCAGAGTGCTATAAGATATGTAAAGGAAGTCATGGGCATTTCATTCCAGCATTAATTCTATACTGCAGGTTTGCTTTATGTAAAGGTGTCCAGCAGCTGTGCTGAAAATACCAAATCTAAAAGGTCAATCAATAACTTCTAGACAGCAGAATGCAATGAAGAATTATCAGCTGGTGAATTAATGCTGATAACTTATGTGAAGAATATATGTAAGTCGCTTCCTCAAAAGTTTTCATGTTATGATACTGAAGTATCACATACTGACATACAAAAAAGACAGGAATCTCCTGGAAGGAGTCCAGTGGAGGGACACAGCAAAAATAAGGCTCCAAGTTTTGTCCCCTGCAACCACTGCAAGTCTGGTTATATATTACTGTGTGTTCAGGTTGAACTAGCATTAGGTATATTTTAAAACAATCACTTCACATATTACATTCTTATGCAGCGATTCAGTAATCGAATAAAACAGTCTGCTAAGTAAAGTGTAGTGTGAATTAGTGGTGTAACAGTGAACTTACTGCCTTCATTTAGACGTGGTGGGGTAAAATTTGTTTGATTAACTTATTCTACCAGTGCTGTTTGTGTAACTCTTAATGAAGTTATAAAGAAAAAGCAGAAGTGAATGTGAACAGCCCTAATAAAGGCGGCTCCTTTCCCAGGACCTTTTTGTGGATTTATGGCTGATGCAGTTCTTCAAGAAGTGCACAAGTCTGTATGTTAGTTGATTTGAATGACAGCTGTTGAGAATGCTGTTTGAATGAGTGCTGTAGTTGTTAAATAAGTAAGGAAAAACTGCCATAGGAAAAATAATGGCTCAAAATCAAGGTGGTAAAACTTCTGTAACTCCACAGGTTACTTCATCTAGGCTTGATGCCAGTCTCCAGACTGGATTAGCAAAGACCATTATCTGAAAAAAAAACAAATAGATTTTGATTCTGGTGACTGTTGAAGGTTGTTCACAGTTTTGTTTTCTTCACTTATGTTTTAATAAGTCTGGAAATAGAAGTCGTATTAACAGTTGTGTTGCGCAGAAGATACTAAGGAAGCTCTTAGAAATGTGTCTTGTATTGGGAAGTCTTTGAAGTGTAGTACAGTTTTGTTCCTTGTGCCTTCTCTTTCACAAGCTTCTGTCTACCTTCTGTCTTGAGCTTCGGAGCTTCCAACATTGTTTTTCTTATCAACTGGATGTGTTGTTTTTGTTTCACAGCCTGATAACTATCAGTATTATAACTATCAGTATTCTTTCCCTCACTGATTTCTTCCTTTAGATATATTGGAATAAAAGATTCTTGACCATCCTTAAAGAAATTAGGGCTTTGCTTTTGTTGTTTTATTTCCTTGTTTTTCAAATTAGGAAGATCCAAAACTGTGATAACTCAGTCTTTGGATTTGGGTCTCTCAATGAAACCCTTTTACGGAAGAATATTTAAGAATATATTAAAGAATATTTATCAGTAATATTTTGAAGCAAAGAACATTCTGTGTCATTTTTGTTCCTGGTATCTGCAGAATCATCCCCACTTTTGTGTCACGTTGTAATAAATTAGTCTCATGGCAGTTTGTTTTTTTAGCAGTATTACATATGTTTATTTTTTTAAACAAGCACCCAGGTTGATATAACAGAATTCTTTAGGTCCTTTTAAGCAGTAGTCAAGTAGTATTTCTTCCCATGCATTTACTTACTTTTTCTATTATTATTTTTTTTTTTTCTTATTTGATTTATGAAAAATCTGCTTTGGTAACTGACTCATGAATTTTATTCCCCCATTGCCAAGACCATAGTGGACTGGGAAGATATTATGAATACAGTCCTAACTGTGTTTGAATATCAGCCAGTGTAAGGAAAAGCCCGTGTCAATCTGTAAATGCAGAATGCAGATGGAACAGAGATCACTGCCTGTGATTTACACCATAATTGACCTATTTCTTATATAAAGATTCTGTCTTCAACTCATTGCTCTTGTAAACAAGTACTTGTTTTGTTCTGTCTTTGTAGGGCAGTTCTGAAGTTCATATCTTTTTCTTTATGTATACGAGTAAAAATTCTATAACTTAACCAAACTAAATGGAAATTTGACTTTGCTGTATGTTTGTAAGGGATTTCCATTATTGTAGATGACCATTTTGAAAGCAGTAATAAAAGGTGGAAATTGCTACTTTCATCACTTAAATTTCATCCTTACATCAATTAATTAAACACTTTTGTGATTTGTTTGTGCTCATTCAGTTACTGAATAAAAAACTTCTTGACTACAGTGACATAGATAAGCTCTGCCTGTTGTCATCACCCCTTTCATTAGTGTTGAGCCATTTACCCATATTTCCATCCCCCCAAATCTCCCAGTAGTGTTGAACCATTTACCTATTGGTGGCTTTCAAAAAACAGGCATCTGGACAGTGAATATATGTATATGTATATGTATATATATATATATATTTTCCCCCTTTAAGTAGTGTGATGTTGTTCTGTCAAATGCTTCTCACGTTCATTCCTAAGCAAGGCTCTGCATGCCATTGCAAAGGCTGGAAAGAACAGATGTAATGCCGAATTAGAAATGTTTTGTTTTTCCCCCTTGAAAATAATGCAAGCAGAGAACTGCAGAATTAGAATCTATGGTCTTCCAGGCTACAGTTGAAACATGGTCATTTTTAAGCAGCAGAAGCATATTTCTGTGCTGAACTTTGATAGCCCTTCAAATATAACTGAAATTGAGAAAGAAGGCAGTCTAGCTACATTGAATGATTCATTAAGTTTGAAAGCAGAGAGACTTTCGTACTATTTGTGTGTTGAGGAAGATGGTTAATTAGTGGTGTCTCTACTTAAGTGGATAAAAAAATTACTGGATTTCAGGCCAGGAAAAGTTATTTCCTTAGGATATGTTAGCAGGATGCAGCAGAAGGGAAATTAATGCAGGGAAATAGGTAATACTTGGTGGAGTACATCTCATTAGAGAAAAAGGCTAAAAAAAATGAAGACTGTCTACAAGTTGTTTTACAAGTTTTGCTTATGATATTTATTCGTAAATTCTCTACTCTCAAGTGCTTTGCTTTTTCATCAGCAAGCAGATGAGTATCTTCAGACTTCAGATACGTATCAAAAAACCTCACATCTTAATTGGCTGTCCTGTTGTATTTGAAATTCTAAAAAGGAATAAGTACAAAGAAACAGATACGTTCTGAAGTTCTCTTTGTTTCCCCTGTGCCTGGAATAATAACGTTGCAGCACTGGGAACATCCACTGTGGTGTAAGGAGAACTTTTCATTTCAGAATTGGAGCACTGGAAATAGGGATTTATTGAAAATACAGCTTCGTCCTTTCACCATGCAAATGGTGGCAGTTCCTTAACTATTGGCTGCTGTTAGGCTTTACATCGTAGACTGTTTGCAGCCAACTTTGGATTTGTCTTACATGGATGAGTCTGCTGTTCCACAGTCATGCTGTGTTAAGCCAGCTCGTTGTAAATTCTCAATGACATCAGGTGATTTGATTTTGCTGTATTATAAATATTAATATGGATGTTTCTTTTAAGCAAATGCTTTTATTTCTATTTATCTTTCTAAAATAGATAAATTTTAAATGAAGTAACCATACAAGTAAGCATTCCTGTATGAAGGCTTCCAATGCTGATTTGTCCTTAAGCTGTACTCTCCAGAAGGTAGTTTTATTGATTCTATTTTTCTTTTCTTTTTTGTTTCCTGGAGGCTGACACTACTCTGTGTAGGCTTTTGAAGTCAGGCAAACATGCTGTTTCTTTTTTAATTGAGGAAAAGTTATTAACCTGAATTATAATTATTTCCATTAGCTCATTCTTGTCTTTCTTTCCATATACACAGAGCATAAAGTAATCATAGTGGGGCTTGATAATGCTGGAAAGACGACCATTCTTTACCAGTTGTAAGTATACAAACTATTGGTGGGCAGTATTCGGTGGTAGATGGACAGTTGGATTGAATGACCTTAGGAGTTTTTTCCAACCTTAATTATTCTATCATTCTCATTTGTTATTCCACTTACATTTTAGTATCAGTTGCTAATTTAATCATTTAAGATTCAGTTTTGCAGCCTAGTGGAATCCCTCGGGCTGTGCTAAATCACAGTTTATGTATGAATGGTATTACTTGTTCTAAACATGCTTAATTTTGGTATTGACATACAAAATGAAGGGACTGCAATGATTTAAAACTGAATTGTGAATTGATCTTTAAAATTGCATAAATAAGCATGTAATGACCTGCAAATTCCCTTGTACTTAAAGTCTATTTTTATTATTAAGTATTGAAAAAAAATATTGTGCCCAAGAAATGCAGAGAACTTGCTTTTTAAATTAATGAGAATTGTAGCCACCTGGCATGATCCATAAATGTTTCCAAAAGTTTCCTGATTGCAGTGTCTAAGACTTGTGATGGAAGATTTCCTACTAGTAGCTTTTCAGCTCTCTTGGGTCCTACCATGAACCTTTTCAGTAGCATCATTGCACTGTATTGTATCAGTCCCAAATCTTGACAGCACTACAGGAATATTTGTGATAAATCCAAAGATACTGACAGGAACCTGGTTAGTGTTTTGGTTGTGGATAAGGGGAAGTGCATAATGAATTGGCTGTCTGTATGTCTAGGTGTGAAGGCAACAAAGGATACCTTTAAATAATAAAACAAAAAAACCCTCTTCCTAAGAACTTTGCCAAAGCTTGAATGTAGAACTGAGAATTTTTCAGCTAAGAAACCAAGGGATCCTGGTGTCATTTGGTCTGAGGTCAGGTTGTGAAGCTGAATGCTCTGATTACGTTGTATTTGGATTTTTATTTTGCGCTATTGAATGTTCTTTTTATTTGCGATCTTCGGAATCATAACTACTACTCCTTATGAAACATGCATTTAATAAGAGAGCACTGTTAAATTGCAGATGCTATCTTCATTTGTTATAAGGCTTTTAACATGTTTACTTTTTATTGCTAATATCTGTAGTGTGATACAAAAACAAGACAAGAATTTTATCAACCATAGTTACCAAACTAAATTCACCTTAAACTAATCCTTCTACTTCATTACCTTAGGAATGTGAATGTATAACTTGAAAGATGCCTTTTCTTTCAACTTCTTTATTGAAGCTGGAAATGCTTCTGCAACAATTTTTTTTTGTTATTGACAAGTCTTGTGAATTTTACTGACTGGTCTTTATGATTTGCTGTTTTTTCCTTTAGCTTAATGAATGAAGTTGTTCATACTTCTCCAACCATAGGAAGCAATGTAGAAGAAATAGTGGTGAAAAACACCCATTTCTTAATGTGGGATATCGGAGGACAAGAATCATTACGGTCGTCATGGAATACCTACTATTCCAACACAGAGGTATCATAGTATCATCACATTCATCATAGTATCATAGTCTCGTGTGGGTTGGAAGGAACCTTAGAGATCATTGAGTCCAACCCCCCAGGATTCGAGCCTCTGTGTAGCAGAGCGGCACTTCTACCACTTGCACCACAGGGGGGATTCGAACCCAGGGCCTCCAGTGTTGCAACGCGGCATTCCTACCACTGCGCCACCGAGGCACACTGTGTATGAGAAGCTCCTTTGAAATACGCAAATTCAGTACATTTGTTTAAAATTATATTGTTTGAGTTTTGTTTGTTTTTTATTTTTTACTAGGAATTCTGATAGTTTTTATGAAGTTTTTAGCTGTATTGTTTTTATCCTTTTTAAGAAGGAACAAATCCCAAAACCATAACATGCTTCCGAAATGAAGCCAATTTCCTGGTAATTTAAGAATGTACTTTAAAGTAATCGTTGATCTTTGGTAGAAAATATGAAGTTAAACTATTTTTCTAGGCAAAATAATGGCATTAAAATGAAATAAAAAAATAAATTGAGGTCTTCGGTGTTTTCAAGTGGATTATAAAACAAATTATGCTATGTACTTAACTACTTTAATCCTCGCTGGATTTGTTAACCTAATTAGGTAATAATAATAAGGGATAACGAATAAAACTCCTGTCTAGGTAGCTGTATTGTAAAAGTCTATCAGCTCGTGGCTTTTATTCAGAGGAAGGGAAACTCTTTTTGTGTAGGAGTCACGAGTTACATGGTTCATAAACCATGGTTTGAAAGAACTTACCAATGGCCAGAATTTTACAAACGCAACAAGTACTTCAAATCTCTGTGGTCTTAAGGCTTGTACACTGATGTAAAGGATTCCAGACCTAATTTCTACTAAAAGTAGATATGTTTCTACTTTTAAAGTAGAATAGGCATCATTAAATGTCCGAACACTCCATCCTTCTGAAAATGATAGTGGTCTGGGTTTTTCTTGTTTTGTTTTTTTTTCTTTATAACCCTCTTTGGGTGATCCAGCTCAGATGTCCAGAAACTGTTTATCTACTGAAAGCCTGGTGATGATATTCCAATCTTCAGCTTTAGTATTTTAAATTTGCTTTTGGTTTTATCTGGTAAAAGAAAAAATAATAAAGGAAATTGAAAAGTATTCTCAGTGGAAGAGCTGGATAGAGGAGTGATGGAGGCTGTTGCATTTGTCATCTGTTGGGTTTAGAGAAGCTCTACAATTTTAATCAGACCCTCGATTCTTGATCTTCCTGCTGTTTTTTCCAAACTGTGATGCTGTTTGTGGTGCTTGGTGCACACTCCAGACAGGGCAAGTGTTGAATACTGATGAATTGTGTATGGATGCTGTTGTATAATGTATTCGAGATATTTAAGAGAGCATTACCGACTGTCACATTGTCTTCTTTTCTCCCTTTATTATAAGGCTGTGAACTAGAAAGTACAGAAAAAAGTGAGATTAAAGAGTTATTTTCACACTAATGAGAATTGCTTCCCATGGGAAATCTGGTGTATCAGGTTTAGCAATGTTTCAGGAAATGCATGGCAAGAGCAGAAAGGGTAAAATCACTGCTATTACTGTCTCTGGGTGCCTAACTGCAAGGGTGCAGAGCTGTAAGAAGCCGACTTAACAAAGTTAAGGTGTTGTGCAGTAACACAATGCAAAGGCCTACGGGTACCTAGCTTTCCGAGGTCTGCTCTACAGTTCTGAAATCTTTAAGTCATGTGAGTTAGATAATGGTGAATTGCTAAAAGCGTTTGTTTCAAAATGAAGGTTTTCTTCTTGTTGTTTGGTTCTTTTTCTGAGCATGTTTTCATTGGTAGATGTGTAGCAAGTTTGTCATCCAGATTCTAAGTGTGATTCATTATCTGTTTTTGGTGTCTATACCACTATTTTGCTTATGATGTGGGGGCTGAAAATCCAACTGGGAGATTTCACTGTAGTTCACAGAAGTAGATCTTAATGGCAGTGCTGAAATGTACAGTCAGTCTTTGTATATGATTTTAGAGCTCTAATGAAAGGCTGTAACAGTAAACCTCTTGTTCTATTTTCTGACATTCTCTGAAAGTCCATTTCTATCTCATGTAGAAAGACCTATGGTAATGGTCTCTTGAAAACATGATTTCTGTAACTTAGACATTGTACTTATATCTTATACTATTCTTTTTTCCTTAGTTCATCATTCTCGTTGTTGACAGCATTGACAGAGAGCGACTTTCTATTACAAAAGAAGAACTTTATAGAATGCTGGCTCATGAGGTAAGCTAGGGATCAGGATAGTTGTTTTGCTTTGTGAAGAACAATCTAATAGCTCTACATGCCTCCTATGTTAACGAAAATTAAATTGACAGAAAAATTGAGTTTTAATGTACATACCTGTTGGCCATGGTTTAAAAATGTATTTTAAACGTAAATAGGAAAATCATGAAGCAGCATTCTTCTAGTGTAACTGTAATGTAATTGTGATCAAGTCAGTTTTTACTTGATTAATATCAAATCACTCTTTGCATATCTTGAACTTGTATCTTGGATTTTAGTTACTTCATATTAGTGTCATTGGCTGTTATTGTTCTCTTACTTTTTTAGTTAATGGTGGAAATTAAAAAAAAATACATATATAGGCAATTCCATTTCTCTTGTTTTAATTCTATTTCTTAAAATTAAGTACCATATACAATACTACGGGAACGTTACTTTCAGTTTTCTTAGGAATTATTTTATTTGTAGCTTTATGTTATATTGGTGACTGCCTATTCCAATGTATTCCTAAACAAAGTACATAAAAACCTTCTGTGAATCACACTCAAGCTGAATTAGGGTTGTTTTAATAATTACATTTGTCTGGATAATGTGGAGCTCTGCGAAATATATGTTAATAAGACGTCATTTAGTTAACATATGGGCAAAACCAAAAGGATAGTAGAGTAACACATAAATTTATTCACTGTGCTGGAGAAAACCTCAAAATATTTTTCTCAGTAATAAGAAATTTTTTTTCTAAGTAATAAGAAATGAATTTCTAGAGCAGTAAGCCTGTTGTAACAACATGTTACGATCTAAGTGTGGCTTGAATGCAGTTCTGAGAAATTCAGTTAACAGTATAGCTTGTTAGTATATTATAACAATTGTGTGTATTTTAAATTATTTCTAGGATTTACGGAAGGCTGCAGTTCTCATCTTTGCAAACAAGCAGGACATGAAAGGTTGCATGACAGCTGCTGAGATATCCGCATACCTCACCCTTAGCTCCATAAAGGATCATCCATGGCACATTCAGTCTTGTTGTGCTTTGACAGGAGAAGGGTAAATTTTTACTATTTAAGTACATATAATATATGTGACAAATGGGGTCACTGATTTTTCATCCTGATTTTTAAAGCAGTTTTGTAGTTTTGAGTACAATTGAGTATTGGCATAAAATTCTAGCATGAAGTATTTTCTAATGTCATGGAGATGTATTGTAAAGTGATAGGCAACTTTCACTAATGGGATGAGCTAGTAAGAACTGACTTGTTTTAGTTGAATCTTTGGATTGCGTTGTCTCGTTCTGAGAGCTAACTCTTTCTTCCTACCAGTTTTGCCAAGGTCAGTTTTGAGTTCTTAATGTACAGTGCTAGATCTTTGAACAAGCTGCCATTCAGGATAAAAGAAATTCTTGAGCATCAGTTTTGAAACAGTGGTCATCCATACTTCTTTCTTACGAAAAATAATAAATAAAAATGAATAGCTAGAATTTCTAGACAGTGACAGAAGTGGTGCCAACTCATTTTTAAAAAATCCCAAGAATTAGTTTGCTGACTTGAATTCTCCTTGGAATCTGGGAGAAATCTAACCTAGGGATGCATCTAGAAGTGCAAATTGAGTTGGGAGACAGGTTAGAGCTTGTGCAATCCTGATGTTAAGTAAAAACATACTTACAGTTTTGTATGGGGTTGTGGAATTCTTGATACACTGCCTTTTCTTGAATGAACTTTGTCTGACAAAGCTTTGTCTTTTACACTTAGTCTGAAAAGTCTATAGTGTTCAAATAGGCAGCTTCTCATTATATGGTTCCATATTTCTACGTAAGTTAAGAGTAGCATCTTTTAGCTGTAGAAAAAAATAACTGAAACACTGATATGCTTCAATGTGTGCTCAATCAACGTCTTATTGTGAAAGCCTTGGTAGACTTAATTTACTCAGATCATATTTCCAATTTGAGCTGATTTTTTCTTTTTTTTAGTAGGGTATTTTAAAAGCACTTCTAAGATGGAAGTTTTGGAACAAAACTTGTACCAAATAGTGTATATATACATTTATTTATTTATTTTTGTCTTTCAGGTTATGCCAAGGCTTGGAATGGATGACCTCCCGTATTGGAGTGAGATAGTTGTTTAGTTTTTTCAAAGGAAGAGACTTCTATTTATCCTGTGAACATGTACATTTTTCTGTACTTCTGGCTGCTGAGCCAGTGACCATGTTTAATTTATATCAACCAATCTGTAAGCTGTACTTGAATCAAGTGCAGTTGAACTGAAACACAAAGTATTTTCTTAACATTTTTTAATACACTAATCTTCAGCTTGATGGACATATGTGAATCTGTTTTTAAACATTTAAATTCCTCTGACTACGTATTCTAACTTTTTCAATGATAGCTTTTTAAAATCTGTTTTGTCATTGCCAATATTTCATACTACTTCTTTTTAAAAAGTTTATATAACTTACTAACATAAATCTAGATATTTTGTTTAATAATGGCAAAAGTAGGCAGTAGGTTGATGTTACTTTGGCACAGTTTTTAATCTCCGAAGTTGGGCTTCTTGGAACATCAGCGGACTTCTACCCAGCACAGTAGTTAGTAGTTATTAATGCTGAAGGAGTTAGTTATAGTTAATATTAAGGTAGCTTTTAACTTGGTATGTAATTTAATTTCTGCCTTAAAAGAAATCTATTATTCTCATTTTGTCTGATAAGTAGTTGTAGATTATGATTCTTTTTTGTTTACCTGAAAATGGATCTTTGCACAGTGAATAACAGTTTTCTTATTAAGTGTTGGTTTATTCATTTAGACCTTGAAAACTTTTTTTTAAGAGTAAACCCTTTGATGTTTGGAACCATAGCAGTCAGTTTTATGTGTAGACTTGCTGTAATCTGTTAACATTTTAAATACTGTACATACATGAGCCTTACCTTTTGGTGAGAGAGGTGTTTTCTGAATGAATGTATAATCAAAAGGGAAGCCAGATTTATAAACAGAACAAAATCATGGTGCTGTATCTGTGGACTTCACAATGAAGCTAATCTTGACCTTTATGTAAATGTTTTCAGTTTTCATTGCACAGAAAATATATTGCCTTATTTTTTTTATTCTTATTTGCAGGATGGGAGAACGAATTCTATACTTTGTGAAACTTAGGAACTGGAAGTTTAAAAAGTAGAGAGCTTCCAATTAAAAAACAGGTGGCTTAGTAACTCTTAATTCAACTTGAAGGTGATAGAATTAGATCTGTAAGGAGAATCTGAAACAACAGAGTAAACTAATTGAGCACGTTAGGTACAAACAAAGCCCAAACCCAGAGGGGAGAAAAAGAAAAGAATGAAACTGGGCTCTCAATTACTGGTGGAATCCCACTAGCAATGAGATGCATAATCTGCATAAATGCTTGGCAGGCTTCCAAAGGAGATGTTTTATACTTGTGCATGCCTGAACACTACTTGGATCCTGGTCATTAGAAACATTTTGCTAATTGGCTGGAGTTATTTATTGATAAAATGGTTGTGATAAACCTGGTTTTGATAATTCAAGCACAATAAGTTGTTGGGTCTTTTTTTTTTAAAAAGAAAAATTAAGTTTTGTAAATTTTTAATTTGGTTCCAATTATATTTGAACAAACCCTTATGAAATTTTAAAAATATTGTCAAATACATTGTGCTAAAAGGAGACTGCGAATATGTCTGGAATTAGTGATTGGTTGAACAAAGTTATATATTAATGCTGGCTAGCGAAAATCACATTCGGCATAAAGACTGTGTTGACTGTCAAGTCAAAACGCTCAGAAAAAAACATAGATTATACTTAAAAATAGAAGGCAAGTTAAAGATCCAGCGCTGAAGCTGCTTGCTGTGAAGTTCATGCTAACATCTGTTCAAATGCATGAAAGTAAGTTTTGTTCTCAAAGTATAAATGAAAAAAAAAAATAAACGTTACAGTGAATGGTTTCTTGTTTGGTGACTTGATTTCCATTTGTAATTTAAATTTATTTTCAGTTTTATTTGTATGGTTTAGGATGTAATCCTGTGTATTTAGCTCTTGCATGGCTGGTTCTTTTTTTTTAAAATCAGAATTTAATTTTAAAAAGTTTAAATCCCTTATCACTTCTTAAAGACCTTTGAATACCTTTGCAGAAAAAGTAGTTCTTGGCAGTAGCGATGATTATTTTACCAGCTTTCTTAGTTTATTACAACAGTTTTCCACTTATGATATCCACTTGTCAACAGTATTGCGGCTTTTTGATGTGGAATTTTTGAGTTGGTATTACTTTCGGAGCCTTTTAACAGATAAGTGGTTCAACTAAAATCAATTTTAAAGTGGAGTGCTTTAGAATATTGCAGCTTTCTGAGCACTGAGACTTTTTTTCCAAAACTTTGTTGATGCTAATAAGGCTAATATTATTCAAGACTGTGTTAGGCAAAGTATCACCGGTAGCACTGACAGACGTTGCCCAGAAAGTTGGTAAGAGTCTTTGTTCTTGGAGATCTTCAAAAGCCGTGTGGATGTGGTCCTAGCTTCCTGCTCCAAGTGATTCTCCAGGTGGCAGCAGGAAGTTGGGTTGCATGTCCTGCAGAGATCCTTTCCATCCTTTCCAGCCTCAACCATTCTGGGATTCTGTGGAAAAACTGCATACATTTGTTAAGCTATGTGTAGATAGTAAATAAGCTTTACAGGAAGTTTTATATTTCCCTTTTTGTACCATTTGGGATGCTTATTGGTCTTCTGTGGCTGAAGATGAAACAGTTTTTTTCTGTTCTTTACTGTATCGTTCACTGTCACTGCAGATTGCAAGCATGTCTTTCTATTATAATTCATGTATGTAATTGTTTTTAAATTACACTATTTTTGTAAACAAACTGTTCACTGTTAAACACACAACTTAGATTTCTTTCTATTTTAAAACAAAAATTTCATAGTCAAACTGCGGATTCCAGTTATGGTCTGTGTTCATTGCCTCTGGTCCTACCACTGGGTACCACTGACAGGACTGGCTCCATCCTCTTTGCACATATACTTGTATTTTTCCATGTCAACAAGGTTTTATCTAAGCCTCCTCTGGGCTGAATAGTCCCAGCTCTTTCAGTGTCTCCTCACAGGAGAGATGTTCCAGTCACTTGACCTTCTTCATGTCTCTACATAGGACTCTGTCCATTATGTCTGGGTCTGTCCAATCTGAACTAAATTTGTTTTCAGAAAACTGCTGCTGGAGCTTGAGTCATCTTTCATAGGCACAAGTTCTCCTTTGACAGAATGTGACTTCTTCATGTTTACTAAATGTATTAATTTAAAAGGTCCTAAATGTATATTATTTCCTGAAGCGTAGGCTATCTAGCTAAACAAGCACTCAATATCTTTGTGTTATGCTGCCATAACTGGGCTTGCACAGTGCCTTCATGCAGTTGTGATCCCTGTTAAAGTTTCATTCTCAGTCTTTTCATCCAAATAGTTTATTTTTTGAAACTTCCTGCTGAAGTGATCCAGAGCTTCGATATTCTCAAAATAGTCTTGTATTTCCCCCTGCAGTTTAAACCGCATGTGGTGATGGGAAGAGAACACGGCTTGAGCTATGGAAAAAAAAGTTTAGCAAAATAAAATGAAGGGTTGTTCTGTAATTTTGTAAGGGGAGCGTTTTGTCTTCCATCCTTTCCTTGGGCAGGATCAGGGTCAGCATCTATTGCAAATGCAGATGGTTTACTGGACATCTTGGTTGGGCACCTGCTTCCTTTTATCCCAGAAAAGAAGTTCCAGCTTTGATCCCGAAAAGTCTCACATCGGTTCAGCTATGGGAATGTGGGTCCATGTTTGTTTTATTGAAGGGTGTTTGTTTTAATGTTCCTTTTCAAAGTCAAGAAAACAAATTCAAATGGAAGAGCAGAAAAAAGGGCTTGCTTGGTTTACTGTGTGTGCATTTGTGTGACCGTGCTTAGCATTTTGTTGCTTTTACTCTTTCCTGTTAAATTCATTTGATCATCTTTTGATGTTGAACATCTGTATATTTCGCTTTTGCTAAGGTAGTCACATAGTCTGCACAGGTTGTGGGGAGCGGGGCTTCCAAGGTTCTGCCCTGCTTGCTGTGCATGAAGGATGAGGATCTGAAGAAGTTAGTGCTTCGTATGGATGGTGGATTGGGAAGAAAGTTTTGGCACTGAGCAGAGTATTTTTAACATCAGATGCAGTACAGGGATGTTTTCTCTAACTTTCTCAGTCTCTGGGACCACAGATATCTCGATCCTGTATTTCTCTATGTATTTGCTGTTGATAATTATACACAGTTTATAGTGGCATGCGTGGTATTCTCAATGTAACCAGGAAAATCAAAAAGCTTCTCATACAGTCAAGTAACTCTAAGTATGTGTATGTGTGTTAAAATGAGGCTTAAATTATCACCTGAATATTTTTGTTTCATGTTTAACAGAAAATTACTGCAGGAATGTTTATAATTATCTCAGTTATGCTGGATTGGGCTGTGTATCTGCGTCTGTGTACCTGCCAAGCCAATCTGCCGATCCTCTACTTGCACATCAGTGTGAGTCCCCTAGATGGCAGGAGAGGATCGGTGTAACCACGTCAAACCCTCACTAGTTTGTGCGCTTCAGTGTGAGCACGAGGGGTTTTGACAGTTCCTGGTCAGAACAGTTGTTATGTAACAGCTCAGTCGTGGGAACTGTGCTTAGCTACAGAGGAAGCTTGAATCACTTTTGTTGCAAAGCTTTCTGTGGGTTCTGAAAGGTTTTGAAGCTCAGTTCTGTGGCTCAAAGCCATTTTGACTCTCATCTATCATTTAAAAGCACTGCATTTTTGACATTTTCTTGCACCTCCATCTGAGAGTGAAGACATTCAAAAAGTGAATATGACTCTCAAGCTGGTATTTCATTTTTGTAAATAACATCTGCCTGCTGCCCCTGACTTGCACTATTTTTCTGAACTTTGATATTTGTTCCTATGGGGCTCTACAATGTTGCACAATTACTACTCAGAAATTGCAAGGCAGATGGTAGTGGTTGACAGTGCTTTGTAACATCTGTAACATTTGAACCTTCAGTTCTGCTTCTGAAATTATCAGCACTCTGCTGTGTGTAGCCACAATGAAGAGTCTGTATACTTTCCTGTAGGCTTAATGCATATGAAGGCTAAAATGAAGCAATGTTGGCACTATTAGTTATGACTAGAGTAACAGTAACAGTGGTCCCCATGTGCAGTACCACCATCAGTATTTCACTGTCCATTTCATTTCTTTTGTAGGGAATACGATGTGCATGCCCTGTGAAGTGATGGTACTCCTTTCTATTCTGTACTAGTGGTACTAAGTTAGCTATCAGTATTTTCAGTGCTCAAACCAATTAGAGAACTAAGGAATGTGGAGTGGTACCAAATGTTTTGAGGTTCATGAATATGAGTGAAGCATCTGAGACATTTGTGTCTGCGCTAAATTTCCTCTGAAATTCACATGGTATGAGAGGGGAAGCCAGAACAAAGATTGAAACATAGTGTTGAAATACTTCTTGTTGAGGAAATGTTGGAATGGAGCAAGGAAGCACAGCATAGTGCTGTCAGTTCTCCAGTAGTTTGGTAGTTTGGAAAGCTCTATGTGTTTGTTTTAGATGTGATAAATTAGAATAAAAGGTGGTGTCCTGAACAAAACATCATGCCAGCATCTTCCTGTGTGTCTTACAATGACTTTGCTGAAGACCGTAGAATTTATGATGCTTGGTTACCAGCATAAATTCTTGACATGTATTCACAGTCGTGAGGCAGCAAAATGAGGGTCTTAGCCTATGCTTCTGGTATAAAGTAAATTTGAAATGGAAGAAAACTGCTTTTTTTATCCAGTACTTCAGATACAGAAGGGAACTTTCCCCTCACTAAACAAGAAAAAGCAAAGATGCATTGCATCCTGCCATCTAGCATCCCTCTGCTTGGCACCTAGAGATGCCTTTTTTCTGACTGTTAATGAAATTGAGCTAATCTCAAAGCAATTGGTCTGAGCTCATTTGCAGTTCACAAGTTACTATTTCTGTTTTAGGCCTGAAAAAAAACAAACAAAAAAAAAAACATGTCAGTTTGTTCCAAATATATGTTTTTTTCCAATTATACTTTTGGACAGAGACAGGATATCAATATGAAAGTATTGATTTGGTGTGCATGTGTGATATCAGTAGCCTCATGTGCTAGTTACCTGTCCAATACTTCAAGTGTTTGGTGAGACTAGATGAGCTTCAAGATGAATGGGATGCTGTGAGGGCAGGTGAGGATGGAAGGAGGCTGAGATTAGATGTAGTTATTCTGTGAAGACCAGTGCTGCAAATAAATTCAGTGTTAATTAGGGTAGAGTAGCAAAATTACTCTCCTCTTGTCTGTTATATTTTTCCTCCATGATTTTGTAGAGGTTGGTGTCATCATATTTAATCACAGAACTGTATTCAATCCACAGCTATGCTGCACATGGACAGAATTTAAAATCATTTCCTGTAAAATACTTTGCAATATGCCCAAGAGGAGGAGAAAAAAAAATAAAAACTTATATAAATGCAAATGGAAAAGTGCAATTTTCCCGTTTATATTTCATGATCTCATATTTTTATGTATTTCCTTCTGTACAGGTCATTACTATTGGTAAGAGTATTGCCTTGTACTTGGTGCTCATACTTGGGTCCACTGCTAAAACACTGTTGGTTACTTCAGGAAAATCTTGGAACTTGTAAAAATTTTCAGTGACAGAAAAAGAGAACTATTTTCTTTATGAACAGAACTCAAAATTCTAGTTTGGGGCCTCTTTTTTGATTGTGTTCTTTAAGGAATGCTCTCACTTAAACATTTGCTTGCTTGTCCTTTTTTCCCCTCAGCTATTCCCACAGCAGCTCTTTGCAATCTGCAGGCAACAGAACTGAAGCAAACGGCTCATCCCTTTGGCCACATTCAAAAAGGGAGCTGCTGGCAGGTCTTGAGCTTGGATGTCTGGTGTCCTAATATTTTGTTGTGGAAAGCTGCTTTGGACAAACATTAAAATTTGACAACAAAAAATCTTCAACCACATCTGCTTTCCTCATTAAATGGTTACTATTGAACTCTGCTCCTTTCCAAGATGAATACAAACTCAAAATATTTTCCTTTTTTGATTAAGTGCATTGCAAGACAGCAGCTGCTTTAATAGAATCAGTTTTTGCTTTAGTAGGAAATGTAATATACTTGTGCTCTAGAAGAAAATTGGGAAGTAATTACTGCAGCATTAAATCCTGTGCTTTTGTGGGAATAAACACACTATATAAAGCGTCTGGGGACTTGGAGTTGGATGTGTATCCAGCAGGGCTCCTTAGGGCTGTCTAATTAGGAGGTAATTAACAGAATATTAGACTGTTTGCAATTCCAAACACTTATTCTCTGTGAATGTTTTAGAAAGTTTCTTTTGCTTCCTATGAATCTTCTTGCTTTGCTTTCTAGTTGCAATGAAAATGAGATTTTATTTTGACATCAGTGGTGTGTGTCTGGATAATAAACCATTAAATTTGGTACCTTCTATATTCAGCTGCTGGTCTCATTGTCTCTTCTGTGCAGTCAAGAATGAGCAGTCAATATTTCATAAATATTTCACAAAATAAAATAAGGAAACTATAAATGAGTTTAAAAAAAGGCGGAGTTGGGGTGGGGGGGGGAGTATTTGAATTCTAAGGTCAGGCTGTTTCTACCTTATGAATGTTTCTACCTTATGAATCTTTGTCTATCTTCTGCTGTGTCACTGATTTAGAAACTAATTGGGAATAGAAAGAACTTGAGTTGTTTTGTTTGTTTTCCATTGTGCTGAACATGTAATAGATGATGGGCCCATATGTCACCCACGGGTTTAACATTCCAATCTATCTTTTTGGTTATTGTTCTTTTGACTCATCAACTTGTTTTTTACCCGTGAATTCTGTGACATTCCTTGGAAGCTGCACTGGTGACAGAGTAGCAAACTGACATACTGCCCTGCCTTGTTTTCCCTCTGCCTGAATTTCTGGCTCAAGCTAAAGACCCATAGACTCTTCCTGCAAATTGTGTGTATGGATTTAGGTTAACTGTTGTCCAATACACATATAATATGTCAAGTGAAAATTACCACTGAACCTCTAAATCTACTGTGAAAGATGCGTGTACTAATCAATTCAGCATTGTGAGAAATTGACTTACAAGTTTCATAAGTAATTGATTATTTTGAAATACAGTTGTCAGTTGGCTTTGTTTTTAAAGCCTGATAATAGTGTCAGAGGGAATTTTAATATTATTAAAATTCTGCTGAAAAGCCATTGGAACTTCGGGCAAAATCCATCCATTTTAGGCGAGTAAATCTATTCTGTTTCAGATGAACAGAGCAATGAATCCCCGAAGCGGGTTTTACTTGAGGGTAATTGACTGCATCTATGAGTTAAATGTTCCAAGGAAAAGAGAAGACCACTTCTAGCCGACAAGGTCAATTATCCCATTGCTGTGTCCTTTCTTGGTGGTACCTGTATTCTGGTCACATCTGAAATTGTTAAATAAAACTTCGGAGAGCAGAATGACATTTATTTATAAATAAAATTCCTATTTATTATTTTCTAATATATAACCATTAAAGAAATTTCCACTGGAGTAATGCATTGACAAATAGTAATGCTGTGGATGTATACTTTTTGCTGCCATGAGGTATCTGAGTACCTGCCATCACTTATGTTTGTTTGAAAGCATTGACTGTAACAAAAATAAAAATAAAGAAAATTGCAACATGTGATAAAATAGCAAGTTTTTCAGTATGGTTTTTGCCCTTGGGCTTCTCTGCAAGATCTATTTCTGCTGTGGTTAGAATTCTGATAAGGTGCAAACAAATGTAAGAGGGTTGAATCAGGCAGTACTGAACCAAAGAGAATCTTGGTAAGCAGTCAGTCTGATGGTACAGAAGCCAGTAAGCAGCAAGAGGTCAGATTGGCATTCATTTTGTTTCAGATGTCCAAATTCAGACGGTGAGCCCTGCAGACAGAAGAGCCTTACCTGCCTGCTGAGCCTGAAGAGCATGAAGTAGATGGACCTTCACCTTAAGAAACATTCTTGAACACCTCCTACAGTTGTTTTGGCTTGATGTCCCTCTTATCAGCGTTCACACCCAGTGGAGAAGCACACTCCATTATGTTTTTTGGTACTGTACTTGAGATTTTTATTGCCCTCTGGTAATGTGTAGACTGTAACTTTTCCACTGTGTTATTAGTTCAGAAACTTTTTCAGCTGGGAATAAAATCGTCACAACATTTGAGTGCATTGGTTTACCTGTATCTTTTCTATCAAAAGAGCAACTGTTAACGTGTCCCAGTAACACCAAATTGTTCATATGTGTCCAATTCAAAGTTAGCCTTCTGTTTTCCTGTAAATTGATAGCACATTCACATCTTTACTGCAGTGTTGTTAACTTCTTCATGTATGTTAATAATGCTTCCAGCCTTGTTCCTTCTGTTCATAGTCTGCTAATGCATGCATTTGCTTATAAAAACATGGTATCTTCTTTGTTGTTTTAGTTTTATTTCCTAGTGCTGGGCATGCTCTTGGTTAGTAAGTTTGCTGCAGTTTTTTGTTCTGTGTGACTTTTTGCCTTTGACTCCCCTGTTAGGCTCTGCATGGCCTTCTGCTTCATTTCTTCCTTTTTTTGAGGGGTGTGGGAAGGAGCGGAGAGTATTTTGTTTTGTTATGTTTATAGTTTTATAGGTTGCTCTGTACATAATAAACTTCATTTCTACTTGAGTAATACTTGTCTTGGAAACATTATTATTTACTTAACTAGACCTCAAATTACTTTTTCTTTAATATTTTCCCCACTTTTTTTTTAAATCTATTTTCCTTTAGATCATCTTTTGAAAATCTTTTTGACATTTACTGGAGATGTGTGCTTTATTTGTTTTCTTGAAGGGTATTGGTGGGTAGTCAGAAGGATGTACGTAGCAAGATGAGCAGGGGAAGAAGAGGTGGGCAAGGACCTAGGCTGTGGGGGTGCCTGAGGTCAACCCAGGTGTGGAAACATGTCTCCTTGGGTCAAGGCATGGAATTGTTTAGGCTCGAAGATATATTTGGAGCTCTTGTGTATATATATACATATTATTTTTGTGTAATTATTATATATATACACATATATACAAAATTTTTGTGCTCAGTCAGTGCAGAGACAACTTCTAACTTTGACTTAGAGACTTCTCCAGTCATCCTGGCCTGACCCACTGTGGGCAGTGAGTGCTAATGCCTCTCCATATCAGCCACCTGAACTGAAGTCCTATCTCCAGGCTCAGAGCATCTGTTTGACCACCCATGTGATCACACTGTGTAGCTGATTAGTCTGAAAGTCAAACTTTAAGTGACTTCAGGAGAAATAATGATGAAAGTAAGGTAGAGAAATGCAGAAAAAAGGCAGCCTGTCTGTAAGTGCAAAAAGAATCCCTTCCCACACCCAATAACAAACACACACAGCTGAACAGTGTAGGAAACTTTGTTCATTTCAGCGTATGAGAAATTTCATCAGTGTAAATCATGTTTTGGGTGATTAGAGAGTACAATCAGGGTTATTAAATTATTTCCACTTCCCCGTACAAAATGTTTAAGTACGCTTCCCAGCAATATCTCAAATTTAGGTGCAGTCAAAAACTTCAAGGAAAGATAAGCCTTTGCTCTAACTTTATCAAAGTTCACTGAAAGATAATTCTATTCCAATTGTAAATTTGAAATTGGTGTGAAAAATATATGTAAAATCAAAACCCCACTGTTCACTGTGCTAACAAAAACCTCACAAAACCTTCCTCTCCTATATCTTGGTCAGCTCTCTTTCTATTGCACAATTTTAAGCTAAGTAACAGCTGAAGTATTCACTTTGTTAAACCTCTTGATATAGAAAACCTTTAATTTAGCCTCTGGGAGGCCTGAGCTTGGAAGGGTAGTGCTGTCATGTTCGCTCTGACACCACATGCAAATCTGTGAACTCTTAACAGCCGTTCTGTGCTTTATACTATTTATAAATAATCTTAAAATGATATCTGATACACTGTGTCAGGTTTTTGGAGCATTTGCATGATCAAAAGCCATGGAGATCAAATTTTAGCTATAGTAATTTGAATTCAACTGTCCTAGGTCCGAGATTTATGCCTGTTACTGAAATTCTTGCTCTTTTTCCTCTCAAGTAGAATGCAGCCAAAGAAAATGGGGTTTGGCAAAATGAAAAGCTTAGGTACAGCTGAGATATACAAGGTGATATTCTACAGATAGCATTTGAAAAGAAATGCTAAGGCTGAACCCTGATCCTCTTTGTCATTCCATGAATGTTTTATCTATGACTTCTTGGCTTTTATCCTTCTTCAGCATCTAAATGAAGCAACAACTCAGAGGGTTTTGAGTTTTCATTTCCAGATTTCTATATTAGACTGGAGCTGAAGATAAGCTTAATAAATTGGGCTATCTAAATAACATTTGGAGTATTAGAGCTGCAAAAGTAATTCTTATGTAAGAACTGATATTTTCTATATATTGCATACATTTTTCATTTGAATAGTTTCCACAACATAAAATATAGCTTAATAAACTGAGACTAGTGCAAATGTAGATAATACTTCTCATTAATTTTTCCTGTGTTGTATTCTTTCCCAGCCAACAACTAGATGAAGTCCATAGAAGACTGGCAAATGGTGTTAAAGATTTCTTTTTCCCCAAGGGTTTAATATTGTTCATTCAGTAACGTCACCCATGATGTCATTTGATCCCAGTTGCTTCTTCTAGATATCAAAGAAACATCAGTTTATTTCATCCATATACTCTACCATACAGTGCTGCCCAGCTTTACTGTAAGTTTGTCTTAGAGATGATTGCTAAATTTCCTGTTTTTAACAGGTCAATTTTCCTTCCATTTGCCATCAAAATGTAGAAATTGTATTTAACATATCTATTACAAACTGGTTCCCTGGAAAGACAGATGTCTCTGGGTAGGCACAGAACAATTGACCTTCCATGTAGATTAGTTCAAACCAAATTTTGTATAGAAATGTTTAGTTACAAATGTACATGAATACAGTAAAAAAAAAAAAGTTTTATTCAGACTTCTGAAATATCACATTAGTAAAAATAATATGGTTAAGTATCCTTTGTCTTCTATATTTAATCATGATTTAAATAAAATGAAAAATACCAGTATTTTGGAAATGCAACTGAAAATGAAGATAACAGGAGATGTATATTTTTCTCAATGTATTTATGACAGCAAAATGTGCTGTGAAACCATAGGACATATACACCCTGCAAAGTTATGAAAGAAAAGCCTTTAAAATGGTCTGCAAGTTAGACTCAGCCTCACTTCCAACTTGCAATTTGGAAGTCAGCAAATTTTGGGATTGAATATCTTGGAGGCAATAACAGTTAAAGCAACTTATTAACTGCTACAAACAATGAAAATTAAAGATGAGATGTCAAGGATAGAAGATATATGATGGTAGAGCAAGGATTGATTGATATGCTGAGTCTGTTCCTCTTTCAGCTGAAAGTGAATACTTCATTCATCTTATACTGACAATACCCGCTGTTGTGTAATTTGATTTCTGACAGAATTTGTTCTGTGTGCATGTAATATTTCAAATTAATAACCCAAATTTCTTTCAATTCTGACGAACCTTCCACAGAAGCTGTAGATTTTTACCCTCGTTACTGATCAGTGAGTGTTCTTCCATGGTAACCAGTGTATTGCTTGTCAGCTAACCATGTTTTGTATTCTATACCAGATAACTCAAACTGCTAAGAGTTCACTTAAGATTATATGCTTATCACTGTCAATTTAAAACAAACAAACAAACAAACAAAAAAACAGTAAAGAAATAGAACAATTAAACCAAACAAATGGGATGAGTTCAGTATAGTTTTTCCATCACTGTTGAAAAAAATTAGGTCATGCCATTGTGATCACCTGTGAAAATTACACACACCACATTTCTTCTAAAATCTTAAATATGCTTTATTAAGCTATAGAGTATGTTTATCAGAAATTATCACTCCTCTTAGAACTCTTGAGATTCTGCTAGACACAGATCAGAGACAAACAACTTTGCTTTTGTATTTTGACTCAGAAAAAGTACTGCATGAGGCTTATTTGCGTGAAACTCAAGTGCAGTAGAATCAGAGAATCATTAAGGCTGGAGAGATGACTAAGGTCATCTTGTTCAACCATCAACCCATGCCTATGACCACTTTAAACCACATCCCTCAGTGCCACATCTGCTTTTTCCTCTAACACCTCCAGGGATGGTGACTCTACCAACTCCCTGGGCAGCTTATGCCAGTCTCTCCACTATTTTCATAGTGTATGCCACCCAATGTGTAACGAAGTTCTTATAGGGATGCTTTCTAGTCAGTTTGCTTAACAGGCGGTTCTTCCTATAAAAAGAACACCATCGGAAATGTGTACTGGTTTGAACTATATGCAGCTGTGCTGAGTTTCTTGGGATTTTAGATTTTTCTATAATTAGGGATAATGCTTCCTTCAAAATACAACTATGGAAAAGCACAGCTGTGTTTATCATCTCTCTAAGTTTATGTCTTCACTCTGGTAAAAAAGGAGGAGGAGGAGAAACAGTTGTGAAGAAATTTTGTTTGTTTTAAATACCTTAATAGTGCTTTTACTTTCTGTGAATAAGTTATGACTTTGTCTTTATCAAATTAAATTTTCTTCACAACCAATACTAATATGTGACCTAGTCCAAAAAAGTTTAAAAATGAACAATGGCATTGAGGGAAGGTAGTAAATCTAGTGATAGTGAAAGTATAACAGAGATGTCTCTAAACTTCTTAGGTAGCTCCTAAATGTTGAAGCTAGAGCTGGCACTTAATTGCTAGTTATGTTTTGAGTAACATCAATAAGATATTAGCAGGTAATTTCTACCGTGAGGAGAGAAGCACCTTGATATAACCATTCCCTGTTAAGTGAGAGCTAAGACAAGGGGAGGAAGCCTGGAATGACTCAACTCCAGAGCGTATGTATGAATGTTGATGGCTTAGTTCATTTTATTTCCCAGGTTGGGTACTTGCTGTCCCATTCACTTTTTAAAGTGTGGTCTTTATTGAAGTACTTCCCTTCCCTAGAGAATGTCAAGAAAATGCCATGTGAAAGGCCTGAAGGTATAACTTATGCAATACAATGCTTTAGAGCATTTAGGAGTCTTTGGCAAAGGCACAGCTCTGCAAGGCTTAAAAGACCTCACTGACATGACTGTAATTAGCTACTCAGAGGAGACTAGTGTATAATTTCATATGAAGAGAGTCTCACAGAAGTTTTACCATCACTGTATGTCCAGGTACCAGCCTGAATTCAAATCTGGTTCAGGTAACAAGTTAAAATGAGTTTGCACACCTATTGCCAGGAAACATTTATTTCTACATCAATGCCATCTTGCAGTTTGATAGAGCAGTAAAGTGAAAAAGCTTTCCCAGTGGCTGCCTTCCCTGTGTGTGCCTCTTCTGATATGAAATCAGTTCTGAGTAAATGTGTCATACACCATCAGAATGATGTATTAATACACAAATAAATAATTAAATTAACTTTTGCCTTAGACAAATCACAGCTTTTTGTATAGAGTGGTTAAATGCTTTAAATATGGAGAGGATTATGTTCTCTTTTTCTTTTCATTAAGCATATAGTTTGGAACACCACTCAAGAAAGAACAGTAAAAAAGAAGTGTTCTATCTATTAATTACATCTTACTCTACCTTTGAAAAATAAATCTCCCTTGAAATTTAATGTAAAATAAAGAAGTAGCAGTCAGATTCCTTCAGAGAATTTAATTTTAAATACTATCCACAGTCACCTGGTTTCATAAATCACATATCCAGTATGGGTCTTTGAAAGGCATCATTTAAAATACACCTTTATCCAGCTTTATAGCATTTTCTTAATACTCAAATATTATTCATGTTGTTGTTTTTGCCAGCCAGATGAATTTTGGAAGCAAACTAATATGACAAGTAATAACATAGATAATTTCTATATCTATAGAATATTTCTATGATAAATAACATAGAAAAGGCTGCTGTGGCTGGAGTATGTCACATTGCCAATCCTCAGAATATTGACAAATTCTCACCCTTTTCTGTATGTGGCCACAATACAGTTGCATCAGTCCGGATAACTGCTTTCCTTCACCTAACCAACTGAGATGTGTTCTAGCCATCTAGTCATATCAGGTGTGCTGCCACATGCTCATAAAATCTACATCATTCAATACCTCACTCCTCATCCCTCATCTTTTTTTCCATTCATGGATCCAGACTCCATCTCAGAGGTGCCATATCATCCTTGCACCCAAAATAGCCATTATCCATCTTCCTGCTTAGGAGGACAAGAAAAAACAAATGCAGCTAGAAGTGAAGATTGGATGTCAAGAACATCCTCTGAGAACTGAACAGCAATGGGACGAGGCAATTATAAGTGCAGTAAAGCAGAATGCCTTTAGTGAAATGCCTGCAAAATGAATTTTCATTATCCTGAATACTTTCATGACCTAAACATGAGTATTTGTTTCCACCGATCACAAATGTTACAGCCTATTTTTCCAAGATTGTTCATTATTCCTCAGTTTCCAAGAAATACACATTTTTCTTCCGTTTCTAAATGCCCTTACATTCTCAATTATATCTCATAGCTCAGAGTCCAGTTGTTTTAATTAGGGTTTTTTGTTTATTTGTTTCCTCCTCCAATGATCTGAAGTGACTCAAAACAGGAGAAGGAGGGCAGGGAGTATGAGAGACTCTGGGTTCCAGAAAAGTTCGCCAGCACTCCCTAACTTCCACTTATTTACTTCTGGGGAAACGCTGCCACAGGAAAACTTTCTAAAACTACTGTTGTATCTTTCCTAAAAGTTAGCAGGATTGGAATTTGATGATCCTTTGGGTTCCTTTCAACCCAAGCCATTCAAGCAAGTGACTGAAAATGTTACTTAAAATGATACATAAGAAATGAATGCAAGAAAATGTAGCTATATAGGGAACTGGGAGTAGGAAAAAATGACCAACAAATGAATAATTTAAGTCTCCTTTAAAAGAGAACAGAAGCAGCAAACTACTTAATTATTCCAAAGGGAAAGGAGACCCATTAATTGGACTTGGCACATTTAAAAGTATAAACATTTAATGATGCAGCATTTTGGATGAATTCAGTTTTCTTATTTGAAACAGCTGCAGTCAAACCTCCCTTCCTCATAGCTTTTTAAACTAAAATCATGGACACCTGATGAGGGAGTGGGGGGGATTTCTTTGTAAGCTCTCTGTTAAGTAGGGTGAGGTGTTGTGCTTGGAGGTGGTTTCTTGCTGCTGCTATTTCATGTAGTACTAGGCAAGCTCAGGAGGACTGTTTCCTGCTATAGGAGAATGATGGCAGAGTGTTCAAGGAACATCCAACAAGAAGCAATCACAGTAGCCCTGATGAAGCTAAGGTAACTTTTGGTTTATGTTTAGTATAACTTAGTGTTATTTAGAAGTTCTGTTCTCTCAAGCTGAGGAAGAGGCTTGGGACCAGGTCCTGCATGATGATGTGGTTATTCTACTGCTTTCTGTTTGTTTTGATCAATATTCTGTGTTGCTCTGGTCTTTCACAACAGCCTTTTCTTCAAGGTGCAGCAGCAACAGTCTGTCCATGACACAGTGTGGCTGTAGATTTAGCCTGTGGTGTGCTTTGTCTGCTGTATAAGTACAAAGTGATCTTAATTTACCTTGTATGACTGCTGATGTATTCCGGAATTCTTGGTCTGCCTGAATGAAGCTGTCAACATTAAAATAGTGGTTATTACACTCTCTAATGGGGACCAAGGTGACTGCTCCTATTGCTGTGGTCTGTTGTGAAAGCATTTAGGAGGGAAAAAAAAATTATTCTACATCCAAATTTCTGGAGAAAATTGGTGTTTTTTTTCTGCTAGAAGTAAATTACTGAAACTCACTGCTGTTGATAAAACTTATTCATTGTGTTAGAGACAATGAATATATATGTTGTTAATATTTTTTTCTGATCCTCTATGAAGAGTTTTTTTCAACTACTCTCAGCTCTTTCTTTTTTCTCTTCTGTCCTTACAAGTACTGATGGATGCATAAACTTCAGTAACTTGGATCTAGTGTCCTACTCACTATCTGTGTCTACACTGATTCTCTGGGAAAGTGTCAGAAGAACACCAAAGAAAGCTTGCAGAAGTTTGCAGGGCGTGTGATATTGAAATGTATGTTGGTTCTTCTGGCTGTATTAGGAGAATCAGGGTTAGAGGATGTAAGAGAGGATGCTTATTCTTGAAGCAAAGGTATTGGAAGTTGTATAAGTATAGACTTTTAGAGGCTTTGAAGACCACTGTGCATCTTATTCTGTGACCCTGACACACTCACAGGTTTAAAGTTTCATAGATTATTTTTTTTTTTTTCTTTGTGGAACAAAAATAACAACTTCAGCCATTTATTTTTTTCTCCTGATGTGTTGCTATGAGCAGGCTTATTTTATGTCAAAGGAAGCCAATGGATATGAGATAGAGAATGGGGTTTCTTATTTTATCTCTACTGCCATTCACGCTAGTTTAGCGCTTGCACTTGGCTGTGCCTGGGGAGCTGTGGAATGTGTAATCTTCTCCCTCTTTACCCAAGTGCTGCTTGAGATCAGTGTGTAGAAGCCAGAATGAGCCTAACTGAAGCATTGGGCACATCCTTCTCCCAGATCCAAAGGAGGAGGTGGCACATACAACAGGAGTAGCCCTTATCTTTGTGTGTTGGTTATGATCCTGCTCGTCGGAAGCTTGGGATGTTCAGTAAATTCATTCAGTCACATAACACTTCTCTCTCTTCAGTCCTCTGATCATGACACAAAATCAATGTGAGAATTGATTGCTAGTGCTGATAGAAGTTACTTTTGTTTGCTTCTCCTCTCAGGAAGAAGGAGAGGTGTCAGAGAGAATTTTTATTGGCTTAATGAACTGCTGAAAAGTACCCAATGTGACACTAAAATTACTTTTTTTCATGTTGATAGGAAAAAAATAGTTCTCAGAATCACAGTGTTATACGTGCCAGCTTCTTGGACTTATGCTAGAGACATTTCTCTGAAGGAAATATAGAAAAGAGAAAGCCAAGGAGGCATTAAAAAAAAAAAAAAGGATGTTTACATAACTAATTGAATTTTAACATTCTTGTATATTTTTAACAGTCAGTATTGCATTAAGTCACAGACAGGCACAAAGGATAAGGAATTTTCAGGTACTCATATTAGAATCTGATGCAGGTATTATACCATAATCTCTGTAGCATGAAAAGGGAAATATTAAAGCTTTAGAACCTTTCTGAAAACACAGAAGGACAAAATAAAGATATGGATTATTTATTACCCACATTAGAACCTAATGTTAATATATGCTAAGCAAGTGACAGAAAGTTTCAACAAAAGTTAACTGGAGTTATAACTGCTCCATTATGCAATTCTGATTTTATTTATGATAGTAATGGATTACTTTTATGAGTTTGAGCTTAAATTACATTTGTTTTTTAAAAAGGTGTGGGATTTTTGTAAGGGAAATGCCCCCAGTTTATTTCATTTCTGCAACAGTGGAAAAAATGGATCTTCGCATGAAAACAAAAATACCTCACAGACATTGCAGCTGATATTTATCAGCTAAATTTAGGCAAATATGTTTGTCAGTGGTGAAGCTATTTACACTGGTGCTGTAGTCAGCAAAAAGAAGTAGGATGCGAGTCATGACCTGCTTCAGATGTCAACACTATGACAATATAATGTGCCCTGCCATGGCACTGCCTGGGGCATCTCTCCTATGAAGAAGGGTTGAAGGAGTTGTTCTTCTTCAGCCTGGAGAAGTAAAGTCTTTGGGGAGTCCTCATTGCAGTCTTTCAGCCCTTAAAGGAGGAGCTTATAAACAGGAGGGTAAACCAGCTTTTTACTGAGCCTGATAGAGACAGGACAATGGACAATAGTTTTAAACTAAAAGAGGGGAGATTTAGATTAGGTATCAGGAAGGTTTTTTACTTGAAGGGTGGCACTGGCACTGTTGCCTGGATAAGTTGTGGGTGCCCTATGTGACTTACAGTCAGTTTAGATGGGGCTCTGTGCTGGCTGGGGGGGGGGGGGGGGGCTGGAACTGATTGGGCTGTGAGGTCCTTCCAGTTCAAGTGATTCTATATATTTTCTATTTGTAGAGCTTTTATTTTAGTTTATGAATAGGAAGGCTTAAACAATTTTAGTTTACTGCGGCTTTGTACAATTTTTAAGATTTTGAAAGTTTTTCAGAGGAGAGAATTATGATCTTCAAAAATCTTTCTGTATTGTAGTAGAAACACGGTGTTTCTTATAAAATCATGAATAATATTTTCCTAATGTAGGATAGAGGTCTGGGGGCATTGGCTCATATTTATATGTTCTACAGAAATTTCAGCATTAAATGAAGGTAATGAAAGATCATGATTTGAAGTTGAGAGCTTATAAATCTGTGGCAGTAAATCAATGCATAGAGTGTTTCTGTCTATCAGATTTAAAAATATGGGCTTTATTAAGACAGAGAACTACCTAAGAATATTCTCTTTGTAGTGTGAAAACTTGATACCTGTTCTGAGAATCTACTTTGGTGCCAATAAAGGATATATTTAACAGGCATGATTTCATAACAAAAACGAAGAGTAGAGTAAAACTAGTAAAAATAGAATTCTATCTTTCTGCCTTTGCTATCACAGATATCAGTGACAACTGTAGGAGGTGGTGTTGATTCAGAATAACAGTGCAAACTAAACCTTTGAAATTTTGTGATATGCTTACAGTAACGATAAAAGTTAAAGTGGATTTGATCTGTAAATCTTATTTATTTTCTTTCTTTCCTCCATGGTTTCTTAATTAAAATGAGCTCCCTAAAATAAATTCTGATATCTATACCTCCCTGCCTTTATGATCTGTGTTTGAAATGTGCCTGGAACAAAGGCTGCACAGAAATACTATGGTAAAATGCAAGTGACAAACATGCATATACTTGGTCAAACTTTGTAGGATTGTTGCTAATACAAGCAAATGATGTTTTATAAAACTGTGAAGATGGAAGTGAAGAAATTGCTTTTTTTTTTTTTTTTTTTTTTTTTCTTCTGATGGTTTCTTTATATACCAGACTAGAAGGCTGGTAAATCTGAACTTCAATGAAAAATATAAAATCTGTGAGGAATAAAAGGTCTGAACTTCAGATATAAAACATCAGTGTGATATAAATATTACAGTTTTTGATACATTTGTCCAGCTCTCTTGTCTTCAGTATGTGACTGGGAATGCAGATATGAGGTGTTAAACTTCTATTCTGGATGAATATCTAAAGCTAGAAGAAGCCCTTTTTATTGCCTTCCTGTACTGATGCATGGCTCGCTACACCCTTGAAAAGCCATGGGATAAGCCATAGTATTGTAAAATGGCATGCGTTGGAAATAACCCTGAGGATCATCAAGTTTCAACCTGCCTGTCAGAGGGGGTAGAAACCCCACACAAACCTCCAGATCTGGTGCTAGAGCAGGTTGTCCAGGGTCCCATTCAGCCTGGTCTTGAACACTTCTGGGGACAGGGCAACCACTGCCTCTCTGAGCAGACCGTTTCAGCACCTCACCGCTATCTCAGTGAAGAAATCCCCCTTGATATCCAATCTAAACCTTCCATCCTTGAGCTTAAAACCATTCCCTTGTCCTATCCACCTAAGTAAAAAGTTGATTCCCCTCCTCTTCATAATCCCTTTTTGTGGGTCGTGGGTACCTATTGGTTGCTGGTGCAGAAGGGTGTATGTCATTTGTCCTCTCAGGACTTGAGTACCCTTCTGAAGACAGGGGTTGATTGAACTGCTTGCTCTGCCATCCAATACTAGTCAAATGCCTGTGATAACAGAGTTGCTAGAGAAATAAAATGCAAGCTGTCTTCCATGCCAGCTGCAGTTTCTTCTAAGATAATCAGACATAGAAAACATTAAAAGACCAAAGAATAAACTTATATTTAAAAGAGTCTTCCTTGTGTTCTAGTTCATTGATTCACATTAATTGGCTATGCTGAGGTTTACATTTGCCTGCTTTTGTCATTTTCCTGAGCAGTAATTTTTTTCTTTCTCATAATTTCTCTGTACTTTGCATGGTAGTAGAAGAGTAAAGTTACTTTTTTTTTTTTTTTTTTTTTTTTGGCATTAAAAAATAGCATAATCTCATTGATTTCCTTTGTTTTTGGAGGCTTCTGCAGATTTTAATGATTTTTATTTTTTTCCAAGCCTGTGAACTTCCATGTTCTTTAAATTCTAGTCTAATTTATACTTTGTCATTGTACTTAATCTGAGCTGAAATTGTTCCTCTTGGTAATGGGTGCTGCTAATGTCAGTCTTCATTCATGCCAGTGCATCCATAGCTCTAATCTAAGCTCATGATTGACTGATCATAGTGGTCATAGTTTCTAAATCTTATGAGCAATATACCTTTTTCACTTTTAATTGCGTATAAAGCCATTTGGCTATTTTTACCTTGAATTTAATGTCTGGATGGGGTAGCTGGTGGGTCATGATAGATGAACTTTTCATTTGATAGTATTGCATTTTGGTAGACTGAAGAACTAAAAAGGATGGCTGTTGTTGTTAATAGGAAAAGTACCTATATAAGAAAGGAAAGTAAGATGAAACCTAAATAGATCGATGATGGGTACCCGGAAATCTATTCAGAAATGTGCTAAAGTTTTGTAACGAGTTAAAGGGAAATAGTGCATTGTGTATTTCTCCAACTTGCATCTAAAAAGAAATGTAGTAGGCCATGAAAAAACGGTGGTGCCTTTTCTGTCAGATAGGAAATATTTAGGGCTCCTCAGGTTTCACTTATTTTTCTATGTTGTAATAAAGATTTCTTCTTTTGTAGCCTTGGTTTTGTTGGGGGGGGGGAGCACAACAAAGCCACTTATATTCACAGTACCAGCTAAATTTAGTACCAGAATGCCTAGTGCTTTTCATTTCCTTATTGCTATAAATATTATCACTATATATATATATAGTATATATAAATAATATTTAAATTAGTATTTGGTAAATTAATTTTGTAAGCCGAAGTTAAATATAAGCTTTTTTCCACCTTCCTTTATTACAGAAGAGATTTTCTAACTTATTAATGGGGAAAGATGTTCCCTTATGCCACTCTCCCTACATGTATGCCTTGCAAATAATTGTATTACTCTCTAAGGGTTTCACAGAGGGGAACATTTGTAAACAATTCTGTGCTTGCAGATATATCAGTGTCTACTAGCTACTTAAAAGGGTGCATGAATATGACAGAAGTAACCTCAGAAGTAAGTTTAGAAATGGATTAGGTCAAGATTCCCAATTCTCTTGATTTTACTCCTTTTTTTTTTTTTTAAAAAAAAAAATTCTAGTAAGAGTTTTCATTGATAAGTTACAGGGACTCAATTTTTATATAAAGAAGAGTTTATCTCAAAGACTACAACAGCATTTGCTCTTAAAGCTTCTTAAATTTTTTAGGGTGCTTTAAAAATGCTCTGAAGCACAAATAAGTGAAAGAGTGCACAAATGAAAAGGAAGGTAGAAACACAAGCATCGTAGTTTTGATCATCAATCAAGCTAAACTTTGATACGTTCTTGTTTCATTTTGTTCTTTCCTCAAATCAGGAAAATGTTCCTCTGATTCATGGATAATATTTTCCTCTCTTACTTAGTGAGCAAATATTGCACTTACATATTTAACCTATGGCCTTGGCTTCTAACTGCTGTAATAAACAATTTTGCCAAGTTTAACCATCGCTGCTTAAAGTCAGCATAAATAACACTGTGAGGTTTGAAATAAAAAGATTTTAAAGAAAAATAAACAGATATAATGAATTCACCCAATGTTTTGAATTAGTTATATTTTGCCATCTTTCATGGAAGAAAAGTATATTTTATATTTGTGAATATATATATTTATTTTTTAAAAGAGGTTTAGAGCATTTCTAAGAAAAAAACATGCTAAGAGCTGTCAGTTATGATAAATCTTAAAGTTGGTAAAGGAATAATCATTAATATTTATATTCGAATTTTAGTTTACTTATTCCAAGAAACTATTAAAATCTTTCCAAAGCCAACCCCTATGCCATTGGTATCCTGTTATCTCTGGGGGGAGGGAGGAAAAAGTGTGAATTAACTGTAGAGTAATAAAATGACTTGAGTTGGAAGGAATCTCAATGATAATCCAGATTGAACCCCCTGCTATATACAGGGTTGCCAACCAACAGATCAAAGTGTCTGGGTTCCATCCAACCTGGCCTTGAGCATCTCCAGTGATGGAGCACCCACAGGTCTCTGGGCAGCCTGCAACAGCGCCTCACCACCCTCACAGTGAAAAATTTCCCCACTGACATATAATCTAAATCTTCCTTTTAGTTTAAAATCATTCCTCCTTGTCTTATCACTATCAGACTGTGTGAAAAGTTGCCTCTTCCCTATTTGCAGTCTCTCTTTAAATACTGAAATAAGGTCTCCCCAGTGCCTTTTTTTCTCCAGGCTGAACAAGCCCAGCTCCCTCAGCCTGCCTTCATAGAAGTGTTTCAGTCTTGTGATTATTCTTGTGGCCATCTTCTGGATCAGTTCCATAAGTAATGTCATTCCTTTACTGGGGCTTCTAGGCACATTGTGATTTTAGAAAAATAGCTATCAGGGAGTGGGTGTTTGAGCAAAAAATTGAGTGATGGTTTCCTTGATTATTTGCAAAATTAGTTTTAAAGTTCAATTGCATCCTCAAAATAATCCTAAATACTGAGTTGTGAATAGTCATGTGTCAAAGACCTCCAGGCATTTCTGATAGCAGTGTGCAGAGCCAGCTGTTAGGCCACTGCATCTGAGAAGTCATCTACAATGATCTTTATATATTTCACACACTTAAGTACGAAGTCTGCAATTACAAAATGTTTTTATCACAAAGATGGGCTCATCTGCTTGGGTAAGGATGAGAAGTTAAGTATAATCCATAAGTTCTTTTTTTTTGTGTGGCTTCATAACGATAGTGGCACAAAAATGCTCCCTTGCCTCATGAGAAAGTGTCAGTCTCAAGCATGTGCAGCCATTATGCATGAACTTGTCATGATCTTTAACAGGATCCAAAAGAGAAAAGAAAACTTATTAAACAGAAAATATGGTCAGCTTGGCAGAGGCCATGTGCTGAATATCTGCTCCCTTCCTTCCAAGCGAAAGCGATTGATGTAGTGTGGTGTGGGCTCAGCACAGCTGCTGTAGCTTGGCCTGCATCGGTTCCCTCTGAAAGCAGCAGGAGCTGGTTCACTTTAGCCACAGGCTGTTCAGTTCTCTGAAGTGAGTGTTCATGAAAGCATTTGGAAGTCAGAAAGGGAATAAATTAGTTGGTATGGAACTCATTTAACATTAAGGATGCAAGAGAAAATATTGCCAAAGAAACCAGAGAGAAATGTGTAAGCTGAGAAGATGTAGAAACATTGAGAAACATCTATGCATTTTATTTTAATCTATATCCCCTTCTTTATTTTGTACTTTCCTTGATCCTATGTAAAACTAGTTCTGTGGAGCTTGACCCAAAATACACCAAGTCAAGTATTCTGTTTATCGTAAGAAATAGTAGCAGATGCCTAGCAAGGGGATAGATAGCTGGACAAGTACACAGTGCATTTCCCTCCTATACTTCTTCCACAGTCTCTGGGTCTCTGTTTTCCTGGTTGTTTCTACCTGGATCACTAAAATTTCCATGAGGTAGCATATCAAGACCAGATGTTGCATAGTAACATGCTTAACTTTCAGGGCTTCTTTCTGACCTCTGTAGACAGTGTATACAACCCTTCTCTTCTGCTGCCTGAAATGTGTGTGTTGCTCACCAGGAGCAGAGCATGGTTGAGCTTCAGGCTGATAAAACAAGAGGAGGGCAAGGTACAGGTGGTTTTTGGAAAAGTGGGTGAAAGAAGACCTTACCGGAAAAAGAAGCTGTGAGCCTGCAGGAAGGTCATGGGGAAGAAAAGATAAAAGTCCCTGTGTTATGCAGAATATTTTGCATGGTCGTCTAACTGCAATTTAAGTAAAGAAGAAGAGTTATGAATACTTCAGATAAGCAGTTGATCAAGCAGTAGGATCGTTTTATTAAGAGAAACGGTTTAATCTCAAAGTAACAGGATGTTAATTAATCATTCTGTGTTAGCATGTTAAAACCAATAATCTCTATATTTCTCATTCTACCTCTACTGGATTCTCTCCCTCTCATTTTCCTTTTTTTTTTTTTCTTTTTAATTTTAGACAAAAGAAAGGACTGAAGGTATATTGGCTTGCTTGTCTTCTCAGCTCACTTTTTTTGCCTTTTGACCAAAAGAGATAAGCTTTCTTCTGTCAAACATCTTCCAATGATACAGCTTATTCTGGACTGTAACCGTCTTTAAGTAGCATTAAGCATTCTGGTTTTTAACTCTGTCTGAAATAAACTTCCCAAAACTGGACAGGTTCTTGCAGTCATTTTCTGTTTGCTTTCCAATTTGTCAAGTTCCATGTTAAAGCATCAGCAGAAGTGGGTTGTGTTATTGCCAAGGAAGGGCTCATTAGTGCTTCAGAGGGTAATCAAAATTTTTCCTCTCTCTAGCCTTCCCAATTTACAGTATAAATAGGTAATGAATAGCATAATAGGACAAGGCTACAGCATGGCTGCTGATACTACTATAGGAAAATACGAATGAAAACATAGGAAGACCTGATGCATCTTTCACGGTAAAATCCTCAAAGGCTTCTTGAAATAAATCCTCAGTTTTAGAACTTGATGCAATTGCATGTATGCTTCTTTTCCCTAAATGAAAGGGCCACTCTTTGCTTAAAAATGGCAAATCACATTTATGATTTGGAGCATTTAAAAAGACTTCCTGTGTTGTTTCTCTGTGTGAAAGATAATAAAATTTCTCTCAGGATTTCAGACATTCAAACCAGCTGTTTAAGTGCCAGGGCATCTTTCAGTTTAAAAATAGATGGAAGAATTTAGATTTCTTTTTTTTTTTTATATTGTGTATTATTTATGAAATATTGAATTAATTATGGCAGAAACATCTTTTAATAGGAAGATCAGTGAGCTGTGAGTTTTGTATTATGGGATTAAACTGCTTATTATCTTAACTTTTACCTCAGGTTATCCGCTGAAAAGTCATAAATATATATATATTTATATAAATGATTGTGGAATAGTGCAATAAAGAATGTTATACATAATCAGAACTTAAATATTTTTGTGGTATAGTTGTCCAAAGCATTTCTATGAAATACACGTAGTAAGTTACAGCACAGCAGGTAATTCTAGGGTAGTGAACGCTCTGTGAGACGCTCCCCTGGAACAATTTTCTCTGTAGACTTTAAAGATCCCAATATAGTTTAATCAAGGATGTCGGATGAGTAATTTGCTGTCCTGAAGACATATATGTCGTATAATTTTTACATAGATTATCCAAACTCTTGTTTAAACAGATAAATACTTATTAATAAATTCGTCCACCAAATGTGCTGGGAATCCTGTTTTCACATCTGACATTACCTGATTTTAATACTGAAAGGTTTTGAAAACATCAAGTCTTTGAATTTCCTCTTAACAGTTACTTCATTCTAGAATTGAAGAGGAAAATTTATTTACTCTCATACTTCTGCATACCTGTGCTTTATTTTTCATTGTGCTTTCTTACATCTGTTGTTAAAGATAAATTCTTGTGATTTACACATGGAATTCTAAATTTAAATCAGCATTTTTCCTGAGAAATGTTTGGATTTTTGTAGAACACTAAATTTCTTTCTGACATTTGACTTCTTTCATAAGCTTCAATAATAACGTAGAAGTGTTCTTCTAGGTGAGGTTAAGAGACCTAAAAAAAATACTTTTAAAAAAGTATTTAGATATTAAATGCTTCATTTTTTTTTTTCTTCATTATCTCTTAGAGTAAGATTTAATGGCAAAAATGTAACTTTTATAGAACTAAGACAAAGTATATGCTGAGCTGATAGTGCTGTTTATGAAATCTTATTGGGATACTAGTTTATATATATTATAGTTTTGCCTAAGTACTGGAAATCTGAGAGGCCTTAACCACAGACAGATCCTGTGACGTGATCTCTATTAGAAATGTATTTGTCATGCTTTTTTTATGCCTTTTCTGGCATAAGTATAATGTTAAAAATGAAACTGGTTCTTTGTGGTTGTACTCCCTGTTCTTAATGAATGTTTCAGGGGTAGCTTTTGGGGGTGACAAATAAGTGATTCTAAAATCAATGAATACTGTGTGCAGCAGAATAGGGTTTTGAATGACACTATTCTTTGCTGAGCCTGTGTAGGCAATGAAGTAGTAATCTGATGCATTTGTGATCACTGACCATGGACAACTACAGTATTTAAGAACAGTTACTGCTGTTTCTAGACATTTTTAGCTATGAACCAGTCACCAACAATGACGATATTAACTGTTTGAAGCCCAATTGTGTAACTAAAATGTTTGGTGTAACTTTTTGCCAAGAGGCAGATGACCATAGCTATAATGGGAAAGGAAAGTAGTAAAGACACAGAATGAATCTGAAGTTTGAAGTTCTTACTTTGTGTGACATTGCTGAAATATTAAAATATTTTAAAAGGAGAGAAAATGAATAAGGCATTATTTTTTTTTCTTGTCTGTCAGTTTTGATAATTCACCTTCAACCAGATGTTAAACAGCAAGGCCTGGTAAGGCAATGCACAGACAGAGGGAATGAGCTGGGATATGTTGTCCCTCAGATTTAATAGAGCTAGACATTTAGATGAGTCTCACAGTTGCCTTAGTACTTTCCCTATGAAAGATCTTGAAAATAAAGGACAAATGAGTCAAGCTTTGGACTGAATCTACAATGATTATTCAGCGTTTTTCTTTATCTCTAAACCAAGGTTAACCAGTTGGCTTCTATTAATATTAAAGGCAAATTCTGGTTAGGTGTTTCACTATGGATGAGGAAAAGGTGATCTGTGAGTACAATTCTTTTCTCTATGGATCTCATTTGATTAGTCCATCAGAGTATGCTTCAGTAAAATGCATGTCTGCTACAGTGACAGGACTTTTTGGGTTCACTGCTGAATTAGGTGGGTGCCCTGCTGATGGAGGACACTGAAGGTGTAGCTGGTGAATGCATTCTAAGTTTCAGTCTATTCTGCTAAGACTGGCCCTCAGGAATCCCAGGCTCTGGAGGTGAGAGAGAGAGTCTGGAGAAAAGAGGACTTCCCTTAGCTGAGGAAGTTCTGGTCAGAGACTGTGCACACAAATCCACAGCCCCCTATGCAATGCACCCATGAGTGCTTAGGGAGCTAGCAGAAGCAACTATCAGGTCTCTCTCCATGACCATGATCATAGAAAAGGAGAGGTATCTGAGGACTAGAGGAAAGCCAATATCACTCCAGTCTTCAAAGAGGACAAAGAAGGAGGACACAGGAAATTACAGACTAGTCCTCCTCACCTCTGTCCATGGGACCAAGGCTGTTCAGTTTGGAGAAGGGAAGACAGAAGTGATCTTATCAATTCTCATAAATATCTAATGGATAGAAATCAAGTAGATAAGTTCAGGCTCCTTTCAGTGATGCCCAGTGACAGGATAAGGGGAAATGGGCAGGAAAAAAAAACAACAAACGTAGGAATTTCCACACAAACATAAGGAAAAACTTCTTTGCTTGAGCGTGACAGAACACTGGAACAGGCTGCCTAGAAGTGGTGGAATCATCTTCTCTGGAGATACTCAAAACATTCCTAGATGCTTTTCTGTGTAACATACGCTAGGAACCTGCTTTAACAGGGGGCTGGACTAGGTGATCTCCAGAGATCCCTCCCAACCCCTATGATTCTGTGAAGCATAAGACTGCCACCAGATGGAGTACTGATTCTGGATTTCACATATTCTCACACAATCTTTGTTAACAAAAGGCACAAGTTGTGCCTCTGAGATGCTGGAGTGAAAATAAGAAGACTAGAAATGCTCAAATAACTAGGTAGGCAACATGGGAGAATAGAAACTGAAGCTAGTCAGATGTACTACCATCTTTTATTGGAATTGTTTTTTGTTTTTGTTTTTATTTATCCAGTCTCTTCAAATTGTGGTTAGCTTTGAGTAGAAATGGAGTGCTAAAAATTTCTTTATTCTCTTATAGGCTATTATGCAGAACAAACCACTTTCTTGGTGTTACCCTTTAACTCCAGTAAGAGGAAAGCGAAGGCCATCACTGAACATTCTCACTTCCTCCTTATTAACCCCGGCTTTTATTGCTGAGTATGAGGCCATATGGAATGAGATAGCCACGTGGCCACCCTGAGTCAGTTTTCCTGGCTGTGCCCCTCCCAGCTCCTTGTGCAGCCTCAGTTCCTTGCTGGAAGGGCAGTACAAGAAACTGAAGCGTCTTTGGCTCTTTGCAGCAGTTCTTTGCAACAACTAAAACACTGGTATGTTGTCACCATTTTTGTTAAAATTCAACACAGTATCTTATGAGCTACTTCAAAGAAAACTGATCATCTCAAAAACAAAACAACAACAACAACAACAACAAAAGAAAAACCATGACACTTTGTAAAAGCAGGTACGTAGATAAGGCTGTAGACTCTTCATATGATCAGCATGGGCAACTCCAGAGTTTGATTAGCAAATTCTAACAGGCAAAATGGTCTATCAACTTGTTATCCTCAACAAGACCCTTCCAGATTCCTTGCTCTCCAAGGTCTATAGGTTGTACCAAGCTCTGCTGAGGACATCATGGCTTTTGGTCTATTACAAATTTGCATAAAGAACCGCAGGCTTTGCAAAGTGTCTTTCTTGTGCTTAAGTTGCCTGTCTGTATTGGTGGAGATATGTACCAATGTTAAGCTGCAGCCTGGGGCATTGCTCTGCCCATTCATCCCTGAAAAGATAATGTTACATTAAAGAAATGTAACATTCACCCACTGTGACAGACCTGTCAGAAGATTTACTTCTACTCAGAAGTGGGGCAGGCATGAAGAAGAGATCACAGCAACCTGCAAATTTAGGCTCTATAGTTTGCAGCTCTCTATGTCTGTAGAACAGTTTACCAAGCTTTTCTTCTCTGCCTCACTGCTCCCCCCTCTCTGGGGGGCAAATTGGAGCATCAGAAGCCACACGATAGAAACCAATACAGGCTTTAGATTTTCTCTTCTCGTACATTTCTGTCTGGGAAGTAAGGGCACAGATCCAAACTGAGATACTGCTGCGTCTGACAGATTCCTTTTCAGTTGTTTAGCTAGTAACTCAGCCAACGTAGCATATCCTAACAAAAATTTCATGAGTTTTCCTTAACAAACTTCTATGTGTAGACTGCTAGAAATTCAGCAGTTGCCTTTCTCACCAGAAATCACATGCTATTGTTCTTCAGTGCTATGACTTGGTGTATCACTTTGTACCTTGTGTTAGCCTTGATGGAAAGAGGGCTCTTTTGGAGTCTTATTTCTTGACGCTATTCCCCTCCACTACTTTTGATTTAATATTAACGTGTTTTCCTAGGAATTGCTAATATTCACAAGACTTCTGTCAGAAATAATAGAAATTCTTCCTAGGTGAAGTTCATTCCTATAGGTTTGTTGTGATGAGATGTGCATAATGCTTCCCCAAGAGCAAATGCAAAGCTCCATTTTAAAACAGTTACCTTTTTTTAAAGAGAAATTAGAATGGCATGAATTAAGTAATGGCAAAGGGGAGCAAAGAGAAAAATTCCTGGTATATCATGCCAGTGGTCCCATTTGGATTAGCTGTTAATTATGCAAACAGAACTTCAATTCAACTGTGTTATGTTATATAAAACGTATATTCCTGGTTTCTATTCCACTTACAGGTTTTTGCTTTTGGGGTTTTTGTGGCTTTTGTTGTTTTTTGTTTTGTTTTTGGTATATATCTGCCTTTGCTATCACTCTTTATTGTTGCTAAACAACTGTCCTCAAGGCTGCAGAAGTTTGGACTCTTTGATTTATGTACTAAAGAATCTTTTACAGTTTTTTACGTGGGAGACAATTTTATACATTTATCATCCAGCTTCGCTGATATGTTCGTAACAACTCATAAACATTCCAGGGTGATGGTTCAAGTACCTGAGACATCTCAGAAGAGGTTTTAATGTCTACGTCTTTTAAATTCAGTTGTGACTTCTGTGTAGCCTTTCATTAAGAAATAGGCAGTTCAACATTATCATATTAAGATGGAAGTATCTGTTGTGGTCACATTATTTTCTTATTTATCTTGGCAACAGGGAATCAAATCTCTTTAAAATTAGAAAAGCTGATAGCTTATCACCATATTACTCAGTGAGACTCAGTGCAGTAATTAAAAAGACATCACTTGTAATTATGAAGTTGGTAAAACAAGTAGAATCAGATTAACTTCATGAATCGTATCTTTGCTTTTATGCATACTTCTTTTGTCTGCCTCATCATGTCCTGCTGTTTTCCAGTCTCCAATGTTTTCTAGAATCAAAAGAGAAAGAAGTCTGATGATTCCACTTCTATAGGACAGACCTTTTCTTTTATTGATTTCTTTTCTCTTTGAACAACAGTGTGCTGCAGAAGTTACTAGTTTCTATTGTTTGGGATTGTGTATCACATAACACTTACCTTGATTTTCCATTCAGATTATCACAACTTGAGCTTTTCCTAATATCTATAAGAAACCATGAAAGCTGACAAAAAGTGGTTTCTACTTTTTGCTGAGTGGTGTTAGAATTTGATTGTGTTCTCAGCTGTGAAAATAGGAGACGTTCAAGAAACTGGACAAAATTTAGATGGCTCTCAAAGCCTCAAAACACCTGAGGATTCCTGTTAGTTTCAATCAAATTAATCACTTTAATAAAAAACTTGTCCTTTTGACAGCTGTATTCCAGCTATCATATAGATCTAGTAGTCTGTTTTTGTCTTTTTGTTGTGCTGGGTGAAAGCTTTCCAGGGACTGGCCTTTGGTAGTTGTGAAAATATAGGAAGAAACATTTTACACCTTTTTATGTCCTGCAACGTGCGAGCTTAGATGCAAAGATTAATAGCAGAAGACGTGCAACAGCTGTCCACTACCACAGAAGCAGCTTTGCACTCTTCATTTCCCCACTGTGAAGTATACAATTTATTTCTTTTATTGTGAGATTGATTCTGATAACTTAAGGAAGGATGATACTGATAAAAAATACATAAAAATATCTAACTTTTAGGAATTATGATATCAAAATGCGTATGTATAGCTACATTGTTATACGCTACGTGTATTAATATTGATGTAAACATCTATCAATATCTAAATGTTAAAGAATATTTAGCATCCTATAATAGGGAATACTAATTGTGGACACCTATCTGCTCAAAAGCTCTCTCTCCAACTTTTTCTCCCTGAATATTAAGGTTTTCCAGCCTGAAAGCTGTTGATTACTGCTAAATGCTGTCCCTCAGGCACACATCAGCTGCAAGAGATAAATAGTCATTATATCTAAGGTCAAAATCACTTTCTGGTGACATATATTTTGCATATTAAATATATCATGTTTGTATGACTGCAGGGGGAAGAATGCACATGATGTGCTGGTCATGCTGATACATGATGCACGTGATATGCCATAAATCTCCTGTAATTTCAATACAACTATAACTGCAAGGTTCTTGTGCAAAACAATCAAACTGATCACATAAGCTGTGAAGATGCTTCTGCCTGTATACATAGCTACAAAAAACAAAACCAGGAGAAATAAAAGCAGTGAATTAGCTTGTTTTGGTGGGGACAATGCTATTTTGAACTAGATGTTGTTGAGACCTGGTATGTCTAGACAATATCACCACTTCTGCAGTAGGAGATTTTCAAGCAACGAATTAGAAACAATGCATTAAGTCAAGTGGAAATTTTTATTATAACTCTGCATGCTTTTGAATGCTGATATCTTCTTATTCAAAGGATTAGCATTTCCAAATCTTTTTCTGTCAGGCTGATAGCAGGCCACTTGATCAGTTGCTTAGAGGCTAATCTTGGGAACTGTAAATAAAAGCTTGTTAAAAGCAGAACCCAATCTGTTTTAGAACCTTCGAAAAACAATCCAGGAGTTCATTCTCATTTCAGTGCTTTTATCTACTTTGTACACTGTTTTTTTTTCTTTATTAACCTGTCTCAAGCAAAGATTTTATTTAGATAAGCACGATAGAACTGTCAAAATGGGGTCACAAACATTTTGCTTTTTATTTAGTCAGTTCTTTTGTGCATATAGATGACAAAAACAAAAATCTGTACTCTACAATCTATTCTGGTCTGCTGATAAATTTGCTGGAAAGATTTTGTATCTTAATTTGCTTTTTTTCTGTGTTCTTTATTCATATCCTGTATCTCTGATGATCCTGACAGTTGTTGTAAACTTCAGATTTCTGCAGATTTCCCTAAAGGACAGCAATTGCAACACAAGCTTTCCCTAGAACCAAACTACCCCTTTTTCAAAATAGTTGATCATATATATTTTGTAAAGAAGTAATGGTTGTGGCCACAGAACTGGAAGTCATTCATACACTAGAAAAAATACAGCCTGAAGACAAACATTTTTCTGCACTTATTTAATATAGTATGGCTACTTGCTTTGAAACATGAGTGTTGTCATCTCACAGCAGTTTTACTTTCATTTTTATTTATTTGTCATGTGAACAGAAAGGCATCTGTGAAAGTGCTACTATCAATAGAGGTGAGAAAGCCTGGACTGATCTGAACAGCCTTTACTCATTGGTCTGATGTGGAAAATCAGCACAGAGAAACTTGTGCTACTGGTGATTAGAATGTTTTTCTTCTTGGTTGAAAGCTCCTCAAGCATGAAAGAGAGTAATTGAAAAACAAGCAAGATGAGATCCCCTGAAGACATATTCACTTGTTTCTCACAGCAACAACATCCTCCTGGATTTTTTTTTGTCACCTTACAGTCAAGTCTGAAAGCAGTTTTACTGTGTTTAGAGGACAAGTGTTTTTAATTTTCTTGCTTGCTTCAGTCCTGGAATTGTCCATTTTCCCAGTGTGTATTTTATACTTTTTTGGGACTTCTTATTTCTTATCTTGCTATTTCTATTTTTTTTTATTTTTATTTTTTTTAACAGCCTGGGGTGAGAGCTGATTTTGTTTTGAATTGTTATCTTTGCTTGTTGGATGCTGATTATTTATCAGTACTTTCACTGCTTGGGCAGTAGTTACAATGCATATGATTTTTATATTTATTTTTTGACAAACCAACTCCCTACAGCCTCTCCTCTCTCTTTTTATTAGGTAGGTGAAATTACACAAATTGCATTTCTGTGGCATGTTTTATTGTTTCAGGCATATCTGCATTAAGGAAATGTTACAGTGGAAATGTATTCATCTTAAGTTTATTGGCTTTCAGGTGTCACAAGAAGATCCTTTTCTTAAACTGTCAATTCATTCTAGCTTGAACCTCTTAATCTAGTTATGAAGACATAAACAAGCTGAGTTTCACTCTGAGCTGGGCTTGGTATAACTTACTGGAAATTAATGAAGTTCTACCTGACAGCTTCAGAGTGGGAAATCAGTGTACTGTCTAGGAAAAATAGCTATTATGGTGTTTCAAAAATTGGGTATTTCAGTAGCTGCTGCAAAAGGAAAGTATCATTGAACAAGGAAACTCAGAAAAAGGCACTGAAATTGTCTAAGTGTGAAGCTTGATATGGTAAAAGGATAATTGGACTCACTAGTACTTGAACAAAGAGCCACAACAGACTTCATTCAATAGGATCATAATTAAGTACTGCACTAATCTCAATATTTTTATTTTTTTTCATATGCTAGGTTGATTGAAGTCCAGAAGTCTACCTCTAAAATCACCTCTGTTAATAAGCCTGTTCTTACAGGGAAACTAGAGAAATCTTTCAAAGCATTAATGAAGTTTTCATGTGATCTTAATATAATGTGACAATCATGTACTTAGCAGAAGTACTCCTGGGAGGCTGAGCTCTTCCAGCAGAATAAACTTTACTTAGTACTTGTCATAATATTAATATAAGGAGTTCTGAAAGCCTTAGAGTAAGTTAGAGAAGGCATCAATTGTATCCTGAACATCTTCCATCATTTCTTCCTACTACATTCTCATTTGTTTGGTATTTCAGTTTGACGTGACTACCTTGTCCCTGGTCAAAAATGTGAATTAATCTTATTGCCAAGTATTCCTGACAAATGTTTTTACATTTGGGAAAAATCTTACCTCTATCAATATGACATCACAAGCTCATCTAGATGGCGTAACATTCCCATCCCATTTTTTCTTATTGATATGTTATTTTTCACCTTACTTTCATTTTCTATGTCTTTGATTAGTTTCAGTCTAATTTATATTGTTATTGTTTTAAATTACTGTTTTGCCATTTTCGCTTTGTTCTTTTGTCTTTATCCTGACTGCTCTTTGCCTCATGCATTTATAATTTTCTGTCTTTTATGTACTTACTTTGGTTTGAGTTACTTAGGTCTCACTGTCCTTGGTTAAGCAGAACTAGACTCATACCTAAGCCCAATTCTAATTTCCATTTGGAGCTGCCACTTTGTCTTTTCACAATGCAGAGCACATACCTCCATCTGTCAAGTGAGGAGGATGTCTCTCATCATGAACTTTGTGGTTCAATCATAATCATTTTAAAGATGTGCAGACTTCTCTTCCAGAGTGGTAAATAATATTACTGAGTTTGCTGTTTCAATTTTACTCTATAATTTTGTTCAGAGCTGCTAACTTATTTTCCTGCTTTGGTCTGAGTAATTATTTTGGCAGATATCTTGTCTGTCTAATTCTGTGTGCTTTTTTTGACATGGGAATTACTAGAGTTACTGACTGCATTCAGCTGCACTTTGGTACCTCTCTAGCTGTATTATTTCTTGTCTTGTGTGTAAGATTAGTGCAACAGAAGGGGGGGAAAAAAATAATCTTTTTCACCTCCTAGCCCCAAAATAGTAGCCAGTGAAAACAACACTTCAGTTGCAGCACTGTTAGGTGTCATCCAGAGAAACAGACCCAATGGGACTGCTAAATGTCTGTTGAGCTGAGGGGAGTCTAGCTCTCTAGTGCAAAATAGCAACCTGTAGAAAATAAAATTTACTGGTTTCTACAGATCACAGCATGGTTTGGCAGAAGAATGAAGGAACTGGTTGATTACATTTTACAAGGAACAACAGTCAGGTATTTCTCAATAAATAACTCCACGCTTGTATCCTAAAATATTTGGTTGGATGTTACTTTGTGTTTATTTGCCAGTGAATAAAATCAGTGTGAATATGTGTTAGTGTCTATGTGGTTATAAATCTGTTTATATGAGATACTACTATCTGAGTCACAGCCTCAAGGGACAAGAAGCCAGTGATTCAATTTCTAACATTTTTGCCATTTCATTTTTGGTCAGGTTTCTCATCAGTATGAAAGGGATGATTTTCAGCATAAAATAAACAAACAAACAAAAAAAAAATCCACAGCAATACACTATAAGAATATGTGGAATTTCTGTTTGTAACTTTACATTCACCAGTAGACTTTGTCATATAGAGTTATTTGCATCAAGTGGTGGTGTCATATACTTAATATTACCCTACACTTTCTTCTTTCTAATTCAAGTCATGATTTGCTTTAACTCTCGTTAACTTCTCTCATTAGCATTTAATCTTTTACCTGCATGCAACATATTTATGGACACAGAATGAAGTTCTACTGTACCAGAATCTTCCTGAATGTCAAAGATTTGAGTAAACTACCCATTCAAATATTTGTTTGATGCTTGTTTAGGAAAACAATTTATGTTAGGAATTTCTCTGAATATGTAGTTTTTTCTCCTTGTCTAGTTTTCTTATTCATCTAAAAATTATGGTAGATGGACTCCCATGCTCCCCTGCATATATTATAAAGGTACATATATACGAAATCTCTTTAATTTATTCCTTGGGAGAAAAGTAAATTCATCTTATGAATGAGATCAACACAGAGCTGTAATTTTGCTCAGTTGTTCCCTCAGGATACTGAGACTCCTTAACTCCTCCAAAGACTAGAAAGTTAGCCTGGTGCAGTCTGCTTTACTAGAGAAAAAACACCTGACAAGTTGCATTCTAACTGGTATGGAGTTTATGCTCTTAACACAGAAATAGCTTCTAATAATCCTACTATATATGAACATTTAAGAGACTGCACTGATATAAACTATTTTGTTTTCTCGGTTAGTTCAGAGACAGTGTTGTGGAGTTGCTTAAGACTGGTCTTTAGCAACTGCTGAACTGTGAAGAAGAACATATAAAGAACATCATTGTAGGGAATTTAAGTTGATGTAATCAACATTTTTCATTGTGTTTTTTTCTGAATTTTTATATGTCTTCCTAACTGTATTGACAGTCCCTCTTTTTTGATTTTGACCAGGTCCTTTTTTCAGTATTACACTGTATGATATTTATCAAACGTACCAGAAATCTTCTTGTCTCTGAACGGAGCTCTTTTTTAGTGAGAAAAAGGGAACTATAAGACAGAAAGAGTCATAATAATTTTAAAAATGGAAGTGTTGAAAAGAAAATGTTAAGCTCTTTATCAGCTATGTATTGTTTCTTTTCTCACACTCTGAAGAGTTATGCCAATTATACAACCACAAATATAGCGGATCAGCCAGCCAAAATTAAATAGCTTTTTAATGAAAACATAAATTGTTTTCCAGTATCGTGTTCCAATGACTGATTTTATTTGACAAGAAAGAGGATTTTTTTCTTTTGTTTGAAATTCTTGTGTTTCAATGAAAAGCAGTATTTTTCTTGTATATGTGCAAGGTGACTTTCTTTTTCACTTAATGTTTTCATTCACTTTTCTTTCTCTCCTGTCTCCTTTTAAAATAAGTGCAGGTGTTATGGTCTTCTCTCCATAAAGCCTTGCAAGTCATCTTATTTTCATGGATACAAAGCAAAAAACAGGTGGGTTTGTCTTAACAGAACACTTTTAATATCAGTTTAATTGGAGAAGAAAAAAAGCATAATTTTACATTGTTACATACACAGCAGTTAACTTGCCATGCATCAGCTTGGCTATGATAGCTGATAATTCCTGCACTCTCCAGATGTGATAAATCTTGAGTTAAACATATTTCAGTCACAGTTAAACAAGATTAAGTGAATAGCTTCTTAATAGTATGGGTTTGGAGAGGTGAGATTGCCTTAGCCTTGTTAAACATGTCAACTTGATCACGTCTGAGGTTATAGTAGCTTGAGATGTAGTTTAAACTAAGCTTAAATACTCTCTATGCATACTTCTGATGAAAATAGAACATAGATTCCTTAACATCATTTGCATTAATTTAACCTAATGGAAACGTAAAACAAAATTAAAGCAGTGTAAGAAAATCTAATTTTGCCCTCCAGAACAAGGATAAGATCAGCGTGTTGAGTACTCCTGGTTCTAGCGAGAAATGCTGCACATACTTTAAGCTTCATAAGAGGAAGGTAGACCCCCTTGAGCTTAGTGGAGCCTAAAACTGATTTAGCATACCAGTTCTTTAACTGAGCCTCAATAATCCAATTGAAAACCACAATTTGATTATCAAGACAAGAAAAAATGTCAGTAAAACATTGGGTCTTGGTCTTAATTACATTTTTTGTTTACAGAAAAATGTATTCTGCATGTGTTCTGAGTGTCTTCTTAAAATGGCTTAGTATGGTATTTGAACACTTCTTTAATTTGAACTGATATATTGGAAAAACAAATTGTGTACTTCCTATTTTTAACAACTAACTGTTAGTCTTGCAGAAAATTAGCAACAGTTTACTCCACAAAATGAAAAGATTTTTTTTCCAAAAAGTCTGGAGTGGTATATATTTTTTTGCTAGGTGAAATGATGGTAAATTTTGAGTCATGAAAGTAAGAAAGGGAGTTAGTTCAATTAAAGTTATTATGAAGATATTATAAAATATTAAATATAATATTATAAAGGGAGTTAGTTCAATTCAAAAAAAACCACATTCAATATTTTGAAGCAAGAATTTCCTACACATTATGCAAATTTAAAAAATATTGTTATTTTTTCATTAATAAATAGCCATAGCTGGTCATACTTTTGAAGCAAAATTGTAAGTTTGTTTTCCACAAAGGAAATCAAATTTATTTGGAGTAGGATAAACGTTTACACTGTAGATTTAAACTGCTGCCTTTCAGTAGATTTCTTTTGCTGCTTCAGAATTTTGTATGTTCTTAACATCGAGTTAAAACTAGAAGTTGGTAAATGTAGGAAAGAATGAGTTCAGAATAGTTGCATGCAGGCTGCCTGTTCAGATGAGCTCATTTTCCTCTGCATCCTCTAAAGCCCCAGACATCCCTATGAAGGTATGTCTGTGGCCTGTTAATTGTCCTCATTCTCATTTTCACTGATTTTGATTCATTTTTTTCATTACCTTTAATCAAATCAACAAGAACAAGATAATTTAATTTGTAATTAACATAGAGTTCTCTTTAATATTGATGAGGTTCTTATTTGGACAATTCTACCACAGGTAACTCAAAAAAAATAAAACCAAAAAAAAAAAAACAAACCAAAACAATTCGCAGTGATAGCAGAAAATAACAATTTTTCTTCCACAGACGTGTTTTTATATAATTGCATCTGAGATTTCTTTGACAGGATCTGGGACCGTATCTGTAACAGTGGTCTAATTGAAAGGAAAGACATGAATAAACTCAATGTTCGTAAATTCTTCTCTGCAATAATTTAATCTCAACTATCTTAAAAATCAATTTTGTGCAGAAAATCAATAAAACAATAAATATTCTCACCTGAAGCTGGCCAAGAAACTTTGTGATACAATCTTATATGTTCTTTTTAGTGACCTTGATGTTTCTTGAATTACATTTTTTACGTCGTTCAATTACTGCTACATACATAGTGAGTGTAATCTTCTTTTATGTGCATATACACATATATAGAGGAGTGTATATGCATTAATATTGGTTGAAAAAGTAGTACGTTGCAAACAGGAGAAAGGTCAGGTGTACAGAGGATGCCAGTGCATCAGGAAACACCTGAGTGCAAGGCAGGTTTAACTCCAAGTCAAAACCAGTGGCCTAGTGAAGGGTTGGGTGCCACTTCTTTGTCCCTTGTGCTCCACTCATTCCCTTCCAAGCAGAAAAATATTTTGAGGTCTGCCCCAAGTCTTTGGCCTCAGATATTGCTTTATGAACTTTCAGGAATCTGCCTCCAGTAACCTGGAAACAGCCAGAGCTGTGTGCTTGGACATAGAGATCTATCTAGACTCTGAAATGTTTGTGTGTGTTTAGTGCTGTCATGAAAAGCCAAGCTGTTTGCTCTATGTTATGTGGCATGAAGATTAACTCTGGAAATCTTCAGATTCTGACTAAACACAGAGTTTTTTAACTGGAGTTTTTCTTCTCAGAAAGCACATTCAACAAAATTAAACTATTCTCATGAATGCTGATTTTGATTGAAATTCTTTCAGAACATGTCAACGTTCTATGAACAGAAATAACTCATCTCTCTACAGCCGTATTGTGGAAAATTAGGTCTTAATGTGTTCTCTATGTAGCAGGCTTAACAATTTCACACAGGTGAAGGCTATAGCCATGTCAGTGTCAGACAAGCAGAAAAGGCAACATTTCTCCTGTGTCACTACATATGCATGTGTTGTTTCATTGCTGTCAAAAGGGAGCATACAACCAGTGCTTGCATTTGATTAGCTATTCTGTTGTTGCATTTGTTATGCTGTTCTCAAGGCTTCCTTGTAATGTGCTTACTTGTAATGTGGACAATATGGAATTATGGGAAACAGAAGTGTTGACTATTGGGTAATGCACTCCAGCTGCCATTTTAAACCTGAGTTCTTTACCTAGTTTGTTTGGATGCTGATTTTGGTTTGGAATCATGCAGCATTCTGTGGCTGCTGTTGTTTGAGAGTTTTGCCTCTTTTGTGCAATGGCAGTCTTTCTGCTTCTAGCACTCTTAGAGGACTGTCATACTATTGTTAAGAATTGATACCAGGTATAAAATTCTCCCCCCAGCTGCTTCTCTCAAAAAGAGGATCTTGCAGTTGTAACAAGTGATTCTAAGCTTTGTCTACAATTGGTCAAAACAAAAGATTACCTCTTTTTTCCTGTTCTGTGTCTTTTCTGTCAAGTCTAGCTTCTGTGTGGAAACTGACTCACCTATGTAGTAGTGCATATTAGTGTAATAAATTCCTTAACCTTCCTCCTGGGTAGAAGACAGGCTTCACAACTACGGATGCAAGGCTGTACTTACGTGTTCTGTGCTAATAATTTCTGAGTGTATTTTAAGTTGTTCCATCCTCATTTGACTGAAGTCGGCAGAAGTTCACATTCAGACTCAGCCTTCAGATCTGTATAGCACTTTTCATTTATGCCATTATTGTCTCATACTTTTTCCTAGCCATGGATCATTATTGACCACTATACTGATGCAGTCCCTGAGTACCAATCATATTTAGTTTCCTAGCTCTCATATAAAATGGTGCAGAGACATTAATCAAATCTCCAGAGTATTCAGCAGGTAAGCTTCCATTCAAAATAAAAAAATCTATCCTTTTACATTTGTGTAAGTGGCTCATAATTTATGTCAAGCAAGAAGTAATAGGAGTGGCAGGCAGCAATTTCCTTCCAGTTGTCCATGCAAAGGGAAGGCACATTATTTGTTTAGTGCTCTAGTTTTGGGCACTGTCAGCCCTCCTACCATCCCTACTAAATGCAACAAAACAGAAAGGGACTGTGGGGAGCTTTTAAGCCTGAGGTTATTTTGAAATATTTCACTTAGTACCAGTAGTTACAAATTGTCAAATCAACTATATTCAATTATTCATTTATTTTTCCTGCCTTTCTTCTTCTGTCTTGCCCTCCTAAACCACTAACATGTAACATGCTCTGGGTAATGAAATTTATCCTTTCATTTTTAATTCCAACAAGGAACAAAGGAGATTCACTTTGCTAAGAAAACACTTTTTAAATCCTCTTCTTTTTTTTTTCTTTTTTCTTTTTTTTCCCCCTCTCTTCACTCTTTAATGTTACTGATGGAGATTTCTGCAGAGGCAACATTTTAAATTCTTTCATGTAACTAAAAATGTTTTTGCAAGGGTCATGTATTTTTCCACATCATTTCTCCTAATTGTTCATTTAGCTAAGTTTATTGTTTTTCAGAACCAATGCTCTAGCCATCGTGATGTAATCTATAGCCCTTCAACTTGCTGGTAATTTCTAGTAGCGGTAGTGATTTCCAGTAGCGGTAGTGTCTTCACACTGTTGTCAATTAGAGCAGGAATCCAGGGAGGGCTTTGAAAACTGTTGCTTTATTTTAAAACATTGCTTGTCAATGTAATTATAGAAATGCAATTGATTTCTTTATGGTTGGAGATCTGTGTTAGGAAAACAAAACAGATTAATATAAAACAATATCACTCTGCTTCCAATGCCAGGAATAGATTTTGAAAAATCTAATGAAAGTTCAAAACCATGTTGCTGGGAAAGGGAAACCAACACAACCAAACAAAACCAGAATGCCAGAAATCCTTAGTTCTGAATCCTATTAAAAATAACAGCTTGAAATCCCTCCTCAGACAAACAGGTGATCAGAAGGAATAGATTCTTTTTACTTGCTAGTTTCCAAACATTTCCTCCCATTGACTAATGTGTCAGTTCTGATTAACAGTTTTGGTCCCAAGCCACGGAAAAAAATTCTGAAATGTTCTTATCAAAAATGTATCTTTAAATTTTGTTCTTGATTGTTATATAGATTGAGGGGCAGATCCTCTTCCCTTTTATGCTCCCAGCCTTGGCAACAGAAGTCTCTGGCTGTAATATGTCTGCTTGTGCCACCTCTGAAAGCAGCAAGGTTTCTGTGTTGGCTGGCATTTACATGGCTTTGATCAAAGACTTGAGCTGTCTGAGAGAAGTGATATGGTAAAGCTGGAAATCAAACCGTAGACTTCCATGTGTATCTGCTCCAATGACTGGGAAGGTGGTTAGGAAGGTGGTCATTTCCCTGATTGCATCCTCATCGTGTTTCACCATACTGCAGGTATAAGATAGAAGCTTCAGATTTGGGGCTGTAGTAGTGTGTGTTAACTAAATATGCATCCTTCTGGAACTGGAAGAGGGGATCAGCTCTCTACCATATGCACAGGAAAGCTTTTTGAAGATGTGTTTAGAAGTTTGCTCTAGCATGCTATTAGTAATACAGGAGTATTTCACATATTCCTGCAGTTCTGCATTCCTTTTGCATTCCTTAGACTCTGTCAAAAGATCAACATTTTGTTGGATGACCTTTCTGCTTCTCTCTTGTTTAGTCTCATTAACCTTTGAGGAATGAAGTGGATGGGACAGCAGATAATCAAAATACAGAAAACCCAAGAAGGTCACTGCAATGCAGTGAGCAGCTTGACTTCACATAATAATAGGGTTTGTGTTTCCCATCCTGACTGTCACGCTCATCTCCTCAACGTTTCAGAAGGGAGGAAGAGCAAACACTGATAGTCCTTATAACAGTGTGCTCTGGATAACACCGGGCCATATAGCTGATATGTAACCAAAGTTGTCACACCAGGGTTGGAAAGATTGGATGAGTCAGAAATAATTGGACACAGGATATGTAAGATGCAGATTTTCCGTGATATGGTTTTCTGTATGTGACTGATGTTAACATTTGTGGGTAGAATCAAGACAAAACAAAAGAAAAATCCACAAATATGTTTATTTTTATTCTGACAGACCTTCTTTCTTAGAGGAGAAAATAATGATTTAAGAAATATAGTGTTTGTGAAATATGAGCTTAACTGTTAGAGATGCAACTAGTACCAGGAAAACTTGTATCAGCTTTTTACAAATTGTTTAATTAAACTGGAGCAAGCAGTCCACTCTTGTGGATACTCCAGTTTCTCTCACAAAGATCTTCATTTGTTATCTTACAATTGAAAAACATGCCCCAAAAGTTTTTTGTGACAGTTTAACTACTTCATTATCAAACAAGACCATTAATTATACCAGAAAAACTTTCTTAGGATAGAGAGCAAATGCTTAGCAAACAGTTGTCCTCTTGGAGGAGCCTCCTGTCCTCTTTATTCCCTGCCATTTGCTGGGTGCTACCATCCCACAGCTCACCTGATAAAATGTGTTGTATGGGCACGGACAGGTTTAAATGGACTGAAGCTGCATGAGGGAGACTGCCTTTGCAATCAAGGAGAGAGAAAAGCAGCAGCACCCAGTCAGTGACAAGCAGCTGAGAGAGACAATTTTCTTTGCACACCTATATCTGGAGAGAATATGTGTCCTGGCCAACAAACAAGCACCAAAAAATAAATAAATAAAATAAAATAAAAAAATAATTAAAAAATAGCCCTGAAATCCTGGCCTTACATTACATGGCTATATCAGAAATTTGCAGCAGCTGAACTAAGCATAATCAATAAGTTACTGTGCTTAACTCTCACAATTGAACCATCTCACACGGATTATCTATTAATGGTGGTTACTAAGCATGTATTGTGAACATCTACGCAGTGCCTAATTCTGAGCATGTGTAGGATGGATGTAGACCAATGTTGTTTAAGTGTAACAGCTAATTTGTTGTACCCTAACAGTAATGAAAAAGTGAACATTGATTAAGACTGTATTTTGCAGAACTGCTTTCCTCTTTTCAAACTAAAGCTTCCAGTTCATTACTGTTAATCATTTTACTTTGGGGGAGAGGGAAGTAAAAAATGTTTTATTTGTTTAAAACAAACGTCTAGAAACTTCAATGATTTCTTATTTTTACATATAAGTCCTTAACTGTGACAGAGTATTCACAGTCTTGAATGAGACCCTCTATCTTACTGAAGTTTTAAAATATTTTAAAAGTTAAGCAAACCATACCTTCGTGCCTTTCAACTGTCCATTTTTTAAAGTAAAGAGATAGAAAAGCAAAGAAAGATAAAGAAGGATTTTTGTGCGGGGTTTTTACAAATATATTGAAAGGGAAATAATGTTGTTGATGTTGGTTCTTCTATAACATCCATACAAAGTTTGCATTTTTAAAAGCATAGCACTTTGTGGATGCAGGAAGTTGTATTATAACTGAAGCTCCAAAAGTAAAGTCTTCTACCTTGTTATATTGATCCACAATGTCAGAAGTGGATGTCAGTGGTATGGCAGTAGAGGCTGAACTTTCCCATCAATATTCCATTACATGTTGCTGTGTGACAGAGAGGCAGTCTGACAGAATGGCTTCTGACATGGAATTACATATGGAGCAAAGGTATGGAATTGAATTCCTTCATGTGGAAAAAAAATGGCACCCATTGACATTCACTGATGCTTGCTGGAAAGTTTATGGAGACCAAATAGTGGATGTGAGCACAGTGAGGTGGTGGGTGGTACACTTCAGCAGTGTTCATAGTGGCGGTGGATCATCTTTGCTGGTGAATATTTGTACATGTATGACATGTAGACTCTTGTTTATGACTGACATAAATGCACAGCTATGCATTTATGGTGGTGGCTAAGCTTAAAATTAGTTTTTTGTAGGCTGGGAATGTCCACTATCAATTAACATTATTGTGCCTTTTATTTTCCTGTTGTTGTTTCCAAGGAAATATATTGGAGGCATTGCTTTTGGAGAGACATGTATTTATTCAGTCAAAGTATGTCTGTTATTTTGGAGAGATAAGCTATTATAATATCCTATCACCTACCTCACTCAAGCATTTTCTCTGAAATCGGAGGCACTGCTTCCAAGGTACGCTCTGGTTATATTATACTAGATATTGTTGTGTCTTAAGTAAGTTTTCTGCTCATGAAAAATTCCATAGCAGGGTAAAAGTGGACTATAATGACATCAGTCCAGAGTCTGGGAACTCACTGGCGTTTCTCATGTGCTTTGATTCAAGCACATGCTTTCCTATGTCTAGTCTGGAACCTCAATCTAGCGATGGTCCTGGGGTGAGACATCATCATCCTGACAGACTATCTGAATTTCTTTTTAGAAGATCCTACAACTTTTCTCTAGAAATGGAAAAAAAAAAAAAAAAAAAAAAAGGTATAGGAAGAGCTGTTTGTTTTAAAACAGTCGTATCTGAGCATTCTAGAACCAGAATATCTTTTTCATAGTGTGTGTGATTTAATACTGCTGAAACTGAAGCAAGCTGTCAGGCAAGAGATAAAGCAAGCGTGATCTGCTGAGCCCTATTTTTGCAACAGCCCTCATAGCTGGTGGAAGCACTGAAGAACTGTTTGAATAATGATGTGACCCAAAGCAAAATCAACCATTTCTGATGCAGTAAATACAGTGACATAATTGTCTGTTAACTGAGCAAGGAAAATAATGTATTTTTCATTGATTCATTTTCTAGCTTCTCTTTATGTGCGTATGGCATGTCTGAGAGCCTTAAACTCTAAAAAGCAACAAAAGTGCTTCCTCAAATTGCAGGAGGTGTGAGAGAGAAACAAGAAGGCTTTGTTTTAAATACATTTGTACTTAGCTACATGAAGAAGATTTAAAAGATAAAGATAATATTTGTGTTACTAGCTGTATAGTTTCTACCACTTAGTGATGCTATTCTCTGATTTCAGCTGAAACAATTTTGTGCTACCTATGTTACCACAAAATAATTTGCAGCATTGAGTCTCTCAGGATCCAAATAATTTTCTGGCTTTGCTGGGCACATTGCTGACCCAGTTAGTAGGGCCTGGCCATACTGCAATGGAAATGGAACACAGTCTCTTTAGCTTTCCTGGTAAGGCTATTATGCTGATACCTAAGTATTTCTGGATATAATGTAAGGAAAAAACGAAAAAGTAAAGGCCGCATTTCTTTGGCTCAGCCACATCATGTTCATGGGAGTCCATCGTACACTGTGAATTACAGTACTTATCCCATGTGCCACAAAGGAATGTGCACTTCATGTGCCAGGCATGTTTTAAATAACTTTCTTAAGTCTGTATTTTTGTGATCTTCCTATTGCGAGGAAGAAAGTGTTCTCCAGGACTGTGGAACAGTTCCTGCTGACAAAAGAGTACAAAAGGCGAAGATTATGCTGTCTTCAGTAAGACAGAAGAGAAATGTGAGTTTCCTTTACTTACTGATGGAGATGAACAGGTAGTCTGATCTTCAAAGCTGAAGAAGATAAGATAAAAATGTAGAAAGGTATATAGTGCTGCTGTCTGGTGCTACTTGAGGACACTCCGGACTTTATCAAAGAACTTGTTCAGACTCAGTGGTAGAAGAGATCAGAGGCAATGTGAACATGTGGCACATTAAGAGTAGATCAGACAACTGAAAAGAAGCAAAAACGCATGTGGTGTTCTTCTGAAAGAAAAAAAGAAAGCGGCAAAATATCTACAGTAATATCCACCGACAGCTTACTACAGTATTTCCTTCTTGAACAGTACTCATTTTTCAAATTCTATTTTTATTACAGGAAGCGCCTTTTCTTTTCTTTGATTGTCCTTTCTTGGCCATACAGCTCAATGCTGTCTTTCCAGGATGAACTAACAGGATGTTCACTACTTTCTGGCGTAATACCACACACTTTGCCAGCCCTTCAGCCCTACCTCTTGAATTCTCTTGCGTTGCTTTTGTTCCCATATACATGTGGGATATCTGGTAAGGCATTTGAATGTATGTTTCAGCATTTACATAAATCTTTTGGTTTCTATGGGTTTTCATGGTACTACCACTGTTCTAAGGAGTGCAGTTCAGCAGCACATTTAATCATATTGTGATTTTATATTTCAAATTTTCAGAACTTTTTTTTTTTTCCTGATATAAGAAAATGCTTAAAGGAAAAACAAATTGCTACTTTTAATGTCATTAGTTCTTCTATATTCATCTAGGTACAGCAGTCCATAGAATGTTTTATATTTAAAGGTATTTATCAGCTGTAGGTTATGTATCATAATAATTCACGTTTCGAAAAATATCCCCTTTATCCAAAACCATGATTAAGAGATGTGAAAAAGTTGTTCCTCTTTCTTTCTTTCTTTTTCTTTCTTTCTTTCTTTATTTTTTCTCCCCCATCTTTCTTGATATTTTTCTGAATTTGTAGATAATATCTTTGACCCCATCAGGACCTCTTCAGTTAGCAGATAGCCAGAATGATGTGTGTGACTTGGGAAGATTGTGTGGGGTCAAGAAGTTCAATTTCCAAAAGGTCTGTAGGGGATAAAGCTAAGATTTTTAAGGAGATCGCTAGACAGCAATGCCAAGATACTGAATTTTAATGAATACAGAGCTATCTGTTGGATAATCCTCATCCTAGTTTATGGCTATATGAATTATGGCTAAGTAATGTTTGCTATATCTTCTTTAGGCCATTAAGACTCCTTTGTGCACACTCATTAATATTAGATACTTCATTCACTTTACCAGAGTTTTCATTCTTTGAAAAATACATTTTTGCTTAATTTTTTTTGTTGTTGTTTTTGTGGATGCTTGTTTGCATTATATATATATATATATGTATCTTGTAATATAAGATTGTACAAGATATATATATATGTATATATGCACATTGGAACTATTTATTGGAACCACTGTGATCTGCATATATCAAAAGTCAAGATCCTCACTCAATATTTCCTCAAAAAAATTAATTTTGAGATTATATGTTAAGTATATTTTCCCCTCAATGCAGTGACAAGGATGCATTAAGAAAAGATGAAGTAATGAAAGAGGGCACATTTCTAGTCAATGTCAGAGCCAACTGGAACAAGCAGCTCCACAAATGGGGTGTAAAGTGATCTGAGTGGGGATCTGTTTTGCACTCATACATTAGTTTATGTGGGTGCTAAATAAATATACGATCCACCAACCAGAACCGTGTTTTCAGAGCAAGTTTATAAATTTAGTAATTTATCTGAAAATACTAGAAGTTTATTTATTCATAAGCTCTGCCACATCTTTTTTTTTTCAGTTCCAAAAAACAGTTCCAATATGAGAATGTAAAATTCTGTGGAACATTATTATTTTAATTAATTTTGTTTATTTATACTTCTGTGAAATACCTTTATTCCATTATCTTTATCAGAAGTATTCAAAATCACGTTATAATGGAGAACCTTCTCATAATCTTGGTGATGCGTGGCGTTTGAATCCATCATGGATGTTTAGTACTGTGGTGAGATATAGGGCAGTGTCTTGGAAACGGTTTTTATTGTTATCTGCTGCGAGGTTCTCACAACATACGAGAAAATTGAACAACCAGTAGTGCATATATCCCAGAATGTTCTCAAGATTCTTCTGGATTTTTATGGTAATTTCCAGTGAAATTTGGAAGGAGGCTTTTAGGTTTTCAATTACAGCTTTTTTTTTGTTTTTGTTTTTTCCATGTTCACAAATTATTTATGCCCCCGCATGTCTGTCCTTTTTAAGATCTGACTCTCAAATACTACAGTGGGAGCACTAAATAAGGAGGAGAAAAAAATGTTCACAAAAGAAACGGGCTATATTCTAGTGTGCAAACCAGGTGATGCACAAAAATGGAAATCTGCGTCCCAGGACCAGGATTCTTTTACTGTACTCCTTATACCTAAATCCTACTATTCTACTTCAAAGGAGGCTCTGAATTGATCATTAGTATTCCCTTGGTATAACCTTAGTATTCCAGTGAAATTCCATCTCAGGTAATTACATTCTCCTTCAACAAATACACGGTGCCATTTCTGCTGGATATGAAATTCTTTCCTCACTGTCTATTCTTAGCTTTTGAGAGTGATAGCTGTCTAGAGACAATGCTACTGTGGATGAGAGTACTACTTACGCATTTTCTCCATCACTTATTTCCCAAGGCAGTAGTGATTTTGATTTCTTTGTTATTGCAATAGTTTTGATACTTTGTTTAAAGATATTTAAACAGGATGACATTTTAAATACTGTGTATGTACTAAGACTGGCAATTCTGTGAGCATTTTAACTGTGAAAGAGTGATTACTGTCAAATTGAAATCATATTCCTTCTGTTTCCTGTTGGAAGAACAGTTACATTTCTCTATGAGGCATAAACAGAGGATGATAAAATGAATGTAGGTGGTAGAAGGGAGAAGAAGGAAACTGAGGTTTAACATAAAGCAAGACAACTAAGTTTAATTATTTTTTTTTCATTTCTGAGATTTGGTGCACACTACATGGATTTTCTTGACAGAATGACAATCTTGCTGTTATTATGCCCTCTTGATCAAAGTGATTAATATATTTGATCAAAAGAAAACGTTTTCTCTGAATGTGCTATAGAATTTGCTTTACTGAAATGATAATCAAATATAAAATCAATAGAACAATTTATTTCTTGTTATGAACTTCCTTGTGCTCTAGAAAAGAACAGTAAAAGTCTTTAAACACATCCCATGTGGAATAATGTAACTTTAGCCAGAGCAACTCCATTAAAAATATTTAATTGTAATGAAAGTAATTTTGCTCCTTGTATCAAACTAGTATACAGGATCCTCTTCTGAAGTTCTTCTGTGGAGAATGATATTTGCTGTAGTCATCATGCATATGATGAATCTTAGCTACCCTTATTTGCTGCTGACCTCCATTTGGAGCAAGTTATAGTAGGTAAGATTACTTTCTGCATTTGTATTGACATGCTTTTGACTTACTACATCTCAACCCACCAATGAGATAACATAAATGTCTGAGTATGAAAGAGAATTATTTTAAATTTGTTTTCCACAAGTGTGCATCTGAATGCTGCTTATAAAACCTTTGATCTTCTCTTGAGTGGGGGTACCTCTCAAGGTTATGCCCTGAGGTTGAGAAATTCCTTACCTATGAGAGATCTTTGGTAAGTGAATAATAGCTTGCTGAAACTCTGCAGCTTGCAAAATTGTATCTCAGATTGACTGTGCGCATAAAACTTTAGACATTAAACCCTGACTGTGACTAGATGTAGTCTAGACTAAGAAGGAGCCCTAAATGCATGGAGGTCCACTCTGAACCTCATGACTCAATGACAGGGTCACCCTGGCAATTTCATCTTACCCTGTCTTCTGTGCAGTTAGTAATGGAATGAACTTTGCCATCAAATCTTATCAAATCTCATTGAACAACTGATTAATTTGCTATAAAACTTTGTGAAATCACTGTCTTTTATCACTAAAATGCATTACTGTTTCTCCACTGTGTGAAATGCATCACTCATCTGACGCCAGTAGAAATTTGAATTTAGTGATTATGATACTACAGTTTTCCACAATTTCATAAAAAATGGAGATTGGAGATTATAGAAAATAAAATTCTGAAATGCTATTGCTGTGGCTAAAGTACATTGCAGAAAGACTACAAGCAGCAAGTTTTCTACATATATATGTAAGGGGATATGGAAGCTGTCAGAGAAAGGTGTAGAGAATGGTATATATATCACAAGGTGACTGGCTACAAAGCACTTCTGAGTACAATTTACATGATAAAAATTGCCTAAATGAAGCACCCAAGTTCAAATAGATTCACATCCTTCCTATCAGATCCAAAAGTGTAAATATCTTATGGCATAGTGATATCATTTGAGCTTTATTCAGATATGAAGACCCAAGACATTTTTCAATGGCAGAATTACATCTATGGTTTACATAAAAATAATAAAAGAAAAGAAAAGAAAAATCACCTTTTACCTGAAATTGAATTCTTTGTGAGAAATAGGTTTTAAAAGATTTTCAGTTTTGTGTTTAGGATTTGATAAAGACCCATACAACTTCTCCAATTATTTTTTAAATTTAATTAATTTTTTTTTTTTTAAAGCAGAAAGACTCAAGTCTTTTTTTTTTTTTTTTTTAAGTCTTTCCTTTTTTTAAAACAAAACATGACAGTGGATTAGCTCAGTAAATGAGTTTATTTCTTCTTTTGCATGTTAGCTACATTTTGTTGAACCTTGACTAATTTCTAGTTATGTGGTACAACATATTTCAAGTTGGATCTTTACTGAATTGTATTTAAAAAGTATTATTTAGAAAACATGACTACAAAAATAATGTCATAGTGTTATCACAACTTGTTACCAAAAATAGAAGCCCAGGAATGTTAATTCAGTCCACACGTTTATTATAACTCACTGCATCATGTAATTTGTTCCACTCAAAGTGAAGATACACTGCTCTTTATGTATAATCACAGAATACAGGTTTATTCCATCCACAGTGTAGTACTAAGTGAAAATAATCTTTCTGAGGTGATACTAATTGTTGTACACCCTTTTGGATGTTATATGTGAGAATGCCAGAGTAAAACAGTTTAGTCCTCATATGTCATGATGATGAAATTATAGAACATTGCTTTAATTTTGCATCCTTTTAGGTGCATATTGTTGAACACTAATGTATCCTGGTAGGTAGTATATACTTCATGCAGCCAAGTTGCTATTAAAATGACTATTTGATTTGAAAATAAAAATTTAAAAATTCATAGTGATATTATGTCATGAAAGAGAGTGGCCTTTTTTTTTGGTGGAGCATGTGAAAGAACAAAAGTGAGCAAATAATTACATGTTTTTAGTCTAGGATACTTTTTGTTCATAAGAAATATTCAACAGAAAAATTAGTTGTCTTCGTAAGTGTGGGTTTGCAAGTCATCCTGGGGATATCTCTTTTAGGTTTTAGAGTAACTTCATCTATTGAAAGTAACTATTTTATCTGTATTTCTTTGTATCTAATGGGCTTAAAAACTCTGAATTAATGCTGCAGGTGGTTGTGGGAACAGTTAATAGTAGGTAAAAATTTTCTATTTTTAGTCTTCTGTTTCAACATGCATACAAGTCTTTTATTGCTGTCCAATGACTACTCATGTGAATCAGTTAGGGACAGTTAATGTTTTTTATGCTTTGTTTAAAATTTGAATTCTTGCATTCATAAGGAATAATTTTATTTATTTATTTATTTATTTTTCCCAGTAAATGACAAGCTTTTGTTTGTTTTTTTTCAATACCTTTTAGCTTTGTAAATTATATCTATGTGTGATTACCATGGTCTGATGTTAGAACCTTTCTAATTTTTTTGTACTGTTAACTGATAGAAAGGATAGTGGCATGACTTTCAGCTATTACATTTCCCAAACATTCTTTAGTTTTGTTCTTAATGTGTAACAATTTCAAAATTAAAAGTTATGACTAGAACATGGATATAATCATCATTTTCACTATGAGCTCAGACAAACTTTTTTGTCATTTTCATTGTGTAACAAAAAGTAAATGCTAAGAAATTGAAAGCACAAAATTCAAAAACAATTAATGCTGTTTCTCACTCTACATTCAATTATGGTCATTCATTTAATGTTCTCTAGAGTGACTATCATCCCTCTCTAAATAAGTTGTTATACCACAGAATCCAATAGGAAGCCACATACAAGTACGTGTACAATCTTTAATCAAAAGAAAGTAATTCTTTCTGATTAAAAACTTGTTCAATTGATCCTTGGCATGCCATGTACAGTTTGAAACACAGCTTTGAATGAACATTTTGCTACAAGGAAGAAAATCCATTGAATAATTAAAATATATATTAATAAAACATCTCATTTATGGGAATGTAAAAAATAGGGGATCACAGCAAAGACTGTTTAGATATTGAAAAGGGAATGGAAATGCTGACACCTGGAAGCTTCTACTTTTTAATGATAGAGTAATAAATCACTCCCCTTTCCTATTAAAAAGAAGCTGCCACACCTGAAATTCACTGTGGATACTAAAATCAAACCATTTATCTTCCTACATGGATAACAAATCCAATTAAGGCACATCAGGCTTTGATGCCTTATTAAAAAGGCTCCAATTTTTCCTTGAGTAATCACAAATGGGTATTTATTTTAAATACCAGAAAGCAAGGAGAGATTAAAAGGCAACAACTGTACGTATAGTTTGAGTGAAATTCCAATGTATATTTTGAATTCTCATTTATTTCTCACATAATCATAATAACCTGTTTTTATTTAAAATAGTTATTTTTTTCTGTTTCACTTGTGCAGATAAATAAGTCTATTGTAAGGTAAACACTGAGGAATCTTAGGATAGTCTGAACGTATCCTATGAAACATTCTTGAGTATTTTCTTCCCAGAAGAATAATATTTTGTGTGCCCTGGTGGCGCAGTGGTAGGAATGCCGCCTTGCAACACTGGGGCCTGGGGTTCGAATCCCCCCTGTGGCGCAAGTGGTAGAAGTAATGCTCTGCTACACAGGAGACTCGAATCCTGGGGGTTGGACTCGATGATCTCTAAGGTCCCTTCCAACCCACATGAGACTATGAGACTATGACTATGAGATATGATTTACAAAATAATTATGCAATATTCTTATTCTAGATGCTATAGAATGCGCTAACTTGATATTAGTCTGACAGATTACTGTGGCATTTTATTAATAATATGAGTGGATCTGAATCAGTTTTTAATTAGTGGTGAAGGTGAGAATAAAAATGGTAGTCCTGGCTTTTTGATAAAGCCATTGAGTATTTGACTGCATGAATGGGAGGGGATATAAATTTATACGATTGAAGGTCTCCAGTGGTGGTTTTGTATGAATCTAACTACAGTAGAAGGGACTGAGAATTTCAACATCTTTTATCTTTTTCCATTGGAAAACTGGATTCACTTTTAAGCTTTTGAAACTAATAATTCAAATATACATCCATTTTTGAAGTTGTAAACATTTTAAGAAGTGAACAGCACTTATTATTAGTAGAAAATCAATAAATGCTTAATAGGTTTTATGCATTTGTAGCTTAGCTAATTTATTTGGAAAATATTCTGCACAGTATTTTGGTTTAAGGCTCTTATAATTTTAATAGTAATCATCATAATACTCAATATTCTTCTCTTCAGTTATAATTTTCCTTAACTTTATAATTTTTAATGGATCAAGTCTATTTTTCACTTAGAAATTTTGGAAAATATCTCTTACAGAAATTTCCACTTCTATCTGGGAAAATGTAATAAAACTGACTTTTTTTTTTTTTCTTTACACAGATAAAAGGAGGGCAGAGAAAAGAAAAGGGGCCGTTTGGGCCTCACTCCACACTCATGTATGAGGAAAAGACAGTCGTTATGCCTGAAAACATCCCATCACACTGATACCCAACAATGGTTGTTTGCCTTTCTTATGAGAAGTTAAGAAAATCCCCCTTTAAAGCGCTAAGGATATTACGTTTCTACCAGAGTGTGTAAGCAGGTATTCAACCTTAAGCATCAGCATATTTTCCTCTTCAGTGGGAATATATGATAGAAGTATGTTAATTCTGTGTTGTGCATATTTTTTACATTTCTGTGATTGGTCGCTTTACATGAACCTTTACTAAAGTTCAGACCAACAGCCACCACAAAATATACTTCTGGTATTATGGTATATACTTCTTGGGTTATCAATTAATATGTGTATCATTTAGCATTTGGCATTAGTTTTATTAAATATGCATATTTATTAATATTTTAATGTGTCATTTCGTTGAATGTTTAAAAAAAGATTTTATGAATCTATTATTTAAATGAGATAAAAGATTATATGGTTCTTTATGCAGAAAATATCTCCCATCTCTCTTACTTTATTATCTCATTTGGTTTTAGATGAAGGATGTCGGATTGCATAATGAGGAAACGAGATCTCATTTTCACCAAGGCTGCTCAAATTTAATGCATGGGCTTCAAGCTCCACTGTTCCTCTAAGTAATAAGACTCTATGTGTGATACTTTTTTGCTTGTAAAATGCATAATAGCACATCATGAAGTTTCTAATTCCATGGTGATCAAAGGCCTGTGACTATTATCTGAAAAGACTACACTATATTATGTCTTTCTGTATTAGAGTTATTTCTTCCTAAAAATAACTGTATTTCTGAAGGAAACATGCATGGTTGTCTTCCTCTAGGTCTTTTGGAAGACAGAAAACATGTGTGGTCAAAGACTATTTACCAATTATGCTTTTTCACACATACAAAATGATCATCTTCCTTTTTTTAATTATCATCCTTGGATTCTTCAAGCTTCTTATTAGAGTACTCAGCAATTTTTATTAGTGAATTGGTTTGTTCTGAAATGGAATATCAGACGTAGAATGGACATAAACCTATGGTGCCCAGATTCATTTGAGGATCTAAGTTTAATAGAATATTATGAAATAATCCAAACCTTATTATATTTTAGCTACCTCTACTGGGTGCCATCTACAAGGAATTGGAATAGCAGATTATCAGTAGTCATCAACATAGATTCACCACAGGGATATCATATCAACCTGATTGCCTTCTATGATTTCATAACTGGCTGCATAGATGGAGGGAGAGCAGTATATGTTGTGTATCTTGAATTCAGCAAGGGGTCTGTCATCAATTCCACAAAATCCTTGTTGTGAAACTTACAAAGTGTGGGATAGATGAATGGCTGGTGAGGTGGAATGAGAACTGGCTGACTGGTAGAGCTCAGAGGATTGTCATTAGCAGTGCAGAGTCTGATTGAGGGCCTGTAACTAGCAGTGTTCCCCAGCAGTCAGTGCTGAGTCCAGTCTTGTTCAATATATTCATCAACAACCTGGATGAAGAGATAGAGACCACTCTCAGCAAGTTTGCTGATGTTACAAAGCTGGGAGGAGTGTCTGGCACACCTAAAGGCTGTGCTACCATTCAACAAGACGTGGACAGACTAGAGAGTTGGCCAGAGAAGAGTCTGATGAGGTATACTTACCAGAGTAAGTGTAAAGTTTTGTGCCTGGAGAGGAAGAAATGAAATGTATGCATCAGTAGAAGTTAGAGATGAACTGCTGGGGAAAAGCAATGTGGAGAAGAATCTGGGGGTCCTGGTGGACAATAGATTGGCCATGACCCAGTAGTGTGCCATCAGGACAAGGATTAATGGCCTAGAACTTGAACAAAAGGAGCTCTGGAGATATTCAAGACCTGTCTGTATGCCTACCTGTGTGACCTTTTGTAGGGTACCTACTTTAGCAGGGGGTTTGGACTTGAAAGTCTTGAGGTCTCTTCCAACCCCTCCTATTCTGTGATTATGTGATCAGCTGAAATCTAGAAGAGAGATGAGACAAAGGCTCTTGTCCTCTTGTTTGCAGAGTCTGGGCCACCAATATCAAATCTCACATGCATAGCTGAGTGAATATGAAAATAACACTGTTTGCAATACCTCTTTGTGATATGGTTAAGAACAACACATTGTTCTGGGAACACAAAGCCAAAATATTTAAAGACTACCAGCCACTAATCATGGAATCAAAATTGGAGTCTAAACAGAGAAAAATTGCAAGGGGTCATAGAACTAGAAAATTAATTTCTGAAAGGTAAGATCAGTGAAATAGTATGTTTAATACCTACTGGAAAGTCAGTCTTTCTGCATTTTGTTTTGTTTGTCTATTTGTTTTGTATGAAGAAGAAACAGTCAGGCTTTTCTATAGACGTTGCTGAAGATGTGGAGACCTACATGAAGTAGATGGTATGCAGAACTGTCACTGTTGGAGAAGTGTTGTCAGGAGGTAAAGTGAAATCATAATGACTGTGAGGCTGAATTTGCAAGATTAATATGGGAATATAAGGCAAATATAACAAAATATACTGCTTAACAGTGAAACTGGCAGATGTGGAAAGATAATGGAATTTTTCCCCTTCTCTCAAATTGTATCACAAAATTAATTCAGTGCATTTATAAAATCACTGCTATGTTATGTTCAAAAAATCAGTGGAAATTAGTCATTAATTTTTCTCTGTGTTGTTATTATTGCATAGCTGGAATATGAATATTCCATAGTATAACCATGCATTTTGAGGTGGGTGATCACACACAATTAATTACAGAACTCATGGGTTAATTTTTGTTGAATCTAGAGAGTTTTCTTCATTTTATACCTATAAGAATACATGCAAGTTCCTCCCATGCTCCCAAGTCAGGATTTTGCTTTTTAAAGTGACGATACCAGGTAACAGTAAATTGTCCTCATTAGGGCACTGCTTACTTTTTAAAATTATTATTATTTTTTATTTTTAAAACAAAGTGTAAATTGCTCAGATTTTATCAAACTAAGAAAGTCTGAGTTCATTCTAGTATAAGATTGACAGAGATGATCGTAGTCAAATACAATTATCCATAAGCAATAGAGTTAGGCTTTACTAATTTTAGAAAATTCAGTGTTAAAAAAATTGCTAACGCAGTCTGCAATCAAAAAGAAGATAAATAATCTAAAGGCATTCCATCATGGCAGATCACATTTATTAGGCTATTCAGTCTATGATAGCTCTCCAGATGGTTCCTAGAATTATGTTTAGTAGCTAACTTAAATGTCAGACAGAAGCTTCAAAATATGGTTATGAAATCACTAAAGACAAAATCTGGCTTGCTGGTGTGCACAGTAATAATTGCTATACAATTGTTTTCAAGTAATGAATTTTAATGGCATGAAAAGAAACTTCAATGAGCATTACTCAAACAGTAATTGAAGATTTATTATGCCATAAATTGTTATTTTGTGGAGAGATTATTGTGTTAGTGAGTCTAGGATTGAATTATAAATTATGTAATCCTCAAAAAACTCATTTGATTCATTCTTCAGAGCTATCTGATCCAAACTTCCTGAAGGCTTTAGTAGGAGACAGAAGTAAAATTCCTTTCTGTAAGATACTGAAACAGAACGAAACAAATTTTGGAGCTCTTAAACCAACCTTTGGGTACACAAGTATTAATAAAATAATGTGTTTATTAAATTGAAATGTCAGTCTGTGAAATGGAATCACAAAATCTGTGATTCTTTGACTGAAATAGAGATTAGGCTGCCAGAATACATAGCTACTTTATAATTCTATCCAGATTTTTCTTCTTGATCTTCTCTAAAGTTTACTCATTGTACATTCACTGAAGGAGTACATAGGAAAAGGAAGGGAGGCATGAAGACGGTTTAAGAGAAATGTCTTTGACCTTTACAAGTAGTTTAAAAAGAAAAAATTGGAATAAAAATATACGGTGGAAATGGCCATAACTTTGTAGCATACCAATTTAACTAAATCAGTGTAAATGTATTTTTTTAAAACCCTCCAGATAACTTTACTTCCTGAACTAAATTTAAAACTTAAAAAAAAGAATAATTAAAAAATAAAAAATTCAATCTGTTTTCTTTTCTCAGTACTTTTTTGAAGTTGGCCTGTTTGCCCAACTGATATTATCAGTAAGGCTTAAAAGTAGATGTAGTATCTTGACATCTACTTTCAGAAGTTAGAAGCCTATACAGAATCTTTTGAATACACAGAAGTCATTTTAGTTCTTACAATTTCAGCCTTCTGTCAAAATGCGTTATTTTATAATAAAATAATTCATGAAAGCATCAATACTGAAATTTGACCGACTTGATTACTAATCCAATAATGTCAAAGCCAAAGCATAATATTGTTTCTCTAAAGCATTAAGAATTCTCACCTCTCTCTTACAGAATAAATCATATCTTATGTGGCTTTAAAAATTCAACATTAGTTTAGTTCTTTGTTTGTTTGCTTGCTTTTTAATATTGGTAACTCCACAAAGTACTCGTATCTATAAATGACTGCATGAGCATGTTACTTTGACTCAAAATTATCTTCTAAGAATTATGAGGAAAATAATATCTACGTGAGAACTTTAAACTTTTAGAATAGAATAACTTTAAAATCTCATTTGATTCTCTTCACTTTCACAAGCAGTTTTCTTAAGGAAAAGGATGAAACCCTCCAATTCAGTGAAATCTGTAGGAGAATTGTCTTGAAATTCAGTGAAGTCAGCATTATCCAAAGGAAACAATCATAACAGAACATAATTTTTAAAAATATATCAGAAAGAACATCATAATGAAAATGTAATTAAACTGTAAATATCGGCCATTCTGATAGAGTCCAAACATCCAAATTCTGTAAACATTGTCCATAGATGTCATGATATAACTAAAGAGAATGAGCTTTTTAAGACGGACCTTCAAACTGGCACACCAAACATGAACTTTTCAAGTTCATCTTTTCATTTTTGTTCAGTGTTACATGAAATCTGTTTGTATTGTTACTTTGAAAATAAAGTGTTTTGCATTTAGCTGGATAATATGATCTCATAAGTCCTAAATACTTCTAATTCTGGCTAACTGAAATGAATTTGTGTATAATGAACATTTGTGAAAATTAAGCTGATTTATATGTGTCTGTGAATTTAGATACAAGGGTTTGTTCAGATTGATAATTATTCTTGAAAACACTGTGAGCCAAGGATATAATAAGTGTACAATAATATTTTACTTGCTCTCGTAACAGTCTGTTTAGGTGAAGTAGGAGTGTTTGAAAATTTGTTAGTATTAAAAAGCACATTAAGTAAAGATGCAAATAGAAGCTGATATCTCTGTACATGATTACTGAAACAAAATCTAGTTTTTCACACATTTTCCAGTGAATCTGAATGATCCCTTCTTTGTTTCTAGCATTCATGTTCACATTTAAATTAAAAAATATAAATTAAAAAATGTATAATCTTCCTACTTGATTGTCCAATATCAAGCTGTTGTTTTTCTGCCTACTTAAACTCCTGCATCAAACACAAGTTCTTTCTATGAATGTAAGAGCATTAATTTACTTTACATCTCTTCTACCCTTCGTAAGTAAATGAATAATTTAATATCATCATATTAGTATTCATGCACATCCTCATCATTTAGTGATGACAGTAAATCAAAGCTGAAAACATGTCTGTTTACAAAGAAATTAACATATTTCATATACTGTATGCAAATTCTATGCGACTTTTGTTATTTCCTTGAAGGCACTATGCTCATTCTTCTGATACATTTAATTACTTCTGTATCCAAGTTTGACTTGCTGATGAGTTATATTTGTTGTTTTCACCACTGTGCTTGGAGTCTTATTCCTGTTCATGAACTTGGCATACTGATTCCTACCTGCATCATCTTTAAAAACTCTATCATTTTAAGCATAGAAAATTAACACAAAGGGTAAAGTATATTACTGGAAATTGAACAGATGACAAAAGTCAACTTTTAAGCAGAAATATCTTCTCTATTCTTCACTGCATCCTCGTTAAATTATTGCAGATTCTTTGTTTTGTGCTTTTTAATTAATTTGTCCTCCCCTCATGCAAGAAGAAAATGTTCTTTCATTAGATGTTTAATTGAAACCTACTATGCGGGACTGAACACTGAAATATACTACCAATAATATTTTTTTGTTAATAACTGAAATTTTTGCTTTTTCATTATTTCATTCAGTAGTCTTTCACAGGATAAAAATTATTTATATGTAATATATAGAGATCAGAAATTCGTTTTGTGCTGTAAACATACACCTTAGCTTAGAAATCTGTCATTAACTGCATATGTACATGCCCAATTACTGCCTAGCAGATAAGCTGTTTTACCCAGACGTGTTAACAATAAGTTCTCATGTAATATAAAGTAATTATTATTATGCACTAAAGAAAGATACAATGATCTGGAGTACTGCATCCAGATCTGGGCTCCTCAGTTCAGTAAAGACAGGGAAAGACTCCAGCAAAAAGATAATGAGGGGCCTGGAGCATCTCCATTAGGAGGAAAGGCTAAGAAACCTGGGACTGTTCAGCCTGTAGAATAGGTAACTGAAAGAGGATCTTATCAATGCTTTCAAATATCTAAAGGGCAAGAGTCAAGTGAATGGGGCCAGGCTGTTTTCAGCTATGCCCTGTGACAGGACATGGGGCAATGAGCAGAAACTAAAACATAGGAAGTTCTGTAGGAACATAAGGAAAAATTTCTTTGCTTGAAGGTGATAGAGCAAGTGGAGCAGGCTGCTTAGAGAGGTTGTGGATTCTCCTTCTCTGGAGATATTCAAAACCTGCCTGCATGCTTTTCTGTGTAACCTACTGTAGGGACACTGTTTTAGCAGGGGTTGGACTAGGGAAGAGATCCAGAGATCCCTTCAATCCCCTATGATTCTGTGGCTAACAGATACATACTCCAAATATTGTTTATATACCCAAAGTATAGCAATAAATGTAGCAATTGGTTTCCCAGAACTGTAGTTGTTTTAATGCTGTATAATGTTTGTCCTTGCTGTAGACTAATGGAAAATGTTTCCATAATTGTGACTATTAGAGATAAAAAGGCATTAAACTCAGTGTTTTTTTTCTTGGCAAAGGACTGCAGCTCTGAAAAGAATTTGAATCATTGTAACTTGTAGATGTTTGTTGAATTAAGATTTTGTTTCAGTGAGGCATCTGGCTTTTCAGTGTCTGTCTTCATGCAAAATGTCTGAAATTACAACCTGTTCCTAGATGATTCCTTAGAGAAATATGGTATGGACTAGAAAGATAAATTTAACTTTATCCAGCCTTCCTCATCAAACTCCAAATATCAACCAGCTCTGTAATATACCTCCTCTTCAGGAACTCCTTTGCAGCCCCTTAGATACACCTGTAAAAGGGTTTTCTGGCACACGAGGAAAATGCTGAAGAAAATAAAATAAAATAAAAATCTATCTAATATCTAGTCCTTGGTCTTGTTGTAAAATGTTACTAAATAAAATACTAAGTAAATAGATTTGCAATAGATTTAAAACTCAGATCTCTTTTAGGAGTGTTGTAGTTGTAGCACATTATAGATCTCAGAAACTGGAGAATGTCTTGATTAGATCAGAAACACTATATTGCCTGCCTTGGATAAATTTTTCATGACCTATTCAGCTAGGGGGTTCATTTTATTGTCAATCAGGTTGCAATTTTTTCTTTCATGTTGAAGTTCTTGGAGGAGGATTGAAAACTGGCATATGCACAACTAGTAAAGGAGCTCTTTAGAATCTCATATTTGAGGACTATACGTTAATGTTTATGGGCATGTGAAGAATAAATTATCCTTTATTAGAATAATCTGATGTCCATCGAATTAAAAAAATTGCTTGAACCAAGGCTGCTGCTGCTTTTTCAAAGTCTATCATCTTCATCCTTTTTCATTGCTATTATAAAGCATAGGACAGTAGCATGACATCAGAATAAAATTCTCCTGTGATTAACTATGCGACTTTCTCGGTCTTCATGTCTTTAAAAATTATATATGAGAAGTTGACCAAGGAGTTAACCATTTTCAGGATCAAAACTCAAATTCATTCCTTGCTTGATCTTTTTCTTAGTAATCTGCTAGCAGGAGATAATTTCATTCATTGAAACAAACCAGTAAGAAACTAACAGCCTCTTTTTCTTCTTGTGTTCATCTTGATTTAAGCACATGGAGACTCTAGGTTAAGAAATAATTTTGCTATATGCTCTTACAAAAAGTCCTTCCCCAGCTTTCCTGTAGGCTCCCTTCGGGTACTGGAAAGCAGCTATAAGGTCCTCTAGGTGCCTTCTCCAGATTGAAGAAACCCAGCCCTCTCAGCCTGTCCTTGCAGGAGAGGTGCTCCAGCCCTCCAGTCACCTTCATGATTCTCCTCCGGAACTTCTCCAACATCTCCATGTCCTTCTTGTGCTGGGGATCTCAGAACTGGATGCAGTACTCCAGGTGGGTTCTTAATGAAAGTAGAATAGAGAGGCAGAATCACCTCCCTCAACCTGCTAGTCTCACTTCTCTTGATGCAACCTAGGATACAGTTGGCCTTTTAGGCTGCAAGTGCATACTACTGGCTTATGTTCAGTCTTTCATCAACCAGAGCACCCCCACCCCCCAAATCTTCCAAATCCTCAGGGCTGCTCTCAAGCCATTTTCTCCCCAACCTGTATCTGTGCAAAGAAAACAAAACATAAAGGAATAATATTAAAAACCTTAATAAAATTATGTGATACACAAAACATATTTAATATAAATAGATTTATTAAATATATAGATATGGTAAAGAATCTATCTTTGATAGGAGCAGACAACTTGATAGGGTGTTAATTTGAACAATTAAAAGAGAAAGGAAATTTCGGTAATTAGTTGCTTAGCACTTCACTAGTAAATGTTTAAGGAGATCAATAAAGACTTTATCTAATTTTACAAATCATTATATACCTGTCAAAATCTTGGTGATAAATGTATTCAGGAATACCTCAGAAATTTGAAAACACCTGTATTATGCCTACAATCATCTAGTTTTCTATATTATGCCTGGAATGGACACAGTGACATAAGCCATACTTAAGGTATTTAAGCGCTGCCACCGCAACTAGTCAAAGCAGGTGAGCAAATCGATTTTAAGCCAGCTATGCCTGGCTATACAATTTTATGAACTGTAGGGTTTGCACTTAAACTTGTTGAAGCCGTGAATTAAACCATAATTGGTGGAAACCTTCCGCTATTTCCCATGATAGCTAAAACAGCAGCCAGAACATAAAGAGCTGGTACTCAGCAATATCCAAAACTCAGACAAACCAAATCATGCCAATATAGCATCCAGCTATCCCTCTCTGAATAGGTTAATGTGACTGTCTCTGGGAAGAAGAGGAGAAAAAGTCAGTATTGTGTGCCCTGGTGGCACAGTGGTAGGAATGCCGCCTTGCAACACTGGGGCCTGGGGTTCGAATCCCCCCTGTGGCGCAAGTGGTAGAAGTAATGCTCTGCTACACAGAGGCTCGAATCCCGGGGGTTGGACTCGATGATCTCTATGGTCCCTTCCAACCCGCGTGAGACTATGATACTATGATATGATATATGATAAAGATAATCAAAGCCACAGTTAAGAATTAGGAGTGCAGGCCTGGGAAAGAGCTAGTAGAGAAATTTTAGATAAAATACTGAATGAAGGTATAACATGAAGAATTCTTTAGTACTTGACTCATGATGCTCTCTGAGCAAAAATATTTTTCTCTCTCCCTCTTTTTCTTACAAATTATAAAGATCTGGATCAAAAATGGTGATTTTCAGTGCCATTTAATTGGTATCAGATGTGGCCCTTAGGAGGACCCTAGAAGGCTTTATTTGATTTAACCTTAGGAATTGGTCTGATACATAGTGGCAGAACCAAATTTAGTTAAAAAATAAATATATAAGCATTTGAAGTAAGTCTTTTTAATGTGCAATTATTTTTAATGCTTCAGGAAACACTCTTCTTTGTCAGCTTCTTCATTTTGATATTTTGTCTACATTTTAGGTTCATCCAGTGTTCACTCTGATTGATAGAAAATCTGATGATGATGCTAAAGGGATAGTAATTATGAGCAAGTTAAATATGGACTTTGTACAGTCATAGTGTACACACTGAGGAACTGGAAGAAAGAAAAGTCTTAGCTGCCTTCAATGAACATAGAAAGGAAGATCTCATTTATCTTAAGCTTGACAATTTGAAAACATTATCAGCTCCACATAATGAAATGTGTTAAAGAGACTGGCAAGAGCATGTTCAGACACACACACTCCTGTATTAGTTGCTGTTATATTTGCATTATAGAAGCACAGGAGGTACGCGGTTGAAAAGGAAAAAATATAATTTATATAAATTTTAAACAAAATACTGGAATTGTTTTCCTGTAAGTGAGACATGAGTAGAAGCAGAAAAAATAGAAAATATTTTGTTACCCCATTTAAATTCTGTACTGAGGAGTTGTGAGCTGAACACCAGCTATTTTCACACCACTGCCAAAGCAGGCTTAGGGTTAACAAGCAGTAGCAGAATGGTATACTGGTCTTGTAAGGCACTTATATTTATGACTATGCCTTCATAAACTCATAAATAGGTTTGCTGACTTCTGAAAGGCTTGATTCAAAGCTTTTTAAATTCACTGACAGGATTTCCTTTGACTGTGTGGGATTTACAACCTGTTCTAGGAATTGGCTGAGGAGGTAGAGGATGCTAACTGCATTCTCCTATGTTTATTCATTTTGAGTTTCACGTGACTCCTAGAGATGCTTTAATTCTACAGAGAGGTTAAATGTAAAGCTTTTGAAGCCAGACAAGATTTAATGTCATATTTATAGCTTTTCTTTAGTTTTCAGTATAATAAATCAAGTTGTTTAATTTTTAAACCAAACTTTTATATCTAGGGATTAATGAGCCTGGGAAAATTATGATTATAATGCTGTTTATGTGATTTTAACAATGAAATATGTATTTTTTTTTAGTACTTCTGGCAAGAGAAAGAATGTAATATTCTTAAACGTTCAGACAGGTTAAGAAGTGAAATGCAAATATATTTCTGTCTTAAGACAGTGCATTTCCATTTAAACTGAAGTGAAAAAGCCAGTGCATTAAGATCTCTTCAGATTTACACAATGAATAATATGTAAAACAGCATTCCCAATGCATTTGTTCTTCCTTTTCCAGCTCATTTACTTCCCATCTATAATCCTATTTGGGGCTTCTATTACACGGTGAATGGTTTCCCAATTTATGCTACATTAATTCATATTTTACTTACTGTCAGTAATAAAAAGAATACTTCTTTTACCTTTAAAGCTTAATTTTTATTGTTGCAATTAAATCCATATCTTAACTCCACTTGGTTTTGTAAGAATTTTAACTCTGTGTGTACTAGAAGAATTAGTTTAAACAGATTTACTCTGGGACAAAAATGAAAGATTTCAGGTTTCTACAGAAGAGTGACAAAGTCTTTAATTCAATTTGTCTCATCCAAATCTTCTGTTTTGAACTGTAATCCTCTCCATGAGGTAGGACTTGTTCTACTTGGGCTCTGACTTCAAGTAACATTTGTATTCAGGAGAAAATCTGGGAACTTGAGTTCCCAGTGCACTGTGTGAACATATACGTGAATGCATATATGCAAACACATTACTACTAGCTAACACCCATGCTATCCACCACACACAAGATTTGTCAAATCTTCCCTCCTGTGGATAGCTTTAATGTCTTGCATGCACTGTTTATTCTTGTTGATAGCCTTTTTTGTGCTCAAAGTGGCACAGGAGCTGTAACTATGAGTTACACAGCTCTCTTTGTTCCCTTGTGTTATTTTTGGCTTTTTTTTTCTTTTTTCTTTTCTTTTCTTTTCTTTTCTTTTCTTTTCTTTTCTTTTCTTTTCTTTTCTTTTCTTTTCTTTTCTTTTCTTTTCTTTTCTTTTCTTTTCTTTTCTTTTCTTTTCTTTTCTTTTCTTTTCTTTTCTTTTCTTTTCTTTTCTTTTCTTTTCTTTTCTTTTCTTTTCTTTTCTTTTCTTTTCTTTTCTTTTCTTTTCTTTTCTTTTCTTTTCCTTTCCTTTCCTTTCCTTTCCTTTCTTTCTTTCATTTTTTAAACAGCCTTGGACAAAACTCTGGAGAAAGTATAGTCTTTATAACCCATTCCAGAAGAGAAGGGAGAAATTCTGGAGATTCATTTTGTTTGCATGTACAAAAAAGGAACATCACACTTTCTTGGCCATCCACATTCATACTGATATACAAGAACTAAGAGAAAGATTGCTTTCCCTGGCAGAGGCAGCTGTGCAACAGCCTACTACCCCACTTTTCTCCTCTGCAAACTCAATGGGATTTAAATTTTGGAAAGTCTATAACAATACTGATCCTAAAGCCTATATATAAAAGAACTTTTGACTCAGCTTTTACCAGAAGTGTTATCACAGAATCATACAGTATTAGGCTTAGGTAGGAGATGACCTTAAAATCCATCCTGTCCCATCCCCCTGCCGTGGTCTGAACCATCACCCACCAGCTCAGGCTGCCCAGGGCTCCAACCAAGCTGGCCTTGATGGGGCATCCACTGCTCTCTAGGAAGCAGTGCCAGTATTTCACTACCCTCTGCGTAAAGATTTTCTGCCTAACATGTAACCTAAATCTCCCCCCTTTTAGTTTAAAACCATCCCCCCTTGTCCTGTTACTATTAGACCATGTCAGAAGTTGGTCCCCTTTCTGCTTACAAACTCACGTCAGGTATTGGAAGGCTGCAGTGACTCTCCTCGTAGCCTTCTCATCTCTGAGCTCTGTCAGCTTTAAGAATAAGCTCAGGAGATGAAAATTAATTACAGAATGACATGAATTTGGTTTTTGACCTCATGTGATAATATTTTGAATTTCTTTAAACACAGATTTAAACTTGGCAGTAAGCCCAAGAGAAAGAAAGGAAAATTAACAAGGAAAAAGAAGTAGCAGATTTGCAAAGAAAGAAATTCAAAATGTTTTAGATTCAGAGTAGCATTCAAAATATTTTGCTATATCGATCTAAAGTGAGATCTTTTGTTTTTAATTTACTTTTTTATTTTATGTGAAATTAAAATTTTCCAAAAATGAGCCAAACTGAAGATTAGCTTAGCGCTGTTGCCCTTGCAAACTATTTGCACAGATGCAAGTTTCTATTGCTTTGGAGCTGTGTATAATGTGTGGGTGACAGATTTGTTTGCATTTCTCTGTAGAGTGCTTTCATTCTGGTTTCAGATGTGAGTGACTGTGGGAGGAATGTAACAGCATTATTTAAAGTTTCAGAAAGTAATTCTGCTAACAAATTAAATTTACTGAACATTGAAGCATTGAGAATTCTGACATTTTACTGTTTCATGATGGATCTCCTAGCAGAGATGTGTTTTCTTCTGTCACTTAAATAACTTGCTTTAATTTACTTGTTTGGACATTTGGAACTCAGATGTAGCAGTTTTTACCCAATTTATTCAATATATCCAGTATATACTTGCACATTTCAGTGTTTATTTAATGAGTTTTTGTTTGTTCTTTTTTTTCCAAGGTTGTCTTTCCAGGTTTTCTTATCCTCATTTTCTGTCATTCCTTCTGATTTTTAAAATCTCTTATCCTTTTTCAGACCCTTTCAACTCTTTTGTAATGAGGTTTTGTCTATATTTTGGTCACTCATCACCAGAAATACTCTGTCATTTATACTGTGATGAAAAAAAGCAAGCCGTGACACAAATGAGTATAAGGAATGCCTTCATGAGTGTTTGAAGATCAAAAATGTAAGCTAATCTAATTTTGTATTTTAACAGTAGCTTAAGGGAGTAGAAAATTTGAGGCAAAATGAAAATGAATCTGATAACTGACTCCAAGGACTGTAGTATCCTAAAAATCACACAGTAATTGTTAGAAATAGACAAGGCAGATTCAAAACTTGTACTCCCATCCATTGAAGAACGATGGATTTTTTTTTTCTTAAAAATTCCAGTGAAAATATATTTCTATAGTGAATGATGACAATGTCAGAATAGAACTTATTGTCAGTGTGGAAGAGATCAATGAAATGTTTTCATATAAACTTATATCTTCAACATTTCCTTAGAATTCACACATGGGAACTGGAGATACCACATTGTATATAATGCAAGCCATCATTGCTTTTAGCTTTTTTTAGAATGATTTTTTTCTTATCACCGTTGTTTAGCTTGATAGGACTTAAAATTTAAAATAACCTCTGTTACAGCCATTAATTGAAAGTGCAATGCTGTACCAGTTAGGCTCACTTTCCATGACAGTGCTTCATTTCTAGCTCTTCTAAGTTGGATTGCCCTTTGTACACCCATGGCTTTTCTCCACATTCTGCTGTGTGATCTCTTTTTAACGCTTGTTTGTGGTTTGTGTGTTCTCCTGCTGCTGTAGTAGAGAGCTTGTAAATACAGACAAAATTGTACAAACTCAGATAGTTAGATGTAGTAGCTGTACAAAATGGGGAACTAAACCAGTAAGAAGAGAAAGAAAGCTAGATGTTATTTATTTTGAGATAAGATACTCAGAAATGAGCAAAGACCACACTTTTTCTTAAGTATCTAATTTCTATGTACTTTTAGTAGTCTTTAAATAATTTGAGTTTTTATATGTAATTCGAGTGTAATCTCATTATGTCAACACATAAGCATCTAAAAAGTGAAAAAAACTTATTACAAATATTATTTCCATAATTTCAAAGGCTTCACTGATGTTCACAGATATTTTGTGCAAATTTATAACCTGTTTTAAATTATTTAAGAGGGAGATGTGTTCTGAAGACAATTTTTTAAAAGAAGAACCATCAGTCTCTCATTAGTTGAAAAATGTTTTAGATTAATTAAAAAATATTGAGCAACAAAGTTTAGTATCGAATGAATGATTCTACATTAAAAAGCTGAGGTAGAAGTGTGTGTTCACCACATTTCATCAGAGTCTGCGGAAAATGAAATTTTAATTTCAACCAGTAAAATATTCAGCTACCTCTGTTTATTAGGTTTTGGGTTCTGTTTCTAATGTAAAAAAAATTATGGCTCCTGAAAAAGTGAATGCAAGACCAAATGAAAACATTTGACCTGACCTGACTCTTTTGCTTTTCTCTGTGGAAGTTATGGAGATGATAAAGAGGAACTCTGTTTTAAAACTCTTGTGCAGCAGTGGTTGAGCTCCAGCACTGGGCTGGTTAGTGAGGAGCTTGGCTCCATGAGGGAGCTTCATCCCTTTCACAATGTCAGCACGATAACAAGGTTAGTGAGCAGTTTGACTTTTGTTTTTTTTTTTTCTTCTGTCCTTTCCCATTGCTCAAAGGCTGAGATGAACAGAAAAGAGCCTGGATTTTCCAGTGCTGATGTGAGCCAGCCAGGTTCCTGTACGCCAATGGCTCTGGAGGCCTCTTGACCAGTACTGGTCTTGCACCTATTCAGTCAGATGTATTTAAGCTGCAGCCAGAGCGAGAGCCCCAAGGCTGTATATATTCTGCCTATGAGTTTCTCAGTTAAGAAGTCATCGTCCAAGCTTCAGATATATATTATGACGAGCTACTGTGGTAATCAAACTATGCTGGTTTGTCCAAACCTGCCTGCACCTTTACAGGCCTGGACATCTTCAGGCAAGCAGAAATGTCTGTCTCTCTGAGATTTCATTGGAATGTTTTTTCCACTATAATCTCTAAAGGCAATAAGAAATCTAAGAAAAAAGATATTTTCTTAGTATTTGCCAGAATTGTGCTTTTTCAGTATAATGCTGTGAACATGCATTTCATGCAGTAGGTTGTAGAGAAGAATATGCAAGAACACAAAAACTTCTCATGCAGTGTTAAAGCAATTGGCTAACTGTGGTTTGTTCTCTGCCTCCACTTTGTCTTTCTAGATCTTGGTAGATCTTGTTTCATCAGCTAGGACTGGCTTTCCTACTGGAAAGGGTTAGATGACGGTGTACTTAAAGTGTCAGTGACTCATTTGCTAGAAAGCTGCCTGCAAGAGACAGCCTTAAGGAGACGTCTAATATTTGTCATTGACATATTCTAATATTCTTCCTCATTTCCTGCTGATCATTCTATGTTAAGTTCTGAATTACCCTCTTTGATCTCAAGTAATTTTTTTCAGAAACAAAGTCTTCAATTTTATTTGAGTCATTGGCTGATATAATTATATACCTCTCAGTCAGCTACCTTACAGATCTGTGCTGGTAGGCTTGTCCTACATTTATACCACCTGCTCTTTCAGTACACTTCTTCGTCCAATTCTGTGACTATTTTGTTAGTGTTTCCAGGAGCTGAAATTAATTAGTTTATGCTATATGCATATATGCTAGCTGCTCTTCACTTTTCTCATATGAGATGGATAAGATATGTCAATCCTGTCCATGGTCAGAAATGGCCATAGCCAAATTTGGCACATTTTCTGGCAAAAAATTGAACAGAAGAATAAAAGAGTTGAAGAGCGATAAAGTCTGAAGTAAACTGACAAAAATCTAAAGATTATTTCATGATTTAAGCCTCTTGAAAATGTCTTCCAGACATCTTGCTAACTTCTCATTCCCACACATGAAGAGGCAATCATTAAAGCAGTGGTTCACCATGGAACTTGAGCTTATTCTGTTTCTTTGGAAAGGTGATTATACTTTTTGCAGCTCTTTCTGTTATTTGGAAATGGTCATTAATAATGCTTAACTTTAAAGAAAAGTTACACGAGTACATATTTACAAGGCAGTCTGAATGTAATAAGTGTTTCACATAGAGTCACAAATTTCATTTCTCTGTCATTACATTTTTTTAAATTGAAATTCCATTAATAGTCTTTAGTTTTTTTTTTTTCTGTTCTTAGTAGAATATTGAAGACAGGCTGTGAAGCGTGGACAGGATTTACTACATATATTGAGAGTAAGTAACTGCTTGTTGCATTTGCTTTTTGTTTGTGAAACTTTGCACCAGGATTTTTCCTCCTCCATACCAGTAACTTTACCTGATATTACTGAAGCATTCTTTGTTGTTTTTTGTCATTTTATGTCAGTTTATTGGAGACTGCTTTCACAATTTTCATGTGTCCAAGTTACTGTAACTTAAACCATTTTAGATTAATCTCTGTGATAACTATTTAGAAAATTAGTTTTAGAAGTTCAAGTAGTCTCTGAAAAAGCAGATGCCCTTAAATTTTAGGATGACAATTACTGAGGACGAGGGAAGGAATTACACAGCTCTCAAATTTTACCTGGAAACCAAGGCAAAGGAATTAAGCCTGAGGAAGAAAACATTAAATTTAACTCCAAAGTATTCTAGACCAAAGATGGACTATTCACCTTAAAAGGACATAATTCCTTTCCTGGAATCAATTTCCTAAAAAAGCAGGTGAATGCTGCTTGTTTTAATGCAGATGAAGTGGATCACTGTGTGACAAATCAATATGAGGGTGGGAAAAAAAGTTGCAGGTTGAGTAAAGGTAGTAAGTCATGAAGATCTGAAGGCTGCAGGTAAAAATAGAAGCACTGTGTGCTTTTTTGAAATGTGAATTGGCTTTATTTGTTTTCCCTCTTAATAGGGAGGATGTTTTTCAGTCAGGTATTTGGGGCTAGTTCAGTATGTTAAATCTATATGATTCTCTAGAACTAATGAGGAACTCTGAGAGAACTTTGTGCAACTGGAAGGTGAAATTGTGGCTTGGGGGTGTTTAGGTTAATTGTCTGTCTGAGTTGGTACTACAAATAGCACTTGAAGTAAATTCCAGGTCCTTCTAAGATATATCTACAGCTCTTGTTCTATCAGAGTTCTTGCAGTAGCAGATAAAAAAGCAAGCATCTTTTATCAATTAGCACCAGCACTCTTATTTAAGAAAAAATATAGAAAGGATTTTTGGGTTTTCTTAGAACTTACATTTATTTCATTGTTTACCCTGTTGATGATCCTTTACTGTAATCAAAGTCCTTGTAAATAGAAAATAATATAAATAAGCTTTGAGAATCAGAAAGAAAGGAATGTGATGATATTTGCTAATATTTTCTATTATCTATGATAATATACTGCATTTCATATTAACTCATTAATAAATCTAGATTAAAACTTATTTAGCACAGATTCTACCAACTCAAAAGTAAATAAAAAATCATGAAGAATAAATTTGCTTCCAAAAATAGCACAGACTTTGTTTCAAACAATTTCATTGTGCAAGCATTAAAGTTTAGCATTAATCTCCTGAGTACTTTAATTTCTCAGACATTTCCCAAACCATGCATATGCCTTTATTGTAAGAAGTTCAGTTCATTTTAATTGTACTGAAAGTATATTTTGAAGGAGCTATTTTCTGATGAGAATATTATCTTTTCATTTCATCTCCCCCAAATCCAAGACTGGAAAGTATCTCTCTATTTTGTTGGTTTATTTATCTGGTTATTAAGATATTCCCCTTATACTGAAGTTTAACTGTTAAGCTGGTGGGAAAAAAAAAAACCAAACAACTATTTTTTTCTATAGAATGGTAGAATATCCTGAGTTGGCAGGGAGCCTCAAGGATCAACAAGTCTAGCTCCTGGCTCTGCACAGGGCAACACAAAATTCAAGCCCTATTCCCTACCATCCTTTGTTGAAAAACCTGTTTCTGAACCCCTGTTCTGTCTTCTCCTGACTTTTTTTCCATTGCATTCCAAGACAACATTGATTACCCCTTCTCGAATGTAATCTGCTCTTTCATTACAAAGACAGAACTTACGATACCAGGAATTTTCTTGAAGCATTATTTAAGTCTGTGGTGATGCAGGACTTTGATTCAGATGATTTGATCTAGTTTGCTGCCTTTTGCATTAATGTTATGGGATTTTTTTCCTTCATTAGCGTTAACTGCAGTGCTTATGTAATATCGTTGATCAATAAGTTAGGTTTGGCTTTAACCTCTCAATTGATTTTACTGATTTATTTTAGCAAAAGAGGATGAGTGGTAAGGAAACTTACCCATAATCCTTTTTAGCCTAATGTATTTATATCTCAGTCCTCTTTGAAGTTAACTATTGAATTAGTTCCATTTAATTGGAAGGAGATGGTATGTAATTACCTTCCACATCAAAGCCAAGAATCCTGTCAATACTTGTTTAAAACAGATCAATTTATAGTTATTGTGATTGTTTGATGTTGTTCTATTTAGTAGAAGTAGTTCCATTTCAATTTGATAATTAAAATCTAGAGAGGTCGTAAGTTAATGTGAATGACAAAGTTTTGTGAAGATTCACCCAAAATGGATTTTTGATTAATCAGTCATGAATTCTTTCAGATATGTGATTTTGGTAGTTTTCATGATGATAACTTTTTTTCCTGTATTTAAAAAAAAAAGAAAAAAAAGATAATAAGTTAAATTAAAGTATGATAGGACAAAAATGAGATGCTAATTGTATGTATATGTTGCTGTTTTAATGACTCCTAGTCTGTTAGCATATAACATTATAGTATTGCCATTAAAATTAATTTTTATATTCAATTTAATATTTTTTGATAGTGAAATGAGTGTATTTTTTTAAAAATTATTTCCATTATTTCACATGTTGACAGTAACTGTCTCTACAAAAATTGAATGAAGAACTACTGCTTTTATTTTCTTCTGCTTAAGTAGAAGACACTTGATAGACACTTGATAGTGGTTGAACTACTTATCAAATCAAGCTTAATAAGGGCTTACATAAAGCAAACTTCCAACAGCATGAGATAATTATTATGGTAAGAAAATTTGAATCATTTCAAAGGTTCAATTTCAGAAAACACTGATAGCTATCAGTTAAAGTATTAGATATATTTCTTGGTTATTTAGAAATCAAAATATCTACTACTTATAATGATTGACTTACGTTGAACTGTGATTCCTGGAGACTAGTGAATTTAGTAGTCTCAGCTTCACTGTTTGAGTTCTTAAATGGACTGCAGCATTTGTGCACTTCTTCAAATAAAATTTTGCATTAGTATGCTATAATACTTGAGTTGTGTTCCAGGTACAGTTGTAGTTCTTTACAGTTCTTTCCTTGACCTTTAGATAACCAGCAATTTGCTTTTTAATTTAGTTAATTGCTTGGGATTTCAGTCTATCCCCTGGTTGATGAAGAAGCGCTTTTCAAACCAAATAACTTGCAAGCATTTTGATTTTTCTTCATGGAGTACAATATTAGATATCAGGAAGAAAACATTTTATATAATTAATTTTTCTTCTGCTTTTGAGACTTGATAACTTCCAGTGGATTTTGTTACGGAAAGTGAGATTAGCAAATGAGACATTAACATCGGGACCAAATTCTGCATATTAGAGCAACACTTAGTTTCAGTCACTACAGAATTGTGTGAAAAGGTAGGATATCTCTTAACGTATATGCTGTGATGTTCATTAGGTGTGGTTGTCTCTACTGTTGCTTGTTGCTCAAAAGAGATTAGACTAAGTTAATCTGCTCTTCCTATTAATTTCCACTGAACATCAGTAAGCCATTGCTCCCCCATCTCTTGGCTGCACAGAAATTCTCAAAAATATAAACCTAAAATATTAGATAAAAGCCTATTTTCTTAATTAATATAAGTCTTTTTTTTTTTTTTTAACTTATCTCTAATTTGTTAGTAGGTAATTAGTCATTTGTTAAGTAGCAGGGCAGCACAACTCACAGTCTGGCAACAGAAATTGGTTAAAATGGCAAATAAGCTGACTGCACTTCTTATAAAATAGCATAAATTTTTTAGATGCCAAGATCTGAACAACATTCTTATCCTTAAATGATGGTTAAGAACACCACTGATAAACTGAACCATATTTTTCAAGCTATGAGTAATAGCAGAAAGGTTACCAAGCTGTGGTATGGTGAACACTGCAGGTGATCCATAAAGATGCATGTTTACAGTTCTCCTTATTGTTAGATCAAGTTCAAAACAGCTGAGCAAGCAAATCCAGAAGGTATATGAACCTTAGCTTTATTTTCAAACCTATAGCTTTATTTTCTGGTTTAAACAGTTGTTAAAGGTGTTTAGCTGTAGGAAGATAATAGTATGATTAACATATCTAAGGTTTACATGCAATATATGACTGGAAGATTATTCTTTTTACTGTTTGTTACTCAAAATGCAGCTTAGAATGTTAATTCTGTCTTTGGCAACCAACAGAAGTAAATGATGGGAGAGGAAAAACTCAGAATTCTCATTAGCAGCAATGTCAGTCAGAAATTAATCTCAAAAATCACTGCTTATATAGGGTTGAGCTGATATGGCTGAAAGGCTTGTTTGACATAGAGTCAAACAAACAAATAAAAATATGTCAGGAAGCTCTTATTTCTAAGTGTGCCACTTGAGCAGAAGGAGTTATGGTTTCTGTTTCTTCAAGCAATCAGCTCTGTGTGGCTCTTGGATGATGAACAGCTGATTTAGTCTCAGAGAGAGCTCGGTTCTAGCCCTCTGCTTTCTGGTTGTCTGAGTGTCAATGAAGTTTTGATTATGATGACGAATAGAAGAATCCTTTCCCATACCACTATCTTGAATTATTTACTACTTGAAGAAGGAATTACTTGCTATATGTGACAACAGTGTGTAGAAATGCATTCCCATGATTTAAGCTCATGATGAAATGGAATATTTGGATGTTTCCCAAAATCACTCTTGGCATTTATATGACTTTAAAGACTGTTAAACTAGTTTATTTGTAAGCAAAGCTTCCAAAATCACTTACTTCATTCAGGGACAAATTCAGAAGCAAAATTGAGCAATAATCCTTATTTTAAGTACAGAGTTTGAATAGAGGGGAGAGCAGTTTTTTTCTTTTTCTTTTTTTCCTTCAGTTATAAAGTCAGTACTGAAGAGAATCTACACAGTTCTCCACAGTTGGTTGGCAGTCCCTAGAGAAGTCTAATATATTGTTTTATCTTTCTCCAGAAGAAAACTGGTGATTTCTTCACTGCTGTCTGTTTTCTCAGTGCTGTGTCCGCTGAGGGCAAACTGATGTTTAGGCTCTTCCTGTAACCTTCAACTGATACCTTCAGATGGGGCATTAATTTCATTTTCTTACACTGGTGGAATCCTTCTGTGCAAGGATGCTTTTGTAATGCACCTTATTGCTGGGTAAGGCCTGATGGGCTTACCATACAATGAACTGCAAATCTGCTTAAACAATGCAAATCCATTTCCTGACTGAGTGAAAAGGCACTCCTGTGTCTAAGTATAGATTTTTTCTTGTATTTGTAGAATTACAGAACTTGTCATTACCCAAATTATGGGGTGAGGAAAGATGTCTATTACTAAACAGACTTGTACAGAGAGTTGGGAGGGTAATGTGTTTGGGGCTTGTACTGTAGTTTTCTCTAGCTGTGGAACCATGCAATGGATGGCACCTCTAGTGAATTCTGACTGTTGTTGTTTGTATGATTATATCATTCACAGTTCATAAGAATTCATATATGTTATCCTTATTTGTAATACAAAAGTACCAGCACTTCTTCATAAGGTTTACCAATCCCAAAGAACATCTGCAGAGGCAAATTAATATTCATCTGTTTAATGATGAGGTGCTTATAGTGCCACGCACAGCCAGCCAGTAGAATCTCTGCCCTGGTATTTCTCCCAGCAGAAACAAGTCACAGCTGGCCAGCAAGATATCCATGCACCCCATTAATACCATGGCCATATATTTAACAGCAGGAGACAGTAAAGCATCACATATCAGGATAAGCAAAGACATTCACAGGAAGTAAGGAGACTTGCTTACTGCTATTGAGCAGTTTTTCACAAACAAGTTTTTTTCAAGCTTCATGCAGAAGCTAAAGGCAGTTTACTTCTGTTCCCAAGCTAATGCAAGCCCTTTCTCATGGGCTAGTTGCCTTTTCAGGCCATGATCTGTATTTTTCTACATACTAGGTATCTCTAATATTTTTTTCTGGAAACATCAGTCATCACTAGTAGTAACATAGACTACGATTCATCCAGAGAATATGGGGATTTAGTCACCTGGAAAATATTATCAATCGCTAGTTCATTTTTGCAAATTGTGAGTTTTATCATTGACAATCAGATACTTTGAATACAGTCTCTGTCTACAGTTGCAGCTCAAGTAAGTTATAAATAGCTCTTAAAATTATTGGCATCATTTGTTTACAGGCCTTAAAAATCTTTCTGTCCCTGTACCAGTCACTTGCAATCCATATGATGCAAAATCAGCACTTAATTTTTTCACAGTGTTTCCACATCTGATGCATGAGCTCCTTGTATGTTTTGTGAGCATCTACCAAAACCCTCTGACTAAAGAGTTCTTTATAAATTCTGGTTATTTAGTAATTCTCCTGTGTGGTCATGTTACTTTCTTATCTCATGTTTGCAAGATATCAGGCAATAAATTCTGTCAATAAGTTAATGATACACAGTAGACTTGCACAGCATGCACCAAGATTTTTTAGTCATAAAACAATGTTATAATTAAGTTAAATATTATTCAAAGACACTCTGGGTTGAAAGTCGCTGCTTCACGGAAGCCATTTTTCATTAAGCTGTGGGTTTGGAAAGTGACGTTCTGAAGAATTCTGAGAGATGTGTGCGGACACTGACTTTTTTTCAGAGATTCTTCTCAACAAATACTAGACAGTAGAAAGTAATTCTTTTCGAGTGAAAATTTGGATAATAGGGTAGCCCATGAACAAATCCATATGCTTGTGTGTGTTATATTGTATTGCTCTGGCAGATATTTGTTCACCTGCAGGAAGGGAGTGGCAACATGGTGATGGCTCTTCTGCTCCAGCTGGAGAGTTGTGTGTTTTCACCAACCAGTGTGGAAGCAGAAGTGATGAGAGACAAGGTAAGCCTCAGTGAGCTTAACTGTAAGCATGATACAGTTTTATAATACAGTGTTGTAGCAGTGGGAACTAGGGGGGAATTCTTCATATAAGAAAGTATTTGAGAATTATTTTCTGCTTCTCCTTTTACTTCTGTCTCAGTTTCTTCCTTGATTTATTTTTGTTGCTTCTGTTTCTGTATATATGCTGTACCTCATTTGTAAATCTTTATACTGGTGTTACATAGCAAAGTGAGGGACTCTTCATCCATTTACAATTCAAAGGATATTTTACAAATATTGCTACCCTAGTTTATGTTAAAATTATTTGCTGAAATTCAGATTTTTTTTTACACTATGTCTGTGTTAAGGCCTAATAAAAAACAATATTCTTGTAACTACTGTCAAATATTGTAAATTAAAATGTTCAGAAGATATATTTTTTTTATTCCTAGGAGAAAAAAGGGAGAAATTTTCCTGAATTTATGAATGGATGGTCCTAGCTTAACCATTGTAACATCAAGAGATTATGAATATGGTTGTTGCTCTTTTCCTTTAGGGAATCTGAACAATGAAAGTGAATTCAGATAATAAAGTCTGAGTAAATTTGCAACATAAATCTAATATTTCAGAACAGTGCAAAAAAACTGTTCTGAAAATTATTTCATGCAGTGCAGTAGATAGTCCTGTTCACTGAAGATCACTGATTTGGACTGGAAGGAATGATTCTATGATGGGCTTGGATTTGTTGTAACTTTTAATTTTTATTAAAAGCTTGTTTAAGTTCTCTTCACAAAGCAGCAAAGGACGCCACTATGATTGTTGGATTTGGGGAATTTAATTTTAAAATCTTCAGGTGGACTTGTTTGCCTGCGCACACATGTTAATTGGAATATGTAAATAATAAGAGAATTCATCTGTAATCTGGGAGAAAGTGTAGCAAATCAAATCTGGATTCCTTAATATGTGTGCCCAGATGCCTTGAACTTTTCTTTGAAAATGCACTTCTCATTTATCCAAATATAATCCAGGTATATATTTGGTACAGAAGTCCGAAATCGATTCTGGGATATTTCTTCTTAGTTCCTCTGCAAATAAGACAATAGCTAACACTATACTGTGTACCAGTAAATTCTGTAACTTTATCTTGCTGCACTAAAACATTCTAAATGCCACTGTCTGAAATGCCTGTTGAATTCCCCAATGATAGACATGTCTCAGGTTAAGCATATCATTTCCACAAGACATGGATATTTTATGTTTTTTCTACATTAACTTGAAACCTTAACTGTGCTTGATTTTGGTTTCTCTAGAGAAAAAAGCACTTCCTCTGGGCCACGTCTTGTATTATGCTAATAGAATACGCAGCAAGATATGCATACTCTCATTAATTTTCCTGCAGGCTTTTTAACCATGTTTCAGTGAATACCACCACAGATAAACACTTAAAATGCAAGTAGAGAAGGTTGCTCCAAAGATCAGTTAAAAAAAGAATAGCATCCTATTGCAAGAAATAAATGCCAAAACACATTCCATTTGAAACAGGGAGATGAGGATGTGCTGTGGAACTCTGCGCAATGGGCTGTGGTCTCTGTGGCTGCTCAGATAATGGTCTGGGTTGTGCTGGGACAGAAGTTAGCTGTCAAACATGGAGAGAGAAATCAGGGTGTCAATTTGAATGTTTGCCCATCTGCCACACACTGTTCTGATCTGGGAATTTTGCAAAGTTATTATTCTACTTAAACTTCTGCTTCGTGATCATCTGTTTGAGATAGTTACCCGCTGTTCTGTCTGTACCCTGCACAGATTTTAGGATGTCTCTATACTGGAATTATTGCAAAGATGGGATGTCAGATTATGCATTTTTATAGTTATTTAGGACTCCAGATGTGGTTTGTTTGTGTTTAGCCACAGCACTGGAAAAGAAGTGAAATAAACCCTACAGCCTACAGTCTCTTTTATTAATTCATTTAAACCTCTAAAATCTTATGAAAAATATTCACTATAAACAGGCTTAAAATATTTTGCTTTCAGAATATCTGCAAATGAAGTTTTATAAGCAGATGTACCTGAAATAGAACCTCAAGTAACAACTTGTTTCTGCCAACTTGATATTTTTCCTCATACTGATTTTATGTTTATTTGCAGATAGTTCTGTGAAAAAATATTTTGTACATCCTGCCCACTTCTTTCTTCTGATCTCCCCCCCCCCCCGTATTTTATTTTATTTTATTTTGGCATATATGTCTTTCAGCAAATATTTTCAAGTTAGATTTTCTGTGAAAACATTCCCTTGAAAAAACAATTATGAATGATTGAGGATTTTCTTACTGAAAAAGATGCTCTTACTGTTTTGTACATCTTGATGTTTTCTACCTATTTGAGAATTCCTAAGAAAATACTGAATGTTATTTTGTGCATTTCATGTAATTTAAAATAGATACATTTCAACCGCATTTGTGCTTTTAAATAATCACTGAAGTACTTCAGCCACTTCAAGAGCTGAATTATAAAAACATCAATAAAATGTTGGTTGACGAAACAGACAATCTGCACCTTAACTTGATTCTGGAATGCTTCTGTGAATTATATTGTTTTTCCCCTCCTTAATTAACTATTGCCATAAGTTGATGTGCATATGAAAGCTATGAAGTTGGACATAATAGCATGACTTTAGAAGATGAAGTTGCAATGTGATTTAAAAGGATTAGTGAACTGTAATAATAATATGAAATACACCAAAAGTATTGTCAAGGGTTTGGTGTGAGCAGCTAACTTGTGAGGCAGCATGAAGGTACTCCTGGTATCTAACCAGAATCCCACTTAGAATGCAAAGCATTACCTTGCCCTTCTCTTCTGCATGTGGGTAAAAGCTGACAAATATTTGACACATGGTGAATGAAATCCAGATGCACTCCCACAAATCTACCCTTCTGAATTTCTTTCAATTTAGGTTCCTTTGAAAAATGTGATTTTGAAACTGACCTCTGCAAACATCTTCAGGTAGTGAATTTAAATCCTGGATGGATTAGAAGAAATGGCAACTCTGGTGTGGGACCACCATATTCTGACCACAATGGGAATAACTCTAGTAAGAATCCTTGCTTTCACTGAAGGAAGCATGGTCTTTTACAAGTTACTTAGTTCTGTATTATTTGCTTAAGTTACTATTTTCTTGATAGGTTTATTCGCTTCTGATGTGTTTCTTTCTGAGATAAAACAAAAACCTGGACACCAGAGCTTTCTAGGTGCTTATAATCAGAGTAGCCTAGAATTCTGGTGGGGGGGATGGGGAGGGTGAAGGAATAGTTGAAGGGAGGAAGGTGGAAAGAAATAGTTTCCTGCTCTTGTTGTCCAGGAGGAATAAGTAATCAATCATCACATCAATCGTCACATTTACCTGCCTGAATGATCCTTATCTCTTACTAGATATAATGTCATAATGTTAGTCACTACATTTACAAATTTTAGAAATTACAGTTGAACCCCTTGCCTTGAGATATATTTGCATTTGATTTTTGAATGCCAAAGCGTGTGTATATGTCATCTGTGACCTGTGTTGTTGTTTCAAATATTTTGAGAGAGTGTGATTTTGGAAAAGATTTCATAGCCAATCCTGAGCCACCTTCTCTAAAATTTATTATATTTTTCACTTTGTTTAAAGATTGTCCCTCAACAGACTACTTAACTGTCCCTGTCCCCAGAGATATATATCCCTTATGCTTGTTCTTTTATCAGGTTAACCTTACTTTTCAAAATCTGGCTTCTTTTTTCTGGAGTACTTAAATTTCTTTTTAACTTAAATTGACTTGAGCCAAATTTTTAGTTACAATGTTACAATTTAGTTACAATTCCTGCTTTTTTGAGCTGTTAGAAAGCTTGTTTGTAAGAAAGCAAAGAAAGAGTTTAACAATTTGATGGAGCACTCTATTATCAAAGAAAAGATGTGGGCTTATTATCCAAACTGATTAATTATCTTCTCCTTTTTTTCCTTTTTTGTCTCTTTCTCCCTATCCATCCTCTCCCACTAACTTCTCAAGACACAGTAGTAGTTTTGAGTCCTCAGAACATGCACAGGATGGCAGGCATAAAATGCTAGAGAGTATATAGCAACACAACTTACGGAAGACTAAATTATCACTGAAAGATTGGCAAGCCTACAGGTGTTTAGACCCCATTCTTAAATTGTTATGATCTGGGGATGTAGAAATTTTACTGTTCTCAAGCAAGTGCTACCACCTATGTACTGCATAAGATACTAAAGAACTAACAGTTCCATTTAACAGTTAATGTGAATTGTAGACTTAGAGGAGAATGGCTGGAAAAGTTGTTTGTTTATTAATATCTAATGTGACCGAGCCAAGTGAATAGGGTCAGGCTCTTTTCAGTGTTGTGTAGTAACAGGACAAAGGGCAACAGGCACAGACTGTTACGCAAGAAGTTCCATAAAAACATGAGGAAGAGATGCTTTACTATGAGGATGACAGAGCACTAAACAAACTGTGATTCTGTGAAATGCATTTATGATCCTTTTGCTTAAAAGCATACAGGCACATCTTTAACTAGGTATTTTGAAAATAAGACTTAAAATAAATATTGGATTAAACTGATGTTAGCAGAAAAATCTCAGTTAATACCAAAACATTTTCATAAAGTAAAATAAACTTTATTTTAAGTGCATGAGTTAAAAATCAAGTGTTTTGCAACATAATGACAGAATAATATAATTTCTTATAATCAAGAAACAAATAAAATCAAGCTAATAAAAAAAAATCAAATCTAATAAAATCTTGTCTGAAATCAAAATAAACTAGGCAACAATATTAGTCTAGCTGAAATTTCTAGAGTCTGTGCGTGCTTAGTAGTATGTTGCACCAGAAGTCAGCAATGACCTGGAAGCTATTCCTGCCTATATCCAGTATCTTGTAAAGAATTTGTGGAGAAGAAGAAACTTATGCAGCTACTTAAGGCCAGCAAGTTTTCAAAATTTCCCATTCCTAGAGACTTAGCAGACTGTGTAATCTGTTTTATATTTGTTCCTGCTTAAAGACTAGAAAATATATTGTACATTTACAATGAAGTCCTACAGCAGAGCATAGAAGGGAAGAGTTCCGTCTGTCACAATAAGTAATTGCACACAAATTAGCAGAATTTAACCATTTAGTAGCACTCAGCTGGTTCTCTTTAGCTTTGCCTGCCTATTTGGTTCTTTATTTTCATCGATAATTTAGCTGAAAAATTTAGTGACAAACACTAAAAAAAAAAATAAATAAAAAACCCCAAAATTTTATGAATCAAAACCTTTTATCTGTGTAGACTTTGAATACAAATTTGCTGTTCAAAGATTTTCATAAGATTACCAGTTCTTCTCCATCTATGACTTAGTATCTGTGGTAGGTGAAATCTGATTGTTTTTGTTTGTTTGTTTGTTTTCAGTTCATATATATTTATCTTTAGGGAAGAAAAAAGAAAAATAAAAAAGTCCTAAGTGGAAAACCTGATGTAACTTTGCTGTTAGAGAGCCTTGCTAAGCCACCAATCCACAAATTATTGTAGGTAGAAGGAGTATCCTTGTGGCTGACAGGCTCCAAAAGTACTGATGGAGTAGCTGTTTGAAGTCTAATACCTAAAAGGAATGCAAAAGTGCAGTATGCTTCTCTGGAAGGAATTCCTCATCGAGCTGGACTTGTAGCATTTTGTCAATGATTTTCCTCTTTCTCCCTCTCCTTTTGCTGCTCCTTGCATCCTTTAACTTTAAAATTCAACATATCTGAAAACTTCACATTGTGGAAAAGCAAAATTTAGACTAGTGGTATCTGATGTTCTGAAACTGATGAAGATCTGCTAGAAGATTTCAAACAATCATGCTAGGAAGATGCATAGTTACAACCATGTTTCCCTTACTCTTGATGAACTGCTATCCTTTCAAGTAAGGCAAGATTTAATTTGGAGTTATTTTGTAACACAAGTATAATGGTAGATTCTGAGAATGGCACTTCCTTCATTTGTGATCCAAGCATCGGGGTACCAGAACCTCCTCTCTGCTGCAAGGAAATTTCCTGAACAGCCAGAAGCATACCACAGTCCTGGAAGAGTGGAGCACTATAACATCCTCTCATGTCTTTCTTTCTCTACTTCCTTAAAGACTTGAACTGCTATAAATCACATCGTTTTTTTTTGTTTAAGCATGAAATATGAAAAATATTCAACTAGTTAAGTTCTTTGATCAGCTTACTAAGTCTTAGTTTTGTTTCAAAATTTTGCACTTTACTGGGAACTTAAGCCAGAAACAATATGTCAAGATGTGGAAAAGCTTAGCATACAATGGCTATGAGTATGCCATAAATCTTTTTTATCACAAAGTTCTACTTGGCTTTTAAGTTACTAATTCATACTTGATTGTGTCTTTTCTTCTTTTACAGTTATAGTTCCCCAAATTTACATATATATTTATTTTAATAGCTTATTTCCTTTCGTTATCTTCTGAAATGAGATCGTCTTCTGCAACTTTAAGGTCCAGTGTTTTGCTTCCAACTGATGAAGAACATGTTTGCCAGGTATTTTGATGTATTGTCCTTTATTTTGGCTTTTTGTCATAGCACTTCAGTATAATAATTATAACTTCTTTTTTTTTTTGTGCTAGATTACATTTCAGTATTGGATCAGTCAGAGTGGAGTATTGATAGTGGAGCTTCAAAAGCACTCTGAAGATACTATTAAAAACGTTTGGCACGATTCAGGAGAACTGGAAAGCCAGTGGAAAGCAAAAACCATCACAGTCAATAGCAGTGAAAATTTTGAGGTTGGTATCGTGAGTTGACTGTAAATTGAACATAAAGGTAGGTTTCTAAATTCATTTTTTTCTAATAAGGCAAATATAAATATCCTGTAATTGGGAAACAGTGTCACAAAATATAAGAAAGATCAGTTATTTGGAAGCTCAAGGCTGGTATAATAAATGCTGCTTGTTCTCACTTTTCTGGTGTAAAAGGTGATGATATACCTCACTTAAAATGTACATGCATCTTAAATAAGAGTATCCTATTGCACTGTAAACTATATATCTGCTGATGGAAGTGATATCTTGGGATCTTAACCTTCAATAAAATATGCTTATAGGCTCAGCCTAACTGTATTGTTAAGCTGAGGTTTAATTTATAAGTATACTCTCTGTGAAACAGTGTTCTGTACTGATAGCTTTGGCTGTCTAGAGATGCATCAGGTGACAAACACTGAACTAATTGTTGTAGCTATATATATAATTTTTTTATGGTAACTGAGCCTTTATCACAGAATACATTCATATGATGATATTGCTTAAAGCTGCGATGATTTGCTTAGTGTACAAACCTGAAGGTGTAACGGCACAACCTTGTTCCTATAAAATATAAGATAACACAGTTATTTGACTTGCAGAGGTAAAACTCCAGGAACTTGAGTTTTGAAACAATATTTGTCTGCACAACTCCAGCTGAGGATGTATGTTACAAATACATGCACCTAACTCAAGAATCAGTGTTGTTATCTGTTGAAAACTTAGCTCTATCTGACGTAAGCAGTTTTTTAGCAATGCAAGATTGTACTGGAAGGGTTTCTTTCTATACTTTTCATTCTTCATATTGTTTAGAAAATTGACTGGCTTTGCGAATGTTCAATAAAGTACATCATCTTCCTGCCTCTAAATTTCTGGATCAAATCCTAACTAGATTGCAGATTGCAAACCTTGTTATGTTTTGGCTTCTGTAAAGCAAGCTGGCGCATCCAGATTTAAAGAGACAGATGTCAAATTTGTTGCAGTAATCATTACAATTGACTAAAGGAATGTAGCTGGGCACATCATCAGATCCATAGAACAAGGCTGAGTTTTTCTTTGTTTGCAACTTTCCCCTCCAGTTACAGTTTGCAGGATGCTGGTCATGCAGTTTATTTGTTCTTCTGAACTTTTCCTTCTATGAGATCTTTAGCCCTGCAGGGCTGTCTGCATCATTCTTCAAGGAAATGTTTCAAGCTATGCAAAAATAAAAAACGTCAAAGGCTCTTATAAAATGACTAGTAATCATACCTGTTCTTTACATCAACATGAAAAATTCCCACTGCCATGAAACTATTAGAAATATAATTATTTCCTGTTCCTAACTAACAAAATAATTAAAAGCTTTAAGCTTATTATGAATATGAATTTTGTTGTCATGTTTATTATTTTGATTATAATTTCAGATTTGGTTCTTAGTTGCTCTCCTGAACTACTTTTTTCTCCCTTCCACTCAGACCAAATTTCTTTTTCACAAGTTTCATTAAGGGAATTGGTTCAGGACTTAGGGTTTCACTTCTGTTTCTGCAGTTATTTCCTTACCCCTAACATTTAATACTATGGATCTTTGCCGCTTTCCAAGTAGTGTGGTTGCTCAGTTCCCTCCTATTTCAATGCAGTAAGTTAAAATCCGCCTTTTACACAGAAATGTGTAATATTTGTAGCTTCATTTCAATAGAAGATGTTTTTAGGAAAAGCATCACTATTGTAATATTGTAACAGAATAAATGTTGAATTTTGCTTTCCATTCTGGGTACTCTTCAAGGTTTGTTTTGGCTGAAAACTGGTTGATGAAAGGCTTCTAAACTGAAAAGTTATTTGTTGCCCTGACTTTGTTTCCAGTTCACTGGCAAATTTTGAAAACAACCAGAAAAACATTCATATTTCCACTCTCTGAAGGAAGAACCATTTGATAAAATGTACAGTCCTTTCTATTTCCCAAGTGTTATGATCCCTGCTTAGATTTTAATATATTTTGCTGTGCTTCTCAGATCTTTCTAGTAAAATTTGTTTGATTTTGCTCCTTCATCTGTTGCACTGGTGAATATCATTTCTTGTTGATTTCATGTTAAACTCTGCAGGTTATATTCCGTGGGATGGTGGAGAACCAGAGACAAAATGAAACAGTTGCTATTGACGATGTTTCTTTCAGTGAAGGATGTTCTTTAGCATCTGGTAAGCATACTCATTTTTCAGGAAATTGTTCATTTTTCTTTGCTTTTTGCTCTGATTAGAAGAGAAATACAAAAGAGGGAGAGCCATACGGTACTTAAAGACTTTCTTAACTCAGTGTTTTTTAGTGACTAATTTCCATTCCTCTAAACAATCATCTGTCAAATAGCATCTTAACGGAGTTACAAAAAATGACAATAAATACCTTGAGATGTCTAGTATGTTACACTATACCAGCATAGGAGAACATTACTATCTCATTGGGCAGAAAGAATCTGTGGCCAAAATCAGACCAAAGAACTGATATTTTCATACAGCTCAGGAAAAGCCTCAGAGATGGGTGTAGGGAAATTCCCAAAGCACTTGTGTTTATTTTTAAAAATGTGAAAGGTCCTGCTGCTCAGCTGTAGGGGGGTTTATTTTGTTCTGCTCTGCTACATCCAAGAGCTGTAGTGTCAGGATGGTCAGCTCTGCAGCTGAACCATCCATGCATGTTGAGATTCTTCGGCAAAACATTTAGTCTTTTGCTTTTTAACCCAACACAGTTTCATGGGAAAAGAATGCAACCCATCCTAGCAAAAATTAGATTACTTACTGTTCTATATTACAGAAGAGTATTGCAGTGTTGCACCCAGGCCACAGCCTCAGCTCAGTATGGATCTGGTTCAGAGCTTCCCTTTTGCTTCCTGCCTCTGAGACATGGCACAGACTGTGAGAGTCTGGTCGTTAAATTTAATGTGAGGTATGAATACCATGTTGGACACATATCCAGTTACGTTTCAGAAATATATATTGTTTTCTTTTTCTATTTTTTAAAAAAAATTTATTTTTATTATTATTATTATTATTATTATTATTATTATTATTATTATTGTAATGTAGTTTAAAACAAATTTCTCTGGAGGTCTGACTGGGAAAATAGATGCATGTGGTTAACGTATTAGAGTGCTGAGCAATCAGAAGCAGGTTGTAGTAAGGCCAAGACACAGATCTTACTGTAAAGATTCAGGAGTGCAAAGGAGATCTCTATTGCAGAAAAAAAGAAGTTTGAGCTAACTAGACTCAGTTGTATAAGTAAGTCTTTCCATGTTTTGACTTTTTTTTTTTTTTTTAAATGAACAGCTGCAGAAGCTAAATTCATATAAATGTTTTCATGTTGTTGCAAATCTTGATTTTCTGTTTTGTGGAGGTTTCCTAGCAGTTGTACTTAAATGAGCAAGGATGCTAATTTAAAACTATATGCATACTTGTCTGCAAACTCAGACAAAGTTGAATTTGAAATTGCCAATGAAAAAAAAAGGAAAGAAGACAGATGTAGAATTCTCCCAGCTTTGTTCTATTCCTTGGAGGATTTCTGAAGAAAATATTAAAAAAGGAAAGTAAATAAAAAAGCATTGCCAGAATCTAACAATGTACACAATTAATTCAGTGGGTGGATATCAGTCTCTCCACAAAAATATGCTGATTTTCTTTCTTTCCATAAGCAAAGAGAAATGAAAAGCATAGCAGTCACAGAGATGAAATACTGTCTCAAAGAGGAAAAAAACACATTAAAAATAGAAATAAGCATATACTCAATAGTGTCTATAAATCTATGTGCTAAACTTACCTTAGATGACAACAATTGAAATGTGAAGTACACGTATTAAACTGCAGCACTCAGAATTAGTCCAATAAGAGTCCATTCTTATCCTGTGTGCCAACATTAGAAATGAACGTCATTAGGAGAAATCTACGTTGCTCACAGTAGTTAAGGAACAAGTCAAACAATCTTAATTTTCTCCCTGAAAGAGTAATTTTACTGTGGAATATCTTCCAATAATTAAAATAAAAGGTCAGGTTAATGGTAGCTTGAATTAGAAGTAACTTTTTTCTGTATCTGGTTAAGTTTTTATACAATTGGTCTTCTTTTAAATTTGTAGATAAAATCCATGAAATCTTCCAGATTTTCAATGCCAGAGTAAACACAGGTGAACTGAATTGTGCATATGTATTTATTAGTATGACTGTGTGTCATGGGTTACTTAGATTTACCTATGCCCGTGACAGGGGAAGCCACCCCGTAGGGCCCCCGGGGCCCGGAAAGGAGGGGGAAAAGGGAAATGGGATAAAAACAGTGGCAATCTAAGGAGGAAAAACTTATTTTACTAAATATGATATCAAAATACAAGATAACACAATATAATATAATTGAGGCTAACAAATTGAACGAAACAGAGAGAGAGAGTCCCCGAAAACCGAGAGGCCTACTGTGAACTCTAGGCGACATGGCTGGAACGCTTCCCACTCTCCGAGAAGTTTGAGAGAAGAAGAAGGACATTCCAGCCTGGGAACAAGATTATATAGTGTCCTGGTTCCGTGACTTATCACTATCCATGTTGTTCTCTGGGATATGTAGTCTTCTTCTGTGGACTGCACATTCAATAGAAGTATCCATGCTTTACATTATGTTATGATGTGGAATACTGATAGCAAAATTACAAAACCATGACACTGTGTTGTTAGGGTCGTGAATAAAGCAGCTTATGCTTTTGTGTTTTTAGGAGTTTCCTGATCCAAATTTTGATGGTAAAAACAAATGTAATTTTATGATGTTTTGAAGTCTTTTTTTTTTTTTTTCTCCCCTTCTATCCCCAAAATGCACTCTCACATTCTCATGTCCAGTTTTGAAAAAGAGATTTTTGTATATACAAACAATTTTGAACATAGCAATTTAAAATATCATAGTTTTATTTTCTTCCCAACAGTTGTCAAATTGCTTCAATTATCACACAAAATTACTACTTTAGCTATCAAATAGAAAATAGTAAAATTACATTCTGGAACAGATTTATCATGATCTCCTATAATTATAACTCAAATAGATGTTTCTTTCAAAGGTTTTATATTCTTATCCATGTATCTACAACTACCCTTAAGACATCCCTCTTGAATACTGGCAAAGCATATACAAAAAACTCCTTTATTAGGACTGATTTTGCCACAGGCACGAGAACAAAGACACTGAAGGCATGAAACTGAAATACTATGAAGGAGAATGAGGTATTTGTGTTGTCCTCCTGATGCTCCTTGCAATGCGAAAACTATATATCTTATCTGCAATACTAGCATGATTTTTTTTCTTTTTTTCTTTTTTTCTTTTTTTCTTTTCTTTTCTTTTTTCTTTTTTTTTTTTTTTTTTTTTTTTTTTTGCCTTTTTATCTCTCCTGGAAAACTGCAGTTTTGTATACATACTACTTCTAAACTTCTTAAAAGAAATCCAAGATGAGTTTTTACAACCAGCATCATCCCAGCTAAACACAACTGCTTAGTTAATTCTGTTCATGTAAGGATATAACCTTTAATATAAAAACATAGAACTTTGTGCAAGGTCATAAAAATGAATTATAGTGGGGATGGAAGTTTAAAAACAAAAAGTTAATATTACTGTTATCACATTTTAGAAAATAAGAGTTTTGTTTCAAGAGACAGATTATTTGCAAAGGAAAAATCCTAAAATATTTATAAATAAATTTTAAAATGCCGAATTAATTGAAATATATCCAATAATTAGTGTTTAACAATGAACTCAACTCTCCCTTTGAGTTTATTTGCAACTCTCTGCAAGAGTTGAAATTTGGCAAAATCAGTTTTTATATGAGTCATTGTAGGACTTTGCCTTTTCCATGCAAAATAATTTGCCAGCAAGCTCTTCACAGTTGATGCACTTGGCTGAAGAAATGGGAATATTCTTATGCAACATTAGAATAAATGGACTAAACGACAGAGTAATAGCATCAGTTGGACAGGTTGTATTACTGAGATATCAGTCTTTTGTTGCAAGAATTATGGAAATGTTGTCATTTGAAATTCTCAGTTTGAAGTGATTTTATGATGGCATCATGTAGGAAAGAACATAAATATTTCTCTTAATGACATATCACTTTTGATATTTCCTGGCGATGCTTTTTGTGGGAATGAACTCACCAAGGTTGCAGTGATCAGCTAACACCACTACCAGTCCACTGCTCTGTAAAAATCATCCATTTTTAAGGAATGTGTTTATTTTTTAAATAGTATTACTAAAGACAGCAGCCTGAAATACTAAATAGCTCGCATCTATAGCCTGAACAATTGAGGAAACCAGAGGCAGAGAAATTTCCGGTTTAACAAGCATATGTTTCCATTGAGAAACAACCTGAAAAATAATAAGTTAAGAAGCTTAGTGATTGCTTTCCTTTGTCTCTTAGTGCTACAGACTTCCAACTTTGAGCTTGGCATGTGCGAGTGGAATTCAAATCAGCCAGTTGTGCCTGCTTGGTGGGCACAACTGCAATCTGGGCACAAGATTACCTCCTGTTCCTCTGTGAAAGATCACAGCAATGACACTAAAGGTGAGAACCTTAAGTTAATGTGTAGTTTCTAGCTGTCATGGACGATTTGGTGCTTTTTGGGAAAAAGCGGTAACCCAGTGTGGAAATAGAGCATAAGCATGACAAGTAATTATGTACTTCAACTATTTAGTAAGGATGCTGTGAACATGTGTGCTAGTAAGTTTTAGGAGATTTTAGTTCAAGAATTTCAGTATAAACTAATAATAGGTTTACTCTATACTTAATTCTTAGTATGCGATCTGTACAGCAGGTCTTCGGTGAATTTAAATTCACTGAAGTTCTGGCATGGTGCTTTTGTTTTGTGTGTTTTGTGTGTTTTTGGTTTTTTTTTTTTTTGTTGTTGTTGTTTGTTTGTTTTGTTTTGAGGCTCGAGTGCTTTCCTAGTGTAGTACCACTCTAAGCATGTGATCAGGAAGTTAATGTTAAAACTTTACAAGTGAACAATAGAGAAAAAAATCATTTTGAATTATGATTTTAAAGACAAAACAGAAGTAATATTGTTGAAATTTTTGGAAATAAGGAAACTTGCTTTTGAAGCTTGTTTTTAGAGTGCTTATCTACAGATTTATGTAAAAAGTCTTTTGAAAGGTTAATGGATACAGATGTGTGTGTTGTAACATGAAATGGAATTGCCATACCAGCCAAACGTTTCATTTTTCAACAGAATCTGTCTTTAGAGGGCCAAAGTAACATTTGTTTGTGATGGTGTAATTTGTATGTGGTTTTGAGGAACTAATAGCGCATAATATTGTTTGATATGAGAAGAAAAAAATCAGTCATAGTATCTTTCAAATTTCCATAGGGACATCTAACAAGAAGTAATTGGTATTGTTATGAGATAGTAATTGGTATTGTTATGAGATAGTAATTGGTACGGGTGTCTCTTTTATGGCAATATTTTGTTAACAGAAATTACACCAAAATTATGTAAGTAGCTTTTTCAGGACTAAGGTACAAACGACCTCTGTTGAAGCAGAACGCATTTTGAAGTGTCTATTGTATAGGTCCTTGAGTGTATTGTATAAATATTGTACAGAGAAGGCTGAACACATAACACAGAGAATAGGTTGGAGAAGTTCTCTGTCCTTTGATATCTATCGTAAAGGAAAAAATAAAATGGGAGAACAAATAAGTGTCAACACAGTTAACTCTTCATTAACTTTGGAATGTATTGAAAAATCTGAACTATGACAGCGTATCTCTCAATATAGTAATCATTTGAACTCATGCAGATTTTTAGATGCACAAAAAAAGGTGAGATATTAAATAAAATCCTAAAAACTAGACAAATGGTATGCAAACAGCAAAAATATCATGCTTGATTTCTCAAACTTGCAATGCAAATAGAACTTGACTAAGCTTTTGTTTCTGATTTTCATCAAAGATTTGAATCTTCTTCAGCCAGAGTGGTCGAGTGGGAAATTTACAAGGAAGTCATTCAGAGAGAGCTGCCCTGCAATGGAAGAGAACTTGCTAGAGAGGAAGAGCTCCCGTTATTTGACTAATTTATATCTGAAGGCTCGCTTGTTACTCTAGAAATTAACAGCATAGATTACAAGTCAGATAAATCTAGCCAAACAGCTAGAAGCTCTTTGATGCATTTATTGGTCTTTTCAAATAGAATAGGTTATATTTGTAATATTTTCTTTCTATCGTGTTTAACTGTTGTGGCTGCAAATTACGAGCTACAGCAGTAGTAAGGTATTATCCAATGAGATTGCAAGCCTGTATTTTGGTCTGAAAGGCTGCATAACATGAAGAGTAAGCTGACAACAAAAGGAAAATAATGAGGCCTCTTATAAAAAGTTTTTCCTTGTGAAATGACAGTTTCTCCCTTCAGCCTGAAATAACTTTGGTAACATCTGCATCTGAGATAACTTGCATTCAGACACATGAATATAGAAACTTCAAATTCAAGACCTTTAATCAGTGTTTATTATAACAGCTGCTTTAGAAGATAGCAAAATATTCAGTGACTCGTGAGAGAGGAGGAAAAAGATCTGCTATATTTGATAAAGCATTTAGCCCTTTTATTTCTGACAGATAAAAGACGTTGTTGAAGGGATGGAGTACTCTTTTAGATCTCTGTAGGAATGCTTTTATAAAGGGCAATAGGTCAAGAAGAGCACAAATTGCTTTCCTGCTTCAGAGGGAAAGACAATAAGCTCTCAGCACTTCGTTGCAGAAATTCTGGCTGAGAACTAAAGACCTTAATTACGTATGGTGAAGATGCTATTGCCTCCTATAGCAGTGAGGAAGAAGAACACTTTTCCCCTTATTTTGAAAATTGCACAGAAGTATTACTGTAAAAGATGATTCCTGGGAAATGCAACAGAAAGGAAGAAAACCGTGTTTCCAAATACATTTGAGAGTAGGTATCAAAGTGCGGCTGCTTACAGCTTTTAGTGCACAAAGTGACAAGTTTAAGATACTGTCAACTGATGCCATTCTTGGTTTCTGGGGAAAACGCAGATATGTATCTATCTTTTTAATAGGTAATGCTTAGGTAACATCCAAGTCACATCATCAGCATGACAATCAGATTACGCTGTAAGAGGAATGGGGCAATGGTTTAGCTGCAGTAAAGCAATCCTTATTTTCAAAGGCTGAGAAGGACAAGATCTGTTTTTGTGAAAAAGCATTTTCTTGTTGTTTTTTGTTTGTTTGATTTTTAGGCCATTTGGTGTGTCTAGAAGCTAATGACAATGCGTTATACAGAAGTGCTTATCTAAACAGCTCCATGTGTCATTGCTCCAGCAAAAGCTGCCATTTTCAATTTCAGTACTCCATGGCAGATAGCAGTGTTATCAAGGCAGTGCTGTATACTAATCAGGTAAGAAGCATGCATTCACTTACAAATGATCAAGATACAACAGCCCAGCTTTTTTCAGCCAAACTGCAAGGAAACACATGATAGTTAGTTTTTGTGAACTGTCACTTTGTATTGTTCCACTGTTGAATGCAGCTGCAAAAACTGGATATTTGTTTGTTATAAGTTAGTGTGGTGGTGAATTTCTGCAATAAGACTTCAAGGGGAGGCTCTAACCATTACAGACTTAAATGATTTGGAAATTTGAGGGAAAAATCCATAGCAGCAGAATTTCTAGTGTCCCTTCTGCACTGGAAATGGGAAAAACAGTCAGGAATGCTTAAATTTTGCTTGCTCTCTACAAAGGCACAGGATGAAGTTACTGACTTAGTATGTCTAGAGAGCTCTTGCTTAGCCACTTGATTCATTTTTCTGACAGCTGTAGTGCAGTAATTTTCTTCTTCCATTAGTAGAACATTGTAACAAACATCTTATTTTGCTTCCATTACACCTTCAAGCATTTATGAAAGACTCCAGGATCTGGTGTTTTTTTGTTGTTTTGTTATTTTTTCCCCAGTCTATAAAGAGAGAATAATTATGTTTTTTCTGTGACCTGCTACCATATTAGGGAACTATAATGTATCCTGGTCAGAATACACTGAGATTTGCACCGTAAGGCTTGCCAATAAATTCCCAGATACGAAGACTATTGAGACTATTGCAACACTGAGAGACATTAAGAATGCTGATTTCTGTTTTTTATGATCCAATTTAAAAGTTTCCTTTCCTGAAAAAAAAAAAAAAAAAAAAAAAAAAAAAAAAGGAAAATATGTAAGCCAAAAAGGAACCATGAGAGAACTGATATTTGAATTCAGAACTTGCCTGGAAGACTTAAATGAGTGGGAGCAGTAGCTTTTGTTCATTTTGCTGCTTAACTGTTTATGAAAAAAACACTGACTTTTCAAAAGGAGCCAAATATTGAGAAGCAGAAATGAGAATGCAATCCTGATTCTGATTACAGAAAACAACAGGGTCTTTTCTGGAGCCTGTCATTCAGAATAACCTCTCAGTTGTATGATCCAGTAGCATGCAGTTTTCTCACTTCTGCTATATTTAGTGGTTGGAACCTCTGATCTTGGAATAACTCTTCCTATGGATCTAAACAGAAAAGCCTGACACAGCAACTGGATTGTATTCAATGTACACCTCTCAGTACAGTTCTGCACTGCAGATGTTACCAATATACTCCAAGCCTTCTTCGCCCCTTTTAACAGAGAGGCCAGAGATAAGTAAGAATATTTTCTAAAATGGACAGTATGACATTAGGTGGATGATAAGGAACTGAAATTGTTCTCGGATATGGAGTATAGAGAAAATTGTCTATTTTGGTTTGTTTTTGTTTGGTAATCACAGTTTGCTGTGCCCTATAATGCCCTATAAGATTTTTAATTATATGCTTTAATAAAGTCAAAACATTTCCACTTTTTTCAATGTTGTTTATAATGTTAGGAAAAAAAACAGATTACACTGGCTGAATGTGACTTGCTCATCATCAAAAACAACCAATGTAGGTCTCTCATTTTTAATTCTCTAGCTACTTAAAAGCCTATTGTTAGCAACTTGTGTCTTAAGAGTGGTCAACTATCAGCCAGTTGTGCTGTAATTTTATAGTCTGTATTTTTCTCTTACCTATAGCAGAGAACTGGGAGAACAAAGGATCTGTAGTTCCTTCACAAATTTTCAATTATTTGTTTGTAGTAAGATGTATCATTCACTATGTATCCTTTGTATCCTTTATTTAGTACTTCTTTCCTTCCCAGTTTCAGTGCTTCAGGCTTATGTATATATTATATTCTATCTCAGCCCATGATTGTATTCACATTTGGCAGTATTAATGATCTTCATCATTTGATAAGTTGAAAACTTATTTGCTTTCCATTTTCAAATAAGATATTGCTGACTTCAGCCTATTGTATTCTCCTTTTTACTTGCTGATGTTTCCAATTAAGTAATAAGCTTATATATCTGTCTTTTAACTTCTTAATCTTTATGTCTTTCATGGCTCACAAAATAGATGGATATATATTAAAAGTAAAAGAAAATAAATCTCAACTTATGTTTATATGTGCAGGCATGTTTTTACTCTAACACATTAAATTTTCAGCAGGTGTTCAGCAATCCTGGCAAAACCCATGCCAATACACTTCTCTGCAGAAGTAAAAGACTGTGAAGTAAAGACAGTACATTAATCATTTTGAAGGAACAAATAAGAATTTGCTCTGAATTACTCTGAGATGAAAAAAGTTGGGACAAAATGATGAGTGCAATTGCACAGCAGTATGTGAACATATCTGTAGAGAGATGTCAAAAATAAAAAATGCTGTAGTTTAGAAAATGAGTTGATAAGAAAAAGTCATGATAATCTTTTTCATTCCTCAAATCTGAGTAGCATTATTTTAGGAAAAATAAATTGTAAAAAGAAACAAATCTTATAATTCTTGTTCATTTTAGTCATACAAATTTATTTATTTTTTTTTTTGCAGACAGTGTTATATCATATTAAGGGGAATAGACAGAAGGTATTTTGAGCAACTTCCCTGTAACACCAAAATAAATCTCAGGAGAAAGTACAATAAAACTGATAGACTGAACCTTCTAGAAGACAGGAAGAGAAGCAAGGAATGTACTAGAGAGTCTAACCCATTTGTACTGAAGTAATGAAAGAAACACTACAGAGAAACACTGTGAAGATGGGAAATATTGCATGCTGTTGGGTTACTGGAATTGTATAAAATCAGGGAGTAATGTAATGTCTGATACAGGTTACAATAACTCGGAAAGTTGCTACCCCTGAAATGATTTGCTGATGCAAGCAGAAAAGTCAATAGTTTACTTCCACAAGCTATCTTTATTCAAATAAACTGGGAAGAAAGGCAGCTGTGAGAATGGGTACCTAAGTGATTAATCACATGTGAACAAAATTTTACTTAGAAGACAAACACAAGCTTCTTTCAAACACAAGTGTACCTTGTAGAAACCCTCTGCATTTACTCTTATGTATGTGTGTAGGGATATATACGTACCCAGATATTGTCACTTATATGTTCTTAAAAGAAAATATTTAAACCACATTTAAAACCAGACTATACTTTTAATCTGTCATGAAGTATGGTTTCTAGTGCAGCATCCTTATATGGATGTTGCAGATTTTTTTCTGGAAGCTGAATTATTTAGCAAAAAGAAGCATGATTTGCACAGATTGAAATGTCCTTGATGTTGAAAGTCTCTACATAAGTATCTAAGAGTACATAAAAAGTGAACTAGCTGAAAAATATCCTAATGCGAAATCTCACAACTGACTTTTATGTGGCTTGTATGTCATGTGGCTTGTCCAATTTTTTTCTCGTATATCATTTTATGTTTGAAATTAGGGCATTGACTTAACCCTGTCTTGCAGTTTTCCAAAACTAATTTTTGAACACTTATTCAGTGGAGATTTGGTCTTTCAACTTTGTTAACATGTCAAAATAGTGGAAGCCTTGGTAGGAAAAGAGAAAAAGTACATGTATATTGCAAGGCAGAAAAAAGATAACTCTCCTTATCCAAGGAATTGATGAAATTGATGAAATTTAACTTCATAACATTGTATTCTACATTCCACAGGAGGAGCATGTCTTGTGGGAAACCAACACTACTACTAACAAAGAATGGGCCAAAGCGTGCATGCAGATACCAACAGGGCTAGAAAAAATAAAGGTATGAGTGAAAAAGGCAAGTGCCTTATTTTGAAAATTCTTTACCTTGTTGTCTAGGATATGCAGGAATTTGTTATGTTTATATGTATCCTGAAGGGCTCTGTTCTTCATTAGTTCAGTTGAGTATAGCTCTGATCACAGATCAACAAAAACAGAGTACAGCATGAAACTACTGGCCTTAGTAACATACAAGAAAATGCATATGTATCTCAGCATACTTTAGCAGAGCAGTTGAATCCATCTTAGTTATTATCAGCTTGTTTAAATACAAATGCAATTTAGTGGGATGATGGGAATGATTGTGTGATTTCAGTGGAATGGCATGAATGAATAATTGTGAGAGAGTATCTTCTCCTTGATTTTTCCCCTTTAATTTAGAGAACGCAATTAAAGGCTTCTATTTGAAGTAATTTTATATCAACATTATTATTATTATTTTTCATAATAACATAATAACTTTTATAATTAACTGTTTCAACAATCTGCTGTAAAGGTGATCTCTGAAAAGACAAAGACCAAACCTACTGTGAACACTTGACATTTTTACGTGTATCTAATGAATGCATTTTAGCAAGGTGCTGTATTACAAATTCTTGTTGTCACCTGCATCTCCTTTTCCTATAAGGAAAAGTACATATAAAGAACCAGTTATGTACGAGATTATCTCTAGCATCCAAAAATAAACAAAATTCTGAAGAGGTTTTATGCAGCCAAAACTTTTCTGTAATAAAGAAACATTGTGATCACACGTGCTTAGGGAAATAGAGTTACTGTAATTGTGTAACTATGTAACATTTTCAGCATTGTCCTTTTCTTTTTTCCACTTGAACTACTAGAGAACTGATAGTGATAGAAGCTTTTGTAATTTTGGATATTGATTTAATGGAAGATGCTTCTTCAGACTTCAAGCTAATTCTGAGGGCATGGAAAGTTAGAGAAAGTTATCTGATTACTTCTCAAAGTGTGTTTATTCTAGTTTACCTCTGTTGTGTATGAAATCCTTACCCCTTGTCTCACCTTCTGCATTCTGCCTCCTGTGTATGACTACTTATGAAGCTTTTATTCTAACCATGTCCCCACCTGTCAAAACCCACATGCTGGGAACTTGATTGGTATAAGTAAGAAAATCTTTGAAACCCAGTACTGGCACACATCATGGCTGACAGCAAAAGATATTCTCCTAAGAATTACACTGCTTTTTATCAGCATGTGTAAAAGTGCAAGAGAAGTCTGTTGGAGAGAGAAATAATCCCTGAATCCTTATGTCAATAGTGGTAAAATAATAACATAGACTTAAGGATTGGCATAGCCCATGCAAGTAAAAAGTCAATGTGATCCCTACTGTTGTTTTGAGTCAAGCAAATTTGCTGTCTCCCAGCCTGAAAGTGTTCAAGGGCTGCCAGCAGGCAAAAGCCAGTCCCACTATGTATGTGGGTACAGCTTTCGGATATCAATAGACCAACTATGAGCTATGCTATGTCAGTCAGTGTCTGAGTAGGTCTCTAAACCATTTTTAATCTCTTGTGAGTGTAACGTAGTTTTTCTGTCTTGGGAAACCAGAAAAATGAGGTTCTGAAGAGACTTCAGATGACAAGTTCTTTAGGATGTTAAATGTCAAATCATTCTTCTGAAGCCCAGAGGCATGGCAGCTTTTTAGCTTAATGGTTGGAACACTTGGGGTTTTTCTTTAAAACAGGATTTTGCTTCACTTCCCCATTAGAATCTGTCGAATCATTTTAACTGAATACTTTCAGAAAAAATCAACCCGAAGTAATCATTGCAGCATTTCAACTTCTGGTTGGTGTCAGAAATGATTCTTTTTGCACCTCTGTCTCAAAGCTTGCAGGGGAACACAGATGGACAAGTCCAGGCAAGTCCTGGTCAAAGCTGGAGAAATCTTTCTTTTCTGTATTGGCCTCAGACCATTGTAACCACATGCAATGGGATGCTGCTGGATCTTGGTGGTGACTGTCCCTGCTTTACACAATTCTTGTTTCTTTCCTCAATCCCGTTTTCCCTTCCCCATCACCCTAATTTGTAATAGCTGCTGGCCTCCTCTTCCCCAGCTTCCTGATTGATTAGGATTTGTAATAAACTGGTTGGACCAGCAAGACAGTTGGAAATTTGGCTTCTTTCTTTAATGGGAGGCATCCATTGATTTTTGCAAATAAGACATTACTGTTTCACAGTAAAGAGAAAAAAAGTTTCTCCCTGTCTGTTAATGCAAATATTTTAACTTTAACAATATGCAGCTGAAACTTAAGGGAACATTCCAGAGCAAGACAGGCTTCATCTGTTTAAATAACATCCAGTTTTTGGACACCACATGCTCAGAGCTATCAGCTTTCAACTCCTTAGAAGAATTCACGTGCACTAATGGGAAATCTACTGAGCATGGATCGTCCTGTGTCTTTCACCCAGACTGCTCTGACAACAGTGATGAGGATCCAGCAGCTTGCTGTAAGTGAATTTCTGAAGGATACAGTGCTGAAGAGAGAAGTAGAACCTAAATAGGTCCTATCCAGGGAATGACAAGAGAAAATAAGGAAACTAACCTCTATTACTTATATGTGTTCATTTTCTCCTAGTATATTTCCTGTTATACAAATTTATGACTATGTTCATAGTGTATTGTTTGTTTTTTGTTTTTTTCTACTTTCTATTTCTTTGTCAGATCCCAGCAATATGTTTTGGGTTTAGAAAAGTGATTAGGACCACAGAATTTTGCACACTTTTGTCTAAATGTATCCCTTGCCTTCAGTGTTTACAATCCATAATTCTTCAATTTGAGAGGAACTGAAATCTGCCACAGAACCTCATTTAAAACATTTATCTAACCTAGGATGTCAGAGTTTTGGGGAGAAAATACATTGGATGATATGAGCTATATTTCATGAGATTTATCTAAACCATATTTTCAATAGAAGGGAATGTTGCTTAGATGTAGTTTTCACTATGCAGTCAAAAGAAAAGAACAGAAATTTATGGAAAATGTTTATGTGAAATGATTTAGACCCACATTTAAAAGTATTCCTAGATACTTCAGCTTTTAAAATTATCATTGTGCTAAGTACAGTTTTGTTCATGACAAGCACATAACAACCTATTTCTATGGACTGCAACAGCCTGTGTTGCAGATGAAAACTGTATACATACTTCAGAAATTAGTAATGATATAGATTATTGTTGGGAGCTGCAGATTAAAATGTTGTGGGTCACTCAAAGTAGCAAGATGGAGGACACTGTTAATGTTTTATTTTCAAATTCACTGAGAAGGTTCAGAAACGATTTTTGACTTAGTTCTCTCTATTTCAGTTTTAACCTTTTGTTCCTTTCAAACACTTCAATAGCCATGCAGTAACTATCTGTGAAACAAGTTATATGTGTGAATGTTGAAATACCATTTTAAATAGGAAGGTTTATGCTATTCTATGCCCACAGTCTATTATGCTTTTTAATTTTAAACCCTTGTGGCTTGGGCAGTGAGCTTTGGCACTGCATAATTGAAAAACAGTAGCCTGGGTATAGTCAGTCTTATAGTGTGCAAGAAAGAAGACAGTGGGATTCACCAGGTAATATTGCTTTCATCATACTTGGGAAAAAAAAAAAACTGATGAGTGCACAGAAGAAAGTAAAGATTAGGGAGTCAGTGCTGTCCTCTGTGGCACATTTGGAATTAAGCTGTTGGCCCAGGAACTGCGCAGTCCTCTTCCATAACTGTGCCTAGCACTCTGCAGTTTCTGTTTTAAATTAAAGAAAATAAGTTTGTTTCTCAGTTTAACCTGAAATATTGAGATTATATGCTTCACTTTGTGTTTAAGCACTTTCAGATTAAACCTCTATCATCTTGTTTGATTAGTGCACAAAAGTATGGTCATCCGCTTAAAAATCAAACATGGGAAAAAAGTGATTTTTCTAAAATATGAGTGACTATAGCAGATGTTTGATTCTTTGATTTAATAACTGAGAAGAAAGAAGTCAAAAAGCCTTTAAAATAAAAGTGACTCTTTTTAAGGTTGTCTATTTTAACATCTAATATTTTCTTGAATACTTTATTTGTACACCCCTTTTCAGAGAAGAGAACTCTAAAGGTGAAACTTGTTTCTTCAGCAGTTTGATCAGCTTAGAAAATTTGACTTTCTGGCACTTTCTGCACTCTTAAACAAAAGAGACCTAAAGCAAAAACTGTCCTGTATTTTTCTTTTGTTCATTTCCTCCCATTGTGTACATTTTCCACATCATCTTGAAATTGTCCTCTGTGATATTTTGAGTGAACTATATCTATTCACATTAAATCCAATACAAATTCCCATCTGGTACAATAGGGCATGTTTTAGCCTCTATTCTTTTAGATTCTAGCACTATCCTTGAACATATCTTCAGTAGTTTTCTTTGATGAAGTGCTCTCAGGATGCAGAGCTGTCAGGACTCCATACTGAATAAAAACAAAGGCAGACAGCTATTTCTTAGCAATGTGAAGGGTTCTTCACTTTGAGGATTTTCTTTATTTCACTGTAATAGGGAAGGAAAAACAATATTTCTTTTTGCTCAAGTTAACTTGACATAAATGAACGTGAAAATATAGTTTATTTTAAGAACATATATACACTTCTATGTTTTACAGTACTTGGTAATTTATGCCTATTATATAAGTATGATTGAAAGCTTGAAAAATCAGAATTCTCGTGGGAAGCAGTTTTGTGTAATTTTGTGCTATGTAACAGTATTTGAAATCAATGAGTTTAATGAGTGAAAAAAAATATGAAATCAATTTTTCTAGTATTAAATTGAGATCACTTCTAGCTCTCTTATATTATAGTGAAAGATGAATGATCAATTCCTAGTTAATATAAATATAGAAAGTGAGAAAGAGTTCTTAGATCATTTGAAAGATTAAAAAGAGCACTTTTATGCTGATGTCAGAATCCTCTCATGCTTATGCCTTTTCTTTATTTGTCATCCAATGTAACAAAGTTTTGCACTACATACCATTGCTAATATGAAGTATTGGAAGCAGTTTGCTTACTATAACATATTTTTAAATTTGTAAGATACATACTTAGTAAGCACTGCAAGCAAATGAATAATTAGGTATCCTAGAATTGTGCTTGGCAAGACGTTTTGGGAGCACTTCCTTTTTTCTCTTTGAAACAGTAGTCTTTCTAGAAATTGACAACTCTTCAAAGTTTGTATAGATGCAAAGTGATTGTGGGGAGGGACATCCTCCATGTGTTTATGAAAGAAAATCACCTTCCTTTTAGCCTTAAAACACCTGTTTGTAGTTTAACTCTTCTATTTTTAATTTCTACCAAGTATATTTGATTTTTTTTTTTCCACCATGCACTCATAATGAAATTTACAGTAAAATTCATTTTTGAAAAAATATAATCATAAATCCATAACTGACAGCAGCCTATGCATAGATCTCACACTTACTAAGATATAGTTTATTCTTTTATAGGTAATTGCTTTTGCAGTTCTGAGTTTAAGAATGGAGGGACCTCCCTGATTTATTGCCTGTATTCTACGCCTTTTTTTCTCCAGCTAAAAAATCTACATTTCAGTGAAACATAACAGTGATTTCTTGATTAAAACTCCTTCTACATATGAGTACAAAATACTGTAGATCTGTCATTTAAATGTTGCATCCAATTCAACTTAATTATATCTTGTTCTTTGTACAGCAGCTAATTACAGTATATGTAATTTTGACACTGACTTCTGTGGTTGGAAGACGCTGAACACGACTGATACTAAGTGGAACATAATGAAAGAAGGGGCTTCCTTTGACAGCAGACTCCCTGACAGAGATCAAACAACTAAATCTGGACACGGTGAGAGATTATATACACATATATCTGAAACATTCTTAATGATGCCTATCTGATGAAACTGAATTTGAAATGTATGATACATAGAAAATGGAGACTGAATGCAACATTCAGTTTTTTGAGATCACGCCTTTTGAATAGACATAGCTAACTTTGTTCACACGTTTGATGATCACTTTTGATTCCAAAATTCACAAGGGTGTTTTCAAAAAAATATTATTTGGAAAAAAAAAACCACCAAACCACTGTAGTTTTTTTTTTTATAGAGCAAGGGTAAATTAATTGATTTTTATTTTTTATTTTATCCTACAGAATAAACCCATATTTCTTCTTCTAGTCCTTAGTTTCTGTAAAATGCACTCAGCTGGAAAAGTAGATTCCAACAGAGAGTTAGTTTATTTGTTGGTTTTGTTTTTGTTTGTTTGTTTTTTCAGAAATTGAAGTGTTATCAATGAACTGTTTAAAGCTGCCAAATATGCTTATTATTATCAAATAACAATTGCAAATATTCTGTGACTTTGCTTGCATTAAAATGTAACTATTATGGTGCTTCCAATGGAAATTGAACTGCTACAGAATCTATCCCTTTAAATTAATTTTTACAATGGTATATATTGTATTACATTCAGACCTACACACTTCTCTCACACCTTCATATTAAAGGAAAGTGAAACTTGAATTATTCTACCTTAAACATTCAAAGGTAAAGGGTAAACTCTATTGGTCTGTGATTACGTGCATGCATGTTATCTAATAAGTCTGACTGCATGTTCATATACTATTGGTTCCTGAGTGGTGAAGTGCAACAGATATTTGCTTTCTGAGTAGCAATTGGATATTCTATTTTATTGCCACACTCATAGAAGTTCAAATACTTCATTAGGGTGTTCTCTCCAAATGTTGCTGTTTCTCAGCTTCCCAGTGTTCACGGCTCCAGAAGAGCATTGATATGACTGCAGATTTCCCACATGGGTTATTCTAGGCACTGGTGAATGTATGTGTAATGAAAGTGACCTGAAGAAACTTCTATACCGCATAACAAGCATGTTAGCCCATATGAGCTATGGCTCTTAAGCTGCTTTGATACCTGAATCATTTCCTAGTAGGTTTTTGTCTTTATACAGAGTTACAGGCTGTATGTTGAAGCCTGTATCCCAGACAGATCTTGAGGTTACCACACAGTATCTCTCAAACCCAATAATGATGCATTCCCTGTGTAAGTCAGTGCAAAGGTCATTCTGTTGTGGTCTTGTAACCATCTATTACTGTGCTTGCTTTAGCCACATCACAACTCTGTAATAAAGCTTTCAGAATTTGAGCAAGTTTTTGTCAGTGTTAAATCATAACCTTTCAGGTTTAAATAGTTATCTGTGACATCACAGAGTGTTCATCTTTATTCTCTCCTGGGGAGGGCAGCATGAAATTTTGATTAATGAATATATTAAGGAGAGTACTGTAGAGCCTCAGCTGCAAATTAAGAGAGGATCCTTTGATGTGCGTTTGCATTGCAATGAGGGGAGTTTCCCTCATGCTGTGGAGTGCAGCATGCCTGCTTGTACAGGGAGCTGGAATGGTTACCTCTTTGTGCCAGTCTTGCTAAAGATCAGTGATTATTCACATGGGGCTGGACTTAACCCTCTGCTTCATTATGTATCCATGGGAAATAAATGGCTATGGAGTGTGACTGAGGCAGTACAATAGCTGATTTTCAAAGATGTAGGGCAATATGTGTGTAATATCAATGTACAAACAAGACAGCCTTTAGTGCTGTTTTGCATAGACTTTCGTGAAATAGTCTCAGTATTCAGTGTAGGCAGCACTGATGGCATTCAAAATATGCTGCTTTAGGGCCCCTTGAAGATGTTTATCCTTTCCTACCTTTGTTTGAAGCACATCTGCTGTAGTTCAAATCCAAAGGCAGTTTGTTTGCCAGGGTTCAGATTAGATCTTTAATTAAGCTTTCATCCCCACTAGTACAGACAACAATGTCAAGTCTGTAGACCCCATGAGAAAATACAGCTTATTCCATTGGCTCCCATGGTCTCCAACATTGTTAATGTGCTTAAAACTGTTTGGGTTGTGATGTGAGTGAGTACTGTATCCTAAAGGAAATTAAATTTTATTCTAAGTTCAGTTTTTAACATTATTAAATCAAATTAAAGTGTGTCCTTTAAGGTTAAGCTGTGGTCTGCATAGTTCAGTCTCCACGGTGCTCTTCTCCAGCAGTCCCTTTGCTCTCCTCAGACTGTGATAAGGCCTGCGGGAATTGTTGTGAACAAGGTAATGCATGCACTTGTAACATTTGGAGAACAGGGGTCTGAAGTGTTTTGCCTGAAGAGGGCAGACGAAGATGCCTTCATTTTGTCTGCACAGTAAAGTCATGGAAACTGCAAGTGAACGCCTCTTTGCAGAGCTTTATTTCCTAAATTTCAAGTGTTTCCAGACACCATGACAAGATAGTCTTGGAGTTAAATCCAGTTGGCAGCCAGTCATGAGTGGTGTCCCCCAAGACTCAGTACTGGAACCACTCCTATTTTTCATTTTTATCAGCGGTCTTAATGAAGGAATTGAATGCATCCTTAGTAAGTTCATGAATGACAGCAAGTTGGGAGGGAGTGTTGATCAGCTGGAGGGTAGTAAGGCAGTACAGAGGGACCTGTATAGACTGGATCGATGGGACAGGGAAAACTGTATGAGTTTCAACCATCAGAACAACCCCAGGCAACCCTATAGGTCTGGGGAGGTGTGGCTGGAAAGCTGCCTGATGGAAAAGGAATCTCAGTGTACTGATGGACAACTGGCTGAATATGAGCCAGCAGTGTGCCCAGGTAGCCAAGAAAGCCAACGGCATCCTGGCTTGTATCAGGAATGGTGTGGTGAGCAGGACTAGGGAAGCAGTGCCCTGTACTTGGCACTGGTGAGGCCTCAGATCGAGTACTGTGTTCAGTTTTGGGCACCTCAATACAGAAAAGACATCGACGTGCTGGAACAGGTCCAAAGAAGGGCAACAAGGCTTGTGAAGTGCTTGGAGAACATGCCCCATGAGGGATCTAAGGGATCTGGGCCTTTTTAGTCTGGGGTTAATGCAGCTGAGGGTCGACCTTATTGCTCTCTTCCAATATCTGAAAGGTGATTGCAGAGAAAGTAGAGTTGGTCTCTTCTCACTGGTGACAGGATGATGGGAAATGGCCTCAAGTTGTGCAAGGGGAGGTTTAGGTTGGAAAAACTTTACAGAAAGGCTTGTTAAGCACTGGAATAGGCTCCCCAGGGAGGTGGTTGAGTCACCATTTCTAAATGTGTTTAAAAACTGCCTGGATGTGGTGTCTGGGGACATTATTAGTGGTGTTAGAGTTAGGATACTATGGTTAGACTGATGTTGGACCTGGTGATCATGAAGGTCTTTTCCAACCTGATCAATTCTGAGATTCTATGATTTTTAGCAATGACTGTGGGAATACCAAGCTTTTCTTCACCCTCTTTCCACACCTTTGGACTCTACTGCTGAGAAAAGAGACAGGATCACAGGAATATTCAGCATTTTTTTGTTGTTGTTTATACAGGTATTGGTTGTCACAGGCTGGTACAACTCTCTTCTTTTTATTCATAGGTGTAGAGCTGAAGAAAATGCTGTTCCATTTATTTAAACTTATGAGTAATTTTCATGTGCGCCTCACAGTGCACATAGTTACCTCTCTGAGGCAATTATTTGCCATTGGAGCATGACATATTTCTTGTATTTCTTTGAATTTTGTTTACAGAAACATTCATCTACTTTAGTGGATCATCTCAGATGCACAAAGAGACAGCCATGTCTGATCTGGGGAGTCCCTTCCTTGTCAAGCTGTCCCCTGGTTATTCCTGCTGTCAGGTAACTTTTGGATAACCTGCTCCCAACTTTTCAAGCTATCCATCACCTGATGTGTTGAAATGCTGTTTTTCTTGCTGTTAGCATTGCCACAGAAAAACTAGCTCCATTTGAATTACAGAAGAATGAGAAACAGACTAATTTTTTTTAGGAGCAGCAAGGGACTTGTATCTGATTATTATTCTTTCTAAAGCTTCTATGAGTTGGCTCAGGATATTCTTTAGAGGTTTTTTTATGCAGTGAATAACATAGCTGAACAACATTACTAGGGCTATATCAGCATGCAGTCAAATCAAGCCTGCCTTTCGAGCAAAAGCTGGCAAAGAATCCTCATGCTGTTATCTGTTAGTTCTGTTAGCTGGAAATATTCCCATGTCCATCTTTCCTTTACAGGAGATATGTGGTTTGAATTTTCTATATGGATTAAATGTGCTAGAGTGATTGGAGAGAACTGGCTATCGTGCTTCAGAGATATACTAAGTTTAATTAATTTAAGAGGGTGCTTATTAAGCTGAACTGTACAGTCATTAATCATTTAACTTGTAGTTGAGTTTTGTTGTTTTTTTGTTGTTGTTTGTCAAATATCTTATAGTTCTTGAGGGAAATGCAAAAAGAATTAGTGAGGATGGCACTTGACCTGAGAAAATAGAAAGCTAAATGGAAAAATGGGGATCAGAGTGTGTTGTTAAGGAAGAAAAAAAAAGAGCAAGCCTGAGAGTAAAAAAGGAAAACCACGTTTTCTGATTTTAATGTTGCCATACTCAAAAAATTATTTTAAATTTAAAATTGAGGAAATAAATATATAAATGCACTTATAACAACAACAAAAAAACTTTTACTTGCATTTTTATTTATTCTTTTTGCCCACCGAATGAAGTGAATAGATGCTGAATGGTTTTATGTTTAGGTTTTTTTTCAAAGTCTTTTTTAGATTTTCATTATCTTTCAAACCATATGACACACTGGATTTGTGTTAAAATGTGTGATTACATAGTTTTGTATTTATTCTGCTACTCTGTGATGTCTCCTGATATAAAAGGTCAGTGAGGAGAAAAGAAAAAAAAAAAAATACTGAAAGCTTTTCAAACTCACCTTCTTGTGTTTGTGGTTAAAAAAGAGCCTTTAAAGAAATATAATAAAATACAGACTGGTTGCTAATTTTTCAAAATCAATGTCAAATAGAAACTGTAGTTTCATTTAGAATTTTTTTATTTTTTTTTTAATCAGAAAAGATTTTAAGAGAAGGCCCATCAAATAGCTGAATTTTATTCTAGCAGCACGAAGGCTTTGTAGGCTGAGTGATTTGAAACAAGTGTTGGCTTAAATAAATCTGTTTTATTTGATGCTGTAGCTGACTTAGACTATGCACGTCAGTGAGCTACCAGATCTCAGTTAAATAGTTGCATCTTGCAGCTGAGTGGAAGCATTGTAAACAGCTTAAGAATAGCTATCACACTGCTCCTCCTTAATCTTCACATATCATCATATTGTTGTAAAGAATCACAAATAAAATAGATGCAGAATGAAATTGAGCACAATGCTGCTGCAGGGAACACTGAAGGCCTCTCAGAATCCCATCAGAGGCCTATCCCACTAGACTTGGAGTACCAACATCCTTTGTGCATACAGTGCATTCATCCAGGCAGTTTCACATCTCTTTTGTAGACTTCGATAGTGGGTAGATAAGTACTTTTCAAGTTCAGATAAATTCATCTTAGAATCCATTAAGGTTACCTGGTCAGAACTAGTTTGTAAGTCAATGAGTAGCTCCAGTTAAGACCTCTTGCAGTGTTTGGTATGTATTCCAAATAAACATAAATTCAGTAGGAATGCACATGCACTTCTTCAGCCTAGTCAGAAATTAAGGGTATTTTTAATTTGGAGTACGTGCATATTGCACATACTTAAAGATCCAAGATTCTGCAACAGTGAAAGTTCTCGTCCTGCTATACATGTTTGAAAAAAGGGTGTTTCTAAAAACTGGAAGCTTGGCTTTCTGCCACATTTTCCCTGTAAGCTTTTATTTCTGGGAGACAGCAAGGAGTAACAGTTGCTCATTAGGATGTGTATTGATGTGCTATGCTCTCTGTATTTAGATGTGAGATGTTGTCCTATGTTGGGTGTCCCACTGAGAGGATAAAGGGATCTACATAAAGAGATCTATGTTTATTAATAGCTTTACAATTCTTTGGCTCCAATGGTTAAATTAAAAAATAATAATAATAAAAAAAATGGAGTTGAAGGATTACATTATGCCTCACTGGCTAATTGAAGCTTAGAAGTAAATTCTTTGCGCAGCTTCTTGTAGCAGGGTCTTTCTGTAGTTGTCAGCTAAGAAACATCTTCATTTAGCTTAAGGTTTTAGAATTGTAAAAGCAAGTTTCTAGTCCCAGCTCTCTGCTTAAGTTACTTTAATGGTCAGAGAAGTAATTCTAAAAAGGAGTGTGTAGACGTAGCATAGCAAGCAAGGGTAGTTTTTATTAGTAATGATTTTATTTCTTCCATAAGAAAAACTCAGAAGATTTTTTTAAAACATATTTGATAAACGTACTCTTTGTATTTACATTATTTAGGGTCTGCTTGTTCAAACAACTCATTTCAAAGTGTTTGAATAACTGTGGCAGAGTTTTTCTTTTCCCTTATCTTGCCTTGTCTTGTAGGGGCAAAATATCACTATGAATTATTTAAATTTGTTGAGAAATCATGAGATTATCCTTTACAATATATAATTCCCATGCTGGAGGGGTGAGGGGAGAAGGAAATAGTATCAGACCATGAAACCCAAAAAATTATTTAAAAAAAAAAAAGAAAGAAAGAAAGAAAAATAAAAAAATAAAAAAAGGTGTTGCAAAAAACATTATTTCCATCAGTAACTGCTAAACTACCTTGTAGTATATAAAACAAATCAGAAGAAACTATCCTTTAGTACATTCAAAAATGGGATATTTCAGGTACTTGCCCTTTTGATGGATTAAGTTTGGTGCCTGAAGTGAAAAGTAATGCATCCACAGGCATGATGACATTCAGATTATTAGCCAGTTATCTGTATGTAGGGTTCTCAAACTCACCAGTCCTACCCTTTGACTTGATAGGCACACAGATGACCTGCAAGCTTCAGCATAGGTGTTAATATGTTAATTAGAAAAAAAAATAATAAAATTCTTAGAGTCTGTCTACCCTTAAACTACTACATCCCTTAGAAAATTTTCAAAGAATCACAATACATGCATAAATTTATGTTTATATCCATACTCTGCCTGGATTTGGTCTTCTGAAAGTGAGTTATTTTGAGCAATCCTTATGATCAGACCTTCTTAAGAAAAAGGAGCAGCCTCTAGGCTGTTCCATGCCTAGAATTACAGCTCTTGCTGCATCTGTGGGGTGACCTATACAGGGTTAGAGACAACTCTGAAAGGAAGAGGCCCTTGGCATTGGGTGACCTGTGTGTGGACACCACTGGCCCATCAAGGCCCTGAGCTTAGGCAGGGACAGAAGCAATGAGCAGAGAAGGTATAAGATGTATCAAAAGGAAACTGCTACTGACATACCAAACCTCATGCTCCATCTGTATTCTCACCAAAGAATCTAAGCCAGGCTTTGTGTAACCTGAAAGGAAAACAAAGGAAATTAAAACCATGAAGAAGACATTTTAAATGCTAATATTCCCCATGGGAAGGGGTGGGAAGGTGTTTGCTCAAGTTTATTTTCTCAATAACTTAATCAATGATATGAAGTTTGTATTCAATTCATCAGTAGTTACACGCGCACAGAGTACACTGTTTTGCCAGTTATTAGTCCCAAAAGGTCTTTGAAAATCATTACATTGTGTCAACTGTCCTGCTCAAATAAAAGTCCGTAATTTTTTCTTGTGTATAACTGAAAACTAACACATTCATCTGTGCTTGTTTTGAGGCAAAAGACAGGTTACATTTGGCCATTAGCCTAACATGGTCTGCATTTCTTAACTCATTAATTTTTGATACAAACAGGAGGTTTGAAAAAGAAAAAAAATATTTACTCTCGGTAATGTGACAGTCCAAGGTGCTCTGTGTAAGATCATATGAAGATGGGCAGAGAACTGTTCAGCAACTCCTTTTTTACCTTCACAACATTCCAAGTACTATCAAGGCTTTTGCAGAGAAGTAAAGTCTGCAAATGTAAGAAAGATTTGGTCTTTCACTACTTGAAGAAACTGGAGGAGCTCACATTAAAAAAGTAGTTCTTAAAAATCTTATATTTTCACTGCAGTTCTCTGCTTAATTTTTGTCTGGTTCAGATTAAATAATTAAATCTGTTTTATTCTGTACTTCAGGGCAAGCATAGTGTAATGGGCTTCTCTTTGTGTTATGATCTTTGCTGTTGGACAAGCAGTATTTTTATTTTTTTTTCAGGCTTAATTGCTGCAGGAATTGTTTTTTTTAATTTTTCCTATGTAGCAGTCAATCCACTTTCAGTTTATTGGTATGTTACTGCTCAATAGATGATGGACTTCAAATAATTGTCATTGATGTTGACTGTGGAAACAGTGGATTGAGAGGCTCCCTGCATATAAGAATCTTGACTAAGAGTTCAGAGATTAACATAATCATTAAGCTATTCCATTTTTGACATTTGCTGAGCAAAATAATCTTCAAAAACTTTAAGTCCTTACTAAACTGAAGAGAAATTGAGATCATATCAATTGGTATATACCCTTGATAGATGCAAGTTAAAGACGCATATTAAAGCTCTTTCTTTTGTGCCACAGTAGTGTACAGTCCTGTTGTTTTGTGCTACAGTGCATATATGTGTTTTGCTCCAAAAGTAATGCTTCCTATTTATTTCAGTGGAACCTAAAACAGATACAAAGAGCAAAATACCGCTATTTGACATAGCAACTTCTCAGTTACCAAACACTATTTTTCAACATGGCTAACACCATTATTTGTGCATTTTTTTCCGTGATGAACAGGAGCCTGTATGCAGTGTTCATAAAGATCAGCCCCAGTGGAGGTGACCCACTGTTTCACAGCTGCTTTGACAGCATAGCTGCTAGGTAAATGTTACCACTACAGTATATTTTTCATTAGCCCAAACAGATGGAAGTCAGAAGGTGCCAAATCTGGACTACATTGTGAGTGTGGTAGGACATTCCATCTAAGACTGCTAATGTGCTTCATGATCTTCAAACCAACCGGTATGGGGGCTGTTTTCTTGTTGCTAGAGAAAGGTTGTCTTCTCTGGTGTGACTCTGGAAACCTGAGCTTTCAGCTTAGTCAGCATCAAAATGTAGTAATTAGAGTTGATGGCTTGTCCGAGTGACACCTTATCTCAATAAATCAGTGATTTAGGAGACTGTCACCTTCAGCTTTGTATTGGTTCAGTACATCCTGATAAATAGTGTTTGTTCCAGTGTGAGCATTCATAGGATCCAGCTGGCACAGGCTGCAATATTCCAGTGTTGCCACCAGCGTTTCGAACACTGAAACTGATATTCATCTCTGTACAGTTTTCTGGTCATAATCCACTCTTTCATGCAGATGAACTGATCAAGATGCTCTTCACAGTGTGATAGCTGTGCATGAACATCTGGAACGTGGCTTGTTTTTCATGTCACTGTTGCCAAAATGCGCCACTCACACCTGCACTGTGCTCACATTCACTTTTTGGTCTCCATAAACATTTATCAGTAATCAATGAAAGTCAGTGGGTACCATATTCTCTGCATACAGGAATTCAGTTCAAAACCTTTGCTTCACATGTACTTCCATGTCAGGTGCCATTCTGCTGTCATCTGCCACATGACACCAAAATGTAATGGAATATTGGTGGGAAAGTTCAACCTGACAAATCACCAACATCCATCTCTGACACTGTGAGCCCGTATAATAAAATGGGAGACATTCATTTCGGAGCAGTGCTCCTATGAGTTGATGTTGAATTTATTATAGATTGATGATACCAGTTTTAAAGTGTTTCATTACAAACTATTTCAACAGGTAAGATTTTGGTATTGGCTGTCTCAGGACTCCCAGCTTTCAGTTTTTAGGAGGACTGCCTTGACTGGAAATTTGGAAAAAATGTGCAGTATTTCAGGATTGCCTGAGATGGAGTGGACAAAAGCAAGTATACCAGTTGAAAGTGCAGCTGGGGACTTACCTTTTCAGGTAAGTCAAAATTACATCAAATGGTAATTCCAATTTGGCCTTTAAAATTAAATTACTTCCATAATAGAAGGTAAAAAGAGAATTTCTATCCTTCAGTGCTCATGAAAAAAAAGGAATTTGGCTCTATAAATAGGTATAGGTATTGAAATGTAAAATCATTATTTCATTACCTCAGATTTCAGTTTATGACTAGTGAAGTGTTTTTTTAAAAAAGCAACTTTAAAAACTTATAATCAGTGAAGGCTGTTGGCTAACGGTAGAAGTGCAGGACCTTGAATGTAAATGAACTCTAGTTCCATTTGTAATCTTCTGAATATTTTTTTGCATTTATAAATGCATTCTTATAATCCTCACATTCACAGTACCACATTTAAGACATATTTTTTTCTTTTTTTTATGATATATTATATTCTTATTTTCATTTATAAGCAGAAAAGTAGAAATGAGAAGAATCGTTAATGAATTTATTAGCTCAAAGAAAATCAGAAATGTTAATTTTTGTAGTTAAGTTATACTTTACATATCTTATGCTCATCACACAACACATTCACTAAAGCAGGCCTGGAATAGAACTCAGTTAAATTCAGTTATAAACTGCCGTGGTTTTTTTTGTCCTGAATAGGTCATTTTAAAAGTTTTATATCTTTTAACAGTTCCAGGAGAGGATAGTTCATTCAAGCATTGATGGCTACTATCACTTGAGACTAAGGCAAGGTTGTCTGGGTTACAAAACTTTCAGTAAGTAAATGTGGTAGTGGCTTCGAGAATTGAGGAATAAGTTTCTGACTGATCAAATCTCAGTCATAGTTGTTGCAGGCTGATAATATGAGTTGGCTGAAAGTGGTATTCATGTCCTGCAGAGAGAGTAAATTATAAAGAAATATATAGGTGTCTTTTTATCATGTCGCTGCTAATGGGCTTGCTTACTTCCTTTATCTCTACAGATAATTTTCCAAGCTACCACTCTAGCAGAGAATGCTACTGTTGCTATAGATAACATAAGTATAACAAAGGAATGTGAAGTTGTGAATATATCGCCATCAGCTATCAAATCAGAAAACAAAGGCAAGTTTTGCAGTTTTCAATGCATCTCTTTTTTGTGTTTGCTATATATAATTGGGATCCAGCTGACATCTTCAAGATACCTGTAACAAAGTAGGACATAATCTGAGGGAAAAGTCCATCTGCATTAATTAACTGTGTATAACAAAACCCTTCACCTGAAGTTACACAGTTTGTGCTTTAAGTAGTTTCAAGTAGCTCTGTACAGTAATCTATAATGGGAGTGTCCAGGTATCATTTACTAAGTAGAACCTGCCCACATTTACACTTTGATATATGGACAGCAAAAAAGGATCTTTCATCTTCTAATGATGAGCACTATCTTTAAGGCAAGAGAGTGCTCACATCATCGATGTCAAATACACAACCCAAAGCAAGCTTCTATCAAAACTGTCTGTGCGCTCATCATCTCTAATCTTGAGGTGCAAACATAGCAAAGACCTGTCAGACTGTTGCTTTTTGAGATTTCCACTACTAATGTTACATTCTAAACGACATGGATCTAACTGCTGTAGTCAATGGTAATGCTGTCAAGTTATACCCAACAGAAACCTGAGTATCATCTTTGTTGAAAAATTTAAAGGCAAGTTGAAAAAATTCAGTGTTGAGTTTTTAAGGCTTCCTTGACATATATATATATATATATATGTATATGTATACAAAGTCTGATTAAAAGTAGATTATATCGACTATATACTCTCTATGCATCAATCACAAAGGCATAGTAGCTATTTGATTATCTAAACACAGTAACTTAAAGATGAAAACTTCATGCTACTATCTTTCAGAAATCTACTAAATAAAGTCAGTCACCTTTGGCTATTTTTTTTAACCTTCCTCTTCCCCATTCATTGAAATTTGTGTTGTTTTCTAATGCGTAGTTCACAATCTCATTACTAGTTGTGTAATGCAAGCATTTTCTTGTTCTGTATTTTTTATTGTGAACCAATCTCTGCTACATATGAGGGGTGCTTCTGTTTTATTATGTTGTCCCATGATATCAGAGGCAGATGTTGGTAGTATGGTAATAGATATGGAACCACCCCAGCAGTATCCCATCACATTTTGTTGCTGTGTGACAGGTGGCAGCAAAGAGACAGGGTGACAAATTGTCTGACACAGAAGGGAGTTTGAAGCACAGGCGTGGAATTGAATTCCTCCATGCAGAAAAAAATGATACCTGCTGAATGTAGAAACCAAACTAAAGGCATTCGTACAATTAAATGTTCTGAACTGACATGCAAATTTTAATAAACAATTATGTGATTCTATTTTTTTATTATTATGATGGTAAAATTTAGACATTTATTCCAGATTCCTAGCTTCATTGTTCCAAAATACATGTCCCAGACTAAAAAAAAGTCCTTTAGTTTTATTCTACCTAGTAGAGAAAAGTAAAAACATCATAAAATATAAGGTATGAAATGTTCTCTTTTTCAAGTGCTGCTGCTCCTGACTATTAGTTCACAACTTTACTTCTACAGCTTAAGAATTTACTGTGGCTATAAAGCTATTATACATGACTTCCGCACATTAAGGCAGAAGAGAAAAGTGGCTGTCTTTTTCAAATTGCAGATTTACAGCAATGACCTAACATACCTGTCATGTTGTGTGCTGATCCTCTGGAAGATGAATGTTCAGTATAATTTCTAAGGTCTCCATCCTATGCTTTTGGTGAAGTTCAGATTCTCACTTTGGCAACCTAAGAATTTCATGGTGTAGGAAATATAAAGTTTCAAAGTAATATAATAACATGAAAGTGTTCTTGGTATTCTCTCTGAACTTTATCAAATCATCCTATATATTCCTTCTTGCTCTCTTTTAATTTACTTATTTTTCTGTTTACTTATAATGTGGATTATTGGATTTTGAACTATATCTAAGTACCATATTGTAGCTAAGTATCTATGTGTGTATATAAAGTGTATGTGAAATAATATAATATACATTGTGAGATATATATTTATAAATATTGTTTTGTGTTTGTGTTCATACATGAAATTTAATCACATTAAATTATATTCAATCATAATTATATCTACAATATACTATCCAGTTGAGCATAAGCATACTCAAATCAGCCTTAAAGTTGTTTATAAACTGTCCATAATCTCACTCTCTATGTATGAAGTGTTAAATTTCATTGAGAAGGAAAATGAAGAGAATGATGCATGTATTGTTTCTTAATAAATGCTTTTGGGTTTCTAAGAACCACCAACAGCAATTTACTAAAGTATTATAAGAATTTTTCATTACATTGATAGGTTCTAATCTTGCCAAAGCATAAAACTTTTTGGTTGTAGAGTCAAACCCTTCCATGTCAAAGACACCTGTCTTCTATGTTTGCTATTCCTTTGTTTCAGCTGGACAGATGAGTAACTTTTAAAGGTGAGGCTGGGATTAACAACAAGCTTGGAAGGATAGGCTGAAGTTAAAGAATTCAAAAGGTTTCCAGCTTGTAAACAGAAGGGACCTGAGTCTAGAACTGCATAGACTGCTCCATTGCTTGAGCTGATATGGGAGAAAAATAACCAGGGTTTTAGATGAAGCCAGGGAGGGAAGAAGAAGGTTAGCCAGTAAAACAATACCAGGAGAGAACGAAACAGTGAAAGATAAACAGGTTGGAAAGAGAGGGTAAAACAAGCAGTGAATGGGAATGAGAAGTGTGGAACAGAATAGAGATACTTCCCTGTTTAGTAAGGGGTAGAAGACTGAGACCTCAGGAGAGATCTGTGAGTAAAAGGAGCTGTCTAGGGAATCTGGGCAAGGAAAAGAGGGCTGGATGGAGAAAGACAGTGAGGATTTCCTTCTTCCCAGTGAGAATGGGTCTGAAATAGTTGATCAGAGAAGAGTAGTTATGTCATAGGTGAAAATGGGAAGTAGACTGTGGAAAGGAAGAACACTGAAGAACTGCTGATGGCATGTTTTTGCCTGAGACCAGGCAGGCTATAAAGAGGCTGCTATAGAACCTAGCAAACACAAATCTAAGTGTTCTACCTCTGTCAGGACAAAAGAAAAAAAAAAAAAACAAAAAAACCAAAAAACCAAAAAAACTTATTATTATGTAGTTACTCCAATCTGGTTTCTTGTGCACACTGTGGCAACAAATACAGCATTTACTTCAACAGCAGAGAAGTAGAGGAAGTACAGGACAAAGTAGGATGGCCTAGATAAGGGCCATAGATCTTGTTTGTTTAATTTAATAAAAATAGAACTTAACCTTTTACAATTACACAGGAGGAGCATTCTAATGAAGGTAAAAAGCCAAGTACTTGAATGTTAAAAAGTACCTAGATTTTTAGCTCTTATTATTATGTCACTTAATCATGGATATCCAGTGCCTAAAATAACTAAGTTTTTGCACTGTTTACAAAATGTTTTGTTCAGACTACGCTAATATTTTGGAATGGAGGAGAGATTTGGACCTGACTTGCTAAATTTCCAACAAAAGCGTCAGTTAATTATTTGTGAGGCTCATATTATTTTGGGACCATTAACTATATCAATACACTAGTCAATCACATTCAGCATTTGCAAATGACTATATCATACAGAGTTTTCCAGTAAGTCAGATCCAATAAACCAGAATGTTTGGATGCTATTTTTCTTAAAAATGCTGTTATGAAGCTGCCTTTAGTTAGATGATTGGATGTTTGCCTCACTGCACAGAAAGGGCTTGCTATCAAAAACAGAGTTGTACAGTGAATATGGTTATTTTCATATTATTAATTAGAAAATGAAATTGTATCAAATGTGTATATGACAGCACTGTTATTTTCATGAGCAACATTTAGATTAGGGGTGACTAGCATGAATATACTCCCAGATAATACTGTATTACCCTTGTAAAAATCTAATTATTTTGAGACTTACAGTTAAGCTAAAAGCTGTTAGGAGATGTTCTCAGGGACATAGTTTAGCAGATGGATGTTAGGGTAGTATGGTTAAGCTGTGGTTGGATTCAATGATCTTTAAGGCCTTTTCCAACCAGAGCAATTCTATGATTCTATGGTTGATTCTATGTGCACTGAGTTTAGCTTATTAAAAAATACAGGTCCATGATAAAATAACTTATTCTGTTTACAGCATTTTCTTTCCCCTCAATATATTTTGTCCATTTTATATGGCATACTCTTCCTTATTACATATGAGATATATACCTGCTATCTGCAAGCTATGTTTGTTTATTACTAAAAAAGCTTGTGTGACTGTAATCACAAGTAGATCTGTTGGAATTCTACATTTGATGAATCGGTTTTCCCCACAGAAATTAATAGTGGAAGGAAATGTTCTCAAGAGTTTTGTTTCTTGTAGCCATACAAGAGGAGAATATTGTACCTATCTGCCTTATGTGATTGTTAAACTGGGATTCTATATATAGAAGTGTATAATAATGCAAATCAAATTAACATTCAATTTTGAACTTTTATGTAATAGTTTCAAATTATCTTCAGAGCTTTATGGGATAATATTTAGGGATGGAAAGCAAAGGAGGTGAAAACTCTCACAGGAATTTTGAAAAGATCCAACTTGTCAACGTTCAAATAGGCTTGTTGGGATTTTTGTCTGTTTTTATAAATAGCCTTCTTTACTAGTGATGAGCCTCTGCATTTTTAAATTCTATTTTTTGGTGTGTTTATAATGAAAGTGTTTAAAAATAATTTTATAGGATCTGTATGTCCACTGGTAAACTGTTTTAGATCCTAGATTTTAAGATGTCAGTAGAGTGACATATAGCAGTAAGTCATTAAATTTATTTTAAAATGGGTGATTAGAAAAAGGATATGAATGTCTTCGCATATGAGGGTCTTTTTAAACGCCTCTTAAAGTGAAGGTTGTAAGCCAGTAATGATGGATTATAACTTCTCACCTGGGTTTTTTCATGCGAGGCTTTTGTAAGAATGCTGCATTCTGTGTAAATATACTTTTACTGCCAGACTGGGGAAGATCTGAGGGGGGTTGTTGTAGAGATTTGTGAACCGTCCGTCTTGCACAAATCCTTACCTCATAATCATTCAATTTTAACAACTGTTTTAAGCATGAGTGCTTCTTAAATTCTTGTTAGGCATTCATTCAACTTACGGAGGAGCTGTGAATATAATTTGGGGATATTTTTGAGTGAAGTTTCTCAAAACAAAAATATTTAAAATATGTAAAAACACTTTGTAACAACCCAGAATCAGCAAGAAAACTTGAGTTGTGATAACAAGTCAGCTCAGAGAAGACTAAATCCACTGACACTGTAAAGGCAATTTCCTCCAAATGTCAATACTAACAATAATTTCCTCATACTCAAGTAAAACTCCCAGCAGAGGCCACAGGATTGCTCGATAGAGTATAATTAGAGCATGTAAGAAAGCAAAGAACAGAAGAAAGGCAGAAAGTAAGGTATTAGAAGAGATGGTAGAATAATTTGTGTCTGTTCAATATGAGAGGAATTGCAGAGGAACCAAACTTGACTGTCTTTCACCACTGAGATGATGAAGTACCTGTCAAAGTGATTATGAGAAAATAAGATAACTGAAGCACCATAAGACATTTAGGAGCAAATGAATTTCACCCAGGCTCTACCAGCTGACTCTATACTTTCATCATCTCTAGATTTTAAAAGCACTTGGTTTAAGAATTAGTTGAGGGTTTGTGGGTTATTTCATCTCAAAGTACTCATCCATGCTTAAGAGAAGTGTGTCTTTTATGTCTTGTTACAAGTTACAGATATAGGAAGTCTGGGCTTAGAAACTTAACTGTTATATCGTTCACTTTTGCTTGTTTGTCTGTGTACAAAGTTTGTCATATTCTTTGTAGCTCTCCTGGGAATTAGTTAGATTAGATAGTTTCTTGTTCTTCTTGCAGCCTCAAGCAAACAAAAGGTAAATCGTAATTAGCTCACTATATCTTCCCATTATTTTGTTCCGCCAGTGGATTATCAGTCATTTCCCTTGTGCCTAGGTCCTTGTACATCTGTTAATAATTCTGTTGTTATTCTAGCAAAGCAATCTTCCTAAAGAAAAAAAAATAATAAATCAAACTTCACACTTGATTGACATTTCTGACCCACATACACCCTATGCATAGAAAAATTATATTTTCTTTGATCTCTTACATTTTACTTTGTTTTCATTTGTGTTTTCATGTGCTTTGCTAAATAACACACAAAATTTTGTTTTTTGTAGAAGCCCTAACTTCCACCAATAATAATATACTGATTATGCAAAGAAAATGAAAAAGAAACTCCTCATATTTTCAATCAATGAAAAACAATTCTCTTTTCCAAGAGATGTCATTTGAAATGGCCACTACAAGTTGTGATAAAGCTTTATAAAATGATGGTAGAAATGACAGTCATGTCTGTGAATATTTTGGGCCTTATGCATAATTAATGAAGTGCTGGGTAAAAGTTCTTGAAATAGTTTTCCTAAAGTTTTCCATTAAATGCTTATTCTAATTACAGTAAGCAAACGTATCATTTTGTGATTAGGGTGGAATTTTTTAAGTGCAGAAGAGGAAAGTGTAATGCTTCTTCTGTTTAATGTCATAAATGTTTGTCAATGTATATTCTTCACTCATTTTTCAACTCCTTTATTTTTCATTATATATAGTTTCTAACGAATTACTGCTGTGTTAAAAGAAGAACAGAAGAATGCAGCTGAATATATTTTTCACACCTTTGTTAGTACAACATTTTGTGTTTCAGAGATGGCCTCCTTTTACCAATATTGTAGTATTTCTTTAACGCCTGATTCCTTTTACAGCTAGAGGAATGCTTTTGTTATCTTTAACATACTTGCTGAAATTCAGGAAATAAGGGATTTGATTTCTAGCTCTAACATTTATTCCCTAAAAGATCTTGCAGAAGTCTTGTTATTGCTTTGCATGCTCTGTTTTTCTGCTCTGCAGCATGAGACTTGCAATGTCTGTTTTCAGCAGCTCCTCACACTTTGTGTGCTTTGGCTGCATTGCTTTTAGAGAAAAGGCTTTACTTTAAGAATGCGTTGTGTACAGAGGTAGCTCGGTTGTTCCTGTGGGACTGTTATCTCACTCCATTTTTTATAAAACCAATACAGCTTCTTTTCCCCACAACTCTTGACTAGACTTTTTGTCTAGGACGGTGGTGACATTTTGAAAATGTTTTATTTCCTTTTCAATCTGTAAAGCTTTCTCAGTCATGTCATGCACAATGACAAAATGAAATGTTTCTTACCTCATTTCAGTTTCTGTGTGTGACTTTGAAAGTGATAGCTGTGGTTGGTCTGAAGCTGCAAATGCAGATGGGTTTGATTGGATAAGAAGTTCCAGCAGTACTCTTGAACCTGCTTTCCAGCGGCAAGCTCCTCCTCAAGATCATACCTACAACAAGGCTGAAGGTAAATCAATCCAGGCCTAGACACAAAGGGCTGGCATAGATATACTTGCTCTTTAATCAGTTTTAATGTGATGATTTTGAACTATTTGAAGTCTTTCTTCAGAGTAAAAAGTTGTTTTGTGTTTTCTTTTGTTAGGTCATTTTATGTTCATTTTGAAAAACAGCAGCAGCATTTCGCAAGTTGCTCAGCTACGAAGCCCAGAGTTCGGACAAACAGGATCAAATTGCACAATGTCCTTTTGGTATGGGGGAAAAAAATAAAAAAGTTTTAAAAATTCTGGATCATCTCACATAGTTTCTCTTAGATTGAAACTGTGGCTATAATTTACAGTAGTACACAGCCTCCTCTGCAGTATTTATTGTCTTTGTCTATTCCTTAATCAGATAATCTTCTTTATGATCAATATGTAGAAAGCTGAAGAATAGAACCAAAACATGGGATTTATTTGCAGCAAAGCTTTTGGCAAAGTCTCGTTAAAGGACTATGTCTGCATATACATAGGCAAACACCACTAATATTTTGATAATATTTTGACTTATCAAACTGAAAACATTCTCTCAAGACTTAGAAATAATCCAAAATCAAATCCTAAATCATCCATCATACTTCACCTGAGTCATCATTTGAGTTATCAGTAGAGTATGCAAAGTTGAATTGTACCTTCTTTGAAAGATAGCTCCAGTGCAAGACTTGAAAATCCAGTTTCAGTCCTTTTCCAATCTTCATAGGGAAAGTAAGTATTTCAGCTACATTCTTACCACATACTCTGAAAATCTTGTCAAAGAGGGAAGTAGAAAAAGAACTGCCATTATTTGTATACTCAGGTCAAATATGTATGGCATAAATAAATCTTTGCATGATTTTAGCATTATTCTGTGTATTGCTCAGTAGTGTCAAATATATTTACTGTAGAAAGATGATTATGAAGGAGTTGATCTATAAGTCTGGAAATACCACACTTCTGGAAACAGAGTCAGGAACAAAACCAGTTTAGCTGTATGATTACTCAGTTATATATTAATGATTTTAAAATGTTGTTTAAAATACTATTAAAAAAAATTAAAGGCATTAAAAGTTTGTTGTTGTCATTTTAGGTATTACAATTATGGACAGTCAGTTGGAGCAGCGGAGATGCAGCTGCTTGTGGATGGGCTGGATGAGCCTACTGTTCTTTGGAGGGTATATTACAACCAGGGAAATCAATGGTTGAAGTCAGTCATACAGCTTGGACGTCTTTCGCATCCCTTCCAATTTTCACTCATTAAAATCAGCTTGGGATTTTATGATGGTGTCTCAGCAATTGATGATATTACATTTGAAAATTGTGCTCTTCCACCTCCAGCATCAAGCTGTGAAGGTCCTAATCGGTTTTGGTGCAGAGACACAAAAGCATGTATTAGCCGTTTATTGGTGTGCGATCTTGTGGATGACTGTGGGGATGGATCAGATGAAGACAAGTGCAGTGAGTACTTTCCATTATTGCTCTACAGTAAAACAAACTGCCAATTAATCCCCACAGTTAAAAAAAAAAACAAAACACCAAAGTAAAATTACAGCCTATCAGTGTCATAGCCAGTGATGATGCAACTGAATATAGTTACTGATAGAAGTCTCTGAAAATTATTAGCTTAAATGCAAATGATGAGTAACATACAAAGGTAAGTGCAATTGCAATTCAACCTCTTTTATTCTAATGAGTCGTATTTCTTTAATTCTTTTTCAAAATGCACACATGCATTACAAGTTTATTTTAATGGAGAGAATTCAGTCTCCCAGTTGATCTCAGTTAATGTGCTGGTTTGGGCTACAATGATAAAAATAAAATAATATAGGTGGACTAAAAAAAGTGCGTATCCTATCTCTATATAGCACTATCTAGCTGGAAAATATAAAAATACCTGTGTTATTAGAAATTACTAGGTATTTTGGGCATCACTTTCCCTTTCAGACAAGTAGGTTGTAGGAATTCATTCATGTTTTGGGCATTCACATTGTAGTGCTAAAGGGCAGAGTCGATTTTCTCACCCAAGCACACTTTCATCAATTTTAAGAACTCAAAAACATTAATATTGAACAAAATTAACTAGCAGATGCTTTAGCACATCCTATGGTAACCAAATTATGCAAATCAGAGTGAGTTTGAGAAACAGTGAGCACCCTACATGCTTGATAGCAGGAGATACCAGACTGCATTGGTATCTGCTGAGTATGATCAGTTGATCTGAATATCAAAGGTAGTGCAGGATTTCCAGTGCGTCTCAGTTTTCCAACCTATAAAATGGTGATCTTTCTTTATGCATGTTGAAATCTACAGGAAGAAAATACTGAATGGCTGATTTTTCAGTTTTAAACATTTTAACAAATAAAAGCTTAAATAAAATATCAAAGAATTGGCTATTACATGATTAATAATTACATATTAATCATTAATTACTGTTTATAAAAGGTAGATGAAAAGCTGGAACACTAGTTAACCATTTCTAATACGCAGCTTGGTTTTCTTTATATTAGAATTAATAGTTCTAATCAATATATTTTGTCTTGATGTTAAATAATGATGTGTTATAAATGCCTTTTGAATTTGGTGTGTGTCATGTAAAAACACATTAAGTCACTTATTATGTCTAACCACAAAGTTAAGTTCTGTGATTTATTTAATCTAGTCCGTCAGTTTTCAAAAATTAAAATAATAAAAATAAAAAATCAGGGATTTTTTCATACTTTAATTGTAAAGATGCATAAATCATTTTACTATTCATGCTATCAAGTTGTTCTTCACAGTATTTATTAAATGAAAGAATAATGTATTGATTACCGGATGATTCGTTTTTTGGGGGAGAATTCTTGCATAGACCAAATGGGTTTTTATCTATGTTACAAGTATTTGAAAACAAATTATTTTCTTTTTCTCAGAAAGGCAGTGATAAAGAATATATTAAAGCAATACCACTTTCTGGTATTGTTTTGTTTATTTTACACTTGCCATTCTGTTCTATGTGCATTTCAGACCCTGACCTACAGTGTGACTTTGAAAATGGGCTATGCAATTGGGCACAGGACACGGAGGATGACTTTGACTGGATCAGGATACAAGGACCAACCCCTACAGTTAATACAGGACCATTAAAGGATCACACGACAGGCACAAGTCTGGGGCATTACCTGTATATGGAGTCTTCAGAGCCACAAGAATTTGGAGATAAGGCTGTTTTGCTTAGTCCTCTTTTCAGTCCTACTTACAATCGAACCTGCATTTTCCGCTTTCATTATCATATGTCTGGAAAGCAAGTTTACACTTTGTCAGTCTTCCAGAGAACTATGAGTAATATGAAGGGAACACTGCTGTGGTACAAGTATGGAAATCAAGGAGGAAGATGGATAAGGCACACGCTGTACATCAGCAGCTCTAAGCCATTTCAGGTATGATCCTTCTAGGTTATGATATGTATGATGCAACATAAAACTCTGAAAGTATATAAATGACAGTGCAATCTAAAAGCTCTTAGTAACCGTCTGATAACTCTGAATTTGCAATATGTTCATGGGATGGTTTTCTTTGGGGAAGTACTTCCGAATATTTATTTGTTTGTTTGTTTGTTTGTTTGTTTGTTTTTCTGGTCTGTTTCCCCAGTATTTGAAGTGCTTATTATCTCATAAGTGATATTCAGGTTGAAAAGGAAATGTTCAGATTCACTTGATACTCTCAAGCAGGATGGTTTTTGTTTTGTTTGGTTTTTGGTTTTTTTTTTGAGTTACCTAGTTAATAAATATCCATAGACTCTGAAGGTGGCCTGGATTTTTTTAAACTCAGACCTTTACTTTTTCTCCTGCAAATGTAAAATATGGGCATATACATAAGATAACCGATACCACATATTCCTCTTCCCTTGCTATGCAACTCTGTCATTTGTTTGCCACATTCCAATAAAAAGATCATTGTTTACCAATCTTATATCTTGCAAATTCACATTTTTGAGAATATTTCCATGCAGGCAAAGCCATTTATAGCATTCTGAATGGTTGTGATTTCCATTGGTCCTGTCCTCCCCATCTCAACCTTTTTCTCAGAATTTTAAATTTCACAGTAAACCTGTTCTAAATGCCATCAAATTGTTGCTGAAGTTTGTTACTATTCCATTAGATATTTTATATCAGTGTTAAATAAGATATCAGTGAGCAGAACTGATCAAATGAATGAACCAGAAAATTCAGAGATAATTTTTTTACGTCAAAAAAATGACTGTCTCTGAGGCAAGATTAAGTGTATCTCTAATGTTAAAATTCACAAGTAATAAAGCTAGCCCAATATACACATACTTTGTACCTGTAGTGATCCTATTACCTTTTGAATTCAGAAAATGGAATGACCAAGAACTTGACAAGGAACTTAATAATCTGGTATTCTAATATGAGTAGTTACTGAGAGACTGTGTATTCTGGACCTTTTGGGAAGTACTTGAACTTGAATGGAGAGCTGCAATTCTCACTTTCTTGGGAGCTGCAATTCTCACTTTCTTGGGAAGAGTTGAGTTGTGTTTGAGTGTACTACCAGTGGAGGTCTCAAGAGGCAGGCCACAGAAATGATCCAAGGGATGGAGTACCTCCTCTATGAGGACAGGTTAAGAAAGTGGGGGTTATTCAGACTGGAAAAAAAACTCCAGGAAGACCTGGAAGCAGCCTTTTGATATCTAAAGGGAGACTGTAAGAAAGAGAACTCTTACAGGATCTGTTGTGATAGGTCAAGGGAAAATGGTTTTAAACCAAAAGAATGGAAATTTAAATTGGATGTAAGAAAGATTTTTTCTCTAGCAAGGGTGGTGAAGCACTGGAACAAGTTGCCAAGAGATATAGTGGAAGTCCCATTAGTAGATGCATTCAAGGTCAGGTTGAATGGGGCTCTGAGCACCTGATTTAGGTCTAAGTTTCCCTGTTTGCTGCAGGAGAGTTGGACTAGATGACTTTTAGAGGTTCCTTCTAACTCAAAAGATTCTACGATTATATGAGGGCTTGTGATTCCCCTTGTAAGCAAAGGAGTACAGTATTCATCTGCAATATTTCAGTAACTGTTCTGTATGTGTAACTCCCTAGATGCATTACAGAAATAACCAACCCCTGTGATTTGGAAAATAGAGGAAGAAGTTGCATTAATTTACTTTTGCTGAAAACTGCTAGTGAAAATATATTCCTTGTCAGAGACGTTACTTTTTATGGGACACTTGATTCAGCACTGAAAATAAAACAGACTGTTGAGTGTACTTACATCTTTATATGATCCAAATTTATTTTCATATCCCTGAGATATCTACTTACATGCTTTTTCCTTATAAGTGCATTTGAAAAGACAGTAAAAACCTGTCTATCATAGCCTAACTCATGTCAACGGTGAATGGTGTTTACTTTCATCCTCCTTGAAAAATCATAAAATCTGACATGAGTTTCTGCTCAGAAGAAAGTGCAAAGATACTATTTTTACATCTCTAGATGAATGTAGCTGTTTTGCTTTGCTCTTCTCATTCAAATTTCTTTGGATATAGAAAATGGAATTGCGCTGCTATGTGAAAATAGCAAAATCAATCCCTCTGTGCATTGTAGACATCTTTTAATTAGGGGAAATTTCTTCCATTGCAAACAATGTTATTAAAAAATATTTATTTTAACCCCTCTAAATGTTATACAGTACAATGTGAGATGACCCTTGCAGCATCTGCAAGACAGAAGAGATCTATAGGACTGTAGTTTCTATTGTTATGTTCTAGAGCCCTAAGGAGTTTCCTTGTGCCCACCAACTGCTTAGCTGGGAAGCTCTCCCCATTGCAGTCACTCAGTGTCATTTCTGCATGAAACATCAGAAAACAACTTTCAGAATCACTGGAATTCTTCTTTTGGAAGCATGAGGTCTTACTTTGTTATGGCAGGATATTCACAGAGTGAAACATTACAATTTAGAGAGAGAGAGAGACATCTTGGAAGTTTTGCCTTGAAACTGTTAGCTGTGAACTGAAGAACTCTTAGGTCTGCAGAAGACTTGGTCTACTGGTGCCCAGTGGGATGTGCCTTTCTCGGTGGGTTATTTGTGCAGGAGTTTGCAGGACTGATGGTGATAGACTATAAAGCCTGCTGGTGATAAACTATGGGATGACATAATCAGAGGTGCTACATGCTAGAGAGATCCTTCAGCCTTCTTCACATAGTTCTGGGTAGGCTGGAGCATATGTGAAATGCTTCTATAGCAATGCATGCAGTTTGAGGAACAAGCAAGAAAAGCTAGAATCTTTGACTGACTTATGAGTTGGAGTTCATTAAATTTTGTTGGTCAAACTCATATCTTTCATCAAAATTCAGTGTTGAAAGATGCTGTGAATTCGTCAAGGATTCCTCTATTTATTACACTTCTAATGCCCACTTGTGTTCATTTTTCTGTTATCACTCTTGATCATTCCCTGGTAGTAATTTTCTCTCAAGGATTTTGTCATAAGGGATTTCCACTCTAGCAGCAACTTCATTTTCAACTTTCACTTTATCTTTCTTTTCCTCATATTCTTTGTGCTTTCCCCAATAATCTGCTGAGATTCATGTTTTTTAATTATTTTTTTTTGTCTATTAAATGTTGCCATTAGTTTCTGCGGATTTTAATTTCTACAATTATGCTTCATATATGCTGATATTCATCTGCGTTTGTTGCAGCTTGGTAACTCCCTCTCCAGGTATTGCCCGTGTTTCGTCATCTTTGTTCTGTGTGTTAGCTTCTTTCACCTCTCATACCTGTTAACTTGTTATTCACTACTCTGTGGTTTTCAGATTTCACATAATCGCAGAATTGTAGGGGCTGAAATGGACCTCTAGAGAATAATAACACAAATTCTATTGTCATAAGAAACTTTTTACTTTTCTTGATACTTTTTCTTTGTGTCTGTATAGTGCTTCTAAAATGTAGATGCGTGATTCTGTGATTGTTTCAGATTTGTTTGTACTATTATACACTTTTATGTTTCTATGCCGTTCAAACCAAACCACCTTGTCTTTCATCAGAGGTAACTGTAATAGCCCTTAACAAAATCAGCAAGTTCTGACTTCTAATAAAGTCACTATGTAACACTGTTGATATTTCCTGTGACAGACCAGAGATGTTGTTTGACTGTATGACCAGCTACGTACATCCTATTCAATCTCTATTTCTTGTGCATTCAGATACTTTTAGGGCTTTCCATACCTCAATGAATTCCACCCTAGCTAAAACTATGTTTGTATGGAAATTAAATCTTAATTTTGCTAAACTTCTGAGGGAATTAAGTATTGATAGAACTATGGATTGCTATAAAAATAGAATGTGTACCGGACAATGTTACTCACTGTAATTGTCCTATAAACATTTGTCACAGAGTTCCTTCACCCTTCAAAAATCTACTTGTTTCAAAATATAAAGAGATCAATGAGTTTCTGCATATAATGTGTCCTTCTAATTTGTTTTGCTTCTTATGGAGTAAAAATCATGTTTTATGTAGCATACCTCTATAATCTTTGTTCAGACTAGATCTTGAAGTTCTGAAAGCTGGAAAATTTGGGAACTATTCATCCTCATTCAAATAATAAATGAGATGTGAAATGAATTTTATGGTAGATGAATTCCTTGGAGATAGTTTAATAATAGCTTATGAAGATTGCAGAATTTCAGTAGGCAAATTATTTAAGTGGTCAGTGTTTAACCACAGTAGCAAACAGAGTTTTATACTGCAGAACTAGCTTATTAATAGATTTTATTTTAAACTACTACTAGATGCAAGACAATATGGTCCTCATTTCTAAAATCTATAAAAAAACCACAAATTGAAAAGAAACCAATGAATTATGCCTCCTTAATATTGGTTAGAACAAACCTCCAATACTTGAATGTACATAAAGTCCATTGAGAGATGTTTACTTGAGCATGCACCTATATGTTGTGTTTTCTGTCTTACTGACTCAATTCTTGCTATATGCCATTCCCCAGGTAAATAAATAAATAAAAGGCAAATGTAAAAAGGGAAGGAGGGGGAGGAATTAAGTAATTTATTGATATTATTATTGCCATTATATCAATAGGAAGATTTTCCAATTTGCCTTACTCCTACAGTGTGATGCCAGGTCTGTCACTTGATATTACTATACACTTGATAAAGGTATTACTGCTTAAGGAGGGATAGGAATTTTATTTCCTCCAGGGAAAGCTTGGTAGGAGGTGATAAATAAGCATGTCTTCACAGTGTTGCAGCCAGCTAGATGGGCGCAGGCCTCTCAACCTACCAGTTCACATTAGTCAAAACTCAGCACAATCCCACTGAAAAACAGAGTAGCTTATAGAGCTTCATTTTTGTCTTCTAATAATTATATATTTTGGTAACCAAACCCTCTGCCACTGCCTGAATTTTAGCTCATTTATGAGTAATAAATTATGAACAGATAATAACTCATGCATAAAAAATTGCCAAGATTTCGTGTAAACTGTTGTGCATTTGCCAGTCAAAATTAAACTGAAGGAAATTTTGTCACTTTGAAATAATGCATTTTCATGTATGACATTTCCAAATACTAGACATCTTAATTTGTCCCGTTTCTAAGCATTTTTATTTTGTTTAGTTTGAAAATAGCTATATATATATATATATATATATATACATATATATGTGGTTGGTTTTGTGTGTATGTGTGTTATGGATTTAGAAGGCTTTTTTTTTTTTTTCTTTCTCCCTCTCTTGCCCTCTCTCTTGTCTCCTCCCTCTCCCTCCCTTTTCATTTGTGAATAGTGACTTATGAATTAGTTGCATCAAGGAAATTCTCATTAAATCTTTCCCTAATCACTCACTTAAGTTTTTACAGTTCAGTACAGCTCAAAATAAATAGGCTTATTCAGTCATCTATAGAGTGTTTCACCAGCATTAACATCTCCTATTCCTTGGTAGTAGATGATAATGAGAAAGTAAGCAGCTATAACATTGACAATTCTAATGAATTTGTAGAGTATTTAGAATATTTTTATTCAAAGGATTCCAGAACACACCTATAACCTACTTGTTTTCATCATACAGAGATTTGAAGGTATATAATTTATTCACATAAATGTTATTATAATTGACCATTATTAATATTGTTACAATAAGTACCAAAGGAGCTAATCATAATGTGCCACTTACGATAATGTCTTGCCATCATTTTATATCACAATGATGTTTCAGTGGATTTACATGATTATAAAGCTAACTATTGTATTATGGTTCACTGTGATTAATGTGACCACCAATGAAAGCTGATAATAATTAGCCCCTTCTGTAAAGTGTCTCTAAATAGAATATATCCTCTAGAACAAATTTAATCTTATTTTAAGTGTGAGACATGGAAAATGACTTTTTTATCCATCAATATGAAACATTTAATGAGAAGTGGAAGTCTACTGTACACTGAAAAATGATTTTTTAATTACTCTTTCCCTAGATCTTGGTGAAAGGTACAGTAGGAGATGGTTTCACTGGAGACATTGGACTTGATGACTTGTCATTTCTAGACTGTGCTCTTTACAATGGTAAGGACAGAGTTGAAGCTATGTAAATCCCTTTTCCATGGGCTGATTGTTTTCTGTTATTTGTAAGTACTGCACCTGGAAAAGCATAACCAGATCAAACTAAATCAGATCTAACAATGAAACTGAGACAGGCATCAAGAGAAAATAGCTGTATACATAAGGTCCTAAAGAGACTCTTTTTAACAAATTCTTAGCAAATAGGGAGCTTTCATATTCTTTGGAATTTTGATTACAAGAAAGAAAGCAAATTTAGCAGTACTGATTCAGTGAAATCTTTTTAATGCAACCTTCGTTCTCACCTGAATAATGTTTAAAGTTGTTACACAGGCAATTGCTTTCACATTACAGCATGCAAACAGTTCAGGTGATGAGGCAGCCTGCACTCAGAAGTCATGGGTACCGTAGAGTATTACGACATCTACAGAATTGTATTACGTTACATCTATCACAGAAGAGATTTTAAGGGGATTACTATTAACTGCATCTTTATATGTAGTCTGATGGATCATCATAGAATCATAGAAGGGCTTGCCTTGTTAGAGATCTTAAGAATCGTATAGTTCCAACCCTTCTGCCATGAGCAGGATTACCACTTACTACTTCAGGCTACCTAGGGCTCCATTCAGCCTGTACACCTCTCTGGGGCATCCACAACTTCTTCAGGAAACCTTTTCCAGCTTCCAGATGCCATTTATTAAGAAATTCAAACAAGGAGAGGTGGGCTTATTAACTTGATGGTAAAGTCACTAATGCGATATAAAAGATGTAGGAAACTTGAGCATGCATTTTTGATGCACGATTTGAATGCTTTAACTATGAGTTAATCGGTGATGTTTCCTCTAGACAAAATGGTATTTCAGAATTATAGAAAAGGGATTATTTCAAATGCGGGAAAGGAGTTGATTCATATTAATCCATATTAATGGATCATTCATTTGATATCATAGAGGAGTTTGCTACCTTTCAAAATATGTGTATCATGTTTGTGGGGAATCTATTATCAGTCTGGATGATATTGTGCCTTAAATGGAAAACAAAACAAAACAAAACAAAACACCTAATGATTTCATTAATGATTAAATACAAAGAAGGAATTGTATAATGAAAATTCTTTTTCTGGACAAGGATAGCAAAGGTTTTCAAGAAATGAAAGTTAGCCTGAGGAAAGGTGTATAGTAAACAACAGAAGGACAAAAACATAAAAAATGTATTGAAAAGCTGTGGTGGAACAAGATAATAATAGCACATTTTTCTAGAGGGGAAAAAAAATATTTCTTCATTGATGAAATTAAAAGGTTAGAAAGTTACCTGGTAATTTCTACAATTAGCTACAGTATTCAGGGTGTTGAAAAATGGCCTTTGTTATCTAACAATCTCTTAGCTTTGCTTCTCAAGGAGATTGAGTTTTTGTAACTGTTCTGACGATCTCTGTGTCATTAGTTTTTGAAGTAACTGACTACTTTCATTTAAATTGGAAAGCCAGGTGAGAGATTTAAGTAAGTTGCTACAGGTGTTGAGGGCTGTGTAAATAGTGGTTGGCTGATATGACTGACCAAGGGCTTTTCACCAAGGAAACATAGCCATCATGTGTTCAGTTGACTGTCTGCTGGGCGGCATTTAAAAAAAAACCAGCCTGTCCAGCTAAGCTTTTTCCCCATAAAACTGTAACTTTGAGCAAGGATTTGAGTGGCAAATAAAAGAAGTCATAAAAAATCTGGAGTACCTTTGTTCCGTTTCTCAGAATTTTCCTTATCTTTTAAAGGAAGCTTGCCAACAATCTCTACAACTCTATCAGGAACTTCCAGTCCTATCACACTCCCCTTCAACAATTGCACAGAGAATGAATTTGTCTGTAGAGACTCTGGACATTGCATCCACATGATCCAGAAGTGCAATTTTAGACCTGACTGCTCTGATAATTCTGATGAATCAGATTGTGGTGAGTGTACTAAATTCTGTACTTTCCTATTTTATTAATTTCTGCCTATTCCATGTATTGCTTTAACTACTGCTTATTTAACTTTGTGATTTGATATTAACATTTAGGCATAATTTAAAAAAAAAAAAAAGGAAAAAAAAAAAAAGATTTTCCCTAGAAAAAGAATAAAATTTTGCTCAAAATATGTAAAGCTGAGGTGTTTTCTGCACCCTGCATCTTAATGGGACAGTTGGATTTGTTGTTTTATATATTTATATATTCAACTTATTGGCAAAATAGGTAAAAGAAAACCCCTTTCATCAAATATATTGACATAACAATTTTTCAAATGTTGAACAGTTTAGAAGACAGAATAACTCTGTAGTCTCATATTTGGGGCACTTGTCTGGGATACTTGGCTTAATTTCTTATCTACTTCTGTGAACTGTAGTTAGTGTTTTCAGCAGCAAACACGCTGTAGTTCAGCTATGAAAATAATAATGTTTTTGCCATTACTTTGTTCACTTGGTAAGTTTGATTTTGCCAAATGAGCTGTAAACTCTGATTTGACAGTAGAACCTAGTGTTAAACCTCCTAAGTTAAAATGAGAAAATAAATTTAATCCTGTTATGGGTCCCAGGTGTTTTCATATGGCTAGAGTATACAGCGTGGTGTACTCCACATAAAAGCTAGTGAGTGTCTCAATCTCTAAATTCCTAAACACCTGATGAGAACCATGGAGCAGGGAAAATGGACAGTATCACCAGACAAGGTCCATAGATTTCTGAGACATTTGTTTATTGCTTCAGAGTTGCACCAGTTCATGCTATAGTATTATAGGAGAAACTGTCAAAGACCTTCTGCCTTAAAACTCCAGACACTTCTCTCAGGACTGAGGACTTAGCTAATAAATGTATAACTAGGCTTCATACTGTCTGTTTCTTATGTGAATTAATCTGGCATGTAAGTGTGAGTGGGGTTATTTCCTATAATGTGTATAAACACTAACCATTGAAAAACTACACTGGAAAAATACATGAAGAGCCCTCTGGATAGACACTTTATTCCTCAGAAGTTTATGATGTCTTACAGTCTTTTCCTTTTTAGATATTTAAGCACTGGGGAACATATACTTTCATACATTTGCTTTTTCCAAACGCTCTGATCACTACAGCATTGTTGGCTATTAATCATTCGAATGACAATGCTGGAATAGAAGAAATTAAGTATGTCCCATATGAAGGCGGAAATATTTTCTCAGGGATGTGTTATCTTTCTTATCTGAAGCAATGTTTTTAAAACTGTTTTTTTTTTCTTTCTTTCTTTTTTTTTAATTTAATTAGGGTAGAATACCATAATACTGTTCTGCTCTGTAGTCTCAGGAAGCATCACAAATCCTCATATGGATAGAGATCTAGACAGACCACACTGTCTGTGCTTTATTTCTTCAATATCTCAATGAAGATATAAAACTATAATTCAAAACACACTCCCTATCATTTGTAGTCAGAATTCTGCAGACTAAATAGCATAAATGAAGAAGAAACAGTTAGCTCCAATTCACCACTCAAATATTCTTTAGGGAGATGCATTATGAGGGAGGGATGGTAGTGAGCTCATTTTTCTTGTCCAGTTACTCGGGAAATCAAAAATTGAGGCACAAGCATCTGCATATTTACTTAGTAAGATAAGTTCAGTACTTGACAACAATGTCAAATATTAGCATTATTATGTAGTTTTCAGGAATTTCAGGGTCTGCTTGAAATAATTAACTGGTTTCTCTGAGTTTCTGTGTGGGATTTTTTTTATACATTTGCAATGAGTTTGTAATATCATCAATGTGTTAAAGTAGGACTAACATACAATAACATCAGATGCATTTTACATACATCCCAGTGTGTATTACATGATAGATTATTTGAATGGCCTGAAAGCTGATCAGAGCACATGCACTGATAATTATCAAGGGTGAAAATAATTGCTTTATTTCTAAAAAATATCTGCCTCATAGGAAAGAACATAGAAAATATCATGGATATTTTATCTGTAGGGGAAAAAATATTAATTTTAGAAGTGTGTAAGTATTAATTGGATTCTACAAATTCAATCCCCTGTTTTTATATTTATTTTATCATGGTATAAATTAACAATCCCCTGTTTTGTATAAACATGAAATATTTGCTGTTCATCTCTAAAGCTAAGGAAATCTGCAGTTTTGAAGATAACACCCAGTGTGGATGGTATCAACCAGCCTTGGAAGAGATACAAGATACTGATTCCATTGCTAAAATGTTTAAGTGGGAACTTGGAAGTGGAGCAAAACTATATCCTGGAGAAGAAGAACACTGCCCATCAACTGATCATACTACGTGAGTAAAGTTTTTCAAGTAGTCAACTGCTTTTTGGACTGAGTTTAATCATGTATGAATTGCTACAGGAAAAACTGCTTAGTTCAAAGTATTGAAGCAGCTAATTGATTTACTACTGACATGCAATTAAGTGAAAATTAACAGGATCAATGTTGTCAATACAATAGGTAAATCAAGTAACATGTGGTTAATAAACAGGTACAAATTTCTAAATGCTCTTGTATCCCTCAAAATTCTCTCTATATAGAATACTAAATGTTCACCTCTGCTGCTAGAGGACATGGAGTATAAGCATGTTCCCTCTTCTGGGAAAACAAGTTTTACACACTTCTTGTTTGGAGGAGACACAGTTGCTCTGCCTTTACACATATCCATGCCCCTGTCTATATACAACTAATACATAAGCCGTGAGACACCAAACTCCTTCTAGCACCTTGTACTGTCAGCTTGGACTGCTTGTAGCATCCAATGGGGGAGGATGCTCTGCTCTGACTTACGTGGAGGTTGTTGTACCAGCAAAACAAATTTTGAAATATCAGCATCAGTTTTTGGCTGCTGCTGTTCCCATTCTGTACTATCTCCTCACTATTGCAAAATTCTCCTGCTAATAGTTTGCAGGCTGAATTGAAAGACTTTGAAAAATGTTTAAACAATTTTTTGTTACTGTTTAATTTATTTGATGGTGTTTATCATCTTGATCAGTTTTCTTCTCAAATGGCAAACATGCATTTGCTGTAATGTCTTCCTAGCTATTGCTATTTGTGCAATTTTGCCAAGAGTGTGCAGCATCAATTATCTCAACAATGGGTCTTGTGAATTCAGCTGTTATTTGGTAACATTTGGTAATTAAGTAGTGCAATTTGAAATAATGGTAGTTAAACTGAATTGTAGTTTTGGTTAGTTTAAATATATATATATATATATATATATATATAAAAGTTTATTTTATATATGTATTATCACTTAATAGAAAAATCAGAAATAATACTACTCTGCCAAGTCATAGTCATAGTATTTCTTTTCTGTCTGTAGTATTATGTTTTCAAACAAGATGTAACTAACTGTTATTCCTTGACAAAAATGAGCTGTAACATTGTGTGTTTTCTTATTAAATCACAGTGGTTTTGTATAGAAATTATTAGATTAATCCTGGTACATGAATGGATTACAATACCGTGTTGTAGCCAGCGGGGTGGGGTTGTAGCCAGCCTTCATGTGGCCTCAGCTGGAGTATTGGACTTAGGCTGGCCCTGACAGAGATGTAATAAGAAAAGAAATACTGAAATGTATACTGAATACATTTTTGGGTGCATGGCACATTGTAGGTAGTCTCCAGAACTGTTCTTCAGCACAATTAAGAAATATTTGGTATGAAGGGGACAGAGACCTGATTAACTCTAACCTGAAAATCATTGTGCAAGGAATGTTTCATGAGTGAGGCTTACATGCACAAAAATTTTTTTGGACCTTTCATATCTGATGGGATACACTGACACTAAAAATGAGGTTATCTTTTTATTTAAGAGGCAAGCCAACAACAGTAAGAACAAAACACAAGGGATTATAGGGAAAAACAATATTCAACAGCTTATTCAACAATATCCCAACATAGCACTCTTTGTTACAGCATATTTTCCCCTGAAATGCTTTTGTAAGAGAAGCTAAGAACTAGCCATATTTTCCCAGGATAATTTTGTTTGTTCGTTTTTCTCTGCTTAAGATGTGTTTATGGCTATTGAAGCACACTGTGCCTGTGTCACGGGTTGCCCAGATTTACCTTTGCCTGTGACAGGGGCAGCTGCCCTGTAGGGCCCCCAGCCTGGAAAGGAATGGGGAAAAAAGGGGGGGAATGGGAAAAAAAGGGGGGGATTGGGAAAAAGAACAGAGGCAGCAATCTAAGGAGGAAAAACTTATTTTACTAAATATGATATCGGAATGCAAGATAACACAATATAATACAATGTGCCCTGTTGACGCAGTGGGTGTGCCCTGGTGGCGCAGTGGTAGGAATGCCGCCTTGCAACACTGGGGCCCAGGGTCTGAATCCCCCCTGTGGCACAAGTGGTAGAAGTGCCGCTCTGCAGCAGGGGGGTTGGACTCAATGATCTCTAAGGTCCCTTCCAACCCGCACAAGACTATTACTTTTACTATTACTAATATGATTGAGGCTAATAAATCAAAAAAACAGAGAGAGAGAGAGAGAGAGTCCCCGAAAACTGAGAGGTCTGAAGCCAATGTTGAACACTGATTAGGTGGTGACTTTGTGTGTGAACATTACTGGGTAATTATTATTACATCATTTATTTATTTATTTATTTATTTATTTGTTTGTTTATTTATTTATTTCCTTTTCTTCATCTTTCTAAGGGAACTAAAATGTATAAAACAAGAGACATGAAAGAAAATAACATCTTTACTGCTGTTTCCAAAGTGGTAATCTCTACCCTATGGGAAACCTGATTTAATAGATACATCACTGTCACAGGATTCTGAGGCCTAAGGGCATGAGAATAATCCATAAGAACAATAAGAGGGAAATCAGTGCTGCTTCAGCCTGCTAGTGCCTGGATGGAAAGATGTGCAAATCTAGAAGTCAGAGGCAAAAAGCGTAGTTGTAAACTGGAGATTGAGGGGAACAATCTCCACTTTTCCTCAGTTATTGGATAACAATAGTTCTGTCCACATGAAGTTTAGATGTTGACCCTCAGACATTCATGTTCTTACATGCAAATCCCTCACTCAAAGCATAGAAGCAGACTTCAATTATCATTTCCCAAAAATAGATATATTCTCATGTTTTCCCTAGAGCGACTTGCTGTTTAGGTGCTACAGGAAGATGCATTCTGTTAGTCCTATAAACTCTTAGAAACATATTCTCTCATATAAGTGATTCAAACTTTTTTTTTTTTTCTTTTAAGAAATTTAGTTTTTCTGTCTATCCAAAACATTAGTGTAGCATATTATTACTGTTATATTTATTATTTTATTTATTATAACGTACAGTAATTACAGCCTTTCTAGATCATTCATCAGAAAGAAAGTTTGTGACCATTCAGTTTTTTAATTAGTTTTTTGGGGTTTTTTTCCTGAGAATAAGACTTCAGATAATCAAGGTGCAGAGAAGGGGTTTATTTCTGCGTATTTTTTTCAACAAGGTGCAGCATAAGGTATGTTTGTTATCAACGTGGCTGTGAAATATGGACTAATTTTAGTTACTGCATTGAAGTACTGGCACAGTATCACAAATACTACTTTACTGTGTGTGCTGGCAAATATCTGAGGTGATAAGGCAATTTAAAAGACCATTAGGCATTAGATGTTTGATGCTAAGTAAAAGTGTATTTACTAAGCAGTTTTTACAGCAAAGTAAAATTCTATTCTGTACTGAAATGTAGAAAATTGCTAATTAAAACTAATGCCTATAGTGATTAGAATTTAGATTGACTTTTTCACCCTAAGCTTAGTTATTTGAGAAGGAAATTCCTTCTCATTGTTTCCCTTTGCCTTCAGCCTGACAGGATTTATGGAGATATGACAGAATGCTAATGAGTTGTGGCAGGTTCAGATGAGCCATGGAAACACCATGAATTAATCTCAGCTCTGTGTCAGTTAGAAGCCATGAGGCTAAAATCTCCAATGAAGAAAATCCAACTAACAGCTAGCGACTTGTATATCATGACCAAAATATGAGATCTTTCATCTTTGTGGCCTGTTGCTTTGTGGGTTGTTTGGCAATGCTGCAGTGGTTTTAAGTGCTGTTGGTAAATCTTGAGAGAGTTTGAAAAGATATTTTCTGAGAACAATGACACTGACTGGACAAATCAAAAAGTAGAAAAGGGGATTAGGCTAGTTAAAAACATCTGAATCTTAGCTCTAATGTTCATCATGAAGGCATGCTGATTTTCAGCTATGTTAATTAGGCCTGAGTTCTGGATATCAGATGATCTGTTACTTTAGCTTTCTGATATTTTTAGAGAACCTTAATTCAGTGATGCGATTTCTACTTTTAATGTAACCAACATATTATGCAACTTCAAAGAGTAGCTGTGATATTTTAGAAAACATACATACAGTTCAGTATAGAGATTTTCAAAACTTTAAAATGCAAAATCCTTACAAAAAGCACAGCTGTACAGGAACGTGCAGCAATTATGATTTACCTGAGCAAGAGATCTAATGTTTTTGAAACTGCAGTTGCTGCTTCCATGACGTCCTGCTCAGCTAGTGAAAGAGAATGAAATCTGAAGCACATCAGATTTGAGATTCATTCATCACCTCTCTGACTGTAAATGATATGTGAGTTCTGCAGTTCAGGTGTATTGATTAACTCCAGCCTAATTTTAGTTAATGCTGGTTCCAATTGCTGTACTATGTACCCTTAGCACAATACACAAAATTGTCCCAGAGCGCTGAGCACTGACATACTGCCTCAGTCGTCTCTGCTCTGCTGTGATTACATTCTATCACTAATTAATATAAACCACATAAATTTCCAGTCTGTTCTCCAACCAAGTCTGCATGGCCCTTTGTATTCTTTTCTTCCTATTCAAATAATAGCGACAGATGAATCTACAAAAAATGATTATGATTCATTTATAGAATTACATTTTTTCCTATAAAGCTTTGTTCATGGTATACTCCAGACAGCATAGATGTGCTTTTTGTGTTTTTTGTTATTGTTTTGTTTTTGTTTTTAATCAGAAGTCTTCTAGAGGAGATTTCTGCTTCTCGTACAATTTTAACATGCAGTACACTCCTTAATCTTTCGCTAACAACAATGAAATTATTGTACAGCTTTTTTTTTCTTATTAATTTATTTAAAAAATAACAAAAAACAAAAAAAAACCCCATAAATTCGTATCCTTTAATCAGAACCTCTATTTTACAAAGACAATCCCTCCAACAGCTTAAATGCATTTAAAATGTATAGAACAAATTTGAAATGACTGATGGGCAAATAATTGTCTACACTCCAACCAAAAGGACAAACAAACACACACAAAAAACCTCCTCACCAAAAGAAATGACTTCCTGAACACAAAACTATAACTCATAGCAATATGCCACCAGAAGTTTTTACTACACCAATTCTATGTTTGTCATTTTGTTTTGATGTGTGTCTGAAGAGTTTGATGTGTCTCATTATAATTTATTTATGTTAAACTTCCTCTCTCATTCTGTTTAGGCTGTGTTGTTATTTTTTAAGCAGGAATTTCTTGGAAGCGCAGAAATTAATGACAACACATTTAAATAAATTGTTTCAATGCTGAGAGGATTAATGATACCTGAGAGTACTACAGGTAGTTGCGCTTAGATATAAGTAAAGGAGAGGTATGAGCTTTATGTAGTGTTTTTGTGCTCCATAGAGCTGTTCTCAGTAGTATTATTTACTTCAGATAGATGTGTGAGCATATCTATCTATCACACTTGAGAACCCTATTTGTATTGAAGTGAAACATGCAAAATTAAGTCTTGCAGGCTCAACAGCTTTCTTTCAGAATGTGGTTATTGTACCCCATAGAATATGGAAAATGAAAGGAAGGGAGTATTTCAGCCTTGCTAAAAGGAGTTTATAGTGTGTGCTATAGTGAATGTGTCTACTACAGTCTCCCATGTGTATTGCGCTTATGTATGTACAGTTCTTGTGATTCTTGAGTTGAACGAATGTTAAATAAGAATTGAGACTTAAGGGAAAAGGTAATGAGACAACAAAAAGAAATGTATTTGAAAATGATTATAGAATTATTGATTTCTATTCTTTCACTCCAGTTCTCCACTCTCCTGCCTCTTCTCTCTGTTTTGAAAGTACTATCTGAGAATACATAATATTTCATCTGGTTACACCTCTTTAAAAATATGAGGAAGAGTTGCAGAGTACTCTGAAAAAAAAAACAAAAACCACCAATGTAACACTGTGCCAAAAAATGTCTCCAGTCTCCTCTTGTTCCTCTGTAGAACTAGAAGCTCAACTTTGAATTTCTGGTGACTGCATCAGCATTTGAGAGAAATAAGCCATCCTCAGTAAAGAAGTCTGAAGTATTATTAGATTCCAGGTTCAAATTGTCTTTTCATTTTATCATAATTTGTTTGTTAATGTCTACTTGTATCATTAGTAACAAATTTCAAATGAATGTTCCTGGAAAAATAATCTAGAATTATGCACAGCCGTCAACGTAATTCAGTTAAGAAACAGAAGTCATTTGTTGACGAAAAAATGAACACGGATAACAGTCAATTTACTTATATATTTTAAGACAGTCTTTGTACTGTGTGTTTACTGAGTCCAAAGCAAGTATGGTAATGTTTTTTGGAGAAAAAAGGTTGAATTTGAAAAGTGATCAAAACTAAAAGTTCTAAACTTTGCTCAGTCCATGCAAGGACAAAAGTATTCATACTACTTTTGAGCCCAACTAAATATTGTAGCTGAAAAAATACTTACAACTTGCAAGAGTAAACTAACAATCAGAAGTTATTTGAAGGATGGTTGAAGGGCCATGCCCAATTGGTAGTGATTATCAGAGTTAAGTTCAGCTGGTGACCTATTACAAGTGATCTCCCCAAGGGGTCGGTGCTGAGTCCCATCTTGTTTAATATCTTCATTCATGACGTAGATGAGGAGATTCAGTGTACCCTCAGTAAGTTTGCAGATGACACCAAGCTAGGAGGTGGTGCTGATCTACCTGAGGGTAGGGAGGTCCTTCAGAGGTAACTAGATAAACTGGATCACTTGTCTGAGGTGAATGAGATGAGGTTCAACAGTGCCAAGTCCTGCACTTTGGCCACAGTATTGCCAAGCAGCACAATAGGCCTGGGGATGAGTGACTGGATGACTGTGAAGAGGGAAGGGTCTGGAGAAGAGGAGGCTCAGGGGGGACCTCATTACGATCTACAACTTCCTGAAGGGAGGTTGTGATGAGGAGGGGTTTAGCCTCAGGCAACAAACAGGATCTGAGGAAATGGCTTCAAGTTGTACCAGAGGAGATTTAGATTAGATTATTACTAGGAGAGTGGTTAGGCCCTGGAACAGGCTGCCCAGGGAGGCTGTGGATTCCCTGTCCATGGAGGTGTTCAAGGCCAGGTTGAATGGGGCCCTGGGCAACCTGATCTAGCAAATGTATATGTTTGGTGGCCCTGCTAGGCAGGGGGGTTGCAACTGCATGATCCTTGAGGTCCCTTCCAACCCGGGTCATTCTGTGATTCTGTGATAGACATAAGGAAAAACTTTTTCTCTCAGAGAGTGGTCAGGCACTGGAATGGCTGCCCAGGGAGGTGGTAGAGTTGCTGTCCATGGCAGTGTTCAAGAAAGGTCAGGATGAGGAACTACGAGTTATTCTTTAGTGGCTTGTGGTAGCAATGGTAATGGGAGGACAGCTGGACTAGACGATCTCGTAGGTCCTTTCCAACTGTATGATTCTAAGTATTTTTCAGCTCTGTACATTAGGATGCCAGACCGTGTGATTAATCTCATAATGGGAATAGTTTGATCTGTAAAAAAAAGACTTTCTGCGTGAGTAAGCTTCTACCAGTACATTTTCTTTTTGAAATTTATACCATTTTCTGTAAAGACAACAGTCAAATATATTTTCAAATTTTTTTTTTTTTTTTCAGTGTGTTTGTATTGTGGTCAAAGAGTTTTGCACTTCTCTGTAGCAAGTTTCTTTTAGAATTTTGGCTCATGAGTCTAATAATAAGTATAGCATGTTCTGAGTGCAACAATTCCTCTTCATGTTTGTGATGATTTTCTTTGGAGTATGTTTCTAGTCCATGTGTTCAACTACAGGTCCCATTATTTGGTTAGGGCTTAGGTGTGTTAAACACCTTTATTTCTATTCTGTTTGAACTAACCTCTGAAAATCCATCCTGTATTTGTATGCCAAACTTTAGCTGCTCAGGATAGAAAATTTTGTATCAAAACATTTTTACTCTAGCACTGTGCATTTGCATCCTTACACCTGATACAGTTTTAAAATGTGCTTGAGAAGCAGTGATGACCTTGAGATTTTGATTGAAAGATCATGGGAAACAAAGACACTACCTGTGGAGAAAAAGACTATTCCTGATCAATAAGACTTTCACAGTAACACCTGCAAAATGTTCTCCATATAAGCTTTGCCATACAGTATGGTAAGCAGATAATGAGAAATACAGTAGAGAGGTAAACAGGTATATTCATATACCATAGTTATATGGCTGTTTTCAAAAACACTGATTTTATGTCCCTATTAGTGTGGAAATCTTATTTAACCTACCCTAGTTTAGTAACTAGGTTTAAAGAAAGACTGAAAATTTGCAGATGCAAATATCTAAATTAATATTGGTCCATGAAGAAAAGAAGGCATTTGAGGTGCAGAAGACTCTTATGATATTAATAAAGTAAAAGAGCTTGATCAGTTTAAAGTCATTTCACATGCACGGCGTAAGAAGAAAAAAAAAGAAAAAAGAAAAAAAAAAATAAATATTAAACTTTTAGCTTGTCTTCAGAAGAATAATCCTAATTCTAAGAAGAACTAGACTTGTAGGCAATTTTTTGTAATGGCTAAAAGATGGCTTCTGTAACAGAAAATAGCACTTGGAACGTTACTTTCCCAAAGAACACCCCAAACTCTACTTTATGACATGACAATTGTATTACTCCTTTTTGTTCTAAGTTAATTACATATGAATGTTAAACGCTAATTAAAGTGGGAGGTGACTAGATAAAAAGTATTTTTAAAATATGGCAAAATATTATATCTTTTGGAAATTACCAATAAATTAAATTTATCACAAATTTCTATTTGTAAGAATCTGCATTCCTGACTTCTGATTCCTTTCAGTTTTAATTAAAAGAAAAGTTTACAGAAATGTTGCACTGAAAAGCCTGAAATATATTTATATATATATTCTTTCTAGTTGTTCAGTATTGATTTCAGTTACTGTCTATTTAAAGCCTATTAGAAGTTAAGTGGTTGAAAGTGTTTCATGCAGAAAATCTTCCTCTTATGTGCAGTGGAATTGATTAAGTTATTGGAGTTCTTATTATCCTGTAAGATTAATGGAACTTACCCATTTTGTGACATACTTGTTTAGTTTAGTGGGATATGTCCCTGCCTATAGTGGGAGAGGGGTGGAACTAGGTGATCTGAAGGGCCTCTTTCAGCCCAAGCTGATGATTCTATTATATTGATTCTTTTTCTGCAATAAGGTTCTCACAGCTGCAGTCCTTCACTCGGGAAAGGGCCCTGTTGAAACCAATGAATATATTATGTGTAAGTCACTTCATGTCAGAGGCTATAGAAGTTCTTTTCATATGCTGTGATTTGTAATAGGCTATCCTATATAATCTACTGAAAGATAAGTAATCAAACTGTTTCTGGTGCAGATAGTGAATATATAGCAAATACAGATACTGCAGAAACAATGTAATTTTTTCTCCTTTCTCTTCGTCTTTTCTGGAAAAGCATTCTCTTTCACATTTCCTTCAGATTCACAATCATTATGCATCTTGAATAAGACCTTGGCCACTGGCCAGAAACTTTCCTACATCAAATGCTGCCTTTTGGCAGAAACAATGTGCGTGATGCGCACTGCATCAAGTAGCTATTACCTTGAGTATGAGGGAGGTAGTGAATTTAGACAACAGCATAGTTAAGTCACAAGTATAGGAGTGAAGACTGCTGGGCCCCAAGAGTTGTGGTCAATGAAGTTGAATCCAGTTGGCGGCCGGTCATGAGCGACATCCCCCAGGGCTCAGTGCTGAGGCCACTTCTGTTCAAAATCTTCACTGATGATCTTGATGAGGGGATTGAGTGCACTCTCAGTAAGTTTGTAGACGACGCCAAGTTCAGAGGTAGTTTTAATCTGTCACAGAGAAGAAGGGCACTACAGACAGACCTGGATAGACTGGATTCATGGGCCAAGGCTAACTGCATGATTTTCAATAGGGCCAAGTGTTGGGTCCTGCATTTCAGTCACAACAACCCCAGGCAACCCTACAGGCTTGGAGAGGTGTGGCTGGAAAGCTGCCTGATGGAAAAGGACCTCAGTGTGCCGATGAGCAGTCAGCAGAATATGAGCCAACTGTGTGCCCGGGTGGCCAAGAAGGCCAAAGGCATTCTGGCTTGCATCTGGAATGGTATGGTGAGCAGGACTAGGAAAGCAGTGCCCTGTACTTGACACTGGTGAGGCCTCAGATCGAGTGCTGTGTTCAGTTTTGGGCACCTCAGTACAAAAAAAGACATGGAGGTACTGGAGCAGGTCCAGAGAAGGGCAGTGAGGCTTGTGAAGGGCTTGGAAAACCAGCCTATGAGGAGAGGCTGAGGGAGCTGGGGCTGTTTAGTTTGGGGAAAAGGAGGCTGAGGGGAGACCTTATTGCTCTCTTCCAATATCTGAAAGGTGCTTACAGTGAGAGTGGGGCAACTCTGGTGACAGGACAAGGGGAAATGGCCTCAAGTTGCGCCAAGGTAAGTTTAGGTTGGATGTTAGGAAACACTTCTTTACAGAAAGAGTAGTTATACGCTGGAATAGGCTCCCTAGGGAGGTTGTTGAGTCACCGTCCTGGATGTGTTTAAGAGCCGTTTGTATGTCATGCTCAGAGAAATGATTTATCAGAGGGTCGTTAGAGTTAGGGTACTTTGGTTAGGCAGTGGTTGGACTTGATTATTGGACTTTGATCAGTATTCCTTACCTGAAGTAACATATTTCTTCAGAAGAAAAGGAAAAAAAAAAAAAAAAAAGAATATACTAAACACAGATTTCTTTGAAATATGTGTAATTGTTTATGTGTCAATGTTTTCAACTGTCACTGCAGCTTATTAGGAAAAGCTATTTTAATTATTTTATTTTGGAGCCTATATAAGCCTTTGGGTAATTTGGTAATAATATGTTTATCTATATTTTGAGCTTTTTAAAAAAAAAATATTTTATTTTATTTTTGTAGTTTATATGCAAATATTTATGCTACTTATGTAAATTCATGCAGTAACTATAAAGATGTCTACATTGCCAGGATATGATGATAAAAGAAAGGCTTCAGGGCCACTTCTGTCTTCTGCATTTGAAAACAAAAATAAAATTGTGGAGAAGATTTAGATTTTTCCAGATCATTACTCTTTCCCCTGGCACCTCTTGTCTTTATCAACAATTCCCAGCCCATTAAAATGTTTAGTCTTTGCCAAGTGCAGTTCTGCCTCACAACTCAAGAAGGATTTCTGAACTATTTACTCCTTCAAAAATATCCTCTTCTATATGGCTCAGAAAAAGATTTGGTTTTTTTTTTCAAAAGTTTTGGGCATTTCTTTTATACAGTGCTGCAGAGTAGTTAATTCCGTTTTATAAGTGATAGTAGAAATTTTTATCATGACTTATTTTCAGGTATTTCATTTCTATTTAAAAAAAAAATGTGCTTCATTTTATCAATATGGTGTTAACATGTAAGAAACTGTCTGCAAAATGATGCTATCTTTTCTGCATAAATTCCTTCATTTTATGAGATATTTTAGTACTCCCTTCTATATTTAAGTACAGCAAGTATATTAATAGTTCACAGCTGTGAGTCATCTTTCTATGCTATAGATATGTTATGGCAATAATCCACATCTTTGCCTTTTTACCTTTGAAACTATATCACACACATCTTTTCTAATAACTGCAAACACCCTAGATAAGGTTTTGGGAAGCCTCCAGAAAGTGCATAATGAGTAAAAGTTTGTACTGCAGGTAATTGAAAGTACTCCCATTATTCTGACCGGTAGAAGTTCTTATTACACTTTGCCTTGCTGAAGGAAATAGCCTAGGATTTCTTTATAAAAAAAACAAGCAAACAAACAAAAAAAAAAAAACTAAAACTTTTACTATCAGAATTGTCTAATATTTTCAACTCCCAAAATATTTTCTCTGGTTTTCCAAGACTCTAGTAGATCTCCTGTTAATCTTAATTTTTCAAATATGAGACAAGGGGAGATGGAAGCAGTATTTTGTGTGACAGTCAATGACCCAGATGCTGATTTGCAAATATTTGACAAAAGATGGGTTTTTTTGTTTGTTTGTTGTTTCTTTTTATTAATTGCTATTACTAGATTTTAATTTTCCTATGAAGCAAACTATTAACAACCAATTGTCAAGAAAGAGGAAGAGATGGAAAAAGATTTTCATTTAAATATATGCTTAAGATCAGCCAAAGGTTATGGAAAAGATAAGGAGATATTGGTTAAGTTTTTACACCGAGATACCCAGGAAGATGAGGCTGTTTGCAGTCTGTCAATCAGTCACAATTTCTTGCACATGTGATTCTGAAGATTAATGAATGAATTAAAAGATTTCAAATCTTTAGAGAAAAATTGTGGTATAAGTATAATTTCACTTGTTTCTAACCTATTTTATTCATTATGATGTATTTAGAATGCTCTACTCCTAAAATGGAAGAGTTTATTAGTCTCCAAGCTGTGTGATGGGCTATAATATAAGTTAATGTTTAAAATTATTTCTACATGCAAATTATTACACAGAGTACATTTAATCTACCATTTTTTTGGAAGGTAACAGTAATAAACCTAAATATACTGACTTTGGGGATATTTTATCACTCAAATAGTCATTGTAGGCCTTGCAATATGGGAAGAGCTGTTCCTAGATAAGCAATGAAGAAATTTATATATATATAATATAAATTTTTATATACACATATGCATATACAATATTTTTAAAGAAAAGATTTGGCTACAAGATTTCACAGACACTTCACTAGACTGAAAAAAATAAATACACAAACAGGAAAACGGAAAAGACAGGAAACTAATAAAGATATTTCAGGTAAGAAAATCTTAATAATGTAGATTCCATCATCAAGTTTGTAAGGTTTTGCTGAAAACTTTCATAGCTTTATGAAGGACTGATTGTGCAGCTTCTTCACTAAAGAGAACAGAATCTTTTATTTGGCCAACAGTTGCATTTTCTTTGAAGGGCAATTTTTTTAGGATCTTAATCTCAGCTAATTGAAACCTTAAAACTGTCTCTCTGTATACACTCAAAGTCTGATCCACACCACAAGACAGCGTCATTTTTCCCAGCAGAAAGAATTTCATCCAGTGTCTTGGAATATTTTACCTCCAAGCCAGGAGAATGGCCATATGTACATCAGCTTTGAGTAGGCTGCTGACTTCACTGATGAAAAGGTGTGAGTGGGGTGGAAATAAAAGGCCTTCCAGCCTCAGATGTCTGACCCTGTGTAAAGGAAGATTTTGGCTCTGTGTTTATCTTTGTTTAGATGCTATACAAAAGTACCAAAAGCCTTTTCAAGGGGTTTTGTGCTATTCTGGCAATGCATTGATGAATTAAAAAGTATCCAGATACCCAGATAGTAAGCATAATATGTGTATAAGGAAATATTACCTCTTTAATAAAACTGGGACTTAATTTTGGTTAAATGTTTTTTATATTAAAAAAGAAAACCTTTTCTCTCTGGGCAGGAATACTGAAGAAGGCGTGTATCTGTTTGCTGACAGCTCAAATGGAGAATATGGTCAAATTGCTGATATTGCTACACCAGCTATTTCCTTTACAGGACCCCATTGCAAAATCACGTTCTGGAACCATATGAATGGTTCAACAGTAGGTTCTTTGGAGGTACGGAGGTATACTTTATTTTGCTTCATTCTTACTGTCTGAAATTTCTGGGAGAAAAATGAATGCCTTGTCATTTAGTTTTGTTAAAGCCCAGGCTGTCAATTAATGAAAATGAATAACTAGTGCTTTACTGCTCTCAATATGTTTTGATCTGAAGGAAACATTAGCTTGAGTATGCTGTGAAAAGCATTTTACAGCAAACTAAAATGATGACCTTTAAACATGTACCAAGTCTGGAACTTTTGTACAAGAAAAAAGCCTTGACGTGCGTAATACCTCTTGACACTGAAAAACAGCAGTAGATGTTTGGAAATGTAGGTTTTTGGATGAATGTAGGAGTTTGAAAAAAGAAGAAATTGTATGAAAATTCATTGTGACATTTTGTAGAAACTGCTTATTGTTGTGTTATTCATTTGAAAGTGTAACATTTATTTCTCAAAGGTTAATTATATTTCTATTTTGAGGATTTAACAATAGCAAACTTTTTTATTCATACCCTTTTCTTTACTTCAGTTAAAATAAAAATATTTGTTGATAGGATATCTGTTTTGTTCATCAGCTTATAGATCAAAAATGTCACTGCAAAGTGGCTGAATAAAACAAGAATATTTTTCTCCACACATCAGAGTAACAATCATGCAACTTCCCATGAATATTACACAATAATTTACAGCATCAGAGGTGGATTTTTAAAATACTAAAAATAATATAGATTAAAATGTGTGTTGATACCAAAAAACTAAGAGATGGTGTTCTCCAATCTGTGTATTTGACTAGCTAGGTGCTCAGAGGAAGTATGCCTTTTATTTTCTTAAATACTTAATAAACAATTCTTCAGAATTAGTGGGAGATGAGAGCATAAAGGTGGTTCATCCTTAGCTTTAAGACTTGGAAAAGATAAATGAGTTGTGGCCTCTTTGTATTTGCTCTAATGTCCCAGATCTTTAAAGTGTGGGAATCCATATTACTTGGAAGCATGTCCACAGGTAGTTTTGCACAAATTAACAGCCTAGTTAGTCACAGTCTCAAGGCAGAGCCACAAAAGAAAAATGTATAGGTATATATATATTTTTCTCAGTTCCAACCACAGACAGGTAACAATTTTAGGACAAAAGATAATGGGTGTAAACTGTGCCAGGGGGGTTCAGATTGAATAATGGGAAAATTTCCTTCTCAGAAAAGAATGTCTGGGCACTGGCACAGGCTGCCCAGGGAGGTGGTGGAGTCACAGTCTCTGGAGTTGTTGAAGGAACATGAACATGTTGCATTGAGAGAAATGTGTCAGTGAGCTTGATGAGAATGGGCTGGTGCTTGCACTGAATGATCTTAGTGGTATTTACCAACTCTAAGGATTCTGTGATTCTATAGTTTCTAGTAGGAGACTACAGTTTCACTCTATTAGTTAACTGACTTTTTTCCATCTACAACTTAATCAACTTTAAAATATACCAAAGTCAAATCACAAAGTCATTTTATTTTAAACATTGTTAATTGTTTTCTTACTACAGTTGCTTAATTATTTGATTGATTATAAATGTAGAAATAACCTGGAATATAAAATTATTTAGAAAATATGGCTTTGTTTTCTTTTAATTTTTGTAAGTCCTTTATGAATGTGAATCTTCTGTGGTTGAAAATCGCAGATTTTTTTACTACTTTTATTATTCTTCTTTCCCATCACTACCACTTTTTATTTAATTCATAAATTTGGATTTTTGCATGCTAGTTTACATCCATGCTATCAAATGTTCTCTAGGATATATTGAAGCCTCCTGCTATTTACATGAATGACTGTCTTTTCGTGGTTCTATAGCATAAACGCCAATAAGTTGTTGCTTTGTTGTGCAACCCATGTTTGAATATTAGCTGGAGCCATTTTTGTCCACTCTGCTCTCTGACCCTTCATGGATAACTCTAACAAAGAATTAGCAGTCAGTTTTCAATAACTTGCTAAGTAATTTAAATGCATAGGACTTACAGTTAAATTAGGGTACAAGAAAAGGCCTAGATTTTGGTGGGGCTTAAATTTACGGCCTTTTTTCACCCTTCATCATGATAATAGAGAACACATGGAATTCTGGTGAAGAAATTGGATTTATAATTTTGTAAGTAATTTAAGCTATGTGTAAAATTGTACATGTTACTCTATATAATCTCACAAATCTATATAGATATATGTGTAAAGTATATGCAGAATAGTAAGAAAAATATATTATTCAGCACTCCCTAGTCTTCTTAAATAATACATGTAGCCTCTGTTTTTCTCAATTTTTATGTTTTCCTTAAAATTCATGTCTTCTGTGAGCAGTTTTTCTTGTCTATAAAGCCAGATGTCATTTTGCTTTTCTATTCCATTCAAAACATTACACCTTATTCTTTTTTCCTCTGGAATGGAAGCTCTTCACCTTGGGGATATGCTATTTGATTTCCAAAGCTTACCTGTTAAGGAATATGATACACACGCATAGGACTGCATACATTTTCAAAAAAAAAAGTTCTTTTTTTTTTTTTTTTTTTTTTTTCATTAAGATAAAGAATGTCTGGGCTGCCCTAAGAAGATTATGCAGAATAGCAATATATCCTTGAAAGCAGAACTGGTGCAGGATACTGTAAGATGTTTGTCTCTATGAATGCTGCCTGGAAACAAGACTTAATGCACTTCATCACACTCCCATCTTGCTGTTATTTTCAGCTCACTTGAATCTGGATGTTCAAGAGGTTGGAGGAAAGAATATTGAGGATTTTGTGCTAGTGTTGAAGTGTTAGCTTTCTCTAGTTCAACAATTATTTTTTTTTTTACAAGAGTCTTCTGTTTAAAGATAAACTGTGGTCTTCAGAAGGAAAGGATGAAATAGTTTGAAATAAATTCAGGACATTAAATTTTTCCTGGAACTTAAATGGAGAAATTGAATGCAGTCTAATGGATGCATGAACTATTACATTTTTCAACAACTCTTGTTAATTAGTTTTGTTTTCCATGTTTTACAAATGAATCCTGACCTTTTGCTGAACAGTTTTTATTTGTAGCTAGGCACTCTAGCTAAGTTAATTACTAACTTAGTCCAGATAAATACCTTAGCAGAAGGTATTTGTGAGTTGATGAGAAAGTTTTAAAGCATCATTTTCTTCAAATTGTGGTTTATATCAACCAATCCCTTTGTACTTGGTATTTAATGGTGGTATAGAATTAAATTATAGAAGGTACTATGGACAAAATGAATGTGGAGTGAGTTTGTAATGCACAAATTTTTTGTGACCTAAATTGTTTTTTAGGTACTCTGTAAAACTGGCAATAAGACTTCTACACTGTGGACTCAAAGTGGCAGCCAAGGTCCAAAATGGAACAGAGCAGAAGTATTCTTGGGAATTCGTTCAGATTTTCAGGTGTGTATTCATATTTTCCATGCTGTCTAGAAAACTGGCTTTAGATACTTTTATCTTCAGCATTTCCACCCTTTTTGCCTTTTTAACACACAAACATGTTATAACTTCCCTCCTGAATAGAAAATAAAAAAAATCAGATTTTCCATTGTTTGATCACTTATCTGAAATGGACACCCATTTTTAATTTTTCTCATTCCTCTTCAATCTTAAACAAACATTCATTTCATAAAACAGATTCTATTCTATTCTACTTATATCCAACTTGGTTTAGCACTATTTCATTTCCGTCTCCTTAGTGTGCAGTAGAATTGCATTTGTTTTACGAAGAAGTAGTATTGAGTAGTATTGACTTTGTAATATGAGCTGATCCTTCAGAATCTTAGAGATACTTAGTTATCATTATGTCATGCTTCCTTGCATCTTTCTCAAAATAGAAACACGCATAGAAACGATCACAACAGTGGTTAGTGAAGCACAGGGCAGCGTTGCTCAGAGAGGTGATGAAAGCCCTATCCTTGGAGGCATTCAAGGTCAGGCTGGTTGGGGCTTTGAGCACCGTCATCCAGCTGTAGACATCCATGTTCATGTCAGGGAGTTGGACTAGATGACCTTTAAAGGTTTGTTGCAACTCAAGTGATTCTATGATTTTGTGCTACATTTAAAAATGTTACTTTATCCATTATTTCTGTCTTGGATGACTTTTAATAGGACTCCAAATTTATTTTAACATTTGTGGAAATAGCTAGTGAAAGACTAATACTTTTCAGACTTACTTAGGAGGAGTAGAACTCTTTGCTATTAATTCAGGAAGAGCAGGGACTGGTGACTGTTTGACTTACTCATTTTCTTCCTTTTTTTTTTTTTTTTTTTTTTTTTTTGTACATGGCTGATACTAGGTAATGGTGCTTCAGTAACTGTAGTGAATAGTGTCTATGGGTGGTGGTACAATCCTACTGCACTATGAAATTAAGAACACAAAACTTCATATTCCAAGATCTGCAAGGGCCACTGTTGTCTGTTCTAGTTATGTTTTGTATATATCTAATTAGTATTTTGCTCTAATATCTTTGTAATTTTTATTAGATTATTTTCAGGGCAAAATGTGGTGTCAGTTACATGGGAGATGTGGCAGTGGATGATATTACTTTTGAAGATTGTTCCCCTTTGCTCATCCCAGACAGACCTTGCACATTAGAGGAATTCACATGTGCCAACAAGTACTGCATCCCAAAAGATAAACTATGTGATTTTGTAAATGACTGTGCAGATAACTCAGATGAAAATCCTGCCATTTGCAGTAAGTATGATAGGCTTTGTTACTTTTTTAAAGAATTTTTTTGTTGAGAATTTTGAATGCTTCACTACTTCTGGCATCGTATCACTTAAAACAGCAAACATACAGGCAATAATTTTATTCCTTGCTTTTTTTTAAAATTTTTTTTATTTTTTCTTTTTTTTTAATGATTTTTAAATTACCATTGTTTAGTTTGAAATAATTTTATGAAAAATACAAATGCTGTTAGTGAATTTCTCAACATAATTCAGAAAGCCACTGTCTTTAATGCACAGTAAAAATCTGCTTTCCATAAGAAAAGAATGCATTAAGACTGGGGGAAAAAAGAATCAAGCATAATACCTTTGGGAAATGGGGACCTGGTTCCTTTGATATTTTGAGGATTTTCAGGTATCTTAGAAAGTTGTTTCAGTATGAATGTAAAACCATAGGGTTTTACCTTTTTACATACTTCTTGACCAGAAACCATACTTTTTTGATGTTTTTTTCTCTGTTTTGATATGCATTCAGCATACAAAAAATCAATCAAAATTATGGTGTTTTTTTTTTTTGTTTGCTTGTTTTTTGTTTTTTTTTTTTGGTTTTAGGCTAAATACAAATAAAGGAGTAACCAAGATAAACTGCATATTGGCCAATAAAATGTGTATGAATTATTTTGGAAACAAAGTAAACTAGGTAGGGGTTTGTTTCAGCTCAGAGTCAACATTCCTACAATTACATTTTACCTGTATTGTCTCTAGGGAGGATGCATCACTATAGTGCTGCTCTGTTAATTTGATGGATTTCCGTTCTGCAAATACAAGTATTTTATATATAACATATAGGTATATATACAAGAATAGTATACTTAGATATCCTTTTTCACACCTGGCTTTAAAATGTTCCTCCAAAAAAGGATAGTTTTCTGCAGATGTCTTGGATTTTCAATGGAGGATGTCAATTGATCCCTGCATATGAATCTCTAGAGTTAGGTAGATAGCTATATTTAATTATTTTTGTACCTATAACACTGGAGCATGGTCATCTATTTCACGTATGTGCTGTTTTATCCTATACCATAATTATATCCTAGAATACTAAAAAAATGGTTTGCTTAGTAAGTTGCATGAATGTTGTTTGCTTTATTTTTTTGATTTTTATTTTTTTATTTTTTTTTCTTGACAAATAATTGTGTGCAAGGCAGCATTGCATTAACTTTCTGAAGAAATACATGTTCGTTTTGTTTGCAAAAATCTTTCAGGAACTTCTATTGGGCGTTGTGATTTTGAGTTTGATCTTTGTGATTGGAAGCAAGAAGAAAATGATGATTTTGACTGGCACCTCAGAACTAGCAGTGCGAGTAAACTGGGCTCTGGACCAGCTGCTGATCATACACTGCAAGAACTGTCTGGCCATTACATTTTTATAAAGAGTTCTTTTCTGCAGCTGCCAGGACAAAAAGCTAGGATTTCTAGCCCTGTGTTAAGCAGGATGAATAAAAACTGCAAGGTATGTTGGACTGTAATACTAGCAAGAGTGCAGAATTTGATTTCTAGATTAGACCAAGTTAGTATTCCTAAGGTAAAGAAAATTACTGATACATCTGATTAAAAACAACCATGTTGTGAATCAGAACCTGAGCTTCTTTCCACTTTGGAATCATAGGAAAATGTGAATCTTTTTGCTGTTTTTGGGGAAGAATGATTTCTGTAGATAAGTACTCTGCAGAAGACTTAAATGAAGTAAACAATTCTTTCCTTTATATTCACATGCAAGTTATTCAAAAGAGATAAAGTGTCAACTGTATTGTATTGCTGGCTTCCAAGTTTGGTTTATGGAATAGTTCAAAAAGTCATTTTTGTGTGTATATATTAAATTATCTTTGAAAAAGAATAGAGCTGTTATCATGATTCCATTTTAGAATTATGATAAATACAGTAGCAGAATGTCTCTGAACTCACCTATTGTATACTAGAGTCTACTGCTCTTATTTACAGATATTTTTCTATTATCATATGTATGGAGCTCACATTGGATCACTGATTGTCTACCAGATGACTATGTCAAAACATGAAAAAATCCTCCTTATTCTTACTGGAAACCAGGGAAATTTCTGGCAGAGCAAAGCACTGAACCTAGTTGGAGATGGAAATGAAGATTTCCAAGTCATTTTTGAAGGAATAGTTGGAAGAGGTCTCAAACATGGCATAGCACTTGATGACATTACATTGTCTCGGGAGTGTTTACGATCCCAGGAGTTTTTACCAGCAGAATCCACAACAGAGCCTCCAACAGGTAATGTTCTTGCTAAAGATAAAACTAAGTCCTGAAAGAATATGTGGCAGTGATGTTTCCATTTCTTTGTCTCTCCTTCAAAACAGAAATAGAATGGATATCTCACTGTGTTGAAAACAGTTTGTTTTTAAGCAGCATTTTGAAATAATGATGAAATTATTTTTATAATGTAACTTTTGAGGTAGTAGGTCAATACTTGTGAATCTATAAAGCCTATATCCTGACATGTATGCTTAGACAATATCTTGTTCAATTCAGTGGGATTTATTTATCAATCTTTACTTGTATAGTTACTATAAAACAACTGAGAGTAGGACAGAGCCCAGTACAAATATACTGTGTGTTAAAGTAAACAAGAAGTACACAGGGATGGCTCTAATGTTTTTTAGCTAATGGGAATCCCTACTGAGAGCTACTGTTCAGGCACTATACTCATCTACTCATTCCCTTGTGATATGATATCAACATTTTTACCATTAACATCATCCTCAATTATTGCACAAAGGAAATAAGACTCAGAAAAAATGCTACCAAAATTACACTGTTTTGATGGGGATGGATTACTCTGTCTAGAAGGTAAGAGCTGCTTCTAAAAGCACTGATCCTGTTCATTCACAATGTTTGCTTGAATGTGAAAGGCAAAGAAGCTCTTTCTGATACAACAGATCACCTTCCATATTTATCACTAGAGCTGCTGAAATTTAAACTCCCAATGAGGAATTTAGAAGATACATTTAATTCCTGGGCCTATTCCTTGGTCCTTGGCTGTGGCAAGTCATTTTATGTCTCTCTTTCTGATGAATAAAACAAAGTTAATATTTCCTGAAGTCAAGGAGTACTGGGAGAATGGATTGTTAATTTATGTGAGCTGCTTTACTTTTTGTTACTGTCACTAATGAGCAGCCTTCCCCTTTAGGATATCATTAAGCACTGCTCAGGTACTGGGCTATAACACTGATGAGACTATATAAAACCTAAAAAAAACCCACTACACTGTGCATTGTCTGTAAGATAAGGACATGTGTAGTGGTTTCCAGATATACCCTTAAAAATTTCCAAATCTTTACAGTGCATGCTATTGGCTCCCTACTTCTGTCAAAGACAGTCATGGATATTTATTGCAAATGAGATTTGTATTTTAAAGTTCAGATTTATATGAACATTTCCCCAAGAAAAAACATAGCTGAGATTTCTTATTCCTTATTTTTTGATGTTTTCAGACTCTATCTACTTAATGGTAGATACAACTCCCTGTGGCAACACTGGAAACTAAAAGCTTTGCTTTTGATAGTAAAGCATGTTCCAAAACCCTTTTATGATGTATATAATAAAAAAGCTACTAAAATCTCAGGGGAAAACAAAAAAGACATCAGAGACAATTTCTTGTTGTAACTTAAATATATTTTGTGAACTTTGTAGATTCACCAGTTTAAGATAATGGTCTAAATTTGTCCTTGTAGTATGCCATCTTTTCCATATCAGCAATTTTTGCTTGTCCTGAACCAAAAACAACTTACATTTGTCACTGAGATTTTCAATTTACAGCCACTATTTAACAGTGTTATCTGTTTGGATCATTGCTTGAAATGTGGACTTAGAAATCAAAATATGAAATGTACTGCTCAGTCCCGAAATGTTCTGATCAGTGGCCAAATAAGGTCTGTGCAAAGTACACTGTGATCTAACTATATAACTATAGCCAGTTAAAATTATTGTGTTGATCAGCTACAAAAAATTTAGACTTTTATACTTCTCTGCTTGAATGTAGAGACAAGGATTTTAGCACATTTGAAATGCTTACATGCATTGCTCAAATTTCTTAGAATCACTTGATTTGGAAGGGACCTTTAATAGGTCATCTAGTCTAACTACCCTGCAATAAACAGGGAGAACTAGTGACTTCTCACTTCAGTTTTGTAGAGAACAAGTTTTTTGTCTTCAACAAATTAATAAGAGATTAACTACATTATCTCTAAGAACATAGGAACAGACATTGTAGATCATAATTAAGATCAATTTCACTTGTATCCTGTCTTCAACACTGTCAGCGTGATGTGGAGGAAGATCCAAAAGAGGCACATGATGCATCCTCCTAATGTTTCTAATATTTCCTGTTTAGATAACTGTGTTTTACAAACATACATCCTGTTTGGTCATATCTTAACTGTGGTAGTGACTGAAGATTTTCACCTCTGAAATTTGACGGTGGTACTCTCTGTCACTTAACAGTAAATTTTGCTGCCATTCACACTTTCTTAACAGGGGTTTTTTAGTTCCATTTTAGTCATTCAGTGTACCTGACACATCTGCCTGGTGCTGGCAGCCTTGAGATTATAGTAAAGTCTACATTGCCTGCACTGGACAGTACACTTCTTTTTAAGCAATTTCAGTCCCACAAAATGCTTTTACCATTCTTCCTAGATATTCCTGGCACATACTACCATGGATACCTTACTATCACTAGCAAAGTTTCTTATTTCATTGGCCATATTCTTTTCTATTCATTTACATTTAGATATTAATGAATACAGTCTTGTTAATGTTGTGGGTTTTTGTTGTTGTTTAATTGTTGCTTTGTTTTTTCTTTATATTTTTAGAAAGATATTGAATCATTCTAAAGCGGCAATCTAATTGAGAGGTACAAAACAAAAAATAAATAGAATTCAACAGCATAACTGAAATTAAAATAATGGAAAGGAAGAGAGTATAATTTATTTGAAATATTACTCTTAACTGCATGTATTCTAAGAACCAAGAAATGATGTTCAGATCATTCTTTTGTAGATATAATTAGATTTATAGAAATTTACAGACACATAAGTTGAAATAACTTTGACAGTTATTCTAACTAATACATAGTAATACCTAAAATCAGATTTAATGTTTCTGTGCAAAATGTTGTCTCCTACTGAAAAGAATAAACTCCTTAGATACAACAAATTAAATAACAAATCATTTTCATATTCCTTTAAGCAACCAGTATTGTCTGAGAACAGGATGTGAAACAAATAAAGTAATAGATCTAAAGCACTTCAAAACAAGTTGCAGAAAGGAAAATTAACAACAATATCAAAAAAAAAAAGAAAAACACAAGTCACTGGAGAGTACTGAGAATTTCTGATATGCCCCTGAACGTTTGTAGATAGAAGATACCTATATAATTGCATCAATATTCTCAGTCGCACACAGTTTTGAACATTTTCTTATGAAAACCAATTGTTTTTTTCATTCATTATATTACAAGTGTGATATTTGAATTTCAAGGTTAGGATTCCTTTCTGTTTGCATACTTTCATCTTAGTGATATTTGTACATTCTCTCCTATTTAGAAACAAAGCAAGAGCTACTGCTTCTATTTTACTCTGTAGAAACCTGAGGCATTTTGAGTTACTTGCCTCTGGTTGTATCATGATCCTGGATTAAGATGTAAATAATACACCAGATATGCCCCTTGAAAGAGGTATAATCTTCACAGATTTTGTGGCATAGAAAAGAATCTGTTACCTATTTCTTCTGTTGGGACTCAAACTAGCCAATCTAAAAGTAGCAGTTAGAGTAGATTTCCGTGTTGCATATTTTTAAGTATCTCAAGAAAAAAATAAAAACAAGATTAAAACTCTCAATCATAACTCTGCCAAGTTTAGTGCCAGTAAAATGTGGCATTATTACAACATAGCACTCAGTAGAAATAAATGGGAGTATCAGCTGATGAAAAGCTCAGCATGAGCTGGTAAGGTGCGCTTTGCAGCCCAGAAGGCCACCCATATCCTGGGATGATTCTGCATCAAGAGAAGCATGACTGGCAGGTCAAGAGTTGTGATTCTGTTCCTCTAGTCTGTTCTTGTGAGATCCCACCTGGACTACTGCATCCAGATCTAGGACTCCAAGCACAAAAAGGACATGGAGTGGTTGGAGCAGGTCCAGAGGAGAGCCACAAAGATGATCAGAGGGCTGGAGAACCTCCCTTAGAAGAACAGGCTTAGAGTTGGGGCTCTTCAGCCTGTAGCAGAGAAGGTGCAAGGGGGGACCCTTATAGCAGTATTCCAGTACCTGAAGGGGTCCTGCAGGAAAGCTGAGGTCGGACTTTTTATTCGGGTATGTAGCAACAGGATGAGGGGAAATGTTTTTAAACTGGAAGAGGATAGACTAGATATTCGGAAGATGTTCTTTACTGTGAGGGTGGTGAGACCCTGGAACAGGTTGCCCAGATTGGTTGCAGATGCCGCCTTCCTGGATGTATTAAAGGCCAAGCTGGATGTGGCTTTGAGCAGCCTGGTGTAGAGAGAGATGTCCCTGCCTTAGCAGGGGAATTGGAACTGAGGGATCTTAAACGGCCCTTCCAACCCAAACCATGCTATGATGGAATATAATAAAATATTGATAAAGCAGAAGCCTGCTAAAGAATACCACTCCTATTTTTACTTTACTAGAATACTGAATAAGGAACCTTTTGACCCATCTAAGCTTTTCCAGGACTAACAGATGCATTGTTAGCTTGGACATTTCCCTGTGTGTTACAAATTCTTTAGGTTAGGCTTGCCTCTGCCTCTGAGTGAATCCAAATCACGTATGCTCTAAACCTTTGAATTCCTAGAACTAGCCAATAAATTACTCCTACAGGAGTGTAATCATTATTTTTCTCTCACATGTACAGACAGAAAAATAATACTACAATATAGACTTTAAATATCAAGTGTTTTTACTATTAGGTATTCTTGCACTAGCAAAGGTGCACAAAAAATGTGAAGTTTCACAGGATTGAATCCTGTTTTACCTCTGGTGAAATGCGTCTTTGTCAAGCACTTCAGTTTTCTAGACATTCCAGTACAAATTTTCCGCATATGATTAAGTGTACAGTCGTGTTTAAGTTTCTTTTCTCTTTTCTCTCCTTGTGTAACTGTAGCAGCAAACTGCATTTGAAAGGGCATTTCAGCACCTATTTATCAAGAATTATTTTGTACCTTCTGTTACTTCTCTAGTTACAGTGTTGGTGTTTTCAACATTATACATGTTAGTGCAGAAAAACAAAGCATTTTTCTGCACTAGATGTTTGAAAACATTACTTAAAAACCCAGCTTTCATTTTGTGCTTTATATTGAGGAAGAGTTGAAGCATTTCAATGCGTGGCAGACACATTTCTTATTTTCTTTTTGTTTACCAGTTTTCCACTTTTACCTCTTTTCAGTTTATTTATTGTTTTTTAAAATAATTTGTTTTCATTGTATTATTTTGTTTCAAATATATGCCTTTTAAATATTCTTGCTTTTTTAACTTCCTTCTATGGGTTGTCACTTCAGACCCTCTTTCTCTGACTTGTTTTCTCCACTCTGCCCAGGCTGAAGCCATTTTTGCATATAGAACTGCAGTAACACTGTTGTGCACCTGTATGCTGCATTTATTCAGTACTAAGACATTAAAGAGACACTATTTTAGATTCAAGCCATTAAATTCAAACTGAACAGACTCTGGTGTGGGAAAGCAGCACAGCTAGTATTGCTGTGCAGATTATCTGAGGACACAGAAAGTAAATTTAAGGAAGGAAAGCTCCAGGTAAATTTTCTTCAGTTGTTTTAATGCACTATTATTAAATGTCAGATAACAGCTGCAAAGGTAAATGCCCACAAACAACGGGGCTCATGGCAGAAGTTGAGGATGATGGCTAATACCAGATCAGATTCAGTGGAAAATTTCAAAATTCAGAATACTGGCTTGCACATAATTGTGATTAAGAGATTAGAGGTGATTCACTGCTGGTATAGGGGAAGTCTTTCAAATGTTTGGGTTGTTTTGTTTGTTTGTTTTTCAGTCTGTGTTTACTTTGAAGTTCTTTCTATTTCTTTTAAGGACGTTATTGCAGTTAATATAATGGTACGATTTAATATTCTATGTGATTTTCAGCAATTTTTTTTTAATGCTCAGTACTGCATACATTTGCTGCATAACTTTTTCCACATTACACTATTACTTGTCTTCCAATAGCTATGTTTTTAATTGAATATAATCCAGTCTTTACCAGTTCTCTATTTATTATCTGTGTTTTAAGGAGGTCTTTCTGATTATGTGGGACTGAAAGAAAAGCTAGTTTCCTTCCAATAAGCCAATAGTTAATTCAAATGTATAAATTCTACTGTTTTTCATTCCAGACCTTGTTGTGTGTGTATTTGCTGAACATTATAGTTTGCAAGCGTATATTTGTTGAGCATCTTACAGAGCAATTTATGAAGTCAGACAGAGAATGAACAGGCATTTAAAGATATGATATTACAGCTTCTTTTGTTAGAATGATAAAAGCCAACTTCAGAAGTGCAAAAACAAATGTGGTGGGGTTATGGATGATATGGTAAGACAAAGTGTTCGTCAAGACAAAAAGAGGTGTGTGAGTTTCAGGGAATGAGACTCAGAATATAAATCTAATATTTTTAATCCTATCTATACTATCTTAAGTGAAACTTTAGTCTCTCTTCTTACAATGAGGAAATTATCCCTTCCATACTGTAGATATTGCTGTTCTGTAACTGCTGGGGCCAGAGACGGATTAATACACATCATGCAATTGCTCCCTTTGGGATCAATTTCATTGAAGGATCCTTATGTGATTCTGTGTAGGGAATTTTAGGAGTCATTCCCTACTTCCAGGAAGATGATATATTTTGGTCAAAAAGGTATGCCAACCATGAAGCTAAAGTACTAGGGCTGCTATAACTGAGGGTGAGCATAATTCCTTCCTTTCTGAAGAAATAACCCAGGACAGAGCTTGTGAATTTTGAAAGAAAATTGACCTCTTCATGGAGATAAAGAATTCTAAGAATAAAAACTGCTCATCTGAGAGCTTGGTTATTCAAGTCAGTATCAGAGGCTACATCTTGAGCACTATGTTCAGTTTTGGGCCACTCACTACAAGAAAGACATTGAGGCCCTGGAGCCTGTCCACAGAAGGGCAGTGAGACTGGTGAAGGGTCTGGAGCACAAGTCTTATGTGGAGCAGCTGAGGCAACTATGATCTTTTATTCTGGAGAAGAGAAGGCTCAAGGGACACCTTACCACTCTCTACAACAGCCAGAAAAGAGGTTGTGGTAAGGTGGAGTTCATCCTCTTCTCCCAGGTAACTAGTATTAGAACAAGAGGGAATGGCCTCAAGTTACTCCAGAGGAGGTTCAGTTTGGATATTAGGAAATGTTTCTCATCAGCAAGACCAGTTAGGCATTGGAGCAAGCTGCCAAGGGAAGCTGTGGACTCATTGTCCCTGGAGGTTTTTAATGGTAGTTGTAGTACTTAGTAAAGTAGTTTAGTGGGCAGTATTGGTGTTGGATGGATGGCTGGACTAGATGATTTTGGAGGTCTCTTCCAACCTTAATGATTCTACGATTCAGTGTTCTAGCTGCATATGCTGAATACAAAGCATGATCTACTGAATTGCCAATTTGGGGAAACTCTTAAAGTGAAAAGTCTTAAATCTGGATGCTCAACTTCAAACTAGTTAGGTTTAGTTCATCACAAATCAGAATGCCATGGGAGAAGCCTTTCTCATTATTTTGTGGCAGCCGCAACTATGGGATTTTTCTTCTGTTTTTTGAAGTTGGCTAGTGTTGTGTAGCTAGATTTCAAAAGAAGACTGATGTAAAAAAAGTATTCAAGTTCTGTTGGAGGTGAAAGTTTGATTCAGATAAATATGAGTTTAATGAGTAGTATTGATCTTCAGACAGCTAAATGGCAGAGCTAGGAAAGGAACTGATGCATCTGAACTGGTCAAGAAAGTTTTAGGATAAATGTTAAAAGGGTGTTTTAGCTGAAAACCAAAAGATAGTCTTCTTGTAGCAGCAGAGGAGGTTGCTGATTTTACTGAAGGTAGAGGAATTGCTTGAGGTGGTTACCTTTCATAACACTGAACTGGATTTTGTCATCTCAGTGACTGGTTTTAAGACCCGGGTTCCTGAAGTGGGGTAAAACAATTTTGTCAGATCTCTCTTTCCAACCACTAACTTTTCTTCTGTTCAGAGAATGCAGCTAGAAATGAATATATACTGAATTGAGGTATGCTTAACAAAGCTATAATTGCTTTTGGGAATAAATGTTGCGTTGGATTGGATTAATAGTAAATGAGGATGATCAATAAAATTGCTTTTGTATTAATATTTTTAACAATAATGTATTCCTTCTCCCAGAAGAAATATAAGGAGCAGAACAACTTAAACACATTAGTCACAGTATACAGCTGAACTGTGACAGTGCAGAATCCCACCTCAAACCACTTATGCTGACATAATATTTGCACTTTTCACCCTCTTTTCTTTTGTTATTTTGGAACAAACATGAATTTTACACCGAGGGTAGGAAAAGCTGACCATGTTGGAAGATTCTGAGATACAGAGCAATTACAGTTTGTTGGTATCTTTTCCTTTCGCCAAGTTGTTCTTATTGACATTTTCAGTGCAGGCAAAAAATCTTTTAATCATGATATTCTCTTCAACTCACTATAACATTCTGCTTGATATAGGTAGAAAGTTCTGTAATATCACATGTTGAATGCAGTAGTCCTGAAATTTATTCCTTCTGAGTAACTAGAGGTGAAGGGTTCATATGTTCCTAAGATATGATTTGGGGCTTTTTCAATTTTTCCTATGTCTGGATCTAACTGAAGTGTTGCTGAAGAGTTTAAATAGAGCTGGTTTTAGATTCTGCAATTGTTTAAGGAAATTATTCCCCAAAATCTAATTACTGCAGTTCTTTAATTTTTTCATTCCATGTGTACATAACTGAGAATATCTCAGTGTGGTTTCCTTTGTATTTTGCGTACTTGAATATTGACACAGGTTAAAGTGATTGATATTCATAATTGGCAGTGATCCCCAAGTAATACTAAGTTTACATAATTTATCTTCATCTTTGAATAGTGAACAATCTTATACAAATTTAAAGATATTCCTGGACCACCTCTCACTCTTGAGGATTTGGGTTCATTTTAAATACTACAAATTATTGGTTGTGACACAGAATGGGTATGTCTTAGTGTCTTGAAAGGATGCTAAATAACAATCCTTTTCTAATGAGTAGTGCTTAAGTACTAGCTAACATAACTAAGTAAAAAATGTAGATATGCTTTGTCATGAATAGAGGGGTTGAGGTGGAACAGTCTTATTTTTGGTTTGTTGTTTTTTTTTGCTATTACTGGTTCTGAAGAGGAATATTACTAAATCTAATTGTTGGAAAGGAATTCTCTTGTGTTTATGCATGGAAGAGAACAAAATAGATCAAGAAAAACTTAAATTCAAATGTTTACAGTTAATGCTATTAAAAGCATTATATTCAAAGAAAGAAATGAAAATGTGTAATAGGTTTACATTCTTTTCATTGTCAGATTTTCAACTTATGAATGCCTTTAATAATTCTTCTAATTTCCAAAGCTGTCCTTTGACATGAAATGTAGTTTTCCTATTCCTGTACTGACAAGTCATTACTACTATACATTAGCATGTGTGGTGATAGCACTTTACTTTGTATTTCAGTAATACTGATGACATATTTGAGAAATGTTCCTATTAGCTCATTTTTTTAAAAAAAGACACATACAAGTCAGCCACACCATAATGTCAGTTTGTACAAGAGAGACAATAGAGTACTTGTTGCAGGAAAATAATCTGAGATCTAAATTATCCAGAGAGCCCTTATCCCTGGAATGTCAAACTTTTAGCCTGCTAATTAATTATTCTGGCCTTCATACCAGAGTATGGTTTTACAGGAACTCTAGCTGGTATATTTCTATCCACTCGAATGCAGGTAAAATCTTTTGAAGATATTCTGAAGTGCACCTAGTTTTTCAAGTCTAATGATATATTACTCTGAGAATTGGTGCAACTGAGTAAGACTCTAGTGTGGGAAACTTAGATAATAGTGTTAAATACCAGAAATTTAAGAAGTACAAATGTATTCTGTAATATTCTTACATCAGTCTATTCCTATCTAAAACTTGATTTAGCATGCAGGTGATTTTAACAGAAAGCTGAAATACAGCAAGATATGGAAAAAACAAACAACAAAAAATCACATTAATATTACAGAAATTGCATATAAAAGGATTATGACAAGAGACATAACTAATGCACTCACAAATAGAATCAATTTTGCTTTCTTCTAGGCATTTCAATCTTGTGTATCCTCATCAGTTAAATTATGATGCTAAATTTGTTTCTAGTAAGCAAAGGTACGTAGAAGACCAGCTCCAAGAAAATTGTAACTTCATGGATAAATGAGAGATTTTCATCTCTTCTTGTACATACTATAAGAAGTTATAAACACCTATGTGTTATACACTCTCTTAATTATGTAAGCAAGTTAAGTTTTTTACTTTTAAGCATTACTATCAATTTAAAATCTTGTTAAAGTTATTGTGTTTTTATCTAAAGAAATCCAAGATTTATTCAGTAATTTCTATTTGAACTAAAGTATGTTGCTTGGAAAAATCTCCATTCTTTTAATCAAGACCTTAAATTATGGAGAATTTATCACAGTCCTTTATTATCTATTCAATTGTCAATTTCATCATTTTATTTTAGCTTGAGTTTCACTGATTCTTCCAACTAAATTTTTCTTAATGTATGTTTGTTTGTTTTTTTCTATTATAGTAGCAATTTCTGCTATCAGAATGTTTGCCTACTGATAGGTAACTACAAATCATGGGGTATATTTTCAGCATATCCTAATAAATTACATTAATTGATCTCAGTTAGATCAATCAGTGTAAGTTCATAGTCAGACAAAGCCTATAAAGCTGTCCATTACCATTCCAAACAAATATGACAATTTGATTTCATCACTGACTGAAAATGAAATTATATGATAGTTTTTATTTATTTTTAAAAATGAGAAATTAGATGCATGAGTTTTTATTCTAAGCCTATAAATGCTATTTTAAGGAAAATTTTAAAAGCTGATGCCAACTTAAGTGGAAAGATGATATTTAAAAAAAAAAAAAGTTGAGATAAAAAACAAAACAAGTCTCGTGGAAGAAATAAACAACTGTTAGAGAATTTGGTGATTAAATAATAAAATTATATCTTTGTACGTAACATTTTTTTTTTCTGGGCTGAAACACAGGATGATCATCTAAAGGTCTTATGATCTTTTAAATAGAGTGGAAGAAAACAATGTACATTCCAAATGTCTCAGTCCTCCAAAGGAAAAAAACAACAAAAAAAAAAAAACCAAAAAAAAAAAAAAAGCAAAGAGTAAATAAATGATGCTTATGCATTAATGGAGTTCATTTGTTTTAGAAACATATTCAGGAAAGTGCTTAGATGCCTTTCAACTGAACAGCACTTTTATTAGTAATTTTACTACTTCTTTAATCAGACAGATGTTTGCATTTCCATTTCCATGTGCAGCTGGTTCTATAGTTGCTCTATAGTTTCTATAGAGATTTTGACCAAACAAGTATTTTAAATTTTTATATATCCATATTTATATGAGTATATACACACACGCACAGATACATACATTTTAAATTGGTTTACAGCAAAAAGTCTACACTAATAATCTTTTAGTAGCATGATTCAACAAAAGAAGTTACTGAACCTTACTAAGCAGAATTTCCTCTTAAATAAATATTCCTATTGTGCCCATGGTTGTCTATGTAATGAATTGTTTGCATTCCAAGGATTGAGGAAGAAAAGTAGGAAGGAAAAGGCAGAGAGCTCCAAAAAACTTTCCTTGTAGGATTACTTCTCCTTCAAGTTATAAATCTTTAGAAATACAGCAATTAAATAGAAAACATACAAACTATGGAAGCACATCCAGAAACAAGTCACGTTACAGACTTGGGTAGACAGTGTAATATCATTCATTACACATGCTTGAATGGATTCATTCATGCCAGGATTCAAGATGGATTTTTCTTTTGCTTCAGATAACAAAGAGTTCCACTTTTCAACTCCACTTTTTTTCAACATTAAATTGGAAGCAGTCCTCTAAAGGGGCTTCAAAATGCAATAGGAATCGCAATTATTGATCATGATGAATGGGAAGGAAAAGAATTTACAAGCACGGACTGCATTTGAAAACTTAAATTCCTAGTTTAAAGAAAAAAAATAATTTTGTGCTTAAATTCATAGCACAATCACATAAAGTGAGTGAAAGGGTTATGATAAATAGTTCCTAAAATGGTGCCATCTCAGGCTGAGATTTCATAACAAATTTCTGTCTTCAGGGAGCACACATAATTGAAATTCTAAAGACTGCTTCCCTCTAAATGTTTTTATATACACAGGGCCTGCTTGCCAATGGAATATCAGCTGAATAGAGGTGTGATTGCCAGATATCTCCTCTCACAGTTTTTCTTTGTGTTTACTACTACAGATAGATAGAGAAGATAAGTTTCTGATGGAATTCAAATGCTTTGCAAGTTGCAGTAATAAGATTCTGACTTCCACAACGATATGATTAATATATTATTTTGGACAGAATCATTTTCATAGATTTTGTATTAATAAAATCTACATTGATATTTCCACTAATTTGTAACAATCATGAACTTCATACAGATTATTTTCTAGTCAGAGCCTACTCAGTCTCCAGTTGTGGAGATCATTGCCTGATGTTTTTCATTCTTTTAAGCTCTTATCAATCTTATTCTGGTTTCCACCCCTCTGTTCAGGATGTTTTTCTTCCCTAAGTTAAAAGCCATGTCATTTATAGTCTTCTAGATCAAACATGGTCCATACTTTCACCTTTCACTAAAAAAGTTTATTTTTGCTTTATCCAGAGCCTACAGGAAAGAGGTATAATGCTCTTCTACTTTGTTTGGGGCATTTGCAATGTACATTCTGATTCAAACAGTGTTTGAGAGCTGCTGCTAATACTCCAACTGAATATTTTGTTTCCTTTTTGCAATATATCTGTTGTTTTGTCCCCAAGATAAAAGTCAGCTTTGGATGAATTTCATTTATCAACATCAGGTCCTTCTTTAAGTTAAGTCAGTAGCAGTGGAAATACATTTTCAGTTCCATTTGATTTTTATTATCAAGTAACTAATTCTTCCTATACCTACAAAACTTTCATACATGCGCATATTAGGTATATGTGGCTATGTAGTTACAGCCCTACTCATAATTAAAACTCTGCTCATGCATTTATTTCTGACTGAGTAGAATGGGGACTGGGAATGGGGATTCCTTTTCGGAATTTTTCGTTTGCCTTCTTTCATGATTAGATAGCATACTGTAGGGACTGCTTTTCATATATAGCCCTGCAGAAACTGATCTGAAATGAAAACATGAAGCTTGGAAATGGATCCTGTGAAATGAGTCCTCCAATGTTTAGACTGTACAATAGCAGAATTATCCTTCAATAACGCTGGGACTACTGCACAAAAACGACAACATCACCCACTGAACTCTTTTACGAAAGAAAAATCCATTAAAAGGCAAACCTCTGTAGTTAAAACATAAAAGCTTTTTCTTCCAAATTGGGGTGGATGAATTAAGCTGATCTGTGCAGCTAAAATGGAATGGTTTAATCCTACACCACATGAAAGGAGAATGTCACCAATTAAGTGAGACTAGAAAGCTTTGTTAGTGAAAGAATGCCTGGCTGGAACTTGCCCTCAAAGGCTTTACAAGGAAAACAGTCATTTATTTAGGCAATCTCTTGACAAAATACAAAAGAAATAAACTGATAATGAATTGGCACTTCTGGGGAACGAAAGGATTTTAATAAAATTTCTCTGGACCACCATCGTCCTCCTAAATACCAAACTCTCTGCAATTTAACCTTCCAGAAACCATAGGAGGATGCAAGGCAGTGTGATTCCCTAGGATACCCCTATTCTTCTCTTTTCAGGCTCCTGCTCACATGGCTATTGGCAATGTCAGAACGGCAAGTGTTACAGACCAGAACAAAGCTGTGATTTTGAAGACAACTGTGGGGATAATACAGATGAGAGTGAATGTGGCACTTCCTGCACCTTTGAGAATGGCAGATGTGGCTGGCAAAATTCCTTGGCAGACAGTTTTGACTGGGTGCTGGGGGCTGGCTCTCCTCAAAGTCTGAGACCTCCCAGGGACCACACGCTTGGAAACAGAACTGGTATGTTGTCACAAATGCAATATAATTGTCTTTATGGAGCTTCTCATACCTCCATTAGGAGGTAGTGGGGGGATTCTACATATCTAATTAGGGTGTCATTTAAGATAAGTTGAATGCATAACTGTAGTATACAAATATTAATTGTTGCTGTGAAATGACTTTAGGTTAGGGAAAGTCTATTCTCAGTTGTTTCTCCTTTAAGTACTGTTCTACCAGTAAAGCAAGTTAATTTGTTGCTTGACAAAGAGAGACATATAATTCTGGCTGTCGGCAGCAAGGGTGAGGCATCTCAGCACTGAAATCCACTGAGTTCTTTCCTCCAGTCTGAATATATTTTCTGGAAGCCTCAGTTTGTGTTAGCACAAGTCACAGTGTTCTGAATGTAAGGGACAAACAAACAAATATTTACAGTGGCCTAAAGTATATTGCATGCTAATCATTAATAATTCTGAGTGTCAATAATTATAAAATAATAGTTTTTTTCTAAAGGATTTAATTTCTTGCTCATAACTGGTGGAATAGGATAAATGCTTTTTGCCTTCTTTATACTACTTAATCATATTGAAAATAGGTTGTAATGAGAGATGGAAAATGACTGTTAAAGAGTTAAGAAACTCACCCAGAATAACAAAGCTACCAATAGCAACTGTTTAAAGTTCTATTTTGAGTAATTTTTAGTAAATAAATATGTATAAATAGACTTCCCTTGTAAGTGACAGAGTAGCTGCATGGTTTCTTCTGGAAAACTACCAAATTAATTCCTCTTGTCCTTATTCTAGGCTCCATGCCTTCATCCTCTCCCTCTGAAGTTCCCATAGTCCAGGCAAAGGTGTTACCAAAGCTGAGCTCAGGCTGGATCTTAAATTGAAATAGGCCACAGCAAAGTTGAAGAGATGTTTGGAAATGTATTTAGAAGATAATGAGTATTTACATGAACTACTGTAGGATAAAATAATAGTAATAATAATAATAAAGTATTTAATAAAATTAAATTAATATTAATATTAATAAAATTAAAATAGAACCAGAAATAGGGAGGGATACTGTTGTTTGCCTTTTAAATATCCAAGTGTGTTACAACACAGATTTCTACACATCTGTGGTGTTTGCCATGACAGAACTAACACATAATTCAGCTGAGTTGTTAAAATATTCTCACGAGATAGAAACTTCAGTCTATATTTATCCTTCTGGTCCATGTTCAAAGCAAAAGGAAATTTAGCCTTTACTTCAGCAACTCAAGTCCGTCCCTCAGTCAGACAAGTTTCTTTTCAAAGAAGACTGTGGAAGTTTTTTGTTTCATTTCACCCTTCAAACAAGTGTTAACATAAACATGAATGTGCCAAGCACTCAAAATAGCCACATGCTCCTAGCAAACACTGATGCCGTAATAAGGCATGTTTACAATCTCCCACAGTGTTTGCATCTGTGGTTGTCTTTAGCACAGGTAATGACAGGTGTGGAAAAAGTAAGCTTTCATTTGTATTTTCTAAGCTTATTTAACAATAAAACACTTATCACAAAGTTGTCACCACTTAGTATGTGTGTGATTGGCCTTAGGGAGGAAGTAATTTTCTCATTCTGTAATATTATGTCAAATATTTATAGCTGGAAATGAGCCAGAGAGGCTAGAATGAACACATTTTAGTCCAGAGGGCTTTTATCTCTAATTCATATAAACATTTAGTCAATGTGAAGTTATAATTTGATAGTGTGCTACTTATGCAATGATTATGTTTATATGCACTATAGATTTGTTTGTACAAAGGAAAAAAATAATTTGAAAGCAAGCAAAATTTAGCAGGACTAGGGGAAATGGATCCAAGTTGAAGGAGAGAAGATTTAGGTTGGATGTTAGGGGGAAGTTCTTTACTAGGAGAGTGGTTAGGCCCTGGAACAGGCTGCCAAGGGAGGCTGTGGATGCCCCGTCCTTGGAGGTGTTCAAGGCCAGGTTGGACGGGGCCCTGGGCAACCTTATCTAGCAAATGTGTATGTTTGGTGGCCCTGCTAGGCAGGGGGGTTGCAACTGCATGATCCTTGAGGTCCCTTCCAACCCGGGTCATTCTGTGATTCTGTGAAAATTTATTAAACTTTTGATTAAAATAGAAATGGAAAACTAAAGAAGCATATCAGTTTCAGAATATATTAAGTGTAAGCATCTGTTTTTGCAAATTCCTCTGACTAAATAATTTAAATGTGAGAAAACAGTCATACAATAATGAGTACAGATGTCCAAAATATCTCATTGTTTATGAATATGTGAATATTGAATTTTGTTCTTTGTTTTTTTCCCTACATCACAAGTTTTTATATTGTTTGTTATTGTGAAGGTTATCTTTCAGAAAACTTCATCTTGAAATTTATCACCATGTGGTCATTGATGTACTGTAAAAACAGTAAGTAATGCAGTTAGACAAGGAGAAGTGATCAGGGTAGCTGGGAAAATTGGAATATTCTCTGTGTTCTGCACAGGTCTGTCAAAACATCAAGCTGTTACCAGCTTATCCTTATCGGAATTTATGTATATATTTATGTATTTATATAAGTATTTATGGAAAGTTATATGGTAGCAAGTGTTTGCAAGTGCAGGACATATTTAGGAAGCATACTTTATACTTCTCTGAGTATTTCTAAGTTTCAGTCATGGAATCTAATCTGAAAGCAAAAAACAATTTTTCAGGAATACATAATTTCATTTCAGGACAATTCCTATATCTTGAGGCCACTGCGATAGGGCTGAAAAATCAAAAAGCCCATGTGAGGAGTTCCAGATGGAAGGAGTCAAGCAGGAGTTGTGTGTTGAGCTTTTGGTACTTCAAGTCATCAAAAGCCACAGGATGTATTCAGGTTCTCATTAAGGTAATTAAAAAAATATTTTCTTTTCAGTACCTGATGCCTGTTAAAGTGTAAATGCTTTGGTAGACTGGTTTGGGTCTGTTAGAGCAGCAGGTAGTCTGCAAGAGTCCCACTGCTTTTGTCTCCAAGGCTTCTCTTGGTTTTTCTTTTTTGTTATTCTAGTCTCTTAAAAATGTCCTTGTTACAATGAGATACTTCTCCCACTCTTATTTTCCCATAGTATTATTGTCTTAATAAACATTTCAGAGATTATTTTATTTTATTTAAAATTATCACTGCCTCCAGTGAGCTTAAAGAAAATTTAATGGCAATGTAAGTGGATGGCATCTGAAAAAGGGCTTATTATTCAACTCTAACACAGGCAAGAATCTTAGAGGTAGATAGAAGACATTCTTCTCATTAGTAGTGCATCATAAACAGTTTCACAGATCAGCCTAGTTTACCGACTATGTTGTTTATAAACATTTGCACATCAAAAATCTAATCAGAGTTTCTATTTAACAGTACCTTTAGGAATAAAGTCTAATTAAACACTTTGTAGCCCTGAGAATTAATATTAAAAGTTTACCTGGTGGTTCAAACTATCATTTGACATTCTCTCTCTGTCATTTGACAACTTCTCTTAGTATTAACATTGCTTGTGCACTTTCAAGAAGCTTGAGTCCACTTTCAAGAAGCTTTCATACTAAAGTAGTGTCTCAGATTGTGATATAAACAATGAAACTGTAGGATCATAAAGAGGATCATGTGGGCATGAACTTTCCTGTTGAGGCATGTAATGAGAGAAAAAGTCAATTTCCAAGCGAGTTTCTCTGCCATTAATATACTTTTCCATTCATATTATACTGTATATATCTCTGTACATGGAATAGTAATCCAATTAAAATGATTGTCTCTGAACTGTTTGTAAAAAATACAGTATACTTCAAATCAAAACCCTCACCATTTACACAAATGAAATATGTTGACATTATAGCTGTCTGTGGAGATAGCGAAATCCAGAGACTGCAATATTCATCTTACCATTGATCTAAATTGCAGTTATAGAATGCTTTACAGCTGTGGAAAAGATCATTAGGCAATCAAAATATTACCAGTACAGATCTGTATATTGCTAGTCAAAACTTTTCTACTGAAATTAAGATTCTGAATTATTTCTCTGTGACAGTTACAAGAGAATTTAAGAATATTCTATGAGATATTTTTAAGCTAAAGTAGTGTAGGAAAATGTTCATATTAATTATGTCTGTTTTAGTGGTAATAGTGAGGTTTCCAATCTTTTACCGGGTCACACAGACAGTGGAAACTCTTATTTTGAAATGCATTTCTAAAGAGTTGAGCAGAAATTATTAGGTCTAAGGAAAGACCACACATTTTATTGCTCTGCTGATTTGAAGATAAGTTTTCTAGTGCTGATTAGGTTGTTTTTGCTAGGAAAAGAAAAATAAAGATGATAATTCATCCTCTGCATAGACATTGTTATTAAATAAAACCAACAACAATGCAACTTAGGGTTTAATACAGTTAGAGAGGCTTCAAATACTTTATAGAAGCCTCTGAAAAAAAAAAATAAATGCAGATGTCTAAAGAAGATTAAACTAGCTATTAGCAACTACCTTCACTGAATGTGATGGTGCCTATGTATACAGGACCTCTTTAGGAAACACCAGCTGACCTCTCTGAGGCATTTGTCATAATGAATTAATTTCATCCTGTTACAAATGTGCAAAGACATAATGTTATTCAGGGCATGAAGCCTTGGCCAGCTCATAGCAAGTGAAGCAGGGCTGCACCAGCACTTCTGAAGCAACAGCCCAACCTGGCTTCTGCACCTGTCAGCTGGAGCCAGCAAGCAGACCGTGCCCTCCAGCTGCTTTCATGCTGATAGAGCACAGACCCCATCACCTGGCTGCTGCAGCTTCTCAGACAAAACTGGAAGCTGCCACAGCTGTTCCCTTAGTATTATAATTGTATTCAGTTTGCCTAAGGAGGACAAGAGAGACAGAGAAATGTAGAAATATGTAGCTAGAGGCTCAGGTGCAGGTGAATTGTGGTGGTTTTTGCAATTTCTGTTATTTTTAATGAAGCAACCTACTTTCCTGTGTGGTTAACAGGAGAACCTGAAGTAGAAATGTTGATGTTGCCCACTGATTTCTTCTGTACGTTTGTATTTCTAGGATAAAGCAGTTTAAAATGAATTTTTCACAAATCAATATCATTGAACTTACTTACTTCTTTGAGAAGTCTCTCAAGAATAAAGTCCAAAGAAACAACTTACTCTGCCTCACAGCTCAAAATAGACTGTTTTCACATTGATTCTTCTCACTGGCTGCATGAAAAACAATCAACTCCTCGTATTAATGTAGCAGTTATAGATTTCATTGTGTTAGTGTAGCCTTCAAAGCAGATTATCTGACTTCCATGTAGTTAGGGGAAGAAACTTCCCATTGTCAAAGATTTTCTTGGAGGTTTTACTGAAAGGACTGCTAAAATCCAAAGCGTTTTCCAGACAATGTAGAAACTGTACAGACTTTTCACTTCTCTCTCTAGACTTAATAGACTTTATAGAGAAATTCCTTTAGACTTATCGAAAAATCTGAAGTTTTGTACTACTTTTTTTTGTTGCTGTTGTTGCCTATCTGTATCTTTGTGTTTCTAGTATTTTGTTTTTCAAATTGTTTTCCTTTATTAAACCCAGGGAAAAAAAAAGATATTTGGAAGAATTTGGCTTGTCAAATGGAGTACTAACCATTATTTAATGAGTATTTATACAGTTCCCCAAAGGTGGAAAATTTTACATTCCTTACTCCCATTCTTGGCCTTTGAACTGTTATTAAAAGTTTTATGAGTTGATGAAATCTGTACTCTGATGAAGCCCTAATAAGTGGTAATATGGGAGTACTAAATTAGTTCATGGAACTTCAAAGGAAATCAGTAGGGCTACTATGAAGCACAGCATTACTTGTCAAGAAACGAAGATTAGATTAATTTTTATGACAGATTCACTTCCAACTGCAAAATAACTTTACATTATAGAATCTATGAGCTCCTTCCACTTGTTTAGGCTTTGTTTTAAATAGTTACTGCTGGATTGAACCCATGACATAAGCATATATCCAAGGAAATACAGATTCAAACGAAGATTAAAATGGAAATAAGTCAAATTTCAATGAAATTCTCAATTCACTGTAACTTGGAATAATAAGCCCTGCCTCTCAGGGATAAAAATCACTATGCAGCTTTCTATTCCAGCTTGGCACAATATGACAGTGATGAAAAATACACTTTCAGTTTCTTCCACACTCCACAGTCCTCCAGCATTGTTTCACTGAACTAATTCTCCAAATTGGAGATCTCTGCCAGTGATTTACTTTATTGATTTGTGGACTTGTAATCTCACAGAGTGGTGCTGCTTTATTAACATATAAGGCTTTGAAGCATATTGCGGACCTTTGCAAATCAGATTTTTTTTTTTTTTCTTTTTCTAACTATTTCACCTGTGATAGTTATGATTTAAGTATATCTCAGATAGGGTCTTTTAAGGATCATAAATCTGCTGTTAAATGAGTCTTACTGAAGAAACAGATAGCAAAATTAACTTTTTAATATACAGCATCTGTGAAACAAGCTCATTTTTATGAAGATAAAGGGACTTTTTCTAAATGACTGAGGTGCATCTTTGAGCCCTGGGATTTGTGTTTTGTTTTGTTTTATTTTGTTTTCACGTCTCTTCTTCTGAATAGGTAAATTTACAGATAGAATTAGCAGGTATTGTCTTTAAACATGATGACTGCTGATACCTTTTAGAAAGTGCTTAGTGTTGATCAGACCTGAAATCCCAAGACAGTATCTGACTTGCCTGATGACCAGTTTCTACATGGAAATCAAAACAAAAGAGTGAGCATTTCCATGAGCTCCACTAAACATCAGAAAAGGTGTAAGAATTTTTATTCCATTTTTCTTTCTCATTTTTATTCATGCCACAAGTTATTTTGGTCTTCCAGCAATGAAAGTGTTCCTGCTGTCAAACACAGACTGTTAACAGTTGTTATGTTAGCAAAGCTTCAGCAAGTAGTGAAGCAACATTGGAGCTCATTGTTGAGCTTTAATTTGTTTGCTTTTTTATCCTCCCTTAGTACATCTTTTATTTTTAATTCAAAGTTTGTTGTTAGTGTCTTGGAGTTGTTCTAGTTTCTGGTACTCTTTGATCTTTCCCAGGCTTGCAGTATCAAGCTACACTGTGCTTAAAATTACTTTGATGAATCAATAAAGGAAGAGTTTTAGCATGAAAAGTGGAAATTATATGCCTACAGAAATATTTTCAGTTCCCGGCCTTCAGCTTAAGATTCACAATATTTTCAAGGAAATGGGGAGAGTAGAGGAGAAAAAGCAATTGAGTTTCTGTTTTTACTATAATATATTTCACAAACATAGAGGTAATCTGATTCCAGTTTCTTTCATGCAAGGGTCAGAGTAAACAGTTTTTAGCCCCTGTTATGCTGTTAATAACATATACAGTTATTTGTTTATAGGTTGTACTGACAGTTTACGATAATGATAGAGATCAGTAATCATTCACAGCAATCAGTGTAATGGGAGCTTTGAGTGCCCACTATTGTCCCATTTTCTTCCAACCATCTTGAAATCTATGTAGACATACTGTTCCATGACTTAATAAATTTACATTGCCTGCCTATGAGCGAGTCATTGCAGCTCAGAGACTAATTATTTGCAGTCTCATGGAATCTCCGTAGTCTATTCATAGGACTTGCTTAGGCCATCTCATAATGGTAGATTCACACTAGTCAGAGGATAAGATGTTGTGGTTGAGAGATAAAATTTAAGAATAAAAGAATAAATTTAAAACAGAATACACAAAACAGAAAACAATAGGATATATCATTAAAATTTCATTGTTTATTGAGAATCCTTCTTACACACTAATTCTTTGGCTAGTAAAATTAGTCCCTACAGCCAAATCGAACATACTGTCCTTTTCCTATTCTCTTAATAGAAACAATCAAACTGAGGAAGTATCAAATGTTTTGCATGACTTCTCAGTTGAAGTATAAATACTTACTGTTTGCTTTTTTTCTCTGTTTTTAGCCTGTGAAATTCAGAATGCTATCCAAGCCAACTGTATTTTCTTTGTTATCCTGTTTTCTCAACTAACATTTCTGTTTTATTTTTTTAATTCCATTGCTGTAGCAGCTCCAAAATTTGATCTGTTTTCTTTTCTTGAGTCAGGAACAGAACTTGACAAAACATATGGCATTCTGTTAATTGTATAAACTTGTTGGTAAGGCATTATATATATATATATATCTTTATAATATGTGTGTATATAAAAATAATTATATGTATATATATTATATTATGTAAGAAAAATAAATGTAAGAAAGAATTTAACAATGAAGCTGCAAAACTACTACTAAATGTGCACGTGTTCCCTGCCAAGTTTATTAGATTTGGCCCATTAGTCTGTATTATAATGTGGGAATTGCTCATGCTGTGCCTCTAGAGCAATTTCTGAGTGCCCCAATGTCCTGACTCCCTGTAAAGGTATGCTTCATTTTTTTATGTATCTGAGTCTCCCTTGAGTGATGAAGTGGACTTTGGTGCCATGAAAACCAGGCCAAACCATAACAAATACAGTGGGGTAGACTGAAAGGTTAGGAATATGACAGGACCAATGCACCTTTCTCAGAGAATGAAGCCACAGGACATGCATCACTGTAACAGAAGTGCCAAAGATACCATTGAGTATTCCTGCACCTAAATTTGGACTCAGCCTATGAACCCTTTGCACAGCTTTTAATAGAACCTTTTATAAACTCCTTAGCAGACAAAGTATTGATAAAGCAAATTTAGATTTGAGTTGTCCACTAAAGTGAAGACATAAGAAAGGTACAAAATCTCACTTTTAAAAGAGAAAGTAACCTTCCAGGTAGAGCTTAGGGATCATCTTGTGACGCCATATACACTAGAAGAACTAAGTATCTGGACTAAGGTTTTGTTTACCAGCTGTGAAATGCAGACATAACTCTTTGTTAAGATATCTTCTGCAAACAGCAATTTCTTGTTAATTAGTATGGATGTAATTTTCATATCTCAATACGTATAAGCATGGCACTTCTCATTTAATAGAAGCTATGTGCTGATTTAGAATTTAAGGCTTGTAAGCTTTAACCAGTTAATTAAATTTGAGTTTCTGAAATAATCTGATACAAAAAAAAAAAAAAAAAAAAAAAAAAAAAAAAAAAAGCAGTTATAATATATTATGAATATTTTCTATCCATGGCTCAAGATTTATATTCACACTGGATATTAACTGTAGTTATGGCAGTCTGTAATCTACAACAATCTGTTTCTCATAAATTTCTCTTAAATTATTTCAGAAAGAGTAGGTAGCAATGCCTATATTTCAGCTTGTCTGATGTATCTAGTGATAAGATCTTTTACTTTACTCAGTAGTTTATACAGTCAAACTGTGTTGTAGCTAAATTCATCCATGCTTGGTAACATTATAGGATTTAATATTGGAGAAAGTCTAAATCTGATAGAGATCAAATCCAATTAAGAAAAAACTGTTAGGAACAGTGTCTGTACAAGGTGCATCTGATGATTTGTAGAATGACCCACTCTGAGAAATATGTAGTCTTTAGAGTAAATCAGTCTTTTAGCAATATTTTAAACTTATGGGGGCAATACAGAAAAATGAGCAGAAAAGTTAAAAAAAATACAATTATTTTTACTTTGCTGTGTAAAGAATACAATTGTGATAATGGAAATTGGGGATATTCAAATTTATTACTCTATTTCTATCATTTGTTTAAAGATCATGCAACAATGCATGTTTTTTGTGTTATTATTTCTTATGACTTTAAAGATTGGTTGTCCCACCCTATATTGTTGTTAGCTGTCCCAGTTTGGTGTTTCTTGAGGCATGAATTCTGATGACATGTGAACAGGAAAATAAATGATGATGAAAATGACAGGAGTTGTAAACAGCCTATGTGATAAGAAGATAGTTCCTAAATGAGGATCTTAAATTTGTTGTGAAAGGAGTGAATAGATCACATTCTAAGCTCAGTTGCAACTGTGCAATGGCATGAATGGACAAAAGGCAAGATATGGCAAAATGCTTTAAACTAATTTGTATAGGATTTGTATTCATAGCTTTAATGACATCAGACAAATTTTGATGTATCAGAACGTAAAAGCCTGCTGTAAATTATTATGATCTGCTTATCAGTACCACATTAAAAGATGCTGACTTTCTTCTTCCCACATCAACAGCTTAATATCCAAGATGATACTGCCTATCTGAAACTGTTGAGAGATGCAGAAATACAGTGTTAAAAAGATGAATGTAAACTGGTGAGCATAATCATCGCTCCATGTTGCAACCTCTCTGAAAAGTCAGATTTCTTATCTAGCTTTTCAGATTCAAGTTCTTCCTGTAGTTCAGCCACACACCTCAGGTGGTCCAGCTGCCCTCACTGCTTCCCTCCTTGCCTCACTCTTTTGTACCTTTTTGCTGTATGTATTACCAGGCTATATGTGCCAAACTATAAAACTGAGGAGCTCATATAGTTTTAGTATTACTCTTAAGACCAAATGCTTTTTAACAGAAGAAACCATAGTAATGTGATTTTCTGTTTAAGCCAATGAGGTAATTAAAGTAATGAGAGGTTATACTGTAATACTACTAAAATCATGAATTAAAAAGATTCTTATGTGGATTTCACCTCAAATGCTCAGTCCTGCCTTCCACTAACTAACAGAACCAGTCCCTTACTGTTTTCTAACTTAATGAGGTTTGATCTATAAGAGAGATAAAATTCTTTGAAGAGTTTTTGATGTGAACCAGAAGAGGTGGTATTTAAATTTTGTTACATGAACCAACTACTTCATTTCATTGATCAACGAACAGAAGACGTTTCTTGCTATTTATGACATGGAAATACTCGTTAGATTTGAAGTATTCTGCTGTGCACTACGTTACTCTAAGAAGTCTGACAGCGTGATTCAGTTTATAATTGTGTTCCATAGGAGTTCAGAGGGAATACGTTATCAAAAAGTTTGTTAGCAGTCACAAAATGAGTAAGGTGGATTTCCATCTTCTTAACACTATACACCAGATACGTACTTCAAGTGTTACTAAAAGAATGACAATTCTGCTTTTTTTTTTTCTTTTTTCTTTTTTCTCAGCCTAGCTGCTTTACTGCTTTATGATTATATGAGTTATAGTAAGGAATTAATAGCTAATAAAAATTCTCTCCTGACTCACAAAATGCACATTTTTTAGTAGTTTTTTATTCTTTTTTTCACCTTTGACTTTCCCCTTGTCAATAGTGCTGTGTGTTTAAGTCAGTACATCTTGAAGTTAATCTATGTGCAAATTGCTGTCTTCTTCTGAGTTGTACCAAGATTTGTTGCACAGAGAAATTAAGTTCGTGTAGGATTTGACATCTCTTGCCAATACTGATGCATTCAGACCATTCCAAGAGAGGTCAGCTTTCATGAAGTGACAGAGTCAGTATCATCATCCTGAAAAGGAAAAATTTACTGTGTGTAGCTAATGAACCTGAATGGCCTTACAGATGATATTCAGAGAAGATGTGGTCATATAAGGAAAAAAATACGCAGGCCATTTGGTGAGACAAAACCACCTTTACCTTTTCTAAATGTGCCAATCTGATGATTCATCCAGTATCCCACTGACACAGAAAGTTCTTAATCACTTACTTTTCATATAACACTTCCCATAGATATATGATCAGGCAGAATTTCTGTTGTAGGAGGTATGTGGAAGGTGTGTTCTTCCAGAAATCCACTGGAGGTATCACAGTTTCAGTTATTTGGTCCCTTGTTGGTTATATTTTCCCTTTGATTTCTATGTTTTTATGTTGCAGTGTTTCTCTAGTTCTCACAAGGAGTTTAATAATCTTCTGATAATTAGTTCTATGTGTATTTGCTGAAGGGAACAAATGTGCTTAGAAAATGCATACAGAGCTTCTTCTTTGTCTGCAACATCTAGACAAAGACTGAAAAACTGGAAATGGGAAATGAGGGTTATCACAGCCGCTGAACCTGTAAAACAGAAATGAATTATGGAACAGTTACATGGGAAGAAAGAAAAATCTGAGGGAACTCAGTATGGTTCATTTGTTTTTTCATTGAAGGCCAAAACATTTGGGGGAGGATCTCTACCTTTTTTGATCCTAAGGAAGGAAAAAATGCCTCTGAATTTCCTGTTACTTCTTAGTTTTATGGGTTTTTTTTGTTTGTTTGTTTTTGTCAGGCTGAAAGGTATTAGAAATTCTTTTTCATACACTTGAATTCTGGCTGACACTTCTTTTCAGAACTATGGTCTCTGTGTAATGAAAACAGTTATTACTATGTTGCAACAGGAAAGGTATCTAAGAGATTTCGGTGCTTTATTCACCAAGTAGACAAATTTTGTAAGAAATGGATTAAGACCTGCTGATGAATTCCTGTGCTAGAAGTCAGAAATGCATACCATGCAGCCACTGTAATTATTGCTGTAGCCCCTCTCTGTTGTCGAAATTTTACTTTGTCCAAGGGAGTCTTTCATATGTTTTCTCTTATTCCAAAGTAAGCATCTTCAGGAAGTCTAGTGACTTCCTCTAGAATATCTAGCTTCCTCTAGATAGGTAACTGTATATTTTTTATCTTACTAGGCAGTAAGATATAATTTTTGGTAAGCATTACTGGCTACATTCAGGAATGTTATTGGTTAAATATATGAATTTTGGATATATCAGTAAATATTTTAGATACTTAAAAATTATACTAAAAATGTAAACATTCAGGAATTTTGTGAACTTTTATCCTAAATGTTCCTCAAATAATATGTATAACATAACTTTTTATGTTCTCAAACATATAAGGTGTCTGTCACTGGGGAGAGAAGTTGGGAAAGAAATGGAATCATGCAGAAGTGCTTCAATATAATAGCAAATGTCAGTTATGATAGACTTCAATTTGTAGAGAATAATTTTCATGGCTGCAAATTAAAATTCTAAATCAAATCTCTGATTCCTTGGTATTTTTAAGAAATAATTATCTATGAGATATGTCAGAGATAAGATTTTAGCATTCCTCTTTAAGATGTCCTTCTGCTCAGGATCAGTTCAGTGCAATTTACAGATTTTTAATCTAGCCTTTTCTATATAAAGAGCTTGCTATTTTTCTCACTCTTTCTGTTTTGATTCTCCTGAGCCTGTCCAGTCATCAAATATCCTAGTAGATCTATTCTGTATTTCTACAAGCCCCAAAGCTACAATCAAGTGGAAAAGAACATTCTAATAGGAACAAGAACATTCTGTAAATGTCATGAAGAAAAATGTACAGTTATATGCCAGTGAACATCCCACTCCATCAAGGAGGGGGTGACATCTGACTGGCAGTAATCATTCTCATGTTTCTGAAAAAGTACACTATGATCCTTGTTGATGATTAGTAGGGAATATTTCATGTCAATGTTTGTCCTGAAATCTTGCCCCTTTGAGTAAATGACAAGAAATATTTAGTAAAATCTTTTAATGTTTTTATGAAATTGTACAGAAATTCAGAAGACCATTGCTGGTCTTAAGAATTATTCTCTCTCATCTTATGCTTTTGTTTTATTGCCCCTAAGTATTCTTTTTTAATTATTTTCCCCTCCTCCACCCCCCCCCCCCCAAAAAAAGAAGCTTATTTTTTTTTGTTGTTGTGGACTTTTTTTCCCCAAATCTATAATATTCTTCTCAGCAGAATTCCTGTAAAGTTGGTTTTTTTCTCTTTCTCTTTCTCTTTCTCTTTCTCTTTCTCTTTCTCTTTCTCTTTCTCTTTCTCTTTCTCTTTCTCTTTCTCTTTCTCTTTCTCTTTCTCTTTCTCTTTCTCTTTCTCTTTCTCTTTCTCTTTCTCTTTCTCTTTCTCTTTCTCTTTCTCTTTCTCTTTCTCTTTCTCTTTCTCTTTCTCTTTCTTTTTCTCTTTCTCTTTCTCTTTCTCCTTCTCCTTCTCCTTCTCTTTCTTTCTCTTTTTATGCAGAAACAGTGTTGTATTTGAAGTGAATTGCTAAATTCAAATATTGATCAAAAGACATGAAATCTCTGAAAGCTTTGGTGTTTGGCTGAATTGGCTTTGCATTGAGACTTCCATCTGTGAAGCCAACTGTAATGATAGTACTGAAGCTCTTCATAATTAAATCTTCACATTCTGAAAAGTGAAGTGGAGTTTTGTACTGAACATTAGGTTATCTGGAGGTTATGAACTTGTGAAGGTCAACAGTCAACTTACTTAATTTTTACACTGCAGTCCCTACAGAGTGTGATGACAGTCAGGAAACCCACTCCTGAAGGCTGTCAGAATAGTAATTAATATTAGACAGGATAGAGGAATTTAGGGCTTAAGAATAGCTCTTGAGACGTCAAATCGAAATCCCTGTTACAGGAGGAATGTTTTATACACTTACTGTGTTGTATGCTTCTTACAAAACCACAGTTGACACAGATTTTCTTGTTTTAACAGAAATTTTTGTTCCAGTATGTATCTAAACTTTTGGGATCTATTGCTTTAAGCTCTTACCCTTAAAATATAATAAAATCATTTCTACAGGAGTAATTGTAAAGTTATTATAAAAGCTGCCTAGTCCTAGGTTCTTTCAGCACTCACCATTGAAGACTAAGAGAAAAAAAAAATCAGTCCGACTAGCAAAGCTTCTGCCTGCTCACTGCAAATAAGCAGAAGCTTGAGGCTTGTGGTTGGCTGTACAGAGGTGCTCCACTTCCAGTCAGATCTTAGCATCACTCCCACCACAGGCATGCCTACCCAGGGTGTCACCACTGCTTCCAAAGCTATTGAAGACATGTATTTGGAAAGCAAATTTTATTTCATTCTCAAACCATAAAAGAAAATATTAATTCATTATCTTCTGAGAAAAAAAGAGAATCTAAAATATGGTTCTTAAAGGACAACAACTCCTGAGAGTTATTGAGACTATTTTGAAGATGCTTACATTCACATTCAAGATGTGTTGCTAAAAAATATTGATCAGTTATGTGATTTTGACACTTGCATCTTCAAATATGTTGAGCATATGTTCTTTAGTAGGAAAAATATTTGATTTGAGGTTATCACACATTGGATTTTATTTATTTATTTATTATGATTTTGATTCATATGTCTCTTAGTGTCTAGATTCTGGATTTTAGATAGTCACCTTAAGTACAGGTCTGAGACCTTCACTTTGTTTATCATCTTTACTCTGGCACTATAGTTTTTTTTGTAACTGTTGTCCAAAGCAATTCTGGAGTTTCTGTAATGTTTTCCATGTAAGCTTTGTATTTCCAGAGAAGCAAAGCTGCCTCAATGCTAAGATGGGAACAAAGTCAAAAAACCTTGATTAAAACAAAGGGGTGGCAAGGTTTCTGATAAAACAAAAATAAATTGCTCAAAATGCTGATGGTCTTATGAAAGGGCTTTAATGAATATTGTTACTCAGTCTTTGCAGAATAAGACTGAGGAAAAAAAAAACAAAACAAACAACAAAAATAAGCATATCCTTTAAATTACCTAAGAAAGAAAAGTTAGATTAAATGAGGGAATAAAGAAGATTTTGCACATGAAGGTAAAGGAGGACTGGGGTAAGACAGGAGGAGCTATTTTGTTAATCTGAATTGATAAAGATATCACACAAAATGAAGATGCGTTTTAACAGCTCAAGCACACAGGTATATCAGATGACAACTCTACGAGGGGCATCTACAGAGATGCAAACAAATAACAACAACTAAAACACAGAACAGTGTGAGTTATAAATGATAGTTTACTATAATGAAATCTAACAGATTTAATAGTTGTGACAGGATGGATCAAATGTTATAAATATGATACTGATGGAAATTTTCAAAGACAACCAATACATTATTCTTTCGTTCCCTTAGAATTCCAAAATATGATGTTTATAGCTATATCTTAATCTTTGCTAATGAGCAACTTATTTCTCCTTTTAAGGCTTCCTTACTTGAAACAAATGTCTATCTTCAGATGAATAGCCAGTCACTCTCCATAATCGTTTTTGAAACTCACTTTTCTCAACTAAGCACGTACAGCAATTGAGTACCAAGAATCTTGCCACTTGCTTCCTGGAAATACTGTGAGTTTGAACATTCACAACAGGAGGAGCAGATAATGCTTTCTGATACTCCAAAGAAATTCACTATGAGATTCCTGAATTCTTAAACTGGTGCATTAAAGATAAATAAATTTCATCATTGGTATAAGTCCTATCAAAACTGTTCATTAGAATGCATATTCACTTATTATCATAATGTTAATTTTGGAAATGAAAATTTTGGAGAAGATATTTGAGAGAGTGAAAATTATCTTAATGTCTTGCACAATGGAGAAAATGAAAGGGATGGATGGATAGACTTTGTCATTAACTCTTATTATGGAAGCCTGCACAGACTAATACATGCAGACTGCCTAATAAAAGGCTTGAAGGCTGAAATATCAGTGTTTCATCTTACTGTTTTCTTCCTTTCTACAATACACTGTGAAAATGCAATTATATGACTTTGTAAGTTATCCATAACAGTGAAGCCAATTTTTCATGCATAGTAATGTATTAATGCAGTATAAATTTTGCTTGGATCAAATGATGTCTTAAAGATGTTATTTGATCAGTTTGATGTTTCTTTTTCAACAGTTTTTACAGAATGCAGATTCATACTAAATAGTATTTCTAGTTCTTGTCAAAACATAACTCTGAAAAACTGGAGAAAAACTTGATCCCACTGAGTTCTTTTCAGTGCTAAGAATTATAAATCTCCATTGAAGTTACTAGAGTAAAACTTACTCTGTTTCATTATTTCAGTTTTCTTATTTCTGAGGCATTAACCTAAATGGTTAAGTTCTGTTATCTGTTGGTGTGCTGTTTTTTGTTGTTATTTTTTGTATAAATTTTTGTGAGCTACCTCTGTTGTCTGAAATCTTAACCAAAGTCTCTTCATGTTTATTTAATGAGAGATGACCTTTCAAAGCAGTAGGTAAAGGAAGAATATATAATATATACACGTAGCCTTTTTTTTTTTTTTTTTTAAAGTTTTATAACACATACAGATCTTTACTTGCTTTCTTTGCATGTGCAAAAATGTGGTTTGATAAAGCTGATGTGACATTGTATCTAGTGGTGCTGTGAAGTGCCGCTGAACTGTTTGTACTGAGCTGTTATCAGCACAGTGATGGACAGTGTGCTAGAAGACACTCATGCTCATTCAAAATACATCTGTACGGCTCTGTCTTCTGCACTCAGCTTTATTCATGTCAACAGCTTTTTGAAAATCTCTTTCTGTTTTCTTATCTTGATCAGTTTTCCATACAAAACTATTTTTATTTGATTTTTTTTTTTTTCAAATTGGGCTTCTCAGGCTTTTCGTATAATGTAAGAAACCAGCCGGAAGCTCCCCCAGGCCATCTGATCACAACCTCAGCAGGAGCGTTCGGAATACATAGTATTTTCTTTTGAGTCATTCTCAAGCTTTGTCCATTATTTCCAACACTGAAAAGTCCAGATATTAGATAGTTCTGTCAGGCTTCTACTGCCACTGAGTCAGGCAGGAAACACTTATTCCTGTGACTCAGAGGCATCATACAAGTCAGGGAAATATATATAAATCAAATTATAAGCATTTCTTGTTCTTCTAATGGAGAAAAAAAAAATAGGTAAAGCTCCAGAGTTGTTGCTATTTTTTGTAATTACTATTATTATTTATTTTTCAAATAATCTAAGCATTATTCTTTTAGGATTTTGAATTTTAGGAGAAAGTAAATGAAAAAATATGATAAGCACTTTGAAAATGACTTTAGGTGTTACATACAATCACTTTTTTTTTTTTTTTTTTATAAGGTAAGAGATTCAGTTAGAAACTATCATTCTCTTTTATTATAATTTAGCATGTTTTGCTTTGTTTTTTATTTTTTTTTTTCAGGCTATGTACAAGGTATTTGCTGCCCAGATCTACAAGAAAGAAGCTCAAAACCTTCTCAATATAGGCCTCACTCTATATCTTTTAAAACTAAATAAGTAGATAGATGTTTCTAAAAACAATCAGCAAATATATTAATTGTTCTGTGATTTAGAGAGCTACAGCTTCATAGAAAAGCCCTTTAAAATATGAACAAATGACGAAAAGCTGTGATTCCTCTTGTTATATCTCACACTCATTGATGCTCTTTGGACTTAAACATAAAAGTGAAGGAAAGTTCTCTGTTCCTTATTGAATTAAAGAAGGAAGGAGAGAAACAGCAAATCTCATTGTGGGATTCTGTCTTTAAACTGCTTGGTCAGACATTGAAATGATTTAATGATGACATTACACTAAGAAAATAAAACTGCATTAACGGCATGCATATTAGTTAACTTTATTTGCACATCATGAAAATAGAATGGATTCTGAAGTAACAAGACATACTCTGGAAAATAAATTCTCCTGAACTACCATTGTGAAACAGAGGTATTAGATGTATTAAAATGCACATAAAAGCTGATGAATGATGAGTGGTTGTAAAATTTATATCATTTTTTTCTAATATGTTTTATTGCTTTTTATAACACATGTTCTGTTTAAGAAAAAAAAAATTGTATGGTAACAGGCAGGAAGATGCTATTTTCAAAGGGATAGAAAAGAAGAGCTTTGTTGTAAATGTTTAAAATAATTTAAAAACAGTCTTGATAGTCTAAATTGTGCTGCAGAAAGATATCAAAAAGCCTTTTGATACCATCAATCTTGAATTTATTTATGTGCTATTAATAATACACAGTTAATGTTTTTTTTATGAATCATTTGAAAATATTTTCTCTCTGACTAAAAAAGGCCTTAAGTATATTTGGGTTGGGGAATCCAGAAATATTTAACAAATGTTTTTATTGCCTCCATCCATTTGGTAGGCTCGGATTCATTTCCTGTGGCTCTGCTGAAAGACATATCAGATGCAAATGAGACAAGGAAGGATTTTGAACTCCTCTTAGCTCATAACATGAATAGGAGAGGTGCAGCTCAGGATCAAAACCTATTTTTTGTTTCTATTTCACTGAAGAAGTAACTATGGCAGAACCTTGGTATTCATGCTGGAATTATTATTGTATTCCTCTGATGGAGAGTGTGTTCATAAGAGCTTTCTCTGCAATATCTTGTAAGGGTGAATTACAAGCTTCTATTGCATACTCTCAATTCAGTTTCTAATATTGTTCTGACTGCACTAGAAATGGAGCCTTAAAAATAATTATGGTCTCTGATGCATATGGAAAATGTAAAAGCCAGACACAAAATAAAAGGATTTCTAAGACATAAAGAAATTCTTCCCTCTCCTTCATTCTTAGTATCCCCAGGTGAATTCAGAAGAATATTGAGCCTAAGATACTCTTCTCCCCTTGAAGTGCTCAGAACTGAGGTTTTAAGCACTTAGATTGTTCTTCAGACAAAGACAAGCATAGAGAAAATTCTGATTTCAAAGGTAAAGCAATTGCAAAGAAACAGTTCCTTTCAGACTATGAGAAGCTGAGTAAAAAATTTTCTGCATGTGAATAAGAATTAGCCAATATTGCAAGGCATGAAATTGTACAGATCTAAACAGTTTATGATTGTCTTAGACCATAACTCTCCCACTCTCTGAGAGCTTTTTTGTCATTCAGTATGATTGGTTTGTGGAAGACACAGAGTCACTGCTGCAAGTCAATGGAAAAGTTCTTGTAAATGTTATGCTTTCACTAAGGGTGACTTATCACCTCAGCTTGACCTTACACTGTGTCCGACCCATAGAGGGCAGTGACATGCAATTAATAACAGCTTTCAGAGAGTGAAACCAAGACATCCTCTTCACACATAGTTTTACTAGTCTCAGCATGAGTTTTAGGGAAGGAAAATATCAAAGAAACGGTTTACTAAGATCAGGGAAAAAAAAAAAATCTAGTTGTTATGTGTTAGTGGTGACGAGATATTGTTAAGTTTTTGCTGTCAATTGAGATACCTTGCTAAAAAGTGGAGTTTGCACAAGTTTTTAGAGAAAGTATATTTTGCTTGTGCATTTTACGTCAGTGAGCTCTGAAAAACTTTGTTTTTCTCCTTGGAATAGTTTCATATATGTAATAGTCAAACTTACGATTTGGTCTCTTGGCTCAGAATTCAACTTAGCTTTCTGTTTGAGAAGACAGGAGATTTTCATCATATATACTGGCTTCTGGATGCAATTTTTTATATTCCTCTGAAACACTTTTTTATTTTTATTTATTATTATTTTTTAACTGAGATTGGTAGGATGGTCTTTATGCAAGAATCTCTTTTCCGCGTTTAACTGAAGTAGAAATGATGACAAGAGTATGTAAATGGAAAAGTAGATGCTGACTAGGTTTTAGAATTGAAAAGGAGAAGTTAATAGAAGTTAGAGTGTGAGGTGAACAAAACTGAACTGGAAAGGAGTACAAGGAGAATGTCTTGTGGTGTGAGGATAATGTGTGTTAGTAATGTGATTCCTAGCATATGATGCTTACAGGACTAAATCAGAGATGTGAATACGAGGAAGCAAGACAGATCACAGTGTTCGGGTTTTATAATTTCCACTAATTTTGCTTGTTTGTTTAGGACCACATGCAGTTAGACTCTTCCAGGGTAAATAGGAAAATAAGATTTTTACCCTGATTAATAGCCAACATAATCAACCCCCATATGTGTGGTCCAGCTCCAGAATTCTAATCAACTTTTATCAGTCTGGTGGAGCACAGACTTAGAAAGGGTTGACAACCCTGTTAGAAAAGCTATCTAGGCACTCTACCAGTCAGTAGAACAGCCTCATCAAATCACAGGGAAAGGTGATTCTGTGGCCTCCAGTCTCCTCTGTTCTGAGACACATTTCTTCTTATTGTCACATATCTCTTTTATATGAATACATGTGTATTAGAATTGGAAAAGGTCATAGGTTTTCTGCATGCAATGCGAAGGTCAAAGCACAGTCATTTCCCCCCACCTCCAGGCAATATAAGTGTTTATGAAGCATACACATTCCAAAGATATGAAAGAAATGCCTAAGTGCCAGACAGATTAAATGAATGCAGAAAAAACAAAACAAAACAATAATTCATGAAATGGAACCTGCAAATCTTATAAGCTGTGATCCTCTCATGCCAAGCGTATATCCAGAAAAGCGTACATCTCACATCCCTTAGCCAAGCCAGCTCCACTGTCTGGGACGGGGGAGGGGAGGGCCAAGTGTCCTGCCTGTCTCCCTTTCATACCTCTTTGTGGTTGTTTCATGCAGACAATGTACTTGTACTATTGAAAGAGACCGATTTATTTTATTTTTATTTTTTTTTAAATTGGTTGGAAATAGAATGTTAAGGTATTAACAGGTTGACTGCTGTTCTTCCCCCACCATCCAAATATTTCTAAGGTATGTTTCCCAATAAGAAAATATGTACTTAAATATGAATATGTATGTATCCATATAAAAAAAGATGTATTTTGTGGAGTCCAGATTTGAACAGCCTTCATGCAATTTTACAGGAGATAGGCTTTCTTTTCATTTTGCTATGTAGAGCTGAACAAGTGCAAAGTCACCCTATGCTGCTTTCTGAAATGCTTCTGTCGTGTAGGGACTGCTGCTGCTGATGAGCCCAGTCAGAAAAAAAAATAGCTTTCCCTTCTATTCCTTGTTATCATTCCTATACTCAGGACTTTGTGAGATGTGAGGACATGCTTACTTTTTTTTTTTTTTTAAATTAAATTAAATTAAAATTAAATTTCTTTCTAGCAAACTATTTTCTACATATTTCAGTGTCTCTTGGGTGGGGGATTGGGAAGAAGTAATGCTCTCATTCTTGCAACTGCAGAAAGACTTGATAATTCATGCTTATGACATCATTGCTAACAACTGAGGATGAGATTACAGTTAACTGTGCTCCCTTTTACATTTTCAGACCTTATACAAACATTTACCTCTGTACATTGCAAGTTCCACTGATTTCCACACAACCGAAATGAACTGCAGTTTTAGTTATACATTTTGGTATTATTGTTGTGATATATGCAAGTTATGAATGTTTATTTAAATACATAAATTGAAAGGAATTCCCTTATTAAGATTCCTATGTTCACTGCTAATAAACAGTACTGGGCTACTTTTGTAAAATTAATGAGTTATGTCCTATAGATAACGTCTAGGGATTTTTTCTATTCCAAAGAAGTCCTCTGTGGCAGACAGAAGAGGTTCCAAAAACAACAAATTAATTTAATGTTGAAAACTTCTCTTTTAAGTTTTGCTTTATTCTCCATGTCAGAGACATTAAAGCCAAATGTATCTCATCATAACTATGTGCTTTATTCATGTCATGAGTAGACAGAAGATGTTTCCAGACTGAACAAATTATCCTAAGAATATGTATCACTCTTATGGAGATCGTTTAAAAAGACTATAAACAAGGGAATAGATATTTAGGGGTTACTAAAATAATTAAATTATTAACACAGATTTGATGAACAAGAAAAGCAAAAGTAGTTAGATTTAAAAAAAAAAAAAGTTTTATAACTGCTAAAATCAACTTCAATTACAGCATTTGCTCTTTTTGAGCTCTTTGTTATTACAGATTCTTCTGCACTATGTTTTAAAATTGAAATTTAAGTGTATTTTTTAGAAAGATTTTCATATTCATTCTGGTTTCATCTCCCCTATGTTGTATTGATTATTGGCCTGAAAGGGAGCTGGCATAACCTATTGAAAAAAATGGATCTCAGATGTGATAGCACATGATGATCAGGAGTCTCACTGTGAGAAATATGCTGTTAAAATCACAACCAATTGTCATCAACCATCTGTGGAATAAGTGGCACAAAGCACCTATTATGTTATTTTCTCTTTATTTGAATGTGTCATTGACTTTAAACCAATGAGACATCACCAATGAGCAAGACCTAAAACTGCCTCCTAAATTGCTTGTGCAAACTCTCCTTGAGAGTTACAGAGAGATACTATGGCTACTAGTATAACACCATTAGGTGGACACCAGTGGATCTGTTCAACTGAATATCTGTGGACTTCAGATAGTTGTGGAGACTCTTTATTATGTTTTTAGTTAGATATCTAGTGAACAATAAAAAATGCATTTTAATTAAATAATTGCATAAATTTATTAATGAAGATTTTCAAAACCAGCATTGTAAAGCCACACCTCAGTAACTCTGTTTTATGGTAGATCTGAAGACTTCAAAAGAAATCGACAATTATATGAACTTTCTGATTCAGAAACAGCTAGTGTAATATTTTTGTGCAGATGTGACTGCACTTTCTTATTCAACTTGCAATAACAGAAACAACCAACTTTATTTTCTCATCAAAAATATCTATAAGACAGTCTTATTAACATAAATCTGATCAAACAATTTCACTATGTATAAAGAAATTTGAGGTTTTGGTTCTCTGGCTTTTCAACTGTTTTAACTATTTTCCATAGATGATGCTTATTCATGTACTGCTTTCTTAGAGTCTTTATTAGCATGTTGTTTGCTGCTGACTTGCCAGTTAGGTAGTATGATTGAATATATAAGGAAAAGCTCTTAAATATATTAACACATTTGAAAGTCAAAATACTTCTTAATTAACTTCAGAAAAACTATACTAAAGAGGAATATTTTATATTTGTTTCTTCCCTTAAAAAAACATTATCTCAATCATTAAACTGTTCTTCTTATCTGATACCATAATAAAATAAAAAATAAAAAATAAAAAAGTAACCTTACATCCAGTAATGTTTTCTAAACACAAAGAATTTCACTAAATGCAAATATGCGAAAAATGAACTGTTTTGGAATTCAATCATGCACACAGTAATTTTTATACTGAGACTTGATCTCTTTCATAGTTTCATAGTTTCATAGTTTCATGCTTTTGTTGATGTTTATCTGACTTTTTGCATTAATCATCCAGTTTTGTTTATTTTCTTCCTACTATCCAGTCAAAGTACACTTATCATTTCTTGGCAAAACTGAACAGGCATGTTCTTGTCTTTTCTCTATTTTTGTACAAAAATTGGTATTTGATAATCCATACATCTTTCTGTTTACACTTTATTCAAACTTCAGACTGACGACGGAATTATCAAAATATGGAGTGATTCAGGAAGTGTTAGTGAAGAATGGAGAAAAGTCGAGTTACATCTGGGGAAGCTGAGAAATTTTGAAGTTATCTTTGAAGGTATCCGTACCAGAGACCTAGGAGGAGGAGCAGCACTAGATGACATAGAGTTCAACAACTGCTCTACAGGTAAGTACAAGATGGAAATTTCTAGAGGGATGCTAAAAGGAGGTGCACGGTGTTCTTTCTTGTTTTTAAATATCTGATTATTTTACTGATTTTCTTGTAGTGCCTCTATCCTAAACTTCAGTTAGGAATATGCTGTTTTCACTTATATAACTTTAATAGTATTCTATTCATATGGAAAGTATTGCATTAGTATGTAATTCTCACACTAAGTTATTGCAGATAAATCCAATAAATATCTGAATTTGTGTTTTCTTACTTGGTTTTAAGTACTTTTGTTTGTATTAGTTGATTGCTAAGCTGTTAAGTCTGTTTTTGTACACAATAGTGTCATAGAAACAATGTCAGATTATGTTAACTGACTTGTGATCTCCACATTTTATTGCAAAATCTCTTTTTCTAAAAACAAGTTGAAACTACAAATAAGCCCCTGTCAGTATTACTTTTCTTATTGCATTTCAAACGTTAGGGGCAGCAAAGTAAACATAAGCTGTAACTCACAAGGTATTCATCCTAGTGAATTGATCTCCTTGTGGACGTGGTCTAAAGTAGAGACACAGTTTGACTTTAACATGTTAATAAATAAACAAGAAAAAAACAAAAGCTGTTTGGATTGTGGCTTCCATAAGGAAGAATGTGGTCTCTGTTCTGTGAGAATAAAAGTGGATTGGTTGAGTAAGAAAATAATTGCTGAGATCATATATATATATATATATTATGAGTTTGGGGGATGTTATTTAGGCTAACTGAATCTTCTGCCATGGTCTGGATGATAATGCTTTGGTTGGAGGATAGAAGTACAATTCTGAAGACCCTATTTCTGTCTAATTTAATCTGAAAAAAACAATATGCACTTTATCTATTTAGAAACTGTTTTGCACTGTAAACCAAAACGTGGGTCCTGCTACAAAACTGAACTTAAAATTCGAAGACCAATTTACCCATTAAAGCATATTTTGGCCTATGAATGTTGTGATTCCATTGTGCTTTTTCAAAATGTCACATTGCCTCCAGTTCTGGGCATGTAATCATTCTCCAAAGGGCATAATGAAACAGTTAGGGCTGCCCTAGCAGAAGATGGGAGATCAACAGGACGATGTTGATCTCTCTTGAAGTTTGTTGACAAATTATGCTCAGATATATTATTTCATAACGTGGGATCTAGTTAAACTCCATCCCAAGGATTCTATCCCACTTAGGGACTATAATAAATTAGCCATTTCAAAGTCATTTTCATGAATATATTCAGCAAATAAAAATAACAAGATTTATTTTTTAAGGAACAAGAAAACTCCCCATTAGATTTATAAATTAAGTCCCCATTAAAGTTCACATTCTTTTGTAAAATGTAAAAATACTTCTGCTTCATCTTAATTACATATATTTTATGATAATCTGAAAACAGTTGTTACTGGATATATTCCACATAGTTGTCATTGAGCTAAAAAAATTGTTTGAGAAGGGAGTTGGAAAGGTGTCATATAAAGGATCTTAAAGCTCTCAAACAGTAAAGATTGCTTTAATCTGTGAACGCTATAAGTCTGAATATTAATCATGCATTATAACCAGTGCTGCATTAATATACCCTGACAGAGAACCAGTTGAGAAAGTAATGTCTGTTTGTTACAATATGTAATGTTTTGTTTTATAGCGTTGTTTTAGCAAGAACCTGTTAAAAAAAGCAGTTGCACTTTGTGCGATGATGAGTTTTACATACTTACAGTTTTGGTTTGTAATATACCATATATTTCGCAGAAATTTAACGTTTATGAAGCTGGATGATTTAGAGGAAGCCTTTCTCATACGAGTTTAAAATGCATGGTTGGAATTCAAATTACAACACAAAAACATTTTACTAGAGATTGGTTTAGTAAAGACAGAATCCAAGGACAGTAATCCTTCATAGATAGATTTGTCATTTGCATGTTGTATGTTTTTATACTGCAGTAAAATACAATCTTTATATGATGAGGAAGTGCTCACTTAACTTCAGTAGCATATGCCATGTACTGTATGGTTTTCATTAAAATTTAGGTTCATTCCTATTGGAATGTTTTTATGCTTATGTTTCTGTTCTTCAGCAGAATAGGTACTCTGTCAGATATTTGCTTTTTAACTGCATGTTATTGCATATGTGCACGTGTCTGACAACAGAACAAAATAAGCAAGCAAAGAAGCAACCCACACCCTTCGAGTTTTCTGTCCCTACAGCGTCTGCAGTGTAATCAAGGTTCAAATCAAAGTCAAGAGGGAATCATTGTGTTGTTTTTAGTGCCTTTCACACCAGCTTTTGTAGGATCTTTTTTTCCTTTTATTCCACAGAAGGGATCCTTTTGCTTAATTTTCTCAAGACTTTTGGCATACTGACTTTCCACTTGACATGGTCAAATGAAGGATCCTGATCTGACCTTTTTCATTCTTGTTATTGATTCTTTGTATATTTTTGCCATTTTCTTGAAAATTTCCCATCAGACCCAAGCTTGGCATGTACAGGACAGAGTAAATATGTTGTGTCTAAATTGTTGGGGCTCTTTGCAGCACAGGGTTCATTTTTTTTTTTTTTTTATTGTGATAGCTATAACAAAGCTAAAAAATAGCAAGCACAATCTTGGTATGGCCAAAATCTAGGAGAGAAGGGTAATATGCAGAACAGAAAGGGTTGGGGGCTTATTCTCAACAAAAGGACTTCATTTACAGCACTGGTTCATGTGCCACATTTGTAGTTGCAGCATTTTCGACCTAGCAATGGGCAGGACCACATCTGTATTTTCCACTGAGACTTTTTAGGCCAAGCAAAATTCTCCTACATTGTTATAGATATTCTAGCTGCAGTAATTACATAAACAGAGGAGTAGACCATGCAGAGAAGAAAAAAATATATAATTTTTAAAAAAGCATGAAAAACAGATTTAAAAAAAAAAAAAAAAATTGCAAGAAATGGAAATAAGAAAGCCTGAAGTGCACGGGAAAAGAAAGATGAATGTTTAGCTGCTTCCCAGCATGCAGCTTGTAGTGGTGGGGAAGACTTTCAGAACTGCTCTGGACCTCTGAGGTGTTTGGAGATAGTGTTTTACTTCTTACAGGTTGCCAAAGTGTATTCCTGGTTCACATTTTATAGTCAACACAAAAAAATAACTGCCTCCTTGCAGAAAGAAAGTACTTTAGCGGAGCAGGCTGTGTGAATACAAGACCTGCTTTATGGAATATGTTAATACTTAATAGTAGTTATAGCAGTGTTTAATAAATCCAAAGGCTCATTTTGCTGTGCTTGTTTGTCTTCAGCTTGCTTTCATACAGTGTGCTCTAGAAAGCCATACAACTCATAAAGGAATCTGCAAGAAGGTGGGTTAGCTCTGCAGACTTCCTTGCATTTTAACTACATAAGTGTATGGTATATTACTTATGATATGTGAGCATTTTCAACTGATAAAAGAGAAACTTTTCATTTTATTTCCCTTTAAAAGTTAATTAGGTAAAAGCTTCTTTACTACCAGAATAATACTGATAACTTTCTTATGATTCAAGCTGCAGGGGCCCTATTCTGCAAGGTGCATTTCTCTCATTTCTCCTTGATTTCTATAGAAAACAAGGTTAAGAATCAAAGAATTGCCAGAGATTTGTTAATACTAATATAATTATTTATTATTTAATTAAGTTCTGGAACAGTAATTCCTTTTACAACTTTAAAGCTCAGAGTCATCATCTCTTATGCTTTTAATAACTGACTGATCATGACTGGTTATTTGCAGGCTAAGAAAACAGTAATTTTTTTAATGTTTAAAAAAAAAAAAATAGAAAAATACCTCTTAGTGTTCTGAGTGTTCTACAGAATTACCTTCACATATAATTTTGGTTTTGAATCTTCTGATACTCGTGACAACTTCAAAAACTTGTGCTGAAAATGAGCTGTGATCTTCCTGCTTACCTTAAAGAGCACTTTAAACATTTTGATTTGCTCTTCCCCATGATGATTTGCTGTCACAAAACAGGGAATCAAACAGTCAACTCATCAGACAAGCTGTTGCTAGATTTTATACATACATTTTTATTTTAAAACATATGCTTCAGATGCATAACACAGAATATAAGAATGGATATATACCTTACTCATTCATTCTATATCTAGTTATTTTGGTATTACAGGGCAGTACTTGAAAAACAAGGAAGGAAAAATAAATAAAAATAAGTGAAGAAATAACTCTAAATTCAGAAGAAACAAAAATGTCTTCACTGATCTCAGTGAGCTGCCTGATTGGAATCACACTTTACAAGCTTTTCTCTCCTTGTTAAAGCAAAACAAGGCAGACATTAAATCATAATTAGTGTTAAAAATACATTTTGTTGTTGTTGTTGTTTTAAAGGAAACAAAATCAAATATCATGGCGTTCTTATTCATAAGAAATAGATATAACAAATTGAGCAGAGTAGGAATTTTCTTAAATATTTAAAGAGGCATGCTTTGCCTTGTGGTAAACTTGTCTTTCCCTGTCCTCTTGTATATTTGTATTCCTCCTCACCTCCTGTTTATGGTAGAGACCATAGATGAAGGAACAACAATCCTTTGAACATCTTTGCTTCCATAATCCCATAAACAAAAAGCTTTGAAAGTCTCGGTGGAGAAATCCTTTTTCGTTAGAATTCCATCCTTGCTTTGCAGATCAGAGAAAACTACTGAAACATCCCAGCGTCTGGGTGCATAGGCCAACTTTTTTACTTTTAATGTAAGCCAGTGTTTTCTTTGAATTCTCAACTGCATATGATGCAAAGATCTACATTTAATGAAGCATTTAGTATCTTCTTCTTCACTTGTGAAAAATTCAAACTTCCATAACAGAAATATTCAATTCAAACTTAGCCCTGAAGTAAGAACGAAGGGAATTCTAATAGGGAAAACAGCTGGAGCCAACTCATTCTCTTAAGATATTTGTATTCAGCCAGAATATATGGCCAGTTACTTGGGTTTTGATACTTTTTTTTTCTTTTTTTTTTTTTTTTTTTTTCCTGTTGAGACTGTGTTATGACACTTGGTCAATCCTTAATTGTCAAGATATTCAGATGTGGAATACAGGAATTGTATCATCTGTCTACTTTTTGGTATTAAAATTCTTATTTTCCAGACTTCCTGGAAAGGACTTCATGTTAGAAGAGATGTGGAGGAAATATAGGCTGCCCAAACCCAGAGATGCAGTAGGGTGTTGCAAGAGGGCATTAAGCTCCCTTGGGTGCGGTAAAAGAAGTGCAGACTCCTTCGCTGACGCAGAACAAAAGACTTTTATTGTAGGTGCTTAGAGCCTTTTATACCCGTGCAACACAAGTTTTCCCTCAACCACAAGACTGGTTACATGTAAGGACTAGGTGCCTTGTGGGTGCTTACCTCTGGCTCAAGATATTGTTGAGCTTTATCAATACAATGGCCCTCTTTACCCCACAGTTGGGGAGCAGCCCATAAGGAGGAGAATGAGGAAGCCTTCTCAATCTCTGGTTCCAACACGTGAATATAGTGGTGCGTACCTCCTCAGACCCCTGTTCTTCACCGGAAGACATCTACTAAATAGGTATTATGGCACAAAAAATAATGAAAGAACATTTTCTTGAAAGAGCATTCCTTCCTATTGCCTCTGAGCAATATATAGTATAATATATAGTGTAATATATAGTATAATATAGTATAACTGTGCACAGTACCCAGTAAAACAACAATTATAAAATGACACACGTGTCCTTCAGAATTTAGTCAGTGTCATATGATGTGAAAGGCATTCATCTAAGTGGTGTTGCATGTGCACCACTTATTCTAGAAATATATGTATGAACAACCATGAAGTCATTCAAATACTATGTAACATGGATTCAGGGAATGAATTTGAGAGACTTATTTGAAAAGATTAAAAGAAAGAAGAGAAATATTAAACCAGATTGGAAATCAAAGCATCTCTACCATTGTGCCAAAAGAGGAGGCTTTTCAAGACTAGAAAAATAGACGTGGTGGTGACAGCTAGATTTTTTTTTTTTTTTTTCAGATGAACTTTTTCAGATGTAACATTGAATTGCATTTTTTGAGTGCTCTCTGCACTGGAATCAGGGTGAGGGTGATGCAGGGAGGAGAGAAAAGACCAAGAGGGATAAACCAGATTGCTAAGCAGTTCAGGACTTCTTATTCTGTGATTGAACATGTTCATAATCATTGGGAACCTGAATTTTTTGCAAAAGGATCACTTGATTTTTTTGCCTTGTCTCTTCCATATTTAAATCAGCAGGCTACTAAAGGACAAAATCTGGAATAAAGACATTCTCAGTTCCTCAATTCTCAGTGCTTCTTCTTAATGTCTTTTTTAGAATTAAAATATGTCAGTTTTCTACATCAGTACAGTGTGTGAATGAGCTCCTTATCTTTCTGCTACAGCCTGCACAAAAGCCAGTCTTTCACTTTTAAACAAATATAAAATCATGGAATCTTTTGAGTTTGAAGGGACACTTAGAGGTCATCTAGTCCAACTCTCCTGCAGTGAACAGGGACACATACAATAAGATCAGATGCTCAGAGCCCTGTCCAGTCTGATCTTGAGTGTCTCGAAGGACAGGGCATCCATCACTTCTCTAGGCAATCTGTTCCAGTGATTCACAGCCCTTACTTTTTCCTTAAATCCAGTGTAAATTTCCCTTCTTTTAGTTTGAAAAGCTTTCCTCCTGTCCGATCATAACAGACCCTGTTATGACAGACCCTGTCATGACATGACATGACAGACCCTGTTAAAGGGTCTCTCCCTTCTTTCTTACAGCCCCCTTGTAAATACTGATAGGCCACTTTCAGGTCTCCACAGAGCCTTCTTTTCTCGAGGCTGCACAGCCCCAGCTCTCTCACCCTGTCCTCCTAGGGGAGGTTTTCCATCCCTGAGTTCATTTCTGTGGCCCTTCAACGGCTACACATCTGTCCTGTACTGAGGACACCATATCTGGATCCAGTGCTCCATAATCTTAAACTTATCTAGTGTGTGTTCTTATGCTCCATTTTATCAGTATTAGAAATTGAAAAGACTTATTTATTTATTTGTTTGATCTTTTGCATTGTTTAAACGAGAGACAGTTCTACATTTCCAGAACTCCGGGTGCATTTTTTATTCTTCAAATTATTTGGTGGCCTTAGTCACCAAATTCCAACTAGTCTTGAGCATCTTTAGGAAAACCACTAACATAATTTTGTATTTACAGGCAAAATTCTCTCTTTAGAGTTCATATTTTAGACAGCTGTTTACATTGGAAACAATGCATATCTTCAGATGAAATCAGATCTTTTTATCAAAACATACCTTAAGTAGAATTCCCAGTGTGTTTTTTTGTTTGTTTTTTATTCCAATAGAAAGAACCTTATTTGGAACAATATTTAGCTTGCTTCTGTAGAAACTTTTCTTCTAGCTTTCCCTGCAGAAGATTGCCAAGGTCATTCATAGACAGAAACACTATTGATGAGTGTACTAATGGAACTTTAATGTTATGTAAAAAGTCATGCAGAAAAGGGTATTGAACAGTTAGGTTAAGCAAATGACAAGCTTGATGAAAACTGTGTTCCATAAATGCTGAACTTCACAGAACTAAGTATAGTTGACTTGCTGGTCTAATGAATCCTTCTAGGAGCTTATATTTCATATATTTTAATTTAAGTGAAGGGTGAAACTTCAAGAGTAATGTTCACTGGGTAGTATTTTCAACAACATTTTTTTTTTCAGATATTATGAAAGAATGGAGAGAAATGTTATAAATCCTGCACAACTTTGTAAAAGAAGAGTGTTGTATTCTTTGTCCTTGACTAGCAAATATAAACAAAGAAGTCCATTTTCAAGCATTCTTTAATATGTAATCTTCTTCCTGGTAATGGAAACAAAGTTTCTGACTTTATATTAATGTATTCATCCACTATCCTCAAGTGAACTTTGCCATGCCTACACATTTTCAGAGTAATTCATGAGTTACTCTTTCATAGATAATTTAGGCATAGGAAATGGAGAAATGTAAATATGTACCTTGTGATGAATCCAGATAAGAATTGAAATTTATTTGTGGTATGCATGTGTTTGTTCATGTCCATCTTGCTTATTTTCTGTATATATATACAAACACGCATATATTCTTTGGAGGGAACAAATGTGACTGCACATAAATGCATGTTCTTTTAACAGTTATCATTAACGTGCTTCTTTTGTAGGATTTAGAGTTCTATAAGCTAAGCCAATTCCATTGGTCTCTTAAAAGCTACTTAAAAGACTATATGGTTCTTTTCCTGCATCATTCCTCATTGTAGTACATTGAAAAATGATATCCTGTTCTATTTTGTTTTTCAAGTACTGCCATTTCATTTGGCTTAGGGATTAGCATAACATGCAGTTAGTAGTATCTACTTATCTAAAATCTGTTCAGTGCTAGTTTCTTGTGATATTCAAGTTTTCAGCAATTTTTTTCAGTTTTAATAGGAAATGAAATGAATAGATATGATGTTACTGTTTTTCTATGCCTCAGTAATGATAATTATTATTTTTTAATTTATGAGTAAATAATTTCAAATTATTTGATGTATGAGGCTTTTGTTGTGTGTGTGTGTGTGTGTGTGTGTGTGTGTGTGTGTGAAATTCTGTATTGTTACTGTTGTTCTTGATGTTGGAGTTCTTTTTGTTGTTTAAAAGACAGTATTTATTGTTTTGATTTAGTTTTTATCTAGTGTAGTAATGTGGGATAAAATGATTATATACTCTGGAAAGGTGATTGTTAATACCACAACAGGAATAGTCAAACAGGAGTTAGATTATTTATTTAGTTTGAAGATGTTGTGCAGATGCTGGTATGTTAATTCATACAGAGATTTTATTTTTATCTCTCTCAAAGGCTCTGGCAGAGTATTCATCATGGTTGTAAGTGCAACCTGGTATCTCTAAAAAATGGGAATAATAGGATATGGGAATAAGGTTTTGCTGCAGAAGAATAAAAGTAACAGATATTTGACTCTGTTTGGACTATGCCATTAGAAAACAAAACAAAACAAAACAAAACAAAGCAAAACTAATATTATCTGTTAAAAATAAATGATAGGGCAACACTACATTGTCTTGTTGCTTGATTAAAGGTAAAAGGAAGTCAGGTAAAGAATGCATTCAGTCAGAAGCCACAGACTCTGTGTCTTTTCTGCATAGTGATAATGTACCCATGTCATATGCAGTGAAATAAAATGTGAAAAATTACTGTGCCCCAGTGGTTCTATCTTTACATAATTTATATTGTTAAGCAGTTTAAGTCGCAGAGTGTCTTAGAGAAGTAAAATGGTTTTCTGGTCCCTTATTTCCAGTGCATGGGAAGGAATAGAAGAAAGGGAGCTGAATTGTTTTCAGTAGTTTCCATTGACAGGGCACGAGCCAATGGGCATGGATTAAAAACCCAGAAATTCCATCTGAATATAAGAAAACACTTTTTTACTAAGAGGATGGTCAAACACAGGCATAGTTTGCCCAAAGATGTTGTGGAGTTTCAAAACCCAGTTGGACCTACTCTACTCTACAACATACTCTAACTGCATCTGCTCAAGCAGGGGTATGACCTAGATAGCTGTAGAGCTCCCTGTCAATCTCAACTATTTAGTATTTTAGTGATTTTCCAGAAGTTAGGTTAAACCATTAACAGATAACTTACCTGCTTTTTAACATCTTGTGGATTCTATTTTAAGAGACATACACAACAAACGTGGTAGGGAACTGTCACGCTGATGTGAATTTCTTTCCAGGCAAGACATTCTTCCTGCAAGCCTTGGGACAGGCCAAGACATGCCTAATGGCGCATGCATGATATACCATTAAAAGAGTGTGACCAAATAACATCTGTTGGAAGCAGTAAAGCGCTAAAGTCATGATGTGTAATAGATAAACAAATCTAAAAACTTGATTTAATAATAAAATAAAATACTTTTATTTAATTATAACATTGATATAAATGTCCTGTTGGTTTCAGCTGGAGAGAATCCCAGGGAATGCCCTGCCTTCACTGATTTTGTGTGTTTGAATGAGGATTGCATAGAATCTCAGCTGGTCTGTGACTATAAACCAGACTGTGAAGACCTATCAGATGAGACTGACTGCAGTAAGTAACCTACTGTGTGTTAATGCTACTTCCAATTAAAGTTATAACTTTTAATTCCATAGCATAGCTCAAATGGATTCATGCAACTGTCCAGATAATTATTTACAAGCAACTTCCCTATTCCTCCAGCACAGAAGGTCCAGCATTTTCAGATCCTAGACATTACTGCACAAGAAGTGTGGTTGAGACACAAAAGTATAACTTGCTCATTACAAAGTTTATCTAGAAAACAAACAAACAAACAAAAAACAGCTTTATTTAAGAAATAAAATCCGTAGATTACAGTTGAAGTTAACTCTTAATTTATTAAGCTGAAAGCATTTTGAGCCGTCAATATTGAATGAAAAAAATACAAATAAGCAAATTAATGTACAGCAACACAGTTCTGTTATAAAAAGCAATTATGTATAAACAAGTCCATCTTTCTGATTAATCCTATCTTTGCAATCTAATTTATGTTGCTACTATGTATTCACTGTTCTTGTGACTACAGAGATACAATAGCATTTTCTTCCTTCTCATTATAATAGAGCAGTTGGACAAGATCCAGTCTGTTTATATTTTTGAAATCCTTGTGAAGGCTGAGGCAAAATTTGCCTACAGATGTTCTTTGGTAACACTATTTGAGATGGAAGGACACAGCTCAGTTTTGAAAATCTGGATCAATTTAACAGCACTTTCAATTCACCTTTGAAAATCAATAGCAGTAAATCTTTGCACCCTTTTTCTTGCTCCAGCTCTTTGTTTATTGACAGTCACTCTCCAAACTAGGCATTTGGAGCATGAAGCTTAAACAGTCCATGCAATTCAGTAATAAATCTGATTCTTAAGCTGCAGTACCAAATTCTATCATACTGAACACATGGTCAAAAGCAATCTTGATAGGCAGTGAAAGTAAATGCATCACATACATAGATTCATTTTTGAAACTGTGTTGAAGTCCATGGTGAAGTCCATCAACACTGAGTGGTCTGAGAGAGAAACAAACAAACAAACAGATATTCACTTTAAACAAATAGTTTGAAATATCCTTTTAAAGTCTGAGACCAGGACAACAGCAGATGGAAAATACGTAGTCTCAACAAAATGTTTTCACCTTTTGGTCTTGCTGTTGCTGAGGAACAGAGATACTGTAATCTGGTATACAGAGTACCCAGATAAGCTTCAGGTATAATATTGCCCTGTCTGATATATCTTAGTTCTTACAAATGAGGTCTGACATCTGTGTAAACACACCTTTCATATACCCTACAGAATGGAGTAAATGGTGGTAACTATGCTGAAAAATGGTGCTTTGTAGATGAGGATTTGCTCTATCCAATAGAATTATTGTGCTCATTGTACCTGTTGTTGTTTCTGTGGAAATAAATATTACTTTTGGAGTAAAGTTCGTTTTTTAAGAAAAAGGCAACAAAAGCTACTTAATTGCACACACACACAAGGGAAAAAATAAAAAATAAAAAGATCAGAATAGCCAGAGAAAGATCTGCGTGCTCAAAGCTAGTACTGTGCAAGTGGTTACGGGCACATTTGTCCACAGTTTTCTCCCTTTCTCAGAGCTTAAGGTCCAAGCTCATTTTGCATTCTACTATAGTTTTATACCAGTATAGCTCTAAATAAGCCAGTGGGCCACAATCTACTCAGGAGCAATTCCTCTGTGCAGGATTTACAACAGAATCTGAATAGAATGAATTGTATACATGTAGCCTGATAGTCTTTAAGAAAAAAACAACAAAACCCCCAAATCAAATAAACCAAACAAAAAACAAAACAAAAAAAAAAAAAACAAAAAACAAAAACAAAAACAAACCTACAGAAATTACTTTCTCTATGCCTTGTTCCATTCAGTCAGGCAATATAGCAATATTTTCATTATCTTTCGATTACCCTTTGGGAGTACTGAAGTGAAAAAAAGCACACATGAAAGTAGTTTCAATTTTCATGAACTGCATTCAATTATACACCCAGGTTTGATTAATAGCAAACCTTAGCATTGATGAACCAACAGAGAAGTGCTTGAATTATTGAAATGAAAGCAATTTTTCAGATAAATGGAACCATCATCTGATGGCTTCTAAGTAGGTTCTGTTTACCCCTAAAATAAAAAAAGTATATATTAGGAGACTCCATCAACGTTGTAAATATTGTTCATAAATATTTATTAATAATTGCATAAAGAATGTCCTGTTAAAGATATTATGGTATAAAATTCCTGGAGTCGGGCAATCTACTATGTATAAATTCTAAATACACTTGTACTTTGGTCTTGTTAGAACTATATGAGAAAATTGTACTTGCTGTTGAGATTAATGGGTTCCCTCCTTTGCCCTAACTGCACGAAAGGCTATTTAGTGGTAAAGCTATGCTTTACTGAGTTTCCATTAAGTTTGTAATGCAGTGTCAATGCTGTCGCTCAGTGTATTTGTGTATTCCTTTCACAATTCCCAAAGGCCAGTCTGCAAACAGCTCTAACAGAATGACTGGGGTTGGAAAGCACTTCGGCAGACCTAGTCCAACCTCCTGCTCAAAGTAGTGTACACTGGAGGAATTCATCCAGGGTTGTGAAAGGGATATTTAGAATAGGTTAAGACATATTTTAGGAATTATGTCTTCAAAAGTGGAGACTCCACAACTTCTGTGAGCATTTTGATTCAGTGCTTGACAAGCCCTAGAGTAAAATAAGATAAAAAATTAAGAAGCATGTTTTTCTGTCTTTAAACAAAATTTCCTGTTTTTTCAGTCTGTTCCTTTTACACCTTGTCTTCACATGGGGCACCACTGAGAAGATGCTGGCTTTATTTTCTTTACACTCTCACATCAAGTTTTCTACACACTGACACCTACTGTGCTGTTCTTATTTGGGCCGAAAAGTCCCGGCTCTCTCACCCTTTCTTCATGACAGAAGCTTAGTAAGAGTACAGTACATTACAGAACAGAACAGATCCCTCTCCTAGCTTCCACTGAGATAAAGGTTTGATCAAAATAATTCTTTTTTTCGTCCTAGCCATTTTTTTTTACCAAAAAGAGAGACCAGAGGGCTTACAGCCTGTGTGTGTGCAGATCTTGGTCAGACAAAAGATTAATGACAGTGATAAGTTATGTTTGCAGAGAAAAATGGCAAGATTTTTTTTCTTGCAGCATCTAAGCAGAAAACAGGGAAAAAAGCCAATCAGATGACTAAAAGTTAATTAAACCTACTCTTTATATGTATTTTTCTGTATCTGCATCTGTTATACCTATGCAGTGGTATATAAATAATTTTATTTTAATGTTTTAGTATATTTCTACATCAAGAAATGCACTTTTAAATTCTATTTGGAGTTCTGAAATGACGAGTCAGTCCTGCCTCTAAAATGCACGACTGGCTATGATGATTAATAATTTGAAACCTTTCCCCAGAGTCTTTTACAGGCAATGTATGTGCTCTCACTTTGCATGTAAGGTAGCTGCCCCTGCTCAAATTCTAATCTGAAAAAAGTGAAAAATTTGCTCTTGGAAAATCCAGCCCTTGGGTATGGTAATCAAAGAGCAATTGTAACTAGGGAAAGATCTTTAGAAGCAAAAGCAGAGTTTCAGATTATTAAAATTGGGGAAGTTATCAATTTGTCCTCACATATGTCTTCAACAGCTGTTTCTGCCCAGGAAGAAATGTTTGATGGATTTTGTGTTTTGTTGTTGTTCTTGTTTGGTTGGTTTGGTTGGTTGGTTCTAATCTTTAACATATTACTTATGTCTGCTTGTGGGAGAATGGGGTATCATGGCATTAACAAAATAGAATCCTCTCCATTACCAAGTTCAGTATGCTCATTACATTTTTATAAACTGAGATGATAATTTACTGCCTTTTATATTTTCAGGTTACTACACAAGTATTCCTGGAAGTTGTAACTTTGAGACACAAGAGCAAGAATGGACAACTGTATGTGGATTAACACAAGACCCTTGGGATGATTTTGACTGGACTATTGGCAGTGGCGGTGTCACTGGACAAATGAGTCCTGATACAGACCATACACCAGGTATCCATCTGGGATGCAGCAGAACTCTTTTAAAACTGTACAACATACTTCTACAAAAGCACTATATTTTTACAAGTCTGCAATGAAAAATTTAGTGAAGGGTTTATTTGAAAAGTTTTGAAAGATACAGATACTAATATTTTAATACTGAACAAAAGGATATATTTGTCAGTAGTCAGAAGTTACTAAGTTATTGATACTGATATTGTTAATGTTTCAAATAATCTACTTCTCCTGGAGTATAGTGCAGTCCTAATGAACTCCAGGAAAACATGCAGTCATTCACTGGTCCTTAAAGAGAAGCTGAGGAGTCTGTGCAGATGCACGTGAAATGCTTAAGGTTCATAAGTAAGGTCTTAACTTTCCTCCTTGATATTGATGTGAGAGAAATTTAATTTCTACCAAAAAATATCCCAATCTTTATTTCAGAATTTCTTCATTTTATTGTAGATTTTTTAACAGTTAGGAATCCTACTGTAGTTTCTATTTTATAAACAAAGAATTTTTTATATTCAATGTAGAAATGCCACAATCTATACAGTTTTTCATTTGAATTCTTAATCTGCATGAGTTCTGTGTTTTAAGTTTTTTGGTGGTTCACATTCCAAACTGAACAAAGACATCAGCAGTTGGCTGCAGCCATTTCTGTTCCACACATTAATCTTTTCACTTACTGGATCCTACATCTGCTGCAGGAGCTGCTAGCCAGATGATGAGGAAAATGCTTGACTGCCACCAATCACAGTTTGTCACTTTAGAAAAAGCAGTTATCTATGCTACTCTGTGTTGCCATTGGCTCTAGATATGGAAGTTCATTCCTCTTTAAAAGGGATGGAGCAGAGACACAGAAACTAATGCACCTATCCCAGGCAAAGATGTTCCTTGCAAATCAGTAGTCTGATTTGCTTTCTTGCTTTTCCTTTGATGCAGAGTGTTGATAAAAGAAACACTAGCCCTCAGCTCCTCAATAAAATATAGTATGTTTTTCCATTTCAGTTCCTTGAATTCAATTGATTGATCTTTGCATCTATGAAATTACCTATCAATCATAACAAATTTAATAAAAAGAGGAGGTAAAGGAAAACAGAATTTCAGCAAATGTTTTCACAAAATGCCTGTTTTTGCAATTTACTTGTATATGAAGTAACAAGAAATTTACACATTGGCTATAATGAAAAGGAATCGCTTGTCGGAATTGCCAGCAGACTGGATACTGACTCCCTGTTATGTGCAGAAATATGTGTCAATTCATTCAGAATATTAATTTCTGATAATTTTACATTGGGTTAACATAACCAACTCACTTCATTAGTACAGTCTCCAGGAGAAAATAAACCCTGTGATTTAAATACAAAACCATTTAGTGATAACAGCTATGTTTCAACTGTCTAACATTATGCAATCTGGCCATGGTGCAGCTTATTCAAGTCTCACCTTTAAAAACTGTCATTTCCATAAATTTCCATAGAATATTTTTTTTCTTTTGTCCTAAAACAAGACACTTTCAACCTTTTACCACAGTATCCATGAGCTATTTAAACACAAAGGATGTAGCTGTTCAAATGCAAAACATCTCAACCTTACAGACTTCAACACCTGGAAAAGCAGATTTATTTAACTTTCACTGCTTATTATGCTTATAATTTTGCTATATATCATATATTCTGTCTATGAATAATATAGTATATCCATGTAATTACAATTTTTCAAGTATTTTTTTCTCAACTTAGAAAATTTGTTTTCTGAAAAAGTTTGAAGCTTGAAATGACACCTAGATAAACCCATCTGAAAATCATTTTTTAAATGATTGCTTCAAAGGCAATGATAGAAACAGATTATTTCCTTGATAGACACTACTGATTAATAATTGTCCCAGTTCTGGGTTTCATTTGACTGGTATCCATAATAAATATTTCTCTTTCTGATCTAATGATCTCTAAGGCCGGTAATATTTTGTTAGTAGACCTACTAGTTCTGCACACCAACATGCTCCAATATTTCATACATTTATGTAATTGAGGAACAGAAAGAATTGGTTAACTTTCTGAATACTATTAAAAACGAGCTGAGTAGTTTGGGACAGTAATGTTTGGAGTTCATATACAGAAGCTCCACCTTACTGACTTTTTCAGCATCTGTGAATGAGTGTCAGTGTTTGTGACATGATTTAAATTTATTACTCAAATATGAATCGAGTATCTACACAAGGTTGAAAATGCAGAGTGAGGTCTGCAGAATGTTATATTAATATCAAATATAACACACAGAAATAGGCAAAGGTTTAACAACTCAATATTATCAAGGCTGGTTATACATGCGTGTTGTAAAAGACAACAGCACCTGAAGTGGTAAGAATGATTATCCTCTAAAGCATAAATTAGTACTGAAAAACTGTTTGTAATCTTTTTACTAAGGTAAAGGGAAGCATTTTTTGTATGTAAACTCAACTGCCCAGGAGGAAGGAAGTAGAGCAAGGATAATTACTACCGAATTCTTCCCAGCCAGCCTTGGGGTCTGCAGAGTTCGATTCTGGTTCTGGATGTTTCCTTCTAGGCAAACAGGAGTCTTAAAGGTAAGAGAAAAAGCACTTCTGCTAAATCATGCCATATCAATAATTCAGTAGTAGTGTCTGAATTTCTGCATCTGAAGTGATCTAAATCTCTCTTTAGCTGTACTTCACCTCAACTTCATTACACCAATATACAAAACAAATCTGTCAACTTTAACAGTAATGATTTTGTTCCAGTCTTAATTTCACTTGAATACTACATATACAGGAATTGACATTGCCTATTTCACTATTAAATACTATCAAAACCTTCTTTGCTGTGTACTCTGTATACTATTCCTACTCTAGGGAACCTACTTTAGCAGGTGTCTGAACTAGATGGTTACCAAAAGTCCCTTCCAACCCCTACAATTTTGTGAATCTCTGATTCTGTGATAATTCATCACCTTTTTTTAGAAGTATTTTTATGCAACGAGCTTGTAATTTTATTATTTGAGTAAATACCACACCATGACTTCAAACTCATTCTTCTCAGTTTACATTATTTATCCCTTCATATTATTCAAACTTTGCACATTCAGATTAAGAAAGTAAAACAGTAGGAAAAGGCCAAGAGAATTCCAGATTAAGCTGAAGTATAAAGCAAACAGTGATTATCTTTTGGACGTGCTGGTAATGGAACTACTCTGAGATTACCCGTGAAAGATTTGTTTTAAGTTCAGTGTGCAAGAATGTAGAGAAAGATTTTTTTAAGGAGTTTCTGAACTGGAGTTTTTCAATCATTACAGAACAATTAGGATTAGTGAATAAGTAGACGTATGAATTCTATGTGTGTTTAGGCAGCCAGCCAGAGTCTTCTTTACTTTTTTTCTTATTTTTTTTAAACCTCTTTCAAACAAACTGGTTAACTTTGATTAGCTTTGATTTCAGAAAATCATCTATGAAGAGTTTTCTTAATCCAGCACACAAATAAGTTTTCCTATCAGCAGTGCTGCTTTTTATGTAGAAATACATTAAAGTACAAGGGATAAAAAGGAACTAAGATCAGTTAAATAATAATAATAAAGAAGAAAAAAAAAGTCCAAAAGATTAGGAAAAAAAAAAATCTAAAGAAAAGAAAATAAAAGGAGAAGAAGAAAAAAAAAAAAAAAGAAAAAAAAAAAAGAGAGAGATAAAAGAGCAGCAGCTCAGAGAAGATTTTTGCTCAGGCAGTGGAGGTGAAAAAAAGTCAAATTGTAATAGGAAATCTGTATAATACATTAGAATAAAATAATGTCACTACTACAGCTGATATTATAGGTATTATCTGAAATACAGCTTTCTGCAACATTCTTGTCAGATCTGTATTAAAAGAAAAGACTGCAGAGAGAGAATATATGCAGAGATGAATGATTAAAATGACTAAATCTGTAAAAAGGAAGATAAAAAATGAAGGATATCTTAGTGAAAGAAGTAGATGTGGTAAAGCTTCACAAAATAATGTAAAGCAAGAAAAAAATGTTATGGAAATATTTCTATTTCAACACAACAAAGGGAGCATTCATTGAGATTAGAGAAAGAATTAAAAGTACTTTCTCATCTTTATTCAAAATACATATTTCAGTGACAGATTTATATTACCATAAACTTTCTAATTTTTACAAGGAAGCAGAAGCATAGAGTATTATTGTTATTAACTTTAAAAAGGTTAAAATATACACAAGAACTCTCCTTGCATTAAGATAGAATGAATGTAATTTTAAAAAGATCTGAGTACTGATGCTTTGGGACATCAGTCAACTATTAGCCAACAAGAGAAGAAAATTATTTAATAATGATTTAGTACAAAGCATAAGCTTTCATTAGAAGTAATTGTTGATAGCCTTTGAGAGTTGATTTATTCAGTATTAGACCCAGGACTAGTCTGATATTTTAATATGCTCTGAAAAAGAATAATTCTAAATATATACAATTTTTATTGTGTAAATTCTGCAAATGTAAATTTAAAAAGATGTATTTCTCTTCACATTTTGATAACTGCTTAGTTGTATTTAATGAAACAGTAGAAACATTTCAGCAAGAAATCAAGCTTATTTCAATATCTGTTGCATTCCAGTTGCAATCCTATTGCTCATCTGCCAGAAAGCACTCTGTTTTCATTAAACTGCAGCATGCTTTTTCTATTAGTTTATTCTAGGGGTTTGTCATACAATTGGGAATTAAAGCCAATGTTAATTCTCAAAGTGATAGTATAATGCTAATATATCAGTCTTCTACCTTGATACTTGTGGATGCTAAAGGAAATGAGGTGCAATACATTTTTATGTAGAATGGCTCACTTTTACTAAAAATGGCTATATTTTTATTGCTTCAAACTCATGTTTAAGGAAATGAAGAGAAAAGAGGCACCAATTTTCAAGTGTTTCTCCAGTGTAACAATAAATGGTGATTCAGTTTTGCTAATCTACTCATGGGTTTTGGAGAAACAATTTCAGTGTTCCTGTATTTCCTGTAGATCTAAGTAAGGTGTGCAGTGATGACTGCCAAGGGACAAGAAGAGTTGGCAGACATAATCCTAAGGATATGGAGCAGAAAACTTAGTATCTTTATTCACTGGAGTCAGTGGTACAGTTTTTCAACTGACACATATCTGTTGCCTAGTATATGTTGTCTTTCCAAAGATTCTCCTGCTTCTCAGGCTGGTGATTTAAGAGAGCATGGTGGGAACATTGGGAGAACACACTCTTCAGAGCTACTTTGACTTCTTGGTTATTAGCCAATTAATTAACCTTGCAGATGGAACATAGTACCTTCCAGTATAGCAACTGCTAGAGTCAGAGAAGATCAGGAAGATAATTTTCTATCTTGAAGAGTCAGCATGAAGGTATGAGGTAGCCACATGAGTTCTGCTGATGACTAAGTAGAAAATTACAGCTTATATTTTGTGACCTTCAAAACTACATGCACTTTCTCCCGTCCTACCCCCCCCCCCCCCCCCCCCTTCCCCAAATGAAAAAGAAGTTGAAAAAGATGAATTAATGAGTCTCTGATGCACAGAACATGCTGTGGAGAATTAAAACTGAGTCATGATTTTAAAGGCAGGGGAATAGGATTAGTGAAAGAATGCCATTCTCATATGGACTACAAATAAACCAGCTGGCAGAGGCACTTTGGAGAAAGACCAAGTAGCAACTATAATAGCTTCTCTCATGTGTTTGCCTCTTGGAGATTTTCATGCTAAATTCTTCTTAGAATCTCCATGAAGTGTGTACTGGGATATTTTCAGTCTTCAGCTCTTAACTCCACAATAAATGAAGTGATAGCTCTATCCTGTTCTTTGCCATTTAGACTGTGTGTGAACTCTAGAAAGTGTGTCAGTACAAACTGACTAGTTAGTGCAATATATGCTTGTTACACTGAAATTAAAATGATAGTATTTAGCCTACAGTTAGATTAAGCACAGCTCTCCAGAGCCTGGTAGATAGTTATTCAACAGGTTTTTCACTGAAGGTGTAGATTTATTTTTATTGTTGTTGTTTGGTTGGGTGGGATTCATTTTATTAGCCTTTTCCTCTTTGAAGCCTTAAATTGTTTCCACTGCCAGGCTAGCTTGTGTGCAATTCGTATGTTGCTGTGTGGGGAGGTGTTGGAAAGTCTCTGAGGGCACTAAGCGTGACAGCACTCTAACTTTTGAGGGCATTGGAGAGCTCTGTGAGAATTTTCTTTACCATTCATATGCTGCATATTTTTAGAGATGTACTAAGCCAACACGACTGAACAGAAACCGGGGATTATTCTCTTGTTTCATTCTGTGTCAGCCTTACTCAGCAACTGTGCTATGTGTATCCTTCTGAAAAGCATAAGCAAAAATCTTCTGTACACTATTAAATCTTCTGTACACTATTCCTGTCTCAAAAAATGCCTTAAACTTTTAGAGACAAAAGTAACCTTGGTGAAGGATACACTATGACATCTTTTAATTTCATTGGGCATAATCTTTGAGATCTGTATCCCAAGCTAAAGAAACAGGCACCATTTTTATGAACACAGTTGTAACCTCATTTGATTTACCATATATTTTAAATTACATATTTTTTTCAGAAATTTTATCTGAATTTTTAAAGAGGCATACAAAATAAGATAGCCACTTCCTTGATTAAGTAGTGGATAAGGACTTGAGGCAAGTAAAGTAAATGCATTCAGGAGCACTGCAGCAGAAAATGGGAATTAAGTATATACCAAAGAGTGTACATGAAAAGTAGAGGTGGGAGCTCACCTGAGATTTCCTGTGTAGCAGTTCAGAGATTTATTCTAAAATCTATCAGTTTCTACATGTTTTTATTAGGATAAACAATATGACAGTTGAAGTGAAATCTAATGGGAGACACAAACATGAAAATTAACATGGCATACTAACTAATAACTAATAATTATCTATTTGCACACCCTTACTATATGGCATATCTAACATATATCTCATGTTCATATCTAAAAGAAAGGAAATTAATCTTGCATCCATGCAGGTAGAAGCAGATGTCATCAAAATGAATTTTCTAGACCTGGTTTAACTTGCTGCCCTCCAGGTCCACTGGCCATTTATAGCAGATTTCAGGATGAGTTTATTTCTTATACTCAGCATGAATTTCTAGGCTGGCTTGCGTGTACACAGCAGTCTGCATTCCATTTGAGATCAGTCCCCATGTAGACATGATGTAGGTACTCTGTACATACAAAGAACTGCTCAAACAGTTAGCATGCTCTGAAAAACCTCTCCTACCAGCCTGATAATAAAACCCACAAAGAAAAATCTGAATTTAAACCATGAGACAGCCTTCAAATGTCCAGTTGTAAGAGATTCTAGTATTGTCTTGTTTTTATTTTCTAAGTGTTTGCTTCTTCCCACAACAGTTATTTGTTCATCTGTGGAACTTTTCATTTAGGTGTACCAGAAACAATATTGTTATCTCAGTATTAATCTTCAAAAAATAGAAAATATCATTGCATAACACCTGTGTGACACAGTAATAGCTAAAACCACACTAATACTTTTGTGTGCTGTAAAGATTCAGAGTAATGAGACTGTAGGGCTTATCATGATTGGTGAAACAGTGAATGGTCCCTGTGATGTATGTACAGATGCTGTAATACAGTCCTGACTTTGCCTGCAGTTAGTCTAATTGGGAGATTCAGTTTATTGAGGACTTATAACCTGATAGTGTGAATGCATATACCTTTTTTCATTTTTTTTTTAATGGCTTAATTCAGCTATTTTTTCTCAAAACTTCTTAGTGTTGCCCAGCATGATTTTTAGCTTTCTGGAAGACTGGTGCTGGATAGTCCTGTATAACAACATCAAACTTGGCTATGTTAGGTACTAATTTGGATTACTGAGTGATAGGCCTCTTGATTCTCCTCTAGTCCAGAATAGAAACTATTTTGGTCAATGCAGTAACTTCTGTAAAGTATGTGGTTTGGGTTTTTATCTTGTCTCAAAGTCAAAAGATATTCAATGAAATAAAAGAAAGTCAAAGATATACAAATGACACATATCATTTGTATGGATTTAAGTTTATAACTTTCTTTAGTCTCAGATTTTGTGGGATTTTTTTCATGTTCCATTGTTTAAGTGGGATGCTAAAGTGGAAACATGAACCACCAGGTCAACTAATTAATAATTTGATGATGAACTTGAGAGAATGATGTTATTGAAAGTGAGGAGGAGAGGATAACAATTAAAATTCCCAGTCTCTTAAGGAAATAACTATCAGATGAAATGGTTGGAATGTGCTGACTTTCATTATTCTAGCTTTTTTGTTTTTTTTTTCTTTTCTTTTTTTTTTTTTTCATTATTTCTGACCCTGGTTTAAATTGTATGAGGATTTTGAACCCCTGAGTGAGAAATGCAGCTACCTACATAATTTACATAATCCTATGCATGAAATTAATTCACCAGTTGTTTATCTGTGAATTCATTTGTTGTCATTCCCATTTCTTTGCCTGTTTTTCTTTATTTTATTTTTATTGTTGCTAAATATTCTTGGTTTAATTTACAATGAAACACAGTATTAATTAGTTGTACCAAACTAGAGGCCTTAAAGCCTATCGTCTATGTCTCCAAAATCTTCACCTAGTCTCATAACTTTAAGTTTACATTTTAGAAAAGAAAGGATAACTCATGAGCCTTAATCTTTTCTTCAGTGTCAAGATGAAATTTGGGTTAGGACTTTACTCTTCAGCTTCTATATGATGAACCAGTCTGTAGGTTTTCCAATCAGAGATTATCTTAGCAATTCTTTTTATTTTTATATATATTTTTTTCAGAGTAGCTTTTTATTTGCATCTGGGTTAGATAGAGCAAAAGTATTTAATAACTTTTGTACCTCACCAAGAAGGCCATATTACTTTGGTTAGACATGTTCCTCTGTATCTTCTTCAGCACTGAGTCAATTACATCTCTTGAACTTCTTGGTCTACAGGTATATTCTGTTGAAGAACATGGAATGGATATTCTTATGTGGTCTTCTAGCAAAAATGAAGAGAACAAATGGATGTATGCAAATGTGATCCTCTCCAGTAATGCTCCTTTCAGAGTTGCTTTTGAAGTTGAAGTGGGGCAGAGAGAGCCCACAGAATTTGCCCTTGATGATATTTCTTTCACTCCAGAATGTATGGATGGAGGTATGTTATTACAGAAACATTTACAATACTGTTTTATTTTCAGAGTGAAGAGGAAAACTGTGTTATTTCACATTTAGTTGAACATCTCAAATATGTATGATCTGGTTTCTGCTACACAAACTAACTGAATAGAACTCTGTGAGGAAAATGAATAAAATACTAATGCCTTATAAAGCCATATGTACTCTTTAAGAACGTCAGTGATTTCCTCAGCAAATTAAATACTACATACAATAAATTATCAGGGAAAAGTATTAAAATTTATGTGCAAATAGAGATTCTGATGAGAATATGAACCATTCCATAATCTAAGATTTCTCTGTAGTTCTTTATTCATAAGGAGCAACTACAAAAGATTATGGCTAAACAAATTCCAATGCAGATGTGATAAAAATGATCTTGAATAGACAGAAACCTACACTGCTTTTATTATTCAGACTGTGTATGAAGTAGTTGTGAATCTATTCAATGAACTGCTTTGTTAATTTGATGATTAAGCAGCTCCTTGGAGAACTAACCCCACAGAGATTAAAACTTGAAGTGAAATATATATTCAAGTGGGTGGCATTTACTTGATCTCAATCTGGAAAAAAAAAATAATCGATTTTCCAACCAGTAGGCTAAGGAAAATACTGTTTTGAAATGTGCTAAAATGAACTGCAAACCATGTACATAAACAAGTGCTTGCTCTACCCTCCTCATGTTAATAACCTTTTCAAATTATACCTTAAGATATATTTAGTCATTTTCATGTGTAATATAGCATAATAGAAATTTTAAAATGATATATTTTGAGTACCTGGGATTAACAAGAAGTCCTTGGTTTCTATTCCAATAATTTATACAAATTAAATTTATATTTTTATGTAACTTTGATATTTTATTATGAAAAAGTATGTATTCTAGCCCCAGGCAACATTTCAGGATTGGGGAGGAGAGGCTGGAAGACTGTGTAGAGGATACAGATCTGGGGGTATTGGTCAGTGCTTGGCTGAACATCAGCCAGTGGTGTGCTCAGGTAGGCAAGAAAGCCAATGGCATCCTGGCTTGTATCAGAAATCGTGTTGCTAACAGGAGCGGGGAAGTAATTGTATCTCTGTACTCATCTCTGGTGAAGCTGCGCCTCGAGTATTGTGTCCAGTTTTGGGCCCCTCACTGCAAGCAAGACATTGAGACCCAGGGGCATGTTTAAAGAAGGGCAACAAAGCTGGTGAGGAGTCTGGAGCACAGGCCTTATGAGTGTGGCTTAGGACGCTGGGATTGTTCAGTCTGGAGAAGAGGAGGCTCAGAGGAGACCTTATTGCTTTCTCTAACTACCTGAAGGGAGGTTGCAGGGAGCTGAGATTCAGCCTCTTCTCTCGTGTCACTCTTGATAGAACTAGAAGCAGTGGTCTCAAGCTGTGCCAGGGGAGATTCAGTCTGGACATTAGGAAATACTACTTTTCTGAAAGAGTGGTCAGGTGCTGGAATGGGCTGCCCAGGGAGCTGATGGAGTCATCAACACTGGAGGTGTTCAAGGAACGCTTAGTTGGTTTGTTTGAGGGATATGATTTAGTGAGAAATATTATCTCCCACTCATTTCAGTTCAAAACCTTCTATCCTTACATCATTTTCTCTATGCCACCATATGTAACCCATAGCTTACATTACATATCTTTTACATTCTCCTAATGCTTCCACAATTCCAAATTCTATTAATTCAACTTCAGCTCCTCACTCAGACATTCATGCACTTTCAGACATCCTAATTCCACATTCCTCACACATCCTCTACCTCCACCAGCCAGTCCACAGCTGTATATGCATCCTGACAGTTCTGCCAGTTCCTCCTACTATCCATTTGTCCGACCTCCTCCAGTGTTAGAGTAGCTTTTTCTGTAGCTGTTTATTTCTCCCCCATTTGAAAGAAAATCAAAGGCAATCTCCTGATGAGTTTGTGACTTGATGTACCATCTTCTCCACAGATCAGAAATAATATCTAGATATTATCACTTACATGTGTTTTGACTTGTTGTTTCTCTAGCAATTTTGTATTCTTTTATGAAAAGTCCTATCCTAGTCTGTACCATAGGCTGGGTACACCCAGTCTGTGCTTGCAAAGAAGCAAAAGAACTTCAGAAAAACTGCATAATTAAATAAACCCTAGTTATTTAAGAAGAATAACTGAACTCTGATATTTTAATCAAGTTCCTGACAAAGTGTAGCTGCTCTGGACAAAATGCTGTTTTTCACTGATAACGTAAAAATTGAGGCAGTGAAATTTGAAAATATTACCTGCAAATAGTAAGAAATCACTGCCATGTAAAGACAAAGTTCAGTATACCATTCTTGCAGATATCTGAGCAAGAATATTTTGCTTTAACAGCATTGGTGGGAAAGTTTACCTACTACATTGCCAGACCTGCTTTGATTTTTGCTCCTCATGTTTATTCAAAGACTTGGCTCAAAGAAAAGCATGTATACCTGCAGTACAGGTTTTCTGTAATGTTCTTTCTTTCAGGAGATAACTTTGCTCCTGCATATTTTTTCCTCTCACTGCATTATTATTTTTCAGCTGTTCTTTAATTACTTTGGGTTTCCTGAGGCAACATGTTCTAAACAGAAGCGATCACAGTTTATCTGTTTGGGAGCTCTAAGCAATAAAGCATTACCAGCAGCTTTAATTCAGCTGAGATTTTTATTTGTTTTTAAGTAGTCAGCCCTCATTAGACAGGAGAGTTTCTTCACATCCATGAATATTTCTGAACGTTTGAACAAAGGATGATCAAACTAGTCCCTGGCTTACTACAGAAGTAACTTCTAGTTGATGCTCATGCATGGAGAAAGCTGAAGTGCCAGCTGCCAGCGGCATAGAATCTAACTTAGTTCAGAATTAACTGCTAAATGAGAGGCAGTCTTACCATGTTTCAAGGACCACTCTTTTCTGCTGATACAGTGTGTGATTTTTTATAACACTCTATCCCAGAGATCACCCAAACAAAAATTATCTATGCTTATGGAGATTGTGTAGTGGTAGAAGGTATGCCTCACAGCAACCATCACTGCTGCTGCAGCCTGTCATGTGGTGAAATTCTCCACTAAACCTGCTAGTCCCTCCTTAACATCTCTCTTTGAACTTTCATTTCTAAATTGTACTGCTTGACGTAAGTAAACACAGATAGGGGACATTGCCTCTGTGTCATCTGATCATGGCAGAGTTGCACAAACCTCTGAATTGTTAGTCTATTCCTACAGATGATCTTTCCTACTTTCCAGAGGAGCTAATTTTGCAAAGAAGCTCCATGATAAAGGAAGTGACAAAAATCACAATATTTAGAACATATATACTTAGAATTTCAGATCAGATATGGCAAGAAAAAGGTCCATGTAGTATAGCGTGCCTCCAGCAGTGCCCACTTATGGATGCCTGGGAGAGCAGCAAGCGTTCATTCCCATGATGCCTTCCCCACTGCCAGCCATTTCTGACGTGGTCTTCCCAAGCCATATGCTGTTTCAGCAAAGTGATTCACAGCTTTTTTTTTCCTCTTTAAAATTATATTTCCTATTTTTATACCAACACATTTTTTACTACAAACAAAGTCTATTCTGATGCCTGGATTATTCTAAGTTTATCTTCACAAGCAGAATAGCTGTTCAGTGTTTTCTTGTGTAGGCCTCGAATCCTTATAAAAATAGTATTTAAAACAAAGAAAAGCAGAATTAGGCATTGCCTAATATCCGTGTTTACCCAAAAGAGTAAAGTGGAGAGGATCCCAAAAGGCAGGAACTACAGAGCATTTTCTTGTTTCACACAGAAAGGAAATGGGCTTTACCACAGACATCTTTTTAACAGAAACTGTCTCAGATGAATGTTTATAATTTAAGCACAGCAGAATGCAGATTGTTCTTAAGTCTTCTTCATTTAACTTAGCAAAGAACTGTGGCACTTCACGTTGATCTCATTTCACTGGGTCTTGTAAGAAGGGCATAATTCATACCTTTATCTAACAGCCCAGAAAGTTTTGCTGAAGGTTCTACATGTGTGAGTGTGTGTGACGTGATAGTGTATGACAAAGGCTTAGAGGGATTTGATGATCTGTCTCTGAAACTGAACATCCCCAAATCTGAACATGAGAGGTACTGGAATACTTAAGTGCTTGAGCTGCCCAGAGTGCAGAATCAGATCATGGGGAAAAGCTCTGTAGAGAACACTTAACTCTGAATTTCCACGTTGCAGAACCAAGAGAATCATTGTTAGCTTGTCTGCTCATGCTTATAGTTAAGCAGGTTGAGAGCTCAGGGAATCTCCTTCTTCAAGGGAAAGATAAGATTCTGGGGAAGTCTGCCTCTATAAACAAAGGTGGGGAAGCAAGGAAGCAAGGAAGTAATAGAGGGCTTGGAGCTATTTGTTAATAGCTTCTCTAGTTAGTCACTCCCTGAAACAAATCAGAATGTGGTTTAGATCCTCTTTGCTTGGTAGAGATAGGATATTTCCGCATTTATAAAGAAAAAAATTATGACCCAGAGTACAACAGCTCAGGGAGATTCTTCAGCCTGATTCAGTATCTCCCAGTGCACTTATCTGCCAGTGAAGCAACTGGTATTGCTGATTTCACAGGAAGGGGAAAAGGGATTTTTAGTATGAGACAGAGTGCATAAACTGGCATAATTAGTGTCAAATCTTGAATGGAGTTATATTGTGCATAAAGAAATATAACATATTGGCCTAAAACTTTTCATTTCTCTCTGCCTTTCAGTGTCTCTCTGCACAGAATATTGAAATCTTCTGATTCAAACCAGATGCCTTTTGGGAAATTAAAGTCTTTGGATTTATTAACAGTGTATGAGAATTGTCTCATTAATATGAGCCTCCAAAACCCATCTGTTTACACCAAACAACGACAACAACAACAAAGTCTCATACCACAGAGATGATGCTTTACCTTGCTACCTTTGTTCATAAAAATCAATATATTTTCTTAGTGGAACAGAGAAATAATTTTGGAAAAAATATATTATTATAATTCATTCTTTATTAGTTAAGACTTAGCTTTCTCTTCAACAAGATTTAATCACGAGCTGAGATTTATCAAGTAAGGGAGAGCTTACCAGGATGCTCCTCTCAGGTTATGCTAAATTTGGACCTACATAAACTACCTTTCATTATAAGTTAAGCTGAGAAATAAATGAGTTAGCATGGCATTGCATTATCAGCCCATCTGTCCTGATTCTGAGCAGTTTCTCTTTTCTCTGCACTAAATCCGTTTCATATCGCTTTGTTGGTAATTAAAGCTTCACAGTTTCTCCAGTTTTTCATTGCTCCTAATATTTAAATTATTGCATTATGGTAAGAGGCATAGCTAGCATATTATGGACTGTTCTTAACAGAAGTGTGACAGATATTTCCAATAGCTTTTCAAAGTTGATAAGTCTGTTCCAGCCTGTAGTGGTAGATCTCCGAGTGGAAATTTTAAATCAAAGCTTGATTTTGCAAGCAGTATGTTACTTGTGTGTTTTCTCTTGTTTGCATGTTAGCAAGCTGCAGTCCTATAAGATACATTTTGCCCAATTCTGCCCAGAAGTATAAAACTGTACTGAACTGTGATATCACTGGGATACGTTCTAATTTTGTTCATTTTGGCTTTGTAACAGAGTTACTAGAATCCTTTCCAGCATCCTGCCCTATTCTTCTGTGTTCTCAAAAGGTAGAGAGAATCCCCTTCCTCTCCCATCACCTTTTCTTTCTGTCTTTTTACAAGCTTTGAGAGGAACATTTTATTTTCTAGCAGAAGCTTTACTGACACAGATAAACACTCAGAGATAGCCTGTAGTAGTATTGGAACAAGTTCAGTGCAGTGAATTTTTTTAAACAAGGTTATTTCCCTGTAGACACTGAGTGGACTGATTTGGTGTTCTGATGCAGTGTGTGATGAAGTGAAAGTGAAGATTACCACTGATTTCAAGTTCATTAATGCACCAGATTGGACCTGCAATTAATTTATACTCTCATCTAATGGAAACTGTTGGAGGAGTTTATTTTTTGCTCTTTTAGCTACGGTTAATAGGTCCCCAGTTTTTGTTAGATTTAGTAGGTAAATTACTTATGCAAATGTATCAGAAAGGTTGTTAGTTCTCAAGGGTCTGATGCAGGCCCATTAAAATCAATAAGTCTTTCCATTTAACTAAATGGACTTTAAAGCAAGCTTTGATACAACGGAACTAATGCTGCGTAATAGCATGTGGTAACATTATTTCATGCTTTCTGGTGTTGATTTTAATGCCAATGGCTACTAGTCTTAATTAGAATTCTCTGTCATAGACGGTACATAAATATTTACAGGCACCTACTCAGGACCAGATATCCTGGTACCTGAACGAGGCAGGCAGAAAATAAATGTATGACATAGAGATCTTGTTTCATGTAAGGTATGCATTCTTGTTTGTCTCTGACTGTACTAGTGAGTGTGAAGTACAAATGTTCATATTATATTATCCTTTGGGTAATAGAGGCCACACTGTTTCCAGTGGCTACACTCATGTGCCATGTGGTGGTAAAACCTCGAATGCTGTCAGGAATCAGGGTCAATGCTGTGTGCCCAGTCACATGCCGTGGATGACAAAAAGAGCATCTGTACACAGAAAATCATCTGCATAGGAGAAGTGTTCATAAAATATTTCATAGTTTTAAATAAATCCACATTCCATAAATATATAACTGTTGCAGACTATGAGCACTTCACTCATTGAAGACTTTTCACACAGTACAGGCTTCTTATTTCCAAATCATCAGTTCCTGAACTCTATGTAGTCTAACAGATGTTTTTATGATTAACACATTGAAATAAAAACATCTCTAAAATCACCCATTTTATCAAACAACAATGAAAGACAGGAATATGCAGCCATAGTTACTGCACTTTGTGAAGCAGTACATACAAAATATATATGATATTTTTACTTTTTGAATCCATCTTGGTGTACTGGGCTTGTGTGGCAAGATTTCATTGGAGGGGAACTGCAGGGGTTGCCACTGTGAGCAGAGCCCAAAAGCTGACCTGTGTCAGGTCAGAGCCAGGGTCTTGCTGCTGTCAGAGCTGAGCAAAGAGCAATGCTGGTTGTACTTCTAGGAGTGCAGATTTAACAAAGGAAAAAACTGCTGTACAAAAGGGAAAGAGGATTGAGAAACTGAGTGCATCCCAAGGTCATTGCAGAAGGAGGGCAGGAGTTGCTCCAGGTGCAGTGCAGAAGTTCCCTACAGCCTGGGAGAGGCCCATGAAAGGGGGCAGGCTGTCCCCCTGCAGACCATGGGCACCACGAGGAGCAGATCTCCAAGTGGAGCCATGGAGGAGCCCACAGAGCAGCAGTGGATGTGGCTGAGGTATGGTTCACAGACAGCCTCTGTAGGTGCAGCCTCCGACTGGAGCTGCAGCTGTGGGGAGCAGCCCACAGTGGGACAGGAGGGCTTCTACCTCTGGGGCAGTGCTGGGGCAGTGCCTGAAGACCTGCAGCCTGTGGAAAGTCCATGCAGGATGGGTACAGGAAAGGCAGCATTGCATAGGACATCCCCCACATGGAACAGGGACAGAGAGATCATGACAGAGTAGCAGAGACAAAGCGTTATGGACTACTGTAATCCCATTCCACTTTTCCTTCTGCCACTTGTAGTGAGGAGGTAGAAGATGGTAAATGAGAGGAAGTTTGCTTATAGTTTCTTAGTACTCTGTTCTGTTGATAGCAGACAATAAATTGCATTAGTCTCCCTGAATCTGTTTTGCCCATGACAGCAATTGGTGTGTGATCTTCCTGTCCTTATCTCAACCTGTGAGCCCTTTTATATTGCATTTTCTCCCTCAGTTCCCCTTTCCTTTGAGGAAGGGGAGTAAGAAAATGCTGTGTTGGATTTGAGTAACCACTGCAGGCAGCTACCCATTTTCTCTTCATTGTGCAAGGATGCTGGTAGGGTGGCATCTCTTTGTCCTTAGATTACACCTAGCCTAGCAGAGCTGCATGAGTGGTTTTGACAAAGTGTTTAAAGACTTAATAAAAAACTCATTTTGGGGGATGTAATTAAAGTATACTTTTAAGACATGCATGCAGACATTATGCACACTTGCAAAAGACTTTATTTGAAATATGCAAGGTAAAAATAAGTGTAAAATGAAATGGTGACTTCAAAGTAAAATAAATAAGGCATGTCCTTAGATTGTTACTTAACAATTGTGATTCCTTCAGTTATATTAGAAAACCAACAATTTGCTGCTGTTTTTCTATAGATCTAAGTCCAGAGCATAGGTTATTTTCTCTGACATTGTTTTTGATTTTTGTGTTAATACTGAATGTATTCCTGAGCATCTCTACTCCTGATTTTAAGTGATTGCGCAGCCTGGATACAAAAAGCTAAACTTCTATCCTATGTTCCTTAGAACACGTCATTGTTAGTAGATTTATTTTCAAATCCTTAAACAGATTCAAATAGATACTGCTTTTTACAAAAGGTAACCTGTACAATATCTCTTCCACTGCCAAATGTCGTCTGAAAATTAGAGCCACTCAACACTCAGAAGATGAGTGCTGAGATGGAAACATCTTTTTCACACTTGGAGAAAGATGAGGAAAATGTTCTTCTGGCATGCTAGTGTTAGGCAATTGTTGAATTTAATGATTTTAAGTGACTGAAATTGCTGATAAGACATAGAAGGATAGCCAATTTGCATTGAAATAAAACACATTTTAGATTCTATTGTTTACACAAACATCATCATATATATCTATAGAGTGGGTATACACTTCAAACATGTACAGAAATTTAACATTAGATTTTAATGCTGAGACAGGTGAGTAAACCCCTGTGCAACTCGGGACCATGGACGATATTTATTACATTACCACCAGCTCATTTTTCCCTATAAACCACATTGCAGTGTCAACATTTTAACATTTTAGTTCAGTTCTCCCTAGTGGCAAGGAAACAAAATAAATACTTCCACTGTTAAGAATGAAATATGCCAGCAGCACATACCGCAGTGATGAGCCTAATATAAATAATTACATAGCAGCTTTAAATGTAACTAATTAGTTTTGCATTAATGAGGTGTTGCTTGTGATTTCTTTTCAGTTTGATGTTATTAATGATTTTCTAGATTTGTATATTCCAATTAGTCAGTTTTAACACTTAGACATATACAAATTAATGTTTAATAAATTTCCAAACTTTTTTTAGCAGGCACAGTCAATTTATAATTAAGAAGAAAAATTGTATCCTACTTGATGTAAAGAAACTAGATTGTACTGTGAAGTAGATTTTGCCGATCATGGAAATCATAATTTAAGAAAAGTTGTCCAGTATTGCACCTGTAGCCAAGCAGATATGAACTTAAATACTTAATGTGAGTTATTAAGCAAGGTGGTATTCTTAAGGCCTTTGACACATTTTCATCTTATTTATGGTCCTGATCTAAAATGATTTTTCTTATTTCAGTGTATTGCTTTGGATTTTTATTAATTTTCTGGAAACATAAAAAAGAGTTAATAAGACCTCTAGTTAACCTTCCCCTTGACTTAGCCTCTGCCGTAAATTGGAGACAGCTTCATTGCTCTTCGTGAATTCCACACACTCTAAAATTTGTATGCAAGTCAGGAAGAACTTGTTTCTATGCATTATTCTCTAACAAGAATTGGAAATTATTATAGAAAAAATAATAATCCAAAATTTATTAAAGCACTCAAGCATTGCTTAACCTCTGAATTTAATATAGGATCATGTGCATGTATAAGCATTTTCTGAGATCAGAACCATAAGGCTAACGTGATCAGTGGTATGAAAGCAAGACAATTTAACATGCAAGACTTAAATGCAATGCATTTAAGTATTACTGAATTTAAGAACAGATTTCAAATTTTATTGCAGAACAAAATCAGGCAACTATTTACTTGCAAATGTATCATTAATACATTAGGTAGAGGGGGTGAAGTGAAAGAAAGTTAGGTAAAAATCTTCTCAAATTTACTACAAATGCTATTTTTCATGCAAGAAATGACCATAGTAAAAGCTTATGTATTAACAGTGTAGTTGCAATTTTAATTGCAGTTTCCTAAGAAATTGTGTAGGGTTAATTTCCACTGTGTGAGAAGACAGACAATTCAGAACTATACTATACAACTGCAGAAGTGCATTGCTTAGTGGAACTGACTGCAGGATAAGTCATTTTCACAGCTTAAGTACCTTGTAGGTATTATGAGGAAAAGGGGTAGAAATAACAGAAGAAAAATAATTTTATCTAATTTGATTTTTTTTAAGAGCAAAATAAAATTGTAAAAAGATTTATTTTAATAAATTTTGACTCATGTCTTCAGCAGATTTGTGATTTAATTATGAATACAAACGAGCAAATATATATATATATATATATATATATATATATATATATATTTATATATATATGTATGTATGTATACTATGTATATATATAGTAGGTTATTATTTTCATTGTGTCAAAATCCATTATTGTTTTTTGTGGAGATTATTACCAGTGTATGGAATACATTTTTATAAGAGTATGAAAAAATTTAACATCACAAACAGTATAAAGTATGTCAGGAATATTGCTTTTATGAAGGTTACACTTAAGATTATCTGACATGAAGTCGATCAACATGAAGATCAAAGATTGCTAAACTAGTCAAGGTCAAGGTTAGAAAAAGCTTGAGCTCTTCTTCCTTGTAACTGTTCTGCAAGTGACCAGATCATAAACTAAATTCTGTATTCATTTTGTGTGATTGTACTAGCAGTTCATCTTTGGACCAAATGCTATTGATATATATCATGAGGGTATTTTAAACACAGCCACAGTCTGACACTGATGCCCTATGGATTAAAAATAGCAAAATAATGCAAAAATCCTTTACAGTGTGTCATGCCTTAATGAAGATTTAACATCTGCCTTCTGAAGTTAGGGAGTAATGCTTGCACCTTCTCCAAAGGCAATCTAAAACCCACCATGAACTCTTGCACTTGATATGCTCTGCTTCAGGCCACCAACAAGAAAACTACCATCTTTTTCAGATGTGGTGACACTAGTTGGTCCTTCCCTGTCTGCAACAATCACAATATTCATTATTTTCTGATGTAAATGGACCTAGAAAAAGATTAAATGCTTACAGTGAAATTGTAGAGATTTTTCTTTTCTCTGCACAGCAAAACATAATTGCAAGACTCCATAACTTTGGTCCCCTGGGGACACTGGGGGTGTGAAGAACATTTCATTAGCGCAATCAGCTTCTTAGAATTCAGCTTTCACAAGTAGTTCTTATGTTTCTGTTAGTAAAATTGAGTTGAAGTCATTTTCATAGGAATAAATGGGAGCTTGAATGTCTCCAGTTAATTTTATAAATGATCACAGAGTTTTTTTCCAGTATATTTTCCAGAAAAAAAGCAAATTAAAAAAAAAATCTTTCATATAAAAAATCAACTGACTCCCCCATAGTGCCTGTGTTCTTCTCAGATGTCATATAGATGGTAACTGAAAGAAAATAAATATTCTTCTCTGGTCTTCACTTTTTTCTTGTAGGACCAGCTAAACCACAGCCTCCAACTTGCAGCAGTGACCAGTTCCCGTGTGTGTACATGCAGCAATGTTTACCTCTCAATGCAAAATGTAATGGGGTTGAAGAATGCTTGGATGGAACTGATGAAATGAATTGTCCCACAGTGACCCCTACCACTGTGTCTCCAAGTTCCTGCAAACCAACTGAATTTCTGTGTCCTTCCAAAGGCTGCATCCCAGCCCTCCTGAAATGCGATGGTGTGCCTGACTGCCCACTTAATGAAGATGAAATTGGATGCCGTAAGTTAATTTCATTGCTCTAGTTACAGCCATGTTAACTTTCTTTCCCAAAACAGTGACATGAAAAAGAGCAACAAAGAGTAGCAAAGAATTCAGTATTCTCTAATCAAGTCAAGAAAAGCACTGTTTGTACTGCCTATAATGTGTTACCTGGAGAGACACTCTACATTTGCAAGTAATTTTGTTTATGCTTTCCTGTTCCCTGGCTATTGACTTTGACAAATGCTTGAAAAGTTTTGCATTGTATTTCTGTTAATAATTGGAAGAATTTCCACTTTTATTTCCATAGATAAGACAGTTGCATTTGCTTTGCTTATCTTTATTTACGGTATGAAAGAGAGACTTTTGCAGTTCATCAGTTCAGTGACATTCACAGAAGTCTTGTTCTTTCACGAATTTCAAAACAAGTCTGTTCATGTAATAGCAGTAAACTCTGCCCCGAACAGAAAGGCCTGCAATAAAACACAAGGACAGCAGGTTTCGACTGTACCTATAAAGAGACACCTTGAAGTTTCATATAGACACAAAAGTGAGCATACTACCCATTCCAACATATATCTTTTTTGATAGTGGAACTGAGGCCAAACAGAATAGTTCAGTTGGAAGGAACTTAAAGATCATGTAGTCATCCAACAGCCTGACAAAGAGGTCAAAGCATATTATAGGGGGCATTGCCAAAATGTTGGCAAACACTGTTAACCAACACACTATGAGGCCTTTTCCAGTGTCTGACCAGATGTTTCATTACAGAATAGCCAGCATAATTAGCTATATAGCTTTTTATATAGGAGATGACTTTTTATTCTGCACGAGTTTTTAACATTTTATTTTTCATCCTCATCAAAACAAAATATATCAGTTTCCAGTGGGCTAGAAATTACAGTTCTTTAATCATTTGGATCAAAACTACTAAGTGTACAAGTAGGCCAGCACACCAGAAATTTCTTTTAAAAGATGGTTTTATATAAACTGGCATGTACTTTACAGCCTGTTTGTCCATGAGTTTTTGTTGGTGAAAGATACAGCTTTATGAGGGGCCTTAAAGTTTGCTTGCCACAAAAACATTCTATTTACCTCAAGATCAAAAACACCTCTCTTCATTAATCTTCATTCACTCCTTCCTCCTTGACCCCCCCCCCCACCCCCCCAGCTAGAAGACTGTGTTGTATCACAGTATATGTACATCCCAGTTCCAGACCACAGCAGCTAGTGAGTGCTTCTAAACAACTGAGATGTAATTTCATTGCTTTTTTACTTTTAAGTAATGCATAGAGAATGAGGGGAAATTAAGTCTTGGTCTTCTCAAAAAACAAACATTTTCCATAGCTATTACAAACCTAGGAATTGTGGGTGAGGTGGGAACTCATTCATATCTGTAATCATATTGTTACTCCAAAATTCAGTTTTGATTATACAAACATGTAAGTTTTTACAATATGAGATGAGAATGCAAAAGCAGCAATGTATTTTTTCATATTCTTTTTCCTATGAAGATACTGTTTGCAGGGCAAAGCAGAATGCAAGTGGTTAGTGGTGGTTTGGAAGGAAAACAGTGAAAAGATTATTACTGTCACGCACTCAGTTCCCACCAAAAGTTGTATATCATAAGAGCACAGCATTTCATCTCTAGCTGTCTACTTTTAACTTGTGAAATGCCATGCATGTTTGTCTGTGGGGAAAAATTGAGAGTGGAGAAGGAAATATCTAACAGTTTTTGTTCAGTTTATTGATATGTTTGCATAAACTGTAAAATCATTGAGTCCTTCGCTATTAACTTCAGCCTATATCTGCTATTATAACAGACTGGGAGATTTGCTGCAGATTTTTGAGAAACCTAAAATTCTTTTTTTTTTTTTTTCCTAAGCATTTATGATCAGAGAGTAGTAATTTAATCAGCAGCCTGAGAATTTTTGATTATCTTCTTCCTAATTTTTAAAAATACACATTTAGTAATTACCTTCCATTGTGTATGTGCCCAATTTCATTCATGTAAGGGTAAAAATAAATGGCCAAAAACGTTTTGGCAAGTGAATTCAGGAATGGATAAGATAAATTTATCACTGCATCCTGCAGAAATTAAGTATAAAACCCAAGAAGACCAGGGCAAAGAAAAGCAAACACAAAGTGCATTAGTCAGTTCTCTACTACAACCACTATCTACACTACAGAAATGCTTTTCGGCGTGGTTTAGAGATTTGTGCAGGCAGAATTTCCCATAAAGTTCATTCAGCAGTTAAGTTGTATGGTTTTGCTTTTTTTTTTTTTTTTTTTTTTTTTTTCTTAATATATATTAAATCTACTAATCTGGTGGATTCTGAATTCTTGAAAATGATTTCCAGTTATGTTCTACTTGGACATCCCTCTTCTCACTGTTATGATAGATAGTACTTTAGCTCACACATTTAATCTATCTTTTAAATTAGTTTATTATAGTGGTAAGGATATAAAATAAACATATTAACATCAGTGGTGTTTGTATATTATTTTTCACTGGATGCAGCAGCATCCAACCCAAGTGCTAATAGCAAGGAACAGTGATTTCCCAGTTCTCTGTAGTGCTCCAAAATATATCTGTTGTAGTTGTGATAAATTTTAATTACCTTGTAGATATTAAATTATATAACTTTAAGTTGGCTGTGATATTTTTATCCTTACTAGAGTTTTAATTTGGACATAGAAAATGAAACATAGGTGAAAAACTGATGTTTTCACTTTAATATTTTTGCTGTCTTCGATAATGTCTTCAATATCTTTATCTCAAAGAAACTTGAAGGGCTCTCACAAAATTAAAAAGTAACTTGTGTGAGAAACTTGAGGTTATTTTCAACCATGTTAATAGTAAGCAGTATTAAATGCCAGACCTGTGCAAAATATTTAACAGTCAGATTAATTGCTATGAAAGTTTCCACTGTAAGTACATTAAAATCTCAGTGCAGTGAGCTTGTTCAGGGTAAAGGAAAACATCAAAACCACAGCAGTTATAAGTGGATGAAAAAATAATTAACATTTTTCTATCTTGTCTTCAAGTATGTGTCCAGCAGGGAGTTCAGAACTAGGGGAAATAAAAATAAAATGTCAAAAATAAAATGCATACTTCCTTGCCACAACACTCACTGTGAGTTAAAGCTCAGGATCTGAATCTCTGTTTTAGTTTTAATATGTTTGACAAACTTTAGGTAGTACTTTATATCAATGTTTTTGATGTCTCTAAAGAATGCATACAGGCATACAAGATCTGAAGAACATTTGAAGAGTTATTAAGTTTAAAAATATATTCTATGTCAAATTTCCAACTTTGTTGAAGTTCTAATCTGAACTAGCAATTATTTTTCCAGACTGGATATCTGTGTGCAAATGAGCAGTTACAAAACTAGTACAATTACCATTGGAACATCATGCCCCAAATTATGAATGTCCAGGATTTGGATCTGTTACACACAAAAGAAGTATGAGATTTTTATTTGGTTAGGAAAGTGAAGCAGAGGGCATGGGACTGTCAGTTATTTACTGGCAAGCTTACAAGATCCTGAGATAGATGGTAGGTTATGCTACAAGCGTGGGTCATGGGAAGAACCACAGGAGTGGAGTGATGTTGTAATCTGATATTTTTCATACTTAAGGCCCATTTAACCAGACTGAGTGGTCAAGAGAATGGAGAGCAGATAGAGCAAGGAAACTGTAGCACAACAGAATCTAGATCCTCTGCATAATAGGAGGAAGTGGAAAAATGTATATCCATGAGTGAGTGACAAAGTATGAATTCCACTTAGTAAAAATGAAGTATTTGCTGTTGTAAGAGCAGGAGCTTCCATATGGTCCAGTGCAGTAAGAAGATACTGTTGTTGTTGCTTTTATCTTCCTGTCTTTAGCAGCAGATTCCCTCTTCTCTATCATCACTTCTCCAGTCATAGAAGATTACTCTGACCATTTAAAATTAGCCAGAAATTTTGAAGCAAAATAATACTCTTCTCCAGATTTCTCTTCAGAATTTAATATATGGTCAGTGCATGTTATTAGGATGTTTGATCCCACAGACCTTCACATATATGAACAATTTCACAGTTCTTTGCAAATATAAAAAATGGAAATAGCTGGAAGGATTTGACCCCATTGCTGAGGTATAAAATTGAGCTGCACCATTTTAAGTGTAGCATGTTTTTTGTGGTTTACATAAGCTGGAGATTTACATTATATCTAGGAGCGGAACAGATATATCTTCTAGCAGCTTGGCTGTCCTACCTGGGATGCTCACTGCTATGTGCACCGGCTCTTGCACAAACCCAGGAGTAGGAAAGAAGTATGTAGATGTGTCACCAGAATATTTTAAATATTTCTAGATTCTTTCTAACTCAGTATAGTACGAATACATCTAACTTCAATGGAATCAGAATTTCCTCTGATTTGCATTAATATTATGTTGAGAGAGTTCAGCTCATGCTAGCTAAACAAGATCCTTAAAATATAATAGTTGACAGCAGTCTAAGAGTTATCTAGATGTGTTAGATAAAATGATGCTTTATTCTATAGAAGGATATAGGACCACTGCATCTTTCATATATATCAGTGATTCAGTAATAATTCTGTACCTAGAGCTTTATGGCTTATGTGATTCCATCGAGATTCTCCCCTCATCTTCTGGACAAACTTAGAAAAGACAACTAAATGCCCAGGATTTAAAAAGGTGTGAAAGTTCAGATATTTCAGTATAGATTTCCTCTACTTTTTCTTCACTAAATGTCTGTCAGTATTTGGTTCCTCACAATAAAAGGAAGCTATGCTATCTCAACTTTTTAGTTTTTGTTTTGTTTTTTTTTGTTTTGTTTTCCCAGGTTATGTCTGGGAGTTGAATGTGTTGTGTGGTTGTTTATTATGGGTTCTCATTGATTTTTTTTTCAGCTTACTCTGACAATGGTTTAAGCAAATATGTCTGTGTTTCCTTCACAAATATAACATGGGAAAATCCAGCTTCTGTAACATCTGTGTACTGTGTTTACTTATTTAGCTACTAATAGCAAAGTTGTATGACTTTGAAGATGAAAGCTTGTAAAGGTCAAGTGGATCCAAGTTTATAAACTAAAGTACAAATAAAGTTTTCTGATAGTTGTTTTTTTGGTGTTTTTGTTTGTTTGTTTGTTTTTTAACAGTGATAAAAGGAAATATAGCTGACAATAATTGTCATGTTACTTTTCCTTTCAGCTATTACAGATTGTTTCAATGGTTCTTTGCTATGTGTGTCAACAAATCAATGCATAGCAGTCTCCCAGCGTTGTAATGGCATTGCAGACTGCATTGATTTCAGCCTTGATGAGTCCAGCTGTTCAGGTACTTAGTTTTCTATTAAAATGTCATTTGCAACACTAAAATACAACGGTTTATTAATGAAACTAGATCCAGTCCAGAAACTAGACTGAAGTCCCTCTGTTAATCAGATTACATTGGGTGTGAATTTGCATTATGAATGTGTCACTCAGAAAAACACTGAGGGAAAAGATGGAAAATAACATGCTTAGTTAACATGTACACAAGGGACTTTCATGTAGGTATGAAAACATCATGCTTGTTTTTTTTTTTTGTTTTTTTTGTTTTTTTATTCCTTTGTAATGTGCTACTGAGACTCTTGATTTTTGCCATTTGAATAGTAAGATCAGCATTTCTGAGTTGCTGGAGCAAAACTTGTATGGAATTATTATGTTCTCTGTGTCTTTGCTAACATTAAAAAATAACAATTTCACAATGCAGATAAAATACATACTTGATAAATTTGATTGATAATACATTTTCAATAAAGAATATTTTCAATTAAATGAATACATTCAGAAAATATTGCAGTGTAGAAAATTATAGAACCCAAACTAGAAATAATTTATTTCTGTGTAAATCCTCCACTATTTTTTCGGGGATCTTTTAAGTGACTGTCTTTCCACTCTTCTTAAAACTGCAAGTGTCTACATTGAATAGCACTATATTTCTTTGTGTCCACAAATGATTTTATGTGGCCTACACCAAAAGTTAAAAAATTATGCATAGTTTATATTTTCTCTTCTAATGCGTAAGTATCATATGAAGACATAGAAGAATATTCACAGCTATGTTGTGTTTACATATTGTTATAGTATTTGAGAACAAAAAGTGAAAATTAAACTTGACAGTCATTCATCTAATGGGAAAAAATATTTGCATTTTACTAGTTATTATTTAAAAGACAAGAGATTCATTTCTGATTTTGTTTTTCTTACAGTGGTGGAATAAAACTAAACTTCAGTAAAATTAAATCTTTTTAATTGGAAATCCATGTGAAGGGATGTCAGAAGCTAAAAACAGTGTATGTCTGCTATATCCCTGAATTTAAACACTTTACTCTTTGCAAAACAAGTGTTGGTTAATCTCAGTAGGCAGCTCAGCCTCACACAGCTGCCCACTCATTTCCCAACACAGGACTGGGAAAAGAATAGCGCAGACAAAACTGAGAAAGTTCATGGATTGATAAAAATTTAACAGCAGTAAATAAATAAATGGACAGCTAAATATATCATGGAATCATAGAATCGTAGAATGGTTTGTGTTGGAAGGAAACTCAAGGGGCATCAAGCTCCAGTGCATTGCAAAAGGAATTACTAACCATCAGCTGACCAATGCGCATCCAATCTCTGAGAAACAGCAACCCCTGGAAAGCAGCCCCACAATTTTACTACTGAGCATGACACTTACAGGGTATGGCACATCTCTTTGGTTAATTCAGGTCGGTTATCTCGATTGCTTTCCTTCTCAGTTTCTTGCCTGCTCCCACAATCCTCACCTGGAGGGGCAGAGGATGAAACAGAAAGCCTTGATGCTGTGTAAACATTGTTCAGCATCATTTAAAATTTCAGTATGTTATCAACATGGATTTGGTCACAAATCTGAAGAGTGGCACCATACAGATAGCTATGAAGAAAGCTAAATCCACGTCCAGTAAATTTTATGATGCATGAGTAAGCATCTGCTCTTTTGTCACCACCACATTTAAGCTAACAAGAAAATAACAATAATGCTACAGTAAAGTAGATATAAATACTAAGAAAATATAAGTTCTTGGCTCTCTATATATTGATATTTTTGTTAAAATATCTAGTAAGTGATAGAAGCTTCCTTTCTGGAGTCAGATGTAACTCATGATCTGCAACTAGTTAGGAGCCTGTTCAATTGAAGCACTACTTCTCTTGAAGCTCAAGAGATGTCCATTGATTTCAATGTATTTGTAATTAATGCTTTTATGGTCAAGAATAAAGGAAATTTTTTCAGAAGTTCTAAGCAGCCAAACTGATAAATGTGAATAATCTGCCATTCTGAAAATCAGACTATAACAAATATAATAACTTTGAGGGTATGGAGAGGGTAGATTTGAATTATAAATTCTATTTTTTTGTTTGTAGTTTGTCCTGATGAATACTGCAAAAATGGAGGAACCTGCATCATCAAAGATGATATTCCTTTATGTCAGTAAGTTTCAATGGGGAAAGGGACTGTTGAAAGCCATGTCTCTGTGTCTACATTATTTTTTTTTACAGTTACTGAGTAATGCAGCATTGAAAAGAGTATTATTTACTAGAGAGAATTTTCTGCAACTTTCATCTATCTTTATATGACACAGCCTGTTTGCCTGATACCTTACATTTTCTTTGTCTCATGTTTCACATCAACATTTAACAACACATTCAATGAAAACTGATGTGTGCTATACAGCAGGCATTACATGCCTCACATGAGGAGAACATATTCTAGTCTTGCCTGAATTTGTGATGTATTCTTGTATATAGTGATCTTTTTTCTTTTTTTTTTTTTTGCATATATTTGCATATCAATGGAGAAAGTTACTAAGTAATAGTTTACATTTATTGCATTTTTCTGTAAATATTTTTATGTTGAAAAAAATGAATACAATCCTTCAGTGGAACAGAAGAATAATTAGAAAGTGTCTCAAGATATCTGACAGTTTTCATTTCCCACTGGGAAATTACAGGGTACTTTTAAAGTGCAAAGTAAATAGTGTTGTTCTTTATCACAGTTTTGTCCTTCACATACTTCAGTGAGTCTTGCCAAAGAGTTTGCCAAATTACTAAAGAAGTGACTGTATCTAAGTGAGGGTATCTATCTTAGTCAGAACCTGACATTAAGGTTTGTCTCTTAGTCTCTAGGTAACTCACATTAATAAGCTTGCTGACAAAATTTCACTTATAGAATAACCTGTATCTTTCAAGTGATGCGTATCCATTACTAGATGAAGAAATGTTATAAATAACAGCCTCAGCAAATACAGGCATTTTCATACATGATGCGGGCAGGGACATTCATTTATGAGTACTTTCCACTTAGTGCTCAGAAAATGTTGCATGTAGATTTCCCGAAGAATCTCCTACAGTATGAAATAGAGAATGACCTCTGCTAGAAGCTTGAAGTTTCACCAAGGTGGCTCTTTCAAAATTTCCTGGGAAATAGAAAGAGAGAGGGGGGGATAAAAGTGTGAGGGAGGTTGCACATAAAATGAAAAGGATAGGCAGAAAAAAAAAAAAAAAAAAAAGGGATTGAGAATAGCCATATAATTAAAAAGATTAAATTATTGATCAGTAAGAAAATTGCTTTTAAGGACAAAGCACTAGAGGAGTACTCAAGATTTTGGGGATAGAAGAAAATTATAAAAATTGAATATGTGTTAGGTCTTGCAAATGAAAAGAAACTAAATTAACAGGTTGTTCTTTGTCCACCAAAATAAAAAATAGTAGATAGTAAACAGGGAACGTGTTATTAAACCCTGATCCAATATATAGGTAATTGGACTGAAGGCATAGAAATGTCAATTATTTAAGTGATGAGCACACACAGTGCCAAGAGCTGTATGTGCTTGTGTTGGAGGAATAGATAATCTTTATTCAAGAATACTTAAAAAATACTGCATGAAGAAATTTTGGAAAGTTTTCCGAAAACTCTGCTTTTGGGGTACATGATTGGAGAACAGAATAATGTTTTTAACAGACTGCATAATTTTAACTCTCATAGCATCTCGACAAAATTAATGAGATGTATTCACATATAAAGTATACTAAAACTGACGTACAGTAAACTCATTATATTGCTTGCCATTCCTTTATTTTTATACAAACACTTTCTATGCAATATACCAAATTTAGAGTAGTTACCACTAATACAAAAGTGAATGAAAAAAAATCATTTTGTTAATGCCTGAACTGTAAGAAGGCTTTAATCTTTAAGCATAAAATGTAATTGCATTCCTTGCCCTGTAATTAAGCAATCGAGTTAATATGTCTTCATTATATAGTTTTTAAATTGCACTGAATATATACCGTTTGGCTAACTTTGTTGTAGAAACTAGAATTTCAAGGAGTTATTATACATAGATTTGCAGTCAGCTTTGTAGTTGTATATATAAGTTACACAAAATACAGAAAGTTATTTTGTTTGCTTGTGTGATAAAAGTGAAAGTGTTGCCTTTCACACTTTTGTGTGAAAACAAAAAAAAAAAAAACAAAAAAAAAAAACCAAGCAATTTTGCTATGTCATAGCTAATGGGATATAATGGAAAGTTTGCCAGTATCAGTGGGGAGCAGCATCCTATGAAGTGTACCAGTTAGTGGTCAGAATCAGGTGACTGCTGAATCCAGTGATTTCAAAAAGGGAATCCACTTCTTTATTCCAAACCTTTAAACTAGGTTGTCTATAGGGAACTGTTCAAGTTTGACTGCACTTAATAGAAATTGGGAAGTTTTATTCAATTAAATAAATACAACTGAGTGCACAGACCCAAAATTTTGATCCACAACAAATGTTTTTGGTCTGCTTTCTAGAAATCTCTAGCACAGGATTCTTGCATAACTCTTGGGTTTGGATCTTATTTGTATAGAAAATTAAAGCAGTATCAGTAAAGATAGAAAGGAATGATATAACTTAAGTTTTCTCTGTCTTCCTTCATGGTGCTAGGATGTAGTCCAAGTGTAGTCCACTTTCATGCTGAAAAGCAAATTGTGACCTGGATATTTTCACATTTTCTCTTCATGGTACACTTGATGACTTGGGGGTTTGCTTCTTTTTCTCCTGTATAGAGAATCAGCAAGGAAATTTGGGACTATTTCTAGATCAGAGGAACTGATGAACTTCATGTACAGTCTTTTCTTGAAAAATGTTGAGAGGAGCTTAACCTAACTGTAAGAATAAAAGCAATAGTTTGTTTTCTTTTAGAAAGTAAGATTAGTACTCAAGATTAAAGATCTCAATATCAAAGTGAGAATTACATTTAGAGTCTGAACAGAACAATTGCTGTTTTAACAGCAAGATACTGTAATCTTATTCAGAACAGTATTATAGACATAATTTAGCAGAGACACTGTCTTTAAAGGAAGCTCTAAATAATAATATTTTTGGTTTTAATTGATTTACTCATCACAGAAATTAATTCTGTTGTGTAAATTCACCGAAAAAGTTTTTCAAAAGATAGAAAAAAGACAACAGTTGAAAACTGTGTACCAGTGAAGACATCACTCACAAGGAGACACAAGGGCTGAAAAAATTCTCATGCTACAGTTCCCTCTCCTTCACGTTAATGTGGCTATCTTCTTGAACTTTAAAACATCCCTGAGTATATCCATTCATAGACCTATAAATTCCATACTTTGTATTATATGAAATCAAACAATATTTAATGTACTCTATGTTCAGATATTCTTTCTTACCTTTCAGACTCAGTCTTACTAAATTTAAATACAAAGTAGGAGACATTATATGGTCTGAAAATCAATATTCTCATACACTAAGATTGCCTATGCATATCTACCTATCAAATGTTCATTTTCAAGGATCAGTTTATCACCAGAGATCTCTCTACAAGGTACCTGGAGTCTACAGGTTGGGCATATCTGATGCAATGCACAAGGTTTCAAACAAGTTGTAAGTGATGTAGAGACTTCTGGAAAATGCTGAAAAGAGTTTTGAACTTTACCACAGTACTGTGGGAGGTGCTTGTAGGTCTGTGCTTAGGATGGCAGGAAAGGTGGGGATGGTGGAGAACTGTATTTGACAATCTATTATTGTATAAATTGGATAGGAAAAACTGATACCATCTATTCTGTTCCAGCTACATCCTGGTATGTGTCCTACCCAGTATATCACTTAGAATTCCCTGGTCTTACAATGCCCTCAAGCTATCTTTCAGGTTTGCAATTTTCCCTTTTATTCAGTCTGGGTGAATTTAAGTCTCCAAGAATTACCCTCTTTGTGTTGTTGCTAGGTGGCTAAGAAATTGCTTAAAAGCAGCAAATTCTACTAAATTACAAACTTTTGAACTTCTCTTGCTGGCTTTTGCAGTGTTGACTGATCTGGAAAGCTCCATGCATTTTAATTTTAAATACATACAAACATAGAGGATTTTTCTCAATGCTTGGAAGGATCTTTTCATGTTCGCTGTTGCCCTAATCAGCTACTAGGCTGCATCTCTAAGAGGGAACAAGTAACTATGTGCTATTCCCACACAGACTTATTTATATTCTGCAGGGGAAGAGTATGTATTTATTAAAGCCAAAATAATTTTACTTACTTCTAGTCAGCAAGTCACATTATCAGTGTACAGAAATACTCCTCTTTCAAAAATATAGTTTGAATTGTAAAATGTAGGTGGATTTTGAAATATTATTTTCAAGTATGTAATGTTAATGTCATTCATGTGATAGTTGTAATATTGATCTCAGCAGAGAATAAATAGGAAAAAAAAATCCAGGAATAAATGTCAGTCATCAAGCTAGGCTTCAGAATTCAGTACATTGCAGAAAGTTGACATTTTGATGGTTTTAAATTGATGGAGGTGAGTAAAGCTTGGATTTAAATGTATTATCAATTTGTGGACAGGAAAATGAATTGGCCAGGACATACACTGTTTTATCATTGGAATATGTGCGCATTTGCATCTACAGATTAAATAAAAGATCTGTGGAAAATCATGAGGTGGCTACCAAGCCACTCTCAAGCAAGCTATGCCTTAACTGCCGCCTGTGAAGGCACATAGAAGTCAGACAGGTCTTAAAGAGCCCAAATTGGTTTCTCCATTTTTCCCTGACAGAGTGGCTTGGGAGCTGTAAAAACTCCTTGGGTAGATTTCAGGTATCAACTATGTATCAGCCCATGCATTCCACATATTCATAATCCTTGTGAAGTATCTGTTGGAAAACACTGGAGCCAAGCATAGGTGATGATGGCTTCTTTAGTTTAATTGCCAGATAAGATTAAAGATTGCCTAAATTCTAATATAAAATAAATTTAAGCTCTGTGTCATTAACTTAATATGTTAGAAAAAGTATTTTTGCTTCCATTTTGCATTTTAATCCATTTGTCAGTCTTCCTTCTTAACTATTCTATTTTCCATTACTCCATTGACTTTGTTGAGGAAAGCTGTGCAGTTTTTGTTAATTGCTGTTCAAATAGTTCTTAAAAATTGACTAGGGTTATAAAATGAAGTTAACAAAAAGACGACTACCAACATCTAAATGGAGTACGTACTGTGCAGTTTTGGCATGTCTGAGTTTCCTACACAAGCCACTGATGCAACTTTTCATGAACTGTCATTGATGAATGAAATGTCATTTAAGCATTGCTACATAGAGTTAAATACGCTAATGTTTGTCTTCTACGGAGCAAATTCTAATTTTTAAATGGTTATTTCTACTCTGGTGGTTGCATTTTCAAATTTATGGTACTCATATTACCAGCTGAATTGAAGTGTCTGTTTCTATTTGTATTGTAGTGTATAAGAAAAATTAAGTGCCAGTGGAGGTTTTTTAACCATCCATTGTTAAAAAGATTTACAAAAGTGGGAAAAGGTGTCTGTACCTCACACATTCCTTGACAATTTAACATTTTAGAATGTTTTCTTACAGATATGTCACATCTAACAAACATTCTTGCACAAGCTGTCTTTAGCACGTGCCTCAGCACTGTCCGTTCTTGCCTGGATGTCACAAAGTTGTCAGGCTGATGTTCATCAGAAAGCAGCTGCAAGCAGGATTTTTCTTACTGTTGCTCTGATCTTATCTTCCCTTTTGCAACTCATTGATCCTGCTTTTGCATCAAATGTAAATTATTGTCCTGTTTTCAATGCCTGCCTATTTTTTGCAACTCCATCTAATATTTCTCATTTAACAAATATAATCCAAATGTTTTAAAACACTAGATGCTAATCAGGTATGTAATATGGACAGAAGAGCCTGTTCTGAGCACAAAAATAGCAAATTTTCTCTATCCTAAAATATCTCTACACCACTGTCAAAGTGTAGATCACAACTTGGTATAATTCTTTATACTTGTTGAACGGAAATTAGGTATGTCTTTCGAAATAGCTTCATTATAAATGTACATGAAAGAGGGACTAATCAAAGGAAGGAATTATGATTTACTCTATAAACCCAGAGAAAAAGCTTGGTATAGTAATCTCACCTTTCACATATGAGATTCTTCTGCAGTTTTTTTTTAATCTTCAATCTCTTGCCTTTTTTAAAAAAATAAGCTATTCTGTTCCAGTAGCATAAAGTCCTCACAACTGGTATTGGCACGCAAAAGCTAGAGCAAATACTGTGGTAAATTTTCTAGACCATCTTTATTTGAATATTTTGTCTACCTACTGTGAAGAATGCACAACAAATAATTAAAAATATAAAATTACAGCAGAGAATTGTAAAATTCTTTGTAAAGGCAGGCCAGTCTGCAACATTCAGAGCTCAGTGGATGACTTTTCAGACAGCAATCAGAAGGAAAGCTCTGCTTTCTTACATTGTTCATCAGGCCTCCAGAAAAAAAAGTCTTTGATTATGTCATGTGCTAAAGACACTTGTTTGCATCTTTTTCTTTTGGAGTTTGGAGAAAAACAATTTGCATGGACTGTGTAGAATATTAGCAATGTAATAATGTTTGTTGGGCAGGCAGATTTAACACTAATTCTGTTAAGTATAATTTGGTTTGACTTTTTATATGGGAATTATAGTTATCTGTAGCGTTGCTGCCTTCTACTCCTTTCAACCTTCCCTCTGGACATATAAAAAAAGTTAGAATACTATCACACAGGTTCTCAAGAGAAGAAATCTGTTTTTTTTTACTGTAATAAGAAATACTTTAAAGTGTTTTCTTGAAAAGTGAAATTTCAACAAAACATTTTGCAAAAATCTGTCTAGCCAAAAATGTCTTACAAAGTAATTTTGAGATAAAATATCCCATTTATTCTAGTGAAATCTATGCAATATTTAGAAAGAAAGGATATTTATTTTCATTCATAGATTGTCCTTCTCTGGGTTTTGGAGTTTTAAGTTTTTTGTTTGTTTTACTTTTAAGGGAGTATCCACTCAGATTTCCCTGACTTCAGAACACATTTGGATTCTTATACTTTTTGAACATCCAAGAATTAATTTTTCTTCATGTAAATAAACTGTACCTTTATTTTAAAGTATTTCCACCCAGTGTATCAAAACTGCCTCCCTTCTAATGTTACCAGAATATAGCAGTTGCCAGAAAACTCTTCCATCTGTGGCTTACATTCTGGTGACACACAGAAAAATTGTAAAAGGCATTTTTTTAGTGGTTACAAAAATTATTGGAGCTAAGTATTCAAAGCTGTGCCAGGATACGCATTCCTTATGACTAATTTGACTCTTCTGCAACAAGGAACCCACATGGAAACTTTTTTTTCACTCTCTATTGTTATTTTTAGGGCAGTTGAAGCAGACATTTTAGGCACAGATTCATGATGTCTGGAATGAAGGGTGTCTGAACCTTAAAAAAAAAAAAAAAAAGCAAAAAATCTAATGCCACAGACAAAAATGCCTGAGCACATCCTTTTACTCTGATTCTATGAGATTATAAAAACTAGTCTTGAGATTAAAGTACAGGTCTGGAAATGAGGAATTTGAATTCCAAAGTGTGAAGCACTCATAATGTAAGTCCCTCCAAAGCACACAAAAAATTTAAAAGCCCTTATCTTTCTTGCTTCAACAGATTTTTGACCCAAGACTACTTATGTACTATTGCAATTCATTCTTTTTCTCTCTGCTACTTCTTGATCAATAATGTGATTGTAAGAGTGTTCCTCCAGCTTTTTTTGGCCTGTTTGTTTCAAGGTCGTCAGTAAAGGAACTCTGTGGAGTATTGCTTGCCTTGATGAGAAAGGGACCAGATATAGCAGCAAACATAGGACCTACAAAAGTATATGTTAAGTGCAGAAACAAGTGTTAAGTTCCCACATGCTGTTTGAGACTTCATTGTATCCTGAGCTAATCACTTTCATGAAAAAAGAAAAAAAAAAAAAAAAAGTTTTAAAATATAGAACCATAATACAAGTTCTTACAGAGCGTTTATATTCTCTTTTATTACTATTTTAAGAGTTGAAAATGGAATGAGTAAATTGCACACTTTTATGTTTTAATGCTACTGAAGCTTCTGGAAGACTACTACTGGAGAGAGGCAATGTCAGGTACACAGCATATGAATAAACTCTGCTAGACTGAAGCTGTGAAGTACTGGAGTTGAGTTAAGAATATCCAGTAAAGGTTATTTTCATGCTTATAATGTGATAGAATATATACATGAGTAAATTAGATATCTTTAGGCTAGATAGCAATCAATATCTTTGCATCTTTAATTGCTTCTTGCTTTCTCTATGTAAATGTTGATTAATGAGTCCATTTCTGCTTTCTTAAGATTGACTGAAACTTAAATTCCTTGTAGAGAAATGTCAGCAACATTAATAGAAATTCCACAACTGGATCTAGAATAGTGCGTGGACCTTATGTATATGCTAGCAGTGAGTGTATCAACATTCCACTGTATTTTCTCAAGCAATCCAAGGGTAAGACAGAAATTGATACAGATATGTTAGCTCTCTGAACAATTCTGATATTTCCAGACAATTATCCTGAGCTTTCATTCAGTTCAGGCAAACCACAATTATATGCAGATGACATAGGATGGAGGAATTATTGTCCTTTCCATCCACGTTCATTTTGAAACCCTGTGTTTATGAAGAGTCATGAGAAAAATACTGCATTCACTTAACTTCCTTTTGATTAACTAAGCTGGGGTTTAGGGGCCAGAGAAAAGCTTTCTTCCACTGAATGGTTACCACAAAATAAGCACATCTGTTGTAACTTTAATAGTGTGGATCCAGTAATGCTTTCCTAATCACCACAGATATGACACACAGGATATTTCTCCAGCTCTTAGCTCCCAGTTACCAGTGAGGTCACCACCCACAAAGTATTGTCTGTGCAAGTCAAACTTGTGGCAGCAGGCTCAAGAGCAAAAAATCCCAAACCGTAAGAGATATGTCAGCAAACAGTTTAACTTCCTTTTTGCTGGGTTGGGTAACAGAGCAACTGGAAGGCTGTTTTTATTGAATCCTTATGGAAAGTAAGTTCTCAACATTTATTTCTTGAGAAAGAAAAAAAATAAAAATAAAAATAATAATAATTTAAAAAAAAATTAAAAAAAGGTTGTTGGAACCGTAGTGCAAAAAAACCAGTAAGCTCTCAGAAAAAAATGTCAGGACATAGACTGCAGAGGCTTTGTATGTCTAGCTTCATTCTATGTTTGTGAGTTTGCAGGCTTTTCTTCTTCACAATTTGAAGTCTATTACAAAGCTCACTCCTTCCTTTTCATGTTGTGTGTTTAGTTAACACTTGTCATTTTAGAATATTCAACGAATAATTTTTGTAGTCCTTCTGAAAGTGTCTCCCAATTTTAAAAATTCACCTTCTTTGAGAGTCTTAACATAGGTGATTTGTTTTTATTCTTTAATGTTATCTTCTGTATATTGATATTGAGGTTTCTTCAGATCCAACATTTTTTTTCTCAGTATGTCAAGTGTCTCTTTTGACTTTCTTTCAAACTGGTGACACAAGTATTACTTTTCATTTGTATTTAGAACAGCTTGATATTTTCTTGGATTTTGTTGTTCTTGTTGTTGTTGATTTGTGTTTTTTTTGTATCTTTGCTATATTTTCTCACTTGGAAAAATCCCTTGTAGAAGTATTGTGCAAACTATTTTTGTGATGTTTACTATCTGTCCAAAATACGAAATAATGGAAAAGATATTTTTTCATTGAAATTTCAAACCAAATCAAGTAGAGAGGTTCAGAAAACACTATAACCTGTAGTTGGTTATGAGTTGATAGCACTGTAACTCTTCGACCTTCAGAAATCCTATCTGCTCCAGTGTTTGTGATTATATCCCCATATAACTTCTGACCTTCAAAGTCTTTGAACATAAAAGTGGATTATCAGCATTCCTTTCTCTCCTGGATATTTGAGCAAAAGATCCTCAATTTAATTCCTTGTAATGGAAGTCTGCTAGAGCTTTAGCAATTTAAGGGAGAAAACTTTTATGTCCATAAAGTATTGCAAATATATTTATGAATCAAACATTGAAAATTGCTGCACAGCAACCCAAAATATTTTTCTTCCCTTAAAATTCTTATTTATTATAAGCAGTCAAAAAACAAATAACTAGTCTGTTTTTATTGTAATAGAAATCATAGTTCAATTTTTAGCTTTCTATCCAGTCAAGGTATTTTGGAGCTAAATAAAAGGTGTACAGAGACTGATCACATGTAAGTCTGGATCAAAATTTGTTCTGATCTATTCCAACTTTTAAATTGAAATGGAAATAATTCACTGTTCTACTAATCAGTTAATTTAACCTTTCATCGGATCATCCTGAGTTGAGAGCTGAGTCCTCCATATCCATCTTGCTCAGTTAAACTAAGGTAGGATGAGGAATTTGGAAGGAGATTCAGGGTCAAGAAGTGTAGGAGTGAAATATGTCTTGTGGGGATATGTAGGAGTGTTTCTAAACTGGCAGAACTCCTAGTGATCTCAAAACATTTGTAAGACCTTTAACTAAAAGAGGAATATGTTTTGTTAATAACTCAGATAAAGTGTAGATGATAAAAGTGGAGGTAGACTGTCTGATGAACTGAAAATTAAACTGAAGATAGCGCATTATGGACAGTGAGCAGAGAGGTTTAAATACTGGTGATATATTACTTTCTTACCATATAAGGGGTAAGTTTAAAAAACAAAACAAAACAACAACAACAATAACAACAACAAAAAAGACATTTTTCCTATCTACTTCTGGGATGAGTCTGGCTACAAGATTTTTAACATTACTAATTCACAGTAGGAGTGAGGTGATGGGAGGGAAGGAAGGAAAGGAGAAGGGGAGGAAGAAGGGTAATCACCAAAGTCCTGGGAATTGGCTGATCATGCCACCATCTACCCCACACAGCTTCCTGTGTTAAAACTGTGTTTGCACACAGCAGAAACTTGTGCCTGTGAGAAGATTTGGCTGTAGCACAAGTCTACACAAGGCCACTGTCTGTGACTTGTAGCACATAACCTGTGAGCCATCCTTTAGTCGTGTTAGAAACAATGACTTATGTGAAAAAATAATGTCTATTAAGACTGTTACTGGGAGATACAAGTCTTAAGGGACATTGGATATTATAGACATAATAGAAAAATCCTATTTTTAAATTTTTTTCATCCTGATGCCCTAAGAAAACAAGTTTAATGTGACCATCCTGCTATTCCTTTTGTACACAATTATTTGCATCCATATTTAGTCTGCAAGCCAGTTTTGATCAGTCTTGCTGGAGAAAGCAGAGATGTCAAAGATGTGATATCCCCACAATTTTTGTGAAAATAACACTCATTTTTTTTTTGAGGCACCACTCTTGTCCAGTGCTATGAGCTTTTATGAAGGAGCTGTGGGGAAGATCTGCAAGATAGAGTGAAGATGAAGGAAATCATGAGGATGTGGTGAGAAAAGTGATATTATTGTCTGAATTGACATAAACACATAGAAAAATAGGCGTTATTAGATCTGTCTCTTTATCAAATATTCTCATAATCCGCTCTATATGCAATGTAATGCACTTCCATGTCAGATGCCATTCTGTTAGACTGCCTCTCTGCTGCCATCAACAACATGTAATGAATTATTGGTGGGAAGGTTCCACCTCTACTGCCATACCACCAATTTCTGCCTCTGATGTCATGGGCCAACACAGTGAAATAGGGGTCATTACTTTTAAAGCAGCCCACATATTTAAATAGGAAGAATGCAGCATAACTAGTGGTTACAGAGTAGACAAATAAAAGGGTTTAATCACTTCTGTACCCTTAACAATTTGTTCTTGCATATGCAAACTTTCCTCTTTGTTGCAGTTAACTTTGCCTCTTTATGAATGGTCAGAAGCTCTGTTTCTTCTCCTCTGGTCCCAGAGAAGTCATCTGTCAGCTCTGAGGCCTCATCTCTCTTTTTCCTTACAGTAGTGATCTCTAAAGTCATGAGTATTAAGAGAAAGGACAAAAGTGGTCAGGTCAGCTCTGTAAAACAGATCTTTGAGTAGATCATGAAAACAAAGAGTGACATAACATTCAGAAGAATAACTGTGAGAAAATATTTCTAGTAAGAAAATATACAAAAACAAACAAACAAACAAAAAAACAACCTACTAGAAAACATTAATGTTTAATCTCTTTCAAAGAATGGAAAACTGTCACGTTCAAATAAGTTCAGTCTTCTTTTACACACAATACCTAAGGTGGCTTACTCAAGCCATACTTAAGAATACATTTACAAGTATATAATGTTTGGATACAATATAAGAATTAATTTACAATAAATATTTATAAAGTAATTGATGTGTAGTAACGAAACATTTCTAACTGATATTTTTGTGAAATTAAGATATCATTTTTTAATTTCAGCTATTGATATTAAGATCGAAGACAAGGCATTGTATCATATTTAATACAAAGTAGGGGAAAAAAATCATCTGCCAGAACTATGGAGAAATAATTTGCACTTCTTGTTTCAAATAGATTTTTAAAATTGCAATATCCTTGCAGTCAGGGAAAAGAGAAAAAAGAAAAAAAAAAGAAAAAAAAGAAAAAAAAAGAAAAAAAAAGAAAAAGAAAAAGAAAAAGAAAAAGAAAAAGAAAAAGAAAAAGAAAAAGAAAAAGAAAAAGAAAAAGAAAAAGAAAAAGAAAAAGAAAAAGAAAAAGAAAAAGAAAAGAAAAAGAAAAAAAAAGATAAAGAAAATAAAAAGAAAAAGAAAAAAAAAAAGATAAAGAAAAGAAAAAAAAAAAGTGGATTAATGAACTTAGTTCAGCTTATATCAAAGATTTCATCCTAAGCCTTACTGCACTGACACCATGCCTTCACAAAATGTAAATCTGTTCCTTATTAATATGGAATGTTTGTCATGGCTCACTTCCACATTTTCTCAACAGCTGACATAAGATAATCTGCAGAAAAATGGAACATAGAATTTGTTGACTTCTCAAATTTTTGGATTCTACCTCCATCTGTTCAGGCTGTTTACCAGCAGTGCAGGTTAACTAGGTTTTCATTCTGCCTAGTGATACATATTAAAGAAGCATAAAGGATGCACTCCATTGTACAAGCACAGTGTTTCATTGTGTGGCAGCATTAAATCCATCCTTCATCTCTATGGTGAATTTCTTGGCTGCAAACAAGAGTTTATTGAATGAATAAGCTGAATGCTGTTAGAAATTCTATTATTAGCTGTTGCTCAATATATATTATTAAAAATAATATCCACTAAAGACCATTGGAAGAATTTTACTTTATCAGAATGCCGAGTATATGAGCTGAAATAACCCATTCAGTCCTTTGTTGAATTCAAGCAAATGAACCAGATTTTGAACTATATCTATTTTGCTCAGTAAAAGTTTAAAGAATGTGCCACGAGTTCAAATTTCTCTTAATGTCAATAGATAGACTAGTATTCAGTGCTGAAGTCTGAAGATTTGAGCACTGGTAACAACAGAGAAGACTTGTAAGGTCAATATTTTTTTCCTTTTATTAAGCATGGCAAATTGCCTCTGCGGCATGTCATGATGATATTCTCATTGCAAAGCCAGTCACTGAACACCAGAATTAAAGTTTTTTTTACGTAAGGATGGTCTGGGGGAATCTGTGATCTTCCAATTAAATACTATATGTGACATCTGAACATATATGCATTGAGGGTTTGAATTGAAAAAGCACAGGAATCCTTAATTCTAGCCTCTGCTAAATTCTGAAGTCTTGACTCTGTAACCATAACAACACAAAGGGAATGTGGTACTGGGAGAAAGGTTATGAGGAAATTATTTTTATTGCATCTAAAGTGTCTTAGGTTCTCATAAATTGTTTAAAGGTCATTTCTCTGAAGATTTCATAATTTTAACTTGTTAGAATGAAGCTAGAGAGTGGATTCAGCATGTTTCCTGGGAATTCATTTTTATTATGCGTCCCATCATTATTTTTTTGCTTGGATCACATTCACATATTGAACTTATTACTGAATTTAAGCATTTTCTAAGGAATTATTCAAATGGAGTGTAAACCACTATCTGTATTAGGCAGGGGGTAAGCAAAACAGAACTTTTGTGGCCTTTTGAATTAGGTCTCTTATCACCATACATTTAAAATTCAAAATAAAATTTTTAAAGAATATATCTGTAGGTATTGATACAATCTTCGCCTGTACTTCTGTACTATACTTGTACAATGCTGAGAAGCAGCAGCATTAGATGTTATTGTGTAGTGATATCTCCTATGTAAGCAGTAAAATTTATGACTGTCTGGGAATGACAAAATGATTTATAATCTCTAATATACACTACAATCCACCTGCTAGGAGCAATAGCCTGAGTTGGAAGGCTGGTTAAAACAGACCATTTCAGCTGGTAAAAAAAATACCAATACAGGAAAGATGATAGTGGGGGGAGACAGGAAGGATCAAAAATTATCTTTTTTCTTATTGTTAATTGCACTAAATATGTGGCTTAATAATGACAAAAACATTCATTGCTTACCCTTTTCATGTAAGTATTTGATTTAATGAGGACATTGGAAATTCATGCATATAAAAGCCATGTAAAAGGTAAATATCAGTAAAAAAGAAATGTGAATTGACTTTGTAAAAAATACCTATTATTTCTTCCATAACTTCATGAGCTTCTCCAAAAGTAATACTTCCTATTTTATTACTTTGGCCAACAAAATCAGAGGTGTGAGTTGGTGGTATAGCACTCAGTAGAGGTGGAACCTTTCCACCAAAACCCAATTACCTGTTGTTACCATGTGACAGATGGCAGCAGAGGGGCAGTGTGACAGAATGGAGTCTGACATGGGATTGTGGATGGAGAAAAGATGTGGAATTGAATTCCTTCATGCAGAAAAAAGTTGCATACGTTAACATTAATCAGTGCTTGCAGAACATTTATGGAGACCAAACAGTGGATGTGAGCACAGTGGATGGTGCATTTCAGCAATGGCAACAGTGGATCACTTTTGGCAGAGCAGACTTTTACTGGTGTTACGTGCAGATTCTTATTCATAGCTGGTAAAAATGAACAGCTAGTAGTGGTGCCTGTTGAAAAACAGTGTTTTGTATCTGACAACTTTCTCTGTCCAGAAGTGATATTGCACTCTTTGTATCAGCTGCCATTTCCATGGAAATAAATGGGATGTGTTACTTTCAGAGACCTCTGTGGATACAGCATTGGTAATGGAGTAGTCTCCACTTAGTATAGTTAAAGTTCAATAAAAGTCAATAAGAAGATGCATACAAAAAAAAAAAAATATATATATATAGTAAAAATGAAACAGAAAAAGAAATGTAAGTGAGGAAAAAGCCACCTACTGCAAATATATTCAGATTTTTATTATGTTTTCTTCTGATATGCATCAGTGGAGCTCTAATTTAAGCAAAAAGGTTTTCTCTGTGACACTAACAGGTCTATTTTAAAATTAGTTAAAGCTGTCATACTTTAGTACATTATTTCTTTTACATTTTTTCTGCTTTCAACTGAATATGAAATTGGTGCCATTTCTGAAAGCAAATGAATTTGCTAACTGCCACAAATACAGACAGATCAAGCTTTCTGTTAGGTAATTCCTTAATAATTATTTAATCCTCTAGAAACTGCAAACGTGGTTATATCACATAGAAAAACATGTAAAGAGTGGCAGGTTTCAGTTCTGAGATTTCTGTTTCTTTGTCTCTCTGTTCTTTCCTTATCTCTCTCTTATCCTCTTCCCCTCCTTGGAGAATACTGCAAGAGGAAATCAAACATCCAAGTGTATGTCTCACAAGTAGGAAAAGGGATAAAACAAAAGAATAGAAGAGAAAAACAAAAATACAAGAGGGCCAACAGAGGAAAAGCAGGTAAAATTGGACCCCCCAAACACACCACTAAATAAAACAATAGGGGGGAAGTGGGGAAAGTACTGTGAAGCAAGAATTGAAGACAAGATGGACAACCAGACTGGCATAAAGGACTTTTGGTTTGCTATAAACTGATTTAAGCTAAGGCTATTCATTGAGCTTTTTTACATTGCTGCAGCATTTCAGATACCTCAGTACTGACATAAACTTCTTGAGAAGATTCATTTCATATTGCAAATGGTAAATTTTATTAGCTCAATCTCCTGATTTCAGATTAGAGCAAAAGAAAAATGATCATTCATTCATTTCTACTGGTGAAATGTCTCTGTGGTAGGCATATCATTTGGTGTACCTACACCTAAGTTTCCTTCTTCAGAAAGGTGCCAGCTCTGCATTTCCAGTTTCTTATCTTTCACAAAATGACTGCAATATTTTTTATTATTATTCATCCTGTCTAAAAATGATGTGGTTTTTTTTTTTTATAATTGTTCTTTGTTTTTGCTTTTAATAGGCAAAGATTTAAGATTGAGTCATTATTAGAACTCTGATCTCACATGCTCAGTCTTTAATGTACCTACAGAATTCTCTCAAGACATTTCTTTGTTGTGTCAATATCTCATGTCAGCATTGAAATTCAACAAATTGCTTTCTGATGGTTTGTCCTTAAAGTAGATCTGGCCTGAAATATTGCTCTTGTCCTAGATAAAGTTCAATTGAAAAATCACTTAAAAACAGACATCAATTCTTTGGGGGGCGTTTGTTGTTTTTTTGTTGGTGGTCATTTTTGTGGGTGGTTTTTTTGTTTGTTTGTTTTTTGCTAGTTGGTGTTAATGAGTTTGTTGGTGGTGTATTTGTTTTTGCTTTTCTTGAAGAAATTTGAAGAATTTTGTTTTATTTTTAATGGCTAGCTAAGTGGATAATGATTTCTCACCAAATACTTTCTTCAATACTTTATTTCTTGTCTCACGGGGATTCAATGTTGTTTAGAAAATCTGTAAGCATAAAGCTAGCATCTCGTTAATTTAGAAAAGGTAGCATTAAATGAGTCTAATGGTTTGAAATAGTGAATTTAAGGTCTGGCCATCTGCTGTGAGTACATATTTCTTTGCTGCAGCTGAATGAATCTCTGCCATTAAATAGAGCACGCACCACATACCACCCCTCAATGAATTCTGAGGACTGTTTTATTGAAGAGTAAAGCTACAGAACAAAATGACACAGCAAGCAGTTTGTAGATAGGTCTGTATTTCATTATGATAAGATAAATATACTGAAAAATTGTTTCTTTTACAATTACTCAATCTAATTATTAGTTGAATAATCTCAAAATCTCACCTTGTTCTTAAGTTTTTAGGTAGAAACAAAATACATTAATAAATAAATAAATAAAAAGGAATTTATTTTTTTTTTTTTCATGATGATCACATCCCATAATAAACATCTCCAAATTATTCTAGTAATCTCTATTTAAAATATCTGAAGCTAGAGAAAGGATTTATCCTTCCATCTTTAATAAACAGTTTGCTTGGACCTAACAGGAGGTCATTCACAAGCTGTCAGTGATACAAAGCTCAACCTCATGCTCCTGTTTTACATCAGACCTTGTTTGTTTGTTTTCTTATTTAAGCATTTAATAGAAAGTGTGAATGGCTAGCTATGTAAAAGCCAAATGCACCTATCTAATATCAACTGCCTGTCTTGACACTTTTGTAGCCAAATGACTATAAATCTATCTTATCTAGACTGTCTCTTGATTCCTCCTTTTTCAGGTGATTAATGTTAGAAAAATTAGGTCCTGCTGGAAACCTTTAAAGTTGCTCACAATAGTTTCATTGTGTATCTGTTTAAAAAGTAATTAGATACAGTTGCCAAGTCCTTCCTTCTTACAGGTACCTTTTCTAATTCAACATAGGCTGTAATTAAAACCTCTCATTGTAGCTGCAAGAGCAATGAGCAATTGCAGTGTATCATGCTGCAGACCTGGGAGTAGCTGACAGCACATCTAGGAATGGAAAAGCAAGAAGATACATGTAGAAAATAATGATGCCAGTATAATAATTTCCTTATAAACTACTATCAGTAAGAACTTAAAGATCTGCAATCCCTAAACACTTTCATTCTCTGTTTTAAGGAGCTGTCTCTTATACATATCATTAGGTTCTTGGCTTCTAAGACTTACTGTGACAAGTACTCCCCCAGGTCAGTTAAGCTCTAAGTGGCAAATAGCTTCCTTATTATTACTTTAAGAATTATTTTCTTTCTCTTTGATTGAATGTTCTGAAAGATAGACATCAACATGCAATTTTTCCTCCATCTACCATATATCATCTTATTTACCTTTAGCATATATGCTCCCACTCATCTTCTGTATAAATTAAAATTGATCTTTTCAGTCTCTGTCACATGATTTTAATCACTATAATCTCTAATATCTTCTATCTTACTCTTTATGCAGAGTGCATGGCTTTATACTACAAATTGAACACTTACTTTTATTGAATAACCTAGAGTAATTCCCAGTTTGTTTGTTTGTTTGTTTGTTTGTTTTTGCAGAGGACTTACATTATATTTAAAATCTGTTTATACTTCATATTATTTCTCTCTATGTTAATTCTTCTGTATTCATCAGCTATGAATTTAGCAATGTTCATGATAGAACTACATATATGGGTCCGCAAATCCAGGCCCTTGTGACCACATACAATTACATAATATAATACAGTTAATAAGCTCAATTAGATTCATTTTATGACTAATTATGAGGAATTCTTGGCTTGCATATTCCTCTCTGCCATGCTTGTTACCATGAGTTTCCAGCACCTGATGTTTTCGTAGGTACAGCAGAAATTGGCTTGATGGCTGGCTCTTCTGAGATGGATAAGGGCCTTTCTTCTCTGTTTCAGTGTTTTCTAATAATTTATCCATATTTTTTTCATTGCCAGCTTATAAACATTTGTATGTGTGCCACTATCCTTCAGTAACCTGAACAATCCCTCAATAGCTCTGCTGTTTATTCTCCTAATTGTTTCTAGAGAAAAGCCATGTCTTTTGGCTCTTCTTTCAGTAGACTGAAACCTTTCAGAATCTCCTTGCAAGACTTTCTGGTTTTGTGCTCTGCTTAGTAGTTCTTGGCATTCATCTTTCTGAGGAGGAGTGAGCAGAAGTGCACACAGTATTTCAGAGAATGTCCAGTTCTCTCCCTGCGAGTTAATGTGCGCTTATCTATACACTACAGATTATACTGCTCGGGTCTGTTCCCCAATGTCCTCCACACCCGAAGGTTACATAGTGTTGATGATCATAGTCATCTTGATGTTTACTTCCTCTGCCATCTACACCCAGTTGTTCCATAATTTAGGAAGAAGCAAAGTTTGTACAGAGGTGTATCTTTTCGTTCCTGAATTTATTATTCTTTCGACCCCTTGCTAGCTGCAGTATTTGAATGCTTGATCTGAAAGTCTTGATGTTCAAAGTTACCATCTACTTCAGATGTCTTTTCCAATAGAAATTTCTGCTTTTCCCACACCCCCTGTGAATTTAACCACAGAAGGAACAATGTTTCCTTGTTCCAGCCATAGACAGCAGACAAAAAGTTATATTCATCATATTCATCATAAGTATGATATATTCTGAGGCCATTCACAAAAAATTCAATATTGAAATATTATGTTCAGCATTAAAGACTTACGAGAGAATATGATTATTTTTTATTTCAATTTATTTTGTAATGGAATAAGGAGCTGCTACTTTCATCACACTCATAAACGCCTAGTGAATCTTATATTGCAAAATGTTGACTGGAAAGACAGAGAACAAAAAAGTTCTTTTACACTGATTTAACAGAGGGATGTAAAGTTTATTTTCTGCAAAGAACCAAGTGCTTTTCATTTTATTTTCCTTTATCTTCTGCTCCCTTGCCTGGAGCAGGTTGCACTCCAATAGATGTAGTTTAGCTCCTGAATAATGGCAGCACTTGTATGTGTAATGATACCCATGTACTATGCTATAGAGAGTAACAATGGCAAATCTGGGTTCACACAGAAGACCTGGGATGATGCATTTTGTGATGGATTTGTAAGTAAGCACAATACCTGGATAATACTCCTAAAATAAGGAGTCATGCTACGTATTTTATTGTAGAGAGCAATATGACTGTATTAATCCATATTTTACTGCTTTAATTTACACACTGCTAATACCAGGCCTTAAGTGATTAGATGAGTAGATGTTGATCATTCTGAATTTACTAAACAACCTTAGTAATTATGGAATGTTAGTAATTACTACTGTAGGGGAAAAAAGGCAAACAACAGCAAAAGAAAAACAGTTTTCACTATTTAGTTTTTCATGTGCATCAAAATCTTCTTTGAAAATGCAGCTTTTAGACTCCTCTTTATCCAAGTCAACAAGGAGCTGTGTTCATATTTGCTCTCGGAGATCATGGAATCAATTCCCTATTGCCTACTGTGATGTACCCCTATCCAGGAACCATATGTAATTCTGACAGGCTAAAACGATAGAGCTTTTATCTATCACAGACTAAAGGAAATAATTGCACAAGCAAAACATCAGATAAAAATGAGCAATCAAGTAAACATCTGTATTTATTTGGAAACTCACATATGCTATCATTAATACAGCATAAAGTTTGATTTTCTGAAATGCAGCAGTGTATCAACTGGACATGTTATTGTAAATTAAACCTGCCTTGAATAAACACCAAAAAGAACAAAAAACTTGTTTGTTTTTTATCTGTTGTTTTGAGTGAAATGATCTGTAACCTCAGGCACAGAGCTCAGCAACACAAGCAATGTTCACTCATCTGTATTACCAATATGTGTATTAAGAAATAATGGGTTGGAATTCCTAGAAGAAAATTTGTAAGATTACCATTCTTCCTGCAGGGTGACTTTCCTGTAGGAACTTGCTAATAGCAGAAGACATTTTGTCAGGCAGGATAGATTAGGATGTGCACTGGGATGGAAGGATTCAAGTGCTATTTCATTTGTCTGTCTCTCATGCTTCTGCTGTTTCAACTATGAGGGAACTTCCTGTCTGAAAGGATTGCAATGGCTATCTCAGTGCTTCAGATGAGCTTAAGACTCATGTAAAATGTGCTGCTGCTAATTAGTCAAGACCTAATTAGTCCAGTGAAATTAATTTTACATAAATAATGTGGAATTTAAGGTTCATGGCTTAAGAGATAAATTCAAAGTCTTTTCTAAATTGTCTGTCTTAAAAGTAAAATACCAGAAAAGAATTATTAAGGAACCACTTCAAAACTGGCATTAACATGCTAATGAAGATTTAGCACATTGCCCAGAAGACATGGTTGATCTGTGTTCCATAAGGTCCTTCCACCACTATCAGCACCCATGTAGCCCTAACTGCTCCCATCAGAAAGGAAGCTAATAGTGACTTTGAGGAAGAAACCTATTTGCCTCCTAACTGAATGTAAAGCACTGTAAATACTGTCCGTGCACAGCAGTGGGTAGGTAATTAAGAGTGTTCTCCTTCATTAACTAAACTTCAAGTGAGCCATCTCTTGGATTTGTGCCACAGGCTGCTTTGACCTACCTGGAGCTGTTAGAGTAATTAAAGTTCAATTCAGGATTGCATATGCCAAGGACTAAACAGTAGGAAGTTGAAGTTAGACTTCATTTCACATATATTTCTGTTATTCACTGATACAGTTTTGCAGTACCAGCCAGGGACTGAAATCTGGGTGCTGAGGCTGTAATAATGTGACCTCAAAAGCACAAAAAATAAATAAATAAATAAATAAATGCTCTGTCCTCAGTAAAAACAGCTAAAAGAATTTCTTCCATTCCCTCAAATATACTATGAAGTAATATCATATTTGGTTTGAAATTTACCTTTCTCATCTTTTTTTCATGATGTTTTTATTTTTTCCTTGCTTCTGGGTTTTGTTTTGAGAATGTATAAATTCGTGTCACCCTTGTGGAACTCTGTAAAATGTCAGAGATAATGGGTGTCCCAAAAAGAGGTTCTTCCATCTTCATGTACAACTTTGAGCTTCACCATCACTGAATTTTCATCACTACAATATTATTTTAATTTTAAAAGAAAAAGTATTATTGCTAATATTAGCACTAGTATTATTGTCTGAAATGGCTTTGAGTTCAGCAGCTGTGTGAAATGAAGATTAACATCAGCCCTGCACTGTCTTTTGACAGTCAGAAGCCAACATCGTAGTGAACAAGTTCATCAGATATTTTTTCTCTCTGTTCTCCCTGACTCAGATTCAGCTCAGCCATCAACTGCTATTGTTATCTAACCATCGCATAGCAGAGATGATAGACAAATGATAAAGTGATACATATATTATTTGATGACCTGTAAGATAATCTTCTGGATTTCTTTCCTAAATCTATTATACTGCATGAGGCAACACCTATAATGTTTATTCATTTTGACCCTCTGCAGCAGAATAATTGGATTAATTTATTTAAAAGTATTTATATTTTATTTTAAAAAAAATATGTTTTTTTGTGGGAAATCTTAACCAGCCGATATCTTCACTTTTTAGATTTTTTGTTCTTTAGCATTCCTTTTCTATCCTTGTCTTTGAGGATTAGCTGTGTTGTCATTAATACCATCATCTTTTTCTTTTTTTTCCTAGGCTCCTATCTCCCTCTATAAAAACTTCTCATGCTTCATGTCCTTCAGTAGTTTCCCCACGGTTTGGCTTTGAACTTGTCAAAACAACCAAGTTTTTTGAGATGCTATCTTTCCCTCACATTAATCTATTTTTGTCCCATTTTTGATAAGTAATAAAGGTATTTTTGGGGAACATTTGCAGTAACAACCTGGTATATCATAGTGAAAAACCATTTCAGTGACCAAAATTACCTACTGATATCTGACATCAGTTTCCTAATTAGCATGTCATGAAACATAAGAACATTCAGATAGGATTCAAGGATTTTGGGAATATGTGACTAATCTAAGTTAGTTGGTAGTTGCACGTATAGAAGGATGAATTAATTTCCTAACAGACTAAAAGATACCTAATATTTATCTATAATTCAAATGCAGATAGCATGAATGCATGGAGATATTTCATCATTAAATGTAAACATAACAACACATGAAAGTAGTTATTACTAAATGGTAGGATTTTCCCATTCTCTTATGAGTACACACACCTGCTTTTATAAGAAATAAGTTTCTGCAGTTCTGAGGTGTGCCATGCCCCACTGGTTGTGGAGCAGCAGATGGCACTCCTCTTTACCATGTCTGAGTAGTGCTTATGCACAGCTGCAAATCTGTTTTCTCTTTCTTCTTTTTACAGTCAAGTAAGTTCAGCAGTGACAAGAAAGAGCAATTTGGGTTAAAAGCATATCTAGCTCAACAAAAAATCTGGCAAACGGGGAGAAAAGAAATTATACAATCGAGAGCAATCAGAAAATGATTTTGATGGGTGATTACCATCAGATTGCAATGTTTCTACATGGATCCACAGGGCTTGGTATAAGCCCAAGAGCAATTTCACATTTGTATAAAATCATCAGTCCACGTAAAAGAACAGCTTATGGATTACATGATTTTTGTAATATTCTGGAGAAGAAGGAAGACTAAGGGGACCAGGTATTTTCAGTTACTGAATACAATGGGTCTCCTGCTCATCATGAGCTGTCAGCTGAAATTGTTCCACTTTTTCTTTAAAATGAGCATGTCAGAAGATACTACTCCAGTCTAAAGCTCGATTTCATTAGTGCACCATTTCTTAACCTTGAAAAAAGTAACTCTTTAACCAGAGAAAATTCAAGTCTGTGGCATGAGATGGATTAAATCAATCTCTGCTCACTCTGTCTAAATAGAGCTGGTACTTTCCATATAGCATGTTCTCCACCCACTATTTTTAAGGGCCCCCTGAGTTACAACAAATCCCGCATGTGTCTCTTTTGGTGTTTTGTGAAGTCATCTTCCTCCAGTTGCTCCTGAGATTAGGATACAGATTTGTTTTCTGACATACCCTGATTACTCCAAAATTTTACTGAGGCTGCAAACAGATGTTTACTGCTCCTATCATCCTAATTGGCCTCTCTCTACACTTATCTGAACACATGCAGCAAAATGAAATACTCCCCTCTCTCCAGTGTGCCTCATTTAACTCTGCAGCTGCTGGGATATGACACACAGGCAGCACCTTGTGCTATCCCATTATAAACAGCTTGGTGTTCTCTCTCACATGTGTTCAGATAAAATGACTGTAATGTAAAGATTAAATTCTGTTTGTGTCAGATTTTATATTATACAGGAGAGCAGAAGATAATATAAGCTCACAATTACAAAGTAGAAGTTGCATCACAAAAGTTGATGACTGTGAAAAGAATTGTTGGTATTACAGTAAGAAAGAAGCTCGATGTAAGATTCTCCTGAATTACTTGTTTGTGAATGTGTAAAAATTTATGAGAATTGAAATTAATTTCCTAATTATACCACAATAATAAGACTGGAACTGGATTGCTGCCATCCCTGCCTTCTGATGCTCTCTTAAAAAAAATAATAATAATAATTAAAAAAAAAAAAAATAGCACCAGTTACTCAGATAATTTAGAAGCTGGAAGAAGTCATTCCAGTGAGACACATGCAGTGGGGTTCAGCTTATTAAATGGGAAGCCTTACATTTAGTTGTCGATACACAGCTGTATATCTAGTGTGTGAAATATTTCTACCTTTACAGAGTAAAGTTCCTTTTACGTTAGTCCTGATTTGGGCTCTATAACTGTGGTTGCCTACTGCCACTTGTGACTCCCTGGAGTACCCAGATGGATGATGTGAAGCACTCCAAACAGTCACTAATTTCCTCATAGGCAACCAAGATCTGGACTCCAAGGTCTCTTTACTCTGATAGTAAAGACTGCAACAAAAGCTAGTAGCCAGAAGTTTAAACAAATAAATCAATATATGGTACACTCTTGGGCATGGAGATCAAGTTATTAAGCAATAACTGTAAAGTGTCTATTAGATTATTTGAATTTTGGTTCCTTCAATTCAAGATTGTACTTGGAGTGAACGGCAAATTTAGAATGCAGTACTTTGGTTTTGAAGAGATATTTTTAAGCGGTTTTTGTAAGGAAATTGATAAACAACAAAAAAATAGAGAGAGAGATAAAAATTGATTTCTATATAATTTCTAATTGTGTATCTTTCTCTATACCAGTGTCCCAGATACCCAGCTCAGAAATTTATCTAGAATTCACATGGGGGATAAAGAGATAAAAGGGAAATGAGACACATATCTTTTGCCATGAGGATAACAATACTATGCCAAGGAAGCCAAATCTAATCTTTGAATTTTTATAGGTTTTTGCTGTTGGTTTTATTTTGGTTTTGTTGTTGTTATTTTTTGACGGGGGATTCTTTATTTTATGTATTTCTAACCTAAGTTCCTAGTTGAGCCCCAGTCAGTTGCAGAAATACATGTGTGCTTGCCATAGTTTATGATCCTTGCTTCTCACATTTTCAGATATTTTTTTCTTTCTTTTTTTTTTTTTTTTCCTCTTTTTCTTTTTCTTTCTTCACAGATGTGGAAAAGAATGGAAAGGAAATCGTTGTCACATAAGTGCTAAGCCTCTTCAATCTCCCATTTCAAGTCTCCTTCAAAATGGTGGGTCTGGAAAAAAAGAAATATCTTTCTATTCATCCTTTCAGTATTTTCTTTTTTTTGTAACAGTCTGATTGCTCTGATTTTGCAGATATTTGGATTGGGTTGGGGATCAGTTTCTTGCTGATTAAAATTGCTGTTGCTGCCTTATGTTTCCTGTCCAAGAAGAAAGAGCACAAAATGTAAGTGAAACTTTTATTTTGTATAAGGCAGGCACAAGCGTGGCACAGACCAATGACTAACTGCCCAGGCTCCTTAGTTTCAACATTTAAATCCCCCTACAGTCTTTGCCTTCACATGCAACACTAAACACAAAACTTAGTTTTGCAGCATTTTAGTTGTGATCTTAGGGGACCCCAGTCCAGTAAAAATGAGTTATGGTGTGACTTTTATAATATTTTGATTCAACTTCATGTGATTAAATTGTAAAGTTATCCCAGCTTAATAGCAGTAACTCTGCCTTTGTACAGGATGGTTAAATGTAAAAAATATGATGTATTGGTGGTTTCTTGAAATCTCTGAGACCAAATTAGTTTATTAAAGTCAGGTTGACAGTTTTTTCTGAAGGAACTGAGGACACATTTCCCTTGAGAACATTTTTGCCCTAAATTTTGCCAATGTTGTGATACCTGGATGGTGTAAGAGCTGGGCTTTTTTTCCCACTTTATAAGATTAGTGTTTTTCATTAAAAAATTTTTAATAAATTGGGGGAAAAATGCAAGCTGTAAAACTGCAGAATCACATGAAGATTTCCACAAATCATAGTGTTTGTCTCCTCTTCTTTGGAACCTGGACACACTGATAATCTGGCTTCTTGTTTGATTTTGTGTTACTCCTCTTAATTGTGTTTATTTTGACACCGTGTCTATTCCTTCCACCTCTTCACTCTGCCTCTTCATCTCACACCCGCTATCCGATACTGCTGTCTTCCAATAGAATCACTCCAGTACAGACTCTTGGCTTGTGGTCTAAATACTGGTCTTGCTTGTGGCGAATGAATGCTCTGGATGGTGGCTTCTTTTCCCCAAATGCATGTTTCTTCCATCCCATTCTTAGCTTGCTATCAGTACTGTGCAAACAGAAAGGAAATTGTCTTCTGACACCCTCCTACATAAAGATAATCTTCACTGAATGAAAGAAATCAGCAAAATTGGTGTTGTTTTATTTCAAAATATATTTCAAGTGCTTTTGACAACATTGCTAAAAAGGTCTTTCTTTATCCAATTATTTGATTTCATTTTTATAGGACCTACCCCAGGTTGATAGTGCATTATTTCACAGATCTCTCATACTTTCACCCTTTGTGTCATTGCTCTGATAACTTCTACTTGTTCTCTACTCCCTAAGATTTTTTTTTGCTGCTTTTTATTTTCTTATTGCACCTATATTTTCTTCTCTGCCTATCTCTTTACTTGCTCTGTTCAATCCTTCTCCACCAGCAGCAAGTGTCACTTCCTCCCTTTCAGGAGTCCCTATAGTGAATTGCATTGTCCACTCTCAGGTTAGATTTCCCTCACTCTTCATTTTCTTCTCTAACACTCATATTCAGAGATGTCTCTTTTCCTTTAAACCTCTGTTTAGCTATAGATCTTTCTTACTTTGGGGGTGTTGCTATCTCCAAAACTATCTACTAAACTGTGCAATCTGCCCTGATGTTATTGATGCTGACACCTTTCCTAACACTGCATACTTCCCCTGGCAGATAGAGTTGTCTATGGACACAGAAGCAAAACATTGAAGCAAAAACATTTATTGGCTGTGCTCATGTTAATTGAGTGCATAGCATCACCCGCTTTATGTCTGCTTCACCTTCCGTTAAGTGGGAATAATAGCATTGCTTTATCTTACTTCACAGAGGCTTTAAACTTAATTCATTTCCGTTTATGCAACCTCTAAAGTACATATATAGAAAGGCACCTCAGAAGTGCAAGATGAGTTGTTTCACAAGAGCTGTTAAAATCTGTTCGTAATTTCAATTAATAATTTTTCAAATAAAATATGTTTGATGGTGTTTAAATGAAATAAGTTTTCTTAAGCTACTTTATCTTGTGTTCTAAATACTTCCTTTTTTATTTCATGAATATTTGCTTATAGGCTAATGCACTGCCTTCCACTTCTCTTCCCCTGTCATATCTGTATTCGAGGAATATTTTTTCCTTCCTTGGTGTATACGCTAAAGTAAATTAGAGATATTTTTTATATGGATCCGTGAAAAGTTATCATGTTGCAATATGCCAAACACTTAAGTATACTGTTAGGTATGAAAAAAAAAACACAAAAAAACAACCAAGCTGAATAGGTCTTCTTACTATGACCCTTCTGAAGAGAGTAAGAGCTGTGGGAAAAGAAACCACAGGATTATAATCATAGAATCACAAGGTTGGAAAGGACCTTCAAGATCATCTAGTTGATCATCCTCCTGTTACCATTACTACCCACTAAGCTACTAAATCATAGCAGATTGCATAGTTACATTAGATAGTTTACTCTAACTTGATCTGCTTTCACTGGAGCTGGCAGAAGCATGAGTTATATTGCTGCAGATTTTTGTGGCTCTGAGTTTTTCTATTAGGAACTCACTAATACTATCAAATTTCTCAACCCACGACACAGAATATACATTTGTATTTTCATTTTTTTTAACCATAGTTGACTTAACATGGTAGTTTGAATGCATTTTGTAGGCATCATCAAGAAATAACCTAACTATGAGTGTCAATTTCATTGAAATTTTGAACTTGTGAAAACATTGAAATCTAAAACTTTTGAGTTTTTGTCTTTACATACCTGGTAACCAGAACAGTTTGGTATGTTAAAATCTTGGCTGGAAGCATAGCAGTAAATCAATGCAATTTACTCCTTAACTACTTAATGAGTAATCATCAGTGACTAGCCCAGAGTTAACCAATGGTATAATACTGTTGTTTTGACATTGAGATAAAGCTTGAGAGTAAGAAGTGACTTGTGTTTGCATAAGTCTGTAAAGTGTACAATGTGACAGCACCACATAGAAGTATGAGATTTTACTCCTGATTTTTTATTTTTATTTTTTTATTTTTTTTTTCTTTTTGATTTAAGGGAATTGGATGAACTAAAAGCTTTGATTGTGCACATGATACTTTCCTATAGATCATTTTCATTTCAGAAGCTTGTGTTTTCTTTTAGAATTCTAGGGTTGTATTGTTTTCTCAAAGACATTAGAGAAACTCTATACTCTAAATTGTCTGCTCTCTCTTTCACAAGGAAGCTTTTGCACACTTAATCCCATATTTTCTGCCTTCTGAAAAAAAAAATGTTTTGCTATTTAGCTATTTTTTAATAATTTCTCTAAGGGTCTCCTTTTTTTTCCTGTCGTCCTGTTATAGAACAACAAATGCATGCATTTGTAGCTGCTCCTCAAATAAGCACACTAACAGCTTATGTTAGCTCAGTGCATTTTTAAATTTAAAGCAGATCCATCTATGCCTCAAATGAAATAGCACAAGAATGTGCACAAAAGCTAAAGGAAAAGTTTCAGAGTCCACAGAATCTTTAATCTTTTCACTAGCAAACCAGCCAGGAGGCAATAGGGGTACCCTGATGAGCCCTTAAACACATGCTGCTTTTGGAAGTTGTTTCTACTAAGCAGTGAGCACCTGAGTTTCATTTCATCCTTCTTTTTCTTCACAGGAAAGACTGATAGTGATGTTAGCTCTCCCTCCAACCCAGACAGCATGCTCTTCTTTCACTTTGTTCTCTCCTCCTTTCTTAGCAATAATTTCATCTCTGATCTTCAAGCCTGAAACTCATCAGTGTCTAAGTGGGAGTTACTGGAAGTCATTTTATTTATTTATTAATGGACAAAAGCAGCCTGCCACAAAGCTTGACAGCAGTCTACTTTATTAGTAGAATGAAGTAAAATCTACTGCAATGGCATTCAGATTTGCATGCAACTTCCCAGCTCCCATCTGGAGATATGTGAAATTTTTGTGCCGAATTCTCAAATTGGAGGAAGCATGTATGTTTCTCACATTCCTGTTCATGGTCTATAGATGACGTTTTCTGGTTCAGAAGGGAAGGCTGCAAACTGCTTCACTTCTTCAGTGGCATCTGTCCCTACTGACTGAATAGAAGCAAAACTGCATTTTGACTTCCATTGTATTACATCTGCCCTCTCATGCTTCATTTTACTTTCAAGAAGAAAACACAATAAGTGAAAATCAAATACTTTCCATCTAGTTAAGCTACGTAGAAACATCTGTCTTCCCTCCAATGCAGTCAGTGTCTCTGGATCCTTTCAACTCATTTCTTTCCCAGTCTTGATCTATGCCATCAGTTGTGATGCTAATGCACCAAAGTGGTTATCAATCCCATCAGTTAATACGAGCACAAAACTCAAAATTTTCCCAACCATATAAATAATATATCTTACAGTATAGACAAGAGACTGAAAAACTGAGGAGCTCAGAGAAAATATTTTAAAATGATAGAAAATCATGGGAATTCGGGGCCAATAAATGTAATCCTTCACCCTGCCATGGGGAAGACTCAAATATGACATTTGCACTTAAGGACCTCAGATAATATAGATTTGATGGCCTCTTAGCTAAGACAATCTTGGTACTGCAAGTAGAAAGAGAGGTCTTTTCCTAACTGCCAAGGTGTCTTTCTACAGTTTAAGATCATTTGTTCTTATTCTATTCATTGTGGAAATATATAGATGCACATTCCCCTCCTCCTTGCAAAAAGCTTGCTATATACACTTGAACATTTTTGTATCTCCCTGTATTCTGCTTTCTGTAAGATAAACAAGCTCAGTGTTTTCAGCCTATCTTTACTTACAGAAATGATCATTCCTAGCTGCTGTCCACAAGACCCTCTCCAATTAGACCACATCTTTCTGAAAGTCTGGTGTGGAGAAATGAATAGTATATTCCAGAAGAGGTTCTAAAAGTATATTTGAAGAACTGCCAGAGGTGGTTGTGCTTCTGTTCCTATATCCCAAAGTGATTAACAAAATGACAAGATAATTACATTTTTTCAGCTCTTTTCAGCTTGTGAACTAGAGGGTAAAAATATACTCTTCTTGTAGAATGAGAGAAAATTATACAGTTTTGGAGAAAAAGAAAGAAAACTGTGAAGCAGCAACCATATCTGTTATTTGGGAGCTGTTTTATTAGTCTAGTGTTGCTATCCTAATCCATTCCTTCTTCTGTAGAATATTTTTTCTGAAGAATTAAAATTATTGCTATAATAATAAGTACTCAGCTATTTCTACTATTACTAAGAGTTTTTCTGCTATGCATATCTCACAGCTAGCACACCTAGAAAAGCAAGCTAAGAAACTGGAAGTGACATGCTGAAAGAACAGAGGAAATCTCTTGTTCTGGAGGCTTCAGTGTCAAGATACAAAAAACTGACCACATATAAATGTATATATATAGTTTCCTAAATGATTCAAAATATATAAATTGTAGACATAGAAAGCCCAGAAAGCATATTCGTAAACTAACCAAGCAACTAATCAACTTTTTAAGTGATTCTAAATCAATCTTTTAGAATGCCTGCCTTCCTTGCATCCTGTCCTCCATTTCTTCTTTGGGATACACAAAATATGTTGTACTTTTGCAAGCATAAGTTTAGTTTTAAAAGTTTCATAAATTGTTTGGAAATTGAGATCATGAGTTACAGTTACTATTTAGAGCAGAAGCTTTGAAACCTCTGTAAAGAATTATTTTAAGGGGTTATTTTAATGATCATCTTAATTTTAACTGACTCCGGTCCATTGGGAAATTATTGTTATAAACCTGAGAATAAACATTCTTCTTGTAGTGTATTTCCTACAAAGTTGCACATTGACAAACAGAAATACTTGATTTTTAATTGAGAAGTATATTGAAAAGTGGAGAATTCTCAGTTTTATGTCCAAACCAATGAAATCCAGATTAGATAATTTTCCATTAGAAAACATGATGTTACTGAGGAGTCCCTTTCTACACAGACAGGCATTTTGTGGAGTAGATAGCTTTCTCCCTTATGGCTGAAGTTATATGGAAAAACCTAAGAGAAGGCAGCAGTTTTTTACTAGGGGATGCAGATGGGTTTAGCAAAGCCATTACCCTAGGGGGGTTGGACTCGATGATCTCTAGAGGTCCCTTCCAACCCCTACAATTCTGTGATTCTGTGATTCTGTGACCTGGTCTACATCCCACGATGATTATTTCTTTCCTATTGTGGTATGTATGGTCATGTTAGAAAACACAGTTCTCTCTGAACTGCTTTGCCCATGTTTGAATCATTTTTGTTGTTTCAGTTCTCCTTTTCTAAAACATCAAATGCTTGGCTTTTTTAACCCTAATTATTCCCTGCTTGGTAAATTCTCTTGGACTTGGCATTTATGGTTTTCTACTTTTTCTACACATCAAATTTATTAGTTATTCTGAACCATAATTTCTGTGAGCAATGGGTAGCCCTTACCCTTCTCGTACAGTGGTAACACATGTGACTTATGTTGTGCAAGTTAATATGAAATCCAAGGCACTATGGCATAAAGTTTCTTGAAAGCAGGAAATCAGTTTGTAAAGTCTGTTCTCTTCATATAAATCCGAGTTGCCTAAAAACAACCAGTGCCCTTTTTATGCCATTAAATTACAATTAGGTGCTCAACTGTATAATTTGTGATTCATGTCTAAAGTGTAGAGGCATCTGAAATATGCTGAATAACCTGAGGAAGTCTGAATTACTGTGCTTAAGAAAACTCACACATATTAGCCGGACCAATTTCAGAACAAAATACAGAGAGATGTTGAAGAGCACAGCCAACACATTTTTGTGCCCTCAGTTTTGCATGGCAGCTTGCTGGTTAATGGACTTGCAGAGGAAGCTGGAGATCTGTGTTCTGTCTCCTTTCTGCCCTCAGAACGCAGCTAGGAACTTGGAATGCGCTTACTCAAATATGTAAAAATTTCTTAAGTTCTTTGGGGAATAAAAACAAATCAGAGCCATCCCTATCCTTATCATCTCCTGTTGGCATATTAGCGATTCTCTCTGTAAACTGTGTGACTTACCCTTTGGAAGATTCTTCACTTACTCAAGCAGAACCTTATTTCCTTATCATGATCTTAGCCCTTACGTATGGTTTGTGATGTCTGAACGAGATACCAAGACAAAGGCATGCAAATCTGGCCCTTCAGGCACAAGCTGACAAGCACAGCCAAGTTTCTTGAAAAATTCTTATTTGAGTTTTCTTCTAGCCTCAGGTTTTTTGAACTATAGGGTAATTTTAGAGTAAAAAAAAAAAAAAATCAATTCTCTGTAAGTTTTATGGATTTTTTTGGGAGACTTAGTATGCAAATATGCACTTGAACGCATATAAATAACCTAATATATTACAGCTTCACTAAACTAACAGCATCAAAATATCATGAATAATTAACAGTATGATTAAGGCCACGTGAATAAATTAACAGGTTCAAATATTCAGCTCTTCACATTGCCATGACAGGTAATCAAAATGAATTATGAGGTCGTCATTAGAAAGAATTGCTTTCTGACAGTCTTGTTGTGAAAGATTTTAAGGATACATATCTGTTTTAGTTTACAACCTTTCTTGCGCAGATTTGACTCATAAGGGGATATATTTCTGTAAACTACTTCTACAAAACTACCTCCTGAGCATTTATTCTGTTTCAGTACTTTGCTAAAGAAATCATACAGCGTGTCTTGCCCCTGGCTCTCACTGAGAATTGGTAGCTTCCCATCCTAACCACTCTATCATCTGTGTCTTCATGGTTGCTCCATGGTGGTTTATCTTGTTCCTTCAGTACTGTAGCATGGAGGTTGTCTAGAAGTTAATAAGGACAGAGCACTTAAAGAACCTGTAGGAGCAGCTTTGGAATAGCAATTCTCTCTCAATAGAACACAATCCACCTGAACCACTAACGACTGAAATTGAATATTAGTTTTAGAGGACTTTTAATTTTAAGATATTGTACAAACACTGTTTTTTGTATGCATGAAGATGTATATGTAATGTATATCCTTTGCATAAACTGCCAAATTTCAATGGGGGAAATATTTTTACTCCTAAAAGCACCAGTTGGGAAAAAAATAAAAGCTAAATGCATCTTTTCAGAAGTCATCTCTATGGTGGTGGAGTCACCAACCATGGGAGTGTTCAAGAAACGTTTGGATGTTGTGCTGAGGGATATGATTTAGCTGGGAAGTATTGGTCATGGTTGGACTGGATGATCTTCTAGGTCTTTTCCAACCTTGATAATTCTGTGATTCTGTGAAAAAAAAACTTCAAATATAGGTAGAAAATGCCATCTCCAAATAGCTTTTGCTTTTGAAGAATTAATGGGCACAAGTTCCTATGTGCTTCCAAAGCATATGTTTAACCTTCTAGCTGAGGTAATGAACAAAATACCCACAATTTTTCCTATTTGTCTGTTTTAAATTGCTTAAGGCATTACATCCATACATGAAGCTTTTGCAGTCCGGTATCTTTCGGGGATTCTTAAAATATTCTTGATTTTCCAGCAAAAAGTATGAATACTTACAATAGTAGAGCTATTTCTGATTATATAAATTGCCTAAAATGTTTTCCCTAAATTAATTTTAGAAGTCCATGCACATTATAGCAGTGCAACTTTTTAGCTAATAGCTTGTTTATTCTAATGTATAGCACAATGCCTGCATTTTATGAATACTTAATAGCTCTACACATATCCAAGCACATATATTTTTAACAGAAACAAAAGAAAAATAATTATTTTAATATATCACTCATGGAAGAAAGATTTGTTTTCATTCATTTTAGTAGAGCTGAATTGAGAATATATTTAGACATGTAGATTTTTTTTTTTTTCAGAAAGTCTTTTTTCAACCTGAAATTATCTGATTCTTTGAGATCCTGTGTGGTTATGGAGGGTTTTATTGTTGTTTGTTTGACTTTTCAAGGAAAGCAGAGGAAAACATAAATACTTCATTTGCCAATCCACTGTATGAAGACCTTAGTTCATCTGGAAAAGCAAAGGTAAGCACCAACAGCTGGTTCTACATACTCAGAAAACTGTGAGTTTGTAGCCCTTGAATAGGTTTCCCATTAAAACAAATAGTGTAATCCACCTGTGAATGTTATTTAATAAAATACAAGATTTAAAAAACTGCTGCATCAGATCAGTTCCTGTGCATTTTCCATGCACAGCAGATTTGAAATCAACCCAATTCTGAGAACATCTTGATGTCTATAACTAATGCAGTCTATGGGCTGCTGAATCTGAGGAAGAAAGGGAAAAAAAAAAAAAAAAAAAAAATTTATATTAAGTACTTTGCCAGGAATATCAAAGAAAATCATTATTGGGATTTGTCTCCTTTTACTTCAGTAAAAATAAAAAAAATAATTAAAAAACAATAGCAACAAGGCATCACAGCACATAAAAGGTTCTCAGTTTGTCTTTGTGCATTCATTTAGCTTTAATAAAATGTGAATTACTATTTTCATTACTAATCGAATATGTCTGTACAGTGTCTGCACCTTGGTCATGTTTTTCCCTAATGCTACTTGTTGACCATAATTGAGGTAAAGAAGTTTGTGAATAAAGTGTGTGTTTTACTGTGAAGATAGTGTAGTAAAAGAATTCAAGACAAGATTTAGCTATCACATCAGACTGGTAGCTATAATTTATGTTTTAAATTTAACAAGAGAAATGTACTTGATTTAAAATGCAGCTTTCCGTGTTATTTATCATTGAAAATAATAAATTTGAATCACCTTGGATTTACAGGAAGCCAAATCAAATTTAAAACATCCTTTCTGCCCTCATTTTGATATTACCCTTATCAGAACTGAAAGAATTAAGATAGGATAGAAATTGAAAGATAGAATTTCCTTGTTGCTTCCACAGTCAGTAATATAATATCTCACCACAGTTTTAAACAAGATTGTGATATGTCATGCACAATCTCTTAGAGGTTCCTTGCAGGGGATTTTACAGACATTAGACCAAATAATTCACTTTTAGGTTTGGGTTTATGAGAGCTTCAAGTAGGAAACATTCCCATCACAATAACATACAATTTATCAGGACATTTGTATTGCATTTAAAATACACTCCTGACAGTCTTCGTTTAATAGCAAGTTAGAAAACAGTAGCACAGTACCAGGGGAGAGATTTTCAGAGAAGGCAGCTACAGGCACTGTGATTGAAGCACAGTGTTGTACCAGGTTTTCCTCTCTTTTCTTTAAGATTGTGAAGATATGTGTTTTTACTAATACTCTCTCAAAGATGAAAAACAAGAGTTATGAGTTTTGTTTGTGTCTGATGAACCTTAAATCTGAACGATATATCACAAATCAAAAGATACTATGAAAACTTAACAGCATCTCTTTTCTCCAGCTGAATACCCATAAGGGATGCAGTTGCAGGCATCTAAGTTACAAAAAGAAAGAACAGATCCCTCTGAATGTTTCAGAACACTGAAACTATGCAAACCTAGCATTGTCTTACACTTGTCTATACCATTGTTTCACACTTTGGCATTCATAGAGCATGTTAGTCTAACAGCCACATGGAAGGATATTTTCTGAATATCATTTGTAGTTCAAAAAAATTAAACTGAAGCTGTTGTGTCTCTTTACAGTCTCCTGGGTACACCACTTCACCTGTTGTTCAAATCAGTGTTTCTCCATGGCATGAGGTATGTAATAATAAATTTATCTTCTAAAGTAGAGTGTGTGTTGGCCTTTTAAATAAAATGCTGTAGCAGAGGAAAGAGAAAGAAGTCACTTAAAATGCTATTAAAAAATACTAGCAGATCTGGAAGGTAGTAGTATCTTAGGAAGATAATAAAGCTAGATTGGCTGCCAAGGTCCTCATAATAGTAATTCCATTAATGCTATTTACTGTAACTATTTGTTATATCATGCAGTAATACAACAATTTCCAGTAAGACAGACACATTCTAACTAATTAATTGAATGATTTGTTTTCTAAATGTTGTTATTTTTTATTTTTAGTATCCTTTTAATGAAGGTGAGAATGATACCTCTTTTCCAAATCCTCTCTACGGCGAGACATCGGGAGACATGGAGAAACTATGCAGTTCCTTGAAAATAGACAGAAAATGGGATTAATATTGCATATGACTCCTTGCCTGAAGATTTGTTATAAAATCTGAAAGTCTGTTATGATCCTGCAGCATTTGCAATATGAATAACTTTCCACAGTATAAATCTTTTATTGCAATAATTATGTTCAGAAAGTAATATTATATTAAAAATTGAATCAGTAAGTATATATGTATAAATATAGAAAGCCAAATTTATGTATATCTACTCTTTCATATTTCTGTTGGTGCAGAAATTGATTGGTAATTATAACTATGTATTCATTTTACATTTGGACAGTTCAAATGCCACTATGTTAATAAAATGTTTAATCAAATCCAGATTCCTGAGGTCTGATAATCATAATTTCATATCTATTATTTGGGAAATGATTATTTAAATATTTCTGCACTTTTACATTAGAAATGGGTTTTAAATGGCTGTTTTAGTGTTCCAAGGGTCAGAAGCAAAAGAAAAATCTATGTGTAATTAGAAACACATCAAGATAAATCAAAATGGACATGAATCATGAATTTGAATATCTGCTCAGTATGTGGTTCAGCAATGTGATACAATAGTATGTACCCTCGGCTTTAAAAAGTAGGTTTATTATTAACCTTGAAAGCCACATCTGACCACACTCCCTTCTGGTCAGACCTACAGTAACTACCACAGTGATACTGTGTATGCAGCTTAGTGGTTGACAGAAGATATCAACTAGCATGTTCAGGTAACATTTCTGCCAAGTAAGCTGACCTCCTACACTGCTGCAACTTAAATCTACTGCTAAGTTTAAAGATATAAAACAACTTCAGATTTCATAAATAAGCTTTTGGATGCAGACATTATCTCTGTTAGTTCAGGTAATCTTGAAATGCTTGGCATTCATTAGACTTCCCTGTCTCCCCACAGGAGAGCACACTGAAGCCTGGCTTCATTCCATCATGCATGGAACTGCTTGGTTTTGGGTGTGTTGTCGTTGTAGTCTTGCTCATCTTTCACTTTTTCTTAATAATGCAGTGGAATCTCAGAGCTCTGTACCTGGGACCACAGAGATATTTTTCAATTTTTGTTTTCTTGCGTAACTGATATGATGTTTCTTGGGTAGCAGAAGTAACAAAGCATGATTCCTTTTGATATTTCTCCACCATCCTCTCCACACCTTTCTGACAATATGCTTAGAATCATAGAATATACCAAGTTTGAAGAGACTCACAAGGGTCATCGAGCTCAGCCTCCACAAAGGACAACGCAAAATTCAGACACTATCTCTGAGAGCATTATTCAAATGCTTCTTGAACACCAAAAGCTTTGTATTATGTCCTTGGGAGCCTGTTCCAAGGCCAAATCCACCTGCTGGTGAAGAACCTTTTCCTAACACACAACCTGACCCTCCTCTAACATAGGCCCATGTGATTTCCTCAGGTCCTGTTGTTGGTAAGTGATGACTCTGCTGCATTGTAAAACCAGATTTCACTTTCGTCTCTCATCTGTAAACCCCTTTACTATCTTCACTTCTTCCCCAAACTCTATAACCTACTTTCAAATTGTCTCTTGACCTTGTTCCCCTGAAGTGTCCTAACTACAACCAAAAAACCATAAGCATTAGCCACTATGCCTGGCTCAGAGCAGCAAAAGGGCTCATCGGCTGCTGCACATATGCTGGTTGGTCAGTTGACGGTACTCTGCTACTTCTCTCACTCTGTACCCTGAAACTGAACTGCTATTTCCTGCTCCACTGCTGATTTTAATGAAGACAGACAGAGCATCACTCCTTCAAGACACACACCTGCCTTAATACCGAATTTAGCTGGAAGTAACCAAAAGGTATTCATGGAGGTTTTTAATAAGGAACTACAGTAAGATGATCACACATGCTGTTTTCCTTCTGAACCATGATTAATAAGACAGAAATATGAAACTTGCTCACAATACTTGTTAAGTTGCTCGACAGAGAAAAGATATAATATAGTAAAGTGCCAGGAGCCTCCAGATCCTGAACTCTCTGGAATTTTCGATTAAATTTGTGTGAAATAGTTATTTTCAGCATCATAAACAGGCACTGAACATTCCTACAAGATCAAGCCCATGCAGTCAAATGTTCATTTATTTTGCAATAGGCAGACACTGCTAAACACTGAAAAGCTGGTTATGCCATGGTCCTTAAATCTCCAAGCATTGTGTCCTCATATGCCTTTCTGTAAAATCAATAATTTAAAATAAAATAAATTACGTTAATAACAAGGAAAGAATCAGTACTGCCAGAATTTATCATGTTATCCTTTAGGAAACAAAAGATATTTATTGCTAATTGTGCTCAGAATTTCATGTTGTAGGTTGAAGCATGCTATAAAGAACTTAAGAAATAATTTGAAGAATATTGTTTCTTATCAATAGCTGTTTCCTAAGTGATTGTCACTATGCTCTATTTTTTTCTGAAGCAAAAGACCAAATTATTTTTCGCTTATCCCTATGTAGATTTTTAAAGAAATTTTTAACATTGAGAGTTTTCATCTTCCTGAGCTTCAATAATGTTTCATGATTCTTATTTCAGCAAAAACAAGAGTCACTCATACCAGCTGAACAGTAAAAGTCTCGCATCTACCAGCTGAATAACAGCCTGAAATGAAATGATTGCCTACAGATAAAAATTAGAGTTTTTATTTCAGTTTTGGAAACACGGCCATACTTTGAACCAAAGCAGAATTCAAATTTTCGTTCACCCATGCTACAATTTCACTTCTTAACATCTAAAGAGAATGTCAAGGAAAAATAATTTCTTTAATATTTATACATCAGTTTCTTAATTCTCCTAGTTAATAATAGTCCTTGACAAAATAGCCTCTGTACACTCATGCTGCTAATGTCATAAATTCCATGTAGTAAAAGTGAATTGCTTCCAACAGAGGCTTGTTTTCCTGGAGTAATTTGAAGATGGTTATTCTAGCCAGATGATGAATGGTGTATTTATTCTAGTTCAAACTTGTTTGTACACTAATGATCCAAGGTAAGAGGAGAAATAAATTGCAAGACAAAACTTTTAACAAAACCTAACACCTCCTGCAATGTGGTCGGTATGTGGTGTTTAGAGTTGTTTTAGCTCCCTGAAACTCGGAGTACTAGAGAATATAGTCCCTTGATTTTGACAAATTTGTTTATCAAAACAAACTGTAGTTATGATACATTTCAACAAACATGTTTTGTACACAACCAAATCCTAATCTTGATATTCTAATAATTCATGATGGCCCAGTAACTTTTTTCAAACACAAATAATGCTTCTGGCTTAGCTGTTCCATACTGCAGGGAGCCAGGAAGTCTGCTCAGAAGGGATTATCATCTTTGCAACCTGTTCCAGTGCTTGCTTTACCATTTGTCATTGGCCACTGCTCTGCAATTTTGAAAACCGTGGGGAAGGGGAGAAAGATCTTAACTCCTCATTAAGAAATTTTAAGTGCAAACTGGTGGTTGTGTACTCCCCTCCTTGCCAGTAAAGAAGGACTCAAAGCTTGTTCAGAGCTTCCCATTGGGCTCATTGCTTGAGTTGTTTTAGACACATCAGTGCTTTGTACTGCTATCCTATTTCATATTCCTGCATGCACTGGCCACTACAGTTATAACTGAAGCTCTCACCGATGTATTCTGTGTATTTGCTAAATCTGCCCTTCTTGGGTACCCTTCTTGGGTTGTTGGTTTGTCTCCTTATCTTTTTACTTCTAAAAAGAAATACAAATTAGAAGAGGAGATCCTAGAAGGTATCCAAGAGCATAACACTTCAACTGAGCATTCAAGAGGTCAGAATGAGATGCAGCAGATTAACTAAAGTAGCTCATGTTATGATGCTGGATTTCTTGCTGTCCTCTGGCCTTCTATGGATCACAGGCCAAAATAAATTTGTCTCCCAACACATATTACTGTAACCACTAGAGAAAAATCCATTTTATTTCAAACGTATATCTCTCCTTTTTGACGTTTTTCATAAAAACAGTTCATTTGTCCTTTTGTTTTTGAGCAAGGTCGATAGGATATGCTTTGGGGAAGAGCCGGTCAAGTTCAGAGAAATGTTTAAGCAATAGCATGAGATGAAAATCATTAACAGCTACAGGGGAGGGTGGGTATTCTACTTTTCAAATGAAAATATAAGTCTGAGACAAGTCAGCAGGCATGCTCGACTGGGTTAAATGGGTATAACAGAGAGAAATGAGCACAAATTATTCATGGGAATTCTTTAATCTTCTGTTTAATTATGTGATCATTCCTAGAACAAAGACTTTGATTGATCATAATGGCAAGAAAATGTCAATTTGCACTCAGCACAGTGATTAGCATACAGCTACAGAGAACAAAAAAAAAAAAAAAAAAAAAAAAAAAAGTGAGAATATAATGTTTTAATATTTTTTGCATGTTTTAGAAGTTTGGGATGCTAACTCTAAATAATTTAAAGGTCGTTATAAGTATTCTCCTCCAAAGAAAGCTGTTTTCATTTTATTCTTCATTTCAGTCTTTGAGTCCTACTTTTTCAAGTCACTCATTTTTCTTTTTTCAATCATTTTATACTGTTCATAAAGCAGTATAATTCTAAGCAAGCATTTTATTTTATATATGGCACATGAATTTGTAAAGCTTTAGTCAACATCGTTAGAGTTTTGATAGCTAAGACTGAATACATTTAAATGAACGGTAAGGTATGGTTACTTTAGAAACATGGTGTATTGAGAGCATTAATATTAGTAATCTATTTGGTATTCACATGGATATGTTAGCAAGAAGTGGGCATTAATAAGCACTACATTACAATTGGCCTCTGATGAAACTGTGCATTACAGCTACATTAGTGGTTAAAGTATTCAGCATGATTCATGTAAAGTGTTGTCTGGGAATTAATAATAAAGTGCTTTTTTTTTTCTTGTAAAATGGGGCTGTGTTCATTGTAACAATGTGATCAATTGTGCAATAAATGCAGAGGTAAGTAGGACTCTCAGGGTTATGTGCTACCCTGAGTTTGTATGCAAAATCTTTACTGACAAGAAGTAAACCATAAGGATAAAGGAATAACTTCCAAAGTATTTTAAAACCTGAGCACAAATATCTGGAAGACAAAAGGGATTAAATTTTTCTGCACTTCCTGTTTATCTGCCTTATTCTTCAGTTGGATCCTCTGGATGGTCAAGAAAATTCAGGGACCAAAATATGCTGTAATTCAAAAGATCTGATAACTCATAATAATTTCCTTTGCATGTCAAGGCAATTTTTAAAGGTGTATTTAGAACACTTTGGCTACTACTTTAAACTACTCTAAAATCTGTCTATTTCATTTGCTTTCCAAACCTCAGCTTCAAGATCTGTTTCTCAGAGGTGAGTTTTGAAAAGCAGCACAATAAAAGTATCTCTGCATTGTGTAGTTTACCTCTTTTGAATATCAGAAAAATGGACCAATTCAAATAGAGTTGCCGTTGAAGAGTCTGAGGTGACTTTGTGGACAAATGTAGCCAGCAAACAATTTTTTTTGGTTGCTTGTTTTTTTGCTTTAGATAGGTATGGTTTGAAGGGACAGGAATTGTGACAGACTACTTTGGTTTGGGGTATAAAATTCATGCAAACACATGTCCAAAGTGTCAGGACTGTTGTAAAGATCCACAAGGCTATACTGTACACACACAAAAAATTATTTAATGACTCTCTTAACTAGTGAATTCAAATTCATCAAAAATATTTGAGAAGGAAAAAAAAAACTACATAAATTCTCTTACCTTGAACCTTTTTATATAATTCACTTCAGGTTTCACAACATTCTGGATTTAATAATGTGTGATTGGTGAGAAAATACTGGTATGTCTGTGAAATTATTAACTGCAGAAATAGTAGAGTGCCTCCAGAAAGGAATACAATGCCACTTTTCCATTTCCTTTATGTTAAAATAGTAAATGCTTTATGTAGGACACAAAAAAGATTTATAGGAGGAGCCTGCATATCAGAAGATATTTAGTCCTTCTCTGACACCCACGTGACACGTTTGACACTGACAGTACTGTAAATCACATAGACGGCCCTTATGTTTAACAAAGACATATCCCTTAAAGCCGTACTTTTTTGGAGATAGCACTCAGTACCTCACGCAGCAGCCAACAGAAATCTGTATCAAATTAGATCATTGTGTGAGCAGAAAGCAAATGTGCAAGTTTTCAATCTTAAAACCACTTCTGCTGCAGTACAGGCACAACAATGCTTGCTTTCAATAGCTAAGGGGAAAAAACACAGATTAATAGACATACCAGTCAAATTGTTGTAATTTCCAATCCAGTAAAACAATGGCAAATGGCCCAAAGGAAATGCCCAAAATATCTTATTTCAGTTATGCTGATAGTGAATTGCTCATTGGGAACTTCTAACCTTACTGATTAAATTTAAAAAGGAGAAAACACAATACCGCTGTTGCTAAAGGTACCTTGTCTGGTGGCAAGATTTGGGCAGCAATGTTTGAGAGGACAAATTCAGTCTGTGTATGTTCAACAGCTTTCTGCAAACTTCATTCCCCTAGCAATTTCCTAAGAATCTAAATTGTAAATTAGCTGGTTTAAATTTCATTTATGCATAGTGTAGAATTATTTGCTGTTTGCATTTATGTTTGTGCATTTTATGAGTCATATGTATGTATTTCCAATATGCATTGGTATATTTTGGGGTGTGTGTTAAATGCAATTTCAAGGGTAGCCTTTGTTTGACTACTATTTATTTGATGTTATTTTCTTTTAATTATTTTGTTATGCCGAAAGACTTTCTGTATAGTGTTTCAGCATAAAGTAATGCTGCACAGTGTTGCTGTTAAACACTAATGGTAGACCTTAAAGAACAGAAGAAATAGATCATGAAGTTATCTGCAACATATAATTACACATTCAATGACCCAGTCTGTGCTGTATTTCTGCACAATGTATTTGCAATTAATCAAAAGGAATAGGTATACTAGTTTTGAAACTAATGCAAAAATACGAGTGAATCATCAATCAACACTTTCACCAAACATATTCCAACAAAGTATATAGCTCATGCTTCATTTTAAATACATTGGTAATTCCAGAGCAGTCCTATAACAAACAAGGTTATACAAATGATTTAAGACAAGCATAGCCATGATTTTTTTGTGATTGGTATCAATATGGATTGACAAAAGTTCTGTTCAGAAAAAATATCATATTCTAATTGGTGATCATGTAAAATGGATGATAATGGATATTCTTAAACATCAAAAGTGTTCTTGAGAGTGTCAAAATGTTAATGCAAACAGCTCAGAAACACAAAATTCTAGAATGTTCTTTTATGAATTAACTTTCTGTTAATAGCAACGGATAAATATTGGCAAGTTTAACTAAATCCCCTAAAAGCTGGCATTCCTGTCAGTTTCTTATTAATATCTATAACATGTTTATCTGCGCAAATTTTAGTTACAAAGCAAGGGACATTACTAAATTAAATGACAAAATTCAGACTAGTTCTATTGAAGGGAGTAACAGTGAAATTTTTAAGTACTCATTTAACTTTTAAGCATCTGGTGAAAGGACTTATTTAAGCTTTACTGGAAAACATCCTTAAATTTCACTGCTGTAATTTACCTCTTAACAGCCGTTAGCACTAGATGTCTGAACTAACCTAATGACACAAAGACTGCTCTCCAGCTCACCTAGTACCTTTTCAGTCTCAGACCCCTGAAAGGAGGCTTGATTTCTGGTTCTTTTCTTTCATATACTTCCATTAGTAATCCCTTGAAAGAAAAAGTGTCTTCTCAGGAGCCATGACCAGTCTCCAAGACCCAGTCACCATCACGGACTTAAAGAGAATGAGTTTGTTATTAAAAAAATAAAAATAAATAAAAATAAATTGCTATTTGGTTTCATAGATAAGCATGTAGTCATGAGCTGGAGGACTCTGAGAGAGAACAGTCCTCTCCCTCCTCAGATTTTCTCAGCATTTGGCCTGACTGCTTCTCCTAAGCAGTCTACCAATTGGACTGCATCTTCGCCTGTGCAAGACTTACTTTGTTTACCTTACAGGGACATGTAGTTGGTAAATTTCCCCCCAGACATTCACCAGATTAGTGCCTCACCCCTTGCATACCCCTGCTTCACTGGGACAATAATCATGAGTCTGCACTGAAAGGCTTTGCCCAAGGCCGCAGAAGAAGCACAGAGTTGAATTTTCTGGGCTCATGATATGTATGCTTTTTCTCTCATGGAAAAAGTGTATTTTTTTATTTCAAGTGGTCTTGGGTCCTGACTGAGCTGACCATACACTAGGGTCTGTACGTACAAGACGCTGAAACAGTAACCACAATGCTTTGCTTTGGCTCCTTTCATCCTAACTTCTGCAAAAGACCACAAACCAGTGAAAGACCACTTTCCCTCGGTTCTCATCATCTATAAAACTGCTGCCCTCAGCTAACATCATCAGCAGATGCAGCTGAACAAAGATTTATCTGAGTAGTAATAAATGACATCATATATTTTTCCCTAGCATTTTGTAACTTAAAGATGTGTCTTTGTTTTATGGAATAAATAACATGGAGTGCTAATATCTGCAACTGAGAATATAGACAAGATGATGTATATATTTTTACATCTACTCATTAGTAGAGTACAGATCTGCAGATTGCATTAATGAGTAGAGTTAATTCAGTGTATTATATACAGCCCACCAAATTTTGGAGTGATTTCTGCACTCCAGAAGTTAAAGATCTCACCTAAGACAAGACAAGACAATATTTATAGTTATAATTTTAAAAAGTGTAATTGGAGGTACTGTGCTAGCAATATTCTTAATCAAAGATTTTCTTACAGTGTCCTGAAAGTATCCTTATTCACCTTCAGTCCTGAGTAGCCAGACATTTTTTCTTCTGTTAATTAATTGAGAAAGGTAAAAAAAGGGACTGAAACCTAATTACATGATACTGTATGAGGAACATCTCTCCTAAATAGTACATTTTATGCCCTTTTAAAAACTGAAATGTCTTACAAGTACTCAGAAAAAAAAAAAAAAAAAAGAAAGAAAAAAAGAAAAGAAAAGAAAAAAAAAGAAAAAGAAAAAAGGATTATTTTGATCATTGGTAGGTATATTCTTCTTGCCTGTTTCTAAACTAAGAGTACACATATAATAACTTTCTCAGATAGAAGAAATTTGCACATGGTTTTACATTTTAAAATGCAATTACTTTCCTGACAGCTTTTTAAATACATGATCAATTTGGCTGAAATCTGGGGAAATTGCTTTGTTTTCATAACTACAGTAATCAATCAAAAAGTAGAATGAGATCTTTTATCATTGACATTTCAGGGCAATGGCCAAAAGAAATTGATACACTGAAATTCTCTTTAGCAAATATTTTACCGCACTATTCTCCCTGAAACTCAAACATGGTTCTTTGTGGTCTGCATAGGTGTGAAGACAGTTGTATCTGATAGCAAGAAATGACTACGGGCAACAGTACCCATGTAGGTCAGACACACGATGCCTCTGTAAGACCTCTGTTCCTGCTACTTTAATGCTTCAGCTGTAGGTAGGTCTTTATATAGAACACGATTGAAATTATGTAACTTTTCAGATTACTTTTGTCAGATATTTATAAACTTCTCACCACTAGCTACCAAAGATTCTGATGAAGAATAAATGCACAACAGTAGTCATCCAGAGAGTGCTGATAATATCCAAGCTGCCCTTCTCCCTCTTTCCCTCCCACTAAGAGGCTAATGAGGGGCAGCTGCTATAAAAGACTGCAGTTCGGCCTGTGGGAAGGGGTGGTGGTTGGAAGGACTTAGTGGCCCTAGGAAAGCAACATCTTGCTCGTGATAGGAGACATCAGCAAAATAACACAGATTGTATCCTGGAGGAAAGGATGAAGTAATGTGTGGTTTTACCTGCGAGATGAGAAATGATGACTCTGACATCAAAACACTTATAGGAATAATCTGTGCTGAATTTCATGTTACTTAGAATAATGTTCAGTGGTTGTATATGCTGTGTGGATAGGGAGGGATTGTTAAGCAGGCATCATGGAAGATGTTTTCAACAGTGGCATTTGCTTTTGGCATCCATCCAGTGTTATTTTATATATTTTTAAAATGAGTTTAGGCTACTTTTAAGATTATATTTATGATATTTCTTGGTTTAGGTAAGAAAAATATGTTCAGTTTGATTTTTTCTCACCTCAGAATTCTCTCTACAGCTTCTTTTCCAACAATCCTACTCTGTGCTGCCACACCGTCCTGATTTCCAGGGCCAGGCCAAATTCTGCTATCAGTTGCACCAGTGAAATTACAAGGAAATGCTAATTCTGGTGATGAAACACTTGAATTGCGGAGAGCAGTTTTGATTTGTAACTACACTGGTGTTGTTTTTACTCGAATAGCTCTTATGGCAGTTTACTTTTTTCAGTTGTGTAGTAAAACACTTTTATTGTGGTTGGTTTCATTCTCAAAGCTTTAAAAAAAAAAATCAATTTGTTTCTTTGTACTCAGTATACTGGAGCTAAAAGCTGTAATGTACTGTTACTTCAGGGTCACTGCTTAACTTCTGTTGACCCTCTTGTGCATGAATATTCCTTTGAGTTCATTACAGCAATTTAGTTCCTGGATATATATTTTTTTTATACATGAGCTTATATATGGTTCTTAAATAACTGCTATCAGTGTATTTAAGATCAATGATTGATCTTAGGTCAAAAACAATATACCATACAGGAACACAATCCATTAGACACTTCACATGAATACCCATTGTACTGCGAAGTTTACAAGGGGAAAGATGTGAATGTTACAGACAGAGCAAAACAAAAGAAATGAAGAAAAGCAGGCAGAGTACTGCATAGAACAAATCAGACATACTAGCAATTACTGTTCTGTCCTTTCAGACAATTCTGAGTTAAGTACCCACTGTTGTACATCTTTTTTCTGCAGAAAGGAATACCAGGAAGGTTTGAAAATACTGATGGATGCGGAGAAGTCAGCAAACACTAAGTCTGAAAAATTATTGGAAATGAACTTTTCTTGCTTCGGGGAGACCTTTAAGAGCTGCCTAGAATAGTGCAAGGGAATGGAAGAATAGCAATGAAGGCAGCCTAAGGTTTCTGTCCAACCTTACAAGGAAACGATTGGCTGAAGGACTTCCTTCCAGGTAGCCCTTAACATAGCTGAGGACAGCAATCTATACTTATCTACTGCTTGTCTCTGTTGCTAAATGCCAGTATCTACTTTTTTCTTTTTTCTACTTATTATTTTTTTTTGGAGGGGAGAGGGGAGAGGGGAGAGAAGGAGGAACGGGTGAGGAACAGCAATCCATGCTATACCTACCACAAGGCATTTGAGTAATAACACGTTTATCTGCATACACATACATCTGTATTCACCTAATTCATATCTTATGTCATACTGAAAATATCTAACATGCTTCTTGTTAACAAGAAACTCTTTTGCATAGAGGCTTCTAGTACCTCTCTACCATATTTAGATAAATGTGCTGTTTTCCTTCCTAAGAAACAGAGGGGGTGAGGATGAGGGAATTTGTGCATGTAACATAATTTTTAAAAACTGTATTAGATAGCACGCTTTGAAAAACATTTGGGGGGAACTACTCTGCTGTCAAACTTCTAAAAACAATTCACTTTAAAGACTTACAATCTCTTTATCATTTAAGCATGTTTGACACAGATATTTGCAGTCTACAATTTTTAACTTTTTTTGCTTCAAAGCATCATTCTTTATGGGAGGAACAACAAAAAATAAAAGGTAAGGGGTGATACAAGAAGAGGAAAGAAATGGATGATGGATTATAAAGGGGAGTAATTTAATTTACAGTATAGAGTTTGACTTTTGATGCTGATTGAGCTGCTTCTTTGAGGTACATTCCATAATGGTAGAAATTTTCACCTATCAAGATAACAAATAAGGTTAATTTAAGGTCAAATCCTCAGACTTTGTGCAAGGGTATCAGCTTTGTGGACTTATTATTCCTTACAGAAAGGAACGAGAGAGAAACATTTATTCTGTATAATTTGTTTACCTTGTATTATTAAATAGCTGCTTGGTGGCAGGACAGTAACATGGACTGAGGAGAAACTGCAGGTGAGTTAGGACTTCATGAGTTAGGCTTCAATTATTTTCACATCCCCTGTCCCTAAAAACTAACTGCTTCTTTGTTTAGTAAACTATAGCCTCTTCTTTTGTTTTCTAGTATTTGAACTCTGGTAGTATAAGATGCAATTTTCTGTTTTCATTTGTGTATACCTAATCTGCTTTTTATATGCAATGTTCATTGTGAACTAGAAATAAAATAACTTAATTTTTCTTGATTTAGCAGAGCAACTTTGATGCTGGTAGCTGGGCAATTCAGACTTCACTGTGAAGCATAAAACTGAGAAGACTATAGTCTAAGAAAACATATATGTATTTACTGAAAATATGTATTGCTGTATGTTTTTGCTATGTTTGTTTAGGACCCCTTGTATGGGAAATTAGTAATCACAGCCTGAACCTCTGATTAATCAGCTGAGGCAAGTGTCAGGTCAGCTGTGGGAACACAGGTGAGAGTAATTTAGCTGTGCTCCTGGAAGGGGTGGAGCTAGACTCCACCTCCTCTAGACCTCATTTAAGGGCTGACCACCACTAAGGCAGCATCTCTTGGAGATTGCTCCCTGGTGGAGACTGCCTCAGCATTTCCCAGCGAATGCATCCATATCAGTGAGTTTTCCCTCATAAGTAACCTTTTGAATATCTGTCACCATCTTTGTTGCCATCTCTGTATCACTCCACCTTATACCCCTACTGTGAGTTGTTCACACAACCATAACGGTGATCTCTTTAAAAGACATTTCCTTGGCATTATATGAATCATATAGATGCCACAAACTGAAATTGTAACCAGAGATTAAAAAACAAACAAAATGCACAAAAAAGAAAAAATAAACGTCATACTTAGTTCACAGAAAACAAGAACTCGCTTGAGACTAGTAAGACTTCACTAATATCATACAACAGCTACTGTGAAAATTGTTTTGGCTTTTCCTGATCACATGAAATAATGTTGTTAGGAAAAAGACGCTGGCAAAGAAATTCACTGAATGTTTCTGAATCAAGCTCAGGACCACACTGCAGCACCTACATTCTCAATGTTTTTTCATGTTCTGGTGCTTTGATCTGACAACATCACAAGAAAAAAGAAGCATTTCATAATATGGGGTTTCCTGATGACATCAGCTGCTCACCCTTTGCCAGCGGTAAGTAAGATTTTATGTTACCACACAACTTTGTTTTAAAATCTGATTCCTGGTGGTAATATCCAGACACAGTTCAGCATAGAACTCAGTCCATTTTCTTAGATTCCCAAACCTATCTCAGGCCTTCAGGCACCAAAAGTGATTGTCAACCAACCAGATGAGTTTGTAGGAGATTTGATTTATCAGAAGAACCCGAGCTCATTTTAACACCACAAAATCAACAGGAAAAATAGAAGCTCTGTTCAACAAAAAAAGTAAAAGACTCTTAATCACAAAACTGGAGAATATAACCATAGCTCTGCGTCGCTTCCCTGTAAGCTATTTCCATAGCTGCTTCAGTGACTTGGCTGCCATAAGCAGACCTGGCATGTTAACATCTTCTGTTTTTATGTCTGACTTGTTTTAGGGTATTTATTTGACTTGTGATTAAGCAGGAGTCTCCTTTCCTTCCCTTTTTAGATCTCTTTTCCTACTTCCATTATCTTGTAAGATCGTGTTAAGATGGCTGTCATAACTTAGACTTCTCTTACCCTGTTCTTGCATTAAGTAAATGCAGAAACACTGGTCATTTAGTGTTCTTCATTTAACATTAATTAAATAGCGCTACTGCAAATGTTAAAGTTTTCAAGATGGTTAAAAGATAAATACTAGCTGTAAATGCATGTTATTAAACTTCTTAATCTCTTGGTACATACTGAAGTCTTTAAAGGGGGGCCGTATGTGACCCTAGCACCTATCAGATGTATTGATGTTAATAAAATATAAGATTTGTATCCAGAATCACCCTGTCATCCATGTTTTTGACAGCATTACATGCATGCAGTGCCACAAAAGCAAGCTACATAAATAGGGTCATCCTGAGGTAAACATGTTGAGGATGTTGAATAGTTGCCATTGAGATTAAGAGGATGCAATTGTCTTTCTCCACCGTCTAGACATCCAAAGAGGTTGTCAAGACTACAGCTACAGTTTACCAAGAATCTGCTTTTGCTCCATGAGGAGGGCTTAAACTTGGAGATCAAAGTGTCATGATGAACACTTAGCTGGCATGGATTTCTGACATGAAAAATCATCAACTTCTATCCTTTGCTGGGCTGTGGCTCACCATTCTCATTAGGCACATGGCCAGGATCCATGGTGTATGTGGAAGCTGCAAAGACTCACATCTGGATGTTTGTACAGGGGTTAAGCTGCTCAGGTGAAGATCAGGTCAACATGCAGGCGAAAATCACAGGGAAACTTCACTGCAAAGAGGACTGGCAGCTATCAGAAAGTAGGAGTTACGGCTTGGGGAAAGCCTGTTTCCTAGGAGAGTAGAATTACCTGCAGTGAAATAATTCTTGTTACTGAGAGACAGGAACCACTATACAATCACTTTTCAATCTGCAAAATCCAAGTAGTGACCACTTCAAACCAAGATAAAAGGAGACATTGATCTGCTTTAGCTTCTGACTGTTCCTAGAGTTTTCTGCTTTTTGAATACTTTCTTGGCAAAAGAAATATTGCCACAAGTGGAAGGAAGAAGCCTTCTCTGAAGATATATCCTCTCTGTAAGCCTGCTATCAGCATGTGTCATGGTGGCATTTTGTGAATTTGCTGTGTGTTCCTACACACCAAATGTTTATTGCTCATTAAAAATGTTCCATCAGAACATACGGAAAAATATGCTAAGGTATCTGGCCCAGCTCTGTATAGAAGGTGATTAAGTCCAGTCCAGTGGAACCAGTTTAAAAAAATATATATCTGACAAACTCCATTCTTTGCTGGCCTATTCCAACTGCCTCTGACTGTTCAATTGGTCATGTCCCTGCTTGCCACCTTGGTGTGGTCTTGGAAAGCCTATGCCAGGGACAAAAGCTGCTGACATGTTTTTGAAGCAAGTTTCAGGGCAGTAAGTAAGTCATTCCTGTGTGAAGTTCAGGCTCTGTGGGTATGTGGAAATAGGGAAACTCTTGCAGAGGTCAAACAAAGAGAAAAGTGGAGACCAGAGAGGACCAAGTAACAAAAGGGCTGTATTGCAGCTGAAACTTCATCCTCATCCATGGAGTTGAGCAAACCTCTTCCAAAGTGTATAGTTTAAATTTCCTGTTTACTAAAACTGCACAGAGGAAAAGACATGGACTTGAGCATGAATTTGTGGTCTTTAACTGGGTTGTACCAGCTAGGAAGACTTGGTGTTTGTTTGTCATTGGAGAAAGACTCTTCAATCTCTCTCCTTGAAATCAGGCACCTTCTTGCCATAGAACTTAGCAGAAGTAATACTATGAACAGGTAGACAAGAGTGATGCAGGGAAAAACAGAACTCTAATATCACAAAGTGTTAATAAAACAAAATGCTACACTGCTTTTCAAAAAGAGCACATACTGTGTAATGGGAATTACGTGCTTGTCTAAGCTATGCAAATACCACATAGATGTATGCTGGGCCAGAACAAAAGCAGGACTTGCATGTGTGATGAAAGGACAGGTAGAAAGGAAAGAGGAAAGTTCAACATTTAAAAGAAAAAAAGAAAAGAAAAAAACTTGTATTGTGAGAAAGGTGCTTGCACTGTGGAGACAGGGAGATGAGACTATGGAATACAAGAGAGGATAAAAGTGCCTTACCTGTTGCATGACCCAATGCAGTGCCAGATACATAGCACTAGTAAAATTGGGTCATTTCTTCTGTTCTTTCACTTTTATTTGTTTGCTTTCTCTTCTGCGTCATCTGGAGCATCTTGCAGTTCTACAGTGTTAGCATGGCCTGTTGACCAGCACTATACTGTTAAAGTCAGTCCTATGACAAGCTATCAGGGTGCTCTCTGGTTCTTCTCTGTCCTTTGGTCCTGTAGCTGTCACTGTACTGGACATGATGAATGAGGGTCTCAGCCACAACCCCTGCTGGAGTTACAAGGATGGGACCTAGAACTCCCTGATCCTGTTTTGGGCTTTGCTGCCTCGTGGTTGTCAAAGTTGAGCAATGTCCCTAGAGCTTCTGGTCACAAGCAGGCAAAGACATTGCTTGGCACAGTATTGCTGCTGCCTGTGTCAATGTTGTTGCAAAGGCAGATTAATTGAAGGTCTGCAGGAACCATCTCTAGTTCAGATAATTCCACTTTAGCTGGAGCTTTTTGTTTTCTCATTTTGGAAGGGTGCTCCAAAAAAAAAACAACAAACAAACAAAAAAACAGCCCAAAACACTGTACTATTAAAATCATTACAGAGTTCAAATAGGAATCTAAACTGGTTTGAATTAAACTTCTTGTGTAACCTCAGACGTTATTCTGTTGTATGTTGTTTTGCTTGCTGAAATGTTTCTCTTTTTTTTTTTTTTCCCCTCAGTCATAGGCACTTTATCACTGCAAGAGATAATGAGACTGAGTTCCAGTGGCTACCACACCATGAATCTGAACTGTCTCTTTACGCCCCTAGGAAGCACTCCATAGCCACAGATTGAAGCAGAAGCATGAGGCAGTTCATGTGGGAGGTTTGTCATGCTGCTGTCCTAGAGATAAGCAGAAAGCTTCACTGAACAAAGCTGCACTAGCATTAACCACACAGCTCTTAGAGAGAGCATACAGGCACATCCTAATTAATCACAATTATGCAAACTCAGGCATTTGCATATAGTACTGTGCACGGAGTTGCAGGGAATTTGGCAGTGATACCTCCTGGCTGTGACTCAGCCAAGAAGGGAACCTCAGCACCTGCCCCAGGAAATCAGACTGAGAGATGAAACCCTGGGCTCTCCCAGCTGAGAAAAAAGGGAAAAAAAAACAAAGGCTTGCAAAAGCTAGACCACAAAGGTTGTGGTGTAGCTTCTATTTCCCTACTTAATAAGGAAGCTACCTCTCTGCTTTATACTTTCCACATGAGATTTGCATGGCCCTTTAGTGATTCAGCTAAACCACTGTACTCCTCCTTTGAACTGGGAGAATCAAAGGCAGCTACCAGCTGGGCAGCGCTCTGAGTTCACAGCTCTAACACCTCACTATGACCATGTGAAACTCACTGCCTCAGTCAGATTCCCAGCAGTGACACTGCTCACCTTTCTGAGCCCTACACAGCTATCAGCAGAGCTCCAAAGAGAGGGAGGTGAATCTCAGTGCCAAATTGGCTGCAGGGCATTGGGGTCTATGTGCAGCCTCAATCTGTGATACTCATAGCATCGAGCTTGCCACTTAAAGGCCACAACTTCAATTTTGTCTCTGTATGGACTGATACAGGCAGAACAAGTATTATTTATGACTCTAGAATTATCTAGGTCTTCTCTCTGCAGCTGGGAAGCTAAGTAATTTGCTAGATGCTGCTCAGTTACAGAGGAAGATGGTGCTGGTTAAAGTCTGTTTCTTATACACAGGCACGATTGTCTGCAGCACAATTGCAAATTCAAATTCACTAAACAGGAAAACTCACTTTCGTTTGTTCTGGAAGGGAATACAGAGGTATTCTCCCTGCTTACCCAGACGCTGCAGGTACCTGTTAGTTCCTTTCTCCAAACAAAACAGAAATCCTACCCTGACTCTTCAAACTAAAAATCAGGTACTTTCTAGGTTGGTGCTCACTACATAGGGCCCCCACGTGCACCCATTCCAGCTAAGTAAATAACCATGTGTTAAAATGAGAAATGCTGAAAACTTTGCTTTCTGTGATCAGAGACAACAAGACCAGAAGGCACACAGGTTGAAGAGACTGTGCTCATTTAACAAGAAAAAAAATATCTTAAATGAATGTGTGAATGAGAATGAGCACCTGAAAGTAGTATGATAATAGAGTACGATGAACAGGGAGAATGTTCCCTCCCTTCTTTTCTGAATGACTGATGTTATAACCAGAGATGCTGGTGCTATGCACAAAGAGAAAAATATTAGGCCATATCATTATATGGCAAAAATGAAAGCATTTGTGTTGATTTCTGTGGAACCAGTGCCACTGCAAGATACAACCCAAGATAGGTGAGGGGAGTGGGAGGACAGAAGTACATGAGAGTAATGAAAAATGATCACAGGTACCACATCCCAAGTGAGTACAGCTCTGGAAGCCTTCAAGAAACTTTCCCTTCCAATTTACTTCTGCATTATAAATAACAGTGAACAAACATGCTTCTCTGAGAAGAATGCCTCTCTAGCAGTGAGATCCTGTCATTAATCATTAATACATATATCCTTGTTAGCTTTATTTTCAGTGCAATACAGTGTTTTTACTCATGGCTTTACACACAATTATGTCAAGATATAGCTATGTGCTGATCATATTTTTGAATACAAGAGAGACGGTGCATACAGCCTTCATTGGAGAGCACCCTGAAGCACAAGGAAGCACTGAATGTAGTGTCTGTGTGCCACCCTTTCGGTGAGCATGCTGCTAAACTGGTGCACAACTAGATGGAGCACTGCAAATTAGGGCTGCAGGACCAAGATGTTGCTGGCACTTTTATCTGCAGCTGCACACTTCAGTTGGCTATTGCTAATCGTTAGCATACAGAGTTTTTGTCATCCATCTATGAAGAATATAAATCTGAAACTATAAATCTTCTCTGCAAGACTGAGAAGCAGATTGAAAATGAAAGAAAATTTGACTTGCCCTCATTTAGGCTTTTCTCAACTACATATAGAGGGCTTAAAGGATTTATTATTGTATAGCTTAGCAAAATGTGCACTTTGTCTTCAAGTCGTTCAAGCCTTTCTTAACATTTACTATAATATTGTAATATGCTAATTTACGTTTCAAAAGAACAAAAGCATATGAAAACAGGCCTTGAATGTTCTCCAGCTCTTACTGTTCCTATTCTCATCTAACAATGATGCTGACGAACAGCTGAGAAGCATTTGTTCCTTAGCACCGACTCCTCATTCCTTCCAGCAAGGGCCAAAAGCTCAATAACACGCTCAGCAGCTCTGGTAAAACTTGGGGGAACTTTGGCAGTACAAACTTTACTGGTATCAGCCTTCAGATACACAATCAGTTGCTGCGTATACTATATAGCAATATACAGAGGTTGCTCCAAAAGTGATGTCTCACATTTATTTCCAAGGAAACTATGACAGATACAAAGAGAACAATAGCACTATTGGATAGAGCACATTCTCAGCTATAAAGCACTATTTTTCAACATAGTCACCACCATTAACTATGCATTTTCACCAGCCACGAGCAAGAATTTGCATTCTGCACTTGTCAAAATCTGCACCAGTGGAGGTGACCCACTGTTGCCATCACCACTCCTGAAACGCCCACCACCTCAGCTCTCACATTCACTGTTTGATCTCCAGAAGCATTCAGCAAGTGTCAGTGAATGTCAGTGGGTGCCATTTTTTCCATGTGGAGGAATTAAATTCCACACCTTTGCTTCATCCGCACTTCTGACACAACACCATTCTGTCAGACTGCCCCTCTGCTGCCATCTGTCACATGGCAACAGCCTGCAGTACAATATTGGTGGGAAGGTTCAGCCTCTACTGCCATATCACCAACCTCCTCTTCTGACACTGTGGGCCAACATCACAAAATAGGAAGCATTACTTTTGGAGCAGCCCATGTAAATTATAATATTTTTTATTACACTTCAGATACTTCTGCTTATACTTCAAATATAATTCTCAAAACCACAAGTGTTCTGCTTTTGTGGACACATAAGTGCATCAAACATTACAGAGCGAGGCAATTACAGTGGGGCTGATGAATTCTTAATCTCACCAACAGCGGTAAATTGAGGAACACGATCTCGTCGCTGGTTGTTCCTTCGTGATTAAGTACTAGTTATCTGTAATGTCAAACATTCTGTAGCCCTATTTATTTGATTAATTTAATTGTCACTCTAATTAACTTAATTATTTCGTAGCAAGGGTTGTGAGGTGCATTCACGGCTCCGTAGAGAGCTCGGCTGATTCCCAGCCTTGTATTACTCCGAGCGGGTACAAAGCCGCTGCCCCTCTCGCTCGGTTGTGTCTGAGTGACGGTAGTGCCCTCCGCTCGCTTCTGCCTCCGTGCTGCTGTTCGCAGATTAACACAGGGGATGGGATAAATCACAGCGCGTTAAATTAAGCGCGTAGATCCATTGTTGAAGGACGGATAGGATGGACCTCCTTGTACTTTCGTAGCGCTGAGCGCACCTAACCGCCTCACTTGCAGAGGGAAAAGGAACAAAAACAGAGGAGGGCTTTGCGGGAGGGGGGCTGGGGGGTGAAAGGAAGCTGGTTGCTCCGGAAGCCAAGTAAAAATATGGAGTAGGGGGAGGCGGTAAAGGGGTCTTGGAGGTTTGACGCTCCGCGGAATGGACCCATCCTTACAAAGCAACTTCTGAATCTCCAGGCGAGTCTGGGCCCGGACCTCCTCGTCCCGCAGAGCGGCAGGTTCGGGCCGTGGGGCTGTGCGTGCTGCTCCCGGCCTCCCCCCACGGCTCCGGGACGGCGCCTCCTGGGCCGAGCAGCAGCCGCGGAGCGAGCGAAGCGCTTGCGCCCCACCGAGCTCCGGGAGGCGGTAGAGTGGGCTGCACCGGGATCCGGGGAACCGCCCGCCTCCCTCCGCTGCCCTCGGCCTCGAGTTGACAGCCGCGGAAACCTCCCGAAAGGAGAACTTGTCTGCCGCCCCGCCGCCCGCATTCTCTCCCGCGGCGCATCCGCCAGCATCCGCCCGCCCTCTGGGTGCTGCCCTCCCACCCGGGGGTTCGGGGCCGACCCGCCGACTCCAGCTGGAAGGTTTCCTCGCTCGCGGTGTGTCGAGGGGAGGCACCGTCCCCAAGGCACCCAAGCCTCACCCTGCGGGGGAAGGGAGTTGGGTGGGGGCAAGCCAGGAAGGGAGGATCTCCGCGGCTCTCCTAAAATCAATCAGCAGGCTGCAAGGAGGAAGAGTTTGGCACTTCGCAGGCGAGACTGGGCTTGTTTTCCCCAGCAGTGATGCCGCTGGACTGAGAGCGGCGCGGCCGCACAAGTTGGGGAGACGGAGCCTTCCCCATCCACCTCTCCCCAGCCCCGCTCCAGCCCCCGCCGCCCCTCCATGAGAGCTCCTGCGAGGGGAGGGCGACTCGGCGCCTGCTAGGGCTGCTCCCCGCCGCCTGCCGACTTCCCCACCCTCCGACGAGGAACGGCGCGCACCCCGCACCCCGGAGAGTTGTCTCGGCAGCTCCGTGCTATGGCGAGGCTGCGGAGAAGCAAACTAGCCGCTGGATTTCTATTACTTTTCCAGTTCCTGAGCGAGCGCTGCCAGCTCGTCGGCGGAGAGACTGCGAGTCAAAGCCGCGGTAAGTGAGGCCGGTACCTGCCGGGCGGGGCAACACGGCTGAACCCCGGGCCGGGAGGGGGGGTTCCGTGCCACCTCTCCCAGCAACACCGCGGGGCCTGAGGCCGGAGAGGGGGAGTGCGGATTGGGTTTCGGCTCCCTCTGCCCCCCGGGATGACCGCGGCGCCGGGTTTGCACCCCTCCTTTGCCGGCTTCTCCAGGAAGAGCTCTTCCTCGCTTTATTTATTTATTTGAATGAGAACTCGGGACTTTCCTCCCTCCACCATAAGTGGGAGCTTTTCTCAGTCTCTCCGCGGGATCTCTGTAGGTTCCTTTCGCGGCTGTTCTGAGAAGTGTTCTATTGAGAATCGAGAGAGGCTCCGAGGAGACCGAGGCAGCGGGGAAGGCGGGCAGGATGCCCTGTCCCCCCCTTCCCATAGCTGCGGGGCCCCGCCGCAGCCCCAGCAGCGTAGGAGGGGAAGCAAAGTTTCCCCTTATCTCCCGCTGGGAGAGCTAGCGGGCACTCTGCTTTCCCCGTAGTTTGAAGCTTTCCGTGAAAACCAGGAGCTGAGAGAGGGATCTTGGAGCATCCCCTGAGGGCTGTGGGAGCTGTTAGTTCAGAACGAGAGATTTGCCCTGCTGCCTAAGTTTGGTTGTGGTGGTATCAGGGTCCTCCCGGAGGCACCTGTTAGTGCGTGGCACACAGCACCTGCGGTGTGTTTCACACAGCACGGGGCTCCCTTCTGACCGCTAAAGCCTTTGCGTCCCGCATTCCTGTGCTGCGGAGGGGAGAGCTGCCGAGGGAAGCTCAGTGCGTCTGCAGATAGCTATTTGAATAGTGAGTGAGGAAAGGCTTCGTTTTGCACACCGGGGGATCTTGCTGCGGCACCTTCTATCTTGTATCTTTGTATCTGCACTTGTAAAAGCTCTGCTTTTGTGGTTGAAGTACCAGTCAGTTTTATATCAGCTGAAATATGTCTGTGGTGTACCCGAGCTGCCCCTTTCTCTATAAGTCTGGTATAGACCTGTGGAGTTCTGAGGTCACAGAGTAAGTGCCCCAAACAGGAGAGCCGTGGGAGCTCTCTGCATTGCTAACTGAGATGTGCCAGGCAGAGAGGACTTTTCCCATACAGGAAAAGGCTGGGAATGGCTAAAGGGCCAGGTAGCTCAGCAGGTTGCTTGGGGCTCATACAGCGCGTGGGGCTGAAGGGAAAAAGCAGGAGACTGTACATGTAGCGTTGCAAGATGTATGTTGCTGCTCTTGAGGCTCTGGATAGCAGTTGTTGGAGTTTGATAATGTTATTGTGTGAAAAGGAAGCGTGGCTGTGAGACTACAGAAAGAAAATGATCCTTTTGCGTGGCAGAGGACTGTTTTCACCTATTGCCGTTGTACCGTTAAAATAAAGAGTTGTATTTCATTTAGTCAGCAACAATTTATCAGTAGACAAAGAATAGCTGCTTGTTACTCAGTGAGGCTTTTGAGCTGTAATAGTCATCAAGGTCTGTGCTAGGAGGTGCTCAGCAGAAGCTGCACCAGCAGCTTGCTTATTCCTAAGATGCTGGTTAGTGCCTGGTGTGTTACTGTGCACAGCAGGAAGTAGCAAGGAGTTAACAATAAATAAACATTACCTTGACATGTAATGCATTCTGAAGAAAATATATGAAGAGATTGTTGCCTTCTGCTGCTGAAGTGGATGATCTCATGCCAGTTTTGACAGATGAGTGTCTATAACCATAAAGTCTTTTCCTTTCCACCTTGGATAAAAGGTTTGCATTATGACAGCAATACTCAGGTGTCATTAACGTAATCAGATTCACATTTAACACGTTTTCATCATTACAGTTTTTAGAAGTTTTAATACTGTTGCTTTTCTACAGTATGTATCTCAGTATATAGACTGCTTCTAATCAGTAAGTAGACAACTATTAATTTAAAGCTGGAGGGACTCAACTTCAGGTTCTGTGAGCCAGAATAAAGAGTTGTTTCAAAGTTTCACTCTATTTAGCATCCAGTGTATCCTTTTGGAGTAGCTCAGATGAGACCTTTGAAGAATTAAAGTAGAAACCAGATCTTTGAAGTAGCTGCGGATACTTAAGGGGAAGCCGGTTCTGATATGTTCAGTGGCAGAACACCATCGTGAAAGTGAATGAGATTAACAGTCTCATTTAAGCAGCAGAAATTTGTTAAGTATGCCCTTAAGAGCTAGAACCAGGAGAGGGTTTCTGAGGATGGCACCAAAGGGCTGTGACATGATTTCAATATAAACTAGGGGGGAAAGAAAATAAAACAACCACCAATAAATACATAAATACTGTCGCCCCCGTCCCCCAACAAGTTCCTAGAATTACCTCCCTGGGTACAATCAAGTGGGATCCATTGAAGCGAAGCCGCTTCCCAGGCACGCCGGCACCCGCCTGCTGCCCTGGGTGATGTGTTCGAGCTGGGGCTGCGAGGAGCGGGGTTGTCCCCGCCAGAGGGCACCGCGGCCGCTGCAGCTCCCGGAGCGTGGGCACGGCTTCCTCTGCCTTGGGGAAAACGCTCCCCATCAAGAATGAAAGTTCTTAAACGTAAGGTTTGTGTTCAGCGCGTGTTTGATAGTAACCGAACTGCGTGTGACATGAATTCAGTGAGCTTAAGCAAAGTGCTCCTTTGAAAGCTCGCCCAACAATGAGGAGTGTTTGAGGGCTGGCTGCTCGCTGAAACGTTGCAATGGGAAGCTGTGAACGTGTTGTGTTCTTTAGCTAACACAGTCAGAATCAGGAGGCTGCGATTGCAATTTCTCTTCTGGCAAAGCATATTCTAGGTATAATTTATACTCACTGGACTGCTGCTGTCTTCAAGCATTGCCATTCAAAGAGGGTAGAATTACTTTCATGAGATAAACTACTGTTAGTGCTTATTTAGTATTTATCTACTGAAATAGTCACAGGTTTGTACAGCTTGAGTTTACTCTGTTTAGAATATTGCTGTCACAGGTGTGCACCTGCTGCTTTTATCTTACAAGTATCAAGCCAGTTATGACTTAAGACAACACGTGTACCAGAATTTTTTCTCTTTGCATTCAAAATTACTTTCTTTTTTTCTATACACGATCTGTAAATAGAAACAATCACTGAAGTATCCCAGTGACATTTACAAGTCAGTCCTTTTTGCAAATTTGAAGCATTCTACCAAGAATTCTCTATGAAGAAGTAATCTCTTAACTTTCAACCTGGTTCTTCCTTTTATTTTATTTCAGTTTTTTGTAATTGTCATTTCTGCTGGAATTGTGGTTTGAAGTATTGATAACAAGGGGCAGATAAATCAAGGCCATGATAAGATTGACTTAGTTATTAAAGTCACTCTCATAGAAATTCATTTCCACGGTTATAGTGTGAGGAAAAATAGTCACAGTTCATTGAAGGTTTGAAAATCCTCTGGGGACAACTGTTTCTGTTTGGTTATAAATGTTCCTCCTTGCAGTTTTCATGTTCAGAGAGGCACTTAAATACCCAGCAAACACTTGACTCCGAATCTGATTCTTGTTCTGGCCCTTAACTAGGAGTTGATTATAAATAACAGGGAAACCACCTTCCTATGCTGTAGATGTGTAGGAAATGACAAAAATGATCTTTATATTTGAAAAGTCCTTTCACTGTGGGCAGCAATTTATTAGCGACACATAAAGGCTGTTTAAAGCAAAATGCTGAAGCAACATCTGCTGTGCTGAATACCACATTCCTCTGAAAACCTTTGCAGTTCACTAAAGCAGTTTCCTGTAGGACAAGAGACTCCTGAGGCCATGAAAGGATCAGGTGAGGGAATTCATAATGTCAGGTAATAAGAGAGACCCACTGAGAAAAATAGTTGCAGGCTATTTTTAGTGTTAGTTATTCATGATGTGTGAGTTAGCACATTCATTAAAGTGTTTTGGCCCAGTGGAGCAGGGCTGCTGTTCTCTGCACCTGCACTGACTTCAGAAGATGGAGGTTTGGACATGGAGCTGTGTTTCATGCAGGACTATGGGATACTGCTCAGCGATGCCCCTTTGCTTTGCTGCTTTGCTTTGAATTAAGTTAGTGATGGATGTCATACCAAAACCACTCTGTCTGAATCCTACTATGGTTTTTTTTTGTTTGTTTGTTTGTTTTTTTTTTCCTTTAAGGAACTGATTTTTTTGTTTTGATTTTCTTTCTTTTTAAAGGAAGCTTCATCATTTGACTCTGTTTTTTGCAAAAGTCACTGTGGTTTTATTGGGATCCCTGGAGTACTGAGCAGTGGTGCTGTTTGTAACTCTGAAGGCACTGGCAACAAGAAAACTCTATAGTTGCCTCAGTTTCAAAACCAATTGAGGCCACATTCTGTGTATTGGTGTAACTTCTATGAGTACAAGTTCCCAGTGTGGTTCATGCTTCCTAAGGAAAATGAGTACCAATGCAATTTGAGAAGGCAGTAGTTAAGGTAAGCGTGTGCTGGGGCCCTGTGTGCAGGGAAGTGAACAAAAGGTCATTTGACAGGAGCATTTCTCATCTAGTACGAGGAAATGTTGTATGCTTGCCAGCAGTGTGAAATTATATCCAACTATTTGGTTTGATGAGGGCTGAGCTGGGAGTGTTAATGTGGTGCAATTGGCAGATGTTGTATTTACTAAACCAGAGAATTGCGTAATCACAGCAGGAACTTGAATAGCCCAGGAGATTACTTTCCATGGAAAAGTATGCAGACAAGCCATGCTAAGTGCACGTGGGTTTTGTTTTCATTTGTGGCTTCTGAAAAATGAGCTTAAAGCATTGCTGTGAGGTAATGTTTGGGAGTGCTGGATGCTGTATGTCATCATGGAATGCTTCCACTTCCTCACTCTTCTCTTCCTCATCCAACAAATAAACAGAGCCTCAGTTAGCTTTCCTTGCTGTCAGCATTGGTCAATCATTTGTGCTAATTGTCCTCATAAACTCTGGATTTGAAAAAGCTTGTGTAACATATTAGTCTCCCTTCACCAAACATCAGTGCGTAGGCGTGTTCTTTCTAGCTGGATTCGGCCCAATGTTTTTCTCTTCTAAAACAAGCATGCGCAGCAGGTTCTTAGACCAGATTCAGGGTCAGGCTTAGCACTTGACTCAAACACTCAGTTTTAGAAGCAGCAAACATTATGGTTGGATTCATCAGGAGAAATGTAGGGATAAATATAGGAATACAAGACATACAGTGATGCCATCTTTTCCGCTCTGCAGTTATAAGATCCCAACAGGATCTTATAATCCTCATTTCCAAGCCCTGTGTTTCAAGAAATATGTAGACCAGTTGGAAAATGTCATATGAAGAAAAACTGAAAGAAATGTTAGAGAGAATGAAACTAAGAGGTGACATGGTAATAACCTTCGAGTACATAAGTACATCTGCAGCCACAGGAATAACTTGTCCTTAACAAGAAATAATGACTTAAATTACAACGGGGAGTTCTGAATGATATGGCTATGGAAGTAGATTATCTCTGAGTAGTCTTAATCACTGAAACAGGTTAGATAAACATATGTTTGAAATGTCATTCTGTCCTGAAATGCAGCTGTTACTGCCTTGGAGCAAATGGCTGGATTCTTTGACCCTTCAAGGTCTCTCCTAGATAACTTGAATCATTCTGTATGAGTAGTTTTAAGTTTATAAGAGTTCACCTTGAACTCAGCAGCTAGATAAAATTTAAGCATGAATTCAAGCGCTCTCTTAGCTTGAGGCCTCTATTCCTCATTTGTCAATGATATGCATGGCTGTAATGTGATTTTAACTTGCACTTTCTGTATCTACTGACAAGGGAAGACATTTAAAATGCTGCTTGGTAGAGTTTTCCTGCTGTGAAATAAGGCTTTTAAAATGAGGTCTTATTCTAACCTGTTTTAACACTTATCTTTTAGTGCTAACACTACCTAGGTTGCATTATAAGTAGATATATATATATAAATAGTGTTCTCATAGAGACGCTTTGGGACGTTAAGCATACGTTACTTCTTCAATGTATCCTTATTTAGTAAGAAATTCTTGACTTGGATAGGAAGTGTTCTACAAATTGTATACATAAACCTTTAAATTAAAACAGTTTTGGTTTTGTTTTGAAGTATTTCAAATGTATGTTTCATGGTGAATTCTAGGAGCTATGGTCCATTTCTTTATAGATATAACTAAACCATTTGAAAGGTTTGCTTATATTACAGTAATGGAACACCATGCATTAAGCAGCTTTCCTTAACAGCTGTAGTTACTATGGCAGATTCTTTTGGAGGTTTCAGCTCAGCATGCATACTCTAGAAGTAGAATAGGATGCAGTTATCCAGTAATGAGCACACACATAGAACTGTAGTTTGTTCTTGTATTCAAGAATTACCTTTGTAACTTTTTTTTTATCCACCCCCCCCCCCCCCCCCCCAACTGTAATATGAATTCTGAAAGCATTGAATGAGCAACAGTGCATCTGGGCTGAATTATTACAACTTTCCTCTTCACAAGAGTTGCTACTAGGCTGATCGTAAAAGTCAAGTATCATCTATCATAAATTCTGTCTCTTCTGAAAGGTGAAGAGTTTAAGAGGGGGAGTTCATTACTATGCTGGCTTTTGTTTCAATGAGTCAGCGATTTAACCAGAAATTCATTGGAAAATGTTATTTTGGCATCCGTAGAAAACTGAGAGCAGGGACACAAGTTGATTTGGATGTTGGCAGGACTCTTTACTAGTACAGTTGCTCTATGATGTTCCCCAGCTGCATGTTTCTGCTTTCACATTGTGGATATATGTGATTCTCCTTTTGAAGCCTGCTGATATGTATTTTGCACTGTAGCTTCAGTAACCCTGAGATATAAATCCAGGGCCCTCTGTTAGCAATCCTTTTGTTGCTTAACTGTTTTCAGAGTAGGCTCTTCTCTCCCTGGTTTATCCTCCCATTGCCCTTCTTGCCCTCTTCAGGAATTGCTTCCTTATCACCTGCAGTGGTTCAGTAGTTCACATGGCTGTACAGTAGGTCAGATTTTCTCATTAGGATAGATTCTGGAAGGTAGGGGAGGCATCCTTCACTTTCAGTTGTGGAAGGATTTTGAAACAGGTTCAACTACGCTAAGCCTGGCTCTATGAACAGCAAGAGGCCAAAATTAGGTCTCTTGAAAGCTCTTTGTAGGGACCACTTTATTGCAAAGCATGAAGTCCAGTTCACCTTGAGCACTACACCAGGACCTTAATCTCAGTATCCTATAGCACGGAAGGTACTGCTACTGTCAAGTTTCCTGTTCATTCATTGTACACAACACAGATTCCCTGAGTATTTTTATTCACTTCCCTGTTTCTACCTCAATACATAACATAATGTGTTAAGTAAAGAACAAGCAGGCACAAACACAATGCCTTATTTAGCACAACTTCATAGGGAACAGATTGAAAAGATCACAGTGTCATCAAAGATGAGGATAAAACGATGAGGAGAATGCATGCAATATTTTTAAACCTCTTAATATTGTAAATCCTCTTAGAAGAGTAGAAAAATCTAGAAAAGTAAAATATGTGACTTCTTTTTAATATTATCAATTATTATATAAATTAAGTAAAAAAAGTCAATGAAGCAGGTTGAATTTAGACAATTATGTCAGATCTGACATGCTCTTGCCAATTACTTCAAGTGGGAAGTGTCAAAAAAACTAATTTTAAATTTCATGTTTTAATGGTGACAAAACGCTTCACTTAAAATTTGCATTTTGACTTTTAGATGAAAAATGCTGATACATCTTAATATAATCTAGTTGAAAAGCACTTTTGCTTGGAGTTTGTGCATATATACATACTCATTCATATCCTATAGTAAACATTGATCTTTATTTGTAATCAGAACAAGATCAGAATTTCAACTTAAAGTGGAAAACTAATTTTCTAGTCAAATTTAAGGGAGATTTCTGACCCTTGAGAATTTGGCCAAGTAGGTGCTTTAAAAACAGTCCATCTAATCTTGGAGGATTCTTACTATTATTTGATAACAGAAAAGGAGAAAATGACCAAAAGATCTTGTCTTGATCATGCAGTTAGTGGGCTTTTCACTTGATAACATATTTCTCATTCCGGTTGCTTCTTGTTAATATGATATTCATGAAGCAACTAAATTAAAGGAGAGCACATTTTCCAGATTGCGGCTGCTGTAAAGATAATAGATTTATGGTTTATTTGCAGTGAAAGCATTTATGGACTAGAAGCTTAGCATTTGGTGTATTGCAGAAACCTGACCTCAATATCAACACAGAATGGTTCCTATTTAAACATATATCTACTGATCTAGGCTGTAGTCTGAAAACAAAGAAAATGGATGGGGTGAGTAACTATTATAGATTAACATCAGTTCTGGTTCCCATTGACTTTATTGAATCTGTTATCCATTTGCTTTAAAAATATTTTCATGGAGAAAGTATGCATGATTCAATACTTCTTAGTTAAATCTTGCTTAATTTGCATAGTAAATAATTTCCATGTATAATTGGAAGTACAGTGCTTCTTGTGTTTGCATTAAATGAAGGAAAGCAGAAGGGATCTTTCTCCAATTAAGCATCGAGCTAAGCTAAAATATGACAGCTTTCAGTTTTGATTGCATTCATGTATCGAGCCTTCCTAAAACTCCATTTCATTGGCAGTACTGCAATCTGTTGGAGACATTTACATCTTTCCAATGAGCACGTAAAATAATAGCAATAGTAATTTGTCCTTGAAATTTCTTGCTTAGGACCCCGGTTTTTTGGGTGTGGGGTTGGTTGTTGGTTTGTTGTTGTGTTTTGTTGGGTTTTTTTTGTTTGTTTGTTTGGTTTGTTTTGTTGTTTTTTGTTTTAATTTTTTTTCTTTTTTGACATTAACATATACATTTTGTCTATGAGGACAGGCTGAGACAGCTGGGGCTGTTCAGTGTGGAGATGAGAAGGCTCTGGGGAGACCTGAGTGCGGCTTTTCAGTGTCTACAAGGGGCTGTAAGAAAGAAAGGGACAGACTCTTTAGCATGGTCTGCTGTGATAAGACAAGGGGAAATGGTTTCAAACTAAAAGAGGGGAAATTTAGATTGGGTATAAGGAAGAAGTTTCTTATGATTAGAGTGGTGTGGCACTGGCACAAGTTGCCCAGAGAGGTGGTGGATGCCCCATCCCTAGAGAAATTCCAGGTCAGGCTGAATGGGGCTCTGACCACCTGATCTAGCTGTAGGTGTCCTTTTTCACTGCAGAGGGGTTGGACTAGGTGATCTTTAGAGGTCCCTTCCAGCTCAAGCAATTCTATGATTTAGCTTTTTTAGCTCATTTTCTCTCTTGCACGATCATTTGGACATTTACTGCAAAGATAATAATATTGATTTTGTTTCAGTTCAGCGTCATTTTCAGGAACAGCATACATGACATAAAACTGCTCTGTCTTTAGTACACTTGTCAGTTTGAATGGGAAAGTAACTACTATTATCTTTTGTCAGCCTCTTTAGCTAGCCATGTATCCTAAAAAGTAGTTTAGCACTTAAAATGAGGAGGTTTCCATACGTCCTCAACTGGGATTATTGAGTTCTGCTATACTAGGGACAAGCTTCATACTTACTTTCTTTTAATATTTTTCTGGATATGAGTTTGTGTTTTTTTCAGCTGATTAGAGTAATTTTAATTCTCTAATATTATGCCTTACTACAGGCTTGAATTCAACTTGTGTTCCTGACTTTGCTTAGGTACTCTCTAGTGCTAGGCCCCAGACTTGGTTCCCATAATTTGCCAGCATGTTCTTCGTGAGCTCTGCTTCTCCACTGCTGTGTTGCTGGCCACATGTGTGTTTCAGTTTCCTTAATTATTCTCACAATTATCATTATCCATTAGCATCCTTATTCTTGGAAGAGGTAAGGAAAAAGCCTTATTTTATAAATAGGAAAGTGGTTTTGAAAAGTGACAAGCTTGCCAAAGTAAAAAGCGTGCAAATCCTGTCTCAGAGTGTATGAGTTACTTGCTTCTGCAATAACATGCTTATTTTTCCAGTTTCCCCTTGCTGCATCTAATTCAAAGCTGTAATTTCTCATCCTTGAATTCCCCAAGATACGATTTTAAGCCCCGATCAGATCTTTTTTTCAAAGGACCTAAGGCTATATGGGAAAAAATTAGTGATTAGTGCACAGACAACAAGACTGACTTTGGGACTGCTGTAGTTCTTGCCATTTAGGATGTCCCTCTCCTCAAAGAGTCTTTCAGAAAGAGAGGGATGGATATATCTCTCGGTCATTTATAAATCAGATCCCAAGCTGCAATGTTTTATATCCTAATAATAATATAATCCAGGACTGATGGATATTCTAGGTACAGTCAGTGCTCTCTGGTGTCTGAGGTTTTATCACCAGTAGTGGGTTTTGTGTGTTCTGCAGAAATGATGCTTGGCTTTTAAAATAAATACACTGATTTTAAAATTAATTTCCCCCCTCCCTCCTTTAATTTGGAAAGGGATTGAGACTTCTTATTCAAGATCAGTAGAGCCACCAATGGAAAGCAAAAACAAAACAAACATACAAACAAAACATCAAAAATAAAACCAGAAGACTTTATGCTCTGGAATATATGGTCCTACCTTCCCTAGACTCCAGTTCTGTAAAGCTTCCCACCCAAAGATTTGCTTCCCAGTAGCAACATATGCCAGTGTTACACTGAAGATGGAAAGGCTGAAAAAGGTGTAGATGTTTGATTTCTCTCTTATCTTGGACATAGTTGGAGATTAGTTTGGGGTTTAGTTGGCCCGGGGGGGTTCCACCCCATTTACAGCAGTGGCAATAAGTTTTGCAGCATCATTGTAGACCCTGAAAAAAGTTTCTAGAGAGAAGGTTCTTTTGAGCAGGCAGAAAAGATCAACTGCAACATCCCCATATTGCTGTAGTGGGTAGGAGTAGAAAACTATAGAAAATAATCTGTTCTCTAAAATACATGTTACATTCTTCTCTAAGAGCTGGACACTGTGATTTATATATTTATTTATTATATGCAATACACATTTAGTAGATACACAAAGTAAATATTCTCTTAGAATTTATGATCTGCCTGCATGGGGCTGAAAAGAGGCCTGAGCTTGAAAAGCAGTAAGAAATGTTCAGCTCATATCAAAGTTAAGTGCAAACACTTATCACATGCAGCTGCTCAAATGCAAATTTATGATTTATTGTTCCACTCTTTACACAAACAAAATTGATGTTCACTTTGAGAGATGACCCAGATATGTTAATAAATCATGTTCTTTTTCCACAGGCAAGTTTAGATAATAATCTGAAAGTGAGGTCTTCAGGTTAGGAAGCTGTGTTCAGCTTTATCTGCACAAGTTTGCTGTAGTTATTGTGGACTGTATAATAAAACCAGTACTTTTCATTTTAGCCATGAGTCTTCAATGTGTGTATTTGAATTTCATTACTTTATCCCTGTTCTGCTGTTTTATGGCACAGATTAGTGGAGGTGCATACCAAACAAGCATTCCTACTGAAATTTAACAACTCTGGGGCCAGGGAGATTGTCAAGTGCTTATGTCTTGCAATGACACAGTCAAGTGTTATTGATTGTCATAAATCCACTGCAGTTTTAAGTTCACCTCTCTAATTACCAGTTGGTCTTTGAGACTGACACTAGTACAGTTTTGTTGGTTCTCTGTTTTCAAGGATCTATTATTTGGAGATCTAGGGAAAGATTTTCAGACTTTTAACTAGAATTGAAATCTATTTAGTTTTTTTTCATTAAGAATGGCAGGGAAATACATTGATTTACTATTAAAATAACAATAGTTGCTACCCTTGCAAGTCTCAATTTGGCACAGCACTTAAAAATGTGATTGAAGTATGCGCTTGAAGCGCTTGAAGGAAAGTGCATGTGTAAGATCTTTGCCAAAGCTGTTCTAGAAAGAAAAAAAAAAAAAAAAAAAGTATGGTAGGTGTTACTGAAATACTTATAGGAACATTAACATCCAGAATTTAATTTAAGAAAAAAACAAATTAAAACTCTGTCCTCACAGAGTTCAGCAGAGACACAGTTTAATCCTATGACAACAGTTTGGGCCAATTTGAGAAGAGACCTTAGCCTACAGAGCTTTCCCTCTAAATCTGTACTGTGCTTAACAGCCCTTCATGTATGTGAAATATTGCAGTGTAAGATCTTTGGTCACAGTGCAGCTAAATACCACTTTCCCATGGGTAGTAATCATGGCTTGTATTCTCCTACAAAGAGAATGAGTGGCAGTGATTTTTACCTTGATGCCAGAATTGTACTGCATTTCTCAAAGTTGTTTAATGTATTCCCAGCTTGGGACTGGTGTTCTTCTACCTCTTTATCACTGATGTAGACTATGGGATCAAGTGTAACCTCAGCAAATTTACTTGTGACACCAAGCTGAGTGGTGCTGTTGACACATCCAGAGGTACTTGACAGGCTTAAAAAAAATGGGCCCATGTGAACCTAGTGAGGTTCAACAAAGCCAAATGCAGGGTGTTGTACATAGGTTGGAGCAATCCCAGTTATGCATACAGACTGGAAGCAGAGCTACTTGAGATGTAGGCCTGTGGAGAAAACTTGGATGTCCTGGTGTACAAAAAGCTGCACGTGAGCCAGCAGTGTGTGTTTGCAGCTCAGAAGGCTGACTGTATCCTCGGCCCCCAGCACAATTAAGGTGCAGAGATGTTGGAGTGGTCCAGAGGAGGGTCACAAAGATGATCTGAGGGCTGAAGCACCTCTCCTATGAAGAAAGGTTGAGGAAACTGGACTTGTTTAGCTTGGAGAAGGCTCCAGAGAGACCTTATTGAGTGCTTCCAGTAACTGAGGGAAGCTTAGAAGCAGGAGGGGAGGTGAGGCAGTGGTACAGCTGCCCAGAGGAGCTGTGAATGCCCTGTCAACTGTTCAAGTCCAAGTTGGATGGGGCACTGGACTGCCTGATCTGGTGGTTGGCAGCCCTGCCCTTGGCAGGGGGTCTGGAACTAGATGATCCTTAAAGTCCCATCCAACCTAAGCTGTTCTGATTTCAGAGATCTTCACGCTCTTGAAATAGAAAAAAGAAGAGCAAGTAGAGCAGAGTCAGTATGTTGATTATGGGAGTGATCACGTTTGCTGTGTGGGAGCAATAGACAGGTTCAATTCACTTTATGTTTCAACAGTCATATTAATTCAACTGGGCTACTCAACCTGAAAGTCTAGAACAAAGAGATCAAAACATTCACATAGATTTAAAAAATATGTATGTTACTTTGAGTACAAGTATTCTACTCTTTTAATTTAAATCTGTAGGGAGACAGAAAATGAACACAGGAAAAATTACAAACAAACAAAAAAAAACAAACAAACAGAAAAACCACCCTTTTTTTTTTTCCTATGTCTGTATTAGGATATGCTTCTAGGCATTCAGGAGCAAGGCTTTTTTCTTTTCAGTTCCTAAACACCTTTTTTAGCAAGATACCACAGGATTGGTTTGGGAAAAGGTTGAGTGGGAACCTTCTGGTCTGTGACACTTTTAAGATCCATTTGTTTATACGCTCCTATAAAAATGCTTTTCTGAAGGAAGGAGACAGAGTAAAAAATAAAAATAATGATAATGATAAATATAAGCTGAATTTCTTTGGCTCTATGGTAATTATCTATATTTACAGCTGTACTGTGGCAATATTGGTTTAACTTGGAGCTTGACAGAATATCCTCTGCCTATCACTGTAAATCACTGTTAGAAAGCACTAAGAACGTAGCCCAAAATAATGACTTCATTATAAATGGGATGCTGAATGTACATGTGTTCTGCTCTCGTTGTGCATTCGTCTGCAGTTACGGGCTATATTTCCTTAACTTGTTGTCTCATGTGGTAGATCATTTATCTTCGTTTGCCAAGGTAAATTGCTCCAGTCTTCATCTTACCCAGGAATCGTAAGCATGTTTGTGGTTCAGAGGTGCCCATCCCCCACAACTTACTCTTTCCTTCACAGGAGGCACTTATGCTCTTACTTAGGTATTGCAATACCCAACTGCTGATGTACTGGTACAAAAGTCATTGAACTATAGCTATTCATGCTGTTCATACTTATCCGGCCAAAGGGCATTTGAAGAATAATAGCCATCACTCTACAAACATCCTGAGATATCCCATGGATATTTCATGATTTAAGATCATGTCATGTTTTTTCTGCTTCCCATCACTTTCGATGTTTATGCTGTTATATATTTTACTTATCATTTACGAATTTAGAATGGATGGCTTTGAATTCTGAAACAACTATTTGTAAGCTTCTGTACAGGTTTCATCATCATCATACTTTAAAGTGCTTTGTTAAGACTGATGGATTTAGCCACAAAACTACCATGTCTGATAATGGATATTATTTATTTTCATTTCACCAGTGGAGAACTAGAGTATTGAGTGACTTGCCAAGATCACACACTGGAGATTTAGTATATGGACCAGAAAAAAATCCCAGCATCCTAATTTGTATTTTCACATTTAACCTTCAGAATAACCATTGTGATATTTCACAGGGATGAAGGTGGAGACTTAAAATTGAATTTAGAAGAGCAACTTACTGAGACACAAGTCGACAGCCTCTTTACAGTTTCTGTCAGAACTCCACCATCCTGCCAGCAGCTTTTTAACTTTTATTTAAATAGTTGGCAACCCAAGACTGTTTTTTTCCCTCTTTGCTACTCAAAGTTGCCATTCATGCTTACTGCTAAGTAGAGCTGCAACCTCTTGGAATAATTAGGGAATTTGTTTTGTATAGTTGTACAGTTAACAAATTTCTTCTCAACTTTCTTTTCAATATTTTCCTTCAGTGCTGTGAGCAGGCAGAAGTGCAATTCAGGTAAAGGTAAAGGAGCAGTCAGAAATCTGTACTGTCCTGGGGAAAAGACTTATTAGAGAACTGGAGACTTAGAAGGGTCTGGGATTACTTTCTGCATCTCTTATGTCCTTGTGAAGCAGATAATGAAAGCCCTAGAGATCTCCTTAGAAGAAGACAAATCTGGAGAAATGCCATAGCCCAAGGATAGTAACATGACTGAGACTTTATTTCTAAATGCATTTTACTAACAACATGAGTTTCTCTGCCTTAATGTGAAAATACAGCAGCAAAGGTGTACAACTCTAACACTGCTTTCTTGTCTTACATAAAGTGTAGCTGGTCTTCCTCTTAAGTGTATTGCAAATTCACAGGTACAAAAAATACTTACTAAATGTCATAACTGAGCATGGCTTTGAGGCCTACCAGCATTTAGACGCATTCTAAAGATTAAGCTCTGCTGAAGGACCCCTGTTATACAGGAGGCTAGTTGTAGGCTGAAGGACCCCTGTTATACAGGAGGCTAGTGGTAGGCTGGAAACCAGTATGCCTTTCATCAGCCTAGTTTACCTGACAGAGATAAGCCAAGTTACTGAACAGTTATTATCAAAGAAATGATGACCATGAAACCACAGCCAAATGTGAACTGTTAATTTTCTTGTGCAATATATGCAACTGAACATTCCATATAATTTATAGGCCTCTTGCAATGTAAAATTAATGACCTGTACAATTTATTTTAGGGTCTTATATAAATTAAATGCATCAGCTGGATGTTTTTCTTTTCTCTAAAGAACAGTTATCTGATTTGGAAATTTAATCAAGTCATCAAACAAATTATCTGAGTTCTGAAAGATATACAATTCAATGAATATTTAGAGTATATATATAGGAAAAAATATGTTATTTTTTTTTTTTTTGGTCATTTCTTTAATAATATCCATGAAGCATGTTATTCATTTATCTAAGAATGTCTGGCTTTTCAGTGATCATGCTCTCAGCAGAATTGAAAATATGAGAATTTAGCCATAAGATGAAATAACTTAGTTAGATCTCTCCATTCTGTCTGTTACTGCAGAGTTTTCTGAGTATTTTATCTTTGCCATTTAGCACTGAAGTCAGCAAGACTAAATGCTCAAAATCTCCTTAAGCACTTCTGTTTGTCAGTTTAAATGGTTGTATTTTGCATGTAGTTTGGGCAAGTTTATTCACCTACAATAATACCTGACAATGTGAAGGTTGTACAGTGACCTTAGTAAGAATTTCAATTGTGTGCATATTGGATACCAGTCATTTAGTGTTAGAAATCACAATGGCAAAGATGATAGTCAGTCTTGGAACATGATGGAGGTTTTTATTATTTCTAGCCCCACATAGTGTATTTGAGTATATCTTTCTTGAAGAACATTTTCCATTGATTCCTGAAGAGTTCATCTCTGTGACTGCAACCAGCCTGGGGCAAACTGCTGCTCTGGGAAGCACTAGGCAGAGTGCACAGTCCTGTGATCCTGGCTTTCTTTGCTTCTTGAGACTAAATATTATTTAAGAAAATATAAAATGTCAAAACTGAAAGGATGCAGAATGAATTGGATATATTTAGTGTTAGAGTTGTGGAAATGGAGGTCTCCTGTGATGAGTATCTATCCTGTTTTGCATAATGTATAGGTGAGAGATATGCATGTGTATATGTATATACGTATCTGTATACCTATTTAAAGTTCCAAATTCATCACACAATGCTTTTTCTTTGCCTTCATTCTTCATTTCCCTGTTTATGCAACAGTTTCCATAGTCTTTATAGGAAGGATGTTGTTTTTAAAACTGTGTATTTATTTCCCAGAGGTAGAATTCCTTTTACCATTCTAAGACCACTTTCCATTTATTGAAGTGTTACTTTGGTTTATTGGTACAACAGTGTATTGAGGAGAGTGCAGTGCAGTTTATCCTAGCTTAATTATTATTGTCAGTACTTTATCTTCTTTTTTTTACTCACTAAAAATTGAAGTTACAGAAGACTGCAAGTTTCAAGCAATTATCTTTTTATATTTTTAGGTTTACTTTTAATTTCTGTTTTTCCTGGTAGTAGCTCATAGTGCATTAAATAAAATTACTATTAGGGATATCAAAGTTCTTCTCACTTTTTTTCAGGCCTTACACAGGCAACTTTCTAAGCTGATGATCATTGTGTACTGCTGTACTTACAGATGTACACTACATTTTCTTTTCTTTCTCTGGTGAAAATCCCAGTGGTTCAGTAACAGTTTGCCTATTCAGGTTTGTAGCAGACCCTGACAGAACAGGCAGGGTCCGGCTGCTCACAGTCACTGACTGCAGCCCAGAAGGAGGAAGGTGCATGAGGCTTACAAAAGCTCTTCAAGGTAGAGGGGGAGCCATGCAATAACAGCATGGAAGTGCAGTACAGTACAATCTGGTCTACCAGTGTCTGATACAGTTCTTGTAAGGGTGGTAAATCTTGAGGTTCTGGCATGATAAAATTGGGCCTTCAAGGTTTTTAGGTTTAAGAGCTAAAACGAGTTGAAACAAAAGCTGAATCATGTGATATCAATCCTGTAGCAGCTATTTACTGCTTCAAAACTGTACATAAGCTTCAGGATCAAGTTTTGAGGAAGAAAATCCCCTATTTATTCATACATCTGATGATTGGTTTCTCTGTAGCAGCTGGATACTATATGTACTTGGCATAAGTTATATACTCAGCATACAAAAGCAAATAGCAAAAATAAGCTTGAATTAAAACAAGATGATTTGAGTTTACTGCTCTTAAAATACTCTTCTCTGATTTGGGGAAGCAGGAACTGAAGACACTGGGAACGCCTAATGACTTCATAAATAGACTGCGCTGGCAGATATGCCTATGTAATTTCCTGCTCTTGAGAGCTTTATGACCTCTTCAGCCTTGACTGTCTGTCTTTTACTGTAGTCCTCCATCTGCTGATGCGAATGAATCTTAAGATGAACAGTTTTGAGCAGCAGAACAGCTTTTTTACCTCAGCAAACTATTACCAGCTTCAACAACAATCCTCATTAGGACACCCAAAGTGATGCATTTTGGAAGAGAGGTCTAATCATAGACCTAGGAAAGCATGAATAAACATAGTGGGCCCACAGGAGTTAAAGAAGTGGCTTTGTTTGAAGAGCCTTTCTGGATTTTAACACTCAAAAAGATGTTTCATGAGTTTATCCAAATATTTTTTGCAAAGAAACTCTTATCCTTCTTCTCCCATAGTAACAGTTCATTTAAAAACATTCTCAACTGAATATCGGTCCAGGTTCAATCTGTATGCTACTGAGCTTTTCTGTTTGTTTCACAGAGAGTTTTGTAAACAAAGAAAAATGAATTCTCCATTTATTTATTTATTTATTTATTTCCCCTAAGCCTTCGTTAAATTAGGAAGTTGTGGTTACTGGGGAAACAAAAAGCTTTCACTGTAATACACTTTGCTGACTCCATTTAACTGTCTAGAAAGCCCAATAAGAAAAAAATTTTGGATAGCCAAAGATCCTAGAAGGCATGCACAAAAAAGGATAGATTAGCAAAAAATATTGGTGCCACGGAGATTCACAATGAGAGGAATAGCGAGATTTTCTAAACAACACCTAAGTAAGATCTTTTAAATAATTAAGAATACAATGGCCAGCAACTCTTATAACTAATTTAATTAAAAAGAGAACACAGAAGGATATGTGAGATGGCACTGAGGTTTATCATTTATTGTAATCACCAAAACAAATGAAGTCCCTGCTTTTCGTACTGACCATGGGAATGCACACAGGATGAAACTGCAAATGAGAATGGGAAAAAGGCAAATTCACTACCAAGGGGAAACAAAATGTACAAAGTGAATGCACCCATTTCCACAGCACACACTAAACTAGTCTGCCAAACTCTGAGGTCTTGGTGGGTTTGGAGAATAGCAAATACTGTTCTTGTGTCCCAGAATGAGAAAAAATATTGATTTATTTACCTTTGATTTTTAGTATTTAAGGTGAAATGCTAGAGAAAATAACCAGAATTTGCCACAGTTAGGTTTACCTGGCTAATTAGGAGGCATTTATGAGAAATAATATATTATTATTTCCCTTTTTAGGAAAAAAATCTGTTGTGGGCCTTCTTCTACATCTGTATACAGAGATTTGATACGGTATCTCATAGGAGTTGGTAGTTGAATCAGGAATCTGGTGAATAATAAAAGAATTGGACATGGAAAGACTGCATGACAAAATAGCTTCCTTCCAACTAGAAATTATTGTAAACTGGCTTTGAGATGGTTCATTTTAGATCTTTACCTGATAAAATTGCAAAGATAAAAAATAAAAACTGGAAGTGTGCTGTTGAATTAATGCTGTTGTACTGATGATCTTTTCCTTTTAATTTGTGTCTGAGGAGAAGCAGACGATCGTGTGAAGATAATTAGGAGATATTAGATGGAAAAGGCATGAATTAATAGAAAGTTCAAATTCACACCTTTAGTGATGTACAATCAAGATTTCTATTTGTAAGCTCAAGAAAACTATCATCTACATCATTACTGGGGAAAGGCTGGATCTTAAAAATGTGCAGCAGATGTGGAAAAGGCAAATGTGCTCCTAAAAGGCGTAAGAACTTTCAGCAGGCAGAGAAAAGTACAGTGGCACAATTGAGCATAGAGTGCTAAATGCAGTTTTCAAGCAGAAAACAAAAATCATTCAAATTACAACAGGTCTCACCAAAGTAAAGCCTGGAAGAAGATGTAATACTTTTCAGTTACTGTGTCTAAGTTGAAAAAAAATGCAGGGGAAATAAAAAAGCAGAGAAGAGATACTTGCAGAACAAACAGTTTCACATTGGCTGTGAATAAATTGATGCTGTAAATAAAAGATTGCTAACCAGTAAAGCATTTTGATTCTGAATGTGCTTTCCGTTCAGATTCAAAGAGCTTTTTAAGAGCGCATACCTAAGGTTTAAGGAATATTATAGCAGATGCACCTGGTTGTAATGTACTGCAGTCCTATCTTCAGTATAACTGTTGCATAGCTTAAACTGCTTATTTCAGTTCCTGTTGTGCAACACTGTAGATAAAAATATTTTATCCAGCTCAGGAGGTAGTGAATGAGTCCTCCAGCCTTGCTCAGTACATCTTCCACAGGTAGCACCTGCAAGAGCAGATAGGGCAAGGGGGAAGGGTGTTGCCCTTCTGTGATTGGAGATGTCAGAGAAGTAGACATGCTCATAAGTAGCAATCCACGTTCTGTCTTGTTCTTCCTTCCAAGCTTTTTTCTCTGTGGTCTAAAAAGACACTTAAACCATGCATGCTAAGCTCTGTAATAAGTGCCACAACTCTCACTTCCTGCAGAGCCTGCTAGAGGGGCTTTGTGCAGGAGCATCAACTTCCAGTGCTACAGCAGCACTTCACGACCTTGCTGCTTCTGCTCCTGCTGTCCCAACAAGAGTGGTTTCTTATCATCATGACTTGCTTGTGTACATGCTCTAAGGTGTTCCAACATGCCTGCACAGTGCAGGGTACCTCATGCATGCTGCACAGTCTCTGTAATGAGCCCTGATAGCTCCCACTGCCTGCACTGTTTGGCTCCCCCTCCCTTCCTGTGTGCCTGACCTGCTGAACATTGCACAGCCCCTGTGGTGCAGCTCTATACAGATTTCCCTCTAGGTTTTTCTGTAATGATATCATGATTGGTACTTACACAGCCCTGCTGTTCTCCTTTGCAACCTGTACAAAACTTGCAGCATGCCTTTAAATACCAAGAGGACAGCTGGCCATCAATTTTTAAAACCACTGTGGCCCCTAAGTAGTGGAGGAAGGGAAGTGTAGTGTCCTTCTACTGTGCCTGATTCCTCCAAAGGGATTCAGGAATGTCACAGAAATCAGACAACCCACCGCCCAGTTCTGTAATTAAGTTATACTCAAGCACCATGTTTAGATTGCACTGATTCCTGGAGGTGAAATAATTTTGGTTATGTTACTAACACTGGTGTCATTACAAAGTTGGTACAGTAACGGTTAGTTAAATTTAATCATCATGCATTAAGCTGTTAACTTACACAAATTTCAAGTTAAGCCAGAAATTAAATGCAATTGAGAAAAATCCACAGATATTTAAAAAAATAATAATAACATGGAGAAAAAAAAAAGGGACAATCAGTACCCCTGTTTGTGTATGTCCATCCATCCCAGAACTCACACTGACAGGACAAAAGAGCATGGCTCTAGCATTCAAAGTCAGGAAACCCAATGAGAGCTTCCTAGCTACCTACTTTGTGCCTCTCTTATGTCACTGGGCAAAAGAGAGACACCGTATAGGGTTCAGTAGTGCTGAGAATGTTGAAAAAAGCATAGAACAAGTGGCTAGGAGAGCTGTATTAGTAAGATTGAGCAAGTGTAGCTCTGAAAGCCCACTGGCATGGTAGAACTGAGAAACTTACTGGTCACCCTTGCAAAGTAGCTGTGCTGCTGGAGGTGCTGATATTGTATTTTGTTGATTTTGCCTTCTGGAGCTTGATTCAGTCTTGAAAATCAGTTATTAATGGGGGACTATGAGCGCTAAACCACATTTCCATTGTTCAGTGCCTCTGTGTCTTCCTTCTGAGAACCCAAGGAATAGTAGGGCTGTTTGTATAGTTTGTTTAAAAAACCAGAGGACAGCTTTAGGGATATGTATATAGGAAACGTATACATCAAAATAATGGAAAGGGATCTTTGGGGTACAGCAACATAACCAGTTGTCAATTCCTAAGGTTCTATGGGAGTTTGAAACTTCTGTATCTTTTTGTTAAAACTTCAGAATATGGTTGTTTTCTTTTTAAAAATAGGAGTCTGACTAGTAATCCTCAAGAAATGGAGACTCCAATGTGTAGTTTCATTCCAAAATTACCAATCTATAGTCAGATAGTCACCAAAACAATTTTCAGGAGATCCCAGTTCCTTCAATATTGTCTTTTGTAAGGGCTATGCTGAAAATTATGCCTGATCTCCAGCAGAGGAGCATACTGCTTTCTTTTATTGATCTGTAAGGAGCTCTTTGAGGGTGGTGACAGCTTTTAATACTACATAAAAGTAAAGACCTCTGTCCAAAGACTTTAACAGGAAGAGGAGGAATGGTTACGGTAGCTTTATACACTTGCCACTGAAACTAATTGCATGCATTTCTTCACCATGTGAAGAGAAGTTCTAGGATGTTGGGCCACCCCTGTGCTCAGGAAGGGCATATGTCACAACAGCATTTGAAATACAGTCATACTGTAGTTATCGATTTATGCAAGTACCTCATTTATTATAAATAACAACTCTTTTCTGCATATCAGATAATAGGGGAGACCTCATCACTCTCTACAACTCCCCAAAAGGAAGTTGTGGTGGGGTGGGACTTGGCTTCTGCTCCCAGCTAACAGTGATAGCATGTGTGGTAATGACATTCAGTTGTGCCAGGGGAAGTTCAGTTTGGAGATTAGAAATCATTTCTTCTCAGAAAGAGCAATGATGCATGGGCACAGGCTGCCCGGGTAGGTGGTGGTGTTACTGTCCCTGGAAGTGTTCAAGAACCATGGAGATGTGGCACTGAGGGATGTGGTTAATGGGCATGGTGGGGGTGATTTGGTGGTTGGCCATGATAGTCTTGGTTGGGGATCTTTTCCAACCTTTATGATTCTGTGATTCTACAGAAACATGGGAGCTGAGAACCCAAAATTCTGTTCCTTGTTAGTTTAAAATTAAGTACTTTATTTTACTTCTATCCCTTTTGATTTGCTATTCTGAAGCACTGATTAGGTGTATGGTATCTTATTCCACATCATTATTAGAATCCAAGCATTGATTGTACAGGGGCAGCAGATTTCAGAAAAAAAAAACATTATAGTAATAAGAATGCAAATGTAGCAGCCAAATTTGCTCTCACTGGAAACCTCCTCCTTACAAGGAACAAATGCTCTGGTGTGTTGCCTGACATTAGTGTTTAATATATTATTCAAAGTGATTTTTATCAGTTGAAATGAAGAAAATAAGAGTGTGCAATTTTAAATTTCCTTTGATGATATTGTATTATATATTTCCTACTCCAGTCTACAGTCTAAGCAAGCAAGAGATTCATGCTGGTACAGCTTTCAGCTTTTCTTAGTGCTGATGATAATGGGATATACCCTTGACATTATGAATCAGAGTTTACCATAGACACGTATATTTTTGTGATGTCTTCAGTATCACCGACTCCCAAACTAAATACCACGGACCTCAAAAAATCATGGGTTTTGTTAAGAAATAATCAATTGACATATTTCTGCTGGCTTCTTGTATAATTTTTGAATTGGATAGACTTAAATTCCTTTATCTGTGAGGTACAGTAAAAGCTGCAAGAAGATTTGGTAGCAGAAAATTTACAACTGATCTGTAATGAAATGAATTATGTGTGAGCTAATGGCATTGTATCAGATCTGGGATCTATGAGAGCCCAGAAGTAGATTAAGACCATTTAATTTCTTACCATTACTTGGCTACCTTTGCCCACTGGGCCTTAGATAGTAGTTTGTGCTTTTTTAACATCTCTGGAGGTCTCTTCACACACTTTTTGCCCATAAATTAGATTGTACCATCTTACATTGCCACAATCTAAGCTAATAAACCTTTCTCTGAGCCTTCCTTGCTGGTGCCACCCATTGCTGCAGGGAGGCTGGGTTTTAAATTCCCACATGATGTATGGTGTTCTTTCTGTCCAGCCTGAGACTGAAGAATGCTTTATCTAAATTCTGCGATTTAAGAAAAAATTTGTCACCTTCCACAGCCACAAGACTTGACCCATGGATTCTTCAGGCAGTTGCCTTTTAGTGAGTGCATAGATTTTATGTAGCATTAGATAGTTAACTATGTGAAGAGCTTCTTATCCCTTCTCTCCCTATTCCCTAACCAGAGCTATACTAATATGTAGTGGCACTGGAATTTTGAAGGCAAGCAGTGAGGTTAGAAAGCTAACGTCTGGATAGAAACACACTCTGGGACCTACTGTGTTGTTGGGAATACGAGGCTTACTTACTATTGCTATTTTAGCACAGAATGTCCATGACAGCTTTCTGGGTTGCTTGGAAGACCAAAGAATTTCAGTAATAACTCAGGGGAAAAAAAAAAAAAAATCTGTTTTCTTCTTTCTTTAGGATATTATTAATATAGGATTATGACATCTTTGGATACTGGAAAATTACAGTGAAGTATCTCTAGAGCTTTCTCTTTTCCAGGCTGAGTAAACCCAGCTCCCTCAACCAGTCTTCTTAGGAGAGGTGCTCCAGCCCTCTGAGCATCCTCGTGGCTTCCTCTGGACTAGCTCCAAGAGGTCCATCTTTTTCTTGTGTCAATGGTCTCAGTGTTGAGCACAGATTGTTTATACATTTTATGTTTTTCCACTTCTTTCATTTGTATCTTGCTTGCGGTAACCTTTATGTTGCTGCACCATATCTTCCTGACTGATGGATTTTATTTTAGGCAACCTAGGGATGAGTGTTCAAGAAAATCACTACTGTGATTCTAAGGCTTCAATTATTTCCTGGGGCTCTCCTTTTTGGAAGCATACTTTCACAGTTTTTGACTTCATGAAAAGCTCCTGATTGAATAACAGCCTTGAATTCAATTAGGAGCCATGTGGTTTTTTGAGCAAAATACATAGAAGGTGGTTATTTTCCCATAAGCACCATGTTTAATTTTCTTGCAATCTATCTCCATATTACACATGTGCTGTTCCTGTTGTCATTCATTAATTTCCCCTTTGAGATGCTTGTTCAGTCATTTTTTTTTTCTCCCAAGTCCTGAAGGATGTATTTACATAGGGGTTTTTCAACTCCTTTCTGTGAATTAATTACAAATTGAATCATTTGCTATCTGCTTATCTACATTCCTAGCAAATGATAGGTAGATGAGCATTTGATTGCATCAGTTATTATTTTATGTACTTCAGTTACTGATGTAATTGTAATTTGATGAGTTCTGTCCATGCTCCTGCATCTCAAAGACTACACAGTTAGAGAAAGAAAATTACAGAGAAAACATGTGCCACAACTGAAAGTGCTATGTGATTATCCATTGAAAGATGAGGATGAGAATGGCTTCCTCTTTTTTTTTGTTGCTTTTCTTTGTTTTTTGCATCTAGCTAGAAGACTTTTGTGTAACCTGTTGAAATGAGTCCCCATAAATAACGCATGCCAATAATGCAGGAAAACTTTTATGTATGATTGAGTTTAATATAATGGTTATTTTGTAACTGTGACTAAACTATGGCTACAGTTGTACAATTATTGTATAATTGGAACCGGTTTCCTTTTTTTTTTTGAAGAGTCCTAAGAGGTGATGGGTGACAGTGAAAAGCAGAAGCATATATGATTATGAAACACCCTGAGACATGATACAGTGAACCGTGAAGACTCTACTGGGCATGACAGGTTGCCACATGGGATCTGTCTATCTGTAAGCTTCTTCAGTTGCTGGCCTCTTCACAAAGGCTCACAACAGAGTAATTGAGAGAGTAGAAAGCTGATTTAGGCTCATATATTCAGAGGTATTCAAGCACTCTGCAGCAATAGGATTTAGGTATCTAAATACCTTTCAGCATTTAGGTCTTTTTCACTTTTTTCAATAAATGAGCATACAGAGGAGTTCATCAAGAGGGACCTTGTGTTGAACACTTTGGTCTCAATCCAACATAAATTTTAAACTTATACTCAATTGTCAAGCTGTTGGGTAATCCCAGTCAAGTACCTGTGTGAGTCATTAGTTGGAGCAGAATAGACTTGGCATCCCTTAGCCTGTCACTATATGGAACTGCTTGCCTACTCAGAAATTGCTTATCAGAAATTCAAGAAAGTACAACCATCCAGTCTCCCTACCATGGAAGCACTGAATACTCTCTGGTGCGTGCTATTGTCGTTTTGGGTCAGAGGCTGGTAAGCCCTTTCTGCCTCATTGAAATGTTGGCAGTTCAGGCTCTTTCCTATAAAATAGCACTATACCTTTCCTAAAAATGAACAAATGGGAAACTATTGATTTCACAGCCTGTTCACTTTACTGAGCCTGATGGTGGATGAGCAGAAGAAATGCACTAGGTAAACTTAATCCAATGTCTCAGTAAGCATTTCACATAGCCTAGTGAACAGCAGACATTGTTCTCTGCCCAGTCTGGAAGTGACATATTGTCGTTTTATGCATTTTAGGTGCCAAAGATTTGGAATCCTGTTGCTCTTGTCCAGATTACTTGTAAAGCTGAGCTATAGTTTATTATGTTTTAATTATCTTGTGCCGTGCTGCTGGGATTTCTCACTTCTTGATCCTGATTCACAGAATAGCAGTGGAGACTAAGCTCTCGTTTTGGTATGCATGCTGCTACCTGGAAGAGATTCTTGTTACATGCTGTACACACATGAGTAAAGGAGGTAGTGTATTCTGTCTCTGCCTTTCCACTGATTAAGAAGCTAAATTCTACAGTCAGCATTTTTGTCTGAAGTGCTCTCATATTATCCAAAATGTGATAATTATATAATGTTTTGGATTCACCCTTTTATGGTAGAAAAACAATACATTTGCCCTCTGACCTCCAATGATAGTGGACTTCTTTCATGGTACCCAAAGAAAGCATTTGCTCCAGCTCTCAGGTCTGATGTTTCAGAGATATTTTCTGTGCCGTTGATGAGAAGAAAGGTTTCATAAGAGATGTTGTTAGCTGAAAGTGCCAATAGCTATCTGCAAATTACAGCCCCAGTACTGTGATTACAGGAGTCAAGGTGCATTAGTATGTGACAACAGAAGGTACACTGTGGTTTGGTTTTTATAGAGCTTAACAAAGCAATTGCCTCCATGCTTATCTGAGAAAGTAACTGGTTCCAAAAATTACAAAGGATTGTAAATAACTGTAGCTGAGTTTAGTCTTGTTGTTGTTGTTGTTGTTGTTTTTCTTTTTAGTGGGCTTAATTACGATTTTATTATTTTCTTGAAGGGGTTGGTCATGTACCATAAAAGTAACTAGGCTTTTTTTCTTTTTCCCCAGTGAGTGGTACTGCTCTACAATTAGCTTTAAATTAGCAGTATTTTAAAGCAGTGAAAGCAGCACTGGAGACTGAAGTTGTGCTGCTTCCAAGAGAGATGTTAAGGAATTCATGGTGTTGTTTTTTTGTTAAGAGCTGATTTATACCCTCACAAATCAGCCATCTGACAGTTTGATCTCTGAAAGTACAGAGTGGATGTTGGATTTGAATAACCCAGGTAACATTTTATAAATGTTCAGCTTCTTCCTGCTGAGGACAAAACTTGACTTCTGTGTTTCAGGAAATGTGTACTAGGTTAGTGTGGAAGCATGTTCTCATTCACCCTGTAAGCTTAGTAACTCCTTTCAGAATGACTGTATCCTCTCAAAGTATAATAAACTGCTTTAGTCTGAGATTCTGCAGCTGAAGCACCTTGCTGGAGCTGAGACACAAAGTAATTTGATTAATGGGATTGCACAGCCCTTACCTCTGTAATATCTCAAGTAAAATTCAAGGCTTCTGTTTCAGTAGAAAAATCAGTTCCTATTGCCGCAAAGAAGAAAAAAAAAAAAAAAAAAAAAAAAAAAAAAAAAGGCAAAGTCCAGTATTCAGCAATCTTTATTTATGACTATGGATACTCATTTCAGCCATTCCAATTCTTTGGACATGACTGAATAAGCAGTATCCTACTGGAAATGTTTGGCATGCCTTGCAAAGCCCTAGCTGCAGTAGTTATGGAAAAGGCATGACTGCTTTGAGATGCAGTTAGATTGAATATTTTATTTCCTCTTTTTGTGTTATTCCCACTCATCCTGATTATCAGAATGGGGTTACATGGAATTTCACTTTAAAGCTTTCTCTAAAGGTTCTTTCTGATGTTTCATTTTCAGAGACAATGAAGTTGCATATAATTCAGGGAAACACTTAGAAAACCTCATTCTGCTCTTTGTTTAACATAAATAGCTACCTGGCTTGCTTTGTTGTATCTGTGCCAGGTATGTCATTCCCTGAGGGATTTTTCCCTGCTGTTCTATAAAGATATATCTGATATGTCTTTCCCTAGAATGCTGAATTCACTTAAGGTCAACCTATGTGAAATCAAAAGATAGAGAGTTCAGATATGACCTAGAAAAGAACTGGAGGTTAAAAGACCTGCCCAGAAAGACAGTATCTCTTTGCCACAGACACTTTAGTTCTGAAAGGCACCAACTGAGGAAAAGATGGAAAAGCAAACAAAGATAGAGCATGCAAAGCAAATACTTTCATCTTCTTATAGGATTGCAAAGATATCCTATGATATCTTTTGGTAACATCATAAGGAAGAAGTAAAAAAAAAACCCAAAAAACTGAAGAAAACAAGAGTGCTCTTTTTAAAATTTTATTTTATTATTTTTACCTTATTTTATTTTATTTTATTTTATTTTTCATTTAATTCACATTTAACCTGTAAGAACTCACTGTCAGAAGTTATGGAATCTGAGGATGGCTGAATTTTCAAGAGAATAAGTTATTCATAGAGTCACTATGAACATTTTCAAACACAGGAGATAAAAATGTGCTTTGGGGGCATGCAGTGTTCTTAGAGCTGTAATATATCGACATATATTTTGAAATGCTGCTATTTCACTGGATATTAGTTTTTCTCAGAGGCTACATGTATCCTTTCTTTCTGGATACTTTGCAGGGGAGCATCCAGTGTTAAACTTTAAAACTTTAGGGTGTATTCATTTTTCAATTGCTACAGTTTTGAAAAGGGCTATTTTGTATAATAAAAGAAATGAAAGTTGTGGTGCCTATCTGAGAAAATGTAAACCCTTAGTTGTTCATGTTTTTATTTCCATGTACCGAAATATTAAGGGTCTAGGGAAAGCAATTTTACTTATAATAATGGTTCATTGGACAATACTAAGGCTTGCTGTGCACAGAGAGGGTGTGCTGAATCTGTCCTTGGAGGTGCTCAAGCCTGTACATGGTCTTGAGCAGCCTTGGCTAACCAGATCTTCTTTGAGCAGGGCTTGGAGAGGGTGATTCTGGAGGTCTCTCCTAACCTTGATTATTTTGATTTCATTTATTGTTTTGAAGAAGCTTACTGCTAGTCCTGTTTTCAGTTAAAATGGGTTCTTTTCCCTTTCTCCCAGTGCTGTGAGATAACAAAAGGTTTCTACTAGGAGCTGTGTTATACTGCGCACATATGCAAACAATTTCTGTCTCTATAAAATGTGAGAAGCTAGGCTGTTATTGAGTTATTCAGCAGGTTATGTAGATATTTATCTAAACAATGCAAGAAGAAAAAAAAAAAGAAAAGAAAAAAAATAGTATGTAAGACCAATAGAAGTAAAACCGTCTTTCCTATAAATGCTTTGCAGTATGTTGAAAGGAATTGAAAGGACCATTGTACCCTTATTGATTCTGTCACTGAGCAAATATTATCCAGGGTATTGACTGGACTTCCCATTTCTGAAATACTTCAGAATTTAGCTTGCAAAATATGCTTAACGAGGTTGCTAATTCATTTAGGAAGACAGAAGGAAGCCATTAACAGCTGTGGTAGATAGCCGTAACATTTTCAAAAATGAGTAACCAGTTTGGGACAGTATGGGACAGATACAAGCCTGGTTAGAATCAAATCAACTCAGAAGAAACTCTTCAGCTTCAAAAGTTAGGAGATTAATTCTTGCATCATGTTAAATAATCCAGTACCTCCAGAGCCAGCTGCATTTCCATTGATTAGTGGCTGGGTTATTGCAATGCACCTTAACTATCTTTGGTAGCAAAGCCGAGGATATTTTATAATAGTAGAATTCCCTTTGCACCTCACAATTGTCTGTCATGTATGACTAAGTCATCTCTCTATACCACAGCCAATCAAATACTGTAAGAGGATTATGGGATGCAATGTGAGGTACAGATTACTTTCTGCACACCACTTGTGTGAAGTTCTTCTGCAGCTTGGCTCCTTTATGGGTCCTGCTCCACTGGCCTGGCTCAGTGCTACTCAGTATTCTGTTTTTCACTTGCATGTTTTCTACGGCATCCTTCAAAAATGACTAGCACATGTCCAGTTTGATAGTGCAGGGCCACTGATCATTGAGCACATATGTTCTTTTGTTGTTCTGTCTCAATAATAGTTAAGTACTGTCAGGTGAGAAAACAAAACAAAATCCCACTAAGAACTTTTTAAAAAAAATTTATTTTATTTTTTCCTGTACAATCACAATTGTTAGTCAAATAAATTTTCTGAATCTCCTTCATAAGCAATATCTGGGATCTTCAGGGATGCCACCTTTTTATTTCCATTTAAAACCCATTGAAATAAAAACTCAGCTTCTGTATGTATGTATGTATGTATGTAGTCTTTTTTTTTCTTTTTTTTTTTTTTTAATTTAGTATAATGTATGTTTCACTTAACATAAATTCATCTGGATCTTTTAGAATACCAAGATTAAGCCCTTTACGCATTTGGTTGGAGAGGAACAAGAAGGAAAGCAAGAAGAAAGTTGAAATATGGTGCAAGTAGTTAAATGGTTGCTTCCATCTTCTCTGATTATTCAACAGGGAAAACTTATAGCCATCTATCAGGGAATACTTCACAACTGATTTGGGATGGCATGTCACACTATACTGATAGAGAAATATCTTTTGAATGGTAGCACTTTAAGGCAGCATAGAGTTCAAAGGAAAGATCTACAGGGAGGGCAAGGAACAATCAGTCTTCTGAAGCTGTTTAATATGTTAGGAACTGAGACAGTAGTTTCTATCCTTGATTCAGCAGTAGATAATAAAAATCAGGGAGAGACACAGAATAATGAAGGATAATTTATGAAGCTTTGACTTGGGGGATTTGAATTCTCTATCAAAGAGAGTTCCAGAAGTTACTAGTTATGGAGAAGTGATGGTACTTCAAGTGGTGTTTGAAAGAATGGTGGGAACAAAAAGAGACAAATTCCTATTACAGAGTTGATAGTAGTTCAGGGAGATGATTTATGGGAACATGAAAGGTCTGATATTAGAGGATATGAGAGGAATCCTTTTCTGGTAAAATTAATTGGTTATGATAGAATGGATAAAAGATCTTTTAGTGCTTTCTTGAATCTGAGAGGGCTGTTATCTACATGGAAATGTGTGTTATGGAAATGAATATTAGGAGCTCTATTTTTACAGTTAGCTTCATTTTCCAATAAGTTACTTGAGCAAAAAGAAGCAAATTGTATGCAGTAGCTCAAAACTTTGTTTTTCTGAATTATATATAACTGTGTGATATATAAATATAATGAATAAACTTAAGTACACCCACATTCTTTTTTGAAATGCATTCTGACTGACTCCAGTTTTTATTCAGCTTCAGAAGTAGTTGGACAGGAAAGAGAGGGATTGAAACAGTTTGGATCTGTTCTTATTTTACCTCTACTGATTCAACCATCTTCAGGCTGAACAGATTTATAACTAGACACCTGAGAAACACTACTGAAATATGCAGCAAAACAAGAATAATAATTGTCATGAGAGCAGCAGTGAAAAGGCGTCCTGCCAGATCCACAGACATCAACTAATCAGAATAATTTAAGTCTTGGACACATTTCAGAAAGGCCATTTATATAATGACGCTGAGTGAACTGTCTAGCTTAGGAGCTCTTCTCTCCATTGTTAATTTACCACCTTAATTCTGAGAAAACAGAAGATCCTGCTAATAGTTTTGAAGAATTTTCTAGTAAAGACAATAAATGAAATGTAGTATTTTTTATTAGCCAGAGAAATGATTTTCTAGCTGATGGAGGGATAGATTTTTTCTCAGCTATGTGTCATACTTCAGTGACAGCAATAATAGCTGGGATCTATATTCTTGCTTTTCAGAAACTCCTTTTGCAAAGACTAGTGGATGGCCTCAAATGACAGAGATGGCATTTATGGAAACCACCCTTTCCATCATCCTGAAATATCCCTAATTACATTCCTTATTTCACACCACTTTCTATCTAAAATGTCTTTAGGCTCCCTCCACACTTCAATTAAAACCGTACTTATGCTAGAGTAGTTATGTTCATGAAATTGATGACTGTTGACCAGAGCACATACTCCAAGGCCTTTGCTATAAACAGCAATGTGCATTTTGTTTGTGTGAAAGTTAATAATGAAATTCAGCAAGACATCACTTAACCACAGGCACATAAATAAATGAAGAGTTAGGAACTCTCATACAGCTATGTATGTTGCAATACTAAGCAGTCCAGCCTTGGCTAAGGACTTTATCCAACTGGCACACATAGCTTTGCCCCAAAAGTATCTCATAAATGGTTTAGGACTATACATGTGCTACCTTTAAAACCATACAAATTATAGGCTTGTTTGAATCCATTATAATCAGTTGCATTGGCAAATTATCTGCAAACAGTAGAGGATACAATACTGTGGTTATATAACGTAAGAAATGTTATAGGCTTTTAGAAGTGAATATTATGTTGTGCAATAGTAAAGGTAATAGGGACAACCACTGTGGACTTTGTCTGTCCCAACATTCCCTTGTCAATGAGAGCCTAAATGCAGATTGAGTAACGTGATTATAAAGAAAATTACCCAGGTGACCATGAGCATGGGGGGGAAATAAGAATTATTTTGTTCTGTAGTCATGGATTCTATCATATTAAAATGCAACTACGGATAAGATCAATTCTCCACTCACACCTGAGAACTCAGAGGCTATTGCACATGCCAGACACATTTACTAATAGCTTGTCAGCTTTGAAAAATCAACTGAGAAATACTTAGTAAATTTGCAGATGAAACAAAGGTGAGAAGATTAAAAGAATTTCAAGGTGTTGGATTCAGAATGATCATAACAAATGAGAGCAGTGTACTGAAAGAAATAGAAGCCAATTCAATGTGAAAGTATGCAAGAGTCTATTCCAAAGAACAGCATCTGCACCATTACAGGATGTGAAAAGCTGGGCCAGACCTAAGATTCATATTAATGCTACATCCAGGCTTGCACGCTACAAGAAATTTACAAGCCAAACCAAAGGGAAGGACTTGGGTAGCCAATGTGGTCTGTATGGATGAAAAGTGTAGATGAATATTAAAGGGACTTGGTTAATATAACAGGCAGCAGGCTGAAGTGGAAAATAAAAATATTTTTTAGGTGTTTAAAAAGTTATTGCAAATAGAAAGAAAATATCCTGTTCCTAGGGGGATAGGATGAGCAGCACTGGACAGGAAGGTAAATGAGAATAGGAGGGTAGGAATACCCTTGTGACTGTATGAACTCTGCAGTAAATTGCCTAATGACATGGCAAATCTGAGGTATTTTTGAGAGTGCTTCCATGTAGACACACATGAAAGATAACTTCCTGTTCTTTTTCTTTCTTTCTATAAAATGCAAAAAAAGATTCTTTGTTTTTATCCAGGTAGTTTCCCAAATTATTTTGTTTTGAGACATTTCTGTTTCTGGATAACTGTTACTGGCTGAATCTTGGCTGTTGTTGCTGGACTGAAGAAGAGGTATTCATGTATTAACCCTGAAAGACCTCTCACCAGAACCAAAAGAAGAAACATATAGAAAAAATATGTCTGAGTTTATATCCCAAAAGCTATGCATGGGGTATGGACTTTCACTAGTAGAATTTTTCACTGAGAGGGTGGTGAGGTGCTGGAACAGGCTGTTGAGAGAGGTTGTGGATGCACAGTCTCTGAAGATGTTCAAGGCCAGGTTAAATGGGGCCCTGGGTAATCTGATCTGACTCAACCTAGTGGCTGGCAATCCTGCCTGTGGTGGGGGGGTTGGAACTTGATGTCCTTTCCAACCTAAGACATTCTATGATTCCATGAATCCTGGGACAAGAGAGAAAAAAAAAATATTTTATCTATTTTAGGAAATATATCTTAGAAAATTTTTATTACCAGTTTATTTTAGACATGCTTTACAAAATGAACATACTAAAGATGTCAGTCAGTCTACCAATACAGAAGGACAGAAATACATCAACCAGAGGAAATCATAACTACTTCCTTTCAGAATAAATTAACAGAGCAACATTTTAGATTCATTGCTACTATTCTGGCTGTCTCTCTTATGGGGTTAGGACTTTGTCTCCAGTCTCCATTTCCTTCTTACATAACAGTGAGAATTTCCTTCATTTGTATTCTTGCCTTCAGAACTGTAGATGGAAGTCAGTCCAGGGTCTTTGTGAAACCTGAGAATCATGGGAACTTTTCTAAAAATAAAATGAAGCAAATCAGGACTGAAGCAATGTTATCTGAACAGGCTTCTGAGAGCTGGCTAAACCGGTGGCAAATGCCTCGTGTTTATTTGTGATATGATCTGACACTGGAACTCGAATGTTAAAAGCTGCAGGATGTGTTCATGTCTTTTTGTCAGAATAGGAAATAATGGACATATCTGTGAGTGTACTTCAGATGCTTTAAATTCCAGGTTGTGTAATCATCCTGTGTTTCAAGCTTGAGGAGTACATATTGCAAGTACTTCTCTGGGATAATTGTTGTCTTGTGGAACAAGTATTTCATTACTTTGCTCAGCCAATCCTGAAGTATTGAGCACTTTAAATAACAAATAAAATAATTGAATTCATATTTTATTTAGTGAATGTGGTGCCTAGTATAATCCAAAATGTCTTTTGGTTGGATTCACATTCTGTGCTGTATTATTCAGCACCACCTCTGGCTCTGAGTCCCGGCAGCTGCCCTGGCTCCCAACCTTTACCTGGCAAACATCCTCCTTCAGAAAGCCAATGTTTGCAGGGACAGAGAATCAGAAGGGAGCAGCTGCTGACAACTACACCTTCTAGAAGTACACCTTCAAGATACAGTAATCTTTGACTACTTGAAAATCTAAGAAAACCCCCATCTCACATGCATTATCAGATTTAGTATTTACTTTTTCAGTGATTGAATTGTTCCACACTTGGTAGATCTGTTCCAAAGCTGAGTGGGATGGAGCAAACACCTTTCTTTTCAGATGCATTTAGCTTATTCTTTGTTGGTTTTGTTTTTCTTATTCCTTCCACAAACAAATAGGGAACAGGTTTTCTTGTCTGAACTTTGATGGAACTGAAACATATTTAATTAAACTTTTCCAAGGCATTTCTAAATGTATTGTTTCATTTTTCATCTTTAATCCTCCTTTGAACTCTTGTTTTCTGTAGTTCACTGTGGCATTCTCGAGACAAAAGAACCCAAACCAAACACGCACAAAGTCCCTTTTCCTTTCCCATCCCTCAGAAGACACTGATGGATAATTATGTCAGTATGTGCATCTTTTAAAAATGAATCAAAATCTGAGTGCTTTTCAAGCAAAACTAAATGGTAGGAATTAGATAGATATAATTTTTCTCTATCACTGTTCAAGGCAGCAGGAATAAGCATAGCAAAATCTTTGCACTGTGGTAGTGTCTAGTGAGTTAATGCAAAGCATCTGTAGCATCCCAGGAGAGCCTTGCCTAGTACTTGGTCACATGTTGAAGATATTAGTATATGAAGTGAATGTGTGAAAGACAATTCGGAGTAAGTTCTTTTTCAAAGGAGAGCACAAGAATACTTCAATAGGATGTGGCTTCTGAAAGCCTGAGTTAATGAAACCACCTCCAGCATATGCTTCATCTCCATGCTGCGGTGTCTCTCCCTTTTCATTGTGCTATTTATTAAAGTAATTTATTTTGTGCATTATCTTGACTGCACTAAAATGAGACTTTGTCTTACTTACCAACCAGCAGATGAATGATTTCAACCAAAAGCAACAAATTATGTTATGCATTTTCCTATTTCTCTTGTGGAATGAAATTGTATCAAAACTTAGAAGTGCATTCTGACTCCCTGGGAATAGTCTTGACATTAAAGTGCATCTAAACCATCCTGTCCTGTTGAAGAAGCCTATTGCATCCTCAGTGGTGCATGGCAGTTTCATAAAGAAGCCATATGATTCTATGTCCTAATTCAACAGGTCAAATTACTCCATTTTTTTTTTTTTTTTTTCCCAAGCAGGAAAGCTGGCAACCTGGGAACATCTTTTCAGATATCAATTTTTCCAGAGATAAGATCATGCCAGAGGATTGATGTTTTTCTTCCAGTACTGTGTTTAAATACATTATTTGAACAGCAAATCACCCTGCCTACTGAGAAACACTAATAACAGAAACAAGCTACGGGCACACAGGCATTTTGTCAACTTGGTGCGTGGAAGAGAAAGAAGTATTTTTAATTAGCGATAGGATGTCTAAAATTCCTCTCTGTATACCTCCTTCCTCCTATGATGTTTATTGTTTATTCATAAATTAAGTGCTGTGATTGAAGAAAACTTACTCCTTTATACACACAGAAAAGAAAATGGCTTTCACAAATTTGAGATAGCATAAGATCTTAAAAACAAGGGAAAACAATCAAACAAATAAACCAACAAAAGACTTATTGTTGCTTGTGCTTAGGATTTGGAGACTTTTGCTGCTTCCCAGCAGGAACTGTTTGCTGCCTGTCCTCTCTGTTCTGGTTACAAGCAGAAACTGCATTTTTCAAAATAATGGAGTGTTCATTAACTCATTAATTTAAAAACTGCCTAATTTCACCTTCTGAAAACATTTCTGACTTGATTGCTGGTTTTCTTTTTTTTTTTTTTCTCTACTCCCATAGATTTTAGTATTTTGGAGTTCTGTCAGGGGAGATTTTTTACTCTTTCATTACCATTTCTGTGTAGTTGATGGATGATGGTCATTCTTTGCTGCTTCCCATGAATTATTACTTCTGTCCACAACAGTGGATGTAACACAGGAAAAAGGAAAAAATCATTTTCGTACCTGTAATTTTGCCTTCCCTCACTATTGATTTACTATGTAGGAAAGAGTTTTCTTGTACTAAATTGGTAATCTGTCTTACATTTGGTTCCAACACAGCATTCCTTGTTTTGGGCTTTGTCTCAGAGAAGGTAAGACTGAGGTACACATAAGGCTAAACTCTCATATATTGGCAACCTACTTGTTTAGTTCAAAGCTGCAATTAGTATGTTTGTTTTTTTGCCTTGCAAACCTGCTTGTAGGGAAACTGCAGTGGTCAATCAGCATCTTAAAACTGTAGAGGCATCATTTTTCAGAAAGAGATAGGAGAATTGTGTAAGTCTCCATTCATCTAGGTAGCTACTGTAAGTTTAATTTGTAGTTGGTGAACCCATCGTAAGAGAAAACAAAGGATCAAAAAAGAGAGAAACAAATTTAGCCTTTTTTTCTGTATGACTATGCTATGATGGAAATTATGCATCTCAACTTTAGACACCTGAAGGATTTTGCTAACATGAATCCCAACTTCATTATATGCAAAATATATAAAATTCATTGCTTGGAAGAAATCTTAAGGGGAAGAGGGGATGAGTAATGAGAAGATAAAGCTCATGCCATTGAGACTACAGAGAATAAAACAAAAGTATGTTTTCAAAACATCATCTGCTTTCATTTGAAACCTTTCTTCTATTTCTTTTGGATTTTACGTAATTAATGTTGCTTTTCACATCTGGGCATTGGATATTAAGTTTAGAATTAGTTTGAATAACTGATGCCTATATCAGCTACTAAGGCTTTCCAGTTAAGCTCTACCACTACTTAGCTTTTATTTGGACCTGTGAGTAGCTATTAATCTCTTGGAGTGGAGATCAAAGTTTGGCAGGGTGGATCTTCTTTTTCTAGTGGCCAGCAGGAAAGTTGCTTTAACTAAATTTTAACAACATTGCAAATTGTTTTAACTAAGGAGCAGCTCCATCTCCACACTACATTTGTTTCAGAACGGTCTCTGAGAAGGGGAAAAAAATACAAAAAAAACCCAAACAAAAACAAAAAGAAAAAAAACACCAAACAAACAAAAGACAACAATAACAAACCAACCATGACTACAAAGACAAACATACAAGAAAGCAACCCAGAAGCTTCATTGCTATTCATTTCAAAAGAAGTTGTATATTTGTTGAGGTCTTATTTGTTTGCTATTTCTCTTCATCTTTGCATTCTTTGTCCCAGGGGCCACCTTCAGTTACTTATTTTGAAATTCTTGCTTCATGCCACGTTAGATTCTTGTGCTAAAGTTGTATTGACATAAACATCTGCACAAAATCCCAGTTAAAAAGAATACTTAGTTGAAGGAATTGTTATGAAAGCAGCTGCCAGCTGACATTCTGTTACTGAAAGGCAAGAGAGGCTGGCAGGCACTTAACATTTTTCCCTTTCTACCTATTGTGCATGGACCGCAGAGCTGGCCAAGAATTGCATTTCAGGTAGAAAAGGGTATCAATTTCTATCACCAGGCACAGTCAGAATCCCACTAAACACTGCTGTGGGTTTTGTTTGTTTGTTTTGTAGGTTTTTATTTTTCCGCTTTTGATTATAAAGGTAAAAATGCGGTTTTATAAAGCAATGAAGCTTTATTTATTTTCATAAATAATTTACTACTCCTCACTCTTACTTTCCAAAAGGATACAATGATATATAAGAGAGAGTAGGTTTTTGGGGAAAAGGAAGTGATTTTTTTTTAATCTTCTAAGTTGAAAAAGTTTAAGGAATGCTATCCATGGGTTTTTTATTGTTTTGCTTTCTTTTTTTGTTTTTTTGTTTGCTTTTGTTTTACATGTATTGCAACGCCAGGAGAACATTCTGTTTTCACTGATGTAATACTGGGAGTTGTCATGGACAAACATCAGGCACTTCTGCTGCATAACTTGTGTACAGACACGAGTTAAATCCAGGAATTTGATGCTGCAAGAAACACAACACCTGTTTTATTAGATTTAATATTTTGTAATGGATTGCTGCTGTATTCCTCAGGCAATGGCATTTTTTATCTAATACAGATTGAAGGACAAGGATCTTATATAGATCTAGAAGATAATTGCACAATAAAATTTTCATGTGCAACTAAGACGATGATTAATACTTGACATGAAACAGAAGAATAGTGAGAGTGTCCATCAATATCTTTAAAAGGATAATAAGTCAGTATGTTTGTGTTTGGTTTTCAAAGCACAGGATGATGAGAGCAGACATACAGCTGTTAGGTATTAATGTGTTTATGGCTTATGTTTGCCTCTGCTGTGAATAATACCATGAAATATTTCTTCTTCACATGCACATTTGATGAAACAGTGAAATAGGACGTATCATTATGTTAAGATTATTTTTACTTCTCAGTTCAGTCGAGGTAAGGTAAAATGTCCCATTCTTGACTTCTTGATTAATCAGACAAATTCATGCCACCTTTGGGGTTTTGTTTTTGGCTTTTACAAATCATATTGAATGGCTGTCAATTTAAGGACCCTTTTAGAGATAGCCATGGAGTATATGTGTTTCATAGATAATGGACTTGAAAACAAGGAAGTTATCTTTCAAAAATGTACATTTAACAGCGCAGGGTTTTATCTGATAATGTTTGATAAGGAAATATTGTATAGCGCTCTATGAAAAGCATTTACAATGATCATACTTTACTATATCACATTTCCTTGTGCTTATTGGTTATTTGAAAGTACAGTGAGAGCCAAAAAAATCCCGAAAATTGGTATGTTTTGACAAAATGAGAGTATTTTGTAACAAAATCATTCCAGATCCACTGGAGATTTCACTTTAACAACTACAGACCATTAGCAGATCCCAAACTACTCTCTTTGAGATGCCAGTGCTTTAACAGCTGTACAGCCATTTGGCTGGTATAGCAAAGAGGTTGGAAAGGACATTACTCATTGCCCTGAAAAGAAAATACTATGGCATTAATTACTACAAACCAGGGAGTCTTTCTGCAAGTGCAAACTTAACAGAGACTTGCTGTGCCTGAAGCTCCTTGGGAGGATAGTAGACAAATGTCAGTGCTTTTATGCTCACATTTCATCTACCCATTAGGAAAGTCACAGCCCTGAGGTTCACTGCTAGCCACTTTACACAGCGTTTCCTGATAGTGGCAGTTTATGGCCTTTTCTGTCTCTTATTTACTAATTTATTTATTTAACTATTTGTTGATTTGTTTTACAGTTTTCATTTAAAGGCAAATGAAAGTCATGTCCTAGTTGTCTAAAACAAGAAACAGGTTAGTATTTGTTGAAAAGATATCAGCCAAGAATTCTGTTTCATTGTAAGAAGGTATTTAGCACCTGAAGCAAATTAAATTATGCAGTCATTTTATTTAGAAAATTAGCTAGTGAAGTTGGTATACCCTAAGTATATAATGTGCATGCCTATACTGATGGATAACTAATATGTTTAATAAAGTCGAGGAAGTTACTGATGCTAAACAGTGTGCCATTAGCCAATAGGATTCTAACACTGACTTTCATGAGCAGATTAAAACACTGCGCTGAGCTGCAGTCACAAGAAAACAAGAAAAATATTCTCTGTACATTTTTTTTTTCCCTGCTCCTCAACTTCCAGGAAAACTTCCAAAGGGTTTTACTATGCTCTTTTTGGACTTATAAAAGCCTTGTTCTCAGGCATCCTCGGTGCTTTTGAAAGAATAAGTAGTTTAGTGTTTAAATGCTCAGAAAGTAGCAATAATGGTTGTTTAATGGTATGACTTTGTACCCTTTACCTGCAATGCTGTCAGATATCTGACAGCAACACATTAAAGCAGTTCAAACTCTGCATCCCTCAGCAACTTTTGTTTCTGGCTCATGTTCTTAAGTTCTGAGTCTGGAAGTTCAAATGCCAACAATGTGCACTTAATGCTGATGAATTCAAAAGTTGGAGGGAATATTGTTGCCCCTTCATGCTAGTCTACTGGATTGCTAAGCATTATTTTTCAAATCTAATCCAGCTGATTTAAGTAAGTATTATCTAACAATGTTAATCTAAGAAAATGTCCTAGTAATTGGTGTCTGTATAAGGCAAAACTCTGAAAAGATTTTCTTCCCTTCAACACAAGCCAATGCATTTAAAAGAAAGTGAATCAAGATTTGTTTACAATATATTCTTTAAAAGTGAACAAATGGACAGTCTGTTTAAAGCATCTTGATTTCCTTTGGGAAAATGCTAGTGTCATATTGTGGAACACCAATACCCTAAGATGTGTTATTCTATTTGTAATGGTCTAGGACCGTGATATTCATTTTCATAATGATTAAGTTACTGTGTTGCCTTTTAATGTAAAGCATCTGGATGAAGCATGTATGTACACTTACCTTTCTGATGCACTCATACGTATATGTGTACACCCATACAAAAACATCCATCTAGACTTGCAAGGAAAACCTCAGTTCCACTGTGCACTGTTAATATCCAGAAAATGCACTTCAGTGATAGAGGTAGATAATGATATTCTACATTGCTTTGAGAGGCAGCAAAATCAGCTCTTTCCTGTGGTGTTTTCAGCCTGTACCACAGAAGCAAGAAAGGCAGAGCTGGGTACACTACACTACAGACCCTTGGTAAGCCAGAGGAGTCACATCTCACAGGAATGTCTCAGTTAACATGTTAAGGATTTGATACATAGTAAATTGTTCAGCAAACAGTAGTTCATCTGTTTTCTTGCAAAAACACATTTGTTTATTAACAAACGGTGCTGCTTTAGGTGCTTCCTAACCACAGAGGAACACAACAGATTTTACATTTATTTGTATATGTACAAATAGGTTCCTACAAAGTTATAAAAAGCAAGCCAGGCTTTTGGAGACAAGTTGTAATTTAGATGTTAGTGTTATATAGTCAGAAATGCACATAAGTTGGGTATGGATATACCAATATAAAGAGAAAGGAAAGCAGTTTTGAATATAAGCAAACAATAAAAGCATTAAACTAGTCAGAAAAAAAAATGTTGCAAGGATGGTAAACACATTAGTTTTCAGAGATGCCATCTAGGACCTATGAGATGCTTTTGTTGGAAGGAGTGATGTAGCAGCAGGCATTAGCAAGGACTTATGGGAGGAAAGGGAAAAAGGAACTGAAAGGTATAGGCAATGATTCTTCTTGAAGTGTCCCTTGATTTTCGTTAGAAGAAAATAACTAGCAGTCAGGGTAGTAAAATGATAGGAGGAAAAGAGTGAGATAATTGCAAGCAGAAAAGGTTGCACAGGCTAGAATATCTTCCTTAGTGAATACTTGCTTGGAAAAAACTGAGGAATATAAATTCAGAAATTCTTAGTCGTTAAGCAAAAACTCTGAAAGACTAGGAATGCTTTTGGTTTGGGGTTATATTTCTGTGTTTGTTTGTTTATTTCTTAAGGACTTGGATATTTTAATTTAAGAAATGATAGATGGGATCCTTTCTTCTGGATGAATAAATTATCAGTCTTCCTCAGTTTGAGTAATGCACTCAAAAGAGATAAGCAGAATTTTTTACAGTCCTATTTCTTAGCTGTGTGTACTTGGGGTTTCCTTAAAATGTCCTGGCAAGGTGATGTGATCAGAGGTGTCCAGGATTTCTGGAGTGTCTAAAACAGTGAGTTGGACATCCGTGTAAAAAAACATGATTATTTTATTTGAAATCTGGTACCTCCTAGATCTACCCCATACAGACTTATCTGACTGAAAGGGGTGGCATTCAAAATGACAATCAGTTTTATATTCTTAACACTAACTTTTTATTGGATTTTCTGATGTTAGTAGAAGATTTTGTCCAAGAGAAAGGCAGATTCAAACTGAAGGAAGGCCTCTGATGCTTGGTTTCTTCTGCTGCTTGCTTATTTTTATATTAATAATGTTGATGCCAACTTCTGCATAGAATCCTAGGCATTGAAGAATAGCTAGCACATTGCTCAACTTGAATTTAATTATCTTTTCCTACTGAAGTTGGCAAGAAGGTCATAAATACGCATCCAAATGTGTATAGCACAGTATAATAGTAATCTCTGAAAGGTTAATGTTGTATTTCTTTGCAGTGTTTTTTGTAAATCAACATAAATGATCAACATAATTGATCATCAAAAAACTTCCAGAATAGAGAAACAGAGACTAATCTCAGAGGAGTGAGAAATTTTCCTGAAAATAAGGAAACTAATGAGAAAGTTCATTCTAATTAAGGTCTCTGAAGCATTAGCAAATTAAAAGGCAAGTAACTACTTTTTTTTTCTTTCACTATGTACGTATTATATAAATCTTACCATACTAAAAAAACTGTTGTAACTGGAAAGTTTCTGGAAGCCACACTGCCCATAAGAAAAGTAAGGTGCACCAGCATATCATGGAATGCCTGTGGGGAGTTTTGTACTTAGGCTTGTGGTGCCTGAAGCTCACAATCAATCTTTTATTTCAGGAGGACTGATGGCAGAGAACTGTTGGGAAATTGCTTCCTTCTACTTTTCCTAGTCTAGTGTACAGAATTACCTGCCATTTAGAATAATTTCCCATGAAGTACCTTTGGAAATCTAGATGAATAATGTACAGAAAGGCTTGGATTTTATTTTGTGCATAAATCAAGGCTTTTTCCATCTTAATACAGTCTTAAGTACAAGGGGTATTTTTCCAAGCATGTGATCTTGAGCCCTGACAGCTAGTTCTGTTTGTACATCTCAGGCATAGCCTTCATCTTCTTCAAGATCCTTTTGTTGCTATATTTTATTTAAAGAAGCAAATACCACTAATATTGTGATTACAAAGAAAAGATTTTCTGGAACATCAGGTATTGTGCTGTAAGTATAAATACTGTCTGCCAGATCCATCCTTATGCTTGTGGTAGGTAGGAATGTTTTCAAACTGGACAATAAGGATATTTTGATACTGTGATATTCTTGTGAGGCTTGGCTGTTCTAACACCAATGATATTCATGGACGCTTATGTAGAATAAAAGAATCATAGCATTCTTAGTGTTGGAAGGAACCTTTAAAGATCATCTTATCCAGCCCCCTGCAATGTACAGGGACAAGCACAGCTGAATCAAGTTGCCCAAGGCCTGATCCAGACTCACGTTAAAAGTCTCCAGATATGGGGCATCAAGCACCTCACTGTCAACCTATCCCAGTGCCTCACCACCCTCACTTTTTCTTTTCATCTAACCTAAATCTACCCTCTTAAAGCTTGAAACAAATTCTCATTGTTCTGTCACCACAGAGAGAAGTAGTATAAAGAAAAATTATTTCTTTTTTCTAACAGACCCAAATTCACTGTACGGTACACAGTGGCTTTTAATGAATATGGACATAAGTAGAAAGAGGTAGTTCCAGAATGTCCTCCTATATCTTATCTTTAAAAGCTAGCTGTTGGCTTAGTTTGCTGAACCAAAGCAATTCTGAATATGAAAAGGATACATAATAGCTACTAGCAAACTTCTGCTGCTATAATAATAAGCCAAATTTTCCTTTTATTTATTTTGGTAAATATTTTAGTGGCACTGGTCAAAGATGGACTTGGCAGAAATCATCAGCATCCTGCTCAGTTGTGGACGTCAGCATGTGATAGATGTTGAATTCCAAGCTTTGATAGATTTATTGTTACAGAATTATAGGAAGAAAAGCATATAAATTAATAATTATAAGTGTGCAGTTCATGTGTTTCCAAGGTAACAATTAATTGGAATTTTAGCCTTAAAACTGGTTGAGAAAGGTGGAGAAGTAAACAATAGATATTAGCTGGAATAGCTGAAAAGATTGGTTATTCTTTAGGGCAAAAAAAGATCTGCAGCTGGGAGATGACATTAAACATAATTTCTTCAGAATTTTTTTTTTTTTTTTTTTTTTCCTTAATATGTGACTGTTCCTGCCATGGGAAAAATTGCAAGAGGCAAAATTTGATGCCATCACTGGTTTCTTGATCAATTTTGCCAACATGTGGCAGCAACAAAAGAGTAAATTTTATTTTATTTTGCCTGTACATTTTTTCCTGACAGCGAGGGTGAGTTCTTAGTACAAGCTGAAAAGTACAAAATAGCAATTAAATGCTGTGAAAAGGGATAAAAGAGTCAAAGATTTAATCATATTGATTCCTAGTACCTACTTTTGTTTTCACTGAAATCACTAATAGTTGGGAAAAAAAAAAAAAAAGAAAGAAAGAAAGAAAAGAAAAGAAAAATGAGAAAAAAAACCACTCAGTTCCTTTGATAAGTCTTGACCTATACATTCTGCCAGATTTATTTGTTGGGTTGTTTGGAAGAAAAGATTAATGATTTCCTGCTGGAGAGGGTTTGAGAAAGTAGATGCTTTCTGTCATACTCATCAATTGGAGGGTAATTCTGAGTAGTATCAGACTCTTGAAAACAAGAAAACTTTAAGGGAGCAAGTGTGAAATTTCTAAATAAGGATTACAGTCCTTTCCTTTTCCCTGTAAGCACACTCTCACAAACATATAGATACTATTTTGGAATGGAAATTAACTTTAATTATTTTGGAGTTGTTGCCTCTAACTTTTTTACACAGAGATATCTACTTTCTCTGTTCTACACCTCTGCAGCAAAATCTGAGACTACTGAAGAGCAGCCAAAAATCAGCCCTTTCTGTAGGAAGCACACCCTTTGGTCAACTTTTTACACAGGTAGATAGTGATAGGACAATAAGAAATGGTTTTAAACTAAAGAAGTGGAGATTTAGATTCAATATCAGAGGGAAGTTTTTCACAGAGAGAGCAGTGAGGAGCTGGCACAGGCTGCCCGGAGAGGTTGTGAATTCCCCATCCCTGAAAGTGTTCAAGGCCAGGTTGGATGGGGCCCTTATTGCTAGTGCTTGATCTAGTGGTTGGCAACCCTGCCCTTGGCAGGGGAGCTGGAACTAGATGATCTTTGAAGTCCCTTCCAACTAAAGCCATTCCATGATTTTCTTATATATATATATTTACACATACATTATATAGATCTACCATAATATATATGCATATACTATTACAGAATATATGCCATGCCTATGTAAGCAGCAGACTGGAAGTAACAGGTATGATTTCTCAAGGAAGGACATTTTTTTTGTATGCCTTTGTCAAGAAATAGCATTGGAGCTTAATATTTTATCAACTATAATTTCCAACTCAACATATTTGGAACTTCTTGCTTAATTTAAATAGAGGTGAGAAGAACAGATTAGAAACAATCAATAAATTCATTAACAGGAGAGAGAGGCCTGCACAATTAGTGCATGTCCACCATGTGCACTTGACTCTGCATGGACAGCTGAAGCTGACACAAGAGATTTTGGAGAGCAGGCTGGTGTCAGGCATCCTGTTAATTCCCTCAGATTAATTCTTTCACCTTCTGCACCTTCACTGACCACATCATCTGCTCCATCTGGCAAAGTCTGTACTGTTGATTGCAGAGGCTCAGTTTGAGCATGCTTTTGTTTTGCTTTTTCTTTTGTATTTTATGTCTTCTCTACTGTTTTATTGCTGAGTGCTAAACCTAGAGGCAGAAAAATATGTTCACTGACATGGCACAGATCCCGCAAATGAAAATCCACTTCTGCTGTGTGAAATCTACATTAACATGGTGGTTAGAAGAATACGAAAAGTGATTGCTTTTTCATTTACCTTTCTGTATATGTTTTGTTCCAACTGATGTTCATAGAACTTATGCATGTTGAGCTCTTACTGGATAGATTATGCAACCTATTTTCAAAAACTTCTTGCTTTTAAGTTAGTACTCATAACCCATCTTGAGTTACAGACCAAGCTTTATGTACCCAGAAAGAGAATTTTAATGGTAAAACAATTGTAGTAAAGTAGCATTTCTCTATCTGGCTGTCAGATACGCTTTAGAGAGTATCTGTTCTTACAATACACAAGAGAACTTTTATGTAGCCACAAGTCACACAGCACTTACTTGTTTCAAAAAGGCAAGAGAAAATATGTATGCATCCTGAAGGCAAGAAACAGTAGCCTGAGGGCTGATACTGCATCACTGTGTACTGGGACTAGGCTGATTTGGGTATGCAGCTGCACTTCATGTAAGCCAGCAAGCCTCGTCTCAGCAGCTCCCTCTTGATATTATCAGTTGTTTTTGTGCCAGATTACTTCTAATGCTAGCCATAAACCAGAAGGATATGAGATTCTCAATCAGCACAAGAGAAATGGTTGGTTTGAAAGCCATATGTTGACTGTCTTTGCTGTGTATTCTGTTAGAACAGTTGTTGAAATAACAATGAGTAATATGACTGAAGCACGGTATTATGAATCTTCATCTCCAGTAATGCAAAAGGACAGAACCATTATAATCACATGTCATATCTTATTATTTTTATGTCTCCTTGCTATTGTGTTGTGTAAAATGGGAGAAAATGTTTTTAAAGATTACAATCATATTATGCAATCAGAATAATTTCAATATGAAAAGGAGGTAATACATTTTACTTCTCCATAATTAACCAGAGTGTTCTGAAGAAAGCAAAATCTGTCAGGGATCATTGTCTTCCCAAGATGTATTTAAAAATTGTGGGTATTTCTTTCACAACCACAAGACAGAATAAGATTAATACAGGTTAAAATAAGTCTAACAAAGGAGATACCTTGCCTAAAACTAAGGCTATGCTTGCTTTCTTCAAGAATGTGTATGAATCCTCTTGAAGACAGAGAATAGGCCAGGCTGCTTGTTTTTCTTTCTCATCTGTTGAACAATATTACCCTGACTTCAGTCCCTGTGATTATCTTAGTAGTTCCATTGTTTTCTGTAGGCTTTCATATCTGAATAGCAATTATTTCTGTGAATAAGCATTTGTACTGTTGAGCTCTTAATCACTACTTGCAATTTGCAAGTATTAATAATGAACGGCGTGTTCTACATAAAGTTATGCTGACATTTGCCCTCAGCCTCACTCTGTTGCAAGTAGGCAAGACAGCATCCTGGCCTCTATGCCTTGATTTACCCTTTTTAGTCTTTTAAGGTCTTCTGAAGTTATGTTTAGTCTTAGCAAAAGTTATTTGAAGCCTTTGTTAAATTGAAAAGATTGCCTGAAAATGTTAACTGAAGAGGAAGTACAAAACTGGCTTTTGGCTTTCTTCAGCACCATGTAGGTATCATCATCATAGTATCATAGTCTCGTGTGGGTTGGAAGGGGCCTTAGAGATCATCGAGTCCAACCCCCGGGATTCGAGCCTCCTGTGTAACAGAGTGGCACTTCTACCACTTGCGACACAGGGGGGATTCAAACCCAGGCCCTGGTGTTGCAAAGTGGCACTCCTACCACTGAGCCACCGGGGCATACTAGGTAGGGGTCACATTACTGCATCCTTCAGTTTCCCATTGATTCTCTGATTACTTTAGCTGGATGGAAGTTCTGAGTCAGTTAATCTGTTGCCAGTGACAAGTCTGGATGCAAATTGAATGTTTTTGGTTTGCATGCATGTCTGGCCTGCTGGATACCTCTTCTTCCAATATTTGTCACTGTGGAATTGTGTCACTCACAGTTCAGCAGTAAGTAAATGGGATAATCGATAATCTTGGTGGTGACATATAATTACCTGATGATTCATTTAGGAATAGGGATAGATCTCTTGAACAGATGTACTAAGAATGTCAGAATATTTCTCTTATGTGATATGTTGAAACCACTAGGTGAACATTTAATTAAAGAATCTAATATTGCTGGAACTTTCAGACTATAATTAAGGGCATACAGTATATAATTGATAACTGTTTGAAGTTTTACAGCTCCAGCTGTGGTAAGTGTAGGAAAATATGGCCCAATTAGGGGTGAATATAACTTTTTTGTCTGCAGTGGAAGAAAGTTGTCTCTTATTTCTCCTGTTCTAACACCAGCGTTGTTTGTGTTCTTGTATTATCAGTTAGTCTGACTTGGCTCTGATTTACTCACAAAACAAATGACCAGATTGTAGTGATTTTGCTTTAATGTAGCTTCCCTTTTATTAGTAATAACATTAGTTTTTGTATTTTCTATTCAAGGGGGAGTCAAATTCTCTGAAGGCACAAAGACAAAAGGAGAGCAAAAACACTGCTATTGGATGTCTTGTCCTTGAAGAGGATGCCATTTTGCATCACAGCAGATGTCAAACAAGCAATAGCTTGTCATATTATTCCATGAGATCAGTTTGATTCAAAAGCTGACAGTTCAGTGAGGGATGATAACTTTTTGTTGTTGTTGTTTTCTCTGCCATAATTAAAGCTTTTTCTCCCTCTTTTCCTCCCCTTAATAGCTGTACTTATCTACTTGACACCCTAGGTGAATAAGGTTGCGTTTTTTAACAATAACTTTATGATATGTTTTCAACATAAAGTTTACTGCCTGCTACGTTTTTCTAATACCTGCTGACTGTTCATTCAGCTAATCTTATTTTAGTGAAAATCTGTTTGCTTTCGCTAATTACGTATAGAGACTCACTTGGATTGAGTTCAAAGTGTTCAGACTCACAAAGCATAACTCAAAAAAACAGTTAATTCAATTAGCTGAGTTAAACCTACCATAAATTATTGATTATTACTTATGTGGAACTTTTTCATGGGAGATGAAAGATACATGGTATAATATTTGTAATATGATAGTAAATCTATCAGGTTTTCTTTGAAATTATTTAATACTATTTAAGGCTGTGGTTTCTTATCCAGTATAGCTCTTTTTGTGTAGTTAGCTTTGGAAAATAATCTGCATTCTCACAGAAAACTGGGAAGTGATAGATTGACTTCAGGTGTTTATTATATTGGTTTAGGGCTGAAGAGAATGTGTTTTGTTGACTGACTGAGACATTAAAATCTGGTATAAAGTTTTCAGTAGGACTGGCTGGAATTTTGCTAGTAACACACTGATAATCTGTTGTTGTTGTCACTGTTTGAAAAGGGAAGTTTATATTGTCATTCTGAGCTGTGCTTATCTCACAGTAAGGGATTCAGCTGCTTTTCCTCTCAACAAACCTTGTGGCGTGGGGAGTTCAACTATGCTTTTCATCAGAGACTGTTAAGTAGGTACTTCTGAATGCAAAATAGCTTTAAAGCTGAATGATCTTAATATGGGGGGAAAAAAATCAGGGGTAATTTTAATCTCAAGAATGGTTTTTACTAGCTATGTTCTTCTGTGCTCATGTGATGCTGTAAAACTTTCAAGTGATACAACTTAAAGATTATAATCTCAACTGTTCATTGCATTCTTTTTTAAAAAATAAAGAAGTTTAGTACCTGCTTTTAGGAAGTAATTGCTAAAAAAACTGCAAAAGGGATAAGCCAAGTTAAGGATGAGCACATAGATAGACCAGACTGGGAAATTCCGTGCTGTAAACTCTGCATGTATAAATGAAGCTTGATATATATCAAGTATCACTGTTAGTGTTCTGAGGAGCATATGCCTTTTTCTCTTTCTACTGAAGATAAGCAGGCATAATATGTCAATGAATTTAGACTTTGGAGCAGGTTGATTCTCTGTTTTATGCTGTTTATAGGCTTATCACAGTGACAGTGCAGTTCAAGGACAGCCGTAGGGCAGCAAAAATGGATTGTACCACTTTGACTGAAATTTATAAATGGAAAACTACATACAGAATACCTTATGATTTAATACTGAGAAACTATTAGTTTCAAGAGGATAAAATGATGAACGCTACTGCATCTTTCATCATTGCATCTTTCATCATTGCGTCTTCCAAGATAATGGGAAACAGCCTGGGTGGTTTGTTATACCAGGAATTGCTCTAGACACGGACGAAGTAAAGGCCGCTAAGTGCCAGGGACATCCAACCAGCCATGGCTGTGCTTTCAGCTGCACGTATCCTGCAAGCGAGGAGGATCTGGAGGTCTGCTGCACCATGAGGAGGATCTGGAGGTCTGCTGCACCATGTGTTGGGCAGTAGGAGGTACAGCATGAAGGGCAAAGTGGTTGAGGTTTTTCCCAGGCATCCCAGCTGAGCCCTTTCCAGTCCACACTTAGGACTGGTGTGGTAAGGCTGAGCTTTGATTTTGTTTTTGTTGTCAGGAAGCCTTGGGCTATCCCTGACCCTATGGTGGAAATGTGATCATGAGGAACACCAAATCTGCAATTACTGTATAGCTGAGGTTACTGTAACACCTCACTGGTCCTGAACCCTGGAATGTCCCTCCTTCTTTAGCCAAGGCTGAAGTAGTGCAGCTCTGGGGTTCTCACACATTCTTATCACTTGTTATCTTCCCAAAACGTAGGTTATAATCAGCTCTATCATAAGTTGCATGAAAGAAATCTAGTTAGATTTTGGGGGGAAAAAAAATCAAAGAACTGGTTGTGGTTTGGAACAGTAGTATATTGGAACATGTGACCTCCAGAGATAATTAACCTGTGCTAAGGATTTTAAGAGTCTTGTTGGTATGTTATGTCACGTACCGATGACCTTTGAGGGGTACTGCACTTGGCTTGCCGAACCAATCCAGTAATTGTCTTGCCACACTCTGCGTTGATCATAATAATTAGTCACCCCTAAATTCTTCTCTACTGCAAGTCCACCACCTTCAGTTGTACATACTATTGATTTGCCAGGATTATTAGATTGCACATGTCTGGCTCACTGAGTTATGGCTGTAGATGGAGTGTATTTGACAGATGTCTTGGCCATTATCCACATTCCGCCTGCTCTGAAAAACAGAGGGCATGAGTCTGCAAGTCTGTCAAGCCAAGCCCTTTCATAACCCTTAGATTAATTTATTTTCATGTATTTATTTTGGAAAGACATCAGCAAAATGAAGTTTGTGTTCTTGCTGACAGACTTACATACCAAAATTAGAATATGTTTTACTATTTGAAGCCTTATTAATTATATAATTGGAGTGTGGCTTGGTTGACAGAACTATTTGAAAAAATGTGATAACATTTTTGCAGGAAATAAAAAAAAATAAAATGATTAGGAGTGTTCAGATGAATACATGACTGTTCTCAGTTCAAACCTGAAACCTCAGCTGTTTTAAATCTTTGACTCAAATGTGATCTTAATTTAAAAAGGAAGAACAGAAAACATGCAAAGAGAAAAACAAGTTTTTGGCAGGACCATGACTAGACAGTCACTGGTGTAAAAAAGATTTCCCCGTCTCCAAAATATGGCATGATCTCACAAATGGCTCTAATTTCTTCACTATTGTTCTTTTGAAGATGAATCTGCACAGAGGTTAGGAGTGGTGTGGAAGACTCCCCATAGACTAATGAATAAGCCATTTGAAGAAATACATGTGTGCGTGTTAGAAAAAGGCCAGAAAGATCTTGTTCAGATTCATGTGTTTTTCATGACACTTCCTTTGTCGGGAGCCAAATTCTGCCTTGGACCCTGCACAGATGTTTTTTCTGCTACGCAGAGAGGAGGGAGCATTTTGATACCTCACATACGCTGTTTGCTTTTGTTGAACACAAGCTTCCTGTGTTCTTTGAGGGTGGAGGAAAGATTTACGCTGCTTGGGACCAATAGTCAGCTGAAAAAAAGGAGAAGGCCTCATTAAATAAGAGTTCTGGCACCAAATCAGGCCCATGTTTGATCCTCCTAGATTGATTCCTTTGATGTTCAGTACCAGCTGCATTATAATGCACCTTACATACATGATTTTTTTCTAATCCTAAATGTTGATGAAGTTTTGTTTGTTTGTTCCCTAGAACACATCATAAATTAATTATTTATGGTTTTTTTTATGCTTACATTTAATATTTGATTTTAGTTGTTCTTGGTTTTGAGCCTAAATATTATCTGCTTGATGAAAAAAATAAACTCTTCAGATCTAATGCATGTCTGTTACTCTATTGGAAAGAAAAATGGAAATGTGGCTGCCTAGACGCTTTTATTACAACACCACTTCTTAGAATTTTTTATCTTCTTGTTTGTACCAAAAGAAATATGCTTTGGGATGCAACATAATGTTCTAAAACCAGGTTAACACACAAGACAGTTTGGAACCTGTGCTTAAAGATCTTGCTCTTGGATTATGGAGATTTTGGGAGGATTGTTTTTAAACTCTCCTTATCAAAATACCTGCTAGATAATATATAATTGCAGTTGTTGTTCCTAACCTTTTCCTAACACTTGAAGCAAATATCTTCTCTGCTTTTTGAGAATCAGAATGAGGTTGTCCTGTGGTCAGAATGAATATTAACAAGTTTTGATACAGAAACATCACCATACTGATATATACATCACCAGTATATGTGTTTAAAAGATAGATATATCATGTGATCATGTCCAGTTCCTTTTAAAACACTGCTGTCACTTATGAGGTCTTGTAATATTTTTGTACTGATCTCTATTGTCATTTACTAAAATGCATTCCTGTATTCTGTGATTCTCTGATGACTGTCATTCAGACAGTATCATTAATTTCCCGATCTCTTAACTCCCCTAATCTTAAGGAAAGCCTGGACATCTTTGCTCTTCCTTTCCTGCCTTTTAGCGTTTGTTTTAGTGACTAGAAAGCAGCTGCTCTGAGCAGCAAAAGGGTTAACAGGAATTGAAAGGACTTAAACAAAAGTCTAAGAAGAAAATAATTAAAGAATTCTTTTGTGATAGGAAAGAACAAGAAGTAGCTTTTTAAAACCACAAGTAGACAGCTCTGCCAGGGCAGATGTCATTTTGAAATAGAGTTAAAGCTGAACCTGCTGAAGGCATAGGACAAACAAAGCATTTGGTGTCTAACATTATTTCTGGCCAGCCTGCACTCTTTCGTGTTTAATTGCTTAATTATAGTTTACTGTACATTCTAATGGCACAGACTGTGAATCATTCAAGCTAAAGCAATGCATGATGCTGTGGTGCATTTTTCCAGTCTGAGTGGAATTCATTAATGTGCCTACCCAAGCAAATGAAATGATCTTTTGTGCCACTTGCTCCTGTTCCTTCCTGGATTTCTCAACAGGCTAGCATCATTTGGGGGCTAAGAGCTCTGCAAGTTAAGATTAAATATATATGTATATATGTATATGTATATAGATATAGATATAGATCAACAAGTAAAAAAAGGAGGGAACAACAGGAGTGGAGGGCTACATTTTTTGCAGTACCAAAAATGACGTAGGTATTGAATTATTATATTGATCAATCCCACATTTTGCAGGAAACAGCAGATTTCCATTTTTCAAATACAAATCCCCGATTTGTTCCCTATTTAGCATCATCCCTGAAGCTTTAACACTTAATGCAATATTGAACTTTCATCTAGTTTGAGATATTGCTGATATTCAGCAAATTATTTGACGATGAATTAAACTGTAAATTATTAAGTCATTTCCTGTTACTTTTTTCTTTTTTTCCTTTCTTTATTATCTTTTCATTTTCCTTCTTTCTACCTCTCCTTTCCCTTTTTCCCCTTTCTGTTTTCATGGAACAGAGCATAGCAGATGCATGGTTTGTTTTGACAATTGTGAAATATTTGAATATTTTGAAATTTGCAAGCCTTGGTTTATAGTTAGTCCATGATTTAGATATGTATTATTTACTACTACAACCAAACAGAGAAATGAGTGGTGGGAACATTATTTTGTATTACGTTAATAAACTCACAAGGTTTTGCTACACTTTTATAAATCATGATGAAGTGAAAGTTAGGATCACATTTCTCCTTTTTGAGTCCTAGTGATATTTAAGTGCTTTACTTGAGATCATCAGTAGAGATCAAATTATAGCTTTTCTGTTGTCTGAGTAATAAATATTTGATAGACATTCATTAAAAGTGTCACCAGCTGGTTTGGATGATGCACTTCAGAGAGAAACATGACTCATTAGCTGTGGAACGAGTAGCTGCTTCTTTCTTTCTCATTAGTCCGTTCGGAGTGCCCTCATGAAGGGGGAAAGAGAGCATAAAGGAGCAACAACATGATTGAAATAAAGCGTGGAAGATAAAACGTTTCAAGCAGATCAGTAGTAAAGACAAGTTTGGCTTATGCAGGACCCCTGTGAAACCCCCAAAAATGCTAAGCTCCCTTCTTGAGAGCTGCAACATTGCACATGTCCCAGATAAAAGAGAAGATTTGGAGCTTTAAAAGCGTACCAATAAGTGGGGTGGAGTTGTAGTCTGAACCCAAGTGTAGTCCATATTTACCTTTACAGTAAATAAGCTTTACATTTGTTGTAGGAGCTTCTTTTTACCACAGAGAAATTCTGTTACCAACTTTGATTTTCACCCTTGAGCAGCATGCAGTCTTTTTAGTTGCCCTGCTTCTGATCCTCCAGTGAGCCTCATGGAAAGGGGGCTGCCTTTGTGTCCATCTGAATGTCATGTTCAGGGTCAGTGTCCAACCCAGGGCCTTGTAATGACACACCAGGTGCTTGCATTTTCTTGTGTTCCCTTAGGGGCAAAGCATGGATTATTAGATGGAGATACAGAAAATAAGGTTTTAAGTTGGTGCCATGGGCAAATGCGAATTTCTACTTGTATTACCAAACTGAAATTGATGGCAGTAATGAGCGGCTGTTAGAAAAGACCAGTCTGTGAAAAAGTATTTTCTGGCTAGGCTAGGAAACTATTGCATGACTTTTCAGTGCTTTCACTATTTTTCTCCCAGGACATATTGTCAAGTGTGAAAATGAACAATTTTTTTACTTTGAAAAATATACAAACTTCTAAAAATAGAGTTAAATGGGAGTGGGAACAATACCACCTTGAAGGGATTAATCACAGATGGCAGCTTAAACATGTAAGCTATTTCATATAAAAAATACACCCTTCTTTCTTAAGAGCGAAATAACGGAGGGAACAGAGAAGGAGGGATAAGCGCAGTGAACTTTCATTTAATGGCCTCCCCTGCCAAGTAGAAGAACCAACAGCAGCAGAATGAAGGTGTGTCATATACAGCCACACACACCTTCCACCCAAGTCAAAATACTGCTAGTAAGGCTAGCTAAAGTTTCCTAGCCTGCATAATTCTCCTCTAGCTACAGCAGTGTGAATAAAATGCTTCTATGAAGTACTGTAAAGTAAACAAGTCTTGAATAATTATGTTTTTTTCTCTCAAATGTTTTCTGCTCTGACGTAATTCCTGAGACTCAATGCCAAAGACACAAGCAGTGAGTAGTTTTGCTCATCTTCTGGACAAGCAAAGCAATTAAAAATGTGCTGTAGTTTTCCTATGCTGTGTCCATAAGCATGTTTTCACAAACAGACTAGAAATTTTTTTTCTCAGATGTAACACAACTGTCATTTCTGGCCTGTGGGTGCCTCCCGAAGCTCCCTTAGCTCATGAAGTTTGAAACACTTTGCTGAGGCCAGAAGGAGCAGGTGCTTCTTATCTACCCTGCCCCTACCCACAGCAGAAAATTTCAGGTCAGGGAGAACCCAGTCCTGTCCACTGCCAATGGAAATGTGCACGACTGGTCCCAGCTACCAGCTTGCAGCCCTCAGGACACTGAAGCCATCAGAGGAGCCTAGGCTTATAGTTTTCTTCACCTTCTACGTGCTCTGAAGTCTGCTCTAGATGTGTGCCTGCCAATTTCCCTCTGTTTTCTACAAACAGAGATTTTTCTAGTATAAAGTATTATCTTTTGTTATAACTGAGGACTTGTCAATTGTCCTTAAACTATTAGGTGATCACATTAACAAAAAGTGAAACAGAATAATAAGTCTCAATTTCCTACATGGTGATCATGGAGCTCATAGCTCAGTGGAAAAGGATAGGATTCCAGCATGCATTACAAATCAGATTTAAAAGCCTAACTCCCATTAATACAACCAGTGTGCCTGGCTTTCTCTATGATGAAAATACATTCATTGCATTCATCCCAGATCCACTTAATTGCTGCTTAGCATTGAATTTTTCTCATTGATCAGAGTACATTTCTGCTCACTGCAGTGTAATAGTAGCAGTTACAAGATGTCAGTGAGAGATGGATTCTCTCAAAATAAAGGTTCAGTCTGAGGAAATCTAAGCCTGTCCTGATTTGTAGTGGGGTAATTTAGCTGGAAAGTACTGTGTTTTTAAATCTGGACATCAGTTTTTCTGCTGTTAAAAATGTACAATAAACAAGTGTTCAGCCCATACCTGCTTTCTGTGTAGCTCCAATGGACACATAATAATTTTGTTAAGCAGTTTTGAAACACGCTTCTTAGGGTATGAAGAGAACAAATGATATTGCACGTTTCCATTTCTTAATGCCAGTGTGGTCAAAGTGACCTCTGGCTTCTTCTGTGTCTCAGAAGTCAGGATTGTTCTGTGCAGATGTTTTGAAGACGTTGGTCTGCTTTATCTTCTATCCTAGGGGACTGGGTGGGCCTGACATTTCTCTACTGTGAAAAGTGAAAATCATGTTTTTGGAGTGACTGACAAATGCAATCTTATCTTACTAGTCATGCTTATATAGGTTTTCAGGGGTTTTGCAGGGGATGGATTTTGCACGGCGTCAGTGGAAGGTGTTGTTGTTTTTTAGTGGCTTTTTTTTGCAACAAACAGATTTCTGCAGGAGCCCAGGTGTTTGTGTCGTTTAAAATTAGAGATGAATTCCAGCTTGTCCTAATCCTTTCACTATTCTGTGTACAGGAGGATTACGTGCTCTTTCAAGGGTGGGGACACATTAAAAGAAAGTGTCTGGAGTTGTTTAGACCTACTGCAGCTGCTTTGTAAATGGAAACCCAAGTACCTGTTGCCAAAGCTCAGCTAACTTTTCAAGGCAGTATGGCAGTAGTGAACCAGAACAGCTTTTCAGGGGAAAGCTATTTTTGGCCAAAGAGAACATATGTGATGGCAATTAATACTGCAGCCTGTGTTATTTATTTCTCCTGTATGACTTTGTTTTGCATTTCACGATGCATTTACTGGCTTGTTTGGATAGCAACCATGTTATGTGCCAAAATGCTATTGTGCACATAGAAAACACTCTCAAACACGATTCAGAAGCCAGATTTGTTCAGAAGATCTGAGCATGTTACTAAATGCATTAACACAATCAAACTGCAAGATGCATTAACAGATCTATACTGTCTCTAAATGTAAACCCTCTAGCGCTGTGAAAATTTGTAACTAGTTGTGACAGCATTGATGACCATGTTAGCAAAGACTCAGTGGTTACATAACCTGAAAGAAACAGTGCTTGCACTAATGTACCACAACTATTAAAAATAGGAAAGGAAAGCTGAGAATAATTGAGAGACCAGAGAGAAAATACTTTAACCAGAGCAGAATAAATGCTCAACTAATGTCAGTCTGCCAGGATTGGAAAAGCTCTACACTTAAATCCAGATAATTCTCTATCTATCTCCGATTTCCTCTCTACAAATTCACATTAGTCATGAATACCAAATATGCTGATTTACAAAGTACATCTGTAGGCTAAGTAGGCTGGCACAGAAAAAAAATACTGGTAAGGCCATACACTGGCATTTGTGATTACATACTTTCCAGACTGACCAAACAAAATTGAAAAAGAAAAACTAAAAAATAAAAAAAAAAAAGAAATCTGCAGAAATCACTTCTCATGTACAACATCTTAATTGCTAGCAGGCATTTGTTCCTGTGGTTCTTTAGAGAACAGATGGTGCCCCTGTTATTTGTAAATTGGTTGCAGTACTGCAGAAATGAATGTAATGCTGCAAGTTATTACATTTAAATTGTATTCTTCCATTTCAACAGGATAGTTTACTGCATCCACACCCATCTCTTTTTTGAATATTTCTAACATTTCATTCATTCTTTCCTCTCTCATGGAGGAAATGTTTGTTCCAAGGATCACAGCCCTGCCATGACTGGCAAGACATAATGAATGTGAGCTCCAGCTTCGTTCTTCTGAAGTTTTTGCGGAGATGGCTAAGTCAGAAATTTCTCGTCATGATTATGCTGAAAGCAATTGGGAATATTTATAGAGTGTTTAAAGAAATTGATTACATGTCTGAAGTGAGACTGCATTATATTATTGCAAATGCAGGATAATGTTCCAGCACACACTGGCACATACAGAGACACTATAATGATATTTCCTGTCAATTCAGAAAGGAATTTCTGCCCATTTGCAAATAGAGCTTATTTGTTTATTTTCCCATAGAAGGAATTCTTTCTCCTCTGAACCCTAAAATTCAGCACCAAGTATGAAAAAGAAAGAACATTATATGCAGGTTTTCAGTCAGAGATTTATAACCTAAACAAACAATGCAAAACAAACCACATCCCTTCTAAAGAAAAGGATACACAAAAAAATAACCTTCCTAGAAAAGGAGATGCTTTCAAAAGCAGTAACTGATGGTGAACATGATTTCCAGTGTAGTGAGAGGACTAGAGCTGAATGCCATTTGCAGACACATGAATGAGTTAATGGGCTGGAAACAGGCATTGTTAGTGAGGCCATCACCCTGTCCATTCAGAAATAATACTAATAAACTTGAAAAGGCTTGGCAAAGGTGATGATTCTCATGGTGAGGAGTGTATCTATTTAGCTTATCAGTGAGTGAGTGGCAGGGTGACGTTTCATCTTCTAGATAAATCCTCATGCAAACGTATTCTAATAGAGAGCTACTTAATTTAGCAGACAGGCATCAAATGTTCTAATGACTGAAGGCGTCTATCTGATATATTAAGACTTGAAATGAGATATGATTTTAAAAGTGTTGTAATAATTAATCCTGAGAACAGTTCACACAGGTATTTGGCAGAGTCTCCTTCATGCTACATCTTCAAATAGCATTTACGTGTCATTTTGAAAGCTAAGTTATAGCTAATAGGATGTTGTGGATTTTATCCAACGACAGTGAGGTGTGTCTGCACAGAGAGCTAAACTCAGGCCTCTTCCAGCCTCTCACACCATCCATAATGTCCATCTCTGAATGTGGGTGCCTTCAGTAGCTTGAATTCTTATGGAGTTTTTAGGATCAGGGAAAACTGAGGCCTTCTCTTTGATGCTAAGGATGGGGTGATGGCAATTCATGATGATGCTTGGTGGCATAGAAACTACCCACTGAGAACTGCAACAGCTTTTTAACTCAAGTGAGCACTTGTCATAGTTATTAAAGTACAAATCCAAGCAGATTATTATCAGACAGCAAAAATGGAGAAACACTATTCACCTGGTGAGTGATTCCCCTAAGGGGATTCATGAAGGCATTGTTTCTCTCCTCTAGTTGCAGCCCTCCAGAATAAGTGGCTTCAGCTCCAGTCTCCCTCTGGGGAGTACCAAGAGTGGATTAGTTCTTCAATGAAACCAGAGACCACAGGGCATCCTTTCTCATGGGATGCATTAGTACTGCTGCAATTACATGTCCCAGGGCTGGACTGGAGCTGCCATTGCAGATGAGACTCTCATAGACAGTTGAATGGGGCAGTGCTATTTATGTAGCACTTGTGGGTTGCTTAGCTAAGATAGAATACCCAATGATATACATTTGGATGTGGCAACAGCAGCTTTAGACAGTTTTTTGGGCCCAGTTGGGTTGTAACTGGGCCAAGTATATCCTATAAACATATCCTGGAAAAGATTTTATGACCTGTAATATGCAAAATATGGGGAGGTCAGTATAGTCTCAATTTGCTCAAGGGGAAATTTAAATTACATTGTTTTGTTTAACATGGATGAAGTATAGCATTGGCAGAATAAAAAATTTGAATGTTTGCATAAACGTTATCCTGTTTAGTGAGCTTGATGGACAGTTGTAACAATGAGACAGTAAGGGTCGTGGAATTTCCCACTCTGAATCTGTAGTTATTCATTTATTTACTTAATGGGAAAACTTTAAATGGTGAGAATTATTGTAGAGTCTGCTTGAGGAACAGATTTACCAGATGGAGAACCTAAAGAGGTTTTAACTCCTCTGTCACTGCTGCTGTTAAGCTGTGCATATCTCATGTCATACCATCCAAGACCAGGTATTCGTTTGAACAGACCACTCCTTTCCTTTTTTCTCTTTTTCCAATCAACATCACAGCAAGAAGATAATTCCTAGCACTTTTTATTCTCTTTGCTATTGACAAATATTGTAAAGGATTATGCCTACTAACTTTCAGAGAATATCATTGGATGAATGGAGAAAACATAGCGCTATTTTCTTTTTAATCACATTCTCCTCAAGGCAACATCAAATGCCATTTCTTCCTCCTTTGTTCGTGAAGATTATTTTGCTGCTGTGTGTGTGAAAGGTACTATTTTGTGAGCATTCCTATAGAATCCTGCACTGAGTGGGGAGGGAGAGCTGGATACCAAGGGAAGAAAACATAGAAGTGTCTGTACATGACACTGTATCTGCAACTCAAAATGTAAATAACTGCCTTAATGAGGAGCTGCTTTCCCTTCAGAACTTCAATAAGTTCTCCTATACCTTTCTAGCATTTAATACAGGAAACATTCACCCTTCTGGAATCATCAGAACTGTTGTAAAAAATTTACTGTGATGTAAAACTTTTCAACATAAGGGCAGCTCATTTTGCATTGTGTAGTTCCTTTCCTGTGACAGCTGTGGTGGGCTAACTGCAGCTAGACATTACCAAGCTCAGAAAATACCAAGAAACACTGAGTCTGAATGAAATGTGAAGTTAAAGAGATCCAGTTTTATATGCTTCACAAGAGTTGATGATAGCATCTGAGATAATACTGGATAGTTGCTACAGTAAAGAAAAATACTGCAATTATTATTTGAACGTGTGAATCACAACAGGCACACTTGCAGCAATGTGCACTCAAATTGAAATGGAAATTACTATCCTCATACATGGTCTGAGAGGACTTTTCTGCTGTGCATCCTCCTCCTATGCACTGAGCCAGCCGTGAATGCCATTCTCAGGGTCTGTAAATTCCACACCAGCTATGAATGCAGAAATGAAAAGGTAGTGTCATGCTGCAGCTTTTCATTCTGGAAGCAGAGTGGACATATCAGAGGAGGAGAGTCTCAAAGAATTCAGTAATTAAATTAATGCAAGCATAAGAAGAGGAAAGAAAGCTTTGTCTTGGTTCTGACTAACTTTCACTACATCCCTTTCAGTCACAGAAAAATGTAGTGTTCAGCTTTGTTCTGTGGTTATTGTCAAGATCATTCATCTACCCCTTTTAACTTATTATAAGGCATTCATGCGCTGCATTTTTAATTAAAAATAAAATATAAGGTTCAGGCCATTTTTCTTTGAGCTGCTCAGTTTGTATTTCAATTTCTTTTCTATGGATGCCTGGTTGAGCCCCTAGTCGCATGTGATTGAGAGCCTCTGCCCTTCGGCATGGTTTGAAATGAACAAGTGGAAGTGTCTCATTCAAATTCCACAGACTTTTCCTTCAAAAAATTCCCATACACTTTCTTCTGCAATCCAGCTATACAGGAACAGGGAAATAGCACAACAACAGAAGCGGTATTCATGAAAAAATGAGTCCTTGCAGAAGATAGGGCCCACAACAAGACACTTTACTTTATATGCTCCTCCTCCAAACCCTTTAGAGCCTACTGGCAGAGAATACACACCACCAATGTGTGAGTCCATAAGAGCTTTCCTTTAGTGCTGCACAGTATTCTTCAGAATATTGTTTCTAATTCTTGTCTGTTAAACTCTGACACTGGGTCAGGCACAAATTGAAGGCCTGTTCTGTTTTCAGAGAGACACAGGAAGATAAAGTGCATGGGGAGACTCAGAGGTAAAAGAAATCTATATGTAGGTGAGATGTGTGCATTTAATGCATAAATATGCTGTCAGTCCCCCAACCGCAAGCCAAAACTTTCAGAGAGATTTATGGAAGGTAACTTGCAGCAGGTTTAATAGCAGTGCATTTGTACCTGAATAAAGACATCAATAATCAAGAGGAAATAAGCTGAATGGGAAGGAGTATAATAGGAATAAAGCCATGCTTTGATGAGCTGGCAAGAGCCCTTTTAATAGACAGGTCCAAACCAACTGACTCGAACAGTGCAACTTTCATCTTGTTTAAATTGGACTGACCTTCTTCTGACAGGGCTACTTTCACTTACTCAACCCAAAAAGATGGTGCTCTGTTGTTTTCTCTGTTCATTTTTTAAAACAAATCTCACATTTGAAAATTAATACCATGCATTTGTTCATTTCCTTTCTCAAAAGACCATGAACTCTATTTATTAGTTTTGTAAATGTTGATTTATTTTTTTTTTCTCTCACCTTCTATAAAAACTAATTGCAGTTACCTATGTAGCGAGCACAATTAGTCCTTTATAAAGATGCTAGTGTTTTGTCACATTTCCCATCAGGTAAGTTATCCCCTTGCCTTGTGTGCTTGGAGGCATGTGGAAGTTAAGATGGCATTTTCAAGAGAGAGGCAAAGATCATTGGGATGATCAGCTTATAGTTCCTTGGTAGTTGATTGCTCAGATTTTTTATTTTTTTTTTTGCCAGCTGGTCTACTACAGAGCAAAGTTGGATCATCACTTGGGATCAAATCAAATTACCAAAGTATGTGTTGGTTTTTGAGTTGTTTTTTGGTGGTTTTTTTTTTTCATTTATCCCAAATCACAGGATATGCCTCAACCTAGTATGTTCCTTTGTCCATGGCCTTGAAACAATTATATCTGGTTAAAAGATTGTTATTTGCATGAGTATCACCTCCATTTTGCTAATAATAGAGAATGTTTGTTCCATGTCCGTGAAACATAAGCAAAATCTTTAGGGAAGGTGCAGAGCTCCAATTCTATACAATTAAAAATTCCTGCCATTTTTCTCATTCTTCTGCTGAGATTCATTTTTTGTGCTATAAGAAGCAATGATCTGAACCATCAGTGAGTCTTTTCTCACTTTGATTCATTATAAATACATTCAAGACTCTAGGAAAAACAAATAAGCAAATAAAATTCAGCAGAGAAGTCAAATCTCATACAAGGAAAAATCAAATCAGACATTTAGCAAGAGAAAGAATTTACATGAAATCATTTCTATATTGGAATTTTTCAGTCACTTTTACATTTGTTCTAGATTATACCTTTTACTCTGTGGGGCATGGACTATGGATGGACTGTGATAGATTGTATTGTTTCAACAACTGAAGAGATAAAATTGTATATCTTGAGACTTATGTAGTCTCATCTTGAGTAGAAGATGATGAAGGAGAACTTATGTGGAACAGGAAGGTATGCTTTCCTAGGGCATTCAGTAATGCTCAGCAGTCTCTGGGAATATAAGGAAAAGCAGACAAGCAGCTCTATGGAAACACATTTTTCCAAAACAAGAAAGTGAGGCAATCAGTGGAGCATAACTGTTCTGTGAATTTGTCTCCAAAATGGTAACAGATGAACTAAATGAAATCTGTTTTTCCTCCTGGCTTGTTCCTTTATGCTCTTTTTGTAAAATGGCAATAGAGCTGCTCTTCCAAATTTCATACTTAATTTATATGGAACCAAAAAGATATTGGTATTGTTCTACTTCCAGCTAGGCTTCTGTGGGGAAATGATTATCTGAAATTCAGTTTCAGGCACTGAACTTATGCTAGTTCCAAGCTACAGCACCATGACATTTTAATTTTAGGCTCTGATAACCAGTATCCTGCAGGTCTCAAGTCCACTGAATGTTACAGTACATTCAGGTTCTGACCTAGCTTCGAAAAATTGTTTCCAATTGCAGTGTCTCCACAACAAAACATGAAGACCAGAATGGTCAGGCTCGCTCCTTGCTGAAGGAATCAGACCATCTATTTGCCTTATTGGAGCAGAGTTCTGTCCCTAAGGTAGAAGCCTTTCAAAAGAGGTTACAAGAGTTTGCACATGTTCAGTACTCACTCTACAAGTGCTATTAAATTAAATAAACACTTGTTAATGAGAGCTAAAAGTACATCACTGAGAAATATGCCAAATTGCTTAGAGCCATATTAAAAGCTTAGTACATCCCTACAATATTAAAACATGGATGGAATGTGTTTTTCAGTTAAATCAATAGCCTGCAGTGTGTGTTTACAAACAGGCAATCTCCACTTAATGGGTCAAATTGTCTTTGGTTTATATGGTGTGCACAGTCGGTCACACTGTATGCAATTAAATCCCTTCTTTAGTGAAATCTCTAACCTTTTCCCTTTCTTCTATCTCCTCTACCACCACAACCATCACCATGTTTTCTTAATTCCCTGTAATTCTGGTGAAAGGAATTGTACCTTCCTCTTACACGGTGTGCTCAGTAAGAACAGCAAGGCACTGCCAGACCTTGCATTTCACCTGTTGGTATCGTGTAATTGCCTGTACTTTATCTTGAAACGAAGTAAAAAACTTTGCTGACGGAAAGATGGACTTCATTTATTTGCATGTATGACGTATAAAACATTCTAAGTAGAAAGTGTATTCAGCATAATGCTCACTCAATTAATGGATCTGAAAATGCCTGTTTTACTGCAACAGCCAGAAATCTGGGATATGGGATCCTGGGCTCCATCAGGAAAGGGGTGGTCAGCAGGGATAGGGAGGTGATTGTCCCTCTCTACTCGGCTCTTGTGAGGCCCCATCTGGAGTACTGTGTCAAGGTGTGGAGCCCTCAGTACAAAAAAGACATGGAGATTTTGGAAAGGGTCCAGAGGAGGGACAGGAAGATGATCAGGGGGCTGGAGCACCTCCCCTATGAGGACAGGCTGAGGGAGTTGGGTTTGTTCAGCCTGGAGAAGGTTGCGGGGTGACCTCATTGCAGCCTTTCAATACCTGAAGGGAACTTACTCCCAGGAGGGGAGTAAACTCTTCGAAAAGGCTGATAATAGCAGAACTAGGGGAAATGGTTTTAAGTCAAAAGAAGGAAGATTTAGGTTGGATGTTAGGGGGAAGTTCTTTACTAGGAGAGTGGTTAGGCCCTGGAACAGGCTGCCCAGGGAGGTTGTGGATGCCCCGTCCTTGGAGATGTTCAAGACCAGGTTGGACGGGGCTCTGGGCAACCTGATCTAGTAAAGGTGTATGTTTGGTGGCCCTGCCAGGCAGGGGGGTTGGAACTACATGATCCTTGAGGTCCCTTCCAACCCAGGTCATTCTGTGATTCTGTGATTCTGTGAAATCTGTATTCGTTAAAAAAAAAATAATATCTTGATGAGGTAGGTTCATGTGCATGAGTGGCTTAACTGTCTGCCTCCTGAAAGTTAAATGTACAGCAGTAAAAGGTATACAGTCATCTGTCCTGCTGCTTTTCTCTGTATTATTTGAATCCATGGCTGCTGGATTCAACAATCCAAGCACAGCAGTATGTCAGCGATTTTAAAACCGAGGTTAAATCTGTGGAGTTTATGAAGATGAGCAGTCTCTGAACTGTTGGGGTCAATATAAGGAGGTATTGGGAGAGGGACGATTGCCATTTAATGTCATCCATACTGAATATCAGCATGTAAAACTCGCTGGTCTGAGTGCTGTGATGGATCTGTAGGAAAGAACTTTGTACAAGGTCAACATAAGTAAAACTGAATCTTGTGCAGTGTAAGTTTACAGAAACTTAATTTATATGACATACAGGGTAAATGTGTTTGTAATAACAGCTAGCTCTCACTCTGTGAACGTGTCTATATGTCTGGAGTATGTTTTAAATCTGTGTTTCCCTGTGTGTTGACTACAGATAGATAGAGAGATAGATAGATAGATAGATAGATAGATAGATAGATAGATAGATAGATAGATAGATAGATAGATAGATAGATGTCCCAGATTTTTCACATAAACAAAAAAGAACCTGATTTCATGTTTAAATTACATTTAAATTGTATTTTACATTATAGATTGAGTGGTTTTAAAAATACTGAAAAAAGAAGGGGTGAGAGTACTTTTCCTGAGCAGAGCCAGCTATTTCTCCAGTATGAAACCCAGTAGTTCCCCTTCAATAGCCATGTAACTTCTTTTCATACTTGCAGTCCTGTGAAAATAAGAAGACTACTAAATATGCTTTAATTAAAAATGTATGCAGTTCCAAGAAGCAGGATGATCCATTGGGAAAGATGCTAAACAAGGACTTGGCTTAACTGCCAGGTGTTCTTTTTTGTGCTTTCATGCTTACAAGATTACTGTGGTTAAAATCAGAATCTGTATAATTTATTTATACATACATTTTGTGATTGATGTAAATCTGAATTTTTTTTTTGAAAACATGGCATGAAACTGCAGCTGCCTGTGGAGCTGGGTTAGTCTGAGACTAATCATTACCTAGGAGCCCTTTGTAGTCAGCAGAGAGGAGTGTGTGATGTGCTTGGACAAGTGAGCATCTGGATATGCCACTGCCCCATCTTTGAGTGTTGTAGGAGCAAAGGCATCTCCTTCAGACAGAACAGTAACTTGTAATTGCTAAAATGAAGTGAAATTAACCTCCTGCACTTTTTGCTCTCTACAGTCAGGACAACAGGTAGATGCTGCAAAGATAAAAACATTTTGAAGAGACTGTGAAGTGCTAGTGTCACTGACTGAGCTTTACAAAATAACACTTTCTGCTTTCCCATCATTGTAATGACTCATTATCTTGATATCTTCACTTCAGACATACAGAAGTCACAGTGTAAAGATGGAGAGAAGATGATTTATAGGGAGCTGCTCAGCTATAGCCAACACAATGCATGTATTTTATAATGCCAAATTTTCCAAAGCTTGGTGCTTTGGAGAGCTGTTTTAATTAGTTTGTTAGTTCAGGTAACCATAAGTTGGATATCCTGTAGAGCAGAGCAAGATTAGTGGCTCAGGCTATGTGTCATTCTCAGAGGCAGGAATATTTAGGGAGACTGAACCACAGTCAACTGGGTATATCTTTATAATTTTTCAAAATTCCAGCTTTTTATTTGGGATGCATTATGATGAGTTTCTTTGGCTCTGAGAAGAGTATTACAGCATATGAATGACAGTTTTGTGGAACTCTTGAGCTATCTTCAGATTTTTGGGCTGCTACAGAGGGTGGCAAATACATGTACTGCAAGAGTGGTGTTTTCAGGATGTTCAGTATGTTTACTATCTGGTTCTTGATTTGGAAAGATGGCAATTCTGGCTCTTGGATGTACAAAACTTCCCTGACAAAATTACATTACATCTAGATTATAGAACTTTCCTTTACTCATCCTTAAACATAGTCTTTTTTTAACTATTATTACTACTTTTATTTCTCTCTTCTTTGAGATAGTTGAATCCTACAGAACACTTGCCATTCTTAAGCCAGTTGAAGCTCGCTGTGATTGTTGATGCTCAGGGTGTGATTGACAGTGTTCACTATGGAGCAGAATTAGCTCCCCTTCATGTACTAAATCTCCTCATGGACTATTTAATCTGCAAACAAAGCTGTAATCTTTTAGCAGGAGTTTTCTCTAGGTTCCGTTTCTAAAAGCAACTGTAAGAACAGATAAGGAATGATAACAGAGAGAAATAAGAAATTGAAAAAGAAAGAAAAGAGAACAAAAAGAGTGGCATATGTTATAAAAGAAGTGCATATTTGGAACAGACAATTCATAAAACATGAAAATCAACATTCTTATTCTTCTAACTCTTAATTACAGGAGATCTTAGCTGCTTCTGTTAGTTTAATATATGAATGGATATGTACAAGGATTTCAAATGAGCTAACGATTTTGCTACTTCAGACAATGTGGAATCATGAGATTAAGTATTTACCCTGAAGAGCTAGACAAATTGGACAATGAATCCATCAGAGAAGGTGCCTATTCCCCAGCTTGCTTTATTCTGCTTTGTTTTGCTTTCCTTTGTTTTACTCCATTTGAAACTGGAATGACACTAGATGTTTCCAAGCATTTTCTTAAATTGTCAGGAGCACTGGTGCTACACCTTCTTTCTGACTTTGAAAAAGAGCCATAAGAAGTGTAATACTGGATAACCTGCTAAAAGAAGATCATCAGAAGCCTTTTATATCCTTTGCTTTTGTATTCATCTCCTAGTCAGATCAAGGGTAAAGAGCCAGCAACCTTGCAGCTATATGAAGCTCTAAACCCTCGGGTTGTCTGCAGCTTGATTTCACTGTCTGTGGTACTGAGCTGTGACTCAATGTGAGGCTCATCAAAGCTTCCTTTTGTGTTTTGCAGTTTGCTTTTTTTTTTTTTTTTTTTATTTTTGAGGTTTTGGGGCATTTTTTTTTTGCTGTTGATTTTGCTTTTGTTTTGTTTCTTTTGCTGACAGGTGTTGGTTACATTTTATATCGTTTTGCCCATTTTGCACTTCAGAAATTCTTTCTCCCCACATGGAGAGGGCTCTCCATGTGGGGCTGCTGAACATGTTGAGATGTCTGGTCTTTAGTTTCATGCTGCCCTTGTTTTCCATATGACTATAGGATTCCTTCCTCAAAAGATTTTGATCAAGAATGAGATTAATTGATACATAAATTCGTTGTGATGGCATGAAATTTGGTCATGGTTATTCCTAAGCAGCTTCATTAGAGCTAATGTGCAGGAAAAGCAGTTTTAATTCTCTTTGGTTTTGCTTCTGAATTTTAAGGAAGGACACTACTTTTATCAATACATCTTACATTCTGCCAATATGAGAAACATTTTTGAGTAAGGGAATGAAAATACTGCCATCTCTGCATGATTTTGGAGCAGTTTTTGGTCTTTTTGGCACTCTAATGGTACTCAAGAGTTTTGTTAGCTTCACTGGACCATGACCAAACTCTTAAAGAACAAATATTCCTACTGACAAATAGACAACCAGAGAAGCATTTTTGGACACTGAAATTACGCTGTATTGATTTACTGAATATTTCACAAACATTTATTTAGCTCTGTACACTCTTTACTTCCAAGGCAAGATAGGTGATTTAGAAAGTACTCTACTGTGTTTAATCTTCTCTAGGAAGGAAGAATGCAGGACACTAAAAATAAATTAGTAATGTATAGTCATATTTCAGCATCAGATCTGCTCTATGTCATAATAAGTCAATAATGGAGAAGATTAAGGCAGGGTATTGAAAAACTACTAAGACAACAGTGATGCTTGGCAAAATTAATCCAAGGAAAGAAAGCACAATACAGTTTTGAAGAAATTAGCGTAAATACAAAAATATCGTACTTTCTGTTGATTTCAAAGATTACTGAAATGTTTATAGAGTACCTTATGTTAATGTTAGATTTATAGAACATCTGTGTGTTTTTTTTTCTTCACAACACAGAATAGAATATGAAGTTTTCAAATTTTTAGCTGATCAGAAGCATTTCTTCTTAAGTAGTGCTCTTATGCTATCCTATTATAGTTGATCATGAAACTTGTCTGTTGCTTTTTTTTTTATCAAGTTCAAATTTCACTTGGGAGTGGCTGGAGACACACACTGTGGTGTGTGCTGGAAACAGCATAGTAAGCTGGTCAAAAGAGGTGATTCTACTGCTGTATTTAACATTGCTGTGGGCTCATCTTGAAAATTGTATGTAGTTCTCAGCTCCACAATATTAAAACGATATTAAGGATGCTAAGGGGAGCAACAAAGCTGCTAGCAGGCACATCCTGTGTAGAGAGGCTGAAGACACTTGGATTGTCCTATGTGGAGAAAGGACAGCCAAGAGGCCACCTAAGTGCTCTCTAAAATTTCATGAGAAGGGGAGGTAGAGTGAGGTGCAAGTCTCTTCCATCTGGTAACTGGCAACAGGACATAGGGAACAACACAAATGTGTGCCAATGGAGGTTCAGACTGGACTACAGGAAAAGTTTCTTGCTTAAGATGATGGTCAAACACTGGCACAGGTTTCCTAGGGGGCTGGTTGATTCCCAGCTCTTGTTCAAGATGCACTTGGATAATGCTTCCAATAACATACTTTTTGTTAGCCCTGAGGTAGTCATGCAGCTGAATTGGAGGATCTTCCAACTGAGCTGGTCTAGTCTGTTCTCTCTGTCCTGTCCTGTCCTGTTCTGTTCTATTGTATTCTACTCTATTCTACTCTACTCTACTCTACTGTACTCTACTCTACTCTTCTCTACTCTACTCTACGCTATGCTACTCTACTCTACTCTACTCTGCTCTAATTTTATTCTATTCTAGTGTATTCTAGTGTATAGTGCATTCGAAAATATTCCAGTATAAATTACCAAACTTGCTCAATACCAAATTTCATAATGAAGATAAAGATGAGTTCAACAGAGCAATACAGCACCCAGGAGAAATAATTCTATGAGGAAAAATAAAATTTAAATTAAAACAAGTTTAATTTTATTCATGCAGCTCCACTAGCAACAGGGTCAGTATTTATCACTATAAAGTATCAAATATATATGTCCTCAATTTCCACAAGCTTCACAAGGAGATAATCTTGGCATTGATCATAGTTCTATAAAGTTCAGTGTATGAGACAGGATTATATAGTGATAGGTACTACTGTCAGAATCCTAGTCATCTCCATGCTTCTGTTTACAGCATGAAATGGTTAGAAGCATATTATCTTGTGTGTAGATGCTTTGAAAATGGACATGAACTCCTGATTCAAACTGTCCAAATTACTCAGATAAGGAGCTTATTGAATAAGTTACAGAATTGAATAGTCTGCTCAGAATAACTTTCCTGATACTTTCCAATGTTAGGGAAAAGAAAATATTCCTTATCAAATTGCCAGCTTTATATGTCTGCACTCTCATTTTTAGTGGATATGTCATATGAGTATTTGTTACTTTACTAATTAATGATTCAGATGATTAACAGCGAATATAATGTGTATATTCTGTTGTTAGAAAAATATTTTTTGTTGATTCTATTTTTTTTCATTCCTATGCTTTTAAAATAAATATATACATTTATTTTGTGCAGTGTTGAAAAACATGAAGTATCTATGCTATTTTGTTTGTTGCTTGCAGTATGCTGTAGTTTTGCTGCCACTTACTTTGCAAGAGTGTATTCTTTATAATACTACAAGCTTGTTAAGCACTTTGATAGATGATGCTTTCCACCATCTCGTAAGTGGCTAAGCATCTGACCTGCTGGCCATTGTTCTTAACACGTCGTCAACATGATGTGCATGTTCAGTTAAAAAATTGTACAAATGCTGCATTCTGATCTAATAACAAAAGAATTTTGTTAATATGTGCTCCGTTCCCTGAGGAAGCAAAGAGTGCAATGATTAATAACCCACAAACAGCTATATATACTTCCTCTGAGTATTTTGATTGCTTTGCACGTAGTAAGTTCTACAATATTTTTCTAACACACTTCAGGTTATGTATATTTGGCTATCTAAATTCTTCCTGTGGTATTACTTATATGTGGCTTCAATGAATCACTTAACATTATGAATCACTTAAAAGACCTGCATTAGAATTTGGATATGTCCACACAGATGATGAATATGACTGCTCTATACATTGGCATGCATTACTTTAATCTCACTAGCTCCCATGCCAACAGAAGCAAAATTACAACAAATATTTTCTGATCCAAGAACACAGAGATCTCAAGCTCACTTCTGTTGCTGTCCCTTTTTTGGTACCAGGATGGCTGACACGTTCCACAACTGTTGTTAAAACTCTTTACAATCAGAAAGTATTTTTGGGGTAGACATTTTACCCAGATCTGCTCACATACACTATTAACCCATATTTAGGAGATATCATTCAGATGCAATTTTCTTAGCTGATTATTCTTGTTCATGTATTTATTTATTTGCTTTCTTATTTTTACAACCAAACCACAAGGGGTCAAAAGCATTTTTAGAGACCAAACAGATATTCATTTATTAGCTTACACACAATGTGAGAGTATTCAAATTAGTAACAGAAAAACAACTTGTTAAGGATAAAACTAAAAATGAGAAAGAAAATATAGAATGTTCAACAAAATCATTTTAAATTGATGTTTAAGTGCAAGTGAAATGAGAGAAGTACCCCAGCTAAAAAACAAAAACAAAAACAAACAAAAAAATAAAAAAAACCAAGCAACCAGAAAAAGCCAACAGAAACTAAACTGAGCATGAGAGAAAAGGAATGACAGTTCTACATGAACATAAATATCACCTTTGTACTAAAAAAATAATGTAACTGTGCTGAGATTTATATGGCAGACATTCCGTTTAGATATTAGTATTTGGAATACTCAAGATTATGTACTGTATGTATTAACAAGTCAGAAATTTTGTGGTACAGAGTTGTTGAGTATCAAGCACAGTGGTCTTATTGTTGCACCTGTAGGTCTTGATGCTTGGATTCTTCATGTACCATGAACATCAGCCTTTTAGATGTACATACAGTTGGGTAAAATTGACTGTAAATAGTAACAGGCCTAGATACATTCATCATATTTGGTAATTTTTATTACCAATTTTTTTGGTAAAAATTTTTATTTTTGATGAGTATATTGATAGCATGGATATTTGTATTTAGTTCTCTTACTGTCAGGAGAATATACAATTTTACTATAAAGAGAGCAGATAAAATGGAAAAGGATAAATAATCTGCCTTGCTGTTCATAAAAAAAGAGGAGAGGTGTCAGGGGATGTTCTGAAGGTCTCAGAGCTGTTGCTAAGTGAGCTCCAAGTTGCATATTGTGAACTTTTCTTTTTTTCCTGAAAGGAGAAGGAATGTCTCTCAGGCTCTTTGGCTAGATCCTTTGCTCAGAGCCATAGTGAAGAACTGAGCTCCAGATCAAGCAGGCTTATGTCAGTCCTCTCAAGTAGTGCATCTGATTCAGAATTGGGCTTGCTGCACATGCCAGATACTGACATTTCCAATTCCCATCAACAAAGCCAATCTTAATTTTCTGCCCATGAAAAGCTATTCATTATTGTTGATAATTAGAGCTGATTGGAAAACTTGAAAGAGGCCTTATTTTCTTCTTTGTGGTTTAGTTTTGTATTACTTTTTGTATGCCCAAGTGTTTTCATGTTTAAAATTTTTATCAAGCTCTATTTTTCCTTCTGCAAATTGTTTTTTTTTTTATTCTTAAGTTAATTTGGATGTTCCTGTCCTTCAACATTTCAAGCATCCGTTCCTAATTTAGATTAATATATGTATATTTTTTCATCAATGTTGCTCCTGTTGAAAGAGGCTAAGTTTCCTGAAACAATCACTGTAAAATGCAAAGTGTTAGCAGTGTTTATTTGACCATAGCTTAAGTTTATCTTTATGAGGCAAGTTCTGATTTGAGCTAATTGGGTGAGAAAGAGTTTAGATTAGGATGAGATGAGTCACCAGATACTGACAGCCAGGCTCACACTTGCTGAACACAGCCTGCAATGTCTTAACAGAGGTGTCACCTTCAGGTCCTGAAACCATGCCCAATTTTTGCACATACCTGGTGTTAATTGTTCTCCTTTGGATGAACTGTCAAAGGCCCCAGACAGTTTGCTATTTGCTCCTCTAAAGAGTAAATCAATAAAACAATACAACAAAGGGAATAGATGTGGTTCCATAATATCAGCAGAGAGGCTTTATTTTTGCAAGGAAAAGAGACTCCTGGTAATATTAGAAGGATCTCAAGTCACTTACTTACTAAGGCGAACAAGTTGACCTCTCTGCAGAAAGGCAGTTTCTTCATAGCTGAATTTTCTCAAAGCAGTCTGCACCATGCAGAAAGACAACTCAGAGTCTGCTGATTGATATTGCTCAGCAAAATCAGGTAAATACATGAAATGTTTTGCAAGTAACACAATGCAATTTCCATTCTGCACAGATGATTTTATGTTCCTTTGGAAATACTTCCAAAATTGCCACATGCAAATACTCAGAAGAAACACAGTGGCCACCACTTCCATGTCTACCAGTTTCCATTTATGAAGTTGCCTGATGACTTTCCAACTCTTAAACCATTTCGCAGTTGAAGCCACTGTGAGTGTAATCAGTTTAATGGTGGTCTGTAAATTCAACTGCTATTTTTTTATACGCTGTTACTTGAGCATTTCACTCTTGAAATTAAATGATGTACTTAAAATTGCTTCAGTAACTGTAGTAATTACTCTCAAGTGCAGTTGTATAGAACATGTACTGATACTTCTCTTTTTTTACCTCAGTGTTAAAATGATTATGGTGTTTCTGACAGAAGTTCTGTGGCTGGACTTCACTGTTTTCAAATAGGTACATAAACATGACAGTACTACTGGAAAGAAACTTAATATTCATTAACTGCTGTAACAGTGAGGCATTTGAGCAAACCAAGTTTCCTAAAATTTAACCGTATGGCCCCAGGGTTCCTCCACTTGTAAATACAAGCATTAATTAAAGGGCCTTGATGAATGTAAGCTTCCTTTTTTAAGATATGTTCTGGTCTAAAATTTTAGTTTGCTAATCTCCAACTAAGTACTGAAATCATGTAGTCTGGAAGCAAGTAAATGTTCCTCTGAGCTCATTATTATTTTTCATATTCTACATGTGAGACTATACATGTGCAGATCATTTTACACATTTTGTGTGTATAAAATATGGTTTTCCTGTAATATTAGATAAAGGGAATGAGGCACCTCCAGAAGCAATATATCTATTCTCATGCATCTGTGATAAACTATCTGAAGAGTTTCTTCTGCTGCACACACAGATTTTATCAGAAGTCTACATGACCAACTTACACATACTGTTACCTTCATTCACAGGTTCACTAGTTTCTAGTAGACCCTTTTTCTTCACTTAATTTTTGGGGAAACAATTAGTAAAATAAATCAAAATGATAGGGGAACTTTTCTTGAGCACACTAAGAGCAACCAGTGTGGGAAAGTGCCTGCAGAGCCTTTAGAATTATAATCCCAAAAGAACCAGAAAAAATAAATGAAATCTTTTTGTTGATATTCACCAAGAAAATGGAAACAGTAGCGACTTTTACTAAGAAAACCTTGTGACTGGAGAAGAATGCAGAATCCTTTGGATTTCTTTGTGGAGGATGTGGCAGAGAATGTTAAAACTAAAAAGATTTTAGAAGATGATATGAAACATTTTGACAAAAAATAGCAGACCTCGAGAATGAGGTCTTCTAGAAGTCATAAGTGAGTATGAAAATACTTAACCTCTTGACAACTGCCTTGAATTGATGAATGGAGGAAAGTAAATGCACTGGTGTGTGTAACAGGCCCTTGGAGTCAATAGCACATAGATTAAGTACATCTCAAATAAATGAAAAGTTATGCTTATAGGACAAAAAAGCAATGTTACTAATTTCACTAATAGAAAGATGGACCTTGAATTGCTGATCAGCACAGCTGACAAGTAAGATTAGGATTGATAGTTCTATGAATGCTTCAGATAAATGTACAGGAATAGTCCAAAAATAAATAGAAAAGTAGCTTTTCCTAGGAACATAAGAGAGTGCAATTTTAAAAATACACTACAACATTGAATACTGCATGCAACTCTGGTCTCCCGTTCCCAAAAAGGGTAGAATAGAATAGGAAAATGTAAGAAGAACGGCATTAAGGATAACCCAAGGTTGTTTTGCTCACTGTTATATTTTCATTTTCTAGTGTTCTCATAGTATCTACAGCAGGATAATATATCAAATAGGACTAACTCAGACAGTGAAAATTAGTTTGTAACTAGTGTTTTGACACATTAATTCTATGATAGGAATCCTTCAAATGTTGGTAGATGAAACTGACAATAAATAACTTCTTGTAGTAGCTTAACTGAAATCGTATCAAATTTGGTATTGTGCATAATTTTTTCTTTATTCTTTATACTCTTGCTCAATTATGATGTTTATTCTACATGTTTATTATATATGCTAATGTGTTTCTTTTTTTAAATTTTATCTGAGTTGAGCGTTTTTATGATTCGTGCACGTTTCATCTACACAGCAATAAAGATTCATTTCATTAGTTGGACTCACTAAATGGGTGTCCTCTAAGATTGGGAACTTTTAAATATCTGTGTTTGCATGACTCAGTTAAAGAAAGAGATATCTTCAGGGAAGAGAAAGGCTTTTAATAAGTCTGTTTTTCATTTTGGCTGTAAATATGCTGTGAAAAGAAAAAGCTTCCAAACACCACTTTAATGTCTACAGCAACACATTGTTAGCAGAACACCTCAGGGGCAGAGTAGTTGTGATTTTCTACTTAATAGAAGCACCAGCAGGCAGAATTCTCATTCTCTTTTTTTGTTGTTGTTCCTTTTGTTTTATATAGTGTTTTCATCATGCATAGGAAATGTAATAAGCAATTACAAACAAACATGGCTTTAATTGTTTGTTTTAAAGTTTGAAATAGAAGTAAAAGACATTCATTATTTTTTTTCCTTTCAGATGTTTTACAAGCAATCTACTAATTTTTTCATTGTTGTTTTGTCTTTAATATTTATGTCCTCAAATGCATTAAAAGTTAAAGAAATGTGTGTTCTCTAGATAAAACACTGTATAGTGAAGTTTGTAAAATGCTAATATTAACTCTCACTTGTATTTGCATAATGAAAAAATCCAGAAAATTATAATGAGTTGATATGTTCCTATGCATGAATACTTTCAGTACATTTGTTTTGCCTAAGGCCAATTCCAAGCACCAAAAAGAAATAACAAGAGCAATGAAGAGTTTGAAACATGTTTGCTACAGAAATGCCATAATCTGCATGGAAGAGTTTAATTTCAGTTTATTCAGTTATTTCTGTTCAGTGATTTGTTCTATAAAAGTTAAGAAACAGAAATGAGAAAAGTCTTGAAGTTGGTCTTATTTTTAATTTCTAGCATAAATACAGCATGAGAAAGAGTACTGCTTACTAGTTCTAATACTTAACAAATGTGCAGACAAAAATGATTTTTTAAAATATATAGATAATTCTCCTTTTGCATTTAAAATTACCAGAATTACTTAATAGAAGTTTTGATAGATTTCATACTTTTATAATGTCTCTAGTGAAGTCAAATATTTAGATTAAATTATATGAGTGAGAACCAGTCTACCTAGCATAAGGTGATGAATTGTAAGCGTAAAGTTTGCCTTCCTAGTCAGTCATAACAACAAATAGCCATTACAGATAGAAATCATCTCATCATGTGAAAGAAAAATCATTCACTGAAGTTGCCTCCAATCTCCGCTGACTATAAACAGATCCTGACTGACTGACATTCATAGACCTCAAATTTTAAATGGATGAAGTTAACAAGATTACTCTCAACCTAAATTGGTTTATGATTTTTGTCATAGTTAACTAAAACTGAAATACAATTTTCCATTCAGATGCATAGAATATATAATTTAACCTTTAGTCATTAAGTAAAAAATATTCCATTCAATATTTCCATATTTAAGAAAATGTCAACATTAAGAGTTTCAATAAATGTGTAGTAAGTGGCACAATTACTTTGGTTACTGCTTTATGGATATATTCTTTTCAATATAGTGTGGTTGCAAGAAATGATGAAAAATTATACCAGCTAGAGAGACTTAACATTTAAGAAAAACAAATGTATGTATGAAAATCAAAATTAAAGATTTAAGTCAAGCTTTTCTGCTTGCTGATTTAACTCCTGATAGATTTGGTGATTCTAGTCATTTTGATTTAAATCTGCGCACTGTGACACACAGTGAGTTGTCCCATTAACTTAAATGAGTCTATTTCACATGCAGAACTAAACACCTGCAGGAGTCTTTGCAGGAAGTTGTCACTGGAGTACAATGTTTCTGTTTTAATTATTATTTGGGCTCGTTTTTAGTATTAATTTAATGTTTCATATTTCCTTTAAAGTGATAATACATACATTAACCCCTTCATCTACAAGTTATATGTCAGAAGTAGGATTGCTGAAGACATTTTTTCTGTAAGCAGCTGCAGGGAGTCAGAAGATTTTGCTCTGTCCCTTCAGCAGTTGATATATAAAATAGTCAGAAAGCAAGGACAGATGAGAGTACATAAGCAAAACACCTGTGCTTTTGTAAACCTCCTTCTTCTTCTAAGCCTGTTAACAGGGATAAGTATGAAGATAATATTTTAAACTGTGTTCACTTTTTACCATAATACTAGATAATAACTAGTAAAATGACCATGCTCAACTTTACACAGTATTGTAATCTCAAGCTGAAGGAAGTTAAAAAATCACAGAGGTATTTGCCAGGACTTACAAAATTTGCTGTCTGAGCCATGTTCAGGACAGTGTTTAATCTAGCATAAACTCATTCTATTATGAATTCAAAACAACACCATATAATTTAAGTTACATATCGCTAGGACTTAAATACACAGTAATAGATATCTCAAGGTAGCTCTTCCTTTTCCATCTTAATATTTATTCTTACTTTCTGAGATTGAAAAAGAGATTTTAACATCTATCATTTTTTGTACCCAAAGTGCAAGTATCAAATGGCAGTGGAAATTCAAATTCGAGCTAGGACTGGAAGCCAAATTAATTGACAGGTTGTATGTATGCTGTTTCTGATTTAAACAATTTCAGTAATGTCATGCATTTTGTTAGATTTCCCACTGTATTTCAAAGGTCAAAGGAAAACACTGATAACAGATGACAGAATTGCTTGTTTTGCTGATATACACACTAGTACTCCTAGCAAATCTGCTCAACCTATAATTCAAAATTCATCTTCTGAAAATGCCAGCTCTCTTAAGAAACCTTCAACAAATACACTTATATGAGGCCTTTTCCTGAAATATATACGAGTTGGCTTTTCAGTCTGGCAGTGAATAATCTACAATGCTAACATATTATTCCTCTGAGTAATATAGGCACACATTCAAGAGTAGGAATGAACAGATCATTTTAGCAGAAATCCAGACATCTGGCAGAAAAAATGGAAGTGTGAAAGTATTCCTCATGTTTAAAAAGTGGGTCAGAAGAATTCAGAAGAGAGGACATCAGTAGTTTAGCATACATATAAAAGTAAATGAAAAGCATCAGGTACGGTATTTATAGACAGACTACCATTAGTAGGCTGAGAAAGACTACTCAGTACATCAGCATGACTGTATCAGGAAAAAGAGGAAATACCTGTAGCTCTTACACTGATATAATAGGAATGTTTTTGTTACAGATGAACAAGATTTTACAAACTTGCTGGTATCTTGTAGCATTTTGTTCTAAATATTACAAAAGAAGATTGAGCTCTCAGGACTTTGAAGCAGATTCTTAGAAAAACGAAGAAAAAAAGAAAGGAAAATGTTATTCTATTTTTGAAGCTGCCTTTTTTTATGATACACCATGGCCTATCATTCTGAAAGCAGCACTAACAGAAGTTGATCGTGTTTCATTCTCAGTCCACCCATATGAATGAACGAATCTCTCTCAACTCTTGGTTCAAAAAACAGCAGCAGCTGATGTGAGAGTCTACTTTTGCACTCAAGGTTCCGCAGGAAGCAGTTATTCCACTGCCTGGCTGCAGTGAGCTCAGGTCATGAATTAATTGTATTGCCCTGTTTATTTTTGCTTATTGACAGAATCTGAAGCAATGGAAAGAAGGAGGAGAGAGAAATGCTTCCCTTATTTATTTTCTTATAACAACCCTAAATGTTCATAAGGATAGTGTGATGTTTAGACGGCATGTGTTGTAGAAGTGTGGAAATGCCTTTAGTCTCCAGGAACATGGAAGAAGTGTGGCACTTCATTCTGTAGCACCGCTGCATGCAAGGAGCAGTAGTACCACACCTATCTGCTGGCAAAGGTCCAGTTTCTGAGAGATTACTGTTCACAATATTATCTACTTCACAACATCTTATATGGCCTTAGAGAAGATAACAATTTCCATCTAGTTAATCTCCAGCAGTTATAATCTGAATGCATTTATATATATACTCTTGAAATGTAAATTTATTCTGTGCATTTTTAGAATCCAGATGTCATTTTATGTTATAGAGATACTGCTTTCACATTCTGTAATGCAGTAGACAAAAAGCCTCTCTGCCAGTGGTAGGTGTACTGATTTCTGATTTCCTACTTATAGTTAATCAGTTTATTCAGGAAATCTCATGCAAAGATGCTCCCATTCCTTTTCCGAACTTCTCCTATTTCAAAAATCAGAATGAAAACTTTGACTTTAGGAACTGACCTGGGTGTAAAGATTCTCTCTTTTTCCCTCTACCCTTCCATATGGCTGAAATCTGGAAATTTCTCTTTGTAGAAATTATTTTGGATATCTGATATCTCAAAGGATTTGTGAAACTTTTTTTCCTGAAAATACAGGACTATTGGTTATTTTCCTAATTTTTTACAAAGATTAATTTTAATGAGGTATTCACTTTAATTCATAATAGCAGGAAGGGAGGAAGGGAGGGAGGGAGGAAGGGAGGAAGGAAGGGAGGAAGGAAGGAAGGATGGAAGGAAGGAAGGAAATGAAGTAGTCTTCTCCCATATAAAAAACCTAATTACTTATCTCTACTTACATTACCTGCATATTGTAGGAGGAATATTATGATATTTATGAAATTACCATAGTGCTGAATCTGTAGTTGACAGCAAGATTCATTGGTGGTTGTCTTTTTTGGTTGCTTGTTTGCTTGTTTTTTGTTTGTTTTTTTTTTTATAATTCTCTGTCACAAGTCAAGATTAATGTGATCTCCATAATTATCATTCTCCAATAACTCACGCAGCAAAAGCTACACTCCATGAATAAAGTTGCATCAACTTTCATCAATGCCACGTTTGCAACTGAGAAGAAGCCCAAATTCCTGATGGAAGTGTACAGAGTAAGATCTTTTGGAGTTGGCATCCTTAGCAGCTAATTTAATGGTTGCAAGTAGATGTCAGCAACAAATGTTGATGAAATTAGGTTTTTTTCCTCAGTTCAGATAATTTGACCCTTTACTTACTTTTCTAGGCAAAGAGGTTATTTCAACATATTCCCAAATGTTTTTTAGAATTGCTACATGATGTGGGTCAGCAACACAGAGTACAAAATTAAAATGTGTCACTTATCTACATTTGATCAGAACACTAAGAAAGCATTTACAGTCCTTGTGAAAAGAGATTGAGACACTTAGTATTTCTAGTGTAAGTATGCATTGTATAAATATTTTAATTATATATTGTATTTAAATATTTAAATATATTGCAAAGCTTTTCACTTCACCTGTCTGCATTTTTCAGTTCAAGATGTTTGAATTTAGAGAATATTCCACTATCACACAATTTTATGACTTATCAGAAAAAAAAAAAAAAATAGTTGTTTGTAAGGACATATTGATGAGCACAGCTTTAATCTTTGATTATGGAACAGCCTTTACTGGTAATTTTTTCAGGGGTTTGTTTGTTTTTTTTGTGTGCTTTGTTTCACATTTCTTTCATTGCTGGTGATGTAGGGTAACGAGTTTTTTTATATTACGATACATCTATCTTTCTAAAGTATTCTCTAAATAAATTATTTTTCTCTTTTTTCACTACTTCAGAATAGATAAGAGCCTGGAGATGAGAAAGAGGAATTCAGGAATTGCTTAATCCAGTACCGTCTTTTTTGGAGTTAACAGTATTAAATGAACTAATTGCTTTATTTCATCTTTGTTGCCTTAGTAATTGTCACCATTTGCACCTTTGATGTCCTTTACAAGACTAAAGATCCTAACTGGACACTTAAAAAAAAAAAAGTAGTTTTTGCTTTTTTGCAAAGGTGAAATAAGAAAAGAAGCAGCTTTGTGCTTGCTCCTTTTTTAAACTTCTTTTTTCCAACAGAAACACATAGTTCTAATTTCCAAATAAGTTTCCAATGTGGCTTGTTGCAGTCATTGGAAGAACCCTATTCCAAGAAGCATTTTTTTTTCCCTAGTGAAGAAAATGAGCCCTTTTGAGGGGGAAAAAAAAAAAAAAAAAAAAAAAGCTAGGGGAAAAAATATGTGAGAAAGTGAAATAGGTCAGAAGGGGGAAAGAGAAGAAAAAAAGTCAGGCTGGGGAAAAGGGAGGGATGTGGATGAGAAGAAAATATGACAGATGTACTATATAAACAGGATGAGGTGGGAATCTATCAATCCACCATGATCAAAGGCTCCACTGGAGAATGAAAGAGACCAAGTTGTTGAGGACTGTTGAATTCAAACATGCTACATGGAATCTGTCTGTGTATGGGGAAACTAGCTACTTTTAAGCATATGATTGTTTCCATGAACTAATCACATATATTTATGTACTTGATCTACATCTGAATTTTAGTAACAGAGAATGATTATTCTTTTAATGATGTTTTCATTATTTAAATATATATATATATATACACATTTATATATAGATATACATTAATACACACACACATATATATATATATTAATTTTTGTATGTATTTTTAATTAAATTAAATTATTCATAAATCAGTTGTATGTTGCAGGACAGCAATGGTATAGACAGAATGGATATATAAACTACCTTTCAGTGAATGAGTGACAGGACACTGAGATCAGCACTGTCAACAGTTTGAAATATATGTTCTCTTCCTAACCTAATTTTATATCAAAACAGGGAACTCTACTTTGAACTATTCCTCTGTTCTTACAATTGATATGCTGTCATCTTTTTTTTTTACCAGCTGCATTCTCAGAACTTGTAGGAGTAGGTATTCGCCTTTGGTTTAAGCAATGTGTCTTGAATACACAGACAGCTTTTTGTTGCTGTTGTAGCTCTGCTATTTAATATTAGTCTACCTGTTTGATATTATTCATTGTGATCAGTCAGAGCTGCAGATGAAGCTTTTAGGAAGAAAACAGGACAGACACAGAACAGTTTCAAAGACAACATGTCACCAAGAGGCCCCATGGGAGCAGCAGGAGTCCCAGTAACAGGGAAGTGTCGAACTCGATCCAGGTGGACTGACAAGATTGTAAGATACAGGACTAGAGAAAGCTTAAAAGTGCCTCCTAACCCAAGAGAAAAGAGAGCCAGCCACAGTTTCTCTGACAATGTGCTGAAAACATGACTATTAGTTTATGATTCTTTGTTGCCAGGACTGGGGAGGCCTATACTGACAGATGAATATTATTTTAATGATGTAAATAAGGATGTAAATAAAATAATTATGTCAGTAGACAAAGTATGTTGTGACTTACATTCAGATAAAATACAGTAGGACCGTGCTCATTTCTAAAAAGAGATGGATAGTATCTCTCTGACAGAGATCACCTCTTGAGAAAAAGAGGGTAAAATATGTATCACTTGAGTGTTCTCTTTATATCAGCTGTTCACCATGTAACAACAGGCCAGTTAATAAATAGTTAAAATTTCCTTTGTCCCAAATGTTTTTTAGCTTAGTCTGATAGCTTAAGCACAGTGTTCATATGATCACTGCACTTTGTCTAGGAAATATTAGATAAGGCAAACCTGTCATCATTGTTTTCTGTAGCAACCCAGCTAAACTAAAAGTGCTTTTGAACTCTAGAAGCACAAATTAAGTTTTCTCTGCCTTGGATTAATTCCAGCCATGCAGGAAATTTAATGCTTTGCTCCTTAAAATGTATTTAACTATTCATGTAGAAGGGATTATGTTGATAACTTGCTTTCTTGAATGAAAAGAAAGCAATAACAATGACGTGTGATGTTTTGTGGTTTGGATATATATTTATATTTTTTTTTAATGGACTTCTGACTTTCTGAAATCCAGGAAACCAAAGTTTGTCCAGCATGAAGGCCTCTCACCATACCCTGCTACTAACAGTTACTTATTATATTTTTTGAAGCTTTTCATGCTTTGTTCATTTAGGATGGCAATTCTGGAGGATATTTAATTCTATACACTTATAAACTGATTTTTGGACACGTGTGAAGGAGAATTAAATTTATTAATATATGTAGAATTAATTCTGATGAATTATTCAACATGTATGAAAAAAGTGTATAATCTCTTTGGATAATCCTCCCATATTAAAACCTTCAACTTTTTGGGGACTGAACAATGCTCACTGATAGCACAGAGGTAAATTAAAAACAAATCTGTTTCTAATTAGCCAGATGGATTATTCAGAGAACTAGGCTGTCTAGAGTGTGTTTGAATGTTTGTTTATTGTGATCTCAAATTAAAGTTTTATATAACTGGATCTGAAAAATTACAAAATTCTTGAGCAAATGTAATGGACAGTTTGAGAAAAGATGGTAATTGTGTTCAAAGTCATTAAAAGACAAACATTCACCACATGATATTTTGGCCTTTAAACAAATATGTTGTTGTTTTTTTTTTCCATCTGTTCTGAGAAGAAAACTAAATGCCAGATTATTAGAGTTTTCACTATTCACATAGGATGTGGGTTCCTTAAAAGTCTATTTTGCACTGCTTGTTTGACCTTTTATTTATTTATTATCTGAAAATATGACTGTGCCATCTCACTACTATCAAAAACTCAGTTTGGTATTTGAATAAACCAGACAGCTCAGTACAGAAACCAGTGCAATGTGTTAGACTCCATCTTATGTTAATCTGCCAGCTCTCATTAAGGAAATTTTTAAAGGGTCACAGAAATAAACATACTCCAGTGGTGATGTGGTCATGAAGTGTGATATTTGAGGCACTTCTTATAAATAGGAATTAGATTACATTGTGCGTAGAACTGGTAAGACTGTTTGCTGCAGTGCTACATAAAGCTTTAGTCTTCCGTCTTCTGGATGGATTAACTCAATCTGGAATAAGCACTGAAGAAAGGCAAAGGGAAACGGAGAGCTGTCAAGAGGGAGAAAATTGAAAGGCTTTGGCTTACTTAGCATTCTAAAATGAAGGCTGAGCTGGTTGATTCTTATGCTTGATTAGCAGGGTAAATAACAGAGGTGAAGACCTATTTAAGCTGAAGAATAGTAGTGGCACAAGAATAAGTAAGTATATAGTAGTCCTAAATACATTCAGGCCAGAGTTTAGGATACATTTATGTGAAGCTTTTGGATAGCTTTCCATTCAGTTAGTAAGTCCAAGATACCTAAATAGGAAAGGACTTCTGAAACAGGAGAGGTGAAAGGTTTTCTACACTGAACACCAAATGGACTTTCTCATGGCATGTACTGGAAAGTGCTGAGATATGCAGACTTTTATCCCACATTCTGGTCATACAGTGAAAGAGAGAAATGCAGCAGTCTGACTGTGTTCATCAAACTAATGCCTGAAGAAAGGTTTTAGATACTCCAGTGATTAAGGGTTATGTTTTCAAAGGTAAATGTGTCAGAGGACACAAACAAGCATACTGTGATGCTTTTTTTAGTTTTTTTGTTTTTGTTTCTGTTTGATTGTTTGTTTGTTTTTGGGTTGTTGGTTTTTTTAAGACAAATTTTGTTAAGCCTTTCATTTCAATCACCTGGAATTGAGCACTGAAAATCCAGCCAGTTTTCCGCCACGTTTGATATGTATCAAACTGTAAATTTCTCCTTGAGGTCTTTGAAGACAAAGAATAAAATCAATTTGGTATCATATTTTATAAAGAATCAACAACATGAAAATCAAAATTCTTATAAACTTCTGAATGTTTGAGTTTTTTTAATGATGCTGGCATGTATCTCAGCCTGATATTGCCTATTGGTAAACTTGTAGTCTCAAGGTGTTTCCAGCAACTCATGTGGAGAAAAGGCAATGCTTCTGTTCAAGCCAGTTGCAATCTGTTATGAATGTGTAGTTTTGTGTTTCTTTGAGTCATAGTACTGTGTAAAGCAGAAAATACTAAAAGTATGCATTGCTAAGTCTAAAAGATTATTTGTCAACAGTCTTCTATGCAGCCTTAGTTCTAGGATGTGCCCTAGCACTGCTAGAAGGCAGTATTGAGAAATGTGATGCATTAAGTGTCAGATACATTTGAATTCCATGTTGGCTTAATTTTTTACGGGATCATGAACCTACTTGAAGAAAACTCTGAGAAGAGCAAACTGAATGCATGCACACTGTTTCAGACTGTTACAAATGAAACTGTCATTCTTATTTTCTGTACATTTTGTACATATATTTCATTGTTATTTGCAGCTCAGAATATCTAATTTTGAATTATTTTTCCAAAAAGCAGGTTAAATAAACTGATATGTGTGTAGAAAAAATCTAGGTGTAGTCAATTGCAATAATCACCATTATGACAAATATTTTGTAATGTACATGGCTTCATGAAGAATGACAGTTCCTGATGTTTAAAATTAAGCATCTGGCATCAGACTCAACTCATCCTGCTCTCTAAGAGATCTGCATATCTAACTACAGTGGTGTCTACATATCTTCGGGGAATACGCAAGGTTAGACTTAGAGAGACAATAAGTGCTCATACTTAAAACAGTAATTTGGGTAGCACTAGGGATACGTAATTCTCATTGAATTAAATTTAGCCAGAGGCAAAAGTGGGGATAAAAAGTTAACTCTCTTCTTAAAACATGAATCATTCTCCCTAAATCTGACCAGTGACAGCATAACTGAGGTGACAGTCTCTCATTAGCTGTTCATTAATTGGTTTTATATTAAGTGTATAGTGGACGTAATTGTGTTTTGTTTTTTTTTTCATTGGGCTTGACATCTCTCTCAGTATAACTGATACTTATTGTCATTGTTTTTAGCACAGTCCATTAAATTGCCAATTGAATTATACGGTACTTTAGTATCTGAGGTCTCAAAGTCAAGTTATTTTGGTAGGGGAATATAAAGAATCTTACTTTTCTGCTACTCCTCCCTGAAATAATTCATTTCTGTCAAAACAGCAATTGATTTCTGTCAAACCTGAAATGCTACCTCTACTGTAATTTGAAGAAAATCTCTAGAAGTGGTCAAAAAAGTCAGAAGTATCAAAAGATGTAAGGTGAGGTTCATGGAATTGTGGAATAGTTCGCAGGAACCTCTGGAAAGTATCTGGTCCCACCCTGTTCTAAAGAAGGGCCATCTGGAGCTGGTTGCCAAGGACCTTATACAGATGTTTTTGGAAGATCTCCAAGGAGGGAGACACAAACTCTCTGGCAGTCTGTGCCAGTCCTCTATCACCTGTACCTGAAATTAAGTTTTTCCTGATGTTTAAACAGAACCTTTTGTCTTTCAGTTTGTGCTCATCATCTCTTGTTCTGACACTGGGCACCACTGAAAAGAGCCTGGCTCTATCATCTTTGCACGCTCCCTTCAAGGATAAGTTCCCTCTTCTTCAGCTGAACAATCTGAGCTCTTGTAGCCACTCCTCAGTCCCCTGATCATCTTGATGGCCTCACAAGGAACTCTTTCCAGAATGTCCAGGTCTCTCAACCTGGGGTCCAGAGCTAGACACCAGGTGCAGCCTCCCCAATGCTAAGTAGAAGGGAAGGATCACATCTCAAGAACTGTTGGTGATACTTTTCCTAATGAGCTATAGATACGATCTTCTTAGTGGAAGGGGCTTTTTCTGCAGGATTGTTTTCTAACTGGGTTCCCCTAGAGTGTACTGATGCATGGTATTCCTCCTCAGGTGCAGGACTGCATGCTTCTTGTTGAACTTTGTCAAATTACTATCAACCCAAAAGAGGCTCCCTCTTGTTCTGTTGTTTCTGGTTCGAGCTTTTCTTAAAAAGTGGAATAAAATGAAATCAGACATGTTATTTAATTTCCTTTAATGTGAAACTCTGTGAATATGTTGGACAAAGGGATGTACAAATGTCAGAGAGCAAAGCAAAAAATGTGATCATTGAAACTTTGGTACCCCTGCAGAGTGCTGTTTAAACAAATAGCTTTTCAAACCTTACTCAAAACACACACTAATTGAAAGTGTTATTTTGCTATTACAAAAAAAGTCTCCAAAAAAGTTATCTCCCCTTCAGCTCAGTAGAAAGTCTTTGACACAAAAAGAATTACATTGACAAATTAGTCACCGGATGTCTGTCCATCTTCATCCTTCCAAACATGTTTAGAAGGTGACACCTTTGGATAGTCAGGTAGTTAATATAGTCACTTCATTAGCTAAGAACAATACATGGAAGAAAAAATCAGGTCTCAGTAAATTAATTGAAAACCCTCATTGACTTCAATGAAATCAGTGCTTGGCACTTCTGAGTAAATTGTCAGTGGAACAGCAGCTGCAAATCCAAATCTGTGTCTGTAGATTGCACACAGATTTGAATTTATCTTGTAATTAGAAGAATCGCTGTAAAATTCAAGGTAAAAGATATATTTACCAGGTTGTTCCAACCGTGGAAGGGCATTGACCCTGGGTGGCCCTTTACATTACTCAGGTAATGTTCTGTTTAACTGAAAAAACAGCAGAGCCCTTCACCTCTGATCTTAAAGAGAAGCATTGTGTAGCAAATTCTTCATAGTATATGAAATAATCTGTTTATATGTAATAATTTTATAACCTGTGTTACCTTACTGTCTTTATGTTTATTATACTCCTGTTAATCACCTCAAGAAAACATCCCACCATCACAATAAAGGCCTCTTCAAACAATTATCTTTCACCCTCCACAGTTAGCAGCTATCTTGAGGACTTACTTAAATAAGCTTTTGTCTTCGTTTGTATGTCTGTTGCTGTCAATAACAAAATTAGTTCTGACCACACAGAAAGTAAAAGGAAGTCCTTAAGTCTTTCCAAATGCTGGGTTCCTGTCGTAGCAGTTACAGATGTTATTTTATATCATTTTTATTATATTCTATAATTGACAACAGATAAGCTTTAAGGTGTTTGACACTACACAGTTCAATTAGTTATACATGTGCTTCCAAGTACTTCTCCTTCATGTGTAGTCTTGGGTAATGCACGCTGCAGTGCTTGTTTTCTGTTTCATTAGGCTTGGCAGAAACACTGGTACTTTGAGAGAAAGCTATATGAACTGTACTAGAGCCTGCTTTTGACACTGGTCTTTCAACAGAGCCTGCTCCTGTAGAATGGTCACTCGCTATTGAGATGAATGAAGAAACTACGCTGCTTGCCTTTGGTTTCAGTCAGGTGCATGCAGAATACATTAATGGAGTAGAAGCTGTTCACGGCAGAGTTGATCTGGCAAATTAGTGCCTAGGCTAGACTAGTCTAGGTGTAAAATCCATTTATAAAAAGCTTTATTAGAGTTGTTGTGTTCAAATGGGCATTGTATTCTCTCCTGTGAAATAGTGATGCATAGAAAGGAATATATCCCATGGTTCTCAGAGCTGCATTTAGCTACATTATATAAATTTATTTCCTATTATACAACAGAAGAGATATTCACTCTTCCTGCACCCTAGTAAATGTGGTTTTAGCTCATCAATCGTTAGTGGTTTGTTGTAGCTACAGTAATGGGAGAACACTTTGACTAGATGATCTTGTAGGTCCTTTCCAATCTTGCAATTCTATGATTCTATGATTCAGATGTATCCAAGCCATTTCCTTCCAGTCTGTATATCTTGAGATTTCTGTCTGTAGCCTGTCCTATGGGTAAAGTGAATGTCAGTGTTGAATGTTATTTTGGTAAATGCTGCCCGTGCTTCCTCATACTGATAATTCAAGTTGTCCGCTGAAAAGATGTACTCATAGATCTACAGGTTACTGTATGATGGAAGAAGCATAAACTTCAAATATGAAAGAAAAAAAGCCTTTTGCACACCAGGAATTCTGCTGCCATTTCTGGGACTACAGCATGCTGTGATAATAAAGAGCAAACACAAGACTATGAAACACTTAAGTAAAGAGGAAATGCCTATTTGCTTAATATGGCATGGTCCAGAAGATTTGAAAATAAGTTGTATGCACATATCATTGATGTGAAGAAACCTCTACTGTGAACATGATTGTGACATAGAACACAGCTTTGTTGTACTGCAGGAGTTTACACTTGAGATTCAGTATTAAATATTCTAATTTGGGGATTTGATTAAACCCTTTGGTTTGAAACTTCTTTATTCTCTCTGAAGCACATCTATTCTGAGGGCTGAAAAGGACTTTTTTCAAAGTCAAAATGACAGGCAACTCAGAGAAGGCGATGCCTGCAGTGCAGTGCCCTTCTACATGATCCTGCCCTCACACTGCAGCTACAGACAGCTGACGGCAGAAAGGGGCTCAGGGGGTGTCCTGCCTGGCTCTCTCTGAACCACAGTTGTCCCAGGGCTGCAAGGACTGCTGACAGCAAGGGAAGTCAGACCAGCAGGCAGTGTTCTGAGCAGTGTAAGCATCTGCAGTGTTGTGTCCCCCTGCCTCCTGGCTGCTGGGTGCAAACAGCTGTCCACAGACCACAGTGCACTTGGCAGTCCTGCGCCTTTATCACCCAGTCTACCTCAGGGCAGTCTGTTATTATTAACTTGCCTGTGTGTCAAGCATGGTTTAGTGTTTCAGCCTCTGGTACTTTTTACTTGCAGAGTCCTTGAACTTCTACATACCTTCTCAATTTTAATGCTTTTTAAGAGATGCTTTTATTCTGCAAATACATTTTCCTTATGAGAAAGCAGAGGAAGCAGGAGGGAAAAGTCTTTCCTTCGACTCGCTCAAAAAGAAACTGAGTTTCACCTTCCTCATGAATTCCATAACTTTCTGTAAGACTGTTCCTCTTTCTTGTAAACCTTTTAGTCAGTAAGAATGTACAATGATTTATATCAAAGAAAAAGTAATATAGTAAAAATGAGATAGTAGGTACTTTGATATATAGCCTGAAGAAGTCAAGGTCCTCTATTACTTGTGCTTGCAGTAGCAAAGGAAAATGGGAGCTTGCTGGGAGACCCTGGAGTAAAAACTGCAGGAGAAGGTCATCTGTCTATGCCATAATGTTCTTCATCTTGTGGTGTGTGTTTACCAGGTTAAAGCAGAAAGGGCTATTAAGCTGCAAGGAGAAATTGGAAAACCTCCTCTACCTTGAAACTTGGTTGCATATTTAAAGTTTCTTCTTTATCAGATGATCTCTTGCATCATCACCCACCCAGCTACAATTAAGGCCAGGATAAACAGGATGCTGAAATAAAATGCTGCAGCATACATACAAGCATTACAGATGTCTGTGCAACCCACACAACTCTCTCTCCCAGCAGCTGGATGCAGGAGCTTTAGGGCCAAGGACATTCTGGACTGCCTCAGTGAGGCTAGTGCTTAATATCTCTATCACTTCTGTTAATGCTCTGGGGTTGGTACTGGGGCACACTGTTCTTAATGTGTCCTTTGTGCATGAACAAAAGAGGCAGGAATCTCACTTGCAAGGCTGCTGTCTTGTTCTGAGAGCAAAGCTGGGTTGGCAGTTTTGTGGGCTTTTTTAATTGTTGGTGAGTCATCAGCTTTTCTAGATTGAGAAAATGAACTTAAATTTTTCTTGCAGAGGCATTTTTAAGATATAGGGAAACACTGTAATGCATAGCTTCATGTCTGAGTCACACCAGGGATTTACCTGACTCAGAATCCAGCACATAAATTCACTGTTATTTCAGCAATCAGACGATGTAAGATGCTTTAGAAAATGCTGTTGCTATTAGGCTTCTATTGGCAAGAAGTTTATTATCAACAGTTATATTGAATCTAAGAATACATATTCACTCTTCAGTCAGTTGCATTCAGAAATTCAAATTTAGAGCACTTGGCAAAGAATTCTGTATAGCTGTTGATATCACTGCCATTTACCTGCAGGACTGAGTTACACAGTCTGACTTGGTTTGATATCACCTCCAGGTAAAACTGTAAAGAAAAGTGCAGCATCTGTATCCTGAAAAATGTAACAAGACCTGAATGACAAAACCTGGATAATATTTTATATGACCTCCTCCTCAGCTCTATAGTTTCTGCACAAACATTTTATTGGAAAGGAAGAGCATTTTACCTGGAGTGCTAAGGAAGTTGTCAAAGGTTCATAAGAACTTTGTCTTCAGGTTGTGTTTACTTTTTTGTGCAGTTTGGTTATTTTTTCTTTCCTCCCAAGAAAGAAGTTTGTCTCTTTTTTGACACCATTTGCATTGTTATTATTTTATCTGTATGCAATATAGTTCATGTAAGCCCATGTAAAGCTGATCAATTTCCAAAGATTAGCAATGTGTTTTTATTATGAGATTGTCATGGGTGTTGAAGGTTATGCACTTCATGCTTTGCCTGTCTGCATTTTCAAATGCTGAAGCACAAGCCTATTTCGTTTTTATTCTTCGGTGCATTAAATGTCTGTTAATGGCTTCCCCAAGCCAACAGGCATCCGTATCAGTCAACTCTTATTCAGCTCAAAATTAGACAAGGAAAACACAGTAACTTTTCTGTCTCCACAGAGTGAATGATTGAGAACAGATAGCAAATGTGTTTAGAGTAATTTTAGGATTATATACAGCTATTAGAACAACAGTTTCCTTGGAAAATTGGAAATGATTTGGGAAGTTCATGAGAGTTTTGTTTCTCTTTGCTTTTAAAGTACCAGAATCTCTATATTAATACTTTGTCACTCTTTTTGGTTTACTCTTCTTAATGGCCTGACTGCATTTTTAATATATTTGAGCTTTAAGACTGCAGTAGTGGCTGTCACGTTAAAGCTCCTACTTCTGGAAACCTAAAGCGTAAATCTTAGCTGATACACTGCATGTGCTGAATTTCTTTCTCTCTGCTGTGCCAAACCTTTGTTTCTACTTCTGTATTTTACAACACTGAAGTTAATTTATAAAAATAATTATACTTTCTGACACTTGTAAATTCACAGAATCACTGAAGTCAAAATGAAGATAAATAACTTAATTACTGGTAAAACTTGCTTAGCTTGGTGAAGAGGTTTTGCATCCTGAAGAATGCTGTTTGAAACACTTTCCAAAACACAGCTGGGGAACCAGTCATTAACCTGAAATATTTTCCCATGCATTCGTGAGCTAATTTAACAGCCAGTCAGTTTTCATTGATCTAGATAAACTGTTTTACCAAAGTAGGTAGAAAATATTGTAAAATATAGAAAATTGACTTCATATAAATTAATCTAACAGACAGGAATGATGGTTAGGCTACATATTCTCAGTACATCTAAGAACAGACATCCAAGTCTCTACATTTCACAAAGAAAAAAATATATATGAAAGCAGCTAAAAATAATTAAAGATTTATAAAAAACTATTTCTGTTGCCCTATTATATAACTTGAATGTGTTTGAAATTTCCTTATATCAAACCAAAATCTAACATACTTATTACTCATATTTATTTGTTATTTTGTCCAGTCATGCTCTTTCCATTTGCCATTAGTATATGCATACATGCACCTTATACTCAGGTCTCCTTTTAAAAAGCAGAAGTCAGCTGCTTGGTTTATGAGCATTATTTTAAGTGATTAATTCATAGAAACCTAAAGATTAAAAGAATTATCACATGGTAAAATTTTCACTAGGGATATATTATACATTAGAGGAATTAGCCCTGCAGCTCTGTTTGAACCTTTTTTGAAGAAGAAGAAGAGCACAAACAAAGCTGCTTTGTAAAAGCTTTCTATGGCCATCCCTGGTCTTGTCCTCCAGGCCTCTGTGGTGCAGGTGCAATAAATCTCAGTCTGAATTAGGAAAATAAACTTAGTGACTGCATTAATCATTAACTTTTCCATATTATAGTATAATGTTTGTAAGGTGATGACCCTACTGTTCTTCATTTCCAAAGTTTACAGTTAAATAATTTATGCTTTCAAGTTATGCATCTATTTGTCTCTGTCCAGCTGTGTCTTAAATATTAACTTACTTTTTAAAACTAATATGTATATTTCTATCTAACATTACTCTGCCAATGAAAATCGGGAAGTCATCCATACTTCTTTTACAGCCTTTTTCATTATCTGTGTTTTTCTAACCCAGAGTAGAAACCCTAATTTCAACTACATAAAAATCGATATATTTTACATCTGCATTAATAGCTTGTCCTTCTGAACTCTGAGAAGGTTTTGAAAAAAGCTTCCTCCTTTGTCTTGACATCTGGCATTACCTGAGTGACTTTCTAAATGTGGTGGGTCAGTCAAGCCACTGAGTTTTCTAACCTTGACCCAAGTTTATTTCTACCAATATTTCTATTCACATTTCATACAACAGGGACAAAGGAAGGACTCTCAATTTGACAGAAACACCTGTAGAGATTTCATAAGCATAGAATAAGATTTGCTTCCAAGCATTTCATGCTTTTCATTTAGTATTAATTAAATAATTAGGTAGAAGGCATAGAATCATAAATCCTTAGAGTTGGAAGGGACCTCTGAAAGCCATCTAGTCCAATTACTCTGCAATGAACAGGGACACCACCGTTAGATCAGGTGGCCCAGGGCCTCATCCAGACTTGCTTTGAAAGTCTCCAGGGATGGGGCATCATTTGTATCACTAAGTAACCTGTTCCAGTGCCTCACCACCCTCACTGTAAGAGATTTTTTTATATATATCTGACTTAGATCTACCCTCTTTGAGTTTGAAGCAGTTTCCCCTTTCAACATCAAGATTCAAAGATAAAAAGATAACATTAATTATGACTTCAGATGGTGCACTACTTGTAAGTTCTTGCTTAGTTGCTCCAAAATTTTGCTTGGCTAAGATAGAGCCAAGAAACTTGTTTCCTAGGTTGGTACGTGCAACGCTGCAGTCTGAAAGAGGATTTTAAGCATTTTGGAACAGATTATGAGGATTTCTTTGCTAAGTTGTAAGTGGGCTGCTTTGTTTGTTTTTGCTGCGAGGCTTCACTGCTTGGTATGGAAGCTCTAACTTGTGAAAGAGATTTCTGTAGAACTGGCTTTTGTATTAAAAGTTTGAACAAAAAAGTAAATGTTAAAATTTCTTCTTAAAAATAAAATACGGGCAAAGACATCTACTAGCGAAGTTCCAGATTTACTAAAAGTATCTTTGTATGTACCTGCATCTTCACTGTGATTTTAAAACAGTGGGTAATGCTTTTGCTTTATCTTGACTAAAATGTCAAATGAAATCAAAACAGGTGGCATGCAGATCATCACAAAATGTCTGCATGGACGTAGTTGTTGTAGGTGAGAACATGGATCCCACATTTGAATACATCTGTGTATTTTTTCAGTTCTAAAGGTTTCTGTGGTGCAGGCACAGTCAGTGTACCTGCGTAGCCTGGCCCTGCTTGCAGGGGTGATCTGCTGGGTGCTGGCTTGCAGGTGAGGCTTCCCTTAACATGACAGTCAAGGCTCTGTGATTTCCCTCTGAAAGGCTGGGATTTTAGAGATAACTTGCACAGGGATTCAAATAAGCAGGCATTCATTTTCCTTATTAAGGACTGGCCCAGTGCATGACAAAGTCCAGAGTCTGGGTCTGCTGTTGGATCTGTGTGTGTGTCTTCTTGGTTGAAAGCTTAACTGGTATCATATCAATGCACTTTGTTTAGCTAAATCACAGAAACAAAGGTAAATGCAGAAATTTGTTTTTCTGCCAGGGTGTGTGGGTTGTTGGTTTTTTTTTTCTTTGTTTGTTTGCTAGTTGTTTGTTGTTGTTGTTTGTGTGTTAGTTTCTAATTAAAATGTCTAGTATTCAGAAACTACCTTATTTGTCTGCTACAATTACACTGCTGAGTAAGAAACAGGGGGTCTTTGCAAAAAGCTGAGTCAATTAGTTTTAGCTAACTGAATCTGAAAAGCAGAGCACGTGATCTTTTGGCCCTGTTCTGAGAGCAACTAAGCCAGTGTTTCGGACAGCAAGCTTCTGAATATCAGGCCCAGGAAAAAAATGTCACAGATTATTAGAAGTGAGATGGATGGAAGCAGGCTTTACTGGAAACATTGGCTAAGCTTACATCATAATTGCTGTGCTGAAGCAGTAAACAGCTGCTAATCCTGTGATCTTTCTGGTGAAAAACAAGCATTTGTTGTAGTTATTTTTCAGATGTATGTTGTTGTTTGCATGGTATTTCAAGAGTACTGCTTGGTATTTATATCATTAGCTCAGTGTTCTACATTACAATAAATGTGTTTACTTATTACAGAAGCACTGACCCTTAAAACATCTGCTTCTCAGCTGAACATCCACGGCTCAGTGGGTGTGGGTAGCTTCTGTTAGCCACTCTTTCATAATATTTTGCAGTCTTTGGCAAGCATTTTGTGTCTGATTCTGACCTCAGATGCACTCCTGTACAATGGGAATAGCTGCATTCGAGTCAACAGCATTCTTCCAGTTTTATGTCAGTGCTAACTGAGGCCAGAGGACATTGCAGTGAGTGGGCCGCAACCTAATTTTTGCCTTCTGGAGTTCTATAAGCAGAAAATATAAACTCCAGTGGCTTCAGACTAATGTCAAAGAAGCTCTCGCTCTTCTTGACACTGACTAATAGAAAATATGGTAAAAAGTTAATCAAAACATCATGAAGTAAAAAAGGATTATGTGTTTGTCAGCACCACTGCAAGATGCAATCATAGTCTGAAGGTTTTGAAAGAGATCACAGTATCACAGAATTGTAGCAATTAGAAGGGACCCCTAAAGTAGACCTCTAGTCCAACCCCTTGCTAAAGGAAGTTCCCTACAGTAGGTTACATAGGAAAGTATCCAGGAGGGTTTTGAAAATCTTCAGAGGAGCCAACTTCACAACCCCTCTTGGCAACATTTCATTGTTCTGTCACCTTTGGAGTAAAGACTTTCCCCATGTTTGTATGGAGACTACTATGTTTCAGTTTGCACCAATTGCCCCCTGTTCTTTCATTGGGCATTGCTGAAAAGAGCCTGACCCAACCAATTGACTCCGACCTGCTAGTTATTTATAAGCACTGATAAGCTTCCCCTCAGCCTTCTCTTCTCCAGGCTGAACAGTCTCAGCTCTCAGTATTTCCTCATACAAGAAATGCTCCAGGCCCCTCATCGTTACCGTGGCCCTTCTACTGGAATCTCCAGAAGTTCCCTGTCTTTCTTGAACTGGGGAGCTCAAAACTGGACACAACACTTCAGATGTGGCCTCATCACGGCATAGCAGAAGGGGAGGATCACCTCTCTCAAACTGCTGGTCATATTCTTTTTAGTGCACACCAGGATACCATTGGACTTCTTGGCCTGAGGGGAACAGTGCTGGCTCATGGCAAACCTGCTGCCCACCAGGACACACAGGTCCTTCTTTGCAGAGCTCCTCTGTGGCAAGTCATCCCCTAACCTGTACTGATGTGATTATTCCTTCCCAGATGCAGGACTTGGCCTTGTTGAACCTCATAGGGTTCTTCTCCACCCAACTCTCTAGCCTGTACTACTGTAACATGTCTTTTTGTTCTGTATGTCTCTGGTCTCAATGCCTAAATCCTGGTCAGTGACTCAGAAGCTTATTTTGGAGAAGATGAGAGCTTTGATTGCTCCATAACCCGGGGGAATGGCTGGAAATACTATCATCATCTTTTCCTGCAGTGGAGAGAAGACAATATTAAAATATCAGTGGTTGTTATTGAAATGGGGGAAAGAAATACTTTAAGGGCTTTGATATCATAATCCCAAGCAATCTGTCTCTTGGTTTGTGATCCATGTCTGCTCTGTCTTTCATGTCTGAGTCTTGCCCTTCCACCTCCATTATCCTGTTCCAAGGCCAGGGAAGGAGCAGCTCCATCTCAGATTTATCCCTCTTTAGCTGTACTATTGTATCCTCTGCCATGGGGGCCACATGAGAGGAGTAAAGATACTCAGTAATTCAGAAAACACTGTTTTCAGTCAAGATGTCTTCAGTATTCTACTGGTTGTTAATTAAATGTGATTAAATTATTATGAGGAATCAGTGATTCTCTGCAACTTATCTCAGAGCACAGCCATTAACGCATCCTTAAATCTTTATGCAGTAATTTTTTTGTTAATCCATTTTTTTAAAATGGATTAAACTGTTACATTTTTCTAGTACATATATCTAACGTTGACAACACAGTTTCCACGAGTTGAATGGGCTTTCCTAAGAACTTCAGGCTATACAAAGCTTTTGAGGTAGATGACAGCTATCGAGGACCAAACACAGTAAAAGCTGGGTTACACAATACACAGAAACATCTTGATATTGTTAACTGACATATAAATAAACCACATTCACACCCTGAATGAAACCATTTGTTAATGAAAAGTAACCAATGTTTTATTTGTAGCTTCTTTTTGATGTGGAAGACAGTTTTGATATTTCCATGCCACAATTTTAGCACGTCTCCCTAAATAAAGGAAGAAATATCTTGATAAAGCTATTCTGATGTTGATGATGTCCTGTGGAAATTGGTGATTGAGCATGGAGAATGGAGCAACAGATGGCATAGCCCCACATGAGGTCAGTAAGCTGTGGAAATAAAAAAACTGCCAATCCTGAAATTAAAAACAGGTGGCAAAAATATCACTTGGAGACTTGGCATCTGTAAGTAATCAGTTACTGTAAGAGCCTTGGTCAGGCACAAATTAACTTCATTGCTGATTGCATTTTCAATAAAAAGAGCAGAAAGCAGCTGTATTTATTTAGAATCACAATACAGAATAGAAATACAGGAAAGTGTTTCAAACTACTTTGGTGTTTTTTGCTTTTTTTTTTGTAGTTGTATTTTTTTTATTTTTTTGGGGGGGGGGGGTAAGGAGGAGTAGCTTGGTTTATTTGTTTGTTTTTTTTTTTTTCTCTCCCCTTTTATTTTTATTTGTGGATAGAAAAAAATGTTTTTTGTTGGTTTTTTTTATACAGTACAACAGTTTCAGCGGTGCTGCTGGGATCAAGGCTTCTTACAGCTATCAGACTGTTTCTCACAATTTCTACATAGCTTCACACTACTAAAAAGTGCAAACAAATAAATACAGTACATCTGTATTTGATTTTGGGAGACTTGATTTCCAATAAGGAACTGCGAAGGCTGTTTTGACTAGAACCATACTAACAAGGGATGTTGTGTTCTTGAACTTGATCCTTTAAGGCAATCTTTCCTCCTCTCCACACATACTGTTTACCTAACTGATAATATGTGTGCTTGACTGACCCAACAATGATTTTCCTAGTAATTGTAGGGACTTACAGTGCAGGCAGTGTGTCAGTGGGTGCTATTTTGAGGAAGTTAAAGATTAGCATAGCTACTTGTATGCCATATTGAAGTTTTGATCAGTTTCAAAGCATATAAACAGGAGTCAGTATAAGCTGGTGTTGTAACAGATGTTACTGTGTGGGCTGCTTGCCTATTTGAAATATGTCCAGAGGGAGAAAACAAAAGAAAAAAAAAAGTACATTAAAAAAAATGGTGTTGATCACCTAAAATATTCCAAGTGTGAAGGACTTCAAGTTATTCAGGAAAAAAGAAGCTTTGGTCGAAGGAGTAAATTAATCCAGTAATGTTAGAGCCAGAGCAACCTTTAGAACTGTGGTATTTGATAGGATTTAAAAACAGGCTAGATGATCTCCACCTGATGTTGTATGAGATATATAGATTTGTGAGAATGTGGCGGTATCTGCTTCCAGAAATGTGAGAGTCCATTACAGCTGAAATCAACTATTTTCCAAGGCTGGATGTTTCAGAGAGGCTCTCACCTCCAGTGAGATTCCATGCCATACAGGACACAGCTTGATGTCAAAAGGACACTGCGTCTCCATGAGCCCACTGAAATCACTAGATTGTCAGGAAGACACACACTTACATTTATGTACTCCAGAAATTATGATTATAATTCTAAGTCTTGAACAGAGTGCTGATAGTTATTATGTTTTAAGGAAGAAATCAACTTATTTAAAGAGAAGAACTAGAAGATCAAGGTGGTTGTCTGGTGGGGATGTATTTCTTGTTGGGATGATGTTTAGGAAGCGCTACTAGGCCACTGTGAAAAAATTATGCCTCTTAAAGATTCTTAAGCCGGGCACCTGCAATATGTAAAATGCTTAGTCACGTCAAGCAATGCCAGTGAAAGTGGTTGGTAATATAAAATATTCACAAATTTGTGTTTCAACAGAGATGTTGCCTCATGGGCCCACTTCCCAGCCCATATGCAAAGATCATTATCCTTTTTCTGGCAACAGAACAATATTCCTGTGGCAATTGTAGCAATTACTTACATGGAACAATAAATATCAAACACACTCTTAATGTGAGTTTAACTTTTAAATGTGGTTTAATAGCTGAATACAGAGGAAGCAGCATCCTGTGACTAACCAGCTCTCTGCAGACCACCAGCAAGTACTCTCCTAATGACAGCAATGTACAGCATATGTTTTCCAGATTGTTTTGTGAGATGTAAAGATGTCCATTTCTTGGATGTGTAGTGCATCTTGCAGTAGAAAAATACTAAAACTCTATCTGAGTTTTCTAAAGCTGAAGTTATCTATCTGACCACAATATAAGAAAATATAAGAAAAGTATAAAGTATAAAAAGATGCAAAGATAGTGAAGGGTCTGGAGGGCAAGATGTATGAGGAATAGCTGAGATCTCTGGGTTTGCTCAGTGCAGAACAGAGGAGCTGAGGGGAGGCCTCATGGCAGCTTCTCACAGGGAGCGCAGCACTGAGCTCTGCTCTGTGTGACAGCAACAGGAGGGATCATCAAGGAGCTGTGTCAGGGGAGGGGCAGCTGGGGGTTAGGGAATGGTTCTTCTCCATATCTGATAATAATGTGAGATATGAACAGTCTTGATTTTAAAAATATATAGAAATTCTTTTCCTAAAACTGAGAAAATATATAATATCCAAATAGCTCTCAGGCTGGTTGAGTAGCTTATCGGAGTAGTGATTTCCTCACTCTGTGCAGAGCTCCACAGAGTCTTACTCTCCCCTAAGCTGCTTCATCTTCCTCTGACAGGTCACTGAAGAGTATAACATCTAATTTCAGGCAATAATGTTGGGAAGAGGCAGCAGGCAAGTGGGAGCAGAAGCTGTGGCTGAAGCTGAGACACAGTCTGGGTGTGCAGCAATGCCTCTTCACTCTGCTCTGCTTCTCCTCCCTAGGAGGCAGGTTGAAAAGAAGGGGTGCAGTGCAGGGACTGACACCATGCAGCTTCCTGGGTGACCAGAGAGACCAGGTAGCTGTAGAAAAAGGAGTGGTTGATTTGATAGATGATTTATTGAACTGGGAACAGGAGAAAACCTGAGGAAACATCTGAGAGAAGGATTTCCCTGTATAGTTCTCTAGCTGGTTATGAAGGAATTGCAAGGGCTTTGGGTGATGGAGCTGCTAATTAAAGTCAGATATCAAGACACAGGAAAATTAACTAGATAGAATGGTCTATGGAAAACTGTTGATCAGCCTGGACCTCTGATTAACCACCTGAGGCAAGCAACAAGTCAGCTGCAGGAGCACAGGTGAAGGTAATTCAGCTGTGCTACCAGATAGGGTGGAGCTTGGCTCCACCTCTCCCAGATCTCAGTTAAGGGCATACTACCACTAAGTCAGGTTCTTTTTCTCTGAAGGTCTTTGTGGAGTTTATTGTGAACCTTCAACATTCGTGAGCGTTTTCCTTTTATCATGATAATCTTTTGCATGAAGCATCTGTATAACCTTTGTTTATCCACTGACTGTATAACTGCCCAATTGTACAGATGGGAAGAACACTGGAGGAAGTAGTTTGGGTTCTTATACTCAGGGCAGGAAAAGGGGGATGTGCACGTGGGGAAAGGGAAACACAAGAAAAGTAGAGAGGTGTTTCAGTTTGCAAACATCTGAGTGTCAGTATGTTACAGATCTGCATGTGGTTGTTTAAACTGGTGTTTATGAATTTACTGGTATGTAAAGCTTAAGCTACAAAACAATCTATTAATGAGCCCATGGTTACCATGAAGGATGGTAATACATGAGAATATTAATGGTACTGAAAGTTCTCTCCCTCAGAAAACAAACATCTCTGTCGGTCTAGGCAGCTTTCAGTTTCCTTACTTCAGCGAAACTGCTGTGGGTAATACATCACATCATTGTTTTTTCCCTTCTTACTGCATTCATATGAGGGGAGGAGGAGGATAAATATGCTGTCCTTTATTACTTTTCTCCTCCTATAAGCGATAGATACTTTCATTGTCTTTTTATATAGAGATGATATGAGACAGATGCTTCAAAACTGCTTAGCAAAATCATGTAAAGGCAAGCATACGTTGTGTTGAAAACCTACAGTTTTTAGAACACAAGATAAGTTTGAGGCAGAAGAATCTGTGACTTTTTGGTTTGTTGTTAATGGAAAGGAGAAAATGGCCACTAGAAATTAAGCCATAGTCTCTGGTTAAGGAGCTTGAAAATCCTTGTGGATCCATTCCAACTCAGGATATTCTACCATTCTATGATTTTAAACAACAGTTGTTTGAAAGTCTGTGGTTCATGGAAGTGTCGGCGGTTTTGGTGGCTTATTTAAAGCCCAGTTATGTGCTCAGATGCACCAAACTATGAGAAGCTTCCACATAGCTTGACATAAAATCTGAGATTAACAGCTTTTGCCTTTGAAGCAAGTGGGTATTTGTTGTCAACATCCATTACTGTTAACATCAATTAATAAACTTTTGTTTCCAAATGTGCTTAAGGTTGCAGATGTGATAAAGGACATGAGCACTGACAAACTCTGTGCTGTCATAACAAATTTGTAGGTTTCAAACTCTCAGATGTAATTAAAGCCTTGTGTTAGTTGCTGTTAATACTTAAATTCCACACATCTGTGGGTGTGGGAGCTACCTGAAAATGAGAACCTGTAAAGAAGTATAGGTAATATCCTAGTGGTTAAGGCACTCCTAGGTAGTGGGGTAAAGAGCTTGAGGCTCCTCTTACCCTGGCGGAGATATTCCATCTCCTGCTTTTGAAGTTCTTTCAAAACATATTGCAGTCTAATTGGAACAAGAGAACAAGGACAGTTTATAAAATTGTGGGAAATATGGGTAGCTCTGTTTTAAGAAAAAATTATGCTGCATTTTGAGAACATTCTTTTGCAGCAGGCACACTATTTCTGAAAACAGAAAGCAGGAGCAATTGAGCTACTCAGGCAGAGAAGAAAGGTGGTCAAGCCAGCTCATAGTCAGGCAGGGTTGCCAGATTCCTTTACTGACTGAGTTTGCCTGGATCCTTTACTGCTAGATAGCACTGCCCATAGATTTATGTGAAAAAATAAAAGTCTAGGCTTGATGGCAGTAGTTGTTTTGAAAGTAATAGGTATGTGGGACGTACAGCAAGCATGAGCCAGTGTGTACAAGCTTAGTAGCCACTTGTCTGGGACATTTAGATCCGGGAATTGATAGTTTACCCCTTTGTAACAGACATGGAATTACATATCTGTAGTGATTAAGCAGTTTCTGTGTGCGAGTAAATAAGGTGTGCATGTTGAGGAAATCAGTCAGGATTCAGCTAAAGAACAAATTACTTTAACATGAACTATTTAATGGAGTGGAACTGACAGCCATGTGGAGAGCGAGAGTTTTTAGGCATTAAGTTCAGCAGTTGAGACTTGCATGAAATGTAAGTGGTTTGGCAAGTGTGAATATAGGTGGCACTGAAGCAGTGTTTCTGCCCTTCTACTTCTCTTCACTAAGCTTATTAGGAACAAAAATTGTGAAAATGTTCTTGAGTAATTTAAATATGACCTCTAGAGTCATATGGTGTTCAGGAATCAGGTAAATCTTGTCACTTTTATGACAATGAATGAAGTCTAGCAGTTGTAGAATTGGTTTTTCGTTGCGAAATGTAGAGGGACAGCTTCCAAACCTTACTGTGGTGTCTGTGGCTCTAGATGGGCTGTCAGCCAGACTGTGGGCTAAAACCTTGGCAATAAACTGCACTAACATACAAATACAAGACTGCTGTAAAACATGTCTTTTCATGCAATTAATTGGTTCTGTGTCACTGGATCTCAAAGATAGCATATGGAGAACCAGAGCTGACTGCTGGCTCTGTGCTACATCTGGAAAGGTGGAAGAATAGCATATTGAGGTAACATTTAATATGTCCTTGTGAGGAATAAAATCTGCAGTGCGAAGAATGAGGAAAAAACAAGAGGGTGATTTTTCAAATCTGTTATATGGATATTTCATCAGTCCCTTTCTAACAAAATGAGCCATATCTCAGCTCTATTATTTTCCCAAATCACTTCTTACATGGAGTAGTTTTGTCTGATTAGTAAGCCATAAGAAGGTACGCATTTAAGTACCATTGTGTCCCATAACTTTTAAAGCCCATTATATTCAGACACTGTTCCTTCTTTATTCTTTGAATTTGCCTTCTGACCAGCGATAATAAAGAACCCAAGCAAGTGCTGAGTAGAAAAGTTAATGTTGCATGCCCTGCTGATTACCCAAAAAAGAAAACAAACCTTTCTGCAAAGTGAATCTCTTCCTTTCAGTTTCAGCCCTTCAGCTATTGATGCATGGGTAGGGTTTGAATGCATCTAATTTGACAAGTCTCCCAAGTCTGAGCCCCTCTAAGCTCAGCTCCAGTTACAAAATAAGCTCCTCCAACATAAGCATACCTGTATCTTTTAAGAAATGTACTGAGCTTTCTTGTATTTGTTGCCTCAATATGTTGTTCCCTACCCTCTGAAATAGTAAAATAACACATTCTTCATGTGATCACAAAAAGTTGTTCTTCACTCATTACATAGCTCTATCTTCCACTTAGCAAGCACAGGAACAGCGAAGAGTGTTGTGAATCTGTCTTTTCCTACGTGAAGAATGATGTCATTTGAACTGGCTCATCTCTGCACTGTTTTCAAAACACCATGTGCTTTGCAGTGTAGGAGTGTCAGTCTCTGCCTCCTTGTTAAGAAAAGGCATAGATGAATTGTACCTACACAGTACGTTAGCAAAGCCACTCCATTGGATGAACTGCAAATCTGTTAATGTTCTCACAGGGATGTGAGAACAATGTTTTCACAAGAGTGTTGAGGTAGGATTGGAAGACATACAATAAATAAAAAAGAAATCCAAATTTATTCAGTCTTTTTTAGAACGTGTCTGTCCAAGTAACTAATCTCCATGTAAATTCTTTATCTTATAAGTAGATACCACCCATGCAGCCTTCGTTTTATCTGGGCATGAGAGAAGTGCATCTAGGCATTGTCAAATGTGAAGCATGTTAGCAAATATGCTTGCTTATTTGTAAATTCTAAGACCTGTTTAGAGGAGTTGAGTCCTTCCAGTGCTGTTGGTTGATTTAAAAACTGCAACGTTATGTGCAGTGCAGTGGAAAACATGCTGTTTCTGCACTTCCCTCTCATCATCAGCACAATCCACTCTGCTAGATGTCTGTCTTCTGGGAGAAGATAAAGGCAATATTCAACACACTGTATACTGAGCAGTCCAATTAAACATTAACTAGATAATTCCATTGTTTTGACAAATTTCAAGATTGGTGCAATATTTTCTCTTCTGTTTCTCCATTATCTCTGCCAGTTTTCAGAAAAGATTGTTTCTCTTCTGCCAAACAAAAAAATGCCTTTCTATCATTTGTATCTCTAGTGGCTTAATTCTTATTTTTATCTCTGCTTCTTGATTGGTTTGATACAGCTGTTCTCTGACTATAAACATACATCTACAACAATTCCTCCTTGCAGTATGATTTATTTATTTTTGTTCCCACATCAAGTGTAGAAATATGGTTTGTTTTTTTTTTACCAGAGCTTAAGAACTTTCTTAGCTCTAATTTCCTCATGTTAGTGTGTTAGAAACATGTTTTCCTCCACAGATCTCCTTATGAAGCTAAAATGAGATTTTTTATTTTATTTTCCTGAAAAGGATCTGAAGGCACTTAGCTATATTTCAATTTCAGCTATAAAATTAATGTTTTTTTGATAAGACAGAAAATAGTTTGCTCCTGTACAGTAACAGAGTCTGGAAGAAATAAACAGTTGCATTTGGATAACAAAATAGAATGTAGCTGTTCTCTAGCACTTGCCATCAGTAACACTGGATATGTTTTAAAGAGGAAGACAGTGTCTTTATCCACAGTCTTCTTATAGTGAAATGGATGTATTTATTGACCTATAATGCACCAATACTACAAGAACTTAAGAAATCCAAGCATCTACAGTACGCTTGCTTTATAGACTCGGCTTCTACACTTTTTATGTTTAATAAACTTAGATTTCTCCTCCTCTTCTTGGAAAGTTGAAAGCTTCTGATTTCTCTGATGGCAAGTCTTACACAGAGCCAAATTTTTAGTACTCCATTACTGGAGATTTCCACGTTAGAGCACTTACTGTATAAAATCACTGTTTGGGAGTCTTTAAGAATATGGATATGGATGAATGAGTAAGGCAAAATATTTTCTTTTTATTTTTATTTTTTTTTTTTTTTTACTATTGTTTTGGAACAAGAAATACTGAAATTAGAGAACTAGATAAATACATGGAGAAATTTATTTTGAGCAGTAATTGTGTGAGAAGAGGCAGCGAAACAATTTTAAAGCTCTTCTTTAAAAAAAAAAAATAATAATAATCTCTGTCACTTCTTGGCTGCATCAGCTCTACAGAATTGGCCTAAAGAATAAAACAACATAAGCATAATTCAGTGTATCTGTAAAGCCAAGAAAATTAGGTCAAAGGCATCTTGAGAATTTTAAAGTGCAAACATTTAATGTATTTGTCAATCACTGCTGACCTAAGCAAGTAACCCCACCACATAAGCTCAGTGAGACTATCTTAATTTCTTTGACCTTTAAAGCAACTCTGTTTTTCAAAATGCTCATTTACTACTTTTACTTTTTGCAGGTTGTATATGAGAACTATCTTGATGCCACAGTATAGTAAGGGCTGGCACTGAGCCTTACTTTTTAATAAATGTGTTAATTAATTCCCCAAATGATCTATTTACTTGCAGCTGGCATAGTCTCTGTAAATCCTAAATCACTGTTGGTCCAGGAAAACTTCAATTGCAGAAAAGGAAAGAAGAAATAAACATTTCTTTATTTAATCCATAGTGGAAAAAATAGAGGGTTGCATTTTAAATTTTATCTGAAATCACTTTGAGAGTTTTAGCTTTGAGCTGGAGCAATGCCTCCACAAACAGCTGTAAATTTTAACCTTTCAGTCTTTGAAAACTGTTCTTTACTGCCACAGTGGAAGATAAGTCATTTTTCTGCAGTTTTTATAATGTCAAATACTATTGCACTCCCCAGTACACATTTCTGGGCAATTGAAATTGTTTGTTCATTTTCCTGCTTTCCAAATCCTGTGCTCTGTGAAACGACCAATACCACAAACCGCTTCCTTTCTACCACTGAGAGGGAGGCTAAGGGAACTGTGGGCACAGCAGAAGAATGTTTCATGTTCCAGTCACTCCAGGGCTGCATTGCATGATCTGCCTCATTTGAAGATGTTCAGGTTTACTTAAATTCTGAGCAGCAACGCATTTTATGCGGGCTGTGTTTTGGCCAGTGGCCACATGCTCAGTAAGAAAGGAATTAGGAACAAGTAAGCGGCTTAAGAGTTTGTGCCTGTTTGCAGAGAAAAAGAAAAAAGTTGTTAACAAGATAATTACAGTCTTCCTATGCACTACTGGCATAGGACGAGTGGGAAACACTGGTTTGTGCACATCCACCAGTGTTGTACCAGGTGAAGAATCATGCCACCTTTCTCATCTTTTTCCACTCTGTTGCTCAGATTTTGATCAATGTCTGTGAGATCATGTTGTGCATAGATGTATGTTTGGATAGCTCCATCATGTTGATATTTGAGCATTGTTTTCCTATCTATACGTCTTCTTTCCTTGTGCCACTAAACATAGTAAAGTTGCCTTTGGTTTTAAGGCTGACTTCTCTCTGTGCCTGACTCCAAGTCAACCTGTCAGAGGCACAGCATCATCCTGATGCTGCTGCAGTAAGAGTGCACAACAGGCCAGCTGTGAGCTCGCAGATGTCATCATGGCCAGAGTGTTGTCCCTGGGGTTATTACTCTTGGCACGCTACAAAAAGCCAAGCACTGCCTCTGCTAATCCATTTTTCAAGCACCAGGCTTGAATCTCTCTTAGACTCTGACTATCCCGGAGACTAAAAGTGAAGATAACCCTTCTACCAAAGTTGTACTTGCTTTGCCTGCTAGGAACAGCATAAATTAGCCAAACAAAAATTTTTTGGCATGTCCTGGCAGAAGACAGCAAATATCTGGGACAATTCACACAAAAAGAGTTCCAGACATAAGTTATGAATGACTGTCATTTTTGTATGCTTTTCTCTACTGCCCAGAGACAGAAATTAGACTTACTGATCTGATTGCAAAATTGTCAGTCTAACTTTTTTACTCCATGTTATTAGCTAGAAGCATATGCACATTGATTCACGCTTCTAGCCAAGCGGATTGCTTGCTTATCCTAGTTAAGCCTGAATCTTGAAGAGAAGCTGACTCACCATGGTGCTGGCATTCTTTGTCTTTTCTCCAAAATAAAGATGCCTCCAAATAGGAACTGTGAGATGAATGTATTGAAGATAGCACTAAATGTTCGAGTCTGGTGCTGGCAATTGTGGTGCAATTTATTTATTGACTGGGAGAGGGGAGGGGAGGGGAGGGGAGGGGAGGGGAGGGAAGTCTGCATACACTTGTAGATGTTTTATTTCAATAAAGTTGGTATTAGTATTCTCAGGAAAACCCTTGAATCTAGATTGGAAGAGTAAGAATTTACATATAAATAGAATATTGTAGAGTGATCTCAATTTCTCTTAGATTTCTGCTAGCAAGGCATTTTTTTGTTCTTGTTGAATTCTGAAGTTTTTCTTGCTTTTTACATGGATAATTTTGTGTCTTAGTGAGAGCTTGTGACATAGTGAGGTTTGGACACAAAACCTGTTTTTCTGTGCTTGAGTTTGATAAGCCACAAGAAAATACAGTTTGATTATTTTGAGTTGTGTGCCAGGAAAGCAAGAACATACAGATATGCTTCCTTTTGCCTTATGTACAGACTTAATATGTAACAAATATCCATCTAGGTTCATTTGGATATCTACATTACCAGTAATTATTGGAAGTGCTAATGTGAATGTGGTTATGAAACTTTCCTATATGTTTAGCAAGCATTAAGTGATGCTAATCATGCTGATTGTCAATAGCTGGAAGTAAAATGCTATCATGAAGAATCCCAGCACTGTTCATTGAATCCAGAGGGACCTGCTATCTTTTGTTCAGGTGGGATTAGGAGAGTCCCTTCTGTAATGCAAACCTGTGCATTGGAAAAGAGAACAAGAAAGTGGTAACTGGAAGTATTCCTTTGTGGAAACTTAAATCTATAGCTGTACTAGGAAATATTTTGGGATCTCCAGATGAAAAGAAGGTTGAAGGCTGGCAATAAAAAAGAAAATTAAGAAAATGGTTGCATGTATAGCAATGACCAAAACTACATAGGGGGAGTCTATAATGAAGTTATGGCAGAAGACAAGAAATAGTTAAGACACTCTTCACTAAAGTAAAGAGAAGACTCATTCCTATTTTTTCAGTTTGAGAAGCTATTTCTGTTGTGCATTGTACACTGAGATTAGATTCCCTGATCCTTTTCCAGCAACAATAACTGATAGGCACTTATAGCATGCTATTGAATTTTTTCACGCATTCCATGAAGTCCATCTTTCCGACCAGATCTGCTTGAAAGCTTTGGAAAATGTGATGTTAGAAACCTACATCTGTAGTGTTTTAAATGAGAACTACACAATTCTGGTTTCTCTGTTTATTTGTTAATGGGGATACTTAGGAGTACTCAGATTAAATTTGTCGTGGTTGGATTTCTAAACCTACTGGTGCTGCTTCTTTTGTAAACCAGAATTGTATAATCAGAGAATGGTTTAGATTGGAACCCTAAAGACCATGTAGTTCCAGCCCTGTGCAGTAGGCAGTGATACCACCTGGTAGAGCATTTTGCTCAACGGCTGGCCTTAAACATCTCCATTGATGGGTCATCCACAACTTCTCTGGGCAATCTGTTCCAGAGCCTCAACTTTCTCATAGTAAGGAATTTTTTAGTAATGTTTAATCAGAATCTGTTCCCTCTAGTTTGAAAATATTATCCCTTGTCTTGTTGCAGGACGTAATAAAGAGTCATTCTCCATCTTTTTTGTACACTCCCTTTAAAAGTTGGGAGGCTACTGAAAGGTCAACCAAGAACCTTCTGTTCTCATGGCTGGACAAGCCCAGTTACCTCAACCACTCTTCACAAGAGAGGTGCTCCAGCCCTCTGATCCTCCTTGTGGCCCTCCTCTGGATCTGCTCCAACAGCTCCATATCTTTCCTGTTCTGGCCTCAAAAGGGCATTGTTTTTATTATTTTTTTTTTGTCTCTTTTGTGAAGTTTTTAATAAAAAATAAAATTATCCAATCGTTACCACGTCATACCAAAAGTCAAGCATATCCCTCATTTTTCTTTTTAATCAAGGTCATAAAGACGAGATTTGTCCTAGTCTCATGATTTATGCTGGAAAAAGTCTCTGTAATACTGCAGGAAAACAATGTATCTACAGCGTAGAGCTGTTCATAGGCAAGGACAATATAAACTGGAAATTCTTAAATGTGATAGATTTTTTGTGGTACTGTTCATTCAAAATATGAGGACTGTACTTGAATATTCCTCTAGTAGAATGTTCATGCTCTGAGTAGTCTGTCACTTCATGCCTCCAGTTTTCATAATTTCCACCAAAATCTGGTGGTTTTTCATTTCTACTAATAAAATGGTTGCAGTAGAAATATAGATTCATGAGACACGGTATTAAAATTACTTAAGTTAAAGAAGTATGATGGCATTTTCTGTTTCTTGATAAATAAATCTGTGTATTTGGTATTTGATTTAGCTGGCATTTGAGTTGTGGCAGATTTAGAAAGATAATACTATATCTTGCATGCAATCTGTTGAGTAAAGGTTTCAATATGTATTTCTAGGCTTCTAAAGGAAAAAAAAAAATGTTGATTATGGTGCATTTATGAAATTAGTCAAATTGCAGAGCTGGCCTAAATATGTGCAATCATGAAATGTAATTAACACATGTTTTTTCAGAAATGAAATCCTGAAATTCTGATGTACTGAAACATTCCAGAAATCTCTGTTTAACTTCACGGAAGGGGGAAGAAAAAAAAACAACAGTTGAATAAGAGCAATGAGGGGCTAAGGATTAAATTATTTACATACTAGAGGTGTTGTTGGTGGTGGTCTTGTTTGTTTCCAAGTAGAGTTTCTTTCCTCTTTGGTAACATTTCAGTCCATTAAAATTTTGCATGGTTCTTTTTCTTGTAGTGAGCTAGAACTTCATTCTAAATGAAACTTGGTGCAGACAAGACTTCAGACTAAAAGCTGTTTCTCTTGTCAAGTTCCACTATTTCATTTTAGTTTTATTTGCTTACAGTTCTTACCTTTCTGTGGGAGGGCAGATTTGTCCAAGAGACTCTGTCTCCACCATGGTTAGGTGCCTACTTACCTATCAGAAGATCTTTCAATTATAAGAAAGCTGATCCATAAGAACTGCATTCAGAAATAATAATGTTGTAGTAGACAAACTCCTCTACTACTCATTTGTTGACATTCAGCATTGATTTATGTTAATAATATAACTACTTAGTAGTTCTGGGTATTTTTCTAGTGTAGGCACATCTTCCTGCCAGTAACCTCAGACTAACTGCACTACTTCAAGAGGCAGCACCTGATGTACAAGAAGATAAAGGTTTGTGTCATGTGTTCCTTGTCAGATTAGACTGCTAAATTAACCTGCAAGTAAAGTTAGTAAGAAAAAAGACATGCTGGGTATGTAGTGGTTTAGGCAGTAGATGTCAAAATCTTTTAAATGTCTTTCTCCATCTGTAAACTTGTACAGAGGGAAATTAGAAGCCCTGGTTTTAGATGTGAGCTGAAGTGAGTCTGTCTGTAATTCTTCCTCCACTCCCTTTCCCATGTTTACTTTTTAAATAATTCTGCCGTAAGCCCATCCAGAACTAGCCCTAAGTCAAGGAGGAATAATCTGCAGACATAATTACTTGCATTGCTACTTTTATGAAAACTTCCAGGAAAACTGTTAAAGCATAAGGTCAAGAGACCAGTTTAAGTACAGTCATTATAAAGTCTGTTTTCACTGCTTCTAAATTGCTATAGTACAGTATCACTTTGTATACCTTGACACAGATATTTACATAGAACTAAAGAACATAACTAATACTGCTGTTATTACTGCAAAAGCATAGTAGGCCTTGTTGAAAACTATGGTTCCAATGTTAATAGGTTTGAAGGCTTATTTCAGTTCTGATTCTCTGCTCTTACAGGCTGAACAAGCCTCTACTTATCTAGGTTTGCCAATGTTATAATTTCATTATTAATCAGATATTATAGTCTTTGGCTGCTTACCAAATGATTTGAATGATTTGAATGATATGTTCTCCTTCAGTGTTAATTAGTGAGCTCTGAGATCTCAAAGATAAGAGTATAATACTTTACTACACTTCCTCTAAAATGCCTTTTATGTGATTTATTCACTACACAGAGGCTTCAACCAGAAACATGAAATAGTTCTAACTTGTAAAGGATTACGATTTTAGGTTTCTGAATGCTTTTTCTTCATGAGCTGCCTGTATTTAAAATCTGAAAATGTATTTGATCTATCAGTTACCTGAGAATGTGTATATATAATTTATTTCAATTAAAAATACTTAAAAGGAATAGAAAACACCCTGTTTGACTCACTTGGAAATACATATATGTATCTTGTTTATCAGTTTCTCAGTATTAGAGGTATGTTGAGATAAACCCCAGGAGCCATGTTGGATCAGAAAAAGGTGACAGGCCTGGCCAGACCCTTTCTTTTCATCTCCAGTAGTTTGACGAAAAGATTTTGTGAAGAGGGTGATCTACTGTAAGTTTATGTCTTCACTCTTTGAAAACACATCTAGATATTACCTCAAGTTAAGCTTGAGCATCTCCACTCTGCCAGCCCAGGTTCATTAATTACATCTAGGGGTAAAACTGGTAGAAGCTTTCACAGATAATAGTGAAGTTACTTGCTTTAAACTGAAGGTGTTATCAGTTCATGCTTTTCATATTTTCTGATATTAGACTTAGAAGTATATAGTGCATTTTTGATATAGTTAGATCAGTGCAAAGCTTCCTGATGTTGATATGGTTTGTAGCTGTAAAGTAATATTTATCAATGTAGTAGCATGCTAACAGTATGACTTAGAAAATGTTCTACATTTCAAGGGAAAAAATCACAAATTAAAACAGTTGAAGCAGAAAAAATGCTATGCACTGATGAGATCAAATTTTGTCCTATGTGGAATAACCCATACCAAATTTTGCAGGTGCCGTGATGCAATTATGCTGTATAAAAAAAATTTATGAACTGTTAGGAGATAAGAATGTAAACTTTGCAAGCTACAAGAAATACCCTGATGTGCTCATTTCATTTTTCTCTCCAGCACTGTATTTTTACTATTTTAGAAAGTAGTTTATGTTATGTTACTAAAACTTAAAGCTTAGATGTAATATTCATTTTTATTCAGGATTTGGGAAGACAAATTATAATCCCTTCCTTTACAGGCAAGGCTCAGCCTGAGGTGAATAGGATTTAGAGACCTCCCCTAACACTAGTATTTTCTGTTTTCTAATTTAGATTATTACCTCAGCATTTTAGTTCTTGACCATAAGAAGAGTAGGTTGCAGTGGGAATGCGAAATGAGGATGAATGTGTCTTTGACTCTTTCTTTCTTCAAGTTACTTCCATGGATTACGCCTTTGGTGTTGTGCATCTCAGACAGAAAGCATGTATCTGCAACTATGTCAGATTCTTTTCTATTTGCTAGCTTTTGGGCATCCCTATCCCTGTAAAACTGTGGCAACTTCTAAGTTGGAGCAGGGAGGGCTGCTTTGAATTGATGTTGATAAAGATAGTGGAGGAGTGATTGAGTTCATCTGCAGAGCTGTCCCTCTGCATCTGGAAGCTGATTGCTTGATGAAGCAGGCAGCAAAGTAGCAATTTATTGAAGACAAGTCTTCTAAGCCTTTTAAGAAAATCAAGGAAACATGTTTCAAAGAGCCACCCATTAAAGGAAAAGAAGCCTGATTTCTCAGGTTCTGAAGAAAGTTATGATTTATGAAAGTTATGAGATTCTTTATTTTATGTCTCTGTTAAATTCTGAATTCTCTAAGTGACACAGTACTACAACAGCATGTGGTTGAGAGTGATTAAATAACTTAGGAAATAAGTTTATTGGATTTCTGGCCAATTAGAAGGGAGAGGGGAGAAAAAAAAAAAAAAAAAAAGATAACCCAGAGCCTAAATTCTTATGGAAATTTTTTCTGTAATGCAACTCTTGCATTTATTAAGAGTGTAAGTCCCTTGCTCGACCTGGGCCTGACTGCATAAGAAAAATATCTCTGTTTTTTAGGACATTCTTCTCTTTCCTTCATGGAACCCTCTCAGAGCTTTGAGAAGCAGAAGAGGGGTTGTACGGCTCGGGCTGGTCTGGTCTTGTCTCCAGTGTTTGACTACATCCATTTTTCCTCATAATGTTGATATCTACCATTTCCTTTGACCCCAGAAACTGATTTAAAAGCAATGACATTGTGCACTTAACGTTTCCTTTTGAGGAGTGGTAACGCTAAAAACAGAATGTCCTGCTGTCATGTGGGTGACGTTCATGAGAGTTGGCACCATGTAGATGTCACTACAGACAGGGAAGATGGACTAGATGACCCTTAAGGACCTCTTCCAATCCAAATCATCATCATCATCATAGTATCACAGTCTTGTGCAGGTTGGAAGGGACCTTAGAGATCATCGAGTCCAACCCCCCAGGATTCGAGCCTCTGTGTAGCAGAGCGGCACTTCGACCACTTGCACCACAGGGTGGATTCGAACCCAGGGCCTCCGGTGTTGCAATGCGGCATTCCTACCACTGTGCCACCGGGGCACACAATGATTCTGTGACTAAGATTCAACTGTAGCAATCACTCCTAAACTATCTGTGATGCAGGAAAATGGCATTGATTGATCCTTTGGTAGGTAGTTTTCTATTTTTCCATCTCTTTTGTGTCCAGACAGCATATTTGATACTTATATGGAACTTGGAAGTAGCGTCTTTTGCTCAGAAGCTACTGCCAAACTGAAGGAGCAGACTGCTACTGAAAGTGAACTATTTTCCGGTGTATCTCTTCTGTACTGTTTATTTTACTCTTCATTACTTCTATTTTGCCACTAACATTTCATTTAAAGCCTCCAAGTACTGCTCTTAAAACAAGTTTCTCTTATTCCTGGAAAATGCAAAATAGAGCATTCCTCTGCTTCTCCTTTGTGGCCCAGTGCATACAAGGCAGTATGAAAAGCATGTCTGATTTTTAGTGCTAAGTGTGATAAATTACTTGAGCCATACTGTACTCCCTGTTGATGATAACTGAAATAAATTAATAAAAACTACTTTGATTGGCTTTTAGGTTGGGAGAATTGGAAAGTAATTAAGAACTTGTGGATTTGTTTTGGTAGCTAGGCCAGCAAGAAAAGGTTGTGAACAATACGAATAAACTGCAAAAGGAATATATAAAGCACACTACCCGTCTCCATTGGTGCTTTACAGAGGATATGGTGGGTGCCTGCAGGCTTCAAACACCATTCACGTTTATCAGTTGGTCAGCTTTATTTCTAAACAGGAGCGGAGGTTTATGGGAATCTCATGCCTCAGAATGTTTATTTGGATGCCTATCACTGTGGCTTCCAAGCTATTTCCACATAAATTTAGCAGCAGAAGCTAAGTTGATACACAACTTCAGTTCTTCTCTGTCTCCTTTATTTTGGGGCATCAGTTTCTTTCAATTAGGTGCTTATTTTTCTTGCATTCGTTTCATTTTGGAAAGTGACACCTATGGGTAGACAAGTGTTAATGTTATAAGATGGAAAACTTTTCCTAGACTTAAAATAAGCAGGAAAACATATAGGATGGTTAGACGAGCCTACAAAACCTAGTCCAAATTATTGTTTTTTTCTCAGGTATTATATGCTGTTTATTCTTTCAGACTATTATGGTTTTGTTGGTTCATCAGAGAGATAATTAGCTATTCTACAGAGTAGTTAAAAGCATTTATAAAAAGTTTAATGTTACTATGTTTTAGATTATGATTGGTAAAGGATAGTCCCAGCTGATTTATAATCTTGTTGTTTTGTTTCTCAAACAGGTGTGCTTTATGAAGTTGTTCAGAGCTTCCCTGGAGTGGAAGAAAATGTGCAAGTGGATGCACGTGTAAATAGCCACAGGTGGAGAAGGCACTCAGAGTCTCTTAAATCAGTCAACACTAACAGAGCCAGTATGGGGCAGGATTCCTCTGAGCCAGGTGGTTTCACAGATCTGTTGCTTGAAGAGGGACATGAGAATGCCACCCAGATTGAGGTAGAAATTCACTTTTTATTTTACTTGTTCTTGAATGGAGGGGGTGGGAATAAGTCAAAAGGTGAGTTCTTCAATACATTCAAGCATTGAATCTAGCCTTGTGATTGTGTATCTGTCCCTGCAAGTATGTGGAAATTTGTTTTTCCTCCTGCTCTGGGAATGGAGTACATCCCTCCTGATTTCTGTGAAAATCCTCTTGAAGTTGTCTGTCTCTCTGGAAACCAGTTGTGAAAAGTTCTGTTATAGCAGTGCTTTTTAAATATCTGGAAAAGGAAGCAGTATACCCAAAACAAACAAAAAAACATAGGAATCTTGAAAGTTAAGTATTTCCATCTGTGAGATTTTGTCTTGTCTATATGAAGAGTAATTATTAGAAATGGAAAGAGGCTCTAGAGAGATGAGAAGTATTCTATGTCAGATGTTGAAAGTATTTCCCCATTAGTTTATCCTCTAGGAAAGAAAATGGATGAAATTCATCTAAGGGAAATCTTGAGTTATTACTCCTATACTTTAGGATTTAATTTAATCTCTAATTGCTAGTTTAGAAATTTAAAAATGAACTGGCTGTATTAACATTCTCTTGCACACAGATAATAACTGTAAATAATTATTGTATTAGTGCTGATTTATTTTTTTTAAGTACTAGTATTAGCTGTTTTCCAATTAATAAAATCTCCATTGTGTTTATCAAAAAAATACAGCTTGTAGTAGACTATACTTCAAATTTTCAATCTTTGCTTCCAAAGCTTCAGTGCTTTATTTTTTTTCCATTGTTGAGGAGCTCATTCTCAAACACAACAATTTTTAGGTTTAAGATTATAGACTTACACAATAAGGAATGCAATGTAAAACTTGTCTGTCAACATGATGATGCGTCAAAGTACTAACTCCTTTCTCAAAGGTGTGTTTTGTGGTTTCTTTCTTTTTTAATTTGATTTAAAATGATTTGGGTTTTTTGTTGTGTATGTTTGGTTTGGTCTTTTTTTTTGCCTCTCCATTCCCTACTATCTAACCATACTTGTAGCAGCATACTCTAGCACAAAAGAGTTCAATCCTGTTTCTAATTATTTTAGCACGTAAAGTGGAAGGTGTCTTGGATACAGGAGTGTTTCTGTGGCTGACTTTTTTTTTCCATGGCTCACATGCAGATCTGTATGCGTTGTCTTGTGTGTCTCCAGTCCATTGAGTGCCATGCTCTTATAGAATGAAATGGGTCAGAGCTGCCTCCCTAATACTTGTGTTTGGCAACTTTTGGGAGAGAAATGAATGCTGGAAAATGGATGTATATTGAATGATGGTTTTTCCGTAGCTGTTTTTCCTGCCTGATTAATGGCACTGCAGAGTCTTAACCTCAAAAGTATACAGTCTCTACTGAGTTTAACTTCAGGTTCTGTGCGCCCCTATATCCCTTGTCTAGTCTCCCTGGCAAAGTAAAATAACTGAATTCTGTTCTTGCGCATTATCAGATCCTTTTGTAAAATCCCTGCTACAACACACAGGCTCTTTACAAAAAGAAGTGAAATTTGGTGTCTGGCTTTGCAGAAGATGTTAAATGTATGACCAGAATTCACAGCAGAGGAATCCAGATGTTACAGTATTCTGCAGCTTAGGAACTCATCATGCTGGAGAGTATATTGATTTATTTTTTTAAACTCTTCTTCTGCATGTGTTGCTGGTCTTCTGGGAGAAAATCCAGAGAATGAGTATTACTTGTCACTCATATTTAATGACACTGCAGTGTTATAACACTTCTTTATCACATGTACTGTTATCTCTGAGTTACTGTGTAGACTTTCCTTGCATGTGTGGGAGAATCTTCCACTAGAAGCCTGATTAGTAATGAACATATCTTTTAATTTTTGTTTGTTCTTCCTTACACTGATACATTTACTTTCTACTTAGATTTTACTTTTTTTTTTTAAAGGCAATTAATTTTTGCATCTCCTTTAAAAATAACTCAGAATGTTTCCTGTGAGATCAAATCCTTACAGCCATCGTGTGGCAAATGATAAAATCCATCTGTGTGTATGATAGCTTGTGTCCTTTAGCTTTTCTTGATGTCTCAAGGCAGTGAGATTTCTTTAGTTTTCCCTTAGAATAGCACCATTCCAAGTCTCCGTAATCCATAAATTATTTTAAGATCATTGGAGTATGAACTTCAGACCTTCAAGAGCAGCCTCAAGAAAATGCACTGTTGGTCAGTTAATCATGTTTTTGCGGGGTGGATATGCCCCCATCCTGAAGGATGATAGTGGTCACATTGTCTTATGCTGATCCTCTGGTCTGCGAGCCTGAACAGTGCAACCACTTGGCATGCCAAGAATGTTCACTGTCACCTTTCTCAGCTTTGTTTGACCTTCTTTAGGAAGGAACTCATGCAAACTGATGCATCAGATGTTTTCTTAAATAAGACTTTCTCTTGAATCAGACTCTCTGGAAGTTGAAACATATGGCAAAGATAAGCTCAAGTATTGGATGTATTCATATTGTGTGCAGAACTGTTGGAAATGGGCATGGCCTTCAGAAGGAGGTGATGGGACTTTCTCAGAGGTCTATCCTGTTGTTGGAGGACAGGAACTGCTTGGTCCAAGGTGGAGAATGGTGGCAGCAGAAACCAAAACTGATAGTGATAAGAAAAAGGCAAAGGGCAGGAAGAACACCTTTGTGCTGCAGAGTAGATCTTCTGTGTGTATGACATCTATAGACTTTCTGGAGAGCTGACAGTGAGCTGGAGATAATAAGGTAAGATTAATTTATAGCAAATGATTATCATAAACACATAAAATGGTATGAGATTATGAAAGTACTTCTTCCTCTTAGTTTAATAGGATTTTTAATAATGTGCCAGTTAGAGACTAGAATGTTTTAAATCTAAAATGTTCTCAAGGGTGGAGGTTGGTCCCATCTGCTTTCTGGGGCCCAAGTTAGTACATGTTTTAATGTTTGCATTTTTACTACATAATATAACCAGAACAAATGAGTGAGACCTTAATAAGCGTGGAAAGGGGTGAGATGCTGTCTTGTACAGATGGACATAAATGTTACAGCCCTGGAAAAATCCTTGAAGAAGATGGCATTTAGATGACTGGGAAATATATTGTCAGCAGAGTGAACTCTGAAAATGCAGTATTGTGGTGATACAGAGCAAACAGATTGACTTCTTGGCCCTTTTAAAAGCTTTGGAGTGTTCCTCTTTAAAAAATGAGAGCCTCTGCTGATAAGGCTTATATAGGAGAAATATGAAGTGACTACTGCTGTTTCTTTTTTATTATTATTATTATTATTTTGTTTTGTTTTCCCCCTTCCAATCTATTTTGGGATTCCTCCTCACAATCTTGAGAGTCAGGGTTGATTGGCTTTGTTTTTTTTTTTTTTGCTTGTTTGCTGAGTAAATTACCTCTTCGTTACTGTGCTTAGAAAATACAGAAGTGCCTTTTATTTATGATAAACAAGTCCAGGAAATGCAATGGGTAGGGTAGGATTTGTTGTTGCAATCGCTATATGTCCTTGAAAAAGTAATGAGCGTGAAAATAAGTCTCACTAAATATGTCTAGTTTAACGTATCTTCTTTCAAACAAGTATCAAACTGGGACAAATATACTTTCTTTTCCTGTTCTCATAGAAGTATGGTTATTAAGTAATTGACTTTATTTTAACAGTGTTAATGCTTCTAGTTAGATTCATGATCGCATTTTGACCTTCACGTTAATAGCTGAAATGCTGTAGTTATGCAAAGGTAATGAAAGCAAGTAGCAGAGATTCTTGTTCCTCTTTTACTAGAAGAGGAGCTGATCCTTGAAATGCATCTAGTGTGGATGCCAGATTCCTACTACCTGTGCAGATGCTTTCTTGTTTTGCCACAGTACTCTCTAATATAGGAATGGCCATAGGGCACTGAAAAGAGAGGCTTAATAATGTGTTAATATATGATTATTGTCACACAAAATGTGACATATTTTTCCAAAGTCTAGAATACTTACTGTTTTCTAGGTGGTGACCAGTCATTGTATAAGAGCTCCATACAGAGATTATTCTCCAGCATTTATAATTTTGGTATCATTTTTTTCCAGATATTCAGCCAAGCGGCTCCAGGCACAGACTTTAAAATGATTTCTAGAAAGACTGCTTTGCTTTACCGTTCCCTTTCCCTGATCCTTCTGACAGCTTAAACCACAGTAAACTATGCAACGCTGAGAAATAAAATGCTGAAAATTTGAAGTGAAGCTATCTGTAACATACCGTATACACTGTTACTAGCATATGGTTACAAATTTTGCAAAACAAGTGTGGGGCATTAGTTACTGTGGAACTTCTCATTTTATGGAGATGCTACATCAAAACAAACTGCATCTTTCACAATCTTAAAAAAGAAATCCAGCATCAAAATAATAGGTTAAAGTGAAGTCGGGGTTAAGCTGACTGCAGCTAAGCTAGTAGTAAGGTTTTATTGCTTTTCAGCATGAAAACAGGGAGGGAAAAAAGAAAAAAAAAAAAAGTAAGGTTTTAAAACAGAATGAATGATACTTTAGAAGATTCAGTTCTATGCATGAAGCAGTGTGTTGAACACAATATGTCAAATCAAACTTGGCTGTTTCTTACTTTACTCTCTATCCCTGACCATAATAATTGTGGATATGACTGATAACTGTTTTGTGTACTGCTTTCAGCTAAAACAGTTGATGCTAACAGAGGGCACTCTTATTTTTCTCTACTTTCTTTAGTTTCTCTAGATGTTGTTCGAAGTGTACATTTTTAGCAATCTTTGTAATTTAGACCTGGAAAGCATCCTGTCTGTCAGAACTCTGGTGGATTCCTTACTGGCAGTGCACGTATGCTAAGTTTTGCATTTTCTCCAAGAGTTACTGTTCAAAAAGAGGCTTCTCCCTTATCAGTCCCAGTCCCCTGACAGCATTGAAGATGTCTGGTTCTGACTGGCAAAAACAGCAGAAGGGATTGAGTGTGACAACCTTTGGGATTTGAGAGTAATTGTTCTCAGCTACTGGCAGTGATGTTAGCATGCCCACTGCTCTGCTCTTACTGCAAGTCTGAGCAAGGAAAAAATACTGGTTACGATTAAATTCCACTCAGCTGAACAAACGATAAGGTGTTCCTGGAATTACTGCTCCAGTGCACTGTATTAAAAGTAAAAAAACTTGTGCATAACTGTGTGAAGTCTCAAAACTAAGCAGTATGGTAATTGCACAGAGGGCTGCTAGTTTGGCCAAGCCCACCTCTATCTTGTTTCTATATATGTTTCTGTATATACATACATGCATGTGATATAGTATATGTGAGGTTTTTCTATCACAATCTTTTATTGCAAGTTCTGTTTTAAGAAATCAAATTTAACTGATTTAATATGGTTACAGCTACTCAGGCTACTTGCAAACTCATTGTCATAACAACAGTTATGTTAATAATTACCGAATTGTGCTATTTTTGTGCATAAAGGACTCAGGAGAAGGAAGGAAAATGTGAGCTTCCTTCTTAGGTTGTAAATGTTTTCATGATTTTTATTTATTTTAAATCAGAGTGAATACACAATTTTCTGGGCTAAAAGCATTGTCACAAGATACATATTTTATGGTTAGATATTTATTGTAGTAGGATCTACACCAATTCAGACTCTGCTTGTCTTTGACTATTTTATCTTAAACATTATATAAAATGTAGTTCCTTCACTGACTTCAGGGAGCATAACTTAGCCTAAAGTCTGCTTGAATGTGCATTCATGCTGCTGATGTTTCTGTAATGTTTTAGAGGATTAAACAAGTACCTCACCTGATTCCTCTCTTTCATACATCATTACACTGAAAGTGCTGGAGCTCACTAACCATTAATGTTGCACATGCCTAATCTTAAAAATTCAGAAAAATTTTTGGAACTTAAATTTCATGGTAGTTATTAAACCCAGAGGTACTTCCTGAAAGGCAGATTAGTGGACCTTGATGAACAGGTCAGGGGGAGGAAATTGGTACTGCCTGTGACTTCTATTCTATTAGGGATCTGCTTCCAAATCTGGGACTGGACTAAAAGAATGTCTGTTCTGAGAAAGTACTGCTGCTCTTGTGCCTTCTTGGCACTGCATCTCTAAATCAAATGTCTTTTCTTTCCCCACAGTGAGAAGCTGAAAGATGAAAACTGAAATTATTTTTTTTTACAGCAGGAATCTTCTTGGGACATGCTGGAGTTCAGTGAAACAATCATAGATATCTCTTGGCTTTTCTATCTAGCAGTCAGCCCTGAAAATAAAAAGCTTTGTATTCAATTGTCATATTAAATTCTGAGAACTAGAATATGCTCTTTAAATGTTTAAAGTGTTTTAAAGTGCTCTTTTAATGTTTAAGTGTTAAAATCACTTAAGGAGACGATGTATATGATTGTCTATCAGTGTTTCTAAACAGCTTTTACTATGCGCAGAAGAGTTTGTTGCTATTGAGGACTCAGCTGACATTTTAAAATGTTTTCATTCAAAACTTTCAAGAAATTACTCCAACTAACAACGTAATTTTAACAAACACATCATTTGATCTCAACAAGTCTCCTTTTCCTCAAATTGAGGGGTAAAAAATATTTTTTTTACTTTTTTTTCAGATTATGTTCTCAGTCAAATACAAGTTTCTGTAAATTATTGCTATAATCCAGCACTTCATTGATTATTTTTAATATCTACAACAACAAAAAAGAGCTAGAAAGTGATTTTTTTCTCAAATCTGTACTGGTGATGTGAAACAACCAATCCTCTGCTCTCACTGATTCAAAATTGTAGTCCTTTTTACTAAGTCAGAACAAACAGTATGTCATTTGCAACTAGAATTAGAATCTGGGATCATCATTAATTTTTTCTTCCCCACCCCCCTCCCCCCGACTTGTCCAGCTGAAGTTTCTACTGATGTTGTCATACTTCCTGGCTAGCCAACAGACCCATATGTCACTGTCTTGTTTCCTGTCAATTGCAAGAAGTTAAACTGGACAAAAATTCAATATATATCTTTATATTGGATTTGTTAACTGCTTAAATCAAAGCAATTGTGACACATGCATTGTGATGGTCTTTAGATGGACTTGAATTCATTATCAACCCTGCAATAAGTGCTGAAGAAATGATTGTACTGGTATTTTCATTTTTCTCAATCTAAAGGAATGATGATTCTACTACTCACTCAAATATAGCTGAAAAAATAAAAAGGTTAATACTTGAGGGATCACTTGCTCTCTTTCTTTTAAACTTCCATGGAGGAAGAGGGGGAAGGAAAGAAATTTAAAAATGAGTTTTCCTTTCTCCTATGTAAGGGAATTTGCAATTCTCCATGGTAATCCTTTGTTCATTTCCACATGCTTAGCTGTGTTGGCATGTGTGGTGTTTAGCATTCTGATGATAATGACTTTTTACAGCAAGGAAGGATGCAGGGGATTTGTAATTTAATGGAATCTGCCTTTGAATTTTCTTGATGATAATACTTCACATTTCTGTTTCCCTCTTCATCTCCATGTTCCTAAAGCACATTACAATTACTCCAGAATCACTGAATTCATGACTGAAAAGCTATGGGAGGTATCAGCGACAGGCTTACATTTTTTTTTATTTTTTTTTTTTTCCTGAATTTTTTCAGTCATGCACATCACAGCCTTAGCTTGCAGAATTTGGCTGAAAATAGATTCAGCTAATAGAAGCAGTGTTAGCTGTGGCTGTGTGCATTGGGTAGGTTGCTCCACTCACTTCCTTTCTGACCACTTTCAACTTGGAGTGCCTTCACAAGGGATACAGCAAATACAAAAATAGATAAGAATTAAAAAATGAGATAGAGACCATGGGAACTTAAGAGGAAATTCAGTTGTCTAGCCTTAAGTGCCTGGTAATATTTTAGGCAGAAAGGTTATGCTGGATGTTTTCTTTTTGCATGTGCAGAATACAGGTCTCCTAAAGGTTTTTGAACCATGTCTTACAGACTTGCATGGTACTGGGTTCTTCTTGTGCTTAGAAGTTGCATCTCTGCCCTGGTCAATACAGGCAGTATTTGGATTGTTTTGCTCTGAAGTGTGTTGAGCTGGAAAGATAGACCTACAGTAACCGTGTTTGATTTCCAAAGAGCTGTAGAAATCTGAGCAACAGCTTCATAATTTATTCATATCTATCTTTTCCTCTAAGGTGTGAATGAAATCTGATATGTTCATTGTGGATTTCACCCAGCTTTATGTTTTAGTAATTAATGATTCAATAATGTTATATGTGGGAGCTAATTTAGAAAGTTATTGACTTGTAGTTTTGGTTGCAATCTGTTTAGATGTTATGATCTCTAGAGAAGTCGTGGTAGTGCAGTTCATTCTTAAGCACACGGGCTCTAGGATGAGCATGCTACGGTCTGAACAGCATGGTTTCAACAGGGAGTCACACTGAGTAATGTGAAAACTTCAAATTAGGCATTATCCTTACTTTAGTCACCTTTTCCTGAATTTTACAGGAAGAAAAGCTGCTGCTTTAGTAAATGAGTGTTCCTGTTTGTATCAACTTAATGTCTGTCGCTCATTCTTACAGCCTACTGCTTTATATTTTCATCTGTGACTCCTGAAATGTGTCATTAACTGTTCAGGAATTACAGCACATACAAGTTTGGAGGCAGCTTCCTGAACTGACGTACAGAAAGTCTTTGTCAGCTTAAAACTGCAGCTCCTGCTATTAATTTCATTGCCCAGAGTTTTAACACTGTTTATCCTGATTTGGGTTTGCTGTCTTCCCTCCTTTTGTGAGGCTTTAGGGTGACTGAGTCTTGGCTGTTCTGTTTACCTTGTCATCTCTTCTAGTTAAGAAGGGATATGGAAGACTTACCTATTCCATCTTCTGAATGTGCGCTGGAGAAGAAATAGGCTAGAATCATTTGAAGATGCTGCAATACCTGCATCCAAAGGAAAGAAAGAAAAACAAAACAAAATACAAGATGCTGTTAAACTGATCTTATGCTGTATCATGAGGAAAAAATAAACACTGTATAAATGGGGTTGTAGGTATGTCACAGTATTTACACCCCCTTCAATATAAGGACAGGCTGAGAGAGCTGGAGCTCTTCAGCATAGAGAAGAGAATGCTTCAAGGAGACTTCGCAACAGCCTTCTGGTATCTGAAGGAGGCCTATAGTAAAGCTGAGAAGTGACCTTTTAGAAGGGCGTGTGATGACAGGACAATGGGAAGTGGTTTTAAACTGAAAGGGAGTAGATTTAAACTAAATATACTATAGTTTAGGCCTGGTACTGAGCTTTTTGTTACATTTACAATCATTTTTAGAGTTTCAATTTTATAAATGTTTTAGTCACTTATACATACCTAAAAATGAATAAAATAAACTGATGTTTAATAATCACAATAAAATAAATGTACTGATTTCATAGTAATTTTATTAAAATGTCTTCCATTTATTTTCATGTTAGGGGAGGGGATGGTGCATAGCAGTCAGAGGCCTATTGTGAGAATTTCTCAAAGTCCTACTCCAACAAATCAGAAACAAAACTGCATGATAAACATTTCTCTACTGTAACTGATTTGTGAGTTACTTGTTCTTTTTATTTATTTTTTTTTTCTCCTTTAAGTAAGATGTTGCAGAAACTTTTGCTCTTTTGAAGATTGTCTGTCATGACAAGACACTCTTAGGGCCTTTGTAAAACTGCTGTAATAACCCCTAAATAGGCTGGCTGTTTTCTAGCTATCCCCAAGAGGGAAGCTTCCTTTCAGAAGGAGCTGAATATCATGAAAATGGCAGTGGCACCAAGCTAACTCTTTAGAAAACCAGAAAGACTAAATGGATTTTTGGATTAATAACAGGTTTATGGCTTCATTCTCTGCCAGGTTGTTTGTCATGTGTGATTCTCCATTATAGGTTTGTCAGACACTCAGACAGGAAAGTGCAGTTTAAAATCCTTGGTGCTTAAGCTCCAAGTTGATACAGAGCCATAGAAATCCATATGCATGCAAAGGGACAAAAGTCATGAGTTCAGGGCTTATGGTTTGAGCCCAGCTGATGGTATCATTGAGTGTTTACCGAAAGAGACTCCAGATGCAAATCTGCGCACTTCTAGGACTCAGTTTCCTTGGAAAATCTCATTATGTGAGGACTCACCATGTACCTGGATGGAATTTCTGTACTTTGTGGAGAACTCATATGGTCTATTCTTAGAGAATACAGTGTGAGATGAAGTCCTTAATGCCACTGTGTGCAAATAGAGGATTTCCTCTTTTGCTAGGATGTGCTTCTCTCATTCATTAGACATGATATTCTAAGTAGATATGATGTTCAAAATAGATTTTTGCTAATGCTTATGCAATCAATGGCGAAATTCACAGGCTGTCTTCAGTTTCCTGGTGGCTTCTGATGTGAATGATATGGGGTATGTCTGTCTTTACAAAGTAATTCCCTCATCAGGTATTTAAAGGAAGGGGGTTTAGGGAGAGGGGGATGAAGAAAAAACAACCATAAAACGTAATAAAAGACTGTGGCTTTGCCGTTGTGAAAACAAGGCAGTTTTGTAAATTTTATATTTCCTGAGATTCATATACAGCAAATGTTTTTGTTAAGAAACTGACCAGCAGAGGTTATCCTTGATACAAAGCACTTATTAAATGAAATCAGTATTTGTGAGCATCAGAGAACTCCTTATAACAACCATGCTTTCTAGAAAGCAGCCACTATATGTATTCTCCACAAGCCTTCCATGCAGTAGTTAGTGTGCCTTCTATCTTGTGAAATTAGTGCTTTTACTCTGTGAAAGGTCAGGGAGCATCTGATCCTATAAATCTTTAAAATTGTATCACTGCTGTGTTACAACTATAATTGCATGCTTTGTGTTAAAATGCAGTTAAATGAAAGCAGCATGTTAAGTGTCTTTTTTGTTTTGTTTTCCATGACCTTAATCTACCTATTAGGACTGCATCTCAGCATCAACAGTCTTTTCCTATGCTCCCTCATTTCTCCTGCTAATGGCTGTAATGCTTGGTAGGGCTGAGCATGCACATGCATCTCTTTCAATCCAAAGCAAAGCTAGAGGTTTGGCAGAGTGGCCTTTGAGGGGTCCTGAAGAGAAAGATTTGAGAGTCTCAGCTGATAAAAGATTCAACATGAGCTGGCAGTGTGCTCTTGCAGCCCAGAAGGCCAACTGTATCCTGGGTTGCATCAAGAGAAACATGAACAGCAAACTGAGGGAGGTGATTCTGCCCCTCTGCACTCTTGAGATCCCACCTGGAGTATTGTGTCCTCCACACAAGAAGGACACAGGGTTCAGAGGAGGGTACAAAGATGATCAAATGCATGGAACACCTCTGCTACGAGGATGGGCTGAAAGAGCTGGGCTTCTTCAACCTATGGAAGAGAGGTTCTAAGGAGACCTTATAGCAGCCTTCCAGTACCTGGAGGGGGCCTACAGGAAAGCTGGGAAGGTATTTTTTATAGGGGCGTTTAGCAACAGGCCAAGGGGAAACGGGTTTTAAAATGGAAGAGGGTAGATTTAGACTAGATATCAGGAAGAAATTCTTTACCTTGAGGGTGGTGAGACAGTGGAACAGGCTGCTCAGAGAGGTTATGGACACCCCAACCCTGGAGGCATTCAAGGCTAGGCTACATGTGGCTTTGGGCAGTTTGGTCTAGAGGAAGTGTCTCTGCCCATAGCAGAGGGGTTGAAGCTAGATGATCTTAAAGGTCCCTTTCAACCCAAATCATTCTATGATTCCAGAGTCCAGTGTCCCATGTCACTTCCGTACTGCGCTCTTGCACCGTTTTTATCTGGTGGCTACTAATAACATGCAGAATGGTAAGATTAATTTTCTCATGAAAATACGAAAATATTCAGCAATTAATTATAGCTTTATTTTACTGGGGTTATAGGCCATGATGCAGAGAGGGAGTAAGGAAATAACTAGAGCTGAGTGAGACTGGTACAAATAATGTTGGGGAAACTGGATTTGTTGTCTGCATGCAGGATAATCTTGCTGCTGGCTTGTTTTAATAGAAAGGGTGTTCTATTTTCTTCCATGAAGTGAATTACTAGGACTAATTTTCTTCATTAGGGAAATACTTTTAATTGCTTACTCATTTCCTCCTTCGAAATTTCCCCTTTTTTTTTTTTATTATGTTTGTTCTCTCCCTGAAAAATGTTCTTTAATTGCCTGTTTTCTCCTTCCAGGGTTTCTGTTTTATTGTGCAAATGCAAATTTTAGAAAACATAATTAGACAATTACAGATTAATTTCATAAGCTATTTCTCTATAAATACTCATATTATATTAGAATTAGAGTCAAATTTATGAACATAGTGTTTGATTATGAATTTCCTCAGTACTGATTTTTGGGGCAAAAACCAGAAGCACTTTAATTTCATTAAAGGTATGCATAGTCTGCAATATTAGCAATAGTTGGGCAATAATTAATTTTGTTAAAAACCATACACCAGTTCCTGTTTTTCCAGTGACAAAACTAAACATCTATGAAGTCTTAACTTTGTATCCGTTATGGTTTCAGAGTTCCTTCATTGAGGTGTTGTCTCAATGGAAATATGACAACATCATTTCAGTATTTAGAGTATTTAAAAGAACAGTTGTGTTTTCATAGACATACAGTCTAATTATCTTCAATTACAGGTAGCAACAATTAATAGCAACAATTTCCAAATAGTTTCCTTAGATTTTGTTTTTTTCTGGTCAAAACCAATTATTTAAATTTTCAAGTAAATACAGTGATAAATTAGGTGTTGTGTGAGCCAGTTGGAAAGAGTGGTCAGGCTGCCCAGGGAGGGGATGCAACTGGGGGACACAGTGGGCATGGTGGAAATAGGGTGGATGACTGGACTGGGTGATTTTAGTGGTCTTTTCCAACCTTAATAATTCTATGACTTTAATGCTATGTAATATTCAATGGATACAAGGACTGGGAGAAGGTGGCCAGAACTAAAGCTGTTGAAATCTAACTGCTGTCTGTCTGTATACACTGTAACAATTTGCTTTGCTAATATATTTCTCTCTTACAGATAAACTAGTGTTTTCTCTGTGGTGTACTGTTGTGCAGCAGCAGAGATCATCCTTGGATGCTTTTTTCCCTGCTTTTTTTTCTGCTTCATTTATAGTATAACCTTAAAGATGGTAAAACTGCATTCATTATTGTCTGCAGTTTGGATGGAATAGAAAAAAGTACTTGAAAAAAAAGCATTCTTGCACATAGATTTGACAGAGGATCTTATTCCTAACCTAAATTAAGGAGCATGTGTAAGCATGGGACTCTCAAAGTTTCTTTTCTTTCACATATGAGATCGCATCGTCATTGAATCACGGTGCCTTACCTCAGTGAGAGAGAACTTCATTGTTTCATGTTTTTTCTGTATTATTTTCACGTACACTTTTGGTTCGCATCCCAGTTAGCAATTTGAATATATCTTGGAGCATAATGTAACTCTTCCTGATAAATAGCACACACAGTTACACCACACTTCCTAGTCTATGAGAGCACACTTAGCACGTTTGAAGTCCTTATTTGTTAGGGGAGAGAAGTTGTTGAGGGAACAGCCTTGTGACATTTGGACTGTATGACTTACAGAATGAATATCTAGTAAGAGTCTGACAAGTAATGTACTCCAAAAGTTTAAAAAAGGCTTAGTCTTCAGCTGTGCTGAGCTTTCATGAGCAATGTATACACACAGCACACCTGAGAATACTTAGTTGTAGTGAGAGTATGAAAATATATTCAATGTGTCATCAGAAAATATCCCGCATAAAAACTGTATGAAATTAGTTTTCTTTACAATCACAGTAAGATGGCAAGTCAACATTGAGGATTGCTTCAGGTAAAAAATAACTTATTTTCCCATAATAATAAATATTCCCTTCAAATTCAGGAAGGTTGACAACAATAATAGTTGATGCAAAAAAAGTTTTTGGAAAAGTCTGCTGCTGTAGAAGGTGTACTTGTCAATAAAATAGAGGTGCATCTTATTTCATCTATGTGCAGTATTTGGGACAAACTGTACTTACAGAGAAGCAACTGGAAGTTATTCTTATTTACCAAAAATACCTGGAAAGTGAGGGGGGGAAAGAAAGAAAAAAACAAAAAACTTTGTATTTAACCATCAGCACCTTAATTAATTTTCTGTTGCTTCTTAAAGTAGTAATGAGCATGTTGTCTACTTTCTCTTCTTATTTTTTCGTATGTTAACATGCTTTATTTATTTCTAAGCATTCTAATTTCCTATGGTTGGTGGAATGTATTATGAAACAGGTAGAATCAACCAAACTCCTTAAGCACATCTGTCAGAATGAAGACTCTTAGGTATCTGTTCTTACCAGTAAAGCATTTCCTGATAGCTGGCAAACTTACGGAAGAATCTTGTGATTTCATTTCCACAGTGGTGCATGTTCACATGGTAAATTTGCAGTGTTTTTTGTAGCCATTCCACAGAAAACTGACAACATTTTGATTTAAATATTTCACAGTTAAAAACTTTGGATGGGTAAAGGTTGACTAATCAGTAGCTAGAATAAAATATTTTTGTATAAAAGATCTCAGAAATACACTTTTTTATGTGCTAAATAAGAGCCAGTGACTTATGTGATTTTGAGTAAAAACTGATTGCAGTAGAATGGCATGCAGATTATTTTGAGTGTTGGCATCTCATCTGTCATCCAAAGTAACCAGATGTTGCCTAGACTTTGACTATCACCTGAACAATGAAATGGATTGCTGTGTTGGATATATATTCTGGCTGCAGAATTTGGTGGTCCACTAGCATGGTTTCACATAGCACATTTAGGATTTTTATATTTTCTCTCTGAATTTGCTGTGATATGGGCATGGCAGCAACCACTTCATTTTAAAGACTGCAAAAAATTTTCCATAAATATATGTACGTATTGATCTCTCTCTGAATGGCAAATGTACCTTAAAATAATGTTTTGGAGATCTAAAGTGAAATAATTGTAAAGCTATAGCTATTAACAATGTTATGAATGCTCACTTAAAGGCTATTCTAATAAATTATGCTTAGAAAACTTAAAAAAAAAAAATAAATAAAATTCCCATTAAGCTGTTGGCTCTGAGTACTACTTATCATTTTGTTATAATATGGTAGTTGTTACATGAACTTAATCGTCAGCTCACTTTGTTGCCATCATAAATATCATAAATTTTGCTGTAGATTTTTATAAATGTGGTTACAGGTATGGTATGGTTATGACTTGGAGGTAGATAATGTTATGGTAAGTATTTGCCTTGCCAAATGCTCATGGTTGGCGGCAGAAATATATTCTGGAAAACATTTGGAATTTTGAGTGTGAAGTGTGAATTTTACATAAAAGTAAAATGCATATTCCATTCTGATATCTCTTTGCTGTGTTCCCCTCCTTCCCCTTTTAGGAGGATACAGATCATAATTATTATACTTCAAGGACATATGGCCCATATGATTCTACCAGTCGGGATTTATGGGTCAATATAGACCAAATGGAGAAAGACAAAGTAAAGATTCATGGGATCCTCTCCAATACTCATCGACAAGCAGCAGTAAGTTGTTATACTTTTTATTTTTACTGTCATAAATGTTTTTCAACTGTGAGCAATTAAACTGCTCTAAGTATCAAAATACTCCTGTTCAGAGCTTCATCTTTGAATTTTAGTTAAGATTTAAAATTCTGAACTGTGTTGCTATCGAAAGATTTCCAGATACGTTTTTGTATTTAATGTAACAGTCCTTCAGAAATGTCTTTAAGGTATATATGTATGCTCTGTTTTAAGGTTAGATCTCAAACTATCTAACAGTAAACTAGTTTCATCTCTGAAGTCAGAGGAAATGTTACTGTTAATTTCATTAGAGACAGAATGGGGCTGAGAAGAAAATTGCTGAAATTGCTTTTCTTGAAACTTGTAAGGTTTGTTTGCTTTTTTGGTTTACTTTTTGCATCTTTTGGGGCTGCTTTTTTCTTTGTTTGTCTGCTTGTTCCAAGAATTAGCGGTGTTTAACAGTTTCCAAGCTGAGAAAAAGTCAAATTAAATTCCACTTTTCACTCAGTTTATATGTTATCTCCCTGATGCCAGCCAGGTGACTGTCTCAGGGGAATGTAAGTGACAGCAAGAAGAAATACTGTGGTTTTTAACTCTGAATACAAAAAGGCAGAATAGGGTAGCATTTGTCTGACAAGGGCCCAAATTTCTTCGTGGTCTAAGAGACTAGAATAAGCAAGGGCTAATACAAAAGCAGAGGGCTTAGGCAGTTATATTTCTTTGGAGTAGGTTTAATAAAACACTGTATCAGCTATTTTCTTAAGACAGTTTGTTTTTAATGGGGTTGAGTGAACAGAAAAGGTAAACCAAACCTGGTAATGGAGAGAATGGAAACATGCAAAAATAATTAAGCTTGTTAAAAAATACCAGTATAAGTTTATGTATATATTTATATAAATTATATATATATATATATATATACATATGCACTTATTAAACTTTATATATATACATAAACACACACACACACATAATAATTATTGATCCTGAGGCCTAAATATTAGTGAAATTCCATTTAGAAATTTTAACCTGTTTTAATAGTTAGTGAAGATAACTCCCTCCATGCTCTCTTTCTAAGCACTTTTGTTTCAAGTTGGTTTGTGAGATTTCTTGTTTCAGAATGTTAATTCCAAGGAGGATATTTTGTTCAATTATTTTTCAAGAGGCTTAAAATGAAATAATGCTTGGACTGGATTGATGTGGAGCATAGTAGATCGGAGCCTGGCAGCTCAGACTCCTGAGCATGAGGACTTTGATTTACTCTCCCTATAGCAAGTAGCTGTTAAATATTAAACTTTAAAATGTTCCTCAAATCTTCTTAGTTCTTTAATACACTATTACACTGTTTAATTGCCTATACTAAGTGCCTATTATGCTGTTAGAATTTAGGGCATTACTTTTTGATTGAAGTCAATGGGAGATCTATATCTGATTTGAGTGGGCATAGGATCAAGTCTTTATCACAAACATTATCGTTAAACTATTATCTTTATTACAACAATTTAAAGGACAGTGAAAGACAACTGTGCCCCCTTAAAAGCATTTTAATGTTTATTGTGTTATTCAGAAAGTTAATGCTAATAAAAGAAAAGGATAGAGAGAAGTTGTGATCATTTTTAACCGCATTCATGGAAATTATGTGAGGTAAAGCGAGGACATAATCTGAGTGGAACACATACATGAACATAGCATACAACTTTCCAGCTATGAAAAATTCAAAATGTGACTTAATTTAATTTTTTATAAGTTTTCTTTTGCGTATACCATTGTGATTAAATGTTTGGTTACGTACACATATTTACATACTCTCAAAAGATGTCATTAAAACTTACTCATTCCAATTAACGCAATGCAAATGAATTCTGTATTCTTATTATAAAAGAAAACACTATCTTGTCAAAATACTATCTTCCTCTTAAGTGGAAAGAAAATCTGTTTTAAAGTTACTGTAAATCTTCAGCTGTTAATTTCTTATTAAGTAATTCTGTAAATGTTTCAGGGAGATGTAAATATAATCCTTCCTGAGATCATAAATCTCAATTATTATTTGAAAAAAGAAAAACAATGAAAACAACCCAAGATAGCAATTATTTTATTTTATTTGTTTTGTTTTTTCAATTTTAATAAATTATCAATTATTTTCCTTTCTTAAGTGGAGACATCAAAGCTTAGGGATGAAGGACAATCAATAACACTTCTTCTCAACACTTTTTTCTGTAGTAGCTCCTTTTAAATGCCGAATAATACAGAGCTACAGGCCACTATGCATGTGGAATCTTTCTATGGGATATAATATTTAAGCCATGAAAAGACCTTACTGGAATTTCAGCAGTTCTTTCTGCCAGGACTACTGATATGCTCAGAGCTGAGGCAGGTAGAACACCAAGTGATAATTGAGTAGTCACAGTAGTTAACAAGCTTTGGGAGAGCAGTGGAATAGATGAGAAAGGAGAAAGCAGAGAGGGAAAATAAGTGTGAATTTGAATGGTACTTTATGAAGACCGTAGGTGAGGAGAAATCTGCTCTCCAGATCTTTAAATTACAGTTCACTGCTGTGATGTCAGCTGATATAGGATAGATTGACAGAGGAATTAAGTCTGTTCACTCTCCACTCCCCACCCCCTTCTTTTTTCTTTTTAAAATTTGCAGTAAGTTTGCTAGTACTGTTGTTGCTTTCTTTCTTTGTAAATAATTTAAGGTCTTTGTTAGTAAGCAGAAGGTCTGGGAAGTGGTGTCATTTGAGTTTGCCGAAGAAACTGTTTTCCAGTTTTCATCAGATAAGCAACCAGGTAGCAGCAGGGGGTCAGGGAGAACATCTGAATCTGAAGAGGCATGTGGCTCAGGAGTAAACCACTTGCTGGCAAAGGTGTCATGCATATTGTAAAACTTATATAGTGATGGCTCTTCTTAGCAAGGAGGTTTAAAAACCTTTTTTAAATTAACAAATCTTTCTTAATTGCATTCTTATTAAGTAGTTATAATGTCTGTTTGATATGTGTTTAATTTTCTAAAGTCTTCAGTTTTGAATGTTCACTGCTTTCAGTTTTTTAAGTGCCAGAATTGTTCCTAGTTAGCTACTGGCAATTGCAAATTTAGAATAATGAGGCTTCACTAAAAAATAAAAAGCAATGATTGAAACAGACATTTTAGTTGGAGTATTCTTCATTTTGTTTTCTGCACAATATCGATTTTTATTTTCTGGTGTTCCTTTCAGAGAGTGAATCTGTCCTTTGATTTTCCATTCTATGGCCATTTTCTACGTGAAATTACTGTGGCAACTGGGGGTAAGTGGCTTTCTAACCATTTACTTTGAGTAATTTGAGAAGTTTCTTGCAGCTATTTAAAATCCTTTTTTTCTCCCACATATGTCAAGGGAAACTACAGCACTTATTTCTTGTTTTCCAGAAGAAAATAGCAAAATATCAGTATAAGGATAACCTCATACTGCTCAAGTTTAACTGTTATAAAACCATCTCAGTAGAAGACTTTGTAGTATTAATGGTTTTCTATTTAAGTGTTCCAGTTGTGTATGTATGTCTGGAGCATTTGCACTTGTAGAGATTGTGCTGGAGCCAAGACAAGGAAGGAAAACCTAGAGTGTTTTGTCTGCATGAGGACAGAGGATTTTCTATCTGATAATGAGAAGTGCTGACGGAAGTATGTAGCTTGTCCTTTGTCAAACAAGCTAATTGTTGAGTGTTGTTGGGGTGCTGTATAGTGTCTACAGCAGTATCACAATAGGTAAGAGGTATGATGCAGCCCAACCTCCTAGTCCTGTACCTCTGTACACCAATGATGTTTCATGGTTGGGGTCCTGTCTTCCGCCACCACTGGCTGCTGTTTGTGCAGATCTCCTGTTGTATAATAGCCACCAACACCCTTCTGACACTGTTCCCCTCCTGCTCATGTTCCTTGAAGGAGTGTGGAGATGGAAGTTGAGATCAGAGAAAAAATAAATAACATGAAAGAAAACAAGTATTTAGAGGAGTAAGGGTCAGAAGGTAGTTAAAAAAAAAAAAGAGAGGGATAGGGAAATATTGTAGAGAATTGCAGCCTCCTCTCATCTCTAACATGTCCAGCAGATTCACGATTCTAGCTGGTCAAGCTCTGCTGAGAGGTACAACAGGACGAGAAAAAAATGTAGAAATCCCTGTCACCAGAGCTAATCCTGCCTTATCCCTTGCTAAGGTTTCTCCTTCTTATGTTTGAGTAGGAAAGGTACATCTAAAAATTTTGGGGGTGCAGCAACCAGAGCTTCAACAAGAGAAGGAGGAGTGCAGGTTGCTGACTGATGCTCTGTGTTGAGATCTCCATTTTTGCTACTAATGTAGAAGAATAGAAGAAGTGAACGGAGTTGGAGGAAAAAGTCCAATATTAAGTGGTCGATTTGCAGCAAAAATTAAAATAAACAAACAAACAAACGCACAAAAAAAACTTGGGGGCTGCCTAATTACCATTCTATTTTTCTTATGTTTTGGTACGGAATCACTGACACCAAGTTCCATATCCTGTTTTTAGAGGAGCTGTTTCATGTGATCTGAAAGAATGAAGTGGATGGATGCAGCACAGATAAAGCAGCAGCAGTAGGAACAGTGTTCATCCTGTAAATGTCCCCTAATTCTTACTGCTGTATTTGATTCATGGAAGCATTTAAAGTTCACTCTTCTTCAAGTAGTTATTCTATTCTCAAGCTTAACTTTTAATAGAACTCCTGAATCTTTACCACTTGTGTCATTAAAATGCTGCATTCATCAGGCTCTTCCAACTGCTCCCAGAGAACTGGGAGGAGAATGAAGCTCCCAAACAGAAACATGTAATAGTAATTTGTGAGGAAAAAGTTTTTTCTTTTAGTGTAAAGCATTTCAAAATAAATAAATAAATACTTGCAGGCATATGAGATTAACTGAAGTTCGCAAGACTCTTTTCTGTTGCTATTAAAGTTAATGGAATTCTGAATGATAGTTCTGTTTTTTGCTTTTCTCTGCTTCTCCTAAGTGTGATAGTACTGCAGTGAACTGATTATGGATTATTATCATGCTAAATGGGACTTTAACATCAGCCCCTTTACTAAAGGCTGTTGAAATTAGCAGAGATACTTCTCCACATTTGTCGCTCATGTTTCTCACACTCAAAATTAAGCATGAAAAAGTGAGAACTAATTGGTGATCACTTTAAAATTATTGTCTTGATAAAGCTCAGTGTCTGTAAGCCATCCTGTCAGTTCACAACAGGATGCAGTCAAGCTCAAGCAACTTTAAGAATTTAAAGAGACTTTGGGGAGAAGAAGGATCTACTTCAGTCAAAACTCTATGATAAATATTCTACTTTTGTTCTGCTTGATTTTTTTTTTTTTTGTTACAATAAGTTACTTGTGATGCAGCAGGTCATATCACAGAGTCACCGAATAGCTGAGGTGGGAAGGGATCTCTGGGTCTATCTGCTCCAACCCATGCTCAGGCAAACACCCAGAGCAGGTTGCTCAGGCACATATTGAGGTGACTTTGCAAGATCTTCAAGGAGACTCCACAATCTCCCTGGGCAACCTAGGCTCAGGCACCCTCACATTACAGAAGTATTTCCTGATGTTTAGAGACAGCACCTCCTGTGTTCCAGTTTGTGCCCATTGCCTCTTGCCTTGGCACAGGGCACCACTGAAAAGAGCATGGCTCCATCCTCTTTGCACCCTCCCTTCAGCTATTTATATGCGTTGATTAGATCCCTGAGACTCCCCCAGTCCAGTTTTATTCACTCTTCCTGATAGAAAATGTGCTCCCTTGATCATCTTGGTGGTGTTATGTAAGTCACTTTTGAGTATTTGGTATTATGTAAGGCACTTGTCTCCCTTGTACAGGGATGCCCAGAAGTGAAGACAGTACCCTGGGACAGCCTCCCCATTAGCCTTCACAAAGGTGAAAGCATGTTGCTGACTCACATTCAGCTTAACGTCCACCAGGTCCCCCAGGTGTTTTTCTGCAGAGCCATTTTCCAGGCGGGTGGCCACAAACAATTGCTGGTGCCTGGAGTTGTTCCTGTCTAGGTATAGGACCGTGCATTTCTCCTTGTTGAACTTCACAGCATTTTTGTTTCCCCCATCTCTCCAGCTTGCTGTACCTTGATAGTAAATGGTAAAGATAGGATGCAAGTGTTTTTTATACTATATATTCTACTATTTCTTAGTAGCTAAGATTTTCACAGTGGCATTTCTATTATTAGAGTTTTGGAAGACCTTCAGAGGTTATTATGGAATAAAAAGAGTGACAAAGCTAGCATGTACAGGATTCCCACATGACAGATGTACAGTTCTTGGAGAACAGGATGGGATTAATTATGTTAATAATAACACTTCAAACTGTTTATACCTCCAGCCATGAATTAAATAACCTTGTTAAGAGGAAAATTGAGGACAATGGCACATTAAATCCCTGACACAATATAAGTGGTTTCTTCAGTTCTTCATGTAGGTTGCATAGTTTCCAAGTTCCTTAAGATGACTTTGAAATTGTTGAGGTATATACTCAACTTTTTTACTGTTTAATGAATAGGTACTGAGAACAGGAATTAAAAATAATTAATTTGAGTGCTTCACTCACTGTTGTCCTCAGCATATCTTTAGCAGGGCTATTTAATTCATAACTAGAAGTTAAGAGAATTGGTAGTATTGTTCTAAATGTAGTTAGTGACTTCTGGTTCCTTGGTAGGTGAGCATCTCCCCAGGCTTTCATAGACTGTTTTTAAAGCATCCTCTTGTTCTCTTGTGATTTTCATTTGTAATAATGGAAATGCAATAGTGGATTTGTCATTAAACAGAAAGTCGTGTGTAATTATGTAAGAATCAGAGTTTTTTCTCCTAAGTAGCTATCAGCTTGTTCTGTTGTGATGGGCTTTTTTTGTTTGTTTGTTATTTTGACATTTCCAAAGCTGTTTTAGCTTAATTTTCTCTGTCTTTAGTGAGCTTTTCTAGACTGATCCATACAATTCTGTCATGACTTGAAGTTTCTGATGCTTAAATTGTTTGCTTTGATCCATCTGCCACATTTTATTCCCAAACAAAATGAGCTTTGCAAAATAGAAGTCAGTGGAAGTATTAACATGCTGATTATTACCGTTTGCATGGATGAATGGTTCTCTAGCAAATTCATTTTGGTTAATTATGATATTGTTATCAAAATGAATTGAAAGAAATTGTTAGTCCTTGAACATGAGTTCATAAAATTTTAAGTGTAATTTCTTTCAGCAAACTAAAAATGGAAATTATATCTGTGAGCTAAATCCTGAAGTCTTGAGTTAAATTTTCCACTCAACCTTAACTTGTCCACTAACTGCTAATTACTAATTTCCAAGTTAAAAGGGCAGCGAAACATTAAAACTTTGTTTGCTCTAGTATATGAATGTATAGATTCCAACAGGATGAGAGGCTTTTAATGGTCAGAGGGCAGAATAAGTGAGAGGTTCACTGTAGGAGTTACAGCAGTGTATTAAGGAGCCAGGAACCCCATGAACTGAATGAGATGAAATAAACTTATTAAGCATGTACTATCAGGAGGTAAACATTAACAGAAATACAGTTGATTACTATTTGGTGAAGATAAGCAAAAGGGTTAAGTGACACGGTTATTGCCTTGTGAAAGTTTGGCTGATTGATGATGAGTTGATCACAGATAGTTGTGGAAGGGACACTTAAAGTGCATAGACTGCCATGAGCTAAGTCATAGCCTGCAGACAAATTTACAAGTCAAATGAATAATCATATACAAAGAAAACAAGTAATCTAGCTGTATTGACATCTTCTACATCCATGTTTATCAACCTAACTCATGTATAGCCAAGAGGGACATAATCAATATAGTCAATATTCTATGAATACTGAAGGCAAGGAGGTTGGTCAAGTTACATCCTGTGTCCAATTCTCTCTGGTTTGTTTACTCTCTCTCATACATGTATGTATCTATGTATGTATGTGTCTGTATAAAAGGGCCACTCTGAAATTAATGCCTCCTATTTATTGTATTGCCCTCCATACCATCAGGGACAGGTGCTGGTAGTATGGCAATAGTGACTGAACCTTCCTGACAATTTTCCATTACATTTTGTTGCCATATGATGGATGGCAGCAGGGGAACATTGTGACAAAACGGCATCTGACCTTGGAGTACATTTGAAGCAAAAGTGTGGAATTGAATTCCTCCAAGTAGAAAAAAATTGCACCCATTGACACCTGTTGATACTTCTGAAAACCAAACACTGGATATGAGCATAGTGGGACAGTAGTTGGTACGTTTCAACTGCAACAACAGTGACCATGGGGCACCTCCACTGATGCAAATATTTATGAATGTAGCGTACGGTCTCTTGTTCAAGGTTGGCAAAAATTTACAGCTAACATTAGTGGCTACTTTGAAAAGTATTGTTATTGAGCTCTTAGTATCTGTTGTAGTTTCCATGGAAATAGGAGGCAGTACTTTCAGAGCAACTTATGTGTGTATATGTATGTGATGCTACAAAGACAGCCTGAGGTGAGGAGCTCAGATGTCGATGTCTACATTTTGAATGTATTAAGCTGTATTAATTAACCATTGAGTCATTTCACCAGATAGCATGAAGACAGCTTCGAAACTGTCCACAAATCAGGAAAAAAAATATGAATCACAAGCAATTCAAAGTTATTGCAGAGAAAAATATTATTCAAAAGTGTTCTACATAGGCAGGCATTTTATGTAGGAATTGGAATAAGCAAGTTCTTTTAGAAAGCTTGCCAAGTGCTAAAACAAAGATAGATAAAAAGGCATATTGTAGGCAATTGAAATAGCCCTGAAAATATTTCAGATGTTTGATATGGCCAGGGATTCAAAATACAGTATGTATTAAGCAACCATAACTAAGAATGATGGGGGACTGATGCAGAGTTACAGCAGCAGGAGCAAAAAAACAAGTGCAATAGGTTTTGAAGTAGGGTAGGGTTGGGCCTTTTTTAAGCCAACCATGTTTTTCCTCACTTCTGTAGCATAATGCTCAGAGATCTGGAAACTGGACAGCTTGTCAGACACTTCCAGAGCATCCAAGAGATCCGAAGCCTCTTTGCATTTCAGCAAAGCAGTCAGCTGTTTCAGACTGAGATTTTTGAGACAACAACTCCTAGTCATCTTGTAGGGAGTTCCCCTGAGAATGAGGATTCATTCTCATGTAGCCCTGATGAATCTGGAGCAAGTAGTTAAATTTGTAAAGACTGCGTTGACAAAAATTGCCAATAAAATAGCAACAACAATACTAATGTTTGATAAATGAGCCTTTGATGGAGGATCATCCTTAATCAGTAGGCCTTGATGTCATTTGAAATAAGCATTAATGCTACCATTAATAATGGTACTATATATTAATAATATAGGACTATTGGACAAAATGAAATTACAATACTAAATCTCACTGTGATCAAATAAATGTTAGCTATTTTCTAAAACTGAAATCAAGAATTCTTTGTATGGTCATGCCTAAGGTCAGATTATGTTTTAAGAAATATTTGTATTTATTACAGAAGGGGATCTTTGTGTATTTAAGATGGCGCTGGTCAGCCTTTCATCAAAACTGAAGACGTTTTACCCACTACTGACCCAAAGTGACCTCACAGGCACTGAAAATATTGAAATCCGTTTTCCCTTGAAAACTTCTGTTATCAGAGCTTGCATCACTGAGCCATTGCAGAGCACCTGAGCACAGTCTCTCAACAACTCACCAGCTGGAACAGCAGATTCACAGTCATCTTTTATTCTCATGAGAAAGACTCATGTTTATTCCAGTATCAGACTGTTCAGAAGTGTGTGTATGATTTGTAACAACAGAGGGAAAAATTTGAGTTAACTAGCTAGTTAGCTGCTTAAATGTGTAATTTTTATACGTTATGAAGATTCTTTTGGACATGGAGTGTGTAAACAGGGTAATGGTATTCATGTTTAACTGTTCTTTTCCTAGACACCCCAAGAGGAATGCTATAAAAAATAATTGCCAAACTGCAGAGAATTCTAATGTAATTTTGTCATGTTTTGCAATACTTTATTTTTAGTGAGTAAGAAAATGGAAAAAGGATATCTATGCTGCAGGAAGAGGAACAAAGGCTGAGGTTGTACTGCCTGAGCTCCATCTTTTTTTTTTTTCTTCTTGTCCCCCAGAGCAATAGCTCTGAGCAGGAGGGAAATCTGTCTTCCTGGGTGGTGTGCTAGAAGATGTAGAGTATCACTGTACTGAGTGGAGCATGTTATTAAAGCCTGGCAGAAATTTCTGTTTGTTCTGCTGCTCTGAACTCTTCAACTAAGGAGCCTCCAGGAAATGTGTTCATCCTTAATGAAGAGCAATTTGATAACAAAATTCAACCTGTGGGTGACAGCTGTTAAATGGCAAGGATGATATAAAGCTGGGTGTGTATCACTGTGTTTCTAGCCAAAAATCACTGACTCTGACTACCACGTGTCTGTTGTAGGAGATCATACTTCATCACCAGCAGGCAGCTTGCTCTGAAGGGCTGTGGAAAGTTGCCTGTTGACTGGCAGAGATCCAGTCAGACAATTGCACTTTTTACCTCCTTACATCCTGTCTTTTTCTGAAGTATTGTATTATGATGCAAGTGTCAATATTTTTTTCCTTCCTGTACAGCTTCCCTGGTGTTTTTCACTCCTGTTACTAAGTGTCTCTTTTGGAACTACCTTTCCCCTTTCTGTAAGGGCTACCCTTCTATCAATCAGCTTCACCTAGAAACTCTGCTTTGTCTTGCTTTCCATCAACAAACTCTTAAAACTATTTCCTGCCCTTATGCTTTCTCTGTACAAATTAGAACAGAAGCACTGGGGGCAAAGATAATGATAAGCTTTGGGGGAGAAAAAAAATCCATGTGCTTTGACATCACTCTGACCTTGACAAAGGCATTTGGACTGTGAATTTTATTGGAAGTAGTTATACAGAAGTGGTATCAAGACTTAAAATGACTACATTTATATTTGCCTATGAGGCTCTGTTTCATAGAATGACAGATAATTAACCAACATATTTGTCCACATGGATACTTAAATAATTTTTCTGATCAGATAATAATAACTTGAATGGCTTAATGTTAGGGTAAACAGCCTATCGGATAGCCAGCTGAACAGTAGGGAATTGTTAGAGATACACAGTTTCTAAGATAAAATTCTACAATAAAGAGTGGGTTTATAGTAGCTGTATCTTATGTTATCTTATTAGTAGCATTGCAAAGATTCAATAATATTGTGTTTTTACACTATAGTAAAAAATCTTAATGCGTGACAAGTCTTTATTCCTGCATCTCCTTCAAAATATAGTGTTTATTTGGTTTGTTGTATGAGTTTAAAAAGTATACTTCATTTATGCTGCAGATCCAGCAGACTCTGTAAAATCTATTATGCATATCCAGGCTCATAAAGTTTTATATGGTTTTATTTTGTGTTTTCTACCCTTATAGTTCTTTTATCCTATTCTTAATGTATATGATGGAACCCCAGTGGAAAAGTAATTTACAAAAACAAAAAAAAAAAAATATTTCCAAACCAAAATGAACCAATCAAAATGTCATGAGAACAGTGGATGAGATATTTGATTTCTAATTAGAGGAGGAAATTTCTTTTAAAGAATGGAAAATCACAGAACTGTAGGGGTTAGAAGAAATCTCTAGTCCAGTCTCCCCTGCTAAAACAGGTTCCCTGCAGTCCCTACCGTAACCTAGAGTATGTTATACAGGAAAATACCCAGGCAGATTTTGAATATCTCGAGAGAAAGAAACTCCACAACCTTTCTGAGCAGCCTGTTCCAATTCTCTGTCACTCTCAAAGTACAGATTTTTTTATTTCTCATGCTCAGATGGAGCTTCCAGTGTTTCATTTTTTATCCTTTGCCCCTTGTGAAGTTGCTAGGCACCATCAAAACAAGCCTTTTCTTACTGGCCTTGAGCATCTCCAGTGTTGGGGCATCAACAACCTATGTAAGCAATCAATTTCAGAGCCTCACCACCCTCTGAGTAAAAAAATCTGTTCCTAGCATCTAATCTAAATATTCCCTCTTTTAGTTTAAAACTCATCCTGTCAATATCATATAGTGTAAGCTCCTCTCAAGCACTGGAGTAAGTGATATCTTGTTGTGGAAGTCTTGGACCTTTATTAAATGTGCTTGGTTTGTAAAACTAAGTATCATAAAATATTACTTCTAAATGTCTACTTAATAAAGTCAAATGAAATAATTATATATATGCTGGCAGTTTGTCTCAAACTTTTAAAATATTTTTTTCAAATGAGATCTTTCAAAGCACAGATGAGTTAGAGACCAGTTGGGCTGGGAAATGTGTTGAATGTGCAGTTCATAATCAGTATAACTTATTTCATATAAGGGCTACTCTAAATTGCAGTATTTATTAAGAGGTGGAGCATTATTATTTTGAATTCTATCCTGTTACCATCTGTACCTATCCTTTTCCAAAAAGTTAATCTGCAGCTTTGACTAAAGCTTGGTTCTTGGTTGTCTTAAATAGGATTCATTTTGAGAAAGCTTAGTTCCTAATAACAGCAATTACATGCAAAGACCTGTCACATGCTTTTCAGTGTGTTGGTCCCATGTGCATTAGAGTGAAGGCTCTTTACTTTTGTCTCAGAAAAATGTGTTGTAGGCCTCCATACAGGCTTCTGTAAATGGAAGATTAAGACTTGAAATTAAGAGTGTGAAATCATATGTTATGTGATGCTATTGCTGACAGGTACCATAGGGCCGTATAACAGTGCTGATAGCTTACAAGAGGGCTTTCTCTCCTTTGTCTATCTGTACCTGCAATAAATTTATGTTCTTAATCCTAACATGATGACGACATTTCTATTTTTCCTTATGTTTATGGTGAATTGTATGGACTCCTGCAGTGACTGGTTTGTCTGAGTCATGAAACCATTTGGTTTCACTCCTCATTCAGACAATCTTTTATTTTAGTTCTTTTATTTAATTAATAATAAGTTCTTTTATTTAATTAATAAGTTCTTTTATTTAATTAATAAGAGGAAAGAATTACGAAATTAAATCCTTGAAACAAAGCCCTTGTTTCCAACTTAGAATTTCTTGGAAGACAAGTTTATTTTTTACCTCTTTTTTTTTGTTGTTGTTGTTACAAGCTTACTAATTCATTGGGCCATTGGCAGTATGACCAAAGCAATTGTAGCAGAAGCATTGAGGTTCTGTTTGCTGTGCAGTAAATCAGCTTGTTGTTGTCTTAAATAAAAGTGTGAAAGCTTAGGGAGGCTTAATTAAAATCAGTGAAGGATTTAAAAATGAATAGTCACTGCTGGAGAAATATAATTAGCAAAACAAATTGTGTCCTAAAATGGTTCCAGTGCAGCCCATAGGGACCCAGTGCCAATCCTTGCTGAGGAGAAGGCAGAAATATTCTGCGGAAGCCATAAGAAGACATCAACAAGGAAGACTGAAACCATCCTACTGGTAGCATGGCCCCACATAAAGAGGCTGTTTTGTCACTTAGTTTTACATGTTACCAGTAGCCTTATTAAACACTAAATGTAATTTCTCTTCCTTGTTATTAAGCGTCTGCTTTGTATCCAAAGTTACTGATTACCCATAATTTCCATTTCCTATCTGTGTTTCTGAGACTGCTAGAGAGCATGAAAAGAACATGAATCAAACCATGCAAGCCTTTTTATGTTTATTACTTCACATAAAGTATTCTAATTTCCCTATTTGGGATCTGTTAATGTCAGAGGAAATGTCTACACCTATAATTTCACTAGGATCAGGTAGTATTGAGAATACAGATTCTTCTAATATCTTGATGTTACTGCTTTGTGGATGTTATGACTGTCTTCCCTTTTGGCTCCTGAAGAAATTTAAGAAAAGCCAATTGCTACTCTACATTTAAAATAGCGTATGCAACTACTGTCTGAGTCACATTATGAAAAATTACTTGTCCTTTGATAGTCTCTTCATTATAACAGAATCTCTTTCTTGGCAACAACCTTGTGTCGAGCCAGTCCTTGCTAAATTCATTACCATTGCAAATTGTCAGATTGATATCAGCCTGTTGTCTGAAACAAGGGGCTTTGAAATAGGTTACCATGGATCTTTGTCAGTTTTGACCTGGGACCTAAATTGGGATCTAAATTTCTTCCCTCACTTCTACTTCTCCTTACAGTTTTTGTGCTGACTCCATTCACATCCTTTCCTCCTATCGGTCATTTGACTGAGTGACATGCCCAATCTTCAAGCTTCCTCCTGTGTACGCTTGCTCCAGAGATGTTTCCAGATATAAGCTAAGATCTACGATCAGCTAATAGATTAATTCTGTGCTAGAGTGTTGATTTCATGATGAAACTGTCATGAACATTTGAAGGGTTAGAAAGTGGAATATTGTTCTTTTTTTAGAATGCTGACCTCAAAACTAAGCCATTGTTTTCATGTGTTTTGTTTCCACTTGCTTCAAACAGCTTCTTTGTTTTTTTGAGCATTAACGGGACTATACAAACAGAGCTTTTATTTCAGGTCTGCTACCACTAAGCCCATCTTATAGTAATGATTCCACATATGACTTCTTTTTGGTTGTGATGTGTAAATAGATTCCTGGTTCAGTCTCCTAAAGCTGCTTGTGATCATGCTTTTCTTGCATGTCTCTAGGAAATAAAATATTCAGAATCACTAAAAGTTCCTGCTCTGACTCACTGACAAGTCCTAATCTTAGGTATTAAAAAGTATGGAGCGAATAACCAAAGGTGAAGGCCCAACAGTGCATCTCCTTCAAGAATTAGCAGATTCAGAGTTTTCTTGTGTTTTCCACTGACAGCACAGGCATAACTAAGTAGAAAGGAACTGCTGTGAATTTCCTGTTAGAAGTGTTTTAACCTGAGCCATTGCTATACTACAAAATTTGTTCCAGCTGACATAGCCTATAAGTCTATTAACCAACCTGAAAAAAGAAAACCAGATCTTGTAAAACCAAATCATGACCTTTGATGCCTAAGGGGCCAGTTACCTTGAAAAGTACTTTTGTAGCTATTTCCTAAAGTAGAAATGGTTGTTTTTAATTTCAGGCTCCTAAAAGTGGTAGTCTGGCACAGGCCTTCACATCTGAGAGTAGTCTGAGTCTGAAGGCTGTTGAAGAACACTTGAATGCAGGTTGTTCTAAGAGTCAGAGGACTTTATTGGTTTTCTCAAAATGACTCTGCATTATCCTATTGTTTCATCAAAAAAGTAAATTCTTATTAATATAAGAGGTTATTAACAGGATTGAATAAGAAGTTATTAACAGGATTGAGCTAGCTTTGTAATTGTTATAGCATAAGCTGAATGGCAGTAGACGTGGGATTTCATATATCAATGGGAAGACGCAGTGAAGCCAAATAAAGCAAAGTGTTATCAAGGTGTTATTTAGCAATGGCTTAATAGTGCAATAAAGGCAAATTTCTGTAAGCCTTTTTTTTTTTTTTTTTTTTTTTTTTTTTTTTTACTGCAGTTCATGTTCTGTTTTCATTCCTTACTTTATGTGGGGGAGACATGAAAAGAATAATATAGTCTCGGGAGTATTCAATATTTCAATATTATTCTTAAATTCCACCTCTTTCAGCCCTATGCATTAAGATACAGAATTTACTTCTTTGGAGTAGTTTTCTGTGCTTTGTGATTAAAAGACATCATACGTATACTTTTTATTTTCAGATTTCTACCTCCTAATTTTTACCTGCCTCACAAAATGAATTGCAACCACTATTTTAAGGTCAAAATTATGTTTTTAAACCATGAGTCACATTTCATTTACAAGAGGTGTTCTGTAATCTGCTAGACCTGGAGACTTTAGGGCCTCCTTAGCATACACAGCAATTGTGTGAAATGTACACCTGCTTCTTTTTCCAAATAGCACATTCCTCCCTGCTGCTACAGCTTCATTTCCTTCATGTTAGCAGCTCTGAGCTGAAAATTGTTAAAAGTGTCAGACTGCAGTTATGTCAGCATTATGTGACTCTCCCCCATCAAGAATATCTACACCCATGTTTTCAGGAAAAATTCTTCAGACCTTCTTCAAAACATGTTATGTCTTCTTAGCTGTTCCACTGTCTTCTTTTAAATAGTAACATGGAAGAAAAGCCACTTTTTGAGTTGGAGAAGATAGATGCACTTGCATTGCCCTTCAACATCCAGCCAGTAGCTCAATCATATGCACAAAAATCTCTCTTTAAAGAAAACATCAGAGTTTTTACAACTGTTCCATGAAAGCTGTAGCTTTTATGACCATTTTCATTATTAAGTCCAACTTCTAGTATAAGCATGGGCTTCTGATAATACAGAGATGAGAATGTTGTACACTCAGCTATGAAAATGTCGGATAATATTTGGCAGTAATTCAAATGTATTCACTCAAGATGTACAGAAAAGTTTTGGTAGAACTACTTGTGTCCTTTGGTACTTTTGAAAACGTAGAGTGTTTTAAAATCTTGTCCTAGATCTCAAACTGAAAAGTATAATTATTCCAATTTTTGTAGATATGTTTTGCATCTGTTTTCATGGAGGAGGAAAGAACAACAGACATTTATGAGTTGTATCAGTGATTTTAACCTAGCTAAAAGATACCTCAAGTATATCTCTGGAATGTTGTTGGAGTCATTTCATTGTTTGAAAGGCTAGCTATATGTAGTCTATTATCAGTGTTGCTTATTGAGAAGACACAGTTTTGTTGAAAACTGAAACAGAGCACAAGTATAATGTCTATCCATTAATGTACATCTTAAGAAATTGATTGATTTTAAGTTATAGCAGTACAGTTATCCATTATTCCGGTAGTCTTAATTATGTACGCTTACAATGTGCATTTACTATGGTAAATTATGTACCTTGTTTACCTTAAAACAGAAAGGTAGAAAAATGTTTGTGAAGTACACTCATGTGGTTGTCAGTTTGCAGACTGGAGTTTTATGTGTATGTTTTATTGGCGGGAAACTAATCTACTTGTGTCATATACTCTTGTTAAGTTCTTGTTTAAACTGAGGAAACTGGAAGAATCACATTTGTATTGAATCTCAGACAACATTGCTTTCCTTTCACATATGTTTAAGATCTTTATCTTCTGGACAACGCTGTAGTACTGACTAGGCAAACTCAGGAAGGTTCTAAACTATTTCTGTGTTGACATTTGTTTTGTTATAAATGTAGTGATTTGACCATCAGTTTAGATGTTAAAGGTAGCTGCAGTAACTGAAGCTTCTTAATCTTACCAAATGTTTAAAACTAAATATTCAGTGCTTCCTAATTATAAATCTTATTTTTTTTATAGTACATCCATATATTTGTATTTTTACCTTGTATTCACATTACAAGGATGTCATATTCAGGTCGGCTTTTTCTTAGTTTTGTTTCTGGATGATGTCTTATACAATGAAATGTAATCACCTTTATTGACTTGCTATTCTTCCTGGGTCACAGCATCTGCTGTTCTTGCCATAGTGTAGGCCATAGAAAACTGCCCCAAAGGAGGCAGCTCTTTAATTTTGCTTGTTTAGGTGAAATTGATTGCTGAAACTGAGGACAAATGATAGCTTTTGTCCTTCCACAGATGCTTGCGAGGTTTGATCTTTCTGATGTGTACTGTATGTAGATGCTCATCTGATAGAGCCTTTTGTTTTGTTGTTTTTTGTTTTGTTTTGTTTTTGTAATCCTAGACACCTATAAGACACACATTAAAACATTTTTCCTGTTTTATTTGTATAATGTTGTTTTTGGGAAAATGTTTCTTTTAGAATAGCACAAACTTTTAAAAGGACATGAATTCCAAAATACAGAGCTACTGCTCTGTGCAAATAGATACTTGGCATTGGCAAGGTATGGCTCAACTTTGAGAAAATTCTGAGGTTAGTTCTCTTGAGGTTAGTTCTCTGCCTGTGTATACTATACCCCTCTATATGATGGGTAAATAGATGATCAGAGAGTAGAGTATGTGGCTTCTTGTTGCAAACGTCCTGACTTTACATTTGTCTCTTTTTCAGCATCACACTTAGCAGTCAGTTGCCTCCCCTCCACTTGTTGGAAGCCTGACTACTGCAAGAACAAACAGCAGTATTTGTAGGCACCTTATCAGCATGCTGGCACTAAGGCATAACTTTCTGATGTGCCCATTAATTGTACTGTAACTGAACAGCAATTCTGTAGAATGATGGTTGTGTTGTAACAATTAAGTTATGCATTTTGATAATATGGCAAATAACTGTGTCAGCTCGGTATATTAATGTAAAACTGGGACTGTGTGGAAAAATAGATGATGTTTAGCAAGCAGTCAACTTGTCCTTTAAGCCAGCAGGCACCGAGAGTATATTCAGTGGATAGCACTATTAGACAGGTGGTCTCCAAAGATAACAGCATACCAGGATAAACTTCAGTGAAAACAGAATGTAAGGTCTAGTGGAAATGAGAGCTCATTTTGAATAGGTTTATAGAGATCTTGTCATCTCATTATTTTCTGTGGCAGACAAATACTCTTGTTAATGTTTTTACTTCTGATAATCTAACTTTGTTCTTTCAGTCTGTGGGGCATTCTCTCTTTTTTTTTTTATGCTTCTGTGACTCCCTCTTTAACATCAATGGAGTCCACACAATTGAAACAGTGAAATTAGTAATGTTATGATTTTTACTCAGTCATCAAATGGTCAGTTAAGAGACATGTTTTGTCCTTGGGATGTTTCTGCATGTGTAAGTATTAGGAATTCTATTGTATCACATTGTATTGTAATTAAACGAGGCTGAGAATAGCAGAAAATTGTACAAATTGGTAGGACTTCATAACTGGAGGTGAGGAAAAAAGCCTCAGACAGCCAAGCTAGCATTGCTCAGGTTACCTCCAGGAAAACTGAGGTCTTTTGATAATTCGAAAAGGTGATTACCTAGATGAATCTAGTGTGTTCTTAAAAGGCTACTAGTCCTTAATATTGAATGGACATTCTTTTTGGTTTTAGATGTGATAGATTTGATTCTCTTCATAGGTTCTGGTATGATGGTAAGTTTTGATTTTAAAAGAAAAACAATGTTGATAACAAATGGATATTTTAATTGTTGATGAGCAGTGCTGTGCAGAGACAAGAACATTTCAGTTTCTCAGCTTCTTGTGCTGCCCTGTTAGTGAGGGCATGGAGGCACAAGAAGCTGGGAGGGGACAGAACCAGGACAGCCAACCTTAGCCAGCTAAATGTATATTCTGTACTACATGGTGTAACATGAAAAAAACTTGGAAAATTGTTAAGGAGTGGCCACAGCTTGGAGAATGGCTGGGCAGGAGTTGGGAGATGGTGAGCAATTGTGTTGTGCATCAATTATTTTACATATATAAATATGTATTTATTATTATTATTATCATGACTATTATCCTTTTTTCCTCTTCCATTTCTATTTTATTATATAGTTTTTATTTCAACCCATGAGTTTTACTCTTTGAGTAGAACCCTCTGAGTTCTTCTCTCTGATTTTCATCCCTATTTCAGTGGGAGGTGAGAAGGCTAAACAAACAATTGTGTGGTACTTAACTACCTGATGAGTTAAACCACAGAATGGGAAAAGAGGAAAAAACTAATTTGGTAAGCCACCCTATGTCCAGGCGTAGCTATGGGAATTCTGTACTCAGGACAGTTTTGGAATGTGCTTTTATATGGCCCTGGAAAGATTATACACTGTCACGTTTCTTTGATTTGGGTAAATACATGTCAGAGAATTAAAAAGAAACAGGAGGGAGGGGGCCTGGGGGGAATGTAACACATCCATCTTCATACATTTGTTTACATGACATTAGAATTATGAAAAATATAAATTACTGAATGAAGACATGGTGGCCAGGTATATAAAGCCATCTTTAAGAGCTTGAGACATTATGTAACTAGGCAGAGATTAGAGTTGTTTTACTATATTGCTATATGCCATAAAACAATGATAAAAAAAAAAAAAAACTGGATTTTCTTATGAAACATTATTTTCTTTCTATCCCTCTTCCTCTGATAATATTGAATTTTAGTTACAGCTATACTTCTGATTTTGTTCTTTGCTGATTTTTCCTGGAGATTTTCATTTGCATTATCCCGGAAGTTTAGTCTTTTCTAAGTAAGAGCAAAGGGCAATAATCAAATCATCAGCTTTTCATATTTTGTCTGTTGTATTTAAACTGACAGGGCTATCTCTGGCTTGCATTTGTGTTCTATCCATTAGTTTTTTCATGACATATATTAGACTTCAATTTCAAACAGATGAATCAATGAATATATTTTTTATCTCATTCATCTCTGATTATACCAGTTCTTTCTGGTCTGTTGGCTGTCTCAGAGCTTCAGATTGATTTGTCTCCTGTCTTATTGTCTCTAGTCATTTCATTGTCTTCTTGCTGCTATTTTGACTACTGTGTATTGTTTTTATTTTAGAATGCTGCCGTCCTACAGACCACTCCTGCCCATATTTCAGCATATTCTCAAGCTTTAAAAGTGGTTGAAAGACAACTTTATAGCTGAAAGGTCAATATTATCTCCTCAAAATCTGTAGATTTGTTATTGACTTTAGCAAGACTGGGATCAATCTGTGACGAAGTTTAGCCTTATTATCCTATTGTGTCTCATCATTAACTGAGACTGAATACTTCTTGTTGGCTGAACAGTGCTGTTTATGACAGACTTATGTTAAGTTTCACAAAAAAAGACTGAACCTCTGATCGTAAACTTCACAGGCCATCCATGAAAATAATCATAGAATCTTTGAACACTTCAGATTAAGAAGGACCTTCAGAGATCACTATATTCAATTGTGTACTTAAAGCAGAAGGATGATAAGTGAGCCTTTCCTAAAATATATTTATTGCTTCAATTTATTTTAAATACATAAACTTGGAGATAAATTTTGAATTTAAAATTGGTATCGAAGTTGCAATAAAATTTGAGATTAGATATTTTAACTTTCAAGCAATATTACGAAGGTAAAGCCACAGAATGTGCTTGAGACAGGAACAAAAAAGTCTAACTAATACAGGAAAATGAATCTAGCATTGTGGAATAAGCAAACTGTGGAGTGCCTGTAGGCACCCCTGCTTCATAAATATTCATCTGACCTTCAGGTTCAGCTGTACTCAAAGAGTAAAAGCTCTTGTAGACTCAGTCAAGCAAGGCAGATCACTGACAAAGGGGACAAGGATCCATTACAATTCTGTAATTTTGTTCCACTTAATTTTTGTAAGATGGCATGAATTTCTTTACCAACAAATGCATTTTTATGTTATTAGATCTATTCACTATTTTCATCTTAATCAACACAATCCTCAATAAAATTAGAGTTGAACGTAACTGTTTAAAGCGTTATCTTAAATGTGGAAATGTTCAGGTTGTTTGTTTGGATCTTCTTATAAGGAACAGAATGAATTACTTCCGTTTATTCCAGTTATTCTGACCAATTATTTTGACCAGTTATGCTGACTAGTCCTTACCACAGAAAAAATTAAGGCTTGACTGCTTTACTGATATATTTCATGAAACCAAAAGTAACTTCATGAAACAATTTTCCTTTCATCTGTTCAAGATAACTGGTGAATTAAAATCTCTGACCTACAAAATTATTTTGTGTTACAACTTTAAGAAGGTTTCAGCCTAGTAATATCACAGTAGTAAACCTGAGGAGTAAACAAATGTTACCCCTGTAATGGGCAAGTGAGTAGAGAAACTTCATGGAGACACTGAGTGAGAGAATCTCATTATAAGAGCTTGATTGATATCTATGGATACCTTTTCAAACATTTAAAAAAGTTGAGAAAATAAATAGTCATGAGTATAATAGCTTGATGCATTATCAGTTAACTGGATGATTAAAATGAAGCATTTGGATTTGACTCCCCTTCTAACCCACCAACAAAATGAACACAGTGTATGTATGAATTTGTAATGCGATGTGCATTTTATGAAAGAAAAGTTTCCATGGCAACACAGCAGAAAATCGATAAATGAGTTGTGGTGTGATCTGAACAGTGCCTCACCTCCAGGTAAAGTTTGAAGTAGTAGGAAAACAGTATAGTTATCAGCAAACTGCAGACAGTTTGTGTAATTCAGCCAGCCACTTAATTTTATTCATGGTTGACTCTAACTTCATCCTGTCAGATTGCCCTATTCTATAACTCTAGTTTCTCCAACAGTACAATTTAAGAATGAAATTGTTCTGCCCCATGGGGCAGGTGATAACAGTTTCAATAGTATGACAGTAAATACAAAGAACCATGACTAGATTAGTTTAGCAGGTCTGCTAGTGTTTTAATGACTTTGGTCTCCATTAAATGTTCTGTTTCCTAGTACATCTGCTGGATCTCATTAAGCTACTTTTTTTTTTTTTTTTTTTTTTTACTGTGTTTAGAAAGATAACTCATGAAATGCACAGAGTTATTTTTTTTCCATGCAGAACTTCTTATTAGTTTGAATATTAATGGGTATACCAAAATATACCTACATATAATAGTCTTACATGCATTCTCTTTTATTTAGACTTAGTGAAGATTAATTCTAATTGTAAAAGAATCAGAATCAGAGTGGATCTTTACAACCTCCCTTCACATATTTATATACCTTGATGTGATTCTCCATAAACCTTTTCTTCTCCAGGCTTAACTTAAAGGCTCAGTTCCCTCAGCCTCTCTACAGTAGCTCTCTGTCTTGTATTTGTCAGCAAATAAAGAAAGTCCAGAGCTAGACACAGCACTCTGGATGCGTCACATAAGAAGTGAGAAGAGGGGAAGGAAGAATCACCACCTCCCTCAAACTCCTGATAGCACTATTCCTAATGCAACCCATCAAACATTAAGTATACCATTAGCCTTTTTGACCACAGAGTCACACTGCTGGCTTGTGTTCAACTTGATGTCCAAGAACACACTTGGGTGCTTTTCTGAAAAGCTTTACAGCTTTTCAGCCCCCAGTATATATCCTTGTTAAACAAAAGGGAAAAAAAAAAAAAAAAAGAAAAAAAAAAAAAAAAAAGAAAAACCATTAAGTTTAAGCTTCAACCAGTGCATTATTTTATTTTCAGTATACTCAAAATATTCAACTGTGACCTGTGACTTTTTACCAACAATAAAAAACAGATGCTTTAGATCAAATTTCATTGTAAATGGCACACTGTGAATCTACCTACAGACTCTTGTCATTGCAGAACTTGAAGGAAGGGATGCATCCAACTGTGAGGAATGTCACAAACTTTTTCTTCCACTCTTGGCATTTTCTTGCTATCAACAGATGTACGTTCCATTGACTTCCATCATCTAATTTTATGAAAACATATCAGAAAGCATCTGGAAGTAAAATACCATGGTATACCTAACTATACTTTAGTGGCCTCATTCTATTGATTCTGCATATAGCACATAGCACATATAGCACATAGTCTCTGTATGGCAGTGCATGCTCTTACGATAGCAGGATTAGAAAGACTAAGTAAAATTAAATCTGTGGAATTGAAAAGCCTCAGAAGTTTAATAGTAACTTTTTGGTTTTCTTCAAGAAAGAAAGAAAATGTTTTTGTACTTGTGAAAGTTTCTTGTTGAGTTTTTTTGATTTTATTTATCTACTTATTTATTTTTGAGATGGTGTTGATTGTAGAGGTCTTTATCAAAAAAGCTGAGCTTAGTAATCTATTCACATCTCAGCACAATCTGGCTGGATTCCGTTTAATTGCAGTTGAAAAGATGTTCCTTCTGTGAGGTCATGCTACTGCAAAAGAGGTATCACTTACATTACTATATATAGGTGAGGCTTCATTATGTGGCAGTAATGAAATAAAAAAAGACTGCAAACACAGTAGACTGCTCAGATGAAGTGAGGATATAGGATGTCACATTGAGTAAAGGCCCTTTCCAGACAAACTAAAGCTCCAGGAATAGGTTGCTTAAAATTGCATGTTCCTTAGCGATATAATAAAAGAAAAGCTTGATATAAGAAAAAGCAGTATATAGACCCAAGAGAGCTTTCGATAAGCCTTTTTATAACATGGTAAACATTAGGTAGTGCCTGAACATAACATTATGAATTCTTAATGTCCCATCAACTCCCTTGCCTGGGAAGTCAAATGATAACCTGGCAGGAGGGTTTCTTATGCAGCTAGATAACAAATGCCTTATCAACCAGCATGCAATTTTTCTTCCCATTTATCTGCTGTTTCAGAAGTCATAGTCACTGCCTGAAGTAAATCTTCATAGCAGAGCATTGTAGCAGTACAGCACAATTTCACTTTGCTCCTGGTATAGGAATTCACTCCCATTAAGAGCAAGCCATACCTGATGAGCTAAAGGGATATATTACCAGCAGACCTTCACTCTGAGAAATGGGGTAAGAGTGGGTTGTACCTGCTGAAGGTAGATGATTTATCTCTGTTTAATAAGGTGCTCATATCTCTGATACCAATACCTGTAAACATACCAACAAATAAAATGAACAGTCCTTTGCTGAAATGCAGTGTCAAAATAAGTAAATTTCTTGCCAACAGAAGAAGGCAGGAAAGGAGCAGGACGGGAAAGTGCACAGCAGTTTGACGTGTGTTTGGGGTAGCAGCTAAAAGCAGCTTTCAAGAAGTAGTGGACTTCTCTTGTTCTAGTTACATTCAATAATATTTTATGTGAGAGGAAAACTAAACATGAAATATTTCTGAGGAGGAAAAGATGCAAAATGTGATGTTATGATACTGCCAAAAAATTTATCAAGTATGCAGGCCATGTAACACTGATAATAATTTTTTTAAAACATATTTTGTATACTATGCAGTAACTTAATCATCTCTGTCATGAAGATAACTATAGCAGTAAACAGATACATGTATAGCACACTCTAATGTTGTTCTACACAGGACAAATAAATAACACTATTTCAAACAGAGTTCCTTTCCAACCTTTAAAATTCTATGAAGTAAATGTTTTAAACTCCCTTCTTAAGAATTCCACAGTGGCAGCACCCAGTAGTACGGGTTATACAGGAAAAGTCTCTTTTCAGAGACAATTTTCTCAAGAAACTGCTAATTTGTTGTAGACTTTATCCTTTTTGGGTTTTGTTGTTTGCTTGCTTGCTTGTTTAGGTTTTGTTTTGTTTTACTGTTGTTTTTTTGTTGTTGTTGTTCTTGTTTGTTTGTTTTTGATCCTATTATGCCTTGTTAACATCAGTCTGAAAGACAGAGGTAGTTCCAGGGAATTGAAGCTCTAAGCTGCTGTTTTTTTCCCGTGTGTCGTTGTTAGTTGTATTGTTTTGTAGCACTTCATGGTGATATTCCTGTTTACCTCCTTGTCAGGCTTACTGTGATTTAAACCTAGTCCACAGTCCTCTTGCATTATCTGCAGGTGACAAAAGTTCTGGCTCATTTTCTGATAATCTCTCTTGATTTGGTGGGAAAGATTATTTATTTCACCATAGCCATTCCAATAGCAACTTATGAAAACAGCAGCTTTTGGATGGGAGTAAAATTGATGAGTTCCCTGAAGCAGCTGTGGCGGTTATGGTAGCATCCAGGAGGATGCCAAATCATATTTTTATGTACTTTCAAGGGAAATAAATAGTCTGCAATTTTTTGTGCATGCTGAATGAGGTAAAAAAAAAATTCATAGATTCTCCATTTTCCCTCTGCTACCATTCATGACATCCAACAATGAAGACAACTGTGCATGCAGGTGGTAGCTGAAAGCAGTTTTGTTCCTACATCTGTCTGTGCATGCTTCCTGAATTCAAACCTTAAGGAACTTCATTGCATAAAAAAAACTAGAGTGTGCACAAGACTGTTTTGCCTGCTGGCAATTCCTGGGAGGTAAGATTTTCTTCTTGGATCTTGTTGGTTTAATCCATTACTCTCTCCTTCATTATCCATCCAAAAGAAATTGGCTGAAATGCTTATGGAGAAAAATATTACCACTTTTCTGTAGCTGATATCTTGTGAGAAAAGCTTCCTATTCTGTCTTATGCAGTATACAGACATTTTCACCTCTCAATATTGGAACTGCCTTATTGTTGTTACAGCTGATGTTTGTCTGTCTAAGACTTTGTTCACTAAGAGTAATCCTCTAGTTGCCCTGCCACAGCTTGTATCTTTTGGATGCATGAGAAGTCCTGGGGCTAGAGTTACTTTCCATAATATTGGAAAGAATTAGCATACTTTCTTTGGGCAGAAACAAAATGTCTTTTCCTTGGCAAATACTGGCTAACCGCATGTGATGATTGCTTTTGGTAAGTTTAAACATAATTATGTTGTAACCTGCACTTTGGTTTAAAAGACGGGGATCACCATTTGTGTACCCTATAATTACATGGTATTTACCACAGATATCCTACTTCTGCTTGTACCTTACCATATGATTAAGTGACCAACATTTATCATCAGTGAAGTGTATACTGCATGATATACATCTTCCACATAGTAGAATGGATGAAGGACTGGTAAAACTGGTAAATTAAGAACTGGTTTTAGAAGGGTCTGTTCAACCTGGGGAAAAGAAGACCTGGGGGGATCTGATTATTGTTTATAAATAACTGAAGGGATGTGGAAGGCAAATGCTTTTCAGTTTGGAAAAATGTCTTCCTCTGTCTTCTTGTTCTGAGTTGTATCTTCGCTGCTAATTAGTCCAGCCTGAGGAAGCTTACATCCCTAAACTTTGTGCCCAACTTAAACAAACACGATGGGAAAACAAGAAACTGGAGAGCATACAGGTATGCCGGATGTTAGGAGTAGAACTATGGGAGAAGAGAGACACAGCAGCAAAAGATTTTGAGCATTTTCAAGTTTGGTACTACAAAAGTTTTGTTCAAGGGTGAATTTTTTTATTGTAATTATTTGTTTAATGTTTTAAAATCTTAAAATATCGCTTTCCCTTTTTCCACACATATGTTTTATTTATGACATCTGTACAGACATTAAAATATTTTATCCAATCAGTGGAGGTGTATACCAGAAACAGAGTGCAAAATTAGATTTCCCAACAGCTCTATTCAAGTCTCATATCAAGATTTAGTGATACCAAGGTTACTGCAATGACACGGCTACTAAGGTATTTGGCCTAAGCAAGATAATCCTCCCACCATCCTCTTTTCTCTGGTTCCAGCCTGTCTAGGAACAGCACTTGTCTCTGTTTATCTAGAGCGGAGAGGCTCTTAGGAGCTATCGCATGGCAGTATCTCACTGAGTAGATTCTGTATTTCATGCCTCTGTCCAAGAATTTTCTCTGGGGAAGTATGCTTTTGATCAGGAAGGAACTGATACAAAGCATTAGACTCTAAGTAGATTTGTTTCTCCTTAACTTGAAAGAATTCGCAGTTTGGAGACATTGAAAACATTTAAACAGGCACATCGTTGGAAGTTGCTTATAGTCCATAACGATGTCCTTATTGTGCTTCCCTGTTCTTCCTAGCGATATCTAATGACCTCCTGGCAATGGATGTCATGTGGCATATCAGAAGAGAAACCTTTACTGGAAGAGTTTCATAAAACATAAAATCCCAAGTCCCTTTGCTCAATTGAATGTGGGATAGTCATTAGAATGTGTTGTATTCCACCAGATCATATGCTGTTTGCAGCAGCCATGAGTAACTGGGAAACTACAGCAAACTAAAAAACATATTGCCATTTACTGAGTGACATACATTATACATTCTCAATTTTTCCAGATAATGCATTCTGTATTAACAAAGAAAAAGCAAAAAAAAAACGGTGAGAAACTAATCATCTGACCTTTAACATCTAGATAAGATAGTATAAAAATACAGCCAAGAATATGAGGATTCTGGATGGTTTTTCTTTTTTCTCTCAAGTAAATACACACAAGAAATCCTTGTAAAGTTACACAGTTAAGAAGCAGTGTTTTATACTCATACTTTCTTGGGTTTAGCTTTCAGATAGCCCACTTTTCAGACTAAAAGGAGAGTTAGTGCATTTGGTCTAGTCAAGGAAAAGCAAAGCCAAAAAAATCTATTTAATCTGTCTCTAATTCATTTTCCCCCTAAGAGTGTAAAAGAAAATATGAAATAGCATGAGACTGGTTCATTTATACACTGATATTGTAAACCCATTAGGGTATTTAACTTTCATGGATTGTCTGAAGGATATGTAGTTGCTGTTATCCTTTAATTATACTGTAATCTTAGTGTAATTACCATGCTGATAAAATGCTTCCACACACATAGCAATAAATTAGCCATTTGGGAATAAATGGTGTTACTTAAAGCTTACTTCAGTGAACTATCGAAGAAATATTAATATAGTTATATAGGACTGCTTGTGAAAATATATGACATTATCTGTTTCTAGAATTCAGTATTCTGGTATACTTTAGGGGTGTAAAATTATAGCATATTCTTGAATTTGCTTAATCATGAAATAGCTGGTGGAGAAATGTCTGGAAAAAACATGATGAAAGCACATTTTACATGCAGTACAGTGTTTTGGGGGCTACACTTCAAACACTGATGCAATGCTTGTCAGGCTCACCAGATAAATATGTGAGCAACATGATTTCTGATCCATTTTATTTCCCCCAAGTTACATCTTTCCGTTTTTTTTCCCTAAACATAAAAGTGTCTTCTGAGTTCTTTGGTGGTGTAATTCCAGCAACAAGAATAGATACATCAAATGTTTACTGTTACTGCATAGTAGAAAAAAGAAGTCATGACAAAAAAATAAGTGATCAGAGAGAAACATCCAATAGGACAACAGAATCATCCTGTATCTAAAATGCACGTAAAATTTTTCAGCTATTCTCAGCAGCTACAGACAAGGCAAGAACTGTGCTAGTTAATAAAGCTCAAATACCTTCTGGCTGTTTAGGGACCTGATCTGGTTATTTTCAGTTAAATTCCATGATGTTGGTTAGAATCACACTAAGGCAAATTAAGTAAAAGAATGGCATTAAACCAATGTAGTAACTAGTTCAGTGTCTTTGTACAGTGCCAATTTAAAAAAATGCCTTCTAACTTAAAGATGCATCTGAATTAGTAAGGTTTTATCTCTCAAGAAGGGTAGCTGCAGCAGTGCTTAGCCTTTCCCTGTTACTTGAAACAATTACAATTATTTCTAAGGAAAAATGAGAAGGAGAAGTGTTAATGTGTGTGTGGAAGATTCTGGTTTTTATAGTTTCATTTACATGTGGCACAAAATATAATTACGTCTCTTATTTGAACAAAGAGGAGGTATTTGCAAATTGGTTGCTTTGTGCGCTGCAAGTTTGAAATTAGCTTTCTTTAATAGTAAATGAATAAATATTTGTTAGGTGCTAATTTTTAGTAAAGTTTGTTTACAAAAAATCTTTTAAAAGGCAAATGTAAATGCTGGTGAATAACTGAAGTGAACTGTTTGCTTTAAAGTAGCATTTTCCAGTAGTAGAAGAATTGAATTGAACATCACTGATGCTTTGAAAACATAAATGCATACCTTCTTGAGTTATGTTGGTGTCCTATAACTTATATCAATCTCAGCTGATGGTTATTTTTGCCTAAGTAACAACACTCCTAAATTTTCCTGGCATTCAGGGGAAATCTTGGTTGTTTGTGCATATAAGGTCATATTTTTACCAGATGATCACTGTGTTCTCCAGCGTCTTACTACATTGAAAGTGGGTTAAGGAATTCTAGTTCACATAGTTCTTTTGGTCTGTTTTTTAAACCTACTCTAGCAAAAAGTAATTTACCAAGAAAAATGTATGCAGTTTTGCATTACTAATGATCATAGTCAGTGAACTGGAGAACTCAGAAGAATTTTTGATCTACTTTCCCACTTTTTTTCTTTGGTACAGTAGTATCTATGACAGCTGAAGACATCAAAATGCCAAATGAATCAGTTTTCTTTGTTCAGTTGTAAGGAGCTTTTCTTTGTCTTGGTAAATGATGTCCAGCTCCACTTGACTGAAAGCCAGGCATGAAACACTTCTTTGGCTCCAAAGATTATTACAGTGTTTTGTTGTTTGTTTTTTTAAATAGGCCCAAGGGAAGTCTTTTATCTCTTCTGTCCTAGTATCTTCTCCATCATGGATGAGGAAGTTGATCTTCAGATGAGTTAGTTTAATGTCAGTCTTCAAACAATATATAATTACTAGACCAGGTATTAAAGTTGCAAGAATTGTGAAAGCATTTGTCTGTTTGGTAGGTACTGTACTTATGCTGATTCTGATTCCCATAAAAAATGATCAGTGCCCTAGGTCTAAGATGGTAAAGGGGGAGTTGAAGCACCACTACCCATGAGGTAGTTTGGAGGTCATAGGAAATACCACAGTACAGATTGCCTCAGAAACCTTTGATTACACTGAGACCAAAGCAGAAGTGGCCAGAGAATCAGGAAGGTCCTGCCAGTTCTGCTGCAGTTTTCTCTCTTGGCTGCACAAACAGCTTTCAGAGGGATTTGGAGGAAAAGTAGAAGTTGTATGCGCTTACCCCACTTAAACAGGAAAATGAAATGAAATGAAAGAAATAGTTCCTCTATTCAGCAAAACATTTCACTGTATGTATGTGTTATTACATCTCTGCTAAGCCTGTTTCATATTTGAATATACAAACTAAATTCTAGGCTTTCCCTTGGCTGATCTGGGTTGGAGCTTACCCTTTTAGGGAAACTATTTCTGGTTCTTTTCTTTTGGAAGCAGCTCTGTTATTTTGCCTTCTAGTTTATATGCTGTGAGGGCACTTGAATAAACCCACACTGAGCTGTATGCTTGAATGGAAGCACTGCCTACACCAGTGATAGTTTCTCTCATGCAAAACCTTTCATTGTTCATTAACCATGAGCAGACTGTTCCTTTTCCAGCTAAGTAACCAGAGTTTATACTATTAATAAGGCTTTTAATGTATGGTTTCACTTAACATTAGTTGTCTGAAAAGAAATTAAGTTATTTTTCAAAACAGTCATTTCTTTCTTATAATTATTGTTATTATTATATTTATTATTTTGCATGAGACAGTTAGGTTTCCTTTTTATAGGAAAGAAAAAAATTATAATTTGTTTTGACCTCTGGGTTCTTGTCTCACACTTTTATTATTATTTTTTTACTGCGTAGTTTTTCACTTATTCTTAAGTTCCAAGAATTATCTTGTCAGTTCTCTAATTTGGAATTAAGCTACTTCTGAAAAATACATAAATACATATATATAACCATCTGTCTTTCGCTTCCCTTTGAGTTATCAACTTCAGCTACATTCTCTGTCCAAACCAGCTGTGCTGGAGATTTTCTGACATGGTTCAGGATGACAGTTATTGTGGAAGGTGTACTTTTCAGTTACATCAGCTTTGTAGATATTAAAACTGAAATTCATGTCTGTAGTGGGAAATATGAATGCGTCTGTAAAAAATGTACATGAACCAATACACATTACCATGACAAAAATAATTGATAAGTAGATTTTTATTTTTTTCTGAAGTTTGGGCCAAACTTATCTGATATTTGGCCAGGCTCTGTGAAAAAAAGGAAAATACAGTTCAATTTTTAGAGTTGGTGTCAAACTGCGTACTGGTAGATACACAAAGTAGTTTAGAGTATTCCAATTCTTGCTAAATGCTTTGGTATTTTGGGAAGAAAGTATTGTCTCTTATTATTATTTCCAGAAGAGTTCATTTTGTAGAGCAAGCAGTTTTATAGCTTTTAGAGCAATGTGACAACAAGGAGTAATTCCGCATAGACTTATTTTATTATTGTTATTTAACACCATTATTATTATTATTATTATTATTATTATTATTATTATTATTATTATTATTATTATTATTATTATTATTTTAGCAGATGTCATTCTTTTTCCCCTGAAAATTTTCTTTTTGCCTGTACATCTTTTCGCTTTTTTTGAGATAATGGCTGGTTGGGCAGCTGGCATCCAGCACAGTTTAACCCACCTGGTTGCCATAATAGTTTTTAAGAAATACTGAGCTTCTAACATGGAGTGTACTCATCTCAGGCACAATGGCTTATAGTTCTGTATATTCTATATCTCTGCTTTTAAGATATGACCAGTTTAGGTAATTTTTAAAAAATCACACATAATGTTATAATCCAAACTGGCTTTTGCTTTATTTCAGCTGGATGCTAATGTGTTAAACCAGTTTATTGTAGCATCAAATACATAAAACCAGGTTCTGTGTTGCCTACCTTGTTCAAGCAATGCCTTAGAAGTGAGATGATTATCAGTATAGATATTTCATTTGTATTTTGCCTCCATATCGCATGTTTTGTCATATCTTTATAAATGCATTATAAACAGCAATTTCAAAAGCCTCATTGTCTGTGCTGCTTTGAGTGTGTATTCTGTTATTCTGCACACCAGGGAAACATTATAAAAAAATGTCCTAATTGATACCGTTTTTGTGTGCAACAAAGAGTAGGAAAAAGAAACCACAGAAAGCTTATGTGCATATTGTTTTAATCTTGTTTTCAGATTACTTGCTTCATCAGTTGTGCCTTCAGATTATGATGTGCTTCCAGGGCTATTCCACTTAAGCCACTGAGATGACAGGCTAGTATAACCAAAAGAAGTGATGGGAGAGCTTCATTTTGTCATGTTTAAATATGAGTGAAATGTTAGAGATGGTCTGCCAACTCAAAAGCTGCTACTGAAATAGTTGTGCTCTTTTTGAACAGCTCGCACCAGTTTTTATCTCAAAAGTTTTCCAGGAAAATTTTCTGAGCCAAGAAAGCTACTGTGAAAATTATAAATTGCATCAGATAAAAAACATATTTCAAAGTGGACAGATCATAAATGCATTCTGAAATCAGCTGAGATGCTGATATTTTCAAGAGAAAATATGTTTTGATAGTTTAGTAGCAATATGTACTTATTATATAATCTATTTTTGTGACTATTCTTTTGTTCGTTATGAGGATTAGGACTACATCCTCATTGATTTTCAATTAGCTTTAGCATTAGTTCATCCTTAGTTTTTGTTAGATTTATCTGCATACATTCAAAACTTAACAGTATTCTAAATATTCATTCCTGTTTGATATCTTTCCAATGTTTAGGAGCATATTGGATATAGTACTTGAGAGATTTAGAAGAGAGTACTACCAGCTCCTCCCACAGAGGAAAGATTAAGTGATTCAGGAAATTGTAGGTTTGAAGAATTCTTCCTGACTGCATGAATCACCCATGAGTATTTACCACTGTCAGAAAATTAGGTCACAGATAGTACAAGCCAATTTTCTACAGAATTCCACTCAGGAATAAGTTAGGTTTACATTTGTTGCTTTCTTTAAATTGTAGTGGCAATGATAAAATGTCCGTGCTTAACAGTGGCTACAGCCTTTGAATGTCTGGGATGATTTGAAATGACTTTGTGTTTCTTTTCAAGTTGTTCCAATGCATGACTGGAGTTCTCATTAGAATGATCTTCATGCAAGGCCTGCCTGCTTCCCAGCTATCATCTACCTCATGCTTTTCATTTTTGTCTAAAGTAAAGCTGTATCCGGCAAACACTTGGAAATACACTCTTTGATTACTAATTACCTGCACCGATTGACTTAGTTATATGTTATAACACAAGCAAGTCTTTTGTTTTCCTATTGTGTTTTGCCTCATTATTAGTTATGAAGGTGATATTTATACTGTAAATAGGATTAAAAACCTGAAAAGGAGACTGTATGTAAAGATGGGAGCATGTGCAAGGGATGAATAAGTGCTGTAGTATTAAGGCTAGGAGCAACACATGAATATGGCTTCAGAGTTTCTGAAGGTTTCAAGGTTATAGATCTATCCAAGACTGTGTTAAAATACATGCACACTTGACCAAGGAGATAATATAAAGCACAAATATTTTACGGAATTGTATTTATTTAAAATGTCTAAATAAACATGAGGAAGTGGTTCTCAAGGCAGTGAAATTTTAGAAGTATGCAGCAATAAATAGGACAAAAATGAAATGCATTTCATGGACTGTACTTTGGCAGGGCTGCTGGTTACCCTAAAAAGATGACTAATCAAGTCTATGTATGACTTGTAAATGTGTGAAAATTTTTCATTTTTTAATTGTTATTTCTCTTTAACTGTCAAACTATTTTAGCAAAAGAGAAAAAATGTTGTTTAGATATTTAATTCAAAGAATCTTCAATGTGGATTAATTCTATGATTTAGTAGATTGGATGTTAAAATGAGTTGTTCTTTGAATACATGGTGTGATTTAAATGATGTAAAGGTATTTAGCTGCCTATCTCACCACCTAGCTAACACAGAATTTTTCAAAAGGAACGTAATAAGTAGAATTTAAGAATAGACACTATAGCAGAATGAAAGTTCTTGAGTTAGGCTCTGTGTTTGGCATTTAAGTTAGTCCCACTATTTACTTGGAGTTCATGAGCCTTAACAACGCACGTTTATTTGTAGAGCATAAATTGTTTAAAATGGCATGGCTTTTCTGCCATTTAAATACCCAGACAACTGTTTTTCCTCAGAGGAAAAACTCTAATTCCAAACTAGGAAGAGTTTTTAGGTGAAAACTGCTGATGGAAGCAGATCAGGACATACAATTAGTCTGAAGACTGTTGTGGATTTGGGGATAAACAGGAGAAACTGGTGAGATCTGACACTGCAGAGAATGTTCCAGAATTACATCTTGGCTTACAATCATGAAAAAAAACCTGCCTGTTCCATTCCTCATTTGAATTTTTTTAAAGATTGTCTGAAATGGTCTCTAACTCTCTAAGATTAGCCCAACTTCTGAAGAGGTAATAATTTGCAAAAATAAATATGTAGATAAATAAATAGCAAAAAGTCAGATTGCTCGAAGGTGTGGAAAAAACTATAGAATATGCATAGTGGTAAATGACTCATTTTGATAATGCCACACATGTGCCTTTTTTCCATAACTGGAGTTTGTCTTCCCTGGGTCTTCTCTGTTTTTGTAGCTTTTTTTCCTGTATGGAAAATGTCTTCTTGAACTAGTGATTCAATTGTTTTTCTTGAATCTAGTTCCTCTGACAATCAGACATCTTTCTGCAGTTTTAAATCTTATTTAATTCCCTACAAAACTGGTGGTGGGATTAATTTCTCTCAGAAGATCCTTTACTGCTCTGGCAATGCCTGATTAAACCTGCTATTCTATTAAATCCTTTCAGAAGTTACTGAGATGGTCACAATATTTTTTCTTTATTGTAGGTTTCATATATACTGGAGAAGTTGTGCATCGAATGCTAACAGCTACACAATATATTGCACCCTTAATGGCAAATTTTGATCCCAGTGTATCAAGAAATTCAACAGTCAGATACTTTGATAATGGTATGTAGTAGTCTTTCATAAATAAATGTGTCTGTGTCCCTTGATTCTTCATATTTTCCTAAATATTTTTGAAGGAAAAACTGAAGATTTTTTCAGTAAGCCATGTGGCTAGACATCCAAAAAACTTCTTTATTTAGAAAATGGTTAAAGAGTCATGAATGCTTTTTCCTAATTAGGTAGATTGCTGTTGTTTATTAAAAGTACATGAACTAGCAATGTGTTTTACCAATTTTAAAAGGAGAAATCTGTCTTCTATAAAAGTACAAGTTCCTGTTCCTTGAAAAATTATACAGAAAATACTGTCCAGCCCTTTGGCTAGAATGGAAATAGATAGTATTCACTGAGTGCAATACCAAGTCTATACAGAAGTAGGGCACGTATAAGGTTAATAAACCCATCAAAGGCTGAGTGTCCATGGAGTTCCAGGATTGGAATCCAATATGCTTGTCTATACCATGAGTTCTCAGCAGTCCCCTCCAGAAAAGACTGAAAGGTTAAAAGGCAAACTGCAACGTTTGCAAGGTCAAAACTGTAAAATACTTCAAAAAAAAAAAAAAAACTTGAAATGTGTGGGCATTTTTTCATAAAGTGAGTTGTAATCCATATTTTGAAAACATAACCTATGTGACTAAATGACATCTGCAGCCTTACCTCAGGGCTCAGGGCTTTAGTGGTCAAATACAATGTCACTTATTCTGTATTCTTAATTTAAAATCAAAATTAATTTAATAAAAAAAAATCTGTTTCTTTTGAGTGTTCCTTGATAAGACTGTACCATCCTTTGTATGTTTATATACAGTGAATATAAACAAAGATTATGGCCATGTCCAATAATATATGCTGTTTTTAATCCGGAGTGTACATTTTGTTCTTCAGGTTGGGGATCAAAATGTATTCTATCACCTTTTCACCCAATCATAAATTTTTCTCGTTCTTACTTATTAAGAATTCAACAGAGTTGCATGAGAACATCCTGCTCCCTGAATTTTCTAAGAAAAAAAAAAAAAAAAAAAAAGACTGTTTTCATTTTTTACATCATCTGGGACCATGGCCTGAGATTTGTCATCTTTCCTGAAAAAAAATAGAATATTCTGGGAAAGATACTACTAATTATTGTTGCATTCCATACCAGATTTATTGGCCTCTGTTGAATATATTTTTGAAATTTTACATCCCTCCTCATGAATAAGCTACAATGATCTTTTGTACCACAGGTACTTTGGGACAAAGCCAACTAACTCCAGATTTTTTTTAAAGTGTGAGTTGTCTCTACAGTTTGTTATTACTTATTCATCACTGTCCTATCTCTCTGGGCAAGTGTGCCAGTTTAGAACTACATCTGTATTGGACAAGCACAGAGTGTGGTGACCTGTACAAGTCTCCATCGTGTAGCTAATTGCCTACATTCACATGAACCTACGCAGGTGTTCTTGTGAATGGGGGGAAAGTTTTTTGGAGGAAGTTGACCTTTGCATTAGTTTGGTATTCTGAGATGCACTTATGGACCGGCTATAAAAGTTTATTTTTTTGCTCCAATAACTTTAAAAGTCCCTCTGCACTCTTTTAAAACAAAATTTAGCATACTCCAATAAGCAATAATAATAAACAGTTAATAAATTTGATCACAAAACGAAAAATGCACAGTCAAATGCTCAAATTAATGAGCATGTGCTATATTTATGAAAGACATATGGATTAATGATGTGATGTACTTACTGCAGTATGCACCAAAAATTTGCATGCTCATAGTTCTGTGACATCCTCTGACCAGATGTATTAATAAAAATTACAGCACTGAAGATCTGTAACAAAAGATCTTTCAAGGATATATAAAAAATGTATTGAGCTAGAAACATACTGAGCTACCCTGAACACTGTGCAAGAAACAAAATTCAGGTGTTGTGAATCAAAGCACATAACTCCCAGTGCCAATAAATAGTGCCAATAAATAAATAAATAAATAAAATAAAGTAGTATGTTAAGCATGGCACATAGTCCAGGAGACAAAAGAAGACATTTTCAGTAAACATGGTTTTGGTGATGTGTCTTTCAGCCAAGCTGCCTGAAAGTATCTGTAACCCTCAACATCTGTACAACATGCTCATAGGATATGCAAGTCACTTGGGGTACATTTTTATTGCAATAAGTGGATATTCATCCAGTGAACCCCTGTGAATATTAACAAGTCTCTTACAACTAAATCTCTGCACACCAGACTTAATATTTACTCCAGCTGTGAATTGTTAGTGGTTTTAGTTCAAGCTACATTTATTTATTGCCAGCTCCTAATATTTTTCAACTTGCAGAGCCTCAGCAAGGGCTTGTACTGTGCAGAAAAAAAAATAAATAAATAAAAATAAAAATTGCTATTTATATTAATGCATAGTTAATGGAAGACTATGAATGCTTCAAACAATAAGTTTCACAATCCAGTAGTGTTATTTGCACTTTGCTTTTCAAAGTCTTCATGGCATATATATATACACAGACTATACACCTGTGAATTCTGGGTTTTGTTTCAGAGATTCTTGGCTCCTCATGAATCTCCAGTCAAGTTATTTGGCTAGTCTTGATTTAACAGACTTACATGTGAGTAGCTGAAGACAGCAATGTCTGCCCTTAAGAAGATTTCATCTGCAATGTGTGTAATATCTTCAGTTCTTCAGATGCTGGGCTGAAAGTTGCTAAATAGAAAAATCATTGTGTTTTATTTCAAGTAACTGAAGTACATTCCATAGTCAGTTAATATTTTTCTCACATTTTTTCTTCCCTTTGCCTCTCTACCCCCCCTCCCCCCTCCCTTCTGGGGTTCGCAGGCACAGCACTAGTTGTCCAGTGGGACCATGTTCATCTGCAGGATAATTACAACCTGGGCAGTTTCACTTTTCAGGCCACCCTTCTCAATGATGGGCGTATCATTTTCGGCTACAAAGAAGTAAGTTGGGTCAGAAAACTTTCATTTCAGTAGAAAAAATCTCTTTATTTACAATTGATAGGAATTTCCCTCCATTTTTGGTGGGTGTTTTTAAGTTCAACTGTTTAAGATCATTTCCTCATGTTGCTTCTTAGTCACCTACTATGCAGAAAATTGCATTTTATTGCATAAGTGATGTTGGTGTGATGTACTTGAAAAACATTAACATGACTCAAATGTGCTACTCCTAGATTTCAGCTGGTTTTTTTTTGTATGGTTGTAAGTGTTGGCTGTTAGCAAAGATTAGATTGTTCTGTAGGTTTTATTTATTTAATTTTTTTTTTTTTTTTTTTTGCAGCTTTGAAATGTAGGGCAATATTCTCAATTTGTTCAACTTAAATACTCCAGCATCAGTGATTAGTATTGAAAGGCTACCTTTCTTTTACATCTTCATTTTCTTGGAAACTGAAGTACTTCAAGGTCTATATATTTCAAATAATAACTATTTTGTTTCTTCTGTGAGGCTTTCCATTTCTTTGGTGATAACGCTGTTTAGATTGAAACCATTTGGTTTATCTTCATAGCTTCCCTATGTTGCTGTCTCACTTGGGATCTTGTGCATTTTCTAAGTCTTTCAAAATTTCAGCTGTATATTTTAATACTTTTGTTGAATCTTTCTTTCATAATACTAGACTAGTGCTGAGGCTACAACTCCAAGGCAGTTTCCTGTGAATGATCATCAAAAGGTCGATATGCTTAAGTCTGCAAGGACAAGGAATGTTTTCTTTCATTTTGTGATTATTTTAATATTTTAATCTCAATTTGGTATGGAGAGTGTAGGAAAGTGTGACTTTTCCTTGAATATGTACATGTATTTTTGTCCTCCATATTAAAAAGTAAATGTTAGCAGTGATATGGCTTATTTTAGAGATTTGGGGAAATCTGGTTTCTCTTCTCTTTCTGCTGCAGGTCGATTGTGTGCTATCAGGCTCAGTTGTCATGCTTGTGTCAATGACACATACCTTAATGAAACAATGCTACCCTTCCCTTTTTCAGGAAGCTAGTGGGAGTCTGGGTTATTCTACTAGCAGCATTAATATGATAAATGTATTTGCACCTTGGAAACAGAGTTGCTACATAATAACAGAATTATTTTTGTAGATGAAAGAAACTTCTGATATGCCCACATACCTGGTTTTCCTTATCTTATAAAAAATGTGCTGATATCTCTGACTCTTGGTTTGTTTCTGAACATAGAATTCATCAATGCCCTTTATTAAAATTTTGACTCCAGCTTCAGAAAAACTTTGCTCTGGTTACTACAGAGGAACCTGAGCTTCATCAAATGACTGCACAGTAAGGCATCTTTATTTCCTGTTGTTGAAACTATTTTAAAGGAAAACAAATCTTCTGAAGACCACAGATAATGACCTGCCTCCAAGGCCCAGGGAAGCGGGGAGCTACACTACTTCAATTTGTACTTTTAAGATAAATTTGCTAAGAACTATTCATGAATTCTGAGATCAAAATGGTGTTGTTATCAGAAAACTGCTATTCCTGGCTATCAGATCCTCAGCCCTTTCTGTCAATATCTAGCACTCTGCAAAATGAATCCAATATGGGTAATAGAATCTGCTACTCTAAATTGATAATATCTTGTGTTCATTTTGCACAAATATATTCAGTGATGCTGAATGCCAGGCACAGAATATTTTATTCATTTAGGAGTATGGGAGAAAATGGGTCACTTCATTAATTTCACAGAACTTGCATGCAACTATGCTTTATGATGTATAGATAAACCTAGGAAGTTCTGTGGTAGCACTGGATAGGCGTCTTGCCCTGAATTGTTTCTACTGAGAGCTTCCTCTAGAACTTGTCTGCTTTCCAGGAGTAGGTTGTTATTGTTATCTGTTTTGGTAATTCTGAGAAACAAAGAATTGGAATTTACAAATGTGGTAATTTATGGCTTTTTTCCACTGCTCAGCAATGGAACCTTTCAAAATTCCCTGCACAGTACATCCTGTCACAAATTATTCTTGTCCTGAATGAAATTTTTTTGGAACTATTCCACTCAGTCAAGGACAGAGACGTTTCTAAGACAGTAGTTACATACTTCTTGTCTACAAATAATTTTATAAAGTTTTTGTGAAATCTCAGATTATTACAATTACATATTTCACTGGGACATGGGTAGTTAATTTGGAGGATAAGATCTTTTGAAGACTACATTCGCCATGTGCCTTGCTTCATTAAAACTACCGCATTCAGGAAAATGAAATAATATTTCCAATTACTGATCAAACACAAATTATCCAAAGAGAAAAATTGAGACACTTGTAAATTAAATCTTAACTCCAGAGCTTATACATCTAGATAGTAATTGCTTTGGTTTCATTGCTGAATCCAGTGCTTTCTGAAGTGTTCCATTCTGCAACAGTCTTTCTTGCTGGTGAGTCATATTATCATTAGCCCCATTAACTCCAGTAAAATTACTGATGTGAGTGCTCACTAGCATGAGTAAAACTGGGAAGAGAAGATTTCTGCCATCTTTTTGGTGCCACTTCTTTTTAACATCATATTTCATCAAAAATGACAGTGATCTGTGGCAAACCTATGCGGTCTTCACTGCACTGTCATAGGAGGCTTTCAAGCTGAAACATCAATGAAGGATATGTATCACACAGATTGCCAGTAATATTATAAAGCATCCCTCAGGAACTCTGTGAGTGACACTGGGAGATTATCCAGAAGAATCCACTTTTAAAACAATTTTGTCTATATATTTAATGAAAAATAGAAATAAAAACTAGATTTTACCTTTTAGTTGTGATTTATTCAAACCATTTGAGACTCACTCTTCATTTTCTTCCTGCTTCTACATCATATTTGCTACCTCATAAAACTGGTGCTGATAACCAAAGCAAGGTCTTGCCTAGAGTCTGCAGAGAGTCGGGGAGATCTGTCAAATCTTCTGTGTTCTGTAGTTTGCCTAGTAGGAAGTAGTCTGTAATGCATGGTTGTTATCTGAAATCCATAATAGATTCTAAAAGAAATAAAAATGTAGGAAAGGAGCTGAGTCACAAATACTGTAAAATCTGGAGACATCCGAATATCATACAGAAAATGGGTAAGTGAAGTAGCTATGCAGTCAAGTTTTCAAAATGAGACAACTAGTTGAAATGCAAGATTTAGTTTTGTATTTTGTCTAATTCTTAAATTCTTAAATACTTTGCAAGGTGAACCTAGCCCTGCTAAAAATCATAACTATTGTGTTTGCTTATCTGTTTATCTGGTAATCTTCCTGTACATTAATATTGGATTCAGTTTGGCATTAATATCAAAATATCAGATAATATTGGCATAAAGTCTGAATTAATATCAACATAATATTAGAATGGATATCAGCACTGGATTACAGTGGGAATATCCAAGCAGTTTTTAGGAACTAAATACAGTTCTTTCTGTTCCTTTTGGAAAGAAAATATGACAAGGTCCAAAAGCAAGACAAATATTTATTCATTTCCCAATTCAGTTTTTTTAATATGCATATATCTTCATTTTAAGTAACTTTGCTTACACCATTAGTTGATGTTCTTGCAAGTGTTTAATATGCCAGCTGGCAGGAGGTGATACACCTTTGCTATATGTGAAATACTAAAGATACTGAACAATCTGTCCATTAGGAAATAAAATAAATAAATAAATAAAAAGAAAGAAAGATAGGAAGAAAGAAAGAATATTTTCTGCAAATGAATACTTTTGTATAATTTAGTAGTATTTCCTTATATTCTAAATTTCTCAGTTCAGTTTTCAGGAGCTCTTTTTTCTTCTTCCACAATATGACTTATAATCCTGAATTATAATCCTTTCCTGCTGGCACATAATGTTCCTTAGTTTAACACCTAGTTTTGTTTTCCTCTGTGATTAATGCAGGACAAATAAGGCAAAGATACCAATGGCTTTCTTAATGGTTTAGCATATTTTTCTGAATTTCACTGTCTTGAAGGCTTTCTTTGTTCATTTAAATAGTAATGACTCCCTGTTTATCTAGAAACCTTCACAAAAGTTGAAATGCCTGTTCAGGTTACCCAAAATGTGGAGTAGGAAAATAACAGTTCTAATAGACTTTGAGTTCCTTTCTACTGTACAAGTAGGCAGAAGTGAATGTGTGTGATTAGTTACTGGCACTCGTATAAAATTGACTTTTCTGCTATCTGTGATAGAACACACTCAATTTTTGGAGGCTCCGAACACTCCAAGCCTCCTCACTGTTTATAGAAAATTTTAAAATTAAACAATCTGAACAAATATTCTGCCTGCATTATGCATGTTTTGCACTTTTTTGTCTCTGTTATTACTATAAAAAATATTAATATGAAAGTAGGATATTTGATTTTATCAGGTGTTCAGTTTATTTGACTTAAAACCCCAAAATAAGTTTCATACATTTATTAATATTTGTTGAGGAAACTGGCAATGGAAATCCTATATAAGTACTGTTGTATTCCTAATTATTATTTTGCAGCATACTCTGGCTCTTATCTTTGACTCGGGTTTGATGTGGGGCAGTAATTGCACCCTGCTTACCATCTCCTTCAGAATAAGGTCAGAGGACATTATTTTATTCTTTTTTTGAAGAGTAAGATTCTGACTAGTCCTCAGAGAATGTTGAAAAGACCAAACTTTGGGAGGTCTCAGATGGAAAATACTGACTCGATTACTGTTCCTAAGGAAGAATGGAATTCATCATAAATTCTAAGAATTCTCCCTATTGTTGAATTATTTAATCAGAAATAGAGATGTCAGTGTCACCAGCACTAACATGTGTTTGAGAAACTCACTCTTATACCTGTGATTTACACAGTACGAGAGTTCATGTTGTTGATGGTAGAACCAACATATATTTTGGAATGATCCTAGCTAAAATCTGCCACCCAAATACAATGCCATAAAACTCCTTGCTCAACTGTTCAACTTGTCAACCTGTCATGACATGTCATCCAAATGAGAGATTTAGAAGAGTAGCTGATTGCTTGCTAACTGTGTATGGATGTAGTTTTCAATAAAAAAACATGTCATTTACCATAAGCCTCCTGTCAAAATGGTGTATTCTCTAAAAAGATATAATATGGTAAATGCCCACTTTATCTTTTCATCTCATCACAAAGGTTCCACCTTTAAACTCACTACACTCATCACTGACAGACTTAAATATTTGGTTCTTTAAAATCAGTTGTTTTCTCATACTATCAGAATGAAAATATGTATTTGAAAATGCGGATTTAATTATGATGTAGTTTTTCAAGAGTTTTTTGAGTTGAGCTGTAGCTTATTTTTCCTTTTCCTTGTTCCCACAATATCCTTTAGCTTTGGTTTCACTTGTATCACAAGCATACCATTAGTTGGCAAACAGACAGTACTGAATCCTCATTCAGTGGATTGTTAAACAGCTTTTTATTTTAGATTTTATCTGATAAGTGAAAAACACTGGCCAACAGTATAGTTTTGCTAGTTTCTCATAGACAAACCAGAGCATACTATTAGATTAGCTGAGTTAGCACCTTGCATCTCTGTCTGTTACATCTGATCCAGTTTCTTCTGTCTTCAGTCTAGTAATTCATAGTTAACTATAGGCTAGCTTTGAAAATTAAGATATCCAGCTGTGCATATAGAGTGTTAATTTCCTTTGGTAGTTTGTCCCAGCGGTTAACAACAATCAATCATAGAAATCTTATTCTACTTTGAAAGTATCTATGTGCAGCTTTCAGCTGCTGATTGCATCTTTATATGCTGAATGAAAAAACTCTTTAGCCCTAGTCTCTTCTCCCCATGGCAGTACTTGTTCATGGTAGTCAAGTCAGTGTTCCATTTTCTTTGGAGGAGACAAATGAATCACACTGCTAATGGCAATTGAGAAGTATGGAATTTTTCAAATAATTTATATGACTTTTTGATCTTCCTTTGGTTTTCAGAATCTTTTCAAGAAATAAGCCCTCCTAAATTCTGTGTACAACTTCGGTAGTTATCTAATGTGCATAAATATAAAGCAGCCACCCCACTCTTAGACTGTATTTCACTGTTTATGTAATCAGATATCACATCAATTAGGTTTCTTGCTCTGATTATTCCTCTGAAAGCTGGAATTGCTCATTCACTACTATCACGAGTCCTTTCAGAACTGTTGCTTTCCAGAAAATGGTCCCCAGACCTCTACTTCACACTTTGTTTTATAAGCTGTAACTTTCTAATTTTCACAAGGTCTAATTTGCTAATTGATCCAAATATTTCACTATTTTTACTCTGAGGGTATCATCTGAGAAACTGTTAGGCAGTAAACGTGCATTTCCTTCCCAGAATTTAAGGAAATCTTGGATACTAGGCCTGATACCCAGAGAGGTGTTCTATACTATAAAGACACATTACCAGTCTAAGCTGATCCTTCAATGATGGATCAGTTTGTGATTTATCTGATTATATTAAGAATTATATACATTTTAGTTGTCACTAAGTAAAAACCCTACAGAATTCTACTATACAATTGAAATATGCGGTTATTGGCCAAAGCTTCAGTCTTCTTCAAAAAATGAAATCAAATTTGATAACACCTACATTCATAAAACTATGTTACCTGGCATCAATATCTCTAATCTGTAAAGCTTGATAGCTCTCTAAGTCCTTTTATTTCTTTCTATAGATACTTGCAAGTAAATATCTGACATTTTCCAAATTTTATAGAACAATTTCCCCAGTACTCCAAAGTATATTGAAAATGAACATCATCAGACTAAAAATATTTTTTAAATAGATTGTAAAACAGTTTTCAGTGCAAGTTACCTGAGCCATATATTTTTATTTGCTCACTCCAAACTGAACTTTCTATTCAAATGTTTAATAGCAGACAAAAGGTAATGCCTCCTCCATGTCTGATACTAGCACCTCATCCCAATTTGTCTTAAACTGGGTGAAATAAACTACTGAAAATTCCTTCTCTTTTCTTTGTCATTATTAACAATATCCCACCTTTAGGTTTTTATGAGAATAAAATTCTATTATATAAATAATAGAAAATTCTATTCTATATAAAATTCTAAGTGAAGTGGGAGAAAATAAAATTGGAAACTGTACTTTCAGTCTTCAATACATCCTTACTCATGATATGGAGTATTATATTCTGTACACAATATAGTATATTATATTACATACTTATATAAAGTTACGATGGCTAAGTGTTCATTCTGAAAATATTGTTAATTTTAGGCTCCATTTTTTTTTAGTTCAGTTGTTCATGAGTATTCGCCTTTTTTGTCTTCCAGATTCCTGTCGCTGTGACACAGATAAGCTCAACAAATCACCCAGTGAAAGTTGGACTATCAGATGCATTTGTGGTCGTGCACAGGATTCAGCAAATTCCCAGTATGTACTATGTAGTCATAGTAATGATTTGGAGGCTGAGAAACAAATATAAGCTGATTTCATTAAGGATGATTAGCAACACAACAAATTACTTTCCCAATTTCAGCTTGTTAATTCAAGTGTAATTTTATTTACATAATAATTCCCAATGTGCCTTTCTCTGTTACTGTTTTTTTTTTATTGTTTTTTTTCTTACACAGATAAAATAAATAAAACTAAACAAACAGTCAAGTAATGTAAACTTAAACTGTTAACTCACACAATTTGGGATTCCATAAAATACTCTGCCTGAATTATGTCTCCTTATTCATAGAGGGGAAGAAACAGCCTGTTCAGAAAAATCATCTGAATCGAATGACAAATAAAAATGGTGTTCAGGCTGGAAGTTCTTGATACTTCCGAATTATTCAAATTCGTGTATATGTTTTAGCAAGAAGAAAGAAGAGACATGGTAATTAAATGACATCTTGAGCTCAATTTTGACAACAGAAATGCAGATAACATTTAATTTTACCTGCCATTAACTATAGTACATATGAGTTGACTGTAAACTAGGAGTAGGAAATCAAGTATGATTTCCTTAATGCTTTGTTTTAATGAGGTGTGCTCAGAACCCTTTTCGATTGTATAGCCATTAGAGAGCATGCTTGCCTTCAGTGTGCTAATTTGGAGCAAGTTTGGTAGACTCAATTTTTTATGATTTTCTAATGTCAGGGTGCAAATGGATGGAGCTGCAGTTGAGCCAGCCTCCTTAGCCTGAGTCTGGGTTTGTTCTAAAGAGTACTAAGAGTATGGAGGTGTGATGCAGATGAAGCTGTTAAAGACTGGCCTGATCCAACTCATCTTTAAGACAACATGCAGATGGGACTGATACTGAATTTGAAAGTACAGTTGCCTCTTTCAACTCATCCTGCCTTTATCACATTGAAACAGTCTTACATTTGAGGAAGGATGATTCTAATGGTATGAGACTATCCTACTATGGAGGAAATGGAGAGCTGTAGCTTGTGATCTCAGTGTAGCATGAGGGTGGTAGGTATGTCCAGGTTTCACTTAAGAGATCATATCTTAGGAGAACTTTAATTCTGATACATGATAGACGTGATGTGCCTGTGGATGGCTGCATGGACTACTTTTGAGTACTTAGGAGTAAATGATTCCAGGCAACTCATATTAGCAGTTTGAGCAGTGTTTATTACTGAATGATCTGAATATTTCTGTAAGTCTTCAGCTTATACAAGCTACTCAAATCACTTTTTTAGATTTACATATTTTGTATGTAAAATATCTGGTATATGTAAATCTTTATTCTGGTTTGAATATTCCTGTAGAACTATTTCAGACACATGTCTTGTTTTACTACTAATGTAAAGTGAAGTATTTGATGAGAACATAGTTATTTGCTGGTCTTCTGCTTTTAGTATTTCTGTCTACCTTTTTGTCACATGACTCTATCTGCTAAGTGAAGTTACTCTAATTACCACAAAATCTGTCTAGTATTTCATCTTATTAAATTCCATTAAGGAGTGATAGATAAGGAAAATAGAACGTGTGTATGGAGCCATGGAGTCTAAAACACACTGCTGCAGCAACAGTAATTCATCACCCATATAATATTTTATAGGGAAATATTACTATTCTCTAACTACTCAAATGCCTACTAGAAAATGAAACCATTACTCTGACTTACTAGTATAAGACTAAAGTCACATAACTTTGGACAACTGAGAGCTAATTAAAGGGTATTTCTCACTTTCCAGATACAAGGAAGAAGTACTTCTTCTTCTCTGTCCAGTTAGCCTATCCTAAGGCAAGTGTCTAGGATCCCTATGTTCAGTTGGCCATTGGATGTGCTTGTTGCTTAAAACTGACATCATTTGATTCTATGAAAAAGAGTTTCAGGGTTCTACACAGTGAGTTATTAGTCTTGCGATTATAAATAAAATCTTGATTCCACTCCATGATGAAATAGACTTTGTGATATTGGCTTCTCCTATTTTATATGTGCAACTCAGTCAGTGTCTTCAGTTTGAATTACTTAATGTTGATAATCTTAATAATATGAAGGTGTTTATGAGGAAAAAAAAAAATATTGTTTTGACATTCTGTTTCCCTTATATTTTGTTGTGGTAGCCATACATACCAGGCTGACAAAATATATGATTGCATGATTTTTTCTACTCAGTAGTGCTGAAGTACAAAGGCTGCTGTGGAACTAATACCTCCTATGTTATTGCGTTAGCCTGTGATGTCAGAGATGGATGTTTGTGATATGGCAGTAGAGGTTGAACCTTACCCCCAGTATTCTGTTACATTTTGTTACTGTGTGACAGATGGCAGCAGAGAGGCACTCTGACAGAATGGCATCTGACATAGAAGTGTGGATAAAGGAAACGTGTAGAATTGAATTCTTCCATGTGGAGAAAATTTCACTTATTCACACAAATTGTTTGGTGAATATTTATGGAGGCCAAACAATGAATGTAAGCACAGAAAGGTGGTGGGTGTTGCTTTTCAGTAGTAGTGATAGCAATGCTGGGTCACCTCCGCTGGTGCAGATTTCGGCAAGTTTGCTATCCAGGCTCTTGTTCATGGCCAATGAAAATACATAGCTAATGATGGTGACTATGTTGAAAAATGTTCTTTTGTAGCTGAGAATTTGCTCTATCAAATAGTGCTATTGTGCTCTTTGTATCTGTTGTAGTTTCCATGGAAATTAGGAGGCACTGCTTTTGGAGCAGCCTACATACCATGCAATAGTGTATAATGCAGTAGCTGTGCCCCGCTCTTCTCTATCCTTTACATTTTTCAGAAATTGCTAGCAGCATAAGATGGATATGTTTCATAAATTGTTTACTGCAAATGGACTTCTGCATAATCAAATGCACTTTCTCATCATTTTTGTTTTATCTACCAGCTGTACTTAAAAATGAAAGTGCAGCTGTATGAATACAGCAGTTTTTGCTAGGATTATGGCAGATCTTGATTCCCTGGAAACCTTTCACAGTCAAAGATTTTTATTTGTGTGAACATATAACTTAAAAACTCAGAGTGACTTCTCCAATATATTCATGTTTCACTGGGTTGCAGGTTTTAGTTCAAGAATGCCATATGAGGAAAGTTATTGTGCAATGGAAAAGTACTGGAGAGATTGTACATCTGTGGACACATATTTAGAATAGTACATTACTAGCTACTGACCCTTCTGGTATGTTACAAAGATATTGCTGGTCTCTGGTGCTCCAACTCTGCTCTCTGTTTGGTACATTTAGTTAACTGGAAGTTCTGTTCCATGGAATATTTACATGTCATTATTTAGTTTAAAGAGACAGTGGTAAAAGTAGATAGAAATGCTTTCTCACTCCAGTATCTTTCACATCTGTAATTGACTGATCTACCACTTAATCCCTTGAAAGAGTTCTTTCAGATGCCTTCTGACCCACCCATGCTATCTCTTTAGGTACTTACCTCAAGTAGCTGGTGTTTCCCTATGCCTTTTTCTTCTGGAGATGTGTCTTTGGATTTATTGTCAAAGATAATACAAATAGATTCAATGGAAATAAACCAATAATTAATTTGATTGATGTAAGTTAAGCCAAATATATAAAATAGACCATGTTACTTAAAAAAAATAAAAATAAATTATTCATATTCTACAGTTATAAAGGGTGTTTGAGATAACCAGAAAGATCTACAGAAGAACCATTTGCATGGAGAGGAGAAGAATATCTGCATATTTTCTGAAATTCAGAACCAGGAATGATATTTTAAAAATATGCATGTATGCAGATGTCCTTTTCCTTTCCTCCTTTCCCTGTTAGAACTGATGCTGTAATGCATCTTTTCAGCACAATACTCCCACATTGTTCTTATTTTTTGTCTTTTGCTAGAATAAATGTTTTCTCTTGCCAAGTTAGGGCACATGCTGAGGTACTTGGACTCATTAGTTCTTTGTGATTCTTCATTTATATTTGTTTGTAAAACAGTTAAAGAGGCAGCATAATATAAAGAACAACTTCCACCTGAGTGAAGGGCATGTGTCTTAAGCTGGAGAAGGGGTCTGTGTGGAGCAGTTGAGGGAGAGTGACAGAGTAAAGTATTCACATTTCATTTTATCCTGTTGAGTTTAGCTTTTCTAGCTTGTTAGTTAAGATGCAGGTTCAGAATGCTAAATAAGAAAAGGCACTGTGCACAGCAGGTTTCCAGTCAGACTTTCAAAAGAAACTACACCTGCATTTTTACAGCCTAGCCATGCACAGGAATTTGAATGCTTGTGTGTTTAACTGTCTGCCTGCAAGCAGTGAGAAAGCAACTACCCAAGTAGTTCTCTGTTCCCAGGTTTCCCACAGTAGATAGTAGGCAGTTGGCACATCCCTCTTCCGGGAGAAGGAAAACAAGGTCCTACCTAAGTCTACCAGGTAGAGGGATTGAGTGTGATCAATAGTCATGCCTGACAGTGCATGATTTGAAATATGTGTTCTGATATGAAACATAATTCACTTTAACATCAGTGTTTTGGCAGTTTCATGCATAGGTGAGATGGAGTTTGTGACCTGTTTTTTTGGGACGTTCAGAACTCCTTATGTCTTGGAAACCCTGCAAGGAGTGTGCTGGGGAATGTTCAGAGTAAACAATGTTATAATACAGCAGTGCTGGTTTTTTTTTTTGTTTGCTTGTTTGTTTTTTGGACAGAAGTTTAAAGATTTCTGTGGAAACAAATTAGAGCCTTCGGCATTGGCAGCAGTTCATTTCAAATGCATTTTCTGATCATCCTGATTTGGAAGGCGCTCTTCTGGGAGCTACCATCCTGGGAACACAGACTTTTTACTGCTGGTGAGAAATTTTTCTCACCCTGGCACAAGATTAGCTTTGTCTTAAAAACCCTTTCTGACTCTTGGGTTTGAAGGATCTGGCTAAATACAGAGTATTTGTTAGGGAAAATGTTTAGCACATTCCAGTTTCTGTCCTTTATCCAGTCAGATTGAAACTGTAGGTAAAAAACATTGCTAGCTCAATTAAAGGTACACTTCAGACCAAGAGAGAAATCTCCTGTCAGAAGGGGTTAAGCCACAGCAAAGTCAACCTCAAATAAATGGCAGGAGGGAGTGCTTGGCAATGCTGCTAGTTTGGAGCTAAAAAGAAATATTTTCTGAAAACCAGGTGCTGACTACAAGTGTATTAGAGCTTACACAATGAAGAAGGACAAAGCTACTTCCCACGCAGCAACCCTGGCCAATGCTGGAGAATTTCCCCACCCCAGTTTGTGTTCCCCACCTCTGTTTCTGCCCCCCTCTCTGCACCCCAAAATTTCCCCTGCTTATTCCAACTGTTGCCAATAACTCAATGATTATTTTTTGTATGCAATGAAGAGAAATCACAGATTTAGATGTTCTTCATCCCTCTTTTACTAGTAAGCATTGTACCGTTACAAGAGGCACCTTAGCCATGGGACACAGTACTATATCCATCCTTAAATACCACCAGTGATGGTACTTCCACCACTTCCATATGCAACCTGTTCCCATGCCTAACTACTCTTTCTGAGAAGAGATTCCTCCTAATATATTTTCTTTCTGAAAAATGCCTGCAACATCCTTCCTGCCAGGAGACTGAAGAATGCTGCTGTTTTTTGCTATGTGATTTTATACTAGCTCAGGAGTACAGTTCAAGCTACAAAAACACAGCCTTTATGCCAAGCAGCAAGGTGTAATCCTTTGTGTGTAACCCTTTGTTCCTCTCTGGCATGGTTTCACAGAGGTCACTGATTGTATTTAGCATTGATTTCATTTGAAGTTTAGCAGACCTTCAAAGAGGATATGAATTCGAATCCAGGACATCAGGAAATCATTGTGTCAGATTGGCCATATGGTGTGTACTTTTCACTTGCAATTTTTCAAAGGTTCTATCAGTTTTCATTGCAGCCATACTCTTAAAATATGGAATACTCCAAATAAATAATTACTAATCTTTAAAATAGAGATTGCATGATACTTTCATGCATCTTGTGCTTCAATTTTACTGTTTCTGTGTTCATAGCCCACAAGAATTGTATTGAATTTCTGCTTTGAGAAACTCAAGTGCAATCAGCTTGTGTCAAGATTATATGTTACAGTGCATATTTAGGAGGACTTGTCTTTATAATGTAATTTTCTAATGTTTAATGCATTTATATATGAACTAGCTTGTAGCTAGCAAATTTGATTAAGCAATGAAATCTGTTTTGTTTGCAAATCTTGACAATAACCAATGAAGTGAGCATATAAAATATATCTTTCAAGTACATAAGCTGAGAAACAACTTAGGAAAGCAAGAATCTGAAACACACCCTAAAATGTCTGACAGTTTGTTCAATAGAGTTTCTACCTAAATGAACAAATAAGAAGCTTGAGAGCTCACTCAGCATTTTTTTCAGTCCTTTCCCAGGAACAGGTATCTATTTTGTCAGCACTCCCTATCAATAGCTTTTACATATCCCTTCAAGATGTGTAAAGTTAAATACTTATCCTTGAGGAAAACTGGTGTCACGTTCAACTAAGGTACAGTGAGCAATCATTGTATCCGGTATTTTTCACGGTCTACAGACTGCAAAATAATAGTGTGAAAATATTTTATTTTTCTTTCCTGGTAGATGTCCGCAGAAGAACAATTTACGAATACCACAGGGTGGAGCTGCAGATGTCAAAGATTACAAATTTGTCAGCTGTTGAAATGATACCTCTTCCAAGTAAGTAAAATGTAGGATGCAAAGGAGCTGGATCTGGGGACAGCCTCAGTTACAATACACATACAATTTTAAATGTTTTGTTTTGTCTGTGAATTTGTAGTAGGGACAGATTCATTTATCCTCTCTCAGATTTACTCTCAGTTGGATGATGCATTATCCAATTCATCTTCATGTATCTCAAGTTATTTTATACCTATAAAACACAGCTCCCAGTGGATTGCTAGTGAAATCTGTGCCAAATTGTTGTTCAAAAGAATGCTCATATTGCTTTTAAATTCTTTTCCTCAAGAAAAAAAAAAAAAAAAGAGCAATTTTTGTGCTTGCAAAACAAGCAAAAGAACTACTTTGCGTCCCGTCTCAAAGGAACATCCCCAAACACATTTTACAATTCATCCATCTCTTTTGTTCAAAATAAAACTCTGTTGTTCAGTGATATCAAAGTTTGAGCTGCCAGCTGTATTACTGTGAAAAAAAAGAAACTGGAAACAGTCTCTTTCATTTTTTTCTAATCTGATTGTATTTCTTGTACACTTTCCTGCTGATCTTATTGTCTGTGAGTGTCTATATGTTAGCAACACCAAAAATGCTGGAGCCAGGGAAGAAAGGTTTAATGAAATACTTAATAATATACAGAAAGATAAAAAATCTAACAATGAAGCTGAAAGAGCTGTTGTAGAAGTGAGATTACATTTACAAATGGCATACAAATACAATCCTACAGATAAGATGTACCTCTGTGCACTACCTTGTAGTTAGGCTGAAAATCTGTGAACCTGTATATTCCCTACATATATACTGTCAAAGGATGCATAATTCCCTCATATTTTCTGTGATAATTATTTGTGAGACTATTGTAATAATTTGTGTTTATTTACCTGCTTCCCAGCTTGTCTCCAGTTTAACAGCTGTGGTCCCTGTGTCACTGCCCAGATTGGCTTCAACTGCAGCTGGTGCAGTAAACTCCAAAGGTAAAGAAAAGGATTTTTATTTTTTGACATGTGTATACAGCTGTGCTCAAAGGACATACAAAAACATTTCCAACTGCTCACTCAGAACAGAGAAATGTTATATTTGGGGTTTACAAACATTCGTTCACATACATACTGATAGACCTCACTTGCAGTCATCAGCCACACAACATTGGCCTATCTCACGTCAGCCAAAAAAAAAATAAGATAGCTAAGAAGAGCAAAAGGAATTGTTTTAGAAATTGAGCCCCACCTCCTATTTTCTTAATCCTGCTTAAAAATTCCTTAGAAGGATTCCATGAGAAGTAGAAAGTGTAATAAAATTCATGTACCCATTGCTTTATCAAAAACAATTTTACTGCAGTGAGGATCTGGGGTGGCATTGTAACTATAAAGAAATTATTGTTCTGCAAACAGTAAGGAGACAGACATACCAGATTCTTTTCTCTCCTAATTTCTCATAGTTTGTGAGTACGTTTGGTCCCTCAGCTTCTCACTGCCACATTCATGACAGCCTACTCAGTAGTAGGAACAAATTAAACTCTGTGGTGCAGCTGGAGCACAGACAGTAAAATAAAAACTCTGCAACTGAAGCTTTTTCAAAAAGTTCTTCAGTCACTGACCTTCACTGACCTTCATAGAATAAATGTACCTATCTAGCACTAATTCTCTCCCACTAAATTCAATGGTATAATGGATGTGTATTCTTGTTGTGTTGTGTTTTTTAGCCCTAGTGATTAGGCTCAGAAATCCTGTATATAAATGGATGCATAATGAAAGGAGAGAAGGCTGTTGGCATTCTAAAAAGGTGTAGTGTTATGATAACATACTGAATAGCTGAAAAATAATAGCTGATAAACTTTATATGAAATTAAGAAGTTGGGGTCATTTCTATGTTTTCTTAAGCCTCATCTCTCTCAATAAGCAAATTTTTGTCTTTTTTGTCTTTTTTTTTCTTTTTTGCAAATCCTCAGTTTGTGTGGAATTAAATGTAAATTAAATCATTCTTTGAAAATGCACGTCAGTCATCTTCAAGAGTAAAGATAGTAACAGAGAACTGTTCCAAGCAAACATGAACAGATATTGCTTGCTTTAGCCAATTTCTTGCATTCAATCATTGCTTGATTCTCCCTCTGTTAATAAATACCATAGCACTGTCTGTTGGCAAGGTCTGTTGTTTTGTAGGCAATGTTCTCATTTTTGTTTGGATAAATTTACTTATAAGAGGTATGATTTGAAGATGTGGTAAGGTTCAGACCTCTGATGAACATCTGGCAAACCTTGAGATCCTTTATTTTCATCTGTCGTTTCTGAAGAACTGACTTTCCTAAGTTCTGGAGTTGCTGGAAAATCAGTTGCGCTGAGAGCGGAAGTTTTGTCTTTCACCATTAGTCAGAAGCAATGTCAGGCATGTGGTTGCATTGTGTTCCTCTCCATGTATTTAAATGAATTTGTGGCTGCCCATTCATAACTGGCAAGATGTAATTTGCTACTGAAAAATATACAGTTTTAACACAGCTATTTTTATTCAATTAAAATCCACATTGCTGCACTGTTTTGTCTTTGATGATCTACATCAGATAGAGTGAATATCTTTATATTATACCATTACTGACTGTAATGAGTCTGTAATTTCATAAGAGTAGTGTTAAGAAATTATTTGACTAGCAGCAAAGGAAGGAACTGGAGTTAATTCCTTAAAAAAAGGATGCATCCAGAAAAGCAAAATAAGATTATGCCTCTGCACAGGAATCATAGTAATTTAAAAACAGTCATACTGCCCAATTTGCATCTGTAAGAATGGATGATAGTAAGCTGGACTTAAGCAGAAGCAGGAATGTATTTGTAGAATCATAAAGCAACTTTGATTGAAAGAACGTACTGGAGGTCATCCAGTCCAACCGCCTGCTCAAAGCGGGGTCAGCTGTCAGCTCAAGACTTTGATCAGGTGGGTCTTGAAAATATCCAAGGATGATCCCCTGAACATCTTATTTTTATGCTAGATTCTACACCTTATTTTTTAACTTCTTATTTTCTCCAATTCTATTGAGAAACACATTGAGAAACACCTACTATTTGTAGGTGGAAGCAAAGTTTGTGCAAACAGGCAACTTGTTTTTCAAAATGTGAAGACTGAGTGTCATTTTAGTTGTGTTATAGTTTAGGATCATTGTGAATGGGAGTCATTCCTGTTAGCTTTGATAATTTTGTGTACCATATGAGTCCAGTCGCATTTATCTTGCTGTTTCTCTGCATGTTTATTCATTTTAGAAATATACAGAAGAAAACTTTATTCTGTTACTCATTTTAGATATCTAGATGAAAGTGTCCTCAGTATCATCAAATTCAGTACCTCAATATGGTTTTATTCCCTTCAGAAATAAATTCATTGTGTTAAAATGTTCTTTCCACAGGGGATAGACTGTTTCAACAAGAATACCTAACTATCCTCATTTAATTCGTAAAGTGTAGAAAGTTTTGAGATCCTCCAGCACTGTAGTTCAGCTTTTTCTGTGTCACTGCTCCTCAGTCACCAGCCTTGTAAATCACTGTTGACTTTTATCTCCTGTTGTGATAAACATTTTTCTACTGCAGGAGAATAAAATCTTCTTGGAAAAACAAGGGCAAAGCATTACAAGAAGTATCAACTTAGACATTTTAGAAATGCCTGGAGTAGAAAGAATATTAATATTTACACCTTGCAGTGAGTGAATGCTATAAGGGGTTTTTGAAGTAATCAAAAGTAGAAGCTTAGTAGCAATGCCCAAATACTGCTTCTGAGTGGGGACTGACTGGAGTCATGTGTCTGGGAAATGAGAAAAAAAAGGCTGTCATCCTGGCTTAGAGGGAAAAGGCATTTGGCCCTTGGTGCAAAAGCCTGAGGCATGTGTTGAGCTTGGTACTGGTGGCATCCAGTATAGCAGTACTCCACTAACTAATTCAGTGCTCCACTTTCTATAAGGACAGACTGCCTGCTTGCCAACAAGAAGAGTGCGATGGAGTAATGAGGGTCACAGGTGTGACTGCATTATACAGCGATGGTCCTCCTCTGGAGCTGCAGTAGCATTTGGGTACCCTAAAGAGAGATCTCCCAGAGCAAACATGCGTCCAAGTGGATAACAAGCAAACACACATCCAGTGGGAATAACTCTCGATCAGTTCTACAATCCCTTTTTCTTTTTTTCTCAACATTCATCCACAGAAACAGTGCTATTAAGAATAGCTTTTAGTAATTTTTCTTTGCGCAAAATTTAAACTATATATTGAATCATTCAAACAATAAAGTACAGCTGTTGCAAAAATAGAAAATGTATATAAAACCCATAGCTGCAAAAGGAAACTAGACAAAGAGAGCCATTGCAGAATAACTGTACCTCCCCCATGTGGGCAATCTATGTTGGAATGAAAATAATCTTTTTCTGCAACACAGTGGCTTGTTTCCTATTGTAACTTCAGCTCAGTTGCTGTGTGCACTCTTCGGTCTTCAGAGGTAGGTTATTCTTAAAGGTGATTCAGAGCAAAATCCTCTAATACAGTCATTCCCTGTGAACTTCAATCACAGTTTTAGTTTTCATGAGGGATCATCAACCTTTTGACCCTGATACCCAGTATAAAGTAGGTAATGTAGTTATGTCATGACTGAAGTAAAGGCACGCCATTTTCATGTGACTTCAGCAAATGGAGGATCCATCGTCAAGATTTCTTTAATATATTTTTTACGTTATTTGAACCATTTGTAAGAGGCAGAACTGTTCCAACCATGAAAGAGACTAAGTATAAATACAGAAGTGTCATAGCCTTCTCCTACACATGTATCTGTGTTCATACTCCAGAAACATTTAATAGTCACTTGTGGCTGAAACTTGGAACTATTTGCTCTCCTTTTTCAGTGACATTCCAGCATGTAGAAAATGAGATAAGTCATTAGTGTTAGATCTGTTTATATGACCTTTTTACACTGCAGAAAATGTTTATGTTCTCTAGGCACTTGATATAGCCTGCATGTTAGAGATGTCAATTTTAGGGATGTCTTTCTTTGAAAGCATTATGAGAAAGCATGAAAGCATTTTGCTACTTACTTGCTCACGCTAATGAAATAGTGAGCTACCTTATAAATATTTTCCCAATAAAGAAATTAAATTTAGATGAGCTATCACTGAGCTAGAATGGAAATATGATTATTAAAATGATCAAGGAGTTCAAATTCTGTGGATATGATGAGTTTGTTTTGATGAACTTCAGGAAAATCTTAGATTCAAGCAAGGAAATAATGCTGAGACTTCATTGAAGTCAGAAATAAACAAAAAATTCCTGCTATCTCTGTGTGCTGTAAACATAGTTGTTGTTTTTTTATCTGTCTCATGCTTCACTTCGTAACCACAGGATTAATGCATCTTAAAACATCTCTGGTTTATTGTGCTATTGTCCCAGTGCTGGAGATTCAGAGCCAAAGGACTAAAGGCAAGAGCTGCAAACAGTTTAGGTGATAGCTTTATTCAACTGTTACTTTTGGTACCTATATTCAAATTTCTAATCCTTCAACTTTCTGCTGCATACCAGGGGCACTTATAAGACCACAGGGAATTTTGTTAGCTGTCTCACTTACGTTTTCAAGGGAAGTTAAGCAGAATAAGAGCAGTACTAGAAGTACCTTTTCAGCAAACGCTGGAATTAAGTATCTAAAACCCAAAAGGTCTCTAGAGCTCAAATACATTTTTTTGAAGGAATGCCTATAGCTGCCTGAGCAGGACTGAGCACTGAAATTATTGAATGCCACAAAGCTCATTCTTTCAATATGCACGACACCACCCTTCTAGAATATTCATCGAGGCACAAGGGTAATTGAATGTGGGTCCTCTGAACTAAAGTTATCCCTAAAAGGAGCCCAGATCCATTAACTGGTGAGGTGCTTAACCATGTGCTCTGAAATACATAACACCCTTGCATGACTCCAGCTTTGAGCAGCTCCTCCTGGATTATTCTGTGTTATTTTATGGTACTGATCCATAGAGTGCAAGTCTTCCTTTGAAATGCGCCCTGGAGCAGGCTGAACAAGTCCCTGTGCTAGGGTCTCTATGGGAGGTGGTAGCCAGGACTCTGTGTGCTCTAGGCGGTTATTCTGACTGTGATCGCATGTGCAGTTCTCAAAGCTTCCTGCAGTCTCAAGACAATCCTGAACTAAAATGATGAGGGAATCCCATTTCTGCAACATATCCCGTGAATGAAAAGCACATCAGTAGTTGTGTAAACTGAATTCTGACTGCTTTACAATGCAGAGTCTGTTCTGAGCCAAGTGGAAAATTAGAAATATGTCAGCGAATAGTAGCAATAAATGGATTTAAGTAAGTTTTTATATTTTTGATCTTTTTTTATGATAATCACTGCTCCCATCTAAGCAGGTAATGAACAGAATTATTTTGCATACCATGTTGATTAACTGGAAATTAGGGAAGGGAAAAGTTTTAGGCACTTGGGGTTCTTAGGAAAAAAATAGTCAGTAACTGAAATATGAAGTGATAGTTTTCTGCAGTGCCTTCATGGCAATAGGAATTTAAAATGCATGTATATATATATGAAACCATGAGACCATGTTCAGTTAACTTTTAAATCTGGGTTAACATCTGTAAATCTTGGAAGAGGAAAATAACTGCTGAATCACATATCCTAGTACAATCATATGTAGTCAGATATACTTATCAGTTAGAAAAACCGGTATTAGAATAAAAATAATTATTACATTATCTGACTGCATTAAAACCATGGCTTAGAAAAAAATATATGAATAAGAAATACAGGATCTTTTTCTACAAATAGCTGACCGTTATGTGTCTGCCATCTCATTTTTATTCTATAGCTAATACTTCAGCCAAGGTCATAGATTTCATTACAGAGCAAAGAAAGGCAGTGGACAAGATCGGGTTCAAAAATAATCATCAACTGACAATACAGATTGATTAGCTTTATTGTGCAGTGAAGATTAATAAAATCACCTTAGGTTATTTTACCAAAACAATAAATAAAATAAATATCTATGAGTTTTTAACTTAAATCTTCTCTGTAGACTCTTCAAATATTCTATATGTTGTTATTCAATGAAGTTTTATTGTGGAATTGATGGATGAAGGAACAACCTGGGCATTGCACTGCAAGGCAGCAAAACAGTTTGTACTGTGCTAGGAAAGAGGTTTTGCCTCAGTTTGAACATCTGTTTACTCCCATCCTAACATTCATTACCTACCATTTGTAGAGCTCAGTTTTCATTAAATGCTGTCATTAAATGTTTGGGGCATGCATGTACAATTGTCCTTGGTTATTCTGTTGGTTTTTTTCTTTTTTGTTTTTCTTTTTTTTTCTTTTTTTTCTTTTTCTTTTTTTCTTTTTTTTCTTTTTCTTTTTTTTTTTCTTTTTTTTTTTTTTTTTTTGCATCAGGGATATTCCATATTTCAACTTAAAATTCAAAGATGAGGAGAAAACATTCTTCTTTATGTTCAAGCTGTTTTTATTGCAATGCCATTTAGCTGACAATAGTGTACTCTTATTACGACATCAGCCTCAGTATCTTAGCCATTGAATTACCAAGAAGAAAAAAAAAAAGAGAGAGAGACATTTGTATGGATTAAGTAAACCACCAGAGGGAGCATATATAATCCAATCAGTGTAATAGATTCATATACAAATGACAAGGAAAATCTCATTTTAAATGCTTTAGAAGGCCTAGAGATTTAAAATATAGTGTATTCTGAAAAACAAATTCCATTCTATCAATGGGCATAATTCATGAATTTGCTGATTATGCTCCTGCTTTGGGCAAAAGCAGGAAATGTGCCCAGACTGACTGTCTCTAGAATTTGCATTCCACCAACATCAGTTCTCTATGCTGAAGTGGTTTTATTAGAAAATATATCAGTCTTAACACCTGGGTCTTAATAAGCAGATTGTTGAATTGGATCAAATCTAGCTTGTGATAAATTGGGAGTAATGTCAGTACTATTTTTCTAACTTGTATGCTGTTACTTTCCTGATTACAGAACAATCATATTGAATATCTGAGTAGAAATTCTGTCAGTCTGCCAGTCTACTTTGCTTAAAGTACTCCATACTTCTGTTGAAGAGACGGCAATAGGCCATTTTTATCAAGTGCAACAAATGAATGAACATGTAGATTTGTCCACATTGATAGAAATATGAATGAGAAATAGATCTATACTTTATTGAGCAGAAAATTGTTCCACACCCAATTTCTTCAAATCTTTTCCAAGCTGTTCTTTCTTGATTTGACAAGCTAATTTGAACACATGAACTACAAGAATCTGTTAGGAAATTAGCATTCAATAATTGAGAATTTTTTATGCATGGCAAGCCTGAGCAAAGCAGGAAAAGAAAGTGAATTAATTCTCAAACTAAGTGAGCCCAGTGATGGTATTGTTTCAAAAAGGAAGAAAGTAGCCTCACAAGATGTCTTAAGTGGAATGGCAATTCTATTTTTAAGACAGTGTAAGCTTCTCACTGATACCAAAGTCTTTAATTTAAAAGTACCACTGTGGAACATAGAGATCTTAACATGATTTTATGGAAAGTTAGTGTGCAACAAGGTGAACTAAATTTTCATTGAGATTCATACATGACTAAATATCAGCCTCCACAAATGCAGTACTATGAATATAAATACAAAATTGTGTATTTTCTTTGTGCTTTCTTGTTTTGTTTGCACACATTATGAACACTTTAAATCCTGTCTTAAGCATTCAGTTTGTCACTTTTTTCTGCTGTCATTGCTCCTGCTTCCTTTGACTTCTTACTCCTTTTCAATTTGTAAATGAGATATTACAGGAGCAGTAGCATACTCTGGCTAAACCATAATCTCTCTGCACTTCTCTTGCTAATAGCTTAGGTGCTGATGCCCACTGGTGCTGAAGTAGCTATGTGAACTATTACTCAAAAATGTGAGTTCAGGTGTAATAACAGAAATGCAGACAGATGTACCAGCAGCACCAGGCTGCTTTCAGCCTGTCAGAAGATCTCTACTACTTCTAATATTATGCCAGTGTGCTTTATAAAGGAGCAAAATACCAGGAAAAGTATATGAATCTGAATGGAGTTTGTCCAACATATGAATGAGGTTGGTGCCTTAGTGTATGCAACCTCAGACATGGGGTTCTGAAATATCCTTTCCAATCTGATATATCTGGGAGTACTATAGGAAGCATAGCACTGGTGGCTTTTTGTATGCTCATCTGGATTTCAGAAACTCTGAGCTTGGTTCTGTTACCTCAGCTGAATCTGTCCTATGTTCTATTTCTTCATCTCTAAAGTGGAAAAGGAGATATTTTCCCCAAAGGTGATCTTCATGGTTTTATTTTAAAAAGATGAGTAAAAGTACCTCTGGAGGATGTCTATGTAAAACATATAAAGTAGTTTTCAAAATGCAACAAGCCATTTTTAAGATCTATTTAACAAGAATGAAATGTAACGTAATTTGAGGGGGGAAAAACGACCCACACACATAAGAGCATTCTACAGTTAAAGAAAGAGATCATTTCTAATAGTCAAAGACAGAAATAGTTCAGAAAAAAAAACAAAAAAAAACATGTGAGTGTAAGAAAGAGAGGTTAATTGGGCTAGTCAATATCCAGAGTGTAAAATATACCCAATAGTGCTTTAGAACAAGTATAGTGCTTATCAGAAATAGATTTCAGTACAGCTCCTTCCCAGAGAACATGTTTAGAGGTTATTATTTTCTGCTTATTTTGTTGGAAAATCTGACACCGTAATCTCATAAATTTGAATCCAGGTCCATTTTACAGTCTCCTTTTCCTTCTAGCTATTCAAAGCAGACCTTTATTAAAAACTTCTTTTTTATTCCTTATCTGCTTTTCAGCATGTTTCCTTTGTTGTTGTGACATCAATATTACAGAAAAAAAAAACCAACCTCCTATTCTTCTTTAATCAGAACACTAACAATTCCCATTTAAACTAGGATTATTTCTTTCTATTTAAATTGAAAATACAACTTACCTCTTTTAGCCGACTTCCATTCTTAGACTCTTGCAGCAGCAAGAATTCTCAGTGAGAGTCCTTATTTCTTAATGACTATCCACGTTATGTCAGTTATTAATATTATCTCACTTGTACAGTCTCTTTCACTGTATAAGACAGCTTCTTTACAGATGAAAAAAAATACTGTTTAAAAACTTTGCACTTTGTTTACACAATATTGTAGAGTGTAACTTGTTTTATTTTAGTTCCTGTCCTATGAAATTGTGGAACAATTATCAGGTTGCAGATTGCCTTCTGGAATTTGTGTCACTAATCTCTTTGATTGTCTTTGTCATCACCTGCATGTTGTAAATTTTGTGATATGAAACAGTAATACGATGATGGAATTAAATATTACAGGCATGCATGTGAATATACAAATATTCACTCTAATTTAGTAATTTTTTTTTTCAGAAGTGTTAATACAGTACAGACTATTTTGCTGTATATTTAAAATCCTCTTATTAAGGCGTGTTGCCTTAGCTGCTCAAGAGAAGAATTTGTAACAACGGAGTAGGAACTAGTCCTCTAAACTATTCAAAAAATTATCCTATTCCAAAATAAATTTTAATTAAGCAAGATGTTTTATGACAGGATAATATATATATATGTATACATATATATATATTTATGCTTAAATTTAGGTATATGATTGCTTGTATTGAGCTAGTTAAGTGCAAGTATTTTTTAATACACCACATACAAGGCCTGCTCTGAACATAACGCCTCCTATTTTGTTGGCCTGTGATGTCAGATGCAGATGGTGGTGGTATGGCAGTAGAAGTGCAACCTTCCCACCAATATTCCATTACATTTTGTTGCCATATGACAGATGACAGCAGAGGGAAGATCTCACAAAGTGGTGTCTGACATGGAAGTGCATATGAATCAAAGGGGTGAATTTCTCCATGCAGAAAAATGGCACCTATTGACATTCATTGGTGCTTGCTGAACATCTATGGCGACCAAACAGTGGATGTGAGTACAGTGAGATGATGGGTAGTGCATTCCAGCAGTGCTGTCTGCAGTGTGAAAACCAAGACACATTCCAGACAGCCACACACTGCTCTCACACAATGAAATGAAGAGTGTCTTTATTGGCTCATCAGCATGAATTTGCTAATACTGATAATATATGTTTTGTATGTTGAAAAAAATAGTGTACAGTAGCTGAGAACTTGGTCTATCAAATAGTGTTACTATGCTTCTTGTATATGTTCTATTTTCTTTAGAAATAAATAGGAGGCAGTACTTTTAGTGAAAAATACAATCATACTTCATTCACTCACAGTCACACTTCATTTGATAAAATTTTGTATCTTCCAAGAGAAGCTGGAAAGTAACCAAGGAAGGAAAGTACAATATTTTCCCAGGCAGATTATGTGATGAGAACGTGATATTCTGAGCATAGAGGTACCAAAATGGAGTGTTTTGCAGGAAGCAGAGACAAGTGCAGACTGAGAGCAAACAATGTCTGATGTGTTTTCTTTCCCAAAAAATGCTGATTATTTTTTACTTGAACCAAGATCTTTAGCATTTAAGTTTTACTTCATATCTCATCATCAGATTCATTCAGAATGGAAGTATCCTCAGCTCCTCAGCTTGTGAAGTTCTACTTTACAATATTTTAATTATTCTCTTAATTAACTCAAAAGCCCAGCTAGTGTTATCAGCTCTTCATTAGGTTATGTAACTTCTTTTCTGGTTAAAAGCAGAAAAGACTTCTATCTGTTCAATTTTCCACTTTGTTTTCTAGATTAACTTTTTATTTAGAAGAGTCAGTAAGTATTTTAACTCACCTGAATAATTACATTGTATTTAAGAAATCATTTCAAATCTCTGTAATGCTTTTTAGTTCCCAGAAATCCATTGTATATATGTTGTTAAAAGTCACATGTACTTTTTAACATGGTATTGGTTGTTTTAGTACTGACTCAACCTAGTGAAAAGATTTTTCCATTCAGACTGTGTCCATCCCAGTAATTTTCCATTATGTTTCTAGCTTTTACAAGTTAAACCTTGATGAGTCTTCTGTGTAAAGGGCGTATGATTTGTTATTACTATTAATTCTCACTGAACTCCCTTAAAAGAAAAAAAGCATAGAATTTTGGCTCATGCACTTAATGAGCACTTCTTGTCATTTAAATATTCCTCGCCAAATAGAGATACATAGCATCTGGTAGTTCTAATGACATCTCCATATCTATTCTAGCTATATACAGTCCAATGGAAGGATTCTGATATCTTTTCTGTTACCAAGACTCAGCTGCATTAGTTATAAGAAATCATTATTGTTATACATGCAAAGACTTTAATTCTTCATTTGCTCCCTGGACCAGTACTCCCAGCTTCCTCAGAATTCTTTATGTTTTATGAATGTCCCTCTTCTCATTTTACAGAATATATTTGTTATTGCTTTGCTAAAAGCAGATTTGGGTCATCACTTGAAAATGAAGTTGTTGTAAAATGGCCATGTTGACAGATGGCATAAATAGCATAGCTAATCAAATCCGTTGCAATGTTCTAATGGCAACAGGGAATTATCCACATGCTACTAAGTTAAGATCTTAAAAATGCATTCAATACAGCAAGCGGTGGATTGAAATGACAGTTTTCCGATTTATAACCCAGTGACACAACAATGATGGTAGCCACTACATCTGAAGTATCAGTGACATATGCCATAAAAGAAGTTGATGAAGTTTACTTGAAAGTAAGCACATTTAGTTCCTGTTTGGACTCATTACTGCATCAAGAGAAAATGTTAAATAAACAGTCTGCAGATTTTGATGTATTTTTCTATGAGATAAATTCATCTGAAAAATATCTGATTTACATGTTTGAATGAGCCATTCTAAAAAATCAATTCCTGCAATGTTATTTGCCACCATATTTCAACCATTTGTTAGAAGAAAATCAGAACTGTGTATGATTGCATTTGTGATAAGGTTTTTGTGGTTTTTTTTTTCATTTAATCTTTGGAACTTTTGTTTGACACCATTTAAATGCAAGATTAGGTCTAAGATAAAGGTTCATTAATCCCTACTAGATGTAAGTATGATGGGTCTGAGTTAGCATGGATATGTACTTGCCACTGTTGTAGGAATTTGTGAAGTAGCTCAATATTTTATCTAAACATTGGACTTCATTTTCAGAAGTTCATAACAGGAAAACTCATTAGATTTTAGACAGAATGGTATGAATGAGATACAGTGGGTTTGCTAGTGTTCATCTTTGTAGCCCTCCACAGGACGCTGCAGTAGTTTCTTTTTCTTGAACTGGGGAGCCCAGAACTGGACATGGACAGCAAGGAAAAGGAAAAAATTCTTAATGTTTGTCAGTATTTCTGACAAATCTGAAATCTATTTACTTCTCTGTGATACTTTTCTGTTTGAGAGGGATACTTTTTTTCACTGCAACAGGTTTTTGGAAAAGTCAGTTGCTATGAATTGAGTGATAAATGACATCTGTTAGGATAGAGTGTGTTTCTTTATTACCATTGCAAAAGGTAGAAGGAAAATCAATGCAAATATATCTAGAGAGAGACAACGTTTTCCCAAAATATTTTGTGAAAGATGTAGATTTTACTTGGAATAATTATACAAAGAATTTTGTAATACCAGGGGATTTGTTACAATTATTTTATCCCCTGTATTTCTATAAAAATAATTCCAGTTCTCCATTCTTCCAAAATAGACCATGTTTCCTGTATTTATCTGACATGTATAAGCATTTGGCATATCTTGGCATGTTATTGAGAATGAAAAATTACCACAAAAATACAAGTAGCTGTAGTAGTTGCCTTGTTTGCTTGCTTAGTCTCATTACCAACCAGATAAGTTATGACCATTGGTGCCAAATGACATCATCTGGACATGCAAAAATGTTTAAAAACCCTAACTGGAGGAGAATCACTTTCAAAGCAAGATATTATGGTTTAGTTCTCTAGCAGAATAAGTTACTGTATCAAGCTTGCAAGATGTGCTTTGCCACTGGAATCATTATATTAAAACATTATAAGCTGCCTTGAAATTTCTCCGTCACATATTGCAAATAAGAAAGAGCACTGAAAACAAGTTATTAACCTCACCTGATATGATAAGAAATATGTATGCATCCAAATTTTCTATAGCTATTGAGAAGGTAGAAGCAGATATGTAGTATTCTCAAATTGTCATAAGGACTGTTCAGTGGAGCCGTTATCTAAAGCCATGAACACTGATCTCATGCTCATATGTGTATCTTGATGTTTCAGATGACCTTGCCCGATAAAAGAAGTGACTGTTTCATTACATCCTCTGTAGAACCACATTTTCCTGGACAAAAATAATTAACCCTATTTACATCCATATGGCTGTCATCAGACTTAAAAATCATATGGCTCTGTGTAGCCCTAAGTGTAATTATCTTGTATAAGGGACACATTCCTATTTTAAAAATGTAAATAAAAGATGTATAATAATAAATATCTCACTAAAATGCCACTGACTGAAATGGATGAAATGATTAGCTCCTATTGCGAGAAACAGCCTCTTGAATAGAAATAATACAACGTAAGTCATATGGATTTAAAAATAAGTATTCCTTCCATCATTCTCTTCTCTTCCTCTCCTGTCCTTTCTTGTTTTTGTTTTCCTCCTATTTCCATCTGGACAATTTACTTATATCTATTTCATTGTTTAAAGATGCTCCAGTGGATTTGACCGTCACCGACAAGACTGGGTAGACAGTGGCTGTCCTGAGGAGGTATGTGAGTAGTCTTCAGCCCATTAGATATGCTTACGATGCTTTTCATTATCAGACTAGAAAGAAGGGCTTCAAAGTGAAAGACACATTGTATATTTTTATAAAGTGGACATAAAGTAAAAACACTTTAAATTAATAATAGAAGTACCAAAAACTGTATATTTTAATTTCTTTTCATGAAGTAGGAATGAAAGAAAAAGATACCTGATGCTGGTAGTGGTGAACTGACCTACACTAAAAGAGGCACTCAGGGTGCTCCTGCACCTGAGCAGTTCATTTTCAAGATTTTCAAAATAAATATCTTATTGCTGGTTCTTTCCCAGTGTTTGATTTTTTTTTTTTCCCAACAGTCAAAAGATAAGATTTGTGAGAAGAATGTAGACACAACTGAAACACCGCTGTACTCTACCACCACTCTTCAACCAACCACAACAAAGTTCAGAGTTTTAACAACCACCAGAGGATTCACCAGCTCCCAGCTGCCAACCAGCCTACCCACAGAAGGTGAATTATATAGACTAATTTAGCCTATAGTGCAAAAATGTCTTTTACAAGTCTAAAAAAGATATATTTCCTTTGTGTTCATTTTGTTCTTTTCTTCTGGGGGCAATGGAAAGAGTGGGAAATTAGTCAAAGTAGTATTTGATGTTAACTTTTTATTTAATCTTTCTATTGCAAAGTAAGCTTGAAGGCAATTAAAGCTGGAAGATGGAGGGAGGAAGTGCCAGGAGAGCAGACTTCCCTAGAACTTGTGGTTACAAAGAGTTATTTGTGTCCCTTTAACTATCAGGCCACGTTGCCAAACCTACTGAAATGAATAAGATCCTGTTAAAATTACTGATGAAACATCCAGCAGAAAGTTAATGATTTTTGGATCCCTTTGAGTATTGTATTTTGGTGAAAACTGGAGATAACCCAAATTAGCTACCTCTTTGAATGTTTCTGGTTTAGTTTTTTTGGTTAGTTGTCAGTGATATTTTCCTGTAGTGCTCACTGTTTCTATAGCTTCTGAGCAGAATTAGATGGGTAAGTGATGGTGTGTCAGTTCTCATCCTTGTTTCACTGCTGCTTAAATCTTCCCTTTCTGTGGATGAGATATCCTGCCTTCCTACTTCTGAGGAAAATTCAGCTGAATAGAAAAGTAAACCCATATTAATCACATGGTATCTATAAAGTAGAATAAAGCAGGTGAGAGATGTCTATTGGAATTATATGTTAACATATTGGAAAATACCAGGAGTGTGCAGAATGGCTTATGACAAGACATTTTAAGCTGTAGAAATTATAAATTGAGAATCTACTGCTAAGACTTGGTTTGCTTGCAACAAGAGAAGTTTAAAAACTGTCAGTGCAAGATTTGGACTGCCATGTGCAATATGCACACTTGCTAATATTTTCTTATGAGAAAAAGAATATGTAAATAAATAGCATTTAAAACTGATAGGCTTTTCTATAATTCTTAGAAGAAATTGTACACTGCTTTATTTTATTGTCTTGTAGTGGTTCCTGCAGTCCTTACTATGATAGAATGCTCAAAAATGAATGTGTAACAAAGAGGAATTATTTTTAAGTGATATGGTGTGGACTGTAGTGCCCTTAGCAGCATTTTGAATCCTACTTTACACTGTATCAAACTCATATGAAGTAAAACCTTGCTCAGTGTAAGAACATCATGATCTAATTCTCATTGAATTAAGTACCAAAACATTTTTAATTGTGGGAGTGGAGTTGTACAGTGATAGAAAGAAAATAATTCCTAAGACAACTCATGATCTAGAAAAATATGTTTTCTTACAACTAACTTTGATTTCCTTTATAGATGATACCAAGATAGCACTGCACCTAAAAGATAATGGAGGTAAGAGATGATTTTTTTGTGTGTAAATAATGTCAGTGGCTTGTCAAATTACACCCCACTGAACTTCATTAATCAAAATCAGGCTGAAGAAATAGCTTCTACCAGATTCCCAAGGGACTTCAGGCTTTCACAATTCTGCAGAAGAGCTGAAGGATGAATAAGCTTAGCAACTGCTTAGTAAATTAAATATTTACAGTTTTATTTGTAAGGCTTTAAGAAAACAATAGGTTTAATTAGCTTCAAAAAACATACTAAAGACAAAGTTTAACTGAATTAATACAGTTATTAACTGTAGTTCTATATTATAATAATACAGCACTGTTTAGCTGTTTTAACAGAGGACATGGTGCTAATTCTAAATAATACATCACTGTGAGTGACTATAAGTCACTCTGAAAGTAATGCCTCCTATTTATTTCCATGGGAACTACAACAAATAGAAAGAGCAGATAGCACGCCTTGATAGAGCAAATTCTCAGCTACAAAACAATATTTTTCAACACAGACACCACCATTAAATGTGCATTTTCACCATCCACCAACAAGAGCCTGGATACCATGCTTGTCAAAATCTGCACCAGTGGAGGTGAGCCTCTGTCACTGTCACCAATCCTGAAACACCACTCATTGCCTCACTGTGCTCACATTCACTTTTTGGTCTCCATGAACATTCAGTAAGCACAGACAAATGTCAATGGCTAAAATTTTTTGGTGCAATTTTTTTATTCTATTCCACACTTTTACTTCAATGTTAGATGTCATTCTGTCAGACTGCCACTCTGCTGCCATCTGCCACATGGCAACAAAATGTAATGGAACATTCATGGGAAGGTTCAACTTCTACTGCCATAGCACCAGCATCCACACCTGATGCTGTAGGCCAGTATAATAAAATAGGAGGCAGTACTTTTGAAGCAACCTTTATCGGATTCAGTATTACTAATTCACAGTAGTGAGTTATTATGTGACATTTTATTGATAAAAACATCTACTTTATATCTGTATGTCTGTATGAGCAGAGATCTTGCATTCCTCCATGCACATTCCCCTCTGTGAGTTAATATGACCACTTTGACTCCCTAATAGAAGTCTCTGTTAAATCAGACTTTGTGGAGGACTACTCTTGTCAACTTATTTGTTGGTTCAAGAACCAATAACTGAGGTTTATTCCTTCTCCCTTTTTGGCTGATGACATTTTGCTATTCATTAGAAGAGGGTTGGGTCATTAGATGTAGGCTGGGTCTGTATTCACTTGCTGATGAGAATGGAAAGATTTGGGTTGATTTCTGCAGGTTTTGGAACAGTCAGTCAAAGCAGAGGTTGATTTGCCAAGCAAACTAAAACGATTTATATTTCCACTGGCATAAAGGGAAAGTTTACTGGCAGTGGTTGCCTTTCTTCTGAGGCACGGGAGGCTGTTTGACATGGATTTGACACAGAAATAATGCCTTGGAATAAGGTCATCTATAAACTCAGCGCAGTACCATTAGGCATTTTGTCTATGGGAATATCCCTGAATCTTTCTTTATCTGATTCTTCTTGAAATCCAATGGCATTTTATTTTGTTGTGAAAAGCACCTCAGTGCTTTTAGAGATCAATAAAAAAGGTGATTCAGTCAGCACTTTGCTCACACATTTCCCCTCTGTCTGTACATAAGCTGTCTTCCTAGGTGATCTAGACCCATGCTCTGCCTGCAAGAAGTCACCCTGAAGCAGGCAGCTAGCTTGGGACCAGTCAGCTCTTCACCTCAAGCACCTCATCAACAGCACAAAATAGTATGCTGTTATAGAAGAAATAATTCAAAAGTTGTGCCTTAAAAAAATGTTGTGGTTTTGTTGTTGTTGTTGTTGTTTGTTTGTTTTATACTTCTCTACTCTTTGTCCAAGATCTGAAAAGAAAAACCCCATGAAAGTGAACTAAATGATGAATACTAAAGTGATGAATGGCTGTGGTCTATTTGGGAAAGTGATTTCCTAGGATCTGTGATATGACTCTTCTTAAATACAGAAAGTCTGTTTACTTGCAGAAAGCTGCTGCATTTTAGAACAAGCCAACAACTGATGTTATTATTCATTTCCATTAAGCTTTTTTCTTTCATTTTTGAAATAAAATAATAATAATAATAATAACAGTAAAAACAAACTGACTTCAAACAAGAAGCAAAACAGCACACCAGGATTTTTCATTCACACAGTAGATGTAGATTTTAATCTAGGAAGTACTTTCTGATGATTCTTCAACTGTGTATTGAATTTTCCAGTGACCCCTAGATTAGGCTCAGATAAAACCTCTGCCTCTGTAGGCATGTTTTTTAGCTCTCTGTGATTTGTCAGCTTTTCATAAAGAGTAAATTCTTTCAGGTCAAAAATACAGGGTTTTTTGTTTTCTCTAACTAGATCCTTTAAAACTTTAATGAAAGGGAGCCTTCTATAGTGGAAAACCAAAGCTGTATTGGATCGATAATGGCCTATAGCTTGATGTGTCCTTGGATGGTAGCTGTCAATACCTTGTTGGGTACAGGAGGACTGTAAAGAAATTCTGCATCTCATCTCTACCTGGAACTTTGGAAAGCACCTGTTATAAAACAGCAGCTAAAGTTAAGGTTCAGGTTTAGGTCAAAGTGTGTGGACTTTTTAATTGTATGATAAATCAGTTTGCAAGTTAATGCTGTAATTCACCCACAGTCATTTCAGGCATGTTTTAACAGACTTTTCAGACTTGCTTGTTTCTGTTTTTTCTGCGTTGCCTCTTTCTTCATAGACACTTGGTAGATGCCTAATAGATACATGTCTGAACCAATTCAAAATATAGTTGGCTTGCCATCGTGATATTTATTGGATTTTATTTCTCTTTAAAATAAGAAGAAAAGTATTTCTTAAATTTAAGATATATATATAGCAGAACACATGTATGCTTTTGTTATTAATTGCAATTGCAGTTATTATTTCATTTTTCTTATAACACAGCCCAGGTGACTAAACAATTTAAAAGCCTAATTTTTCATGAAAATTGCGAGCAATTGACTGTGGCAAAACAGTAATACAGTATTTTCTTGATGAGAACTTGGTGGGTGATTTAGATGATTGGCCAGCACATCTAGACATTTCATTTGACCTTTTTAGACACCTTGTTCTGATAATTTGATTGTTATGAGTCCTTCTCAATCCTTCAGCTTTATAACTCAGAAGAAAAATGTGTGTGTTGAACAGTAAGTGCCTGGAAATCTGCTACCTTTTCTCATTCATCAAAATGTATTACAAAATTACTGTTGAAAAAAAAAAAAAAAAAAAAAAAAAAGGCAAAACTATGCAAAAAGACATCTACCTGAGGAATAAAGCTGTTTTGCGCATTCATGAGCAAGTCTATTTCAGCATATTTAGAGAAAGGAAATGTCTATTTCTTGCTTGCTCTATGTAGTGTACCTTTTCAAATATGGTCTGGATGTGAACTTACATCAACTTACATTTAATTCTGACTTCTTATACTGGTTTATTTTGTCTTTTGTTTTCTGTGTAAAATGTAAACTGATATAGGGTACCTACTCATATCATTTGTGTAACCTGGTAAATTTTTGCTCTCTTGGAATTAGGAATTCAGCTGCATTGCCAGTCCAAATACCATGGTAAAATATTGAGCTCTGTGACAGCTGATATTACATAGTGTTTTAACACCATAATTGCTTCAAACTACTCAGACTAAACTGAACATCAGTGAATGATAATGGTTGCAGGAATATGTGAGATATTTTAGGGCAGAAGAATGTAAATCCTTAGCTAACACAGCTATTGCTGGCATTCTATAAACAGAGAAGTTAGTTTGGTGTTAGTGCATTCACATCCACTTGCTTGGTGAACTAAGCAATCAATCTTGGAGAGACTTATTGAGTTGCCTGGAGTCCTATAGAAAATTGATAGCAATTGGACAGATTTTGGATTCAGGATTTGTGGGTTACACTTCATGATATCATGACAACTTCATGAAAGACCACCTTTCATTCCTCACAGCATTAGCTGAATCAGGACTTTATAAATCATTCTGATACTAAGAAAAGTATTTGCAGTGGATTAACTTCAAAATGTTAACAAATGCTAAGGAAATGAGCTCACAAAAGCAAGAAAATCATATTCCATTATCATGAAGGAACTGAGAAGTCCAGAGCATGCTTTTCCTAGGAAAAGTAGAGAACAGTTTTTGGAGATTCCTCTGAGCTTCCAGAGAATTCTTCCCACTATAAATTTAATTCTTCTCTCCCACAATTACTCTGGATAGATCGTTAATCTTCTGTTCAGGAATCTGCTTTATGTATAGGGAAAAGAAAGCTTAGCTTTGGAAAACCATATACCTGCTCCATAAAATGAGCAGTCCTCACATAGGCTCACATTCCCAATGTAAGTGGGGTTCCAAAACAGGGTTAAAAAATTCACTGTCTCTGCTGAGCTCAAATAGGTTGTATCCCTGTGAGCTTGGCTGTCTTGAATATTATGTCCTTCCTCTTGATATATGAGCACAAACTCTGTCAGGCGAACAGAGCAAAGCAATACAGCTTCCAGTCTAGACATTATGTACCAATCAAGATGGAGATCTAGTAAAGTGAACCTGAATCTGCAGATGTGAGTTAGCTGTGGACCAAGTAAGAAGCAAGAGAGTTTCAGCCCAAAGTGGTGAGCAAACACATGCAGAGGAAGTGTTGCCTTTTTGGCTTGTATGGATTTCTTATGCAAAAACATCTATCACACATCCTGAAGTTCCTCAATGAGAGGAATTCACACATAAAATGATCCAATGCCAGCTATGAAAAAAGAGCGCTTGTGGGTGTAAGGATGGCTGAATGTAACCTAGTTACAGTGGTATATCAGGCAGATAGCAGGGAAGTGGGTAGTGGAGAGAAGGTTTTGACTTGCCAAGTTCAACAAAATCCGTACTGATATATTTTCTTGAAGTCAAGGTATTCCAGTACTGACAGTGATAGACAGTTTTATTACCCTGAAACAGAAATTGGAGAAGGGGTGTAAATTGCTTTATTCCTAACTCAGATTACTTCTAAAAGGCCAAGTATATATTCGCCGTTTTGCGATATATAAGATGGCGTCAATCCTAAGCAGTAGATGCTTCATTGTTTATATATAAAATGCATGTAACCAGCAGAAGTTAATAACTAGCAAAAATCCAGCAGCCAACTAAGTATAAATGGACTGATAAAAAAATCAGCCTTCAATATATCACACTTTTACTCATAGCTCAGGACTCCAGACTGAGATACCTTATGTTGAGTGAATTAGAAAACTTACAAGTGTCTAATGGAGAATGGGATCCCTATGAACAATATTTTAAAAAATAAATAAATAACTTAAAATAAATAGTAGCAGTGTGTTTTCACAAGCTTTAAGTAACCTACGTGATGCATTCTTTAAGGATCAACAAGTTTCTGTGATCCTATAACAATATTGCAGTTGGAATCTCTTGAAGTATTTCTACAAAAAGCTTCCCTTTCACATTTCAGTGACATGAGAGTTTTCACTTAGTTCCAATTCAAGATAATTACTGTGAATCAAATGAAACATTTCAATTAGAAGTGTACCCTTTAACTGTTTAATTGTTCTTAATTCCACCTAATTTTAGATTCTCTCACCAGGTATTGGCAATTTGTTTGTGAGCTCTATAGAAATATAGCCTATTACTCTAAGCTTTAATATAACATGTGGTAAGGATTATTAATGTTATATATGAGCATGCCTGATGTTCCTAAGCTAGTATTTATGGGAAACTACTTTTGTATTAGCATTAATAGCATAGCATAAATCTACTCTAGTCTATATATGTTTGTAGCAGTTTTTTTTTTTTAATGTGGGCATGCTACAGTTTCAAAACCACAGTCAGAAACAAAATGTTAATTACTAAACATGTAAATTGCAGAATGCAAGGGAGTTCCAAAGTCAACAACTAAACAATTTAAAAGAAAAAATTAAAACAAAAAATTTTAAAAAAATTTAAAAAAAAAACAAAAAAAACACTTATGGAGCTTCTCTAATGTTATGTTTAATCTAATCTATCTAATCTATGTACTGCACACTCATAAGTATTACGCTTAAGAGTGCATAAATACTATAGATGTGGTTATACTTGAACCAGCAGGCTTTTCCACTCTGGCACTGTTTCATCTGTTGGAATGATTTTCCTGGGCTGGTAAGTATCCAAATCTATTTCACCACAAGACTAAGTTCATGCCATAGATGCTGCTCATAGGGTTGCATATATATTCACATACCTATGTGATATTTTCATATTCATCTGACCTGGCAGCAAAAATATCATCTTTTTTAGTGAAGGTTTAGAATTTGTCCAATTCTGGCACATGGCCTAACAGTAAATGTTCATGCAGTAATACATCAGTGTCCATTATTTATCGCTTTGTGACAGATTCAAGGATTTACCACGAAAATTCATACATCTGGTAAAAGAGAGGAGTAAATCTCAGTTTTCTTCATGGTGAAACAGGGCTGAATTACTGTCTTTCAGCTGATTGCTGCTGCTTAGGATATTTATATCCCTGACTTTGCTGATATAGCTATGTCAGTCATGAGGGTCAAATAAACATGATAACCCTTAAAAGGTGTATGTGCATCTAAGCAATTTGGTTGGAGCTTTTTGCCTTCTGATCAAAACACAGGAGTGAAAAGGAACAACATGGAAGAAAAAGGTGAAACTTTATTTTCCAAGTTCATGGTACAGAACAAAATTCATTTTTATTCTTTCATCCATCGTTTGCCCTTGAATCGATGTCTAAAGGAAAGATTCCAGTCAGAAAGCAATAGACCTTCACATAGTTTCCTTCCATTTCCAATAAAAAATTTTCATATCTCTGCTCTCACAGTCAAAGATGTAAATCATTGGTAAGTTATTATTTTTCCATCCCATATCATTGCAGACATATATGTATGTATCACAGGTTTTGTTCTTTTACTTATATATAAAAATGTTACAGTGGCAACCTCGTATGAACCTTGGGCTTAAATAACAGAACATACTGTATTTCATTATTTTTGTTGAGCTCAACTGGTATTATACAATACTGAGATAAACAGTGGTGAGAATGTATCTGTGACATGTGTACAAATGCTCTAACTGTCCCAGTTTGTACACAACTTTGTTCATGGCAAAGTCAACACCACAGTGACCATGAAACAGGACAAAACATTTGCATATGATAATTTTTTCAGGTTTTGCTTTTCCTGCAGTAGAAGAATCTAACTCAACTGTAAGTAGAGGCATAACACAGTAATATTAAAGCAAAAAAGATAGTCCCAGTGTGTTTGCAATGCAAATAATCAGAACGCTCCTATTGTTTTCACTTTCTTTTTAGACAACAATCCAACAGGAGAACGGTTATTTCATGTTTGTATTGTGTGTCTTGGGAAAAAAAAAAAATTTACTCTTTCTGTACTGCTACTCAGAACCTAGTGAGAAGCAGAGTAAACATGCAGATGTTAACATGTTCTTTCTGCTTAAAAGATTTATACATGAAAGAATTTGGAAAGGAGTTCTAAATAGAATATATCATATGTAACAACTGTTACCCTAAGCACAGGAAAATGTAAATTTGGGGAAAGTTCCACTGAGAAAGCTGTTTTGGAGAAAAATTGTTCGAAAGACAAATATCCTCCTATGGGTTTAACCTTGCTTGGAACAGCAGATGGGCTGTGAAAAGCTTAGTAATACTTCTGCACATGAAAAAAATTGTGAGCTTTTTTTTTGTTTGTTTGTTTGTTTGTTTCCTCATCTATTTCCCTTGGTTGCTTTTTAAAAGATCTGTCAGTTTTTAAGCAGAGGGTATTCTCAAAGTTGACAACATTGTTTATTGTCTCTGTGCAAAGACAGTGAAATCAATTTCTCATGAGTATTATAGCCCTGGGGTCAATGAACTGAATTTCAATTATGTAAACTACAAGTAACTTACACTTGTTGTTATTTAAGAATGTATTTCATTTGTTTTCACATTTGCCATTCTAATAGCTTCAGTGATGTCCACACAGTACTCCACCCTAGACTAGGCAGCCTATTGTCACCTGTTTTACTGCAAAGTGACAGCATTCTTATTTGCAAATCTGGGTGATAAACACTGAGAAAATATCAAATCAAAACAGATGGCCTTTATAAAGTGGTCAGTACCTTTGCTGAAATCTAGAATTTCTTAATATGCAGAATAAGATTTTCTGCTTTCAACCATAACATAGTAACAATACAGATTATTCATTTTGTGTAAATTGGCCTGGAAATTTTGTCATTTATGATTCACCAATGTGGCATTGACTAATTGAGTGAAAGAGTATGAAGTTGTCAGAAAGACAGTTATGAGAAAGACAAGGTAGGATTCACCCACTCCTTATGGGAAGTTGTTACTTCTCTGTGGAATGATTCATGCAACAAGTTGTTTCTCATCACTGGGAATTAATAGCCCAACCCAAAGTATATACAATAAAGCAGGCCTTTCCTGATGGCCTTTCAGTTGCTTAACGTGTGTTTGCTTTGCCATTGAAACATACATGCAAGTAATAATTATAGTTACAGTGTACAAATTAATTCTAGTTTTAAACATCAGCTGTACTCAGCTGAAACTGAGTAGCTATTTAGTAAATTATTAATGTCAACGCTGAGTAAAGAACTCTGCTATTTGAAAGTCAAAACTGTCTTTTTTCAGGATCACCTTTCTTCTATCTTCCTCCATGAAGGCTACCACCATGAATTGTTTCAAGTACCATTTGACTAGGAATGCATTTGGAAATGCTCAAAGATCTACAATCCATTCAGGCATTATATCCCTTACTTTACTACAGTATCAAAGAATGGGCTGGAAATTCTCACTGTCTATTCTATTAAAAAAAAAATAATAATAATAATAATTAAAAAAAAAAATCAAATAGGGCTGACACAGGGAAATTTACAGGAATGAGTTCTTCTCACCATTACTTCCATGTAATAGAAACAGCTCCTGGCTAAGATAATGCATCTTCATTTTACTTTTTTTCCCTATTGCTGTAATGGTACCATGCAGTCCTTTGTGGAACCAGCCATGTCGGTCTTCTATGGGATGCATAAGCTGTTATGGTTAACCTCAGTCTGGTTAATTATTTCTATTTTCTTTTACTGCCCCTCATATGAGGCATTTAATGCTGTCTTAGTATCAGTAGATTGTTTTATTATTTTCCAGTTCATTTTTTTTAATATTAGTTTGGAGTTTTTTGTTCACCATCTTATGAACAATGGAAGACCATGCACAAGTAGTATGGTTGTTACTAATTGTGTTAGCATTGTAATTATTTGAAGCAATACTCATAATTCAAATGCTGTTATCTTCGAGTAAATCAAATGTAGATGGACACTGACCTCACAGACTGTGACAACCTAACAACCTGTGACAACTGAAACAACCAAACAAATAGTTCAGGGAAATGGTACAACCAAAAGGATGACTGTAGAAATCAACCACTTTCACTATAGTCAGCTTGGCAAACAAACATGAAAAAGAAATGAGTGTGAGACCAGAGACAAGTTTTGTATGGAGTAAATCATGGAGGTGATTCTAGAATTGGCAGAAAAGCAGAAAGCAGTGGGAATATTTGGGCTCTGGTGTGCCCAAAGTAGAAATCATATCCAAATGTAAGTGGATATTGCCTAATTCCTTGAGAGACTTTTTCATGGAGGCTACAGTCCTATTAAAAGATTTACAGTCACTTATTTGAAGGCAGAGTTGACAAGTTGCTTTTGTGATAGAGCCAACACTGTTTTCTGCTGGAAGGGGCATAGCATGAAAAATGTCTCAGAATCAGGTTTAATAAATGGGTGGTCTTGGATGTGTGTTCCATTCAGACCACAGTTAAAATGTTGCAGGGTTATTTAACATCCTTCTGTTACAGTTTTTGCAGTTTGATTCAGTTGCACGGGCTCATTCAAAACCCCTCTCTAACCTAATGAATCAGGCTTTCAGAATGTTTATTATCTAGACCTCATAAGGATTTGTGGCATCTCTCAACTTGAAGCTTTAAAAACCAGAATAAAATGCAACGTTCAAAATGTATTCAATTGGTACTTGTCTGTAGGGCAACTGCAATGGTTTTATGAGAAAATGCAAGCAGAATTCATTATGAAGGTAATTGGGACCTTCTGAATGTCCAGATTTTGTTCAAATGAAAGTATATTAATTTTGTTTATTGAATCAAAATTAGTAAAATGTTTGGAAACGTCTGTTCATTAAGATTACATGATAGTGGGAAAGAGACACAGCATCTTTTTTCCATCTTGGGGTCTGGAAACCAAGACATAATAATGAAAAAGCAAATGTTCATGTTCATGTACCAGATGTGAAATGGAATGGATAACACACAAGTTACTGCACTAATAAGTATGTCATTCATGCAGCTTCCACAGATGACAGTGCCGCAGAGAAAAAAGGTGGAACACTTCATGCTGGTTTAATCATCGGCATTCTAGTCCTGGTCCTCATTGTGGCTGCAGCCATCCTCGTGACTGTCTATATGTACCATCATCCAACATCAGCAGCCAGTCTCTTCTTCATAGAGGTAAGACAAAAGTAACAGATTGTATCACTATTTGGGGTCTTCAGAACAGAAAATATTCTTCAATTGCTAATATAAGATAAGGTGCTGCTTTTCATACCTAGTATGTTTGTCACTTTGTTTCTACTGTAAGTGTAATTGCTTTCACTTGTTTAATTTCTACAAGGGTCATTCACAAAAGATACATCTCAGATAGTCACCTCTCTTTCATATATTTCCTTTTCCTCAGTATATTTTTTATTAGCTTCCATGTGCATTGACATTTTATTTTGGAACATAGAGTTTTTCTATTATTTTCTTTTGGAAAAACGATGAAAATAGATGTACTTCATTCTCAGAAGGGGTTGACTGAACTTGAGTATGCATTTGAAAGGCTATTAGCAGCTCCGTACGTTCATTTGTAGGCATTTTTTAAACACTTATTATCAGAGTGTGAGGACTCTTTTCACATGATTTTAACATCTAAGTCTAATATCATCTCCTTTTGCTCTTTTTATTAGAATAGAAAGAAACAGATGATGATTAATCTGACCTATTTGAGACATTTCCTTTATAATTAGGCAAATTACTATTTCTCTCCCTCAAAGATAGACAGCTACCTTAGGTACAGACATTGAGATTGCAGATTCTGACATTTATTTAGTTCAATTCTTCTGTACATGACAATATGAGAAAAGAAAATTCCATAGGAATTAAAAAAAAAAAAGAAAAAGGAAGGAAGGAAGGAAGGAAGGAAGGAAGGAAGGAAGGAAGGAAGGAAGGAAGGAAGGAAGGAAGGAAGGAAGGAAGGAAGGAAGGAAGGAAGGAAGGAAGGAAGGAAGGAAGGAAGGAAGGAAGGAAGGAAGGAAGGAAGGAAGGAAGGAAGGAAGGAAGGAAGGAAGGAAGGAAGGAAGGAAGGAAGGAAGGAAGGAAGGAAGGAAGGAAGGAAGGAAGGAAGGAAGGAAGGAAAAAAAAAAAAGAAAAAAAAAAAGCCACTCTGGGAATACTTAATTTACTTTTTTTTTCTTTTCAACGATATTATTTCTCTATCTTATAAATATGGATTTGCTAAACATGAAAGAAGGCAATGGTTGATCATAATACTCACCTGCAGTAGTTCCTTGCTTTTAAGACCTGGGAGATTTTCTAATGTAAAATTCCAAAAGCTCTGAAAGTGTCATTAGGGACATATCATATCATCATATCATAGTATCATACTCTCATGTGGGTTGGAAGGGACCTTAGAGATCATCAAGTCCAACCCCCGGGATTTGAGCCTCCTGTGTAGCAGAGCGGCACTTCTACCACTTTTGCTACAGGGGGATTCGAACCCGGGCCCCGGTGTTGAAAAGCGTCATTCCTACCACTGCGCCACTGGGGCACACTAGGGATTATATCTAGAGATTCCTTGTGAAAACATCTGTATGAGAAAGATATGGAAAGGTAGAGACATTCATTCTTAGTAAAAGTAGCATGATTTGAACTCAGATGCAAACTTGAACAGGATGATTCATCTTTAAAACTGTGTTATAACACATATGTTGCTGAGATGCAGTAATAGTGACAGAAGTCAAAATGAATTATTAATCTGTATTCTAGGCTAAATGTAACCTTTAACGACTGGGGAACGGTATCCATAAAATAAAACCCATGCCACTAAATTGTCTTGAGGCGACATTAGTCAATATCTGAAGTCAAAACTAAAGTGGCTTTTACCAAGCTTCTTGAAAAAAAAATAAGCACACTTAACTCTCCTATTTTTAAAAGAAAAAAAAAGAAAAAAAAACAAAACAAAAAAACAGGGAGAAGTAAAATACACAGTTGTCTAAAAGTTTTTAGTATCTTGTAGTCCTGTGTCAAGTCTTCTTGCCAAATGAAGCTATGCATCAGTTTATCTGCCATCACTAATTTGAATAAAGCTTAGTCAAATAAAGAACCTGCACCATTTGTTTTTATTTTTAAAGAAACTATTTATAATTAAATTATTGATAGAGTAATCCCTATGTAATAGCATCCATTCATTAGTGTAATCTACTTTTTAAGCCAAGATTGTAGTATGTTGCCAAGATTCCGTAATTCTCATTTTCAGTCATATTCTGTGGGTTTTGGTTTAAAGGCTGTTTTTGGAATTTTGAGTTAATTTGGTTTATAGTCAAGACTGCTTACTGAACAAAGAAAAGTATAATCAATTGATCCTGTATCACAAAATTTTAGTCTGTTTCTCTCGTGTTCTCTCAGTTATCACCCAATATTCACTAACCGCTTTACTCAGGTTTCTGTAAAGTTCAACCCGAATTCCATTTGTGATGCCCCTCATTTTTGCCATCTAGTCTCTTTTCTTAACAGAAATTTTCTTTTAATATACCATGCATGGACTGCACTGTTTAACTTTGTATTGATAAGTGCAACCCCTTGTGACACCTCTGAGTAGTACTGAATGAAATCCTGAATGCACTAGTTGATTAAATTAAGCAATGCACAGAAGTCAAGGAAAAGGTCATTTATTTCAAGAGAAAGTATTGTCTTAGAATAGAGTAACATTAATCTACGATTTTTTTTACACCTGAAGTCTGAAAGAAGTGTTTTCTCTAGTGGTTTTATTCTCAGCCATTGAGTTCATTCCTCACTGGAATGAAAATATCTGTAAAAAGGGCTAGAAAAGTCTCACTAGCAAATACTATTCAATTTGTCCTTGAAGGTGTGCCATTTTAAGAGAATACGATCTAAACAACTGAATACTTTTCTAGAAAGTGTACCCTGTTTTCCTAAGTAGGAAAAATATTCAAACCAAAATACTAAGTTTTCCTGGTTCTTGGTTTTTTTTTTTTTTTTGGTTGGTTGTTTTGTTTTGTTTGTTTGTTTTTGAATGAAGGTTGCTCCAAAAGTAATGCCTCCTATTTCTGTGGAAACTACAGCAGGTACTACAAGAGAGCACAATATTATTATTTAATAGATCAAATTCTTAGCTGAAAACTAAAAATGACTTCAACATAGTCACCACCATTGGCTATTCATTTTCACCAGAGATGAACACATGAATAAGAGCCAGCATGACCTGGTCTTAAAAATCTGCATGGCCATCTGAAACATGTCTTGTCTTTCACATTGCTGTTGACTCTGCTGAAACACACTGTCCACCATTTCACTGCACTCACACCCACTGTTTGGTCTCCATGAATGTTCACTAAGTGCTGATGAATGTCAACAGGAGCAATTTGTTCTCCATGGTGGAATTCAATGGGAAAGCTTTCTTCATCTGCACTTCCATGCTAGATGCCATTTTGTCAGAATGCCCCTCTGCTTTCATCTGTTACAGGGCAACAAAACTCAATGGAACATTGGTGGGAAGATTCAGCCTCTACTGCCATTCAACCAATATCCATCAGCATAATAAAATAAGAGACGTTACTTTCAGATCAGTTATCCTCCTATTCAACACACATTTCACTTTTTAGGTTGGAATCTTCTCTGGCAGCATAGAGACAGAAGGAATTAATTATCAGATTTTTAAGCAAGGGAGTTCCAATCAAAGTTCAAGTGAATGCATACTATTTCTAAAAGCAGAATACAAACAGAGGTAAAGTCATTGACAGCTGTCAGATGGATTTCCTCTAATTTTGTCCAAGTTGCACACCAGATAGCAGCTTCTTTTTTAGCTTTTACTTCTTGCCTTCTTTTTCTTTATGTGTCTTTTTCCTTTTGCATTTTTGAGTGAACTTTGGCAATAAAAACAATTAACATCTAGGGGACATTTATTAAATCAAAAGGCAAAGCATAAGGCAAAATCTTATAAGGCATCTTGTGATGCCTTTTGTCTGTCTGCACCTAGTTTTCTGTGGACAAAAGGGTTGCCACCCCTGCCACAAGTTTTTGTATGCATACTATCTTGTATTTTTCTTACCTTTGTTATTAATATTTTGATCCAAATTTCTTTTAATGTTAGAAATGTACCTCAGCTCTGTCTGGGAAACAGAGGCAATATGATGTGGCCATAGCTGAGAATTCTGTAAAATTCTTCCCAATGCAAGGTGTCAGATATTGCAAGCATCTTGTCCCAACGAGACAGAAATATTGTTGCCAAAATTACTTATGCAAGGCTTAAAAAGAGAAAGAAATTCTTCAGTGGCAGTTCTCTGCAAGTAGTGAGTTTTAAGGAGTCTAAACTAACAGTACAATTTGGGACCATTTTCACCTGAGGCAAAAAGCATAAAAGGAAGTATCTTACCAGATGTGCAGGCTCTGAAGCTGTGGGGATATGAATGAATTTTGACCTAAGATCCTATTTTAAATGCAACTAACTGCCTTTGCCTTCGTGTTCCTTGGAGATTTTTCAGAGGTTTTTGTAATAATTCAGCTGCTTGTGTACCCTCACAGAATCACACACTCACATGCACATACCTATGTCTCTTTTAGTTGTTTGTTTAACTTCATTGTGGATGTTCAGGCTGGATAATTTCACAGATCTGTTGGTTTTTTTTAATGGCCACACAGACAGCTATGGATCTGGGTGAGGGGTGACCTTGCAGAGAAGGGAGGAAGGAATGAGCAGCTGCAGATCTTCAGCAAATAATAGTGCATGATCAGCGCTGGGGAATGCACCTCAACTGTTCCTGATGCAGTTGAGATATGTCTCCACTATGAAACTGAATGAGCCTGGGACTGTTTGTTTGATTGTTTGTTTAGCATGAATACCAACCAGCATAGAAGGATCTGAATTCGTGTCATTTACCCATCAGCCTCACATTACTGTGACTAACTATTAGTATATTTTTGAGGATGGCTCCCAAATCCTGAGCTATACCTGAGGTTCTCTTGGAAAGCGCTGTTAGGCATTTTTCTAACATTTGAGCTGCATAGAGGATTTCTCTGCAGTGCCTGGAAACATTCCCCAGCACTCAGAACTTACAATAGATTTTCTTCAGATTTTGACCATCTGTTCTTACCTCACCTGCATAGAGAAACAAAATTGGAGTAATAGGGGAGGAAATAATCCAAAAAAGAAGCCTGAAGCTAAACTGGGTGTTTCAGAGCGCAGGGATATGGCCCATTGTTTTTATTATATGTATGTATTTCACTAGGATTGTATTTTTAGTTTGAATAAGTCTTGACACGGTCATCAATTCAGTTTTGTCCAGAATTTAAAGCTGAATTGAATTTCATAAAAATGAAGTATCATTTTTTTCTCTTCTTTCAAAGTCGTGTAACATTGTGTCATTTGGGATACTGCCATTGATCTCACTGCCATTGCCTTGTACTGATAGTAAAGTAATTTTTTCCAAAGCTTATCCAGCTCAGCAGGAAGCAGCAGGGGAAACCTAAATCAGCAACAGGGGAGAAGTGCTAAAATAAATACCCAACAATGACAATAAAAGTCAGAGGTGGGGAGGAAGAAAGCATTCTGTTTCTTTTCCATCAGCAGTCTGCTACTTAGATGATCCTAAGACTGCAGAAACATCGTTATACTGAGAAGCATTTTAAATCACAGAGATACATTTTAAACAAGCATTTCTATAAAAAAGAAAAATAAAGTCAGTAGATGACACTACTGAATCTTACAGTATAAAGCAATCTATTTTCCAGAACAGTTTCCTCAAAATGCTAAATTAACATGGTTTCAGGCAATTGGTCTTTTCTTATTCCTAGAAATACAAATTAGAGATACACTTTCAGATATTTGAAGCACCTTCCATTTCTGACTGCAATTTGCCAAGTAAATTAGATGTTTGTAGTGGAGACAAAAGACTGGTATACAAATAATAACTACTTAAACAATATTTCACATAAATCCAAACACACAAACATTATGGGCAAAGTAATTAATAACAGGAAGAGCTTTGCTTGTCTTGAGAGTGTAAAAGGCCTGAGTAGCCAAATCGATTAACAGCAGATGAGTACTTATTCTAATGGGTTTTGATGACATCAGGTTAACACATTTAGTAATAGACTACTATATTTTTATCCTTTTTTATAGTCTTTTTCTCATAGCCTTTGCACTTTGTCTGGAGTTCTAACAATTAATCCAGCATTCAGATGGCTCTGTATTTACACGCTTCCAGACTTACTTAAGCATATGTTGTTGGCAAAGTCTTTTAAATAGGTTTAAATATGTTTGTGCATTTGAATTAGGTAATGAATTAGACATCAATGGGCAAATAAGATATAACTTTCAGAAGAAGCAGTGAAACAGTCCTACAAAAATAAATTATTTGGAATACAGGAAAATAATCAAAAGTGAAGGCAAATTTGGACCAAAGCATTCAGCCTAAAAACTGCTCAAGAAGAAATGGCCCTAAGTTGTACCAGGGGAGGTTCATATTGGATATTAAGAAAAATTCCTTCTCAGAAAGCGTGATAATGAATTGGCACAGGCTGCCCAGGAAGGTGGTGGAATCACTGTACCTGGATGTGTTCAAGAAACACATCCATGTGGCACTGAAAGACATAGTTAGCGGGCATGGTGGAACTAGATAATCTTAGTGGTCTTTTCCAAACTGATTCTATGATACCATGATCCTACTCACTAGATTCAGCTTTTTTATTGGTTAGTGGAAAATTAAGTTTGCTTCTCACACTGTCAAGTATTTGTACTTGTAAGGTACGTTTGGAAAAGAATATACATCTGTATTTCGGTGAAAACAACTCAAGTTTTCTGCTGAATATGAATTGTTGATCCACATATGAACACTATCTTTTTTTTTTTTTTTTTTTACTGGTTACTTTACACTTAACAATGATCTTTTTTTTTTTTTTTTTTTTTCTTTACACTTTTAATGATCTTTTAGAATGTGTGCAGTGTGTGTGTGTGTAGGTGACGAGCTGTATTAATTATTTAACACAGCTGTATTAAATGAAAGGTAACAGTTAATAATTACTGCAGCTAACAAAACATATTACTGCAATTATTTTTAATGAATTACCATCTCCTGTGAAAAGTGATGCTTAACTGGAAGAAACTTTAGTTATAGAATATAATGTTAGAACCAGAATCTATCAGTTCCTTAGAAAGCAGATGGTCTTCAATTTTCAAATATAGTAGTCCAATAGAGCTTTATTGGACAAAATGTGTCCTTCTGTAATTGATCTTGTATCTTGTTTACTCTTTATTTGCTATGGTATGTACAAAGTAGACTCTCTTGCTTATGTGTTCTCAGTTAATTTTTTTATTTTCCAGTATAGGTTTTTAAATCTCATTGAAAAATCTTACATTGTTGGGTTTTTTTTAAATCATCTCTTGATGAAATTGTGCTCTTTAGTGGATAGTAGGGGCTCTACAGGGCTCAAGCTTCCCACATGTTAAGGGAGAAGAATCTGATCAACCATGAGAATAAACTTGGAGATCTTTCCATGAAACAACAGTGTAAGAAACTACTGCCTCCATCTTTTAGTACTTTGAGGAGTAATCACTTCCATTTCTCTCTCAGAAGTGAGAGTATCCACTCTAAGTCTACACCAATATTTACATGAAGGTGCTTATTCTAGCTTTAATATTGCTATAGGAATTCATATTTACTTTGCAGCCACCAACAGTAGTGTAGATAGGTGTAATGTAAGAAATGCGAAAGATAAATTTCAATTTCCATCAAATATCTGACTGCTAATTTCTTTCATTTTTTCTTATTGATTTCAGTAGTATCTAAGGGGTTTTTATATCATAATTATTCTTATGCAAACTGAAGCACACATGTCAGTCACGAGTGCTTTCCACTAGCTCATTTGCTTTAAAAAAATGAACTCAGTGAAGCTATGAGAAAAAATCCTGTTCCCATTTTCCTTCTTTGTTACACACTGAAAAGAAGCAGGAATTACAGTTCTTCAGCAGCAGCTTGAAGGATTTCCTCTGAGTTCTAATCTTCTAATTCCAGAGAATGAAGCATATTTTTTCCTGTTAAATTCGATGAAAAAACTAAGGAATTAGTTTAAGTACCCAGTTTTTGTTCTTCCCATTTTCTTTCATTTGTTGTTTCATTAGGGGTTTTTTAGGTCATGGAGTTTTTTTATTTGTTTTGCTTTTTTAATCCACTTATTACTCTGCTTTGCAGAGAAAGTCAACAATGCATTAAGCTCTTCCTGAGCTACTTCAGTAACTCAAGGACCTATTTTCCCTTGACATCAAATTGCTTTTGGTTTTATCAATTAAAACTGTAATGTCACTAAAGATTTTTGTGAGGTCAATAGACAGGTCAATGATTGGTAACTTGTCATTGCCTTAAGACTGGTAACCACTTAAAACACTCACATCCACATGAGTTGAATTTAAACAGACTTTCAGTAGAAATGGAAAATCTCACCATGATAAGAGTGAGCATGAAGAAAAACCACATAAAACTGCAAATAATGTTTGGAGATGACTTTCAAATATATTGATTTCTTCATTAGCTGCTGTATATGTTGTAAACCATTGTACCAATAGAACTGATATACATCCATCTACTAACAACATTTCATCATCTAGAAAGGCAAGTGGAATAAAAGAGTAGTAGAAAATGTTCAGATTGTAACACTGTAGCAAGGAAGTAGAAATTAATCAGGAGTACGTTTTAAAATGAGCATCTTAACAGACTAAGACTCAGCTCATTTTTATATGCTGCCATTTGAGACTATTTCTAATTATTTTTCCCAACTAGTTTTCCATTGATTTTCAATTTCTTTTTTCATTAGAGTACTCTAAGGTCAAATTCTCATCTATACTGGTGTAAATCCGGAATAAGTCCTATGCATTTAGTAGAATTACTCTTGATTTACTTCAGTGAGTCTGAAAACAGAATATGACCCTTTTTCTTTAGCAATAACCAAACTGTCCTTCTTAATTTTGAAACCAGTTTGAATCAAACTTAGGTAGAAAAAAAGTCTCCAAACTTTGAACAGACTAAGTTTGCTTATTAGGAAAAGACATCCGTTAACGAGAACAAAATTCTACCTTCCTACTTTTTCAGAAGGTGTTGCATTGAAAGGCCTGCAGTTTTAAATTACCTGCCAAACAGAATTTAGCTCTGGATGACTCAACATCAACCAGACTGTGGGAGGGGAGAAAAATAAATCAGTTGCTTTTATACTATATCTTTTTAACAGTGATCATCAAGAAAAACTTTGTACCCCAAGATTTCTATAACGACTGCTGCCCAACAGCACCGTGAGTTCTGGCATACTGTCATAGCTGTGCCTGCTTTGTGACCCTCAGTACAGACATTCAGCAGCATGATATATCCTTACTGATTAGAAGTCAATCAAAATGCAGTATTAAGGGAACAGAAAAACAGATATAGATAAAATATTTATTTTTTAGAAGTAGATACTTAAGTAAAAATATTTTGATTTTGAGCTGGCAATGAAAATATAGGATGTAATTTACTATGTAATTCTCCCCTTATTTACCTGCGATGTTTCTGTGTACCTTGCTACACTTTTCAACCTTCCTTCCAAGCAGATCTTAACAGCAGTTGGAACAGAGAAAAATGTGTCAACATATTTAACAGTGGGAAATTTTCAGTAGGGAATAATTGTTTTAGGCAAGCGTTTTGTGTCAGCTAATATTATGGAAGAGTTCTGGTCTACTGTCCTGAAAACTATTCTCTTTGACAGAATCTTAGCAAGGTCATCAAATATCTGCATATTCCCAGATATTAGTCATTTTGTAAAATCCAAGTTTTGTAAAGCACTTTCTTTTCCTATAGCCATTACAATCTGGAACTGTTTTTATCTGCTCTAGAAATGTATTTTTCTCAGTCTCTTAGCTATTTTTAAAGCCATCACAGACACTAATGAAAATTAGTTGTAAACTCTTAAGACCCTTGCATCCAAAGGTTAAAAAAAATTAAATGAAAAGGCTACTTTTATTTGAACCATCAAAGTAAACTACACAATTGAAATCACAAAATGACAGAATGGTAGAGGTTGGAAGGTATCTTTGGAGGCCATTTCATGCCGCCTGTCTCTGCTACCTATAGCAGCCTACGCAGGACCATACTGACAGCTTCCAAATATCTCTGAAAGGGGAGACTCCTTAACTTTTCTGGGCAGACTATGTAAGTACTCTGTCATGCTCACAGTAAATATGTGCCTTCTGGTGGTTAGATGAAACCAGCTGTGTTTCAGTTTGAGCCCATAGCCTTCTGTACTTGTGAATTATATCACTTGGAATAAAAACTCACTATTTATCCAGTTCTGGATTTAAATAATAATAATAATAATAATAATAATAATAATTTTTAAAAAATTAAAATCAGAATATGATACAAATAAAAATAAAATAAAAATAAATAGGAGTAGTATGGTTTTGGTGGACTCTGAGACACACTCTCCCATGGAACATGTTAGCAAATTTCTATTCTCTACTAGACAGGAAGCACAATGGGCATGTTTCTCCATTCGTGTATTGGATTTTAGCACGAGAAACCAAAATTACAGATTATCATTAAAGTTTTTAAACTTTAACTTATTGTTGTACCCTTTATATTCTGAAAGTTTCTTTTTTTCTTGTTGCTGTCAAAGCGGCGTCCGAGCAGATGGCCAGCAATGAAATTCAGAAGGGGATCTGGACATCCTGCATATGCTGAAGTGGAACCAGTTGGAGAAAAAGAAGGCTTCATCGTATCAGAGCAGTGCTAAAATTTTTAGGACAGAACACCAGTACTGGCCTACAGGTGTAAGACATTTACTTTGCATCTCTATAAAGAAAAGGAGCCCTAAGCTGCTGATAGTATGAAGATTTTGGATAAGCTTTGTCCAGGAAGAAAAACTATCTAAGATACCAGATTACCATTGCACAGTAGTCTTTGTTAGTGGACTGAGACACAATGGTTGATGCAGAACAGTGGACACCTATGGTATCAGAACTATGGCACAAGTGCCACATTATTGGCTTTAGGTATGGCGGTGCACAGAAATCAAAAATATAATAAAGCTTTGGTGCACAAGGGGGTTACCCTGTGGTTCAAGTGTTCTTCTCTGGTATGTCAAAGACTGAGCGACAAATCTGTACGCTTTCAGTGCAAAGAACACTGATCAGTGTTCACAGGTGATTGAGAACATTATCTCAATGCAAGTGAAGAAGAAAAATAAAAGAATTTTCCAATATTTCTACAAACAGACGTGGAAGTACACTCACTTTTTAATTCTAAAATAGGCTGCCCACCTGAGCAAGTGAGCCACAATGCATATGCTTTCCAGGAGTAGTACAATGTTTCTTGTACATTGCTGATCAATATCCTTTCAAACAATTCATGATATACAAACTGATAAGAAATGAAGGCAACAGAGAAATTGTTATTTCATGGGAGTTCACAATGAAGTTGGGCTGATTTTCAGTTTCAATGTTCATTAAAAATTACAAGGTTCCCTTCAAGTGAAATCTTTCATTTCTGAGTGATAGACTAAATTCAAGGCAATAGATCTTTTTTATCTGACAGAGGTGTTATGGACCATTTCTTAGACAATGTAATTTAAAAAAAAATCTGAAGATATAAAATAAATGGGGTTCTATCCTTTGCCATTTCAAAATCTTTCCTGAGAAGCACCACAGACTTCAGTGCACCCCTCCCAGAGATTCAGATATTATTAAACCCTGCTGATTCATAAAATGAATTTGTTTAATGCACACAGTAGTTGCATAAATATATATATAAATATATTTTTTTTTATAGCTAACACAAGGCAGGCTCTTGTGACTGTTAAGACTGCAATTTTGTCATTCAGACAAAGGAAATGGATTGCATTACTGCATATTTCCACTGAGTTGTAAAATAATCCTTAATGTTATAATATTTTTATGTTGCGTGGGGAAGGTGGTTCATGTAGTCGCAATACCATAACCTTTCTTCCTATTGAAACCACTCTTTCTTTAATGTCGACCCTTTCCCTCCATGTATAGGGAAAGACAACATTATAAATTCACAGCATCAAAAACAGCTACTCCTTTCATGAAAGGGGTTAGTATGTAACGAGACCCAGATCTTCCATGCAGCATGGGAACCTAAATGCTTTGATGATCTGGGCCAGAGACATTAAAATATTAAATTCAGGCATTATACATGCATTTCATTGTAGTCATTGACTATCACATTTTTACATGCTATACAAACAGATATACTTAATGCATTTTAAAGTGAGATATACATGATTAGCAGTTTCAGATCTCAAGTAGCTAAAAACAGTTGTTGATACTACCTTATTACTAAAGCTAATTACATTTTCTGTTAAAGCTTCTATGGTCTAAATTCAATTACTTGATGCTGTTCAGTAAATAATACTTTTTTTTTTTTTTCTGTATTCTTATGTTTTGCATAAAACATTTTTTTCGTCTGTTTAACATCATCTAGCATGAGACTGAAACTGTTCAAAACCTAACTGGTATTAATCTGGAGGTACTAACAAACATCCTCTTGAAGCTTGGTGAAAAGTCTGCAAGTATTCTTTTCCCTTTGTGTGGGTTTATGTTAGGCCAGGATTAAATTGCAGACTGATAATTTTGATAGCAATAACCAAATTTATGCATTTACACATTTATCTGGTGGCGCTCATTTAAGATATCACTGCAAATCATTTAGACAGTTGATGTGTAATATTTACTGTCAGATTTTTTTTAGCAATCTTGAAATTCATCAGCTAGGATTGACTGGCCAAATAAAGCAATTGTACAGCTTCCCTTTGAAGCATGCTGGCAACCTGTTTGAGAGCACAGCCTGGCAAATTATACTGAAAAATTTTATAAAAATCTACAAAGTAATGCAATAAGCTCGGGAGATATTTCATACAAGTAAAGAATGTTTATTTTATTATGAGTTTACAGGTTTGCACTTTGATTGACTCATAGTTTTCTTTTTTTACCCATGTATGTAGTTCATGTCATGCAATAGAGCTTAATGAATTTTTTGACGTTGTTTAACAAGCATGACAAATTTCAAATTCAGTATTTGATTACTTTTATTCTAAGGCCCTCTTGCACAGGTAAAGGATCTTTATTAATATTTGCAAACTAACTTAAATTTCATAGTCCTTATTAAAATAACAGCAATTATTTTTCACTCTTTGTTCACCTCCAGTAATTTGGTGGCAGATTTCACAGATATGTGGGGAGATCTAGTATACTTCTTTTGATTTTTGCCATGATGTTATATGCTATGGATTATAACATAATGAGTTCCTGGGTTCATTTGATAAGATTGATAGGCCATATGCTTATATCTGATAAGAACTGATATCTGAAGAGGAAAACTCGTGCATACTAATGGAATGTATAGTGTCTCATCAGTGTCTGCTTTGATATATTCTGTGGTATGTTCTATTTATCCCAGTAGGCAAAAGTTAATTAAGTAACCTGTTGCTGTTTTGTAATTCCATCTGGTTTTCTAATTTTTTAATAAGTAAAAATTGCCACATTAAAAATGTTACAAATATAAATCTTTAGAAGGTGTGGTGAAACATTGATATTATCTGACATTCTTACTTTTATCACTTTATTAAGCACCAGTATGACTGATCCAGATAGAAAAAGGGTCATGTAAACTCCTCCTCCCAGAGACTACGCTGAAATGTCGAACAACTCAGAAAGAATTTCTATGTAGGTCTCTGAAACAGTGGCTTCACCCACATTCTCACTGGTTCTTAATTTGAAAGTACTTCGGAATATTTCATTTGTTTAAATGTTTCCTTACAGAGTCTTTTATTCTAACAGTTATTTTAACTCTCAAACACTGCCTGTAAATTTGTGTACATGTCATGTGAGTCATGGTGGAATGACTGCAAGGTCTCCAGAAAATGGTTTCTTACTGTTTTCTATTTTCATTTTAAATGTTCCTGTGCACCTAAAAAACACTCTCAGTGCTGTACAGCTCATACTGTTTCACGGAAAAATGAAAATCTGAAATATAAGGATTCAAAGTACATTACCGAGTAACTCTTTAAGACAAGTTGAACCTGTATGTTTAGATAAATATATCACACTTCTTTATTATTTTTTAGCATTCTATTCAGACATTAAAAAATGTTAGATCTGTGCAAAAATTTTAATCATACTCACATGTATGCACATATAATGACAAAAACTTTTTAATTGTGTGCCACGTTCCTAAGTGCACTCTTTGACACACTAAAGTTAGAGATCGAAGGCTGTTTTGAATGTAGCTATTTGATTCATCTTATCTTTCCTCAAATTTTGTTGCATTCTTTGTTACATACTGTCTTATTTTATTTTATTTTATTTTATTTTATTTTATTTTATTTTATTTTATTTTATTTTATTTTATTTTCATGGACTTTTCTGCATTACCCATTATTTTTACTGGTGGGATATATACCACTTCATTCATTTATATTCTGAGCATCTCTGCTAAGGTTTTCAGAGGAGGAGAACAAATTAAAGGAGAAAATGCAGGAGGAGAAGGAAGGGAGGGGTGTCACCATTTTTCATTCAGAAAAAGCTTCAATCTCTAAGTAAGCACTACCTGATTTTTCTTCTGTGTATGGATTCTGGTTAATGCAAATATCTGAAGGTAATTTTTTTCTGATATTGGTTGCATCCTTTGCAAACTTGTTGTCCAGACATTTTAGTCAAACAAACTATTGCTACTCAAACTACTATTCAGTGGAAAACCTGTCCCAGATAATTTTTTTTTAAGCAGCAAAAAGTCTCTAAAAGCAGTTCTCAGGACATGGTTTATAATTACACCCCTTTAACTAAGCAGGTATTTTTGCCCAGTTAATTGATATAGAATCCTACTTCTGCTGTTTCTCTTGGAAGATAATATATAGAGATATTAAGCTCTTCCCATGCAATCTGCTTTATATCATTTGGAGTATTTTCTTTTTATTTGAAGACAAACAAGCTGCTCTCTTACTTGCTAACATTTCTTCAAAAGACATTTAATTTATTGACTGTTTGGGTGGCACAGTGTTTCCTCAGACACCTAGAAAGCTGTTTGCAATAAACACCACTTGAGTCAGTCTGACTTCATTTGGATTGCTGTTTTTATCATGAGATCATTTTCTTCACATTTAATAAGCATCAAAAAATTTTGTTTTGGGAGGTAGCCAATGATACTGTAATCTGTTTGTCATGTTTGATTGCACACCAGCAATGGTGTCTCTTAAGTTTTCCACTTAAAGCTTAAGCCCAATGATGAGGATATCAGAATCGCACCCTGTTTTAGTGACAAAATGCAACTTTCCAAAGGAAGAAAGCAGTGTGGCTTTTGTAAATATAAGGGTATTTTCACAATGGCCTGTTTCCAGAAGAGATCCTGTTCCTAGAGATAAGTCTGGCAACCTCGATTACAAACTGAGTGTGACTGGAAATAAGTAACTCCCTGAGACATAAACCATGTACAGCTGCAATATCGGTGGTATCTGGCATTTGGGGTACAATGACCTCCAGCGCTCCCCACCCTCTGGTCTGGGGCTGCTCCTCACTTGCCCACACGTGCTGCAGGCCAAGTGGAAGTCAGTGCAGGAGGCATATCAATGGCTACAGATCCTACTCCTGCACTGAGAGTAATGAAGTCAGTGGTGCCTTATTTTAAGAGTTCTTCACTGTGGAAAACATGAGAGACCTCCTGCTATCCCCTGCCTTGCCAGCTCTGAGGATGAACAAAGTGTCTCAGCCTCTTCAGCAGCTGACAAGAAAGGAAATGGGAAGCATTGTCATTCCGTCCATGGCCAATGGTGTTCTGCAGCCCTGCAGCATTTCACTCTCACCCACCTCTTATATCTGTTGCCAATGGCAGGTTTTAGATTTCAAGTGTTTTGAACAAAAGTGGTGAAAAATGCAAGTAGGACAAAACAAAGTCTGTTTTCATGAAGAAGATACAATGAAGTCATATTGTGCTATTTCACTCTATCTCCAGCAACACCAATATGGATTCTGTTGTAAGGACCCGAAAGAGCTCCCGCTAACAATCCTTTCCCACCAGAGGTATGAGCTCATCAGTAGAAGATGGCAGTGCTGAGGCCTGACTTGGCCTGCAAACTGCTGTCTTGAGGGGACTGGCAAGAAAAGGAGCCCGGTGGGAGCTGACATAAGCCACAGTGAGGAGGGGAAAATGGTTGTCCTTAAGGAAAAAGAAGTGAAGTCTTAGATATTTAAATTGTAAGCAAATTCATAACTATTAAATTTAAGAGGAGACAAGCACATACACCTGCTGTAGTAATCACTCCCTCTCATTGATTACCTAAGGCAACTGTTGTCTGCTGATCAATGAGCTGGGGTTTGGTACATGTCCCTCTTGTCCATCCAGCTGCACTCTGCTGTAGTGACTGGTTCAGTGCTCTGGGTTACATTACTGTGACTAGCTATCAACCATTTAAAAAAACTCCTAACAAACATCTAACATTTTAGCAAAGGATGCACATCCCCCCCCCCCCCCCCCCCCCCCGTAGTGACTTTGTTATGTAAAGAGCTTGACACAAATCAAGACCAGAATTGGCTCAGTTGTACGTAGCTGTAACCTCGAGAGCCAGAACAAGAAGCACACAATACACCTTTAAAACTTGTCCAGAACAATCACAGAAGAGAGCTCACAGCAACCTCTACCTCCACTCAGAGCTAGGAGTGGTGTCCGACCCCTCCTAGAGACTAAGCCTGACAGTTAGATCATTCAACCATGAGCTGATAAATGCAGCTGTGAGCCTGGAGAACATGAAGGAACTCATTTCCAGGGAGATCAATTTGTCTAAGCTACAATCACTTCCAACAGAAGCTGTCTCCCTACCTAGGTGCAGCAAAAAGGTATTTTGGCCCAAAAAGGGAGAGTGAGTCTGGGAGTGGATTAGTCACCATCAGACTGTTATAGGTGTCAAGGAGTGTAATAGATCCAGTAGTAGAGGCTTCACTTAAATTGTAGGACGCAGATTCAGGTTGTGGCTCTGGCTTAAACATACACTTAGTTAGGAACACAGGATTAACAAAATTTACAAGATGTGGATTTCCAGAGACATACTGTTATTTTGCTATCTACACCTTAGGCATAGAAACCCTTTCTTTGTATGTCATGTCATTTTTTATAAGCTCCACCCTCAAGAATCTTTCCTCCAGCGAGGAGATTTGTGTCTGTTATTTGCCAGAGAATTTAGTTCCTGGAGCTGATGTAGACATCTATGCAGGTCATTCTCTGACACATAAAGGACACATAAAGCATTACTGCAGGATGCTAAGATACTGGTGATGAGCATTAACAGGAACAAAGAACACACATGCAAAGCAAGTCAAGCAAAGCCAGACTCTACTCATTGATGCAAAAGACAAAATCCTGAGCGAAGCACCTATGAAATTACAGTCTCTCTGTAAGGCACCTATGTGTCAGGCACCTATGAAATTACAGTGCTGTTCTGCATAGGAAGGTGTAGCCCCTGTGTATTCTAATGATTTAGCACAGCTACTTTGTTTGTACTTCAGGAACTAGATGATGTATGGAATTTTTACTTGTCTGATGTGTATATTCTTTTCAGCCACTACCTGTTGCAACTGGGAAATACATCAGTTTTTCTCCTACTAGGATACTATATACAGAAAACTAGATTTTGTCAATGTGCTTGTTTTATCAGTTGTCCTTATGCTGAAGTAGTAACCATACTTGGCCCTGTAGTATTGTTCCTTCTTTCTTCCTGCAATGGGTGTTAATAATACAGCTTGTAGAAAGATCAACAGAAGCACCACAAATTAGTGTCAGTTTCTACAAGCAGTAATGGAAAAAGAATGAACAAAGCAACTCACAAACAGTACTCAGCACATCTACCAACATTCAGCCATTTTTATGAAAACCGCTGTAGAATGATGCTGTGATAAATAGGCGGAGTACATTTTCCATAAATAAAGAGGCATCTTTGAAATTATAAACAGCAGCCTCAAATATTAATAAAAACCAAACTTTTTCATTAAGTATAATAATAAAAATGCTTGCACTGTTTTTTAATAATTTGCTAATTACATGTGCAGTGCCAGCACCTGGTGTGCTGTGTATTATCAGTAAAAGCATTTCATAAGTCTTAAAATTAATCTTCAGTATTTCACTAATTTAATATTTGGCTGAACGCATTGCAAATATTTCAAACACTCAAAGGGAGAAAAGAGCACATTTTTCAGCTGCTTTTAAATAACGGTTAAAATCTGTAGGTAAAGCTCCAAAATACAGATGTCCACTTGAATTTTTGACTCAAAAAACAATAATCCTTAAAATGATGTTTAAAAATACTGCAAATCCTGCTTCTTCATGACCAATCCAATCCCCTTGACTTCAGTGTTCAAATGAAGAGCATCCTAGAGAGCTATCCCCCGTAGTGGGTGTATTTTTGGCAATGTTTAGTTCCCTTCTACCAATACTGAGTTAGAATAAGAAATCTATTAAGACTTATCTATTACTGAATTGAAAAGTAGAGTTTCAGCTGACCGCCACCTCCAAGGATGGCAAAGAGATTCATGCGTTGCTTACCCTAAACAGAGAAATAGAAGAGCATGCACAGCCACCTAATTGAAATTTATGAATTAGCCAAATTGATTTGGACAATGTTTTGTGCTTTTAGAAAAGACACATCAGCTACTGGAAAAAGGATGGCTTCCCCTCTGCCTCCACAGACAACAAGAACTACTGCAGAACATTCACCACTTCCCAAAAACAAACAAACAAAATCTCAGCTAATTCTTTACAGCATTAGAAATGAATGATCTATGAACAAATTCAGCTGAAGGACTGGAGGCTGGTGTGCTGGTGGATTTGAAATGGGAATTATTGGACAACTTTAGCACAGCATTCTTGAAAATAAAGGATAGATTAAGCATCTGTGTCAGAGAGGCATTACAGCCAAAGTGGAACTAATTCCATGAAATACTGCTCATAAATGTAAGTGCTGCTTTAGCTTTTGCTTTTCATTTTGTGGTTTTTTTCCCCCAAGGGGTTATGTAACACAATTTATAATGTTACTTAGGATGATAATTTCTGTCATGCCTATATATATGACTTTGGCAGAGACAAACAGAATTTCTTACTGAAAAATTTTGCTGGCAACCAGTATAAATCCTTGTGTTGAAATGCATTAAAATGCATTAAAAGGAGAAATAGAAATCCAACTCACACGGGGAATTTTCTGATCTGATGCCTGCCCACACAGACATCAAAAGAGAGAGCAGGTTGCTGTGGAAATGAGCGCATCCTCACAACAACAGACAGTTGGAGAAATGGCCACTATAGACCAGCTCAGAAAGCAGCTGACAGCTGGTTGTCAGTGCATGCAAAAGCAACAGGCTGTGCTTCAAAAAGTGGGGATGTGCACCAGCAACTGGTTTTCATCAGAGGTGCACACCCATGGGACCATCAGCCACCTCTACATTCATGACAACACTTGAAGAAATCTTAAAGGTGTAAGATGTGCTATTCCCAAAAACCATCCCTTTTATTAGTAGTTCTGGTGGGTTTACAAGATGGAAATGAAGCACTCCTCACTTTATTGCTGGTCTCAAAAACCCAGTCATAAATGGCAATGCAAATTCCAGCCCCTGTTGTTAACAGCCAGAACTGACCTTGACAAGACTTGGATCACTGAAGTGTATTTCCAGCATCCACCTTATTATCACAGCAGTGGAAAAAGAGAACAGCAGGAAACAGAGCAGCCATGCATAACAAAAACACAGCAAAACAAGTCTTTTTCCTATAGAAAGAGGTGGAGGTCAATTTACTGCCTACTTACATTTTCTTACTTTCTGACTGTTATTTTCAGTGCTAACCAGGACAGAAATTTTCAATGATTTGATAAAAATTCCCTAAGCAAAAATAAAATTACCCTTAGCCCTCTCAGAAGAGTTCAGCAGATCAGTAGATAAATGACACAAATGAAGCCAAAGATACAGGTTGTTTCTGTACAAGTACTTCAAAACATCCAAAAAAATATTAAAATGTACACATCAAAAATGTCTCAGTCATTTTTATTTTTATTTTTTAATCTGTATTCTTAAATCTGAATTGTACTGGGAAGCCCACGGATCCTCCTAAGGAGAGCTGAAACCTGTGTAATAAGTAAAAATTACACAAATGGTCTGCTAGGAAGTATATTAACTTCACAAAGTCTCAATCCAGTAATATGGATGTCATGCGTCTGGTACCAAATTGAAATGGGTAAAGGAAGTTCCTATCCACTCATTTTTTACCATGGTGCAACTGTAACAAAGTTGGTTGTGGGTATAAAATTTAACTGGAAAGCTCAGGCTTTCCAGTTCTAAAGTTCATCTTCCCTTGTCTGCTTTTATGTGTACAACACTGCAAACTGCAAAGCACAACCCAGTTTCTGCAGTGCTGGCAAGTCAGAAAAGGAATGTGGGCAATTAAAAGCACACAAGAGAAGAAAGCAGCGTCTAATTCAATATCAGATTCCGGTGTCTAAGTGTTTGACCAGCAGAAGCAGAGCTGAATATTCTCCTTCTCCAGATCTGCAGGTATGCCAGAAAGTAATGAAATCTCTGTGCAGGACAACCTGAGGAGGAATCCAGAAGTACTAGATGTGAATAGAGCCAGGTTTTCAAGAATCATTAGCAAAGTATTTTATTGTTAATAATGCATGCAACTCTTTCCAGACTTCGGAATGCAATGTTAGTCTTTTGTCTTGATAGAGGGAAAAAAAAAAAAAAGAAAAAAAAAAAAAAAAAGATAGAGATCTAGTATTTCCTTTTAAGAATTTCCTAGTCTTGATCATACATTGACCAAAAAATACCCCTCTATTTCCACAGAGAAATCCCTCTATCTCTCACATGAAATTACTTGAGGTTTATGCTGCCAGTTTTATTTTGTTTAGAAAGTGTTGACTGGATAATTAACACTTTGAGATCTATCTTGCAACCCTCAGTATTGCAGAAGTTGTTTCCAAAAAATGGGTAAAAATCAGACTATAAAAATAAAATGGAAAGACAGGTTTCTAGCATTCCAGGACTGCAACACAGATGAAAATGAGAATTTCAAAAATTCATCCTGCTCCTCATTATGATGGAACCAAAAGAGAGATAATGCGTCTGGCATGCATATTAACAAGAAACTGGGCAGAGAGAACACTGGGTGCATTTATGGGCTTATAGATAGCTAACAAAATGGCTAAATCAGTTAGTTTACCATAAAATTGTACCTCTCCCTTTAGTGAAATGAAACACAAGGGAAGAATTTTACGTGAGAGGAACTTGTATATTGTAAAATTTTGTTAAAAATAAGTAAATAAATAAACATGTAAATCTACTGATTTAAAATACCTTAAAAATGTAAAAATCAAAGTTGTTTAGTGATATATTTTGATCAAATTCTTTTTGATAGCCATCTCACTTGAAGAGGTTTTTCTGATTTTTTTTCCCTTTGTATACCAAGGCTGCTTATAGCTTTATGAATTAGGCTCGTTAAAGAAATCCATATGAAACATATGGTACAATGAAATCCATTTCTTTGTTTCTTACTAGCATTGATTACTCGTAGATGGAAATCACCAAAATACCTTCAAGTAAGACTTTGTGAATGTCCAATCTTATTGAAAACTTGGAGTTATTGTCAAAACTATTTATTTCCCCACAAAAGTGTAGCAGCATACCAGGCCAAATTCATATTTGTAATAGGCTCACAACATGGATGAATATGTCCATTGGGTATGCTGCCAACTTCAAATTAGATGTGCCAGTTCACACAGCTGAGGCTCTGAACCAGTAACTTGACAGAAAATATCTCAATAAAATTCTCTTTAGAAATTATCATTCCGAAGTAATGCAGAGTCATAACATAAAGTGTCTGGTAAATGTATCATTGCGAGTATCCATATCTTTTGTCCCTGGTAATTGCAAACTTTTTATTTTATTTTAGAAATGAACCTAATTGCGTTTTTTTTTGAAATACTGGCCTTCAAAAGTCATTGGTGGGCTTCGAAGGTCAATATGACTGTTTTCTTCTCTATATACCAACTCTAGTAATACAGGTCACATAAGGCTAAGAGCTTACGTCACTGGTCTGGGCAGGCTGATTGTTTTGCTTTACTGCCTTCAGTAATACCTGTGCATTTTGATTGCCCTCAGTGGATTCACTCACATTTAACACTCATCCAGGAATTGGGCTGCAGGAAACAATCTGCTGATGAGGTGTGAGCAGGGATAAAATCCAGCTTGCACAAATTTACTGCCTTGGCAAATTGTGCTGCCTGGAGCAAATGGATTATTACAAACTCATCCCACCTAATATATATAGATGATCTAAACAGAGAACCAAATCTATTGAATAAGTGGTCATTTTTACACAAGACCTTGTCACGACCTAACTTTACTTAGAACAATAAAAGTGATAGGCAAGGTGATATACACTGTTAATAAGTTTTTCAGACAACCAGAAATAGCTGGAATGCCTTGATGATCTGATTCATAAAATTTAGTCCCTGCATCTATAAAGTCCAGTAAACGTGTGGGTCTAAGATTTGCTTTAATCTATTCATTTTTATTATAAGCAGACATTTCAAGCTTAGCATTTCATGGTGATTATATATTGCAGTTCTCATGTGACTGGAGTAATGGGGCTTCTAGTGTCATGTCTTTTAAAACTTCCAGGTTTTCTCTAAGGAATCTCTAGTAAAATACTGATCCTCTAGTTAAATGATGCAAGGCTCAGAAGATGTGACAAGTTCAGTGCCACAGATTCCCACACATACTGCCCAATGTGTGTTAAGCTTTTTGCAGCTTTGGATTCACTGATAAGAAGCAAATAAAATATGTGGATATTGGTGTAGAATTTGGTCTTGGTATCTAAAAAAATTATGTTGTTTATTCCCATCCTGCTACAAAGAAGCATGAGAGGTTCACAAATGGAAGGTAAACATACTGTGTACTTGCTCCCACGCACACCTTACAACTCTACTGTGATACATTTTTCTAGCTGCAGTCATCAGCAGATAGAAACACTTTCAGTCATTTTTGCTGTTGCCTCTAGCTGTGATTAAGCTGAGGATGTAGCAACCATTTTCGTGATTGCTATAGATTGTTCATTTCAGAAAATTTGTCTTTCTTCTCAAGGATATTTCATGTTTGCTGTGACTGAGCAGAGGCTATCACAGACATTGATGATTTTTAGTTATTTTTCTGACCACAGGCCCTCATTCATTCCAGCTTCCCTATTCAAAATCAAAATGTCATTCTATCCAGAAAACGCAAAATTTCTTACTATTCTGATAGAAAGGCACCTTCTCTCATTTTGTTTTATGGAAAATTTTTCAACACATTTTGCTGAGTCTTGAGAGAGAGGGGGGAAAAAAAATAAGCCACCACAGAGTGTTGTTTTGACTGGGGTATGCTGGAATTAAACCAATGAATAACTATGCAAATACTGTATCGGTGACTTGGGCTAAGCCTGTCTTCAAATAATCTCATCAAGTCTGAAACCACAAAGAACTAAACCTCCTGTATCTGTGAAGCCAGGGTCTAACCAGATCTTCCTCCTCACATGAGCCTAATCACACAAGACTGACTCAAGACTATCATAGAATCATAGAATGGCTTGGGCTGGAAGGACATGAAAGATCATCTAGTCCCACAACCCCTGCCATGGTCAGAGGTGTCAACTGCTGGATAAAGCCCTGGATCAGGTGGTTACCACTAAATCATGTTTTCTCTCACATATTACATTTTAACATGAAATTTTCTTTTTGACAAGGGAAGCATACAGCATGCACTTTGAAGGCACGTCTCATCTGAGGAGAGTGGTGATAGAGAGTGTCAAGGCAACTCACCCTGAGCTGGTATGCCCATTTTACATGGAATAGCATCATGTAAAGAAACTTTTTTCTTCCCTGTAGTGCAGCAAGTAGGCAACAGTAACTCATGTATTTACCATGAATGTATAGATTCTCAACTGTAAGTTTCACTGAAGTTACAGTCATAGGGACATACACAACAGTATACTCTAAGTGTTTTCGGAAGGATACAGACTTTTCTTTTGGAACAGAGTTTCCTCTGTTTAAAGTTTTGTTGCTGGATTGTGAAATCAAAACCAGTCACACCAAAAATAAAAAAAGAGCCATCAGAATTTCTTCTAGCTCTAAAAACTTCAGATGTATTCTTTATGCTAATCAAATATGAAACAACTACAAGGCTAACAGAATGAAATACAGTATCAAGTTGAGCATTTTATCATTCCAATTTAATATGTATGTATAACCAAACAGTGGTAGCTCTGTTTCCTCTCATAACTTGTAGTATGTCTCTTTTATTTCTTCTGCTTTCCTTTATGCTGTATTCCAAATTCTAAGCAAACATCAAGACAACGTAACATACTGTATGACTCTGATCCTTCACTTTCAGAAGATGAAATAGATTTTACATCATAGATGCTATAAAATGCTAATTCATTGAAATTCAGACATACGTATGTTGTAACACTGATCTTTTTATGGCTTTCTGAAGGCTTCTGCTAAAAGATTTATAGCACGTGTTACACTTTTTTTCAGTACTTTGATGTTTTAATGTCCAAAAGTTTCTGACCTTTAAAGAGCTAACTGAGGCATTTATTAACACCTTGCCATTCTAGCTTACCACTGTTCCCATACTCATCACTCTTGCTCATCTGCAAGTACCTGCATGAGAGTGAAAATGATAACCAAGGTTGTTTTATTCCCAAATGTTCTTCACACAAATATTTAGAACTCTTCCAGCATACTGGAGGATCTTCTTTGCTCAATGGTACAGTTCTATTCTTCTCCCTCTTGTACTCCAGTCACATACATCCTGCAGTAGATTAAGTTTCCAGAGTTTATTAAGTGCAGTTACCAACTTGTGCAGAAAGGAAAGCCTGGGTGTGTCAGCAGTGTTCTGAAATGTGTATAAACATCTCAGAGAGCTTTTATTTATAACCTGTCCAGATTATACATTGCTTTTACATTCCAATTAATCTGATTACAAACAGAGCAGGTATAAAAGTCTACAACATTCTAATGCTTGATGATTTATGGTGAAATTAATGACTGTGTACATCTCAGAAGAAAAAAAAAAGAAAGAAAAAAAACAGAAAACAAATCAATGTAATGCACTTGTTAACAGTCTCTCACCTTCAGTAGCCTCTGGACAACAATACTAGGTCATAGACGGAAACAGCATCATATCATGTTCCCTCTTCCAAAAAGGTCTATAAGAAGGGCTACTCCCATTGACTGAGTCATGGTGGTGAATCTCACTAACAAATGCATTACATATTACCCATGAGTTACAGATTCAGGCCACTGTTATAGACACAAATAAATCAAATATTTTCAATTTTAGCCACACTTAGGGCAAAGTAAAAGTTTATATTGTCTGAACTAGAATTTTGTATTCTCCTAAAAAACAGGAAGGGCTTAACTGTTGCTTGAAGGAAGTGATTGCAAGTAATAATATAACCTCCATTTATTCATATTAGTTCATATGTTGATGAACTAAGCACAACAAAGTACTCAGTTTTGATACACTGTGTAGCTAGAAACTTTTTCTAATGAGCAATGGAAACCAGTCTGTGGCAACATATTGTCTATAGATAGAGCTCACAGTTGCTTTAAAACTATTGACTTTGAGCCTGTATTAAAAAATACGGTGAAATTTTAATATCTCCTTTGATACACAAAACTTATCATTTCTATGTAGAATCTTCCAACATTCTCTAGTACAAGACTTATTTCTTCTCATACATCTGTCATTTTTTATTTTTTTTTCCCCAAATATTGAAGTATTTGGTGATACTTATCTTCTTTCTTCCTTTCAAATGGAAGTTACATTAAAAGCATTTAAAACCCCTGGGAAGCATGTAGATTTCTTTAACTGTTCAGCCTTTATTCCTCTGAAATACTTAATAAATTACAAAACAGATTTCAGCTAGAGGAAAATATTGTCAAGTTTACCTACCTAAAAGAAACAACAAAGGACATTTATTTAACAGATGCACTATGAAATATGGCATGGAGAAATTTATTCTTGATTATAGAGAATAATTTGTGCCTGGTACCTGCTTTAAATGACTTATTACTCAAAACCAAAGATGTTACATATAGTTAAAGGATGTTCTCCCCCAGTAGTCTGAATAAATTTCTGAGAATAATCTTCCTTAGAAGGTCCTGATTGTTCAGTAATAAAGATGATGTGTGTCTAGTTCTGAATTTCCACAATGAGACATTTTAATAGTCCAGGTCTTCTTGGTCTTCAGTCCTAAACACTCACTGATCCTGAACTCTTACATTTGACCCCACAGAGTCCTCTTGTTCATACCATCCCCCTCTAACTCTACCAGACTTCCTATTTGCCCTTCCCAGCACACTATTCCTAACTTTCCACATGCCACACCTAACATTAAATTGAATTAACCCCCTTCTAAGGATGAGGATACAAGAAGAATACATCCCTGAGACAAAAAATTTTCTTTAGCTTTCAGCTGATTCCTATCTAATTTTCTCTGTTGCAACCCAATGAATGCCTGAAGACTGCACAGGGAATGCATTTGTTCTGGTGCATTCATCGCACAAAATTTAAAACATCATACAGAACATTTTTATTTTATTTATTTTTTAATTCTTAGTCATATCATTATATCCAAGGCTAAGTCATAACTTGCCATACCTGACAAGTCATATCGCTATACCTTATTTATTCTGTCAGAGAGCAATTCTGTTCTTCATTTATTTCCATCTACCTCATGGGATAACAACAAATTCTGGAATCTGAGTCAATACAGTACATAGTGAGAAGCAGCTTGGATATGCCTGTTAAAAAAAAATACTGACATGGAAGCTCTCAAATCCCACTGGATACTCCAGTAATAAACACCAAGCTTCCCTATTGGTTTTGCAATGCTGCAACTTGCTCTGTTCTTTTATTGTGCTATGAAAGTCTCACAGTTTGGGCCCTTCTTTTCTTTTCCAGCTACTGTGTTTATATATATATATATGTGTGTGTGTGTGTGTATGTATGTATGTATATATATATATAATCAAACTTTGACATTTTTTCACAGTCCAGAAATTGTTTTGCCACTTTGCCTTATCAGCCTATGTGTTATTTGTCTGTATGTACATTTTTTCATTTTGTCTGCCAATTCATCTTGCTATTCACCTTCCTTCAATATAAATACACCCATTTTCACTTCTTCCCTCTCCAGCTTTACCATAAGGAAAAAAACTGCCAGCTATATAGGTTATCAAGAACCGTCTAGATGTCAGGAAACTTTTGCAGAAAATGTGACTTGGTAAAAACAGAGCAGTAAACACTATTTTTTTAGCTCTTCTCCCATTTATAGTATTCACAATAGAAGTGGAGGAAATGCATGTAAAGATTATTCTTCTTTTAAGTATTCTTTCTTGTGACATTTTAGTTCCCAAGCAGAGAGTTCATATGTATATGTCAAAAACAAGTATATACCATATGTAGACAGAGACACATTCAACTTCAAGCACAGTGTCACAAATTTGAGTTGCTGTCGTTAGTGTTTGAAGATCACCAGTAGGTTTTCACTTAAAGAGAAAAACTTTAAATCTGCCATTGTCAATTAGAGTTTAGACTAAGCAATTAAACACAGCTTATACATCCTTCCACTCCATTTCAATACTCTTAACTGTTTTGGAAACTATGAATTGCAAAGGAGTTTGTAACCTGTTACAGATTTATAGTATTAAGGCTAAGGAGCACTGATAATAATATAGCCTGATGCTGCTGAGCAAGCAAGAAACTAGGTTACTGTATGGGAACTGCTGAACCAGTTCGTGGCCTGAACCATTGATTAGACACCTGGTGAAGGGGCCTAGCCAGCACTAGGAAAATGGGTGAAACAAATTCGCCTATGCAATTAAGGGCTCATTTAAGTCTCACTTAAGAGGTGGATGCTGTAAGGAAAGAGTCTTTACTTGAAGATTCTTCCTTTGGGTGTGTTTGGTAAGCCCTGATCCTTAAGATAGACAAGCAAAGCTTTCTTTAAGTGGCTTGTGACTTTCACCCTTTTTTGGGTAATTTAGAACTGATTGTCTGCAATTGCCTTTTTCTGCATTACCAAATGATTATTATTTATTATTATCTCAAAGATTTTGGCAAATGACTCCAAAAACTCAGACTAAAAATTAAAAGATAGAAATGCAGACTAGAGAGACAAAGTGTATAATAGTGATGGATATAACTACCTTAACCTAGGCAAGATGTCTGATCTGTTACTGGAAGATCATGAATTAGCATAGGAAGTAAAATCTTCCACTAATGGAAAGCCATCCTGGAAGTAAGTACAGCTCTGAAATGGCAAGCTTAGTATTGGAGCATATGAAAGTGCCATTGATAATAAAGTATCCAGACAACTTCCTTCTTTATTACTGTTAGAAAGATCAGTGTGCAGTTGACTGTTTCTCCTGTTGCTCAAGTCTCACAATTGTTTTAAAGTGTGCAGTACTGCTAGCACTCAAGTTAGCTGTTGTCACTACAAATATATATTGCCTGGCCTTTCTTTGCGTATTCTTTATAGTTGCTTTCCTCAGGCTATTTCACTTGACAAATACACCCAACAAAATAAAATCTACATGCATGCACACATATTGCTATGCTATTTATTCTTATATACCTCCTTTGTACAAGTGATAAGCCTACTGAGTATGGCCTTTAGCCACCTTATTATTCTTCTTGTATTTACAGTTTCTAATTCTGTTATTAGTTAAGCATATGATACAGCTACTCTTCTCTAATTAAATTCTTCTTATTTGTCTGATATTTTAGCTAGCCTGCTTTCTAATAACTTTTTAATTGTCATGCTACAGCACTACTCATGTTAACTTACATGATTGTTTGAGCCTCCTTTATTCAAATATAATCATTTTCCCACTGAGTTCCAATAAAGTTAGATTTCATGTTGTATAAGCAGTTATACTGCAGTCAGTTTTATGTGGGTAAGCATCCGGATTTTGTGAATACTTAACAGACTTCCACTGCCCCACAAACAAATGAATGATTTCTGTAGTTCTGAAGTTATTCAGTGGAAATGGAGGGAAGGCATCTACACTTATCCATCTCCCTGTTTCCACATGATGATGAGTGAAGGATTTTTGCAGCGGTCTTGTGGGTACCTTATTATAGCAGTAATTTTTTCATTTCATTGAAACTCCTTCACGCACTGACTGCACCAGCCTGGCAGAACTGGTCCCAGATAGCCTAAGGTCATATAGTCATTCAGTAGCCATAAATCTCTGTTACAATGCTGCTTTGATTTTCATTCTCTGTAAGAAAATGAAACTATAGCTGATCAGGAAAGTGCCCCCACTGTTGTCCACTTGTCCATGGACAAGTCACCTAACATATCCTAGAGGGCAGAGGGGAAGGAGAGTGAGCGACATGAGATGGAAAGAGCCCAACATGATGCTGTTACTTGGTAGTAAGGTTTTTAGTGGCAGGACCCCCACATAATATGTTGCTTAGTTAGCATGACCTTGAAGACCCTCTGTTTAAGATCCATCCAGAGTCTGATGCTCAAACTGTTGTGACAAAAATATAAGAATGTTGATTTCTTAGAATAAAGCCTTTACCCCAGAATAAGATGTTTGTTTCCCATCTCCTTTTCTTCTCATTCATTATCATTTCACATCAGTTTACTGCATTAGTTCTCAACGACCTCTGTTTTATTCGTTATATAAGCTTGTAAGGCACAGTCTTAGATTATAAGTCATTTGTGTTGAATTGTTTGTCATCCATTAGCCTTTAAATATTTCATGCCTTCCTGTATTTACCTACAACCTTTCTCCACATATAGCATTGTTTTTGTTGGTGGGACACTCAAAATAATTTACATCAATTTTTTTTCCTTCAGTGATGTAATCTTTCTGCTTCAACAATGATCAACAGTGCTCCTTTTCCTCTTAAAACAGAACATGCTATTGGCGTGTCCTAAGAGACAGAAGAAAAAGGAGGGTTTTTTTTGTCCTTGTCCTTTTCTACATCTCAACAGTTGTTAATAACAGCAGATAGATGTCGATGCCTGCATTTTTTCTGAATGAGTAAAAAGGAGAAGAAGACATAAGCTTCTAATGTGAAAAGAAAAAGTTGCAAGTTTTTTTGAAAGAACAGGGAGCTGCCTGAAAAGTCACCATTTAGTTATGCCAGAGCTGATAATATGGTTTGGCGCTTACCACCCTGAAGAGTTGCATACAGCTGATAAAAATAATCAAATGACAAGAAAACATTTAGTAGCCACCATAAGTCGAGGAGAATTCCATGCAACTCCCAGATTTCCTACCTACTTTGTCCTCCTTTATCCTGTGCATATTACCAGGTCTCTGATTTGTTAGAACATACAAATGCTCCTCCTGACAAGCTGTGACAATGGTAGCCCTTTTAACTCTAGGAGTCTGCCTTTAGGAATGGGAATTCATCAATTCCCATTAAGAGGTCTAGCTCATCAATAGTGTTTTACTTGTCTGTACATGGAGATCCCACAGTTTACTCCATAGCAGGCAGAGTGGGAGCAAGGCTTAATCTTCCCATCCAAGAAGCTGAGGAGATAAGCATGTCAGAAATGCCCATACTTTAATGCTTATTTATCTATGATGTATCTTAAGAATTTATTTTTCACAGTAATTTGACTTTTTTTTTTTTTTTAAAAAAAAAAAAAAAGGTATTGTCTCCTTTTCAGATTATAAACAGCAGGTCTTAACTTTGTTCACCAGGCTGCAAGAAATACTGGCATCTTTGGAGAAAATCCAAAGGGAAGTTTCACAGCTCCACAGTTTCCTGGCTAACAGGTTCACTCTGGTACACATCCATATATTAGCACTACTTCGTTAATTAGTATAATCAATTATGTTTCCTTTCAGTCAGAATTTGGATAAGATCCCAGACCTGCCACATGGGTACAAAGGTTTCATTTTCTTTTGAAGTTAAAGAGGGAGTGCTAGACTCCCCATTAAGCTTTGCTGGTGAATGAACCTGCTGGCTACATCAAACTTAGCTGGAGCGAGCTTAGAAGCTGCACTTAAAAGTCACTGCTGTCAACTGGTAAAATTCCGCAGTGCTCAGAAAAGTTATTTTTGGTTTGTGTCCTCTATAAAGTAATCAAGACTAACTAATGATTAACCACTTTCTTCTTGCCATCAGTAGAAGTCACTCTACCCTCTGATGTTTTCATGCGCCCCTAGGTGAAAATCATCGCACCAGTGTAAGTTCCAGTGCTACTCTCTTGAAAGTATACTTCATACAGTGATTGAAAGACCCTGGTCTGGTTATATGAACGCAATGTGTTTTCAGTAAATTAAAGTACTGAAATACAAAAATTAGTGTAAAATAGATGTAGTAGCCTTGACAGGCGCTGCCTTTTCTTAACATTATAACATATTCTATTAGCATTATAGGAATTGCAACCCTATACATGAAGAGGGTATGGCTTAAGCACAGAGAGATTTTTCTTCATAACAGTGCCGAATATCACTAAAACTGTTGGCTTTTCCACAGTTCACTCAAATTTCCTGCATTCATTATGAATTTGAAGCCTACTGTTTGACAGTGATGAAAATGAAATACTCCTTCTCTAGATTTCTACAGGAAGTCTACCACACATCTTTCAGCAGTGATCTCACCAATTCTAAGTTGTTCTGGAGGTCATCTGCTCCAGTGAGATTAAGTGAGATTATTTCTCCCAGTGAGATACAACTGCGCAGTGTTTTACTACATATTTAATCCTTTTGTTTGCCTTTTCAAACTATTAAAAATTTCCAGAGGGAAAGGCTTTTTTCTCTATCTTTGAATATGTTGGAGACCCCTCTCTCTCACCACTGAATCTAGACAAACCTGCAATTACCATTCTACCATTTCCCAGTGGGATAAACCTTGTTCAGCTAATCCAGATAACACTGATGTCCTCAGGATGTTGTCTTTGGAGAGACACAACCCTTAAGACTGTCCATAACACATGCAGCAAGACACAGGAGAATTCTTGGAGAACCCTGGGATCCTCTGGGTTGAAAAGCATCACAGTGATAATCTAGTTCCTATAGTATCCTAAATTCATATTTTTTCATAATAATTCACCCATTTTTTTAGATTATCAAAAGCATTTAAATGAAATCAACCCTTGGACTGTTCATTTAAAATTAAAACATACTCCCCTTCATTGTGGTCATACAGCAAGAATTATTTCCTTTATTTAGTATTACATTAAAGCACTGAAATAAAAAATGAACTAACCCTGTATCAATCAAGCCATTTAATCCTAAGCAGTTTTCTAACCGTTAAAAAAAAAAAAAAAAAAAAAAAAAACACAAAAAAAAACCACTCTAGGAGAGTCCAATTGTATAAAACTACACTGCTCATACTATCTATACATTTATTTCCAGGAGTATTTGCAAATGGTGAAGAGATGAGAATTATTTACAGCAATTTAGAAAGTAGATTTAACATGCGCACTGTACATTCCACTATCCATCACTCCAAACACAAAGAATATTAAATGGCATTTTTAAAGAAGGGAAGTAGCTAGAAAATCTGAGCTATAACTAAACCATAAGGAAAAAAGTAGTAGTGTATTTCCAAGCAGTTATATCTCCCTGGATGGTGGTGTATGGAATGAGGGCTGAAAGTCAAGCAGTGTCACCTGTGCAACACAGCAATCTCCCTGGAAGCTCATCTGAAATTTCTTATTACTACAGTAGAAATCTCTTTTCTCTATTTCTCTCAGCTGAGGTATTGTCTGGTGCCTGTAGCACAGAACCCGAGTCAATATAGGAGTGAAGGTCTTCCCCAACTCTCAGTGCTCTTAACCATCACTTCCTATCCATAAAAGTATTCTGCTTCATATTCTTGAGAGCGCATTTAGAAGTATTTACCAGAATGAAAGTTTGTTTGGCTATCACTTTAAGGACGTTAAGCTATTTACCAAGCACTTTATCTGCTGTCAGTTAGTGTATCTACATTGCCTTCAACACAGTTAATTGATTCTTCTTTGTTTCATTAACTCCACATGTTCTTTCTGTCCTTCTCCTGTCCGTAAACATTTCACAAATCCACAGCTTGCCAACTTTCTATATTCTAATGCAGGAAAGGGTCCGTAGGTGACCCAAGAATGTCACCAAGATCCAAAAAAGCATCAGTACATCAATTAAGTCATGGGTTTGTGGTATTTTGTATAGGCTACATTTCAGCATATAGCAAAAAATAAAATAAAATCACCCTTCACAGAAGGGAATGTAAAATGAAAACTAATGACTGCAGCAGCTGTTTTTACTGTAGATCACTAAATCAATGACTCCTTAGACTGACTTGCCCAAATTTCTGTAAATTCAGTATATGACAATCTTAATACTATAAAAACCGTCTGAACCATCAGTTCATTTGAAAGTGTTGTTTATAGACATCATTGCTACACTGCATTTGTCAAAGACAGTGATTAATACCTATGGGAAAAGTCAATTTTACATAACTTCCTATGCAGAAAATATGTTAGTTATTGTTTGTTTATTCCACTTTAAAGAATAAGTTCCTTAGGGATTGTAACTGACGATTACAGCAATTAAGTAGTGGTCACTGGCTTCTTTGCACATGCAGGTGTCACTAGGCAAAGATGTCACGCAAGGCATTAGCTGTCAGTTGGCTGTCAGCATTGGCAAAGGCTCTGAGCTTGATTCTCAAGCTGTCACTAACAGACCACATCAGCACTGCTCACGACTGCAGATGTATTATCAGAGTGCACCAAAAGAAGATCTGTTGTTCTATGGACAGCTAAATTATCCACACGCTTTTGGAGAGCAGTAAGAGGGAGATCATCTTTCCTGGACCTCGGGGTGTATGTTTGTCACAACAGAAGGTAATCCCTGCCAAGGTAAACAGCAACCTATTTCTTTCCATCAGCAAAACAACACTTTCTCCAGGAGTGGAAGATGGTTCTGAAAGAAGCCAGTGAAGGCTGAATAAACAATGCTCTTACCTTATCCATCCAGCATCCACAAGGCACTTTTGATTAAAATCATTAATTTCATTGCTGGTGAGAAGCACAAAATCATTTGGCATATTTCTTCTCTTCCATTGTTTTAATTTTCTGATCCACTGGTAGAGTCCAGAACATCTAAGGCAGAATTAGCTCGATATGGATGAAACAAAAAGTCATTCCTGAGAAGATGGAACACTCCAAATTACATAATTGATAGGAACTGGAGTTACTAATCAAAAGGTGTTTAAGTAATATGCATTATACTCTAAAGGGGAATGTAATGAAGCTTATAGATCTTTGTAGAAGATCCCAGTAATTTAAAAAAGAAAAAAACAAAATCCAAAAAAACAGTGAATTATTTTGCAGCAGTGATGATGATAACAATTACAGTAATAGAAAGACAACAGCCACCTTTAGGAAAATAATAAAGGTGAAATTTCTTTCTCATCAGTATGCAGTGCTGCATCAGTAAGACAGCATGAGATTCCTCTCTGAGCTGTGCTAATTCACTGCAAACAAGAGTTCTGCCTCAGCTAATATTCATGCACTTCAAACAGATAGGTCAGTAGCAAGGCCAAATGTACCAGCTGGTTTCAGACAGGAATTGTCCAAAGTTCATACCATCAGGCTGTAGAACAGACTTCCAGTAGGTTACCACTGAGACCATGACATCACAAAAAAAAAGAGAACTCTTATGTTTGTTCTCTTAAATTAAGCAGCAGCAGTAGAAATGTAGTGCTCTTTCTACTGTATCTAACATAAGTGAGTTTAATTCAATAAACTTTAAGAGGGAAGAGATGGAAAGTATATTGCAGATCAAATCTTCAGCTGGAGGAGTGAATATCATGTTTTTTGTTGCTGATTTCTTTTTTTTTACCTGGATGAATGCTGCTCAGTCATCAAAGGGTCTCATCCTCTATGTTTCAGTGAAGCTAATAAAGTCCCCTGGGTCTCCTTCTTCATTAGAACGACATGTCCAGAGCCTTCCTTCATCCACCCTTCTGCCTTTCCTTATTTCCCTTCACTCCTAAATTTTACATCTGAAATCCTAACTGTGACTTAAAATCAGCTACCAAGGCACTGCTCTGCCCTCAGCTCCCAGGCCAGAGCTCTGGAGACAGTGCTCAGCAGCCACTCTGCTGCTGTCTGAGGAAGGAGACCTGCTGGTCCAGAAGTGCCAGTGCTAAGTCTGTAGATGCATCTGACTTCTAGATTACGGTCAGGATCATACCTGAGATAGGATGCCAATTTTAGGGAGAAAGAAAAGCGATAAATAGAGAAAAGGATGCAAGAAAAGTGTTAGCTGCTCTTGTTTATCCCACTGATAGGCTGAGGGAGAAAAGGTTTTATTAATTCCAAGATGTCAGGTTCAGAAAAAGGTAACCTATAAAATGTACACACAGGAAGAGGAGCGGCTTCTCCAAACTTCATCACTTCTGTTCACTGTGGAGATATGGCAGGTTCTTCAACAACAATATTATATGCTGTTACCAGCTGTGGTTTTAAGGCAGCCTGCAGTCCTGCTGGGACAATTCACATGTCCTGAATTAACTGTTCAAACAGATAAGTTACTTGCATTGAAGATAATTTCTATCATCAAGGACAAGCATATCGTTGAGCAGTTGGAACACTGCTGTAAGCTATCATCTTCCAACCTGATGTAGCACCATTTACTTTCTAGCCCTTTGAGCTTCACCATCAAGCCAGTTCATCACCCAGCATAGTAAGTACCTGTTTATCTCACAAACTGACTTCTGCTCCAGAAAGGTGAGACAAGGGATAGTACTAAAGGCCTTACTGAAAAGATTACATCCACCTCTTTCCCTTCATCCTCCAAGTGAGCGATATTATCACAAAAGGAGATAAAATTACTACTGCAGGGCTTTGCCTTCATGAACCCATGTTAACTATGCCTTAATTGCCTTTCAGTATTCCACAGGATAATCTTCTCCATAACTTTTCTAGGGACTGGTCTGCATCTCAGTTACCCTGGTTGCCTTGTTTCTGATTACATAAAAGCCAAGTCAGCTACTTTAGATGAAGGTTATACCTATTCTTTCATTAGTTTCACACACATTAACATTCTGTCCAATGTTTTAGTACATTTTGAAATGTGTTGTTTGTAATTGGGTTTTTTTTTCCTCCATAGATCCTGGACTGATCCAGCCTGTGAAACACATCTAGAGTCTATAAGGCAATTGTCTTGTACATTTTTTACATAAGTTTCTGTTTGGACGTACATTCTTGACTTCAGTGTCAGACATGGCTAAACTTTTTATGTATTTCATTTATCTGAGTATGTTAACTGTCTTCCATCTTTAATGGATGATGTCTCAGTCATCTTCATTTTTAGGTTTAGATATCATAAGTTCTGCACACTTATTTTCTGGCAACTGACATTGTTTATATGACCTGCTCATTAAAACGTATAAGGACACACGAGACCTAGAAACTTATTAGTTTATCTTCAGAGTTCAAAAAAACATCTAAAAATACGGATCTGCCCCACTTTCTTGCACCTAAATGCAGTAAATCCCAGACCTTTCCTGTCAAACCTCTCCCACTCAAACTGGTTGCAGCAAACAAAAATGAGAAAGTAACTTAATATTTTCTCATTTTTAAGTGTCGAATGAAAAACTGCAGATAAAAACATTTTTATTCCCAACACTGAATGAAACCAATACAAACATATCAGGAATCAGTGAGATAACATATTTGTACAAGAGACAGCTGAAGTGTTGCACGGAAGATCTGTACCTTATCCCAAGTTTCACTAGCACTTAATCACAGGCCAATGTAAAAACAGTGAAATCCCTGTTCGCTGGCCAGTTACTAAAATGAATTTGGGCTTGTTTACTTTGCATTTACAGACTGTCTAGACACAGTGGAATACATGTTACTCAATTTCAGACATTCAGAAAGTCAACACCTAATTTCACTCAAATTTACTCTAAATAGTTGCAAAAGACAGACACTTCTACAAGGTGATTCATTCTACTCTAAAATTGCCAGCTTCTGAAAACAGCAATAAAAAACATATTTTTTCATTTTGTTCAAAAACAGTGTATGTTGCATCACATATTGGTATACCAAAGAATTTGTTTGGTTTTTATTTGTGCCAATACGTATTCTAGTTTAAAAAAAAAAAAAAAAAAAAAGAGACAATATTTTAAAGGTATAAAGTAAGCACATTTTATTGATTAAATGAAGTCTTTCAGATATGAGATACAGAAGAAAGATAGCACATACTTTAGATACTGAAAGGCTGTTATCAGGTCATGAAGGCAGCTTTCTTTTGTCTAGACTGAATACCTTCAACTCTCTCAGCCTGTCCTCATAGGGGAGGTGTTCCATTACATAGATCATTTTCATGGCCCTTTTGTGGACATGCTCGGGACTCGATCCTGCAGACAGTTATTCATCCAACAAAGAGTCCAACCATCAAATCCATATCATTCCAACACAGAGAGAAGGATCTTGTGAGGTACTCTGTCAAAGGTCTTACTGAAGTCAAGATAGATGATATCAGTGACCCTTACCTTGTCCATTCATGCAGTGACACTATCATAATAAGCCATTACTTTGGTTAAAGAGGATTTGCTGCTAGTGAAGCCATGCTGTTTCTCTTATATCAGCTCCCTGTCTTCTACGTGCCTTAGCATAGCTTCTAGGAGGGTCTGTTCCATGATCTTTCCCAGCTGAGAGGTGAGACTTACTGGTTGGTCCACCCCTTTCAGTCATGTGGGAAGAACAGTTAAATTGCTTCCATCTGTGCTTCTTGAGCCAGCCATCCTGCTCACCTGGTGCTCGATCATCAGTCCAGGCCACAACATAACTGTTCCCCTATAGTGGCTCACAGACTTTAATCTATAGATCAGTTTAATTGTGTATTTGGAAAAGGTTCATTTTCAGGTTCATTTCAGGTTCATTTTACAGATTCATTTTGTAAGATAACTACACAGCTTTTAGTCACTGAACCATCTCCCAGTAACATTACTGCTTTTTGAAGCACCAGTTTGTATGCAGTGACATAAAAACAAAGAGAGTACTAAGATTAGAGGCTGGAGACACACAGGAAGAAAAGAGAAAAAAAAGAAGTGTGGGAATTATTTTAAAATCATCATAGTTTATTTTTGTAAACAATGTTGTACATCTTAGAGCTTAAGTCTGTAAAATAAAATTTTATGTTTACAAATGTCACACCTGGTTTTCCTCAGTTTTCCAATCAGTATATAAAACACTAAATGGAAATGCTTTCTTCAACTAGTATTACTAATAATAAATATTGGCTGAGTGCCCACAGTACTAAGCAGAACTCCCTGTTCCAAGTCCTAAAGTCTAACAGACACTGGCAGTCGGTGCTAAATTATCATTATTTTTTGGTACACACAATAGCAGACATACTACATTCTTAGTGAACAAAGTCTGGGGAAGACTGTTACAATTGCTTGATGGAAAAGGCAAGTCATAGATAAAATGCATGAGAAGTAAACACACAAGCGCATCACTTGTGAGGAGTATTATTTTAGCTGCATGATCAGGAAGTTTGTAGGGAAGGAAATTGAAGAAGGATGTAAGACTAAAAGGCTACACTGGAAGAGAATCTGAGATTCCAGTAGAAATTGTCATACAAAAAAAAAAAAAAAAAAACAAAAACAAAAAACAGAGGATACTAAGGAAAACAGAAAGACAGTAAGGCAACCAACTAGCAAAAATTTCATTCTGTTCAGCTTTGTTCAAACCTATCATAGTGAAGGTAATTGTACCAAGACAAATTAATAAGATTTGGGTTTGAATGTCTCAAAACCTCAACATAACTAGTTGAATTTTGAAAAAATAAAACCAGAACTGATTTGGACTTGTGTCTCTCTTTGTGCTTCTACAGAAGGAGTAAACTTATTTGGTGTGCTTGTTTTTCATCTGTGTTCATAGTCATCAAAATAGAGTATATAGAGGTTTAAGAGCAAATACTTTGCAAAATGCCTCTTGCAAAAGTACAGACTTCTTGCTTCCAGGTTACATTCTTGTTTTCTGTGCAACAAATTGAATGGGAAAAGGTACACGGCTCAGGGGAAAGTGTTTAGCTCACAGTCTGTAATTTTAGGCCCTTTCCCCTACAGCTGTCTCACAGTTATGTGTACCTGTTAATATTTGTCTAAGGGTTGCACTCAATGAAAAATCAAACATTGTGATTAAAATAATAAAAACATAACACAATTTTAAGACCCCATGTAGCTTGTCTGAATTCTACCAGAGAAATATTCTTCTTGGAAAGGCTGATGTAAGCACAACTCTTATATACAAATCACAGTATAGCTTTTTGACATTTCTCTTCATAGTCTTTCTGACACTGGTTACAGCTCACCAGTAACCAAAATCCATTAATTTCTAGTGCTAACAATAATTTATTTAACGAATAAATATGAAGAACAATGTGCAATGCCAATAAGCATTAAAATTGTAGTCAAATGTTCTACATGGCAAATTTTATTCCAGCTTTCTCACTAATATAATTACAATTTACATACAGATGTAAAACAGCTACACATCTATAGGATAAATACAGATAATCTTGACTGTAATCGGTAGATTTTAGTGGTTGTTCAAGTTGCCATACAAAGATCTTGCATTATGCTGACTGCACTGAATTTTCTTTTATTATCAAAATACCCTGAACTCTTATATTTTAATACAGAAAATGGGTGTTGGAACCATCCTTCTTTTGTAAAGAAAAAGAATGAACACTACTCAATTCTTGGCAGGAATCTTTGAGACTATTTGCACAAGGAGATCTGAGTCTGTATGTCCATATCTGAAGTGACAGTCTTGAAAGTGCCTAGGGGAAAAAACAAAAACCTGAAAACTCCTCATCCTCAGCAATTGCCATTGACTTGCACTAGATGGATTGATGCATTGGACATTTTCATTCTATCTCAGCATCTCTAATTCTTCTTCTAAACTGTACGAAACAACCAATCCACAGTTCTGGATTCCTCCATGGGAGCTGAGCTGATGAAACATTGTCTGATGTGGAATCAAGAAGAAGAAGAGAAGAGATTGGTGTAAAATGTGGATTAAAGCACAGTTTTTTGTTTTCTGCTTATTGTAAATAAAGACTACTCAAACATCACCTGAGAAATTAGAATAGTCATATATCTGGGCACTGCTTGTCAAGGAGAAATCCTTCTCTGCTTTTATGAATCACACAAATATTAACATTTGCAATAAAGAAATAGAACATATACCCATTTAGAAAATGAACTTTTGCTGTGGCTTCTGTTCCAGCTCTATCTGATTTTATACAGCTGACATTTTTTTAATTGCCAAAACTAACTGCATATTTCAAAGGAAAAAAACTTTGAAGAAGAAAACCTACATACAACTGTGTCATTTCTAAAAATTCAGGTCAGAGAATAGTATCTACTCTGTTTCTTAAGTGCCTACAGATACTTAGAGAGTTACAGGAATCAATAAATTATGGACAAAACACCTTTTTGTTACTTACATCTAAATTTAAAGACTATTACTTCATGTTGTTTGTCAAATAGGTTTACACTTTGTATTTTTCCCTTGATACTTATGTTATTTGCCCTAATCCTGATAATTAAGAAGCCATATTTAATTTCTAATCAAAGAATCCTTCTGTTCAAGCTTCTGTTTTGCATATTTCAGCATCAGCTGTATTTCAAATCTAACAGAGAACTAGTTTATGGAAGAAGTACTGAGAGAGAGGTTTTGGCTCAGAGTTTCAGGGTTCTTGGTACATATAAGCTTGGCTAGAGTTGTGGAAAAGCAAAGGCAGTACAAAGACATTCCTGGACCTCTTTCAAAAGCAGTTGCTATTAGTCATCTAGAGCAAGCTGTTGAGGAGACATAGGGTAGGTTTTTGGTCAGACAAGTTGGGATTGTTCAATAATTAACAGCAGTCAGCAAACTGTGAGCCAGTTGTTACATTACTAAGTGGTTTTGGGTTCAATTATGTGTTCCTCATCACATCTCAAAGTGCCAAGCATCACGTGCTCTTACATAGCTGCCAAATTTATGATTCCTTTCCTTGCCACCAGAGGTATTATTTTGCAACACAGACATGGAAAGCTAATGTGGGGCCTTGTCCAGCTCTGAGATTTGGCTGTAGAGGCTGAGAAGCTTGGTCAGAAAATGCAACAGCACAACAGAGTGTAATTTTAACTAAGGCTTCTTGCCTAGGTAAGCAAAGGCAGTCAGCCATGCTAGCAGGTCATGCAGTACTTTTGTGTACTCACCACAGTAGGATGGCAATTTGGCCTTCTCTTTGGCAGGTGCAAGGCTATCAGAGAAGTGTTCCTGTGTGCCAAGCCTGAAAAGCTTTCCTATGCCATTACTTAAATTTTAAAAAAAACCCTTACTTTTGTGTGCCTATTTTTAAATAGCACCAACAAAAAGATCACCTTTCATGTGTATTTACTGAGTTTATTAGTAATGACAAGAGGCATTTTACATATAAGTAGATATAGTTATTTACTGCACAACTTGAAGGAGCCCTTATCATTGTTAATAAAATATTGACTTATGGTTTCATTACCACTGAGCTTTCATCTCAAAGTCAAATTTAAAGTTTTTCTGAAGAAAGACATATTTAATGTCGATATATTATAACAGATTACACTGAGAATAATCTTCCACTTTGGTGCTAACATTGTTTATAATGATGATGATTCCACCAAAAATTTCTTTGTAAATGAAAAGGGAAAACTGAGTAGATGACTGCAACAGAGAGTTTAGAAGAATTCAACAATTACTGAAGAAAAAATATATTTTATTTCTTTTTTTAAAAGAATAAAGGGAAACAATGACTTTTTGACAAATGGACAGGGAAAAAAAGGAATGAACAGCATGATGTGGTTAGTCAAAATAAACTGCAGATCGCATATGAGAAAGTTCAAGAACTGAGAGAATTATCTGAGATTGTAGACTCTAGAATCGTGTTAAGTGTTCTGCATACAAATCTTCAGTTGAAAAAACTTATGCAAAAAATCAGAAAAACACTCATTTTACTGAATGGTGTCAATAAAGTTTTTCTATTAAAAATATTGCTATAAAGTGAAATATTTCAACTAATTGATAAAGTCTGCATTTTGTTTCCCTAAGATCTGGATGTAACTAAACAGCATTTACTGTATTATTAGTAAAATTATAAATTGAGAATGTTGGAAGTAGTGACAGAATTCAAGAAGAAAAGGGATTACAAAGTTTCAGGGTGCAAAGAACAATCTTAAAGCAGACAAAGATAACAAGGAAAGGAAAGCTTTGCCAAACAGATGAGCAGATCAGCAGTTCACTAGGATAAATTATACTGCAGGATCACACAGACAAGAATTTACCAAAATATGTTGCAATCTTTCAAGGTTAGCTGTTTATTAGAGTTGGATGGATATAACGAAGGGGGGAAGCTGGGAGGGGGAGGGGAGGGGGGAGAACAACAAAAAAAAAAGAGCTTAGAAAAGGCCAAGTTTGCTCATCCTCATCTACTTGAGTCTTCTTTGTTGCAAATATATAAATGCTAAGTGCAAATGTGCTGAAAGTTAAAAGAACAATTTTTGTGTGTCTTATGGGAATAGAAAATACAGTCATATTTTCTTTAGCAATAATTTCTCAGTGAAAACTGTCTTCAGTGCAAGAGCTGGTATTTAGGTTTAACAGTACTTGCATTACTAAGAGAACATGCAAAAATATCAAAGGAAAGAGGCATGGGCAGTCAGACAGTGCAGATGTAGGCAGCTTTAGGTAGTTCAAGAGAAGAGATTTACAATAACGAAGCAAAGATAAAGAGTATTCAGTAAATTTGAGTAAAGCTCAAGATGACTTAAGAAGCTGCTACTTGTCACCCAGTAATATTGTATGTCTGGAATTAATGACTTGATGAAAGTGTATTTAATGGCATTTGACAGGAGAAGCAGGAAGAAGTTAGCAATCTGTGAACTCTGGCCTCAAATGACTTTATGTTGGCAGGAAGTATCCAGAAGAAAAGATGACATCTGTGAAGGATGTCAAAAAATACAAGTAAAGAAAGGAGACTATGCAAGATGGACTTATTAGATCAAAACTAAAATTATGTGAGGAATACACTACTTCTGACAACAAGCCATTAAACTGGAAGAAATAACCAAGCAGAAAGAGATGGGAGAAAAAAATGCATAAAGTATATTTTATAAAATATTTTTTAATAAAATGGAGAACTACAAGTGGCCTGACAAAGGAAGTAGTAGAAAAAGAGCCTGAAACTTCAACTATAACTGAGTAAAGCAAGTAATTTGCATAAGATATGTTAAGGCACAGACAGATGATAGGAAAAGTATTAATCCTGACAATAAAATATGTGACCTGCCCTCATTAGCTGTAAATCACTTTTCTGTTGATGCATTTAACTGTCTGGAGATGAGTATAAATTACTACATTAGAAAGCTGGCAGTAACACGCAGCAAGAGATAAATTTTATCTGCACAAGACACAAAGATGTAGAAAAAAAGAAATTAAAAGAAAAAAATACAACATTTTTCAAACATTACAATTATTGAAATATGTGTGAGAAGACCAGAAGAGGCAAGAGCAAAGAAAGGGAGAAATCTTTATTACACTGAAAATACAGAAAATATTTAACAGCTATTATCAGCAGTGATAAGAATTGGAGATAATGTAGGAGATGAAAAGCAGAAATGTAATAACAGTTATTTCTAGTTCACTGGAATCTTATCATAAGGATAATACATCAGTACTGTGTAAATTGGAAGTCAGCTCTATTGTAAAAAAGCCTATTCAAAATTGAGTTCTGCAATGAAGTGAAAAATATGTCCTTAGCTTACAGTGTGTGTTGAACACACCCAACTGGCTGATATCTGATATCTTAGTAAAAGTACAATCCATCTTCTATCTGCTCAGTTGGCTACATAGTCCCAAAGGTAGAGTTTTGTATTTCTTGAATGGAAAAGGGCATGAGAACCTGCACATGCACAAAAACAGGCACACGCATGTGCATATGTAATAATTCCTATTTTAATAGGAGCCTGTTCTTGTGTTTATTTTATATAAAAAACTTCTAAAATTTAAAAGACATTTTGCAACATTAATAAAAAATATACAAAATAGACAGTTTTACAAGGGAAATGAATGATATGTGCAAGCACTTCAACAAAAACTGGGAGATGCTTCTCCCCAAAAGTGGATTACTTTTTAAAATATGTGATGTGTATGGAGTGAAAAGTTACAACTGAGTGCAGGCCCAGCATTCCAGTGGCAAGGAATCAAGTCTTAGCTCAGGTTTTAAGAGTGTTAGAAGCATCTATCTGAGGAAACCTGATGAGCAACATGCAGGGTACCCATCACAGTTCATGCAGGGTTCTCCAGATCTGTGACTCACACTCTTCCAGCAGTTACAGCCAGACATAGGTTAAGACCATATTACTGACTTAAAGGTTTTACTTATTGTTATTTATGGAGTGATGTTTTTTTCAGAATGGAGGGAAAGTGAAAATAGGAAAGGAAACATAATTTGGAATGAGGGAAGTATCCAAGTGGAAAAAAGAAATTACATGAAAAACAGAAGAACATCTCCAGTTGGCTGCAGGAAGATGCCAGGACTGGGCCTCAGCAAGGCTGAGCTGGACAGGATGTGAAAACTAACTTAATGAACTCAACATGATAAATCCTTGGATGTGACAGATGCTGACAAAATTTACAGAAATCTTTCTGGAGTGGTCTGAATTTAAACAACCTTTTGGGTGGCTAAGAGGCAGTTATATGAGTAACATCCAAACTTCACTTGAAGCAAGGGGGGAGCTGGGGACCTCTGTATTAGCAAAAGCTTGCAAGGCCAACAGTGCCTGTGTAATCACATAAATAACACCACATAAGGCCGAGATTACCTTGTTAATGATAACAGAAACAATGTTAAATTTGGGCATGAATGTCTTAAAATTAGAACCCTGGGAGAAAATGCATTGGGATAGAATAATATGGTGAAGGTTAATGACTAGAAGACTGGGACAGAGAAATAGTGGTGGAAGTGTAGAGAAAGGAGCAGACAAATGGTAATAAATTGTTTACGCCATGCAGACAGGGCTGTCTAGGTGGTATCTATTGGACAGCCTTGTTCCTGATCAGCACAGCCAGGGTAAGAAAATAAACCAAAACCACTTGTTTGACCATCCAACAGGAGCTGAATGTGTCACTCCATTCAGGAGGTCAGGCTGGGCAAGCAGATTTCTTCTCAAATCAAACAGGGCAATACTACTATCAATGGCCCAATGGCCCCAGCACCTCTGGTGCTCACTCCAGGCATGAAAACATCAGAAACTATCCCACATTCCCTATAAGTGAGCTTTCATGCTGTTGCATTATATGTATCACCGGTCTCAGTCTGGTTGCAAATGAGTGGATAATAAAAACTACACTAATAGCAGCTATTTCAACAGAGCTAACAATCTCCCACATAATATTTTCCCATCCTGAAAGAGATAAACTTTTCTTCATTTCCACTATCCTAAATAGTTTTGTCGCTTCTCTGCGTTCTACCCATCAGTTATTGGCAGATCGCTATCATAGATCTGGCAGTCATTAATCGCTTGGCCAAACACCATATAAACGTATGACTCTTTCACCTTCCATAGGAAGTCAATCTCTTTGGTTCTCATCATTATCATATCTTTTCTTAGATCACTCACCAGTAATTTTCATAGAAAAAAGGTGCTCAGGAATAAGTGCAGTCTTGCAGCAGAGCTATTTTGAAAAGGAGTGTTACCGCATCATTTTTTCACACAATACCTTTTCTTATCGTAAATGGAACCTCAGATCCTGTTATTTATCTAGTGCAGGAAGCAGTGAATGACCTTAACCAAGCAAACTTCTGTAGAGAATACACTTCAGTGCATTAGGGCAGAATGCATTTTTCAGTTATTTCATAGCAAAGAATTCAGAATACAGAGCTGCTTGTTTCAGTCCTACCTCTATACAATTAGTTTAAAATGATAAAAAGAAGTTTAGATTGACAAATAGTGCCACAACCTTCGACACAACTTGGGATTATTTAAGTTAGTCACGTATCCTTTTGATTTCTAATTACCTAGTGTCTATGTACTTTGCTCAGATTTCCAAGCACGTTTAGAGACTGAGCTGAGATCCAATACAAGATCTTGAAAAATAAAGATCTGTTTTCACTTGTCCACATAAAAATGTGCTCCTAACCATTGGCTTAATTCTCCAGAGTGAAATATAAATAAATAAAGAGCCAAAACATTCCTAGTAATCCTATGGAGTTGCTCTAATATCAGTGGAAGGTAAGTGTCTATGCTCCACATTTGATTTGTGAAATTTTAACCCTGCTTTTCCTGAATAAATATGTGCATGAAAATCTGGGACATATTCAGACATGGCGTTACAGTTTCTCCGTGTTCTCTATTGCACAAGAGTAGGTATTTATAGGGGTATAATGTGACTGGTACCCGTTTAATATTCACACCTACTCATTGGAGGCTATCTCAGAGTTGCAGTGCTGCAACTCCTGTTGGTTCTGTGTAGAACTAGTAACAAAACAGATTAAAGCTAACAAAAGTCTCCACAGCTGCTGAAGACCTCTTGGGGATTTTTCTAGCTGGAAATGCTCTAGGAACCTCAAACTTCAGGGGAGAAAGATGGTAATGCATTGTGGAGATCAGGTTTTTGTCTCATAGATTTGGCAAGATAGTTAGGTATTATATCATCCTGAATTTAAACACTGCTGCTAATACAGTATTTGGCAAGATTTTTCTGGAATGTTGTCACATCTCATCTCAGAAAGCATGAGAACAGTGAAAGATGAAGAACAGGTGAAAAAAAAATAATTTCAGCTCAATTACTTTCCTTTCTTTTAACCTTAGTGACTAAAGGTGGTATTTTCTCTCCAAGTATAGAAAATATTTGCATTTCAAAGGTTCTTACAGGGCCTTTTCCCAGTATACAACCAGTACTGAATACACCAGGCTCAATTTTATTTACAGACAGAAAAGAGACTTCCATTTGGACTATGAACATCTACAGAACATAACCTCTGGAATTAATTGTAATTCACTTCTGTCATCCCTCTAGAGATACATGCACCTTCAGTGCACTTATTTGTTCCATCTATTGATAGGTGTCTGAGCTGGACAAGACTGCTGCCTTCAGTTTCTTATTTACTGGGAGATCCTAGGAGCCTGTATTCTCAGAAGGCTTTTACTGAGCCACTATTATTCACGGGTGGTAAGTATTCAAGATCTTTACTAGCTTCTTCATAAAGACACTAATAAACATAGTCTTGAGTGTGTATGTGTACATATGAGCAGGAACAATAAAAACCCCATTTGACACTGAAAGAACTGAGTCAGATTTTCCTGTATTTCTTAAAGACATTTAGGAAATTAACTGCACAGCTAAGGCTAGATCTAAGCACTTCTCCACTACCTTTCCCACTAAACTATTCAGCTGTCCTCCAATGGTTGACTTCCAGTCACCTTGATGTACTGAATTTTTAGGCATAGAAACATCCATACTGTGACTTTAAAAACAGTTTGAATTACAAGGGACTAAAAAAAAAAAAAAATGTTAGCAAAATTGTTTGACTTTATATACCAAGAAATCAGCAATGTGGGGGTTAAAGCCACTGAGAACTCATTAAGGAAGCTGACAATGGTGCTGCTAAAGTTTTACTTTATAGCTTGCAGCTGTACCACATTAGAGACAATCAAAACATCACTATCCAAACTTTCTCTAGGCAGCAAAGACACCTAGCCTAAGAGAAAGGGTGTTTAGAAAGCACACACAAAACAGGATTTGGCACTCCTTAATTAGAATGGACAGGAATTCATACGAGAGTCTTGTACTGACTCTAGCAAGATCAAACAATTACAGTGATGTGGATGTGCTGTTTTCTTATGCAGCTCTTCTTTGGCTGCATAAAGTAACAACTTTAAACACAGTAATTGCCATGACTTTCATATACCTCTGTGGACAGAAAGAATGAATGCAGAGAGAAAGGAAGCTACAAAGAAAGAGGGAAAATAAGAATGTCTTAACAGGGTTTTCTTCTGAAGAGCTGTAGAAATATGTCTATTTAATTATGTGTTTCACAGTGCATGGTTTCAAAAGAGCTAACAAAGGTACCATAACTATTGAAAGAAGAAAGGAAGTAAAATAAATGTTAGGCTAACATTATAAATAAATATAATAAATAAATTTAAATACTAAAGTAGGAATAAAATATTCTTCATCCAGCCACTTCCACTAGTCAAAAGTTTAGACAGAAACAATGAGGATAAATGCCAGAGTACCAACAATGCAGAGCTAAAACAGCAGTTAATGTAATTTGAGTCAGAGTATATTTGCCCTTTATCTGCAAAAGAACAAATGCTTTAGCTTGTTCCAAATTATGAAACCATAGCTTCAAAACGAATTTCTCTCTCTAGTAAGCAAATTTAAAATTTAAATTAGTCTCTCTATGCTGTATTTAAGTCAGCTACTTTTTTCTCAGTATCAATAGATTCACAGGAAGAATGGACTGCCATGTTCTCTATTGAGGCATAGAACTCAGAAAATGCATTTTACTTATAAGTTAGCTGTAATGAGCTGTAATGTAACCCCCACTATCAGTACATTCTGGGGGATGTTGAAAAAGAGCTGGGGATACTGGTGGATGGCAAGTTGGACATGAGCCAGCAAGGTACCCTCACAGCCCAGAAAGCCAACCATATCCTGGGCTGCATCCAAAGAAGTGTGGCGAGCAGATTGAGGGAGGTGATAGTATTGGCTCTGATAGTCTTGACAACAAATTTCAGCTTCTGCAGGATCAAAATATGTTGTATTTCATAAATCTCACGTACTGTTTCAGCTTCATAAAGTCTTTCAGTTTTGCTCCTGCATGTGCTTGTTCTCCTTGCTCCCCACACATCACCAAAAATATCTGGGATGTTCCTGTTATTTATGATCAGGATATGTAATGTAGATCTGTCCAAATAACTATGCTGGAATCAAGTTGAAAAAAAAAGAAGAAAAAAAAAATAGAGCTATTCATGATGATTAATTGTTATGCTGAAAATACATGGGAAAAAATACGCAGTTATTCATGTCGTCTTAAGGAAATCATTAATCTTTCATTTGCAGCTGATCATAGCTGATGATGGGTGGTTTGGGCCTTGTAGAGGCCAGGTGTTATGAGGATATAATCCTTAAGTATCTTTTTTTATTACTGCTACCAATCCACACAATAAATTTGGCCACGAGTGAGGCTTTGTTGATACTCAGTTCCTATGTAAGAAGTTCTGCCTGACTGACTATCTAAGAATTTTTTAGTTTTGTTTTCATATAATCTAGTGGTAGGAGAGGAAACATACAGGTGTAGTAGTTGAGCCAACTCTAGTTAACAGGAATTTGTTCAAGCAATCTGGTGCTCCTCAATTAGATGTATACATACAGCTCCTGGATTGGTTACATTCTAATCACATGCTTCTGACTACTTTTGAATATACAGAACTTGAACTCTCCAAAATATAGCTACTATTTTATTTTTTTTTACTAGAAAAAAATCATGGAAAAAGCTTACAGAGGAAGGTTTATTTGGTTGGTTTTTGCTTTGTCTTTGTTGGGATTTTGTTGTTGTTGTTGTTAATACGGATTAGCAGTAGACACAACTCAAATATCTCTCCTCTTCTGCTCTGGATTTGAGTATCCCTGAAGTAGTGCAGCTTTACTGCTGGATCATAGAATCATAGAATCACCAAGGTTGGAAAAGACCTAAAAGAGTCCAGCTGTTCATGTATTACCAATAGCTCCCACTAAACCATGTCTCTCAACACAACATACAGTCGTTCCTTGAATAGCCACAGGATCGGTGACTCCACCACTTTCCTGGGCAGTCCATTCCAGTGCCTGAGCACCATTTCTGAGAAGTTATACTTCCTAATGTCCAGCCTGAATCACCCCTGCCGTAGCTTGAAACCATTCTCTCTGGTCCTATCACTAATGGCATGAGAGATGAAGCTGACCGCCAGCTCACTACAACCTCCCTTCAGGAAGTTAGAGAGAGCAAAATGGCAATTTTTCATTAAATTTGCTGGTATTTTCTACCACAGGACCCTTTCCTAAACTTTACCAGTTCTGTATTCAGGAGAAGCAGGAATAATTGTTTGAACTAAGACTATACGTAACCCTAGCTGATCATGCATACATCTAGGACCACAAGGCTCCCCTCTGCTCTGTCCTCCCTTCTGACCCTTGTGCACTGCCACTGCTTTCCTTTCCTTGACCTGACTTTCATAGAGAAGTGGGGTGGTCATAGGTCAAGGGACAGTATAGAAGCTTGGGCTTTAACTTTAGGTGCCAATATTAGATAAATTTTGCTAAGGGAAAACTGAAGCCTCAATCTTCTAAGAGAACAGAAAGTTTGGATTTAAATCCTAAAAGGGGACTGAACCTTCCCTGGGTGGATATATTAACCACAAGACTGTTAATTTGAGACATGAATGGAGACACAAGAACAATCACAGTTGCACAAAAGTGAGAGCAATTCATGAGACCAAGGTTTATGATGAAGGTACTTATGGATATCAAAGGAAAGCTTGGTATGCCTCTTCCCTGCACAGTGAGGAAAGCTTGGATCTAACCTAGAGCTCCCTATCACTGCTATAGATGTGGATAGCTGATGAGCACTTGGACTTTATGGAGAGTCATTTCTGCAGCACCTACTAGTGCACGCACTTAGTAAATCATACCAGAATTATTGTGTAGCTGGTAACAAGGAGAAGTGAAATAAACTAGAAGTATGGAAGACTGTTTAGGCATTAGATACATCAGAGTCAACAGTGCATACCACAATGCCCCTCAGAGTACTTACAGCAGTAGCCAGCGCAATATCAAATCTGTCAGCATGTATTTATCAGGATGCTTGGAAGACAGCAAGATCCTAAAGGACTAGAAAAGCACAAAAAGAAAATCATTCTGAAGGAGGAAAAAGGCATAGATAAGGAATTAGAGATTATTCAAACAAGCCTTGGTACCCCAAGGAATGATGGAATAAATTATTAAATAATCTCTCAGTTCATCAACATCAAAAAGGTACTAAGTACCATTTAATATGTATTTGTCAAAAACAAATTGTGCTCACGCAATATAATTTCACTCTTTGACAAATTAATTGGATAAGTACATGAGTGGGAAGCTGAAATGTCACATGGTATGGCTTTTGACAGAGACCAACATGACTTTTTCATAATAAAACTAGAGAAATATATTCTAGATAAAATTGCTGTACAAAAGGTTGAGAACAAAATAGTTCAAAATCTGTTTTTTACTGAAAGAAGCCTGAATAGATTCTCTCATATGTCCTACATTTTAAATTCTTTATTATTTTCATTATAGTGAAAAGTAATACAGAGAATGCAATGGCAAAAATTAATAGATGACACCAAATGGAAAGCTCTCTGAATAAAAGACTTAAACTAAAAGTTTAAAAAAATGTCAACAACCCTGAGAAAGGATCTGAAAAAAGGACTGATATGTAGTGGGTTACATAAGAAGTATTTCAAATAAGAAGGGAAAAGAATGAATGCATAAAAGCAAAATAAAGAGTAAAAAGTTAACTATTTTAGGAAAGCATGAAAAGTGGGTGATAAATCTCAACACTTCTTCACAAAAGGTAATTCTTCTAACATATACTAGAGGTACTTTTATAACAATGTTATACTATGTCTGAGATTTGATTCTGAGCAAAGACTATTTTTGATCTGCACACGAACAACCCAGACAACACAGAAAATTCATTAAAAAAAATTTCAGGCAATCTAAAAAAAAAAACCAAAAAACTGAAATAATACAGATAGTTCATAAATGGTAAAAAAATTAAAATCAAAATCAAAAAAGGAAGGAAGGAAGGAAGGAAGGAAGGAAGGAAGGAAGGAAGGAAGGAAGGAAGGAAGGAAGGAAGGAAGGAAGGAAGGAAGGAAGGAAGGAAGGAAGGAAGGAAGGAAGGAAGGAAGGAAGGAAGGAAGGAAGGAAGGAAGGAAGGAAGGAAGGAAGGAAGGAAGGAAGGAAGGAAGAGGAAGGAAGGAAGGAAGGAAGGAAGGAAGGAAGGAAGGAAGGAAGGAAGGAAGGAAGGAAGGAAGGAAGGAAGGAAGGAAGGAAGGAAGGAAGGAAGGAAGGAAGGAAGGAAGGAAGGAAGAAAGGAAGAAAGAAAGAAAGAAAGAAAGAAAGAAAGAAAGAAAGAAAGAAAGAAAGAAAGAAAGAAAGAAAGAAAGAAAGAAAGAAAGAAAGAAAGAAAGAAAGAAAGAAAGAAAGAAAGAAAGAAAGAAAGAAAGAAAGAAAGAGAAAGAAAGGAAGGAAGGAAGGAAGAGAGGAAGAGAGGAAGAGAGGAAGAGAGGAAGAGAGGAAGAGAGGAAGAGAGGAAGAGAGGAAGAGAGGAAGAGAGGAAGAGAGGAAGAGAGGAAGAGAGGAAGAGAGGAAGAGAGGAAGAGAGGAAGAGAGAAAGAAAGAAAGAAAGAAGAAAAAAGAAAGAAAGAAAGAAAGAAAGAAAGAAAGAAAGAAAGAAAGAAAGAAAGAAAGAAAGAAAGAAAGAAAGAAAGAAAGAAAGAAAGAAAGAAAGAAAGAAAGAAAGAAAGAAAGAAAGAAAGAAAGAAAGAAAGAAAGAAAGAAAGAAAGAAAGAAAGGAAGAAAGGAAGGAAGGAAGAAAGGAAGAAAGGAAGAAAGGAAGAAAGGAAGAAAAAGAAAAATGTAGAAGGGGAGAGAAATATCTGAAATCTGAAAATGAAGACATTTCCCTAAGCTTTGATGGATACTACATTAGATTACTGAAACAAAACCCCCTTCCACTTAAGCAATAGACCTTTTTGGAAAAAAAAAATGTACTGGCTGTAATGCACTTCTAAAAAAAGGCAGTTGAGTTCTCTCTTCATAGATTTCCTCCTTCTTTTCTCCTTTCCTTGGGCAAAGTAGTTTGAATTTATTTAAAAGATCTTTCCTTTAAAGATTTCTTTTAAAAATACTCCTTTGATCATAAGCATTGGGTATAGACAACAGTGATGTACGTGGAGTGCTACAAACTTTTTTGATATTCTTTCTTGCAGGAAATTGAAAGAAAGAATTCAAAGATCTCTTCGTCTTTATATTTATTCATCTTAATCCTCTACAGTAAAAATCCAAGTGAGCAATGAAATAAATCTAAGTTTCCTGTGCCGAAAGGTTGTGGAATAGGTATGAAATCAAATGATAAGCACTATCTCATTAGATCTTTGCCTTGCATGTAATTGCAAGTGACAACTGAATTTGAAACTATGACCTTGGGAAAAGAAACAACCTTCTCAGGCTTTACAGCCTTATGTAAAGCTGCAAAAAAAAAATTTAATAAAAAGTGACTTAAATGTACAACACTGCAGCAAATTCTGAATAAAAATTGCCCCAGCAAACATAGATCTAGAGTGAAATATCTCACATGAAAAAGAGAAAGAAGCAGGACCAAGGAAAGAATGATGTCTAATACAAACTCCATGATGCAAAAAATGAGTCGCTGCCATCAGTGGAAGAACAGACAAAAATGGTGCATGCTTGTCTTTTTCCATGTCCTAAAATCATCTGCTTTCAAATAGGAATGAGAGTCAAAGCATTCTTGTAGAGCCAGCATCTGAAGAGCAGCCCAACTCCACAGATTTTGCTGACATCCTGTAATTTTACAGAGACTTAAAATTAAAAAATTTTGTCTCCAGCAAGGAATTATTTGACTGCAGAAGCTCACCATCAAAGTACTATCTGTAGAATTCAAGATGTCATAGCAGTCAAGCTGATTGTTGTCTGTTCCTAGAACAAAGTGCTCTGAATGCAACATCAAAAATACAGCTTTCTGAGAATCTTGAACTTTTCCTTTGAAATTAGAGAGGTCTGCCATTTTTCTCTGCTAAGAATACCCTATATATATATATATATATATATATATACACCACTAAAATGCACCTCTGCATTGGAATTACTAAAGGAAACCTTGCAGAGTCAGAAAGCAGAGGCATTTCAAATACATTTTATTCAGCACTTGTAATGCTTGAAATCTCGTTTGTAGAATACCATCAGCTCAACCATGTCACACCAGCTGGAGCAATGCTTTGCGCTTAAAGTAACAAAATACATTTTAGAAACAGCTTTCCAAGACAAAATACATTTTAGAAACAGCTTTCCAAGAATGGTCAAATACAACAGAGTCATATGTGGCACATAGTATCTGCTATCAGTTCCTGGTGACTCAAGCAGCGATATGGATTTCATGTTCTTTTTTTTTATTTTTTATTTTTTTTCTAAATAGACATATCAGATGAGATCCAATACTTGTTTTAAGTCAAAATCCATTGCATAACTGATTAACAGTGCTAAATAGAATTTGGATCCTTTTTAAGATCTAGTACTTTATCATGTACTCTTTGTCATAGAAAAATTGTTTTGTTTAGATACAACTACTATTGCTAAAAAACTAGACATTGAGCTTTTCCAGCAGCTTGATGAGTAAATTTTGTATCTGGAACATTATGTGTGGCTTTAGAAAAAGCAATATTTTCATGCTTCATTTGAGCATGCTTTTGTGCTCATTTCTGCTTGAAGATTTAATATATCATCATCTAGCATCTAAATACAAGATTAGATTAGAAGAACTTTCAAAAATGTTCTTATGAAAAAGACAAAACTTATTTTACTGATGGGTTAAGAGAGTTTTTGAACTGATAGCCCTAGAATATGATCCTGAGACCTCTGCTCCCCCCATGTGGGCATGGAAGCAAGCCCGCAGGCTCATCTTCATCTGCCTTCTCTCTTCTCAGATCTTCAAACTTCCCTAACGAAGTGTGATTAAACGATATATTACCATATTCTGCAAAGAGATAAGTGATTTTTAACATACATCTGAATATATATATATATAAATTTTAATATATTAAAAATCTATTAAAATATGATGGGTCTTCACTTGTGAACAAGATCAGGCTAATTTGTATTACTGTCTTTGTCTTCTATGATTCATTCTTCCTCATACCTCACTTTTGCCTTCTTAGTCTCCTCTTGCACTGGGGTATTAGTTTATATACTCCAACATTTTATCATAATACTTGATTTATAGGAAAAAGATTTCTTGATCAGCTGGGACAATCAGTGTATGCAGATGACAGGTAACCGTGTACTTAGCTGTGACTTACCTCACTTTGAGCTTCACAAATAAGACAACGTAATTAAAGCAACACAACAAAATAAAGGTGTTCAGAAAAGTCTCTGTTAATATCACTGTGGTCTCCTCATTCATAGCTAACCAGGGGTCTGAGAACAGTAGGAAGATTTTATTATTGTTGTAATTATAAGAGGACAGTATGTAAGTTTCTACTATCTCTGTCACTTATGTCTCCCCTGCTGCCAGAGTTGAAGGACTACTGACTGAAGGGTTTTTACCTCCTAGCATAGTCCAGGCTAGTCCTGTTCATGAGCAGATGGCTGAATGAACACAGTGTGTTATTTCTTCAAGACTGTCCATTCTTTCTCCATTATTGTAAGGATAATAATGTTTGCAGTATTTCAGAATTCTCTGTCCCTCCCAATTGTCTGTTCCCAGAATTTTCCTTCCATGGAAAATGGAGCATGAAACTGTGCTTTGTCCATCAAGTGTTTGCTTTGTTTGTCTTTGGGTTTTTTTTTAGTGATTATTTGAACCTAAACAAAGTGTTTTTCTATTCTGGATTTTTCTGCCTCAACAAAATCCATAAAGTCTTCCTTTAGTTGACATTTTGCACATAGCATCAGTTCTTCCTCTTCCAGAGCAGAGCTAAACTTCCTGCCTAAATGCAGAAAAACTGATGAGCTTCACTGCTTGCACATGAAGGGTAATGTCATGTCAGGGAGAGATACCAAAGCAAATTTATATTAGCATGAGTATTGAACACAACGTTGCCTGCGTATTGCCTGCTGTATTATTTGTAGCTGACACTGTTGTCTGCTTTCAGGACTCAAGACAGCAAGAATCTCAGAGCTTCTATCTGCGCATGCAAGTGTGCTGAATTAACATGCCTAGATCAGCTGTGTCAATGGAGTCTAAAACTAATCCCATCAAGCAAATTATTTTCAAAAATAAAGTTGTTCTCTATCCCCCACTTTCACTGAATAATGCCCCAATCATGAAGCCCTGAGCACTTTCTATTGTCTGTACCTCCCTAGTAGTTGTGGATGAACAAGCTGTCCAGCATCCTGGTTAGCAGCTCAGCAGATCCCCAGTTACTGTTCCCAGGTCACTGAAGAAGCAGTTTGGAAGAACTGTAGTATTCCAGTGTTCATCAAGCACAGCCATAACCACCTCTATTAATTTGTCCAAATACCTGGGCTATTTCACCCTTTGAGAAAGTGCAGTACAACTTCCTGGTGTTGATTTCCAGGCTGGAGTATTGGATTGCAGTTTTTCTGAGGCAATCTGCAGGAACATCAAGGGCTTTCTACATCAAGGCATTCTGAATTTACACATACACACACAAACACAGAAGCAATACTTCTTTGTAGTGTTTTCCTTTTTCTAGAATTTGAGGCAGAAAAAGACTGTTCTTGACAGTGGTAGGCTGCTTTATTAGCAAAAAAGCCTCTACAGAAGAGGCATACCTTAGGGCACTCTCAAAAATTCTGTGGTTGCTATAAACCAGGACTGACCAATTCTGATCCTCCGATCTGTCATTTTTTTTCTTCTGCACACAGATTCTTGCAGTCATGTAACTGTAGCATGTTTATAGAATGTCACATTTTAATTCAGTTTATGCATTTTTTGCAGTACTATAGACTGGCACATTTAACATTAATTTACTCTGGGAACAAAAAGTAAATCACACTTTCAGTGTTTAGTCCTCATAAAAGCTCAAGCTTAAGAACAGCTATATCTTTATCAGGACAATGTTAAGCAATGCTTGTGCCAATCTTGATACTATTTCCTTAGTTCATAGGTTTGTTTTGATTAATAATTTTTCATTGTCCCTGTGGGATTTTCATTCTGGAAGAGGAAGTGCAAGAGACGACTGTTGCTTATTTCAAATACATTTGCTAAGGCACATGAGAAGATGAAGAGAAAAATAGAAAAAGCAGAATATTTATTATGTAATACTGTTGGTTACATTTATTGCTCTATTAGCACTTCCATTGTAAATGAAGGCAAAGTGTTAATAACTCAGTTGCCCCATTTCCTTCTGCACTGAGACATCACCATAGGAGAATGGTTTTCAGATTTATCTGAATATTGAAACAAAACCAGACATTTCATATGATATAGTCAGTCAGATCACTGTGAAAGCCATTGAAAAATAACTACAATATTAAATATGAATGTACTTAAAATCCACTGAAAAGCTTGATGATACGTTTCAGCTATTTATACAAAGATAGAGCAACTCCATTATTTTGTGTGACTTTGAGTAAGTTTCTCTCAATACTTGAAGAAAAAATATTTTTTCTGGCTTTTCAACTTGATATTTTTCATAACCATATTATTAGGCCTGGGAGAAACAGACTAACAGCCAGGTTAAGCACAGTGGGTTTTCAGCTGATTCAGCAGATGTTTCATCTAAGCCATGCACGGTGCCTCACCCATCACAGCTCATTGTTCCCACCATGCTACTCCAGTGGTATCCACGTTACTGTAGTATTATGAAATTCCTGCCACATTTTGTGGTAATTGTATCCACTTCCAAAAAAATGAAATAAGTAAGTAAAGTCACCCCACTCCTAATCCAGCACATGTACAAACATACCAAATAATAAAAATACCATGGTAAATTCATGGTAAATACAGGAGTGTAAACGCTTATGTTATCCTTGCCATACTTTAAAGCTATTGCTCATTGACTCCTGGTTGAATCTGATTGACTTCTAACAGAAGCCCTTAGGGAGAACCTGAGAAGGTCATTCTGCCTACCATTCTGCAAGGATATCAGTCTCCAGGCTGAACCTTTTAAAATAAAGCAGAAATTTCTGCTTTGGATATTTTTCCATGGAATCAGATTGAAGTGTTTTTAGAGAAAATAAGTATTTACCTTATTTTTATTATTCTTATTATTCATCCCATATTCCCTCTCCTGAGCCAGAAATAACATGATAGGTCAGATTCCTAGTGCACTTCCTATGGTTTCAAAACAAACAAACAAAACCCTCTCTCTGAGCCATCAAAAAAAACTTTAATCCCTGAGCAAACAGCATAATTATAAATCCATACCCTATGGAAATATTCCCTACTGGTTACCACTGTCAGTAGTAAATAATTCACACAGAGATGCTCTAATGGCAAACAGTCTGCTTGAAAGCTCCGCACAGCAGACAGCAGGATAACAGTATAATTCAGGCCCTGGAGTGAGGTATGTCTGACTCTCTTGCAATTTCCCTACTGACAAAGAGCAAACAGAATTCCACAGATCTCCTTGTTACAGGAAATGTGCTCAGTGGAAGAGAGCTGCAAGGGTGCAGACAAAATATTAAAGTGCAAATATGTCACAGGCTGAAAAATAAGCCCTGCCTAACACTGTGCTATATGATGCCTAATGTAACAAAGCTGGGCAAAGTTTTGTGAATTAGAACATCCCTTCCCTTTTATCAGGGACTACTTAGTGTGCATTAACCTTCTGTGATGCTGCTAGGGAAAAGTGCTAGGGAACTTAACCGTATTTCTCCTCCTTCTGCATCCTCCCACACAGGAAGATGGGAGCCCTGTGTTCCCATGATGAAGACATGACAGGCATCAGCAGTGCATATCTGAATCCGGCCTCATCCTGTGTGGACAAAACTGTGTGACCAAGAGAAAGATGAAGGAGTGGAAATATGATGGGAAGACATGTCAATAAGTAAAAGAAAAAAAAATAAATAACCTGGTGCACCAGGTTAGGTAAGGAGACTCAGGCGCTGTGTTATACAAAATTTCAACCACCTTATGACAGAGAAATAAGAATCAAGGAACTCCCAAACACTGAAATCAGAAGGAACCACTTGGTATTCAGTGCTAGAAAAAGCCAGGACTCTAAGCTGTCTGCAAAAGATTAAAGCCTCATTTCTAAACCCTCCTTTATTAGAAGCTTTGGCATCTTCTCTATTTTTTATTTGAAAGAATCCATATCAAATAAGGCATATCTAAGAATAAAGTCAAATGCAAATTATCTACACTGAACAAGCTCCCAGACTTAACAACAACAAAAACTCTTTAAAAATTACAATACAACACTTACAAAGTCTCACTAGACATATATTTCACACTGCTATTGCATTAATGCTCTCCAGATGAAGTTGTGCAAACAGCAGAAAAACATTAAAGAGACAAAGTATTGCTACACTAAATAGCTTACTTGCTCTTCTTTGCTTATCTTCAAGCAATAGCATTTTATCTTTCTTCTTTCCATTCCAGAAAACTGATTAAACACAATGAAGTTTCTCATCAATAAAATATATTAAAACGAGAGGAAATTTTTAATTTTCTAATTTGCTATTCCTGAAAAAAGTCATATCAGCAATGGGGATATTGAATAATATACATTATTATCTTGATACTCAAAGCTATAAAGTATAGATTATTTCCTGTTCTTTAATCCCTCCTGCCAGAAACTAATGTTATTAAATTCACTACTATGCTGGGATATTTTTAAGGAACAATATAAAAGCCTGACTGTTTTAATGTGTCTTAGGAGTAATATTACGCATCCAGTTTGATAGGTGTGATATTTCAAATTACACTGATTCCAAGCTAAGAGGAAGAAAAGAGGAACAGAAGTAGAAGAAAGTCATTTGTATATGCAATATTAATTGAAAATAGTTTATTTAAAATCAAATGGGAAACTACCCTGACTTAGTAAATCCTACTCTATATTTCCTAAAAGCATCCAGCATACACTACAAAACTGGATATAGAATAAAGAGGATAGTATTTATGGGATACTTGTTTTTACTACCTATAATTTGCATACAATGAAGTCAAGAATTGAAATATCTGGCTTGTCACAGCACTCATGTGTTTATGTCCTGGGACTTAGACTCCAAATCCAAAAAAAGCCTACACACTCTCTTTCCAGAAGATATGTCTAATTCTGTGCACAGGAGGAGGAACATCTTGTGACTACATGCAGTGAATATGAGTAATGTCCACAGCTCTGTTTTCCAAGGGTTGTTTCTTCAAAGATCATCTTTGTCCCGCTACTTCCAGAAATAAATAAATAAATAAATAAATAAATAAATAAATATAATAATAATAAATAATAATATTGTACATGGTTTCTAATTTTATTTTTTTTTTCTGTGAGAGTATGCATGCATATAAAAGGAATTGTAGTGTTTAGAATCATAGAAACATTAAGGTTGGAAAAGACCTCTCAGATCATCTAGTCCAGTCACCGCTGCCATACCCACTAAACCACGTCCCTCAGTGCCAGACATACACCTTTCTTGAAAGCCTCCAGGGATGACAATTGTACCATTAACTACTTTATTGGAGCAGAATACAAATCAAGAAATATTGGTCTTTTTGTATCATATGTAAATGTTTCTATTAGTAATTTCAATATAAATGCTTAGATTTTGTCATATTTAGGAAGTTTCTCCTGGCAACAGAGAAACAATTTTGAACCACTCTTCCAGCTTCTACCTCAAAGGACATAGATAATAAATGCTTCTCATCTAAACACTTCTAATATAAGTAAACAGCATTTTTCATCTAATTTATTTTCTAAAGTAGCTGGATTTTAATTTTTATCTTATTAATCTTTCAGTTTATAATGAAAGACTGACTACATGATTTATCCCTGAGTGTAGACTTACAGGAGCATAACTGGAACTGAAAACAAAAGCTTATCATGTCAAGTTGCAGAGCAAATCTTAACTAACGGCAAAAAAAGTAACTTTCTACAATGTCATGCAATTTGTAGAAGGCACAATTGCTAGGGCTAAGCAAGAGGAAGAATAAATAATTGCCTTTTAATGCTGTGGAAGCATGTGGCACTTTACAAAAAACCGCAAAGGCTAATTCTATTACCACATAGGTTTAAGCCTTATATTCATGTCTGGTTAAAATCACTAATCAAATTGTTCCACCAGACCATTACATGCAATAAAACCACAGCCCCATAGTTTGATTAAGGAATGTGGCTGGAACTCACAGCCAGTTGGTTTTATGCGTGTGAAAGCAGCAGACTTTGTTCTGCTGGTCTGTTGCCTTGGACTGTTCAACCCTCAGAGTGTGTTCTGTTCAATTAGTCTCAGTTCTGTAGGAAGGCTTCTAAGTCCTAAACAAGAGTATTTAAGTGTGCAACTGGCCTGCACCAGTCTGCATTTCTGTCTATTCATTATCAGGCAAAATGCCTCATTTAGGAGATTCTGGCCAGTACAATCAGAAAGTTCAAGTATCACAAGAAAAGCTCATATTTTATTTGCAAGTGCTGGAATGCTTCAGATATACTCCAAAAGCTCTTAATAGGCAAAAGGCAAAGAACTATGGCTGCCAAACACAGTCACTACTGGAAACACATTCAAATGCATTGTGATTAAGAACTTCACTCACTTTTACTTACCTTTCCTAGTGAATATTTTCTGACTCAGAGGACTTCCATGCAGATTTCATCAGTTTCAAATTGGGTACAGGGGACTTTTCCTATTTAGGCAGAGTCACGAATGGCATTGAAGTTCTGTTTGGAACCATTTCTTTGAAGCCTGTAGGTACTTTTCTCAGTACTTTTCATGACAGCGTTCAGCTTTAGTATATGAAGAACAGTTTCAAACTGACATTAAATTAATAGCCACATCTTTAGGGAAACACCACACACAGGCAGAAGTAGCAAGTGATGGAAAGGACAGCTGTCTTCATAGAATGAATGTTATAGTGAGATTCCATTTAAGGATCTTTTCTTTGGCCCCTTTCTAGCAGTTTGAACCACTTATCTGAGAAACACGGAATAGGAACTTTGAATAAAGTCTAAGTACTCTGAAGTGAAAAAGCATTGTTGGCTTGTTCTTTCCTGTAGTCTGAAAGATACTACCATTGGAAACATATCAGTGTGATGTGAATTTTTCTGATTGGCAAAGTACTTTATAAGGAAGATTTGTGATTATTAGATGACATAAAAAGATACTTCCTGATATTTTACCAACTTAAAAAGAGATGGGAAAGGGATCGCCTGTCTAGCTATGCTCACAGTTCACACCATGCAAACACACACAATTCAGCATTTCACAACATGCCTTTTAAGTGTATTAGATTTAGGAAATAAGGAGGTGGGGGGGGGAACCCTATTAAAAATATCATTTTCTCAGCTGTCCTTGTGACTGGACTTTTCTACTCCTGTAATCTCCACAGTTTGAAGACTTCAGAGCTATAAGACTTCCAGATTTTCCACAGCCCAAACATCTCTATTGTTTGTGCATAAGGCTTGAAGCCAACCTGAGCTTCATCAGTCTTTGGGTTGAGTGAGAAAAAAATGGTGATTTACAACCCAGGGGTTCATATTTCTGTCTCAGACTTCCGAGAGTGAAATATCTGTGCAATAACTGTACAGTGCCTAGACAGTGAGTTCATCATTGTGTGATGTCTCAGACTTGCTATGCACGTGCTAAAGCAAAGGTCATCTTCACAGTGGTCGTCCATACAGTGCATGAGGAACAGGACTGATAGGAACCAGGCACATAAACTCATTGTTCATCCACAAACAAGGGAGACACGGACTTCCATAGGTGTTATTTTACTACATCCTGTATTAATTCCTGAGGCAGATGGGCTCAAGTTCAGCATCTGACATAAGTTACCTGGCCTGTTCTCACAGATGTGTTTTGAAAAGGGTAATTGTCTCTAAATGTAGCATCAGCTCTTTTTCTTACTCTGCCACAATTTTTGTACCCTTGTTACTATTTCAGCTTCAGGCAACCAGCAGATTTAGCTCTTCCTCAGACCAAATGAAAAGCATGTTGACTGAGTTTTAACACACCAACCCTGTACCCTCCATTACATAACTGAAATTGGAGCAGACTCCCTTCGCAAAATGAAAAACAATATGGGAATACAATCAGAGCCGTGATCAAGACAGCTTCAATAGTGGTCTCTCAGCCCTGATGCTATACATCTCTTTTTATAATATGGGGACTGAATGATCTCCAGAGGTCCCTTCCAACCCCTAAAATTCCATGATTCTTTCTTTCATGGTATTTTGTTTCAAGGGATGGCATATCCCCTTGATAGCTGTCATCAGTTAATAATCCATTTTATCAGTCAGAACAGTTTACAAAAGCAATTTTTGCATTGTCAAAACTCCTAGTTATTGATTTTCAAAAAGTTACACTAGGTACAACATTAATTTCACAATGTACTGACTTTGGTGGCAAATCAGGCTTAAGGAGATCTTGGATCTCCTCACAGATTGACAAAGTGGTTTTTAGACATCACAAAATAGAGAACTTATTTAAAAGTACACCACTGGAAAAAAAAAGAAAAAAAAATCTCATTTTTGAACCTCAACAAGGCTCACAAAATTCACCAAAGAACAATTTAAACCAATTAATTTATCACCAAGTATTTCTTCACTGCATGACTTCCCCTTTCTTAAGGGCTGTTTCGGTTCCAGATCCTCCTGTTCCCATATAGGGCTTCTGCTCAAAAGATGGCATATCTCTTCATTGCTTTCTTGGTTCATTCCAATATAGTCTAGTATTGACCATACCAGATTTCTTCTCACTGCAGATGCTTAGGACATTTACACATTTAACATTCATCATTTAATAGCACCTTCCCAATAATTTTTTTTTTTAATTTACATCACTTTCTTGTCTGTGCTAAATGCAGTCCATTATTTCACAGCAAAAGTGAGAGCAGTAAAACCCTGCTGTCACAGTGTATGGCAAAAGGCAAGGCAAGGAAAGGCTTTCTTAGTAGATATGGCACATATTGCAAGGTGCTATCATAACACACAAAGTTCGAGCATTAAAAATACAGATAATGATCTTCCAGATCACCACAATTATTATTTTTAAATGACACTTTGGAACACATTCTACAGCTTTTCTGGCAGAAGTAGTCTCAGTAAAAGATATCCCTTTCCTGCACTGCAGACACATAACTAATCATGATATGAAATATATGATTATTACAGTCAATAATTCTACACTTTCACTTCTAAATCTCCCATTGCTAAGTGCAGCAAATTTTGATATATGACAAATAAGATTAATAACTTGACTTTCAACCATAAAGCTTTCTTGTTCATTTTTTTCCTACAGGTGAAGTAAGATCTTTCGAGAACATGTAGATTTGATGATACCATAACTCATATGAACTGTGGAGGATAATTTAACACTATTGAAGTATTCTCAGGTTACTTCTTATACTAATTAGAGACTTCAGAGGGTGTGGATTTGATTTGGATCTCCGGACTACCATTCACAAACCAACATGAGCTGTTGATTTCATTATTTTTTTTCTGAAGGAATTTATGTTGAGAACTGTTGTAAATTCCCATAAAAGATCTTTAAATTCCATAAGTGAACTTACAAGAAATCATCAAGATTTTTTTTTTTTTTTTTTTTTTTTTTTGTGAAACAACAGCTTAGCACAGAAAGTATATGCTTTATAACAAATGAGCACTGGAATGAAATGCATCTGAGATCACATATCAAATTGTCAAAAATACATCTTTTAACTTGAAAAAGGGATCCAAATTTGAGCTGTTCCTTATCAAGCTGTTTGTGTGATGTACAATAGTGCAGAATACAAATGAGGAAAGCCTCTCTTTAGGAGAAATAAAGACTCTATTGCATCAGTGATATCTGGGTTTTCTTGCAATAATGATTTCAAAAAATGTAAGAAATACAAAAAAAGAACACAAAAATTAATACTTCTATTACCTACAAATATTGTAACTAAATGGCTTCAGACAGTGTAAACTATAGGTAACAGCAACAGAGCTCTACTTGGAAATGAGAAGTGATAGCCATTTTTTCCAAGTAGATCAGCTGGAATCAATTTACTTGTTAATTGCTTCATTTTCTCTCCTAGATCCTCAGGTTGAATTTCTGCTTCAGACACTGGGAGTTGGTATAATTCTGCTTGTAGTAAACAGCATCAGTCTGTTTCCTTTTGGCCACAACAACCCTATGCAATGCTACAGGCTTGGGGTTGAGTGGCTGGAAGACTGTGAAAGAAATGGACCTGAACATGTTGATCAACACTCCGATGAACATGAGCCAACAGTGTTCCCAGGTGGACAACAAGACCAAAGGCATCCTGGCTTGTATCAGAAATAGTGTTGCCAGCAGGAGAAGGGAAGAGACCAACTCCCTATATTCAGCTCTTGTGAGGCTGCACCTCTAGTACTGTGTTCAGTTTTGGGCCCCTCACTACAAGAAAGACATCAAGGCCCTGGAGAGTGTTCAAAAAAGGGCAGCAAAGCTCGTGAGGGGTCTGGAGCACAAGTCTTATGAGGAGCAGCTGAGGGAAATGGGATTGTTCAGTCTGGAGAAGACTCAGGGAAGACCTTATCACTCTCTATAACCACCTGAAAGAAGCTGTGGTGAGGTGGGTGTTGGCCTCCACTCCTGCGTATCTAGTGACAGGATAGGAAAGAATGTCCTCAAGTTGCACCAGGAGAGATTCAAGTTGGACATTATGAAAAAATTATTTTCCAAAAGAGTGGTTAGGCACTGGAAAAAAAGCTGTTGCATCAGCAAAGATCACAGAAAAGTTGAAGATGACTTTGTCTTTCATATTCCATGATTTCAATAAGAAACAACTGACCATTCTTTTCTCTCTAGTAAAGTTCTCATTCCATATATGTTTCATTTCTTACAAAGAAAATGGGATTTAATTTTACAGGACTTTGGCAAAACCAAGGCCATCTGACAGCCAGTAGAATATTTCTTATTGAGTTACAGAAAAATGGACGTTTTCATATTAGATATGAACTTCTCAGAGTAATATTTCTTTATCATTTCTCTCTGAAACCCTTTGAGAAATTCTGAAGACCTTAAATGTTTTAGAAAGTTTACAGTTGGGTTCAGAGAGGACAGCAAGGCCTGGCTGAATTTTTCTTGATTTTTAGTCACAAAACTGGGACTGCTTCATGGTCTGAGAGCCATGTGTAGAATATACATTATTATAGATGATCAAATCTAACTTTCTCTGTGTACAGGAAATGGCTGCAATGCTGTGATCAAAAATATCCCAAGCTCGTTACCTATCATTTGATTTTGCCACTTCACACTTTCAGTTTCAAGCGTTGTTCAGACTTATGAAGGGTAAATCCTCTTCATAATTAGACCCTATACTTTTCCATGATTTTTTTCTATTTTATTTTACACTAATCATATATTTATAGAATCACAGAATGGCTTAGATTGGAAGGGACTGGGGTAAAATTGTTGTTAACTTGAGAATTATTCCCAAGTTGAGCAGCTGCTGATGAAGGATAGTTTAGGGAATGCAATGATAATTACTTTCTCCATCTGCAGCTCTTTAAGAAGTCAGTTGAATTCTAAAATTTGTTTTTGGTATAATAGCCACATAAATTTCAGAAGACTGTTTAGTACAGACACTCCCAGACAAGCAGGATAGGTTGATAAGAAATATGAGATTGTTGATGCTGTTGATTTGATTTCTGCTGCATTCTTCTGCACAGTTCTTCTGAAGTTCTTTCCTTCCACTGATGTTTTTTCCAATTCCTCTTATTAAAATATTTGTACATATGAACATCACTTCATTGTTATAAAGAAATGTTTTTTATATTACATGGATCCTAAAAGAGAAGGCAAATAATTTTCTTGAGAAGTAGCCCTAAGAAAGGTTGTATAACTACTTTATGCAATAAGTAAAAGTCCATAGAAAGAAGTGAGCCAACAATGTCTTTACTTATTGCAACTTAAAACACACCACTCTTGCTCTCCACTTTTCATTACTCAGCTAGTTAGCATACATACCTTGCAGAAATGCCCTCCAATGTGTTCAGAGCATAATTTCCATAAATAATAGATCTTTAATGCCACCGAGGAAAATCACTAGAGTACCAGAAATCATATCCCTATTGTCAAAGACTTGTGTATCTTACCTTCTGGATAGGAAAAAAGAAAAAAAAAGGTTGGATCTCCGTGGTCTCCAATGTTGCCATTAAGATCCGTGGTGCTGATTTCCCACTTTATGTGCCAGATGACAGAACAGAACAAGTGAGGTGTAATCTAAAAACTGTCTTTGTTTTTCCTAGGTTAATCTAGTACACAGAGCAAGACCTGGATCAGCAACATGAGATCTCCGGAGTGCAACAGGAAGATTGGCTGAGTTGCATCACCAGAAGTGCGTTTAGTATCAGATAAGTGAAGTATGATATTTGACAGCCCCAACATATGCAAATCCAGGCAGCTGCTCAGTCTTAATGCCTGTCTGGTTTTTAACAGATTGGCCTTTTCAGTCATTGCAAGCAAGATGGTCTCAAATCATTGTATTACTTCTTGGTCTACATATGGCAACATCAAGGTTATATCACTATTGTATTTCAGTGAGAGTTTCACTTTAACCAGTGAAAGGTTACTCCTTGGGAAGCACTTCCTGGTGCTTTCCATTTGTTTCCCTTCTTATCTGGCTCAATTTCAGAGTAACATGACTTGGATTGTTATCTGTGTGGCAAAGTCCATTCAGCAGAGAAAGAAAAAGAATAATTTATAACTAAAAATTAATGCACCACTTTTAAGAAATATGAAGCCATTTGCAACAAGCCACACATAAATATGACTTACACAAAAAAAAATATTTGCTGAACTAGTCTAAACTTTGAATGGAATTGAAATTTTGTTCACTTCTTACCTCCCTTGTCAGCACAATTTAAGAATGCTCCATACTTCTGCTGCGAAAAGCAGTCACCTTAAATTAAATAAAAGGCTCACTAAATTCCCCATCTCCTCCTTTAGAGAAATGCACAGTGATACAGCATTTCCGTTATCTGCATCTAGTGTTGTTTAGCAGGGCTATTGAAAGGATGCTAGACAGTACTAAAGGTGGGTGCAGAACATATTAATAACAAAATAATTGGAATGTCAAAGCTCATGAATTAACACTTTTCAAACTCAATTCCAATAAGCAGATTATGGTTTTTGTGCGTCTTGCAAACTATAAACACTGCAATTCATTACATGCATATCCATTATTTTTTTTCAGCAGACATCTTTGCCAGCGAGTGCTAAATTAAGAAATTAATCCTTCAGAGATCAATAAAAAAAGCTTTATTGCTATTCACAAAATCAAATACTCAGAGCAACAAACCATATGGGCAGTCCCGTAGACCAGTATATCACCTCTCCATCTGTGCTTACCACTCCTTCACTGGACACTTAGAGTGAATTTTTCAGGCTAAGCTGAAAATTCAGACAATTCTCAGTAACTCATTTCTCCCAAAGACTCAAACTTCATTACATCAATGAACAACATTAGTTCTGTAGGGTGAATTGTGGACATGGTAGTCTTAAATCCTCTCTCCCTGATTCAGTCCCTAAAGACTATACCCTTTCCTCTTTTAAACACACAGCTTTCTGCTCTGGAACATGTGTAGAGATACTTAATATCTTTTTGATACTGTAATGGACAGTGAAACCTATAAGCTAATATTTAAATTGCAGAAAAATAAGCTCTTGAGGTGGGGGAAGTAAAAGTCACTTTTGTTGGTTTACATCACCATAAATATACAAACCAAATAATAAATCACCTACAGTCCTTGTATCTTTTCAATACAGTATTTTGAGCCTCTGTTTTCATTACAGGGTATCACACAGAACAGTTCAAAAAATTCAGTTCAGGTAACAATTCCAGTCACTGAAAATAGAGATGACATTGAGGTTTGTTATTTATGAGATTATTAGTTTTTTTAACCTAGAAAAATCTGATGGAATGTGTCACTGACAAGTTACCTAGAAAAAAATATATTCTTCAAAGAGTCTTGCTCTTGAGATAGTATTGCATTGCAAAAAACTGTTCTTCAGTGACTCAAGGGGAAGCTACACTTTATCTGGCATCCATCCTGTGCACAGCTCTTTAATAAAACTGATGGACAATTATTTTCTTAACCCTGTGACCTTCACTATCAGTGATTTCTCTAGTCTGTAGAAATGCCTATGTCAAAAGGGCAGAGCCTCAGAGAGTGCATAATGTGACTTCTGTTCAGTTTGTTTTCCTAACTGTGTTAAAGATGACAGCTTTTTCTATTTAAAAATATTTATTTGGCTGTTTACAAACATCTTATATGCACTGTTGCATGGAAAAATATGAAAAGATTCACTTGTATTTTAGTGGTGTTGTATTGTGCAGAAACTCAAATTTATAACTGCCCTGAATGTTACAAATCAAATACCCAAACAAGATTCGGTTTTTGTGGCAGGCTGTGATTTTTTTTTCTCTATTAAGTTTGTGACTAATAATTTAGCATCCATGAGAAAGTAATTAATTCCATTTCCCTCCACTGTCACCACCACTTCGGCTCTTCCATTGATATCATATTCCCTTGGACCATCTTACTCCCCTGATTTTAACCAATTTTTTTCTTTGGTCTCAAATTGAACATAAGCAAGTTAAATTCTGAGCAATTATTTCCCACTGTTACTTGGCTTTGAAGTTTGATGCCTTTTATTTCAAACCCACAGAAAGGTTTTCGGTCCTTTATATTATCTATTGTTTCTAATTATACTAGCCAGTCTTGTAAAAGGTTTAATGTCTCCCCACAAACCTGGCTTAAACTGGATTGCAAAGTATCACATTCGTTTTTTCATGTTTTGAATGGATATTCTACTAAGACCTTTATGTTTGCAAATATCAAAGTCTTTGCTGAATCTGATAAAATTGATCTCTTACAGCTGCAAGTTAATTTATTTAAATACCAAATATAATTCATTTTATATTAAACAGCTACTGAGGGAACAAAAGAGAGAGTACTCTTTGTCTTTATTTCCCTGGCAGCATCCTAGCACTGTCTGAAGACCATTCAACGGATAAAATACATAATCTTTCGGTAAATTCCATAAGTGAGTGCTGCCTGGTTATTATCACTGCAGAATGTCCAGTGAGAGGAAGCAAACCTTGCAGAGGGATAGCAAAGTATTCACACAGCTTTGTATAAATACTGGATAATGGATTCCCTCCGAGAGATCTGTAATACTCCAATATCAAAAGATTTCTGCATTAAAAATAGCTAAAATGCATATCAGATTAGCCTTTTCAAACTTCAGAGTTATGCAGCTCAGAAGAACACAATTGTAGTGATGGTGTAACTCACATTTATTTCTTTCTGGACCTTGTGTGAAATGAGCTTTTTCCAAAGTAAAACAGATCCCCAAATATTTACTGAAAATTAAAGTGATTTATCTATTCATTAATATATTAATGATTTCTTATCACAAATAAAACCATTTAAACAAATGTTCTAATCTCTGGAAGAAATTTATGCATCTCTGAACTTTCTGTTCTGAAGACATGATCTCATACTACTCCAGGACTCTTTTCTTTTTAGCAAATAACTTTGCCAAGTTTCATTTCTATACTTTCATCCTTATACAGATCTCATATGGTATTATCAAGCATTTGTCACCTACCCAAAGGACAGTATTTCAGTCTGTGGGAGGAATGAAAAGGCTAAAAAACTTTTTTCCATTTCCTTTCATGGCAGAAATTCTTTGCCCAGCCTTGTGTAAAATGGCTCAGCAATAGAACTGATCTCACTACTCCGGAAAACACAGATCTCAACCTAGAAGTGTTTAATGTTGCTGAAATTCTCATGACAAAGGTGGTACATTTTACTTGGCTCACTATTTATTCCATTTAGGGATATTAAACTACTGATCCTGCAAGGCATTGAGTGCCTCCAGTTCTCACTGAGATTATAATCTGTAACATATCTTAAAGCTTTTTTTCACCTTAGGAGTAAACTTCCTAATATGTTAATACAGGTTAAGCCACCATTAAGTTTTAAACAACAAACCTCTGTAGAAGTACTCTCTCTTGGGAGCAGCAGGCAGCATAGGATTTCCAAGTTACAGATCTCCTCTGCTAAAATGCACTAGGGAGAATGCCAGACATCAGCCACAAGCAGTGGAGCCCTTGAACTGGAAGGAAGAATATTCCTTTGTTTATTTTCCTGATAATCTTCTGTTTGAGCATGACCAGTGATCCCAACACACTTCCTGGTTGACTGCACAACGTTCTCCACACTGTGCCTCAGCTCAGTGAACTCTACAGAAAACTGTTACCAGCCATTTCCCCAGATGCTGCTTTTCTGAATCCCAACTCTCTTGCCACCTATAAGGCTGGTCTTAATGGTTTCCAAAGCATCATTACCTGAAGCTAAACACTGGATGTGAATTTCTGTAAGCACCGTGTTTTACCAATCCTGTCATTACAATGAGACTTTAAGTTTCTGGAAACATCAGTCCTTTTCCTGATTTCATCAAATGTGAAGAACATAGGAATTAACCAAGTTTCTGTTCAGATAACTGAACGCTCCTCCAAATAGATATCAGCAGCTTCCCACTGAAATACAGCAATTGATTTGCATCTTGTTCTGAGAGACCTATGTTCTCAGAAGTGTTGTAAAAGGGAGTTAGGGCAAGAAATACAGTTGTCACTTCCAGAGCTGCTGGTTAAAAAAAGGTTAAGTAGCCTCAGCCTTGTCATATTCCAATCTCTACATTTCTTTATTGGATCTGGTACTTATTTTTTCAGCAACGTGCTTTCATACACAAATATCCCTCTCCTTTGGGCAGAAAATAGGCAGAATACCATATGCTTGATAAACGCTGTTTATTTCTATAACTTTAAATAAAAATAATTAAGCTGATGTAAGAACAATTTGCTATTCATTTTCATAATGAAAACAACTACCGTTGCCTTTTCATGAGAGAAGAAGCCCTCTATTTTTTAATATCGTACTGTACATACATAATAAATGTTTTCCTTTTATATTTGCTTCATGACAAATTAAAAATGCAATCTATTTAGATCTTACATGGTGGCAGATTTAAGCACTTGAATCACTGAGGCAGTAGATTCAGATTATCCTCACCTCATATGCAGCAACTTTCATATGAAATAATAACTGGAACAGAATGCAAAAATCTATGAAATTCACAAGAATATATATGAAACCGGATAGAGATCAATTTTTGCATCTCAGTGAGGTTGGCTGCTATGGTATCACAAAACAGTACTGCTTCATAAAATGAAAGGAAGCAGTCTTGTAATATATGTGGGGAAAAAATTTGTCACATGGTCTATTCTATTAAAATAGGACATCATTTTATACATGGCATCAAAATTAAATTAAATTAAACTGACTAATCTTTCCTGTTATTCATTTGCATTTCAAATTTTCCAAAGCCTTCACTTTTTCAGTTTCAGCATTGCTACTGAAGAAGAGCAACATGGCTGCATAATTCAGCCTTTCTTTAATTTTCTGCTGATAGATTTTCAATGCAGCTCCATTTTTTCTCCCAGTGAAAGCAAATTACTCCATACATTCCTCATCCTTTCTTTGTGCCACAGCAGTGATCGTACTAAAGGGAACACATTTTCTTAATATTAATTTTGTTAAAACCCATTGAGCAATGACACCAATTCATTCACATCTGTGGACCTAAATGGAATGAATACATACTTAACTTTCAGGGCAATACTAACTAGGTTCTGTGTATAAGTAACAACATTTACTTAACATACAATTTCACAGAATCACAGAATTGTAGGGGTTGGAAGGGACCTCTAGAGATCATCGAGTCCAACCCCCCTGCCAAAGCAGGCTCCCTACACCATGTCACAGGTAGGCGTCCAGGCGGGTCTATCTCCAGAGAAGGAGACTCCACCACCTCCCTGGGCAGCCTGTTCCAGTGCTCCGTCACCCTCACTGTAAAGAAGTTCTTCCACACATTCGTGCGGAACTTCCTATGCTGTACTTTCATCCCATTACCCCTAGTCCTATCCCCACGCACTACTGAAAAGAGACCAATTTCCAATATTTAAGATTTAATTATTTTCCTTAAAACATAAATATGAACATTTCATTATTAAATCATCTTGAATCTGATTTTCATTATGTAAATTCTATAACTTGTTGGGGAAAAAATAATAATTTAGAATTTCTCATTTGTTGAAAACACATCACTTTACAGGGTGGAAATCAGAGACATTTCTGATAAATATGTTTGAAACTTGTAGAGATCCCTACAAGAGCTCAACAACTTAGCTCCCTGACAACCTACAGAGATAAAGACCTTGAACTGTGGAAAACATGCTCCTGACATCCTGCCCTTTCTTCATCTTGTTAGCCATGTAGATGAAACCACCTTCCACAGCCATTCTCCCCAGGTTAACTTGGTGATATGTTTCACTGGTTTTGGCCATCAGGACCAATGCAGTTGACCAGAGCTTCCACTGTAAAACAAAGGGACAACCTGGAGAACCTCTGAACATATCTAAGAAATATACACTTAAAGAATTACGTGAATGCTTATGATTCCTTAAAATTATTAATGTCAGAAAGGAACAACAAAAAATTTTGAAAACAAGACACTTTCACAAAGTAAGACTTGGTTAATCCCAACAATTCTATTAAGTTTTTCTCTCATATCAGTGGATTTCCCTGAAATCTAAAGTAATTTGGCCCATGTGAAAACCAATGGTTACAGAGACATCTTTCTGCAGTATTGCCCGATGACAATCACATCTCAGAATCTCCTGTTCAGTCTTGGATATGGAGCTAGAGAATTCGAGGACAATGTGGCAAAACAGCAAACTTCCTTAGCCCTGCTGCCTGACATAGAGATTTTTTGACTTAGACAGACATCTGACATGGAGTATAGAAACCCAAGTATGCAATTTAGTGGCAAAATTTCAAGGAGTACTCTTAACTGTCTAGCAAAAGGGAAAGTTGCCACTGTTAGCTACAAGCAATATTTTAGCCTCTGCCATGAGCACAGAAGAGTGCAGAGTAACTTCATTGCATGTCCAAATCCAATGAAGGAATTTTAATTAATCAGCAATTGGCTGAAATTTTGTATTTCTTACTCTCATTCCTGGTTTTTGATAATTTCCTTATGCTGTCTTCTTTCAAACAAGAGCTATGTGATCTGTATGCAATGAGCATTTTACAACCTTGCTGCTACCCTCATTTCAGTTCATGGATTAGTTCCCATTGACTTCTGTGTGCTGGGCTGAAACATTTGTAGGACTGTTCTCTCCTATTCAGACCAGCAAATAGATGCTATCACTGCTTAAACTGAAGAGCTGGTGTTTTGAAAAGGTCTGCTGGATCCTAATCAATGAAATAATTGCACACTTTCTAATTGTAGAGTCACAGTGGGGGGAGGGAACATAATTATTTATAAGTATTGCACTCACATAAAAGAATAACATCATTTCCTTTATAGTTTTTTTATGAATTTTAGTAGTTCGCTACAGATATGGCAAAACAGTTATCTTTCAAGTATAAGCTTTCAATCCATATTATTCAAAATACAATATAGGGAAAATCAACAGGAAACGTTAGTGAAGAAAAAAAGTTTATGTATATCTTTAAACAATAAATACCTTTTTTTAATTCAAGTAATGTTAAAAATTTAGAAATATATATACCATTTGTATGAATGATATATTAATTGGGGCTACAGAATTCCATTAGTCTGTGCACTGATAAACATTATCTGTGCTAATGGAGCCAAAAGTGCAAGCATGTGAAGAAAGTTATATTGTTATTTTCTCAAATGTAATGATCAGTAGAAAAGCATTTAGAGCATTAAAAGTGCACTTGCTGTGGTAGCAGTGTTGCCACTGGTTATAAGGAAGATTGATTAAGGGAGCTTTCTTTTCTTTGCAGATAGTCTGGGTAAGAAAAATAGAGAAATTCAAAAAATTCACCCAGAAGACCTCAAGATGATTTTGGCTGGGATAGAGTTATTTTTTTCTATGTATGTACTAGTATGCTGCCCTGTTTTGGATTTTTGATGAAAATAGTAGAGATAACACACTGATGTTTTCAATAATGCAGAGCACTGCTGCGCGGAGCCAAGGATGTTACAGCTCCTCATGCTTCCCTGTCAGAGAGGGGCTGGAGGGCACAGGGAGCTGGGAGGGGCATCATCAGGATAGCTGACCCAGACTGGCCGAGGGGATATTTTACACCATTTGCCACCAACCTGTCATAATAGCAGGGGTAGAGAGTAGATAAAGACTGATGGCATTTTTCTTTCCCCAAAAAGCTACTCATGAGGAGCTCTGCTTTCCTGTATTAGGCTGAACATCTTCTTGCTGCTGTGAAGCAATGAACAAATACCTTGTTTTTCTTTGCTTGTGTGCACAGCTTTTGCTTTACCTAGAGAACTGTCTTTATCTCAACACACAAACTCTCACGCTTTTACCTTCCCAAATCTCTCCTCCATCCTACTCTGGGGGGAGTGAACTCACAGCAGTGTGGTGTTAGCTGCCTGTCAGGGTTAAAGCACAGCATGTGCACAGGGGAAAAAATTCAATAACCACATCTGATCATGCTGAACCCAAAGATTCTTCCTAAGTATTAACCTTAAATGTAGAGTGCAGTTTCTGTGCACAAAGGGCATATGTTGTATTCTACTTTCTTATAAAGGCCTAGTACGCTTGTGAATTGAGGGTTCAGCTCAATCACTAATTAAGTATTCCAGCTGTGCAGAGAAAAGCAGGAAGGGCTTTTACTGCAGTAGAGATTCAAGAAATTGTATATTCAGTCTAACCAAATATCCCCCCAAACATGCATTTTCTGTCTTATTCCATTCATTTATTAGATTTTTGTTGGCACCAATCAAACAATTATCATAACCTTCAGATGCTGTAATCCTAAGGAAAAAAAATAAAAACAACTCTCATTCTCCAAACACTGATTAACCAAGCAGAGCCTACATTCTTGCCCTATGCCTTAACCCTCTGTGTAATATTCCCAACAGCTGTTGGGATATAAGACATTTAGACTGACACCTGTTTGTCAGACCACAGTTCTTGATGGTTCCCAAGTGCCTTTGCCTAAATAGATAGCTTTTACTGATAAACAATAACATTTTGTTAAACACAAAACCAGTGAGACACAGTTCAGCTCATCAGAAAAGGGCTAAGCAGACATACATTTTTTGAAGCTGATTTCCAAGGAAAAGAGATTCAAGCTTTTTGTATTAAACAGGCCGTGCATGATCTTTGCAAAACATATTTCCATTAAAATTTCCTGAATACTAGAAATGTAAGCCCATAAAGGTACTCGTTATGTATTCCCAGATGACATAGTTCTCGCTGAATGTTATTGATAATGAATTTCTTTTTCAGCCTATACTCTTCATATTCTTGTATGAGTACATCTATTTGTGATATATTTCCACAAACAGAATGTTGGAAATGTCAGGTTTTCTTTTTAAATGTAAAACAGAAAACTAAGGAAACAGTTCACAAGCACAGCTATGTATGTGTATATATATATATATGAGAAGCTGAGAAATATAGCTCTATGATAAGAGAATTAGAATTCATCACCATGCGATCATAAACTAAAATAAGTTTCTGGAACTCACTTTCATATATCTAAATTTTAACTCAAAAAATGTCATTCTGTAAAAGCAAAATTCAGAAGTATAGGGTGATACTTCCAGAAGTATTTGGTGTTTGTCAAGTTTCAAGAAAGGAGAGTAAATTTGTTCACCCTTCTCTCTGCCTTACCAATTCATGGAAAGCTGTTTTATGCATTACAAATGTTCTCATTGTACAAATGTACAAATGAACCCTCCAAATGCCATCTAAAGTATGCTTTTATCTGTTTATTTCTTTTTTTTTTTTCCTACGAATTCATTATTTTATGGTAAGACAAACATGAGGGCATCTAAAAATTAGAGAAGAATCTTTGGTTTCCAAAATAAAATTTCTGGAGACACTAAAACATTTTGTTCAGGTTACTGCTGAACTTGTTGACATCTCTACAAACCAAATACTTTATTACTAAAATATTTGCACTTTTTCCAAGAGACTTTTTCTTTCCCTGCATTCATCAAGGCTCTAAAAACTGTTTTAAAGTCTCCCCAGAACTGGAATGTAATAAATTTATATATATAAAATTTGCAGAATACGCTCCACAGGAAACTGTTTTTATTTATTTAGAGATTACTTTCTTTTCTTTAGACCAGAATCAGAATTATTTTGATGTGATATTTTTATTTAAAAATCATTGTAACATTTAAGTCACCAGGTACTGTGGAATACTAAGCAAAGGAAAAACACAAGGGGATTATCTTATTTTTGAAACAAGAATCTATTCCAGTTTTCTTTTACACTGAGGACACAACAGATTAGAAAGCATCCCAGTGATATCTAAAATCTCAAAGCTGTACCCTGGGATCTGAATCTTCTTTAAAGAAGAATTAGATAGAATTATTAGAAGAGTTTCCTGCTGCAACTACTTTCTTCCTTTGCCAGTATTTTAAACAGAGGGAAAAAATACAGAAGACAAAGGAGGCACCAGTCAATTTAGGAACCTCCCAGATTCCTGTCACGTTCTTGGCTACAACTTCAACTTGTCACAGAGACGAATCTTTCCAAAGAAACAGAGGAAAGAAAATAGAATTCTGCTCAGTAATATGGTACAGACAATAGCAAATAATATAGAGGGAGGGGAAAAAAAGAAACCATAAGGTCAGACCAAGTTGTTCAGTACTTCTCTCTGCAAACAGACCTTCCCTCCTGCATTTCTTTCCAGCAGGTCAGAGAAGAGTTAAAGGTAAGGTCAAGCATTTTCTATTTGGGCAAGAGGACAAGAAACTTCTACAGCAGCTTTACCTTGCCTCCCAACGATACAAAGTGGGCAATCCTCATCCAGACATCAGCACTACAGCAACTACTAACATGACAAATCCTCTGGTAATATCCTGAAAACAAAGGACAGTGTGTCAGATTTTAACATGATGTCTGCTTTACAGGAAGGAGAGCTACAGACCAGTTTCCAGACTGAAAGAAGCAAGACTGAGGGCAAATCACAAGATTTTGAACATTATTTGGATTTATGACCCCTCAGAGCAGACAACCCCCTCCCTGCTGATTTGGGAATCCAAGACATACAGGAGAAAGTGATAGTGGAATAGAGAGGAGTTCACAGCTCATCAAGGCCAACTTCCTGCATCCACCAGGCAGCAGCGCATATGAACAGAGAAGGCATTTCTTCTTTAAAATTTATTCATTCTTGCTCTCTGTCTTCAAGTATGGAGGCACTCCCTGGCACCTTTGGCATGCAATGGCAGAGATGCATACTTCTATTTATCATTGCCTGTTGGCCACCTGCAGGCAGCAATGCACTCTCTATAAATTAGGTTCCAAATTCTTCTTCTCTTGTGCAACAAATCCTGGTCTCATACTAGGATCCTGTTATAGGAACAACACATTTAAATATTTCATTAAAACAAACAAACAAAAAAAAAAAACCAGAGTGAGTTCACCCAGAAGCATGCTTAAATAGGCTGCAAGACATTCAGCTTTCAGGGTCTCATTCAGACTCCATCGAAGTAAGACCCTCAAGACTGCCTCAAGCTTCCAGGAGTATTGCAGTAAGCAGGTCAAGCTAAGAGTCAATCCTGGCAAAACAATTTCTGCCTCTAGCAACTACATGAATAGTACCTTTATAATACTTATAATACTTAATAGGCCCATTAATTCAGTTTATTATTTTACAAAAACCATTTACTCTTAACAGTAATGCCTCACCACTGATACTATTATCTGCTTTGGGAGCACAGTATGGCTTGTTTTTAGACCCAACTGCTCAATATAGCTTGAAGGGAAATCTCTCCACACTTTTAATTTGATTGAATTGTTCTTTGTAATTGAGAAGACAGATGAATAATGAAATACACTATGTCTTCCAGAAGCTGCTTGCACTACTATCTTGTACTTATTATATCTACTTGTTTGTGTGGTTTTTTTTTTTTCTTTCAGAATGAAGTTTTAATTTTTATGGACTGTGATCTGAACAGTAGTAGTGTAATTTATCAGTAATAAAGAAAGCCATAAGTTAAGGCTAAGGACTGCTTAGAAAAGGAAAATAGAATATCTCTCCTCACAGATGGCCTTTAGAGTGAATGAACAGCTGACACTATCCCTGCTAAGAGGTGCCATAGCATAAAAATATACTGAGTGAAAATAAGCAGGAAGGGTCACACTGTGCCCTCAAATGCATTCACAGGGCTCCCAATGACTCCAGTCAGAGCCATAGGCCAGAATCTTATGGCAGAACTTAACCCTGAGTGACCTTTCTAAGCAGCAGATCAAACTGTGGTCTCAGAAACACATACACAATTCCCAAAAGGGAAAGAGGTTGCAAGTGTTTTGTGTTTCTCACTTGCTTTCCAGACCTGCTTTCCTTCACCTGGGACTTCTTGTTGCCTCATATCTGAAATTTGTACATAGGCTGCATTTGCAGACTGCTTGCCACAGCTAAACCCTCTATCACCTCTTCCACAAACACCAATCCCCTCTACACACACACAAAGAAAAAAAAAAAAGAAAGAAAGAAAGAAAACAACGCTACAGTTACATATAAAAAATGCTTTCAATTACATGGAAACAAAGAAATCACTACCATGCTTCTGACACATCTGTCATACTATAGCTATGTCAAAAGCAAGCAAATCCACAGTAATAGAAAAACTCACTCGGGTACTATGCAGCAGATAAATGGAATTGAATAGGCTGAAATTAGCATAAAGTTTCTTCTTCAAATACATATTTTTTCCTCAGAATTCATTCTGACTGCTTTAAGCAGGAAGATTTGAACTTCTGAGGCCTGCATCCTACAAATTTAAGTTCACTCATTCATTTTTAATATGCAAGCCTAGAAAAATTCTCTCCACTTAAAGGATACCTATTTTGCATATGTATTACACCAAAAATATTTATACATCCTACCTGAAATTTTTCAGATGACTAAAGTTAGCAGTCTGTCCTGTGCTCAGTACAGAGCTCTACATGAATAAAAGTACTGGCTCTGCAGCATATATCACTAAGCATCAACCCAGTTCATCCTTACATATACAACTGAAGTTTCTAAAACCAAACTTGAATAGTTATCAGTATTCCTCAGGACCATGTGCTACCATAGCAATGTCTATGCAGAGCCTTTTGAGAACAGACCATGTGTGCTTGTGGGTACCTCTGTAGTAATAAACACCAGGTCACAACAGAACCACAGGTACTCATTTCATGGAAGCTGCTCTGGTCTCCCCAGGAGCATGACTAAAATAGTCTCCATGGCTGTGGGAGAGAAAGATTTGCAGTGACAGCTATAAGTGTCAATTGAGACCTGAGACCAGTAAAGTTCTAAAATGTTTAGGATTCCTGTAAACAGAATAAATTCAGGCAACCAGCAGAAGGAGCAGGTGCTGGCCAATTAGTCCTCTCCAGGTGTTTTGACCAGATTCTCGACAAGCTTCTCAAAAAAGCTAATAAATTTGCTCATTTTCCCCAAATATATTACACTCACACCAACTTATGCATGCATTTTACAGCCTCTGATCTGCAGCTTTTCCATCCATTTCAGTTGCTACTGACAGTGTACATGTGCCTATTTGTTCCTCATCTCATAATGAAACTATATTTAGGAGCTGAAAATCACTAAGCATGCAGGTGGTGTGCAATCCATGGAACCAGCTAGCAGATGTGGAAGCTAAGTACTCAGAATCATGCCATGATTCATTATCTGAATATAAGCTGATATTGCACAGCTTTATGAAAATGGCCACGTTTAAAGTAGTTAGCTTCCAAGAAACTATATTTTCTTTGTCTATAAGCAAAATTAATTTTTCTACTGTAAGCCATTCTATGCTTACAACAGAAATTATTCCTACATCAGGAACTGGGGCTTTTTATGTGTGCCTGGAGAAAAGTGGGCACCACACAAGGGCTACACAAATCCCAGCACACTAGCCAGAAAGATGCCTGAGCTCTGGCTCCTCTTGGAAACCCAACTCACAGATAACTTCAGGAAACTGTGCTGCTCCTACAGGAAGCATGACTTTTGTATCTCATTCCAGCTACGCATGAGACTACATGGTCTTCTGGAACAAGCAAAGAATAACATCCACAAAAAATTTCAGTGCAAGGATCACAGCTCATGTCTTCTCTCACTTGTCCCTGGCCACTTGCTGTTTACTATGTTATGACATACTTGAATGGCGAGAGGCAAGGTGACATGGTCCACTTCTTTACCAAAGCTTATGCGTAGGTTTACATGCTGTATTCATGGAAGCCTACGTGAGGTTATCATTAAAAATAATAATAACCAGGAACTAATATTGCTAATTGCAATGTTTAATTGGGTGGTCAGAGCTACTATTGTGCAGTGTCTGGTGAATGCACTTAGAGGATTGACTAATGGATGGAAACAATCTTTCAGCCACTCCGATGGATTAAGCCAATACTATTCTCATACATGGTTCTCCCTGCCTCAGCAATGGCAAACAGATGGAAATTCAAAAAGGCACTTCTGAGATTACCAGCCACAGCTCCTTACATAAATACCAGCCTCCTGATCTTTATCAGTCTGCCTGTATGCATGCAGTTAAAAATGTAGGGAAAAAGAAAGAGAGAAAGAAAGGAGGGACCCAAACAGAGCCCCTTTCAGGCTGCTTGCCTGCCATGGTCTGGGACTCACCCACACCAACTAGGCCTTCCCTGCCCACTCTTGGCATTTCTGCAATCCTGGAACTCAGCATAACTACTTCAATTTTAATTATAGTCTCTAAATTTCATTACATAAAGCATGAGCAGGTTTTTAATTCCTAAAGCTTTTAACCAGATATAATTCAAAGTAGTGCCAGATGTATTTTCAAATTTAGTTTTAAAAATAATAACAAAATGAGAGGCTTTATATTTTTGGATGCCTCTGGCTAAGCACATTTAAATAAATCAATATCCACAAGGGAAAACATGTTTTTAAGGGAATTTACAACATACATAGACTAGAACAATTCAATAGATTTGAAATACAAAGTATATTAGCCATAATTAACCACTTGTAGGAAGTCAAGTCTTTTGCTGCAATTTATTTCAGGGATAGTGACAAAAGGAGACTATTAGTGTTTAAGAATATTTTTTAAATAGAATGTAATTTGGAATACCAGGATACGCCATCCTTAGTTTGAATACTACTGCACATTCAGAGACTGGCAAACAGATTTCCATAATTTTGTTAAACATCTCATAAATCTTTCAACTAGTGGTGGAAACTTGAAGGCAAATCAGTTTCAAAATATTCTGAAAATTCACAGCCCTAGAAAACAATGAAAATCAAGTTATAAAAATCACTTTCAAAGTTTCAAATACATACTTCACATGACTGATTTTTTGTTGTTGTTACAGTAATAACTGTCAGCTTTTTACCTAGCAAAAAGAAGGAAGGAAAATGACTACGTCCTCTCTTTGTTGGTAATTTCAGTCTTTCTGTGAGATCCAAGGGTGATTCTGCTCCCCAGTCATTACCACCTGTCTGTTACTCCTCAGCAGACTTCTAATACACATCAGCCAGCTGATATCAATAAAATTAATCCTTTACTTGCTTTTCAAAGGAGATGAAACACTTGAAGCAGGTAAGAATTTAGCCAATCTGCATCTGGTCATTTTTATGTTTCCATTTTCTGGATATTTTTCAGATAGGAAAAAATACACATAACTTTATCTAACTAAACAGAAATTATTTCATAGAATCATAAAGTGATTGGGTTGGAAAGCACCTTTAAGATCATCTAGTTCCAACCCCCTGCTATAGGCAGGGACAACTCCCATTGGATGAGGTTGCTCAAAACCCCACTCAGCCCGGCCTCAAAAGTTTTCATGGAGGGAGTATTCACAACCTCACTGGGCAATCTGTTCCAGTGTCCCACCACCTTCAAGGTAAAGAATTTCTTCCTTTTATCTAGTCTAAATCTACCCTCTTTCAGTTTAAAGTAATTTCCCCTCATCCTGTTGCTACACGTGCTTGTAAAAACTTCCCCTCCAGCTTTCTTGTAGGCCCCTTTCAAGTACTGAGTGGCTGCTGTATGGTCCCCCTGGAGCCTTCTCCAAGCTGAAGAGCCCCTACTCTCTCAGCCTTTCCCCATTAAAAAAAGGTATATTTTTAAGAAATAAAAATTACTTTCTCCTTCGCCTTTTTCTCAGCAGATGAGTGGATAACATTTTCCCACTTTCAAGCCAAACTTTTCCATAAATACAGGACTTTATTTATTTATTTATTTATTTTGAGTTCACTCAATTTTTAAGAACTGTGAAGTGGTGATTAAAAAAAATAATAACTTTTAGTCATATTCTCTTTTTATCCAGTTAGAAAATCTTATTCATAAAAAAATAATTCTAATCTTGACAGATCTGTAGTAAATATTTTGAATGGCTATTATCCCATTTTTGTTTGGAGAATGGAGTCTTAACAGGGCAATGTTAAGGGTTTTTTAACATATTTTGTGCCACTCAGATCTGTGTTACAGGTATAGGCTCTGGTGTCACATGGGCATTGTGAGTAACAGACTTTGAATTAGAAAAAATAAATCTTTAACAGAACTTATGCATGTGTAGAGATTGTTCTAGAATCAAACCCTTACTAAAGAAGATGTACAAAAAAATTTAATGCCTGTAAATTACTTTTATTGTTAGCATACAGACAACAACTTACAAATACTCTGTGGAAGACAATTTGAATTACTGTGTCAGGGGAAGTCATCTCAATTGCTCTCGTCTCAGGAGTTTGATACATAACCCGGGTAGCCTGAGAACTTTACTAACTGGTAATGCGAGCAACGTTACCAACTGAGCAGCTGTTTGGAACTTTCACTACACTTCCAACAGCTCTGTTGTTTTAATCTGTATTTTAATCTGTACTGCCTTATTAAGTAAAGTATGACGAAGAAAAAAACAAGGCCTATTTCCTCTGGCATTGGAGACCGGAGTCACCCCAACCTTAAAAGGCAAAATTTAATTTTCTGTGTCTGTATTTCTCCACCTGGAAAACTGGATATTTTTCTCCAGTTATTATCTGGAGTATGAAAGTCAATCAGCAGGCAGGGCAGACAATCACACACATGGCCTTGAGTGCAAGCTGGAATCTTAATTTAACATGACAGAGCAGACCACAGTCAAGTCTGATCTGGCCTGCAGTGTCTTAACACCAACCTTGATCCTATGACTCATCATGCACATTCCTAACATAAATCTATCCATAAAATGGCACTATCAACTGTATTAGCAAATCATTAAACCTACCAGCACAACTGGTTAACCTAGAAATTCTGTATTCTCTTGAAGAAGATTTCTGTTTGCTTGAATTACAAATAAATAGTTAAACTTTGTTCTTACCTACCCAAAATTTATAGAAATTTTGGAGTCTCTTTTGCTTGTCAGTTGAAGAAACATCTGGTGCTGACGCTAAATTCTCAACTGCAGTAGAGCAGTGTGTCACTACTAAAACAAGGCTTGGAGTAGACTACAAGCACAGTCAACACAGCCATGATCTTCACTCACCCACTCTAAATTATCACCTTTGTGTTGCTATCAGCATTAGGTAAAAGCCACTGAGGGTTTTTAAAGTGAATAATTTACATGTAATTCCAATGAGTACTTTGAGGGGAAGCCTCAGATCCAAGACTTCCAGTGTGAACACCACCCCTCAGGCTACTTCCCTGCTCAAGACTTGTTTCCTAATTAAAGATAGTCTTAAAATAATCCATTTTCAGGGCTAGTAAAAACATTTTTTACAACCCAGACCCTGGTTTAATACAAAGTGTAAAATGGAAATATTTGTTTTTGATCTATAAAAAGATCTTCTTTCTTGTACTTCAAGTGTAAAAGGCCAAAATGGAGATCCATCACATGAAAATGCTGGTATTGTACATTCCTCCATGAGACTTTCAAGATGTACAGTTATAAATGGCAGCCAGATAAATGATGCGTGTGAGGATAACAGAGCTGGGACCTGTCAGAGTGGAAAATTTGCAGGCTGGATACCTGTTCCACACCACTGGTTTCTAGAATGCCACAAAGTCAAAAATCTTTGCAGCTGATAGTTACCCTTGCTAAGGATGAACTATTTATTGAAATTGAAATTCTTGTCTATGATCCTTACTTTCTGATATGAAACTGACGTCATCTGGCTAGAGAAAAAAAGACATTTTTCTGCTCCCCAGCCCTCTCTTTTGTTGGTGTGTGAATTTTTTCCACTCCCTTAGCTGTGGTGACAGAAAAAGTCTAAGTAGATTTTGGAGTTTGTGAGACATATAACTGCAAAGGCACCATCTCCTTCTATTCTTGTGCCAGGGAGGAACTGCCCTATCCAGACAAATGCGAAAACAGACAGGTAGGTAACAACAAAAAAGATGGTGACCTATGACACCTATGCTACTAAAGAAGTAAATAATAATTTAATTCATCACAAGGATACTTAATACTTCCACATACCTCTTAAATTTTCATATTAGCTTTTCTAGACTTTAATTTGATCATACTGCTCATTTCATTCAGCTGGGTGCATCAAATGATTTAGTGTTTCTGTCTCAGTTATAAAGGAGTCCATACACAATAATATGGTGTGCAAGAATATTGTTTTATTTCTAACTCTTGCCATTTTGAAAACCTTCATCCTTTGGTTCAGGTCTTTCAGGATCACTCAACACAACATTTTTATCCTAATGTAAGACATTATCACGTTTCAGAATAAATTAATATTGTGTTTTAGAATGTTTCTGTGACAATTTTTCTTGATGGGTGACAGATCTGAATGCATGTTTAGCATAATTATTAAATGTAATTTATGTTTGCTATGCCTTAATATTCAAGTGAGCTACCAAAAAAACATAATTTAAAAAGAAAATCAACCATGTAACACAGATCAGTCTTGGAGACTAATAATAGGTATTATACAAAACATAAGGAACTATTAATAATGATAACAAATCATCCCTTGTTTGTGTGCTGCAAACTGCTGGGCAGTTTTTGGGAGATAAAATTCCTGTCATTTCAAAGAAAAAAAATATAAAGAAATGACATTTTCAGCTGTTCATTTTAGGGTACTGTTTTTATATCTGGAATCAATAAATAACAAATATTGTCTTCTCAGTGTTGTTTAAAATTTGAAACAATACATCGATGCCTCTAGTTTCCTATCTGAATGGCTCTGAATGAAAAATGAAAAGGCATTTCATGAAGGGAAGTAGGTTCATAGGTCCAGGAAGTTCCCAGATCTAGTTAACTCGTAAGATTGCTAATGGGACAGGCTACAGTTCACATACAGAGGAAATGTTGTACACAGTAAGTCATAATAACATTCACTCTAGATTAAGTGAAGCAGCCAGGTAAGAAAGAACAAATGCCAAGCTCTCGGAGGCAGCAGGATGTGCTAAATTAGTATTCAAGGTTTTCTCACAGAAAATCTCCTTTTGCAGGCAGTAACATCTTATAAAGATGGAGCTGGTAAGCATAAACAACAAAACCACTGCAGCTGTATGTATTATATATAATATTTACATACTGTTTATGAATGAATTATATGTATGTTGCATAATCACAGTGGAGTAACTAAAGAAGCAACATACAATTAAACGTTTAAGTATTTTTATTATTAGCCTTTCAAAAAAAATTATATTTCATTATGACCACAGATACCCATCCAGAATTATCTTTTTATCTCCCAGATGTAACAGCTAAGCTTTCTATATCTTCATTGATGTATTCTCTGTGGTAATATACATACTCCATTGTTCTCTTGGAACTGACAACTACGTCCCCTTTCTGGAAATTTCCTTGTTGGAGCAAAGGGTTATCCCCTTTATTCTTTATCTGCCATTTCGATCTTGCTGCAGAAACCATGGATTGTAACACTCTCCCCAGAATATCCTTTCTTGAATTTAATTAGGACATACTCATGTTTTAAAAACAAAATCACATTTTCTGTTTTCTTAGTTGTTTGGATACATAATTCAATAAATCAAACCCAATTCATATCTGACATTTAGAAAACAGCTTTTCTAGAATTTTCTATGTGTCAGAGTATTGCTTTTTTTTTTTTTTTTTTTTTTTCCTAAGGGCCTTTGAAAGTGTTTGCAAAAAGCATTCTGCCAACCTATCTGATACTGTTAGCTGATAAGCAAGAGACAGAGTGTGCTTTACTGAATTTTTCCTTTGGATTATTTGAAATTCTTCAAAAACAGATTGGGGACCTTTACCTGAAATAATCTATTCAGGTAATGCATAAACAGTAGCTCTACTTCTCGGCTCACCTCAGCAGCTGAAGTGCTAATCTTGTGAATTGTGTTTGTCCACTCCAAACCCAATTAGGCAGTCACTTGCCCTTTTCAGAATAAAATTCATAGCTACAAATGAGAAAGAACAGGCTCTAATCTGTTTGATGTCTCCTAAATAATTAACTAAAGTATGATCAAGATATTCCTGTAAATATGGTCAGTTTGCTTTTGTTACTATTTTGATGGAAAAAAAATGTATATGTAGTTTTGTTGTTTTTGTCATTTTTTTTCCTAAAAAGAAAGCATATTATCCTGTTTTAAGATACAGTCAGTAAATTTAAGATGCAGTCTGTTCACCTGGCAAGGAGAAAATTCCAGATTGAGAAAGGTTCCCTTAAAGTTAGTAAGCAATCTAATCTCTGTGCATTTTTTTCTCTGTGTAACTACATTCACTTCATCCACTTGTTATCATCTCTGAAGTTTATTAACATGAGTACAAATTGCTAAATAATCAAAATATTTGGTATTTACAATTCATTAATTATGATCTTTCTTTACAGAGAATTTTTCCTAACATACCGAAAGCTAAAGGAAACTTGTTAAAACAGTGAAGAGTGGGAATTTTTTTCAATTCAAATAGTATACCTTGTTCCTTGTTTGCCCAGCTCTCTCTTCTCAGGCTCCCTTTAATCATTAAGTAAAATATTTTTTCACTATTCTAGCAGAAGCCAATACAACAGGGAAATAATCTTTTGGGGTTTATTAAAGATGACTAGAAGTTTCATTTTTCTCCAGCTCTCTATTTAAATAAAAACAATCTTTTAGGTATATCATCTTTGCTAAATCCATAGTAAAATCCACCTAGTGAGTACAGAAAATTCAAATTTCTCTTTTCCCATTAGAATTCAGAAAGAGATTTTCTCTTGCCACTGTCTCTGAAAACATTTACAAAGATGCTACTACACTTCTTGACCTTATGTTTCATACTCTTTATCATTCACACAAAACTGAAAATCTTCTGGAGGTTTAAGTGGCCTTTCCACTGTTCAATCACAAATTTTCTTCACCTCTCCTTCACTTTCCTAAGACATTTGTTAATATTTTCTAGCATACAGAGAACCGGCTTACATTTTTCAAGTTAGTTGCCACCCCCCAAAAAAAATAATAATAATTAAATAAAAAAATAAGAAAATGGGCCCAACTATTCACAGGTCATGTTACAAGGAGAAAGTGGCAAGGACTTCAGAAGATTATAGTACCCAGAGTTAGCATTTCCTTTCAGTGCTTTCCTCCGTCACCAGGTTGGACAGAGCCCTGGGCAACCTGATCTAGTAAAGGTGTATGTTTGGTGGCCCTGCCAGGCAGGGGGGTTGGAACTACATGATCCTTGAGGTCCCTTCCAACCCGGGTCATTCTGTGATTCTGTGATTCTGTGTGATTCTGGAAAACATCACCCTAGGAAAACCACTGCCAGCTTCTCTTCCAGAGTAGCCAATGGCTTGAAGGTCTACACCTCAATCCAGGAATCCACACTCTCTGCTGTGGTGGAAAACACATAGAACTCCTTCAAGTAATATAAACTGAATAGACAGACAGATCCAAATCACCTGACATCTTGTGTAGGAACTTCAAGAGGTGTGGAGCCTACCTGAAGCAATTGTGTTTCCTGGGACCAATTCTTAAAATGGTTTTGTTTTTCTCCAGCTCCAACACTTCTCTGCATGATTTCTTGACTCCCCTCATGGAAAGTTATTTTCACCCACATCATACAGTCTTCTCCAGACCTGGTCAAACCCGCTCAAACAGTGCCTACATCATATTTGTTGTCTTGCCTTACCCAGGAATGCAGCAGGAGAGGAGAACAGAATAAAACTGAACACTGTGCTAGGCAGCTTGCCCAATCTGTCTTCTCTGTGCAGGTGATCAAAATCTGAGCAGTGCCTCCAACCTATTCATAATGAAAATGAGAAGTAGTGCCATTATTTTGCTAGTATTTAGTCTAAAGAAAGGAATGAAAGAGGGCACAGACTAAAATAAACATGAGCTGGGTTAAAAACAGTAGTGAGCAGTTTTATTCCACTTGTCACTGTCCACATCCATTTTCTTTTACTGAAAAATACATGTTCTGAAGCTATGTATGAAGTAGGATGCAAACAAGTCTGAAGATGAGATGTTTTTGTTGTTGTTTATCTGGTCCTTTTCATAGTAAGAACACTGTACAAGCATTCTGCTGTACTTGACATACTTATGTCTTTTCTACTTTTGTATGTCTCATACATTTGTTCCTAGTAGGTAAACAAATATCTTTTTCCCTAGTTAAAGAAATTCACATTAAAACTCTCTCCTGGTTGTTTGAGGAGTGTTTTTAAATAAGAAGCAGTGTTCCATTGAGGACTGAATCTTTAAAGAAAACAGCTCTCAGTACCTGCAGTTAGACAAGAGAAAACAAAGCTCAGAGGAGTACTGACTGCAATGTATAGACACGCTCAGTTGAGCATAGCTGCCTAATGAAGGTCATATCACCAGACATGTCATTCCAAATAGATAATGAAGGAAGAAGTGAATACATCCTACATTTTGCAGCACACCTGCTAAATGTGCAATTGTTACTGAGACTTAGTAACTGAGGACATTCATGCATATCATGTACATTTCATACATGTTGCTGCCAATCAAACTTTCCCTTCACTCAGTATAGCCTCAGGGCAACACAGTGCATAGCATCAGTAGAATCTGGGGTTGCACTACAGTGTTAGAATGAGCTAGTAATAAGGCACATTAATAGTCAGTCCTCTGCTTACAGCTTTCCCACTATTTAGCATTCAGAAGAATAACCATTGTTCTGGCTGTCCGTTGTCTAAACATAGAAATAGAGGGTAGTTCTATGTATGTCACAAACATAATATCAAAGCATCCTCTTTAATAATACAACCCCCATTAATTAACATTTCTAGTCCTCCATCTGGACTTTACAGAAAAAGTGTTTCTTCACACAAACTGGGCACAAACTGAAACAAGGAATTCCTATATGAACATGGAGAAAACCATCTTTATTTTGAGGGCTTCAGGGCACTGGAACAAGCTGCCAGAGTGCTTTCTTGTGAAACTTACTGTAGGGAACGTGCTCTAACAGGGGATTGGACTGGGTGATCTCCAGAAGATCCTTCCAACCCCTGCAATTCAGTAATTTGTGATTCGCATCAGCTTTAAAATACACAGCTTTTGTCATTCCTCAGAGCTGGATCTGAAATCATATCAGAATCGTCGCTGAAGTTTGCTCACTGATCTAAGCATACTTCTAGGCAATCTCTAGTGTCAGTGGTATTCTGAGGTGCCATTGGTTGCCGGATAAAATGAGGGTGAAGAACACTGATTACTTGATTCATTTTTGGCTTCTTTATGAAAATCCCAGGCAAAATTCCACCAGTGTGAAACACTGTATACTCGTCAAGACCACAGACTCCTTCTGTAATCCAATGAAATAACAAGAAACTGGGAACTTCTGGTTGAAATAAGATCAAAGAGCTTAAGTAATCACCCACAGGTTAAAACTAAAATAATTTTTAAGTTGTTATTTATTAGCTTTGCTACAACTGTGTAGATAAGTTTTTGCCAGTTCTTTCACTACAAAGGCTCTTTTTCTTGAAATTGTGATTTAGCTAAAAGCCAGGGAAGTTTCTCACCTGATGGAATAGGAATTAACAATTTTTGAAGAACAAGACATATGACAGTGAAATCACACAAAAGCATTTGTTTGATTTTGCTTGCCTACACTCTGATTTTCTCTTTTTTAAGCTTTCCCTTTTGAAAATATATGTTGACATGTTTCCATCAATAATTGCTTCCTCAAGAGATTGCTAAAATGCTTTAACTAAAGGTGTCAAATACATCCACATATGCAGGCTCAGAAAAAAATGTACATAAATTTTTGCAGATGACGGTCCTGATCACTTTCACTTCACTTGAAGCAGAGATCATTGCATAGTCCTACAGACTCCAGGTATTATCCACTGGAAATGCTCAGTACTGTGTAGGCACTAGTATTGGAATATTTTAACCCATCTGGAGGCAGGAAACTTCTTGTTTTGTTTTGTTTTCTGGTATAACTGGTCACACAAATATTTTCCCTGTCTCTGGTTCCAAAAATAAAAGGTTGTAGGCCATGCTAATGACAGTTTTGGTTGAAGCAATTACCGCCCTGAATTTTAAAAACAGGCTTACTGCTAAACTTACAGCTTGGAACATTAATGAAATGCAAAGATTTTGTGTAATGGAAACCAACAACAATATTGTCCCTAGAAAATACATGTTGCATAAATAACCAGGTAATGGCTATTCATAATTATACTGCTGATCTCAAGGGGGACAGCTGTTGCAGTCATACAAAGATTTGATTGTAGTGGGATTTTGAAACAAGTACAGGAATGATGGCGTTTAAAAATGTCTAATGAACCATGAGCTGATAATGGATAAACAAAATCATAATTTAGCATTCATATGAGTAGTATTTCTGTTTTAATTAATTAAGTTTTCAGGTTGATGTGATGCATCAAATTAGTAAGCTCAGAAAACCTTTTTAATAACTAGGAAAAAAAAATAATTTTGATAGTTATAAATGATATGTCAAAATATTTTAACTGAAAAAATATGTACAAGGTTAAGTAAAGGTGATGCAATAATTTAAAATATAATGTAATGTTTCACAAATGGAGGTAAACCAATGAAATATTGCAGGCGAATTTTATTGTAGGGTCAGGAATATTATAGGTATTCAATGAACCATATTGATGAATATATAATTAAGCTGATTTTAAATGAAAATGGTATTAAAAACAACCAACAGAGCTTTTACACAAGATAATACAGCAGAGTCTGCTAGTCATTTCATTTTTAATACTGCAAGACTGCTGGGAAAATGATCTTTCTAGGAACTGAGTTTTATATTAACAAGAAATATAACTTCATGCTACCTATTTTGTGGTGCAAACCTAAAAAAACAGCCACTGTTAAAAATGGAGAACTGATTCAAAGACAATTTTGGATGTTTGGGTTGGTTTCTTTGAACATTTTTCCAGGGAAAAGAGAGTTTGTTGCTGTTGTTAGTATTACTGGCCTTCTTAAATTCCAGTTTTTACAACTTAATATGGGATTTTCTCTTTCATTATAAATAATATAAAGAAAATGGTCTGGAAGTTGTTATTTTGTCTACTGTTAAGCTATGTAAATATTTAGACTTTTTTTTTTTTTTTTTTTTTTTTTTGGCATCCAAACCAACTAAACCAAAATAGACATTAATTTAAGGTCTCCATCGTTGTCCATTTCACCTTTGGGAATGGTCACAACCACACGAGACCACTTTAACACTTTATCAGTATATAACAGATTCACAACAACATACCTACATCCTGTTAGTCTCACATTTTAAAACAAGATAGCTTAGCAGGAGTCATTCCGATCTCAATTCTCTTGCCAAAATATAAGTACTGGAAGCTACCTACAGGTTTTCACTACAAACAGATACTTGGAAGGTTGTGATATCCTTTGGAGATATTCAGAACCTGCCTGGATGTGATCCTGGGCAATATGCTCTAGGTAACACTGTTTGAAGCAGGGGCGTTGGACTAATGATCCCAAGTGGTTCCTTCCAACCTCAACTATTCTGTGATTCTGTCTGTTACCTAGAAAACGTTATCTTGCAGGGATAGCGTTTTATTACATTGCTTGCATTTTCCCTAATTTTCCCTAATGTGTTTTTAATAAAAATCTTGGAGAAGAGGAAGTCTTTGCATGGAATTTGTTTGCTTAAATGATGCCAAACTCACAAGTTTGTTTAGCCACCAAGGGACAGTTACATGAAATTCTGGGAATGTAATGTTAGGAAGCAGGTGCCTCATCTCCAGCATCACGTCACAGAGTTTTGGCCTCAAAGTATGTTTAAGCAAGAAACTTCAATAAGGAGCAAAGAAGATGAGAACAAAGAATTCATTGAGCTACAAATATGAAATACAGTTAAGGAAATACAAATAGAAATAGTAAATTATAAACCTTGATAATAGAATGTTTCACGTTTTATTTTCAGTGCAGTATCAAGCTGTCAGTGTTTTATGCTGCATCAAATTGAACAAAAAAACTCAATTATCAATCTACAATTGCTATAAAATGACTAATTAAATCCACATTTCAAATTATCTGTGGAATGAAAATGCTAAATCTTTAACCAAAGAAATCAGAAATGGAATACCATAGCTAAATATTATTCACATATTATTGTTCTTTTTTTTAATTATTTAATTCACATTTCATAGGCTAATGCAGTAGGAGATAGGACTAGTTACTACTCAAAAATTTAAGAATTCCAATTAGCAAGTGCTTAGAGTGCAGTGTTTCCTATATGCATATTATTATTTGTAGTAGATAGATAGAACAAATACTAAATAGCAGGCTGAAATCAAGATAATGCAAAAGTCTGCAAGATTCCATCCCCTTCCTAATCCCTAGTGACAATCCTACAAAGAAAAAGAACACTAAAACACTTCAGAGAAAGCGTTGAAGAGATAAAAAACGGTAGAATGAAAAGAATCAGTGGCTGACAAGAGGAAAGAAGAGTTAGGAATGGAGTCATTCTCTGAACTATAAAATGATGAGACTTGAAAGAAGGCAGAAATCAGATGGATTAATTAGGGTTTCTTGAATGACTTCTCAGTCACATTTTGGTACTATTTAAATATTTTTTTTATTTTAGAAAGACTGTGTCACTGACAGATCTGAAGTGAAAAGGCAAACAGAAGAATATTATGCTTTTTTCTCTTTTGTTTGCTCACTTGTTTGCTCTAAGACAAATATCAAATTTCAAGGCATAAAAAGCCCACTAGAAATGTTTGCTGTGAAAATTCTCATTTTACAGAAGTCATAAGACCTAGATTTGAGCAAAATCTTACCTCCATGCATGCCCTGAGCATTCAACCATCAACCATTTCAGAAACAAATAGTCTGATAGCTGCTCATAGCTTCACAAAACTTAAGAAAGCTAAGTTTCTTGGAGGAGTTAATAGTATATTAATTTCAGAAAATCATTTTTATTCAAACTAAAGCAATAACCTAGACTCAGTTCCTGATTTAGGTTACTGCCTTTTAGAAAGAGTGGCTCCTGGCTTCCAAAGACCCTTGAGCTCAGGTGTAACTCAGCTTCAGAGTGCAGCTCCCCAACTTGATTCTTCAGTTTTGGTCATGATTGTCACTGCTGAATGAAATAGAAATGCACATAAGGAGTTTGGGCTTGCAAGATTACCATGGGTAGGAGCTGCCTCTCCCACTGACCTGTAGGAGGGTGATGTCAACATAAGAACAAACTGTAATTTTTTTTTTCAATTAAACTCTCAAAATGCATACAAGAAGCTACATTTTAAAACATTACTAGAAGATTGGTACTCTTGTGGAAAGAGAAATAATAATAACCCTTCATATTGGCACAACAATTCAGCAGAGAAAAATGTTGCCCATAACTGAAATCCATCACTCCACCATTTTGGAGATAATAAAGATTGAAATTCAGTAATGAAACAAACAAACAAACAAAACAAAACAAACAAACAAAAAAAAGATTCATAGCTCAGTTTTGCAGTCAGAGATATGGAAGAGAAAGAATATTCCTCAAAAATCTTTCTCTTCTGTTTCCAATTTTATGAATGATCTTTAATCGAAATTGCTATTACTCTTTTTTGCTAAAACACACCATGGACCTCTCACACACAGCCACAGCCACATCAGAGAATAATATCAACATCAACATAAAACTTAAACCTTCAGAGAATATCCTCTTAGAAATTAGAGTGTTATTAGAAGAAAAACTATATGTTGATGTAAAGCATCCGAAGATGTCAAAAGATAACTTTGTTCCCAAGCTGTATTATTAATTTAATTCCTATCAAGTACTGTACTATTCATACAAATATGCTTGCTTTAAAAGAAGTCAACACTGACATCCCATTTTTATTATTTGGCTTCTTGAAACCTTGGAGAGCTGGTGTATGATCTGTCAAAGCAGAGATTTGTTCAGCTCTTTTTTTGCAAGAGACATGAATTACATACTAAAAAGCGTAGAACTTCATTAAATCTTTCTTTTTTCTCAGCAACAAACTCATGGCAAAACATGACTGGATCTAACATAAAACCAGCAGGTGAAGGAGAGTCAGCAAGATAACTGCTCACCAAGTGAACATGCAAAGCATACTTACTATAAAACAAAATTATTCTTATAAATTCCAGAATGTAAATTATGCCTACTTGAGGAAAGGTGAACTCATGCACTGATTTTAGGCAAATTTTCAATATTGAGACTGTGCATGGGTAGAGAAACAGATATACTTTGAGAAAAGTTAACCTGGGTTGGAAAGAAGGAGGCAGCAATAGTCACTCAGAAATCCTGCTGCAGGAAGAAATGGGGCCCTGAAATACCTAGAAACAGAGAGCCACAGCAAAAGTGCATATAAATTGTGATTTATGGAAAATCTGAGGCTCAGCATGGAAGGAAAGCTGATATAAAGGGCAAGGTTTCAGTCAAGGTCCCACGATGGACAAGCGGCATGAAAATAGCCAGACTGGTGTGCCTGATCAGCATTCACATTGAACATCCCTGGCACTGAAGGGGTTCAAGATCAAGCTGGAAAGTCATTTGGATGTTCAGGGTCTGGGAATGTCTCAGCAAAGTGTCTGGGCAGGGACAGATGCAGCTGTAACACAGCTGCCATGGAGCTTAGACTAGTGCCACACATGAGAGAGGGAAGAAACAGGAAAGGAACATCAGCCACCATGCATGAAAATGGTACAACTAGCATTTTCTAAAATGTATTAATATCAGAATTGTCCCACATTGTAGCATCTCTTTGACCTGCACACACAAGCAAACAGAAACACACACAACCCAAGAATATTCACCTTGGTTTAGCCAGTCAAAATAAATAAATAAATAAAATAAAATAAAATGGAACATTTCAGTTTTAACAAAATAACTTGTTTTTCTGATAAAGTGTTTTGCAAAAAAATCTTACCCTATGTTTTGTCAGTAAATGAGAAATAAGACTACAAACTAGGTAATAAAATGAAGAGTGCCAGCAATCAATTGTTACACAACAGAAGAGCCACTTGTCACTAAACAGCACTGCAGTGCTCTATGAAAGAGATCAGAATATTTTAAAAGATGTTCTAAGTAGAGTAACATCCTTATTTTGAGGGATCCCAATGCAGTCGGAAAAAAAATAGGAATATTGACTGGTTCAAGCTACTAAAAATTAGATAAATAGCTTCAAGCCTTTAGGTAATTATTTGAATTTAATCCTACATCAGTAATTATTATCAATTGTACTTGGTAACTTGTTTGAAATAATCAGGGTCAGCTTTGAACATGAAGAGGTGGTATTCATTTGCCTGATATAGACAGCTGTATGAGCTAATCACAAAGTCCTTGCCTTCAGTTAATGGGAATCTATCTAGTCAGTGTAGCAGAGACATGATTCATTTTATCCTAAGTAAATGCATTGAATAAGAAAGAGGAATTGCACACAAAATATGTCTATTTCCCTTCATCAGCTATAAATGGTTTCTTAGGAGAGTCATTTCATTCAGACAAGTACACTGCAGACCTCCGAGCTCCAAAGAAATGCTCATATTACAAAATAATATGACTTATTGCCTGAGAATGGGATTGCACAGCCAAAGGCACAGCACCTGAACCAAACCTTATTCAAAACACTGAGAAGGCATACTCTGAAGTGAGCAGAATCCACATCATGTGAGTCATGTGTATAAAACCTGCAGTGGTCTTCCACTGGCTAGGGAGAGCCATTTAGGACATACATACAGCATATCTGTGGGGTGATTTTTAAGCTATCAAGCAAAATCTCTCAGAGTTTTCCTTCTCTCTTGTATTTAAACAAAGACAAGAGATGCTTTCACTCGATTCTCTCTATCTGAGAGAAAAAAAGCGTATTTATACTTGATTCTGTCACCTACAAAGATGCTGTGAAGACAATTTTGGTATATCTTCTTAAGGAAAATAATAATAACAATAAAAAGAACCACAATGAACAGAACTGTACTGACAGGCAGAGCAAACTGGCATCTTTGGTTTTCAGGTCATTTTCACTATTCCAGTTTTTAAAAAAAAATCCTACAGTCTCTGCCCAGATAAATAGCTTTGCTTGATTACTTCATATTCCTAAGGCACTTAAACACAGGCATAGGGTAGCAGTAAGCAGGACTTGTTCAATCTAGTGCTGGTAAAAGCTGGTCATCACGCATCAAATAATAATTCATGCCAGAAGCATTACAGCTTGCAGAGGATATATGTAAGCTGCCTGAATGTATTGCCTCTTATTTATTTCTGTGGAAATTACAACAGATACAAAGAACACTGAAACAATTCGATAGAGCAATTCTCAGCTACTAAACAATATTTTTCAAACATTAGCCAATCTGCAAAGATGAGCTGACTAAAATACTCTTCATTTTGTGGTGTGAAAGTTGTATATGGCTGTCTAGAACATGAGTTGTCTTTCATGTCACATCACCACTACTGTGACACACTGCCTCATAGTGTTCACATTGATTGTTTGGTCTCCATAAATGTTCGGCAAGCATCAGTGAATGTCAGTGGGTGCAATTTATTCCCCGTAGAGGAATTCAGTGACACATTTGCTTCATATGCACTTCCATGTCAGCCTGCCCCTCTGCTGCCACCTGTCACACAGCAACAACATGTAATGGGATATGGGTAGGAAGGTTCAGTCTCTTACTGACATACCGCCCATCCATCTCTAATATCATGGGCCAAGCTAATGAAATAGGAGTCAGTGCTTTCAGAGCAGCTCTTGTAAATGCTGACAGTCATTGCGTTATTTGCATTTCATATTCATAAAGAAAAGAAATTATTTCATTATAACAGGTTTTGTTTCAATGCTTGCTATTTAATTTGATACTGTTATAGTGCTTTTCTTAGCAATAGTAATCATATTCATACACAAAAATGCACTGCTGCATTGGTATCTAGACATTCTTATCATGTTGAAATCTTAACATTTGGGGGAAAATTATAAACTGAATTAAGCAGGGAAAAAAAAAACTAGCTTAGAAGCAGATAGTTTGCGCTGATTTAAGATGAGTTTATAGACATAGTTTGACAAGACCATCTGCACTGGCACAAAGACACCAAATTCCTGTGACTGGCAGCTTTGAAATCCTCCTATTAGCTACAAAGTGTAAAAAATATTCTTCCTTGGCCCAAATTCTTCTGTAAGCCTCAGGGTAACGAAGATTCCAAGTTTTCTCAGAACCTTCTTAGAGCTGCACATCAACATAAATAAGAAACACAAGTTATTTTTTCATCTTATCTCTTCAAACTGCTTTAACTCAGAGCTGAGGAACCTCTGCTGTCCTTTGAAGCCTCTCTTGAAGCTCTCCACTTCCTATCATATTCATTAAAAAGTCCTTTTCCAGTCATCAAAGCTTACACTGTACACACTTATACTATCCCACCCTAACCTACTCCCTTCTTCTTTCTGATCATCTTTCTGAAAAATGTTCCTTCCTGATGACTTTTAGCAAAAGGCTTATGTGTATCCTCTGTTCTCTGTTTTCCAGATGACTATTGGCTTCGCCCTTAAAACATTCTTTATATTTACATTTTCATTTGCAGACAATGTCACAAGGACTCTTGAAATTTCTAATAAATAACAATAAATAAGAACTTCTGTTCCAAACTCATCCTGCTTGTTTCTTAGCTCTTCCCTGAAATGCCTACTCTCACTCATTTAGGCATTGTCCATACACTTCCTAGTTCTAGCTTTCATGTTGAAATGGAATAACTATATAGATTCAAGATTTGCAGTCAGTTTTACAGCTCTGTTTTCTCTGTGAACCTGCCTTATTGAAAGCAATACATACACCAATGACTTACCAACTTGAGAATGTGTTTCTTTCTGAATTACCCCAATGACAAATATATTACTGTCAGAGCATGCATCCTTTCCCTGCCTTTTCATTCTGAGGGAATGCTTGGGTTCAGTGCATCTGAGAGAAGCCAGAAAAAAAAACTGAAAATTTTAGGTGGAAGTATAAATTAACTGAAATGCACGATGAATATTTCAGCTCTTTTGCTTCTGTAACTGCCCACCAGTGGAAGAAATAGTTTGTATTCAGTTTAGGGAGATGCATCTTTCCACTATAAACCATGAGATCAAAATTAGAATAGAAAGACATGATTTTCCACAAAAAAATACATTGCTGGAATCTATTTACAGTCAGTACAGTTATGGTACTCCACACAACAATTTATTATCTAGTATTTTCTGGTTGTGTATGATATCAATAAGCCATAACACCTCTTCTGATGAACACTTTGTCCTTTTACTCTGCTTGTCTTCTTTAAAACAAAAGTAACAGCAGTCCTCCCTGGTTCACATAATAGAACACATGTTAACAAAGCATCTATATTGAGGCCAATAGTCCTAGTGTACTTTCTTGAAAATTTGCAAGAGTCATAAAAATGTTCTCCATGTAATGAAAATGGTATAGATGGGGAAATCATTTCATTTTGATTAAATATGGTTTATGTAATTTGTGTAGTAATGGATGCTTGATAGTTTCTGTAAAGTTTCACCCCTACCATTGTTATTTTGTGTAAATCAGACTCCCAAGCTTGAGGCCTGGAGTCTGCAGTGCAGGTGCAGGAGAGTGCAAAATCATTCTGCTGAAAATGATTTTCTAGAAGGAGATAAAAAGTCAATCATTACAGTATTCTGATATGTCTCAAGGGACACTAATCCAAAATAAAAACTTCCTTGCTGAGCAATAAAATTAGATTATAAATGTGCAAATGAAATGGGACAGTAAAATCTCTGTGGTGATCTGAACCCCAGCTCTGGGCCCTATGGAAACAGCAATCAGCAGAGACTATGATATTTCATTCCACATTATACAAAACCTAAATTGGAATAACCTGGTAACAATACCCTCAGCATACATCTCAGAAAACAAAACAAAATCCTTCCCTGCTCAAATATTAAGAGTGAAATATATTTTCACTCTCAGCTCTCCCTTCATTTGCAAGGATGGAGAAGATAGCTGAGCACTTCCTAGCAAACTTGAAAGCAAAAATAAATATATCAGTAACAGTTTTCTTGAAGAGCAATAGTGAACCAGCGAGAGTAATAATTAGTTGAAAGATGTTCCACTGACATATATTGCACTTTGTATCCCACTGTAGGAAAATATTTCTCCAGCCTCTTCTATTACTTTCCTTTTGCAAAGTGTACTACAGCTTCCCAGCTATTCAGATGCAAGTGCTTGACACAGATAGAAGAAGCTATATTAAATTAACCAGACAATACAGTGGCTATTATAGTTTCTATTGCTATAGTCTAGCAAGTCTAATCTTCTTTCTGTGTGGTGGTTGCTAACAGATTATGACTTCCCAATGACAGCCACTACAGAAAGGACCCTCTATCCCTATATATTTTCCAAATGACGTGCAGAGCAATTGTTGCTTTGGTAGTGGAAACCAGCTATTGCTGAGACTACTGAGGTCTTTTCCAATCTTAATGATGCTATGATTTTAAAACAGCTGTGAACACAACTTACAGGGTAGCTAGACTTGCAGAGAAAAACACTTGAAACCCAGTTCTGAAGTATCTACACAACTTTTAGTTCACCAGGTAACAAAGTCAGAGCTACCTCAAAAATCTCTGCATTGTGTAGCGTATATGCATGGTCAGCCATCCAGATTAAGGTTAACAATAAATCAGCAGTGTTAAACATCTGTTCACTGTTTAATCTTTTATTTCCAGAGAATCATGGGATCATAGAATTCTTAGAGTTGGAAGGGACCCTTCAAGGTCATTTAGTTCAACTGCCCTGCAATGAACACCTATAGCTATATTAGGTTGTTCAGAGCCCCATCCATCCTGATCTTGAATGCCTACAGGGATGGGTCTTCCACCACCTCTCCAAACAACCTTTTCTGTGCCTCACCACTCTCACTTAAATGACTTTTTCCTGATATACAACAAAATCTCTCCTCTTTTAATTCAAAACCATTTCCCTTTATCCAATCACAGCAGACCTTGCTAAAGAGTCTGTCCCATTCTTTCTCACAGCTCCTGCTTAAATACTGAAAGGCTGCTATCATGTCATCTCACAGCCTTCTCTTCTCCAGGCTGAACAGCCCCAGGCTCTCTGAGCCTGTTCCACTAGGAGAGGTTTCTATTCCATGGATCATTTGTGTTGGCCTTCTCTGGATGCACTCCAAAAGACCCACATCTCTCCTGTTCTGAGGACTCCACATCTGGATGCAGTACTCCAGATGAGGTCTCTCTAGTACAGATGTATAATAAGGTAAATATTTGACTTTTGGGGAACTGTGGCATGTTCAGTTATCAGATTCATTATGTTTTGCAAAATAACACCCTTAATATCTTCTTAAAGTCTATCTGGCTGTATTCAGGCCTACAAGATCCAAGGACAAATAGATTGGATTTCTGCCACTGAATCTGGAATGTGTGTGGCTACTGTGACTTTTGTTATTACTCAAACTTCATAGAGATTATCATCTATTCATAGAGACTTCATCTTTCTTCCCTGGCTTTGGAGAACATTAACTTCAGTAGTTCAAATTGCCTTTGGTTCTGCTATTTGGTAACTGACACAGTAAATACACAATTATTTGGGTGGCCATTTTCCTCCATTGATACTTCAATGATATTTGTTCTTCTTTCACAGACTTCCTCTCTAACCCACTCGTCTTCATGTCTGTAGTGTAGCCACACTGATCTCTATTAAGTGGGCACAGAACACATTCATCTGATTGTGGTTTAGTAGAGGATGTTGGTAGGTCAGGATGTGATATGGACACAAATGAGTAATATACCTTGGAGAACAGAAGAGTGTGAAACTATTGAAGCATCAAAGATGTTTTCAGATGAGACTCTCAGTACATTAACTCAAATAGTGCAGCTTATTTCACAATTATAGAGGCATTTGCAGCTTTTATGTCTGGAAATAAGCCATAGAAAAAGTTCTTCATAATATGTGACTTTGGGGCAAAGACATCTGTCTGTTTGACTTCTCTTTAAGCAGGAGTCACAGACAGGTGTCCAGCTTGTGGCATTTGGTGATTTTTTATATAAGTAATATAATTTTATAGTATAGAGATTTGTCAGTCTTGTATCAAATACCAGCATAGAGATTTATCTCTGCTATTATCCCACCGGACAACATTGAGAAACTTTTCTCTGCATCTTTATTTTCACATTTTGGACTGCTGGAAGTTCAAGATCCCTGATTAATGCATGAAACTGCATAGGAGTGCCAAGGCAAAATAATGGACAAGAATTCTCCCTCCCTAGATACGCTGCATTCCTGGGGGAGATTTTGCAAGATGTATAACCTTTCAAGCTCTCAGAAGAATTAGAAATTATTTATTTTAAAAGAGAGATGTTTCAGAAGGCAAATTGTAAACTGTGAAGATTAACAAGGACTTTCTCAAAGGCATAAAGGGAAGTTAGATGCCAGCTCACATTAAAAGTCAATGGGATTGAGTACATAATCCCATTAGTCTTTTAGAAAAGCTCCTTCTGAAAAGAAACTTTGATGCTCTAATTAAATTTAGAAAGAGTATTCTGAAAATTCCTGTGCGGACTTGAACTTCTGGTTCCCTGCATAACTGAACAACAGTTGAAGAATTTGTTTCAAGCTACACAACAGTTGGGATAAAAAGCCAAATATATATGAGGTGTCTTCCTTCACCAGCTGTCCTCCCCTTATATACAAAACACCACACTATGTGATGGCTGACCTCTCTTCTGTCAAGACAACTAATCACCAGTTATATTGCTCTCCCTTCCCTTCACCAGCCGTTTTCCTTCCTTGAGCACTGCCTTTTGATGAGAAAAACCTTTTCCTTCTGTTCTCTGGTCTTTCTTCACTAATCTCTGGTTACAGCATAATGCTTGCAAACTGCATTTCCCTATCATTTTAGCTCTACTCTTTTTATCTTTCGTATAGTTCATCCACAACCTTCTGTAACAGAGTTATCATATTCTCCCTAAAAAAAAAACTGCTCTTTGGCCTGTAGTGTTGGCTAAGCAAGCTCTCTCCACTGTTTACAAAGTTTTCCCAGCAGTACTGTATTTATGCTCCACAGGGACTTCACACCTGTGGAGTGACATACCTGTCCCCACAGTATTATAGAGCTCTGACATGTATTATGAGGCTGCTGCCTTAAATGACTTTGTATAAAGAATATATGTACCAGTTTCTCCAACATTCTCTGTTAGAGAATGAAGGTGGAAAAAGCATGGAGATTAACCACCTATTTTTTTTTCATGCTAAGGACAAGGAAAAGGGCATTCTTTCATGACCCATATTTTTATTCTGGAACAATTAATTACCTCTAGTGCAATTAAAAAAAAAAAAAAAGAGAGAGGGACACTGAGCCATAGGACTTGGTTAAATTCTGCAGTTTGGCAGAGACAGGTTTTGTACTCAGCTGAGGAGCACCAGAGAAAAGAGCATACTGTGTTTGCTGGAAAGCCCAGAAGTGGTCTCTAAGCAGCAAAGAGTTCCCAGTAAAGCTAGTCAGGATACCAGGTTTCACAAACCTGCCACTAGAGAAAACTGTCATCTGAACCTCAGCAGGGTAAAAATTATACATCTGGAAGATGAAGATATCCCCAAAGACTCAGTAATGGAACAATTCAAGGCAACAGTGTGCGGCTGCAAAAGCAGTGTTCCAGAACCTGTTGCCATATTTTCCACTCTACTTACTCTACACTGCATATTTCATGATGATCCATGGGTCCATGACCATTGTTTTGCTTGCAGCATGATAAACCTTGTTTGACTAGCCATCACTCCTCAAGCAGACACACATCCTTTCTATTGCTGGGAACAATGTCAATGAAGGATTATGGGCATCAACAGTTACACCAACATTTTAGGAAAAGAGAGGCATGAGGAGAGGAAAAATCCTGAGAAACAAGCACTTCAGTCATGCAACCACACTTTACATGAATGTGTCCAGACCTTAAGTAGGATTTGACACATTTGCTTCAGTAGGAAGTAATGAAAATTCATGAGTATTTTTTACACTATTGTCAAAACTATCAACAGCGTGGATAAACTCAATTTTAGAATTCTCATATTTTAATATAAAATTTTGAAAGAACATTTAAATAAGGAAGTGAAAGTGGAAAGGGAAGAAGAAGAGAGAGAGGGAAGGGAAGAGAGGGAAGGGGAGAAAAAATAAACTGTTCTAATTTTCTTTCCATTACTTTCTTTAATTCTTTATGAGGAAAAAGTGGAAAGTGATAAAAGTATTCCACATTTACTAACTTTTTTTCTATTTTTTTAACTTTTCTGCGTAAGAAAACATAAATTAATCTAATATATGAAATAGTCAACGTAAGTGGAAAACATGGGAAGTGAGGGATGGAATATTACACGCGAGACATACTTACAAAGAAATTTAACTACAAAACATACTTGTGAAGAGCTCTTTGGTGAAGGCATCATACTGCAGTACAATAGCAGGAATGTACGCCTGGGGGAAGTTCTGAGAGCAAAAACAGAAAAAGTCCATGACATCATGGGACTGAATTAAAAGAGCTGAATACATGTAACTTGGCTAAGCCTACTATTAAAGTGCAAGAGTTCCGGGGAGGCTTGGTAAGAACTAGGAGGAATCTCTTAACATAATGCATGAAGCTATTAGTAATAAAATGAATTTTAGAAAGGGAAATTCAGACTGAAATTCAGACAAATATCTTTTCTGTCAGCAAGCACTATGACACTAAAATTTCTTCCAGAGAAAACTGGAATGACTTAAAGAGCTTTCATATTAGACTGGACACAGCAGAAATTACAGTGAAAGGAACGGCTTTAACAGGAGCACAGGTGTTGTGCTTTGTTTTAATTCTTTTATCACTTTTCAGTAAGACTTCTATAGAAATAAAACTATAGATGAGAAGTTCAGAATAAAACTTATTAGTCTAAAATATAAGACAGTTTAAAATAATACTTACTAGTGAAATAGAATAATCTAAACAATGTGAGGAGTTCTAAAAGAAATGTGAAAGTATATGCAGAGCTGAAACCACAAGTCAACAGCAGTTGTGAGCAAAAGTGCAGTCTGGCTGCTCTCTGCTCCTAATGCAATCTATCGTTCTGGCCAGTACAACTGCCTAACATTTGTAATGTTCGTAAAGTTCAGAAGAAGGGCAGTCCTATTGATCCAAGGACAAAAAAAGTATGAGACAAGACCATAAAATCTGAATTTATAGACTATAAAAAGGCAGTCTGCGGAGATTTAATTTTGGTATATAAAATCTTAAACAGTACAGTTAATGCCAAATGCACTTATTACTTTTTTGTTGTTGTTAGGAGACAGATAAGAGGACAAGGGGCATAATTACAAAGTAAAAAAAAAAAAAACAAATTTGAAACAGATGTCATGTGTCCCATTTTTCTTTACATAGAGCCACAAGTGTATGCAGAATAGCTTATGACTCAGAGGCTGAAGCTTAAACACTGGAGGATCATTCAAGAAACAATTACGGCAAATGGTATCCTGAGGGGATTAGAGTATTAAAAGAAAATGAACCTTAATAGGCTGAATAGACTCCACTTATTCCCTGAAATTTATTATGTCCATAAACCCCAAAACAAATTCAGTAGCTGAAAGACAAAAGCTCAAGGTAGCCCACTTAATAGTATTTTTTTTTTTATTCCTGTATATTTGAGCATAATTCTGGTCTTCAGCTTTACTGTTGAATGGTAACACAAATATTAAATGCACATAAATACACTAGAGACAACTCAAGCCATTCAGAATTTGCTTCAGGCAAAATTAGCAAGAGCATTGCCTCTGAAATTTGGTACAGCTGTTACTAACAAAAGAGTTAGTTAGTACTGCTGGCTGAAACAGCTGGGGATGATATGTGAAAATAGAATTAAGTCTCAGTAATGCAGGTTTGCACTCTGGAGGTGATTCTGGACAAAACCTGTGTGTGGCCCCCAGTTTGCTGGGCTTGTTCTGTCTAGGACACCAGGGACATGGCATGCAGCACCCCTCTCTGGGGAGGCCACACAAGCCATGGCAGACTGGAGGTACATGCCTTTGGCTGGAAAATGATTCACATATTCAGACATACAAAGAGCCTGCAAGTCAAACTCTATGCAGAACTGAAGTCCTTTCCTCTCCACCTGGGAGACCACTGTGCCTTTCTTCTTCCTATTAAAACAGTTGTCTCCTCTCATCCTACAATTCCTCTGCATCTCAACAGTTTTCATCTCTGTGACCACTCTTCCTACATACTGAAATGCACAGACATTGGCAGGAATTAAGTCACACAGCTTTAAAGTCTCCATGCTTAGGTGGTCTTACAGCATTTTTGCCAAAAGATGTCAAGATCGATGTACAACAGAAATAAGAAATCCCTGTTATAGTGAAAAGCAGTATTTTGCATGCTACTGAACTGTCTTGGACTGTAGGAGAGAGCAGAAAATACATATTGCACCTCCAGCTGCCTCAAAGGTAGAAAGAAGGGAAGCAAAGAAGCACACACTGACCTGGGGCAGTCAAACTTGATATCCTGCCCTAACAACAGTCACACCACTTGCTTCAGAAATAAATACAAGACAGAAATATAATGGCATACTCTTGAGAGAAAGTATCTTTCTAACTCCAGGCTAGCAGAGATTATCTTTTCCTTGCTATTTTTGGAAAAATTCATGATGCTCTGCTGTGCAAATGTAAAAAGCTCACGAGTAATAGAGACGGCTTGACACACAAGCTCCACTTACAGATTTTCTACTGTTCCTTGGAATCACCCATACAGAGCAGGTTGGCAGGAAGATCTCCAAACCTGTGTCAAAAAGGACTCTGGAAAGAGTATATGACATATCACCAGGCCATATAAACTTATTGGCCTGGATCTGAAAACAGAATAGTCATGCTTTCCTGGCCCTACCAGTTCTGGGACAGCACAGACTCAGCCAGATTACAGGCTAAAGTGGCAGAGGGAAGGCCAAGGACTGAAGACCTAGCCCACAGGTAATAAAACCAAAATGTAAATGTTAACCTATTTCATTTACACCTAGCCTGAGGCTGACATGCAGAGCACCTGGTTGAGCTGGCCTGACATCTACTTTGGGCAGCTGCAGGCTAGTCCCAAGTGGTCACCTTCCCATAAGCAACCGAGGAAAAACTTAGACTGATTGTGTCATGCAGAAGGTCAGATGCAATCTATATGATCCTTGGGCTTAACCTGAGAGAGGAGGAAATGAGACAAAATTCTCCTTTTGGCTTTAAATGAAATTTGTAAGACTGCATTAGCAAAAACTGCAGCATGACAGGGTATCCCTTTGGATAAGTGCTGGCCTTCAAAGACCTTAAGATTTCTCTTTCCTGACAAATCCAATTAACAATTAGGAAACTAAATAAGCTTTGCAGTGTAAGAATTTGATAATCTGGCTGCGAGTCAATTTAGAAAGTTCAGCTACTGACAAGATGAGCAGCGGGTAAGAAAGTGACCCTGAATCAGTTACCTTCCTGCTCTCACCCTTCTCTCTCCAACAGCTGTTTGACTCTGGGGCATCAATACGCTTTGCCAAATCCTGAGGATTTCACAGCTGTATCTCGGTCTATATATGCATACTCTTCCCTAGAAGAGGAAGCTCTCATCTCCCATACTCTTGTCTATATATTTTTTTATATATATAATTGCTGTCTACTTCTAGGTTGGAGGAATAGGAAGAGTTTAAGTCCATCCTACTTCCTTTTGCCCTAGAAAATCACAAAAGAAGCTAAGGGGATGGTAGCAGGAGGTGGTAGCCACTGAAGGGGATACGGTGCCATAGTAGTTAAAAAAATAGGTAGTGATGGAATGCCCAAGATGAGAAATGATTGGAAACTGGAAAATAGATAAAAGGACTTTGGAAGACAATGTATGGGAAGAATAAGAGAATAACTGGGAAGGATCCATGGGTGCCAAAGTGCTCAAAAATAGTTTAATGAGGAAAACAGGACAATTCTGAAATGGAAAGAGAGAGTTTGAGAGGAACTCTGTAAGAGCTGTGGGGGTGAGACAGTACTGGAAGCTAGTTTTGATATTTGAGACAGAAAACATGATAATTGAGAGCTCAGCCTGATTTGGAATTACGGAAAATTTTGTTAAAAAGTGGTGAGAAATAGCATAGAGCACCTTCTTCCAAGGGAAACAAATACACTTTCAATAGCCACTCTGGTACAGCATAGGACTGGCCCATCTCAGGACAAAAGTTTTGATCTTCATCTTAATTCCATTCTTCTTTTGCTATTTGAAATCTAATACTATTCACAGCAACTTCCAGTATTACTAGCACAACTAAATACATTATTATGTTCATTTTGTGAATATAAGCATCGTGTCTTTACAGAGAGCGTGGCAGTTGTTGGACAATGACTGAATATTTATTGAGAGAGGGACATTTATCACCAATAGATTCATAAAGGAGTAAATTAGAGTAAATGAGTAAATTTACTCATTTACTCATTTGCCTCTGGCAATCAGGAGGAGTGGCCTGAGTGAAGCGGCTCAAATCCAATTATTCACTGCCAGATTTGTACTGAGTAGTACCTGTCTCTATACAGCCAATGGCCTTGAGAAACTGCAGCCCACATGTCTGCAGCTCTATATCGCTTCCTGAGGTTGTGAACATCACATGCGTATGGGGAGAGGATGGAGGGGGTTTCATCATGCTAACAGCTTTGGTTCAGTTCTTTCCCTCCCCAGCAGGAGCAGGATCTTCCCAACCCCACAATACTGAACAAATGAAACAGACACCAGGCACTTCCCCACCTAAATCTGTCCCTACAGTACTTATTTGTTGATTCATACAGAGTTGTGTTGACTTATACCTCAAAAGACCTGGTTTATACTCTTTTTTTTGAACCACGATTCACTTGCACCTTTTCTCCTCGTGTCCCCTGTAGCAGAGTACCCCCTGATGCTTTTTGTTCTTATACTTTGTTGTTGTTTTCGAGATATACCCCTTCTAAACCTTCTTTATCTCAGAATGAAGGTCCCAAGGAAAGGACCGCTTCTTTACTGCCTTTCTTACCCTTTTTCTTTGTCTTCACCCATGCTTCCAGTTTCCAGAACTCACCTCCAAAGTCTGATAAAAGCATCTCTTGCTAAGCCTGCATTTCTTCACTACAGTTACCACTTCAAAAATTAGTGAATTAGTGCTGGCTGAAACACAGCAATTCCACACTTCCAGGCTGACAGCACTGTTTTCTGCATTTGTCAACACTTTATTTTATAACAACACTCAGAGGTCATATAGCTTATAATAAACAAAAAATATTACATAGCTTTTCTACATGCATCAGAATTCTGTTGAGAATTGAGTTGTCAGGAACAATTTATACTCTTCTCTTTCTGTAATCCTGAGCAGACATAAATAAATATCTGACATCCTGCACAACCTTCTTCATACTAAACACTGTTTATTAACATCTGTTATAATGAATATTCTTTGTATCCTCTCAACATTAATCATTTTTAACTGTGCTGTGTTCATTCTTAGTGCAGTATGACAGGCAGTAGAGACCCTTCCTCTCTGGTTTTAATCTGTAGCAAATTACACTGCAGCCATATCCTTTGGGACTGCAGAGCTTTGGATACATCAGTATTTCCTTTTAACAATACCAATTTTCAGCCCTAAAATTACATGCTGCAATGGCTTGACACACTGCACAACATCTTAAGTCATGCATTTCCTTCTCAAATATTTTAAATGTATGTGTTTGAAATGTACAAAATGGGGAGAGGAGAGGAGAGGAGAGGAGAGGAGAGGAGAGGAGAGGAGAGGAGAGGAGAGGAGAGGAGAGGAGAGGAGAGGAGAGGAGAGGAGAGGAGAGGAGAGGAGAGGAGAGGAGAGGAGAGGAGAGGAGAGGAGAGGAGAGGAGAGGAGAGGAGAGGAGAGGAGAGGAGAGGAGAGGAGAGGAGAGGAGAGGAGAGGAGAGGAGAGGAGAGGAGAGGAGAGGAGAGGAGAAGTAATTGCCTTTTACAGTACTGAATTTGAGCCCTGCAGAATTCTGCTAAATAGGCCTGTGCAAACAAGTATAGATAGAAGAATTGTTTCAAATCATGGCACTGAAATCAACAGACTAATAACTTGTCCCTAGGAATTCTAGAAAGAGTCAACCTTGATCCAGAACTTGCAGTTTCCCATCATAAGTCCACCACAGAGCACACATTCATCACAATTAGAAAAATGTATTTGTGTTCACTGCTTCTTCCCAGAATCTTTCTCAAATCACAAAGAACCCACCTCAGCTTTTAGCAGCTCAGCGTAGCTGGACTACACTTTTGGGTAGAAAAATACACTGCAAAGAAAAGCCTTGCAACAGTGAGCCCTTTCAGTTGAGAATCAGTATCCTATACAAATAGCATCCAAACGTGCACAAATATTTTTTATCACAAATTACTGCGTAATTCTTGTCCCTTCCTCACAAGGGACTCTACCCCTGTGTTTGCCTAGCACATGCAGAACAGCAAACAGTGACCTGAGGTTTCACAGCAATATGGATATGATTCCACATTACTAGAGGAATAGCTCGTGACTGAGTAATTAAAGGACATATTGCCATGCATATGCTCCCCTCAGGAAAGCAAGCATCGTTGACACTGTTCATGTCTCCAAACAGAAGGAAATTTAGGCAATGCAGAAGGGTTTGTTTTTCTATCTTGGAACATGCCCAAAAGCTATAATGTTTACTCTTGTGTTTTCAGAAGCTTCTAGAGACACTGTGTTGCCTGATGCGCAAAACATGTAGCCATTTCAGACAATTTACCAGTGCTCGTTGGCTTACTGCTCACACAGGAAAGGCAAAACCAAAACATAGGGTATAAACTCATAGTATGAACACTGCAGAGCTCATTCATTCCCATCACACTCTGTAGAAACCAAGGATGCTCTATGAATCACAGCCTCAGGACTCAAAATATGACTCAAATTCTTGGGCATATAACAGGGCCCAATAAAGATGGCTAATACAAAATGGGATTAATAACTGTAATGCCTTTATAATCCCAAGCAGCTCCTTTCTGTAAGCTTCCCAACTACCAGGAGTTAGAAAATCACACTTAAATCACTGACAGAAATGCTTTGGCAAATGCTGTAACAAATAAATCTTCTGCTTGTGACTCAAACACCACTTACACTGCATTTAGTCATTTTGGGGTATTTTTACTGGTTGCACTTTTTTTTTTTTTAACATCTCATTTCTACCAAGCCTGCTTGCATTGAAGAAGTGTCTGGACAACACTCTCAGACATCTGGTGTGAGTTTTGGATGGTTCTGTGTGGAGCCAGGACTTGGAATCAATGATCCTTGTGGGTCTTTTGACTTAGGATGTTCTATGATTCCGCTGTTGAATTTACTCAGTTTGAAAATTTCTTTTAAAGAAAATCACCTAACACAGACAAGGCCAGAGACAGACAGAAAGTGTCCTGGATCAAAGGCTATTATCCAAGATCATTCCCTCCAGCACATAAAAAGTGAAGGCTGGGAAGCAAAAGGCTAGTGCACCAATATGTTAACTTTGCTATAGTTATTTCTTCACAGAGACCAAACAAATACTTCAGACACAAGAAATAATGTGAACATTCAACTTAGAGCAAGGCTTAAAGAAGAAATTTTTTCCCAGAAGCTAGTAATCTATTAGCCAAGATCCAGAGAGGCAGGACATGAGCACGAATAAGAGGAATATTCACATTGCTAGAAATTAATTTTAACAAAATCTGTAGGGGAAACAAAATTTTGTGTGTCATAAGTTATTACATGCCCCCATAATGTTTCACATTAATACCTGCCTGCTCTCTCAGACCCCTGATGCATCTTGTGCTGACCACTGTCAGATGGGTGTGGAGATCAGAGTTGTCACAGACCTGAGCCAAAGCAGCAGTGACTGAGATCCAGCCTGCAATGAAGAAAGCATTACTCATCTTGAAGACTTCTTTTTAAATATCACATGGAGTTGCTCTGCCTCCCTCCAGGCTGAGTGCCTTTTCCCATTCCTTCTTAGCAGGGGCTCACATTCATAATCCTGCTGTTGGACAAGAAGGGAGCATGGAAGCTGTGTTGGCATCCACCAGTTACCCTGCCCATCTGTTAGACCATGTCCTCCTGCTCTTCACATTACTTATTTGAAACCAGCAGCATTTCAACAGCAGCTGATAAAAGATGATATTTTCCAACCATTGCCCTGGTAACAGGTGACTTTGTAGAGTGAGATGCTAATTAACCTGCCTGGGGAAGAACACACTGCTAACATTAAATTTTCTCAGCCTTGTTTGCTGAGAAAGCAGAGGCCTTTAAGACCTATCAGAACCCTTAGATAAGGGGATTATATCTTCCAAGTAAGCTGACACTGGTTTACTGATATAGAACAAGGGTGTCTTGAAATGCCAGCATCCCTGATCCTCCAGGTGATCCAAGAGTTAACAGTGGGGCACTATCAGGTCCAATAACTCTGAGAACATGGCTGCCTTCCCAGCAACTTTTCCTCTGGACTTGTGGCTGATAAGGAGCTGAGGAAAATGCTCCTTTTCTTTCTTAGTGGAAAAAAAAATCCAGCAACAATCAGAACAAAGGGACACATGCTCTGCTAATTATAACAGGAAAATGAAGATTTTTCATGCCTTTCTAAAGGGATACATAATTCACTGCCACCACACCTGTCAGCAATGTTCTTTTTAATTTAAGACTGTGATGTCATTTCCATTATCATGGAACATCTAGAAAGGTTTATAACATAACTAAACTGAATTCAGCTTAAAAAATTTAGGTCCAGGGAGACAAATATTTCAACGGTGTTTTATTATCTGAATTATATACTTTTGAAGGCTGAATAAATAAACTAGAGGTGCAGGTAGAGAACATTATTGTTCACGTCTAGAAATGTCTATTTCTAGTCTATAGAATGCATAGAATCATAGAATGTTCTATTTCTATGTCTATGCAACGTAGTAAACAATTAGAAAAACAATTTTAAAAAAAAAAAAACAAAAAAAAAAAAAAAAAACAGGCCATAGGAACTGCTGCAAATAAGATTTGCAGGATAAGTTAACAATCTCATAAAATCAGGCCATTAGGTAATGCCTACTTAGTAAAATTGATTGGCATAATGACAGTGTTATTTAACAGAATAATGTATTCTCCTTACAGGCTTTAACTAACCCAATTTACCTACATCATATGGAGATGATTCCAAATTAAGTTGGTTTTATTGAACAATAGCTTCAATAAAAATAAGAGAATTAATCTATCAGTCAATTTCCTCCAGTGGAAAAGCTTTCAAGAACATGTATGAGAACACTGGATTAAAGAAAATGAATGAAATGTTCAGCAGTAAGTGCATTTTTTCTTCCATATAACAAAGAATTTCAGAGCACTGGGTGTGGAAGCAGCCAAGACAGGTGGAGTTGGGCTTTGACTTCCATAACACATAAGGTTATGGCAACAAGGACACTGCAGATGTATAATGTGTAGGTTTCTTTTCAATTAATGTCAACTGTAAAAAATCTCCTTTCACAGAAATGCTTGCTGAAAGTCAAATATGTCTAAAAAGAACCAGATAGCTGATATTGGCTGTTACAGAAAGAAGGCAAATATTTGCTTAGTTTAAGAGGACCCTGTGTCATTTGCCTTCTGTATTATAGAATCATTAAGGTGGGAAAGACCAATAAGATATTCTAGTCACACCATGCCCACTAACCACATCCCTCAGTGGCACATCCACTCTTTTCTTGAAATCCTCCCGGAACGGTGACTCCACTACTTCCCTGAGCAGCCTGTGCCAATGCATCACCAAACATGTATAAAATATCTCTGCCTTTCTATAATCCAATATAGTGATCCATGATAAACAGAAACTGGATGCAGATTAATGGTAACTGGAAATGGTAACCAGGAAGACTCTGCTCACCTAAGAGCTAACCCTTAGAGAATAAGTTTGACTTTTTGAGAATAACTGCTTCCATCCATTGGCATGGAATGGAAATGCTAAAACCTTGTTCTCCTTCAGCACTTCCCACTCAGAAATGCATCTGAGATTACAGCGTTCATGTTGATACTTTCCTAATGAGGAAAGTCCCCCAGTGTTTTTCACTTGCTTAATGATGCAAATCAAAAATTCTACACTTCGAGCATAGCTCATATTTCCTTCATATAAATGATATCACTCCTAGAAATGGATCACAGACTTCCATTTTATTCCATTCATTAATAATGTTTGTGTCTTGACTTTAAAAATAATTCTCCAAAGTCACTTATACAGAACATTGTTTTAGCCTTTCTACAGCACTGAAAAATGAAGGTTGGCTGCTGCTGTATTGCCTTCTGCTCTCCCAAGTGCAGAAGTTTCATGCCACGCGTTTTTCCATTTGAAACATGATCATTAGATTGGACAGGAGATTAACAGTAATTAATTGCTTGTGTTGTGCTTAGCAATTCTATGCAAAGTTCCATATAACCCCATACGTTGTACATCTCCATTTGTTTTGCTGCTTTCTGAAGCCCACTATGATGAAAAATTTAGAATGGTTATTCTTCTACAGAGACACAGAATTTGGGGGGCAAGTATTACCTCTGTATTTCTGCATTGTATGATTACACATACATACATACATACATACATGCTTCTTCTTAATCCATGCACTTGTCTAAACTTTTCTGCATTTATATTCTCATAATCAGCTGATATTAGAGCACAGTGATTAGAAGGTCTCAGCAAGAAATCAGAGCACAGGTCTAAGCTCTGTGCTGAACACTGAAGGCTGCATCCAGGCAACCCAGATGTGTGTATTGGGTTTTTGACTTAAGGAAGGAAAAATGGATGGACTTAGTGATGTATTCTTCCCTTGCACAATTATTCTAATAAACATCCCCTAATCACATCAGTTTGATGGGTCTTCATCTGATGCTATTTCTAAGGAATTTTATGAAATGCTTGAAAAGCTGTAGAGGAGAAAAATAATTCAGTGAAGTATTCTGTGTGATTCCTTAAGATATATATTTGGCTTCTGGAAAACACTATTTGGCTCATTCATCTTCAGTTCTATACAAATTCACCACAGGATGTGTCTCCAGAGAATTGTTCTCTTTTCTGTTAATGCACATGTTAACTGAGCATCTCTGAGTTTCCACTTTCCTCTTCTCTAATGTCTTTTCCTCTGATCTACTGCCCTTAAAAATGTGCCATACTACAGCTTCTGCCTTAGAGCAAGGTATGAATGATTCAAACCTGGGCTAAGGAATCTTACACTTGGAGCCAGGCATACATCCTTCCCTCTGCACTTTGCTTTCCTTCCTCTTTTCCCACCCAGTCTCTAAAATTAACTCCACTGAGGAAACAAGTAGACGCCTACAAGAAGTAATGATATTTGATAAAATACTCCATAAATTGTTATTTGTTCTTGTATATTCTATAGGAGTCAATATCAAAGTCTATTAAATTTCTCAGTTTATATTTGTGCTCAGAGCAGGGACAGGTAATCCAGTAGTATTATTTTTCATTTCAGTCAGTGTCTCCGTTTAATGCATCTCATCTCTTCTCCCAGTACTTTTTCAGACATCAGAGAATCTGAAGCTGTCAGCAAGGTAGTGAGCATGTTTTTCTGCAAGGAGGACATCCTGTCTGCACATTAATTCAATGGCAATGTGACCCAATAAATTGTACCACCAGTTCCCTCTGCAGCCTGAATCTAAGTATTCCCTATAATGCAGCCTCAAGATTTGTATTGAGAGCAAATAACTTACCCTGAATGATTTATACATTTACTTCTCAGCCCAAGAGACACATTTGTATTGGTTTTGGTTTGTTTGCACAGCAACACTGTGTTAGCTGCCGACTCATTAAAATGCTACAGGCCTCAATCATAATTTTTAAAAGCATTTCGTTGTTTACATTTTGTTATCCCAAAAGTGGTTAGCTCTTTTGCTACGAGGTTATTTTGTTATTCTGCTGCAGGGCTCTGGAATGAACTTCAGATGGGATTAGAAACTCCTCTGCAACCAACAGCAGCACTTCCAAGAGCTGCTTTTATGCAAGCATATGACAGCATTCAAGCTTTGGCACTAGTGCTGACAGTCCCTCTGCACCTTCTTGTCACGTACTCCTACTTGCAAAGTTTCATCAGACTACATTCACTGACTATAGAAAATAAAATGCTGAGCCCTTCACTGCCACCTTAATTCAATAATTGAAGATTTCTGGGAAGCCCAAAAGGTCTGTATCTTTGCACAATGGTTTTAAACCACCATTAACTTAAAGAATATGACATAGTAGCATAGATAACATTAAAAATTAATACATAATTGTTTCTGTTTCATTTTTAAATTAGAGCTGAGAGATTAAAAAGCCACTCTTAAATCCACCAGCACAACTAAGAATGCTTAGGAGTAGTGCCTGCCAAGTCTTTTGTACAGTCACTGCTTTGTATTCTGTCCATACTCTGTAGGAATAAAGGTGTTTAGAGCCTTAAACTAAACTGAAATTCATTTTTTATAGGCATACAAATATATCTTTGCTCATCTAAAATATTATTCATCTTTACAATCATGTCAAAGTCCTGTTATGCTCTGAAGTAAATAAATTTGGACTGGAAATCTCAGGGGAGAAGGTATTCTATTTTATGCTTCCAGTTGTCTGGAAATAGACCAAGAGCAGATATATGGAAAGGCAGATGTAATGAGAACAGTCAGCCAATCCCTCTCAAAGGCTCAGAAATAACTGAACTCACTTTCTAGATAAAGGCTTTTATTCCTAGTTCAGTAAGGGTACATTTTGAGAAATTTTGTTCTGAGCTCAGTATGCACAAGGGACTTCATCAATACACACTTTAAGCATTATCACATGGGTTTATTTGTGATCCTTTAACAAATAATCTTGTTTTTTATTCTCCTGAAATCTCCATAGACAATCACAACTCCGAATGTACTTCAGATGCCATATTTGACACTGATGTGTATAGGAAACTCATACTCTCTCTAACAATCCAAACATAGGAATTGAGCATGTACAGGCCAAAAATCATTGTTAAACTACAATATTTTAACTAACTTTCTTCTCATTGTAAATAAATAAATGCTTAATACATAGATGCAGCTAATTCCTCCTGCATAAGTAGACATAGATTACTAGTCTGGAACACATATTCAAATCAGAGCTTTTTACAGTCAAATTCCTGAAAAATAGTTGATTCAACTCAAAGAGAAATATAAATAGCATAAAACTAATAATGCCAATATTTACATGAGATTTAAAAAATAATTTTTTTTTTTTAAAATGTGACTAATTCTGCTCTAAGGCACATTACAGTATTACTGTAGAAATAATCAAGAAACACATTTTCAGTTTTAACAAATTCATGTTCTGGATTGGTATATTCTGTTATTCAGAAGAAAACTTTTTACCTGTACCTTTCACTTCCTTTTTAACTCACAAATCTTTGGGTTTGGAAGTTTTCCTGTAATGCTTATTCCCTTGGCTCTTGACTGAATGAAGTTAGAATGGCGAGTCTGTCATTTACGGGAAGTGACAATGTACTTACATGATACCTTTGAGGCAGAAAAACACCATGCCTTACAAAGAGTCTCAATTATTATTACACCATAGTCATATCAATAAAAAGTAATCTTTTCATCTTTTCCTTAGAGAAGTGTTTTATCCTGATGGAGATAAATATAAACTTTACTCTGAAAGAAATACATCCAATGTTCTGGATTGATCCACTTAATTAAATTATACCGAAGTGCAGAAAGGAACCATATCCTGAACTGAGTTCATCTAATACATTAGGTCAGCAAAAGCTCAGATCTTGATGTGCTTCCTCAGTATTCACTCAAACAAACATTTTAAACTGCAGTGAAAATTAGCCTATTAAACACAAGTAAACAAAATCATGACCCAAATGGTCTAAGGTGAAGATGAAATAAAAGAGACAGGATCCTCAACTGGTGGATAACTCCACCATTTTCAGTTAATATTTTTTTGTTTATACTAGTAAGGACCAATGTTTAAGGCCCTGAAAAATATGCTTTAATATCCATTAAGGCCTGACATCTTGTAATAATGCAAGTTAGCCCTAAATGAAGATAATATCTATTGCTCTGCATTCTTTACCTGAGACATTTTTATTTCCACATTCTCTCAAACTTCCTTATTAAAAATTGGAACAAAGTTTTGAAATGAGATATGACAAAACTGTAGGGAAAAACCCACTTGGACTCTAAGCATGGACAGCTGCATGAGCTGTTTGCATGTACCATATGTTCAGTGCTCGATTTAGAGTGAGTTAACAGCGGCTGCAGGTAGACTGAATATCTGCTGTGAAGTTAAGGAAGCATGCTTTACTTCACACTTTCTTACATTTAAATCTCTTAATGTAATCTCTCTCCCTTGTCTGTTGATAACAGTCAGTGTGCATGAATAAGAACATTATCCAGGCACAGCCTGTCATAGATCAAACCCTGATCATTTATTTCTGTTGCAGACAATCGATGTTTGGCTATTTTGAGACACTCCATTTAGCCCAATGTTTTATTCCCCTGTCTCTAAAGGGGGAATTTCTTTAATTAAAAAATAAAAAAAATAAAAAATAAAAAAATTGTTAATGGAATCTATTGCAGCATATTTTTTCTTCAAACCATGCTTATTTTTACTTGCTATGAACAGTCTGAATGCAGTCTTTATAGGGCTGCAGCTTTGCTGTCAGGTTCCAGAAGGTAAGCTCTGGTTCACCCCAGAGTTTGCAAAACACATGTCAAACTTGGCTCAAATTTAACATGAATGCAGATCAAAGGTTTCAAGGAGCTGAAAGTATGTTTAAAAAAATAACTTTATGGATCCAACTGGATCTCAGTTTGCAAGTAGAGATTTAGTTAAATCCCAAGTGCATTCAGAAATGCAGGAGTATGAAACTATGTGAACAGAAGCCAATAAATTTCCTGTTAGCTTTGGATTCCTCTCTCACAACAAATATCAAACTTTTTTTTCTTCTACCAGCCAGGACTGAAGCTTGTTAGCAACATCCTGAGTCCAAGAGATTTTCAAGGACTGAAACTGCTGCTTTTGTTATCCCTCTTGCACACTAATGCCAGATTGTGAACACCTCCAGAAACAAAGAAGAAATAGTCATCATATGGGAACTGATAACCCAGGCAAAATTAATTAATTAATTAATTAATTAAATGAACCTACAACCCAACATCTATAGTACCTGCAACATCTAATGGTTTTGCAAATTCATAGAGCATCCATCAAATATGTGAAATTTTACATCACTTTAATTCTTCCTTAGCTGCCTAGAATGAATACACAGCAATTGGTTTTAATGCAATAAGGATAGACCAGGCAAAGTCAATAGCGTTTACTAAACATGTCTTTTCAAGATGTTGTTAACAAGCTACAGCTGTGCGTCTTGGAGAAGAAATGGCTTGAAGATTTGTAAAAGAAAGCTACTTGGTTCACAATAAAGAGGCTGGCTAAAAGTATGTGCATGTAGGTATCTAGAGACACAGTATTTTGAAAAGATTTCAAATGTCAATGTCAGAAATGTTTTTAATCTGAAGTTGTACCAGAATTAGATGCCAGCCAAATAGGTTTGTGCTTGGGATAAGTATAGCTCATTATATAGCTCATCTGAGCTGTGAGTGTGAGAGTGGAACCAGTCCTGAGGATCTGCTTTTGGAATTTCTTTGTAATTCTTAATAAGATTTCTTGCACTGCCAGCAAGACCTTTGAGAATTTCACAATACAAATTTCCCAAGATTTTCACCATCTTAAAGGGAAGAAACAGTTTCCCAAATTTAGGTATGAACAATGTTTCCCAGCTAAATCTAAACTCAGAAGTCTTAACAGATGACTAGATCTGACCTCTAGATCAGATCTAGAGATTTGATTCTACATATAAACCAACCTATAGCAAACCAGAACCTTCTGGCCAAGTGTACGGTTCTCTTTAATTTTCACTGTGATCTCCCTGTACTGTCAGGATTTATTTAAATGCATTTATTCATTCACAGAGAAAATTTAACTACACAATGGAATGACTTCAAGGAGTGCAAAATTCAGAAAAATGTGTTGCTGGGGAAAAGAATGTCATCAGGTATCTTGTATCCACTTTGTACTATCACCTCATTCTAGTTGATGAGACAGTGGTTTAAATCAAAAAGACACAGACAGGTTCATCTGAATTACCAAATCCTCAGTCTCTGAAGGACAACTCAGACTGCATGCCAAAGAGCAATACTTTTGAAAAGCCTTTTGAAGCAACTTCCCTCTCTCAAAAGAAGATGTTAATTCTGTTAGCCCAAGCAGCTCAGTAATACTGAATGCACTCATTATTATTTGTTACCCAGCCATTACCTTGTCAGTTTCATATGCTTTATTGAAGTTAGCCATGAGCAAAACAAACAAGATTTTGAGCAACTCCTCTGTTCTCCAATCCCAAAACATTCTAAACACCTTCTTTCTGTATGTCTGTACAAGTATTTAACGTCAAGGCCAATGCATTCCTCATTATCACATTAAAATCAACAAGTTGACAAGCAGCTGCAGGTGATGACTGCAGCCGAGCTGAACAGTTTCACAGCTCTGCTCTTGGCACTGCTCTTCTGCACGGGGTTTCAGCAGCTGGTAATGGCTGAGTGCCATCTGTAGAAGCCTCCGTTTGTTCTTTAGCATGTATCTGGACTCTAGCCAATATTTTGGAAGGTAAAATCATAAAAAGAATTAGGCAACCATTTCCATGTACTGGGGCTTAAAAAAAAATGCTGTTAAAACAAACAGAATCTGTTGATTACTAGCTATGGATATAGCTACCTTACTTTTGAGAACCTAATGTTCCAAATCCTGTCAGCTTCCTGGCTTGTAGAAGTACCATGCCAGTCTTCCATTAGACATTGCATGTTGTGTGACAGGTGAGACAGAGACCATTCAGTGCCAGACACAGAAGGTACCTGTGTGGGCTATTGCTCTTTTTTGTCAGGAGTAGGTTGAGCAAAGCACTTAAGAACTGAGAGCCAGAGATATAAATGTAAAGAGATCCACTGACCAAATTTTCATCCTCATCACCACATTCAGCTGACAACATAGACCCCCAGCCACTCCCCTGGCACTACAACTCTGTACAGTTCAACAGTGCCATACAGCTCAGCAGCCAGCTTAATTGTCTGAACCTGACTCGATTCAAACAATGATCATCTCCCTATTTAAGTCCCTTAACGATAAATGACACTCTAGCAGATATTTCCACATCACATCTCCTGCATCCAAAGGGAAATCAACTTCACAGTCATTACTGTCCTCAATTTTCCCTTAAAATACCATAGAAAAGGAAATGCCCCTTGTTTTCATGTAAGCTCTTACTTGCTCCATGCCCATCTTGGCAGTGTGAGGCAAGGGTAGAATAAGCTTTTCTGCCTACAGAGATAAGAGCCTACATTTCATGCTAACCAGGCAATTACCACTTCCCAGGAGATCTTTCAAACTTCCAGTTCTAAACATTTATGGGTGGGAATGTGGCTCCTATTGGATACATGCACTGTGCCAATAGTGAAATTTCATGGAATCAGAGAAAGAAATGGCAAATAGGCATTTGACTTTGTAGACCAGTGTCTCAGTCATTTAGTCATTAGTGGTGTATCTGTATTTATGGTCACAACCTCCACTGCTATATTTCAGCAACTGTTCAATGTAAAACGCAGAAATCTTTCAAAGGAGAGAGTGACCAGAGTCCAGGGTGATCTGGCAGGGAGCCTACATCATGCATCAAGCATCAAAAATACTACATCCTTCTCCGCAAGAAATCTGCCATCTCAACTGCAATTATTAACTTACCTGTTTCCTGCATTCCTGAAACAAGGCAGTTGGGCATGATCTGTGTCCATGGGACAAATATGAAGGCAAATAGATGCTGTGTGCAACCAAAAATAATTTTGTAGAGAAGAAACCCAGACTTCCATAAAGACACACAGCCAAAGACAAGAGGCATTAGCTACAAGTTACAAGGGAAATTCAGATTATACATCAAAAAATATTTGTTACTATATAAGCAGTTAAAACACTGGAATTGGAGGCTCAAAGCATCTGTGGGACTGACATCCCTGGAGATTTTCAGACCTCTACTAGACAAGACCTTGAGCAGTCCCACTTTGAAACATGATTGAAATACATTATTATGAGTGAATTATTCCAAGCTACCTCTTTCTGTGATTCAATGACATATTGAATTGACAATTTCTATACAGGCACTGAAAAGAAAGGGTCATTAGGACTTGGTTACATTTGGATAACATAGATGTCTTGCAGAAATCCATTTCTTGTCATCATACATACTCTGCATCTTTAGAGATGAAATGTCATATAGTAATCCAAATTCTTCTATAAATTAATTCTTATCAGTGAATTGAAAATCAAGAATATAATTTGAAAATCTTTTCATAAGAGAACTTACCATTGAATACTTACTGTCCTGTATTTGAAACAGTTCCTCTGTCTCATTAGTAACACACAATACCAAAACAGAGACTTGAGTTTAAACACAATCAATCACACTATTCTTCTCAGGTCAAGCTATCATTTAATAATTACTTGGCACTATGACTGTTTTTCTATCCAGTAGTCTCTGCAGTTTAATCAAGGAAATTACTTTGCCTGGGAAATCGGTATACTCAAAAATTCTAATATTGTGAGTATTATCAGAGCCACATCTCAACTTATGAAACAATAACAATATTAAATTGGACTTCACTTTCATGTTTAAAAATATGAACAAGAAATGCATAGGACAGCTGTTAATGTTGTAAACCTGTGGTTTAGCCATTTATGAAGTTATTCCTCATGTCAGGTCAACTTTCCTCAGATTTTCCAATAAATTTTTATCATATCATTTCTCACGTAACACTTTTTTTCCAAGTTTGCTCACATTTGTTATTCATTTTCTTCTATTTCCTGGAATGTTTATTTTGTCCCTTTGTTTTCTAGACAGATTGTTTAACATTTTGAACTACTTCTACCTTTCTGCTTTTTATTCCACATACACTTCATTCATCTTATTTATCTGCTACATCCTCCAGTTTTCTGCTGAGAAAGCACTTATCAGCAACAAGTAGGGGAGAATAAAAAAGTAAACAGCCCTTCTAATTCACTGCACAGAACTGTCATTTTCTTGAGAAAGCAAAATCTTAAGGATTAACGTTGCTAGAATAATACGCAGCTCCTTGATAAAAGACAGCTTAATGCATTTCCATGCTAGAATTGTAGGAACTTTCACCATTGAATGCAGTGTTTTCAGAAATGTAAGATATTAAAGATACATCTAAGCCACATTTTTCTAAAATATTTTATTTTAAATGTGTCAGAGGAATTAAAAGAAAGTTTTGTTGGAGTGAGAGAAGTGCAAGTTGAGATAAAATTTATGTGCAATGTGTTTTCACACATAGGTGCTCTATAAAGCAGAAGACCTCTAAGTACTTAAGGAATTTAACTTTCATATCCATAAAAAATGAAGCCAGTTTTTGCTGTACTTGCCCCTACTAAAGCTTTGACATTAATATTTAAAATTCTGCCTATTACAGCTATTTCCTGCTGCATTGATTCAGAGATTTATATTGCTATTAATTTGTGTGGACTTCATCATACATGCTTTGACAATAAACCCCAATTAAATGTTGATTGGCTCATTACACAATCCCAGCCAACATTGTCAGCTGAGCTTAATGATGCTAATGTGAACATCTTGAGCAATGTCACAGTAAAGGAAATATTCTACATTAAAATGTCCATATCAGATTATCTCTCCTTGTACGTCAGTTATTATGTTGCAGCCTAAAGACTAAGGGTTTTTTTCAATGCACACTACTTCGAAAATTGTTACTATGTGTTTATTTTGCACACTCTTTAAGAAGCCAGTATTATTGATTCCAAGGTTAATAGCCTGTATGCATAAACAATCACAACCTTTCATTTTGCTTCCAAATGTTACAATATCAATTTTATACCTGCAGCCATATTTCCAAAGAAATCTCTTTAAGAAAATATCTTTTCCTTGACAGCATTCTGAAAAACACTGTGCACCACTTTGGATTGTCAGCCCTGGTATTTTAGCTTCATATTCATGTTAGCCTTACCTAAAACATAAAAGTATTCACATTACCTAGGATAAAATGATAAAAGTCATAGTTCATGCAAGTGTGAAGATGTGTGAGCAGATGCAAATTCAGAATGGATGGAAAATGTGTGAGTTACAGAGAGGGACTCATGCTCTCAAATGTAAATATGTTCAATGCAATTGCCTTTTGCATTCAATTTTGAACTTGCAGACCAGACTCACTTTAATGTCAGTGGGGAAATAAACTTAGGCTGAAATTCATCACACTGAGAGATCTAATATCCTAAGAAATGTAAAACAGATCAGATGAATCGTACCCCAGAAATTCATATTACTCTCCATTGACCACTAACAGAAACATCTCTACTACAGATGTCTGAGTTTAGGGGAGAGCAACTCATCTCACACACTTACTGAAATAGAAGTTCAACAGTTTGGTTTTCCCAACATTGTTCTAAAGTAACATCAACATCTACACTCAACTTTTTACCAGCAAATTTGTGGTAGGAGAAAATACTAAATTAATGTAATGTCTTGTGCTCGTAGACAACTTTATAGCTTTAGAAGCAGAAAACAAATTAAGAAAAAGGCTTTTGTACACAGCAAGGGAAGATGAACAATAAACTAAAATCCACAGATTCTTCTACAATTTGAGGGGCACAAGATGAAGATACGAACTAGTTCCATTTACAGGTTTACTTCAAGCAGCCGGAAAGTGAAGCTGTATATATAAGCAATTTCTGTAATGTATTGGTACATCTTCTCAATCTGCAGCCTGACAGAATTTCTTTTTAGTTAAACTACTCTCAAGGTAAGAAAAATACTTGCTGCATTTTCACTTCCTTGTGCTCCAGTCATTACAACTACTCTAATCAGCCAAGAGGCTCCAGTTGTACCATATACTGTAAAACCTGTAGACATGGTAGAGATGCAGTAGTCAAAATAACAACGCACAGATACACTACTTCAAGTGCAACTACGTCTTTGTATGAAATGCTACTTGTGCCTTGATTTGCAAATATATTCGCCATAATTACAAAATAGGTACTTATCAGTTTGAACATCAGAAGTTTTATGGCATTAGAAATACCCTGCAGAAATGTGACTCAGAAGGTATCTCCATAGCCCACAGAACTTGATACAAATCACTACAGTGTCTGCTCTTGTACTCTACTCAGTGACACTTGAAAAGTGCACTGTCACTCCAGTACACTTTTGCCCTTAGGAATAACATGAGCAAAATTCTTGAATTCTTTATGAAAGACAGGAACATTAATATAATTATTTTCATGTACTAAGTGACATCTGTTAAATTAATTCCAAACATGACCTGCGTTCTCTGTAATTTTTTCAGAAAGCGCAAAGTAGCATCAAAATAATCATGCCCCCCGGCACTGTCTAACTGACAAAAACAAAACAGAGAACAGAGAAAATATACCATTTTCCTCAGGAAGAATAAATCACAAATCTTCTTTTCACAAAAAGAACAAATGTTCTTTTGTGGCTTAGACAATAAATCTGTGAAACATGTGATAGATAATCTGTTTTCTGCAGCAGCAACTGTACCTGCTCTGGAACAAAGTATGAATTTCAGGTGAATGCTGTGGCTTTTGTCAGGATCTTTCTATATCTCACCAACACGCTGCTCAATAATACAACATGATATGACAAAAATCAACTTATCCACTGCAAGGGCTATCACATTCATATATTTTAAGTAGGTGGAAGCTGACATGTCCAGTTTTTTATATCTACAGCCAGGGCTGCCTGCACATATTTTTTGTAAATACAGAGTGTAGTAGAAAGAAACACACAACCAAAATCGGAAACAGTTTGGTGTTTTATGATGGGAATCTGGATCAAATCATTGGCCATTATTATCTTTCCACTGTGAAAGTCACATGCGACAGCCTGTTATCACAGTGAGTCACCAGTGCCTGCTCAGAGGCATTCTTTTGACTGCTGAGTATCCATCTTACCACCTTCCACTGCCTCAAATTATGAATACAAATGAAATTCCCCAAATGTGCAAAGATGTTGTTAAGAAAACACAGAGTGAAGAACTAGGAAGGCCATTCATTCTCTGTTAGACAAGAAATGAACACTACCCTACACATTTTAATAGATATGACACTACTCTGTTCCCCCTGGAAAAGCCAAGATAACTGCTCTGCTAACTCATTCTTGCTGCATAAGTAGGATATGGAAATCTGCTTGGTCTCATTGCAGTCTATCAGGATTAGCAGCCTACACAGTAAATCCGAAGGCACAGATTCCTTTGCAACAATACTGGACAAGGAAAATAAGCCCACTTGCTTTCTTTTGGAAGAATCATTGAGGAATGAGACTGGTGCCAGCTCTTTTTAACTAGGGCTCTTCATCTAAAGTATTCATTTCTGTATTTTGGATTTTTAGAAATATATACATACATAGTAAGCTAAATTATTTGCATGCAAACCTACTTCAACAACTCTGCACGCAGAAGTGCCGATAGCCCAAACCAGCTTTCCAAGACAACAGTATATAACAAAATCTGAAAGAATTAACCAAAAGAGTCAAGAAGTCTGACAGGAAACAATGCAGTTTCTTACACACTGCCTTGCTCTGCTCCTGCATGCCAGGAGAAAACTTTTCTTACAGATACCATGTGCACTTGCCGACTCAGGAGGAAAGCATGTGTTGCTTAGAGCAGTTTTGTGCTCCTCTGATCCCAGGCCATCTGCATACCAGCTGTCCTCTGCTGTAATCTGGAGCAGACTGAATGTTTGCTGCAGGGCTTTTCACACATTTCTTTGCCTTGTCAGCAAACTTGTTTTAACATGGTTTGCCCCCCACCTTAATACTTCTCTCTCACACATGTTGGATATACCCACACAAACATCCCACCTAACATGCAGTAGAGAGCATTGCAGGACAACTGCAATAGACATGTGAGCATTATTAACCCACTGTGCTGTATTCCTGGCCATCATCACTGTGTTTTATTATCTCACACATGGTATCTACATCGTGGTATGCAGATCGTTTTGTGCAGCGTTCAGCGCTATATCTGTTCTCTATGTCAAAATGCTGCTAAGAGTATTCTTGTAACTCTTTTTTTCTAACTATATTTTCTTTCTTATGGGAAAAAAATGGGAAAAAAAAAAGAAAAAAAGAAAGAAAGAAAAAAAGAAGAAAAAGAAAAAAATAAAAGAGCTGTCGATGCTGAAAGCATCACTCTAGCTGTGTTCAAAAGAGGAATATGATGCAGCCACCTGGAAAGAACAGTAGGACACTCAATTCATCTATTCTGCTTTAAAATATTGTTTCAGAGCTGTTGTTTTTTTTCTCAACAGTGAAACACTTTGATCCAGGTGCTTAGAAACCTTATCCTTACTCCTTGTTTGGTATGGCACTTTAAAAAAAAAGAGGAAAAGAGGGAAAGGAAGGGAAGTAGAAAAAAAAAATGAGAGGAGAGGAAGGGAGGGGAGGGGAGGGGAGGGGAGGGGAGGGGAGGGGAGGGGAGGGGAGGGGAGGGGAGGGGAGGGGAGGGGAGGGGAGGGGAGGGGAGGGGAGGGGAGGGGAGGGGAGGGGAGGGGAGGGGAGGGGAGGGGAGGGGAGGGGAGGGGAGGGGAGGGGAGGGGAGGGGAGGAGAGGAGAGGAGAGGAGAGGAGAGGAGAGGAGAGGAGAGGAGAGGAGAGGAGAGGAGAGGAGAGGAGAGGAGAGGAGAGGAGAGGAGAGGAGAGGAGAGGAGAGGAGAGGAGAGGAGAGGAGAGGAGAGGAGAGGAGAGGAGAGGAGAGGAGAGGAGAGGAGAGGAGAGGAGAGGAGAGGAGAGGAGAGGAGAGGAGAGGAGAGGAGAGGAGAGGAGAGGAGAGGAGAGGAGAGGAGAGGAGAGGAGAGGAGAGGAGAGGAAAAGAAAAAAGGGGAGAGAAGGAAAGGGAGAGAGAGAGGGAAGGGGAGGGGAGGGGAGGGGAGGGGAGGGGTGGAGGGAAAAATCCTATAAAATATCAGTTTTCTTGCACTGATGGCTCTGAAGATTGAATGAAGACACCGAACAGCCACCAGGAGTCCAGCAATTACTACAGGGATTAGAGAACATGGTAGCCTGAGCCATATAGTGTACAAGCAGGAGGAGCAATACCAATTGAAGCCGACAAATGGTTTGCTGTGACAAAAGCACTTGATGGGGATTTGCTGAGGATAGTTCTTAGCTCTAAAAGAAGGGCTACATTTCTGGAGGAGGTAGAGGTGAGAAAAGACCATTTTAAGCACTGGCAACTCCTGCTTGTCCCACCTTGGCAAGGAATCCAACGAGATTTGTTGGATGCAAGCTTGAGAGGGTACCATTTCCCAGTTAGTTTTTCAGTGCCTTCTCCCTGTTCCAGCTCACTTTACGTGAAGTAGTGGCTGCTCAGCCAAAAGATGATTTCTTAGAGTCAAACTGGCTTTTTAGCTGCCTCATTAGTGAATATGCAAATATCTGTCTGTTGACAAAATATGGGGACATTAAGTTCATTGCACCTCATTCAGTCTCCAAACAAACCAATGCACTTTCTGGGATAGCACAGGTTCTTGTAGGAGGGGGTTTTTATCAGCCTTCAACCTGGGACACAGCCTCCAAAAATCAGCCTTTCCACAAAGAGGAAACCTATTAAAGCCATTCCCTACTACTGTTTCATTAGCTCACAATGCTGCTATTTAATGAAAGTGTCAATGATTTCAGCATCATGAATTTAAAGACTTTGCCTACATCCCTGCCTGTAAGGAAGACATGCTTACTGCACGAGCATTCAGAAACACAGCCTGCATAGTATTGTATCAGGATGCAAAAATTTCCTGAAAGAGATCTCCAGGGATGGCACAAGCCTCACACAGCGACCTGTCTGTGTAACAAGTGGAACCTGAGGGCTCGTCCTTGAGTCACACATGGCTTCAGCCGCCTGTGATTTCAAGTCATGGAAGTGCCACAGGAGAACAAAACAACCTTTTGGGGAGAGTCAAGGCAGAAGGGGTCGATGCACACAGTGATGTGTGTCAGCCCCATCAGCCTGAAGGAACAGTCCTGAACAGAAGGCGGAGGCACTAAAGACAAAGAGTTTCCCCTTTTATTCAAAAATGCTTCGTGTTAGAGAAAGTTGGTCTAAAGGGATTCTTGGCAAAATGGGTTTTGGAAGAGCTCCGTGAAGCAGAGAAACACTGAACAGAACATGAGAAACACTAACAGAAAAAGTGACCTTAAATTTCTCTGCTCCAGTGCCATAAAAAACTTTGCCTTTTGATACCTTCCTTTGCTTCAAAGGGATACAAATCAGAAACAGCCATTCAGAAAGGGCTCTTAGCCATGTACTCATTAGAAAATAGAATATAGTAACTCTGCCTTGCCAGCAGCCCAACCCCAGCGTTCCCAAGCATCGCCCACACAGTTCATCGTGAGGTCATTCACAACCACCTCACTGGTACCAGCGCCATCAGCAGACGGCTGAACATAGGGCCAGGCTCACCAGCAGATGCTGCCTGTTTTGTAGTGCTCCAGTCATGCAAAGCAGCTGTAAACCAGGTCTAGCTGCCTGGTTAAACTAGCTTTATTATTGCTTTGTGTTGCTGATGCAATGCAAAGCTGCCAGAGCAGCCCTGGGAATTTGGTCCCATGCATTACTTTTCTGACAAAGTGGAAGTGTTAATCCTGACTTTGAATTCTGTCAAAATATTTAATAAAATCCACAGATCTTACACTGCGACAGCTTTAAACTGAGCAGCTCTGTTTCACTCAAAGCACTGAACGTGTGAGTGGGGGTTGAAGTTTTTGCATTAACAGACATACATATACATCAACAGCTTAAAAATTAAAATCTGCCTTCTCCTTCACAACAGATGTTCTATTCAAGCAACACTCCAATCAATAGACAGGCTTTACCTGCACATACACATACCTTTACATGCTGACCCCAGAGCAAGAAGATATTTTGACAACACAGTCTAATAGTTTTTATTGCAGACCAAGAGGCAAAAGTGAAGACCTACTTTCAGAGTTGTGATGAAGCAAACTCCTGCTCTATGAAGCTATAAATAATACAAAGCTAATAGACCTGAGGCGTCAAAGGCAGCAGGATGCAGTGACAGCCATACTGTTTTCTGTGTGTCATTAGCCACAGAAAAGTGGCTGTTCTGTAGCTCAGCAGGATGCCTTGGCTCAATCAGATTCTCAACTTTCTGAACTCTAAACAAAGGTTTGAATAAAGTCTTCTGTTCAAAGAATGCTCTTAAAAATGATGAGCAGCGGAATACAGAAATACAGAGATCATTATCACTTGCCTTCACTCTCTTCCAAATGTAAAATCTTGCCAGACCTCTCTAGAGAGTAAAAACTCCTCCTTTCCTTGCCAAGATGTATTTGCATAATTATGATCACTCTCCTTTACCTCTTCCAAGTTTTACCCATTCATTTTTGGTTTGACATAAAAACTACTAGATAAAGCGATAAGGCAATTTTTGAAAGATATAATAGTCTGAAATACACCTGTTAAGTATGTTATTATCAACGAAAAAAAAGAAGACTGTCCTTCTGAATTCAAAATTATACTATTATGCAACATCACTCCAAACAGTAATGACAACACCATTCTATAAAGCCCCAATCTGGCAATCCATTAGAAATGTGTTTCTCTATAAGCTACCCATAACAATTGCATGCAGAACATCAGAACATCCATTTCATGCCTAACCTCAACCACACACAGATCTCTAGAAACCTGACATGAAGATTTAAATAATGACAAGGATAGATTTTGTACACTGCCTTTCCCATCTGTGACTGAATAACACAGTTCATACAAGTTACTTAGAATATTTTCTGTACACAGAGACTGAAATGCCTCAAAACAATTTCAAAATAATTAGGAGAAGAGCAAAGGAAATAAGTCTATGCTACAAATTAGCATTATCATAACTAATTCTCCATATTTTTCTTTCTCCTCCTCAATCTGATCTTGCCAGCATAGATCCACATTCATGAAGATACGATGAAATCTAATTTCTGTCTAGGTGCCTAACTTGCACAAACTGGGAACCAATGGGAATGAGGAAACTAGGTATCTAGCCTCATTTCTGGGTGATATGAAATGATTCTTGAGAAAGAACAGAGCATTCATATTCCGTGCAATTTCACTGGGGAGGCACAAAACAAGACTTGTTTTCCTATGCTCCATGATAAAAGAGCTATGCTGCTAGATTTTTCTGGCCTGATATATGTGCGTATACAGTAATTACCATAAAGGTAGGGAGAAATACCCACCTAAGGCATCATCAGTGTGTCCTCATGGGGTGGAAGGTTAAAACCTTCCCTGGCCCACAGGTTCACGCTTTAAGAGTGCTTTCAAATAACTGTGTTTGGCCTTCTCAGCTGTTGGGAAGAGGGCTGTATTTTCACATAGTGTAGCATCAAGACGCTATGGGTAGCACCCAGAATAAAACAGCTATTTGGGTTAGCATTTTGTGCTCAAACATAGCATTCCTATTGTAAAACTGGTAGAAGAGGATGTATACAGTCCCAGGAAGCACTGAGTTTGGGACAGGCAGGCCTTGGCTTAGATGCTCAAGCAGAGGCATTTAGCACCATGTGATGAGCCCCAGAATATGTCAGACATCTCTGACAAATATGACAATCCTGTGGCATGCCTGTGTCCTGTCAGTATGCCTGCTGGAGACAGCAGCTTCCTGAAATCTCTTGATGAGACCCTTATTAAAATCCTCCATCTTATCATAAAATAGCAATTTAAAAAAAAAAAAAATCTAGAATTCACATGCTCTTCTCCACAGATTGTAAAGGAACTCAAGGGTGAACAGCTCAGGCACAGCTGTCTACACTGTATATGATTAAAGTTAGCTTATAAGGATTTCAGCTCTGCTATCTAACAACGTGGGAGTCACAAATTATGTGTTTTCAAAAAACCAGATAGCTACAAATTACCATTGCATTGGATTGCCTGGTGTCGGCATTCACACAGACATCTTTTTGCCAGTAAGAATAGAGTAAGACCTGCACTTTAGCTGCATATTTACTCAAACCACACAGAGAACTGTGATTCTTCAGAGCATTTTCCCTTTTGTTACTGTGATTGATATTAGTCAACACGGTTACCCAGAAGGGGATTTGGAAGGGTATGCAAAGGCATTCTGTGTATTACTGCAATCTTTCTTCCCCCAGGAAGCCTCACTAAGCATATTTTAATTACAAAGTCTTAAAAAATAAAAAATCCATTAGTAAAGCAGTAAAATAACAGTTATCATTCCATGGCAGCCTTTGAACAACACCTCCTCTTTAATAAACTGTCCTTTGTTTCATTCATTTTTAAAGGAAATCAAGAATTGCGCAGTGAACTGAAGCAGAGCACATTCTTCTCTGCACTCCAGCAGAAGAGTCGACAACACCCATAATTCATGTAAAATGCACCGTATAACACTGACATCTGCAAGGAGCTCATCATTCTTTGATGCTGTTGCCTTTTACAAAGCTTCTCTCTTCCCCTTAGCCTAACCACCCCTCCATGTCAAATGAAAATCTGACAGCACAGAGTACCCTAAAGCGTGTTTGCCTGAAACAGAAGACACGTTGGAAGATTCAAAGACTGGAGAACTTCAATTTTTCTTCTGAGCTGGCAGCTTCTCTTTGTAACTTTAGGGTTTATCTTTGTGAAACATTACCAAGACAAAAGCATTAGAGGCAATCTTTCCCTGACCAGTACATGAATATAATTCTCCTCAGTAACTTAGAGGCAATATCTAGCTCCCATACAGCAGATCCAGAGGAAATTTTTTGCCAGGCAGAAGTTTAATTATCAAGCAGGATATTAAAATCCTGATAGCAATGCTGTCAACATTTCAATAACAAGTATAGTTCTGAGAATCATTACTTCTTGGAATATATCTTTAATCACTTCTAATGTAATAACATCTCTTCAGCACAGTCTGTTAATATTGGTTAAGTCACCACTCACATTAATCAGCTGTACAGATGGATAAATGCAGAGTGAAAACAACAACTGAACTGAATAGAAGTGCTCACCAACTTGAAGCACAATTGTCTAAACTCCAAATTCTATGCTTAAAAAATCCTCTGGTTCTACAGTGGTCATAATGAAAATCAAAACATCCTAAAGAGCAGCTGAATTGTGTACCTGGAGAGCGTATGTCTCCTTGTTGCAAACTGGCTTTAGTGCCGAAGTGATTCTGTGGTTTGATTCAGACAGAATGCAAAGTGGGTGCCCCAAGAAACCAAACCAAAGTGATAGATTAGCTGCCCCAAATTGCTCCTGGCTAATCTGTGCTCGGTCACACTCAGTGAGATTCATATGATTAACAATGCTTGTCTCGAATGCAAACACACCAGAGCTAGCTGCCCCAGCCTCCTTCAGAGTTAATGGCAAACTAGTTAGAGCTCAATAGACTCCAGGGTACGATTCTTCTCCTCCTCAAGTAGACAACCAGCACAGGTCAGATGAATCTGACCCTGTAACTGCTTCTTGCATTGGCTGTGAAGAAAGCCTCATGGTGATAGCTCAGCTGAAGCTGGCATCCACGTGACTTACTTCAGGGCACTTGCTTCATTTATTTAGGGCTTGGAAATACAAGAGAGGATCTGATTCATGTCCTGCTGCACTGGCAGCCAGAGGCAGGGTGGGAAACTCTAGGGCATGTAAGCTATATATGTAAGCATCCAACTCAAGCCCCAAACTGAAGTAAAATGTCTCATGCCCTTCCCTACTCCAATAAAGAGAAAGAGACCAGAGCCCCATGTCCAACTTGCCCAAGATAATATTAGATTACATTTTTCAGAAATTAATGGAATACTAACAGTATTTCTTCCCTAAATCTTACGGAATGACTTATACAAATTTTGTTTAACTCCCTGTTTTCTGCCTTCACAAGGAGGTATGAGATCACACTGCAAGCTAACAGGACTGCTGCTTCTAATGCTTTTATAGTTATTGCTGTTGGCTATTTTTATAATGTACAGATGTCATAACACGTGTGTGTATTCTATATTCAAACTATAAAGTTACATTTTCAAAAATATCTGGTTCTAACATTTTCTGCAAGGAAAAGTAAGGGCATTTAACAGTGTAGATGAGTAAGCAAGGCAAAGCACAAAAATCAGCACAACCAAGAGGCCTTTATGTGTCAGCCTCTATTTCCTAGCTACAAAAGTGATCAGAATTCAACAGATGCTGAGAGCCACTGCCTGGGACATAGACAAGATGCTTTCCATCAGGATTCCCTCTGAAGCACCAGTGCCTCCCTCTTCCTGCAGGCATACATAACTTTTAATTTAGAAAAGAAAACACAGCCTGACCCAAACGGTCAAGATCTCATCTCTGCAAGGGAGATTTATGAATTAACTGCAAATGATTTAATTCAGACCCTATAAGCACTTTAGACACAGAACATTACCACTCTATGGGGCTAATTTCCAAAACTTTATTGATATAATAAAAAGTGGACGCTTATATTCATGTGACAGTTGTTTTTTTTTTTCCTTCACTTATGGGATGTTCTATTAGTCAGATATGCCTTAGTCACCTAAGACAAAAAATGTTTACAAATACCTTTGGAGTTTTTCCTACAGGTATTGAGTGGATCATCAAAATCTTCTCAATCTTATCATTTACCAAGTCACTGCAAAGATCACTGTTAGTCTACCAAGTACTGCTTTGTTTTCAGCTCCATCTTCTTTTCTTTAATAGGAAGAGGATGAAGAAAGCACAGTCCCATTGAAGAGTTCAGAAATCTGCTTCTCTTTCCTCAAGACAAACACATATTAAACGTAATCTAAAAGCTACATTATAAAAGTCAATAGACAAAAAACTGCTGTGGAGATTTGTGTACTTTGAAGGTACCCACTAATTTTTTACAAACGTGCCTACACTGCTTTATAATTTAGAGACTGCTACGTCTGTTTCTCTTTTATTTTACACTGAGCTGACAAAGTAATACAGTTTAGGGAGCAGCTTTTCTAAAATATATAAATAAAGTACATACTCTTCCACTGAACATATTCTACAGCTCATCTATATCTATCAGAAGGGAGCTTTGCAGTCATCTTTGTTCATTGGCAATTTATGCAGAACAAATATTACCTATGAAACAGCACATTTGTAAACCCCTTGCAGTTTTAATTCCAATTGTGCAACTCCCTCATTGCACAACCTTCAGAAGTCATTTGTCTGTTTTAATCATACCTCTCGCAAAAGAGTAGTACTACAGTTAGCCTACCTCTCTTAAGGTCTTTGCATTGATTAATTGATAGACATACAGCAGCAAGAACACATAAAAATACTAAGAAGTGCAATTATTAGTGTGACCAGTTCTACCTAATAGTACAAGGGTCTACTGCATTTGACTTAAAAATTTGTCAGTGGAATGTAATTATCATTAATTCTTCTAATGCTGAATGAGAGTTGTACTTAAGTTTTCCCCCGCTTGCTAATTACGACATCTTCCTTATACTGTATTCTCAGTGGCTTTCTCACAATAAAATATCACTCGAATGTGACCATATACTAAACCTAGGTGCAAAAGAAAGAAAACTGTAATAATAACATGGATAACAGACTTCAAAATGTACACTTGACTATTTCTACCATATCACAATCCTGTGAGAAAAGAAACTATTTCTCCACTGCCCAATGGATCAGAATGTCAGCATAGAACAGACCTTTGCTTATTAGTGCAAACTGATCAGGCACTGCAGCACATTCAGAGTGCTGCAGCACTGCAGTGACATCTTCACTATGATTCTACTTTCCAGGAGTTGATACAGTAATTACTCCTATTTTCGTTAGAATGCCCTCGGTCGTTTTGTGTTTGACAGCATGATGTGAAAGCTGATACCTTCTTGACCACAATTAAATTATCTGATTGCTTGAAAATAAATTTATTATTACAATTTTATCGGTTTAAGCTAGTGTGGAAATTATCACACTTTCAAAAGCTACCTCCATCTATTATCAAAAGAGGATGCAATGAGGCAAAAGTTATGGAAACAGCCATACAGAAAAGATCTCCTCTTACCTTCCTAGAACATTAATATTTAACTATAAAGTTCTGGATAGAAAAATATAGAAAACAGAAAGGAATTGGGAGATTTTTTCTTTTTTATGATCCCTACTTTGGATTTTACTTGGCTCTGACACTCTTGGGACTTAAGCAAATTCCCTGTAATGAAATGGAGAAGCCAATCTCAGATTCTGATAGTATCTCCTATACAAATAGTTTCTCCTATCAATTTTATTAGCTATGACTGTCTTTCTAAAAGTATGTTATTATTGTAACAGTCCCACTACTTTAGCAAAGCCCACCAGCCTTCTAGAGCTATTTAAACTGATTTTTACTTCTAAAATTTAAATTCAGACCAGTATTTTCCCTCTGCTGCCTAAAATATCTCTTGAAAGCTACATTCGGCTGCAAAAGGATTTAGCAGATTCTGTGACTCATATAACGCTTGTGACAGCTTTCAAATTGCACAGGACTGATGGCAGTACTTTTGGAGCAGTCTGAAAATGTTATGCAGCCCCTAATAGCTGTCAGAGCACCCAGCTGCTACCCGAGCTCTAAGGCCAGCAAGGAATTGTGTCAAAAATCTTCATCGAGTGCAACACAAAATGTTGCTGATAGCAGGACAAGGGATGCCACTTTTGGCCAAGCTCCCTTTCTACATATATATATATTCAGTAAATGTCAGAGTGATGAACTGTAAGAACTACATTGACATGTTTTGAGTTTACAGAGGCACAGGCTGTTCTTTCTTCCTCCACTTGAAAAAGTCTGCCTGATAGAATGAAGGTTTTGAAGCTCATTTAGTCTTTTTCTTCTGCCTGCTTCTCACCAAGCCTTTAAAACAAAATAATGACTCAAATAGTGTGCATCCAATTAAGTCATGTTTACAAATAATTTCTCACTATCTGCTCAGTTTTAATGATGATTTATGGTTGTTCTGGGGATGCACAGCAGGTTTCATTCTCTACATTTCAGATGTAGAATCTATTATGTTGCTTTAATTCAACTGCAGTCTCTCTCAGGGAGAGAACTTCACTCAGTCCCTCTCAACGAAATTTCTATATACTGTGTATTCTTTAAGTATATTTAAATGTATTCACTTTACAGGCTCCTGTGGACACAGCTTGACTGGGGAAAAAATCCTCTGTAAGTGATTTATGAGTACACAGCAGTTGCATGCTGGCACAGGAGAGAGGAGAGGAAGAAGAATCCAACACTCTCTGAAAGGAAGTACCTCGCTCTCCTGTGTCTCAAAATATGATAATTACTTGTTCGGGGACACAGGATGTCTGATAGACTAAGGCTAACAATGAAGGGGAAATTACACCACTACATAGGCCATGTCAGGTGTAAAATTAAGACACTGGGAGCCTCCATCAACATCAAAGACATTTTAGCATGATGTCATATGCAAACTGTCTCTTGATTAATAGGGTAAAAATTAAATCACAAAAAAATAAAAAGGAAAAAAAGGAGGGCTGGGGGAGAGGAGAGAAAACAGTATTCAAATGGCCATAAGATTTTAAAAGTGATAAAAACTGATAACAGTTTGCATTTTTGTCATTCTAATAGTTACCATCATATTTGTCCCATCAAGTCAAAACTCTTTTAGTGTTGATTGCGCTTGTCTGTAGAATGCTTAGGCATGCAAACAAGAAGTTGGAACAATACTGTCAAAAGATACTGAATTCTAATGGTTATATTGCTACTTCAACACAAAATTTGTTAAAAATTCTTACTAAAAAAAGCCAATGTGAATCAGCAACTACGCTTTGTCACTAGTCTAATCTATACAAAATATATGAGTAACATGACAATCTCCAGTCAACCACCACACTGTAGCACAGCTTCTTATATGCATAAATCAGGTAAAATCAATCTGGTGTTAGCCACATAGAAAGACTACTTTTTACTATTTCCATTTCATGTATGCATACAGTTAAGAAAGTTCATTGTTCTTTATTGTAAATACCCTAAAAGAAGACACACACAAAAAAATTACCTACATGAACCTTACTAGACACTTGAATATTTTTTTTTTAATGATGCCCTAAACTCTGGAAAAGAACAATGAAAATATTGCTACTGGACAATGAAAATAATCAAAATACTGTCACTAGAGAATTATTTTCTACCCATAGGTGTGTCTTCGGCTAATAAGCTCTGACATACTTTTTGCTCTTTTGTGGCTGACTTCAAATACAGAGTAGTGGCTTTTATTTATCAGCCATGCCAGGACCTGGGGTTGGGAACTAACCAAAGTCAAGTCTAACTTCCTTTGTTTGGGGGTAAACTGAAGTTTTTCTCAGTTGCTGGATTTGGCTCACTCTAAGGCTGCAAACAATTCTGATGGCATTGTACTAAGAAGGACATGGGAGGGAAGGAAAGGATAGATGGGCACGGCCAGCTCCTTTTCTTGTTGGCAACTGGACGTTGTGTCAGGTAAGAACCCACAGAACTGCAGTTATTTTTGCTAACCACTTGATAAACATCTAAAATTGATGAAAGCGAGAAGACATTAGTCAGAGAGGAATTTGTTTTGCATTCATGACATATACTGCCAACAACAGTTACTCAGTTACCAATAAGCTATTAATAAATTGTGGTTCTTCTCCAGATCAACAGCATTTCTTCCAAGGGAGAGGTGACATAAAACACTTCTGAGACACAACAAGATATTTCTGATCTTAGGTATCCAAACATATTTTGGCACTGCCTTTTACTTTTAAGTACTGAGTTTTTATTTTGTATACAGGCAACATAGATCACATTCATTCTTATAAGCAGAAATAAGGATTCATGAATGTATATAGTGCTGCTACTAAGATCTCAGCCAAAAAGTAGAAATATAAATGTGTGGTTAATATCACAGGTTCACTCCATAAACAAAACAAAGAATCTGGAATCAAGTAACAGAAGAAATCTCTATAGGCCAATATATTTCTTTCAGTTCTGGGCCTGAAAACCAGCTACCAGGGAAATAAGATGTGAACCATGAGCTCTGTGGTGAAACTTCAAAATATCCATCATATCCTCATTGAATTCTGCTGCATGGAGTCAACAAGAGTTACTGACTGAAATGACAGGTGATGTTTGTAGATCTTGACGACAAAAAAAAAAAAAAAAGACAGATCCATGTTCTATTGTTCCATTTTCTCTCCTTTCACCTGTCAGTTCTTAAGCTTAAAGCTGGGGCTAGCTGAGCAGATTGCCTGTCTGCTTGCCAAGGAAGAGCTTTTTAAAGTACATATGAAAACAGAGGTAGTCACTGAAATCTCCAGGAAATATGCCCCCATGTTTTCACTGGTCAATTCGCTATTGTTTCATCCAGACTTGCTTTTATTAGTCAGTACTAATAAACATGTACATGTGTCTTATTGCATGACATCAAACACCACTAATTAAGGAAAATTCATTCAAAAATCCCTATGCGTTATATGTTGCTTAAAAAATGGACTAAGCAGACATCCTGGGACCCAGCAGCAACCCTGGAGAGATAAGGCAGCCCAACATTGTACTAGAAAAATATGGTCAGTTCAGGAGCCTGGACCCTTACCTTAACTTATCATAACAGACTCTGTACTGAAACCAAGAAATTATTATGAAAATGGAAAACAAATAGAATTATGAAAATAGAAAATGATGATGCAAACACAAACAGAGTGCAGACACAGGAAATGGGGCTCCTCCTGTTTCTAAATGTGCTTTTAGAGCACATGCACTGATTTAATGACTTGATTTTATGCATGGCAGAGTATTGCTCTCCAGCTCTGTGTGTCAGGACCTACAAATAAACCACACCCAGAAGATGACCTGTTACTGAGTCACCACTGAGTTCTTTGTTTCTCCAGCATGGACAGGCAGTGGATAAATATTTTTGAGCAATGACAACATGTCTGTAAAACTGTCTGGTTTAAAAGTTTTCTGGGACAAAACTTGTTTTTCCTTGAGAGGATAAACAGTTACTGCATTTACACTGCCTTATGTTCATTAGCTAATATCCAGCTGTGAGATGTGCTGAACTTCACCACTAAACTGTCATTAGCAGAACATAATTTGGTGCTTTACAAACACTCCGTAAATACAGAATTTTTTATCATAAATCTTCCACTAAAACTCAGAAAATATTGTCAGAGTCACAAGGTCAGAAACAATTTGGACGATACATCAGGACAAGGATGATCAGCCTACAATAAGGGACTGTGTCTGGCAGTACCAATGGTCTTGTCAAATGCTGGCTAACAAGCACAAACAACTAAAACTTGAGAAAAAGACAAACTAGGGCTGCAGGATGAAACAAAGGAAGAATTTCAATGACAGACATTTCCTCACCACAGACCACTAATTAAGTAATCATCAAAGTAGTTGGAAAAGGTCTTGATCAAATTGCATAAATAATGTACAGAATTTAAAAACAAGTTCTGTAATGTTAGCATGTTTCCTGTGGGACTGGATCACATTGCAAAAAAAGCACATTTAACCATGGGTTACCCAGCAGGTACCTGGAATTTAAAGGATAATGATATCCTGAATAGTCCTATTTTACTGCTCAGTCTTCCTAATTCCAATAACGTTCTTTAGATTTTAAAATTCTCTCTGTAACAACTTGGCAATGACCTAGCTATAAACAAAACACAGCTGCTAGGCTGCTAAGCTGTGTAGGGATAGGGTCAGAAAAGCAAAAGCCTAACTTGAACAAAACTTGGCAAGGGGTGTCAAGAAGAACAAGAAGGGCTTTCACAGGTACCTCAACCAGGAAAGGAAAGTCCAGGAGGGTGCCATCCCCCTAGTGAGTGACACAGGCAGGCTAGTAACAACAGACAAGGAGAAGACTGAGGTACCCAGCAAATTTCCTGCCTTGGTCTTCTCTGATAACTGCTCATCACATAGCCCTCAACTGTTTGGTTTGGTAGGAGGATACTGGGGAAGCCACATCCCTCCCACTGTAAGCAAAGATCAGGTTCATGACCACCTGAGGAACCTGAACATCCATAAGTAATGATGGGTCCTGATGAGATGCAACCCAGAGTCCTTAGGGAACTTGCTGACACAGTCACCAAGCCACTCTCAATGATATCTGAAAAGCCATGGCAATCAGGTGAAGTCCCTCATGACTGTAGAAAAATGCAACATCACACCCAATCTTAAGAACGGTGTAAAGGATGACTCCAGGAAGTACCAACCAGTCAATCAGTCTCATCTCTACCAGGAAAGATGAAAGATCTTCTTGAAAGTGATGCTAAGGCACATGGAAGACAGGGAGACGATAGAAGAGAATCAGCATGGCTTCACCAATGGCAAAACCCCCTTGACCAACCTAGTGGCCTTTCATGATGATATCACTACACCAAAAGACGGGGGAAGAGACACTGATGTCATCTATCTGAACATCAGTAAGACCTTTGACACGGTACCCCACAGCATCCTTCTCCCCAGACTGGAAAGATATGGATTTGATGGTGGTCTGTTCAATGCATGAAAAACTGGCTGCAGAATTGATTCCAGAGAATGGTGGTCAGTGGATCAATATCTGGATGGAGATCAGTGAGGACTGATGACGCCCCAGTCATCAGTCTGGGGTCAGTGCTGGGAACAATACTCTTTAATATCTTCATCAGTGACAACAGTAGGGTGGAGCACAACCTCAGCAAGTCTGCTGATGACACGAAGCTGTGGGGTTCAGTCGACACACCAGAAGGACAGGATGCCATCCATAGGAACCTAGACAGGCTTAAGTAGTGGGCCCATGAGAACTTCATCAGGTTCAACAAATCTGAGTGTAAGATCTTGCTCCTGGGTTGAGGCAACAGCCATTATTAATACATGCTAGGGGATGAAAGGATTAAAGAGGGTAGATTTAGGTTAGATGTAAGGAAAAAGTCTTTTACAATGAGGGTGCTGAGGCACTGGAACAGGTTGTCCATCCCTGGAGATTTTCAAGGTGAGGCTGGATCTTGCTCTGGACATCCTTATCTAGCTGTGGATGTCCCTGTTCACTCCAGGGGAATTGAACTACATGACCTTTAAAGGTCCCTTCCAACTCTAATTGATTCTATGATTCCATGAAAATAAAAATTCTGGGATTAAATTAAAGCTCTTCTATATTCTGCTATCTTCTTTATTACATTCACAGAACAGAGTGGAGCCAGTGAAGGAATCCAGAGATTCTATAACCTGAATTAATTAGGTAGTTGCCTTTAGAGGAAAAATAAAATATACAAGCTAAAAGCAGTTTTTGAATTTTTACTAGGAAGGTTATGAAGAAGTATGAAGTTATGACTGAAAAAAAGAATACTTAGACAATTCAAAAATGCATCCCAGTGGTATTCAGGCTGAAGAGCTAAGAGAATAATTAAAGAATTGAATAAACCACAAAATGCTTATTTCAAAAATTCAAAGTAGTGGAGATTCCAGAAAAGGAACCACAGCATCTACACTGAAGACTTGGAAAAGGGCAGTCTTGGCTAACGACATAGCAGTCACTTTAGTACACCCTCATATAAAGGAGAAGAATCCCAACAGAACACTGGGAGAAGGGAACCTTCAATGTACTGCTTCCCAGAGGCAATACCCAACTGGAGCCAGTCTTTGTATATACTTGGAGGGGTGAAACCACGTGGCCAGATCTACACATTAGCCTGAGTTTGAATTCACTTTCATCCCAAATGCTCTGATTATCAACATTATTTTTCCACTGCTAGGTTCTCCAGCCATAGTTTGGAGTACATCAACTGGATCTTCAAAGCCAGGAAACACAGGTGTAGGGTAGAGCTGCAGAGGGCCCAGGTACACTGGTACAAGCACCACCCCTGAGAGGGGTGAAAGAAAACAGTAAAGGAAATACAATTTTGTAGAAGATTATAGAATAAACAAGCAGAGCTATAACAGCAGCAGATTTCCTAAATATGCCCAAGGGGATTAGCAGCCAATTCTCAGCATTGCCCGGTGGAAGAGATGCTGTGCACACTCAACCACAATAATGAAGCTCTGCAAGGTAGAAATTCTCCTTTGACCTGTGATTCTGCTGAAGCTGCAGTCATTTCAGGCGATGAGGAAGACAAAGTGAAAGAGGGGAAATTCAGAGAACTGAAATGATTTGCAAGTGACATACAAAGAAATTCTTAGGAAAAAAATAAGTTTGGAAGTGTGGAAGAGAGATTAATGCTATGCTCATTGTAGAAAGCAGCTACAGGTCAGGAGGCCATATGAAGAAATAAAATATTTAGGAAACTTTAATCATGGATGACTCTGAAAGTTAGATTATAATAGCTTGGAAAGGTATATCCTGATATCTTAGCTGGAACATTCCATGCTAGGCTTACAATGGGTTTGATAACATGAAAGGAAGCAGCGCCTGGTGACCTCTGACTCAGCAGAGCCCCCGCTGCACAGGGTAAGTATTTGTTGTCTGCTGCCATAAGTGTGTTATAATTATAAAACAGCGAGATTAAAAACACTCTTAAGTAAACTCAGATTCAGAAAAAAGTAGTCTCCCAAATCAGCCCTGAACTGCAAATTCTCATGTATCTGTGTGTAAGCACAGGTGTGCATATGTGTATCCACACATACAGAGGAACAGTTTGGCTTTACCAGTATGAGTACTGTACTTCTCTGGTTAGGATAGGGAGCACACTGTGTAGGCTTATTCTCTTGCAATAATTCCATTACTTTCAATCCAGCAGCAGTGAAGAGAGAATAAAGTTCTCATGAAATGCCACCAGTCTTGCAAAGCTTAACCTCTTACCTTGCTTATTTAAAAAAACCTGGATGAATCAAATAGATGATTTTTAAACTTGTATTGCCTGAGCAACAAACTGCTATGTTAAATCAGTTCAAGCAGTAATGAAAGTTCATTTTAATGGAATCATTTGAAATAAAATTACTGCTTTTATCTCTAGTACTTGTATTTTGTCTTCACATTTAAAAGAAAAAGAAACTGTATCAAAGATACTAATTTACTTTGAATCAAATTTGAAGTAAATCAGGTAATGAAGATGCAGTGCATGTCACAGCAAGCAGAGGTTTGGGGAGGAAAATCCTGTCAATGTAGTAGTAGTTCTCTCTACAACAGATACAGCATAATGAAACTCCTGCTGCTGTAGAATCTCAGTGCAGCTTCTCCTTGATCGTGTCTCCTGCATGGCCCCTCTTGCAGTTCTGTATGGCATTTTGTACTCATGTTTAACTCAACCAACCTCCGAGTCATCACCATAGTCACCACTACAAGATTCTTAGTCATTATTGCTGCTCAGGGAGATTGTAAGCATTTTTAAGCACTAAGACACCTTTAGGTAGTACAGAAATATTTGGTGCCAAGATGTTTTAAGTGTTGAATCCCAAAAGCTCATCTGATCCAGTAATAAATAAAGCACATTTTTACTCTCTCAATATTTTTGCTGTTCATGTGCAACAGGGAAGCAGATTTCGCAATCAGCTCACACTGCCAAAGCCTTTTGATTTTCTGTAGAAATATTAGTTTTCATTCTAATTAAATATACAATACAATTTTTATTTAAAACACAATTAGCATATCCATTTATGCACATAACAAGACACTTACCAGACTACAATCTGCTACTAATTCTGATCATTCAGGGAGACAATTTCAGTCCTAAACTAAGAAGAATTTTTAATGGTGCACATCTGCCCCCTTGTGCCAGTATGACATGGCTGTCTTTTTGATTGCTAAAGAAAGCTGAAGCTACAGCTCCCAGTCCGTTAAGGCTGTTTTAAAATGTCACTTCCCTCCTCAGTTTTCCAATCATCCTATATGAGAAAAGGGGAAAACAGATACTATATATGCCTTGATGTCAGCTCTTGGGCTTTTTTTTTTCTAAAGCTATGGAGAGAAGTTGAAAAATGCAAATAGTGACATAACTATCAGCAGTATGTGGATCAGGATTACAGGAAATAACCTCAACCACTGGCAGTTTCTGCACATCTTCATTACCAATTGATGCAGCTGCACAAAGTGAAGGGGCCAATGCTCCCATTGCAGCAGGAAAATGTCCAAATAAAAAAGAAATGCTTCTCCTTCACTCAGGAGAAATGGTCCTCAATCACCCACCACTCTTCCATGCTCTCTGCGAGAGGAAATGAGTGCTGGGGCTCAGTCTGAGGACCCAAGGCAGGTCTCAGGGGAACCTCTGGGGCTGCAGCTCCCCAGGCCAAAACCCCTCTGTTGGCTGGGCTCCCACCTCCAGACAGTGTGGCCCAACTGCCCTCCTGCACAGCTCCCACTGGGCAGACAGGACTTACTAATGTCATGATACATGTCCAGCCACTCAGGACATACTGAGCCAGAGCCATGTGCTATATAATGTCCCTGTGCCCCTGAAAGAACACTGATACCGACTGTCTATATTATACTTGTTTTCTGAAGTACTATTTATCTATTAAAAATAAATTGCTGGGATGACTTTCATGTCTTAAAGGACAAATTTCAAGTAGCCAGCTACCCTTTAAATCATTCCTGGCCATGTCATGTCATTGCATAAGCCTGATAGATGCATTTTTGCCAACTGAAACATGAGGATCCAATGAAAAAGGAAAAGAAAGGAGGAGGAAATGGGAGCCATTCCCTCAGAGAGGAATTATGAAAGTTGTTTCTTTTTCCTCACTGTTACTGTTTTAGAGCAGGAAAATTTCATGTTCCTCACAATACAGGCAGTCAGTAGCACAGAGGGAATGTATCCAACCAAAGGGAAAAGACATGGGTCACTTGGCTGACTTATCTAAAGGCTAATGGAGGAAATTACACCTAAACCAGTATTTTGCATTTCACTCTTTTTAAGACTTTACCAAGCTGTAAATCCCCAAACTTTCCATCTTCCAAAAAAGCTGCCAGACATGAAACCACTGACAGATAGGAAGTCCAGCAATTCCTTTCCTTTTTTTTCAATATTTAATTTCCCTCACTAGTAACAGTGTATGCCTTATTTCTCAATAATATCACTTCCAGTACTAATTATTCCAAAAGTACTATCTTTCAAAAACAGAGGACAAGCAAAGGATATATTTCACTACAAAGCTCAAGTGCAAGTTTACATTTCTACAGACAGTAATCAATACCTAATTCATGTTATTTGCTAATATTTCAATGGGGAGAGAAAGATTAAGTTCAACTTCAGCATGTCTGCAAATAGAATTTGTGTCAGTAGACTTAATTTTAAAACAAATTTCCAAGAAATATGTAGTTTTAAATTGCTTATATCTATTTTGGGGGATGCTACTTACTCATCAACAGAAACTGAAACAATATAAGATGACTTAAATCAATTATATAAGAGTTCAAATGTTTTCTGGCTTAACAATTCCCATACTAATAGCATTTTAAGCAGATTATAATGCAGGAACACACACATCATAAACTTCAGTAGAGCTAAATTTGGCCATTAACCATACATGAACTAGCCCTGATAAAGGTGCAGAAAGTAAAGCATCCAGTGCTAAAAAGGACTACAAAGTTTAATGATATTTAAGTGTCTAAACCTGGAGCCTCCTTGGCTATCCTGATCCCATCTTTGCATGTCCAGACAGCATCCCTATGTTCTTCCCAGGCCACACATCCCTGGTTGTGTATTTTTCTTAGCCTTCAGTTTGACCAGCAGATCCTTGATCAGCTATGCCAGTTTTCTGCTTCCTCTGCTTAATTTCTCATGCTGGAGGACAGAGACACCTTGTGCTCTTAGAAAGGTACCCTAAAAGAACTGCCAACTCTGTTCCATTCCTAAGGATAGTTTCCCAGAGAATCCCAACCAATTATTCCTTAAATAGATGGAATTCGGCTCTCCTAAAGTTTCAAGATCCTGACTCAGCTCTTTGGCAGGCCCATATTCCTCAAGATCATGAACTCAACAAGAATACTGTAACTACAGCCCAGACTGCCCATAATCTTATTCTCTTTAGTTCTCTCCTCTGTACTGGGAGGTCCAGTAACATTTCACCTCCAGTTGGTCTGTCTGGTAGTTCTAATCCTACTGCTTTCAGACATCATTTGAAAATCCCACTTGCCTCTCACCTCCATGGTTCTGAACCTAAACATGATAAAATCTGCCCCCTCTGTCTTGTTTTTGCCCCTGTCAAACAAAAAGCATAATACTGACAAATAATATGACAGATTACAAAACCTTGATTTGGATTAAGAAACAGATTCCAGTTACTCTGATATAATCCATGGGTTCCCAGCATTGCTTTCCAAATCAGATAAACCTTGGTTTCGTACAGAACGCCTCAGAATCAATTTATAGAGAATTCAATTGAGAAAAAGCATTTTAAAATAAACCAGTGCTCGGACTAAGTAGGCTTTTTTTCCACCTACCTTATTAGACTGTGAAGTTCTAGTCCAGTTGGATGTTCCATTGGGTCATGAGGATCACCACACATTTCAGTAAGACATGAGAAGCCTGTTGTTATTTTACTAAAAAAAAATATTGTTTCATAGTCAAAATTCACGTAATCCTAAAATAGGTATTCCCTAAGTGAGCAGGTTTTAGAGAATGAAAATTTTGTGAGGTATTGAACTGTATATGCATCAGCAGTCATACCTACACCTTGGTCGCCAAATCAGATTGATTGTGACCAAATTTGCCTCTACTTTGAATCATTTTGAACCAGCTCAGATCACAGTTCTGTCCTTGCAGGAGGGTGAGTACATCCTGAGCAAATTCACAATATTTGAGGCCAATTTGGCAGTTCTGGGAAAAAAAAGGCTTAGAATGAAAAACATACAGATCTAGACTGACATGGCCCACCCATGAGCATATTTGATGTATTCTTCTACCTTGGCTGTCATATCTTGAGAAGCAAAAGAAGAAAGCAGTAGAACAACAACAAAAAGACAAACAGTAACTATTCAAAACAAAATCTAAAATCAATCTGTCCAAAAGCAGCTGCAGTTGCATTTAGTTGACAGCATCTGGAATAGAAACCAAGCTGCAAAGTTGTACTTTACTAATCTCACAGATCACCAGTACCACAGTAATATACACATCTTTTGAAGGACTGGCAAACTGAGAAATCTGTTACAGGATTCTGTTTGGTGGTTGCTCTAATATTGAGATTGTAGCTGTTGTCACTGTAGAATGTTCTCCCTTTCATAACAATCACAGCTGTGCAACAGAGCACTATGGCCAGTGGTATTTGGACAAGGAACATACTACTTGTTTTGGTATGTTGCTTGAGGATAGAAAAAAAAAAAAAAAAAGAAAAAAAAAAAAAGAGCTTGGGGGATGGAGAATATTTCATAGTGTAGCAAAGAAGGTTAAGTATTTAAAGTACTCCAATATTTCTGGTCTTTTTCCCTTCTCACAAAGGGACGTAAAGAGGGCAAAGCAAAATAATGTTAGAGGTTGTTAAGGATCAACAGAAAATGCAGAGGGCCACAGTAGAAGCTCATTTAAGTAAGTCTTAGAAACTTCAGGATTTAAAAGCATAACTCCAAATTGCTGTGCTCTAAGATCTTATCCCTGCCCTTGCAACTGTTATTTTCTACCAAAGATTACTTTGTCAAACAACACAATAGGTCATGCTGTAAGGAACAAAGCTTTTCCATCAGTTTTTTGAAACAGAAGAAAAGATAGAGGTTGAAGTGCAAGCAAGCCAAATGTCAACCCAAATGCCTCCCGTAGCCTGGCATTCATCCTGCTTGTTTGCTCCACCTTACACATGCTTTCCTAAAACTACCCAACTGACCTTCTACACTTCCATAATGCTGAAGGAATTGTATAAACTGCACAGTTGATTAGTTGATTATAAATAACTGTCATCTAATTCTTGGTGTGTTTTTTTGTTTTGTTTTTTGTTGTGTGTGTGGTTGTGTTTTGTTTTTTTTAACTGCTGGAGTAGAAATGAAAATGACAGGCTATTGAATAGCTGGATCACTCAAATAAATGCATGAACGCAGTTCAGTTGAACTACTTGCCAGCAAGATTTAATATGTCATTTATCCCATCTAACTTGAGACAACCACACTGCAGAATAGCTGCAGTCATCAAGGTCTGTCTTAACAATACCTTGGAGCCTAATGAGGAGCCTAATTCATTTTTTAGATGTATGCTTCCTAAGGTCAGTGAAGCCAAGAAACTGTAAAATATCAATGTCATCCTGAGAGGAAATACAAATTAGGAAAAAGTGTTTATTTTATAATGGCACATTTATTTATAGAAAGGTTGAATGCCTGGTACAGACAATCTTGTCTAACAGATATCCTGTCTGATGAATTAGGAATGAGTAGCACCAGGAAACAGGTCTCAGTAAGAAAGCTACTGCCTACCAACACATCATCCTCTGTGAGCAACACATTACATCTACATGGCATGAGACCTTCAATCAAATACTGGTGGAGAGAGAAAGACTCCTGAATCAAGAGTTCAGCCCACAATCATGGATGCAATAAAGAAAACATAACAAAGATGCTAACATTCTGAAGAATGGAATGAACGAGACAGAATAAGGCAGTGGAAAACATGATCTCCTTCTTCCCTGAAAATAGCAGCTGAGTTCAGAGGAATTCAGAGCAACCCAGAGGCAAGGAAGGAAAGTGGGAAAATGAAAGTACGCTCAGGATGACTCTTCTTCACAGAGAACCGGTCATAGTCAAGCCAATAGGAATGTAACACACTTTAGTGTAAATAGGCACATCGGTCCTCTGCTAAAAGTGCTCAACAGGAGAACAGGTAGCTAAGTTGTGCTAAATATTTGAATCAGAATGTAGGAACTATAGAAGCCAGGGAGCGTTCTGAAGGCCTGACTATAGAAGACCCAGTCCCAATGAGTTTAGTGACAAGAGTTCTGCTGAAAGAAAAGGAGGCAAAAAGCCAAGATAAGCAGGGCAGCCAGTGCACCACTGCTGGGAGAGAAGGTAAGAATGGGGAGGTGAGTAACAAATGCAATTTCAATGATTTAGCACATCCATGGGCTCAAATGATGAACACTGGCATTTTTCAACCATCTTAAAATTCTCTTAGTTTCTCAGAGGTCTAAAAGAGACATTTAAAAAGTGTCTCCACATCCTGGCAAAGATATTGTCCAAAGTAACAGGATCCTGGAGGCTGTAATTTATGACTTGAAAAACAATCACAAAAGCTACCTTTTCTTTTTTTCTTTTTTTCTTTTTTTTTTTTTTTTCTTTTTTTATGAAAGATTTTAAGAGCCAGCTGTTAATGCATGGAGAAAATTGCATACATGTCTTTTTCTAGACAGAAGAGCCAGTAGAGCAACAGGCCAGTAGACTTTACAATAAGAACAGCCCTCTCCACATGTAGATTTTATCAACAGCAAGCAGATGAAAAAGAAACCAAAGTTAAAATATGTAACAGCCATGGACTATCTAAAATCTTTTTAGGGTACAGTGCACACATATGTATGGCCAGTTTCTGCTGTCATTGTAAAACACATACCTAGCACATAGAGCATTATCTTTGTGGAGCAGGTGATCTCCATAGCACATCATCTCATAGTGGTACTTGCATAGTTCAGAGTTAGGAACACGCTACAGTGCCATGGGCTCAGTTTTCAAAGTATTTCCTCCAGCAGAGCACAAGAACATGCAGTTTAAACCAACTGACAACACCCTTTGAAGTCTCATTTTCTGGAAGGATAAATTTGCCCTTACAAATTCTCCACTGACTGGCCTGAGAATGGGGTTCAGATTAATTGCTCAAAAGCTGGAGTAGAAATCTGCACACTATACCACAGTCCCTTCTGACACCACAGCACAAAGACAGGCCGTGCACAGCCATACAAGTATTGCTCAGATAACACGTTAGTTGTTCAGACAGCACTCTCAGACATATATTGACTTGCACTAATCACTGCAGCAAAAACAGAATAACAAATCTGTGCCTTTTCACCTCAATCATTCCTTCCTAGTCACATCATGCTATCTCTTTCCTTATGAGGATATTACTGTTCGTGCAATAAATTAATCACTGAGACAATGATAATAAAAGCAACAATTTGTGAGGGGGAAAAAAAGAAAAAAGAAAACCTACCACAAAGATTATAGTTAATTGGTATCGTTTGGTGACAACATGCCAGTGTATCCCACAGGTTTCCATATGGATAAACAAAAGAAAGTCATGCTGCAGGCCAGGACTAGAACCCTGGTAGCTTGAGCAACAGGAAGACAGGCAGCACTTGTCACAGCCATCCCATTAGGCAACAATTCTCTCAGCACAAATAACTCACTGTGAAATCAGCTTACTCTTGCTAATTAAAACAGAGAAAATCAAAAGCCGGATTCTGAGAGCAGAAATGAGAACACAATAAAAGCAGTGATAGCTGGAAACATTCAGCTGGGACAATATACAGTATGGAAGGTCTTGACAAGACATTCTAGAGACAGTATGTAGATCTTTTTGATAATAATTATCTACAGGGTTTGTAAAGACTGAATACCTTTTTTCTTTCAGTCACATGTTACGAGTGCTGCTCCAAAAGTAATGCCACCATTTTATTTTGTTAGCCCATGACAACAGAGGCAGATGTTGGTAGTATGGCAACAGAGGTCGAACATTCCTCCCACTGCATTTTGTACCTAATGACATTCTTTGATGCTTACTAAATGTTTATGGAGACCAGGCAGAGGATATGAGCACAGCGAGGTGGTAGATGCTGTGTTTCAGTAGTGGCAACAGTGACACAAAAGACAAGCTATGTTCCAGATGGCCATGCTCAGCTGACATGTCACAAAATTATGACCATCTCAATCAGCTCACTCACAAAAATAGGCATTCCATGACCAGGGAACTGTGTATGTAGCTGAATATCAACTTCAGTGTGTTGGAGATAATACTGGTAATATCACAAATTTCTCACCAGCTGGGTCCCATGAATGCTCACACAGAAACAGAAGAACACTATGAAAATTTTTCAGGACCTACTGAACACAATATGAGGCTGAAGGTGACAATTTTCTGGAATGCATTATTACCAGTGACAACATGTGGTGTCACCAAAGGAGCCAAAGTCAAAACAGCAGTTTTGTCAGCACATAAATTCCCCATCAAAGAAAAAATGCAGATTTCAGTGCGTAAAGTGATGAGATAGAAATGTGGTCATCCTTCTGGATTTTCTGGAACATGGACAAACCACCAAGTCCAACCACAACACTACTACACTGACTAAGCTGAAGGCTTGTAGTTCCAAAGTCAGGCCAGAGAAGAAAATCTTTCTCTTGCAACACAATAACACCAGTCTCCATACCAGTTTGAAGACCATAGAGCACAATGCCAATCTTGGCTGGACTATTCTACCACATCCACTGTATAGTCTGTGTTTGGTGCCTTCTGATTTTCACCTCTTTGAGTCGATGAAGGATAGACTGCATGGGCAACATTTTCCTAGTAACGATGCTGTCAAAGCAGCTGTGAAACAATGGATTATCTCCACTGGTGCAGATTTTTATGAGCATAACATACAGACTCTTGTTCACTGCTAGCAAAAATGCACAGCTAAGGGTGATGACTATGCTGGGAAAAAAAGCATGTTTTAGCTGAGACTTTATAAAATAGTGTTACTGTGCTCTTTGTATCTGTTGTAGTTTTCATGGATAAAATTAGGAGGGTCTACTTCTGGAGCAATCTAAATAGATTTGACAATGCTATTGTATATGAACATAATTATTTCAGATGCTGACCAAACTTTGTAACATCCTGCCCTGACTCCTACTGACTTAACATCAGCATCTCAAAGGACAAGAACCTTCACCTGAAATATATATTTAGAATAGAGTTAAAAAATCAAGTACTCCAGATATTCTAGCATATTATGGAGCGATTTGCAAGTAAGACGCATCCCAAGTACTCAGCGTTAATTCTGGCAGCTCATAAGTCTTTTTTCTTCTTGAAAACCACTGTTTCTTATGACATATATATATATACATATATATAGCTTGGATTCTGGAATACCAAAGGCATTTAAATACATAAAAGCATCACAAAGCTTTAAGTAATTAAACTTCATAGGAAGGGCTAACATGTATTTCCTGAATTGGCTTGCTAGCACATGTGTATGAATGATCTAATCAACTTTATTTATATCTGTCATTTATTCTCATTCATTGTTATCAGCCTTCTTCAACCTAACACTCTACACTCTACAAAAATTAAAAGATTTGAGTACACTGAACCATGCATTTAACACTGAAATTAATAAAATATATCCTTAAGCAATACAATCTTCTTCAGGTGCTTCTGGTAGAACATTTCCAAAGTACTTATGGATTTTATTTCAATTTAAACTTTAATACAATTCTGTGAAAATAATCTATTCATGTAAGTAAACAGAGATAGCCCAAGACCCATATTCACATTTAAAGCTGTATTTAAGAGGACAGTAACCCAAGTTATTTTCATCAGTGTTAAACTGACAGCATACCTGACTACAGCCAATTCAAAGATCAGAAAACCAGTATTAGCCACATCAGAGGACCTCATTCACTTACTACCTTGGTTTATTTAAACAAAACAAGGGACACAGAATGTAACTTACTGTTCTAATGAAGGTTTACAAACACAGACTGGGAAGGCTAATTAACCCTTTGAGAAGAGTGCACTTCTGAAATAAACTGCTATTTTCTAAAACATTTCTTGAGATCAAACTTGAAATAGCGCTATATATTCCACTTCAGTTTGAAAAGTCAAAGCATCCTTACTTAGCTAGAACAACATACAGCTTCAGTAGCTTATTTTAATGGGTATAGTAGCTTTGCAGAGGATTGTTTATGAATATAATACATACATAGTGCTAGGTTTAACATTTTATTTGAATGACTTTTAATGTTATGCAAAATAAATTGTTATGTTACATCCACTGTGACATCAACTAAAATGTGAACTAGTTTGCATAGGTTAGTACTTTGGGCAGCATGATGTTGCTCTAGTCCACCAAGGCTTAAATATTCACAGTGTAGAGGAAAAAACAGGAATTAAAGCATTTCTACTAAAATATATTTTAATAGCTGGTGTTAATTTTCTGCATAACAAAAGCCAAATTAAGATGATACATCATATGATCCAACAGTAAGTATATCTGTCCTTTGAAAAACAATTGTTACCTTCAGAACTGTATACTCCCAAATACAGTAGTTTTGCAAAATAACTAAAACTTTTACACACTTGAAAGCAAACATAAGCCAAACTGCACAGCGGTTCATTTTTGCTTTTTATATCACACTGCAAAAACCAACAGCTGAGATTTTCCACATCATGCTAATCAATGTCAATACAGTCGTTGCTGTCTTCCAACGGTCTAGCAACTTCTAAGAGTACTATTAAATACACATGATTGAAATGCTACAGTATAGCTTATTTTCCCCTCTAAAATAATAATAATTAAACAAATGTCAACAACAACTGGATTACAACTTAAGTACAATATGCAAATTCTATTTATCAGACACAAGAAGCATATGAAATTCCTTTCAATATACTGTTGTAATGCAGGCAGTTTAGGAAATACAGCTTTCAGGTTTTCTTTCAAAAAGGGAGATGGGATTCCTACTGCATAAAGCTGGAGAAAATCACTAAAGCACTGCAAAATGGTTTACTCTTCCACAGCTCACCAGTACTTGGAATTTGTCAGCACATCAGTTTGCAGGTCTTTCAACAGCATCTTTTGTCTGTTCCAGTATGTTATTTAAACATTAACTAACTAAAGCTTATTCTGTATTTTAAATGGAGTATAAATCAACATAATTAAAATCTGATGTTTTATACCCTGTACCACTTTCTGCCAAAGACTTACATACCATTTCTTTTTCATTGCACGAGATGGCATGCCATCACCGTACAATAAAAGCTAAAATTATTACCTTTTCCAAACATTGGAGACCTTCTGCATCCCCGAGGAACACTCGGTATGGACACATTTGTCACAAATACAATCCATGGGAGGTGAATCTCTGTCAAATTTCAATCTGTTGAAGTGGTTTATGGTACGTCACATGTAATCAAGAAAACCCTGTTTCATCAAGATTAAATGCTAATGTTCCATAATGAAAAGTGCAGAATCTGTAAGTAGCTTTGTTTAGAAAATGAAGATAAGCCAGGCAAGAAAGAGTAAGGAAAAGCAAGGCACCCATTTGTTCTTGTGTATATGTATGAAAATGCTCTATGTAGTTTTATATATTTATAAATTAAGAATGTTAGCATAACTTCCTTGTTTCTAAAATGCTTAAAATGGGAACATATGGGCTTCCAGCCTGCACTTTGGAATACTTTGGGAAATTTGGCTCCTTAGAACTCTTTCCCCAGAAAAAATGTTGGTAACAGGAAAAAAGCACAGTGAGGAGAACATGCTGCGTTAAAAAAGAATACACACTTTAAAGGTGACAGGACAGCATACAACATCTGTTCACCCCTACATACCACTGCACGTAACAGGCTCCAACACATGCCTTGTAAAAGTTGTGCTGGCACAATTTGGTTGCTGACTTGTTCTTACACTGCAAAATTCAGATCTTATACAACAGTTTGAAATTGTTGATCATTTGTGGACTTTGATAGAACTGTTTAGAACACATCTGCACCATGGAAAAAAAGTTTGTTCTGTACTAAGAAAAAGGAAACATTCCAAATGAACAATAATTGCTGAGTACATATAACAAAAAACCCTGATTACGTAAAGGAGTACCTTAAAACAGATCTTAATAATTCTGCTGACGAACCACTTTCATGAGAAATACAATTCACATACTGCTCTGCTTTCCTGACCTTTTTTATTTTGCAATTGCTTTAGGTGCTTTGCCAGGCTACTGAATATTCAAAATTCATCAACAACATTTTATTTCAGTTGTTTAGCACCACACAGTTCTCCAATGAGATCAAATCCTCATTTTCTGATTGACTTTTCACTAGACATTAAACACTGGAAGCCATCTCTCTTAGGAAGGAAGAAAGCTATTGTCAAGACTTGCTTTTCTGTAAGTGACTAAAATTTGCAATCTGATGCAAAATCAAAATCACTACATTTCTTTGCTTTCATGTCTGGTTAGCAAACTGCCAACTTGTTTGTACTGCTGTCAGCATTACAGAACAAACAGAGCAGCATAGCAGCAAGTGAGATCCAATTCTGCCCCAGGCATCATCAGAAAAATCTGCCAGCTACTTTAAGATAGGATTTCTTTCTTTGCTGTTGATGGCCGGTGATGAAAACCAATGCACAAACAGACTGCTTTTTTGAATGTTTCTAGCTGTGCCTATTGCAGCAGCCTTTTGACCTGCAAAGCTAGCAAATCTAATGTAGAAGTCACCAGTAATGCATAAGGGTCTGTTACAGCCCTTGTCTTTCAAGAATTTTAAATGACAGCAGTGGAAGCCATGCAGATTGCCCATTTACAGGCTCACATTCCTGGTTTTAAACCACTTATTTCTTAGATGCTCCCAGTCAGCTTTGGCCTTGAAATTAGGCAGCAGACAAGAAAGCATAGACAACTTCACGATCTTTTTTTCATTTTCTTTTTCTGTATTTTTTAAATGCAGTCATCCCACCCTCTGTTTGGCAGCCTGGGACTTGCCCCTTGTTAACAACTGGAAAAAAAAGCTGCTTAAACTCTCCAGTTCCTAATTATATGCAGAAATGGAGCTAGGAAGCATTTGCACTGACAGCTTTTAGTTGCTGTAACAATTCCATACTGCCTTCCTACTTTGTTGTTTAAGCAGATACAGCAGGCTTGCTTATTTTGTGAAATACAAAATACCAAATTATCTATAAATTCTGTAATTAGTTCTACCCTTACCGTTTCAGAAATGGGAGAACATCAGTGCACGATCAACACGACATCTACTCCAAATTAACTTCCTTCTCATATGGTTGAATATCATAAATCACATTATCAGCAAAAACATTATTTCTTCATTATTTCTTTATGTTTGTATACATTCACATAAATAAGCTCCCACATGAACTGCTAATTTCCTTGTCCTTCCTCACATTGTTTTATCTGGGAGGGAACACAGCACATTCCTGGCATCCCCTAAAAGGAAGAGGAACTTCCTTACGTTTCAAGCCTGTGACACAACCTTTCTTACAGGTCTGTTATGTCACCAGGTATTTCATGCTCTCTTCTCAGCATCACAGATGGAGACCTGGCTCCTTCACTTCCCAATCGTACGTTAATGGGCACTATGGAGCAAAAGTGAAGGTTTGTCAGCAGAATATTATTACCGTTTTCCACTCACGACAGAAACTGAAGCTTAATGGAATAGAGTATGATGAACTTTTTTTTAAAAAAACTTTTTTTTTTTTTGCTAGTTTTTCCTTCAGTTTCAGTTATGAAAAGGAATAAATGTTAAAAGAAAGGTATGTTTCTCCTTCATTAATCATTTTGTAAGCATACAACTCACTGGCAGATCATCAAAAATTTTGGAAGAAACTGAAATAGGCCACTGAGCTGAAATGCACTACAATAACCAGAGCTCTTCTCCACTCTTCAATGGAGGTGCAAGTATTTCTGCAGCAGGGTAGGTACATTAGCTCATTAGCAAGGCAGCCATTAAGCAAGTTACTTGTGGTAAGATGAAGGGATGTGCCTGCATGCTTCGTGTGATTGCACAGCACCAGGACCTCACACACACTATTTACAGCAGTACAGGGGAAAGTAAAGGAAGTAACATTGCCCTAATGGAAGTTTATATTTAAATGCAAAGTATTATTTGAAGGAAACAGAAGACTTGATAGCTTTTATACTCTAGATAACTTCTGCAAGGAATTTTCTGTGGGAAAGATACTGAAGAACCATGAAACCAGGCATGGATCTAACTGATGGACTAGGATGCAAGCCAAGCTGATAGAAGAGGTCATTGTGAAGAATAAAACAGGTAATCCAGGAATAAATGCAGGTGAAAGCTGGGAAATTTTTACTGTCAAAATAAACCTTTTCATTGTAAGGCTGCTGGGCAGTAAGTTTGTTTATTTTTATGAAGGTATCACTTGGCATTATTTCAAATGATCGAATTCTCTAGCTAAGGTTTTTATTTTTATGAGGATGCTGACTTCTCAAACATTAGATATCTCCCATAAGAAGCAAATCAATTTTACGGTTACTATAAAGAGAAACAACCTCCTTGAGATATAGGGAAAAGGTATTCTCCCTTTACAGCTAATTGATTTTATAGGATTAGCAGCATCAGGCTTCCACATATGTTGGGGTTTTTTTATTTAATTTTGAGGGAACACTATTATAAGCCATGCTGTTTTCAAAGCTCTTGTTGTTTATTCATCCGTATTTAAAGGACTCTAAACTGGATTCTGAGTGAGAATGTAGACTGCCATAGTAGCAATAAAGTAATGAACGTGTGGTCTTAAAAGATTCTTCTGACTTTTTCTAAAAGATTAGATTTTGAGTAAATCATAACAAAGCTCAAAGGACTAGAGACAAAAATTAGTTAACAAACTCAATATAATTTGCTGGAAGCATTCCTGTTTTCCCAGTTCTCTGAACAGTACCATACATCCAGCCATCATCAATTGGTTGCACGTTGATGATATAGTCACCATCCCTGAAGGAAACTTCATCTTCATCTTGAGCACTGTAGTCATACATAGCTCTGTATGTTCTCTGTTGAAGGAAAAAAAAACAAATCTGTAAAGTCTCAGGCCTGAGCAGAAATAGTTTCCCTCTCCCTTCTTTACCCACATGGAAAAAAGAAAAAAAAAAAAAAAAAAAAAAAAAAGAAGAAGAAGAAAAAGAAAGAGAGAGCAAGAAAAAGAACAGAAGGAATAAGGCAGCGGGAGAAATCACACAAATTATCTGTTGAATAGAAGCAATACAACCCTAACCTCTTGCCCTGTCAAAAATTCAAATAATATACTCACTTTTTCTGAGTACCAGAATAATTATTTTTGTGAATCTACATGGTTCGAAGCCCTCATCTAAACAAATATCAGGCTACTCACTGTCTCTTGAAATATACCAGCTGTCATTTCACACATTCCCCAGTAACATTTCTATGTCCTGCTGTGGCCTGTTTCTACAGCCTGTTTGCACAATTCCCAAAAAGCTTCTATATCTTCACTACAGATCCTTAACTTTTTCAACTCTTTGAATGTCCTTCATCACACTGGATTCTTACTCTAAATCAAGAATTACAAATATCTTTATTATCTAATGAAAACAACAAAAAAAAAAAGTTCAAGTCTCCAAAAATATTGTTTATGATACTCATTTTTACATACTCAGACAAAAGATTGTTACAAACAGAACAAGAATTTCTGTAGTTGGCTAAGCCAAATTCTTCAACACTTCTGTCAGCTGTAAGCAAAGATTTCCAATTTCTTTCTAAATAGAGCATTTATTTCCACTGACAATTTGCAAAATACTATGGCTTACTCATTTTTAAATTCCCAAGAATGCTTTCTTCTACTTTCCCCGTCTCTCCAATGAAATCAAAAGCATCATAGACAGTAACCAATTGCCCTATCAGATATATACATTTTTATACGTTAAAATATCTAGATGGTTTTTTTCTGTGTTTTCCTAGCTAAGGAATAGAACGCTGGATTAGTTTTAGTTCAAGCTGATAAATGGTACTTCAGTTTGTTTTTTAATAAAATGATTTCTAGAAATGATGGAGTTTCACATACACATACACACGGTGACTAGGCCATTTCTTCATCATGGGGGATCATCTACCATAAACACTACAGGGAAACTCAAACCGTTTCCACACAAGAAATTGTACTTTTTGGATTTTATATTGCTGTACATTGTTTTAAATTGATGTACAGTGGTACAACAAATTAAACATTAGGGGATGTAATTTCTGGTTGAACACTACCTTGTCTGACAAGCCTACTCTAAACTGTATTTATATTTTACGCTGCAATTGTTCTTTGCTCTGTCTCATGTTGCTGCCCAAGTCATAGTCCTGGCTGTGCCCAGTACTGATTTTCAGCCTATGGTATACAGTTTTTAGCATTTATTCCACAACTTTCAAGGGTACATGGAAGGTGATATTAAAATAAATAAATAAATAAATAAATAAATAAAGCAACAAAGAAAACAATTGGGAGAGTTCTATCACCACTCCTAAAGATCCACCAACTAGAAAACTAGTGGTCAGACAACCCTGGGGAATGGTCTCTACCTTTGAGAATCTTATTTTTTCCAACTATTTCAAATGATCTCTCCACTGATCCTTGAAACTAACTCCAAAACCAGTGGAAGATATGCTACTATAACATATACTATAGTCCAGCACTGATTTCATATGTATGGCAATAAGTTCAAATGTGGCAAGAGACGGGGAATGAATTTTCCTTTGTGCCATTCTTATGATGGCTCCAAAATGGGCAAAGACAGGAAAAGAGGTCAAATGTATCATATGACTAACATACACTGGAAAAATCAGACAATTTGCTCTGCTAGAATGGATGGTCTCTCCTCCTTAGAACATCATGGTGTAGAACATACTACTATTGTCTCCTTTAGTGGCTAAGGTGTGAAGACAAGATCATTTTAAACTTAAGAAAAAATCCTTAGAGCCCTGAATGCTGCTGAGAAACCTAAATTTATGGCCTTAACACCTAATTAGGTGCTAAATGGCTGTCAGGAGAAATCTCCATAATAATCCTGTTAGATTTTAATGCCTAATTATCATTTCAGAATGTAGTGAGGGCTATATAATTGAGAATTACAATGCTGAAAGGACTGAAAGCAGAGATTTTTAAAATGCATTTTAGTGAATTATTCCTCTGTCAGTAGTGAGTTTAGCAGGTCTGAGAGCAAAAGAGGATTTAAGAAAAGGCTCTCATATGCTCCCTCCAAAGGTCTAACTGTAGCGTCTGCTTAGGAAAAGCAGTAAGCTTTGGGCTTATGAAGCGCTGAAGCCTAACTGTCATAATTCCCAGCTTCACATACAGACATGGGACATCACATGCATATTTCCAATTCATTCATCAATTTATCCTTATCTTCTGGATGAGTCCTTGCCAGGAACAACACCAGTTGCAGTGGCCTTCATACAGAGCAGTTATCTGGGAAAGCCAACTTGCAACGTGGATTTTGTTTTTCCCACTACTTTTAGACATCTGAAGGTTTCAGAACACACTGCTATTTTCCAAAGAGGTAAGCACAGCCTGGCTGAAGCCTTCAGGGAGATGTTACAAAGCATTCTGTACACTGAGCAACAACTTAATTCAAACCATTATGCAAAACTGCTTGCAGAAAGTCAGCAAAAGCTGAGAATAATAAATAACACAATTCATACAGGGAAAAAAAAAAAAAAGGAAAAGAAAACTACTCAAAAACTGAGTTAGGATCACAGGCTGCCATCAATCTTCAGTCTTCGTGAATATCTGCACCAGAGGCTCTGAGACACCCTTATGCCACTTTAAAGTGTGTAACTTGCCCTGCATGTATGGACAAGTTGCATAAGCTAAATAAAAGTCTTTTGATGTGACAGCAGAAAGACAAGAGAGTCAACCAGGTTTGTAACTGTCAGATACCGCTCTTTTGGAGCAGAGTAGTCACCCCGAGGGTGGTGAGATTAGGGCTGTCTTCCTCACCAGGCTGCCAAGTTATCAGGCAGCACCGGGAGAGCACTCCTTGATTTTCTCCCTCCAGAAATGTTTGGTTTCTTGTCTTCAAAGAAATTCACTCAAACAGCAACAAAATCAGTTTAAACCATGACATTCCCTGGTTTTGTTTTTTTCCCATTATAAACAACTATTATCACTCAAAAGAATGTCAAGTAACAACATCAGTTTACAAAAGGGATAAGAAATCCTGCTGAAAGGACTCAGTCTATTCTTCATATTTCAAATGCTTTAACTTCACTCCCTTCCATTTCTTGTTACGTTCATACTCCCAGTTATGAAAAGAGGCAAATGACTATTCTCAATTTGACTCAAATAATGACATTTTTTTTACAGGCAGCCCACCCAGTAAATCAGTTTGAGAAGGAAAAATAATAATAGCTTTCTACCTACTCACAGAGCTATAAGGTTTGCTAAGTGGATTTCTAGATTTTCAGGCATTTCCATTCCAGCATTTGAAGGTTGTTTGCTTTGCTTCTCACTCACCAGCAATCCTGATGGCAAAGCCCAGGCTTCCAACTTCCCCACTTTTTTTTTTTACTCTGGGTGGGAAACCAGTCAGCTTCCTGACTGAAGGTACCTTGAGCTATCCCTTGAAATTTAAAGACTGATTCCAGCAACAATCATCTCACAGCTGTCATGCAGGCACCCAAAGAGTTTCTCAGGTTATTGGCTTGCCCAAATATGCAGTTTTCTGGATCCTAGAACTCCCAGCAAGTCAGCCCCCTCAGCTCCATAGCAGCTGAGAAAACAGACTTCCCCAAACCACCTTTATAACATAAAATACCATAGAATTCCAGTTTTAAAGTCAATACAACTTCTTGTCAAAAGGAGCCATTTATTCTTTCAGCTCAAACAAAACTTCATTTCTCTAGCAACCTTTAGGTTTGGTTCAGAATTAAATACTTCACCTCTAAACAAAGTGAAAGAAGTAGTGAACCAATTTAAAACAGTTCAATAAGCTAATACTCTTATGGTAAAAGGTGATGAGATCTGCACTGTGAAGTCTGTATGCAGTGATATGATAACAAAAAATATGATAACTTCTAAAATATGAATTCTTATGTAAAGTGTTCAAACAGAAAAATGCTCAACACTCCTGCTCCCTGCTCCTCCCTTCCCACATAGAAAAAAAAAAAAAAAGGCTGTAAAAGGCTGTATACCTATTCAGTTCTCCTTCACATTTCTTTCAGAACTAAAAGTTGATTCCAGCTTTATGTTCTCATTCACCACAATCAGGAACTCTGTGATTGTGGCCATGGTTTGATGATAAAGCTTTTTTACAATTCCCCAATTGTTTAACTTAATTTGTATCACACACAGGTGGGAACATAACCATTCTGTTGAATTAGAAAGGACACTCCAAAACAGAGTCTAACCTAGTTTTATACAAGATAAGTAATAAGGATAGGCAGAAAGTCTGCTAGTACAAAAAGAGCAAGGCAAAAAATTTTAAACAAATTTATATCAACAAAATGATCTTTCATCCTACACTAGGAGTTCCATTTCATCACATAGAGTAACATCAAATCTCACCTTGTACTATCCAAGCATGTACTACTTTTCTCAGGTAGAAAATACATATACTCTTCTGCCTCCTGGAGATCATAAATACATTTTTATCACACATTCTGACATTAAAGTTCTTGTTACTGCCCTCAGTCACTTAACACCTCTCTTACATTTGGACTATCACAATTAGGACTAAGACAGCCAGGTAGTCCAACTGTAGTGCTCAGGAGACCAATTCACTCATATTTAAGAAGTTTCACAATGCTTGATAATGTAGCTTGCCAAACATAATAAGTTATTAAATCCAATACTCACCAGGCCTGCTGGATGAGGCTGTGAATGCACTGACCTCATAGACGACATACTGGTCTGATGCATGTATCCATATCCTTGGGACTGGCTTTGCTGATATGCCCCAGGGAGAACAGGGGCTGCATAGTAAAGAAACAGAAACACATTAATGGAGGGGTTGTTGTTTTTGTGTCGTTGTTTTGTTTTGTTTTTAAAGTCCTCATCTAGAAATTTGTAGCATCTGTAGGTTATTTGCACTGGAAATAACAATTCCTTAGTATGAAATAGTGGATTCAGAATTATTTGCATGCACAACATAAGGCTTTCTATATGTTGAATTATACATAAATGTAGGCAAAGCAACATATCCACAAACACTATCAAGGTTAAATGGACAGAAAAGCTTAATATGCATATATATAGGTATCCTGAAGCTTTAGGTACCACTAACTCAGAATTGATATTGCCATAGACGACGCACTAAATGTCATGTGCCATAAACTGCCATTTTTTCAAAGGAAGAATGATAAATAAATCTATGTGCTGAAACATTTCAAAAGTGTACTAACTGGAAATACCCATGATTAATTCCTAACTCACTGCAAACTATCTCTTACTGGTCTATGAACAAAGATAAACTGATGCAAAGCAAGAGACAAGAGGTATACCTGTGAGTCCACAGTTGGGTTCCTTAGTTTACCCTGATTCCATCAACATTCTTTGCCAAGTATAGAGATCAGAGTTTATTTAAATCTTTCCAAGTCCACCTCTTTCACTATCTTCCTCTTAACCACACAACTACTTATTTTCCACGTGTATTTTGTTCCCATTATCTTTAGCAGTTCTATTTTAGGAATTCTCTTATCCATAGGTTAATGATTAATACCTGTACTTTCATTGCACCAAGAGTTTTTGACAGAGTTAATACAACCAAGGACTCCCTAAATCTGTTGTTTATTAGAAAAGCTTATGACCCCTTCTTATCTGTTCAAACATCCAAATTTGGCAACAGATTGAATCAGAATGTATTAAAAACATGTGACCAAGACCTCTAAGAAACAAGCATAGGTTCATATTTGCTAATTCTCCAACAGACCCAGGAAGCATTTTTAAAGCAAAATTAAGACTGAAGTGATTGTCAAAATCTTAAGTTGAAAAGTTTAATCAACTCATGTCTGTGTATGTTTTGCAAGAAACTGATCTGAGAATAAATTTTTCTGGCTTCTTTGGAGATTATTAGTCCACCTCCACTGCCATTTATCGAAATTTTAGTACTTGAATCAGAAACTCATTTGGCTACATTGTTTAAAAAAAAAAAAAAAAATGCACTTCAAGGGTGGTTCATTGATCCTGCACCCTATTAACTCCTCTGACAAAAGTCAACATTTTGAGATCATACAGCCCATGAGTGAAAAATTTTCATACAGAAGTCACCTCAGCAGTCTGATGCTTTGTGAGATACTTCTCTTGGGCATGCTGGGCTGAGCAGTTATCACACGCTAACTGAGCAGGAGCAAAATTAATATAGGCTTTAATGCAGTTGACAAGGAATTGCAGGACGCAGCCATTGTAGAGTGAACAAATAAAGAAGGCGCAGAGGGGGAAAAAAAAAGAAAAAAAAGAAAAGAAAAATACATAGGCAACAATGCAACAAGTATTTCTATCTGCAACAGTAACACTCTGCCCTTCCTGAGTGAACAGAACAACAGATGAACACAGACCACCCAGAAACTATTTGCTGAAATGTTTCTAGAAGAAAGGTCAGCATTGTGCTTTCAGCAAATGTTTTACATAACCTGCTTCCCCAGCTAACAGCATCACTGAATTCAACAAAGTTGTTTTTTTTTTTAAGACATCCATTTAGTTTTACTTGGCATGTTCAAATGCACTAAGTATGTAATTATGATTTGGGATGCTATTTTTCATTCTACTGTATTTTCCATGATGAGTAACACTGCATATTTAATCAGATTTTTTTCTGATTTAGAAAATATGTTGCAAACTATTGTAATGAATAGATTGCTTTGTTAAGTGAGTGAAATTAAAGTGATACACAGTCAGATGCAACATTGGAACATTATGAATAATGGATGTTTCAGAAGTGCCAAGTTCATTCTAATAGCATATGAGTACAAAGACATTTTAAAGCAGTTTAATCATCAGAGAATTGCTGCTTGTTAACACACTCACAGGATTATCACGCATTAACTGAATAGTCCTGAGCGGTTCATCAAATAATTTATGTTTCAGTGTTGTTTCAAGATATTTGCACATGACCAGATATAGTCCTTCACAAGAAAATAGAGAAAAATATAATTTAATCTAATCTGATCAAGCCAGAATGAATATATTTTATCTAAATCACCACCAGCATAAACATAGGCCGCTTCATAGAAAGCAACAGAGCCTCATCTCTCCATACCAGCAGTAAATTTGGCCATGTGGGTTCAAAACAAAGAACAGCCTGAACATTTTCACTTCATAGGAAGCAGTATCTGAAGCAGGCACTGGCTGCTGACCACAAAGCATCCTGATTGTTCTGCAGCTGCAAAGGACTGTGGCTTTTCCTTGGCAGAGACAGACACCCTACCCTGAGCATCCCTTCCTTCTTCCTGAAGAAGTGAAGGTGCCAGGAGAAACTGCTGACTCTTGATTCCTTCCCCAGAATGGATCTTTCTTAACTCCTACCATCAGTCCCATCAGTTTAAGGCTAACTAATGGTCTGTTTCATTATAACTTTCAAGCTGACATGTTTATTTGGGGAGGGTAACCAATGCCTCCCACCCCTGTGACAATCATCAGCAGTGGGTCTTAGATGTGCTTTCCTCTTTTACAATCAGCTTCTCACAAGGTGAGAAAATTCTGTCAAACTGTCTGAAAGTATCACAATTTTCACAAAAAGTATGAAAGCTCACAATTTTCCCAGCCACAACAGAAAACACAAACCCAGGGAAATAAAACAAATCTTCCAAAGCACTGAAGATTCTAGGATGCATCTGAAAACATTCCACATGAACAAAAAGAAGGAATTTCTAGGATCATATAGCTTAAGTAAGTACCCATCAGTCTCACTGAGAGAGCATACTTGAAATCTGTGTTGAAGATGATTTCATAGTTCCAGACATTCCATGAAAAGAATACTATATTAGAGCTGTAAAAAATAAGTAAATCAAATGATAGTTTTTAACAAAACATTTAAGAAGCAGAGTTAAGTGATCTTCAGACAGTTGTCTATTTGGAAGACAATTGGGAAGCACAAAATAAACAGAAGAGACATCCGTTTGGAGCTGTGAGCTTCTTTTAGTGACATAAAAATAACTCAAAGTAAGATTAAATGATGCAGAAAAAAAAGCATTTGACTTTCCTTCACCATCATCATCCATAATTACCTGCTATCTTTTGGCTTAGACCAAAATACAAAGTTCTATAACATCACTGACTGAAGCAGCAGCAAAAACAATGGTTTTAGTTAACCTAAGGGGACAATAAAACACAGTGCTGGAACATGAAATTCATTTAGCTGAATCCAGATTTATTGGTGTGGGATGTGAGGGCTGACCATTGCTCCCAAAAGTAAAGGTGGAAGTTTCTTGTTGCATTACGACTTTACCAGATGCATTCTGATGTATCAAAACTTTTTTGTTTTTTTCTTTCTCAACTCATGAATTAAGACAGATACTTATTTTAAATTACCTGCTAGAAGGAATTCATCATATTTTGCTTACTATCATTTTTGGTTTCTTTCCTTCCTTGGAGAAAAGAGAGGAAAGGAATGAACACAATCAAAGATAAACACAAAGAAGCTTCCAAGAAACAGAAGAAACTGAGAGAATGACAGTGGGTATCAGGGCACTGCAGCAGACAGAAGAGAGCGATGTGCACTGAGAACAACCATAAAAGAAAAAGGTCAGGCTGTGGAAATAGGAAAGGGATAATCAAGACAGCATTACACTGCTACAAGGTTTTTAAAAAGTTTATAATAGTTTATGCTCAAAAGAAAAATTCTTTAAAGGACAAGTTCCAAGATATAATATTTTATCAACACTGTACTTAAACTCTCTTGAATCCTCCTGCATAGAAGAACTTAGACAATCCACAGTACAACAATGTATCCACTCCATTAACTACTGCATTTTTGCCATTTACTGTAGTACGTGCCATTTACTGGATCATATGTAAAATATTAACTCCCTCACTTAATCTTACAGGCATCATGCAGTTTAAAGCATTTATTTCACTTCATGCTTTGGTGTTATCCCTTCTCATGGCATCACTACCAAGCTCTGAAGAATGCAAAGAACTAACTAAAACACTGCAATAACAACAGCAGCACGACAGACCAGAAAGAAAAAGGTCAATGATTATTACTGGTTTATGTCTGCAGATTTTCTGAAGAGCATAAAATAGCAGTAAAGCTGGAATATGGCATTATCATGCATCTTTGTACTACTGAATAACTCTCCTAAAACAGATGAAGCTGTTCCACATATATTTAAGTCCTTCCTTTGTTTTGCTTTCTGCTGCCTTCTTCTCCACAGGTTCTATCATCCACAGCAGCCATAACTGTCTTGAGAAAATATCTCTCTCATGGTTTTCAATTCCTTATTTCTTCTGCTCTTGCCTTAGAAATCATTCAGCTATGTCCCATGAAACAGAAAACACCATCAAAGCAGTGATGATCACCAAGGGACACTTAGTTCAGAAAGGGATCAGACCAGCAACACACGCAGTGCAAGGGAGAAGGCAGGACCAGGCATTCAAGGTCACAGACAGCAGAAGGCAGCAAATTGCTAGATCAGCTCCATTGTCCCAGGGTAAGCTCCCACAGACCCCAGTTCTGTGTGAGTTCTGAGTTCAGATCACAGAAGAACTGAGCTTCTCACAGATGCTACCCTCCAGATGTCACAACATTCAGGTCCAAACTCTATCTCAACTAACATATACTGCTTCTGTGTGATGGCATGCAATGTATATTTTAGATTCTTCATATCAAAGACCAGAGTATTTGAAATGGAAGTTTAGGCCTGATTAAGTTGGATGTAGCCAGCATGAGTTGGTTGCTGGGCATTAGAAAAGATACTGAAGAAACAGGTCAAACAGACATTCTGTCTCTGGTGAGACATACTGTGGTCTGGATTATAAAGGCACATTAATTGATCCATTAGCATTAAAAACTGGTAAGGACTCCCAGAGATGTTAGAGAGGGTGAAAACATGACGTACAAAACTCTGCAGCATCCCCATAGTACTGAGTAAGAAGGGGATATTCTCTAGGGAAAAGGTTTCAAACTGAAAGAGGAGAGATTTAGATGGATATAAAGAATTTTCTTAAAATAAGAGCAATGAGGGGCACTGGTGCAGGGTGCCCAAAGAGGTCACGGTTGCCCCATACCTGGAGATACCCAAGGTCAGGCTGGACAGGGGTCTGAGCACCTGATCCAGTGTGGGTGTCCCTGTTCAGCAAAGACAAGTTGGACTAGATAACCTTTAACGGTCCCTTCCAATCAAAAGATTCTGTGATTCTAAGGGACACAATTTAAATTTTAAAAAAAGCAGACACAGGAATATACAGAACAACCAAAAAGCACAGCAGTACAGGCAACATTAGGAAAGTCTCAGGAATGATTTTCCAGTGCAGAACTCATTGCCAAAAATGTTTCTGTCCCAAACTGGGAGGAAAAGAAAGAAAAACAAAATCACAGAGTTTCATGTAAAAGGAAATTTAAATTAAAAAAAAAAAAAAAAGAGAGAGAGAGAGAGAGAAAACGGAGTGAAGAAAATTTCTGGTAAACATTTCAAAAGATCCAGATTTAATTTTGATCAACTTCAATCTTTATAATAACTTATGTCACTCTTCAGAGTGAAACATTTTGACATAAAGCTGGTTTCATATTTACAAAAAAAGCCAGGATATAACTTTAACAATCTCAAAACTGAATGAACTATTTTTTGGCATTGTGACATCAACCACGGGTGAGCCATTCCTGTATATAAAAAATGCATTAAAATGCTATCTACTGATGAACAACACTGAAAAATTTCCATCCAACTCTGAGGTTAAATTGTTTAGCATAACTTCTCAAATAGGCTAGAAAATGGCAACATGTACTCTGCCTCATTCTAAACCATTTTCATATCTTTTATAGAGTTTTATTCTTTCAGAAACAGAAAGAGTAGCACAACGCAGTTAAATTTACTGGGAGTAAGTCAGACTGCATAAACATGTAAAAATCACTAACCTGAAGACTGAAGATGTTGAGACCTGATACAGAACAGTGCTGTTTTTAGAACTGTCGAGAACAACAGAGTAACACATCTTGGCATTTTCTCCTGTGCATACTGTAGCTTTCCCTTCATTTCTTTTTTCCCTGTTTTTCCTTTTTTCTTGCCCTTTGCTTGTCAGTAAGGCTGCCTTCACAGATGTCCTAGCTAGCAGGTTTGTCGCTCTCAGTGGTGCTCTGTCAGAAGCAGTGGTTTGTCCGCATACTATCCATTACAGGAGTCAGTATTCATTAGTAAATTGGAATATCAAACCCAGATATAATTAGGTTGTTGAAATAAAAACCTGAAATTATGGCCTAATTCACTCAGGGTGTTAATAAATACCTGTCCTGTTCTTTGACCTCATTAGAAGCTCTGAACTACTTGGAGTTCATGGCAAATTCACAACATTACAACCTTAGGAAGTTTCCACAACCTAAATTATAAAGATATAAGAAATAGACTATGTAAACATCAAATGAAAAAATGGAAATGGGAAAAAAATGGCTCTGGGGAAAAAAAAAATCAACAAAATGTTTAATTCTGTATTTAAAATAACTAACATTAAGTATTTATTGTACAAATAATCATCAGTTCTACTCTCAAGACTACTTACTGACGTATTACAAATGATAATGCAAAATGCTTTAAACTCTTTTATTACTGTCATGATTAGACTAACAGACTGCTTTAAGCACAATCATTTTATAACACCATTTTATCATCCATCAATAATTAAACATAAATTGTATGTACCCACAATATAAACTGAATTAGATTATTGTGTGGAATGCAGAATCATATTTATAGCTCTTAACAGGAGGTTCTTATAAATTAAAATTGGATTTTGAAGGAAATTAGAACAGAAAATCACATGTAGCTGTTCAGCATATGTAGGAAAAAAAAAATCTTTAAGAGGGATGAATAAAATAATCTAACGCCACATGGAGTCTTGTATTTTATTTTGTCATTTGTTTTCCTTTTAGAAGGTGCCATCTCGTATGTCAGTTACTCCAGAGAATAAACACGAAATTTTCACCTGTTCCAAAATTCCTTATTTGCATGAAAGAATATTAATAATATTAATACTGGTCACAATTGTATGAGTAGTCCATAATATATACTGGATGACATGGGAAGTACTCACTAGTCCAATGGAAGGATGGAGGCAAATTGCCTCTCTAGTATGTCATGGTCCGCATGTCCAGTCATTCATTAATAAAGGCATTTACCTTATCTCATTTCCATTACACTTCTCTTTAGGGCAATCTCTTTTCTGAGAACTATTCTGGCCTCTCTAAGGGTTCCAAATCTCTGTATTGCAAATTAAAAGACACTCACAGACATTTTTTCCATTACATAATAGTACATGGTTTCCATTCTGATTTATGAAAATTATATTTCTGACTATATCTTCCAAAAGATAAAGGTCTTCAACTTGTTTCTATAAGCCCTATTGCATGTATTTTTACATAGATATTCCACATTTTAATACATTTTAGGAACTAGTCTAGTAATTCGAATTTATTCATAAAAGGAGTGCCCCCATTCAGTTCACATGGATTACAGCAGAAACAAATGGAATAATATTTAGGAATTAGTCTTCAGGGGTAGTCATACAGTCCAGCAAGTTTAGCCTACATGAGTATTAGCAGCTGTCGTACCATAATACATAACAGTAATTCCCTTTTTCCTACTGCTGAGGCAACAGGGATACAATGAAATCACATGGCATCGTGCTCTGGAATTCTGAATATGAATTGCAGCAAGGATTTGCTGTCACTGGCAAGTAAACCTTATTACAACCAACTTTTGGCTGATGTTCCACCTAAACTGCAACATGTCTCAGCTGTGAAAACAGAGAACAATATGCTTTTCCTTTCCTTGCATGCAAGACCACATTCCTCTATTCATGAAGGCACAAAATGTCTGAAAGCCAGCTTGAGGCATCCTGTGTCCTAGCAGGGTCACAGAGTAATACGGGAAGATGAAATTCATTCTGTGAATGAATGTGAATGTGAATAAGCAGGTTTTTGCCCTAGGCTTACTCACAAATGAAAAGAGTTAGTAAAATGAAGGTTATGTTAATATGATACATAACCCACATGCCTTCAATTACAGTTTGAATTCACATGTACTGAACATCAACTGTTGTCCATTTGCATTAGGAAAGAACCCTACAAGTTCATCTTATGAAAGCCATGCTTTGAGTTCTATGCAGTTGTGAATTTACATGGTAGATATAACCAGACAAGTGGTGGAACAATAGCAGCCACCAGCATCTAGTCTGTGACTGCACATATATTTATGTATGGTACTTCTTGTCTGCTGGGCATGAAACCCTGAGAAGTATATCAAAACTGCTATAAGGCTGCAGTCTGAACAACAGAAATGCCTGCTTACAAGGGAGCCATTCACACTTCCAACTGTTGAGTCATAACACAGTTTCCCTTCCACTTTCCACTCACTGACTGCTTCACGGAAAAGTGAACATCTAACTGAGACAGCCTCGGAGCAAACAAAAGGATCTCCTGAACTGCTGCCATACTACAGGAATGGAAAATGGGGTCTTCTCTGGATTCTCCTCCACCCAAATGTGTAGGAATTGCCTTGTTATGCTATCAGCTCTCAGAGATGTGGGAGAGAAGCATAGGAATTAAAGACAGGCAGAGGGAATCCAAGCAAAATATTTTTGAACTGTGAAATGTAAAGCCCTCCCTGGAACATTAACTCATCCTCAGTGAGCACACACTGAAGGAAAATGAGCTTTTGAACTGAATCATAATTTCAGTCTTAATGTTTTATACATACAGCCCTAAATCAAACCTTAATCAAAACTTAACTGATAGTAAAATCTAGCTTCACTGAGTTCCATAAGAAGTTTCAAGTTTTACCTTAAAAAACAATGTTATACAAATACCTCATAGAAAGAGAATGAAATCTAGTTTTCTGGACTAATTTCTTTCATATTCTGTAATAACAAAGCACTCAATGAAAGCACAGGACATTATCTAAGAGTCTGATCGTGCAGAGTAGGACAGACAGCTTGAGGTAATGCATACATGAAGTCCCACTGCTGCTCTGGATTCCTAGACTCACATGGCTTAAAAGTCTGAAACTGATTATTCAGAGGGGACTAAGTGACGTATTAAGCATTGTCAGAAATCTTCTGTTCACAGGAATTTATTTAGAAGTTAACACATGTTCAAAAAACATATACAGCTCATTCCTAACTGAAACCTGTGCTCTTCCAACTAACTTAGCATATAATTAATAGGTACCAATGAGATACACATGTACTAGCGCCCATATTACATACACAGAGAAGTACTTAGTTTAGTTCAAAGAAATTACAATAGTCTTGTAGTAGAGATGGCTATTATTCAACTCCAAGGACTTGTACAAAAACATAACAGAAATATTTAAAGCTGAAAAAGCAAAATATTTTACCACTATACTGTTTAGGGGAAACAAACCTGCTGGGGGGTGACACGTAAAAGAGGCAAAACCAAAGCATCATCTAGACCAAAACAAAAATAAAAATTCATAAACAGGTTTAAGAGTTTGGTGGACAAGTGTGTATATGACCTTTACAAAGAGGGTGCCCATGTCACTGTTTTGATGTGTTCTGCCCTCAGTAGCAGTGCAGCTTGTTGATACGAATGGAGACAAGATATCTTCTAAAGCCTATAGTTGTCCTGTGAAATCTACAACCCTTCTCCCTCTAAATGCCATATTTGATTACCAGGCTCCAGGGAACAACATTATGGAAAAACGACTCAGCTTTCTAACATAAAAGAACTATTCTTCCTGGGCTGCCAGATGAGGAAATGTAACTGCTGTGTCATTCTGTTTGACCTCCTAGAATGACAGAGCTCAGCAAGTGAATATGAATGCAAAGAAGGGTGAAGGATTTCTGCCCTGCACTCCTGCCAGGTGCACCTGGAGATGGAAGACAGAAGTCTATAAATATAAAAAGAGGTCAGATACTATTTCCTGGTATTTTCTTTGACTTGTCTGTTATTAATGGAGATTTTTTTCTACCCTCATATACAGAGGGCTCGGGTGTTTTTGTTTTTTTTTCTGTGATCTGTTGTTGTTGTTGTTGTTTTGCTTTTTGTTTTGTTTTTGTTTTTGTTTTGTGTTTTGTTTTTTGGTACAAAATGTGACAAGGAGATAGAGATGAAATGAATCAAATTCTATTTCCTTTCCTCTTCTATCTATTAGCACAACAAAAGAGTTGTAATACAAGCAGACTTCTTGACCAAAGTCCAAAGACAAGGGAGCATCTCTGCAAATCCAGCATGTGAAATGAAGAGGTTTTTCACTCTATTTCAGAAGAATGGTTTGCCTTCTGACCAGAATGACCGGAGGAGAAGTTATAGCATAGTTCCTTTCTCTGAGTTTTTCTGGTGTTACATGGTTTGAACTGATCATGGTTAGACTTGAAGATTTCTTCCAGCCTAACTGATTCTATGATTCTATCCATGCCTGAAGCAAATCCTACCAACAAAAAAATTTAGATAAGAACTACAAATATAGTGTGGCTGAGGGGGAGAAGGAGACATCTTTGAAATCAGTGTTAAAATAATCAGTGCCACGCTGAGCAATGTTGCCTGTGATAGAAAACAATATATCTCTTCAGTGTAGGTTTATGTTCAGACTACAGACCAAACAATAGTACTTCTAATGGTCTACAGCGTGTTCCTGCCTTAGTGAGGAAAGGATAAAAATAACCAACAGTCTGGAGTAAGGGAGGGAGGAAGGAAGGGAGAACAGCAGCTGCACTGAAGCTGTTCTTCAGAAGGCTCATAGCACACAAGGAGGACATGCCACTGGGGAGAGAGATTACAGGATCCACTTTTTTCATTTACTTTACTCCCACTTCAAGCTATATAAATACTTCAAAATACGAAGTACATGTGTCCCACAGGAAAATACTGTCGTACTGTGTGTTCTACTGTCTACATAAACAAAAAGGTTGATAAAAAAATTTAAAGACTATCAAGATACATGTGGAATTTCACACTCTTGAAATCTGTGTATGTGGATAGTCAGTGTGAGTAAAATGAGGTAGTTTTCCAGGTCAAGGAAAAATGAGAGACCTGGGTGTTAGCAGAAGACTCTTTACATCAGAATAAAGGCAGAAAGACCTTAAACCTCAGATCAAGCCCTCCTTATGTTAATTTTCATTATTTTTCTAGCAGAAGGTGAACAGAATCTTCAGAACTAACTCTAAAGGAGAAAAGCCTAAAGAATGGATATATAACCAATCAGTAACACCACGATTCCAGACAAATACACGGAAGCTTAGCATTCATTTCTGAAATGCATCAGGAAGCAAATGAAAATTCTTTCCTAGAGGAAAAATCCTTTCCATTGAGGTTTCATGTATGACATGAGCTTTTGGGAATACAGCAAACCTGATCTTCAGTCCTCCACAGATTGGATTATATAAAGGTTTTGAGACAATGACTAAGATTTAGAAAATAGCTATGAAAAAAATTGTTTTTTCTTTTTCCCCAGCAGATTAATAAAACATCAGTGTAAAAAACTGATACTCACCTATGACTTTTCTCCATCTACACATATACACAACTAAAAATACGAATAAAGGAACACTTTAATACACCAAAAAGGGTGTATTAGAAAGGAAAAACATACACATAATGACGATATGCTGTGAACACCAATGAAACCAGACATTAAAAGGAAATAAAAGACACACACACCAAAAAAAATGATGGCCAGAAGCAAAAAGGGAGAAAAACAAACAAAGAAAATTAAGCTAAAATGAAAAATGAGTGTACCAGGAAAAAAAAAAACCTAAGTTCTTCCATTGCAGGATACTTTTATTGCAGGAGACCATTTTAAACTAGAAACCTTCAAACTGAAAACAAAATTTGGTAATACTCAAATAAATTTCTGCTGATTTAAATTAAAAACTGAAAAAGAAAAAAGAGAGAGCTAAACAGAAAGCCCCACAGAGATACAATAAGTTGAAAGATATTCATGGAGGTATGGGTCTTAAATATCTGCAGAGAAGGAGACTCCACAATCTTCCTGTGCAGCCTACTCCAGTGTTCCATCACCCTTACCATAAAAAAAAAGTTCTTCCACATGTTTTATATGGAACTTTCTATGTTCAAGTTTTTGGCCATTACTTCTTGTTGTATCACTACACACCACTGAGAAGAGAGTCTGCCTCATCCATTTACCTTCCTCCCTTTAGATATTTATAAACATTAATCAGATTCCACCTCAATCATCTTTTCTCCAGGCTGAGCAGACCCAGGTAACTCAGCCTTTCCTCACAGGGGAAATGCTCCAGATACTTTATCATCTCTGTGGACCTCCACTGGACTCTTCCTAGGAGATCCCTGTCTCTTCTGTAACTGAGGACCCCAGAACTGAAGTAGTATACTAAACGTGGCCTCACCAGGGCAGAGGGGGAGGATCACCTCCCTCAAACTGCTGACCACCCTCTTTTAAACGCACCCAAGGATACCATTGGCCTTCTTGGCTACAATGGCACACTTCTGTCCCAAGACCAACCTGCTCCCAAAAAGGACACCCAGATCCTTCTCTGCAGAGCTCCTCTCCAGCAGTTCAGCCCCCAACCTATATTGACAGATGCAGTTATTCCTCCCTGGGTGCAAGACTCTATACTTGCTCTTGCTAAACCGCATCAGGTTCCTCCCTGATCAACTCTTCAGTCTTGTTGAATGGTAGCACAGTCTTCTGGTGTGCTAGCCACTCCTCCCAGCTCTGTATCATCACCAAAATTGCTGAGGATGGACTCTATTCCTTCACTCAGGTCACTGATTAAGGTGTTGAACAAGACAGGACACAAACTGCTTGCCTAAAACCTAAGTCAGACTAACTAACTTGACAAACTCTAAATCAGAATTTCCTCAGGTTGTAGCATGTTCTTTCTTCACCTGCTATATACAACAGGCTTGAAGAAAACTGCAAATTAAATTTTTACTTACAGCCTTCACTTTATCACGCCATTCTTTACACCAGGACACACACACAGCTTTAACCAGCTCAGCTTGGTTTCTATGATTGGCAATGGATCACACAACACAAATTAATTTCCATATTTTACATCCTCCCACACATAACACTCCAGTACTTCCCCTGCTTCCAGCTCCAGAGATGGAACTACTGAGAAAACTATGCAAAGTGTTCTAAAATAAAAAACCTTTTAAAAAAAGTCTCTAAAAAAACTTTCACATAGGAGAAAGCCACAAGACTTTCCTCTTAGGATGGAAACAGAGAGCCACAAGAATTTTCACAACTTGATATGGCAAGAAGTAGTTCTGTAAATAAAATGCTTTCATATCGTTAATTTGCTCACTAAAAAGCAAGTGGTAAATTTAATTTTTTTGGGTTGAGAGTATTATTGGTTTCAGTTATATTTTGTCTTTGAAGAGAAAAATAATCTGACTCATGCAAGTTTTGCAAAAACACAATGCACCTTCACCTCAGCACTGTAAATGGGAATTAGTAGAGATTTTGAACTGACACACTTCTCAAAATGGTTAAAAAGAATACACAATAAAGCAAAATGGCATGCAAGAAACTGTGCGGACTGGAGATTTTGCTTTTCTTCCTTAAATAATCAGTGCAATACACAGTTTTCAATGATTTGTGATTATACAAGGATATTGAGTTAATACAGGCCTGTGAGGTCTCAATACATTATGACAGTGTTACTAGTGAAAAAGGGTGGGAATAAGGGCTACCTCCTTCATCAGATGGCCTTGTTATCTCACTGCAGTAAGAAAAGGTAGGGTTCGTGTCAGAACCATCTGATTTATAATCTCCCAAACTTGTAGAATGTAAGTACTGCTTACTGTAGCGGCTTGCTCTTTCTACAAAGGTATAAAGAAATAATATCACAGTAAATAGATTACAGAAAAGCACAATAATAGCAACAACAACCACTGCAAACAATTGATATTCATACACTGATAGAGTTTAAATTAGACAAAAATGAATTGTACAAAATTTTGTCTATATATTTAACATTATTGTTCAGAAAGTTGCTTCAAAATCAGATAGTTTGTTCTCTGCTTTAAAAGAATAGCTGAAATGGTTGGGTACACAAATGAAATAAGATATGAAGCATTTAAAGACTTCTGTGGAAAATCGAGATGTTCCTTAATTCCTGCATTCATACAAGTGCATGTAGATTGCTGCTGCAGGACATATAATTGATACTTAGGGTTCCACTTCCAGTAGCAAAGAAGATAAACATGCAAAGCTAAGCTTTCAAAATAAATACATCTAAAAATCAAACGAAAGAACCTGTTGAGTCAATGCATTTTTTACCCATTAGACTAACTTCCATACTTTTCCATCTGCCCTTAAATTATAAACTAGGATAAATTATTATCATTGGAAATAAAAACAATAGCATAAGAAATAATATTGTGCTACATAAGCAAAATTTGCTTAGAAAAATAAATCTTATAAATATGCTAACTTTTTATATCTCTAAAATTGTAGTGATGTCCAGCTATTTGAAAATCCTACATATAATGAGGACTAAGGTGGTCAATGTTTTTTAAGTGACTGTTCCTAAGAGGTACGAGTAATTGTTGTTTAGGACAAGATTTCCTTCACTATTTCTTATCTGAACGTGTGATTGTGTCTGAAATTCCTAGAACATACTTCCATAAAGCACTCATCTATATATGTATACATACATATGTAAAAACAAAGCATACATATAACATGGATGGTTGGCATATTGACATGAAAATTTCCTCTATCAGCTTTCTTTCATAAATAATAATTTTGGGGGAAAAAAAAAAAAAAAAAAAAAAAAAAAAAGCAGATGTGGTGAAAAGTCAGGATGTAAGCAATACCAGAAAGCATATGCAGACTCCTAGACTGAATATTGTCCTCCAAAGGATCAATGTCGAAGATGGAGCCGGGATCTGTGCGCCAAACCTTAAGATCTTTCCCCAAAGCACAGAAATGAAAGGACAGACAAACAACAAAGGAAGTAAAAGTATGGAAGCAATGAGTTTTAACATTCACATAAGATGAACTACAACATCTAGATGTTTACCTGAAAGGACTGAAAGGAATTAATTTCCAGGTTAAACTACTAGCTGTATCTATTTTAAGAGCTGACGTTATTCAGAGACTTTTTTCCCCATTTTTATTTTTCTTTTTCTAAATATGAATGTAGTATTTTTGTAAGTCTTAGTAAGTTGAACCACATTAAATATCACACAATAGCACCCTTTTGCACAGGAAAAGCAGAATTATCAGAGCTACAAGATGATTTCTCAAGACTACCATTAGCATCCTTCACCCACCCATTACTAAAGTATGAGCCTAAGGTCAACTTTGCAAATTGGCTAAATAAGCAGAATAAAGGGTATATTCATCTTATCCAAAATAAACTTCTAAAAGTTGATCAAGCCATTTAAGATCAGAAGTATTTACCTTACCTCACTAATATAAAAAAATGAAGTAGACTGACAAATCCAGCTGCAGAAATCTATGGTTAGACATCTACATTTGGGTAAGATGAAGCCCACTCCTGATCTTAAGTAGCAATTCTCTTTGTCTTTCAAACAGCTAAATTTCCTGGGACATGGACTCAATGTTGATCCATTAACACAATACACAAAAGCATTTCTGAAATGCATTCAGTTCAGTAACCTTCAACATTAATTCACACAAATAAATTATTAATATATCTTGAAGTCTAAATAGGATACTGAAAGAAAAAGAATCCATGAGAAAAAACTAATTTCATGTCTGAGCTGTAGTTATAAACACAGCATAAAATAGAACACAGGTTCAAGCATGGTTTTCATAAATTTTAACAAATAATTAGAGTGTTGTACAAGAGGAAGCTTGTAACAAATGCATAATCAGCTCCAGTGTGACTTCTCAATCTACTCACAGCAATCTGCAATTATACAATATACAATTCACTACTGCTACACCAAAAAATATAATAATAATTTAAACTCTCAAAAGCAGTTTAAAAGAGAATGTTTATATAAAGTGTAATCACTTAAAGTATAACTATTTCAGATCACAACCTAGTGGTTTGTTTCTTGGGCACACCTGTCTTTAAGATGCAATGGAACTGGGAAAAATAACTGTCTTCCCAGCTTGGTCCCTTTGCCTGTTTGAGAGGTACAAAACTAAATAATGGGTTGGTAGGCAAAACAGGATTGTGCGAATACGTCGTGTTTCAAATGATTAATAGCCTGGAGGCAGTGGAAAGAATAAACAGAGCTAATGAAACAAATCCTATGGCCCTGAAATAGATTCAGCATATGTACATTATGTATTATCTATTTTCACTCCTATAAGGTGAAGTATAATACCAACAACTCTCTCTTGACAAGAAAGATAAAAGCCAATGTACAATCTTTTGATAAACTATGAGGTAGTCCTAATGATGATAAATTACACAACCACATAAAACACCAACAGACGTGAGAGGAGTGGGAGAACTGGTGAGTATCCACCTCTTCCTGTCTGATCATGCCTTGATAAGTAAAAACTCTTAAAAAGTATGGCTTCACTGCAGCGTGAGTGCAGCAGCCACTGCTTTGTATTGATTTTATCTGTCTTTGTAATCTGAAATAACGTACAAAGAATCAGAATCTTGGCAATTTGTAGCACCTAACAGTTTTAACATCCTGGTAATTTATGTCAATTTCAAATATCCTCAAACTCATGTGAGAATCATGAAGTCTCTTTTGTCACAGAGCCAGTGTTCAGATGGATTAATTTATCTTGATGGCTTTAGATGGCTTTAACGTGGCTAAAACTAGTGCCTATTTTCTAGAGCACAGGTATTAATTTTAGCAATCAGACACTTGAAAAAGATTGTTACAGCTTCACTGATTGTACTTAAAAACTAACCAGATGGATTCTAACAGAGATACTTTTTCTAACTAGTTGAACTTTTATCAGCTACAAAAAAAAAAATAAAAAAAAAAATCAAGAGTCAGAGTTGGTTTTTTTGCAGTCTGCAGTTTTTTTCCAGCTGCCAAAGACATTCCACGAACAGGGAGCACACTGCTGTTTTTTAAAGAAGATACTATAATTGCAGTCACTCTGAAAAAGCATTAACTGAAATATCACTGGATATTACGCTCTTAGGTTTGCCACTGCTTATTTCCCTTAAGCAGTGGCACTATTTTTGCTGTTTTAGTAGGAATGAAGAGCTAAGAATTTCTGTCTGTTTAGATACAAAAATATTCCAGGTTGATAAACAGTACTAAAAAACTACTAATATTTCAGTGAAATAGCTCAAGAATCTCTCAGATATGTTTATTATCCTAATCTGTTTGTGCTAGCAAGCCTTCAGTTACTGAATACAGGATTGCACTCATGATTCTCACTTTGGGCTACTGCACAAATTCAATGCAGCTAAAGGTTTTAAATATGCACTGAACTGCACATTAAACTGCAATCCTGCAGGAGCTTCTCCATTTCTCTTTGTCTGCACCACATCTAGCTATGGAAGTGAGGTATTTAATCAGGAGCTTGGGTCTATACATACAATGATTTACTTGAACAAGATGTTGCCCTGAATCCAGAAAGTGTGGCTGAGATTTGCTATTGCAATAGTCTGTGTCCTAACACAAAAATAGTTTGCATCCTACACCCAAACATCTGGTCTTATATTAGATCACCTTTTAGATCATCAGTTCTGAATACTGGTTTCTGGCCCAATAGAGATCTACCAAGTTTTCCATGAGTTACATCTTGTACTACTTAAAAAGCTGTGTGAAATTTTAAAACAAGTAGTACATGGACTAGTGTCAGCTCCAGAGAAATAGCTTACTGGTCTAAGGGGAAATTTGATCTGGTCTGCAACATTTAAAACTCAAAAAAACACGCCTTTCATTGTTGCTCTTCTGTGCAAAATGAAGGAATCAGTATTCAGAAACAAAGCGACAACATTGGGTTACCATATTAAAAAAAATATGTATCCTATTACCACTTCCCCAGAAGCTGGCATTGAACCACCAGTTTAACACAAGTTGAGAAAAGAGGGAAAATGAAATTTGTGAGCAATTTTTCTCTGTTGTAAGAACACAAGCAAATGCTTTCATCTTTCTTGCAGTGTTTTGGATAGCAACATTATTTAACAACTTACCAACAATTATTCCAGGTCTTCTATCCATCTCAACTATATGTGGGTGCACCCCTTTATATGCTGCATCACTTACAACTTGGGTGTTTTTCCGCACGCGCTCTGTTATAGGATCATCCACCACTGGGGTGAAGCCTCTGCCCTTTGTCTTCTCGAAATCTTCATGGTATTTAACCTAGAAAAACAAGAGGAATCACATTTTTTCCAAAGCAGCAATTAACAGCAAATAGTTATTCTATGCATACTTGTTGCTTTATGAGGCACTACATGTGTTTTGCACCACAACAGAATTGTTATACACAGGAGATACAAAAGACTTGGCAGGCCATCCAGATTGCCTCCCTGACCTGATTTCCTGATATTTTTTTATCACTTTTGCATTAGTTTTGCACTGTCACCAAATAAGACATTAACTCAAGCAGAAAAGCATCATCTTGCAGTCACAAAAGCCATTAAGAACAGGAGAAGCCCTCAGAAGATTATCTGGTCCATCCTCTTCTCTAAGTTAGGATAGCCCTCTGGTGATGCAATTACATCAGTGAAAGTGTTCCAGCAGTAACAATTCTTAAGAACTCAAGTACTTTCATTCACTGAGAATTTGGATTATACGCATGGGTTAAAAAATTTAAAAAGGTAGTTTTCTGCTCTTTTGTTTTATCATATGCTCATTGGCTTTAAAACATAAACATTTGTCAGAACAAACTGCACTTATTCTAAGGAATCCACTTTCCAAAAACAAAAACTAAAATCTAAAGAAATGGAAAACAAAGACGTTAGAGTGGAAAGTGTTATATAACAAAGTATTGGAACAAAACCGGTATTAGTAAGAGTTACAAAGGTGGTATCCCTGGTTATATTTACACTTTTTTTAATCTTTAATCATCAAAGATTTTAAAATGACAAACATTCTCACACAAGCAAATGCACACAAAACAACTCATTCCAGGAACAAAAGTCACACAGAAACCAGGAACATGCACAGGCACAAGGTGCAGTGTGTCACCTAATCCAGTCAAATTGTGTGATGCTCAAATGTGGATTTCTTTTAAAGCAAGAAAAAAGGAAAGAAAAAAAAAAGAGAACAGACATTTATCTGTTAGAAAACCGTTTATTAGTATTTTGAAAATGTTCGTTACAATCATATGCAGTTAGCAAACAATCCCTCAACAGGCATAAGAAGAAAATATTCCTTCCATATTTGAGCAGAGCTTCATTAGTTACCTATATTAATGGAAGGCAAAATCCAGTGGAAGTCAAGTGCCACTCTTTAGTATATTCTAGTTATAGGAAGAAGGACCCTACCATTGAGATGTTGTTTTGTGTTTCTTTGACATGCCTTAGCTCAGGTGTGTCTAGAATCACACTACGTCTACCTTTCATCTGCCTCTGATCACTGCTGTATTTCACCTGTAAAACAGCAACAACAGCATACATGAAGGTTTTGTTTACAGTAGAAGGGATGGGGAGAACCACACTATGCAATGGCGTTCTTTCTAAACCATAATTAAACCATAATGCCCAGTATTCATCTGGCTTCCTTCTTCATACTCATTTTTTAGTGATCTAATTTTGAAAAGAGGATACAGGTGGGTTACTGTCCTGCTAAGACCAAAGTGCACATGTATTCCATCAATCATCACTTAAAAAAAAAAAAAAAAAAAAGAGTTACCTGAAAGCTGAAACTCCTAACTTTTTTAACACCATAAATGAAATAACTCTTTTATCAGCTGTTAAGTGGTTATGAGTTAGGGTCAACATAAGAAAATACCACTGACTTGTCTTGGACACTTTCAAAGCATACATGTATGGCTGATGACAACCCAAGCAGACCTAGATTCCATCCTCAGTCTACTCCAGATCAGTATTAGCCTAAGAACCCCTAGGTCACTATGGAATTCAAGTGGTATGAGCCAAATATTGTTTTGGCAGCCTTCTTACTCCAGTTAGGTTGCATAAAAGCAGCGTCTGGGTCTAGACTGAAAGTGGTGTATTGTTTCCAGTGAGAATGTTCAACGAGAACATCTGTGCTTTATGTAGCTTTAAGTACAAAATGTCACATTTCTCTTAATGAGCTTCTTCTCTGGCATTTTACATAGTTGTGCTAGAAGTATAGAACCATGGTTAATTATCTGGGGGGAAAAAAAAAAAAAAAAGAAAAAAAAAAGAGAGAGAGAGAGAGAAAAATTCACACATTTAGAACTGTGAAACAGTAAAAGTCGTTCATTTTCTTTGCCTAGTGAAGGCTTATGGTTTCTTCTGGCTCGGTGGATCAGAATATAAACAACAGTGCTACTACTTACCATCTGTAGGGGTTTTACCACTGTCTGCAGTTTCTTACTCTACTGTAGCAACCCCTCAGCCCCTGCTCCCCACAAAAGTATGATCATAAAAGCCAAGATAAAAAGAAACCAAAATAAAGATAAATGTAGATACAGATAAATATACTATCTTACCCTATCTTAGCTATTTAGGACTACTCAACTTTGACATAGGCGGCATGCTGGAGAGTGGAATGGATTACTATATGCTTCCATGCTCTGAATCACAAAAAAAAAAAAAAAAAAAAGCCCTGCAAGGAAGTTAAGTTTTTAATTTACTCCTGAAATCTAGCAACTGAAACTTGGTAACAAGAGACAAAGGTTCTTGAAAGAATGACCAACCACTTACATTTTTGTAACAACCAAAAGTCTTTATATTTTCATTGCCTATAAGCGCAGCCATGTATTCAAAGGATTAAAAAAAAAAAATCAATGGATGACACAGTTACATTTATTAGATGTATCAAATCTAAATGCAAAAGTATATCCATGTTATATATCTCCAGTGACTGAAAATATAAATGACAAAAAGAGTCAAACAACTTGCCGAGCTGATATTGTCTTGATTCTTCTTGACTCTCTCTATCTCGGGAGTGATGCTCACAGCAGTAGCTTTGCCAGGCTGCTCTCTGTAGTGAACCTATTATTTAATAGGATAAAATGGTACATACTATGTCAGCTAAAGCAACATAAAATGGTATTATATTAAAATGCATGATTTAAAAGGTCATCCAGGAAACAAATGAAAAGCTGAAGAGCATTTGAAGTTTATTAAAGCTTATAAAATTTGGTTTTTGAAGCATAGCCTTGAATTCTTTCTGTAAAGTCTTCTTATTAGTGCATTTATGTGAACATGCACACAAATGCACACTATATCTCAACATTTATTACACTGGTCTTTGGCAGTACAAAGAAATATCTTCCATTTGGAATGGAGTAAACCACAAATAATATAACAAACTCACACAGAGCAAATGAAAAACCTGAATTTCAGCAGCAAACACTGTAAATGTGTATATCTCCACACACAGATTCCATAAGGATATGATCATGTTTTAACTTACATTCACTGTATATTCTGCCCCACTAAACATGGACGCTGATGGAAGTCTCACTAAGGAGAAAGGCTCATCAACAGGGTACAACTTCTGCAAGAATGCAACAGCATACTCCATGCTACATGCTCCTACAAACTGTATAACTTCCTTATGTTTTTTTCAGTCGTTATGCAAACTCTGATAGGAAAGTTAATGAGGAACCCACCTCTTGCCAGACATGAGAGAAAAATCTATTAAGATTTCCTGCAAGTATCCAAGACATTACGATATTTCCAAAAAACTGCAGCCGCTTCTTCAATTGAGAATGTGCTGTTTTGAATGCCATTTTCTGAACAAAACAGTGGCTTTTCAAAACTGCTTCCTAAAAGAGGGTTTTCAAGTGATTTTATTACTGAGCCTGTGCCTAACTAAAGAAGAGGTACAGTTTCTGGAGGCAAAACTGCATACTGATCCTGTGCACCCAGCAATTATGCAAAGGAATAAATGAGAGAAACTTCCCATGCTGACATTCTCTTGATTCCTCTTGACTCTTTCAATCTCCGGAGTGACACTCACAGGTGTAGCTTTGCAGAGCTGCTCTTTATAGTGAACCTAGTAAATACAGCATAAGGTATTACAAAAAGACTTCCAAGTAAGAGAACTACACCAGTGCATTAGAAATCATTACAGAGCACTCTACATTTGGCTGGAAAATATCATTCCTTCGTAAACACCATCATCTTTCTACCACAATACTTAGTACTCACCCTACTGTAATTCCTCTGTTTCAAAGGTGAACAACTGATGTTTCAATAGGAATGTTTCAATTCCATCGATGTTAGTTAATGCACAAGGCTAAGGAGTTAACATCTTAATCATTAATTGATTAAATTAGTCTTTGTGGACAAACAGAAACCAGCACAAACATCACACACATATTCAGTGAGGCTCCAGTACACAACAAAGACTGCAAACAATGAAAACAGGGCACACATTGCTTATATTCTTCTGGTTTTCCTTGATTCTCCTTAGTTCAGGTAGATCAGAAATAGGAGTTGCGTGCTGAATTTCTTCTTTGTATTTAATCTGCACAACAAATATTACAAAATATTAGCAACTTGTAAAAGATACAGACATAATAAAACACAATTTTTGTAATCTGTCCTTTGCATGCACTGCATAGCTAGAACAGACCTACCAGCACTAGTGATCTGAACAAGAAGATATATATTTCATTTCTGAGACAGACTGTTGGGTCTCAGATAGGTCTTATTTGATAAGATACAGATAAGGCACATAAAACAAGCCTGGTATCCTAAAACTGTATGAATATACATCACATCAGATTGCAGCTATCTTCACAGTAACTGAGATGCTGCATGTACTACTTGGAGATTTGCATCACTTTGACAATGACTTGGACTTGTATTATCCTACTGGGGAATCTACCAGACCATTTCAGAAACCAAATATTTCACAGATGTGACTCTGCAAGGGTGGATGGCTTCAAAGTCTGGTTGAAGTTCTCTGAAAACATGCACAAGCACAGTATGAAGAATGCATATGTTTGGATGGAATGTGCCTTTGAAGATGCTGTATTTAGTGGTTTTTGTTGCATCTCTTCCGTAGAGCAGTATGTTTGGATATGGTAGAATCCACAGCTTGAAAGACACAAAGAACTAGAAGCACTTCTTCAATTATACACCACATGTATCAAAAATGGAACTCAAATTAATGAGAAAATACTGTGAGGTAACCGTATGTGGTATTAAAAAGAAAGACATCATATTTTCTGTTTTCCCATATGCTATCCAACAGTCATCTTGGACAAATAAGTGCAATGTCTTTTTCTTGCTGTCTGTTACTATCTGTCCAATATTTGGTGCATTATGCTTCAAATCCTTTATTTCACTGCAGCATAAACAATATTCAGAGTCTGTGTCATCCTACTCAATATGGCACATTGCTTTCTTCTTTAAAATGGTAAATACAACAGCAACATTCACAAAAATATTCAAAATTGTGTCTGCTGAGATACATAATAGTAGGAAACATTAAGAACAAGAGAAAGGCATAATTAGTCTACTTTTGCAGTTTTATAATTATGTTGCATGAAAAAAATTATTTTTAATAAATTTTAAGGCTGCAAAATCAAGCATTCAAAAGTCAGAAAACAATAGAAGTTACTTCACCAATGCATCCTTAGTTCTGCCACTTATACAAATATGTTCCATATTCAGCTTTTAATACACTTTGTTCTACTATACATTTTTCATGCACCCTATAAACTTCTTGATCAACAATAACTATTTTTCTCAAGAGAGTTCTGCTTCATCCCTTATACATAATCAGTGATCCTTAATCAATGAGTAGCTTACAAATGAATCAAGACTGTTTTGTTATGTTTTTTTTTAACAGTTTTAAGTTCCTGCTCTGAAGACAGAATTTCTGATTTCCTTAAGAAATCTCTCTTGCTCTTCACTAAAGTGAGTTTTTGAACAAATTAGTTCCTCTCATATACTCTGAAAGCAGGAGAAATAGAGTTGTGACACGTAAAAGTACTATTTTTACTAGAGAGAGCAAAGACTTGTAGCAGCTACACTGGCGACATCATTTAAAAAACTAAAGATAATAGTGCACCTGAATTAAAATGAAAACTCCCATTGAACTGCACTGTGTTATTCAGGAAACCAAGCAGGTTTGTCTCAGTGGGATTGTACAAAATCAAATGGTTAAGGATTTAATCACTAGGCCTATACACAGGGACTTGTATTCATGTTCTTGAGTACTGACTTTGCGACCTTAACAATACTCTCTGAATGCAGAGGCAATTTCTCATGACTAAAAAAAGTATTTACATTCCTTTTGTGCCTTCATCTAAGCCCCATGTTGTTTATAGCAGTAGGCCTTAGCATTTACATTGACTGCACAAACCCGTGAGAACAAGCATAGTTTGTTCCCTCTGTGGACACCAACATTAAAGAAATAGATAATATTTTGACTAATGGAAAAATATTTGAATAATTTTTTTATCACAGATAAATGCTGTCAGCAGGGAAGTAATGAGTCTAAAATACCTCAGGTTCTGTTTCACCTCTGGAAGGATACACCTATGCACAGGAGCACATCTCTCTGCCCATCCATCCTACCATTGGCCTCTCCATTGTGTTCACAACCTTCTTCTACACTTTCAATTAATCATCCCTGCACTCTTTTTTTTCCCACCTAAATCCACAGTAGCAATTCCCACTTGCTAGGTGGTTTTCAACTCTCTTCTCTAAAGCCAATTTTCCTTTTTTTGAAACAGATTATACAACTTGTTTTTCTGTGGAGTTATTCCTGGAAGCCACTTTGGCTTAAGTTAATAAAAAAATTACTGAATAAATAAAACAAAAACAGCTCGAAGCACAGATCAGAAATGGAAAATTTCAGTCCTGAAATTAAGGGCTGACAGAAGTATTAAAACTATTGAAAACAGAATCTTTTAATAGAGAGCATTAGGTAAGCTTAAAAACTGGCAATGCTACTGTTCCTTAAAATACTTCAAATTCTCCACAGCTTAAGTCTTAAGCAGCCTTTTTGGTGCTAAGTGATGTATCACAAGAGTTTCCTGATGAATTTCACGCAAGCGAAAACATGATTACAGTCTTCTCCCCAGAAAACTTTCTTTCTCATTCTGTGTCCACCTTGCCAGTCCTCTAACATACATCAGTTAAAAAACAATCCTCTTAGCTTTTTGTATATTCTTGGTTCAGACTGAGTTCCAGTCCATGAGTCTGATGTTTGCTTCTAAAGTTTTGTGAGCCACCAACTATTTATGAGGCTGTCTCATCCTTCCCACTCATCACAACAGGTGAGATTAGCTCAACCATATTGGCTGCCACCACCTTGTTTTTCAGGACAAGAAAACAGTGTTCTGAGATCTGCCTCCAATAGAATCTGGAATCTGGAAGAATCTGACCACTTTCAGAATGTGATGCAATTGACCTTTTTTTTTTTTTTCTAATGCGTATTACATGATGACTGCTGTTTTGGTCAGAATTTCTTATTTTATTGGGGTTTTTACACTGCCAATGAGCATCAAATTCCACTAAGTTCATCCAGAACAGCAGTTTTAAAGCTGTCCTAAGTCCTCAATAAATTCAAAGATATGTGCAATATGTTTAAATATAATAGACTGAAAATTGGTGCAATTTGTCTTTCTTTTGGGGCTCTTGTAAATTACATCATACAATTTCCCTTTAAATGATAAATAGTTTAAAAATTTATTTTGTGCTACCTTTAAATTTGACATTCTTTCATTTTAATGATTATTGTACAAAACCTAAATAATCATAAGTATACTACATGCAATAAAATACATTTGTAAAATATTAGTGTTTTGCATAGGCTAGCTCAGCAATAGGCATCCTACTAAACTACTACCACTGAAGCCACAACCACATTTTGTATTTCTCCCGATACACTTTTGTTCAAGTGCAGTTACCAGCATACTGATCTACCTTTCATCACCACTGTTCTGACTTTCTGAAATAGCAAAAGCCGTCTTAGCTTCAGCACTTGAGCCTTATGCACTATGCACACAAGAGTGCTCAGAGTGCTCTTCTATTTCACTCTGAACTGTATCCAGTAAAAAATGTGAGTACAATTTCTCCCAGTAAGCCTCTGTCTGTGGGGCGGGGGGGGGGGGGGCTGGCCGGGGGTGGGGGTAGTAATGGAGGGGGGAGACTACTCTCAAAATATATGTAACTAGAAATTAAGTTTAAAATATCAATTTATCAGCACACATAGAGGCATAAATCCTTAACCTTCTCACAAGGCTTGAGATGAGCATCCATTTCTCTCTTTTTGAAGTACAAATTGTACCCAATCCTGTGTAATACAAGCAGACTCCACAACAACTTTAAAGATTTTCCTTTTTGTCATGTGATTTAGGACTGCAGCTCAGTCTGGCATATCAGTAAATGCAGTTTGTGTTTCTCACTCTTGAAAGACAAAACTCTATCCTCAAATGTCTTTCTTCCTATATTTAACAATCACTCAGTTTGAAATTCTTAGAACTATGCTAGCATGGAGCTTTACATCTGAAATCCAGTGAAATAGGATTGGAATGAGATACATGACACTAAGACATAGAATTTTTAGTAAAGAAAATGAAAAAAAAAAAGAATCTGACCACCATTTACTCACATAAGAGTAATTAATGTTAACAACACTTACCGAACTAATATTCTGCTGATTTTTCTTTACTCTTTCCATCTCTGGAGTCTCTTTAACAGCTGTGCCAGCTCCTACCACCTTCTTGTAAAACACCTTTATTTCCCAAAAAATAAAAAGTAATTATTAGAATGTTAGCATTGCAAGTACAATTTCTCATAAAAGGGCTGGGCAACTTTCCAAGTTTCAAATTGGTCTGATGACAAATCTTGCTAAGAAAGCAAATACTTCAATTTTTTAATAATCAGACCAATTATCAATAACTATAACAACATTTTGTTTGTTTTCAACTGTAAACCAGGCAAGCCATTATTATCCTTCAGACTGACTTCAAATATGTGCAAGCATTTGCAATGACAGTTTTAACTTTGGAAATAATATTAAAATTTAGATCAGTGTTAATGAACATTTAAAAATGCAACTTTATGCCTGAGTAATCTCACTGATTTCAGCATAATTGAAAATGCATGTACATGCAAGATTTTAATTTTGGGTTTAATCTTCAGATTTTAAAATGTTTTGATGTTAATAGATATTATTAATTCTAATTTAACAAACTAGAAAATGACATATTCATGACTAAATAACACAGAGAGCCAGAGCTACAATCCAAGTCACACAATCTTTGTCTTCTGTATTCAAAACAGAAGGCCATAAACCATATCTATAAGCTCTGTTCCGAAAAGTCACAGGCAGTTTATACAAGGGATGCTGTGAAAGTAAAGTCTCCTATTTTATTATGCTGGCACACAATGTCAGAGGTGGATGCTGATGGTATGGCAATCAAGGTTAAACCTTCCCACCAGTATTCGGTTCCACTGTGTTGCAGAATGACAGATGGCAGCAGAGGGGCAGTCAGACAAAATAGCACTTGACATGGAAGTGTGTGTGAGGCAAAGGGATGGAATTGAACTCCCTCATGTGGAGCAAACTGCACCCACTGACACTCCAAAGAGTGGATGTGAGCACAGTGGGTGGTGGGTGGTGCATTTCAGCAGTGGCAACAATACTGGTTAACCATGCACAGCTGTTACACCATGAAATGAGCATCTAAATCACCTCATCCACACAAATGGCTGGTTTATGACCATGGAACCACATATGGAGTTGAATACTGCTTTCAATGCATTGAAAAGGATGGTGGCAACACTGGAATATCACAAAGTTTGCACCAGGTAGGTTATATGAATGATCAGACAGCAACAAAAACAAAGCATATGCAAGTTTCTCAGGACCTATTTAAGACCTACTGAACTAACATGAAGCTGAAGGTTTCCTGGATTGCTTCATTACCAGTGAAGAGATGTGGTGTCACTACCATGAGCTGGTGTTAAAAGAGCAGTCCAGGGAGTGGCAATATGTGAATTCTTCAGTGAAGAGGAATTATTCAAGACATAGCCCTCAGAAGGTAAAGCAATGTGCACTGTCTTTTGGGATAGGAAATTGATGATCCTTCCAGATTTCCTGGAACCTAGACAAACCATTAACTCTGACTGCAACATCGTGGTGTTATCTCAGCTGAAGGCCCTCAGTTCCAGAGTTGGACCAGAGAGGAAGACAACCTTCCTCTTGCAACTCGTTAATGTCAGACCCCACACCAGCTTGAAGACTGTGGAGTACACTGCCAATCTTTGCTGCACTGTCCAACCACACCCACTATATAGCCCAGATTCGGTGCCTTCTGACTTCCAACTCTTCAGGCTGTATAAGCAATGTTTTCCTAGCAATTATGCCATCAGAGCAGATGTGAAATAGTGGATCACCTCCATTGGTGCACCTTTTTCCAAGCTTGGCATCTCTTGCTCATCACTGGTCAAAACACATAGCTAATGGTGGTGACTATGATGAAAAGTAGTGTTTTGTAGCTAAGAAGTTACTCAAATAGTGTTATTGTGCTCTTTGTACCTGTTGCAGTTTCCATTGAAATAAACCAGAGGCATTACATTCAGAGTGACCTATGAGAAACTCTCCTCCTTATTTCAACTGTTTCAATGAAGTATAAAATAAAAGCACATCAGTAGAATCAGTCATTCAGAGTTACTGAAGGAGACAGTAAATAACTGCTCCACAAATTCCAAATGTGGATATAATTTAAATAACCATTAAGCACCAGTTCAGACAGAAAAACTCCTGAAGTTTTATTTTTATTTCAGCATTTGTCGTCACAGATGTTACCCTTCCAGTAAGTATTTCCAGACTAGCAGTTTAAAAACAAGTCTGGTCCTGGAGTTTGTAAAATAAATCTTTACCAATTAGCATTTCTACTTTTCATGAACCAAGGTTCATTTTACTGCTTTTAAAATTTTACTTCTCTCAAACATTAAACAATAAAATATTCTTGCCATCAACTAGGGTGACCAGTACTGGTGGAGAATTAAGTAAATATATAAGTACATTTTCAAATACTCAGAAAACCTTTAGCAATTAATAATTTTCTTTTACCACATAAGAACAAAATCGGTTTATGAGGAAGAACTTAAAACATATTTTGTGCATGTATATCAGTACAAGATAGAAAGATTGAAATAGTGGACTAAAGTGAAGTACAATTTTCTCTCCTACCAAGGAGGCAGTAGTATAAAATATCAGCGTAAGATAATTTTTCTATGAATGAGAATACTGAATAGTAAAAATCCCATTGTAAATAATCTGCCAAATGAGCTAGTGAGCTATAAGCAGCACTGATCTTATCTGTAGAGATAGCCACCTTCTTTTGTCCCATAAGACAGGATAATACTTAAGACAAAATCCAGAAATCAGAAGCCAATTAAGTGTCATTAACCTCTTCTGCATAGAGGCGTTTCCTTAAGTTAGTAAAATCTTACCTTTATAATCTAATTTGTCCAAAATGCATAAATATTAGAATTAAGAAAAAGAAAATAAATTCTCACTTCAGTCTCACTTATGAACATCTTACTTACATTTGGAAGATCCACTTCAGGTACACAAAAATGCTGATTACAACATAACCTCAAAGACACAGTACTTTTATTTCATGTTACATAGTATGCTAACAAAGAGGACTGTCACTCTTGGAAGACTAACCCTACATGGCTGCAATGAGTTCAGATGCATTAAATGCTTGTCAAGGCTTAAATAAGTAGTGCAGGTTTTTTATATGGCTGTCATCTGTTTGTCAGTGAGCCCATCATGCTTAGATCTGCTGACCTATTTGAGAACTCGATCAAGAGCTATCAAACACTGGAAAAACGGAGGAAACCAGATCAGTAGGGGCTAGCTGGGATCCCCTCCACTACATGGAACACTGATGTAGGATGCCAGCAACAGCAGATACAGAGCTAATCACCTTCACACCATGCAGCTAAGCGCCATTCTAAACCAAGAGGCAACAGTCTACAAGAAGCAAAACTCAGGTCAGGGGGTCTGTCAGCAGCTTATATTCAGAAGATGTAGCTTTGAGCTGTTCTCCTCTGAGGGAAGGAGCCAATACCTAATGGCTGGAAGAGGTTAAAGGAGAAGTCAAGCAGCCCAGAACACCCTCAGAGATTTCTCTCCCTGTAGACTCTTAATTCCCTAAAGATGCCACAGTGATACATGATAGCACCAGGAAATTGCCTCTGAAGGAAACTAATAGACCTTGTAGTGGTGAAGCTGAGAGTAGCTCTAAAGAATTACATCTGTGTCAGATAACACTAAAATACTGGAGTGACTTATATGCCTCCCTCTCAAATCATTGGCTTTGTTAGTACTATTTAGTCTGCCAGAAAAAAAAAAAAAAAAACACTAACTGGACAGCCTTTGGCTCTGAAGGCTAAATTTGCCCTCCATCTTTTCTTCAGTTATATTAAAAGCAAAGCCAGAATTACTAAAGCAGAGTTAATGGGCCCAAGGAAGAAATGGAACTGAACACAACAATCACAAGCAGAACAATCTTTGAAATCTAAGTTTATAATTTATATCTAAGGATAAACTGAAACTTAAATCTAGCATTAAAAAAAAAAATAAAATGAAAATGTAACCAGTGTATCATAAAATCATTAGACATATATCTATGAAACTTGCTCTGTTCTAATTTTATACCAGAATGCTAGTGTTCCATACACATGATAGGAAAGAGATGGAAAGCTCTATATGCATAGTAAGAAGCCATAGTTATTTTGTCCATTTAAATAAAATACTTCCTGGGGCTTGATGGAAAAAGAGAATAAATCTTTTAAAAATATTTGTGGCTTGGCAAGGCATTATAAGTATTTTAGCAATTCAAAATAAGTGTCACACCTAGAAAAACTGGATTTTTTTTTTTTTTCTTGAAAGAAATGAGTGATACAGACTTTGCCAGGAAAATAATGCAAATGGTTCAAAGGATATTTACTCATAAGTTCCCTATTTCATGCTAAGACACAAGGGAGACTAAGCAGAAAATATGTGAAAATATGCAAGAGAGAAGCACTGTTACTCACTGAACTGATGTTTTTCTGAGTACTTTTTATCCTCTCCATCTCTGGAGTGTCTGGGACAGCAGAATAGTTACAGAGCATCTTCTCTGCTTCATCTTTGTACATTTTCTGAAAAATAATTTTAAAACGTCAATTTTGCTTTTTTAGGGTTTAGAATATACAAACTGCAACAAAAAATGCTTGTATCTGACAAGTGTCAACGGCCAATTACAGTAGTAAACTACAGTACTTATTTCAACATCTTTCCTCCATGATATTCCTATCAGTGTGGGACCATCACATCCCCACCTGTGTGGAGCACCTGACAGTGAAAAGAACAAAGTATATAGATTTTCTTCCCATTAGGTAATGTAAAAAAATCTGCAAGTAGATGTAAAACTTCAAGATGACTTACATGGCGTTACAGGCCTAAATACAAATAAAAATGAGGCAGGAAGAATTCTTTCTACATGAAATTCCATATGGGTCTGAAAGCCTCTACAGAGATAGAGAAGTATTCTGAGCAATGCACTTCAGGCATTTATTGTTGAACAAAAATTAAAAATTAGCCTCTGAACTATGCCTACCTGGCTTGCTATTTCTGAAGCTCTTTTGACCCGTTGTATTTCAGGTGTAAATGGACCAACTTGCATCCCTTTTCCTATAATTTCAGTCTCCAGATCTTTTCTATATTCTTTCTGCAAAATAAAATACGATTAAATATAAATAATGTACATTAGAGTAAAATAGAGTGAACTGGAATAAAATTAAATAAAAACATATCCCTGAGTATGCAGTGTAACTAATTCCATGGTTATTTGCACATATTGTCTTCAAAGCTATACAGATATCACTGATTAGCCTTCAAAAGAGCTGCTTCGATTTCTGTAATCTGATTTTTCTTTTTCTTTTTTTATTCTTTAAACTGTGCAGTGCTTATTCCTTCTAGCACAAGTGTTTCTAACTTCAAAAGTAATCTTAATAGATCCAATCTGTACTCACCTGGCTTACAATTTCAGAAGCTTTCTTTGCTCTCTGTATATCAGGGGTATCCATGCCCACCTCCATTCCCTTTCCTTTAATTTCATTCTCCAAGTCTTTCTTATATTCTTTCTGAAATTAATATTATTAGCATTACTCACATGTCCAGCAATCAAATCCTTACATTTTTCCTCTGTTCAGTTCCACCAAGCATTATCCATAAAGGATCAAACAACTTTTGGTTCAACAGTAATATCTTTGTAGGACCTATATACAATATAACTATACTATAGCTGCTGTCAGGTTAAATAGTTATTTTAACAGAATGCTTTCTTCAAATCTGACAGTCTTCTACACTTATCTGTCTTTCCAACTTTGACAGCCACAACCAGAGGAATATGTAGACAAGAATTTTTATCCCTCACCCATTCTGTGTGAGACTCACATCATACACAAGGCTTTTAGTGTGCCTCTAGCTGTGCTTATCAGTTAGTCCTACCTAAACCAGAAGCTGCTATCTAGACGTGAAAGTAGGAGGGCCTGCAGCCAATGAACCCGGCCAAGGCCAGGTATGGTTAAGGTTCAAAGTTCTGAGAATATTTTGGTTTCCCCATGATGGACTACATAATTTTCAGATTCCATTAAGCTCAACAGTCTAGGTTTTTAGTGAATCTGTCATATATATGCCTACTATCTAGATTATTTATCATGCAGAACTCTCAACAACAGTAATTTGCATTATGTCAAAGGCAAAGCTTGCACCAGATATGATACTTACAGTGCTTGCAATTTCAGAAGCTTTCTTGGCTCGTCTTATCTCAGGAGTATCTGGACCAACTTGCATGCCCTTCCCTTTAATTTCAGTTTCCAAGTCTTTCTTGTATTGTTTCTGTAAGATAATACCTTATAAATTAGGTTCACAATAGTCAGAAAGTTAAATGTTTTAACATGAGTTAAACATTTTAACACAAGAGTCAATTTAAGGGTTACAATTTCAACTCAATCAAAAATCTTAACTAGAGGGTTAAAACTCTCAGGAGTCTTGGCAAGATTTTGACAGGAAAACACGTAAAAACGTAGAAGATAAAAACTTTAGGAGATATTCACTGAATATACAAAAGTACACTGCTGAATTTGGGAGGGAGCTGGGGGAATCAGCCCATACAGATTGCTGTAATTATCTTCTAAAATAAAGAGGCAGTTTAGCTCAGCAAAACCTAGTGTAATAAGCTGATACTTGATGCCAGACTAATTGAAACACATTTCACTTTTAAGAAAATATTTTATTTATAAAGACTACATGCTAGAAATTTAATACTGGAGAGAACTGTTTCCATTGAACTTTCAGAACAAGATGCTGCAATTTATTCATTTAATACATCTTTCCTGAACCACAGCCATTAGACCAGTGGCTATACTCATCCATGATTTCTGCTTTCTCCCCACAGCATAAATTATAAATAAACAATAACCAGGAAACAAAATTAATATTACATCTTCCACTTTTTCAAGCATGAATGTATTTCTTTTTAATCAGTAAATGATATTACAAAGTACTACTGAAATATCACATACAATAATTGTACTTTTTAATACATTACACTTTAAAAAATTAAAAGACTTATCTTTTATGATCCCAGGCACTGCTATCTCTGATACTATAGTCATAATCATTTTTCTTAGTTTATTTGCTTATGGAAAGAAGATAACTTTTTTGCAAAATAAATACCCATTTCTAATTTTCCTGTTCATTAACTATTTTTAGGAATCATTTTAGTTAGGAGAAAAAAAAAATAATTACAGTGCACTAAACACTGCAAAAAGTAACAAGAGCAAAAATACCTTCAGTTTTCTACCTCTGTCTCAGTCTGACGAAGAAATGTGATAAAACTACTCTCTGCTTCCAAAACCAGACCCCAATCTTCCCTTTTTTTGTTGTTGTTTTTTTAAGTTTCAGTTAATCAGTGAAAAGACAACATCTCTCACTTCCTCTCTGCTAAAAGCGGAATGGCAAATGCTTCCTCCCAGCTTCCGGCTGTGTACAACATGGAAAAGATAACGCAGGGAGTTACAGCTATGTGTAACTTTCTCACACTGGTAAGGTTGGTCCTACGCACAGCAGTATCTCTGGTTATTATGGCTATATCTATATGTGTAAAAAAATACATACATCAAATGCATATAAAATATATGAAAATGTAGGGTTCTCTAAAAGTAATGCCGCCTATTTGTTTCCATGAAAATAAACAAGATGACCGTGAACAAGAGCTTGCATGTCACATTCATAAAAATCTGCACAGTCATCCAGAATGCAGTTTGTCTTTCATGTCACAGTTGCCATTGCTGAAATGCACCGCTCACTGCCTCACTGTGCTCACATCCACTCTTTGGCTTCCATAAACGCTCAGCAAGGATCAATGAATGTCAACAGTTGTAATACTTTCCACATGGAGGAATTCAATACCACACCTTTGCTTCATACACACTTCCATGTCAGATGCCATTTCATCAGACTGTCCCTCTGTTGCCATCTGTCACACGGCAACAAACCATAAGGGAATGATGGTGGGAAGGTTTAACCTCAATTGCCATACCACCAACATTTGCTTCTGACATCGTGAGCCTGCATAATGAAACTGGAGACATTACTTTTGGAGCACCCCTCCTGTATATATACAAACATTCACATGATAAATGGTGCCAGCTTTGGAGCTTGAGGCCTGGGGAACTATACAGCCTTGACAAGCACATACTGAGTCATGGGGTCCTCAAGACAGCTTTCAAGAGACACAAGGCCACTGAGACTTCCACTTCTACTGCCAACCCTTCCCTAACACCAAAGTTCAGTTCTAAAAATGTACTCTGGAAAGACTCTGCATCTGTCTATTGCAAAGGCAAGCTGAAGAAAACCCACTCCTTCAGGAGGAACTCTACTTTTGGGAAAAAGCATCCAGAAGTAGAACATTTTATCTGGATAAACGTTCTTTCAAAGATGTTTGACAGTTATTACGAATGTCTATTTTTAAACAAGAGAAACAAGTTTCAAAAAACTGGAAACCACTTCCTCTAATTTCCTTTAGAAGTTCATTAATATTCAACTCTTTTTCAATTGCAGTATTAGTGATACTAATTTAATAACTAGACTAGGTTGTTTACCTGTTGGCTCCACTAACAATTTACACTGACCTTTTCATTGCCTGAAAAGAAGAAATATTTGTCTTAAGTTTCTTCCAAACTTTTTCTATATTCTTAAATCAAAACAGAACTAGCCTTAGTTTAAGTTCTTACATATTTCAATGTGGATTATGTTTAAAGAATGGAATATTTTCCATAGAGTATACCATAAGGAGTGAACTTTCTCTAGCATCAATAATCTTGACCAGCATAACGTACCTCATTTAGTATCTGAGCCGCGTTTTTAACTCTAATCAAATCTGGCGTATCTTCAAACACTGTCATTCCTTTTCCTTTCATCCATTCTTCCAAATCTTTTCTATACTCTTTCTAAGGATTTAAAGAGAGATTTTTCCAGTTAATATTGTGTGCAGGATCTTGAAAAGAAATTCCATGTATTAAGCGTCTGAAGGCCCTCTTTGAAATACCCATAAAATATGAATTATCTGAAGGTTTCAGAGTTGAAATAGAATTAAAAATTATCAAATCACAAGCTACAAAGTTGCAAATTTGGAAGGTTTTAATATAGCCATTCATTTTCCTGTTGTGCCCTCAAAAAACAGTCTTCTCCTATACAATGCTAGCACATTATTTAGGGGACTCAGCTGCCTATCTATGTTAATTGCAGTAGCATTTGCTTATTCACAGAATACTATCTGCTGTGCTGCTGCTTTTACCTCCTTTTCACTAATGGATTCAGAATCAGGATGGATTCCCTGAACACTGTTTTAGGTAGGACCAGTTACAGTGACTGCTTTATAAAGCATAATGTAGAAGCAATATTCCTGCCATTTCTCCTCTGTTCCCCTTAGACACTTCACTGTTATGATCTATCAACATTTAGGAATCACAGCCTCCAGAGCACTCAAATGTTCACAATAAAATTAAAATCATACTGGAATCTGTCTGTGGACACTTAGTTCCTCTTTTTCTTCCCAACACCTAAAAAGCCAATGTAAATCCAGTAGAAGTGAAAAATCTTTTACACGTTCTAGGATTTTTAATTGCTCATTCCACATCTAGGTTTGTTTAGTTTTTTAATGCAAGGCAAATAGAAGTCTGAAGAAAACATTTTTTCCAAAGAATTTGCACACACACAAATTAATACTCTTAGACACGTATTAACTTTATAGGAAGGAGCACCTTTGCCTCAGCATAAGAATTTTTTATAAACAGAAAGAAATCAGATTGATTCTTGAACATGGATATAAAATCTGAATTTCAGTATCTTTCCACATTGGAACACTATTTCCATTTTCTCATATTTTTCAACAGATAAGCTTTATTCCCTAAGTAATGAGTTGTAAAATCTAAGGAGGTAAGAATTAGAGAACAGCTCAATACATGTAGCATTACACAGGGAAGTATCAATTGATAATTTTTGAAGATGTAAACTTACAACACTTCTGCCATTATGCATGTATAACCACTTCTGCATACACTTAGCAAGCAGCAAGATTAACTCAATGAAATGCAAGTGTTTGCATTTTTCCCTAGTAAGCAAACACACAAGAGACATAGAAGAGCTTTGTATGCACAGAATGGTATTGCCCAAGCAAGATCGAGTTTGAGACTTGCCTATATGACAGATAAGCTTATCAAAATAAATTATTTATTAGAGAATGAATAAGGAAATATTTGAAATAAAAGTCTTTTCCCACAGCACAGACTGGAATAAGCTATTTTAAGAACAATGCAAGGAACAAGCTTCATTCTAGCAGCCTCAATTCCATCATACCTCTGGCCTATAACAAAAGCATCAATTCTTAATACAATAAATATAAACAAGGTACTGCTGGATCCCAAATTCAAAAGAAGATCTAGGAGCTCCAATACTTCTAACTGTGCATTTTAAGTTTATAATTTTCTAATAAATTTGCTTCTAAGTTTAGTCAAATACTAAATCTAATGTATAGAATCAACCAATACTCAAAACCAAACATGAATATAGTTAAGACTGTTTTGAATAACATAAAAATTAAAAGACCAACGATACATATATTCTCAGTCACAGAACGAAAAAACTGATTCGATTCATAATGTCATCTACAACTGAAGAACAATGAGCATACAGAAAATCCACATATTTTAACTAGATTTGCTTATAGCAAATTATGTAATATCAGAGCAATTTTACTCTCTTAACTTTCACTCATAACAAATCTAATAGATAATTGTTCCAAATAGATCAGTTAAAAGTGACTTACACTCAGCTCAAGGCATCCACATAAATATAATGCACTATCATCAACCTGAAATAATTATTCAGATGGAAAGACTGCTGTCTGGACAGCAACAGAAATCTGCCTTTCAACTATTTCATCTTTCTGGAAAGCAAACACCAGAACCTCTCCAAAATCCCATCAAACAGACGTCTTTTGCAGCATGCCTGGAAGGTCACCAAATTGGGGTTTTTTGGGCCCAGGAGAGGGACAAATTCTACAATTGAGGCTGTCACAGGGAGTTTCCAGCCAACAATCTATTTTCTATGGAATCATCTGATTTGTTCATTGAACTCTGTTTTTCTGGTTCAAGTGTGCTGAACTTTTATAATTTCCTAACATTAAAACAAACTTCAATAAGTATCAGTTCTTATTGCAAGACTGTTCAGAACACAAAATGACATGCTACAATTTCTATCCATGGACTCTCTTCTGTATTTAACTATAACATTTAGTGTAAGTGGTTCAGCACTCAGCAGCATGTGCTTAGCACTCAGCAGTGATGCTGCTTATTTCTCATTTACTTCTTCACAAGAACAGGAAAAACAAATGTTAAATCCTCTACCTCCTTCAGAAGACTAGTGACTTGCTTTATATGCAAGAACTCTGGGGTCTTGTCTAAATCCAGTGAGGGCCTTCCCTTAAGACTTTCTTCAAAATCTTTGCGATACATTTTCTGTTGAATCAAAAACAACAATTAGTGGTACACGCATGTGCAGTTCCAAACATATTTCAGAAAGAACACTATAAACTGAGCCAGAAAAAAGCTATGTCATTAGTAATCATACTAATAAGCAGCGTTACTACTCATTTCATTGTTTAGATTATTTATACAAGACACAATCTTATATTATGTAATCTAGATAAAAATACATATATGTGATATTTCCAAAGAGAATGTTTAATCTGACCTATGTAAGGAACAATTTCCTTAGTACAGAAAAGAGAAGTCAAATGCCATTAAACCACAGAGAACAAGATGATGCTACCTTGCTCCTGATCTCCTGCCCAAACTTTCTGTCCAAAACTGTCTCTGTGTCTTCAAGGGAGGAAAGAAAAGCTGTTCCTTTAAAGAAGTTACATCCTGATCTGCGTGACCCCTAGAGCCTCCTCCCATTTCCCAGAAGTTATGAAGTTATGCCATAAACAACAATGTTAGCATCTCCAGCTTTTGGGAAAAAAAAAAAAAAAAAACTAATTTGAAGGGAGGACTGAGCTATAGAATGGAGAACTTGGTGTTACTTCAGCCCTATCCTCAGTTTACAAAACTTCTATGATCATCTCATCTATTTTTTTAACCTGCCTGCAAGATGTTTGTTAGCCTCTCTACTGATTTAAATATTGGACATTCAAACACACATCTTACTAACCTCACTTTGCATCTTTTGAACATCCTTTGAAACTTGGTACATTGGTGTATCCACAAACTCGAGCATTGATTTGCCTTTAGATTTCTCATAATTCTCTCTGTACTTGACCTAGAAAAATGAAAATAAATACTGCTAGCAGCTGAGAGAATGTGAGATCTGATTGCCTGCTACAGTACCCTAGAGATATTTGACTTGAAAGACTCTTACCAAACTAAATCTGTTGGACAAACAAAGCAGCTAGACAAGAAAACTTTTTCTAGAACCACATATTCCTTTGCTTCCATATGTGAGACTCAAAAATAATGACGTTTGAAAACAGCAGGAGAAAAGAGAATCAACCACCTTTAAATAATTGCATGATTTTTGCTGAGTGACCTGTGGCTGAAAACTTGGCAGCTTTGCAGTGTGATCCCATCATGTATCCATAGAACAACACAATTACTCTAATAACAGTATCTGCTTCACCAACCACCACAGATTTCTGTTTCACGCTCCAGAGTACCATTCTGAAACACTTTTGTTTGCACCAGAGGGAGGGAAAAAGGAAGCAGAACTGTGGCCTCAGTAGGGTCTAGTCTTACACAGACATTCCTCTCACAGCTACCAATAGCCATGAGCTTAGAGCTAGCAGCAAAATCATATTAGCATACATGGCTAAGACACTAATGTGCAACTTTAAGCTAACTCATGAGGCAAAGACAATTTGCTTAGAAACCTGGAAAAGATTCTAAACTATTAATTTAAATAATTAATTTAAATAATCTTTTATTAAGATGACGCATGTGACTATGGTCAAACACATTATTTATCTCCAACAGTGTTTCATACAGTAGTACTTTCTAACAAGGAAAAAAAGAAAAACAAAGAAAAAAAACAGCTATACATCAAAATATTATATTCAACATGACTAATGTCATTTTAATTTGCCTCTTCAGAAATACTGATGTCTGAGTTTGAGAAAACTGTTTAGAATCTTTTCCATTCTCAGACTTCTGCACTAGATTTGAATCCTGGAACTTTCTGTGTGGGCTGCTTCTGATTGACTATGCACTGTACATCACTGCAATTTGTAATGCAGCTTCATGCTTGATTTAATCATTATTAGAATGCTGCATTTTTCTCTTTCCAAGATTTATTTATGATCTTGTATACCTGACTTTGAAGCACTGTATTTTCTGTGTGATGGATTTGCTAAGCTGTATCCAGGATAAGGTTACAGCTTTTGTTTTGCTTAAATCATTTCTTATATACACATGGAAACAAACAAACAAAAAAAATCCATAAATGTTATCACGAAAAGCAAAGCCAAGCAGAAGGCTTACAATTTAAATACCAAGTATGTTTTCTGAAAAAAAGAACTGATGATAGTGAAAGAAAGAGAGGATATTATAAAAAATTTTTACTAAGTTCCTAAAGTAAATGCTTGTCCTGTTTATACAAAAGTGAACTTTTATGTCAGCTAGAAAATAACCATTATTTAACACATTTTAAAGTGCCAAGGATATGATGGTCTATGTTTGCCTCCTAGTGGAAATAATTATAAATGTCACAAAACAAAACTGCTTCTTTAGTGGAAAAAAAAAAAAAAGAAAATTACCACCACCTACAGATTCTGACTTCACACCTTTATTCCATTTCTCAATTAACTGAAGTAATTTTTAATAGTCTATAATATCAAATGAGATAAATTGCACAACTTTTTGTTACAATGAACTAAAGACACCAGATTTGGATTCTGAAGCCTATTTAGCCACTCTGCTTCAAAAATTCAAAGCAGTAACTTCAATTTTTTAGGCTGTTCATTACCACGTTAAGGTTTCTACAACATGGAAAAAATTTAAAGTTACAAAACAATAAACTAACTGTAGTTCCATCAAAGTTTTAAACTATCTCCATAGTTTATGTCAAAACAAATTACACGTATACTGTGTAATGGGGAAAGTCCCTCCTAGTGAACTATCTTTCTCACCAAATTCTTGCACATAATATGAATCCAGCCTGTCAAAATCATAATGTATGTAGCTCTAAAAGTAATGCCTTCTATTTATTCATGGAAACTATAACAAATACGAAGAGCACAATAGCACTATTGATCAAGAAAATTATCAACTATTAAGCACTATTTTTCAACACAGTCACCACCATTAGCTATGCATTATTACCAACAGTGGCCCACATGACACACTCCTAAAAATCTGTATGGTTACCCAGAATATGCCTTGTCTTTCAAATTGCTGTTGTCACCGGTGAAACAAATCACCCAGCAGAAAAGAAAAAAGCAGATCTGGGTAATCAGGAAGAAGCTCTGTATTTAATACTATTGGTCAGAAGTAAAAGCTGACCATGCAGTGAGTCTTTGGAAATCAGTGAATGACACAGTCTCTTTCACATAGTGGGAAGAGACTTCAACAAAGATTTGGTACATGCTATTGAAAGACAGGGAGAACACAAAGAAGGTATTTGAGAAGCATGGAGAAAGGCAGGAGAGATGACAGAGAGGTCAAATCTGAGAAGGATTTTGAAAATGGGATTTCTGTAGAAGACAAATAGCTAATAGAGCCCCTAAGAATTGACAAAGCATTCTTCTTCCTGCTCATAGCAAGAAAAAATATCCACAAGCATCTGGACAATGCAAAAATCAGAGACACAGTATTTAAGGAGTCATTAGAAAAGGGCATACACTATATAAATCATCAGTCATATAAATAAATACATTTTGGAAGAAGCAAGCAGCCTTACTTCTTGCAAAGGAAAGTCCAGAAATCTACGTCATTACAGATGACAACTTGATGATATTTACTCTGAGGATATTCACTCAATCAGTAAAACATGCCAGTCTCATATGACACTGAAGGAAAGTAGAATCAAGCCAAAATGCGAAGAAGTATACAGAAAGTGAAAACTATGAACTTATTTATAATGCATGTTAAAATATAAAAAAAAATATAAATAATAATTATTTTTTTTTTAAAAAAAAAAGGGACAGTACTGGCTTCACACATTAGAATGACACAGACAAAAAGCAATTAACTAAAAAGAAACATGAAAATCAAGTATAGATGGTAAGGCTGAATTATTCTGATTATTTTAGACATAAGCTTCTTCAAGCAAACACTGACTCAGAAGTCAGTATGCTACTCATGTTCATTAACACTGACCCTTTCCCTGTGAAGCTCTCACCTCCTGCCAGCAGTGAGTAATCCTCCTTCCCTACACCACCCACTCACCCATCTCCACAGAAGCACTGTTGTTTCTGGAGTGAAAAAGACAAATGCAACTTATCAGCCTCCAAGCACTACACATGTAGCATAGGTGCTCTTGGAGTGGGAGAGAAGCTTCAGCACCGCACATAAGCCATGAGTTTCCTGCCTCTTCCTCCCTGTTTCATGAGACCCCATCTGGAGCACTGCATCCAGGCCTGGGGACCTCAGCACAATAAAGATGTGGAGCTGTTGGAGTGGGTCCAGTGGTGGGCCACTAAGATAGTCAGAGGTCTGGAGCACCTCTCCTATGAGGGAGGAAGGGTTCTCCAGCACAGAGAAGAGAGAGTTTTGGGATGCCTTACTGTGGCCTTTCAGTACTTAAACAGGGCCTACAGGAAAGTTGGAGTGGGGGTATTTATCAGGGAGTGTAGTAATAGGACAAGGGGAAATGGCTTTACACTAAAAGAGAGCAGACTTAGGTTAGATGTTAGGAAATTCTTTACTTGGAGGGTGGTGAGTCCCCTGACACAGGCTGCCCAGAGAAGCTGTGGGCACACTATCCCTGAAGACGTTCAAAGCCAGGTTGGATGGTGCCCTGGGAAGCCTGTTCTATACATGGTAACCCTGACCATGGCAGGGTGTTGGAACTAGATGGTCTTTATGCTTCCTTCCTACTCAAGCCGTCCTATGATTCTATGACTATTTCAAACTCACCATCAGTATCTTATGTCCCAGCACCAGCCCCACAGAGGGGCACTGTCGCGTTATCTAGCAGGATGGAGTTTTGTGGCTATTACTTGATCCAACATAAGAAGCTTCAGACATTTAGGAGGGGAAAAAAAAAGGCTTAAGCAGAGAAGCTCTAAGGGAAACTAAACACTTAATGGGCTACTTATTAAACTAACATAACTGCCACTTCTGTAATGAGACCTGCAGATGAAGGGAATGTTAAGATCTTAGACAAGGTAAGATTTGCACTGAAAGAAATATCTTAGATCAACAAAGAAAAAAAAATGTGGAAGAATCTGGACATGTAAGAAGAAACAGAAGCAACAAGTAGCAGAAGACTGTGTGATTCTTACCCAGTATTCTAGTTATTTCAATAAAAGAGCCTCCCTCCCTAAAAGTTCTTTCACTTACATCCCCCAGCTACTACAGTTACAGCACTACATATGAGATCATGATGCTAGTGGCCAAAAAAAAAACCATGTATTTTACAAGTATAATATTCCTAGCTATATATATATATATATTTGATACATATATGCATATATATAGATTTTCTTTTTTCAGATCATCGTTATAAAGGCAACTTACATCACTATGCATTTTGCTGATATTTAAAGCATGGTTTAAATACAGAAGGTTTGGTAGATCAGAGGCTGGATCATGCAGACTTTCCTTGTAATCCTTCTTGTAATTCACCTGCAGGAAGAATTCAGGTAAGGTAAAATAAAGATTAACAACATAAGTAACAGCTAAAACTGCAGGGGGTCTTAAAAGATTAAGCACTTGCCTGAACAATCTATATGAGACACTAGATGGTGCTCGTTAACTATTATTTTGGGAACTAAGCAAAAAAAATCATTAACAGATTCTTTCCACTTGGGAACTACTCAAAGCTTTACTCAAAAAAAGATGTAACAAAAGTCACAAATTCATACTTTGCATGATATTTCTAAATACATAAGATATTTGTTGTTGTTTATTCAAAGTAATTCTGCAGAAAAATTATAAAATGTGCATTTTCCTCAATGCTTTGTGTTTATTTTTTTTAAATGTTGCTGAATATTGTTCTCTCCTGATTCAAATATTACACTTACTGCCAAAATTAAAACAATCTACATAAAACAGATAAAGGGAAATGCTCCAGGGTATTTTATTTAATACATGCAGTTTTCAGCAAAGATAAGAGATATAATTATCTATGGCGAAAGTTAGTCACCTAATGAATTAGCAGAAGATAACTTCCTATCAGCCTATAGTAGGATTTTCCATACTTCTCATATCTGGACACCCATTCTTACAGGTAGAATACTATCCAGCTTGGCTGTCTTAGATGATAAAACTCTTAAGTCATACCTTCAGTCACCTTCTCACATATATCATGCTCTTCACTGAGCTAGACAACCTTCAAATTAACAATACTGAACTGACATATATTTTATAATAATAACTACTCTAACCATTTTTTAAATTTTTTTTTTTTTACTAAACGTTTAGATTTTGGAAACAATTACTCTGTTGAGCCCTTCCTAAAGCTAGCCTCCTCTGTTTCCTTTGAGTGGTGCCCCATGCTTTGGAAACAACTGCTACAAAAGTAAAGATTGTCTTTAGGCTATAGGGGATCACACCCTCAAAGAAGAGCTCACATTCTTAGCATTGGACACACTGTTAAATACATCATCCCGATATCATTATCACATGATAAAGATGTTATCTCCAATCTGACTCCAGCAGCAGCACCCATACAGAATCTTAGAAATAGTTTACTCAAATAAAAATCAGAAGATCACAGATATGATGAAATCTGAGAGAGACATGCAAATCTAAGGAACTCATGCTAACCCCCTCCTACACCCACTGGAGAGAAAGCGGTAATTCTCTCCTTCTAAAGATTGGTCAGATGGCTTTCCCTCTACACTGGTATTCATCTTTCCTCAATACAAGAGGACTGAGTACATTAGTTAAGAGTGAAACACAAAGTTAAAGGACTAAAGTGAGATGAATCTCACTATGAAAAACTCTGCAGAGCCCTGGAGAAGGGTTTTGTAAGAAGGAGAGGAATAAACAGATAACATGCTGTACATGCTACACAGACACATTTTATAGAAGAAAGTTAAGCTCACAGTAGTAACTTGTAAAATGGAAACTTCTGGTAGATTTCTGGTGATGTAAACGTGTAAAATACAAAGCAAATTTACTTACATCACTTGCCAAGGTGGATGCAATCTGTGCTTGCTTGAAGGAAGCACTGTCAAGGGGATTGTACTGGTGGCTCCTCATTTCTTTTTTGAACTGCTCTTTGTATTTCACCTTCCGACAAGAAAAGAAAAAATAAAAATGCTTGATATTAACATTTGGAATTAAAGAAGACAGAGAATTCAGGCTAAAAACGAGTTTATTAAACTCAATTGCCTTGTCCATTCATCCATACACACTGAACATATTTAAAGCTCAATGTAGCCACACCTCTAACTGTCCCGTGCTGGCTTTAAGTAAGTTTCGTGCATCTGAATTTTACTGAAATTAAAAAAAAAAAAAAAGAAAGATTGTCATGTGTGATTGTTGGTGCTGAAGGATTTACAAAGGGAAAGAGAAACAAAACCATATGTCTTGGATAATCAAATAAACCAGAACTGCTTGACTAGCAATAGTAATCTAATCACTGAGAATTATTCGATTTATAATTTACATCAAAAATGAATTCTTAACATAAAAATTATAAGAAATTGTCACACTTGTGAAATAAACCATTTGTTGCAGAATAGAACTTCCCACTCAACTACCTTCCCACCACCAGGTCTTGTGTCACCAGCAGTATGCCAACTTGTCATCAGAGCCTGGACTTCAACTTTTCATTCAGTATGAAACTTCCCACGAGAGCCCCAGGAATATCTATGTAATATAGTCCCTTCGCAGGGAGAATGCCCACCTCTGCTTGCTATCACTCTTACTCTCTTTTTGTTAAAAGGAAAACGAGGAATGATAAGACATGTAAGGTGAGATGATGAGCAGTACATAACTGTTGAGGTAATGGCAGCAAATGTAAATAAAATATAATAATTACACAAAATGATTAGGAAAAAAATGGATTTAGAATCAGAAAAAAAATGAAACTGAACAAAGAGTAAATCTCAGTCAATTTTCCTCCCTTGTTGCGCACGATCATCAAACATCTGGAGCCTGCACACATGCCTTGCTGCTTTCTAACAGCTGGCTATAATGGAGTATAAAAAGTTGGCTCTGAATTATGCTGCTTTCATGAATGTTAGTCTGACACCTGATATTTGAGATTATGCAACATCCATTACAATTTGCCACGCTCTGCTTTAAATAAACATGTAGTTCTTTCCTTATTCCTTTTTTCTCTATTCCCTATGAACATCTGATAGAGAGGCTAAACCACCTTAAATAATCTCCTTCAAAAATTATTTTTTTCTCAGCTTTAGTTGTGGGTAGAATTTTCTGTTTCCTTTTCAGCTCTTCTTTCAGTCAAAAAAGTCTCAACATGGTTTAACTTAGATATTTTTATTCCGTTTAGCTACAGTGCCTGATATTTCATTAATCAAGATAACAAGAAACCAAAACAAAAGCAGCCAAGCAGATATTAGCCTATCTGTTCAAGAACACATTGTGGTTCCAATACTTATATTAATTTGTGCAAAGAAAGGAAATTCTACATTTAACTTTTGAAGAGAAATTTTATCTGAACACAGGATGAACTTCCTTCATAATCTTTCACACTACCTCCAGAAAGGAATACCTATGGCTTTCTGGTAGATTCATCTGGTTCACATTGTTCAGTATTTGCCTTGGCTTCGGATCAATTGCAAAAGCAAATATCTGAATATAAAGATCCTGCCTTTGTCAAAGGCAAATCCATACTCTGTATATGAACCAAAGAACTAAACTGGAGTGTTTTTGCTCTTTTCAGAGGTGTATCCAGAACTCATCTTCTAATAAAAATCAGTGCTAGAATATCTGACTCAGAAAGCCACTGAAAACAGGGATCAAGTCAGTACTATGAGCACAACCCTCCTTTACCCAACACACATCATAAGTGCATTGTGTACAAGAGTTAAACCACCCTTAAGGCTGTTTTGCACAGTCAGCAAACAGCCTCAGACTGTGCATGCAGCCTGAATGCACAACGTGGTCCTTGGTACACTTGTCAAGTGTGAAAAACAACAGTGCCAAAGGGACCTCTTCTCACATCTGGAATGCAGTCTTCCAGCTGCAACTATTTCATGTCATTTTTTAAATATAAATATATATTTTAACAATAAGCATCAATCTCGAGATATCCTTGTGTCACTTCAGATCATATCATTGCCTCAGAAAGGAGTGATACCCAATGCACCCCAGACCCTGCATCTCGGTGCCAATGCACAGAAGGCTCCCTAACGTGAGGAGAATGTCAACCCATCCAACCACAGTGTGTTTTTGCAAGTGAGGGCTGCTCCAGCACCTCCCAGTCCTGCTGCCTCATATGGCTGCACTGCTTATTACCTTTGCTCCCCTCTCCAGCACCACCAAATATCGCTCTGGGACAAAATGGAGGCAGCACAATAATATCAGATGACCCTGACAGTATCTCAAGAGCACTTCCAACAGTAATTTAACTCTGACTTGTCACAGGGGATTCATCTCATTGAAAGCTACACACGCACATTCCATTCTTTTTTTTTTCTTTTCTTTTCCTTTAGATCGGTGTTTTCTTATTTCCCTCTTCCTTTTGAAAGAAATGACAGGGCAGGGGACACGTGGGAGAAGGGAGAGGGAGGAGAGAAGCAATGAGTAAGTGCGAGGGAAGCAGCCTGCATGTGTTTTAGCTTCATTTTGAACAGGAGAAAGTTAATGAATGCAGTTTAGAGGGAAAAAAACATGCCTGAGAGAAAGGGTTCCAATTAAAAACAAGAAAGAAAAACACTTTGTCAGTGATTTCTAAAACATCTGTAGGGGGATTCTGACCAACTTTGTAACCTGGTAGAACAGCAAATAAAAATGTGGGAGTAGAAATGACAGCTGTTTGTGGAGCCTTATCTACAAATTTCATCATTAAGCAAATCTTAAAGCTTAAAATGCTGGTTGATTATCGATCTCCTTAATTAAAGTCTTGAGTTTGTTTCCTTTTCTTTTAGTAGGGATTAATTTAAAAGAAATGTCTGGAAGCTGCTTTCTAATAGTTGCTAAAGAATCAACAGATTTTGCAGGCTTTTAGCACAACAACATGCCTGAAGAGCCCAACTGGAATTAAATAAAGCCTGGATAAACAAACTTCTCATTGGCCTTGCACAAAGCCTATAAAAGTCAGAACTGCAGCTGGACAGAACGGTGTCTTTTGAAGCTTTGCAGCAACATTCCTAAATCAAAATCTGTAGTTCAAAGCTGTTCACACAGGGAGTGTTCAGTTTCAGAAGTGGGTGACATCACCCACTGTTCAGATTTAAAAAGAAACTACAAAAAAATGAATCATTCAACCACTGGGATCCCAGGATGAAGCAGACACTTGCAGCTCAAGCATTTCCACATGAAAACATGAAAAAATATAATTACTAAAAAAAAAAAAACAACTTGTAAACGACACAGATATTGAAGGAAATGTGATGTAAACAAAGAGCTGTATTAAAATACTGGTGGCTAAAAGCATTAGTGGAGCTTAATGCAAAGAAAGACAATATCCTGGTCTACTGGTAATGTCAGAGAAGATACATCTTGGGGGAAAATAAAAATCTATATCTAACAGCTTTATCCTTGAAACAGTGTGCCAGAACCAATAGAAATATGAATGTTCCAAATTATTCATCATAAAACCAATTATTAAGCAACAACACAGGGAATGCTTCATATCAGCAGCTCTTTGAAAAATCACATCAAGAAGACATAAGGAAGAGCTTGTTTCAAAAAGAAATGCAAAAAATAACCCAAACTGTACAAAGTACATTCAGCAAACTAACAAGTTTCAGCTTTCACAAAGGCTAGTACAGCTTCTATTTCAAATTTGGTTTCAAATCAACAGAAAGAAGTAATGCTGTGGGTAAATATTCTAGTCCTAGGAGCTAGCGCTTTTGCTGCTGCTGTTGTCAGGTCTTCGCTTGTTTGTTTGTAAAGAAAAAGAGAAAGGGAAAGTACATTGGTTTGGCACAGCCTTGAGTACCAGTCAAACATTAACACGGTTTTCTTCACTTTGCCTTCCTGCTTGCATTGATCACTTTCTCCCTTTGTTACACCCACACTGCCTGACCTCTTCTTGCTCCTGTTCTCTATACTCCCTAAATTACCTACCCATATGCATCACATTAAAACATGTTATCATCTTTTCTTCCCATTACATCCATCAGATTTGCCAACTTTGCTAATTTACTGTGAGGGTCAAATAACTAATATTTTTCTGCATGTCATAGCTTATAGATTCGTGCTATTAAGGGAGATTATCAACTTTCAACACAGTTTCTGAAGCTCTCATTTGCTGAGAAAGAAATTAAAATCCTAAAACCCAGAAAGTCTGGAGACAATAAAGAGATCACTAAGTTTACTGTTTTAAAATCTTATAATTGTTACAAGCCTGTTTCATGATCCCTACTTAAGAAGGACTGACGAAGCTGACATACATTTAGTGCACTTCCTCTCCTACAGCACAGGTGCATTCTTCATCCTGACCCATCACCCTGCTTCTTGGACACAGGGGTCATCATAATTTTTCTGTGGCTGTACAGGATGCTCTTGATTTATGGCCAGTGTGTCTAAGTGTTATAATGATTCAAATAATATATAAAAACATTAGACAACTCATGGTCACTGCCTTTCCTTCAGAGGAGGTGGGGAATTGCCAAATGCATCTCTCTGCTGCTGAAAGCAGCCTAGTACTTACAGCTTCCATTCTGCTCTACACAGATGGATGGCAGCAGAGTGTCAGGCTGAAGCCCAATCATTTTTAAAAGTGCCAGCCACCGTTTTTAATACTATGTGGCCTATTTCACATATTGAAAGCAGCCACATCAGATAGTTGGTTAGAAAGTCCCTTCCAGCTGAACTACTCTACTCTGTTCTGTTAATCAGTGTAAGACTGAGGGGAGGAGAAAGGATGAATGGATGCCAAAACTGGGATCTGTGTAGTGGTTTGACCACTAAGGACTAATAAGAATCATTTTTACAAATGAACTGCAAGCTCCATGTATCAACTGCTCTCTTCGTTTCCTGACACACCCTCTGCACTATTTGGATCCTAAAACTGCACACCAAATAATTCCTTCTGCAGAAGGATCTCGACTGTAAGTGGTGCCATCCCTGTCCCTGCCTGTGAAGAGATCATATGATAAAGCCTCTACTTTGGCACATACGGTATTCATTGTCCAGGAGAAAATGCACTTCTATCAAGAATGAGATAAAACAATGACTCGTTAAGTCTGTGATGCAACTGACACAGCACTAGACTACAGGAAACTACAGTCCCGGCGTTATTTTTTTATTGTTTTTCTTGCTGGCCAAAAACTCAGTGGTATTAAGCATAGTGAGATAGCAGAGCTATTGGAAAGGGACCCACTTTGATTCCCTTTGTGAGGATAGGCAGCTGCAACCCCACTACATTCTGAAACAAGTTGTAATGGAGCATGTGGTCTGCCATTAGGTGGAAATAACAGATGTCACACACTAAACTTAGACATGAACTCTTTTTAAAAACTGATAAGGAAAGCACCTGCCTTCCCTAGAAGTCACACCGATGTCTGAACAGTATAGTGCAGAGCACTGGCTCTTCCTAGAAAACACAGGCTGATTTCCCAGTCTGCGTGATACCAAAAACAAAAGACCACTTAAAAGTTAACGATCATCCAGTGTGAAACAAGAAGTCATGCAATAGATATCTAAGGGCAATGTCTGCTAACATCAAAAGCAGCTCAGTCTCTTGTAGACAGACACTACACTGTTCTGCAGCTTGTTCTCTATGACATCTTATTCTCATTTTATTCTAGTTCTAGGGAAAACTTTCACCATCTTGCCAAATCCCAGGGAGCTGTTGTACAACGCTGATCTGCAGACTATTCTACTCTACTCCAGTTGTTTGCTTTTATTCCTATCTCTGGGAAGACTGACATGGCCTTCTCCAATCAAAGGGAGTAATCCTCCTCACACAAGAGGGCAGAATTTGTTCCTTGGTTTAAAAAAGCACTGAGTGTAGCCTGACAGGATTATTAGCAAGGATTATGCAAGGCACTGTTAAAAATTAGAAAAAACAAAAACAAAATAAACAGGTCAGCTTCTTCTCATAATGTGAAGTTGATCTGTAGTAGTAGAAGAGTCACAAAAGGAAAAGGGAATATCTATGTTCCAGCTTTTTTTTTAGTTTTGGATAAAAGTGACTTGTCCGTTTTTCTTTCTTTTTTTTTTCTTTTTTTTCTTTCTTTTTTTTTTTTTTTTTTTCTTTTTTTGAGGTTAATATATAACAGAAAGTAGTACATAAAAGCTGCAGTTTCAGGGGGAGGAAAGGCAGGCGGTTTACATGTCAGGCCAAATTCAGGTCCCATTACTCACTTTAGCAAGCGGTTACACAAAAGACCACAGTTACTTCAGTGGGAGTAAAGTTCTATTCAAATTGAATGAGTAGCAAAATTTGCCTCTAAATTACATACAGTTAATATTTTAGAAATCCTAGTTAATATATATAAATATACACTATTTCCACCAAAGAAGAGTTGTAAGAGTCAAAGTTCATTGCATTTTTGCATAAAAATTATATGTTCTGTTTCCTAGGAGTCTTAAATTTACCAGTCATTGCAATAGCATATGAGAGGGGTTTGAGAACATAATCTTCACGCAATTAGAGATAATCATCTAAAAATATAAGTATTTTCTTGAATTACTAGGAACGAGATATCTGAATGAAGTCATTGTAAAATGACAGAAAATCTCACCTGGCTTAGAAGTTTAGAAACTCCTTTAGCATGTTCGAAATCTGGTCTTCCAAGTACAGCAGGTTCCTTATTCATCTCTCCCCTTCCTTTCTTGTACTCAGCCTTAAACAAATCAAGAAAATGAAAATGAATCACTATTACATTGTTTGGTTTGATGTTTTTTCAACAGAAATGTACGCTTTAAATCTAGTAGAAAATGAAGTCTCATTTAGTGATCTGCATTGCTACTACTCTCAGTAATATTCTAGTCAGTTCAGAAAAACAGCTCTTCTCATGCTTCACCTCATTAAAAACATAACATTTATTTAGTGTAAAACACAACGCACAGCATTCATAAAATTCAGCTTTATCCAAATGCATGAGTTAAGCCTGAGAAATGCACTTCTCCCACTGCTCCCAAACAAGGCAGAATGAGTTACAGTGGTTCAGCATTTCTTAAGACATGGTCTGTAGTTTACACAGATTATTTGTAGCAGCTGAAAATAGCCTTGAAACAAAACTAGGCAGAGGGGCAGCTTTTTTGAAATACAGGTCAAATTCCACTCTCGGTTTTACCACTGCAATCTCACTGGATGTCAGTAAGGTTGCACTGGTGTAACTTGGAAGAATTAGTCCCACGGGGTTGGCGTTATGTGATCTTTCCAGCTAAATGGCTGCCCATGCAAATTGCTGTTTTGTTTTGTTTTTTTCAAAATGCATTAGAAAATGGAGATAGATTTACAGTAGGTGCTTTGGAATACAACAAACAAAATGTAAGAGTTTTCTTACATTACTCAGGCTCTGTGCATCAGCAAGGAGTCATCTTAACAACAGAGAGAAAGGAAAGATCCAAAGCCATTCTAAGTCAAATGGGGATTTTACAGCAATTTGTAACCAGGCATTGAACATAAGACTTACTAAGAGGTTTTAGTTTTCAGAAAATGCTGAGTGTTCAAAGGTGAATGAATCTCATCTCTCTTAAAGCTGTATTTCCATAAGAGACAATTCTCTAAAAGAGATGCCTGATTAGCCTCACATAAAACTATTAGCAACTGTTTAAAGTCTTGGTCAAAATTTATATTTTTATATATATACATTATGTTATACATATATATATATAGGTGTATGTGTGTGTGTGTGTGTGTGTGTATAAAGCATTATATATACTTAGCTATATATATATATGCACATGTATATTTATAAAGACTATATGCATTTATATAGTCTATAATAACAAATAAAATAGCATCACACATAACTGCTTCTGCTCCTTGACCTATTAGCAGATATCACAATGGGAGGAACAAGAATTTGAGCGCAGAGCTCAGGGATAAGAGCCACGTGCAGGATTCTGCTAGCCAACATGGGCTCTTCCAGGGACAGTGGAAGCTGCATGCCCCTGTCACTGCTGGAGAGGATGAGAGGAGGAAAAAGGTACCGAGAGGCATACCTATACCCTACTGGGCTGAAAACAGATCTGCAAGCATGCCAGCATATATCCAATTTTTAGAATGAGTGGAACTGAAAGAAAACCAACTTCACAAAATGTAACGCTGTCTTTAGCCACCAATTGTAAATGCCAGGCTGTCAACATCAAAGCAAGCAATCCGTAACTTCACAGCATTCCCAGCATGTTATTTCCCCCCTTCCAAAGCTCCCTATCAGATTTGGGGTGCCATGTTTTCTGCTCTTGCTTGGAAAGATGAGAATTTCAGAAGTATTCTGAACGATTTGACTGAAATTGGATTAATAATGTCTAAAAAAATACAAACAGACTATCAGAAGAACATACATCACTTATTATCTTCGTTATCTCTGTTGCCATCTTTATGTCTGGCCTGTTCAGCACTTCAGTGTATCTGTGGGTATCCTGCACATCCCTCTTATATGACACCTGTCAAGGAGAAAAAGAAAGGGGAAAAAAAGGAAGAATAAACAGTTTTGCTTAAAACAAAAAAGTTTCAAGTTTATAAATCATCTCTGAATGACTTATCTGCTCAGCAATCAAATTCAGAGAAACTCCACCTAATGTATGCCAACGCAGACCTGCATGACAGGAATTATTTAGTAAGACCTACACGCAGGTTAACAAGCTGAGGAAGAAATTCAGAAGCATAAAATACAATATTAAAATGAAAAATGATTTCACTTGGAAGCATAGTAGAAAATGAAAGCACTGCAAAGACCAAAATATTAGGTTTTATCATTAAATTTCAGAGGAATTGCAAGAGAACAGTATTTTTTTTAATGTGCTGTACCCTCTTTTAGTATAAACAAATGCCTCAAGGATATGCAGCTTAGCAGATTGCAGCTACACTGATGACTGTAACTTTAACTGTAACGTGGTGAATGGCCCTCTCAGTAACAGCCAGCCATGAGGCTGGGCTGTAGTTAAATGACACAACCCCGCCACAGAACTCTCTTATTCCTTGCAACTCCACTTATCCTCTATTTTACACAATCATGGGAACAAGAAGGCTGAGTGTTCCAGAATGTGGAGTGCACGACCGGATCCTTCTATTTGTGCAGAAGCCACTACAGTTATGAACGGGCTCAGAAGAGTGGCCAGAATACTAACCCACAGGTAGGAGAGTCCAAGTACTCACTGTTTAGCAAAGCAATCACAGAAGCAGTCTAGACCTCAGAGTTGCTCCAAAGCTCACAGACCACAAGCTATCCTTTTCCTTACTCCAGTCCATAGACTTTTTCCTCTCCCTTGTTTTATAGCACTTGTCAATCCAAGACAATTTCCAAGAGCTGTCTTACTGAATTATTATGACTGATTACGAAAATCATCTCTGGTATTCAAAAGAGTCTGTCAAGTTGAAGTTCCATGCAAAAGTCAGAGATCATAATGTCCACACGAGACATTATGTATCAAAATAATTCCTGTTCGGAGAGCTGCATATTTTCTTTTTCTACTGTTTAACAGTGTAACTGACCTCTCAAAATTGTATTTCACCATTAAAAAGTCACAGAACTGTACGAGCTGGAAGGGACCTCTAGAGATCATTGAGTCCAACCCCAGATTGCATAGGTAGGCATACAGGCAGGTGTTGATTATCTCCAGAGAAGGATAATCCAAAACCTTTCTGGGCAGCTCATTCCAGTGCTCTGTCACCCTTACTGTGAAGAAAAGTCCTGAAAGTTTCCCTCAGTTGAAGCTTTATGTACTATAACCTGTTTATCTACCTCCATTTTCCAGCGCACAGTTTTAGTACGGCCACAATGCAACAAATTCACCTGCAAGTCTAGCAATCACCAAGTGCAGCACCCTGTGACAAATTTGTAGAAATGTTATGTAAAAATTAAAAAAAAAAAAAAAAAACTTACTTTTTTGGCATATATTTTATAGGCAACAGAAAAGTAATATTGCAACCATATGGCCTCAGCTAAGTAGACAAGCTAAATAGACTTCAAACTGTTGGCTGTTTGCCCACAAATGGATTTTATGATTTTTTAACTTACCGTGATTGACAGACAAGTGCAATCAATTATCACATAAATAAACAAATAAGTTGCATGAATGTATCCCACCTATCAATAAAATAAAAACTGTTTCTTCTAGCCTATTACAGCCACTGAAGTTTTGTTTTGGTTAGGCTCCAGTTTCTTTATTTATTTTTAAGAAACTAGATGTACAGACAAGCATTTGCAATTCAGGGCTTTACATGAATTTAGTTAATTATATGCTGTTCATCCTAATGACCACATGAGGTGAGGTGAAAACCACAGAAGCAGCAGAGACAGGTTTGTGAATAGCACCCTATCATCCATGTAAATTGCAAATTAAAGGCCAGCATATGTGCTCAAAATAGAAATTAGGAATTGAGTGAATTTAACAACAGAGAATTGAGAAAAGCAGTGATAAACTTGAGGAAATGTGGTCACTTACTTCTTCCAAATGACATGATCATACAGTACATGAAATAATAGATTGTGGTTAATTTTAGGGGGAAAAGGGGAGGAAAAAATAAGACAGTGACAGTCCTTTGTATTTCGCCATTTTCAATTATTAGATGCAAGGCCAATTGCTATAGCTTTCCATGTGTGAATTATTATTCTTCCTGCACCTAAACCAGTGTACCTATTACTTATGTCTCAGGGAAAGTCATCTAACATTTTACAAATGTCTGCAATATATATTTGCTCTATTCTGCAGCTTGTCATACTCCAGTGAGAATAAAAATGTTATGCAGCAGAACAGTAGTTTGTCAGAGGTAGGCCAAAGAAAGAAAAAATATGTTTCCCATTTCCTGAATAACCTCAGTCCCTGGTTGCTGACCCTTTCCCATTGGGACAGTGTGCTGGCCTCTATTACACAGCTGCTATTCTGCTCCATCTAGTGATTTTTTTTTTATACTGATACATTAGAACAGTAAAAGGAAAGCTATTCTGTGAGAGCAGGGGAACAGATGTAGAAAGGGCAAAGCCGCCAGCACAGTGTGTGCACACAGGCACCAGGAAGGTGGAAGGTAGAGAAGAGAAAAAGTAGCCTGGTCAAGCGAAAAATAAATAAGAGAAAGCAGGAAAGGAAAGAGTAGAAACGGACAGGGAAGGGGCTCAGACCCTGACTAGCAGTTCCAGGCACTGCACAGAGCACTCGCTCAATCTTCTCTTCAAAACTGTGCTTAAGCTCTACCAAAAGACATCACTAGAGGCTCAGGAGATGTTCCTTCTTGTGACGAACACATGACTGTGAAACATCTACTCAAACTGGACATCATACAGGGAAAAGTAACTGAGACACTGACCACTGGAGAGCAGCAGTGAGAGACCTAAATGAATAATTACAGAAGACCAGAGGGAAAAAAGGACAAAAAGGAAAAAATTACAAATACCAACTAAATATAAAGTGTCTTTCTACCCCTAATTTGAAATTACAGAAGTGGTTACACTGCTGAGTACTTTTAAAGAAGTAAAACTATAAAACTAATGAACAGAAGCCATTTCCCATCTTTAATCCCCAAACACACTCTGAACTGCCAGTATTTTTTGTGAAGCAGAAAAAAATATTCAGGGTTTCCATACAATGAATATACTAATTTAAACACGGCCCAATCTCCAGCTTCTATGAAAAGACATAAGGCTCATGGAGGATAAACAGATAAAAGGTAAAAACCTTTTTTGATGGCACCAGCTCATTGGGATGTACTTCAGTGCTTCACAGTAAACGCATTTCAGATGAAACTACAAAACATCTCAATCTGTCGATTAACAAATGGAAACTTCTGCTACACAGTCACCCAAGGTTTAAGGGACAAGTCACACAGGTTTAAGGGACTAAGACTTTTCTTGGACAACTTTTTCTTCTCCTCTATCCCAATTCCAAAAAGACACCAATCTATATTTAACAGATTATTAAAATGTGCACAAGTAGATTTGTTCACGTTTTGCTTTCTTGAGATTCACAGACATGGATGTCAGCAAAAGCTTGGGTACAACTATCTGCAAAAGAATTTGTCTCTTACTGTTTGCCCTTGATTAGCATTTTCAAACAAATGAGGCCACTTACTAATGGTCTGTCAGTCCTTTGCCCCCTTTTCTATCATCTGCACTTTGGGGTTCATCAGCACTAAGAAAATGACTAACTGATGACAATCATCACTGGCAACAGCTTTTCTGAACTCCATTCAAATGGTGTTGAAAACTGTTTCCCAGCTCACACAGAAGAGACAAACACATTTCTGGTCCATTACAGATTGATGCAGTCACCCTTTCCAGTAATGGGCTTGAAAATTGATCGGTCCCAATTATATTAGGAGTAAACACATCATTTTCAGCACCAGTTGGAAGTGATCCAGAGGGACCTGTTGTTGACAACCACTGTCTGCAGAAAGTTAGTCAGGGAAACATGATTTTTCTAATGCAGATGCTTAACAGAGAACCAGAAGAAGCTTGAATTTAGTATGATCTGCATCTAAACAAGCACCAACATCTTGGTATGTTGATGTTATTGAAGCACATTTGAGATCTGCTGATTTGGTCTTATCAGAAAGTATGCAAATGTGTGGATTGCTACTGCACAATATCTTGAACATGGAAAAAGGACACTCCTAAGATATTATGGACAACTAAATATTAAAATTTAGATGGTTAATGGAACATCAAAAGCTACTACTACTGACATGACTTGGACTGCAAAGGCCATACAGATATATATAAATATAAAAACTTTGCCCAACTGTCAAGCAGCATTTTTGGTTTCAAAACTAAGAGGACAGATACAAACATTCATTTCAATTCAAGCATTTCAGATCTGCAAACTGTCTTTAAATGCTCACAGATGAGTCTACTGCAATTTTGCTGTTTGTAAAGAGATCAGCACTTACTTCTTTCATACAAAGTAATGCCATGAGGAAAATATGTGGAATTTTAACCACACAGAACATATAAACTGCTATAAACTCAACATCATTTTGAAATTCATAATACTTGGTGATGGACCAGGTCATAAAACAGAAAAATAATTGGGTCTGTATCTTCATCAAATGCAGTGTGCAAAACCTGGCAAGTGCTTTCCTTTCTTTTGAAACCGAATTGTCATGTTATTTTAGTGTTTAATTTCTTCCTTTCTTCCATCCATTTGATTCTCACATAAGGTAAATCTGTTTTGTGACCAAACCACCACTTTTTACAGACCACCATCTAATTTTGGTTTGAAGTTTGGAAACTTCCAGATGAGACAAATGACATCAGCCAAGCACAGACTTAAGACAGGCCCTAATTCACATTTTTCCAAACGCTTTTGCATGCCAAAGTCACATCATTAATATTCACTTCACAAAACAGAAAGATAATTTACAGAGAAAAATACTTCAGTGTGGATAAACATGCTTTTGTTAAAGCATTGTGTAGTATCTAAATTATTTTTCAATTCCCTATCATTAGAAAGCTCACTTTTGTTAGAAGCAATTTTCTTCAGTAGAAGAATGAAGAAAAAAATCTTCTTCTTATACTTGATCACATTGTTCATTGTTCAGGAGATTTTACAGTATTTCCCTATTATTCAGCTTCAACTCCCATTTATAAAACAGTTTAATGATATTCAAAGTGGTGTGAAGGCCTACAGCACATGACAGTTTCCAAATGTCAGCATAAATGTATTGTAAGTCGAACACAGTCTTAATTTTTAAAGGAAATTGCACATTTCACAGAGTTGAGTATAAATGTCAGCCTTATTTTAAGCCCAAGTAAATAGTCTTAAACACATCCTAATCCTATTAGATGCAAACCCAGCATGTAAAGGTTGAATTGAGTTGGCAGACCATTGTAGGTAAACACGCATTCTGCTCCCATAGGTACACTATACTGAGTGGTGGATAAAAAGCTTTGTCCTTCTATTCCCCCAGTAGTTTTCTTCTTTTTACACTGCACTTTCAAAGCAATGATTCCACAAATAGCCTACATTCTGAAAGAGGAAAACTCCACGTTTGGGACACTTGCTATTCCTTACTCTGACTCAAAGATGAAAACACACGTGGCTCTTAATTAAAACTATTAGTTGCAAAGCAGGGAGTCCACAACCGACATTCAGCAAGGTGCTCAATTAATGACCCAATGGAGTTGTGTAAGTCTGATGAAAAATAACTGAATTTACATAAGTTGTTCCCTTATGTGTGATACAGATATAGCCCCATTGCACTGTAGCTCCCCATGAGCAACCAGAAAAAAATCTCTTCTTAAACAAACTGGTTAGGGTTTGTTTGATTTTTTATATATATATTTTTTAAGTTTGTTCAGGCACAGAATACATTCATCAGTATTTTTTCATTATTTTTAATATGCTGTTAAAAGTTCTCATTTATCAAAACATCCTTCCCTCCTGTGTTTGCCTCCATTTCCTTTTTTGCATGCTTAAGGATGAAAGAAGATGAAACGACTGAATTTCATTTACTCTAACATCTGTACCTTGCTCTCGTTAACTCTGATAGCAGGTGATACACAGCTGTAGAAGGAGAACGGGTTTTGTGCTAGCATACTAATCTTCCAGCCATGATGAATTTGATTCCAAAACTTGTCTCATATTCCTTTTAATCCCACCACCTACTCTGAGAATGATTCCATCTCTCTTTCCAATACTATTTCCTTCCCTAGTAGTCCACAACCATTTCTAGTTAGGCAAAAACAAACTTTTGCTTATGAAGATAGTTCACATTCTCAGCTTGTATCCTCTGTCAGTCTGACATCCTGATGCTTCCAACAGCAGAGATGGTCAGAGCTTGACAGGAAGAGGGAATTCTGTAATCTAGGCAGGTTGCAAATCTCTTCTGGGAGTTCCAGCTCAAGTATTTCCCAGCAGAAGAAAAAGTTATTCTGCAAACATAATGCTTCCCTGAAGTTTTCCAGCAGCCTTTTAATCAGCGGCCAGCTGTCAAGACTGTACACACAGACATACATCTAACACTGACATTTAGCTCTCAGTCTGTATAACCTATGAGTGTTTGTTACACTGTCAGTAATGAAGAAAGGGTAAACTTAAGATAATTCAAAATGAACGCCTCCATTTTCTGTATTGTTAGCAGTGAAGAAATATCCCATTTATCTGAGAAACAAGAGAGTTGTAAAATCATCTACTTACCTAACTTGACTTTGTTATCTAAGCAGAACGGAAATGGATCACAACTTGGAAAGTAAACAGGTGTAAGCTGTTTTTAAGGGCTTTGTGCTCCCTTTGAAACAGTTTCACTATTCTAGCCAATTTTCTCTTAAACTTTACTTTTCTCTTAAATAAATTTTTACAGAAACTAAGGCTAACATACGTTTTTCTTCCGAGTCATCTTTGTATAAATAGAGCACAGCATAAGGAACTGTGAAATCAAACCTGACTTGAAGCCAATAAAAAACATGAATACTATCATTAGGCTTTTCTACTGTGAAAAACTAAAGCATTTCAAGAAATAAAGAAGCAGCTGTAAAAATAATTTAAAAAGATAAAACACTAAATGCCAAGTAATTTATTTTAAACCATTTAACTAAGTCTACGATAACAAACATTGTGGTCAGTGGCATTAGCTAGTATGAAGTATCAAACTCCACTCTATGGCTCTGATTTTGAGACATCAGTCAGAAATTAACTAGAACTCACTGTGGCATGTATTCACAAGACAGGGGCAAAGTAACTCATGTTCATAAAAGTGTGCATTAGCACAACAGAAATTACCCCCTTTTCCTCCTCTTAACAGAATCAGCCAAATGTTGATAGTGTATGACACTGAAGCCACGCCACTGCTCATGCAAACTTACAGTTTTCAAGTATAAGTAAGTACAGATTAGTTTTAAAAACCTCTTGTTGTAACTCTACTTTGAATTCATAGCCTTTAACAACAATAAAAAATGACTATTACAGAATGGCAAAATACACATTCCAGTGCTCCTTATCATGAGTCACATGACATCACTCATAGCGTAACTTACACAGACATCGTGTCCCAAAATACTTCAGAGTGTATAATGTAAAAAAAATACTGATTAATGAAATATGAAAACATTCCATGCTCGTTTCCTATCAGTTAGTAAGTATCTAAAACAAGTGAAACTAATTTCACTTGGTGAGTTGAACTGGTGAAGTGGGGAAGTACTTACATCACTCTGGTATTTATTGACTTCCATGGCATGCTTAATATCCGGAGGCTCCTTCATATGTGCATAATCTGAAGTTCCTTTCTCAGCATCATGTTTTTGTTTATACAGAACCTGAAAAGAGCAACATCTTAGTTTAGTGAGTACATGTAATATTATGAGCTGAGATAAATCTAGCATTGTAGGGTGTTTGTATTCAGGAAGAAATGTAATTAATTATTAAGCTCCTTAATGGAACCAGAACCCTTAAATGATAGCAGCTTCTGCCCAAAAGAGAGACAGGTGAGATACAGCATGAAGATTTCTCTGAGTCTATTATTGCAATACAGGTTTGAGCATACAAAATGCAGAAAAATAAATATGCACATAGAAAAACGGAAAATTAACCTTTAAAAAGTGAGAAGACAGCCCAGGAAAAAAATAAAAGTGAAAAGAAAGAAAGCTTTTTTTGTTTTGTTTTTTATCCTCGAAACATACTTAAATCTATCTGCTAAATAAACACTTATTTTTTCTGTATTTAGAAAAAAGGAAAGATGTTGCACATGTCTTGTAAATGAAAAGATTTACATGAAATACTCATAGCCCAAGCATCAATTTCATGCACTGTTAGGAAATTACTAGCATCATACACATTTGGACTAGCCCCAGTTTAATAAAGAAAAATAATATTTACATTCTATTGTCATCATGGAAAAGGAAAATGGAATTGGATTGTGAGTTTAAAAGTGAATTTATTTTTATGGTTGAAACTGAGCCCAGTGTTGGGTGTCCATTCAGCTTTCACTGTAGTGTACTACACTCACATATGCACAAGCTCACATACTGAAACTGCCTGAAAAGCTGATCTTGCACTTACATTTGTCAAAAGCTTTTAGGCTTACATTAAGAAAATTCACCAGGTTTTGATGCCTGAAGAAGCAGCAAGCAGGAAATAAATTCATTTTCTAATAGGTCTCAGGAGCAAGCATTAAAGTAATCCCCAAGAAAACAGCAAATACTAAATAAGATAGAAAGCTGATCAGGAGGAGAAGGATTTCAAATGAAAACCCTACTATATGAACAAAAGCATCAAATTAGGAAAATGTGCCATCTCTTTATATAGCATAAATCCAACATGATCTGTCTCTGGGGAAACACACACAACTTAAATTGATACAGAAAAAAGTTCATAAGCTCCCTGTAATGATTACATTTTGCATCCAGCAAAGCAAATGATCTTTAAGAAGACAGAAATATTGAAAATATGTCATCATCAGTGGCAAAAGCCACTATTATACAAGCATATGCCACAAAAATGCTTTTTCTAGTTCCCTTTTTTCACAGTGTCACTTCTAAGATACTTCCCATTCTAAGAAGCTGACCCAAATGATGAAGTTGGGTTTTTTTCCCAAAACCCCAGATTTACAGATACTGTATTACAGTGCTACTTTGCCACTTTTACTTGTACAATTTAGTGTTGGCATATGAGCCATGTAGTCAAGATTTTAAAAATCAAAAGCAATCAACTCCCAGCACAAGAAAATTAGCAGAAACTACAATCAAGTGTCCACTGACTAGGGATAATAAGACTGTAGCATATAGTAGGAATACCTGAGCTGCTATTTTATAGTCCCATTCTTTCTAATTTTTTCACATTAATCTCACTGACTTATGCAACCTTGAAAGAATCACAGTTATACAGTTGCCTGGTTTAGTCTTGGACAGGTAAGCAGAACATACCCAGATCTGTAAATCAGTTCAACATAAACATGAAAAAATGTTTATAACAATTATTCTTACAAATATTGTTTTATATGTTGCTATTTATTTCATACCTCATGCTGAATTTCCAAACTTTATTTAAATGAAATTTTACTTATCCAATATACAAAGGTTGCTGTGAATGTATGATGTTGGACTACAGTGACAGAGGCGGATGGATATTGGTGCTATGGCAGTAGAGGTTGAACCTTCCCACCAATATCCCATTACGTTTTGTTCCATGAGACAGATGGCAGCAGAGGAGCAGTCTGATAAAGTGGCATCCAACATGCAAGTGCAGATGAAGCAAAGGTGCGTAGCTGAAATCCTACATGCGGAAAAATTGCACCCATTGACATTCATCAACAATTGCTGAATGGTTCTGTGCTTGTGGCAGCCTGTTTGCCAGAGGGCTGACATGGAGGCTGTCAGTGCCATTTTCCTTCTCCCTGTGGGGCACATTTAGTCTCCCCTTGGTGACCTGTAAATCCACAATCCTGGCTAGAAGGATGCAGCAGAAATCTTCTCTGCCCTATCCTGACACAGCTGAAATCTGAAATCCTTGTATTAGATACTTAGGTACCACAGTGATAGCACAAATAATCCATCTTTCTCTATCAAATAATGTTTTTGTTCTCTTTACATCTTTTGTAGTTTCCATGGAAATAAATAGGACACATTCCTTCCATTGAAACCTATGTAAATATAAAATAGTATCTCCAGAGAGATCAAATATAATAGGTCACTCACGTAATCTCTGCTCTGTGGTGGAGCCATTTAGTAATTCCAGGAATATAATGCATGTAAGTATGACTTGGTTGAACTGATTTGTAACTACTCTTTTTTTATTATTTTTCTTCTCTTACATGGGCACCAGTGTGTGAATGCAACAGTGAATTAAGGAATCTTCATGGTCTTTTCATTTAACTGACTCACTTTCTGTTTTAGGATATTGTTACTATTAGATTTCTTCTTTTCTGTATTTCTCTTTAGAGTCAGTAAGTTGAGCTCTGAATTTGAGATTCATAACATTTTTGTCGAAGGAAATGCGTAACATTTTAATCTCTAGATAAATATCTGGGCTACACAATCTATTTGTGTAAAACTAAACTCAAGAAGTCCAAGTGACCGACACTTTCTACTAAAAAAAAAAAAAAAACAACCAAAAAACAAAAAACAAAAACAACTTGAAAATGAGAGTTGATGAAATTAAAAACTGAATATTTTCATTAAACAGTCTGACAACATGTAATATGTATATAAATAATGCAGTAACCTATAGAAGCAGCTTTATCATACTTAAAAATGTACATCTGAGCATAAGAGAAGGAATCTGCCAACAAGCAAGGAAAAGTCAAAATTTCTCTAGAAGTTAAAAATATTAAGATTCACTTAGTTCATCATCTTTAAAAACAAAAAGAAAATGTCACTGAGCACTGACATATACTTACTATGTGAAATATTGGTCAAAGGAGAAAATTAAACTGCCTTCAGTTTGTGTCAGATTATTCATTTCAGATAAGAAGAAAAACAATTCAATCTCATCTTATGACAGAAAAGGAATGATGAAAATAGTGATGAAACACGTACTTTTATTTTTCAACACTGCCTCCCCTCCAAGCAATTTTAAATATCTTTATCACTGTTTGTGACACCTTATTTGAAAAATAAAAGATTCTGTGCAAGGAAGAACTCAGTACACTGGTGTTCAGACAGGAAAAATACTTGGCAGAAAGCTAGCAGTGATCTGAAATTTCCCTCAGGAATATTTTCCAAAGGAAGACTGCAGTCTTTCCAGAAAATGATCATTTCCTCTGAGGAAAATCAAGTTGAGGTCTCTCTGCCCAGACTCTTCTTGTCAACTTTATTTTCTTTTTGCAGAGAGCAGGGAAACTGTGAAAGCTCTGCAGGTTGGCAAGGACAGTGAACTCATGCAGTGAGGAGAGGGACTTTCTCTCTGTGGCTTATTCAGGGGCAGCTATGAAAAATGAGAGAGGGAGAAATTTGGTTGCTCATCCCCATGAAAGCTGTTTAGAAGTTTACAGCTCAATTTTCTCCTTAGCATGAAAGAACAGAATTGAAAAAAGGTCCTCAAGTATGTGAGGCAATGAAACTTCATTTCACTATTAAGTGTCCAAAAATTCTTATGGATTTCCTTCTCTGTGTGTATTTATCCTACCTTCATGCCAGCTCTACATAAAACACAAAAGAACAGACATTGCCATTACATAAAAGTCAGTAAAAATTCTCTTTTTTTAGTCTTTCCTATATATCTTGAGAAGCGAACTGAGCATTAATCAATATAGCAAATATGGGAGCAAGCTCCACAGGAGGAAAAACAGCTGCTGGAGTAAGACAAGATCTTGTGAACATTCTACAGCTGCCGCCCCATGGAATGAGCTCCTAGCTCTGCTGAAGTCAGTAGCAATTGCCATGTCAGTCTCAGAATGCAAAGGGATAAGTGGTGTTACAGCAGTATCTATTTTCTGGAGATGACAGTAAAGCGCATTTGCAGTTGGGCGATAACCTCTTGTCATAATAAGGGGAAATTTTCCTGGTTGCCTGAGTTCCTAAGGCATCAGTGAGATATGAAATGGTGTATAAAATTTATAAATTGGGCTTGATCTAGGTAGGCTAAAAATGGTGCTGCTGAGCATAGCAGTATAGCAGCATCATGTCAGGACCTAACACCAAATCCCAAGACCATTTGCCAGGCTCAGGCCTGTGGAGGCCATGATGCTCAAGTCCTAGCACATTGCTTGGCATATGACCACAGCCCTGTCAAGAACATGACGTCACAGTGCAAGTGAGGTTTGGCTGCTGTGTGCTCAGAGCACTAAGAAACAAAGGTGTAAATTTGTTCTAACAGGAATGGGAAGGAGAACACATATCGATATTCTTCACATCTCAAGAAATCAGCACCTATTTAAAATCAGTTTATTACAACTGAGAAACAGACCATGGTTCTGTGCTTGTGGCAGCCTGTTTACCAGAAGTCTGACATGGAGGCTGCCAGTGCCATTCTCCTTCTCCCTGTGGGGTACATTTAGTCTCCCCTTGGTGACCTGTAAATCCACAATCCTGGCTAGAAGGATGCAGCAGAAATCTTCTCTGCCACATCCTGACACAGCTGAAATCTGAAATCCTTGTATTAGCTACTTAGGTCCCACAGTGATAGGCACAATATGGATTAGATTTGAATACTGTAGAGAAGATTTTCCACTAGAAAATCCCCTAGGATGTCTCTCAAAGTAGCATTAAATTCAGGTCCATTGCAACAGTAACCACAAGTTCAAAAAATGTGTCAGCATATCTTGAAGCTTTATGGTAGATTAAGATTTATAAAGCATTTATTCCTATGGGAATGGTACAAATTTTACCGGGAAAAAAAATTCTGCTTTAATGTAACTCAGCATATATGCATATTTGTTTCTCTATAACTGCTGGGTGATTGAAGAAAAGCTTCAAAATCATCAAATAAAAACATCAAACTTTTCCTTGCAAGTTTTTTTGTGTGTGTGTGTGTTTTTTTTCTTTTTGTTAAATCAAATGTTTTCACTTTTAATCTCAGTTATTTATCTTTTCTGCCATATCACTGATGTTAGTTAACCTCATATATGTAAATTAATGTAAAATGTAATGATAAAACATTTGGAATGAATCCACTAGTACATACCATAGCAAGCTAGTTAACTAATGTTTTAAAAATCAAGCTGTTTAAAAATGTTATAAAGGTTTAATCCCGTTTATTTCTAGTGATCACTCACATTACAGTGATCTGTGACAATAATCCTATTGCAGCTTCTGTGCTGATTTAACTTCAATACAAACATGTTCTATTTCAAACTATAAAATATACATTGTTAATGAATTTGCTTATTATAATCTTGATTAATACTTTAAATCAAGTCATTTTCCCACAGACTGTCCTGAGATTTCAGAGCTTTGTCATGGACACTGTTCTCTGCTTTGAAAAGATTAACTGTATTAAGCAGAATGAATATTGGGATACTATCAATAGCACGAGTTTAGGACTGTGTTCATGACACAGGTTTGCTTTATTAAACAATACATAGTACTGTTAAGAGAAGAGAAAGGCAGAAGAAAAATGGTGAGATTCTTGGATAAAGAACCACAACTGTCTGCTAGTTGTAATTATGATGAGTAACAGCAAAAATCTGTAACTTCGCTCATGTTACACATATTCAATACTCATAATTCTGCTGGGATCAATGGAAGCTAAATTTTACCTGCCTGAAATAAGGGGATTATATATTTAAGCCCCTGGAGCCAACTGAACTTGGATCACTAGTTTACTAATTGCTAGCATGTTTTACACCGTGTTCAATATACTTGATTTTATAATTTTAATTCTATGATGATATTTGTTGTCAGCGGTATGTAAATGATTAGTGATGTTGGAAATATTTTTTACTGTTACAAATGAGTGCATTCATACATCATTAAATGTTTTTTTTTTCACTTTGATTCTGCTTCAGACATTTTAAAATCTAACAGAAAAGTTGAGAGGACATGGTTGTTATCTAAGATTTGCATACTGTATAAACACAATACAATGTTACTGAATTCAGTAACTCCCTATTACATAAATGGGTTGCTAATGGATTTTGCCTGCTTTCAATCTTTTTTAACGTATATATTTAATAAACTTTTCACGTCAGATGGTCTAAGTTTTAGAATTGAGTAGATGTTGAAGTAGATGTGATAACAAACTCTGGATGATAATCCCACACAAAATAAATCAAGCAGACAATTAAGTATCCATTCAACAATATTGTTCAAAGTGATCATATTCTGCCCTACATTCATGTACAGATCATTTTTGTGATTTTAAAGCCTCACCTTGCTCTGCAGCTGAGTTAATTCTTTTGCAAATACACTGTCAATTGTAGCTGGCATCTGCTGATAAAGAGAGTTTGAAAGGTCCTTCTTAGCAGCTCCTTTGTACTTTACCTACAGGGAAAGGAAAAGGTGACGCAACATGAAAAAGTTGTTGGATACAGTAATCATACGACATATTTTCTTACTAAATAAAATGGCATTAAGAACATGGGAAATGGCAAAATCTATAAATCTCATAATTCGTCAAGAAAATACACATTTTAAAGTACTAACTTTAAAATGCTTTAGGTGGATCTGTCTAATTCTCAAAGTAACGCAAAAAAAAAAAAAAACTGTTAATTAAATTCTAGAACTGAAGAGAAAAGTACAAAATAAAGCAAGGCAATCACTTTTTCTACATTATATCATTTCCAAAAACCAAACTTCTATTTTTTCATTATGTTTTCCAAAATCTTGCTTGATGATAGCAATAGATAGAAATATCAATAAAACAGTATTTCTCCAATTAATGAGAAGTGGCAATTAAATGTGACTGGAAAAGACAGGAACATTGAAGTTAAGATCTGTCATCATTTTTACTTAACCTTCTCATGTTTCAGACTCATTTTTTGAACTCCTTTCTATTTTTTCTGTGAATTCTCCAGTGTTCAGAACTTACAGTTAAAGGCTAGAAAAAATTTAGAGGCTACTCTAAAAAGTAATGCCTTCTATTTATTTTCATAGAAACTATATCAGAAACAAAGAGCTACAACACACTATTTTTCAACACAGTCACAGCCCTTAGCTTTGTGTTTTCACCAGCCATGAACAAGAGTCTGTATGCCATGCTCTTAAAAATCTGTACCAGAGGAGGTGACCCACAGTAGCTGTCACCACTGCTGAAAGCACCACCCATTGCCTCTCTGTGCTCACACCCACTGTTTGGTCTCTGTAAATGTTCAGTACACATCAATGAATGACAATTAGAACAATTTTTTTTCTGCATAAAGGAATTCGGTTCAACACCTTTGCCTCATATGCTCTCCCATGTCACAAGGCATTTTGTCAGACAGCCCTTCTGCTGCCATCTGTCACACAGCAACAACATTTAACAGAATGTTGGTGGGAAAGTTCCACCTCTACTGTCATACCACCAACTTTCTACTTGTCATAGGCCAGCATAATAAAATAGGAGGCATCACTTTCAGAGCAGCCTCTATGAGGCTTTTGCTTCAGATCTAAGTTTTCCAAATCAATAAAAACTATTTCACGTACTGCTGAGAAAGTATCCATATGTATGAAAAGCATATTAAATGAGTCTGTCTAATGTTAATAGCTTCCTGTACAATATATAGCTGTTTTTTTTATAGCTCCCTTTGTAAGATTTATACCCAAATAATTAGCTAAGTTTCTGTGGGTGTCCCCCAAAACAGAGGGCTTTTTACACCACTGTTAAGAATTTAAGAATTTAAGTGCTCAAGTTTTGCAAAGAAAGGTTACAGGACACTAGAGGTCAGTAATTTACAAGATAAACCATCCATCAAATTATTGGGTTTAAGTAAGGCATCTAGCTGCACTAGGAAGGAGTGCACAAAAAAGTGCACAAAAATGGGATAGCATGAAACACAACCTGCTTTAAATTTTGAAATAATATGGGTATAAAGAGCTGGGAGTAAACTGTGATCTATCATTTTGGAAGTTGACATTTCTACACATGGGTTTGCTCACTTGCAAGCAAACCAGTAGGTGACCTGAGGATGGCCTTCACCTGATCCCTTTTCCAATTCCCTTATTGAAGAGCGGGTGTAATAACATAGTAACAGGTTCTTCTCTCCTTCTCTTTGACATTCAGGCTGTTTGTGTAAACATGTAGTTTGCAAAACTCGTCAGTACATAATAACTAACAAGAAATCCTTTTCCTATTCCTCAGTTGACCCACAAAATGGCAGTTATGAATGTCTCAGAGTTGTTAATATAACATCTTCTGGAATCCTGGAATAAAACAGTTGTGTAAGTATATGCGGGTACACATTATACACTAGTTAGAGTGTTTGAAATTGGCATCAACTTTACACAGAATTATTGTTTAAAATGAGCCATCTTTCCCCTGCTCATAAATATAGTCTTCAATTCACAGTGTTTTTACCAAGAAAAAGAAGCAAAGAGAATTCTTCAACCCTTTTGGTCTTACCTCAGAAATTAAAGCACCAACACTTTTTACATGTTTTATCTGAGGGGTGTCAGGTACAAATATGCACTTGCCCTTAGATTTTTCAAATTCTTCTTTATAGTGTACCTATAAAAAGATAAAAGAGAAGATGAGTTGTTCATTAAAAAAACTGAAAAATATACAATGGATAGTTGCAATTTTTTTTTAATTTATAATAATAATTTGCTCAATGGCTTGCAAACTCCTTAGGCCACGTGGGGAAATACCCAGCTCCCATACACAGAATCAGGCTCGTAAAAGTCACAGATCTCTTTAGTACTAAAGATGATAAATACCACAATTTTTCCACTGCCCGTAGATGTTCTGCTCGTCTAAAGAAAAAATAGATGAATCAATATTTTTTTCTTTGATCTCACAGATAAAACTGTTATCAGACTGGCTTCCAACACAGACCCTGCAAGCCCAGAATCTGTATATCATAATCAAACATCTCTTTATGAATCCAAGAGCTAAGTGAAAAAATTCACAAGTCCATTGCCAAAGCATTGCCTACAAAGCACCCCTACGGTTGTGAGAAACAGGTAATATCAGAGTCTCTTAAAAAGCCAAGAAAATTTTATATCAGCCCATCTGTTAAGTCATGTACATGCACAACTATGTGTATTTGGGGCACAAAACACCACAGTGTATTTTGCAAAAAAGGCAAGAGCTTATTTTTTAAAAAACACCACAAATTCCCAACTTTTTTCCCACCAGACAGTAGGTGCAGCTGCAATATGCAGTTATCTGAAACAACCACATGCCTGTTGATGAAGTCACATCAGAGCTAGCTTGTACCAGTGAGGCTGTGAAGAACGCAATGTATACAGACATAGTGAATGTGTATGGAATCTTTACTTACATACAAACTATGAAGAAATATGGTGAATACGAGATTGATTGAACACATTCTAAATACAGACAACTTCCACATGTAGTCCTTACTTTTAAAGGTACTCCTAATAAGTAGCCTTAAATGATTTTAGTGAGATGTCTTTATTTTCATATAGTATAGTTTAATTCAGTGCAAGTTGAGCTTTCCTGGTTATTATCTGCTACCATTTCTCTAACCTCATTTTCAGATTCTGCATGACAGCACCATGCATTTATGCATTCCCAGCTTGATGACAAGCAGCAGACAGAAGCAATGTGACCATTACAGAAATATGTGGTATTAATTTCCTCCTTCTCTGCACCCTTAATGGGTATCACAAGTTCTAGTTTACTTTCCTATAAAGTGACTTGGAAAATTCATGAGGAATAATGGTAGTTTATGCTGAATCGGCTCTTGAACTTTTTGTTTAATCTTTTTGTCCCCCATAAAATGAATTATAATAATGCCAAATTCCTTTTGGACTGTTGACCACATAATCACCGCATAGGAAATAATTTTGGCTACAGTGAGCTCATCCAGATTTGGACTATTGAATGAATTTACTTCTCTTTATTGATCGTATAATCTCATTTTATGAAATACAGTGTATTCTAAGTAAAAACTGTTCGGGGAATAAAGGGTGTAAAATTACTTTATGTCATCATTTTACTCAGGGCCACATTGATCCAATAGTTCATATAGCCTCTGATGTGTAACTGTGCTTCTAGGTATCCACAGAGTAATGCACAAAAATTGCAGTGTCACGATAAGGATGAGCAGGTGCCTATACAGCCATCCTGTGTGCATGCATGCACGTGCTTTTAAGGCTGTGCATTATATGAGGTGTGAATGTTCTCAAGAATGGCTTAAAAAGCAGCCTTTAAAAATTATGGCTATTCGCAGCAATATGTTTGAGAAAGACTATAGGATTTTCTATAGAGCTGTCTACTGGTTAGCTTTGATGGAATTCCCAGTAGGATGCCTGTAAAACTGGGGCTCTGGCAGAGGAGATGGGGAGCCATGCTGCTCACAACTTAGAAAAATCACACACAGAAAACTGAGAGCTAACTGTGATTGCATCCATTTTAATTAGAGTAATAATTACATTCAAAAATCAAGCATGAAAGCCTCCTAAGGTATCTTTAATTGGGGGTAAGGAGACTAAAGAAACCATCAAAGCCATTCTGCTTTAGAAATCATGCTTACAAAATAATAAAAAGAAATAAAGGAGTAACATCACTCCATTATTAGTCGTATGATTAGTCGCATGGCTATCCAGTAACACTGGATTAAAATTCCTAAACAGTCACCAAAAGGATAAGCTTCAAACTGGCTTGTTTGTTTGTTTTGCTCTACAGATGTTATTTGGCTAAAAGCAAACTTTATAAAAGGTCATCCAGTCTCCAGGCTGGATCTTCATCTTGTCCATAGCTTGCTCCAAGAAGAAAAATTCAAGAGGTATCAGCCTAATCCAAGACTAACCCAGCAGTTACCTTTCTTTCATATTCAGGGGTACATATTTGCCTCATTTAAATATGAAAAACTGTTCTTAGTATTTTGATACCACTGACAATGCATGTGGCTATGCTGACCAGTGAACCAAGATCCACTGTAGAATAGTCATCTCTCAAAGATCCCTTTAGGCCTGACATCTCTTATCTAGCTCTTAGGCTGGATTAAAATAGAACTTCTTTTCCACTGTCCAATCATTCAATTTTTAGTTTATAATCTTTCTAACAGAGTAACAACTGTGTGAGATCACAGATCTATCTAAATCCACTTTCTGTGGCCACAGAAAACCAGAGAAAAGTGTGAGGACAAGCATACAATATTACTGTCCCATAGTATTCTACCAGTCAAAAGAAATTTGGACCTCAAAGTACTCTTGAGTTAGAGGCTCTGACTACTAATGGTGAGCCCAGAAGAGTAGCTCCAGCCCGAATTAGGTCATCCCAAGCCTACTGATACCTGATGAAAGGCACTAATTCTGCACTTGGCTGTATGTCTCTTTAGCTCTTCCTTTATGTATCCTGAGGCAAAGCTGGCCCCCATACAAGGATAGATAGATGGTGATACTATTTTTGCTCTAGGTGACAGAAAGCACTTGGTACCACACAGAACTAAAATACAGCAGAATCTCCAGAAGACACAGTGTCTTCTTCTACCAAAAAGCATTCACAATGTTACACTACATGTTCAGACCAAAGAAGGGATGACAGGATAGTAAAATATAAATAATACAAGCAAATGGATAGGCTCAGTTCCAATACGGAAGACAGAAGGCCTGGAATGGAAGGTAATTCATTTAAATAGAATATACATGACAGTTTTGAAAGCATCGATGAAATAAAATTGCATAATGGAGGGAGATTAAATGAAATGGCTTTAGAGAGAAACAATTCAGGGGGTATCAGAGCCACAGAACAACCTCAAATGAAGATGGGGATTTCCTGAAGAAGAGGAGCTCATAAACACTTCCCAGCTTCCCCACATACAGTTCAAGCCTAACAGTTGCACATGAACTCAGGAATGCCACAAGAACCACTTTTTTAAATCATATTGCCAAACTAAAGTCAGCCTGAAAAGAATGCAGGGTGAGTGTAATGAAATCACAGTATCTCAAGTCTCAAGTGCTCCTGTTACTGTGTTCTCATGGAGGAGCTGTGTTGGCAGGATACCAGACTGACAAGGACAACCACCCTGTCTCGTGGTCCGCAAGGACAAGGGCTGCTGTCACAATGTCATCTTGGGGTAAAACTGCAAACCCTCCAAAAAAACACTGTGCAGCTAAAATGAACAAAAAGTCATGGGGAAAAATTAATTAATTAATTACATAATTAAAAATAAATAAATAAAAACATGAAGATGAAGAATATGTAGAAAGTTTTGAGCATTGTTGTCTCAAAATGCAAATTCCTTACAGCTGACTGGGCTCCTCAGTGAAGTGTGTGAGGTGAAAAAACTACTACAGAACAACACTGCTGATCACAAGAAATTCCAATTCATTCCTTACGCGTATACATGTTCCATCCAAGCCAATCAGAACACACCTACTGACTTCACCAAAGGCTGAATAAAGCCTCCAAAATGAGTGCCACTTTTAAACAAAGAACATCATCTTTGAAATTAAATTTGTTCTGAACCATTACTTATTACTACAGCCTTGAAAGCAGTAACGACACATTGCCATTATGTTTCACATACCTCAGTGAAAATCAAAAGCATTTGCAGGTTAAGTGCAAGACAAGCTTTCAGCAAAAGACTACACTGTTACAGGTTTCAGGAACCTGGTTTAACTTAATTACTCACTTTAGCCCTCAAGATCCTGCAGAAAATTAGAGAAAATATAATTAACTGCTAAATGTAGTAACTAACAGTCACTGCCAACATTACCAGTAATGGGTACACAGCACAGTAGTAATTCCTTTCAATGAAAGCAAATATTTCTTCAACATTTTTGAAGGAGTTTTTGCCTTGAAAAACAGCAATCATTTTTAGAAAAATAAACTGCACAGAAGCAGCACATATTTTGGGTTGGATCGGTATTCCATCTCCATTTTTATTTGGCCTCCCCATGAGTTAACGTGTTTTATTGTGTCAGATGCTATTTCCCACAGAAAGCTTGTAGATAGCCATCAGTAAAAATAGTAATAATCTCTACCAGTTCCTAAAATAGTTTGAGATTACAAAGCAGCCATCGTGGTAGCTTCTTTTAAGGATGTTTCTAATTTTCAGCAGTCTTCTTGTGAAAATTAAAATACTACCAGATGGTTCATGGGCAAAGAAAAAGCTTTTTCATTTGTCAAGTCAAACTTTTGAGCCAGCACTGTAAAGCCTACATCTATGAGGTACCGTTTTTCTGAGTTTCCTATTCTTTTCTGATACATATCCCCTAAACATTTAAAATGTAGATTCTGTATGTCCTATTCTCAAAAAATCATTCCCCTGAATAATAACATCCTGAACCTTGCATTAATGCAACATGTGTTGCGGTAATATTATAACACAACATGAACCAGGCCCCAATTTCAGTTTCATTCGGAGAACAGTTGTGAACTGACATTTTCTCAGTCAACACCATCCTCAACATGCTGTATAGAACAATCATTCCAATTGCAATTCATATGAAGGGGAAAAGTTACTTTTCAAACCCGCTTTACCTTATCATTTCAATGGGTTTTTCCTATAGCTGCATGTCAATAATAGTCTGTTATGTAGATTTGAACTTCTACCACCAAAGACTAATAGACAATAACCAAAGTTCATCTGCTTGACTTTCACCTTCTCTCTTTACAGCTATGTAAGTACAGCACACAGTTCTATTTTAACCAACCAGACTTCATAAGATTGGGCAGCAATTGGCAAAAATACTGCATTTTACTGGTGAAATCAGCCAAAGTGCTCTCAAGGGAGTCATCCTCCACATGAGACCCAACTTTTGAAACTTCTTCCTAGGCCTATGCTTCATACAGCTTAAGTGCTCCAAAAAACTCCTTCTTCCTCAACTAATAATTCAAGGTATCAGAGTACACTGTGCTTTTCTATTATTTGTGCTCTGAATTTGAGCCTAGGATGGGCACATGCTGTATGGCACATTTCTGAATTAATATGGACTGTGAATGTATATATGTGGTAAAAATAAAGTAAAAATAAAACCACTGAAAAGAGAAATGCAAATGTAAGAATGCAAACTATCACTGTCACTTACATCACTTATTATTTCACTGCATTTTCGGGCCAGCTCCATATTTCTGTCCTCAATAACAGGCTTGAGGAAGACCTATAAAAGAAAGGTAATCATTCCAGGTTTCTTGTCCTAAAAGAGTAACAAGTAAAGAAAAAAAATATATTTCTCAAAGCTATTGGGTTTAACTCACCCTTTCTTCTTCTCCATTCTCATTTTCATCCTCTGTGAATTCCTGAGTGACAGATACTCGCATTTTAATACTTGGAGAAAACAACAATGAAAACTCTAAAAAGGATCAGAGCTGCAGGAAACAGCTCAGACTCTACAGCATGCCTGGAATCAATGCTTCATTTGTGTCCTCCACTGCACTTAACTTTACCAAGGCTCCTTCCTTATTTAGGCAGCACTTGACAGTCTTTATCTGAACAATTCAGTGTGAGTGAACTGAAAGGCATAGCAGATGGCCTTGCTAGCTATCAGTTGCAGCAGAGCTAATGCTTTCTTACAGATAAAATATAATTAAATGACCTATCTCTGTCAACTATTTATAAAATGACTGTGAAGATATGTAATTAAAATACTGTGATTCAATTAATTCATAACATAAGTAATTTAGCAAAATTACCAGGTTTAAAAGGGAAACACCGATCCTATGTTTATGGGAGAACTGTGCAGATTCAAGGCATGCAGACTCCAAAACTAGTCATCACAAAATTTTATTACGTTGGTCCAATTAAAAAAATACACCATTATCATTTTCAAGGAGATGTTGCAGTTAGTATATTTACCAGGAAGCGGTCTTTTTCTATCAAGCATAAAAAATTTCTTAAACTTTTTCCATATTACTAATAAATACATGGAAAAAACACGAGAACTCTAAAAAGATTCAGACTTCCAGGAAATGGCTCAGACTCATGAAATCATGAAATCAGTGAAGTTAGCTGAAGTTTAAATCCGTGCACAGACAGACACAAATGCATCTGCATACTTACAAACATACATGGCTATGTATTTACACAGCCATGCAGATTCATTCACCATTAAAATTGTTGTGATCTCAAAACTAACCTTTCTCAATATGAAGTCCAGCTAATAGGAAACTGAAATACATCCTTATTCCAATGGATATGGTGTCACAGAGTTTGCATCTGTAAAACACGTAAGTACATATTACAGAACGAGTCAGAGTAACCACAATTTTATTACATTCTTTCTAAACCGTAGCATGTATATTTCTCATTTTATACAGGTCATGATTTTGAACTTCAATCTAGCAGATTGATTCACCACTAAAAGGTTTTGCAGTCAGGCAAAGATACAAGCAATGTGTGCTCTTGGAAAACCTCTTCAAAGCATACTGAGTACTTGAGCCCAAACACAATGCTTCCTAGGATCTTATTTAAAAACACACATTCCTGGGGGATGAGGTAGAATATGTTAAGAAAAAAAAGCACAAACTGCTTTCATGATTTCAGTCTATAATAATCAAGATGTAGTATTCATTATGAATTAATAGCACAGAAAGCTTCAAGATTTTTCATCCTGTTATTTCAAATATAAGCTCATGAAGTCCACATTTCGACTGGCAATGCTGATGCTCAGATTGAAACTTCAAGGCCTGGTTTGTGTAGGTGAGGATCAACTGTAATTTAATACAACAGATTTTGGACATTTCATCCTTGTGGAGACGAGCAGTATAGTCTTACAAGCTGAGTATGCACAATAGCAGGTCATTTCTGAAAACCATCACCACAGAAGATACATTCCTAAGCAACAGACTCACACATAACTTCAAACACCACATGTTAAGATCTAAAAAGGAGCCAGAATGTAGCACCAAAGCTTTTGTGATACTGTTTTAAATATATTATTCTTCCAGCACCATCAATTTCTATTTCCTTCCCTCGTGTAGTAAATTATATATGTGAAGACACTGAAAAATAGTTAAGAGAGTAGAGTAGAGCTATCAGTAGCTGCAAAGTGATAGGATCAGAGGGAATGGTTTCAAGCTATGGCAGGGGTGATTCAAGCTGGACATTAGGAAGTATCACTTCTCAGAAAGGGTGGTCAGGGACTGGAATGGACTGCCCAGGGAGGTGGTGGAGTCACCGACCCTGGGGGTATTCAAGGAACGAATGTTGTGTTGAGGGACATGGTTTAGTGGGAGCTAGGTGAACAGTTGGACTGGATGATCTTTTAGGTCTTTTCCAACCTTGGTGATTCTATGATTCTATGATTCTATGAAAGGCTGCTGAATGTGGGAAGATCTTTTTCTGTTTTCTCTCCTGGAAAGTAAACACAGTCAAAATGACCAAGTCAAAACTGTTTGGGTTTCGGGATGATGGGAGCCTGTTCAGATTTTTAGCATATTTACACTGTATTTGGTGCTTTTTCAGTAACCAAACATAGGATAATTAATTATATATTAATTGTGGTTTTCCTGTAATGGTTTCTTCATAATAAAGATCTACTTTCTCATTAACATGAGCCTAAATTGATTTCACATGTCAGGTATAACTGGGCATTCAAATATTCTGGGTTCCACATAATTTCCATTGCACAGGGACTGCAAAGTAACTGCTGCAGATCATCATAATAAAGAAAAATATAATATTATGGAAAAAAAAAAAAGGAGTAAGGGGAAAATATTACATTACATTAATATTACAGTATACATACTAAGTATACATACAAGATATTCAGTATGGTACTCCACAGATAATAGATGTAGTTAGAGGGTATATGACACAGAAACTTGCCTAACTTCTTTTTTCATCCTCTGAATGGAACACTAGCTGATAACATTCAGTGTACCCTACAGCAACCCTGAAATTCAAATATATCCAGATAAAATGCAGAGAGGAATTTCAAAGAATCCTTAAATACTCTGGGTTGGAAGGGACCCTTAAGAACATCCAGTTCCATACCCATTGGATCAGGCTGCCCAGGGCCCCATCCAACCATGCCCTGGACTCTTCCAGGGATATGGAGAATTTGTTGTGACCATTTTAGAGGTGTACAGTTTAAAAGTGTATTATGGCTCCATTATGGCTTCAGGGCCTGCAGGTCAAGAATAAGCTGAATTTATTTCCAGAAGAGGCAATAAATAAACTGGAATCAACAGGCACATTTGGCATAGCAAATATTTGTGTATGTTGACAGGTATTTTAAAAACTACTCTAAAAATACCATGTCCAATATGAATAGAGATCTAGTTAAATAATGACCTTTAAATCTTCAACATTATTTTGAAGTAACGTTTTACCAAAGATTAATTGGAAAATATGCATTTTTTCCAAAACCTTCAAACTTCTGAACCATTTTTCACTGTATAAAATGAATATGCAATCATTCATTTTCACATGAAACAACACAGATTTAAAATCCAGTTTCTGAGAATTTTAAGAAAACTCAACTGGAATGGACTGCTGAGCTGTGTAAAGACAATATTTGAAAGCATACAGGTTGTGGTGAAATTAGATTTTATAATTTAATTATATGTATTTTCAGAATATCTGCAGAGCCTCAGCATACACACAACAAGTATTCAGGGAATTACCCAGTACAAATTCATTAAAATTTTCCAAGGAATTTCTGCATAGCACCAGATTTCTAATTCCAGCCATCCAGCATGGATGTCTCACATCTCAGCTCAAGTTTGATCTCACAGGTCAGGAACAAGGCATAAGGGAACTTAAGTCCCCATTAGTATGAGTTGTTCCAGCACACACATAAAGCAATTGCACAGTTGGGCAACCATCCTGTTTAGATCACAGACAGCTGTGACCATACCTGTCCAGAGCAATGCCATCTGCTTGATCCTTCTTCAGTATTTTTAGAAATACATTTGGGTGATGTTAGCCAGAAATTTCAAAGGCCTCCACTCATTCTGGCCCAGATGCACACAGCAATTCAGCAGCTACACTCAGTTCCATTGCTGAACACCACCACTGGACTTGGCATAATCCCAAAAACTTTTCTGAGATCTGCACCATTCACACACATTGCTGAATTTTTATCACTTTACTGGATAGTAGAAACTCTGCTTGTCCCAGGAAAGGTACCTGAACACAAGAAGCTCAAACATAATTAACAGAGATCTTCATAAGGCATTTCAACATAGATTGCAAAGCAAAGACAGAGGTAATTTGGCTGCAAAATATGCACAGCATTACAGCTGTATGTGTTATGAATGCACTCCTTTGTTATTCTGGACCGAAAATATGATAGAAACAGAGGCAGAGTTTTAATACTCTAACTATCCTGCTTTCAATGAGTTAAAAATCAACCCACAGACTTCCCTGAAAAAAGAACATAATTTTCTGTTCTCTCCGGACAGATGCACACATCACAGAAATAAGTACAATTAATTCAACAGAACACAGCTGGTGGTCTCTTTTCAAAAGGCACACAAGGAATTTGTAAGCACTGAGATTCAATTACTCCTCATTTCTAGAAATACTCATCTATCAGGCTGGAAGTTACTAGCAGCATTGCCCAAGGAAGTTCATAGTTAGGCTATCAGCACTGCAATCACAAACAGAATGAAAGCATGGGTTCCCGGACTGCCAAATTTAGCCTCTTCTGAATATGAAATATCTATTAACATCAGCAAAAGTAATTCAAGTGATGGTTCTATTTAAAGAGAAAGCTAAACCACAAGCTTGTATCTGTCAGATCATTAACACTGCATTTGTCAGCAGCAGCTCAAAATCTGCAAATATCTCATCATCTGAGAAAAGATTTTCATTCAACAGAAGTTCTTATTCAAAGCTTTGGTAAATCGAGGAATTATAACGGTATTTTTTAAAGATAAATAAGAATAAAATGTTAGAACATTGATTTGTGAAACCCAGAAAACCTAATCGTTTTTCAGTGCCTTATGTATCATAAGAGTAGATTATTTTATTTTACAAACGTGCTCACAGAAATGGTGTTTAAGCACAACTGCATTTTAATGACAGATCACTTAGAAATTCACACAGTACAAATAGTTTCAGATAATAATACCTAATCTAATCTGGTTAAACAGAAGCAGTGTTGCTATGCTATCATGACACTGCCTGAGTTAATAAACCCTTTTCCACACAGCTAATTATCCTGAGAAATGAATCATGCAGACCCAATCAGAAGTGGGAGTATTCACCACAGTGCATTGTGCCATGCAGATGTAAACTTAGCCACGATGAGTAACAATATACTGAAATAAACCAGTATAAAACTTTTTCAGACAATGAGTTCTAAAAAACACAAAGCCACAGTGTCATTTTTCTGACAATATTCATGTAAGTGCCTACTACTTTTGCACAGTAGCCTTTAGGCTTCAAAAATGGTATTTCCTAAATAGGTTACGCAGCTTCCATTGTTCTTTTCTAATTTTTCATTTGTTAAAATGAACTTTAAATCCTTAACAATTGGCATCTCCACTCTACATTTAATTTTCACATTAACCAGAAGCTTGGAAAATCCTTCACAATTTGATGCATCAGGAGACAAAGTCACCACATTGCCACTGTTTCATCTACTCTACCTGACCCAGTTGCAGATTTCCCCTCTCTTGCCTATGGTCATAAAATCCCTTTCTCCTTACTCAAGTGTCCAAATAGGTATGGTCATCCACCAGAGCTAATGGCAGAGCAGCAGACTCTGTTAGTCACTGTAGCCGGTGGAGAACAGCACACACCTAAGCTATTTGCCCTGCAACACATGTCCTACAGAAGATCAATAGTAAATGAAATTAACAGTTGACTTGGTTACTGTGTGAGGTTTCCATAAAACTTAAATCACATTCAGCAGAAGAGAGACTTAAAAGGGAAGACATGGCTTCTCTCTTTGTATTCCTCAAATGCAGAAAGGTTTAGATAATATTTCCATTCCGAAAATTTTTATTTTATCCAAACATAAATCCTACAGAAGAAAATATCAGGGGTTTTTTTGTGAGAAATGTGAAATTTTACCTTGCTGTGAATTACAGCTAAAATTATCACCAATTATAGTAAAAGATATGAAGCTGGAGGTAAATATTTTAAATTTTGCGCTACCACATTCTAAACAGCTAAAGATGCTCCCTTTACCTTTTCAGTGATTAATGTAATCTAATAAGTACACTATTACACTACATTACAATGAAAAGATATACTTGGCTTATGAACAGACTCCTTCACGTATTTTCTTAGCTTTGCAAACTGGGTATGAAGAATTTTTTCTTGTGGCATTATTTAGAAGTCAACTGCCTGAATTGAGAAAATTGGACTTTTCCTACAAATTTATTTTAGCAAAACAATGCATACATTTTGAAAACCTCTATTACTTTACTGTTCTGGAAACTTTCAGGTTTCTATGATTCTCAAATAAGTTTAATCTTGCATTAAATTGCTTGTGACAGCTGACGATAAAATAAAAAAACTAAGTTCTTCATTAACAGTTATTTAAAATCTTACCTTTTAAAATCCAAAGATTAAAAAAGAAAGAAAATTCTGGCACTTGCTCAATGACTAAAAATTTATTCAAGTAAATTTTTTTTTTTTTTTTACCAAGATGAATAATTTCAATCATAAATAACTGTTGGGGAAAGTAGAATAACAATATAAATAAGCAAATAAATAAATATTGTAATTGTGCAAAACACCAAATGCCATGAATGCTCTTAGAACCCTGACTCTTGTGTAGTTGTTCTTCACTTTGTGAGCTGTGCTCAATGTATGATTCAAACAAGACCGCAAGTTACACATACGCTGTATCCAGGATAGTTTAAATCTGGAGGGCTGTAGTCAGGCTTCCATTGTAGCATAATGCTCCACTCTAAGACAGCTACATAGAAGTGCTTTTATCATGAATTTAGTAGCACATACAAAGACAAATCACTTTTTGAAAATATCCATTATTTTGAAGAGACTGAATACATAAAAATGAAATATAGCTCATCCAATCCAAAATGCTTCCATTTTAAAATAATTTGCTGGAAACAAAAATAGTAGTGTTTATAATAAAATACAAAGGATTTGGAAATAAAACTGTTAATACCTCTGTATTGAAAAGAACCTTATAGCAAAGAACTTTGTACTGAGGGTTCTCTGGACTATCTAATCCTGTAATTGAGTTCCCAGTTGTGAAGCAGGAGAGCAACTTAGCAGTTCTTAAGCACTGACTACAGTGTTGAAGAAAGCACACTAAAAATACATACAATAGCTAGCAATAATAAGGCACAGGAATGACAGATCCTTACATCAACTCTGTTTAACAATGATATACACAAGTTCCCATGACAACAGTGATACGATGATAAAAACATCTTCCATCATCCACTGAAAAAAGCATTTCTGCTTGTATCATTGAAGAAGTAGCAGGAACCTAATTTAGAAATGTCGAAGTGTTCAAAGAAATGCATATAATATTTTCACAGGATTTTACTGAATAACTGAAGCAGATTAAATTGATTCATTACTGGGCAAATTTTTTTAGCCTCCGAAGCAAGTTACATAAAACTTTACCTCTTGCTTTAGTCATTGCCTACAGCTTAGCAGCAAAACTTCTGCTTAAAAATTTCTTTCCCTGTGGAAATCTTTTCTTCATGTATCAAATACAAGCTGATCTATCATTTCACAAAGAAACAGTGCATATTGTAACAAATGTACACATCAAAACCTTTATGAGAATGCAACCTTGTTCAGGCCCAAAGAATAGGCTGTATCCCCGTAAACTCAACACTTTTCCAGTTGTCACTGACATCAGCACAATACATTACCTTTCCTCTCACTACTTTTCCAAGAAATCACAACAGACCAGCACAATTGCTACAACCACAGAAAATCTGGAGCATTAGTAAGATTAGTTTCCATTGAATTCCACACGATTTACAGTAAGAATTTGTTTTGTCCTATTTTTTTAAATTGCCTTCATTTTGCTCCATCATTCACACAAATACATACATGCATATATAAAAATATTATTATTTTATCACTTCTGCCATTTGCTTTCACACCATCTTACTTCTACTCTGTAATGTTTTCTTAAAGTGTCTCACTGGATCTTTCTTATCATAACTGTGTTGTCATTCCCTGAATACAATTACCCATGTAAACAATTATACTTAAATTAGGGGAAGTTAACTTGCAGTTACCTGGATACTCACATTTCTAAGTAAGCATATGTCTCATGAAAAGTGTCACCATAATACTTTCAAAAATGTAAGTTCTCAGATTTTACTATGGGAAATAATAGTTCCCATAAGTTAATAATACCAATTTAGCCCTACTCTTCATGTAACACAGTACACCTAAATTACCATATTAAAAGCACACTGAATTACAGTTCATCAAATCAAGGAAAGCTAATGCCTGTACCAAATGAAATAGTGCAGCAAGTATCTTCTGAGAAGAGAAAGGCAAAAGAAATACTATACCGAGTGTTTTGTACATCACAAATTATCCAGAAATTCTGCCCTCAGGCAAGATCTCTTGTTGCCATTAATAACATTAAAGAACAATAAGTGCTTTATCCTCATACAGCTTCTTGTGGATAAGATTTTTAAGAATTTTTATAAACAGAGGGCTAGATCCTTTGATGGGGGCTACAGGCACAGGGTAATGAGTCCTCTCCCTGTCTGCAGGCATTTGAGAGCTGGGCTGCAGCCCGGGATAAATGAAAGCAGCCGTGGCTCCAGTGGTTCCAGCTGGGTGACCTGCTCCTGTCCTCACTTCCGACCCACAGTACCAGGCAGACACAGCCAGGGATCAGGATGTGTGGCAGGAGTTGTTCAGAGAACAAGCTGCTTCCTTATAATACCTGGAATTGTTTAGACCTACTCTATGGAATTGCTCCTTGCTATACATCTGATGATAGACAACCATGATATAATTCTGCTTTACAATCTGGCAAACAAGAGGTCGTGAAGTAAAGCAGCACTCCAGTAACATCTTACCCAGCTCTTTTTCAGCAATTTTTCTGTTATTTCCAGCATTAAGTAACACTTAGTTTCTACTACTCTACCTACAGCATCAAAGAGTGAAGGCTTTTTCTACAACATGCTCCTGTTAAACAAATTTTAGAGTTAATATAACTAAAAAAGTAATAAAAGAAAAAGTGGGAGAAGAACAGCTTTAACCTAGGATTTCATACTGAATTATTAGTAAGCAACTAGGTTAACATACAGTGTAGGGTTAGAGTAACAGTGTAGGTACTTGTTATGCAAATTAATTTGAATTTCTCTGAGTTACGGGTAGCATCCATTTGGTATAAAATAAGTAAAATAACCTCTCTGAAAGATTTTCTTACATAGAAATAAAAAGAGATACTAAAAAAAGTAACTTCAAGTCCTGTTGAGTGCATTTCTATTCAAATTGTATTTTTTGTAAATACCTATTCTTTTTTATTATTATTTTCTTTTTCCTTTTATATACATATACAAACCACCACCAGAGAATTAATCTATGCTGTGTCCTAAGGCTTAGCTTTGAAGAGCTTTTAGTCATTTTATCTCTCCAATGATCTCATGGGAAGTCTGAGTCTGCCTTTCAGCAAAAAGCTCTCCAAAGCCCAAGGCTGCCTCTAGAACTATTTTATTTGCCTTCAAGTCTGTGGTAAACGTATTTTGGCACTTTACACTACAGCGAAAGAAATTTCTCAATCTCATCAAAAAGTGTAAGCAATAATGATAATCTGTAATACAAAACTGGAAACCCCGGGGGCAGGAAGTGCCTAATCTTTTATACATGTATGCTATCCTGCAGCCCAAAGTTATCTGCATGTTTCATTGCCTTTTAATTTCTTTAAATCATCTCTTTGCAAGAAGAAGATGAAGCTCTAATGTGCTCTCTGTTGAAATTCTAAGTGCCATACTCAGCTGCCCTAAGCTTATCTTTAAATCCTAGATATTAACACCCTGTACAGCACGGTACTTGACAAATGCTACCCACAGGGTTGGTTTTCTGTTGTTGTTTTTTTCTGTTTGCTTCTTTGTAGAAATTTTGACAGCTCCAAAACAAACAGGTTAAAAAAAATTATTTAAAAAAAAGAGTATCAAAGTCGTGTTAATCTCATATTTGCCATAATCTTATTGTCCCATCATCATTAATTGCACTAAGAGCCTTTGGAACAGAAGCCAGAATGCTTCCATTCCTACTGCCTGACAACTACATCACTCAGACACAGCTCCACTCCCTACTGAAGCCCTTCTCTGACCCATGAACTCTCTGTTCCTTTTTGTACAGCACAACTTTAGCAATTTGCCTGACAGGACCCCTATCAAAGCCAGGATTAGGGCACCCATCTGTGGGCTCAGACACCTTTGGGGTTGGAAGCAGGATCTATCACTTCCTAGATGACTGCTATCACAGCTGAATGGTCCCAAGTCTTTCCTAGTCTAAAAGCCACCCCTGTTTTCTGAGCAAGCATGTTTGCCAGGCACACACTGTAGTAGCAGGGGGGCAGAGAGGCTAGTAGTGTAAAGTGCCACATCACATACAAAGGCTTTGGATGGGATGCAAGCAACAGGCAGCAAAGAGCAATTTGGAAGGAGAATGCAAAACACTGACACAATACTGGAACGGCTCTGCAGGCTTCACTGCTCTTCTTAAATGACCAAAATGTTTAAAACTCAAGTTAGATGGTCACACACACTGTTAGACAAAATTAATTAAAACCAGTTAGTTGAAAAGGGAAACACACATATACTTGTTAGCTGCTTTCAATAAGGACAACACAAACAACCTTACACTAAACAGTTAACCATCTTATAATGAAGACTAGAGATTTCCCCTTGAAGAAACACTCTTTGATTCTCAGCTTTTAAGAAGCAGGTCGCTTCAAAACTTCTGAAGCTCAAAGAATTAGAAAAATACACATATCTCTAATATGCAATCATAACGCAAATTTTAAAAAAGCAAGTCAGAAAAAATGACAGTGTTTTAAGTCTACTTTCAGGTTTAATGAACATGAATGATATGGCCTCTGTCTCATCTTGAGTCAAACAAAATACTGATTTCTCTACATAAAGTTCAATTAGCTTTTCTTGGAAGGCTGTCTCTATCTGGTTTTTAACTGCAGAACTATCATCTTTGTTCCAACTATGACTTAATAGATTTACTGATACAAGTTATGCAAGCAGATAAGTGAATTTTGCTCACATGTAGAAATCTAGATTAATATTTAATTTATCTAATTTAATCAAAATTAAGATTTGTTACATTAAATTTTGTTTGCCTCTATTTCCTGCTCAAGTCTATCAGGCTTTCCTGCTTTGCCTTAATTTGAAAAGCACAGAAATTCTGTTGTAACTTGTTTCTGTTTCTGTAAATGACTTCCAGACTGCAATATGGATATTCCTCATAGGTTTTCTGTCCACAACAAATTACAATTCAATTTGCCAGCAACTCAGATTAATGATGTATCTTAATCAACTACTTATCCCTTTATTCTAGCCAGAAAAGAGAGGACTGTTTAAAAATAAACAGGTTCTAAGATTTAAAATCTAAGTGAAACAAAGTACATGGCTGTCTCATGCAGATAGCCATCATACACACATCAATATAGGCCACATGAAATTAAGACCTAGGAGTCTAGTTCCACCAAATTGGGATTATGTTTAAGATTAAACATATGACAAATTGTCTACCATACAAAAATCTTATGCATAAAAATGGTAGAATCCTCAATTAGAAGAAAATATTAGAAGTGCTCAGTACTCATTATATTACCACACCCTAACAATGTGTAATAGTGCAATAGGCTAACCATCTGAATCACTGTATTTGAAAAAAAAACAGCTTAGATGTTCTCTGTATTTCAGTATTTAGGTTTTAGACAAGAGCATGAATATTTGCTTGCAGAATGCAAAGACTGTATCAACACATAGAACAAAGTCAAAAGACTTAGTTTTAACATTACCTGACATCATTTACAGAGTAACTAATTACAAAAAAAAAAAAAAAAAAAAAAAAAAAAAACACCTTATCCATGAAAAATAAACCTAAGTATTAACAGGTTAACTTCATGCAAGCTTTGAAACTATCCCTGCTCAGATCATGATGACCTGAAGAACAAGAGTTCAGAAACTCTAATACAATAACGCACTGAGACAAGAAACTGCAGAAATCACTACTAATGTAAATACTATTTTTAGAACCCCATAAGATGGGATCTTTTCAGGCAAACTGCAGAGATCCAGAGCTGATATATTCTACCACTGCCATCATTATACGTAATACAGATACAAAAAACTGATTTCTTTGAGTTGTGGAGAGCTCGGAAAAAAACCAGACCAAAGTTATCTAAACTTTAAATGTGATTAGCTATAAATAGAAGATGAGATTGTAAAGTATATCAGAGTTAACAGTTAAAACCCATATTTCCTTCTTTTACAGAACTGCTACATGGTTTAGTCTCCTGCTTTCTGAATTTCACAGTACTACCCTGACAAGAGCCATAAATATGCTCACTGAAATGGAAAAAGTCTACTCATATTCTCTATACATGGGAAAAAGTAGTTTGGAATTGAACACTGTTCCTATACAATAGGTGGTAACCTATTATATACTGAAGTAAACAATATTTGTATCAATTCATATCTAAATTGGAAGAGACCAAAAGGTTTCTGCAATTTTGCTCGTTATGAAAGAGAATATACAGGTTTTCAGTCTAATTATGTTTAACGTGGCCTGTCATTATTTAAAATTTATGAATGTATAGCAATATCCTCCTCTACATCACCTGTTGGAAGAATTCAAACACTCAGAAGTCCAGGTTTCAATTGGAGAGCCCCGTGTTGTGCCACAGTGTCTCAGTTTCCCATCATCTCTTTTCAGGACACCTACATGTCCTAATCATTCATTTAAAAAATGTAAAAAAAAAAAAAAAAAGAAAGAAAAAAAAGAGCTTTGTCTTTATAAATAACTAAGAAAAGCTTGTTCAAAACACATCAGCATGAAGAATTTGTTCTGTATTTACTCTGGGCAGTCTGGTGGAATGAGAGTTCAGAATGATGGACGGTGTTTGGAATGAAGAGAAAAATGAAGTGAGAGTTGACATTAGTAGAGCTCTTCTTTTGTTCACTGTGAATATTAATGACTTCAGCTCAGTCTTTCATCAAAAATTCATTCAGAATGCTGTGTTACTGGAAAAAAATGCTCCTCTTGCAGAGACATAGTTGTGTCACTGCTGAACAGCTACAATACATATGTTTAAAGTGTGCATTTGACTTTTGAATAACATTTTAACACATTAAATAACATGCCCTCCATACCACAGCTTACAATTTTGAAAATGTTTTCTCTTTGCACCTATACTTCAAAAACTCAACTGGAAATATAAAAAGTTATAAAGAGTTTAAGACAAGAATGACTGTCAATAACAAACAAAACATTGCTTTTTTTTTTTTTTTTTTTAAAAAGAGAGAGAGAGAAAAGAAAAAAAAAGAAAAAGAAAGAACGAATACACAGATACAGAAACATAGAAAAGAAAGTATTTCATAACAAGGAAGAGTCCGCAGCTCTACCCTACCCCATCTATTCTTTTTTCCATCTACTGCCACTATTTTGAGACTGTGCATTGTACTATAAGAAATTCAACTTGAACTTAATTTTCAGTCACAATGTCATATTCCCTTCTGTAGACTTGTTTTAACTCCCAGATTCATCTATAATGACAGATTTTTCTGTCCAGGTAAAATGTGAAATGGTTTGTTAAAGGCTGTATTTACATGAGGCAATGTCCTCTCCACATATGTTTCAACTACTTCTAGTATTCTATCCACCTTAGCTTTATATTTTTCCCAGAAACAAAAACATTTTTGTGGGATAGTGGCTAAAAAGATGTTAATTTTTCCTAGAGACGGTTACAGCCACATGATTTCCTCAGTACAACTGTGGCTTCTCATTCCTTTTTCCAACCTCCATTCACTAGTGGTGCTTGGCTGCACAAAGCTACCACTATAATTTTGGATTTATGGAAGGACAAAAACAGACAAGCTGGCAGCATAAAGCTTGCCTTCTGAGACCAAGAGCTGACCATGTTTATAGAGGCCTTTGTACAAAAGCAATTCAGGATGTCAGGATGACTGCTATACTCATCCTGCTTCAGCCTTCTTATCCTGTCTCCAGTCACCGAATACCCTAATCACAGCTAAGTTCCTCCTGGCTAGATTGAAAGAACCTCTGGAATCATCAGCTTCCTGCTTCTCTTTCCCAAATTCGTTTTCTCTAAGCATAGCTCTCAGGCTATGTCATACTAGTTCATTCCAACAAAACACTACCACAGACTCCACACTCCAGGTCAGATGTAATTTTAGCGAGACCACCTACACAGAAAATTTTTTGCATATCCCACAATATAGTGAAAATCACAGCAGGTCTTACAGATCCTACTGGTAATACCATGAGCACAGTGTCTGCACAAATGCAAGGCTTATGCAGCAAAGAGCTGAGAAGGGCGAAGGGGAAGAAAGGTCAGCTCCTGCAAAACTGCTAGGATGAAGACATGCGCAGTGAAAACTGCAAATTCATTTTTCCATGACTCCCACAGGCTAACCTCTTGTCGGTTCTCACCTCATACCCATCTGTCTACCACTATTATCTCTGCACAGATTGCACGTGCGTAAGTCCCCTTCCATTGGAGGTGGAGCACACTCTATCTGGGCAAACAAGAGTCTTTAAAAATTATTTACATACCAAATATATTCCAGGGCAAATCCAAGAAGGGTAATTTAATCCCAATAAGTCTTCTGGTCAGCGACTGTTCACAAGAGTCCCTACTAAGCAGATGCTGGCATAGAGAAAGACAAGTCTCTTCCCACAATAAATAGACAGATAGATAGATAGATAGATAGATAGATAGATAGATAGATAGATAGATAGATAGATAGATAGATAGATAAAAGACTGACCAGACCATAGTTAGAGGTTACATCATGAAAAATACTCCCCATGGAGCTCAGCTGAGTTCATGCTTTTCTACCTGCACATACTTTCACGAGTAGTACCAGAAATCTACTTCTGACATATAAGCTCCTCATGAGGGAAGGGGGAATTACCAGCAATGGAAATAGGCAACTTTAATAGAACCAGATTCAAGAAGAAAAATCAAAACTGTTGGTAACTTTTGACATGGAAAAGATACGCAATCACCGTCATTGAAGAGCGGGACTATTTTCAAGTGTATGTTAATTTTAGAAGAAATCTTGCTTACCACTGTTTTGAGCAACAGTTAAATAGTAATCAGAAATAATACTCAACAAATGCTATTACTTCACAATTACTTTTAAAGAAAGTTTAGTGCATAACTGTCTTCAATTCTCACCAAGTTACAGGCAAGTTGCCTACACACAAACTGGTATATCAAAAAGTAACATATGCTGTTTTGGATGGCCAAATACTATCTTGGCAAGTTTCAAGTCTTCTCCAACAGAAACAAATTTTGACCACACAAAATATTCATTACTGTATGCTGATACGAGAACTCTGTATTGATTACTGTAACTTCATTAAGTTAAAGTGCTCCTCTAGGCATCTTTTGAAGGGAAGAGTCATTAGTAATAACACTTTGATCCTTCCTGCAGAAATGCCAGTTGATGCCAAAAAGAGACTGAATAAATGACAACAGACAGACAAAATCAAATGAAAAGTCATTAAAGTCACAAAATACTTTAAAAGATATGTTCCATTTCATTCATAATTCAAAACACGGCAAAAATATGTTTAATACTAATACTATTGGAAGGGCTACCAAAAGCCTCATGACTCAAAGCTGCATTACATTGGAGTTGTGAACAAAAACTTTTATCAGTAACTTCAGAGCTAACTGATTTTTACACGAGTCACAAAAATATAAAGAGCCGACAGGGGAAGTTGGCGTCTGCAATCCCTGCCAAGTGAGACATTAATTCTCAGGTCTCTGTGCCATCCCTTGCACTTCTTGACCCGCCTTGCCCTTTCCCACACCACATCTACAATATAAGCCAGCCACTGGCTGGTCCAAGGTGCCTCCTGGCAGCAGCCCAGCATGCCTGCTGGCTGCCACACAGATCAAATCAAGGGTATAGCCATTCTGGGGCACAAGGAAACATAACACTTTTTACAGAACACACTGGAAGTTTAAGAATACTACCTTTCTGTTGAATGAGGTCAAAATAAACAGTTTGAACAACCACTGAGTGTCAAATAAGATGAATGGACACCACAATCAGGCCACATTTATAAAGCTTAGGCAAAAAAAAGAAGTTTTCCCAAAGTGAAGGACAGTTTTTTTGCTACAGTCTTACAACAGGCTCCATACAGGCAAATATCTGCCTTCATGTAAAGGATTAAAGATTTCACAGTAGAGCAAAATTCTACCCATATGAATTTCTTCACAGGGTTAGTACTTAAAACTATAATCTAAACTGCATGCAATTGGGAATGATAAATGCAAATTATCTATATAACTTAGAGGAAAAACATGCATATCTATAATTTCTGTTTACTAGAAATTGTCACTAACAGTTTGAATAAACCAGGAATTGCTCCATGCAATGAATCAGGCCTGGTTTGAGTCCCTCTAGAAAGACAAGGCACGTTATCCTTACTTAAACAAGTAGCAGATCATACACAAGTAACAGAAGACATAACTTGCATACTGCAACAGTTATGCAAGAAACAGACAGAGGGCCAACCAGCAGGGATATCAGAGGCAGTCTCTGACTCTGCAGAAAATAAAAGCCTTATACACGCTCCTGATGCCCATTCACAATAAACAAATCACTTGTCTCTTAAGAGAAAATGCTTCACATTACAAACAAAAAGCAATCAATGTCTCAGTGTTTGCTACCAATTCCATAAAAAACTATTGTCTTTATGCTTTCTAAGAGAAAATCTGTATCACTAGAGGCAAATAAATTCGTAACAGAGGGTCAACACAAGCATTTATTGCCATTGCAAGAATTGTATACTCACTACAGTGTATCAACACACCCTCAAACCACTTCCTCTCTCATTCTGGAGGACATTTTAATTGTACAGATTCAATACTCATCCACTTATTCTGAACGCTAATCTTTTGAAAATCACTCTACAAAAAACACATTTGATGAAAAGCTAATTTGCATGAAAATGCCAAGAGGCATATACAAAGTGGTAATTCATATACCAAAACAAAATTATGAAGTCTCTGCAAAATGAATTGCACCCATTATCTATATAAAAACCAGATTATAACAGGACATTTTTTCTCTGTAGCAAAACACACTGAAATTGCAGAATAACTACTTAAGAAGTTTAATGCAGTTCCTTTATTATCCCACATATTATCCTTGAACTGTCCAATTTAGCAGTGCATTTCTATCCTGTAGTACAGCTGGCACAAAAGTCCAAGTAGCAAACTTCTCCCTTAAATTTTTATTTTTATAACTGAAGGGTAAGAATTGCCCATTCCTGTCATCTTTTTTAATTTCATCATTCATGAAAAGAGGAAAAACAGGGACACTTTTGCCTGAAGTTTACCTTTTTCTTATAATTGTAGTTTTAAAAAGTCAGGCAGAAAAATTGAAGCATTTTCTGAAAATGTAATAGAAAATCCAACACTAAAGACAAGCTGAATAAATGTACCAATTAACACATGTAATATTATAAAGCCAGTATTTGAAAAGTAACTCCTCAACTTTAATAGGAGCTTCTTCTGTGAATCTGAGCAATCATAACTTATTTGCGATTCTCTCTTATAATTAACATAAATAACTAGGAATTGTATTGAAATTTTATTTTATGTCTCTGAAGCATTCTGAAACCCAGAATGAATTTGCTACAGATGGTAATTTCCTCGTAGGTGCCCTGTCTCTACTCTTGCACGTCCTAGGCCCAACTGCCTGAAGGACCCAACATTCAAATACTGCGCAGCCCTAAAACCCCTGAAGCAGGGTGTTCTGTACTAATCACCCACACTACAAAGCTTGGAAATCATAAAACCCTCTGAAGTTGAAGAAAGGTCCAAAAGTGAAAGCATTCTGTTACTCTGAGGTGCACCCAGTGAACATCTCAGAACTATAGCTCCATGCTGAGGATTCAGCACTGCAAGAAAAATGCCACTCATTCCAAGCCAATAAAAAACTCTTATGGGGTTCACCTTTCCTATGAAGCAAGATCTATATTTAGCTTAGTACAGAATAATGAAAAAGGCCCAGATAAGGAGAATTTGCTGTCATTTCTTTCATTCAGCATTAATTCTGCACTCTGTGATGCAGCATACTTTTGTCACAGCTTGAACAAAAACTCACAATACACCAGCCCAGTTTCTCACAACAGTAAAATCAAGAATAAACATCAGGGGTGGAGAAGCACTAAAGGCTGAAAACTTTTAATTATTTGCCTGAGCCACTCAGATTACTCCCATGCTCTTACAGAAAGTGACTGTCTCATCATCGTCAGCCTCACCTTTGGTGAAATTTTCTCCATGCACACAGCAACTATAATACCTTAAACTGAAATTAAATCTGACTTAATTAGCTCAGCCAAAACTTTGGCCTGGTGGCTCTTCAATCACTGTCATCTACAAGAGAAGTACTTTTTCTACCCACCTTATTAGCTTCTTCACTCCTTCTATCTAGTACTAAACATATGAGCGAGGTTTCACAGTTCAGTTATACGAACTCAGAGATTCATCATCACTTAAAAGAGCAATTCTGGCCTCTCACCTTGCCACATGACAAGTGCTAGCGTCCAGCACAGACAGATGGGAATATACCCTGAACTGTCATACTAGACGGTTGTAGAATCTCTATCTAGAGCAACACAGCAGTAGATCAGCTCCAAATGACTGTCAAATTGTAGCCTAAAATACATTTTTCTTGCCAGTCAGCAGCCTCCCTTCTATGTAAAAATGACCCAGTGTTTCATTTTCATAAATTCTGTTCCTTGCCTCCCTAACTCCTGGCAAGTGTAGGCAAACTCCTCCAGAATCTATCATTTCTTGCAGCAGAATGTAAATGATAACATATTACAATCAACACACATCTACTGGAATTCCATCAATACCAATTAATAAAACCATTTTCCCACCGCAGCAAAAAGGCATAACTAAACTTCAGCTCACCTGCTGCTACAGCAGACAAAACATGTATGGGAATACATTAAAAGTGAATTGCAAAGTAAAAACATAAAGTGACCTTAGGACAAATATCTGCAGTTACCAATCAGCAGTGAGTCTGGGCACAACAGTCGCTTTGAAGGAGTTTCCTAACTTCTGTTCCTTTCCAATGCTATAGTTGCCCCAAGTCTGCTGGGTTCACTGAATACACCCTAAGAAACCGTAATGCTTGAACATCACAGACATTGCTCATCTCTGTGAAAGCCATTCCTCATGCATTACACCTTGCTTAACTCCTAAATAATCACTAGAATTTTAAAGGATGAAGTCAATTATTTATGTGCTGAAAGACCCAAAAGTCTACATAGAGAAGGCCTTCCAGCATGTTACTTCTCCAGTTCTCTCGGGCCTTGCAGTCAGCAAAGTTTATAAGCAAATGAAAGCAAAGCGTACGCACTGACAAGAAAAATAAGTCGGAAATTTTAAAGACTAGATACTCCAGGGAAGTTAGGTGTGTAGTAAGAGCAAATCAAGAGAAGCAAGCTTCAGGAGAAGCAAGTCTGTACACTGCAGCCCACAGTGTGCACATGGAGAAGGCACTCATAAAATGTCTGAAAGACAGCAGGAAAAAAAGATTCCTGTAGAAACGGGGAAAATACCAGGATGTTGCAACTCTTTCCTTCAGCAACTGAGAGCATATCTTTATCTTATAGATGCACGCCCTGTTTGCAGCTTGCTTGCCCTTTTCTCTCACAACAATGCATTTTTCATTCCAAAGCCCTTGTGCCTGAGCCCCAAACTCTGAGGACTGTAAAGCAATCTGGCAGAGAACAAGGAGAATCTACAAATATTCTGCAGAAAAGAAGAACTAAAAATTGTTCAAGTCTTTCCACAGGTGTGGAAGAAAATTACTTCAGGTCTCAAACATAACTATTTTGATGCCAAGCTGATCTTGGCACAATAAGACTGCAGATCTCTGTACTTTATAGCATCTAAAAGTATCTGATCCAGGCCATGTCACCTCCAGATAAATTCTTATCTGCATTTAACTGTCTTCTGGACTGCAGTCAAGTCTGAGACTTCTGATATCTCTCCCTTATATAAATGTCTACACACAATACTAAAGCTGCTTCTTTCTCACAGTTGAATGAAGAGCTGGCACTGAAACAGCTTAACATTGTTTTTCCGATCCCCAGGATAAATTATGTTGTCCTTCCTTGAATTCTGGGGAATAGAGAAGGGAAATACAGTGATTCCAAATCTAACTCAGCACATGGACGCAACATTCCAGTATCAGCCCTGATTCTCTGAAGCCACTGGTAAAGACATTATTCTGCCTCTGCCCAGCTTTGCTCTTACTGAACCTCCAAGGATCATTTGCACCTGTACTACAATAAGAGAAGTAAACAGCTAGAATGAAGTCCAAATATTTTCTGGTTTTCAAAACCATCTCATCTTGTGATAAGCACCCCTTGCTTTCCAGTTTCACATACATTTTACTATGGAAAATACATATTTTGTGAATCTGATTCTGATCATTCAACTCAGAATCTGAAATCTCTCTATAACGGCACTTCTTAAAGTATCACACCATTTCTTGCTATTTCTTGTATTACTTACTTTTGCATGTGCATCATTAAGCAACAAAGGTTTCATCTCACTGTCTTAGAGTAGTAATAAAAACATTTAAAATATGTTTGACCAAGGATCAACCCCTGTAGAAATGACCAAAGCATCCTCACTTGAGAAACCTCTTTAGTAACAACTACATCTTGAAACCTGCCAGTCAGCCATCTAACAAATGCCTTGCTAGTCACAGGCAATAAATATTCTTTATACAAGTAGCCATGCGTGGTCTAGTTCCAAGCACCATCATGAAGGGGAATGGAAATGCCTTTCTGCTTCATTCCAAATACGCTGTAATTTTTTGTATCTTCTACATGTAATTGAAAAAATGTTCCATTGCACTGAAATAGGATTACATTGGCAGAAGTTATCTTGGTTATAGCTAAAAACTACATCTTATAATGATTATTTTAAAAACTTTATTATTTTTACATCTGTTAGCCATTTATAATGGACTCTTTTGCCTTTCTGCATTCTCCTTATTTTGATAGGAATTCATATTCAGTATTCATTTATTTCCATCTTTTACATGAACATTTCAAATTTCATATTTTAAATATAAATGTTATATGAATGTTTTATCACTGATTCCATACCAAGATCTTAAGAGTGTCTACCTTAGACCAGAGATCCATCTGGCCTAGTGTTCTTTATTCGAATGTCTGCAATCATTAGCGAGCTGAAGTAAAGACATGGGAAATATATGATACTTCCCCCACTTACACTCTCCCCGACTCCAACAGTTTTCAGTCTGGTGTATATCCTGAGCCTGGTGTGGTTTGTCTTATTCCACAGTGGATTTTTTTTTCTAAATGCTTTCCCCATCCTTGAGCTAATATAAACTTTTTGCACTCACATGATCTTCTAAATTCAACCATTTAATACTTTCCTCAAAGAAACATCTTATCTTGCTTGTCTTGATTGTGCTTCTGAGTAGCTTTCTTTGTTTCCAGTTCTTGTACTTGAAGACAGGGAGAGCAGCCATTTCTTGTCTACCTTTTTTATTTTGTAGGTCATTCTGTAACACCTTTATAAACTCTCAAATGTTTTCCTAAGACTAGATTCATTCATCCTTCTCGATGAATGTGGTCAACCTTGATGCCTTTCCTGTGCTTTTTTATTTCCATATTTATTTCAACTTGAAGGTAAAAGTCAAAAACATTATTCAAACAATGGGTGAAAATGGGATTTTGACAGAAGGTGCAGTGAAGCTTTTCCCTTACTTTTCTATTGTTTTCCTATTTATTTCTAATGTTTTATTTGCTTTTTTGACACATAATAAACAGTGAGTTGGTGTCATCATATGGCATAATGATCAGGTCTGAGGTCATCATTTTATAAACTACATATATAAATTTATCTGCACTTTTAATCTCATTATTTCATTGTTCAGATACTCTCTATTATAATGTTGAGGTTTTTTTATACTCTTCACATTCTGCACTTGACTAACTGTGAATAAATTACAATTATCATATACTTGTTTCAGTTACTACTTACTCCCTTGTCTGCTTACACATAAGTATAAACATATCACAGTCACTTAAATTCTCAGTTAATTCTTTTGCTCTCACAGGGTAAAGCCCGCTGTCAGCTCACCCATTTTGACTAAGGGACTGGCTTAAGAAGCCAGTTAGATTTAGAAATCTAATAAGACTTAGAAACTATCCTGAATTAGGTTAAAACTGACTACTAAAATCTGCTGCCAAACAGCTATATATGTTTCAAGTATCCAAAAGACTTTCAATTAATTTTAATATATTTTTTGTATTAGTCAGAAAGATATTAGAAACAAGCTACTCTGGAACTTTCTTTTGTAAACTGTAAGTTCCTCTATACCTCTCATCTAGGACTAGTGTACCTTGAATGACCTCATTTTACTTCAAGAAGGAAACAGACTAAAGGGTCAGAAGGAAGCATGCAGACAGTTACCACAGAACAGTTGATGAATTGTGCTTTGTTCACACATCCCTTCTGCACAACCTTACATACAATCAACTTAACAGTTTAGATGAGAGTTATTTTTGTGCACAAATACTGACATGAAGGACTATCATAGACAAAAAGGGCAATAGTGCCACTTTTTAAAACATACCAGATTTCTCACTACCCAGAAAACTCTCACGTTATCACCATATTTAATCTCAAAGTCCATTTTCAAAGTGAAACTTAAAGGAGATTTTCCACAAAGGAAAATTCATCTGTTGTTTGCTCTTCATACATGTAAGACCGCTAGTGGACTCCACATTAAAAAAGCCTTGCTAGAAGAAATGATGGGTATTTTAATTGTTTTTCAAGACAGCACAGCTTGTCAACAACTTGGCTATTTGTACCTTTATTAATAACATTAACTTATTAAAGCTCCTTTTTCACACACTGTCAAGCAGGTCACCAGAAAGCAGCACAGAAGGGGATTAATATCATCATTATCTAATATAACCTTTTAGTAATAGAATTCTAGCAAAATTTAATGAACATAGACTGAGCCTGAAAATCAGAGGGGGGGGGGGGAGGACAGGAGCATTTAAAAAGCTTTGATTTCCTCTATGCTGACATAAGACTATTTCTAACCAACCTGCCAAAGCTACATATGTATGAGGCAGAAGTGTGGAGACATCTGTGCAGGAAAGCACAGTCAAAGCAGAGATGTTGGCAAAACCATATGCGAGAACAAGACTTTCAGGATACTAGTAAGAAATATAGCTTTAAGCAAAAGGTTTTCAGGAAGCTCTTACCACAACTGGACAAATGCAAGAACTATATTCATGTCCATTTTTATATAGCCATTAGTATAATTACCAGTAATGATAGAATTTTATCAAAGTTTTTTACAGTTTCATGTATTCACATCAAGAAAGGAAATACAAGTACCTGCACTTTATAGGAAGTGGTATGAAAGCAACAGACTAGAAACTTCACAGAGTTTATAATCCTGCATGATCTCTTTTTCTCAATATTTATTTATTATATTGAGTTAAAAATAAATTTAAAAATTAAAATACATAAGTAAATAAATAACCTTTTCATTGGTATTTTCTGTATTCTCCTAAGACTTCCAACATCCTTTCCATTATACAAGGAATTCACTATACGGTCATTCAAATTCTGTAATTCCTAAACTGTATACTGGTTGCTTACATAGAAAAGGAAAAAAAACAAGAATGTTCTTAGTAGGTTTCAGGATCACATTGCAGAATGGGAAAAGAGACAATACAGTTGAACTGCTTTGAGTCTTTTTATCACAAACATCTCAAAAATAAACCTTTAATATTTTTAAAGTCACTAATGAAGCATCACAAATACAATCAAGCTCAGAAAAAAAATCACCAGAGGTTCAATGAGTAGCTGAACTTCTCTTGCTTCCCATCTTGAGAAGCTCTGTTTTCATTTAGGGCATCAACTGCTACAGCAAGACCAACTTCCAGAGAGTTGTACCAAGAAAACAGAAATAAGAGTGGAGGGACCTGGATGGATGACCTTCCTTCCAAACAAAGGACATCATCTGTATGTTGTCTTAATCTAAACATGTTCCTTGATTTTCAGCATTTTAAATCGAGAAAAATCCTTTCTGCTCACATCAGGACAAGCATTTTTGTCCAAATAATCATTTCTATTTGGGGAAGTGATAGAACTACTCTGCACATAATATTTTTCTCTGTTCTGGCATGACTGTGTTTTTTGGTTTGTTTCTTGTGACTCCACCAAATAAAAACTTGACAGAAATTTTCTACCACCACTCTGTAGCAAGTAATTTCTTGCTCAAACTCACATTACAAGCCTAGGAAGGAGGTGGTAGCGGCCAGGACAGTTAGGACTTCATGGGATAAAAATGACTGAATTTGGTTTCTGGAATAATAGGATGGGATCTAATATTACTTAATACAAAAATATATTCTTCAGAGCATTTATATTGCAAGATACAAACTTAATAGTCGGAAAGAGGTATATATGCATCTCTGGAACAGACATACAGTGACAATGTGACACCAGCATGGCCACAAGAAAAAGTAAATACAACACTAAAATGAATCAGGACAAAGTTTTTAAAATCTCTCTTACAATACTATGAAAAACACTGGTTTCCTGTGCTCAAAAGAGATGAACTCCCATATGAAAAGGCAGAAATGGGATATTGTGGAATAGTAAGACTTATGCAAAGGCAAATCGAGACTGCCTAGTTGCTTATCATCATATGGCTATGTCTGAGAATTACATCTCTCACTGGGTATATATAGGAGATATTCGTGCCATGCAAACAAAAGACAGCTCTAGCATATGAATAGACATACCCTTGCAATTTATTGCAGAAATTGCAATGTGGGCTTTTTACTTTCCATTAGGCAAAGTGAGGAAACAACCTAAAAAAAAAAAAAAAAAAAGGATGGATTTGGAGTTTGGCAAATGTGTTAAGAAGTTTACATGTCTTGTCCGCAAGACAGAGCAGATGACTCAAGACACCCACTCTTTTGCTGCTTCTCAAAATCTGTATATATAAACAATAACAACTAGCAGCCACACCAGTCATCTGTTTTATCACTCATTAGAACTTGAAACAGTTTTCCACAGGCCCTCAGTATCATTATCTATATTACATAGAAAGGGAACCAGAAGCGATACAAATTGCCACAGGTAACAAGGAACGCCATCAGCAAGGTTAGATAGAAATAAAAAGCAGACTTCTCAAATCCAGAGGTACTGCAGTCTTAGTACAAAGCAGTATTGGTTGGCCCACGCATTAAATCACATCTAACAGAAACTAACAAGCAAGCAATACCTAAGGTACAACCTGGTTAGACACTGAAGGCCAAAAATTGCACTGGCTTCAAGATCAGGCTGAAAACATTCATAATGATTTCTGTGAGGTGGTGCTGATGACAGATGAGAACCTGGCTCAGCGACTCTTTGAATGCAGTGCTCCTAACTGAAGTGTGTCAAAGTGCTTGATAAACAGGAAATCCTTACTGAAAACCATCCCTTTTGTCAGGCCAGTCCTTGAGAACTGATAAGAAACTGAGCTAAGCAAACAGACCAGTTTCTATGCAGTACACTTTTCAGAACAGAAACTGAACACTGAGCAGGATATGAAAATGAATGAATGCCAATTCCACATTTTAACAGCCAGTTTTATAACTTTAACAGGGGAAGGACTGTGTGCTTCAGCTCTCAGACCTCTCATATTATTTGGGTGTCAGAAAAGGTCATATTGCAAAATATAAACAAATTACTAATGTGGATCACACTTCCTCAGACTGCCCGTGTTCCTTAAGATGTTCTAGACGACAGGAATATCTTCTCCTACAGAAAGCCTACCAGCTAAATCCTAAGTTTCATTTTTACCTGTGGTATATACTCTGCTCCCAAGTCTGATTCCTACATCTGGTACATATTTATACACTGATCCCAAAGCAACAGTAACCAGTACAGCTTCATTTCTGCCTACCAGCACCATATTTACATACACACACATGCACTGTGGGTGCTTATCTTCTACTGATCCAAATTCAAAAAACACAGGAAAAGTTAGCTCCAACATGTAGTAAATGCAGCATGTCATCCCTAAAAGTTCTGGCCTAGAATATCAGATGTGACTGTGTGAGAAAAAACCTATTCATTTCTGAAGATATCTTAGTTACCTACCAGTAACATTTGGAGGCTCTATCAGCTGCAGCCTGGTGCTCTGGTTATGCACCAAGCTTCCTTGTCAGGGGTCTCTGACCAGGCTAATTTTGCATGTGGCAATAACCACCTAATCAATCCATGTCTTTCTAAATCCTAATGGAGCACCTGCACATCCAGACATGAATCTTCTTCCTGACATCCTCCACAAACATAAATTACAAGTTTACTGCACAGTCCAGACAAGTCTCAGTGACCCCCTGACAGGGCAAACAGAGGTCATGCAACAATCTGATTTTCAGCATCCACTTCTTCCACCCTTCCACTTTCTCAATTTTAAAGCCTGTAGTTAAAGTATCACTTTAGAGTCCAACAGGAACATCTTGGCTAGTTTCCAAGTACCTTAATGATAACACTAAAAAAAAATAACACCAGTAAGATCTACATAGGTAAGGAGCATCTGTCATATCCCTGTTACATTTGCATCTTAGCAGTCTCTTCAAAAAACTGTCACAGGGCTCAGAAAGGATTTCTAGTCCACAACAGAAAGTAATGGAAAGACCAGAAGGGCCATCAGATGTTATGAAAGAAGTCACATTTTTCTTTTAAACACAATGCCTGAAAATTACACTCCACGTTCCTCGCTCTTACCTTTTAAGAAAGAGTGAAGAGTCAAATTCTCTTTTCCAGTTCCATGCTACCTATTACTTTATACACGTATTCCACTGGGTTTTTTGTTCATAAAGAAAGTTTAATTTTCTTTTGTGACCTCGTGGTATCTGTTCTACCCTATTTTGAGACAGACCAATTGTTTCATCTCCAGTCCCTCAATACTGAGCCTTTCATATCTTTTTGTATAATCTTCAGAGACAATAATTCTGCTAAATTTTCTATCACCACCAACCTTTTTTAGGCCATTCCACCCATAAACTTGTAATTTTCTGATGAAAAGGAACCCAACTGCTAACAATTTCTCAAGTCAAGACAGCTTGCCAGCTATTATCTGAGCCAGAACCACACGCTGCACAGAAAGGAATGTTAAACAAAAGGCCATGCCAAACAAGTGATCTCATTCCATGCCTGCTGCTCTTGCTCTGCTCATATCTACATCTCTCTTCATACAGGTAAAGAAATCCTTTGGTCATTTCCCTTGTGCTCACAATGCTGAAGCCAAGGGCAACCCAACCCACATTAGAGCAGGTCTCCCTGCTGAGCAAGCAAGAAAATATGAGGTGAGCTGGTTATGCCTTCACAGGTTCCCTGACTCCTTCATTTCCAATTAGTGGTGTCTGTAGGAACAGCACTACCAAGTGGCTCCAGCTCTGCTCAGTATTGGTATAGCAAGTAACAGCCCTGAAGACACCTAGATCTTGCACTGATGCACACTGTGATTCTTACCACAGCTTCCTCATATTCCAGTCTTCCTTATTCCTCAAAGATCAAATCCATTGTGCCAAATTCACACCAGCCCCACTATTCTTCTCAGCCCCCTACCCACCCGTTTTCTGGAAATTGGTAACACCTACCCTATTTTGCCAAATCCTCTAAAAATCAGTTAACAACATCAATATAAGACATGATTTTGAAGCATATTTCACTTCATCTTAGGGCTGGAAAAGGGCTGGACTGCCCAAAATGATTAGGGTTTCAATTAATGCCATCATTCTCTACTGGAAAAAAAGGAAAAGTAGATAAAAAGCAGGGACAGCAGGATTGAGGCTCAGAAAGGCTGAAGACAACCAGCCTTGAAGTTCAAGATAATCACTATCCAAGTACAGTTTTCTTCAGACTTGTCTTCCCCAAAGGCCAGTATTTAGCCACACAAGGTTGCTAACTTACCAAATGAGAAAAGACAGGAGAAAAAACAAATAACTCAAGGCTGATCTGAAAAAATACTGAAAAGATTTACATTAAAATCTGTGGTTGCTAACAGGAGGGGTAAATTGCATTAGCCAGAGAAAGAACTTAAAGAAGAGTAAACAAACGTTTCTGAAACTAAACCACTATTTGAACAGAAATGAAGCAGTCAGAAAGCAATACCTGTGACACTCTAATCTGCTTTCTGAAAAAGTAAACTCTTAGTCTCTGTGATCTCTGTATACATAAGCAGAAATGTCATATGCAAACATTGTCTGCTTCCTCTCTTGTGTTAGGATTGTTAAAATGTTTAATTATTACACTTACTACAGTGCTGGCTTTGTCATAACTAATGTAACCACTGACAGGCTAAGGAAATCACAGACACATGTGTTAACATGTAAAAAAAATAACTGAGTGCCACAGAGGACCAGATACCCCTGCTGTCAAGGTCAATGAAGTCTGTGAGCATTATAGGGGTGAGACATTCAAATCTCCAGGGATCAAGATTAAAGATGGTATTAGCTTTAGAAGAAGCAGAGCATCTTGTTCTTCAGCAGGAGGTTTACTACATAAGATGCTGCCCTAGCAACTGATGTACAGTACAAAAACATCAGATAAGGCAGAATTAAAAGCTGCAATGATAAGCCAGTAATGGACAACATAGGGAAAAAAGGAAATTGGAAATTATCTTTTCCTTACAAGCACTTAACTACTCAAGGATCTCTGGAATTACTAACTCCTTTAACTTTTGGGCTAATTAATTTTTTGGCATTCTAAAAACTTAATTTTAATCAGCTCCCAAGCTGAGTTTCTATAGAAAGAGATTTTATTTCATTTCTTTTTACTGTATGTAAAAGCTGCAGGCTTCAAAAATACATTCTCATTAAAAATAATGACTGATTTTGATATTGCTTAAATATATTCAAGTGACATAGGAAAAAAAGCTGGGGAAAGGAGAGATCATAATTATTTATTTGCTTAGTTCCATCACAGAAAAAGCCAAAGCCATACGTTTAAATACCAGAAGCCTTCCAAATTGACTAAGTCTTGAAGACACCTGCATTTCATGACAGGAACACTTCAGTCAGATAACAGATTGATGCTAACAATAGTTGCTAAAGAACACTTTTTATACTTGTCTTCATTACAGACATTTTGTTATTGCTGTTGCATACACTACAAAGCAGTATATGTGCTAGTCAATACTGGAGCGAAATGGGAAAAGAGATTAACTGTCAGTTGTATGCTTACACTTACATAGCTGTTTTAGACTTCAATTAGGATGTTCAGAGTTTTTAGTAAGTACATATCAGTGTAAGGTTTTACTTCTGCATCTGCTGACAAGAAACAGTAATTGCCATGGATTAAAATGAAATTCATTAAACACTGTATCATATATTTGAAGATTATTTAATTATTTCTTAAATTGCTGGTGTTTGTCATAAGAAACTTGCCTTGCTATTTAATCTGAATATTACATAATAAAGAGAAGGTGAAACAAACCAGATACTTCTTTTTTATTCTTATTTTAGCCAGAAAAAGCCCAAGAAGTATTCTTCTAAATTAGATCAAATGTTTTGATCATAATGAAAGAGACCATTCTAAATTAAAGTGTACCTTATATAAAGCATCAACTCAAACACAGGTGTAATCAATACAGGTTTATCAATATGAAAGTAACGTTTATTAGTGCCAGTGACATAAATGAATACAATGACTTTGGTTCTGAAGTTGAATGACACAGTTCTAACACAAACATCCATTATAATTATTTCTCTGTAATGCTTACCTTTGTTGTTATTTTCTAAAGAGAAAATATACAAGAACATCTCTATCAACATATTTAGATTACCATTTGATTCAATTTCCCTTAAAGTCTACAGGTTTGCAACCAATTTACAACTAGCATTCATTTCTCATGCATGAGTTGACCGATTTAAACAGTACAATAAATCCAAATCTTTAGGGATATCTCTAGATGGCTTGTTTTATTTCCACTACGCAACTCATTTTATATTGTCAATATAGTGAGCATGGTTACAGTCATTCTGACAAATTTATTTATTGCAATTAGAATCAAAAAGACTATTCTATTCTCTGTTGGAACATCACTAAAAACTTTTAGAAACTTTAACATTTGTTTTTAACTTCAGAAAAGCTCGACAGCTTTTGCAGCCACTTAATTTCAAATGAAAACAGTGATACAGAAGAAAATAAGGAATATTTACATTAATTTCTTCTATTAAAAAGACTTTGGAAATCTAGAGAAAAAATAATAATAAAGCATAACTATCCATAAAAAAAAAAAAAACCTTAATTTTTAAAAAGAGTGAAATTGGTTTTTTTCTGATTGAATCTAAGAATAAAGCCAGTTGGAATAAGATTATTTAAAAAGCACCTACATGGGTGTCACATCTGCTTCCTTCAACTACCACAGATCCATTTAAGCTAAAATATTTCCCCTTACGTCTCTAAGGACAGCTTCAGCCTCACAGTTGAGAGGGTTCTTTAGCAGTTATCACTGCTCGCTATTGGGCTGCTGAAAGAGATCCTTCCCCAGCAGAAATTGTTCCAAGGTCACATGCCATTCAAGTCCAAACACTCAGCTCTGACAGACAAGCAGTTCCATTTTAGACAATCTGTTCATACAGAGGTTTTTTTCATATATTCATTGCTTACCAGAAGCTCACCATACATTTGGGTTTAATATTTCAATGGACTTACCCAAACACCCATCTGAATTTACGCACCTAATGCTTTTACAGGCAGTATGGTATATAATAGGTCCAACTATCCACCAATGACCATTATAAATTCCTGCTTTTAACACTAACAGCTTTTCCAAATACAGTTGCCTCTCTTGGGCACGATTCTGTTTTCCAGCTACTCACTGGTAAAAATCCTTCCATTCTCTCTGTTGAAGAGTTATGCATCTTTCCAGCTGTGTAATAAAATAAGTCATCTTTTAACATGATACATTCTAAAGCTTTTCCTGCTCTGGACCAGGTAGCTGATCTTCAGCAGAAGAGCATCACCCCGTTATGGATGGATACTGGCTTTACTACACCCATGAAATGTGACTTAATGTGACTGACGCTTACAAATTTTCCTGTACTTAAGTTTGCTGTTATTCAATTCTACTTGTACTGACAGATCCTTACAAAATGACTGTAGTGAGTAGCTGACCATCCAAAAAGTATTCTTCGCCTTTGCATTTCAGAGTCAAAAAAATTACTTTTTTTCACCACATGTTTGGATTTATTGTCATACACATTACAGGGATTAAGAAAACTGGGAGATGACCAACAAAGAGTACCTGGAAAGGGCATGGGGACAGTGCAAGAAGTCAGCATCACTCTAGTTGGGGGAAGTTCTTCACTAGGAGAGTGGTTAGGCCCTGGAACAGGCTGCCCAGGGAGATTGTGGATGCCCCGTCCTTGGAGGTGTTCAAGACCAGGTTGGACGGGGCCCTGGGCAACCTGATCTAGTAAAGGTGTATGTTTGGTGGCCCTGCCAGGCAGGGGGGTTGGAACTACATGATCCTTGAGGTCCCTTCCAACCCAGGTCATTCTGTGATTCTGTGATTCTGTGAGAGTGCAACAGGATCATACTGCTCTGGATTCTCAATGATTACCTCCTTTCCAGTAAACAGCTGTAAAATTCCTTAGCAATGGTGTGCCTTCCTCTGCTTCTAATGGACAGCCAACATAGCAGGCAAGGGTTTACTCAGGGTACCACTTACTGGTTATGTGTGAAAACTTCAATCTCTATGGTTTTGTTCTTTATGTAAATAAGAGCTACATAAAAGAGGATTCCAACACCTTCACACTTCTTAAAACATACCTAAAATAATTTGATTCCATACAGTAAAGAAGCGAGAAAGAAGCTTTAAGGAGAAGTCCAGAAGGAAGTTACTGGTTATTCTCACAGGAACAATTCATGGTTTAAATGATATTGTCCAGCACAGTAAAAATATAATAAATGAAAAGTATTACAAGGCTGAATGCTTGTTGACTATTCTACATGGAGATCAAAGCAAGAAAAAGTGAAGAGAGCAACAGGTCATTATGTAATTTGATTTTCTACTGAAAATGTAGGAAAATAATTCATGTATAAAGGAGCTAATTTAACATAGTATTTTCCTAACTTCAATAATATTTTAACAATGATCATTAATGAAAGGTTTTTCATAGAATCATAGAATCTTTAAGTTGAATATACACTGATGTTTGAAAAGCATCCTCAGAGATCCCCGGCTGCTCGCTCAGCATGATTTCTATCTAAAATACTACTTACATTTCCTTACACTCATCATTTCTTAAGCATGTGTTCAGTCACCATACAAATTTCTGAAAGTTATAGAGCTGTATAAGAATCTGTTTGCAGAAAATATTCATTGTCATCTAAAATTAATGTGATTCTTTTCCTGCGTCATTTCTAAAGCATTTACTGGGACTCTGCATTTGAAGGCAGAATTATTTATACTTACTAGGAATAAAAAGTCAAAATACTTCAACACAGAAATAACAGAAAGCCAAAGGACAGTGGGCTTCTCAGAATCTCCATTTGTATGCATCTACAAAAAGCAAGCCTAGAAGGGGAACCCAGGACTGCAACAAGGCCCGAAACGACTCTGTACATGTATGCTTTTACTGCACAAGAACACAGCACAAGCTCCATCTCCTTACAGAGTTACACTTATATTAGGAATAGGAATTACATATTCAACCTCCTACCTTCCAACCAGAAAAAAAAATATGATTGAATGCAAGTGTTATTTGTTTTATTACATAAGTTACATGCAGTGCATTCAAAGTGCAGTTGTATGGAATTAAACCTACAGCACACCATGTAATTAATAGATCTTGGAGCTACATTAAACTGCCAATGGAAGAAGACAATCAGCACCATCATGAGCTGAGACTTGCACATCTGCTACAGTGCAGTTCATAAACTGCTACTCTTGTTATGCAACAAGATATAGTTGTTGTATATGATTATATGCATATTTTATGAACAAAACAACTAAAATCGTGCTAAGTTATATAGAGACAGTCTGATCAGTGTGAATCACTTCAGAAGCAATGAAAATCCCAGCACTGACTAGAATTAAGCTCTTTTTATATGTAGTTTAACATGCTTACCCAGTCTCTTGGTTGATGTGCCATGGCTGGTTTTGTGAAATGTAGACATCCACGCTGCAATCAATTTTTCTTGTTTCCTTTCATGCTACTCTTCTCCTTCCCTTGAGTCAATGGAGGAAAAAAAGCCCTTAGAGACAAGTTTCTGCAGGCATTAAACCATGAATACTACAAATGAAACTCCAGACCTTGTTCTTAGCATCTTCTGCTAGTCTTATCTACAATCTGTTTTGGCAGTTTGAGAGTCTTATGTTTGAGCAAGTAAACAGGTTGGTCAATACATTCCAAAAATGGAGCTACATCTCAGTATCTGTTAGGGCCAATTTCTAATTACAGACATGCAGATGTGAGCAAGCACAGTAGTAATATGATTTTAATTCCTCCTTTGGTTTTATACATATGTATATGTATCTACACATATTTGCATGTCTATTTGAACCATATCTGAGGCCATGCCCAATTTTTTTTCTTCATGTCTCTTTTCCAAAAAAGAAAGATTTTTGGTCCTCTGTCACCCTCTCTTGAATCCATATAAATTCCACTGAAGGCAGTTAATGCTTAATATAAAAAAAAAAAATAAAAGAACAAAATTAATTAATTAATTAAGCACGCAACATTTCAAATTCAAAGACACTGAATATGTAGCACTGTAGCCTCTCATATTCAAATTTAAGAATTTTACAAGATTTTAATTTGCAAAATTCTACTGAACATCACCAAAACACAAATACCTAAGAAAAATGCAGTTTTATATTACAATTCAATTATATTTGAATGAAGTGTTGTAAATTATTTCCATACAAATCATCAAAGAGTTCTGTTAATTTATTCCTTGGAATTAGTGTGTCTAAATAAAACTAGTTGGCTGTATTTGCAGCTGTAACAAAATCAGTTGTACTTTGGTTCACTAACATCAATGCAGAGCTCATCTCCTTCTACAAAGAGGAATGATAAAATTATCTTCTCTTTGCTAATAACCTTCCTTCTTCCTTCTTCACATAAGGTCTTAACCAAAGTGGGATACCTCAGAAACATGCTTTGTAAACCAAATCTGATCAAATTTTACGTATCATTTATACCTGCTGGAAACAGAGTCACTTACATTTAAAGGAATTGCAAGACTACTTTTTGCAAGCCCTCATATGGAAGAAGTGCATAGAAATAAGCTGCTACTTGCTCCCACATGATTTAAGGCCATATTAGCATGAAAGTGGAAGTGAGAAAGGCCTACACAGGGACTCAGTGTAATGAGGACAACCCCTGTGCTTCCAGTCACACAGTCTAGCAATAAGACTGCTATTCAAGAACCAGCCTTTATCTTATAGAAAGCTTCACATCACCTGGACCTTTGCTTTGCTATACACTTCACAGAGATTTACCAGGAACAGATTTAAGATTTTATCACAAAGGATAAAACATGCTTCAAAGCAAACAGCTAGACATAAAAGTATAATAAGTTGCAGCTCATTACAGCAAACTGTTCTAAGAGTTTAATTTCCCCAAAGGAAAGATTATTAGATTGAGCGCCTACTTCTTCATTTAGCCATGTGTTATGAGTGATCAATAAATAGATTTTTGCCATCTTTAATTATTCTGTTCTTTTACCACCTTAACCTGAAAGATCAGTTTACAGTTATAGCCTATTGGCAAAATCACCAATCAAAACACATATTGTGGTGGTGTTTTTTTTTTTAATTTTGAGAACACTTGCATTCAGAATGAAAATCCTCTCTCAACGTTCTAAATGAAGAAATAATACAACAAGGTCTTTAACAAAGTTAACCCATTTCTCGGCATGAACAGCATAAATTTTGTTTGTATTAACATGCTAATGTTTTGTTTGTATTCAATGCCAAGAAACTTCATTTGCAGCAGAAGTGATGAAAACCTTACATTTGAAATAACTGAGAAAAAAAAAAAAAAGTAAGTTATATGCATTTCCACATACATTAATTAATATAATGCCATAGAAAGGCTGCTGGAAGTCCTACAGACTCATCACTAAAAAAAGCCGCTCAGTTTATGTAGCATTCTCAACATCAATCTAGAGTAGCGTGCTTGTATGCCTGGCTTACACCTTTCAAGCTAGCTCAGTACTAAGAAGGTGCAACAGTTGTAGTTTGCAGCAGCTGATCCTGAAAGTCCCAGAGAGGCTTTGTGATTCTAACAAGCACGCTATACATCTACAGAATTAGGCTTCTAATGCTAAAATAATAAGAAACATGAGAGTACGTTTGTTGTTTTTTTTACCAATAAATCCCATTCTGTTTCAGATATATTCACCACACTATGAAACAAATTCCATTAGTTTGGTCTAAGTCTTCAGAAGTAATGCTGCCGGTGGCAAAACAGCAACTGAACTCCAACCTCCATCCATCAATCCACCCTCCTCCCACTCCCCCTGCTCTCTTTTCTCTCATAGGGTTTATATTGATAGCATAAAATATTCTTTCAAACATCAGTGCACTATGTTAATTTTAAACTACCTTTCAAAAGTTATTATTAAGGCAAAAGACAATATTTTACAAAGATTTCCACTAGATAATACCTATAATTGCTATTTATCTTCATCAAAAATAGCTATGCACTTACCCCTTCAAGGAAGCAGTTACAATTTTGTTTCAAATAGGCTCTTTGAGAACTTTCTAATACTTCAAGATGAAATCAAAACAAAACTGAAAATTAAATATATATACATATTAGCATTCTTCCATTTTGCTACATATAAAGAGTAAAATTATTTAAAAGTTATTAAAGAGCTTACCTTTCAGTGTCTTGTACCCTTATTTAGATCCTCAGTCCATGATGTATACTGTTTATCTGCTAAATATAAAGACTACTCTGGGTGGAATGCATTTCTATAATAGAGGAGTTTGCTAATTAGATTCAAGATGTGGCCAATGCAGAATTATCTTTCTTGGATGTAAGGCTATAAATCAAATGAGATTAATTTAAAGAAATGTAAATGAAATGCTATTTCCTTTATAATGCACATTTTAAAATTCCTCTTTATCTAGATTAATTATTTCTAATAGAGTCCATGATGTAAAATCTGTGTCACCTAACCACATCAAGAAAATAAAACAACTGTCTTAAGACTGGAAGGAACAAATCTGCATTATTAAGTCTGGGGTAGTTAGGAATGAAGAGACAGGAGCTGTACATAAAAAGAGGAAAAAAATAAATCAGTTTTTGCCTTTAGAAAGAGATTTCTGAGTGTGAAAAGGCAGATAAATATGTTTGTTTCTAGCACCAGACAGCATTATACATTATGTAATAAGGTCTTCTGCTAGAAGAGTAAACCCCTTATCTCAATCCAAAATAGAGCTGAGAAGGAAACTTTTTTCCCATCTCACAAAACATCCTGAATATGACTTTAATTTTCCAGATTTCAACAATGGAAAACCCAATTTGATTTGAACAAGAGTACGCAAGTGAGCTTTGTCATACCATCCTACATTCTGATGTTGAAGGTACTAGGCTGAGAAGATCTAAATCAAATTTCTTGGTTTGACAACATCCAAAAATGAATACCATAGGCCTGCTGGTATAGGCCTAGGGTACCCCACTCGGCCTTTCCTAACAGAGCAGCTCCACACAAGGGATTAAGCATTTGAGCGCTACTCGTTTCATCTCCTTGATGTGTTCCAGAACTACCCCACACTAAAGAATCAGCCTTGCTTGAAGAAGCTATGTAGGTCATGAGAGGACCTAAGTTAAGATCCGTGTCTGAATAAAAACGCAGCTGACTAAAACCAGGGACTCACTGAAGTTTCCCAGATCCCAGACTGAAGTCTTAATGGCCTCGCTTTTTGGCACTCTGAAGGATGCATCCTTCTGTCTCACAGATCAGAAATTTCAGTTGGCCCCAACATTAACATAAGATACAAGCTTATCTGCCCACAGGATCATGTGCACAGCTCTTAAATTAACTACCCTCTCAAATGGCCATGGCTCCAGGAAATGAAACCTCAATTTTTCACCTCAAAGACCAAGCTCTGGACATAAAAATCTTAAGTGAAGATTTCAACAAGAATGGAACATCTCCATTGCTGTGACAAATTACTTCTATTTAGTGACTTTTTTTCCAATAATTTCCAGTCTTGAAAAAATACTTCTCTTTCAAGTATAAAAAAGAAAAAAGAAAAAAAGAAAAAAAAAAAAAAAACACAGATAAAAGTTCTAGTAGAAGCAGAACAGCCCAGAGAGAAGCTAGAAAAAGCAGAAAGCTGTACACTGGTTGTTACCTGCCTTATACGTATCATAAATTGCACTATGTGTCACCCAGCCCTCTATCATGCAGTGAGTTAAGTGTGTTACAAATGAATACAGCATAAATAACATGAAATGTCTCACTCTTGAAAGCATTCTGCATTTACTTTCTAAGCCAGTGAAACATATAGTCAAGGTTATTCTATTTGCCATTCCCTTCTCGACTTGAGAACACTGCTGTGCATGTTTTTTCTTTTACAAGTCAGAATTAAAAGTTTTATTTGATTTTTGAAAGCTTCATCTTGCAGGCTAAGATTCGACAGACCCTGCTAAAAAAAGAAAAATCACTTGATAGTTTATGTAATTTATATGAGCTTAAATCTAAATCAAAGGTACAAAACTATTTTTATTTCCCAGCAGATTATTAAAAAATTAAAATTAAAATAAATTTTTTTTTTAAAAGTATAAAAGCATTTTGGTATAGAAAGTACTTTGAGCACACTTGATGAAAACTGGAAAGGTGAACACACATTGCCAATGTGCTGTACAAGTCCATGGTATAAAGTTGCGCACACTTCAAAATCTAGCATACACAAATCACTCACCAAAATCAGATTCTTCACTCTCACAGACTGCATCAGAAACATCAACAAACACTCCTTTTCTTAGACATACTATTTCTCCACCTCCAACCACTTGAGGTGGCAGTCACATACATTACTGATTTGTTCCTGAGTCCTTTTCAGTCTTTGTAACTCGGGCGTATCGGTCACAATACTGAACCCTCTTCCTTTGCTTTCTTCAAAGTCTCTTTTGTATTTTACCTACAGAACAGAAAATATAGAACAGGGTTGTTTTTATTTTCCACACAGTATGCCCCTAGCAAGTGGTATTTTTTTTTCTTACCATAAAAAAGTATACGGTTTTCAAACCTTAAAGGGAAAGCCTTCCCTCATCCAAGAGCAGAGACAGACAGCAACTGGGCAAAATTTCCTACTGCTGAAGCAATCACCCCCTGAGGTTCTAAGAAGACTTATCTCCACACGTACTGCAACTACAGAGAGATCTCTCATTCTCAAAGCAGTAACTACAGAACACTGGATACCAACATAGCACCAAGCAAGTACTTACTCTCATACACAAAAAATAGCTATCACTAAATTTGTAGTCTTCTACCATACAGTTTCACATTTCAGACTCTCTTCATAATGATTTCACCATCCTCTTCTCCAGTTGAAACATAAATCACATGTTTAAAAAAAAACCTGCTGCATGAAAAGAGTATTTAGGAGATTGCAAAGTAAAACATTCTTAAGTTCAGAAGTTAAAAAATAGTTGCCCATACAAGCTAAATTTGTCCCTCTGGTACAAATACGCTGTGATTTTTACTTTAATCGAGTAATCACATGTTATCCTTTGACAGGTCCCCTTCTTTATTCTGTCCACAGCAGAGATCATTCTATACATGGTCGTACCATTTTTTGTACCTGACCAATCAAATCCTACTGCCAAGGTAGGGATATTACTTTCCTCAGGAGTTTTTCTACATCTTTCATCAGTCATTAACCTTCTTATCACATCTTGGAAAGTAGGAATGACATTATCTGCACGTCACCTACAACAACAATAGTCTCAGGGTATCCAATTTCAGAATCCTAAAACTTGAGTAAGTTCGAGTCAAAGACTTAAGTTACGTGTATGAATATCCAGCATTTCTGCAAATCAGTTCCAGACATCTCAATTTCAACGTGAAGAAACAAGATAAAATATGAAAAATCTTGAACTACTGTTGAGACACAAGGAAAAATATATATATATATACGCATAAGAGTTAAAACATCTTTCTCTCCATGGCTGAATTCAACTACTTTATCCATAACCACTTCCTTTGCTTCCTATGCCCCTGCTTTATTTGCTTCAAAGTTTGCAACACTCGGCAGAGCTGTTCCATGAAAAGCAGCGTTCTCTATGCAACTGATACCCAGATTACCTGCTGATTGTGCACCAAACCCTTTGTTCAGGGTTGGTTTCATCTTATTTGACCATCTAGCATTTAAGATTATGATGGTGATACACAGGGAAAAAGTACTCCTAGATCACAAAAGTAAAGCCTCACAAAGCTATATAGTACAGTTTGTCCTGCCCATTCCAACTCCAGATGCATTTTAGCAACCTTTGTATTTTCTCTAAATGCAGTTTTAATGTATATAATTTTCATTAGGAAAAATTCTAACATGGCATTCTTGAAAGTCAAGATTATACAAATATACACAGACCCACACAGCATTGTATTAAACGATCACAGCAACAAAGGAACATTTCTCCTGCGTTCTACCTCCACAGCATGGGAGTCCAACCTTTTGGCTTGCCTAGGCTGCATGAAGAGGAATTGTTATGAGCCACATATAAAATATGTGGCATAGATGATGTACATAAGTAACAAAATGTTTTTAAACATATTTCTAGTAAAACACTTTTTTTAAAAAAGCAATAAAAACATAAAACATGACTGAATTTTTTAGTTGAATATGTGACTGCATGGATACACACTCCATTTGAAAATTCACAGGTAATGTCGTTACACGTTGACTGAAAATGGATTTGCAAATATATCAAGAAATTGATTTTTTCAACAATCTAGAAACCTGTCCTCAAATTCCTTAGTCAAAACACCAAGCAGAGCTGCACAAGTTTCACTGCTCACAGGACTGTGTCTAGCCAATGTATCAACATGCATAAAATCACATGCCTTATTGGAAGCCATCACACCCTGCACCCTGCCTGCAGGCCAGCTCTAGCCTGGCAGTGCCGATCACACACAATGAGTGGCTGTAGGCCATGGCTGAGCTTCCAGGGCCAGGCTGGGCTGCTCAGAAAGCAGAGCCACCATCATAATGGCGCAGGGCAGCAACGGCTGCAGGGCAGGCCAGGCTCGATGGTTGGATGTGCCAGTACTACAGCTGGCTGAAATTCATACACACATCATACACAAAAGGTTTATTCCATCTCAGAAATCTTTGACTGATCAGCCCTAAACACTAAGACAACAAAGAAGTTCAAGAAAAAAAAGTGTCAAGAATTTTCACTAGGGGAATAAAAGTCTGTCTTAGTGTCAGCCTTGGAAAAAGTTGAACATTCTGCATAAAAATTCCAATTAGGATCTGAGACAGACCACTGACATGGAAATGTTCAGTCTTATTGCTTAAAGTTCAGCAGAATTATAAGCAACTGAAAACAACATCCTACAATGGGAAATGGGCTCAGCCTTGCCTGGAAGGGAGACTACCTACTGTACAAAAGGGCATTTCCTGTTATTTGTTCTCAATGTACTGGCCTTTAATTTCAAAGGACCTTTATTCATCTTGTAAAGGTACACCAAAAGAAAACTGGGAGGGAATTAGGCAGATTTAACTTCAACTTAATTTAGTTCTCTGGATTGAAAGGATTTATCTCTTAATAAATCGCTCCATAGGTGTAAGGTGTAATATATATATATAGTATGGTATATATATAGGTGTAATATATCCTTCAGAACGGCTACTCGGAAATCATTAAAAATGTAAATTATTTAAGATGTCAGCAGAGTTAATATACACATCATTGGGATCTTCTAGCTTCAAAATGTGGTACTGAGTTACAAAAATCTCAGAGAAACATAATGGTTCATTAAGACCACAGTTCAGTGAAATATAATTACTAAAACCAGTGGTTGCTGTAAATTCAAAAGAGCAAAACCTCTTTAAGTTTCCAGAAAATATAAAATAATAAAATGTCATCCATCGCTTAGAACTTGGATCCAGAAATTCCTAATCAGTATCAAAAGTAGATACAGATGAAAAGGGGAAAAAACAACTGCTGACTGACTTCAAATTCTAGATAATTTTTAAAATATTAGTTTTAATAAAGAAAAAATAGATGCGCCTAAAAAACAGATCTTTGTTACCCCATAATCAGGGGCTAAAATGCAGCTTAATTGCTCTAAGCCATTTTAAGTAGAAATAGATGTAAATATTGCTATAATTAGCAACGTCAGTAATTGGAATTGTTGAAATTCAGTTTTGAAATGGACATGTCTGTAATCTCTAATGATAGTATCATAAATCCAGCCATTTCCTACAAAGCTGCATTTTAGCAACTCATTACCAAACTCCCAGCCAGTGGTTTTATAATGCCTCCCTCATGGCTCCAAAATTCAGAGCCATCTAACAAATGCAGAGTACCTTCAGCAGTGAGTGCCCTGAAAAATTGATCCTTTGAGAAACTATGTGTGGCATAAACATTAGAAATAAAACAGTAATAAATCATCATGAATGAAAAGGTTTAAAGTGAAAATACTTCATGAGAAATAACTCTGCACAGACCCACGGTGAAAGGACTAAGCGATCCAGCAGATCTTTAACAAATCTTACTTAAATCCATGACACTGGGAAGATACCTTTGAAAGGCTCAAAGATAGGACTGTATGTAAGTCCATTTATGAAGTCAGCATGAAACAGCCAAGGACACAGGGTCTGCCTTCTTACTTTGCACATAAAATCTCATGTTGGTGAAAGTGCTGCTCAGTATGCTCCGTATTTGGCAGCAAAGTCACACGTTAAAAAAACAAGATTATTTTTCCTTGGGAAATGTACATTGAAAATATAAATGAAGCCTCAAAGATTGTCCCAGTCTTGAATGAAGGAAGAGGAAGAATATAGGTAAGGGAGGCTGAGGGCCCTTTTTTGGGGGATGGCTCCTCCATGCCATTTTGCTTGCCAGAGAGATAGGCTGCCCATTGGGCACAAGGACTGCCTTCCACCTCCCACCACCACCACACCTTGTTCTCCAGCCTCCTCATCCTATGCTGAACAACACTCCCATCATCACAGTCACCATTAGAGGTTTCCCAATGTCACAGTAGTCACTGCAGTCCCACCCTCTGCCATGAGCCCTATAAAAGCACCTGCACCTGGCCCAGCTCACAGAGCCACCAGATCTCTCACAATATCCAACCATGCTTGGAATCAAGAGAACCTGGAGTAATAGTTGCCCACTTTTATGGAGGAAGGAAGAGACTGGGTCTGCAGAACCAAAGAGGCTGAGGAGGCACACAGAGGAGAAAAGTGAAGGAGGAAGAGTGCTCATGATCTTTGAGCAGCTGGCGCTGTGACCACTGCTGTGGGGCCCATGGAGGTAGATCCACCTGCATGGTGGCATGGCAGAACACCATTTTGCCCTGGCTCCCATCAGTATAGTCACAGTAGCGCTGTCAAAGATCCAGGTGCACAGCTCCCTATTCATTGTGCAGCCTTCGGGCTAAAATTAGCCGGGAGGCCTCCCATTAGCTTCTAGCAGGCTTACCTGCAGGATGGCTTTCAGTTCCATCCCCAGTTCTCACCTCTCTGGAAGAGGTGGCATATCTTCTGCATGGATTCCCAAGGAAGTGTGCAAATGTGGACGTATTTTTCTTTTGAACACTGCACTGGGGCAAGAGGTGGCTCCCCTCAGAGAGCTACTATGGACATTGAGTCCTGGAGGTAGGGGAGTTGTCTCAGCCTGAGGATGAGAAGGCTACTCAGCAGGTGCTTGAAGACAGAGTCAGATTCCCTGTGGTACTGAACAAAGAACAGCTGCAGATCAATGAAGAAGTTAGAAAGAGCTGTTCCTTTGGAGAAGACACAAAAACAGTGGACAGAGCTCATATAACATGCAGATCATGAACATGAATTCAGAAGAGAGTGGTGTAAGGCCCAGGGGAGTCCATCAAATAGAGAAAGGTGTATGGCCAAGGCACACCAGTTATCCAGAGAACAGCAAGTGGCCCAGCTGCATCTGTCCATCAGAGGACATGAAGCCCATAGATGTGAATCCACCATGAGATGAAGAACTGATGGAAGTGGATCTACCTATGATAGACATGAATTGACAATGCCCCCAGCATACTTTGGCTCTCTGTCACAACATCAGAGCAATAGCACCAGTGTCTACATCTGCACACTATCCGCATCATAGCCTCTGCTATCACCATTAACTTGAACACAGTCCAAGCAGTCACAACACCTATCCCTGACTGAGCTAAAGAAGCATTTGGACAACACTCTCAGAAATAAGGCTTGGACTTTGGGTGGTTCCGTGCAGAGACAAAAATTTATTATTTTTGTGGGTCCCTTCCAACTCAGCATATTCTATGGTTTTATGATTATTCTCTTTTGCTTCTTGGCACCTACCCTAAGTCCAGAATCATTTACAATAACGAAAGCACATACCTACTCCAAAACCACTACACAAACAAAAAAGACAGAGTAGGAATTCAGTATAGTGGATCCTCATGCTCTCACCATCACTGGAACTGTCACTAATGCAGATCTCAGAAACTTTTTAATCCATCTATACATCAAAAGATTATTCAGTCACTCCAAACAAATATTAAATCCCAAAAAGCCTAGGCAATGTCAGAGTTGCTTTCCTCTACAGATGGTTCTTCACAACCTTGTATGCATCAGTTAGCTACACGGATAATCTGCTCCAAAACTACTCCACAGCCCCCAGAATGGCATCACCACACCTGAAGTGGGGCAAGAAAGCAGCCAAGACGTAACACAAGTTGGAATGGAGGATGGGTCTCATACCCCAAGTTCTCCCAAGAGGAACATTCACAGTCGTCTGTCTCTACCATACCCCAGCTATTTATGCATTTGTTTAGGTGTGTCGTGTTTGAGGCTTGCCCAGAGCCATCTGCTCCTTCTGTGCCCAGCACACATAAGTACTTCCCAAAGGTCACCATCTGCTGTGCGCTGGTGTTTGCAGACAGGCAGGAAACACTCTCCAACAGTACAGGAGCTGGAGACACATATTGACAAGAATACCTCTGTCTAAATGTGCTTCTTCCATATAGCACCTAAGTTTCTGGTTTTACCTTGATTTATCTTGCTTCCTACAAACTTAATGGCAAGACAGAGAAAATAAATCAGGTTTTATGAACATGACCAGAAAACGTTTACAGGTAATCCAAATGTAAAGAGCGTTTCCCAGCTGTGTCAGTGAGACTTTATTTTAGTTGAATGATCTGTAACATTATCTTGTCTGACAAAGATAGGTTTCAGTGTTCACATCTCCTGTCTTCTAACACTGTCCATAGACTAAATCCATTCACCTCATGCTAACATCAGGGGAACATTTAAGTCCTCTCTAAGACCTCAACATCTGGTACTCAGCCTGCCTGAGAACCGTTCCTTCTCATGGCAGTAAAACATTGGTATCTGGTTAGAGCAATTGTCCACTGCAAATCTAGCAGCTGGAAAGCAGGAAGTGGGAATTACCCACAGGGCAGGCTAAGTTGTCCTTAATGTTTTTATATGAACTGGAAACTAAGGTCAAGTATTTCTTACATCAGTCAAGGGGCCACAAGCACAAAAAGGCCACCGTTGAGTGCTGCTGGAAGGAGGGATTACAGAGTGAAGTACTTCATCCCCCCAGTCCTTTAGTTTTACTGTCCTTAGTTAGAGGAATCTGTGTTAAAAATGAGAAAAGCTGTAAGTAAAACAAAACAAAAAAATTGGCAATTGTTCCCAAGAGTTGTTAGAATGCACATACGCATTTTAGAAATTTTCCTTTTAATACAGTTAGAAAAGCAGCTTTCACAACTCACAGCTTTAAACGTTTGCTGTAATAGTTGAAACTTCTTGTGAGAAAAAGGCTTATTGGTAAATGTTATATTAAATCTGAAACAGCTAGCACAACACTACAGAAAGCATTTGCAGTCATACAGAGTGAGGAAGCTTCAAGTGCCATCGCTAGCATTAAACGTGTATCTTTCTATGGACATCATTCAAAAACTGGGCAAGTCCTTCAGTGGTGTCCCATAGGCTATGCCTGAGCATGTCTCCAGCTGCTTGTATATCTCTCTACTATACTTCACCAAGGACCTTCACAGTGCATGAGGGAGCTACATCTGACAAGTATCTTGGACTCGATGTCAGTACATTTAAAACATTGGATGGGAGTAAATTAAAATGTATAAATAGCAATTCTGCAGATAATGTCTCTGTAATGTGGTCTCTTTATGCTTCAGACAGTGAGACTGGCTCACAGTAAAAGCAAAGGCAGAAGAGTTCCAGACTGAGATGTGTGGAGACAGGAAATTGAAGGCACTGAGAGATCAGCAATTTCAGAATGAGAAAAAGATTGAGCCCACGGTTTGGATATATTGCAACAGCATGCGAACAGTAGCTGGGATCCAAGTCAAATTACCACTGACAAGAGGGCAGTCTGAGACTGCTTCTGTAGACTTACATCCAAACAAGTCATTTATGTTCTACTCCATCACGTTTTTTCCACTGAAACAGTATGGGTACTTCAACCCAAGAAATTATTTAAATGCCACTAAGTGTATTTCTGCAGTGACTTGCACCTTGTTTTGCAAATGGGCAAAGCAGAGGTCATATCCTTTCCTATTAAAATAGAGCATTAATGTTCTCCAAAGTCTGCAGACATAGGAAAGCTGCATAAAGAACGAGCCAGTGGCAGATCAAGCTGTTTTCCACTGAATTCCATCAGCAATTATCTTCCATTCAATTTGTGAAAGAAACCTTAAATCTAGCATTTTGGAAGCAGTAATGAGTTCCATGCAGAACTACAGCTGCAGTTTCACTGCAGAGGGAGAGATGAGGCAGCAACCTTTAGGAGAGATAAATATTGTCAGATCTTCCATCCACTCCCTATCACTCCATATATTCTGTGTTTGAACTAGTTTATCTCTAAGGAACAGAAGCCTGAGGAGGTGAAGAATTTCCTACTGTGGCGCAGTGGAGGTAGTGCTGCCTTTGCTATATTTCATCACCAGGCAGAAAATGAAAGATTGATATTTAAAATCTAAATGCAACTTGATAAATTGAATTAAATTTTAATAATCTCCTCAAAAACAAAACTTGTGAACTTCTTTAAGTCATGATCAGATAATAATAATTATAATAATCATCATCCAATTATCACATGTAAAGGGAACAATAAAAAACATTTTTAATGCTACAAATATAGGTGTTTTTTTAATCCTGCAATATTCTGTTAGTACCAGATTCTGAACTAAACTTGCTGCTTTCCTCATCAGAAAGGAGAACCTCCAGGAAAACTATGAGCTCCTGAGCAGTGTGCTCTGAAGGAAGTACACAGCAAATTGCAAGCATGTGCGAGTCTGCTTTGCTCACCCTCCAGGGTGGGCAGAAAATGCATAACTGCTGGCTTGGTAGGGCATCAGCACTGAGCTTGTAAGTCCTGCTGAGTAGCAGGATATGTTAGCTTGGGCTCAGAGCCACACTGAGCACGGTCACACAGCCTTTAGCTGGCTCACAGTGAGAGCCTCTGCCTGCTATGTATGAGAGAGACAACCCAAAAATGCACTTCCTCAGAAAAGTCAGGCAGCCACAACCGTGACAATTCTGGGCATAATAATAATAATAATCCATCCCTCCACACGTCCACACCCTCAAAATGAAAGAAAAAAATAATACCATCAGATAAATCTTCCAAATAATAATAGGTTGATTTGATACAAAGGCTGTAGAAAAATTTATGCAAAGAATCAAGCCAAAACTGAGCTAAAAATATGCCATTATTTGATTGACCCCAGAAGGGACATAAAGAAGGTTGACCACATAAAATTGTAATGCACACCAAGTAGGCAAGGTACAGTCATATATTACCAAAGTAACCAAAACAAACACAAACTAACAGACAGTAGAAGCCAGCACATGACGTGCAGGAAAAGAAAAAAAAAAAAAAAAAAAAGAAAGCCTGTAAAATTCTCAGGACCAACCGCCAAAAAGACACAATCTCAGAATGGCTGAGGTTGTCAGGACCCCTCTGGGTCCATCTGTCCCAACCCCTGCTCCAGCAGGAACACCCACAGTAGGGTGCCCAGGGCCTTTGACCCCTTCTGAAGGGGTCTCCAAGGAGGAGAACCCACAGCCTCTATGGGCAGTCTGTACCAGTACTCCTGCACAGCACCAAAGCGTTTCCTGGCATTCAGATGAAACTTGTTCCAGTTTGTGTCCCTGCCTTGTTCTAGGGAAAAAAAAAAAGAAAAAAAAAAAAAAAAAGGCAGAAATCCATCCAACTGGAGAGGACCAGAATGCAGCCCAGAACAAACCGCAGAGGAAACAGAGCTGAAAAAAAAAAAGCCTAGATTTGAACAACAAAGATGTATGGCACATAACAGGCATTATAGAAAATAATGAAATGTAGTGCAGTTATACCTCCTGGCCTCATCTTAATAAACTCAGGGTCACTCATGTCCATCATTCAGAGTTAATGGATCATTTGCCTTTAGGAGCTCTTACAAAAAAGTCCCTTACAAATGCTTATTCTGTCCTTTCCTGGTTACATCTTGGAAATTGATGCATCAAGTGGAAGCCTGCAGTGCAACCATAGTTGCAAGATCTATAGCTGGTGTACTCAGGGTGCCCCTTTTGCTACATTATGGACATCTCAGGCAAGCAGTTCCTCTGCCTCTGTGTAACTGAGCACAGAGAAGAGGCACTATATAAAAGTTCCATTTAACTGTAAGCAGAGTCTGAAATCGTCAGAATTTTTCTCCCCTCCAAGGTACCTTTCTGCCACTCAGTAATGAAGATAAAACCCCAAGCTACTGAAGGCGCACTAATGCTTTAGGACAAAGTTTATTTCTAAAAATTAGAAGTAAAAAGCGAAACAAAATGTGACAGCTTATAAAACCAGACTTCAATTAATGCCTGCAGCTTGGCACCCACTAAGCGATTTTGGTTAAAATCAAGATAGAACACAGCAGCAAACAGTTCTTTGAGGCTATAAATTCTCAGTTTTGTTCTTCATTTTAAAGTGAAAAGAGAAAAAACATGAATGGAAAATTGTACACTTAAGAAAGGTAGTTTTCACATCAGAAAATATATAGCAGGCGAATCAGCCATCTCTGTTTAAATTTTCATCTATTTTCAGCTCTGAATTTCAGCTATTCTTAAGAAATACCAGCTGCAGATGCAAAAAAATACACAGAAAAACTTTTTGCCCTGAGTAACATTCCAAAAACAGATATCTGTGGGGGAAACTGAAAGACTGCAAAGGTTAATCTTCATAGTGCTTGATTAGCTAAATAACACACAAAGAGAATTAACTTTCTCTAGATTTGAGACAGCCTCCTATAAATGCAAATCTAATATCTGCATCAGCAGAGTCTCAGATATTATGATAACAATAAGCAGAGCAGAACTGTGGGAAACGTGGAAAAGTCATACAACATTCTAGAGCTACAGCCACATGAACTGAGATCAGAAGATGCCAAAAACAACAAGCAAAATCACTCCTGTAACCTGATTCTAATTGCCTTTTCTGCATTTGCTCTGCTGCTGGAATCATCAGGTTTCCAGCACCTTTGAATTGTCTTTCACAATGAATCCTAATACATTCATTAACAATAAATAAATAATTAGCCAAACATACCAAACATACCAGCCAAAGAGAAATTGAAAAACAGCCTAAAAATCATCTTTTTTGTTCCCCCACAACATAAAGATACATCTAATTTCTTTTAAATCTTCACTGGGATCTTTTTCCTCTCAGCACATTTGCCCTTTCCTGGCAAGTCTGATGAGATTACCCGTCTCATTTTGGAGAACTGTATCACTGATGCAGGCAATGTCCTGCATTCACAAGGAGAATACAGGCTCATCACCCTGCCACCACCCCATGTGTCCCCATGAACACCAGGAAGCGTACTACAGTCCTGCCACTGCTGACTGGCAAAGAAACACGGGTTGGCACAGGCTACTGTGGCTATAAGAACCACATATCAAAAACTCTTAGCCACATGCTCAAGGGAAAGCAGCACAGTGAGAGCACAATAACTTGAGGACAGTTTGAACAGAGCTGATAGTAACAGCCAAATTAGGTCACTTCATCTGTAATTTATCTAAGGGAAAATGGGCAATGAAAATACAACTAAACCTTTCTTCCCTTCCCCATCAAAAATATTTGCTGCTTACTTTTACATTCCTAAAATGAGATCAGTTTATTAAAGCATTCCCTATGCAAAGAGTTCAATTTTAAGATCTTCTCTAGGAACCCCAGCTAAAGCTTGTTATAGTTAATAGGAAAATTCCTAGTAATTTCAGTTTATCTCTTAATACTGTCACTAATCCAGCGAGCTCCTCAGATTGTGATAACTGATAGGAACAGTTGGATCCTTGGACAAAAAGCAGATACTTCTGATACAGACTGCTCCATGCAATCTAATCCGCCACTCTGCTTTTGCAGTGGACAGAGAGAAACGGGTGTTTTCAGAGATCTCAGCCCATCCTGAGGAAGATATTTTAAATACCTTAAAAGCACCTTCTTCTCTTACAAAGACTAGATGCACTGCAGGGATCTAGGGACACATGAAATGAACTTCACTTATAGCCCCAACACCACCCCGCTGCACTGTCTGTACCTCGCCCATCATGCTGTATTTTTCTGGTCTGCTTCAGAGTAAATATGTGAGCAGTTTCCTAAGGCTTCAGAATTCTAGAGCTACACGTGGATGCTGCTATGCACAACTTATCATGGTGCACAATCAGTTTTCAGATGCAGAGACTATCAGCTGCAAACAGCATGGTATTTTTTTAAATTGAGAGCTGAATCACCAGATTTTTCAAGCTGTGCCTGTAGAGCAATATGTAAAACCAAACTAAAATAGTGGTTATTTATGATGTGTAAAGGAACGAGAAGGGCAAGGTACCCTTTAAATGCATCCATTATTCATTCCTACTGAATACACATGACTTCTGCTTCAAACAGCGAGGGATATGTTGTGAGAGATGCCCTTCTAATAAAAACAAGGCAGGAATGTTAGTACCAGAAGGTTCCCTGCAGGCTAAGAAGTGACAGTTGGCTGGGCTAGGATCAGAGCAAAAAGCGGGGTGAAACAGCAGGGCCTGCTTGCATAAAGAAAAAAAGCAGAAAGAAAAGGAAGGCTCCATGACATAGAGAAATGATTCCAGAAATGAAATCAAAACTTAAAATAATTATTTTTAAAAAAAAAAAAAAAAAAAAAAAAAACATGGAAAGAGGAAAACCCACTTCAGAAAAGCAAAGCCAGGCATCTCAGAGGTGCAGACAGGACTGCACATTGCATTTCTTATCAGAGATGTTGGCTAACAACAATGGCAGGAGGGGAGGGAGGGAAGAGAAAGAGGAAAACAGCTACAAATAATCCTGTTTCAAGTACTCAAGGAGAGGTCTAAGCCCACATTCAACCAGCGTATTATTCCCATACATACATATCACCAAAAAAATGGCAAATACTGCTTCTGAGAGCAATACAAGCAGCTGTACAAATCAAACTGGCTGAAAAAAAGACCCATCTAAGTGCTCTAATATTCCAAACAGCATACCCCCTGCCTCCTAGGACAACAGTGACATGGACAATTAACAGCAAGAGGCAAATCCTCATCCGCAGCCCCAATTCCACCAAGTCCACAAGTCAAGACATAGTCTTACTGCTGTTCGTTTACTATGTAAACACATAGTAATATTCCAGTGAATGTTTATTACTTGCAAAGACTTTTTTCCAAAGTCTACCAACTCTCATCTGCTAAAATAATAGAAAAAGGCACAACTACTGGCAACTGCACCATGTGCTTTCCAGCCTACTTAAAGAGACTGGATACAAACTTCCCAGATTCAAAGTTGCCCTTCCCCTTGATATTTTTTAGTATTTTCTACTGTAGGAGAACAAGTTACCTACATTAGTAAGTTTGATCCATTGGTATCTTGCCAACTTCAATGCATATTTGCATATTTTGAGGAATGTTAAATATTGTAAAATTATTACTAATATAGTACAGAAAAGAAGTGTGAAGAGAAACGCTATCTCTTTACAATGGAAAAGCCCCAGAAAGCAACATCTTTATCATTCCATGCAACTACCTCTGTAGAACACATTTGAATCATTATGCCTTGGTTGGTTAGACAGGCTAAATAGGCGCAACACAGGCAGGCTCTGTACTGGTGTTATTTACGCTGATACATTGCTTTTAGACTATTTAACGATTGCAGAGCTTAAACGCACATTTAAGTTCTGCCTGTGGGAAAAATTAGTGTTTCAAGAATGTTACCCAAAGTGATGGGAAGTTTGACGGGATGCCACACTGATGTCTTCTCCCTGAAAGGTCCTCAGCTGTTGAAGTGGACTGTGGGCACTGCAATGGGCCTGCTCTCAATTTACTGCAACCAGCAGGAACATGGACCTCAAGAAATCCAGATGCAGCTGTAGTTGGTGTTTGAAGGGGACCATTCTGCACAATGGCTTGCAGTTGCTTAGGGAGATCTCATCAACAGCAAGGCAACTGCTGAAGGAGAGCAATAGGGAAGCACAAACCTTGCTAAATGAGGATGACTGCCTCTTCTGACACTTGCAGAACATACTGGAAACAGGAACATCATGTAACAACTTATATGATGGTGAGCAAAGGAATGAAGGCACCATATGCCCAGCACAAGGCAGAAGGCTCCAAGAATAAAGTACAGTACTGCAGTAAACACTGTCGGACCACAGAACAAGAAAGAATTGTACAAAATTACAGTCAGAGAAGAGCAGTAAGGTTCATGAGAGGACTACAAAACAACATTTAAGCTGAGAGGCTGGGATAGTTTAGTCTGGCAAAGTGGAGACTGAAGGGAGACTTCATCACCCTCCAGAACTGGAAGGAAGTTGCAGAGAAGAGTGTTGGCCTCTTCTCCCGGTGACAAGTGATTAGACGTAAGGAAATGTCCATCTCTGAGCTCAGTTCATGGTGCTAGGAGGTGCTGGTAGCATGATTTTGCTAAGATACAGTATGGGGGTTTATCTGTCTTCCTTCTACAACATCTGGCACCCTAAAGTCCCAACAATCCTATGGAAAACTGTGATCTGAGCATGCACGTTCTCCCAGGGTTTGGTTGGACTTCATGATCTTAAGGTTTTTTCCCATCTGAATGATTCTATGAAATGAACAGATACAGATGAATCATATCCACAGCATCAGAGATAGCTATTACACTAACCAACATCACATTTATAGCACATTTACTTCCTCATCTCTTACATTATTCTCCCATCTCCTGCAGGTAGACTATAAGCTCTTTTCAGACACATCCTGTTTTTCAGTCTGAATTCACCCAGCTCCTAGCAGAACAGCAGCCAGGACAAGAGCAGGTGGCACTGGAGTAACCTCGGTACCCCTGAGAGCTGACAAATCTGCAGTTGTTCTCTCTGCTGGAATTCAATCAGGGTGCTAAGACTAAAACCTGTGCTCTCAGATCCACAGCCACTCAGTGTTCCTTTCAGCGTGACTCAAGGTACTTGGGGTCCATAGATCAGCAGGGTCCAGGAAATGAGCTAAAAAGGCAAAGGATGGAAGGAGAGGCAGGGAGGAACTGGCAGCAGTGAGGTGAGGAGCTGATCCCCTCCCCGACCCTGTATCAGTATGGTGTGTGAGTGTTGCTTGTCTCAGATGTATCAATACTGACACAGGCATTGCCTATACCAGACTTTGGAAATGTGTGAGAACTACACATTTGAACAGCTCGTCTGTCACTGTACACATGGTGCGGCTCAGATCAGCATACGGCACTGGCATGGATATAGGAGCAGATACTCAATTTCTACTGGCAAAAAAAAATATTTTTGGTTAGCTTAATCTAACTCTTGCTGCTCAGAGCAAAGTGTACGCTGTGCATGCCCTGTTGTACCATCATGTTTGTGATTATATCAGTTCCAGCTCACACTGTCATAACCCTGACAACAGTTTCAGTTCTGATTTGGCCCTCAAATCAACAAGACATCGGATGGAGAGCTGTAGATTGCTGCCTCCATAAAGCACTATTCTTCAAGGTACATGGCTTTGTGCTTGTTTGCTGCATAGCACAAACAGCCCCAGAAACACAGAGAGCTCTTTACAGGATCCAGGCAGGTTGGCCCTGCTGATTCTGCTGAGAAGGGACCCTCCTCATCCCACTCCTGCAGGGCAACAGGACTTAGAAGGCAGTGGAGGCAGCAGTGGGTCAAGGCCAGGCCCCAGAGATAGAATGATATAAGAAGGAGAGAAGGAAGAACAGAAGAGAAGGGACTTAAAGGATTCAGGATAGGGTCCCCTACAGATCCTGGACCAGTCTCAATAATTTTCTTAAGAAAAAATGGAGGGGGAAATATATTTGGCATTGCTAAAATACCAGGTGGCTTCACTGTTTGGCAACCATCTGGTCTCAGTTTTCTCTTTGTTAATAGCACCAGCATCAAATGAGACAGAAATAGGAAATGTTAACTATTAAAATATACACAAGTAGACAAATAAAAGCTACCATAAAGTAAAGGGAATCCAGCAAATACTCTGTAATGATAAATGCAGCAACTTATAAAACAGCATTGTTTTTTTTTATAGCAAGGCCATCCTACAATATAACTGTATAACAAGTTAATTGAATGATTGCAATATAGCACATTAATTATGACATTTTTGCTAATGATTTATAATTGTTCTCTCCTCCAGCTCCTGGACAAACCTCTTACACACAGACACACACTGTACAGTAACAGAGCTGCAGAAACAGCCAGAAATGTTCAGACTCCAAACAAGGTAATTCAAGCCAGAAGAGAAAGACTAGAGGAATGGGGGAGACAGCAGTGGGGCCAGAGCTGCAGGTGAGTACAAAGGACCAAACCAAAGACCATCATTTATTGATCTGACATCTAAAATTAAATTAAAAAGAAACCATATTTGTATTTCACATGGAATTTTTTTGTCAAAGATAGTGATAACTGCACGAACTACTTAAGCACTCTCTGAAGTCTCATTGCTTCAAGATGGTTTTTATAGTCCCAACATAGAATCAGTTATTACTTTAAAATATGAAACGCATGCAAGGCTAATTTTTCAGATTGGAGAGAGCTTTCTTCATCCACGTGAAAAAACTCTTGTTTGCACATATGCAGTAGGCAATTACATGACACACTGCTTTTGCACATTACTAATCTACACCCACAACAGATCTAATTAGAATTTTGCAGGCAGAGTTTAAAGACCTTGTCTCAAAGTGTTGATCTTTATTTAAGAAATTAAATAAGTCACCAAGTAGAAAAAGAAAAATAACAACTCTAGAAAGCAAATCTAACTTGAAAATTGAGGCAGAGAAGCTGTTCAGCAACCAGGGACCCTTATGGCCTCTGCCACTTGATTTCATGGTCTTATTCCAGCTGTCAGAAAAAAACAATAGATGAAAACATGGTGAGAAGATTGAATATTCCACCAAAATACAACTACGTTCCATAAATGCCAACATGTATAAAGTAATCATTGCCATAAAAGAATAGCACCTATTTATCATGTTATACGTACTGAAACCTGTCATCACAATCACACTGTGTGCTAAGGAGATTAAACACAGCTCTCTTGTGAGATAATTCCTGACCAGTAACAGACTTTTTTTCTTTTGATTAACTTCTTTTCACTGTGTCTGGGGAACTTTGCTCCTTTCCACCCACCTGCTAAGTTTCTGACAAATACTGCATCCTCTGAAATTACTGATTATTGGTAGGTGCCAACTAAGACTGCCATTACTTAAACAAGAGGAATCCTGCTGAACAGAGACAGAAAGCACCAAGCACACAAAGTATGGAGACAGCACTCCAGAGAAACATTAGGAAACCCCCCAAAATGCAGCAGTGCTGCCACAGGGCCATGTCCCCATGGCATTTGAGGGGTATTCAGTTCAAGTCTGGCATTGAGGGCCCTGCATTGGCATCTTTTACTGAATGCACAATGCAGCGTTCGTTGGAATACCTGACTTTTTCTCTGATACCGTGGAAAAACTGCGGTATCACTAGCTAACAAGAGACCAATAATCCTTGTTTCAGGCCCCTACCACTCTCCTGAGTCAATAACTTAAAATTTAAAGCACATAAAATACATGATTAAGCAATGAGGTAGAAAGCTCTTCAGAGAGAGTTGAGAATGACATAAGAAAACACGCTTTGTGTAGACCCTAAACTTTAATAGTTCAAACTTCATTTCCATATCTGTTACTCTTTAACCATCAATATAAAAAAAATCCAGTTACACAAAAGAAAAGATATAGGCACATACCTGTGGTGACTGTTGGCAAATACTTGACAAGTTAGAATTAAAAGCCCATATCTAAATTGTATTTTGGCAAGGATAAAAAGTCATCTGAGTAAAACGGAAATAATCAATACACATCAAAGGCAGACTGTTTGCTAAAACTCCCTATCATGCACACTCAATCTCCTAGAATTTTTTGCTTATGCTGTCTTTGATGTGAAAACTATTAAGACTGTGTATGAAATTCAAGACTATGCAGTCTTTTCAGACTGGGGGCAAGTCATTCTCTAGAAGCTACTCAAGTCTACGACTATTTAAAATGGTAAGAGTAGTATATGAAGAAATACTGGGGTTATTGCAAACCTATTTGTTATTGAGACACTGAGCACTGATACTGTGTTTTGGCTTGGGACATCTGTACTGAACCATCTGAAATTGTTGCCTTATTGAGTTTTGGTGAGTAGTTATATCACAGTTCATTGTAACCATCTATGGTGTTTTCTGCATCTTTCTGAGTAAAATGTAGAGTAAAAAGTTCAATTTTTCTTAGATTGATCTATAAATCAACACAAAGCTTGAAATTTTGACTGGGAAGTAAGGAAATAATTGCAGCAAGTACAGTAGTTTTTCCTAATTTTTGTTATTAAATGTGATATATAATAGTGAATGTCCACATAAACCATTTCAGATGTCACAAACTACACTGAGTAACCAGCTCAGCAACACGATACTTTTGTGCAACATTTCCCACACTTAAGCCTTGAATTTAGAAAGAAACAAATTCAAGAAAACTGTCCAAACTGGTGGAAGGAAAACTCAAACAGATACTGTTCTGCTTTTATTTTAAATGAGCAGGTAATGATTGAGTGTATCTTGTACTTCGGAGTTCTGCACGTCCTCCTCTACTAATTAAATTCAGACACTGACCAATGACACATTTCAGTTTGACCTCAGCCACCTACTGCTCTGGAAAGAATGTTTGGAAGAAAGGTCAAACAAATTCCAACTTACTTTTAACTACAGCCTGAAATCTCCTGCACACTTCATACCATATCTTGCTTCTTCAAATACCAAAAAAGTTTCAGTGGAAAGAGAGAAACTCCTTCTTTTCCATGAACCTTTTCATGATTTCTTCAGCTTACACTACAATTCTGGGATTCTGGTAATTACATAACTCACAGCCAAGAAAGATTCAGTAAGCAAAACAGGACATGATTGCTTCTTCTCAAGAAAAATGCAGCTACCAAGAGTGGTATATGTTAACTACACCAAAGGGATATAGAGCCCTTTAGCATTGATTTCACTGAGAATTCCATAAGTAAATCCATGTAAATCTGGACTTTAGGTCAGCCCATTCTTTTTACCATAGCACAAAGGAAATACCAGGTGCAAATCTATCTGATTCAGCTAGAATTTTCAAGGCAGTGTACACAACTACAGATGCTCAACCACATTTTGAATGGATGCAGTGTATGCCTCTCACATGCATGTGTTGCTCTGCCAGTCAATGCAGTGCTGATGGTGCCACAGTCCCAACATCACACCTCCTGCTTCCAGGACAGTGCTGCCAGATGCACTATCTCCATCCATCCTTGGATGCAAGGGGTCTGTAGATGAGGCTGAGGAAGGTTTCTGAGCCCCTGCAAAGCCATCACTCATGTGATCAGCTGACCCTAATCATGAGCAGAGCAGAACGCAAGAGCAAGCTTTGTTCAGAAATATCTTTTCACAACACATTCTGAAATATCATCTATTAATTCTTCTTTCTTCACTGAAAATAATACAGACCCACCGTAAAGCCCACACTTAAGAATCATACAATTACTTGTGATTAAATTGCACATTCATAAATCCTAAATGTACAGGTTAGAAATGCACATGTAATGCTCACACTGCAGAGAGCACTGATTATAGCATTAATTATGACTACAGAAGATATTCACCACCTGAAAACAAATGTTGTATCACTGCATAAAAAGCCAGAAACTCTATTAGCCATATTTAACATAAATTAGACCATAGAAGCCTGAGGAAATGAATGGAAAATGCAAGGTGGATTTACTCCCATTTCAGCTACTTTTACAGTTCCTATCACATTAGCATGCAAGTGTTACAGAATAATTATAAAGGGAATCAAACACGTTCTAAAAATGTCTGCTAGCCATAATCCTTCACAGAAACTTTTTTGGGGGGTTAAATGTTTAAACTTCTTTCTTCTTAACCTCTTCTTTCTTTGGCTCTCCTTTGCTTTCTCTTTTACATCTCCCTGCCCCCACAAAGCCCTCAGTGGAGATGGAGCCCTTTTCTTTACGCTCATAATCAATCCTTCCTGAGCTGGATTCCACCGCATCCTGACATAACAATCAATTACATCCCACAAACAAGAGTAAAAAAAATAAAAATAAAAGGGTCCAACATAATGTTTTCCTTATTCATTTTACAAAAAGAAAGGGGAAAAAAATAAAAAAGCAAACAAATTTTTGAACAAAATTTTAGGGAAGAAATAACTACAAGTTTGACTGCTATCTGAATGTACCATTTGAGTGCACACACAGCTCTTTGTAGAAGAGATCAGAGAAGTTAAGAGACAGAAAAGCACGATATGGGGGGAAATATGAAAAATGGTACAGATTATTAATAGAGGTCTGTAGGAACAAAAGGAAACTAACTGAAAAAATGAACAGAATAGCAGGACAAAAAAAAATAATAGGAAATAAATAACAGATGGAATACATTCAGGATCTTCAGGAATATCAGCCTCATTTATGAATACCTTCTTCCTTGTCTAATTCACATTTTGGGCTTCCATTCAGTGAACTGACCTTTTTCCCTGCGGACTGCAGGAGAGAGAAAACGAGGTAATATTAAGAGTGATGTTAACACTGTGTTTTAAAGTAGAAAGCAAGATCCAAAAACTGTGGATTCTCCTATTCCTATGAAAATGAAAGCGCTAATATGTCGTTTTCTGTCAAGAACTACTCTTCGTATATAGCTTGGTAGCGACAGAATAAAACGGAAGTCAGATGAACGTGTTTATAATGCTCAATTGGATGACAGCATCATTGGTTTCACCTTTCTTCCTACTCTTAAAGAAAAAGCATCAATGTGCTATTTCAAAACTGCAAGACATTTTTGCACATTTATTTTGTTATATCCTGAAACACAGGAGGTCAGTACTGCACTAGCTTAGGAGTTTTCTAACATCAGCTGCCACAGAATCAAAAGTTTTCTTATTTTCAAGCATATGGCTTCATACATTTCCCAGGAGGGAAGAGGGCAGCAGTTAACCCTCTTTCTTGTTCTTCATTTTCTGTTTTATGACTGAAACCAGTCTACAAATAAATAAATAAATAGTTGCTACAGTCTGAACTTTCATTTTTTCCCTTTTTTTCCTGATTATATATCCTGAATATTTCTGTAAACCTTACGGTTTGAGGGTCATCCACACAATTCAGATGCTTTAATCTATTCTTTTAATGAAGGACAGATTCTGATCTATTCCCCTGCTTCAGTTTATATTTTTAAAATGACAAGGCAAATATTTATGTCACACATTATTTGTTCACATGAGTGATTGTACTCTAATCATTTTGCTCCAATTTCTGTTTTTAGTTCCTCCTTTTAACCCACAAAAAGCCACTCTCCTACATTAACTGCTTTAGGAAGAGCAGATCAACAAGGGAGAATTTTTTTAAACGACACTCTCAATGAACTCCAGTGAGCCACCTCCTCACACTCCTGATGGGTTTGATGCACTCACCATTTGCGCACCTTGAACACTGCTAACAGGAAACGCAATACAAAACGTGGCATATATCTATCAAAATGAGGATTATAAGGTTACTACCCAATCACAACGAATTCTTTAAAAAAAAATCAAAAATAAACCTGTAAAAAACATATTTTGAGCAATGTTCCTTCAAACTAAAATAAACCCCCAAAAATTTACATTAACAGTAGCAGAAAAAAATATACACTTGCAGTGTAAGTCCTAGGAGAGTCTGTATTCTATTTAGCTTACACTGTTTTATAAGATAGAAAGAAAATACAATTTTTTCTGCTATTTAAACAAAAATATGTTTCAAATTGAAATTGAACTGTCCCTGAGGAATATCCATGAAGCACAAGAAATGCTCTGCTAAAATCAACTAAACAGTATCACAAAAAGCACTATCTAGCCATGAAAGTGCTGATTGGGTACTATTCTTCTCGGGTGTTAAAAATAAGACATCTTCCCTCATTTTAGAGGTCAGAGAATTAACATGAGAAGTTCCCCAGATTACAGAACGGGAAGAAGCACACTCTACCACCATGCAACCTCCACTTTTCTCTGTAGTTAACTTTTTAGTAATGGGATTGCTGTGATTCAGCTTCCCCTTAGCATTCTCTTCTTGTAAGCTGGGAAAACCCAGTCCTTTCAATCCCTCTTCAGATGGGAAGTTCCCCAACTCTTTAATCATCATTATGGCTTGTATGGGGTCCAGCTAGGGTGGAGTCACAGTTCTTCAGGTTTTAGATTTTCAGCCCAAGCAATCTCATTTTAGCTATGGTTAAATAGCACTGCATGGCAGCAAGGCCTTCCTTGTTCTCATCCCACTCCCTTCAGCAAACAAACTGCAGGATACTCAACAGGATGGGAGGGGACACAGCCAGATAAATGAACTAAAGTATTCCATGCCATAAGACACCACGCTCAGAAATACAAGACAGGAGAGGTGTTTAGGTAGGTTAGATATCTTTTGCTCAGGAACTGGCTGAGTATCATCTATTCAAAGGAGGTGGCAAGTGACTGCATTTGTATCACTTGTTTTCTTCCCTTCTTCTTCCATTCCTTCTTTGCTTATAAAGCTATCTTTTAATCTCAACGAGATTTGTTGTTCTTTTTTCTTCCTACATCCCACAGGAGATGAGGGGGACAAATATCAATATCTGTGTGCTGCTTAGTAGCCTACCTGCATCAGCCCACAGCACTGGCCTTCTGCTGAGTGTTCCCTAAGAAGCAGTCCAGCTATAGTGCAGCACTCAGCGAGGAACTCAATTTTTGTAGGGAAGTTTTTAAAATTCCTTTATGCAATAGCACTACTTCTGCACAAACCAAAGCCTTCTGTGTTGGCTATGGTATTATAAAACACACAAACGAAAATCACATATAATGTTATATTAAAATAATTAACCTTATCTTTTAGGCTGCTGTCATAACAAGAAGTCCTCCATATAGCATATCAGCATACTGTGGGCCATGCAATCTGATTCATATTGACAAGCTCAGATTAGAGTACTCTACTGTAGGGCTACAACTGAATTTGCACCTGAAGCTGTGCAGCTGGAATATTTGCATATGGAGAGAAACAGCCTGTGCTGGTGGGTGGCAGCCCTGCCCAGAGCAGGGAGTTGGAATTAAGTGTGCTTTAAAGTTTCTTCCAACTCAAGCTAATCTCTGATTCTAGAACATATAAATATACATATACATGAATTTGGTATCGCTTCTTTTTTTTTTATAGAGAGATGGTTGGGAGAATAGCAGAGAGCAGAAGTTATTAAGGGGGTTATTCATTTGAAGACTTCACCTACCCTAACATTATTGGGGGAGGGAGGTGGGGGGTGGGGGAGAACAGAAGGGAACTAGCTATTTATGTAACAGTTATATTAGTACTGATTTTTACTTCATATTAACCAAATTCAGAAGCCAACTTGTATAAAAACTATGGAATGAGATCATTAAAACAGAGTACTTAAAGGAACTGGTCTGAATTTTTGAGTTTTGATTGACAACTGTAGGGCTGAATATGCTGCTCAAAAAGTTATGTGTCTTAGAAGACTAAGTCTTATGAAGTAACTTCATCATTTGATTCCCTAGGACTGATTTAAATATTTAGGTGTCCTACTTGTAAGAAAATAAATGGGGTCTGGGCACTTGGGGGAACTAACTCTTTGATTCAGAATATAAAGGAGTAAGGATAAAAGAAAACCTGAACTTATGTTTCATTCCTTACAACTTTAAGCTTACCAAACATCATTCTTATTTCAGTAGATCTTCCTCCAGCAAAAATGACATTTGGCAGAATACAAGCAAAGAAATACAATCTTCGCTGACTTCCTACTTTCCCCTTTTACATTATATACAATGAATACATTACAGCATTTGGATCCTGCAACTTGCTGGCAGTTTCCAACAAAATTTTCAGTGTCATAACAGAAAAGTAAAGATAGCGTGAAGTGAAAAGTAGGTTATCTTCATAGATTATTAGTCTTGCTGTTAGGTCACAGACAACAAATTTGGCAGCTCTGCAAAAAGCATTCCACCTTCCTAACTGTAAGCTGTGTTCTGGAATGTTCCAGGCATTCAGGCTTTCATCAGTTTGTGTTACTGATACCAGCAAAGGAAATTCAGCTACGCCTTCACAATGGGTAGAGAGAGGCCTTGAAAAGATGCACAGCTATGAAGGAGGATCACTGTGAAGCTAAAGTAGCAACAAATATATGCCTTTGGAGATAAATTTAACTAATTTAAGTCAAAAAGGTTTGCAAGTAATCTCTAACAAACTTCTGGTGTCAGGAACTATTTAGCTCATGCTTTTATGTTGTATTTCAGTCTGGACAATGATTGGGCTTAGAGCAATGGATAGAGGATATAAAGAATACAGGCAAGAAATCTTTCTTTCTAGGAGCTACACTCAACACTAACAGGCAGAACACTAACTGAAGTCTGGGAAACATGTTGTTAGTTCTGGCACTATAAACACAACTGGAGGGAGGAGCCTTCTGAAAGGAAAGTAATGCATCCCCACAAGGGGATTGTAAGCAAAACCATGTACTTTCATGGAAGAAAGACTAATAGCTCAGAAAATATAGCAGTTAGCTAGCAGGGGCTGATCATTCAGTTGCACTGGATTTTCAGAAGGGTTGGGATTTTTTTGTTGGGTTTTTCTCTACTAGAAAATAAAGTGATGGTATTCAGGAAGCACTATGTGACTGTAAAACTCAGCAGAAAAAATATTCACTATCGGATGGCCATCTCAACACAGTAAGCCAAGAGTAAATATCAGCATAAGAAAGATTCTGCTCTCAGTTTACAACATATTAACTTTCCCTGCATGCGCAGGGATGTAATGGTAGTGAAACAATAATGTGGCATTACTGTATCAGGCTCAGCATATGTTATTCTACCTATATTTGTAAAGAGTGCATGTTTTCATTTGCACTAATTAATGAAATTCAGTAATTGGCAATAGACTGTTCTCAACATTAATGCAAAGTAGAGAGGTTCCACTTAATTTTCTTTAATTACTGGACTGTAAAAGACGATCACATACATTGAGAGATAATTAGCTAAGTGGGTATTAACTGTTTTGTGTATGTGGCTTTTTCAGGTTGTTGTTTTTGTTTTTTTCTTTAGAATCTCCAGTCATTCAACTAGACACTGACTCAGACATTTGCTTTTGAGATAGATGCTCCCGATGAACCCCAGTAGCTCCCCAAAGCTTCACAGTAACAGCTGGAAATCAGTGTAGGCAGTGCTCAAAGAAAAATGGGTTTGAACAGGAGCAGCTATTCCCTACTGAACCAGACTGCCTCATACTAATTGAGAACAACTTCACTGGGCTGACAGAGCCTGTAGTTCCAACATGATAAAAATGATGTTTACTGTCCCCAGGGGGACTGAATAGAAGTCTGCCTTCATGCATAGGAAACATATTAGCAATTGCATCAGTTGTGAAAAAACAGCTGCTTGACCACCCCTCCCCCCCTATCCCAGACAAAAATACTGGACAGAGGCTGTTAGTCTGGAAAAGAGAGCTACAGCAATACAGTCACATGCAAAATATTCACAAATGACCAGCACTGGTCTGAGTGGTACATGAACAGGCAATGCTATGGTAACAGAAATCAGTTTTAATTCAAAGTGAGACAAGGAGGAAGTAGGGCAATAACCCCTATTTTTTCAATAGCGTACATTCCTAAGATGATTGAAACATATAAAAGGAAACACCCTTAAGAAATAATATGCTACAGCAATTTATTTCCAAATCAGGATTGAGACAGTAGTTAATATTTGTTTCATTTCTGCTGCAAAGAAGACATACTTCAAAGAAGAAAATTGTGATAAGTAAAGGAAGACAGAATGGATACAAAGCAATTTAAGTCACATGTGTCTTTCTAATCGGCTCTTCCAAATGAAATATCAAATAGGAAATACATTTTCCCAACCTTTTCTTTCCAAGCTGAAAAACCTGCCTTTTCCCTGGGACAGACAACATCTAACATCTCCACATTGCTGTTGTAGCCCATTAGCAGCCAGCCATTCCATCATTTACATACAGAACATGAATCAGCCTAGCAAGCACAATGAACCTCAGGCATCTATTCAGGAAAGAAACAAGAGTTTGCAGATGAATAATTTAATGCTGATATCCCAAAGATTACAGAAAGGAAACGGTCTATTTATTTGTAAAGTAACATTATTGATAGATGTTAAGTTTAATTCTGCCAAGTTTATTATTTTTAAGTAGTATTTCAGTGTAAAACCACATATCGTTTCCTTTTCTGTCCTTACAAAACTATTACTATTTAATGGTCTTTAACTGACACAACAAGCTTCTTTCGTTCCATATTTCTGAGAGACCTGTAGTTACTGCAGCAAACAACAGGAAACAATTTCTCAAGTAAAACAAATATCCAGTAATATGAAGAAGCTCCTATCTGATAGTTTGATTTTGGCCACTTAACTATGATGTCATGTGAAGGCTTTCGCAGATCATTTATTTACAGACCCAATGTCTGCATTGTTTAATGCAGTATCATAGAGATACCCAAGATACATGAGTAGAGATTTTGAAACACCAACTACTCAAATGAATAAAATCACTTAGCTGAGGATCCATGCTATGGTAGCAACCACATTACTGTCAGTTCCCAAGCATTGAGAAATGACTGTACCAAGCAGAGAATTTGATGCACCATCAGCTAGCTGCAGCAGAACACTACTTTGCTATGATTTTAGTAAAACATCAAGTTGTAATTCCCACAATCAGTGACATACCCAACATTTGGAAGTAGAGTAAAATGAATGAAAAATTAAAACCACATTTTTTCAGCACCTGCTAGAAACTTGTTAGAAACATTTCAGGTTTACACCATTTACAGAGCATTTTTTGACAATACTAGCCAGTATTTATTTTGTATTATAATTATTAGAAGGAGGGAAAACTAACTTTCATTTAGTATGCTTGAATGAGTCCTACATGTCCTATTTGACAGACTGTTATTTCTCCTGGTGCTATCACTTTGTCTCGAAATTAAATTTTCCATAATAAAGCATATGGATGACCTTAAAATTAAATGAATACATTTATTAAAGTAGTTTAATATCCATTCTGAAAAGACTGCAGTTCTCACTGAGAGCAAAAGCTGCCACTCTCCAGCACCAAAAATGAGAGTTTCAACCAAACTGGAAGACAAAGCAAATCAATGAGACAAAGTCAATATGCACAAGTTAAGGGCCCAGTTTGCTGTGCTTACAGAGGAATTCTCAGTATTCTCAATTTGAAGTTTGCCAGGGAAACATGGAATTTAACTGTCATTTTTTCTCCATTTCTACTGGATGAAAGAAGGGAGAGAAGAAAAGCTACCTGGAAGCTGTCAGTCCACACTGAGTGGAAAATAGCTAAAGCTTCCATGATTCTTGAACAGAGATAAGTGAAACATTTTCATAAATATTTTCTAACAAATATTTAAAAAGATTGAGGAGTGAAGTCTGAAAACTTGAAAATGTGTCAATTTTAAGTCTTTTATTTTCCTCTTGACATTTCATTTGTTTTCAAAAAGTTAAGCACCCAAATTTTAGAGCATTTCTTCTGCTTTTGAACTTCACCATTTTCTACTTCCAAAAAATTACTTCCAATTTATACCAATAAGTATAAACACAGTGATCAGTTGTCCCTTTCTCACTATATGTGAAGAAATTCCTAATCTCTCAGACTATCTTAGCCTACATTTTCCTAATTATGTGGCTAGTCACAAAGTCACCACTTTGTGTTCTGGTAATGTTGGGCTCTGTAACGCTGCTACAGTAGATCTTCTACACTTCTACCCATTTAAAGCTTATAAGAGCAGACAAAAATTTGATCAGAGTCATAATGAGCAAATTAAACAACCAGGTTTCTCAGAAGAGCAATAAGATAAAAATGTTAATCACTAGAATTGTTCGCTATTGCCAAAACAAAAGTCATATTCCTGTAATCTCCACACATCTGATCTAGAGGTTCTTCATCCATCAGGGAGATATAAAACCCAAATGGCTCCAGGGAGCTGAGTAGCAAAATTAATGAAGAACTCCCCAATGTACGTAAACTCTTAACTAGTAAAACACAGCTTTCTTAAAAATAGACAGAAGTCATGAATCAGAAACACTTAAATGCTCCAGGAATTGATGCCTATGTCAAATCACTCGCCATCAAACACAGTCGAAAGAAAAAGAAAAAAAAAGAAAAAGAAAAAAAAAAAAGAAACAGAGAAGCCTGTTAAGAACATTAAAAAAGAGCCATTCTTCAACTCACCAGAAGCAGGTGGGAGCCTTGCTTCAGAAAGAGGCAGAGTAGGGACTGTATGTTTCTGCACGTCCTGTGCTTCTATTTAAAATAAGTAACTTCAATAACTGTGGTCACCAGGAAGTTTCTTCCCATCCTTATTGAACAGGAGGAAGCAGTAAAGGTTTGGTTGAATCTCCTTACCATGTTTGTGAGAGCAAGAATGCTATAAAATAATTTTATAAAATAAGATTACAAGCATAACTCTTCACTACTTGCTGGTTCAGGTTAGCAGATAAGCTTTTCACTAGACCTCTCATGTGCCTTCTCCCTGTTCAATATTTTGTTCTTACATCTGACTACAGCCCTCTGCAAAGCTAGACTTGCTGATTATTGTGTCAGCTAGTACCCAGATACAGCTTGCCCGTAATAAGACATTGGATTTCACCCTACGTTAGAATGCTTTAGCTGAAGCAGTCATTAATGGACAGAAACAGACCTTTCTAGGGGAGCAGTTCTTACAACTTATTTTAGATGTCCTGATCCATCCAGGTACATCTCAGACACCAGAAGAACAATGTCCAAAGGGTACAAAAAATGTAAAAATTTTCATATGTTAACTTAATCCATCACTGATCGATGTGCAACTATCACTCACCAACACCATATGTTCCACACAACAAAGCTCTCCATGTGCTCAAACTAAAGTCTGGCAGCCTGAACTGCGGCTCTGCCTCAAGCACAGCATTTTACCTTTGTCCACTCTTTTGGCCTCATTTCACCGTCCCTCCACTTCACTCAGCAGCTGCTGGCTCTGGACAAGGACCCTGCAGACAGCCTCCCATGGTGACAGGTTTGTTTCTGGTAGGTATTACCCATTTCAAAATATTCCAGTTTGTGGGTGCTCACTTCACATATTACAGAGGGGACCCCAAATTCTTGTATTACAACAGCAAAACAGCTCCTATCAGAACCTGGCAGCCTAGAATGCCAAACAGAGTTAACCTGAAGGAGGAACAAAAGCCACAAGAGATAGCTGGGCTTATGAACTACAAGATAGGATGTGACACTAGAAAAGAAGGGAATTAACTGAGTGAGTCAGCTGAATTTAAAAGGTGGAAAAGGGTGAGTGGTTTCTATTGTACTAGGAGCTGTCACCGTGGAGACACCGGCAGCAGCACTATGAGGCTCCACTGTTTATGTTAGTCCATTAGGAGTGACCACAGGCCCACACTGGTTGCAAAGGCCACAGTGTTCATAAGGCATTGTATCAGCATGCTTACTCCAACACCATAAGGATCCACAGGCCAACAGCACAGCAGAGAGCCACCACTGAAGTTATATACGCTGTTTCTTGACTTTCTGATTCCCTTCTTATACAGGAATCAAAAGAACTTCCTTTGATCAAACCAAGCCCTCTATTCCAGCCTTACTGACAGAAGCTGGAGCATCCTCTGCTCAATAACCTTATCAGAGTTACTCCCTCCTTGGCAGGATTCAGCAATTTGTACAATTCTTCTGACCTCGCAATCACATTTATGTTCATGTAAACAAATAATTTACCAATAATTATATTACAACATTACTAAGTCATCATATATTGCAAAAACGAGCACAGTTATCGATATATAAAGGCTTAATCTGCATCCTCTGATTCTATAAGCCTTCTGGATGTGGTGCTCAGGGGCATGATTTAGCAGTGGTTGCTAGGGTAGAATGGTTAGGTTAAGGTTGGACTTGATAATCTTGAAGGTCTTTTCTACCTTGAGCTATTCTATTTCTATGATGTATATTTCCTTTTTCCTTTTAAACCCTTGAAGCAATTTGCCTAGTCTTCTTGGAAAAAGAAAAAAAAAAAAAAAAAAAAAAAAAGATACTGATACTTAATTTCACCTGGTAAAATTACTTTCCTTCAAGTGAAATTTGACTACTTTGAATTTGCAAGAGACTTAGAATGTATTTACTGAACAGATATATTTGTACATAAAAGTCCAAATGTAAAATCAAACTGAACTATAAGTTTATACAAATACAAAGTATTTACACATTGGCCCTCAATATCAAATGAATATTTTTAAGTTGGATTTCTGTTTTGAGCATGCAATGCCGCAGTAACAGAAGAAGCAGGAGGCAATGGCATTATTTAAACATCTTATGTGTTTCACTCTTCAACATTTACAGTCTACTAAGCTATCAGAAAAAAAGTAAAAATCTGCTCCAGGCAGGTTCTACTTTTCCCCTCTTCCCCAAGAAGAAAAAAAGAAAAATCCTTAAATATTTTTAAAGCTCTAACATTCAGTTCAATTAGAGCATTTATTATTTTTCTCCGGTCTCTTTGTTTTGGACAAGGTTAAACATTAGACTAATCCTGTCTTTTTCCTTTTCTTTCATGACCCTTTCACTTGAAAGCCAATCAACATAATCTCCTGCAAGCATAGCACTACCTGACAAACTATCACCCCGAATAGACCTCAATCCATCCTGCTAGGCAGCAGTTACAAGAAATCATTGAACTCTGAATTGTCCCTGTACCATCTGAGAATAAATCAGAAGGACGATATATTTCTTAGACCTAAAACAGCCCCATCAATAAGTAACCTAAGCATCAGGAAAATGACCAACTGAAATGCTGACGAACACACTTGTCTTTTTATTGGGGTCAAGGGGTAGGACTGCCCAGGAACACTCCTGCCTTTCTTCTTCTCAATATTCTATAAGGCCAGCATCATGCAATTTCTACTCCATGTGCTGTTTTGGCCTTGTACCACCAGGCAGGCTTGGGCTCCTTTCTTCCTTTGCCTTCTCAAAGTTGCACGCTGCATATTACAGATGTTCTTTGCATCATTAAGAGACAGCTCAGCCTACAGAGAGTTGGAAAGAATCTAGAACTAAAAAGCAAAAAGGGACAGATAGACAGAAAGATCCACAAAGCTTCAAAATGGAAAAAATGTATATTGAAGGAGTAGACAAAGCCTTCCTGCATCCACTGAAAACCTTGGAGCCACCTATGGCATTTTGGTGAGGAGCATAGAGGAAGAAAGAGATTTTGTTTGTTAATTTCTTAAATTCCTTCACTGCAACTAAAGCTATCCTTTTGCCTTTCTATTTGCTTAAAGTCTGTAATTTGTAACACTTTCAATTGAAAAATTATGACACTCTCACTGGGCTTGAATTTAGCCAGTTAAGCAATACTGCTGATCATTCTGTTAAGGACATCTACAGAACAAATGTTGACAGAATTACTAATGGAGTTGAGAGGTACTGCTCTGTTATCAGTGCATACAGTGGCAACAGATGTTTTGCAGAAAACGAAGATATGTATCTGGATAGACTTTTTGTGTTACAACTTGGGGGGGGAGGGGGAGGAAGTGCCAAGTAACACTTTACACAATCTAAAATACTTAAGCACAGACAAGTAACTGCTAAACAAAACATATACTTATTAAGGCTTTTCAGAAACAGACACATGACAGATAATCACTTGGGAGACGTCTGTGGGCAAATCAATAATTTTATTTATTTATTTATTTATTTTCAAATATAGATCTAAAGAGTGCAAGCATTCTATGGGGGGTGGAAAGAAAAAAGAAAAAAACTGCACCTCACTCATGAAACTTCTGTTTTATAATTCTACATATACCATCACAACAGATAATATCCAACAAAACTATTGCATGCCACAATAAAATATTCAGCCACGAAATAAACATGGATTTGAGGCAGTTTCTAGAGGTTGAAGTAGAAGTCGATCTCTCAGTCTACTGATAAATTCAGGTACATGTGACAGCCGGAGCAATGAATATATTCAAAAATTCCCTGAACTAGTAAAACCAACAGGTTGAGTTTTTAGCATCAGCAGAAAAAAAGAATAGTGCCCGAGGAACAGAAATGGTGTTTCCTTGAGGAAAATAACTTCACATGGGAAATGGGACCATCTTCAAAACATTTACAAAAACCAATACAATTAAGTCAAATATAGCCCTTAATCATATCCTTTGAACACATTAATGTAAGGCCATGAGAATAAGGATAAGAAAAAAAAATGAAGAGAAAAATTAACTTTGCCCCTAAAAAGTCTCAGTCCAGTGTCTCTGAAGTTTGCAAAGAAAATGCAAATGATGAACAGAAAAACTGGTTACTTATTGTAAGATATAGCTTCATGTTTTGGTAGGAAACAGGTCAGTACCTCTGAAAGGATGAGTCTAAAATGAGGAACCAAATGGAATCCATTAATTGTCACAATGTGAAAATGCCAAATGGGTTAATTTGGTGCTTTGATCTATGAAGAAATGTTACAATTTCACACTGGGAAAAAAATAAATAAATAAGCTTTTACTTTGGATAAAAGGATATTAACAACAATGCTTATAAGCCACTGACAAATTATCAAATATGCCACCCACTGTTACATGTGGAGAGAAAAAATTTTTTTTAAAAAGACATAATTTATCCCTCCATTACATAAATGGAAGTCTAGGGCAAAGACCAAGAACATCCTGGAGGTCGACAGTGGCAACATAAAGAAAATAAAACAAGCTCTCCTAATTCGGTGCACTGACTAAAAATTCTTTTTTGCATTGTAGGGTGAATAAGTAAAGGCAGGCTCCTTCCATTACTGCTGATTACTCCATTACTCCCCTCTGGATCAGACCAGTCACCCATCTAGTCTAGTTTCTCCTTGCTGATCACAATAATAATGAAGTGTTTCAGGAAAAAAAAGGCAGCAGCATCAATGGGAAATGACTCTACATGGAACCCTTTTGATTAAACATGGCAGCTCATGAAAGACAGATATCTGCAGACCAGAAAGGAAAGAAAAGGTGATGTGGGCTCATTTCCTGGCTTTTACAGACCTTCTTTTACAATGGTTGTGATAAATTAGTGAACATAAGGGAGCGAACTCAGTACTGGCACTCTGGTCCCCCACAGTGCTGAGTTCATTCTCTTGCTCTGCTTAAGAACTACTGGGAATAAGGACATGCATGCAAGGTAAGACCAAGCAGAGCTCAGGGCAGTGCAGACAGACTCACACCCATCCCACTCTTGCTGGCCTGTAGAGCCCTTCCACATAGTCAGGAGGACACTGACCCTCAAGCACACCAAGTACCATCATGTTTCCTGGAAACTCAACTTCAAGCTTCACAGGTGCCACTGAGCTGGGATGCAGCCTTCACAGTATTTCAAATACAAAAATTATACATACTCAGAATATTCAGAGTGCATTACATAGACCCAGTACCAAGATTCAGTGCTGTGTGCTTTGAGTGGCAACCAGACCACTCTAAGGAGAGCAAGCCACTAACAACATGGACATAAACCAGTACATAGGGCTTTTCAGCACAACTGATTTCTTTCTGACCCTCTTCTAGGTATTGGTATAGAACCGTCCTCAGCATCTAACATCCTGGGTGACTCACTTATGAAAACTGTTCTGTTCTTGATCTTAAATTATCTGTGAAGTACACATTTTTCCCTCATTTCAATTTAAATTCCATGCAGTAATGAGTCAAAAACATAACTAACAAGAATCACAGCATCCTATTTCCTGCAATATAATTGCAGAGAGCAACAATTAACAAAAGATCTACTTCCAAAAACAAAAAGCAGAAAAGAAATTCAAAGAATCAGAAGGGAAACTTGTTAACACATGAAAAAAGGAACACATATTAGCATGGCCCAAGCTCAGTGAACACCCATTCCCATTTGAATTACAAAAACATAAAAGATTAAGTGAATAACTTTTCAATCATAGCAATTCTGATAACAACTTAACATTAGTGGTTCTATTCATTGTCCCTGTAAAAAGTTACAAAAATTTCAGTGCTAGTGAGGATTAGTTAAGAATTCTACAAATAAGAGCTACAAATTCTGTGCCTCTTTTGTCTCTTTCCTGATAATTTTTGATTGCATAACTAGAAGTTATCTGCTTCACTCTTGATTTTATTGATCCTAACATTTTCTGCTAGGGATGTCCTACTTGCTGTACACGGAGTCAATGCCATAAAGAAGTCTACAGAAGCGCTCTACTTAAATACTCTATTTAATAATCATGACCATTCTGCCCTCATCCTAGCATAAGAATTATCTCTATTTTGCCCAGATGTATTATCTCTTCATTTTTTACAGTTATACATCATATACATCTGAAAAAGAGAAAAGTTACATTTCTTTTTTCTTTTTTTTTTACATCAATTTATTCAAGATTATTTTCTTTAATGTTTCTGCATCTTTGCACAGGAAAAGGTGGTTTTTCTCCTGTTACTGATTATTCTACACACCCCATGATTTTCTGGCCAGCAGGAACTGTTTGCACAGTTTTCTTCTGAGTCTCTGCAAATGCTATCATTCTTCTTTAAATACAGTTTAAGCTCCTATACAGTTTTCTCCTACCAAATTATATCAGCTTTCCAAATCACTACAAATATTGGTCAAGCACCAATGCAAAAAAAAAAAAAAAGAAAAAAAAAAAATCCCACAACAAATGCTGGCTTTTTCTTTCTTGTATCATCAAATCAATAGTAAAAAAACTTCGTTAGGTAGGTAGACATTTTTACATATGTTCACCTGTAAGTCTATCTAAAGTTTTGTCTGAATGTTTTTTAAGTATTCATACTTGCTTCCCAATGCGTTCTTTCCATAATCATTTTTGCAGACTTTCTGCAGAGAAATGACAAAATACTGCAAAAGAAATGGTCTAAAACAGTTGCTTTGCATATGCAATGAAGCCTGTGGTTGTGCTATAACACTTATATATGCAATAAGACTGGTTCCGAAGAGGAAAGAGAATTTACTGCTTTTATCCATACTGCTTATCCTAATGATTTTGAAGTCATTATGTAGCTCAAAAAGAAAATAAAGAATAGTCAGCCCTCAAAATCGTAATAAAAGTTATTTCAGTTATAAGCAACTTCTGTTACTCTGATCAGCAAATTGCCATTGGAAGCTATCAGAGACAAAACTGTAAAATAAAAAAAGAAAAAAAAAAAAAGAAAAGAAAAGAAAAAGAAAAAAAGTGCAGGATACACATTCTGGACAGGAATCAACAGATTTAACTCTTAACAACTTAACTTTTAAGTAAATCATTATTCTTTTCTACTTAAGTAAGTCTATGATTATTATCTTATACCTCATACAAAGATATGTAATTCCACCTGTGATACTGAAAGAACTTCAGGACACAACATGTGTCAATAGCACAAAAATAAGTCAATATATTCCACAGAGAAATTCCCTCTCTGCCTCCCAATCTGTTTATCGGGCATTTTAGTACTACGCACTGGTTGGTGTCTTTGCTTTGTGTTCTGGTGACCACAGAGTTACAACGTGTTCATCTTTACATGCTGGTTTAGCCTCCATGATAGTGAGGAGCAGCAGACAGGAAAGAAGATGAAGCACTACTGTCATATCCTGAATATTACTGCTTGTCTAATATCTGCAAGTGCACGAAAAATAACAGAAACACGGTAGCTATGCAGTAGCACCAGTCATCTCCTCTGCAGCAAGAGTCAGTCCGGTATGGACAGGCAATAGACAGAATCTCTCAAGTGTCCAGCAAGATACAAATCAGAAAAGTTGACAAACATTTTCCCAGAAGACAGAAATCTGTTCTGCTCACTATAATCATCCCCAGTTTTGTATTACTCAAAGCAAGAGCACTTCTTATGACGGTGACTCATGCAGACAGTACTAGTCATTTGAGGGTTATTGTAATGAACAAACAGCCAACTAGTCCAGAACTTGTGATGTGCCATTCACAAGCAACAGCAAGAAAAGAAGGCTGCATTCTATTCTCTCTCTCTTTCTCTTTACACATATATGGCACATTGGATTCAAAATCCTTAGAAAACTGAAGGGAGGAACTGGTAAAAAAAAATCTGTACTTGATGGCGATCTGGAAAAATCCTAATATTAAAGTCTGTTCCAAGGTCATCTAGCACAACTTACAAAATCACCTATATATCTACAACCAGGCCTCCTTGCTTGCTATTCTATATTTCCTCTTCGTATACTTAGCTAAAGGAAGATATTTTTATCATAGAATCATAGAACGGCCTGGCTTGAAAAGGACTGTAACGACCATCAAATTTCAACCCCCTTGCTATGTGCAGGCTTGCCAGCCGCTAGACCAGAGCAGCATCCAACCTTGAACGCATACAGCAATGGGGCATCCCCGACCTCCTTGGGTAACCTGTTGCTTTGCCGATAGCTCCAATGGCTGCTTTCTCCACAATATTTTCCCATCAGCTCATTCAGAGCACCCCAGGAAATCCATTAAATGCCTGCTGTAGTAATCTGTTCAGCATTTTGTTCCCCTGTGGCAGCTCATTCCAGAGATTTCATAAAAGCATATTAATTGAACATGAATTTGAAAAATCAGGAGAAACAATTAATAAACACATCAGCCTGAAAGTTTGCTAGTACATACTGTTGGAACAAGGGAGACTTAGGAGAGGAAGGCGAGAAAGAAGATAGAAATGAAGAAACAAGGAAGGACAGAGAGAAATTTCAGAATCAGAGAACAGATGAAACTGAAGGGAACTGCTGAGGATCATCCAACCCATCTCCCTGCTCAAAGCAGTAAGCAGCAGGTTGCTCAGGTAAGGCTGCTTTATCATAAGGGAAGTACATGTTTTCTGTCAGATGGAAAAAATGCACTGGTAGCTTCCAAGGACTGCAATCTCATTCTGTGACAGTGAGATCAAGGCAAGAAGGCAGTAGATGACACCTGCGATTTTATATCAGGTTCCCCAACACTTACCAAGAAATAGATTTTCTCAGTGTTGGTGTATGAGAATCTACCTTAAGCCTTAGCCTTCCCTTTGATCTGATACTTCAATATCCTATCTACCAAGAACTGCTGCAGAACATCTCTGTTCCTTCAAGCTGAACTGCAAATGCTACAATTGATCTGCACAGCATTGCCACAGAAAAGAACTAAAGACTGTAGAGCTGATTACATTGCTTAAAGACAGAGAGAGCAGGAGCAAAGGAAAGCCAAAGAAGGTACATGAAGGTGGTACCCAAGTATACACAGCTGAGAGGAAATATCAGAGATAAGAATATTGTAAATGCATAGAGAAAATATCTGTGGAATGAAGGAACACGCCTCTAACAAATTAAAGGTACAGATTTCTCTTCAGAGAGGCATAAAGAAAAATGCTGTTTGAAACATTGTTCTTTATTTAGAAGACAAAAGATCATAAAATGTCATTTTCTTCAGAGAGGAGGCATACCAAACAGGGGAGTTTTCCTGAATGGAAAAGCAAACTTCCAGCCTCTCCTAATGGACAAATGCAGTCTCTCCTTCAGACTACAGAGATGAATGAAAGCCCATGAAAGCAAAAACTATGAAATTATAATGTATAGAAAGAAAACATTTTCTAGAAAGCTTTTAAATGTTACCTTTTGATTTCTTAACAACATAATTTTTCAAGTGTACTAAAGACCAATTCATTTTCTATTGACTCCTCTAGAGAACAGTATTTTGGTTTTGTTTGTTTTGCTTCTCTTGTTATGCCAACATAACAGGTTGGCACCTGATGTTGACCTTAATGGATTCTTGATAGAGGACACAGCACTTCAGCTTAAAAAGTTGTCAATTGCTGTTTAAATGAAAATTGAAACCACAAAGTTACACACTTCTTTCCGGTTATGCAAGATTTAATGGAGCATTCTCTACCCATTCCTCCTGCTTTGCTAGTTAAACAACAGTTCTAAATCTCTAGATTTTTTAAAAGACGCTTAGAGTCCCACAGCTAAATGTAGAATTGTGCCTTTTCAGAACTAAAAGCATTAAACTTGCTTATACAGAACCTAAAAAGCAGCTATTACTATAGAAAAGCTTTTCTATTTACTGAGAAGTTAACTTAATTTTTTACATTACCTAACAGAATTTATTCTGTCCCAAAGTATCACTACACTGGCAGAAGTTTCAAGAACCTCTGATGAATACTGGTTTGATGGGAAACACTTTTCTTGAACCATGTACACGCTTATTTGCACTGCATGGCGCCAAAACAGGAGGAGACCTGAGCAATGGCATATTATATATCAAACATCTGCATCAACTGGGAGTTTATTGCAACTTTCTCTGCAAAGCTTGTGGTAGGGCAACAGACAACAGCCAATAGGGTTGATTCAGGATATGGATGGGTTTATACTGTTGGGAAAATATTACAGAAATTATTCAAAAGTTACAAGTTTAGTATAAGATTTAAACTAGACTGTAAAATTTCCTTGGAATCTTTTTTCAGCATTAAAACAATATGAAACAACAACAAGGAAGTCAATTATTACCAAAAGAAAATGTAATGACTTTTCTTCCAAGTAGATAAATTTGTGGCACTGTACAAGGGCTGCTCCAAAAGTAGTGCCTCCTATTTCATTATGTTGGCACAGCAGACTGGTGTTGGTGGTATGGTAGCAGAGGTGGAAACTTCCCACAAATATTGTGTTACATTTTGTTGCTTTGTGACAGATGACAGCAGAGGAAGTCTGACAGAATGGCATCTGACATGGAAGTGCATATGAAACAAAGATGTGGAACTGAGTTTCCCTATGTAGACAGAGTTGCACACACTGACATTCATCAACACTTCCTGAAGATTTAAGAAGATCAAACAGTGGATGTGAGCATACTGAGGCACTGAGGTGGTACAGTGGTATATTTCAGCAGCGGCGACAGCTACATGAATGACAAGCCACATTCCAAATAACTTTGCACAGCTATCACACCACAAAATGAAAAGCATCACAATCAGCTCATCCATGCAAATGAGCAGATTACAGTCAGGAAACTGTGTACAGAGCTGAAATCAGCTTCAATGTGCCTGAAATGATGGTGGCAACATTTGAATACCCCAAAATTTGCTCCAGGCGGGTCCCAAAGAACACCATATACAAGTTAGTCAGGACATACTGAACCAAAATGAGGCTGAAGGTGACAGTTTCCTGGATTGCATCATTACTAATGCAGGGACATGATGTCACCACTACAAGCCAGAGTCAAAATGGATCCTGTGACACATGAATTCTACATCAACGAAAAAGTTCAAGACACAGCTTTCAAAGAGTAAAGTGATGTGCACTGTCTTCTGAAATAGGAAAGGAATGAGCCTTCTGGAATTCCTGGAACCAAGACAAACCATCAGACCTGACCATTGCAGAGCTCACTATGCTGAATGCATAATTATGCCATCATAGCAGCTATGAAACACTGCATCACCTCCACTGGAGCAATTTTTTTGCACAGAGCAGGAATGTTCTCATTCATAGCTGGTGAAAATGTGTAGCTAATAGTGGTTACTGTTGAAAAATGCTGTTTTGTAGCTGAGAATTTGCTCTATGAAACAGTGTTATTATGCTATTTGTAGCTTTTGTATTTTCCAGAAAGAAATGGGAGGCATTACTTCTGTAGAGATCTATGCAGTTTAGAACTGTATTTGACAAACTTTCAACACCTAATAAAGAGGCACCTTTTACAAATTACAGGTTTCTCCCTCTTTCCAAGTTTTGAGTAGAACTTTATACAGCATTTTATGCCACTTCTTGCAAATAGTTGCAGCAAGATTATATATAAGCAAAATCCAGTTTCTCACTGACAAAGGTACTGCCTACCAAGTCTTAAAATACTATGTCTTTTTTGTCGCTTTTTTAACCAGTACAAAATAAGTTTCCTTGCACAAAGCAATATGTCAGCATCTTTCAAACAGGGAAAGTGATGGGGAAAGTGATTTTTTGCATGTGTATACACGTATATGTGCACAGATGTACAAGGTAATACAGTGAAAAACTGACGGAGTAAAAAAAGTGTACTATTCTCCTGGATCCAATCGTTTTTCTTCAAACCACTGGGAAAATAGTATACTCAAAGTTTATATTCTTTTAAACAGACTTTTACAAAATATAGCTAATGCATTCCTGTTAACACAATGCTAACTGTTGTGTGCAGAACACTGGACTAGAGAACTCTCCTCTTTCCCTCTGGTAGAATTTCAGAATGAAAGAATTTCTTTGAGTTTTAAGAACAGCCTTAATGAAAAAATTATTTTTTTTTTAATGGATGCATCATGCCAAATATCTGTGATGACATTTCTTTTTAACACTCCTCTGATTTCACCCATTAGCCTTCAAAGAGGTTCCCAAACAGAAAAGCCCTTTATGCCTTCTGTCTGTCTACTGCTCCACACCTTATTATGTTAATTGCCAGTGATTATTATAAATTGTCAATTTATAATGAGAAATTGCAACTAAATTATGAATAAAACTGTAATAGAAAACCAACTTTCACAAAATACAATGAATTATTATTACAAGTTGTCTCACATGGCCAGGATAATTTCCAGTGTTGCATACATAAAATCAAACAATACAAAACTGATATTTTAGATGGAAAAGACCAGATGTTAAGGAATTCAAATCAATAAAAACAGTAGTAAATCTACTGTGTAATACTAGTAAGCAAATACAATGTTTTTTACATTATGTCCATTTTTTGTCACTTTTCTCTTTACCCTTTCAATTTCAGTGTCCCGTTAACATACCTAAATTTTGATGGATAATATTTTTGTCATATCTGGCTTATAGAATAGACCATATCTAAACTCACCAGGACATACTAGATTTATAATGGATCATTCAGCCACACCAGTTTGACAGGTCTCCTAAATGTATGCTAATTACAAATTAATTGTTTGTAATCACACAGCTCTGAAGTTTGATGCAAGCTAAAAATGACATTTGTCTAAGGCAACTGAACTCTCTGGATTCAGCTATTAGATTTCAAATTTTAAAAACTACGTAAAGAGGTACTTAACATACAGTTGAAAATTAATGACTTCAGTAATGACAGCAGAGTTACAACTATATGATTACATTTATGAGATCAGACATAAATGCTTTAATGCATGTAATGCTTTTGTATTTTGTAATTTTTGTATTTTTGTAATTAATGTATTTTGTAATACAGTTCAGTATGAAGGAATATTAACACTATTTAGAAAAACCACTGAGAAATGGGGCTGGTAATCCAATACTAATGAAACAGAAGAATCATTCGATTTACCTGACTCTGCAATTCACTTTGTTGCTTCAGACGTAGATTTTCTGGAGTATCAGCCACTGTAGTGAAGGACTGCTTTGGATAATGTCTAAAAAAAAAAGTACAAAGCCAAAGGGTAAACATTTACACATGACAGAAAGTCAAATCCATCGCAGCAATTTTTCTTAGGCTGTATGGGAATGTTTCATAGTTTACTGGATCTGTGTTAGAAACATTTACTCTAATATTCTAATATTGTGTCAGTGCTGCATTGCAAAAAACACTATGAATGAGTTTCTGCAACAAATCTAAATACTATCCATTTATCTTCATCACTGTCTGCAGAGACCAACGGGACAATTCTTTTTCTAACAGAGTGAACAAAATTATCTTTAACTGCATTTTCTTGGCACAGTCACATGATGAATACAGATTAAATGCTTTAACATTTGAATGTTTTATAGAAACTCAAAAGTTACATAAAATTAGTGCAGATAGAGTATCATGGTGCAGAAAAATGAAGAGTGAAGCCAGGTTGTACTGTCATTCCAGGCACAGAAATTTAAATCCATTAATAGCAAATATTGCTATAGCAGTCAATACACTGCTAGACGTAGAAGAAGAATCACGTCTATTAACAAAGGTTGTAATGGCTCAGAACTGTAATCTGTCAGTCAAATCTTTTTTTATTTGAATTTTTACACATTTATAACATTATTATTTTCTTTGGCATTTCAGACATCTTTAATAGTCAAGTCCTACTCACTGTATTTAGAATCAATTTACAGAACTACAATTTACTGATTTTCATGAATTTATCCTGCAAATTTATAGTTAAACAGAAAGGTATAATTTAAGAAAGACCACCAACATAAGGAAATAATAAAAGTAGACAGGCTATCCCAAGAGGAAGTATTAATATGAGGTAGCAACACTCTAAGGAATCTGATTCTTACTTTTGAGAACCTTCAGTATCAAAAGATTCAGTTTACACTTATATAAGTCACTCATTCATTCAGTTACCACTCAACAGCTTCTCAGATCTGACTACTAATCCTCTTTTGCCTCTAACATTTCAAAAGTAAAACAAAACAGGCACAGTAGATTAATTTCTATAGAGGGACTAATCAGTATATAAGAATGAGTCCAAAGACAGATGGGGATATACAGTATCAAGCATTCCCATGACCAAACTCAAGATCATCTCCAATGTGTTCCTTCAGAAACTAATTCAGTCTCTACCCCTCCATCAGAAAAATTCTGTGTTTTGAAAATTTATATGGTCTTTGTAATCAAAGTTGTAAGATTTATTTTTTGTTTACAATTTTTATTTCCATGGATGGAGGATTAATGCCATGGCAAGTTTAAAAATATAAGGTAAAATATATTCCCACCCATTGACCACTTGTCTAAGCTAGCCCATGTCACTGAGAAAAAAAAAAAAGAAAAAAAAAAGAAGAAAAGGAAAAGGAAAAGGAAAAGGAAAAGGAAAAGGAAAAGGAAAAGGAAAAGGAAAAGGAAAAGGAAAAGGAAAAGGAAAAGGAAAAGGAAAAGGAAAAGGAAAAGGAAAAGGAAAAGGAAAAGGAAAAGGAAAAAGGAAAAAGGAAAAGGAAAAAGGAAAAGGAAAAAAGAACCTAATCATGACATTATCCAGCCTATTCCTGTGCCATCACATCTAAGTCCTCCCAAACCTACCAAGACTGTAACTCTGTCCACAGAAATCAGTGCTTCCTGGGAAAGGTTTCCTTCAGTACATAAAAAAAAGAGAAATGCATGTGCTACAAGACACAGCTGCCTGTCTTTCTTTTCAATCTGAGGGCTCCCACGCAACTAGACGATGCCAGGCTTAGCCACAGCTCCAGCAATGCACAGGGGGACAAAAGTAGGCTTTATTTAGATGACAAAAAATTGAACCAGCACTTGCATGATGCAAACAGTATCAGCTCAATATTATTCCCTGGGACAGAAAGATTCTTCTATAAGCGTGGGGATTTTTCCCCTCTTTATTTCACCTCTTCTATCTTACCCTCCCTTGTTCTGTATAGAAGAGAAAGACAAAAGCCAAAGTGACCATCAGGAGGGTCACGAGCCCCATTTGGAAAGAGCAATGGACAGATGGAGAAGGCAATGAGCCACCTCACAGCCAGAATCTGCATATATCCAAGGTAGCGATGAGCAGTGTGTAATGTGCTCTTAACGTAAAGCAGCCTCTTAGATATCCAGAGAAAACTCCTGTAGATGACAGAGTCCTTGCCCCTTAAAAAAAGCCATTGCCACACACACAATTCAAACATGATGCCAGGCACATGTAGAATGCCAAAAGCTTTCCCATAAACTTTTATAGCACTGATTTTTATTGTGATTACATACCATGACTCTGGAACTACAGTCACAGCAACCACCTGTACTCATGCCCTTAATGTGGAGAGCGCACTTGGGTGGGTTTCTGTCAAGACCCATGTGAAATGTGCATGTGACACTGGAGTGGTGTCACAATCACTCTCTTGGCAACAGCAGCAGAGACATTTCTGTAAAGCCAGGGTTCCAAATCATCCTTCTCTTTATTCTGAAGCAAATGAAAGCAAACCTTGTCCCTGTCCTACATCAGCTTTTATTTCTGATCCTTTGCAAATTAAATGGTTGGTTCCACAACTTATATTCAGAAGATCCTAGATATCTCAACAAGCAGAACAAATCACCGAGGCACCGATGTGTCTAAGGTCACTACTGATATAGAAATAGTAGTTCCATTTCAAGCAGAAAAGGTATTATTCATCACCAGCGGTGCTCTACTATGCTTCAAATTACAATGTATGCTGGTTACATCAGTATATATACTTGAACATAGCAGTAAACAGTATTCACAATTGAAATGAAAAAACCTGCTGACATTGAACTCAGCCTTTACATTGATCTCATTAACTGTTTATCACAATGAATTACTGTGATTTTAAAAAAGAATCATAGCAAAAATCAGATTAACAACTCATTCTGCTTGGGTTCATAATGTTAACTATAGCTGATTTATGAAGCCACCTACATGGCTTATCAACCAGAAAGGCATGTTTTTAGTCACCTTGCTTCAAAACCACTAAAAAACATCACTATTAAATTTAAATCCTATCTTCAGCATTCACATTTGTTTTAAGCTTACTGATATTGTGTATTCAGAATCACTAAAAATATCACTATTTAAGACATCATCTGAAAACTATTATCTGAAAACCAAGTATTGTAACACTGCATAATTATGACCAAAAGAGAAGGCTTGTTAAATAGTTTTAAAGCGATCAAATCTGCTTCTTAACTGTTGGATTAAGGCTATATCACATCTCATCAGAATGGTCTCAATAAGGATAAGTAAATGGGTGGCAACAGTCTTTAATTCAAAAGGCTCATGGTAATATTGCAGTTCCTGGTAATCCGTTGCTCAGTTTCCCTTTGTCTGAGATGATGTCTGAGAAAAGCAGAGAATTGGTTAAAAAGGTTGATGTCATGCCAGCTATTTAATAGCAGTGTCCAAAGGATTTTTTTTTGTTTGTTTTAAGTCTTTGTTAGTGGTCTAAGTCTACTTAGCAATATGTCTTACTACACTAATGCTATTAGGATTAATCCTGTATAAAGACCTATACAAGAAGGTCCAGAACAAATCAACATACACAGTATGGTGTTTCTGCTATGTACTGTATTGCTAGCTTCAGCTGCACAGCTTGATAAATAAATTGAATTCCAACTCAATCTCTGTTTCTATGAGAAAACTCCTTCACTTCTGCCATTTGGAAACAATAACAGCAAACCCTTCAAGAATTCAGGAAACTACCTGAAAGTCTAACAGCTTTTCCAATGACTAATCATAGAAATTTTCCCACCTACTTGTTTACTTGTAAGGCTTTCATCAGCTTTTCCACACTTTCAAACCAACAAAAGGAATAAAAAACATGTTCTCAGAGATAATGGGATGACGATTCAGCTTTTCCTGTTCTGAAAAAGGTCAGATTCAAAACTTGAGATAAATTCAAGCCTATTTGAAAGTAATATGTTCACGCCTCATTCTTGCTCATTCTGATCTAAGACATGACTAAGAATGCTTTGAGTATATTTTCTAACTGTAATGTTAACTGTTCAGTTGCAGAATTACAGTGCTTAACTAGATTGCTGCCAAGTTACCTCTTCTCTTAGAGTATTCTTGTTTGTAACAACTGTTCTTCAAATTAAAGTCAACTCTAGAAGACAAGGAGGTTAAGAAAAGTAAAGAAAGATTAAGAAAAATAAAGGAAAGGGAAAAAAAATACATGTTTTCAGTTGCAGTAATTCAGACGAGCAAAAAAATACATATATTAACAAAAAAATTAAATCAATATTAGAACAATTACAAAAAACATGTAGTGCTTTTACACTTAGCATTTCAGTATAGTGTATGCAAGTATTTCAAACTACATCTGAATAGTGTATAAGGATGTAGTAGTTTGGATGGAACCTGAACTCACAACAACTAAAGGACAGACAACAAAGATCCTTCTTAGACCTCTAAGGGCCCAATTTGTTAATCATGATTTGAGCCCACATCCACAAATACAACTGAATTTAGCACAAAAACACAGAGGAGAAACACAGATCACCAATTAACTTCCCAATAAGAGAAATGAGATGAAATAATATACCCAGGAAGGAGACCAGATATTAAACTCTCCTCATCAGGCAGCGTTTGGGCTGGCAGTTTACCACTGGGTTTGAAGATTCATGGGACTGCCTTCCACTCCTTTCTTTGAAACCATGCCATTGTACAGAAGGAAACATAAGATGTGCAGTGACAAAGAAAGCAGCAGCAGCAGGGAAACCTTGCCCACAGCTGACTTCTTGCTTTGAAATTCTTGTTCTGAAGCTCTGGGATTTCCCTGGGTTTTCTTTTTTGTTTTGAACATTCTGTTCAGGATCTTCTATCTATATAAATGATTATGGATGACAAATAAACTAGGTAGTGGGTAATACAGCTTTGTTACTGTAGAACTCGGGCAATGAAGTGGGCGAGGAAGATTCAACAATTCCCTTAAACCAACTCTGAAGACAGAATTCTCTGTAGTTTCTATCACCTACCCTGCTAAATGAATATAAGATACTCTGGCTGCAATACATTTGTTTTGGAAAATGCTTTTCCATGTTTATCCTTTGATGTTCGAGGGATTTGCTTCTTGAGATATTTAATTCATGCATCTGTATTTCTTATTTGAAGTAAAAGAGAAGGTTATTGCAGTATGCCAGCTAACTACAAGTTAATGTTTATGAGAAAATTCCCCTAGAGAGATGAGTTTGTACCAGTTGGAGATTTAGAAAAGAGTAGACACCATGAAAAAATGTTAGCAAGGATATTCCACCAGTCTTCCCAATCATCACTTCAGGAACAAGTGAAAGGCCACAAATTAGTCTGTCCTACAACCATACCCACATCACCTAACACTATGTAACCAGTGTGGCATTTCATAACCTGTATGCAGAGACTTTGATCTGGGGCTGTTTACAAAAGTTAAGTTTAGGGACCACATTAAATATTCTGACAGTATCTGGCCCCAGGGCACAGGTCGGTGTCTTGGTGTCCTCTGCTAGTCATATTTTCCTATCTCATCTCTCTCTTATTCACTCCTTTAACTCCCTTCCCCAGATTCAAATAAATACATTGTTAGGGAGACATGTGAGTTGCTTCTTGAGAAACTCAGGTCTAAACCTTTTCATTTTTAAAGATCTTAAAAAATACAACAGAAAGGAACATCCAGTTCATATTTAGGAAACTTACCATATAATAAAAAAAAAGAACTGCTATAATACATTAAGCTGGAATACAGATTCAGGAAAAAAAAATAAGAGTAAAATCCCAGCACCACAGACTTCAATAGCAGAACACTCCGAATTATCAATGGAGCCAGGCTCTCACTTTTTCAATAATTTACTTTCAGATTTAACTATTCCTCAGCTTTGGATGGCATTGCTTGGGGAAATAAATGAATCTGTAACACACTGAAAGCTACAGGGCAGCCCTGAGCTGTGCAGGAACCCGCCGGCACCATATTAATAAACACTGACAGCAGACTGAGAAGCGAGAGCTGCTGTCAGAGCAGAATCTGCAGAACACGATCAAAAAGCTCAAGGAAGGTATAGGCAACTCTGGCAGCATAAAGCAAAAAACAAAAATACTGACTGGAACAGCAAAATTCGCAGTAGATTTTCTCCTTTAAGAATGCCAGTAACATGATACACAGAGATACAATAAAAGCCGTCTGCTCTGCACAGGCCCAAACACTCATTTTGACTACTTTCAGCACAGCCTGGTATGCTCTGTATTGATGTAACCTGGACAGAGCTAGTAGTTTTCTCAAGTTCTAGGGTATATATCAGAGTATAATTCATGGCTCCAGCAGTAACAAACTTTCTTATAAATTTCCAAAAATTTCCTGTCAATTACTGTACCACCAATGAGTTGGCATCTCAAGTAGCACAAGTGAGTAGGTTCTAAATTCTGCTCTTAACTTCACTATTTTTCCCTTAATTCTGGAATATTTTTCAAGTAATAAGAACCTTTAGGCCGAGGAATATTCATACAAATGCTTTCTCTGCATACCACAAGCCAGCATTTTTGTACTTGGCTAACTCCTGGGACTCCCATCTTACATATGAAGACTACCAAATCTGGCTGGTCCCATGTTTTATAATGTCCTTTCTGCCTCATACTGTAATTTCATCACCTGATTTCTAATCACAGGTATGTGTACATATATCATTTTCATAAATCTTCATTAGGTTTTGGAATCTAATTTTATTCACTGAAATGTGTCAATGACTATACAGGTAATTTATTAAACCATTTCCTTTCAAAAATGAATGCTATGTTACATGAAATGGCATCTTTACAGTTAGACTGGCTTAAAAAACATACATCCCCTATGTTCCAATACTGCATTGCATCTACTCCCCCCCCTCACTCACAGTAAAGCACTTAATAGAAAGTCAGTGATACATTGCAGCGGTGTGCTTACGATCATCAATCCTTCTGTGCTTGTACTGTAAGGCAAGTTTTCTCATGACTGGTGAAGGACACAAAAAGCCTGTCCAGCAGCAGGAGTTCAAGATGTGCTAAAAGTGACCTCCCTTAAAATGTTAATCACTGCGGATTTCACAACACTTATTACCAAGGCATTAACAAACAAACCATACAAGATAAAAACTGCATTTCCCTTATGAGTATTGGTAAAATAATGGTTCAGTACTGCGATAGCATGTTTACAAAGGAAAATTCTGTGAGCAGTAAACATCATCACCCATGTGGTGTAGCCCTAAGTGACTGTAAATCCTGAGAAGCTGACTATAAATCAAGCTCAGTTTCAGGATTTCCATCTAACTGTCATCTCTGTACAGAAACATTCATCCAGTCAGGTAACACTTGTTAAACTATTTCCAGTAGCAGAAATTAAATATACTTTAAAGAAATTCCAAGAGTCTTTCTTGCTTGTAAATAGAGTCTCAATTAATTGATGACTATTTTTTAAAAAATGGTTTCAACCCTGAGTTACTCTTTTCTATGCATCATTATCAGTATTTACCACTGAATCTCCACTGTTCGCATTCTAGATAGTCAAGGCACTGTACTCAAGAAACACTTCAACTTCTCTAATTTCAGACATCCGTTTTTGTCATGCTTAGGAAACCTCGCCACTTCTACTTAATATGAAATATACAATATGGGGACTGAAACCGAACATTTAAATTTAAAATTTTGTTACACAAGGTCCATGTAGAAATGGAAGTAAAACTTGAATCACTTCTAATAACAACTTCTTCACTCCCAGCATCTGAAATGCAAAAAGTACAACAGAAACTTTATTCTAAAAAATTTAATGCTGAAAATCTATGAAAGAATAATGTCAGAGATCAAGAAAGACTACTTAGTATATGCATTAAGCCTTCAGTTTCCAAGACAGCAACTGACTGAAAGAATACTTGCTACTAAAAACTGAAATTTCCATGTATTCATTGAAAAATTATTATGTCATATGCCAATAGATCACACTTGTAATGAAGCTGGACTACAGCCGTTGTACTCATAAAACTGAAGGAAGAAAACAAGTTTTAAGTTCAAAACCTGGGAAACCACACAAGGAATAGATTTTTTCTCCTAATTTCCAGCTTCCACGTTGTCTGTTACATAACTCTTCTATGTACTCTGACTAGCTCTTAATTTTATGCTTTTCTTTGTTTTGCAAAGCTATAAAGCCAAGCAACAAAAGACAACTCTTTAGTGCTTCCCAATTTCAAACTTATCTTTCCCGGACATGGGAAGTGGGGATCAATGGGACCAAAGCCATACTAAAAACCAGCTAGAGGACAGAAGGGAACTAACTGCTAGACAGACATCATACCTCTTCTGAACTTGTAGAAATAAGTGTTTAGATGGCTGTCAACAGGATGGGGAATCTAATGGTTCCTAAAAGCCAGAAGGTAAACGCACAAACAGCTTGACGACCTTGAGTCATAACTGACTTGCCTCTTTGATAACTGTGGGTATCATCCTGAAGTGAATGGTGATCCATGTTGCATACTAGTCCCCTCAAACGGGCCTTTTTCTGCAAGTTACTAGAGAAAGAACTAGTATACTGCAATCTAATCAGCTGGAACATTATAAGAAAAAGGCAGGAGGAGACGAGAAGGGAGACGGAAAAAAGTTGTGTTGAACGCCTTAACACTGTTACCTCTTTGATTGTAATTGCAATATTATTTTTCCTGTAAAGCTCTGCCAACACCGACAATTTCAAGCTACTAATAAAAAAAAAAAAAAAAAAAAAAAAAAGTAAATTAAACAGTTTACACATGTACTAAAATAAAATAAGGAAAAGCTAGGTTTTTTGCCAAGTAGAAAATGACAAAATTAGTAGGGTGGAGATGGCATTCTGTTTTTGCACTTCTAGCAGACTTGCCAAATAATAGAGTATACAATCTTACAGTTGATTAATAATTAAAAAAGTCCTTTTTTTCAGAATCAAAAATAAAGAAGCTGACCTGTAGTTGGCAGCAGTTTTACATTTTATTTCCTTAGTAACTATTTCTTTTTAGTGTTCGTTGGGTTTTTCCTTTGTTGGGTTCTTTCTTTGTTTGCTTGTTTGTTGTAATACAGCAAAAATTTCACACCAGGTAATACTTTGCATAAAAATCCTGGGAAAAACATGGATCTGTATTTTATATTGAATATATATCTGTCTAATAATTTCAAAAACAAAGTAGTTGCTTGTTCACATACTGTAAACTTTAATCAAGTACATTATTTGTGCAGTTTTACAAACTGTCCCTCTTGTACACACTTACATAAAATAAGTTTTGCTAAGGAAAAAATAAAGTTATTCCACACAAGAGTTTCATAAAACACAGCTTATGCTATATTCACACCTTCACAAAATTATTATATAATACATCTAGATTTTGCTTGCAAATGAAAAACACTTTTTTCCTGCTTTGCCCTATTCTGATGTAGTAAGGGTATATATAAAGCTTACACTGTAACTTTTTAACAGAAACATAGCAGAAGTGATGAAAACTGACACTTTTGGAATAAGTTGTCATGCTACACACAATATATGGTCCATGAACACAAAATCTAAAGCGTACATAACTGAGACTAAACCACAGATGTTTCTTTGTTTACTGTAACAAAGCAACAGCCAGGTAGCATATTTTCACACAATGTCTTGCAAACACCCCCAGAATTGCTGCACACACTATGCATTCTGTTCCTTACGGCCTAACTATTTTCAGTAGAGTCATGTAGGATCAGGTGCAGCAATATAACTGCTCTGACAGGATTGCTACACAGCCTGTATTTTCCCTCCTACTTGTTGCTTTCTCAGTTATCTCCCTGTTGGTACTAATCCACCACCCTTGGAGTATAGGAGTTGGTCTCACAGCTCTTCATATTTTAGGGAAATGATAAAGTTTTAGATAACATAGGGCACGAGCCTTCTCATCACATCCTCAGACACAAACCCCAAATCTCACTGACACAGATGTTCCAGAGATCAGATTGTACTGGATGCCACCTGAGGTGCCATTCACAAGCTCCCAGAGAGAGAGCTATTCAAACAACCAGAGCTTGATGCCATCTCATGAGCTTTTCACTACACAGCCTGAAGCCCATCAACCCCCTGTAGATCTGCCTCTTCCAACAGTTTTGGAAGAAAAGGCTTTTCCCATCTCCTCCATTGGAAAGAGAAGAGCACCCACTAACTGGTGCTGACAACTTAACAGAAGGCGTTCTTAGGATGCAAAACAGTCCCAAAGGGAACTTTAAGTTGAATTAACATGTAAGAGGAATGCAAACTATCCTTAAGTCAGTTTACAAAGGCGTCCTTCCCAAAGTATAAACCAAATATTTGAAAGTAATTTCCACAAGCAGTGTAGAAAATCAACCTACGCAAGAGAGAATGTGCAATGTCACACTTTTGGATTGAGGAAAAAAAAAAAAAAAAAGAAGTGACATAAAAGATAGAGAAGAAACCTAATCACAGAAAATTCAGGCAATAAGTACAAGATGAAATGAATAGCCAGTGCTTCAGATCACACAGCATAGTGGTTAAATAGCATTTACACCACAGGAAAATAGAAAACTTAGGGCTGAATTCATAATCATGAAAAAAAGAAAGCTGACAGATGTCATTGTCCAGACCCCTTCTACACCTGTTACTAAATTCCTGCAAACACACCACCATGATCATCCATAAGCAGAGTTGCCCTTAGAGTGCAACTGAATCTATTTGGAATAAAATGGAAGACATCTTAATGAGTAGGAGACAAACAGAGAGATAACAGGAAAGGGAAAGCATACTATTTGTATCTGTTGTTATTTAAGTTCACAGTGACATGCAGGAAATATGTCAATAGCTCATGTTTGTTCATGAACACCTAAAGTTATACTCTTGGTTGAAAAACTGATTCTTGCATCATACACGACCAATACCACCCCTCTCACGTGTTAGCATAAAAGAAAACTATGCCATCCAATGATCACCTTCAGAAGTTAAAAATGAAGACTGCAAGATGGCAGAGATCCCTTTAAACTGATGGGGTTTATTTCAGCTGATACATCATTTGACAAAAATGTTCTTCTTTTTCTATTTCAGTACAGTGCGAATGACTTTCTCCACATATTATTCTTCTACCAATTTACTGAGCACTTAGTACACAGTGAACCAGCTCACCCTGCCTGTTCAAAGAAGCTAGAATCGATTCCACCACTTACATGCAGCTCAATGAGGAAGAAGCCTGAAACTTCTGAAGCAGTTCAGCAGTTAAATTCACCTGAGTACCAGCCTGCCTACATCATTGCTGAAGCACATGGCCTCCTTTACAGAAGTGTTTTAAGTTACACTACAAATATTTTAGATTCCAAAAACTCTGTATTTTCAGTATAACTCAAGCTAATATAATATTTTAAAGCTCAAAGAGCCATATGCCTTCTGCCAAAACTAAACCTCTCTGCCAATGTCTCTTGGATATATAATGATACTTTCTTTCTTGTACTGAGATTATTCCTGGGGGCTTCATATGGATGTTGACACTCTAATACAAGCTACAACCAGAGAGGAGCACAGAGTACTTCCACACATAGATTTTAACACAAGAACAAATGCACAATACAAAAACAGTTTCAACACGCAAACTAAAGCATTTCCAAGCGCTGAAAGCATGTCTTAGCCATCTGCTTCGAGCTGATACATTGCTCAAGTCTGCAGAAGAGCAGTTCTGCCAAGCTCCTTCAGATGCTTCTCCTCCCACATCTGAGCCTCTGCCTGATGGAGTTCTGCATGCTCTCTCATCAAAACCCAGAGACCAAGATTTCCAAGGTGTTTGGTCACATCACTTCTTTCACGCTCAAGGTGATGAAGACCTCACCTTGGAAAGCTGAGGCCTCTGTGGAACAGCTCAGTGGCCAAGAAAAGCAAATGGAAAACTTCTGCACACCAAGTGAAGACTAAAATATCTAGATGACAGCTGACCACACTCTGTATTTGACAAACTTCAACAGTTTCACTGAAATCCAAATAGTGAAAGGCAGCGATGGAGTCCAAAATAAGTACTTGAAAAAAAAAAAAAAAAATCGTGATCCATACTTTCAGGGAAATAAAAAGATGTCTTTGGAAAAAGCTGGAGGGCATACTGATTTAAACTGGCTTTGTCAAAGCTGTTAAAAACATGCACATTGTGCATTGCTCACCAGTGAAAGACTAAACGTTCTGTTTCAATGGGAAGCTGGATACACTGTGAAGAATAGCTACAAAGAATACTGTCAGCAGAGAGCAGTTTAAACAGAATTTCTGCTCTGTAAGAAAAAAAGAAAATGGAAGAATACAGCATAGCTACTGCTGTTTGGAATTTAAAATATGTATTTAAATTTCCCACATAAATACTTTTACAGCCTTTTTCACTCTTTTAATGCAAGCTTTTTAATGTCTTCCCATGTGTTTTAATGTTCTTTTATATTTTATAAAGGAAGTTAACACTTGGAGACCAATCTCAGGGGGTTTCTGGCTCAGACACAATGTCTAGTCTCCTGGTTCCCCATCAGTCATTAAAGATTGATGAGGTCCTGCAATGAAAACACATCTGAATCATGAGCCTAAAAGCATGGGAGCAAGAGCTTTGGCAAAAGATACATTTCTTGAGGTTGCTGGGATGACAGCTATGGACTCAGGCACACAGACTTTTAGGCTACATCTGTGCTATTAAATCAAAAAGCATCTAGCAACATTCTCTGGTACTGAAGCTAATTTGCATAGAGCAGCCTACGTCAACTTCTTAACACTTTTACGAACCAAAACAAGGTCACTAACCAAACTGCCAAGAGAGAGCAAAAATTTTCTTGATCACAGTCAGAATCATACCTAGGAATTGTCTGGGACAGAGTAACTAGCACAGGTTAAAGCTATTGCATTTGGTACCTTTTTAGCAATTAAAGTGTGTAATCAATTGAGTTTAATACCAATCTTTTAATTTGCTACTAGAGATGAAGCATAAATATCCCATGTAGAGTGACATCATTGGATTCCAAGCCTCCCTGCTTTCCAGGAAGAAACTTAAGAATGACTTCTGCTCTGACATTTCAACAAAAGCAATATACATTCTTCTGCTTGGCTTTTCTGCAACTTCTTGCCTCCATTTCTAAAACACAGACCCACAGAAGAGCTAAGACTTGATGGGATCTCCGAAAATCTTCAAAGCACACTGAACTGGAGCAGGCTGCTAAGGACTATGCCCAGTTCTCTTCCGAACACCCCACAATGTGTCCAGTGTTCAGCCATCTCACAGTGAACAATCACACTCACATTCAACTTTCCCCTAAGGAAAGACATCCACATCTTTCCTTAGTGGAGATCCCAGCACCGGACAAAGCACCAGGGCTGAGAAGAGGGGAAGGATCACCCAGCAGTGCTCTTTCCTGCTTAGTAAAGGAGGCCTTCCTTGCTACAAGGCTGTACTCCTTGCTCACATCCCATTTTTTGTCTCCCAGCATCGCCACATTTGCTGCCTTCTTTGCAAAGCTGCTTTCCAGCTCGTTCAGGCTGTACTGCTGCATGGGATTACTCCTCCTTAGGGGAGTTCTCAGTCAGGGTCTGTCTGGATGACAGCAGATCCCTCTGCTGTACTGTCCGCTCCTCCCAGTTTTCTGTCACCTGCTATCTTGCTCAGCATGCATTGTCCCATCATGCAGGTGAGTAATGAGGGTACTAAAAAGTGCTGTGCCCAGTGTCATCCATTGGGGTAGACCACTAGTGACTGTTCACCAGCAGAACTTTGTGCCACAGACCACAACTCTCTGAATCAAGTTCAGAGTGCCTTGCTGTGCATTTATCTAGCCCATACCTCCTCAGTTTGTGAGGATGATGTAGAAGACTGTCAAAAGCAATACTGAAGTTGAGATGAGCATCCATGCATGGTCAAAAACTTGGACTAGAAATCACTGTATAAAACTAATCTTCCTTTACAGAATTAAAATCATTAACATTGGAATACTTTCCATCAAGATTTCCAAAGTAATCCCTTCAGTGTAATCTGCATTTCATTGTCCATTGCAATTTTTCAAAAACCCCAAATAATCCAGAACTCCAATATTAAGGACAGAATAATGGCTCATTTTTACAGTTTCCATCTGCTTATACTAGTGTTCATGCTTTGATCTCATGTGTATGATAATGACAATGCACTGAAGAGCTATCAGACACTATAGTTTACTCACAGACTCCTATCAGACTCTACCAGAGTTTACTCATTAAAAATAATAATAATAATAAAAAGATAAAATGGAAGAGATGACAACAACATGCTTTTAAAAGACAAGTATAAGTAAGTATGTACCCCCCTATTCACAACAAATGGAGTTCCTGAAATGCTGCTGTCTTTGTTCTCTAATGCCCAGGATGAAATCTGAAAATTAAATATCCAGTATATACCTTTGTACTAATACTTAAATTTTACAAAATAAATTGTATAATCACCAGTTTCTTGTAACTCGTATGCTTTAATAGTAAATTTCCTACTATTGAGAACTCTCCTACACAAATCACTTAGGTATTTTTCTTCCCAAAGGCAACAACTGCCAAGTAAGGTCAGTGAAGAAAATATAGCTGCAAAAAGTCATCATCAATGTAAGTAAAATCAGTGCTGAGATGATGAGAAATCTTTCCAGTGAAACAACTCAGACTCTCTCAGTACCGTTCACTTGTTCCTTTCTTCTACCATTCGGTCTCTTCACAATCCTCCACCACTGAACCTTTCCCTATTGCTTCTTGGCTGAAAGCATGGGGAAGGAAACAATAAATGAACAAGGACTCTGACATGCCAGAAAAGTGTTCCATTTCCAACAATAATTGTTGTAAAAAGGGCCAGCAGTACAGCTAAGCATATGTACAATGCTCCCTGTGTGGTGCTGCATACAATGATAGCCTTGCATATGTCCCAGGATAGGTTACTCCACCACCAGGCTGACAACAGATGGAAGCAGAGGGAGACATACCAAGGTGGCATATTGATCACTAGTAAAGAAGTGTCAACCATCTGCCTCCCACTACTTGCATGACAATGCAAGCTGCAGTTTAAAACTCCCAGTCTTTTTAGATAGCCTAAACCCTCCGCTCACACCTTCTGTGGGTTAATAGCTTCTCTTTCCACAGGAAGACACCCGGGACTCCATCAGAAGGAACATAGCCAGTAGACCTAGGAAAGTGATTATCTCCCTCTGCCTAACACTCCTTAGGCCACATCCAGAATACTGAATCCAGCACCAGGACGCCAATACCAGAAAGATCAACATACTGGAGTGAGATCAACAAGACCTACAGAGATGATCAGGTAGCTGGAGCACTTATGCAGTGATGTCTGCTTAAAGGAACTGTTCATACTGGGGAAAAGGTGGTTGCCATTTCATCACTGGCACAAAATTCAGCAAGAGCAAATGCTGGGTTCTGTACCTGGAACAGAGCAATGTTGGACACAGGCAGAGATGGGCACCAAGTGGCTGAAGAGCAGCTCAGCAGAAGGGACCTGGGGGTGCTGTTGAGAGCAGATCAGCATGAGCCAGCAGCATATCCTGACAGCCAAAGGAGCAAAACATATTTTGGGGGTATTAAACACAGCATAGCCAGCTGGTCAAGAGGTGATTCTCCTTATGTATTTAGCACTGATGTAAGCTCACCTTGAATACTATCTGTAGTTCTGGGCTCCAAACAATGTAAAGAGGAAACACACCACTCATCACCTCACTGCGCTCACATGCACTGTTTCATCTCCATAAATATTCAGGAAGTGTCAGGAATGTCAATGGGTGCCATTTTTTCCACGCGGAGGGATTCAGTTCCACATTTTTGCTTCCTCTACTCTTCCTCATCAGACATCAATTTGTCAGACTGCCCCTCTGCTGCTATCTCATAACAAAATCTAATTTTGTTGTGGGGGGGTTCAGTCCCTGCTGCCACACCACCAACTTCCACCTCTCACATCATGAGCCAACTAAATAAAACAGGCATTACTTTTGGATCAGTCCTCATACATGTGTGCACACACCTACCAGAAATTCCTCTGAGATCCCCAGCAGTCAGAAAGCACTAGAGCCACAGCTGACTTTGAAGGTAGCAAAGGTGGCCCAGAGTAAGCAGCAGCTGTTCCTAATGAATGCAAGCAGCAGGGGCTGTCACTGGAACAGAAAGAAGCTGAAACAACTGGGTCAGCAGATGGAAGTGGACAGGCTGCTTTATGTGAATGCAATTCAGACCCAAGTATCACTGAGAAACACAGCAGTGAGAACGCAAGATAGCTTTCTAGTATTTTGCATCCCAGTAACAGCTGAACTTAGCCTAAGAAAGGGAAGCCCAGTTAAGACTTCTTACAGCAGTCCTCTCTTATAGGCTACAGAGTGCAAAAGACCTCCTGACACCAAGGTAGCTGCACAGCATCTCACTTATTTCCTGTGACATGTGCCCCGGACACCAGCAAAAGGCAAAATATTAGATACAAGCAATAATGCAAAAAGTAACAGTTACAATAATTAACCCCTTAACTGTAAAGTTTCTTCAGTTATGCCCTTCTCTGTATCTATCAGAATCAAAGAGGAAATTTTCATAACTTCATTTTGGGGGATATCTTCTGAGAAAGGTAAACACTGATGCAGCAGAAATTAAAAGCAAAGCACCTCTTTCAAATTTAGAACCTATATGTGCAGCTAGAACAAGAAATGCAAAATTATCACCTGTCTTCGGTCACTGGCATAACTTTAAGTTCCACCAATTACTTTTCTATGCATTTCTCCAGTGAATCTGAAAGCATGGATCTTGTAATGGATGCAACTCAAACACACATGCTTGCCAAACATGACCTAATCCATATAAGCCTTAGCTACAAGTCTCTAGGTAGAGCAGTCTTGAGTTTTCTATTTCCTTTCAATTTATTTGATCAGTTCAATTTGAGCTTTGTGTTCTTTTAAAGACAAATTTTATAAAGATTAGAAAACTAACCTCCTGCTGAGAGGCTGCTGTTAGTTAACTGAATTGAGAGCGTACAAGTAAATACGGATGGGAAAAATTGGTAGCACCGTGACAAAGTACATAGTTGTATCTCAGGAAAAAAAACAATGGTGGGAGAGGCTGGGAAAAATGAAGGTCTCCAAAAATTTACTGTTTCATAACTGAGGGAAGCAGAGAGAGCTGCTGGAGAACTGGGCATAAACTCCTGCCAATGCACTATTAACTGATAAAGTGGCAGACATAGATGGAAAATAGGTCAACATTGCTAGAACAGCATCTCAACATTGCTATCTTTTTTCTCCAAAAGAAAAGAGGACAGGATGCTCTTTCAGAAACATTACAACATGGAAGGCAAGCAGAGTGCAAGCAAATCTCTTGTGCTTTCTAGCTTATGATCTGCCCTGAAATACCAAGAAATATGAACTTGATTATGTATCTTTGTCACTGAGAAAAAGAATATACATGTATAGATCAATAGAAGCCACTCCCTGATTTATGGATCTCATATCCTTTGTAATACTTCTCACAAACATCATGAATCCATATGGTGTCCAAGTGTTAGATTTTGTGTTTGATTTAGCTAAAAGATATTTAAAACAAACAAAACCAGACCAAAGATGTTCCTCTGCATTTGGAGGATTTCCCAGTGACTCCTCCTGAGATGAACCTCAGGAATGAGCCCCTTATGATTCAAGTGCATTAAATTAGACCTAAAGAACTTCCCACTCCAAAGATAACACAGAAACAAGCATTTTATTCAAGAAAATTTCTACATGAAATGCAAACCTGGTCAGCCTGGATTTTTTTCTTTTATTGACATACACCCCAAGGCGACAATTCGCTACTTTGTAAAGGCTTCACTTTTTTAATTTAGTTATTTGTTTTTTAAATTACATTTCACAGCTCTGAGGAGAGGGTTTGATTCCTGCAGGAGGACTACAACAAGCCCAGGAAAGCCAGAAGGACATTGGAGAGTAGAACTCTCTGATATAGAAGAAAAATAAAAGTGGGACAGAAAATAACATATATACACATGTGCAGAGTTACACGCATATAAAATGACAAAGAAGAAAAGACAGAAAAGGGAAAAATAGTGGGGGGAAAAAAAATGGAAGCAGCAGCAAAAAGATACATTTTATTGTTGTTTAGAGAAAATGACTCAGCAATCCGTGGGCCCAAGATACAGATCCGGCTAAACTTTAAACATCTCTAGAGATATTGATTAGGTTAGAAATCACAACTACAACAACTGCATAGCAGGGGAAATGACTCCCTCACGACAGCAATCAAAAAGACTTGCGGGGAAGGAAATATGAAGGAGGGCATGATTACTGCCTTTAAAACAACAGTGCTGGAGTGGGAGCTGGAAGAAAGTGTGTCATTGTCAGCACGTGGCTGCAGGCTGAGCTCAGAGGAAAGATAGAAAGCTGTCAAAAGCTGACCTTCAGATAATCACATAACAGGAGTCAGAATATGGAAAAATGACTAATAATTCACTAGTCAGCATCTACACTACAAGAAAGCAAACAAATACACAGAGCTCTTTTGCTATGGTTTGTTTTTTGTTGCTGTTTTGGGATTATTTTAGTTTGCTTTTAACTCTTAGACTAGTTATTTGGCAATAGCCTAATTAAATAAATAAATATCTCTTTAAAAGGTGTGAAGCAACAACAGAATGGCAAATTCAGTTATGTCGGCTCCTGTAGCAAATAACCCTCAGTTTACAGCTCAGCTAAAGCATGGGTTCTCTCCTCCACAGAGAAAGCAGGATATAATGGATTTTGAGCATACTCTCCAGACATCACTGTATGGAATAAATCGTTAGCAATTGTTTAAGCTCACATGAGAAGAAACAACAATTTACATTGCTGAAGCCCACAACAAACAATTACATACAGGAACATTTTGGCAATTGATCTGCAACACCCATACCAACATCAGCTTTCTGTTTTAGCGAGGAGCACCTTCAAGCTTACCTACTCCTTACTCTCTCCTCTTGCTTTCTTCTGCAAAAATTAGGAGGTTTTGCTGATGAGAACTGTGTCAGATTGCTTCACTTGAGGACAGCCGCAGCCTCCATAGTGCAGGGCCTGGCCTGTAGAGCACAGCTGGCCTACCTGAACCCCAGCAAAATAACCAGTGGGGCATTAACTAAAACAAACAAGCCTGAACCAGTTACATGAACACCTCAGTAAAAATGTTCATGTCTGTATGTGGTGGTAGACTGCCACCATTGCATGGTTTTGGTTCTGGAGGTAGGTTTCCTCTTTCATCTGCTACATGATCTCAAGAAGCTAGTCATGTTCTATTCAAAATGAAATTATTACTGTTATTAGGAGGGGTGATATTTGAAAACTGGCTAATCTTGATTATAGTGGTTATGATTTGCTATAAGCTCTCAACAGACAAAGAGGCATCAAATCAAGATGCCCAGAAAAGCACTAAAGCAAGCACATGCAGCCAGAGTTCATTGTCAGGGGAGCTGGGAAAAAGCACTGTTTTTTTATTTTTATTTATATTTATTTATTTTTATAACTTTTTTATTGTTATGTTTCAGCCAAAAAAAAGGGAAAAAAAAAAAGAAAAGAAAAAAAGAAACTACAGTACATAATATAAACACTTGCAAGATAGTATAAAACTAAGATACCATGCACAGGTAACTTCATCAAGGAGAAACACCAAGCAAGTTTTTTTCTGTAAGAAAACTCTCCCTGACCTTCCACAAGAACAGCAGAAGGGATTTCAGTCGATAACAATCTAGCACCAGCCACTACAGACAGGACATCAGATCCTGAGCCTGATTGAGAAACTAATCAGTATTGACATTCCCCGCTCAGTGATAATCATTGGATCTTATCACCAGCCCTTATTACTTCATTGCTGTCCAACCTTTTGGCTTGTCTGGTCCTCACTGAGTGAACAAGAATTGTCTTGGGCCACATACACATAGGCCACATCAAAAGTAATGCCTCCTATTTATTTTTATGGAAACTACAACAGCTGCAGTCAGCACAGTAATTCATATTGATAAAGTAAATTCTCAGCTACAAAACGGTTTTTCAATATGATCCATGCCATTAGCTATGCATTTTCACCAGCTATGAACAAGAGCCTGCATGCTATTCTCATCAAAGGCTGCACCACTGGAGGTGACCCATGGCTGCTGTCACCACCGCCAACACGTACCACCAATCACCTCACTGTGCTCACATCCTCTATTTGGTTTCCATAAAAATTCAGCAAGCACCAATGAATATCAGTAGGTGCAACTTTTTCTGCATGAAAGAATTCAATTCCACACCTTTGTTTAATATGCACTTACATATCAACACCATTTTGTCAGACTGCCATCTTTCACATAGCAAAAAAATATAACAGGAAATTGGTGGGAAAGTTCAGCCTCTACTGCCATACCACCAACTCTGATGTTGAGGACCAACTTGATCAAATAGGAGGCATTGCTTTCAGAGTGACCTTCATAAGATATATAGCATAGTTTATGTATGTAAGTAACAAAACTTATTTAAAACTTATTTTAACTGTTAATGTTTTATTAAAACCTTAAAAAGAGAGAGAGCAACAAAACCATAAAACTAATGGGATGTTTGACCTTGTTTTTGTGAATCTAGCACATCAGTCTGGCTCAGTGGCAGTGGCTGCCATTCTTAGTGAGTTCTCAAGGTGTTCATCAGAGGTTTTGGATGGAAATTTACTCTCCCTGTGCTTCACTGTTGAAAACAGATGTTTACAAATGTGTATGCTGCCAAAGCAATGGCATGAATTAAACATAATTGCAAAGTGAGGGATATTTCTCTCTGATAAGAATGGTCTTATAGAAGTTGATAAAAGACAAGATCACATATTTTAGTTGAATGTCTGATCACAGCTGTATATGCTCCATTTGAAAATATGTAGATAATGTAACACAGGTTTAAATTTTTTTTAAAAATCTTATTTATATAGACATTTGTAATAAATCAAAATTGTATCCCATGTTTTACTGTCAAACCTCTGGCAAAGTTTTCCAAAGACTTATATTTCACATTCAAGAAAAAATAAGTGATCGTAAAGCCAATCATAAAAAACAATTTACAAAAATCCTTACAGGATGATGAGTGTTTTCTATACAGAGAATTACAGAAGCTTTATCATGCACTTTCCACAGTATCTTGAAGCATCTCCACAGATTTCAGTGTTTTTTTTCCAATAAACCTCTTTCCTGCTCTCTATAAATCCAGTGAAAGAGAGAAACAGGAATCATCAATTTACTACAATTTATCTAATGTTCCTAGAGGCAAGACATCGAGAAGTGAATCTTTTTTTCATTATTCTATTCTAATTCCAATAAGCAGATTAGCCATGTAGTCTCAGCTAAAGGAATATTGAAGAGTCCTACTACATTGCCCTGCAATCAGCCAACATGCTTGAAATTTAAAACCAACTAAACCACATCTGTTTGTAGTTTCACAGTACCTCCAGAAAAATCATGCCCTTTATTTTCATGTTTTTCAGACCATCAAAATTTCTTTTTTAGCATTAGATTGTTGGATGGTCACCGCAGTTTCAATTCCACTTTTATAGCTGACATCCAGATTTATTTATTTTTTAAGCTAGTTTTTCCAGTGAACTTCTAGTTCCTTCTGGTTTTCAAGTTCTCTATCCAAAAACCAAGGAAACAGATACCATGTCTAAAACTATATAAACTACAGTTCATAGTAAACTGTGTTCTAGCTGTGGAAGAAACTTCAGAGTATTTTCTAATCTGGCTATGAGAAAATATAATAAGAGTGCAGCCTAGAACACATGGGCTATTTACCAAAGATATCAGGTCATAAGCAACAAGCAATTTAATAACCTATAATTTCCCAATCCTGCAATCACTGAAAATTTGTGACATCTGATTTAGCATTTGGAACCACCTCCTAGGCATTTTGTTGCTTGGGTTTTTTCCCCACCATCCAAGAGTTCCTCTCCAGGCATCTACTTTCTTTTGGCAATTCAGCAATACTCTACCTTTGGCTTTTGCCCCACAACTTTCATTAGCAAGCAAATTTTCATTCCACCAAAAACTTCCAGCTGTGACTTTGTAGTCAAGATCCCCTTAGGCAGGAGATTCATCTAACCAGACTCATCTAATCAAATACAGACATTTACAGAATATGTGTCAATATCTGAAACTAGTCATCTACACATAATTAATAGCACAGAGATGCTTATAAAGATATCACTTATAGATCAGATGTTAGAAGGAAGTACTCCTCTCTGTTGACTATAAACAGATTTCAGGTGTTACTGACACGACAAAAGTTCAAGTTTACTCACTAGGCTCTGCTCCTTTAACCTCTCTTTGGAATTAGCCTGCTGTCCACTGAAGACATGAAGAATGACACTTACTCAAGCCCCCTTGTTACTGTTTTTCTCCTCCCATCAAATCTATTACTTAATTTTATACTTTATATTACATATGCACTGTATAGTATTTATAATATATCAATAATATTTAATCTTTGGATTAAAGCTAGTAAAAATAGTCACTTTTTTTCAATATGAAGTTTTCGTTCTACAACAGTCCAAAACTTAGCTTTAAAGAACATGATTTTAAAGTTCTGTGCACTAAGTACATACATTTGCACATCCTTATTTTCATGAAAAATATAATACACATCGTACATACTGCATGTACATGTCTTTGTGTGCTAATTAGAAATACGGTACTGTTCCACAATAACTAACTATATTTTTATATCCACTAAGCAAAATAAGCTAACTGGTGGTCAGAGGGTACTAAACCAGACATATTTAGATTTCTGGTGATCTCTTATAGATAAGATGCAAAACTATATTTGTATATAAACCAACTAATCAGTGCTTGGACCTGGGCTTGTAGGAGGAGTGGTTGCTGTAGGGGTGCAAGTGAAGAGCCAGGGAGGAATCTGTCTGCTGGGCGGATGCAAGGCCTCCCAGCAGATCTGCAGACAGTCAGTGTATTGTGAAAGAAGGATGAAGCCACCTCCACATCAATCATTCTGTTCATTCTTCTATTTCCCTTAGCATATATTCTCAATTTGCCTTTGAACATTCTCAAGAAAAAATACACAAGCAAGAAAAGGGGGGAAAAAATTTTTTTTTTTTTTAAATATGGAATAGACCTTTGAAAAACTAAATCCTGAGAGGAACAGAGATCATTAAAAGTATTCTGTAGTTATTTTTTGCAAAGTACTCTCTTTTCCAAAGGATTACAGTGCAAAACTGACTTAGATAAGCAATATAGTCACTGGCTTTGCTTCAGTATTATACAGCATCCTAAAACATGGCTTTTGAAAAGGGCTCAAGACCTGGTTCATCCCTTGCTTCAGAAACGCAATATCTCCCCCCATGCTGCTTCTGACAAAAAACTCTTTCTAAAATCTTCCAGTCCTAGAGACTGCTGTTTTCCTTGCCAAAGAACAGTCTCCATAATACAGGTACTTGGAATTGTGAGTGCTGGCAGCCAACTGGAGAAAGAGTATTCCCTTAACCAAACTGCATCAAAATTCTGTCCACAGAGTGTTTCAGTATTTATGAAGCTAACATTCTGAGATTAAAGTAGGACTTCTTGTCAGGGAGTATAGCAATAAGACAAGGGGTAATGGCTTTAAATTAAAAGAAAGAAGGTTTATATTAGATGTTAGGAATAAATCCTTCATTATTCTTCGTGAGGGTGGTGAGGCACAGGCAGAGGTTCCCCCAGAGAAGCTGTTGCTGCCCCATCCCTGTTTTCTCTATGGAAAACAAACACCCTTTATACCATCATACTCTTCACTGGAAAGTGCTGTGCAATTAGGATGACCTACCAAAGATACACACAGGACAGATTAGTGGCAGTGAATTAAAAAAATTTAAAAAATTTTTTTTTTTTTTTTGCATTATAAATCCTTTATGTCCACCTCAAATTTCTTCACAAAGAAGTTCATTCAACTATTAATTTGTTTACTTAAATTCACAGTGCACTTATCCTTGTTACATCTCTTAGTTACATATCCACCTATCTTGCACCTACCGGCCACAAGAGCCCACCATAATAACCTCAATCGCAAAGAGATGCAATTGATGAGAAAGTGACAGAAATGCAATGAAATATGGTACCCAGACTTACATTTAGTAAAGTCAGGTAAAGCTTCATTGTTTCACTTCTTTACAATTTGCCATGTAGTTACTGCAATAAACATTAGTAATTAAGTCACTCTGATTTGGCCACTCAAATTCTTAAACGCACTTTGGTGAGCAGCCTTGCCTTACTCCAAAACTAAAAAAGCTAATAATTAACACGAAGATTAAATGAATGCTTAACTCTATCAAGTTACAACGTGCTGTAATGTCTTTTCTTCTCTCTCAACAACTGTATCGAGAATATTTATTCTTCAGCTGAATAACATTCACTAAGCACTTCATCAAACAAAGCCAACAACATTACAGCCCATTAATTTTTCACTTTGGTCTAAAGCCAAAAGTAGTTCAAATACCTCACCATTGTTCATCCTGCAAGAAACCATACTAATACAGTCCCTTCCCCCAACCCAAATCATACCACATAGACACTTCGCTGACCCTTGGTACTATGTGCTTCAACAGACACTACAACACTCTCCCCTAAATGAGAATAAATTAGCCAAAAAGAACTCTCTTGAAATCTCAGAAACAAGGTCATAGCATACCCTTTAACAGCCTGAATTTTACCAACCAGCAATTAAAAAGAACATGCTGATATTTTAGAATATTGAATCAGGATTAGAATCAACATTGGAATTGAATTCTGAGAAGCAGCTTTTCCAGTGTAAAAGAAATCAAAGGAAAAGCTGGCAACAAAGAGAGTTCCATAGAAAAGCAGCAAATTTAGTGGAAAACAAGCAGTTCCAAGAACAGCTGGAATTTGGTTTTCTGTAGATAAATCTGAAGGTGATATTGCACACAGATTCTATAATGTCACCAAAGCAGTGAATTCACAACCCTATTTTAGCATAAGCTTTCTTTTGCCAACACTGTCTTCTCTTTGGGTGACTTTCTGGGAAACACACAAGCAATCAACTGAACTCAACCTTCTGTCAAATTTGGTTTAAACTGACCAAAAGGCTTTAAAAGTTCTGGGGAACAATCAGACAGACACACAACATGTGTTGAGCCTAGCTAAGAAAGCTACAGTCATATTTGTCTATAATAAAAGACACTTAAAATGCAGTCAAGAAGTCAAAAAGTTGCAGAGTACCAAATATAGTGAATATGCATGTCTTCTTATGCACACAGTATATATTTGCAACCATCTCAAAATCAGTTCTTAAATCAGATGACATCATTTCTAAGTAACTCCTAAAGGCTTTGTGGGGGAAAGAAATCTGTATGTCAATGTGTAGCATTGTAGCCTTTATTGTCATGATGCAAGGCTTTGCTAAAAACTTCTTTTAATGAGTTCTACAGATTTACTTCCAGATTCTCTTTAATTCCTTTAATTCAGGAGCTGCAGCTTTGTATGAGACAGAAGCCTTTTCATGCTTGAACAAAACAACATTGGTGGAGTGCTATAGGAATTACTCAGACCCTCAGCATCCATCACCGGTCACTCTGTGTGGTCAATAAAGCCAGTCTTCCTAAAATCCTGCCTGCCAGAGTTGCTGTGATTTACAGAGAAGTCCTTTACAGAATTTGACATTATTTTGCTTTCTGCACAAACATTTCCAATGGGAAAGTTCCCCTAAATTGGTCTTGTTGGTTTCAGATGATAATTCACACAAGGAAATTAACATCACTGTATTCACTATGATGCCAATGCAAAATATATAGAAATATATTTTTCTAATTTAAACTTCTTCCACAAACTACATAGATAATTACTACTTCTAAAAAAATTTCCCTATTATATTTAGCAATATTTAATATGTGCTAGTGATTATTTACAATAGCTTTAGAATAACTTGATACAAATCAGCGAACACATTGGAAAAAAATATTGGAAAAATTTGCTAAATAATCAAGAATATATTTTAGGATTAAAGTGTGGTTTCATCTATAGTTCCCGGCTAACTGGATAAACCTGATTACAGGACAGACTTAAGCACATGTTTAATGATAGGTAAGTCCATCATTTTGGTGTTCAGAAAGAGCTTCAACAAACATCTCCTAGACGTTTACTTTATATTTCTTTTTCAATTTAGCCCAAATGTTTTCTGCTTTCGAATATCCACAATAATTTTTCCCAGAAAGCTTAAACACTCAATTCTTCTTCTAGGATTTGTTCTAGAGGGAAAATAAATTATTTTTGTAGCTCTTTGACAAGACAGTTGATTACTGTGGCATGTTTACTCCCAACATGAACTCCAAAATGTCATATTGAGCCTCATTTAGCCTTGCTTGTTTAAAACGTGCCAACATGACAACTTGCGTGCTTTCAGCAAATTGTTACATTTCTCATGGCATCACTGCATGTGCACAGTCAAAAATATTTTGCCTTTAAAGTTGCTGACATGTTTCAGTTCTGCTTTGATTAATACACCCTTATTTAAATGCCATCAAGAGCATATATTTAAATGATAGTGTTTGGAGATTTAGAGTATTCTGTACCTAAGATTACAAATTTTCACAAGCTCAAGCATAAAGCTGCTCAAACTTACTTGTAAGATACACTTCTAATTTTAGAAAGTTTCAAAACATTTCTCAAGATTTACAATTTCATGTATTCAAAAATAAATATTTGGTTAATCCAATTTTTACAGAGATTTCCAAATTACAATATATAGAGGGTCCACATTTTACAGAGCTACGTTGGTCTGCACTGCATAAGAAGGAAAAGACCTCCTGCTCCCTCTGGAAAGCAGCACTTTCAAGTGCACACAATCTACTGAGAATGGGTAGACATAGGCACTTTCCATATCTACTTCCTCTACTATCTGAAAACAAATGATATTTTTTCACGCTAATCTTTCTGTACGACACCGATTAAATCACGAGAACAAAGGATTAAAGTTAGTCACTACCGGAATTAGTCAGACATGCCTGTTTTTCCATCAGTGAGGTTTATGGAAGTGACCGCGCCCTATGAAGGAAAGTCCTGAAACTATAATCACTTTTAAATTCTATTTTGCTATTAGTGATTGGCAGAATGTTATCATTTGCAACTGTTAGAGTAACAAAAGATTTAGCAAGGAGGCTTGACAATGACCACTACAAAACTGTCATGGGTATTTTTAGTATACATCACATCTAAGTACTTCTTTGGGGCTAAAAGAAATCTGAATTATTCCACCATTATTGGTGAATAAAAGAAACAATGTTCCACTCTGAATTCTCCATCTAAAATAAACAAACAAATAAATATGTAAGGTTTTGTTTTCATACAGCCAAGATAAGCAGCTGTGGCTTTTTCTCAGGGGAATGGTTCTTCCTTCCCTGCAAAACAATCCAGGTCATCTGTCGCTATAATGGCATCAACATAACACAGCAGTAAATTATTTTTAAAAACTTACTAATTCTAATGAGCTTCACCCTACTTGTAAAACTTAGGGAAAAAAAAAAAAATAGAATTTATTTTTGCGACCAGGAACTTTTTTCAGGTTTCCAATTCACTGAAAGGAATTGATTTACTTTGACCCTTGTATCTAGACTTACATATTCAGTAGCATACTGACAATTGCAGGCAATATGAAAGAATTCAGCAACTATAACTGAAGAAGTCTTTTTATTTCTATAATACTTCCTTAATGAAGTCTACTTTATATTTCAATATGTCCCACATAACTAGTAATAGGACTAGAGGGAGTGGCCTCAAGTTGCACCAGAGGAGATTCAGGTTGGGTGTTAGGAAAAATTTATTCTCTTAAAGGCTGGTCAGGCCCTGGAATGGGCTGCCCAGGGAGGCGGTTCAGTAAGCATCCCTGGAGGTGTTCAAGAAGCAGACAGATGTAGTACTAAGGGACATGGTGTAGTAAGAAAATACTGGTGGTAGGGGGACAGTTGAACTGGATCATCTTGGAGATCTTTTCCAACCTTGGTGATTCTATGATTCTATAACCTTTATTCTTTATGGAGCCTTTTCCTGCTGCCTTCTCCTTGCAGCTCTCAACGAACAGTTGTGTCCAGCATTCCAGTGAGGCCATGTGTTTGCAGATGTCAGGCTATTCAGCCCTATGTGGCCCTGTAGCGACAGATCCTGCCCAACTGCACCTTGAACACAGAGAGATGCTGATGCTATGAAATGTACTCATACACTCTGCTCTGTAGCAGGGTTTAAATGCAAACAGAGCACCACTGGATCCAAATACCTTTCTTTTCTTTCAAGCTGGTGTTTTGTTGCTGCTACTTTTTTATTTCAACACCTGGTCTGTGCCATTCTATTTGCATCTCTGCAAGGAATAGACAAAAGGACCAGCAATTGTCAAGTGCTTCAATTGCACTTTATCAGCTTCATTTGAACATGGTTTGGTTGCTAGCATATACAGACCCTAAACTACTTCTTTAACTATTTAGCTTTTATCTAACATCACAGAGGAAGAGATATGGTAGGTGTTAAGGCACTGGTTATCAACTATGAGTCACTATGCTTTGCATGCAGAGCAAATATGGCATAAAGGAAGCAGTTACAGTATGTCCTGGTCTAGTAAGAACCACAGCATTAAAAAGAAGGTGAGAAGAAAGGGACAGAAATGCAGCAAAACTATACCAACATTATACAGATTGAAGATCATACATGACATGATTTGGGGAAGGGCTAAAATAACCTCCCTGATGAGTGAATCCATGTCTCGTGGATCTAGTGTGATTTTATTTCATAAAATCTCCCACAATATGCCTTTCTCTTTACAGGCCAACTCTATAGTATACATTAATGTAATTCAAGAAAACTGACCTTTCCAATAACCCTATTTTGCAGTTTAAGTATAGCTCTCTACCACACTTCTTTTACTTGGTTCCTCCGCAGGGTTAATTAGCTGTGGTCAAATCTTTGTGCTAACACAGCAGTATTCTTCTAGTACTTGAATAAGCTTGTTTAGAACCTCTTGAGACTCACTGCATAGACAGCGCTGTGCCTCAGGGACATATCCCAATAGTTGCATTCTTATAAGCACCTTGAAGTGGTGCGCCAGCTCCCTAAATGAGAGCTGAATGCCTATAACCATCCTCTAGGCACCTTTAAGACACCTACTCTCTGCTTTGTTTTACCCAAAATAACAATGATAATAACGGTTCTTGCTTCAGCAGGGTGCAAAATCCTTGGGTGAACTTAACAATTCTCAACTGCAATCACTATTATAATGGACAGCTCTAAAAAAGGCAGTAAAATATTCTGTTCTATAGAAACACGTCCACATGCACTGTTGGTTGCTAAATTGGTAATTTCTTGTCATCTCACAAGAATATAACATTTTCAAGCTACCATCTGATTCTAAATTAAGACCACTTTCAGATAAATAGTTGGCCAATGAAGATATGCAAGTTATTTCTGTCGTCTTTGAGATAAATCAAAGAGCTCCCAAGAGGACTTCTGTTGATTATCTACTGTCAAAGCCAGTTATCCAAATAGTATAACCCTGTCTGTACTCACACACCAAGCAGATTCCTATGGACATCACTAGGATCACAGATACATGTAATTTTTTCAGGATATCCCATTCTATATTGGGAATAATAATATATATATATATATTTATTTATTTATTTTTTTAAACTTCCCCATTACCAGAGTGGAATACTACAAAACCTAACTAACCTACCTTTGTCTTAGGAAACCTGCATTCTACCCCAGTTTGCACAAATCATCACCAAGTCCTGAATCCATATTCTTCAAATCTGCAAGCATCTATGGAACAAAGTTCACAAGCAGCATCCAAACACCAAAAAGCAGAAAGTGAAATATTAACTTTTACATCTGCTAAGCCTGAAGGAGGAGGCTGCAGTTAATAACAAAAGATGAATTAAACCAGTGGAAAAGGAATGTTGTAGCTCATGGTCTCCTGCAGTGTTTGTTCTCGTAAGCTGTCTGCCATCCAGACAGACCTTGACTCAGAGGGCAATGTCAAATCCTGCCCCTAAGAAAGAATAATCCCATGCAGCTGGAAAGCATCTTTGCAGACAAGGCTCTAGGGGTGCAGTTGGACAAGACACTGGATGCAGATTCTCAGTGCTGGGCTTCCCAATCCAAGGAAAACATGGAGAAACTGGAATGAGTACAGTCAACAGCAACAAACACAATGAGGGGCTTCAAGTCATATGTGAGGTTCAGAGATGGGACTGTTCAGCATGGAGAGCTGGTTCACAGAAAAATCTAATCCACATGTACACATAGTTGATAGGCATGGAGAGAACAGAGAACACAGAAAGACTGCTTAGAGATTCCATGTGGAAGCACAAGAAAAAATGAACGTAAAATGAAATACAGAAAATTCTGTTTAAATGTGTGGAAGAAATTTCTAGTGGTGAGGGTGATTGAACATTGGCCGAGGTTGCACAGAGATGTTGCTGAGCATCCAGAACTGGAGATATTCAGAGGGAACTGGGCACGGTCCTGAGCAACATACACTTAGTGACTACTACTCTGAGTACAGGGGTGGATCTTAAGCAGTTTCCTACCACCTCAACTATTATTCTGTGATTTAAGTTCTTGGCTTTAACAGCTTTTTTTTTTTTTTTTTTTTTTTTTTTTCTGGAAGAGTGAGTGAAGTAACTGTTTACAAATACATTTAAAGATCACTTTAGGAGGAAAAATAAATACATTTGCCATGGTATTACATTTTAATAAACAGAAGTACAAAATACCATCACTAAGGCCAGAATTCAGGCACTATAGCAACAGACATTTTTAAAATTTCCAGAATTGCTATAGGTTTTTTAATGACTCAGAGTGAACAGGACACAAGTTTCACATCTACTCAAAATGACAGATTATATTTTTTTCCACTCTCTTGTCAAGGAAAAGCAATCTAGTTTCACTTGTTTTCAAACATGAAATTTCATTCCATCGTTATTTTTTTTCCACACTGCAATCTTAACAAAAAGGGAATTCAGGATTTGAAACTAACCTATTTTAAAAACACGATATTTTAAAGATGGCTCACAATAAGAAAGCAAGGTTTATGTTCTACTCACTGTAGATGAGGAATCAGAATGAGGAAATCCCTAGAGAGAAGCTAACCTAATACCAAACCATTCAGTCCTAAAAATGAATAGGACAACCTGGGAGCAACTTCTCAGAAGACCTCAAATAGGCCCACTAACTCCACATATACAACATAGAGTTGGTGCTTTAAATGCTAGAAACAAAACAACAGAATCTTTACTCATCGCTCTTCTTGTTATGGGACTGCCTACTCAGCCTCTACGTAGTGTAATTTAGCCATAAATCTGCAACAGAACATAAAGCAAGCCAGATGCTCAATTTACAAATAAATAAATAAATATTAAATATATTAGAAGAAAAATCCACCCAGAACAGTTCAACATTAAGCCAGAACTTTAACTCTGAAAACACATCACAGACTGCTAGAAACTACTAATATATGAAATAAATCTCCTGAGTTCTTGACATGTGCAGATGTTCTTTTCTCAAGCATATGTCGCTGGCCTCTATTACAAATATGGTACACATAAGACAGAACTCTGGTTTGACCCCACCTGACTGCTTCTATAATTTTAACTCATCATTTTAGGATTGGCTACCAGAAGAAAAAAGAATTCCAGGTAACCACACTGCCTCCTCTTTATCTCCTGCAGAACTATAATCCTCAACTCTAAAAGCAAAGCATGGTGAAATACAGGAGTTACAGAATAGATTCATTCATTCACGTGAAAAGGACACATGTCATATATAGACTTCGTAAAGTATCTTCTCAACAATACTCTGCCTAGCACAGTGAATGTAATCAGTTATATTCAGAAAGCTTTCAACTATAAAGCATCTGATATATAACAAAGAGAAGGAAGAAAAGGGATCAGATATAAACCAGAACTGGTAAAACAAAGAATGGCCATTCCATAACATCTCTGAACCAAGAACTTAAATTTGCTTTTTCTATGACTAATCCAGCTGAGAAATGCAAAGAAGAAGCAGTCTCAACAAGATGGACCTAGAGATGGGTGGAAGCATCAGATGACAGTTGAGCCAAGAGAAAGCAATTACAGATATGATCCACATATAGCCTGCTTTATCATTGTTCTGACCTAATACTTTAGCCCTGAATATGGGATGCTGTTTCAATACAGCATTCAGTCCCTATAAATTATTCAAATATGTATAGTAGATGCTTTCACAGACTATTTCTCATGAATGTTCTTAATTTCAAGAGTGCAGTTCACATCAGCACATAGCAATTTGAACTCTGGGTTCCTTTTTGGAAAGAGTACAAGAATCAATCTACATTCAGATGCAGCAAAGCTATAAATCTTTCACTGTTGAGTAAAGACAAGTAGGAAAGCAGTTGTTTTCCTAGTGTGAGGCAAACTAATGTTGTACACAAAACATCATACAGGGGGAGAGCCTCAGATGGTTTGAGTTTGCTTGTTTACAGTAACAGCAGCAGAATTAAGTCAATTTACACACACACAACATGTCACCAGTAGTTTTCAGTGGAGGTTGCATGAAGACAAACCATCAGTTGTTTTTGTTGCTTTTTTTTTTTTCCCTACAACATTAAGTCAACAAACCAAAACAATTTGTGTGGCTCTAAAGCCAGCTATAATTTCCACCTTTTACACAATCATGCCTCTCCTAAATGATGTTATTTCCTACCTACTCCCTATCAATGGTGCACACCACCAGAATTTTGCGTTCTGAAGGTGCAGCACATGAAGAGAGCTCATAAAGAAACAGCAACTTCAATCAACAGTTCAGCTTCTTTTAACTATCAAAATGAAACTTTTTTATTAGCTTAACAAGACAAAGTGAGACATCTGGCTACAGAAAGCAAATGGATCATTCTCTAAAATCTGCATATCTTTATATAAGAGTGTATCTAATTCCTACAAGCAGAAAAGATAGTCTAAGAATAAAGTATCATTATTATAACAAAATAAAATCTCACAACAGTCATCACAGGGATCACTCCTGAGAGATACCAATAGTAATTTAGGATCAAATGATGGGTAGAATTCCAATTTCTTTTACAGCAAGATGTAGAAAGGAAGGGAAATGGACTCAAAAGATCCTGACCAGCACAGCAGCTTACGTTAGCAAAGAGTTTGTGGCTGTTTTCTGCCTTGCAGCACAAAATTACATGACTCCAACCGTACTAAGCTTGATTCCAAAAGCTCTGTGTCCTAACAGACAGCAAAGCAGAGAAGAGGTTGCAGAGAGTCTAGTTACCACGTTCAGATGGTCATTTGGGGTATCACTGTGAACTGCTGTCCAAGGATCATAAGCACATGCTAATTGTGGAAGGAAGCCATACCAGGATCCAAGCACTGGCATTAACTAAATATTTTATCAGAAAAGTGTTCTTTCTATATGAATTTCATTACATGTTCTCTTCAAGGGTACCTTCTGGGATGTTTTCATGATCTCCAATTACTAGAATGGTGGGGTGCATGTCAGAGATCTACATGCATATGTAAGTCACAAACAACAATCCAGCATAAATTAATGGCAGTTGGACTCAAAGTACAAAAGATCCAGAGGAGTGGGACAGAAGAGGACATGGACTGCACTGTAAAATAGAATCTAACACTGAAGATTCAAACATACCTGGCCTTAAATTATACAGATGTTTTATATATCCACTTAACACAACAAAAATGAACATAAATATCTCATAACTGCCTGACGTATTTTTAACACTGCCTGTTAAATACTGTTAACCAGTGGTAATGTCTCACCTTTACTTTGTATTTAAAAAAAAATACCAAAACTAGATATGCCTGAGAACAGTCAAGTTACAACACAAACTAATTCAAACAACTAACAGAGCTTACTGTATTTCAGCAAAAGTACTCACTTCAGTGTATACCTCTGCTGTTCCCAGCTTGTTATAAAATAACCAGCAATGTTCCTTCCCTCTACAAAACATTAGATGAGCTACATGGTGTGAATAGCCAGTCACTGCCAAGGCTTCTTATCATTTTTCAGAGGCATTTGTCTGTCATGCATCTAAAAAGTAAGCAACAGCAGCAACTTTGATTTTAATTGCTTCTCCTAGCCACAACATGATGCTAACACTCTTTCCAGAGAGAGGTGATCAGAATCTCAATGGCAGCAGTAGCTGTCAGTCTGGTTATCTAGTAGCAAAAATGAACTGTCCCATGTTAACAAACAGTCTCCTTCTTTTCTTACTGTAAGAAAAATAAAATCCTCACTACTGCCATTAAGGAGAGTCATCAATATCTCAAAATAAACTGTCAAATTCTTTAAATTTGCTGAGAAGCTGAGAGAAGGAAGTTACATGTTTTCCACTATTCATTAGCAGCACTGCTCAATGACAGTGATGTATTTTCTTCCCAATTCTTGATGTGACTTCAAATCAGGCAGGACCCAGGACACTGGCTTTACTTAGGAGATGAGTTTGAAGGGTCACTGCCTCGTTTGTCTGTCACCATATCCAGGAAAGGTGTGCTAATCAACATGAAACCAATCTGTTTTGACATTTGGCCAAGTCAGTAGCTGCAGAGAAAGTTGCACTCCAACTTTCACCACCTTTGCAGTGAGTTTCCAGAGCAGCCGGAATCTCCTACAGAATAAGGCAGTTTACCTTACTTAACAAAGTCTTCACTTCCAGCTTAAGAAGTCTCAAGGAGCACTGTCTTGCTCCTCCTAACTATCCTTTCAGGCCCTCATAATGTTTCTGTTTAAAATATCCAGGGCTGAGAGGCTTCAAAATCCAGACTGACAGCTGGAACTGTGTGCTAAATCAAAGTCCCATCTGCCTTCCCTCTGAGAACAGCTCTGCCAGCGGAGCCTGGGAGAGGACAGACAGACAAGCACAAATTGCAGGGCTCAGCAGTTCAGCTTCAGCCCAGCAAGACCCCCAGGCACCAGCTCAAGCAGGCACAATGCTCCTTGCTCCAGTAGAACGGTAGAAAATGAACTGACAGAATCAGAATCTAGCCACCAGATAACATCGTATTTTTCAGCTTAAATCCAATTCTATGACTTCTTTGAGAAAACACAATACAGATGCTGAGAAAAGTTAACAAGTTTTCTATTAAGCTTAACAGGTCCCCCATCAAAAAGTTCAGATCTCAAACTTGCTGAATTACAGAGAAGGGTTAGAAAGTAAATTCTAAACAATTCAGCTCAAGAAAGCATTTACTTTTCTTAAGACTGAATACTTTCATGTAAGACTTCTTTAGCTGCAATAGTTCATTTTCACTGTCATGTAGCATGCCAACAAAATGCTTGATTCTGAAAAGATTGAATAGCTCTGTCTTGAAAAACCTGTAGCATGAAGAAAGATACTGAAATAAATGCCTCTCAGAGACACATGCAAAGGAGCAATCTTGGTATGTTTTCTTTTCAGTTCTCAAAATAGCCTTCTTCCTCTACTAGAAGTTTCTTTGTTTGGTAGCATGCTCCTCCTCATAGAAGCATTTGATAAGTCTCAGAGCAGAGAAGCGAAAGTCTAATCTGTTATTAAGGATGGTTCAACACATATGGACAGTATAGAAAGTGGTAAAAGATAGTCCATAGAAGACCAAAGTAATAACAGAACCAACCATTTAAGGAGAAACAAGAGCCAAGCTGCAGGTATTTCCTCCGGTGTCACACAGAGCTTGAATAGATACTAACTATTCACACTAATGAAAAGCAGAGATACGCAAAGAGAAAAACAGCACAGTCTGATTAACAAGAAAAGACGCTAATCATTATCAGACTAAGTGCACTCTTCAAGTTGAAAACATTACCTTTCCTAAAAGAATGCAAATTCATGCATCACAACGAACTGCACTTCAACATTTATAAAGCTAAAATGAGAAATGTCTCCAGTAACAAAATACAACGGAAGTAAGAAATGATAGCAGTTAACAAATTCAAGACATTCAAAATACAGCTCAGAAATAATGTTCAAATAGCAATAAGGCAACAATTTTAAGTCTCCCATTTTACAAGTAATTCAGGCAGTACTTAAATGCAAAAAAAAAACCAACAACAGAAAACACAAACCTGATCGATTTTCTTCAACCATCTATAGTTACTCACAATCATTTCCATACCCTGAATAATAAGCAAAGCAATTCATCAAAACTATCAAAAGACTGTTCATAAAACAGTAACAGCAAATTATTTTTTTCAATATCAATAACCTAGCCATGCTGGGAGAAAAAAGAAATAATAATAGTTTTTTTTAAAAAAAAAAAAAAGCCATCATTCTCATCCCCATTTAAACACTTTTTTGACTATGTTACAATATATTTCACAGCTCGCTATCAGTTCTGAAAGAACCACCACAGAAATGTAATCAAAAAGCAAATGCGTGGACCTGCATCAGTCCTTTTCTTTGTTACATACTAGCACTGTTAATTTACAATTAGTTCTTAGATTAAAAAGTTAAGATTTTATTTCAGAAATACTTCTGGGAATCACAAGAAACTGCAAATGGAATTAATTGCATTTGGAGGAGGAGAAAGGAAGACTGCTTCTTACTTGACAGCTCAAAGCAGTGCCATCATCTTAGTGTTTTCCATTGTAATTACTGTTGTTATGGTGAGCACATCTGGTCAAGCCAAGCCACAGAATCAGTAGGAACAGTACAGTCAGAGCCCATTATCTGGCAAGGTGACAGTACTTTACAGTCAGTGTGTACTTCACAATGTCTGCTCTCGAGGTTGTACAGAAAAAATCCTGTCCATCTGCTTATTCCACACTAGTATTCCTTAATGTGAAAACAATTCAGAAAGAACCAGAAGCAGTGTGGTAGTTCAAAACCTGGTCACCAGGCTGATACATGGTGTGGGGCTTTCCAGCACGCACAAGAAAAGTTTGTCACTGCTAACATAGCATACATTTTTTGCAAACAGGAAATAACTGAGAGGCACATTAATGAATAACACAAGGACAAAAAAGATAACAGAATGATCAGGTAAGCTTTTATTACTCTACTGTTTTGACTGTAACATCTTCATATGTAACATCTTCATATGTACTGGAACTGCCTGGACCATTATCTCACTTGAATTTAGGGCAGGAACTAAAAAGCTGCATACACATTCCAGATGAAATCATGAATAATTTAAATCAGCTTAAGCCAATGCAAGAACATAATGCTACCGTGCTTCAAAAGATGGGATCCAGCACCATCTCTCCTCTAACATCACACCACGCAAATCCAACGTCCCACTTTTTTCAGCCCTACAATAGCCTTATGAGCACTGTGCTCATCCACTCAGGGGAGGGGCAGCTGGGAGTCAGGGAATGGTTCTGCACCAAAGGGTGGTGGGCATGGAACGGGTCCTATGTGGAGCCAAGGAGTTGGAATAAACGATCCTTGTGGCTCCTTCTGACTCAGGAAATTCTATGATTCTATGAAGTCCTATGAAAGAGTTTATCCAGTTCCTTCTGTTAAGTAAGGAATCAGTGTGATTATTATTTATGATCTCCCATGTGAGCCTTACTCATATACTGTACAAGGAGGGGGCAATTATTCTGGATTTACATCCTTTTGTGCAGCAGGATTAAATTAAGTAATTTTTTCCCTTTCCCTCACATTTTTAAAACAGAAGAAAAATAAACCTGCTAGAATTATAGCTCTTGCCATACACGTAATCTTACTTTCCTTCCCAATTAATTAAGTTTCTTCGATGACAACAAAGGCTGCAAAAGTTGATTTATTATTTTTTTTCATTTCAGTAAAAGGGCCAAGAATTTAAAAAATAATTTCTGAGCAAAGTGAATTGAAACACTTTTATTTTAAGAAATACTAACTCACATTCTTCAACCTGTAATTTTCTCTGGCACAAAGCATCATTAGATACGATCTTGCATTAATTGCTGTGTCACTAAGTACTCTGGCATGGTCTTCTTTAATCTTCTACCCTCACAGACACTTAACATTTCATGAAGTATTTAAATATTCATCAAGACAGGGGTCACCACAGTCAGAATAAGTCCGGAGTGTGATGATGTTTTAGACTCCTTCTTGGAAGTGTACAAAAAGTACATGTGTTCTTAGGTATGACAGCATGCATGAGCAGTAAAATACGGGAGTTCAGGCTGTGTTGGAATGGGAACCAAAATCTTTCTATATAATGGAAACTGCTGGGAGCCTGGGAAAGGAGCAGGGAGAAAAGAGACACTCAACTGTGAACTAGCTACCACTCCTACTAGTATTTTCATTCATGGATAGATAATGCTTGCAGATCTATTCCCTGAAAAATAATAATTAAAAAAACAGCATTAATAGGAATTGCATTGAATCTTGTTTAAAATTCTATAGGCATACCTATACAGGAAAAAATGGTGGACACTAAGATAAATTGACTTCAAGAGTGAGTTTAAAATGTATTAGTTAAAATATTAAACCCCCAAGCGGACATTTTCCTTCATAAGTGGCCTAGTTTAATCTGATTTAATTAGAATGTTACTAATTCACCTTCTTGCTAATTAAACTTAACCTTCCTGAGTATGTCTATATAGTCACACTGCAGAAGGCTGTCAAATACAAACCATGAGACCTGCTTTGGTCCCACTGGGTTTTGTCCAGCCAGGACTAACGCAGAAGGACAGAATGGCCTGGCAGATCCTCTGCCAAGCAAAGCAGGTGCCCACGTTACAGGTGCAAAGCAGCCTGCGCACATTTTGCACATGCAACCTGTGTGAGGTGTGAGCTGTTCATCGAGCAGTGCATCAGCTGCAGCCCAAACTCGCCAGCTCTGGTGGCACGTGTCAGCATCTTGAGCAGGAGCCTCACAGCAAGGGGGCTGGAAGCAGGAGTGAGTTATGAGATTTCAAACTCTATGTGCACGTCTGGACAAGCCTCAAAGATTCACAAGAGCAAATCTGCCAGAGAATAACTGACACAATATAATATTAGACACAGGGAAAATTGTTAAGAACATAGAAAGCTCTATTACCTGAATATTTAAGAAGACTAATCTAAGCAAGCATTGCTTTTATCTTACACGCATTTTATATAAGATTCCAATTCATCACGCTTTTTTTTTTTCCTGCTAAGCTTTTTTATTGTTTCTGTTTGAATACTTGAAAGACCAAGGAATTAAATTCAGTACCATAACCAAATAAAGCAGAACACTGCAAATAAAATTGGAATATAAACGCTAGTTCTAAGCTACAGTAATCCTATTTTCTTATGCTAGCTTTTTAGAAGCTTCACTCATACCAAGCCCATATAGAGTCTGCAGAAAGGCACTGGGAAAGTATGCACACACAAAGCAGAAAAAAGAAAAAAGAAGAAAAAACAAGGTATTCCTTCTAATATTTACTTGTTTCTCTACTGCAGCATCTGTTTTACAGTCAATTTAGTATCATAGCTTAAAAGAAAAGAAAGAAAAAAAAAAAAGACATTCTGCAGTTTAAAGACAAGTGAGATGAACTGGAATTCTTTCTGCACGTTCAGATGCCTGGTGATAATTCACCACACTGATGGTGTCCTATGGCTGATGTGAAAGAGTTGGTAGTTTCTGTTCCTACTGGGCAGGTATCCAAGCTGCAAAGCTACTGTTCACTTGTCACTAATTGATACCCTTGGTAGTCCATTAGGGAAACTATGGAATGAATAAGCACCTCTCACTGGTAAAAATATGCTCAGAACATGGTAAAAAGATTGTGGCACACTGGCAAAAGAGCATGAGAAAGGCTTTGCTGCTAGTCATGCTCCATCCATTCAGAAGATAAATAGAGGGCTTCATTCTTCAGATCTGTCACTTTGGCATCTTTCATAGCAATAAATTAGCATTTAAGAAAAAGCTACAGGAAAATTAATTCTTCTCGCTGGTGACAAAACCCAATTCTCACACATAAACATAACAAAGGACAATCACTTCATAAAATATTCTCTGCAAAATAATGTATTATTCATACACTGAATCATGCAAAATTTCTCTGACCTTTTGTGCACAGCTTTTTGCAGATGTCATCAACCATTCTGTAACTTTTATGGATTTTTCATTCTCTCAAACTCATCAAAATTAATATTAAGAATTGATTTGATATTGGATTTTAAATCATTATAAGATAATTTTACTAAAGATCTGAGGGAAGCAACACTTACTCATCTCTAGGCTCTCCCAGTGTCTATTCATGAGAGATTTCTAATTGTTAAATAATCCTCTCTTTTGATTTTTGCATAATCTATTGTTCAATTACATTAACTTACTGAATAAGCATTTCTGTAGAAATGTACTTAATTTCTTTTCTAACTAATTCAAACAAGATAGCATTCTCATTTACAGCATCTAACAACCTCAGAAATTAATGCTTAGTACTAAACAGCTGGAAATAGTAGCACTAACATTGTTCCGCACACAGATACAACTCTAGCATTTGAACTGCAGCTATTAAATTTGATATCATGATGGCAGATTCATTCTAGATTAACACACAATGAAGCTATCTCCTCACTGTTACCAATGAATAGTTAAAACAATAAGGATTTGCCCAAAAAGCAATGTGCCCAGTTTCAGCCAGCTTTGTATGTAATTTTTGTTAAATGCATAATGACAGCATTTTGCATCTTTTTCCCAGGCAAACTACATCAGCCAGTCTGGCCCTTGCACCCAGCCATTCTGCCAAAGCTCCAGTGTTATTTCATGCCAGCAAAAGCTTGCGCTTCTCCAGTACCAGTCGAAAACAAGAGTTAGCTGGAAGGTGCTCAAACATAGCTCAGTGAAATAACACCCTTGCAATTCCTTACTGATGCACCCAGCCAGTATCAAGCCATGAATTGTAGCTGTCACCATAAATCTGACCTACGGCAAGCAGTGTTTAACACAAGTTTTCCAACAATACAGCTGATTGCAATTACAGGCAGAATAGTTTCTGAAGATTCACAGAAGTCCTGAGTGAAGCAAACAAGAAGTAGGGAGAGTTAGAGGTCATAAGTATTCAATCTCAGTTCAGGGAGTAGAAAAAAAACTGAAAACAAAGGGAACACAGTTTTCATCTCAATAAGCGTGGCTTTGAAGCTCTTACAAATGCTCTGTGCTGTGGAAATAATACATCCCATTGTTACAAGTGCTGTGTGCCCAGCAGTAAGTGACACTTAGTTTTCAGCTTCTCCCATAACAGGGCTGCTACAGACATACACGTATTCACTAAAACTTTCCTCCTCAAGGCAGCACAGCAACTGACAAGGCTTTCAACTGCACATACGTAGCATACAATAGACAATGTAAATATCACATCAAAAATTGAGTTAAATGTTCATCAGTACAATCTGTGTTTCTTTGCTTTGTATTCTCATCAAATTGTGGTAATTTTAATCTATGATACTGGGAAGAAAAAAAAGAAAATTCTATTCTAGATTCAAGGTACCTTTAAGTAACTTTAAGAATGAGAACACTAAAAATCAAATTCATATGTTCCCAAACACTGCAGATAGACCTGTGCTTTTTACACAAACTATAGTTGACACAGAAGTAACTACTGTTTGAACCACCTTTAAGAGCTGCTGTTACCTTGGAGTGCAATACAAAACTGAAAAACAAAGACATACTTTCAGTGCCCTGGTGTACTCAAGTCACTGCTGGAAAATTCTAATTACTGGCTGTTCCCTCTGAGGGAGAACTTATTTACCACTTTACAAGAAACAAGAAAGTATGCTGGATGTTTTGTGCAGATAAGACACAGAATACAGTACCACTGGACTATCTTACTACATCTATTTTTTTAATATAATAATATTCCATTAGAAATATAGAGATATAGCACAGTATTTTAATTATTCTTCTAAGACAGGCAGCTCAAGGAGCCATGGAAATGATGCAAACCTACATGTGCCATCCAAAGCTACACCTCAGCTTCTGTTTGAGCACTTCAAGATGAAGAAGCACATCAGGCATACCCTGCGTAGGACTGTGAATATAATACTACTACAGTCTGTGGGAGGCAAAACATTTCACTGCAAGGAAAATCTGACAGTGGAAATTTCCATTCCTTGCATTCTTTTAAAATAAACTTATACATGTAAAGTATTCAGAATTAGGGAAAGAAATCAGTACTATACCTGAACCAACAGAAACAAAAAGAAAATTCACGGATTTAATTTAACCTAAGAATTGGTGAAACCCTTCATAACTCTAAACTGTATACATCTTACAGTCAAAACACACTCAAAGATAACATAAAATAAGCATACAGTCAATGCGTGTTACTGCAGATCACAATAACATGTGAACATATCACCATTTCTGCCAAAATTTTCACCTCTGGTTCTTCTCTAGTCTACTTTTTTAAAGCTATCCTTTGCTTTGGCTGACTTGACCTCTTGCTTATGCACATTTTAATGCCTACAGGAAAAATATGGATTATCCCACTGATTTTCATCTGCCCCACCAGTTTCCACCTGCCCTGGGAGATGGATTGTGCAGGCCTCACATAGAACTAGCCTTTCCCTATCATCTCCACACCAGCCTCCTCAAATCTTAAACATGTACATTTTTAGAAGGAATTACTACCTAAAACAAGTGCAGACATTCAGCTGTTTTACACTACTCATAATCTGTTGTCCTCATAGCAAAACCCATTCAAAGTGAGTAGAACTTACTCTGAGGTTCTTCCTTTCTTGACACATTCCAGAAGTTGAGTACTATTTTAACTTACATCCAAGAACATTTCAGATTCAGTAAGACAGTTATTGTATTTCACGTGGTTTAGGAAACTCCTGCTTGCAAATCATAACAGGTGGAGACAGAGGACTGGATGAGAACATACAAATATGCTATCAGCAGCAAGCTGAATGGAAGAAACCATTTCTAAAAAGCTATTCTGAACTATATATATAAATAAAGCTTAAGATCTTATACTTTCACTGCGGGGTGCATTACACAGGAGTCATCCTGTTCACATTTCATTTCATTAGCATCTTCTCTTAAAAAAAAAAAAAAAAATTGTCAAACACTTGAATGTATCCAATTTCTAAATGTACTAGATTTGCTAAATTGTCATCACCATGTTCTCTTTATAGAACACCCCCAATGTGCCTGTACTTTGCAGGAAAGACTCAATCCTTGATCCAGCTATTTATCTGTCTGTCTACACAGACAACCGAGGAGAAGCAACAATGAAGGTCAATGCAGTGGAAACTGGAAGAAAGCAGGGATGTTGTATTTGAACCAGGTTAGGAAGGGTTATTTTTTCTTACTCTCTGGTTTGGTTTTTTTTTTTTTTTTTTTTTTTTTTTTTTTTTTTTTTCTGGAGTCATTTTACTTTTAGAGAGTAAGCCTCGGGGAGGATGCAAAAGAAAAGCTAAGATTTAAGGGTCCCTTTGAATGCTTGCTCACAAAGGAGGGATTTGAATGAGAATGGAATCAAAACCTGAAAGACAAGGGTAGAAGTGAAGGAAATGAAAGAGGACTGAATAGTTTTGTATCATCCAGCAAGATACAGTCAAAACCCCAGACAAAATAGGGCAGTTCCTGAACACATTAAGAAAGGCTGGAGAGTGCTAAGAGAGGGATCTGGACATCCAAATAACAAAAAGACAACAAGCAAACTGTCAAAGCCAAGTTTTGAAATAAAACTAGAGACAAGGAAGACACTACTGGAGATGCAATGAGTGCAATGCAGTAAGAAATGGCATCAGCATCAAACTGAGGGGAAAAGGAGTGAAAGTTACCACAGTTCTGATTATGCAGGAGAGGAAGACATAGCCATTGGTGGCCAAGGAACTGCAGTAGTACAAGAGCCTGGGGGAAGGAGGTGGACAAGTTTTGCCATGTTTTCATTTTATTGGCAGAAGGTCACTTGGAAACATCTCATGTAAAGAGGGAAAGATAATCTATCACTTATGCACACCTAGTATATGAAGTCCCAAAACCAGATTAGGATACTCAGGGATGAGTTACCACATTAGAAGACAGGCCTGATGGATGATCTCTTTTCCTAAATTAAACAGCACCATAAATTAAACAGCACATCAGGCACTATAAGATAACACAAATGCTGGCAAAACCTATACCCAAACCTGAAAAATAATAATAATAATGATCTGAAGCCTGAAGGACAAAAGTATTTGCCATGTGTGTGAATAATAACTGATGTCAACAAAAAAATATCCAGATATTGCAAGAGTAAGGAAGTCTGTAGTGACGTGGCCATGTAGAAACTGTTGTTATTAAGTGCAATTTGCTAGAGTGTAATAGGGAACCAGAGATGAGACTGTCAGACAAAGAACTAGCCATAATAACGTCAAGGATAAGAGAGTCCTCAGCACTTTCAAGCAATAGAGAAGCGTACAGAAGAAGGAAAGTGCAACTGTCGCTGCTAAGGAAGCTGGAAAGAAAAGGGCAATGTTGCTGTCACCGTTTTATCATACCCACATAATTCTGATGATAAATTAAACTCTAATCTTGTGTTTATACAACAATCATTGAATGGTTTGGGTTGGAAGATACCTCAGAGGTCATTTAGTTCCAATCCCCCGAATAACCTCTAAGTTTTTCAGATTCTATGCTGTCTTAAATAAAGAGAAATCACAATTGTATGAGTTTAGAAGCATAAAACTTATGCAGAACTTGCTTGGTTCCTATAAGCCTTTTCTAATAAGGGCTACTATGGCATTTTAATGTGAACAGTATTCTGTGTAATTACGTCATTATGTTTAACTGTCTCTAAATACACTCTAAAAAGAGGGGAATAAAAGAAATGCAATACAGAAATCCCATCATCAGTGTTGTACTATGTTATTTCAATGTAATTTCAATTTGACAAGATTTTATTCTCAAGCACTCATCCCACAGATGAAGAAAAAAGACATCCTTCTTCTAGCCATTCTAGTTCCCAATATCTGCTGATTTCTCTAATCACATCACCTCTTATATCCAGTAGTTTTCTTTCTCCAATTTTACTCTCTTCTCCTGTTCTTTCTACTTGGATCCACACTCACTCAGAACCTCTACACTATCTCTTTATTTCTCATTCCTCCTCCACAGTTTTTTTGCTTTCGTTCTGCTTACTGCCCTCCTTTCCAGCTCTCTGTACACTGTAAGAAATATTTAAATAGAAGATTTCACTTCCAAAACTGGATTCTATGACAGCTGCAATGGGCTGGGGCTGCCGTGTGTTGCTAAGTAGCTCTTAAGCATCCTGCGCACTGCTGATGCAATGCCCTGATTTGCAGTGCACCAAGGGCCTACATACCTAAGTCGCGGGAAGATCAAAGATCTGATAATTTCTAGAGGTGTGTAGGAGGACAGGGAAAATTATATTGTTTTTTTTTAGGCTTTTTTAAGTAAAAATGTAAATAAGCTTTTCTAATGTGTCACCTACCTGTTATTGTCACCTCCAGAAAATAAGCAATATTTTGCAACTAAAAATCATCAGGTTTTTTTTGTTTTTTGTGTTGTTTTTTTTTTTTGCCAAGGTCAAGAGAAATAATGTTTGAATCAAAACCAGCATTGAGATCTCTGAATTCAGTTTCCCTAAGCAGCATGTTTCTCCATTGCTTTGTAACTGCATCTCACCTCCTCCTAGGCCTACTGAATCCCACGGCAGGGCCCCATGTACTGATGCAGTCTTTGCCAGATAAACACCTCAGTGCAAAGCAACAAAATCACATCCAGCCTATGCAAAGTAAAATTGCCACATGCAGAGATAAATGGCAGGGCATAGCCTTGCTGCAGCATTTGATCTGCAGTACCATTAGATGAGACTACTGTCAATATATGATATGCAATTTCTAGGTCCTCTCAGAGTTCATTTCTCAGATCCCAAGAGTAACTGTGTACCTGGATATCTAGATGTATATGCTTTAAGAGCCATCTCTCAGATCCTGTATCTGGTTTTATACCCACACTAGAGGTATTGTTTTTTCACTAAAAAGCACAAATACCAGCTACTAGTAGTCTTGGTAGACCCCAGCACTGAATTTTGTAAGAGTCTGAAGGATAAATGTAGGAACACTACTTTCTTCTCACTGAATTATGTACAAATACATTACTCCCTCAGGAAGACGAACCTGGTTCAGACTATAACCAGTTACTCAGGTACCATGTTTTGATCTTTGCATCTGGGTAGGCAAGATGAGAATATCCAAGTTCAAGGTGACCAGACATTAACCACTGGGTTCAGGAACAACTGAGACGGTCAGCATGCACACCTCAGGACTTCGTACAGCTCAGCCTCTTATCTGCATGGTAACCATTCACAGAGCTAGCACCTTCATAGAAACACAGAATCTTAAAGCTTATTAGTTGCACCCTCCTATCATGGGCAGGGCTGCCACCCACCAGTTTGGGCTGTCCAGGACCCCATACAACCTGGCCTTAAATAAACTACTTTTCAGAGTCCAGTATCCAGCCACTTCTACAGTGATTTCTACAATACTTTTTAGCATGAGAACACAGACCATAGTGAACTACTGCACTTAGTTTTTTAATATGTAAATAAAAGAGCCAGGGAAAATACCTAATGCCAGAGTTTAGAGTCCAAGTATACAGTAAAAAGAGCAAAACTGAAGCCAGAAATTCAGCCTTGTACTTTTTTTCTTTTTTTTCCTATCTTGCACTAAGACTAAACAAACAGTCAACTCATGGCAGATCAACTACACGAAGAAGTCTTAACAACATCACTTAATTCATCACTGAAATTGGATGAAGAAATGCTTATTTAACAGAACAGGAAGCAACATGTTAAAATACACATAAGAAAATTCAAAGAGAAAGATGAAGATAAGAAAGTTTTCATGACAGCAGCAGCAGTTTATTGGATTTAGTAAAGACTTGCTGAGATCACCTTGATGATAAATAACATTCACTTAACTTTGACAGTCAGCAAGACATGAGACAGACATCTATTGCATGAAGATCATCACATAGTTTCTGAGCATTTTTTTTCTGTGTTAAGCAAAAGAGAGTAAAGAAGGAAAGATGCTTAATATATACATTACACAACAGTACTTAGCACATTTATATGAGAGATACAATGAACCCAACATTTGCTTAAATGACAAAACAAAAAATCATATTAATTAAATCTAAGAGTAGTCTTTCATGACTTGCTGATCAACAAGTACACAACAGAATCAAAATGGACAAGACATGCTACTGGATTACAGGATAAATGGTATAATGAAGATAATAAAACTCGTTACATTTTCATTTATATTCTTTAAAGGACAACAGAAGAGTTTTTCTCTTCCCTTCTCAAATTCTGGAAGCTAAGAATACTTGGTAGTATACTGTTATCCAGACACACTTGCCAGAGTTCTTTTCTCTTCCTTAGAAACAAAGTTTCAACACAAAGCATCTTGACATTTTAACTTTTCCAGACAATCTGATTCCTAATTGCTCAATAAATTAAGTCACTAAATTGTAATCCTCATCAAAAGACTGCTGCTGGAACATTTAATTCTTACAGCATTTGGGGCTGCTTCTCTGATTTATCTGACATTCCCCATACCTTTGTTTGGGAGTTTTTGCACCTGGGCCTTGGCATCCCTCACTATCAGTACAAGCTACAAGATGTAAGGATATAGTACAGCCCTGCCAAAAAGAATCTGGGGATACTGGTGGATCGCAAGCTGGAAATGAGCCAGCAATGTGTTCTCACAACCCAGACAGCCAACCGTATCCTGAGCTGCAGCAAAAGAAGTATGGCCAGCAAGTTAGGAAGGTGATCCTGCCTCTCTACTTAGCACTAGTGGGACTTCACCTGGAGTACCACATCCAGATATGGAGTCCTCAGAACAGGAGAGACATAGACCTGCTGGATCATGCCCAAAGGAGTGCCACGGAAATGATCCCAGGGACAGAACACCTGTCCCCTACAAGGACAGGCTTGTAGAGTGCTGGGGCTGTTCAGCCTGGAGAAGGCTCCGGGGAGAACTGAGAGCGGCCTTTTGAATATCTACATGGAGGCTGTAAGAAAGATGGGGACAGACTCTATGGTAGAGTCTGCTGTGACAGGACAAGTGGAAATGGTTTCAAACTAAGCCAGGGGAGATCTAGATTGGAGACAGGGAAAAGGTTTCTTTTTACAATGAGGATTGTGAGGCACTGGAATAGGTTGTGCAGGGAAGTGGTGAATGCCCCATCCTTGCAGACACGCTGTCTTCATAACGTTCCAATCATTCTTCAATGAACATTTTAAATAGAAGGTACAGATACCTAGTAACTAAAAAAGTATTTTAATTTCTTCAAGTTTGTAAATATATTCCATAGCATGTTATTTATTTACTTTCCACCACACTTAATTCAAGACATGTTTGTAAGAACAAATAGAATCATGTGCATATATGAAGACAAATATACTAGCTATATTTTCTATAAGACAAAGAGAAGAGTGAAAATATTTATATTGATGTAGCATCTAGTGTTGCATCATAAATACTGATTTGTTTCCAGTTAAAGAAGGTAAAGTGACACTTCTCTATCTCTACATTCTATTACCATGTATCCTTACCAGTTCTTGCTACGTAAAGCTTTCCACTACAGAGCTGCAGTGGGTACATACAAAGTCACTTATGCTGGTAAGCTAAAATAGTCTCAGACATGATGCAAAGTCAATCACATCCTCATGCATCTCTTACTACATATGATTGTGCCTTACCTAGGTTACTCCTTTGGAACAACTAACCCAAGAACAAGTCTTCAGCTTATTTTTTTCCCTAATATTTCCACAATACTTCTCTTATCCTGCATACTCATCACCATGCAAGCTAATGAACTTTCATGTCTTGTTTTCTCTCTCACTGCAGTTCAGAGCATTAGCAGTACACTATAAAAGGACTCAGAGCACCTACTAAGGGGCTTGTTCCCTTTCACCATTACCTGAACATAAATAACTGTATTTACTATGGGTGTCCAACTTTTTTGCTTGCCTAAGTCACATTGAGTGGAGAGGATTTGACTTGGGCTACATATGAAATTTATTATTAAAACATTAAAAAGTGGGTTGGATATGTATGGTATATACCTTCAGATAAACAGGTTATTACTAGTATTCAGTGTTTAGGGGTTAAAAAGGCGGTCTTCAGCATTTACATATTGTTTAGATATAAACTGACACAATGACAATATTTTATGCATAGACAATGTGACATTTGGTATCTGAGTAAATTCACTATTTTTCCATGTATTTTTGAAGCAAAATAATGTATTACACACACGCACACATATATATATATATATAATTTCCATCTCTGCTGGGCAAAGATCTAATCAATATTCCAAGCAAATTAGTGATTAAAAATAGTAGACTTTAATTATATAGGAACTATCCTAGGAACAAAGAAAATCCTAATTCACGTATAGGCTGAAAGTATATTTCTTGCATAAGATATTATAAAGGTAGAACAAGAACTGTATTCATAATTTCCATTTCACTTTACAGATAATGTCATAGTAATATTTATGAGATTATGGGTACATTTATAACTAGGCCAGAAATTAAATATTAAATGCATATCTCATGGAAAATTTAGTTCAGCAAGTAAATGAGTAGGGAAAGGTTTGCTCAAAAAGTAATAAGAAATTAAATGGATTTCTTTTTCCATGAATTAAAATATCTGAGTCTAAATGATGAACCTGAGCATTTAACTCTCAGGAAAGAAAATTTTCAATACTGAATTATCCTCTTTCAAACAAAGAAAGTACTTCTATTGGTTCTCTCACTGTGACAGGTTTCAGGTCACTATACTCTCGAGCTTCAAGGTTTTTCAGAACTTTTTAAATTACTCAAAGAATGACAACAGCAATAGTCACAGGCAACAGTCATACATGGGCCAACTGTTAAGCTCCCTTTAAATCTGGATCCATATATTACTGGATAGCTCACTGACATTAACCATCAAACAAAGAACACTGAGCAAGTAAGAATATTTCTTAGTAAAATGTTCCATTCGTATTGTGTGCAAGTCGTACAGACCAAGGCAGGAATATAAAAGGATCAGAGACTGACTTTCCTACACAGCTGCATTTCTAAAATCCCAGTAATAGCACAAGAATTGTTCTACCTCAAAATGGTCCATCTTTGTTACTCAAACAGAAAGAACACCAAACTGATAGCAGCCATTTGTTTCTTGCTTTTTTCAAAGTTGTAAGTGGTGTTCACTTGGCAGACTCAGGCTGGTGTCTGAACTCAGCACCAATAAGCAGGCTCATTGTCTCAACACAACCAGGAAGCGAGCATGTCATAAAGCAGGATGAAAGTGGGGACGGGCTCTACAGAAGTCACATCACCAGCTGAATGATTCCATGTGGTAAAAGGCAGTGCAATGATTTGCTGTGGACAGAAAAATCTACTGAGTTTAAAAAACAAAATAAAAAAAAAAAAAAAAGAGAGAATTTTGGCCATTCGGTAGGCAGGGCATCACAACATGTTGCTGCTTTCTTTCTGAAGTGAATCCAGCTATTGTAAAACAAGAGTCACAACTTCAAACTGTTAGAAAAGCGGTCAAGGGAATACACTTTTGTTGCAGTGCTGACTAAAAATCATGGTTACATGCCAGCTACCACCTCCAGAGAGCCTGGTAAATAAATAATTATTTTTTTTTAAATCATGACTAGCCAGCTGAGTATCCTGGAATTATACTTCCATTGCCTACAAAATTATCAACAATGTAAGAAAAATGTTTTCTAAGCTTTTAAATTAAAAGAAAATGCTATTTTACTAGTAGTTGGTATCATTTTAATTCCTATAAAAGAATCAAGGATGGATCTTTATTATTTCAGTTTAAGATTTACAACATGTACAGTACCATAAGCAGAGGTTTCTAGTACAAGAATCTGTATATCCCTTCCATCACATGTAAATAAAGATATAATAAGATCTAGGAAAAACACACACAAGATTATGAAACAAATAGAGACCTCAGAGTGAGGAGATAAATCACTGACTTGGAGTTAGCAAATTAATTTTTTATGGAAGATTGTAGAAAGGGTTTCCACACACTCAATGAGCATTAATCAAATTATTCTGAAGGAGTAGAAGTAAACTGTAAAAAAAATATTGACTTTAAGTGTAAATGGAGAACAAGAGTTGACTGACAACCAAACAATTCTTTTTCATGTTAAATGGAGACATAAATACTTTGAAATCCAAGACCTTAATGTTTTTTACATTAATAATATGAATAACAAGAGTCTGAAGAAAGTAGGGATACAATCTCCCAGAGCTTCATGCACAGTGAGGTAACTGAACACAAAAATGAAAAAATAAAATGGAGGTCTTGAATTTTTTCCTCTCCCACACATTTGCTTAAGTACCTATGAAGTACTAAGCATAAGAATACGATGAGTTGGTAGGAGTTCCAGAAAAGTGAGGCCATTGGTTCTGACAGTTAAGCATGGATAACCACTATAAATCAGCTCCCACACACAGGACAAGTCTCATTTCATGAGAAGTAACTCTCAGAGTTAGCACACAGAGATGGAGTCAACACAACTAACAATGAATAGAAGTCTGTTTGCTCTATCAGAAAGTAAGATTTCAGTTCATCTGACTCAACATGCTTACTTCTTCACTGACTACAAAGACGGACAACCAGAACAACTATTTCAGCTCATGCACATTGGCATGGGATGCGTTGGAGGTAGATGAGATAAATGCCACCCACGGCTTTCCAATAAAGGGATGTGACAGTATCAGAACAACTGTAAGAGCTTACAAGCATCTGAAAGCAGAAAGCTAACAGAACCGTGTGAATGCCACTTTAAAAATACCAGTTATTCTCTCTGGATTTTCATGTTGCATACAGGAAAAAATTCTAAAGATTCACGATAGTTTTTCTGAGTTTCACAGGATCCTGAATGACATTATTTCACAAAGTGTAGCACAGATACTAGGCAGAGAGGCAAAACTATACTTTTTACATCGTATAACACCAGCTTGTTTGGCCTGTCACGAAGAATCTACTTACCGGCCTAAGAACTACTTACATGATCTAAATTGAATAACACAACATATCTGCTTTAAAATACATATGGAGCAGCAGAATGAATTCAGGCCTCATCAAATGTTTTGTTTTGTTTTTTAATGAATTTCCTAAATTTTTTTTTTTTTTTCTCATGGGGTTTGGTCTGTGTTTAAGACTACAAGATTTTGAATAACACTCCATCTGTCTTGGTGGTGCTTGCTTAATTTTTGCTTTCACAGATAAGTTACAGAAAAAGCATGCTAATGTTGGAAAATTTTCAGTTTCTGAATTCTTCTGCAATATACTGCAGAGGATGTAAACAGAAATCTTGAATCCTGCTTGTAAAGAAACGAAAGACCTCAACCATTCCAAGAAACCTTAAAATGCATTAATTACAAATACTTAAACGTATGCAACAGTCAACACTTCTCTAGATACTTCCGTTAGCTGTCAAAAATATATATTAACTTAAATCAAACTTCATGACATTTAATCTCTAACATACTTCTCTCTCCAGGAAACCGAAGTCTAACACTATGTAAAATGAACCACAAGCTCCTCTCTATCCTACAGCTTGTTCCTGTTATAAATGCAAGTCTTACATTATAAACTACCACATTGGAATTGCAGTCCTGTGAAAGTAAATGGCCACAAGTTCAGTTTTCAGACTCACCTAGAAACCACAGTGTTTGAAGGTAGAAAGTCAAGATTATCTAAAACTAAAACAGAACAGTGTACAGCAATTTACAAATGTTATGTAAGTTACATAACAGATCAACCAGTACAAAGACACTTATTGTAAGATACATCGTGAAGATAGAGGTTATTAGAAACATTCATCTGAAATTGGCACCCACGCTGTGTACTTGCTCTCCTTACAACATATCTAGTTTTAAGGATATTGTAGATATAGTATCATAAATCAACAGATCTGTTTCCGTAACACGTTACTAAGCAACTGTAACCAAGAACTTCTGTAACTGAGATTAAAATTCCAAGGTAACAGGAATCACATACAACATCACATTTAATAGTCAAAGAAAGATAAACATGTTCATAATAAAAGAAAAACATCCGTTTATGGCTTTGAACTAGCTTACATACATAGAAAAGGTAAACCTGCGTGTACCAGTTGGAGGCACATCCCCCATACAATGAACTGTGCGAAGATCTATCAATCCCAGTATATTTTTCAGAAAAAAAAAAAAAAAAAAACCTCTTCAAACAAGTTTCATTATTTGCCATTTCCATTTCATTCTTCTACTTAATGCTATCCAGACTATACAGAAATCTAGACTACTTTCAATTATGTATTATTACTAAAACTTTTAAGAAATTTCACTCTGACATAAGGTATACAAGAAAATAATAATACAGTAATTAACTATTTGCTGCATTTAGAACACAAAAGCACTTTTTCTAATCACAAATACACTCAAGTAAAAGCATTTTTCTAATAACTTACAGGATTTCATATGCTGCACCCTATCATTCCAACACACAGATATTTGCTAGGCAGTATCAGGTAATGTAAGGAAACTCTAGTTCAGACAGAATACAATAGAAAAACCCAGAAGCAAAAGAAGTTAAAAGCTGTGAAAACTTTCTTCCATTGTCAGTGCTGATTTTATAGAGTTTCAAAGTTCCAGTTACCTGCGCTCATTCTGAATGCGACTACGTATTTTAGAAGGCAACCCAAAGCCAATGGAGGAAGACCTATTTCCCAATGCACTACTCTTCCCTCAGTGAAAGGTCTTTCTCTGCTTTAGATGTTTTCTGTTCTTATGGAAAATTTTCCTTGAAGGAATTTGTTCCTTACTCAGTTCGGTTTCCAGGAACTCAGGGCTACCACAAATCCTTTTTGCTCCAATAAATAAAACAGAACATGGGGCAATTGGCACAATCTGTAACATTTTTCTAATATGAAGAAAAATGACTTTATTTTGAGGGTGACATACCAGTGGAGCAGGCTGCCAAGAGGTTGCAAAGTCTTCTCTAGAGATTTGCAAAACTCATCTGGACACTTTCCTGTGCAACCTGCTTTAGGAGAGGATTAGACTAGGTCATCTCCAGAGGTCCCTTCCAACCCCCTATGATTATATGATGTCCACATCCGACTTCTTTGACAAATTCTTCCTTTACATAGACGTGCATCTTTGCAAACAATCTCTTTTCCTTTAAACTTAAAAAAAAAAAAAAAAAAATTGCATATACACACCACCTGCTGAGAAGAAGATGAGAGAATAAACATGTAACAGACACATTAATCATGTTGCTTAATGTGCTCCTGACTGGCTCTCAGCTACCATAGCAAGGCAAATCATTTAACGACCTATGTAGATGGAACAGAAAGGGAAATCTGCCAGCATTAAGTAAAAAAAAGCTTAAAGGTTAGGACTGGATGTTTTAAACGTTTAAGGAACATATAATACATGCAGAACCCTTTCTACTCTGAATTCTCATGCAGTAACATCATCACCTGTACTCCAGCCTTCCTGGAATGTCACTTTTCTGCCTCTCCTCATTTCAGTTTCATCTAGAGTGTCCTTTAATGTGCTCCTGCCCTGTGCCATTGCTACTGCGTAGTAAGTACTTCTCTCACCAATGCTTCACATATTTGTCTTACAGAAATGGCTGCTAGTCTAAATAATTCATATCAGCTAAAATAAAACTGCATTCTCCACTATCCTAGTGTGTACAACTATTTGTAAGGTCAATAAAAGCTTCTCTGCTTACAGTAAGAAAGAAATCAAACTATAACAAGATAATCCACTGAGAATAACTTTCCCTCTGGGACAACGATGCCAAATTCAAAGTACAACAGGCAGTATTTCTTAACATCTTGTACTGAGAAAACAGAATTTTGAGTAAGTAAAGACCTATTCCAATTACTTTTCAGAGACATTATCTACACTATCACTTACCCATGATAGGAAATGCTTAAGAGACAAGCAACAGTTTTAGTAGTCAGCTATCTAGAAAGCACCTTCAACTATCCTCTTCAAAACAATGTCCTGAAAGACTAGTACCATATTATAGTCACAAGGTATTTTTCAGTATTTAATCCTGCCAACCTTCCTTTAATTCTCTACATTTAGGACAAGGTTGTTCCAGTCAATTGTCTTCCCCTTCACTGGTCAATCCTTGAAATGGTGCTCCAGGACATGAAGAATTCCACTTCTCCACCAGGGACATGTATTCTTTCATAAGGTTTTTCCCATCAGCTCTGTGTAACTAAACCCTCTGGGTATGAGGATCCACAAAGACAAGGCATTAACCAAACAGATGAAGTAATTGGTGAGTGTGCTCTTCAAGTACTTTACTTTTAAAGATAGTGCAGGTGCCTTTCTGACTTTGCTGGATCTTTTCCCTTCTGTTTTGGTTTTTTTTTTTCATTTTGTTTTGATTTACATCAACACTAGAAGTATTTTTTTCTTTTTGCCCATCTTTATTGAGAGTTCAAAACAGCTAGGATGAATTCCCATGCATCAACAGAACTGTTTATGAAGGTCTACCTAGTACATGCTTCATAAAGATAGTGGCATATGGAAAATCTTTCCAGCTCAGATGCCTATTTCTAACAGTACCCACTGGTTTCATATACAGTGCATTCCACATTCTAAAGGTGTGATTGTGCTGTCCCTATTCAAAAATAACCCCATCACTTCCTTGAGAAAATTGATGGCTGCCTATGTTTAGAAGTCTGAATGCCAATGCTTTCCCAGTTCTTGCCCATCTACTCTTTAATTTACTACAACCAAAACAAATGACTTTTTTAGTATACTTTTTCTATAGAAGGAAATGGTGGCTTGAAATCTTTCTATGATTCGTATTGCTTTAAGGAAGGTACCAAGTTATTCTTTTTCTTTTATTTTACTTTGGAAAAATAACTTTTGAAAATTAATATCAGCTTTCTTGCAACTAACAATGAAACAGGACAAATCTGCAAAAGACTGCAAGGAATGTATGCACTGAAATGGCCTACATAATTCTTTCCAGAATTAACATTTTTCAAATAATAATCTATCTTACAGTCCAGTATACCTTTTCACTACAATAAACAAAGGATGAATAAACAATACTTAGTTTGTTAAGCACGCAGAGGCTCTTTCAAGTCTAAAATCAAAAAGCCAAAAAGTATCTGGTTCAGGTGAAAGTAGGCCCACATACAGCTGCATACAGGCCTTACTGTCTTTCTTCTTCATTGTAAATATGAGACAGTTGCTCCTGGCAACATAATACAAATTGACATTACTATGCATTTCCAGTAAGAAAAGGCAGCTATTCAAGTAAGACTGTCCCTTCTCCAAAAGGTTTCCTTCAAATAAGATTTAAGTACAAATACAGAACCATCATTCACGGGACATGAAATACATTTGCTTGTTTTTTTAATTTGAACAAAGTTTAAAGATACTGATAGTATATTAGTATATTTTATAGTATATTATGTAATTGTGTATTAATTATACATAGTTACAGAAGACATCAAGCTCCAAAGGAAGTCCTCTGATTTACAAATCTAAATTTATTTGCATAACATCAACACCAAAATCTCCAGCTATCACTACCCACTATCAGTTTCAGATCTTGAACTAAAAACCTTTCAAAACAATCCTACAGTGAACAAACCCAGTGAAGTTAAGGAATCCAATTGAAAATAACTTAATTCTATGTTTAGAAGAAGATAAACCTGAATATACTGAGATACTGTCCTTGTGAACATTGTAACAGTCTTGGGATTGTTTGGAGTCAATTATATTCTATCTTATGAGTTTGCTTCCAAGGATAATACTCAACATACTTTTAGATTCTCCTTCCAACATGTTAAGTGGACTCAATAGTCCTGAAAAAAGCATATTTTATCTCCTTCCACATTTATAGACTGTTTAACAGTGCCTATAACAGGACAAGGAACAACAGTTTTAAACTGAAAATTTTAACTGGATATAAGGAAGAAATTTTTCATGACAAAGGTGGTGACACAATGTAAGAGGTTGTCCAGAGAAGGTGTAGATGTCTTGTTACAGGAAATGTTGAAAAACAGGTTGGATGGGTCTTTGAACAACCTAGTCTAGCAAAATGTGTCCCCACCCATATCAGGGGTGTGGACTAGATGATCCTTCAGGTTCTTTCCAACACAAACCATTCTATGACTCTATGGTTTGTAAACTGTCACCATAACACTAAATGTAACGTACAACTATAACAAAATTATCATAAATAACACACAATATTTTACTTTTTTAATTTGAAAAAATGGTAAAATTCATCTAAGCAAAATAAGACCAACTGACAAAGCTAAATACTTTGACCTTCAAATCAAATGTTCTACCACCACTATAAAACCAAGAGAGATTAATACAGCATGAGATGTTAGCTACTGTTAGCTGCACCTACTAATATCACTTATACCAGCTATGAAGCAGTGCCTTATTGTAACAAATATTCTGAAAACACATATCAAAAGACCAAGACATTTACAGTTGAGATCCAGGATGTATACAAACAATGCACATGGAAAATACGAGGGAGACATCTGTCTCACATCAAGGACAGTGGTCACAGCACATCAAGAGTTGAATTAGTCACACCTGAAGTATGCAACGGAGAAGAGAAACCCATCAGAGTGAGAAGCTGAACAACCAAGTGACTTTGAAAACATACAATGAAAAATGGCAGAAAGAGGCTGATCTGCTAACCCAAAAAAGTCTGTGTCTACAGTACAACAGAAAGGATAGTATTGAGCGTGCATGAAAAAGAAGGAGCTGCCATTCCCCTCCGGGTGGAATAAATAATTAGAGAAAAATAATCATTTTTACCCTATTTCCTTCAAATTTTAAAAACATGTCATAGTCCTTTGCATCTGTACCCAGACTGACAAGCTTAAATTTTCCCTTTGTTAACGTACCCCATGTACAGTGTTATTCTGCATAGGAGACATATAATCTGTCATTTCCTTTTGGGCAGTAAGAGATTCCTGCTGCTGACTCAAATGAGGCTTGAAACAGCAGTAGCTTGATCATGAAAGTTAAGCATTTAATCAGTTCAAGGAATATATACCACATGGAAAACTTGATCAGCTTCTGTTAGACTTCAGGATCTCCTTCCAAACTTCCTGAAGTGACAAGCACAGAAATCCCTATTTATAAATAATTTCTAAGTTTTCTAAAAACATTCATTGGTACTGAAGAAATGCAGGAGTCAATAAAACCAGATATGCTGCATTTAAATATATACCTTAAAATAATTACATGGCTATGCTGAGCTGTTCATAATTGATAAATGCAAAATCTAAGTTATTGCTACACAGAACATCCATCTTTATCTCACTGAAAAAGAAAAAAAAAAAGTGATGTCCAATACATTCCTACCTGTATTAAACTGTCAGAAAAACTTATCACAACTTTTCTTATGAATTTCTAACTTCATAATACTTTAAAAACATCTTAAGTTCCTCAAAGAAGGACCAAATCTTCAGTACCTGCAATGCCAATAAACTAAATCAGATAGCTATCTACCCAGCACGACAGTACCCCACTCCTAATGGAAGTGTGGAGTAGTGAAAAATGTGACCATTTCAGAGATTTGAGTTTGTTATTGCTAAGCTGAAAATCTCAAACATTTTTAATAAATTAATTCTCTTCTCCATCTCTGTATTGTTGATTTCCTTGCATGCACACATACTTGTTTCTTTTTGTGTTAGCAGACACATCAGCACTGTTAAGTTTCCTTTAATATCTTCACTCTTGTTCATTAGGTCTGTCAATCCCTTTCAGATATTTCAGGGAATGATTTTATTCTAAATATATCTTAGGATACTTTTCTTCCAGTCAAATTTACCCTTCCCCCATTTACTCCTGACAATTTTGTGATAATGCCACAAAGTTATCAGCATAACTGTTGTAACAAACTTCATCTGCTTTCTGGTAGCATGACAAAATCACATCAACTACCTTTTTTTTTTTTTTTTTTCTTCTCTAATTTTATAGCAAAAATTTTAAAATATACCAACACAATAGGCCATTCAGCAATGGATTTTGCACAAAGCTTCTTCAAATGGGCATTCCTTCCCTTTTCCCCTCACATCAGTATCACTTCTACACTGCTCTTCAAACACTAACATCAACAGTAGCACTAGCACCACTGCATCAAACACATGATCAGGAGAGTCCTTTTAGTTAGGTTCTTTAACACAGAGACTGCAGCCAAGCCCACATCAACACATAAAGCATAGTGCCGTTGTAATGGTCTCCTGGCCAGTCACTGGTTAAGCACCTTTGCTGCTAGAAATTCACTTGTTGATCCCTTTTCTTTCTCTATGCCCTGACAAATCCACTCTTGCATTCACACATGCACATAAATATTGTCATACAGCACATGAACACCTTATTTACTGTGTTGAACACATGGCCCTTGACACCACTCTGCAGGAATAGTTCACATATTTTATTTAAATAAAGCAACATCAGTGCTGTTTGGTGTATGCTGGGTTTTTTCCTTTTTATTTTTTTTCTTTTTTAGCTGAGGCAGATGATCTCACTTTAGCACTTCCCCCCTCTGTGAAGCATAGTTATTTCATCTTAATTAATCTAAAAGCAGTATCTTACTGTTTTAATCTTTCCCAAAATATTTCTATTTATAGTATTCTCATGCTGGAAGGAACTGTATTATGAGCACTGTATTCTTCCAGAATAAAACTGAAACAAAACAAAATGAAAACAGCTATTATCATTTAGTTTGCCAAGTTCAAAAATATATATATTATACATACATATATATATATATGTGTGTGTGTGTATACATATATATATATGCAGATATATATATATCTGAGGTATAATGTAACTCAATTAAAAATGTAGTACAAATTTATTTTTAAATATGCGATATTGGCATTACACCAATACACCTGCATGAAACACACTGCCACTTCAAGAGGCAGAACACAATGGATTACCTCCAAACATTTGCATTCCTAAAGAAAAAGAATAGCACATAAATCTTTGGAAACTGTGAGGCAAGATCTTAAAGGAAGGAAAAGTACACAGCTTCTACACAGTCTTAAATTTTATAATGCTCTTTGGAAGGCACCTCTGCATCCCCCAGAAAAGCTTTCATAATATATGCTTAAACAGTTACTGGCCAAACTACAATTACTTTTTCATCTCTAAAAATAAGCTGCCCCAGTTCTCTCCCAACTGTGACATTGATGGCATATTTTTAAGTCCTCCTCCCTTAAGATATTACGGGATCAACTACAGTCATACAATTCTACTGCAACTGAGAACAAAAGGATTTGGGGGAGCGGAGGAGGAAGAGGCAGGTGGAGGAGGAAATACCAGAGATGAAACATTTTGCACTGCTCATCATTCAGACTCTTCCTCCTGGTACAAATAAAAGTTACAGAGGTAACAACCCCATTCTCTTCAGCCTCCATAACAAAGCAAAAGAAAACAGCATGCGTGATTCTGATACACTCTCAACTCTAACATCAAGAGAGGAAAAATGGTCTAATTTGTGAATGAAGAAAGAAAATTACCTGTGTTTTCCTGTCTTTCCAATAAGTTGCTTTGAGAGATCATATGATTACCTGCAGAATGAGCCAGTTGATTTCATTTCTATGTGTACAGACCAGTTATTCAACAACTACTTCAGCCACCTCTCCCCATTGTTAAGGAACCTAATCATGACATAACTCAACTCTGTGCAACTTCTACAATACCTAAATTTGGCAAACCTTCTGTAAGCTCTCCACAATGCTCAAATTATACAAATAACATGAACTGACCCTCAGTCATGATTGTAAGTTATCTGGATAATCATGCTACTCCAGTGATACTGTATATAAACATCTAAACCTGTTCATTGACACTGAGCTGGTTGGCACAACGTTGTCATTCTGTATTGACATCGCCTACTCTGAAAATTCAACATGACATGAAAGGTTGGAACACACACCTTTTTCTTCAAGCTTTACAAAGGAAATAGCCTGTCACAGCAGCATCTTTACTTATGACCATCAACGGTAGGACCAGAGGGAATGGTTTCAAGCTATGGCAGGGGAGATTCACGCTGGACATTAGGAAGTATTACTTCTCAGAAAGGGTGGTCAGGCACTGGAATGGACTGCCCAGGGAGGTGGTGGTGTCACCAACCCTGGGGGTGTTCAAGGAAAGACTGGATGTTGTGTTGAGGGATATGGTTTAGTGGGAGCTATTAGTAATAGGTGAACGGTTAGACTGGATGATCTTTTACGTCTTTTCCAACCTTGGCAATTCTATGATTCTAATATTAACAAACTAACACAGAATTTCAAATTGAGAAAAACAAAAATAAATTTAAGTTCCTTAGCAAATATGACAGGAAATTATATGGCTAAGAGAGTTTCTCCAAACAGCTAAATCACAAAACTGTTAACAAAACACACCATCAAGATTTCACAGGCTTGCTACAACCAGTTATTACCCTCTTCAAAGCTCAAACTGTGCAGTGTAAATAAATGAATTATTTGGAATCACAAAATTTAATCTATTGCCCTTGTTGCATCGCCTAAATATTTTACTAAATACAACTGAAACTAACTTCACTGATCTTTAGACAGGTTTCAAAAGAAGTTATACCTATTTTTAAAAATTATGTTGAGATTGAAGAGTGGTTAGAATACCAGCAAGCGAAGACAAACACAATTAATGAAACCATCTAGCTACAGCATCCCAAGAATAATCATACTTTATCTTGTGACTATTGGTACTGAAGAGATGCCTATACTCTCGCTAGGAAAAATTACCTGCAGTCTGTGGTGACCAACGACCACACAAATTAAAATCATGTATTTACATGAGCCAAGACATAGATCGGCAATAGAACAGAGCAAGGATTTCTATAAGCATGTCATACTAATATCTTTGAATATGATGTTTATTGTAATTTTACACAAAAATAAAATGTATAATATTCACTTACACATTTTGTATTTATTTGCCCTAGCAGCGTCCTAAGTAACACTGAAATATTACCATCTCTTTGAAGCTATTACACCAACTGGCAGAATTCCAAACACAGGCCCTATGCTCACATAAGGTACTAGACGCTACAGTCGCAGTCTCTGAATTCACCCACTCTAACAGAAAAAAAACGTAGCTCATCTCCCTCCGGGCAGTTTTTCTACTCCATTTGCACCAGCAGGGAAGCAGACTGGTTGCAGCTAAGCTGTTAGCACTCCACTATGCTTTCCAAAGCCTGCAACAGTCTGAACCAAGTAAGCACACAGAGCTCCCTCCCTGCCCAACTACCAGCATCTGCACACAAGGTGTTGTGTACAGATCTTGTTCAAACACACAGCCAGGACACAATCAGCTGAACATGTTAAAATGGAACTTGCAAAATTATTTGCATCCCTTTACTGAGATACAGTCACAGGGATCAAAACACTGCCCAACTCTTCCCATACCTGAGTGTCAGGGGTGATTATGTTTTAGTGATTCTTCTGCAACCAACCATCAGTCTCATGCACAGCATTCAGCAACTCACCAGCTGTTCTTGCATGCCTTGTTAAGGCAATGTAAACACAAACATCAAACATCTTTCTAAAACTCTAATAAATTTTGCCTAAGAAGCTCCTTCAGCTCTCTTAGCAAGAAGACTTGGCTTCTTATCCTATCCTCCTTTCCATTACTCAATACTATCAAGTACTAATTTGGACTTAATGCTCAGTTAACCGTCAGATACCACAGATGCAAAATATTGTGTTTGCTCCACAGGAGTGCCTGTAGCTGTTCCTCATATTCCTGTTCCTGCATAAATATTAGCAATTATTAAATTCACTCAATTTTATTTACTTTCTTTCTATGCAGAATTCAACACTTGATCTAGCACTTCATGAATAGGCAGAGAAAAGGAACTTCATTCACTCATTGCTGCTCACTGACAGAAAGGAAGGCTACACAGAGGTGCACGCTGGGCCCAATACTATTCTGTGTTTTCAGCTGGTGATGTGAAAATTAAGATTGCACTTTAAGTTCGCAATGTGTTTACTGGCTCTCCAGTGGGAAGGCTGATAGGTAGATAGGATGGGACTGTAAGTACATTAGAGAACAGAAGTAGAATATAAAATGAATTTAACAAATTGTGGAAACAGCCTAGGAGAAAAAAAAAATTGAAGACTTAGTCGAATCAGAATGAAGTAGAAGATCCCCTGCTTAACCAAGAATATTTAACTGCTCAGATAATGGATAACAAGCGCTGAGGCAGCAGTTCTGCATAGAAAGATAAAAACATAGCCCACAGTAATCTGAATATGACTTAAACAAACAACAAATAATAAGGAAGTGGTGAAGACTATACTCGCTGTGCGGGGTCTTCAGAGAAAACATAATGGGCACACTTTTCTACCAGTTGTGGTAACACTCCACTGAGTGCTACAATTCAGGTGAGATACATGGAAATTTCAGAGATAACTAAAAGCAGATAAACAAGAATGAACAGAAAATACAATCTGTGAGAAAAGAGAGCTGCTTAAAGACTATATGACTGACAGGAGACATGAAAGATGTTTCCAAATACAGGAGTTTGTTCTTCACAGGATGCTGAACCAGAAATAACATACTTAAACTACACATTTGGCTCTGACTTAAGTTGCTTGTCTAATAGTTCTGTTATTTGTTCATTTTATACTGCATCCTAAGACAAAAATATTTGATACACAAAATTGATAGTGATAAAGTGTAAATCTTTGCCTCCTAAGAAGATTTACATGGGAATTTTTGAGTTCTTTTTTTCTCATAAGAATGACCTTTGGGATTGGTCTATATAATAGCTTGTTTTTTAACAAGCTAATAATCTGAGACAGCTGAAAAGCTCAAAAAGAGAAGATTCTTTTTTAAAACATGACTGGCAGTAAGGATAATCATAGCATAAAACAATCTGCTTCCTAGAGCCAAAATCAGTGCTATCCTTCTAAACTGATGTTCAGTAACAATTGACAATAGAGAATTTTAAAAATAAAATTTAAAAAATCTGTTTATTTTTTGCATTCTTTCCTGTAAATCTTAGGAGTGACTTCAACATATTTTACGAGGATTATTCTTGCTACTTCTTACCCAACTATTTTCTTCCTGTCACATTTAAATTGAGAAATAATCATCCACTTAAATCAATGCTGAAAAATAAGATAATGCTAACTAATTTCACCATGAATCATATCATCACGTACCTGCTCACCTTTTAAAGCTTCCTGACTGCTAGAAAGAAAACTCTTGCATGTTTCACAGCTAAAATGAAACTCCAGTTCTGAAGTTCCTCTTTAAGGGCAATGGATTCCATCTAATCACCAGCAACTGCATCCACTTCCAACCTATTTGACTGCCCAAAAGGTTGTACCCTGTTTTTATCATTTCCAAGCTGCTATAGAAGAGCTGACAGTTTTCATCTTCTCCCTATCATACTTTAAAACATAAAGTTTGATTGCATTTGTAGATTCTATCCGTAGTACAATTCTTCAAACATCACAGTATTTTGAACATATTTGTGTACCTATTTCCTACTGGCATGAGTTAAATAAAAAAATAAACCTGGAAAAAAATTAAGCGATGATGAGTTTTTCTTCATGTCAATAATCCATGCTAAGACTGATGGTAGTAGATTTAAATTTCAAAGTTAAGTAATCATTCCATATGGTAACTGTCATAAATAAAAAACTTGAATGAAGCTACCCCATTGTGTGGGTGATTAGCAAAATTTTAGACACCAACCATTTCAGAAGGATTTATTCCAATAGTTAGGCTGTCTGCCTTTGGCAAGAGAGTATATCAGGTCTGCAGAAGCTTTCTGTTTTGCAGAAATTAAAAATTACATCTCTGTTGGATGTGTTCAGACATGCAGGGAGTCTGTTTCCATCAGCAGGTATAGCTAACATGGAGAGCACGTTCCAAAAATATCCATTTCAGCTTCTACATTTCACATAGAAAAAACAGACTTCTGTTTTGGTCTACTGAATCTGTCAAAAACCAAAGTATTTACATGAATATTTGTAAGAATAAGTTACCATGTAACCAACTTATGTGAGTCAATCACTTAACAAGCTTGAGAACTAATACACAGACAGTCGCTAAAATGCCATTCATTTCCTAACATCAGTTTGGTGATCTGCAGTTGAAGAGAATCAGCTCTGAGTTGACAAGAAGAAAAATATTTCTTTTTTTTTTTTTCTTTGCCATTTCCATATATATTAAACAAGTATTTAATATGCTCAGTCTGCAGGTGTTGAAGTATAGTAAGGGCTCCCATTTGCATTAAAGATACATTGCCTTACCAAGACTTTGCATGACCCAAAAGCAACTTTGTCTTAAAATACATTCAATATATTATCTAACTCTTGAGCTAACAAATAGATACAGGAATGCAGATACATGCTTTCCAACTGGTCCTTATACAAAGCTAGCCACAGCTTCCAAACACATTAAATAATTTAGTGGTAATGCTCTCCTATTCAAATTAGTGCATACTTTTTCACTTTCATCTACAAATTACATTCTCATTGACGGATGGCCTCAATAAACAGTCTAAGAGTAATTGTTCATTGTCAAATGCTTGTAGGTGTTTGTGTGAGTAAATTTGCATTCTTTTCTTCACTGATTTTCTGATCAAGCAATATTTAACATAAAAATGGATTTGCCTCATACTAATGAACCCTGGATAAGGCGCATCATAATTGAAAATACTATAATGGCATCTGCTTTGCAAATAAGGAAGTTTTGAGATGCAAGAGTACTGTGTCAAAATATCGTAATTTAAATAAATTGTGTATTCAAAACACAGCTTTGCCTAGACAATATATTCCTACTTCGAATCATATTAGATTTCATTGAAAACATGAATTGCACATTGGTCTTCCATAAGTCATTCCACAGGAGTCCTATAATATTTAAATTATTTGTTTAAAGTATGTCAAAAACAAACAAACACCCTTATTTACACAAAGTATAAATTGTTTATATATGTAGAAATACATAATTTTTTTTCTCTGATTTAATAAACTTCTTTTTTGTGGTTTTACATTGTTTCTTCCTGTTTCATACACCATGTTTAAGGGACATTGCAAATGTAGGGATTTGTAGTACAAAACTTATTAAAGGGACTAATAGGAAGTACAGCAGTTAAACAGTATGCAACAGATCCATCATCCTTACTCCCCCTCATTTATGAATAGAAAGAGATACCATGCAATGTAACTACATAAACGAAAAACTCTCCTGCAACAGAAATGAAATAAACACAGCATGGAAACTCCAACCCACAGCATGAAGTCAGCTTTCTAAAAACTGTTATCAAGCATAAAAGAAGGAACGGTCAAGCAGTCAAAGTACCACCACTAAGATTTAACACCAAAAAGTTAGGTAAAAGGCATCAGAATCATCGCAACTTTAACCACTGTAAATTATATAAGCTTGTACTGAAACCTCAACTCAAATGCTACCAAAAGTAGACCCCAGCTGGTGTCAGGCTTTAGGTCAGGCTCAACTTCTAGCATGCCACTCATTGAAGCACAAGTCTTCCTTCTCAGAAACCTTCCCTACAGCATGTTAGACAGCCAGCTGGCCACACCTGATTAGGAGAGGTCTGATGTCACTCCCCTACACTGCAGAGCACTTCAAGGAAAGCTAGAATGTGTGCAACTGCACATGCTCCTAAAGCAACTTAAGTACAACTACGCACACTGAAACAGGTGTTTCAAGTTTCGGCATCACTGCATTTTTTACAACAAAACTCACATTTCAGACAAATAGGCCTTGCCTGGCTTCAAGTTGAGCCTGGAAGAAATGAGTATATACTGTAGAACTATTCCACAAAGGCCAGCCATGGCCTGTCTACTTCAACACAAAACAAACATTTTAAGAGGATTCTAAGAAAATATTTCTTTAAAATAAATAAATAAATAAAATGTACCTATAGTTTATACTTCCTTTCTCTCTTAATACATATGTGCATATTTAAGCAAGTAAAGATAAATACAGTGGAAATATATGAGTACCATTTGAAATAATATCACAATCAAATCTGGTTCAAAATTCTTCAGAAATATCCTTTTAACAAAACCCATTGTAAGTGTTGCTGAAGATGAAAACATACTGAAACACACGTAGCAAATCTTAGGAGCATAGTACAAAGAGCAAGAGCACCTTTGATATGTGTGTATGTGTTGTCAAAAGTCTCTTCTGTAGTACCTGCGAGCCAAGCATCAAAGCACTCTTCAAAACCCAAATAACAACATCTTGGAATGGAATACCACATGATTATACTCTACAACTGAAATTAATCCATTTTCTATATCAAAAATCTAAGAGATTAGCACAATGTAAGAGAATAGCACAAAGCACCAGAAGCAGAGATTTTGTGAATATCTATCTTAGTAGTCTGAGATATGTGAACCAACACAACAGTTTGAAATATAAGTTGCCACAGTCTGCCACCATTGCTCCTGGTAAACTACACAACAGAGAAGGGCTTCACTTTCTTATTACAAAATCCTGATCAGGTCCATAACCCTTAACAGAGAGCTGCATAATGGATAACTGTAACCCAGCAGGTCAATAATGAATGTAATAGGAGTCAGCACCAGATCCAGACTTTTCTTGAAGGAAAGGACCTGTATCCTGATATCCTGATAGTAAAACATTGCCCAAACACATCATAATCAAACATCTTCATCTTCTGCCACCTGAATGCAAGAATACTCCATCTGAAAAGATACAAACTGCTCTGGACTGCACTGCTCTATCCTAGATTAAGTTTTTACAGCAGTATATACCTATTCGACAACATCCACAGTCAGGCTTTCCTTTCATGTGCATTTCTGCAAGACTTGATATTTACAATACTCACGCATTGCAATAAGGTTTCTTTTCATATCCTTTGTAGTTATTCATGTTCAGAGCCATTTTGCAAACTTCACAGTGGAAACATCCTTTATGCCAATACTGTAAAGAAATATAAAGTAGCATTACTTTCAACGCCGATGTTTTGAAAGCTTTTTTATGGTACAGGACATGTAAAAACACAGTTATACGCCAATATTTTTGGCCACGCGTCATAGATTTCTGTAAACTACATCAAAGACATCACTTTCATACAAAATTGAAGGAGCTTCTGAAACACCCTCAGAAATGCAAATTCTCTGCTGAAGTGAATACCAAGCACGGTGACCTTGCCAGAATTGTTTTAAAGATAACCAAAGCAGGAGTTGGGCATTTTGCTCTAGTTAAAAGGAGAAGAAACCCGAGATGCGATGCGTGGCTCTTCGGTACACACAAGAGAAACTACGTTCAGTGCATAAGACGGCGTTTCCCTCCAGTAGCTCCCACCACCTTCCCCTCCCGGGGACGGTGCCTGGGCACAGTGCCACAGCCCGGAGCGCTATCTGCCAAGCGGACACGACAGGGCCGGGGGTCGGGGCGCTGCCGCCGCACCCAGGTGCGCTGCCCCCGAAGCACCGTTGCGTAAGCAGCTACCGAAGCCTTGACTCGGGGAAGGCGCCCCCAGCCCAACGAACGGGCTGCGCAGCCAACTTCTGCCCTCGGGAAGCGTCCCGGGCAGCCGCTGCCGCCGGGCCCCGTTCTACAGCCGGGCGGCCGCGGCGCAGCTCGGGGCGAGCCCTGCGTCAGCGCGGTGACACGGCGACCGCCGCCCGCCCTGCGCTGATGAGCGGCAGCGGGGCCGAAGAGCGGCAGCCCCCGGTGCGGTGCGGGCCACCTGCCGCCAAGCTCCCCGCACGCCTCGCCCCCGACCCACCCGCCCTCCTTCCCTCCCTCCGCCGCCGCAGCAGCACCTTGTCCAGGCAGTTGACTTTCTCGGTGGGATAGACCACTTTCCCACAGCGGGCGCACTGGGGGTTCATGGTGCGGCTCCTCCCGAGCTGGGGCTCCCTGCGGCCGGGGATGCTGCGCGGCGGGCGGGCTGCACGGGGCTGCGGGCGGCCGATGGAGCATCCCCTGCCCGCGCGGGGACGCCGGGGCTCCTCAGCGGCTGCCGGCGGGCGAAGAGGTCATCGGCGGCGGCTGGGGAGGAAGCGACGCTCCAGCTGACTGCGGCTCGGCAGCATGTGTGAGTGGGCGGGCGGGGAGCCGCTGCCAGTCGCCCCCGCCCGCTCGCCGCCCCGCATCCACCCGCCCCCGCCGCCTCCGTGTGCCTGCGCGCTCGGCTCTCCGCGCCGCCGGCGGAGTGACTCACGCCGAGCCCCGCGCGGGCAGCGGCCGCGAGCCAAGCCCACGAGGGCGCCGAGATGCGGCCCGCAGAGATAAAGGAGGGGGGGGAAAGAAAGGAGGATGAGCCCTACACCGCAGCCAGCCCGGGCGGGGGTGGCGAGATGGGGGATGCTCCTGCGGCGGGGGGCGGCCGCACCTGTCCTGGGCCCGACGGGAGTAACGCTGAGATGGCAGCACGTCGTCTCCGTGGAAGGAAGGAAAGCCAGGGCACCGCTCCGGAGCTCGGGCGCTCTCAGAAATTAGGCCCGAGGCCTGGGGATAGAGCTTGGCGTGATGTGGGATGGAAAAATGGTTTCAGGAGGAAGAAAAGAGATGTTTAATTCCCGAAAAGGCAGAATGACACTGAACACATCAAAACTTCGAGGGGAAGGAAGGGGGCTGTCCTCAGTCAGGTCTCAGTGAAATTGTTCCAGCAAAGCTTCTTCACCTGGGAGCTGTGGGAGACCCACCTAGAGGGACTTGCAATAGGAATATCACAATCTAAATGAGGTTTTCACTTGCAGACCTATTGCTCCCATCAGTGCAGAGAGGAACATGCATGCATTCTCTGCTCTTTGTGTTTCGATGACTTTAAGGGCTCAGTTCTGCTGCCAAGCTGTGGCTGTGTCATCAGACACACCGGTCCCATGAGAGGCTCCAATGTGCATCTCCAAATCTCTGCAGGAGTGGTAAATTCAGCTCCTCAGAGGAGGTTTTTGCCATTCATTTTTGATTGGCTCATTAGTGCTGTAGGTACAGCAAGAAGCTGTGCCTTTTTCCTTACCTATGGACCTCTTTAACTACCTGGAACACAAACCACACCATAAGTCAATACAGCGCAGCCTTTTCTGATGCAAGGGAAGTTTTTTTACATTTCAGTAGAGCAGAGCTTTCTGTGCCTAACAGCAAGGACAAATTCTGCACATAGTTGAATGTTATTAAGTAATCAGAATGCAGTCAGCTCAACTGGAATATTTGGCAATCATTCTTCCTTGGCAACCCAACTTCTATGCACTGACTGGTTGAAGGCGTGGGGAGACTGATTTAATTGAAATTAATAATATATGTGATTAAATGAGAAATACCTAATCAGGCTTTAAATATTAAATGACTGAAGTTATAATGCTTCTTCTGCCTCATCGAGACATAAACACCTGGAACCCAATGAAACTCATAACACTGAGATGGTAGCTGTGATGCAAGCAACAGGAAAGCAGATTTGCAGGCAGTCCAGTAAATGTTTATTGTCTGCTCTGGCTCTCAGTGCAGTAGAAAACAGAGAAACTGCTGACCGGCCAGGTTTCCCTTCCTGCAGCCTGCAGTCTGGTCCATTTCATAGACATCGCTACAATTTGCAGATTTCAAAAGTCATTAATCAGATTTTTTGATGTTTTGATTCCAGATTTCTGATCTGGAGCATAAGATTTGTCTTCTCAGATGATAGCTTGATAATTTATCATAAACACTTGGAGACCAATTTGCCCTCAGTTTATTAGTACGTGTAAGTTACTTGATAGAAATGGGAGTATATGTACCCTGTAGTGCAGAGGCAGCAAGTCCCTTCTGCTGCTGCTTCTGTGCTGTGCAGATTGCCTTGCTCTTTCTGCTGGGCAGTCTGACTGGAGGTGGATAATGGCTTTTATTCAAGGAACTGTAAATGCCAGACATCTGCATATGTTAGTGAAAGAAACCTGAATACATGGTAACTCTGTGTGTGCTGCAGGAGCCGTCATTTATGCAACTATTTAAGATCACAGCTATGTTGTATTTTGCCCCATGCCTGTAATAGGAAGTGGGATGGAGACCCAGCTAAGTTAATCTCAGAAAGAGAGCACTGGATGTTATTTATAAGGAAAATACATATTTCCTGTCATTTATGGGTAAAAGAGATCCATAGCTCACTAGAAATAACTAGAGGAACTATTGAGCACATAAGGGCAAAGACCATATTCTCTAGGTACACAGCTGTTGCCACAAGCATAGAGACTAGTAGAAGGTAGACCTCTAATTAGAGTCAAGAGTTAACTCCCAGCTTGTACATATTGGCAAGTTATGAGTTACATCCCAAGATGAAACAGGTGGTGGAGTCACCATCCCTGGAGATGTTCAAGAAGTATGTAGATGTGATGCTGAGGGACATGGCTATTTTGCTTCAGGGAAATAATTTGACATATTTTCTTGTTGGTTTTTTTTCCTATCGGATATGTTCTTTTTAAAGTTATAAAGGTGAGATCACTACCAAGTTACGGTAATGCATTCAAAGTACTGCCTTACTACTGCGACCAGCTCATAAAGTTCATGTGCAAGTTCCAGCAGATAACAGATATTGTATCATGTTTAAGTGAAAGGATGATCTCATGCTTAAGGCACTGCATGGAGAATTGCAGATGAAGCCTCTGAGCCATACTGCAATACAGATAAATTATGCTGAAAGAGGTTTTGTGAATTTTTGTGTCTGCCCTTAATTGTGTAGGGACGGAAAGCATTAAACCAGTATTGGTTGGCACAGGAGTTGCCAGTCGATTTTTGACCCTTCCTGTCTGAGCTTACATTTAACTACATAAAAGAAGGAACTGCATAGTTACATTTCAAATAGGAACAATGCAATTTTAATGTGACCTTGTTTAGAGCTACCCAGGGTGCTGCTGGAGAAATGAGCTTTCAAATTCTCTGCTGTGAAAGAGTAATTCATACTTTTCATATGCAAGGGTCAGCGAGAGCCTATTTTCAACTTCAGCTAGAGAAAAGCTAAAGCCAAAAGTGAATGTTTTCCAATCAAAACTGAACTAAAGCCAGCATGGTTAGATTTCATAATTTTCTGTAATATGATCCAAACAACAATCTGCAGTGGAATCTTAAACACTCATTCCCAGAATTAGCCAATGTTTAGCTACTCAGATTAATCTAATTGAGTAAGGGAACACTACAATGAATGTGGACGATCAATTGCTAGCAGTGTTTTCTGTTCTTAGTCTCCTTTCTTCACTTAAATGCATGCAAACTGAGTAATGCAACCTGCAACAGCCATGTGCTGAACAGATACATGAAAAAGCAATAGTCAGGAGTCAGCATGACAGCAGAATTGTCTAAAAGAAGAGACTTTTATTCCCTTAATGTTAAAGGTGCCACAGAGGTTTCTATCATTTTATGCAAGGTGTCAAGGTTTCCTCTTATTAATGGGTCTTCCAGGATACCTGGCTGATCATTTCTCTCCAAATTATGGGGGGGTGGGGGGAGGATGGTTTGCCTTTACGTTTGACTGAAGGCAAAAGGTAACTGCAATACAGCTTAGTCAAAAAGGGTTTGTTGCTTGGACTATGCTGAACAGAAGGCTGTTACCCAGCTTGTTTTGTTTTTCTTGAGCCTAGAACAGCTCTTCTGAGAGCAAAAAGCAGTTTGAAAACTTCGTTCTGGTGCAAATCTTGTTACCTGCATGTGTATGTATTGTTTCAGAAAAAGCAGCTGGGCATCTGCAAAGCATACACCTGAGTTAAACAAAACAGGTACAGTTTTGTGGATGGCAGCTCACAGGCTGTTTTGAGAACTTGGCAGTGTATGCTTAAGCAATAGCTTCTTTAGCAAACACATCCAGAGATGGAGGTAAATGAGCGCAAGTAGTTAGCTCTACCCATACAACCAGTACTTTGTAAATTGTGTCTTCTGAGATTTGGGAAAAGCATTCAAGCTGTCTTACAGCTCAGTAACATATTCTAACATCAGAAGCTTGCCTACACACTCTTCACATTAATCTTACATGGTATATAGTTTAAAAGCAATGAGCAATGCAAACAGGTGCAGGCAGAGCACAGTGCTCCCTGCTACCGAAGGCACAGCAGTCCCAGTGCCCCAGTTCAACCATTCATTCTACCATTCAGTTTGCAGGTGGAGGTGAGGAACTCGCTGAACACAAGACAGTGTCAGCATAGAAAGCAGCTGGGAATAAGGGTGCTTTTAAACTGAATTTCCCTATTCAGTGACAGTGCTTAGGAGAAATACACATTATTAGTACTTTGGTATTATTATTATTCCTCTCTCTGTGGTATAGTCTCTCTAACATTTCAGTAGAGTTAGAACTCAGAGGATGTTTCAGGCACATAAATGGAGCAAAATTTTACATATATTGTTTTGAACATGTTGGGAAATTTTCTACCTAGTTACTTCCTAGGCAGAATTAGAGATTCCTACCATGTTTTGCAGGAATAAAAACAAATCAAGAAGAAATAAGGATTGGGGGAGCTAAAACAAATATTTTATTCCATTAATTTTCATGAACCATTGATACAGGAATGGAAAGATATCATCAGAGCTCTCAGAGAAGCTGAAGGAAAAGATTGGCAGCAGTCACCTCTGTTGACCTTTGTCAAAACTGGTCATTTCATCCCAATCCAAACAGATTTCCAAAACCTTTACCACCACAGAAAACCCATCCAACACAGTCCAGGAAAAAGGCTCTGTGCTACAACATCAGCTGAGCAGCTGTGGAAGGACAAAATGTTAATTATTCTTTCTGACTTAACAACTGCCACATTTTATTTGCTGTGTTGAGTAAAAATGTAAAGCTATTGTGTTTTGCTTATGAAGATGAAATGGAAATACAAGATTATTTGTTAATTGTGGGTATTGTTTACTGGCCTATGTTTAGCCTAACAGAATGGGGATTTAGAGATAGAATTAGGGTTCTAAAGTGAATTTTTAAAACTAATAAGAGGGTTCTGGTCGCTTTGAATAAAAGGACAACAATGGCGCTATTCATGCTCTTGTCTGTGCAACTACTTTCCCATTATTTCCAGAAATAGTAGCAGAGTAGCTTCCTGCCTAAATAAAAGAGTTCACGTAGATGGAAATTAGTCTATAAAGCTTTTCAAAATAAGGTTTCCTTTTTTAAACTGAATGACATGGTGAAATACAGGAAGGGTTGGGCTGTGATTGGACCGGATCCTTCAGTTTAGTGTTCTAAATGCTACGTGACCCTTTCAGAGTAACTGCATACACTTACTCCATAAATGGAGTGAGAGTGTTATAGGGAATACACTTCTGCCATTGCTAAAGGAATCAATTTCTTTCAGTACAGGTACAGAATCATTAGTAAGCCCAACTCCGGGCTTCAGGGGAAACTATTCCCAACCCTCCTAGCAAGATCTTAAAATTAAAGCTTTCACAGTGCAGACCTGTCAAATCTCACACGTTGAGAGGGGGTCTCACATGTTTGGCTCCCAGCTTATCTCCCCTGCAGCTAGATCCCTATCACACTCATTTGCAACACTGCACTATGGCTTCTCTCCCATTCTCTGACCCCACATGCCAGGCACAGCTGGATGGCCCACTGCAGCCTGCCAAACAGCTGCTGCTGCCCTGTGGCATTGGGAGCAGGAGGGGAGGAGGAGGATGTACAGTGTGACAATTCCGCATTGCTGAATAGAAGGATGGATTCCAGGGCAATTCCTGGACATTTAGCAAAATCCCTTTCCAGAAAGCAACAAGAAAATCTCTCTGTGAATCAATGTTAGTATTTTTCCAGTAAGTGTTATTTTAGAACTCTTCATTTTTGAACACAGATAGGATGAGCTCCAAGACTACTAAAATCAATAAAAGCTTATGACCATTTAAAATTATTACCTATATATAAATTAAAAAAAAAAATCAAGATATGTTACAGGTTATAGTCAGTAAAATAATGATCTCTGATAGTTTTCTCTCAACAAGAATAACATGGGCTTTTGCAATGGTGTTCCTTGTTCCAAGCTTACAAAACATACTCGTACAACAGGAGGCAGGACCAAGGATTATTCACATTCCTCAATATACTCGAGAGGCTAAAATGAAAAATAAATACTGCTAAAAACCAAATAAACCCCTATAATAGGTTTAGCAAAGCCCATCTCACTTTAAGCTCAGCTCAGATGTGTTAAGGATGTGGCTCTGAGTTCTGCTTTGTGCCTATGTTTTTAACAGCCACACTTCAAAGAATTGAAGGGTTGGGGCCAAAAGGCCAAGGCAGAGGCTCAGTCCTCTCCCTCACACCATTTGGACAACTAGTGACCTGAAAGGCATTATTTATGGCTGCTTTCATTGAAAAAGCAGAGATAATGACTTAGAGGCAAAGTGTCTTCTCTCCAACATCATTCTGTGTGTATTTCCATAGAAAACTTTACTGGGGCCAGAGCAAAGTCTAATCTGTACAATCACCCTAAATACAGAACAGTCATATGAGGTCATGTGAACCTTGGATGGAGAAAAACATAATTTTATTTTTTTTTTTAATTATTTTTTTTTAAACCTTAAATACAACTACATTAGAAAATTAATACCAAATAAACTTAAAGGGTTTTTTTGTTATTAGGGGAAAAAAAAAGCTTAACTATTTTAATTGGTAAAATTACGGTGGGACTAGAAATTAAGCTGTAGGTTTTACACAAAGTGTCTGTACCTATGTCATCTCTTTAGCCTGTATTTATTTCCCCTCTGCCTTAGAGCACATGGGGAGTAGCAGCCCCAGTGCTACTGTCATGAAGAAGACAGAGTTCAAAACTCAGATTCTCAGTAATGTTGCATTTTTAGTATGATGCAAAGACATACACAAAGCAAGAAAGAACTTCAGAAAGGGAATAGTTTAGTTTTTGGGGTTGTTTTTTTCCTTTGTGGTTTAGAATCAGAGCTAGCTCTGGAAGTAAATGTGCAGCAATATATCACATAACTGAAATTTTCTAACATGGAATTCAGTATTTTCAGTGTGAATTTCTCATTTTTCCCCTAGCAGCTTTCTATGAATTATCTTAAAGGATATCTTAGAAAAGGCAATTATTATGTGGGGCATTAAGCAGAGCACAAATATTGCTACAGTTCAGAGAAGCCAGTTAATTTCCCCTTGACTACTGAACCATAAATAAAGGAAAACAGCATTGTTAAATGGCTCTAAAGTTGCGTAGTGGCAGTATTGCTACATGAAGGATATATTATTGGAACATAACCACAAAGGGAATTATTATGATGATATTAATTACAGAGGTTGTTTTGTTTATTTCATCCCCGTTTTTAAAAGCCCAAACCATTTTGCTGTGTCTGCACCTTCCCCTGCTGTACTCTGCAGACCATCTGAGCTGGCTGCCTGTGGTGGCTTGGCAGCAGAGTGTGTTTCAGATTCTCATGAGAGTGACCTACTTGGTCCAGCAAGGGAAGGAGGGAAAACTCCTGAACGCTTGGCTTTCAGTGTCCCCAGCAGCATGACTCACCAAGGAAGCTGAGCTGTCCACAGCCAGCAATGGCAGTTGTCTCAGGCAGCACATCACACAGGATTCATGCTGAGCCCTGAAGTAACCACTGCTATTGTTCTAGGTGAGCTTCCCAGATTAAGCTGTATGGCAAAGGCACCTGATCTCCAGATTTCCAGGCAGCTTGTCTCTTCTCCCCCAAGCCAGGGCCCGGCTCTGACAGTGACCAAGTGACTTGCATCTGCCTTGCTGCCAGCTGCTCTTTTCTGGGATACAGTGCTGCAGCATGACCCACCACCACAGATCACAGGCACTGTCTGTTTGGTGCCATTTTTTCCCTTAGAAGCTGTTGCACACTAGCTAGTAAAGAGAAATACATTTCAAAACCAAAAGCTTTCTTAGGATATCAACTTCTGAGCAGGAAAAGATCCTTTCTATTCCTTCCTCTGACCACAACCTGATTTAAGTGCCCTTGCATCTGTGTTTATCACCTCCTCATCTGCACTCCTCACTTTGTGACAGAGCCAGGGTGGGGTGAGAGCTGTTCTGACACCTGAGCAAGGCTGAATCAGACTGCCTGCTCTCAGTCCCTCGGCTAAGAGCAATAGATAACAGATATCAGAAAGGACTCTTTATGGTGAATCACAAATGAGAGGTAAAGGAGTAAGGCAAGGGCTGTAAGGAACTTGCTTTCCCTTCTGCAAAGCCTTGAAAGAAACTTTTGTGCCCAGCAGTGTGGTGTGGAGGCTGATTGCTGTGGGGGACACCAGCCCAAGGCTCTCTCCAGAAGACATCTCCAGATCCTAGTGATGCTGACACACGTTGCTGATCTCCTTGGGCTTCATCCAATACACGCCAAATCCAGCAGAAAGACTCCCACTGAAATCCATGTGTGTGAGGTTAGAGTTCAAATACAACAGGCTGTGCAGTGTGTTTTACAGAGGAGGTTCACCATAAACAGAAAACAGTGTCGTTGGTTACATGCTGGCACCAGTGTTAAATGTTTAAAGCTCCTTTCACAGCACCAGCTAGAGCAAGTGGACAGAAAGTTACTTCTATGACTTGTCTTCCATTGTAGTTAACACTGATGAAAGAAGGTCAGATTTCTAGGGGCTATTCCAGATGCTATAACATTGAATTAAACTTTGGGGAAGTTTATCTGTAGATCCTTGATAAATAGATGCTAACCACCTTCAGCCACTTTTCAGAGAGCCCCCTAACTGAAACAAATTATTTGTGCTCACAGAAAATTTATTAGTGTAGCACCCTGGAAACTGTACTATGGGAAAACTTCCAAACAAAGCACAAATAGCAGTGAACTTCCACACTGTGATGCTATCAAAATGACTTTAAGAGAATAAATGTCAACATGACATTTATGCTTCTTGGTGCAATAAATATGAGTCCCTGCAACTATTGTTCAGAAATGGTGCCACCAACCGCATCCTCATGGCCACAGCACGTTCTGTGCCTGCCTTCAGAGCCCAGCAAAAGGGCATCACTACAATCATTTCTAGGCTTTCCCAAGTTGGTGTTTGGCTGCCGGTTTCTTCTGCTCAGCTCATATACCATCCAGCATAAATATTGAGGTCAGTGCATAAATATCACTCTGGATAAATGCTCGGTATAACTGGAGTACATCTAGTCTCCATAAATCCAGTTAAATAAGGCAGGATTGCACAGCAGGTCAGGTATTATATCCTATCAGAAAATTTTCCCCATAAGTAAAACTGAGATTGTACTTACCCATATCTAAACTGGGGTAGGCCTTTATAGCCAGCTCTGGTATCAAGATCATCTTAAAATTGAAGCAGTAAGTGCATAGTCCAGAGGTACCCTCCTACCCCCTTTGTACCTCTGAGTTCCTCTGCAGTGGGAGGGTGACTGTACAAAGGATCACGTATTTTACTTAATAGGATGGAATATTTCAGAAGACTGTCCTCCTCAGTAAGAGTACTAACCCTATTTTTAGAAGAAAAAAATAAAAATCAGAACTCAACTGCAATAATAAAAAAAAAAAAACCAAAAATATATGTCCTCAAAAGTTCGTTGTCTTTAATTTGTTTTCAGATATGATCCTCTTACAAGGTATAATTTTTCTAGCACTTGCAACGCCCTAAAAAGTTATTTGTGGTCTTGGAAAGGAAGAAAATGTGAAAAACAATTAAGGAAAGATTCATCATATGTACATTGCAGTTGTAAAATTAATCCACTCAGCTAATGATAGATCAGAAAACCCACAAGCTGTCAGATTTTCAAATTATACCAGAATTTGTCAAGTACATCCGAATAATTACATATAGTAACTATCATGTGAAGTATCTATTCTTTTTTGGCATCATATTAACCTACCCTGCAAACTGTTCAAAATATAAGTCAAGATCTGCAGCCAACCTATCTGACTACCTGAAATGCAAACCACAAATTTATGCTAGCTAATATAATTATAATATTAATAACAAAATTGAATTTACAGAGCTAAAATATGCAATATTGTTAAATAAGCCACTGTTGAAGTTCCCCCAGCATTGAATGTGAGAAGAATGAGGTGATTCCCAGAGGTCCTATCCAACCTACATGGATTTTAATTACTATCAAGAATAATGAAGATAGTACTGATTTTGCCTGGAGAGACAAGAACTGGGACAGATCAACTTTGTGAAGTACATTATGTTTGGAGAGAGGATTTCCTTTGTAACCTTGCTGTTGAGGAGCCAGCAGTGGACCTAGACCACACTGTAGGAGCCAACACCTACGTGACAATGATCTGAAGCAACAAGAAAGATCAGGGCAGAAGCAGAATCCTGCCCTGAAAAATCTACATTGAGCAAATGGATAATTCTGAAACATTAAAAAACATTTCTAAGGAAAAAATGATCTAAATTGGAATGAAGGTTGTGTGTATCTCTTATCTAACAAGTAGGAAAATCATTTAAAGCGATACTGTATTTTCTTCAAAATATTTTGTCTCGTTATTTAAGAAGATAAAATTTGGCTTTACCAGTATAAATGCAAGTGAAATTTCTTCTAAATATTAAAGTAATCTAAAATCCAACTGGTCTGTAAACAAGTCATACAGCTCAGCTAGATAGCTCCTCAATTTTCCAAGTCACTGAAGCAGTGATGATATCAGTTGTCTGAAAAGAGAATTAAATGCTGTCATATTTTGTCCTATATTTTATTTTATTTTATTAGTTGTAAGGAGGCAGTGGCAAAGTTAGCTGGGTGATTTTAAATATATGTTTACATTTCTGGAAGCTTTGTTAAGTGTAAAGAGATTTTTTAAGTGCACATCTTCCTGGAAGAGGTCAAAACATTTTATTCAGAGGAAAAAATACTTCAAATGTTGAATTTTCTTTCCATTTTAACTGCAGTGGTTCATGTTTACAATACTCCAGCAGCTTCCAGTGTTCACTCAAGATAATGAATGACTGCTTATAATTAAAGATTTCGCAGAATTCTATTCTGTACACCATCCAACTCCGAAAATTGCAGGTTTCCTATTGCCCAACATTGTGCCAGCCTACTTTGTTTGTCTGCTTTAGTGATGGATTGGAACATTATTTCCTGACATCTCAAGGATGGTCTTCTTGATAGAAAACAGAAGGTATTTACCCATAGGAAATGTTGATGAAAAAGAACAGTCATTGAGTGTACTCTATGTATGCAGAAGTCGAAGTAGTAGCGTAATTCTGCCTGGAAGGTCCATAATGGACTTTGAATGAATGTATTTACCGCTCCCCAAAGTGATGAGTGCTCTCTCCATAAGACATTCTGAACAACCTGAGAAGGATGCATATATTCAAGTAAGCTAAATATTTACTTAGTAGAAATTGTGTGGCCATTATGTTTTCCACAGTCTTTTCATTTCAGTATGATGCTTAAAGCTCTTTTCCTTACTTTATTAAAACACTGGCTTGGAATTCAGGAAAAAGCAAGGAATTTAATATTTTTTTTCCTTTTGTCTGCCTGGAAGAGGTATTAGCTTCATCAGTCAGTACAGGGATTGAAACAATTTATCCATTATGGAAATGCTTCTCAAAAATGCAGTAAATACTACAGCTCCCAGTGCTCAAATTATGGCCAAAAAGAAAATAAAACTGGTCATATCCTTTAATTGAACTTGGCTACTTCTAAAAAAAGTAACATTTCAAAATTTCAGGAAGTGCTTTTTCAAGGAAAAAATAATAAATACAGTGTGTGCAGATCCAATTCATTGTTCCAAGAATTTGAATTGATCAGCCTGTTACCTGCAATCTAGCAAACACATTTCTCCAGGGATGCAAAATTGCCACGGTACGTGCTCCAAACAGTGCCGAACCAAGTGCCCAAAGACAGGCTCAAAATGTGATATATCAGTTCCCACTCTCATAGAAGTCTTTGAAAAAACTAATGAGATTTAAATAGCTGCCTTGTAGAAACTGTCTTTTAATAATTGTTTGAAATTATTATCTTCTGAATAAATCTATAAGAAAAATTATTATCCTTTTCTTATTATTATTTTGACACAAGGGAATCTATCTAAGTAAGCCTGAAAATGCCAATTGATTTTATTAAATCTCTGTACCACTGAATGTTTCCACGTAGAGTGAATCAGCGATTTGCTAACAGGAACTGTCATTACTGCACAGAAGCTGTGTTATGGAATGAATTATCATGACTTAGAAAACTGTGAATATGTCTGTCTCATTTATACAGCAGGTAAAAGTCGACAAATAGGGGTACCTGAGTACCAAGAATTACTGTTTTAAGTCTGCACATAAAGTTTATGGTAAATCTGCAAAATTCATTACCTGTTAATCATCCTGAGGATGATGGAAGCAGGCAGGAGAAAGCACTCAGAATTTGTAATGGAGAGAGATGTCATTTAAGTAGCTCTCTCTCAGCAAACAGGAGAGAACAAAAATGACCAAAGAATGCAAAGGAAGATGTAAACCAGGGTCTTCAGATAGTGTGAGAGCTGACAAGCACTGGTGGGTCGGAGGTGGCTGAAGACACTTAGCTGTTGTTTTTGTGTGGATCTGCAAGCCCTCTGCATTTTCTTCTTAAGCAAAATTGAGGTTAGAGGGAAGGCAGCACATGCTTACATAACAGTCCCTTTGCTGAATCTGCATGTTAATAACTTGCACTGTTGCACATTTTCTGAAGAGAGAAACATAAGCACAGCTTTCCAGGGGGAGGCCGGGAAGTCCTTAGCTCCTGGCTTTGGCTTCATTCCACTTAACCCGCTGAGACTTGGTGCTCAGCAGTGAGCTGAGCTGAGGAAGGTGCTTCTAGTTTCAGAAAAGCCTGACAAATGCAAACTCCCCATTTGTGGTAGCAGCTGCTTTCAGAACATCACCTCTAGAACTGGGAAAGCTCCTGCGCAGTGTGTCATCCAAAAATCATGTAGCTACAGACACCCAGCCAGTGTTCAATCAGTTCCCCATTTCAAAGAATTGCTTCTAAACATCTACGCAGCTCTGTCTGCCTTTGAGGAAAGCTCTAAATGTCTGCTTCAGAAGACCTGTACATTTTTTTGTGAGATAAAGTATCCTGAAAATTGTGGTCAAAATAAACATTAGGAAAGTTTGAATGAAAACCAGTTAAGAAAACGCTGTGGTTTGATTTTGAGCAAATCCTCAGAACTGCAAAGTTCAGAAGATGTCCAGTCCCAAAGCACAGCACATCACAAGGGGATTTCCTCCTCAGCTGATGCCCTTTGCTACTGAGGGATGTGACATGTTATATACTGGTTCAGAATCTATTCTGTGAATTTCCAGACAAACAGAAATTCAGAAGACATTAAACTTCATAGATACTTGACAGTTTAAGGCAAAGGATGAGAAGTAGCTGAAGTCATAAGAGAAATACAAAAACAGAATGAGATTATATCGATAACACTTTCCTACAGAATTAGGCTAACAAGTTTTTAGACAGCTGGGAAGGAAAACATTTAAAAGACAAGTTGGTCTTGGGAATGTCCTTGTGAGTTTCATTCAGATAAGAGAGAAAGGACAAAGAAACTTTGTTTGAAAAGCTAACAAGCAGCCCACAAAGGCTGGGCATTGATCAGAGGTGCACAAGCTCTGTAAGAGATGGCAGCATAGGAGCAGAAGATGAACCTGCAGAGTAAATTGCCTCCTTATGCAGCTCACTAACCTAGTGTGAGGATGTATCCCTGATACCACTTTCCAGGCTGGCTGCAGCACTACCTCATACTCAGCAGCAAGATGCTGTCTCACCCCCAGCCAGCTGCACATGTTGAGCACACCTCTAAAGCACAAGATTTTCCTCATGATGGTTCATTGACCCATGCCTGAGAGACCTCAACCTCAAATACATGTTTAATAAAAAGTGAAAAGATGGAAAAAAGAAAAAAAAAGAAAAAAAAAGCCAATAAATTCATTAGAATTCACTTAAAAACATTTATTTGTTGCTTCAGGCCTTGTCTACTGAAAGAGCAGTAATCCACTGATCCAGCAGATCCCTTTATATTATCATGGCTGGATCCAGGTAAAACTAATAATGTTTTTAAGTTCCCAATAGGAATTCAATATTCCAGTGTTCAGTTTTACAGCAAATTCAGAAGATTTTGCAAAGATGTTTCATTTGCCAACTCAGACTTCAGATGGGATCTCCAGTCTTCTAAAATGTGAGGGTTCCATCTGCACACTGGGAAGGGGACCCAGCAGAAGTCAGAGGGAGGTTCAGGGCTGGAGAAATCTCACCAAGCTTTGGATGCTCTCCAGTCATGTGGTAGCTTTCAATAATTTCTGCTATGGTCTCATCACAGAACTGCATCCCAGTTTTGTAGGGAGGACCACCTCTGCCTGTTTCATTGGCTGAGGTCAGCCATCATTCAAGACCACCGTTAAAGCTGTGGGCTCTAGTACTAACAAACAGGTGTACTTAAAAATTAAATTTGATCAAACTGATGCATCATTTTCCTACACGCTGAGATTCAGAATCTGTATTTCACTTGCAAATGTTACTCACACTACCATGACCAGCAGAAGACGCTGCTTGTGAAGCTGTAAATGTCCAGAAAGGAGCAGGAAGACAATTTCTAAGAAATATTCATATAAAACCAATTAGTTTTGAACTGAATCAGTAGAAAATGAGATTAAGAATTTTAAAGATTTATCCCAAAAATAAGTCGTTTCTGACATAATAAATAATGCATCCAATGGGAAAAAGCATACCTAAGAGATTTCTTTTTTCATCAGTGTTCACTCTAAATGGCTCTGACTGTGCAAAATAGCTCTAAGTGGCAAGGCCTCCCTGGAGCATGCAAATCACAGCACAGTACGTTTTAAAAATGCTAAGGACTATATGCCCCTCTAGAATTCAAAGTGAGTGTCCACATGGTAAAGAGCATAATAGCAGAAATTGGTGATCCAGGACCAAATCAGGAGCTCCCACACATCCCACCCAAAACCAGGACATGCAGAAACACCAGAATGTCCCCAGGGGATCCAGGGGTCATTCATCACAGAGTTCCTTAATTGCCTCCTGTCCCAGTCCTTAACTCAGTAATATGCCATTTCTTTGTAGTTTCTTTGCTATTAAAACTCCAGACACTGAAATCCAAAGACTGTAATGATTTCGATTTGATTTCTTTTTATTTTTTGTATGAATTTCTAGTCCTCTACTTTGAAAATCTATGTTTAAAGGATAATGAAAATAGAAAGCAAAAAAAAGTAATTTTTGTGTTTCCTGTGCATTTGTTCATTCTGTGCTCAGGTTTATGACTCTTAAACACTCGGAATCCAGCAATACAAAGTACTATCCACATGAATTGCATGAATATAACAGAAAAGAGTTGAATATTTCCTACTTTGATCTCATAAAAATAACCTTTAATTCTAACCTTGTGTTCACACAAAAATCTGCTTCCTTTCTACTATTTATGCTTTCAGATTCTGAGATGCTTATCACAGAATCACAGAATGACCCAGGTTGGAAGGGACCTCAAGGATCATTAAGCTCCAACCCCCCTACCTGGCAGAGCCACCAAACTTCCACGCTTACTAGATCAGGTTGGCCAGGGCCCCATCCAACCTGGCCTTGAACACCTCCAGGAGGTTACCCAGTTACTGCAGGTGACACACACAGTGCAGCACAAAGAATTGTGAGCCCATGACTCAAGTTATACACTTTGTGCTGCAACTTTTTCTTTGAAGGATCTGTAAATAATCATTAAAATAAAGTCAACAAAACTAGATGCTATCTTACCACTACCTGGAATTCACTGAAAAGTACAGATTCAACCTTGTTGTCCCAGTTTAGGTTTGGTGTCAAATGTTATAGCTTCAGAACCTCATGACTAATGAGATTAGCACATATTAATATTAATCCCTTAATTCTTTCTCTAATTGCTTTGAAATCCAGGGTCATTAATGGCTTCAGCCATTCCTGAACTGCTTTTTTAATTGGACGTCAGTTTTTGTCATCTATGCTTAAATTTATGGGCAAAATACTGTGAAAAGGGGATAAAGCTCAGGTGAATATGAGTATTACAAGTGTAATATGTGTTAATACATTGGGCTTTTTTCTGAAATAGTCTGTATGAAAAGAAAACACCTTCTCAAAAAAAAAATCAAAACAGAAATACTGAAAACTTACTTTGTTTTATAGACCAGGTGATCTCAGAGGTCTTTTCCTCCTTTAATGAATCTGTGATTCTACAACAGCAAAGCCTTCCAGATGTATTCACTTTTACGGATGTCCTTTTGATGATTTTTCTGCTGTTGTTTCAATACTTTTCTAAGGCTCTGAGTGTTATTCTGTATATCTGGACATTTTACTGCAGATTTTTTTAATTTCTAGATGAGCTGAAAGTAGTTTAACAGCTATGTACACTTTAAAAAAAATGTTTGCCCTATTTAAATGCATGAGGAGGAAATTTTATTTGTGTTTGAGGAGTCCACAACTAGAAGTAAAATTCAACTTTTTAGGGAGGAATGTGAATATCATCAACCAGCACAGTGTTACTCTATGAAATTCTAATGCATGATAAATAAATGCCCCATGCTGTCAATCATGACAAGAGATCTAAAGATGCACAAGGTATGCCAAAGCCATTATTAGAAAAGATGCTTGACTTTTATACTGTCTGCAGAGAAGAAGACATAGAGACGGACTGTGTACTGGATATGACTCGCAAAATGAACAAGGGGAGGGGAGGTAGATAACTAACTTGTGTACACAAAATACTTTCACCTGAGCAAGCTCATTCCAACAGGAAAAGCAAAGCTGTAACATACTCCAAGGGGGATGATTTAGTACCTTTCGTTTTGCTACCCCAGCAGGTTTGGTTCAAAGGCAGCTCTCATATCTCTGCATGGTGTTGGCATGTACACTGCACTTAAATCATTAGGCACTGCCTCAGCTGATGTGTTCAGGCTCAGAAAAGAGACATTGTGATCTGTTTGCTGCTCTAGGGTCATAAAGCAGCTGGGAGTAATGAGGGAGGCAGAGAGGTTGGAGGTCTGAGCCTACAGGCTGAGTACTTTGGGGGGAAACCATGTAGTATCTATAAAGCATCTTCAAAATCTGTTCCTAACTGCATTGGTTAAATACTGTCAAGACCTGAGTTTGGTTTTACTGTACTGTTCAGCTCATTCCCCTCTAAAATGGATATTACACATAGAACTCATTTTTTATCCAGGTCACAGTAATCTAATAAATTACTATTTAATTATTAGAGAAGAAGATAAACTTCATTATAGTGTTAATACACTATATACAAATACACACAAAAAAAAAAAAAAAAAAAGCATTGAATAAATGCTTTTAGCACAAGGAGCTAACAAGAAGCATCCAAAATTCACAAGAAATTGTTCAACTGGTCTGGGTAGATCTGTCCAAGATGTGCCCAAAATGTACTAATGAAGAGATAAAATATGACATTGAAGACAAAAACAGTCATCCAATAACCTCTTACATATTTCTGGACCTGCAGTTTAATAAGCAGTTTAGTTGTGTGGGTATCAAGTCTATTTCTTGGATACCATTTCATCTTGCGGTAAACAACTGGTTTATGGCCTGAACGTATTGCAGTAGCACAAAAGATTGATACTGTTGAATCAGACAATAGACACAAATGACAGAACACCTTAGAAAAGAACAGTGTTTTCTTTGCAGTTATGAATGACAAAGAAAATCTCCCCTTAAATCTGTATCCTTTATATGGATACTGACTGGAAAGCATTAAACAGTCCCAGATCTAGTAATGTCTGGTGTTCCACAGACTTGTATCCTGTCTCAGCATATCCCACAATAGTAACTGTAACCTGCAGTTCTTCCAGCTGTCCCCTACAAAGCCCTGTTTATCATCTTTTTTCCCATGTCTTTAAGATGACTGCTAGCCAAAGGCAGCATGTGCATTTGTTTCCATGAAACAGATCCATGCCAATCCATCCAGGCCTACCAGAGTATGTACCAAAGGACCAGATGGCAAACTGATTTGTCACAGTCTTCTCCAAAGCAAGGGCAATCCGGGACCCTGCCCTTGATCAGACACTGATTTTCATAACTTTTATAGTTCTTACATTCATATCAGATTTGATTGAATTTAGCCAAGTTCAAACATTACTGAGAGGAAAGGAGAGAAAGATTGATAGTTGGGCAGATAGCCCAGCCATGTGAACCTCACATGCCTGGGTAACCATGTACACAGAGACAGCTTAATAACCTGCAGTTATACACACTGTGAACCCACATATGCGTACCATGACTGTGCGCTGCCTCCTCTCATCTCTTTGACTGATGCTCATATGATGGAGGCTTTTGATATTTTTATCCTTATCTTTTAATTAGTAGGGCATATATCTTTCAGTGATCCACCCAAAGCCAGTAATTAACGAGGAGTTATTTGTTTCCTCAAGGCCTTTCTTACAGTACTCACATTTCTTTGTGCCTTCTAAATGTGTAATCACTACCACAGGTTAAGAATGTGACTGTCTTGATAGCACAAATGAGTAAAATGAGCTAAAGAGGATTGCCTGAAGATAAAATCCACTTTGGAGCTCAGGCTGGTAGCTGAAGCATCTCCCAAAGTGCCAAGCAGCACTTTGTTATACCTAACATTACCTATTAGCCAGAACACCAAGGTGCTGCCACTGCCCAGCACAGCACTGCCACTGCCACCTGTCTGCAGGGTGGGTGGGCCTGAGGGCAGCCTCATTTGCCCTCCCTGCCCCAGAGAGGCCATCTGTCCTTCCCAGCACCACCGTGCTTCATGCTTGAACAGAGGCAGTCCTAGATGAGAATTCTCATGTTTACCTACTGCTTTTGACACACTGCCATTATTTTGTTCATTATTCAACTAAAAAAATCATCATTTCCTTCCTGTCAGACTTAATCTATCAATCAAACTTGAGTGGAATTTCACAGAAGGGCAAAGCACATCTCTAGTCACATCACTTTCTCCCTGCCAAGTTTCTAAGGGCTTCCACAAACAAAAAAATCTTCAGTAATATTTTTAATCATAGGCAACCTAAATCAAGGAAGTGCTGCTCTTCTCCCTATAATAATATTCACTGGAGATTTCATTTGATTTCTTGTCAAGATTTCACCTGCAGCCACCATCTGTCTCATTGAGCTTCCCCAGCAGATCCCATCCTTCTGAGCAGCACGGGATGCACTGAGGACATCCTTCCCCTCCTCTTTGCAGTGCACCTGAAGGCCAGCAACACTACATGGAACTGACACTCTAGTGTCAGCCTCACACTGAAGTCAAGGAGCTTTCCTGCTTCACAAATCTGTCTTCCTTTCCCCCACTGATTGCATGCATTTTGTAAAAACTCAGAAGGGGTGAGGGGTGACAAAACACACATTTTTAAACTTTAGGTCTCCTTCTATCATTATCATTTTTCTCCTTACAAATTCATTGTGATGGCCACAAAGAATCTGCTTTTTTTTCTTTTTAATAGATGTATTCCTGCAATTGCTCTTGTCAGTATGGAGGTCGCTTTTATCCCCTGATTGCAGACGTTTGTTTAGCCCTTTCACAGAACAGCATGCTGTTAAGATGTGTGTGTACATGCATGTGTTTACGAGTTTGCATCTGATTTTAGCATTCTTCTATTTTTAAAATAGTAGTAATTTCCCTAGAAGAAAAACAAGTTCCTACTTCAGCCTGGGATAAAAGGCAACCTACAAGGCACCACTCAACTGAATTGCTTTTTCATGTAATTCTGCATTTTAAATAAAGCAGCGGTCTAAAGGCCTTGCTGTAATGGAAGGTTTCCCTCACTTATATAATAGTTCATGCAGACAGACAGCACTTCAGAGCCTGCCACTGACATTCAGACAAAACTAGCTCAGTCAAAAGTACCACCCAGAAAAATAAGCTTCTGGGATCCAAAGGAGCCTCTGCCCCACTTCTTTTTGTTTTGTTTTGTTATTTCCCCAAGGGTACTCCCAAACACAGAGCAAAATCAAACCACCAAAAGGAAAGAACTGGGGCTGCCTTTGTCTTATTAACATGGTGCACATGCGGCTGGCATTTGCAGAAACCTGCTAGGAACAACTCTAAACTCTACAAATAAGTGTCACTATGGAAACTAATCAGATGAAGAGAAGTATGAAAGAGACCGCCCCAGGAAAATGTCTGAGAGGGATAAATATTACTATAAATAAATTACTTAGCTTAGAAGGCCTCTGTGAAAAGGTTAAAGAAGCTGGCCAGGTGTCTCGGGGTCTGGGGCACATTCAGGACTTTTTCTTGCCAGGTCAGCAGTGTGCAGGAGCACTGTGTGTCTGCAAAGGGAGAACAGAGCCCGCTTCATTCTTATGCGCCTGAGCTCCTGGCTGGGAGGAGAACCTTGCTTCTATCTTCCAAGGAGGATGGCTTCTTGGCAGCGTGTCTGCTCCCTGACAGCTCCTAAGGATAAGGATAAATAGCTGAGGAGAGTGGCAACTTAAATACAAATGAGGATTAACTGTTGGGAACAAGCTAAACTTGTTCGACTAGAAGCCAAAAATATGCTTTATTTCCAATAAGTATGAAAGTTGAAACTCTTTTATTTTGTAGAATAGCAAATGTCATCTCCATTACATCTTTTCTGCAGTTAACATAAGGAACTGTGCACACACCTCACTTTTAGTGATTTGTAAAACAACATGTAAGAAAGAAACTGTAGCTACCCAAAACCAAATAATAAAATTTTGCTGCCTCAACTGACCCAGAGCAGATGTCTTTATGTTTAAATATATCCTGTGCCTTATCATGCCATGTTGCAGCATTGTCATGAATTATAAGTAGTCAGTCTTTTGAAGAGAAGGAGCCAAACCTGAAGTTTGTATGGAAACCAGTAAATGCTCCTATCCAGGCTCACTGGTGAGACAGGAAGGTGAACGTGCAGCCTCCAGACTTTGATCAAGCAGCACCTCCAGGCAGCTATAGCCCACTGCTCCTCCAATCACAGCAATGGTCTGTACAGCAGAATGTCCAGCAAATTGTGGAAGAGAACAGCAGATAGTCAGCAGCTGAATCTGATCAAAGACAACATTAGTCAAAGAAGACTAAAAAACTGAGGTAAAATGTAGTTATATTGAACACAACTAACAGCTGTTTCTTGATTTTGTCTTTTCAAGCACAAGCAGAAATAAATACCTGCTCTAAAGCCATCTATTTGTACCACTCATTTAGAATGGGTTTGGCTGGAACTGACTCACAGGAGAGCTGCAACTGGGCCCAAATATTTGGCTTTTGGAATCACTGTGACAGAATGCAACATGCAGAGATAATCACTTGTAATATTTTCTTGCCAGAGATGAGCCAAGACAGGGAAATTCACAAACTGCAGCTTTGAGAGGTTTATAAATTCTTCAGTTTCCAGTAAGATGGTGTGGAGGGAGTTACATGTGAATTGTAAGAAGACTTTTAATCAGAAAGGTGATTAAGATGACAGGCAACTGATTGACAGACATTTTTCCAGTTGCAGAGGGAATCAAAATGTTTAGTTATGTGGGCATTGGTAAGTGGTACCAACCCATCACTCTTCAGGTGTGAATCCACCCTTCTTCTGGCAAAGTCTACTGGGAGAGAGAAACTATAACAGCAGTAAAAGATCTGTCTGTTCCGCATGTGTTTAATTTGGATATCCACATGCTTTTAAGTGAAACAATTAGTCCCTCTCACTCAGTTCCACCCACTGTACCACAAAACACAGAACTAGAGGTCAGGTAGAAAGCTTGCCTTTAAAACACTGCCCTTAGTCAATGCAAGCTGCCAGAAGTACGCTCAGTAGGCCTTGCAGAGGGACCCATGTCCTGCTGGAGTCTGGAGGGCACTGGGTGGCTGCACAAGGCTGTGCATGGTTGTGCTTGAGCGTGGTAGACAGCCCTGCCACACTGCACAGGATAACTCAAAATGTTTACTGTGCCAAAGCACATAAAATAGAGTTTTGAGAACTAGAAAAATTGACCAAGCACAGTCCTTCGGGATTTTAGCAGTTCCTCCCCCTCCTTTATTAGCACAGCTGCAGAAGCAGCAGTTCATTGCAGCAGCCCTCCTCCCCCAGCACCGACTTCCGAGCAGAAGAGTTTCCTGCACTCCATAAAAGTGCTCCAGGTGGAAGCACTGAATGCATTCACATACTCAGAAGCAAGCATGTTATTTTCAAAAGCTGTATCGGTGGTAAATGTAGGTGGAAAGCAGAATGAAGTTCCTACTCTGTGATGGAGACAGCACTTAAGAACCGGCTTGTGGAACAAAGCTTCTTTGTGATTCTGTTCAGGTTCTTGCTCCCTTCATCTTCCCCCACAGCAGCTAATTTAGGTAATTAAGGCAGGGAGGGAGGCAGGGAGGGAGGCGGGGAGGGGGGGGTAAAACTCCCAAAAAAAAAGCTGTTGTAGATTATCATATAAAGAAGGTTCGCCACAGAGTAAAAGGCGCTCTTCGCAATCTGAAATCTGTCTTCGGGAAAGAGAAAACTTCCCCTCTCTGATCGCGGGGCCGCCGGGCCCCGTCCTCCACAGAGGGCTTCTGCTGCAGAGCGGCACCATCTGCTGGGAGCAGCCGGTAGGGCGGGCAGCGGGTACGGGGAGCATCTTCAAGAAGGGGCGTTGTTAACCTGATTAGCCAGTGACTGATGTTTATAGGTGCCTCTCGCTGGAATCTTTCCGCAAAGCTGCAAAATTACTGGGTCGGAAATTGAAGGTAGGTTGTTAGAGGTGTCGTAGTACGTATTTACTCGAACTGGTTAACAAGGAGAGAGGGGAAAGGTCTGAGGTACGATAACTCTACTACTTAAACATTGTTCTCAGCAATACCTTCTATCCTTCAGCTTCACAACAGTGCTTCAAAGTACATGGAGAACTATTGAAGTTGAGAGAAAAAGCTTGGGCAGCTGTGGAGAAGACCTGGCTATGTGCATTCAGTCCTAAAGAGAGAAATGCAAATTCTCAGTATCCAAAAGCAGAAAATTACTGAAGCCCTTATTTTTTTCCCCCTATCTCTGCGATCTGTGCTAACAGCAATGAAGATTTCTGGACTATTCTCCTATACCTAAACTTGTATTCTCTTTAGGCTTTGAGCCAACTGTTTGAAGATTTTAGATGTCCGACCTCGTGAGCTAAGATCCCAGTGCTATTGCTATTTCACTTGTGCAGTCATGTACCTTTCACTTAGCTCCTTCCTCACTGATGTGGAAATCGATCCCAGACCTAAATGAAAACTGTGTGCTTCCTTTATTGTCTTATCCTTTGAATATACTTTATTAAAGTTATTAAAAAAATAGAATCCCTTGTACTGTACCAGTGAGAGGCAGTTTTAGGGTGTGCTTTTAGTATTCAGTCTTGGGGAAGTCTTTATATAGTCTTTTAGTCTACATGCTAGGCATGTACTGTGCACGTGTTTCTGCCTCATGTGTTATAATGCTGAAACATAATGGTTTGTTGTACACATTTGTCATACTGTACGAAATCCAACCAGTGGAACAGAGGCCTGCACTTGCATACCACAGCAAAACATGATCCAGTACTGAAACTGAAATCCAGATCAGTCTGATGAAAAACACCTAAGGATTGAAATGAAGGAGAAGAATTTTCAGAATAGCACGTTTGTAGAACAAGCCGTGAAAGCAGCACTTCGCTGTTCTCCCCATGAGACTTACAAAGATGGGAATCATTGCTGTCTTCACAACATTTCAGAGATGTACACTAAGACAGCTGTACGTGTTTTCTAGACTGTAAGATTCAGTCTTGCATGTTCTTTTTTAAAGCCAAGTATGCATCTTGTCTGTTGCTTGCAGCCTCACTTTTCCCTTTGCCACTCCATCTCATCATGGCCATCCATCACTGCAGGACTACTGACTCTCCAGGGCCAAGCTGCTCTAGAGATTATTTCTTACCCATCCTTTCTAAGCACTGTCTTCAGCCACCTTCTGGCCAGTCACAAACTCAGCTAAATCTCTGGCTATCATTTGGCCTTCCTGGAGCAGCAGGGAAGACAGTTAATGCTGAGACTTGTGGCCCAACTGTAGGATACTCTCAGACCAATGGTCTGAATCACTCCAAATGATGAACTTGCTTCAGTCACAACCCTGGTTTCCCCTTAGAAGTCATCATAAATCCTTCCCAAAGGTAATATCACAGATCATGATTAGGTAACTCATGCAGCACTGTCTACTTCTGCCACCCATTCAAGAATGCCATGCAAGGAAAGAAACACTCGGCATCCAAATGTCTGCAGCTGTGACGTGTGTGTATCTGTACACAGAATTTCTGATCATACTTTCCTTTTCACTTCTTTTGCCTGAAATTTAATCCTTTTTGGAAAGTGGTTTCCTACAAGGAGAAGGAGGACAGAGGGAAGGACATGAAAAAGGGCACGACTCAGCTTCCTGTTTCACCTTGCAAGTCCTCCTGTGAGTCTCTGAGACATGGAGTCATGATTGGGTAACAGATGGAAAGGGATCTTGGAAGGTCTCTAGTCCAATCCCCTGCCCAAAGCAAGGTCAACATCAACAGAACAGGTTGCTCAAGGATTTGTCCAATCCAGTATGGAGAAGCTGCTCCAATGCTTAGTTGTCCACACAGGAAAAATTCTTTTCTTTACATCCAGTCTATGCAAGATAGATCTGCTGCGCACAATATCTGCCTGAAATAGAACTTGCTGAGTTGGATGCCATCAAGACAAGACAAGGCTATCCATGCCATAATGATCACCTGCTCTGTCCTAATGCAGCCGTGCCCAGGGGTGCAGGCCTGGGTCAGCCCACCCCACAGAGGCAGCTGTCAGTGGGTGCTGCGTGGCTTCCTCCTCCCTCAGACAGTGCAGTTGTAAGCACAAATGAGACCAAAGCAATTTGAATCAACAGGCAGGAACTCTTCATTAAAATGTTGTACCTTCATTTATTTTGCATCTGTGTGCCTCAGCCATCTTGTTGAAGAACACTGTCGCCATTTTTGCGAAACATTGACTTGCAACAGATTATGGCTTTCGTACTGTAATTGGTGTTTCACTAATTCAAAAGGAGGATAAGCTCTGCCTTATATATTTACTTAAGAAATTGTCCTTTCATTTGTTTAAATACTTATGGGAAGTGCTCTCTTCTTGGTGTTGCTGCTTTTGATCTTTCAAGTATTGTGGGGGGGGGGTTTGTTTAAAATAGGAATGATCAAGGGTGCAGGAATCTCTTATGGGAAAACAGGGCAAAACCACTGATTTTTTCTTTGGAAATACTGCACAAAGAGAATGAAAAAGAGAAAACATAAAAAGCTGTAGGTTCTGAAGAGTAACAGTTATACAGGATTACTGGTCTACCCATCAAACGCAACAATGAAGGAACATCTGATTACTTTTAGAACAGAATACTGCTAAATGGTAAAATACAGACCCATTTAGCAATGTGGATAATTAATCTGTGCCACAGGAGGCTGACAAAGGAAAAGTAGAATGAAGTCCTAACAGGACTGTATATTTGTTATTAATTTGGGAAACCTCCTACTAGGGAAATGAAACGGGATTCAGAGTGACCATGTGGGTTCATCAGTGCCAGCCTCTTACTCTCAGAAGGATGTGAGCCCCCACCTCCCCCAAAGAAGAAGAACAGCCATGGCAGGAATTGTGTAGCCAGGAATGGGCAGTGAGGACGTACAGTGCACACCTGCTCTCTGCCTCCATTGTCTGTTAATGTGGGGCCCCTGTGCAGCTGTGAATACGCCATGGATAGGGACATGTGGAGGGGGACCACAGAAAAATTATGTGGGTGCACCGGCTGCGGGGTGCTCTAACTAACAAACAGCCCTTTGTACTGTCCCTTGGAACCTCTGACTTGTGCTCGTGGCTCCATTTAACTTATAGAGGTGAACAAACAAGTAAACAAAGTGTTAGCATCTCTGGAGGGAAATGGAAAGAACAAGAAATAGCACTGTATGAATCAACGCCTGCACTTGAACTGATGGACACTGGTCAGCTGATCTCAGAGACACATGGCAAATGAACAGGAGTATAGGAAAAACTTTCAGATACAGATCAGGACTGTTAAACTGAGAGAAGAAAAAGGAGAGAACTGAAAAATGTACAGAGAAAGCAACATTATTCTTTTGGTACAAGAGAAAGGAGACCGCCAGTGGCAGCAACAAACATAGATCTGATGAAAGAAAGTACTTATTTCCTCAGAAAAAAATACCATATATTACTAGTTTGTGGAATTCATTCACAAGGGCAGGCCAACTACTTGAAAGACCTGAGCAAAATGCTTAGATGTACCGCATGTATTCAATAGGAATAATTCACACATTAGAAGAAAAAAAACTTCAAAAATGAGGCTATAAGCCCTTATTCTACAGGGAATTAGACTTATTGGGTTCTACAGGGAACTGAAAAGTAATTGTGCAGCCTGTAATTCCTCCTCTGAAGCTGGCCTCCACATACAGCATTAAATTGGGCCAGATGAACCTTTAATGTGGCTGCCACAGGCAGTAACTAAATATTTGGAACATATTTACCTTGGGAAAAGGAAATGGAAACAGAGAAGAGGGAAGTTAAGAAAAGTGTAGAGAATACAAGAAAAGCAATAAATGATAAAATGTAAGAAAAAAAAATAGTAAAGCTGACAGCAAATTAAGTTCAACATTATACAGGTCAACACGTCGTTGGGCTACTAAAGTGAGTTTCGTGAGGTAGACTCCAATTTTCTTACAGTTTGCTGCTTCTCATGAATACCAGAGGAGAAAATGGTAAGTTATGGAAAATACAAGATGTATTTAAGCACACTTAAAAATATTTGCCAACAATACATGTGTAAAAAAACACCACCACCATTTCCCATGGCCCAGCTAGACTCATGCTCAAGTCTTGTACCTATACACTACAGTGTAAGAAAATAAAGTAGAACTTCTGTATAGGAAAATATTAGCAGGAGAATGAAAGAACAAAGTTTCCCCAGGCATGTTTCTAAGTCATTAAGCTGAGATTTAGAAAAGGAATATGAATTCTTAACACTCACAGGAAAGAAAAGCATCTCACCATAAATAGGAGTGGAAAAAAAATAGATACCAAGATATCAAAGACAAATGGGAGGACTGGGTGAGCCATTTGCTTCCTCGAAGTAATGTTTCATAACCTACAAGTCTACAGAACATATTACTTGGGTGATAAAAGTTTTGTGTTTTCATGGTCTGGAAGGTAGAAATGTGTAGTGGTAGAACTTGTGTTGAGTAGATAATGAGAGGATCAACACAGCTACAACTGCTGGCTCTTCCCAATTCATAATCTTCATGTCATTCTAGGAAGGAGTCAATCCAGAGCTGAGTAATCCACAGGGTCCTCAGTCCCAGCAGTGCTTCCCAGGCATGCAGGGAGTGAGCAGCCCTCCCGCAGCCTGTGGGAACCTTTCTGGGATGAGGTCTGCTCATGCAATTTGGGCTGGGAAAGCCAGTGAGGATGGGAAAAGCAGGCCTGGAAACTCCTAGCTGCAGAGTCATAAAGAGGAGTCATGCTGGGGGGAGAGGATGGCTGCTCATGGGCAGCTCTGTCAGCCATGTCAGCAGGGTGAGGCAGGACAGTGATGCTGAAGGGGGTGGCTGAGCTGGAGGCTGGTGGATGAGGCCAGAATAAGAAGGGAGGACAAGCTGAGGAAGAAGAGCTTTACTAAGGGAGGCACTCTGTCTCAGAAAGGAATTTGGAAAGACTGAGAAGTCTGTATAACAATCATAAGACTCTTTTGTCTCTCACTAATTCATCAGCTAGCACTATCTCAGTCTGGTCATACATACAGCTGAAGTCAGCTCTCCCATTAATTGAGCATGGCCAGCAACATGTCGGAAAACTGCCCATATATTTTGAGTATTAGGGCACTACATATTGTACAAAATCTCAAGGGTAAATATGGAAAATACCACTAACAGCATTAGAGGGAGAGGATGTCAGGTGTATCAGATTGATTCACTACAACTACACAAAGGATTAGAAAAAAGTTGGCCAGTGCAGTTCCTCGACAAAATGATTGAATGCAGGGCCAGGCAGAGCTAACAGTGCTTATATTTAACTTACTAATGCTTACTTACTAATGCAACATCGTGTGCACCGCAGGTGACCCCAAGCAATTTAATCAGAACTTAAGCTCTCTTTTAAGGATAAAAAGGAACATCCAGCTCTCACTGTTGTGAAAATACCTCCTTGACATAATGTAGACTACTGTAGCTGTATGCATGACCTCCTTAATTTTAATGTCAGCTAGCCAAAAAAAAAAAAAGGCAAAGAAACAGAAAACCTGAGCCTCTGGCTTTTTTCCATAATTTTCCCAGATAAATTTCCATGCTCTTTGTCACAACGTGGTTGCCAGCTGGGCAGCCACATGACATTGTACTGTGAGGACGTTCAATTTACCAGGGATGTCAAATGGAACAGGCAGCTCAAACACACTGTGTGGACAAGATCATGAACTCTCTCAATAGTCTTCTAGAAATGCAGGCTATACAGATATCGGGTAAAGAATTACCCTGTAGCCATTAGTCTAAATGCTGGTTTTCACAGCTCCCCACTAAGAATAGTAAATAGCATCACAAATATTTTCTTCCTCTGTGCACCAGAGAGGGTAATAATTTGTCCAGGCATGAGTGGGATTTTTGAGAACTGAGCTAAACAGTCCTGAGAAAAAGGCAAGGAGAGGAACATAAAGTAGATTCAGCTGCCTAAACACAGTACTGTTTGATTTGCCTTGGGTTTCCAAGACCATCACTTGAAGCAAAGGACCTGTGGGAGATTTGTGCCTTTCTGAATGCTAGGGAAGATTTCCTACTGCAACAAAAACTGACACCAGGGCCTATGTTTAAGCAACTGAATCTTGTCCTCCATATTCGTTATGTTTGTGGTTAGATGCAGATTATTCAGTCCTGGCCATCTCTCAGTATTCTAATTCTGCTGTGCCCCTTTGGAGCAAATGGACTTGCTCCCCTAGAGGGGAGCTCCCCCCATTTCTGTGAAGGTACTCTGATATCGTTCACTTTTCTGTGCATATGCAATCTAATACCTTCCAGCTGTTACGGTCAAGGGGATTTCAGAGGAAGAGAAATGCACTAGATTTTCCATCCAGTGCATACTTCTTTGCATTTACCAACACTGAAGTTAATTTACAATCTTTTTGCTTGTTTCTTTCACTGGTTTAAATCTCAACTAACTTCATCACAGTTTTCTTTCACAGTGGTCAACCAACACAGGCAACTTTGGCTTCCAGCCCCTCTTCTTCTATTTGTCTCTTCTCTTTCAAGATCACAAACAAATGCATTTAACACCAGAGGGGTTTGCATGATATCCTAAAGTGCTCTGCTGTTAATTTTACCTCACAGGGAGCTGAGTTTTCATTGCACTCTTTGGCTGCTGACGACCAGCCAATATTAACTGTTGGATGTGTTATGAAATACAGGAAATCCTGATGTAAAAATATTCTCCAGAGTAACCTAATCATACCACAGCACAGATTCTGAGCACTTGTATTCCACTTCAACCACTTCTAGACTTAGCAAGCCCTTATTTGTGCCTCCTAGTTCCACAGAGAGTACTCAGAAAAGATCTGCCTGCACCCAGCCACCTCCTTGCAGCCCCCATGGCCCCAGCAGGATCCATTCAATCACCCTATTTGACTAATGCAATTCCAAAAATTCACATGCATATGCATTATTGCCAAAAACATCACAATACTGCCCTGTTTGGCAACCTATTGTTGTATTTGTTTTTTATTCAGCAGCAATTGGGAATTTGGCAGCCATCTCACCATGACTGGTTCCAAAGGGGTATCTAAATACAAGGAAGTACTAAGGAAAATTTCTGTCTGGATTTTCTCCTCTAAAGTAGCCATTTAAAACAGGCTCATAAAAAACTTCTGTAGCTGGAAAAGCTGAGGTAACTAATTTAGCATCAAAAAGCAAAAGAATCATCGCATTAAAAATAATGCCAACTTAAACATGAAGGGATCAGGTTTGTGAACTTACATGTTGGTTCCTATCATTCCAAAATGTACCTCAAGTTATTTAGTGCTATAAGCAGGGAAACCTTCATTCATTTTCTTAGTGTAACTATCAAGTTTTAGAGAGGTTTTAGACAGGCATCAATCAAATATTAAGATGTGACTACCTTACATTGTAGAAGACACTGAATTTTTTGCTTATTGTTGGAGTGCACCATTATGCAGCCATGATGGGAGTTCAAGGGGGAAAAATGACTATTTCAATTTCATTTCAATTTCTTTGGTGTCTAACCTCATATAAAGGATTTAGAATTGTTCTTTTTTGTAAACTTAAAGCTGAATACTCCATTTCCAGTCTTGTATTAGATGAAGAGATGTTACACTAACAGAATCATACATCTATTTGCTTTGTGCCATCAGCTTTTTCATAGGGGCTGGGGAACACTTCTGAGCTTCAAGACTACTGAGAAAAATACATGCGGTTTCACCAAAAGCTCAGACATTTTAAACATCAGCAATGGGGAGACAAACAACATCAGTCTAATTCCAACAACTGCCACATCCAGTGAGCTCAGAGGTTTCAGTCCAACGCCACATTTAGTCCAGAATTGTTTAATCACTCTCTTCTGATGGAGTGATAGTCGGGAGCTGGTGGCTGCTGTTTTGTCCATCCTACTTTGCACTGTTTCATGGGCTCAGAAGCCAGACTGATACAACAAAAGGACCAGAAGTCTTCCCTTAAAATTTGATTGAAGTAGTGGGAATGAAAAATTCATTGTGACTGACAAGAAATAATTGGGTATCTGCCAGTAGTTTACATTCAGATGCGAGGAAAAGGAGAGATTAAGCAGATTAACCTCCATCATCTGGGAGATGACATTTCTTGCTGTGTTTGAAGTATTTTGTGAAGGAAAGATGGCACTGATTTTGAAGTTTATACTAACTGAATCTCTTTGATTTGGTTTGATGCAGCAGCTGCAGTGACACGCCCTCAGTCTTTGAAGGCCTCGAGCTGCAAGGGCCAGGATGGAGAAGAGCCCAACTGCAGCTCTGAAGTGTCAGCTTCCACCTCTGGGGGAAGGAGTGCTCTTGTCTAATTTCTCCTGTCATCTTCTTAAATTTGTCTTAGAAGGTATGGGGCAGGTGGGATGCTTTCCCAGCCATGCTGAAGGCAGGAGTGGTGGCTCTGTTCATGTTAGGATTCCTGTGTTCATTACTGAACCTTCCAGGAGGAGCAGAGTTGGAATGCAGCCAGCCCTGCAGAGGTACTCTGAGTGGATTTTGTGTTTTCCTTTTATTTTCTTAAAGAAATTCAAATCCCAGGAAAATATGTGTTTTGACCTGTTGTTATTTGTTTTGGCAGTAACTAAAGAGAATAAGGCAATTATCTGCTGATAGAGTTTGTATTTGATTGCTAAAAATCAGATTGAGTGTGACTTACAGTGGTAGACAAGCCCGTAATGAAACTATTCAGAAATTATTCTACTGAGAGAAAACATAGAGAACAACAGCTTATTGTATCTGAGACACTATTGAATTAACACTCATAGAATGGCGGAGTATCTTGAGTAGGAATGGTCTCACAATGGTTGAGCCCAACTCCCAGCTCCACTAAGGACCACCAAAATCAGTCCTTGTGTCTGAGAGCATTGTCCAGACGCTCCTTGAATTTCAGCACTTGGGGCAGTGGGCACTGCCCTGGGCAGCCTATTCCACACTCACCACCCACTGGTGAAGAACCTTTTCCTGATACCCAACCTGACCCTCTCCTTTCTACTCACTCCAATGAATAACAAGGAAATTTCTTCAACGCTCAGTGTTCAATATCTGACTTCCAGAGTCACGTGCTGGTTTAACATCTAAAACCTCTCTTCAGGTTATGCAAATATATTATTAAAAACAAACAAACAAACAAACCTGTAGCAATGCACTGCATTATTTCCTTCTGAAACAGTAACACTGAAGAGAGCATGAGAGCAATAACCCAGGGAAAGGAGGAGGCAAAGTGTGTAGACAGAGTCCATCTTATTTAACCTTTACATCCACCCATCTATCAAAAAAATCTTTGATCGCAATTTTGAGTTTAACTGCTCTATTCCCACAGAGTTACTTAGTATCTTAAAGGCAGTGTTATTTTCCTCTCTCCTCTAATCAGCCGTCACCCCTAGGAATTCTTTTATTTCCACTTATTTCACTCTCCAGCCACAAGTCAATCACAATATGCACTACAAGACATCGAATATTAGCAGAAAGAAGCAATATTACTGTAAATGGCTAGAAGGTGTTACTACAGATATCAAGTTTTAACTAGTTTATGACAGTTAAATCTTGGGAGAAATGCACTAAGTTTGAGTCACACAGCACTGTGAAGCTTGTTACTGGCTGAAACATTCTGGCTACAGACATAGGCAGTGTACTTGTTAAGTAAGGGAAGACACATGTCTATATTTTTAACAATTCAGGCTTACATATTATATATCAGCAATGATTAACACTGGATATCACCAAGTCTTTTTCCTATGGCATTACTAGAAGTGATCTTGACATGGGTATTATTTAACTCTACTTTCCAACAGGAATGAGATTGAATGCAGTGTTTCCACTTTGATCAATCTCAGGTTAACACTGCCCAAATTTCTGTGCAATCTATTTGTGAATTAACAGTTGCAGTTTGATCCCAACTCAGTCTTCAGTTTTAAGGTGACTGTAGTGTTTTTTCAATTAGCTGCTAAGTGAACATATTTTTCCTGTAGCCTCACGGTTCTGAGGTGAGCTCCGGCTTATTCACCGCCTCCAACTAAATACTGACAGATCCTTGCTGCTCCAAGCTCCTTTCACTTTCACATCCCCAGAGGATGATGCAGCATCTTTTCAGTGTGTGATTCAGCTTTTACGGTTGTATTCACTCCTGCTCCTGCTACTGCATGGTCTAACTGCAGAGTAGGCTGGGGCAAACAGGTGGCCCTGACGCCTTATGCAGACCCTAAGCTGCATCAAGGAACCCAGAGACTCTCCTCACATTTAGAGCGAGTGAGTGCAGTCAAAATGATGAAAGATTATGCAAGTTACATATCCATGTGACACTTTGTGCCAGTGCTCTGCTTGCACTGAAGCTAGTTCTGGTGCTTCCCTTTATAAGAATCAGCAGAATGGGGGCTTGGAAGGGTGCAATCGGTGCAGGACCAGCAGTGAGGTGGAAATAATTATAATAAAATTACTTATAATTACCTGAGGGATAAAGAAAAGTCCCTTTCATAAAGCATTGCCCCTGTAATAGGGTCTCAGCAACTCCTTGGCACTTTTTTGTGTGTTTGGATGACTTTAAATGCTCCGTTACAGTGAGTGATAGGGAATCAAAATACAGATTAAGCCTTCATTTTCTGGGTAAAAGCTCTTCTTTCTGCTGGGGAAAATAAAAATATGATGAGGATTTAGATTTTAAAAAAATAATGACACCTGATATTAATGTCATCGAACAGGGGCACTGAATAAGTGCTCTCTGTAATTCTGCTATGTTGACTTCTCATTTCAGATCTTTGCCAAAGCAGTAAGCAGAGGGCTGCTTTTCCAGGAAGGGTTACAGAGCATTAAATCCAGAGCATTAAATACAGAGCTGACAAACAGGCATCAGCAGTACACAGCTAATTTCAGAAAGATTGCCATTAGTTACACATAAACACATACATATCAAATAGTATAAAACATCAGACATATCTGGGATATGACAATTTTAGAAAAAAATTGACCCTATATCAAGAATTTTTTTTCTTTTCCCCTTTTTTTTTCTTCTTCATTTTACCTTTTTGCTTTTTCTTTTTTTCTTTTTGCCTTTTGTTTCCCATTTTTTTTCCTTTTTCTTGCTAGGTTTGTGTGCTGCCTAATGAAGCACTTAGAGAAAACAGCAGCACTCACTCTGAACACACAGGATCTCATGCTTTATTCTCAAATCACCACACACTAACACTGCAGCATACAGCCGTCATGAGGAAGCCCTCTAAAGAAAGATAAACCAGAGCGCTGTCAGCAAAACAACAAACCTGGGCTTCCCCACATTTTGCAGGGCAAGTCCTAGGAGCAGTGCTCACACAGCTTTCCATTGCTGGAAAAAACAGATGTGGTTCAAAGCAGCCTTTCAAGGTGGCGAGAGAGAGGGAGGGAGAGAGAGAGAGAGAAGAGAGATTTAATGCATTAATATGTTCCCGTATGGGTTTTTCATTGAAAACAAGAGGAAGGGTTGCCTATGGAAATGCACCCCAGGCATTCAGATTTAATGCTGACTTTGCAGCAGAGGGCCATGGTCTGAGCAATGCTGGCCATTGGAGCTCCACAGTGTATCTCATAGAGCCCAGAGAGATAACAGGGAGTGATGCACAGATTTATGTGAAGTGTATGTGAGTATTTACATAAAGCCTGTCTGGCCAGGGGCTGCAGATACCTCCCATCTTTTATCCAGCTGTAAGCCACCAAGCTCCTTCTAAGCAGAGCAGCCAGTTCTGCCCATTCAGAGTTGTGCATCCCAGTTAACATGCACCCAGACCTGGGGGAGAGTGGTTTCCTCTTCACCCCGCCCCAGTAAAGTGATCAATATGCACTGTTGTCATTTTAAAATAAAAAAAATCCCCTTGAATAGGGATCTCAAATGAAATTCTGCTTAATTACATTAGTTGCAAGATTTTTCCATTAACTGCAGTAAAAGTAAGCTTCCCCACATTATCATTTCCCAATTTAAAATTCAAATAAAAATGACAGCATAAAATGTCCCGCTGGCATAGGATTTATTATCACTCAGTTACCTCTGCCTGTAAATATTAATAAACTGATTCCAGAGACTGGTTGCAGCAATTGACTCTCTTCAGCCAAGACTTACACAGGGTGGAAGTGCTCCCAGGATTCTGCAATAGAAATATCTGGTATGTGTCCAGGTTATCCCAGTGAAGAGAAATGCTGAAGGCTTTATTCAGGTCTTACGTAGTCCTTTGGCAAAACTTGCACAGCTAAACATTTATTGGAAGCCATCGAAGTGGGAGGTTTGTTCTTTTTTTATAGTTAGTAAGCCTCCTCCTTGCTGTTAGTGTTCTTCCTCAAGGTCTCCAAGTAAAGACACCAGCATATGGAATTATTCAGTAGGAGCAAGCAGGGTTTCTTTCTCCTATTGCAGCACAGTGGTCATTAATAGTCTGGATCACCATAGCCCCGATTTGACAAATTATCAGTACCTGAAGTATTAAGTATTCTGTTTCCAGTATCAGTCGTTTTCTCTCATTAATTTCCTATTACTGTTACAAAGCACGCTTAAATAGGAAGCCAAGCAGGTATATGTTACCAATCAGAGCAACACTGAAGGAAACCTTACAGAAAATAAATAAATAAATAAATAAATACAACATTTTTACAGTTCTCTGCACAATCATAAGTTGTCATTTTCAATTAAGTTTCAATCACTACATGTTTGGAGAAATGCTTTATAGGAATTCAGAAAGCCACCTTCCTTTCAGCAAAAAGCATATGAGCTGCTTCAACAGTCATACTGCAATCACAGAAGCGCTAATTGGGCTTCGAAGCTGGTGCTGTTATAAAGCACAATAACATGAGAAACAAACACCCAGCTAAGGCAAACACTTTTTTTTTTTTTTAATCTGTTTTCTTCTTCCCACAAATATCATTCTCAGGCTGACCTGACTCCATACATCTATTCTTTCAAAACAAGATTTCCTGTCACACAGCTGTGTTCTCTAGACGCATCAAAGGAGTTAATAGATTATTAATAGCAGTTAAAGCTTATTACTGGCAATACTCTGTCCAAGAAGGAAATCCCAGAAGGAATCTCAATTCCCATTGGATACATTTCATACAAATATCTGGAAGAACTGCAACTCTGCCTTGTTCTGCAAGACCAACCAGACCACCGTTTTCCTAGAGAGAACCCTGCTAAAACAATAACAAGTGTTCCTGTGCTACATGGTGCATATTGAGCAGATCCTTAGGGTACACAAAGACCCAGCTCCTAAATATCCACCAGTCACCCTAGACTTCCAGGAGACGGGAGTGAGGAATATAGGGAGCAGGAAGGTTTAATCTCTTCCGGAATGGTGTTTTCCCCAGACTCCCCACCTGCTTTGCAGACTGCCATGGCTCGCTGCCCATCTGCACTACAGAGCAGCAAACTGCACAGCTCTGCACTAGGGAAAGCCTGCAGTCCTGCCCCAGCCCTTGCAACACCCATGCCAACAGTCCTTTATCATTTGCAATCAATGCATCTATTTGGGTGCATGTGCTCTGAGTAAGATACTACATTGTGATGTGTAGCTGCATCTTGATATGGGATGACCCTCCCACAGTGGTTTTTCTTTGGTCTGGGTTTGATTCAGAGCAGCGTTCAGCATGTAATCTTGGAAATACAGATATTGTGGAGCCCCAGTGCTTCATCCCACTGTCTTACAGTGTGCACAAGTCTCTAGAGTGTTGTGGCAGACACTGATACCACCCCACTGTGTTCCCTGCTTCAGGTAAAAGCAGAAGATAAAACAGAAAATTTTACTTTAAAACACATTCCTGGTCTTATGTTTCTTGTAGTTTGTGTGTTTCTATGAATCATTAGTTATATGCCTTCTAAATGCACAGAAATCCATTCCTCTACAGAGAATCTGTTCTAAGTTTTTTCTTGCAGTAAGTCAACTTATAATAAAGGCAAATGCATATCCCTTCTGATATAAACCTCAAACTTCCCCCAGATGAGGCTTTTAAACATTTTAAAGTCTAGTTTGCAAAAATATACTTTCTGGGTATTTAGTCATTTCTACATTGAAAGAATCCTTGACTAAAATGTGAAAGTCTTCTATTTTTCAGAAAACCATCAGTTTTATCCCAATGACCCCTTAACCCATCCTTGATGACAATTTGTAACATAAGGCACTGAACAAAGATGAAAAACACCACATCCTGGGATACTCTTGCTCTGGATAAACAGTTACAGTGTTAAAACCAAAGGGTTTTCCATTTCAGACCTACAGGACTGTATAGATTGCAGAGGATTGATGATCTTCAGTTATTGCTTACTGCAAAACAACGACCGATGAGGTGATAAGCTGACTTTCACATGGTAGCAACAAAACACCAAAGCACCACTCAGTGCTATGGGTGGACAAATTCCTCTCTTCTTCAGGTTTTACTTAATTCTTGGATCATCTCTTTTCATTCATTTTGGGTTTTCCATGTGATTTTGCCAACGAGCAGTTCAGTTTTGTTATACTGTAATACTCACTCACACACAAGTAAAATAAAGGTCACAGAAGCTTCTGGTTTATTTCTAAGAGTGTCCTGTAGAAACCCAACTTGAACCGTGGTAAACAATGCAACTGATATTAATTCAGAGTTTCCCCTTTAAAAAGGGAAACGGGTCAAAGGATACACCCTCTAGGGTATGTGCTGGGATTACACACCTGTGATTAATCTAACAAACTGCTGGAGATGTGATTGTTTCTTCATAGAACTGCAGCTGAAACAACAGTTCTTTGGCAGTAAAATAAATGTAACCCCTCGTGGTGCCCCTAGACATACGAGATAATTACAACAAAGTACCTTCATAGGAAGTTAGGACGCTCCTGCTGCATCATTAAAATAAACGGACCCACGATAACTGATGCAGCCTTGGAAGTGCAACAGAGGAGCATGGTACTCAAGAGATGAAAGAGACCTGCTCTCCTTCTGGAACGTGCATGTGACTTTCATTAGCTCTAGTGGAAGCTGAGATTTCGAGCCCAAATCTAGCAAGAATAAGAGACAGGTTTTACTCTTGTGAAGTCTACTGCAGTTTTGCCAAGGAGTTCAGTGGGGCAAGACTTCTGAAGCAAAACTTAATTATCCCAAGGCCTTTTGGGGCCAGCCTGAGCCTCGTGGTGGTGTGGCAGCCAGCCCCAGCCTACACACTGCTAGCGTTGAGTTGTGAGGCCATATCTGCACACCACTGTCCCCTGGACAGACAGAGTCCTGCCAACACCAGCAGCACTGCACACTACAGCCATTCCCAATGACTTCTCCAGCATAAATACAAGCATAGTGTTATAAAGGAGAAACAGTACTGTCAGCACACAATTATAGAATGACAGAATGACTTGGGTTGGAAGGGACCCTAAAGACCACTTAGCTCCAACATCCTCTGCTAATCAGTTAAAGGGTGTGAGCATGTGTGAATGCCAAATAAGCACAAAATTGTGCTATTTTAACAGTTCCAATGGTGATTTGCACAACAAAATAAATGAAAGGTAGCAAGGCTTACCAAGAATTTAGTGTGTCCAGTACTGACCCCATTTTGATCTGCATGGAACATATCCTCTGTCATTATAAATATTTCAAATACCATTTGAGCAACTTCATTTGGGTACTGACTTCCAAGTTATCTCACAATAAAGTACACTTATGATTCAGAATGTAATTCTATATATATAATTCTCACCATTCTTCCAGCAGATTTGCCTGATTACACCTCCTAATTGTGTTTGGATTGCTCTGCCTCCTTGGAGCGTGATACCGTTACTCACAGACACATAATCTCGTGGAAGAGTTTCTAAAGCCCTGCCCTGAGGACTTGATTCTTGCTAAGTCAGCATATACACTATTCTCCATCCATGTCCAAAACATGGTATTATATGTCCACATGCAACAGCACAGAGACATTAGGAGAGTCAATTGATGTTATGTTCATCACCATTTAGTGTGAAATAAAATATGTTGAGGCCGCTTTCCCTCATTATTATTTTTTTCTAAACCGGTATGGTCATCGCTGTCCATTTGTTTGACTTCTACCTCTTCATCTTTTGCAGCCAAATGGATGTGTGGATAATGCTATAAGCTTAAGGAAAAGGCTAGCCTTTATAGTAGACAACATTTTCTTTCTCTGGAAACTGGGAAGGTAATGCAGTAGTGTATATGTGAAAGTTGTCTTCACCACTTCAAGAAAGAAAAAGTGGGTTTTTTTAAAGGCAAAAATGTACCAACATAAATTCGACATGGGTAAATGTTTATGTAGGAACATTTACCATGATACAGAATCCAGTTCTGAAACAACCAGGGCAGTATGATGCTTTAATGTAACTTCTGGCACAGTAAATTTGTACAAATGGGGCCCTGAGCTGGGCAAACACACCAAGTTGTCTGTCTCGAGCCAATGGAAAAAGAGTCTAATGGCCAGGCTACAGGGAAACAAGTTCCAGGTTCAAACTTATTTAGAAACACAATGAGAGCAAGAGGGACCTTTCAGGAACATCACCATGCACATGCTCCATGTCATTCTATCTACTTATGTTCCTCTTGGCTAGAAGCAGATTTGATTCACCGTGACATGAATCTAATGTTGCGGATAAGAGGAAAATGCAGATAAAAGAGGAGCTTTGTTCTTATGTGTTCTTCCGCTCTCCACTGCTAAAAACGAAACACAGAGTCTAAATACTCACAGCCTCTGAAACTGGCAAAAAGCAGAATTTGTGACTGGTTTAGAGTGAAGAAAATGTTATTTAGATAAAATAACAAGCTTTATTTTCTTTCTGATACATATATAAACAAATACACATACAAACAAATAAAAGAGAAATGATTTATGAGTCTCCTAAGAGAATGAAATAACTGTAAGGAATACAGAAAAAGAAAATGCTGATGTCATTAAGAGTTTCTACTTTATAGAATATATTAAATAGTACAAATGAAAACAGTTTTCTTCAGTGAAGGCCAATGTTGGACTCAGATAGTTTCTGAATTTTATTGATAAGATTGAGGAAGGTTAATTCTACACTTTTAATTGAGTGATTGATTTCTTACACATTTCATTTTCCTCTTTAAATTGGTCATACTTCTTGTCACAGTTCTTAGAACAATGTGGAATATAATCATTCCTAGCATAACCAGTACAATTGTCTGCACGATTATTGTATCATCTCAGCCAATGCTTCTTTTGAAACAGACTCCAATTAACATAAGGTAATATGATGCACAAATTAAATAACGGCATCTTAATAATCTTCATAAAAGAATCATTCTCATACAACGTGATTTTTAATAGTTACTTTAGCAAATTCCTATTTACAGTAATTATACTCAAAGAAGATTTTTTAACTTATTGATATGCAAGAATGCACACATATGAAAGCTTGTTACTTTAATCACACTAACTAAAGCTTTCTTCACCATCTCTGTCTGAATAAAGGCTTCTTAATAGATAGACTGCATGAAATACCCTTTCTTACCAGGCTGTATCTATTAACAGGACTCTACAAACTATTTTATAGCTATACTTTTGTAAATACCTTGCAGATGTTTTCAGCCAGAGTCTATATTCTTTCTCTGTGAGTCAACATCACTCCTTGGATTTCTGTCTGCCTGTCTAACTCAAAATTCACATCAACCTCCACAGCTTTCAGGGTCTTCAGCACTGTCTGAGCTCCTCTCTTTTCACAAGTGCTAATTTCTGCTTTTATCAGAAAAAGGAAGGCTTTTCCACCAGGCCTTCCCTTCTGGTGGTTCCTATTAGTTTTCAGACCCATCTCTTCGCTTATAGCAAACTTCACACTGCTGGGCTGGGGTATTCATCCAGGTCAAGCTCCCACCATCCCTGGCTGGAGAACCTCGGGTGATACATAGTATTTATCTCCCTGCTAAAAATTTAGGAAAAGTGTCCTGTTTGCATTTCAGTTCCTCTGCTTGGAGAATCTGTCCTTTCTCAAGGACACTTTAGGCTTTTGCTGCACTCTGTTGAGGACTGTTTGGTTCATCTTCACTGAACTATAACTGAAACTATTAATTTCAGCCAATATTTTACTCACTTTAATAATACATTAAAAAGCTGATCATAATATTTATTTTGAAGTCATGCGTGAAGCTTTAGGTATGGGGTAGAAAATCTAAAATAGACACTGCTAATTGTTTCATAGATATATTTCCTTCAAAAGCTGGAGTCACCACCTAGTTCAAGCCTTCAGCCAGAAAAGATACACCAAAATCCAAAGCATATGATAGCAGACAGCCCCCAGTGTCTGACTAGCCCAACCAAATTCAGTTGGGCACTAGATTTTGCTACCAAAAAGTTGGTTCCACTTGTAACATTTCTCCTACCAAGGTAAACCTAGAAAGAAAAGGGAAAAGCAAATAAAATACCCGTAATGCCAAATTTTGAACAATCTTTGTTCTCCATCATTTCTTTACTTGACAGTGTCTCAAAGAATGTAAGACGTCCCTTGTTGGTGAAAATATTTAAGTAATAATAATTCTCAGCATACACGTGTAAATACTTAAACCTAAACCTTTTGTTTTTAGGGTCAAACAACAAATAATGAGAAGGGGAAAAATAGGAAAATATAGGAATCTGCAGTTTTAACTTCAATCCTCACCATTCCATTTATTGAAAACTTCTGATCTGTGTTTTGCATTCTGACATCCAGCAAACATTTACCACACCTGGGCTGCTCAGATATCTTTTCAAGCTCATACTCTGAGCACAGAAAGTACAGAGGCAGATATGTGTCAGAAACCAGCACTGGGTTCTTGGTAAACAGAAACACACAGGGATGCATGCACAAAAAAGTGGCTAATGGAGATAGATGGGAAGCAAATGAAATTCTAGCTTTGTCTGCTAAGAGCAGTCAGGTCCAGTTTGTGCTCTCTGGCTGATCAGGAGTGAGATTACTGGTGGATTCAATGAGAAGCTCTCTTGAGCTGTGACATCCTTCAGGATCATAATGCTGCTACAGAACATGGTAAGATAATGCTTTCTAAAGTGCTCAACATTGCCTGCCAAATGTCCTTCACAATATAGCATTCCTTACAGGTCTGTGTTTGTCCCATTGAAATATCCAGCTTGAGGATGGTACCACTATGCCAGACTGCCCCAGTCACATCATCCCCTGAGCTAGGGCTCACCATTACCTCCCTCTGCCATGAGAAGCAGTTTCTGATCACACACACAGCCTAGCAGGGTTTCAGATGTTCTCCACACAGAGGATTTCTGATTAGAAGTGTAGAGTCTACATGCCATGCATCCACATAGCATGTGCTAAATGTGGCTTTGTTTTATAGCTATATTTGGCTAGCTTTTCTGTTTCAGAATAAGAAAAAAGAAATCCCAACCAAAGGTTTTTAATCCCCATTCCAATATTAACAAACATGTTCCAAAACAAGAAGCTCGTATACCTTTAAAAAGCATCACTAAGATCTTTTGAGATAGCTAAAGCAGTTGTCCATTTTCTTCTCAGCAGATGAACCATTTTAGTTGAAGATTTCCAAATAAATTCAGCCCAACCCAGGCTCACAGTAAGGGAAATTTCAACCTAAGCAGACAACAGATGGCACAGTTTTAAACAATTGAGAACTGGGCCTTTTAGTAGAAAACAACAGGAGACCTTAATAAGAGGTCGTGCTAGCATGTCTGCTCATAAAACTTAACTTTTACGTGGCATATTCTTATTTCAAAGCAGACATATGAATAGTTATCATACAACTGTGTACTTTCTTAAGATCGTGGTTTTCATCACCCGTTTCAATAGCTCTGAGATAGTCCATGCTACATTTTCATACCATACGAGCTTATGAAAATAATAATAGAATCTCATACTATAAATCATTTGCTAAGGAAAGTAAAGTGATGTTTTTGGAAAAGAGTATATAGACCATGAACAACCATTTGGCTTATTTAAGTGTATATAATTGTTTATATTGGCCCCTAGCATTAAAATGTTTGAGCATTATTTAATAAGTAAATACAATTATGGGCGAAGTTTTTGATCAGGAAAACATGTTTCATGAGACCACTGCCAAGGCCACGCTCAGACTGTGGGTGGAGGATAAATACTCAGCAAGGGCTACAGTCCCAAGCAGATAAATGCACAGTGCAACATGCACACACAAAAAAGCTGCAGCTCCAGCCACAGTCACTGCCTTGAACATATCAAAAAAATCACCTTTTTTGTGCTTTTGATGTGATGCATCATTGTTATCCTATAACACGTAGGACAGGTTGAGGAGTTGTAGGAGCCTCATAGCATGGATAAACATGTTCGTGCAAAATGATAACCTGGGGTGCCACAGCCACTCCAAACTCAGAGTGTCTTGACTGTTCCTCTCCTAATAACAAGAATATTTCTGACAGCTATATGGGATCCTACTGTGGGAGCAGCAAAGAACTGAGAAGGTAAAGCTCCCAAAGCTCTGAAACATATATATTTTTAAAAAGACGGGATTTTGTTCAACATTTCTGAATCGTGGCTTATTGCCCACCAAACAAAATGTTAACAAGATAAACTTGTAATTTAAATTACTGGTACTTCCAGGATACTTAGAAACGTATATTCTTTTCATCTAGCCTGATGATTAAAAATGCCTTTGGGATCATGCCTAGAATAATGTTTTACAGTATGGAGGCCAATAAAGAGTCTATTGCTAAAAACTTGGATCAAATACACTGTAACTGTTCCCACCTCTTAATCAATTAAAAATATATATCGTAACAGCATATGCCTTGTAAGAAGCAAAACACAGAAGTTATTCTCCTCTTCATGAACATGCTAACTGCTACTCAATTTAATGGGACACATACACATACACTGAATGAAAAATATCTTCTAGAATATGAAAGATTCATATATATCTGTAATTTATTACATGCTTAGGTGCAGATTGGCCTTTAGCCATGCAAGACTCAATGCACCCAGTTTTGCCTGATCTTGGAAGCTGAACAGTCCCTGGCCTGGCTAACATTTCAATACAGCGACCATCTGGGAATTCAGTGTGCCATGGGAACAAGCCAGAGAGTCACAGGGTGGTGAATATTAGGCCATAGAAACTGAATGAGTGGAAGATTTCATTCAGCACCATCAGCACTTCCAAAGTGATGAATGAGGAACTCACCGCTCCTTGCCTTCCTCTCCCTGCCTTCCCCAGCAGGGAAATATTCAGACTAATTGTTCTGGAAGGATGGAAGTTCACAGTCAAAGTGAAGAATTAAATCCAAAAAAACCTATAAATGTAGCATGGAATTAGAAATATAGTGAAAACATCAATAATACAAGTGGTGTTTGAATATTTGAAGTCTCCATTTGCAGAAATCTGCATGACTGAGGATTTTTTTAAGCACACACCTGAGTCTAATGGGAGACATTTTCTTCAACAAAATAAGCAAAATGCCCTGTGGCTGCACACATCAAACGTGCTGTACTTACACACACTGTGACCAGTACCAAACCAAATGGAAAGGTACTTCAGGTTTGTGAGTAGATGTACAGATGTTACAAATGACAGGAATGGTTTTGACAGTCCAAACATTTAACATTATGCTATGCTTCTAACTGAGAGATCTAACTAATGCCTGAGGCTATTTCACAAAGCACAGGGTAAATCTGAAAAGCATTTAGAGCTTAGAAAGACAGGAGTGGGAAATTGCAGTAAGTCCATTTCTTCCCTCATCTTCAGATCAACAATGAGAAACTGGACTTCCTCATCACAGCCTTGGCAATAACCAACCCATGGTCTTGAGAAATCAGATCTCTGAATTATTTGATTTTTTTTTTCAGCTTTTATATCTTCTCATCCCACCAACAACTGCAGAACGTTTAAACTACAATTAAAGAATGGTTAGTCATATTTACATATGAAGTATTTGGATAGCTTAACGATTGCTGGAGCTTAGTTCATTTGTACTTTATCAAGCTTTCATGTAGTCTTTATTTTTAAGCAAATATATATTAAAAAATGTTAATGTCTTGGGCATAAATGCTATGGAAAGGAAAAGAAGATTTATAACAATCATGTTTTGTTAAAAAGGGAAGTCACTGCTCTCATATTTCTAGTCATGCTCATGCTAATTACTCTTTCCTGGGCTATCAATATCTATAAAAACATCCCATATATATGTCTACCCAGAAGAGGAATGGAAAAGCTGTCAGAACTACTGACATGGCAACACCCTGGAATCAACAGTCCTGGCTCTCCTCCCAGCATTATACCATAAACCTTTGGTTACATCTATTCAAAATGTACACATAGATTACTAAACCATAATAGCAGCACATGACAACAATTTAGAGGGGTATAAAATGTCTGTTCTGTGTTCTAGGCAACAAAGATCCACAGGAACCATAATCCATTATCTGAAACTTCACTGTCTGCAAATGCAGACAGACTGAAGCAAATCCTTCACTGCGCACTGCAGTGGGCATGCTGTCATTGATCACTACAAGGAGGCTATTGAAGACAGACTCTGGGATGGATTTTAGTGCCAGGATGCAGCTTTACTGGCTCAACATATCCCGGCATTCAAGTGGATCTGGTGTAGGAGTTGCAGGACTCCCACCATACAACTTATAGTTCATGGTTAACCATTCTCAGCCTGCCTACAGAAACCAGCTTCTCCCATCTGACATCTCACTTTGGGGAGAGAGAAAGGAGCACAGCAGGGGCAACTCTAAGTCTGCTGTGTCTTGAGTTTCCATTTTCAGCAATCCATGCAAAACCCCAGATCTTCATTTTTGGGAGAGTGTAATTCAGCTTCCTATCCCTGCTGGATACCAGCTTCTAGTTTCAAAGTAATTATAACACTGAGAATTACAAAGATATTAAATGTAGAAAGGCATAAAAATTACTTAATATTTATATCCATGTTCTATACTAGATTTATTGCCTTTATTACATCTAGGGGTGGGAGGGTGGGGGAATCAGACAGATTAGAAATAAGAACAATAATCCTTCCTCAGTTTTATCACAGTAGAGAAAAAATGCTATTTTGACACCAAAACAGGGAGCCTATTAAATCTCAAAACTGCTGAAAATACTATTCCTAGTTTACAGCTACAAGTCAGGAACAAAGAAGTAGTTTAAACCCTTAACAGTAGTTCAGAAAGGGGATTCCCAGTTGCTGCACACACACCATGCCACGTAACCTCAGGAAACACAATGAAGTCTCCAAAACCATGCTCTCCTAACAGTCGGAAACTTTCTCCTAACTTCTAACCTACATTTCTTCACTGGCAATTTATATCTCACTTGACCCAACACTGCCCTTTGGCTTAAATAACCCTTCTGTCACCTGTTTGCAGATGTTAAGTGTGTCAATGAAAGGAGGAGCACAAGATCCTACCATCTTCTGGCTGGCCAGCAGGACAGAAAGCCCTCTCAGAGGACAAGAATTGTTTCTTCTGTCCTCTCTAGGTTGCTCAGTGTTCTCCCAGCTCCTTCTGCAAACCACTCTCCACCAACAGCTAACCATGGCTCTGACTACATTTGCTATTTCTTAACTGGATAAAAATACAGTGTGAGACATCTATTAGGCATGAAACAAAGAAACAACCCCCTCTGAGAAATGAACAAGATCTGACACTAAAGAAATCATATTGGATGGACTTGAAATAATAGGTAAGCCAGAGAATTTTGTAAAGATGAAGAAAAGTGAGAAAAGGAAAAAATAGTGTTTTGAGAGACCTGAGCTGTGAGGAATGTAGAAGTAGAAAAGCCCTTGTAATTTGGGTAGGAGAAATGTGATGCTGGTCAGTGTACTGGGTAGGTGTCTTTCAGCACAGTGAGGTGACCTGCAGTAACGCAGGTTCTCAAAACGGTCGTCCTCCATGTACAGCATCAGAGGTCAAAAGTGAGTGGGATCCCTCCACAGGGTGCAACCCATCTCACCAGAAGAAGACTGCAAACAATATTCCTTCCATGAGGAGTCATCTAAAGTGACAAAGACACAGAATTTTGAAGATCTGGTTTTGGACAGGTGGCCAAAGATTGTGTCTGAGGGCAAAAATGCCACTGCCACCCGCATCCTTTCATCAGAGCTGGAAGAGCTGGAGCTGAATGTCTGGAAACACAGAACAGGGCTATAGGGTCACAGGAGATTTGCCTTGCCATTTGTTTTTACAGATCTACAGATGTAGCAAAAGTTCTGTCTAGAATATACACTCAGCTGTTTTGTATCTGCTTCAAAAGATTCAGCACTCACTATCGTTCCAGATGGCAGAGATAGGGGTGTTTTGGTCTGTACCACACCACACAGAGGCCTGTGTCATATCACAGAGGTCTGTGCCACAGTGTGGAATGCCCCTGTTCATCAGGAGACCAGCCTGGCAGAGAACGCAGTGTGCCAAGGAGTCTGCAGCCATAAAGCTCCTGGAAATAGGCAGAGCTGAGTGGAGAAGTAAGAGCTGCACACTGCTGCTGCCTAGCAGAGAGATACTGAGAGCAGAGCAGCTCCTGAGTGTTCTTTCATAGACAGAAGCAATAATTCTTTTCCTGCATTTTGGCATCAGTAAGACAGACAGCAAATCTCCATTCTGCAGTGGTCTTCAGTGGTTTGTTCCCCCTTCAACTGCCTATTTCCTAAGGCCACAGGTTCTGCTCCAGACTACCAATGGAGAATTGAAAGTGTAGAAAAAGAAATGTTTTTTTTTTTTTATACTGACAGAGGAGGGTTCCTTTTGTCAGACCTTTATGCCCTCGAAGAAATGATGGGAGTGGAGCAATTACCCCATTACAGAAGCTGTAGGCCAGAAGCTCTGACCTACACTGGATAAAACAACATTTTCCTCACTGGATCCAAGGCCAGGTGCTGCCCACAGGCCATGCTAAGTGAGCAATGGCACTAAAGGAAAATGGATGCAAGGAAAGGAAATTGTTACCACCACCAACTGGTAGCATGATCTATTCAAAATGCTGCACAAGGACCTTTGGTCTTGAAGATGGCAGCAACCAGCACACTGCAGCAACGGCTCAGAGATGTGAATTTATTACAGTTACTGGGAGAAAAAAGCTACATGGTGCAAGAAAAGAGAATGAGTACTACACAGATTAAAGTAATGGTTATCAGCAAGTACCTGTTACTTGTTACTTGACAACAGAGATCCATCTCCTTCTAAACTTGATGAGACCAATCTGTTACTGTGATACTGAAGCTATGAGAAGTCGGGGTTGCCAGTCACCATATGGTTGTTACAGGCTGAATCAAGCACAAAAGCCATTCTCAAGGCTGAGCAAGAGGTCCAGCTAGTGAAAGATCAGACTGTGGAGACAGCATCTCAAAGCCTCTGACAGCAGCGGTGATAGATGGAGAAATGACTTGGACAGAAAAAGTTGGGAAATGAGTTAATAGAAGCCTTGGTAGAAGACAGAAAGACAAGGCAATTAGCACAGCTGGAGTAACAATGTCCCAGTGTATCCTCCAAGACTCCAAGAATAAAGGAAAGCTTGTTAGGATTTGATCAAGTGCAACATCAGGTTGCACTTAGAATTGGAAGTATTCCTGGCAAGCAATTCCCAGCTTGAACACCCTGAATATCAGGTTACTGTGCAGCTAAGTGATATTCTGGAGGTTAGCCTCACTGGTCAACATCGTCAACATGCCTAATCCTGGGCATCCCCATGTGCAGACCCTTAAAGTTCTAAGAGATGTGAAAATGTGCAGGCTGTGTGAGGTGTAACACATGGGAAGGTTGAGATAACTCCCTACTTACATAGATAGGCAAACACAAGAATAAAATCTACTTCTGAGCACTGAAGAAGCATCCACATGTTTCATAAGATGCATTAGGACTGGCAGTGATATTTAAATCTTTTGAAGGTTTAAGTGTCAAGAATTAAGTAACAGTACTCGGTAAGCTGCACCCTGAGCACACAGGCAGTAAGGACATCTAAGAGCTTTGGGTCCCCACCATCAGCAAGCACAAAGCAGAAAGAGGTACTGGCTAAACCACAGGTTATCTGCACAGGAGGTGCTGAATCTAAAATAGTTTTGAACATGTTACCAGAATGGACAGTATGATCTTGTTGTTTAAGATGAAGATTATCCAGACAAGGGACACAAAACTCAGGAGAGTAACAAAGAATGGTTTCTGAGCCATGTTGTGTTCACATTTTTGGACCTGTCCCTCAGCCTGTGGGAATCTGCAAGGCCCCAAAATCTCCAGGTGGCACTGGAAACCGGTGAGGTTGATAGGAGCTCTTTGATGAGTTTCTACAGATCAAACAAAAATTGCTATGGAACTGGGAAGTTCAGTTATTGTGGAAGTCCTCAGCTCCCCTCATTTACTTTTAGTCCACAAGGAATTCAGGGTACACAGATTCACAGCAGCCTTTAGCAACTCCTCATCAAGCACAGCCTAGTAAGACATCCACAGAGATGAAATTACAGACTATCCAAATAAACATTCACAGCTCAACAGAAAGCAAATAAAAGTGTGACTCTAATTCCCAGAGCACAAGCCTGCCCAAACTCACTCTGGTCTTCTCACATTGAAGAAGACCAACATATGGATCCTGGTTATTATTTATCCCCAGAAAAGTCTATCAAAGGAAACCCAAGTTGGTTTCAGGAATACAGTATCAATAGGGCAATCTCCAGAGGGATTCATTTCCAGAACTGACAAATATCATCTGGAACTCTCTACTTTCTTGTTGTGTATGACCCTTTAGAAGATATGCTACTGAAGCATGAAAAGGAGCCCGAGACTGTTACAGACACATTGATGAATTGTGTAACACTGTGGTTCAGCCCATGGGGCTGCATATACAGTGAAGCAGAGGAAACCCGAGGTAGGAGTGCCAAAAACTTAAGGCAATCATATGATCATATTATATATTGTATGATATATAAACAAACTGTGTTATAAGCTGGTTTAGGGGAGGAATGAAGAGTAATCATCCCACTGGTGTCATGCTCAAGGTTCTCATCCAAAAACAACAGGACTCAGTAAGGAAGATGCCTTCAAACAATTACAATTAATGAGTCAGTTCTCATCTATTCATCTGACTTCCACTGAGGCTGTTTTTAACCCTACAAGTTCTGGCTTGATTTTCAGAGATGTTTTGCCTCTCTATAGGCGTGGGAGATGAAAGGCACCTGTATCAGTGCCCCCAGGACAACACAGTGCCAAGAGGTGGCAGAGAGCCTGAGGGTCTCAGAAATTAGCATGGCAGGAACAAGGCTGCAAGTGAGAGCAGAGATGGGTGCCCATCCTGTAGGGAGGGTGGTGGCACATTGGGAACAATCTGGGGAAAAAATCCCAGACACAGATCTCCTTCAAGGGAATTTTACAGAGCTGAGAAACTAAGTCTGTGAATGCTGATAAAAAAGCTGATGAGAAAAAAAAAAATCTATATCATGGTCTTCTGTGGCATCCAGCTGATCTCATTTTATAGTAATTATTGAAGCTTTTATTATTATGTTTTTTATGCTTTCTATCAACTCTATTGTAAAGCTTTGCATGTCAAATGCTAAAAGAGAACAGTCAGGTTTGGGTCAGTATGAAAGTGGGGACTTTACCACTGCTGCTGCATCTTTCTTACTCTGACTTCTTTCTTTTCTGAACAAAATATACATGGTAGCCTGCTAGAGTCTATTCTTCCTTGATTTTTCTCACTTTGATATATGCAGGTAATAATGGAATAGGAATATCTAGAATATTTACTTCTCATTTTAGATGAAATCTGCCAAGCACATACAATAGGAAGGTCTGGAAAGTAATTTGTCTCTGTAACTTAACTTGTGCAAGCTTCAGACAAGGATGTTTATCATTTTGCTTTCCACCATATCCAGGAAACAGGCAGGGGAAAGCTCAGCAATGAGTAACGTCTTGTGGGGCCTACAGTCAGTTAGGCAGGAAGAGGCATCCTTCCTTCCTCTTGAGGGCAACATGAACTCCTCAGGTTTAGCCAAAGCTGTTTTGTTTTCTGAATACTATTCTCTGTGCTACATTAAGATAAGGACCAAGAGCATCCAAAAAATGACAAGAGATTAGCAAATGAAAGATGAGGAAGAGAAACAACAGCTCTAACAGATCTAATTCATTTACAGATGTCTATCTCCACTGGGGTCAGGGGACATTTGTTTTCAACACCATCAAAATCTAATAGGGAAAAAAAAAAATAAAATTACACTGTATTATTCACAGACATTTGTCTGTTGCTGCTAAACAATGTTTAAAACTGTCTGTTATCAAAAGAAAATAAATGTTTTTAAGGATAAAAGTATAAGAATAGTTTTAGCACTCAGAGGTCACATCATTAACAGCTATACACAGCCCCACATCTTCTGATCCACAACTGGTGTTTGCCTCCCCTCTCCTGGGTGCTGCCCTCCCAGGGATCACAGCCCCATGGTGACCTCCAAGGCCAGGAGAAGTAGCTGGGTCAGATCCTGGGGAGACCCTGAGCACAAAAACCCAAAGATGCTCAAACTGTAACTTCCGCGAGTGCCAGAACTCAGTCAAGCTCAGACATATTATTGTGGGAGCAGTTAAAAGTACCTTTCCAAATGCTATTGCTCTTTTAAACACTGTATCATGACACCACTACAGATAACACTACACCTTGTCTGTATTTTCTTAAATTTTGTTAACATAAACCAAACAAAGTAATTTTCTCAGTCTTGTTTTTAGAGAAATTTGAACTCTTTTAGCTGAAACTTTCCATTGCGAATTTTGCCTCAGGCTCAATATTCCTATGGAAAGTTTCAGCCTGAGCTGTTGAAGCTGGGCTGGATTATAACCATGACTGCATAACAGAAAGAGTCAGAAAGCTTTAGCTGTATTAATCTATTATTAACATTTTAGTTATATAAGCAATATTACTAGCTCGTCCACTAGTATGCATATAAACACTCCTATTTCTGGCTAATATGGTCAAATTACTTTAAGATACACACTAATGACTGAATTTCCAAACAAGCAGATAATGGCCAAGACTTAAAGTAATAGCTTCTTTAGGGTTATCCATGCCAAGAGAAGTTATAGATGCCCCATCCCTGGAGGTGTTGTGTTCAGGGCTAAGTTGGATAGAGCTTTGGGCAACCTGGTCTAATGGAGGGTGTCCCTGCCCATGGCAGGAGAGTTGGAGCTAGATGGTCTTTAATGTCCCTTCCAGCTCAAACCTTCTATGAGTCTATGATACTGTGATTCTATGATTCTATGATTCTGTGTCCGAGTGGAGCCAGTACAACTTTAAAAAAGGCAAGTCTAACTCTTAGAAAAACATGTGTTTTGCTCACTTATCTGTAGTACAGTTAAGTCATTTGGTGTATAATCTGCATAGAAGCGGTGATGCGTTGTAGTTTACTGCCATTTCCCATTTGAAAGAGGAAAGCATTTTTCTCATTTTTGCATGATGGGAAAAAAAAAGTAGAAAAAATGAGGGGAAAAGAAATGAGCAAATGGAAACCAGTATATTTTCTCCCATGACACCAAGGCATACACACAGATATTTTTCTCTTTCCCAGTTCAACGGAAAATCCATATTGGCTCTTCCATTCTATTCTTTCACATACCTTAATTCTCACTCTTTGCTCAGGTAATGCCAAGGCAGTTTGGCACATGAAGTCAGGGCAAGCAGCATGAGAAATTATCACCATGATTTACCTCCAGTAACCTACGGGATACAACCACACAACTTTGCATGCAGGTCTGCATTTATTTAAACCACCTTCTTCTGCTATACCAACAGTAGAAGAGTCCTACTGTGAAACAACAGCATTTCAGCTTTACGTGCTTATCATTCTTGTTGTTCTCAAATTGACCAAGACAGGTAAGTATTATGACTCAACTTACAGAGGGATTTTCATGCAGATCCCACTGTGATCAAGTATAGTCAGTTTGATTTTCAACAACCCTGTCAGATAAAAACTTACAGCCGGCCTTGATACAGAGATAAATGGGATGATCTTTGATGTTACAAGCCCAGTAGGAGGGAAAGTAGATAAAAGGTGTTTATATGCCATCTTCTGCTGTTAAAACAGTGCACAACAAGAAGTAAAAGTGAGCAGCTCCATTTTAGTAAAATCGGCAGTGACCTGCAGAAATATGACAGAGATAAGCAGAATTCCTGTGAAGAGAAAATCAACCTTCTCAGAGAAATAAATAAATAGATAAATAAATCAGTCTGCAGGTAAATTTTTAAGTGTAGACACACATAGCAATAATAAAATCCATCCTTTGCTATGGAAGAAGTATTACAAATTTTTCAATGAACACGAGCAATTAAGAGCTTGTCAGTGGTGTCCAGGAATGAGCATGACTGAATTAAAATGTTGGTAAACTGTGTGGTTACCTCGGTACTTGTGCTGTAAAGTACTTCTCTTCATAAAACACGAAATATGTTTGAGGTGTGATGATGCCTTCAATTTACTTCCAGAAGATTTTTGGTATCTAGCCTTCCTTCTGTCCTGTGACTTTGTGCTAATATTTGGCCAAGGAATAAAGCAGTGAATGGTGGCAATGATGGCCAGGACAGGTTGTGGCTCAGGAAGTACCCACTGCATGGGGGAGTGGGGGCATGCAATGATGGGGATGGGGGCCGAGGCGTGTGCAGGCACTGCCCACTGCCAGCATGACCCCGGGAACCCATTCTCCACACCCAAAATAACGCTGACATCCTGGATGTAACCAGTCCTGTAACTCAAGCTGCTGTGCCCTGCTGAAGGTTCGGGTTTCAAGCCTGCTAACAAGGAATGCTGCAGCAGTTGCTGGAAATTCCACCTTCAAGAGTAGGAAAACAACAACAACAACAACAGAGGTAGAGAGAGGCTGCTTCCACCTTCAGAAAAGCAAGCCTACAAGGAAAGGTACTGAGAAATGAAGATGCCAGAATACAGACTGCTTGTGTGACTTTAATGTAGTCCCTTTTGTGCACATGCTGTGAGCCAGCCCATAATTGTACAGTCGTGTATTATTAGGATTTGGTGATTAGTATTTATTTGTTTGTTTGTTTTTTCCATGAGGTTTGGTTCCATAGTCAATAAACAGCAACACAAGGCATGAATCGGGTTTATGAAATTAATGAGGTCATTTGTAAGGAAATATTAATCTCACCGAGTTTCAGCATTTGATGTATTTATTTCACTGCCTTCGGCTCTGGGTGAGGATTCTGTCCTGAACAGGCAACTCCCAGTTTTGCACCACAATCACTTTCCAAAAATGACTTTTGGAGCTCCTCGGGAGCACCTGACCGCCGGTATTTCTAGCTTCTGCTATTGCGCCTGTAACAGTGGATGTGCGAAGGGGCAGAGGGCTGGGACTGGGGAGGGGGGCACGTGTGGCAGAAAGGAGCCAGGGGGAGTAAGAGGGTCGGGGTGTCGATCTGCACCGGCTCCTCTGGGAGAACCAAATAACTGAGGGAAGTAGCCATTTAGAAAGCATTTACTGCTCGAAGGGGGGGGGGGGGGGGGGGGGGGGACGGGCGGGGAATAAAGAAAGGAAGGGACTGGAATGGGTTTGGATGGATCTGGTCGGGATGGGATGGGATGGGATGGGATGGGATGGGATGGGATGGGATGGGATGGGATGGGATGGGATGGGATGGGATGGGATGGAGAGCCCCCCTTGCCCGTCCCCGTGCTTAAGTGCTGGCAGGCGCAGCCCGGCCGTGCCCCTCCCGCTCGGTGGAGCTGCTGCGGGGCTGCACGAAAGCGGCCTCATACCTTTCCCGAGGGGTCACGCACCACCACCGGTTTCGCACCTCGCGTGCTGTTATTCACGGCATCCTTTCGACAGATGTTTGGAAACCCGCGTTTTCCCACTACTGCCCTGGGATCCGAGGGAAAAATTCGGTGACAGCTACATTAGTTAAAAGCACGGGACAACGGGGAAAGTTTATAGCTCTTCCCTTTCACAGCCAATGGAGTCAGACGTTCATGTAAACACTTGTGAATCTTATTGGGAGGAAGTTTTCAGGGGGCAAAAAATGGGCAGCAAAAAGTCTGCCTAATGTAAACCACTCCTTTCTGGAGACCAACGAGCTTTCCTTTGTTAAAACAGGGAACGCACCCGCTGCTGTGAGCCCAAGCTGCGGCTCGGGGCTCTCGGGGAGCATTTAAAACAGAAGTGCCGTCGAAAGGCGTATGTGTGCCCAGCACCGGGAACTACGATTCCACGGGTTGATTTTCCTCTCAGTGCGGTGTTATGTCCCTGCGAAAGAATTACTTTTTAACAGTAAAGAAAGGAAGAGGAGCCCGGTTTTGTTTTGAAAGCCTGATTGATATTTAGATTGACCCAACGCTGCCTGAAGATGTTTTCATTACCATGTCTGTTTGACTGGGCTGAAAAAGGGTTAAAAGCAACAACAGCCTCGCAGTCAGCAGAAAGCTATTGAAATGTTTGATTATCCCTGCAGCAAAGGAGAGGATAGTAATGCAACAGCAACCTCTCTTGGGGTAAAGTCGAGATTTAATAACAGAGGACCAAAGCAATTGTTTGAATCGAGCAAAAGGAAGTTCAAAGTATTTTCACGTACGATCTGTTATTTCCTTGTGTTTCTTTTGACCATGGTGCCTTCAGATAAATAGCTCTCTTCCTCGGAAGGCAATAGAAATGTCACCAGGCATCATCGGGTCTGACGCCTGGACATCATGGGGGGAACACTGACTTAATATTCCACAAAAGAGTGTGGCTGAAGACTCAATATTCTCTCATCCCTCTCTCCTTGTTCCGTCAGCTCTTTTTCTTGCTGCTATTTCATCGAATCTCCATCCCAGAACTCGGTGACAGAAAGGATCCAGCAGATCGAGGGGTCTGCACACAAAGTTTCCCCGTGTTGTTGCAGCGCAGCTTTTTTAAGTGCCCCAGGTGCCACGGGCTCCTGGCAAAGCCTCGCTGCGTTGTGACGGATCTCGGGCTCTGATCAAATCCTGCTGTTCCTTGCTATGCAGGAAGTCTTTCCAAATTAGTCTAACACCAGGGCCGAGCAGTGTGACTAATAGGCATAACTGCACAGTTCATGCTATCTGTAGGGCAGGTTCAGCAGGGGAAACAGCGGCACCAGGAATGTGGTTGCTGTTCCACGGAGTGAGGCTGACTCTTAGAGACAAAGATCAGGAGAGTTACTGGAGAAGCTAAACAATCTCAGCATAAATAATGGTGCAACCTTGCGCTACTCTGGAGGTAGTTGATCACTAACAGCTCTGGATTAACTGAAGGAAGAAGAAAGCTGGCAGCCAGCAGCCCTCAGGGCAGGCACACACACCTCGGGATCCCACGGACTGGGACTGAGCAGAAGCATCACGTCTAATTGGAGCTGATAGCGTTTTGTTTAGCACCGATCATTAGATCTCGTCCTACTTTACCTTCAGTTGTGTCCAGTAATTTGTGTCTGATAAAAACATGTTTCTCAGGAAATTAGGAAAAAAAAAAAAATCAATATCTGGATTTGCCACTTCCCTGGGCAGAATCTTACAAATCAGTGCTTTCCTCCACACGTGAACCTGTGCAGCCTCACCCTGCCGTTATTTGTTCAGTCTGTGCTTTTCCTTATCATTTTTAGAAGACCCTCCATGCCTCACTTGTACAGCTCGTGGGGTATTTCACGTTGTAATCCAGTCCCTTAAGATCTGATTCCAGCGAGCCTTGTGTGGCAGTCGGGGGTTTCAAACGTATGGGGTGGAGGTCAGGGGCTCTTCTCCATGCTCTTCAAAATGTCAGGGTCCCTTTGAAAAAAGTCTGAGTGTGACAAGGCATCGTAACCCTGCCTGGACACGGAGATGAGGGGAAGGATGGGAGGAAGACACTGATCCGGGCAGCTGGGAGAGGGAGCCCAGAATTCACATTTTGGTATTGGTTGAAGACAAACTTTATTTTGTCAGATGCACACAATTCGCAGTTACCTTTTTGAATAAATTCTGCTGGGAAGCTTTCACTTCTTCTTATTAATACTCACTGACTCATTGTTGGCCTTCAAGGAGAAAATTCTATACGTAAAGAAGAAAAAAAAAAATCTAATAAATCGATTGTCTTTCTGGGAAAGGGAAAAAGAAAAAGAAAATGAAAGAAAGAAAAAGAGAAAAAAGAAAAGCCAGAATCATTATTTTCTTCCGTGAAATCCAAAGGAAACACATTGCAGTCCCTACTCTACGATGCCTGGCGGTAGCTGCTGGGAGGGCTGTGCTCTGTAATCCAGCCTGACTGAGTGTCCTGGAGTGCCAAAATCCTGTTCAGAGGGCGTCAGAAGACCATCCAGGGTTTGAGGGGTCGCAGGGACATCCACGAGGAGCCCGAGGGCCACCATCTCCATGTGACAGTGACCTTCAGCTGCGGTTGCCCGGCCAGCAGCACCCAGCTGGTGGAACACACACGGACGGGTCCTGGAAGAGGAATCTACCCCTAAGGAGTGGACGTGCTCCTCCTTCCAGCTCCCACCAGACACTGGTTGAGGACGAGGGGTTCTCTTTGGATTTCACTGCCGGGAAACTATTAACGTCTACAGCCTTGTTCATTTACTGTGACACTTGTTTTAGCCCCGAACAAAGAATGCGTTTGATAAAATGAGGGCAATATCTTTTTCGTTTATAGAGGCAATTAGCTACACGTTCTCTGTTGTCAGAGCGACACGGCATCAATCACGGCACGGATCCGTTTCTTTAAAAGTTCAGTTCCCGCTGCCGGCCCCGCCGGTCTCTGTGTGTGTGTGTGTGTGTGTGTGTGTGTGTCACACGAATTGTGTTTACTTTAGGCAGGAAAACGAGTTTCATTCCGGCAACGGGAACAAAATGCTCCAGACGAGGGCTCTTTTAACAAAAGACGGCGGAATATTCCGACGCTTTATATAAAGAGGGGAGATTAAGGGACCCGAGGTGCCGTGCCGCCGCAATCGCGGTAATTCGTGCTCGCTGTGCTGCGCTGTGCGGGACTCTGCGTCACTGCCTTCCTCCGTAGTTGGATTCCTCTGTTTGTCGGCTGAACCACCCCTTACCCTCTCCAGAACCGCGTCCCTGGGGCCGCGTGTCAGGGCGCGTCTTTTAGTCTGCGTTATCCTTATTTTTATCCGCTTTTCGGAGTTCGCAGCCCTACCACGAAGTGAGAGAAATGCAAATACACAAGTGCCCAATGTCGGGGCCGACCCGTGGATCCCAGGGCCGCGCTGTCCGCTGGGAACAGACCCAGAGCTGCCTCCTCGGCTGCTGCGCACAAACTTCAAGCGGACGAAAAGAAAATAAATAACAATAATTAAAGAAAGAAAAAGAAATGGAAGGAAAGAAAGAAAGGAAGGAAAGGAAGGCGGCGATAGGCGGAGGACGCTGTTCTTTTTCCCCACCGGGCACTGCCCTGTCCCACCGTTTCAAACACTCCGCCCGCATCTCGGGGTCCGCCCCGCGCAGCCCCTCTCCGCTGTCAGTGCCGTTCCGCTGCGCGGGGCGGGGGAAGGGGGGATGGGGAGGGGGGTACAAACACCGATGGGGCTTTGGAACCAGTTTCGGAGCGTTTCGGTGGGCGCGGAGCCGCGCGGGGGGGGCCGCCTCGCCTCTCCTCCGCGGGAGCTCACAAATCACGGCTAAAACACGAGAGGGAACCTCGCCGTGCTTAATGGCCTGTGCGCGGCAGCTGGAGCGCGGATTTATCTTCATTAGGTTGAGCGGGCAGCCCCCTCCAAAGGAAAGGAAACAAAATAAAGTCGCTACACAACAGCGATTTTGCCCCGAATTTTCGGAGCTGCTCAGCACTTTCCGGCCGCTGTTCCGCAGGTGCCGGAGGTGACACCCGAGTGTCCGCCGGTGCCTGGAGTTCCCCGACGCTGCGGCCGCTCCGTACCGCGGGGACACGGCCCGTTCTGGTTTTATTTTCTTATTTAATTCACGCGTTCTGCTCCCGGGACGGGCGCGGTGGCGGGTGGCCTTGAGGCTCTCCAGGAGGAGCTTTGAGGAGCTCCAGGAGCCTCCGGCTGCTCTCGGAGTCATTGTGGCGATAGGACGCGGTACTCCGGAGCCGAGCGGGGCGTCCCGGGTCGGGACGGGGCCGGAGTGCGGCCACCCGAGTCGCGGAGCGGAGGAAGCTCCGTTCCACCTTAAGCAGAGCTTCCCCCTTTAAGGGGCGGGGCCGCCGCCGGGCCGTGCTGCTCCGCCGCTGCCCTGCAGGGGGCGCTGCCGGCCCGCGTTTGGCTCCGCGAGCGGCGGGCGGGGGCCGCGGCCTCGGAGATGGGGCCCCTCCACCCTCCGCCCGCGGCCTCCCTCGGTCCCGCCGCGCCGCCTTTGTTCCCCCGCGGACGGGCAGCGGGGACTCGCGGTCCCGGCGGCGGCCCCTCGCCCTGCCCCGGTCCCGCACCGCCGCTCTGGCCGGGACCGCGGCTGGGCCCCGCGGGGCGGTGTCAGCGGCGCGGGGCGCGCGGGGCTCGGAGCCTCTTCCCGTCCTCCTGCCGTCCCTGCGGGCGGCACCTTCGGGCAGAGCTGGGGAGGCCGCCCCGCTCCGCTCCGTGCCGGCACCGCTTTGTTCCGGGCTGAGCCGCCTCGCCCATAACCCTGCGGGGCGTCATCAGGATGGTCGGTGCTAAGAGCCCAAATAAATTAACGCAATCTTAATCGTGACGGGACGCGACCTCTGTTTTTCTCTCGCGAACGGCAAGAATAAAGCCGTCATTAGCTAAAGCTGCATTAATTCATTCGTATGTCTCCGTATGAAGACGATATCCGACGCTCAGCGGCGTCGGGTTGACTCTGGTGTGCACGGCGCGGTGCTGCGGGTCCCGCCGGCTGATGCAGCTCTTGGCTCCGCAGCAGCAGCTCACCCCGCTCCCGGGCACCTCGCTTTGCCCCGTTCAATGGGGAGCAGCTTCATGCAGAGCCCTGGGGCAGCCCCGCAACGCCCAGCCCGGCTCGGACACTTCTCCTCTTGGTTTCTATTTTATTTCTTTTTCTATTTTATTTTTCCTTCTCTCGACCTTTTCCCGCAGCTCTCAGACACAGCAGCGCTCCGTGCAGGAGCGGCACCTGCCTCGGGACTCACCGCCCTGCAACCCGGGCTCCGCCGCAGCCCCGCAAATCCCCTTTCCCCGCACTCAGCCTTCAGCTCTCGGCGATACATTCGGTTCGCGAAGGGAGTTTTCTCCTCTTCAACGCTGCCTAAAATCTTAACGCTGTTTTTTCCTCTATTTAGGGGTCTTTGTGCAATTAAAGAAGCATAAAGGAGTCATTTTTTTCCCCTCTTACTGCTTTTTTATTGGTCGTTGTTGTTGCTGTTTTGGTTTGGTTTGGGTTTGTTGGTTGTTTTTTTCCTTAGATTTGGTATTTTCCCCCCTATAATTTCGACTGAAATGGGATTTTTAAAAGATCCGCCGCTCTAATCCCGGCTGATGTTTTGGTGTATTCACGGTAATGAGTCCTATTCCCTCGGGTCACCGAGCCCCCGGACGTCAATCAAACGAAGTGATTCAGAAATGCCATTGTGGGCTCCCACGTCACTGCCTTCCTCCCGTTCGCTCTCACAATGTCGCGTTTCTCTGATCGCTCACTCGGAATACGGCATTATCTGCGCCAATCGCGCAGCGTCCGGACCTCTCTGTGCTGCGGGGTGTGCGCGGAGCGGCCGCTGCGCCTTCACACCTCTGCCCCCGAACTTCGGTTCACCGGGAGAGCCCACGGGTGTCACGAGAGCGAACCGTGCCGTAAACCCGTCAAAAACTCTTCTGGCCGCGGAGATGTTACGTTTCTATTGCCGAGCTCCGGGCCGGGACACGCGTGGGGCCGGGGCTCAAAGCGGGGATACGCGGCCCGGCCCGACCCGGCGCGGAATTAGCGCGATCCCAGCCGGGGCTCCGCGCGGGTTGCGCGCCCCAACGCCGCCTCCATTTCAAGCCGGTGGCAGGGGCTGCTCAGCCCCCGGCCCCGACGTTTAAAGCGCCTTTTGTCTCTTCATTTCACTTAAGCGAGGTTTTGTTGCCGGTTGCCAAGTTCCATTAAGGCAGAATTTAATCGGAAAATGCTTTTCCCCGCTCTGAGCTGGGCGGGAAAGGCGGACTGATGGGCCTAAGGCGGTGCGAGGCGATCCCCCAGCGCTACCACCCCGCAATTCTGAGCTGTCTTTGGAAAAAAAGCACTTGTGTAGCACCGACGTTTGGTGCTTAGAGGAAAAATCACTCCTTTCTTTTCGTCGAGCCCGAAGCTGGAATATGAAACTGCAAAGGAAATATCTAAAGAGAAAGGCCTTAATTGCTGGATCCCTCGTGCAGCTAGTCTAAAGCACGCTTAAAGCAAATGCAATGGGCCGGGATTCATTCTGTCCCCGAGCAGAGCGGGCCCATGGGTGCTCCCCACCCGCCTCAGCGCCTCTCCACACTTTGCTTCCCTCACGGAAGCCCTCCCCGGCCTTAAATCCTCACAGCATCCCCTTTGCCGGCCGGGAAAGGGCCAGAGAGGGGAGAGAGGAAATGGAATTGTTCCGGGGATCGCGGTGTGCGCCGCTGGGCTTTGGCCGCTCCTCGGGTTTTGTCGCGGAGCGGTTACGTGCAGACTTGTATTTCCCTTCACAAGAATGGACAATTTTTCTCGCTTATTTGCAGTTTCCCAAAGTTCTACACACAAATCAGTGAACCTTAAGGGACCCTTTCACTCTTTTATTGTGAATATTTGTCAGTGCTCGGGGGCCGTGATCGCAGTGACAGGTGAATCAGGGGCCCGGCGATGGCATCCCAACCCCACGGACCGGGGAACGCGGGAGCCCCCCAGGCCCACCCCCGGGATGCGGCACCCAACAGTTCCCGTCCTCAGGGAGGGAAAGGAGCGGAACGGGGCTCGGCTCCCCCGAGGAGGAGGAAGGAGATGCGTGATGACTGCGGGGAGATCCAGCCCGGCAGCCGCGCACCTTTCCACTCCCCTCACTCCCAGGAGAGTTCCCGCCGAGAGAGGAAACCCCTCGCCCCTCTCCTGCCCCCTCTTTAATTTTCATGCCGCCTTTTAATTAATAATTAAAGCTGAGAAAGGCCGGGGTTGAGGAGGGCTGCGGCTGTGCCGCTGGAGTTGGCCGATCTACAGACGCGCTGCGGGGGCCGCTCAGTGCCTTCCCCTCCAGCGCCGGTACCCGAGTCCCGCAGCCCCGGTACCGCGGACCCGCCCCCGCCCGTCCCGTTCCGTCCCGTGTTTCCCAAACGCCGCCGCCCCGAGGGGCACCCGATGCGCGGAGCCGCGCGGAAAGCAGAGCTGAAAGCAGAGCGGAAAGTAGAGGCTCTGAAAGCAGAGCGGAAAGCAGCTGCTCTGGGAGCGCACATTGCTCCTCTGTGCCCCGGTGCCAGCGCGCAGCCCCGGCGCGAGGTTGGACTCGGCTCCGTCCGGACGGAGCTCAGCTATTTTCCTACGAGGAAACGCCTCTGAGTCGGGGTTAACCTTCAGCGTTATGCCGGGAGCTCAGAGATGCTTTCCCGGCTCTCAAATCCGAACAAAAAGGAGCTGCAGAGAATCGCGGCTTTTCGCTCCCAACAAAGAGTTCCCGGTCACTGCACCCCGGGGCCAATTCTTACTCCGGTGTCCGCTCCGAGTATTGGAATAGATAGAATATAGCACATCTCCGGGTCCCCTCCCTGCACGCTGCGGCTGTTGCTCGTCCCACTCCGTCCCCAGCTCACGCCGGGTGTCACAGCGGCGGTCCCCGCTCAGCACACGGCCATTGGGGCTGCGGACACTTCTGGAATCACATGGAACAAAATCCCAAACGTCAGGAACTGAAGGTGTACGCACTGAACGCGTTCCCCTTCATCTCACAGGCACCGATGAACAAACTCAGCACATATGTGTGTGTGACTACATTGTCGGGACGAACTGGGTTTTAATTATAAGAGATTTAGATAACATACTCTTAGTTTGTTTTTATTGCTTAACTATCCTACGCGACCCGTCCCGTAAGCTCCTAATCTGCTGTGGGATATTTCTCTCTGCCCCCTCTCCTTTTGCCGTACCCCTACAGCTCTCCTGTTCTCAAGCCTTTTGTTTTTCCTCTTTGTAAACGCGCATTAAAAGCGCTGTGACTGCGCGAGGTGGGGACGAGCATCTGCGGGTCGGGCCGGCTGCGGTGCTGCTCCGTGACGTCTCCATCTCCTCCGAGAGGTGCTCGGCAATGGAAAACGGCAGCTCTGAAGTGTTGGGGGAAATGACAAATGGATGCTCCGGCAGCGTCCGCAAATGTCCACAGCTCGGACGCATCAGTTGTGTATGTGCATGTAAATATCCGCGTGTGTGTGGACACACATATATATTTACTTAGGCGCAGTTTGCTGCTCTCCGGGCGGGATGGGACGCTGCAAGTTCCAGAGAGCGAATCCCCTGGAGGTGACACAGGGGGCAGTGAGGGGGCACCGCAGCTCCCCGCACACCGAGCACATCGGGGTCCTGCAGCACGGCTGCCCAGCCGAGATCGGCCCTTCCTTCCCGAGGCCGGGAGGGACGCAGCGATGCTCGGTGCTACGGCGTGAGTGCGAAGTTCTTAGAGCTATTGATTCTTAACTTTCTTCGTGAAGACAAATTTACCATATGGCGATGTGTAAACACTTCGGAATAAAATTAAAACCAGCTCCGCGCGATTGTCACCGAGCTGGATTCTGACACAAACGATCAGATGTCGGTGCACTTCGTCTTTCCCAATGATCAGACGCAGTCAGTGTGGCTAAACCAAACGAGAGCGCTAAACATTGTCCGAAGGGAGCCGGCTGCAGCCGGGTCGGTGCTGGCTGCATGGACCCGCCGTCACCTCGCACAGGAACCGCCGGGAGAACCCGGAGCTCTCCTGAGTGTACCGGGGACATAGAGAGGCGGAGGAGGAGCACCGGGGGACACGGAGAGGCCTCGGGAGGCAGCGCTGCGTTAGAGCTGCCCGGAGGAGCCCCGTGTACAGCAGGCAGAGAAGCTCCTGGACTCCTCGCTCTACGAGTGGCCGCAGAAACTCCCCTTCCACCCCCCGGCTCTTTCCGGCTCGGAACACGCAGCGCCGGGAGCTCGGGACGGAGCTCGGTTATCCGCACAGCCCTCACCTTAGCGACCCCCGGGGCCGCGGGAGGGGCTCGGGAAGTGCTGTGCACGAGTAATGTGTCTTACAGAGGCTCCTTTATGGGGGAAGGATGCAGAGATCATCGGGGAATTAATGACACTTTACTACCGAAATGTGTAACACCGGGTAACCACCTATAAACTTCCCCCGGAATATAAAAGAGGCTCCGAGATAACAGAGCCCGGCTCGGACATTATTTTACGGAGTATTACACTCCGCTCATTCCCACCCCCTCTCCCCTCCCCCTCCCACGTACGGCCATCCTTTTCCCCGGGCAGATGTCACCGCAGGGAACCACCCGGCCGTCCCTCCCCCGGCTATACCGCGTTGAGTGCCCTCTCCCAGACTCTCATGCCTGCCTACATAGATGGGAGCGACCGCTTCCCAAGGAGAGCGGCCCGTTCCCCCCCGTGCCGAGAAGGGGGGAACGCCGGGATGAAATGTCACTCGGAGCGGCAGAAGGGGAGGGTTTGCTGGGATGCGTTTCCCTGCTAAACTCTCTTCGGGGAAAACCGGTGCAGGTTGACGAGAATATCCTGTTTGGAGAGAAATGCACCGACCGGCCCGGAGCTGGGCTGCGGGGCTCGGGGCACGGCAGCGCCTCGGCCCCGGGAGGCAGCGACGGCCCGGCCGGGGGGAACCGCAGCTGCGGGCCGTGCAGAAATCCGGCAAACGAGTGCTGAAGTCGGGGGGGATTCCTCCTCATGGCGAAATTAGAGAGGGAGAAATCAGGGAAAGGAACGGCCCAATATAAGTTCCTCGAGTGGAACTGACGTTCCACAGCGATTTATGGTTATAACGGACGGACACGTGCGTTGCGCCGTGGCGGTGGGGAGGGCCCCGCGGCCCGGGCTGCTCCGGCGGCGGCAGGGAGCGGGGCCCGAGGACAGGCCCGAGCCGGGGCAGTGACCGCGGCTCCTTTTCCCCGCAGCACGAGCCGCTCATCCCCGCGGACACCGCGCTGAAGGCGCCGTAACGGGCAGCCCCGACCCCTCCGAGCCCGTCGGTCGGGCCGGGGCACGGCGGCCGCTAACAAAGGCGGAGCGGCCCCTCCACGTGTGCGCGGCCCCTCCGGCCTCCGCGCTGCGCTGCCGGCTCCAGCCCCGCTCCCCGCTCCCGGCCGCATTAGCGGAGCGGCCATTTACTGCCCCCGGATTGCGGCAGCGCCCAGGTTAGCTCATAAAGCCATTCACACTCAACAATGGGGATTTTCTCAACAATTAACAAGAAACAACATAATAAAGCCATTTACAAAGCCCGCGCTATTTACGATAAATTAGCCGCTCTTTAAGACAGCGGTGCGTAATTTCACACACTTTACAGCCGAGCAGCAGCTCGCACCGCCCGCTCCTGTTGCGCTCCGCTCCGTGTCCCCCCTCCCGGGCCGACCCCGGAGCCGTGCCCGGGACCCGCGGGCCCGTCCCCGCCGCGCACAAACCGGGGGGGGGCAGCGCGGCGCGTTCGGCCCCGTGGCCGCATTGGGCGCAGCGCGGCGCGGAGCCGCCGGGCTCGGCTCGGAGCGGCTCGTGGCGGCGCGGGGCGCGGGGCCGGCGGCGTGGAGCCGGGCAAGATGGCGGCCCGAGGCGCGCCGTGCCCCGCCATGGGGCCGCCCCGAGAGCGGCCCAGCGCCGCCCGCGGCCTGAGGGAGCCCGGCACCGCGCGGCACGGCCACGGGGCCGCTTCTCGCCTGCCCCGAGCCGCGATTTCTCCCTCGTTCCGCGTTCCCGTGGGCGGCGAGCGGAGGCAGCGCCGCGAGGAGCGGCTCCCGCCGAAGTGCGGCTGTTTACACGCAGCTGTTGCGGTGTTTGCGGTGCGAACGAGGCCGCTGCGGGAGATGCTGCCCGGCATCGGGAGGGCCGGGCGCTGCCCGGGGCCGCCAGCTCTCCCTGCCGCTATTGTCAGCGCCTCGACAGACACATCGCGGCCCTGCGGCTCGGGGCCGCCCGGCAGTGGAAGCAGCGCGGGGAGAGGCCGGGCCGCGGCTCGGCGTTGTGCCGGGCAGGTCCGTGCTGCCGTCCCGCATCCCCGAGCCGCAGCCCGCTCAGATCCGGCTGGATGGGGAATGGAGGAGGCTGCGAGCGCGGCTGTGGCTCGGTGGGCCCCGGCCGCTATTTCCGCTCCGTGCTCGCCCTTCTTTTGTACTTGGGAGCCGGGCTCGGGGATGAGGCTGTACGTGCTCTTTCCCGTCGCCATCGCACCCAGGAAAACCACGGCTCTCTGCAGCCGCTTCCCCGCACGGAGCGATTCCCCGCAGAGCTCCCCGAGTACGAAACATTCACTTTTCCTGCACCTCTCCATTGAACGCTCACACGTGCGAACAGCAACGGACAAAACGTGGCAGCGTTGTTCTCATTTGCGCAGTTACTTCGATTTTATTGGCAACTCAACCTGCTGAAGGGAAAAGGAGCCGTGTAAAAAAAAAACAAAACAAAACACAGAGAGAAGAACAGCAAAGTTCACACCGCACATCACTGCAGCAGCAGAGGGAATACCCGCTGCAGGCAGTGCGTGCTGTAACGCGAGGTGCTGCGGCAGCATCCCCGCCGCCGGGGCACGGCACGTGTTCCCTTCTCGGTGCTCGGGAGCTCTCGGCTCGGTCCCAAAGTCCCTTTTGTCCTCGGCCCGGCCGCAGGAATCCCCCCCACCGGCAGGGCAGGGAGCTCGGCCTGCGCTGTACCTGGGAGGAGCACACGCGCTGCGCCACGTCGCTTTTCCTTTATGGAATTCTGTGGGGTTTTGTGCACCCGGAGAGGGAAAATGGTGGCGTTTCATCACTGATGGGTTTGAATTTTCCTCTGCCGTGAACATCACGACAAAACTGTGGCCTGGCCCATCAGGACACCTCCGTTTTTCCTCGCGTTATAACTAACCATTAAGGGAGAAATGTGTTCTTGGTGCACAGCGCAATGTGTTTGTTCGACTTTGTGTGAGTGAGGCTGGGATGGGAGCGAGCTCTGTCTCAGCACCAGTTACATTGCCATCTCCATCAGCCGTCAGACCCCCCGAACCGGGAGGATTGCGGTATTTTGCATGGCAGTGCATTATGTACCTGGTGACACTCCCGGCACAGTGACCCCACGGGGCCCGTGAGCAGCACCGAGTGCACACGTGTGGCCATGGGGATGTGTGACTCCGTGCCTCCCGCTGCACCCTGGCCAGGCGCCATACGTCCCCGGCCCTGCAGGGCCTGTTTGGGATCAGTGTGTGTCTCTCTCCCCTCCCCCTTCTCCCCTACCCCCCCCCCTCCCCCCCCCCGGATTATTTCAGGAACCCGAAAAGGCACCTCTGCAATTTACAATTCCCAGCCACATCAGCACAGCGTAATTGGAAGTAAACAGGGTCAGGGGACGGAGTTCCTCTGAAAGCGATACGTTGTTTAATTGACACGGCAAAATTTTAGGCTTCCAGTTTGCATATTACATCTCCGCAGCTTTTCAATTTGATTTCCACCCCCACCCCCACCACCTTTTCCTTTTTTTTCGGTGCAGGGAAGACCTCTGTCAGGCAGAGCGGAGCCGGGGCTTCCCGGGGCGGTGCGCCCTGACCATATTCACAACTCTCTGGAAATAGGGCCGCAGTCTGCTCGGCCCCAAACGCACGCGAGTTAAACACTCGACCCCCAGCCACCCTGAGAGCCGATTTTTCACGACCATCGTAATTTCAGCAGCGCGGTTAAATATGCAGAGTACCTTTTGCAATTGGCAGCTCTAAGTGATGTGAGAGTGCGGGGGAAGGGTAACCCCCTCGGAAGGGCGATTGTTTACTCTCTTTAACTATATTTGGTGCAGGTATTTCTAGAGCGGGGCTTTACAATGGGGGAAAAGGAGGGAGCAGGGATAGCGCGGAGCTGCGGGCGGCGGCGTGCGCGGAGCCACGAGGGCTGCGGGGGGCACCACAAAGGCAGGGATGAAACAGCCGAGAGCGGCAGCGGATCGCCGGCAGAATGTTGACTTTGAGTCACACGGTAAACATCACGTTGTGGCTTTGTTTTCCTTTTTTTTTTTCTTTTTTTTTTTCCTTTTTCCTTTTCTTTGATTTACGATAAATTATCCTCCCGAGATTGATCGATGAGTGGAATCCTTAACATTTAATTTAGGAATGATCTAGTATAAATAAAGCGCCAGGCCAAAGAAAGAAAGCAGCAGTCCTTCAGATGAAACCCCGCTGATGCAGCACTCGGCCTTCCCGGGGCCGCAAACTTTTGGGCCGCTCTCGGAGCTGCTCCCGTCCCCCCACACCGGGGCCCATCCGCAGCCCTCGGCCCCGGGCCCGGCTGCTGCGTGTCGGCCTTCCTTTCTTTTTTTTCTCTTTTTTTTTTTCCTTTCTTTTTATTTGATTTTTTTCCCTTTCTTTTGGAGGGGCTTTGGGGGCAGGGAGAGAAACAGTGAACCTCTTGAAGCGTATTTCCTCGGAATCCAAGCGGGGGAGCTCCCAAACGGAGGGGAAAGCGTGGATAAACTGCAATAATTCAAAGTGTAGGGAATCAGGAATTTTTAAACAGTGTTTTTAATTGAAAATAAAGCTAAAGCATGCTTTTCAACAGTGCAAATTTTCCATCATTTTGATTTACCGCTTCCATCATCACAATATATTATACCGGCATGTCTCTCCGAGGCGAGGCCCTCGCCCCCGCCCGCTCCACTATTTCGATATTAAGTGCAAATAGAGATAATCGCCTCTGATTGTCACGTGCGGTAGAAACGTTTCTGCTACATAGAGAGGACGGCCTGGAAACAAAAACCGACAGCGCCGGGGTTCGGGGCTGAGGACACCGAGGCGGCAGAGCCCGAGTTCAGGGCCGGAGAGCCACGAGCAGCGAGGGGATCGCGTTTGCTGCGCTGTTCCCACTCCTGGCCCCTCGCTCCGCTCTCTCTGAGCCGCATTTACTGCTTCGCTATTTCCTGCGGCCCGCTCGGGGTTGCCCATAAATCGCCTCGGGCCGGGCAGGGCTCTGAGCGCCGTGCGAGTTTGCGGGGGCACGTTCGGAGCTCAGCTTCGGCACGACGTGAGAGGGTAACAGTAACCTTATTTAAGACCTCTGGGTGAAACAAAAAGGCTTCCAATCGCAACGAGGGGCCGTACGAGAGAAAGGACGCCCTTTCCCCTCGCTGCAATCCCCCATTTCGAGCCGCTCTCTGCCCCCGCCTTCCCCAGGGGCTGAGCGCAGCGCTGTGGGCCCAGGGCATCGCACCGCCCCGCTCCGAGCGCCGAGGTGCGGCCAACCCTCCTGTGAGGCCGTGGCACTTCACAAACTTTAACTGAATTAACAGTTAGACTGCCATGTTCGAAATCTAGTGCATAAATTTAATGGCTCATTCTAGTATTTATTATTCAACCTTTTGACATTTATTTGCAGCAGTTGAATTGAGGTACTGGTGCATTATTAGCATTCAAACAGTAAAGTGTTCCAGCTCTACCGGCGTTAACTGAGTTGAGTTGAGTCTTTGCCTGAAGTACTCTGTGGAATGTAACAAAAAAATACCCAAATGTAACAGGAAAAAACAAAAACAAAAAACAAAAGGAAAACAAAAAAAAAGACCCAACCAAACCAAAGCAAAACCACTGTCGGGCCGAGGAAAGAAAACGGTAATCCGGGTTCTGTCTTCACAAACGACACGACGGATCCCAGCAGCGAGCGCTGCGCGGCGTTAAGGGCCGCATGAACCTTCCTGCCGAGCTCACGCAGCGCACGGACCGAGAGGTGGTTCCAGCAAAGATTTTCCAAAGTATTTTATTAATTAAATTTCCTGAATTTGTGGCTAGGTGGGAGAGGTATTGCAGAGCCGCCCAGCTGCCATTTCCACACGGGATGGGCCCTGTGAGGTGCTTGCGAGTCCTTAGTGGTGCTTAAGGAGTAAGCTGGCAACAAATCCCCGTCGTGGCCAATAATTAGCGACGGTGGACAGGGAAAATTTGCCATGAAATTAAACGGCCTTTTCACCGCTGATGCTACATTGCCGGCTACCCTTCTGCGCCTATTGTTGGCCGTGAGATCGTCCAGTGTTCCTTCGGGCTCGGCTTTACCTGCGGGCCGCGGGCTCCGCGCCGATTTCAGATTTGGTTTGAGTGGAGGAGGCTGCAGCGCGGGCCTCTTGCCCAGAACCAGCGTCCTGTAGTTCTTTCTCACCCTCGCTCCAAATTTATACTCCCCATCCTCAGGTTTTGGAGTACCTAAAGTGCATGAGAGGCCCTGACTCTGAGTCAGCGGGGGGAAGGAAGTGGTTTCTTTCTCAGTGCATGCGGAATCCTCCTTGGCCGTTCCTAAAGCGTCCCGCTCGCTGCCCTCCGTCACGGCGCGACGCTCCTCCTCGGGATCATTGCACTCACACCGCAGCTCGTGGGGCGGAGGGTCGGGCCCGTCCTTGCCGCTCGCCTCCTCCTCGGTTTTGATGCGGACGCGGTGCGGGAAGGGCAGCTCCTCGGCCTCCGGCTCGGCGCTCCGCGGCTCCGCAGCCCCCGGAGAGGCGGCGTCCTCCGCGGGGTCGGTCCGTAACGAGGGCAAATCCGTGGCAAATTCAATACAATGAGGGATTTGGGAATCTTTCTCGGAATTCGCAGCCGCTGATGAAGAATCATTATTTAAGATCCTAGCAGCTATTGTATTGTTATCTGCACAGTGTGTAGTAGTTGCTGGAAGGCATTTCCTTGCCTCTCTGAGTATTCTTTGTTGTGGAAATGCATTGTTTGTCTTTGGGCTAGGTGAAGAGGCCCCCTTTGCAACGCAGTTAATTGTTAGGTCAGTACTCTTGGCGTTATTGGGAAATTCAGAGTGTGGGAATGTGATCTCGGCCGCCCTCCGCTCCCTTATCTCCGCGAAGCAGCTCCCGGGGCCGCCGGGGCAGCGCAGCGCCGGGCCCCAGCCGGGCCGGCCCCACTCCTCGGGCAGCTCCGGCTTCACGCAGCCCGCGGCGCGGCGGAGGGCGGGAGGCCCGCCGGGATCCGTCGGGGCCGGGGCCGGGGGCCGGGGGGCGGCGGCGGCGGCCAGATGGTACAAGAAGTTGGCGTGCACCACGGCGGGCGGGCTGCAGAAGCTGGTGCGCCTGAAGCGGATGCTCTGCACCGAGACCTGGCTGGAGACCGAGCTGGAGTCGGAGTCCGAGGTGCTGTCCTCCTCCTCCTCCTCCTCTTCCTCCTCCTCCTCCTCCTCCTCCTCTTCCTCCTCCTCCTCCGAGCTGCCCTCGCTGGAGTCCGAGCCGCCGCTGCCCTCCTCGTCCTCCTCCTCCTCGTCCTCCTCCTCCGAGCTGCCCTCGCTGGAGCTGGACGGGCTGGAGCCGCAGTCCGAGTCGTGCGCGGCGCGGCCGGAGCAGCAGCTGGACTCCGAGTCGCTGCTGCCGCTCTCGGCGAAGGCGGACGAAGGCGGCGGCCCGAAGCCGCGCGGCAGCGGCAGAGGGAGCCGCGGGGAGCCGCGGGGCCGACAGGGCCGCGCCAGGGCCAGGGGCCGCCGGGGGGGGCCCAGCGCGGCGGCGACGGCGGCGGCGGCGGCAGCGGCGGCGGCGGCGGCGGCGGCGGCCCCGTGTCGGCGGCGGCGGCAGCGGGCGGGCAGGGGCAGGGGCAGGGGCGGGGGCCCGGCGGCCGGGAGCCGAGGCCGCGCCGTGGCGGCGGCGGGCGGGGGGCGGGCGGCGGGAGGGCGGCGGGCGCGGAGGGGAGCGCAGCCGCCCGCGGCCGTTTCATAGCCGCCGGGGGGTTTGCGGGGCGCCCGGGCCAGCTCCGGGTAGCCGTGGCCAGTGTATTTACTAAAAAGGTGAGGTAGATGGGAGGCCGGCAGCAGGGCCGCGGCCCCCGGCCGCAGAGCTTTCCGCCTGATTGGCAGCAGCGGCCGGGGAGAGTCATTCAAACCCAGCCAAAGTTTGTTCTCCTTCCAGAAGCCGCGGAAGGGGTCGGCGGGCGCCCGCTCCGGCCGCAGCTCGGAGCCCGCCAGGGCCCGGCCGAGCTTCCGCCGCTTTGTCCTGAGGACCCGCTCGGTTTTGCAGGAGGTGTAGAGCGCTTCCACGTCCTCTCTGGAGATGAGCGTGCATTTGGCGGCGTGGAACGCGATGGAGTTGATGGCTTTGAGTTTCCTCAACTCCTCCAGGTCGCAGTGGTGCTTTTTGACTTTCAAATGATCCATTCGCTTGTGCACGGTGGTCCGCGGGATGTTTTTGAGCAGGTCGGTGAAAACCTGGGAGAGTGCAAACATTTGCTTTCCTTTAATGATGAGGTAGCCGAGCCGCACGCCATCCACCTCTTCAAACCCCGACTTCAGGTCTCCCATTTCGCGAATTAAATCATTCCCGGCATTTGCGGAGAGAGAGAGAGAAGGGGGAAAAAAAAAAAAAAAAAGAAAAAAAAAAAAAAAGAAAAAAAAATGAGAAAAAAAATAGAGAAAAAAAAAAGAAAAAGCCACACACACACAATCCTCGGCCAGATGCTGTATTTGTCTCAAGGCATCCTGCTAACAGAGCGCAACAAAGGCTGCTGCTATTCCTGGTGGGTGAAGTGCCAAACTTTAGATAAAATAGCAAAAATAAAAATAAGTTAAAAAAGAAAAAAGCAACAAAAGCAACCAAAAAGCACCACCGTGAGGCTACAATCGATATGTAATCTTCAAAATCTGCTTTGCCAAAGTGTTTCTCTAAGTTGCTGCCGCAGATCAGTACCTGTTCCCTTTCATTCCCTGCTTTTCCATTGGAAACTATGATAATGGAATGTGAAGGGAGGAAGAGAAAAGCAATGCAGCTGCTATTCCCGCCGCTGCTTTAGCTACAAATAAAATGACAGAGTGAAGTGAGCTCGTCCGGAGACACCTTCATCAATTAATTCCCCTAAAGCCAACGCTGATTGGACACTCCTGACAGGTGATGCAATAAAAATTGATATTCCACCCCTTCCCCCCAAAAATCTCCCGCTAATTAGCATACCCTCATACCGCCGCCTCCCCTCCCAAAGTAAATAATACAGTTCGCAGATAAATCTTTCTATTAAACAATCCGGGCTCCAGCACGCTCCGACCTCTCCGGCTCGCTCCTCGCTCGCTCCGCACGAAGGATTTCGGTGCTTTTTCGTAGCGTTTCGTGTATTTTTTTATTCTATTTCGGACCAACGTTGCTCTTTTGTGCACGCCCTGAGTGTGAGGGACGGAAGTGTGAGCACGGCGGTGGGAGATCCTCCGCGAGCGCGGCCGTTCGGCAGCGGCGTTCGCCGCTCATTGTGCGGCTCCGCGCCCCGGGCCCGGCGCTCCCAACTTCAAGGCTCGGAGCGAGGAATACTTACATGTGCGGGCCGCTCCGATTTTCCTCTCCTGCTCAATTCGCTCTGTGCAGCCGGGGCTATTTTGCCGCCCGCGCCCCTCGCTGCCCGAGAGCTCGGAGCCGCGGTTCGAATATTGCGGGAGGGGGAGGAGGACGCGGGCCGCCGTCAGCCCCGTAACAAAGCATAGAGAAGGCAGAAAGGCGCACGCTTCCCCCGGTTAACCGTGCCGGATGGCGAGCTGCGTTGTGCTACGGTCCCGGAGCCCTCGTCGGGATTGCTGTGAGCCGATTGCTTCCAGCGGAGGAAGGAGAAGGCGGAATACCCCAGGTGCTTCCAGGGCTCTACGTAACAACACCGTGAGCGGGGCTGCGAGGGGCTACGGAGAGGCTGCCCCGAGCTGGGCATGACCGGGCCGGGGCGGCACCTCCGCGGCCGTGCGGTGTTCCATGGGAGCAGCCCCTTAACATCAACGTGAAGGTTTAACCTCTTCTTGGGAATGCGGAATTACTGTAGTGCGAGGAGCGATGGTTCCGGACTCGCTGCCCCGCCACACGCCGCTCCGTGTCACGTCCAAGTGATGCTCGCGGTGTGTTCTCAGCTGCGGGCACGGCCGTGTGGCCCGGAGTCACACGTATCCGCGAGGGGAATGACACATCCCGGAGTGCTGGGGCTTGGCGAGGGAAAGGGGGAAAAAAAAAAAAAGAGAGAAAAAAAAAAGCAAAAAAAAAAAAAAAAAAGCTTCAATCCCGACTGTCAATATCCACTCCATGGGCTGGCGATACGGTGCGCGGAGGTCGCGTTACCTCGTCAGGTACAGCCAAAATAAAGGGCAGCATCCCCCCGAAAAAGGCTCGGCGAGGGGGAAGCACGCGATCCCCCCGTGCCGCAGGAATTCGAGAGCGAGTCGGGAATTTCGAGCAGCGCATCCGGAAATTGAGGAAGTCTATGGCAGAGAGCCTCCGAGTCACGGGCTGAGGTTTGAAGTCAGCCTCGAACTACTGTTGCTCTCAGCGCAGATGTAATCGCCGCCGTTCAACTTAATCCATGTGTGCCCGGCCCGCGATGTCTACTTCTTCCCTTTGAAATCTAAGGGCAGCTTTCCCATCCAGGAAACCAGAGCTAGAGCCGATTAGATCGCGGCCCCCGAACGGGAGAGGCTCCGGGGCGCATCCCGCGCCGCGCGGCCCCACCGCGGCCGAACAATGAACGCCTCCGCCGCTCCCCCCGCCCTCGGCTCTGCCCCCGGCTCCGCGCTGTGCCCCGGCCGGGAGGGACCCGGGGGCGGCGGCGGAGTCGCGGGGGAACGCGCTGACCGCGTGGGACGGAAACCCTCGTGGTGTTTGTAGAAGGAGAGACAATACGGGCGTTTAAAAATTCCTCCTGATGTACTTATATGCTGCCAACACCCCCACCCCCTCCCGCTGCTCTCCTCCCCCTGCTTTAAGGTTAAGGCGATGGAGTCAACAGTGAGGGAGCAGTGAACTCCGAGAGAGCTCAGAAGACGTTACCAAAAAAAAAAAATAAAAAAAATAATAATAATAAAAACAAACAAACCACACATACACACCACCAACAACAAAACGCGATGAGCCCCGAGGTCCTTTATCTGCCCGGAGCTGGGCGGTTCGGTCCCCGCTGAAATCCCCGCGGGGACACACAGAGGCACACACACCCTGCGGTGACAGCCCGGCTGTTATTTCCAAAATGCGTGATTTCTGTTGGTGTAATTCCGCCCCTACCAAACGCCGGGAAGCAGCGGCGGCTGTCTGCACACCCTTCTCGTTCTGAAAGGTACGGCCACGGCCGCTGGCTGGAGCCGGAGCCCCGTGTGGAAGGGGAGGAAGGCGGCAGAACTCCTAGGAAACGTCCTCCCGTACCCACACCCGCACCCAGCCCCGCACTCCTTCACCCCTCACGCCTGTGCCCTCTCTCCGCAGCCCTCCTCTCCCTGCGGCGGTGCGGCCCCGGCTCGACCCGGCCCGGCGCTCCCCCTGCTCGGTGAGCATCCGGGAGACCCCGAGAAAGGGCCCCGGGCCCCTCGCGCGAGCACACGAAGGGCCGGGGGCTTCCGGATGGGTTTGCAGGCACAAGGGGGATCGGGATCGATAGCGACCGCCGTTTGCGGCTGGGATCGGTAACGTGAACGGCAGCCAAAAGAATTAAAATGAACAATTAAGGGTGTCTGGTGTCAATTACGTGAAAAGTTGTGGGATCTCTGGCTCGCCCGGAGCCCGCGTGTACGTCCGTGTGTCCGTGTGTCCACATCCGTGTGTGTGCAGACCCGGCTGTGTGTGCGGGGCTCCCAGACGCCAGGGAGTTCCTTTGTTAATTTTACGGACGGTGTCACCCTGCCCGCGATCACAGATGCCCACTACCAAAGGCCGCTGTCTGTCCCACGTTTCCTGGGAGGAGGACGCAGAGGTGCCTTCTCGGGCCGAGCACACACACACACACACACACACACACACACACACACACACACACAAGGCTCCGGGGTGGTGTGTCCGGGCACACACACACACACACACACACACACACCATCAATCAGCCGCGCTCCTTTTCACGCTGAGCAGCGTGCAATGCGCGATCTGCACTCTGCACCGAGCGGTGTTCCAGCCCCGGAGCCGTCTGCCCGGAGTAGAAACCTCATTAGAAAATAAAGAGAAAAAGAATCTCGGTGGTACCCCGCTGCAGACCTATTCCCGTTTTCTATAAATCGCACGCTTTCATTTTGGTAAACTCGTGTTCAAATCCACAAGCTCGCAGGGAAGTGCTTCGCCACGGCGTTGCGGGTAAAAAATACGCGTCGCGCTGAAAATTCGCCTTTATGCGACGGTTTGATTTATTTTCACAGAACGCTGATGTTTAAATACCGTCGCAATTCCTCCTGACCTCTTCCCCCCGCAGCGCACACACACCGCGGAGCGCTCAGTGGGAAATGCAGCAGCGATGCCCACCGGCTGCTGTGCCGATGGGAGAACGCTTCGGGAACCTTCAGGGCAGCCCGAGAGGCCCGTCTGCCTTTCCACCCAGGAATTGCCGCCCTATTCGAGAATTATCATAATTAATGATTGTTTCTTAAGTGCCTGGCCGCGTCTTCAGGTATTGACGAGGCGTAAATAAACCATTTGCTTTCACGACTTGGGCAGAAATAAACGCTCCGAAGGGGAACTCCTCTGATCCCCGCTCCCAGAGCCCGCCGTGAGCACCGAGCTCGGGGAGGAGCAGCGAGCAGCCAGGGGCTATCACAAAGGGCCGGGAACGTAAATATAATGGGGTCAAAGAACAGTATAATGGGATCCTTCTGCTATTTTAAAGTCAGCCAAATGTGACTGTAGGACTTAAAAATCGCCGTAAATTCCGCTGTGACAACAAACGCGAACGTTCGACTAAATCTCCTAAATACGTAGGACAAAGAAATGCCGAATATCGGCCTGAACAAAAATCATCGCACCGCCGTGGCCAGGAGTCGCAGGGCTCCCTTTCTTTTCTTATTTTTTTCCTTCCTCCTTTTCCCCCTTTGCAAACAAAGCAGCGCCGTGCAGTTCTGCGGAGCGCCGTGCAAGTTGTGATGGTCGGAGGGGGCCGGGGCATCCCCCGCACGTGAGAATTCGGTGCGATTCACAATCACGGCGGGTTGAGGCTCTGCCCGAGCCCGGCGCTCCCGCAGCTTTAGGACACTTTCCGCAGGAGTTTGTGGCCGCATACTCCATGCCATGTTGTTTACTGACCCATAATCAAAACGCGGTGACCTCCTACCCTTTTTTTGCCCCTTGACCCACGCTGAATTCAATGCAGCCTTTATAAATTTGCAAATCCTTGGACGTAAAGGGGATTTGGAGCGGCTTTGTTCGGAAAGGCTCCCAAAAGTTTGCATTTTTAATTAGGTAAAGGTACGGCACCGAGCGCTGGGAAACGGGGGCCCGTCCCGCACGGAGGTGATCGCTCGGAATTTCTGTGCCGGGGATCTGCGTCCCCAACCCTCGTCTCACCCTAAAGCGGAGGGAATCCGAGGTTCTGGGCAGCCCCATATCAGCGATGTCGCCCCACTCAATTCGGGTCGTGGGGACGGACGGGCTGCGATCTCCCACTGCCGCGCACCGGGCGCGTCCCTTATCGCTGCCATCACTCACCCCAAAAGACACCATCATTACGACGGTGATAAAACAACGCCCGCTGATGTGTGTGTGCTGGATAAATACAGAATGTTTACAGCCCTAAAGTGCTTCGATTCCAATCAAGCGCTAGCAAAGAAAAGCCCCTTCTTCCTGCATCCTTCCCCCCCAACCCCCCGTCATTCCTTATTTATTTACCCCGTGCTCGGCCCTAGGAAATAGAACGGCCGCACCGGGGGGGTTGGGAGGCACCTCCGCGTTCATTTTGCAGCTGCCCAGGGGATGCCGCTGAGGGATGGGAACGGGAGCACGGAACCCCGAGAGCCCGAGATCATCTCAAATATTCACGGTATCAGCAGATCCCACCGTAATCAGATTAAAGCGAGGTTTGGGGGTGGAAGGAGGGGGGGGCGGGGCACTGGGAAGGCACCGGGATGTGCGGGGAACTCAGAGCGGGCTCTGCCCGGCCTTTGGGGGAATAAAAACAACAAGAAACCAACAACCGGCACGGCACAACAACACGGAGCGCGGCCCGGCACTGCGGCCCTCGGGAGAGGAAGAGGCGCCGGAACACGGCTCGCCTACCCACAATGCCCCGCCACGGCCCAGCTCGTGCCGCGCTCGAGCCTCCCGGAACGCCCCCCCCCCCCCAGCTCCCCTCCCCCCCCGGCCCCGGCCGATGACGGGCAGCGCCCCGGGACGGGCCGTGGGGGCGGGGAGGGAACGCGCCAGTTCGAACGGCGGCGTGAGAGGAAAAGCTGGGGGCTGCCGGCTCCGAGCAGCAGGAAGAGGAGAGGGAAGGGAAGGGAAGGAGAGGGGAGGGGGCCGGGAGCGGCACAAAGGCCGAGAGCTCCGGCTGAGCCGAGCTGGGCTGCACCGCAACGTGACGGCACCGCAACGTGACGGCTCCGCTCCGGGGCTGCAGCGCTCCGCGGTGGCCTGAAGGAAGTCACACGTGACACCGAGCGAGTCCCGCCAATGTAAACAGTTGGAAGTTAAACCCCAACGCCGGGCAGTTATTGCAATGGAGCCGCGGCTCCGCTCGCCCCGTCCGGCCCGTCGCCGTGTCCCGCTGTGTGGCCACACTTCGCTCCCGGGCGTGACGTGGGAGCGCCGCGAACCCGGCCGGGGCCAGCGGGGAGCGGGGCGATGCCACCGCCACCCCGAGGGACCGTCCGTGTGTGAGGAGGAGGAGGATGGGGCCTGCGGCACCGAGCGGAGCGGGGCTCAAAGGGATCCCCCGAGGGGACCGAGAGCTGCGGGGGGGGGGGTGCTGCAGAGCGGCCTCCCTCGGCCTCCACCCTCCCGCCCGTCCCTCCCGGCTCCTCGGCCGCTCTCCCGGCGCGGGGACCCGGGGTCAGAGCAGAACAATGCCGGGCGGCCTCCGAGCGCAGCACCGTCCCCTGAAGGGAAGCGGCGCGCACTGCAGCCCAGGTGGGGCCGCGCTCACGGCGCGCGGGGCGGGAGGAGGTCGGGGCGGCGAGCGGGGCCGCGCGGCTCCCATAGGCCGCCTCGCCGAGCCCGGGATAGGATGGAGCGCGGCTGGCCCACAGCCAGCCCGGCCGTCCCGCTCGCCCTGCGGCACGCTTTGCGCTGAGGGCGATAGAGCGTGAGGGTGAGTAGCCCGGACGATAACACCGCGGTGCCCCGGGCGGCACGGCCGGAGCCGACGGAGCTCCGAGGGGAGCCGGGCGTCCCGGGGCGGCGGGAAGAGGACGGAGGAGCCGGGCGGGAAGCGAGCGGGGCCGGGCCCCGAGGAAGCGGCCGGGGCCCTCTGTGATCGCTCCCATTGTTCGTGCGGCCCGAGGAGACCGGAGCGACTCCCGGCGCGCGGCCCGCAGCCAACAGAGCGGCGGCTCCGGGGCGGGAGCAACGTGCTCCTGTGGGGCCGCACCGCGCTGTTACTGCGAAGGTAAAACCCCGCTCGTGCGTAAATAACAGCTGTGTGTGGGCGGATGGCGGGCAGCTCTGCTCGCACCGACGGACAGGAACCGCTCCGAGCTCAGCGACTGGAATCGTAAACGTAGCCAGAGAAGTTCGGAAGGAACTCGTCGTAATGGTCTGTTTATAAAAACGGAGATTAATCTTGTCCCGTTCCGTACAAGCACCACGAGGCTGGATTTTTTTCGCTCTTCTCGTTTTTTCAAGCTGTTGTTGTATGTTGGCCTTAAAAACAAAACAAAACAACAAAAAAAGTGTTTTTTAGGAAAAACATTTCTTTTTTTTTTTTTAATTTATTTTCATGTTCTTTGTTTTTTTTTTTTTTTCCCCCTTTCCTTCCCCTAAAAATAATTAGTAATTAACCAGTTTTGCTCCACCGTTCCGAGCACAACTTTCCCATGTGTCCGCATGTCGCAGAGCTGCCTGCCCCGATGCTGAGGCTGCTTCCAACAAGTGCCCGCTCTGCTGCGGCACAAATGTGCCCCCGCACGTTGGCTCGTGAAGAGCATTGACACGGAAAGAGCTTCCTTTAGCGAGGGGGGAATGGCTGCCAGGGAGTGAGATTTTGGTAAGGGAGCCTTTTGTAGGAGAACGGCGATGGTTTTTAGCGAGTTAGTTGGCAGCGGGTGGAAATGCGTTGGGAGGTTTGGAGTTAGTCTCCTGTTTTTCTCTTTTTTAACGTATCGGCACCAAATGATGATTTTGCAGCCTCGCGAGTCAGGAGGAAAAGAAGTTAAAGGATGATATTAATGGATATCACCGTTGCAAATAATTCAGCAGTGAGTCCCCCCGCCCCCCGGGAAGTTGCTGCTCGCGGGCATTGTGTGAGATAACAGCCCCGGACTCCTCTTTCGCTCTTTGTGAGCTCCGCTCCTTTGTGGGACTCCTCCAAATCAAAGCCCGCTGTAGTTCGGATGGGAAAATGCATTTCTGTTAGTGGGAAGTTGAGGAGGCTGGAAATATTTAATAGGAAATGCCCCACCACGGCAGCATCTAAAAGCAATAAGTTTAAAATCGAGGAGAAAAAAAGCTTTTATTTGTTCAGGTTTTTCCCTCTCCTGCTGAGTGTTCCGGAGATGCGTTTACTGTTAATTGCCGTTTGGCCATTTTCAAAAGGTAACTGCAAATTTAGGAAGCCTCATTCAGAAAGACATTTATTTAATGCTCTCGTAGTTGCTAAAAGAATATATCGCTATTTAAAAGCCGTCTGATGGAAAGGGAAGATGGAAAAAAAAATATATATATATATAAATAGGGAGAGACTGAACGTTGCCATTCTTTGTTGCTCTCTGTTTTGTATTTGTGTGGAACGCGTTGATGTGTTTCACGTAGGAGTTTATTTATTTATCTATTGGAAAGAAGCACCGTTGTTATGTTTAATGGGGGGAGTAGCACGGTATAAAACCGACCCACGGTCCCCACTCTGCAGTGCCCACGGAAGGGTGACAAATCTCGGGCCGAGGCTCCCACCCTCCGTCCTCCAGCAACGTGAGGCTGCCCCCGGATCCCAGCGTGGCCACGGCAGCCTTTCGCTCTGAGCCAGTTCCTCATGGTCACAACCTACATAGATATATTTCTTCCACGTACGTATGTGGGGAATTGAAATGAGATGGTAACCAGTGGGAACGGAGCTCTCTGATCGAAAGACTTTTTTTTTTTTTTTTTTTTTTTCTTTTTTATTGCATTTGGCAACCCCTTTTCTTTCAGAGACACAATACAATTAATTAACATATTCTGGGGCGTGTTTTTGCGATTGGGAAGTGGTGGCCCCTTGTTGAGAAGAAAACACTTTAAATAAAAAAGTAACATTGTTGTGTCCAAATGGTACTGGGAAAAGCAGAGCAGTGCTGCTGATACGGCCCATGGATGCGGTTGATTTACTCCACTTTGCTTTAGCATATACCAAACCAGCTTTTCCCTTCCCACGCTCATATAAGATATGTGTTTTGTTTGTACGAATCCACCTAAAATCGGTCTGTATTTAAGATATTTGATGGGAAATCCGGCACGTCATTTCTCCTAGACGGCGGGTAGCGCAGATACAGTTCCTAAATTGAAATCAAATACACGTGAGCAGTGACATGATACAGTATCACGCTGCTCGTCGTAACACCACAAACATGAGGAAAGGCTGTTAATTTATATGGAATGTTAATTTGGCAAATCCCACGCTGAGGTATTCCTGTGCAGGAAAAGCAAAGCGAGGCTGGGTTTTGGCACGATGCTATGAAAATGTATTGAATAAAAATGCAATCAATTAATACATGCATCCCCCAAATCCAAACTTTGCAGTGATGTACGCTTTGAAGAAAAGCCCCGTGTTATGTTTAAGTTGCATATAATCTAAATTCCAGAGTTTACTAATGCAGCTTTTTGGGGCTGAACATGACGTTAATATTCAATGTGGTTTTGCTGGAAGTTTATTTCAGGTTCTTTTGTATCATACTGTAGTTGTCATTGCTTTGACTTGACTCACATAAAAACGTGGTTAACGTTTAAATGTGTTTTTAATGTAGAGAATTATAAATTAACTGTCACGTGTAAATCTTTTAGCTTCTATCACTGAGGGAATGTTAAGTCTTTCACGAGGAAGTGATCACTGCTTAAAAATATCCCATGTATCTTTTCCTTTAGAGTTTTGGTTTGAGATGGTTCACTCAAAGGAAATCCCTTGTTTGGTGTTTACTGTAAACCTCGGTGGGAAATTAACATTTAAATGCCAACACCAGTAACAGAAGCAGCACTTGAAAACCACCACTGCTACCCATGGCTGCTTGCTAAGTGGAATTCACCAACGTCTCCAAAGGTGATAATGCATTTAAAACCAAGAAAATGAATACAATAGTTGGTGGGATTCTTCCCCCTTCCTTTCTGCTCTGAGGAATTATGAAATTTCTCATTCCACCCACACAAAAGAAAATAGCTCGAGATGTGGAGGGGCGCGGTGTCCAGGAGATGCATCAGCGTGACCCCTGGTGCTGCTACCTGTACCTGTGTCATGTGTGCAAGCTGCCCACGGCGAAGTCACTGCATCTTAAGTGTTAGAGCTTTCCAATTACTCAGCAACTTGCATTTGGGTAGGTGTTACACACAGATTTGATGATTACATTAAAGCACAGAAAGGAAACTTTACTTTCTTGGTATAATTTAAGAGTAAGCATATAAAGATGCATTGACGCTTCACTGTGGGTTGTGGACATGCCGTATCCATCCTAACTGAACATGGGCAGAAATAATTTGTTGGGTCCGAGGCGGGCTGCCATTTAGAACATGCTACGTGCAAAGGTCAGCACGCGGGAGTCGCATTCTGCTTTGTGTGGAGTGACCATTTTGCTGCTGCCTTCCCAGAAATGAAGCAAGGACCCACGATTAGGATGTATTTCCACAAAGACCGTTAATGATTTAAACCCGCAGAAACAAAAGGCAGACGAGCATCAATCTATTTTAAAGAGATAAACAGGGGAAGTATTATTGTACATATTGAGAACCTCCGAGTTACTGGTCTCGGTTGCATCCGCTCGCTGTGTAGTGTGTGTCCTTTTGTACAGAGGTAAAGATCAAAGCTTTCCCAACAAAGTCACGAGTTGAAAATGGACTAAAAATGGCGATGAGAAATTTGCTTTAAAGAATTAGTTGTAAAGTGAGTTTTCCCACTCGGCAATTCCAACTCTGATGTTTTCCAATACAGCACACATTGTATGTAAAACCTCTGCTTTTTCTGTTACTCGTGGAGGACTCCTCTGATGCTTACATCCAACCAATGATGTGCCTGTGCAAAGGAAAGACTTGTGCTTGTTCAATGCTTTGTTTTATTCACTGAAGTTACAGTGATTGTACACTCTGTAGAGAAAAAGCAGCGAAATTTAAAGCAAGTCTGCAGATCCCAGCATTGTTGTGGGAAGTGATTAATGGGTACTAAAAAATTTAAGGTGAATATCTCTTTATTTTTGCTAACGAAGCTGAAGTGCCACGCAGTGCTGTGTGTTAACGTTTTCCTACCTTTTAAAACGCTTTCCATGTGGGAAGGGTAATTTTCATTCACTTACGCATTAGTTCTACTTAAAAAAGATCTAAAAAAAATATGGATACATATCAGCCTGTTGTATGTTTGTTAGAACCAAACTTGTCCAGCTGTTAGATTCTGTAGGTTCCTTTTAAGAGAACAGGCTTTTCTCCTCGCATTTAGATTAACAATGAAATTATTCATTCTTACTCCCTGAATTATATTCCCCTCTAATTATTTTAATCTCTTATATATCACTGTAAGAAGGACAGGCTTCTTTTTTTCAAACAGAAAATTGGCCTTCTGTGTGGTGTCAGCGCTTATTAAATACTACAGTCATAACAACATATAGGCTACAAGATTTTACCTTCTGATTCCGTAGCTGTTATGGGCTTAGCGGTTGCAGTATTTATTTAGTGGTAACGCATTTCTTTTCCTATTTTGCATTTCAAAGGTCTCCTCTAAACAATTGTTTTACGCAACTATTCAGAGGTTATCAAAATTTCCCCATCAAATATTACGCAGCACCATAAGCTGGGAGTCGTAGAGTTTCTTTCCGTTCATTTACATTCTCTCTATAGAAAGAACTGATCAGAAAGCCACAAAAAAACACAACGAATCCTCGATGAAGTTTTTCAGTGTATTAGATTTGGCTGAATTTGGACCAAAGCAAAGTTTTAAGCTGTTCACCGCTAAGCTGGTGTTAAAACGCTCTCAGAGTAAAATATTTCTATCTGAGGACGATGCAGGGGGGGGTTCTGGTGGATTTCTTCTCGATTCCTCGGTGCGGCGTTCATCAAGTTGTTGCAAAGGAATTCATTTCTTGCTTTAGTGATGCATTTTTATAAAGCCAGAAATGGGGTTTCAGAGTCACTAACGTCAAAAACAGCCCCAAACTCAGCGCTACCAGGAGCTGCACGTGTTGCTGTTCAAAGAGGAAGCTGCAGGAAAACCATCACAATTAATAATAAAAAGACAAAAAAACACCCCAAAAGCAGCGATAAAAAATGTACAACCGTTTGTTGCTCTACAAGCTTCACTGTCTGTATACATTCATCCAACAAATTAAAATATACTTCGTATGTTTTCCTTTCCAAAGAATATTTATTTTAATTTACCTGTCAGGGAAATAAAGGACAGATTTGCTGCTGTACCGTGTTTTTTTTTCCCCCTTGTCAGGGTTAACAGAATCATTGGGAATGCTTTTTAAATTAGACGTCATTTTCTTGACACGAACGAGGAAGGGCCAGGAGGTGCATCTACCTTCAAATCATTTGCCTTTTTAAAAACACCGGGGGCTGTTGGGTGCTTTATTTCCTCACCCAGTAATTGCTCCCACCTGCAATTTTCAGCATATATTTTATTACAAGCCTTAAAAGTAATAAAACTGGCGTTGCACGTTTTATCATACAAATAGTTTTGAGTTCAAATGTGTGTTCTTCCCTGCTAAGATCGGCTGGTTTTGGGCGGGTTGGCTTTTTTGGGAGCACTAACTGCATTATTTTACTCCAGCTGAAAGGTTCCACATCCCGATATCTTCCCCCCCTTCGCTGTTTTTTTTTTTTTTCCCTGTGTGTTAAAAATGTCTAAACTCAGGGATATCGGAGCATGCATTTACAGAGCAACGTTACAGCGTGTCCCAAATGGCTGCGCTAATTGCACTGGGCTGGGCCTTCACGGAGGAAGCTGCCTCCATCACTCCCGTTGCCTTTGCCCTCCATTCTTCCTCTATTTATCTAATTTCACTTAAAACTTTCAGGGAGAGAAAAGAGCGTGACCCGAGCTGTCCTGCCTGCACTGCGGCTCTGGGGGTGGAGCTGGGCACATCCTTACCCAGATCCCTTCCTCCTGCTCCCACACACGTTAGTTACCAATGTATAAAACACATATATATGTGTAGGTCCAGGTAGCCACGCGTCCAGCAGTGCACACAATTTAGCAGTGATTTGTGCAGATACCGAATCGACTGAGCCGGCCTTGCAAAACTGTCACAAAAAGCACAAATTCCACGTGTCTGCCTTTTAGCACAACAGAGGTAAAGCAGTGGGGGCTTCTGGGCCCAACGCTAATACAGAAATTAAATAAATATATAGCGGCCCTGGGGTGGGTGAGGGCGGACCGGGCAGGGATGCGTGCATTTCTGTGCTCCAAGAGCCCTGCCAGCAGCTCTGGGACCTGCCTGGAGCTCAGGGCCGTCCTCAGCGTGGGCTGTTTCAGCTCAACCAGCTTTGCGATTTTTTAATGTTAATTTTCAATTTTAATTTCAATACAATAGAAGAATTTTACTTAAATAAAATGATTAAAAAAAAACACCCCCTCGGAATAAATAAATAAAAACGTTTCCCAAAGCGATGCCCGCCGGCCCCAAATCGATCCATCCCACCCATCCTCCCGTAGGGATCGCTCAGCTCCGGGCTCGGCGCTGTGCAGCCCGCCGTTTCCCCGCGTGCTGCCTGCCCTTCCCGCAGCACAGCGGCTGGGCGCCGCTCCTCGGAGCGCACAGCGGAACGGAACGGAACGGAACGGCGCGAGGGCGGCGGGAGCGCGCGGCTGCCGCGTGCGCAGCGGAGGGGCAGGAGGCAGAGCCCGGCGAGTCGGGAGCGGTAACGAGCCGGTCCCGGGGCGAACGAACGGGACGGTAAAAACCGCGTGTGCGGGGCGGGAGGAGGGAGCGGCGGGGGCGACTCCGTCAGTCCCCTGAAGGGGGCACGAGCGGCGACATGGCGGTGGGAGCGGGGCGCATGTCTGCCACCTCCCCGCCCCCGCGCCGCGAGGGGAGGGGGGCAGCGCGGCGCCCGGCCAGCGCTCGCCTGGGCTACGCGGGGAGGCGGCTCGGCGCGGCCCGGCCCGCCAGCAGCCCCGGCAGCCCCGGCAGCCCCGGCAACGGGCCGCGGCGCGGGGAGCGCGGGGCCGGGGCCCGCCCGGCGGCATCGGCATGGCGCGCCCGGCGGAGGCGGAGTGGCAGCGCGCCGAGGTGGGTGCGGGGCCGCTCGGCCGCTCGGCCGGGCCGGGCCGGGCCCTCGCTCAGGTGGCGGCCGGGCGAGGCGAAGCGAGGGGCGGGCGGGCCCGGCGGGGCCCTGACGCTCGCGCACGCTCTCTCTGCGCGGCGGTCGGGGCCGAGCTGGGGGTGGGGGTGTGGGGCGCGCGCTCGGCCCCGCGCACGTTCCCTGGGCGGCTCCGAACCATCGCGAGGCGGACCGGGCCCGGGCCTGCCCCGCGGGGGCGCGCAGTGCGCCTGCGCGCGGCCCGCTCTGCCCGCCGCCCGCTGCGCGCCGCCCCGCTCCGCTCCGCCGGCCGCCGCCGGGCCGCCCCGCGCTGAACGACGCACCCGGCCGACGGGTCGGGCGGGGGGGCGAGGAGCGGAGCTCGGCACGCGGCCATGGGCCACGAATCGTCGCCGTGGCGGCGCTGGTGGCGGCGGCGGCGTCGGAGCGACTGAGGGCGGACGGGCAGGGGCGAAGCGCGTGTGTGCGTGTGCGGCGCTGACGGCGGTGTGTTTAACCCTTAGATGGTCTCTAGCGAGCCGCTGCTGCTGCCGGTGTCACTGGAGGGCGAGTTCTCCACTAGCATGAAGGAGATGATCGGCGGCTGCTGCGTGTGCTCCGACGAGAGGGGCTGGGCCGAGAACCCGCTCGTCTACTGCGACGGGCACGGCTGCAATGTCGCAGTGCATCAAGGTGAGTGGGTGGGGGCCGCAACCTCTTCCCGTGTTCCCCGTCACTCGGGCTCGTGTCCGCGATCCCGGCCGTCCCCCGCCCTCGTCTGCCTCTCGTGACACCCGCAGAGCCGTTTCCCTGCCCGCAGGCCCGAGTGTGACCCGGCCTGTCATCCCGCGCCTCGCCGTCTGTCTTTTCCCTCACGTGAGACTTCCTACGCTGTGACTCCCTGTGTTATGACTGGTACAGACAAGGAACAGCCCTTCCCAGTTTTCGTCCCTTCCCAGTTTTCGTCCCTTCTCCCTCGGACCTCGCAGTGCTCGTGCTTCCCAGTCCTTTGCACCCTGCTGACAGCCTCACCTACTGCAGTCTGATGATTACTGAAAACTCCAGTCTTTTTTATTATCGTTAATTTATTTTTGCAGAATTCTGTCCTAGCCTCTGTCCTGGTAGTTGTTGCTTTGTCTCTTCCTCTTCTCGATTCCTGTTGTCTCTGCCTTGCCCAAGTTAGATAAATTGCCAGCCAGTAGCTGAGCAGGGTCTGGGACTGGGAGGCAGCAGCGTGTAGGGACAGCTCAGCTGTCATGTGATTTTTGCTCCTGCCTTTCCCTGAATGTCGTTTGGCTGAGGTCTCCTGGTAGGCAGGGAGAGACTTCCTGTTGTGGTTGTGCAGCAGGAGGATGCCGGTCACAGCAGCCGGTGCAGGATTTGTTTGGATTAGTAAGACCGGTTGGTTGCTTTCCAGCTCAGCACAGGAGCTGGCGTGTTCCGTGTATCCTTTTTGTCAGCGGGCTGACCCAAATGCTGAGAGCACAGGGACTGAGTTCTGCTGCTTACATTGTAAGAAAGGAAGTCACAATCACTTTTGCTTTATGTGTGACAGAACTAAGGAATAAAGTTGTAGTTTTTCGCTATAAACTCCCAAGCAGTCACGTGACATCCATGGTTGGTTCTCTGACTCCTTCTGGATGGTAAATAAATGGGAGGAGAGGTAACATTCTCAGTCCAGTTTACTAGTCTGAATACCTGGTATGTGTGAAAATACTATTAACACATCTCCACTGCTTGGTCTTAGAATAAGATGATGTAGCTGTTTGTTGTGTGTTCTTAAATAGCAGTAATAATTGAAGGAGACGTGCAGAAGAATTCAGTTATTCTTGATGCTGGAGTTCAGGCAGAGGAGCTGACGGCATCTGTGAAAACAGCCAAGTTTTGAATTAGATTTGTGTTGTTTTAAGAGCTGAATAAGGTTAACTGGTAAATGAATTGTTTTTGTGGAAACTTAGGATGATGAAAAAGAACAGCAGAACATGAATAGTTTAAGAAGTCATATCTGGACCACCTACTACTATTGTATTATGGTTAGCATCTTCCTTTAGATTTAGTCTCACTAATGATTTCAGTGAGCAAATCTGATGATAGCAGGGGTTGGGTGCTGCCAGTACTCATGTAGCTGAAAAGGTAACAAGAAAGGTCTGGTTTAGGAAGTATTCCTCAGAGAGAGAGAATTAAGTCAGGTACGTGCTACACTTCTTTAAGTTCAGATCCAAACCTGAATTTGAATACGGAAGGAAGCACGCGGTGTCCTGCTTCTGAATCCAGATGCTGTTGTAGGGGTAGTAAGAAAAGGAGAACAGTTTGTTTTGATGTATTGGTAGTGTTTTCTGTTTTTAATTTGATGTGTTGTGTGAAGATGGTAGAAGAAACATGTTGATTCTAAATGTTCTTTTTGTAGTCTTTCTGCAGTAAAAGTAGTTGTCAAGGTAAAAGCTGGTGGTTCTCATTTGGAAATCAGATGTAAGAATTCCCAATTCTGGAGGTACTTTTACATTTGTACAAAGTACTTCACCTTTGCTCTTTGCCAACTTGTGTTGCCTTCAGGTCTCATTGGCAGCCCCATCTCTGAGTTGTGTTCTGCAGTTAGTTTCTTACTCTGCGCTGCCTTCTGGTAATTCAAATGTGTGATTGCACGTTTGAAATCTCCTGCTGAATTTATAGAGGAATTCAGTATCCCCCCCTCCTGTCTGTAGCTAATACAAATGCAACTAAAGCAAGATGCTTTCTCTCATGTTATAAAACTTCCTTGTACAGTGGAAAAGGGTTAGCAGGGTAGTTTGGTCTGTCAGTGCTTGGATAATGTATCTGAAAATCTGACAATCTTAGTATGACTAAGTGTATGTACAGTATAGGAAATAGTTTCATTTACACTTTGTAGAAGGAAAGGTGCCTTGTGGAAGAGATAGATGTGTTGTGGAAGGAAAACTGTTACATACTGTTGTTGCATTAGTTTGTTGTTACTTGTTTATGCGGACTAGCACAAAACTAGCAGTGTTTTTGGATACATACTAGAAGATAGCAATATGATCTCAACTTTCCTAGTTAATTTAAGCTATTAATATGTGATTCCTGCCCCAGATTACTACAAATTTAAATAAAATATCCTAACTGGCAACTGAGGCATTAAAAACACAAGGTTCAGATTCATGATTGTGTTTTTTGAGAAACGTTCTTGGCTGTATGGGTTGTTAATAGTCATTAAAGCCATGCAGATAGAAGAACGTAAGTGCTGTAAGCAAATAGTGATTCCATCGTTCTGTCAGGAGTTCTAAATGTTGCTCTGTGCATTTTGGATGTAAACAGCACCGCCAACTTACTAAACTCTTTTTCTGTTGAATTTCTTATCAGATTGTTGTATCAATATACTATAAAAATACTGATAGAAGTCTGGCAGATAAATGTGCACATCTCGAGAAATCCCTTTCCTAGGGGTTTATGTTGTAGCCTGCTTACAGTTAAAGCATGAGTCATGATGCTCAAATTGGTTTCTATTTAAAGCTTCATATGAATTTTCAGGGCACAAAAGCCAGCTTTTTGTCATTGTTAAGTTTACTATGGAACTCCTACTTAAAATGGGTCATGTTATTCATAAAGTGTAAGAAAACATGGTTGTAACTAAGCGTATGAATATGTTATGGCAAGCTCAAACTTTGTAAGTCGCTTTTGGTTTTCTGTTAAGAAAAATCTGTGCTACAGATGAAAGCTTGTAATTGTGAGGTGTTTTACCTGTTCTGCTGCTGAATAAACAGCAAAACATATTGCATGTTAAAGGTATTGCTGCTTTTGAATTATTATGTTACTTAAAAATTAATTGAACCAAGCATTTTTTCATAAATCTAAGTGGAAGGTGATTGTTCTTGACGTCGAGTACCATTGTGGTAGAACTTGATGTGCGGTGCATATATGTGAATTTGGGTTATTAATGTGAGATGTATTCATATGAAATTCACAACAAAGTGTAGCGTTGCGCTGTAGCGATCCTGCAGATTTGCTGAAATGTTGTCTCTTGTTCCAAACAGCTTGCTATGGGATTGTTCAAGTACCCACTGGACCTTGGTTCTGCAGAAAGTGTGAATCTCAGGAAAGAGCGGCCAGAGTGGTACGTGCTTTGTTTGTTACATGTTGCTGCTTATAGGGGTGGTGTGGGCAATGTTTCATCAGCCATCTCAGTAACAGTAGAAATTAGCTCTGCTTTCTGTCATAGTTACATCTAATTGCTATTCAAAAAAAATATATATTTTTAAAGCAGTCTTTAATTGTTCTTTTTTTCTTCAAACAACTGTTTGTGTGGTTCTTTTCTTCTTCTTATCTGTCGTGGGGGTCTTGTGTGTTTTTGTCTGCTTATTACTTTTATGGTTATTGTTATAAATTTCAGGATCTAGTTCTTACTTTGAATTGGCTTTTGTCATACAATACTTCTAAATAAAGAACTGTGTTCTTTCATCCTGTTATTTATTTATTAGTGTTAAGTATTGGGGACTCAGGTAATCCTTCTGAGCAAAAAAGCCAACCAAGAAATCAATTACAACCCTCTTTTTTTGTGATTACATGCAGTTCTATTCTGTTTTTCACCTGTATGTTATTAACTCAAGCTGCCATGATGTCAGGCACTTTCAGTAAGAGAGAATCATGCTCATCACTACTACTTGTTCGTATTCCAGCAAAAGCTAAAATGAGGATGTTTTGAAAGACAAAGTTGTTTTTTTTTTTTATCTCTTTAAAATCTTTCTATAAAAATCAAGGGATGGTTCATTGCCTTGGGACAGTGTGCACTATTTTTAGTTTTCAAAGCTAAAGACAAATAATGAGTATGAAACTGAGTTTTTAGTTCCATCAGTGGCGGGCAGGGTGTTTACATGAGCTGCTTGCTGTATCGTATTTTCTAATATAATGTGCTATAAAAATGTTAGGAAGACTTCCCAGGGTGTGAATTTTTGGCGCAGAGTTGAACATCTTGTTCCTCTACTTTGTCCCATCTCACATCTAGTCATTTCCTAATGCGCTAGAATGTGTTTCCTACTCCTTCAGAGCAGATCTGTTGGTGGAAGCAAGAACAGATTGGAATCAATGTGCTCTCCAAATATTTGTCAACAGAAAATCAAACCCACCACCCTTTATAAAGAAAGGTCATTTTCTTTTTTTTTTCTTTTCCCGGGAAGATCGTCAGTAATGTGAAGTTTTAAGAGGAATGTTTTTTTTTATTGTTTTTTTTTTTTTTTTTCCCATGTTGCTGAATTTGATATATTCAGTTTGACAACAGGAGAAAAATTATAGAGGGGGGAAAAGATGGTGGCTGGAAGGAAGGATTTTCTGGGTCATGACAGGAAATTCTCATCAGGATTTAGGGTGTAGTTATTCCTGTCTTCTCCTGACCCACTGTATGAAGGAGAATCGCATTGACTTCTGAAGTAAGCACTGTTTTACTGTTGCCTGATAAGTTTATTGAGCTCACCAAAGACAATAGCTTTGATGGGCATTACACTGCTTTTCTTCGCTGATGGAACTTGTTAAGCAATCAGCTTAACTGAGTTCTCTCCCTTGTGTATTCAGTTTGTGTTTCCACTTTGTGTCTGGGTACTGTACAGTTAAAAAAGCTGTTTACTGATTTGTTTTTTAAAGAAAAGAAGAAATGTCTCTTATTTGTCATACAGCATAGGATTAAGTGGTTCTTAAGTGACCCCATATTTGGGGTAGGGGTAAAACAGCTTTATAATAGTTAAGGTTTTAAGAACTACATGTATGTTGGTGAATTACAAACACAGTGCTTGTCTCTGAGTTGTCTTGGTGAAGTTCTTAATGTGCAAAAACTGAACTGAAAATCTGGCTTTGGTAGGAAAGCAGAACATTATCATTTATCAGACACAGAAGGTGTACCACACTTACAGAAGCAGCCCCTTCGTCATTGTTATAGGAGGTTGAAGCTTAATTTTTCTGTTTGCATTTTTGTCGAGAAATAAAACCAGAATCGGATTAACTGTGTCACATTGAATGTGCTTCTGCTTATTTTGAATCATTAAGAAGACCCAAGTCTTGAACTCAAGGCAGCTGTTTCCGTGCTGATGTGCTCAGAAAGATTTCTTATTGTTTTAAGCTGCAGTCAAAACAGACAAGTGTTATTTGCTTGCACTAAAGTTAGACTTGCTGTAACAAGTGAATGAAGCAGGCTAGCTCAAGAGCGTGTAATTTAGGTAGGTGGATCACTAGAGAGCTTAACAGCAGATTAGAAATCAGTTTCCAGTATACTTTTAGTCATTATGATGTTTGCCTTCATTTTCTTCTCTCTTTATTTTTTTTTTCCCAGCTAACCTGGTACACACTGATTGACAGTGGAACTGGTTGCTGCTGTGTAGGCTGTGCAAGCCTCCTGGCTGATTGACTTCTGTGTTTTTGATAGTGACGTTGTTGCCAGTATTCTGGGTTTTAGATGGTCAGCTGTTTGTTGGAAAGCAGATTGTGGTTGCTGAAAGCTCTCTTTCGTCTCAGCTCTGCTGGAGCCACAGTTCTGTGTGTGAGAGAAACTGCAATTTTGGTAAACTTAGGTTTGTTAATGGACATGTTGAGATGTCTGCTAATTGTTTGACTTACAATCGCGCATACACTGTGTATAAGAATCAGATGAAGTAAGAAATAATTCCAGTATGCATTTTTTTACAATAAATATGAACTTTTTTAAATTTTTTTAAATTTTTTTTTTAATTTTTTTTTATTTTTGCTTGAAAAGCTCCTGTTTTTCCTTAGTGAGCTGGCTTATCTAACTGACTCAAGTTGACTCCCTTGAAGATAGGTGGCAATTGCTTCCAGTTTACTAATGTCAGCACCAACTGCTAGAGCACTGCAAAGGGGCATTTGTAATGTCTTTAGAACTTCTGAATAAAAAAACTGGGCAGGTACGAGTCGCTGTAGGAAAAAAATAGTTTTAGGGTCTGTGAGAGGATGTGTGCTTATGAAGTAATATGTGAAAGGATTTAGGTCCTGGGTTGGGGAGCTGATGGATATGTATAAGTTCTTCAGAACATGGTAGTGCTGCTGTCCAGAGAGAGCCTAGAGAAGCCAAGTTTAGAATATGTAGCACAACTGTTCAGAAATAAACTTCTTCTCCCCATCACACTATTATGTTCAAGATGTTTTTCACGATAATCTTATTTAAATAATTATTTAATTATGGTATTTATAGGGGTAGAAATAGGCTGTGTGTTTTACTACAGGCTATTCTTCCTTCTGCTTATCATGAGGAAACTGGAATAGTCCATGTGAAAGAGATAGCAGGCAGCACAGAGACATCTGACATTTGCACAGTTGGCTTTTGTGTGGTCAGGCTTTAGCTACATGGCTCCTTGTGGATGCAACTTGATTTAGAGAGACAAGGAGATCTTGGTGGTTTGGAATTGCGGGAAGCACAGTTTGTATCGTACATGGGATTTGGATCGCTTACAGCAGAGCAAGTGAAGAAATACAGTGTTGATTTTTTATTTTTATTTTTCCCTCTGGAATTTGTATATTATAAACACGTCATTGGATCTGGAAAAAAATGTTTGTACTTGGTTGAAATTGCTTAAGCTTGTTAAAGATGATGTTTTTTTTTTCCTCTTGGCATTTCTGTATTGTTCTCCTTTATGGGTTGGTTTATGAAGTCAAGTGCAACACTGGCCTGGAACAGAGTCCTGATGTTTGTGTGATGCTGTGGCTCGCCCTGCTCGCCACCTGGATTTGAGTTCTGGGAATGAGTGGAGGGGGCTGTGACTCCTTGTGGAATTAGCCGCATTTGAGTAGTGTTCATCTGGATGTCAGCTGAGTTGAGGGTTACCGGAGTCTCGGCACTTGCATGTACTACTTGGAATTTGTTGTGGAGAAATACAGACTGTGCAGTCAGTTTGGATCATACAGTACCTCACAGTTAGGGGTTCCAAGCTGCAGAAACACAGCTGTAATGTTTACCTCCAATGCAAATTCAGGTACGTTATGCTGTTGTAGGGATAGGTTTCTGCTGCAAGTCCTGCCAGGCCTGAGCTGTTCCTGCATCTGCTGCACAGATGATCCGAAGTCTGAGCACTTGAGAATAATTTTATTTTAATCTGTTATATAGCAGTGGTTGTAGTTTGCCTTTCTAGATTCCTTTTCTTTTTTTCTTTTAAAGCTTTCATCACGTGTCTGCAAGTTTATTATTGAAGAGCTGTTCATAAGGGTTGTATGATGTATCCATAATTCAACCCTCGCTTCCCCCCAGCATTTAAGTAATATAATATAACCATGCACGCAGCATTGCTTGCATTTTGCAAGCAGGAGGAAGTGAAGGAGGAGGAAATGGGAATGCAGACTTTAGAAGAGCATGTAGGTTTGCAATCAGGTCTCTGACAGCTCATGCACAACAAGTTGCTGCTGCAGGAATGGGATCTTGGCCTGTGCTGAGAGTATTTTTTTGACGTGATGGACCTGTAGCTGTTAAATGGAATGTATATTGATAAATATGGTCACAACAGGGGGAACTAAATTTCAGAAGAAGAAAGTGGTTTGTAATGACTTGCTGCTTTCACTTTTTTTTTCCTTCTATCTGAAATACTGGCAGCCAAATAGTTAATTCCGGGATTAATTTACTGTGTTATTTCTGAAGGTACACCTTAAAATAATTCTTAAAAGAAATTTTGGAATGAGTGCTCTGTTTCGTGTATCCATAATTAATATTAAAGGGCAATTTTATTGGACTATAATTACAAGTACTTTAGTAGTACATTGACAAGTAGTAGAAAAATTGCTTTAGTCTTGATCACAGAACTGAAAAATTACTTCTATTTGTCACTTGTTTTGTACACAGTAGTAAACAGTAAACTTCTGAATAAGAGGAGTGACTGCAAAATACAAATTACCAGAGTGTTTTTTTTAATAAGTGCAGGAAACTACTTCTAATATCCCCACACTTCCTCTCCATTTAGAAGTCAGTGAATGTTCGTAGTTGGCTAAGTGGAGTAAGCTGCCCATCTAAAAATACATAGGCCTAGCACTTGATGTTTCTGCTTTTATTCTGAGCCCGTATGGATTGAGTGAGGTGTGTTTCTTGTCTGTTAGACCAGTGACTGTTGTTTGCCTTGAATGTCCTGAGTAGGAGAGAACAGTGTTTCATGTTCACATTTTTTAATGTAAGTAAGTATGGCAGACCTTTAACTTCATTGCACCGTGTCTCAGAAAAAGACCAAGTTGCTTAGGATCCTGTGTTGTCTGGTCGTTACTGTTAGTAGTACTGTTGACAGAAGATAACGATGGTTTCTGTACACTCTCAACTTGCCATTTTCCTTGGAGGTATTGATAACAAATGCAATGTCACTGAAGAAATGGCTTCTTTGGTGTTCTTTAAAGACACAAAAATCTACTCATTTGCTTGAAGCAGTAAAAAAATACACATTAAAGCAATTTTCTTTAACCTTTGTTAATGTACCTGCTGTAGTTGACAGCACTGATGGCACCCTGGCAATGGCTGGTAAAAAAGAGGGATGTATAAAATTAGTAAAGATGATGCAGTTACTGTCAGCAACTCAAGTTTGATGAAATATCACTGCATTGGACATCAAGAAAATTTATATGTGAAAGCTTTAACAATGGGTAATGTCATGCAAATGGTCATCAAAGTTGTGAATTTCATAAAGTCCGAGGGATTGAATCATCACTAATTCCAGGAGTTGCTAAGAAGTACAGATGCTGATTATGGGGTCATCTTTTCTGAAGGAAGATGGCTGAGTTGGGGTAAAATGCTAAAAAGACTTTATGATTTGCAAAGTGAGATACAGGCCTTTTTGGAATCAAGAGGAAAACTTGTGCCAGGATAGGAACATTAAAAGTGGCTCTCACGTTTGGCATTTTTTGGGTGGATTTGACTGTTCATTTGAATGAATTAAATGTGTGTCTTCAAGGTGAAAATCAGCTTACCTGTGCTATGTTTCAAACCATAACAGCATTTGAAATAAATCATGGCAAACCCAAGGTATGGCAAATAATTTCATGGGTTTTGGTGTGTTGGCTAAACACAGTCCTGTGAACAGTAAAAAATGTGCAGCCTTACTGTCTGTTTCAGTAAAGAGATTTGACAGTAAGTTTAAAGATCAAAAAATAAATTTAAAAAATCAGTATTTTGGTATATTTGTGATTCTGTTTTCAATCATTGTAAGTACATTACCTGTGAGTTTTCAGGTGGAAGGTATGGAGTTGCAATCAGACGTTCAACTCAAGAAAATTTTGGTCGTGTCTCTTTACCAGACTTTTATGCTCCCTATCTTACCAGAGAAAAATATCCTCCAGTTCACAGTCACGCCTTATTCATGCAATCACTTTTTGGCAGCACATGTGTTTGTGAACAGTAACTATCAAAGATGGAGAGTAATATTTCATCAAAAATCTCGGGCAGATGCCTTGAGAACTCACTGATAATTGCAACCACTTCAACTGAACCGGACATCGATGCATTGGTTTCATAAAAACAGGATCAAATATCCCACCAATTTTATGTTTTTGTTTCTGTTTTATATATTTTAATTAAAAAATACATAAAAAAGAAAGTTTTGCTACTTACATACATTGACTATATTGTAGATTTTATATGTGGCCCAAGACAACTCCTGTCCGCTGAGTGTGTGTGGCCCAGGCAAGCAAAAATGTTGGACACCCATGAAATAATCAAAATGTCCTGTGGTTAAATGAGTAACTAAAATGAGAACAGAGCCTAAAGCAAAATGTTTTCTGTCACTGGAAATGCCTGGTGCTTACACAGATATGTTTTGTGATCACCGATTCCGTTTCCTTAATTGATAAAACTTTGTTAAATCACAGGCAGAAGTATTCTATACAGTGCTTCTCAACTCCAGGGGTCCTAAAACGTGCACTAGGATTTTGTACCTTGGAATTTTTAGGGTCCAGCTCTTACATGTTCCAGGAAGACACTGAAGAGAACCAGTGCAAACTCGTATTTCTTTGGCTGATGATTGAATTGGGATACTTTCATCCTGATGCTGACAATAGCAGGACACGGGGAAATGGTTTTAAGTTAAAAGAGGGAAGATTTAGGTTGGATGTTAGGGGGAAGTTCTTCACTAGGAGAGTGGTTAGGTCCTGGAACAGGCTGCCCAGGGAGGTTGTGGATGCCCCGTCCTTGGAGGTGTTCAAGACCAGGTTGGACGAGGCCCTGGGCAACCTGATCTAGTAAAGGTGTATGTTTGGTGGCCCTGCCAGGCAGGGGGGTTGGAACTACATGATCCTTGAGGTCCCTTCCAACCTGGGTCATTCTGTGGTAGCAAAAGCTTGTGTGGCTGATTGGAAATCCAGCCAAATATGACACGTATTTGTCATAGTCTTCTGATGCTTTCCAGTAAGGATTCATGTGTGTATTTTAAATTTTGTGTATGCTTATAGTTTATGTTCCTGTGACATCAGGACTTGGTAGTCATAAATATGTACTGGGAAATACTTGGGACTTCTGAGGTTGGAGTAGCCACATCTCAATATGTGCTCTTTGGAGCTGGGTGTCATTGGTAATGGTCAGTTGTGCTGTGTGTTATTTCTACCTTATGTGTATTGAGTTAAAGTATGACTGACTGTCACCTCTAGTGTACACTGAGTGGATGGTCTTGGAAGAATGCTGATTTGCATGTTGAGTGCCTCTAATCTTCTTGTCATATGCAGTAAATTTATTGCCTGTAGTAGATGTCGTTTGACAGAGCTAACTGAATCTGCATATGTCTTTATCTGATCTCTTGATAAAGCAAACTAGATTGAGTCTCTGTAATTTATCCAGGTATAAAGCCCCAAATACTCCAGGTAGTCAGTCTGTTTTTCTCTTATCTGTCAACTGTCTGCTTAAAAAAAAAAAAAAGTTTTCTCCTCCTCCTGGGACATTTGACTGAATAGAAATGGGGCAGAGATTTGGCAAATTTGTCAGCATCGAGAAATGATTATTTGAAGAGGGAGATGACTTAATTTCTTAAGTTGTCAAGTTGCAGAACATAGCACTTGGGAAGAGAAGTGTGACAGTATGCGTTCGTTTGCTCTATTAGTGGTGTCAGCCAGTTGGGGATTCTTGAATGCTTTCCCTGTGGTAGTAGGAGATCTTTTGGTTCTTTGCTGCAGCATATAAATACTGGAGCCTGATATGAATCATGGGTTAGAAACACTGGAACTTAAGTAGTTTTTGTTTGCCTCTTTTTAGATATCTTGGTTTGAAAAATTGCGTAGTTAGCTGCTTGCTGGCTTTTGCTTAAAATAGTTGTATGGTTGAAAGCTATTATTTATAGAGACATTTAAGATAAAAATATAGAAGGTGGACAATGGGTTTACAAATAAGGTCATAATTCTGAAATACTGCAGGTTGAGACTATTGATAAGGTATCTTACTATCGAGCTGTAGTTTAGAAACTGATAAATAAAGAAATGTGGATTTGGTTACATGACTGTCAGATACATTATATAGATAGCATAAATACTGTAAGTTGTGTAGATAACAGTGCTGACTATCTGTGTTACATGGGTAGCAATGTTGGCTGGGCTATATGTTCCCGTAGATGCTTTTGAAAAAGAGGTTATGTATAATTAATCCTTTTTGCTCTACTGAACAATGAAAAAGAGCACTGAGAAAAAGAAATCTTGACTTTAGTAAGTACTAGTAAGCAAGGGTTTGAAAAATCAGAGGTAATCTCTAATGGGAGGTTTGAAAGTACCTAATTAGTTTGAAGGAAGAATGATCAAAAATATTAATAAAACATCAGAGTAAAAAGGTAGGCTGAGTTTGATCTAAGTTCAATAATTTCAGCAGCCCTTGGGAATGCCTGTGAATTAGAGTGGGCTGGATTTGTGGAGGTTTCAGGAGCTTGCAAGGTTACTATGTTGGCAATATCAGTTTTGTTTCATGTTGGATTGTCTGAATAAGGTGAATGGAAAAACGAAATTTCACTGGATTCTGAGGCCTGGGGTAGGTTATTACCAGCAGATGTAGACGTGGTCAGTCTGGTATACATCCTGTCACTGGGTCTGTTTTTTACTAACCAGCTGGGATTTCTCATCTGTTGATATGCCATGATATGTATTTCTAGTATGTTGGTTTGCCCCACTGCAAACATTGCTAATTTTTCTTTTTCTTTTTTTCTTCTTCTGGTTGTTTAATCTTGGAAAACTTGACTTCTCTTTAGGCTGTCAGGCATGTGTCCTTCTCTGGATTAGCTGAGTTTGAATTAGCTTTTCTCTTAAGTATAATCTAATTGTCTGTTGTTTGATTATTGCTTGATTATCTTTATGCAGGTCTTTTCAGAGTATGGTGGCTGTTCGTAGGGGAAGCCATACTTGCCTTATCCCAAATTATTATTATTATTATTATTTTGTTTTCTTTGTTTTTAAGGGGGAATCTGCACTTTTTCTTATACTTGGTGCTTTCATTTCAAGGTGTTTGTGTTGGTTTTTTAACTTTTTTTTTTTTTTTCCTATCAAAGAAATGGGCCAAAACATTATGAGGAGGAGAGATACTGAAAGAAAAGGGAATGTAAGAAAACACATATAGGACACAATGTGTTTTGAGATGGAAATTAAGCTTGTAAGCAAATCAGTCCACACATGGCTGATGCAAGTTTAAAATCTGCAATGTAGATATGCTGGGGAAAAACATTGGCCCAAGAAATTTGTGTTTACTAGTAGAGTGTGGTTGTATTCTTGTCCTACTCTCTATCTTTATTCCTATTACGTTTGTTATTTGGCATCGTTGTTCATATGGCCTTATGGAGAGATGACTCAAAGAATTGATCGGTCTGAAAACTAAGCAGGGGAAAAAAAAGTATTTTATTTTTAGCTTGCTGATCAGGATTTCCATATGGTTGAATGATTGCTCTTCCAAGAGCAAGGGAGACAGTAGAAAGTACACAGCAGGGGGTGGCCAGTGATCTTCTTTTGGCAGAAGTCAGCAATTATGTTAGCTTAAAGTGAATCTGAATTGAAGTCAGCTGGAACTGCAGCCTAATTTCTCAGCTAACAGCTAGGAACTGTAGTCTATTTTAGCTGCTGTAGATCTTTGGCGTTATTTAGGTTAACGGGTCATACTGAGACACACTATTTATTGCATTATTGCAGTGCTGGGAATGCTGGGAATTCAGTCCTGTAGGACTTGGCTTGCTTGGACAGTCATTACTCAGGTGAATGGCTCCATTGGCCTACCACAGGTTACAATTCAGTAAATTACTTGCATATTTTGTTATGTTTTGTTTGTTTTTTCCTATAGCAAGTAAAATATAAAATGGATCTCTCCACATTATGCTTATGAAACCTTGTTTCAGATTAATAGAACCCTAAAAGAAGAACAAGACTGTATTTCTACCATTCTTTCTTTTATAGTCTTGTTCTTATTTATGTACTCTACTATGTAAATCTTTTTGTGTCAACATGTATAAGCTGGTCTGCTGGATTAAAACAGTTTCTCTTTTTTTTTTTTTTTTTTCCCTGATTGAAAAATTGGTGGAATTAAGTTAACTAAGAAGTTCTTCAGTAATTAATTTGTGTAATATCTACTCCCAGATTTGGTAGTTGTTATTCCTGGTTAAAATGGAATGATGTATCTATCTGAAATGAGGGAGAAAACTTGTGACCCTGATGCAGCGGCGCCAAGTCGTACTCTTGACTAATTCAGCATAGGAAGCTGAGTTTATGTAGCTCTTGCTTTGCTTGTATTGTTTTGCTCTTTCTGTCTTTAGTTCTGGTATTTGTCTTTAGTGATCACCTTCATTTTTTATTCTGTTTATTTTACTGTTATTTGTTTCATGATTATTTTTTACTTGTTTCAAGACAGAAGCTATATCCATGAACTTAGTCTGTTCCACCTTCAAACATGAGGTCTGCCTGTTACATTTTGTAAGCCTATAATGCTCCTTTTTTCACTCCTCTTCTTCAAATCTAAATCAATTGGTTGTACCTACAGTACCACATGCACTCATGCCCTGCTGTGTACACAGTAAAGGATGTGGCTGTTCTTTGCATCACAGTCAGCCTTTCTGGTGTTCCTATTTGCATGGTCACACCTGATGTTTATCTGAATTATTGATCAGTCTTAGGAGTATGCCCAGTTTTTGCTAGTGTTTTTTTCTTTTCTTTTTTTCCCCCAGTTGATTTAGTAGTTCCATGAACAACGGATCTCAGAAATCCTTTGCCAGGGCTGAGAGAACTGGAGAAGAGAGCCTCAAGATTGTCAGTGCTTGAATATTATAGGTCATCCGGCCTTCCATACAGAACCTTTTTGCCTTCAACTGTCACAGAGATTGAAGCTTTATTCTATTGTGTGAGTTGTATGCAGATGTGGCCTTTAATAGAGGGATTCAGCTGTTGTTCACTTTGACATTAAGGTCTGTCCGTAAGTTAAAGAAGGAGACATGGTGTTGGATGAAGACATTCAAATAAGAAATTAAAAGTAACTGGACTTTTGAAATACATATGTATGGACAGTGTTTTATTTCCTTTCTCCTGCAGAATCTTTTGTAACAACATGCGCATATTGAAAGTACCCAGGATTATTATTATTATTATTTTTTTTTTTTGAGCCACTTCACAAATTCTCACCTGAAGCTATCACTTTTTTTGAAACATAGAAGCATAAAATCATTTGTGGTGGATGGGACCCTTAAAGGCCAACTAGTCCAGCTCCCCTGCAATGAACCTACAGCTGCACCAGGTTGCTCAGAGCCCCATCCAGCCTGACTTAGGATGTCTCCAGGGACAGAGCATCCACCACTTCTCATGGCAACCTGTTGCAGTGCTTCATCACCTTTCTCCTTATATCCAATCTATATATAATTTCAGAGACTTCATGTTGAAGGGTCAGGCAAAGGAAGGTCTGTGACACGGGATCCATCTGAACTGGTTGCTCTATCTAACATATTGCTTTAAGATTTTAGAACTAGTAGTAAAATATTAGTTCAGAATTTAATGGAAGAATGATTTGCTATGTTACTTGTCTCAACCAGGTGGGAATGAGGCAGGTGGGGCCCACTAGGCAAGGGCACTGGTTCTGCTGCATGTTGTGTATTGAAAGTGAGGAGGTAACATGTGAGAGTGTGTAGGCCGGGAACCAGTTAGATTAATAACTTAGAGTGATGAGGGCAGAGGGTCACTGTGGGTATATTAGCTTATTATGATGCTACTTTATTGCAGGTGGTAGCCAAAATTCACAGCACCAGAAATGCTACGTATCAGAACACCACATCCAGCTCCTCTAGAGCCGAGTGCAGGCATTCTGCTTCCTGCTAGCGGCAGAATACTCTGCACAATTCCCAACACTTAAGTTTTCTTTCACTGTCAAAGGTCCCTCCTCCAGTTCAGTTTTCTGTCTCATATCTTTATTCTTCTCTGACTGGTTGCAACTATGGCTACAGAGGGATAATGAGGGGAGATATAATGGACCTGAGCCCTATGGGGATATGAGACAAAAAGAAATGAGTTGAAACTGAACTCTGAAGAGGCTAAGGAGCATACTGAACTCTTACACATAAATGACTGGTTCCGTTTCTTGCCACTCAGTATCCTGTGATTGTTTTTAATTTTTTATTCTATTATTTTTATGTAAAGTTTGTTCAAGAAGTTTGTTCATTCTTATTTATGCTGCAGTGCTGCCACTTCCTGCCTTCTGTTTTGCTGTTGAAACTGACTGTGGGATTATGCTGTAAATTGCGTCAGAAACATGACCTAAATTAAAAATATTAAACGTTTATATCACTTCACTTCACTGATCTGGTTTAAAGGGCAGCCTTGCAGATTTTGGCAGCCATGGGAGTGATGGATGGGAGTGATGGAATGAGAGATTAATAAGGGAGTGGTGGAGGGGAGAAGAAGGGAACCTCCTAAACTGGTTTTGCCACTAGTGAAAATATATGACAAATTTTCATAGGCTTCTGGAGGTGGGGCAAGGTAAACTATGTTAAGAGCTTCGGTTGTCTCTGTGATAGATAAATAATCGCAGCTCACTGCCCTTAAGCTGTACGGCTTAGAGTTTTGGGATGGAAACAAACTTTATTGCACTGTTACAGAATCACAAAGTCACAAGGTTGGAAAGGACCTACAAGATCGTCTAGTCCAACCCTCCTCCCATTACCATTGCTACCACAAGCCACTAAACCATATCTTGTAGCTCCTCATCCAGACGCCTCTTGAACACTGCCAGGGACAGTGATTCCACCACCTCCCTGGGCAGCCATTCCAGTGCCTGACCACTCTCTGAGAGAAAAAGTTTTTCCTTACGTCTAATCTAAACCTCCTCTGGCCCAACTTGTGGCCATTTCCTCAGGTCCTGTTTGTTGCTTTGTGAGAAGAGGCCAAGCCCCTCCTCATCACAACCTCCCTTCAGAAGTTGTAGAGTGCAATGAGGTCTCCCCTGAGCCTTCTCTTCTCCAGGCTAAACAAACCCAGCTCCCTGAGCTGTTCCTCATAAGACTTGTGCTCCAGACCCCTCACCGGTTTTGTTGTCTTTCTCTGGACACGTTCAAGGGCCTCAATGCCTTTCATGCAGTGAGGGGCCCTGAACACAGTACTCGAGGTGTGGCCTCACCAGTGCTGAGTACACAGGGATGTTTACCTCTCTACTCCAGCTCGCTACACTGTTTCTGATGCAGGCCAGAATGCCCTTGGCCCTCTTGGCCAGCTGGGCACTCTGTCAGCTCATGTTCAGCTGAGCAAGCTTGTAGTGCTGTATGGGGTTATTGTGGCCAAAGTGCAGGATCCAACACTTGGCCCTGTTGAACGTCATCCCATTCACCTCAGCCCAGTGATCCAGCTTATTGAGATCCCTCTGAAGGGCCTCCCTCATCCGTCTCTTCATCCCGGTTAGGTGGTCTATAACAGACTCCCACCAAGATGTCACCCCTACAGGTCTTCCCCCTGATCCTTACCAACAGACACTCAACTTCATCATTATCCTACCCCAAGCTCTTCAACATCAAAACAGTCTTTAATTTAAAGGGCCACACTACCATCTTTCCTTCCTGTCTGTCTTATCTAAAGAGCTTGTAGCCATCCATCACAGCACTCTGGTGATGGGAGTGATCCCACCATTATTTTGGTAATAGCAGTTAGGTCATAGCCTGCTGCACACTCGTTTCCATCTCCTCCTGCTTGTTGCCCATGCTGTATTCATTGGTGTAGGTGCACTTCAGCTGAGTCATCTGTCTCACCCCCAGTTCAAATATTGTTCCCCTAGGCTTGCCTCTTGTGTGCCCTGTTTTGTCCCCTTTCTACATCATAGCTAATTTAAAGCTCTTTTGGTGTGTCCTGCTAGCTCCTGTGCTAGGATTTGTTGCCCCCTTTAAGATAGGTGGGATCCATGGATGGACAACAGACCAGAGGCTGAGTAAACTGCCCCATGATCAAAGAACCCAAAGTTGCTGCCTTGACACCAGCCTCTGAGCCAGTTATTCATTATTTGTGCTTTCCAAGCCCACTCTGTGTCTCTCACTGCCCCTGAAGGTATAGAACAAAAGATCACTTGAGCTCCTGTTCCTTGAACTAAATTCCCTAAATCCTTGAAATCTCTTTTCATAGTTTGTAGGCTTCTCTGAGCAATTTCGTCACTGTCCACCTGAACTATGACTAGTGGAAAATAATCAGTGTACCTTACCAGCTTTGGGAGTTTTGTGGTTATGTCCCTGACCTGGGCCCCAGGATGGCAGCACACTTCCCAATGGTTTGGGTCTGGTCTGCATATGAGGCCCTCAGTTCCTCTAAGGAGGGAGTTGCCCACCATGACCACCCTTCTTTCTTTCCTGACAGATGCAGTCTCAAGATGTTACTGTCAATATGTACCAGGCTTCTTGTTTTGAGAGTCTAATCCAGTGTGTATGGAATTCATTAAAATTAACCTGCAGCTACTGAGTATCTCTGCAGCTTGCATGTAGTGCTTGGAGAGCTGAAGTGTTAAGATACAGCACATATACTGCATATATAAGATTTTGTTGAAAAGGTCATAGTCATATAATATAGTCATATAATGTAGTAATATAGTCATAGAAGGGTTTAGGTTGGAAGAGACCCTAAAGATCGTTTAGTTTCAACCCCCTGACATGGACAGGGACTGAACCAGTCATTCATTTCAGTTGCAAGAAAGTAATTATAACATGGACTTGAAAAAGATGTGGTATAGTGCTCCAAGTCTGGAGGCAGCTTACAGAACAGTTTGGAGTTTTCAGGCACTTTGACCTTTGAATTTCACTATAGACTTAATATTGCCTTTTAATAAATGGTTGATCATTTTCATGGGTTGCTGTGAGGGAACAGTAAGTGAAGTGCAAAAGATAGGAAGGAGGAATCCTGAAGCTTCTTTTTCTTGCGTGCATCTGGCTGTACCAATGTACTGAGCAAAAATGATTAAAAAATGTTTCTGTTTTACCCTTTGAGAAAACCTCTTTGCTAATACAAGTTTTGTTACAGGTTACATAGTCTCGAAGATACGCTTCATCTGTATTAGTTTCAGGAGTTCCCCAAGTCTGTGCAAACTGTTTTTGAGGCACTTAGATCAATGTAGGCTCCTTTATCTGCTGACTTAGTAGTTAGCTGATAACAGAGAACTGTGTAGCTCAAGAAACAGAGAGGATCTGTACTGATGCTAGATGTCTGTTTCCAATTGAAGGGTGTGATAAAAAGATGCATCTGCAGATCTGTTACTTGGTTTCTTAAAAAGCTTGTAAGACTGGTATGCTTTGGGTTGTTACTAATTTGAGAATACATAAAGTTTTGCAGTAAAATGATGCATAGGTATAGCTTCTCCTGTTACTGTGCTCCTTTTCACATCATCTGGACCAGTTAAATGGAATGTATGTCAAACCTGTTCAATTTCTACAGTCTCTAGACTTATCTGAAATTGATTGACTCTACTTTGGGAAACTTATTGCTAAGCTTGATGTTATGAAGTTGATAGAAACAGTTGTAGCAGAAAGATTGCACTGCTGTGATCCTGATATGTCACAAGAAAAGGATGCCCAGCTGCGTGTTTCAAGAGGTGCGGTCTTTGGGAATTTCGGGGATGAGTTAATTTTTGACCAGTTCATGAAACAGAAAATGAAGTTGTTTTTGGCTTGTTGGAATAAGCGTGAGTCAGCAGAGACTATGAAGCCAGTTCTTTCTCTGTTCTCTGCAATAATTATATCCGTGGCACATCTTTGTGATTGACTGTTTTAGTGAGTACAAAGATGGAAGGAAAAGGGCATAAAATAGGGAGTCTTTGGACTGTACCCAGGTTTCTTGTCAAGTCTTCCCCATTCTTGGTGACGTGTATCCAGAATTCCATGGTGTGGAATCCAGGGATTAAAACTTGGAGGTAGAATTGTAAATAGTTTAAATACATTGTGGTTTCAAGATCCAAAGGAAAAGGCTTTGTTTGTGACAAACTAGCATTAATACAACAGTAAGGGCTAAGGTAGAATATGCCCATTCGCTTTTATGGAGTGGTAACTTCTTTACTGACACCTAATAGATTTGATTTGTGTGGTTTCTTTTGTAATGCTTCTGTGATCATTCCATTTTTTTTATTTTATTTTTGCTTTTTTTTTTTTCCCAGAGATGTGAATTATGCCCTCATAAGGATGGTGCTTTAAAGAGAACAGATAATGGGGGTAAGTTTTATTCTTACTATTTGTGAACTCTCTTATTTTGTGTAAGGGAAATAAGACTGCGAAAGGAATATGTAGGGATCCCAATAACAACTGGAAACGAGCAACTGGTTTATCACACTAGCTGGCTTGGGAAGTGATAACTATTTTACAGTAACCTGCAGTTGTCCAGGTTAGGATGGATTTAAGTTTGAGAACATCAATTGTTATTCTTAGATTTGCTTGTAGATAAAAGTTACACTAAAGGAGAAAACGCATTTTAACACAAGATTTTACAAGGGAAACAGATAAATTTTATATATATTTAGTTGGAGTTTGAACATTTGTAGAAAGCTGTTCAAAGTGCATCATTCATGGGAGAAGGTTAATTTTTATGTCTCTAGCCAGGCTGAATGCATTGGTGCATTTTCAAAGATAGCTCTTTCATGTTTGGTTTACTAGTGCGTTTTGTAACAAAGAAACTAGAGCTGAAAAGCTGTAGTAGCAATTACCTGTCCCTTGCATCTTCCTAATTGTATTGTTCAGGTTATCATCAGTTCTGCTCCTGCCAAGTAGAACTGCTAAAAGAAATCTCCAGGGGATACCATGCTTTGGTTGTTTTTTTGCTAATGGTTGGGTGATGTGAATGAAATCTTTATCAATAAACTTTCCAGACACTTTGGATTGTCATCTTCTGTCTATAATAGATACTTCTAAATTTTGGTCCATCATCTATTTGTAAATAGCCCGTTCATTTTGATACTGCGACCTTTCTCTTGTGAGAGGAGAAAGGATGATCAGGATTGCAGATGTCATTTGGACAGTCTGTGTTAATTGTGTTCTGTGTTAATTTTGTGCTGCATACATAGTATTCTGCCTAAGTTTGGTCTTAATCTCAGTTTAGCTTTGAGGTAGTTGATGTGGCATTGCTATTCCCTTTACAGTTGAGTTGCATGAGCCAGAGCCTGCTTGTATTTGGGCTGGTCTCCTCTTTCCCTTCCTAATCATTATGCTTTGACAATAATATATAGCATGCATTCTGGTATTCATTGTTCTAGTGTCTGCTTATCTCAAACATGTTAGTGAATTTTGTGTCGTTCGTGTTAGGAGATTGTGTTAAGTTAGTGTGTCAGTGGAACTACCATAATAAGAGCCAGCGCAGTACTTTAGCCTTAGAACTAAGCCTCTCAGACAGGTTAATATGCAGCATCGTTGAGTTAATTTCTTCAGAATGGCAACTGAAGCGTGAGGTAGCTGAAGAGTTTTCCGCTTTTGTTCTTAAAGTAGTGTTTGGGAATGCCTTGCTATTCTGTATTGTAATTTTGAAGAATTTTCTTTTCAGAAAGTATTCAGAGTGTATTTTGACAGCGTGCATCAAATATCTGAGCATCCTTTTGATTCTCTCTTGCAATTGTATTTGTAGTTATGAATTTCTGTCTGAAAGTGAATTGCCTTATCTGATTGAAGTTACTGAGGTTTAAATAGCAAAGGTGTTACACTGGACAAATGGTATTGTCCCTTTAATTTTCATCACCAGCAGGTTTTATCAGTGAAAAGCTGATACCAGAGAAGTCTTGAGAATTTGTGTTTTACTGTTTGGAAGTCTCCCTCAGTAATAGATGTTGTCTGTGGGGCTGAATACAATAAATCTTACTTTATGGACCAACTGTACCTTTAGTTACAGGTTTACAGAAGGATGTGAACCTTGGAAAAATGAACTCCAGCTGGTGTTATGTCATGGAAACCTACACTGTTAATCTGAAGCTTTCCTTTCAAAATGTTGCTTAATATAAGGGGTCGTGCCAGAAGTATTTTACAGGCAGAGTAGTACTATAGGAGGTCATGTCCTGGGCATCTCAGGTTAAAACTTGGTTTTTAAAACTCTCTTCCACCAGCACTGACCAGAAAGCCAGTGCAATTTTTGTTTATGTGTGCAGATTAGTCATACGTGGTCTGTTGGTGTTATAGCTTATTTATTTATTTATTATTTTATTTATTTATTTAGCAGTCTTCTGGATATTTGCTTTTTACTCATGTGAAGAAGTGTGTTTTGTTTTGGATGTTGTAGGTTTCTTTTACATTTGGAATCTTAATGTTTTGTCTGCTGAGCTTTTACTCCTGGGTTCCATGATTTTCTTAATCTGCAGTAAGACACTGTTATTGCAGGTAGGGCCATTACAGTGCGTTACTGCCTCCTCCTTTGTGGTGGCATTGGTGTTTACTATTTTGTTTCCTGTGTTCATTTTCAGCTAAATTAAATCCGTTCCCTGATGCAGCTGACAATGCCAATGTCAGGGAATGACCAGGACCATTCTTTTAGCAGCAGCCTGTACGTAAGCTGTCTTAAGTCAGCTGTACAGCTGTCCCTGAAAGAAGCCTAAGCTTATGGCTCTTATCTAGTGGTATTATCTTGTCTTTAAGAACTCTGGGGCACTATAATATCTATTCATCTATCTGTCTGTCTATCCATCTATAACAAAATAGTCCATGAGTCAAACTGGTCTTATTTTTAGGTGTTAGTAAGAATAGTTGTATGTCTTTTTTTTTTCTTTTTTTTGGGCCCACTCTTCCTTCTCTTTGACTTCAGGGTTTTTTTTTGTGCATATTCTTTCTCTTTCTCCCTCTCTTTTACTTATCTGTTACAGCTTATTTGAATTTTTGGATATCATTGCATCTTGAAATTTCCTTTTTAGGTTTTATATTTCTGTTTGGAGATACATAATATTCTTTAGTTATGCTTATTGGTGCAGTTACTAAGGGAGTAACATTGTGTTTTCCAGTATCATTTATAGTAAATAAGGAATTACAGTTTTCAGTAATACCACAAATGCAGCATTCCTGATGCAGTTCTGTCCTGTATCTTCTATATAAATTGGAAGTGTCAGTATGTGGTAGTAAGAGAAGCGGATCATGATCTCTTTATCACTATGAACTTAGTTCTTGGGAAAATTCTTCCTCAGAATATGTTCCCAGCCTACATTTATTATGCTTTGGGACTTCTTGAACCAGTGATGGTATTTTTTTGTGTTTTCAAAGAACGCAGCGTGTTCTATTAAGTGTGTTTTAAGTGTGTCTGTTACATACTTAATTTGTCCATTTCTTTTAGGGTGTTAGTGTCTGTAGCAAGACATTCCACAGCTGATCAGTATGATGTATAACAGTAGTATGCAGATTGTGAGTCCTTTAAATCACAGTTTTATTTGATGGCACGTGGCAGTTGCTAAGTCAAGGGAGGTGACAAAGACCAGTTATTTTATTTTCAGTACCACTTGTGGTTTTATAGACCCTTGTCATATTCTTTCTCTGTCTCCTTTCAGGGGAGCTCAGACTGATAGGGTATTCCTTGTATGGAAGTATAACCCCTTTCTGCTTCTCTTCCGCTTCCAAATGACACATAATCCTTACCAGAACTGTGTGTGAAGTTTTAGAGAAGCAAATTTGTGTCTACCTAAGCTGCCAAATGATAACAGTATGATTTAGTGTTCCATAGCATAGACACATCACATATCATGTGATTACAGGTCACCATTTTTGGTGCAGATTTTTTTCTCAATAATTGTGAAACACAGTAGCTAGCAATTCACACTGCCTTGAATCTGGGACAGAACCTCAAATTGGAACACAAGTATTAATTTTAACAAGGCTTTTGCCTGAAGAATATTCTTCACATTGAATACTTGATTTTCTCTATCTGCTCTGAAAACAGAATACATGGGCAACGTAAATTTTTGAGGTGTTAACTATTTTTACAGTCTTTGTTAACTCTTGACCATTTGGGCAATTAGAGATTGAGTGGGATAGGGGAATTTCAGTTATCCAAGGCAACTGTAACTGGATTAGCTGCTTGTTCTTGGCCTGTTGGCCCGGGCTACTCCTGCTGGTGGTGGGTTCAGAGAGAATTTGGTCTGGATTTGAGTTGAATCCAGAACTTCAGGCTGCTTCATTGTCCTTTCAGGGCTTTCCACTGTCAGAGACTAACGCAGAACAGAAGCAGCTAAGAGCTGAACGCATGTGTTTGTTGGGATTCTTCACACTGTGTGAAAATGATTTTTCAGCTTCTGCACTTGCATGGGTCTTGGAAACAATACAGTTGCATTTCATAGCATGCAGCCTGCACTGAGGTCTGCAATGTGGTTTGTTGCCAGCTGATCTTATGTGCTGAGGATTATTAAGAGGTGGCTGTATTTAGCTGCAAATTTGATTTCATTCACTTGTTAATAGTGATGGGACCTTGTATGGTTCTAGTCAGGGTGACTGCCAGAAACTTTAAACGTAAGCTTTGAATATGTAAATAATACATTGTAATGTTTTGGCTGCTGAATGTTTGGTGGTGGAAAAAGATCTTCTCTGTACCTGGACCTTGTGGAACTATTTACATAAACGTTAGAAGGACTGTGGTCACTGTCTGCAGTTACAGAAATTCGGAGTTTTGTAAAAAAGGAGGATTGAGCTGAAACTTTAATGAACTTTTGTCTTTGAATATGCCTATGAACAAAAGCCCGTGTTACAGTTGGTAGTAGTGTTCATTGAGGGGCATCACTGTGGCTTAAAATACATAACTGAACGTGAAAAGTTTGGAAAGTGAGGAAAAAACTGTGGTGTATGTGGGAATTCCTTATTGATTGATGTCTCGTGTAAGAAGGCTACTGAAAGCAGCTGAGCTATTTGTAGTAGTATCTGTTCTGTGTACATGGCTTAGTTGGGCGAAGTGTAAAAGCTCATTTAATACATTAGAAAAAGAGCTCACTTGTTCCTTTTTTTTAAAGCACATTATTCATTGGATATATTTTTTGGATGTTTAAATAGTTCCCTTACAGTAATCTTTGTCCTCATTTCTCTCTGAGCCGAAGAAGCCTCAGCTTGGTGTGCGAGTTGTTGCTTTGAAATCTGATTCCACTGGCTGCTGCTGAGGAATGCTGTGTAACAGCATTCTTTGTGTCGACTTTTCACCAAGGCTTCTTTCATGCAGCTGCTTGGGAAAAGGCCAGCTAACAATGCAGTGGTTTTATGTCATCCTTCAGGCCCTCTTCCCATCCCCTGGGTCAGCGTTGGGATCCCCCAAGTCTATAAAAACACCACATGGCAGCTTTTCTTACTCTTAGTGTCAGCAGCTCTGTTTTCATGGTATTAATGTCTAAGAATATGGATGGTATAATGTTATATATTTAGGCTTATGTGTTTTGCTGGAAATGTTTACATAAAAATGTTCAGGTCCTTTCGCAGAGATCTTGCATATGTATATTTTACTGGAAAAGGCAGTAATATTATTTAAGCAATGCTAAAATATTTTACTAACAAATATTACCATATAATCTGTATTACATGCTTACTAGTTATTTTACTAGTAAATGCAATGTAAGGAACTACAGTGGGAACCTGGAAAAAAATTAGGGAAAGCTTTAGATAAATATTTATGACATTTTTTCCTTTTTGTATAAAATATCTTTAGAGAGGAGTAACAGACTCATTAATGCTGTAACATGCAAGATAAGATGATTAAAGCTGTTGGCTTACTTAGTGGACCAGTGGGATGCGAGCTGGAGCTGCTTCAGAAACAAACTATTTGTTGTGCTGCCAAATGAAGAACCAGTGAGATTTGTTCATATGTACTTATTCTTTAATTGAAGAGCGAGTATTGATAAATGCAGATTTAGGTGAAATTCTGTAGTAAAGCTCTGTGGAATGGAGCCTTTTCTTCACAAATAACCAGTTTATTACTATTATTTTTAGTAGAAATTGTCACTTGATTCAGAGTACCAGTGATGTGGTTGGCTGTCTGCTGATGGGGGAGGGATCTCTAGCAGTTACTGTGGGCGCCTTTTTTCCTGTCTTTTCAAGGAATGGATCAAACCGAGTAGTGAATAATACCATGTTAGCTCCAGCAATCTCTGAAACAGTGTTTTCAAGGTTAAAGAAACTGCAGTATCTTAACCAGCCTCATCTCCTCTGCAAGTTTTGTTATCTTTTCAGGAAACGAGGGTCAGGGTTAAAATAGAGGTGTATGGAATGCTTTAATGAGGCATTTAGGCTAAGGGTTTAAAGCAGTGCTTAATCTTTCCCCATAGCAAATAGTAACAGTTCTGGTCTTATACACATCTTCGGCTTCACCTTTCAGGATGGCATAGGGCTGAGTTTTGGGATCAGCCAGCAGATGTGCTGGTGGTGGAACCTGGGCTGCAGTTCCCTGTAATGCAGACCTCTGCAGAAAGGAGGGGGCTGTGCTTTTCCCAACGTGGGCTTGTTTTTTCACCTGTGGTTTTGTTTATGGTAAATGTAGAACCTCAGCATGGCTTTCATCAGCTCGATGATCTGACTGCAGGGTAAATTTCTGTCTTCCCCCAGGGTTAATAATGACATGAATACAATTTTATCTGCCCCGGTATATGGCAAGTTGTACTTCAGGGAGGCAGAGGTGGGGATTTACCTTCCAGTGACAGCTCACAGTTGAAATGGATTGAGGCATATCCTTAGGATGCGTCCCGGAGTGACCCTAGTAAGAAAACTATTGTTTCAACAAAGAAACGTTTTTCCATGCTAAAAAATGGTGTTCACTGCATTAGGAGTGAATTAAAGTTAAAACTGACATAAAATTTCCTTAGTGAATTACAATGGACTCTTTAGGATCAGAATGCATAAGCACTTGTTACTCAGAGATTGGACCAGAGTTAGGAGATGGTGATGATGTCACAGAGCTCTTTTTTGGGACTAGGCTGACGCTGCATCTGGAATTCTCTGTGGCCTCCTGGCTGCTACTGCTCTGCTGCTCCTATAGCATCGACTGTCCAGAGCCTGTTCTGCATGTATTAGATCTCAGCCTTCTGTTTTTGAGAGGTAGGGAGGATCATGTAAAAGGATTTGGTTGTTATTGTGTTGTGATGTAAAAGATTATAAAAGCAAGGCTTTAAAGTTCACTCTGGAAGGTGATGGAATTTCTGTTCTGTGGAAGTGCTTGGGAACACAGTTTTAGACAGATAAACAGTAGTGGTAAAGGGCAACAGTGTAGTTAGAAGGATAATGTACTGCTATGGTATTTATCTTCTTGGGTTTCCTGTGCTAATTTCTTTGCTTAATATTTTTTCTAGTTTTAGAATTCTGTGTTGGCAACAGCTTTTATTAACTAATGATGAAACAGTTACCTGTTCACTGTCATTGGGATGACAGACAGAGTGTTTTTAGTTAAGGCTCTGGAACTTGAGATCTGTTACTCTGAATGTTAATGAATATTACATACTTAAATATTTTGAATATGCAATGCTAGAAGGTTTTCACTGAGATCAAAATTAGTTTAGGCATCTGAAATCAGAATCTCAGCAAAGGTTTTGTAAAATGAGCATGGATTCTGAGCTTGTAATTAAGCGTTTGACATGCTGGGACAGAACTTAAAATTGGCACAACTCAGTAGTGTGCTTTTCTGACAGATACTTAATGAAAAAAAGGTGACAGTGGGGCTCAAGTAAAAGCTTTCATAAGATATATTCTAATTTTGAAGGCTTTTTGGCATGACTTTTCAATTCCTGTCATTTGAAATATCTGTTTTTATTATTATTGTTACTGAAGTAGATCCTGGGCTTGTTTTTAAATGTGGTTTTGATGTTGTTTTAATATTAATTGAGGTTGTTTCCTAAGATCTCTTAAAGGAAAAGTGTTATAGTTACACTTGAGTTACCTTATAAAATAAAGTGGATATGCAAAAGTATTTGTTATCATTTCCTAAAGTTACTGAAAGTAAGGAGTAAGTAAAACTAGAAAGTGCAATTGAAATATATTGAATTTAAAGTTGGCCATCATCAGTAGTCTTTGTTTTGCTTTAACTCTTGAGATGTGGGTGTACAGCAATATTCTTCACACTTAAACATTAGGAAAGCTCTATTTGATTTAATTATGTCCTTTTTGGAGTAGAGGACGTATATTTATCCAGAAATATTTTAATAAGTTATAAGAATAGGAAGTTTATGGCTTATGTATGGAGCTAATAGAGCTCTGAACATGGCAAGAGAGTCTCTGAGTTAGGAACTCCTCCTTAGAGTTCCTCTAAGGAGGAAGGGAGTAGAAGCTTCTCTGTGCCAGGCAGCAGAATGGTGTAAGGCAAGGAAGAGGAACATTTGGGTTCTGTCCTGTCAACTAGGGGAGTTTGAACTTTCCAGTGAAAATGGCCTACTCTGTCTGGCCAAATAGTCTTGTGTGATGGTGTGTTGTTTCCTTTTGCCTTTTAAGCCTGGGCTGGTATGAATTGAAGAATGCAAATTAGCTAGAAATAAATCATGTGATAGTAAGCACATGAAGGATCATATGTAGCCTTACGACTGCACTCTTGAGAAGTTTTCCTGGGGAAAACGATATGGAATTTTTTGGTTTCTGCTTTCTGCGCTTTTTATGTATGTTTATAGAGTTTAAAAATGCAAAAGGCATGAAGTGGTGAGAGAGTAGGAAGCAAAGCCTGGGCCATTTGTTTTCCTCCCTACGAAGATGGGGGAGGCATTTTCTCACTTTGTTATGTAGTCAAAAGCCTCTTGGTTCCAGAAGATATTAGAAATAAAGGCTACTTGCATGCTAGTAATAGTAGCTCATTCTTCTGTCAGTGAGACAGAGACAGAGCTGTCACACTTGCCCCTTTTGGGTGTCCTTGGTTCCACATGCTTTGGAATAGTTTTTTTTTGTCTTTTTTTTTGCCTTTTTTTAAAGATTTCTTTGTATACATGTATGTTTATGGTGTGGGATTTCTTGCTTAAGAGAGAATAGATGAGTCTAGTCAATTTAGAATGTTTTTGTTTAAATAAAATGTACACAGAATGTCTTACATGAAGGTAATGCTTGCATGAATCATTTCTTCAGCCCCTATTTTCCTTTATTGGGAATCTGTATAATTTTAGAGTGTATTTCATGAATTTTAGATGGTAATTCTAGGAATTTAAAGAACTGTTTTTCCTTTAGTACTTGTATGAATCATTACTATCTACAGTTCATGAAGTATTGTTTTTGGGAGTTCTCCGCACATTAAATTTGAAAATACTTTACAGCTCATCTTATCTTTGGGTAACCTAAAGTGAAGTGTAAAAGTGATGTAAGTCAAACACGTCTTCCATGTTCTAAACAGTTAGAATAGTTAATGGAGAAGAGTGTTGTAAAAGGTACTTTGTACAGTAATTGAAATGTCCTTTGAGCTTCTAGAAGACATTAAAATTAAATACAATTGTAACTTTTTGTAGGTTGGGCTCATGTGGTTTGTGCTCTGTACATTCCCGAGGTGCAGTTTGCCAACGTCGCTACAATGGAACCTATTGTGTTGCAGTCCGTTCCTCATGATCGTTATAATAAGGTATAACTATGTTTGTCTTTTTATCTATGTGTAATGTATTTATTTGAAAACTTGTGAGCTTTAAATAATCTAAAAATACAGTTCTTAAAATTCAGTTTACGATGTATCAATAGCTACTATAATGTATGTTTTCTTCCATGTATCAATGATAAGTTCAAGAATTACGAAAGCTGTTATTCAGTTAAACTGCAAAGTTATCTGTAATGTCTCATTATTCTTATACTGAGTAGGGACTGTTTTGTTAATTAAAAATATTGCAATCTTTGAATAATGGTTTATTTTGAAAGCAGTGTGAAATATTTCCCAAACGTAAGAATATTATTACACCTTATTTGAAATGTTGATATTAATTACCACTAAGTCTCGCTGTTTTAATTATTAATAAAAAGTTCGTAAACAAGAACAGCAATACCAGTATATTGAGGATAAATCTTTCAGACTTTTGCTTTTGTAAACAGTGTTTTCTTTAACAGAATTAGTTGCCTATAGAAGAAATAGAATAACTGCTCCTAAATAAGTGACAGAGAGATGGAATCTTTTTTGAAGTGTGGCAAGACTTCATAAAAAAACCAAATCATTAATATTTTATACTGATAGCTTATTTTTTCTGCTTGGTCTTCCACTTGCGCTACCTTTCCCCACAATACCTAACTACTTCCTCCTTTGTATTTTGTATTTTCCCTTTCATAGGCAGCAAACTCAGTTTATGAGTAGTTCTATTAGCACATTTTTGTGCAGTTCCTTATAATTCTATTTCTTGCTTTTACTTTATTTCATGATGGTTTGTGGACAAAGGAGCAAGAGAAGAATACACTTTATTATATAAAAAAACCAAAGCACGTCATTTCCTACAGGGAGCCCTTTCCTTCTCATGTTGGTTCCATAACCTCTTTTTTTTCCAGCTTACATCTCTGATTTTATTTTTTTTCAATCTCACAGAATGATCCACATTATACTTCTGTTCTTTTCCCTTTCTTTCTAGTCTTTTTTCCTGTTTAATACACTGGTCTTTTCCTTATCTGTTTCATTTACTAATAATTGCTGTTCCATAGGTTTTTCCCTTCCTACTTACCAGTGTTTGAAAACAGTTGAACTGCAGGTCTTTCTAATGATTTCTCATTACATACCAACTGAGCATCTGTATCATCTGTATCAGAACTTCCTTCTGTGTTGGTGAGAAAATGCAAGAGTGAGATTAAGTTCTGAACTATGGTCTTCCATATGGACCTGGAGTAAAACGTAGTTCAACAAAAATTGTCACAAGGAAGAGTTTGTACTATAATCTCAAAAAAAAAAAACCAACCCTCTTCGGAATTCTGCCAGGAGATACTACTTGATTTACATAGGATTCTTTTATGTAGTTGTTTCCTTATTTGATGTTGTAAAACATACACTATTATGCACTGTAATCTTGGGTACAAGAAGGAACACAGATGATGCCAGAGCATGAGGTTTATGGCCACTCATTCTGTGGAGTTTACCTGTTCCTTGGATAAAAGCCATTGTACAGAGTAAACCTACTGGGTGACCTGATGAGTGAGTTAACAGAAAAGCTCTTCTTGCACAGTTGCTTCCAAAGAGGAAATGGACTAGAAATTGCTCTCCCATTGAATAGATGTTTGTTACTTCTTGGCTGCTTGTGCATGTATAATCTCTTATTTGTTTTACGAGAGCTTTATTTGTCTTTCTTAGGTACATATGAGGTCTGTGGTAATTATATAATAATTATTGCCTTTAAGAGCCTCTTCAGTGTTGATTTAAGAAACCAGTGCATTTGGAGTTTCTTGATCCACCTAGCAGTAAAGGCAGCTATTAAAATTTTATTTCATTATTTGCTGCAACATTGAGAAACTTCTGTTCAAACTAAGTTCAATTCTGTAAATAGGCAATACTCTCAGGTAGCTTTTACAAGCAGAATAATCTGCTTCTCAGATTCCTTTTTCTTTGCAAGGCATTCCTCGCCTCATCTTCCTTTCTGCCTTTTTTTTTTGCAGAGGAGATTTGCAGTTTGGAATCTCTGAAGGAGAATTACTGACAGAGAACTCAAGGCAGCTTTGCAAAATGTCTTTAGATATTGGTGATGGGTGGGCAGTCCGCAGTGTTGTGTTTAGACTTGTTTGTAATGTATCCAGTCAGGTGTTTTGTTTTTTCTTCCCCCAGTCATTTTACTGTAAATCTGCTTAAAGGGTCCTGAATGCAGCATATGCTGTCAAAGAACAGGACATACATCCCTACTATATGGAACGTTTACACCACTTCTGAACTTCAGTGAGGAAAACTTTTCAGGCAAAAATCAGTCAAAACAGAGTGGTATCTGGAGCTTGAGCTGTGTGGCATCTGTTGAACTCTGCTTACAGAGCTACCTTGTATTGAGGCTTAGAAATAGTTATTCAGGTGCAATTGATAGATTATTAACCAGTTCACTCATAAAATCTTCTTGTGTCAGGTCATGGTATGGAAAGCTAGAAAGTGGCCAATCTCCAGCTGTTGCAAATGACCCAGTGGGTAGTGTGCGCTACCTGGTATGGCAGGAGCAAAGCGAAGAATCATGTCCCCTTTCCTCAACCCTCAAACGTTAGGAGATAGGATATGGTTTTGGTTATGCTAGCTGCTGCTCTTAGTGCTTTTCAAAAGCCTAGGGTAAACCATGCCAAATAATTCATCTACTTCAAAGTCTTGCTCAGTAACAAAAATGCTGTAGTTGTCTGACTTCTCATGCTAAGCACTGAACGTGGAGAACTGTTCAAGGCAGTTCTGATTTCAGAATTTCACTGATTTTCACTTTTTTTTTTTTTTGTAAAGAACATCAGTTTTGCATTATTTCATTTTTCATTCTCAATTTAATTGATGTTTTGGGACATTTTTCTTAAACACTGGGTAATAAACAACAGCTTATTGAGAATTTCTCATTTCATTTCTCATTTCATTGAGAATATTTTCTAAAAATCTTGCAAACTACTCTGGTATCCCAATAAGGCAAATTTATGAGTAAAATTCTTTGAAAATATTTTCAGGTAATAAACAACTCATTCTCATTTTAGCTTGTTTTTAAGCTTGCAGTAGGCTTAGTATATTAATTTAAACTTTGTTTATGGAGAGTTCTTACTTGATTACTTTCTAAGATGCTTCTGGCGCTGTCTGAAATCAAAGCAGAACTCTGTTAAACACAATGTTTAATTGAAGGTAACTGAATGTCATATGGGTATTGAAGCATACTATGAGACTTCTGAAAATTTTTTACACCAAAACTGCACGTAAAATTTTAAGCTTGCAGCTTTTCTGTTGGTAGTTTGTGTAGATATATGCATATATACCTTATGGTATCTAATACTGGTAGGCACTCAGTCTGGTTTGATGTTTCTGAATCGTTGCTACGAGTACTGTTAAATGACTGTCAAAATGATTGCAACTTAAAAAGACATAAATGCAAACTTGAAAGCCAGGAAAATCCCAAAGCCTAATGCTATTAGCCTTTGGTTGTTTAACCATTTTGGCTGGTTGAGTAGCAGTATAGAATTTAAATAAATTAGTATTTGTACTGCTTTAGCACTGATGAAGTGTTATGTATCTCCCACATAATCTTCTTTTGCAAACAAGTATAATTAGACTTCTTTATAAAGAAGTTATTATATAAGGTTAGCTGCACAATCCAACACTTCTCATCTTAGAATTTCCTGCGACACATAACTTATTGGTTTGCTTTTCATCCTATTAAATATTTTCTCTTTGATAGACATGCTATATCTGTGATGAACAAGGCAGAGAAAGTAAGGCAGCCACTGGTGCGTGCATGACGTGTAATAAACATGGATGTCGACAAGCTTTTCATGTAACGTGGTAAGTATATTTTACTAACATATCTAAAAGAATTTTCCAGAGAGTCAGCTCTATACTGTAAAATGGATAAGTGCTTTAATTAGAATGTTTTGGGCTGAAGAAATGCAGTGAAGTGTTTTGTGTAGAAATACTTAAATTTATTAGAGTTTACTGACTGTATGGCAGTGGTATCATATACACTGCTGGGAGCTGTAGAAATAGGCTGATAATACTGCTTCGTATTGTATTAAGTACTTTGTGCTCCTGTGAGTAAGGTTTAGTGTTTCTCGTCCTATCTTCTTAAGATGTTTTATAGGATACAGGAATGGGCAGGAATTTGAATCACTGATGCGGTGATCTGATATTTGCTTTTCATAAATCAGTAGGAAAAAGTGTTGAAATATGCATTAAGAATGCAGTAAAGTAACTAATTTTGGTTTTCAAACATTTGGAGTAGTTCACCTCACTAGCATTATGTAAATGGTACACATCTATCCTGAACTATTTGTTTAGGTTTCCTCTGTTGCTGCTGGAGAAAAAACAGCCATATCTGTGTGATTCATTCCACTTTAAGCTATTGTAGTTGGCAAGCATTCAGAAGATGCTTGTCTCGTTTTATGGGTTTCTAAAAGAGACTGTATTAGATGACAACACATATCAGCAAGTGAGATGAGGCAAAGGGATTTCCACCTCAGAATTTCTGGAGGATATTTACTCTCTCAAATTCAGCTGAAGCTATTTTGTAATAGCAGATTTAACAGATTATCTAGGTATGTTAGCTGTAGATTTACTCATCAGTTTTATGAGTGCCCTGTTGTACTTCCATCATTTCTGTATAGAAGCTCAGCCTAAGAAAAGATATTTCCACACCTACTTATAAGTATTTTCCTCAGTGTAATCAAGAGTTACTTTGAATGCCTTGTTCAGATTAAGGACTGATTTCATTGCAGTTCTGCACATCCTGATTTGCAGAGGTGGGGTCCCCTGTGCTGTGTGGTTTCTGTTGTTTTTTGGTTTTGCACCTTCTTGCTTAGCTATGTGGAGGGATGTTGAAGTCTTCTTCAATAACTGGCTAATTTTTTATTGGATGTAATCAATGTCAAGTTTGGTTTCATGGTGAAAACAGCCTTTGCTCCTGAAAACTTGCATACCGTCTCGAGAAGTTGCTTATGGATGTGAAAAAAATGTCTGCATCCAATTGTTTGAAAGAAGAGTCCTTTTCATCTCTCATCTCTTTCTTCCAAAATCTTGTTATCAGTGAATATAAAAAGAACATGAGAATCACATTCAGAATAGAAATATATACCATTTTTAATCCTGCCAGTTATTAGAATTGTTTCATTGTGAACAGATATGTACCAAAAGATTATATCCAACCAGAGAGCACTATATTGGTATAGTATTGAGGATAGTGAGTGGCTTCTGTAATATTTATGACATGGAAGAAAAATGTGAAAACTACAGAAAATAGAGATCCAGATCAAGCTGTGTCAGTTCTGTGTTAACAAAATGAATGTCTAAAGAAAAAAGAGCAGGAGTCCACCTGTTTTTGTATGACAAGCTTAGAATGACAGATGTTTGCTTATAGCTGGCATTTGCTGTAGGTGTGCATGTATTTAGTAGACAGTATTTCTGGGTTGCACAAGAATGTGATATATAAATTAGGGGAAAGTGATTTTTAAAAACAGTGATAATAAGCTGCCATGTATGTTGTTTTTCCATTTACATACCTCCTTGCATCACTTTGTCTGTAACACTGTATTATTATGCTAATGAAAATGATGTAGAAAATGAAGCCGAATGACTTGGTTTTTCAATATCTAGGTTGGTTTTGATATAGAAAATAAATCAACTTTACTAATGGTGAAAAGCAAATTTGATTTGAAAAATGTAGTTGAATAAGGTAATATTAGCCCAGACAAAGTGACACTGTAAGTCATTTTCTTCTTTTAAAAGGAATTAACCTGCCACAGTCTTTTAAACCAATGAAATATGGTTAGATTTATTATGTCATTGAAGATTATTTAAAAAAAAAAAAAAGTAATTTTCTTGGCAGAACAGAGAAGGATATATGCAACTAGAGGAATTTCTTCTTTGGATCCACACTATGGTTTTGTTTAAAAACAAAGCAAAAAACAACCAGTTATTTCTGTACATTATTTTGACTTCACTTTGAGCTAATAATCATCACTAACTGCTTTATTTGTGAAAGTAACTCAAATTTTGCAAGCTACACATTTATTTGAATGGCTGGTAGTTCTAGGAAAAAGTCATCAGCTGTAAGTAACCACAGGGTTTTCATTGGGTTACCGAGGTGGGTTAGGTGCTGGCATGCTGTTAGAAGTCACTTGTTTGGAAACCTCCTCTAATTAAACACAGAAACAAGCATCCATATATTATCAACTGTGTAACTTTGGTGCAGGTTGGTATTTGCTTGTCTTGAATATTGTTTGGTTTGTTTCTAGTGCACAGTTTGCAGGACTTCTTTGTGAAGAAGAAGGCAATGGTGCAGATAATGTCCAATACTGTGGCTACTGTAAATACCATTTTAGTAAGCTGGTAAGTAATGGTTAAATTCTGTACATTAACGATACTAACTTATTTTTTCACTCTGAATTGCTACTAACAGTAGAGAGAATATTTTCCTGTGGCTCAAAAAGTAGATTTTTTTGGGTAGCTTTTGACTCCAGATAGAAATGTTTTCGTTTATTTTCTAAAAAATAAAGAAATAACACACATCTAGTTTGTATTTGTATTTTTTGTAATTAGTAGCTGAAAATACTTTTTCCTTGTTATTCTGTATATTGGATTATAAAGAAGGCTTCCAGTTCTTTCTCCGTCTGTCATTCTGATTTGCTATTGTTCTTTCAGCTTTCCCTTTAACACCCGTTTGGCAGTTCCAGATATATGTGTACATGGATGGACTTAAAGAATTAGAATCATTGGAGTTGGAAGGCACCCTTAAAGGCCATCTAGCCCAACTCCCCTGCACAAACAAGGGCACCTATAGCTAGTTCAGGTGCTCAGAGCCCTGTCTGGTCTGAACTTGAGTGTCTCCAAGGACGGGGCTTCTGCCACCTCTCTGGGCAAGCTGCCTTAAGTGTTTTAGCGATATTTTAAAAACATTATTTACAATCATTGACATATGAAAATTAAAATATGGGCTGAAATTCATATGTTGCTGTAAATATGGTGAAACTTGTAGGTTACTTGTTCTCACTGCTGAAAAGCTGAGTATTTTGGAGACTTAGTCATGTTGCAGTGAAGTAAAAACAGGGCCAATGTGTCCATTGAGGTTTGTAGAATATAAGCTCAGGGAGGTTAGCTCTGAGAATATTGATGAATTTATTTCATAATGAAAATAAGTCAGGGCCTTCTAGACTTGAATTAATCTGTTTTCTTTGTTTTTTTAATTTAAATCTTGAGCTAAATATATGAAAAGAACAAAAATTATGCATTACTTGTCAGTGAAAGCAAGCTCTACACTTTTATACATTTGATTTCAATGTGTCAGTGCAACTGTGTTTGAGAACTTGCATGACTATTTGAAACACGAGGTAACAGTAAAGACACAGCATTGTATTTGACTTGATAGCTTGCCCATTGTAAGAACAGTAAAGGCTGGAAAGATCATGCTCGTGTTCTAATGTTTCTTCAGAGATATTGGGAGTGTTGATGGCTGATAAATACAAGTGTTTGTTATCTGTTACTGAAAATGATGAATGTTGTATAACTACTTGGAAAATCACTGATTTAAGTTGTTTATACAACTCAGTTATGAGCTATAATATGTACAGTTGTAATACAGTGACATACACTTTTTGGACACTGGCTAGTATAAATATGTGGCTTCAGAATAGGCTCTTGAACGTAATGGAAATACATGACAATCTTTTAACCTTTAGAAGATGGTATATCTCTTTTTCTTTGGGTAAAAAACATTTTGCCTGGGAGGTATGAAAGTCAGTGAAAGGATAGACATTTTCTGGCTGTACATTCAGTAGTCTTGTTAATTTTACCAGTGTTAGTTATTTGTCAGGCTTTCAGTAACTGAAGTTTTTTTCTTCAAGCAGTAAGGCATTTTATCAGTTGAAATGCTTTCTATTTTTATTTATTCAAATGATTCCTTTTGTATATCCATAAATATGTTTTCTCTTTTTAGAAAAAGAGCAAACGGGGATCTAATAGGTCATATGATCAAAGTTTAAGTGATTCTTCCTCTCACTCTCAGGATAAACATCATGAGAAGGAGAAAAAAGTAAGTGGATTTGTCGTTGCTAATTATGTGGCACATCTGCTTAGTAGTAGAGCTTTCTGATAAACATTTACCTTAACTTTCTCTGAAAAGCATGAGGGAAATCTTGTTCCTGAAGCACTGGCTAACACAGGTGATGAGCTAGAGGTTCTAGGGTCCAGTCAAGAAGCACCTTTGGTGTGGTTGTTTGCATGCCTTTTTTCTGTTTCTTTATGGGTAGTTTTGGGATACACACTGAAACATGTCTGTTGGGAAGGCTGTTTTCATGCAGCTTCTTTTGCCTTAGTTTTTCTATTAGAGATTTTTCTTTTTCATATAGTAGTTGTAACTAGGAGGGAAAGAGTAAAGGGGAGTAGATTATTCAGCAAGCGTCTGAGTAATCAGCATCTAGTTCATCATGTTTGTATGTTGCATGTTTTTCCCTATTGGGGGTCTTACGCCTCCTCTTGACACATTTTAATGGTACTGGTGATTAGATCCACTGTTGCAGCAAAATACCTGGTAATTCACCTGGAATTTTCATGTGAGGGTACAGAGGTAGCAAACCAATTGCTAACTTTCTGTCCTTGATGAGTTCTTACAAGAATTTAACTTCATATGTTTTTAAAAATGAATTTTAAATTTTTGAGGATTATTTTACATTTTTACTGCACTTTATCCTGTACAACTTAATAGACTTTTCTGTGAGTAGGGATGGACTTAATGTTGTATTTTTCCAAAAGCATACAAATTGAAGAAACAATATCTACTGAAAAAGCGTGTATTACTTGGAGTAGCTATACTTACAGTGACATTTAATAAGAAATATCTGTCTTCAGGGCTCCTTAACATTGGTTTTGTTTTCAAGCTTACTTCCACTCTGGATGGGTGTTGGTTTTCATTGTTTCAGGACTGTCTTTTATAAAGATATCTTTATGTCTGGTTAATAGTAGTGCTGAATAGTTCCGTTTTCATCTGGTGCTGAAGGAGTACGTGCACTGTAATGCAGTAGTACCTCAATCAAAATTTGACTGAAAGTAACAAAAGTATGGGTTCTTGGCTGTTTTTTTTCTTAGCAGTATGGGCATGGAAGGAAAAAAAAAATTGAATGACACTACAGGATTACTTTCAGGTTAAGAGTCTACTAGTATTCACTTTACTTTTTCTTTAATTTGCTTAATTTTCCACTGTTGCTGCATTGCAGGTCATGCTTCGTAAAAATACATACACGGATTTTTATTCAAATTGACAAAACCTTGAAGTTAAAGTTGAAACTGAGTCGTTTCATGTGTCTGACCAGAACAAAAAAAGTCACTGAAATACAGCTATGAAATAGTTTGAGAACACCTATGTATATTCAGTTTGTTTGCTAACTGCTGGGCTTCTCTTGTGCTGAGCTCTTCTTGAAATTGATGTTGTGTTTTGCCATTGAAATTTTTGACTTTTTTCTTTAATTATGATGTTTGAAATGAATAGGATTTTAAAAGTTTTTCTACCTTTCACAAACTGAAACATATTTCTCCAGAAGACTGCATGACCTGTAATACCAGGTAAAGCAATACTGTTAAATGAAGTTGTTCTGGATTGATGTTTAGAGGTTCTCAGGTTATATTATGGCATCTTCACATAATCAAACTTAATTTGCTTTATGAGTTGTATCATAAGGTGCTGTTTAAATTAATTGATGGTATAATTCATTACCTGGTAGAAAAGAGTTGCAATTTTCAGAATTTGTAAATCACTTAAATTTTCATGACTGTGGGCTTTTGTTCTGGAATTCCATCTGACATGCTTAATAGTTAACAAACGATCCATGCTTTGCAAAATATTGGTCAGTGAGGCACATTTGGTATGAAAGGCTGTAAAGATAAGCAATAGTATATATAGCTGCTTGAAATGAGTTTCTGATTGCTCAAGAAAGGCAGAGCTTACAATCCAGTAATAAAAAAAGAATCACTTACCCCTTTCTGAGGACCAGGGCTCACCAAACACTCCAAAGGAGGTATTTCTCTTGCAGCTGCGAGCTCTTAAATACAGTTAGAGAAGGGTAGACCCTCGGTCCGCCCCTTCCAGTCATACAGGTGAATTGCTTTCACCTGTGCTCCCAGGGCTGGTCATGTCCCTTCACCAGGTGCTTAATTGCTGGCTCAGTCTGTGATCTCATGGTTCCAGTACAGAGGCTCATGAATAAAATGGATTACCATCTCCACATGATGGCTTGTTTTATTGTACTGCATATGTGATACACTACATCTTGGAGGAGAAGGGTAACTATTTAGGGTGACTTTTTTTATTTTCTCTTCTGCAAATTCATTCGGAATCTTGACTATTCTCAGAGTAAATGTTTGTATTTTTATTTCTATATAGTTTTTGAGAGGGTGTTTTCATACTATCTTTTACGTTTGTATTTTGGAAATTTCAACCAGCAATATGTCCCTGCAGCCTAGAAAACCAACTGCGTCCTGGGCTGCAGCAAGAGGAGTGCAATCAGCAGGTCAAGGGAGGTGACCCTGCCCCTCTACTCAGCACTGTGAGACCTCACCTGCAGAGGCCTCAGTACAGGAGAGATGTGGTCCAGTTGGAACATGTCCAGAGAAGAGCCACAAAAATGATTGCAGGGATGGAACACCTCCCCTGTCGGAACAGGCTGAGAGAGCTGGGGCTATTCAGCCTGGAGAAGAGAAGGCTCCAGGGAGGGCTGAGAGCAGCCTTTCATTATCTACAGGGGGCTGTAAGAACAGACTCTATAGCAGGGTCTGTTGTGGTGGGATAGAGGGGAATGGTTTCTAACTGCATGAGAGGACATTTAGTTTGGATATAATATTGGTATGGATAGCTGCCATTTTTGTAAACAAATACTGAGTTGAAAGGATTTTGTTCTTCAGAATAAATAGTCTCATTTGGGCACTGTGCAATTAATCATAAAGATGTAACGATAAAAAACAACTGAAAAGCTTAGGTATAATTTAATTGTAATGAACAATTAGAAACTACAGAATAAATAGCTTAGTTACTCTCTGATTACTGCAGCACTAAAAATGCTTAGTTGTTACGGGGAGATGTTATTTAGAAGTGATTAGAGATGAGTCCGTGTGCCCTGTAAGTAGGATCAGTAGTATCTTGCTTTGACATTCCACTATAATTCCCCTTTTTTCACTGCCCAAGTGTTTACCTCAAGGTTTCTGGGGAAAAACTTGGAGAACAGGAAGCTGTGGAAGAACACCTTATTTTGGTGATGTTCCTGGTAGCTTTGTCTTTGGAAAGAAATAAAGCAGGATTTTTGAACATCTGAGATCAACCATGGAAATGGTGTCATGGAAATGTTTTGTGGTACTTGTAGAAAATTCAGGAAGCTTTTTGTGTTTATTAGTTCTTAGCAACTGAAACAACCAAAAGTCTGCACCAGAAGTTCTTTGGGCCAGAACAGGGAAATGTAAAACTCTTTACTGCAGTAAACTGTGCAAGCAAAAATCTATGGCTAGCAAAATTGAGAAATTCTCCTTATAGTAAACTCTGTTTATTTATTTTTTCTTTAAAGAAAAACAATCTGTGTCTGTTAAGGTTTAATGGTGCAGAGAGGGGCTTGAGAGAAGAGCATAGAGGAGCCTCAGCTGCTCTTTTATATTCTTTTGAGAAACAATTTCACTTTGACTTTTGTAGTAAGTTCTTTCCACACTCATCAAAAGACTTTTTTGAGAAAGATCACATTGCTTCTCCATATTGCATCCTTACCCTGCAGGGATCAAAATACTTTCAGTTAAAGGTAGCCATTATATACTTCTTATATTATTAAGTCTTAATATTTTATTCATTATTATGACATTATTTACTTTAGTTACATCAGTAGTTTTCTAATACTTGAAGTAAAGGCGTTATTGAACTGACTGTGATTTTTGACTTTTTTTTCTTCAGTCTCAGTGTGTTGTAGTATCCTTTGCTTACCTCTTTGGTGTTGGTTCTCTGCCACATTATAAGACAAAGGAGTGTAAATTTTGAACAACTACAGTAAAGAATCAACTGAAGCTTGAAGTGACTTGCATATTTCTTATTTGAGAATATAATGTGGCGGATGTTGTTAGTTATTTAAATATGAAACGTCTGAATACTAAAAATAGATCATTAAGTTTACTGCTTGATTCTACTTCCATTTGGGCAGTGTGTCTGCTTATATTTGTATTCTGTAACAACAGCTATGAAAGATGTAGAAGTAAATGGTGCTTTAAGATACTCTTCTTATTTGCTTTGGATCCCAGGTTACACCATGATTGTTAGTAGTTCATGTTGACTTTGTTTGACTTGTGACTCTTTGACTTGTTTGACTTGCAACTGTTCCTAGAAGGTATTCTTGGTACTTCATTAAAAAAAAAAAGTTGTACCTACATGCTGTTCCCCAGACACCAAGTTTTGCAATTAAAAGTGAACTGTAATGTTAAACTTTCTGAACCAGGAAAATGTAATTTATCCCTTTTATTTGCCATTGTATTTGCATATTTCTTAACATATATTTTATGGGTATCTTTAAAGATACCTTGCAGACAGTGTAGCATTTCATAGTATGTCACATATATTTTAGACACTTACGGTTTTTAATAGGAATAAATGAAGTTGAACGTGGACAATAAATAGAATAATAGGTAGCTTAGATTGGAAGGGATGTCAAATATGATCTGGTTACAGCCCCTTGCTGTGGACAGAGTTGCCAACCAATAGATTTGGCTGCCCAGAACCTTATCCATCCCGGCCATGAAAGCCTGCAGGTATAGAGCATTCAGAGCCATGTCCTTGAGAAAGATGCAAAAGAACACTGGTCCCAGGACAGACCTCAGTGTGATATCGGTTGTGACTGGCCTCCATCTGAACACAGAGCTGTTAATCACAACCTGTGACCATGGAGCCAGTTCTTAATCCACCAAATAGTACAGCCTTTGAATCCGTATTTCTCCAATTTAGAAATAAGAATGTGTTGCGGGACCATGTGAAAGGCATTGCATAAATCCAGGTAGATGGCATCACTTGCCCTACCTTTGTCTGCTGATGCTGTCGCTCCATTTTAGAAGACCATCAGACTGGTCAGTCTGACTGTCCTTGCAAATTCTTAGCTACAAAACGCTATTTTTCAGCACAGTCACCACCATTAGTTATATGTTTTTGCTAGTGATAAACAAGAGCCTGTGTGCTGTGTTCACAGAAATCCTCATGGCTGCCCAGAACGTGCCTTGTCTTTCACATTGCTGTCATCACTGCTGAACTGCACCACCCACAGCCTCATATCCTGATCTCCATACATGCTCACCAAATGTTGCTGAATGTCAGTGGGTGCCATTTTTTTCTGCATGGAGGCATTAAGTTCCACCTGTTTGCTTCACATGCACTTCCAGGTCAGACACTGTTCCATCATCCTGCCTCTCTGCTGCCATCTCTCACATGGCAACAGCATGTAACAGAATATTGGTTGGAAGGTTCAGTCTCCATTGCCGTACCACCAGCGTTCATCTTTGACATCGTGGGCCAACAGCATGTAACAGGAGACATTGCTTTTGGAGTGCTGCTCATACTTTATATACTGAAAGAGGAGGAGTTCATTGTGTTTGTTATATGCTACTCTTGTATAAAAGGGAAGCTGTGATTTTTTTTTTTGGCAGTTTTTCTTGCCAGTTCTTGATCGCTACTTAAAACTGTCATGATCACTGTATTGAAGTGAGCTTTTTGAGTCTTACAAGTAATAGCGTCAAGGATTGGCAGTTAGTAACAGGTTTCCTGTTTAGGGATGAATATGTGTGTGCTTTAAATAATGTTGTCAGTATGTTCTGCTTCGTCTTGTAAACTATCTCTTGTATGTCTTCTTTTACTACTGTGACAGTAGCAATGTTGCTACTGCATTAAAACTGCTGTGGTTTATATTGTATAAAATAATAGATACCTTAGTGAGGGCTGTTCTTGTCAAGACAAGGTAAATAAGGGCTTGAATGTGGAACGTGTGGACCATGGGCATCTTTCATTCTGGAACTGTTATGGTTATATTACTAAAAACTAGTCATAAGTAGGAGCCAAGCAGGTCTCGTGTGAGGGATTAAGAGCTATACACAGTTGTTTGTGAAGAATGTGGGTTGTGACAGTGACAGCTATGGATTTTTGAGCTTCAGTGATGGAAAGATGGTACAGAAAATCCATGAGTGACAAAAGAACAGCAAGAGTACTCTGATGAAAGGACATTCTTATATGTTGTAATTATTTGAGGGAGGAAAGAATAGTGTCTGAAAAATAACAGTTTAGACATTTGGCTGGTTTTGCTTGCGAGAATCATTAAGAGAATTAGATTTGAAAAATGTGCTAAAAATTGGGACAACCGCAGGCAGTGGATGTCATGGTTTTTGTGACAGAGGGAATACTCTGCCAGTCAGAATCCTTGTTAAGACTGTTTATTTGTTTTTTTTCCTGTGTTGAAGATTTGCTCTGCTGTCAGTCAGTTGATACCAATGCTTTCTCTAGAATGGTGGGTTTCCAGTGGCTTTCAGGATGGGTGTCTTTGGGGGCTACGGCTGATTAGAGAAGCAAATCTGATAAAAAGTGAAGTGTGCACTGAGTTGCCATGAAGGACCAGATATTTCTTTATTATTCTGTAGGTGGGAAAGATGATTGGTTTGTGTGTCCTTTCAGACTGACTTGATGGAAAGTTTTGATATTTGTTGAATGTTGTGGGAATTGGTGTCACTTTGTCGCTCCTTTTCCGGATCAAGAAGTGAATGATATTTTAAAACTCTTGCTATGCTATGTATGCATCTTTATGGGGAGATGAGTGTGAAACTGAGAGGAGTCAAATTATTGGGAGCTAAGGCTCTTCATCTCAGCAGGTTGTTGAAACATTTATTCTTATCTGTGTAAAACCTGAGCATTCATTCCAAAGGTTTTCCTGCAAGTGAATTTTTCTCTACTTCTTTGATGTTATTTCCATCTGGAGTCAATTCATGTTCAGAAGTAGGATGTCTGAATTTTCGTTAGAAAGGAAGAAACAAGAAAAGAGGAAAAAATGGAGGGATGATTTGTTAGAGGAGGTATAACCTGAAAGGAGGAGGGAATATAGAGCTAAGAACATCAAACCTCCTGTGGTCAGTATCTTCATATGTAAAGGCCTTCAGGTGAGGTACCGTTCCAACATCTACTGGTGACTCCTGTCAGTGCCATCTGCATGCACCTTGGTAACCTGTCCTAGCAAACTTTGTGTTGATATTTTGGATCTGGGAGAGAGATTTGCTGTGATGCTGCTGCTTTAGGGATTTAAAGCATGTTTTTTCCCAGATTGTTCAAGTTGTTTATTTTATGTACTTGCGCACCCCCTCCCTTATCCCTTATTTTGTATCCATCCCTCTTTCCTTCTTCTTGACAAATCCTTCTGTATTGAGAATACTACAATACTATCTAAGTTGTTTCAGTACATTACAGAATATAGTTTGAAGTCTTCCTGGCTGTTATTTTGATCAGAACTCTACGTTTCCTTGTCTTTCAGACAAAAATTATGGTAGAATCAAAAGAAGAAATTGTAAAACATGCAAAACATGTTCATTTAAATGTTTCCTATTCATTATTGATGTTGTTATAAAGTTTCATCTTAAAGAATTTTAAAGTCATTACCTCATCATTCTAAAATTATAAAAATTTCTTCTGGGTAGTTTGAATTTCCTGGGAAAATGATGAAAATAAAATGAACTCATGCAGTGGCTTTGGTTTCCATTTCATGGCTTCATTCTCAAGGCTTGTTTAGGATTCACTGAAATAGTTCAGTTGATCTGAATGTGTTCACTGATGATACAGAAGGCTGAGTAACTAGTGCTGATGAAAGGCTTTTGAACCAACTCTTCATTGTGCTTACAGCAGATCTTATAACAGAGGAATCTTGATATAGATGTTTTCTTGATGTTGATGTTTTCTTCCTGCTTGTGTTTTGGCAGTGCAGGATAGCAATTCTCGGATTGATAAATTAAAGGAATTATTGAAAAGACTGTGCAGTGCAGTTGAATCCCTCTTCCATATTTCTACCCTTAGTTTTTTATTTTCCAGGTCCAAAGAGCCTGAAACAAATAGTCCCTTCTCCAAAACAAAATCCTCTTGACATAAACTTCCCTCAACAAGTTTATGTGAGGTGTTATAAACTTCAAATCCTACTTTGTGATGTACATTGTTGTCATTATGACACCTGCACACTTTACTGCAAAAGGGCAAATTCCATATTTCTATCTAAATAGCACATGGGAAGCAAACTTTCACATCTGCACATGGACAAAAACAGAAAATGAAAAAAAGAATAACCAAACAAAGGTGGGCTATGTTAAAGTTGAAGCTGAATTGTGTTTTGTTTTGTAACTTCCAGAAATATAAAGAGAAAGATAAACACAAGCAAAAATATAAGAAGCAGTCGGAGTCCTCACCGTCCTTGGTTCCATCTCTTACTGTAACTACAGAGAAAGTAAGTTGATTTTTTTTTTAAAACTCTTCTTCCACTTTCATTACTTATGCTGACTTCTCATAATGTTTCCAGGATATACTACAAGAGCTTTAAAATTACAGTATAGCAGTCTTATTTTAGCTGTCTACTCTGTTGGTTCTGTGTTCTTTCATTCTTGTTAGCAGGACAGGAAGTCACCTTCCTCCTATCTCTTCTCTTCTTCCCCCCCAGTTAAAAAAAAAAAAAAAGACTCTAATGATGGTATGTCATCGTAGCATAACAGTATTTAGAAATGTTTTCTCACTTCAAAGTTGGAAAACATTTGTTCTATTCACATGGGAATATTTGATGCCCAAGCTGGGGAGTCATAGCTGAAGTATCTGTCAGTATGTGGAGTATTTTATTCATCAGGAATAATATTCTTGTATTTTGAGCCATGAGAGCTCAAAAGAGAGTTTAAAAATGTGTATGGCTTAACAGATCCAGAAAAATGATGATCACTTCTTTTTGGTTGTCTTTTTTCTGTAACCCAAGAAAAACTCAACCCAAACCGACTCTTCTAGGAATGCTAAGACAGTGTATCTGCTTTCAGATTGTAGCTGGTGACAGGTATCTGTAAGAGTAGGTCACCCTAAATGTCAGCAGATGGGTTCTCAAGGGAAATGCTCTCATCCTAGTGCAGTAGAAAATGGAAGGGAACAAAAAGAGAAAGGTAATCTCTGTTTTATGACTGAGTATTGCTGTACTTCACCTGTGTGGTGTTTTTGGGCTGTGGGTTCGTGTGTACATGACGTTTTGTTGTCTTGTTCTGCTTGGACTCATCTCTTACCACCTGGCACTGTGGTGGTTGATGGCGTGCTGTGGACTTTCCCTCTGCAACAGTACTGTTCTGTACATCTGGATTCAGGCTAAAGGCTTGTCAAGTATTGGGATGCTCTGTGTATGTTAAGCATGATTATTATGCTTTTACATTGAATCTAAAGCTTTTCCAGAAGTTTTAAGACTCGCTCTCCCTGCTTTTAAGACTTGCTGTGGTGCATGCAGGGTGATATATAATGAGGCATAAAAGTGACAGTAACTCTCTTCACCAAGTTGGCAGTGTAAAAGTGAAGTTTAAAGGGAAAAAAAACCTGCAAACTGATTTATGAGAAACATAAAGGAGCTGTGATGTACAGAGAGTTTGCTTGATAATTGCAGTAGCAATTGCTGACTGACTTGCAGAACAGGAGGAACATTCATGAACTGGTTATTTCAGTTCTCAGAAATAAACCAAGGAATGGGCTTGGGGGACGACATCAGAGGAATCTCTGTTTTGGGGGGATGTTTGTACTGGAGTGAAGGGAAATGACTGACGGCAGTGTGTGAAGAGGTGGGGGATGCCTTAAGCTGTGTCTTCCCTATAAAAAGCATGCACTGGGGGGAGTGGGCATGGTAGGCTCCAGGGGACAGCAGAATCTGAAACCAGTTATTAAGGAACCAAAGAAGTTCGGCCTTCATCCTTAGATCACTTGTTCCTTGCCATCCCTCACTTGCATCACCTCAAAAAAAAACCCAGCCAAATCAATCTAACTTTGCCATTGGCCTCAGCGTTTATCTTAGGCCTTCATCTTTTAGAGTGTGGCATTTTAGAAAAGCCATTCAGGAGTGGGTAAGCTGTTTTATGAACCATTTAGCTTCGTAATTGAATTGTGCTGCCCTTTCATCTTGGATAGTACTGCACATCTTTTGGATTCTCAAAGTAATTAATATTCAGATCTGTTTAGGATACTTTCTTGCAATTAACTCCTTAAAGTGAGGAACACAATCTGGAGAAAAAAAGTTACCGATCAAGTGATATGATTTTTCTTTGCTTCATGTCTGTTATATCCTATTAGTATGCAAGATATTCTCAGCAAGCATGTATGTTTCAGAATATTTCACAGCATGTGCTGAAACAGAAATACCTGTTGATTGAAACTTTCATGAGCAGAACTGCAGTGTGTGTGTGCATGTTCTCCAGAATCTGCTAAATGCAGGATTCAGGAATGCAGTCTCTGAATGTTTCTTTGATATTAGTAGCTAAATCATATTCTGACCTTTCTGGTGATGGCAAATGAAACATTATATTCTCACATCAGATCTCTGTGCAGCGTATGCAGATGACAGCCTACTAGTCATTGCCTGGTCCTGGCCAGGTCTTGTAGAGCTTAAGTTAAGCTCTTAATTTCCTTTATATCATGTAAAAACCAGCAACCAAAAAGGCCTCCAAACCAACCCTGCAATAATGGAGAAAAGGTACTAGGTAACATCAAAATACGGTTGCTGATAACTAGTGTGAATTGTCCTAGTAATTAATATTCAGCTGAGGGGGTAGTGGATAAAGGTTAAGAGAATAAAGAGTTAGATAAGAGAAACCTCAGGTCCCAGAAAAAGCTGACTTAGAGGGAGTGGGTTATTGCATGTCTGGAAACCCTTTGTTCAAATGACCCACATTTGAACCACTGCTTCTTAACACAGGTCAAGTGACACATCAGTTTCAGGAAAATGGAGCATACTTGTGGACTTTGCAACAGTTCAAAAAGTTAACTACTACATTTACCTTAGAATTGGCTCCATCTTCACTGGAAACAGTTATCAGTATAGTAATGTCAAACTGAGGAAAATTATTATTAATGTTGTACTTTTGAAAGACCTAAGCTAATATCCTTTCTTCACTGTTACTTAGAAAGCCTGTAATATATTTCTGTTGCAGTTTGTAATAGGATTGTATTTGCAGTTTTGAAGAGCTATATTTTGCATTCCTGCTTAAGTAGGTAAAAAAAAAAAAAGAAAAAAAAAGAAGTTGCTAGTTAAAAAAAGAAGTTCTGTTTTAGACAGGCTGTTCAGAGTTTGTTTATGTGAATGGGTACTTTACAGGTACTTATGTGTGTCCATAACAGTATATATATTTCATTTAGATTATTATATAGTGAGGTTCATTTTACTAGGTATTGTTTGGCTTATTTGCTATAGGAATTTAAAACAGCAGTAACTGAACAGAATGAAAATGTGAAACACCATTTGTTAATTATTGGTTTAGAAATTGCTACTTGTGGACATTCAAGTCATAATGGTTCTCAGCATTTCTTCTATTTAGGGTGTGCTCTACTTTGCAGAGTTTAGAAGCACTGTCTTTGCATGGCTTTTAGTACACTAGGCCACATAGGTGTGATGTAAGTGGAACAGAGAGCCTCAGGAGTCACTTGTCTGTGTAGGCCTGTTCTGTGTGGAGATGCTGATACCTGTAAAACAGGCCATGAAGTCTAACCAGTTTGAATACTTGCTCTCAGGAGTAGTTTATGGCTGCTTACCTGTTGTAGTTTGGAACACGGTATCAGTCTTAGCTTGGCTTATGCTGTTCACAAGTACCAAGTTAAAACAAAAAAGAAACCAACAGTACAGAGTAACACTAAGGTTAAGGGACTAGAGGTAGAATTCAAGCAAAGCAGTTTTTCTGGAGACCAGGTTTTATAGAAGCTACTGACCGAGGGATGGCTGGTGGGACAATGGGAAGTGAATGCATAAGAGCTCATTGCATTTGATTTTATTTGGTGATGAGACTATAAAGTTGTAAAAGTGCATCTGGGTAGGTTCTGAAGCCTTTGTCAGATCCATTGCTGGTGATGAAACATTTCCAGTTTGATTACACTGCATTTGAAGTCTTTCCTTCTTTCACCAGTTGATGTTACATTTGAACATTCTATTTCACAAAATAATTGTACTTTAATCATATATCTTGACAGTCCTAACAATTTTATGTAACTTCTGTTATTGCCAGTTACCTTAGTATATGAAATCTTCTAAATTTGTTATCTCAAGGAGTGTCTTCTTTTATACCCTGAGGTATATTGGAATATATAAAAAACAGTCTTGTATTTTTTTTCAAATCATTAAAATTGTGTGAGCAGACATGGAGAAGACTCATGTTCAGCATGTATACATAAACGTGCAGCACATATAGTTATGAAAACAAATATAAACCTGAGGCCAAAATATCGATCTTACAGCAAGTGTAACTCAAAGGCTCTCTTCTTCAATACTAAAAATAAATTAGATACCCTGCAACTCTTTCTAGCCCTTGGCATAGGATTTCTGTGTTTGCTCTGAATTTGTTGTGCTGTATTTCTGCTGACTTAAATAGGAATACTAGATGAATCAACTTGAATATACTGGCAAGTTTATTGAGCTGATTCTAGGATTTTGTATTGCATTACTAAAATTTTATTACTAATTACTGATGTTGTGCATAGTAAAACCAGTAGCTTTGTGTAAGCTGTAGAGGATAAGTCATCAAGTCAGCTTCCACTGATTGTTCTAATTTGATAGTAAATGATCTGATTGTAATGCCACTTAACTAAGTAATTAGTAATGATAGCTGACTTTTCTTTATATAGGATGAAATAAACTTTTAATTTTTATGGTGGGTATATTAATACGTGCAGTGCTCTAGTTGTGTGTATTGGCTGTAACAGATCTTTGTATGACCTTACTTTTTCTTTTCTTTAATTTCATTTCACTTATCACAATGGTAGACTTATACAAGCACTAGCAACAACTCCATGTCAGGCTCCTTGAAGCGTCTGGAAGATACTACGGCTCGATTTACAAATGCAAATTTCCAGGAAGTTTCTACACACGTTTCAAGTGGAAAAGATTCTTCAGAGGCTAGAGGGTCAGAGAGCAAAGGGAAGAAATCTGCGGGTCACAGCTCGGGTCAGAGGGGAAGAAAGCCTGGTGCTGGAAGAAATCCAGGAACAACTGTGACTGCAGCTAGCCCTTTTCAGCAAGGTATTAATCGTTCTGCAGTAATACTTCTTTTGCTTTGACATGAATTAGACAGAAATCTCACATATTTAAAAAAGATTACAGATTGAAGAGTAGCTCGTCCTTCATCCTCAGTAATGAGAGTGTTGTTTTACTTGGGAAAACATAACTTTTTACAGTAATAAAAGTTTATTGTCGTAACATGAAAAAGAAGGTTGTGCATCTTTAAAGGGCAAAGGTGATGTTTTTGTTTAGGTTGTTTAGGGTATGTTCTTTAACTGATAAAACCAGAAGTTTCGTTTCTTCTGAACAGTTATTCTAGTGTAATGTTTAAAATGAAATTGAGTCTATGGATCTTCTGTAGCTCTGCTTTTTAATTCAAATTAGAACAAAGCTTAACTAGCGTATGGAGAGGGATGACTGCAAAGTAACTCTTCAAATTGCACGCTTTTAAAATACACTACTTTCCTCTAAGGTAGAGATGTTGCTCTGGGTTTTAATCTGTTACATGATGAGGAGTTCGGAATTTGTCTAGAACATTTACAGTTTTTTTTCCACTTGAAATACTGGAGTGGTTTTTGTTTGAATTTTCAGAACTTGTAAAATTTTCCACTAGGATCTCACATTTAAATAAAAATCTTTTCTACTGTTGAGTGGTGAAATAAAACTTTATATAAAACAACACTTAATATGATTTAAAGACTAACATAAAGCAATTATAAGTAATGTTTAGTGGGCTACCACTGATAAAATATTCATTTTTATGTTTTTTTTTCAGTACTTTGTGTCATTATTTAGGGAGTATTTGCTTGGTAGGACGGTGGTCACCAGTTGAAGTTTTGCAATATAATGCTCATATATGCATTCACCCCTAAAAAATTACTGAATTTCAGTGAACTGGATTGGTGTTTGTATTTTGTAAATGTGCTTATTTTTCTGCCTTGCATGTACTAACTCAGCATTGAAGTGACTGCATTCCAGATACTACAGAAACAAAGCAGTTCTATTACATAAAAGATCTTTATGATTCTCTGACAATGTAAAGAAATCTTAAAATACCAATTTTATACACTTTTCTCCACTTGCTTTCCTGTCCTTTTGAAAAATACCTCTTCTGTGGAATACCTCCTGAGCCAGGGTAAATTAAATGCAATTGCTGTTCACTTGACCTATGTCAGACCCCTGATTTAGGTAGATTGGCAAGGAAGATTGCAGGACTAGCATAAATGTGATCACAGCATGTTTTATCATCTGTCTTCTTTTTATATAAAAGTGTGTTTAAAAAAAAACCACGCAAAACAGCTTGCTCTGTCGTATGTTTGTTGAGGCTTCAAAACACCAGAGATATCACAAGTGTTTTAAAACAGAAGTTGTTATTCTCCTATTAATTTTTGTCTTATTTGTGTCCCAAGTTGAGTGATAGGAGATTCAGATCCATAAGAAATAAAGATCAGCAGTCAAAATGAGTTCTTTTAAAAATATTTTTTCTGTCTTTTGGTGTCACTTTTCATAAGGTCTTTGAGCTTTGAGGGTTTTGTATTTTAAAATACCAGTTTTTTCCATGAATTTTCATCAGTTGTAGGAAAAAAAAATAAAAATTGTACTTTTTGTTCCTCTTTAGGAAGCTTTTTGGGCACTCCTGGGAGCATAAAGTCATCTTCTGGAAGTTCAGTTCAGTCTCCCCAGGATTTTTTGAGTTTTACAGAAACAGATCTGCGAAGTGACAGTTTCACTCATTCTCAACAGGCTTCGTCAACCAAAGATGTACATAAAGGAGAGACTGGGAGTCAAGAGGGAGGTGTCAACTGTTTCACTTCCTTAATTGGTCTCCCTTCATCATCAGCTGTTTCCCAATCTAAAAACTTTGACAGCTCACCTGGAGACATAAGTAATTCAAGCCTTACTTCTACAGCATACAAAAGAGCTCAAACTTCTGGAACAGAAGAGGAAACTGTAATGGAGAAGAAGCGGAAAGGAAATAAGCAAAGTAAACATGGGCCTGGTAGACCCAAAGGAAATAAAAGTCAAGAAAGTATTTCCCATCTTTCAGTTTCTTCTGCTTCCCCAACTTCATCTGTGGCATCCGCTGCAGGAAGTGTGACAAGCTCTGGTCTTCAAAAATCTCCAACTTTGCTCAGGAATGGAAGTTTACAAAGTCTTAGTGTTGGCTCATCTCCAGTGGGTTCAGGTAGGCATTCATTGGATTTGTTTTCTTATCTCAAAAGACCTCTGTTATTTTAGCCTTAATTCTGAGTATGCTTTTCATGAACAGAGTATCATTTCAGTTACCTTGAAAGTCTCATTAGTGGAAAAAAAAGTCCAGTTTAGAATGTAGTGGTTGGAGGAGTAAGTTTTGCTCCATATGTAGGTGCCACTGTTGTAGTTGGCTGTAGTAGATTGACATATATAATGATCTGTATGTTATATAAATCAAACTTTTGAGGCTTAGGGGGAAGAATAAATTGCATGAAAATAGTTTATCTGGAAATTGTGTGATAGGTTCAGCTAACTTGAGAGAGTATACAGACTATATAGTCTGTATCTTTTTGTTATATAGAGAAAATATAAGCAGTACTCAGGCATGCCAGCTGTGCTGAATATCCCTCAGTTTCAGGTTTTCAGTTTAGCTCACTGAAAAATCAAAACGTATATATGGATATATTATCAGTTTAAACATGTAAGAGGTTATTCTCAATCTGGACTCCTTCTTCACCCAGAAGACCATTTCATGACCTAGTGTGCTTTTTAGCAGTTGAGATTGGCTGGTTTGTTCTTCCTCTGTTCTGAATGTCTATACAGTTCGGGCTGTGAGAGGCTTTCTGCTTTCAGTAAACCTATGTGGGGAGTGATGTTGCAGAATACTGTACCAAAGTCTGTCCTGCTTTGAAGTTTCCCTTGAGGCCTTTGTGTTTAGATAAAAATAACAGTGAAGTGAGACTCACTAATCTGTCATTTTTGTTATAGTGGATTTTTTTTCGTGTGCTTTGTTTTCATTTTTTTGAGAAGGAAATAAAAACCTTTGTAATTCAGGTAACAGATGGAAGTACGAGACCTTGGTTGAAGAAAATGACCTGTGTTTCCTTGCTTTGTATTTGTCTGAGAATATTCTGGTCCTGTCGGCTCCTAGTGTAGGCCTTCTTCTTGCCATGTCTGTCCTTGCTTCCTTTGCCTTCTTTGAGATCTCATTCCCCTAACTGATGATAATGTTAAATGTGTTGCATAAATATCTTTGAAATGCATGGATGGATATACATAGTTGGTTTTAGTAGATTTATCATGATATATGGAGCATATAATTTTGCCTTTGTTGAACATACTTAAAATCTCATCACCCACCATCCTAAGGTAGACCTGTTCTCTGAAATAGTGATATTGTATGAAGGCATTGAAGAAATACATATATAAACAAGTGATCACCTCCCCACCCCCAAGCAAGAAAAAAGAGGGGGAAAAAAAAAGGGAAGCCACAAAACCAGAAAACCCAAAGAAACAAAACCAGATGGGAAATCTGAGCTTGGAAATTCATCTGCTAGCTTATGGTTAAGTCTGGGCATATTGTTTTAATGTACTCTTTCTTCTCTTTTCCCCCCTTTGTTTTGGTGGTAGCGCTTCATTCCTCACTTCATCATAAGCATTTTAAGGGTTTAGCAGACTATTTAAAACATTGTTACAACATGGAAGGGCAGATCAGTGTTATCAGAAGCATACATCTTCTCATGTATGATATGCTGCCTTTAAAATGTCTCTGTATTGTCTGGTGGAAGTATAGGATGGACAAGTGAATCTAAGCTGTTTGACACAAAAGTAATGTAAATGTATAAGAAATGCAGAGAAAATCGAGGAAAAAAAAGTGTGTAGTGATTCTTAATTGGAATTGTTGTGTTATTTCAAAGGAGCAGAATCAGGAGTGAGTTAGAGCATATCAACTGAGAATTAGAAGCATCTTTTCAAGAATCTCCAGGTTGGTTTTTATATTTTAGGTTCCTTCAGGAGCTGCAGTTATTTTTTGGAAGGTTGGCTATTAAATTGGGCCTCAAAATAATTAAGCCATGCTTTCAGAACGTGTGCTCTACCCACCTTCTGGAATTCCTTTGTTACAGTTGAGGCAACCTTACTATTTCCTATGTTATTATCTCTACATCAGATGTATTCTGTTCTTGTCCAGTTGTCTGTATGCTCTGGCTAGGAATGCTAGGTAGTTTTTACAGTAAAAGGCCTGTCCAAACCCAGTGTTGTACTTCAGTAGAGCACTATTGGAAATTTTGACTTAGAAACAGTGTGTATTTTTTGGCACAGGCCCCTTTGGGCTTATCTTACGCCTTATCCAGACAAATTTTCAGCTTTATGTAGGAGTTTGACCATGCTGGAGCATCCAGTAATATATTTCATTCTTCTTTCTCATCTGGCTTGAGCAATGATGATGCTTCTGCTGGGCATTATGCTCCTGTGCAAGGAGATGATCTTACTTTTAAGGTCATGGTCTTCTTGGTGGTGTAAGACAATGTTGAGCTTTTAAATAGATAAGTTACTGATTGAGATTGAGGCCCTCAGAGCTTGTGGCTGAGTCTTCAAGAAGCTATGTTTAAACTCCCCTCTAGTATTTGACTTACAAGCTAAATCTATTGAGGGATAGATAAAATTATTCTGAAGCAATTTGTGCTATTATGTTTTATCCGCAAGAAATCTTACTGTGTTACAGAGTATTACTTAATATTGTATTCCAGATAGTAACAATTAGAATCAGATTGAAAGGACAAATAGATATTAGTGACTTTTAGAACTGAGCAGACTGTGTAGGAGACACACAAGGCCCAGTTTCTGTCCAGAATTCAAGTTGAGTTATTTTTCCAAAAGAGCTGTAGAAAAATAAATGGAGTGAAAACAGGGCTTTCTGAAGTGATTTTGCTTCCCAAGGAGTGGAAGGTGAATTCTACTAACTAAGGTGTGGATTGCATGTCAGGCTGTTTAGGCCAGCTTATATTAGAGAAGTTCTTGACAGCTGTGGGAGTGAGATTTTACCTGACCAGTTAATTGCTGTGTGAAAGCATAAACGTCCATCAGGTTAAAATGGAAGTTTTGAAGATTAAATACTTGAAACTAGACTCCTAAATTATGGCGTGACTCTGCATGTTGGTTTCTAGTTACGTTGCAAAACAATATCATACCTCTGTATGTTTATTTAAGCTGATGTTATACTCACTGTGCTCTGATAATCAGCAACAAATAGCAAATATTTACTTATAACAAATCGTTTGCAAAATTGGCATCTAAAGTTGATGTTTGTGCAACTGCACAGTATCTGTAGGAATACTTTGTTGTGTCTGTGATAGCAGAGAAGAAAGTGAACTATGCATAAGAGCTGGCTAATTGCTCAGCTTAATGTTTTCCAAATGCAGCTACAAATCTTTAGTGTTTGGTGAGGGGAGTTTTTCTAAATCTCAACCTTGTTTTGATAAACTGTACTCTTTAGTTACACAACATTTAAGCCTGCAATCTGCCATGTGTATTATCCTTAGGTTTAGGCCTGAATTCTTAATAAAAACTCAATTATTTTTATGTGTGGGTAATGAAGTTAAGCTACACGGTATAGCTGGGAACTGACTGCCAGTGTTGCTGTTGTTGCTGCATAGTGAACAAAACAGTCTGCTCTTCCAGGAGCTGAGTATCTTTGCAGATACAGCGAATATGAGATGTTATCACTATTATATTAAAAAAAAAAAGGTGTGTGTGAAAGTTTTAGTTATGTGCTTGGGTTATGTTAGTTCTTCAGCTTGTTTTGTAAAGCTAAGAATTAGACTTTATAGAGGGGAATAGAAAGACACTGGAACAAATAAGATTTCTCTCCTATCAGATGTCTTTGAGGGACTTGATGTTTCCTTTAGACATGTATGTCTTTTGTGGAAGATCAAGTAAATCTTAAATGAAGTTCTGTTGTTGTGTGGAAACTTGTGAGCTACGGGATTTGTTTCCCTCCTTGCAGTGTCTAGTTCCAAAAGTCTTTAAAAATTAAACTTACTGAAATGCCTTAATTTTAGATAGTTTTGTAAATATCTGTATTTTTAAGAATTAAAATGTACAACTTTGAGTGTGAACATTTTTCAGCATCTGGAGTCAATTTACTAGAGCACAGCATTCCTTGTAAGTCGAATGCAAGATAGCCATCAGTCTTTTAACTCCATAAAATCTGTTAAAGGTGACAGGAGAACATAAAAAGTGTGTGGGTGGGGGCAGGGAAGGATGAGGCTTGACTGTAAAATTGGCTGTGGTTTGGGTTTTTTTGTTTACTCTGCCTTGAAAGTTGTACTTTTCAGATCTTACAGACTTTCATGTCTTTTAAAGAAAGCAAATGTAGCTGAAAACAAGTGGTGTATTTGCAGCGGTTTTGTACTGCAAAGACTATCCAGTTCATGTGGTGAAACTTCTGTTGTAGTTGATTTTCCCAGTCGGAGGTGATAGCATTACAGTCAGGTTTTTAAAATCAGAAGGAATTGTACCCGGTGGTTAAGTATTACGTTTATTAGATGTGAAGAGAAGAGCCCCAGTATCAGAAGTTAAATTGGGTGAAAGTTGTTTCAGGATTAAGATCAGAATGACTACCTTCTGTGTAAGAGGCTGATGTCCAGAGCCTGTAGTAGATTATCCTAATCCTTTCTGAGACTATAAAGTTTTAAAAGAAAGTGCAAGCAACACTAAAAACCAGTGCCAGCTAGACCCATAAATTAATACAGTAGTGTAAGGAAGACCAGATACCTTAAAATAATTGAGGTTTTAATTGAGAGTCTTTGCATGAAGACAAATCCATTAAGAGTTGCAGTGGACAGAATTGTGCTTTGATGTACAGCATCTCCCAGAAGCTCTGCCCTGTTTTTAAACACATAGACCAAGTATGTGATTATCAACTCCCCATTTTCCTGTACTTCCTTGTAATTCAAATAATTTATGTTACTCTTAACCAGGTTGCATGAGAGTGAAATGTCTAAGAGCTAAGCCTCTTGAAGGTTGCAGTAGCTTGTGCTGTTGTCTGGTACTGTATGTATAGTTTGGTATGATGTTGGGGCATGTATACTGCAGAAAATCTTGCTCTGTAGGGAAATACTGGGTCTGCTCTGAAAGTAATGCCTCTTATTTGATTACGTTGGCCTATCATGTCAGAGGCAGATGTTGATGATGGTAGAGGTAGAACCTTCCCTCCAGTATTCCATTACATTTTGTTGCCATGTGACAGATGGCAGCAGAGGGGCTGTCTGACAAAATGGCATCTGACATGCGAATGCAGATGAAGCAAAGGGGTGGAATTGAGTTTCTCCATGCTGAACAAAATGGCATCCACTGATATTCATTGACAGTTACTGAATGTTTATGGAAACCTAAGAGTGAATTTGAGCACAGTGAGGTGGTGGGTGGTACATTTCAATAGTGGTGGCAGTGATGCGAAAGATAAGCCATGTACTGGATGACAGCCGTTGCACCACTAAATGAAAAGCGTCTTGGTCAGCTCATCCAAGTGTATCAGCCTATTATGACCAGAAATATGTGTAAGGAACTGAATATTAGCTTTAAAGTGCTGAAAACGATGCTGGCAATGTTGATTTATCACAAAGTTTGCACCAGGTGGATCTCACAAATGCTCACACAGGAAAAAAGGTACAGCATGCACAAGTTTGTCAGGACTTGTTGAGCCACTGTGAGGCTGAAGGTGACAGTTTCTTGTATTACATCATTACTGGTGACAAAATGTGGTGTTACCACGATGAGGCAGAGTCAAAACAGAGGTGATCTTTCTGGATTTTCTGGAACACAGATAAACCATCAACTTTGCTACATTGTGATGCTGACTAATTAGGAGGTTCAAACTTCCAGTGTCAGGCTGGAGAAGACAGTTTTTCTCTTGTAACAGGATAACAGCAGGCCCATACCAGCTTGAAGGTTGATGCACTGCCAGTCTTAGCTGGACTGTCCTACCACACCCACTGAACAGTCTGGATTTGGCACTGTAGAATGTGGTGTCTATCCAGACATAATGATTTGACTTAGCCACACAGAGATAACATATCCCAGTGTGTTTTAACTGTATGTCAGTTCCTGATGCTTTACAAATGTTACCTCAGCTAGTTGGTTAAAAGCTGCGGGATCCTTGTGATGATTCATCTGGATGTGAGCTCGTTTTCAGTAAATCTCCCTAGTCTAAATGCATTAAATTGTCTAGATAGACCGAGAATGTATTTCCAGAAGGTTATTCAAATAAACCTCTCTTTCAGGAGCGTTAGGCATAGTTTCAAAAATGCTGTAGGAGTTCTATATACAAGTATGCTGAATGCAGGAAGTATACTGTCAAAATACTTAGCAAAGTTCATGTAAGAGCTGGTATGGTGGGAACACGAGAATAGTAAGAGAAACAAACTATCACATACTGTTGGAAAAGCTGCTTCATTTCCAGTCCTGATCTGGACTTCGGAGTGGAATTTTTGTCAATCTGAATTGAAGTGAGACTTAACTAGTTAGGTGTAAACTCACTGCTTTGTATTACTTTTACCATAGTTTTAATTTTTATTCAGCTTTTGATTAGAATTCTTTTTTGTGGTGTCAGGTCTTGTAGATGACCTGTGGTGACTGCAAGGAGGCCCTAAGAATAATACTAAACTAAAAGCTGTTAATTATGGAAGTGGTCTAGCTTGCCATATGCTTTTATGAGGAAAAATATTTATGCAACAGTGCAGTGTATTTTATAAAAAATAAAAATATATCCATCCTGAGGAGATTTCTTGTTAGACTCAGTGACTTGAAGAAACTAGAATTTAAAAAACCAAAACAGTGATGTCTCTCTGGCCTCTAGAACTGTACAGCTCTAAGAATGTTAATGTAGAAGAGATTCATGAAAAGTGGAAATGGAGCTCAATATCAGTGTCGATCTGAGGATCGTGCATGCATAATCTTCTCATGTTGTTTGTATTTGACAATGTGACTTGTTTTATACCTATTTCCCATTGCTTATTTTGTGCATTTATGAGAAGATTTTCTTGATAGGAATAACTATAAGTTTCAAGTACATTCTTAAACAAATGAAAAAGCTACTCATAAGTCATTAACATAGTTTGCTTTCATATAAAAACCCTGAATGCAAGTTTAAAAGAACAGAAAGTTTGTGATAACTATCACAGACTAATTCCTAATATGAAGGATTCAGTGGTTCATTAGGGCAAATAACATCCTTTTGGGGGACCTTTACTTTTGTATGCAAAAACAGTTCTCTTAAGAACAGTTAACAAGCAGTAGAAGGATGGCAGTGCAGATGAATGTATTGATATACAGTTAATTCTAATGTATTTTGAAATGAATAAGCTGGAAGTAGCAAAGTATTCTTGACATTTTGAAGAGCATTGATTCTGTGGAATAATAGTTATGAGTGTAAGGCAAGCAATAAGAATAAGGGGAGGCTTTCAAAGGAAGGACTCAGCCATGACTGAGAAGAAAGTTCATAAGGGAGCAGAGATGGAAAATGGAGTGTGTATTTGCCAAAACCCTATATGATTACTGTTCACCATTCTTAACCTTTCTTGGCACATCAGCATAGTGGAGTTCAGTGGCTTGGCTGTGATTGCAGGAGAAAGCTGGGTGGCTGGGGTGGTTCTTCAATGAGGGAAGGTCAGGGAAGGGTAACTTCCACTAGAAGCTGTTATACCAGGAGCCCAGGCAGGAGCTCATTTTCATCTGGTTTGGGTGTAGTGGTAGAGGAACAGTTTTTTAATTCTTTTTGGAAGCTGGGAGAGCCTGGGATGGGCTTTGTCATGTTGGACAGGAGGTACAGAGAGTGCTGATCTGGTGTTGGCCATGGCCAGATGCAGTCTGCATTCGGATGGTTTCTTTGAAAGGAATTAGGTTAAACAGAACCCGTGTTCGCTAGGATTCCTCATCTCACCTGTAGGCTGAGTATCACTGATTGTTCTTCCCCATTATTTGTCTAATTTTTTTGCTACCACTTACACTGTTAATAACTGAAACGTGACAAGTAAACTTGATACTTGCATGCTATGAGGAGGTGTTGTATCTTTTTACTTCCTATCAGGAATCTTAACTGTTAAAAAAAAAAAAAGTTTCAAAGCAAAGTGAATCTTTCTAGGACATACTTATTTCATTGTTCCATATACTTATCGTGAAAATCTCATTCTGATAAGCACAGTAAGAGACTATTAAATTCTAATGTGTGTCCTGGAAATGGCACCGTTCTTTTATGGGTTTAGTATACTATGAATGTTAAAACAACTTTTTTTCCGTGTTTAATAGTTGCAGTTGGAAGGAATTATACAGCAGCTTGTTTGTCTCACTTTGTCTTTAGTTATGTCCGTGAGCTGCCAGACAGCTACTTGTGTTAACCGTAATGCTGACTGGGTCTATGGAACTGTTTTGTCAGCTCTTCAACTGCATTTCCTCCTAATTTGTCCGTAAAGTATGTGTGTTGTAGCAGTAAATTATTCACTGAGGTATACCTGGTGCATTCTGCTTGGAAACTCTGGGAGAGGTCTGAGTGATGTTTGGGAACACGATGTGTGTGACAGTTTAGTAGTCCCTGTGCTGTATACTTTTAGAGGAACAAAACCTGAAAGCATAGCTTCAGGCAATCCAGAGTGTCCTCCTGTAAGAAAAATAATAATTAAAAAAACCCTATCTCTTTAAATTTGAAAGATTTCCTTAGTACAGAAAGACAGCATAACTGGAACGAATTGTTGGTACTGTAATCAAATAAAGGCTTTGCAGAGTAAGTGTGGGTGAAATGATTCAGCTTTTAAGGGTAGCGGACAGCAGTTGCATCATGTCCTCTACACCTGAGGCAGAATTAGGCCCAGGAATTTAATTTCTATGAACACAATAAGGCCATATTAGCTCAGTGCATTTTTGTAAGATAGATAGATATATTTTTGGAGGCCATGTTAAAGCAATAGTTTTCATTTTTAAGGGTGCTGTACAGTGTTACTAGCTCTTTGAAAACTGTTGGCAGGGTTGATTAAAATGACTCATTTTTATCAGTTTTCAAAAACATCCAAAATCAGGATTTTTTTGAAACCATTATATTTTACATTATAGACCTGGTCTGTAATGCTGATGTGGCAATTACGGTCAGTATTGCAATTTACTCCTAGTAACTGTAGATACAAGGAAATTTTCTAAACTTACAGTACCTTTGTGTAGTTAGTCAAGATTAGGCAGTATGTAAAAAAACCAATGTGTTGTTTTTTTTTTATTATTATTACTTCCAGATTAGTGTTGTGATTTTCTCGAATCAATGCCAAAAGTTAAAATTGTCTTTATTTCAATTATTATTATTATTTTGAAGTTGTTGTGGGGAGAATAAAAGAGAAAAGAACAAGGAGTAAAAGTCAGTCACCCTGTTAGGTGATCAACATTTTTAACAGTGAGACCTCATGGACTGGTGCAGCTGGTAGTTCACCCATGGAAACACTGCAGAGATTTCACTCCTCTCTGGCATTCTGTCATCTTGTCTAAACAGACAGAGGTGCTGTGTGCCTTATTCATTAATGATGTGGAAAAGGGAAACAGTAAATGGAAAAGAAAATGATGTTGTAGGCATGAGGTCGTTATTCTTAAGTATGAATAAAATGGTGGTGTCAGTGGAGAAGGTGTGCCATCAGCACAACTGCAATCTCTTTGTAACTGGGCATCCAGGTGCTGGATTACCACGTAGGCTGAACTGCAGCGACTGCTTGCAGAGGGTTTGAGTGTGTCCATGGTCATTTCATGGTCAGAGACCTGCATTTCTCTAGGTGGCAAAAAAAGAAAAGCCCTGGAAGAAAAGTTCATGTGAGTGTCTTCCTTTGTTTGCCACTGGTTGGAGTTCTTCCTCTCTGTTCATCTGAGATCTTCCTCAGTGATCTCCCCAAGACCAGGAGCGACGCTGTTTTGTGTTAAACTTCACGACTGCGGAGTTGTGCTCAGTCTATCAGTGAAGCAGAACGATGCCTCGTGATTAAAACTAGTATGTCAGCTTCAGTTTAAGTATCCAAATTTGTTGTTGATGAAATTAAAATCAGTTTTTTGCTGGGGAGACTGAATGTGACTGGGACGTATTTGACTTTTTATTTGTAATGGTAGCTTTAGAATGCAGCTAATTGGCACGTGCTGGAACGTTCTTATTATATCAGGCATTTAAAAGCTAACAAACACTGACAAAAGAAATACGAGTAAAAAATTATAGTGGGTAGAAATAAATCCATTTTACAATTTGAGCTACTGTAAATGATCAGAGCTCTAATACAAGAAAGATTTATTCAGTTATATTATTGTTCACTGAAATTCCTGTCTATACATATATTCTTTTGTGTGTCTGTTAAACATGATCTTAACATGAAGCCCTTTTTCTCCTAACTCAAAAGCTTTCTCGAAGTTGATGAATACCATACATAATGGTAAGTTATATTAGAATCTTTTTCAGAGGTTCATTTATCCCAAAGGGTAGCCTTTTGTGGAAAATCCTGATTGAAGGTCTGCATATTCTATTGATTGGGTGAAATACAGGTCTGCAGTGAGTCAATTGTTCAGTACTTGAGTGAAAACTTTGTAGATTGTCTGCAGGAGCCTGATAGGTCAATAGTTCCTCAGTTCTCTTTTTATGATCTTTTTGTATGTGCGCAGTAAAATGATAACAGTTTTATTCTAGTTCTAAGATTCTTTTCTTTAATTTTGTGAATAGTGTTTTTAGTTCTTCTTCTGTGCTCCATTCATAGGTGTGTTACAGTGGTATCTGCCTCAGGAATTCTCTCACTTACCTTCCTGACTACTTAAATTACTACAAGTAATGCATGTGAAGGTATCCTTGTTTTGTCCATCCTTTGTTCTGGCAGCCCAGTGCTGCCATTTGTGTCACTGGTAGCAGTACTATCAATTTCAGAGGGGGCAATATCGAATCTTTAATGTATCTGATTGCAGTTTCCCTCTAGGACTGAGTATTGGCTTTGTGTCCCTAGTTGTGTATTCACTCATAGCTTGTGGAAATTAAATGTATCTTATTAAATTTACTTTTTCAAGGCTTTTGTTCATTTATGGGAAACAGTTGTAGCTATATTCACAAGTTACTGAAAGATTCAGTGGGAGTATTTACAGTTAAAATGGTCTAGTAAGGATAATTTTAAAGACGATCAAGTGTATTTCTCAGTGTTTATTTAAATGGTGGCAGGCAATCTAGTAATGAACTTCAGAGTAGTTTTTTCAATTGATATCAGCCATATAGAATTATTTTCTTATTGTTGTACACGCATGTAGGAAAAGCAGTGCTGTATTCATTGCAAATTCTATCAGCGCGAAGTGCAGCGTATCCAAAAGAAATTGTTTAAACTTTGCATGTTGAAATTCTTTGCATCTTAAGCTAGCATTCATTAAGATTTTATAGGACTTCTGCTTTTCACACTGCTGGAGGCATGGATTATGTGTTAGGCAGATGTCTGTAGTGGTAGGTCTCTTTAAAAATAAAGAAATTCTTGTCTACATGTCATGAGAAATGCTGAAATTTCTCTAGGTTTGCTTTGCTTTAGTAAAACAGGTTTAGCTTTTTCCCTTTTGATATAGGGTTTCCCTCTCACTCTCCCAGGTGTACAGTGCTCTGAACCAGCTTTGAGATGAAGGAAAGCAAGCTCACCATTTTTCTGAACAAAAATAAAACATCTGAAGGGTATCTGAGAAAGTGTGCTGAATTTGGACTTGGTGAGTTTCTGCTGTTTTATAAGCAGAGCTTTTTTGCTGTTTGATGTTGAAGAAGTTTAAGTTCACCATAAAGTGCAGAATAAAAATGGATGGAACACCATTTGTCATTACTTCTTTCCACATTACAGTATTTTCTAAAACTGGTTGTGTAGTCCTAGCACTAGTGTAGAAGTTCAAACAGCATAGATGGAAAGTGGTTACTTAATGTTGTAAGCTTTCTTGTCAAGCAATAACAGTGCTTTGTAGGAACACATTGTGGGACAGAGTAACATTACCTACTTGTTTGTTTTAGAACAGGACAGGGTTTATCATCTGATCTGCCTGGTGTGCACAGGAGTGTGCATGTGTGTGTGTTATTTGCCTTCCCATGTTTCCCTCAGTAAGATTTTGAAGTTGCTTATTTCCTTCCTCTTCCAACCTCATTTTGCAGGAATGTTTCTGCTTTTTCTTCTTTTGGCAGAAGTGTAAACAGTGAGGGTAGGTAGAGATCTTGGTAGTATGAACAGTAAGGAAAGATTGTGCTGTGTGTACAGCATGAAAAGAAGGTATTAAAACTTGTGTTTAAATGTAAGATTGTGAGTCAGGTGATGCTGAGGACTGTCTGGGTTATCTGTAAGAGTTTTAAAGGAGGTGATGTATCAGGAGCTTATTTTTTGTTGCACTGAGTTTTCTGAATGCACATGGGCAAGAAAGTTCCAAAAAAATTAAAAATGAGAGTTTGGGTTTGAGCAGAGACAAATACAAGTTTGAAACAGAGAGGTTCATTTGATAACTATGCTTAATATAAAGGTGATGTCATTGAGTTGATGAGTCGAATTTGGTGCCAACCAAGAGTAAAGGAGGAAAGATAATAGCAAAAGGCTTGAACACATGAGAAAGTGTCAATTAAAAGGGAGGAACAGAAAATAGTATCATGCAAGCTGTGACTTCCAATAAAAATATCTGTCTTAGTAGAGGGGAGACTGCAATTTTGCCAGTAAGAGACTGTACTTTGGTTCTTGGTTTTGGTAGATATTCAGGTCAGTTTTTTGTTTTTTTTTCTTCTTTTAATAAATATAATATGTTGTTTAAAAAATCTCTGATTGCACTGTTATTCAATGTGTGATAACTTTGTGCTTTGTCTTACTCTGGACAGTCAAACTTTTTTATTTGACCTTGAAGTCTCATCTATTCTGCATCATCTTTTATCACTGGAAAGCAGGAGAAGGTAATGCAGGCATACGTGTCTGCTGGGGATTTTAGAGCATACTAAAGACTATGGGGAGTGATGACCTGACAGTTGTAATTTCATGTTAGAGCTAGCTGTAAATTGTAATGGTTGGTTGTAGGTTTTCTCTGGCTACTTTTGTCCTTACTTGTTAAGTCTACTCTCTGTTTTACTTCTTATTCCTCTTCCTGTTTTCAGGTCTGTTTTCATGTGTCCCATCTTACACTGTTTTTTTGTGTCACGGTATTGGCAGTTGTAGTGCAGAACAGGCAGCAGTCAATGCAATTCTAGCACTGTGGCCATCCTTAGAAGACGGTATGTTTGCAAATGAAGTTTTCAGCTCTGTACACTTGGCCTTGGCATAAATGCTGGCAAAATTTAATATGGATGTTGCTTTTTTTTCAGAGGACAGATTACACCCGAAGAGTGTAATCTACTGCTGTAGTGTAACATATTACTGTAGGCTATAGTATTTAAAGGAGTTAAATACTCTGTATTCTGTTAATAGGGAAGAGGAATATGGTGTTTCCATTGACTTGCCGTTCCAGCACTAAGGTAGATTCCTGTCAGACTGGTTTGAAGTAGGTAGGTTTTCAGGAATCTTAAGCTAACATGTAAAGCTCTCCCTCAGGTTCTCTCTCAAATGTCATGTTCCTACTTGGGAATACTTGTTTCGTGGAGCTGATACTACTTTTAGTATAAGCCATATTGGAATAACTTAATTGTGTCTTGGATCACCATAATTAAAGTGAACAGGTAAATAAAAAATACAGATTTTATTTATCAGTTATTCTTCTGTATCTGTTTTCTTTTTCTTGCAAAGATCTTTCACTGCTTTTACGTACTTTGAAATTCAGGTCTTTTCTGTATTCTTGAGGATACTGTCTCACATCTGACCATGGAGCTCTGGGTCTTACTGATCTTTTTCTGATCTTTTTCTACAAGAGTACTTTAAAAATGTTGAATCATTTTATAATCTTAGAATTTAGCACTTTGTTTTAGTATGTGATGCTGTAATATTGGTGGCACCTGGAACTTGTGAACGATTGCATAGGTTCTTGTGGTTCCAACTTTGAACCAAGAAGACCCCGTTCCTTGATGACTGTTAGCTCAGACCTAGAGCATGTTTCTACAGGCACTGGGGGTGTGCATTGAGTCTGTCATGATCAGGCTAATGGGATAAGCTTTGGTATCCCAGCCTGTCTATGCAAATGGTCTGTTCCAGGCATGTGGTAGAGAGAAGACCATGCACCTCTACTGAAAGTATGAGGAAACAGTCTGCACTTCAAGAATGCAAAGGTCTGAGTGAGAAGGCAAAGTTCCAGGGGCTGAGAATTTTGGCAAATCCATTCAGCTAGTATTTCTGGGTGGCTTTGGGAGAGACAAGGCAGGAATGATGCACTTTGGCTAGGCACTGATGTGTCTCGTGTGTCCTGCAGGTATGTATGGTATCAGGTGGAAGCACAAGCCAGAACAACATACACTCCTCTAAGCTGTTTGTTGAGGAAAGAGGAGAAGTTAACTTGGAATTTCTTTAAGGTTTTCATAACACTCTATGCAAAGGTAATTGTAACCTGTGTGCCAACAGTCATGCTGCCACCTCTTCTACTTTGACATTTAAATTCTCCCAGCTCCACAACCCATTCCTGTTCTGGGGCCCCTTCCCTGGATTGCCTTCAATTCTTGCAGATCCATCTTCAGTATTTCATACCTGTGAACATCCTACTGAGAGAATGATTACTGCACAGTCACTGGTAGCAGCACCCTGTTCTTGATGTCCCACTATGGGAATTTACATTGGTTCAGAGAGGGTTGCAGGGAATTCACTGGGACAGAGCTGGAAGCAAACCCAAGGCTACATGCTTCAGGCCCAGAATCCCGAAATCATAGGGTTCTAAAAGCTCGGAGAGTATCCAGGGAAATCTTACTTCATACCTGCCCTTTTCTTGAGCCTTTCTCTGTGCAACTGCTGTTGGTCACAGTAAGTAGTTTTTATTTGCTTGTGTTTAGCATTAGGTGCAACTGAGCTTATATTTAATCCATATTGCAAATTAATGACCTAGGTGATAATTCTCCCACAGTTAATGTTCTATTAGAGCATGTTCTTGCTTGTTTAAAATAAATAAAATTTGGTTACTAATCAACAGGCAACAGCACTAAAGGGCACTTTCATTTTGCTCTGTAGAGAAAATTGTCATGGTGGGGTTGATTTCTTGAGCTCATCACAGGAAATGGAAGTACTGGAAATGCGTATATAGCATCCTTTTTTTGTGTGGAGTTCTTGTTCTTAAAATGTGAGATTTTCTTTGGTTTATGTGAGCTTTGCTGCATGACTGAAGTTAATTCCCTCTCCTTCTGCTTTTCCCCAAGTAGGAAGGCAAACCTTAGATTCTGTAAATGTTAAAGTTTACATTTTTAAAAAAGCTCTTGGACTAGATTAAGTCATTTCTTAAGCTTTTGCAAAATACTAAGGACATCAACCTATGGTAGATACAGCAGATAAATAGAACAGGTACCTGGAAGGAACCTTCACACTGTAGTCCAACTGCAGCCACATGGGTTGTGGTGGGGAAATGTAGGTTATTGATGCAGCGCTGTTAAAAGTGAAAAGTTCATCTGATTTGTTACTTCTTCTGCTCATAGAACTACTTTTTTGAGGTTTCTAATAAGACCATTTAAATTGCTCTGTGTGCCTCTTGACGCATGTTGCTGCACAGCAAGTTCTCACTAATCTTGATGTTCTTCTATTTCTTCTGTTATCTGTTTGTTTCATCATTGATTGTCAGCAAAATGGTTGCATTTTCTCCCAATCTGCATCATCTGATGTGTTCTCTGCTCTATATCAGTGTGCATCCTCATTAAGCAGGCACTTATTTCTTGTTCAGAAATGATTTTGTTTTGTTTGTCAATTGCCCTTTTGTTAAGCATTTTGGTCCAGCAACGCAGGCTGTACATTCATTTAACGTCTTGTTACCTGAAGTCATGCTTTGTGTGTGTCAGCAGTGGTAAGGATAGTCAGGCTTTGCCCTGACAGTGCTGCATGTCCACGTGTACTTGAAGAACTGGGTACTATTTCAAACACTGAAGACTGTATTTAATCATGCTGTTTATGCCTCTGGCAAATGGCACAGTGCCATTTGTCACAAGTTACAGCTGTTACTTTTCAGTAGCAGGGAAGAACTTCAGGGCGATTGGTTTGTTTGGCACTTAGAACTTTGGTTTATGTTCAGTTATGATTCTTCACTAATTTGGAGTAATTTTTCGCCCCTCAGAGAACAAAAGGACAACTTGATAGTATTGAGACATTTTACATATGTACTTTCCTGACTTTCTGATATGATGAGCACTTTGTTCTTGTACAGCTCTTTTTGGAATAGTGGGGAAATTGGGGGTTTGTGTGTGCTGCGTTCAGTTGTTTGAGTGCCTGCATGAAGTCTTGGTTGCATGACTGCTTCTAGAATGTGCGCTGACTTAGTGTTGTAAGTAAGGCGTTGCTAAATGGAAGTATTTAGCCCAGAGTATCTGGACAGGTGGTGTTTTCTGGTGTTTTGCAACACCAGAATAGCAAGTGTTCGAAAGCAAACAAAGCAGTAATAAAGGCAGAAAAGAAGAGGAAAAAGCTTACCTCATTGCCCTGGTGAACTAGTTTACTGTTCTTCTTTTGAAGTAGTTTGATGCCCATGGTTTTATAATATCTGCCTGTATACCAACAGTTCATTTTAAAGAGGAAGAATAAACCTTATGATTAAAGTAGAAGCAGCAGAAGTCCTGCAGTTATTTAATTTATAAAGTTCTGAAAATGAAGAAGCATTTTAAAATAGTGCGCTTTAAAATTGGGGAGTTTTGCTTTTCTGGAAAAATATCTTTCTTTTTTACAACTTGACTTTCACCAGTAAGTTTGTTTTCTCCACATGTGGTCATTGATGCTTTATGAGACCAGTAACATTTGTAGTGACTAGCTGTTGTGGTTTCGTCTGTGTTGTGCTATTTCTTTATTATTAACTTTAAAATCCACAGAACTGGGTAGTTACCTGAGAATCTCATCATTCTCAAAAAATGGTTTGGCTTTAATTGTTTTAGGGATACTTTCAAAATGTGGGATATTGCATTTAAGAATAGACTCGGTAGCAAGGCTATTTGTTAACTGTGTTCAGCTGGTCGTGTGTAGAGACAAATGTAGAGCAGAATCCATATAGTTTACTGTCTGTGAGTTAGGTGAGGCAGATACAGTTGGCAAAAGGTTGTTACAATGTGGACCCTTCAGGACTGTAACTGATAGTAATGTCATAATTATGGACTCGGGGGATGGTGACAAAAAAGAAGGGAAAGATGACCATGAAAAGTAAGCTAAATGGAAGAAGGGAAGATATGAAGGTCAGCAGGAAAGTGGAGCAGGTATGGAATTGTGCTATGGAGACGTTGAGGAGAAGACGGCAAGTCCTTACCTAACCTAGCTTAGATAGGGGAGCTAATGTTGTCAGCATGTGTCTGGCTGTTCACCTCTCCTTTCTCTGCTAGGTCTGGCTTCAGTCCTCTTCAGTTTTTCTTGGTAGTTCATACAGGCAGAGGATTTAAGACGCATTGCTGTTTGCGCAGTGTGTGTGGGTTTGGGTGATGTTAGTCTTCTTTGACTGTCAGAGCTCAGAAGGAATGCTTGGTAGCAAGTGGTTTTTAAATATTGCCTGTCTTCCTGTCACTGCCTTCTTCAGATCATTATTTGTACAAGTGACAAACTAGCTCCACCCTTTGCCTTCTGACTGGCATTTCACTTCTGTTGCTTTTTTTTTTTTTTTTTTTAAAATCTAACCATGTTCATTCTACTTCTGTTTACTCCCTGTGGCACTCTTCCTCTAACTGCAGTTCAGTGCTACCATGCTTGATATTCCTTGGCCAGCTGACAGCTCACTTATCTAATGCACGTGGAGCCTAACAGTTTCATAGACAGGTACTACATCTTGTCCTGGGCTTCTGGTCAGTAGGGTTTTTCCCTCAGCCTATATCATGAACTTTACCCTGCATGTAGATCAACAGAAGTAATGGCTCCACTGAGGGGTATGAACTCTTAAAATTTAAGTTGCTACCATACATTTCTGTCTAATGTTAATATGTTTAATCATTTACTTATTGGCTGCTCTAGCAGAAATGCTAGTCAAGCATTCGTAGATCACAGATGGAGTTCTAGTTTGTGAGTAAACAAAATGCCAGTTCTACCAGCAAATCTGAGTGCTTGATCCTCAGATTTGCTGTCATTTTTTTCTGAAAATACACAAGAAATCTGTAGCTACAGAAACTACTTTTTTGAACAAATGTATGTCATTCAGAAATGTTACTTTAAATTCAAAGTATTTTTGTATTCAAATGATGTATGTTCAGCCTAATACTTTATTCCTATACTTCTTCAACTTTCACAGTAATTCTTTGAGACGGTGCTCTCAGATAGCAGACTCAGCTGAAGGCAGGTATTTTAGCAAAAGTATCTGCTAGTTAAACATTTGAGTGTAGTTTTTAATGCGCATAAAATATTTGATCCATCATGTGTCTTTGTAAAACTTAGAACTGAGTCAGTCTGTGTTCTCTGAATTGTAGCATGTCACACGATGAGAGCGCTTTTATCAATCGACATGGTTAGAAATTCAACGCAGGAACTTTTTGCATTATATATTGAGTAATCTTGTTTGTCTTGTTTAATTTTCTACTGCATATTTACATGGTTACTAGAAAAGAGGGAGGGGGGAGAGAGATGCATGTAATCATTTTTGTAATTTTTTTCAGGTATTTTTAGCAGCAATGATGTAGCAGTATCATTTCCAAATGCAGTATCTGGCTCAGGATCTAGCACTCCCGTTTCCAGTTCTCATTTACCTCAGCAGGCTTCAGGCCACTTGCAGCAAGTGGGAGCTCTATCACCTTCAACTGCGCCTTCTATAACTACTGTTGTTGCTGCAACTCAGGTAAACTATCAAAAGAGTTTAAGATAGCAAACAATGTTATTGACCCGCTTATTTTCAGTGTTATAAGAAACATTATTTGGAAAGTAGGTTAATAAACATTGTATTTGTTGTGCAATCATTATTATAGTGGCTGGAGTTTCCCCCACATTATTTCACAGTCCAGTCTCTATAATAGAGTGGAAGTACACAGTAATACTGTTTATACTGGGACTAATAGCATAAATGCTATTAGTTCATCAGTGCTCTAACCCATGTCTGCCATCAGAACAGTGTTTTAAGAAAGAATTTAAAAGAAAATCTTGTAGAGTTTTTGGGTGTTTCATCTAAATGTGGTGGTATCAGCTAAAGAATTAATGGATTTGTTTGGGAAATTTAGCAGATGGATAACTAATGCTGACCTAGGCCAAGGAGGCCACGGTTGACATCCTGACAGCAAATAAAAGTTGACAGACATGTTATAGTTTTATATTTGAAAAATTATACAAATGAAGATGTGCAGTTAGAGATGACGGGATAAGGCAGTCGCTGGAAGAGTGCAGAAGGAAAGATGACATGATCGAAGTAATGAACCAGAAAAGATACGGTAACATTTCATATGAATTTAAGTTGGGCAAGGTTATATTTGTCAACACCACAGAGTATGAACCTATAGTTGTAAAGAGCCAACACGGTTAGAGTAAGTACGAAGGGCATAATGTTTTTTGTACTTCAATTTGTATTTTTCTTTCTCTGTTGAGAATCTGTTTTACAACCAATACATCAAATGCAGCCTTTTGTGTGTGCATACAAACATCAGGTTTCAAATTTATAGTCTGCAGTGATTTAAGACAGTGAATAAAAACTGAAAAATGAAAGTCAAGCTTAATGCATACTCATGTACTTATTTGCGTGCACACAAGGACGCATAGGTGTGTATAATAAGCACATAGCAGTAATGCTGCATGCAGACCAGCACAAAATACTTTCCAGTATCTCATAACACTGTTGTTGGAGGTGGTACTCCATATTTTAAAGTAATTGTTCTAGATTAATTTCCTAAAGGTATAAACCTTGCATTTTCCCAGTGTGTTAGTGCAATTTCTGTTTCATAACTTTTGGGTGGCATCTCTGCAGAAATTGGTTGAAACCATTTTAAAGAAATAAACTAAAAATATGGTGTTTTTGGGAAACCTGTGTAGCTTTTCTGAGGGGAGGTGACAAGCAACTGGATTTTTTTCCATTTTTTTTCCCTTCCCCCCTCTTTTCCTTAGTATATTATATAAAATAACTCCATGAAGTCACGGCAAAGTGGTTGTATGAAGTTTAGTAGCTGATTAAAAGACTCTAAAACAAACAAACAAAAAAACAACAGAAAACCCAAAAAACAATGAGTATATATGCTCATCTCTCGGTGATGAGGATTTCCACTGAGTCTAGGAACAGACAGCATTATGGCCATTTAAGTGTATTCAGTGTATTTGTAAATGATGTGGGGAAAAAAGGAGGAACAAAGGCTACGTTTGCTGATTATGGTAGGTGATGCAGTGAGCTATTATGAGGATCAGCTGTCAAAACTGCTGAAAGACCTCACCAGCCTTTGCTGACAAGGTGGTAAGAGGACAAATGAAATTCACATTAAAGGGAAAACAGTCTCTATTCAAAACAGATATGGCAAACCTGAAAGAGTTGCCGAAGTACAGCAGTAATGAGCAGTGGTAAGGAATGGCATCTCTATAAGGAACGAGTAAATAATTTAGGGATCTTGGCTTGAAAAAGAGATTCTTGTATGGTGTAAGCCAAAGGTCTGTAATGTCAGAAATGACACGGAATAGGTAAATAAACAAGAGTGGCACACTATCTCTTTGTATTTGTTAAACTCTGATGGAGGACAAATGGATTGAAAAAAACATGCAAGAGAGCCCAAATGCATTTTACCAGCTTAAAGGACTTGAAAATACTGAGCAGGTCTCCCCAGTATAGGTATTTTTCTTTCACGCTGAATTGTGAAAACCACCCTTATAATGCCTTCTCTTTACTTGGACTCTGGGACTTTTTTCAGTTTCAGTTCATGGGGTATGTGAAGAGACTCAGTCAAGTAAACCTATTTTACCATGTAGTTGTTTCTTAATTCAAGAGAACCAGTTTACCACGCTGTCACTTTAAATGCCTGATTATACTTCAAGGGTGAGGGTTTACCTACTTAGTTCTGCGAAGTTTCCATGTGACTGGTTATTGAGTTCTTGTGTAAATATTATCAGTTACCATTTCTTGACCATGAAAGTCTTCAAATAATGGTGTGCTAATGCATTTATTGTGTTGAATTTTAATTAAAAGAAAATGAGCCAAGATCCTCAGTGCACCAAAAAAATGGTTATAAGATAAAGTAAACTTGGGCATCTACAGCAGGTAAAAAGTAACAGTTAAAAAGTTGTTTTTGTTTGAACTACTTGTTAAGAGAGCTGCAAAACTTGATTGGTCAGACATGCAGTTGGAATATTATTGAATAGCATCGAATATATGCAGTTATACTGCTCTCATCTAAGACTTTAAATATTCTTTTTCTAATAGTCAGTTGTAAATTACGACTTTGGCAAGATCATAAGCTTTACATTTCTTAATAGATTTTTGTATCCTTTTTTTTTTTTTTTAAAGGTGAGGTGTTAGGAAAATCCAAAGAGAAGGTTTTGGGAAAAAGTATTATCAAACACCAGGTTCCTGAAATTGGCTGAATTGTTTTGATGGGGAGGCCATGGTAGACATTCAGTACAGAACGTTTTACTTAAAGTAGTAAGAAAACTAGAAAGCAGTGCTGTTATGCCTGTATTGTTGAATAACCTCTGTGCCCATCTTAAACATTAAGGAAAGCCCCAAAAAAGTGATATCTCAGGCTCTGCTGTTTCCTCCAGCAACTAAACAACACTGATTTTAAAGTGTAAAATGTGGTTTTGTTTTTTGTTTTTAAATCCTGGATTTTAATTCTTTGACTCTGTTGACTGATATGTTGGCTCCTACACTGCTTTTTGTTAAAGACTGGCCTCATTGCAATCACCTTTTCTTCGCTGTCTCATTTTATTCTGCCTTCATGCCACCTGTAATTTTTATTCCAATCTAATAAATCCAGAAGAGATTATTAGCTTGTGTTCCATGCTGTGCTGTAACTGAATTTGAATGCTGGTGTTCCTCACCAGGTGGGAGCTGATGATCTGCTTGCTGGAAATGTGGACATATATATGGATTATTTTTTTTTTTTCTTGCATCTTTTTCATTTTTTTTATAATTCATGGACATAGACTGTGATAAATTACACTGTATAATTCAGTGAGACTTCATTAGCATGACAATGCAATTAACAATTGCAAAAGTGTAAGAAAAAGTGCACAGGAGAAAAAGGTACAGTCCACGCAGATACTTGATTCTGGTTTTCTGGGTGTGGATGCTCTGTGTTGGGTAGGTACTGCCTGTTTCGCATGAAACTGCAAAATACTATATCTTATGTCTCTGAAACACATCTACCTATTGCATGAAAATTAATGTATGTTTTGTTGTTAAGAAAAATCACTTTCTTGTATTTTAGTTTGGAATGTTGTCTTACTGTTGAACCAAGTCTCACGTTGCACCGTGGTGCTCAGTTTTCATCTCGAGGATTTCTTTGTGTTTCATGCTTGATTATAGCAAAGATGGTTGTTGCGTTGTTCTCTATCAGTCTGCTCTATTGCTCTTTCTGATAAGTTGTTCTGTGATGATATTTATTTACAGCAAAAGTAGTGATGTAGGTGCCTCAGAATCTTTTGGTATTGTACAACAGCATTTGTTTTCTACTTGCCAGGAAATGGTGGTTGGGAGATTAATTTACTTTCAGTTTTAAAATTTTTAATTAGTTTTAGTAGATCACGTGTTTTATAGCGAAGGAGATGTTTACTGCTTTGATAAAGACCCAGATTGGTTGAGCTGTCTATTTGTTTTGATTACCTAAATCAGTGAAATTATCCTAGTAGCGCTCTGGGGCCATTTGTTTCTGGGCTCTGTGTGCACTCAGAATATAGTATCAGTCTGCAGAAACGGAAGCAAGGCTTTTTGTCTTGGTTTTCTTACAGTCATTATTTATCTCACAAACTGTATTATTTGTAAGAAAGACTGTATCATGTCATCCCATTCCAATATTGTTAATGGGAGTAGAATAGGCATGTAGTGGTTTCTTTAAACCAGAGCATTTTGTTCTAGAGATTTGGAGCTGGTAAACTCTTAGTGCTGGTGTTGCATGGTTTGGATTATAGTAATTGCAGATGATGCAGAAATTTTTGGAATTTTATTTTGGAATCAATATATTTGAGTTGTGATTTTAGATTTAATTTTTTCTTTCCCCTCCCATGTAGTGGTATCTGTGATCGTAGTGATTGAACTGTGTGGCACTTTCAAGCAGTGTTACACATACATGATAATAGCCTGTTTGACAGATACAGTCCAAAATATCCTTTTCTGTTTCTTAGAACAGGGAGAATGATAGCGGTAGTGGTTTCCTTCTCTTCTCAAGCTGCTTTTCCTGCTCCTGAGTTTGTTTTGTTTTCTTCCTAAGTTCCCATCTCTATGCACTGTGTTTCCTTGACCACAGAAACAGCTAATAGAGGGAAGGAAAAGAAGCATCTGTAACAGCGGTCCTTGTGACTTGCGCAGTGATAGGGAAAGTGAATAGCTGCTGTTCGTTACTTTAGTCCGGGATTTAATTATGATGGAGTAAACTGCAGCCTCCGTGGTGGAGATGTGATAATTGGGAAGGTAGGTGCTGCTACTCAGTTGCAATTCTAAGTGAAATAAGTTTGCTTTAATCACTTCCATTATCCCTGAAGTCTGTTTGGCTTTACTCCCCTTAGGAGCAGTAGGAAAACAGCAGGGTTTTCTTTAGCATTCATATAGTGGTGGTTATCCTCCTTTGTGTGATGCAGCCTTTAGAGAGAGATAAGGCTTAATTTTTTCAATAGGTTTGGAGTTATTTGTTAACAATAGAGGAATGTGAAAGCTCAGGAATCCAGAGATCTTTTCAGATGCTGAATGTATGGCACCTTATGTTTCAGATGCTTCTGTCCTGTGGTTTTTATTTTCTCACTTTCTGGGTTACTATAGTTCCTAATTCTGGGTCTTTGTAGCCCCCTGCTCTTTCTCCACGCTGCTAATTTACGCTATTTTTTGTATTTCCTATTTTAGTGATTTTTCTTATCGTGGTTCATGTCTGCTGCTCATCATTGTGCATACTGTCAAAGGCAACCTTCTCCCCCTTTTTCTTTTATATTCTGACACCCATAGGAAAATAACTGAAAATACTGGAAAGATGAACTGTTGTTAATTCTGGTCCTTATCAACTGAGGTTAGGAGCAATTTCAAAAGCAATGTTATTTATGCCTTCCAGAACAGGAGTGGAATGTTCTCTGTAGTTGAAATCATGATTATGTAAAAATACTGCTTCAAAAATTAAAAAAAAGAAAAAAAATTCTTTCTTTTGCAAATCTTTAGAGGGCAGATTTGGCACTTTAGGACAATAAAACCCACGTGCCTGACTGTTACTGTGGCTGAGCTTTCAGCTGTAGCAACAAATGGATGCCATATTCGCAAAGTTAGTACGGCCAGAGAAGATATTCCCTCGCTTCCCAGCCTTGTGCAAAGAAACATCGTTTATTTATTTATTTTTATTTTTTATTTTTGTAAAACATTCAGCTTAAGTAAACATGAGGAAGGGAAGTAAGTTTCACGATGAGCATCTTAATGTGATAGAGCTCCTTTTCATGAGTACTCTAGAAAAATGGCAGGTCTGTTGGCTGTCAATGCTTTAATGAGCTTTCCTTTTGGAGATAGAATGAAAACATGAAAAAAGACAAATTGCCCTCACTTTTAGGACACTGATGTGACAGATGTGATAATCTCAGTCTTCAAGTAGCCAGCACTAGGTGGTAGGCTGCCTGAGTGAGCATGCTGCTTCAGTCCCCAAGGTACACGTTGCAGCCACATGTAATGGCTGAAGTTAAGAATTTGGTATAATGCTCAGGTGGACGTGTTTGTATCAGAACATCTTAAGGCTTAGAACTAGAAACTTCAGAAGTATCCCTACAGACTTATTTAAATAGAGTAACCCTTTCTTGCTATGCAAAACAATTTGTCTTAATTATGATAAATTACTTTAGCCATGTAATCAAATACGATTTCTATAACTTGGTAAAACCATTATGTTGTTTTTAGATTTTTTCAGGTTAATTCCTAAAGTGTTTCCTAATACATAAATACTTGGGATTCTGAATGCCAGATATGAAGTCCAGAGTGCAGTTAATATGGACTCTTTATCTGCAAAGCCTAGTGACTTGTATCAGTTTGTGTAACAGGCTGCCTTGTAAAGAAACCTTTTAACCCTTAGAAACCAATAATTTGTGTAAAGCACTGGTAGTGCTTATGACGTTTTGTTGGTTTATTGATAAGTTTCACCCAAAATCCCTACCTCTAGTGTCTGGGACTTCAGGTCTTACCAGATATTATTTGATGCAAACTGATTTGCTCTAATCAAGAGATAAATGATTGTTCTTGCAGATGGGCAGTATATTTGGCATTTCTTTTTGGCTTATTCTGTTATAGCTTACACTGCAGTATAATGGCATTTTTGGTTGTTTGTTTGTGTTATTTAAGAACCTGCATAAAAGTAGCAGGTCTAACAAATGTATGTGGTCAGGTTAGTTATATCTTTATGAATTTGTCTTTCTAAAGATGATTTGTGTTTATTTTAATATAGGTAGTAATTAGAAATAGAATAATAAAACATCTGGAAATTGTGATAGTGCAGCGTACTTCCAGAAAGGAAATCATATCCTTACTGCTGTACTAGAATTCTCTAATAAATAGACATGGTGGTTAAGTGAGAGCCACTTAACATATTTTATTTGACTATCAAAACAGCTCTTGGTGATAAGATCTCTCAGAAGAGGCTCCTAGTCATGGGGTCAGAGGTGAAATATCACCATGGATCATGGTCTGTTTGGATGCTGAGATTACTCTGTGCTCCGTATCTCACAACTTAAAAAGATGAAAAAGGGAAAAGCAGCACATCCAAAACAAAAAGAGATTATTCTTAAAAAAGTACGTTGTTCATCCTTGGGACTCATTGCCACAGGAAGTAGTCAACGTCAGTATATTTAGAAGGTGCTCTGTATGCATCCCCCAGTGCTTTATAGACAGAGGACAGTTAGGTAGTGTTACATGAATTGTCAATGCAAAATAAAAACTTTCCTTCCTAAAGCACTGAACTATATTTGTGTCACAGCCACTTAAATTTAAGAGACTCACGAAATTAAAAATGAAAAAAGAATGATACTAATAAAGATTTTACCATTGCAATTTTCTTGTTGGACACTTAAAACCTGTTTTAATTCTTTACGCAAAATGGGTAAAAATCTAATTTTCTTTTCCTTCAGTCTGATTGAGGATTTTTGGGGTGGGGGTGGAGGAGAGTAGCAAGGAGGAAGAATTTACAGCCAGAGGGAAAATTCCTTGTAACATGTGACTCAAGTAGAAGAACAAAGGAATCATAGTTGCAAGTAATCTAGTATTTAGCTCAATTAAAATCTTTACTTTTTATATTCTTGCCTCAGTGAGATTGTCTTCACACACACTTGTGCAGTGCACAGGTAGCTTGAAAGGCGGTTGCATGATCTTGTGCAGTGCTGCATGCTGAGACAACTGCATCAATGTTTCGGTCTAGCAATAAATGTTTTCTGCCTTCAAGCTGAAGCTTATTTAGCTTGGCTTATCTGGTGCTGCTGTAGCAACCATCAGTCTCCAGGCAACTGAGGCACATTGACCTCTTCGTTGAACTGAGTGTAGCACTACTTCAATTTAGCTGCCTGAGACAATAGTAATGGTGTTGAATGTGAAAAATGTGAAATTTTCTAGTCTGTATGCAATGGAAAGATTAAATAAAATTTCAGATGAGACCAAATGTTTAGTTTTGACTTGAAAAAGATTTCAAGTTTATGTAGTGCATCTTTTGTTCCTCCCAAGCTGCAAAGTTCATTGTTGAGGCAGTCCTTACATGCCTTCTATAGTGTTGAGTATCTGGCAAGCATTTTTACGCAGCAGGAATTCTGCTACCATAGGTGTGTTTTGTCACTTAAATACCAAAGGCTGTTGAGGTTTGTTTAGAAATTTTACATGTCAGTGTGTGTGGATAAATGGCTGATTCATTATTTCTGTTTTAGAAATTACAGATGATATTGGAAGTGATTACTTCTTTCTCAAATTTATTATTGGTCGTACTAAGCAGGGTTTCTTTGGAATACTCATGAAGTGAACAGATTGCTAAATTGGTATACTGGGTCTGTTTCCTAATCAAGTCATTCTTTCTGCTAGTCGGTATGAAAGTGAAATTGTGATTCCTGATGCATGGGTTCACATTCTTGAGGAAGACAAATTCGTAGGCAGGATATCGCTTCCATTGTCTGTGTAGAGCTCATACAGGTTAAGTGCTACGAAGGCAGAGGTAGATGGAAAGGATGGAGGAACAAACTTGAGGTAAAAGGGACTTGTGTTGAAATGACAGCTCTGTAGGCATTTATATTGTTGGGGGAGGTGGAGGAATCTCAGTCTTACCTCTGTAAATCCACTTTTTATTTTTTTGTTTTATTTTTTTCAACGAAGGATAGGGAGGAAAGAGGGAAAAAAACCACTTTTGAGCTTAGTAAGTAAAATTCTAATAAGTTTATGTACAGGCCTATTTATTTTTTAACATCTAATTGATAAATATCAGTTGACTAAAATTTTACAGAATATCCAGCTTAGTTAATGTGGAAGAGACCAGTAAACTGGCTGTGCAGTTGAAGTTATAGCTTTTTCACATTATTGGAATATAGGCCTTCTACCCATGTGGGTTTTAATGACTTGATGTGTCCTTGTTGTACAGTGGGCAGAGGTATAAATTAGTTTCTGTAGGTGTGCCATTAATTTTTCATTTTGCCTTTCAGATCCCACTGAGTTTCCCAGTTGCATTCATTCATGCCTTTCTTGGAAAATATTTGAGTGTTGTTGTTTGAAGGTTAGATGGTTGCATTTAATTGAATGATTTATTTGTACTTTTAATCAAAATGATTGATTCTCAAAGACAGTATTTGATTATTTGCTTGTTTATAAGCAGGAGTCTTCGTGACATCTGGTTTTATGCTAGTGGCCTAAAAAGTACTAATGATGTGAGTAATGTATACATAGGATGATTTCATAAGCCACATATATAGTTTTCCTAACAGTTTTTAATTATGGTAATTTGTATATTTTTAATGAATGCTTTTTGATTGATTTTTTTTTTTTTTTTTTTTCCCTTAAGGTATCCCAAAACCTTTCTCTGATTACATTTCAGCTTTTCCAATATCCATATTTTTTAGCTAATTCTTTATTTCAGTGAGTTAGCAGTTTGGGTAGGGGAAGGGTAGGAGACAGTCCAGTTGATTTCAGAAAACTGCACCTTTATTATGTGTCAAAAACAAAAACCCACCAAACTTCAGGGACTTGTGTATGAGGGCGTTAGTTGCAGAATCGGATGGGTTATCTTTTCAATCCTAGTACACCTCCTTTTGGGATATGAGCAAATAAAAGGCTATAGTAGACATTTGAGGGTGACTGATACTGCTGATGTATTGGTACGCGTGATACCAGATGAGATGAGATGAGCTGTAAAAGGTTGTGTGCAGTTCCCGTGTCAGTAGTGCTATAGGCTGTAGTAATCCAGAAGCCAATGCAGTAATTTGCTTGAAAGTTAATACAACCAATAAATAAGAGAACAAATATGAAAAAAGTGAAAAGATATAAGGACCATTTTTGTTCAGTTAAAATGTAAATTGAGCTTATCATGTTGCATTTTAAAATGATTTTGTGCTCTGCTATTCATTTTGCAAACTTGTATGATAGTTTTCAGAAGGAAAGTGGAAACAGAGTATTGTATCCAGGATTTACTTTGTTGCCTCAAATCCATCTGTATTTCTTGGAATGGAAATCTTTCAGGTATTATTGTTTTTGCTAGATTCAAGGTCTAGATACTTGTGGCGAATGTACTGGAGAGTTGAAATGCAGCAATTGGTTTGGCATTTGGGGTTCCTAGAAATTTGGTGTGTCACTGCAGTTAACTGCAGTCTGACAACCCCTATGTAGCTGTGTATTGCCATCCCATATGATGAGCTAACAGAATTCAGAGAAGGCAAATGATGGATGATGTGTAGCAGTGGCTCCCTCCCCACACTTCTTAAGTGAAGTTAAAGATGGTACTGAAGGTTCTGAAAGGATCTGATAGCACATTCTTCCCTTTGCACTGAAGATCCAAGCAAAGCTCTGGGTAGTGTAACTGGCTTAAAAAAAAATTCTAGAGATAAAATCATTTTTATTCACTTGTCCAGTTTAAGCTAGAAAACAAAAGGCAAAGCTGCTCTTGCAGCTATCACTTGATAGGGAGGCTCTTCCACCTTCTCAAGAAAAGCAGTTTATTTATATCTGTATATTAATGATTTTTGTTTAACATCATGTACAGACCATGAATATGTTTGAATAAACTTTTTAATAGTGGTGGAGGTTTTAATTTTGATGCTATTTTTGATAGTACGTTTCAGACAAATGTTACTTGCCATTGACCAAAATACATTACTTTAAGATAGCTTCTTGATAAAGCGTGTTGATGTTAATATTTGGTCAGGAGTTGAATTTCCTTTCATACCTCATGACACTGGGCAATTGCATGGAATTCCTTTAGTGACATCTTCTCAGATGCGTAGCTTCTTAAAAACTTTTCAGAAGTTTGCTTGGTTTTGTTGTATATGTATAGGTAGGACTCTGTTCATGTTACTGGATCTGGGGGCTATCTTGTGGTATCATAGTGTTGTTCTGTGGTAGCACGGGTAGGTAAATATTACAGATGCAAGCACATTAATCTGGTCATCGAACTTAAAGGGATACAGACAACACAAAAGCAATGACATGTTTTTATTTTAAATGAGAAATTAAAATGTCCCTTTCAGTTATTCTTGACAACTTGTATTGGCTGAAGCAGGTAATTAAACGATGTCAATGATTTTAAAGCATCATCCCAATATGACACAAAGCTACAATACGGCAGTGACCATTTTTGAAAAGCAGAAGGGAAAAGGTATGTTGATTGGATATAAACTGATTAAGAAGCTGTCTTGGAATTGGTTGTTCAGGCCATCCTTGTTGTCCTATCATGAAAGGAGGAGAGTTCAGTAATGGTTTAACTACAATTAAATCCCTCCCCTTTCTTTATGGAAACTCAACTGTAGGCATTTCAGCATTAGCCTAAACAATGGTTTTGAATATGTTAAGCCCCTAACAATTAGGGAGCAGTTTGGGGCATTGAATAATGTGGAATGATGCAATTGAACCTGACAGCTTCAACAGTCAGCCTACTCATGGGACCTGAAAGTTGTTCACACTTGGTTTCATCTCTCATCACACGCTGAGTATTAAAACCTTACTGGTGTAGAGCTGAGACAGAAATGAGGCCTGTTATCAGAAAATGTTTCGGAGCATAAAACTTGAAAGGAACAGGGGAGTTGGCGTGCTCAGAGATTCTCGAATTTTTGAGACCTGATGCAGTTGGATGCAACTACACGTTGCATTTATCTTTTCCTTAAAGAACATTTAACTTTAGAAAATGTGGAGTTGTGTAAGCTAAATACAAAACAATTCTAAATATTTGACGGGATATTTGTATTTAGCCAAGTTTAGTTAACTTGCAAACGTAATTCTCTAATTAGAGGAATACCCTCTAAGACCTCCCTATGCTGGGGGAAGTGTTTGTAAGCATCAATCAAGGATCAGTCATTTGCTCTTATTGGAATGGGGCATTCTGTGAATTACAGTGTATCTTCTTTCTGTGCTGCTCTGCTGCTTATTGCTTTACTGATTTATTGAACGTGCTATAAATGAAAGTAGTGTATTACATACCTCTAGATGGGCTTAAATCCTGCTAAAACCTTCATAAGGGAAATTTGCAGCCTTTTCAAAATAAATGCTTAGTGGTCTCTTTATTAGTTCGTACATTTTGATCGTGTGTTGTGTTGACTGAATCAGTTGAAACAAAGAATGCTGTGGCTTCAGAAGTTCTGGATTTTAGAGCATGTTTCAGTCTTGTGATCTTAATGTGTATTGACAGGATGATTGCGCATTTTTAATAAATGCTTGCTACAGCTTGTTTCGGCTGTGAGTGAAACACGGAGCTCCTATTTCACCTTTAAATAATGTAGTACCCCTCCACTTCCTCTGCTTTCCTGTCAGATGAAGTCGTCACATACATAACAAAGCTTCACAAATCATTATTCTTGTCATTTTACATCGCCATTTAAAAAAAAACAAAACATTTTAAACATTTTTTAAAAATTTACCTCCAGCTTACTTGAACTTTTTTGTTAATGTGACTTTTCCTTTGAAAAGCCGCATAGGGTATATGATGTCACTAGAACTTTTGTAGTTCTGACTTGTTGTAGGACACCTTTACTATTATTTTAAAGGTATAAACAGGGGTTAAGTTTAGGGTGAACCACCACTTGTGAAAAAAATCAACTTAGATATTGTTTGAATCATGCTCAGTCTTTTGATCTGCTATATCAGCTCACTTGGCAAACATTGTTTAGTTCCTTTGATGTCTTCTGTTTTGTGATGTGATGGTTACTCAACAGACTTTAGCAACGCCTTTCAAGATACTCAGATACTTTTTAGAACGTTCTCAAAGCTTTTGGGGCATGTTTCTGTCAAATAAACACTCATTCTCCGTGCTGATTTTAGCTGCCCTGCCATTATAAATTAATATATAGCTGCTATCGTACAGTGTTAAGCGGTCTGGTAGTGAATTACACAGAATGAGGGTAAACGCTGCTGCTTCTGTGTAAATTCTCACTGGAATTACGAAAAATCTTTTCTGGAAATATCCTGTTCTGAGCACAAATAACGTGTATTTGTAGTATAAAAACAAACAGATAACATTAAAACTTATAATCTCAACCCATTTTTTTACATGAAGAAGAGTATATTCATTTTTAATTTGCTAGTCTCGTCTCTTAGATATGGAAACGAGTAAAGTTGCATCTTACAGTGTGCTGTTTTGCAAAGTTTCTTCCATGAAAGAATCGGGGTATTTTTGTTTTTCCCTTTTCGAAAGCGATGGGAGTTTGCTGATGAATGATAGTAGTCAACTGGGAGTCTCGCTATAGGAATTTGTTAAGGGAAATAGCAGGAGCTGCACACTATTGCCTTCTTCAGCAGTTAAGTGTCACAGTCCCACCATGTGCTGTATTTCTGGAAGATGTTATATCAGTAGGTGGAAGTGCCCGCTTTACTTAGCACTAATTCAGATTAATTCTACTGAAGACGTGCAGTTGTGCAAATACAGAAATAAAAGCCAGATTTGAAGTGAGACTGCAACTCTGTGTCTGGCTGTTTTGCACATACCTTTAAAATACGAAGTGAAAAAACCCTCATCATTGCAAGTAATTACTTGTGGCTTTTTCTGACTTTGTGACAGTAGAAGAATGCAAGTATCAGGCACAATTTCTCACCAGTATATAGTAAATAAAGCATCATTGAAAACAGTTGTGTGAATTCATAAAAGTCCATTCATCATGTTTAATATGTTGGCCGAAAGCCAAAACTTAATGGTAGTGTGTGATTCTTTCCAGAGACATAGTTTATACTCTGTAATATTTTGCTGTAATAACCAGTATGTTCCCCTCGTCTCTTGTGTGCAGTTATACATGTCAAAATGTCCCACAAATTGAGTTCCTTACTGATCACCTTTTTTTCCCCCCCCCTTTTTTTTCCTTTCCCATTTTCTGAAATAAGTTTCCTTTGTGAGGGTCGTTTACATTTTCTTAAAAGGTTCATTCTGAAACTTGCGATTGCCCTCGTTGTGTATCTGTGATTTTGTTCCCCTCCGAATATTGCGACCTTTTGTTTGTTGGGAAGCGGTCCTTTTGTCAGGTGGGGAAATGCCTTTTTAATAAGCAGCAGCGCCTTTTTCCTTTGATTGGTTGTCTCTGAAACTCAGCATTTGACACAGATCTTTTCTTCGAAAGGGAAAAAGCATAAGCAGCCAAGGAGGAAGGTATTTTTATTGCTTTGGATTATGCAAGATTTTGGCCAGCCTCCTTAGCTTCATCTGTTTAAGGGTTCATTTTCGCTTGTTTGGCACAAGTCCCAGCAGAGACCTTCAGAATTGTGGTTAGCAACATGAATGAACACAAACTTTGGGAGCTCTTCAATAAGTAGAGCTGGCCAACTGCCAAAAATACAGTTCCTTATATGGGGTCAGGGCAAAGCTGTGATTCGTTGAGCCCCCTATTGTATAGAAAACATACTTGTAATGGCTGTTTGCGTTCTTTAAAATAAAAACAAAACAAAACAAAAAAACACCAGGCTCCCAAGTCTATCAAAATAGGAAGTAACAAAATAGTGTGCAGGTTTTACTAATGACGGAGCAGAGCAAAGGAAATATGGCTCTGTGTAGTTAAACTATAGAGCTGAAAGTTGGACCTTTTGACCTCCACAGCCGGCTTGTGATGTAAGGAACCCAAGCATTTGTGAGACATCTGTTGTCTACCTGCCCTTATTTTGTAAATGGTTTAATAAGATTAAATAATTAGGAGGATAACCACATGGTCGCCATGCTACTAAGTCCTAGCGTTGAGTGCATGCTTCTAGACAGCAAGGTCTCTCCATCCTCTTCCTTATCTGTTGCTTTAAAATGCAGTTTAGGTATTTCCAATATTTGCTATGGTAACCTTTTTATTAGAGTTTTTTTTATTAGCATATCGATAAAGAGCAAACTTCCCTACTTGGTGTATTTTAAAAGTACTGCGGTTCTCTTTCTGCACTCATGAGCAGAAAATATTTTTGCTGTTAAATACACTCATCTTTGTTTAAAAAAAAAAATAAATTCAACTTAAATAAACAAGCCCCCACTAAAACAAACTGTTGTGCGCTGGGCAGACTTCTGTCAAGTATGTTTAATATTTCTCTTCGTTTTTAAAAAGGTATTCAAGTTTTATTTGGTTTCTTGCAGGCAAACACCCTACCTGGATCTTCTCTCAGTCTGCCTCCATCCCATATGTATGGCAATAGGCTGAATCCAAGTTCAGCAATGGCAGCACTTATAGCTCAGTCTGAGAACAGCCAAGCAGGTAAGCTTCCTGGTGGTGGTGAAAACACTGACACTGCACAAACTTAAGTATTTTAAAGTAAATTGTAAGATTTTATTTTTGAACTCTGCTCAGCATTTGGTTATTAAGAGTCTGTGTAAAGTTGTGAGGTGTTGGGAGTAAATTCTTGGTAGTTCAGAACAGCTTCTTTTTTTTTTATTTCCTTAACTTTCTGAAATGTAAATGTTTAAGCAGAGCCATCAGCAGGCAGGAATGCAACAATGTCTCCTGTGACTTCGGTGATTGATGTGTTCAGTTCTTAGCTCTTTGCAATGAGAGCAACACAGCTCTGGGTTTTGTCGTGAATAGTTTAAACCTCTATTTGCATAATTCATGAAATTGCATTACATACAACTTCGTGTGAAAGAGATCCCGTTAGAGAACTTCTACAGCATTCAATAATCTTGTGAATATTTACCAATTGACATTTTTGTAACATTCGGGCTCCTCTCCGGTTTTAATGAGCCTCAGGATTTGCTTTGTTTCATTCCATCCTAGGGATTTGTTGACATGTCGTAGTAGTCATGCCTGTTTGGGGGAAGGGAATGAGTTTAGCAGTTTACCAAGAATGGATCAGTCATGTCTTTGCCCTCCAAGAGGTCGGGGGTCACTTGACTCAGAATAGGGGGAGGGCAACCTTGAAGGGGGCAGATAGGGTTATTTTATTGAGAGGCCATAGGGAAAATAACCCTTTTGAGTCCTTCCAAGCAAAACGTTTTTGTATATTTAATGAGGCCTTTTTTGTTTGTTTTACTATGTTTTTAGCAAGCGACTTTCCTATGCTTCAGCTTATAAATAGGAATTTGTGAATTAGACACTTTCATAAAGCTTTCAGTAAATTTGCAGAGTAGCACGTGCTTGTTAGATGGTAGTGGTAAGTTTAGCACGTTTCCTATTTTACGAGTTGTTTTGGGATGCAAAGTGTTAAAAAAAATACGGAGCATCAGGATTTGCTGTGATAAGCATACAGATTAGCTGTCCACAGCTGTGATTCATTACTTTCACCGTAGAAATTAAAAGTGGCTGAGGGGAGGGTACTGCAAATGCAAACCACGCTTCTGTGCTGTAAAACTGAAAGGAATGAAAGAAGTGAACATAATCCATGGCCTGGTACAGCCTCAGAAATGTGTAAGGACAACACCTTACATGCTACAGTTCAGCAATCTTAAACTAGTTACGGCTTCGCTCTTCAGTAGAAACTGCGGATAGAAGTTAAGATTTAAGATATTTTTAAGATATCTACGTCAGCTTTAAAACTCTTATCTAAGAAGAGTCGATTTATCAGCTGTGAAATATTTACACTGCAGATCAAGATGTGGGAGATAACAGCCGCAGCCTTGCTGGCAGAGGAGGCTCGCCCAGAGGAAGTCTCTCACCACGGTAAGCAGCATTTACTTTGCAGAGTGCAGGCAGAGGAAATGCTGTAAGGTCTGGAAACCTCGCTGCCTTTTTGCTTGTAATATGTAAGTGTTCTAAAAGCCGGTGTGCATAAATGTGGTAGAAATGTACATCAAAAAAGGCTAGTGTGTACAAATAGCTAAAAATGGTCTGTAATTTACTTACGTATGAGCAAAATTAGGTTTGTGAATGAAGGTCCTAGGAAATGGAGGCTGGCTTTAAAGGGATTTATTTATCATTGAGGGCGTGCGTACTAATTACCTGCTGAGTTTTGTTACCGTCGTTAGATTTTTATTCATATTGCAAAGGGCCCCAAACCCCACAGTGTTGCAGAGACAAAGAGCACAGTTAGAAGGCTTGGAGAAATTAACTGCTGGTACAAATTCAGGAACAAATTCCCCTCAGTGCTACAGATACGCAGTAATGCTGTGTTGGGGGAGAGCGCCTTTTTTGTTCTGCTGCAGTTCTCCTCTGCTACAAAGGGCTGATGTAAGTGTTCTGCTGTTGGAATTGTAGCAAGTTATTTTGGTTTAAAATATTGACTGTTAAATTTCAGAATTGTGTTTTTAATAACATCAGTGATACTTTCGATTTTTTCTTAATTGAATCTTTTTGTTGTTTAAAGGGCTTTGTTTTCCGTTCTTGATCCCATATTGATTACTCGATACAGCAATATCATCGAATTATTATTATTATATTGACTGAGGGTCTGAATCTAGGAGTTTTTACCTTGGAAGGAATTTTAGAACAGCTAAGAAATGGTGGTTACAAAGATACAGCATTATAACAATTCTGTTACGGCTTGTATTTACTATACTAACTTAGGAAAAATATCACCAAATTAGGTAATTTAAGGTACATGTCTTTTTGTTGGTCTTCTGTTATTTTCCTTAATTAATCAAAAGACTTCTTGTTGCACACAGTGAGAATATCCATCAAATACTTAACTAGTATCTCATATTCATGAACTGGCTTTTACATTTTCTAATGTGTGTTACTTCTAAAACAATAAATAGAGAATTTATGAATTAGATTAGACTGTGTTCTCTTACAGACACGTATATTTATATTACCATGTAAACATTTACATAAATAAGGACCATGCCTGGGTATATCCTTAGAAGTAAGTCAGAGAGATTTTTGCAAAGGGAAACGCTCAGCAATTAGGAAATTCCTGTATGTTGATATTATGTAATCATTACTGCACGTGTGGTAGTTCCGAGTTGTAGTGCTTGCTTAGGTTTGCAAAGGCCTGGTCATTCTGTGGGCTGGGTTGTGTTCAGGCTGGTTCTGGATAGATTATTTTGGAAACTAAACTTGTTAAACATGTTTTTAACACGTATTTACAGCACTTTAACAGAGTGTATATTCAATATATGTATGCATAGTCCCGTACTTACTAAGTGATCAGATTTCAGCTGATTTTCATGAGAATGGAAAGGAAACTGCTTCATTCAAAAGCCCTCTGGGTCCCAAACTCCGGATCTTCCTTCAATAAGTGCAAAAAAATCACTTCTGTAATTCTGAAATAGAAAGATTGAAGAAATCAGTTTGAAATATTTCGTGTTAAAAAAGAAGCTCAGTAGGCAGCACCTTCCAGTGCTGTTCTGCAGTGCATTTCTGGCTATGTAATATGTCCAGTGCTCAGCGATCTGGTGCTGTTGTGAACAGTGTGCAGATACTTCTGAGATGTTTAGGTAATTCCCCCCTGTCCTGAGCTAAGTAAATAACTGTGGTTACTTAAAATATGATTTATGGGGATGGGGAAGCTGACTTCAGAAATCTGCTGTTTAAATCTTTTTAATGTTACCCATGTTATGTATTACAGTGTGGGTTTTTTCTGTAAGTTCTGGCTTTTCCCTTTGAAGCCTGTGAGATTTGAAAATCGCATGTTTTTGGAAAAGAATCATAATTTGTAAACAGTTGCTTAAAATAAAGATATTTGCAGGAATAGTTGTTTGCTGTTGATGATAGCAGATTGCAGCTGAGAAGATGCATGACCTGAACGGTCCTTTCAGAAAGGACCCTTCCCATCGTTATGTCTTTGTTACCCCACCGTAATCGCTGATTGATATTTAAGCTTTCACATTTAGAATTATGCTATCTGTAATATATGGAAATATATGTTATATATAAGTGTACTTGGTGGGGGGAGCTGTTTCCATTTTGCAAAGGAAGAGCTGCTTTTCCCAAGGCAGCGCTTACGCTTTTTTTACCCAACACTTAACCTTTGATTTAAAAATGTGCTCTGCAGTTCAGTTGTATTACTTACAGTTAATACTGTAGGAGAACGAACAAGTATACTGCAAACAAAACAATCACTTGTGAAAGTAAGCAAGATGAGAAAATGAAACCAAGAAGGGATTGCTGTCTCAATGGCAGCATCGAAGCAGGGCTTACAGCACTCTTACACCCCTATAGGAAACTGTGATCAAATACTGTATAGAATAAGGATTCAAATGTAGCACGCAGAAACTGTACCATACCAAAGGGGTGAAGTAGAGGATCAGCTGGAGGAGGACGGGTTGGCTCGTGTTGAGGTAGAGAAATCTAGATGTGTGTTTCTTTCCATCTCTGCAGGCTTCCATAGGAGGACTGCAGCACTGTGTACTCGTGTGTTGCTTTATTTCTGAGCTGATGAAGTTGATGGGGAAACCATCCTAAGCCCAACGAGCCTTTTGTTGTTCATTTACAATTCAAATGGAGTAATCTGTTAGGGCAGTGTTACGTGCTTTTAAAATGCATCGGGAAGTGCTTGGGGTGCCCGTGTGTGTTTTTTGTTTGTTTGTTTGATGTAAATCAGCTGTGTGGAGTGTAGTGCATCTGTTTAGAATGTTTCTGCTGAAACCTTTATTACTTCAGCACCTCTTGCAAACATCTACTTTTAAGGCTGGTTTGTTTTTGTACTTTGTCTCCGTGCTGAACTGTTGACCGCTGTTGGGTTGTCATCTCTTGTCAAAAAGCACTACCAGGGTTACCCGTTCACCAGACTTCTTTTAACGAGTGTTATTCTTTCATCCTGTATGCAAAAGAGGAATTATTTATAAATACCTACAGAGCTCTTAAGTCACCTACTTAAAACCTTTTCTCATAAAAATCACTTTGCTCTGCTGCCTACAAAATGCTTGCCAGTCATTAGGTAGCTAATGTGCTGTGACCACTGCTTATTGCACTGGTCATAATTAACACACCGATTTCCTGAGCTCTGTATGTTGTCCTGTACTGGCTCTATGGTGGTCTTGGTAAGTTTGCATCATGTAGAGCAGTACAGCTGTGATCCTGTGATGGGACCAGTATTTATTGATACAGCTAATATAATATATGTGTATATGTATATAAACGGACTGAATCTCGACTCACACCAGTTGTTTTAAAAAAAACAAACCAAACAACCAACTTTTGGTGTTGGCCCTGTATGAGAAATGGAGCTACGCAAACGTGAGGCCAGAATTCTGAGAAATACAGTGCGCATCTGGTTTTGCTCACAGGTTAGAGTTTGCCCCATCCAATGAGAAAGGAGCCTGCTCGTAGGTCCTGAGGGCTCCCCAGCTTTAATAGCGGCTGTATGCTGAATATTTCATTTTCTCCTGAACGAGAAAAGACATGTGGCAGAGGGATTATTCCTTAAAATATGTGTGATCGTGCGTGGAGGGGGGGGGGAGGTACATGAAGTGCGCACAGGACAGGCAGGAGGCAACTTTAACTTCCATCGTGCTCCTTGTCCATTAATGTTTTTGCCTGAAAAACAAAACAAAAGTGTTTTTATGTGATTCTTTTTAGAACAGTTTAGACAGTGGAATTGTATATGGCCTTTCCATGTGTAAGTGCCATTACTATGCAGATTTTAATAAATGGCTTTTATTTTCCCAATTTCCTCTAAAGGTTTGAAGTTTTCTTTAAATCTATGTGAAATGTAGAGCCACGTGTAATGGTTCCTAAAGGGAGGGGTGTGTTGTGTAATTTAGTGCAATGTTGTTGGTCACTTCGATGCGTCTTAGTCTCTATGCAAGAAAAAGTTGTGTTTTCCCAGTGGAAATTCACGTGCTGTGAAATATTACCTTGTTTTTTTATGAAACTCTTAGCTGTGAGAACCTGGAATTCATAGTGCTGTGATGGATTAACTTAGTCTTAAAAGTACAAGATACACAGGGGCTGAGGGCTGATACAAGGTTTTTTTAAAAAAGACTTTAGCAGTTTTTTGCTAATGCATTTCCTTAAATCACTTTCTTTAAACAATAAATTGCAATATTTTCAACAGATCCCCTGTAAGCAGCTTGCAGGTCCGCTATGACCAATCAGGAAACAATTGTGGGGACAGTTTGCCCCCGGTAGCAGCCAGCATAGAACAGCTTCTGGAGAGGCAGTGGAGCGAAGGACAGCAGTTCTTACTGGAACAAGGCACCCCCAGTGACAGTAAGTACTCCCATTCTGTTCCGGGACACTCTGTTACCTGTACTATCCATAACTGCCACACAGTCATTGTCCAAGGATTTTATAAAGACTTGTTTTCTGTTAGGAACAGAAATACAAATGTAGTGTTGAATTACAATGTAGATGTTAGCGTGACAGTGGATTATAAGAGTGTTCTGTCTTTACATTTTTACCATTGGGGAAATTGTGTCAGGCCAGAGGAAGTGCCTTGTAGATCCAGCTGGTTGGCTGTGGGCTTTGAAAACATCCTGCACTCTTAGATCCACTGCTGCAAACATGCAGAGCTCTTACACACTATGGATTAGTAAAGCACAGTTTGTTTCGCATAATATGATCTACACTGGTGATTTTTTTATTACTAGATTTAAGAAACTGCCATTTCTGGTGCTGTTTTTAAAAGATCCGTTTACAAATGTTGGGCAGGTGTCCTGCTGTGCTTTGTGTCTTTGTTATGTGTCACTCAGGAAGTTCTCCAAGTAAGCAAAGTGTTTTTTCCAGTTATGTTTAGTAGCTTGGAATAGTCTCAGAGTGAATAGCGAAATGCAGAAGGGATGAGTGGATCGCTTGGATCTCTGTATTCCAGAAACTGTCAGTATCCAAGGCAGTGATTGAATATACTCAAAAAAATAATAATTCCTGTTTGTTTATTTTTGTGTTACACTTTATTGAATGTGTTATTCTTCTTGTTGGTAGTGTAAAGTGGTATCTAGTTGGTATTTTTATGAATGGTATCCTGACAAAAATGCTAATTGTGAGGAAATTCATGCAGGGATAATCCTTTAAACATGATAGCTGGAGGACAGGTTTAGCTAAGTCTTATTGCATCTCATTTGGGCTCACTGAGGGTTCCTTTGTATGTTCTTGAAGAGGAGGGATAAAAGCTAAATCCTTGGGAAATGACCAGATGTGCCTATACCAGTAGACTTATGTCTGTAGTAGGCCCAGAGGTCATGTTAAACAAATACAATTTAGAATTAAAAAAAAAAATAAACGGCTGTCCTTGTGCCTTTACAGTCATGCTGTAATGTTGGTTGGGAAACCCACCTTCTGAAACAAAACCAGAGTTCGAGCAGAGTGAGCTTGCTAAAATACCGTGCTAGTACAGAAGATGATGTCCTTTATCTGGAGGGGGGAAAAAAGGGGGAAAAAGAAGAAAAAAAGAAGGGGGGAAAAAAAAAGGGGTGGTGACTGGAGTGCTCACACAGTGCTCCCTGCTGGGTGATTTGTAGATCGCCACTCAAAGCGAACGAGAGCGCTGCCAGCAAGGTGGGTCGTGGTAGCTTAACAGTGGGTGAGATCTTGTCATTGCTGATCTAAGTTTGGGTATCGTTGTACAGCAGTTGAAAATAATAATTCCAATGTCACAAACTTTAGTTTATTTGTACATAGGTGTAGCTGGTTGTATCGTTCGTTGAATGCGTATTTTCCAAACGTTTCCTGTTTGGATGATGTTTAATATTTTAATATGAGACATGAAATAGATTTTTCCCAATTAGATTCTTAACCTGTGCTATTAAAATAGTACTGGTTTTGTATTCTGGTTTGCAGTTGTTGTGCACTTATGTTTACTCAGTGTCAGCCCCAGAGCTGAGGCTCCATGTATCCATATACAGACAGGGTGTAGGTACAGCACACTGTTACTATTGCATACTACATACTTTTTTCCACGCTTCAAATTGCACAAAATTGGTCCGGGTAAAGTCAAATTTGTCCTCATTTCTCACTGATAATGTTGCTTCTGTTTTCACATACAGCTCTATTTGCTAGTCCTATTTTGTAACATATACTTTAGCATTACTCATTTTCGAAACTTCAGGGACTGTGTTGTGTCACCATGAGTGACTTTTTACCGAAAGAAGAAAAACTTTGTGTTCATGAAAGATAACATCCCTGTTTTTATCTTAGTTTTAGGAATGCTTAAATCGCTACACCAACTTCAGGTTGAAAACAGGAGGTTGGAAGAGCAGATCAAGAATCTGACCGCTAAAAAGGAACGGCTTCAGCTTCTCAACGCGCAGCTTTCAGTGCCCTTCCCAACACTGACTTCAAATCCCAGCCCCTCTCATCAAGTACATGCCTTTCCTGTACAAGCAGGTAAGTGGAGTATGGAAGTGTGGAAGAGATTAGAATGATTTATACAAAATAATGGCACATGCCATTGATGGAAGGTATTATGAGAACAGAATAAGCAGTTCTTGATGTGGGGATTAAAAAAAATACCTCCGATGTTTAAAATCAATTGGAAAACATGTATAAATTTATAAATTACTTGATTCGGCACAGCTTTTTTTTTTCTTTTTGTTTTTCAGACTGAAGTAGTCTGAAGCACATCTGCTTGAATCTATTGATTCACTAATCATCAAGTTAATATTTCACTGTTCAGCAGTCATTCTGAGGTTGACTTTACATTTTCTGTGTTTGCCTCTGGCATTATTTGGAAATAATTATTCAGAATATCTCTTTACGTGCTGCAGAAATGTAATCGCTGTATGTTTTTTTGCAATGATTGCTTTAGCACCAAGCACGGATTCCTTGAACAGCAGTAAAAGCCCTCATCTGGGAAACAGTTTTTTACCGGACAATTCTCTTCCCGTGTTAAATCAGGTAATACTTATTTCTTTCATCTAAATTTAAAGTTATTACAAGTTTAACTCATCGTAGTCTTTCTGTTTTGCTGCAATGTGAAGTTTTAAGCAGCTGAGAGGGTTTTGCTGTTTGTTTTTACACCAGGAGATAACCTCCAGCGGACAAAGCACCAGCAGTTCATCAGCTCTTTCCACTCCACCACCTGCTGGGCAGAGTCCAGCTCAGCAAGGCTCAGGAGTCACGGGAGTTCAACAGGTCAATGGTGTGACAGTGGGGGCACTAGCTAGTGGTATGCAGACTGTAACCTCCACCATTCCTGCAGTGCCTGGTGTGGGTGGAATAATTGGAGCGCTGCCAGCCAGCCAGCTGGCAATCAATGGAATTGTAGGGGCTTTAAATGGGGTAATTCAGACCCCAGCAACAATATCACAGAACCCTTCTCCTCTCACTCATGCAACGGTGCCACCCAATGCAACGCATCCTCTGCCAACTACATTAAACAACAGGTAAGAATTTGCTGATTTATCTGTTTCTCGTTAGTGTCTCCTGTTCTTCAGTTTAGCTTTATTTTTTAACTGTCTCTATAAAGAAGGTACGTTTCCTTCTTCAGCCTGCAGTTGTCAAACTGATTTGGGAAAGAAAATAAGCAGAAAGGCGAAGCATGAATAGTCGTGTTAAAGATGTTTTCTGTTCAGCTTTTATGAGTCAGCGTCATGTCCTTTTATTTGTTGTCTTTTTTTTTTTTTTTTAAATATTCATGTTCTAAAACAAATGTAAATATACAGATGAGTTTCAGATCTATTTTTAGTTCAGAAAACAATGTTCTTTGTCTTGCCAATTCTTCTTCCAGGATTCAAGTAGCATGGGGAGAGCTACTGTTTGTTGTGGGGGTGGAGGGGAGGGAGAAGGGGATCAGAATATGGTCACGTAGTTAGCGAGGGAACAGGCGCAAATAACCAGAGCAGTGCTACACCTGCATGGGGATTTTGGTGTCTGTCCCCAAATTAGTTTTTCAAGTCATTTTCTAAACGATTTTTAAATGTGTAAAAAGGTCTGTGTCTGAGCATTCATGACTACCCTTCTGCTAAATGCAGACAGAACTGCTGCTTGAGATGCAATGTAAACACGTAACAAAAGGAAAGAGCTGCTTTCCAGGAAGGCTTTGGGCTGCTTGGTTTGGAAGTGTTTTGGGGTAGAGCAGAGCCAGGAATAGCTGATTCATGAACTCCTGATAACTCCTGCTTCCCTTCCCCCCATCCCTCGCACTGCCTTTGCTTAGGAAGGAGAAACGCGTCTATCTGTAGGAAAAAATGCCTGCAAATAGGGAGTGAATTACTTGTCTTTGAGTTTATTTTTGGAGATTATGTTGGATTACCCCCAAAAAGGGAACGTGATTGGAATGGTGCAAGGGATTCCTGCTTCTGAAGCTGCCTATTCTGGTTTCTTTTTTCACTGTTCCTTTGGCACTTCGTGAATGTTCTTGTACCATGTTGCTGCCTGGTATCATTTCGGTAGGCTTGTCAGACCTGAAACTAATGTGTGTATTTAGATGCTGCAGTATTTTTACTGAGGTGATTGTGGGTTGATTTTGTTATTTTTTTAGTTTATGTTGTATATGAACATAGAATTTCATAGATAAGGCAACAGACGGTTCCTTAAAGAGAAGGTATTTTCTTTTTATTTCTTATTTATTTTCTCTCTTGTATATCAGGGTTCTTGGAATACGAGAATTTTCATTTACCTTCCCCAGAAGTGTAAGGGGAAAGTCTTAGCAAAGTCAGTAATACTGGCAAGTTGTATCATGCTTTCTGCTCACAGGTAGTGCCAGGTCACACTGGTCATTCTGATGTTGTCTCATGTGCTTTTTATTGATACAGAGATAATTTATTTCAGTCTATAGAGCAGAAGTTCTTTGTCTCTCTTACATCCATCATAAGTGCTTTCCCCACTGAGCATGTATGGATCCTCGGCATCACTGCTCCGCTTCAGCAGGGTGCTGCAGCTGGCTCCTGTTGGTCAGCTCTCACACACTCCAACTTCTGCCACAGTCTGCAATATTCCCGCGATTCCCTGTTCTTGCTGCAACGAGTTTGTGATGTGTAACTCCCTCAGTGTTTCCATTGCTCTGTTTCTCTTGTCAGCATTGTGATTTCTGTGTTTCTCCTCTAGCACGATCTCTTGCTGCATTGCTTCCTTATGAAATTTACTGCAGTTTTCACACAACTCCCTGCGTTTTTTGCTGGGTTGTTATTTTAGAGGTGGTGTTGTAATTCCCCTCCCATTTTCTATGAGTTTTCACCATTTCTGCTTTTGTATTTTGTGGAAAAAAGTTGAGGCCGGGCAATTGCTAAGGCTTGTTAGGGCTAGAATGACCTTTGTAGCAATGCATGCATTCCTTGTTCCCGTCTCTTCCATTATTTGTTTGACAATGTTTTGTGCAAAATATGAAAAAACAACCTTTTTTCTTAAAAACAAACAAACAAACCCCAAACCCCACCCTAACAGCAAGTTGTGAGGGGGTTCTGGGATGACTTTGGATGAATTAAAAATGGAACAAAAAACCCCCAACTCTGAGTATTTGCCATTGGCTGAGATCAGCGTTTGTGAAACAAACTTTGTTCCTCCTACCCCAGAGGCTGGTGCTGTTTCAGTGCTAAGGAGCTGAGGTTGGTCAGTGCTAAATTCCTCGAGGTATCACTGCTCTTTGAACTGCGTGAGTGGGAGGGGTACATTGTCAAAGGCCCAGGCGGGCCTGAAGGGCTGCTGCTGTGCTGCTTGCAGCTCCCTGGGCCTGGTTGAATGCTGTGGTGGCAGACAGTATCAGAGCTGGTTTAAATCACTATTCCCAAGGTGATGGAAACTGAGAACTCGATCCAACTTTCTAACTTTTTTTTGGGTATTGTTCTGTAATTAAAAGAGCTCCCAGATGTTTCTGTACATTGCTACTTATGGTAACTTTCCCAGCTTCAGAATCTGCTCAGTTTCATGTGAGAAACTGTATGTATTGTTCTTACTCACACAAGCTCGCTGTTAACTGGGATGTGGGGAAGTGAGAAAACACTGATTTACACGCTCCTGGCTGGGAAAGTTTCAAATTGTAGGTAAAAGCCTACGTTCGTTCAGTAGAGAAAAATACTCAGCCTTTCTCTGGGGGGGAAATAGCTTAATGGAGATTGCATGCTATGTCAGGAGATGAAGTGATTTGAGGAAGATAGGACTGGTTCTTTACGTGCTGCAATCTGAGAAGACTGGAGGATGGTGAGTTTCCGGCTGATCGTAGACCTTTCAGTGAGGAGCAAAAGAAGGAAAATTTACATTCCAGACTGATCTGATGGGGAAAGCTCTGCAGTGAAACGCTGTGAGCTGCCTCTTCCAGGACGCTCAGGGAGCCACACAGTTGTGTTTTCTGCATTGAGGTTTTGTATCTGGCTGTGTCTCAGCTGCTGCTTGTGGGTGCTTCTCTTTAGGTGCCTCTGTAGAGCAGGAAGGGGAGGCAGAATGGAGAAAGGATGGGCAGCAGCGGGGCAAAAATCAGTGCTAAGTTAAAACAGAAAGGGGGGAAAAAAGAATATCTTTTTTTAACAGCAGGGTGGGGGGGGGTGGGGGTGGGGAGCAGAAAAGAGTTATTCCAGTATAGAAAAAGTGAGGTTAAAAAGAGGAACATAACGATCATATTAGCCAAGCTGAAAATACTTATTTTGTTTTTGCTGCTGTTACAGACACTTTTGCTACAGTTGAATTTAAAACCAAGTGAAATGATTTCCAATAATTTATGTTGCCATTTGGAAGACAAACACGTGGGGGGAAACCAGTTGAACCTTATTCCTGTTAGGTGGTGTGCCTTGTTTTTCTTGTCACAGTCAGGAGGGAAATCGGAGAATTTCCCCGGAGAGGTGAAAATAATCTAATAAACATAGCTTGAATTACTGTTGAATAAATAGAACACTGAATGGCCTCCACCATGACGTCACCTTAAATCCCTGGTGTGTCTGCACCTTCAGCGTTGCGTGCACTTCTGATTGTACGGATTCTTGAAAGGATACAGTACGTCTATGGAGCTGAGATTAATCAGGGCAGAATGGTCTGCAGAGCGCAGATCAGGAGAAATGACTCCTCGGCACTGCAGGAGTTTGGAGAACTTGGAGAGAGCAGTGAATGTTTCAGTGGTGACCGTGGGAAATGTGGTGCAGCCCAGCATTTCCCATAGCTCTGAGGTCATCCAGTGAAACATGAAGCAAAGTCGATTCGTCACCTGCCCTTTTCCAGCACTAGAGAAGGCCATTCTACTGTTATTTCCACGTTGGCTGGTTAGCTCCAAGTAAAAGGCAGAAACGTCAAGAAACAGGGCTGCAGTGTGCTGGCTGCTGTGGAGAGGCAGGACAGAGCGTGTGCCCTGAAGACTTAGTGACAGTAACCTCATAGTGCAGATCTGTGGCTGATTTAATTTACTGCTGATCACAGCTAGCAATCCTCTTGTCCCATTGGAGATCCTGCACACAGCTTCATGTCTGTACCAGTGCTTGTGCGTTCACACAGGAACCTCCTCCATGTTAATGGATGATCTTGCAGTGCATTTGGTGTTGGCTTCGGTTTCAGCTCGACTCCCTTGAGATGCAGCTCATTGTGCAAGAGCGAGGGCAAGGGGAGGAGACCGCAACGCAGAGCTGAAAGGGAAATACTTAACCTTTCAGCAGCAGGATAAGCTTAGTAAGATCAGCTTAAACCGATCACAGAAGTGCACCTTAGTAATTTGGTGGGGGTTTTAACCAAGTAAAAACTAATTCTGGTACCAAAAGAATAAGTCCAACTGTCTCCCTGGTTGTCTGTTCCAAAGCCACCCTCACGCTGCTGATCCCACAGTGAACTGGCACAGCTGCAGAAACCCTTTATGTCCAGGGCAGTTGTCAGCTGGATCCGTTCCCCACTTGATTTCCTAAATAGCTGCAGAAAGTCTTGTAGGGGCAGAGAGAGGAATGGGAGCTGTGCCACAGCCAGGTGCAGAGGCTGCCTGCTTCATTCCACAGCAGCATCAGTTGATCCACTTCAAGGCTGAATGTGCCTGCTGAATTACAGACAAGGTGTAGGCAACAGTGATAGATTTGAATACAGTAAGAAATGAGAATTAAAAAGAAAGCTGGACAAAAGTAAAGTAAGTAAATCTTAGCTTCTGTGCCTTCAAAAGCAAAGAAGTGCATGTACACACACACAACTTATTGACTGTTTTGTGGGTACCTAATAATGTTTTCAAAGAGATTTGGAAGGTGATGAATTTGATTAGTGTAGATTTGTGTGAGGATGCACAGAAGTCTGAGGGGAAGAGAGACAGCTTACGCTACCTGAAATGTGTATGCATCCTAAGGCAATCCTGTAGAGCCTGTGGCTTTGGAACAAGCATTTGGCAGTTCCCCACCAGTGTGGGATAACATCAGAGTGAGGGCAGTTCCTCAGTGGCTGTGGTTATTTTCACTGCAGTTCAGGTGGTTACCATGGCCAGCTGCCTGCTCTGCAGCACAGCAGACTAGAGGAGATGCTTTCTGTGTCAGGATGCCATTGGCATTTTCTGTCCTCTTCCATTGTGAAGGTTAAGGGGCAAAGTGCTGTGTGCTCCAGCATGTTCAGAGTGGTCAGATCAGCTCATTTGTTGAAGTTGTACTCAGCAAAATGTTGCCTGAGAATACCACAGAATGGCCAGCACTTAATGATTTGAGCACTAACCAGACTGACGATACAGCTTGCTATAGACAGCATGTTTAGAAAAAGTAGAAGATGGCATTAGAAGAGGTGGATTGAGAAGCAGCTTCAGGTATTTGAATTTGATGAGAGTAGTTCAAAGAACTGGGACAGGAGAAAGGGCTTTGCTCTAGTATGGCAGATGGATGTGAGCCTGGCAGTCGTTCCTTCAGCTGAGGTACAAATACTAGTTTTAGTGATAGACATGCAGCTTTTGGTACCAGGTATGGAAGCACTAAAGGCTGGCAAGAGCTGTCCTAGGACGCGCACATAGCATCATAGTTAGGTCTGCCTGCATCTACTGAGCTGCCTGACTTACAGGAGAGGTGTTGCCATTGCTCAAAGTAAATGAGAAGAAAAGGTGCAGTGACTTGATGGACGGTGTCTGGGTATGTATCAGAAATGCAAATAATCAGGAATCAGTGTTGGACATGATGGAGTCAAAATGCTGAACAGGAACTGTCCATTTGTGTAGAGACTTTTTTAGTTTCCGTGGAGTGCTGAAGTGAAAAATCCCCATACTTTCATATAAACTGCAGTATCCCCTTGTCATACCCTGCAGTGCCTCGGGACTAGGATTGCTTCCTGACCAACAGAGACAACTTCTACTCCATCAACAGCACCAGCAATTCCAGCAATTATTGAGTACTCAGCAACTCACATCAGTAAGTTTTCCAGTTAATTATAAGTTATTCTTCTTGTACAGCCTAAGGCATGAATAGATTCCCTGCCCCAAAACAAATATTAGAGACGTGTTTAACTTGCTATTACAGCTTTGGAAAATGTTCAGTAGTTTCAGCCTTTTATGATGGCAGTCACGTTAGATTGCAGAACGCTGCTGGGCTCCATGTATTGCTCTCAGAATTGTTCCCTGAGCCCTTCAGTCCCATTTTACCCCTTGTGGGCCTGGTGCCTTGCATCCTTCAGCATCAGCTGTGGGCAGTGGGGTCTGAGACCATTGGTTGGCTCTAACAACATGCAAAGTGGAGCTTCGTCCCCACCAGGGCTCCAGTGTGAAATGTTTTGGGAATCACCGTGAGCTATCTTTGCTCCCCCTCTCAGTACTGACATATGTCATGGATAACTGGCTTTACTATTTCTGTTTTCAGTTGTGCAGTGTTAGTACTGGTTTGATATTCCTCTCAGATACGTTTCCTTCGATAGGGGCATGTTGAAGCCAGTTGGTGTAGCTGAACTTCTGCTGAGCAACTGATTTCAGGACGTTTTATAGACACTTCCTTCCCTTTCCTCCAGTCTTGTGGAACCCCATTAGTGTAAACTAAATCAGCTGGGATTAGGTTAAGTGTTGCACTGATGGAGGATTTGGATAAGCAAGACCCCGATGAGAAGCCATTACTCAGTAACTAATTCTTGATTATTTTCCTCCCACCCCCCATCTCATTCCTCAAGGAACAACATCAGGCCCTTTTGTATCAGCTGGTACAGCAACACCACCACCACCAACACCACCATCAGTCTGAAGTGCAGCAACTGCAGATTACTGGAGGAGCACAGATACCCATAAACAACTTACTGTCAGGCACGCAGGCATCGCCACTTAACGCAGCTTCTACCAACCCGTTCCTGACAATTCATGGAGATAATGCGGCTCAGAAGGTGACAGTAAGTATATTTCTCACCTCGTTTTCAATGAAGTATCTCCGTAATGTAACTAATTGACAGGCAGGAAGTTACGAGCATGTTTCACAACGCAAGGGTGTGGATTTTTTTAATTATTATTTATTTTTACGTTAAGTTTTTCTGAAGCTTTGAGCTGCAGTTAATGAGAACTCAGAGAACTTCAGAACTCGTCCTGTAGGTGACTGACGTCTTGTAGTCACATCTACACGCTTTGTTGCATGCTCCTGCTTCCCTGGGTTAGGACTCCAGTGCAGTGACTCCTGCCTTCCTCCTGTATCACCGTAACCCAGTCCTCAACTCTCCTCCTTCCAAGCTTTGCGTGTCACTGTGTCAGCCCTTCCTCTTAGTGCTTTACTTGAAGACCTTTTCCTCACCGGGCTGCAGGGTGTTGGTTGACAGCTTAAGAGATGAGGAGCCCATTGCTGGGACAGTGAAATATGTATTTGGAGAATGGTTAGGTGTGTCTTGGGTCTGTTTGCTGGGACACTGAGCAACTCCTCCTTTACTCATTACAGTAATAAAACCTTTCCTGGACAGATAAAAAGGCAAGACATTTTTTCCAGCAAAGATGTTCCATTTTCTTCAACTTTGCCCTGTAACCTCCGTCCCCAAGAGACAAATTCTTTCTTTATTACTCTTCAAGGAGTGAACGTATAGACTTCATTCTCTCAGGGTCACGCAATTAAGATAAGAGAGGATGAAGGGAAGGAGCATATGGAACTTGTAAAATCAAACAGGAGTAGTGCAGGAAGACAAAGTTCCAGTATTTCTTGGACAACTCATGAAGTGGCAACAGTAGTAGGAAAAAGGCAGCTTGTCTGCAACGCCAGGTGGGAAGTTTGGGGCCACATATTGGCTGCCCGCTCTGCTCCCCACTTGCAGAGTCTGAGATACCTCTGGGGCACCACAGGCAGCTGGGCCTTAGATGGTATTGACCCAGGAAGGAGGAGAGAGACAAAAGATGATGAATTTTCAAGATGGTTTTCCTAAAACCAGCTTCCTGAAAATAGGGAAATAGGGGCCTTTGCTTTTGTTGAGTTGTGTGGGTGTCATCATTGTTGCCTTTCCAGCCTGGTCCTTTGCTGTGATGTTGCAAACCAACTGCTGCCAGCAGTACTATGGTAAGGTCATCTTCTTTCCTGGCCACCAGATGAAGGAGCAGAAGGGCTGATCACAGGAATCTGCTCCATGCTTTGGCTCCTTTTAGAAATGTTGGACTTGGTTCTTGTTTCAAATTTGCGTTTTATAAAAATTAGTAGTGAATGAGGTTGAGACCCTCCATTTGTTTTGCATCAGAGCAAACCATTTTATGTGACGTGCTTTGAGTGGTTTGAAATGGCTCTGACTGGCTCTGGAGATGGTGCCCAGGCAGCAGTCATTGTACTGACGTGCTGTTAGTCATATTTCTTGCTCTTACAACAGTTGGCTGCAAACAACTCAGGGGAATCTGAGAGCCTCTTCCAAATGAAACCCTTAGAAATATGTATGCATTGTCTGAAATGGCTTTTTTTGCTTTTAAAGGTTAGATTTGAGAGAGATTGCATTTGATTGTTGAGCTGTTTGAATCCAGGAAGAATTTAAAGCAAACTCTGTTTGCGGAAAGTTTGGATGTTTGAAGCTCATTTCAAATTGGACGAGGTTTTTCAGATGTTTCTGAGTGCTCAGAGGATGAAGTTGAGGCTTTTGCTGAGTCGAGTTCAGTATTTACAGGAAATGTCCTTCTCACAATTTATGAAAGAAACTCAGCTGTGGCAGAGACAGAATGGAAACAGCATTTCTGTGCTGTTGGAAGAGGATAGATTTTAACCCTCTTGTAATGGGTAGCAAAGGTCACCTCCTGTTTGTCTTGACCATCATTGGGACCCAATGTCAGACCAGTGGCTGGCAACACAAAGTCCTGTTGGAAATGAAAGCACAGGCCAAGCCTGAGCATTGCAGTGTGAGCTCCAGCTGGGAGTTGTGCAAGTGCAGTACTGCTCCTGGGACTATTCTTTCCCTCTTTCTATTCTGTGATACACAATTACTCTTTACAATGCAAAAGTAACCAACTTACTATTAACGCAGCTGAATTCAGTTTCCTCATCTGCTTTGTGCACCAACTGTTTTCTTTCCGCTGTATTTATGGTGTGGTTTTACTGAGCTCTGTATTTTATAATCTGATTTTTAGAAGTATTTTCTCTTACACAGAGGCTCAATGACAAAACTGGACCAGTTGCATCAGAGAAGAGTTGACATTTGAGTGATACTTGAGAGCTGCACATCCTGCTGTGATAGCACTTCATCTGCCTGCAAGCTGCAGTTTTCCTTTCTGCAAATAGGAAGAAATGCAACAAGGAACTCTTACTGCACAGCAAAAGGTTAATAATTTTCATAAGGGTATATTTGGTAGGCTTTGATTTGCTTTCTTGTTGCACTAAAATGGATGTAATTTTTAATGTGTCAGACTGTGAAGCAGAGAGAGCTCTGTAAGCCACAGTGATTCTGTCAATGGTAGTGAGGACAAGTTAAACCACAGAAGAACGTACGCTTGACTTTTCAGTACTGATGTCAAAACCCAGAGGCTGAAGAACTGCCTGCAGGCACACGTTACCTTGATTTCGGAGCAGGAGGGTTTCTTCGTTTTGTTTTGTTAATTAAAAAGCTCAACAGAAGCCCAAACGTAGCGTCTGATCTCTGCTGCAGCTGCAATCTGTCCTTCAGACTAAGCTGGCAGTGGCAGTCTGGACTTGCTGTTTGTTGTTCCCTTTTACACACATGCACTCATTCGGAAATCTGACTCATAAGGGAATCTATTCTGAGCTTTTATTCCTTTAAATTCCTGTCGTTATATAGTGGGGAGCTGTTCCTCAGTAAGACTTACAGTATGGAATCCAAAGTGAATTAATTTTGGTGTAGGTTTTAGAGTGATGAGGTTTTTAAAGGAACTGCTTCGGTTCCAGCAACAAAGTTTTCTTACCAGATGAGAAGGCCACACTGGGAGAATTAGGTGTAGTGTTTGGCCTCAACCAAGTGCCTGTTGCTACCTCCGCTTCGTTGGGATGGCTGCCAGCAGCTGATGATGCACTATAGACGTGTCCTTGTGAGCAGCAGGAAGAGCCGGTGTTGCACCAGCAGCCTCGTCCTTCTGCCTTTACTCCAAGTGTTGGTTCCGCTGCCGGCAGCTCAGGTGGATTCGTTCCCTGGGTCGTTTGGCGCTTAGAAACTACCAAAAAAGGGAGTGAGGGTTTCCCACCGGAATTCAGCTGTGCTTGAAACGGGCGGGCGCGAGTTGGACGGGGCTGATGTGATGCTGCACGTGGCTCCGTGCGGCGTGGTGTTAAATGGGGCGATGACCACTAATCAGTGCTGCGTGGGAACGACGAGGGGGAGAGACCCAGCTGTAATCAGACCTCCACTGTGTACCCATTCGGAAGAACATGTGAATTCTGCAATATGTTTCTTAGTTAAACGTTGCACAGTTCTTACCTCATTTCTGTAAATAAAGTTTTGTGGATCTGTTTTGTATTGTGAAGAATTCCTAAGAAAACACGGCTATTTTGATTTGTAATATTTCTAACGAGTAGATTTAATGGAAGAAGTGGAAATAATTTATTTTTATACGTCGCGGGCAACTTTTTAAAGACGTCCCAGATCGCTTTTGTAGATACTTGACAAAAGTCAGCCCGGTGGTTTATTTTAGTCTGTCGCCCCACTGGTGAACTGAACGTTCTGTAACAATTTGTACAAAAGGTAAGATGGAAACGTGCTGTTATTTTGACTAGATGTAAAATTCCAAGTGTATGAAAAGAGATGTACAAAGCTTTTGTTAATAAACTGGAATAATGTTTATAGTTGCACGCCGCTTGTGTCAACCTCAGTCTTGCACACAAATGCTGCCATGGCTGCAGCTGCACGTGGGCGCCACGGCTCCGTCCAGCACTTTCTGCTTCCAGGAGCCGTGTTGAGCCGTGGTACGTCCTGGACAGAACAGCTCCTGGCTGGCAAGTGAACAAGCTCAGAGTTAATGAAACATCTCTTTGGCACAGCTGGGTCACCGCTAACCCTGGACCAGCTCAGTGTCTCTCTGGCAACAGAACCTTCTCAGAAAGTTTCCTTTACTGCTCGTTGGTGGTGGTGGCTGTTTGGTGTGGCTGGGGCAGAGGCTGAGGAATAGCTGGTGTCACAAGTTCCACTGACCAAGCCAGGGCTCAGCTCTAGAACCAGGCACTATTTGCTCCCTTTGGGAGGGGCACTGCCCTTGTGCTTGTTGGGACAGTCAGTATTAAGGGAGAGCCAGGGCATTTAAAAACTGGACCCCTACATTTATACTTCTTACTGCCTGAGGGAGGGGAAAGCAGCCCAAGATGCTCCCAGGTGCTTATAGGGAATCCTGAGCATCCCTTCTACTGCAGTTGTGGAAGTGAGCGTTCAGTATCTGTAGCTTTATGGATCTAACCTGAATCTAAAAACAGCATGGTGGACATAAGCATCAGCCCCTAAGTGTCTTTTCCCTGCATGTTCCTCTTCTTGAGGGACGTGGGCAAGAGGGAGGCGCCCCTGCCTATAGCAGGGAGTTGGAACTGGGTCATCTTCAAGGTCTCTTCCAACCCAAACCATTCTATGATTCTTCAAGAGCTCCTGCCTGATCTCTGCCATCTGTTTCCTGGTCAGAGGCAGAGTAGCATGAAAGCAACAAATACGGAGTGAGATTGCCAAACTCAGGGCAGCCTTAACTTCTCAGTGTGTCAGAGGTTGGTGTCACAAACCCAAGACAGTGGTGGATGTTGTACGGTGCTCGTATTCCTGATGGACAGAAAATCAACAGCAGGAAAGTAATGAAAAGGACAGTTATGACATTAAACAAAACTCTGATTTGCTCATCTTTATAGGAGGAGACCACATCAAAGCCGAGTTCACATGAAGGCCAGATGCAGTCAGAAACCAACCTTGTTTCAATGACTTTGCAGATCCTGACATCAAAGGTGCTGGTCTTTGGCAGCAGCTCAATAGGAACCATTTGCCATTCAGTGTCACGAGAGCAGACCTTGGGGCAGTTAGTGCTGCCTGCAGGACCAGTGCATGTCCCAGCCAGCCTGCTGCTACTCCTGCACCTCCATAGGCCTGTGCTGTGGGCAGGCTGTGCTCCTGGCCCAGTGACCACAGGCCATCCATCACCTCTACCCAGGAATGGCCAACGCCGTGTTTCAGCATTCCCACTCAGAGCACTGCCACAAATGCTGTGCCTCTCTTGCTTCAGAGATTCAACCTGTCGGGAGTGACACAGTGGTACAGCCCAGCTGCCCCTCCTTAAGGATGTGCCTTCAGATAGATACGTGTCTGTTTGTCACACTGGCATTAACACCATCAGTGTTTGTCAGGTGCACTGCTTGAAGTATCCCGGCAGCAATGGGCTACCAACCAAGAACGTTTCTCACCCATGAGCGATGTGAGCTTCCTTGACATGTGCATCCCCATGCAGAAGCTCTTAGGGCTTGGAGAAGCTGAAGGTGTTGGGCACATGGCATAACACAGGCAAGGCTCACACAGGGCTTGTATGTGAGTTTTAAAGATTGTCATTGATGGATATAAGCATCAAACTCCTCCCAGCTCCATACTCTTTTTCCCTGCTATTTATTGTTACATTCCACTCTTTCCTTACAGCCTAAGGTTAATTTTCATCTGTGACCAAAAAACATTCCACGTGCTAAAGAACAAATACGGGCTGCACCCGCAGCAGTTGCAGCACGCAGGCAGCGGGGTGGGTCACCTGAAGCTCCTGTTCAGGACATCAGCATCTCTCCACGTAAGCAGCTCCTACACAAAAGCGCACCCTCCATTCTCCAGCACACAGAATAGTCGGTAAGACGACAAAAGATTTATTGACACTTTCTTTTCCTAAGGCACGTGACGTATAGAAATACCGAGGTACAAAAACGCGGTTTCCTGCATATGAGTTTTACGCCCCATTTTGACGAAGACGACGTCAATTCTTCTGCTGAGAGCACTCAGCTTTTGGCCAGCTTTTTCTTTTGTACCAGCTCAACCAGCAGCCTGTACCGCGCTATGCACTCCTCCTAGAAGGAAAACAAACGTTTGTTTGATAAACGAGAAGAGAAAACCAAAGTGTGGCACTGTTATAAGGTGGGTAGAGGTGAAAACAGTACCAAAGTTACTCATGCAGTGGCTTTCAGAAGGATAATCTACATCTGTGAGCACTGGGTTAGAAAAACAAAGTTGTGACTGACGTTTCTTACTGGGTAATTTCTCTTTTCCAAGAGCGCACCAAGCCAAGAAAACCCCTGCCTGCTATTTCTATACAACACCTGTAAAGGCAGCTGTTACGCATTGTGTTGTATGAGCCCTTCCAGAACAGTTACGAGTTACTTTGACATTTCTGTAACACATTAAGCAAACTGACCTAATGGAAAATGCCCTCGAAAATCAGCAGAGGTTGCCACCTTTGTAGAGGCTTCGTGTCTTGATTGATGGCTACAGGTGAAGTAACGCCCTCACTTTGCTGCATGGCCCTTAAGATACTCATGAATGGGCAGAACATGCATTTCCTCTTTATTTACACTCTAATTCCAACACCAAGCACTGTACCTTGCTTTTTCCAGGAACACATTTTGCTATCTTGTCCCAGCGGTCCGACGTTCCCTTTGGATGCTGCTGCAAGGCCATTTCCAGAAGTTTCTGTTGGTTCTGAGTCCACAGTTCTTCTAAGGCACGGCTCTTCTCTCTTTTTCTGCTCTCGTCATCACTTTCTTCCTCCTGCTCTGTGTGATCGAAATCCTTCTGCCGTCTCCCTCTGCCCTTCTCCTCCGATGCCTCTTTTGTTGCTGCTGGCCCCATTTCAGGCGCTTTGGGGACCTTCCGCCTGCGATGCCTGGTCTCACCAGCACCGCTCTCCTTGGGATCTGTCTGGGCATCTGTCCGATCTGGGCTGTGATTGAAGCTCCCCTCCTCCTCCTCTTCCTCCTCCCTTTCCCTCTGTGTGATGATGTGGTCTGGTAGATTCATGGAGACTTTGGTGTTCTTGGAATTCTGGGCCAAGGTTTTAAGCTCGGAGAGCCTGGTGACACCTGTTTAAAGCACTGCTGTTATACTTCTAAATAAATAAACCATAAACAGGAGGTACTGCAAGTAGGAGGTACTCAGAACAGTGCAGAGAGCAGGTGAAGCCCTTACAGATCATGCCAAGTTGCTTATGTTTATCCAGAAATCAAGGCATTTGTATGAAGCAAAGAACTTAGTTATGAGCTCATCTGGTAGGCGTGAAGTAACAAGTAAATTACCACACTGACATAAACAAGAACAGAACAGCATCAAGAAATGGACAAAGCCCACCCTAAACTGAATAAGAAGGGCTGGGGGGATGTAGCTACAAAGGCAGCATTCCATCTGAGTGCGTCAGGTCTTTTCCTTGCTTGAAGCAAGGCAGGCTGCAGGAGTCTCTGCAGAACACACGCAGAAAGTGACCGAATGCACCCGTGTGCATGCAGCTACCTAAACACGGTGCTCCCTACAGGTGTTGGTGAGGAGCTGGCAGCACACACCTGGTGTATACGTCACAGAGTCCTTCAGCTGTTTGGCTTTTGTGGTGACCTGTGGAGAAGAGGAAGAAAAAATGGGACTATTAAAAATTACATTTATCACATGGCAATCCACATATGTGGAATCCCTGCTTCGTCCTCTCTCTTAATACCTATATCTGTGTCTTGGAGTGATCTAACAGCACAATGAGCTTTTTCCTCACTGAACCACACAGCATCACACAATGGAAGGGACCTCAAGGATCACAAACCTCCACACCCCCTGCCACAGCAGGGCCACCAGCCTTCACATTTAATACCAGACCAGGCTGCCCAGGGCCCCATCCAACCTGGCCTTGAACACCTCCAAGGACGGGGCATCCACAGCCTCTCTGGGCAGCCCCGCCAAGAATGTGCGTTGTGCCAAATGACCTGCGAGATTCAAGTCTCACGTAATAGCATTTTAAAATGTAGTGCTCCAAGAAGTGCACACTCAAAGTACTCAACATTTTAAACGAATGCCAGTTTGTCTTCCAACACGTGACCCTGTTCAGCCTAGAATGAATCATTTTTGGAGTCCCCATTCAGACCTCTGCTGGCCGGGCTGACCATGCTAAGGGCAGCAGACTCTTCTCCCTACACAGAGCAGCACTGGGGAAGAACAGCCCACACCGTGCAGCACTTCTCTAAAGAACAGGAATGATCTCTCCCACAAATTAAGCCGTATTTTCAGGGATGATTAAATTTAAATGAGAACTCCACGGACAAAAAAGAAAGTCCTGGCTGTAATTAACCAAAGTCTTTATCCAGAGACAGACACCTGGCATAGAAAAGCCCAGTGCCCACTGCTGCAGCATGATAAACTTTGAATCATTTGAAGAGGAAAAGCCTAAGAACACAGTGATGAGCAAACGACTCTAAGCAGCACCAACTGTTCTTCATCTGCATGATGCTGAAACAACTGATGGATCCCCCCTGAAAGGGATAACCTGCTAACACAGAAACAGAAACTCTCCTCAGAGAGTCTAAATTCATCCAAACCTAAATATACAAGTTCCCTTTCCACTGTAAGCAGAACAGCTCCGTGTGCCCACGCTGCAAAAGGGGGGGAACCTGCTGCCGATTGCTGAACACAACTGCTCCTACACAGTGACCTGTTACACATCTCTGGAATTATCTTCGTCTAAAGTGGACTGCAATAATTACATTGAAAAGTGAGGAGAACTTGTCATGGCAGAGCGCGGTGGATCGTTTAGAGCTGCAGGGATTCACCACAAGTACAGCAGAGCACTGTCTGTCTGTGCTCATCTATTCCAGACAGCTGACAATAACCCATCCTGCTATTTTTAAACTCCTTTCAAAGACTTGCAAGCTACTCAGATGACCAAGAAGAGAGGAAAAGAGACAGGAAATTTCCCTGAGCCAGAGAGAGACAAGTAAGCAGCCAGCAGCCTTAATGCCACCGTTCTGCCTTCTGCGTGCTGAAGCACTGATGCCGTAGCAGGCTGCCAATTACTGCTTCATCCTTCCAACTGGGACTACACGCAACAGAAACTTACAGTGTAAGTGGTGCAAGTCAACATCCTGGATTCCAGCATCCTTTACAGGATGGATGTTCCCAGATTAGGCTAGTGCTGGTATCCCACAATAGATACAAGTTTTGGTGCATGTTGCATCCAACTGAATTAATCTAAAATGGCTCTTTCCATTAGAGCAGTGAAGGACTCCAAGATCCAGATGGTATTGAAATACCATCCCCATATGTGAGAAGTACCAGCCTCACCTCAGCCTGTCTTTCTTTGGGTGACTCCAGCACCAGTATCTTTGCTGGCCCGGTTTTACCCCCTGTAGTAAGTTACTCCATCTATTGCACAAGACTTTTGGAGGCACCTTAATCATCATTTTTTATGGACTTTCAATCTGAACACTCGGTGATTAATCCGGAAATAACAGCTATGTGTAAGGTTTAGATACTGTGAATCCACAATACCAGGTCCTGAGCAAGCTCTGTCAAGCACCTCCTGCTGACATAACTCCGAAGCTCATCGACAGCATCACTACCATCATTCCCATATTCCATGCGATGACTTATCAATTATCCTTCTTTTTTCCTCACTTTAAACTCAGCTTTCTTCTTTTCTAGGTGCTATGCAAAATCCTTGTTTACTCCAGCTCTTCTCACTCAGAGCTCAGGTGTCACATATACAGACTTAGGACTTATTTGTCCATCAGCTCCAACTGTCATTGCTGTTAGAGATGCTGACGCAGGGGAAGAATCATAACATGTCAGCATTAACCTATTAGGGATTATTAGGAACCCATCCTATGGAATGTGGGAAATCTGTATTTCAGTTTGATCTGCTTGAGTTTAATCACTGCTCTTGCCACTCAAATTTGCAGCCTCCTCTGGTGCCAGCTACTCCACACACTGACAGCCCTAACATCAATCACTGCTTACCAGTGCTGAGCAGGGTTATCTACTGGGTACTTCTTAGCAGTTATTTTGAAGAGCAGAAGTTGCTCCATTGCATTCTCAGCTCTATTTCTTATCCTAACTTGCTTCGATTTATTACTCTTTCATTCAGTAGCAGATAACATACTCGGAAGTACTATTATTCAAAGCACGAAGCAGTTGTGGCATTATGCTTCTAATTATTATTGGCAACTGCTAGTGCACAATGCTACAAATTACAGTTGTAGTGTATATTGAACTATGAGTTTTGTCATTAGTGTGAAAAGTCGTGCTAAGAGCCTGTTGTTATTTGACAACAGCTCTCATCAAAGTATTGGTCAGGTCTGAAGAAAACCTGGGTCTGGGGACACCTTAAGTAATAAACATCATACTCTGAGATGGATTTAAATTAGAAGAGGGAGGAGCTCTTATTTCCACAAATAATTTTACTGCTAGAAAGGCACACTGCATTATTTTATAGGAATCAACTTTCATCTTTGCTGTTTCTATGCACAAACAACCCAGGCATCCCCGTAGTTCTCTGGGGATAACAGAAGTCACAAATGAAGTCAGGTAATCGCACGCACAATGAAACATTTTCTTAGACAAAGGAAGATGAGAACAAATGTTTGCTGTGAGCAATCACTGCTGAAGTAGAAAGTGAACAGTCTTACTGTGGGACATACAGAAAGAAGCCACAGTAACAGTTTGCTTCTGTGAACTCCCCTCTGAATTCAGTTTCAATAGCTCTTCAGCTACAAAAAGATTTTACTGAAAGCTCGGATTAGTGGGATGATTTTATGCAATGAAAGCCAGGCAGAGAGCTGGCTTCCTCTTGTACTCCTGACAATTAGTCCAGATCACAAGACCAGTTGCTACTCAACAAGACACCTAGCAGTAAAAACATTCCTCATCCTGACCATCCTGATGTTAAATCTCGTTACCCTGGACACCTGCCTCCTCTTTCAGATGGGACAATCAATGCTTCAGAGAGGTACAGGAGAAAAAAAAGTATTATTCAGAGTCAGCTTAAAAGCCTTTTGGCAGCACAGGCAAAATTCAGGTTTGCTATCACATGGGTGAGAGGCTGCACCTTTTGTGCTGCCGGGAAGGCAAGGATAAAATAGCACGGAATTGTGACCCGCCTCAGGGGGAAACCCTGTAAAGTCAAGTATAGCGACCATACCCATGCTAAACAGAAAAGAACGGCCCATTTGCAGAAGGTGAAGATCAAATTCCCCACTCCCACAGCAGCAGCCATAAGCTGGCCCTTCCAGAACCACGGTCAGCCCAGCTTTGCAGGGCTCTGGCAGTGGTCAACAGGGCTTTGAAGCCTTTCCCATCCTGCTGCCTCCAGGCACTCCCCTTCTGGATACAAGACCATTTTGACCAGGGCTGCACCACGTAAATAAGGCAACAAAAGTCTCTTGTGTTCTGAAGACACTCTGAAAAAACACAAGCAGATGAAGAGATAACTTGTGTCATTTGGCTCCCAGATGTATCTAACTTTGCGAAGCAGGACGACATGTTGGTGTGCTGCTGCCAACCCAGCACACTGACAAAGCTGTTTACTACTCTAAGCACCTTCCCGAGCAGAAGCTATCTAAGTATCTATGACACTGCCTGAATTTCTCAGCATCACCTACCAGAAACCTGCTGTCTCAGTAGCAGTGTTCTGCCCAGCCACTTGCTATCTGTTTACTCTCCATCTATTTATGTTATGTAAAAACATCCAAGATCTGTGGAATTACAGAGAAAAAGAAAGTATAGATACAGCCTGAAAGTAGCTGAAGCCAATATGCATCAAAGTGAAATTTTTTTTGAATCTGAGGTTAATTTGAGCCAAAACCGCATTGTTCTCATAAAGGAAAGCCAGGTACAGGACACTCAATTATTTCCTGCCCTTCTCCAAGAAATAGGCTTTACTGACCTTTCAGAACAGCACAGAAAAAGCTGTCAAATTCCAGGTTCTCTCCTTATAGGCCAAGTATTACTTGTTGCACTGAACTGATGTCCCAATCTAGATCTAAACAGCTTATTCACAGCAACCACAATTGCATCAAGGATGGTTTGACCAAAGTCAGCCAACAGCAGTGACTCACTCCTTTATTTTCATGTGACAGACTCAAAATTTGTTGCTTTATAAAATGCCTTCCTGGATTGCTAAAACTGCCTTCCAGTTCTAACAGACCCGTGAAACATCAGGCCAAATCATCCTGCTCCTTTTCTTTTTAAACAGCTTATTTCCAACGCAGCAGATCTCTAGCAATGAAGTATTCTAAGTTAGAAGATGCGCTTTTGCTCTGGCCCCACTTGTAACAATTTGCTTAGTGGGCTGTTACTAACTTTTCCAAAAGTGTGCAACATAACGGGCCAATGAGGCCAACAAGCTTTTGCTCTTGAAAGAACTAAGCGACACTTACCAACTGGATTTGCTTAGACCAGCTGCTGCCAGCCTGCAGCAGAATGGCTTTCTTGTGGTTACGACCTGTGAAGCTGTGTGTGATTGCAAACCTGGCCACAGCCAATGAGAGGAGGCAGCCACAGCAGAAACACAACAGCTGTGTGTTCAGTGATGAGGCAGCCTAAGATGTGGCCTAAACCACTGGATTTAGAACATCAGATCTCGTTAAGTGCCCGGAGAGTTAATTTAAAACAGAAGAACAACTGCTCTCTTTTTTCAGGCCTAAGAGGAAGAACTCAACACCCAGAATTGTCATGACATGGGAGACTTCAAACTATGCCGTTTTTCTACTTTTGTCAGTCAAAATCTACATTTGCAAGTCTCAGCTCAGTACTGTGGAAACTCATGCACTCAAATGCCCTTTGCAACAACTGCTTGAGTATTTTATGACCTTTGATGCAAAATGCTTTACCTGTGCTAAGAGCTTTAAGATTTGCATTCTGCGATGGAATTTAAACCCAGCTCATCAGGATACACACGGAATGTTTTGCTATTCAAGCTACACTGCAAAGTTATAGCAGCACTGTCCCGACCACTGTATAGCGCGTGTATCTGAATTAAAGCTGGTGTCCCGCTGGCTTCTGCAAACAGCTTTCTCCTTTAAGTGACAGGAATGCTCTTGTCACGCCTCCCAAGAAGGAAATCAATCTGTTTTGTATTTGGGCATAAGATGCTCCATGCTGCCTGATTCTGCAAGAATGGCAGGGTCAGTTGTATGACAGCACAGAAGAAAACTGTGCAATCACAGGACTGTGAACAGCAACCCTTGTGCAAAGTATCAACAGGCGTGTTGGTGTGTCTGTGGGATTAGACAGGTGTTCTGAAGATTTCACTCTTAGACTGAGGGATCTCCATGACCTACATACCATCTAAATCCCATCTTAGATATTCATAACTGCTTTCAGACCTTGATCCAGAGCAAGGTCTTTATACTTCAATAAGCTACCGAAAGAACTATTGATTACATAAATATATGCAAGATGCTGAGAGGGACTGCTTCAGAACATCCACAACTGGAGATCACAGTAACCGAGTTAACACATGCACAGTATACAAAATGAAATATAAAGCAGACTTAGCAAAAGCTTAATCTCCAGAAGCAAAAAAACAACAACAACAACAAAAAAACCAACCCTAATAAATTCATTAACTTGTACATATTAATTACTTCTCAGATAGATGTTTTCTCGCTGGCAATGTAACGAGCTTGCACTTGCCAAAAATGAGGGGTCTATTATATAATGGCACATAAATGTGCAGTGAGTGTGAACTCGCACAGTTAGACTTAAGGCTGAAACTGTTGGAGAGATGAGAAAACACAAAACAAGCCCTCCCTCCCAATCTCGTGCTTGCAGGTTTCACCATAATTCAGGATGTCTGCTCCAATACATACACCTGTCTATTGTTTTGCTGTCTGCCTTGGTCTTTTTTTATACAAGCAGCAAATCCCTATCAGCCTGTTTTTACAACACAAATGCGTGAGATTAGTGACTGCAGGAGCAAACAGAATCAGTTTAAATCCTGTAAGACAAGTGAATGATATTACTTCACAAGTATGAAATCTGAGATCTCTTTGCCTTTAATTTAAAAAACCTGTACCTAATAATCACATTAAAGTCTGTTTGGCATGCCAGACAGCTTTTACTTCCTCTGTTATTTTTACAATTTGAATGTCCTTTGTAGTTACTGAAATTAATTTATGCCTTTCAGCAAATATTTTATTTTTTCTAATCTGTAAGGGTAGGCATTGTCGAGTAAAATATGCTGCTATAATTCCACACCTAAGTGCTTCTCCTCAATCTGAGTTCAACAAAAGCCGGCCATCATTATAAATCTTCATAAAGCACAGCATTTGTCAAATCAAGGAATGTAATTTTTGCAGAAATAGTCACCTTGAAATTCTATTCATAATTTATTCTACGTCTGAGTGTGTTCACAGCGTTTAGGAAATTCAAACCTAACTTTTTCTTTTGTTTTAAAAGGTCAATTATTTCCTTAAGTATTGGAGGACAGGAATGAGAACTAACCCCGGAGCAACAAATTCAGCAAGGAAAATGGGTCAAAGAACAGATGTTCAGGGGATGGCAGAGAGCAGTGGTACAGGTAACCAGGTCAGCCAGCAGGAACTCTGATTAGAGTTAACTGAACTCCATTTCCCTTTCATAATCAAAATACTTGAAAATCTAATTTATACCACCAGCCAACTGCAATAAAAATGACTTAAAAAGCTATAGAAGCTTTTGGTTGTGAGAGCAGTAAGATTTCATTATACCAAGCTGGATGAAAATCATTTTTATGGGAAAAGGTTGATAAATCCACAATATGCACATATTAAAATGTCAATTAGCCATTTAAATAATGAAACATACATAATGAAACATAATAAAATGAGCGCAATTGCATCCATTTTGGGTTGACTATTCATTGGCTGTTCAAGGATGGTTTCTGGACGAGAGACAAGATAAGAATTACTCTGTACTTGATATGACCAAAGTTAGAGCAACACCCTTCTCACAGCACGCCTACACAATGGTTGCAAGCATAAAGTAGCTGAGCTCAAGGAATATGTTGCAAAGAAATTGATGCTGGTATCACATGAGGCAGCACGAACAGAAACAGTACAGCTGCATGAGCTCAGATGCACTACAGTACGGAAACAGCTGTTTACTGTTGGATTTTGGCTGGCACTTTCCCACTGCCCTGAATCACATTGTGTAGAAGCATCTGTTTGGACAGGGCATCTGGTAGACAGATCCATATAACGGGTCTTATTCTTGTTTGTGTGTTATTTTGGGAAATCACAAAATTCACAGACTTAAATGCCTACAAAATAACGAAACAATTCAAACTCAAGTGATTTTAGTAACAGTATAAAAGAAAAAGCATCTGAAAGATGACTTTGTAAGGAATTACTGAACGTAAGAACAATCAAGCCAAGGTACATGCAGTGATTAAGAACCAACGTAGTGACTATCTGGCTTTAATTTTACATTTTTTAAAATGAGTTCACACATGCTTCCAATTGTAGGCGAGTTTTGTTTCCTCCCCCTTTCCTCCTAGATAGCTTGCACTTGCTAGTCTAATCACAGACCATATGAAGGGAAGGACCTAACCTGAGGCAGAATCTCTATATTGATCTCGTTTCTTGCAGATGTTTCCCTAACCTGTTTTTTAAAGACCTTCAAAGGTGGATACTCCACAGCAGCTTATTCCACTGCTTTACTACACCTTTTCAATCTTTGCCCCTTCATGGATTACTCAACTGTGTACGTTAAATTTCAGGTAACCATTTCTTGCCCTATAAAGCTGATACAGAGCACAAGCAACTTCCTATTTGCAGTCATCTCTTTAGATAGATGAATGCTTACATCATATTTTCTTTCAGTTCTCAGCCCATCTTTTCCAGTAGGTCTCTAAAGATCAGTCACTCTCCTTATTCTCTTCTGGACTTGTTACACTGAATCACATGCTTATTTTAATACTGAAAACTAGACACAAACTGGAGATGTAGATTCAGGTTTACCATCCTCCTGTGTTTTCTCAGTATGATGCTCCCCTTTTTAAAAGAACTTGCTATTTGTTGACCTGTATTATCTCTTCTAATCTCTGCATTTCTCCTGCACTTGTTTGCCATCTTTTATTTGTGAACCCTGTCATTATCTTGATGCATGTACTTGCATATTGACTGTTTAATTTGCCTACTGCAACCAATAATCTTACTTTTTGCATCTTATTTCTCTAATTCATTTTGAGTTCTACTCATATTGCAATTTATTTGCAGTTCCCTCTTAGCTTTCTAAAAGTACTTCACAAAGAAGTTATGCTACTCCATCATCTTTCATCACTCAGGTTAGCGAAGGTGCAAAATAATGCAAAATATAACTTGCTGTGTTATCTGATAAAGCCCTTCAGCTGGACAGTGAGACACCAATGACTTCTGCAGAACTGGTGGGACAGATACACTATGGTAGGAAACACCATAGCACTGTCAGATCCAGGAGAGAAAGAGATGACAAACTAAGAAGGACAATTTATTGCCAAAATGATTTTTTTTTTGGTCATTAATTAATGCCTGTTTATCTTCAGATGACAAACATCTTAAGGAAGTTCTGCTAACATGGAAGGTTCAAAAGCCAAAGCTTCTATTCAGAATGCTGTTTCAACAAGTGCAAACTGGGTTCTGAGGTAGCAAATCAATGATAAGAAAAACAAAACGGAAAATCATGGTGGAATTTTCCAAGCATAACAAATCTCTCTGCAAATAAGCAAGAGACAAACTTTTCCCTTCTTTGTATGTGGAAAAAATAAAAGCAGTGCTAAAGCATTAAAATCTTCCTTCATGTTGCCTAAAAACGTCAGTAACGTAATGGCAGGAGGAAAGTTCAGAATGATGTAAAAAACTCCAAAACAAATAAAACCACAAAACTAGGTTAAAAAAACACCACAAAGCCAAAAAGTTGACAAAAGCCAAGATGCAGTGGAAATTAATACAGCCTTACAAGGGAATTTACTTCAGAAAAGAACAAAGGAAGAAGAAAAAAAGAGTTGTTTAAAATGGAATTTGTTTGGGGCAGTCAGGAGAGAACTTCACTCATGTTACTACACGGATATGCTGCAGATATTGTTCAGCAGCTGGAAGGATACACCTGAAGTAGTTCCCAGTTTCAGTGTCTCCACTACTGATCTCATAACATCTTGAGACAGAAAGCTTCCAGGAAACTTTTGTTTAAGTGTTTCCTCTTGGACCCAACCTCTGAAACTGCACAACATGATAGAGGAGAAACACTACTAAGTAGTCTGTATTGGGAAATCTGACCCAGCATTATCAGCAGTGTGAAATTTTTAGAGAAATAAAAGATTGTGCAGAGCACACTTGAAGTAATCACGTAGTTGGAGGCCACAGGAAGTAAAAAGGATTACACTCCGACTTTGCCTCACACAAAAACCCCTAACATTGCCATTTTTCATACAAGAAAATGACAGCTCTTAGATCGCTCATTGCTCTACCCCACTCATGGTGCTGAGGTCTTCTCACCTCACAGAAGTGAGTGAGCTTCACTTTTCTCTACAGCCCTGTCAGTGTGCAAGTATGGTGTGCAAATTTACTATTAAGAATCCTTTAAGTAATGTATGTTTCTATAACTGTTTCAAGGAATAAAGCAGAAAATGGCTGCAAGAAGTCTTAAGATAATATGCTAGTTTAGTGATGGGTTTGTACCATCAGTAAGCATTCTTTCTGAAGGCAAACTCCAAGATCCATCCCATGCTCACTGCCTACCATCAAGTCACGTGAAATATTTTTGCTATTAGAATCTGCTTAGTAAAATACAACAGCTTTTTAATAGTCACTCCACCTCAGTATTATGATGAGCAGCACTGAACGGAATCTGATCAGAGTAAACAAACAAACTAAAAAAATCAATTACATTTGCATAGCAGGTTTATAACTTCTTGTTTACATTCACTTATCTGCAAATAATAAGGCTTGTTCTGAAATGACAGGAACACAAATGGCTTGTTTTGCAGTATAAATGAGTAACTGAGCAATATAACCCTACAGATAAAATCTTTAAAAGCAACTCCCAAAAATATCTTTTTGTGATTCTATCAACAAGGACAAGAAACAAACAATTATCCAGACTGCCCAAAGGGTGCAGCGGGTTACACTTGCTCTGGCCAGAGGCCGTGTTTCCCATTATTTAAGATAATTCCTGAAATACAATAAATGAAGAATATCTAATCTCAAAACATACATCAACAGCTTTAAACATTATTCTCATTAACCCCTCCAGAGCCTATAAAATAGGGTCAGCTGAAAGGGCTTTCAAAGGGTCCTCAGCAGACACTACATCATGTTGCAGTGATCTATTGCTTGAAAAGGAAAAGTCTTTTACGGCCTGGCCCCTGAGGGTTTTAAGATCATAACACTTAAAATCCATAAGTACAAGCTTTCTTTGATATGTGGTACAATACTATAAAATATGAATTAACAAGGATATTAATCATTTTACACAGTGTTATTACCCAAGCTATAATCCAGAAAAATGGTCTGAAATAGTATCACATGTATAACTTGTTTTAAAGTTTGCAGAGATACTTCAGTTTAATTAATGGAAACCATCTGTCTAAACACCATTAGCTCATCTATGTTTTGAAGGGCCGGCTTAGAACAGAAACGTAATCTTTAACCAAGTCCCACAAATACCAGTTTGCAGTTAAAAGGGTCCCTACAAAACCCAAGTGGCATTGTTTTTCTCTTATTGGGTTACAGTAGCGCGAGTCTCCCAGCACCAGAATCCCCCATACAGCTGATCAGTTACAGCTGCTAATTGCAGAGCGAGAAACGGGCTGACATCTGCTTCTTGCATAGTTAGTTAATGGTTCACTTCCAGGTCCTAAAAGGATTGTAGCCTCTCTCAAAAGACAATGTCGGCCCCCATATACGTCTGCCTTCTACACTGCCTGTCTTGTTCTGGTTTGTCACTCTCTCTACAATGCAAATCCGAGTGAACTCACATCTGCCACTGATCGACCCAATTCGTGAGCAATCTTTTCCCATCGACCTGGGGTCCCCCCTGGGAACTTAACCATACTTCTTGTCAGCTGGCTGAGGTCCTCTTCTGTCCATTCAGGTGCCTGTAAAACATTTGTAAAACATTCATTACTGTGGGGATATTGGACATATATCTGTGAGGTAATATACTGGAAAAATTCCTCACGTGAATTAATCAAGTCTTGTTAAAAAAAAAAAAAAAAGTAATAGTTTGATATATCTGGTACAATCTCCCTGTTTTATAGCAGAAAATGTGAAGGAACAATAGACCAACAGGGAGGTATTAGAAACCCTTAACACAGGAAAAGCATGTTTTGTATGTTATATACACGCATCTGTGTAATTTACATTAGCACACTGGTACAATGTACACAACACCAGAGAACTGCAGTAAAGATAAAAAGCACCAAGACTTTAATTAAAGATTAAACTGCAGTTTAAGATACAAAATTTTAGACATTTCTGTAATTTCTCACACAAGATTTTTTCAGCAAAGATAATTTTACTTTTACATTTAAAGCACCCTCTGAATGAAACAGCATCGTCATCTTACTTTTGGTCACAGCAGCCTTCACACGCTTTAGCATTTTTGTGTGACTCAGGAATGAAATCTGTTGATTCTAATACTGCACTAAGAGCTCTGGCCACCACCCCACCCCTGCAACAACACCCCAGCCATACCACAAACAGAATGCTTCCGCAATCCAATAAGCAAAATACATTACGACGCTGTACTCTAACAACACCAGACAATCTGATAGAAACGACTGTCTTCATAATGGCCAAATAAAGTGAACAAAGCCGGGGAGCACACAATTACGGCAGCTTAAGCCATGAAATCCCGCTTGCCTCACAAGGCACAGTAACCATCCCTGACATTTGCAGCATCCTTGGCGACATCTGCAGAGCCCAACCTTTGTTACGATGCCTAGTTTGCCATTTTATTTATTTTTAAGGAATTCCTTATGACATACCTCTTCTAATCACCATTTCCGATAATGAACAGCACATATCAAGCAGTTTGCATTACAGAGCCATCAGCACAGAACAACAGTCAGAGGTGAGTGACCCCAGGGACCATCTCCACAACTACAGCAAAGCTTCTCCCTGACACTAATCCTGCCTGTCATTCTCCCACTGTGCTCTAACCACACTGACATCCGCCTGCCGCACTGCGAGCTTAACGGGGCCCTTCCTGACTTTTTACTGTCTCCCCCAATCAATGGTTCAAGCGTGCTCTTTTCACCATGTCCAAATGGCAGCTTCACTCATAATCAAAGTGCATTGCTCCTGTTAAAGGGCTTCCCGAAAGGCTCCACCATTTGCATTCATTTGCAAAGCAAACTACTTTTATTCACTTTGTTCTGCTATCAAGAGTGTTCCCTGAAGCAGATAAATTGGCATAAATACAACCTGCCACTTAAAAGACAGTAAATAATAGCCAATAGTAGCAAGGATTTCATCAATCGTCCTGGTTTGGATCCATGTAGCCCTTTATTCAGTGCTGAAAGCCTCAGACATTCATATTCATATACTTTTTAATACAAGTGTAATATATATTTGAGTCACTGCACAGAATTCAAGATGTTTAAATTACGAGTGTATGTGAGAGTGATCTCACGCACATTACATGCGCACTCAGACAACTGCAACATGGCTGAAGGAAGATGGGACAAACACACAGCAGATCCCCACACCGCAAATAACCTTTTTATTTTTATTATATCAAGCAAGTTTGTATACTCCATGCCCTCTTTTATGCTAAGATATCTCTCTGAGATTTTTAGAAAGCAAGTTTAGGGGGCAATCTTCTACTTAGAAAGATTTTCACTGCTATCATTTCAATAACAATTATGCTTCTGTTTTAGTTAAAATAATTACGTTCAAAAGGCAGTCAAATTTCAGACGTTAAAATCAGACCTTAATGCGCGGTTAACTGTAATTTCTTATTTAATTTATATTAAAACCATTTTTCTGTTGTTGTTCTTGTTGAATTTGGTTTTGTTTTTTTAATAGATCCACAGCTATTTTTCCTTACCACATCCAAAGCATATCTAAGCAATTACACACGGAAATCAAGGTGATTTTTTCAGTGATGTACATGTTGAGGCAGCCTATCAATAAGATGCATTTTCAGACTTCTTTGTATTTCCCGTGCTCAAGACTCTACCAACCACTTGTAAATATTAGAATTAATTTCATCTTCCTAAATAGAGGGGGGTAAAACTATAATTATTTTGTAGATCTGAAACAAATTATATAGCTTATTCACAGCACAGGAATTCATTAGCTAAATTAAAACATCAACTGATTAATCTTATTTCAAGCTGGTAATTTTAGAATGTAAGATCTAAAAACATCTATAAACTTGGGAAATCTTTGAAAAAGCTTTTAGGAAATCCACTCGGAACTGCTAAAGCTGTAAAGAGCTTTTGTGAATTTGCAATTCCTCAGCAACAGTTAATTGTGTCTTTAGATGCAACAGCGCCTACTGTGATCCAACTACTACAAACAGCTACGAGGGTGGTCATGGTGTGAATGTGTTCTCCCTGTTCTAATCTGTAGCCAACTGTAACTGTGAGAGTCAAATAAATGCATAAACATACCACTCTGTCACCTAGAACCACCTGTGTCCAATATTACTGAAACGCTGGGCCAAAATTCATCTCTACAGTAAAGCAATGGAAGACACCACATGGTGAGGGGACAGCTGTTGTTACTACACAAGCATTCAGATTTTGCATCAAAAAAGCTGTGTTCTGGGATTACCTTCCCATATTGAATACAAAAGTAAAAGTACAGAGTTATGGTCTACAGTCTTGAAAATGAAAATAAACTGCAAGCGTAAACATAAAAATTCATAGTGTTCTCTTCAATAATAATCCCTTAACGTGGTTTATCACACTTAACCGGCGATACTGGAGGATTAGTTCACCCAAACCACTATGGACTTTCCATGGCAAAGAAATAGGATGTGGTTTATTGTTTACAGCACGACTCTTTTGCATGCATCCTCCTTTCATAATTCCATCCCATCTCTTTCAGTATAACAGATTTTACACTATTAGGATATATATTTAAATTCAAAAAGCTCTATTTTCAGTGCCAAAAGCAAATTTTTAGACAACAAAGTATTTATTATCAAGAAAACAGTATAACATCTTTATACCCATTAACATTAGCGAGTATAAAGTACGTATCATTTTACTGGTAAGACTGGGAAGTGGTTAGTATTTGAGAATTTATAAAGTGTAAAAGATATTTACATTGACAGTAAGTTGTAATTTGATTTTTTAGATTAAATTTTAGCTTTAGATACTTTCTTACTGCCATCAATTAACTGCATATTCTCCATTAAAATCAAAGTTTGGGCAATGTTTTCAATCTGGTCAGAATTTTGTGCTATGCATCATCTAGTTTGGGTAATTTATGGACTTAAGCAGTCCAGGCAACGATCTTGCAAATACACTGTGTTTGTGGAAACATCTGTAGTACAAGAGTCCTAGTGAACTCCCAAACAGTTCTGCCATTCAAAATATATATATATATAATTAACCTATAAGTAGGTGGTGTTTCTATCCAGTAACACCATGAGAGTAGAACAAAAAACATTTCTGATCCACTTTCTTACCCATATTAGTCTTATTTTTCTTACATTTTTCTTCCATATTCTTAAAATTTCATGCTTTTCACTGTAAGAAGTCTGAAGTCATTCTTCTTTTATCAAGTCTCATACACGTGTGGCTACAAGATCCAGGGTTTAGCTGCACACTAAAGACCTAGGATTCTGGAACTCTTAATCTAAACATCAATTAAAAAATTATTTATTTTTTTTTTATTTTTTGGTCCTTCAAAGCTTGTAGTCAAATCCAAATTCCAGCAGAACAATTTTTATTAAGTGAAACAATAAAAACAAAGGCAGCGGTCAAGCTAGGCCAGTAACTCAATTAGTGCCCAGGGAGCACAGCTGGAAAAAACTTTAACACACACTTTGTGATAACTCTGTTCACTGTCATCCTCTCCAGTTCCACTCTAAAAAAAACCAGGGTCATACGCAGATACCAAGAGAGGAAGTAAGAGGAAAGTGAACAAATATTTTACCCACACCTTACCTAACATTTTCCCAACCTCCAATTATTTTCATTCCAAGGAATTTCTTCAGCTTAATTTGTTTTATCTACTTAGTAACTTAATGAATTTCTTTTTCATTGGTTTGTCCAGTCCTCCCTGAACTATGCAGATTTTCCATATTTGCAATATCTCCTTCATCAGGATCTGCACACATCTACTACTCATTACGCAAAGAATTGCATTACTCTGTCTGCTTTGAACAGCTGTTGCTGGCTTTGACAACTAGCTCTTGGTTTCAAGTTAAGAACCAGCAACTAGTCTACTTCTATTGACGTCCATGGTACTCACTCCCCAGTAAGTTGTTTCTTCCAAGCTCAAGAGTCCAAGCCTACTCAGATGGTTTTTCATGTAAAAGCCATTTCACACACAACCCTGTTCTTTATGCCTTTCTCTAAACCTTCTTAAATTCCAAAATAACCTCTTTGAAATCAGATACCAAGCTGCACATTGCAGTCAAGCTGTGTGATTAATCATAAATCATGAATTCATGCAGTAAGGATTCTTCTGTTTTATTTTCTGTTCCTTTCTCCATAGTTCCCAAAAACATCAGCACCGATAAATTGTAAGATGTTTCTTCTCAAGAATAATGGCCAACTCAGTTCAGAGCTCATCACCTTGTGCACGAAGTTAGGACTGTCATTAACTACATCAAGATTTGCATCACCCTGTATCTACCTGCTGGAAAGGGTTTCTGCCATTTTATTGTTCTATTCTACACTTCTCAGTGCCTGATTTTACTTTCACTATTCCAAATATAATCCTGCTAATGATGCATTCTCTATCCTCAGTGTTCACCCTTTGTATTACCACTCATTATACCCTAAGAATACACCAAGCAGCTCAGCTTTTGCTAGTTTTCCTGAAACATATATCAGATATGTAGGTTTATAATGGTCCCTAAATTCCACTGACAACTTAGAAAATAATTAGAATGATGTATTTGACACTTTGGTCCACAGACACGCATGAAAATGAAGAATTAATTCAATTATTTCTTCCTTAATTTTTCTTTAAATTTGTGGTTGGATATCTTCTGGTTCCAGCAAATTAAAACATTTAAACAATATACTACACAATTATAAAAGAACATTAGAGATGCACATTATTAATTCCAGATTTGTTTAAAGCAACTCTCTGTAAATATGAAGGCACAGTTTACTAGCTTCAGGCACTGAGGCCTTGGCATAGGCTGCCCAGAGAAGCTATGGGTGCCCCATCACTGGAGGTGCTCAATGCCCTGGGCAGCCAAACCTATGAGTGGCAGCCCTGACCCCGACAGGGGTTGTAACTGGATGGGCTTTAAAGTCCCTTCCAACCTAAGTGATTCTACATTCTTCATGTATATCATAAGCTTGTCAAGGTAACATCCTAGCCATATTCATTTTTGCTTATGCAGTTCCTTGCACAATGGATATCTGAGACTCCAGTATTAAAAGCCTTAAAGTATTTAACAATATAAATTATGTAAATGTTTAACAGCTCTCAAAGAAGGCTGAGAACCCAAGACAATTTTTAAAGTTATTAGTGCATGCAAGTTGCAAATACTCCAAAAAAGCAGGAATTAGTCATGTGACAGAAAAAGTGCCTTAAAAATGACACACCAGGTAACCTAGTAATAGTATACCAGCCTATATTTTCATAGTGCAATCTGAACATTCCCCCTATATAGCTCAGTTTTCAAAAACACAAGAAATAATTCAAATTATGACATTTTCATTGCTTTGAAATTAAAATTTTCTGTAGTATTTATACAAAAACCAGCTTATTAGTGTAAGGTTTTTTTTTCCCCCTATACATCATTATAGCAAACCATGGGGGTAAAAGATTATTTAAAAGGTTATTTCTTGCTATATTCTCAAAATCAAATCTACTTTTCCATCAAGCAAGCCAGAGGAAAAATGTCACAATTAAATGGTTCATAAATATAACACTAAAATTACTACTTAAGTCAATGTAATTGAACAGAAATTAAAATGTAGTTTTTAATTGCATATTACAACTTAAATGGTAGCACTTAGCAGAAAGTGTTAACTCATTTATTTTTTAATTGTTAGCTGCTTCAAGGCAATTGTTTTAATGCAGAAAAAAAGTGAGAAGCTCTTCAGTAAATTTGATTGTAGGACACTCAGGCATGCAGATCAAATAAAGTATAGGTTGAATAGGTAATTAGGTTTGGCCCGTGATACATTAATGTGTAGACAAATTCCCAAGGAAAGGGAGCAAATGTTTTTAGTTTAATTCTCTCTCTAAACACTACTTTACGTAGGTATTTAAATGCAGTTTTGAAAGTATTTCCATTTGATAGAGAAGTTAACACTGCACTACAAGTTTTCCAGAACACAATATATCTATTAACTGTTGAGGAAAATAATTTTGCAGCTTTCACAAACTTCAATAAATAGTTGTGTAAGACAGTAAGTCCACAACAGACAGCTGGTGCCAACCTTCTTGTAACTGATGCATTTCAAGTCTTTGGTCATATTGTTAAATTTGCTAGGTAAGGTAAACCCAAAGGCATGCAGATACATTGAAGTACATAATTAGTCCTTAGTACTACAGAGTGTTTTTGCTTGTAAGGTAATAATAATTTTTCTCCTGAAATACCAGACAGACTAAGCAAGTCTACAACAGATAACAGCTTTGAGCAGTACAAAACACACTCTTACTTAAAGCACTTTGGTGTAACACTGCAGGTTATGGGGATTTTGAAACTATTAACATACGAGGTTAAAAAGCATTAAATATTTTAAACCACCTTCAACCTAACTTTATTGACAGGGCACAAAGCAACTATGAATTCTGGTTATGGAGAATACACAAAAAGAATCTATCCCACTGGAATATGTCTGCAAGAATTGGAAACAATATCACTTAGGACCCCAAAGAAACTACCTGGAAAACATTATGAACACAGCCCATGCTAAAGTTTTTAACTCATACAGTAACACAGGAAACAAAATCATCTAACAAGCTTTCAGGAATTCATAAAACACCCATCTTTGATGGTAACTTCACACATCTGCACTTCCAAAAAAATCCAAATTTCAAAATTGTTCTTAATTATCATGAAATATAACTGAAAACAAGGGAACAGCATTTCAGCTGCTTAGCATATAAATATTGAATCTGCCTGTCAAATTACCGGATAAAAACACTTAGTCTGGGCTAAAGAAAAAATCAAAGTTAACCTTCCCTTTCCTCACACAGATTTTCCCTCCTAGTTTGTGGCCATTTCAATGGGTACAGAAAACTTCATTCTTCTTGTGTTTTATCACTTAGCAAATCTTCCAAACAAGGCAAGTAAAGAAAAAACCCAATGCAGCAAAACATGCCTGGATATCCATTAGTATCAGCAGAGACAAGCATAGCTTAGTTTAAAAAACAGTAATACAGAAAAACCCACAACAAATATAAAGTTACTAACTTGCTACCTAGACTCTCCACTGACATTATTTTCTGCTATAATTCAAATTTCCAATGTGAATTAGCAGAACCACCGAGAAAATCATAAAAATTGAAGCACTATGTTTTCTTTGTTCATGTCTGCACTTTAACAAATGAACCCAGGCCCAGTTTCTCTCACGACTACGATGACAACACCACTGTAAGAATGCCGGATGGTCAGAATGCTGATGTTCCTTAACCAGGACCATGTAAAAGAATATGATGCTGAACACCACATAAAATCTGCTTTCATAAGTAAATGCATGCTGCGAATGCGTGCTTACTTTGTGCAAGTTTGAAGGCTGCAGCAAAACATACATTTTCCTTTCGCTGAACATCACTCAATTGCACGTGATACATGAACTTTCTCTCCTTCATAATGTGCACCTCGAGTACAGGCATCATATTTTTTATTGAAAACGCTGGGAAGTGCCATAGCTAACATGGAAAACAAACAATTTCTCATAATCACTAAGAGTGCTCTCATTTTTTGCAGGTTTGGGCATGTAATATACTAAGCAGCAACATTTTATAAAGAACTGTTCAGGCCAAATCATTTGCAGCCCAATTCAAAGAGCACTTAACTTCAAATATGGACACAATTCCTATTCATTTAAATAGAATACAATTGCATGCTTAAGTGTGCTTAGCAGAGGGTTTGAAGACTAAAGGTGATATATTCAAGACTACCCTGACTGTCAAAAGCTATACAGAAAATGGCTAATATCCAGATTGAGATTCTCTGAAAACCTCAAAGTGGCAGAATACTTACAACAACAGCATTAAGTCATTCCTCAGCAAGGCAGGATTACATATTTATCTTTACTAGATAAACAAAAGCCAAACAACTCACATCGCTCAGTATATTCAGTTGCTGGAGTTTACCTTAGATCGTAATTTCTGGGCGATTTCTATGAATAAATATGACCAGAAGTCATTACAGTCATGGTCTTCTCAAGAAGAGAAGGAAAGAAGCAGCACTGTGCAAGAAAGTAAGATGATGAATCTAATCATATTTCTTTCAAACTGTTTTGTTTGGAAAGGACAATACAGAAATATTGGAAAATTAATATATATTTTAAATAATAAATTAAAACTGGATTTATTTGAAGCTAGCTTCATCCTCCAATTTAAAAACAGCCAAACTCATACCAAGAAAAGTAACTATTTTGCAACATATCTGAACACTTTAAATTTACATAAAAAAGCTGAGAATAGAAACAGTGAATTGCACTATAGAAGTTAATGCCATAAATGGCAAATTCTTTCTCATCCCTAAATTGTGAACCCTATTAAAATTCCATTTCAGAGATATTTACAGATTTACAGCCTCTGCCTCTCATGGTCCTGGTGAAATTTGAAGGATACAGTGTGTCACAGCTGAACTGCTCTCACTGTTATGCTGGAGGGGCAGGAGTAAATGGGGCAGGCTCACACTGAGTAACTACCTTCACCTCTCCCTACAGTTTCTACCCTGTACAGGCACAGCTGTAATATCCTTATTCCTCCACTCCTCCTTTCCACGTTAGAGAACCTTGGCAGGTGACAAGGAGGGAGCACTGAAAGGGAAATCAGGATTTCCAGCGCGTCCTGGCCCCAGATAGGCCAAGCTGGAGCAGTCCTGGTGATTGCTTTCTACGTCTTCCCAGGCTGTGCAATGAAGGCTAATATTTACAAATGATCAGCTTCTTGCAATTTTATGTAAAATGTATACAAGATTCAAATCAGAAGAGAGAATTCCAATGACAAGAGTCAGAATTTCAATGTCTAATTTAGAAAGATAACATCCCTGTCACTCACAGGTAGGTTCCAGGTGTCTATCTTGTCTGCTACCAAGTCTTTCTATGATTAGACAATGACCATGTCAGCTCAAAAAGGAAACAAGGCTTGGGACATGCAGCAAATCAAGACACCCAACCCAAGCTCTAGAAGTTAACGTAACAGAACTGACATTAGCCCTAGAAATTACACATCCATGGTTTGGACACAAGCAGGTTTCTAAACAGTGCGGCCTAGTGCTAAAACAGAGCAGCAATTGAAAAGCCGTACACATCTGCCTGCACAGATTAACCCTTTGAACAATTAAGCTTCTGGGTGGTTTTCAGGCTCCAAAACCTGAGGACCAAATATATATTAAAAAAAAAAATAAAATAAAAAAAGCACGTGTAAAACTGATCAGATTGAATTATAGCTGCAAGGCACATAAATCACTTCTGGAAGCTATAACTTGACACCACATAGCAACAGCATGGCGCTGAAATCAGACTGTATTAGTCTGTACAGTACAAGCACTTATGCTGCTATATTTGACTAGACAAAAAGATTAAAGACTAAACTGAGATCAGGAAATACCAGAAAAAAATCCATTGTATGGCCTTAACTTAGTACATATGCACTGCTGATAATCTTTTTTAATCTTTTTTTTTTTATTTTAAATACAACAGTAGCATGACAGTGTTTATATATCATATAGTTACTATACATTGAAAGTATCCTTATGGAAATAAGTATTTTGCCTGTTTGTTTCCTTTACACACTCTACCAGAATTGTCAGGATTGTAACTAGGTACTTTTTACACGAGGCTTTTCCCTTTCATATCAAATAATTGATACTGTATTTTTATTTTCTATAATCTTAATGGTTCACAGCATAACTTTCCTGCTTGCATACATTACAAGAACTAGTTGTAGACAGCATGAACATGGTACATCTGAGAGAAGAATATTATTGACTTACATGTAATCACACCAATATATATATACCATATATATATATATATATATATATATATATATATATATATTGGTATATATACCAATAAATGAATACAGAAAGAAAGTTTCCTATGCTTTGTTAACCCATCCAACCTAAAATAATAGGTCAGGGATGAGAAGACAGAAAAGGAAATGCATAAATGCCACATTCTTACATTAGCAGTGGCTCTGCAGGTATTTATTTCCATTCTTTTTCTATTCCTGAAATACTTCCCAACTCTCCAACTTTTTTGTAAGCTGCTTCTGGCATTAATACCAGCCGTAACAACTTCATTTTCCCTGAACTGGCATAATTTCTGTTGTTTTGTATTCACAAACGCAGTTTGTTCTTTAATCTCTATCTGTCATACCACTGAAGACATCAACTTAAAATGTTAGTCATAGCATCTGTCATAATCATCCTGCAACTTAATTCTTCCTTAAGAAAAAGCTGAGAAAACTAAAGGCACTGCATGTTTGATACTGCAGATGAAATGTGGGTCCTCGTACCCAATAAAACACAAGAACTAAAAAATACTAATTTAGGAAAAGAAAAAAAAAAATAAATCACTCTTTGCTCTTCTTACAGGCATTCAAGTACAAAGTGAAGTCCTTAGGGGCATAAATATTTAAGGTACAAGCCTGAAAGAAACATTATTTTCTGTATTAAGGGAAAGAGGATTCAAAAAGCAAAAAATTGCATTTTTTCTTAACAAAATTTAAAAAAAAAAAACCCACAACATTTGGCCAGAAATTTGCAAACTGTACTAAGTTTGCCAGAAACAAACTACTCTGTTTAAGCAGTCACAAAAGTAAACTAAAAAGATCAGCCCTAAAATCAAGAAGCCATTGGCTGTTCAGTACGACATTCGGAAATTCTGAAGTTTTTCAAGTATCCTCTTGTCTGTTACAACCTGCTGGCTTGTAATGTGGAACAGAAAAGGGAAGACAGTGAATATTATGTGTGTATGGGATGAATTAAACATACAATTTTTGAGTAACTGAGGTGATCATCTACTCCATTGGTAAATAAAGTCCTATCACCTACTCTGCAAACACAGTAACAGAAGAGTGTCTTCTCCTCACCATCTCAGCTGTTACCATGAATGTTTTACCAGCAGCTTTCTGCTCCACAGAAGAAAGATGTATATTTGGTTCTGCACTTGTTCACAGAGCTCAGGCGAGCCTGAGTATCTTATATAGGTAGGCATAAATACATGCAGAAGTATGTGTATGTAGGACACAAGTAGCTATTTCATTAGCTCTAAAGTAAATATGAAAATTGTAGGAGTTACCTATGGCACTAAAGAGTTATTTTAAAATGTAAAAACCAATATTCTACTCAGGCTTAGTCTGCATCCTCTGCAGTAACACAAAGCATAATAAACTACAGGAAATAGAGCCTTCTGACTTAACACTTTCAGTACTGTGCTGAAAAATGCAGATTTTTCTTTTCTTTTTTTAAAATGAAGTTATCTTTTCAGTGAAACTACACTGCTTAAGGGTTTGGTAATAGAATACTGGGATTTTCACCTCAGGGTCACTAAATTCGATATGGCCCAGATCAATAGTGACTCAAAGTCATCACCATTTGATGAGAGTTTGGAGTTTGGGTTAAAATGTATTATGAGCTCAGGCTGGCTCCTAGTGAATAGCATCATAACTGACACTAACAGGTATGGCTGCTGGCAGTCTCAATATAGAGGCTTAAATTCAATGGGCATACAGAGTGATTTACTTTCTCAACCTACAGCAATCTCTCTGGGTCAGGGTCGAGGCACACCAGCAGGACACCAGGAACAACCTCAGACTGCTACTTGCTCACATTTATCTGTCCCATGAATAAAAGGGAGTTAGAATACAAACATGCTAACACATACTATATATGTTTCACTGCTTACAAAAAGAAAAGAGAGTATTTCAAAACTAGATGACCTCAGGTAGCCCACTAAAACAGTATAACCCTTCCTCTCGAAGACCAACTTACTAAAACATCTGTTTTATGCAGCACCTTAATCCCACTAAGATACAAACTACTTGCTTAAGGCATTAACATTTTTTAAAAGCCTGGAAACTGTATTCAGGTAATCCGTCATATGATGTCTGATTAGAACAAGCACTATGTTATTTGCTACTAAAGAAAAAGCATACTCAGATTTCAAAGCAGCACAGATGCGGGAAGATTCAAGGCAGAAGAGAGCAGGTGGCAGGCTAGCTGGCAATTACGCAACACACGAGATTATAAAATGACTAAAACTTAATTGTCAAAACCATAGTCTTAAAGCTAATGGAGTAATAATTTAGCATTTGTACAGCATTTTGCCTTATAAAATTATGAAGCAGAGAGACTTACTTTGTGCAGATAAAGTTTGGTTATTTTATACCACTGTTCCACAGTCAGCTTTTGAGTAAAACTCTTTGCACTCTGTTATCCCCATCTATGAAGTACAATGTATGAATGCTCCATAGGAAACACAAGTTCTAACAGCATTTTAACCAGAAAGAGTCTGAATCAGGTTTAATTGCAATGTGTGGAAAATGCAGAAGAAGCACATTATCTAAGCTTCCCATCTTTGTGCACAGAAACAGTTGTTACTATTCTTACTTTAGTAAAATCAAGCCAGGTGCTCCGGCCATATCAAAAACACCCAAATGCCAAGAAGTGCTGCAGGATTACATGAAAAACAAAAATAATGAGAAACATGATTTTTTAATCGATACATCTGGCCCAGCTGGAAGGGATCAGGCACTGTCTTTCTCCACCTTTGTTTCCCCTTAACAGAGCAAGCAAATATCAAAAGGTCAAAAGTATTCATCCCTCACTGAGGAAGAACTAGGAATCCCATCTTCAGAGATGAATAAAGAGTAGATTCCAGCGGGAGAAGATGAGGAATGTGTAAACCAAAAGGAATTATAATCCTGGACCCACTCAGGACCATGATAAACCTCCCACTGATTTCTCAAGGGCCAAGATTTTCCTGCAGCATCAACACATTATTCACACCGACAATGAACTCTCAGGAAAACATGCATCACAAATCATGTAAAATCTGATCAGAATGAAGATTAGGAGAGAAATCCCACTTGGAGAGAAATTACTTAGAAATGATTCATCAATAGAATGAGTCCAGAAATGATAAATACATATATTTTTGCATGAACATGTGCAGAAAGGACAGAACAAGTTCAAAGGTAACATATCCAGATGCTCTTTTTAATTTCATCTCTACTTAACAGGTCGCTCCAGGGGAAAATGAAGGGTTAAATGGCTACAAAGTAATGCAATACTTAATAAATGGAGGCTAACAAAACAATGCAACCAAAAAGGAAGCCCTGGTGAAACTTTTCATTTTCTTTAACTCTTAACAAGCGTACACAGAACACTTACTCTAGTCCATTTGGGGTGACAGATAAATAAATATCAGAAGCCTAAGCTAAGTAAATGTAGATACTTATCTGCTCTTAATAACTTGAAAGAAGATCTAATCTGGAAGTATTAACATTCAACAACCAAAGAAAATAGCTTTAGGAATAAAACTTTTAAAAGTACAGAAAGAATTTGCCGCTGGTATGAGAGTAAGCTTTTAGCAATTCCTCTCAGCTTTGAGTCATGCAGTTTGCATGAATAGTGTCAACAGTGTTACATGAATTTGCAACTTAACACTAGCTAGGTACATGACTTCTCATATAGAAGAAGTCTCAGGAGTCTCACCGCCCCATTTCCATGCTCTCCAATACAATCGAGTCTGCTTGCGCTGTTTTCAACAGAGGTAGTTCAGGAATAGATCAGGCAATCGAAACAAGCGTTCAAACAAGGTGAAGGTAACATGCTCTAGTTACACTTCTCCCTCTACATGTTTCCAAATTTGAATGTAAATTTTTTTGTTTAAAATTAATCTTTTTTTTGCACATATTTGTAAAAGGCTGTAAGGAAATGATTACCATTCTGCCTAAAACAGACTGGAATGAATTGGAAAAACAATGCATCCAGTTATTCCCAGCAACTTAGCTTTCCTGGGCTAAAACCCAACCTATTCAACCTTTCCTATTTAGTACATATTATTTCCAAAATTTACTTCTATTGCTGATCTATTCTTTCTGTTCATCCATTCTATGGTATTACTTCTTAGATGAGTGCATCAGAGAAAAATCCAGACTACTGAAGAATAAAATCTGAATTTTCCTATTATACAGTTTCAATGCATCTAAGTTCACAAACTTAAGTTTTCCAAAGAGAGCAGATACAGTCTTTCAAACTGGGCATTTGGCATGATACAGTACTTTCCAAACAAATGAGTAACTCCACTAAAGTACCAAATGACAACAGAGCAAAGAAGCTCATGGACAATGTAAAGCCAGACATAATTACCTAGACCTGGGAAAGGAACATCAGGGACAACTCCAATACATTATTCATGGATGGATGACATAGTAGCATACTATTTTATCAAGCCAGTTTGATCTTTTCACATGGGCAACTGCTCCCTGGCCTGGCATATTTTATGTAGTACACATCCTTAAGCTAACATAAGGAAAAAAAGCCCCATAAACCCAGCAAGCTTTCATATGAGTGAAGCACAATGACCCCAAGAAAAATCTGATGGCAAAGCATTTTATGGAAGAGAAACTTATTCCTAAGACAAGCAAAACTTGGACACCAATATTACGCACACTTGATATATGTGTCAATGAAAGAAGTGATAGAAGGAGGAAGGAGGGGAATGTTCTCCATGTTCACATCTGCGACGTGTAGCAGAAGAAAACATATCTTTCCAAAACAGAAAATCCACTGAATGACAGTCAGAAACAAATCACCTGTGGTACAGTCATTTTCCCAGCAAGCATAGTACAAATAAAATGACACAAACATCCTCGTATTGAAATACAAATGGCTCCTACAAGCCACTACAGCCAGTAAGCATACATTCTCCAATTCTCTGTACATTTCATGGATCTGCTGCTCACTACTACCATATCAAATGCTGCATTGCAATTTAGCTGTTAGCTGTCAAGCACACCTCATCACAGCTTGTTCAGGTCAAATATCTTACCTAGACAGTATACTTTCAAACTGCCCAACAGTCCCTAAAATGTTAACCCCATTTGCAACAGAATGCAATTTTACAAGTAAGTACATGAGTCAATTGTATCAGCTTTAACACTGAACCTCCACCAATGAGAACAGAAAAGCAAGTTACTTACCTTCTAATAAGAATTCTTAAAGTTGTATTCATTTCTGTGACTCTTATGTCTGAAAGGATGAACATGCAACTTCTGTTCCCTTACCAGCGTCTCTGAAGACACAATTTCTATTCACTGTGTTGAATGTGCAAAATTATAGATGGAATAGGCTCAGTCTCATTCAATGAAAATCCAAAGAAAGGCTTCCATGGAAATCCAAGGAAAGACTCCAGCCACAAGGACTGCTTCCATCAAGGTACACAAAGCAATGACTGTAAACATCAGCTCCTAACTTCCTGTCAGCTTATCTCGGAATTAAGGACAGGAGTTCTTACTTAGAGAAAGTGAGTGTGACTATGCTCCAGTGTGTAGGGATTCAGAGTTCCAATTCCTTACACAGAAGTGAAAAACTGAGCTTTTTGAGGAAAAAATTTGTTACAGAAATACCAAAGAAAACGTAAAGGTATATATATACATATATATTTATATGCATATATGTGTATATATGAAAAATAAGATAGCAAAAGAGAATTAATAGGCACAAAAAAACACACAGCAAGAAACTTGGCAACTAAGAAGTCATGAAGCCTAGGAGTACGACACTGGCAGATGATTAAATTTGATATGCAAAATGTAAATTATTTTAGTAAAAAAAAAATTATGTCTGGCTAAAAATGGAGACAGTGTTTTTCACAGGCTTGAAAAAAATAAATCAAAGAGTAGAAAATCTTCAGCACACAGTAAACAGACAACAGCAGGAACTTCTTTCACTGTTTTGACACTGAAGTCAACATGTTGCCCTAAGGTCACCCTGAATACAATCTTCGCCTCAGTCTATGAGGCAAGGCAGATTTTCAAGCAAGGAGACCAATTTACAACATATTTTCTCCTGTCATATGTATAACTCACTACTAAGATGAAAACTATACATCCTTGAGCCAGTACGTTTTAATAACATTTACTAGAAGTTAATTACAGAAGCTGCCAGTAGGAACTCTGACCTCTAAGCAGCAAGAATTTTAACAGGTGCACATCATACTGTAAGTCAGGTCAAATATACAAAATACAGAAGGAGATTCATAGTCAAAAAGTGATGCACATGGATACTAAGAACTTAATAAAACCTTTTTTTTTCAACAGAGAAGAATCTATTCTAGAAAGTAAAATGTTATTAACTGCAATTGAGAGAGAAACAAGCCTCAGGTAACCTGACAGCACTATCTTACACTAATTTCTAGTGAAAAGGATTAGTATTTATATTAGAAACCATAGAGAGCTTTCACATGATTTAATTAACTACATCTTATTATAATATTTCCAGTATCATTACACAAATTACACTGAACATAAGATATAATCTCTACCCAACAATTAAAATTTCTCTAGACTTCACCTATATAGAAATATAGTTGTACCTTTAACATCCCATTTTCTTAAGAGGCAAGCAAATGAAAACATTTGAAATATATAACTACATTAAAGATTTTGAACTTGCCTTCTTTTTGTGTGCTCTGTTCCTGTTTCCCAACCAGTCATCCATCTGTTCCTCGATCTCTTCAATAGAAGCTCCATGGTCATAGGATGGTATGTATGCACTTGATTCGAGAACAGTGTATACAGGAAATTCAGACTTTGGTTTCTTGACTTTAGGCTTCTTCTCCTCTATACAGAAACAAAAGAAAAAAGAAAAAGTAATGCTTCAAATACTGCAGAGAAGTATAATTCCGAAGCAGGCTTAGCTCCTCAACTCTAAATGCTATATTCAGTTTCCATTTTGGAAGGGTCTTCAGTTTCTTTGTAAAATAGATAACTTAGAAAGCTGCATAATCATTTTATTTGCTTTTTGTTTCATTTGTTTTATTGCTTTATATAACAGTGCATATACTTAGAACCTCTTCTACCTGCAGCTATGACTTAAAGAGGGCCAAATATAGAACGTGCCAAAAACACAGCTAGCTCCATTAACTACTACACCATCTGACAATTATGATTAGTAGAAGCAAAAGCACAGTGAACAGTTACAAGATTTCCAAAGTCTTGCTAGTTTTAAAACCAAAACAGCAAAGGCAGAAAAGTGACTTTTAGGCAGTTTTGTATTACGTTATGGTTAGCTGTGTTGTAAAAGCTTCTAAGCCAGTAGATAGCTTCACTGTTCTCAGATTCCACTAACTACACATAGGTCTGCTATCACACCTTTAGGAATATTTCAGTGTTGGACCTCATTTCCCAAACTGACAACTCTTTTCTTCTTCTCACTGTCCTTCAAATAGTACATGAAGTATTTGAGATCAGCAAACCAAGGGACACCATGGAAGAAGGAACAACAACAACCCACAAATCCAGTAACTGAAAACAGATCTACTATACTACGTGATCCTCAAGATTGACTGAAAATTGCCAGAACTCTAGGAAAGAGGATCAGAAAGAAAAAGAATTTAGAGCACCCAGAAGTACATAAAAGCCTTGGGTGTACCTAAGCATTGGCTCTTATTTTCCCTTGTCTTATTCCCATCTCCAGTTTTAGAAGTTCTGTGCTGCTTCCACCCTTCTACTGCCTACTGCATTTGTTCCTTTTCTTTTTCTGTTTTGACAACCATCTGATCATTTAATAAACAAATTCACAAATTCAATTCACTAATCCAGTAGCAATTTACCCCTTCACACTCTAAACAAAAAGAAATCTGCCAAGGTGGGCAAGAAAGAGGAGAACCACTGTTATCTCACGTTTCTCCAAAGCCGCTACATGTAGCAGCTTCTGAAGCCAGTGCTCAGGTTTACAAAGACAAGCAACAATGACTTCACAAATTGTTTACTGCAAATATATCAACACAAATATTCTTCCAAGTTACCTTAAACGACAATTTCCACCACTGTATTTCAATCCTGTAAAACCACAAGTGGTCACGTGGAATTACGTGAATCACGTGGAATCAGTGAACACACTGATAGTGATTTTTCATGTATTTTGCATCCCGTAAGTTACTGTTTGCTAATTTTCCCTCACAAAAGATGCAAACAGCTAAAGCCTCAATACATCTAACTTTAACGTCAAAGTTTAGAGCCCAGTCTCTAAATAAGTCACCTAGGCTCCTTTTTCACTTACAGAAGTAATTCTGTAACAGTATTTCCAGAGGGCACTGCATCCCACTTTAAAATCCAGTATTAAAACCAGCATCTAGGCCTTCTTCAGGCAGATGAATGAGAGAAGACATGAAGCAGATAAGACATCCTTCTGTTTTTAACTACCAAAGGAAAGGGAAATCTTAACAAGAGAAGATGGCTGTATATTCTCAAACAAGAACTCAATTAGAATCAAAAAACCTGTCTCCACTTTATTCCATGGAGATAGTAAAAGATGAAAGAGTTCAGCATATCCTTTATGCTCCACAATGGCAGTCATACATACTGAATTTTAAAAAATAAACAGAACTGAAGTCACAGCACCTTTGACACAGGATTCCCCAAAACTCACTGAAAAGTTTCAACTCAGAATTTTCAAAAGCCAGGTGAATATTTACTATTTGAAGATAAACAGGGGGAGTATTTATGAGTTAAGAACAATGGCACATCAAGACATGTGATGGAACTTTAATGGGCTTCAAGTACTGCCGGTAAAAACTTGGTTTATGCACACTTACAAAGAATGCTGTTCAGAAGTAATGATGCACAGTACTAAGCTTCAACTTAAGGCACCGAGCACTGTGCTTCTTTCAGGTGGAGAAAGGAAAACAGATCACTGAAATTTAATTCTGCTGAGCATCAGAAATCACAGCAGACACCTAGGAGGAAAATCTGTTTCTATGCTATCTTTTCATTATCAGCACTTCAGCTGGAAGACCAAAAGACACTCCTGACCTGTCTTGCTGCTTTTGTCTGAAAAGAATAAGGATTAAGTTTTCCATTCATTAAATGATGCCTAGAGGGCCAAGTCCTGTATCAGCTAAGACCTGATGGACAACTGGGCCTGATGCTGCTGCCATACCTAGCATCTTAAGATGCGATACTAAATTTTGAAACGTGGGTATTTCCTTACTACAGTCATTTCCTAATGGCACTGGGTTTAGACCATGCACCTATCAGAGACAAATATACCCCTATGCCCCATGTGAGCACCAATACCCAGTGGACCTGATTTATGACTAGTTACTGGTGCTCACACAACTAAATGCAGTGGAGATGGGTGGTCTCGATGAAACCAGAGACAGATTTCAAGCTCAACAGGTTAAAAGAATATCTTACTCTTGCTGTTTACAAAAAGAGATAGCATTTGTCTGCTATGTTCAAACAGTGTACAACACACCCATCAATAGTATCCTTAACACATAACAATTAGCAAACTGTTTTACCTGTACAGTACTCACTGCTTCTAAAGGCTTTCTGCACTATTCTGCACTATTCCACAGAACTGCCTAAATGCTCTGTTGGTTTATAGCATAATGATTCAGGTACTGAAGTCTGATGAATGACTTGTGGATAATTTGGATTTCTTAGTCCTTCTGCCTTGTTAACACATTAATTTTACTATATCAATGGCAGAATTAATAGTATCTAACCAATGGTTACTTGCTTTAGGATCTACCAGCTGTCATTTCTAGACATTAAGGAATCACATAGCATTTTGGACTGAGGGTGCCACATAATAATAGCATCTTTCTAATAAAAATTATCAGGAATCTGTATTTTTAAAGTTCTCAGAAAACTATATCCTAATTTTACCAATTACCTAATTTTCTTCTGCTTATGAGAAACTTGTAAGAACTTACGAGAGATGAAGCTCTCTCAGATGAGGGAACTCTCTCTCAGTAAGAAAGTAAGTTCCCTCTCTCAGTAAGAAAGTAAGGATAATGACCATTAATCCCATGTGTTGACCATCAACAACAAACAGAGGCAGATAGCAAGCACTGTTGTGGAATGTCACTAAGATACTCCCTTGCTTAAACATGACACAAAAAAAATTAAGTTGCCATGTACATCAACACAGTCATATATAATATAACAGATCCGAAAGTCCAGAAAAATTGTTGGCCTAAAGTTTAGACTGTCTACTGAAAAAAATGAGCAAGCAAATTCTATATTGAAATCATGGGGCAAATACTTCTGTTTAAAAAAATACACATTTTTGTTCTCATAATAAAATCAATTGGATTACATGAATGCACCAAAGTCACATAAATACATGTGCTGCACAGAGACCGAGAAGTTAGCTTATTTTTGAGCAAACAGACTAAAAGCTGTTCATCCTTAGTGATGAATATATCCTCAGCTTCACAAAAATGCCCCACAAGGGCTTGATGCCTTTCACCTCTCCTCTGAACACTCAAGGTTCCCCATGTTTCTTGTTCTCCTCAAATACCTCATCTGATAACAAGAAAGGGCTAGGATTAAGCATCTAATTTTAAAGAACTACCTAATCTGCCTTGGAACAAACAAAAAATGGAAAACACATGCCTCTTTCAAGCAAACATCAAAAAACTGTCTGTTAAGATGAATATTTATGTTTTTGTAAGTTCTGAAGAAAGTTTTGCATGGAGAGGCATCACACAGACTAGCTGATACAATTGGAAAAAGCACTTGAGCTGCAAGTTCAGAATCCCTTTGGCAGACCTACAAAAACAGTCAGTAAAATCAATGATACTTAGTTTGCCATAAATAGGCTTCAGAGGTAACAATTAAGTGATCAGAACATTCACACCCACGCTAACAAAAAATAAAGCAGACATTATATGAAATAATTTTCTCTGAACCTGCTGTCAGCAACTCATTGCTGAGCAGGCATGTGAACACGGCATTCTGGCAGGGATTAATACTAAACAGAATACAACATGTTTATCAATTGTTTGGAAATAAATGAAAAGTCGCCTTAAATATATTGCTGGATTATATAAACTTGGATAAAATTGTTCACAGTTAAGTAAAAACTACAGTAAGATTTAGGAACATGAACTGGCTGACATTCTGGGATTATTCAAATCAAAAGCATTTTGGATCATCAATATAATAAATTACACAACTTAGTAGCTTAGGCCATATCTGCACTTAAATGCAATGCGTGCAGGGATCCTTTGTTGTAAGAGCTTAAAGGTACGGTAGCACGTGATCAGAAATGAGCTATTAGAGTTTGGAGCTAATATAATCTGTGATCCTGTAAACAGAACACTGATAACACTAGAAATGTGATTTTATAATCAGAAGATGGCAAATATTAGAACACTATGTACAAAGCCAGGGTCCACATCTGTAGCTATACTAGAAAACAATTTAGTACAGAAAAGCCACGGAAATTTAGGGCTAAAGAAATACTTTATATGAAGAAAAACTGGAGATAAAGACAAGTTCTTATTTTAAGCACTGACAAATGCTAATAATAAAAACTTGATAGCTAGAGAAATCCACAGTTAAATTAAGATACAACTATATAACACTAAAATTAATTATTTAAACAATTTCCCTCGCGAGGAGCTGTAGGCTGCAACGAGGTCTTCTCTTCTCTGGGCTGAACAAACCAAGGGACCTCAGATCCTCTCAAGTTAGCTAGTATGCAAGCTGCCTTAGTGTACATTTCAAAGTCCTGCATTCAAAATACTGATGAAAACTTTGAATATAACTAGTCCCAAAATGGAGCCCTGCAGAACCCTACTAGTGACTGGCTGCCAGCCTGATGCAAACCCATTTACTAGAACCCTTTAAGTCCAACCCATCAGTCAATGGTTTTGTCTAACTGTATGCTGGCTGGGTATCTTGTCCAGAAGGATACTATGAAAATCAGAGTTGGAAGCTGAGCTTAAATCCAAAAATATTACATCAACTGGCCTCCCTTGGTCAACTAGGTGGGTAACGTTGTGATATTCATAACCTTCCTATTGAGGGGCAGAGAAAAGAAAGGTTAGAAAATAAAGCGTGCTACCAGAGTTAAGCACAAAGAAATAAAAACATGTAGTTTGCACCAAAATGGATGCCACTGAAAGCACTTCATAATCCAACAGCAGCCAGTACAACTGCTAGAACTGATCTTGATAACTACTGAAACATTGTGATTTAAGTTTAAAAACCAGCAGAAGAGTCTGTCCTGACAATGTATGTTTACATCTTTAGTTTAACAATTAGCTGGTTCAGTTAATATATATATCTATGTACTCTGTTTCATATCCCATGACTACAAAAAAATAAGACTATCATTGCCAGATGCAGAGATTATATGCAAGTGTGACAGTACTGGAAAGGGAAAAGGTAACAGTTATATTAATTAAAGCACTTTCATTTAAAGAGAAATTTTGTGTTCTGGTACCCAAAAGTAAAAAGGACGTTAAAAAAATGCAAGGCAAACCATTTCTATTTTGGTGGCTAAAACAGATATCTGTAATTGCACACAAAAAAAATGTATTTCCTAGAAATAAAGTCTGTATTATTAGTTTCTGTATTTTGCCAGGTAAACTGTAAAGGTGCTTATGCAGGAGTAATGAGTATTTTGAATGGACTGAGAAGCGATAACATAAGTAGCACAGAAGTAATGACAAAATAAGTCAGAATTATGCACAATTCTTATTTACCAAGAAAATACTTTTTCACCCTCCTTCCCAAATATAGCACTTTAATGACATCTCAGCATTATCCTCTTTCTCCTACTTGGCAAATTGTGTTTTCCTCCTCTGATACCCTTCTCTGGTTTTAGTTCAAGGCGCCTACAGATGACTGAACGTTTTCAGCAGGAAAGCAGACAGACATGGGGGTAAACTAGCAATTAGGTCATGAAAAAACAAGCGTGGTAAAGCAGCTATTGCTAATCTGCATGAGATGCATTTACTCAATTAGATACATGGAACTGTTATTAGGAACTCACACTCCATGCACTGCCTCTAGAATTAAGAATGGGGACAAGCGATCACCAAATGCACATTTGATGATTTACAACCTATGCTATTACAAAGAGGACAATGAAGAACAATATAATGAAATAAAGAACGTTAGCAGATGCTTTGCATGCAGGCTTCTGAAAAAAAAATATTTATTTTGTTTTTGTTTTGTTTTTTTTTTTCCCTCTGGTAATACAGATGCATCTCCTGTTTTTCTATTGTAAATATCATTTCTATTAGAAAAAGCAACTTTTGGTTCATTCTGTTACCCAGTAATAGCACTTCTATAGTTGATCAAATTAATTCTATGCCCTATTTAACTAATCTCTCCTCTTGTTCTGGATGTGTGAAACCAGGTTTCCTTACAGACAGAGAGGTGAGATGCCAGGTAACACCCTGGTGTGACAGAGGACAGGGTAGTGTTTCTGCAACAATTCATGGGAGACCTGGAGGGGGCAAAGGCAGCAAACCCGCGTCTCTCAGAGTAAGAATGGCAGAGGCACATGGAAGAGGAGGTAAAAGCAGTAACTCTCACATGACACCTGCCAGATCTGCACAGAGAAAAAACTCTGAAAAGTTCACAAATGGCAATTCAGCGAAACACAGGAACACACAAAGAACTATTTTAATGACTTCACACTTTCATTTGCACTTCTGTTATCAAAATGCATCCTTTTAAAACAATACATACAAAGTAGCTTGTGGATTTAAATGAAGAATGCGTCCCATTTATGCTGAACAATGTAATAAATCACTATCTGGCAATTTAACAAAATTTTAACATAGCTGAAGTCAAGACCCATTTCAAGGGCCCATTTTTTGATTGGTATCTCAAATATAGCTGCAGACCTCCCCAGCAGGCACTAAATGCACCATCCTGCTAGACTTAGCCAGGATCCACAGTATTCAATGAGATGCTAAATATTACCTGTTTTCTTAAAATAAGATTTACCTACAGTTAAGTAAGGAATTATTGCTGAAGCTACACCTTGTCACTCATTTTATAAAATCAAGCTATTTAGTAAATATAAATAATGCAGCTGTATTTTAAGTACCCAAAGGCTTATGCATACTCAAAGCTAGTAAATTACTACAGAGGACTCAATGCACTTGTCAGAACAGAAGAACTTAAAAGCATGCACTTAAGTACAGAAAATAAAGCAAGCACATAGAAACACAAACAAAAATCGAATGCTAATTGCCTTCTCTGATCTTCTATAAAAGTACAAAAACTTTTAAGACACTTATTTCAACAGCAGCAAGAATCCCTCTCCTAAGACTGCACAGACACTTCTGGAAATTCAAATTAACTTCACTTTCTACTTATATTACAAAAATCAACTCAATTTGTATAAAAGAAACACAAAACACATTATTTTAAATGGTTATTTACAGGGGGAAAAAAAAGCAGGAATGCTGAAAATGCAGAGGTCACTTCTAAAAATTTATACTTCAAGATCTATGCTTTTGAGATTTCCCTCTCCTGTAAAGCAGCATTTCTAGCAAAGCATGCTTTTCTGGACACTACCTAACTATCAGTTGAGTTCATGCTTCCACACAAGCAAGCCAGCAGCACACTGTGAAATTACAGCCACAAAATTAAAATCTCATTTAACAGCAGTACAGAAATACAAAGCACATATTGTAGATTGTAAAAACATTCGTTCACATACATCTCGCTGAGTAGGTAGATTACATTACATTTTTGTTTATTAAGACAGTGGTAAAAACTCACTCTGAAGTGTTTCAAGTTCAGCCTTAGCCAGGGCATCTTCTTTCTCCTTCATTTTTGTTTCTTTATATTCTACATATAATTGTCTGGCATCCTTTAAGAAAATGTTGCAATGACATTAGCATCCTTATACAAACAAGTTATTGCAATGGCTCTGTTTTAATTTCTCATTTAACCTCCCCCAAAAATATTAAGACACGTTTACTTCACTCACACTGGAAGTTCAAGAAAGAAAGCAGAGTTTTTAACGAGAGCAGCGTGTGCAGGACAAACCAAGGCAACTGCCAGGCAGCAATCTTCTTACCATGAACTCATTAAGGGAACACTAACTTACTCCTTTTTTTAAAAAAACATCTTTTAAACTGCTATTGAAGTGCTAAAAAATGAAAACCAAGTTTCCTTTTTAGAATTAGATTCTAATCTAAAATCTATTTAGCATATTTACCCATAAAATTAGAAGTTCTGTCACAAATCTTGGAATAAGATAAACATTTCCAATATCTGATAAATTGGTAATTATAGATTTGTGTTGAAAGCCTTCTACACGTGAGCAACCAGATTGCTGAATTAAGAGGTATGGAGTGTTTTCTTGCTTACTAGTTTAAGATATTTCTCTATTCATCCAGAACCAATGAAACTATAATACAAACACTGAAATAAGCAAATTATTTATTCCTTCCAGTCAGACAGAATATTATTTGTATTACATCAAAATCAATTATATGGTCAGAATAACTAAAATTTACTTCCTTACAGTCATTCATTTACTCTTGTTATTACACCACAGACCCACCTTATGTATTAAAAAGGTGACTTAAATTTTAATGTAAATATTTATTGAATTTCCACTACCATCCCATAAATCTGAATAAAACTTGCTCTCATTAAAACAAGTTTAAAAACAAGTTCAGCAGTCATTACTGCTGTATCTCACTGCAGAAGTTATTCACAGACATTGCTTACTGAAAAGACACTGCAACGCAACTGCTCTTTCCATTATACTGCATTATACTCTATTTCTTCAAAGTCACATGAGGGATGTGGGGCAACAAGGAGGACAGAATTATGTTCTGAGCAGAGCACTGTAATGTTTCAGAGAAATCCCATCGATACAAGACAACATTCCACAATTAGGTTTCCTCTTCTTCCAAAATCTTACTCCCTCTTTTTACATTTGTGTTTGGGAAACAAGGATTCATACTTCTCTGCCAAGATTATGTAGGAGATCACTGTTAGCACAGAAGAAATTTTAGAAGTTCACAAAACTTCTCCCCTCTGGCACATAGCATCCCACATGCTTATTGCTTTGTCTTGGGGGGATGGGGAAAAGGTGTTGTTTTTCAGTAGAAGCAGGGCTAAAAATGTGTAGATCCATTTACTACATTAGGCATTAAGGCCTAAAATAAGAACATTCATTTTGAATGTTAAAACAATGAATCACAGTAGAAACATCAGTATTGGGCCTCTTTTTGGTTTACTTGCCACATATGGAAGCTTTCCTTGTTTTCTCCAGATCTGGACTATTTGCATTGTTAATAAACAGAAACAGCCACCAATGTAATGGTTAACTTCTTCTGCAAGTTTGAGACATTTGGATTGTGCGGCCTACACAGGACTCAGACATTACTGATATCTAAAAATGCTTTTTTGTTTAAGGATATGATTTCAAAATGGCTACAATTAGCCGGCATTTAAATTTAACCCATTTGACACTGAAAGCCAATATTTGATGCTAAATTCTGGTGTAAGATCCATTATTGCTTGTGGGATCTCCAGACAGCAGGCACTAGGGGGTAACTGTCAATCTCTCCAGCATGTCAATCACAGAACAATTGGAAATGTGGCTCAGACGAAAATGAGACACAATAGCTGAACAACAAAGAAAACTAGTCAGAAGCACGCAAATGAAATTTACTAGTATTGCTGCTTTAGAGATATAAAATGGATTATCACTGAAATGATGTAATATGCAGGTAACAAATGCGACATTTGATTTTTCATCTTATTAATCATATATTTTATTTGATACCATCAAAAGAAAAAAACACCACAGGGATACTGAGCATTTTGAAGCACGTATGATAACATACATATAGAGCAACAAGATGAATCAAAGTGGATTTTGGAGATTTGAAAATCAAAATCTTCCCACCAAAGCACAAGAAATAGCTCTACAGGTTGTGAAGAGAAATTGGAAGACATACCTGAATAGAGATTTTAGTCAGACAGAAACTATATTAATACCACACATGGTAAGTTACAACAGAATAAACTCTGGAGATCACATAACAATAGGAGTTTCTTTGGAGAAAACTTCTGTTTTTACATGAAGAAGCACATTTTGAATAGTTCCAGTCTAAGAAATAAACAGTTTTCAAGCATATTTAGTTTTGGAAGAGAATTTCAAAACAGATTTATCTTCAGATTTTTTTACTTTCCTGAAGTGATAAATTTAAATGATCATTTTGTCTCAATACAAATACTTTGGGGCCAAAATAAACACACAATTACCCTAAAATCAGTGGCAATACAGACACAGCCACTTCCAAACTACCATTCCTTTCCTAAGACTCAGTAATGAATTTCCTTCTAAAGCATCTTTATTTTTTTTTTGCCCAAGAGTACAAAATATGTGCAACCTCAGAATTTTGTACCTGATGTATAATTCGCCTTCAACAGGTAATAAACATGAGAACAGCAACATTTTGATCCTTCAGGAGGTAGGAGGGGATTGAGGACAGATGCATACAAACACAAAGCTTGGAACTGTTCTAACTAACGCTTGCAACTTAACTACTCATTATAACATTTTGCTCTCATTTGCAGTTGAGTGAGATGTTCTCAAAAAAAAAAAAAAGAAAAAAAGAAAAAAAAAGCAGAACACAAATACGTGACTTCATCATCAAAGCAGTAATATGCATGTAGTCAAGCAAAAAGAATAACGAAGCCTGGATTATTAGGCTATGATTCAAATATTCACTTTCCAAGAAGGAACGGAATGAGAAAGGAATGTTTTAGAGTTTCAAAACTGTGCAGCTTGTATATCCAAATCATATGTCGACTGCTCTGTATAGGAAGCTCTTGTGACTACTCTTACTTTAAACTAAAAATTTCAGGAAGTACTGCAGATGAGAAATGAAATTGACAGATAAACTATTCATTAACATTTTCTCAATATTTTAATCACAAATAAAAACTAAGAATATAGTAAAATTATTGTATTTCATTTTTTCTCTGTATGAGTCAATAAAAGTGAGTCTCCTGCCAAGACGTTTGAGATTGCCAGGACAAAGCTGCACTTATTACTGAACTATGTACAGAAATTCTCGATACTGGATTTTAAGGTTTTTCTTTGCTTCTTTGTTTTTCTAACATAGCTAAAATATAAACTGCTCTAATCCTGTAACCAAAATCTTCAGTTTTGAATAAGACTCAGTGGCTCTGCCCTCTCCTTGACTTTTGGAGAAGGAAGGTGATGAGGTTTTGTTTGTTTGTTTGGGGGGTGGGATTGTTGTTGGTTTTCTTTCCTCCAGTCAATCTTCCTCACTTTCTGGTCTACCTCAGAATAACAACAGATCAACAGAAATACAGCAAAAAAAGGAAACAACTCACATTATTTGTTCCTATATGAATCTTCATTATAGATTCTGTGATAGAACCAACTTCACTTTCTACTTCTGTGGCGTGAAGGATTAACACAAAAAAACCTGCACCTCCATCTCTGAATTAACAGTTAACTGGAAACTCTGATACAAACAGATTTAAAACTGGTGCACTTAAATAATTTTCTCCGCATCTTAATCTTAATCTTAAATTACTCTTAAATTAATCTATCAGCTTTGATATTTGCACAAAGTTCGTGGACTAGTTTTTGTCTTTGAGCATGGTGTTCTGGTGCCATTCTTACAAGAGTGACAACAGTCACAGAAAGGAGAACATCAGTATAAAACTACTGATGATAAAGTAGTCAAATCAAAATTGTCACCATCCGACCTTCAGTTGGCTACTTCTTGGCAATAAAAATGCCCGTCATAATGCCACAGAGCCTCCTCATGGATTTATATAATCTCAAATGAAGCGTTGTGGCAACAAGTAGTGTTTAAAAAAAAAAAAGCTGAACACCGTGATTTAAATTACTGGTAATTTGTACATGTTTACTCAAAGGTAAACCAGTAAATAAATGATCTTTTTAATCAGGAAATTATGCTATGACCTTGCAATAGTACCAGGTGTGGGCAGGCTCCACAGCTGTGTATAGCTTGTGGGCAGTCACAGCAAGCGTCACATGCACCAGGTGACCAGAGGCGGGCTGTGCTAATGCAGGATCTGATGGATATTCCAGATCCACAGTGAGAAAACAAAGGCAGCCAGAAGGGGGAACTGCAAGGCCTATCCAGGATCGCCATTCATGCCCACAGAAGCCTCCCTCCAGAAAAGTCCAATTCACTGAGAGCCAACATCACCTTGCACTCATAAGCTACACTCTTCCAAAATGCTGAGATATGCAGGCATACACCAAGGGACTGTTTGAAGGAGGAGAGCAAAACTGGCCAACACAGCAAAATGTAGAAAGCCAAGTTTATTTTGTGTCTTATGTTCACTTAAAACTTATCCTATGCAATAAAGCACATTTTTTCACCAGCGTATCAGACAGTAAGCACCCTTTTAGAGGTAGAATATTTTTGCTCACTTGCATACACCCAGAATACTTGTTTTATCATCCACTCTCCTCTGACCTTTATCTAAGCTTCTAATTGACCTCAGGGTCAAGAGCTTCATCCCTACTTTGGTTCTCCCAACCACTGCAAAACAGAAAGAAACAGAGCAAATGGGCAATCACTCGTGCCACACATCCTGCATCTGCTCGCTCCCCACAAATTATACCACATCAGTGCTGTACCTTAGGCTGCAACAACTCAAAACTGTGTAACCTTTTTGGTTATTATGGAGATACTTAAACATTGGCACCTGAATAAATCCTTTCAAAAATCTATTTTTTAAAGCAGACATAACTAAACTCAATAAATTTCACTTTAATCTCACATTCTGATTTTATGTAAAAGTCATATGTGAAGACAAAACCAACCCATATAAATGTTTGCTGACCTAATCAAATCCTGCTTAACTGCTAACTTTGCCAAAGGAGATGCCCTGCTGGCAAAGCCTCTTGAGTTTAATGACACATTGCCAATCCGTTTAAGGCCAGAGCTGAACCATCTCTAAGCAGGTGTTGAAATGTAATCACAGATTAAAAGAAAACCTAAGGAAAAAATGCCAAGAAATTAAACACCTCTGGGTCACTAGTTTGAATCTATTCCAGGCTACTAAATCAGCTACAGTAATTACCATCTGGTAGTCTACATAAAAATAAATTACTGGCCTTTTTGTTTTAATTTACTTCATACTACGCAAAGGTCTTTAGAAACAAAAGTTTCAATTGTAACTGAAAGCTTTGTTCATAATCTTGCTGGGTTGTACCCACTGCAGCTACATGTTGAGCGTGAACTGCCTTCTCATTGCTGGAGAGCCACTAGAAGCTCTTCCAACAGCCAAGCAATAGGGTCTGCAATACACCTACCTTATTACTGACAGAAGATAAAAGGGAAGTTTATTTTCTTAATAAGAATCAATTTCTGTACGAGACAAACAACAACACTTCCTGCTTCATTACTTTCCTAACAACAGTAGGAACAGAATTCAACTAATAAAAACCATATCCTAGTGCTGGTTGGTGTAAAAATAAGCACATTGGTAACTAAGCTTCACCACAAAAAGTTGGAAGAAATGTAGCTGTCAGCAATGCAAACAAACATGTTTATCTTCAGTTTTTGGGAGAAAATATTTTGTGAAGAATAATTAAGAACATTTTTAAGAAATGCCACCTCTCAAGTTGTATGTCTGCACATCCAAAGAAAAAACCTCTCATCAGCTATTTTGGGAATAAACTGCATTTCACTTGATTCTTCTGCCACAAAGAAAAAAGATAATTAACAAAACTGTCTATTCTGTATTACATGCACCATTTGAACTGAAATTCTTGCACACTATATTTAGCTGCGTTATTTCTTTGTGAGACCAACGTTCAGTTCCAACAAGCATTTTTATTGAGTTTTTTGGTTTTTAAGTAAATAGCCTTCTTCCAGGTCATTCTCATGACCCTAGAAATAACTTGCATTCTTTGTTCTATCTTTTTCTCGTGTCTTCATTAGAAGAATTAAAATCTGTAATAGCCAATGTAATTTACTCTCGGCTTAATACTTCTTTCCCATCACAGATATTTGATTGATGATACATTTATGTTTTCTTTTCCCTTCACTTCTTGAAATAAGCTTTAAGATGTTGTTTTCACCCTGAAATTGAACTACACTAAATGCAGGGATATAAAAACCTATGTAGTTTCCCTCAAAATACAATTGTCAACAGTTAAAAAAACAATCATTTCTGAGTTTCTCTCATTCTCCTCTCACTCATTTTTCTACCAGTTTCTTGACATAAAATGCAGACTACAATAAAATGGCATAGGCCATCACAGGGGCATGCAAACAAAGCATTTTTCTTCAGTAAAGGCCTACCTTAATTATTTTAAGTGCCTCCTTCTGAAATCTGACATTTTGAAGGAGGAGGGGAAGTAGGAGAAAGACACTCAATTGGATAAATGAGAGTCAGGCATGGGCAGAAGCTCAGCAACCTGAATCCTCAGAGCTGTGCTAAGAAGAATATTCACACTAATGGAGGGGGAGGGGAAGAGGGATGGCTGCTAGGTAAAATGAACTCATTTGAAAAGTGGTTAAAAGTTTAAATTGACTTTCTCTTTTCTTACAGGGAAAAAAAAAGTTTACTTTGCAGAAGATCTTTGTGTACACTGACAGGCTGTTTTATTCATTTGAAATAGCTGAACTGCTTCCTCACTGAAAGTCTTGAGGAACATGAAACTCAGTGTCAGAAACTACATCTAGTTATTAGCATTGCTGAAACTCAGCCTTTTAACTCCCAATCATGGTATATTTAAATATGGATGATATTTTTAGAACTTATTCTGTGACAACATTAATTGCATATGGATAAAAGCCAACCCTGAAAATAACTTATTGGCTCTTAAATTAGAGAAAAATCATTTAGATTAACCCCATAAAGATATAGAATCTGCAGCAGATATCCTTATGTCAACCTCATAACAGTATGTTAATAAATAATTAGCATGTGTAACTAGCACTCAGTATCTGTTGGTATCCACCTTTTAGCTAACTTGCCCTAGTGATTCTACTTACCCTAAAAGCCTCGAATACTCTGAAGTCTCAAACCTACATTAGTGTACTACTGAAGGTAATGGCACTTACTTTCAAAAGAGCATATCTGTATGAAGGAACACAGCTATTTTATTGCTAAAACCTTAAATAGAACTCAAGAGCCCAGAAGTCTCTCTGACCAGTCAAGCAGAACATAAAAATTTTCTTCTGCACTGTTCTTCTCATCCCTGACACAAGGTCACTGCTATCACGGCTCTTCAGAAGAGGTGATACTCTCTTAAGTATTTTTAACTAATTAACTACAATAGCTCAGTTATCCAAAATGCTGAAAGTTCTTAATATTGAAGCTTACTTGTAATTCATGGCATTTTCATTTACATATATGGCAGGTCACGTTGAAGAACAACAAAAGCCCTGGAATTAAGCAGCAGCATTATTTAAGTACAGGACGACTCACTCAAGAACCCTGTCTCTTTGCTTCCTGCTTGTTCTGAAACCTTCCTGCACTGAATTCCTATAATTGTGCTTCCTCTGCCACCACTTCCCTGGCTTGCTGGTCTCCCATTTTCCATGAGTTACTGGACACCTAATTTTCCACTACCATTAATTTAATGGATTTGAAATACAAAGCAAAAGCGATCAGCTAAGTGTCTTCAAAGTTCAATACATCACCTTTTCTGGCCAGTCCAGCAGAGATGCTTTTTGAAGAGAAAATCTGAAACCCCTACTACTGACTGCATAGCAGACTAAATCAAGATGATGAAACAGACAAAATGACAGCTTAGAAACATTATAAGACATCTTATTTTAAAAATCCTTACAACTGTTACTATATTCAATAAGACTGTGCCTATTTAGCAATCAAAGCAAAAGGAAAAGTACTATAATTATAAAGTAAGTTTCGAAAACGTGGCAGCAACAATTGGCAAAAAAATTTTCTAACTCATCCCAATCAAGGATGAAAATCAAAGCTTAACAGCTGATTTAATTATGCAGTCATTTTTGCTTTTAAACCATGCAAACAGATTAAGAAAGCTTGTTTTAATAAAATAACCACATAGTCCCGATGAAACATTTAAAAGATGATGGAATATTAATTTTGCATCTCTTTGTAGGAAAAGTTATAGGCTATAAAAATAGAAGCTGAAACACCAGACTTTTCCTTACTGTACAAGTTTTACAAGCCTTTTGGCTGACAGATTAGGAATTATGAATTGTATGAAAGAATTCCAGTTTGTACTCAGACAAATGGAATATTTATGCTAGTTACACTTCAGCATTAATAGTATATTAATAAGTATAAACCAAATTAAATCCACCCTAGTTTCCTGATCTATACCCATCAGTCCCATGGGATTTAAAAAGTTATTCTGATAATTGGCATTTTTTACCACACTTGGTGAACGTCAGCTGAATTTTACAATTAATTGTATTCATATTAAAAAGAAAACAAAACCACACCAGAGCTGTGGCCTGATTTCCCATGTTTAAGTATCTAAATTACAAACATAATTTTCTTACTCTACTTTGTTAATTTCAGGTATAAATTTCTACCATTATCCTGCACTTCATAAAGAAAGCTCACTCAGAAGTAGCTGCACTGCTTTCTCAAATTTAAATACACAGTGTTTGCCTATCTGAGATAACAATATTTTCTTAACAGATTGCTTAAAAGATGTTGCTATTTGTATTATAGGTGCCTGCATATATTTTCCTCCTCCTACAATTCCTGCATTTGTGTCCAGCAGAAACTGCTGCTGAATTCCCTAACATATTAATACAATTTTTAATATACTCAAAATTTATATACATTTATTAAAATTATCTCCAAATAATGCTTTTTGAATGTGTGTGTATATATATAAGTGAATATACATATACCTTTTATATACTTATAAATATGTATATACTTATATAGATTATACAAATTTATATATTATATATATATATAAGAGCTATAAACTTGAGCCAGAAAATTAATATAAACAAGTGCAACAACATGATCATGCATAACACCATCAACAAATGTAATTTAATAGTCTAAAGTTACAGTACTTTACCTGGAATAGCTGAGGCAAAGCTTTCACAGTGAGACAGAACCATATTCCCAGCTTGCATGGAAGTAAGTCATGCCACTGTGGTTTGTCCAGTGCTCTACAGCCAAACAAAATTGTGAGTTTTTTTCCACTGTTACTACACAGTTTCAAAACTGTCCCAAAAATTTCAGAATTCTTCCATGACCCTTTTTATAATGATTACCACTTGTCAATTCATAAATTTAGCTACATAATACAAAAGATTTGTTCCGAACATTTATTTCAAAATACTTAACACAACCCCCAAATTCTAATTATCTCTGTATTTTAGTATCTTGAAAAGGGCTTTTCTTCCAAGAAAATAAATTCATAAGCCACATAATCACTTGAGTCTAAAAAAAAAAACAACAAAACACAAAACCTCAAGCCTCAATCAAGTGTTCACAAGTGCTGACAACCAGATATGAAGACTGTAGCATAAACAAAACAATACATAAAAATTAATGTCATTTGCAGTTCGCTGAAGCATTACTCACTGATGTCATCAGGAAAGACGACAGGCAGAATGGTCTCTGATCTCCATCCTGCATTGATCCAGTTCATGCCCCTGCTGTGTGAACTATTTAAACCCTTTATTTCTTTCTATGAATCAATAGAAGAAATGGTGGTATCTTTTGGAGTGTCCTGAAAGTCACTATTTCCCTATGCGTCTCTTAACTGAAAAATAGCATTATAAGCCTTCACCAACACGCTTGTTTTCAAGTTAATCAGACAAAGGCATTAAATCAGACATGCATTAAAAACCCCATAAAAACTCCTGATTCGTTATGGTGATAAATTAAAGCTTAAATAAATTAAGAAATTTTAACCAAAAGCAAAAATCTTCGAAGACAGAAAAAATAGTAAAATCTTCTAAAAAAAGCCAATTTGGAGGAACAGCGCCCTTCCACAGACGAGATGTCATGAATTCAGCCTCAGTATTTCCCTTACTGATCATCTGTTGAGTAAATACCACATATTTGTTTACGGTATTAAAAACTGCATGCACATCGACACCGGGACGCTTTATATCAGAAATGAATGTTACAGATCGATCTCTTGTACAAATACTTCAAAAATGCAAGGAGAAAAGAAAGAAACAAAACCGGTAGCTGCTACAAAGCTTCAAAATGCTGAAATCAAGTTTCTTCCCACCTTTCATGTTTTTCAGGAGCAGCAAGTTTTGCTTCATCCGCACTTCTACCTCCCGTTTTTTTCTTCTTCTCCCTCTTTTTTCTGCTGAGCAGTTCATCCTTGATGTAGAAAGAACTACAGTTACAGGTTATCATTAACATGTAAACCACAAATGTTACTGGGACTCTTCTGTGAAGGGTAAACATTAGAGTAGCATTTATGCAAATGTATCTAGGGGTCCTACATGATTAAGTAAAATGATCTATCTTAACAATAACTGTTGCCATGGTATCCAGTCTTTAAACACACATGAAGTCCAGTTCTGTCACTCATGTGTATCTCCATAGCAATCAAACTTTTCTAAGAGGAGAAAGCATTCAACTTGCCTCCTTTCTCATTCATCAACTTCAATAATGCAGTGGAAAATAAAAAAGTAAATAGATGCTAATGTATGAGTATTTTTCAAGTTATGCTTAGTGTGGTTTTTTTTTTCCTACTTTGATAACTGCAACAGACTTTTATATGTAAAACCCAAAAATAATCCAACAGAAATTTGTTTGCGCTGCTTACCAACGTTAACAAAAACCCCAAACAAAACCAAAAACTAAAGCATTTAGCTAAGAACAAAGGCAAAGCTGGGATGACTCCTAAATGAATCAAATCTGGTTATTTTTAAGTAACGTTTAGGAAAGTCATAAACATGACTACAGGAGCATATGACCCTGCATCAATAAATGACAGAAGAGCTTTTATTCTCCTTCTTTCTGCCAATTATAAACCTAAGAACCATCTCTTATCCATTACCAATTCTCGATAAACAGGTTTGGGATTACTGTTTCTGACACGCTGAATCTCTCATTTTATATTTATTACCATTTTAAATGTAATAATTTTAAAATACAAAAACGTCAAATTCAAAACGGGGGAAGCGGTGGGGATCCCTATAATATGCAAACTTTAGCGGGGAACTCAATGCTAATAACTGAAGCAAGTTTGATTTATTACCAATACTTACCAGCTGTTTTTCCAGGTAGATTGACCAAACCACAGCATAATGACCCACTGTGAGTATAATGAACAAGAGTAATGCCAGCTCAGCATTGCTCATTTTTCTCACCCGCCTGTAGTAGAATACAGGCTGTCTCCAATCTGGTAGTCCATTGATCAGAATATCATCATACCTACAGTAGCAAATATAACAGGCTTTCATGGAGAGCTAAAAATGAGATCAGCCCAACCATCCCATCATAAAGCAAAACAAACGGTAATGCACAGCCCGCTCGCATAAAGCGCGCACAAAAGCTCGGTTAGCAGCGTTTATTCTCTAGCACAGCGCTGTGTCGCTCAGCCAAACGCCGGCAACAAACAGAACCCAACACGGAACGTGCTCTTTTTGCAACGCCGGCTGCGCAGCAGCCCCGCTCGGCCCAGCGCGGAAACGGCGCTGCGGGAAAGGCTCACAGCGCGGGCAGGAGGGGCGAAGGAGCGAGGAGAAACGGCTCGACCACCATCGCCCCGTCTTCCTCTCCCAAATTAAAAGCACGAGTGGTGGGGGAGGGGAGCAGCGCCCGCGCTTTTGTTCCGCTCTGCAGCAGCGCCGCGGCCGCGCCGGCAGCGCGCGGTCAGGGAAGCACCGCCACGGGCTGAGCGCGGGGCCACCCAGCTACGCGCACCGCAGCACCCGCCGCTTGAAAAGCTGCCTCCGAAATCAATCTGTTCCAACGCCGCTTACATTTACCAGCCCCGCCGGCTCCGCGGGAACCCTTTTTATGACAGCTCGTCAGCTTTTCTCCTCACCAAATTCTTGAGGCATCTCTGCGCGCCCGCAGCATCTTTTAATTACGGTGCGCCGACGCCATCGATTCGCCCATAGATGGAGCGCGGCCATTCACACAACCGCCCTTTCGCTATTTGTTACCTTTCAGAGTAAAGTTTCCAGCACAGACCCCTGCAATAAACGCCAAAAGCCGAATGCTCTGGCGATGCACAACCTGTTCATCTGGAACTGAACGCGACTCATTACACATTCTAATCACACCGGTTCCAGAATTAAATCTGCGCTGAAAGGCCTAATTTGGTGCAACACATTGACCAAAATATTTTAATTAAAAATATTCTGAGTTAGTCGCGGGCCTAATTACAGGAATAGAAATAGGGCCTATATTGTCATGCAGGTCAGTAGAACTCAGTAGTAGGTTTTTCTCAAGTAAATTGACCGATCCAGGAATAATAGCGCAGCTGCTAAACTGCCAGTCTTGACATGTAAATCAATTTAAATGCAACAACTGCACTCGCTACTTTGATAGTTATTAAATTGATACCTCGGAGATGGACTAAAAATAAAAATTTCCACTGGCAAATTCATTTCTTTTTTTTTCAGGCAGAAAAAGCAGCCGTGGTCCTAAATAAAATATATCCTTTAATTCTGTGCATCCAGAAAAGCTGACTTCTGAGACAACATTTGCTCGAGCAGCCGAGGTGTTGCCAGGCTCCTTCTGTGCAAAAGATTTAACACTCCAAGATTCCAAGTACCAAAAACATGTACAGCAAAATTGTATCTTCCTTGGCAGGGACTGAGAATGCTACGATTAATATCTATCAGCATCAGTTTTGTTCTAACAACATTTCTACTTTCCCAGTAAGTTAGGAAGAGATCATTGCTGCTGCCTCAACTCTCCGCTTAGCAAGCAGTTTCAAAACTAAAACTTTGGGTTTTTTTAAAGATTTTTTTTAGCATTTAAAAATAATATATTTGCTAAAACATTCCAAACTTTTGTTCTAGATTAAAAAACAAATATTTTAGAATCAAAACCTCTTTTAAAAACTAGACTGATAAAACTCCACAAAATACGTCCTGCTGTTGACAGCTTCAGAGAAATAAATGTACAAAATTGAGAAAAAATAAATGGCTTTAATACTACTATAGATTTATTAAGCATTTGTTTCCTTATACAATAGGAAATGTTAATGGAGGCACTGCAGATTTGTCCACAGATTTAAATAGGGTCCATGTACACTAATGGTAACAATATCCTAATACTCAAAATAGGGCTGGGAAAAAAAAATGTTTGACAACCACGTTCTATTATAAATTATCTGTTAAGAAAAAAAATATAAATTAAGACAGCAGAGTCTCTTGCATTAAACACTTTAAACAGCACTCTGTATTTACTAGGCTATGTCCGCTGTTCGGAACAACAGTCTCCAAGGATTAAGTCTCAGAATCAATGCTCTATTGATTTTACTATCAATGAGCATTATGGCTCACACGACTGGCCATTTTAAGGGAAGATAGCTTCTATTATAACCCACTTTTTAGAATATATACTGTTAAAAGATAAATCACTGCTTTCAATAGTAATTAAGCTCTGTATTTGAAAAATAAGGACACCAATGATATTTAGGTTTTCAACTGGAAAATGATCCTACTGAAACTCAGAAGCTTCCCATAATTTTAAAATCTTCCTTTCCAAATTTAGGATGCGGTTTAATTAAAAGCAGGTTTCTCATTAAATGATTTATTAATAGAAATCTATATTAACTGTGGAGGATAGTCAGCTAATCCGTGTATAGAACTACACTCATAATTGAATTACAAAGCATCCTTCTTTTGGTGACGTATATTAATTGCTACGCTCTGCGAGAAAAATCAAACTGAAAAGGAAAAATATATCTGCGGTACTTCTTCTCAGATCTCTGCACACAGAACACAACAAACCTTCTGCACCGGGTATTCTTACCCGTTACCTCTGACATGTAGCAGTCAGCAAACTGAAAAACCACAGAGCACCAGAACAGGAACAAGCAAACAAAAATATATTTATAAATATGTATTTATATAATATATATTTATAACTTACAATGAATCTTTGTTTAAAAACTCATGTTTCTATGTTAGGACAGAAATCCAAGTCTTACAAGCAACCAACTGCATGAACTGTATTAGAATTTCATTCTTTTGTAAAGCTTCATTTTAGAGCTCTTTGTGGAATCAATTATATTGCAAGAAAAATCCATTACCTGTAGTAGCTAATTACAGTATCATCTATTTTAATATAATTATAATTTACTCCTCCCTTTAACGCAGCCACTGCATTTCATATTTCAAATTATTTCAGAGGTCTGATATATTTCATATACTATAAGCTTGAATTAATGAGATCTGCTCTGAACTACGGGAATACTTCACTGATGTTTTTTACTTGGGGGGCTTTTTCTCCTCGCTCTGTCAGAGACACCCAGTGCAACAGCAGCCAGAACAATTTATACCTATGCATGCACGCACGTAATTATAATGCGAGCAAAGACAAACACCTTTCTTACTCTAAACAAGCATATCTTGATTCCTTTACAAATGCTTCTTGTAATCAAGTCCACATTGTTACAGAGAATAGGCCTTGTAGGTAAAAAGCTCCTTAAAATGGCAACAAAGAAATTAAAATCTACATTTTTGCCTAATTACAACTGATAGAACCGTGCAAACTTTTTATTGTGAATTAAAAATAATCAAAAGGTAATAACATATCATCATCAAGCTTATTTACCAATAAGTGACTTAAAATGCACTTCAGGAGATGATTCTACTTCTACATATCCTAAAGAAACTTTTCCGTAGAAATTCTTATACTCTGCAATGTGCACAAGGCATAAAACATTAAACAATGCTATGTGAAACAGTCTGCACGTGTGTTTCATGTTAGAACACTGGGATGTTTTAATTATGCAGCAGTTAAATTGTGTAAGTGGAAAGCACTACCATGGCAGTGCTGCTGTGTTCTATAGTACAACTAATAGCATTGGGATACTTCACAAACAGCTATGAACCTTTCTCAGAAGCAAATTGAATTATAAAGTTGTATTAGCTAATTTTTTTAATAGAAGAACAGCAATATTTTAAGAAAGGTTTGTGTCAACAGCTACAGTAAAAATCCACCGATAAATATAGAAACAGAATAGTTCTAGAACAGCCATTACATTTAGCTGGCCAACAGATCTGCCTTTCAGAACACCCTTTCTGTACACACACAATTAACGCCTCTGACATTCACAGAGACATGGAGGAAGGGTTTCATTAGACAGAGTTCTGTTGTTTCAAAGCGAGTTTGTCGCTCCTCACACAGGACAGGTCCTTTTACTCCTATTCGTCCTGTTTCTGCTCTCTGTGTATGCACCAAGATCAATGCTGGATTACATCACTTCTAAGACAAACAGATGGAGGCAGGCAGGTACTGAGGGCATCCCCAAAAGGGGTCTGCAGCTCACTCTTCTCAAGGCAGTGTAATCTTGTGCCCCAAACCCTTTACACATCCCATTCCAGAGGGATTCCCAGCTAAACTGCCAGAATGTCCCACCAACTAATTTGCAAGACCGATTTCCATCTCACCCCAGCAGGTCTTTGAGTTACTTTAGAAATAAAAACTAGCTTGCTGCCAAGGGGAAAAAAATCTGGCAGAAAGCCTTGTTGCAGCAGACCCGAATAGCTGTCTCTGGAATTAGGATAAAAGTGAGTTGATAAGACCTAAGACAAAGGGTGCAGCACCCTGTGCATGGGCATGAAGGTAAACTTGGAGCCTCTTCCCACACTACAGATAACCAAATAACAATGCAAGTAGAAAAATGCCCCAAAGCAGCCACTTTCTCCTTTCCTTTGACATATGGCTACAAGAGACATATGAATTATCTTAAATCACGAGAGAGGCTTTTTTTAAGGACACGAGGCAACAATTCCTTAAAGCAAAAAGCAGAAAATACAATCTCAATGAGGGTTTACCACTAGACTGTGCAATAAAGCTGAGGAACAAATGTTTTCTGAAAGTAAAGAAACCATATACTGCTGTTTATAGAATCACCAACGTTGGAAAAGACCTCTAAGACCATCTAGTGCACATTATTCCTAAATCACAGTCACAGAACTGAAGGGACCTCTGGAGATCACCTCGTCCAACCCCCTGCTAAAGCAGGTTCCCTACAGCAGGTTGCACAGAAAAGCATCCAGACAATTTCTGAGTATCTCCAGAGAAGGAGACTCCACAACCTCTCTCAGCAGCCTGCTCCACTGCTCTGTCACCTTCATAGTAAATAAGTTTTTCCTCATATTTGTATGAACGTTGTATGTTCCAGTTTGCCTTTCCTATGCCTCCTGCCCCTTGTTTTGTCACTGAGCACCACTGAGAAGAGCCTTGCTGCATCCACTTGACTCCTGCCCGTTAGGTATTTATTTATATGCATTGATAACCCTCTCTCTCTTCTCCAGGCTGAATGGCCCCAGGTCTTTTCTCACAAGGGAGATACTCCAGGCCCCCAGTAATCTTTGTCACCCTCTGCTGGACTCCCTCCAGAAGCTCCCTGCTTTTCTTGAACAGGGGAGTCCAAATTGGTCACAGCACTCCAGATGTGGCCTCACCAGGCAGACTAGAGGGAGAAGTATCACCTCCCTTGACCTTCTGGCCACATTATTTTTAACACACTCCAGGATACCATTGGCCTTCTTGGCCACAGGGGCACACTGCCGGCTCATGGCCAACCAGCTGCCCACCAGGACATTCTGGTCCTTCTCTGCAAAGCTCTTCTCCAGCACATCAGCTCCTAACTTGTACTGATGCAAGCAGTTATTCCTCCCCAGCAGGACTCTGCACTTGTTCCTGTTGAAAGTCATTCGGTTCCTCTCCACCCAAATGTCTGGCTTAGCCTACATATTATTTCCAAGAAATTATCTGACAGCAAATGCTATTTTATTAAACTGTATTTTTGCTTTATCAGTGACAGAAGAGGGATCAACCACATACCTGCACTGCAAACAAAAATACAACAGATATTGCCACCTATGTGTAAAAGAAGTTACTGACAATGAAATCAAGATAAGCTAGAGCAATCCATTTCTGCTTTAACTTCTCATTATCTATTACTACACTATACTAATGAATAACATTTGCTCAAACAAGATGGTTAAATTAGTTACTCTCATAATGTACAGAGGGCTTAAAAACAATTTTCACAAGCTACTTCACTACAGTTTCATTTAAAAAGACACCATAACATCTGCAATGTCCCAGTAGCTTCATGCTGGAAATAAGTTCCAAAAAGGCAATGCTCACTTTTTAGCTAGTCTGAAACCATTTAGCTAATGACTCGTTTATTTTAACCTTTCCTCAATTAGGACTTCACAAGAACTATCTCTGGTGAGAGGAGAAAGGAAAAAAAAACCTACTGATTTTCAGAAATACTTCTCTGAAGTACATTTTCACGACACCTGAAGAAAGCACCAAAGACTGTACTACCTGTACTATTAAAGCAGGAGTCATGACAAGAAACCAAAAATCCTTCACGAAATGCCTCACAATCCGCAGCTACCTTAGCCTTAGAAACCAAAAGACGCTTTCCTAGAACTCCATCCTAAATGTACTTTTACAATGGCTCTGTTCCCCTTACAATCACTGGCTCATTTGGGCAGCCTCTTAAAAAGAAAAACAAAACGACAACAACAAAATCTTCCAGAAGAGCACAGTTTTTCAGTTGTCAGCCCTAACCCCTTCACAGACTTCTGGACCTGCTCCCAAAGCTGCAGGGACAATTATCAGTTGTAAATAAAATATGGTATTCCCATCAAAGTTTAAAACACCATAAGTAAAATATCTGAAAGAAAAGCAACAAAATAAAGAGCAGAAAAAAATGTTAACGAAGGCATAAATTGAAGATAATCCCAAATATCATGCAAAGCGTTCTCTTGGAACACCGAGTTATAACTGACAGTTGAATCAAGGACTATATGTTCAACCACAGCATTAATAAAACAGCCAATGATATTTAACACAACTCAAAAAAGTAAAACATCTGAGAAATGTTAAAACAATGATTTGCACCAAATAACGGGTAGTTTTTTAAGCTTTTAGAAGAGGATAATGAGCGTATCACACAAAAATACCCATCAGCTTCCCCTTTCAGCCCACAATCAAAAGAACTGCAAACTGAAATTATGCAAAAATCATCCAAATAGTTACAAATAAGACAAACAGTGCTTCAATTTATCACTGGTATATATGAATACTTAGGAAACAGAAGATTAACTCACCTCTTCCTTCTTTCTTCATCCTTTAAAATCTCATAGATAGCCACCAACTACAACACAAACACAAGAAGATATACTTAATATTACTTTAGAATAAAGTCTGCAAAATATTAATAGTAGTATCAGATAATACATTTGACATCAGATAATACAGTGACATAATCATATACAAGCTGCCACCAGAGATACAAACAAGCAACTCCTGCAGAGGACATTTTCCTCCTCTCATCTCTCAAAGTGACTTGTATCTCAGCTACAAACAAACAAACAACAAACTACTTGTCACTTCTTTCATCCAAAAGATCTTCTTTAAATTGAGTAGCCAGTATTTAGTCATCAGCATGTTATAAAGGCTGAGCTAATGTCAACAGCCTCATGCTTTTGGTCTGTAAAGATTTAAAGAAAGAAAAATTAAAATAAATTGATTGTTCTTACTAAAACACCATCAATCTATAAAAATCAGATCTTATTTTCCCAAAACTTGTATAACCACACATTGCACTTACTTGCCTAAACTGTGTTTCTGCATTTTCATCTTTATTCTTGTCTGGGTGTAAAATCAGTGAAAGCTTCCTATATGCTTTCCGAATATCTGCTGATGAAGCATCCTGCAAAATGTAAACAGAGCAATCTGTCAGAAATGATTCCCAGAACTTTGTTAGGAAATGAAGGCAGCCAAGACAGCACAGTACATGAGGCAGTAACATTGGAGGAACCTAACCACCAAACCACACGACCAGCGGAACGATCACTGAGCCCGTGTCATCTTTCATCTCTACTTTCTCTGTTACTGGACATTCATTACAACATTTGTCAAAACTTTCAAACACTTTCTTGCTTCATACCACAGAACCACAGAATGGCCTGTGTTGAAAGCAACCACAATGATCATCCAGTTTCAACCCCCCTGCTATGTGCAGGGCCACCAACTACCAGACCAGGCTGCCCAGAGCCACATCCAGCCTGGCCTTGAATGCATCCAGGTCAGTGCATCAAGTGCACCAACTGTGCCACCTGAAAGTTCAAATAAAAACTGGAAATTATGCAACCAACATACCTTCATGACACCACCTCTGAAAACTACTGTGCTCAGTTTCCCAAACTTGAGACTAGCTATGAGCATTTCCCTTACTAACATTTACATGAAATCCACTAATAGGATTTGCATTCAACTTTAGCTTCACCACCTGTAAACACACATGTATTTTGCTAAAGGAGCTTCAAATTGCAATTCTAAGGCTGTTTTGTGGCACTGACATCATTCTGCTTCTCGATGATAAACTGGCACACGCTCTGGGAGAAAAAATAAAATTCAGAACATAAAGTGCATTAAATTAACTGCACAACACAAAGATTTCTAAATTAACGACTGCCATGCAGTACATGCTATGAAGATATCCAGAAAAGGAAAACTTTGCAGGTTGTTATGTGTGGTATATAAGTGTGGATCAGAAGATCCACAAAGCTCCAAACACAAACAGAACTACTTGTGTTCTATTAAAAATACATTGAAGGCAACATTTTAGAAAGAAAGTATTCTTCTGACAATTTTAATCTCTTGACTTATACATATATGGTTCCCAATATAGTCTCTCTCTCAAAATTACAGCGTCAACTGGGATTAAAAAACACCAAAAAGACAGATCTGAATTGGCTGAGAGAGGAACAGAGCTGAAATAAGATAATAATTAATGCAATACTGTAATTAGCCTGTCAGGCTTTTTATTATAAATCATTATTTTCATTTTAAAAATATCAGTTTTATAACACAAAGGTATAATAATGCCTTATACCACTTTGGGCCAGGAGTGAACATTAGAGAAAGATTTGGGAGAGGAGAAGGGGAAAAGGAGAAAGTGGGGAAAAGCGCAGTATTTGAGAAAAATCAGCTATGAGATGATGCTTTGAGGAAATCGCTATTATCCCCTCACGTAAAACCAAAATTCTCATATTCCCTTCTCCGTCCAAAGAAGGTGCTTTGATTACTCATAGGGAAGATTTCTCCTGCAATGACTGCATCTGCATTTTTTCATTTTCATATTTTCCAGCAGCTATTCCTATGGCACACAGAAGCTGGATCTGAGTGGGTAAGCACCAGCTTGCTTCTGTGTCGATTACTGCAAATAAGTTGTTTCCAACTGATGCTATACGATAGGTTTACTTTTAACTGCTGAAGGAAGACACAGTGATGAAACAGATTTTCTGAACACAAACTCACAAGACGCTTAACAGAATTACATGAAATTAAGACAAAAACATAACAGAAACAAATCGTTTAAAAATTAGAGATTGAGACCATGAAAACCTCAAGAAATGAATCCCTCCAGACTGTGTGTTAAGGACAGACCACAGCTTATTCCTTCTCCACTACATACTTTGATGTGCTTGGTGTTGTTTTTGGAACGCTCTTGACAAACTGTGTAAAACCTGACTGAAGCATATTTTTAAGAGCTGCCTGGCAATGTCCTTCCAACTACTTCACACAACAGAGAAGCAAAGGATTTATGATGTTTTCAGTTTTATCAGGACAATTTCAACTTCAATCTCATATAGGAGCAGCACAAGCTTTCACGTTTTTATGCTTAAACAAAGCAAGAGATCCCAAATCAACTTTGAGAAAGTAAAGTTGCTTAAATATGTGTGTTGCTTCATCCTGAGAACAAACATTTCTAGATTTACAGAAACAGGTTATTCATCTTATTTACCAGAAATAATGGAAACATTGTTTTGTTTGCCCTGTCCTACCAACCCAGTCAGCCACTTCATAAACGACATGGGCTCATCCTTAATACAAAGTAGAGTATTTCAACATTACTATAGCAAATAAAAATAAGGAAATAGATTACTGCTATAGTCTTAGCTAAACTATGGAAGTGATCTTTATTAACGTATCAGCTAATTGTAATTAAGCCCTCAAAAGCTCAAAAAGGGGACAATAATAGCAACAAATAGCTAAATTGTTGCTATAAATGCTTTTATCACTACTGGCCCACATAAATTTCAGAAGCAGCAGTGAGACTGCCAGTTCACTGACTCTTTACAGCATAAAGCAGGAAAATCTTGTGTGTTTTGAAAATCAAGTTCCAAATGTGTTGTTAATGCGTGCTACCTATGGGTAAGGTTAAGCATCTTCAGGAGAGGTTCCAGACCCATCAGGAGCTGTCCTGAACAGTCTTAGAGGTGCAAAATGGAGTAATTTAATGAAAAGCCTGTCATCCCTACAGAGCTTCCTAGCAGTGTACGACCCTAAATAGAATACAAAGAACAATTATTTTCAAGCTAATAAAGAAGCATCTACCATATTGAAGTCAGCTGTTCTAACAGACTTTCACTTATAGCTGACTCTGTTGGCCACTTTCTGTAATGGCTGTGCAGCAAAACACCAAATTAAAGAGTCAGCGCTTCCTAAGAGTAAGGTATTATTTCATATACTAGGCAAAAATCCAGAGACTAGGGAGAGAAAGCCAGGACCACACTGGTTTTGTTTGTTTTAAAGATAAAGCTGAGAAGAGAAGCAGGATGGCCTCATATACATTTCAGATATCTCAATCTCAGTTATATCTAAGGAGGGAAAAATAAGATCTCTATAAGCATATCATTTAATAGCAGTAGGAGCTGGTATTATTACAGATGGATAGAGACAGCATTAAGCAGTTTCTCCGACTCTGTGCTTCAGGCTGGCATGTCATGCCACTGATACAGCCAGATGAGTCCACCGCACTGCCCCTCTCATGCAGAAACAAACATCAGCCCTTTTCCTCAACAACCGTCCTGTGACAGCAACATTGCCCCATAGGACTCCCAAGGCTGAACATCTCCTTATGATCCTGTTTCTGCTTAATGGATCTTACAACCCCAGAACTTCTCCACAATGCATAATTCCATTTCAGGAGGTAAAAAAAAAACCCCACAATACTCCATCATGCATACACACTTTGGGGGGAAAAAGGAAAGAAAGAAGAAAGACAGAAAGAAAGAAAAGATAATGCAAAATGGGTGCTCCAATTTGCAGGAAACGCCACTCAGTTGCCAGCTGAGCAGCTGGAAAGTACACAGACATGTCAAAACAGAAAAGGTGTTTAATGCTAGAATTAGTTCTCAGAAATATGAAATAAATCCGTATTTTGTTAGGTTACAGACTGGACTCATGCATGGAAATATATGCAATATTCTTGAGGGAAGTTTGAAATTGCTAAAGCTTTACTGAACAAGTAGAGTTATCAGGTGTTTAGATACAAGACATCTAGGTAGAATTAAAAGTTCATCCTCCAAATATTTTAGTGTAAGCCTTTCATTACAACCAAGTACTTTAACCCAGAAACAAGGTAAGCATTTGAAGGGATCAACAGTCAAAAAAGTGGAAGACATCCTGAAGGAGTTCTGTTGGAATTCATGTCACCTTTCCCTACCATCACAGGGCAGGGGAGAAGAAGAAATAGTTTTCTCTCTACTTATGTCATTTGCTTTTAGCAGCTTCTTCTGTTCAGACAATTAAAACATATTACTAAATTTTTTTCCCTCTGTATCATTTCCACAATACCCAGTACCATCCGGAAAAGTACATAATTAGACCACAAATAAGATATGGAGAAATTGAGAATGGATTTTTTTTAATCACAACTGATAATAGAGCAAAAATAATGTGAATCTGCTTTCTGTGTTCTTTAAATGACATTCTTGTTGAAAATGCATAGAAGTCAGAAGATATAAATTTGATCTCAACAGCCTATACTAATTTAATGCAGTCTCACCTGCAGAGTTCACTTCCACCTTCATAATAAAGAGAAAAACCGGTGTAGAGCGCTACAGCTCTATATTACCCCACTGCCTTCCACGCCTAATGTAACTATGATTACTAATGAAGCTTTAAAAAAAAAAAAAAAGAAAGAAAAAAATAGCCTCATTGTGGTCTCAAGATAATTCCTGAACACATAACGTATCAGATATTGCCATAGGCAAACAATGATTGGGTCAAGGGGAAAAAAATAATCAATGTCTACATAGTTTTCACTTACTAACATATACAATTCAAAACCTAAATTGTTCCCTTGAGTGCAATGCAGTTACTGAACAAGACTTAGTTACTTACAATTTAGCAACTGCCTCTAACACAGCAAAAGTGCTCATTTCATCTTAGGTTTCAAATATGCCTGCAGATATCTTCACATAGGTGGCATTACCTTCACTAGCGATGGGGAGACAGTGGTCCAGAGGACAAGCACACTGACAGAAGTCACTTTGCTACTGACCTGCTGTTTGCCCAACTGCTTATTAATGAGCTACAAGAGAACAGCACCAGAGCATCTACTTCATCACTGTGCTGCTAAGTAACTGCAGAATTTCCAGCCATGTAACTACTGGAGCTATAAACTATAACTACTGGCAGCCCAAAATGATGACTGCACATAGCACCATGTACATCTGTAACGTGACATGTTGTACCTGTAAGTGCCCTCAGGAGAGGCAGGCCTTCGTGAGAGAAAATGTATCCTTTTTAGTCTCCACGAATTATAATCTATTGATTAAAATTCCTTGGTTTGGTTTTATTTCAAATTAAAGAGCAATTCAAATGCATACGGTTCCTTCAATACCATTTTTCGTTCACAATTTGCACGTGGAACAAAGTGCGTAAGTCCCGTTTGGTAACCATTAAGTATAGAAGCTGACTGGCATGGAAAGGGAAACAAAAAGTAAGCTTTGCAAACACAACATTTCCTATTTTTCTTCGGTGACCCTGCAGGACACACAGACGGTCCCACCAAAACCCACAGCACAAACCAGAGCAGATAACCACACAGAAGCTACAGCTGCCCACTGAATGTGAGATCACCACCGCTGCTTTCCACCCAGTTGTTTCCATGCGAGGCCCACAGAGAGCTGCACAACCTACGTTCAATTAGAAAGAAGCTCAACAAAAATAAAGGGTGAAGACACTCCTCTTTTTCAAGGATGTAAATTGAGTTCAACCCATGTTTGCTGCTCCACTGCAGATGGCTGCTCCAAGCACACCCAGGGAGGAGGAGGTATTTGCTCTGCTGCAGAAGGGGCCATGCATCTCTCAACATTCCATTGATTTAAACAGAATAACAGCACAGCAGGGAAATATGTAAGAACCAAAAATAATGCTAAAATGGTGTTTTAATGCTTTTTTATTTTGCTAAGTTTTAAAGCAATTCATGAAATGAAAATGAATACAAACCAGCACAATGTATTCCTGTAGGCTTCTGATAACTGGCACAATCCCTTAACTGGCATGCTTGTTTCCAGGGGAGTGTGTCAGATGAAAGAAGACTCTGTTTTCAGCCTAGCATGCCAAATGAATGAAAATTCTGCTGCCTCATGCTTGAGAAACCAAAAAAAGAATGTCCTCTTCAGCACATGTGCACAATTACACACGCTTTGCTTTTCTTGATCATTCTGAACAACAGTTTATGTCATTTTTTCTTTTCCTTCTGCTGAAACTATTTTAGCTTTTTAGCTTTTTAACTTCAGTTTTCAGCAATTGATTTTTTAGATATGAAAAACTAAGAGACCACTGTCCTGTATAACTGTAATGTACGATTTGACATGAGCTTTACATCTGAGATGCAGAGAACACTCACTAATTCTGTCAGAACGTTTTTAGAACTACTCCTCTAAATTCAAAAGAGAGAAATAGCTCCAAACAATAACTGAGGACATAAATGAGGCCGCAACAAACTATTCTGAAATCCTGATGTTGTTAAGGTTTATTTTCTTTTAGGTTTTCTTTCTGGTAGCTCAAAGGAAGGAACAAGTAAGTATCCTTCATTTATTTTACCTTCCCCTTCCTCCCCCCAGGAATGTTGCTATGTATTTATTATTTTATGTATGTATTGTTTATATATTTATACAATGTTGTCTGTATGTTTACACAGTAAGAGCACTGCTTTTACAGCCCAAGTGGGCAGGGGAAGCAAAGCACAATGTCTCCTGCAGAGCATTTCTTGCTCAACGAACGCCTTTGCCCCTTGCTATACAGCAGAGCCGCTGTGCTGCGCTCACACAGCTGCGGAGCACCACTGTACAGCACTGAAGATTTTTGGGTATTGGATCTGACAAGTTCCAACCCCTCCTTCTATGTAATCCCCAAAATATGCTGCCGCTTGATTGTTTATACGGTTTTCATGCTACATTTCAGCTTTAGTATGTTTCTAAGTATGTAAGGAATTAAAGGAAATCAGAATCAGCAAAGCTACACCCATACAAGGCCTTTCTCTCCTCTCTTCTCCCCTCACTCACCCCCATTCTCATCACGACCTGCCAGCAGATCTGGCACAACTGACTCACGTTCTCCTACATGTCTCCTCTACCCCTTCCACTGACAGCTTCCCAGATCCCAATTTAAACGTAAATTTTGAAGGGATTTTACTAACAGCTGCAGACTTAAACGATGAAGGTCTTATAGAAAAAAAGAGATCAAAATAAATAATAATAAAAAAAATAGCACATACACACACAGCTCTGGCTACTTTCTAATTACTGAAATCTCATGCCATCTGAGTTGCTGCTGTCATTTTTATGACTGTATCTTTAATTGACTTGTATGCTCAATAACAAAGTAAAAGCTATGTAAAAACAGTGTAAAAACACAGCTAACATAAAACCAAGGAGTAAAGCAAGTTGGAAAGAAAAAACCCATACTTTGCAGTTAACCATCATAACAAAAAGATGTATCAAATACGATATTTGGAGCTCTGTCCCAGATCCACTGATACTCAGTATTTCAACTGTTGAGTTGCAGAATCACTACCAAACCAGCTAACACCGGCCTCTGAAACCTGAACAGAACTACATTTTTTAAAGATCTTGACAAATTGCAGAATTGCTCTGGAAGTTTCCTAAGGGAAAGACTAATAGACCACATGTGGACAAAAATCACCATCCACACCAGTGCAGGCTGGCACAAAGTGGCTGGGCAGAACAACCAGCCCCTCACAGCCAGTGACACACCGCTGCCTGCCCGAGCAGCCCAGCACAGCCGTGACACCAACTGCATGGTGCCCAGCAGCTGCCCCATATCATGTCTGAGCAGCAGCAGCAGCAGCTGAATAATGGCACAGGCAGCTCAGGTTAGATGCACTGCAAATCTCCCAGCAGCACTGTTAGCTCACTGCAGCACGGGCCGACAAAGCCTCCATGGAGGGCCGATCTCACACACATTCATCAGGCGTGACTCAGCTTTAATTGGTTCTGTCACAGCAGGGTACAGTAGATCACTATCATTCCTGTACTTTAGTATTCAAATATCCCTTTGATGATCAATTTAATCATTACACTGACAATATTCCAACTGGATTTACGGTGTCTGTTTAAAGGGACCGAGCTGGCAGACAGCACTCTTGTCACACTGAAGGTGACAGCTCCTGCCAGAAGGTGCTGAGATTTTCACAGTGCCTCACAGATCACTGGAAGGAGCAGCAGTATCAGGAGGTGCCAGGACACACTCCTGTCCCATGAATGTGAACCCCAGTGGACTGGTCCATGACTGGGACCGCCAGGTGATACTCTTATTTTTCCTGTTACAGACCAGTTACTCTGAAGTACTACAAAAGTCATCCTGTAATAGGTGTTTATTAATATACTATCCTTACAATCCGAGTTTAGAAGACTTTTTCCATCAGTTATCAGCTGTAAGACTAGCAAGGCACCATGAACAGCCACGATCAGCATAGTTTCCTCAGGAAGGCCAAATGGAAAGTAGTTCTAAACCAGGCAAAGTTGAAAAGCAGACAGGAATTTCAATGAACAGCATAAAAATTTTAAGCCAAATGAAACTATTCATTTAAGATTGCTCTGTATTTGGTGTATTTCAAGTACATGTTTAATTTCTGCAGCAAAAACATCTAAATGAGGATATGGTTGAGACGCTGTAGTAAACCATATCTAAGCAAAATGGACTTTGAGGGTCACCTCTCTCACAACACTATATAAACATGTATAAGGTAATATTTTAAAACCCTAATTAAACTATTTCCCATTGTTTAGCCTGTTTCCGTACCATAGTATCATACTGCTGAATTTCACAGAAATTTCACAGCTGTTTTCCTTAGCTTAGAAACAGCTAAAATGGTCCCCCAAAGCTGAGTCTTGAGATGTCAATGTAGCTCTGTCTGCAGTCTTCTACTGGCTTTTTTGTCCCTCCAGAGCCTGGAAGAAGACAGGAAGAACTGAAAAACATTCTTGATCTCATTATCTGCTACAAAATACATATTTGGTTTGAGTAAATCCTTAATAACTTTCTCCAGAAAACAACCTTAGCTAAATGAAAGGCATAAGAAAGCGAGCAGACCATGAAGGTCTCATGTGTGGTTACATATTCCTTGAGTAATATCATATTACCAGAATGTTTCTCTCCTCTCTCTCTCAGAGAAATAATTGTTTCACCATTTATTTTTGGCACACAGAACAGAAAATGTCTTCTGATTTCAAAATCATAAATAAGTAAATAGAATAACAGAGGGTTTTTTTCTCTGTTTTTTCCTCCTCAAACCAACTGATCAGAAAAGGCAAAATCCTGTGTATTTTTAAACAAAGGCGTTTCATCACAGACTGTGTTAAAGTAACCTTGAGACTATACAGAATATCAACACCTCTGAAAGCCCTGAAAGGCGTTCAGAAACAGGTATTCATCTACTCAAGATGTATTTGGGTGGGTTTTTTCCTTCTTCCCCCCCTCACCTCCCAAACACGTTGCTTTAAATAGCCAGGTTTATAAATAACTACCAGCAGCATTTATCAATCTCCTTCCATCTTTATTTAGACTACTTACTACCAAACTAGTTAGGATTTAGCCCTACCCACCATGTAAAGGAGTCACATAATGATCCCTTTATACTCATTAACTACCATTTTAATGAGCTATTACTACCTCGGGACTCAGAAGACCTCAGGGAGGTTGTAACATGCCACTACCCATATAGTAATTCACTGCTGAGTTAGTACATAGCCTCCTTGAAAGAATACAGGAATGCCCTCCATCACTCGCTGTAGTACAGATGGCACCGTCAGCAAAATTCCTGTATGAGAGGCACAACCCAGACTAAAACCTAATGAAAAACGTCTCAGTTAAACTCCAATAAGCTTAACAGATTACCCATTACTACGGCTCACCACTTCATTGGAAGTAACCACCCTCCTAACAGTGCGAGCTGTAAGCTGGAGCGCTGCCCCACAGCACCACCTCGGTCTGCTGGCACAAAAGGAGCACACCTGGTAAAGGCACAAGGAAGAAAGCAGAGGACAGGGACATCCCAAATGACTATTCACAAAACCTGGCAGGGGTTTCGTGAGCTGTAAATTAGCCAGCAGATGTTCAAAGGAATCTGAATAAAGAAATCAAGTTTACCATTAGGAACGATCAATAAAAAATTTACACAAAAATGAAGTTACGTACAACTGAAAGGTACTGTAAAATGGAACTGAAAAAAAAAATCTCAACCTTATTAAAAAAAATAAAAAAATACATGTTCCATGACTTGTGATGGAACTGAATTGAAGACAGCCCATCCTGTTCACTAGGAACTTAGTATGGAAAATTGGGACTGTGGCCACTAAGAAAGCCTACCTGACATTTATAGTGAGAATGGCCAAATCAAGCTGAAGGAAGATGGCTGCCTCCCAGACTGCAGGGTAGCTGTGGGCAGAAACTGCTACACAGCAGCATGCTGTTCCCTGAACTGCCCTGATTTTTTGGTTGATGTGTTTGAGTGAACCCAAATGAGAGGCAGAAAGTTGCCTGTGCCCAAATGTGAGGCAGAGCGATCACCTCTGCTTTCCATAAAAACACTCCTGGCAAGCAGTTACTGCTCTTTTCCTGCACTTCCTAGGAGGCACCCTGTTTGCTGCAGGAAAGGAGGAAGTAATTCACACTGGTCCATAAGCATCTCCCCTTCAGTCTGCAAGAGCCAGGGGGAGAACAAAACAGAACCAAAGGCTCTGCCCATGTGTAAGCCCATTGCAGCAGGCCAGTGCCACTGTGACAGCAGCACTGCGAGGCTGCAGCCAAACCATGTGCTCTGACATCGCAGACAGGTCCGGAGGAGGCAGTGAGCAGGGATGTACAAAGGGAAAAAGCTGAGAGGATCAGAGCAGAGGAAACACTTCCCTGTCTACTTGAAAGTGTTTTCCAGTACAACACACAGCCTCAGTGCTGCAGCACTTGGATGAGCGCACATGCACCACCTCCTCTCTTCACTCAGTCAGCCACAGCCAATGCAGGAACCACAGAGAGGGCTGAACCAAGCAGGCAGCAAGACAGACTGCAAAAGGAAGAAAGATCAAAATAAAGGGGAAAAGTGTGCATTCTTCCATGCCTATGGAAAAGAGGAATTAGCAGTTGAGTGAGTAGCAATAAAAACTTGGCACAGGTTGCATCCCATTAACTATGCTACCAGAAATCTCTTTCAGCCAACTGACTGCAGAAGATAGTGACTATTACTAATTCATTTACTTGCCTCTCAACATAGGATTACAGGATTATCAGTATTAAAGATAACAGTGAAAGTTGGGAGATAAAACTCTGATCCCACAGTCTCCAGTAGAAACACTGATAAATGTGGAGCATTTCGAAACCAAAAGCAATAGGAAAAGTTTTGCTTTGCTTAAGCCCTGTGGCCATAAAGATATGGTACAACGTCCCCTGCATTTTCTAGTTATAAACAGAAAGTCAAGACTTAAAGAAGGATCAACAAACAAGCAAGAACATTTAGTGAGTAACTTCTGTCATGGGTGGGGAAGAAAGAAATGAAACTGCAGATCTGCAAGCTGCTGCATGGAAAAGAAAAAGAAGGGAATAAAAAATAAAGGCATGTTTCTGACAATCTTAGGAGTATAAACCAAAGCCACGCTTTTCTCTATCGCATAACATCAGCCATAGAGCTGAATCCAAGAAACTGCATCAGCCAGATGCGATTTCTTCCTCTGTAACTCGTTGGGGTGAGGAAGACTTTTTCAGATGTAAAGAAAACTAGTAATCATTTTTAAATAGTAATAATTTTTTAAATACTGGCAGCAGAAATACTGCAAAATTATTTCTGAAAGTCGCAGTTAAGTGCCACTGACCAAAAGAAAAGAAACATTTGCTGCAGAGCAATGAAACTGCGGAAGCAGGAAGAAGGAGGGGACTAACATGAGTGTTTCCTTACTCAGCTCGCCTCTACCCATCAGTGCCAAACCAACCCTGAAATCTGACAGATCTCATACACGACACAGACAGCAATGGGTATTCTTAGCAGGTGAAGATTTCAGAGGTCCCTGACAGCACCCTGCAGCCTCTCCTCTCGCTGTGCCCCCAGCTTCCAGCACGGCACACAAGATGAGCGCCTGCCCAGGGATTGCTATTCAGCGCTGCTCTGCACACATTTGCCCATGTGTGGCCTCATCTGCCTGTCACCACACGCTATTCAAACACGCTCTGAAGACGTGGTTATTTGTTTTGAAGCCCACCACAACGGCACCAGAGTTCATCAACAGCATCATTAGCCTTTCTGGTATCTTTAACATAAGCATCCATTACTGTCCTTTCTTTTTTTTTTCTTTTTATTCTTTTTTTGGATTACAAAACGAGGCACAGCTATCTCAGGTGCTAATTTTATCACAGATAGGATCCATCCCAGTGCTTAGTATCAAACAGCATTCCGTACTTTCAGGGCAGACTTTAATCGACTTCAGCTGCAGCTGCAAGCGCTCGCTATTTCTGCACAGAAGCCCCCGGTATCTCAAATTATGCAACCAGAATTGCAGAGCACTCAAATCAATTAGTCACCACTTGGGAAAAGTTCCGTTTAAACGACTCGCCTGGCATCACATAGGAATTCTGTGGCAGAGAGAGGAACAGAATCCCGTCCTCAGGGGCACTTTCCGACTGACTGCTTTACCCTTGGAACCGCTTCCTCTTGCAATCTTCTCCCCCAGCCTATCCGCACCCTCAGCACCTACAGGTTACAGTTTTTGCAGACAACGGCCTCTTTCAGCACAGCCTGAAGCTGCACTGGGGCCAGATCTCTCCCTGAGCCTGAATAAATAAAGACTACGTAGGATATAACACAGTGAATTCAAAATCATCACAATGAACGAGCACAAAGAAACCATATTACGACTTGAGACATTCTGAAAACTGACATTCTGTGATTTTACAGAACGTGTTCCCAGAACTTAGTGAAAGCCTTTAGAAGCGACACTACAGTACAGGATTTTTCATAAGGCTGTTGCAGGAAATAGTAGAAAAATACACAGATTTTGAAAGCAAACAAAAAAGTCCAGCCTGGGCATAAGCAGTGCAGACGTGCTTTATAATGCCATCTTAAGAGCAACAGTGGTTTTTCTCCCCTGCAATAAGCCCACACTCTCTGAAGAATCACTCTGACTCTAAAAGGTTCCACTCATCTGCAGGACAGCTTGGCTAGCCATCAGCGTGCCATTCCAAACAGCACATCTTTGGACAAACCTAACAGAGATAGGCTTCCTCCTGTGGCAGGGAGCCACCGGGCGGCCCCTATGGCAGCACACACAGCAGAGCAGCATCAGGTGAGGCCGGGTGTGGGTGGGTGATCTCCCAACGCACCGTGCCCAGGCAGCTGCTGGCCCTCCTGCAGGGCTGCCTGTGCTCTGCCTCCAAAGCCCCAGAAGCATTTCCCGGGCACGTTCTGCGAGGCATATGTATTTTTATCGTCTCAGACAAAGAAGGACAAGACCCAGCACCTTGCAAAATCTCTCAAGTATAATGAAAGTAATGAGATTCTAAAAATAATGGCGGCCACATGAGAAACAGGCTCAGCTTTTTAATTACCAATTTCGTTAAGGTGCAACAGAGCTCTTTGTTAATAATTCAGTATTACTGCTCCACACGTCAGCGCACTCCAGAAGTACAAATAAAGACATCTACTTTCAGACCACTATTTTTTATCACAAGTCCCAGGAATCTTGTCAAAATATAAATGGATGCACGCCATATCGCACATAACTCACAGCACTGCACTGCTGTGAAGGGCTGGGCAGCACGAAGCAGCACAAGGCGCACTGCCCTACCTTTGTATCACCCACACCTCATTTTATCATTGCATTTAAGATACATCATTTGTGTAAGAATTGCAAAGCCTCACACAGCCTGGAAGACAAACTCCGTCAAGCCAAATAAACATGAATAATTGAAGTCTTTGATTTAAAAAAAGGAAAAGGAAAAAAAGAAAAGGTTAAGAATGTACATATTTGTGGTTGCGTTTCTGAAACATGATTTCATGTTGTTTATACTGGATGGAGTTTTCCTGTACTACACGGAAGAATAACTTAAAATAAGACCGACACTATTCCCACATGGATCAATCAAAATTTGCATGAAATTAAAGCAGTATTTTACATATGAACACGGCAATTCCACGCATTCCTAGGGATCCCAGGACTCACACCTATACTTACGTGCAGAAACATGTGGATAGTCATAGCCCCAGATCGACAGCAGGGCATGGAGCTTTGATCCAGCACTATTTACAGACCTTGATTCAGACTGAAATACCCGTAAGACGGAACATTCAAGGTATCTTTACCAGTAAGACAATTTTACATATGGGGAACAGTTTATTTTACCCAAGAAAAATCTTCCTGTTACTGTTTGATCTCGAGCTGCAAAAAAGAGCCTCATTTGTAACGGATTCTTAACATAACAAATATTCCCTGAAAAACTGCAATGAGGGCAATTTCCACAATCACTCCAGATGGACTTTATGAACAAGTACACATGTATCCTATGTTTTCTACCTGAAAGACTTTACACGATTACCCTTTTTTAAAGCAAGTCTGCATTGCCATTCAGCTCTTTTCAACTAATAACCCTCGATGACACCGAGTGAGGGACTGGGGGAGGGGGCAGCTCTCAGGAAAGGGGCAATGACCAAAGGGATATGGCCCATCAGGATGCGTGACAACTGGAACGTCTATTATTTCTCTATCAGTGTTTGTACCAACTGAGTGAAAATGAAAACATTTTTCAAAGGCAACCACTCAAGGATATTTGTTCAGTTTAATCTTCTGGTAAAAACTGGTACAAAAAAATGTTTTAGCAGTAAGACGACAAAAAAACAAAAACAAAACAAACAAACAAGGAAATTTCTTGATTGCTTTCTTCACTGAAAAGGTCTCTGGAATTCTTTAATTGGTCTGAAATTTAGGCAAACAACAAATAAAGGCACACAAACAGAACGTGGCTGCTGGCTGCATTAATGTGCTGCTGCACAATGAAATTAAAATGCTGAAGTGCTCTCACGGTAAACCAAAACAAAAACCTGAAGGGTTAATTCCACCAGAGTTAATTCTACCAGCAATTCTTTCTTCAAGCTTCTTTATTCTGCTCTCATTAAACACTACACAGCAAGAGATGCTACTGCAGTTTTACATCATCAGATTTTCATGAAGTAAAATAAAATCATTTTGATGATCTTTCCACAGAAGGAGAACATCAGCTTATTTCCACCCATTCACAGTCAGTATTAATGAATGTATCTTTTCCAGCACTATGGAGGAGACAAAATGAACTCCATGTTAGTGCCCAGCCTTTAGCTGCAGCGCAGCATCTCACTTATCAGCAACGGGGCTCCGTACTGCCCACAGCTGCGGAGTGGATTCTTTGTTCAAAACCCAGTAACATTCAGGACAATTTAGTCCACCCACCGGTTGCTACTTTTTGCCATTTTACGCCTTTTCCAAGAACTCACTTTGTTCCTTCAACTGAAACAGGAAGTAACAGTTCGAGTCTGCTCAACACACAAAGAAAACTAAAAATGCCACCAAAAGCTTGTGGCTGTTAAAGGCATCGAGCAGCCTCACCGTTTTGATGAGGATGTGACTACGGGAATATATGCAAGAGAAAATGTCAAAGAGAGAAGGCGTACAACAAAAGGAAGAAGCTAACTAATTTTTAAAGGATGAAAATGGATGTGCTGTCTTTAACAGAGATGGAACCTTTACCGTTACCTGCAGCTCTACAGCAGGTAAGGAGACACAACAACAGTCTGCTTCTGGGGAACTGCCACCTCGGCACTATGGAGTTACATGTGCCTCAGTTCTTGACAATCACCCAGAAAAACAAAGCTTAATCTGCACATACACGTGTATTTTTTCCGTATCTGATTGTTGGCAATTACGCCATTCAACCTGGCAAACAGACAGAGCAAGATTAACACCAACTTCCTCAAACAAATTCATTCCATGTTCCAAATGCTCTGATCACGTTGGTAGTGCCTTTCAAATTTCAAACTCTCCTAAATCAAATAGCAGCAGCTGGAAAAGCATGCACTAGATCCTTTCAAAACGATACTGAACCGCAGCAGCTAAATGCTTCCACAAGCATGAAAATAAATGCAGCCAACTTACACCACATGATGAAGGAAAACTTTGTTGTTTTCTAACAAATTTTATTCAGAACACACAGAAAAGAAGCTCATTTTAATACCACTGATGAAGAAATGGCTCCATTTCAGCCAGGCTTACAGACACCAGCTAGTGCACAGAATGATGCACTGAAGTGCTTTAAAAATAAGAATGGCATCCGAAATGTAAATGTTTGATAACTCCTGTAAATTTTTTATTATTATTTTCTTTCAAGCACAAGTTTACACAGTATTGTCTTCCACAAAACTAGAACAATCCCACTAATGATAAAGATACTTAGTAATTACACAGTCATCGTTTGGCTTTTCGCTATTTTCTGTAATTAGTAACAGGCTGCACGTCCACAAAACTCAACAAGCCAACTTCTTCCTTCAGAATTCAAGCAAAAACCATAACTGCAAAATATCAGCAACATGGATTTTAAATGAATGACTTCCATCAATTCGCTTGCTATTAATCTGTATGGATGTTTTTGATACTCATTCAAAATCACTTACATGTCAAAGACACTGCATGAAATTGAAACCTTAACTAATGCCAAGGTTTGACCCAGGATCCAAAATAAATCTGCATGTACAGACCCTTGTACCTACACAAAGCACCAATTACTTCAAATAAGGTTTTGTCTGTGTACTGGAGTCCACCCATGTGGAGCCAATTACTATAGCGGGGCCATTATATGGTTCATTTCCCCATACCAGCTTGGCAAGAGGTGTACATGGGTGTAGGAAGTGCGAAAGAGCCTTCGCTAATAAAGCACCTCAAACACACATTGCAATATCTGATGTTACAGCAAACACTTCTTCACTGAGATTGCACCATGAATACAGGAAACACTGCAGGGCGGTTTGGAATTTGAACACTATTCTTTCACATTTCACTTTCTGGCCCTACAGTTAAATAAATAAATAAATAAAATCAAACTAACCTTGCAAAAGAATAAACAAAATCTTAAATAATTACTCCAATACTCAACCTGCAGAGCATATTTCTACCAATACCCAAATATTCCAAAGAATACTGAGAGACAGCAGGATTTGAAGAGCAAGAGAAATATCAGAATTTCATGCTCTTCCAGAAGGACAGTATGTTTATAATAGCAGAAGCACTGATATTACTTATTGATTATGTCTGGTATCATTCCATTCCTAAAGGGGAAAGTTGCTTTTTGAAATAATTATTATAAATAGGAGCAAATCTCTTAAGTATAAAAATCTCTCCCCCACTGGAAGAACTGAAGCTCCATCTAGAGGCTTTTCTTCCTCTACTGTCATTTGTGGTATATGTAATATCACCTAGAAATGTGAACAATATTAAATGTCACAGGCTTCCTTTGTACCTCCTCTTTTGTTATTCATATTGGGTCTTGCCCTGAACCTTTGCCTGGCAACACTAGCTCCTTCACTGCCATCAAGTGGTAAGAAGCCAAAACTGAGCTTAAACATGTAAAATCTCAATAATCAGATTACGCGATCGCTACAGCACAGAGACAACCATAAATACCGAATACCGAAAAGCTTTATGGCGTGCATCACTGAAGTTCTGGTATCTCTGCTCTACGGCATTCAGAAACCTCACACAGCAATTTCAGTAATTGTTTCCAAATATCTTTTGCGGGTTCCATTTTCATCTTGAATTGCACACAATACAGATCTATGTCCATGTTCTTCATCATTATATTTAGAACAAAAAGGTCTCACTGTAAAAAGAAATTTTAAGCAATAACATATGTTTCAACTTTCCATTGGAAAAATACCAAATTCTGCTACAAGAAGGAAAATCACGATGTAATTAGAGGGAATAGCACAACCATCTCTCCAGCCTCAGTGCTGTCTACCGGCAGCGTCTCAAAAGAAAGGGCAGAACGGCAGCAGCACATCGCTCCAGCAGTGTCTCGTGCAGCAAGTATGCAGCTATGGAGCCTCTTTGCGCTCCACAGCTGAGATCAATTGCTGGCACTCACTGCATCAGAAGTCTTAGTGTTCCACAACTGACAGTGACCTGCGGGGAAATGAACACGGACCACACCAAAAATTGGGACACACCAAAAAATGGGAGGGTTTGTCCAGATGAAATAAAATAGGAAATACAGCTAAGAAAGCAACAGCAGAATGTAGCCACTCTCCAAGAGCTTGATGACTTCCATATCAGCCTGTGGATGACTTAGGGCACAGCTACTCCCATGGTCACCCATCACAGCATTTCAAATTACAGCAGTCCCAAAAGGGCTTCCCACAAAACTTGGGGTAATTATTTCTTTTGAAATGATAAGAAGGAAGAATAGGATTGTCACTGACATGGAGAAGTGAAAAAAGGACCTTCAATAAATGACCCAAGTCGAGACAAAAGAAAAGGAAAAATATATGAGATTTAAAAAAAAAACAAAACAACAGTGTAAAAATAGGAATGTAGAGAAGAAAGACTGTAGCACACAGCCTAAAGTCACAGGCGGCGTGAAGCTTGAGGAGATGCAAACCACCTGCTGCTTGGCAATTCAGTCTCGAGGCCCAACTGAAAAACCAACACCAATTTCAGACAGAAACTTTAGTTACACGAAGTACAGGGATTAGACAAAGGGTCTGTTCGAAATAATTAAAATGTAAGTTAACCAGCGTGCATACAACCACTTTAGCTCCTGAGCTGGAAGAAAGGACTGAATTTATGATGGGCAGTGAAAGCCACAGTAAAACATGATGGCTGCAGGAATGCATTTCAAAACCAACAAACCAACCACGCAATAAAGAGAAAAGATGACCTCAAGAACAAGAGTGACAAACAGAAGGCAATGGAGACTTAAAAAATAGTAATGAAAATAAAAACTCTTAAGTTTTTCTTCCTGAATGACATGGTGTTCATGCTAAATGCAGATCTCTCAAATGGATGCATGTACTGAGTACAATGATAGGAAAAAGTAACCAGACAGCACACTCTAAAAGTTACAGTATCTCTGACTGACAGCTGTTGTTCTTAATGACGGGATGGGAGAAAAAAAAAAGGAATGAGAAGACAAGGCACAGCCTCTGTTGAGGTGCAGCCAACTGGCACATAGGGCTCTCATCCATTGCTCCTGAAAGCAGATGGGATAACCAGCACCTGGTAACGATGGGATACTGTAAATTCACTGACGGTGTCTGACAGAACAAAACTACAGAAGCTGTGGGAATGCATCTTACATACTTCAGAAGTAAAACTCTAGTTTTACAGCCTCCTGTTTTCTTCAGGACAGAAATTTAAGATGCTCCAAACTAAATATCAGATTTTCTTTTTAAAAAAATATGTTACTTCTTTTCTTTGTTAAAGAACTGAACTTTAAGGATAGCAAACACAAAGAAGATGAATGAAATTCTGCCTTAGAAAGAAAACAAGACATCTGTATTCAATGTTAAGCAACGTTTATATTCACAAATGAGAAGCTGACATACTGCAGTGCAAAATGGCGACCAGCGAGACAGCACTTTAAAACAAAAAGCGTCCCAACTTATGGTCTATTGCTTATTTCTATCCCATATCTTATTTTCAGGAACAAATTCAAAAACAAAGAAATAACCTTGAGTGGTTGTCTTCTTTAAAACAACGACACAACATCAGGATCAAAGCCTCCTTATTGTTAAGGTAGGATTTTACTTGAAGTGTATTTCCCTCTAAATCTATCCTTTTTATAGGGAGAATGTAGTATTACACAAACATTTTGTATTTCAATACATTCAACTCCAACTTACAGCTTCAAAGTCTGATGGAATTCAACACTGTAGTTTTACCACAAAATAGAGATAAAGCTAATGCACGTGTGATAAAGATCAGCTGCAATAACGCTTAATTGCACTTACATATTTCAATTTGCTGTCACATTGTGACAAATTGGAGCCTACTAAGGACAATCCCAGGTCCAATTATTACCAGCTCAAACTAGAGAACATTCACCATCAACCCGTCTCTGAATCTGTCTGATGTTAAGGCCATCTGAACTCTGCACCAAATACACAGTACCTACAAAACTGGACTTCCCAGAAAACACAGCCCAACTTGGTCATTCATTACCAAATACTAATGATTCTTCTTTGAGGTTCTCAAATAGTCTCAGTGCACCGATGCAGATGGTAACAAAGAGACAAATCTCCCCCATCTCTTGATGTTAGTCAAGGTGCACAAACAGCATGGAAGCAAAGGGGAGGACTACATCCAGGGCTTAATTATTTTCAGTAATATCAACAAGCGTGAGTTTATCCTATGTTATAATGGGAGAAAAGAGATTAATAGAAGATAGATAGATCTTCTATCTAATGATAGAAGATTAATGAACACAACACAAAAAGCACAGCTCAATGGCCTTCAGTGTCGATACAAAGGCAGCTAAAAGGTGTTCTGTTGGGGATGGGTGCTGGGATGTGCTGTGCTCAATACATTAAGTGATGACATGAAGAACAAGAGGAGCACTCAGTTAAATCTCAGAGTCCATAGGTGACACATGCATTTTGGGTAGGCACTGGTGAGGGAATGCCAGACTGAGTGCACTGACTCCACTGGAAGTACAACTAAGCCATGTTTACAGTGCAGAACTTGGAGCTGGCAGCTCTACCTGTCCAGGAGGGAAGTGGGTTTTGTGTGCAGAATTAACACAGCTTTCTGGTTAAGCACTGAGTATTAACACAGCAGCCAGTAAGATTTACTAAATGGATTACAGCATGGAACTCTGTTCTGTGTATCTGAACCTGAACACAAGCCAGTTGTGTCCCATACTTAAAAGTGAAGTGTAACTTATGTATGGAAGAGGTTTGTTCTCTCCTCACCATTGTAAACAGCAAAATACAACTGACTGGCTGACAGCATCCAGCTGCATTTCAACTGATACAGCCCAGCATTTGAGTTTTTCTGTCTCGTTCTGAATATTGCGCTGTTTGTTTGTAGTGTTGAAAAAGTACTGGGGTACAAAAAAGAACAAAAGGAACAAACTACAAACAACGCACATTACAAACTCACAGAAATATTTTGTACTCAACAAACAGGCTTGTGTTGGAAAACTATTTTATTCAGAATTTTTATACAACTTACAGAACTTGATATTCTATATTTGCATCGAAGAAGATTTTGAATAGTTTGTAGAAATGAGAAGAGGCTCCTACACAGATTGAATTTTTTTCTTTTTGCTGTAACATTACAATTAGACACAAGGCACAATAAAATAATTACTAATAGACTGTCACAAAGCTTTAAATGGCATACAGCTCTTTGCTCTGCTGTCAGAGCATATATGTTCCATACGATAACACTATATGAATTTATCATTGACTATGAAATGGTGGTTATTCATCTAAATCATTTTGAAATGTGCTAAAATACTGATGAGGCTGCAGACTCATTGGTAAAATGTGCTAGTGCTAGTATGGATGTGGCACTAAGGGACACAGTTTTGTGGTGGACAGGTGTTAAATGACAGCTGGACTTGATCTTAGGGGTCCCTTTCAACATAAATGATTTTACAGTAACAATTTCTGCCCCTTAAAGAAGGGCTACTCATCTCAGTGCAGTAAGGCTACTCCATCTTTCTCATCTGCTTATCAGCACTTGAATGCTTCTTCAATAAGCAAAAGCACTTCATGTTGAGACAGCAGCATTCCAGAATTATAGCCCATAGACAAAGCCAAACTCCATTTGTTCTTCCTTCACTCTTTAGTTATAGAAAGACTGAAGAATGACATTATTTCAGCAGCTTCTACATGTCTTCTGATTTTTTTTTTTTTTCCAGCAGCACCAGATTAACACTGAGAAGAAAGAATTTCAGATTTAGTAGAGATGAGAGACAACATGAATTCTCTTCTACTCATTCCACCACTTTTTTGCTTGACACCAAGAGCAGCTTCTAAGGCCTGGGAGCCAAGTCATTCAAGAAACTTTCACCTTAGCAATCTGTTGGATGGGAGCCCAGTAACTTCCAACATCCTGCTACAAACCCTACTGTAAAGTGCTACATTCAGACCACTGATTGCAGAGCTGAATTGCCACATGCATTAGGAATGTTTACAAATCACTTTTATACAGAGCGGTAACATCCAAACAAGGCTGACAGTCAAGCAAACAGAAGCGAGGGGAAAAAAACACACAAGAAACAACAATCTCTTCATTATTTATGAAAAAAATAATAATAATTTCAAGCTTCAGAGAATAAAAATACATGCATATGCACACACAAACATACACACATGTAACTGTTCAGGGATCCAACACTGAAAGAAAAAAAAGCCCAAGCTTTTAACTGGCACACCATATCGCTAAGCAAAAGCAAGAACGCTCACAAACAAATCAAAAGCAAAACTAATGGCTTTCAAATGCTGCATGAATTTCATAGTCCATTAAGAGACCATGGAAAACAAGCAACATTTCAGGTATACATTAATTTCATTTATACATTAATTTCAGGTACACGTTAATTTCCCCTATTTTTTTTTCACATCAGCCCTGTTCTCAAAGAAGAGAACCCCTTTGTCATTGCTTGTGCTCTCATTCCCTCAGCTCAGCTGTGTGGCAGCATCGGTGCTCTTTGTTAGCAGCTCCGCCGACAGCATCAGGAGCACGGATTCATTCAAAGGACATTTTAAAATGCTGAATGGTCCTTTAAAATTTGGTCAGGTACTGAAGTTAAAATAGCATCGCATATACCACTAACGCCCCCCTTAAAACTGTACTTTTCTCTAGAGCAAATCAGAAAAACATGTCCATCTTCACTGCAAAATGGCTCTGGTTTAGATGCCAGCATAAGCACATACAGAAGAACTCCAGCAAAGGAGCACAATTCAGAACAAGCATAAAACATTGTACAAGCAGCAGAGGCCACCACAGGTTACCCTCAACAAGAAATTGCTTGTTCCCTTCAATGAATTGCTAATAAAATGCAGAACTCTGAGCAGCTAAACTAGCCCGTTTTTTATTCCTGCAGTTTGAAAACCAAGCTATTATGGATACATGCTGAAGGACTAGAAAAGCAGAAAACATAGAAAGAGAGGAGCAGCTCCAACACTACTGCTGCTGCAGACAACATTAATAAGCAAACAAGATCTCCTTATTTCACCCCTCTCACAGCACTTTATATACTGTTACTCCCTCAGATCCTAAGCACAGCCGCTTACTGCTGTAATGTATCCACCTCTCTACAGAGACAAAAAGAAAGATGTAACCTGAACAAAATTATAGAAGTATTACATAAACGAGTTGCCAGGGAAAGTCAAGAGCAAATGTTTAAAACTATCTCTAATGGTAAATTGTGAAACACTTTGGTGTCTGTGAGAAAGCAGCCAACTACAACCAAAGCCAAAATAATAATAATACAACAGAACAGATTTCCTTGGACAGCATTCAAGCAGAAAGTTAGGAGACAATATAGCAAATGCATTTACTGGAAACAAGTCTCACAAGCCGAGATGTCTGAATTATTAAGTATTTCGGTTGTGAATAACCAACACTGGATAGTGTTACAAGAACGTGTGTCTGCACTCACAGGATGCATGGCATCAAGCAGCAGCTGCTTAGCTGGGAGTTTAGCGCTGTTTAAACATCCACAAATACAAAACCCCATATCCTATAGAATCATAGAATCACAGGGTTGGAAAGGACCTACAAGATCATCTAGTCCAACTGTCCTCCCATTAGCATTGCTACCACAAGCCACAGATCTCGTAGCTCCTTATCCAGACACCTCTTGAACACTGCAAGGGACAGTGATTCCACCACCTCCCTGGGCAGCCATTGCAGTGCCTGACCACTCAGAAAAAGTTTTTCCTTACGTCTAATCTAAACCTCCTCTGGCCCAACTTGTGGCCATTTCCTCAGGTCCTGTTTGTTGCCTGGGAGAAGAGGCCAAACCCCTCCTCATCACAACCTCCCTTCAGGAAGTTGTAGAGTGCAATGAGGTCTCCCCTGAGCCGTTTCTTCTCCAGACTAAACAATCCCAGCTCTCTGAGCCACTCCTCAAAAGACTTGTGCTCCAGACCCCTCACCAGTTTTGTTGCCCTTCTCTGGGCATGTTCCAGGGCCTCAGTGTCTTTCATGCAGTGAGGGGCCCAAAACTGAACACAACACTCCACGTCCAGCCTCACCAGTGCTGAGTACACGGGGATGATCACCTCCCTGCTCCTGCTGGCCACGCTATTTCTAATGCAGGCCAGGATGCTGTTGGCCTTCTTGGCCACCTGGGCACACTGTTGGCTCCTGTTCAGCCAAGCATCAACCAACACCCTCATGTCTCTTCCCTCTTCCCAGTCATCCAGCCACTCACCCCAAGTCTATAGCACTGCATGGGGCTATTGTGGCCAAAGTGCAGGACCTGGCACTTGGCCTTGTTGAACCTCATCCCATTCACATCAGCCCAGTGATCCAGCTTACTGAGATCCCTGGATCGCTGGGCTGAGGTGAATGCATCATCCTCAGTTATAAATCTCAGCACAGTTTTAACAGCTGGTTCTTTAGGGCAATTTTTCCAAGCTGAAGTTATTTCTGACAGTATGAAGCAATAGAGATGATGAAACACATCTTTCTTTTCTTCTTTTGGACACAGAACTCCAATTCTATGACAAACAATGCATTGAAGTCTTCCAAAGCTACTAGGCCTCCCCAATATAAATTTTGAACACAGAACAGAAAATAAGATGATCTTAACAGGTTTCTGAATCAAGAATCTGGCCCTTTAGACATGTTTTATCTGCCCAACAATTTTCATTCCTCAAATGCAGTAATGAGACATCAAGCTGCTCCATGGCACATCATGGCACAAGACTTACAGAAGTCACAGTGCTGTCATGCAAAGACAAAATAATCTTACAAAACAAAGTAACAAAACCCTAAAGCTCATAGTTCTGACACAATTATCTCAACAAGTCATGCCAAAACTGTAGGAGTGTGAAGTTCTATCCTAGTAGATCAGTAGATCAAAGTAGCTCAGATTCTGGGCTGTCCCTCCTCATTCCCCTCCCCTGTCCTGCTGGTATGCACCTTGCGAGCCTGGGGAGGAAGAAGGCTGTGCAGATAGGCTGATTTTGCTGAGGGATCGAGAGCATTCCTTGAATAGAACAGCACTCCATCATGTGCCTGGTAACATGATAAAAGCCGTGTAATTTGTCATGGGGCTCATTTCTGGTAAGGTTCTTAGAAAGCAATGCCAAGAGAGAAAATTCAGCACAAGCCATAAATGATAGTCTCAAAGGTGCATCCACCTCAATTTCTTAGCACGTAAAGCTTACTTTTTTTATTGTTGCCACTGACTCTGCATCAGGAAGCAGTCCTGGAGCAGATGATGTGGTTTCCTTTCAGCTAGAACTGAACTGGGAGATGCATACAAGGAACACAACCAATGCACTTCAGCACAAACTGGCACCACGTCCACACAGCCAGCCTGGAACAAGTTCAACAGCAGAACTCCCTGCAATGCAAACAGTACGGGCACCAGCTCCTCGGCAGCAGGCGGGCATTCCGCAGGCACAGCTCTGCCAGACTGCACTGCTTGCTAAAGTAACACAGCTCCTCTGTTCAAGGTCTTCGCAGGGCCTAAAAGCCCAACGCCACCAGCCCGCAGCCAAAGAAACCCAAGGCCTCACTCCCCACATTTAGCACTTTCTGGAGCTGGTTGCATACTTGTGGCTCACAGGCAACAGGACTACAATCGGGTTCTGTACATGAAGCTGTGCCTGTGCCACGCTGTCATCTAGCAGATCCACAGTCTGGCAGTGACATGGACACAACACTCTCAGCTTTTCCAGTAAAGCCTCAAGAATAATTTAGATTTGTCAGAATAAATTCAAAACAAATCTCACAAGAAAAGTAAGAACATTAAAGAAAAATGCTCCTCAACATTTGAAGTGGTTATATATTTATCCACAGTTGGCCAGCAAGTCACGTTAGCTCTTCCTTGGGAATCTAAGGTGCCAAGGACTCCCCTTCTACATCAAAGGACACTTGGAGGAGCGCTGTGTTTGCTTTCACACTGGCCCTGCAGAACTTCCAAAACAAACCTGCTCCCTTACCTGGTTCCCAGCAGCAGCCATAGCCTGATTCAGGAATTCCTTGGTTCTAGCTCAGACAGAACACACTGCTCTGCACTGGCCAATCCTAGCAACACAGCTCATGTGTCTTTAAACATATCTTCATTGAATCAGCACGCTGCAGTACTGTTAACACAAACAAGCAACACTTCCCAAAATCTTTTCAATCAAAACTCATATAGAACTATATTACAAACTTTCACAAGGCATCAGAGGCCTGTAGTGCTTTCCCTATTGCAAGCTAAAACCAGTAAATGAGCAGATAACTCCCTTGAAGCCATATAAACAGTTCTAAACAACAGCAAGCTTCAGCATGAAGTCAAGTCTCTGCTGACACCAAGCCGGTTCACCCAGAGCATAACATATTTATGCAAGCACCAGCCAGCAAAAGCTGCAAGAGATTACAGAATCAACTTCATCTGTGCTTATAGCTCCATACAAGCTCATAGTTCCACAGACTTCCTGAAATTTCTGCAGAAAGTTGACGTTATTTTTGTACATTCTCATTCTCAGGTAACAAGGTGAATTTGTTACCAAGTCTGCACAGCCTCTGATTAATTCAGCAACTTCCACTGAGTTTTAATATGAATACTTCTTTGGTCCTCATCCTTTTGTCAGAATGAAACTGGCCATACTGAAGTGATTTCTGAAGTGTCTATTACATCTGATCTGTCAAGAGTTTGATTCTCTTTTCCCCATTTGGGCACAAATTCAGTAACCAACTGGGGGACATGGCAATATAATCTTCTCTCAAGTCAAAGGTTAATTTAATCTCCACATTTTACCAGCTCAAACTTCTTTACAATGGTAACATTTTAAATGTGCCACTCAAGTAAATCACATCATTGATTTTAGAGCAACTGAAGAAATATGATGGTGAAACAATTCAAGAATCGTTCAAAACAGAGGTAATAAAAGTGTAACAATTTAATTTTTGCTATATACGTTATGTTATTATTAGATACAGTGGCTTAACAGATAAATTGAGTCCTTGTATAATAATCAGACACTTCGTAATCCAGGTGCTCAGCCTGGGGCCCGGCCAGTACCTTCTTCAGAGGTCCCTTCCAATGTCACCATCCTTTGAGCACTTGTAAATTTCTCAGCCAACCGCAGTTTGAGGACAAGCACTAACAAAAGTTACTGGAATAACTGAGACAGTGAAAGCATTGCTCTTCCTCTGTCACTGCACTTTCAGAATAAAAATTATTTTCATCAGGTCATCTTCCATCTCAGCCACCGATGTTGGAAAACATGCCAGCAGCAGCATTTGGACCTAACACTGTCACTGCTGGATAGCAGTTACCCATCAATGCTGCAAGGCTTCCACGTAATCTGGCAACATGCAGAACTCTTAGCTCAGTGAGATGAGACTTGCAACAGAAGTCACTGCTTCTCTCTAATTCCAAGGGAAAATCCAGCAGCCAGAGGCAAGAGAGCTGCAGTGCTGTACTTACCTTGTCAGATGAGGTCAGCATCAGCTTCAGACACTGCATGGGAGGTATAAGACGTGAAGTACAACAAAATGCCAGCACCACAATTCCCCTATCAAGAGCTAAGCTGTTTCAATGCCTTACAGATATATTAGAGTCATTCCCTATATTTTTTTTCCAAGCCAGAAGGTGACATGTTTAGAAAAATGCAGCACCCTGATACACTGCTGTTAGTGAGCATGGTCTGATATCTGCAACTTAGACACAGAACTTATATCCTGCTTGGAGCCTCCCTCTCCCACAAATACATGAAGGTAGAAAGGATTACCAAGATAGTACAAGGCAAATGACACAAAGAGGAATATGGAGACTGAGGAGGAAATAGTAATAAAATAATTGATGAATGGGAGATTATGGAACAGTCCAGAGGCCAAGTTACAAAGGCTACATTCACAGTCTCCATCCCCCTTGTGCTGAAGTCCCAAGACAAACACCTGAGCACAGGGGAACATAACCACCAACATCAGAACTACAAAATATTCTGGGTACTGTACCCAGTGGCATATCAACTCCTAACAGTGACGTACAAAATAATCAGTAAAGTCCACTAAATCAGATTTTAAAACAGCAGAGAACCTCAAGAAACATGCAAACAGCACACAGACATTATGATAAAAGATGCTCTGTATTAAGGCATCCAGAGCAGGATACCCAAGACTTGTGCAGTCCCAGTCCCCACTACCTTCCCCATACCATAACTCAAACCACTGCAGTGATCCAACATGTCAGTGCAAACCAGAGCAGACAGAGCCCTGATTCAGTCCTTGTCTGAAGCACTGGGACAGGGCAGCACTAGAGAAGCAAGCAGCAGGAGCAGAAGATTCAAGGACCTGTAAACCTATACAGCTCCTTCCAGCACTCACCAATTTCTATTAAAGCTCAGCTTTGACACTGCATACTCTATTACAGTTATCACAGGAGCATTCCATCCGCAAAACACAGTGTGCCATGAGCTCAGGATGCCATGACACATGGCCAAACAGCCCATTCTTGTGATTAACAAAACCTCCCTTCACTTCGGCATGCACATCAGCAACTTCTTTCCTTCTTACACACTGCAGGAGATTTAAGTTCTTCATTAAGATCTTCTGTCATCCTATAAAGCCTGAGCAGAAGTGGAAAGTAGCAGAGAATCCTCTTACTAAAAGTGATGTTATATTTTGTCAATCTTGCTGTGCCCGCTACCTTTTCAGCAAAATTCTGTATCTATTCTAAACACTAAAAACGCCCTTGAGGAATTAAACCCCACGTTTTTAGGCCCACGAAAGTAAGCCTTGTGCAGCAGTGTTTGCTGCGCTGTACACATGACAATATTGCACTGTATTTAATGCCAGATGCTTAAGAAGGAGATGGAAGCAACTGCATCTCCTGATAACCACAGCTGGCAGATCCCAGACAGGACCGCAACACCCCCGTCCTTGCAGGCACAGCCCAACTGAAACACACTTAAAGACACAGTTATTATCTTCAATAAGTACAAGGACTGCATCAGACCGGGCCGTGAACTGCCAAGGAAACTGTTTGACCAGCAGCATCACTCACAAGGTACAGAGATATAGGTGAGATACCAGGCATTAAATGCCTCTTGGGGTCTGGGGAAGTAACGTCATATAGAATCCATATCTAACTCTTGAGATGTGCACTGACTGAAGGACTGGTTGCTGAGATGAGATCCAGCAACATGCACACAGAGCGGAGTGCCCAGAAGACGAAAGAGGACATAAGTGAGGTCCAAGACAAAGGACACGAGTTGGGGATGTCAAGGGGCAGCGAAACTGGGAAACCTGGGACAGGAATGCCGGAACGAGCGCTCCTATTGAGCTCACTTGAGCACGGAAACGAACCGGAGGAACGAGCCGCCACCAAGGGCAAGGGCCGCAGCCTCCGCACGGCTTGAGCTTAGGAAAGCGGGCGCTGCAGCCCGCGGCGACGCGCAGTGTCACACGGCGGGACGTGGAGCCCGCGATCCGGCCGGCCTGCAGGAACCACGGGCGGCGGAGCAACAGGCGGCGCGGGCACGGCTGGGGGCGAAGGGAGGCGGCGGGCAGCGGCACGGCGTGACAGCGCCGGGAGCCGCGAGGGAGAACGGAGCGGGTGGGGGGGGAGGGGAGCCGGCCACGTCGGGGCCGCACGGAGCGCCCGGCGCCGTGGGGTCGCGCTCCGGGAACGCTGCGGGCCGCGGGGCCGCGCTCACCTGCTGCACCCCCAGGAAGTCGTAGAAGTTGCGCGGCACCTCCTCCACCAGGTCGAACAGCTCCAGGTCGCCGCTGTCCCAGGCGCGGCCGCGGGGCAGCAGCGCCAGCAGCGCCAGCAGCAGCAGCGGGCGGCCCATGGCCACGGCGCGGACGTGGCCGGGCGGGAGCAGCCGAGGCGGCGCGGTGCCGGCAGCCGCCGAGCGCCGAAGGAAGCGGGCGGGCTCGGCCCCGTCGGGAGCGCCCGGCCCGGACCAATCGCCGCCTCGGCTGCAACTGACGTCGGCTGCCCCGGCAACGGCGGTGCCGGCGGAGGCCGGGCGGTGGGGGCTGGGTATCGCGGCCCTTCCCCCCCCCTTCCCGCATCGGCCTTTCTCCTCCTCCTGCTCCTATTCCTCCTGTTCCAGCGGGCCCGCGGGAGGCAGAGCGCGCGGCCGGGCTGGGAGGGGCTGAGCCGCTGCCCGCTGCGAGCGGAGGAAGGCGGCAGAGCGCGGTGCCGGCCCGGCCCGCTGTCCGTGCGGGCGCTGCGTGTCCGAGCCGTGCCGGTGTCCGAGCCCTCGGTGCGGGCTGTTCCCGCACCCGGCGCACCCCGCATCGCTGCAGTGCACGATCCCGGCCGCTGCCCCTCCCCCCTCCGGGCTTCTCGCGCTTTCTTTGCTTAAAGCGATCCTGGAGCCGAGCTCGGTGGCTCTGCAATAACTGTTGGCCACGTTATCGCACACGCAGGTGGGCCCCTCAGAACACACACAGTGCCCTCAAAGCTGGGCCTCGTTCGTGGCCGGTTGAGAAAAGGCACCAGTTTCAGCCATCCCAGAAACATCCCTGGTTTTCTGAATCAAGTTCAGGAAAAATCTCTTCCAATTGACGCAAATCCTAACAGCAAATCGGGCCATTGTCTGAACTCACAGTACAGAGATAGGCACCACTTAAACCTCCATACGGTACAGCACCGCTCTGGGTGCTCCATGGGGACAGCGAGAGGCAGCTTTAGAAATACACCCTGCCTAACTCAGAATAAGGGTTTGGACCTATGTAACCATAGAAAATATCCATGCTCACGTCCTATCGTATGTATCATGACCCTTACCTTATTCGATAATTACCTTTTTCCAACCCGTATAGTCTCAAACATTGTCTTCTATTGAAGCCGGTCCCCTTTGAATAAACTACTTAAATATTAATTAGATTGATATTTAAACTTGTGTTTCCACATCCCATATGCACGCCCTCTGGGCTGCTACGAGCATCATTCTGCCTCTGGCTCTGTTTTCTGAAGAGACACCTAAACCCACTTGCCAGGAAACAATAACTTAACCAACATCTGATGGAGGCTTTTTTTAATTCACTCTTCTTGAAAAGGAGCACTTAACTGTTAATGCTGATCTCTTAAAAAAAATAATGCTTCTTTTAGTTGATCACAGAGCCAAAAAATAATCCTTTTGCAGAGAATCAGTGTCATGAGAAAGTCCTGGGCAAGTTAATTTATTGGTTGGTTTGCTTTGCAGGAGTAACTGAATCTGTTCATGTTATATATCTGTTCCTAACTATTCATGTTGGGAGGTACTATTACTTTTTTTTTCTTTTTTTCCCCCAAGACATATCTGACATTTAAGTGGCTGGAGGATCAGAGGAAGGTTTGTTATTGCACACCATATTCTGCATGCAGTGTCCCCAGCTGGGCTACTTCTTTGTTTTACCGATGCTGGGAGCTGTGAAGGTGAGAGCAGTGTTTCCATCCCCTCCATGAGGTTTCTCTGCCTGCACACACAGGCAGGTATCATCGTATCAGCTCTCCTTAGCAAGCCACAAGGGCAAGAAACATACACAGGAATATCACTTGTTTAAATAAATCTATGTCCTGATGCTAATTGACAGCAAGACATGAGGCCTGAGGCATGAAGCAGTTATTATGACTGTTTTTAACACCACTGAAAGACGAACTTACTTTAAAGCCCAGCAGGATTCACACAATCTGCATGGCCAAACAGCTGCTGTTATGGTGTCTCCAATGAGCAGAAGACAACTCATGGAAAGAGATTATCATCCCACCCTCCCGCCACCCCCTTCTTTTTTTCTTTTTTCTTTTTCTTTTTTTTTCTTTTCCTAAAGATAAGCCTTACCTCCAGCACTTCACAGGTTTGACTGCTCTGTGGTCTATTCCAGTTTTCTCTCCTGGCTGTTTCATTTAGGTTCTCCGTAGGTTCTGCACAGTTCCAGTAGTTTCTGTGCTAACAAAGCTGGTCGAAGGGTTTCCTGCACACCCCCCAGCCCTGCTGCTGGTTCCCACCTCTGTGCTGCGTTAATTCACCTCTTTGTGGGCCACATTATAAATCAAATGGCTGAAATGATCCAGGTTCAAAAAGTAAAAATAAAAAGCTGTTCACACACATGTATATACACATATGCACACAAAAACTCAGATTTATTTCCGTGATCCAATTTACAGCACAGCCCAGAAACAGCTGCATCGGCACAATCAAGGGCACAGTGAGCTGTGATGAAGGAGCCAGAACAAGAAGGCATAGCAGGCAGGAAACTGCCTGGCTTAAACTGGCTTTCTCACTGGAAATAAAACCTTTGTATAACTCTACCCTGAGAGCTGGACACAAGCTGTTCCCCAAGCAGTGGGCTAAGTGGAGCGGGGGCAGGAATGTTCCTTTGCAGCTGGCAGGAGAGCTGGAGGACTTGCACTGGAAGACAGGGTTCTGCAAGGGCAGAGAGCAAGATGGCAGTAACCTTGTTCTGAGGTGTTTCTGAGTGCTCTGCTCTGCCAGGCCAGCAACCTGGTGGGCTTATTACGGGATGTAATTTTTTAAAGCCAGGTCATTTCTCTGATCCAGTCTGGAGTGCAGCCACAGAGACATGAGTCAGAATAGGGTGGAGAATGAGGGAAGGTAACATCCAGCGTGGAAGTGGGAAAATAAAGGGGAGTAGGCTCACTTTATAGCAATACTGCCCACTGAAATATTTGTAAGGAATATGCCATTTGTTTGGACCAGCTGTTACCTTAGGCCAGACATAAGTCAAAGTAATGAGAAAGAAATGTGGGAATGGAAAGAGAAACAAAAGCAACACAGCTAAAAGCTGAAAGCCGACTCTATTACAGTCCATCAGACATGAAAGAATATTATTTAGGAAATAGCTATTTAATGCCTGGTCTGGGCAGCTCAGCCCTCTCTTTTAACTATATTACTCTTTTATTTTCCTCCCCTTATATTACATCATTAATGCTCGTACCAAAACAGTCCCTGCCTGAGTGTGCAATTCTGTGCCATGACGTTTTCCAAATCAAAAAGCTACCTGAAGGCACATTAACATCATACAAGGCAATCACAGACTGTGGGACAGACTAAAATTTCATCTTCCAAATGCCAGCGTATTGTAGTACCGTAAGCCAACACATGAAAAGTTTGATCATTATAAATGGCCTTTTTCCAGCATAAATGCATAATATCTTGCTGTATGACTTAGCAGTAGTACATCATTGTATTTTGATACACATTTGCCTGCAGAACTTCAACCAGGGGAAACACTATCTTGGGAAGAAGTTCAGGAGGCACAAGAATTAGAAGACCAAACAAAATCAGTGACTAGAAGGCTTATACCATCTTTTTAAATAAGACATTCTCAACATCTTTCAGAATGATTTGTGGATTAAACTTTTGTCAATTTTGTCAATTTTGTTATTACTCTTCCAAGAACAATATCCTGGTGCTCTATTCATGTATGGAGATGCTTGGCATGCTCAAGCTGAAGACCCCAAGACAATTTTTAGAGAAAGAGACAGGTCTTTTAATATTTCCACTCAGGGAATGTTATTACTCGTCTCCCAGAATGAGAGCTCTGACTGTACAGATGATACTGCTAACCTCCAGCGTGTGGTATACTTAAAGATATTGTACAATACAATATGAATGCTGGAGATTGGGTATTCTCAGCATTCTCATCACAGTAAGTTTTCAAGGCGTTTGCGTTAAACCCACTAACTAAAAATAAGAAGCATATTTTGAAATGCAGAAGATCTCACGCCATTCTTGAATAGCGACATTGATTCTTTTTGTTCTGTTCTGCAGTGGCTATCGAAGATGAACGAAGCTTGTTCGTAACAGGATTTTCCTTAATTATGCTTTGTGCATTTATTATTCTTTAGCAATTTACTTTTACTTGTATTTGCCAAAGCAACAAATATCTCTTTTAAATTTCAAATAAACTTCCTAAAAGTGCCTTTTAATATTTTTAAAAATTAATTCACCACCAGGGGGCAAATAACTATTTCTCCAGAGGGAACATTTGTGTCGGTTTTATAGATGCATGACCCTTCCAAGGTCCTTTTCTATTTCACAGTAATTGCAGAAGTGATAAATAGATTTATTTTTTAGGTGTGCTGCCCTAGAAATACACCAGAGGGACATGTCTGATTTTTTCTTTTTCCAACTCTGCCTGCCGTAACTTTAAGACAAAAGCTGAGAAAGCAAATTGGATGACCATGAAGAGGTGGAACAAGATGGCTGCTATGTGAGAGCAGCTTCTTTCCTCCTGTATGTGGTGGTTTTAGTACCCTTCTGCCAGGGGTGCTAAATATTTTGTTGTTTAAAGCTTTATCTTCTTTACAAGAAGAACTATCTAGGCACTAAGGGAGGTAACGGTACTTTCCCAATAATAATTCAGTCGTACCTGCAATCAGTATCCTAGCAGTTGATTTTAATTCCCTGCACTGTTCCCTCCTTGTATTCTTCTTTGCTTTATCACAGAGAACCTGCTATCAGAGTCAACAAAAAAAGGAATTTGCTTTGGCAAATGAAAAAGGATGAGTTTAACTTTCCATATCATCTGTGAATTTGCTTATTGCCACGAAGATATACTGAATCCCAGATGACAAGGTTCTGTTTGTCAGTATGTAACACTGATCTCCAATTTATTAAAATGGTAGGAGCATATGTTTATGGCATTTCTTAATATATCCCTCCCAGGAACGGAAGAGATAGCACCAAAAAGTGTTAGAGAAGTGAAGTACAATACAAAAATCCATCACTTTAAAATAAATTTGAACACAGAACTCTAACCATGCACAGACAGACTGCCCAGCCATGAGAACAACATGCCAAAAACACAAGAGGAGGGCTTGTTGCAGCAAATGTTTGTAGGAGTTAATCATGGGCAGCTCTTGGTGTTGGGGTGATTTGTTGTAAACATATCGCAGCATCTTGTTGCTGGTACATTATATTTGACTTTTCTTCAGACTGTAACAAAAATGGCCCAAATCCTTCCTGTCTGTACAGCTTCCACTTGCTTTCAAGGAATCTGTATCAGAAAATAGAGCAGGGTATTACTTTAATTACAAATGCAAACCATTATTTTTAGGGGAAATAAAATACTGCACAAATAACTTTGCCAAAATTCTGCAACATCATTTCTCACAAACTCCTGCTGCCCAGTACAGTTTCTCCATAACCAGATTCTCCAGTAAGTAGACCTGAGAGCTTTAACAGCTTTCAAGGTTGGCAGCATTTTGTTACTCGATTTTGTTGCAATATGGATTTTGCTTATTACAGCTACGTCACATAAAAGCAATGGAAAAATAAAAATAAAGATTTCTCAGACTAAGAACCTGTCAGTGAAGATAAAAAGTGTCCCAAACATGAAGAGCCTGAATGGTCCTGGTCTTACAGGACCAGGTCATTTACAGCCCTCCTTAAGTATCATCTGTTACCATAAATAGTTAATTTGAAAAACCTAAAATCCTAATTCCTGATCTTGTCTTGCTGGTTTCTATTTTTCTTACAATCACTGTTGTCATATAGAAATATTTTGTGTTCTGTCCATTCCATTTAATCACTTTTTTTTTCCTCCTGTATTTGCATTCTCTCTCACCTTCTCTGTGCCTACTGTGTTGTGCTACCAAATAAATATTAAATATGTTGTACTTGCTTGATTCTTCTTAACCGGGTATTCAATTCATACAACAAATACTTCTTCTGTAGGCAAATATTAGTCAAGGAATATGTAATATAGAGTGTTATTTAGCAAAATACATTTAATGAATTCTATCAAGTATGACATATAAATATTGACTTCTCCATGTGGCATGTACAGAAAGCTATCGCTTAGTTTATGGGTGCTCCTGATATGTGGCACTGGCATGCAGAGAAGCAGCTATCAGGGCACACAGAAGGACCTTGCTCAGTGGCATTATCCACGGACCCGCTTTTCTTTCCATCATGCTAATGAATCACACTTGAGAAAAAGTTAAGTTTTTCCTAAGTTGTAACTTAAGAAAAGGTTACAACACGAGAATTACTATATTTAATAGCATAGCAACCCTCCCAAAATGACGACTGCATGCAAAAACTGTGGAAAGCAATCAGCTTGTAATAGTAGTGCAAACAGACACTATAGCTAAATTACAAATCCTCAGATGTTTGACCTGTGTTTCAGAGGACATACAAGTACTCTCTTTTTGGCCCAAAATGCAGTAATGTCCTGAAAATATTACAGGATTTGATGCCAAGGTCCCTTGCATGCCTTTAGGATATCTGTGAATACAAATGCCAAAGAACAGCCCTGTAGTCCTTACTCCATTTATCCCAGATATGATTGCAAAGCCAAATCCTAGTTTTCAACTTTATTTCTGTAGCAACAAATTTATTTTGTACCAGTAAACAAGCCAGCAGTTTTAATCAGTGCTGGATCAAAGCAGCGTTGTCTCTATCTGCAGGCCAGCGAGGGACTCCATTATATCACTTAAGCTCCATTAAAGCCAGTAGGCGATCTATTCTTGCAGCACGTTGGAGGGAAGGGCAGAAGGAATTCTCTCTGCGGCACCTCCTGCTGTGTGCAGGCTGCCCTCCCACAACTCCCATGTCAGTGACAGATAATTTATGTGCCACCAGCCATCACTGACAGCACTTATACCAACCACAGCCCAGAGACTGTGCCTACAAACCAGGCAGGCCCTGCTTAACGACTACACGTGTGGCAAATCACACACCTGGAGGTGAAGCAGGCATAGCGGTGTGTCCAAATGAACCACAGCTGTGCAGCTAATTGCCACCGAAGTTCAGGCAAGCTTGTGTCCTGCATGACAGTCATATAAGATACACGATTTTTGCGTTGGATGTATTGGGGTTGGGGCTTTTGATGTTTAAGGTTGCTTCTAAACAAAACCATTCTGTGATTCTATGCTGTGTTACAGGAATGGCAGTTCTGGTCAAGGAGAGGCATGATGCCTGCTCTCCGTGCCCTGAGTGGAGTGAGATTGGCCTACCCACGCAGGAGCAAAGTCACCCCATTCTGCCACCATGGGCACTGGGCTGAGCACTCTGGAAACCCCTGAGGTACTGACAAAGAAAATGAGGACCCCTCAGGACAAGGCTTCTCTCAGCAGGCACAGAAACGATCTGTTCTATTACTGTGCCAAAGTTTTATGTTGAAGAATGCATTCAAACACAGGGTAAAAAATAATGAGGTTTGCTGCTGAAAAGATTAACTGTGGTTTTTTGGTTTCTGTTTTGATTCTGAATGATTTTTAGTTATCCCTTGGGTACACATGTGACTGTTAGTATTGCTTGGTTTCCCAGCAATATTAAAAAAATGTAACCAATGCTTTTCTGCAATTGAAAGAGAGCCAACTTACATACCTGCTCCCCACGTTCTGGCCCAGTAACAGATTCTGTCCCACATTCCACACAACTTCTCCTGTTCCTGCTGGTTGCAGCAGTTTTACTTCCCCATCAGCAGCTCTGCCTTTGTCGTTTCTGCATGACAGCACCACAGGCTGGCAGCTTTCATCCCTTCTCCCTTCACACCTCCACCCATTCCCACCCATCTCTATAGCTTCGGGCATTTCTTGGAGGCTCTGAGTAGTGGGGCAGCTGCTGCAGGAGATGTTGCCCCTAATTCTACTTGAAGGGAGGGGAGAGCTGCTTTGGGTGTCTTCACTGCAGTGTCTAAATCCAACATTCTTTTTCCTTGGCTCTTCATGCTCCTGAATAGAAGGTGAACAATTGGATGAGGGTCTTAGCAGTCAGCCTCCAGGCAGGACTAAAACTCATCAGAATGATTACTCCTTCAGCCTGTGCCAAAATACTATCACCTGTGCAGAGTTTTTAGAGTAAGAAATCCTGAAAACAAAATTGATCTGAAAATAAGCACGAGTGCAGGAATGAGTCCCTCCCGAGCTGCAAGTTCTATTCGTCTTTATAGAAAATGTTAAATAGTGCTGCAGTTTGCTTTCCAAGACCATACTTTCACTCCATGGCTCACTGCTGAACATAATCATCTAATAATTTACACAGAAATTCTATTTGCCTCATGGAAAAGAATACTCAGAACATTTTGCAAAAATATTTCTAAGATAACTAGATATGCTGTCTTCTCCATAGCAAGTACTGTTCAAAATAGCAAAGCCACTCAGGGTAAACTCTAAATGGTGGTCACAACAATCTTCTGGCTATCATTTAAATACACATTTCCCTATGCACAAGGTTATCTTATGGGTGGTTCTATCACACTTCTTTCAGTATTTTTGAAGCTTGTCTCCTGAAAGTGTGCCTCACTCCAAAAATCTTGCTTGCACAATCAATAGACGTGCCTGTTAATGGAGCAATCCAGATCTAAAATTAAACTGGTCAGTTTGAACATCTAAATTGCCTTCAGCCATCAGCTCTTTCAGCCAGAGCACTATAATTTCTCTGACATATCCTTGGAGGCACTTAGCATTGTTGCTTTCTGTTATATTTGGAGTTATTGCAGATTAAACCAGAGTTACTATAATGCATTATTTCCCACGTGGAAATATCCATCTAGAACTGTTATCTTACTTTCTGTCTAAGTTTTCTCCAGTTAGTTACCAAAACATTTGCTGGAAAGACGGTAAAACAGCATGAAGATTTTGGAGAAGGGATTTTGCAGTTGATAAATTGACCAAATTGGATCTTGTTGCTTTTTGTTTCCATTTTGCTCTCTTGCTGAACAATAACTAAAAGAAAATGGGGGTTTCTCAGCTATGTTGATTTTAAAAATAGAGAATTTAATTAAATCTTCTTTGTATGAAAGTACTGTACCTGTATTCTCTGCTGTTTTACATCTGAGGCTTGCCAAATTTCGCTCAATTAGAAGGAGATTGGTCATTTCAGAACTGAAAGCAGTTTTCTGGAATACCTCCATAAAAACCACATTGAATAATTCAAAAGAACGTAAGAACTCCCAAACCGTAAAGCATTATAAGCCAATTTTTAACCCCTGTATTTTAAATTTGGTACATAAATATTCCATTTATTTCCTTCCTCATTTAATTTCAGACATCATTTTAAGCACATAACACCTAGGAGCACTAAATGACACCCCTGGTGAAAAGCACTCTAAGCATAACTTGAAGCAGTTTTGGTTTCATTTGGTCAGTTCTACCCACCTGATGAAGGAGGACATGCAGATCTTTCCCAGCATCAGCTTATCTTTAGGTATAATAATGATTTCTTGTACTCATAAGTCCCAATTTTCAGTTCATTTCACTGCCACCACTGAAAAGCATGTAGTAGTGGCAATGGAATAGATGCAGAAGTAGCACACAGATAGCAAGTAATGGAAATCTTAGAGGAACCATTAGCAACTACAGCGTGTAACTTAAGGAAGAACACTAAAAAATGGAAGCAGAACAAGTCAAATGTTTCATGTTTTCATATTTCTTATATTCCTAAATAAATAAACAATATTCTTCAGTTACAGAAAAGCAAAGTTGGAGACATATCAGTTGCATACAAGAATTCAAAAAGGAGATGTGTGCTGCTTTATATGTATTAAGCTGTATATCCGCAAGAAGAAGTAATTGCAAATCAAAACAGAGGACTCTACAGAGAAGTCTACAACATACAATCAGAGTGGATTTGCAAGAAATCACATCAAAGATTGCACAAGGATTTGAAATAAAATGTAAATCGAAGCAGTCTTTGGGCAAATTCATTATGCTTGTAAGAAACAAAATCATTCTGCAAAAGTTTGCAGACCAGAGCTGAAGATAAACAAAGAAGAGCTAAAAAGAATAAATATCAGCAAAAATCATTAGAGAGATGAAGATGTAAAGACTGGGTATTCACTTTGAGCTTGAAAAGACTGCAGCTGTTTAGTAGGACATGGCACCCAAGTGTTATTCTATTTGCAGTTACAGCAAGAATTTTGAAATTAAAATCAATTGAAATGAAAATTCAGCTCATAGGATGGTGTGCTGCAGTGAGTGTGACCTGCAAGCAAAGGCAAGACAGCAGTAGGGAAGGCCAACTCTTGCAGTTGTGTCAGAAACTGTGCTTTTTCTATTCTAGGATTGGAAACATCAGATATTGGATGAAAAAGCAGTTATTGAAAAGAAGTTTTTAAAAAATGTATAAAATAAAGAAATTAAATAGAAAATGGACCATAATGAAATGGATCATTGAGCAGAAAAGCAACATAGGAAAGATAGCTTATCTATAATTCCTTTTGTTTGATGTTTGTGGTCAAGTGTCACTCATACTGTCAGAGTAACTACACCTAAGCACATCTACCCAAATAATTTTTGTCTTAGTGCAAGAGACATAATATCAAAGGTATGCCAGACAGCTCACCCCTGAAATAGTGTAACATAGAAACAGCTGATAGAAATCATTCCTCCAGCTGAGACAATTCTGACGCTACTTAGAAAGGTATTTAGAATGAGTATAAATGGTAAACTCTAATAGATAAACGAGATTCTGTCCATCTCCTTTTGCTCTCCTGACTGAGATAACTGCAAGGCTGATTCCACTGTGGGAAGAAGAACGGAACAAGAAGTCACTGATTTGGAAAGTATCTTAGCAAAGCTAAAAGGACAAGCTTACAACACAGTGAGGAACAAGCCCGTGATGGGAAGAAACTCTGGGAGCCTCAAAAACATTCCAGTCATCAGTGGAAAACCCTTCACATCATGATACAACACGGATGTGACTGCCAAGGGCACTTCAAACAAGCCAATCAAAAGTCCTATCGTATCCTATAAATCATCATCATAATTCAACACGCCTTCTACATGTGGCCACTGATATATTTTCTGTTGTTTATCAGGATGTCCCCAACCAGGATAAGTGGGTAAACTGTAATCTGGGGAGCCATTGCCTACTGCCAAATAGAGACAAGCTCAGCACAGGGAGGATTTGGCACTGAAAAACAGCACCTCAGGTCACCATACCAAGAGCACATGGGCAAAAATTGGAAAGATAGCCATTTTTTTCTGCTGATACTGAAGAGATAGGGGACAACCTTTGGCTGGCAGTAGAGGATATCCACCAAGTTGATTCAGTGGAATTATATGAAGTGACATAAAATACCCTATAAATCAAATTAAAATTAATCATGGTTTGAAGCGGTTTGATTTATGCAAGAAACAAGTAAATCTATGTCCACAAAAAATTACTCTGTCTATATTAATGTGCAGGAGTAATGTGATAACACAGTTCCATAATCATAAAAAAGAATGAGACTTTTAGTCTGCTCTTGTGTCTTGAAGAACACTACAGAAGCAGAAATTGCTCAAAGATTGTCCTTCTGTTCTACCCTGTTTCAAAGGAGAAAGGGAATGTTCCAGGAGCCCCTCTTGGCATCACCTTCTGGTTCTGCTTAGGTGTTAGGAGTTCCTGTGGGGATATTTAACAAAAGAGAGGAAAGCTTGCCTTGACTCTCAGGAGAAAATGAAGAGGAGCTTATGAGCTGAGTCTTGTGCTTCCCCTTCTGATAGATGTTCAGTGTAAAGGAATGTTCAAGTTATAAAGGTACGTGCCTTTCGCTCCATGGCCAAGTCACATAATGGCGCAAAGGAAGCTGGTAAACCCTAGGATATAAAGAGAAGCAATTTGAAGGGTGAATCAATGTCACCTCTCTATGAATCAACCTGGGCAGGAACAAAGTGAGTATCATTAAAGGTTGTGTATCTCAACAAAGTCAGTCACAGCTGTTCTGGAGAGTCTCAAGGGTCATCATTTCAGGAGGTATTGAAGGAAATGTTTGGAATAAAGGCGAACAATCAACCTTTGTAGACCTACCTCCGACCAAAGTCAGCCTCTTATTCAAAATCTTATTCCTTCTTTCTGGGTGTAGAAACATGAACCAGTCCGGTAGCTGGACAGATTGTTCTCCAGGTTCTTTGACTTTGAAGAACCCACTGATCTCCTCACTAGGTGTTCTCAGAGACTGCACCAATGATCCCTACATGCCCAGGATTTGAATCCAACTTTGAACATCTTCCCAGGGATGTACACCTCCCTCAGGCAGTGAAGACAACAGCTGCAGCCATCAGAAGTGGAAGAACAGGTTCTCCAGGGAAAGTCTATCATCCTATGCCAAGAGAGAGAAGCAAGTAACTCCAAAGACAGTTAGTGAAGTTTCTGCCAAAAAGAAGCTAAAAATTTGAGAAAATATCACTGTTTTTATACTTGTTTGTTTGTTTATATTGCTATGGAATCTAAAAGCCCATACTTTATATTATTTGTCCATGTACATACATACATTCCATTGAGATGCTATAGTTATAAATAGTTATATATCTATAGAACTTTAAACAAGGACATGGAGGCCTTCTCCAAATCAGATGAACTATGAAGATGGGGACATAAAATCCTTCAATGCTGAATCCCTGCAATGAGGACAGAGCTGAGTCTGTGCATCTCCCACATGGATGATTTTTCTTGCTCACCCATATGTGACAGTGTGAAGACTTAGGTTGACAGATACTCAAGAGAGAAAGCCAAATTCAGAGCAAATTACCAAAAAGCATCAACAAAATAATGACATAAAACACTGGTAGAGCATGCCAAAATAAAAGGAAATGTAAGAACCTGATATGGGAGACCAAAATGCCGAGCATAGCATCTTCACAGTGTGAAGTGGGAGCATTACATCAAAAGTGTTAAGAGCTTCTTTAAAACAAATCCTTGGAGCTGCAACTTCTTAGCTTAATTACAGAGCAGAATTCCTGAAACTGAAATTGTCATCTGATGAAATATTAAATAGGAATCAACAGGGATACCTGGTAATGTAACCATCTCTGCTAAAGCCCACAGAACTGAAGCACACAGGAACTAAAACCCAATGGATGCCTGCTTGCTCTATGCAAATTCCAGTGCTGGCTCCAGAAGATAGAGAAGACCAAACTGACACTGACTGAGAACTGTTGAAATACACATTCTTCTTCCAGAGGGGAAAGACATATGGGTGACTGGCCTTTCAAAAAGGCTTTCAGCACCTTGCTTTCAACCAGCTCCTGTTAGGGTCACTAATCATTAGCTGCCTGACAGACTGGGGGTCTTTCTTTCTCCGTTGCAAATTTCTCCCTCCTTTACATGACAGTTTAATTTTTACTTTGCAATAGGACTCAATTCTGAGTCCTCTTTCACTAGCATGTAAGGACACAACACTCAGATCAGTAAATACAGATTAAGTTGCAAAATTTTTACGCCAAAAAGATGAAAATATTGGTCTTCATTTTCATATTTCCTTCTTATCTGTAAGCTGAGGATAGTAAATTTAACAATGTAGCTCACATGAGTCATTAGGCTTCATTAAGATTTCTATAGATTATATTTTTTAGCTACAGTGTTATTATTTTTATCTCTTTCCCTCTGATGAAGGGATTTGTAATGTCTTTCAACATTCTTTATCGCATTTGCCTCTTTTTTTAAAACTCAGACATTTAATGTCCTGTTTCTTGAAAGCTCTGTCAGATATCTGGGTTGACAGCACATCTTGGGTCTCTTCTACAACAGCCCCAAGTGCTTCATGCATACACTAAAATTAACATTCTTTGGTTTAAATTACAGTACAAGCCCAAATCCTCACTGTTTGGCTGAGAAACACAAAAGTATGCACTTCTGTGGTGTGTGTGTGGAAGAACCTGGAATCTGTGAGTCTGATTGCTTTGAACTGTGCAAAGAGAACACTGTAAAGGTTATAAAGGCAAATACTCAAAAGTTAAGCACCAGAATTAAGGTCACCAACTTAATCCCCATTCTTCTATTCTTATTTTGACATTAATTTCCAGGTAGAAAAGTAAGAGTTCTGCAATGGGTGCTTAAATGTTGCTCTGTAGGACCTACTCACCTGAATATTTCCATACCTTCATGCATCAGCACAAAGTTTCTGTTCTTTGTGAACTACACTTCTGCATAATTCAGCACACACATACCAGTTCACAAAAGCTGTGACAAACCTACTGTACTCCCTACACATGCCTTTCTTCGAGTAATTGAGTTTATTATTTTGATGCCAAATTGAAAAGGTACTATGGAATTTATGCAGTGTAGTTTTCTTTTGTGCCCGGTAATATTCTAGACTATGCTGACAATTTTAGGGCTTTAAATCACCAGAAGAGCAACTAACAACCCTTTATGATGCCACAAAATGGCTGTATTGTATTCTGACCGTTAAAGGCTGATGTGAAAATTATAGCTGAGGTTTTACCTCTGTTTTTTTTTTTCTTCATTTCATTTGTCTGTTTTCAGGCTACTTAGGGACAGATTTTCACCACGACATAACAAGCAGTGGCTGAACTAAACCTCTCTGTGCAATGAAAGTCAATATCCTTCAGCTTTGCCTAATTCCGGACTCAAGGAGCTTCCTTAGCAAAATGGAAATTATGAGATTATTTATTAAGACACATAAAATATAAGAAAAAATTAAAAGAATAAACATCATTAACATTTTGAGCTTTTTTTTCCCTCTAGCACTGCTTTCTTTACAAATTTTGATCCAGTAAAATCTTACATGAAGGGAGCAGGTTGTAGGGATGAAATGTGCCTCTTCCTGGTTTCTTGCTCCACTCCAGTCTGCTTTATCAACCACAGCTTCTGTGCCCTCATGTTTTTTAACCCCAAAATTCTCCTAAAACAGAGCACCCAGCAATGGTCTATGAATCACTCATATTCCCAGTTATGCTGTACTTTACATACCTGACTGGATCTTAAATGACATACAGATGCTGGCTCGACCTTTTGCCCATTCTGCAGGAGCGTGGGGTGATGAATTGTTCAAAACATCATACAGTGCCACAGTGCAGAGCACCTCCCTCGCTCTCCCCCAGCCCTGGCAGGAAGACCCCGAGCAGGCTCCTGTATCCTGCCTTGGCATCCTCCCAAAGGCACGAGGAGTGGGAAAATAAAGATTTATGAAATAGCTGTAAAAAACATGATCCAAGGTGAAAGTTGGAAGCTAATGCTCAAATCCATATGCCATTTTATTTTCCTTAAAAAAAAAAAAAAAAAAAATTAAAAAAAAAATCAAATTGCCCACATCTGGACTGCTGTGTAAAAGCACCTTTTTAGTCATCTTGAATTTACATTAGATTTTTTTCAAAATGCTGTTTTACATCTCTAAATCTATAGGGCAAAATTGTTGCTTCATTTAGATAAGCAGCTTTTGGGCATGAATTACAACAACTTTTCATATGGATTTTTATTATGTGGATTAAATACTCTCTAATTACACATAGTGGAATACTTCATAACATTCTGCTGTGTTATGTCAATAATCCATTACGATATGAAAAGATGCTTGGTAAAACTTCTGCTGCAAGCACGAGTGCTTACAATTTCACTTGGGAAAGCTCCACAATCCTATTGACAAGAGCCCAGTGGGACTGCAAAGACAGTGTCATGAAGTGCCAAGAAGGAAGGACCTTCTTTAGGTGGCATTTTATAGTATTTCATGGGTGTCTGCATGTCATTAAACTCTGAGACTGGAAATTGGACAGATCTCCAAAACTCAAATGGCAAAGCAACCGAAATGTCTGAGGGAGGAATGAAATACTCAAGGAAATAATGGTTTTGATCCCTGTTCTTCTTGATAACTATAATGAGTTCCTGTAACTTCCCATCATAAAAGTGCACTGTCAAGTGCTGGTGGCTTTGCGGCCCTTTACATGTCCAGGCTGACATGTATATAACTGACATATTCACCTCAGTTGGTTTATTATATTTGCTCAAATATCAGAAAGGTTTTGTTTACAGTTAGAATAGGAGAAAATATTGTTCTGTGTTAAGACATTCCTGTGATCTTCAGTTCGAGTGGATTCAGCACTCACAGAGCTCTGCAACAAGGATTCTGACACAAACCTCCCACTGCCTTGGAGAGGCAACATTGAAAAGTGGCCACTTTGTAAAGGATGCCATCAATTGCAAGGAATCAGAAAACATAAATTAGCTTCTCTCAAGAATACAAAAATGCCGACATCTTAAGGTTAGACCGAGAAGCTCAAAAATGACTTTTTGACGTCTTTCACATCCTTTCACTTTTTATACTTATTTATTTATTTTTGTTGCTGTAGTTCCACGAACTGACTGCAGTGAATGCTGAAAGGACATCCTGGAGTTTCAAAAGGGTAAATTTGCCATAATTCTTGGAACAAAGCCTTCTTGTTCTTTGGTTATATCAGCGAGTTTATTACCCAAAAATAACAGTGGGGAAAAGCAATAGTTTGTCTGCCGATTCACCATTTATTGGGTTCTTTACACACAGCTGGTAATGAATGTCAGTCGTATTTTGGGTACACACTGCAGCTGGGTGGATCTTCTCTCTGACAGTAAGGTAGATTACATCTTTGCTCTTACCTCATTAACCTTTATTGCAAGTGCTTCAGTTTACCAAGATAGAGTTTGTCACTTTGCAATCCCATATTAAATTAAAGACTGCTGTGCAGACTGTCTCATTTCATTGTGTTCCCGTCTTTAGCTCAGTACTGCAGATTGTTAGTCATTTTGAATAAAGCAGTCTCCAGATGAAACAAATAAAATTTATTTACAATCTAAAAGTAATAAAAGTCTACATAAACAAAAATTTACTGGTTGCTTTTACCTGTTTTTTGATTTCTAAGTCTTTAGAGTATCCATGAACATGTCTTGTAGCTCTGTTGTGAAGGCAGGGACTTACTCCAATTTAATTAAAGTTGGGATTCCTGCTGTAATCATATGAATTTAAGAGCTGGAGCTTTAAGAAAAAAGAAACACTAAATATTCTGAGACTCTCAGCAGAACCATGAGTTATCAGCATTCAGCTGTAAAGCTGTGTGATTCACTGTGAAGTTGATTTTATCACACGTTTCCACAATACATCATTGGTTGTTTCTTTCTTTCTTTCTTTTTCAGTTTTTCATGCATTTTTAACATGCTGTCTACTCTTTGGGTACAAATTCTTTTCCTTTCATCGAATTCTAACCTCCTAAACAGTTGAGCAGTTTCAAGCAGCTGCTATTTAATTTTTATCAGCCTCTTCCGGGGAAAGATATTTTTCCTCTCAAATTTGGATGTTTTTCTACTGAAATTGTACACATCTGAGGTACCGAGGTACGTTATTCAGCCTCAAAACACGAGCAGCTGGAGGGCTAGAAATTAGATCTCTATCATCATTTTAAAAATGTTTCCTTGTAGGAGTCATTGCTTGCTTCTGTCACTGGCAAGTTGATAACAGGTATCTACTGTTTAAATATTCACAACTTTATTCTGAGAAAATCTATCTAATATTATTATAAAATCGATTTAACTTCAAGTCCGAAGCTCAAACTTACTGAAAGATCTTACAAGCTTCTCTTTAGGCACATTAATTCTTTCGGCATCAGTGTAAATCCATGTCGTCACACACACAAATATTGTGCAGAATAAAGACCCTCTTAATATGGCCATATAGGTGGAAAACCCCAAAACACATTGGCCCTAATACAGCTGCAATCCTATTACAAAATAGAAGTGTGAATCTACATAGATTTTTGTGTGTCTATACACATCTATATACATACATTTTTATTGTTACTTGCTTGAAAGGATATACATGACTATCTGCTGTCCTACCACACAGCTGCCAAAACAACTGTTTTTCAATGAACAGAATACCCCCACTCCCTCCTTATGGAGTTAATTGCCTCATTGACATAATTCAGCTTCATATTTTTTTAAAAACGAAGGATCTGTATTAAATAATTTGAGATAAATCATGGACAGCTTGAAAGACAGTAAACAATTAATAATGACAAATAGCCTGCAATTTGTTGAAATAGATGCAAAGAGGTATCTAGGGAGGTGCCAAAGATGTCATCATTGAAACGATCTCAGTACAATAAGAAACGTTCTAGAAGGAACAGTTGATTAAAGGAGTGGATGATATTGTCTAAGAGTTCAAATGTAAGCAAAAGAAAAAAGAAAAAAATAATAATGGTAATCAAAAGAAAGTTACTTCAACTGAAATATAATGTAATAACATAAGAAGAGTAATGATAATCATAATTATCTTCTCCTCACGCAGTTTGGCGAAGATACAGTTATGGTTTAAAGACAGTAATAGAAACCCATCAAGGAATACTGAATAAGGAAAAAGCGACCAAACACTGGCATGTTCTCTGTATAGTGATAAAATGTCTATACAACAATGACAAGGTCATGTTGATTTGTGGGGACACAGATTAGGGAAAAATGCTTAAAGTAGCGTTACACTGTTTTGTCTTTTTCTTCTGCCTCACCATGAGTATACACAGCTCAGTGACAGATCTGGGATTACTCTGTGACATTCAGGATGTGGAAAATAGTCATTTGTGTTTTAGGGATTTTCTTCAGGTCATAGAATGGGGCTGTAGGAAACCAAGCAGCCGAAGAGAGGTCTGTGTTAAAACATGAATGTATGAAATTTAATTTTCAAACAATATAATCTTCCTGAGCCTGATGTGCTATGCATAATAAATGAACAAATGCACCGTGCTTTGTGCATAAGCAGAAATAAATCAGTGTAAAGTCCCCATAATTCACCTGGTCAAAAAGACTTGCTAGACAAGGTCAAATTATGTGGAAATCAATCTTCATAAACTGAATCTGATTTGCATTTGTAGATAAATGTTTACCATAATTCCAAATCAAAAGCAAGAGTATGTGTTAACTCCTCCATCCACGCTCATTGCATCCAAACCTCAGAACGTGCCCTTGTTTCTGTCAGCTGTGCTTGTGCCCAGCTCAGTTGCACAGTTTCTGTTGCACAGAAATGCTGCTCCAGACAGGGGCAGGTAATCCATTCTTGTCTGTCTTTGGGATAAAATGTTCACCTGAAGCTGATTTTAAATTGTCTATAAGCAGGTCTAACAAAACATTCTGATTTCCTTGCAGCTCTCTTGTATCTCCAACAGGGAGAAGAATGGGCCTTGACCAGTTGAATTTGTCCTCACCTACACACTGCTAAGTACACCTGGCTATAAAAACAAGCTGTGTGGAAAGGCCTCAAATTACACCTCCTGTGAGAGACTGAATGCTCAGCATTGCTGCCCAAACCTACATGGGGAGCCACCAGGAGAAAATCCATACCATCACATCCCATGTTTTGTCTACCCCAGCCATGGGGCTTCAGGGCATCATCAGCCTCCAGGACACTGACCACACAGACCTCTCTAACAGAACCCAGGCTGTCGAGGAATATCCTCACCTGACAGAACCACAATGGAAGATCTTCATAGCAAGGATAGATGTGAGTGCTGGGTTCCTGTCTTCAACATCTGATGCCCTCCCGCGTTTCCTTCTGGTTATAATGCACTTCTCAAAGTAACAAATGCATCAGCATTACCATCATCTTTACATCCAGAGCACACATCTTACTGTGCGACAGAACATCACCTAGAATGTTGGGACTGGCCAACATTTCCTCCTTGAATAAAGTTGCTGGCATTTTCCAGTTATTTTCTAGCATATCAAAAGCTGCCTGAGTAAGTACTTGGATATCTCCTACTTTTCTTGCTCAAACACACCTCACAAAAAACTGACACATAATTTCAATCACAGAACTCCCCGTTTGCAAAATTAAGAACCTTTTTTGTTAGCTGCCTCAAAGACCTTTCCCAAAGCAGAGGAATCAATGCATTTCACCTATAAGAACAGGCACCTCATCTGAAAAATATTCTGCCTGGCATGGAAACTGAAAAACATGGAATATCTGCTGTTTTGCTAACAGCTTTTTCACCTCTTCCCCATCCCAAAAGAGGGAACTGGCACAGGCAACATTAGAGCATTAGAGTGACAACAAGCCATCAACAGGGCTGATGTGGAGATCCCACCCACCTGTCCCTGGATGTTGTCCTTCTGGATACAGCCACAGAGTTCAGTAACCACAGCTGCATTCTGGCTGAGGCAAACGGTAAAGATCAGACACCTGCAAATTGCCACCTCAATTTACCTTTGCTTACTTTGTTGTATCCAGGCTGTATCTGGGCAGAAACAACTCCTCCAGGTGTCTCCTTAAAAGGTAAATGCACAGATGGAATGTCTTAACAGCTGATCTTCTAGAAATGCTCACAGCATGGAGTACATCCCTTGTGCTCCAATTATTCTATTTTGGGTCCGGGCAACTTATATAGGTTTTTTTTACTATTTATTTCACTGTCTAGACATCCTATGGAAACTGTGCATGCTATCAACAATGAGATGACAACCTTGAAAACATCCTGCAAAGAACCTTTCAGCCAGTGACAACCTTTCCTCTCCTCCACGCTCTGACACCAGGTCAGCTCCCAGTTACCTGCCCATGCAACCCCTTGTATTTCAGACACCATTCTTCTACATCCCAAGATCCTTCAGAAAATACTGAGGTGATGAGAGGATCCAGGATCCTATAGGACAGGAGCCTTAAGCTTAAACGATGAGGCAGTTCTACAGCTCCTCCACCTAAACAGAAGCAGGTCAGATCTCCTAACACTACCCACTTCTTTCCTCCCCATCCCTCCCCCAATCCCCCTCTGCTTTCCAGTTAATTTATGTGGGAGGAAAGCCCCTTGGGAACTCACCTTTAATAGCACAGCTGTAATCTGCTTTGCAGCCAGGTTGGAGAATCTTACCCAGGGATTTGATGTCTGCAGAGCTGTGTACTTCTCTCTGGCTTTATGTTGTCTTTATAATTTTGGGGCTTTTTGTATGTCTTTCTCTTATCTGTAAGTAAATATAAAGATACAATAGGGAAGCATTTTTTGAATAAATAAAAACATATCCATCTTAATAAGAGATGAGTAGAAATCAACAGATTAAATTTCTGATTCACATAGAGAGAAAGATCTGCTTGCTTTAAACAGTAAGGCAGGAAATTTTCTGACGAATTGAAGATTGAAATTAATGATTTGCTGTGGTTCCTATCATTTCCTATGGAGCACAGGAAGAAATCAAAGGATTTTCCCCAGATTTAAACCTTTGAAAGGCTGCAATTCTATTGCTGAATCATTTGCTGTTCATTCTCACTACTTTCACTCCACAACGCACTGACTGAGCCCACTGATAAACACTTAAACCAGAAATACTTTATCTTTCAATTCTTTTATTCTGGCTAATTGAGATCATTCTGGTTAAAGCTCCATATACTTCTCCAACAGCAAAAGTTCTGTTCAGATGCCTTGAGCGCCTGCCATATCTTCCAGATTTTCTGCACGGCTTGAGTGGTGGGCTGTATATTCAAACCATGTACAACAATATTTCTTACAGATGTCAAACACATGTAGTAGGAAAAGGAACTGTATGGCAGGCTTAGTGGCTGTGTAAGAGTGACTTTTATGCTAAAGGAATTCCCTTTTTAAAAGGAATAGGAAAGTCTAGAGTTCTGGAACAGTGGGGAAAACTTCTGCTCCTCTGTCAGATGTGCTCAAGGACCAGGCCTGTCTGTGCAGCCCTTGAAAGGAATCGTAACAGCATCAAAGGACCATCTGATTCCACTGGTGGTTTCTTGTTATAACAAAATATTCTTACGAGGCTGATTTTTGGTTAATCCATTCAAGTCAGGTATGTGAATCTCTTTTTTTAGCCCTTGTCTTGTTAGACCCCAGGGTGTGTTTTCCTATTGCTCCTTTTCACCATAACTAATCTTCTTTCTGTCCTTATTTTTGTGACAGACAGGCTTGTTCGCATTTCTTCACATGAGGTCAAAGTAAGACAGAGGAAGAGCACAGCTAACAGAGGCAGCCAACAGTGCAGCCACTAATAATGGCTATTTTAAATTGCACTGCAATCTAGGAAGTGAAAACAAGCCCCAACCCTTTTGCAAATAACAAGAAACCATTCTAGAATATTCCACACGAAAACATAGTGTTTGCCCTAATAGAATAGGCAGGAAGACAGTGCTTAATGTTCTATGCTTCTACACTAAGTGCATGAATTCTCATTCAGCCAAGGAACATAAACAAAACCTTACTTGCGTGATCCTAAACCATCACACCTAATCAACGTGACACAACTCCCAAGCACGGATTATGGAATACTTACAGAGACCTCAAGTCACTTCATACCGATTACACAAGTTACACAAATACAGAGGAAAATGAGAAATTTATCAATGTTTAAGAAATACGGAGCAGCACTCATGAGTGCAATGCAAAGGCCAGATCAAAGCAACAGCTCATGAGTCAGATTGGGCTGCCATGACTGTGTCATCTGGCATATTACTTTCCTGAGCACCTCTGAATGCCCAAACACCTTATAAGAAGAATACTGTTCTGGTGGAGCTCCAGAGATGGTCTTGTCCAGGTGCCCCCAGGCTGACGTTTGTCTTGCAGCACTGAAAAGCTTGGGCCGGCCTAGGTTGGATTTTTATAAATACTTTTTGCACCTCTGTCACCCCCAATCCAAGAATTACTGTAATCTTTTAAGACTGATTAATATCAGTGCAAATAGAACTCCTTCTCACAGACCAAAGTTACCTGGCATTCACAAAGAAAAACCCCAGAAGTCTATAAAGCAAAGTATATTCCCTGGAACAGGACTGCAGCTGAACGAGCATTCAATAAGCTGACCTGCCTTTCTCTGTGTAAATCACATGTTCCCAAAAGAGCAAAGCGTAACACATAAGTGATCTGTATTCTGCTCCATGTTGCCCTGATGCAAATCAGCAGTAGAATCTGCTTCTGTACCAATGCAACTGAGATCTGAATCTGATCTGCCGACAGGATGCTGCATGCCTACAGAACAACTAGAAAACACTAAAAATGCAGAACCTGGCCAAACTGGTTTTTTGTATATTTACACTCTTTATTTCTCTGAGATGGCAAAGAACAAACGGTCAATCAGCATAAAAACTAGCTCTTCATGTGCAAACCATTCATTTCTTATTTTCGTTTGCCAATTTAGTAGGAGTTTGGTAGAATCGCAGTTGACAGCAAGTGAGTCAGCTTGGTTTGATGCTTGGAAACATGTTAGAATCACATTAACAGTTATACATTTTATCCCAGTGTTACTCCTTGGGCAAATAATGGTTAAGTGTTTTACTCTTCCCTGTCTCTTCCTCTCTCCTCTGACCCCATCCCCACTCAAGCAGCTACTGCAATTTACGGTGAGCTGCTCTTTCTTCCTTTTCACTACTAAGCCCTGACATTGAGTCTTCTCTCTCACTTGTGAAGTCCCTTTCTCACTCTCCTTAAAGGTTTGAGAGTTCTTAGACTGCAGCCAAGTTGATAAAGGTGCTTTCTTAGCTCAGTACCAGTATGAAGTTAACTTTTGCTCATTTCAGATTCTAGTGAGCTAAGCATAATTGAGATGCTTGCATTATTTTATCTCAGAGTTTAGAGTTTTCTGAAGTTTTCATTTCCTAACAACTGAGTATGCTATGAACAGAGAGCTATTGCTTTGGGACTGTGACATTATCTGCACATCTTATGTTAAAATAAAATAATTATCTGCAACTTGTGTTAATAAGTTGTGCAATAAGACCGATGACCTGGTTGTGTGTTTTTATCCTGTTGTCCAATGGCTGATAGCACTGAAGGAGAAAAAGAAAAAGAAAAAGAAAAAGAAAAAGAAAAAGAAAAAGAAAAAGAAAAAGAAAAAGAAAAAGAAAAAGAAAAAGAAAAAGAAAAAGAAAAAGAAAAAGAAGAAGAAAAAGAAAGAGAAAAAGAAAAAGAAAAAGAAAGAGAAAGAGAAAAAGTAAAAGTAAAAGAAAGAAAAAAAAACCACATCGGAGCACTATTGCATGGATTTATTTCCACCCTTCAGCTGGATCTACTAACAGCTCCTATTGTAAACAGTCCCCATTCTGCTTCCTCCAGAAACAATGCTTAGGCTTACAGTCTTAAATCTGATTGTAGATAAAGTTATAAATCAAGAAAGTTGTCCAAATGGAAAAACACGTTTTAACTTTGAAGAGTTATCTCTGATTCTAAACAATATAGCTCTTGAGTTTCTGTGTGTTTGCTATGCAAAGCTGTGCAGTCCCCCAGCTGGAGCTCTGGCTGTGCAGTTGAGTGACTGGGGATCCTATCAGGAAGAGACCCTGCTTACCCAGCTCACCTTCTCCACAGTCTTAATCAAGAGAGCAAGAATGTCTATCATACTAAGCAAGAAAACAAGCAATATCGTCAACACAGGAAAACCATTTTTTTCCCCCGATATCAAGTGAAATGTATTTTAAGTTTCATTTTAAGTTTCCTACATGCCAATGAATACTGACAACTGAAAGAGACACCTGAAGTTAACAAGATGGAAGCTGAAACTTATCTTTTGAATTGGCAGGCAGCTACATCTAAGAGACACTCATTGTTCAAATGCTTTGCTAAAATGATCAGGTCCTGAAATCGTTAATAACCCAAATACAGCTGTCATAATTGAGTTTCAAGTTTTAGCATTCTGTTAAGATGAAAGATCACCATTTCCACACCATCTGCAGGCTGAGGAAGACAGTGTAGCAGCTCCCTACTGCCTGCCTGTACTTTGACGGGTTTTGATCCCAAGAGCGTGGAGACAACATCCAGCTCCCTGGAGCTGCACCGCAAGTGACAGCAGCTCCGTCACCGGGCTTACAGCATTCAGCCGAAAGCTGTTGAATGCTCAGAGGTAAAAAGCAGTCAGAGGGAAAACACGCCGTGGTCAGAGCTCCGCCCCCAAGGTGCAGAGGGAGAAATGCGTTGCTCATGCTGGGTGGGTTACGGATTGCGCTGTCAGGAGCGCTGCCTTGTGCCCCTGCCGGGACCTGGCCATCCATTTTGTGCAATGCAGGAGCCAGAGGGAAAGCAGCTCTCTCCCTGAGCTAGGCTAGATCTCCAGCTAGGGCAAAAAGCAGCAAAACGTGGTCACTGTCTCTGTCCTGAATATTCCAGACTTCGGGACAGACACACAAAGCAAGTCTAGGAAATAAAAATTACATCCACCGTACCCTGTAGTTTTTCAGCATATCTTGCACTGAATACCAGCATGTGCACCCTGCGCTCAGAGCCTGATTTAAAGCCTTCTTGGCTGGAGATCTCCTTTCAGCCCCAACCTTTCTTGCTACACTCCAACCACTTTCTTCTTTACTGGTCCTCATCAAGAACCCATCCCTCACTGTTTGCCATCAGGCTCCATCGTGCATCCCCCCTGTGCCTTCAGGGTGTCCTCTTTTTCCTCTGTTCCAATAGCTTCAAGGTCATTCACTGCTCAGAAGAGAACCTGGCTTTTTTCTTTGCTCCCCAGGCACCAGACATCTCTGGACCTTTCTGTCTATCCCTCTGTCTATCTTCCTTCATGGTTCTCTCTTTCAATTTGCAAAACCTTCAGTCTATCAAGTTTTAAGCAGCAATATTTCAAGGGAACGGACAGGAAATTCCCATGCCCATAATTAAATTTCACATGTAGAGCTGTGCGTGCCTCAGCGTCCTCGCTGACAAATACTTCTCATAATGAGCCACAGCTACTACAAATCAAGTGACTCAAAAACTGAAATGATTGCAAAGAAAAGAATGTGACTCAGATACGTAGGACCTTTCTTTTAACACACAGAGCTGTTCATTGTTAAAAATACGCTTGAATACAGCATTCAAAACCTGAACAAACTGATTAAGCAGGGACCAAGTCAGTAAAGGAGCAGCAGTGCTCTGTGATATCATGTGAGAAGCCGCAGATCAGGGATGACAGAGGCTGATGATATACAGCCACATCATGGCTACGATGCCACAGGTCTCTGTGGAACAATCCCGGCTCCGCTGCCCTTACTTGGCAGCTGCACTAAAACCTCTGCAGACAGGAATTACTCCAGAAGGCTGTTTGCTCCCCTTCTGTTGAAAAAATTGTCTGGGGAATACACACAGCCACCAGCCACACTGCTGCACTGGAGGGATCTCTTGTGCGTGGCCTCTCTGTGCATTCCATCTCCTTCCACTGTGCGTGTCTGTACCACAGAATGGCACGGATATCACTTTGCTACAGGAAAACATTTCTAGCGGGTGATTTAAGAAGCATTCAGTTTGCTCCTGCCAGCAAAGGCGGTACGTCTCCCTGTGCCTCCCTTTAAGAAAAGGAAAGGTCACGATGATCAGCTAAAGTGCTGGAAGCAAAAGGGCAGAACATTACTCAAAACAACAAAGGTCTTCATTTTAAATTACTCTGAGTAATACTTGGTGTTTGAACTCTTTGTGCAAAGAGACAGGAGAAGGAGGGAGTAAGTGCCGAAGCCACCTGTGTGCCACACTGTCTGTACGTGTGGTGAATTCCAACCCTCAGAACTGAATAGGAACAATGTTGTTTAAAAAAATAACGTCACAAAAGTTTCTGATTTCAAGTTCTGAAAACCTGCTTTATTCCCTTCTGCCTGGGTTTTGAATAGGTGGGATTTCAGGTGAGTCTTAGGCTCTCCCGTGTGTTAGCAGAGGAGTGTTGTGGAACCAACTGGCTTTGCTCTCTTTACAGATTAACATGCTTGAGCCCAGATCTCTGTCCAGCCTCTGTACTACCAAGTCAAAGCCTCAACTAAACCTTAGTAGGAACATAGTTTCCACTCTTTCAGGTTGTCAAAGTTGTCACCCTACACAGGGATCAAATTGGTGGATTTTTAGGCCTAGTCAGTATCCCTGTTCATTGCAGGGAGCTGGACTAGATGTCCCTTGAGGGTCCCTTGCAACTCAAATGACTCTATGATTAAAGTGGGCATTTTTGACATTCTTACTGGCAGGAGGCAATGTGTGGAAAAGCAATATGCAACACTAGGCATATAGGCAAGGAGTGGTCAAAGGCTGTAAACCAAACCCCGCTCTGTTGTTCTGTTACTCCATCAAATTATTTCCATTATTTATACTGTCATAAAATTTAGAGGTCTCATCAGGGGGATGAGACATCTTTGGGCATCAGGGGAAAAAAATACTGTGCTCACATTTTTTGTCTTTTCCAAATTATTTTAAATGATTCTTTTTCATTTAGGGGAATATCTTTAGCTACAGACAGCACTGAGTGAGCCTCATAGAAGAATCACAGAATCATTCAGGTTGGAAAAGACCACTAAGATCATCTAGTCCAGCCACCCACTGACTGCTAATACTGCCCATAGCCATGTCCTTCAGTGCCACACGTATAACCCTTCCTTTCACATCTCCAGGGATGGTGACTCCACCACCTCCCCTGGGCAGCCCGTTCTGATGCCTCGTGGCTCTTTCTGAGAAGAGATTCTTCCTAATACCCAATCTGAACCTCCCCTTAATGTTACAAAACTATACTCGGTGTTATCTCAGTGCTGGAAAACAAAGAAAATGTGAGGAAAAGCACGGGGAAAATGTTTGCAACATGAGGGAGAGGCTCAGACACAGAGAGCTCCCTGGCCTGCCTTGCACCTTCTAGCAGGTGTAGCTCTCCCAGGGCATCCTGAGGGTTCCTGCACCTTCACACAGATTGACACGTCCTCCAGCAAGCTCAGGGCTTCATTGGCACACCATCAGTGGAGGGTGAAGTACAAGTGAGATCACTGAGACTGCTGTTAAGAAAGAGGAATACCAAGCCAAAGAACTGCATTCGTATTATCTGTCCCTATGGTAGGCCTGGCCCAGTAGCAGCACAAAGCAATAGCATAGCATGAGATTCCCTGGTTCCTGTAGAAAGTGAAAGGCTGGATTAAATTTAAACAAATAAGAAAAAAACAAATACAGCACTAAGTACATATAGGTCTATATTCCATCATGTAGGTTGGAAAAGACTTCAGGATCACCAAGTCCAAGTGCCAATCTGCTCTACTGAGTCCCATCATCCAACAATGTACCTTCAGACCACAGCTTCTGGAAGACGCCACAAAAGCACAACAGCCAGTTTGGCTTCCAGGGCTGTTACTTTCAACTTGTTGCCTGGCACTAATCTACAATAACTTCTAATTTGGAACATTCACTGATTGAAAGTGCATGTTGGAAAACTTGTGTCTATTAAAACTTAAAAGACTGTAAGTGAAATTGCTCCTACAGCCACATGTACCAGTCACCTCTATCTCAGTATGGGCAGGTATGAAACCTCCATCAGCTGGTGTAAGAAGGAAGTAAGGAAGTGACTAAGATGGCAGATTGCTTTACTAACACAGACTTTACTGCATTCTGAGGGATAAAATATAAGCAATAGGCCCCAGAGAAGCCTGAGATGCTCCGCCAGGAGATACAATTTGCAGATGATGGATGTGCAGGAGAATGCAGCAGATGAGATAAAACTTTGTTTTGAATCATAATGCGGTCTCTATATTCTCAGTCTTTTCTGCATTCTGTCTGTCTAAGGGAATAACCCAATTCTTTATATAGCCTTTCAAACCCGGAGTTCCCATTGCAGGGACCTTTCCACCATCAGTTTATGAAAATAACCTCGTTTCTCCAGAATACTCCTGGAAAGCAGCTAAGTAAACAATGAAAACCATAGCACATTTCTGCCTGAAAATACACCACAGTCAGTTTTTGCACACGAAAATTCTTTGGTGCTACAAATATCCCTCTGCTTACTGCAGCAGTTGTAGCGCCCTGCTACTGCATCGCTCTGCCGTTGGGATATTATTGGCAGTGGCAGCATGCACTGGAGTTTTATTCCCTGTCTCTGGGCCAGTCCTTTAATCTTTTTTTCTTTCCCCTCTGAAGGTTATTTATGCAAGTGTGACAAGCAGTTACAGTAAAGTTCCCTGCAATGAAAGGAGTGCAGGGCAGCAGTAGATTCCATTCCAAAATCATTTTGAATTCTAAAGGCTCCATTTAAGGGATAATGATGGGAGCAAAGGGCATTTCTTCAGGATTAATCACTGGCTGGGTGAGATGATAGCCCAAGGCAAAGCCACGGGCCATTAACCCCTGCGGGTCACCTTATCCCTACAGGAAATGCGCTGGGTCAAGTTCACTGTTGCTATTATAAAATCTTATTGGAGAAAGAGGTTACACTTCTATGTTTATATATGTCCTCCATTCCCATGTTTGTAATGATAGCGGATAGCTTTTGGCAATGCCTCTATATTGTACCACGGAGAGATGTAAGAACAAGTTCTATTGTTATATTTGATGCCAAAGTTACAAGTGGATTTTTTAATGTTTACAGGGAAGCATTTAAGGTTCTTGGTAAAAGAATGAAAATGAAATGACAGAGAAACACCACGTGAAAGAGACCCAAGGAAATAACATTAGGAAGGGAGACCCCTCCTTAAATGATGTAAAACATCACATCTCCCCTAAACTAAAAGGAGCAGCACAAACCATCAGCTGAAGAACTCACCCAGAAGTTTTGTTTGAAACACTGAAGGAGAAGCTGTAGGCTTGCAGCAGAAATGAAATAGCAGTTTGGCACCATTGCTGAACGTGATTTATGTGCTCACAGAAACAGCATTTAAAAGCACTGCACAAACTCTCAATGATTGAAATAAGTCTCAGTCCCACAAACTTCAGTTGGATCCACTTGTTTCCAAATAGGACACTGGGTTACGGTTTGCAGCCGACTGCAAAGGGAGACGTTACCTGTGCAGCCGTGTGCTCACTGCTGATCCTTCACACGCCAACATCAGCCTCGGCCTCAGAGCTGAAGCCTGGATCAAGAACGGAAGAGCCCCAGGATATTCAAATCTGAAGCCGCACCTGAACATGAAAGAGAAAGGAGTGAGGCTGGGATCAGAGCGGGCTTTGTGCGCTTTGTGGCTGCCGAGCCTCTCTTGAAATGTAAAAAAGGATCTCGACTTTTGTTAAACAGAAAACAGTGCTTAGCACTCTGCTAGAGAAGCACCCAGCTCTTACTCCTAGCACAACTGCTACCTTTATCTGCTGCATTTGTGACCAATGCAAACGGCACTAGCAGCTTTGTAGCGACCAGCGTGTCACACTGTCCATAGAAACAGAGAAATATCACAGAACAGTGGAGTTTTTCCCATTAATATACCTTTGTCTCAGAGATTCTCCTGCTGTCCCTTGGGGAAAGGAGCTGAACCCAGCACGGCTGCTAATTGCAGGCTGCAGATCCCACCTGAACCAAGGAGCATAGTCAGGTGCTTCACTTAAGCAGAGCCCAGCTGTGCTTTGAGCCCCATTGCTGGCACACTGACTTATGAGCAGAGGGGCTCCCCGAGGCTCCCCAACCATCACCACGTTGGCTCATACCGCGCTCTGGGGCGCCCACCTCTCCTCTGTGCTGCGTTCTGAGTCTAGACAGCGAGCAAGCTGTTCTGATTTCCCTACAGAGTGTTAAAGTTGCAAAGAAAAACAGACTTCCATCATTTCCTTAGTTTCAGAATGCCAGACTTTGCAGCTTTAATGTTCTTTTAATGAAGTTTTTAGGTGTAATACAAACATACAATCATTTTAAGCATACGGCAATAAACTGCAAAGTAAATATAATTACAGTAGCTCTCACCAAATGTAAAGCTTTACGTTTTGCTGTTAATTGACTGAAAGGATTTCCAAATGCAGAAAAGAAAACTTTGGCATCAATTTTTAATAAAATACAGCCGTAAGACACTCATATCTTGAGGGATGAAACAGCAGATTTTAGATCTCACAGTATGATGATGAAGAAGAAGTTGGTGCCAGCTGCTTTCTAACTAAATTCTAAGCTAACATTAAAATAACATAAAAGGTCTGGGTTAAGCCAAAAAGAAAAGCCATTTTCTCCATTCGTTTTTTTTAATAATCATTGTGAATGTGAATTCTGTGGCATAGAATCATAGAATGGCCCGGGTTGGAAAGGACCCCAAAGATCATCCAGTTTCAACCCCCCTGCTGTGTGCAGGGTAGCCAGTCACTAGACCAGAGTGCTCAGAGCTGTATCCAGCCTGGGATAATGCATAAATGAAAAAGAACAGTTCCCCACAGCACTGACCCCTGTGAGGATGGGGGCTGCTGGAACACAACCCCCAGGCAGAAAACCCAACAGCTCCCATGGCAGAGAGCCCTGCAGGATGGGCAGGAGGAGCCGGCTGTCTGCTACCTGCACGTGCAGACCCCGTATGCTGTGATATAAATCACCATGCTTGCAAGATGAAAAAGAGGCTAAAAAACATCCCGTTTAGTTCTAATTGTCATAAAATTCAATGTAAAACTATGAAAGTAGATCATGTTTTGTTATGTGTTTGGATGGCCAACACTTGGAATGTTCACACCAATTACCCCCACAAATTTTGTGCCTATATCTGTAAATATTACTGATTACTAATTTATATATTATACATATTATTATGAATGTCAAAAATCTGTAATTTTTTTTTTTAATAGTCAACACCAGTTTTTACAGAAAAAGAATACCCTGGCCAGTTTTCTTTCACATCTGTGGTGGGAAACACACTGTGCGTTTGAAGTTCAAGCCAGGTTTTATCTCATTACTTTTTTGCTCAGAAGAGACAGCAAGAAAGAATGGTTCATCTTGCTCCTCTGCGTTTTTAAGGAATTAAATGGGCTGCACTGTGCAAGGCTGAATAGTTTGGTCCTTCTGTGCTTTGTTGAGGTTTTTCTGCAGCAAGTGGAATTCAGATCTCTGCACAAACCGTGATCTAATGCTGGGGTGCTACAGCCCAGCCCCCAAACCTCTGGGTTGGTGTGTTTAGCCCAGCCTGTAATTCTTCCAGGAGTAAAATCAGAAGCAATGGCAGACTGAATCTCTGCCCTGTTGCATCAGCTGGACTACAGAAACTGCACCACACCATAGGAACAGGGAATGGGGACCAAGCTGATTTTTGGCTGCCTCTGCTTTGTTCAGTATTTGTTCAGCATGCAAGCCTTGGCCACACTCAGAACGCCAGTTCATAATACTCATCATCTCAGATTTATTGATTTACTTGTCATATATGTATATTCATATTCAAGCACAGAAGAAAAAACTTTGTGAAGAACAGTCATCACCAGCTAAAGCATATATATATTAGCATTGTAATCCTCAACAAGGAAAAATTTTATCTCCTCTCTCTTCTAGGGCTTCTAAAACACTCATTAAAGCTGTGGGATCCCACCCTCCCTTTGTGGATACGGGTACAACCTGGTGATGTGCAGTGGAAGTCAGGTCAGTTTAAAGCAGCTCTGAATCTGGAAATGAGAAATGGTTTCCTTTCCTACTGCAAACAATAGCTTAGACGCAAATCTGTAGCTAAGCATTAACATAAATTGCCAAAGGAAAAATCCCTTTAAACAAAGTGTTGTTTGCTACTTTAGACATGTGACCAAATTTTGTCAAGCTAAAATAGCCCCAAATGTATTTGTTTGATAAGCATTTTCTGCCTTTCATTTGTGGCATCTTGTCCACAAATAGGTAACATATTCTGTTCAGATAAGTAGTGTGAGAGATCTGACTCACACTAATGCAGGCAAGGTCAAAGGAATCCTGCTGCTCTTACATGGTCCTTCAAGGTGATCAGTAGTTTTGTTTTTAAAACAATGGATAAAAATTCAGCAGTGACACAGAATCACAACTACAACACATTGTTTTTGTTTGTATTCCTATTCACGAGCAACTGGGACTTTGGAAATTGTTTCTTAAACCAACACGCCTTTGAATGTACACAGCATATCTACTTTACCCAGAGTTATGACATACAAATATTATCTATCATCCAACAATGTGAGAAAATGTCACTACATTCATTTAAAATGACTGTTTGTGATAACGGGCTTTCCCATATTTTGCTCGGGGCAACGTATTTCCATGCTTTATGAAATTATTAATTCTCATTAAATTTTAATGTTCCTGCCTGAAAAGAGCAGAGCTAATTAACTGCCCCATTAAAATTATTACTTAGCCATGATGAGTCCTGTAAATGTTTCTACTTTGTTAGGCCAGTAGAAGCTTTCTGAGTCAAAGCGCCTACCAAGAGCGCTGCACACACACACACACAGCCTGACTGCAGGCTGGTCTGAGAAGTGACAGGAATTAAGGCAGAAACAGGAGATCCAGTTTAGCACTTTTTCTCTTGTGCGATCCTCCTACAAGAGGAATTATCAAAGAAGTTATGTCCTCACACTCAAAACGTAAGTCAAACATCAAACTGCATGGCACTACAAAGACATTTCCCCATCGGCAACTTATTCCATAAGAGTAAAATTAACCAGATCCTAACAGGTCCCAGGTAGACTTTGAGACAAAGTGTTACAGCCTGACACAGTTATTTTCCTCCTTTGACAAAGATGAAGCTCACACTGGTGCAGAGTTGCTGCACAACCCACAGCAGATGCAGGGTAAGCATCCAGCTGGGGCCATCACCAGAACAGCAGCTGACCCACGTTCCTTCCCTGCTGCAGGGACCTTGTGGGCAGCTTTCCTGTGTTAACCAAATGTATTGGCACAGTATCCCATCAAAACCATGTGTGTTTGGCTGCGTGATCCTTCACAGCGGGTAAAATACCAAGAAACTGTACCAGCATTCAAGGTCCTGTTTTGACCCATCTTTCTGATATGCCCTTAGACACAGCTCCCAGATGGTAACATATTCAAACACATCATTTCCAGTTAAATTCACGTCATTTAAATGTCTGTATGGAACTGAACTATTTAAGTATCTTTGAAGATTTGGATTGCAGTGACACTGTTACCGCTGTTGTCGCCCATGGAGCTGAAATTCCAGCATGTGCTACCTAGGCTAGATGGCGGTGCAGACAGAACCCACGATGGCTGCCCACAAGCCATGCTTATTGAGGACTCACACACAGAGCTCAGCATGTGCGCAAAGGTTTCGAAACGTTTGCACATGGGCCTCGTGGGTTCAGTGTAAAGTGATAGTTTTTAAAAGCCACACAGGCATCTCAGTAACTAAAAATGGTACCTGCTTGGAGGTATCCTGGCTGCAGGATATCTTGTGTTTGCAGCTGAGTAACGCTGAACATATGTGGGAAAGGTTTGAAATCACACATGTAGAAATCTCCAGTGATATGCCTGCACCCTCATCTGCCAAATAAAGGGAGCAGAGCTGATTATTGCTCTTCAACTCAGACCAAGAGCTACTCCAGGCAAGCATCAAACATTCTAATCAGATAATAATTCAAATATAGACATTAATTAAAGAAACTTAAAAATTCATGACTCTGGTGAGCTGAGATCAGAGTTCTTATATTATTTACATTCCCTGAGTAAATTCTTTTAAAAATGATTTGCTCAACTTCATTATTAAAACATTTTTCAAAGCCTTCTTGTTTTCTCACAGTTACCATTTTTATGTAAAGGTTGGAGCTTTTCACCATAATGAATTACAGCTGAACAGTGCTCTGCAGATAGGAAACACTGGTTCTTTAAAACAGTCACCTCCTATTGCTCCTAAAGAAACACCTCAGCTTAGGCAGGATTCTGCCACAGTGTTTTAGGTGCAGAATAGAACAGAATGGAATATCCCAAGCAGGAAGGGATTCCAATGATCATCAAGTGCAACTCCTGTCTTCACACAAGAATCAATGGCCCATTTATTTTGGAAATGATCTGAAATTAAGTTTTCAGCCTAAATGGGCAAATATACACTGTACATCTACCAGTGTCAGTTATTTAAGCATTTAGTACTGCCACAGAGTTTTGCATGTTTGACTGTAATAAACTACTATATTCTCAAACACTGGCAGCTGTGGAGATGCCAACACATTTTCTTTCACCATGCCACCACCTTCAGCTGCAGCTTGTAACTGGAGACCAATTATTAAAATTCAGCAGTCATTCCAGCCCCGTGGAAAGCCTTTGTCAAATGTTTGCAATGGCAACATTCAATAGCATGTGCTTCCCTCAAATACCTCATCCCAGCACACTTTCCTCGAGTCTCCATGCACACTGCATCCATCTAGAAAGGCAGCTGACTTGTTTGTATGAGATGGACCAGTAGATGAGTGGTCCAATGCACATCACTGAGTGATGTGAAGGAGGAGAAGAAATCCACAGTGCTATTTTGGGCCCCAAGCTGACTCAAAGGGAAGAAGTGTCTCAAAGTGAGGACACACCAAATGACTTGATTTTTTGCAGCAGCAGAAGCAGTAGATGGGAGTCAAAACACATTTCGATGAAGCAAGATAGATGCTTCTGTTTGGGCAACCACCAGGCACCATCCCAGACTCTGCTGCTTCCTGCTGGAACGTCCTTCCAGGTGGAGCATCCTTTCTGATGCAGTGTCCTTCCTGACAGGGACTGGCTTGTGTGATCACAGATGCAGCATCTCCACCACTGGTGTCCTCCCTAGAGAGCTATGCCACTTGCAGAGAGCTTCCAATATACTCACCAACGCATTAATGTTAGGAGCGTTTGAAAACATTTGCAACCAATCTGATAGTTAATTAAAACCAGGTTTGTTCTATTCAGTCTCTTGTTCTGTGACTTTTCCGTCTTTTTTTGTTTTGAAGTTTAGGGTTGTTTTTCTGAGTGAACCACACATAAGCTTTAGCCGTAAATAGGTTAATTGCAGCTCTGATCTTCCTCCAGTGTCTGACCATACAGACAAGCAATTTGCAAGGCCCAGGACTCAGAGTGGATCACTATGTGTCCCAGTGAGACCAGAATAATTCTATAACTCGAAATCATCACTCATTTTTATCAAGACAAGAGATTATTATCCCTTCATTCCTTCAAAAATCCCTATTTCTGACAGGAAGGAGAAGTATGTTGGCATAAGAAAACAAAAACTCTTTAACTTGAGTTTCAAGACAGGCTTCACCTCACCTCAGAGCACAGATTCCCAGTGACATCCATTCTGCAGGCTCCCAAGCAGCATCTGCTGCAGCCCTTCCCCCGGGCATGCAAACACCAAGATCTCAGTTAAAATTAAGCTCCTGCTCACTGGGGACCAATTATTGATTTTCTTCCTTCCTTTACGCTATGAATAAAACAGATGGGATTTCAAAAACGTTTGGGGAAAGAAAAATGAAGGTTTAAAAAATCCTCCAACCAACAAGATGGCCATGCCTGGCCTCCAGTCCTGGTGAATGCCGTCATTTGGTTAGGAAACGAGTGGCTGGCATCACTTAGACAAGTTTACAGGAGCTTCATTCTGCCTTGAAGAGGAGCTGACAGAGGCCCTTGGCAGCTGTGCACACCTACTTGGGGTGCCCTGCCACGTTTCACTTTGCAGTAAGTAATGGCCACTTGACCTAAAATGAAAGTTTAAAAACCCAGTGTGTCCACCCGAGTATCCAGTAACATGAAAAACATCATGTGAACACAGTTAATTGTCCGCATTGTCTTAAAAACAACCAATGATCCATTTATTGTACTATAAATATTGGCAAAACATGCTTAGAATTATTTCAGTGTCATACATTGACTGTCAGAGAAGCTTTCTTAGCACTTAATAAAGTGAGTAGTTGGAAACCAAGTGTTGGGCACACAGAAAATAGGCTGTTCTGCGTGTCCTTCACTTTGTTATTAGAGATGATTAGAATTCTTAAAAAACCACTGTCATTTCTTGAAACGATTATATCAGCACCATTTAGCATCATCTTTCACTGCCCATCGGAGACAGTGCATGTCTGCACAGCCCTGCTCATTATACATTGTGTTATAGTAGTAGCTGCATGTCCACAGCAGCACATCTGTGTTACACAGAGATACATGCAGGAGCCCAGCCACTGCAGTGCTTCTGAATACTCTGTTTTAAAAAGATGCTGTTTCTCTTCCTTTGTGACCACTTATCCAGGACAGGCAGCCAAAAGGAGACCTTCTGCTAAGCATCTCAGCAGCATTAGGCCCTTTTGGGTGCATTCTTCATATTAGTGTGTGTAAGGTATTTACAAAGGGTACAGGCCAGCGAAAGTGACTGCTGCCACTGTCCCCTTCGGAGCGCCGGCACACCCGCCTGTGAGCCGGGCCGTGCAGCTGTGGGACGCGCTTATGATTTATTGCCTATAATTAATTACACTCCCAACTATTTACAAGGAAAAAACGGTACCTATAAAATACAGACCTTTATAAGGGAACGGCGTATTGCTTCAGATCGAGGCACCCTTCTCCGAGCAGCTCCAGCGGCTCCGTGCTGCTGAGGAGCCCCCCGCGTTTCGAAAAGCTTTTATTTGTTTGTTTATTAATGATCTGAAGTATCCTTTATTCTAAGACGGGATTCCCGACTCCCCCGGTGCAGAAGGGCTGGCATGTGCGCGCACACACTGTTGCCTCCTTGAGTCTGTAAACAGACGGGATTAAACAATGGATGGCTAAGTGAGAACTTTCTCCATTCATCTTAATGGACTGTTAATTATGAGCACTTAAATGCCCACAGTGTTAACCATTTCATCGCCGGATGGACTTCACCAAAAGTGCAGTTCATACGTGTTGTTTCATTCGAAGGTCAGTAGACGTAAACAGTTCACAGTCTAAATACACCTAAATGAGCTAAACAGTTAATAAAGCTGCGATAAAGCTAATGATCATCTTCCCATGCTTATTCTTTTCAAGGATCTGAGCAAACTGATGCTTTCGGGGTCAATAACGCAGTGGCATTGCACATCCTGACTGCTGCAGCCCTACATACAGATACCATGTGGCTGGTTGGTGTTTTCCTATGTTCTGAAATTGCTGCAAAGCCATGTGAGAAATGAAACAGAAATGATTCTAAGACATCAGGTAAATCTTGCGAAATTCCCACAGATCTGCCAACAAGCGGATGTTACTAACGGAGTTCACTGGTGGAATTAGAAACAGGACTGCTTTTTTTGGATGTATTATAGAAGCATTTATTTGGGGGCAAAGAAAAACCCCACAGCTATTTTAAAGAGTACGGTCCTGACATGAAACGTGGTTTAGATATCGTATCTACTGCATAAATAACAACTTCCCAAAGTGCTGGAAAGAAATTAATGTTGTATTCTGCATTTTAGATCTCCAGAAGTTCTAAGTGAGTGCCTTATCCCTGCAGCACGCAGCCTGCTGTCACACACCCACTGAAGGGCTATGGACAAGCAGATGTTACTAAGGCAGTGCTCACCTATGGCTTCATTTGTAATACCTGCACGACAGCAGCCACCCACAAGTCATGCCAGGCCCAGGGGAGTCCTGTGCTCAGGGCACTGGGAGCACCCAGTACTGTGTCCATAGCTGGCCAAGCTCACAGCTGGTGCTGGTTCCATCCATGCCAGCTGCACAGCCGATGGTACCTCTGCCATGCAAACACCCATTTTTACAGCATGACCCTTGTCTCCACATCCCTCGGAATGGCCAGAAAACCCCCAGGTAAAGCAGTTCCAAATGCAGAAACCATTTTTCAAAACCCTGAAAACCCAACTGCCTGCCTCCCCCCGTGCATGCAGTCAAAGCCCCCGTTCAGCACCCGAAGACACTGGTATTTTTTTAACTAATAAGCAGATTTAAATGAGCAGTCAGGCCCATGCGGTCAGTGTGTAACACCAGCAGGAGCAGCAGTACGTGGGCCGGTGCTTGGGTCTGCCACTGCTCTGAGACCCCCCTGATAGTTACCATAGAGATAGCAGGAGCCACAAAGAGCTTCGATCACATTACTGGCTGGGAGGGGGTCAATTTGTATGCGTGAGCCCTGCTGGGATCGAAAGAATGCAGAGGAGGACAGGAAAGATAATAGAGAGAAAAATAAGTGAAGAGAGAATACAAGAAATGGGGAAAACGGAAGGAAGAATGGAAGAGAAAAAGAAGGGGCACACAAAGGGAACTGGGCAGCTCGGAAGCCAAAGCCTGCAAAGAGAGAGGGGAGAAATGAAGAGGAGGAGAGGGGAAGTGAGGAGAGAATTCATCTTGCCAGAGACAGCACTCGTGTCACTCCCCGGCAGGAAACACTGCTCTGGAGAGCTCAGCACAGGCAGGAGCAGCAGGGGTGGCTGTACTGCACTGCCTGGCCCTGCCCTGGGCTGCTCTGAGCACCCTGAGAGTAGCGCAGAGAGGGGATGGAATCACGGGGGGGAGTGCTTTCATTTCCATACTCTAGTGGGTTGGCACGTGGTGGGCAGTGAGCGTGTGGCACCGAGCCATAGCCACAAAAGCAAACAGGTTTCATTCCTCTTCAGACCTGTCAGCCTATGATGCAGAGGGTTGAGGCTTGGCAGGCTTTACCTCTGAGAGCCACAAGAGTGTCCCTGCAGGTGTTGTCTTCAGCAGCTGCTCTGCCTTCCCAGAGAGCAACAACAGCCTCTTCCCCAGCTGCTGTATGCTCACATCACTGGCACAGCAATGTGGCGTATACCTGCACACATAAATACACGTGGCTCAATATCTGGGTCCGCTGGGTCTGGAACTGCTGGCTAAATCAGCAGAGTGCTCCAAACACCAGTGCTAAGGCATCATCCATTCTGAGCATCCAGACAGCCAAGCATCATTTCAGCAATCCATTGTTCCTCCAAGGTAAGTCATGGTGCAGCCAAAGCCTGCTCCTCTTTCAAAGGGAATCCTAGCAAAGTCAGGGTCAGAGAGGTAATGGGCTTCAGCACATAACCAATGATCACCCCATTCCTGGCCTCACCACCACAGCACTGCCCATGCTGCCCATGCTGCTGCAGCTGGCACAGCTCCCCAGCACACATGCAGGGTTATGGTTGGCCTCGTGCTTTCAGCTCTCCTCCCAGTGCTGAGCAGAACACCCCATGGCCAGCAGAGCAGCACATGGCCAGCAGAGCCTGACAGCTGAGTGATAAAGCCACCTTTCCTCAAGCCAACGACAACATGCAGAGTTTTCCTGAAGCCTTTTCTTCCTAGAAGAAGCATCACAGCACTCCTCACTTCCAGCAACAGTCCGTTCAGCCCCTGAGACTAAGACAACCATCCCCTAAATATCCTTACAAGGAAACTGGTTGAAATATGGTCGCTGAAAATCAGCATGGCTCTCACAGGGCAATGCAATCTGCAGCGGCCAATGACACCCACCAGCCCGAGCACAGCATCATCTGCTCCGTGTGCCACACAGGCAAGGCTGGAGCTGATCACCGAAGGGCTTTTTAAAAATGAATGAGTATTATTTTCGTATCATTCCACTTTTGTAGCCGCTGTCAAACCAACCATAAATTAGCCGTGTCCCTCATGCATTACCACTGCAGCTGGGCTGCCCCTGAGAGGCGCAGAGCTGGCCCTGAGTTACAGCACACAGATGTCTGAGTAACAGTGAAACTACGGAAGTATGTATAAGGCTCCAGAAACACTGTGAAGCCACTTGAACATATACAGCGATGTCACAGTTCTGAGTCAAATGCACTGTGACTGTAGCTACACGTGCTCTCCAAAGCAACACAAACTAAATTGGAAGCTCACAATAATTAGAAATAATTAGAGGTAATTAGAAATATTTTTTTTCTCCTTTTCCCTTGCAACCTGTAGCACAGAATCATTTACAGAAGACAAGTGCTGACCGAGCCATGGGCAGAGCCCAATCCCCCACCCTGGACTGCACCCTGCACTGCTCAGCACCGCACACTGTGTCCTCCACAAAGGCAGCCCGGTGGTTTCCATCCCACGTGAGGCTGCTGAAGTCATTAAAGACTTTATGAACACCCACTGGCCAGATGAGGCTTCATTTCCAGATCCCTTACAATTTTTTCCACTACAAGAAAACTTTCCAAAGCTGGTTAATAGGCCCCAAAAGGTTCTTTCAGTGCTAATGCAAACTGGAAACTAAAAAACTGTCCAGTGGGCAATGTGTATAAGTCTCTTACATCCTGAAAATGGGGCTATTCATTTGCTAATAATAAATCTCTTCTGCAGATAATCTTATCTTCTCTCCACAATAAGCTCCTAATTATTACCTTTCCAACTGGCCTATCTGTGATTTTAAAGCATGTGACAGCAGTAAAAAGCAAGTGCTGGATCTTATGACTGTAAAAAGGAAATATTGAGGCTGGGCATGCAGAAGATCCTCATTTTTTAAGCTATGAACGCAGGCAAGCAGCGGAGCAAGTTCTAAGTGAGGGAGCTGCTTGGAGGGAGAAGCAGAGGCCACTTAGTGCTGTGCTCCCACTGCCCGGGACTGTGTGATCCTCCTCCCCTGCACCCCAGCTCAGAGCATCCCATCTCCTTGCTACTCAGAGCACCAAAGGCCGTGGTCCCACGAGGCCCAGCAGTGCTCAGCATGTGAGCATTGGACTGCATCCACCCCAACGCCAGGAAGCAAAGAGGGGCCGATCAGCAGAGACAAGCTGTGAGTTTCAGAACGTTTCATTCATCCAGGAAAAAAAGACCCAACATTGGATAGATGATGTCCCCAGATAACAGCGAAGGTCTGAATTTCGACCAGATGCTCCCATAAGCGCCCATTCTCATCCAGGTGGGAGAGCAAGAGGTAACTGGAGAAGTGATCTGAGCACACATGTAGAAGAGAACCAGAAATGTTTGCAAGAAATGCATAGAAAGGAATCTAAAACTGATCTCTGCTGCATTAGTGCATCAGCTCACAGTAACCTTCCAAGCAGTACAACTGATTTAAGCACGCTGATTCATAACTAGGCTTTTCTTTCCAACAGGGCTCAGCTTGTTCAAGCACTGCTCCCATACACACCTAATAGTTGTTAGCAGAAAAGAAAGTGATTGGAGCACTCAGCTGTTTCCAGTGAGCACAGACTCACAGATCCCTTTGGCCTCACTGATATGGAAGCTGCCAGATTTCCCATGCCCTGCAGGAACGTGTGGCTGGACACAGCCCCGCAGCCTTCTCTGTCCATCTGCCTATGTACCACAATGTGCTTGCAGGTTTTTACCAAAGCTCCTGATGCTGGTAAATGAATGTTGCAGTGAGCGGAGGTTAGTGCCTGACCTTGTCTCATGTAACAGTATTTTAGGCATATGAGGGCAAATGGATCATACAAATAAAAGCCTTATCATTTACAGAAGATAATATTATATTTTTTGTTCTCTTCAGTCCTCATTAAAGAGTTATTTTTAACTCGTGTGCTCTTATCACATTTCTTTGCCCTTCAAATCTGATAACAAAATGGAGAGGTGTACGTATCTCCTCAGCCCCTTCCTGGCACCCTGTTCCCCCCCTGGCATCCCACGTGCCTTTCCCACATCAGGTTTTCACAACAGGTTCATGCAGCTCTTTAAGCTTTCCACTTATTTGATGCCCTCACTCTGTTCCTACAGCAGTCTCCACATTCCCAGTATTAGTGCAGCCGAGAGCTTCCTGTTCCATGGACAGCAGTAACAAGTTGAGCTAACAGAATGCTGATTTCATCTTTAGGATGAGATGTCCTTTCAGAAGTCAGCAGCTCCGTTACCATCTACTGTTTCTGGGCTCTTCCTTTTTTTCTTTCTTACAGAAACAGAAGGTTGCAGCTCATCACTCGGATTGCAGCAGTTCTGCTCACTGCTTTTCATGCCACGGTTCCTTTCAGATTCCCACGTGCTCGCTTGTAGAAAAGAGCTGTAAGCTGCGTGACTTCACAGTGCCTTTTGATCCAGCAGTCTCAAGGAACACTGCTCAAACATCGGGATGCCTATGGAACAGATGCTAAATATATATTAAGGCATTGGTCCACAGGGGAATGTATGGCACAGAGAAATAAGAGCAAAAACGTTCAGAAACAAAAACTAAATCCGTACTCAGGGGCTGAAATGACCAGGAGCTGTGCATGCAGCCATTCAAAACTGCCTTGAAAACTCAGAAACTCCAAGAAGAACAACACAGATCTCAACAGGAAACTCACTCTGAGCACCCAGGAAAAGAGATTTTGCTTAAATTGACATTAAGGAAACCTGTAAGTCAATAAAATCAGGCGGCTCTGCCCTGCAGTCCTGTTCTTTAATCTCGGGACAATGCTTCCCAGCCATCACTGCCCTATTTTTATTAGCTCTCTTTGGCTTTGGCTTTTTTCTTCATCTTTTTTTTTTCTTTCCACCGAGCCGTTTCTGCTGAGCTTATCTGCAGGAGGAGCAGGTCCAAAGTAAGCAAACAGCAAAAAGGACCTAACTAAATAAATAACGCCTCCAAGACGCCTCTCCGAGCCCTGTGCCTGACCCGCTGCCTCGCCGCCCTCCGGCACTCGCTGCTCACACTCGTGCCTTCAGACAATGGTATTTTAAATTTAGAGAGGCCTAACCGGAGTGCAAGGGCCCCAAAATTGGGAGTTAAAAGGGGGGTGGGGGGTGGGGAGATAAATAGATAGATAGATAGATAGAGAGAGAGAGAGAGAATGTAATTCGGGAGTTCTGTGAAAACAAAAAGCATCTGAAAACACGTTGTATTTGTTTTCACCATCGGTCTGGGGAAGTAAAAAAAAAGAAAGAGGGAAAAAACAACTGTTAATCCATTTTACTAAAAGCGGGGAAAAATCCTGGGGATTTGTCAGGCTAATTTCAGCCTAGAGTGATTTTTATGGGCAAACAATGGATCCTGAGGATCATTGGTTCGTATCACGAATACACAACAAACCGTCCACCCCGGCCTGACCCGACCCCCGGGCACCCGGCACCAAAAACCCCCTTCGCCTTTGGTGCCTGTCGCGGCGCTCGGAGCGGTTCAGCGCGGAGCCCCCGCAGCCGCCCCTCGGTGGGTCGGAGCCGCCCGCCCGTCGGTGCTGATGGAGCCCAGACGGTGATTGTACGGCATCACGTGTGACTTCTGTCGATGCGAACAGATCGATGCGAACCGCGCGTTACAAAAGCACCGTCGCTCAGAGGAGTGCGGGATTTCCAGAGCACGGCGTTCCCCGATGATTATTTATTGCCACTGTAGGCGGATGAAAGGCTGCGGCGTCAGCCCAAACTGCCCGCTCCGTGCCCGGAGTTCGGCTGCCGTTTGTCACGGGAGGCTCCGGCAATGTTAACCGTGCTGCTTCCCTCCAACATCCATTTTGTTCCAAAGAAACACTTGCCAGAGATTAAAATATTCAAGATGGCTGTTTTCTGCACCCTTTCTGGGAGCTCTACAATTTTCTTGTTGCGATATTCTCGAACCCCGTCTTTATTAACACGACGAGTGTTTTATTCCACATCTTAACGGCCCCTACGAGTCATTAAATATCGGCACCGGCTCAAAGGGCTTTCCTTAAAAACCTCCGTATTTCCAGCTCGGACTTCGACGCAATCCTCGGGCGCTGCTTTGGGTTGGATGTCTCGCACGCAGCGCTGCTGCCAAGGCACGGCTCGGCACGGAGCAACACGGCCGAGCAGGGCACGGCTCACACCGATTAGCCACGGAACAGCACAGCACGGCTCGGCTCGGCTGGACACCGCCCGGCTCGGCTGCCCCGCCGCCCCGCACGACGCTCGGCCCGGAGGAGCTGCGGCCCCGCGGGGCCAGCGGTGCTCGGGCGCCGGCAGCCGCGCTCCCCGCCGGGGTTGCTACTGAGCAGCTGCGGGGCGGGCGGCCAATGGCAGCACCGCGAGGCGGGGGCGGCCCGGCGGGGCCCGCTCTCGGGAGGCTGCGGGGAAGCCCCGGGAGGGTCAATCCCGGCTCCGAGTTCTCCCCCAGCCGGGTTTTCCACGGCGGAGGCGAAGCGGCCTTTCGTGTCCGTGACCCCTCGGCTGAGTCGTGCGGGTCCCGCCGAGCGGTGCCGGTGCCCGTCGGGTCCGTGTGCCGCTCTGAGCCGCGCCGCTCCGATGTCTCTCGAGCCTTTCGCCGCTTGGAAACGCGAGCCGGGAATTGCTCGGTTGGGACAGAGAAATGCCAACGCTGAAACCCGCCTCGGGATTTATAGTAAGGAGCTCGGACGGTGCCACGTCTTTTTCCTATAAGTATCGAACGGTGAGGCTGTGGGCTGTTGATACTGCGTGTATCCTGCACTGAATAGAAGTACATGGATTAAAGGCAGAGCCCGGTGGGCTGTGTGTGCACTGCGCGGCAGTTGCAAGCTTTCTTCACGGCCGATAACTCAAAGCTTCACTCACTTCTATTTGCTTCTTTTTCTTTTTTTTTTTTTTTCTTCATTTTTTCCCCCTCCCACCCTCCCCCACCTTCGCACAACGCTCCGTTCCCGTCCTCTCCCGAGATGTGTCACGTTTCCCGTTCCCACCGCCCTGTAGGTCAGCGAGCAGACGGGACGGGCGCTGCCTACCTGCCCTGGGAACGGCCCCGCATGGCCTCGACGGCCCCGTTCCCGGGCGCTGCCCCACGCGGGGCGCCGCACCTCCGGGCGCGGAGAACGGCTCAAGCTGCGCCCACCGCGGAACCAGCGGCGAGAGGAATCGCCCCTCCCGGCCGACGGACAGCGGGACCGGGCGAGGGGAGGGAGCTGCCGCTGTCGGGAATGTTGTACGGGAGTGAGAGCCGCCGGTAGCGCTGCGGGTCCGGAGATTACTTCAGAAAGACCCTTCGGTGCCCCCAAAGAGCCGTCCCTTCTCCGCAACTCTGCAGGTACCCCCAGGAGGGGATGTGCTCACAGCGGCGGCGAGATGCGATTTCGCCGGGCGAAGAAGTATTTGTAACATGAATTCTATTCCCTGGGAGCTGCAGGTACATCCCAGTGGACTTCGCACGAGTGTCTCCGGGCGGCGACCGCGCCTCACACGGCCGAAGGATCCTCACACGGATCATTTCGATCCGGTCACGGGCTCAGATAGGGCGGAGGTGCCGACTCCCAACTGATACGTTTGGGCGAAGCTTCGGACGGAATTACTTTCCACATTCATGTCCGCAGAACGGCTCCGTGCGGGCACGGCGAGCAGCGGGAGCTGCTGCGGCACCGGGTTAGGAGCGGAGCGGGGCTGCGGGGCTCCCCCGGCTCCGTTCCTCTCCGATGAATTTAGCGCCGCTCGTGAAGGCTGCAAAGCTTCGTCCACCAGGGAGAGAAAAAAGAAAAGTCGTTGGGGCGTTCTTTTATTCCAAAGCGCAACGAGAGCCGGGTAAAGCTGGGTAAAGCAGCGCGCAGCATCGCGCGGCTCTGCCTCCCGCACCTCGGCTCCGACCCGCGTTAGCAGCGCATCACCGCTCATCACCGCTCATCACCGCCCTGCGCTTCAGCTGGGAGCCCTTCACTCGCGCTTTGCTCTACGAGAGGAAGGAACGAACGAATAAAAGCAGCAGCCGCGGAGCCGGGGCCGCCACGGCCGCAGTGCGGTCGGCCCGACCGATGTGCGGCGCGGAGCGGGGCTCGGCCGGGCCGCCCCTCCCGCGGTGGGACGCGGACACGAGGCGGCGGCGCAGCCATCCCTCGTTCCCCGGCTCCGCAGCCATCCCTCGTTCCCCGGCTCCGCAGCCATCCCTCGTTCCCCGGCTCCGCAGCCATCCCTCGTTCCCCGGCTCCGCAGCCATCCCTCGTTCCCCGGCTCCGCTCAGCTCCGGGCTCTGCTGCCGCTGCGGCTGCGCCCAGCGCTGCTCCCCGGCGGGGGCCCCCCTGCTCAGCAACACGCGGCGCCTGAACCGCCGCCAGCGCTGATGTGCCATCCTCCATCCTGCCGACGGCACAGCAAAAACGACGGCGGGAGGGGGGGGGGGGGGGCCGGGCGGGTTAGAGCCAAAAGAGCGGCCGTCGTCCCTGGGTGGGCTCGAACCACCAACCTTTCGGTTAACAGCCGAACGCGCTAACCGATTGCGCCACAGAGACTGCCCCGCTCTGCCGCATTTGCGGCACGGCTGATGGCCGCGCATTGGGGTTAAGGCAGTTTCCCGGTGGCTGGTATTAGTTTATCCATAACGTGCGCAAGTTAAACTGTTATTCCGATGTATCAGGGCAGAATCACCCTATTAATGAGTTCAAGGACAATGTGAAGTGGCTGCAGGGAGCTGTTACTCCAAAAAGTAACCTTTAAAAAGCACCTTCCTGTGCTCACATAGGTCAGCTACATTTACCTCCCTGGCTGACTAAATGTAGCAGAAGAAAAGCCAGCATTGCCTTTATTACTTTATCAGAATTGACTTCCCACCTTCCCTCATAATTAATCACAGCCTGAGGATTTGTTCAGTGCAAAGCTCTCACATTCAAACATGAGCAGATGATTCCCCCTTCTCTTTCACAGCCCTGGCATGGACACCTTCCTCCAGCAGCCTGAAAACTTCTGCTCTATTCATTCTTCAAACAAAAAGAACGTGGAGGTATTTTTATTCAATTGCTTGTTTATCGATTCGCCATTGTTTAGATCCACACTCATCACACTTTTACTGACTTTATCCATTTGCTGTTCCTAAACATGTGTATCATCCTTTAGTCTGATAGTTAAATGGCTGCCACCAAAAGGATATCTCTGCAAATAGGATTGTCCTGATTTTGAGACAAAGAACAAGGCTGAATGATGGCATTTTCCTGACCTCTCCAGATATTTTAGCTTTGGCTTCTCTTATATTGCAAGCTACACACACACACACACAAAAGGAAGGCTGTATCTAGATGAACAAATCCAGAAATGTGAGGTGTGGCTGATAGCAAACTGTCGGGTAACCTGCAAGTCAAGCACCATCCCATCTCCATGGCCATGATTACCAAAGGGAAATGGCACAGACTGCCTGGGTCTGGAGCTGGAGAAGTAGAGCTTCACTCATGTCGGGAGAGACAGGATGTTGTTTCACTGCGACCTGTGACAAAAGTAAAGATCAGCCATTGCTATGATGCATTATTTGGAGTATAGGCTGCGTCTGTGAACGACTACAACAAAAAAGCCCAAAATCAAATAGAGAGGAGTGGACTCAGAAGTGATCTTCAGATCTTACCCAACATTCTATAAGGGAATTTTGCATTGCAGTTCCCTACAATCTACTTGTTCTGCCTGACTATTGGAAAGACTTCGATCATTATGGTAGTCACTTTATGCAGCTTCCACAAAAAACCAACAGCAACAATGACAAAAAAAACCTTAATTTTCATGCAGAGCTTTAAAAAAATAAAATAAATAAAATAACATATTGCTAACATAAGAAATGAGCACAACACAAAGGAGTGTAACAGTGATGGTTCTCACATGGCACTTCTTTCCCTCAAGAACTTCTTTCTATTGTGGTGAGAAAGGGAGAAATTTCCTTACAGGTTTGTAGATCTGCACCTGCTGAGAAATCTGAAGTGTTCTTAAAATAATACTGAGTATCAAGAAAATCTGGAGCAGAGGAAAGCAGAGGGATTGCCAGTCTGAGCTCTCGGGGGCAGCAACCTATTTTCATGTTTTCTGAAGCACAGGATTCAATTTTGGTTCTGGACGTAGGCCTCAGCTCAGGCAAACAGTTATATTCAGAGCAACATCGAAGCAGACATTGTCTGCAAGTTAAACCTGTTTACTATGGAGTTACAAAAACATTTTAGAGCAGACTTTAAGAAATCATCAGAGCACAAATACTGCATCCCTGCTGTGCTCAGGAAAACATCTCCCTGAAATACTCTCACCTGGAAATACCAGCCCCAGCCCCAGAAGTTACTGAGTGCTCCCACTAACCAGCTTTACATCTGTACCAGAGCCACATTTTGGCCAGAAGCAAATGTTCATGAGGAGGGCAGGAAAGACTGCGAGAAAGGAAAGCCCAACTAAGTTTTGTGGACCCACTCCAGATATTTCCACACAGGAATCCAACATGTTCTGCCAAACAGTGATCTGAAGAAACCTGTTCTGGCAGGTTGAATAGGAAACACCATTAAGGCCTTTGCTTAATTAGATGGTTTCAAAGAGATTCAGTGTAAATTTCAGGTATCAGAACTCTTTTCTGGATGCTTTTAAAGGCCCAAACTGCTCTTGCATTGCCTGCTAGAAGAGAACCATATGAGAGATGACAGTTGGGGTCTGAAGAACGGTGGCAAACCCATTCTACTTCTGTTCTTCCCATTCAAGTTTTAGCAGCTATCAAAAGATTAGCAGAGCTTTCCAATCCTACAACTCCATGGCCAAAATAGAGGAACTGGGAGGTTATGACCTCATCACTCCCATCATGAAAATAAACCTCAATTACCAAGGTTATGGTTGGCACCATTCTGACTCTCAGACACCTCCAGTGCAAAGAAGCTGTTTCTGGCACTGTTCCCTGTTTGCCCCTTGGAATACAAGCAGCACCCTTCTGTACCCCAGGGTACAACGCATTTGGGTGACCTGACCATGCAATAAAAATATCTTTCTTGAAATTACAGCAAGAATGGCGTTCAAAAAACTTGTTTATTTCTTATAAGGATTCTATAAGTAATACACAAGAGAGGAATTCTTTTTCTCTGTGATTATAATCAATCTTTTTTCTTCATATGGTCCCAGACATGGACAAACAGCACAGTAACTGGGTCTAGTCAAAAAGTAAAAAGTAAAATGAAATTAGGTCTCAATCCCCTACCAGTGGGAGTGAGAAAAAATGAAGATGTTTTTAGTTACCTCTGTTAAAACAAGGGGCCAAGAGCATCTCCAATGCTCTATGAAGCTTTATGATCACCTACCATCGGCAGGAATTCTTGTGGGCACTGGGATATTTAAAGAGAGAGACATTAAAAAAGAACCTTTCTGCTCAGTCTTGACAAGTACAAGGTAAGGAAAGATAATGGCATAGAAAGTAAAAGACATTAAAAAAGGAGGGAGAGATTAGAGGGGAAATAAGTGAACAGAGTGGAGTGGGAGGGAAGCAAAGGGATAAGGAATCAGAAAAGCAAAAGCTGAATTAGCTCATTTCTCAAATGGGCCATATTCCTGCTGCTTTTCCAGATTTTACAGTGGAAAGGAACCAACTTATTTTTGCAGTTTCAACAGTTTGTGGTGAGACTGAAGGCAAAAGGAGAATGAAAAGAGAACTGACCTTTCTTCAGTTGCTCCTGTCCTAATGGATGGTATAATCTCCACTGCAGCAAAGGAACAGAGAAGGCACTTACTGAGTTACTCACAGCTCCGTGTCCCCTCCTCCTCCTCTTGGCCCCCAGCTTCTCAGATCTTTCTATTAAACTTTTAATAGTGGGGACCCCCTCACTCAGGGCAGCACTGCAGTCATTCATTAGTGTCCACCTAGGGAACAAATAACTCTTTAGCTGCACTGTAGGTGTCCAGCTTGCTTTATGCCTGGAGGAGGATTTGTAATCGAAACAGGGAAGTGCAGGAGCAAGGAGAAAAAATGGGCAATAATAACCCGTGAACTCTCCTTTCATTCAGGTAACACACGTGACACGTGTTAATGATTTTAGCTTAAGTACCGGGCAGAGAACTAACTGCACACTAACCAGGCCTGCATGCACCAATGCAGCTCAGCAGGGACTTCTTGGAGAAGGGACAATAAGAAGCAACTTGCTGAACTTGCAGGGAGTTATTTTGTTGTGTACTTCATTACTATTCACTGCAAAGTCCCTTTATGGATTTCTCCCACATGGATCCAAAAGCTGAGATTTGTCAAGGTCTTGTCTTTCAGCCCTTCTGCACACAGTATTTCTTTAACTGGGTTGGGAAAATCCTTGTATGCTGAGATGAAATGTGTTGAGCTTTCAGCTGATACGTTGGCTACCAGCAAGCTAGTTACTGCCACGTAGAACTGCTTCAGACCTTGTGGCCTAGATGGTCAGGGCCATTATGATGATTTTTAGAGGCAAACTAATTAAAACAAATACAAATAGGTAATTAGTTTTTCTTCCTATAATTTCTGTCCAGTGTGCGTGTGAAACCAATCAGTCTTCAACCAAGCACTCTCCTTCCTCTTCCAGCTTCTCAATGACCACTGGCCCCACCAAGCTGAAGCCACCTGCCCACTTTGCTGGTCTGCAGGACGAACACATCACTGTGCAGCATGCAATAGGCAGAAGGTAGCCAGAGTAATGCAACAGAAGGTCTCAGGAAATAGAGGGCTGCTGATACCTCAAGGACAGCGTTTCCTTCTTCATCTCTAAATATTTACAGTCAATACAGCTTCGGTATTTTGCAGGCTAATCAATAATGCAGTGACAGTGAAAGAGATGTGAGGTCTTCTTAGTGGCTGCAATCTGGCAGTGATGCTTTGATGGCTCCTACGGAGGATTTATCATTTGTTGGATAATCTCCTGCAGAACACTGTGGGGTCTGAGAGTTTAATATATGATAAGGCTACAAGATGGAAGCAGGACAGATGACTGCACTTTATCTTAATTCCCTTTAGCATCATGTGCCTAGGAAAGTGAAGGTAAAGCAGAAGTGCAATATGCATCTAAAAGTACACATACAGTGTACGAAGATGGTTGGTTACCTTTATTACGTGTCCCAAGTGATCCTTATAAAGTAGGAGAAGCCAGGGGTGTTATGACAAACCACAACCTTGTTTCCCAGGTGTCCTTCCCATAGGGATCTTCAGAGGACTAAAGAGGGATTTCATTATTATTAGAATACATTATAATGTATTTTGGGGATATACACAAACTCGCTCCCTCTCACCACAAACACGTAATTCACAAACTTCATGAGAGACATTTCTTTGGGGAAAAAACAACCCCACAACAGCTTGTCCCTAAATAAAGACTCATGTGCAGTACTTAACAAGCAGGAACAGAAGAGGTCACACTACATGATAATGTGCTGTACACTTGCTCTGTTTGCACCAGTAACTACCTAACCACAAATAACAAGTATGAAAATCATATGACATATGTAGCGTATTTTCAACCCCTATAAACCTTCCTCTTCATGCTGATACAACATTAACTAGCTCTTAAATACTCTGCTAACACTCAGAGCACTGTAACAACTGTATTCCTTATGCATTCACACTATTGGTATTTCCAGATACTCAGAAATTCATCCTTTTTCTTCTTTGCAACATATCCATAGAGAATCAGAAAGCAAACAGGTGCGTGTGAGTCTGCCGTGCACCTGGAAAATTTCAGTCCTTGTCCAAATTAGAATAACGAGGTTGGCTGTTAAATCTGTGAATTCTCAATTAAGCTGTCAAGCAATCTTGGAATTGCTCATTTTCTGAAATTCTTTTGTGTTTTTAACTTATTAAAATACGATGCAAAAAATATTGAGCTATAGGATGTTAAAACTTACAATGAAGTTAGCAACAAAAATTATACCTGCGGTCTTTTACAGGTCCCAGAATCCAATCTGATAACACGTATGCAGATTTATAACAAAACCTGTCTCATAAGACCATAGAACCCTCTAAAAGCCTCATCTCTGTCCTCTCCTGTTGTCTGCTCTTGGCTTTTGCAGCTTGGTAGGTGGAGACCACTTCTATTTCATCTAACCAGCAGCCATTAGAGACACCCACCCCCCAATATTTCTCTTAAATTGCATAAATTGGAAAATTGTTCATTTCCTCTTCCTCCAGCTCTGTTTCCATCTATGATAGATTTAGAGATGTTGGGCAGAAAATGGGCAAGAGATTATCCTATGTACAGACACGCCTGCTGAAAACAAGCCAATGAATTAAAAATAACCACGGACTGCAACTGACCTTTCATTTAAGCCAATATATCCCCATATTTCTGACATGCCTTAATGATGATTAGCATTTGTCTCGATGAAAACAGCAGCAGAGCACAATATTTAGCTTTTGGTTTATATTATTTATGATTTCAGCATTCTATTTACGGAGGTTTACAACCCCCAGCCTGGAAATCCTACTCAGATGAGCAGTTCAATCTTATATAAGTATTCTGAATGAGAGCCACAGGACTGGTTCTTTAATTCTCATCTAAACACAAGATAAATGGGTACACAAACTATATGGATCAGTTTAGGTAGTGGATGCATCCTTGCTGGAGACAGTCTGTCTGCTATCTGCAAAGGCTTGATTAGCAGATGAGTATCATAATGCTAAATTCAAAGTCTTGGCAGGATCCAGGAGCTCTGCAGTACTTCTGATGGCAGCACAGTACAACCAGCATCACACTACATGGACCAATCCCCCTCCAAGGACAAGAGTGTTCACCACCACAGCACCACTACATGCATAAAAACGTTTTGCAGTGTTGTGCTGCAATGTTGGTTCTACTCAATACAAATATCACAGGCAAGAATGTATTAAATCCGAGTTTAGTTCTCTGGGGGCTATACACACACATCTTATCTACTTGAAGTCTAGTTTTTAACTAAAATTATCATGGTAATGTACAGCCTAGACAATCTGATTTATAAAACATGATTAGTTAGTTTTGATATTAAATAAGGGGAGAATTGCAGCTATGAAACATACATGTAGCAAAATGAGATCTGGTTACCAGTTTCCCATTATGGCATTCTCTATTAGACAGAGCAACAAAGGAAAGATGCCTCATCCTGTGTGAGCTGCAAGTAGCAGCCATCGCACCATTGAATAGGTTGATTTTATTAATAGTATATATTTTAAGCCTTTGATACAAGTTTCTTTTGAATGATGAAGGGCTGGTAAATTCTTAAAGATAATAATTAGTGGTGCAGCAGTTCTTTGATGGTCTGTAATTACCCAGCTGTCCATTTCTGGAGTGACAGCAGCAGACAACTACCTGCTGTTAGTTTATTTTTATTTATAACTTGTACTTTAGGTAAAAATGCATTAATTACAAGCAAAATAAACTGCTTAGTTGAAACATTTCCTATAGGGACTTTTTGTTTGTTTGTTTTAATACGTTAATCTAGCTGAGATATACATGACATTTTCAACAGAGGTTAAAATGATGCAAATAAATCATAGACTCATGGAAACATTCGAGTTGGAAGGGACTCTTAAAGGTCATCTGGTCCAACTCTCCTGCAATGAACAAGAACACCCACACTGGATCAGCTGCTCAGAGCTCCATCCAGCCGGGCCCTGGGTTTCTTCAGGGATGGGGCAACCACCACTTCTCTGGGCAACCTGTGCCAGTGCCTCACCACACTTATTGTAAAAAAGTTCTTCCTTACAACCAATCTAAATCTCCCCTCTTTTTGTTTGAAACAATTTCTCCTTATCCTATCACAACAGACCCTGCTAAAGAGTCCCTTCCTTCTTACAGCCCCCTGTAGAATGTGAAAAGCCACTATCAGCCCTCCCTGGAGCCTTCTCTTCTCCAGATCTACTTAAGTGGGAGCAATGGCAAATGGTTTGAGTTGCACAGGCTTTGGCTTCAGTGACAAAATGCCATGGATGAAGGCCAAGTCTTTCAGATCTGCATGTGGGAGGCTGGATATTAGGAAAAATTCCTTCTCAGAAAGGCCAGGTGCTGGCACATGATGCCCAAGGAGGTGATGGAGTCTCAGTCTCTGGAGGTGTTGAAGAACTGTGCAGATGTGGCACTGAGGGATGTGGTTAGTGAGTATGGTGGGACAGGCTGGGGTTGGACTAGATGATTTCAGTGGTCTTTTCCAGTCTTCATCATTCTGTGATTCTGTGAGAGACCCCTGAAGTGAAAGCAGCATTATGCTGACAGGGCCCCACTCCTCCTCAGCACCACACTGCTCCTGCCTCCCCACCACCAGTCATTCCCTGTCTCACACCTGCCCTACCTCCTCAGCGCCAGCTCTTCTTCTGCCTGTTCAGTGGGTTTCTCCCACATCTTCCTTCAGAATGTCTCCCCCTGAGCTGCTGCTCCAGCCATCACCCCAGTGCCTCACAGCTCAGTTTTAGTACTGCACAACAGCCCTTTGGAGACAAGGAGGCAACAACCGCCATACACCAGAGCCCATGAGGAGGAGCTGCCAAACCTCAGTGCTGCAGATGAGGGAACGCTGCTGCTCCTCCTGCCAAAGGCTAAAGGCTTTCACCTTGCCCTCACTGGCAGCAGGATCCAGCTGCCCATGGCAGAGAGAGCTCACAGACCGCAGGGCTGTATGCTACAGTCTGTGGGATGCACTGATCTGGGGGAATAAACACCACCACAAAACACAGTTGGACACACCAAAGCATTTCAGCTGCTATTTCATATTTTGCTGTCACAAAGGTCATCTAGAAATAACTGAAAATAGCATGTATATCTGAAGTACAAAATGCCGATTGTGCGTACTGTGAATTTCAGTTCTGCATAAGGAGCTAACATGGTTAAGTCCAATTGCTAATATGAAAATACATAGCAAGACAATTAACCTTCTTTGTGCTGACTGATACATCTTGCTGGTGGTAGTTTCAAACACTTCAGTTGGGAGTAATTAGAAATTTCCTTAACCAAGCCTGCACGGGGACACATTTGGTTTGCATTGCCTTCGGGGCGGCGTTGCCTGCTCTTCCTAGCTCTGTATAAGCAGAGCACTAAGCACGACCCTGCGTTACTATTGCTCTGTTGGAGATGTTACCCTGCGGGTAGGAGCACTGGGCTGCCAGCAGCAGCCTCCTAAGGGACCGCTTCTCATGCACCTCTGCAGCAGCGCTGCTGTGCGTGGGCTTGTCACAGTCTGGCCCGTATAATCCATTAACCCAATCAGAGATCAATTCCTGAGACAAGACTATCCCATTTTTTGAGAATTACTTTCTTGCCAGCATTGTAAATCTAGCAATAAACTGTTGCGAAACTCTATCCTCTCTCACATTTAAAAGGGCTTTGCAGAAAATGGCTTCTGGGGAATAGGGGGAAGCAGAGACATCTGTCTAGAAATGTTTCAAGAGGAGCTTTTCTACCTGAGACTAAAAGTGTATTTTTATATCATTTTGTATTTATGTAATTAGTAGATGTATATATATATATATATACATATAATTATACACTTTACATATTTTTTTATAATTATACACTTTTACATATAATTATACACACCATTATTTCTATAAAACATCATTTAGTGTGGTCATCTCCAAAAGATGGCAGGAACTTCCTAGTCGTAGCTTCATATTATCATCAAACATACATATTTATAGCTCTCCATTTGCTTGAATGCTCCACATAAATAGATGCTCAGAGCTTGTCATGTTCCTTGTCTTATAGTTAATATGAACAAAAGAAGAACAACAAAGAAAGAACACCACAAATTTTTTTTTTACAGTCTCGGGTGAAAACATACAAGTTGGATGTTCAGGCATTCATAGGTAAGAGTCACCCATGTGAAGGCAGCAAGACAGAGCTATGCTTTGCTTTCTTGCTGCTGATTAATACAGTGTGACAGGTACCACGTGAGTGGGGAGAGAAGCATTTAAACCTACTGTTATTTTTATAGGTGCATTTTATGCTGATGGACTAATAAAAAAAAAAATCATCTTTAAAGGAAAGTTCTGGCATGCAGGAGCTCCAGAGAGAGAATAGTTACAACTTCTTCGCTGCAGGAACCGGGTCAGGGTTACAATTATATACACCCTGTCCTGTGTCACAAGGGTCAGTATCAACTAAACCCAGTGGCTACTGTTACAATATTTAAGCACCAAAAGTTTCAGACCAGAAGCAGAAAGTCTGAGACATTTTTGAGTGGGAACCGAGACTCCTAATTTAAACCGCGTGTCACCCCAATGCAGCATTTGGGGGTCCAGAAAGTCCCAAAGTACTTTGCCTAATACTGCTATTTTACAATGCTCCCCCACTTCCAGCCATAAAACTGCAGATTGATTTACCTTGCCTGAAAATTGTAAGGAACAGATCTCTGATAGAAGCACATTTCTGTGACTATTTGGACCAGAAACATGCAAAATCGTTTTTCTGAATGCAAAGTCAGAATCTAAAAGCAACCTTTCATCCAACCTCTAATTCCAGTGATGCATCAGCACTTCTACAGTGGGGTATGTTTCAGAAAGGGCTTCACATCAGAATGATCCCAGACTTCTCACTGATAATTAACGATGTGAAATAATCTAATAGCGGGACACCAGAATTACCTGTCTAAATCAAACACTTTAATTTTCACACAGTCCACTATTCACTGGCTGTAACAAACATATAAAACATCCAAATGCCTTATTATAACCCCGCACACACATTTTCCTTCTTCACACCTGATGTAATCATGGAAAAGTGTCATCTGCTCCTGATCCCATTGAAATCAGGGACATGTTCTCATTTATATCACTCACAATCAGAGAAGAGATCACAACCAGCTTTAGAGAACTCCTGTTTGCAATGAGTTGTATAGTTCTACTTTCTTACTGCAAATACCATTTTTCTTCAAGACTGGCTCAGAGGGTTCTCTCATAGAAGTATGAACATGTGCAGCAGCTTCCACGATTTCTGTGAGTCCATCCATTAAGGTTTTCCACAAATAACATAGAAACCAACCTGGAGCATTTCACAAGTTTCATCAAGAAATTACTTCATAAATTGCACTGTTAAATAGAAGTAGACGAGCTTTGTGGTGTGATATCTAATTTTCTCTCTTGGGAATTAGTATATTAATGATGAGCAATGTTTGAAGTAAAATCTTTGTTCAATCATATGTTCGCTCTCTTAAGCCAAATCTCAGTGTGCTGACAGTAATACAGCAGCAAGAAGTGCGATCAAATATAATCAGAGAACCATAGAACCATTTTCAACCCAGAATGGCCTGGGTTGAAAAGGACCACAATGATCATCAAGTTTCAACCCTCCTGCTATGTGCAGGGTCACCAACCACCAGACCAGGCTGCCCAGAGCCACATCCAGCCTGGCCTTGAATGCCTTCAGGGATGGGGCATCCACAACATCGTTGGGCAACCTGTTCCAGTGTGTCACCACCCTCTGAGTGAAAAACTTCCTCTTAACATCTAACCTAAACCTCCCCTGTCTCAATTTAAAGCCATTCCCCCTGTACACAGCCAGAACATTCACAATTTACATGATGATTTTGCATAAGGACGTCACCCAATATGTCAGCAGCCCTCTTTGCATATGAGATATTAATAAATGAGCTGACAAGGAAAAGTCAGACAAACAAAATAGCATATTTTTAATCATGTGCAAAAAAGTAAACATGTGACAGCTACCTGCTCATGTCTTGGTACCAGTATGGATGCAGCTTTAGATTAGTAGGGCTAAGTCTAGAGAAACCCCAATTCTTTGTACAGATTCTGTCTTAGATTAAAGGACACATTTTCTTTGGAGTATAAAAAAAGAGCACTGAAGTTTTAGTGAGACAGAATACTGCAGTAACTCAAGAAAATTAATGCCATGAGCAGTTTTCCCTCTCTTCCTGGCTGCAATGATCAACAAAATAAATGAAGAACAACAAGAGAGAATCAATGCAAAGGCCGTGAGAGCAGCTCCCATTTTTAAAACTATTAATTTTGTGCTCAGTGTCAAAGGCAATGACAGTAAGCACTGAATAAATACAAAAGTTCTTTGGGATTGCCTTTTTTTTTTTTTTTTTTTTTTTTCCAAGATGAAAAATGCACTGGCTTGGAATGTTTATTTGAACCAGCTGTATGGTATTACTATAGAGAGTCAGGAAGTTAATATATTCTTTGGAAGTCCAGTATCATAATAAGTTATTCTAGCAGTCAGAGTGAACAGAGGACATGCAGTGTGATCTGGCAGCCCAAGCACAGATACTGCACACACTCCTAAACTCAAGCTATGCGGTAGCTATGAGTTATCAGAACCTTGTCTTGCTCATCATTAAAAGAGTGACTGCTAGAAAGAAGGAATCATAATTAATACTGGCAGTTCCTAGTACATACAATAGGACTGATCCCCTCTGAAATTAACAGAATGAAATCTGCTGATTCCATTCTGAAATTCCCCATGCAGCAGGACCAGGCTCACCGCTTACTGCACTCCCCTGTCATTACAGTACACTATTCTGGGCATTGCTCAGCTGTGATTTACACAGCCACAACCAAAGCCCTCACTGCTGTAGTGCTGGTGAAAAAGCAACACGTTGTGATATGAAGCACTGGAAAATCAAGGAAAGATATATTTTGACAGAAGTTTCCACGGCAAGCTAATATGGAAGGGCTGTAGAGAATGAAGGCTATTCAGATATTCCAGTTGAGAAGAGCCATGAAATCTGTTTATATTCCGAATCTCTCCCATAAAACTATTAATGGCAAAATCCTTCATACCACCACAGTCAATCTCTCAGTGACTATTTAATAGCTGTGCTAAGGCAAATCAAATTATTCTCATAATCAAGGATAAAATACAACACATTTTGCAATCTGTCAAGTAGAAGATCACTTACTTGTACTATTAGTATCTCAAAATGAACCGGCATGCTTCAGCAATAATAATTTTATGATATGAAGTTGAAAGCAAATTAATTCAAAGCTAGTGCAATATTTCAAGGCTAGATGTGTCTTCTGATGGCAAGACAATGCAGGAATGTGAGTTATGGCACTGCAACATCCAGGAATAATAGGGGAAGTTGAAGTTACCGTCACAGATGTTTTGATTTTACATCTGCATTCCCTTACTGTAGCTAATGTTGTCACAATCTTCATGTTGCCTAAATATGGGTCACTGTTATCAGCCACAGCCCATCGTTCTTCAGCAACTTTCCTAAAAAGGGAAGGGGGAATTTTCTTTGAGTGACAGACTCAGAAGTGTGACAGATGCAGAATTCACCATTTTTTTTTTTATCCTCTGTCTGCCCTGTAAAACACAACACAGAGCAGTTCTGGAACACCTCCCCTTTACAAGGACGGTCTGCAAAATCCAGCCTTTACCCAACTTCTTTTGTCTCTGTAGAGCAATACAGACATTAACAATGAACAGAAATCTTAACATGTGTTAAGAATTTGTCTGAATTTATTTATGCTTTAAAGTGCTTTATGTTTTCAGCTACTCTATCTTCACTTTATTTAAGTTACAGAAATAGTTTATTTTCCAAGTCATGACAGAGGCATATTAGAGCTTGGTTAATTAAAATAGTCTATCCATTAAATACATAGAAATGTAAAGCTAAGCCCTTCGCTGGTGTAACTGACACAGCTACACAGATCCAGCAGGGCTTTACCAGCTTGTAAGAGAACATATTTTGGTCCATACTATCACTCTAATAGATTGCCTTGTAAATAATAGATTAGACAAACAAGCACTTTGGTACTTACATTTTAAAAGACATATTATCTACCTGATACGACAACTCATTGTAAATTAATCAGGCATTTTACTATGCTCACAAACTACTTAAAAACTGCACTAGATAACACTCTTCTGGGTCCAGTATGAGGTGCTCTAAATTCTGCCTGTTGTATTTGGCTTGGTTTGGTTTGGTTTCTTCCAGAAGACTAGTGCAATGCTAATTTATATTACAACTATACAGTTAGATTACTGCCATAAAATGCGTATTTGACTTTGTTTCTATAAGCAAACTACTCATGGCATTTTCTCTGTGACTCCAGTGATGTGAGCAGATGGCAGGAAGCACAAAGAGGGACTGTACCTCCAAACCTGCCCTAATCTGCCCCGTAACTTCTGCAGCATGAACAACTGATAGCATTGGAAGCTCCATCTCTAGCAAAATGAATGGGTTGCTCAACCCCAGCACCGTTTCTTTCTCTTCTGGCTTCTGTTCACCATAGTCACATTCACAAAACCTCAGACTTTCTGCCAAATGATGGTCTTCGGTTTTACTCTGCCCCAAGAGACAAAGGGGAGACCAGACCCATCCTACTGTTAACTATTTTGGGGGGACTTTTTTGTATTTTGACTCAAGACAGTGGTTGGGAAATTAAGGTCCCAGCAAAACAAGCAGAGGAAAAAGGTTTGTGACGGTCCTCTCCGACACTGGGAGAGCTCCACAGATGAATGCATCCCTTTTAGTCTCATCATACGGCATGAGAGAAAAATCCCACCACAGAACCTCCCAGGGTTTTCTCTCTCAGATGGGCTTTGCTAAGGGAGGACGCCTTGACAGGAACAGATGTGATAACAAATGACCTTTAGAATTGCACCCTGAGAGCTGTTGACCGTTTCCTGAAAGCTGTTCATCCTCCTGAGCTCCTGGCTTTAGTTTGGAAGCCTTGAGACCCTGGCACGCAACTGAAATGGGTCAAAAACAAAACACAGAGTAAGGCTTAGAACCAGAAGAAAGCAGGGAGGAACAAAAAAGCACAAGCATCCCTCACAGTCATCTTTTGCTTTTAAACATAAAAATCATATATCTAATCATTCTGCCATAACTCAGCTTTATTTATTCAGCCCCAAATCAAGGAAAAATAATCTGAGATGAACAAAAGCCTATCAAATTATAACAGAACAACAAATTACATGATGTGTATTATTTTCAGCACTGCAATACCTGCCACTGGCAGTTCTCTATGTGCAGTGCAGTCCCAGCCCACAGCTCTGTCCCAGTGGCTGCTGGCAGTGCCAGCTCTGCAAGAGTGGCTGTGGGGGCACACGGGTGGCTGCAGGCAGGGCACAGCAACATGGGGGTCCTTTATTTGTTCCTCTGGGAGCTCATCAGCTACAGGGAAAAGTTTCTCAGCGCTGATTTCCTGTAAAGCCCCTTGAAATCAAGGCAGTGACCATATCCCATGAGTAGCATGGAGTAAGAGTCACATCTCACACAAACGCTTGCTTAAGTTTATGTCGATGATTTCAGGCTGTCTCAGCTAAGTCTCCTCAGAAAATAAAGGCTCGCTCCCTCACTGGCATTCTGTTTTTAAGGCAAGTTCGAGGAAAAAAAATGGCCCTGATAATACAATGATACGCTACATCTCATTCACTGCCTGTGAGAGGCAGAGAAGAGAAAAAGGGGAGGGGGAAGCAGGAGACAGAAGGAGACAGAAAGCAGAAGCTGAACAAAGATGCAGCATCGGGAGACAAAACGAAAGGAGGGATGACACCGAGGAATGTGCAAAACATGCCTCTTCCTACACTGCTAAAGCTGAGCACACAGGCTCACAAGCTGAAATGAAAAACACAGTCGAGCACGTCTGATTTTACCCTTACAGACAGTGAAATGATTTTCTCTATGATTTTTTCCCTGTCACTTCCTGTCCTTCCCTCACAATGCCTTCTTTCTCCCTCGCCTTTTCTCCGCTGTTTTGTTTTGCCTTGTTTTTTCCCCCCAATGCCACGCTGCTTTGTTCCTTTCCCTTTGCTTCTGTCTGCTTCTTTCTTCCTCTTCCTCTTCTCGCTCTCTCTCGTCCTCTCATTTTCCTTACTGTTGCTCTCCCATGCATTCCCTCAGCACATGAAGGACAGGAGCACAAACAGTAGAAAAGCTTTCTCTCTTTTTTCTTTCTTGATGATCCTTTCTACCCCCACGCGGTTCTGCCTGCCGTAGCTCTGTTAGGTTTAAAATACACATGGGGAAGCCACTTGTACTCCCATGTGTTTTAGAACTATCTACAGTAGCTCACTGCAGGAAAAACATGTGGGAAGGGAATGTGTCGGAAAAGTTGCCTGTTCTCCCTCCAACACGTGGGCCACATTTAACAAGGTCAAGGGACAAGTGTGGCTCACAGGCATTAGTCTGACTGGTACTATAAAAAGGATCTGGCACTCTTCTTTCTTTTACCTGCCTGCTCTTTGCAGTTAATCTCTCACCAAAACACAGCTTGCGTAATTTCAATCGATCCCCTTTTATTTTTAGGTTGGGTGATCAGCTTAACATATTTGCAGAACAGCTTATCGTATCTTTCTTTCCTCATCTGACAATTCCAAAACAACGAAGGATAGAAGTTTAACAACAGGAAACCTTTTTTCCCTTTGTCTTCCATCCCACATGAGAGCATCACGCACGTTGTGAGCGAGCAGGCGAGGTTGTGCCCATTAAGCTGGTCGTCTGTTCCTAAGGCAGATTTTTTTCTGCGGAGCGTCCCTCTGAACTCTCATTCTACAAGACTAAATTCACACAAAATATCTGTGAACTGCTGGTTCACGTTATGCACATTTTGACACCTTTCAGCTGGCTTTCGCAGATTTTCTAAGCACCTGTTCCAATACAACCTGTCTTTCTGGCAGCAACCAGCGCCAGTAAGTTCCTCGTTTCCTTTCCTCCTCCGCTCAGCTAACAATGTATATATCAAGAAATACAAGGAAGCGAAAGGAGGCAGATGCTGCCCAGTTCCACTTCCTGCAGAAATAAGAAGTGTTTGCATTGCTGTACAGATTCAGTAAGCTGCTCTTGCCTGCCACTAATTTCTTAGGGGAAAGGTCCAGCTAGCTTGCAAGTGGGCCACCTGCCATGTGAACAGATGGGCACGGGCTTCCACAGCCAAGAAATGATGGATCGAATTTTGAAATTTGTTGCTCACTCTTTACTGTCGTAATTCTGAATTGGCCTCTGCGGAACTCTGTAGAAGCGGGGCGATGGCAACAACATCTGTCTGGAGAAACACACCTCATGTAGGTGCCAGCTGCTCGGCCGCCAGCAGAATGATGCTGCAGTGAATGCCGGCTGCGGGTCCTGCAGCTCTCTATGGCTACCCGGCGCAGCCAAGGGGAGCATCTACCATTTGCTGCAAACAGTGGCCCAAGAGAAGGTCTTTTTTAAAGAAGATCCTTTAATACATCCAGACTTTTGAGCAAAGAATGGGTTTGCTTGTGTTTCATAACGAGCACAAGGCAAGAGGAGGCATGGAGGTACCCACAATGTTCGTAACAAATTGCTTAAAACCAGTATCAAATATAAAACCACTATCAAATATAACAATTATTTATGATTCATCATAACTATTTGACAGAAGCAATTTGACAGAAATGAAATGTTATTTGTCTGGCACTGAGAAATCAAAGGTTTTTTTGTTTGTTTGGAAGAACACTGTCCCTCAGCTCTCTAAGGGCTGCTATGGCAGTGGGCATTCACTGTAAGATTCAGTGTGCTCGGTGAAAGACTGACAGATGAGCACAACGTGTCTTTGTGTCTCATTAATGCAGTTACTTAATTCTAGGTGCATATCATAATAGTGCAAATTATTTCTGAAGATAAATTTTTACCTCCAAAATACAGACTTCTCACGTTTCGTCACTGGCTGCACGGGGCTTTGTAAATATAACTCTGTCTTTCTGTTATCGTTTTGGCTGCACGAACATTGTATTGCCAGCAGTTCTGAGCCAGGATCTCAACACTTTTGTTAGACCTGTGATGGGAATGTCTTGCCTGGCACCTCTTTCTGGTGCACACAATGACAGATTACTGACACATCTGCAAAAATGGTTGAATAATCCCAGGAATGAATGAGCAGTACGTGGTGTTGATCCTAATTAGTGCCACTTTTAGGAATGCATTGTGTTTTTAATAAAATTGTACATACAACGAAGGTAGATTTAAAATGCCTTTAAGTATCTACGTGGCACATTTCATTAATTATCCCAGGGAAAAACCTGCTGTTTCTCATGGTCCCCTCCGATATTTTCCATCACCGTGGGCCCTGCGCTGTTTGGTATGGGCAGATTAGGGTAGCTGATGATTCCTATTGATTTAAATGTCGTGCTAGGAAGCCTAAATCCCCAAGAGCAATAGAATCTCCCCTATCACTATCCTACTGCTTATTGACCTAATTCACTAACCAACCATCAGGGCTTTCTCTCACAACAAATAAATCTTGCATGAAACAGACAGTACATGGACACTAGTAGTTTTCAGCAGCGTTAACAATACAGTACGTTTAGGATCACCAAAGCATTCCTCTTTGTTTTCCCATATCGACTGCGAAGTCACTTACCATTTAAAAATGGGCGGAAACTACAAGTGTGTTTCCTTTCAAAACCATCCCCACAGTCTGAAATAAAGCTGGTGCCATGTAAGCAACGCAGGCTGTCCAGCACATGTATGATGCCACTTGTTCAGTGCCCCCATCCTCCTGGCAGTGATGGCCGCTGGATGGATCCGAGGTGCAGCACCATTGCTGCTAATTGAAGTACAGGTTGGCCCTGGCATTTATTGCTCAGAATGTAAATAATTAGTAAACTGCCCCTTTCATCAGCTGAGCCAAGCAAATGAAGGATGAGGCAGAGTTGGTCGTGTTGCTCTGATTCTCGCAGGGAAAGCTTTTATACTAAAACTTGCATCTCAGGCTCCGCATGCACCTGCATTGAGCTGAACGTACAGATCATACCAGGTTGGTTTTACTTGTTTGAATGTAAATTACAGGCAGCTAAACCCTGTGGCTCTGTAAAACGTGTTCATTGCTAGATAGGAAGTATGTTCACCAAAAGGGAACACAACAAATACACTGTTAAAAATACAAAACCAAACAACTACATACTGCTTTGATAGACGGATCTGTTTCAGAGGGGCCCAGTTCTGCCCTCAGTAACGTTAATTAGAGCAATGGAGAGATCCCCAGTTCTTTGTCTTCTCATCAATATCGAGCTAAGCTTTTATCAATGTAATTTGAAGCAGTATTAAAAGTGATACACGCTAATTTATAATTGTTGATATTATCAAACCCAAATGATTTGTAACTGCACATAGCTGTGCCAGATTTTTATCACATTATAAAGGTTAACACAAGTGTTACAAGAAACATCAATGAGCTACGCAGACTACGTTTGCTTTTGGTTAGATAAGTATGCTTTGTAGTAGTTGATATTCCCTCTAGATAATGGAAATGGGCCAGATTCTCTGCTGACACAAAGCAATACACGGAACACGGAGGGAGATATGCTGATTTACACTAGCTGCAGATCTAGCCCTAATGCCTTTGGATGCAACAACTCCATCTTAAATAACTCAGTTTCCTAAATATTACTCAGCCATTCCTCGCTGTTGCCAAAAGGGAACCGTGAATGCCAAGCTCTGCAGGATTTTATTTAGCAAAGCTTCTTTCGAGGCATCTATCATTTTGGCACACAAGCCTTGCGCTACGATCAGAATCAAACATTGCCATGAAACAGCAGGATTCATTCTAGAGAAAGAATGCCACGTAGTGCTCGCTGTCACCACGCTATCTGCTCCATCTCCTTCTTTCTATGAAAACAGCCCATCACGTTCCTATATTTAAATACTCTTACGGCTTGACGCTGCTGAACCATATAAATAGAATTAAAGGTGTTACAGCGTGCAGCTCTTTAAATGCTGGATTTCTGATTGCTCACTGATTGTATTCCTGTGCTGACCTGCCTTGGTGAGAAGCTAACGAAACGCAGAGCTGCAAGAAAAAACACACTTCCATTTGTTACATAAGCACAAAATTATTTTCCCAACTAGGTGCTGTGCTAAATTACGTTTCAGTGCCCTGACATTAAGCATCTGGAGACAAACAGAACCTGAATCATACAGCCTAATTTTCCTTTGAGGTTTATCTGTTTTTACTTCCTTTGCTGGATGTCAGCTTATAATAATTACTCTTCTATACACATCTCCAGCACTAATGTGACAGACTGTGAATGCTTCCTGACAATAGAGCATAATATCCTCCTCGCAGGCTTCCAACAGCAAGGCTGCGATCCCACCGCTGACTGCATCAACATGCAAAAAAGCCTGACTTGAAACACTGACAAATTCCGAACGGATTTGGTTTCCAGTTTGGAGGACAAGGCAGACTACATGTTTCTCAATAAATCCCCCCCAAAACAAGGTGAAATGTAAAGGGTTTGAGCGCAGCGCGTGACGCCCGCACCCGAGTGTGCCTGAGCAGCAGGAGCAGGAGCACAACTTTGAAGTGTCTGTAAATTATGTCAGAGCCTTTGAAAGGCAGCAAAAGCGTCAGGGTGAAATCCACCGCCGAGAAATGTTGCTTACAAAGACAGGCTACCCATATCAACATTCAGCAGCGTTTCCCAGCATTTTTGTGAGTATGACAAACTACACGCGGCTGTGACACGGGAGCAGGCAGGGAACCACGCTGCGGTTGGCAGAAGCAGCCGAGATCTTTTTGGCTTTGCATTTGGTACCAAAGGTGAGCACCTTTCATGTAGGCCTCGACTGTAAACCTTTGGATTTGGCCAGGGACAGGGAGCTCTGTCTTGAGAAGGAGCGAAAGCGTTCCAACTGTGGAGCTCTGCTTCTCTGTGAGATAAAGAGAAGGGCTGAACAATTCAGTAAATGCAGTAATTTCCCTTAATTAGCAGGACACCAAAATGTGTTAAAACACACAAAAGGACAAAGCTGCTCTCCCCAAGGTTGTGTTGCCCAGCACATGGCAGTGATGCTTGCTTACACATCCAAACCATTGCTCCATTTTATTACTTATTTTTGATGTGACCCCAGATAATGTGGAAATTCTCCTTGTGATTCATTTCTCTGTGATATATAAAATAGAAATTCAAATATATTTTTGAGAGCTCCATCTGATACACATTCTATAAATAAAGGGACTTTTCTAACAGGCGAGATTTAGAAATCAGGGCAGCTACAATATGAGAAACAAGCAGCTCTTCTCTGCTTGTCTCTGCTCCTGAGCACTTAAAGAAGGTCTGAAACATAAACAGCTTAAAAGTGTAGAATTTAAGTGAGCGTATAATTTAAATGTGAAAGCTGCCAGTGCTTTTAAAAATGTGGGTTTTTTTGTAATAGAGAGATATCTCTTTTTTATAGAAGATTTGAAGTTTGAACAAAGAGAAGACAGCATCAAGTGAGAGAGAAGGAAATCAAAAGATAAACGTAGGAACCCTTCTCAATTTATTTTCCTTAAATTAATGTCACTTAAATCCCCCCAAATACCACCTAGCAGCAAAAAATGTTTTTCAGGCTGAACTTAAATCAGAGATATTAAATTCCTGATCAAAACCATATTCAGCTTCTACGGGTTTTACCTTACTGAAATAAATTAAGCTCCTCCACATATTGAATTAAAAAGTGAATTTCCTGAACTCCTTGCTTAAATCAGAACTATTTGTGAGCAAACACCAAATGCTTTCTTCAGCAGTCCTTGTCTGCAGCCAAACAGGGCTCTGCCTGCAATTCAGAAACATGAGACAAACCTGGGAGCACAACATCTTTCTGGAAGGATATGTTAAGCACTGCACTTTCCCTGGGCAGGAGGGCTGCCTACAAGGACTGCACCAAAGAGATGGACCTAACTATCCTAACTATAGCTTGGTTCAGAGCAGGAGCTTCTTTTCTGTCTTGCACATGGGTAACAGAGACACGTGAAGGATTCTCCTGGGCCTTTTTTGGGTCTGTGTGGTCCTTTTCTTTGATGCTACGATACTATCAGGGACTGAAATGTGACCATCAAGCTTTCCCTTCAGAAATCAATCCAGCAGGAAATACAACCTGTAGTAAATTGCTACTTAATGTGCTTCTCTGACTCAAACATTTTTCTTTTCTTTGTAGAATCCATACGTTATAATAAAGTAGGCTCAGTGCTGACCTAAACCAAAGGCTCTGGGCACAACCCATTGCTCTGGAGCTGAAACTCTCCTTGAAGTCAGTAACGATTTTGTATAAAATCAGTGCTAGAAACATCACCTTGTGTTACCACCTTCTAACTGTGCAAAAACTAATGTACAGGGGGAAAAATGCAGCTCTGGGAGTTTTCAGAAACGCTTATGGCAACCCTGAAACGTTGAGAATTAGCGCTGCTGACACACAAAGTGGTTTCCCTTCACTTGGGACAGCTGCCTTATTTTCTTCTGAGTAATGAAGAACAAGCTGGAAAAACAGCAGCCTGCACGGACCGGGGTGGTTTGTTTCACTGATTAATTAATATTCAAATATTAATGAATTTCCTTTGTAGTTTCTTTATTCGATATACATTCCCCTCCTCTTAGAAATGATAATGAACTGGGTTTAGAAGGTGCAAGCACTGTGCAGGAGCAGTGAGATCTGACAGCGTGAATGCACCGTGCTCCTTTTGGAGGGGGAGAAAGGGGAGAAGATCTTGCTGGGAGGTGGGGCAGGGAAGTGAAAGCACAGATCGGCTGATGAAAATTATTGAAAGGGCTGAGGCGGACTGTGCCGTGCCGGGAGGAATCCTTCACACACCAATTTGTCTTTGAAGCCAGATATTAATTTATGGCTTTCCACCCGCTGTGGATGACGAGGGAGGAGATTTCCGTGGCTCGCAGCCATGCCACGCGTGCACATTTCTGGCATTTTTTTATTACTCTCCCGTTTCACAGCCGCGGTCTCGGCACCTTCGGAAACCCGCAGCTCTGAGCTTTGTCCTCTCCTCCATTTTATGGTTTTTCTTCTCCTCCATTTTATGTCTTTTCTTACGCGCCGTGTCTCTATGTGACAGCGGTGCCTCGGGACGCAGGACGGCCGCTCCCGAGCCCACCTTGCCGCCGTCACGCCTGCCCGGTTCCAGGCACAACGCAGATCCCCGGGATGCCGCCTATTCACTATTCACTATTCACCCGCCGGGCTCCGCGCTCGCTCCGTGGCCGCCGGGCGCTCATCGGAACGCAGAAGCGCCGGAGCGGAGCGGAGCGGTGGCGGCGCGCACCGAACGGAGCCGTCCGTCCCTGCGGTGCCGCGAGGCCTGACACGGACACGCGTGGGAGCGCCTCGGAACCGGGGGCCCGATCCTGCGGGTGCCGGGATTCCGTGTCCTCCTCCGCCCGAGCGCAGCTGGGCGCCGAGCTCGGAAAGTCACGTTGTCACCCACTGACACAGAACCCCGCGGCCCAAACGGAGCCACCCACGGCCCGGAGCAACAAACACGGACACGGGGAGCGGGGACCGAGGTGCGGGAAGGGAGCGCTGAACATCACAAAGGGAACGGTCCGCACTGACGGTGCTCTCAGCGCAGCACAACGCAGCGCCCGGCCCGACGCCGCCCCGGGCGGGAGGAGCCGCTCCCCGCTCCCCTTTCCCGGCTCGGCTCCGCTCCCGGCTCCGCTCCGTTCCCGGCTCCTCCCCGCGGTGTCGCAGCGGCCGCGGCTCCGCCCCGGCGCCGTCGGTCACGTGTGCGCGTGTCGAAGGTCGCGGCGCCGCAATGGAGCTGTGTCCGTGGGTGCAGGGCGGCTGCCGGCTGCTGGGCGACCCCCGGCGCCTCGACGGCCGCGCGTACAGCGCGCTGCTCCGGGGCGCCTTCAGGGCCGTCCTGCAGCCCCACGGCAGCGGGGGTGAGCGGGGCGGGCGGCGGGGCCGCCTGTGTGCGGGGTGAGGGGCGTGTGGGTCAGCGTGCGTGGGGTGTCCGCGTGTCAGTGTCCGTGTGGGTGGATGTGCGCCGTGGGGTGTCTGCGTGCACATGGGGCTGTGCGTGTACACAGAGCCACGTGCGTGTGTGTGTGCTCCGTGTCGGGGTGTGCGTGCTTATAGGTGCTGGTGTGCACACAGGGACGTGCACGCGTACAGGTGTATGTGCACACGCATGAAGGTGCACATGGGGCTGGGCGTGCACGTAGGGGTATGTGCCCGTATGTGCGCACACGGGGTTGTGCACGCACACAGGGCACGGGCTTACCGCCCCACCGGCCGGACCCCCATGAGCCGCCCCGCTCCTCCTCCCGCTGAAGCTTTGGCCGCGTCCGTTCCCCGCGCCCCTCCGCGTTTCTCTCGGGCTCGGGGTTGGGGTTGGGGTTGGGGGGAGCCGCTGCCGCCCGCGACCCCGATGTGAGGAGCGGTGCCGGGCGGGACGCGGCTCCGGGTCGCGGGAGGGAGCGTGCGGGAGGGGCAGAAGCGCCGTCCCGCGGGGAGCGGCAGCGTTGGCAGCCCCGTGTCTCCCGCAGCCGACCCCGAGCTGAGCGACGTTGACCCCGCGGTGCTGAAGCAGTGCCACGCCGCCGCCGCCGCCTGCATCCTGGAGGCGGGCAGGCAGAGAGCCGACCCCGCGGCACTCAGGTACTGAGAGGGCCCGGCACGGCCCGCAACGCCGGGGCTGGGGGCTGTGTGTGGGTGTGGGTATGTGGGTGGGTGGGTTCGGGGATGAGAGGGGGCTGCCCATGGCTGTGTTGTCCCGCAGTGCCTGCCTGGAGGAGTGCAAGCTGGACAAGGAGAGGATCGAGCAGTTCTGCACCGAGTACCAGGTCTGGCGCCCTGCTGTAACACGGCAGTGTTTTCTTTCTCCCGGAGCAAACGGTTTGAATTCTGCAATTGTGTTTTGCTCTCGCCTTTCTTTTTTTGTTTTCCTTTTCTCCAGAAAAACCGGGATGCACTGGAGGAGCTGCTGGGGAGGTAAGTGGGCACGGGGCCATGGGCTGGGGGCAGCTCAGCAGTGCCTGGGGAGCACCGCACCCCCCCCCTCATCCATGTCATCGTGCTTTTTTTGTGTGTGTTTTTCTGTAATTACTCTTTGTTATTGCATTTCTAACAGACTGTGGAAAACATCTTTAGAAACTTTCCCCCCTCCTTCCCATGTTGCCCTTTAAGTCGCTGTGACCCTTTGCAGTGTTGCATACAGCATGCAGGCAGTGTGGGCTCAGCCCCTCCCGCACCGCCTGCTGTTGTCTGTCTCCCAGCATAGGCCGGGCCCCTCCACACGTGACAGACGTGTCCTGGCGCCTGGGATACCGCATCCAGGTAAGGGTGGAGGCACAGGGTTGTGGGACCCCCCCGCTGCCCCGACCCTGCTGTGCTGAGCATTGTTCTGCCGCAGACCCACGAGCTGCACCGAGCCTACCAGCCCACCTACCTGCTGACCCTCAGCACCGAGGTATGCGCTCCTCACACTCCTCCTAAGGAAGAATTGCCATTTATATCATTTTGCAATAAAGCAGCCCGCTTCGGTTTTGTTTCCTACAGAACAGCGATGCGGGATCACAGACAGACCTCAGCTTCAGCTGCACCATGGAGCAGCTGCAGGTACATCCCCACTCCCCATTTCTCTGCCTGGCCCCCGCTCTGGATGGCAATAGCTCTTAATGCCTTTTTTTCAATCACAATTAAACAGTACAAATAACTCTAAAATAAAAAACAACCAACCAAATTAACAGGCAGGAGGGTAGGGGGGAATTTGCTGTGCAACATTTCTGGCCATGGCCCTCACTGAAGTTGTAAAGTGACTGATTTCAGTGGCACGTGCTGCTCCCTGTACACACATAGATAGCGAGCATGCTGTCACACATGAGTATGGGAGGGAATGCATCACTTCCCTCAAACCCTCATCCCAGTGGTTTAGGGAAATGGCTGAAGGAAGCAGCTCAATGACCTAAGCATGCCGTGCTTCCAAGTAGGGAATGAACCAGTGTCAGTGTGTAGGTGACACACCAGCAGTGTGGTGAAGCAGTGAGCTCTGCTCTGTGGTGTGGTTATGCACCTATTCGAAAGGGAGTGAACTGGAGGCACTGGGAGGCATCTTTGCCAATGCCAGTGCTTGGGTTGATGGCTGCCCCAGGCAGGGCTGGCACATGGGATAGTCCCTGTGCAGAATGGCACTCGGGATTTTCAGTGCTTGTGGTGCTCAGAGTAGCGGCGTGCAGCAGCCATTGCAGCTGTACTGCTGTGCTAAGGACAGCAATGTATGTTAGTAGGTCATATACGTTACAAGGCATTGTCCTTCAGCTCCAGAGTACCACCCTATTTTACAGCAGAAAAAGTGGAAGAAATGAAATGACTTGCTTGTGTTGCCCAATGGATGAGGGGGAGCTGAGGGCTGTCTCATGCTGCCCTGCACAGAGGGCACTGTGGCACCACGCACTGACCTTTCTGAAACTCATTCTGAGGTGTTCCCTGTCCCAGGATTTGGTCGGGAAGCTGAAGGACGCTGCCAAGAGCCTGGAGAGAGCAACACAGCTGTGACCGAGGGCAGCCGGGCACCACGTCACAACATTCCCAATGGCAAATGCCCTTCTGTGCACATCTCTGTGCACATCTCTTGGTCCAGACCATTTTGTAACAATTTCTGGACGTGAATCTAGACCTGTTCGGATGGAATATGCAGTCGGGATCCCTCACTCCTGTTATATTTTCTTGAAAATACTGCCTTTTTTTTGTTAAATATTGCCTCAACCATTGTGTCTGCAGAGCATCCCCCCTTTTATATGCCGTGTATTTTCTTTCGGGTTCCATTAAAGCCGATTTTCCCCTCCCGTACCGCCTGGGTTCAGTTCCCCACACCCGAGGGCGCGGTATCGGCTCGGGCTGCACGGAGCTCCGCGTTCCCCTTGGGCTGACCCGGAGCTCGACGGCGGCTCCCTCCCTCTGTCCGTTCGTCTCGGCGATGCCCCCCACTCGCACCTGCCGCCGGGGGGAGCGCGGGCGCCGCGGGACGGGACGGGTCGGGCCGCCCCCACGGGGTGGCGCGGAGGGGCCCCGACGGAGGGCAGCGGGACGGCCCCGGTGCAGCCCCGCTCCGCGCTACGGGGCTCTGCCGCCTCCTCCCCCCACGGAGGGGCCCCGCCTGGCGCTGCCCCACGCGTGGGTGCGGGAGGGCCACGCAACAAGTGCTGCGTGGGGGGCCCCGAGGGGTCGGGGGGGGAGTGGGGGAGGACGCGCGTGGCCGCGGGTTGGGGGGTGTGGGCCGGGAGGAGGGGGCGGGGGGAGGAGGCGGAGGGGGCGGCGGGCGGGGAGCGGGGCCGGGGCCGGGCGAGGGTCGGGCCGGGGCGGGGAGGCGGCGGCGAAAAGGAGGAATCGGCGGCGAGCGGGAGGGCGCGTGTAGAGCCGGGGGGAGGGGAGGGGGCGGCGGGAAGCGGGGGGAGGAGGGGGGGGGGCGGGGGGGCGGGTGGGAGGCGGCCGGGTGCGGGATTGGGTCACGGGGAGGCGGCCGGCCCCGACCGCACCGCCGCTAATTCCCAGGCCACCCTTAAGGAATGAGGAGCCCCACGTGACGCTGGCGGGGCGGGCGAACTCCGAGCCATTTTGGGGACGGTGTCAGTTTCCAGTGTGCGCCTTCAGCCTCGCGATTTTCCCTCCTCCGCCCTCCCTCCCCCGTCCCCCCGCCACCAACTATGAAATAATCATAATAAAAAAAAAAAAAAAAGCAACAACAACAACAAAAAAAAAACGACGGCGAGCGGGCGGCGGAGCGGGGGGGGAGCGGGCGAGACAATGGGCCGGAGCGGGCGGCCCCCGGCCGGCTGAGCACGGCGCGGCCCCGCGCGGCGCCCAGGGAGCGGCCGAGGGTCGGCGGAGCGGCGCGGACACGGCGGTGCCGCGGGCGGCATGAGCGGAGCGGCGGCGTTGGTGCGCTCCTCGCGATTGACAGCGTCTGCAGTTCATTTCAAGATGGCCGCTTGGCTCACATTCATTTTCTGCTGAACGACTTTTAACTTTCATTGTCTTTTTCGGCCGCCCCGATCGTCGCCCGCCGGCTCCCTTTTCCGGGTACGTATGCGGCGGGGGAACCCCGGGCGGGCGGGGGGCGCCGGGGGGCGGCGGGCGCGGGGCGTCCCCGCTCGGCGCGGTTCGGAGCGGCGCTGACAGCCCCGCGCCCGCCGCACGCGCGCACACACACACACACACACACACACACACACGGCGGCGGCGGCGGCGGCCCGGGCGGCCGCTTTCGTTACGCGCCCACGGCGCCCGATTTTAGTTCCTTTCTTCCCCCCCGAGCCCCCGAGCGGCTCCGGGCGCGCACGGCCCCCGAGGGGAATATTCGTATTTGCGGCCCCCGCTGCCGGCCGGGCCCCGGCGCCCTTTGTTTAAAGGCAGATTTTGACGGAACGGGGACGATCGCGAAGCGCGGAGCCGCCCGGGTCGAGCGAGCGCGGGGCTCTCGGCGATCGACGCGGCCGGGGGGGGCGAAGGGGCCCCCGAGCGCGGCCGTTTTATAGGGACGGGGCCGTTGGGGGGCGGCGGTCCCCGCGCGGGGGCTGTTAGGCTGCGGGCCGCCCCGCACCGAGTGTTATTAACTTAAGTTGGGCGAGCGGCGGGGCAGAGCGGGCGGCGGTAAGATGGCGGTCCCCGGCTGCTCCCGGCGCCTCTCTCCCGGCCGTGCGGAAAACGGCGAAGTTTGGGGTAACCCCGCGGCGAGGGGCGCCGGGGGGGGCAGCGCCGGGACTCAACTTTTTTCTTTTTTTTTTTCCTTTTTTTCTTCGCTTTTTTTTTTTTCCCCCCCGTACTTTTGGGTCGAACTCGCGGTTTTCAGCGTGGGCTTCGGGGCGGCGTGCGGGGTGCGGAGCCCCGGAGCGGAGGGTCGGAGCCGCGGACGGGGCCGCGCTCGATCGAGGTTTTCCTTCTGTCCGGCCCCGGAGGAGATCATCGCTCTCGCAGCCCCCGCCGGGTGCGGCGCCGCGCGTGGGGCCCCCGACGGCCGCGGGCGGACGGCTGTGGAGGTGTGTGCGGGTGCGTGGCCTGGCGGAAAATCCACGCGGGCAGAGCCGTGGGGAGCTGTCAGTATTTGCGAAAAATCAGGTAAAAATAAAGGGGGGAGGAAAGCGCGTTTCTGTGCGAGTCGGACGGACGCTTTTCAGCTTTTAGAAACTTTGCTCGCCGCTCCGCTCCCCACGAAGCTCGGAGACCCGGCCGGCCGCGCTCCCGTTCCCGGCCGGGAAATGCAGGGAGCAGCGCTGCGAGCCCCGAGAGCTCCGGGCAGCCTCGGGGGGCCGGCCCCGGGATGGGGGCTGTGGCCCCGCGCCGTGCACAGCTCTGCCCCGGCCGTCCCCGGCGCAGTGAGAGCACCTCGGGGCGGTTCTGGGGGACGCTTTGCCGAGTTAACGCGGGTCCACGGCGGCTGCTTAAAGGACGGGTCCTTTTCCTCTCTGTCCCGGCTATTCCCTGGCTGCAGGGCGAGGACTCGGAGCCCCCGCGAGAAGCCCCGTCCCGTCCTTCTCCGAAGCAGCGCGGGGGCAGAGCGGGGCGTCCCGGCCAGGGGCTGCCCGTGGGCTCCGTCGGGGACCGTCAGGCAGAGTTCGGGAGTCGGTCGCGTTTATAGATTTGTGATAATGCCGCTGATCCCGAGCAGGAGAGGACCCTCTGGTTTTCTTCATTTTGACATCATCCGTATAAGGCCTCTCAATAATCGGTTGCGGGCAGTGTGTGCTCCCGGCGGGTGTTATCTCCCCGTGTTTGGGTCGGGCCACTCTGTGTGTCGGGAGTAAATACACACGTTGTTGTCCCGGCCCGGAGCTGTCGGGTGACCTCGTCAACCGCTACCACCGCGGGCTGGAAAAATCCAAAGGTGTTTCTCTGCTGCCCGAAACCAGGGCTGAGGATGAGGCTGCGTGTGCGAGTGTGCGTGGGGCTTGTGCGCGGGGCAGGGACCGATGCCGGCGGTGATCCCGTCGGGCGGGGATAGCAGGGTGACACAGCTCTGACAAGGGTGGTCTGCAGGCGGTGAATCCCTCTCGATGGGGAAGGGGGAGGGTCGACGAAACACATTTTAGGGTTAATTCAGTCCTTCTCCATTTATGAAGGAGTGAAATAAACGCGTCGGTATATTTAAAAGTTGGTCCCAGAGCGCCAGGGATGGGGAGGAATCCCCGCTCGGCTTCATGCTGAGGTTACCTCGGGAGGTTGGGAACGGCGAGCACTGAGCGAGCAGAGCCAGAACCGGGCGGGCAGCGCGACAGGGCGCTGCGTGTCCCCGCACAGCAGCTCTGGGTGCCGCTTTGGGAGTGCGGAGCGGAGGGTCGGGGACCCTGGAAATGCCATTCACATGGAACACAGCGGGGAGGGCTCCCGCTTTGCTGCCCGATGTAGGGGGCGGTTGTGAGGAGCCGGGCTCACCCGGTGCTTTGGAGGCTTCGCTTTTCTCTGTGCCTGCTCGCTCCGGTTTGGTACTGGGGAGCTCGTTTGGAGCTCCTCCGGGAGCAGCAGCAGCAGCAGAAGTTTCCGTGCCGAGGTCGCTCGTTGGCGCTGTGCGCTGTTGTCGGGCAGCTCCGTGCCCGGTCCGGGGTAACGCGGCCGAACCGCGGAGCCCACGGGAGCGCTGCGCGGGGCCGGGAGCAGCGCCCCGAGGGGCGGCGACTCCGCGTGGAGCCCGGGGAGCGGCGTCAGACTCGAACCGCGGGCGGGGGGCAGCGCTGGGGGCGGGAGGGACCCGGTGCCCGGCGGCATCGCTGGGGTCCGTCGGGCAGAACGCGATCCGCCGTGCCGCTGCCGGGGCCGGTGGGGCGTTTTCCCGCGGAGAGCTTTCCCCTCCGGTTCATGTTCCCTCTCGTTTTCAATAGTGTGTGCGCATGGAACGTCGGTGCCGCTGCACCCGATGGGCTTTACGGGTTTCAGGCTGTGGAGATGACATTTGTTTTTCGCTCCCGTCGCCGCGTCGTGTTGACAAGGTGTTGATTTAGCTTTAGGAATGGTCTGGTCACATGGTCCCTCGCGTGTTGTCACGGAGGTACCGTTTAAGGTCGGTTTGGGCTTTGTATTTTTACCCCCTCGGTGCGCAGCTTCATGACTCAAAAGGAGGAGGGTTTTAAGGACCGGGACGAGCGTTCTGCCCCATCCCCTCGCCCGGCGCTTCGAGCCTCTGACCGCCTCCTGCGGAACTTAGCCCCGCTCCGCTTCGGCCGCGGGAGGCGTTCAGATGAGCCACAAAAGAGGGGGGAGAGAAAGACGGAGCTCTGCGGCAGGGAGAGGAGCGGAGCGGCGGAGGCAGGCAGGGAGCGGAGGGGCCGCGGGCGCGGTGCCCGGCGCGGGAACGGGCGGGGAGCGGCGGGGGCGAGCGGTGGCTCCTCGCCCCGAGTCGACGTGGAGAGAGAGAGGCCCCCGCGAGGATCCGAAATGGCCGAGGCTCGGGAGGAGCCTCCCGCGCTCGCCTCGGCCCGGCTCGGCCCCGCACCGCGCCCCGAGCCCCTCGAGGCCGAACCCCCAACCCCCCCCCGACCCCCTTTCCCGGCGGCTCCCGCCCCCCTCTCGCCGCCCTCCCCCTGCCCGCCCTTCCCTTCCCCTCCCCTCCCTCCCGTCCCCTCCCATCGCCGCCGGGCTCCCAGACCCCCGCGGGCCGCTCTGCTCCTCCACCCCCTCCGCCAGCCCCCGGGCCCCGCGTCCCACCCCCCGGCCCGGCTCGGCTCGGCCCGGCCCGCCCCCCCGGCCGCCCCCCCGCCCGGCTCTCGCGTGTTCCCAGCGGTGGCAGGATGCCAAGTGTAAGTGTAAGTTGCTATAGCAACCCCCTCGGAGAGCGGAGCGGATCCGGATCGGCACCGAGCGGCAGCCGCGGCCGCCCGGACCCCCTCGCGGCCCGGCCCCGCCGCCCGGTGCCCGGCCCCGCCGCGAGGTGCGTGTCCCCCCCCCGCCCTCCCCCCGCCTCCCCTCCCCGCTCTCCGGAAATGCCAGGGCAGCCGCACCGGGAGGCGCTGGTTCCCCTTTGTGCTGCTCGCCGGCAGCCCGGTGCCCGGCCGGCCCCGCCGAGCTCCGCGTTGCTCCGCGTTGCGCCGCGTTGCGCCGGCAGCCCCGAGCCCCGCGCCCGGCGGGGAGCGGCCGCGCCTCCACGCGCTGCGCCCGGCCCGGCCCCGCGTCCCCCGCGCTGCGCCCCGCACGGCCCGGCCCGGATCCGCGCCGCCGCCGCCGCCCTCCGCCGGGCCCCGCACCTGGGACGCGGCCCCGCTGAGCGGCCCGTCCCGGCCGTGTGTGTTACAGAGCCGCCTCGCCCCGCGCCAAAATGCACCGGACGACCAGGATCAAAATCACCGAGCTGAACCCGCACCTCATGTGCGTGCTGTGCGGCGGGTACTTCATCGACGCGACGACCATCATCGAGTGCCTGCACTCCTGTGAGTACCGCGGCACCGCGGCTCGTCCTGCCGACCGCGCTACGGTCTTTGTTAAAGGCGCAATATATGTGCTCTAAGCGTCGCCTTTTCATGTTAATCGCGGCCGATTTGAGTATTTGTTTAGCTTAAGCGGCGCGCTGCTGACAATGGCCGATTCCCGGCCGCATAGTTGAGGAGATCGCACCTCTGTGTGTCTATGCATGCTCCGTGTCACCTCCGAGCATCGCTAAAGGCTCCCGTGTTTGCCTTGCAGTCTGCAAGACGTGCATCGTGCGGTACTTGGAGACGAGCAAGTACTGTCCGATCTGCGATGTCCAAGTGCACAAAACCCGGCCGCTGCTCAACATCAGGTAGGGGCGGGAGCGTCGCGCGGGGCCGCGCCGTTGGGCGATCTTATCTCTGAGTCGCGATTTCAATGTGAAAGGAGCCGTGAATTTACGGGCTGCCTCGCGGCCGGGCGCTCTCTTTGGAGTTTTGTCATTGATGGAAGTTGAAGGTTCCTCCGGGTTGAGCTGAGCGGTGTCGGGTTTTGCGGAGGGAGGCTGCTGTGGGCACGGTGCCGGCCCCGCAGCTCCGGTGGCCTCTTACCGTTTCCCACGGCCATTCCTCCCCCAAACTTACCGGAGCTCCGGCAGCCGAGAGCCGAACCCTTCCAGCTCGCTTCTCCTGTCAGAAGCGTTTTCTCCGCTCCGTTCCTTTCTACCGCTCCTCGTTTGCTGAGGAGGAATTGCAGGTTTCGGCAGGATTTTTCGGTGTCGGTGCAGCGATACACCCGGCTTTGCTTTTACAGCGGTGCTCAGAGCGGCGTTAGTTTGATTTTAAGCTCCCGTAAGCTGCGTTTTATGGGCGGCCTCCCGTGAGGCCGGGAGTCCCGCCTGTTGTTGGCAGAGGTTACACCGCTCACATCGAAACGCCTCTTCGTGCTCTCAGTGTTGTGCTCGGTGCTTCTTTCCAGGTCAGATAAAACTCTGCAGGATATTGTGTACAAGCTGGTACCGGGCCTTTTCAAAAGTAAGTACCAAAAAGCAAAAGAAATACCCCGAGCCCAGAACTGCTCTCCCGCATCCCTGCCGGGAGCTGCAGGGAGGTACTGATGCCCCACGTGTGCTTTTCCCCAGATGAAATGAAAAGAAGAAGGGATTTCTATGCTGCTCATCCGTCGGCTGATGGTAAAAGCTTCTCTCTCCCGACCCTAATCGATGTCGCGTTGCCCCCGGTGCTCTGCTCTTTCCTTTTTAACTCACAAGCGCTGTGTTGTCGGGGTGGAATGTTAAGAAGTAAATTCAGCATGATAAAAGTTTGCTGCTTTGGCGCTTGGGTAGATTTATTTTGTAATCTCACCGTGGGGATTTTTTTTTTCCCCCCTCCTCACCGAGAATTGCCCTTCTTCCTGATTTGAATTTCAAAATGTAAATTATTGTGGAAATTTCTGCGCAGCTGCCAATGGCTCTAATGAAGACAGGGGAGAAGTGGCTGACGAAGACAAAAGAATTATAACAGACGACGAGATAATAAGCTTATCCATTGAGTTCTTTGACCAGAACAGGCAAGTTCCAGAATGGCAGTTTTTTAATGCTCACCTGACCGATGGCAGCTCTTTGTTATTTGTTGTAATTGTTTCATTTCTCCTCGCAGACTGGAACGGAAAGGAAATAAAGAGAAAGAGAAATCAAAGGAGGAGGTAAATAAGTTTCCTTTACTCCAGAGGCAGTGTGGCACAGCCATGAGCGGTTCCTTGTGGGTTTGTAGCTGGGAAAAATAGCTGGTTTGCGTCCAGGACAAAAAGGAGCACATCTCCCAGCACTGAGGGCTTCCTGCAGCCCTGTGTGCTGCCAGCCCCTAACCAATGCTGGCAGCATCACTTTTAAAGCTGAACCTCATCTTCATTCTTCTAATTTTGTAATACATTATTTTTTATTATTATTATTACTATTATTATTATTATTATTATTATTATTATTATTATTTAGTCGGCCTCTAATACGTGTGCATCATTGAGAGGGGGTGTAGTGTGAGATGTCAGTCTATTTTTTTGTAAAATCAGTTGCTTTGAAATGATTTTTTCCTGGAGCTGTGATTTACCACCTCGTTCTGTTGTCCCTTAGAAGAGCAGAAATTGCCCTATTGCACTTCTTAATTTAACAATGTGCATTTGTAAAATATCACCTACGGTGCTAAGAGTGCAGCTTTGGTGACCCGTGTCCCTTGTTGTGCCGATAGGTGAATGACAAAAGATACTTGCGCTGCCCGGCAGCGATGACAGTGATGCATCTACGAAAGTTCCTGCGGAGTAAGATGGATATCCCCAACACGTTCCAGGTACCTCACTGCTCCATCCCTGTTAACGCTGCTGGCATCCTACATGCTTTGGGTTTCTGGCCGTGTATGTGTGGAGTTGGCAGCATACTGGTGGGAGCCAGGGCATTATTTAAAATGCCTCATGGGGGGTTTGGCCTTGCTGTAGTTATAGAGGTGTAAAGAGATTAATTAATCTGTTTAGTGTATGTGAAAATTCCCAGTTCCCTGCGTGCTGGGCCCGGTGCTTTGGAGCACTCTGAGGCTGCCTTCGGCACAGAGCCGCACACTGACTCTGGGCTGTATCTCCCGGCAGATCGATGTGATGTATGAGGAGGAGCCCCTGAAGGACTACTACACGCTGATGGACATTGCCTACATCTACACCTGGAGACGGGTAATGACTCGGAGGCACGCAGCGGCATGGTGGGGCGGTACCTGGGGTTCTGACTGTTCTCTTACCTTGCAGAATGGCCCACTGCCCCTCAAATACCGCGTGCGGCCCACCTGCAAGCGGATGAAGATCGGCCACCAGCGGGAAGGCCTCAGCAACAGTGGCGAGCTGGAGAGCGACTCTGGCAGCGACAAAGCCAGCAGCCCAGCCGGGGGGCTGCCCTCCACCTCCTCCTGCCTGCCCAGCCCCAGCACGCCGGTCCAGTCTCCCCACCCACAGTTCCCACACATCTCCAGCACCATGAACGGCACCAGCAGCAGCCCCGGCAGCAACCATCAGTCCTCCTTCACCAACAGAGCGCGGAAATCCTCCATAAATGGCTCCTCGGCCACTTCGTCCGGCTGACGGCCTGGCTTCGACCCTCCTCTCTATAGATCTCTCATGCCATTACAGCTTTATAGATGCTAATACACGTGACTCTCGTCCAAACTGCTTTCTTTTGTAGTGACACTGAACTTGGCTATGAAAGGCGAACTAGGTGACATTCGCTGTGGACGTTAATTGCGACGCGAGATTGAAATGTAAATGGTTTCCAAAGGACCGGGAAGCAAACAGAAGTGACACCTGGGTGTGCTGAGTGCTGCGGGGCCCTCAGCCCGACCGAGCTGGTAGAAGCCCTGGGACGTAGCTGGTTAACCCAGACTAAGTCCTCCACCGCGTTCTCTTCGATTGTTATTGTTATTATGCCGTTTTGTGAACCTGTAGAAAGCAAGTGCTTTTTCATCTTGAAATTCGACGAAACAGAAAGGATATGCATAGAATAATGCATATATGTAGCCATGTCACTGTGAATAACAATTTTTGCGTATTAGCCATTTTGATTCTTATGTTGCATCCTTAATTCTCTGTTGCCGCGCAGAACCGATCAAACAAAAAGTAAACTTCAGTTTTACAATCTGTATGCCTAAAAGCGGGTATTACCGTTTTATTTACTGACTTGTTTAAATGATTCGCTTTTGTAAGAATCAGATGGCATTATGCTTATTGTACAATGCCATATTGGTATATGACATAACAGGAAACAGTATTGTATGATATATTTATAAATACTATAAAGAAAATATTGTGTTTCATGCACTCATGATATGGTTGTTAAATTTCAGAACCGGTTCGACCCTTGCAGATGCCGCCTGGTTGAGCTCTGCTCGCACTGCCATAGAGCCGCAGCGCTGAGGAAGCACAACCGCTCCGCTAACCTGGAGGCGATTGCCAATCCCCAAAGCATTTGACTGCCTTTGTCTTTATTTTTCCCCTTTCTTTCCCCCTCTCCCCCAGGTGTGGTTTATTTTTTACTTTACCGAATGTTGTTGAAGTGATGAAGGAAAAAAAAAACACACAAAAAAAAAGCAAAAAAAAAAAAAAGCAAAAAAACCACCAAAAACCCAACAAAAAAAAAAAAAAGTGAAGGGAGATGAAAGTAATTGACGTGCTTGATTGCCTTTTTATTACTCGGTGCGGTGGGGACTGTGTTTTTAAAAGCACACGGAATCACTCGAGAAGCCATAAACTATTTGGTATAAATTTTAAGGAGCCAGCGGTTGGCTGCGTGAAGGCGTTTTATCTAAATTGCTTTTTAATATATATGTATATGGTACAGTACTAACTTCAGTAGAGCTTAACAGGTACTTGAATCCTTCCGATAAATTGCAGAGAACGCCTCCTCGGTGAGGGCCTCTAGCGGGGCGTTTCCTGGGGGCTCCTGAGGGTGTGATTTGTTCAGCAGAAGGGACTTTTCCGCCACCAAACAGAACGGCCCGGAACACTTTTCAGTTTGTGCTTTGCTTTGGTCGAACTTCGTGTGTGTTCATCACCCACCAGTTATACATTTGTGAGGGTGTTTATTCTATATGGATATTGTTTCATGTTTGTACGGGAAAATTGTAGTTAAAACATTTCATTGTCTCCAGTCTGCAAAAGAAGCACAATTCTATTGCTTTGTCTTGCTTATAGTCATTAAATCATTACTTTTGCATATAAATTGCTGTTATTCGTCCCGCTTGTTTTTATAGACCAGGTGATTGCAAACCCTCCACAAGGTTCTTGCTTATTGATGTATAATGTCTTGTTAAACAAGAGTTGATATTTTTTCCTGTAGTAAACATGTACAGTTCGATTTCAACGGTAAAAAACTTCAGTTTTATATACACGAATAACTTTCATTTATAGTTGATCAAAGAAATAAACAAATAAAAGGGATAATTCATTGAAAAAGAGCAAATGAACTTTGTCGGTAACGCGGCGGTGGCGATGTCCTGCTCTCGTTGCGGGCTGGCGGGGCGGACGGAAGCCGCTCGACGAGCCCCGCGATGCTCAGCGCCGTGGCGGCCCCGCAACGCTCCGGTATCGCCGCGCCGGTGTCGGCGTTCGCAGCGCACGGGCGCGGTGTGCCGGGCCCCGCCGGGAGCCACGAGTCGTGCGGCACCGCTGAGCGGGACGGGAGCGGGGCAGGGCCGGGCTGCGGGAGAGCGGCGCGGAGCTGCGGAGCTGCGGAGCCGGGCTTTGGTGTCACGGTGCTCCGCACCGCCGTGTCTCGGCGCGGTTCCCTCGGCTGTCGGTTACCCGCTCCGTCCTGTCGGAAGCGATACGCATCAAGCCCAGCCCCGGACCTAAAGCAAAGCGCTGCGCGTTACTTGGTCACCGAACGGTGCTCGTTCGAACCGGGAGGAGCTGAAAATTACAGCTGTCGGAGTTTAAATCAAACTTCTCGTCGTGAAGTGTCCGTGCAGCGCGAGGCGGTGACACGGGATAGATGCCTCCGTCCGAGGGCCGTTCAGCTCTGTCTTCTCCCCGCTCCTCCGCCAGAAGCGGAACGGCCCCCGCAGCCCCTCCCGCCTCGCTCCCGCAATCGCCTCGGCTCACGCTCCCGCACAGGGCTCGGTCCGGGAGCGGAGCGCGGAGCTGAGCAGGGCGCTGCGGGAAGGGAGCGGGCAGGGGCTGCGGCAGCGTGCGGGGCCCCGCTGCTGGAAAAGAGCTGCCAGCCAACCGTGCGTGAGAGGAGGAGAGGAGGATGCTCATCCCCAGCGTTGAGTTTGTTGGGATCGGGGAAAAAAAGCCGAAGTTGGCGGGACTGTAGGAACGCGTTCAGCAACCCGGCCGGATAAAAGCAGGGACGGGCGCGGTGCGGGATGGTCTTTCTGTTTTCCCCAGTCCGAACTTTCCCCCCATCCCGGCTGCCAGTGGCTCCCAACCGTGCTCTGGGGATGGCGGTGCTGCCGGGATCGGAGCGGGGCAGTGGCAGGAGGAGCTTTGGGGCAGCGGGCAGGAGCTGCCGGAAAGACAGAGGAAGGCTGTGAGGAGTCGGGTTCCCCCTGGGGAGCTCATAGCGGTACGAGAGCTGTGTCCCGTCCGGCTGGGAGCCACATCTGTGGCGGACGCGGGAAGATGCGGGGGACTCCGCTCCCTTCAGAGAGGCTCTTCCCGGCTTTTTGGGGATGGAGAGGGCTCTGAAACGCTCAGGTGGGGACGACAGGCGTCCTGCCTGGCGGAATCCCGTTGTTCTTTCTTTTTCCCCGCAGCCGTCGAGGACTTGCCGCTCGCCCTGGACAGCCCGGTCATGCCCCGCTCGTTTCTCTGCGGATTCTCCAGGTCGAGAAGCGACCGGCCCGGCTCGGGACCGCACCCCGCACCCCGCTCATCCTTCGCCCCCGCCCCGCTCTGTCCCGCGAGCCCGGGGCTCTGCCCGCCCCCCTCCGGCCGTCGGCGGGGCCCGCGGAACTCCCGCACCTCCCATCCATGAACCGCACCGCTCTCAGGCCGGTGCGGCGGAGGCACCTCGCGCCCCCTCGATGCTCAGAGGGTGAAATTCGGAGACAATGTTTACCCAGCCAAGTGTTTCCTGTTTCCGCTGTTAATTTTTAACGTCCTCGCTTCTACTCTGGGTACTTGAAACGGATTTCCTTCATTTAACTACAAACTTTCTTTTTCACCATCTCTCCGGAGCCGCGTTTGTTTTACAACTGCGGTGATAACAAATAACAATAACAAGAAGGAGAATGAAGGGCGAACAGGAGCGGCGGGGCGGCACGGACCGGGCGCAGCCTCGGGACAGCGAAGAGAAGGAGGGGCCCTCGGGGCCGCGCAGACGGGGCGGGAGGCGGCCGCGCATCGCTCCACGTGGCGCCGGCGGGGCCGCTACCGGCCGTACAGGAGCAGCCGCATCTCCGCCGACGCGGAGCGGAGCGGAGCGCGGCCTCCGCCCGGGCAGAGGCCATTTTGCGCCTGCGCAGCTCCCCGCCTCGCGCCTGCGGAACTTCCCCCGCGCTGCGCCAGATTCGAAAGGGACCCGCGCAGGATCCGCGCAGCACCGCGCACTGGGCAGCCGGGCATCATCCGCTGCCCCTCGCGACGCGCCCGCAGAGCCAGGCGCCCCCGCGCCGGCCTTTCCCTCGCCACCTCCGCGCGAGGTGCTCGGGGCTCGCAGGCTGTGCAGCTGCTTTGTTGCTAGTGGCAACCACACGACAGCGATTTGCAGCTCGTTCTGCTGCCGGTGCCTCTCGTTCCACCTTCTCCCGCACACCGGCGCGTCGCCGGAGGGTCCCCGTCTTCCAGCGGCGGGGACAACGGTGGAGCTGGCGGACGGGGCGGGCGCCGGGCGTCGCTCAGATTTGGCGTTTTCCCCGTTCATTTGCGAGCTGCTCGCGGCTGCAGCGCGGGGCTGGGGCGGGTGAAGCGACCGTGGGACCCCGTAAGGATGTGCGGGCAGCGCGCGGGCTGCAACCATAACCTCAGCGGTGGACACGAAGGGAGAGCTCGTTCCTTTCCGCTGCCCGAACAAACGCGGCTCCGGCTTTCGGCTTTGGACAGTCTAAAAATATTTATCTTGTATTATAATTATTATTATTTTGATGGTAATGCATAGAAACAGGAGGTTCCGCAGGAAACCAGGGGTGCAACCATCCGCAGGCGGTAAAAGGGCTGAGCCCCGGCGGCTGGCATTTCCTGGCCCCATCCCACAGGCAACCCGAAACACTCTGCCCATTTCCCATCAATTTCTCTCTCATCGTTTTTGTTCTGCCTTTGCCCACCGCGGCGGCGACGCACCGCTCCCCACCGGCAGGAGCCGTGAGATGGTAGAACCGCGGAGACAAATGCTAATGTCCTCTTCGGTGAGGAAAAAAGAGGAGTCCTCTTCCCAGCGCCCCGACGTCGATGCCTTCGCCCCACAGAACCACTTCGTTCCATAGGAGGGTCCCACAAATGGAATCCGCTGCCGGGAGCGCGGGTTGGCACCTCGGGACACCGAGAGCCTCTAAGAGCCGTGCGGAACCGCGGTAGCAGAGGCTGCTGCGGGACAGCCCTGATGGAGTCCCGCCCGGAGCCGGGATGGTCATGACAAAGCCGACCTGGGCTGGAAAATTAAATCATTTCTTGCAACGGTTCAAATATTTCTCTTGTAGTGTAAGACCTATCCCGGGCTGCACACACTCCGCTCAGCGATGGAACGTTTCATTCCTCTACAGTCTGACCACTCGTGACCCCCCATTCAGCAACCCTATCACCCGAACCCCGAACCACGGGGGGAAACCCCGGACAGAGCGCGTCGTCCTCCCAGCGGCACGCTTTAAAATCTCCTTTTTGCAAGTCTATCTGCGCTCAGAGACGGAACGATCTGCCGGACGGGGACGCTCCACGGGGACACCCCGTGGGGGCATCCCGTAGGGACAGCCCGTAGCCACCGCGCGGTGCGGCGGGACACGTCGCCTTCTTTCTGCCGGTGTCGAAATAGAAGTGGCAGCATAGCGGTACCGCCGGGCACGGGCTGTCGGGGGGCACCAGCTGAGAGGCGACAGCGGCGGAACACCCCCGGCCGTGCCACCACCCCGCGTCTCGGCCCTCCAGAGCCCAGCGAACACCTTTACCGTCCACCGGGCCGGGGAAAAAAGCTGCGTCCCGGCGCCCTGCGGCCGCTTTTCCCAAGGAATCAAAGGTGACGGTAAGGCACAGCAGCCAGCAAGCGAGCACGCGGTACCGATCGGGACATTGGGCGGCCGTCCCCCCTGTCCCTGTTTATTTCTGAAGGCGACGCGCCCGCTCACGGCGACGTCACCGCCAGCAGCGATTTTCCGTTCTCGGTACTTTTGCGACAACTCCGGTGACGTTTCCGCAGCCGCGTTTTGCCCCCTCGGTGCCGTCCGCCCCGTGCGCTGCTGCGGCCACGCAACGGCCCCGCTGGGTGCGGGGCTGCGCCGCTCCGAACGTCGGCTTCAATTAAACGGAGAATTGAATCGATCGGCGATCGGCGCGGCTGCTTTTGGAAAATAACCCCGCGAGCCATTCATCACCGTTTGTTTATTTATTTCTTAGTAATTCGGCTCGCTTCAGAACACAACTGAGCGCACGGCAATGTGTTCAGCAGCTGTTCCCTTCCCGGCTCCACATGGCGATAATTTCCCCAACTATTTTTGTGACAAACGGTCCCATCCCGGCCGCCTCGTCGCCCCAAACCCGCTCCGTTTGTTTGCTCCCGGGGAGCGACGTTAAAGGCCGCGACACCGTGAGCAGCGCTGAGAGCAGCCGGGGCTTCAAACTTGGCCGACTTTCCGACACTTCTCCCAACTTTTCCGATGGATTTTCCCTCCCAGCTCCGAGCCGTGCGGCACAACTTGGCCCCGTTACCCACCGCACAGGGCGGCCCCTCCAGCTCAACCCACATCCGAGCCCCGCGGGACCCCGCGCTCTGCCCGCCGGGGCGGGGGGCGGGTCGGGGAGCGGCGGGAGGGGCGGCAACGTCACAGGTGTGACGCTCCCCGACCCGCCCCCCGCCCCGCTTCCGCCCGCCCGGTTGCCGGGGGGACGAGTACACAGCGCGGAGCCTCCGCCATGAGCCAGCGGCAGGTCCTGCAAGGTAACGTGTGGGACGGGGCTGCGGGACGGGACGGGGAGGGCTCTCAGTCGCTCAGTCACTCAGTCTCTACCCCCGCGCTGCCGCCCGCAGTGTTCGAGCAGTACCAGCGCGCCCGGACGCAGTTCGTGCAGGCGGTGGCCGAGCTGTCCTCGAGGCCGCAGAACATCGGGACGCTGCGGGACGCAGGTACGGACGGGCCGTTGGGGGCGGGTCGCCCGGTGCGGCTCTCGGTGCTTGTCCCGGGGCCGCGGTTGGATGACGCCTTTATTTCGGGATCCGCCGTCTCGCCGGTCCTTTTTGCTGCAGGGAAAAGCTCGATCCGCTTCTTCTGCTTCTCCGTACCTCGGTCCGCACCGCGGGATCCCGGCACGGCGGCTGCCGTCCCGGTGCGGGCGGCTCCGTTGGGTGCCGCTCTGCAGTGCGTGCCCGACCCAAAGGACGGCTGTGCGAAGAGCTGCCCACGGCTTATTGAGAGAGCGGGGCAGAAGAAGCGGTCAGTGATGAGCGAGCTGACCCACGGCTCGGGAAGGGCTGCGCTGGGCTTACAGTGCTGTGCCAATCCACAGCGCTTCGGTTTCTCTCGGCTTGGCTCGTAGTGCTCGTGTCCCGCATCCCGTCCAGCTGTCAGCATCCTCCGAGGCGCGGGGGGAACAAACGCACGAGGAGAAGCGATGCCGTTCATCCTCCCTGCTGTCGGCTGCCGGGAATCCAGCTCTCGGTGAAAATGGTTTTGCTGAGGATCTCTCGGTTAAGCAGCCATTTACATGGGCCTGCTGTACCGCCCCACTGTGCTGCTCCGTTTCTTTGCTTTTTCATTTGTTTCATCTGTTTTTCTTTCCTTCTTCTTCTTTTTAATCTTTTTAATCTTTTTGGTATTTTTGTGCCACTGTTTGAATGTACACAATTTACCGAAGGGACATCTCACCTATAGAGACAATGTAGTTTAGGACTTATAAGAAGAAGCCTCTCTGTGCCCGTTTACAGTTCTCGTTTCTGTCTGCTTGCAGACAGAGCTCCCGTTTGGAAGCAGCTCTCACAGCATTTAAAAAATGCAGAAAATTTCTATTTTAAGAAAGCAGTCAAAGTGCCGAGCTAATTTTACTTCCATTGTATTGCGAGCACTTAAAATAGTCATTTGTAGTCCAGTGGGCAGCTTTCCTTAGCAGTGCCTTGTTGTGAGGAGGAAATAATCACTGAGAGGCCTGAGACTGCCTTGGTCTGAGAACTGGCTGCACGAGGTTCTGTGCTGGGGTCACCGTGTGTAAATGTGCTTTTGTGAGCCAAGGAGGATGGAAAGCAATACCCTGGTACTGAGCTGCTTTCCACAGGGTTGGAATCGATTTTTAGTTGCTAGAAGAGAGGGAAATGTCTACAAATACAGTCTTTCCTATTCCTATTTATTTGAGTGACTGAGGCCCGCAAACATTTTACTCTCTCCCCCCAGCCTGTGCTTTTAAAACTTAAAACTGAAATTACAGTTAAATTGATAACTGTTCTCCTGATCTTTTCTGAATATGCAATAGATGAGCTTCTTCACCTTGCTCTAAATGACAGGTGGTTGTGTGCTGTCAGAAAGAACCAACACAAGCAGTGAGGTGCTGCTGTGACCAGCAGATCACTCCATGGCAGCAACCTGAGAAAGAGAGGTGCCTGTCTACACAAGTATCTCTGTTGAAATCCATATATAAACGAGTTGGGGGGCTTATGTGTTATTCTGGTAAAGGAAGTTAATTATTCTTTGGGAAGCTCACTGTTTTAAGAGGATGCAGGAAGTTTTTGCCTGCTGTCATTTTCCATTGGCTGTGGAAGCCTGGGGCACTTGGAAGGGTTGGATCTCCTGCTGGATCTCAGGGGTTATCAGGGCTTAGGTTTTTCCCAGCAGAAGCAGAAGGCAGCTCACAGTGAATTCAAACAAAACCGAGCCTTAAATTGTTCTGTATTCTACATTTCTGTTGTTGGCTTATATTTCTGGAACAGCTAAAACTCATGCTGGCAACTGTGAAAGATCTGTGCTCAAGGAATAAACATTTGGTTCCATTTCTTACAGTCCCTTTGACAAATACTTAGGATCTCGTGAAAAAGAAAAGTTTGAGACCATTTCCTTCTTTGTGGAGGTATCTCTGGGTATCTCTAACACTGCACAAGAGAGAAACATGTTAGCGCTGTTCTTGTCCTCACTGTGCGAGGAACCATCAGAGCAGTTCCTCTGGGAGGACTTGCTCCAGTTTTTTTTCCAACAACTCTCATTTTTGCTGTTTTGATTTTGTTACATTTGTTTCTTTTGGTTAAACACTGCTGTGAATATTAGCTGCAAGGTTTGTCCTTTGACTGTTTAACTGATCGATTGTTGGGAGAAAATTCTTTTCTAAACCTCCTAAAAATTTTCTGTTTGGTAAATGTAAGTTTGGAACAGTAACAAGCAATTCTTTGACCAGATCTTGTTTCTGGAGGGATCCTGTTGGGAGAAGCTACTCTGGAAAGAACAGATTTTAAAATATATTTTAGGAATAAATCTATTCCTCTGGCAGCTGCAGCTCATCAAGTTTGGTACTGGAATGCCATGTTGAGTGCTGTCTCCTCTGCAAGAAGCTGACCATTCTCAGTTATAGTGGCTGATGAATTTGAGCCCTCTTTCTTGCACTGAGATTCAGGCAGCTTCTGGTCATTTCTAAATGTAAGGAGAATATCTGAACTGGTTCCAGCACGTTTTGAAGGCTGGTGGTTCCTGAGGGCCTGATTCTGTTTTCTTCATCTGCATTGAGAGGTGCAACATTGTAAATTGTTCCATTAATATTATTTTGATAGAAACGTTTACATTTCAGCATTAATAAATGCATCAGATTAAGACTTGTATTATTTATGTGGGTTCACTTTTTGTATTCTTCCATAGTCTGAATTAAGTATTTATTTATTTTTGCATTGGAGTTTCTGATAATGGGATCTTTGCTCTTATTGTCTAAGCTATTTAAGAATATTATTGTAATTAAGAAACAGTTTTAGTTCAGCAATTTAGTCTTTGACCTTAAAGATACTTATGAGGTCAGCTCTTTGCCTTTCTAGGGGCTGTGTGTGTTGTAGGTAAGGCTAAGTCTGAGGTGTGGAAAAAGAAACCTGTATCCATGTGGCCAAGGAACCTGGCACTTTGGGTGCTGGCATCCCGCACACCTGGCTTTCCTTCTCATTTCTGCCAGTGTTGTATTTCTAATACCTTGGGCAGATTCATTCCACTTTACTGTTCCTCAGCTATGCCTACTTGCTGACCAGCCTTCAGGACTGTAGGAGCCAACTTCTGAAATGTCAGTGTAAAGGAGGGTACTGTAGGAAATCCTTGGGATGTGGCAGGGTTCCTCCTCTTTCATGGCCTTTTTCCTTTGCAGCTGAGATTGTTCTCCCAGCCCCAGAGCTATTCTACTGGGTGTGGGTTTTAAAAGCTGCATTCCCAAAACGTATATATCACCTTCCCCCCCCCCAAGGAAAAAAAAAAAAGCCACAAAAACCATCCAAGAACCCCTTCCCCCCCTCCAGAAAAAACCCAAACCAAAAACAAAACAACAACAACAAACCCAACAAAGCAGCCCTAATGAAGTCTGCTATCTCCAGAGTAGTAACTGTTTGTCTGGAAACTTGGAATGAAAAAAACTTGGAATCTGCTGCTGCCCCGAGTGTGCCTTTTTCTTTTTTTCCGACCTCCTTTCCAGATAGGCAGCAGCCAGCTCTTGCTTGCTGAAAGGAAGTGCATCAGGCCTGGGCACAACAGCTCCACTTGAGGAGCGTGTTAAGGGTGATTCAGCTCCCAAGTGTGACATTCTTTGAAACAATTCTGAGTGGGAAACCGAGGATGGAAGGGGGAATCAGTCCTTGCCCGAGGTCAGGCAAGGTTATGTGGTGCAAGAGAGAATATTTGGCAGTAGTTTCTGCTACCTTGTTTCTGAGTTGCTGGTGGGAACTCTTCCAAAACAAATCGAGTCTAACAGTCCAAAAGCCTTATTTTCTAGTTAACTTTGTGTTGCTGCTGCCTTTGAATTAGACTTAATGAATTCCCTGCTTCTGTCACAAAAGGCTCCTTCAGAAGGTGACCAAAGAGTTCTCCTAAAGTATCAGGCACTAATGCTGCTATGCCTGCTCTGTGGCCCTATTTGTGTGGGTCAGTGGTAGAAGAAGGAAGACACTGCTAGGAGGTTCTTACCAATTTTTTTCTGCATGACAATCTTAAAGGTGTTTAAGTCATAAAGCTGATAGGAATCCTGGCATGGACTTGTTTCAACAGAAACAATGGGTAGGCTTTGCTCAGGACAGGAGCTCAGAGAGGAGATAAAGTAGAGGAGCTCAGCAGAGGCAGCAGTACCTCATGTAAAAGCAGCTGTGCAGGCCATGGGGCAGGCAGCTCTGTCAGGTGGGCACAGTGGTCCTTTCCAGCGCTGTCTTCAGAAGCACACAAGGAAAGGTGCTCATCTCTGCTTCCCTGCAGGTGTTTTAGTGGAGACCATTGCTAAGCAGCAGTTCTCAGATTTGCAAAGTTACCTGTTCTTATAAGTGCTATGGAGAGAAATATGTGGCTTACTGAAGATGTACAGTTTCTATTCCTTCCTAGATCTTTACAATCCATTCACTCTTCTATCAGCTCCTCTTTAGTGCTTTCTTCAAACAGTAACTCCCATCCCACTTCTTGTCTCTATCCTCACTTTCAGCTGCGACACCTAAAATAATTTGCAGTAAGATGTTCGCGCTGACACTCAGATGTCATCAGCAAGCTTGATGTGCTTTATTCTACAAAGAAATGACTGGTGGTGGTCACGGTGAGACACACTGCTTGGCAGCATTTTAGAACGTGCTAAAGAGCCTTTATCTTGAAAAGTGAAATCTGTGTCAGCCAGTCTTGAAAATGCAAATCATGTAAATCTCAGACTTAGGAAAACTCAAGATGTACATCCATTTAAGCTGTCTAGCATGTGGTATTACCTTTTGCAGTGATGAGGTATGTTGTGCAGGCTAAAAACATGTTATAATGTCTGGCTTTAGCTCATGGGCTCCTTTGCTATAGGCTGACTCTGCCCTGTTTAAATGTCACTGAAGTTTGAGACTGCCTTGAATGTGCCACCTTGGCTTTTGTAGGGACAGAACCCTGTGATGTTACCTTTATTCCCAACCGCTCTAACAATCTCTTTTTTGTCAGTTAAACCTACTTAAAAAAAAAAACGAGTCTACTTTTCATATTTTACCTTAAAGGTTCAAATGTAATGTCTTTACAACTGTTCTGCCTGGCAGTATTTCAGTAAAGCAGGAGTAGTGTGAAGAGCTGGAACAGTGTGAGGGCCCTGTAAGAATTTCTGAAGGTGTCTGATCATAAAACTCATTAGCACCTGAGTGTCCGAACTGTTGGCTTGTCCTGCATTGAGGGAACAAGAATTGTCTTGGGCTGCATCCACAAAGGTTTCTCCAAAAGTAATGCCTCCTATTTATTTCCATGGAAACCACAATTGATAGCAACAGCACAACAACACAGTTTAATAGAACAAATTCTCAGCTATAAAACACTATCATTCAATATAGTCACAACCATTAGCTATGCATTGATGAATGTCAAAGGGTGCCATTTTTTTCCACGTGGAGGAATTCATTTCCACTCTTTTTCTTCTTAAGTGCTTCCATGTCAGACACTGTTCTGTCAGACTGCCCCTCTGCTGCCATCTATCACACAGCAGCAATGTGCAGTGGAATATTGGTGGGAAGGTTCCACCACTGCTGCCATACCACCCCCATCCACCTCTGCTGTTGTGGGCCAACATCATAAAATAGGAGGCATTACCTTCAGGGCAGCCTTCAGAAAATGTACAATATAGTTCATGTATGTAAGTAACATAACTTATTTTAATCTTTAATATTTTTTATTAAAACAACAACAAGCAAAAACCCAAGAACTAGTGGTATATGTGACCTTCCCTTCGTGAAACTAACGCATCGCTCCCTAGTTTGATGGCAGTGGCTGTAATTCTTAGTGAGGTCTCAAGCTTTCGGTCAGAGATTTTTTGATCAGTAAGGCATGATTGTGAAGTGAGGAATGTTTTTCTCTGTGAAGAGAGGTCTTACAAAAATAAAGAGACATGGTCAGATTTTTGAGCTGAACGTCTGATTGTAACTCCATACATTCCGTTTGAAAATTCTCAGTTTCAAGTATTTATTTATTTATTTGGCAGTCTTGAAACCTATTCTCAAACCCCTCTATCAGAACAGGAAGCATGGCTGCATATTTTTCTTTGTTCAATAGGTCTGTGCTTAGCCAGTGTATCGAAATGTGAGGGCAGATGGGTCTGGGCCATGCTGCCAGCTGTGCTAGGCTGCGTGTGGCCTGTAGGCTGAGTGTGCCTGCATTAGGGAGAAGGACAAGGTGATACTTTCCTGTAGAAAGTAGATGTGGGTGACTTACTAGAAGATCAGCTCCCCATAGATGATATATGGCATTGGCACCGACTTGTGTGTCTTTCTGGTTTTATTTTTCACTTCTGTTTTGTCCTTTAAAGTCCTTAGTCCATCCTTAAATGAAGTGTAACTTACTATTGAGACCATACCTGCTGTTTGGAAGGTTCTGGGTGAGGATACCAGTAAAATGGCCACATTCTTAGATAGGGATTCCTGCAAAGTGCTCAATGAGTTCACACTGGCACCACAGAACTGGAGGACCAGCTTCTATCTGCTGCTGCACAGGAGGCCTTTTTCGGTCCCGTGGCTTTGACAGGAGTGTAAATGGGCCCCAGACATACTGCAGTCCTATTTCCATAGTCTTTATGTGCACATTCAACTCATGCATGCTATGGCCATGGCTATTTTTGGTACTTCTATAGTGCTATTCAGAAAGAACAATTTCATTTCACTTTCCCTTTTATTGTATGTTGCTACCAAACCTGTGGTGCTTTGACTTGTGAACATCCTGGGAGGCTGCAACCACCATGCACAGCTTGCTTGCAGCTCTGACCTTGCTAAAGCAAACTCAGTGGTGTCAGCATAGCCTCCTTGGTTAGTTTTTCACTCTCACTTTTCATCCTTCTTTTTTAGAGCCTCCTGTTGACTATTAAGTTATTTTCTTCTCACTGGGAGTGATATGGTTTTAACTTAACATAAATGCCCTCAGTGAGAATCACCCTGCTACTTGAGTACTTTATCCTTTTCTTCTTTTCAGGATGCCTTTCTATACAGAAGTATGCTGTATAGAATTTACTGTAATTTCCATCTCTTTGGCCTAATCCTTACTCTAATGCCATCAGCTTGTCCTTGTTTCATTGCGTCTCCTCAACATCCAGGTGCTATCTGCCATTAGGCAGTGAACCCTTTGCTATGGGACTGTTGCACCAAAAGGCTTTTGGTAGTTGGAAGCTTATGAGCCCTTGAGGAGGGAAGTACTGCTTTCTTCCCTGGTCAGCCAGCTAAATCTTTATCTGATGCAAACAAATGTAGTGGAAAGAGCAAAGAACTGAGGCAGCTGATACGGAGGTTTAACTGCAGCTCTGAGTCATTTGGGGTTCTGGTATAGCACTTTTGCAGCTCCATGGAGCATTGCTTTCTGGCTGAGTTATAAAGCTCAGCAGTATTAATTTGTACGTCTGGCTCTTAGAGAGGCACTGCTTTCAAAGAACTGCAATACAAATAATTTTCTCTTTTCAGACCTTACAAATCATATGCTTTATGTAACATCATATATCTTTCTTATATCTGTACTGAAAAGTCTTAGTTTAACTGTAGAAATAGCCTCTATGTACAGAGTGGTCATCCTTGGTCACCCTTGTTGCCTTTTGCTGAGCCTTCTCCAGTTCTGCTCTAGGGAAGGGTATGAATTGCAGAACAGATTTATACAGCAACACAGTGATGGTCTCTGATTTGGCATCTTTTCATTTCCATATCCCTGTATACTTCTGTGTGCATAATTATTTTCCCATGGCTGAGCAGAGAGCTGGTGTCTCCATGGAGCTGCCTGTCTAGCAGTGGGACCTTTCTCCTGAGCAATAGTGATGTGCTCAGAGTTCATCGCTGTGGGACGTTGGGATCGGCTTTCCTGAATATGTTTGATTTCACTTGCTGTTTTATTTTACAATCATTCAGTCCCTAGTTTCTTAGTTTTCTCCATTGATACTCCGTGGAATAACCTTTGGTCACCAGCACATGGTGTCACCTTGTGGCTTGTGCCCCTTCCAGAGCACAGGTAAGAGCTGCAGTGCACATTTCCATGCACAACTCATGAAGAGCTGCACTGTGACCTCCTCCCTCCTGTGGCTTGAATGGAAAGTTTACACCTGCTGTTTCCCATTTTTAGCCAAACGTTTATCTTTGAAAACACTCTTCTGGGCTCTAACAGCTAACGGTTCATGTCATAATTGCTTACCTCACCTATAATTTCAACAATGTGTGTATATTGTGGTATCCTCAGGATACATGAGGATTTCATCCTCAGGATTCTTTCATGTTTAACTGATGTGATTAAAAAAAAAAGGTGGCACCACCACCACCAAACTTCAGTTCTTGTATCTGGAGTGTAAGACCTCATGGCTATTGGCCCTTGAATCAATGGTAGCTTGTAATAGATGGAATGTCATTTGGCATAACTCAAGGCAGAGGTTCTTGTCACAGGCTGGAGGAGTGACATAGCAGTGGAAGATCACCAAAACCTCCTGATGGGATTTCCTGTATGTGTTTCGTTAACATGTATTATATATATGTTTGAATATACCATATTTTTATGTGTGATTCTTTCTTTATTTTTTTAAATATTTCACAGTTGTTTTCTACCCATGAAAAAATGTGCAAAAAACCTGCCATGCTTCAGCAGTGCTGTCCACGTGCCAACTTCATTTCAGTGGAACACCTGCATTTCCTACAAGCTCTCATTACCTGGAAGAGTAATTTAATAGATTTTTATGAGTAAAGTTGATGTAAAGTTCAGAATAAATGATTTGAAAAATTTCCACTTACCACGTGGGCTTTTCTCTTCCTGGTGTAATTCAGGTGTAATAACTTTGCTGAGACCTCTTTTGCTGGATGTGGTGCCAACTATCCAACAGACGGCTGCTTTGGCTCTCGGGAGACTTGCCTACTTTAACGATGACCTGGCAGAGGCAGTCGTGACTGGAGACATTCTTCCATCGCTCGTGTGTTCATTGTCTGAGAAGAATGTAAGGCATCATTGTTCACTTAAGTAATTATTTTTGTTTAAACTGCCGCACAGCTAAAGGGAAATCGTTCTGTACTGGCTATCTGCTATTATTCCTAGCATAGCAAGAGGTGTGTGAAAGTCAGAGAGTGTGCGTGCTTGAACTCCTGAGAGATCAGTGTGTATAACTTTGAGCTTAAACAAGTTTGACTTTAAAATCTCATCTTACCTCCCGGTGCGTTATAAGAAATACACTCGCGGCATTGTTATGGGTTTAAAATGTTGAGTAATACATTATAAAAAGTCCCTCTTAAAAACTGAGACAATTGGAAATCTGTAGTGAAAACTGACTGGGATTTGTCAATAATACTGAACACTTGTAAAATACATAGTCAGTTTTTCATTATGGATGTTCAGTTTGTGTCTCCACACATAACCACTTGGAAATCTGTAGCATAAGAAGTATCAAACCACTGATACAGGAAAACACAGTAAAGATTTTGATATTTGTATTAAAAAAATCCCTTACTACGCAATTGTGTTGCAAATAAGTCTCATGGTGTCTCTTTCTCCCCTCTTGCCATCTTTCCTTCAGCTTTTCCTTATATTCTAGTTCTTTACTCCTAACATAAATTGATTTAAAAAAAGAAAACTTTCAGTACAGTTTCTAGTGACTGGCAAATGGAGGAGACAGCTGACAGTCAAATCCATTGATACCATAGCCATACTTGAGTTGCAATTTTGGCTTATTAGATTTCAGGGATATTATGATTTCAATGGAAATATAGTTTGGAAAAGTGTATTTTCATTTTCAGTCTTTTGGGGAAGAAAATGCAAGCATTCTTTGCTTTTGTTTTTTCTTACATGTCTGGCTGTTCCCTACACAGTCAATCAAAGCAACAGCAAAAAGTCTGAAAAGCCTTGATTTCAATAAAATGAAGGTCTTAGGCAAATTTATGACCATTCTGGTGAATTTCTGTTTTAAAGAGAAGGAGGGAAGCAAAACTTTTTTTATTTTTAATAATTTGGAAGCTACTCCCCCGCTGCAATTCAAAGCACTCACTAAATTAGCTTGAGTACCCTGATTTATCTGTTCCATGTTACTGCCAGTGCTTTTGCTACATCTGTGAGATGGCTGTAATTCAGAATCAGTTGGGGCAGCAGCAAGATTAGTGTGAGGTCATGGAAATTCTACTATGTCTTGGTGACTGAGGGCAAGTGAAGGAAACTCATTATCCAGTTCATGCAGAGTTTAGCAATGCGTGCAGTTTGTTACTTCCAGTAGGCAAAAAACCAAACCAAAACAACAAAAAAACCAACCCCAGACCATTTCCATTCCATCCACTCCTAGTGTATCAACATCTGTATTTAAGGAGCTGATTCTTGGAGCACACAACAAATACTAATTCAGCTGGCTTATGGAGAACAGTTACAGGGTCACATCCCAGCTCAGTGTTTTGTCAATTAAACTGAGCAAAACAAGAGTTGTAAAACTCTGTGTGTACTCAGTATGTACTAACTGTGCCTGCAAATACAGTTTGTTTGTAAACAAATGTGTTTTGAATAACAATAAAGAAGTGTTTTTCTTTGCCAGAAGTGTAATTACTTAACAGAAATAACATACCCGTATTTGCACAGACATAGACTGGTGTAAATTATTCTAACTTCACTTATTTCAGTAAAACTGGAACTCAAACTAGCTTGGAGTTTGTCTGCTTGTGTCTGTACTGTTTCATTTAACATCTCTTCCATTAAGAGATGTTTAATGTCTTTCTTGTAAATTACGTTCACTGTATCTGCTTGTAGGCCTTAACTTAGAAGTCTGGGGTTTTGGCAGTAGGGAATTATATCTAAAATAAGCAGAGGCAGGGCATGCACTTGAGCACTAGAGGATGACTGCCCTTTGTGTGCTGAAATGATGGTGTTTGGGCCAGCGCTAGCCATCAAAGTGCTTGGCAGTGCCTGGATGTGGTTTAGAGGATGGCAGAGGCAGATCTCCATTGGCAGGATGAGGCCATTGTGCTTTGAGGCAGAAGTTTAGGTGCTTGCAGAAGGTGTGCACCATTGCTTGGTCAGAGTTCACTTCACTTACCTATGGAGCTGTTGCATAGTCCTCAACTGCCACAGCTTAGAGCTTCAGGAAAGTTTTTCTAAGGTGTTTGGGCACCTGGCAAGAGTCGCATCACTGTTAACCTGGCTTCTTGTCTGTATGGACTTGACCCCAAAGGGATATGGGGCTTTTTTTTTTTTATAGATTCTGTGTATCTTGACAGTATGAATCCAGCACAGTTAACTGCCTAGGCTTCCTATACAGAGCAGGGGAGAATGAAACATCTTGGAATAAGACTGAAACCAGCTGGTGTGCAGAGAAGAAGTGCTCCCAAGCTAGTCCACAGTGCTGATGGGCCAGCTGCCAGGAGCACAGGGTAGTGGCAGTAGGTTGGTTGTATCCTGTTGCATCTTGCCCTCGTTGCTGCACAGGGACTTCCTAAGAGGATGGAGTGGTCTTTCTGCCAGCACAGCTGTGGCAGGAGTGCTTGAATTGGATTCTGAATTTTGAAACTGTATAGCAAGGAAGAAATGTAACCTTCAGCTTCCACAGACTTTACACATTTGCTTTAAAATTACAAGACTGAAATGGGACTTATAAATAAAATGTGCTTTTAAAAGAAGCCACAGCCACCACTGCTATTTATGTGGAACCTCATGGTGCGTGCAGCATCATACATTGCAAGGATGCACCAGCACTGAGGCACAGAAGTAGAAAACCAGAGGCAGGTGCTTGGATTTTGCTTGAACTTGTGGCAGAGGTGTCAAGCTTAGTCTGTTTGGAAGTGAGCTGTTTCCGGACATGTGCAGGAATAGATTTTCAGGTTGCCTGGTTAAAGTTGAGGACTATCACACTGGGTATCTGCTAGTCTGGTATTTCAGGATCTTAGCTGGGGTATTTAGGCATTTGGGGATTCAGTTTTTAAAGACTTTTGTTGCATTGTATTCTCTGTGTCGCTATTTCTTGTTTGTAAGCAGTGTTTTCACATAATGATGTTATGAGGGTATGCACGTCAGAAACTGTGAAGTCTTGTGGATGTTGCAGATGGGTAGAATTAGTTTTAGGAGCTTGCTCTGCATAACCTATGTAATCTGGTTAAATATGTGAAGTACTATTGTTTTTGTAGCTCTTATCACTCACGACTCACTTAAACAAACAGACTTATCTAGACTATTATCTTTTCCCCATATCCTCTTAGCCTTCTATTATTTTTTTTTCCCATTTGTTTGTGCACTTGCTGCAGATCTTACATCATGAGCTATCTCAAGGAAGGACTGTATGTTCGTTGTTTGTGTGATGCATGGTGGTCCTGATTTGGATCTGAATGAGATACTGTTGCTAATAAAAATCTAATTTATGCATGTCTGTGCTCTGTTATGCCATAAAGTACTAAATGTTAGTAAAAAGCATTTTTTTTTTCTCATTTGTATAGCGTTTCTACAAGAAAGCAGCTGCATTTGTGCTAAGAGCAGTTGGTAAACATTCTCCAGAGCTAGCTCAGGAAATAGTTGAGTGTGGAGCGCTGGAAGCACTTGTATTTTGCTTGGAAGATTTTGATCCTGGAGTCAAAGAAGGTGCAGCTTGGGCACTCGGTTACATTGCCCGACACAATTCAGGTAACAGGTTCAGTTTGTTATCTTTTGACCTAATGCTGTGTGAGAGTTATAAGAAATAATATTACTGCGATGTCCGTAAATCAGAACAAAAGACTTTTCCTTTTCTGTAATAAAATTTTAAAGTCAGAGTAAAAACCTGCTATAATTTTACGAATCTGGCAATGCTGTCCCTTGTGTGAGAAGATGTTGTATATCTGTGTATAGCTGTGATATCCACATTGACTGGCTGTATGAGAGCTGCTCTAAGAAGAGGTGCATTGGATGAGTGGCCAGGAAATGACATTCTGCTTTATTCTCCTTTGTGAGGAAATTTCAGAAGCTGTACTATTATGTAACTGCTGCCGTGGAACAAAATTTCTCTTGCTTACTGTAAGTTCTTTTTTTTTTTATGTGTGTAGTAAAAGGAGAAGCCTAGGCAGAACCAAGTTCCATTCAGCTGACAGCACAGACTGCAGTACAAATGTGCTAAATTCATTGCAGTGACTACATTATCATTAGGCAGCAGACCGCACTCTTTCCCTGGGAGTCAGGAACAGGTTTGAGGAATCTGATGTCGAGCAGCACACTGCTGTCTTACAGTGTTATATAACTCACTGGCAGTGTCATGTTCCTATTTAAAAGCCAACCCACATGGTCAATAGTTTTTACCGGTTATTTATATAGTTCAAGTAAACGTTTGGATCTAGGAAGCTAAAAACTGAGAGACAAAACTGCTGAAGAGAAGGAATGGCGTAAATAGCCTGTGTTCATATTGGTTAAAGTTAAAATTATTCCAGGATCACAGCAGTTTGGAAGCTATTCTTTTTTAATTGCTGTTAAGTGTCTGGCTGCAAAAGGTATGGGGCATTTTCCACACTTACTAAGACCTAATCCAGAGTTGTCAGCATCTTCCATGTGGGCTGCTTTTTATCTGGGAACAAATTTATTCTTGGCTATTGGATCAGAATCTCTGAAACCAAGTGTTGCTTTCATCTGAGATATATTTGCATATGTGTCATTTGAAAGTGTTCTTTTGTACAAATGTATGTAGTCTAAGTGTGTGTCTGTGTTACTCTTAACATAAGCATGTCTGTAGTTTTGTTATATCGGTAAATCAATATTGACTCACCTCAATTGTCCTTCATGCTATTCATTGTGTGGATGCTGGCTGATCTTTAGGGTGATCCAGTTCACTCTGTGATGGCACTGTCTGCAAAGATAGAGATGTGGAGGGACTGAATACAGCAGAGTCCTTATACAAATTTTTATTCCATGGTTATAAATTATTTATTGATGGACTGTGGACAGATGTTTCACCAGTTTATGCATGCAATAAGCACAGCATCTTCAAGAACTGGGTTGAAATTCTGAGGACAAGATCAGATCACTCAATATCATACATTGAAAACAAACAAACAAACAAACAACAACAAAAGAAAGCAAAATAAACAAACCCAACAACCAAAAATTCAGTTATTCCCCTGCTGTGAAGCTGCCCAACTACAGCCAGCTGGGTATTTACCTTCCTCTCTGACACAGTCACAGGAAGCCTCTAAAATAGTTACCACCGAAAGCAGAGAAGTTTTAATGAAGGAAGATCTTTCTGTGCATAGTATGTTTCTTCTACTGCTACAAACATTTGCAATGGTGTTGTTGGAGGTGGGATCCAAAGTTGGATCTCTTCTTATCAACACCTGGTACTTTCTGTTAAAGAAACTCTGGATTGGATTCATACTTTTGCATTGACTAAATTTGGCAGTTACGATTTTCTCTCGCTGACTGTAGGCACATATTGCAGTTTAAACTCTAAATGTAGAACAGGGTGATAAATGGTTTTCCCCGCCCACAAGATGTTTTTCAGTTTCAAAAATTGTTTCTGTTCTAAATAGGGACAGCATTAAGGCAAGATCTTTTTTTTTCAGCCTCCTGAGAAGATGGTGTGGGGGATATTTACTTGTCCTCAGCAATAATAGTTTCACAATTGGGGCATATGCCTGGGATGTGGGAGACAGATTAACACCCTGATCTTAGATGAGATGAGAACCTCAGTCTCTGAGTACAAGCAGAGGCTCCTAGCATTAGGTGGTAGCTGCTGTGCAGTGGGAGAGTTTCTCAGTTTTTATCAGAAATTCCATTCAAGACACAATAAATCTGCTCTCTAGGAACTGCAATGTGTGTTCCCTTGAAAAGACTTCTAACTTTGAGAAACTGGGACCTTTTTTCTTCTCTGAAAAACAAAACAAAACAGAACAAACAAACAAAAACAACACAAAAACAGATAACAACCAAACAGATTAACAAGCTCCTTTCTATCTTCATACAGCAGTCACTCAAAATACAGTTCCTCTGTGAACAGATGTCTCCAGAACGCCTGCAAGATTTTAGGTCAAGACAGAGATTCCAAGACACTGGAAATTCTGCTAGGTCAGATTCCAAAGCCTAGCTGAGCTCATGCAGTTCTGCTCACTCTGGAAGATCCCCTTGAGCTGAGTTCAGATGCTTATTTAATTCCAAAGTGTGTGGATCAGTGTATGCTTGAACTTTGCCAGTCATTATTGCTACTGTTTATTTGTGTTTGAGAAGAAATGCAGCAAATACCATCAAAATGCTATCAAGTCCACGAAAAAATATTTTATAATTTTTTACTTTTACCATTAATTTGAATACAAAGTTCTTGTTAGAAAGAACTGCATATAACTTAGCTTCCCACTTTGCCTGCACAAGAGCATGAAAGATGTAATTTATTAATGCTTGTACCTGCTTCAGCATATGGTGAACTGATAGTAAAATGAAAATAATTGCTCTTTATACCCAAACATATTCCTGAGAGCGGAGTTAAACTGATTTTCAGTCACACCGTGGTGCCCTTAGGATCATAGGGTAGTTCAGGTTGGAAGGGCCCTCAGGAAGGCTCTAGTCCAGATTCCTGCTTTGAGTAGGGTCAGGTACAACAGTGCTCACATCTTCAGTGATTTGAGCCTAGTAGGAACTTCGTCTTATTCCACGATCTAAGTTTGCCCTGTAATTAACAACCACCATCCCACTGATTTGAGCTTTTTCAACTGTTTCCAGTGAAATATTGACCACTGTGGTTGAAGTGGTCTGCATAAATTAGTGATCTCGAAGTGCAGCCTTTTGGACTACTTGTGGGGATTAGAGTCTTCCTATGTGGTCATTACGTAATCACGTTATTCAGAAAAACACAGTATTGGTGGTTGTTTTAGTCAAAACCTGTTGTTTCCTGTGGATACACCTGCCAACACAGCAGGGTCTGTTTGAGAACCATGCTCTGGATTGAAGCATTCATTTGTTTCCAAGCAAAGAAGATTTTGCTGCTGCTTTCTTGCTGGGAGCAAATGCCATATTCCTATAGTGGTTTTCCTTCCCTGGGGATTACCATCACATTCACTTCCTCCTATTCATTTTTCTGCCTCATTTTTTTTTCTTTTTGACCCATCCTCTTATTGCTAATTTGTTAATGTTTGTATGGATTTTTTGTTTCAGATCAATCCTATAAGACTTTCCATTGATTTCAGAGGATGTGTAGTCAGGAGATTATTGACTCCTCTTTGTTCACTTCCAACTCTTCCTGATCATGTAAACTCATGAGTAGGCCTCAACTTACTTTGAATTAATTTCTCAGTCCCTGGTGACTGCTGTTGTACCGAGACAAATCAGTACAACTCTAGTACAGCCTCTAGCTGAAATGGTGACATCTTAAACTCTGTTGGCTTTCTATATCAGTCTTCCTTGTAGCTTTGTGTCAGTCTGTCTTCTTGTCTGTGGTATCTCCTTTTGCTAAAATCCTCTCCATGTTTCTGGACAAAAGCATCTCATTTGCGGTGAGTGTTGAGTCCAAGCTCCATTGTCTTTTGTTATATGTAGAATCACTCTTATTGCTTACTCTCATGCAAGGAGAAGTCCTTCTTTATCACCATGCAGCTGGATGAGTTCTTGGTCTACCACAATTTCGACCTTGCCTTTTTCCTAAACTTCTGTTGATTTAAATAATATTCAGAAATTAGTTCTCTTTTTCTGCTGTCTTTCTCCTGTTGGTTTGGTCTTTATCCACATCGTGCATTCTTGGAAGAGTGTTAAGTCTTTCTGTATTTTATCCTCTGATTCTGTTTAATCTCTTTTAATTTCTTTGTCTGAATATTTGTTTTTGAAAATTTCTTCCTGAAAACTGTATCTTCTCCTTTAGCTCTTCCTCAGCATCCTTTATTTTTCTGCATATCTATCTGTATTCTCTAATTAAATAGCAAAGTTTTAAAATCCTTATTGCACCATTTGAATTAAAGATTTTCCACTAAGTTGGGAGTTAATCATCTTTTTGAGAAAAAGAACTGCAGTTATCATAGAATCATTTAGTACTTAGTATCATAGTTTTGGGCTGAGTTGACATGGGGGAAGTGATGGGAGAATGCATATTTTCTTTTGTCCAGCCTCAGCTTCCACAGTTTTCTGACAGTCTATTTACTACTCAGCTGTCTTTTGACACCTGGTGTAGCCCTACATGTGGTAAGTTATTAGCCTTGAACTTTATAGCCACCACTGGAAGAACAACCACTTAATTAACCATGACCAACAGTAACCATCAGTATTTAAATGATATCAAGCTTGTAACAGCAAGAGCTGATCTTAATTGAATCAGATTGAGTTTGCTCTTTTATGGTTACTTTTACATACCTGGGCATTACTGTGACCTTAAGGTATTGCTCTTTACCTCCTTACCTGATTTCAACTCATAAGGTATCAAAGAAACGCCTTCTTCTAGAACTGTCCTGTACGTCTTGACATAGTTTTTGTGATATTAGCATCTCATCAGCAGACTGCAAGCAGTTGAGATGGTTGATCTGAAGTTGCTTCTGAGACACCGCCTGTAACTGGGCACAGTCTGATGCATTAATCTGGATTTTTGGTCAGTAGTTCCTGAAAAAAAATTGAGAAAAAAAAAAAACAAAAACAGGTGTATTTTTTCCATGCAAGTTGAGTGTAGCTTATACAGCTTGTACTGTTTAGCTCGTTCTCCAGTCTGTTTTCATACATGCTGCAGGTACATTTTGTCTCAAATCTGTAAAATTGCAGCTGGACCGTCAGGCAGGGTTTTGTTCCAATCATATGATGTGTTTATTTGCAGGGTGCACACTGTGTGCTTTCAGCCAAAAAGTTACTTGAAGGTTTAAGATTGTACTAATTTATTTAAAAAATCACTGCATTACTTACAGTTTTTGAGGCGATGTTTATACTTTGCTCAAAATATTATATCATGTGAAATAACGTATAGTATAAATATTTGAATTATCACATGTGTGGGACTGTGTGACTATAATTCACTAATTGAAAACAAATCTGGTCAGGAATATTATTTGGATGCTAACAACCTAATGATGACATGACTTACAGATTTCATGAAAAACTGTATTAGTCTATGTATATTTAATGAAGTATGCTATATTTTTCTTAGTATGAAAATGTCTTTACGGATGGACTATAAATCAAAAGCTAAGTTAGAGCCTTGAAATACAACAGCTATATGTTGCCATGGTACTGCAAGTCAAGATAAATGTTAAAGATAATAATGGATATGCATAATAAGATATAACAAACGTGAACTAAGACCTGATAGATTATTGAATTCATCGTGATTTTTACTGCTTTTCCACACTATCTGAAAACAGTGCAGCTTTGTTATAGAATGCATTTTGCTTGTGTTATCCAGTAATTCTTATTTTAGGACTGTGCTTAATGCTGCATATATATAGAAAGAGCTAATGAATTTCCAATGGTGTATTTTTTGTCCCTGTAAGATAACCATGTGCTCAGATTCTTTTTTTCTTTTTTATTTAAGGTGCACTTAGTTAAGGCTATTGTACTGATCTCAGACACACAATATCACAGTGATGATATTTCTCATTTATCTAATTGTGTGCAATAACATTTTGAAGCCACTGAGGGATAAATTCTGTATGTTCCCATGTCTGGTTGCAAAACCTCATTTTGATGGGTTCTGTTTTTTCAGTCTTTTATGTAAGATAAATCTTTTATGTGTGTTTTTTGTATTTCTGTTTTTGGCATTTGATCTATGCTAATATCTGCTTATCATTTAAAGAGGGTAAAATGCTCTCTAATTAGGTGGTTGGTAAAATTTTGGTACTTTGGCTTTCTGTGTTGTTGTTAGCCATGCATAAAATGCTTTCCTATTGATCAGTGTAGAATAGCCAGGGTTTAAACAGCTGACATCTGCTTACTTTAAAAAAAAAGAAAAAGAAAACAGAATAACAAACCATTTCAGCCTAATCTACCTCAAATGTGTGCATGTAAATGGGGGTCCATCTATTGACCTGCATTCTTTTCAGTTTTGGATTGGTCCACATGGTTTATGAAACCAGGAGGGCTGATTTGAAATGCAGATGTCGAGACAGTGAACTACACCCTCCCCTTTTTCCTTTGCTGTATCTGTCAGGGTGAAAAATGGCTTGCACAAGGGTCAGTCACCCATACTCACTTAATTACTTTCCTTGGACCTACAGAACTGTCACAAGCTGTGGTGGATGCAGGAGCCGTTCCTCTTTTAGTGCTCTGTATCCAGGAGCCAGAAATTGCTTTGAAAAGGATTGCTGCTTCAACTCTTAGCGATATTTCAAAGCATTCTCCAGAGTTAGCGCAGACAGTAGTGGATGCAGGAGCTATCGCTTTCTTAGCTCAGATGATCCTGAACCGTGATGCTAAACTGAAGGTACATTTAAACATTATTTTTAATCTCCATTTTAGCAGTCGTTACTTGATGTTGAGTCATTGACACAGATGTGTATATTTACTTAAAAAGCTCTTGTTTTGAATGTTAGCAAAACGTAACTAGGCAGTGACAGAGTTCTGAACATGTTCACAGATTTAACTGCTGGATAAAAACTGCTGCCCAGTGAGGAGCAGCTAAATTAATCTTTCAATGCTTAGCATTTTATTTATTTTAATTATAAAGTATCATATGAGGAATGCAAGCTGATGTATGAAACCCCATCCTTTGATTTTCTCTAACAAATATTTTTAATAGAGAAACTCTGACCAATTCAGTTACAAAAGAGGTTTTGTACGCTTAAGATTATACTACAAGTTAATACTGAATGTATTATTGTATTTTAGAGTGTGCTATCTGCTACGGATTGTCCTTGTTGAAGAATTCCTCACAAGTTTAATGGACCAACATTCAAATTTTTTTTCTGAATGTAATGTTCTTGTTTAGCAGCAACAAAAGACAATATAAAAACGCCACTTCAAACTAATAGAAACAAGATTGAAATAATTGATCTGACACACCAAATGTAGACAAATAAAGATACTTTCTGTAGATGTCACTACATTTTAAGTTATGGTTTTAAATGTTATATATATATATTTATGTTTCTTCTTTATGACATAGTATGTTTGAATGGCATGAAACAAAAGAGAAACTTTTATTCAGGAACCAGCAAATGTTCTGAGCTATTATATTCGTGCATGAATTGATTCAGTGAATTGTAAAGTAGCTGTAATTGTTTTCTCTATCCTCTTTGTTTTCCTTGATGCAATAGATTTTTGTGTGCAGGAGGAGTGCACGTTGCAGGCTGTTTGTCTACTATTGATTTTATAACAATTTTTATTTACTAGTGTCAGGTGCTGTCAGCGCTAAGTCAAATAGCAAAGCATTCAGTGGATCTTGCAGAGTTGGTGGTTGAAGCAGAAATTTTCCCAGTTGTGCTCACATGCCTGAAGGACTCGGATGAATATGTCAAGAAAAATGGTGCAACTTTAATTAGAGAGATAGCAAAGCATTCGCCTGAGGTAAAACCTTGAAAATGCAAATACAAGGTCATATCATTAGATTTTACACTTTAAATAAAATACAGGATTATTCTGTCATTTGCTTTTTGAAAGGGAGGGCAAATGGCTGTTTGGCATATTCATTGGAAAAATATGGAAATGCTTGCTGATATTATGAGATGTGTATTGAATATGAATTGGCTTAGGAAAATTGGGAATCGCATAAAATGCACCTGGCTATTTCATTCCATAAGATATCAGTGCAAAGAGGGAATTTTAGGCTGACAGTGCTGTCAGTGTCAGATATTAGAAATACCACAAGTAAAGCCTCACGGAAGTCGTGATAGCAGCTTATAAATGATATGAACGTGTTGCGGTAATAACAGACGGTGTGAGTCTTTCTGAAAAAATCTTTCTGGGGGTGCTGGTATCACATTTCATTTAATTTTCCTATAACAATGAAACTCAACAATTCCCTTATATATTATTAAAGTGGTGACAGTTTTTCCTAATAGCTTGAATTTTTGATCTGATTCTCAGCATTTGCAGTATTTTTTTGCCAATAATAGATACAAAAAGGTTGTGAGGATCAGCAAAGCAAATGTAAAATGCATAGGAAAAACAAATAATTAGAACTACATTAATCTGCCAAATCACAGAGTCATTTAAAAGACTCTAAATACGAGTATGGGATGAAATGCAAGCAATGTATTTGTGGAATGCACTAGCACAGCCATCATAACACTAGCTTAACAGTTGAGAATTGTTTAAACATGAGATTTTCAGCCTGCTTGTGTCTGTGCAGTAGTACTGTACATCTCTGCACATGCGTGAGCCCAGATGTAGAGCCTGGCCATCACTGGCTGCAGTTAGTCGCCGTGTGAATGCTTTTTCCTAAGGTATAACTTTAAATTTCACGTAGCTGTGTAATGAATAAAGCAGTCTCCTTATACAAGGCTCGAAGGTAAGAGTGGATGTCATGCTATTAGAAATCAGCAAGACTGGAAATCTACGTCTTATCTTTTGTTTATGTAACTACAGCTCTTGAGCAGGTGCTGCTTTTACTTTGGAATCTTTGTAAAGATGTGGTATACACCCAACAACGTAGAAGGAAATAATGATAATATGGAATTATGTTAATTTATATGCATTGTTGTTACTATATATTCTCTACTGCTGTCCCTTAAGAGATGTGAGAAGCAATACCATTTGGAATGAAACGTGCTGCATAGCTTAATGTACACAGCAAGCATCACAGACTACAGACACGAATATCATTTATAAGCAAGGCTATATAACTCAGCATTCTGGAGAAAAGTCTGCTGTCCATCAAGTGTGCTCCTTGGCCATGTCCTTTGGAGTACCACAGTGCTGACAGAGTGATGTAGCCCAAGTTGGTTTTGGGCAACCATGACAGCTGTCTGTGGCTTCATGTCTTGGTGTGGGGGAGGAGGACCACAAAGGCTTTAATGCTGCTGAGGTTATCCATAGAGCACAGGTGAGAGGAGGTGTGGGCTTTTCCTTCTTTGCTTGCACAAGAACACATGCTGCTAGCTTGGAGAACAAATAAGCAGCAGTATGAAAGTGTCTGGCTCAGTAGTTGTGACTTCAAAGTCATTTGTGTATTTGACTGTCATTTGTGTGATACTTTGGTTTAACTGTATAAGCTGTCCTGTGTAATAATGCAGTTGTATAGCATGGAATGACATTTTCAACATCAGGAGTTCAGAATCCTGATTTCCTTGCAGTAAAGTGAAGCAAAATCAGGGTAGCAAAATAGTTTAGTTCCTGAGGACTTCATGCTTCACTCGGTGCTTAGCAGTCAGTATGATACATAAGTCTTATCCCAGCTTTATTTTCTAAGTCAGGAGCAATACATTTAAGGACTTTTATAATGTGATGCTTTATGCTTGTTGATACTTCACAGTATCTAATCTGTTCTGTTTATCTTTACAGCTTTCACAGTTTATAGTAAATGCAGGTGGAGTTGCCGCTGTGATTGATTGTATTGGCAGCTGCAAAGGGACTGTCAGACTGCCTGGCATCATGATGCTTGGTTATGTAGCAGCTCATTCAGAGAACCTGTCAATGGCAGTTATTGTCTCCAAGGTTAGCTATCACTTCGCCTTCTTCCTATAATTCTTCAGTGGTACTCTGAGAAAGAGACACAAATTAACATAGGCAGAGCATGTGTTTTGTGACAGAATTATATACTTGCTGTTGATTAATGCACTTTCTTGTAATATTGCTGCTTGCAATGTCTGAGATTATATGGTGGCCTGATCGGAGTTGGTCCTTATGAAGCTGAACCTTTTATAAAATGACCTGGATTCATTTCTGAACATCTATTTGTATTCCACTACATTATTTTTCTGTGTTGCAATTGAATGAATACAAAAGTAAGTCAGCGAATTTCTATGGTCTTTTTCCTCTTAAAAAGAATATTTGTGGCTACATCAAAACTCCTTATGAACAAGAATGTTTAATGGCAGATTATTTATTGCACTAACATAACTGCTGCAATAGTCTTGCAGCTGAAATCTTCAGACTTGCCAAGACTTCAGTTTCTGAAATGTAGCGTAGTTTGATTCAGTTGTGCAAGTCATATTTCAGATGAGAGAAGCTATTTGTTTTCTGGTTTAAATAAATTCTGCTGGGCACTGGGATAGAAGGACAATTTAGTAGGGATATTTGCAATATCTGCAATTGGTGAAATTAGTGCCTGAGGTAATATTCTAACATGAATGATATTAACGACAGGAAGAGGTAATTTCACTGAGCACTGTCGGTCTGTTTTCATGCTATCAAGTTGAGGGAGGTTATTCTCCTACTCTCATGAGACCCTACTGTCAGTTATGTGTTCAGCTGTGGAGCCTTCAGCATGAGGAAGACACAGACCTGTTAGAGAGGCTTCAGAGGAGGCCATGAGGATGCTGGAGCACCTCTCCTGTGAAGACAGGCTGAGGGAGCTGGAACTGCTCAGCCTGGAGAAGAGAAGGCTCTGGGTAGATCTCATTGTAGCCTTCCCTTATTTAAAGGGGTTCCACAGGAAAGCTGGAGAGGGAAATAAGGGGAAATGGTTTTAAATTAAAAGAGCAGATTTAGATTTGATATTTAGAAGAAATTATTTTCTCGGAGAGTGGTGAGGTGCTGGCACAGCTGTGGATATCCCATCCCTGGGGATGTTCAAGGCTTTGTTGGATGGGGCTTTGAGCAAATGTACCTGCCCATGACAGGAGACTGGAGCTAGGTGAACTTCAGTGTCCCTTCCAATCCAAATCATTCTATAATTTAAAAATTACCATATGAATAGAGACAATGAAGCAACAAAACCTGAGGAATTGAAGCTTTTTCTGGTAGAAATGCAAGTTAAAAGATGAAAATTGTACAACATAACTTCAGTATGTGCACAGAGAGGGTGGGTGTGATCACAAAATTCTTTTCTGCATTTGAAGACTGAAGAAACAGTCTTTTGGCTTGTTCTTTGTGGAGGTCCACCTTCTGTGGGTGTGCCCATCTCTCACCCCTGTAAGGGATGCCTAGAGCAGCTACGCTTTGAAGTGCTTAAGCAGGATGAATGCAGGCTTATGTTCAAGAGGAAGCACCTATGTGCTCCATTTTTTGAAAAGCAATGATTGTTACTGTAACTGAATGAGAGTGCAGTAAGAGATTTTGTAGGGATCTGTGCAATCTGACATAATGAAATGAAATATCTTAACAAATGATCCACAGAAGAAGCCTGAATAAACCTGAAACCCATTTAAAAATACACCTTCAGGGGAAACTGAGCTTTTCTGAGAGATGCATAATGCTTAGGGTAAGGCCTGGTAAACTAGGACCATTTGAAAGTTATGCTCCTAAGACATTATAGCTCTGTATGGCTGTATTGTGTGCTAGAAAAGATGAATATAATAGAGTGACTTTGTGAGTCATACTGACCAAAAACTCCAGTGTGGTCTTCTGCTGCAGTGCTGTTAGGAAAAAGACACTTGAGTCTTTTGCAGTACTAAGAAATAGAAGATGGAGCACTGCCGGACCAGAAGTCGTGATTCTATCTGTATTGCAAGTGCATATTTTTCTGTTGTCTGTATCTGAGAAGAATCTTGAAAAAATCAAAGTGGGTGCAGAAGGGGCCATAGACAATTCAGAGGATGGAGGAAAAAGGGCTTCTAGTTAGTGATTTAGTAGCCTTGCCTCACCTAATGTAATGTGAAGTGGTGATATCTGTTGAAGCATCCTGGGCATAAAATACTGGCTAGTGAATGGCTCCATAATCCTGTGGAGAAAGGATACAGATTGTGACCCCCTGCCCACAAGAACTTCAGTAACTGCTGGAAGTAAGTGAGGTATTCTTCATCTCTTGATGACTTCACATCAAGCACCAAAACCTTTTTTGGAAGATACCGGATGCATCAAACATGAACTGCTCAATCAAGCAGACCTTAGTCTTAGTACAGCCTGAATTGTGCAATGGATTCCTTTTATCCCTTAAAGCCTGTTAGCTTAAACAGACACAATATTGATTTTGTTTCTCTCATTGTTTAACTAGATTTGTAAAGATACATTCAAAATTCTTGCTAGTTGCGATGATGCAAAGATATGACAACAAATAGCAATTGTTCTCTTAGAGCTTATATTATAGGAAGAGTGTTAATAGAGAAACATTTTCTAGCAGTCTATATCAGTTTAAAGGCTGTTCTTTTGGTTACTGCTACAGGGAATACCACCACTGTGTACCTGCTTGTTAGAAGAAGATGAAGATCATATTAAGGCAGCAGCTGCGTGGGCCTTGGGACAGATTGGAAGACATACTCCTGAGCACGCACGTGCTGTAGCAGAAACAGATGTGCTAGCCACATTGCTTACTCTGTATATGGACATACGCAGTTCAGAAGATCTTCGGCTGAAAGCAAGTATATTCAAAATATATGCAATATGAGATATTCAAAGTAACCGACACCTATAAGTGCTTAAAAACTATATGTGGGATGTGTTTTTATTGATATTCAATAAGTTGTGGATTTCCTGTGTCTAAAGGCTGTGTATCATTTATTAGGACTGATTGGTCCTAATGGATACGTGTATGGTTCATGCCCAATCATACGATACAGCCACAGCAATGTAATCTCTCATTTTCTTCCTACTTTAGATCAGTTGTGTATACTCATAAGCACTGTTATTTCCTACAAGTGACTAATTCCCTACCTTTTTTTCTCAAGTATGGGCTCTTGTTTGAAGTGTTATAGAGCTCATAGTAGACTTGTTTACATTTTTATTATTGTAATAAAACTAAAACAAGTACACAAAGCTCTGCTCTTGAAAACACGTGACTGTTCCTGTTTAGGACCTTAATTCCATTGGAGCTAGTAAAGCTGGACTTTGATAAAGGGTAATTTTGGGTGACAGTAAATGAACTGACTGAATAATATAATATGACAGGATATGCTCTTCCAGGTTGTACTGTGCCTCTTTACAGTCCACCAAAGTACAACAAATCTCAGATCTGTAAGATAAGATGACAACTTCTGTATTGCTGTTTTCAGTGCTCACAAGAACATCAAGACCAAGTTAGGTGTGCCTAGAATCCTACCTAGTGAGATCATTCCTGCTTCTTGTAGCCAGCACTGAGTCTGTCTCACTGTCTCTCTTCCTTTCTGCCTGGATGGTAATGCACTTTGCTACCCCACACCAGCAGGCTCTCCCAATAAGCCACCTGTAAAATACAATCTTTTAAACTGTATTTTGATTTAGCTTTCTTATTATGTTAAAGTAGTTCAATTTACTTAAAGGGTCTACTCTTGCTTCCATTGTAGCCAAAGTAGAATTGCCATTACTTTGACCGTAGATAACTTAATAAGAATATGATGCACCATAGGTTTTGAAGCTTAATAAATCTAAGTAAAAAATTGATTCTTCATTAAGTGACTTGATGGATATCATATTTTTTATTTTAAAGATGCACTTTGAGAATTATGATCAATTTGCTTTTTTTTTTTTGTTAGACTTCAGAGATATGTTTCATGAATTCTTGTTGTTTTCAATGATGTCTCATTGTAGAAATTTTATTTTGCATTTCAATAGAGTAAAACAGCCTTAAAGAACATCCTTCAGAAATGCACTTATCTTCCAGTACTTGAATCATTGCTGTACGAAGCCCCTCCCAATATTATGAAATACATAGTTGGGCAGTTTAGCAAGGTAAGAAAAGGTTCTGCTTGATGAGTAATCATTTTCCATTTATCAAGAATGTTATCGTTCTAACTAAATATGGAGCATCTGCAAAAGTCTTAGTTGTTGTCTCAGGATCCTCAGGCTTCCCGTATAGAAGCAGTTTGGAGCATTGTGCTTTGTCACCTGTTAAAGATGGATACTGTTTTATCTGGAACGTTCTATAAATCACCCTAAGACAATGGGTAACAGTTGATTATCAGCAAGGTGTTTTCTTATTTCTTTGCCTCTTGAGATGAAGCCAAATACTAACTCACATGCAAATATTTTCATTGAGCTGAAGTATCACGTAAATCCCAGTTACATCTGTTTAAGACAAACTGCAAGCTGTTTGTCCAGGAGTGGCGTCAGTTGGGTCTTTTACATTACAATACGAAGGCCTCACCATTCCTATTCTCTTTAATTTAAAGTCTCGCTTAAGAAAGCTTAAAAAAATCCCATATCTTTTCTTACTTCCATTAAAATTTGCAGTTTATTGTTTGTTGTTAATTACCTTACTGATTTAAGCACCATGTGTAAAGAGAAACACAGTTTAATCAAAATGTGATCAAAATATTTCCTTGCAATATCAAAATATTACATTTGCAATGGAATGAAGTACAATCAAAATTCCAGTTTCTATCATGGTCACCAGCAATTGGATGCCTTGCTTAAATGTAGGCCTTTCTTTTGTGCAGTGCTGTGCAACGTAATCTATTAGCAGGGGGTACCAGATTCTCTTGGTGCGGTTTCTTTTTGGAAGTGGCCAAGCAAACACTTCTGATTAGTGATCGGTTCCTCTTATCAAAGACCTGGAAGTGCTACTCTTTGTAGTGTGTACTGGAGATTCAGTTAGAATCCAGAACCTTTGCTTCTGTGTGCTGACTGGAACTGTTGGAGAGTTGAGTGCGTAGTAATACGGTAATAGTGTCTACATTTGAATGTTGTTTGCTGTTGAAGCAGCTTTGTACCCTTCATATCAGCTGATGTTTTGTTTATTTTTTTTTATATTGTATTAAACAAACTGTGCTTTTCTAGCATTTGTTCATCTAAAGTATACATTTAAAATTAAGTCCTTTGCACTAAAAGCTTTTTTCTCTCTTATACAATAACTTAGGAATTTCCTATTTTTTAAACCTGAGATGTGTTGGGTCTGTTGGCTTATTTATAGCACAGTAAAAGCTTTATTTCCAAGCTGTGCTTCAGGGTGGGATGCTATGTGTTTTTGGTGCAGGACTGTGTCACTTTAGTATTGCCCTTTCTATGGTCTTTGCAATTCTGTGCTGTCTCAGTTTGGACTGGGAAGGGGGAGATACTAGGTCTCTGAGGTGTTGTCTATCTCTAGAGCCTCTTCCAAGAGACTTTTCTGCTGTCTTATTCAGCCTGGGAGCCACAGTGTGGAGGCAGAAGGCAGAGGAAGGGCCAGATCCTATCTCCTCGCTAGTTCTCCCTTGACAGTTCTTGTAGGAGGCATGAAGCAGCCACTTGGTAGTTGCCAGTTGTTCCCAGCACTTGTATGGAACACAATAAGGAGAAGCATCTATGCAGTCTTGTGTTTTCCTTACCAGTCTTACCAGTGATTTTTGCAGCTTAAAGGGACCAGAGGAGTGAAGGGTGTTTGCTTGTATGCCTGCCAGAAATCTCATCCTTATTTTCCTTCAGTGTTTTAGGCAATCCCTTCCTCCTTCAAAGCTCACGTTTTACACTGACACGATCAAATCTGTGGCTTGATTTGTCCCATCAGTGTGAAGGCTTACAAAAAGATTTTACCCTCATACCATGTAGTTCTCAGAGTTGGCTTTAAACCTATCTGTATTTGCTGACATTCACATCTTGGATTATCTTTTTATTTTTTTTTTATTTTTAAAATAAAAATGATTTTTATTACTGCAGCCCTGTGGGCCTGTAGACTACACGCTGTTGCCCTCCGTTGCCTGGCCCAGCCCCCACCTCCCTCTCTTTCGTCCTCTGGACAGAGCTGCATATTGGCATTACTCAGGGAGTGCAGAATGTATTGTCTGATCGTTTCTGCTTCTCATCTCTTTTGGCTGCAGAAACTTCACATTTTTGCTTTGTGTGTGTATGCGTGTGTGTAAAAAGGCTTCCATGGCTACACAGTGTGTTGTAGGATTTTAATATCCAGGAATTTAATAGTAGCATATAATGCTTCAAGACTGTATTGTTCACTTGCAACAATTCTCAGTATTGTTTTCACGCAATAATCTATACTAGATCATTATAATGATATAAAATTCTGCTCTACAATTAAACTGTAGGAATTGACATAAAAGACCTGAATAACTTGGTTTAAGTGGAACAGATGCTGTTGTTATTCCATGTTAGTATTCTGTTTTTATTATCTGTTTAATCTCCACAATCATCTTGTCTCTGTAGGGATAATTCGAGAAATATTATTTATGTAACAATAAACGTTCAATTTGCTATTTTTATCTATGTTATGTATTAAAGTACATGTTAAATTATGCTTTAACAATAAAGGGCTGGTTTATGATACTTGCTGTATAACCGTGTTAAAATACAGAAGTCGTTACAGATGTTGTATCTCTAATGTGTTCCATTTTATCTGTCCTCTGAATTAAAACAGGTTAGCAATATTTGAGGCTAGTAGCACAGAGGCTGCTTTAAAAGAGTACATATTTTGAATCTTCTTTTCTGTGTAGGTGTTACCACACGACACTAAAGCACGTTGTCTCTTTGTAAAAACTGGTGGGCTTAAAAAGCTTCAAGAAATAGAAGCAGAACCTGGGTCGGTTCTTCAGGAGTACATCAACACTATTAACAGTTGCTATCCAGAGGAAGTAGTAAGGTAAGGAAAATTTAAAATAAATAAAATAAAATCAAATAAAAAAGCGCATCTATAACATGAAATGTTTTTATTAGAAATGCAGAAAATGAGGATTTAAAATGTTAATTGAACTCCCACAGGACTTTAGATTTCAATAGAACAGTGTAACATTTGGTTAAATGCCCCAGTGGTATGCACAAATGTTAGAGATATACTTCTAAACACTTTGTATTTTCTGATTGGTTTTGGAATTAGGTTTCTTTGTCTATAAACAAAGCCCAAATAAGCTGTTGCAGGAAATAGGGAAGAAGAGTTAGTTCTGCTCTACCCAGCCAAACTCTGAGGCTTCAGCACAACCACTCAGAGTTACAAATACCAATGGCAAGTTGAGTTTATCTTAGTAACTTATTTTTGGTTTCTCAGATGTTGGTGAATCTTTGGTTACACCCTTGACTTCCCTAAGAGCCTGGCTGAATGCTACTATATTCAGAGGCTCCTTTGAAACTTTGTCTGATGTACAGGGGGTCCAGAGGCTCTCCTACAGTTGCTCTGCCCACAGCTGCCCTTCCTCCCCCAGCCTCATCATGAGGCTTAAGTGAAATATAAAAGGACCATACACCAGCTGTCTGCACCAAGTTGAACTTTGCCCTGAATGAATACAGAAACACTATTAAATAGCTTACAGTCAAAATGTCACTATCCTAAATTGTAATAAGGAGGTAAGTGCCCTCCTAGATTCTAGATATCCATTCACCAGACCTTCACTCCATCAACACATCAAAAGGATGTTGTACTCATGCACTCCCTCTACAGGCTCTGAAAGTCTGCATCATCAGTTTTAATTATAGCAAAGGAGATCTTTAGCTAATGGTAGCTACAGTCATGCAAAACAGAACCCTGTAGGTCTCCATGAGGAAAGGCCAGTGGCTGTCAAGTGGGTAAAAGCAAAATCATAAAGGAACTTTATTCTGCAGCTACTAGTACTTCAGGGGAAAGAGGATGTTTATACATCTTTGGATATAATCAATGTTTCCTTGTCCAACTATTTTATTTTTGTGTAAATGAAACAAAATTACTTGTGTAGACTGGGACAAAACAAATGAAAGGGCCTTTCCAATATCTCTTGCTTGACTCTTATTGCTAATGGCTGGTGGTGTTTCTGCTGCCCAAGCCACAGCTGCTACAATAGACATCAGCTCTGGGGCTGTTTTGGAGACCTATTACTTCAGGCTGTTTGCAGCCCACATGTGATAACAGCACATTGAAAAGTTACCTTTACAACTGGAGAACTAATGTGAGTTGTTTTAAAATTTCAAAAAGTTTCATCCATGAAGTCAGCAAGTTAAATGGATCTTTGTTTAATGTGAATGTGTTGGAGTTTTTTATTTGAGTACACTTTAGGCATATACTGCATGGAAACATTCCTTTGTCCTTATAGTTAAAGCTTCCAGGGTGCAGAGGTGGCAACTTAACATGCCTGCAAAACAAGAAATGTGCTGTGATTTATGTTTGTAGAGTAACACGGTAATAATTTTCACATACTCTTAACCTGGAAAACAAGAACTAAATGCAGCTTTGATGATGCTTGCATATTGGAGGCAAGTAGTTGGCCCATTGTGGAAAACGGAGTGACAGCAGAACAGTAATGGCACCACAGAGTTCTACTTTAATGGGAGCTTACTGGATAATCTCTCCTTGAGGCAGAAAGTCATTGTGGGTTTTTGTTGTTGCTGTTGTTGTTATTTCATAATGCCTTTTGAAGTGATGTAGACTTCACATTAGCTTTGGTGTGTGTGGTTATGTTTTGCAAACATCAGTAGACTATTGTTCTCTGTTAGCCTATGGTTCTGTGAAAACTCACACCGTTTTATTAAAAACCATCATTTCCACAGAAGTTAATGTCCACACTTCCAAGAAAAGGCAATGCTTATGGCTGCTGAACCTATCTAAACACTAGCCACTTATCTATATGCCCTAAAAGAAGCCAAGTGTTTTTTGAAACCCTGACTTCCAAGTATAAAGGATACTGTAAGTTGAAAAGCTCTTACAGCACTGTCAGAGAATAACTGTAACATTTTTTGGCCACTATTTAATGCCAGGATTTTTTCCTGATCAATAGAAATATGAATAGTTTCATTACTTAGCACAGAACACGCTTTGTAGTCTAATGCACAAACAATATGTTTCTCTTTCAGGTATTATTCCCCTGGATATTCTGATATGCTTCTGGAACGAGTGGAAAATTACCAACCAGTTTTATAAACTTCAATTTTTATTAGAGCTGTATTTCACGTTTACGCTTTTATGACTGTAATACAAATACAGCTGCTGAAACTCTTGTTAGATTCTGAAATCTACTTCTACTGTTTGAACCACAGCAAGACCTCAGTATTTCCAGCAAGCTGTGTTTTATTCTTTATAAAAATGTTGCTAAGTTTTTTGTTCTTATTTGTTTTTCTCTAACTTTGTGACCAGGCACTGCAGCGTATATCAGTGGAATTTCATGCAAGGGTGTTGATTTATCACAGAAGCTTTTTTAGAATCAGTCATTTCCTTTTCCTTCCACAAGAAAGGTTTGTTATTATCTCATTCAAATTTTATCCTTCTCAGCACTTTATCAATTTTTCCCCCTTTTGTCTTTGCGTATTGTTTAGAGCTTCCCAAGCTTGATGAGGGGGAGGAAAAAGACGTCCCTTCTGCCTTTTCTAATTATAGAATTCATTCTGTGCTGAGTTTTCTTTTTTCCCACCACTACCTTTTGGAAAGTGATGTGATTTTTGCATCCCCAAACATATTAGTAGCTTCTAAATAGAGAAGTAATCAGATCTGATGATAATAAAAGGGCTGTATTCTGCGTGCTACAATAGTGTCATGATCCTGGCATGCTAAATAGTACATCTGCAGAACTCCTCCTAATTAAGGCAAGATTTGCTACAGAGGGAAGCAGCAATACATTATTTGGTGTCTGTGTCATTGTTCCTATTGGAAAGGATAGAGTGAACTCAGAATTCCCACAGGTACACAGGGAAAGAAAGGACTCCGTGAGGTTCTGCAGTTTGGGTCAGCAGTACCGGGGCATGCCAGGAAGAGAAGAAAATTGTTAGGCTTCAGGAATGCTGTTAGTGCAATTTTGAGCACATCCAGAGGAAAGCTGAGGTGAGTCCCACTGAATTGGGTAGTGGGACTAAGACTGCTTTGTCTAAGACTGCTTTGACTAAGACAGACTAAGACTGCTTTGTCTTCAAGCGGTGAAGTTGCTGAAGAATTGAGCTGAAACACATTTGGAACTTAGTCATGAACTTGCAAATCATGTTGGTATGGAGATTATTGGAGATATGAGCTCTTCCATGCACAACATCCTGAAAAGAAAAGACTTTTACCTTCTTATACAGAGTGAAAAGATTTTCCGTGTTCTACTTACTCTGCTGGGGTACTGTAGCTACAGGGAACAGCATACAAACCTACAGCATTCACCAAGTAATAGATAATTATCATTCACCATTTTTTGTTCTTCTAGACATTTTTCTCTTCCAAACATGCAGCAGGTTTGGGTTTTCTTTTTCTTTTTCTTCTTCTTTTTCTTTTCTTTCCCAGAGAGTAATATGCAGTGTTTCTAGGATGGGATGTCGAAATTCTGGCAGCTGCAAGGGAACACAATACTTGAAAACCCCTGCAGGAGAAACTTGTCTACTTTCTTAAACGTATTAGCTGAATGAGTTTATAAAACAGGGATAGCATCTTCTGTTACTTGTAAAACAGGAGCAAAGTCTTAATGCAGTTGGAAATGATTTAGAGTGAGTTTTTCTTGCCAAATTCCAAATTACTGTATTCTTGTCAGCATATTTTTCATTGGTTCACAAAAACATTGGTGGGCTGTGTTATGCTAAGGTTTACTTCTACAGAGGGCTGTGCTCCTGGTGTGAGGTTCTTGGTGCTCTCTGACTAGTTTGAGGAGAAGCAGAGGCTGCTCAGTAGTTGGCTGTATGGAGCACAACTGAGATGGAAACTGTTGGTGTCATGACTGCTGAAATATAAACCACACCAGATGGGTTCTTGCCTTAGCCTGCACCAGAATGAACAGGTTTGGAACTGACTAACCAAATGCCTTTTCCTTTTTGGTATTTATGTTTTGACATTAATAATGTGACAACACTGGTGGAAAAAAATGATTAGCTGTATGAAGAAGATTGTTGTAATACTCAGCGAATTTTCCTAAATGCATTAGGGATATTTGAAAATCAAATCTTAAACATTCTTTGAAAGGAAATATCATGCAAGGACTTCCAGAGAGTCCTGAATGATCTGAAGGCTTTGTTTTCCCTGGCAGGGGAGAAATACTGTAGAAGGCTGAATGTATGCAGCTGGGAGGCTGGGTAGGCATTCAGCTGTGTACCCATAGCTGTATCAGATGTTTGGGAGCACGTGCACAGCACACGATGTTAATGGGTGTGTTCTGTGTGGAGAGAGCACAGAGACTTCAGTCCCCTGACAAATATGTTACACCACAATGATTCCACTATGTTAAATTTCAGTGCCTAAATCCTTTGTCCACAGTATTCTCACATTTTTTTCTGATTCCTGACAATGGAAATGATCGCAAAAGTTAAACCTTCAGAGCAATCAGATTTTCAGTGCAGTCTCAGTCAGACAAAGCATAAATCCCTCTTTATGCCAGTTTTGTCCTAGGCCAGAGGAGCTGTAAGGCTTCTTGTTGCAGGCCTCCCTCCTTGGTGATGCCACATCCCATTAGGCTGTGGCTGAGCCAAGCTTCTTCCTTGAAGAAGCTTGCTCTGTGGAGAAACCCTCAGCTCTTCTTTACTGGCAGGCTGCTTCCCTGCATGGTACTGCACCTTGGCGCTGGAGGCTTCCCAGGCAGTACACATCTGCATAAGGCAGATTTAGGCCTTTCCTACAGAATTATCACTAATTTGTGGTTTAGGCTTACTTTACTAAAGCAAGAGTCACTTTTTTTTTTTTTTTTTTTCTTGAAGTGTTTCACAGGCTCTGATGTACAACGTTCCTGTTCTATCCTCTTGCTTGTCTTAAGTCATCATCTAAAACTATATTAATGTGTGTAATTGCTACTCTGGCAAGCTTCAAGTGTGTACCACTCATCTCAATTTCATAGAATAAAATGTAGATTTGCATTTTAATTTGTGGTGTAAATGCTGTTTTCATGCCAGTCTGTGACTGTGATGTTAAAGAAAATGAAGAACAGACTCATTTTGCAGCTGAGCCTGACACCACCTCTGGGCGTTTGTCTCAGCATACCACCCAGCAGTGCCTAAATTCCTCCTTCTGAGCTTAGAGACACAAAAAGATTGTAAGTAAGAGTCTCTCTGGCAGAGGTAGCTTATTAAGACACACAAAGAAAATTAAGCCAGTGCTTTGGCAGAAGTAAATGTAAGCAGAGACAGCCCTTAAATCATTTTGCCAGTTGCTTTGACTGCAGCATGGGGACTTTTGAACCTCAGTCTTTAAAGGTCTTCTCTGGGGGCCCAAGCTATGATTTTTGTCTACATTACTACATCTATTATTACATCTACAGATGTAAACTAGGGCCTCGAAAGAACATGTGGATGTGTAAAACTTGACTGTATTTCATTCAGTGGGTGGATTAACTGGCCTACAAAAGCTCTATTCTTTATCTGAATGACTGGAAACCAAGAGGATCTGCAAAGGGGAAATTCAAGGAGTTCAACTGTTATGCATGTAATATGTTCTGCATTTCCAGAGGGATTTACCAAGCCACTGCTTTGTCTTATCTGATGTGATCAATCTGCTGGAGAGCTGCATCTTACAAATGAACAAAATGCTGAAGGAGCTGAATTGAACTGGTGAAATAACAAGTGAATCTCCTTTTACGGAGTAAAGCATAAAGTTACTGTAATTAAGGAAGCTGATAGAGCGTTTGAATATTCTCAGTATTCTTGATTTGGTGTTGTGGATTGTGAATGAGCTTGGCCAGAAGGGAGTTGTAGGCATGGAGGATGCCATGGGGTGTTCCACAGCTTCTGATGTAAGCTGGAGTTCTCTGATTTCTGGGCATGTGGAGGTGGCTGACTGCAGTCCCTTACAGTGAGAAGTCTGAAAGTATGCTTGCCTTAGTGTCTTCCTTATTAGCTGCTCAGAGTCCAGTATTTTGGTTGCTAGAATTTTAGATCTCAGTATGTGACCAGGGTAGAAAGGAAATACAAAGTAGCACTAGACTGCGAAGCTAACACTTCCACTTCTTGCGCTGACATAAGACCGCTTTTATGGTCCTGGATACGTATTACATCTCCCTGTGCATCGTATTCAGCAGTGGAGTATAACCATGTTAATTTGCATAAGAAGTGCTGGAAATGGTGCATTCACATAAGAGTGAAAAAGTGCAGCAGGACTTAAATGCCATATTCCTTTCTGAACACGATATTAAGTATTTTGCTCAAGAACCTTCAAAAATGTACCTGGGATACTTTTGAGATGCTATTTTAGAGTCTGAGTTGAACTAAAGATCAGCGGGTTCTGTGCATTTCCTCACCTGACACAAACTGAAGGAATCTCCGAAAAAGAGGAAATTACAGTGTCTTTCATGACTGCACTAAGAGTATTGATGTCATTTGGTATAATACCGAACTGTTAATATTGATATTACTGCGCTACATTCTGCAGTCAGCTCTATAATTTAGCAAGTGAAAATACTAATTACGTTATTACTGCTGCACTGTATTTCTAGATACTGCACAAAAGAATGAATTAGAAAACACAAGCAATTCTAAAGCATATTTTGGTGAGTAGAATGCTTTTTAAACCGAGAAATTGCACTGTGTTGGATTACATGAGAAGCTGCTCTTACAGCAGTTGAACATTTCTTAGGTGTTCGTGTTCCTTCCTGCTCAAAGGTCCATCCACGAGGTGAGCCAAACCATCATATCTGCTGTCTGTTGTAGAAACTGGTTGTGTTCCCTGTGATGCATCAGCAGGCTGTGGAGAGGAACAGTGTGAGCGTACTAATGGCATCATCATAATGGATTTCTAAAGAGATTCTGATGGCTTGCTTTTTCGCCATAAAAATACGCTCATTCCTGCTAATTCCTGCCTTCAAATTGAATTAAAAGAGAAGTACTTTGCTCCTTTTATCTCAAAACCAACCAAAGGTAGTGGAAAATTGTGCTAATATCTTTTTCTAAATCAAAGTTCTTGATGATTATTTTTGTGACAAAATAGGTGATAAAACTCCTCCTGACCCCATGGCAAGATCAGTGTCTTTTGTTCCCTGAGGAAAGTTTCATCTCCGTAGCTACAGGCTAGTGATGTGTTTTATCCCTCTTGTCTTGTTTATAATTAGGTCTGATGTCCGCTGTGCATGTTCACCTTTAAATATTAGGTCAGTGTTAAAGCCATTATCAATCTAAAACGTTGGACTATTACCAGGATTCGGCTTTTGTTGCCCCACACTGCTATAATTATATTACTGTCTATTGTTAAAAATTAATAATATGCAGCATAGAGGTCTGATGGAATCATGTTAATGAGAACACTGAAGCTTCATTGACTTGCAATATCATTAGAGCTCTGAGACAGGTTTATAGCCTTGCGCAAAGTATATTTGTGTTGCTTTAGACACAGTATTTATTTGGTCACACCCAGCCAAATGTTTCCTTACTAAATTAAAATAAATGCTGGTAAGTTCAATGAGCTACAAAGATGTATAGTATAATTTCAGGTTCTCAAGTCACAGAAAATGAGCCCCAGCAATGGAAAGTGGTAGAGGGTCAAAAATGATGGATATACTAGAGAATATGAACAAAGAGGGAAGGGAGTTTACAGAGTTGAGGGAAGCTGGGTTGTTGGTTTTTTTATCACTCAAGCAATGTATAAAATTTGGAAAGAATATCTCCCATTTAAAGTCTTTTCTGATATTTATGTAACCACTCCCTGTATACACGTGCATTCTCATTTACAAGCATAATTAATGACCATCATAATTAATTGAGTTGTAATTGTTAGGATTTCTGTCTTTGTTCTCAAGAGACTTGCCCCTGTAAGGCATCATTAGTGTCTGAGGGGAGCAGGTTGCTGGGCCTGTAAGATACATCAGGCTGTCCATCCATACAGCACCTACAGGGATGATGGAGGCACAGATTCCACTCTGCTTCTCTATCCTGTGTCCAGGAGAGCACTACCCTCATCTGTTTGGGTCTAGCACATAGAAGGCTTCCTTCTCCTCCTTGGCATGTCCCAGAGCGTTGTGTGAGGGTTCAGAAGAGCTCTGAACCTGAAAGCTGGTTTGAACGCTGTGTTATTACTGTTTGCAATGTGATTATTGTGTAGCCGACCTTAATTCATTTTTGTGTAGTAGTTCTCTTGTTTAAACTGGAGACACTTGCACAAGTTACAGCTATGCTTCACAGCAAGGGTATAAAACCCGGCCCTCACCCTGAAATGTGAGCTCCATTTCGACCTTCTCCCCATATTTATGCACCTCTGTTATCACACGTGATCTACTAGTAACCAAATCTGTTGTAACTTTGTCACTGACTTGAATTATCATGAGGTCATGGATCCTTTAGGCCTTACCTTCTCCCTAAGTGTTTTTTAAATCCTGATGCTGTGTTTATGTGGTGTAGTCGTGCAATGGGAATGTTTGGTAAACTCACAGCTTAATTTACAATTGAAGAATGCTTTAGCAGCTGTTTTATAACAGTAGAGCTACTCTGACTTAAATGACTGTTCTTAAGAGATTAAAAACTAATTGAAAAGGTGAAGAAGTCCAGGACTGTCTTCTCTCTCTCTCTCTACCTCTTTGCATTTCATGTGTTTATTTTTAAAGACGTCTTTGAAACTGCTTTATAAATGGTTTGAGTTCCTCTGCATGATTTAGATGGCAGAGAAAGCCAGTTAGCTGGCACTTATTCTCTGACCACCTGAGAGAAAGGAGTTTTCCATCCTCTTGAACATCATCTGGAGCTATAATAAAATGTGCTCTCAACTGGATTCCTTCTGCATGCAAATAGAGCTACATCATTGCGCACACACCTAAAGGAAGGACACAGAACTACAGAAGCAATGTGAAATCTGGATTTTTCCTGCTCTTCAGAGACCACAAGTGATTTTCCGTAGTCTTCATGAAAATCATTTGAATTTGGAAGGAGTGATATGCCTCTCCCTTCCCCCCAGCCTGAGTAGTTCCGAAGCTGGAGATCCTTTTCTATATAGCAGTCACAGCAACCAGCTGATGGGGTCGGTGTGAAAAACCTTAGCAAATAATTATTGAACGAATTTTAAAATCCACGATGCAAAAGAAGTAATTGAGGAAGATTCAATAGTAGGATCACATTAAAACAAAAAACAAAAACCCAAACAAATGTTAATTAAACTTCAGTTGAATTTTCAGTCCAATCTGTTGCAGATGAATGAAATGTGGTGCTGGTGCGGTTGGATCCTGGGGTGAGAGGCACATGAAGAATCCACACAAGAAGGATGTCAGCGAACTGGTGCTGCAGACGGGTCGTTCTGTTTGTATGGCAGCCGATCCTGCAAACCCCCAGCCAGGAAGAGCTTTTGTTGATGTGAGGGTGCCTGTGTGCTGCGAGGAAGGTTCCCAGGCATATGGCAGTCAGATGAGGGCGGCAGCTCCCATGATGTGCTGTGAGCTGGTGGAATCGTCAGATGACAAAACTCGGCGACTTCACACGAGCGCGATGTAATCTGAAGCCATTCTGCAGGGAAACTGTAGACAGCAAGTAAAATTTTGGAGCCTGATATAAATTCCATCCCGTTTAACTGCCATCGGTTTTACTGCTGCAGATTAGCAAACCATTGTTTCATGGTATAATTGAAAAACTCCTCATTAGAGGAGTGTTTTTCAGAGCCCCCAGACGCGTGGATTTAAGGCCTTGGCTGTCTCCTGTCTCCATATCGCTGTGCCCTGAGCTGGACCATTTGCTTCATTCCCTTTCTCCCACTAATGAAATAGTGGTTCAGTCTCTTTCTTCTGGATTTCCTTCATCTTATCTCTCTTTTTTTTTTCCCTTTAAATTCTTCTTATTTTGATTAGTTCATTTACTTAACTCACATTCACTGACGTATGCTTTACAAAGGATGTAAAGCTCTCCTTCAGCTCCTTCTCAGTGTTTTTCTAGACCTCAAGCACTCTCTGTTCCTTGCTTTGGAAAATGTCCTTGCAGGTTATGGTGCATTTTGATAATTTGCCTTGTGTTTTTATTCATTTGGCTAATTGTGCTTCAGATTTTCTTTAGCCCTCCTAAATTACGCATCTTCCTTGTCAGAGTTCATGCTCCTTAGGATTGCCGCTGCTTTTCCAAGGGCAGTTGCTGAGTCCTGGCAGCCAGTTGTTGCTGTGACAGTTGGCTGATGTGTGCCTTGAAGTGAATACGCACAACTGCATGTTAAATGCTAATGGTGCGGTGAAGAGGACAACCCACTTTTAAAAATGCTTTTTAAAAAAGCTAAACCCAAATATGGAGTTAAAAACATTTTAAAAGAGAAAAACTGTGAAGCAGCACACCCAAAGCGAGGAACAGGAATCCTTGAGATGAGCCACACAGTCTGATTTAATCAGCTCCCTGCAAAATCTCAAAGGAAATCTCTTCCATAAAAGATTTCAGGAGCAGAGGAAAACGTCACAGGCCCCACGTTGTCCTGTGGGTAGGAAATGTTGCATGTGGGTCCCTGCACGACTTCTGCTGGTTTGTTTCCCAGGACAGGGTTCATGAGGCAAATGTAGCTCCTCCAGCAAGGCAGGAATTCATTCTTTGCTTCAGATAAACTGCTTCATCAGACAACTTCATCAGGACCCCTCTCTGTGTGTTTTAATGACTGCTTCGTTTTAAAGCTGTGTGGAGCCAGCTACTGCCTTCATCTTTCTCTCTCTCTTCCCTGCATCTTTCTTCCACCTTTCCATTCCTTTTCCCCATTACCTTCTGAGGCATGCTGTAAGGTATGTCTGTCGGTGGGTATTACTTTCACCAGCTTTGCTCTGTAGCAGCGTGTCTATAAATGGCAGACAGCATCACTCCTAATTACACATTGCCCCCAGATGCTCCGCGGGTGATGCTGATGGATGGCTGCGTGGGTGGTGCTGAGGGGGGCTGGGATGCAGCTCTAAGTGGTAGCAGAGGTTTCTCCTTGGACTGGCCTCGGCAGCCCTCCTCTGTAACAGGAGCCTGGGAGCCTCCGAGCTCTTGAGCCCCGGGCTTTGGCTGAGGGGGCATAGAGCTGGAAAGACTTTGAGGTGCCACTCAAACAGATAGGGAAGAGGAGCAGCTGGGAGAGGCAGAGAATTTACTTTTTACCCATCGCTGTGGAAACGACACAGCATGCAGGGCTGAGGAGCTGCAGCAGACTGCAAAAGCTGTTAAACCTCTTTGCTCTCTTGATTCCAATTCCCCCATGGCCTTTGCTTCCGGGGGTCTGCCCTGCTGGCTGCATGGGCTTGGCTTCATTTCCTTAATGAAGTTTAAGACAGTGACCTTCTGCATGGACTGCGATATCCCCGTCATGGAAGAAGTCACCCTCCTTGGAGGACAACCTTTGGGCTTTGGAACTGACTCTGTTCTGTCCTGCCCCCAGTCTTCTAAAAGTCCTTCCTCCCACCCTGTGGCAGGTTCTGTTCCTGGGTAATTTTTGGTGTGTAACCTTGTCAGCACCATTTTCAAAGCTGGACTGTGCCACACCTGCTGGATCCTCTCTCTGTGCCCTTATCATTGTACACCCAGAGCTCCAACAGGTTGGCAAGGCAGGATTTCTCTCTGCAGAAGCTGTGCTGTCTTCTCTAACAGACCATGTTTATCCCTGTCTTTAGTGACTTTATTTCTACAGACTCTATTGTCCTTAGCAAGTGTGGATGGCAACATTCCTGGTCTGCTGCTCCCACAGTCATTTCCACTGTCCTTTCTGTGGATGGAGGTGTGAGGACAGCTTGCCAGCCCCCCGCAGCTCAGCTCCTTGCAGTAATGCTGGGATGCATTGCTCATCCTGCAGCCCTGGGGCTGAGGGGTGAGAATGAACTGCAGCTGGGGACAGAGTGGGGCTGCACTCGGGACTGGAAGCCACCATCATGAGAAATGCTGGCAACTTGTCATTTTGCTTCCAAAGGCATTTGTTTAATCTCTAAAAGGGGTACTGAGGCACCAGTTGTTCTCTTGCTCTTCCCTCCATCGGGATTCTCCAAGGCACGGCTTCTCACACTGCAGTCTGCAGAGTGCAGAGAATATGCTTAGAGGTGTGGTGATAACGTCATTGCTGTCATAGTTTTCATGTGTTGTATTTCTCTATTTGTATGCTACTGGTATTTGATGAGGATATTTCCTGCAGTGTGGGGGAATGTCTGCATTGACAGCATAATGGAGTAAAGTGGGAGAGAGAGAAACTCTATACTGGAATCCTATGGATTGGGATTTAGAAGAAAAAATGAACACAAAAAAAAATGAAGAACAGAGCTAATTACAGGCCTGTTGGGTTAAACATAAAGGTTTTGGCCATTAAACAAAATGTTTCATATGTGACATCCGATGGGTGACAGATGCTGCTGAGGATATGCGAGGAGGGCCCAGAGGGGCCAGGAGGCAGCTGAGCCTCCCCTGATGCCTGCACACCAGCAGCACGGTTCTCCAGGTAATGTTCTTTACTTATCACCAAAATGGTCAGAAAATGAAAACAGAAAATAAAAAGCTAACAGCAAACAGTAAATAAAAATGCAGGAGACAGCAGTGAGAGACTGGGCTGGAGGTGAGGTGGCTGCAGGGGCAGCTTTGTTCCAGGAAGGGAAGGTCCCACAGCATGATGAGAATGCTTGGCTGGGGCCGTCTGTCATATCTGTCATTGTTATGAGCATGGACAGATGATGATGATCTCTCCATTCTGTTTCTGGTTTTTCTCAGTCTCCCGAGATGCTCATCCAGCTGTTTTCACCACAAAATTTATTCAGCTAATCTGCCCCTTTTCCTTTCTCATTTTCTTTCAGTGCTCCTTACCTTCCCCAGGCTGTTGCTGTCCTGTCTCTGTTCCCCGCTGCCATCGGCCTTCGCTGCTCATGGGGAAGTTGACTGCTCTCCAGTGCCTGATGGTGCACTGCTGCCTTCCTCCTGTCCTGATTTTCAGCTCACCTGACTGCACAACACGGACCCTGTGCTCTGCCAGGTTGTGGAGGGACAGGGGCTGTTTCTCCCCAGGAAGAATCTTGCAGACCCTTCTCTCCTCCCACGTTTCCCTCTCTGCACCCATCCCTTCAGTGCTGAGCCCAGGTTTGTTTTGTGGCTGCAGCAGTGGTGCACCCACAACCAGGCAGCCAGTTCAGTTGCTGTTGTAGGAGCTTGAAGACAGCGGGTTCCACAAAACTGCAGTCTGGGGAAGATCATGGAGGGGATGGTTCCTTTCCAGAGCTGTCAAAGGAAAGACATCTTGAGTCTTGGTACGCCATTCAAGAAAGGTACTCTGCTATTTATTTCCCAGGTGGTAGCTGGGATACAAAGCAGCCATACCCTGTTGGGTAGCTGGGTGTCCCTCTGTCTTGCTGGAGCCTGTGCCTGGGGAGGAAGACTTATGGTGAGATCTGTATGCAGCAGTTTGGTAGAATTAGAACCAGACTGGAGACATGCAGCACCTAAAAACAATGGCAGAGGTCCCCCACTGGCCAAGCTGCCTCCACCTGCTCCCTGCAGGACACACACTGTGCCATGCAGCACTGGGCCGTGTGGTGGGTGGTGCCTGTGTGTGACCTCACCTGTTATGGTGGCCAAAGATCTTTGTGGGAAGAGTGTATGATGGAACAATCAGATAAAGACTGGCCAGGTGAGAGATTTTGTTGTTAGGAAGGCATGAAGTATTTCTAAAATACACAACCCTCTGACAGGCCGGGCCACACCTGAAGGGGCTTGCAATAAAGCCACGGGGGCTGGAGCACCTGGTCTGAAGGGCGGCTGTTTTGCAGTGCCACCTTCCAGTCATGGTAGCTCATAAAACACATCACATATAGAAGAAGAAGGTGGGGAAAGGGTTGTGCTTGTGTTCTCCTTGCTTCAAGCACTCCCTTCAATGAAATGTGTGCAGCCATACCTCTTTTCCTTACACTATAGCTGCTATAATGCGCTTTGCGCCTTTAAATGTGTGCAGCACCGTGCCTGCCTGGCAGGACCATGAGAATTCAAGATGGGAGAGGCAGGCTTTGTTTTCTCTCTCATGGAGATTTTGCATTTGTTCCCGTTCTGTTGGCTTGCAGAGCGGGTTAGTAAACACTCCCATCCTGTTTGCCAGTTTCTTTATATTTTCTGTACACAGGGAGCAAAATGCACATTTTCCCTCCGCACAGGAAAATGAAAGGGAAGGAAGACGTACAGAATCTGTTGGGGAAGCAGTGTCTCCTGCTGCAAAGTCTTCCTGCACCAAACAGGCAGCCCATGCTCTCTCATTTGAAACTGCAAAGCACAGAAAATAAACCAGCAGATGCACATTCTTCCGTGCCTGATGCCTGTACCTGTTCTTAGCCCTGTTGTCAATTCATTTTCAGGTTCTTTCATTTTTCTGCTGAGCTCCTCCTTGTTCTAATGTATAAGACAATCCCCATGGAGGTGGTTCTTAGCTCATGGTGGGTGCCTGGTTACACTGAGCAGTGGTCAGGCTCTGTACCTCACTGTGATGCTATCCGGTGTCCCTGGGGCCAGGTCTGGGGCTCCTCTGAGGACCACGAGTTTCTGAGCAGTGCGGTGGCTCGGGGCTGGAAGGAGGTATTTGTACAGTCTAAGTGTGTGGAGCCACATTAGCATTAGAGCTTGTTTGCATGGTCAGAGGCTTACCCATGCTGTCAGCCCTGATGAATTCATGAGGATGTTATGACAATTTGCGGAGAGGCCTCCAGGCTTTCAGAGGAGATGTGGATTAACTGTGGTCAGAGCTGTGCTCTTTTTTCCCCCTGTGCCTGTGACCTCCTTGGGAAAAAAAAACAACACAGAAGTTATGTCAGAAGAGCGCTCTCCATTCATTAAATAAAGACGCAGCTGTCGTGAGTGGATGTGTGTGTACATGTGTGCAGAATAGCAGCGGCTGCCCCAACATCCTCCCTTAAGAATCCTGCTGGGGGAGGGCGGCCATAAATAACTCAGGGCCCTGCAGTGTGCAGCCAGGATGAGCTGCCAGTGCCAAGCAAGAGCCTTCCCCAGTAGTGCTGGGGGAAAGGTGCAGTGCCAGGCAGGAGGCTGCAGCCCGACATGCTGCTGCTCCTCAAAGCTTGATTTCTTTTTACAATTGCAAAGGGGATTCGTCTTCTTATTTTAAGAGTTTTGCTTAAAGTGACCATTAGGAAGCTGTTGTCACTCTTTTTTTTTGTGGAGACACTGTAGATGTGATTCGCCTTTCAGCACTTAGAACAGCAAGGAGTGAATTCAAATGTTCCTTGAGAAAAGGGTTCCTTTGTTACCGAGGTTCCTCTGCTGCTCCCTTCAGAGCCCATTCTACCTGCGTCATTTGAAAACATTCCAAAACCCCCGACCTTTTTGGTTATGCAAACCTGCTTTACTCTTTTATTCTGCTAAATCTCAGTCTCCAAGATGGCTTCTTCCACTACTACTATCTCCTACAAATAACTGAGGAAGGGTTTTATCTTCAGAACACCACTCTAACTTTCCGAGAACCCATCTGCACATACACACCACATTCCTCCAGCTGCACAGAAGGCAGCGCAATTGCAACCTGTGCTGTGTGCTGCTCTTACATGTATCACTTGCTTGAAATGGAGATGGCATCACATATGCTAACACATCAAACATTTATATGAGTAGAACTGCATATGCGGTAAATGTTTTACCAGTACAGCTACCTTGGTAAAATGAAATTATAGCCCTGCCTAATTATAATGAAATAAAACCAGGCAGTAGACCAAGACACAGTGGTTAATTCTTTATTACAGTGTGTTTCCAGCTGCAACAGAGTATAAATATCACCTTTTCCCGTGTGGGTTATTTTAATTTTTTTTCCATAATGTCAAGGATTTATTATTTCTAAACGCAATCATGACATCAGCTGCAATGGGAACATTTTTATCTTTGCCCCGTGTTCTGAATAGACAAACCTCTGTAAGGCAAACAGCGAGCTCTCAAAACCCAGCTTATCTCCGTGGTTAGACAAGGTGTGGCCACTCTCGGGGCCTCCTGCCCCACGCAGATGCTGCTTTTGCAGCCCCTCACAGTGGTCCTCAGTCTATAATGTGAGGAAAGTTTTATAGCTCTATATTTACACGTTTTTAGCGCCGCCGTACACTTTGTTTTCAATGGAGACATTATATTTAGAAGTTGCTCAAAATGTGGAGCATGTGTTAAATTTCTTTTGCGTAATCTGTCAAGACTAATTTGATTCGAGACCGGTGCCTTTTTTCCCCCCATCTGTTTGGGAAAGTGCAGTTGTAGAGACATCAGTCATGTAACACTTTCTGCGGAACAGCTTTACTGACAGTTGGGAGTTGTCAGTAACCATGTGCACTTCAAGCTCCCAGTCTGGCTGAGGAGAGAAAAACCCTCTGACACACAGTTTGCACAGAGCAGCACAACGCTGGGCCGGCAGCACCAGCACCAACTTTGGAGTGACCTCCTGCCTCGTGGTCAGAGTTACTCGTGCTTCGGGCCTTGGAGATGCAGAACCGCCAGTGCCTGGGACCAGCATACACTGCACACTCCCTAACACACTGTGTTAGGGACAGTTCTCTTCAGTGTTTTCATTAACGACTTGGATGCAGGAACTGAAGGTACACTAACTCAGTTTGCAGATGATGTTGAACTGACAGGAGCTGTTGACTCTTCTGAGATTAGAGAAGCATTGTAGAGAGATGCTGATAAACTGGAAGGCTGAGCAGTCACCAACCACGTGAAGTTTAGCAAGAGAAAGTGTTGGATTCTGCACCTGGGTTGGGGCAGCTCTGGGTACCCGTACAGACTGGAGGACGAGACGACAGAATGCAGATCCATAGAGAGGGACCTGGGGGTTTAGGCTGACAGCAAGATGAATGTGAGCCAGCAAGGTGCCCTGGGGTGCACCAGGCCCAGCAATGCCACTGGGAGAGGGAGGGGTTGTCTGCTCTGCTCTGTGTGGCCTCAGCTCCAGCACTGGGTGCAGTTTGGGTGCCACGATATAAGAAAGATATAAAGCTATTAGAAAGCATCCATAGGAAAACGACAAAGGTGATGATGGGTCTGGGGAGCATGATGTGTGAGGAATGGCTATGCTGCCTGGCTTTGCTCATCCCAGAGCAGAGGAGCTGAGGGGAGGCCTCATGGCAGCTGCAGCTCCTCAAGGGAGCTGCACATTTCCTTGTTGAACCTTGTATTTCTAAAGCACCCTCCTCACTGAATCTTTGCCCTTTGTCCTGTCAGGCCAAATAGTTTAATGTCATCAACATATATGACTGTGTCACCATCAAAGTTGTGGAAGAAGGTATTAAATGATGTGGATCTCAGTACTGACCTCTTGGGTGACCTGGTTAGTGGTGCCCTGCCTTATATTGGGCCACTGATCACTACTCTTTGAACCCAGCGTTTCTTCCATGTTTCAGACAGTCTTCCAGTCTGTCCTGGCAGCCCACACACTCTGAACCTTCAAGTGACAGTGTTGTGCAAGATACCATCAAAACCCTACTAATGTCGAGCGTAGATTACATGCAAAACTTTCATCTTCACACATTCAGTCATTTCCTCTTAGCAGGTTTGGCTGGGTCCAATTTGCTGTCTGTAAATCCATACTGACTGTTCCCAAGTTGTCCTTTATAACCTTAGAAAGAGATCCCAAGAGGGAAACACTCCATGATCTTCTAGTGACTGAGATGATGTCCACCAGCAGACAGTTCCCCAGTTTCCTTCCCCATGTTTCCCACCCATGATAGGTGACGTGTTAGATCTTTTCAGCTATTGGGGACTTTCCCAGTCACCAAAGCTGTCACAGACAGCACTCAGCGGTCACACAACGACCCTGAGCAGCTCTTTCAGGAAATGGGTGTCTTCCTTCATGTCCAGCTCTGCTGTGCTTCCCTTCTGCATTTTGTTTCAGCAGGAAGATGCTCATGTACTGATCAGGTCTTCTGCCAGAATTCCACCTTCCTACATAACAGGGTTGGTTTTTTGCTGAGCTCTCAGTAAGTGCTCTTTAAAAATCATTCAGATCTTCTGGGCACGTTTCCAATTTGTGGTTGCATCCCAAGGGATTCTATTTAGCAACTCCCTGAGTTAACTGGGCTTCATTTGCTGTGAAGTCCAGAGCTTATGATTCTGCTGCTTACTTCCCCAGCTGCCTTCTAGATCCTGAATTCACTTGTGGTCTCATCAAAGAAGCCCAGGCAAGTGGTGAATATAGTCACAGTATACACACATACCTACCTACCTACATGCATACATACACACACACACATATATATATATAGGACTCCCCTGCATTCACAGCAAATGAACACCAGTGCAGTGTAAGAAGCTCCTGCATTGCATGCTTAGTGTTGTGATGTCCTTTCAGCACATGCCTGGGTGGTTGGAACCCTCCAGAAGGAGACTTCTGACAACTGTCTCTAGAAAGCCCTGTGCAGGGGGATCTCCTGGGTGGGTGCTCTGTGAGAGGCTGCCTTGTCTCCACTGGGATTTTCCTCTGCTCTACAGAGATCTCCTACCCCCAGCTTTCTGGCTGGAGCTTTGTGCCATTGGGGAACTCCTTAACAGCAAGCATAATTCATTGCTCACGTTTGATTCTCCGTGACTCACTAATCTTGACTCATTCTGAGTCTCTTGATTCACGTCATTCTCCTTTTCCTGATCAAAGTGTTACCAATCTCTAGCCTTATAGTCAAATGCAGTTGATTCTCAGAAATCTAATTCCCCTCCTTATTATCTGCCCTTTGTGTAGAACCATATGTGACAATAACATACATTTATTTGTCCTCCAGCTCTTTGAGCCTGAACCGCACAGAATCCAGTACTCTTCAAGTCAAGACCCTCGTGCATGATGACATTCAAGGACAACCATACTGTCCACAGACAGCTGCACTTGCACCCCAAAAAAGTGGGAGGTATCAGAGGGAGATGAGAGCAAAACTTTGCCCTAATGAAAGTACCACACCAATGTTAATACCGGGCTGATCTGGCAGAATTTTGTTCTTTATTGGTTAATCTCCCACAGCCCCGAACAATCACACACAGAACAGACTCTTTGGAATGAGAGTCACATATTAACCTGGTGTTTATATTTTGCTCCAACTCCAGTTGAGTGATCTTTTTTCCCCTCCCTTTCCCACTCGTGGGTTTGACCAGGACTGCATATAAAAGAAGAACAGAAGCAAAGTTCGTAACTCTTCGTTTTAAATCAGAAATCCCGATGCAGAACTTGTGCTGTTCCCGCTGCCAGGAGGCAGAGCAGCCTGTCTGAACGGTGACTCATGGCCCTGTGCCACATCACAAATAATGCTTGTATTAATCTCTCCTTGCTTTGTTCTGGCCCCCCTCCTCCCGGTGTCTGATTTCACGGTGCGGCATAGCCAAAGGTCAGATAAACTACACGATGGCCGGAGCTGCTACTGAGGAAAGAAATCGGAAATGCCTCTCCCAGCATTTCCAGCAGCAGGAATGAAAGATCATTTCTTTTACTATCAACCTGCCTGATTTTTCATCTCTGGTTACCGGTTCAGTACAGAAAGCTGTGGTACAGACAAGGGGAAGTGGCCAAGCCCAGCTCTGCTAGAAACGTTTCTTGGTCTGCCTGGCTGGGTGCATTTCTTCCACAAAACATTCTTTCTTCAGGCGTTTGATCATTTGCACCAAATGACAGTCCTGACCTACAAGAGATGCTGAGCTTTGCCTCCGTGCTGATCTTACTGACTGATTCATTAATTACCCACTTTTCCCCAGGTTTGATTCAACGTGCTGCTCACAAAAAGATAACTAGTCACAAATTAGTCAAGCTGAAGTTCCATGCGCTTTGCTACAGGGCAAATGTTTTAGCTACCAGTTTCAGATGACTGATTGCTCCTGTGAAACTCGCAAGTGCTTCTCGCGTGTTGTTTCTTTTCCTCCATGGCTACCAAAAGTGTTTTTATTCAAATGAGAAGGAGCACACACGCACCGGGCTGGAGCGCTGTGCCAGCAGTTAGCGTGAATGGATCAATCGTGAGCGCTTACTGTAAAGGTTGCGTGGTTTTCCTTGCTTTCCTTTGAATCATGTGGGCCTGTGGCTTCTGATGACAGCCGTCTCTGTGCTACAGGCTCTGGGTAGTGCTGACACATAGAGGACTTATCTGGAAAAAGGGAGAGGAGCAGAAGACAAAAATCACTTCCTGTAAGCAGGCTTGTCTTTCTCTGTCAGATGGCAGGAACCTGTCAAAGCTCCTTCCCAGAGAAACACCCTAGGTTGTATTTGAGTGACTTCAAGGACCAAGAGAAGCTGCCTATGGTTAGCAAGATACGGAAAGCAGTAGGCTCCTTCTGCAAAAGCTTCACGTAGCCATGGGTAGGCACTTCAGCTGCAGCTTCATGTTATGACCTTCAAACCCACGTGTGAACAAGCTGACAGCATGTGGGGCTTTGTCTTGAAGCAGGGCTCTTGCTGCCCATGTAGATGTCAGGCTGCTGGTGGCTGGACTGGGCAGCGTATTGTTCCAAGTTATGGCTCAAAGCACACAGAAGAGGAGGGAAGGATCTAAGCAGTCTACGTTCAGTTTGGACTTTGTGACAGGCAGTGCCAGACAAGGACATGGAGAGATGCACAGGCTTGGCCATGTAGATGGGCAAGCAGAGGTGATTAATGGTGATATGTGTTCTTTTAATTGAGTCATGTTTGGCTTCTCGCTTTTGTCAGCACTCTGTTTTTTGCTGTCGTGGTGGTGTGAATTTGGAATTTAAGTATAAGAAGAGCCCCTCAGCTGGCAACATGGATGAGACTGAAAATTAAACTGCTATGTAAATCTCACCAGATCAGGGCATAAACTGCAGCAGGCTGTGGGATGGCTGAGGCTTGAAGATGCTGGAAAGCCGCTCTCTACTTCAGTCCCGTTACTATAACATCAATTTACATTGAATACGTTTTTCTCAAATAAGCACTCACCCCACGTGATTTGATGTTACCAATGAATGCAGGAACTGGATCTTAATACGCTCCATGGAAATATTCCACGGAGGTTTTATTAGTTCTAAAAATACGTTGTGGAATCGCCATACTTTGTCATTAGAATTGCCAGGTTCAGCGACACAAATATGCTGGAATTGTAATTAAAATGCTGCAGCACCAGCATCATCATTCTGTGTTGAAATCCCAGCTCCTTTCCAAGGGCTTTAGAACCACAGCTGATGAGGTCCTCCCGCCGTAGCCCTATGGTGTTTATTGGAGTGAGAAGACACGGGTAGTCCTCTGTATTGTGTAATGGTGATGGTGCCCTGGGGGGTGTCTGCCAGGGCCACACAGGGTGATGAGCTCATGCACATCCTCTGCCTTGGGGTACCTCATCCTCTCCTGCCCATGGAGAGCAGGCCATCAGTGCCAGCTGTAACACTGGGATGGGGAGCACATGAAGGCCATGAGCTACAGGCGAACAGTGGATCCTAGTGCTGGATGGTTGCTGGGGATGGCTGCAGCTCTGCAGTCCCCAGGGAAAGCGGGAGGGAGCCCCACGGACACAGAGGCACGCGGTGGTGAGAAATCCCACCGGGCCTGGCGATGAGAGGCACGGCCAGTGCAGCAGCATGCCTGCCACGCTCCATCCCCATGACGGCCGAGATGGTTGCTGAGATTAAAGCGTTCTGGCAGGGCGGACGGATCGCAGGGGAGTTCAGTGCAACCATACAGAGCCCTCTGCTTGTAGGTCACTGGCTTAAACCTGCCTCCAGTTCGGAGGAGGTGGAAGTCCCCGCTCTTCGACAGTTGCTTGGAGCTCCATCTGCAGCACTGTTGGGGAAAATAACATTTGACGTATGCTGCAAACTCTTCAGCTGGAGACGGTTCGGTGTCAGCAGCAGGGCCTGCGTGCTGCGGGCTGATCTTTGAAATACAAAGATCCCATGGGATCTCACTGGGGCCTTTTGAATGTAAAGCTTGCTGCTGTCTCAAATATGTTGTTAGGTGTCCAGGCCCAGGTGAAGGTTAAGATCCCCAAATGAAGACTGGCAGAGGAAAAGTGCGGAGATGATTTACAACAGCAGTGTTAATATTTTCCAAATCCTTTTCAGCCATAGTTACAGCTCCCATTTATTCTGTCACTGATTAATTTGATCAAACATTGTGAACAAATAATTTGTATTAAAAATCATGCAAGTTCCACCCTTTGTGTAGTTCGCTCCAGGCAGGTATTTATTGGATAATATAGTCTCAGACTAGTGAATGTTGACATTTAATTAATATGGAAGCTTAGCACTGTGAATATGAAGAATAGAAAAGGGCCCAAGAAAATCCTGTGATAATGAAAGGAGATGACAACCAGGTTCTGCCAGTCAGACAGTTCTGTTGACATTGAAGGGTCAAATGTAGATATCTGGTGGAGGGCTGCAAATAACACACTGTGGGTCAGGTTTTGCATGTACAAATAGCTTCGCGTGATGCCTGACTTACACCTGCTTGAGCTGTTTGCACTTACGTCTGCAGCGCCGTGCAGGGTATTTTTGTTGTGCCTGCACAAGGAAGATGCTACCAAAACAGGGAGGTGGTATAATGTACTGAGACAAGTGCTGTGGTTATGAACGTGTGCCGCACAGCCATGGAACTGCTTTCCTGGTAAGAAACGAAAATTAGGTGAGTAAAACAGCATCTGTTTGAGGGGATTAGCCATTGTGACCTACATACCTATGCCAGCAGAACCCTGTAGTAGCTCACAAGCACTGAGTGCTGTCTAAAGTGTGACGGGTAACATCCACCCCCACAAAAAGCAAACAAACACAAAGGACTTGATTGCAAGAAAAAGAAAACATTTCATCATAGAAATCTACAGGAACTGTTTCTCTTGTCATTCGTAAATCACAAGCACGAGGATATCTGAATTTTCCATTCCATTAACCCCGCAGTTCTTGAGTTTAGATGAAAACAGTTTTGGAGAAAGGAAACAGAATGAGCTATTCTGCACTACATGGTGGTGATGCAGCGAGACATGCTAAATTGCCCAGCCACGCTGATGGGCATAAACCTGCCACTAAGTTCTATTCACTCTGTGGCTTACCTTAGAACAGGGATTGTATTCAGGATGCAGTTTATGGTGCGTCCAGGAAGGATGCTATTCTTTCTTTAGATTACTGGGCTTTATACTGGGCTTTATTACTTTATACTGGGCTTTATAACGGCACCCCTGTACTTTCATCTGTTCCATGCTGAAATTTGACAGAAAAAAAACAACAAAATAATCCCAATAAAACAAAAGATAAGTCTGTCTTCCTCTGTGTCACACTGAGATTGGACAGAGAAGTTTCTACTGAGTGGAAACAGATATTCCATTAAAAGTCCACTGCTGTTGTGTAATTTAAATGCTTTTTCAGCACCGCAAACTACCTCAAGCCAAACAGCTGGTGTTGACTAAGAACAGTGTTTCAGACTGTTACATGCTGTGATTATTACTTCCCAAACAAGAGTTTATACTTCATTTTCAGCGAAGATTAAATTAATTAGGGTGGCAACGTGAGATGGGAATAAGGAGGTGAGTGAAATTAACAGTTTTCACCTACTCTGAGGTTTGTTTAATTAACTGTTTCCATTTGGAAGAGTTCTGCTGGGACTGTCTTTTAGCAGACATGCTTCTTTTTGAGCAAATATTAGACTTTGTAGGTCACACAAAACCCAAAAGCTCACCAGGAAGAGTTACTTCTGTTTTGACTACATATGACATGCTAAAAGGAAAAAAAAGTCATGCTGAACAGACAGCAACGATGTATTTTCATGGCATGTACTGCAAAGCAGCAGCGATCTCCTGATAAATAAGAACTAAGGGAATTTATGAAGAAATCGTATTCTGCTTCTTTATTACGTTTGAGGAAATTCTTTCCTCGTGCTGCAGGGAAACTGTCACACAGCAGAGCTATCGATTCCTCTTTTCCTGATTAAAATATAGTGAACATTATCCTAAGCCATCAATATCGTTTGGAATGCTTCTCCTTCCACGGAGCAAGGATTATTCCCCCGTCATCAATAACAGAATGCAATGTTTAAAAGCTTAGCTCTGCATTCACAATGCATTGCTGAGATAAAAAATCCTCACTATTCTTACAGTTGCCTCAGTATTCCAGCAATCATTTAAAAATGGCATAGAACATCTTTAGGGACCAACCCCTCAGAACGTGACTGTACACAAGCATTGGCTGCCCTCACGTGCCCTTAATGACCACTTATTGGCAGTAACATAACTTCAGGTTTAAATGGATGCTTAACTAGGCTTTTGACTACACAATAGCATTTGTAAAAAATCTAATTATCACGATGCCGTAGAAATTAGAAAGCAATTTGTAAACCTTTAGATCGGTGTGATTAATACAGTAAAACCACAGCAGCCCAAGCACGTGTGTAGCTCTACAGATGGCAGCAGCCTGCACCTAAGGGAACCGCCTACAAATTACTGCAGGTTCAGGTCACAGAAGGTAAAGCAGCATTTGTTTGACTGGGTTTTCATTGCCACAGAGATGTGGTATACAGCATAACCAACGCTCCTCCAGCTCCACAAGAATGGCTTATATTCCACCAATTGCGTGAACAGTCTCTTTTCTGATTCGACTGTCAGCTGTGAATACATGCTGAGATTTGATCACATCTGTTATTTAAAATCATATGAATAGAACAGAACGAGTGCATCTCAGTTCACAGTTTCTTCACAAGAAACTCCAGATGAGCATTTCGCCATCAGAGCAGGATCCCAAGGAACACTTCTATCCCTCAAACACAGCCTGGAGGTTCCACCATCCATGGCAGTCAAATCCAGATTCTTTTTTATACATGTATTTTTGGTTTAAAACGACCATATCAGTAAGAGTCTCATGGAGGTGGGGCAATATTTTGTCCCTCTGAAGTACATTTGAAAACAGTGGCTACAAAAAGAAAGAAACAGTGAAAACAACTTAATTAAACAGCAGAAACAATCTGTCTCATCGCTCCAATGTAGCAGCCCTCCATATTGCCAGTGTTTTGCTTCAAAACTTAACGTTTCAAAAAAGAGCAATTTAGATGACAGGTCTGCTATTCCAAAGAAGTTACAGTCACGCAGTTCCTTAACAAATTGCCCCTTAGTGTTCGCTGACCAGGGCTATTGTTGCTCATCTGCCAAACTACGCTCTGCCTATGCAAAAGTCATCCATGAGCAACACTTGGCAGCATAGGACCGATGTTCAGAGTGGTGCTTTTTGACAGAATCCTTTTAAAAATGTGTTTCCTTTTGTAATTTGGATACGAGCGAGCCACCCATATTTCATAGCGACAGAGAGGACAGAAGCATTTTGTTTCTGTGCAGTGCAGAGTACCTGTTTTGAGTTAGCTCTGTCTCGTCTGCCTCCCCTGAATGATTCTATTGATTTCAAGGGGTCTCCTTGCATGAGAACAGTGAGCACAGAGACTGGATGCTAGTTTTATTGTTTCATCCAACACAGATTCATTTTCTAGGATCAGTTATTCTGTGTGATGAATGGGAAGTGCAACTAAAAAATGGAACCTAGAAGCCTAACATTAGCAGAGCCCCTATGAAAGTCTGCCTGTGAAATATGATCCAGAGCGCATTTCCTAACAGACAAAACTTGAGAATCATTTCTCACACGGGCAAGACTGTTAAAGTCAGTAATAGTTTGCTTTTCCACTGCAGCCAACAGGACTCCTGCTGCACAAAGGCTGAGCAAAGCAAAGACAGACAGATCTGCTAATCGGAGCAGCTCGACTTTCATTTACTGACACCTCGTGCGTGCAGAAGGTGGAATTAATTCAATTGCAAATAAAAGTCGAGAAATAAATGAATGGAATGGTACTAAATTTCGCAACAAAAATATGTTATGCATAAGATATTCCTTTGTGTCCCTCGTCTTACAGAGAGCGAGACAAAGGAAACAGGGCAGGGGAAAAAAGGCTGTGCTGAAAGCACATGCAGAAATCAAACACAGGAAAACTGTTGGGGACTTAATAGTGCTAGAGGTAAATTGGCCACTATTCTTTCTATCAGAAAGAGACCAGAGTATTTGATTAAGTTAAACAGGAGCCATTTCTTTGTTCCCGAGAAGAGAGAAAGCAGCATTTCAACCAGACAGCCGAGACAGGGAACCCAGGGAAAAAAATCTATTAAAGAGATGACAAAAGGGAAAAACACTTAGACTAATTCTGTCAAAATTCATACAGCATCCTGAGGGGTTTATAAAGGCACTGTTTGTCTCAGACACATACAGACCACACCACAGCAGAGTATTTAAGGTAGGTCCAAAGGACCGGAGATTTCTCTGCATTTTTAAAAGTTCAAGGCCCAGTAAAGCCTCTGAAATAAGCCAAACAACTAAATCTACAAGGACCAATCGAACGGCACAGCTGCGTGGGACTGAAATTAAATGTTGTGAAGACAAAAGCATTCCACCTCCAGAAACACTGAGCTTTTTCAAGGGGCACTGAAGATAGACAGGGCAGCAGATCTGATGAATGTTTGATCTATTTTACCTAGAACAGGCAGCTCTCCAAATGCAACAAAGGGGCCAGTGCTGGCAGAGCTGGGAATAAGAGGGTAAAAATCTGAGATCTCTTCAGATCAGTCAGATCATATTGGTGCCCTTCTGCCTCCACTATTATTTATAATATTTATCCCTGCCTACACCTATATTCGCTTCAATCGCTGTTCACCCTAAAGCAAAACCAATTCTAACCATCCGCTCTCATTTATTCTTTACAATTTTATATGTGATGAAATCAGCTATATTAAACAACAACAACAAAAAAGCCTAATTCTTCTATTTCTTTTGAATTCGTATAGAACATATTTTACAGCCATCTGTACATTGAACATGTTTGGTGCAAACACCTCGCTCTTACTGGGACAAAACCAGAGTAGGTAGTGATTTGAGAGCAAAATATAGCCCACTACCTTCCATATTTAGGTTAAATGCAAAGATTTATTAGTCCTCTAGGTAAACATTGACCTTGGCTTCACCTTGGTCAATATTTACTTCTCAGGTTAATAAATCTTTATATTAACTGCAATTGAAGTCACTCTCTGCTTAAGAGATAAAGACCAAACAGGACCTCATATGAAGACAGCATTCATCAGATAAACTCTGCAGCTTGATTTATCTTCATGCCCACTTGTCTTAAAAAATGCTAATCCACAGATACTGCAAGATGTTTCCCTCTGGAAGGGGAGGGATTTTGAACCAGTCGTTCTGCGCATTTCACCTGCATTTTAAAGTCATGGCACATGTTTGTGTCTCTTGTGCTTAGAAATGGTGAATGTTTCCAGGGCATTACTTGAAAATTTATCTTCACGGAGTCTATTTATCTATGGGCAAAACCTGGAGACTGTTTTAGCAGTGACCACCCCTCTCCATCACAGAGCTGGTCACTGCTCAGTTGTTTGGAATACATTGTTATTTTGGGAAAAAAAGGTGCTCGTTGGGGATGGTGAGAATGACCCTGCAATCAAACAGCAATAATAAATGAACCAACTAACAGGTGGTGACCTCGAAAAGCAGGAAGCATTGAACTTATCAGAAGAGAAGAGACATCAAAGACTTCACCCAACTACCAGGAATGGGGACCTCCATTCCTGCACAGGAAAGTGCCGTGAGAAGCAGCTGGAGAAGCAAAAAGATGAAGTTACAATTAGAGATTTCCTTGAAATTAACAGTGAAAAGGAAAATCAGAAAAGAACAGCTCTGTACATCTCTCTCTGCAATTTCAAACACCACAGCACTGATTAAAATCCCACTGTGCTGTTTTCTCTGCATTTAAGATGTACTTAAAATCCAACCAACCAACATACGTTCTGTCCACGGGTCTATCTGGCTGAATCCAGACTAGATCGCACCTCATTTCACTTTCAAATGGATTCAGTGCGGTATGAAGGATTTCTGCTCAACTGCTGTCCAAAAACAGAGGACTCGGAGAGAGATAATTGCTCAGATTACAGAGAAATTAAAAATGGAACTTTCTGAGGAACAGAATCAAAGCAGCATTAACCTCACAACCCAAAGAGCCAGGCTGTTCCATTAAAAAAAAACACACATATTTAAGATCTCACTTAAATAAACATCAACCGCTTTACTCATACAGGATTCCCTTTGAAGTCAATGGGATTAGCCATGGATAAAATTCAGCCTAAATTCTGCGCGGAAAGACAGGTACAAAGTCAGTGATTCATTTAAATCCCACAGATTCTCAGCATTAGGCTTAAAAGCTGCACAAGTCTCTTGTTAGTCCTTAGCACCGCAGTGTTTCATCAGCTGCAGATGCGAGGGGCAGGACCTGTCCTCTGACACACGCAGGGACGTGTCCTGCGTTCCTCTCCTCCGAGCTGTGCGTTCCGGATCCTATTGGCTTCTCCACGCGGTGCTGATGAGTTTACAATCAAGTCTCGACGCCTTTCTGCAGGCAGCGCCGGGAAATGTCACGCAAACTCCATTAATAAATCATTCTACAGGCGTAAACTACCGGAATGGCACAGCCAGCTCTTCTGGCAAGGCGCTATATTTTCGTGGTTACGCGTGCGAGAACGGGTGGGCAAAATCTATACAAATACACCGAATCGCCTTCCAAGCCCCAAACCAACTGAGCCGCGCACCTATTTCTTGTTCTTTTTTTTCCCTTGGCTGGCAGCAGCAGCTCACCCGGCGTGCGCAGGACTAAGCGCTGCACGGAGCCGCTGCCGAGCGCTGCCCCTGCATCTCCCTGCGAGTGGCGGAGCTGCGAGCACTCAGCGCCGCCTGCTCTGTGCGCCTCCTCATTTCCAGCTGATGGAAATAAAACACACCCGGGGTTCCAACGCGATTTAAAACATCAGCCGAGATTTTAAGAGGATTCTTTTAAGGATAAACGTAAATATAAATATATATTTTAATTTAGTGGCACTTGTATTCCGGGGTGGGAATTAATCCGCTTCTGTTTGAAGCCCGTACTGCGGGTAAACGGGAGTCTGAGCAAGGGACCGGCAAACAAATCGCGGCGCTGGCAGCCGATATTGTGCTGCAGTTGGCGGCGGTGGCACGAGAGAACCGGGAGCAGAGCGGAGCCAAAGCTGCGCTGCGCCCCGCTTACAGCTGCGGTGCGACAAAGCGCGGCGCTACGGGAGGAGCAGCGGCGTCCGCGGGGTGCGAGGGAGTTTATTCCCTCGTTAACGGCAGCGCCCGCGGTCCGAGCCGCGCCGCGGGTCTCGCCTTTGTTTGTGCGGCCCGGCGGCAGCGAAGGCGTCGCTCGGTGGGAGCGCGGCGGCCCCGGGAGCCGCGGGCAGGAGCTGCCCCCGCCCGCACCGACCCATCTCCGGCCCCGACCCGCCCCGAGGGGACGCACCGGCCCCGGAGCCGGGCGCGGGGCGCGGCGGTGTCAGCAATAAAGCGAATTAAAGGGATTTAAAAATTAATTCTCCTCATTTAGCCACCAATCTGTTAATGAGGCGCGGAAACCCCCCGGGGATCGATAGTCGCGGGTGAAAACGAAGTAGGTGAAGGAGGTGCCTGCTGAATGGTAAAAGGTTTATAGAGGAAGTATCCGCGTTTCGGACGCTGTAAGCGAACAGGAAGGATCCGGATCAATCCTCCCCTGCTCCCGGGCTCTGTTTCCCATCAGCGGCGTTGTGCTCCGCGCAGCGCTGTGCAGTGCGCTGTGGCCGCGCCATCCACACGGGCAGCCTCGTCGTCCATGAACTGCCGGCACAAGCAGCCATGGAGCCGGCTGCCGTGCAGTGCCACGCGGGCACCTCTGCCTGCTCCTGGACGGCTGCGAGAGGCGCCCCTCCAGCTCCCTCGGGCGTCTGCCATGTTGTGGCTTTTGCCGGTGGGACTTCAGCCCCCGCCGCCCTCCTGGTGCAACTGGGCACAGTGTAACAGCTCCGCTGCAAAGAGTGGGTTTGGGGATCTCCTGTGGGGAAAGACTGAGGGAACTGGGCTTGTTTAGCTTGGAGAAGAGAAGGTTCTGGGGAGACCTCATTGCGGCCTTCCAGTATTTGAAGGGAGTGTATAAACAGGAGGGAGATTGTCTATCTGTGTGTGTGGACAGTGACAGGGCAAGGGGGATTGGTTTAAACTGAGACGGGGAGGTCTAGGCTAGATACTAGGAGCAAGTTTTTTGCACAGAAGGTGGAGAAGCACTGGGACAGGTTGCCCGGGGAGGTTGTGGATGCCCCATCGCTGAATGCATTCAAGGTCGGGCTGGATGTGGCTCTGGGCCACTCTGTGAGTGTTGGCTGCTCTGTAAATTGCTGTGGTGTTTGTTAGTACACAGCCTGTCATTTCCCCAATTTTTGTTGGTGGGACGGGATGCAATGCCAGTAGGGCCCTATTGAAGTCAGTGGGAGATTTCCACTATCAGTGTTTCATTTGGGGCAAGAAAAGTCCCACTCCTTTGCTTCCTTAAGTTAAGCCAAGGTCAGTGTGGACATGGTGAGCCCGTAGTGTTACAGACCGGTAGATACTGGACAGGCCTGCAGATACTGTTCCTGCTTTAGGTAAACCAAATTGTTTTAAATTCCAGTTTCAGTAGATGTGATAATGGCCACCTATGAGGAGAAAGCTATGATTGCATATGGATCAGCGTGCTGCCTGGACTTGGTCCAGGAAAGTGCTTTGTTTATGTTATAGAAGCTGTGGTTCATTTAGTAGGTAAGTTTGTTACTTGGATGGGACACCTCCCTAAGAGGACAGGTTGAGAGCTGGGGCTGTGCAACCTGGAGAAGAGGAGGCTCTGGGGAGATCTGAGAGCAGCATTTCAGTATCTACTGGGGGGGCTGTAGGAAAGAAGGGACAGACTCTTTAGCAGGGTCTGTTGTGGTAGGACAAAGTGAAATGGTTTCAAATTAAAGGCAGGGAGATTCAAATTGGATATGAGGAGGAAGGTTTTTACACTAAGGGCGGTGAGGCACTGGCACAGACTGCCTGGAGGGGTGGTGGATGCCCCATTCCTAAAGGCACCCAAGGTCAGTCTGGATGGGGCTCTAAGCAGCTGATCTAGGGTAGGTGTCCCTGTTCATTGCAAGAGAGTTGCACCAGATGACTTTTAAGGGTCCGTTCCCTCTCAAACAAATCTGTGATTCTATAATTCTATGATTTTTAGATAAAAGCTCGGCCTCTGAGCAGCAGGTATGGTCACTGTTACTGGCCCTCCGTCCTTCTGCAGCGATACCAGTTGCTTTGTGTTTTACTTGCCTAGTATGTTATTCACAGTAGTGTTAATAGCTTTGTTTGCGATATTAATAATTTAGGATTGCTGTAAACATGGACTTAACTGTGTGTGGGAAAATATGTGGGATGGCCCTCACACACCTATGAATGATCTTTCACAGTGCAGCCCATTTACCAGCACACTGAGTGTGGTGAGGGAGCCCGGCCTTGCAGGCCCTGCTGCCATGCCCACAAGAGGGGCAGCAGCCCAGCAGCAGCACAGCAGGAGGAATCCCGAGGTGCACGGCTGGTCTGCAGTGCCTGGAGCTGCTCTAATGACATGTAAATGGCATGCAGGTGTCTCTGGCCTGCCTGGTAGTGGAGGAGGGAGTGAGGGTGAGCTCTGAGAGAAATGAGGACGCTTTCCTTGAAAATATATTTTTGTGCTGATAATGGCTTTCCCCTGAGTACCTCCACGAGAGATGAAAAACACTTAATGAGATGATGCTGAGATGCTTTTTGTCCAAGCACTTGTGCTCATTGCCAGAGTGGAGCCCTTGCTAGCTGTGCTGCTGAGCATCGTTCTGTCTCAACCCAGACTTTCTTTGGGTTGGAAAAAAAGCTCCGAGCAGGAAGGCGAGAGGGACGGTATCCCCTGGAAACTGCAGGGGGCACAGTGTCATTGCTGGAGGTACGCCGGGCCTGGATAATGAGATGCTGCTAACTTAGCTTCCCTAATGAGAAACCAACATGGAGTGCAGAATGCCGGATAATGAAGTCCCGGGTTTGATAACTTGTATTGATGCTGAGGTCTGTAAAAGCTTGGTGCTTTTGCCCACTGCCAGTTGGAAGAGCAATACCTGCTGGAGTATCTATTTCACTGGTGGGGCAGTTGGTCATTGAAGGAGCTCTGCTGCCTGGGCATTCCTTTGGCCTCACCTCACATAGCACAGGGCAGTGCAGCTGCAGGTGTATGAGCGGCTACAGCAACGTAGCAGACCGTGAAGCGTGGGTGGCTGGTGCAGACCGACAGCATTACTAAATCAGCACTGTGCGTTTCCTTCAGCTGCTGAGCCTGGTTCTGAGCCAAGAGGCAGCTCCACGGGCAGCAGTGCGAGCTGACAGCGAGGCCTGTCAAGAAGCCCCATGTCACATCACGGACAGAGCTGCTGTCACCCTGTAACACAGCATTTGTTCTGTGCTCATCAAAAGAAAATGCGACGCAGGGGGATTTGCTGAATCCCAGCATGAAGGGTTTGAGGGGAGAGGTTCACTTCTCCTTTTCAGAGTGCTCAGAAGCACTTTGCGTTGACTACAAATAAAAATAAATAAAGAAATAAAGTTAAATTTGAATACATTCTACTGATAAATAATACTTCAAAATGAGCTGGTTTGGAAGCTGAATATATTCCATGTTACTTTGGGTGTCTTTTTTCTTGCATCTGTGAGAGGCACTTCCCTCTCACCTGTTCTGGTGCAGCGGTGTGAGGAATTCAAGCATCAATTCAATTTCAGTGTGTGGCTATAGGTACAGTCATTCCAATGGTATCCTGTTGTTGGTTGCTTTTTTTTTCCCTGTAGCAATGCCTCATAGAGCTGACATCACCAGCTCAGCAATCTACAGTGCTGAATAATCGTAAACATGTTTGTCCTACTTATTCCCCTGGAGGATTTTTCTGCTTACAATATTTAAAGGAACACGTCCTTGCTGTGACGTGGGTGTATTGCAGAAATGCCCGAAGATCATATACTAATTATGAAGTTCATGGCTTCAGCAGTGATCTCCCCACAATTAAAACTCCAAATGTTTTGCTTATAGACAAATAGCGCTGCCAGTTGAAGATGTTATAATTGTCCAAGCAATAATATTTGTTTTATTTTTGGAAGGCATCATCTGATACTAAATACATAGGTGTTAAGGGAATGTTTTGTCTTCAAGCTGATGCATTAACTCTAGAAATGCTGGTTTCTTGGCATCTCTGTGAAGTGCAGCCGGCTGAATAACATCTGATACTGCTGCAGAGCTTGCTTTGCTGTACACCTGTGATAGCACTGGGTTATGTAGACCTTTTCCCTTTAACTAATTATTATCTGAAGGACTGAAGATGCAGGATTTTTTAATAAAAATGATTTATATGAAAAGGGAAGTTGATGAGAGAAGGATCGCTCCAAATTGTTAGCAACAAGGATCGGTTGCTGTTGCATGGGGTTAATGTTTATCTTTGGTGCTGGTGTTGTTTGAAGCTTATCAGTCAAACGAATGCCCCAGTGTGCCGTGCTTTATTCACATTCCTTCCTACAAAGCTGGTTCATTAAGGAAATGTATTAAATGCCAGCTGGGAGATACCAGTTGTGTCACTGCAGTCATTCTGATCATATATCCCCCTTGATCATATATCCCCCTTGTACATAAAATGGGATTCTTCCATTTATCTTAGCCCTCCCAATAGAGAAGAACCTGCAAAGTGCTTTCCAGAGGTGGAGTTACTTGAGTCTGGTTTTTAACTTGAAAGGCTCCTGTGGTGACAGGGGAGTGGTCAGAGAAAGTACACAACGCTGACTCGTGCAGGTGAGTTGTAGCTTAGGGCTGGGTGTGAGGTCAGCCCTCACCAAGGTCTGCACCCTGTGACGTGAAGAAGTGCCTCACCCCAGTGTAGCTGTAAGCGTTGGAGCAGCTGCACCAAGCAGAGACCTGAGGGGATTCTTTGTTCCACCTCCGCTCTTTGCTGTCAGCACCTTTCTGCAGCTGTGGCCAATCTCTGGTATTTCTGAGGAAAACCAAAGCAAATAATTCTGTTAATCTGGCTTCACCAGCGCCAGCACGTTCAACAGATTTGTGTTTTGTCGTCGATTATGAGCTCAGCGTGAAGCTCTGCTGTGATTGCTATGTTCTCACTGTGCCTTGGTCAGTGCCTTGAAGTGTTACCTTGAAGGATCGTACAACCTTCCTCTGTGCTAGGTTGCTTACGAAGTCCCCTTTTCTACCTGAACACTTGCTTTAAGGCAAACATGTAGGAACTTTGTAGCTGAAAGTAATCAGTGCTCCTCCATCAGGATTGGATAAAGCTGGCAGGAAGGTCGCTGGGCTGGGCATGTCTATGGGCACACGATGCCTGTTGGTCTGTGCTTCTTAGGAAGCAAAGTTGCAAATGACACCCATGTCTTCTAAGTTCAGAAGCCAAATTATTACATCTGTGTGCAGGGGGAAATCCTTTCTTTATGACTCCTGTACTTGGTAGGAGAAAGCTTAAAAACAAAACTTGGAGGAACAATTGCTGTCATAATGGAAGGCTGCAAAACTTCTGAGCCTGGCCAGCAACCACAGAGGAGCTGTGTTGGGAGCACGTTCCGGGTCAGCCAGGGCAAAGGCTCTGCAGCCCAGCCTGGCTGTGTGATGGTTCCTTGGCTCAGACTTTTACAACTTGTTTCCCAAATCGTTATCAGTTTTGTGAAGCTGTCTGTCAGGAAGATGAGAGGTCTTTGAGAAGTGGACATCAAGACTGAACATAGTAGTGTTCTCAGGAATGCAGTGTACTGCAGCAAAATGAATTCCTTTCACTCAGCATTTCCATTCACACCTTGTGCCACAAGTTTGCTTTCTGGAGCTCATTTGAGCTGACCCTTCTGTTCTGAAAGGACGATTTCCTGAGAAACTGATTTTCAAAGTGGTCTTCTCTCCTTCCAGCGTTATCTGTATTTCTGATTAGTGTGTGAGCATTCCAAAACATCCTGTAGGACTGTGAGTGCTTAGTGCAGCTTGTAGGAATAACCCCATGTCTACCACTTTCTGCAGCTCTTTGTGCCATGTGCCTGCTGTGCTGACCAAAATCCTTGTGCAGCTCATTGCCAAGTTTCTTAAGTGAGAAATAGTCCCAGAAGCTTCACCCAGGAGAGTCTCTTTCACATCCTTTCTCATACTACTACATCTTATGTTCAGGTGTTTTTCAATAAGGTAGATTTGATCTGTTTAACGTATGCCTTGTTAACTTCAAGTTAACAAGCAAGTTGTGTGGCACTGAGTTGGATGGCAGGGAGAGATCCAGTGACAGAGTAGCCATTGTTGGAAGTGGAGTTTGGCGCTTTCCTGTGTTGTCCAAGCAGCTGGGAGTGCCCAGGCAGAGAGCTCAGGATGACAAGTATGAGATGCCTGTGGGTGGAGGACAAGGCAGGGTGAGCTCAAGGAGGAGTGGAGATGGGTGTTTGCTCAATCATGCCCCTGTTCAAAGCAGGGATGGGATCCGGGGTTCCTCAATCTCACCGTTCTTCTGCAGTCACCAAATAGCTGAGAAATTTTCTGATGAGTTGTGCCTTTTGTTCCCACCCAGTGTTGGTCCACACAGTTATAACAACCTGCTCTTGTTGACAGTTGCTTCCATACCCTGAGGCTGTTTGATGTGGTGGACCAAAGGATGTCAGCCCCAGCAGGGAGCCTTGTGGGTCAGCATGAGTCCATATGATAGATTTTTTTTTTCCTCTAATGTAAGAAACTTCAAGCATGAAGAATGTCTGAAAAACAGTATTACTAAAAGTGCAAGTTCAAGCACTGGAGAAACTTGGTACCTCAGAAATGAGTGTAACTGTTGCAGATCTTTAACTGAGCACCTGTAGATCATACCGTGTGTATGGATTTGATTCCATGTCCATACATGTTTTCCACGAGTATTGTTGAGCAAGGTGCCTATTCTAGGGAATAAACAATGCCACATGGTGAAAGATGAGATGGACTGGACTGCAGGCTGATTTCATCATTTGTTGTAGAGGTGGTGTAGTGGAAATGCTAAGTTGGCTTGAACCAATGACTGAGCACCTGGTGGGAAGGCAGGGCCAGCCCAGGGGAGCTCAGGTGCATACAACCTCACTTAAGGGCTGACAGTGGAGGCAAGGCTCTCTTGCTGAAGATCTCTGCCTACTGGAGGCCTTCCAAAGGTAAACAGTTTTTCTTCCTTTGTTCCTGTGTCTATGGCTGCTGAATGTGGGTTTGTTCTGCTTTGCTGTAGCCTAGGATTGTGCTATTCCACTTTTGCTGCGGTACTTGCCATAGCATTACAGGTGTTAAGAGCATTGTGTAGAATTTAGAGCAGTTAAATGATCTGTAAAACTGGACTCTATGCTGGGCATTGCTACAGGCCTCTGCATTTTCCTGGTCAGGTTATTTAATTAAAAAGATTATTTAATAAAAAAGGTTATCACTGTTTTCATATTTGGAAAATAAGTCTTGTGAGAGTGCTAGATGCTCAAAGGTGATGGCGACCTAATGGGAACTCTGCTTTGAATCTCTGAAGTTCTATATACCACAAAATCCATTGGAGAGCAGGCTCTCTCTAAGTGTGACTTACTTTTTCCCCTAATCTGTCTGTGTTCTGTAAAATGGGAGTAATAATATCATCTTCCAACCTAAGAGAACAGTAGTAACAAATTAGCGAAGTATTCCTATATAGCAATAAATGCTCATAAAGAAAAGAGGGTTTCCTTTTTTTGGTAGCGGAATTTAAACAGCACATAAAAAAAGAATGTCTTGGGTTATACCTTGAGAACAGGAAGGAAACAAAATGCTAAGCTGCTCATTAAATTAGCACTGTCTTCTCTGCATGGAATAACGTAGAGGCCTTGCGGAAGGATGGTGTGTGACTGCGTAATGAGATATCATATATGGAAATCTAATGAATATTTACGCTTCTAGAGGCAAATAAAAGTTGCACAGATACTTAGTTCTATTATTTTCCCAAATTAAATGTCATTAATCCACTAATGTGAAATATTTTGCTTCAAGAAACTGCATGAAAGATTATTTATCAGGAAAACATAAAGAGCATGACGCGCTGCTGTGTGTCCATTTCCGCACACTCCCCTCCCTGCCTGTTGCCATGTCCATATCGTAAATCCTCTGCATTGTTGCTCTCTGAGGAACTGTGCAACTGGTTCATTGTTCGTATGTCAGTTTGCATATGCAAATGACACGATGCCATACATTTCAGCTGCAGAAAAAGCTGTTTCTGTAATCAGGAAAACTAGCAATTAATGAGCTGGGAGTAGGAGCAGATACTGCTGTGGGCAGGAACAGCAGGCTTTTGTGCCCTCTATGACTTTCTGTGTATCTGCTTGGCTTTTAAAGCTGCCACATCACTGACAGCCTCTGGTTGTCTGTCTGGTTGATTCTGCCTTCCAAGGGCTCAGTGCTATGTGAACATGCAATTGAAAGCTTATTGGCTCCAAAAATGAACTTAAAAGTTGGGAGGCTTGATCTGAGAAAATATGTAAGAGAACAGCAAGCTTATAGAGATCTTGTTTCTTCAAGCAGTTGTGTTGCTCTCCAGGTTGTCTTACAGTTGAAGGAGGGAAAACAGAGCAGCAACAACTGAGGCAAGCTTTCATCAGAGGTAAGCACATGTATGAGCTGGGAGATGCTGTGCAGAGGGACACGAAGAGGAGGCATTGCCTGCTGAAGGCTTGCTTTGCTGTGCTTTCTGCCTGTACTTCCAGGTAGTCCTTGTGTTCTTCCACCTTTATGTAATAGCAGCCTACTCTAGTACAAAGTAACATACTGTGCAAGCGCTTTTGGATTGTAGCATGGTATTTAAAAGGAAACACAGATGTTAGTGAACAATTCAGAGAGGAAATGAAAAGAGGAAGAGCATCTGGAGCCTTGAGTCTGGGCTGGAGCTCTGTTTGTGGTTGATTTAGTACTGCTGGGCCTTTGCAGTCAGGTCTGGACTCTGCTTTTGAGTAGGTGCCCCAAGTATTCCCCAGCATGGCTGAGTGTGCTCTGCTCTGGGTGCAGTGCTGTGCAAAACCCCATTTAGAGGGCCTGGAGAAAGGACAGCTGGATTTCTTTGACATCAACTCCAATTGCAGCAGCCACAGCCATGAGTTTTACATCCCTTTCAGTTCTTACCAACCTTTTGGAAACATTTGGCTGCCCAGAGCAGCTGTGTGCGTTTACCCACATTTAGCAAAGGGCAGTTACCCAGAGGGAGGGAGGCTGGGGACTCCTGTATCTCCAAGGGTTTTGTGTGGTTCAGTCACTTTTCTGAGCTCGGGTGAAGGTGGTAAATCTGCTCCTTTTATAGATTTAATGGAAAGGTTTGTGAGTGTCTGTAAAACAAACTGTTACACCACCTGTGGTGATAATAAATATTTTACGCTCTGCAGAAGTGAGTTTGTCTTAACAAAGCTCTTGGTTACAGTTACCTGCGTGTTTCTGTTTAGCTTGCGCATGTTTGCTGTATCTGCACATCTGAGCAGACCTGCCAGAGCATTCCTGCCTTTATTCAGCTCCTCTCGCTATTTCCTGTGGGTGCGTTTGCTCAGCACCCCAGTACTGCTGTATGTGCTGCCCTCAGCATCTCGGTGTCCTTGGTGAAACAGATTCAATGAGCTCTGTGGCTTACACGTGTGCCAAGTCTCTCTTTGGATCTCTGTTTTATTATTTAAAGAAACAGTTTGATATTTTGCAGCCTTCCATTGATTTATCAGTGTGTCCTGGAAATACAAAGTGAGTTATCTTTTGCTATCAGGGACGTGGTTCATGTCTCCTAATAAGTAATATAGGCATTATCTGTGTTTAATGTAGAAATGCCCACCCTTCCATGAGCCTTGGTGCTGTATATTGCATGCTGTCTAGATCTAGGCAAACTTAAAAGCAGCCTAAAAGACATTTGATGGGATCAGCCTGAAGGTCAGTTCTTTGTTGTCTTTGGAGCTTGACATGAATAGTTCCAAGGAAAGGGTAGAACCAGAGAGATGGGAAGGGACATGGATTTTTTTTCTTCAGACTATTTTTTTCCCCCAGTATATATTCAAAATGATAAAATGCTTCAGGAATGTAAACTGTAAGGACAGAAGTTGTCCCCCTGCCCCCTTTTTTCTTTTAATTATTTTTTATTTGTGGGGATGTAGCAATTTCCTCCTTATTTTTTCCCCCCTCCAGTTAGAAGGACATTTTATTCAGCTCTGGGGTATTGACCGTTCTAATCCTCAAAACACACTGTTCAAACCTCCTGGAGGTTTCTGCCAATACAGCTCATTCAGGTTTCCAGGAGTGCAGGGAGAGGAAGGTATTAGAATACATGCAACACTTGTGGAGGCCAAAGGTATTGGAGGCTGAGGGAGGGGTAGGTCCGCTGAGAGCTGTTAAACGTAATGGTCCAGATGCAGTTGTGTTAGCAGAGATGTGGGCTCTAAATGCAGGCAACTTGGTGCAAGCAGGAGATATTGAAGTGTTTGTGTATTTGTGTTTGAAGACGCTTTTATTTAGCGTGTAGCTGGTTTCTAAATACAAGTCATATATCTATTCTGCAAACGTATTGGTTGTTTTCCTTTCTCAAAAGACAGAAAAGAAAGTGTGTCCAGCTGTTCTGAAGCTTTGTCTGAATAATATGCAGGGGAGTATGAGGGCTTCACGTTTAGGCCATCTAGACAATGCTCTTCATGAGCGACTGCTTCTGTTCTTTCTGGAAGTCCAGTACAGTATCCAGTACAGTACAGCGATGAGCAGACTGAGCCTCTAATGCACAATACATGAAATGTAGATGGACACAACTTCTATACGATAACACTGCTGAACACAGCAAGTAACAGAGCGTACATATGGGTTATGTGAGCTGCAGTATTTAGAGGAAAAATGATGAAAAGAAAGAAGAAAAGCAAGCTGCTTATGGAAATCATTTTCCTGCTATCCTGGGTCATAAATAATTTGTGCCAAAATGTGAAGAACTAAAAATATTTCTTCAATACGGGTTTGACTTTTGCAGTATTGGACCAGGCTGTTTAGTTTGAACAACTGCTGAGTGCACAGGTTATGTATATGTGTGTGTGTGTGTATACACTTATAACTTATATTTATATTTATATGTAACCTATAACAATTAATTGCACCATCCCCTGAGGTCTGATGGAATAACTGTCATCTCAGCTACAGACACAAGCCTGGTCTCTGATCAGCCTTTAACGTTTTACAAATGAATGAAGAAGCTGCACCCGTACACAAAGATTTAACTCCTTTATAAAACCCAATGACACCACTGGCTCTATGTGAACAAGAACATGTGCTTTTTTATTTTAACCCATATTCATTGTCTTTTAAAGACACTGCAAGTTTTGATGGTGCCTTTATGTGCCATCATTCTCTTCATAATGTGAAAAATGCTTTCATGTTTCTGATAGGGAAATGATAATTTGCAATCTTGAAGAGATTGTCACATAAAGGAGACTGCATGCACTAAGCTGCATGTGCTGCACAGATGAGGTAATGTCTGTGGTGCACACCAGATTAACCTGGTTGGAGCACAGAATACCATTTTAATGATGAATTAAAAACACAAAGGGGTGCGTGTGTGTGTGTGCGAGCGTATTACTTTGGGCTAAAGGGTGAACTCCTCCTCAGAGAAGGTTAAACGTGAGAGAAAAGGGCTGTGCTGCAGAAATGAACCGGAGAATTAATGCATTGTCAGAGGGAGAAAAAGAGGATCGTCCCGAGTTGACGTATGGCATAATGAGGGGCTGGAGAAATGGAGTGGAGGTGTAGAAGGGAAACAGATAAAAATAATTCTAGTTTCCTCTTCCCATCCGAAAGCCAGGTGTTACGTATTTTCTTTGCCTCTTGAGTCTAATAAAAGACCTGTGGGAGTTGATGAAAATATTCTTGTCTCTGTGTTCTATTTTTCCCCAATAACAGAAATTTCGAGGAAAAAAAATGAAACACCGTGGTAGTCCTTAAGGCATTTCTTTAGATGATGTAGATTGGAAATTATTTCCTTCCAGGATGAACGGTATAATCCCAGATCAGAGTTCAGCTTTTCAGACAGTTTTGATCTATTTTCACAAAACTAAGACTTAAGAAATTTAATTGCCAGATGGTTTGAGAATCTACTTCCTATTGCACGTGCTGAGCTGGGCTGGGACGTACCCTTTAGAGAATAGTTTTGGTGCCATCAGTGAATAAACTACCTGCAATGACATGCTTTAAGTACGGAGTGGGGGAAGAGCACGTTTCATACATGACTGCTCTGAAGATTCAGAAATGTGGCACAGTATTGGGTATCTATATCATTTTTAGCAAATGCTGAGACTTTGTAGCTTAATGATTGAAAGTATTTACATTTTCCAGATGGTAGGAATTTCAGTCTCTGTTGTGCAGAAAAACTTTCTGCTTTAATTATATATATGTCTTTTAAACTGGAATCAGAAGCTGCTTCACTGGCGTGCTCCATTTATCATAGAAGTCCACCTTCAGAAGTAGATTTTTCATAACTGCAGAAATAGAGAAGCAGAGAGATCGGTCCTTGTTAATTAAAGGCAGCTAGTAAACGGATGTGGACAATCACAGATGTGAGCAAAACCTCGGTTGTCTGCTGATGTGCCATTACTGTGATCAACAATGCACTACGTTCATACTAACAGTCCGAATGAGTGTATTAACACTGTAAAAGTCTTTCAATGAAGGTTTATGTTTGACTATCATTTTTGATAGCCAAGTGCCTATTAAGGAATTGTATTCGCTGTCAGTAGTTTTATGCCAGCTGATGCTAATCCTTCACTCTAGGGAGACAACTTTGGTAGACTTCAACCCAAGGATCATTCTTGACGTCAAAGTACAAGTGCTATTGAGCAGTGATTTGCATTGATGTCCCTTCCTGCACAACAACTGCAGAAGAAAGAAGTATGTATGACTCCTTGCTCTGCTTCATGTCGCGCTTCAGAATAGGAGTGATCCTGGCTGCAGCAGCACCAGAGATGGGTGCTGCCAGGTGGGCTGTGGGGCTGCTGTCCTACAGCCACATCTGTCAGCCATCACCCCACTTCTTTCCCATTAGTGTTTCCCTGCAGAATGACTGTGACTCCCAGGGGCACCTCTGGGAATGTTCCTTTGGTACACACACCAAAGGTACCTCTTTTGTTTTTGTTTGTTTCAACACGAGCTGTGTTTGTCTGTTTGCAGCCCCTGCCCTGAGGCCACACTCACAGTCAGCTTCTGGAGCCAGGGGTCTGTCCCTTCACCGCCATAGAAAGCAAAACCCCAACCTCGGTGAACTTTGACTTATTTTCCTAATTGATGTGAATGGGATGAAAGGGAAAACTGACTCCCGTGACCTCCGCAGCCTAATTGTGTACCATGTGTTGCGTGAATAAAGGGGCATCCCATAGCTGCACAAATGTGAACTGACACCATCCTACCCTTAACAGCTTTGCTCTGCGTCCTCCAGGTAAACTAACAGCTGTTACCCTTTGCTCCTCTTCTGCTCACCTTCCACATACCTGGTTCGTCTGCATGATGCAGCTTGGTGTGTCTCACAGGTTGGTGCTCAGCATTGCTGGGATTCTAAATCCTTCAGTGCAACTGTCCAGAACGGAGCAGGCAGAGCGCCGGGGCAGGTCCATGCCAAAGCGCATCGCAGTACTGCATTGCTTCAGCCAATCCAAAGTTGAAATGTTCATGCTTGTGTTCTGAGTTATGCATTTAAATCTCTTTATTCTAGAACTGAGAAGAAGGTCAAATAATGACAGCATGAGCTGAGCCCCCTTTCCTTGCCCTCAATTAGGATAGAGTTTCCCCACCGCGTGGAGGAGTGGAATGGTACTAATTATGATCTAGGAACACTAGCACATATTGTATGCGTGTGCTGGAGCCCTATTTGTCCTGCCCTCATCTGGTCTGTGGGGATGCATGTGACAGTCAAAGGGATGTTTGAGCTGCGGGAGCATCAGACAAATGGGCTGGAGATACTGCTCAGGAGAAGGGCTGTCTGAAGGGCTGCCTTGTCTCTGATGGTATTTAATAGAGTCAGAATATATTACCTCTAACCAAATGAACCTTTGGTGACAGGTCTGGCTCACCTCTTATGGCTGCTGTTGTGGTTTTGGTACAGATGTACATACAGTGCAAATCGGGATATACTTCTGGAAGCATCCTAAATACTGAAATATATGATATGCATGTATAAATACAGATATATAATGTACATATTATGTACATGAGTAATACGTGTATTTATAGAAAGACTTCCACCACAGTATGTTCAGATCCATAATTAGAGAAACTGGAAATATGAGTTTGTGCTGGTACTGTCAGAACAGCAGCACCTTGTAGTTTCAGCAGGACAAACCAGTGTGCGTTATTGCTGATGCAAATGTTCTGCTTGAGGAGTCGGGTTCAATACCTATTGTGTTCACAGGGAGCCTTTCCTGGGCGCTGGGTCAAACTTTGATTTCTAACTGTAGGTAGTTGTAGCTAGAAGCCACTTCAAGTGCCTTTGGGCTTCTTTTGATATGTGGAGTGTGTTATAAAATAAGCAATGGTGGAAAGGAAGGGCTCGAGCTTGGCGGAATGGGCTTCCTGTTTTAGAAACAGTGCCACTTATGTCTGAGCACCGTAAATCTTAGCTATAGAAAAGTCACACTTACAGCAAGATCTGTCTGTGGCCAGTGTGAGGGGGGACCTGCTGCAGAGATTGAAACACCTGAGCAGGGCGCTCTGGGTGTGGAATTGGTTTGGGAAGGTAAGGGCACATGTTGTGCAAGGAGCGAGGAGGGGCTGAAGAGCTCCACGTGAGCAGCTGGCTCAGGGCGCATCGAGCTGTATGGGAGGTCTGTTTAAAACCACTTTGTTTAGCAGAAAAGCAACAACTAGGATTAGAAGCAGTTTGTCTGTTAACATGTAGAATTAATTTCCTGGCTCTGACTTCATGTTGGCATCTGCGTCGTGAAAGAATTAAAGCCAAACTTTGGTCAGACATCCACAGAGAATCTAGAAAGTAGCAGAAGTGTCTGTATGTGATCCCTGGCTGGGGTCTATGAGCTCACTGAACTTTTCCACCTCCCATTGTCAGGGTGAGCTGGGACATGTGCCTCTGGTTACGCCGGGCTGTGGAACTGCATTTCCTAATAGCTGGGAAGCCCCATAATGGTGCAGCTCCACGTATTGAGAGAAGGCAGTTCTAGAAATATGATGCTCAGTGAAGTCCATTGGCTTCCCCTGTGGCCCCTCCCTTCCCCAGACAGCTCAGCTGAGTTGCTTTCTTCCACAGCACAGCCCCTATTGTTATTTGTGCTGTGGCCCTGCAAAAGCTGTGCAGGAACGTAAGGAAGAGCAGCTCCTCTCTGGAGGTCTTTAAGTACAGAAACTCCCATTTAGGAGAGCAGTTTGTGTTTAATATATTTGTATTCTGACCTTCCCGTGCTTCCACATGCCCAAGGCCTGACCCTGCAGCTCAGTATGTGCTTGGCAGATGGGCGACTCCAGGCCATCAGCCTCCCCCTGCTCTGCCACAACGCAGGCATTGGGTCTTGTGGAGGGGTGGGTAAGTGGAGCTGCTGCCCTTTCCCCACGAGGGCAATGGGTTCTAACTGGTGCCCTGGAGACTGGGGGTGATTGGGCCACCTCACTGTGGGCCTTAGGGGAATGACAGTACTTTCACATCTGTCTTCTAATCTCAAAACCCCGTTCGTTATGGATGGGCCAAGTGGGTCCATCGTGTAGCCAGATGGGAGCTGTGTACAGGAGGAGGGCGTGCAGGCTTTGGTGCTGTCAGCCAGTACCTGTATGGGGTTCTGTACACCAGGCAGGATGTGTGCAGAAGCATGGCTGAGATTTCCTTACAATATAACTCTTTTTATGGGGGCAGTGGTAAAGTACATAGAAAGGAAGTGAAGTGCTCCAGTCCTGGGCTTCTGATGCAGAGTCAGGGAGAAATAGCGGAAATACTGGAAATGGAGAATGGCAACAAGTTAAATCATGTTCTAAGCTTGTGTGGAAGTGAGAAACTGCTGCAAAACACTTGGCTCTCACAACTCCATTGACACCAATGGGATGCACGTGGCTGAGTGAGCAGGACAGGGAGCAGAGCAAATCTTTATGAACTTAGGAACAGTGGGCAATAACTGAAATGCCCGAAAATCATCACAGCACCAATAGGTGTGAATTTATGCCAACTTGCAAAGAAGCACTTTTTGTATCTTAATTATTGAGGAGCAGATGATCATGTTATGTCATTTCACTGGAGGGGATGAGATTAGAAGCCTGGGGAATGGGAATAGCATTAGAAAAGCAAAGATGTTATTTGCTTTGGGAAAAAGTCCATAAGAGCTTGGCATTGTTCTGCAGTTACAGCAACAACTGCAGCCAGCAGCTGAGTGCCCACTTCCACACCGCGCTCTGTTCAAACAACGATGGCTGTGCGTTCCCGGGATTAACTGCTAACTGGATTACTGGGAAACTCTCAAAATAAAACGTGTAATCCCTTTACAAAATGTAGCTGACAATCGAGAAGCACCATTTTAGTGGGTTATTTTTATTATTATTATTTTAGATTTTGGCATTAAAAATAGAACAGAGGTCATTCTGCCTGGCTCAACTGTGTTGATTATTTTGTTAAATAAGGGGATATTCACATTCTAATATGTGCCAAAGCTAATATTTACTTTGTATAGGACGTAAAGGCAGAATCGCACTGAGTGAAACTGAGAGCGGAAGAGAACAACCTCTTCTCAGAGTCCACTGTAAATAGAACAAATACTGATGGATTTAAATTGTCCTAATGCAGCCAGGAAAGATACCAGGAAAAAACGTGTGTCAGTCATACAGAAGTGAGGCATGGGAGGGGTAGCAGATCTCGCTGGTAAGCATTAACCCACTTCTTGGCAGGGTTCACCTGCAGCAGAACTGCTCCAGGACAGATGTAGCTCCCTCTTGAAGTCCTTTCTGCCCCCATTTTCTAATGCTTTTAATAAGGCTGTTGTTTGCCAGTTCAATCTCCCACACAGTCTTTGCCACTTGAAGATGCTTCTCCCCAGCTCAGCCACTTGTACACATAGCTGTGCAGCATGGGAGCTGTGCAGGAGCTCAGATTGATGTGAGGTGAAGGCAGCACTGCCGGCAATGCACAGCTGCTGCTCTTTGCTCTGCATTGTGAGGGGATGGAGAGCGCCAAGTTGCAGCACCAGCAGCTGCCACAAGGGAATTGAGATGGAAAGGAAGAGGTGAGGCTGAATTCTCCACTAAGTTAACCACTTTATTTCTTTTCCCATTACATAAGAAATAGGAAAGTTTGAAAGACACCAAGAAGGAGGGATAGCAGAGACAGGACAGACACTGCACAACGCTGGGGTGAGAACATTGGAACATAATGAGCCCATGATGTGGGGACTTGCTGACCAGTACCACAATGGGAAAGGAGGGGTGAGCACGAGCGGGTAAGCTGGTGTTTAGATTGGATTATTTAGATTGGACATTTACATACACAGTTTATGTAGAGAAAAAAGGTTGCCAGTAAGATTTCATTTCTTTCATTGCAGTCCCAGCATGAGTGAACCCATTGACTCGTATACCCTAATGGCCACTACTGCTTTCTTCAGGTTAGAGGGGAAGAAAATGTAATCAGAAAATATATTCTTTTCCTACACCGGAGCACATACATGCACCCCAACTGCCTGCTGGAGCCAGCAGTGCTTCACACACTGTGTGCCAGCAGCAACTGCAGGGAAATTCGGTATCCATCATCCCACACTTGTGGACAGGCAGGGACAGCACCAGGATGGGCAGAGAGGTTGGGGTGGGGGCAGTGGGTGCCAGCTGGGGGCTGCTGCCACACAGGGCTGCAGAAGCAGCTCAAACGGTGACCTGGACAGGCACCCGCTGCCCTGCAAACAGCAGTCCTGGAGCAGCATGGCTGTGCTGCAGCATGAGCAGCTGGAGCAGCCGTGCCATGTGCAGGCTTGGGTTAACGCTGGAGGTATCATTAAATGAGTAATTAAGAAGCGGATTCTCTCCCTTTCCCATCATTTCACCTGCTCTTAATAGAACAGCTCCTGCACAGCCTTCCCTGTGGGGAATGTCTGTGTTATCATTAAGTCTGTCGGGTGTATTCCACAGGTAACAATATTTCTGAAAATGTTGTCTTGCTACGTCTGTGCGGTAAAACAAAAGGAAGTGAGAAGTGACAAAGGCATTAATTAAGTCAGTCAGAATAAAGAACAAAACCTCCTTTTCTGCCACTTGGGCTGTGCAGGCTGTTTCATGTGCTGGGAGCGCTGATGAGCAAAGCCTTGGAATTCCAGGGCAGAAAGCCCCTTCTCCTCCCAGGAATTATCTGGGCTTGTTCCCAAGTATTTTCACATGACTCTTAGCTCAAGCCCTTACATGTGTTGGCAAATTCTGCCAGTCCTTCCATCCCTTGATAAATGTAGGACATCTTCCTTTTCTTATAGTAAGACCAGGACTTTTGACTGTGCTTCATGGTATTGGCTACGCACTCATTTTAACGCCCAAAATTCGTCTGTAAGTGAGCAGAAGCGGCTGAAACATGAGACCAAAGGAATTACCCAGTGAGTCATCAAAGTGCTTTATTTTATAAAGCCTTGCTCATGGTTGGAGTGTAATCTAAGCACTAACATATACAATAATGAGACTTCCTTGCCCTGTCCAAATAAACAGTTTATCAACAATAATGAGTGACAAAACTGCTACGCAGACAGAAAATGGTACATTTCTAAACTGGTCTGAAAACGTACACACTGATTGGCCGCAATTGAGCATCTACTCCAAGCACGTGTACCTCATTTTGACTTCAGGGTCTCGCTGCGGCCTCACGCGTCAGGAAGCCACAGGAAATGAAACTCTGGTGATAAATGCAGACAATGGAGGAATACGGGAAAAGACAACAAAATATCAAGCCACAGTACCAACTGATTTAAATACATACAATACAAAAGTATACACATACATTACAGTGCTGCAGACATCACTAAGTCAAACGTAACAAAAAATCCTGTAGGAAAGGTAGGGGAGATGAGAAAAGAATTAGTACGCAGCAACAGGGATAGCATTGCCTCTGGCCACCAAAGAGTGAGATGGGCTGCTATCTATAGGCTCCTCGGAAGTAAAACGTACATTATGCACAGGTGCAGGCTGAGTAGCGCTGATGTTAGTGATGGAGAAGGCATGCTGGCACTCCTGATCTCAGTTAGAAATGACGTCGGGGAGGGCCTGACTTCCTTTAGATTGCCTACAAAACCTAACAATTTCAATAAAGAAATCTCAAAGGCACGGCTTTAGCACAGTGTATAAGTAGATAAACTTTAAGCATATGTAAATTTGTCTTTCAAGCACGGAATCTGCCAGGGAAAAAATACAAGAAGAGAAGAATTACAATGTCGTTGTTTATAAATTTTAAACAAGTTAAACATGATGAGCTCAGTTTTAGGCAACGCGCTGTACAATCAGATTCGAGTACACGGCAGGACACGTCGTTCTGCTGATAAAACAAAGGCGTCCTTGGGAAAAATCCCCCTGCAACATCCTGCCCCATTTCACTGTAAGAGTCTGCTGGGGACATGAGTGAGACATTCACTGTAGTACATGGCTGCACGTTACACTTGGAAGGTGCCGAACATAACTTCATCTGTACTGCAAAATAACTTTACATGTAAACTTAAAAGTCATATATTGTACACAGCTCTAAAATTCAGAAATATCCCTGCTTTCCTAATCATGTAAACAGTAAAATCCGGGGTTAATTTTTAGAGGGATAATCCATCATAAAATACTGCTGTTTAAGCAGTACAATGTAAGCATTTGAACTGCAAATTCCCATTAAATTACAAGAGAATGGAGTTTCCATCCGTGCGCACATCTCTCGCGGGTGAGACACAGCTACTACTGCCAGAACTACACGCTCCTTCAGATAAGCTTTTATCCACTTGTAACATTATTAGTTCGTCTACTGCAAGAATATAAAACAAAGGGAAACTCCAGGTAACAAAGTGAAATAAGCGAGGTTTGCCCTTAATGTAAGTTCACGGTAGCATAGATGTACACACAGCATGAATTACACGTTAGCTCTTTGTAAGGTTGGAGACATCAGCTCCTGGTGCCTGAGAGCCCAATGTGACGTGTGGAAGAAAAGGGAAGAAATTGGAGAGAGGGAGGAAAAAAAAACCAACAAACCCCCGCGGCTGCAAGAACCCAATGGGAAGAGCTCCGGCAGCACGGGCTCACTGCTGCTGTTGGTAAGGAGTGCCAGTGTGCACGGTGTAAGTGTAACATTCGCAGTAAGGTTTTTATTATTAACATCATCGTCATGAATACTGTCACGGATCTTTTAGTTCAAAAAATAAACTGGTCCACAGTTTACAATTTGCTATCAATATTGTAGGTTTAACATGCATTTACTCTCCCCACCCCCACCCCACACCTCTTTGCTCAGTTGCTCCGTTTCAGCTGGTAGCGTCAGAGTGGGACCGTCACAGCGCACTCTGAGTAAGCTGTTCTATTTATTTAATTTAATGTTTGTTTGTTTGTTTGTTTTTGCACACACAAAAGAGTCAGAAATAGCTAGAACTATGCTGGGAATATCAGGCAGCTGTTAAAGCGAGTATTCCACCCCACTTCAGTCATCTTTGCCAGCAGATGTAAACAAAGGGGTTTCTTTCTGCAAGATGAGCGCTTCTCTGAGTTCCTTTTTCCCCACCCTCGTAGTCACTGCTGCTGTCCCCAGGTCTCGTGTCTGTCCGGTGTGACAGGAGGGGTTACGTCAAGATGTTGGCAATAAAGTCCAAGAAGCGCTTTGAATACTGTTCAGGATTAACGGTTGAAATTTCCGCACCAGCCTAAATTGAGGATGGAGAGGGAAGAGGAAAGAAGGAAAAAGTGTTTAGTGGAGGCTTTATCACCAACAGCATTGTGACTGCTTAACTTGTGCTCTCAGAACCAGATACGACACACATGCACTGTCATCAATTCCACGGCAGAATATGAAGGGCACCTCTTTAGGCTTCACACCGCTACAGGTATGCCAGGCACCCACAGTGTCCTCCTCCCGGTTCCACTGGCTTTCTTTGCTTTCCTTATTCCTCTTTACTTTCGTTGTGTTTCATTCTCCTATACAATTTCCACTGCTCACACCTAAGCACACTACCCACAGATTCCCATCTTTTAAACAGCAGCCTCTTCCTGCAGAGAAAACTGAACTACTGCAGTTGGATCCGATGCATCCCAACTTGGCTGATGCACATTGCTATCTGAATGCTAACTCAGCTGGTCTGGAATACATGGGAACAACGACACACATTTTTTCCAACATTTAAACATGGGCTCTCCCAATTAGCTGCACTACTGCCACCTTGGTGAGCTCACAGGTTCATCCAGACTTTCACTGGATGTTTTCAGAGCCTTAACCACACTTACATTTTCCTCATTTTATGAAAGGAAAAGAATGCACGCATGCAATACAGAGCCACCTTCAGTGTCAGGTGGCTGAGGATGCAGGCAGTGAAAGAAAACAGAATGGTCACACAAACATCATGTTCTGTAGTAAGCTTTAATAATCATAGTTGTTATTCACAACACATATTTGTCCATTCTTTAAGCCAGAAGTGTTTTGTTTTGTTTTGTTCTGAAGTTCATTAATAACTGCCAGCTAGTGGCTGCATATGGTCTGCATCGACTTTCAGCTGCCTTGAGAATGGAGAGAGTAATGAGCATGTTGTACTGCAAGCCTGCCCAGGGCTCACTGCTTGGCATTCTAAGTCGCCTTCTATTGGAAACTCAAAAACCCCAAACTCTTTGATTAAAATCATCCACAGTGCCCTGATTCTTAGAGGAGGGACCCCAGCCTCATAAATGATTATGCTCTTTTTAATGAGCTTAGGAACTTCTGACCTCAAATCACCATAGAGTGATAATGGAAAATACAACTCTTCATTTTGGAAGACTGGGCTGCTTTGCCGTAACTCTTTGGTGTCTGCTGCTCAGCAGCAGTTTCAGCCAAAGATAAAGAAATCCGTGGCAGTCAAATACAAGCCTTCACTGAATGGTATCCAAATACCTAACATGTACATTTTGTACTTAAACCTGCAAATTGGACTTTTGATTTTTTAAATAAATCTTTTAAGGTGAGCCACATTATATGCGGGCAGGTTGCACCCAACAATGGAACCACCACCAGGGCCCCGAGTCACAAGTAAGATTCACAACAGCTTCCACAGAGCTGTAAGCTAATACAAGTGCCTGGTGAATAGCTTTGTCCGCAAGAATAAAATACATCCCACTAACGTGGGACAAAGCCCTAAAAGGGCAGGTCAGTGCTTCTCTGGTCTTCTTTACAGGTAACAAAAACATGTGCAGCTGAAGAGGGAGCTTTATGTATGCAATGTATAGAAGTTACTCTGTATTGGTGTATCACATATGAGACTAGGAAAAAACAATCTCTCTCCTTTGCACAGAGCTCTTAAACTGTGTTTTATCAGTGAACTAAACAAGAAAAATGCAGAAATATAAATTGTATCAGAGGAAGACAAACAGGCACTTACCCCATGCTTTACCGTTTTTGCAGCATGGGCAGCTTTCTTTTTTGCGTCATAGTGAGTAAGAATGTCAATAATGGCCATAAAATATACTTCCTTCCTAGGTGCACCTGCAAAGGACAAGAAAGTGAGAATGGCATTTCAAACATGACTTTTCCTTCCAGCAAAAGAAACTTCTTTAGGATCACTCTGCAGCTCTGGGAGGGTAATGTCAGCCAGACCTACAGTTCTACAGAGACCACAGGCTCAAGATATTCCTAAGTGAAAGTTTAAATGCATTTATATGTAATGTGAACCCCTGCATACAGAATATGTATATGTAATGTGGACCACCAGCATACAGAAATAGAAATTATTGCTCACTTGATGTGGATTTCAAGTTCCTTTACAGTTACACAAACAAACAAGGAAAAACTACATTTTATGTGAGAGGCAGTGCTTCTGAGTCAGCAAGAGCATATTTTATTTATGAACGGAACTATATATTTCTTAATGTAAATGCTGATGAAAAAAAACCAACATTCCTGTCTTGAACAGCCACTGAGAACTGTGATGTTTGAAGATTCAGTAACTGAGCTGACTGCATCCATCCCCACACATCACTACATCTGAGAAATACATTCAGTAACAAAGCTGTGCATCACAGATGCCTTTTTGTTTTTGCTGCACCAAAGAACAACTGATTTCCTCTTCTATAAAGCAAATTTGTATTGCACAATGTAACTTTCCCTCAACATTGTTGTGAAGATGTTTGGATTCCAGTGTAAGAATCGTAACATCTCAGCATGCAAATGTTTATTACTACTTACTTTCATGAGATTTTATTCCATAAACATCAATAGCTGGATCAAATTCCCCAGGAGCCAAAGGCAGGGAGCTGTTCAGTGTATTTCCTGGACTGTCTGGAGGAGTTCCAATGGGGTGCGTCCCGTCGCTTTCACCTTCATCTTCTCCATCATTCTCTTCACACTCTACTTCTTCCTGTTCAGCTCTTTCAACATCATGAATTCCAACTAGCAAGCTGTAGTCCATGAGTTTTAGCTGAGCAAGGAACTAGAAAGTAATAATAAGCAATTTATCAGTATCACAGAAAAAATGTAAGGTCCACTTTCAAATAAGAGAAGTTACAAAGATGTCATCGGTTGAGAAAAACGGGCACTTCTAACAAAGAGCAAAGTGGAGGACTAAGTGATAAAGCTAGCAAAGAGACTTTGAATTATTAAGATATACTGATAGCAGACAGGTCACTTGCAGCTTATACCAAAAAGCCCCAGGATGCTGTAGCAATGTTCCAACTAGGGTTGTTTTGACAACCACACCAGTACATGGGATGCTGTGGTCTGCAGCCACAGAGATCTGCAAGACTGGAAGAGATGATATACAATGATATACAAGAACAGATGAGATTGGCCAAAGGTAATGGAGTGGAAAGCAGAGGAGTGGAAGGACTCCAGGCACATCATTAGGTATTTGATAAATATCAAGAGAGAGAAGAAAAATCTACCAATAATGATGAAAAATTGTAAGAAAGAGAAGAAGAGTGAACTGCAAATTAGAAGAACACGGGTTCTGTGAAAGCACAGAGTAAAGATCATCCAGTTTAAGGTGGAAAAAACACCCTCATGTGTTTGCTCTCAGGGCAGCTCCAGTGGAATGAGGTAGTAGGAAAATGAGGCAGGAATGAACTGAGAAAAGTCATGGACAAGATGCCATCAGAACAGCAGCAATAGATATTACTACAATAGCAGTAGATATCATAATAATACACTTGTTTGAATAAAGGAAAGGGATGCAAGACAATTATAAGAGAAACAGTGCAACAAAAAACCCCACCATTTAATGAGAAAAAAGAAGGGATACAAAGTCATATTCTTCAGAATTCTATTTCACAGTTTGACTATAAATACTGTTCCATGAGATAATTTTATGCAAAGTGCTGTGCATTTCTCTTCACTGTAATAAAATCTGCATCCACAACCAGGTACAAAATGTGTATTATCAGTTAGCCAGCAAGGGCAGAAGAACCAGTAAAAGCAAAACAAGGCTGAAGAACAGGTTGACTTTATTAAAATCAGGTGTCAGACCACTTCACGCTAGTGGTCTTTGTATATTTAACAGTACTCTGTATAAATTTCATAATCATAAAACAGCCTCTCAAGATATTATCTGGAATCCGCCCTTGTGTTTACAATCCAGTAAGTGATGTAAAAGATAGCACACGATCCACCTTCCGCAGCAATAAAGTATCTTCTATATTCATTGCACATGTTTAAGATCTTGTCTGCAACCTACTTCAAGTAAAAGCTTTTGTCAGCAACTGCACTACATTAAAGAGCACAAAAATCAGTTCAAATAAACCTATCTCTAGAGCTGTGACACTGACAGAGCAGGTTTTTAGCACAATGTTCCAAATATAAAAGAAGCATATATTGATATTTCACAAAATACTTTTGTTTTCATAATTACCATCATCATAAATTTCTCATCACTGTGACAATGGGAAATTACATTTCTTCAAAAGCAAATCATCGCAAATTCTAAGGCTCCAGTACTTTGTACAACTGCTGAGCTTTTGAACAATGCTCAGATACAGATCTGAAGAACTAGACAAGTCAGTTCACACAGCCATCCTGACAGAAGTAGCTGAAAGTCTCATTAAGTCACAGGGGCAATCTGCTACCAGGTCTCTTCCAACAAGTGGAAATAGACTTTAGGATTTAAGTACAGGGACTGCAAAATATTGTGTTTGGTGGTAATGTTCTGCTTACAGAAACTGAAGCCAAATTACGTGAATTTGACAGCCCAAAATTTAGTTTTCTTTATTTGCTAACTGGCTAAATCAATCATGATAAGTATGACATTACATTTGTATATCAGCAGTTTTCCAGTAGGTACAGACTACACTCAGCCAATAACAAATTTGTAGGACCTATGCTAATAAGTCCACCTGGAACATAAAGATTCCTGAAGCATACCACTATTGTGATACTAAGGATGACCTAAAACTGGATTACTAAGATGAAACAAACAGAGCGTGCACATCTGTGAGTAAGGGAAGCTACGTAATCTGTTACAGTCTACACTTCACACATGGTTCCAGCTAACATCAGGCAGTCCTGGTGTACCCCCACCTGTAAAACACAACCAGCAATACTCACCTCTCAATCGGGGGCATTTGGAAGGACTATGCTTGTAAAGCGCTTATGCACTAAGTAGTACCATCATTTTAACATCACATCATCAAGGCAGGGACAAAGCATGGCATCAAGCCATTTATCACATCAGCAAAAGCAGAGATCAACTCCTGAAAGTTTAAATTACGTTTCATTTAAAACAGTCAAAACACGAGTTTTCATGTATGAATTACAGGTATTCTTTCCTGAGCTATCTGCTATTTGCCACGCATTTTAACAACAAAGAACCGAGCAGGTGCACTCTTACCTCAACGTCCTTTTTGAGTTTCTCAAGGAACATCTTCTTGTTATTTTCATCAATATGAATCTTTTGGCCATCGTTAATAAAATCGTTGTCTTTGAAAGTTGGCAGCTCTTTGGCCTAAAACAAACAGAAACTGCTGTAAGAGTCAGAACACAAACAGAAGTGTGGTGCAGTTGATGGTTCAGAATGGATCCAGATCAAAAGCTTCTCCAGCCCCACCAGGAGCTGAACCCTCAAACCTCCCAAAATGTGGAAGGCTCTCCAAGGCCCAAAAGAGGGCATTAGTGAGCTGCAACGGCTGACAGCCCCAACACTTCTGCAGTGCCAGCAACTATACTTCCGCTGCATGCAGCTGCTCACAACTGCAAGCAGAAATTCTCCTCCCTTGCTTATCCACGCTGTGAGTGGCCTAGAAGGTGTATGTTCTCTGGGAACTGAGACAAAATATCGAACTCAGTACTTCATTTGCACCTAACCTCCAAGTCCACGCTTCTTCCAAGATGTCATTTGTCAAAATGACAGTAAGTGAAGTTGAGACACAATCTATACCTCATAATGAAGTGCTATTGCATCAGAGCTTATAGATCAAGCCAGACTGGATTACACTTTACATAGCTTCTGTAGATGTTTGTAAGTGCCTAATACCAAATAACTGTTTATGAAATATCGAGTGAACATGAGTTATGCAATGCTGCTTAGAAGTGGTGAATGCCAGAGAAGACTGCTGCCCTTCAAATACATGATTAAATATTCTTGTTATTGGAGCATTAGTTGATTATCTTCATCTTTAACTCTCCCATGAAGTGATATGCAGCAGCATTAAAGAAAGCCAGAACTCTCACACGACCACTGCAGCAACCACTGGTTTTAGTACTAAGACCCTCAAATGGGCTGTTTGCAGAGGGCAATGACTGAAAGCTTCATTTAAAGAAATACCCAACCAAGAAAACAGATGACAAAATAGTTCCTCCAAGGTATTTGGTCAAGTGACCCAGAAGTAATCACAGCTCCTACAATCAAAGCCTTGAAAGATTCTGCCCATTCAGCCTTTCTCCCTGCCCTCATCTCTAATAAGCGTTAGGGAAGAAAAGGCTTTGTTTACAAAGAAATGTTGCAGAACACCTGAGTGTTAATCCTCATTTGCAAGTCCTCCCACTAGGAATGAAAAGCAGCTCACATCCGCCCACTGGAATATCCTCCACCAGCCTAAACAGTAACTATGTAACTTTACCAATGATGGTACTTTCGGTAAGTTTATTTTCTTTCTACAACACAGTAAGGAGAAGATCTCAGAAGTACTTTTTTCTCCTCTGAAATACACATACTGGAAGGCACAACATTAAAATACAGCTGTCATAGCAGACCCTGCAGTGCCTTCATGCACCTTCCCAATGGGCAGAAGCTTTTCCTGCTATTGGGCTGTGCACAGAAGTGGCCAAAATGCTCAGCTCCCCAAACCTTCAAATTTATTTTCTTGGACTTGGAAATTAGGAATTTAATTAGGCAGATCCCGCAATGCTCTCTTTGCTTAGAGAAGTGACTATTATCACCCAGTTATTGCCTCAAACATTTCGTTATGAATCCATGTTAAATTCACTGCATCCCAATACTTAAGAACCTTGGAAAAAACAGAAGTCCAAACCTTTTTGCTCTGAACCATTACCACACTGCACCTAGAACACTGTGGTGTAGTAAGATACCCTCCAGTGTTGCTCCAGAGGCTTTCTATCTACAAGCTTCAAATGAAAGCCCCAATTCAGGGCACTGCTTCCTCGGGTGAGCTGTTCTGAAGTGCTTCCCTCACAGGTGCCAGAGATGCTTCCTAAAGCCAGCAGTGATTTGGTTACTGCTGTATGACAGCATTGATTTTCTTTCTGACCTATTGAACAAGAGGTTTAGGACAAGGAGGAGCAGGGGGAGTTTCAGATAAGCATTCCTGTCACACACAAACAGCCCCACAGAGGAGGGCTGGTTCTGCAGGGGCGGGCTGGGGATGCGGGAATCTGATGTGTGGGAGGTTCAAGAATGGAAGGATTTGGATGAATTCAGTGAAGCTGAAACTAATGAAAAGAATGCAGAAACCACGCTCCTTCACTGCCAGCACCAAAGGCACTAAACAGTCCTCATCTTGGGTCATGTTTGCGCCCAGCTGTCCCAGTTGTAGATGACATGAAGCAGAGGTTAAAGCAAAACAAGCCCATCGACGCTGAAAAAAATACAATATCAATGCAGTATGAGACTGGGGGAGGCAAGGCCCGGCTGGGCCAGGCAGGGACTACTTTCAATAACACTGAGCTAGCGATGCTAAGCCCCCCCAGGCCTCAACACCCTGTGGTTGCTCTCCCCATGCTACATGAATGATGCCCCCAGCCTGCATCCTTCCTTCTGCCTCCTTCCAGACAAAGCTTTCTGTGTCTTCCTTTTCTTGTGATGTGCTAGACAGCATCACACCCCATATTTACTTGAAGCTGAGCAGCCAAAGGATACTGCTGTAATCCCAAATATTATTAATGACAGCCAGCAATTCAAGAGGCACTTTTACTGAAATTAATGGCTTAGAATTTATTTGAGGACTTAGGCATTAAGACCTATGACATACACAACTAGGAGGGGCTCTAGGAGTTACTTAACATTCATAAAGTATATGTTCGTATTGAAAAATTCAAATATGAACATTTTATACTGAAATAAATACAAAGCAAACCAGGTTGTGGCAGTCTGAAACACTAACTGAATGAAAAAACTGAGACTTGGCTTTAATGAAATAATTGATACGATTAATTTTTAATGTAGTCTCAAATATTTCCAATGAAGCAAAATCCTTGTTGGAAAAAGATTCTCCCAGAATGTAATTCATTATAATGAACATATTACTATCATTAAAGAACTAAATATTTTAAGAGCTGCACAGGAGATGAACATCTAACTACTGCCACTAAATTAATAATAGATTTTCTTTCTGAACCACTTCCATCATTTTTAATCCCCTACTTGAAGATGCATGAAAGGCATGGTAGTTTTACAAACATGGAGGAACTCTTTAGTAGAAAAGCAGGCTATTTACACACTTCAGGTTCACATTCTGAAGTCTGTTGTGGTTATACACAACTTTAATGACAGGAAGGTCTTACTGTCTTTGAGAAGGCTGAAGAGCAATGAAGTGGGGTTTTTTTGGACTACAGTGACAGGATACAGAAAGCCAAGTGGTTCTGAACTGAGTCAAAAGTTTGAAGGCACCAGATTCACAAGAAGAAAGAATAACTGGAATCTCCTTTGGAAGTCCAGAGATGGGAGCTGCTTCCCTCCGCTGGTTATGGAAGCCGAGTCCAAGCCTCTCCTGTAAAACCTGCCTTGTCCTGTGACCAAACTGCAATGTTTGGCATGATGGGACTGTAAATAGCAATGAAAATAAAGGTGCAACCCCAAAAATAGGGTTTGAGAGAGAACGCTGAAAAAGGTTTTAGAAGGTACAAAGAGGGATTTTTGTAGGATATAATATTCTGCATGAAACTGTAGATGGATTAAGAATGTACAAAAATAGCTAAAATCTTGCCATCAGGAAAATGAGTCCAGAATTACCCTATAGTGAATATTCTCTAGCTGCAAAATGAACATGAAACCTAAAATGCAAGACCAAGATTCTATTTAAGAAAAAAATATAAAGTAGTTGCTTTAAAACAGAGAATACAGTCTTTTAACTAAAACCAAACCAAAACTCCATCCATCAATCAACAGGAAAAGAGTGATTTGCTTGAAAAACAGTTGCGGGTTGGTGTCATATGAAGGATAAATGTTGAAACAGGAATCTGAACTCTGAATATTTATTGTTGTCTTTGCAGTGTATGGCAGTGTGATGATTTGAAAGTTACGTCAACTGGAGATTTACTTCACAGAGAAACAGAAGTCATGCTTCATATCTGCTGCGTGCGACTGGCAAACAAGCAGATTGAAATCATTAGAAGAAGTAAAAAAATGCGTTTTTAAAGCAGCAGGAAAAAACTGAAAGTTTTGGGGATGATCTGCCTCGAATCAAATTTTACTTACTTCAAGACTGTAAACTTGTTGCTAAGGTCTTGTATTTACTGTCATTTTTATGTATTTATGCTTATTTATGAACAATCACATATCACAGAGGCAGTAACAGAACCCATTTGGCTTTAATTGAGATACATGATTATCAATCTATGAAATTCTCCAAGAAAGATGAAATATGGTGGGTTTCACATCACTTGGCTTTCATTTGCATCTTGAAATTTCTCCCCGAGTTGTTCACCCACCAGCAGCATCCTAAAGTTCTTTACAACTACAAGTACTCCCAGCTGGAACTGCTAATTTGATGTCATACTGAAAGTACAGCATAATTATGAGCAGACAGACCACCAGGGGAGTTGTGCATTATCCTTGTTTCACTTAAGAGGGCAAAATTGTCCAAGGAATGAATAGGAAAATGCCCACCATTAATCTTTTTTAATTTTTTTTTTAGAGATAGAACTAAAGACTAAAAAAAATAAAGGAGCAGCTGTCAGAGCTTGACAACTGTTGAAACACACTGTTCTTTTTATATTCAAGACATCTGTAAGTGCATGTTATGATATTTGTTGCCAAGAAAGTGATGACTTTATTATTAAAAATATCACTTACAATGCAAATGAGAAGAATTGTGTGCTAAGGTGAAATCTAAGGGCTGGAGCTTGTCTCCACACTGATTACCATAAAATACTGAAATGACAGTTTCAGAGCTTATCATCAATATGTTAGGATATGAAACAGTTGAAAACAGTCAAACGGGAGATAAACTGAGAATAAGACAGAAAGTAACATTCTGACATTCTTAAGAGTCATCCAGACAGCTTTGCTTCATAAAATCTTAACCTTGAATCTTCATATCTCTTTTACACTACCAAACTAAAATAGAAAAATACTTATTTTCCCCCTGATTTCTTATTTTATGGTCCAATAAATCTTGTCTGCACAACTGACTGGTTCTTAGTTATTAACTAAGTAACAAAGAGTATTTTGATAGGAAAATGTGTCAAGAACATCATCATTTTATCCAAGATTGTCATTTCAGAGTAATTTATTTAAAATCTACAACCTTTGTTAGAAAGTGACTGAAAGATGCACCTTACTGTTCTCTGGATTCCACAGCTGTGAAGGAAGCCAACATACTATGCTTGACATTCTGAAAACCACTTGATTACTTGAATATTGGTATTTGAAATTAAATATGAATTACTTAAAAGCCCATTAAAACCTACAGCATGGCCAGACATTTGTAACTTTATATTTTAGCACCAAAAGAATATTGCCTTTTATTACTTTCCTGTTTTTCATATGTGAATAGCAATGGGTATTTCTAAGTAATTAATTAATGTTGCTGTTAATTGGCATTCTGTTATTAATAGTGTCACTGCAGGGAGATATTAATAGATTGATGATTTAATTTCCCCTCGCCAAATGTTAGCTAATAAGTTACACCACCAGACAGGTATCCGAGATTGTTTTTTTCTTTTGTTCAGTTATTCAGAACTATTTTTTTCAAACTTGTTAGATTTCAACACAGTTCTCAAGGTCCCCCCAGTCCAGTGACACACATGCAGAAATACATCTCACGATAGCAGGTACTTAACACTGCTTTTATTGCTTCAAAAACCAAACCCTCCTTGTCTGTTCATACACAAACACATCTAAGCATAAGAGCAGTTCTTTAAAAGTAGTTTATGTAAGGAAATCAATTCCTATTGCAGGAGTTCCAAATACCTACAATGAAGATACTTGTGTATTCTGACCCTTTCCAGACCAAAAAAACAGATTTCAAAATGCATACAGAAAGCATGTAATAAGCAATATATCAATTTTTCCTTGCTAGATTCTTAAAGAGCTTGTATAATGTTGTTCCCTCTATGAAGCTACCAGTCTACCCAGTTCATTCTCCTGCTTAGAAATGTTTGTTCTGAGTGGTAGCTTATCACCTCTTTGCTGAGTTATGAGTAGTAAGAGTCTGTTCTAACAGCCAAAGACTGTCTGCATACAGCTCAATACACTTCATGTAGTTCTGTCTCTGAGAAATCAAATGCATTTGAAAAGACTACGATGTGTGAAACTTAGAAGATCGGAAGGAGAATCTGGGGGAGCAATTTTTACATAGCTTTCATATAAATACACAAAATGAAAGGGGAGGCTCCAGACATACAGAAGTTCATAGGAATTTTATCATTGGTCTTGCTGAAGTTAAAATTTCATGTTTCATACATGGAGAATAAGTTTTCTATATAGTTATGCAGCCTTGTTACAGATCAACTATAGTCAATTTCAATTGCAATTTCGCCATGGACTTGTCTGAGAACTAATCACTAATTTAGTGATTTTTTCAGGTTCTCACTAATTATATAGTAATTAGATATATAGTTAATAGCTATATATAATCAGTATATCATGATTTACCTATTATTATTTTGAGACATATTCCTAAAACTCCTCAAAACATAAGCACCAAATATCTGCATAGTATCATCTCTTTCAGAGCTAAACGTGTAGTATTAATAAAACATACTATTATTCCAAGCATTACTATTGTAATAGTACTGAAGCAGTCACATCCAAGTAATTTGTGCTCCTCATTTCTATCGGATAATTTCAGCACTACCAGCAGAGGCTTTCAGTGACACTGGATATCACTTGCAAGAAACCTGAAGAGTTAACATCCATGTTCTAAAAGCACTAGAGCTGTGCTACTAAACAGACTGCAAGAAAAGAATGAAGACCATTCAAGAAATGATCTTAAGGGCCCAAAACAGAAAAAGAAAAGCTAATGCAGATTACTGCAATGGTAAGTGACATCTGTGACATCTTAGCTGCACACCACTGGAAGAATTTTAAGTGCTCAGCCATGCCTTAAGAAGAAGTGGAAAAACTCAGCACATAGAGTTTTTCTTGCAGCTGGAAATGCATCGCTGGCAGCTATTTTACGCCCCTTACCGCGGCTGTGCGATTCACAGAAGAGTTAAAGAGGCTGGTATGGTATGATTAATGCTTAGGATAAAAACAAGTGATAGGAATGGAATTTGGGGACAAAACAAAATGAAGTCTTTTAAGCAAACTGCTGAATGATCTTATGCAACAGCGTAATTCAGAAGAATTATGGGAAACTTAGGAAAACTAGTGTCACAAGTTCCTAGACCATTCAAAATTTGGAGATCTAAGAAGTCTTACAGAATGGAGACTATGTCCCGCTTTCAGTTATCTGCAGAATCTTCAGACAAACCTTAAGTGCCACTGAATTTCACTGGAACCTCACAGAACATTTTGAGAATGTTCAGTTTTCCAAATGAACACAAGTTGCAGATGGAGACAAACAAAGTGACCAACTTGCTTTAAGAGCAAAGTTCCATCTATAGAATTTGAAGGAGGCTGCTCACTCTCATTACATCTATGTATGTCCATGCCTGTCAGCTGTCGCCTCGTTTGAACAACCTTTACATAACCAATGGTTATCATAATTCAAGGTTTGATTCACTTTTACATTTACAATAGGAGTAGCGCCCCATCACATAGTTCCATAAATCTGTATCTATAAATCTTTATATTAAAGAGCAAGAAAAAGAAGATGAAGAAGCAGGAAGAGAATGAAGTTCCTGATGTTTTCCTACAACAGGGCAGGCCCTGAAGAAACTAAGAAGAGAAGAGAAAAAAGGAAAAGGAGGAGGCAGACGAGTGGCTCACTTACCTCTGGACTTTCAACACCAATGCAAACCAACAGTCAAAGGTCTGCAGTAAATAGAGGAAAGATAAAGGACGGAATAAGGTAGAACTCAAGAGGGAGAATATGACAGAAAACAAAGAAAGGGGGCAGAACAGCACTGATTATGCTTGTCCTGACACTAGCTAGCAGTTTAGATAACTGAAAAGTAAACAGAAATGCACCATACCTTTTCTTTGTCACTGGCTTCTCGAGCCACAGTAGAGCCCTGAAACAGAAAAAATGGATCTAAAAATGTGCATATGTCAGAAACTAATTTGAAAACTTTACGATAACAGGTCAAAAAATGGATGAACTGCAACCTTCCGAAATTAAGAAGGTGATACAGGAGGTAGAATGTCTTAAAACTTCTGCCATCACTTGAAGAAGATGTATCATGTGAGAAGAAGGATGGATTAAATCCTCAAACGCTCTCTATCTATTCTCTCTATGACTGATGGGGGTTGCTTCCTCGTGTCTCATCCTAATTCTGAGACAACCTTGGAAGTTCAGTTGGCTTGGCAGACTTCCGACCTGTCTGTGACAATTTAGATGTACAGTTGTGGGACAGCCTACTCTAAATAACTTGGGCACACGTAATACACATTTTAAAAGGATGTCACACAACATAAGACACACAAATCTATTTTAAAAAGATCACAAAGTACAAACAAGAACAATGTACCTCACAGCAGCACAAAGTCAAAAGAAGAGATGAGATCAACAGTGGATCCAAAAGATTTACAGCGTTTGCCAATGGCACAGTGGGTATTTTAAGATACTTCATTTTTAAACAACTGGAACTAGTACATAATGTGGCACTTTCTGAATAAGCTGGAGGTGGCAAAAAAATGGCTGTATATATTTCTTAACAAATTTCTTGATGCAGGACCCTACGCCTTTAAGTACCCAGAGTTTATCAGGTAACAGCACTGCAATAAATAGCACCCATAATTACACCTTCATTACAATAACGTGGTAAGCACTGGATATTGAAAGACTGGTACATCAACTCTCTCTTGTTGGAAGGGTAAAGAAGTACTCGAGAGGGTTTACACTAGTTTAAAGAATGTGAGGATTCACAACCACACATTTTTATATCATATTTTGTTGTTTGCAGAGAAAACGTAGAAAGAACAAAGAGAAAAGACAAATGGACAGCAGACCTTCAGTATTATGTATAGTCCAGCAAGCAGAAATTTCATTTCAGTATATCTTTAGCTGATAAAGAATTCCAACAAAAGTCTACAATATTTTAGTTTACTGAATTACTTATAGTGTATTCTGTGCTCTACCACCCTCCAGGACTATTGGGTCTGGACAACGATCAGCAGAAATCCAAATGAGGAAAAAAACATTTGCAATAGTAAAAAATTTGGAGGTTGAGAAATTTATCACTGAAGTAATCTTTTTCTTAAGTCTCGGTGGACAGGAAAATAACTTTGAAATCCTACGTTGATCTGTAGTGGAGACTTTTGTCTCAGCTGGTGTCAGAAATACCCACAAAAAAAGGAGTCTGAACCTGTAACTGCAGATGCTGTATCAATGAAATGAAGAAAAAAAAACCTATTTATAATCCTTGCAGTGTCGTTACAAATATGCTGGGGGGAGGTAATTTTCAGTAATAATATGACATTGATGCTGAATTTAAATTGCCAGGGAAGTTTATCTTTAAGACAATTTTGCCTATCTGGACAAACTGAACAGTATAAAGAAGTATTCACAGAGGTAAGCAGCAGCAAGTGCAGTGCTGCTTAGATCAACAGTAAGAATGTATTATACGCTATTTGATTTTTGCTGTTGTACTTCTGTCCCTCTTTTAATGCGTATGGTCATTATGATGCTCTAAAACACAAGTAGTTCTCTCTAAGTTTTGGAAGTTACTCATTACCCATTCAGGTATGGGATTCGTCACTCATTCTTAGTGGCACTTCCGGAGAAAATACTCTAAAAAAAGGCAGCCTATGGTTGAATTGTTGCTTTCTGCCCCTCCACTAGTCACATCATGCATCAACTGGGTTATTTCAAATGAAAAACAGCTTAACTCTGAGAGGGTAAATTCAAAGAAGAGCAAAAACAGAATTAGAAACATCTTCTTTCTGTAAGCTCTGGCAAATACTGAAAACTATTAAGTCAACAATCAGGAAATCAGTTCTCACATCAGGTTCAGTTTCTAGCTAAATAGCTAGGAATGGCTGCTGCAATATGTAGCATTACAAACCTCTTAATAAGAGTTAAATAAATATCTTAAAATAAGTATGCAGATGCACGTAGTGATTCAACACAGAAGTTAAATGCATTAGAATGAATAGGTTTCTAAGGGAGATTTTATGAAGGAAATAAAAACAATCCCTAATGTAGAAAGACTATGAATGTATTTCAAGCCTTTATTCTAAGTGCTGAACATTAAATATCAGCCAAATTACATTTTAGAACAAAACTAAAAACAAAAGAAATTCTGAATTTTAAGAGCAATTCTCTTCTTTCTCAGAGCTATTTTTAAAATGCAGTAGGAAATATGAAGCTTCTGTAGAAGCGAAGTACTTTATAGTAGCATTTTATTGGTTTAAATAATGACCTCATGAAGTCATTTTATCTAAGTCCTCTGCACAGTCAGCTGCGGCCTTCCACAATGTTGAGATAAGCCTACAGTGAGCAGAATTCTTATCTTACTTGTGTGATGTGTTTCACCCTTAGCCATTAGTTATACATAACAAGTATCTTTGGTAAAATCACTCAATTTAAAACATTCACAATACAGATAAATCTGTAGTCCAGCTTTGCCAAGCTTAGATGCAGAAGTACACCAGCTAATCATGATTATTACACAGCTCAGGTTTAAATTCATTAAAACTTTGAGCAATCTTCAATCAACAGCAGAATCTAGCATTTATATTGAAGATTTTCAGCTACTTTTTCAGTTGTTTCATCTGCAGTTATTTCTCACCTTTAAATCATATTTTCTATACACAGATAAACGATGGCTGAACACATTCCTTGTAACAATCATATATATTTCAACTCCATCGACAGTGAGCCGGTACATGCCCAAGAACTGGGGGAGAAGCGTGTTCCCATGACACTCCACAATAAACTGCAGAAGCAAAAGAAAAAACAAGAATGAGGATGGATATACAGGATATAAATATGTATTTACACATCTTAAAAGACGAAACAACCAGAAACAACTGGTTTATCAATCTGTTTATCAAACATATATTTGGGTGGAGACAAAGCCCTGCATTCAGGTCAATGTTTAAAAAATAGAACTGTCAGCTGCTTAACTTGTCACTTCTACAGACGATGTCACTGTGAGAGCTGGCTCTGTGTGACAGACCAGCCCCCTGTTGTGGTCCAAAAGTGCACCTCATGCATATTTGGTACTGGCATAAAATAACAAACAGAAACAGTTTTCCAAACGTCACACTACTGTATTTTATACTCTGTTATCCCTTATTTCATCTGTTCCTCCACTCTCAATGTGGATAAGTGTCAACCACTTATGGCGCTGTCACCAGCAACAGGTATTATTTGCTACCAACTGTGCCCCAGCACTTTGCTGCTCAGAGCTGAGCAATGACATACAAGGACCTTTCTTCAATTTCAGATTAATTTCATTTCCCTAAGGACGCACCCTAAAAACAACCCTCTGGCAAGAACCAAAGCGAACAAAGCTTGAAACTATTGGCTGTGAATAGAATAAAGTTTAGACTAACAACTTGGACACACCTGCAATTCAGGCTTTAACAGTTTAGGTTATAACAACATTTTCTGTCTGCCCAACAGCTTTATTGGAGGTTACAACCCATATATAAGCCACAGATGTTGCAGTCTAGCACTGTAAGCTCACACCCCCAAATGCAAAGGAGCCTGATGGCCACAAAGGCAATTTCAGTACTAAGTCCATGAAGATCATCCTGCATCTGAGAACATTTCTGTTTTTAACAAATAGTGAAGTAGAGTTGTTGAATTAAAGGCTTTCTGGCCACAGGACTGCGTACTGGATACACAGCTCATTTTGCCCACCAGTAGTTCTTTCTGAAGATCTGATCATAAAGAGAAATTACAACACTTAATGTGAAGGTTACAGAAAACGTATTTAAAACAGTAATCCCTGTTATTCAGGCTGCACTGCTTACAAGGTTATAAATATCAAGCATTTGGCACGTATCCTAAAGGCTGATGTCTTTCTAACGTTTTAGAAGGTGCTAAAGGTTGTTCTCATAACAACATTCATTGAATGATTTCTTCTATACAATGATTAGTTTCTGTAATGATGATAAAACAAATCCACCATAGTCACCTCAAGGTGCTTTTTAGGAATGGTTTCCTAAAGTTTCCCACTCACAGCTGGAATAAAAGTGAGGCTAGAAAATAAGCTGGTACATGCTTAACGGGACCGCTAAATTTCTGTGGAAGAAAAGACTTCCAGTCCTTTATGTTAATTCTTTCTAAAAAGAGCATTAAAATAATTCTATAAAGCAGCCTTGCTAAATAAATCTGTAACACTTCGCTAATGCATTTACAGGTCCTTATACGAGGTAACAAAATCCATTTTTAAAGAGTGCTAAAATAAACACCCTATCATTTTTTCTTATTAATTCCGCCAATTTTCATTTTTCTGCACAGCATGAGGACAATATTACCATTAACAAAATAAAGTATCGTCAGCATGTTGACACATTCTATCAGCCAAGCAGCAGAGTTTTCAAATATGCAATTTTCTGAGCAATCCTGAATCCCATGCTTAAAGCTGAAAATAAGAAATTCTTTATGACCTTCTATTCTCATTATTCTTTGTATAAATATGGCCTCAAGATTCCTTAATAAGAACAAAACCTACACTATCTCATTTTACATGAAAAATATGACTCTTAGCTTCCTCTTGGTAATGTTAGTAAGCCATCGGGGTGACTATAAGATAACAAAGTGCATACAACTGTATTGGTAAATATTCTCTGCCATTTCTGGCTAGTTTTGAAGAAACACAGGGTAAAATTCCCCTGTTTTTGCATTTAGCTTTTCTCCTAGAAGATAATTTGTGGAATGAGTTTGACATTAATAAAGACTAGTTTCTCCAAGTGCAACATAATCTGAACATGATCACTGGATGTGATTATCTAGGCTGTTTATCTGCTACCAGGAACATCATTCTCGATAATGCTATGATCAGATGAGTCATTGGGCTTCCCGTGTCTTCTGGAATTGCCCTGAACATCATCAGTGGCAGAATTATAGATATACTAAATATGTAAGAAGTAGTTGCTGGTGAAATCCAGGCCTCAATACTGTAGCCAAATTCATTTTGCCATTCTGTGTAGTTAAATATCTAGCTAACGAAACTTCTCATCATTCCATGAAGTTTTTCAACACGTTTTCCAGTAACAATTCCAGTCCATGGTGGTCTGTCCCACTTGCACAGGTTGAATTCCATCTAATACCCATGTTAACCAATTTTCATCTTATTCACACAAGGAGACAGCAGAAGGGCTTTCCCCATCTCTGCTTCTTAGCTAATCTCCCATAAATCTTCTCTCTTACCACACTGGGTCACCTAGAGAGTCAGGGTCACAGTTACACGCAATGCATCCTTTCTTGAATGTTTTCATTTAAATAACAGAATATGATACTGCCTTGCTCTGCCTTTTCACCTATCCTTCCTCTTCTTTCTGTGGCATACACAGAGTAACTCAGGTAGAAACAGGGAGGAAAATGAAAATCCTTGCCACAGATAACCCAAACAATGAAATGGACGGAGAATGACACAACCTTAAAGCTCTGCTTTAGGATGACATTGGCTTAATATAAGCTTTCTTCAGTGCAAATTCCTGGACACTTAGTTCCTGCCCCCTTCTCTGGGACAGACTTCAGTGTATGTGGCTGTCATCATATTTAGGACAAAACTGCATTTAGCTGCAGTAATGATTTTCCATCCATTTATGATTATTGCATTTTTTCCTACCTCCCATTGAATAACCTTGTGCTATTCTTCAGCTTCTGAACCATTTTCTCTTGGTACTATTCACACTTCTTACATTTATTGCCTGTGATTTTTCCTTTTGCTTTTCTTCCTGTTTCTTTCACAGTTTTTCCTCTACAAAAGCTACAGTCATATTTGTGCTGCTTTTGTTTTCTCCTTCATGATCCTCTTTTTCCTTTTTAGCTTGTTTCATCCTTTCTTCTCATCCAGTTCAGATCAGTCCTCTGTTTCCTGCCTGCAGAAAATGGTCAGTTTCTCCCCTTTACCAGCATGCTGCATCTGCTATTCACCACTTCTGTCAGTTGCCATAGAGACAGGCAGGCAGTGCAACGGGTAGCAGTTCTGCATTTATTACCTGTGTAAGGAAGGGATGTGCAGTTGGCAGCCCCCTCTAGAAACCTGCAGTATATCTACACTTGTGATTAGATTTATACTTGGAAGCTTGTACACTGACACTTCCCTCTTGTTCACTTGCCTTGGGATGTCTTCCCAATTTCTCCTTTTGAAATCCATTTTAATGAAGAAAGGTGTGCAAAAGGTGCTGGTTTTGTCGGTTTGTTTTTGTTTTTTAACAAGAAACTCAAGTTATTTTCATTTTATTTTTAAAAATATCCCATCCCGTCTTTCATCTATTCTCAGAGGGCGCAGGATTGCACTGTTACATCGATTTACATCGATTTCATCTTTGAAGCAAGTTTAGCTCTCTGAGAAGGGCAACAATTCTTGTTCCGTTCAGAAACTGGAACATCTCATAGATTGTTGTTCAGCTGGCACTGATTTCTGCCCATGGCAATATTTGTAGTTTGTAAAATATTCATGTTAGCATATTCTGTGTTTTATGTAAATTACTCCACAGAATTTTTGCATGGGGCAATATATCCAAAGGAAACATATAAACGTAGCTAGAACATATACTGAAATTAAAATACTTAAGGAAGATAGAGGGTATAACTGCTCCTTATAGACTGAAAACCTGGCAATGCACTCATCTCAAAAGACTCCACTGAGCTCCCCTTGAACAATCTCAAGGCTCTTAACTCCAGTTTTCTGATCCATGTTTTTGGGGTCTGAGTACAGATTTAAACCAAAACAGCAGTAGGTTTGAAGGCATTTCAAGTGAATATTCCTTTTTGCTCCCAAGTACTATTTAAGTATTTAACATTAATAGGCTTTATTAACTCACACAGTTTTAAACTGTTGTACTACTTCTGAAAGTAGGTAGGGACAATAAACAATGATTTTTTTAGTATTTCAGTGTTGTCCTTTTGAGCATATTAAATGCTTCTAGTATGTTTGATAAGTAAATGATGTTCAGCTGAATGGTTCCTGAAGAACAGCTACAAGAGTCCTGCCAATAACTGCTAATATATCACTACTATAAGCAGCTCAAACCAAATGTGACTAAAAGCAGTATTTCATACTACGTACCAAAAATACCGCAGTAGTAGAAACTGCCCAGCATAGAAACTTACAGCAGAACCGCTTGTGTCACACATGCCTGCATCTACCACAGCACTTAGAAATGCAGGTGGTTCTTAGTTTTTAAGTGTAGATAGAAAGCTGGACCTGGACTTTGTAGTCTTTATAAATGACAGCAGGTTTTGCAATATTAAGTGTGGAAGAAGGCTTTCTCCCCCCATTTGTTTAGGCCAGGAGTGCTATGCTCAGTTGTTTACTTTTCCCCTGGATTATTTTATTTTTCTTTCAGATTTGCAAGAAAAAAATAACAAGCTCTAGTATTCTTATTTGGTACTGCAGGCTTCAGACTTATCTGATGAGCTGACAGAAAGAGTCAGTGTTGAGACTTAAGTGTTCACCATCTGTCTGAGTCTGTAGGTCTGAATGCCACTAACAAAAAACCAAGCATCATGTTGGATGGGATAAACAGAGTCTAATTCACAGTTTTGGATAGTAACTACCATTTACAACTGTCAGAACTGCAACTTACAGTTCAACAGTTTGAAGCTGGAATTGCTATATATACTTGTATGCTGTTTCTATAGTAACTTCTCCTGGTATTCCTCCAAACTTGATACAGTTTTAGTTATTTACACATCTCCTGTATGTAGCCTTAGGCTTGGAATTTGATAACTTCATTTTTACTACTGATCATTAAAAAAAAATATATTAAAAAGTAGTAACAGTACAATAACCTGGGAGCCACGTAACTTGACTAATTTTGAAACATCCCACTCAACATTACAAGAGCACCTCTACCTGGAAAGCAGAAAGCTAATAACTCAGTCAAACTGACTTGTTTTATTTTCACTCTTAAGTTACCAACCATCTGCCTCCTGAAAATAGCCCAGTTTCTCTAAGCTGTGCAGTCATGACCATTATAAGAGGATTGCTCTGAAAATAATGCCTCCTGTTTTGTGACATCACAAGCAGACGCTGGTTGTACTGTATGTAGAGGTGGAACCTTCCCAGCAATATCCTTTTACATTCTGTTGCTGTGTGACAGATGGCAGCAGAGGGGCAGTCTGACAGAATGCTGTCTGAGATGGAAGGGCATTTGAAGCAAAGGTGTGGAATTGAATTCCTCCATGTGGAAAAAATTGAACCCATTGACATTAATCAATGCCTGCTGAAAGGTTATGGAGACAAAACAGTGGACGTAAGCACAGGGAGGCCATGGGTGCTGCTTTCAGCAGTGATGACAGTGGGTCACCTCCAGTGGTGCAGATTTTCATGAGCGTGGCATGCAGGCTCTTGCTGCAAAATAGCATTTTGTAGTAGAGAATCTGCTTTATCAAATAGTGTTATTGTAGTTGCCGTAGAAATAAATAGGAGACATTTATTTCAAAGCAACCTACGTAATTTTGGTTTAGGCATTCCATACTTGGTATTTTTAGACTTAGCGTGCTTTACACAATTCCAGCTCCTTTTGGAAGTACTTAAGCATATAGATTGTGTAACTATAACCTCAGTTCCTCATAGCTCTGAAGAACAATTTCAGACAGACAGACAGAGGGAAAGGACAGAAAAAGATAGGTTTGTGCACTGTACATATCCAATTTCTGATTAAAAAAAACCACAAACAAACCCTTATGTCTATGTTCTGGTGGCAGTCAATGTGTCTAATCTTTTGGTGACTCACAAAAAATCACTGTTACTTGGAGCTGGATTTCAGAAATGTTCATGGGAAAACTGTCCTGCTTCATTTCTCGGCTAAACCCAGCAGCTCTCAGACGCCTGGTCTTCTTTGCTTAAAGATAGCTACCCCTCTTGTATGCATTGCTGAGAAACTCAGGCAGACTGGGAAAATATTTGATAAGATTTGTTTGGTCCTCAGCAAGGATGAGGAGGAGGAGGAGGAGGAGGAGAGAGAGACTTTCAAGGTCTAGAATGATTCCATCAGCTTGAAGCTGTTAGCGTGAGTAAGAACACTGTGAGTAAATATTATGGTTTAAATGAAACTAGTTCAGTGTTTCAGCCTGTGGAATAAATGTGAGATGAGTAGAGAAAAAAAAAGCCCAACAAAGTCTGAGAAAGAGAAAAGAGACGATCTGTCATAAATAGTACAGATTTTGCCCATCATCATGGCAGAAGTAACTGAAAAATAATTACTGCCTTCCTGGACAGATGAAAGAGGGTGCAAGACTCCAAGCATTTAAAAGTTACTCTTCAGAATGGACAGAGGACCCAGTGTTAGGTCCTTTGGGGATACCAGATCTCTGTCAAGGGAGAAGCATTATTTTAAAATTCACATGAATCACCTCCCTGGTCTTCATCTGCCTGACAAAGATTATTCCTCCCAGCAGGATCCCTGTACTACATAACTGGGTCTGAACATGCCTGTATGCTCCTGTCCTTGGAAAGCCGAGCCTTCCAAACATGGGTTTGCCCTAGGAGCAGTCTGACACAGGGCACTGTATAAGGGCATGACACTGAAGTCCCAAATTAGTCAGACGCACTCACATTTGGACCCAGTTAATTTAACTGGGTCACAGATTTTCTCATGTGAAGAATGCTGCTGGCAATCAGTGCAGTGAAACTGGGGGAAAACTAATGAGCAGATCTTTCCCTGAAAATGCGGTACTTCTGTATGTGATTGCAAATAGCCTCATCAGCTGCAGCAACTATTACAATTCAGGAAGATAGTGGGCAGTAAGCTACGTATGTAAATAAGAAGTACGCATCTTTATTACTGAGAGAGAATATGCCAAAATAAAACTAAAACCAGGACAACCTGTTTTGACAAAGGTTTCCACTAGAGTATTCAGTGCAGTATCTGAACAGTCTTGCCATCAGATGGAACCACGGAGGTACATCCATACCCATCTGTTGGACTGTGATCTGGAAGAGGTTCTAACTGGAACCAAAGAACACACATCCAAATGACTAAACTCTTCTCTAAGTCAGGAAGCCCGTGTTCCAGCTGCAAAGTAGGAATAGTAACTGACCTAAGGTAACGCCTAAGTTAATTGCCCAGAATTGTTTGGGAGGCTGCTAGTAGGCTCAAAGGAAAACCACAGTAGGGAACATTAAACTGTTAAGATCAAGTAAGTATCAATGGATGATACCTGGCATTGAATGGTTTGCTAGTACAAGTGTAGCCTAAGGGCAACCTCTGTGCGATGACTTCGCAAAGAGAATTATTTAAAGACCTGCTTTTCAGGACAGTGGGTTCTCTAGACTTTGTCTAGCATAATAAGATATGCTTTCCTTGTCTGAAAAATATCTAGAGAAATGCGAGGACCAGCTGCTGTACTTAACATACTAAGCATTCAATTACCAGCAGCAAAACACAGGACATGTTATCAGCTGTGTCACCACAGTCAGTAGGATTTAATTTAGATTTTCTTTAATTAATTAGAACAATTTTATTCTTTTAACAGCATGTTATTGAAGACACTGAAATTAATTTATTTCATTAAAAGTCCAATTATTAAACTGTTTCTGTACTTGAGTTCTTGGCATTTGTAAAGTGCTCTCAAGTTCAGAGACAAAGAGAAATAGCAGTCTCATCTTTATGAATCTTTTGGAGGCTCAAAGGTATCAGTCTCAAATCTATTTAAGTTACTACCATAATAATGTGTAAGATGTTTCTAACGCTACCTGAGCACATGCTTCCATTCTTACATAGATACCAGCACAAAGGCAAATAAGATGACTGCCACAGGTACCTTGCAAATCATTGCTACTAGTAAGCTCCCTACTATGGGCTCTGATGTTCTGTCTTCATGGATTCCTGAAATGAGATGACTGCTTTGGAAAGCAATATGACTTGTCAGCTGGATTAACAGTCTCAAAGAAATCTGGATCATTAATTTCTAATGCCAAATAAGAAATGGACCAGAGTGTTAATTTTCCTGCACTGCTTCACAGATGAAAAATATTTTAGATCAAAGCTAAAACTGTAACTTTGAAAATTCTAATACCACCAAATTACAATTAGATAATAGTTTAAATTTTCTCATTAGCAAAGTTGTAATTAGAAGATGGTCTTATGAAGGTTTCTGATAGTGACAATACTTTGCTGTTAAAATAAGGACATGCTTATCTCACATTTTACTTAAACAGATGTACTACTTGCAGAGAGGAAAGAGTTCACATCTACCTCACTGAAGGCTTCACAACTACTTGGGGTCTGAATGGAACTCACAGACCTCAAATATACAGCAGGAGATAGAAGGGAGCTGGAAGAAGTGCTTCGAGGATGGCTGGCAATATGTACAGTTGGTAACGCCCCCAAATCACGCCTCTGTCTCTCTTTACTTTTAAAAGTGCTAAAAGTTACAGTATAAAAAATATAATCAGGCCTGGGTACTTCATATTCATGTGGCGCTGCTTTCAAAATGTGCAAGGGCAGCTCTGAAAGTAATGCCTCCTGTTTTATTATGCTGGCCCTCAATGTCAGAGGCAGACATTGTGGTGTGGCCGTAGTCTCCAGTATTCCACTACATTTTATTGCTGTGTGGCAGATGGCAGCAGAGGAGCAGTCTCATAAAACGGTATCTGATGTAGAAGTAGGTGTGAAGCTTATCTGTCAGATTCAGTGGTTTATGACCTAGGAACTGTGTACAGAGCAAAATATCAGCTTTAATGCATTGGAAACAGTGATGGCAATGCTGGAATATCACAAAGTTCGTGCCAGTTGGGTCCACCAGATGCAAACAGAGGAACAGAAAGAACATCGTATGTTAGTTTGCCAGGACGTGTTGAACCAATAAAAGGCTGAAGGTGGCAGTTTCCTGAATTGTATCTCCAGCACTGATGAGATGTGGTTTCAACACTACAAAGCAGAGTCAGAACAGCAGTCCCAGAAGTGAGAGCATGTGAAGAAAAAGCTCAAGACACAGCCTTCAGCAGGTAAAGTGATGTGCACCTTCTTCTGGGATAAGAAAGGGGTGATTCTTCTGTATTTTGTAGAACTCAGACAAGCCATCAACTCTGACAGGCACATCAGGCCACTGTCTAAGCTAAGGCCTGAACTTTCAGTCAGGTCAGAGAAAAAGACGACTTTTCTCTTGCAACACAAGGCCCCATACAACACAATAATGCAAGGCCCCAAACTAGTCCAAAGACTGTGGAGCACACTGCCAGTCTTGGCTGCACTGTCCTACCATACTGTACAGTCTCAATTTGGGGCCTTCTGAATTCCAGCCATTTAGAGCCAATGAAAGATGAACTGTGTGAGCAACATTTGTGGGTAACTATGCCATCATAACAACTGTGAAACAATGGGTCACCCCCACTGGTGAAGATTCTTATGAATACAGCATGCAGGCGCTTGTTCATCACTTGCAAAAATGCATAGCTATTGCTGGTGACTATGTTGAAAAATAGTGCTTTGAAGCTGAAAAACTGCTCTATCAAATGGTGTTATCGTGCTCTTTCTATCTGCTGTAGTTTCCATGGAAACAAATAAGAGGCATTACTTTTGGAGCAACCTGCATAGTTTGTGATTTCTATTGAAGTGGCATAAAATATCAGAACATTATGAAACATCACAAGGCAAATCAACAGAAACAAACAAAAAAACCCACCTGAACATCCTGAAGTCTTTACCTGCAATTTCAACCCACAGAGGTGAGCAGGAAAATGAAAAGGAGGAAAAAAAACACCTCCCTTTGGGCATCACCTTTTAGATCATTTTTAAAAGCTTCCCTTGTTTATGCAGCTTTAGAGTTTATTCAAACATATCCAGAGCTAAGAAAGTTAGAACTGATTTTTATTGAGGTTTCTTGTATTTCCCAAGTTCTATTTCCCTCTGTACCATCCATACAAATCATACACTGACACAGCATGACAACTGTTTAGGGTTGATTTCAGGGATTGCCTCTGTTCCCTTTTGACGTAAAAGCAATTTATATAAAAGCAAGCTGGCAAAATCTCTTTTTGATTAGCTGGAATTTTAGATCAATTATACCAAATCTTTAATTTCTCATACAATGCAATATTTATTATTTAAAGCCTGTAATTATTGAAGCACATGCCATGATTAGACCAAGAAGAAAGATGTAATCTGCAGCATTCGTTCATTTGTACACAGAGATCCCCAAACTAGCCCAGAATAAAGTAGTTACAAGCCTGGAACTGAAAGAATGAGCATTTTTGTAGTAAATAATAGGAGCATATGGACTCCAAGTTAGAATCACTGCACCACATACACATACCATTTTACTTAAAAGCTAGCTTAGATATTTACAAGACTGTAGCCATATGAATAAAGCATACAATAAAGAAGACATGCAAAAGGGGAAAGAAACCACAGTTATTCTTTTCCCATAATTATTCCTTTAAAAGTTTTAACAGTTCAAAAAAGGTTGGCACTGCAGTACATAAGAAGATACTCCACATTCTGGTAAGAAGCAGCGTATTACCTGATGGTATTTCTTCAGTATGTTGTGCATTTCTGCTACGTCTTCACTTGTTATCGTTTTGATGATATATCTTTTGTCGTAAGACGTATGAAACCGGGCACCACTGCGTGCTTGGGAATCATTGGCAAGAGGTGCACTTCTTGTCAATGAGTTCTGTCAATTGATTAAAAAAGAGTTGTAAGACAAACCGTATTTTTCTATCATTTTCTACTGAAAACAAATATAAAACATTTGTATTTATTTTTAAGTATTTTTAAATATTCACTGGGTGGAACTCTGCCAAGCATGTAATCACTTTAAATATTTTGAGAACCAAAGAGTGTTTGGGTGAATGTATCAACCATCAGTGATTTAAAAGTCAGTGAGGATTTACTCTGCTTTGTTACATATGTGTTATCAACTTTGGGGGGAGAAAATGTAGAGTCATTAGAATCCAGAAGAACCACTGTTCTACACCACAATAACCAGAGAATTCGTCCCTAATAAAAGCATCATTTTACAGTGCAGTAGGAGTTGCTCTTAAGCCAGACAGACTGGCTGAATAACATAACCAGGAGTTAGATTTCCAAGCTGTGGTACCAGAGCTATTCCAATGATTTTGTATCTAGTGTTAAGCAAGTGACATTATTGGACAGTTCCTTCTTTGGCAAAACAGATGTATCTGCCTTCCTACAAATTCAGGAGGGGATGAACAGTTAATAACTGTATAATGGTCAGAAGGAAAAAAATTGCTAGAGATTAGTGACCATTTCTAGACTGGGGCTTGAGACTACTTGTGCCTCTACATTAGCAAAGGAAACTTTTTTTCCCCCCAGAAAGTTAAGCAGCATTCAGATCAGAATACTGCTTACCTTACTTTTTAGGCATGCTTCTGCTCTCACTCCAGCAACGAAGGGATCTGGAATCACAAGCTCTAGGAATTCCAGCAGGAGCTACGCACACTCATTTGAGGCAAGTGTTCAACCCCAGTGCCAAGAAGTCAGTGCAGTTGTCAATTGTTATTAATAACTGCAACCTCGAGATGAGGGCAACTATGGTTCCCATTTAAGAAGGTGCTTGAACACATACACACACCTTTGTATTTCTAAGTGCATAAAGGAATCCCATGACCTCAACAAGCATTCTGAAATGTTTAAATCCTGATCCAAATGTGGGATGCTTTCTTAAATCAATTTAGTATGAGGTAAGAATGTTCCTCAAAAGCTTACTTCGTTCAAGTGAAGTACTCAGGAGTAGCAGGAATAACAGCACATTACCTAAAAGCACACAGCCCTATAAGGTCTTATTACAATGAAAAGCTTTGTCGTGACATGTAGGAGAAATAAATCTTCGCAGACTTCTCCCTGTACACTTCTAGACTCACTCAATGAATTACAGTCATTACCAATGTCTGTGACAAAATGTGATTCTATGCTACTCTCTCTATTCACTAAAGAAACAAAGGATGTGGATGCCTCCCCAATGCTTAGAAATGAATAGTTTTCCTAGACTGATCAGAACAGAGATTCTGGGACAACCACTGAAGACTCAGTTTCTGATCTTGCACTGGCTTTTGTCAGTCAACATGAACAGATGCAAGGGCTGCCTACCCTGAACTACTATGGGAATTTAAGTTTTCCATACCTGTTTCCAGATGTTCCCTATTCTCATTCATTCCCCACCACTCCATCACTGAAGTATTTTTTATGTACTGGCAATGTCTACCCAAGAGAACATGAACTATAAATGGACTGAATTTTCTTAATACTACACTTCATATCAGAACTCCATTAATTTCAAAACGGAATCATACATTGAGTTAGTCTTACAAATCATCCTCTGCTGAAACCTTCTAGAGTCAGAACTTGACTTTACTTCCAGGGCTTATATTTAATGGTTTTAAATGACAAACTGATCACAGAATGCTTTCAAATGCAATGCATTCAGTTACTATCACCACAAACTCTAGAAAATATGATGAAACATAATAATGATTCACAGTTTTGAGAAAAGCTGAAGCATGGGTAATCATCACTGTATCCAGTGAATTGAACTACTGCTGAATTATTAGGCTATAATTCAGTTAGCAATAATAAAGGCTACTGGGTAATTATTTGTTATTGTTCCCAGCAGAAAAAGGTGCATTATTCTGAGGTTAACTGTTCCAATAAAGCTGAACTGTTCGTCAGTAACCACACGTTTCTGAACGTATTGCTCCCAGAGATCCCCAGCCTTTAAACTGTAAGCCATGTGGTATAAATCTTGAAAGCAATTAACCTGAGGGAAACCTTAAGTTGTTGTGCTATAAAAAATTGCTCAAAAGTACACTTGTCAGTCTGCCAAGGAACCTCAGATGGAGGAGGGAAAGAGGGAAGATAATAAGGAGGACCTGGACTAGCATTATTGTCCGAAATGTCAAAGGCTGCTGAGGCACATCTTAACACTTCACCAAAAGACTTGTCAGATTTGAGTGAAATTCCTGTCTGTGAGTGCTCACTTAGAATGAAAAACCTGAGTGGTTTTGATACAAGCAGAAACAGCCGACTTCTGAAAGTGTCTCTGAATCCTGGTACTGATGGCAATGTCATGACCGAGATGCAGCACACAGGAAATGATGTTGCTCTGGACTTCCCATATGCTGAAGCTCTGTCAACAATTCTGTGCCCAATAATGCATTTTTACATCAGACATCATCACTGCTATTCTTACAATCCTTCTCTCATGTAGAACGTGTCCTCTTTGGTCTTCACAAGCACTACTTGCACTCATTCAAGTGTTAGGTCTTAAAATAAAGATCTTCCTGCTTTTCAGGTACAGTGTTCCTGAGAACATAACCTCCATTCATCCCATTCTTAACCATGAATTTCTAGAATATATTAATGGAGCAACCCCTTAAAACTGACATATTTATTTTGATTCTTCTTCTTCTTTCTATTTTAGTATTTCCTGTTGGAATGTAGTACTTGATGCATTTAAAAATACAGACAACATAAGCAGTAAGAAATTTTTCCGTAAAAGAAACGACAGATGAAATAATAAGGGAATGAATTAGCCAGTATTTCTTATCATTCTTCTTTCATTGCAATACTGTTAGAGAAAAACAGAAGCTGGTCCAATTCAAACAGGAATTAATAAATTTATTCATATTTCAAACCAACTGGATGAAACCCCATTAAGTCACTTAGTTTTAACTGATCCTTGTCTTTTCCTGCAATGGTAGTTTTTTTAATGGAAATGAATTTTGCCTGATTGCCAACTATAATGACAAGTTAATCTGCAAATACAGCTATCATATTAAATATGTTGCTAACAAGTAAATATGATGTAGCTGTAGATAATTATTTAGTACACAATCTACAGCTCAATGCTTTAACAAGTCAGAAATGGTGATGCATTTATTTTTGAGTAGATGGCTATTTTCCTTCTAGTTATCTATATCAAGTTTAATTAAGAATGCATGTAACTATCATTTTACAATGTACATAATTAATTTGTTAGAACAAACCAAACAACATTGTACTAAGTAGCACAGTTCTATACATGCACAGGTAACGCAGATGCCTTCCCTACAATACTCCAGCTCTATCAATGAATTAAAGATCAGATGTTTATACATTAAACATGTTTAAGATAAGAAAACCCATTTAATTAAAATCATTGACACTTTGTTTTTACTAACTCTCCATTCCTGTAGTAAAACTCTTAATACAATTCTCTCTTCAGATACAGACTACAGCTCATCTGAACACTGAAAGAAGGTGGAACACAAACAATGTTTAAGATTAATGATAATTGCTGTGCATTCTTTGATACATGCATAAATTTAATTAATAGGTACATTTTAAAAAGCTGAAAAATTAAAACCAATGCCATTATATTGGGCTGCATAATAGTAATTCTATTATTACTTTCTTGTGCTGATAATATATGGCTCAGTTTTGTCTGTGGACAGCTTTATTTGTCATGTTCCACACTTCTGTGAATAGAGGGAAGTCCTAATTTCTTCAAAAGCAAAGCTTCCATGTATCATGCAGAGTATCCTTCCTTTCAACTAAACTAATTCCACTCCTTTATAATGAGAAATCAGTCCTCAATAAAATAAACAATACAGTTGCATTATCATCAGAACAAAGAATCTTTAAAAAGATGGCTGCAATTGGTCTGCACTTGGTAAGTTATTACTAAGTAAATTAATGAGCAATGGATAAAACCAGAAGAGTTCATGGGATTCAAAGCGAAAGCGACATGGCTACTTAAAAATACTTCCAAAACACTGTAATTCTCCCATCTTATGTAGGTGAATCTAACTTACCTGACTAAGTCAACACTGTTCTGTACATATCAAACCATTCCGAACCCCATTCAACCCTGCCAAATGCTAACAAATGAACAGCACATCTATTAGAAGCAGAAGAGTCTCTTTGCTGTAAACTGCATCTCTTTTAAGTCAGTACACAAGCTGGCCAACAAGGTCCCACATAAGCCTCTCTGATGCAGAGCCACTAGTTAAACCTATAACTGGTAAGAAATCTCAGACACAAGTATCAGTAGCACCACATGTGGCCTCTGGTACGCGCTGTTCACCACAAAGCACGGACAAATTGTGGGATTTTCTCTTTTGGAATGACATATTAGCCCTGTAAGATATACCTAGATAAGGACAAGAGTTAAACTTATTTTGGGTTTGTCTAAGCTCTGTTTTTAAGAGAGAATCACCTTATCTTGATGCAGACAATAATAAGAAAGTCATGTTGTAGTGGTGATTAGACTGAAAATATGCATTTATATGAACTGTATTGCTCTGTAGTTGAGGCTATTATCAGATGCAGTGCATAGACTTCTATCAAATGCGGTACAGTCTTGGGAGGCAACATTGATCACAACACCACTGATAAACTTCACTGATGCTGTTTGCAAAAAGTGAGCAAAACAGGATAAGAAACTGCACTGTCGACATCTGTGGACAAACAGGTCAGAAGAAAAGCTGACTCAATGTGCTTAAAAAAAGCAGCATAGGGCACTTCCTCTGCTTTCCTGTTCAGCAGTGAACTCATTAGGCGGGACCAGCCACGGTGTTCAGCTGAAAACCTCCTTCTTAGGTGAGGCTTCCATATGGGATCAGGAAGGAAACAAAGAGTGAAAATTAAGTATCTCCCTTTTCCAAAAGGAAAATACAAGAAGGGCTGAGGGAGGGGGAAGGAGATGCAGGAAGAGATAGATGATGGCTAACACCTGATTAAGTTCCCTCGGGCTCTCTTTCTTAATTAGGGGAAAATCAAGTGGAATATGAGCAGATGGCAAGGAGCCACTCCTCACTGAGAACAGAACTATGAGCCACAAAGATAGAACAGGAAGTATATCCCTCAGATACATGAAAATACCCTTTGAAAAACACAGGTTCACCGTCCCAACATCCTTTTTACCATCACTCACTGCTTCTCACTTGCACACTGTGCAAACAGGCAGTGGGGAAATTATCTAGCCACAGTCAGAGCACTATCTTCAGCCAGCGCAAAACTCTAAGAAAACAGGGTCACAGCACCCTGTTCACATTTTCTCAGCTGTTCCAGCCCCAGTCTTCGCCCTCACAACTAACAAACACATCTGCCAGCCACATGCACTCTGTTCCACTTAACAGCTTCACTTAGCAGCTCTCCTGAAGCCTCCTGCTCTCAGCGTCTGTGTTCTGCCAATTCCCTGTTCACCTCTCATTTGCGAAGTTTTAATCTTGTGCCTGCTGGTTTTGGTCTCAGGAGAACGAAGGTTTCGTACTTTTGAAATGTGAATACTTTTATGAGGTCATTTAAAGACTATGCTAAATTACTTGTGTAATTACTTATACAACATGAAGACACGTTTAGCGTGCCAAGTTCAGAGATACCACTAATAGATAAATTTCCTTTTTACGCACCTCCCTCTCTCTCCCAAATGGTTTCCCTATGAGAAATCACCAGCTGAAAGTCTCACAGTCTTAACATAAATCAATATTAAAAGTATCACCTACGTTGCACTGCAGGCAAATCTGCGGGCAACCAGAAATACTCATCTGGTCCCCTGTACAAATCACAAAGAACTTGTCCCACATCAAAGAATTAATTTCTGATTAAATAAACTACATACTGCTTCACATAAAAATGGATAAAAGCTACATTACTTACTAGAACTTCACTTCCCAAAGAATTCTTGATATTAAAAGTTAATCAGCCCATCTAAGTTAGATCACATTTTCACCTAAGAACAGCATATTCTTTAGCAAGTTAGTTAAAAGCTCATTTAGTTTTACTGTAGAGCCCCTCTCCTTCATCATCATGTTCTTCGGTGCAGTTTTATCTTACTTCCTACAGTAAAAATACAGTAGTTAAGGAAAATATTCTTTCCACAGGTCCTGATCCAAAATTCTGTGAAGATCCCAGAAACAAAACAAAACTTCCACCAGATTACATGAGCTTTTCTGGGGCCTTCATGAGAACTTCATAAGCAAGAAGCCAACACAACCGCCACACATCGCACATTCCATTTCACTCAGCTTCTCCAAAAGTCAATTCCAATCTTTGCTTTTGGTCTAGGAACAACTTCCAGTAAGACAGTCTGGATCTTCCACCTTCAAAAGCCAAAGACTCATCACTGAAGTTATTCTGGCCGTTAATCACTTGTACTGCTGAACGTCCCATCACAAGGCATTCTCTACGTTCTTAAACTGCTTCAATGCCAGTTTCCCATCTCTCTTCTGTACCCAAATTGCCATCCAATTTTTTTAAGATGACCAGCAGCAACACTGAATATAATATTAGCTTTAAGTATAAAATAAACAGATGTTCAAAAAAGTTACAGTTCTTCCTGGCATTATTTCACATCGTCCAATTTATCCACCCAAAAGAGCAGTTATTCCCCATCAAAAGCTCACATTAGCGCTATATTCTTGTTCTCTTTGCTCCTTTTCAAAGCTGTCATCTCCTCATGGGCAGACTTTTGCTCCCTAAGTATGTGCTGCCTTTTTTCCATGTAATTATTTATCTGACCACATTACAAGGCATCCTGTTCTCATCTTTATCACACTTTGCAATTTGGACAGATTTTGCTTCTTCCGCAGGTTCCTACTACATTAAATGTCAATTGCTCACTGACAATTAGATTTTGATTCTCATCATTTAATACTCTCTTATTCACGTGGTTTTAATTTTTTATTATAAAGCCCCCTAAAGCTTTTAGTGTTCTAGAAAATGACCAAGTCACAAATATCAAGTTAAACACTGTCAGAGGACTCGCCAAGTACCAGCGATAGCATCACATGGCACACTACCTTCTACCTTGTGCACTGCTCAATAAAAATTGCAGCCTACCGTAATGAAGAAATTATTGTATAATTGATAACTTTAGTTCTACCAACACAAGATGGCAAAAATAGGGAGCTCGATTTTGAGATCAGTATCCAAAGAGATGCTGGCTGTTTCTAAGAGCAACAAGTTAAGCTATTTGGAGCTACATCTTCTGAATGAAGCACATTTTTTTGTCAGAAAACACATGGAGCAAAACCTTCGGCCCTGCTTGAAGTACAGGAAAGGCTTGCCCCCCTTCCTCAATCGCAAGCTGCATTTATAACTGGCAAAGTAGCGCCCTCATCTTCAAAGACAAACTGCTGGCAAAGCTCTTCTTCCTCTGCCCACTTTGCCTGAAATGCTCGCAGCAAGGATATTTATCTCCACAGTGGGAGGCCAAGGATTAGCCACAGCCTCCGAGAGGGTGGAGAGATTTAAAGGTCAATTTAATTAGCTCATTCTAATCTTCTACACAACTAATGTAAATGTCATTGTTTTCTAACTGCTGCTTTAACAGATGAGATTATATTTTAGAAACCTTGAATGTGCGAACTACATTGGATGTAATACAAATTCTTCATGTAACTAAGCCCAATAAAAATCATCATTGAGACAGAGCGCTTATTAAGAAAAAAAGGGCAGCAGGAAAATTCTGGTGATAAAGCACAGAGAGATGTAGAAGAACAGTAATCTTTCAAATTGACTGGCTTAACAGCTTCTCATTGATTTAAATCTTTTCCATTCTGCGACGCCTGGACAAAAAGAAAACAACAGTTTCTGGTACTGTGATCTCATTCAGAAGTCGTGGGATGCTAAAGTGAGTGTCACAAGACATTCCCCTACTGTTTGAACCGCATACCCCAAAGACTAATCAGATCAAATCCCAAGCTATTTATGAGTGCCTCTGGGCAAGCTTTGCATGAACGAATAGGCAAAAACAAGTGCACAGATGATGCTCTGTGATGGTTGAAATTATAGGTCAGAGGGAGAGCCTGGCAGTAGTTCATTGCTGTTAGGGGAACTATGCACATAGGATCTGGCTATTCTTCTGTGGTACTGCCTGGCCTATGCACAGGTTCTTATGAAGACAAGCTTGCAGCTTTCCCAATTTTAATTTTAATTTTTAAGACCTTGTCTTAAAAAACGTGTCAATGAATTGATTACTGATAAAAAAACATATCAGATAGAAATGGTGTCATACTACTGGACATGGAGCCTCCAAGGCTTTCTGCTGCTTTTTAAACAAGCTGCCCACTTCTTGGAATGTGTTCAGGATGGTGCTTTACTCACTGTTCTACAGAAGAAAGGCAAAGCACCTGTGTTATAACAGCAGAAGCATCAAACACAGAAGCATCTGGTTATGTCACACAACAATGGGTAAGGAAAATTTCAGGGTTTGATTTGAACATTGGCTATGTGCATTCCTCCACAGTTGTTGAGCTGGATGGCACAATGGAAAATGCTTTACCTTAAATAAGTCTTAATATTTTTCTTTAGAAGAACAGATTTACAGGAAGACATTTTTCCCATAACATACAGGTTGTCATGTTAAGAGGTGGGAAACTTCAGTGGGAAAACTGCTTTTGCTAAAGCTTGCACTGAAACATTTTCTGGAAAGCACGCTCTGTTACATCTCCAGGCAGTATAAGTCATTCTATCAAGAAACACTGACTGAAACACCAACTTATATTTAAGAAATCTAGCATGTAGGAATGTATAACTGACCACCAATACATCCTACAAACACACTCAGTGGCATGACCTCTCCTTGCCTTTGGCAGCTGTATGGACAACACTGTGCTTTGTTTTCAGTCAGCTCAAAAGCAGGTCTCAAAAGAGCCATGTTGAATGTCACAGGGCTAACAGGAAAGAAAAACAAACCACCCAAGTTCTAGGATACTATGATATGATGTCCAATGTCAGAAATATCAGCTGCTTTCTATGGTCTCATTCAGATGTACACATTCTAAACATTCATGAGCTTTGCTTTTGTGATCAAAACTATGAGTTCCTTGACTTGGTCTAATGAGAGTACAGTCAATAAAATACAAGATTCTTCCCTAAATCAAGTCACCCTATTCAGACAGTCTGGATTTGGAGCTGCCAGTTTAAGGCATGAACTTACTTTGGCAAATACTAGAGATCTTTATGAGGGAGCCTTTCCACTTCAGCCCTGCAAAGCTTGGCTTGCTGCCTCATTTTCAAGGGTTGCCTCCATAGTAGCTCAGGGAACTCCTATCAGCTTGTTTTTTGATGTTGCCAACACATGCTAAATTACTCTTTTCTACTCTTTTGAATACCCAGCTGTGGATAATATTTAGTTTAGACAAGATGCTGCTGAAAGCAAGGTAAAATATTTGTTTTCTCTAGTGAAGACTAGTAGAAACTGGACTTAAAATTGCTGTAGTGTTGCTATACCTGCTAAGGTTCAGTCCCACATTTCCTATTTCGGCTCACACTTATGGCATCAAATTTTAGAACACAGTATTCAGAATGTGTACTTGTTTTTAATGTACTGGAAAGAGCACAGACACCACAGTTGTTAGTATAGCTGGTTCCACACCTTAATATCACAACCACACATGCCCATGTCAAATGAGATGTCAGCAGCTCTGAGGGTCCTGGTGCCAACATTCATTTGGGATCCAGATTAATTAATTCTGATGAATTAATCCAAAAGTTGCAGTATTTATCTGTAGCTACACTACAGTCTGGACTACCAACTACTTCTAAGAAATTCTTCTACACAGAAGGCTGCAAGAGATATTGAAACTGAAGGAGAGACGCACATCAGGAGAAGTGAAAGGCACTAAGTCTGTATGGTATGCTACACAGGAAATTGATTAAAAACAGAAAATATCAGTTTTCATTTCAAGGCATCAAACTTTTACATGGAAAAAAATGCACACAGGGCAATAACAGGGAGCTCTAAATTAAAATGAACTTGTAGACTACCTGCCACAAGCACTTCAAGAATTGCTCATCTTGCACAGCCAACTGCTACAAACTGCTCCTATAGACAGGCAAAGTCAGAAGCGAGCATGTCTCCTATTACACTAAGTACTAAGACTTAAAGGAAAATCCATTGCTCTCCCCCCAGTTTCCCGCAGAAGGGTCATTAAGTACAGTGGGACATCGGTGCCCTCTGGAATGAGCAATTCTATTCATACAGCAAAAACCTGGTCTCCCTCATTTGCCTAGTAGAATCCAGATGAAGGATTCAGCAAGAACTTTAAGCAAGAACAGATGTGTGGGAGGACAGTAAATTAAGTTTATTTTCCAGAGCAACAGGAGCAGAAGCATTTGTAACAGCAGTAGATCCTATTTTTCTGGAGTTGGCTGTGGGGTATCAGTTAGCTGCTATCTTGCTAAATTCTCCTAATTTTGCATTTGCCAGAAGCCAGTCCTATATTCTTCTGCCAAAATTATACTCACATTTATGATTGTAGGGAGTGATTTCCTTTACTGCATCCATTTTCTATTTTATTTTTCTTTTTATTTTTCCTGCTAGGAACAGATAATGCTCTCAAGTATTTTCCTGTCAATGTTAAGACGATCTTTAGAGCTACAAACTGTTTTTCAGTAAAAGAGAAGACTAACAAAGACACCAGTACAAGACAATGTACCCTATCAAGGTAAAATTTGGCATGAAATGCGTTGAGCTGCAGAATTTCTTTGACACTTTTAGAAATTACCTTCAATATGAGTTCCATACGTACCTACTTGTAACACATGACAGCACAGAATAAAACAGAATCTCCTTCATTTTGATAATTCATGGTCTGTGCAAGAGGTTAAAATGGTTTTAAAGGTTTTACAGTATTCAAATGTAATTTTGATTCACAGTAACTGATCATCACCTGAGCTTCCCTTTGCAAGGAAAACATACTATTTTTAACTGATGCCATAAATACCTTAGTAATGGGTGATCAAGAAGAAGGAAGCTCAGGGTCTAATAAAGGAATTTTTGACACAGAAACAAAGTTTCTTAACATAGGTTGAAGATGTAATTTATCATGACAAGTTTATATAGGCAAACTTCAGATAAAACTCGGGGTTTAACTAAATCCATACTACATTCACCACACTGCCATCCATAATAAAGGGTGAATCACCAAAAAAAAGCCAATCAGTCCTAGCAGTGCAGGTACCTCCAGGAAGCCAATCTTAGCTCAGTACTAATCCAGACATCTTTCAGAGATGCCCAGCTAGCTATGAAAGGCAGACAGATGCATGGTAGGTTAACAAAGACATTTCTGTTTTCATTGTGTGAAAAGTGGGAGCCCGTTACAGGAACTGTGGCGGCCACTACTAGAAATATTGGGTATATTTCTAGGGCAGCAATGACATAATATGGGTCCTCCTAGTTCTGAAGCAGCATTGAATGCAGGGGGAAAAAATATTTTTTAAGATTGAATCTTTCTTCACTGTTAAGAGACGATCTCTGTGAGGGGGTCTCTATGTTAATAATTCTAAAGACAAATGGGAGATTTTGGTTTTAGAAGCCCACAAAACTTTAAGGCCTCAGGCTGCATCAGGGATGGTTTAGGATGAATATAGGAAAAACTTCTTTACAGTAAGGGTTGTTAAGCACTGCAATGGGCTCCCCAGGGAGGTGCTTGAGTCACCATCCCTGGATGATTTAGCGGAGGGTTGTCAGAGTTAGGGTAGCATGGTTAGGTTGAGGTTGGACTTGATGACCTTGAAGGTCTCTTCCAACCTGAGCAATTCTATGATTCTGTGACTGTACAAAGTAATTAACATAATGTCAAGAATTAAAAATAATATCGCTCAGAAACTAGAGCATAAACTAACAAACTCTTTTCATGATGCAGTTTTTTGTTTGTTTGTTCATCTTTCCTCATGAGTGAGCACTATCTGCCTTCTGGAAAAACCCATCAAGAATATCAGCTGAACACTCTGAAAACTAAAACATTTTAAAAGAGTGTTCGGCCCAATTTATACTGATGTATCTGACTGATGAAGAGGGTAACTTGGTTTATTTATCTACATTAGTCCTGTCATGCTCACTAATGATAATGACATTGTTCACAATTGATTGGGACTCCTTTCGTGAAAATCATTTTGTAAGAAACACTGCTGTCTGTCCCATAAGCTTTCCCTCAGTTTAATATTGTACATTTTTTTTCCCAAATCATGGTTAGTTCTGAGTATGAGACAATCACTTTAATTGACGTTCACTGAAATAACTCCTTGAATACAAAGATTACCTGGAATCTTATTTATTTATTTATTTATTAATAAATAAATAAAAAAAAGTGATAATTTAAGTTTAAGAAGGTGAGCAAATATATCACTGCTCAGAGTAGTTTTGGGGTTTTTTTATTAGAACAGCCCTGTAGAATAAGAATTCAGGGTGATAAACTGCTTGGATTGAGGGGAAAAAAGAATAGAAAATGCAGATACTGCTTTCCCTTAGTCAGAATTATATTGGCCTTCGTTTTATGCTAGATATGCTTGAAATACTACATGGCACTGAAGATTTTTTTTTGTAAATAATATGTAAATGTTGAAGCAAAAACAAGGATGCGGTTGCATTTTCCTCTCTTGAATTGTTTGGTTACACCACCAAAAGCTGATAAAACAGATAGCAACAAGGAAGTATTTACTTTCTTTATAATCCAGAAATCTGGAAACTTTATTTAGCGATGGTCAATAAATCCAACAAGTATTCATTACAACAAAGGGATTCCTGATGTGGTTCGGACAGTACTGGAGATGAAAACAGCCCATGATGCTGTGGAATGCGGCATTTTAGATTATGCCAATTTTCCCAGCTTTAACCAATGACAGTATCTTAAGTCTTCTGAAATATAATTACCAAAAAGTAACTTAGTAATCGCCCTATCTTCCTAAAGAGACCGATCATGAGCTGACACCACTGTATTAAATTTAGGACCGATCACATCTTCCTCCCTTACACACTGATCCTTTTCCTTTTACCAAGAAAAAGGAAACCTTCATATAAAGGGATGAAGTATGTTAGGGATTACGCATCTTTCTTAACGTATTTTACTGATCTACCAAGAAAACTAAACCAGGAACGTAACTTGATATTTTAACCCCAATTGTTGTAACTGTGGAGAGGGGAAAGGAAGGGAGGGGAAGGAAACGGATGGGAGAAAACCATGTTCTTCATTAACTAGCAAAATATCTTCCCAAAGTTACAGTGGCCATCACTTAATCTCTACCTACAGTCATGCAAACACATTTTAACCAATGTATGCATTTTTAACATGCTGCTTTAAATTGAGAAAGGGGAAAATTAGTATAGAGGACTGCTGCAAGAATTAGATTTGGGCTACAGCATCCAGGTTATTCTGCATTGCATCACAGATGTATTCTATATAGCTTTTTTAGCTACTTGAAATATTTATTAAAAATTACTATTATTTATTAAATATATTCTGATATATCTCAGTGACAGGCTACAACAAAAACTGCAGCCTGTACTGAAGCAGCTTAAAAAAGTAAAAGAACATGCCTGGAAGCAGACTCTCATTACAGAGCAGGAGCTATGTAGGACAGGCTGTTTACCAGAGTGACTGCAGAAGGAATTATCCCTGTGGTAGAGATGATGTGCATTAGGAACAGTTAATGGAAAAGGGAATGTCAGTAAGTACTGGCAAATCAGACTGAAGCAGAGTTCAAGAACTTTCTTTTGCAAAGACTGAAAGAGGCTTTGACTACAAGAAACATTACTGCCAAATGTAGAGCAATTTCTTGTTTTGCTGTATCTGCTCTGTGCAAGCCATTTCTTTCCAGACCCTTTTTAAAAAGAGAAAAGAAAGGGTAACAATGGAGCATGATATTGGCTGCCACAGACTATCCTTTTCTAAACAAAAAAATACATGAAGGTAACATACAGCTGTGGTGGTTTCAGAAACCACATCTAACACGGACACATCCCTAAAGCAACCCTTATCAGAGTGACTCAGCTGAACACAGCATCTCTTGTCAGCAGTGCACAGAGATGGCTCTTCCCTCCTTCTGCAAGTTTTAACATAACTTCTCAGTTTTAATATCTCAGCTTATGACTGGGAGGTACAGTGGTGGGAAACAAGGCGGGCTGAAAATCATGGAAAGCCACTATAAGACAGGTAAGACAGGCAAACCAGAAATCTGCTGGCTCAGGTGGGGGAAAGAGTAGGAAGAATGGCTACTTTTTCCCCTTAGGTTTTTTCCAACTAATGCCCAAATAAAGAAATACTGTTTTAACAGGTTGGCCTGTTCACAACTGCAGCATTACCAAACTTTAAAGCCTGTATGTATATCAGTCTAGATGTTCTGAAAGTGAACTTACCTGGAAGTCCTGATCATCAATTCCAAACCTCTCTCTTAGATTACGGAAAACCATTGGACAGTATTCCTTAAATTTGAAATGACTTGGCATGTTTTCTCTGAAAGAATATAAAACCAAATCAACTTCATTTACCTGCATATGCAATTAATAACTCTTACAAACCAGAGAATAAGGAGATTTACAATCTCTCCTCTAAAGCCCTACTTTTTTGAAAGAGATTTGGGCTCATGGTATTTTAGTCTTTACTATGTTCAATAAGTTTATACATGTTTGTCTCTAACAAGCTGAACCTGCACTAAAAAGCAGGAAAGAGTGTTTTGCCATTGCCCTTATATTATTTCCAAGGTGGAATCTCAGACTGCATTATACAAGAATTACCATACCATCTGTGACACCAGAAAGCACGGGCAGTGCCAAAGCTTCACAAAAATTGGCCTTACTGAGCGCAGGGCTTGTTTTAATATCCCACTGTTAATTTCAGATTTCAGAAAGTAACTTTGAACTTTTTCAGTGAGTAGAAGGATCAAAGTAACAGAATTCGGCATTTTCTTAATGCATTATTAAACAGGTTATATACTAACAGCTTTATATGTCTGCACATACAGCTCATGGGGAGACAATTTTAAGAGATATGGATATTATGTTTAACTGTCTTACTACTTTTCGTATACGACTGCTATAATTTCATATTATGGATTAGTAAAAATTGCACATCGTTCAGTGTTGATATGCACCTTAAATCTTCATTCTTGTCCAAGTATTTCATGTAAAATATTAACAAGTACATGCACCTGAATTTATGTTTTAAAAAATACCCAAATAAGTGTCAGGAACAGCCACAAATAAACACACCAAGAGAGGATCACCTTCAATATATAAGATATTCACAAGGCTATAATAAACCATATGGAAGAAGAATACTGCCCAGCAGCCCCTGCTGTTGCTTTTCAGAACAGCACAGATGGTTATGTTTATCACAGGATTAACTTAATCATCAAAACTTCAGTCCCATCAGCTGAAAAATAACAGAGTTCACAGTACTTCATAAAAATATCACTGCCACTATCCCCGTCTACAAAGAATTGTTACTTGTACTTACTTGTTGAAAAGGTGATTGTCCACCTTTATCTTTGAGTATGCTTTGAAATCATCTGGCATCAACATAACAGGGATTTGAACATGGCTCAGTTCATTGATCTAGAGAAGAAAGAATATATTTAGTTGATAATGATTTTGCAAAGATTCTGCATGTGTTTTAATTAAAAAAGAAAAAAAAAATACAGTTGTGTGGCCTGCAGTTGCTTGTGTATGTGTGAATGTGATTGAAAGAAAAATGCAAAAACAGATTTATTATTTCCAGATTAAATGTACTAACAAGGTAAACTCTTTGGAAAGAAGAAAGAGCACTTTATATTGATACTAGTTTCTGAAAAAAAGTGCTTCAAAACACATCTGGAGCATGTGCTTTAAGGAAAGCCTGGGAGGACACCAGCAATATATTCTTAAATCCTAATGCACTGTTCTTGTTTAGCCAACTGAGCTACATTTTCCAAAGACTGTATTTAAATGTATGTACATTTTCAAATCCTGTATTAAAAAAGACTATTTACCTCTGCAGCTTACAAACGACTCTTACCTGTTTGCTTCCTAAACTACTTACAGAAAATCAAATGTTGCTTCCATATGAAGGCACGAGCTTTGGACTCAGGAAGAGCCTTGTTTTGTACAACAGCACAGACTTCAGCCAAGCTTTTGCAAGTTACAGCATTCAGGCATTCTTTTGATTACTCAGGCTCAACAAACTACTTAAGTATCCAAATTTGTGCTTAGAAATAAATGCAGAAGTGTGAAGGTTTTCCTTATTTTGTTCTATTTATGGGTACTACTTGCTCTTTCTAGTTTTGAAATAAATACTGTCTCCATCCTCAGTATTAAAGTTTTCATACATACTTGGAATTTCAGAACTATCCACTTCTGGCCACATCTTTATGACAGAACGTAAACAACTTCAGTTACTTAGTTTGCACGCATGTTTTTCTAATTGGGTGCATTAATCAGCTCGTATTTTAGTAAATTTTGAGTAAAGCACAAAAAAACTTAGCAGAATATTGCTAACTTGTAGCAGTTCTTTCAAATCATCAAGGAGATACACACTAAAGCACAGTCATCAAAGACCCCTCCCATACATCCTGCCTATGTTCTAATGGTGATGCAGACCCGCACAGCACACATTGTTTCAGCAGCTTTCTGGGGGTGCAGGGGGAGAATTCTACATGAGACTACCAGCCTGCAACAGAGGCAGATGTAAATGTAAAAAATAATGGCAGATGTAAAAAAATAAGTGTGACCTGCACTCTTAGCGTTGGTTGTCTCCCAACTGGGAATCTGTTCCTGCCCTTAGCTGCTATCCTGCTTTAGACAGCCTCTCTGAGACGCCTTCACTGTTGTAGGTTATAAATATTAGAGGAAAAAATGCGTGACCTTCTGCAGAACTGAAGTTAAACAAAACCTGAAAGCAGTGAGGAACCTTTTTCCTCTTAAAAAGAGAGAAGAAACTGATGCAAGCAGGCAGGTCAGAAAGCCTCATCACTCTTCGGTCTTTTTAAGTCTCAGTAATGCGTCTTGCCATCTCTCATTTTTATTATTCAGACCCCTGCGGCCCACATGAAAACTGATAAATATCAGTTGAATTTCCTTTACAGAGTGCTTCTTTGGAAAGCCCTGAGAAGTTACAGATTGAGGCATCACAGCTGTACAGCAGAGCAACAAACTAAGAGAGATGCCTGGATGGGCTGAACGTGTGCTGCTCCTTGGAGTGCCAGGGAGAACGCTCCTTCCTCCTTCCAAAGCAGGACAAAGAAGGAACTCTAGTAAATTTTTGAAAACACAGCTGTACAAACCTAATAAATCATGCTGACACCTCATTAACTATGACATGAAATAACAGCACATATATCGAACATCACAACATCTAACATACATGCTCTTTACTGCATTTGATATCGCTGCACATCAATCTCACCCTGGAACCGCAGAGCAATTTCATGAGCATGCAGAATTAGCCTAGCTCTTGTACAAATAAAACTAAGGAGAAGCAGATAGATTATATTGAGATACTGAACTTTGTTTGCTTATAAAGAATTAGCTACTCTCTTAGATTGCCAGATTGTGTAACAAATTCCATGCTTGAAAAAGGGATAACAGAGGCCCATACCTTTCCATCCCAGTCAAAAGTGATACCAAGACCATTTTCAGTCAGATACACTTAATTATGCTGAATTCACACCTCTCCAAATGACCTATTGATAATAAACACAAGCTCACTGCCAAATTAGGGGGTTTAGATGATCAAAATTGCATCAACCAAACTTCTGCATGCATTCACTTTCTTAATTTACTAATGTAAAATGTCACTGAGTACATCTGTAGATTGGCTTTTACACTGCAAAGATTTAACTCTGTGCTATAGCGGCTGTACAGGTACAAAGCAGAGTAACATACCCACGTGTACTCCTATTTGAATACTTTCGAGCTTGTTATATTGTAAATAGAAATTTCAAAACACGTTTCCCAGGAGGCTCAAGATGTGAATGCACATACAGACCTACCTTCAAAAAAAACCAAAGAAAGCACTCTAACAGAGTTCTTTTCTTTATTTAATGGAGGTCCACTAACTCTCAGGTCTGCAAATATAATTTCTCTAATATTTTAAGGAATTCCCCTCTAGCAGGAGAGAAGAGAAACCAGGTGATGAACATATAGTAGAAGTGACCTTTGGTATAGCACACCAGCTGAGTAATGGCATGTCCCAGCGGCACAGGCCATTAATTAATTTAAACCCTTCAAGTATAATAAGGTCTGTTTCTTTGTGCAGTAATGCATTTTTAGGATGGATTTGAAGAGGCTAAATTTGAAAGTGCGCTCAACACAGAAGGGAATGGTTGTGACACTGCACTGTGGTGCAAACTGGAACCATATTGGGAAAAGAAACAATATCCTGACCCCCCCCACAAATGGGCACTGATAAGCTGAAAGGAGAAGGTCACTGGGATCAATTCTCCACTTTGCTATCACTGTGTGAAGGAGCAGCTATTCTTGAAATCGACCAAATATGAAACACTCAGAGAATATTTTCAGCCTTCCAAATTGTCTCAGGCAAGATTCAGAAAACCAGTTCCAGTTCTGCCACCGACAACCTTTATTTGCCCTGTGATTCATTTATTCTTTGCCAATACAAAATTTTGCTGCTGTTTTTCATGTTTTGTTTTGTTTTTTCAGCAGACAATGCTTACCACATCTTTGAAGAATTTATATCCACACAACAGCCCTGGGGAATGGATTATTTTAAAAGATGACTGATTGGCATTTTAGTTGCACAGTATCCATGCACATTATGTGGAAATACCTCATGTCTTTTAATAGTATTTTCTAATTCATATGCAATAGTAAAAAGTCACCTGCAAACCTCTCCTTATGTAATTTATTCAAATATCTTCATGCTATTGGCACAAAACCAACTGCTTATGTGAGACAGAGACATTCTCCGTGAATTAAAAGCTTTAAAGACGACGCTTTGAAAGCCTTAGATGGCACCGCTCCTTTAAATATATGGTACAAAAAAATCTGTCTGTAGGGATCTGCTCAGACCTACGGTTCAGGGATGGTAGGAGGGAGGGGGGGAAGGGAAAGGAGGCTTTCAGGGAAAAACCTACTGATTGCAACTCATTTTGCTCCTGCAGGTTCAGGATTGAATTCACACTGTCAGGAAAACAGAGGCTGTAATTAAACTGCAAATAAGGGAATAATAAAAGCCTACTGGACATTGAATGAATAGTAAGACTCAGCTGGTAATGATTCTGAAATTAGCACACAGAGAGGTGTTCCCACAAAGCCATCTTATACTGGTGACATTTCAAATAAGCTTCTCTAATTTATATGATTTGAAATCAAGCAATGAATATATCATAAATTGTTAGGCGTTATTAATGGCCTTTATTTAATTCAGATACGTTCACCCTAAACACCACATTACTAGGGCAATGCATAATTAAACATTAGTTTTCATTCTGTCAGAACATAAGCAGCAATAAATTGCTTGTATGCAAAGCAGACAATGAGATATTTAAGCAGCATATAATAAAGGCAATTTACAGCATATATTGCATGTTTAGCTGGAAGAGCCAGAACAATGATCCCATTCTCCAACAGATACAATCTGATGCCTATCAGTTCGATGCTGCAGTGAGAAACATGCAGAATGCACTACAGATGGTATTACTGGTGAAAAGAATATATAATGGAAGAAACCAGGTAGCCCAATGACCAAAATTTCAGTCTAAACATACCATGAATCTCAAGCAGACCACTTAGTACTATTTACTGGATGCTTTTGAAACTCTCTTCCTACATAAAACCTTTATTCCATATGTAGTTTCTTGTATTTAATAACTTAGCTTTAATATGAAGCACAAATATTGCTTTCTTTTAATTCAATTTATCAGCCAACCAGACTCTAGCTCAATCTATGGAGGGATTAGGTATTTTTCCCAACCTACAGCTTGATAGAAGACCTTAGTCCTGGTTCTGGCCCTTGGCAGTTGAGCATACATGAAAACCTCTGCTCCTTCTGTTGATGCATGTGGATGAAGTTGGGGAAGCCCTCCTTCCTTTTCAGCTCTGTTCATCCCCCAACACCCTGTCTGAACTGAAAGCCAATAACTGCAGTCAGATCTGCTGACACAAACAAGCTACACTGGTTTCTAAGTCTGAGAGAAAGTCAAGAGCACTTTTCTCCAATTTATTTATTTTTAAACACAGACTTTGGAAGAAGTCGGAGTAGAAGAGTTTGGAAGAAAGAAATTACTGAGGTCTAAAAATAGAACTGAACTTTTAACACCAGCAACAGTTCTGGTATTTTTATGTTCATCGTTTGTTTTCTGCGTCTCAGTTTCTTCCTTGGCAAGGAAATGCACAAAGAGCTCCGAAGCAAAAAAACATTAGGCAGCGCTTTTTGTTAAGCTACAGAGCCGCCATTTTGGTGCATCAATCCAGGGACAGTGCCTGAGTCAGTTCATCTACTTCTAAGTCAAAGCCTACACGAGCAAACCTACTGGACTTGCCCTTACCAAGCAAAGCTACAGAGCTGATGAGTAAGAATGCACTGAAGGAAGCTGAGGGCCTAAAATGTCATATTTAGGAGACGTATCCTTCTTACTTCTGGCGCCTCCCTGATAACTGAACAACCCACAGGCCTTAGGAAATGGTACTTTCTTGCTTACTGGAGTGCATTCATCTGGAAGATAAAAGTTTTGTACCATAACTCGTTCCAGTATCCAGCAAAAAGCCATTCCTGACATTGCTCCTGGGCTGCAGGGAGCTCAGCGTGAGGCCCTTTGGATGTGTGGTAGGGCAGGGCCTGGCTGGCTCCCAGCACCCTGCTGCCATATGGGAGCACACTGCAGCACCGCTACCGGGGCACTAACCGCCTCCTGCTGAAGTATAAACTGAAAATGAAGTGATTATTTTACAGCACTTTGAAATCTACCTTGCAGGGTCTGGAAAGGGTGGAGGAGGTCAGCAGCTAATCAATTTTGTGGAAGACATTTGCCTGTTACGGGGCAAAACCATCATTTGATAAATGTCATTTGACAGTTTAAATTACACTCAAAGCCATTCTTGCAAGAGAAATAAAAGGTTAAGCTAAGTTCTGCTGCAGAGAAATAAATCAGTTCAGCAAAATACTCCTTAATTTGTTTTAAACGAGGTTTTCATCATTTCAATCACACAAATTCATCTCTTTTTTTTTCCTAAAAGTACAAGGTAAAAAAATACCAACTCAGACATTTTTTATTAACTATACAATATGCAACGAGTTTAAACGCCATAAGAGACTCCTCCAGTATAAGTAATTTCTACTTACAGATTTACAAACAACTCCTGAAATTAAACCAATTATATGGCTGAGAGAAAAACACAGGGTAAAGTATTTCACTTTTCTCTGAATCTTTACGATCATTTTTACTTAAGGTATATGAAGGGGAAAAAAACAAATCAATATAAAAGCCCACCCAGCTGACAGAGGAATATGTGTTGAAGTTCTACACATCTCAAAACATTTATCAGTAATTAGCAGAGAGCAGCTTCAGGTTTTTACAGCTGAGGTGATACTTGTCATTAGATTGTTGTCTTTCAATGAATGTGAATAATATGGTGCTGGAAAAGCAGCCTTAGTTGAGCCAAACGTTTTTATATTGCCTTACTGCATTACTTTTTGCTAAGCACTAAAACACAGAATATTTGAATTTATTGGCAAAAATATTTAATACATTTTATGGACTTAGAAATTCTGAGAAATGGATGCATCAATTAAAAATTATTTCTTTTTTATATATTAAAAAGAAAGACTTTTCTGAAGTCTTATAGTCTGTCTTTGAATTAAAATGAACAAAAAACAAAGTTTCACAGTAAAAGAACAGATGTTTTATTGGGACTTTTTATTCACAGTTCTCAATGGTATGATGCTCTTTCTGAGGAGGGATGTACGTAGTTCTTGTATCGCCTGGAAAGCAGAATATCATGACATACCTGAGAAAGACCCAAGGAGGTATTGTGACATACCAAAGAAAAGCCCCAAAGCAGAGGAAAAAAAATAAAATAGTTTTGAAAAGCAACGATTTCTTGGCATTCAACCTTAAATTTGGAATACGAAGGCCAAAAATTCAAACATAGAGTTGATTATCACTCAGTTGAGTTTGATCATCGCTCATGTCAGAGTGTGTTTAAAGAACATACAACAAAAGCACACAAATCACACTCCTTTTACAAATACCTGATGCAAGATTTTAAGTCTTTCAAGTCTCTTGGACATCTCCATAGCATACAGAATCCACAACATCTGCTGTACACTGTTGGACTACCATAAAGCCACGTTTCTACAGATCTCGTTAAACTTCCTGTGCATCTGCTTACACCTTTCAGTGGGTGCAAAAATTAACACCTTATAATGTGCCAAATAATCAAAGAACCAAAATGAATTAAGCAGCTCAGATATAATGGATATAATGTCATGATAATTCCCCACTAAAAAGCTGGGCAAAATGCAATTGTGTGCAAAGATACTGGAGTGTCTTGATGAAAATGAAGGTAGAGTAATGGGAATGTCAATTAGAGTGAATATTTTTGTAAAGAAGAATGGTTTTGAGTAGCAAATGGCAGACAGAAACAAAATGTAGTCTTGGAAATCATAATGCAATGAAAGTCCTCCAGATCTGGATGAGTTCTGATGCACGCAATACAGATACATGGTTAGAAAGAAAATAAGACACACAGCTCAGACAACCATTGGCATGCTACTAGCCAGTGGACTTGCAACAAAACCCCTCAGAACATACAAATATTATATATATTACATATATACAAATATATATTGCCAGAAACATCTCAAGTGATCTTCTTCAAACTTCAACTTGTGTGCTGTGAAGTTGATGTACTTTAATAAGATTTCTGATTGCAGGTTGTATCTTCAGATACTGTTTGAAATCCTCATTTAAAATAGAACTACTTGTCAGAAGGGCTGATAGCAATCTGGTTTCTATTCTTCTAATTAAAGAACAAAACTCCTTTGGCAAGGGATAAAATTTAGTTCACTTGGCTGTGCTCTCAAAGCTTCACAAGAGACTATCTAAAAATAGGAGAATGCTAGGAGACAGTAAGCATTTATTTACGACACAGGAAAAGGTTTAATAAAAACACGTTGAATTCTCTAGATGAAGTAATACAAAAGTCAGATAAACGTTCTGCTGATTTCCTGAATGGCCTATTGTGGTTTTTAGTAGAAGTGTTCAACAAAAAGGAAGAAAATGAAATAAAATTGCACTTATAATCTACGAATTACATTTCTCACTTGGAAAACAAACAATCAGGCTTAAAGAAGTCTATGAAATAATGATCACTTCTTATGACAGCCTTTAAGACCGTATTTGCCAAGGATAACTTTTCTGAACAGGAAAAATGAGTTCATGCAATTAAACATAATAACACTCTACTAAACAGTTGAACAAATACGTAGATGCAGTATTCTTACCTAAACGCTATAACGGTAAATGAAATTCAATAGAAAAGAATCTTTTCAACAAAGAAAGGATAAGTATAAAACCAAAGGGACAATTTTACATATAACACCTGCAACTCAGCTGCTTATTCAAGAGGAAGGCTTCAAGAGCATCCTCCTTCAAAATCACAGCCTGGCCTGGCTAGACCATAAAGCAAGAATCTGATGCAGTAGATGGGCACTACTATTGTCCAGCAGCAATAACAAACAGAGAGAAGCCAAGCATTTTGGTTACTTTTACAGTGGCGTAATACAGCATTATTATTATTTTTTCTTTTTTTTAGGGAGGAGGATGACTGGTTTCTGAATAGGCTTTTTGGTCGCACATTCCAATCTCACAAATATTCTGCTACTAAAGAAATTGTTGACTTGTGAAAAGATGACATTAAAATATAGTTCTTTTTGTACATTTCGAACTACTTATCAAGCGAATGCAAAAGCAAATTTACAGAAAACCAGAAGCAATAAACCCTCTGCATTATAGAAATGTAACTTATGAAATGAAAGGAGTTACACCAGAGGTGACTGAGGCAAATAAGGGCTGCTCTTCAGGTATTTAAATGTTCTGCAAGGCTTTACCAGAGCTGTTAGTTGTAACACAGACCTTGCAGAGTCACCAGGCTCCATGCCATACAGAACACGTCAGCCTATGGCTATAATTTTTCCTTAACTACTGACCTATATCCTCCAGCTGAAGCAAGAATTTTCTGTGCAGCACCAGACAGAATACCACACTAGAAATCCTAATGGATGAGAAGACCTGCAATCCACCTGCTATGAGAAATCCCTTAGTTTATCTCCCTGAGGCATCCTGGTTGCACTGTATTCTTCTTGCATTTACACCGCTCTTACTTCCAAATACTGTAACGCCTTACCAACAGCTGAGGTCAGGCTAGCAGGGACATAATGATGCACAGGCACTCAAACACTCTGCAGCTTCTTGCTACTGAAATCATGATTTTATCTGCCAGTTGTTAAGAATTTGGGAAAGAGCAGACTCCTGCTGGGTTTACTTGAACACAATGAACTGGGTTTTGCTTCTGCTCTGGATATAGTTTTTCCATGCTGAATTCCAGTTTAATTTGGCAGTAATGCTATATACAAATACAGGAATGATTACCATTGCTTACTGGAAACTAACTGCCCAGACATAACTGCTGCAGTGCTGATTTGCAGCAGGCCGAATACATAGATCATGGTACAGTGCTTGATAACCCCAGAGCCTGCCCAGCCTCGGGGCAAAGGACCTTCAGGGCAGTCTGAAGGGGCCACTGGGAGGGCACAGTGTGGGATTTACCAATCACACGTCCCAACACATTCCAGTTCTGATTAAGTTGGAAGTTGAAATGCTTAAACAATTCAAGACCAACATCTTTCTACCCCGTGATACGAAACAAGGCACAATTTGTTAAAAGTATTATAAGTGTATGACCTTCTTCCCCAGTTTACAGGTCAGACTTTTGTTATCAAAGGATTTCACAAGCTTATGGGGACAACAGGACACATTCAATAGGCAAGTATACACAAATCCTCTTTCTATTTATATTTGTCATAGTCCATAAATAAAAAGCAGCTCTAGTTGTTTTAGTGTTGTTAATCTGAATGCACATTGGTGTTGTGGTACTTCTCTGAAGGGAGATCAGACTGAAATAATCAAATTTTGCCACTCAGCAAGCACAGCAACCACAGAACATTAGCCATAATGATCAAGACAAAAATACACTCTAAGGTAAGGCATTTTATGCATAGCACTGCATATACAAAAGCCTCAGACATATCCTTGTTCTGCCAGTGGCTGTGGCAGGACGTATGCTGCCGCTAGAGCAGGCTGGGGCTGTGGTTGAACCCCATGGCACACTCAGGGCCCAGCTCTGTCCCACAGCTCTAGTGACAGCAACAGCAATAAAGTGTTTTCTACCATGCTATCTGTGATGGATGTGTCAGTCAAAAGCACCTTTCCCTGAGTACCTGGTCAACGTTGCACTTTGATCAACCTCCATTTGTTTTCTCTTTAGGATCAAGTTTCCAAGACCTGGATGGCAGAGCAGGACTAGTCTACAAAACCGCTCTCTTATCACTGATGTTCATCTCAGGCTACGTATTGCTGAAGAACCTCTTGAGGAAGAAAATCCAGCTTTTCGATCATTTCTATACTTGAAAATCCAACACTGCACCAAAAAGTGAGCACTGCTCTTCTGAAGGTTCAAAGCCAGGCAGCACCAACATGAGCCGTGTTCAGGCACAGAGGCCCCAGTGCAGCCGTAGGAGCCTGGCGGGGAGCACAGCTCCCAGCTGCTCTGCATCCCTGCGCCAGCAGCAGCGCTCTGGAATGTGCACTCCTGTGCCCTCCGCATTCCTTGCTGCACACATACGCATTTTTCCATTTTTAGTCTTAGATTAAAAAGCATTTGTTTTAAACCTGTTAAAAAGGAAAGAATAGTCTTAGATTTAATTTGAACATAAACCAAAAGAACCGATTTTTCTTTCATACGTTTCATCATACATTTTATTTCTGGGAGCCTAAGACCAAAAGATGTCCTTGTTTAACATTAATCTCTGCCATTTCCAGTGTGAGAAAAGCAGCTGAAGGGTAAGTAGTGCCCCCCCACACCACAGGAACCTGATGGATGTATGCACACCACAAGAGAAGGAGCGTGTTTGTTGTTCCACCATCAGGATAGGTTTGAAAATTAGGACACACTGAGCATATTTGCTTCAAGCTTGTAAGCTCAGGTCTTTTCTCTTGTAAATACATCTTCCCAAATGCTTAGGTAAGCATCGGTAGTCCACAAAGATCACAACTTCTGACTGAAAATGCACCGGAGCATTTTTCAGGAAGGCTAGGAGAGGCCTCTGCCTACTACCAAGAAAGAACTTGAAAGGAAAGAACGTTCCGTGAGCCATAGTTGCTTTCAGAAAAGCATAGGGAGGTCCATGCTTCAACCAGCAGCACCTGAAGCAGAACTTCTAACCTTCCCCAGTTTCTTCTGCTTTTCCACCATCCCTTTTCCTCTTCTGACAGATGTGGGTGTGTGGTTCTCATATGCCAAACCAAAGTCAAAAAACCAACACAGCTATAAATGAACCTGCTAGCAAGAATTTTTGTTCCTTTGGGTCAGTTTGTCAGTTTCACCCACTTTCAGCTCACACGAGGGTAAAGACAGGAAAAAAAAGTGGTCCTTTCTGCAATTTGTTGGCTTAAAATGTTTGGATGCAAGCTCGAAAACCTCAAGTTGGAAGTGCTGTGTGCAGTCTTAAGTTTAATTATTACAAGGTGAATAAAGATTAATCAGGAAAGGTGCTTTTGAAATTTAATTTAAGTTTTAACTTTAGTATCTTGTAAACGTACCATAAAATCAGAAATAACATGAACCTGCTCTAATTACTGGGCTTACTGCTCACAAAACACCTTTGACATTTGCTTTTGCTGCCAGCAAAAGGCACTTAAATCAGAGTTTGCTGAACTGTAAAATCAACTTTGGATAACAAACTTCTTTTTCAGGTGCAGGCTGAATACTTTCTTCATTTCTACTCATTCAACTACAAGAGATGAATGGAAGGTCACATGGAGTTAAGGAATCAACTGGGAGCCAAAAAGACAAGATGACTTTCTTTCATTTTCTGGTTCACTAACAAAAAAATGATATGGAAGGGGTGATCTAATTTTGGTTCTGTTTATCCATGATATTTAAGATTGTTTTATTTAACCTAGGGAAAAGAAAGCTTGTTTAGTGCACTCCTTCTCAATTTATTGGACACAACTTCACGAGAGTGAATTAAAAGAGAATTCTTCTGTTAAAAAAACAACTGTTGCCTGCTAAACTCTGTCAAGACTCTTCAGAGGTGATGGGAATACATCATCATTTCTACAGTCAATAATCACTACATTAATTACAAATGCAGAGCAGATTTAAAAGCAGTTCTGTCAAAGCAAACCAGTACACTGACTACCCATTTAAATAATATTTTTATTTAAATCATAACATACAAGATTATAAGTTCAAATCGCAGAAGCAGAATTTGGAAGAGGACGTGAGTAGATTCATCTTCTGCTTTTGGAGATTACCAAAAATTGAGAGTTCAGTCAACTAGTAGAAAACAAAATAAATCAGACAACCAACGAACCATCAAGAAGAAAAAGCCCATAGCAACCCAATGTTCATGAAACACATCATGCATTTAAGTACTAACAACAGCAAAAAGACTTCTAGCCCAAAGGTTGCCTTAAAATTTATTAGAGACTTTGACCTCATCTTAGAAGGTTCAACTAAAGAGAGCTTTATTTGACACATTTTTGTCTTAAAATATCTTATGGATGTCTTAAAGAATAAGATTTCTTTAATTCTGAAGTGGACAGAATTTTATCCATTCATACCACGAATAGATACAAGCTGCTAAGAGGTACCAAAAAATCCCCTATAATCCTGAATACTTCCCTACAAACTGCTATGACTAAGCCTCAGAGAGACTGAAAAAGTACACAACCTAAAAAAGGGCAATTAGATTTCTTGTTATGTCTTAGAATACTATCATTCTCTAATTCCAACGTAGAAGGGTCTGGGTTGGAAGGGAACTTAAAGATCATCTAGGTCCAATCCCACTGCCACAGGCAGGGACACCATCCAGGTCAGTAGGCTCAGACTGCACAGGTCCCCATCCAACCTGGCCTTGAATGCCTCCAGGGATGGGATATCCACATCTTCTCTGGGTAATTTATTATATCAAATACAATGTAAGTGTCCTGTCTTAGTCATACAGATATAAGAAAAAACAAAATTAAATTCCCAAATCTCCCAATATTTAAAGAACCAAACCACTTCATACTACGTTTGTAGAATTTCAAAGTTTCAAGCAATTGAGACATTTTCAAGTGTTCTCTGCCTCTGCTTGCGCTTACATTTTCAAGTCTGACCTTCAGATCATCAGTAAGCTCCTTATCGCCCAGCCCCTCATACTGCAAACCCCTGAACTTGAACTCAAGCAGCAGTGAAACTAAAAACTGCTACAGTTTTGGTTAGGAAGATTATCTTTCCAATGCTCATCTCTGTTTTTTTTCCTTCAACCGAAGACTTCCTTGAAAGTTTCAAACACAGGAAGCCTGCCAGTAATGCAATAACTTTTTCTTGTCTCCAGGCCTTCTGTATTGTCTTTCTCCTGCTAGTATTGCATAACAGTAGATAACCCTGGAAGGCAAGGCAGGCCAGCTAAAGCCAATTTTTAGGAGAGCTGCACTTGGCACAAAATGAGGAATATGTTGTTTTTCTAGAGTTATATTCCAGAAAAAAAAAAAAAAAAAGAAAAAAAGGTAGAAAAAAAAAGTAAAAATAAATGCTCTAGACCACACTGTGTAAACTCAATGGGATAAAGATGACTCATACGGCCCTGTCTGGTTCAAGTGACCTTAAATACTCACACTAATACTAAACTAAATAAATACACATTCCAGAATCACATACCATCTATCCGCCAGTTCTAAAAATGGCTCTGTATTAATCTCTGATAAAGTACTGAATGATGGATAAACAGATGCTGTTGTACTCTGATCACTGTAACGTCAGCAGTGAACGTGCCTACCCACACCCAGTACACAAAGACCTAGAAGCAAGAATACTTTGTTCTATGTTTGTACACTAGCAAGGAAAGGAAAGGTCCTCCTCTGCTTCCAAAACAAGGACCCCTGAGCACCACCTGCCATGCAAATAGGCAGTCAAGATGTAAGCTGAAGATATACCATTTTGCAGGTACACAAAGAACTGAGAGAATTAATCCCTCTCTGCAGAAGCAGAAAGGTTTTGTTTCTCAGATGCTCATTAAGGAAGCAAAATATGTTCAAGAGAACTGAATATGAATAGCTCACATGAATCCCACATGGAAAACAGACAAGGATCCCCGTCTCTGCGGTGAAAATAAGGCAAGTATCGCCCAAGAAAGACATCTGAGAGACTTCTTTTAAGATTTTAGCCTATGTGAACATTCTATACACAGAACTCTGTAATTCTGCATTTCATTTTGCCTCTCTATCTGGAAATTATTAGTTTTATCTAGGTCATAAAGAAGTTAGAGCTAGCCACCATTTTAAAATAGCACCACTAAACCACAATGTAGGACTACTATATGCCAGCAAAAACGTGCACTTTCGCTTTGGTAGCTTAGTTTGTCTCTCAGAAACCAGAGACACTGGCACAAGCCATTCTGGAAGGAGTGTGATTTTGTGGGCAAACAGACAACACACAGAAGCACATATCAAATCTGCTGGTCAGGAATCTGTTTCCTTTAGAAGCACAGTTTCACATCTGCGACTTCAGTGCTCAGCCCTCCACCAATCTTGGGGTGCTCAATTCAGAGTATCTGGCCTGGTTTTTGCAAATGCACAACAGAAACAGCTCCTATTTAGTTTGGGAAAGTCTATATACCAATGAGCTGACAGATGCTTCTGACTGGGGCTTGAATGTGAAGATAAACCTCACTAGGCCCAAGCACTGAAGATCTACTTAGGTCAAAGTCTGAAAACCAAAGTGGCATTAATTGCTGTTGAGATGTTTCCTATGAAAACTCTGCCAGTTACAGTATAAATAAAAGCCCACGTATTAGCCAAATATTTATGGAAATAAGTTAGCATTAAGTGATTAATTGTTGACTATTCGTACCCTGTAATAAATAAGGCAGTGACAGATAACTGGAAGGGCTTCAACTTTAGAAAGCATGAATGTTGACACTCGAGGAAACTTCTCTTTGAAAAAATGCTGATGACAGCACAATAATTACATTAAAGAAAAAGAAACATCACTAAAACATCACATCACTTCAGTAATGTTGCTTTCAGTTCGAGACACCATCTCAACACACCAGGCATCTGAACTCCGGTTTAATGGATACTCTGAAGGAAAAGTCCAGCCCACGAAAAGGTTTCACTCAGAGAAAGAGCAGAAATGTATTTTCAGCAAATTACTGAAATACTTGTGTGGCTTTTTCACAACATCTATGTTGCCTTTATATAAAACGGTCATTAATTTTTACTTTTAATACGCTCTTTGAAAGGAGAGTACTTAAAAGAATGCCTCAGACAATTATAAGGATAATTTACTTAGAACATCGACTTCATTGTCAACACCTTAAAAAAGTATTAGGTACAACAAGGAAAAATATCTGAAATGTTAAGTAAACTGTTTCATCAAACAAATGGATGTAACTTGAAACATTGTTACCTTACTACTAATTACTGCTTGCCTTCTTTCCTTGTGCTCATTTAGCAGTCTGGATTTGGCAACTAAGTGCATAGGCACCCAACTTTGCCACCTTGCAAGAGCAGAACCCAAAGCAAACACGACATTCACTGGCTGTGATGGGGGTGGAGAGTGAGGGGCTTCTGAACAGTTCACCTAAGTGTGTTTCTCAACAAACTCCACACCCCCAAACACCCAGGAGACACGCAGCTAACACCTACCTACCTTTCAACTTAGTTGATAGCAACTTAGTGCCAGCAACCAGCTCCCAGTCACAAGCAGACTGGTAAATAACATGCAAGATCCCAAATTGTGCAGGCTGTTACCAGCTCAGTTGACCAAGAAGAACATGAAGTTCCCATACTGAGCCCATTACCAGCCTCTTAACCTTGAATCTTAGATCACTTCTACCAAAATCAGCCTTCAATACATGCCACTTTACAGGAGACAGGCAAAAACCTAAGTACATGCATGCTCACTCTACTTTCCTCCTTCCTTGAGTAAATTTGGTCTCTTGCTAGTGAACAGAAATTAAATAATCCAGCTTTAGGCTGCCCTAAGATTTAATGCAATTGAAGTTGTAAACAGTTTTTGCAACTACTGGTAAAGCATCAGAGCAGCAAAACACAGAGCAGGATTCAACTGACTATGGAAATGCTGAGGCATAAGGCTCATCTTCATGGAGGAGTCCGTATCAATACTGTCACAGTTTAAAACAGGCTGTAAGATAATGCACCTTTTTCAGTGATAGAACAAAGGGCAATGGGCACAAACAGGAACTTCCATATGAACGTGAGAAAGAATTTCCTTAATTTGGAGGTGACAGAGCACTGGAACAGGCTGCCCACAGAAGCTGTGGAGTCTCCTTCTTTGGAGATATTCAAAACCCATCTGGACACTGACCTAAGTGACCTTGCTGTAGGGAACCTACTTTAGTAGGAGTTGGTATGGTTGGCCTCCAGGGGTCCTCCAACCCCTGTGGTTCTGTGATTCCTCATAAATGCTTTCTGGCACTAAAAAGTGTTATAATGACAGGACTTTCCAAGTGAAGGTGCCTTTGGACTTGCAGTAATGCGGCATTAAACTGTGATGAAGACACCTGTGGTGTTTCTGAATGCAAAGTAACTACACCCAGAGAGTTTCAATCAAAATGTAGCAGACTGTTGCATCCTTTGAACATAACAGGAAGTATTTTAAACATCAGCTATGCTACCATAATAATACACCTTCGTAAACAAATCTCAAAGTTGAGCCTCCAGTGATCAGCAAAGCCTTTACTCTGTTTTATCTAATGTTTGTCATGGAAATGTGAAATACAAAACATACTCAGAAAATGACTTCCAATTCTTTTAAAAGACAAGCTCTTGTAACAAAAGGGAATATGATATGAACGGTTTTGGAGCAGGCAGAAGCACAGCAGTTGTCTGATCTTCTTGGTATGCAGTCAACATCCTATATCCAAAAAGGCTACATGAGATAAGAAGGTGGACTACAAGAAGTGAAGGACATGGGAAGGTTTCCTGCGTCTCCTGATAGCATGCACAACGTGCAGCCACTGTGCTATAAGCAGAACCTGACTGTCCTCTCATTTGAAAGGCTGTAAATCAAAAATAACTGCACTGATATCTGTGGAGCTCCTTCATAAAGCTACTGAAATAAAAAAGGTGAGTCAGACCGGCAATGTTTATCTTCCCTGTGCCCAACAGAAGTAGGGCTGGGGCTGCAGCATTCAAACTACTGTAACTTAATGGAAATTCCCACCGACTTTGACGAGTTAAATGAAAGAAAAGCCAAGAACTTCAGAAAGAGGCTCAAAGAACAAGAGTGGAGCTTGGGAAGGAGGGTAGCCAAAACACAATCCAGGCAAAACAAAAACACCACCAAGGTATCAGCATGACACTCGGTCTGAAACATCTATTTCTGGAGTTACACGTTGTTCTGGGCACAACATCTGCCCAACTATCTTTGCAGCTGTGCATGTTCCTAAATAAATCAATAGAAAAAGCTTACCTGGCCTTTCACACGCAGCGTTTGGAAAGGAAACAAGAGGAGACTGACCAACAATACGGGCAAAATGACAGTTCTGGATTGTAAATAAAGCAGTGCAAATTCAACAGAAAAGAGCGTTATTTTTGTTCCAATCTCTTCTGACCGAAATCTTGTTATTGCAAGGAACAGCTAAGTAAGCTGCTTTCTGAATTAAATTTAACTGCTTTTCTATAAAGCTGAACAACAAAAATCCCACAGCCTGAGTGTGAAGAAATGGCAAAGGGCCCTTAGCAGCAGCCTTTCCTATTTTCCTGAAAACCACTCTATGCCTAAGTGATTTTTCATACTCAGCCCCAGACAGCCTGAGCAGACCCTGCATCCCCACCCTGGCCTTTCTCTTTGACCTGCCTTTACCCCCAGTCAGTGCCCAGCACACATTTGCTCTTGTTGAGCCAAAAGGAACACCACCATGGTCTGCAGCTCTCCTTGCAGTGAGGCAGCACAGAAACAGCTCAGCTCCAGGCCAGCACGTCGCCAAAGCTGGTGGGAGGCAGCAGGACAGGGATGTAGGGCAGAACAGTGAGCAGTGACTCAGGGAGAATACAGCTATGTGCCATAGCTGTGAGGTAATCCCTCTTCCCACACCAAGAATTTTCATTTCTTTATTTCTGATGTCATCAGCTGATGGCACAAAGCCATCAATTGCATCTAAACAAGCAGCGTCTTGCCTCAAATTTAGCACTTTCTCAGGAGACCAATGGGACAGGACTGGAATGGTCTGATTTGTAGGACCACAGTTAGAAATAAAAGAAGTGACAGAGCATACTCCATATTGTTTTTGGAAACTCCAGAAGCTTAATCTTATCCAGGAGATAAATCTAAAAACATGAACTGTAGGATCTCACCAGAAAATACTCTTTTTGTGTCCCTGCCCACAGAGGGGGACAAGAAGAAGATGGGGATGCTGACCGCATATCACTCACTATACTTCTTCCAACCAGTGCCTAACAAATAGGAAACAGACAAGCTAGAAAACCCGCATCTTACAGATTTTAATACATTCACACTGAAGTGCAGTTTATGAAACTCAGAGAAGGCAAAACAACAAACTATCACTGACCGGTTCTGTCCTGTCAGACCAAGCATCCATTAAATAAATTAACGTTGTTTATGACACTCTGCCATCCCATCTCTGTCTGATACAGAAAACTGAGTCCATCAAAAGCTAGAGGATTGTGCTGAGAAAATGAAAGGGGCACTGAGATCACAGAAGTACATCAGTAATGCAGGGAAGGAGGGAAAAAGGGGAAGCCTGGTCAGCAAAATTCACTCCGACTCACTGCATCCCATGTTTTGCTGCCTAGCAGGTAAGAGATGGTGAGTAAGGAGGAAATGAAGAAAGGAAAATATTTACAGAAGGAACAAGACCCATCAGTTACGCTTCTTCTGGTACAAGCTTTTATGTCAGCATAGCAGCCAAGCTGAGTCAAACCGCTTAATGGACTGAACATTTTTTTCTGACATCACTCAAAAAGGAACTTTCAAACTCCTCATTGATAACGCTTAATAAGAAGGGAAAAGGCAGCACCAATAGCACTGTTATTGCTATATACTGTTTGGTTCATTAGCACATTTAACCCCTAAGGAAACAGTGAGCATGTGAATGGTCATTGTTTCAAGCACAGAGATTTTGCAGTACCCTTGTCTTAGGTGTTTCCTGCTAAGTGATCTCCAACTCAAGGCAGAGTGATGTGAAAAAACTTACCATGCAGGTAATCAGAAGTTAAAAGACAGCCACAATCAGGTGTTGCATCTCTTTTCTTATTAGCATAGACATCTAGCAGAGTGCATAAATTCAGTTTGTTACTAACATGAAAATGCAGGCTCTAAGCACGCAGTGACCAGTGCTCTGCTCCATTTCCACTAGGATCCAGGTTTCTGCCAGCTATTTAACTTTAATTATCCCCTCTGTCTTTGGGTTTAAGATTTCACAGAAACTCGTGAACAAATCATTATATGTGAACAAACAACTCATTGAGTAAAGATCACACTACAGCTGGCCTCCTATTGTTCCCTCCGTGGCTTCAATATTTAGGGTTTGAAACGAGATTTCAAAGGAAATGATTGTCGGTTTGAGTTCTTTCATGAAAAGCTCCAATTGCCTCCTTACACAGGGATGTTTTCTCATTGTAACTGGATCAGTACTAGCCATTGCTGTCTCGGGAGGAACGCGGTGTCATCATCTGACACACGCAGCCCCTCCGCGGCTGCAGAAACACAGCCAGGCTTGTCCAGCGCCTATTCTTTTTCCATTATTACAGAGCAAAGCTGGGATCTGGGCAAATTTACATGTTAAAATATTTAAGCACTGCTCTGTAAACCGGATTCTCCAATTACAAAAGGGTATTCAAAATCTTCATCATTTGCAAAAAGCAATTAAAAAATGAGATGCAAGAAATCTGGCACAGCTGTTATTTATGCTCTGCTTAAAAACTCTTGCAATGTTATTTTCATCCAAACTGTCCACTGTAAGAAAAAGGGCTCAAAAATTTGCGCTATAAGGAATCGGTAACAAAATTAGACCAGAACACTTTAAGGGCACACACAGAGAACTGCAGTTCTCCAATGGCAAATTTCAATGCAAAGTGATGATAATTGTAAGCAGAACCATGGTACAGCCTGACCCCTTTCTACCTGCAAGAAAAAAAGCCAACTCAAGCTTTGAGTCAGATGCTGTCATAGGAACTGTCCTGTCTGGACAGTAATTCTGCAGTAGGGCTCAGAAAACAGAACAGAACACGATGATGGTTTTACGGTATATAGTTTCTATTCAGATATGTCTGCCAATGAGAACTACCAAAACAACTTAGATCTTTTTAGGTCCAAACATGGATGTATTAAAATGTACAGCTTAGGGGAAGTTACGATCCCAAATTCCATCCCCAATGCACGTTCTGCACCAAAGCAGAGGCTGAAGGTTTTAAAAGTTCTGTGTTGGCTTTAACTACCTGCCATGCTTAATGTGTCAGTGTCACACCCCAATGCACCCAGCACTTATGTGGTCACACCGCCTGGTGCTGCCTGTTGCTTTTAGTGGGCTCCTGTGATGCTGCTGCTACAAGCGACAAAGTCCCATTTGGGGAATTTGCAATAACCCTGAAGTACTTTACTGCAAACCAAAGGTATTTCAGAACTGAAAATGAAGGCAACAACCTACGTGCTCTTAGCTTCAGCTCATCATCACGAGTGTGGTCAGGATAAATCTGGAATGCTCAGCAATATTCTCCAGAAGCACCAGAGTGGCCTATCCCTGGATGAGGAAGGCAGAGATGTGACACGAAGGATGAGGGTCATGAATAACTGCAGCGTGTTATCAGTAGGAACATCCTTACAAGCACCAGAGGAAATGCCAGTCTCTCCTACAGGACACATACTTCCCTGCACTAAGTACCACCAGCATGACAGAGAACTCAAAAATGTAAGATTATTTCCTTTTCTGTGTAATAAAACCCACACTTCTTATAAACCCTGCAGTAACCCCACCTTGCTGCTGGCACAAAGTAGGTTTCATGAGTAAAGATACCCAATACTGTTTTTCTCTTCATATGGAAATAAGTTACATGCTCACCACCTTTAAGAAAGCTTCTGTAGGAAAATTAGTGTCATACAAACTGTATACACATAAAAGCAAATTGACTTCATGCCTTCCCACTCTGATTTCACTCCCTCCCTCCCCCACACTCCTTAGCATCCAGATGCTGTGAACACCACATAGTTTTGCCACAGGGAGGAAATGTGCTTGTCTTGGCCTCCTGAAATTTCTGTGTTTTTTGATTGGTGGTAAAGACTTTATTTTTGACAGACTCTGTATATCTTTCAGGAGTCACTAATTGATTCTGTGTAGTTTTTTTGTCCCCCAAATCCCTTTGATTTCGGTTTCTGTAGCTGCTAGGTCAGGCTGTGTGCCCATCATCCTCTTCCTCATTTGCAATATACATTTGTTTTCCTCCACAGTCAACAGGAAATGGAACAGCATACGGGATATGCAGTAACTTCATTGCAATTCCTCGGGATGCAGTCTGGCAACTACCCACCAGAGCCTTCCTTTTGGCCTTTTGGTCCTGACATAAACAACACATTCCTCAGCTTTTACAGCTAGGAATGGTGCCCCTGGTTAACAACACAGCCCAGCTTTTAACCCTTTATCCTGCTGCCTTCTATGGTCCTTACTATCTACATTTCTATTGAGACTAAATATCAACCACAGCACCTCTGTTACAAAACTCTACAACTCCACAGCTTTTTCAAGTGATTACAGAGGTCACACCTAGATGAGCTTAAAGGCTTAAGGCTCTAAGATATTTTCAAGCTTTTCTCTAGCCTTGTTTTGCTACAGAAAGGAGATACAAAGCATAGAACACCTTGGGTTTTATCCTCTCGCCTCTGCCTCTAAATCCCCCATAGAGCATAATACACTACTTCACTCTGAAAAACTTACCGGGGATGTCCCAATGAGCAAACTGAAGTCTTGAATTTAGTATTTTTGAAGCAAAATCATTGTGATTTTGATCATTGTGCATTGTGATGGGATGAAACCAAGGCCTTTCTGTCTCCATACCCACCAGCAAATAGGCAGTGAAGAACAAAGTTCCCTTAGAACATCAGCCCCATTGATTAAACTGGAAGCTGGATCAAGCCTTCAGCAACCATTTCTACAACAGTGCTTCCTACAACTTCAGTTCAGCCACTGCTTGTTAGGTTGAAACACCTAGCCTGCACATTTGCAGACAGAAATCAAAGCATGTAATCCATAGAGCCCTGAAGCTTAAAATCATAATAATCTTTGAATGGAGCTTTAATTTGCTCCCAAGCCTTGTTTTCACACATCTGAGAACCACTGACCACCACACTGATGTTTAGCTCTCAGATTCATCAGACAGAACCTGTCAGTTGAAGTTGCTTCATAAGTAATTAGAACCTGAAGTGAAAGCAATGATTTTTTTTCCTGTGTCTTAAAGAAGCTCTTGCTTAAAAGGTCCATGTAACTTTTCAAAAACAGCCTTTTATCTTTGCAATCTAACCCTTGCCTGTGTCCCAAAGCTTTAGGCCACATTTGCCTTGTGCATTCAGTCATTTTCTGGATATAACAGGATTAATTTGGAGCCTTTAAAAAAAAACAAACACAAAACCACAAGTAGGTATGACTAGATTTCCTATTTTGTTGTTGTTTGTTTCAGGGAAAGAGATGCCTGCAAAAGGAACCTTATCCCCATGCAACTCCATGTGAAATCATCCGGCTTTCTTCAAATCAACCCTCAGAAATACAGATTTGTTTCCCTCAAGAGGTGGGGGAGGTAGAAGCAAAAGGCAGAAGGAAAGGAAGGCAGCTGGTTTGCTGTGTGCTAGCTTTTATACCAGCAGCTTTAAACCAGCAGCTCTGCTGGGCAGCTACTAGTAGGGTCATAAGCAGTACAGAACAGATAAGACCTTTCATGTATTTTCTCATTTCACGTACATAGAAGCTCTATATAATGGACAGAATGAGTACAGAAGTGTTTCCTAAATGTAATGCATACAATCCTCAAGGTCATACGCCTCCGGAACTGAAACAAACCCTTGGAATGCCCAATCTGACCAGACAATTGCATTGTCCCACTCTGCTCAGTGTGCACAAAACCAGTGAAGGTTGCCTTGGAACAACCTCCTCAGCTTCCTTCAGACGTGTAGCAGCAGCCACCTGGTTCTTACATCTGCCTCTCAGATGCAGGAACAGGATCAGCCAGCTTTGCATGGCAGAAATTAAACAGCCTCACAGTACACAAAGCAGACAACAACAAAAGGGGCAAAAAAGAAGGCAAAGGGAGCTGAACTACAGCCTTATTGTGAAAGCACTGCATATTCTAATTCTGTAAATATAAACTAAACTGCTCAACTTAATCCAGTTACCCATGTACCTATCAACCAACCAAATGCAACTGATAAACCTAATTAAAGAATAAAATTTCCATTCTTTCTTCTGGCAGTGTAATTTTTCATTTAAACTGTGCTAAACAATCTGTTTCAGACAGGTAGGCTGTTCTGCGAGTAACAAATTACAGGCACTTCACGTTGCTGACATTCTCTTCACACTTCAGTTTGCTAACTGCACTGGAATTTGTAAGATACAAATACTGCAATAAAGAAAGGAAAAGCATTTTACTGACATATTTAGTAACTGCCATTTGTTACAGGTATTTCAGTGAATAATTACAAATTGCAGACAACCACGGTGACAGAGTTTCGTCTGTCAGACACAAACTGGAACCTGTGCTTCCTACAGCACCAACTGAAGGGGATGTGGCAGCCATCCCCTGCTGCACCTCCCAGCAGCCGGCTTGCACTAGATGATGGGTCTGTGCTGAAATTAGACAGCATTTGCATTTATTAGGATGAGCACAGTGCTCTTGCAACCTTGTAGTAGCGTATATTTGAGCACATGGGCTGCGGAAGGACCCACTGCTGCCATTTCATCACTCCATCGCTCAACTTGAAACACTGCCCCGTGCACTGCTTTGATACCTAAGCTCCCCACGCCAGTAACTCCCCATCTCTGCCACAACACTTAAGAGTCCTAGCAGGCTGAAGGCAAAAGTGAGTTTTAAATAGATAATTTATCACATATTTAACCATAAAAGTTAATTTAATTTCCAAAGTACTACCACACTTCATTATTTTCTCTCCCTGCAAAGCACGAGTATTTTTCATTCTGGGAGGCACTTACAGCTCTTCCTGCTGCTTTTGGCTATGTTATGGCTACATAACATGTTTGGTTTTGAGTTTTAGCAGCAGTTTGAGTCCAGACTTCAGAAGGTCCTAAATTTCTTACAATCCAGCTGGATTTGCATGGCTCAGGGCACTTTATGGGGTCAATATAACAGCTCAGAGCACCCCAGGGGGCCAATATTGCTCCCTCCCCCCTGCTTCCAGCCACAGGCCCCATTCTCCTCCCTGTGAGTGGCTTCAGTTCACAAATGGGGAGAAAAAGCATGAAGGTTGCTTCTATCCTAATGAGTTAAATGAGTTCTCAGGTCTGTTCTCCAGCACAATCCAGACTGAAGTCACTTGTGCATGCACACCCATGCAGCACACGATGCAGCACTGAGGAATTCAGCCCAACAGCTGCCAGAGTACTCGTATCACACACTGCATCTCAAGTCTGAATATACTTCTGAACATGGGCAGTTCCATCACTCATGTTGGTTCTTATTAAGAGAAAACTAAGAAAAGCTTTAAGACATTTTACTACAGTTCCATTCCAAAATTTGTTAGAATTTATTATGTAGCACTTGTGAAAAGTAGATTCAGTACAGTACAGAATAAAGCTTTATACGTTCACACTTCCAGCAACACCAGAGGAATGGGCACATGGACATGGAACAGACAAGCTCACTGCTAGAGAACGATACTGGACCCAAAGACTTACAAGTACAGGTGGGAAGAAGGCTGGGGTTCCAGTGCACATTGGTTTCAGCAGAAGTTGACTTAGGAAGAAAAAAAAACGTATTTTCATCTTCTCCCAGCACAGCTATAGACAGGCATGAGAGAATACATGGAAGGGTATTTATGACTGATAGCACATACAGAAATATTAGGGAGAACTAAGAAATTTTATATTGAATACATCATTAGCATCTTTCAAGCTATCTTTTCCCGTAAGTTCAATTTAATTGAGCACCTTTATTGATAAGGCACAATTTAGGTGCTTCAGGAGACTTCGTAAGGGTTTACACTGTCAAATTATATTCTGTGATTGCAATAAAATATTTCTGTCAACAATAAAAAGCTTCCATCTAAATGACAAGAGCACGCTAACCATGAAGCCTTTGGCTGTACACACCACACATTACACAGAAGTAACCACTTTCCTGTAATGCGCTGATATTTAATGCCACCCACATCAGATTAGTAACTCCACTCAGATCTATTAAGGCCCATACAAGCTTCAAAGCAGTTTTACTGTCTGTTAAGATACTGTGAAAAGATTACACTGTCCATCTCAAGCGCTTGTAATTTTTATTTTACTTTGGCCTTTTTTCCCATTAAGTCTCAAATGGAACAAATGGCAGCTTTAGTCTTCTCATCACTTGCTACTTTATTCATCTCCTTGGCTAAAAGCTTTAGGGAAAGAAAATAAAATTGCAGCTCATTCTTAGCCACCTCTTAAGACAAAGCAAATCACAGTGATATTCCATGCAAGATCAGGTTTTAGTTACTATTTCAGAAAGAAAAAGAAAACAGCACTAACATAGCAAGAGAAGTACCAATACACCAAAGGAAGGCAGCAGTCCATAAAAGCAAGCAGCCGGTCACTGCTGGGTGACACCACGATCATGCTTCACACGAAGGTCTGAAGCTTGACTGTAAAAATCCCATGTATGAAAAAGCTATTAACCGAGCTGCTGCTCGGATTACCCAAATCAAGGAAGCAATCTTTAATTTCAGCTGAGGTGGCGTGCCAAGGACAAAGGCAAGATTTACTTCTTACAATAAACTCTTCAGCAAAGCTTTCCCTCCGCCCACCCTATTACAAGGAAAAGCAAGGTTCAGCATTTCGATTATCTGCGTGAACAACTGAAAGCACAAAGATTAGATGGTAAAGCAAGAACTCAACACAGCTCTTGATTATCAGTTGCCTCCCTCGCCCAGTTATGAACCCTTTGTACAGTATCTAACAAAACTGATTGAAGTCTCACAGGTTAAACTGAGGAAGGGAACATGAAGTTATATCAGAGCAGCATCCTCTGTGTGAGCTCATACAAGTAACTACACATTGCACTGTGTGTTGGTCAGAGGTGTTTGTATTCAGACTGTTTGAGAAACAAATATGAAATATATAACCAAACTGCAAAGAAATAGCCAGAAAAGCCTTTACAGCAAGTAAAAACAGAGCTGGCACTACATGCAGACTGTTTTCAAGTTCAGTGCAGCAAGATCATTAGAACACAATCAGGTTTCTACTGTAATAACACTGTAATAAGTTGAAATATAGAAAAATACACGTTATGAACTGATGCAGCAATAACTTGTCATTGATAAAGCAGATGCTCATCACATCACACTCATCTTTTAAAGTGAAGCAGAAACAAAGTTGTACTGTCACATACCAACCAGAGCACAACATAAATGCACGTGCTGTGGCTCAGCTGAAAGGCCCCCAGCCCAGCCCTCTGTATAGCAGCGACTCCCCACCCTTCAATGCAAGCACAGAACATAGTTGCTATGCACTTACTAACACTCAGTGGGTCAGGCTTATCAGCACTCAGCCACTATAAGTAACCTTGAATTTATGTAAATTCTTATCATCCACAAAACCCTTCAGCAATGAGCTTGATTCCTCCCTGTAAGAACCGCTGCCTGTTCAGTTTGAACCCAACTCCCACATCTTGCATGGAAAAAGGTAGAAGTTGCTTATCCAATCCTCAGTTTTGCATTTGACTTACCCCATTTCTTTCAGTCATCTTTCTAGCACAAAGGGTCTCAACTTATTAGACAACTCTTTGCATCAAAGCTGTTCCATGTTTCTGATCACCCTCGTTGCCCTCATCTCAAAGCAGAGTGAGCTTTACTACAGTTCTTGACAGGAGATAAGGACTATAGCCTTCAAGATGTGGATGCAGGCTGGACTTGCACAGTGCTGCAGCAACCTTGTTTGGTTTGCCCCCTATTCCTCTCCTAGTACTTCACAACAATGGCTTGTAGGACTCCGCTGCATGTTGGCATACCTCTAATATCTCAGTTTTGAACAGTTACGGTCAGCTTCAATACATTTCTGTAATCATATACATCCATCTCCATGTCATCTCGAGAGATGTGAGCCTTAGAGAGCTGTCCGGTTATTTTCTTCATTAGGTTTTTGGTGTGTTTAGTTGCTTTTTTTCTTTCCCACCTCCACTTTTTACTACCATCTTTTTGAATGAGAGACCTTGACACAGTGTGTGACACTCAAACCTCAGAGACACTCAGAGACACTCAAACCTTTCTTAAAAGAAATACAGACTAGTCCGCTCTCATCATTTGAGTCATTCTATGTGATAACAACGGCGTAGTAAGTGCAGCTGGCACACAGTACTGGTGTTACACAGACACTACTACTTATTCTTCAATTCTGAGCCTCAGTCCCTTAATAAAACAGGGCTGAAAACCTAAAGACAGAAAAATGGCTTTGATAAAGTCAGTTTTGCAGCTCTCAAAAACAAAACTGGACAGTAATTTATGTGATAGCTGAGCTTTATTTGTTAACCAACTCCCTACAATACATCTAGTTTCCACATCAGTCATCTGTATCTGAATTAGTAAGGAACACCAACCCAAACTTCATAGTCTGGGTTCCAGACTGAAGTACTTTGCTGAAAGTTAATACGTTCACACAGACTGACATCTCCATGTAGACATGGCCCATGTGAATGTTCTTGACCAACTACACAAACTTAACTTTGTTCACAAACCCAACCTGCTACTGGGAAACAACTGCAAAGCAGCAGAAAAGTGAGCGAAAAGCAAACAGAGCCCTTCTCTTTACCCTTCTGAAATGGAGACATGGAAAGTATCATCTTGTGGTTACTGCTACAGCTGAGCGCCAGTTTAAAAAACAACACCACCATCACCACCACAGGAAACAGAAAGCAGTCCCACAGACAGCAATCCAGCACACACACATCAGAGCTAGTGCTCAACCAACAGCTTGCACCAGGAGCCGGCGGTGCACAGCAGCTCAAGCTCAGGTGAACAGCTCACATTAATTGCTGGCTGATAATCAAGTGCAGCTGTGAAACCATTTGTGTCCAATCTACCGCCATTCCTGAGAGCCGACCATCTCCCTGCCAGCACAAGAAACTCATTTTTCTTCCATGATAAGTCCATCTTTTCATGGCATTCCTGTCACTGAGCAGCACCATGCATCCAAAAAGGGAGGGATCGTCCTTCATCTTGTAGCCATACATCCCTTAGCCAAGCCTCAAGCAGAGAGGAGTCAGCACTGTACAACAGCAGGCAACTGGCCTTTAAAAAATAAACAAGTGAGTCAAGATCCTGGCTTAAACATACACGAAGTCTAAGAGTGAGCAGACTACTAACATTTTCAGCAGACATTTGCTGTATTTAACTCTGAAGATTAGATTTATACAGATTTTGAACTGAAGCATTTCCTAAAAGAATTAGTAGCTGCTTATCTTTAACCTGATCCTTTAATACGTATTGTTCCATATGCACAATTCTGCAGTTGAGGCTCTCCTGCACCTGAGGAGTTTTTGCTTAGAACACTTCAAATGGATTACTTGACAGAATGGAAAGTTACATACATCAGTAATTTAAGTAAATGAGATGAACCTGTTTTTACAACTAAAGCCGATGAGATGCAAGTTATTTAACATTTTTATTTTGGTCAGATACCCTGAATAACTGGATGTGAGCAGCAGAAATTAGAGGTAAGGGATATAGGTCATAGCAATGCTCAACATCTGGGACAGTTCACATATGGCTTTACAGCTATACAGGACAGAAAAGCAAAGCTCAATATTTTCCAATATAATTACTGTAGGAAAAAAATCTTATAAAAGTCTCACTGAAGATGCCTTAAAAAGCAAACATTTTTAATGACATGTTCTGTACATACCACAAGAAAAAAAAATCTCCTTTTTAGCTAAGTCTTCTGGGACACAGTTACCTCAGCCCAAAAACCAGCACTGAACAAACAGCAGGTAAGAGCCAGACAGACCTGAACAGTGCCATGCCTCCACTGTGCACCACTTCTCACACAAAAGAGAGGTATAAACATGTATAGCTTATTCCATAGCGTTATCTTTGTAATAGCTATAGAACTAGTTCCATCAGTGTCTGGAATAGAGATGCTCACAAGGTTAGTATATTTCAGAACAGTTTCTTGGATATCCAGAGTTAGATGGGCGCTGCTTCACCTATTAGGCACAGAGGAGACTCACAAACACTAAAACCAAACACAGTTATTATTAAAGTCACCCCCCCAAACAAACAAATCCAAAACCAACCCAGTGTTTGAAATAAGATTAACAACACTTGGCACTTTTAGCATACAAGTAACATTCATGCTTGGCTTCCAAGTATTTCTTCAGACAAGCAGTAGGACATTGATTTTAAGCCACACTGAAATAAATGTCCACACGGTGTTCACATCACAGCAACAAAGTCACTCAGCTACAAGTTTTTTCAGTGACTGACAGAATGAAGCTCCCTTGTTTTCACCTCCCTTAGCCTCAGTTTTAATTGCCTTAGCCTCCATAGAACGTAATTTTTCTAACCCCTCTGCACAACATGCATTCCCAGCTACCTATTCTGCTACTGATTTGATACTGCTACTGATTTCTGATACTGCTTTGCACACCATCACCTCCCTTCACTGTACAGCCTTGACTCACCTTGTCAAAATAAAAAACGCTGAGCAAAGACTTGTTCAAGGATGTGCTCCATACTGCTGTAGTCTCATCAGAGGTGCAATGGAGTTGAGTAGAGCTGAGCAGCCTGATCACACAAATAAAATCACACAAACAGCCTATCTGCTCAACTCCAACACTAATTTCCAAGGCAACTCGGAAATTAATTTTACTAATCAGCACAAGGATCCAAAAAGAAATGCAGTAATGAACCAGACAGATCCTTTTCATGAATAAAAAGCAGTAATTTAAAGATCAGATCACCACACTAAGAAATGCAGCCTATGTAACTGTGCACTAAAACATGGCCATTTTAATGCAGATTTTAACAAGGCTGGGGGAATTATAAGGGTAGTTTGACGACATTGGGAGACTTCTTTATACAGTACAGTGACAGAACTGAAATGATGATGCAATTACATACAAGTAATCAGGAACAAAAACTGAGCAAGTGCTATAAACCTAATTAAGTTTTCACATCATTCAGACAGGCAACTTGTATTTCCTTTAAAGAGAGCTTCATCTGAAGGCTCCTCAGACACCTGTCTTTACACAAATGTGGCTGATGTGTGCCCACTCACTTCATAGACACCTACAACATTCCCGCATCAGCTGTCTGAAATGTTTTCCAGACACAGCATTACCTCACCTTTCATCGCTCCTGCATTCAATTAGATTGACTCCTTGACCTGACAATCCCTTCATGCAAGGAACTCCTAATACACTTCTACACGGAGAGCTGGACTAATCCCACATCCATTCAGCAATCACAGGAGCACTCCTGCAGATACTACAGTAATCTACTTCCCCCCCTCTCCCAAACTAGTTATGGTATCAGAATAAGAACCATTTGCAAGTATTTTAACAGGAAAGCACTTGTATGTAACCACCTGCATCTTTGACAGCAGACTCATGGATCTTATTTTGACTCTTTGGAGTCCAAACTTTTCAGTTTTGGGTCTGAAGTTCTCCATTTCTTGCAAATGAAACAAAGAATAACATCATTCTGCTGCCTTGCTTTAATACGTTCTTCTGTTTATGGACACATCCCGAACCACGAGGGCTGACCCCACCATTCCACTTTGTCGCTGCCACTGCATCAGCAGTAGAACAGCTGGGACAATAAGAGATCCAGCAGGCTCACAGCCAACCTGCACCACCAACGTCCTGCCAAAGGCCAAGGATATCACACCACAATCCTGCAACACTGGAATTTCTGTTTGGTTAAACAGTTCATTACACCAGCAATAAAACAGACTTCATAACTAATGCAGCAGTGCTTGGTGGGAGGATGAGGCCGCTGACAAATATTTTATAGCTTCTGAAATACCCAGGTTGTTTTGACTGTGTGTGGTACCCAAGGAAACACAATGCAGTGGGTTACATCCCCTCACTCACACAGCACGGATGTTTCAGCCCTTACTGCTCTTAACAGAGGTAAGATCCACACCATAGGGATATTGCACACCTCAGCCTTTGAGTATCAGAACAGGTTGTTAAATAAAATCTCAATATTCAGAACAAGCGCATTTTAACACACAGAAACACACAGAGTCAGTGGCCACGGTTAAATTTAATCAAAATGCACTCTATTAGCACCTGGAAGCTTTCCAGGAGCCTCCTGCGTCCTTGGCCATCGGCCAGGACAGCTGACAGCGTTTCAAGCCTGCTGAAATTACCAGGCTGCATGTGAATATGCCACTCTCCAGTTTCAGTGGGGTATTTACAGTTCTGTTGCACATACAAGAAGTGGCTACCTCAGCACCGCTGTTATACTGGCACTTCACGGACACAGCCAGACGTACTTTGTGTCACCGAGATTTCAAATGCTCAGAACATTTTGCAAAGCAGCAGCTATCCATTATGCTTCCAAGTTTCATCAGCCATAGGAAAGCAAGGCACTGGTGATGCCTAACATGAAACAAGGGAAGAAACCACAAACAAAACACAGAACTGAAAAACCAGCACTCTGGTCCTGAACACTCTGTATTATGCTCTGTATACTCTGAGCATTCGATGCACAAGTCCCATGCAGAGCCCTTTCAGCTCTGAAGATGCCTCAGGCCCAAACTAGGGTTTGCTGTCACTAAAACAGGAAGAGCTGGAACACTGCACAGAGCAGATGCACCGCAACTCATGCACAGCCTGAAATCTGGTGGTGAAAGCACACTAGCACCCAAGTACTGTCAAGTATCGGGCTTGATGTATTGAAGCCTAACAGAGTGAGAAGTGAAAATGCTCACTGTCAGACCAATTCACTCTCAGAAGAATTCTAAATTCAGACTTTGCCATACAACACAGGGCTACAGCGTTCACTCTGCTCATGCTCCACTCTGGCTGCAGCTCCGGGGCTGCCCAAGTCTGCATAAGCAGCAACTCCTGCACTCCTACCCCAGCATTTGTAGGCTCTTTTGGAGCCCCCTTGGCAGAACCAACCCGAGCAGCAGCCCATGCAGCCCAGGCTGGGGTTTTACAGCCTTTGCTTTGTGGCTGAGCTGAACTACACAGCTTAGCACGCATAGCAGCCTCCATCCCCTGCCTTTCTCCAGCACCTCTGCTTTATCAGAAAACAAACTAGTCCCATCTATGATCCCAGGAAAAGCAAGAACAAAAAGCCTAAAGCTCAAACTAGCCTTTTTACCAGATTAGTTTCTAGTCTTCTGGCAAGCTGAATTGATTTACTGGATGATCAGGCAAATACTAGAGCCAGCATGAACTAAGCAAGAGGCACCAGGCCTCCTGTTATTAGAAACAGATGCAGCTGGGAAAGGCTCAACTACAGGCATTCATCCTTTTACCTTCCATCACAGGTAGTGCTGGGATCGACCGTGACTCACACTGACTGGACACAGCTTGGTGGAAAGCCCACCTAAGAAAAGACCAGTTGCAAAAGCAGCTCGCTAGAGCGGTCACTTGAATTCAAAGTACATCTTCTGCTGGAGTGGCAGAGATGAGAGTCTTATGCCAGTCTCAACAAACACCACTTAAATCAGTGCACTGGATAGCAACAGATACAGTACTGAAGTTTTCAGTAAGCTGACGTTAGATGTACCACAAAGCACATGGCAACGTGTGGTTACTGTACAGACAAATGTATGTCATTTCAAGAAGAGATTTTTGCTCAAGTAAATATTACACCTGCTTGAGATAACTACAGAATAATACTGCTGTGAGAGTCTGCAAGCATACCCAGCATGAGTGAGGTTAAAACTGGGAAGAACGAGGTTGAAGGGAAACCATCCAAATCAAGCACCTGCTCACCTGGGGAGGGGACCAGACCCACTTCCAGCTGCTCCTCTCGCCCCGCAGGCTCGCTCTGCTGTGCCTTCTGCACCACCACATTCCACCAGAAAACAACTACTTGCTTTCCTAGAAGTATCTTCTCCTCCCCAATGAGCTTTCCCCGCTGAACTGATAAGTTAAAACAGCTTGGCCAGGGGTATGATACTGAGAACAATGAAAAAATTGAAGGGAAAAAACCGGAGCTACTGCTGCTAGAAGGGGACAGAAGTGAAGCAACACATCACAGCTGTATTAAAGTTATCCTCTCCAGGACTCCTCGACACACTCACATTCCCACAGCACATGGAAATGCAAAGCATCACTCATCACTCACAGGAAGGATTTCCTCCAGCAGTCACAGACCTGACAGGGCCACAGACAGAATTGGAAAGCAATGGACATCCAAAACTAGAAGGCAAGAGCTGCTATATAAGCAGGGAGAGAAGGGTACCGTATTGTTTCTGTAAGGAAGACCTTCCACAGTCCAATATAATGCCAGGAAGGAGCTCATACCAGAGGAGTAAATGAAAAGAGAGGCATCTTCTAACTTGTGGACAAAGATTAAGGAAAGCAGACTGAGGTTTCTGTACTACTGCTGCAAAAGCCAGAGCACTGAACACTGCATTCTGAGATGGATTAAGTTTAACACATTGACTGTTAGGTTTAGCAAGAGCCCTGATGTCAGTCTCGGCCACTGGTACAAACAGAAGCGTTTCCAAGATCCAGAAAAGTTACTATGGATTTGGTCCATCTGCATTCCGGTTTAAAAATAACATAGATTGCACACCTCCACTTCCCCTCCATTTCTGTTTGGTTAACATTTGCAGCAAGGAAAAAACCCTCAGCAGTAAGGAGTAACACAGCCCGACTCACGGCATGTTCTCCTGCCCACTAATTGCTACCACCAGTGCTTAAAAAGGCCACGAGGAGAATTAAGTCATTTTGAAGTTATTTTAAACTAAACCAACTTGCATCACTCCTCACATCTCTGCTCCTTCCCTGCTTCACACAATGCTAATTTCCAGGGACTGGAGCCATGCCTCAGTCCCCATCTCAAGCAGACATTGCAAAGCACAGCTCCTCCCCAAAGCACACAGCACTGCAGCTTCATTGCCTTCACGTTCACTACTGTGCTTCTGAACTTAAGCACTCCTTGGAGGTAGGAAAAAAAAAACAACAAAAAAACACCAATAAGATAATAAATAATTGAAATTGTTCATTAGTAAATGATTTTATTCTATGATTCTAAATCACCATGCAAAGTTATCAACATTAATTAAATACCTTCTGTTTAACAGCACAGGAACTAAATGACAAGGACAATGCCACTTGTTTATATTAACACAAAATACTTCATATTTCCAGTAAAGCAATGCAGCTTCTCCCTGGAGACAGTCAAGGCCAGGCTGGATGTGGCTCTGGGCAGTCTGGTCTAGTGGTTGGTGACCCTGCTGTGAGCTGGAACTAGATAATCTTTGAGGTCCTTTTCAACCCAGGCCATTCTATGATTCTATGTTATTCTGCAGCCAATGTCTGGATAGTTAAATGCAATTAAACATTAAAGAGAATCATCATTAGTTGTTAGCTTAGCTCAGAATCGAAGCAAGTCTTGCACCATTTTTTTTTTTATTTTTTTGCTGCTCTCAAACTTCTGGTGGGAATTACCCAAGAACTCCAAAATTTGAGATATCCACATGATAAGCATCACTATGTGATTAGTCACCTTGTAAACATTTTAGAGTGGATTTCACTACCCGTTCCTTGAGCCAGTGTGACCAGCCCAGGCGCAGACACCTACCTTGCACTCTGTGACCATGTACCAACTGCTGGCCATGCAATGTGCCCAGAGGCAGCCGGTTACATGGCAGATCTCACTTTCCCACTAGCATTACTCCTGCAAATATATGCAAATACACAGAGCCAAGGCTTCAGGAAACACTCGACAAAGCAGTCGGTTAATCAGGCAGAAAACGATTTCCTCTGTCCTGGAGGGGCACAGTAAGATTCAACAATGCCCATTTTTTGACTAGTCTGTTCCTAAAAAAGAAAGCATTAAATTGCAAGCTGCCCTCAGTTCTGCAGCAGCAGAGCTGTGACTCACAGCACACTGTGTATTTTACGGTCACAGAGTCAAACAGCTGAGCATTTTTATTCCTGGTTTGTCAGACTTGTTGGAAAATAAAGAAATAACCTCCAAAGCCTCAGTGGAAAAGCCACTGCAATGGCAAAACCCTCCAAGCCACAGCTAATGTGGCTGCACGCTCCTGTCTGCCCCACCTCGAGCTCCAGGCTGTTACATCTGAAAGCTTGGCCAATACTGACAGATCACTAAGAGACACGTGTGTTTTTAAAGGATGGAAGAGGTTGGCACAAGTTGTAGCTGTGTACTGTATGACAACGCTGCATCAACAGCAGCACTGCAGCAGGTTTCGACTTCCTGAACTGAACACATTTCAGTAACTAAGAGATCATTTGCACCAATTAAGTATTTGCAGGTGTAAGATAAGAGCCACAGTATTATTTCTTCTTACACAATTTGCCAGGTTAACAGTGCTGTCCTCAGGATGGTAAAGCTCTTGGAGAATCTTTTCAACAGCAGATACAAAATGCTTATTTGAACAGCAAAGTTCTTGAGCTGCCAAGATTAAAACATACAGAGAAATGGAAGTGAAAATGGAAGGTAAAATGCAACACAGATGAAAAGCTTACTTTAGGGTTTACTTTCTTAGTTTATCAAATGGGAAGGAAAAATGCAAAACATAACTGGTAGGAACAGAACAAACCAATTCTCAGACAAATTTGTGAGCTAGGAAGGTAATGGTAAATAATGTAAAGCATGAAGCCACATGCTCTTCTATCTCACTTCTCTTATTTCTTCCACCTACCCGAAGATGTAGGTATTAAACCTCTTCCAAGTGACACATGCCAGCTAACATCAGTACTTGAATCAAGTAAAAGAAAAGCAGGGAGATCTTTGCACTTTAAAATCCTGTCTAGACAGGTGACAACACAATTTCCATCTTGAGAACTACACAATCAAACCTATATCCTTTTTTCAAGGAGTCTGGGCTTTTTATTATTATTATTATTTATACAGCGCTTGCCATGTAAACATTAATTAGAATTGAATTAGCTTAGTCTCCCAAGTTAACTCTTCCCAAAGGCCATGACCTGCAAGTTCAATGCATATCAAGTAAACACATAAGATCCACGCTCCTTTTTATATTAAAAACATCCCAACAGCTTCTAAGGAGAAACTTGCAATACACCTTCTCAGAAAGAGTCAGCAAGAACAAAAGATTCTGAGAAGTAACTGGTTTGCTTTTCAAGAGAAGAGGAGCACTGCAAGCCACAGGTAATGCTGTACTTGGGGGGAAAATCCCTGATAAGTGGTACTGGGAGATGTGGTAGAAAAGGAAATCCTGCCACTTTCACCACAAAGATGGTGCAGAACACGGGCACAATTCAAGATGCTCCAGATTTGAAGGCTGTTTTGCATTGCCATAGGCAGGGATGCTCGCTTCAGTGGGAAGAAGGCAGGAGTGTGAGCCAAGAGACATCTGAACCTTATTACATCCCTGCACCAGCACAACCCTGGGGCACAGCTTGCCCTAGTGAAAGAATCTGCTATAACTATCTGCTGCCATAGGTAGGAAAGAGAAAGCAGCATTGTTGAATCAGCTGAAGAACAGCTGAAACGGTTTCATCAGGAGCTTGCAGCATCTACAGAATGGGCAAAGGCTGCTGAGAACAGGGGTTGCAAGACTTTGTCTGTGAGCTGCCAGGTGTTAACGAGCACCAAGATTCTGTTTCTGGAAATTATTTTTCCTCCAGCCTATAAAAGACAAGCGGTAAAGTCCAGAAATTGCTGTGTGTGTTTGGTTGTGCTCGCTGTGCACGAGCAGAAGGCTGCCTGGCTCACTGCAGGCCGCAAGTGCAGCATGAGTCAGACTGAAATCCCACTGCACTGATGATTCTGCTCAGGCCCAGGAAGAACAACTGCGCCAGAAAATCTCATCCCCCCTCCTCCACCACCAGCCTGAACTTTGCAACAGGGGAAAAAGCACTGGGTGTGGGAAGCAGCCAGCCCCCAACCCACCATGAGGCACCAGCTGGGGCTGGCAGGGCTCGGCTGCAGCTCAGCCCTGAGTCACCCCCTGGGCTTCCATAGCTGGGCTGTGGGGCTGGGCATGGGTTTTCCCAGTGAAGTCAGTGTGTTTTAGGCCGTTATCTTTCCCAGAAACACAACCACATATTCCGAATAGTCAACAGAGAATAGGTTAAGTAAGTACTTCCCTCTCAGAGGCCTTACAGTAAAAACCTTTATATTTCAAGTTATGAGCTTTTAAGTGCTACCACTGCTTCTACCAGGCAGCCTCTAATACATATCTTGCAAATCAAGAACTGATTTGCATACCATCTCAAAAAATGCAGTTGTATCCGTGGGCTTTATGAGCAAAGTCTGGAACAGACCACATGATTTTTGTCTCAATTGGAAAAGGCACGGGAAACCCCTGGAAACGGAACAGCACGTGACAAGTACAAACAACAGAGAAGAAATTAGGAACAGGATCTGAGTGATGGCTTTTATCATTACCTGCTAAAGAAAATCATGCTTCGTGAAATAGGGAAGAGGTCTATTAAAGAGACGTGAGTTTTCAGACCGATCGTCTGAATCAAAGTGTTCTTTCTGCTCATCTCAAAATTACACAGAAGCAGAAAAGTAACCTCATCCACCAGCTGTTTACAATAAAGAATCCTTAGGATTGCAACGTCAAAGTCTTTAAAAGAAAATCCCACTCTTCATTCAAACGCCCTCCCAGTTTTTGGTCATTTGCAACTGGATCACCCAGATCTGGCTCTAGATTTAAATCTAAATACAGAAATTCAGAAAGACTTGACTAGGAACCTTGCTTTCGTTACACAGATCTACTGGTATTTCAGACACAGCCTACCATAATGTCTGATTATCACACCACAGCAATTGCATTCTTAATATACACATCCATGAGCTCCTTTAGGAAGATTTCATCGAGATCCCAGCCCATGCTTAGGGCCACACTACAGCAGAATACCGTAAAATCCTCTCTAACAGCAGTTTACAGCACTGAGAAAGAAAATCAGTACACACAACAAACAGAAACCCAGCCTGTAACTACAACAACGTTTTTGGTTACCCAAATGATCTTGCAATTGGTCTACAATAGACTGGGCAGTACGATCAAAGCAGAACCAACCACTGCAAAGCAGCTGTAAGTCTACCTTGCACCATGATGCGCCTCCCCTAGATAAAGGGCATTATAGAAGTGCTATTAGTTTTGGTAACAGAGTTATGGAGGCTTGGCACCAAGCTAATCAGATATTGCTCGGTTTCAGCTCAGTATAATAAGACTCTTATTAAGCTGCCTTCTTCAGGCTGGTCTCAGACCAACCAAGATAGTTCTCTCCTCCCTCCAAAAAGGGGGACTGCTGTAACCACAGGCTCGATATTGCTCAAGAAAATCTTTAAGATAGGACTCTCATGAATTATTGCTGAGAAAGTCTTCTGGCCATTGTCATTTACATCTAAGAGCAGCTTTAAAAACTGCAGCCACTAGGAAGCCACTGCAGCTTTTCTGTCATCTACCCAGATAGAAATTTAAAGCTTAGAAGCCTCAGTGTCTTCCGTAAGACCAAGGAAACTGACAGGTATAACAAATTGCTGTGTCCCTTACAAAATACATGCCCATGTACATGCTTAAGAAGGTTAAAATAATTGGAAAGGCTTCCACAGTGAGGGCTCTAAAGTATTTTGACTGGGTGCAAAGGTTTGCCTCCAAATGTGAAATTGAACTGCTGATAGGGAAACTGAAGAGCATAAACCAGAGCTAAGAGTCCCACCAATTGTCCTAAGCAACTAAGCCAGCCTTCATGCTCCACTACTACACAGCATTTGCAGCTCCTCTGAATACGGCTTATTCAGCTAAAAAAAACCAACCATCCTATTACAGGAGATGGAATAATGTAGTTTCCCCTCTAGTGCATTGCCCCAGATGAACTCACTCCATGATGAGCTCAGTGCCAAAGAGTGGAAACAAGTCCAGCAGCAATTGCAGAGGTTGTGGTTTGACTAACCTTATTCTAGTGTAAATTGGCACTTCCATACAAAGCAACAGCTTTGCTCCACCTCTTATGCTCTACCACATTCTGTGCTGGCACCGCTGTTTGAATGGCTACATGATGAATTCTGAGCATGACGGTACATCTAAGAATTGAACGTATATTTTTGCTGGGCTGTTAGTTTGTAGCTGAATAATTACTGATCAGGAAAAGCAGATATGGCTGAGCCTGTCAACCAGGAAGGCTGGAATGGCAAAGACACGATTGATAAGATGCACAAACAGGAACAGCAGGATTGTGAGCTGCACACAGCAGGGACGCCAAGAGGGGAGCCTGAGAAAAGTGGGATTCGGTGACTTCATTCAGATGGTAACAGGGTGGTTCTGCAAACCCCAGCCCCACTGCAGAGCTCCACAGGCTTTCCAATAAATAAAAATTCCATTTGTTGCCTTCGGTTTTCTCTTCGAATCTAAAAGGATCATGTATATGCTCACAGCCATGTTAAGATTGTTAAGGTTGCCTTGGGAACTTCAAACGTTCCCTAAAGAGCTGGATTAAACTAATTACCTTGTCTCAGTACACAAGGTGGTAGTTCACCAAGCGTGATGAAAAATAAGCATTCCAAAAGGTGCATAGCCACAAGTATTTCTACTGCAAACGATTCAACTCCGCTCTTTGATGACAGATCCAGTGTTTCCTTTTCAGTTTGTGACACACATCAATACAGCATTCAGCTGCTTCCAACAATTTTCACAACACCATTATTAAGCACTCTCCCTCAGTACAAAACTAATTAACTTATGATCTTCCTATAGAGCCCAGATTCTCCAATCAGACGGATGTTCACATAGCAAACCGCATTCAAGAAGTTACCATCCCAACAATTCAAAGCTAGTCCATTTCACCGTGGTGCCAGGATGCAAACCTTGAAAGCTAACAAGATTTCTCATTACCATCCCGTAGCAGCAACATTTTATTAAACACTGTTGCAGCTCTTTTGCAAAAGAAGATGCACCTCACCAACAGTGAAAAGGAAGGAAGAAAAAGCAGGGCTTTTGTTAGGCATCTAAATAGCAGACATCAGGTCTAGAGAACAGAGCAACGTGGAAACGAGATGCAGCAGTAAGTATAAATCAATGAACTCTTAGTGGAATTCAGTTATCCACAAAAGAACTCAATCACTTAAAAAACAGGAGAAAGCAAAAACAAATGCATACTTCTCTCAAGTCTTTAAAACGCCACTGTTAACAACACTGACCTTTCAACAAATCAAGACACCTTTAAGCCAACGTGACTACAAGTCTGAGAGGCTGGGCAAAATTAAACTCAACATCAGTAAATAGCAGCTAGTTCCATCTTATTCCTGAGGTCTGAGGTAGCTCCATACTGCACTGATAGCTCTGCTATCACAAAAAGAATGCGCGTGTGCAGCAGGTACTGCAGAACAGGTGGGTGTTAGAGTAAACAGAGCTCATCACCCTAAAGTATAGGGGTAAATAACCATCTATTAGCCCATAGCCAGCAGGCATAACACACTGCTTTAATGAACAAGTTCTGAAACAACCCACCACAGAATTTCTTTCAAGCCATCGCGATACTCAAATAAGATGACTCAGCCGAGTCAGCAAAACCAATCTGCGTTGCCCGTTTGCTTTGCTGAACATTGTCCAGCCCTCCTTGTTGCGGTTAACGAAACTCTGTTTCAAAACCTGGTAGGCAGAAGAACCTCCTCACTTCTGCAGCACCTCACGCTGCAGAGAGGAAGAAACTACAGAGCACAGTTTAGAAACTGCTGCGAGATCTCTTTCCATCTCCCTTCCTGTCTCACCCCAGCAGCAGCTATTGCACGTTTCCCTTTCAGTAGTTCAGAGGACACGCACACGAAGCATCACTCCCTCCTTTATTTCACATCAGACCGTTTGCTCCCTTCAATCCAATCACAATAAATATCTGCAGTTTGTATTTTTAGCAGAGCCTGTCCGCAAAGATGCCAAATACAATATGAAGTGGACTCGAGCAGCAACACAGAGCTTAACACCCAGAAAAGCACCGAGCTCTCAGTAAATAGCTTTTCCTGCTCTACTTCCTTCTATATACAAACAGCTGGGCTGAGCGCCCAGATGACTTCTCAAAAATAGTTTTAATTGCTTTATTATCTGCTCTGCTGTAATCAATGCTTTTTAAGTTCTCACTGCTTCTTAGAAAGTGCCTTCTCCCACATAATCTACCACCACCTCCATTAAACAATTAATAAGGAGGGTTTTTTTTTCCTCCAGCTCACTGTTAAAACATCTGGAGTTGACTCTAAGATCAATAACTCAAGTTTCATTACCCTGCCTCACTCACTTTGAAAAGCCGCTATCGGAGCCCATTTGCAGCAGCGATGCCCTGCGTTAATGTAAACACCAGCCACAAAGCTGACAGCGTTACCCAGGGGCAGCCCTGCCCTTCTGCAGCTCCCAGCCCATGCCATGAATCAGCCCCACAATTCCACATCCTCAGGGTTTAACTCCTCCATCATTTAAAAGCATACAAAAAAAAATCCGGAGCCAGAAGCTCCCCAAGTGCAGTAAGTTCTGCAGATGTATAACCAGTAGCAAACACTGTGCGGTTTTCTTAGCTATGATAAACACAAGCCAATGTTTTTTACTGCAGAGGGCATAACCTATCCTGTCATTATTGAGCATCTCTGCAGAACTGCAGGTTTCCTGATGTGATGGCACAGACAGTGGGACACAGGAGGGGGAAAGCCACAGTTCCTTGTCACGCTGGTTTTCTCCTCCCCACATCCAGCTCTAACAGTAAGGATGTCACACTGGCAGCCAGCAGAGCTCCACAGCTTTCACTCTTTTTATTACGCTGTCCTCGCGTTGTTCCACTTTTCTTAAAAAGATCAAGCCAGATTAGAGCTGAGAGTGCAACAGTAGCATCAGGCTTCAGGGCGCCTCATGGAAGCAGTTGAAGGCAAATTTGGAGTTGATTATCTGTTGAATTCTTCGCCCACAGAAAGTATTTGCTTTCTGATGTAGCCTTCAAATATGCTGGGGGAGAAGAAAGGCATTTGATCCACGCGTTCTTATTGTTTCACTCGCTCATTAGGCAGCAAGTGCCACTGCAAAGTCAAGCGCTGGTAAATGTTTAGATCAGCTTGTAATCATCCCGAAACAGATGGCCAGTACGGATTCCAGGGGCTGAGTTTTAGTGCCTCTTGTTTTTAAACTCACACATTCATTATTCTCGAGAACTTCATTAGGTGTCCGTTCTCTTCTGTGTTAACCACTATGTACAGTAGAGGTGAGGCCTCCAGTGTCTCACTCTTTACCTCTGAGCTAGCCAGCTAAAATCCATCCCTACCGCTGTATTCTCCCCATATTTGTGGGTGGTGTGTTTTGAAGGAGCTACACCCAGCTTCCTACAGATTCCCAGCCTTCCCAACCAGCTCCTAACAGGAGCATCCACGCCAACATGAGAGAGCAGACCCAGCTCCCCGCAGACCTTTTCCTCATTAGGAATCCACACGCTTGCTGTAAAGCCTTATCGCTCCATGATGCTGAGACACAACACTTCCTTTCTAAGGTCAGATTTCCTTCTACGAGGGATAGGTTAACAGTTCTTGTCACAGTTTCTTTCTATGCCTCTTCTTCACACTTGGATGATCTTTGGATTTTAAATGGAAAACCTGGCCATCAAGTGTATCAGCACTGCAGCCCTACACTCAAAAAGCCTACAGAAAAATAACCCAAAACTGCTTTTCCCATTTTATCTTCACCAAGTGCTTTATTCCAGTGCGTACCACACTCTGCTGAGACATAAGATCCACGTTTCAGACCCACCCCTTCTGCACATCTTATTTATATTTAAGGCTCAGAGACCATCTCATTAGTCGCTGCACGCAGCTCTGGAAGCAGCCTTAAATAAGGTTTTTCAGATGAATACTACGTCCTAAGTTTATTTAATTACCATCATCATTAAGTATAATTTATGCTCATTTCCTAGTCTAACTTTTTCTTCTGGGTTTCTGTTTATTTTGCTAAGAAACATCAGCGTGCCTAATTGCTGACCTCAATGAATGCACACAGGTGCTCTGTGCTTTGCCTGCACGAAGTTCAGACTGAAGCTGTTTCCATCACACCAAGCATTCATTTCCATCTGTCGGCCACTGCTGCATCCAGCGTTACACACCGACTGGGTAAGCACGTAACGTGGGATCCAACAGCACTTCAATGCAGCAGCTGTAGCCAAAGAGATACCTAGATTTGGACACACCTGAGTTATTTCTGCACGGTCCCTGACTTGGTGGGGGGCAGCTTCCAAATGGCCCAAAGCATTACTCATGGTCACACCTTGCTGCAAGGTGAGGACATCGCAGAGCATCCATGGCACATGCTCAACCCTACCGCCTTCCTTCATACAAAGGTAAACCTGCATCTCTCCAAGCTTGCCCTGCCCTTCCAATCCCCTCACCAACTCCAGGCCTTCTATTTGCCACTTATAGCTTTACACATACAAAGCAGCGTGCCTTTATGACATCTGACTGGAACAGCCGTGCACTCCATAGTGGCACAGGACAGCAGGAACCACACACAGCACCGTGCCGGTCCCTGTTTGCTTTGTTATTAGGCACAACCCCGGAGAGGGCACAGGATTTCACTGCTGTGCCCAGAGCAGACACACAGCACCAGCTGGGGCTGCCGCACACAGCACCGCGGGCTCGGCTCCAAGAGCAGCTCTGCTCCATCCAGCAGCATCTCAGCCCGCTGCCCTCCAGGAGCCTCAGAGATGTCCTTAAAACTAATACCGTGTATTCGGAAGGGACGAGAGGATCCCGCAGGCCGGATTCCGGCCGGCAGCACCCCGTGCTCTTCCACAGCGCTTGGCTTTGAGCAGCTCGGCTCGTTCCCGTGCCGCAGGATGCCGCCACCGCCTCCGTGGGGTCACCGCACCGCAGCGACAGCACCGCCGAACCGAGCACAAAGACGGGCGGCGGGTTTGGATGCGTAGGAAACAAAGGCAACACCGACACGACGCATCGCCTCTACAAAACCGGCCTCATTCAAAGCGCACGCTGACAACTACCACAGAGCTCCGGCACGGAGCGAGGCGGGGACGCACCCGCAGCCGGCGGCTCCGCAGCGGGGCGGGTCGGGCTGAGCGGCACAAGGGCTGCGGACCCGCCGCCATGTGACGCTCCGCCGGGCGCGGGCGGGCACGGAGCGGAGCCACGCAGCGACCGAACGGAGCCCGCCGCACCAGGACCGGGAACTTCGCGGCGCTACGAAGCTCTCCATCACCATCGCTGTACGGTTTTTGGTGGGGGGAGGGAAGGAACCGCAGCGCATTTCCGCACCAACGCCCGGGAGGGGCCGGGGCAGCTCCCGCCGGTCCCGGCACTTACCGAGTGGTTCACCCCCCACATGAGGACGCTGAGCAGCGGGTCGCTGGCCCGGAACAACTTCACTTTTTGCGCCACGAAGTGCTTCTTCTTGGTCTTGGTTTTACTCGCCATGACGGAGGCGACGGTGCCGGGGGCCGCCATGGCGCGGGAGGCGGGGCGGGACGCGCGGCGGGAGCGGGCTCAGCACGGCAGCCCCGCGGGCGGCTCGGCGCGGCACCGGGCGGACCGAGCGCCCAGCAGCGCCCCGCGCATCCCGGCCTCGGCCGCGCCGAAATGGCCCCGCTCTGCCCGCGGCCCCGCCCAACCGCGGGAGCCGCCCCCGCCACGCACGGCCCCGCCCCCGGCCCCGCACGGAGCGGGAACACAACAAGACTTTCGGTTCTCCGCGCCACGCTGCGCACGCGCCGCGGGATGGCGCCTGCGCCGTGCGCTCAGCGCTGCCACGGGAACCGAGCTCAGCCGGCACAGCTCGAGGCCGCTCCATTCCATCCTAGAGCTGTTAGCTGGTACAAGGGGCCAACACCCGCCTCACCACAGCCTCCATCCAGGCAGCTGTAAGGTCCCCAAGCCTCCTCTAGACTAAGCAATCTTAGTTCCCTCAGCCGCTCGACATTAAACTTGTGTTCCAGACCCTTCACCTTGTGCACACAAGCACTTACAGCAGGCTGCCCGCTGACTTCTTAACTACCCAGGTGTACCCGCCTGCTGTAGCCCTGGCTTCGTGAGCAGGCTGACCCTGAAGCAAGTTGACCCTCAGTGATCAGCAGCGGAGATGTTCTATGAGAACGGGCAAATGTGAGCTCACGGCTGTCCCAGTCTAGGGACCAGTAGGACCAGATGCCATAAAGGTTGGGTGCAGGGCCCAGCACACATCAGCAGCCCTGCAGATGCAGTGAACCAGATCCATGTAGAAAGGCACAGCATCCAACATCCATCAGGAAATCAAACCGCCTTTGGAGAAGGGCCAAGGTGACCTAAAAGACAAGTTTACAAGTACACCTACAGCACAGCTCAGGCAAAGAACACAATTAGCTCCACCTCTGAGCTTAAATAGAATAGGCCTGGGCAGAGGCCGGGGCTGCTCCTCCCAGGTGAGGCTGCTCATTAGGGTCTGCAGGTGCGCTCTGCCCCCAGCACAGACCTACACAGCTGCTCATGGATGGAGAACCTTGTTGCACCAAGCTCAGTGGTTGTTTCATCTTCTCTGTTCTTTGGCTGTTGAGATTGCAGTACAAAGTCATCTAAACCGGTAGTGCTTTGTCTCTCTCCCACACAGAAGCAATTAATATATTATGCATTCGTTATATGGTCATTTTCTCTTCGGCCGACTGAGAACAGGAGAGCACAGAGATGCTACATATCAATTCTGGTTACTTTTATTTTTAGACTATAAATTAATTTAGGCGTTACAGAGGGGTTCTAAATGACAGCTTTTGTTCTTGAAAAATATAATAATAATCTCACAACAAAACTTCCTGACAGTTCCTGCAGTCAATGGAAGCCGCTGAACAGTCAGCACCTCTGACTAAAAGCAGGTCACTTAGATGCCTAAATATAGATTTGAAGTCAGATTTTTAGAAGAGATCAGTACCCATTTATTCCTTACGTTATGCTTAGAACACGACATCTGATCACTGTGCAACGCGGCGCACATCAATGTGACATCTGTCACATATTTGCCTTTCATCTTCCATCCAGAATAAATCCATGTAGCCAAGTATTTTGCTTTTTAAGTGTGTAACTTGCAACAAATATTTGGGCTTAACACAGATCGAAGGACCAGGACTCTCAGCCAGAGCTCATGGGAATATGTTCCTTTTGCCATGTTCTCTCTATACTGTGTCCTTTCTCTTCAGGTTTCCTTTCTAGCTCCAGTCCAGCTGCAACTCCAGGCTCCCTCTTTCAGCCCAAACTTTAACCCTCACACAAATCCTCATGCAGCCCCCATTCCAGTGCCTGCACCAGGAAGTTCTTGTGGCCAAGTTCTCCTTGCAGCCTATACTTCCCTAAGATGGCCACTTTCTAGCCCCATGCCAGCTGCAGCTCTTGGTTTTCTCCTCTTAACCACAACCTCAGAACTCACCCCACTCCTGACAGGATGCCAAGCCTTAGACTAAGTCCCCCAGCCTGTGCAAACACCCACGTGTTCCTGCAGCCCTTTTATCCTAGTGGCTCAGCCTTTCCTCCAGCAAAAGCTTTCAAGCTCCCTTCCAGCTGGAGCTCCGGGCTCCCTCTTTTTCCCCAGCACTGACCCTAACACTCACATCAGCTCCATGCCAAGACTAGGACTGCTAAGCAGAATAGTTTTATTTCAGTGCATTGACAAAGTTGGAGTTTTTTGTTGTAATCCGATGCTGTCAGCATATGTTGCTGATCAGAGTTCATGATGCGTATACAGTAGTGGAAGGTGAAAGATATTGTGGGATGGCACTGAAAAGCTTCAGAGCTAAAACCAAACCTAGTGCATGCTGCCTCTAATGCCTCTGGAGAGCTCTCTTGGTCAATGCAGTTCCACAACTTCCACGACTACATTCATGCTCTATTGTAAGTCAGGATCTGTAGGTTCCAATCTGGTAAGAAGAGTTTCTGAAAACAGGAGGTTCATTCTCTGTGTTACTGCACATGTCAAGTCCCGAGCAGTGCTTCCTACTTGACTTTAAAGAAATCCACCCCCCACAGATTTACAGCGTTTGAGACTCCTTCAGTGTGTCCAGAACTGTTTGATGGCTGAATATAAAGCTTTTGAACTGCATAAGGGCTGAATAGGAGGGCACAGTCAGGGTCAATTCACAGTGTTTGGGAACTTTGTTAAATGTATGCTGTCACCAGTGGACTTAGCTGAATGTACTCAGCTTCTGGTGAAGCAGTTACTATCGCCAGCAGCACTGAACAGTTTTTAGAAGCTCCAGTGGAGATGAAACTGGTTTGTTTTGTCATGACTGTATAAATAGTTTTCTGCCACTGGTAAAATTCCTTCTTCCTACATCTGCTACAAGACACTCAGCTGGAGCTGGTGGACAAGGGAAAGCAAAGGAGAAAATGAGCTAGCAGGCCCATGCTAATGAAGGCTTGTCTTTAACTGCCCTCATCAACAGAATATACTGAAACATGGGTGCTAGCCCTCACCTTAGCATTTAAGAAAAGCCTGGGATGAGCAAGCTCACTGTTAAAGACTATTAACTCTTACTGGTACCTCCAGCAAAGTTTTGTTTAGCCTTATTTTCTAAACATAACACTTTCTAATTTGAGACTTTGTTCCAGCATGTATAGGAATGACATGGTTTTAGTTTCACTGGTCATTAAGAGCAATTGGAGTGGTGAGTTTGGGTCTCTGCTTTTAAGGGAAGGGATATCACAGTTTGTAATTGAGGCTTTGCCCAGCTACTGGAAGGTAATATTCCCCTTTACAATTATTTTCTGCAGCTGCAAAGAACAGAAGGCCCACAGAGTTTCCCTGGGCCAACTGCCACAGAAACTAATTTCAGCTAAGGCAGACTCATAAATTGTTCCATTACTCTATAAATTGGTCTGAGCACATGTCACTTCAAGCTGAGCTGGGCTACTTTAAATCTAGCTCCTAGTTCTGAAATACTGCTGCTTTTCTAAGGAGCACATCTTAAAGACGTGAATAAGAGCAGTCCTCATATTTTGAAGACAAAGCATTTAGTTTCTTTTAAAAACAAAAAAGGAGAAATAAAAAAGCCGTAACTATCCACTGCTTCACATGCAGGCTCCTTAATTGCTGTGATTTTAGAAGAAGGCACACAATCGATATGTGGAAATGATTACTGGCTCTATGTGCTGACAGGCAGAAAGCGATGCCTGCCAGCCTTCAGACGTGCCACCGAGTGTCAGAGGGTTCACAGAATTTCACATCACTGCAGAGGATTTCAAACGATCTCTGGAACAGAACTTAAAATGCAAAACTAAAATTAATCTACAGAGATCAGTGCAGTAATTCCTCAAGCAAAATAAATAAATAAATAAATAAAAATAGAAGATTCTGACATTTCCTTTTAAGCATTACCAGTTTTCTTTTGTTTCTCAACAGGAAGCATTACACATAACCAGAGGCCTACAAATGGGCCATCAGCCCCAATTAGGGATCAGGCATCTGTCCTAAGTGATGCTTTGGGGCTTTCCTTTTGGAAAGGAAGATGGACTGAACAAAATTAGAGAGCTCACTCCACTGCAGGCTTAGGGAATGATTACAGCCAGAGGTAGCTTCTTTAGTCACCACCCTAACTGCCATGGAGGCCAGGACAGCTTCTTCTCACCTTGTTTGACTCTCCATAAACAAGCCAACTAAAAGCCTTACTGTGATCAGCATCTAGCAGTAGCTATGCCCATTTTAGTTCAAACAAAGTAAATTCCCCCTAGTGAGGGAAACACTAAAACTCAGCTATCCCACTCCCTCTGGGGCCCTCTGCTTCCCTTTTATGACTTCCCCACTTAGGCAGCACAGCCGTCAGTTCCACCTCCCAGCAGTTTAACAAGCCACAACTGCCAGGTTTTGCAGCTTATATAGTCTTTAAGAGCTAACCTCTTCCTTCTTATTTAGCAAAAGCTTTTAACCCTTTCTAGGTTCATAGTGACTACTTGAGTTGTTTATGTGCAGCTTCCTGAAGAACCTGGGATTTTCTGAAGTCTCAGTTGATCCAAGCTTCTGTCTTATCAGGTGCAGTCAGCTGCGGAGTTTCAGAACTGCTCCTGGGTGCTGTTGGTCCAGCTGAGAGGTTGAGAATCTGGACCAGCAAAAAGATAAAGACTGATAGATTCCATAACCAAAATTGTGGTATCTTATGAACAAGATTGAAAATGTATATGAAGGACAGCCTGTAAGTACATCTTGTTCATTCTTCAGCCTGAACTGCATCTTGATCAACATTAAGTATAATGTTCTGATAAATCCATTCATCATATTTGTGTCTGCCTAAAAGCTGATGTTTTTCAAAATACTTTTTTTTTTCTTATTGAAAAGATTTTGTGCTTCCCGTATCTAGTTTTAATAACCTTTAAACATAAAGACACATTTCAAACATATTTCAGAAACCTTGTTTAACTGCACATCTTTTAATAGATCCTGCTTGGTGCAGAGCTGGTCTTATTTGGTAACATGATTAAGCTCCATTTTCCAACAGCTGTATTTTCAATATTTGTAATATTTAAGGGACATTTTCCTTCCTGCTGCAGCACTCCAGCAGCGTTATCAATTTCTAACTGAGAAACACAGCTTCCTTAGTATGTGTCATTTTAGAGTTTCTTGCTTGCTGTGGTTACTCACAGGAACTGCCATAGGTGATGAACTGTTAAAGAACTGCAGCAGTTCCCACATGTTCTAATTTAAACAGCTGCCACTATTACTACTGGTTTTGTTTTAAAAGAAGGGTATCTTTATGCTCTATTTCAGTGTTGCTAAATATCTTTCTGATATTTTCTTCTGAAGATATTGAAAAGCACCATTAATGCCAATAGTGAGACATAGTCCTAGAGAATAGGGTGTCTTTCAATATTGGATGCTTCTGTTTTGGATGGAAAGCACCAGGTGTGAAGACCCTGGTTGATGACAAACCTGAGTGAATCCTGAACCTGTAGAGGCACAGAATTTCTGAAAACCAGGTCTCCCATGTATGGCATCTAAGTAAAGCCATCACCGCACATCAACTTCCTCTATATCTTACCAGTTTGTGTTCTGAAATCTCCAAGGAAGGAAATCTTGCAACTTTACCAGTATTTGGCCACCCCTGTGTTTTTTCTATATCTCTGATAGGAATTCCCCATGCTTCATGTTTGTGGCTGCTTGTCCCATGCCTGTGAATGGCAGCCCTATCCTCCTAGCATAGCAGCTGCTCCCTCCAATGGCATCTACAAACTTGCTGAGAGTGCACTCCATCCCATCATTCAGATCACGAATAAAGATATTACACAGTTTTATCTTCACTATGAATCCTTGAGGGATGCCACTTGTACGACCAGTCACCAGTTCTGCTTCACATTGTTGATTACCACCCTTTGAGCTCAGTGGCTCAGCTGATTTTCGACCCATGTTATCATCCACTTACACAATCCATATCTCACTAATTTGGCTTTAAGGAGATAATGGGAGACCGTATCAAAGAATACAGTCCTACTAGAATCAAAGCATACAGTGCTCCTCCCTCCACCACTGAACAAGTCATCTCATCACAGAAGGCAATCAAGTTGCTCAGGCATAATTTGCCCCTCATCATTCTGTGCTGGCTGTTCCCAATCACCTTATTTCTCCCATGCTTAGAAATGGCTTGTAGGAGAATTCCGCCCATAACTCTTGCAGAAAGTGCAGTTTAGCTCCTTGACCTTATTTCTCCAGATTCTTCTTCTTACCTTCTTCAGGATGGATGCGAGTTTGCATTCTTTCTTCCTTATGGCTCAGTTGTAATATGTTTTTATTATGATCAATATGAAATTGGCAATGGGACCTCATCAGAGTCTATCGCATTCCTCCTTTTAAGGATATTTTATATCTACAGCATAAAAAAAAGCAATATTTAGGGTTCAGTAAAATATGATGTTCTTCTGCTGCATAAAATTTTGCCATATGTAAAACCAATCTTGCCTCCAGGTCTTCCATTATACATATCAAATACACATTTTGTAAGAAATATTCTGTAAGAAAATGGAAATTAGAAAAGTCACTTCCTTCAAGCTGTTTTTTTTTTTTCACTACATCTCTTCCCTGCTGCTCACAAGAGCAGAAGTGAGAATGCTTTAGGAGTTGGTTAGACACGAGATTGCAACAAATCTCCAAGAAACTGCATAAAATACAGCAGACAAGAATAAAGAGAAGGGTTTCTCAGTGTGTGGCACTGTGCTGCATGCCCATGACCGTACCACAGCTGTGGGGTCAGCTGCAGGCCGCAGCAGCACCGCCATTTTGTGTGAGGTGGGGGCTGGGCTGGGTTCCGCTTAAAAAAGCTCTTCCCTCTTCTGTGAGTTTGTTTGAAAAATGCATGTGTATGGTCTACACAGGTCTTTACTGTAAGTACAAGAACAGTACCATTTTAATATGAACAGTTACACAAGTGCAGGCATTACCAGCTGTAAGAGATTGTAGTGCATTGCCTGTTCCGGTGTTAAAAAGTAGGTTAAAAGAAGCAGCCCTATCAGTTCCAGGTCTGAAGAGGAGCCTCTGCCCCAGCCTTTCTCTCTGATGCGTGTAGCAGTGGGGGTGGTATTTCCTGATGATCTGGAGGTGATAAGGCACTGCTACTTCTGCATGTGTGGTTTGATGTTGTAACCAGAGTCCTGGCATGAGGGGAGCTACTGAGGATTATCAGAGCTGCTAAGAGCTCTGCAACCTTAGTGAAGGCAGGGCTTTGGTTGTTACATGCTATCACTGAAAACTTCTCAGCAGTGTTCATCAACACATCTCCCAGGTCTCTTGCATATGAAGTAGGTTTGGAGATTAATTAACTCATGCGAAGGAAAAGAAGATGGAAATGACAGACAAGAAACTGATGTTTACGCCCAAAGCTCTCTCTAAAGTACACAGTTATGCATGTGTGAGCTGTGCAGGATAAGAGTGGCAGAAAACTGAAGCAGAAGACATAGTACAAACCCGCAGCTTTCTTTTGCTGCCACTGTTTCTGCATTTGCAAATGAGGTCGCTACCACATTTCCTCCCAAGGTAGGCAGAACGGGCAGCTTTGAAGCTTGTAAACTGCAGAGTAAGTGCAGCACAGCAGAGTTTGCCAACTTAGATAAAGACAAGTTCTGTGATGTTAGGTACTGCACTGTCCTTGCAGAAATGCAGAGTTTTCATCCTACATGGAAGAGTACAGTGAGGAAGCCTAGAGGTTTTGCTCAGCTTTGAGGCAAAGATGTACAGGGAGTGCTTACGAATGAAATATTAATGTGTTTCATAGTTTCATAGTTTCATAGTTTCATAGTTTCGTGCGGGTTGGAAGGGACCTTAGAGATCATCGAGTCCAGCCCCCGGGATTCGAGCCTCTGTGTAGCAGAGCGGCACTTGTACCACTTGCGCCACAGGGGGGATTCGAAGTTCCAGTGTGCTTTTTCAGTTTTTTGAACATCTGGGTTGAGCTTGATCTTCAGAAATGTCTTCAACTACTACTGCACAGCAAGGCAGGCCTCCAAGACCTCACTGCTATGTTGAATATAAAGTCAAAGTATTGGTGACACAGAACCAATGCCAAAGTGATTACATACCCCTCTTTTTCTGTTTAGAATCAGTATTTACTCACAGAAAAGTGTCAACAAAAAAAGGTATAACCCACTCATGCTTACAGGTCTGCTGTGGGGAAGGAGGCCATCTCCACACTGCTCCTGCTTTGCTCACCGCACAGTTTCAGTTCGGGTTCCTGCAGGAAGCAGGGAGGAGGAAAGAGAAGCAGTGGCTCTCCTGTTTCCAAAGCTGAGGAAACTCAGTAGACGTAACCAAGAAACCTAGTATTTGTGTGTTTGCTTCCCATTATTTTGGCTGCTGAATATTGCAAAGGAGGGGCTTTAGCCCTCCTCATATATGGCAAAGAGGTGAGTTCTTCCCTCTAACTGCCAGGCAGGACCTATTTTTCTGGGTTGCTCTCTGACTACCTAGCAATTCAAAAAATATATGCTAAAGAATTATTCCTTGTCATTTCTTAATTGTGACAATGTGCAGACACAAATGCACACACGCACCAGCCAGAATGAAGGAAGACTGGCACAGAAAAGAGCTGACAAAAAGGGAAATGGAGGAGAGTGTAAGAAACAAGGAAATAATAGAATGAAAGGGGAGGGAGGAAGCTGTGGGGGTTTGCTTTCGTCTTCTGCACGCTCTTTGTGACAAGAAAATTACTCAGAGGTGCAGGCATTAGATAGATGTTTAAAAAGGAATAGCAGAGAAAGCTTGAATGAGACTGATCTTTTGAAACAAACAGTGCCTTATAAATGAAATCAAATAGCTTTTACTGGGACAGTAGGTCTCAGGAAGACTGCCATCAAAGTGACCCGCTCTGTCAGATACTGTCATGTTTCTCCTTTCACTCAGAGCAAAGAAACAATTTGTATGACTTATCACTTCATTATTTTATTCATTTGCTGCTTCATCCATTGCTGGGATATTTTCTGTCAGTTACCAGGTTTCTCTTGGCTCTGTCTTCAGTCATGTTCACTGGCAGAAAGTGCTATTAGCTTGGAACAAACCTCTCAAGGAGAAAGATGTATTTCTCTAGGCATCTCAGTAAGTCTGAAATATTGTTGCTCCTAACAATCCCTAGGGAAAAGTAGGAAAAAAGCCAACTCTAAGCAACTTCTGCATGAGGAACTATTTAAAAATGCATGTAACCTTTTGTGTATTAATCTCTTTTTAACAATGAAAATAATATTTGAATGTCAGCATAGAAAATAGTAAAGTCCATGCTGTGGTCAGCAGTAACAAACTGGGCAGGGAAATGCAATTCTCCATCTTCCATTCATGGAAAACTACACTGATCATTTCTTCACTGCACTTTAAAGTACTGCAGGCATTGTCCCCAGGGCACTATTCCCTGGCAGTACCTGCTGCCTATAGACTACCCCAGCTGGTACACAAGGAAATTACCTTCCCTTAAATTCTTAGTGTTTTTCCAACCAGTACATCACCTGTTAATTGATAATAGTAGTAAGACTTCAATAATAATTACTAATATGGTAAGATCACAATTCAAAAGAATTACTAAAGCAGTTAGCAGCTATGGGAGGAAGTATTTTCTGTACTGCAACTCAAGTTATTCTTACATGTACTTGTTTGAAGAGCTGTGCCTTAACAATTTAGGCAACAAGCTAACAAAGTGGATAGATAAATTAAATGTAAGATGAATATAAGATGTCAGTGACGATATTCAACCATGTATGATGTCCTAAGATGCACAATGACTACATCTGGGGTTTTAAAATCCCACCCTGAAAACTGTCCATACATTTGTTGTCTTTATTTTCCATGCTTTCCAGATGAGATTTGTCACGTTTGCATCATCAGTCTAAAAGTCAGTCTTGGAGTTGAGAGTTTTTCATAGCATCATAGAACCCTTAGAGTAAGAACAGGACCTGTGAGGGCCATCTAGTCCAACTCCCCTGCAATGAACAAGAACACCACAGCTACATCAGATTGCCCAGGACCTTATCCAGTAGAGGCAGAGCTAGGGGCACAGCAGAGGATCACCTTGTAGGAAAGCACTGGAAAGGGAAAAGAAGAAGGGAGCAAAGCCCAGACAGCCTTCATGTCTGAAATGAATGCACACTCCACTGCTAAGCCTAGAAACCACTATTTTGGACATTAGCTCCCTTGGTAGGAAGAAATTTCCAACAGCTTGGCCCTTTCCAAAGCCTCCATGGTCCACACGTCCATTTTGCCTCCGTGGCCAAGTTATACTAAGAGAAATCTGAAGTTTTAGCTAAGAGGACACATACTTCCTTCCCTGGGCAGGACGTGCTATTCTGGGAGAAGTTTTATGGGGTACCTGAAAGGAAGTTCCCAGCATTATTCAACATTTATACATCAGACCAGGTTTTAAAAGTACAGAACAAATCACAGTTCACTTGTTAATTAACTGACTTTCAGCAGATGGGAAAAACAGACATCGAGAGGTTAGAATAAATTGGCCGTGCAAGTTAATGGCAGTCGGGAACATGAATCAGTATCTCCTGGCAAACAGGGCACAAATCTTTGCCAACTGTGCCACTGTGACAATATGGGTTTATCTGCTATCATGTGCTTTCTCTCCCCATGTGTGTCCCCTGCCAGAGGCACTGAGTAAGGCCAGGACATCCCTCAGCCTGGCACGTGTCATGGCCCAGCCACAGCCACTGTCCTGCCCCAGCCCTCTTCCCTCGGTGAAGAACTCCAGTTTTCATGTACAGAAAATCTTTACCAGTTGACTTTTCACAGCTTACATTCAAGCATCTTTCTTCACATCACTGTCAAAAGCCTTGCAGACATGATCCACAGCAATTACGTTTACTAATGCATTTTAATCCTCGACGAATTTAGACGCCTTCTAAAAAGTCATCCAATTTATGGGATTATACATGATTCAAATTATTTACTTTTTTGCAATCTTTGAATTTCAGCCAAGACGTTTCAGGTCTGATGGACAATTGTTCAACACAAACTTCTTAATTATGTTATGATCAATGACTTGGTCTGCCATCCATTTGTTAAACAGTGTCAAATCTTCCTCTTTCAGCCCAGAATGAGACAGTTTATTTTGCATGTTTCTGTGAATGATGCACCACCTTTAAAAAAGGTTCAAAAACCCCTCTTTGATACACTCCCCTACTCCGTAGAAGAGGCTCTTCATCCATGCCTGTGGATGCCAACAAAGAGCCATCCTATCTGCCAGAAGGGCTGTTGTTTTGCCAGGTCAGCCCCTTGGGCTCAGCCAGCAGTTGGGCATAAATGCACCTACAGGGACAACTGCTAGTGGTAGAGGACTTCATTTAGGATTCCTGAGCATTCCATGTCTGGATTAAAATGTCGGGCCTTGGAAACATTTATCAGTGCTCCAAGTGTCTTTTCCATCTCCTACCTTCTGCAAGTCCCAGATCTTTGCTTTCTGCAGGTATTCAAAGTATTTCTCTTAAAACCACTTGGCCTGTCCTCATTCTAGTCAGGGTGGCAACTTGCATTGTATCTGTTGCTTCACATGAGTTTACCACTAGGAAGCTTAGAATGAATATAACTACATATTATTTGTTTATAATTACAAAAGAAGGGCAATTGCAAATATAAAATATACCACCACCAATCCTTTGCTTTAACTTCACCTTAACACTGCTGCTGCAGTTCCATCACATTACTTACTCTTCACCCTTCAGGCCTGCCTGATTCCTGTTCCCTGCCATGTGCTGTTACTGGTTTGTGTCTCAACCCAGAGGGATCCAATTCAGAAATACAGCAATATGCTGTGTCAGATGAGTAGCAGCATCAGCGTAAGAGAGGCAGGCCTGACTCAGAACAGGATTAGTTTTAACCTATCTGGGAATCACATCCTCAGGGATGTCCTGAAGTACTTTTCAGCTGAAGTAGTGAGATAACTCAGCAGCATTTGCCTCTTAGTTACTGCCTTTAGGTGTGGGCTCCCTTGCAGGATACCTGTATCTCACTTAGAGGTCTTCTTTATGCCCTGAACATACAGAGAGAGCCAAGCTGTGAAGCTTTGCTCTCCAAATATTGCTATTAAATTCAAAACACCTAAGTAAGATACTACTCAATATTGATAAATGTGTGAGAAGCTTGTCCCTGGCTCTTTGAACACAGAAACTTGATATGGTGCTGGCTACAAAGATGTCAAAAGGTACTGAGAAAACTTGGGAATCATACTGCTGCAGACCTAGAATCCCTTTAACCACGTCAAAACAAAGTAGCTTTTCCATGTGTTATTTCAAATGGTACAGAGAAGGACAAATTCCTTTCTCCACTCCACCTAATTATATTAATATTAAATGTTTTATCTCTTCTGAAGGTTTTGAAAAGAAAAAACAAACCAAGAGCAGTGAATGACTGGCTATTAGCTGCTATTCTGCAGTGTGTGTACTGCTACTGACCTGGCAGCTTGTGGAGTAGATACTCAGACAAGCAGTGGCACTGAGGAGCTACTCAATAGGCCAACTGTGGCTTTTCCTTTGTTTTATCCTTTGCAACAGTCTGAAGCACTTAAGTCATGCTTCATCCTTTCGCTCTGTTCAAGGCTGACCCTGCTTTTTAAATGGAAAAATATATTAAGAGTCATAATCAGAATGCTCCCTCTGGCTCCATTAGCTTCAGAAGAACAGCATTTTATACTTTATACGTGACCAAATTAAAAGGCTCAAGTTTTTTGTGTGCAGTTCCTGACTTACAGAGGCCGGGTATAATTACTTCTTCTAGAGTATTGCTATTATACTGTAATTTGCACAAGGGTCCAAAAGCCTTTCTATGTGCCAGCAGTCAAAAAAACCCCACCACTTTACAGTCAAGAGCAGCGCTGCTGCTTTGCTCACTTCAGCACAGGTGGACAATTAGGTAATTAGGGCAGAATTAACCTCCACGCCCCCAAATTAGCGATTGTACTGAAGTATAAAAAGAAACGCTAAGTTTGGAATATATGAATTGATCCCATTTCGTCAAAAGTGAGGAACATGTATTAAAATACATATGCAGTAAGTATTTTTAAGTGTGCAGCTTGAAATGCTGAAGAGGTTCTACATAAGATCTTCATACTGAGATTCATAAAACCATTTCCTCTGCAACCTCAAAGAAAAAGCCATTCTTCCTGTTCTGTACTAAAATGGTGAAGCACTGAGAAGCAGCCATCTCAGTGATCAGAAACAGTTGTTATTACAACCAAAATACCCTCATATAAAGCATTTTAATAATGTCATGATTTCAAATATCAGCTGGACCTTCAGCTTGACAGAACAGAGACACTTACAAGGTGTTTTCAGTCCCGTTTCTGCAATTTGACCAACTAATGAATAGCCAAATGATAATAGCTGAGATCAAACCCAAGCATTTGCAGGACATCTCCAACTTACATTTGTGTTATGGATTGCTATGAAAGTCTGAAGACTGAGTAGTTGTTTTGGCCTGTCTGAATCTTGACTGAAAACTGAATGTCACAAAAACAAAAGTTACCAACGTAAACTCACATCAGATCGCTGTAGAATTGGTACACACGGGCTCACCATTCATTTCGTACAATATGGAGATGCCTTGTTCTTCACCCCACCAGCATGTCTGGATAGTTGGTTATAAAGGTCTCTCGTTCCACTGCTGCCGCAGCACTTTCTCAAGACTGGATGAATTCAATGAATTGCCATTTTCAAGACACTAGTTGAAATGGAAAAGGTTTTGACAGATACACATTATGAAATATTAACAAAGAAAAATAATAAAGAAAATGAAACTTCTTCACTTTGAGTTCTCAAACCAATTACTTAGTCTCTCATTTCAGCATTTTTTAGTGCACTTTCCCAAGATACTCAGAAATTGATGCCAATTATTCTGCATTTGCACCTTTTGTCGTGTATGGAAAGTAAATGCTCTGAGAAGCGCATCTTACTTCGTATGACATATCTTTAAATACATTATTTCACTGGTATTTTCTATTAATGTTATGATTTCAAATGGAATTTACTCCGCTAGTATCACTTTCAGGCTGTCCCGACATGCCAAATTAAAACACGTCACTGCAAGGAGTTGCTGTCACTCATCCTTCCTCTTGTTAAGGCACTGCTAACACTGGTATTACAAGTTGTTACATCTGTACTCTTACGTACATTTTTTCAGGTAATACCTGTTTTTTTCCCTTAGCAGTGTTGAAAGCTAAATATATCACTTACCCTTCTAATCTTTTAAAGAAACGCAATCACTTTTGACAATTCAAAGAAACCTGATACCTCTTTAGTACCTGCCTCTGGCTCTTTTTCCTTTTCTTCTTCTTCTTTTTTCTTTATCCGTACAATGGCAACGAATGGGGAAGTTTTCATCTCAGAAAAGGTGTTTTTGGGTTTTTTTTTTCAGCTCAAAGGATTTGCTTTTTTTATCTAAACTATTCATCTGGAGTCCCTCCTAAGCACGGAAGATCCAGTCATCACATCCTGTGTAAGGTTAGGTGAATCATCACCTGAAAGCGTCCACTCCCTCTCAGCTGAAAATAGGAGCAGCTCATGATGACTTGGTCTGACAGTGAGCCAGCCCTTGTTGCAGCCATTCAGTGCTGGGGGAGATGAATCCCACCCAAAGTCCCTATCTGTATATAACCCGCAGTAAATCCACTGAACACAGTCAGCTAGAGATATGAGCAAAGATTGGCTTGCTTAAAAAATACTTAAGATGAGAAGACCTAGAAACAGCAGTGCTATCAGACATCTGGTGTTTGGTACGGGTGTCACAAATTCTGTAACTGTCCTCCTAGTTTCATGGAGTTATTTTCTACCTCGTTTTTGTCTCTCACATCCCTGCATTAGCCCACTTAGTCTTTCTGTAAAGCTTTGTATTTTCAAGTCTGTTTCCAGGAATATGCTAAGTATTACTGTTTATTGCAACCTGCATATCAGAACCATAGAGCTAATAGAACGCTGTATTTGATTTTAGCCCTCCTCCCATACACAAAATTGCATGTGGAGAAGCGGTAATCTAAAGACACAATGAATTTTCATCTACTGGTACAGAAGCCTGCACAGCTAGCTAGTAAATGGAAAGCTTTAATCTATACATGATTTGTTTAAATGCATCATTCTTGCGGTCTTTAGAATGTATGTTTATCATAATAGAAAATCACAATAAATTAAATTACTGACAATATTGTTTGCAGTCCATGCTCTGATAATATTTTATTTGGCTTAAAACATACATAAAAGAGCTCTAAAGGCTTAGCCAGATTCACCCAATATCAGTGGGTCTCAGCTTCAGACTTACAATCAATGGCATTCTACCCAGGGAGAATATTATCCACTCCTTTAATTTTATTTTATATTAGTACTTAGCTAATAATGATATAATATGAAAGGATATAATTTATGTTAATACAAATATGCTGGGTAAAAAGAAAGAAATGGTGGTGCAAGTAGGTTAAGCTCTATCTTTCATAGATGAACAACCTTCTCGGGTAGCAGAAGTCAGGAAAAATGTGAAGCAGAACGTTTGTTCTTCAGCTTTGGACAGTGATAGCTTAACACATTTATGAATAATTCCTTACAGTTTTTTATCACTTTCTACCCCGGAAGCTAAATTAGTTTTGCAACTATTAATTGAATTGTCTAACTTCACTACACTCTGTGAGATAGAAAGGATTATTAACTTCACTTTACAGATAAAGGAAACTGAGACGGGGAGAGGAAATGATTAGCGGGAGGTAACACTGGGAATCAGAGACAGATAAATCCCAGATCTCTCAATGCAGTGCATTAAGTGTCGAACATCATTCCTTCTCCACACAAACAGACATTAGAAACAAGGCACAATTCAAATAGGAGCAATTAAAACAAAATTTCATTAAAGATAAAAGCTTCAGAAATTCCTCCTATGCTGGTGATCCCTAACATTATTCTCTTCTGTTTCTGTCACATAGTTTTAAGTGCAGTTTATCCCTGCTTCCTTCCTCCCTACACCGCCAGTATGTTCAGCACATCAGGTCACTGGATACAGTCATGTAGCCCTTCTGCAAATATTTGCCCTGCCCATGTGCTGTACAGTTTTGTAATCACCATTTCCATTGGAATACACAAAAAAAAAAAAACACCTGATGCTGTGAATCAAAGAATCATAGAATCAATCAGGTTGGAAAAGACCTTAAAGATCATTGAGTCCAACCGCAACAGAACCATACTACACTAACAACCCTCTGCTAAATCATGTCCCTGAGCACCACATCCAAATGGTTTTAAAACACATCCAGGGATGGTGACCCAACCACCTCCCTGGGGAGCCTATTCCAGTGCTTAACAACCCTTTCTGTAAAGAAGTTTCTCCTGATATCCGACCTAAACTTATCTTGGGGCAACTTGAGGCCATTTCCCCTCATCTTGTCATTTGTCACCAGTGAGAAGAGACTTGCCCCACTCTCACTGTAAGCACCTTTCAGGTATTGGAAGAGAGCAATAAGGTCTCCCCTCAGCCTCCTTTTCCCCAGACTAAGCAGCCCCAGTTCCATCTCTGCTAAGAGACCTGCCTCTATATTACAGAGACATAACATGTTTTTTATTTTAAGAAACTGCTGGGCCAGTTCATGAATACTCCATGTGTGATTTAACTCTCTGAATGCATGAGGGGATTAACAATAAAGCAAATACCTTTTACTGTTGAGATTCATTTGACTTTACCACACTCACTGTCCAGTTGCCTAGGAAAGCTCTGGCGCGCTTATCTTGTACAGAACATTAACAATTTCATCTACCACCACTCTAAATAAAGTATTTGATTAAACCACCTGAAGTGGTATTTATTAGCTGACAGTCGTCAATACGAGAGATAATTAAACACTTGCCACAGTGTATTAGCCAACAAATAAGAATTTTCACTGTTTTGATTTACACTTATGTGTCTTTGTTATAACTACCTTTGTAATTACATATCATCCCAGATTTCTTTAATTCAACAGATATTTTTCCATTAATTTCCACAGGGCAAACATCAGGATCTCTACAAAAACTATTTTATATGATATTATATGGGAGAAAATCAGGTCTCTGTAAGATTCCAGTTTTGAAGCAACTTTAGTTTCTGGCTTTAGCACTGCTCTCCATTCTCCCTTCTCCACTGAATACCTGTACATAAGTTATTTGGTACATTTCAAACAGCAAAGGTGGTCTCATGTTAGTTTGATTGGCAGATGTATATCTAAAGAAGAAAATGGAGTTGTTACAGAGTGAACAGTAGGGCAGAAATGCAGATTAGTACAAAACAAAACGCTTCACATGTTGCCATTAACTGTTCCAAAAATCCTGTTTTAGCTATGACATTTTCAGTGATAAAAGCCTTTCTTAAGTTCACTACACAGAATCACAGAATCACTAAGGTTGGAAAAGACCTAAAAGATCATCCAGTCCAACCATTCACCTATTACCAACAGCTCCCACTAAACCACGTCCCTCAACACAACATCCAAACATTCCTTGAAGCAAGTTTGTAAAATAAAGACATTCTAAATAGTAATCATGGATCAAAATCAATTTATTTTCGAACAAGTCTTAATTCAGACCTCTGCAAATTCAGAATAGAATTAGCCCTTAGATTTTTTTTAAAGTAAATTAAACAAGATATTTGCCTGGGCTGATTTCAGCAGAACCCATGGGAATAGGATCTGAAGGATTTTATTAGAGGTACATGAAGTCTAGAGCTTCAACAAACAGCCTGGAATTCAAGAAAATGCAATTAAATACAATTTAAAGGACCTACTAACCATTATTGACACTATTACTGCTGCCCGTTACTTTCTATAATTGCACATGATCTTCCGATAGTCCTGACCACTCTTACCAAGCCTAGAATGTGAATGCATTGCACTGCACCTCTGACTCTCCTAAGCTAAATGTTATGATGAGTTAAATACTAAGAGCTGGTCTAGTTGTAGACACAATATTTATTTGGCTTGTTGGTGGAACACTCCTTTCATTTACTTGTGATTGTTCTTAGGACTGTATACATTTAACAAACAAAATGATCGTGTAAAGAGTGATAGGTGAATATCTGAAAAACTGGCAGAGGTCCTTCCCAATATTCTTTCCACGTAGCAACAAAATAAGTTCAGTTTATGACTTTTATTTAAGAGTATCTAAGAAACATATTTTACAGTAAAAGTCTTCTGTCTTGTTGATGACAAGTAGAATAGCCTTTTTGAAAGCTCAAATCAGATATTTAAACTGCAGCTATAGGGCATTAAATGACTGTGACCAAAGGCAGCTGGACATTAAAAATAATCATTAAAAAATTAGGAAAGAAGGAAAAGGAAGAAACAGCCCTAAAAAAAACCTCTGGAATGAAGCACTGCCCCCATTTTTGACCATAGGCAAATGTGCTTGGTTCGTGATGCTTCTAAATGCCTGGGGCAGCGTAAGGGATTGTCAGCAGCTCATGGACTGTCATGTCTGCACTCGGATTAATTTTCAAACCTGTCCCCAGCAATTCCTCTAATACTCATCGTTGCCTTCTGAAATGCTGCGCAGAGGCTTGATCTGCTTCAGCTCCATTTTGGGTGCCAAGAGGAACGGAATGTTCTGCCACAAAATCCAGACTACAGCTGTGTCTGTTTAGCATTCTGTTTCGAGGTAATACAAATCCTGAGAGCTCCCATTTACTGCAGGTTGGTGCAGCCTGCACAACAGTGTTTGCAGGCACCAGGTTTCCTTTCAGAAGAGCCCAACCTGATGTCTGTGCTCCATATAGCCACCAATTACATTTCAGTCCCTTATGGGAACACATGAGCCTGTGACAGCACTTACCACTTCAGGGTATGTTTGTGTCACCGCTGGTCAGTCCAGATCAGAGGTGTGCACAGGAAGCAGATCTTGGGGCTACTTGACCTGCTCCTCTGTTCACAATGCAGAGAAGTCTCAGAAAACCTAAACTGTATTATTTGAAGGCAGAACTAACCTGGAAGTTGTATTCCAAGATTTTCTCCTAACATGCTGCATTTACTAATGAGCATTCAGTGCCTGGGCCAAGATCTAACGTGTAGTAAACCCTCCAAAGTACATATTCTGAACATTAGGTTCCCAGCAGCAGCTGCTTCACTCTGCAGATGTGTTTTTCTCACAGCACGATGCTTACTAACCTAAACAAAGCCTCGGATAGCTCCTAACCACATGTGATGATAGTGGTGATGGTCTGGGGGGCCAAACTGAAACTAGTCTGAAGTAAAGCCCCTGAACTTCACATAATGTAGATAGATGTCCAGGCCTCAGTACTGATTAATTCACTGACTGACACTTTTTTGCACCAGATCACTTGCCAGTGTGGATGTAGAGCTCTTTGCTGTTAGACAGTGGCTTCTGATGCTTAGCCATGCCAACCAGAAAACACATATCATAGCCCCTTCAAAACTATACTGCTTGTGACAACTGAACACTTATGCTCACCCCTCTGATGCTGTAACTCCATTGCATTCCTGAAGCTGAAACTTGAAGCAGGCAGAGGTGGGATATCTGCTACCACAAAGACACTGCATTGGGCTGAAAAGGAATGCTGGTTTTCATAGCTCTGTTGAGATTTAAATTCCATCATACAGCTTTTTCCGATGGTTTATTTAAATCCTGCAAATGCAGTTTTATTTTATTAATGTGCTCTACATCCGATTAAATTTTGTGGTTGGTTTCTTTTTTTATCTCTCTATATCACCTAGCATTAAAAGTAGACTCACTGGAATATAAATAAATACATAAGTGAACTCAAATCCACCATAATTCTGCTGGGTCTGATTTCATGGTAGCATTAATCAGAACTGGAATCACTGAAAATTAATGAGTGCTCTTGATAGGTAGTATCAAAAGGAACTCCTCCAACTTCACTGCAGCTTCTGCTCATGGAGACTGCAGACACCAAAGAGGGTATCATTATAGAGCCTAAAATTAATCCGATGCAAAGCCCAAGACATGTCCTTCATGGTCCCTATGAAAAGGGAACACGCAAAAATGGACCAAATGTCAGAACTCGGTGTAAATGAAGGTTTCAACACATCTCTACCTTCTGCTTTGTGGTTTCTGTCTGCTATAAAATTAACCCGCAAAATCATATCAATCATGGCAGGACTGCAGACACAGATCAAGGCTGCTTCAGATTAAGTTCTAGGTATATATCATGGTTCAGCACCACCTGTTTCACATTGAACAAGAATAATACTTAAGGGATATTTATTACAGTACAGTAGGAATCTTAAGAGCTTACATACTCCTTTAAAGAATATATTGAAATTAAAGACAAAGTCCTACATGGGAAACTGACATTCCTTAGCATCTTTCAACAGACAGTCAGTAGTTTTACGATAGTATTGTAAATAAAAACCATCCGTAATGTACATTATTTTTGCCAGCATCCTGTAAAAATCATCACCATTACTTATATTGTGCTACTCACATATTTTACAGGCATATCCTGTAAGTTACAAAGAATAAACTTAAATCATGATACTCATTGACAAATTTCTGTTATGCATCTATATTTATGGAGAATTTTATGAAAAGAATGCACTTGCTTCTTTCTAGCCATGCTTGGATCTACTTAATTTTCCTATACTAGACTTCAGATTAATGGGATTTAAAATACATACAACTTTCTATTTATGCACTGCATATGAAATTCTTGCTCGGTGCTTTAGTTGTTGTTTTATAACTTTCTTCTTATTGTTTTGATTTTTCAGCCTCCTCGGCAGACAAAGGACTTGATGAATAACGACATACTATCCTTGAGCCCTGCAGTTACCCATTCTTCTATGCAGTTTCAGCCACTTACACATGCCAGGAGAACTCTCAGAACTATTATGAACTCAACTACACAGTAGGTACACAAGGGCTCTGGAAGGATTTGGGATTCTTTAGTGATTTTTAGAATCCAGAGTTACACCGACCACATTGCACAGACTCCTGTTCTGTGGCTCTGGACACAGCAGCAGCAGCGCTAATAGCATGCCAGGTGCACTGGCAGCTGTGTAGGCAGCTGTCTGACAAAAGTGATTTCTCCCTTCTGTTCATTTCTCATGTCCAGTTTTAGCAGTCCCAGCACAAGAAAGACTGTCCACCCTGGTGAAGAAATTGCTGAATGGAATCCAGCTGCTGCTTGAACTGCCCAACTGGCACCTATGGAATGGATGGTGCTGGACTCTTCTCTGAACTGCACAGAGAAAGGACGAGACAAGAGTCAGGTTGCAACAAAGGACATTTGGAGTGGACAGAGAAAAAAGGTTATCTATGGGAGCACATAAGCATAGAAACAGCTTGTCTTTAGGTTGTAAGAATCTGTCCATTTGATCAAGCACTGAAACAGGCTGCCCAAGGAGGTTGAGTCACCATCCCTGGAGGCGTTCAGGAGATGTTCAGATGTTGTACTGAGGGACATGGTTTAGTGGGGAACTGTTGGTGGCAGGTGGACAGTTGGACTAGATGATCTTGGAGGCCTTTTCCAACCTTGATGATTCTGTAATTCTATGATTCATCCTTTAAAACAGAATTTATCTGGAAAAGGCCTACTGTGACTTGAACACTGGCAAGGGGCTGGATCTGATGACCTCCAGAAGTCCTTTCCAACTCAATTCTAAGCCTACAAGGAAATCTTGCTATTCCTTCCCCTGTAATGCTTCTCATATCTAGTTTTTCACCATCTATACACTAAATCTGTCATCTACATCCCCATAATCTTGCATTCTGATTAATTCAAAACTGCTGTTTTCAGGCCATCTGTTATGCATAACCTCCCCTCAATCATGTATATACGAAATACAGTGGCCATGCGTATTCCCTGACCACAGTTTTGACATTACTGACTTGTAATTTCTCATCACACTGCTGCTTATTTCCCCCCACATCGCAGAGGATTTGTTTGCCAATTTGTCAGATTCTGCCACTGGGATCTGGCTGTGCTGGCAGAACCATGCAGCAAACCATGCACTGTAACCTGTCATAGAGGTTTGGGTTGGATGGAACCTTAAATATAACCCAGCTCCAACCTTGTCCTACCCCTATAGGACCTGGAAAAAAGTCACACTGTCTTATAAAACCCCTTTAGATACTGAAATGCCCAAAGCCGGGATGTGAACAAAAGGGTGAAATTCATCCCTGCATATTAGTAAACATAAATTTAGGTATATGCTTATAAATGCAACATGTCAGTTAGGTGCCTAAGCTCCTATTCTGTATTGGTGATGAATTCACTGCAGTGGAGTCTCTAAAACTATGCAGCTGAGTGAATGGATTTGTGCCATCATTTATACCTATGTTGTGCTTCTGCAGATTCTCCTGGCAGTGTGAGGGGGGGCACAGGGTGTTGTCCTGGCCACTGGCTGCTGTTCCAGAAAGACACTGTTCTCCCACACATCTTCGTCCAGGCCTTCCAGCTGTGCCTGAATACCTGGTGCTGGGTGCCTGTGCTAAATGAATTGCCTTGTGCTGGTGGTATTAGGGTGAGCTGAATTTTGTTCCAGCCTCCACTGAATGTACTAACTAGATTTGTCCCTAAAAATAGCAACTCCTTTGAGTGCAGTAACACATGCAGATTGCTCTTTGTAGAAGATACATGAGCCTGCAAACCAAACACCTCCCAAAGGTTTGATTCAGATGCTCGCACACAGTCAGCTGGTGATGTCATTTGAGATGTCCCATAGTCTCTAGCAGGTCTCTTCAAATAAAACCAGCCCTAGGCCATGTTTGGCTGCTATCTGAGTGTATCTGAAATGTCATGTGGTACCTCCACGTGCAGGCAACCAAGTTCCAATGAAAAATGAACTAATCCTATAAAATACTTTGAAATGATTAAAAGAAAATGGTAAGAAATCCAGAGGAACAATAAAAAATAATCATCGAGTATTTATGTGAATCAGTTCTTGGCACACTAGAGTAGGAAGGGCTGCCAGTACTGGTGAGTCCAGTCCATGCCACCCTTGGCACGACATCCTAAAGTCCTCTGCAAAAGCACAACTCCAGTCCTTGAGCAGATATCTCCTACCACTCTAACAGCCAAGTGTGTTAGTCAGGTATAGCTCAGAGCCATATGTAATATCTGGACAAGTTCAGTACTTTTCACTGGAAAGAGCTATATTTTGGTCGTTTCTTATGCTCTTTTCTTTCCCCTGTAAGGGTTCAGACCGTGATATGAGACAAGCTGGATATCAAGCTGTGAGTTATGGGAGATCTGCCCTCAACTCTCTGCCTACAACTTCATTAGAGAAAGTGGAAGCACTTAGTGGATAACAACTCTGCATTTTTCATGTCTTCAGAAAAAATCTGCAAACAATGACATCATCTTTGGCACTGCCCCCATCCACTTTGGACTAAGAATCAGCTGTCTAGATCATGATAATTCGGTCCATCTTATGCCAAATGAAAAGAGAAGAAATTCCAGACAAAATCCTCTTTTTCAAAGTGCTCTGACAAATTAAACTACATTAGGGAAGGATTATTAATATAAATAATGAATTAGTTTTGTACTGGATTGTCTGTGTAATGGGATGTCAGAAATGTTTGTGGCCGGACCCCAAACTGCACAGTCGACAGAACTTAACCTCACTAACTGGAACTGAGATACAGATTTGGTTCTAAGATAAAGGAAGTAAGCACTGGTCACTTCCTATATCTATCTTTGTTCACTTTTTATTTGGAAACTTTTAAGAGAAAACTCACTACAAGGTAGAGGAAGAATAATATGAATACCAACTCGGTGTTAAAATTTCAGCGAGATGCCTTTGAAAAGAATCAGTCTACATCAAAATTATAGACAGCTTTGCCTGCCAGAAGACTAAGAAGTGCTAGATGATGAATGCATAACTCCTTGAATCAAATACAAACACTTGCAAAATCTTAAGCAGTGCTATTTCTGTCAGTCAAAACATTTGCATGCCCAATGTGCCAGAACACCCCTCGATGCATCCACATCATCTTTATTTAGCACAATATATTACTTGCAGATTGAACTTGATGGCTGTGACCAGCTTAGAAAAGCAGTCCAACACAAAGTACAACCCCAACCGTACTCAAAGTAGGGGATTATTTTCAGGTTCTTGATCACTTGTTGTAACAATTCTCATTTTTTCTTCTTTTTTTGGGGGGGGAGATGATTCCAATATTCCGTCCTCCTTCAGTAGAGACTTTTTGCAAACATGTGACCTGTTTTCTTGCTGTTTGTTGCACGATGTGAGTAAAGCCGCCTATCTTTTTCATGTGAAAGATGCGAGGGATCGTGCCACAGATGTGAACCTGCGGCAATCAGCTCCACCGCTGAGCTCAGCCTTCAGACCTGCCAAGCATTTCACCCTGCTTGCAGGGCTCAGGCAGTTAGCTCCCGCCTGGCATTTTCTTGCAGCTGGGGCTCCAACACACACATTTATTCAGCACTGACACAGCTCCTTTGATTTGATGCATGAGATCATGGAGCAGGAATGAAGCTGTTGCACGGCCGTGCTGCCGTAGCGGAGCCTGCTGCTCGCAGGGGTCCTGCTGAGGGATGCGTGCTCTTTGGCTGCAGCCCAATTCCCCAGCTCCGTGCCAGCCCACCACGCTGTGCTGCATGCCCCAGACATAGGGCAGCATTCTTACAGGCACTGAAATAAACCGGACCTGAGAGCACTGCTACCTGAGATCGTGAGATGCGCAGAACTTGGAGTTTAGAATAAAACAGACAGCGCAATAAATCCCCCAGTATTATACTTAGTAATGGTATCGTTTGTGTCATTCGGGAAAGCGCTCTTGATTCCTAAAGCCCCACAGCTCTGAATAAATCACTTCCACAGTGGAGTGTTTGACTGATGAGACACTAACTGTCCTATAGCGAGAAAATTATTCAGACTGGGAAGATGACAGGTTCTGAGCATGAAAAACAATAAGCCACAGAGAAGCTGGAAAGAACAGCGTGTACAAAAGACCAAAGGGCAATTGTCACTATCCCTGAGTAATGACCATAACAACAGGTGCTAAAACATACAATACAACTATATAGTGCCAGCCAATTTCTGGAGTGGCAGAAAGTTCAATAACCAAGTGAAACCCTTTATAAGCCAGAGCGCCTCATTAGCACAATGAAAGGGACCAATAAAAATCGGTAGAGATCTTGTTTGCAATGCCCAGAGGCCTGCAGTGTGAACAAGCTTTCTGTTTTCCCATCTCTCTATGCTATAGCTAATGCAGGAGCTGCCAAGTAGGAGAATAAGCTAAAATTCTCTACAGCCTTGAAATTGTTACAGTTTTTTTCCTTGTCTTCTTTGCCAACGAGATTCCTGCCTTACCAAGTACAGCGTATAATTATTCCGATTTCCACTCGTGAAGATGCACACCTTTTCTTATCTAACCTGCCTGTCATATCTCGTTACAGCTTACAGAAATCTGAAATACGTTCTTCTGATAAACTGACGGAATAACAACAGAAATATGTACAGTTAATAGTTGCGATGGGGTTTCCACATTATTCTGAGAAAGACCGAAATGAGTATTATAAATAGCACTGTAAGTGTAATTTATACCAAAAGTACAAACCCTGCCAGCTGATTCAGTTTACTAACAATCCTGAAATATTATCAGGTATTAATTGCTAATAAGCGTGATTCATTATGACTTACTGCGTGCTGATTTACTGCTCTCAGTAGTGAAGCAAGCAAACAGAAATTGGCAAGGAGCAGTTGTGAAAATTAAAAATATTTTGAGTTATCTCTAGGCCTGCCAAACACGAATTAATGCTTCTTGTGGAGCATGTCAGTACTTGTGCTGATACTCAGCACTGTGTCATGCGGAGCCTTTCTTTTTTTCCCCTCTAAATTTACAAACACTTCACACAGGAGAATAAAGGAGCTCTATTGTAACATTGTGCCGCAGAGCGCAGCCAGCTGGAGATATGAAGTGGAATCAAGCTGTCATTTGGGGAAATGCTGCATCCAGATTTGTTAGGTCCAGTCAGAGACCTGAAGGGATATTTAGTGGAATATTCTCCTGTATAATTGCTAATGACTTCAATGGTAAATTCAAGAGGTCTGAGAACGGGAAGCATAAGCCCCAGAGAATGATTTTTTGTTTGAAAGGCACATTAGCTTTAATCCCAAGCATATGTCCCTGCCTCCTGCATGAATACGGGAAAATCCAACAGAATAAGCAATACCATCCTTTGATTTATTTCTCTGACTGCTTGCGCTTCAGCTTTGTCATCGAGTGATCCATTTCAGCCTCATCTGGGCACCTCGCATCTCTTTCATTCTGCTGTTTCTCAAGGCAGTTCTTGCCGCCGCTGCCTCCCTAGTAATGCACAAAGGGATTTGGGCATGAACATCCAATGACAAAGGCCTCTGAAAATTACACAACTAATGTTTTAGAATTGTTTGGTCTGGTTGGCAGCTTGCAGCACCACGCCACACAGAATCGGTGGGCTGAGATCAAAGATGGGCACCTGCGAGCAGAATCCTCTATTATCCTTTCACTGTCAACAGTAATTGTTGCTAACTATACGAGTTTGTTTAATACTAACACAGCCCAAGAGACCGTATTCAGAGCTGATGGAAATAGATCCGCTTCTGCTGAAGTCAGCTCTGCTAATCTATACCAAGTGAGGATCTGATACAAGGAGAGAAACAGTTAACCCACTGCTTAACCTTATGAGCTGTGTGAACTAAGTCTGTCTCAGAACTTTGCCTGATAAAGAAAAAAAAGATGTTTCTTTGTCTAACTTTAACTGAGAAGCTATTAAGCATGCACTCGGATATCAGTAGTCTAGTATATGTACAATAGGACTTCAAATGATAAAAGGTTGGAAGGCCAGCAAGAAGCCAGCCATCGCTTTCTAAATGCTTTTCCAAACTGGGTTAACTCTGCAAGAATCAAAGCTCCTCCCCACCTAAATTCAACACACAACTCCAATCAATCAGCAAGCAGCAAAACAACAGATCTAGTGTATAGATTTAAATGTTTAAAATGTTAATAAACACAAATTCAGCACATCTCCAAGTCAGATGCAGTGGGAGCCATTGCCCTAAGTATGGAATGAAAGCAACAGAAAAACCCATCTATAGTCTAAAAACATTGCTCAATACCATTACCCTGCGCATTGGAAACTGCACCCTCAAGCTGCTGTCCAAGGGTCTGTCCCTGTTTGGAAAGTTTTTACTGTATCAGCCATCAATGAACCACGTAATGCAACAGAACATGAGTTATTACTATTCTGGACAACCGTGATTCTGCAAAACCACACAGCACTTAGCCCTGTTCTGACCTAAGCACAGCAAAATATGGCCCTGGGCACCCTGCTCTGGGTGGCCCTGCTTGAGGAGGGGTTGGACCAGATGGACCCAGAGGCCCCTTCCAGCCTCAGCCATTCGGGGATTTAGTGAAGTTTCTACTCAGCACTAGGCAAGTACCGAATGTGTACTTTTACTAAAGTCAGAGGGAGCACAAGATCCAAGAACCTCTAACTTAACATAGAAAGCAGAAGACAAAGGCCAGCTGTGTTGCACAGTGTGTTATTCAACACTCTACACACAGCTCTGTAACATCCAGTGCAGATGCCCTACAAACAGTCCTGAACACACTTTGCCAAACACCCCAAACTGGGCTGAAGACCAATTTTTTAATATCCAGAAATAGGAAACGTTTTGGTAGGCTGACAGCAAGCCAAGATAATTTCCAATACAACTGATGCCAAAACAATAATTGGATAGTAATAAAGCCAGGAAAGAGGATGGAAATTAAGGAGTTCCAGCTAAAACACGAGCCTCAGTGCCATGCAGTTTCTGGGTCACTGTCCCGAAGCACAGCTGGATTCACCTCTTGTGCTCATCTTTCACTTTGCCTGGCTTTTAGAGGAGCAAAAAGGCAAGAGCTCGGCTGGTTTACATCTATATGCAAGCTGTGAATTACATTATTCCGACAATAAGGCCTGGCACCACCAACAGCCTTTGGAGACAGCAGTGCTGGCATGCTTCAAGCTACCCATGGGTTCATTAAGCTGCTGGCCAGGAAGATGCTGGATTCTCATCTCTAAGTCTGAGTCTGGCAAAACCTCTCCACAAGTGTTTACTTTAAGGTCAGGAGGGAGGGTGTGGGAATAAACAGATGCTCTGATTTCTTACAAAAATTCCCCTGGTGATGAAGGGGTAAGAAAGAAAACCAGTGTGAAGGTACTTCATTATCTCCAGATATGTTTGTCTGACTTGAAAACAGTTCAGAAATAACAGGATGCTTACACACTCTCACAGCTAAACACTAGAAAGCACAATGGAGGTATCCCAGCTAAATTTAGGGAACGTGATAAATAACATTTTGTAGCAATATATTAACTGTTAATTTTAATAACTTTTAATAACTTTTCATCTCTGAGGCAGTTTTCTAAACCAAGAGGTTATTTTCAGTTATAAAAAATAACAGCTTTCATTGAAGCTGTGTCTTTTTCAGCAAATATTATCTATATGACTTTTGTTTGCATAACTACAAACTTAGAGATGTCTGTTGTCGCTTTCCGGATCTCCGAACTCAGAAGAAAAATCTCTTTAGGGAAACCTTCTTGTCTCTTTCTTACCTATTTTGCCTCAACTTTTTTCAGCAAAAGGAAAATAGAAGTGTAATTGTGTACCCTGTACTGTGTTCAGAGCTGAGAAAGTGATGTAAATTACAGAGTAGATCAATGAAGAGGAACGAAAGAAAAAGGAAAAAACTGCTCATTTTCCCCTCCAAACAAGAAACAAAGGGAGGAATACAAAAGAAGTAAAACATCCAAATGATGAGCAAGAAATGAGAATTCTAAATCTATAATTAAAAGAGCAGACTTTAACCAAGAGAAATGTATGTTTTGAATAATATAGCAGTGAAACAACTTAAAAATATTCATTAAACTATCTTCTATATTTAGCAAGTTTAGTCGTCTTCAAAGCCAAAACAAGGACAGAGTTGTCATTCCTTTGGCAAGGCTTAGCAGGAACAGTGCTGCTATAAGAATGGAAATAAAACAGCATCATTTGTCCTGAGGACGCTACAGAGTGGTCGATTTTTGAAGGCTGAAGTTGCAAATTGAAACGTAGGCAAAACAATCTCCATACAAGCTCCATCTCAAGAAACGTTTGGATGTTGTGTTGATGAATATGATTTAATTGGGAAGTATTGGTAATGGTTGGATTAGATGATCTTCTAGGTCTTTTCCAACCTTGATAATTCTGTGATTCTGTGATATTAAAGCACAATCTCATCAGCACAAGGCTCTGAGAACATCTGATTTCAAACTTAATATGTCCAGGATGACACTTAATAATATTCCAAAGAACCAATTCAGTTTAGCCTTAAAAAGGATGCACATCTTGGGAAAGCAAGAAATGCTTTAAATACATTTGCTGACATGCTATGAAAATACGTAGCCAGAAGTGTCTGTTGTGTTAGATATACAATGACAAAGGTGATTCCTTCAGTCATCCCTTCCTTCAGTCAATCCTTACACTTACCCTTTAACAGCTCTGACAATACACACAGTTTTCAAATAGCACCTTCAGCAACAAACACAGGTCTTTATTTTCATCTATGTTAGCTAACCTACTTGTTTTTTTAAAACCACAATTACAATAGCAAGGTAATTTAAAACACAGTCTCATTTTCTTAAGATACACGTGTCCTAAGAAACAAGCATCACATCCTGATTCACCAGATACCACTTCGGGATACCCTGCATTGCTTATATGTTTCAGCAGCAGTACCTGGGGATGTAAATAAACTTCAGCACTTGTTAGGATAGGGGCTTCAGAAGTGTCACCTCTTACAGGCAGAAATTCAAATGCAGAAATACTGATGTATTTATTTTCTTTCCCAAAGAGGTCAATTTACACTGATATCGGGTATTTTAATGTTGAAGTAAAACACCAAACTGAAATGCAAAGTAGATATGCTGTAAACTCGTTACTTTAAAAGCCAGCTGCTTCTTGTCAAAAAAGGAAAGTTCCTTTTAGCTGCCTTCTGAGACTGATATAAAACAAGTTACATGACAAGGTTTTTTTGTACCATATGTTATCAGGTATTTCTTAAGGCATAAATTATGACTGATTCTTTATTTATTTTCTTTTTAATGGAAAAGAAGAATTATTCCAGCCAGGCAATCCAGCTAACAGTAATTCCACTTCTGATGGCTCAGGAAATGAGGAACGACTCCCCCAGCAGTGATTTCAGTAACACCATGAAGATCATTTGAAACACCTCAACATGTAAATTTCCAGCCCTTACATTCAACAAATACTTTGATTTTGCAGCAGCTCATGTGCTTAAACCCTTATGAAATCAAAGATATTCCAAATGTTGTTTCATAATATTCTTTCAAATGTGTTTTTAATCCACACTTGATTTATTTTTGCAAAAACCTTAATTTAATCAAATTGATAGGGCATTTGGCCCCGTTCCTTCATAGGGAAGTGTACAAATTCTATAGTGGCTTTGTCATAAGCTAAATCGTCAGAAGAAATTTCATTAAAACGTGTAGTTATAAAGTCCTTATTCACTCTATTAGATACTTAGTCTCTAGAAAGCTCTTTCATTTCATAATCTCCCAACTTCAATGCAGTTTGTATTATTCTGTTTTGTGTATATTTTTGTGCTAATAGAAGTCGTATTTCAATAAAATATTTCTGTCACTTGTGAACATTTTTCAGAGTTATAAATTCTCGTGGCATTTTGTAACGATCCTCATTAGTCCCCTTCCTTTGCTTCCTCATTAGTATGTTGTTACTTAATGACACCCTTGGACTATTTTCACAAAATTAAATTAACATTATACATACAAAGCATAATAAAAAAATCCTGCATTTGTGTGGCTGTCACCGTGCTTGACTACCTCTACCCATGGCAAACAGATAAAGGCAGAAGAGATAATCTCTGCTAAATGCATTCCCGCACTATAATAACACCCCATTTATTTAGACTATGGAGTAGGTAAGTGAGCACAGTGTGCTCATAGAGTTTAACTTCCAGCCACATGACCAAATAGAAAAGGATGCTGGGCTGAGGAACACGGAAGTCATCCCTTCAAATCTCAAATCTCAAATCTTGCCCGGCGTGGAGTCAAAATGCCACAGAAGCACACAGACCTGGAGGTGCTTCTGGATGCTGAAGTCACGGCAGAAGTAACATCAGGGCAAGAGAAAAGCATGCTTATCGCTCTCCAGGTCATCTGCTGTCGTCCTTGCTCCTTACTGCCTGTATGCTGGTCTACTTCACCACATAGCTGCAGATTCATAATGTTTGTGAGATGGTCTTTAAGCTTTAAGTAACCGAACATGTTCTTCTGAGGCTGCCTCAAAACAGCGACCATGGGTCTCATTACCACATCCCTCTTCCTTCACGTGAACTCTTCATTAACAAATACTGTTTATTTGACCGTTCACACAGAAATAAAGATGCAACTAAGTGGGGAGACTGGCTGTGTCAGATAGAATTCTGATGATAAAAACTACCACCACTGAAGACAAGGAGAAGCCAAGGTCATGGAGACCATTTTGTTTCCACTGAGCTCATCCCAGATAGCAACTAAGCATCCCACAGCCACTTGCTGAGCACCAGTGGGATGGGAGAATCGGAAAAGCAAGAGGAAGAAAGAAGTTGTGGGTGCAGATCTAGAAAGATCAATAAGTGAAGGAAGAAAACTCAAAAATCAATGCAAAAACCAATCATTCACCGCCTCTCAGAAGGAGACCAGCCAGTTTGCAGGCCAATTTCAGGCAGAAATCGTGCAGCTCGGTGTGATTACTTCAAAAAAAGAATGATATTCGCCCGTTTCCATTTGCTGCCCGCCGACAATGTGGAGAGGTCGAGCGGGAAGACGACAAGTGCCATCCCGCCATCAGGCGGCTGTCCCGCCTTCCCTCCCGCCGCACTGCGCATGCGCCGCAGCCGTCTCCTAACAACGGGGAAACAGCGGCGCGATCGCCCCCGGGCGGTGCGAGGGGCCGGGGAGCCCGAGGGCGGGCGGGAGGAGAGACGGGAAGTGGCCCGTTAAAGGCTTGGGAGCCTTCAGCTGCAAGTAAGCAGAAATAACGCGTCTGTGGAAGCAGCGGTGAGAGGCTTAAAGTCGGAACCGCAACAGGGAGGTTTCGGCCCGACCGCTGAGGGCGCCGTTGGGGGCGGCAGTGTGGTTCGTGCCCGCCCCGCTGAGCTGCAGCCGGGAGCCGTCAGAAACCACGGGACAGGGTTTAATAACTCCAAACCTTGGGTTATTTTTTAGCTTGAGAGCAGAGGTTAAAGTTTCCTTCAGCCACAGCCTAAACTGGCAGCTCCTGATCCTGGAAGGAAAGTGGGCACCGTACAAGGTTTATAGTGAAGCTGTAGGGCTTGTGTAGCTATGGAGAATTCCTCTGAAGCAGTAACATAACGAGATCAGAAATAACATGGATAATAAAGGAGAGGGAGGAAAAAAAGTAGAATAAAACTTCACATACAGAAGATTGACCCTAAATCTCACCCTGTTTAATGATGCTACAGAGGTATGGGATGGATCTGCAGGCAGGAGCTCTTAAGACCCAGCGTGGGTTTGGTCACAGTGGAGCATCGCCTGTGTGAGAGGACTCCTATAACCTCACTGCTGATTGGAATGACCATCTTTGTAACACTGTCAATGCTGTATTACCTTAGCCAGTGGAAGGTAAGCACAGCTGCTGTCCACTATTTGTTGGCTATGAGCAAGCCATCCTTCTCACTTTTGCTGATGGAAATACCAACATGTTTGGGACTTCTAGAACTGCTGCCATTTTCTGATTATCTCATGTACTGCTGCTATGGTGAATGCCAAGACAGGCCTCTGAATCCTTACAGCTCCCACTGCTGTCTGCAAACCTACTGCATGTACTTCTATCTTACCCTGTAATAGACCCATTTTTTTTTACCCCACAGACACCCAAGGTTAGGCTGGATGGGGCTCTGAGCACCTGATCCAGTGTGGGTCCCTGTTCATTGCAGGGGAGTTGGGCTGGATGACCTTTAAGTTGGCCTTTCCAACTCAAATGATTCTATGAAAAGACTTGCGAAGATGTGGATAATAAAGAATTGGGTGTTTTAGAGGACCTTAGAAGAGCTCTTTAGCCTGACCAAATGAAGGTTGAATAGAGTTATCTTCAAATGTATTTTGTTAGTACTGTATATAAATGGTATAGTATGTTGTATGAGTGGAATATAGGCAATATATGATGTGTAGTAAAAACATTTAGGGCTATATAAGATGTATAGGATATAGTAAATATATACTGTGTGGTATAAATATTTAGTAATCTACTAAAATATTTTGTCATGTGCTAGGAAAGAAAGAAGTTGACAAAAGCTTGAACACAACATGGATACACAGATACACAGTAAGCTATACTTTAAAAAAGAACACACAAAAAATCTGTAGTTGCTGAGCAATAACTTGAGCAGCAGCTTTTCACTGAGAGGAGTGGGAACAAAATACACACTGTTTTTTTAAGTTATAGCATTGGACTTATCTGGTGGGATTAATGTGATGTGATACATGTGGCAGGCAGGATTGAATCCAATCATTTAGATTGCCACTTTCAGCTCTATAATGTCCCTGTGAAACTGGTAGAGGGAGACATTTGTTTTAAGACATATGTATTGGTACAGCTGCTTAAAATCTTGAGTGTATTTAATTTTTACTTATTTTAAAGATATATTTCTTCCTAAGCCTCTTTGGCTTCTATATGAGGAATATCCGGCTATCATTGTTCAGAGAATGGGAACCTCTCTCTTTCTCTCTCTCTCTCTTTTTTTAGATTAAGTCAATTTTTCTTAGGCAGTTCCTCATGGGATGAGGGATTTCACTGAGTCTCAGTGAGACATTTAAAATCACACACATAATTTCTAAAAAAAATCTCCTTTATTCGAGTTGTCACAGCTTGGATTCTCCAAGGAGAGACCCCGGGTTTGATATTACTTAATATCTTCATTATAACTTGGAAATGAGCAATAACGTGGAGAAATCACAAATTTCTACTGAGATAAGATCGTTTCTGTTAATTAAGGTGATTGTTAGCAATATCTGCAGCTATTCTGCAGGTAGGTGAGCTGGTAACGCTACGACAGATGAAATTAGTTGTTTACACATGGAATGTAATTTACACAGGCAGGAATATTTGGAACAACACACTTTTCAGTAGTGAACCTGAATTAACTACAATCTGTTGAGGGAATGACCTGTTTACCACATGTGGATGGCTTAGCGAAAATCTTCACTGAGGAAATTGGGTAATAATTAATCCTCAAAAAAGGCATAATGTGACCGTAATAAATCAGTGGTGTTCTAGAATTGATGGTGGTATTCCAGATTAGGTTAATCATATCTGAGAAAGATTTAACAGTCACAGAGGGGCTCTGGGATAAGAAACATATACATCTGGAAAAGCAATATGGAAAAAATAATTAAGACAGCTTAGAAAGGCGATAAATCAGAATGTACAGGGAACCATAAAAGAAAGTAGAGAGGATCAAGGCAGGGCATCTTTTAACTAAATTTGTAGTACAAGAATGTGGGGATGTTGTATTGAATTGAGTAACACATTTAAACTGTTTATGTGTTTTTTAAATCTAAGGACTAGTTGCTTATGAAATACACTTGACATTTGGACCCGGGCCATAGAATGAAGAGCAGAGGGTTTAAATGTTGATGTGGTCACTAAAAATAGGGACTGTTGTTAGAAAGAGCGTAGCAACTTGTTGTCTAAACCTTTTTACTTTGGGGAAATAAAACCCCATAACGGATGGAGGAGATCTGACTTTTGGGATTATTCCATGCGTTTATCAGATATATCACAAGGAAGCAGTATACTGATCTACCATGGAAAACTTCTTACCAGTGTATTTGGTTTTGAGTCCAGTCAGTTGCTTTGTGATTTGCTATCCTGTTTGTTAATTCCTGTTACTTCATTATATGCACATTCATGCACTGCATCTTGCACTGCACAAATTGATAATGAATTGTGCCACTTAGAATCACACAACAGGAGGGAAATATTCCTTAGTGCACCTCTTAACAAGCAGCTAAGCTTCAGGAAACTGCAGGTGTGGTGCTTGGGCAATACAAAACCAGGCAGTACTGTTCGTCAGACTGATGGGCTTGGGATGTTTCTTCAGTTCTTTTTCTTTCCTCTGGCTGAGAGGAATTGACTTGAGAGGTTTGACTTAATAAAATAATCTGACCTCTACTTGTATGCAGCAGGACTTGGACCGTGTCATTGTGTACCTCATAGACTAAAGGAAGTATTTAGAGGATTTCAATATTTTGATCAGTACAACCACTGTAAGACTTTTCTCATATTTCCAAGTGTGATCTGTTATAAAACAAATCTTTTGTTAATTACTTTTTATTGATACTAATCAACTATCCATCATCTGGTGATTAAAGTAACCCAGCACTTTCTGTGCATGCTCACTGGTGAACAAGGGTATTGATGAAAAACAAGTCGAGGTTCCAGTGATGTTCTGGCATGTGGATTCATGTGGAGAAACGGTGAAATATACATCTGACTCGTTTTAATTGTCAGCCGTGTAAGTGCCAATATATGAGCCAGCAGCTCAAGGCTCCATTTTTGATCAGAGGATAAAATGGTCGTTTTTGTAGGTGTGATTCACCTGACCAGTTTTAGACACTTACTTTAGGATGATCTGCCCTAACAGCTATTGGACAGACTGGCTAGATCTCCATCTGTTATAAAGGAGAGTGACTAACTTGAGTACTGACGCCTAATTTAGTTCTGGTCCTGCAGAAAAGGTGATGACCCTTCTGAAATTTGGAGTGAAACGGGACACAGAGAGAGTTTGGGGGACTGTCATTTTGGAAGGAAGATGCAGTTAGACCTAATGTCTGCTTTACTGGATGCGAGACGGCATCTGGTCGCATCACTGCACTGAGGAGCAGCGTAAAGCAGGGTCATTTATCTAGCGCTGAAACCAGCGCATTCCAGGTGAAGAGCAGGAAGTAGCACTGAATGATGGCTCTGTAGGCTGCTCAGCTATGGCCACATCTGTTTAGTCAAAGGCCTTTAGTACCTCTAGCTCTATGTGATTTAAACAATCAGCCCTTTCATCTCAAGACAGAAGTAGAAAAACTACACTCCTAGCAACTTATGGAATATAAAGTACAAAACATTACTCAAATAAGAATATTATTTATGTTTCATAAAGACTTAATTAACTACATTTAATCACTTGTGAATAGATTTGTAGTTTTTAAAGCATTTTCAGGTAACATAAACCCAACATTTAATCACGTTAAAAATATAAATCCCACTAAAAATTTGTCTAAATTAAAAATCTTCAGAATAATAAACTGAGTCAGCAATACGCATTCTATACGCAGCTAGAGAGAGAAGTTGACTTATGGACCAGTAACCTTTAAATATGTGTATTCAGTCCAGAAGATGCAGTTCTAATGGTTAATATATTCCAGAATACTACTGCATGTGTCATAGCGGTCATTCTCTCTCTAAGGGCAGAACACAAAGAATTGTATGGGGACCAACCAAGTGCAACAACAGTTGTTGGCAGAGTGCACTGAAATCCAGCACAGTAACTGTAGGAAAGAAATAACCTGAAAGGCGTAACCTATGGTCATGTAATTATCCAGTTCCCTGTGCTTGTTGCTGCATATGATGCTGCCTTTTCAGTATTACCAAGGAACCAAATGTTTCTGAACATGGGGGACAACACACAAATTCCTTGAAAATATCCTTGGAAGTTGGATGCACTTGGAAAGCATGAAGAAACACTGCTAACAGCTTTGGTTATTCACAGTGTTAGAATACGTACAGGATTTGAAACTGAGAACATTAGTTGCACAACAGTTTCTCTTATATGTTAATCGGTCTCTAGCCAAAACTGCGGTTTTGAAACACTGAATGCTTCTATGTCTGGGTGTTCGTACTTGTGCATGTATATGTGACCTGCCTATGAAGTTTTAAACTTCATATCAGTTTTTAGGATGTGCTTATCAGCTGGATTCACTACTGCTGTGCTGTAGCTTATTTGGGATGCCAGTAGCACTACCTGGAAAAGTTCAGAGTACTCCAGAAGAGCTACAAAGTTTTAGCAACCACAATAAGCAATAGCCCTGACTTTTGTAATCAGCCAAGCTGCATATCTCATTGCACTGGGTAATGATCTTGTGTTGCACCACAAGAAGCTGTTGGGCTAGGCCTGGCTATGGGTGATAGTGTGCTTTCCCCTTGAGAACTACCAAGGAGTTTTAAGGGATATTAAGAGCATTTTTACACAGTGTTAAAACAAGCCTAAGTTTGGCATAACTTGGGCTATATTCTCTGCATTGTTAGTGATAGAGGGTCATGTTGTACTTCACTTTTTGCCTGTAGCTTAACTGGAAGCCTCTCAGACGAGGCTTTGCAAGCCATGTGAAATTAGGTCCACGTGGGGTTATTAAATCCATACGCTTCAGAAGCTGCTATTAGATGCAGCTGAGAAGGTCTTCCAGGTTCACTTGCACATGTGCTAGTACAAAAAAAGCAGAAGACAGAACCTGGTGTAATGTCTTTAAATAAAAAAAAATTAAAAAATAAAAAAATCCTTGAAAATAGTTTTGTGCAAAACTGTTTCTTTGCACCCACAGACCTGATTTTTATCTTCTGTTAAATATGGACAGAGAAATTGAGTTGAATTTGAAATACTTTTGCTAGGTAGAACTCATTTGTTCATTCTACAGCTGTACGGAATGTTTGCCAACATATAATGTACAGGCAAACATAGGGAAATAGCCTGTTCTTGTGTGATTTATAGATGCAGTCAAAACTGAATTACAAAAGTGCATGTCTTGTTTATTTGTACCACGTGACACCCTGAGCCTGGGATGTCTTGTATTTTCCCTTTTAGGTGCTTTTTGATTGAGACATTTTACCAAGTGTGTTAGAAAGTTTGTTGTGTTGCACAAATGGAATGTTACTGTTTGAAGGAATATCCTTCTGTACAGGAATTACAGTGTCAGTGAATTCTTCCACTTGTTTAGATGGGTCAAACAAATGCATAGGTCGGTCTTAGAAGTTTCCCTAAAGCGCTGGTGAACTGGTTCATGAGACAGGAGGGGGTTTGTTTGTCTGTTTTTATTTTTCATTTATGTGTTTTTGTTTTTAGAATGGGTAAAAAAGTGAAGAAGGAAGTAGAGCCTCCACCCAAGGATGTGGTAAGTTTATAAACTACAACATGCTATAAAATAAACCTTGCACAATTATAGGCCCAGATCTACCATCCTTATGTAGTTCCTTACTCTCTGAGCTTGCCCACATTATTCTAAAAATGTCTTTTAAAGATAATTCTGTTTCTGCTTTTTTTGGACAGCGTACAAGCCAGACTGACTGGGCATGTGTAGTTCTTTGAGGAGACTGTTGTCTTTGGCAGGCTGTGCAAGTAGTAATGTATGAAACAATCCAGGCTTCTTTTTATTGGAGGAGTGGTATTAGTTTTCCATTTGTAAAAATCAAAAGGAGAAGGTGGGAGGGACCTGAAATCTGCTTCTCTTTTGAACTGTGGAAACATTCCCAAGGATGAAAGAGTTAAAAGCTTAAATAAATCTGCAGGGTTGTTTGTTTTTTGTTTGTTTGCTTGTTTAACTGAATACAAGAGTTTTACAGATATTTTGAATACTTGTAGAATATGTTCTGGATCTTTTGCAAAGGTATATGGTCTCTAGGAGTAGGTTTTTTATTGTGTTTTGGTTTGGTTTTTTTTGTATCATTGAAAAGTGCCACAGTAAGAAGTGCTTAGAGTTGAAGCCAAATATGGAATAATGATGATATATGACTTTTTTTCTTTTTTTTTTTTTTCCCCAAAAAACTGGAAATTAAAGATCAGACAATGGCTAATGAACACGTTCTGAGGGTTTCTCTGAAGTTGCAAAGTACAGGGAGACCCAAGTAGAGGTAGAAATTGAAAGTACAGAAGTTATAAGTCCTAGTGGCTTATTCAGAAAGAAATATAAGATATGAGATGAAACACTGAACAAACAAATCACAGATTCAGTACCAGATAATGAGTTACTTAATGGAGAATCGTATGTTCCCAGACAGAGCACAGGAATAAAGGCAAAGCTCAGTACATGTGGTTTGGTTTTGTTCTGTTTGGTTTTAAACAAAACAAGACAAAAAAGGTTGAGAGTAACGGAACTAGAAGAGCTTTTTCAGACATCATAGCAAAGTTGATCAGCAAAAGCTACATCATGGTGTCAGTGCTATTTAACCATAAATAATTTTATCCAAGACAATAAAAGCAGCCATTATAGTTGAATTCAAATGTCTGAAGCTGTGATGTCACTGAGGTTTAGCAGTTGTCTGATCCTACACAACTGTTCTGTGGAAAGTTTAATATTACAAATGTACTTCATAAGATCCAGTCAATTATAAATGCTTACAAATGGAGAGTTGAGTTAAAACTTTAACACGAGGGGGTAAACTGACCTAACACTAACCCAAAAAACAAGGACACAGAAAGAAGATACATGTGGCTAAGGCTAAGTAAAACAGACTTGATAATTAAAACTAGATATATTTACAGTCTAGTAAAAAATGGAAAGGCATAATAATGTATTTATGGTCTACAGATATGCTACCACCTTCAAAAATAGTAAAAAGAGACTACTTTGGTAATTATCTAGAAAATCAATAGAAGCAGGACCGTAGCTCCTGTATTCAGAAGCCACCATTTAGAGTTTCTGAAGAGCAGAATGGTACAGCCTTCTGCCTACTGCGGTCAGCTGTGAATAATGTTAGGAAAGATAAAACAATTGAAAAAAAAAAAGAAGTAAACTTACAATAAAAGTTTAGAAAAACATTAAAAAGGAAAGCAGTAGAAAGAGTGAACTCCAGATGGCATCTGTGGTTTTCGGCTTAGACCCTTACTCTTACTGTACTTCAGGGTAACGTATCTCTTCTAGCAGTCCTGTCAGGAGAAGACAACTGAATGTTGCATAGCAAAACAGTATTATAAATGTGAATATAGATCCTTGATTGGTTTTTACTATCAGCCAAGAAATTCTTCAAGCTATGAGAATATTGTTGACACCAGTCATGTCAAATCAAATTTCAAACCTTTAAATTTCACCTGGATATTTTATCCTATTTTATGATGTTGGCCCACAGTGTCAGAGTGGATGTTAGTGGTATGGCAGTAGAGGTTGAATCTTCCTGCCAATATGCTGTTACATTTTGTTGCCATTTGACAGATGGCAGCACAGGGACAGTCTGGCAAAATGACATCTGATGTGGTAATGTTGGTGAAGCAAAGGTGTGGAATTGAATTCCTCCATGTGGAGAAAATTGTACCCACTGACATTCACTGACTCTCGCTGAACATTTATGGAGGCTGGAGGGTGAATGTGAGCACAGTGAGTCGGTGGGTGCTGTGTTTCAGCAGTGGTGACAGTGACATGAAATACAAGCCATGTTCTGGATGACCGTGCAGATGTTTACAAGCACAGCATGTGGACTCTTGTTTACTGCTGGCAATTATACATAGCTAATGGTGGTGTCTGTGTTGAAAAATAGTGTTTTGTAGCTGAATTTTTTTTAATCAAGTGGTGTTATTGTGCTCTTTGTATCTGATGTAGTTTCCGTGAAAATAAATAGGAAGCATTGCTTTCAGAGCAACCTATGTAGGTGGTATCTTAAGTTTGTTCTACACAATCCTGCTATTTGTTCATCAGTTGGGGCCCTTGTGTTAACAGAAAGCCTAGAGTTGCCACTAGAGAAAATACTGCGTCGTTATCCCTAAAAGAACAATGTAGCAATCTGGGTATTTTTGAAAATAGCTTCACTTGTGACACTGATGTTAAAAATCAAAGTATGGAGGAACGGAAGTGATACTGTCAGCTCTAGACAGGAACACATTTTGAGGAATCAGTAATTAATTTTACTTGATTTGAGTAAGGCTTTCAACACCATCTTTCATAACATCCCCATAGACAAACTGATGAAGCATGGACAAGATAAACAGACAGTGATGTGAATTAAAAACTGGCTGAGCTGCTGAACTCAGAGGGTTGTGATCAGCAACATGAAACCCAGCTGGAGGCCAGTCACTACTGTTGTGCCTCAGAGGTTAACCTCTTCATTAGTGACTTGAGTGACAGGACACAGTGCATTTGCAGCAAGTTTACAGACAATATGAAATTGCTGGGAGTGACTGATGCACCAATTGTTGTGCTGCCATTCAAAGGGACCTCAAGAGACAAGAGAAACAGAGAAAATGAGAATTTCGGTAAGTTCATTAGAGGGAGGTGCAAAGTAGTAACCAGTACAGACTGGGTGAGGACCAGCTGCAAAGCAGCTTTGGTGGGAAGTAAGTTGACCATGCTCTAGTAATGTGCACTTGTGGTAAAGAAGGCCAGTAATACTGTAGGGTGCACTAGAAAACATTGCCATGGTGAGATGTGACTGCTGTCTTTACTTTGGTGAGATCAAATCTGGAGTGCCATGTCCAGTTCTGGCTTCATCTGGTCCAACAGTCACATGGACTCACTAGAACAAATGGTTGAATCACCATCCCTGGATGTGTTTAAGAGCCGTTTGGATGTGGTGCTCAGGGATATGATTTAGCAGAGGGTTGTTAGTGTTAGGGTACTATGGTTAGGCTGCAGTTGGACTTGATGATCTTCAAGGTCTTTTCCAACCTGGGTAATTCTATGATTCTATGAAATCTGGCAAAGGGCCACAGAGGGCTTGAAGTGTTTGTCACCATCTCTTTTACTAATGGATGATGTTCATTTAGTCCCAAAAGAGCTTTTAAAATGATATTTTAGAAAAATAGCATGATTAAACAATAGAATAAAAGGAGATGATACGTCTTTCAAAAGGTGGGATCAGTCCAAAAGTGAGTCTAATAGGAAGGTGCCTCTTAGATTTTTCAGAGAGTAGGATTGAATCTAATACTTACATAAATGTATAGATGTAAGACCAATTTGACTCTGCCTGTATGCAATACTGCAATTAGAGCCTAGGAGTTATCAATGAACTGTAGTTTATACGATAAAGAAAATGGAGCTACATAGTAGTATTTTCATTATTAGATCAATGTAAATAAACAACTGAGATTTAAAACTCTTACTTATATTTCATTTCTTATTAACCTTCATCTGAGATCAATCTTTGAGTTTAATTTATGTTTCCCTGAAATAATGGCATCCTTTAATAAAAATTAAAGTTTCACACTATCACAAAGTGTTTGGCCAGACTTGGCCCTGCTGTTGCCAATGAATTTTCTACAGGGTTGGATTTAACTTTGCCTCTTGATATATCACTTTTCATTCAGAGCCTAATGTAATTAAAATGTCTGCAATTGCCTGGGAGAGCTATTAGGAATCCATTTTGAATTGTAATGTAGAAAATAAGTATTGTAACTTATTCTTTTATTATTTATACTTTTATAACCAATAACCAAGCCCTACAACCAATAGAAATAGAGAACGTTTTCATCGGTGTGTGGAAGAAGGGCACACAAGGTGTGGCAAGGATTCTCCTCTGCAGCAGGCTGTTCTGTGAATGCCCTTCTCATGGCTTCAGGCCTTGAAGTGCTGTACCAGAGATGTACCCTTGTGGAGCAGCTGCAAGGGAATGAAACATTGTAGCTGGGGAAAAAAAGTCCTCTTGATAGAATAAAAAATATCGAACTCTTCGGTCGACCCCACAACATCCAACCAAACTGGATCACTTTAGGAAACCAGTTGGATGGGATTCATTTCTTGGACCCTGACGTTGTGGATCAGTTTAAACAATATTACCCGGATGGAATCATCTCCAAACCCAAAAACATGTAAATTTTAACACCATTTTGGGGCAGTTTACCCAAAAATGAACATTTTTCCCCCTTCACGTCCCCGATGATCCGAAAAACCTGCATTTCCAGTTGGTTTTTTGGGTTGAAAACACCCAAAAAAAGGCTCGTTTTGATGACGAGGCAAAACTTTTTTTTTTTCCTCTATTTTTTGTTGTTGTTTTTTTTTTTTTTAATAGAAATGACCCCAAATTGCTCTTATTTGTAAGAAAATATTTGTAAGAAATATTGACAACATATCTTCTTTGGTCAGAGAGAAGTAATATATATAAAGCCAAGCTGAACAGACATGAGTTTTTTATCAGAGGTATGACCTATTTGGCCTCTTTTAGCTGTTGTTTTTTTGTTTGTTTGTTTTTAATTGAAAAAGGTTCTGCTCTATGTGTTTAACTATATCCATGTCTGCAGCAGTTTGCAGGTAGAGCTGCAGTAAGAGTTTAAACATAGTCCTAATGTTCTCTACTAATGAAAAATCTGAAAGCAAAAATTCAGCCTAGACATGTGTTCACTCAATTTTCCTCCTCTTGTACTGGAGAGGTAGCATGTGTTCATCTGGGTTTAGTTAATGACTTCCACAACTTGTCCCGTGCCTTCACCTTGTCACTGCAAGCATGAAGATGGATAGATCTGCATATTTTCAAGACCTGCTTGGAGCTAGGGAGAGCAGTTCAGTGCATTAGCCAAATAACCTTTTTATTATTAGGGAAACATGGATCTTCGTGGAATTGTAGAATCCTTAGTGTTGGAAGGGACTTTTAAAGGTTTCATCTAACCTAACTCCCCTGCAGTGAACAGGGACATCCAGATCTAGATCAGGGGCTCAGAGTCTGATTCAACCTGGTCTTCAGTGTCTCCATGGATGTGGCTTCCACCACCACTCTAAGGCAATTTTTACCTTAGAGCAGACCTAAATCTAACCCTCTTTAAGCTTGAAACAATTGCCTCTTGTCCTCTCAGCACAGACCCTGCTAAAGAGCCTTTCCCCTTCTTTTCTGTAGCTCCCCTGTAGATACTGAAAGGCCATTATCAGGTCGCCTCACAGCCTTCTCTTCTCCAGGCTGAACAGCCCCAGTACTTTCAGCCTGTCCTTGTAGGGGAGATGTTCTATCCCTTGGATCTCTTTTGTGGCACTACTCTGGACACACTCCAACAGGTTCCTGTCTCTCCTGTACTGAGGACTCCACATCTGGATGAAGAACACCAGGTGAGGCCTCACCAGTGCAGAGTAGAGGGGCAGGATCACCTCCCTTGCCCTGCTGGCCACGCTTCTTTTGATGCAGCCCAAAATATGGTTGGCTTTCTGGGCTGATGCAAGACTTTGCATTTGGATTTTTTGAGCCTCATGAAGTTTTCCTGGGCTCACTCCTCAGCCTAAGTCCTTCTGGATGGCATCCCATTCCTCAGGTGTGTTGACCTTACTCCACAGCTTGGTGTTACCCCACAGCTTGGAAGATATTTTTCTGAATCAGAGATTCAGAACTGGAAATGAGCCCTTTGTATCTTTTCTGATGCGGAGCTCACCAGGGATTATCACAGAAATACTTCAGCATGTGCAAGACTGTGGTAAGCTAGTGTTCAGTATGTGAAATGAGTTGATGAAGGCACAGGAAGGGTCATTTTAATTTATTTATTTTTAATAACTCCCATTAAGTAGTAATGCCACAGAGTAACCAAATCTTACTTCTTCTCATATTTGGTTTGGAAGCTGTAAGAGGCTCTTTTACATGTAACAGAATTGTGTAGTCTTTTCCCTTCAAAAGGATGCACAGGAAACTGTCAGGGTTTTCCCAAAATCTTCATACAGGATGAAACGAGATGATTGTGTTAAATCAATTATTCTTTGTTATTTTTCAAAAACATTTCAAATTGTTACTAAAAGTTAGAATTCTCCATTTATTAACCAAGTGTGCAAGTCTACTGCAGCACACAGCAAGGCTCAGTAAAAACTCATACTATTCTTCCTTTTTTTTGTTGGTTTTTTTTCCTAGTTTGATCCTTTACTGATTGAAAGCAAAGAAGTAGCAACAGTTGTACTAATGCTCGATTCTCCAGAAGAGGAAATTTTGGCCAAAGCATGTGATGCTATATATAAATATGCATCAAAAGGTCAGTCTTCGTTGCAGAAAACTTCCCTCTGCCTTACTTATGTTTTGCCAGCAGTTCAGAACTTTTTAGTTTCCTAGCACTAAAATTTTCAACCTCTGTCAAAGTTTTGTTTTGTTTTTCCTTCAGAAATACCTGTCACTCCTGTATTTGCAGTTATAAAGAAGTCCTGCGGTTTGTATGGAAATGTTCAATGTTTTGTTGTAGAAATTTATATTGGAGAAATAATTATTTCAAAGTGTTTCTGTGCATTGAATTAAAAATCTGAAGTGTGTGATGATGTTAAAGACCATCCATTACACACATTAAGAAGATACAGTTTAATTTAAATAGTCAATTTTAGTACTGGAACTTCTGGCTTCTGAATGCTTTTTCTTTCTTTAATGTTTCATAAAGTAATTGTTTTTATCGCTTTTATATTAAATAGCCAGATTGAGACTAATTCTGTTGTAACTATTGTAGCTTTTGAAAGGCATCCAAAAAAGAGATTAAACAGATTAACGGTCCCTGATAATGTGATGATGAAAAGCCAACATATATCCTTCCCCACCACTTGGAACAGTGGTAAGGAACAGGTTCTTCCTGACTTCTCTTGAGAGATGTATGGGATCACCATTTCCCCTAGTGATCTGTTGTGTAATAATATGTTATCCGTCCAGTTATCATACCAGTGAAGCACCTAACTTTCAAGGCAGTCATTTTGGATTATCTGTAAATTCATTTAACAGTAAGTGTCACCAAAACTATTAAAAATAGTCTCTGCTGCTTTGTAGCAGCAGGGGCAGGCTGCTCTGTAAGGCAAAGGAAAACAGGAGTTAGTGACAGCAGAGCAGGCAAGGGATCATGGCCTCCAAAATGGGCGCAGTCCCATGAGTACAGTGAGAACACATCCCACAGTGGTGACCACACAGTCAGTACTCCAGTGGTCACCGAGAAGTCCATAGTGATAAGGCAGGTTTGAGGTCAAACCAAGAAGTCAAATCTGTGGTCACAGTCTGGATCAGTGGATACATGGCCAGGTGAAATGAAGAGCAAGGGTTCACCTTAAATCTTCATACGGAAGCTGAGAGTCCCTGTGCAAGGCTTTTTCCAGAAGGGAGTTAGTCCTGATACATGTTCTCAAACTTTTTGCAGTAATATTGAGACCTACAAGTTTCTTTCTTTCTGTTGGAGACTGATACGCTGTTTTAATGTTATGATCCAGGAAGGGGATCAGAATGACATCAGATCCATGAACTACATTTTTAAAGAGTGTGTTTGATATTTTGCTTGATACTCAAAGGTCTTACGTAACTTTTTGATGATATTATTGATGTATACAGACTAATTTATGATTTATTATATTTTTGGTCACTGAAATACTGTCATACTTTGTTACATTAGAACTATGACCTTGTTGCATTTTTTTTATAGAACTTTTAACCTATTTACTCTTCAGGTGATGAAAACAAAGTGACACTTCTTGGGCTTGGAGCAGTGCAACGTTTGTATAAACTCATCTCACATGAAAATCCCGTTGTACGCAGAAATGCCATAATGATATTTGGCATCATGGCTTCTAATCGTAAGAGTCTCTGTTTCTCAGTATTTTTCCATGCATATGGTTATAGCTGTTACAGCAATAGGTGGATCATGGGAAGAAAAAAAAATCAAAATCCTGTATTAGTGACTCAAAAGAACTTGTTCTGCTGGAGAGCTCCACTCATTGTGGAAAAAAATGTAAAAGATAAGTGAATTCTCTTCCCAGTCATTATTTTTGCTTTGACTGGGTGAAAAAGGTTGGAGTTTACTACTGGAATTCTTTCTATCTGAGAATGCCTGACTATTTATGATGCCCAGCTAATGTGGATATGACAAATTCTGAACATTTACAAAAGTTGGAAATAAGGGATAAAATACAATTTATCATCTACAGAAAATGCTGTGTTTTCTGGAGGCATTGATATAGCTACAATGATAGGAGAGGAAATGCATTAGGTTTATAGCATCTAACTTAGGTATCAGTAGCAAAAAAAGTCCTGATCTATCAAGCACTGATGTGCATATTTACCCAGCTTCCTTGTCTGGTCAGTGCTGCTGCAGTTATTCGTTATTCTGTTTCTGAGCTACTGAATTGGAGCTCAAACATCTCTCAGAAACATCTCAGTTACGCAAACTCGTGTATCTTGTACAGCAGTACCATTACTGGATGCATTAACCACAATATAATGTTACATTGAACCTTCTGTAGAAAAATAGGTAGTGGTGGCTTGAAAACTAAATAAAGGAAGTATTGCTTTTAGTTTGATTACTGTAAGCAAAAATATTTTATCTATTCAAGTATAACTTCTTTGACGACTAATGTTATGTAATCCATAGTAAGAACCTGCTAGATGCAAGTATTTTCAATGTGAAGTATTGAGGAACTTTTCATATATAAAATAATGAAGAACATTATCTGGTTCTTTAAAATCTCCTGTGCGTTTTCTGGGCCCATTTCCTTTGTTTAACTTTGGTTACATCAGTCCCAGTCAGGTCTTTTTGTCACTCATGAAGTAACCTTAAGTACATTTCCCTTGGAGCAGAATCTGTTTCCTTACGTGCTTGCCTGATGAAAGACCTCACGTATTTATTTCATTGTAGAAGATGTCAAGAAGTTACTGAGGGAACTGAATGTCACAAGTTCTCTTCTGTCACGCCTGGTACCAGAAGGTAACTTACAGCATTCCTTGTGCAAAAATACTCTCAAAAATCATTTCCTAAACCAAGCAGTTTAATAAAATGTTTCTCATATAATTTGCCCTAATACATATTAAATAGATGATCACTTTTATAGGCAGGGCTTGGTTATTCATTGAGTAATATTTTATGCTGTACAGATGGAGCAGCATGTTAATGGAGAACTGAGGTACAATTAACAGCTAATGTTTATCTATTTTCTACAATATCTTAAACCACCAGATCTGTGAGCATATACTGTGCTGAATAAACTTGATCAAAATATGTACTTTGTTTCTTATAGAAGATGTGGTTATTCATGAATTTGCTACTCTGTGTCTGGCGCATATGGCTGTTGAATATACTACTAAAGCACAAATATTTGAGCAAGGCGGATTAGAACCACTTATAAGTCTACTGGGTAGTCCTGACCCTGATGTTACGAAGAATTCAGTTGAATGTATTTATCTCCTGGTACAGGTAAAGTTTATTGATTTAGAAAAGAGTAAAAATTACAGAGGCAGTAAGTATTTTCCCATGGGGTCAATAGTTTTAAAATATTTGGTTCCTTTACTCTCCAGCACTCGTCAGTGTCTATGAAAACATTAGTTGTCGCATTAACTGTGAATATATAGCTGATTTAACTATACTCGTGTCCACCCTAATGCAATTATCCATGCTGAACAGCAACGTGAGATCAGAATCAGATTCAGATGTGTTTTCAATTAAATACGTATTTGTTTTCTTATTTGGGAAATAGTAGTCTTGGTAATGAGAGTTATAACCAGTCTATCTAAAAGGCTGGAATAATTATAGAACTATATTAGTAATTTCATTATGCCTTCTTTTGGCCAGTAAGTCCATAGTTACGATTGTGAACATCTTTCTAATGATAGGTGGATGCTGTCAACAGCTACTTTCCATACTAGAGGAATAGATTTGTTATTGGCTATTTTCACACTCAGCACTAATGTCATCCATATGCTGCTTAGCAAAAGAATGGTGCATTTGTATGTCAGTTCTCTTCCAAAGCTTAAGCGAATCAATTCAATAATGGATTCCGTTTATAACTCTATCTCTTTTGGGGCATCAGAGCATGTCTATTCAGAATCACATTTTACTCTTTCTCCTTTTTTACTATCTCGCTGTCTTTGTTGCAGAGTATATCTGGATAACTGCACCTGGTGCTTGCTTATATTGATAAGGATAATTGCATGCTGCACATGTGCAATGAGCTATTTAAAAGCAAATTGTAATTTATTTATATTTTTTCTATTTTAATATAATCTACTACTGTCTTTTTAGTAAGCAGCATATATATTGTTTAAATTCAAAAATTTTAATCATTGTTTTATAATTATTGAAAGACGTAACCAGGCAACCACAGTGTAGTGGGAAAACTATTTTTCCTCCCATTGAGATAAATAAAAATGATGAAACTAAATTTTAAAAACTTTCTTAAAAAAATGTCTATGTTGAGATAAATATGGCAAAACCAAGAGTAAAGAGGCTTGTTTGGCTAGAGCTAGATATTGCAGTGTATACCTCAATAGCACAAAATGTTTGGATTTTAATGTAATGCGGTGAAGATTTTACTAAATTTGATTCATGGACTAAAAGAAAGAAATGTTTAGAACTGCATGTTCTTAAGTACTGACTACTTTTTGTATTTTTGAAATTAGATTTTTGATGTTCATTCTGTAAACTCAGGAATTATTGTACTGCTATATTCTCTATTGCTAACATTCCTTGTTGAATATTTTACTACAGGATTTTCAAAGCCGTGCTGCTGTTTGTGAACTGAATGTAATCCCACCCTTGTTGGATCTACTGAAATCTGAATATCCAGTTATCCAGTTGCTAGCCCTTAAAACCTTGGAAGTAATTAGCAAAGACAGAGAAACAAGGATAATATTGGGAGAAAATCAAGGATTAGATCATCTTCTGACGATACTGGAAACTGAAGTATAGTTGCCTTACAAGTTTCTTTTTCCTGCTGCTAATGTTTGTGTGACTGAGAAATATTGTGCGTGTTGTGTAAAAAAGGTAATAGTAGAAATAGCTTCTTACTTGGAGCTAGCTATGATGGAAACAAAATAAGCAGGCATACCCAACTTCCCACAAAAAGCAAAGGGATTCAAAACAGTGTTTGTTTGTTTTATTGCCTTATTTGTGATACACTTTTGCATTTGCTGTCCTTTCTCAGATGATTGTAAATATCAGGCAAATTTGCCATGTGCTTTTTCATGATGGTTTCTCCAAAATTTTCATTAGATGCTGAACTCTGGTGCAGGTTTGCAGTTTGAGTACTGATGTTTTTTGAGTTTCCTTTGATATCCTTGCCTTTAAATATAATTTCCTTCCTTGGAAATGACATTGTTTATGTTATTGTGACACCCACTATAGTGCTTCCTGACTTCACATGTCACCAAGGGAAATAGAATGAATAGAGAAATTTGTGAAGTTATTGAAATTCTGAGGTGACAGGTCCTTTCTGAATACTTGCCTAACCCATTTAGATATAAATGAGAAATGGTTTTTGTTGTTGGTTTTTGTTTTGTTTTTTTTTTTACAGTTTTTAATAAGTTGGGTTCTAAAGCACATCAAAAAAGTATACATAAAAAGGTACAAAAATGAAAAGATTTGTACTATAAGCAAACTGTCCAAGAGAAATTTATTATGACAATTATTCTCCAAAGTTAAAAGCCAAAGATATTTTAATTGTTGTCTGAAGGTTATTTGGGCTTTTTTCCTCACTAGGAGTTCAGTGATCTTCATGTGGAAGCTCTTGCTGTGTTGGGAAATTGCCTTGAAGATGCGGATACTATGCAATTGATTCAGCAGACAGGAGGCCTTAAAAAGCTACTTTCATTTGTTGGAGTCTCTACTGTTCCTGATATTCAGAAGAATGCAGCAAAGGCAATTGCCAGAGCAGCTTGTGATTGTATGTGACTTTAAAATAATCTGTGTATGAGAATTTGTTTATGAAGTAAATTTCCATCCAGAATGAGGTGATATTATCTGACTGAGGACAGTACTTCTGTAAGAACACCTTTAAGTGAAGGATCTTAGCAGTCTGAGCAGCAGCTGGATAATGTTCATGTATACATATGAACATCTGAAGATGAACTTAAGATTGAGTTATTTTTAAATGTAATGTATTCTTGCAAAATGCTGTCCTCAAACAGGAAAATATGATAAAATACGTGGGTCTGAAAATACAGCTTTCATCTTTCGTTTGGTGATGTCAGGTAACTTAAATCTTAAACCACCTCTACTGACATAATTTCTCATTGATATCAATTAGGGCGTAGTTGTAAGCTTAGTTCCTTTCATATGCAACTGCTAATCTAAATGTCAGGCAATTGGATATTAGGAAAAAATCTTCTCAGAATGAGTGGTAATGCATTGGAACAGGCTGTCCAGGAAAATGATGGAGTCGCTGTACCTGGATGTTAGGGACACAGTTTAGTTGTTGTTGATGGGTCAACATGGGTCAACATCTAAGAACATGGGCTTCATGTTCTTAGAGATCTTTCCCATGATTCTATGATTCAGTTTCAAGTACAAATTCCTTTAATGAGGACATGAAAAAAACAGTTCAAACGGCTTGTAGATTAATATTCCCAGTGGGGTTAAATAGTTTCATTGTCATCTTTTTATAATGATTCATCCTAAGATTCTTTTGGTAGACTTTTCTATAAATCTCCAAGGAATCCTGAATTAGACAGTACACACTCATCATTATTTTTGCCCACAGTGATGCTTTTTAAATAAATGTGCTTTCGTAATTCCATCCATACACTGGTTTCTGAGTTGCAATTTCTGCCTAGTACTGCTATATGAGAAAATGCAATGTAAGAAACAACATACTTCTGTCTTCTGTAAATTTTGATTTTGTTAAGGGATTTCGATAACAGTAACTATGACTGCAGAGCTTAAATATTTTGTTCATATTTCTGTCATCTCGTTATGTTATGCTTTTAATTTACATGTATTTTACAAATATCTGATTTAATACACAGCTAAAATAATCTCTCCTTTCTACAGTATTTCAGACCTCCTTTCTTTCTTCTTCATCTTCTCTTTTCCTATTCTTTTCTCACCTTCCTTAGTTTGACTTTCTGAATATTTGTAATTATTTGGATTGTAAATTGTATATTAAAAGAGTAGAGTTTGCTTTTCCTAGTATTCTGTTTCAGTGTGCTTTTATCTTTATCTGCTGGAAGCTTTGCAAATCACACAAAATTATTTTCTTTAATGTTTAGATATCAAAGATGGGAAGGAACCTTCTTATGCCAGTGTTTTCTTAGTGTATTTTTCCAGCATTGTTATTTTATTATGCTACTTAGGACTGTCAGTATCATTTTTATAGTCTTGTGACAGTCTTGTAAGTGGAATGCTATGCAGATTTATATTTGCTCCTACTACTTTATATCGCATCTTCATCCTTTTTCATATTTATTTTCAAATAAGCATAGCTGCCTTTCCCTCTTTCCCTCCTTTTTCAGTTTTTGTGGCCTAATATTTTAGCAGCTGTTAGTGGAAGCATGTCTGAACACAACATTTTTAAAGCACGGTGGCAAGAACTACACATAATATATTGCAGTATGGCATATGATCTTATATCATTGAATGTTACCGTCAGCAAAGATGCATCTTCTTGTCACATATCTTTACAAATGGAGTCAACGTGGTTTCATTATAAAGGTTTGCTCTCTTCTTCAGCCTACGACAGTTGGTATAGATGGAGCAAGCTGGGAAAATAGATCAGAAGAAGATTTAAAATATTTTCTTCCAAGCTGCAGAATTTTGGTGACAACCAGTTAGATAAAGGACAATACGTAGTGGTGCAGTAGAAACACAATGCAGTTGCTGTTCAGCATGACCCCCAGAAATATTGAGTTTATTTCAAATACCTTGAGCTGCTGAACTAAAGTCAGTCTTCCAGCAGAAAGAAAAGTGATGCACTGAGGCCATTTAAAAGAATACTGCAAAAGCAAGAAGAAAACAAATATTTAACCCAGTATGCAGATAGTGTGGTTTTTTGTTTTTTGTTTTTCTTTTTTTCTTTTTTTCTGTTTGGATCATGCTTGTAAATCTACCAAAAGGTCTGTTCAAACAGCAGCTCTAATTTTTACTGTACTACTATTTGACTCATTGTAAATACAGTATGGTAAAACCTAACTCTTAAGTTCTTACATGGCTTTTTCATTAAACTTGCAGTAGCCATACAGAAGCCCACATTTTTCATGTTTGATAATTGATTGTATTTTATGAATATTTCCTGCATACTTGAGAAAAAAAAGACCTATTTTCACTAAATGAAAAACCATAATTCTGCTGTGATAGAGCATGATTTTTTTTTAACCTTATTAGCTATGCATACAGTAGTATCTGGTTTTGAAATGATTAGCTTTTTCCTGATGTGATCATAGCAAACAGTTTTGTTTTGTGCCACTATCAGATATTTAGAAAGGATTCCTGTAACTTTTGTTTGTTGATCTTGCTGTTAAAATTCAGGCTTAGTCACTTAAGAGCTATTCTCTCTATCAGAATATCCTACCTGGTACAAACACTACTCAACTCTAAGTAGCATCTACAGGATGCTACTCTGTTTAAGTTTAAATTGATCACATTTCTAAACATGATTATTCCTTTGACACTGAAAATTAGCTTTGTTCTACAGTGTTATTTTGAATTTAATGTGTTAATCTATCAACAGTTCAACTTTGCATACTGAGATTTATAGTGGTAAATTTTATTGTGATTCCTTCCTTGCCCAGCAAATAATGCAGTCACCTTGCAAAACATAGTTTAATGCTGTCAATTACTGAATGTCTGTGAGCAGGTTATTTGGACTGTTGCTTAAGGAGTGCCTGACCTTCCTCTGACATATTACAACAGCAAAATGCTATGGAGTGTATATGGAGAAGGTGATGACTGTGCTCACTCAGGTTTAGCTTCACACTGACAGACTTCTGGTTTGAAGCTCTCTAAGTTCTTAACGTATATCTAAATGCAATTCATTCCAACTGGGAGCATATTAAATGTGTATTGTAACCCAATTAACATATGATGTTTTATGAGTTTTTGTTTTTCTGGGTTATCTCAACTCAATGTCAGTGGGAGTTCATGATAATAGTAAACATTTTTTCCATTTGAAACTGGTGTAGCTAGTTCCATGAATTGACAACAGAAAGATGAATGGATGGTCAGTGGAACTCTTTGATCATGACTTTACAGTAAGAATTGGAAACAGGAAAATACATTGAAAAACAAAGGTTAGCTTGTGATGGAGTCAATTCACAAAATACTAGACAGAGGTGTTAGTACTCCAGGCTGTTTTGGTTAGATGTGCCTAACTATTTTAAATTAAATAAAATGCATTCAAGTGACCTAGGGATCAAGAGATCCATCTCTGTAAATGTTGGCATTGAATGTGAGAAAAGCAATTCAGCTCTATATTCTTTCTGTCGTAAAAAACACAGGGAACAATGCATACAAACAGAGAGAAGGTCAGTATGAAATATTCTTCCCCTAAGAAGAACTGGCACTTGGATCTTAAAATCTTAATAGTTTTCATCTATTTAGCTAGCTAGCCAAATGCAGGTGCATAATGCTTACAGTAATTCAAAATCTGTTTTTCTCCATCCTTGAAAAGTTCTTTATTCTGCTTAAAATATTTTAAACCACTATTTTCACCCATTCAAATGAATTATTTTCATGTCATATAGGCATAAATTATCTCTAAAATGTAACAGTGTTTTCTATTAACGTAACTATTTTTAAATACAAAAATAATTGTAGAAAATCTGTGTAGAACTGAGTAACTCTGTACAAGAACCAAATTACTGAGGCATGAAGAACCTCTAGAGATCATTATTAGGGATTATGGACTACTTTGGCAAGCAACAGGCCAGCAGCATACTTGATTGCTTGTCAAAACGGTCTGTAATCCCAATTAAGGCCCTCTCTTGAGAGCTTGCTGATACACATCAGGGTTGTGGCCAAGGTTCTGCAGATGCTTACAATTCTCTCTGTTTTATCTGTTGCATCTTTTACTTTGTGACTTCAATTACATATCTCTGATGATTCTATAAACAGTTAAAATTGATCTAGAGAGGAGAAAACAACATTGAGCCATTTTTTTCACAAGTAAGCTTTTAATCACATTGTTTTTCCTTTGGCTTTATGGACTTAGATTTGTTAGCGTCCATTCACCATAGACTTAGTTTTATTTAAAAGAATACTTCCACTATTTTTCTTTGTTTTTTACTTCTAAATTTTTCTTTAGACAACAGACTACACAGAGACACTGATCCCTTAAAAATTAACCAGTAGTTGTGCAATTTCCAAATGTGCGCATGGACTTCATGGCACCTGAATTTCTTTGATACATTTTAACATTTTACCAATTAACTGTAACTTCAGGAATGTAATTAATCTGCTTCAAATTATGCGTGTGGTTAAATGTTTATTGACCCTTGTAACTGTAAGGTTTATATGCTGTCCAGTGCTTTCGTAAGAAAGTTTAACTCAGATACCTGTACACTGGGAGAAGAGAATGTTTGGACCTTTCCTCCAGCCTTCTGATCTAATCCATTCTGGAATGAATGAGGTTGTTAGCATGCTTGTCAGACTCCTGTGGATACGTTTGATCTTTGTCAGCATTAACTAAAGTGTAATCTACTGAATGGAAAAATCTCTATTAATCAAACCTGTAGGCATTGTGTGGAACTTATAGCAATCAAACTTTGCTTTCTGTTATATAGGGTATGTGTGTTTAAAGCTGTATTTAATAGGTATCTTTTGGACTTGATTCAGAGTTCACTGAAGTCTAATGGGTTTTGGATCACATCCTTCATGCACATTTCTTAATTGCTAGTGTGTCTGTTAGCAAAATGTTCTCATTTCCATGGTATCAAAAGCAAATTTTCATAGGAAATAAGTATATGAAATCAAATTTGTGTTCTCTCGCTGATTGATAAAATGAATGCAGATTAATACTATTGTTCTTTTTTTGTTTAAAGCTGAAAATAGAAAAATCTTAAACGAGGAAAACGTTGAGAGTTGTCTCATAAATCTTTTGGAAATTGATGATGATGGAGTTAAAGTTGCTGCTTCCCAGGCTATTTCTGCTATGTGTGAGAATGTAGCTAGCAAACGTGCATTTGGACTCCAGGGTAAGTAAGATGGGAAATGAGAATCTGTGCTTTTCCTTTTGTAAGGAACATGTTATGACTTTGTAGATTGTCATGGTTTATTTAAATGCTCATGTATATAACTGTTTGTTTTAAAGGGATTCCCCAGCTAGTACAGTTGTTAAGCAGTGATGATGAAGAGGTAAAAGAAGCTGCAGTCATGGCATTAGCCAATTTGACAACAGCCAGTCAGAGTAATGCAAGGTGAGTCTGCAATAATCAAATTATTATTTGAAGCACTAATTTGAATGCAAATGATAATGTTTGGGTTTTTAATGAATGTCTCATCTTGTCCTTATCCTACAAAGCAGGTCTCTTGAATTAGCCTGTAAGGCCTTCTGTGATGCTCATGAGTCATCTGGAATTGGTTGGTTCTCATCAGGTTTACAAATGTTATGCTATCCTTGCTAATGTTGGCTCTATCAGAGAGAGGTATGAAGCAGATGTAATGAAAGCAGAGGTATAGGTCATGTTTTGAAGGGAACATATGACGAAAACATGACTCATATCCTAAGACATTAAATGTGGGGTAGTTTTTCAAAATTCACTATCAGTAAATTATATTATAAAATTCGATGACTCATGCAGCTTGGTTTTTTTAACTGATTTGTGAGAGTTGATACTCAGATATTCTGATATTGACACTGTCATTCTCTTCTTATTGCTTCCCCAGTAATAAAGAATGCTCATAGTGCATTCTCTAAAAGAAGTGTACTGTCAGTATCCAAAGTAATTAACAGTGGTTGGTTTGCTGACTGTAAGTTCCAACATAATTGTACCAACTAAATTCTATTGTCAGTTGCAGAGTTCCCAACTCTAGTAAAAGTTCTGTTCAAGGAAAAGAAACAGAGCAGCCTGACATATATGAGCAATCACATGTAACCAACAAACCATAAAATAAAATTCCTTAAAAGTTTCCTGGAATATACTCAAGGAAGTTGTAATCCATTCACAAGCATTCTTTGAAGTGAAAAATAAAATAACGCACCAAATAAATTATTTGTTTCAATTTATTGATTCAGCTCTAATAGTCACCGGTATTCACTTTATGTTGCCAGATGGAGCCATAATGTGACACAAGAGAATAATATTCTGCTTTCAGATTCACATAGTAGATCTTTTTTTTCTTTGGTCTGATTTTCTGCTCTCCTCATGTGCATGACTCCACTTGGTGTCAGTGGGAGTCATACACACATAAAAAGAGCACCGTACTGGAGTCCAGGGGTCAAGCTCTGCTACAGCTGTTTTTCGTAGTGCAACCCTTTGAGGTTTCACATTGTGAAAAAGGAATCTCTGGAGAGTTTCAAGTTGGTATAGCAGCTTATGCCAACTCGTTCCGTTTCTTTTGCCAGGGAGATAGTCATGACATTGTTTAGCTCAACTGCTAGAACAATTCTCTTAGATTTCAGGCAGGGAAATAGCTGTCTCTGTTCCTCTGAATTATAATTGAGGCTGTGTTTTTTCCTGCTAGGCAGTCAGGAAATTGTAAAGGTGGCTTGCATATACTTCTCTCTCCTTGCAATCCAGCTCCAACTACAATATGGAAGCACCAGATAATCTAATCACAGGTCTTCTGTGAAAATCAGTAGGCAATAATTTACATTAAATATGTATATTGGATGAATGCCATGTGACTATATAATTACTTCAAAGCTTCTTTTCTAAATCAAAACCGTTAATAAGTCATAGATGGCTCCAAGTGTTACTGGGATCTACAAATGACTATATAGAATTGAAACCACAGCTGATACAAATTGGTATAGTTCCAGCTCACTGACCAACTGTCTGGCCCATATTTATTCTACATTCAAATAACTGAGAAAAAAAGTAGTTTGGAAAAAATGCATTGCAGATTGAGTTACCATAATCATATTTCATCCCAGAATATTTGATATGTCTATCTTATAAATCATTGAAAGTAAGTGTATATATAATGAAGATGCTGATATACTTTTTAATGATGTGACCATGGTGTATAATTATGTTGACAATATTCAGGTTCCAAATTGGACTAATGAGACTAGTGCCCTTTTATTGGCTATGTATTTGATTCTTGTTAAAAACCCTCAAAGAACATTAAATCATAGAGCTAGTAGTATCAGGAAGACCTCGCAGGGAAAGCACCAGAAAATGGCTGCAGCAGAAGGGAAAACCATTTACTCTAAGTGTGTTTTCACTATTTACCATCCCACCAGATCACAAAATTTGTTTTTGTTGAACATAAATACTTGTGTTCTGCTGTATTTATTTTTATGACTATTGTGGCATGTGTTAATACATTGATTGAAGGATGTGTACCTCGCCCATTCATCGTATACAATGTGTATATTATAAATAATAGACAAAACTGCTTGCTTTTGTTTTCTTTTTTTTTCCTGGAGAATCATTGTTGTTCTTAGGAATATTTGATGAAGAAAAGTTACTTGCTTTTCTTGTAATATGGAAGAAAATACAAGTTAAAACAAAATGTATACTTAAGGCTCCAACAATAGCTGTCTTATTAGGAAATAGTCTTCCACTGATTAATAACACAAGAGCAGCTCAGGCAATGGGCAACACTGCCCCCCACTAATGTATATTAACCTTGACCTCTAGGTGCTTCCCCACAGCAATGAAAGGCTAGTTCTGCACTCCTGCCCAATCAATCCTTTGTTTCTCAACTGAGACAGCTAATAAAGGTGTCAAATATGGTAAGGCTTTTGTAATTAGAACACCTGTTCACAATGTATGGGACAGAGACTAGGTTGTCATTTTACACCAGTCCCCAAGCAACTGTTATTTGGCAAAAATAAATAAACTGATCAGCGATTTCAGCCCCCATCGTATTTGAACAAAAGGTCTAGAGCAGAAGAGAACATGAGTCCAGTACTAACAATTTTGCTGGAAAACATGGATATTCAGTATGGTCTCCACCAGAATACGTAAAAATTGCTGTAACTTTTAGTATATATTCCATCATTTAACCTTTGGCGGCATAGCTGATGTTGTGTCATGCTTCAGTAGCAAATTACAATAAAATAGTCAAATGCCTCATTAATTTAAAAACTGACATCCTCAGATTATGATTTTATCAGAATTTTATCATCAAGTAGGATGGCATTTTAGTTGTTCTGTATGTTGATTATAAGGTCTTTGTAAAACAGAAAACACTCGGGTAAATAAAAATAAAATTTCAAAATTTTGAGCCATATTGCAGCTTAGAATCTCATGTACTTATTCTAACATATGGTAGAAGTGGCGTGGGGTTGTTACTGTGTGCATTGCTCTGAGACCACGCTTGTGATATATGCCAGAATTGGTTTCTGTTTCTCTGCTTCTGGGAAGAAAAAAAAAAAAAATGTTCAACTATTTGCATCCATTTAAATTTTTTAATCCAGAATGGTAACTTGCATTGCTGAAAGCCATATACACTTATATGGATGGTTGAATGCCATTTTATAGAATCTATGGAATCCGTCCTTTTTAGATGTATCCAGGCATCAGGAAATGTAGGCACAGTCACTTCAATGATGTTCATTATGCACAAATTGAAGAATTACGTATCAATGAAGAAACAGCAGTGCCATCTATTGGACAGAAAAATAAGTCATTCTGTGTTACACAACTACCTCCAGAACAACCGTTTTACTTTCTCTTCTGCCGACATTTTCCTGTTTAAAGTGTAACCAGTTATTTTTGCTCTTCGTGTATTTATGGTAAGCTAATCATGTTAAATATAAATATTATATCGGTTTGAAGTAACAAATGGTAATAAGATATCGAATGTACCAGTTAGGTATTATTTAACTTGACCAGCCATTTCCTTCAGCATTGTCTTAGCACAAATGCCATTTCTGATAGCTGGCTTCATAAATCTGGCAATGTCAGAATGCTGGGCATCTACTAGAATTGACACTAAAGGAAAACATATATTCTGAAAATTATTGCTTTGTACTAACTAACTAACTCATTAACAGCCTCCATAATATTTGTCTTAAACTGTTTATTTTAAGTGCAAAATTTATAGCATTCAGTTAATTTGGTCTGGGGGAGGAAAGGAAAGCATGGATTTTCTTTGTCTGTACTAGAAACTGCAGGAAACTGTGGTACCCTTTGGACTGGCAAAATATTTCTCCTGGGGTTTATAATTCGTATCATGCTACAAATTTCTAAGTATCCTATCCAGGCTCAAGATAGTAAAATATCATCCAAAAATCAGCAAAGTTTGATGTTACATGATTTTCTAATTCTTGAATTCTTCAGAGGAACCTCTGGACCTATTTACATCAGGAAAACTACATTCATACAGGCAGTTATAGGTATTATTACAGAATCTGAATATGTGCTTTGTGATATGCACGAAGATTTCTGAGATATGTGAGTAGATCGAGAGCAGAAAGCTGGGCTGGGAAACCACTGCTTATAGGCAGTGCCCACTGAGGAGAAAATGTGTTTCTCCCTTGACTTATATCAATGTTGCATCTATTTCAAGCTGAAATTCATATTCTCATCTAATGATTCAAAATATATCCTTGGTCCTCGATGTGTGGATAGTGCCCACCTATAGTGAGAGTTTCTCACCTTCTTAAAGGGAGATTTTCGTTGTTCACAGTAGATTTGGTTATTTTTTTTAGATTTTTTGGCTGTCAAGGAATAAATCAAAAGGCTTCCTCATTTTCTTAGGTTTCAGATCTTGTTATTGTCGTTAAAAAGTAATGGTTGTTGCCATTAGGTATAAATAATCATAAGCAATCTTTTCTATTAGAAAATGGAAAACTTAGTCATGCATTGTCTCTTTCAAGACTGTTGGTGGAATCTAATTCACATAAACAGATGAAAACTGAAGAGCCACGAGACAATATATATTTACACAAATGCATGTGTGAATTTATGAGAAAAGATACAAAAAAATCTTAGTACGTGAATGCTAAATTTAGAAACACATACAGGTAATAATCCATAATACGGGTTTTGTCTTTTTCATTGTTTAACGTAAGTTTGTCATCCGGAAGGAGGAAATCAACAATGGAATTCCACTAGCTGTATTGAATTAAGGTAATATGTTTTAATACTGACCCCTAGTGACAGAATAATCTTTTTGAGCTACAGCTCTGCCGTGATAAGGGGAATTTTGTGATTTGTGTTGTTATTTTCCACATTAGTGCCTGTTCTGCTGAGCTCTATACAAATACAACCAGTTACCTCGTGCCATGAATAGATTCCTGTTTTGACTTTCTCTTGCTGTATATCTGTAGTGTGGTGGGGACTTTCTAAACAGAAAAGACAGGACGGTCATTAACTACACAAGCTTTTCTATACAAGTTACATATTGTTTTGATTGAAAACTGCAGAACGTTTTATGGTAGATTTCTTCCTTGTCAAAAAAGCTGAATCAAAGCCTAACGCTGTGATGTCATGCAGAAATGGGTTTGCTCTATGACTTTAACATCACGTCAGTTGACTGGTATGCAACTCGTGGACTGAACCCTAAATCATCTTCCACTGATAGGTGCAAAATGTTTCATACAACCACCTGCTGTTCTTTCTTAGACTTGTGAATGTGTGGATATGTAATCTACAGACCCAGACACTATAGCTGCATTTTGTACAACTCTCTTTTTTTTTTTTCTTTCTTTATTTTATTTTATTTTATTTTATTTATTAGGTTTTTTTGTGAAAGAAAACTATTTTTTCTAGTTGTTTCATTTATTTTTTTTTAACAGTGTTGCCATCAGGAGTTCGGTGTATTCATGTCTAACACAAATTTCATGTACCATATCCTAAGTCTCATGAGGACATAAGTGTCCTCTGAAGTGTGAATCTCTGCAATGACATTCACTGGTACTCACTGAGTTGAATTAAAGGAGGTAGAGGGTATTTCACCTTGGAGTAAATTTCTGACAAATCCATTGATGCTTTTATATATATATTATATTTGTAGCTATTTACTTATTATGAATCTAATTAAACATAAGACATTTAATTATATGATTTAACTTACGTTAGTCTAGTTTGAAATTATTTAAGTGTATGTAAGAAAAGAGCAAGTCTGATTATGCAAACTTCTGTGCTGCTGTGAATTTAAGCTGTGCGACGACTGTGGCTTATTATCTGATTAGAGGCTGTCATATGCACAAGAGAGTAAAAATAAGCTTTCACAAGTAACTTGAAACCTTTAGACCTGCGGTCTAGGTAATTTATGTTAACGTAGTACTGTACGTGTACTTAGAGATTTAAATTTTAAGAAAGAGGAAAATAATGTGAGTTCCTCTGCTTTGAATCATTCTGAGCACTTGAACCATTAGCAGGGCAAAACAGATTGCTGCCATTTGAGATAAGTCAGCGGTTGTCCAGAAGAGATTTAACCAGAAGGAGTAGAAATCTCAAGTTTCACAATCCGAGTACTATTTGTAGAGAGACTGACTTGGCACAGTTTTGTCATCCTCCTCATCTGGTGCTTCCAAAGATGGAGGGAAGCTGCTGGCAGCTCAGGCACTGTGTTTCAAGCAGTTGGTGTGGGGACTCTGCTCTGGCTCTTTCTTTGCTTTTTTCATTACACCTCCATGAAGCTGCTCTGGCAATTCCTGAATGTTCTCTGCTGTTTTGCTTTTGTGACAATGTGGATTCCAGACTCCCAACACTTGTGCTGTTATTGATTTTTCCATATGCTGTTTTTTGTATTAGAAAAATGAGAAAGGGGATAGCTTCAGCCCAGATAAGCTCATGAAACAGACACTATGTGAGATTTTTAAAGGACTTTGTTGAATTTCATCCATTCTTCTAACAGTGGAAGTGTCAGAATTTCTTTACAGAGGTTGCAAATAAGACTATAATTGAAAGGCTCAGTTATCAGGAACAGATATTTCATTATCAATACTCCTGCAATATTTCAAATTCACGTTTGGGATATCGGGGTTCTAGTGGTGAGATCTTCATTACTCTGTCAGGTAAATTCAGTGACAGGCATCAGAAACCTTGAGTATATTTCTCAATGAGGGTCAGATATCGCAGGCTTCTAACCCAGGCAGTGTAAGGTTTGATTGCTTCCAGACCATGATGGTTATTATAGAGTTTTGGGTCAGTTGATGTTTAAACGAGGTACTTAAAAAATAGGAATGGAAGATTCTGTTCCTGAAATGAGAAATGAATATTGTTGATGTAATCAATATTTTTTTTGAACTACAAAGAGCTCCCAAACTGTAGATCAGCTTCCCATGTGCTAGATTCTTACCTGTAATAAACTCACTGACGTTAGTTTACTTTGGATAGTGAAGAAAACAGAAGTAATGATAATCATTAAATAAAATGAGGGTGACTGTATAAAAAAACAGCCAATTGGTTTTGCAAATGATTAAACTGCAAAGTGAACATTTTGCTAAATGCAGAAGATGTTTACCAAACATGATTACATAACAAGGTAAATAAAGAATTATCAAACTAATAGACTTAAGGGACAAAAAGGAATCTGTTTCTTGAGGTTTTTCAGCTTCTGGTTAAGATGTTCTTTTTCAGTCTCTGAAGTTGCCTTCCAGTTAGAAATTATGTAATAGAGCTGGATCAAAAATGCCTTGTGTGAAAAAGAAGTCATGCGATTTAACACAGATAGAGTTGATTTAAAAAAATGTGTGTGTAATTAGATGCATAATTCTTATGCATAATTTACATGCAATTATGTATGAAAATGAGATATGCACATGCATAAATGGCTAGCTAAGCACCTCACACACAATCACAGTAATTTTGCACAGAAATTAAACATGCAGTTGCGAATTCATTTTGGAAAACGAAGTCCGTGAGGAGTCCAGTGGCCTTTGTGAGAAGGAAATCTATTTATTTTCCTGAGGAAAAGAAATGGCTTAGATTCTTCTTCAGTCAAGAAATGGAGAATTAAACAACATAGAAGAGAACCAGAAGTAAAATTTAATACAAACCCATTTATTTTCAGTAGTGGTAGAAGGAGCAGAAACAAACATCATCATTTTTATGAACTGTCAATCTCACAAGTGTTAATTAAACCAGAGCAAATCCAGAGCAAACAGTGGTGTGAAGCTGCACCACAGCTCTTCCGCTCCGTCTCCGCTCCATGTGAGGTGGCTCAGTTTAGCAGCTTGGGGGGTGGACTCCGTGGTTTCTGTCAGCAATTTGAACACGGACAGTTGCTCTCTCCATTATGATGAACCTTCTCTTCAGGAGGAAAAGCTCGCTGTGTCCGTCCGTACGCGCTGAGAGAGTCAATAATCTGCTCTCTTTCTTGCGGTGGCTGGGAGGCTTGGGCGGGGAACAGAGCTATTATGCTTGATGTGATGCCAACAAAGCCGTGGCTCTTGCCCCAGAGAACCTGCACTCCTGAAAAAACAATAATCTGGTTGTTTAGTCAGATTTTTACTGATGATTGTTTACACAACGCTCTCTACTGATTTCTGAGCTTTCCTATGGCACCCCTGACAATTAAATCAATGGCATATTGAGTTAAATGAAAATCATATGCATCCCCATCTTAACTGTTTAAAAATAGCTTGTATTGTGACATTTTTGGTAACAATTTTATTGTCTACTTTGAATTTAATTTGTGCAGTAAGAGACAGTGAACAAAGCTTATTTTCCCCAAGCTCTTAGCATTTATTCTTTGAGTTCTGAGTGATCTTACAGAGAATTTTCAAGTTTATATCTTAATAACTTGTGTATTTAAAATTAATACTTCAAGTTAAATATTTAATATATGAACATTTAATGCTTGTTTTTCCATTGATGTGTAAGAAAAATATTTTAGCTATTCTTGAATGTAGGCATTTGAAACAATTCAAATGTAATCCTATTGTACTGTATGCTCCAGTTAAGATAAATGCCTAACCCTGTTAATTTAGACACCCTAATGATCACAGCCACGTATTTCTGTGTCATGACATTCTAACTACTTTACCTCTAATTTGAGCTCTATGTGTTTGTGATTCAGTCAGCTTTTGCTTGTCAGAGAAAGGTAGCAATGTTAAATGCAACATCCTTTTATTCTTTTTCCCTTGTCACTATTTTTTTTTTCTCTCACCTCTCCATGATTAGGGAATTTGGTACATCTACTCATATAGGGGAAAAAACAAAAACCTGAAAAGAATTTCTTCCGTACTCAAGTCCTGAGTTGTAGTATTTCACAGTCTTAAGAACTTACATTCATTCTTTCAGTTCCCTTCTGAGGTCAGACACGGCTTCTCTTCAGCACCTGGAGCTCTGTGACCCTTTTGTATTTTCCAGAGGACTGTGGGATAGGAGTAGAACTGTGGGTTCTCTCATACCTCTTCTGTAGACATCCTTTAGCAGGTCACAGTGCTTCTCCAAGGTGTTCCAGCTCCTCTTAAAATCGAATCCCCAAAGGTTGCTTTCAAATCTCATTACCTGCTGTTGTCACTTCTCAGATGAATTCTTGTTGCCATGTGATCTGCTGAGCTCCTTGATTAAACTACAGTCATAAAATGGTGATTCAGAACGAATCCGTGGAAGTAGAACACAGGATTGAAATAAATATGTGTGATTGTCTAAATTGGTGATTCTCAACCTCTTTGAAGTTGAGTGGCACTTGAGAAAATTGGCTGTGCTCTGTACCTTGCTGAGGTCAGTTCTGAAAGCACAAGGAGCTGCACCTTGCTCGTTTGTTAAGTACCTGTGTACTTGTGTGCCTTATGCAGATTGTAGCAAATCTGCTTATAATGCAGTTGGCTACCTGGCTCTGCTCTGTCTAGCAATCAATAGGGACCGTGTGTTTATTAGGATTTTTTACTGGGGAATCCACATGCTGTGTTGTGTAGCACAGGAGTAGTAAGTCCACCCTTTGGTGAAATGTTGGTTGTATTACACCTGTAAGATGCAGGGATGCAATTCATGAGCAGTGGCTCTGTCTCATGCATTCTGGAAGCACTGGAATTTGCAAGCATCCACTGTACAGGAAAAACAATTTGTTTATTTTCTGGATAAAATTTGTGTGTGCATACTGATAGCTTGTAGACATACCTTACTGTGCATGGCTGTGCACGTGTTTGACGAGTCTCTTTCACACTTTGCTGGTAGGTACATTAAATCACTGATACATGTGTCACGGTGTAATGTGATTATATGGCAGGGTTTGCCATGTGTTTGCTTTGTATACTCTTTGCAGAAATGAGTGACCACCAGCATTCCTGACATTTTCATGTTTTATCAGCAGTTTGACAGTCTTTGATGGTGCAACTCTCTCTTGTTTATGCAGTAATTTTAAGTTTGTGTTTACTTGTAAAATTTACCAAAATGTGAATTAGATTTTTGGTAAGAAGCCATTCCAGCAAATGTAAAATTTTCACATCCAACTTTCCCCTGTTAACGTGCAGCCAGAAAGTTAGCAAAACTTATAAAGTCTGTGTGGGTATTTTTGTAGTGAAAGTGCTCCGATATGCCTGTGTAGGGAGGCTTCATTACATTTTTGAAACAAAATGTACTAAAGAGATAACATAAAAAAGCAGTTGCATGGAAAATTCAAATTGCCACCTGTGCATTTCCTTTGCTAATAACATTACCAACTTTTGTTTAACAGACAGATGAGCCCAATATAAAATTACTAAGGGCAGACAGTACATTGGGCATATGCCTGAAACCATTTGATCAAATTTTATGTACAAACCCAGTGGGAAGACAATTCAGTTTTTATAGTGTGCTGTTTTATAACGACATTGGAAAAATTACCACTGAAATGAACTAAGATAACACAGATGTAAGATGATGCAGACAAAGAAATGAGTCTGTTCTCTAGTTGAAAGATAAGCCTCAGCAAGAAGGTTAACAAGAATCTTAAGTTATGGAATATCTTATGGTATTTGAAGAATGTAAACTATATTTGTATCAGTAGTCTCTTTTGCCTCTGGCAGAGAAAACAAGGAATACATAATGAGGTGGCAACTCCAAAACATGTGCCTATCCAGTGTTTGAGATCTGGATTTGTTAGAGGGTAGTAGTTTCCTCTGAGTTAAACCCATGTTCTCTCTTCTGGGATCCGCATCAATTCTATTCTCACTTAGGAGACACAGCAGCAGCTGCTTTCAATATATTCTGTATCCCACAAATTAGGCGTGAAGTTGATTTGGAAATAAATAAATAAATCAAAGGATGCACTGTTCAGGTGAATGCCAGCAGCAGAATATCAGCGTTAAGGGGCAGTGCTCATAGGCCAGTTCCTTCTGTTGTGACTGAGTTCAGTTCTCGAGTAGCTATTACAGTACATGAGATTTACATCCTCCAAATGCGGCCTCCAATAGTACAGCTGCCCACATCTTCTGCTGTCTTCTTCCTTAATTTACTGCTTCCTCAACAACGCTGCTTCAGCTTGGCTGCTCCCTTACCTAACTCTATGAAGGGACCCTCAGAAGTATTCCAGCATTTTTCCCCCAGTTTGGGTTTTTTTGCAAACAAGCTGTTTTGCTGGTCTAACTTAGAACTGGGCCACAGCAGCAGCTTTCAGTCACAGACTGCATGTGTGGGAGCAGAGAGAATATTTGTTTGCTACTGATTGGCTGGTGATGTGGATCCACAAAACTTGTTATTAATGCATGAGTGTCCAACCTTTTGCCTTGCATGGGCCACAATGAGTGAAGAGGAACTGTCCTGGAATGCATATAAGTTGCTCTTAAAATAATGCCTCCTATTTATTTCCATGGAAACTACAGGAGATACAAAGAGCACAATGACACCATTTGATAGGGCAAATTCTCAGCTACAAAACATTATTTTTCAGTATAGTGACCACTATTAGCTATACATTTTCACCAGCCATGAACAAGAGCCTGCATGCTGAGCTTCCAAAATCTGCACCAGTGGAGGTGACCCATCGTTGCTACTCCTGGAATGTACCACCCACTGCCTCACTGTGCTCACTACCACTGGTTGGTCTCCATAAACATTCAGCAAGCATTGCTGTATGTCAGTGTCTGCCATTTTTACCTCATGGAGAAATTCCATTTGCTTCATCTGCACTTCTGTGTCAGTCACCATTCTGTCAGACTGCCCCTCTGCTGCCATCTGCCCCATGGCAACAAAATGTAACATATTGGTGGGAAGGTTCTGCTTCTGCTGCCATACCACCAACATCCACCTCTGATGTCATGGACCAACATAATAAAGCCAGAGGCATTACTTTTGGAGCAGCCCTCATAAAATATATACTGTAGTTAATATCTATAAGTAACAAAACTTATTTTAGTCTTTTATAGTTCTTCTTATTATTTTTTTTTTAAGAAGAGAGGAGTAAATACATAAAACTGGTGGGATTTCTGACCCTGTTCTGTGACACTTAACACATTGCTCCCTGGTGAGATGGCAGTGGTTGCAATTCTCAGTGAACTCTCAAGGTGTTTGTCAGAGATTCCTGATGTAATTGTACTCTTCCTGTACTTCATCCTTGACAACTGTTCACAAATGTGCATACTGCCAAAAAGCAGCGATGTGAATGAGGTGTGACTGTGAAGCAAAGGATATTTTTCTCTGGTAAAACTGGGATTATAAAAGTCCTGTAAGGATACATGGTCAGATTTTTGAGTTGAATGTCTGATTGCAGCCCTGTACATTCCATTTGAAAATGTGCAGGTCATGGCTTTATAACAACTGAAAATGGTGCCACAAACATAAATTGATGTAGTTCTTTTGGCAATCTTGAAACTTATTCTTAAACTCCTGTATTAAAAAGGAAGGCACGGCTGCATATTCTTCTCTCTTCAGAGCCCTGTGTGCATAGAGTTGTTAAACATCACTTGAGTCAGCACTGCACGGCACCGCCCTCCTTGTGCCCAAGGTTCTGTTAATGTAGTTTTCATTTGTAATGTGCCAGTAGTTTGGTTGTGGCTGAGTGTTGGGTGTGCACAGGGCTGCTCTGCTGGGAAGAGCTGCTGCCATTTATAGCATGGGGGGGGAGTGACGCGTTGCCAGCCAGGCTGGGCTGCAGCTGGACATGCCTGTACTAATGTGTCTGCTGTACTCCTGCTGGCTAAACCAGCTCCTGCAAAGCCAGCTTAGTAGTTTCTACATTGCACTGAACTGCAGTGCGTTACCCTATAAGAATGGCAGGAGCTTGCTGTACTATTCATGTCACCCACTCATGCTATCACAGAAATTCAAGGAGACAGCAAAAAGCATAGCAGTGTGATACTCTGTGCACTAAAATCCTCGTTAGAAAAAGTGCAAGAATGGTTATGTGAAGAGATGATAGGGTTCAGGAGAGATGTTTAGCTGGAGCTGAAGATAGAGAAACTCAGCATCTTAGGAAAGTTGCAAGATTTAATTTGCTTATTTGAAACTTCTGAAGGAAAAAAAAGTGTCCTGATAGGTTGAATGTCTCAGTTTTCATGCTTAGGTTGTGCCTCTTGAGCAGTGCTTCGCTGTGTGAGTCAGATCTAGGTAAGGCATCAGAAGGAGGGCTTTCACAATTCAGCTCTTACCTTCTGTTTCACATAGTGATTAAGAGCATAAAAATCAGCCTTTCAAGTTATTGCAGGTAAGCAACATTTTACATTATTGAAATGTAAGACTTATTTCATTGGTAAATGTAACACAGTAAGTGGAAATAAATATCCTAAAAATAACTAACATGTTTTTTCTTCTTCATTTTCTTAGTGCTGTTGCAGAAGCTGAAGGAATCAAGCCTTTAGTAGAGACCTTAAATGCTGAGAGACATGGAGCCATTGCGAATGCTGCTACAGTGCTAACAAATATGGCCATGCAAGAGCCTTTGCGCTTAAGTATTCAGAGCCACGGCATGATGAGTGTGCTCACAGAGCCACTGCGTTCTACCAGCAGCCAGGTGCAAAGCAGGGCAGCACTCACCGTGGCTGCCTTTGGTTGTGATGCTGACGCGAGAAGTGAGGTAAAAATCTCCAAGATTGGGATTGATTGTAAGAATTCTGAGTGCTGAAGTTTTTGTTACTGATGTTCCCTGTATTTTTTGTCTGCTCTAAAAGTCCTTGGCTTCTAGATAGTAACTAGTTTTGCATGGTTATGATAGGCTCGTTTGGCTGAGCTCACCTCCATTTGTTGTGAAGACTTGTAAAAGGTTTTCCTTAATTTTTATTTTTACTGTTGTATTTACCTGCACAAATTCATGCTACACAACCTTCCTGTAGCTTCAACAAGTCTCAGCCAGGACTGTATCTTAATCCCTATGTTTATGAGTAGAAAACATTAAGGTTTCTTTCAGCTGGAACTGACAGCTGTATTTTGAAGATGATAAGTTCTTGTTGCTCCTCTCGGTGTTTTATTACTGTCCAATTTCAAGGCCTGAATGGCAATGCCTAATTTTGATTTATGAGATATTGAATGTGCACAGAGTAAACGTGATTCAAACAAAACTCAAAATGTAATTAATCCCTCCATCAGCAGCATCCAGCTAGTTGAACTTTTCACTGTTTATCAGTGGTGATATTACTTTCTTTTCATAAATAAGGATGGTGCTTTGTGCGTTCATGGATCATAAGCTGGAGATTTCTCAAGGGTCAAAGCTGTTACTTAGGACACGAATAAGGGGGGTAGGTAATCAATCTACCTCTTTCGGTGTCCTTAAAATGTCTTTATCTTCAGAAATCCAAATGAGCAATGTTTTCTCCAGCATGTGTAGGAAAGACACTGTAGCACATGAGAGAATAGGATGTTAATAAGATTGCCATACATATAGTACAATACAAATTCAAATGTATTGTAATGTAAATTAGTTGCTAGGAGGCAAAAGAAAGCGGAAAAAGGTGTACAAATCTCCATGGCAGTCTTGGGTTGCATAGTCTCTTCAATTTCTACATTGCAATCTTATAACTGAAAAGCAGAGTCAGAAAGGATGTGTGTCACTCTGAACCTCACTTCAGGTCAGAACAGCACAGAAGCAGAGAGCTACCATAAATAGCCTATCTGCCAGCCCAGCATTGCTTGTCTGCAAGTCTTGAATCAAGCTTTGGATGGAGAATTTAATATGTTGTTCTTGCTGGAATGAAGTAGGTAAAATATATCAGCGGCTGTGTCTTCATGTTCTTACAGTTAAGAAATGCAGGTGGACTGGAGCCACTTGTTGAGCTGCTACACTCAAAGGACAAAGAAGTCAGAAGAAATGCCTGTTGGGCTGTCATGGTCTGCGCAAGTGATGAACTAACCGCTGTTGAACTGTGCAGGCTAGGGTGAGTAGGAATAATATCAAGGAGCAGAGGGAGGATTTTAATGAGATAACTATTAAAGTTGATTTTAATGTATTAATAACAGAAGGACAAAGTTAAGCTATACTTTTTGGCAAACAGAAACTACTTTTGTATTGCCAGTGTTACAGCTGAAATGGTCCTAATTTTACAGAAGAAAAACTGCAAGCCTGAAAAAAGATCAAGATTTGTGTATGAGGTGATTCTTTTATTGTTGAAGTGAAATATATGTTATTGCCCTGCTCCCTCTGCTGGACACTTCTCTGGTTGCTGCACTGATGCTTGCAGCCCATCTGTGAGGGAATTCTGCAGCCAGACCTCAAAAACAGATTTGGAGGAGACCTCAGATGTAGTTCTGTCTGTCTGCCTACTGTGACTGAATCAGGTACACTGACATACTTCAGCTTGCTCAGTGTGATTGTGGGTACTCGTTATGAAGGGGTTTTACAACTTCTGAGGTAACCTCTTCTGGTGATGAGGTGTTGTTATAATTAGAAAGTTTTTCAATTTTTAAATGTTTCTTGCAGCAACTCTGTCCAATTATATCTCATCCTAATTTCAGTGGAATTGAATAACCACCTCTTTATAGCAGTTTATTTTTTAACTTACTGTATTTTGTATCAGAAATAGCATAGTCAGCAGGAGCACGGAGATGACTACTCAGCTCTGATTGAGGCCGCATCTCAATTACAGTGTTTGGTTTTGTGCCCCTCGCTACAAGAAAGACATGGAGGCCCTGGAATGTGTCCAGGGAAGGGCAACACTGCTGGTGAGGGGTCTGGAACACAAGTCTTATGAAGAGTGACTGGAGGAAATAGGATTGTTCATTCTGGAGGAGGCTCAGGAGAGACCATGGCACTCTCTACAACTGCCTGAAGGGAGATACTGGCAAGTTGGGGTCGGCCACTTCTCTGAGGTAACAGACAAGGACAAGAGGGAATGGCCTCAAGTTGTGCCAGGGGAGGTTCAGGTTGGATACTAGGAAAAACTTCTCTGAAAGAGTGGTCAGACACTGGAATTGGCCATCCATGGAGGTGGTGAATTCATCATCCCTGAACTGTGCAGATGTGGTACTAAGGAACACGGTTTAGTGGACAACATTGGTGGTAGGTGGACAAGCTGATCTTAGAGGTCTTTTCCAACCTTAATGATTCATTGAGTCTATGCAGTAAATTTCTCAATTTCCTTTTCATGACAAAGCAAAAACATTGAACTGCTTTTTTGTTTTGAAATCTGGTAGCATTCTGTCACACATCTCTAAATTTCTCCCAGTTATTTACGCTATTTTGAAGTGTTGTTTCCCAGCCTGGATGAGGTATCTCAGCTGTAATCAAATCACCACCAATCAAGGCTCAGTAATTATTTTCCATATCTTGCACATAGCACTGTTCTTATTTAATCCTTTCTTTCTGGCAGCATCCGAATAGGACTCTAATTTATATGTCCTTCTAGTTTGACAGCATATTATTGATAATAATACATTAAGCATAGTTTTTCAACCAGTCAGGCTCTGTTTCATGTTATTTTCATATAGATCATATTTCCCTGACTTGCTCATGACTATTCAAAAATGAATATTTGAGAGGACTTATTAAAGTCACAACATATCTCAAAGTCATGACATATCTCACATCTACTCCTTGTGCCTGTACATTAAGTCAGTTACCCTATCGCAGAAAGGATTAAATTGGCTTTATGTGATTTGTTTATAATGTTACGTAATGGTTATTTCTAGCTGCCTTATCTCTTGAATGCTTGCAAATTGATTGTTTAGTATTCTGATATGATATTCTTTGGACACTGAAATTCAGCTGAATGATCTCCACCATTTCCTTGTTGATTCTTTTTAAATTTATCTATGCCCTTCTCCACTCTTCTGGCTCTGTACCTCTTCTTCCTACATTTTCAAAGATAATTATAAATACTTTAGAAGTTGATTTTGTCATTTCAAAACACAGGATGGGGTGAATGTCAGGCACTGCTAACTTAGTCTTCTGAAGCTTACATGTTATGCCTACTGCTTCTGCCTTCTTGTTAATATTGCTGTTAGGCATCTGTTTGCAACCATTTTATCAAAACTGAAGCAAGAAAGGCAGCAGATGCTTCAGTCTTTTCTATGCCATCTGTTATGAGTTTTCTTCCCACACTGAGTCATAGACTTACATTTTTCTCTTTTATTGTAGCATATGAAACATTTATTTTTGTTTCGGGTCCCTGAATAGTTGTATCTCAGTTTTTCTGTGGGCTTTTTTGGCCTTGTCCCTTATTTTCACTTCCCTGTTGGAAGTCTCCATATTCCCATTTCTGCCTGAGTCCCTTCTGGGTTTTCAGGTAGTCACAGAATTGTTAATGCTTCTGCATATTGTTCCTTTTTGTGGCTTGTCTTTCCTCCATGTGAGGCCAGTGTGCCTCTAATGTCACGTTTTAGACTTTGCTGTACTCACTAGACTTAGCTTTCCCTTTGAAAATTCTTTCCTTCATTATCTTACATTCTGATTGCCTGATCTTGTTGAGATTTGCTTTATGACAAGTAGTCTGTATGGTTGTTCTACTATTTTCTCCCAGTGCTCTCTTCTAAAAGAGATGGCTGTCACATGCCTTGTCTGCAAAACTTGTTTTCTGAATTTCATCTGACGTACTTTCAGAAGTCTATCTTGTAAATGTCCACAGCTGAGGCACCGTGTGTAGTTCAGAGAGATAAATGGACAGTCCAGCTATGGAGTCCAGTTTAGCATTTCTTTATGTAACTGTTCAACTGCTGAAAAGGACTGGTTTTGCTTTTGAGCACAGTAAGGCATTTTTTCTCCTCTAGAGAAAGAATTCAGTGTAGCACAGCAAGCTCCTTGCTGGTCTAAAGAGCATTGAGCTAGCTTGTAGAAAGAAGTCTGTGTCTTGGCCTTGGTAATGCTGAAAACTGTGTAATAACAATGAATTGGTACTTAGTGATGAATTAGCCATTGTGTTTTGTTTAACAGAGCAATAGACATCCTAGAAGAAATTAATCAGTCAACGGCACGCAGAAATAACTTCAGTGAAGCTGCTCTGGAAAGGCTACTTGATAACAATCTCTCCCAAAAGTACAGCCAAATGGGTTATTTATCATCAAGTAATGTCATTACTGATGGATTCTATGATTATGGTAAGGTAAGTTACTTTAAATTACTTTGCTCAGAAACAGTAAAATTTTCTTCTTCATTTTGAAAAAGAGGACTGTAGCAACAGCCAGCATCTGGCTACCTAAAATAACTTTGTTTTCCTGTTATGCTGTCTCCCAGGTTTTATAATGATTTCTTTTGATTATCTTTCTTTATGGTAAAATCTTATAATCTTTATGCTATCCCCTAATTACACTCTTCTTCCAGATCTCCTTCCAATCCTGTGTAATCTGCTGAGTTCTTAGTTCCCTACCAGGGACTTTCTTGGAAGTTAGTTCTTCTGTTGTCTTTCACTGCAGTATATTTGATAGTAATCTGACTCTGAATGACCTATGGACTTTTTGTTTATTTTTACATAAAGAAGGGTTCGTATTTTCACCTTGGTCATGACCCTTTGTCTCACACAGCACTGCTGATATATCAAGACTGACTCCACTATGTATCACCAGTTACTGTGTTCAGTTTAAATTAGGGAAGTACTTTTCAAAATGCCCAAATAAATTAAAAATATTAGTCTTACTGAAAGATCAGTGAAATACGTGCCTTTAAAGCATTTACTTACTTTTGAAAATTTCATCCTAAATTGTAATGTCTTCAAAATCAGGAATATTTCCTTATCCTAAATTTTAGGATGTAACAATAATCACAAGTTAAATTACTTACAAATGATCTTTTCTAAGAAAATTGAAGGAAAATGCAAATAGGGAAAACACTGTTTTTGTATATTTAGAATGAGTTTTATAAGTTCTCATGTAAGTCTTCTGTTAAAGGTTTACCTGACTCTTTTAAACTATTTTTTATCTTCATTTCTAACTGAGAGCACCACCTTATCTTTTGCTGTAATTTTCTTGTAGATAAAACCTGGCGTAAAACTTCCATCTTTGGAGGAACTGAGTATGCAAGAGCTTACTGACCGTCGGGCCATAATCTTCATTAGCACTAAGACACAAGAAGAGTGAGTCATCTAGTAATATTTATTGCAGTAACTCATTTTTCCATTGTTTCCACTGTTTCTGATATGAAAGTACTACATAGTTTGTACTGTGAGAGATCTATTTTAATTTCAACAGAGTGCTACGTCCTAGAAGCCAAGTGATGGGTATTTCATAACACAAAAATTTGTAAAATGGTATTTTTTTCCCCTTAGACAGAAAATATTTATTCACTTGATTTAATCTGTTTTTTGTTAGAAAACTTAGCAAAGAAGACTCACTCACTGAACACTTTTTGGTTTCTCATGGTGGGACATCCATTTTATTAATAGCTATAACAGAGCTTGTCATCTGCCATAATAGTTATGTCATCCAAACTGAACATCAGCATGGAGCAATGAGACCTATGATTTGATGATCTTAATGAGCAGACAAATGTGTGGAATTTTAAGCACAACATCCCAGGAAGTAGCACAAAGCTGTTGGACTCGATAGATAATCTATGTCAGTTATTTCTCTGTTTAAGTTGAAGCCAGCCTAACAAATCTTCTTAGATTTGAATGCAGGAAGTTGGTATTGGCCTTGTTTAACTGGGAGTCATTTCGTGTAAACAGTCTCACAGATCAAAGAATGCTCTACCAGTATTTTGCAAGTCCAAAATCATCTTCTCTGTCAACACATCACATATTTGGTTTACAGTATCGTAAGCTTCCCTTTTAAGCTTGTATATGACACCATAAAAATGTCTGAGAATATCTATGACAAATTAACCTTTCATGCTCTTTGTTGATCCTAACCTTGTCTTTTAACTATTGGGTTTTCTTTCTTTGACTTTTGCACAGCTTATTGCCTTTGCACCTTAGCATCAGTCCTACTACCCAGTTACTTCTGTGTCCATCATTGGTATTCCGTACTTCATTTTTGATCCTTGAATCCACATTATGTTTATTTCTGTTATTTCTTCCCCGAATATATTTCTTATTAATATGTTGACTGTCCTTTAAATTCAAAGCTCTATTTTCATAATTTAACATGCAAATGCTGTCTTACAAATAATACACAAAAAAATCTTACTTCTTTGCAGTGTCCTTGCAATAGAGGAAAAGCCACGGCGTGTATCTTACGAACAGGCTACCTTGTCACCTTTAACTTCAAGGAGAAGCAGTAGAGAAATATCAAGGTATGGTCTTAAAATGTACTAGTTGTCAGTGTTCTGTTATTGTGCTATAGTTAAAAATAGAATTCTGATTGAAAATTGTAATAGAGAATTTCCTAACAGAGTACAATAGCTCAAATACAATCTTAAATAGGTTTTCAGAGTCCTTCTTTCACATCCTGATTGAAGTAATCTTCCTTTGTCTATCTTAGTTGTTATTTGTCCTCCCCATACTGTACTCAAACATCTCCTGTTTATTTGGCTGTTTTTCCTTTTGGTATCCCTAGAAGGCAATTATTTTACAGCCTGACAATTAAGCCACAGGGAAATTAGGGTAGTTCTTTTTCAAATTAAAAGCTACACTTGTGAATGAGAAGTCCCTCTACTGCCCACATTCATCCATTTTCATAGATTAAATTTCTTCCAGTGAAATTCTTCAAATGACTAAAAGCAGTAAAGCGTGTGTTCAGTACTATTTCAGCAGGGAGCCTAAAAATGCCTCAGTCGTGGAGAGCTCCCTCTGATCCATACAGTACACTAGGTAGAGTTTTACTGGTCCTTTTTGTGGGGCTGATCTGTTGAGCGGGTTTGCTTCTACCAAAGAGGTACAAATCTCTAATCTCATGGAAAAATTATTTCCTTCCTCTGTAGAAAGAGTATTTGAGCCTGTCCCAGCTTGATGTTTGGGGTTTTTCAGTCTTATTCTGGTTTGTTGTAAACCTGCTCAAAACAAGGCATAACAGATATAATAGAAAGCTCTGTCTGTTAAGGCATTTCTTCTGAGAGAGCTGAGATCTCGTCCTGGTCTTAATGATTTTTAGTTAAAATACTTAATTTATATTCTTTTAGTGTGGAAAAGAAAAGTGAACCGCAGTCTCCCAACTGAACTGACTCACCTTCAGTTCAGTTTGCCTGAACTGAACAGCTGCACAGTCACCACTGCATGAGTGCCTTTTGGAGAAGGCAGGAGTACGTGCCTAGTTCCAGGGGAATGTTCAGGACTGCAAAGCCAGTCCAAGCAGAACCTCTTTGCAATCCAGGGGATGGCATCTAATCCTTGATAGGAATGTGATACAACCTACAGCTGCACTCAGATTTTTGGTTACCTAACTTAGGGTTATGACCATTTATCATTCAAGTTTCTGTGGGTCTCAGTCCTGACTTCCAAATTTACCTAATTTTGTGGTCTAGGGGTTTTTTGCCACTTCTCAGGGCTGTGAATTCTTGTCACCAATAGCATTACAGAATACTAACAATTTCAGGCTTGCAAAATGTGAGTGTCTGTTGCAGGAGCAAGGGCACCACGGCTGCAATTTTCATCTTGGAGCTTATCCATGAACTACGATATGCTACTATCTATACAGACCTTTTATTGATAGAGGTAATTGCTGATTTCTTGCACTGCTGTGTGTTTTTGTGCTTATGAATCTTTGTGTGTGCCTGAGAGATTAAATGTGCCGTAAGGAAAGACAAGGGAAAATTGGAACTTGCTTTGTGATCTCAATAGCTTGATGGTATCTCCAGTGGAGGAAAAGCAGGAGTTATCTGGAAGAAGGTCTTTTGGTCTGCATAAGCCGCAGCAGAGAAAAAGCTTTAAGGTGTCACACTCTGAATTATATTAATTTAGAAGTGAAATGCAAATTTTTTGATAGATAATAGCTACTGATGGTCAAGTGTTGAGGTTCTGAGTTCAAACCAAATTGTGGGATTAATCTAGCCACAAGTTACTGAGTTACAATTTGGCTAGTAATTCTGTAAGTACTTCTGGAATTCTGTTTGAATCACTTCATATTAAATACTTGAAATGAGTTTGTTGTAGTTTAACCTGGGAGCAGCTCAGCACCACACAACTGTTTGCTTGATTTCCCCCAATCAGGAGGATAAGGGAGAAAGTGGAAACAAAATAGAACTCATGGGTTGAGTTAAAAACTGTTTGCTAAGACAGAGAAAAGGAAAAAGGAAAAAAAAGCAATAAGGAACTACTTGCCACTTGGATGTTGTGCAGGGTTCTTGTTTCAGGATGAAAAGGAGTGGAAGTGTCTTTAGTATCTTACCAGGCCTGCTCTAATGTCTGCTGATTTGGATGGTGTCCTCCTGATGTCCATCCCATGTCTATTGCAGTTCACTTAAAGGGAAGAGAAGTGATGGGGGAATACAAAGCCAATAGTATTTGCTTTGTACTTGTGGGCATTTCTGTCATTTCAGCAGATGCTCTAGAGACTGAGACTACTTTGCCCTGTCATAAAGTGCAAAGCTTAGAGATCTGTTCTGACAAGATAATGTGTTTGTGTACTGCTGTGTGAGGGCACCCTTGGGTAGTTGCTTTTTAACGTACAAGGGCTGCTCCAAATATAATGTTTCCTATTTCGTTATGTTGGCCCACAGTGCCAGAAGTGAATGTTGGTGGTATGGCGGTAGAGGTTGAACCTTCCCACCAGTATCCTATTCCTTTTGACAGCAGAGGGGCAGTTTGACAAAATGGTGTCTGACATGAAAGGGTACAGGAAGCAAAGGTGTGGAATTGAATTGCTCCAAGTGGAAAAGAATTGCACCCATTGATGTTCATTGATGCTTGACAAATGTTTCTGGAGACCAAAATGTGAATGTGAGCCCAGTGAGTCAGTGGTGATACATTTCAGCGGTGGTGACAGTGACATGAGAGACAAATCATGTTCTGGGCAGCCATGCAGATTTTTGTGAGCACAGCATGCAGGCTGTTGTTCATTGCTGGTGAAAATGCGTAGCTAATGGTGGTGACTATATTGAAAAATAGTGTTTTATAGCTGAGAATTTTCTCTATCAAGTAGTGTTACTATGCTTTTTGTATCTGTTGTAGTTTCCATGGAAATATACAGGAGGCATTACTTTTGGAGTGACCAATGTAATCTGTGTCAATTACACAGTAAATAACTGCACTGTTAGTGATCTTAACTCTTGTGGAAAGCAGGAATTTTTATTTAAGAAAAAACAAATACCTGGCTCAGTTTCCCCACAGTAAACTTGCAGGGATACAAAGACTTCTTTCTTCGAGTATAAAATAATTGCTTTTGAATGCCATAATCAAGTTGCATGATTTATAACCCCATTGTCATTCATTTTGAATCCATAATTCATACATCATTATTACTATTAATTTGTGAGATATATGGAAGTTACTTGAAGGTCAGTGGCTGACTCCAAGTCTTAAACATGCTTATACTTTTTTTCTACATATTTTTTTCCTTTGATCATACGTTTCTGTTCAACATTATTTTGCAGAGTACCACTGAACATAGTTTAAAACCATTGTTTTTGAAAAGTGATACTGGTTTATATAAACTGTAGCTGAAAGCTAAGAGAAAGGAGAATTATAGTTGTCTGCTGGAAGTGTTTGAATTAGATGTAGAGAAAGTGCTTAGCTGATAGTTTGACATGTATTTGCATAGACAGATAGCAACATTTTTGATCAAACAGTTGCATATTTGATATATATGATGCCTGAACTAAACTGTTAACTTTAATGTAGACTGATAAATGTGTATCTCTCACATGCTATATACTTACAGAGCATTCAAGAAAATACTTTCCAATGCTCATTTCCTCCTTTCTGAAAGACAGGCAAGAGATTTTATTGTATACAAAAGGAAAAAAAAAAATAGAAGCAATTGCTGTTCTTCGGTGGCAGTACAGTGCATTGGCTGCCATTTTCTTCATGCTGGCTCTCTGGTATTACACAGCACATCCATGCTGAATTTGCAACAGAAATCCTAGCAGCTTTAAAACTATTTACCACAGCTAATTCTCCTCTAGAGTACTGTTTTACGTTTGCAGCATGTCATAGAATCATAGAATGGCTTGGGTTGGAAGGGACCCCAAGGATCATCCAGTTCCAGCCCCCATGACACAGGCAGGGCCACCAACCTCCAGATCTGGCACTAGAACAGGTTGCCGAGAGTCACATCCAACCTGGTCTTGAACACCTCCAGGGATGGGGCATCCACATCCCTGGGCAACCTGTGCCAGCACCTCACCACTCTCTGTGAAGAACTTCATCATGAGCAGTAAGGCAATTTTCAGAAATAGGAGTGGATTTTTTTTCCCCCAGATTTCATAATTCCCATAATAAAATGGGGATAAAGAAGAGGATATGAAAAGGTTAATAGAAGCCTGCTGTGATGGTCACTGTTCATTTTACAGCCTTCAGCTGTAAGGCAGTAATCCCAGAGTTCCTTACAAGACAGATTTTTAGGCAGACATAATGAAATGTTGAGGAGCAGGACAGACACAGTTTTTTTCCTGAAAAGCTGGGATGAAGGAGAATAAAAGTGTTTCAACAGACATTTGAGTAAAAAGGAATAGGAAACTACTCCTCCTGTTGTAGCACAATCACTTAGCACACTCCTCATTGGGAAGAGAACGTTTTGGGAGGAGCAGAGAAAAAAAAATAGTCAAAGAGAAAGAAATACACCATCCATAGATGTCTGTTATTTTGAAAACCTGCTAAATCAGACACTGGACAGGTGAGAGTGGTTCATTTTTGATGTTGTTCCCTTTAACAAGTTATTCTCAAGCATAATATCTAAGTGCATAAATGGAGTAGTGGTTGTTTGAGCTACTATTATGAGGTCTCCTTGCTATGGAGTCAAAACAGATAATGAAAACAGTTTGCCTGCTTTTTTAGAGTATAAGTGTAATTAATAACCAGAGTAGTTTATTTAAGACAGTGGTGAATTTTCTATATTTTGAAGATTAAATCTTAATTGGTTGTCCTTCTAAAAAATGTGCTTTTTTGAAACCTGTGAAAAGGGCTTTTTGTGAATATGATAAATTTTAATAGGTAAAAGTTGAAAAATATTCCGAAGACAAATTGCTTGAATTAGACTACTGATAAAGGTAAATGCCTTTCTGCTTTGTACAAAGCCTTCTTAAGTCTTAAGAGTGCAATTCATTGTAAAATTTTTAAGAATAATTGGAAGAGCATACAGTAATTATATTGTACCCTGAAGCACGCTCTCTTGTGGCCCTTTATTTCTTTTCTTTTTCTTCCAAGAATGATGAAAGTGTTATGGATTAAAAAAAAATGGAAATGAAAGGAATTTTGTCCAATTTCCCAGTAGGATTACTCAAGATGTATGCTGAAAAAAGAAACAATGCTTACAAAACACAAGTTCTATGCGTTCCTACAAATAAAAAATCCTAAAATGTCTGATTCTGTGGATCTTAATAATAGCCCCAGTGAGATGCTGATTTTGTAGTTCCTATGAAGCCTGTGAAATGCACAGTGTTTTCTCTGAGCAAAGCAAGCATTTCATTTGTTCTTCCGCTATGTGGTTATGGGACCTGTTCCGGATTTGGACTTTAGAAGTAACAGTACTCTAAACAAAGGTATTATTATTTTCAGTGTAAGAAAATGGAAAGGGAAGAAAGAAGAGGAAAAACTGAAAGAAGTTGCTGAGATTTTATCTGAAGTCCAGGATGAAATAAATCTAGAAGATGCACAATGGCAACCACCACCTGACTACATGTTAATGAATTATATTAATGATGCTTCCAAAACAATTCTACCACTCACCACTACGCGGGAGCAGGTTGTGGCTCTTGCACAGTGAGTACCTAATTGTATTTCCATAAGTAATGCAAATAAGTTGATTTGGTAAAGTAACATTTTTCTTTTCACAGGGCAACTTTTTCCAGCTTGTTCTTTTTTCCCCACCCATAATTGGAATCAAAACCAGCTTTGGCCTGGTATTTTAATACGATTTTTGGTTTTAAGTTTCTTCTTTATTACTTGATTATAATTAAAGTACTTAAATAAAATATCATTTGCAACAAAAGGGTATAATTTTCTCATTCTGAAAATATTCATGCTGGCAGTTTCAGGTTTTTGACACTTACATATCTGTACTGAGCCTTTCCATTGAGCATTTCGGATAAATCAGGATTTCCAGTGTTTCCTTGTAAACTTTCCTATTCATTCTACAAGTGAATGCACAATGAAGACTGTCTTTAAAGTATTTAAAATATTTCCTATCATTAAAGAGCTTGTTTTGTGAAATATGTCCCCCCTTATTCCTCTTGACATAGCACCTATTTTGTGGTAATACAGATGGCCCTTATTCTTAGTTGTCATCTTGGCTATGATGATGCCCTGAAGGTTGTTGAACAGCAATTAATGTTAGGAGAGTAATTAATGTTTTTTTATCCCCTGGTTTTTAAAACAAACATCTAGAAAGAAGCATTACTTGCCATTATTTTCTCACTGCTACTGGGGTATGGCCCAGCACAAAAAGGTGCTGTGAGCCTTTCTGTTGACTCCAATGGGTTTTGGATGAGGGTTTAAAAATTGACCCAAATGCAAAACTGTCATGTTCTGTAGGAGAAGGTCCAGATTCCCAGGAAATGCCCTTTTAATTCCTTATATGTAGAACTTTGTACAATTGCCGCTGAAGAAAAAACTGCACAGTAGTTTCTTGCCTTAGGATATTTCTTGCTCTATTAGTTTAGAAACTCCTCTTAATAAGAGCTCTCTTCTATTTTGTTTTCTATCACAAAAGCACAAAACATTCTTAAGAGGAGTTTTCAGGTACTACTATAATTAACATCCTGATGATTTAATAGTGCCAGAACATTGCAATGATGTGTGTACAGACAGTTGTTATCAATGTGCGATTCATTAGTAGCACTGGCCATTCAGCCTAGGCACCAATCACTGTCATCTCCAAGCAGTGTGGCTTCTTTCATCTTCTCCATAGTTTAACCTTTACTATCTTAGCAGTTTCCTGACTGCCTCCTGAATCTGGAGAGTTTGGCGTCAGATCCCACTGAGTCTCTCAAAATTTGTTCTTTCTTTCTTTTAACCACATTTTTAATGAAGTGGTCCGCTGTGGTATGAGGAACGACTTCTCTGTTGATTGCAAAATTTGACAAGACAGGGATTCATCCTTCACTATCCAGCTGTGTATAAATTACGCTGTCTTTCTCAAGGTGGAACTCATAAAATACCCTTTCAAATCCACTCTTCAAACACGCGAATGGAATATTTGCAAATACCCAACCTGGTGAAATGATCATCAGGGACAGGGGTAAAATGTTTTCTGCAGGGATTTGTATTCATATAGTGCATTTTCTGTGTGTGCCTGGGGAGCATGTGCTGAATGCTGGAGGAGGAGGCAGCTGCAGGAGCCCATGCACATCCCTGCTGTGTTTGCTGGGAGGAAGCCAGCATGAGTTAGGGAATGCACCATGGTACTGGCTGCCTCATTTAAACGGGTGCAGCACATCTCCGTGCACATGCAGGAGTGGTGTGCATGTAGGCTCAGGGGCCTTTGCTCCCTTTACTGAGAGCTGGCTGCAGGCATGAGCAGCACAAGAGACTATTTGGAGCCCTTTGCTTCTTCAGGCTCACGCTGTAATTGCCAGCTTCGCGTTATCACATCCAGTCTGCTCAGCAATACCTCCCTGTGCTGCTGCTACTAGTGCCTCCCTAGGCCCTGGATTTTGAGAAATAAGACCTCTTGAATAGTTTTGCATGCAGTGTGAAGTTAAAACCTGTTTGCATATGTTTACGATGGAGGCAGTGATGCAGAAGTTTGTTCCCAGTCTGAGGTAGTAGCTGTTGTGTCAACTCTGCGGCACCTTGTCCAGAGTTACAGCCCTCATGAATAGCCATGCTTTCAACTGAGGGCACTGCAAGGAACAGAGGTCTGTGCATAGAGGAGCTGTGACAGAAGGGAGGTGAAGATGTGTGTAAGAGGAGGTAGGGATGTATAAATCAGAGTTGGATCCTATCTGTGCACAGTCACCTAGAAGACATTCTTTTTGCAGTTTTTGCATAGCTTGTGGGTTCTGATCTTCTCTTTCTTTGTTTAAACTATTATTTATTTTTTTTTAAGGATAAAGATAACCTCCTGCACCAAATATTGGCTTTGGCATAAGAAAACACATGTAGAGATTGAGGTACCCTTTCTGGGTGTAGTTACTTTCCTGTATTGGGAATATTGTCTAATGACTTTATTTTTGTCACATATTCTCGTGCTTTAATTAAAATTTCAAACAAATGCTGGGGCTGGGGATTGTACTACATTACTCAAGTAATCTGTTGGCTGCAGAGATGACCATTAGTTTCTGAACTATGTACTCAGTGATTTCAGTTTTGATGATGATGTTATTGGAGTACTTGATGCCCACACTAGACCTCTCCAGAATCACTGCTGGCAGCTTTGACTTTGGTCTGTGATCTTTATGTTTACAGTGATGTCTAACTGTAGTTAATAGTAAAACAAACAAAAAACAGCAAATAAAACAATTACAGCATTCAAAGCAACAGTTTGAAGTTACATGTATCATTCTCTTACTGCATCTGTACCTTCCATTTTGTGACAAATTCGAGAGGTGCTGTAGGTTTAATTGATCTTGGTGTTCATTGGAACAGGTTTGTTGCAGACAAAATGGGTGGTGCAATTGAAAGAGACGAACTACACAATTTCAGCTGGGAGCTTCACATAAGTGAAATAGAATTTGAACTAAAATCCAATGTTGTGCCTATTGGGAAAGTGAAAAAAGGAACATTTTGCCACAGGGCTTTACTTTTCAAGGTATGTTAACATTTACTTTAGAACATATTGTTATTCTTGCTAAATGGATATTAAAACTAGAGTATACTTGCATCAGTGTAATCTAATATTTATATTCATGTAATATCTTGTGTATATGTCTAAGTCTGCAGAAGTATATACATATTTTACTGGCAAAACTGATTTCCCAGTGAACAAAAGCCAGCATGGCTTCTTTTTGTAAACATTCTTTTTCTCATTAAATTGCCTTAAGTGATATCAGCAGAACACTTGAAAAATGGCGAGGAGTCAAGAGATTTGTTTGGTAGTCAAAACATTTTATATTTTCTGTAACTGTCAAATACTGAATTATGCAGTTTCCTGGGTTGTTTTTCTGTTGTTGTTGTTGTTTTTGTTTGTTTGTTGTATGCTGCAAATGTAAATGTGTAGGGACAATTTCTGTTCATTATCTATCCAATATTCTGTGACAATGCATAACAGCTTTTATGTTCCAGTTGCATAGGCTGGAAAGCTTTGTTTCTTCCTCTGTCTTCATGTCAGCCTGCTTATCTGTGCCCTCCGTAGCTGGCCTCTTCTCCTTCTTGTATGAAAAGAAAAAGAGAAGAAGGGCTTAGGCGCTAAGCAGGAAGGACCTGGGAAATAGTATAGAGGAGAAAGAGTACAGTGCAAAATACATGACATCCATGGGGAGAGAAAGTTCCTGACATATATTGTGGAGGTCTGAGAGAAGGAATTAATTGTGCTGAAGCAGTACTGATGTTCTCTTACCCTCCACTGTCCTCTCACCATTATGTTTCCAAAGAAACGTTTGCAGGGACAAATCCTCTCTCTTAAAGCTACTGCAATCTCAGCATGGAATATCTTTGTAAGAAGTAAGATTTTTTCAGGATTTTATTTCTTCATGGCAGATGTGTTCGAAGAAAGTACCTTTTGTAGCTGGAAGCCCTTGCAGCACTGCTGGGGACAACATAGAGCTGAGGCCATGGAGGTGTTCTATGTAGTTCACCTCATGTTTCATTGCTTCATACACTGAAGGTGCTGAAGAGCAAAGAGCATTGGAGTGAAGCAGCAGCCCTAAATTTAACACTAATAAAAATGTTACCTTTCTACACTTAGTGCATGTAAAGTATGCAAGGTACAACTATCACTAATGGATCTTCAGAACATTGTGCAAAACGGCCTTCCAGGAAGAAGAATACCTTACGGTGCAGCGTGGTTATTGTTCTCCATTTGATATCTGAAAGACAGGCTGATGCATGGATATGTTGGTGTCCGAGAAGAGTAAAAATGAATAGATTTTATTCAGTACATAGAATGTGGTAGAAATAGCATCTATAAGCAGTCTGTCTAAGCACAACCAACAGTAAATATTTGCAGTTTGGAACACCACAGATATTTATGCAGTCAGTATCAAGAAAGCTTTTTATGGTATTTCTTTTCTTTTTAAGCATTGTTCACTATCACACAAGCTAAATGCACTAACTGATTAACTCCTTTTCTTTCTCTTTTAGGTGATAGCAGACAGACTTGGAATTGGCTGTAGTTTAGTTCGTGGCGAGTATAACAGAGCTTGGAATGAAGTTAAATTGGTCGATGATTCTCCTCAAGGAGTAACTGGGCTGCTGCTTCCTCCTCAAGAGTATATTGTAGATTTGATGTTTGTGCCGGGCTTTCTGATGAAACAAGGAAGTGCAGAGGCTGATCAGTACAAATATATTTAATCACACCCAAATTTCTCCAAAATAAGCATTTTAAGATGATTACATGCTATTATTCATGAAACAAATGGGGGTTGCGGTCCAGCTATCCAAAGAAAAAGCATTGATTTCTACAGACATTTGCTGAAAGGCATTCTTCATTTTCTGAGACTTCGCTTTAGATATCTGCATTTGGTATGTTGTTCTAAACATCGAATTAAACATAGCCAACCTCAGTTCTTAGAAACTAGGAAGGGAGTGGAAGCTGTTAATGTTGGTACTATTTTAAGAGTAAGATTAAAATTTATTAGTTGAAGAATACTTGGTATGTTGTGCTTATTAAATAGATTTTTCCAAATAGATTTCTAAACTACCTTTCTTTTCTTATGGTCCTTCAACTGTGTACTTTCTGTCTCTGGATGGATAATATTATAATGTAGGTAAAAGTAAATACTGTTTATCCTGGCACAGAGAAGACAGATGATTGATAAGTTATTGCTTGCAATCTCCCTTTAATTTCTAACTCTAAGGATTCTATGATTCTATGATTTCTACCTTTCTAATGAATGTAAACCAGCAAAGCAGCAGACTGAAGGTGGTGGTGCTGTCAGTGGGATTTTGATATGGGAGGACTTACAGCCTTGACCCTGCGTACTTCTCTTTGTTTGCTTGTTCTGCATGTGTGGAGGCTGTTACGACAAATAGGATTCTAAGTAGATAATTCCAGGCTTTTTAGACTAGTTTGCTGGCTCAGATACATTTCTGAGGCGTCTGTAGCTACGCTTCACTACAGAAAAGGATTCTTCTGTTTTCCCCAAAGTAGATGCAGAGGCAGCACAGATTACTGGCAGCAGCAGTACCAGCATTTCCACACTTCCCCTCTGTTGATCTTGGTCTCTGATCAGTAGTAGGAACATCCGGGTTAACTTCCACTTGGTTTATCTTTATGTTAGCAACGGACAACTGCTGTCTAATTCATGGAATTAATGCATTTCAGGTACTTTCTGATTGTCTATTACTAAACAACAGCAACAGCAGAAGACTTCCAATATGTCACTCCTTCAAACTCTATACTCCCTTGTATTGAAGAAGTTGAACACTTTCCCCAGTATATCTCTCTAACTGTTTAACTATGGACCCTAAGGAGGATCCAGAGCTTGTGGGGCAAAACAGATGTCTCTTTTCAGATACAAGAGGAACTTTTAAATTCTTTATATATATATAGACTTATATATAACATATATATATGTATGTGTGTATATATATCTCTATGTATAAAACTTTGCTTCAGGCAAAACAAACAAGTCTTCTGTTAGTGGATATGGATTTGGGATGATGATGTACTAATTTATCCACAGCTCCTCTGCATGAATCTAAACCTTTCTATTATATGACTCCCTTCTCCAAAAATACAGCTTGTTACCATCACAGCGTCAATGTCAAAATAGAGGCTGTGCAGAGGCAGCAAGCTTTTACTGACTATCATGCCAATTTAGTTAAAATAGAGAAGTGCATTAATACACTCATTATATTCATCGCTTTCGTGATGGTTTTTACAAGAGCCGTCTCCCCCCACAACTTGTTGCAGTACCTGTTTTCTTCAGAAGACTTAAAATAAGCAAAAAGTTCCCCAGGCAATGCAAAGCCACAAAATAACATGCGCTGAAACCCTTGTGTATGACATTACAGCAAAGCAGAAGAATAATGAATGGCAACAGTCTGTCTGCCCAAATAGCCCATCTCCAGTAAAGATCGATAAAGCAAAGGTTAAGAACATGGCACAAATACACTTCTACATTTCCAGAGCAGTTTGCAGTTCAGTTTGCAAGGCCTTGCAAGACCGCTGTGTGGCTGTGGGGTCTGATTGTTTCCTGCTCTTTACCAGTATGGCCATTAGAGCAGAACTTTGCAGATAAATGGAAAGCTCTTCAGACCTCTTAATGAGCTAATTATTTTTCTATTATAAAAACGCTACCTCTGACACTGAAAGATACCAGGTATATTGGGATGACTTTACCTGGCCTTCCTCGTCCACCATCACTGGGCAGAATTCACACTCCAGATACAGGTGGTGTATGTGAAGCAATGCTGGCGGTGTGGGGCCAAAAATGTGCACGTGTGTCTTTGACCTATAAAAATGTTATTTGTAGGACATGGCAGGAACTCATGTGTTGGAGGCTCAGTGAGCTAGTAAAAGCTTCTTTCTCATTAAGGAGGGAGCCTATTTGCATGCTAATTAACCAGCCTGCTCTTCCAGCTCATTGATGTTTCACTGACATGCTGAGATGCCATCTATGGAAACTGTGCACAAAGCAGAACCAAAGACAGCTCCTGCTTGAAGCTGACATTTATTCATATTTAAGGCAAATGGCGGGTTGGAATGGCTGACCTCCCTGGGCTGGGCAGCTGCAGCCAAAGGCCTGTTTTAGGTTATGAGACAAAAAAACTCACAACTCTTTAGTGAAATGCTCTCCTAAAAAGTGCAGCACTGTTTGGTTGTGCAGCATTTTCTAGTCTTTCTATATCTGCCCACTGCTGCCCTTGTGACTGCTGCATGCAACACGTTCCCCTTTGAGGTGCCAGCATCACACAGGCTTGCTCCAGAGCACGGTGCTGCCTTCCTGTGGAGCAGAAGCTGCTCCAGGGAGCACATGCCCTGCTGCAAAGGGCTGTGCCAAGCACTGGGGAGCCAGGGAGCTCCCAGCCTGCAGGTCCTGCTTCGCACTGCTTTGTTCTTCTCTCTCATGCTTTCTCCATGAGATGTCCCCAGACTGACTCATTGTTTCTGATATTAGTTGATTGTGTTAACTTACGTCCTTTGACAAATGAGCAGCTCTTCCTAGTTATAAAAGGATTTCTGGATTTCGTGAGGGAAAAAAACACAAGAAAAAAGAAGAACACACCTGAAAGTGTAATAGCAATGGAGTGCATTAAATTCCTTTTTAATTCAACTTCTCTGTGCAGGAAGCTTTTAGTGATAGAGCTTGAAAGAAAAGTCCTTAAAGGCCAAGTGTCAAAAGGATATTCGAGGGTCAAAGAGATTTTCAAAATGTCATTAATTTTAATTGGTGTTATGGAACAAATTAGAAAGGATACGGGTGGAGTTCTGCTCTGTATCCCAAGATACAAGAGATTTTGTTAATGACATCTAATATCTAAAGTTGCAAAACTAGCATGTTTTCTGATAAATGTGCCCTCTTCAGATACAATTTACCCATGGTAAGTTGCTGCTGTCTTACAGCCTCTTCTCCCAGGTAACAGTGATAGGATGAGAGGGAATGGCCTCAAACTGTGCCAGGGGAGGTTCAGGTTGGATGGTAGGGAGAATTTATTCTCAGAAAGAGTGGTGATGCATTGGCACAGGCTGCCCAGGGAGGTGGGGGAGTCACTGACCCTGGAGGTGCTGAAGAACTGTGCAGATGTGGCACTGAGGGCCATGGTTTCTGGGTGTGGTGAGAAAGGGTTGGGGTTCAACTGGATGATCTCGGTGGTCTTTTCCAGCCCTGATGGTTCCATGATTCTGTGATTCTACCTGTCAGTCCCTCAGGCAATCCTTCTGGTTGGAATAACCTCTCGCGCTGCTCCACTCTCCCACTCAGTTCTTATTTCTCATATAACAAATGCATTTGAGGAAATCACAATCTGTTTATAGATAGCTGCGGGAAAAATAAAGTCTCCCAAAGCCCAGGGCCAAACAACTTGCTCTGAGATACTCCCATCTTCCTGGCCTATGTGCTGGGAATTGGTCCTTCTTGGTAGAGTGATTCCTGGGCAGTGGTGATGGGTGCTCAGCCCCTGCTCTCCCAGACCAGCAGCACTAAGGTGGAAATGAGTGAGCAACACAACGCCAGGGAACGACTCCATGTGTCTTCATTGAGTGAAGGGGTGGGTTTCACTGTGAATTGGAGGAAATGAAGAGTTTTAGGGTATTTTTCAGCAGCTTGGTTTTGTGCTTCTCCTGATTAGAAAATGCATTACAAGAACATCTTTGGGGGATCATCTGAGAGAGAAGGAAAGGTTTGTGACAGCGTTTATGTGAATCCCAGATTAAATGGTGCAACCAAATGAATGAGTGAGAAGGCTGTTCTGGGGAGCCCCATTCCTCAGGAGCTGCCACTCACTGGGGAGGAGGAGAGCTGTTGTTGGGGCACTGGAGGGAGGAGCAGAGCTTACCCCGCTCCTCAATCATTCCTATTTCACTTTTTTATGATACAGTCGTGAATTAGTTCTTTCTGCATTTGTAATTAGAGAGTAGAGCAGATGGCCAGGGCTTAGTTCAGGGCGATAAATCCATTAAGATAACCTACAGGAAGCTGCTGCTGTAGCAGTTGCCAAATAATTACTCAATGTTTTGTTCAGGCTTTGGGTGCTGGGTGGAAGGAGAAGCAGTGTGGATTTTTACTGCCTGAGCTACAAGGGATGAGAAAACACACGCGTGGCTGTGGGGAATGTGTTGTTCCTGGCCATGCGACTCAAGAAGGATGAGAGGGAATGGACTCAGGTTGTACCAGTGGTGGTTCAGGTTGGGTGTTATGAAAATCTTCTCTGAAAGAGTGGTCAGGCACTGGAATGAGCTGCCCAGGGAGGTGGTGCAGCCATCGTCCCTGGAGGTGTTCAAGAAAAGGGTAGGTGTAGTACTAATGGACGTGGTCTGGTGAGCAGTGGTGGTGGTAGGTAGACAATTGGACAAGGTAATCTTAAAGGTCTTTTCCAATTGTTTATGATTGTATGATTCTATGAACAAAAACAGCCTAAGTGTGGATTTGGGTTTGCAGAAGGATATTTGTATGATTTATACACCTCAGAGCTGGCTGAATGGTGACACTCCACTCATCTCTAGAGCTGGCAGCCAAGGCTGAGCTGGGCTGGGACATGATCAGAGCTACAATGAACATGAGCACTCTGTGCACTCCCTTAAGTAGATGCTGAGCTTTTTGGGAGGGACCCATTCCTCAGCACAGTGTGTCCATACATCACAGTCAGAAGGCGTTTGTAGCGATAAGGCAGCTGAATCACAGTTTGGGGAGAATTTACTTTAAATTTTACATACTGTTGCTAGGCGAGACTTTCAGCTGCTTCCCCTTGTGCATAATGGGGGGAAAAGAAAAAAAAGAGGAAAATTAAGTAACAACTTAATTGGCTTTTATAGCAGTCTGCAGGGGGAAGTGCAGGCCTGTTCTCTGCCTAGCTACAAAGCACGGTGTGTGCTGTAACCAGGGGAGGCCGTATTACCGGCGTGATGGGACAGAGATTATTTATTTATTTATTTGCTTGCTTTTTAACAAGATCAGAAAAACAAAATGTCTCCATTTGGGGGCAGCTTTCTGCCTGGGAAGGATGTGTGAAGTGGCTGGTCAAGGTGCTGGGTGGAGAGGGCAGCTGAGGAGCTGCTGCTCTGCTGCCTCCTCTCACCTGTGCTCTGCCCAGCGAGTAGGACTGGCAGCCAGTGAGGTGAAGGGGCAACAGGGTGCAGTGATGGGCCCTGCAGCAATGGGTCCTGATGTGATGGGCCCTGCAGTGATGTGTGCTGCAGAGGGTGGCACAGCTTTGACTGCAGGATCTCATATGTGAAATGGGGATGTTGGCATTACCTGGATCTGCACGTCCTACCTTTGTGCTGACTGTGATCAAGAAGCAGCTTGCAACAGTCTGGGCAGTAAAGAGGATGATGATGCCTGGGCTGATGAACACAGCACCTTCTGCTCCCACTTGCACAGCCCATGTGCTGCAATGCCATGCGGAGCACAAGGAAGAGGGCACAGCAACGGATCTGCCTTATTTCATTTCTCACCGCCTCCAAATTGTTGCATTTTGCAGTAGAACCAGCAGCAAACAGCTGTAAGGAAGATATTGACAGTCCATTTTTTATTGGATTTTGTCTTCAAAAATCCAACCAGCAGTTAAATCAATGTCAATTACATTAAAAGGCACACGTTTCAAGACTAATCACTATCTCTTACCCTGCTTCATTTCCTGGCACCTAAGGCAGAGCCGCACTGACCTGCCTGTTGGGGGCTGGGGACAGGACCAGTGGTAGAGAGATGCAGATAGCACACCACCTTCACAATTACTTGATCAATATAGCAAAGAGCAATGCTTGTAATGTGCATTTAAGAGAGCAAAAGCATGAGCATTTCTGCATGCAGACGCTGGCCTCTCTGTAAAGTCAATCCATAACAGCCACAAACAAATGTCTTGACAGGATTTTTTTCCCTGGCACCAATTAGTGTGCACACTACATCTTCTGGCTGCAGCATGAATTTAATTGCAATCTGACAGCAGTGAGAGGTGACTGATGCCTGCCCAGAATGTTTCAGAAAGATATTCCCTGATCCAGGCAATGCCAAAGAGTTCCAGCTTGCTGTACTTATCATCATCCGAAGGGCCAAGGAGTAATCAGCAAAACTCACTCACATTTTAGCAGTCCCACAAGGCCAGTGCAACAGTGTAAAGTAGAGTGGAGGTTAGCAAGGGGTTATCATGACCAGAGGTTTGGTGCTTGGGATCCCGAGTGTTTTGTGAGCTCCTTGGAGGTGGTGACTCCAGCACTGAGCTCTGGGTGGTTTATGTCTGACTGGTCTCCAAGTTTCTGGGGCAGGGGAAAGTCTTCCCTATTAATCCAAAGGCATCTCTCCTTCATTTCTTTAATGTTGCTAATATTCATTCTTCGAAGCCCCACTGGGAAGTCCTTGTTTTATGATTCTTCCCATGTTTTCAACCTGATTTCTACACACCTGATCTGGTAATCTTTTAAAGACACACACTACTGACTTATCTTGTTTCTCCTGGGATCTATCTGAAGAACGTGGGACCAGGAACACACTGCCGTGTGTGCAGTGTGCCACGCCCAGGTAACATCCCCTTGATCCCTCAGCATCCTGGCCATATCCTGAGTATGCAGGAGGAATGGAAAGCTGAGTTAGCAGAGAGAAGCAGTCCCTTCTTGCTGGAGGGCTTTTTCCCACTGACAAAGGTCTCCAGCATCCAGCAGTTGTTGAATCAGGATCTGCATTCTTCTGTTGCACTCGCTGCTCTCTCTGGCTGACAATAGTTCTCCATTTAAGAGCTCCCTGAACTACAGACGGGCACAGACCCATGTGTCTGTGCTGGGTACCACTCCATGCCCGCTCTGGTTTTGTGTTTCCCGCAGCCATCTCCTGGTGCTGGGGGCACTGGCTCTCACTGTTCCCATTGCTGTCTTCCTTGTACCAGAGCTCGAGACCTCCCCCCCCTCCTCATTCTTGCTCCCTAAATTAAATTCCACTATTTTTGCCTTTTTAGTTTCATTTACTTTTAAAAACCTGCCTGCGAATGACTGTGCCATTAACCTCTGTGCTATTTACAATACTGTATACTTTGCAACTTCATTAAAGTCTGAGTAAAAGGAAATAGAGTGCCTCAGTGTAGGACACGCAGATGGTGTTCTGTTCTCTGTAACTGAACCAGAAAGGACAGTTCCTCATTTTTGATCCAGAAAACTGCCTTTCTACCTTTCCAACTAAGAAGTCAATGAAATACAGCCAATACGCCCTTCTTGTTGGTGATCCTTTTGTGACTACTTTAAAGGGTGCATCATACATTGGAATATCAGATGGGAAGTTGAGGGGTAAAATATCTGGATATTGGAGACTGTATTAAAAAAGGCACTGCAGAATCTTCTGAGGGCAAACACAAAACCCACAGATACCTGGGGAAGATTCACATCACTCGGAGACATTTTAAATCACTCAGCTGTGGAAGTTACTTCTGTTCCTTCAAATGCTCCTTCAACATGGGCACCATTGGTGTCAGCTGCAGGTAAACATGAAGCGTCTTCTACTCTCCTTTCAAGTGTATGTGTGTGTGTGTATTTATACCTTCATTTATCACCTTCTGCTACCAATTTTTTGTTTGCAAGACTTGGAAATACACGCAACAAACCTCAAACCTGTAGCGATAGCAAACAAACCTCAAACCTGTAGCGATAGCAAATTGAGGAGCTTTAATGAAATCTCAAACCCTCCATGAGCCACAAACCTACAGCTGAGATTCATACAGCAAAAAGCACTTCTTAGAATTATCTGGATTTCATCCAGGACGACTGAAATAGGGATCAAAGTAAATGACATGTGCTGAAGGAATGGTGTGTTGGAGGCTAATCTAATGCATATGTTTAGGGAAAGACCATCTATCCATAAATTAAGTGGCGAAATACTTCAAAGGACAAATATGATCTTGAGCAGCAATATTTTGGGGTACTAAGATGTTTCTATTAGGGAATCCAAGGGATGTTACTGTTAGTAAAACCACATAGAGACCATTTCCATGCAGTCAGTTTAACAGCTCTGAAGATGGATCCATTAGCAGTGGAAAACACCTGCAATGAACCCGGGTATTGTGAGTGGCAAGTAAAGGATGGAGTCAGCAGGAGTCGGATGCAAAACCCACACAGAATTACAGCAGGAAGAGCTTCCTGGGCTTTGCCAGGTTTCAGAGCGAGCCTGGTGTATCTTTCCTACGTCTGATTCAGCAGAAGGGTCCTTGTGCCAGCAAATGAAGAACTCAAGGTAAAAGGAGAATTACACAAGTATGCACCAGGGAAATTCAGGGCACGTGGATGTTTGAGCTCACCCAGGTTTCCATTTGGGAACCTGTGCTCAGCAGGCGTGGGGTCTGAGGGATTTTGAAGAGCAGAGAGCGTGCTTTGGCTGCAAGCAATAGGATGGGAGCCCAGAACACCCTCACACAAGGATGAGAACCAGCAGAGAACATTTGTATGGTGCAGCCTCCTCCATGTTCTATTTCTCCCTGGTTCCGTGGAGTGGAGGAGGAAGCAGTACATTTCCCATGCATCTTCACTGATCAATGTAGCAGCCTGCACAGAAACCAGCCCTTGGTCATCTCTGTTTGCAAATCCTCTTTTATCTCCATAGTTACACTGCTCCAAGAAAGCCACATCCTGTAATTACAAAATGCATGCTGAAGCTCTAATGCAGTTTTCTGCTTTGGTTTGTTAGGCTTGTTGGCCGGCTTGTTATCGTGTCTCTCCAAAAGGCTCCTTTTAGAGAAGATTCTAAGACTTGCCTTCACTGTGTGAGGATCCCAGCAAAATACAAGTGTTTCTTTTCACCATTGTTAAAATCGTACATAGAGTGATGTAAAAATCTCTGACATCAAAGCTCCCGCTGATGTGTCCATCCACCGCTAGGTGCCAGTAGGATCATTGCTTTTGGGAGGCGGGTGGCTGAGATGGGGGATCCGGAGGGGCTGATTGTGGCTCTCCATGCATTTCTTGTAACGGTGTGTGAGCCAGTCTTCATTCCTGTCTCTATGTCATCCTAGAGTAGGCAGAAGGGAACAACAGCTCTTTGTTTGCAGTTCACTTACTGCTATCAGTATCTTTACATCGATGGGATTTTCACACTGCTGTGTGCCAAACCCCCAAAATATTCTCTGATCCTATTTACGATACGCTCTAAGTTTTAATATACAGCTGAGCAGTGCTGGTAATCCTGCACGTTAACAGGAGGCACCCACAAGGGGACAATCTGTAGTGCTTTTCCTTCTGGCAATGGATATCTCTTGGGCAAAGCAAATCTTGTGCTGACAGGATTTTCCCACCGGTGGATTAAGCTTTGAGCAAGGCCCTGTTTTATTTAGCAGCTGGGCTGTGGCACGCTGCTGGCTGCACACAGAAGCCACCATCCCCCAAGGAGCTGGCATGGTGGGCCAGCACAGCCGCTCTCCATACTTGCTTTGGTTTTGTGTCACATCTCATTTCACACCATAAACTGCTCTCAGAGGTTGTGTTCCATTGTGCCACACTTTGAGCTGTGACTTTACAGGTGTAGTTCAGCCAGTGTGTTTAGTTACTGGGGGAAAAAACGCTTCTTACAAGCTTTGTAACATACTTAGATGTTGGTGAAACAGAAATGGCAAAAGCTCCTGTAGTGGGTTGGTGGAGAATTCCCTTTGGAAAAGAGATTCCAACACAGTTTGGTGCCAGTGAGAAAATGTGACAGTGCCAAATATTGTTAATATTAGTACACGATGAGGAAAGAAGCGAGTGCTCGTATTAAATGCAGATGTTTCTGTGGCATCTCTGTTCTTAATCAACAAGAAAGTCTGGCTTCCACTATATTCAGAAAATAAGTACAATGATGGGACTGGATGGCTATTGTTTTCTGAGGCATGTGGTACTTGTGGCAGACATGAAAGCAGTACCAATACTGAGAGATGACCAGACAACCTACTGAGATCTATGGGAACAGAAGTTGTCTTCTTTGTGACAATGAATGTATCCACCTGGACACACAGAGTGGCGGCAGTGCTGGAAAAATTCTGTCCCCCTTCCTGGTATAAAATATGTACACGAGTAGAGTTCTAAGTATCAAGAGCTTACGGTTGGTTTTGGATGGAGAAAATGATGAGACTGGTGAGAGTGTAGCTGTTCAAATAGGGCTGAAGGCTGGAACTTAGAAAATTTATTCAGAAAACCTCAGGTGAGCAGCTGGAAGGGATTTAGTCCAACCATCCATCCCATTACAGTCAGTGCTTCCTAATGCAGTCCAGTCAAATATTTGCTTAAGACGTTCTTACAATCTACATCCTCACAGTGTGATGAGGTGGATTGCTGAGGTCTTCCAATCACTGGTTAGGCTCCGGGGAAAAGGCTGGGTTCCCTTTGCATCACTGCAGGCTTATTGCTGTCTGCCCCACAAACACTGTTCTTTCATTTCATAGAAGCTGTCCTTCTAGGACGCTGTCTTTATTCCCTCAGTCATCTCCCTCCCGGACTAGAAAGGGCTAACCCTTTCAATCCTTCCATTTTATGGGTGTTTTGCAGAGGCTGATCCTTCTGCTGCCCTGTTTTCTCTCTTTCTCTTTCGATGGATCCTTTTTCATGAAGCAGAGTACAAAGCTGGACACGACACAGCAGCTGGGCCCAACCTTCCTCAGCAATTAGAGCTTGTGTGGGTACTCCGGCCTACACATCCTCACCTTTCCACAGCCCATGACCCACACATACACTGTGACCACACAACACCCAGGGCCTTGCTTAGCAAGGATAAATCAACAAGAAAGTCTGGCTTCCACTATATTCAGAAAACTGCCACCACAGCCATTTCTTCCCAACCCTAAATCTCTGCTGTTTATTACTTCTGTTAAGGTGTGAAATTATGCAGTTGAGTTTAAGGAATTGTATCTTCAGGGGACTGATCAACTTGCCCAACCAACTGTGAATTAAGGTTGCTCTTTATTCTGTTACTCTTCTCCAGTGGTCTTGCAGCCCCCTCTAGAAGCATTAGGTATCATTTATGAACATCAGAGGCACACACTATAGTCAGTTACCACAATGTAGTTCATCTTTGCAGTATGATGCAAGAGATTTTTAGCCAAAGCAGTCCTTTCTGTGAACCATAAAGGCAGAGTCCTGAAGGAGAACCTAACTAAAACTCTGTCAGGAAATGGAACCAGTGGATACATGGAGTCTTTCTTCTTTTAAACCAGAGACTTGGATTCTGTGTCCTATAGCAGAGCTGAAGTAGGATTTGCTCCAGGAACTTCCTCTCATAAAAATAATGCTATAATAAAGTCACGATCTGTGTAGTATCTTCAGGCTGCCGTTATCACTTGTGTGCTTCAGAATCTGGAAATAAAAATGCACGTGAAGCTTTCTGTATTTAGGGGGGAAAAATACCCCAAAACAAAACAGAATTAAAATACATCTTCAGTAATGTGATCCTTTTGTTGAAAACATGCCCAGTCTGTTCTTCCTTGTACAAGTTTGTAAATACTTTGTATTCCTCCAAGCATTGTCACTGCGGTTTGCTGTAGCAGGAAAATAAATTGTGTTTGTTAAATCGAGCTTTCCTGCTTTCAGATTTTTTTTTTAGCAAAAATAATGTCTAAGTCAGAACATCAGCTTCATGAAACTGGCTGGGTTTAAACGCCTCCCTGCTGAGAGTTACTAGGCAACATCTCATTTGGCTTCACCTATAACAGGCTGTTTCCATTCTCCCTGGCTCTGTTGCCTCGGTAATAAAAAGGGTGTGTTCACTTACTTAGACTTCTGCGGACTGGTGCAGTCTTGAAATGTGTTTAATGTCTTTAGAAATCTCGAGCGCACTGAATTTACCTTTCCTCCTGATCTTGTGTCTTTGGAACTCTACATTTTTTTTTCATTCTCTCTGTGCTTTCTAAGCAATTTCATACCCCTTTTACAAACACCAGACGGGCATGGTGATTATCACAGCCAGCCTAAAACAGAGCTGCACCAGAGCCCTGGAAGGTGTGAAGCAGCAAGAAAAGCTGCAGCTACTGCTGTGGCACGGTGTCACAGCTGGCAATGGCTGCATTGCCATCAGAGGTGGCTGGGCTCCTGCGTGCAGCCAGATGCTGGCAAACCAGGCAACACCTGCCTGAGTACTGAGCTTTTGGCTGGGATACCAAGCTGAAATGCTCCTCCTATCTGCGCATGCATGCTGTCATGTCTTAACACAGAGTTTCACTTATCTGGGTGGGTTTACAGCAGTGGTTTTAAACTTAAGTTTTATTTAAGACATGCATAGTCTTTGTGAAGATCAGCATAGACCATCGTAGGTAGGATGAGAAATGGCAAAATAGACACTTCCAATCAGTGCCCAGGGACACCAGATCTCACTGACACCTTCTGGAGGTAAAAGAGTGAACGCCATACCAACAAATCAAATGGGATCAAATGGGGTACTCTTCAGTACTCCTTCATAAAATCATCATGTATTTGAGCATGTCTCCTACAAAGATGCATTTATACAAACTAATTCTATGTCTATCAACAGAGCTGTTGACACCAATGGCCTCAGTCCCCATGTGATGTGAACTGCTGGCCATTCAAGACCTCTGATCCTGAGATCTTTGGGATGGAAATAGCATTATTTTCTGTGCCTACAGAACCAACCCCAGCATGACAGACCCAGCTAAAGGCCCAAGGTGTTACAATCCACTATTAAAGACCATCATAGGCTACAATAATTCCCTTGTGCATCTTCACTGAGTTTGTTCCACGACAGCAAATAAAGAACAGTTGCTTCTCTGAGCTGAATATAATCTGCCAGGCAACTGTAAATCAGTGTTCCATCCTTTACATGTGAGAAGTCTTTCAACATGACCATTTCATTAATTAGTTTCAATAACGATACTTTTTCTCCCATTGTGTTTTTAAATAACCTTTTAACAAACCCTAATTTATTTTTCTGTATAATTCTCAAGAGATTTTGACTCCTTAAATAAACTATTTCAGGCCTTCCTTAGTCCTTGCAGCATCCCTCCAAGTACGTAATTAGTCTCAGTTTTGCTGAGGGAAGACTCAATTAGAATAACTTCACTGACTTGCTGAAGATTGCAGCCAAGCCAGAATTAGACTGTGCGACTCCTAATGGTGTCCAGATTTTCAGACATTATTTTTCTAAAGCTTTTTTGGCACTTCACTGTTTGGAGAGGGTGAATTATTGAAAGAGAGGAAGTATCATTTAGCACATATTTTTCTAACTGTGGTATCAAAACTACAGAACTAAGCTAAACAGGGCAATATTGGCATAAAAAGAGCAACACGATGTATTTCTCAGAGCAAAGGTGATACAGGTTTGGTTGGGAAATAGGCAGCTATAGTCTCTATCTGTGCTGTGTATTTCCACGCAGCCCAAAATGTATTTTATGTACTTTACGCATTTTATGTACTTTACACATTTTATGTACCAAGAGGATGTACTTTATAATGATGTACTTTATGTTCCAAGCCAGCTTTAGATAGAAATGCTGTAAAGCAGATTTCTAACAGTATCTTCCTTGCTTGGGAGGCAGTGTGGCTTTCTTTGTGAGCTCAAAGAGAGATAAGGAGAGGAGGAGTAGATTACTCTTGCATTACAAGCAGCTTCACCCTGCTTTCACCAGAAACACCCATTATGTTATCCACGTATCCACAGAGCTGCAGTGATGCTCTGTCCTGTGGCACCATGCTGCAAGCCATTCAGATTTTCTTTCAAGCTTGTTGACAACCTAGTCTGACTGTGGTTAGAAGGAAGACTTCTTGATTTGAGCATGATGGTGAAGGCTTAGCTAGTCCTCGTGTTGGTATTTCCTGGTCGTCAACATAGAAAGAAGAAACAAGTCCTGCAGCACACAACTCAACTGCCTCTTTCTCCACTTGCTTAATGACTTTTTGCACCAGGAAGCCAAGTGTTTTACAGCCACACTCCAGTGCCTTTCCCACCTCCTACCTCACCCATGCCATGAGCTGTGGAAACACTACGCCCATAGCATGCCACGTACTGCTCAGTACCCCATCACCCATGGATTTCACAGCTCTCTATGCATAAATAACGCCCAGCCCCAGGCTTTGAGGCAGTGGTAAACCACATGTCACCGAATAGGAAGCTGAGGGACAGCTGTGGGAAGTGACTTGCCCACAGTTCCCTGGGGCAGGGCAGGGCAATCTAATTACAGAAAGGATTCTCAAAAGCTCTCCAAGTGTGAGCTGCTGCCAAAATTCACAAAGGCAAAGTAGCTTAAAAGCGAAGCCCTTATTGAAGAAGTGCCCAGATTTTTTCAAGACTGAAAGAATTTGTCTGAAGGCAGGTGTGTCCATGGGGACTGGTTTTAGTAGCGCTGAGGAATGTGTGTGGAAGGGATTGGCAGTTTGCCACAGGGCAGAAGAAAGAGAAATTCATGCTCATTATTATCGTTCATTTTGCTGTCTTCTCTCTTTCTCTCTCCCCGCCTCCCTTTAGCTCTATGGTATCTTTCCTCTCTCCTCTCTAGAAATCTCTTTGTAATCTACTCCCAAATCTGTCTTTCTTGACTGAACTCACCCTTACCCTGTGTTGGAACCATCTTAGCTTCTATCCTTCAGTCCACTTCCCCTGGTTCCAGACATGACCAAACACACAGCCAAGTGCTCACATCTGAGTCAGCAGCTACTTGCATGCACTGGGGGCTGGGGGGGAGGCTGTCCTGTCACAACAGATGCTGCTAAAGAGTCTGCCCCCTTCTTTCTTACAGCTCCATCTCTGCTCTCCCCGGAGCCTTCTCTTCTCCAGGCTGAACAGCCCCAGCTCTCTCAGCCTGTCCTCATAGGGAGGTGTTCCACCCCTGGGATCATTTTTGTGCACATGCTCCAACAGGTCCATGTCTCTCCCATACTGAGGATGCAGAACTACAGGTGAGATCTCACAGTGCTGAGTAGAGGAGCAGGTTCACCTCCCTGACCTACTGACCACGCTTTGTTTGGTGCAACCCAGGACACAGTTGGCTGTCTGGGCTGTTAGGGCACATTGCTGGCTCATGTTGAGTACTCGTTAGGAAAGGGTTAAACATAGCACAAAAGAAGGCACAAGAGTCCAAAAGAGATCATGAAAATCAGCACCTTCATTTCAAGCAGGAGTCAGAACTCAGAGGTGACAATAAGTCCAGTGAGTGTGACTGTTGGCAGCTAGAGAGTGAGCTCTCAGGAATGGGGTGCTGAAGTCAATGCTTCCTGATGTGACAGTGTCTCTTTGACTGACCTATGAGACACCTTCATATTTGCTTGGACTGCTGAAGGCGAAAGCATTGTAAAGGGCTGGGATCTGAGCAGAGCTACAAGCAGGTGTTCCTGCTTGGGAAGTTTAAGAGATTGACCACAGTGTTAATCAGAATACCAGGTGCAAAATGAACCCTCACACATCCACTGCCCCACGAATGACCCTATTCCCAATCCAGAAAATCTTCACTCCCTATTTTAGGCTTTACATTACCTCTCAGTCCTGGGCCTCTCCTGAATGCGCTTGGGTATTCATGCTTGGGTCCATTATGAACAAAGGTCATTAAACCTTGTCATGTACAATGTCTAGCTGGAGTTTCCTTAGGCCCCCAGAGAAGGAAAAAAGGGCTCCATGACTCTTCTCCTTGGCAATAGTCCAAACAGCCGCTTGCCTCTGGGCCTGGGCTGTAAGAAGGGCATTTTCCAAATCCCAATCACATGTAACTTTCAGTGACCTTGTAGCCTTCACTTTACTTTTATGAATGAATCTCTATTAAAAGCAGGGGGTAAATGTTTTTTCTTTGTCCCTCTTTCAGTTTACAAATTTGTCTTCTCCTATAGCCAGCTGTTAAAAGATTGGTTCTGCCCCTGCTTTCACCTTTCCTGTTTTATCAGCTAAGACGTCAAACTGAGGCCTGACCACTTGGTGTTAAAGATCCATGGCTCTTTTTGTAAGGCAGTGGCCTGGCCAACTCTAGACACTAAATGCTGCCTTGTCTTACAGTTTGAGTTAGCCTCTCACACCCTAAATTGCCAGGAGTTGTTGCCTTGAGCAATGAACAGCTTCTGTGTTTTAATTCAGGGGGGACAGCAGTTAGGCAGTAGGTGAAACAATCTGCATGTGCTTCTGACTTCCTAGCGCTGCTAAGAGGCTTAACCTGTTTGGTTCTTGCAAGTTGTTTGATATCCACTGTTGAAAAGGGCTGTAGAAATTCCTATGATGGCTCGTTATTTTGGCCCTGTTCTATTACCCTACCACCCTTCTCTCAATTTATCTTCTCTGCAAGATTTCACCTCCTCACACTTCACCTGCCTCAAGATCAGGCAGAAAGTGCCAGTAAAAAACCACTGCCTAGAACAGTGTGTGTGGTGTGAACAAATCACACCAAAGAGGCATAACAAAACTGCTCCACTCTACCCATGCAGTGGCATTTAGCCAGTCATCAAGCACCTCCCCATGGATAACTACAGCCAAGCAGAGAGGTTGAGCTTAACTTCTGATGGCTTCCAGCCTGCAGCCACCACAGTGGCATCTGCAAGGACCTGTCTGCTGTGAGAACTGCCCTACCAGCCGGAGAAGGACAAATGAGACCATTTATTATGACTGTGGAGGGGCAGCAGCTTGTGGGTGCTGGGGAGATACAGGCATGATTATGGGGTTGACGTGCACCACAGCAGGAAGACCTTGTGGAGTGAGGTGTGGTGTAGGGAGTAAGTGGGAATTAAGGTAGAGAGTGTAGTGCAAAGGTGGTGCCATTCTTCTTGAGAAAGACAGCATGGTATGGCTGGGGATACTGCTCTGTGGAGGTGGATGGGTGGATGCTTTTGGAAGGGGGTGAACAGTGGCTTCTCAGGATTACCTGCAAATACCGTTATGAAAATTCAACTTTTATATCCCAGAATAATCTTTGAGTTTTTTGAGAAAATCAGAATTTTCTTTGAGATACAGAGCAGCTCAGGTGCCTGCTCTGCAGTGATGTCCAAGGCGTGTTTGCTCTCAGACCTGCTACAACCCCAGATCACCTAGAAAAAGCAGCTTCCCACAAATAGATTATACAGACCTACTTTCTCTCTCCGAGTCTTTCTCCACACAGTGCTTTAGGTAGGTCACGTATTGAGAGGGGAGGCTTGTTATCTACAGCTTGCTGTTGCATCAAAGGAAGTTGCAGATGCTCGGTATGGATCTGATCCAATGCTCTTTGATGTCAATGCAAAGCCTTCCCTCAGCCCTTCATTCAGTTCCCCTCTCTCAGTAGCTCCTTATGCAAATCGTAGCCTATTTTGTGCATCTCTCCCATAGAATCAACATGTTTCTCCCAAACATATCCCTTTGTGGAACTAGATAGCAAACCTTTCAACATTCTTGGCATTCTCTTTTTCTGCTGAAGCATGACTCGAAAGCAAATTGGAACCAACCAAAGCAAAGGAAGAAGCAAGCCCTGACCCCATCAACCTGTGGAAGCAGCAATTACTGGGAGCTATTATCACGCTGACTACAGTAGGACTGCTCACCTGGGTAACAGCCAGCAGAAATAGGCCTCAGAGAGGGACCTGCTGAAAATCAGCCACAACACAGATGAATGCAGACCACTTGACAGCAGAAGGCTGTCAGGAAGCCAAACTGGAAAGAGCTGTCCAAACCTAACATAAAACCACCTACGTTTTCAAAAGAAACAAATAAATGAAATCACGTATGGAACTCGTGGGTGAAATGCTAGGAAGGTGAGGGCAAACTGATGAAAAATGAGGCCAAAACTCAAAGCAAAGGCTAAAAACTACAATCTGGGGCAGCCGCACCCATGATGGCAGGGATGCATCCTAATGCTTGTGCCTTTTAAGATAGCCCTCGTGTGTTCATGTGCCAGCAGCCCCCTCGCAATTAGAAATCCAGGATGGAGATTAAAGCAATAGCAGGTGGCGATGTAATTGCTATCAGCCCTACATCTCAACCTCTCGTTTGCCACATAAGCCGCTCCAGGCCGCTGCCGTTCCGCGCTGCGCCACAAGATGACGGCAGAGAGCCGAGGCCCGGCCGGGTCTGCGGGGGGAAGCGTCGAGGTTTGAGGGCAACCTGGAGATGGAGCACGGGGCTGCGGAGCGAACAGCCCGTGTATCGGGAGGGGAGATCCTCAGCGCTTCGTGGAGCTCTTCGGCAGCTCCGGCAATGGGCACAGCAACAGGCTGCCCGGAGGGATGCCCCATCCCTGGGGACATTTCACTGTCAGGCTGGATGAGGCTCTGATCTAACATAGGTGTCCCTGTTCATTGTAGGGGAGTTGGACTAAATGGCCTTTAAAAGATCCCTTCCCACTCAAACAATGGTATGATTCTGTGGAAGGCAGGGGAATTGGGCACTCACCAAAATGAGGTGACGTGGATATGAAATTTAGTAAGTAACTGGGATAGATGGGGGAAGAAATTTGGGATGCACCTGCTGTGAGCATTCAGAACACATATAACCTGGGTGAATGTTGTGCCTTAGGCTGTATTTATTAGCATGACACTTCAAAGCTGTGGAGCTGTGTTCGCCATATAAACTCAATTCAGTTTTGGTGTCAGGAAAGAACAATACAACAATACATCCTAAAATATATTCTTGTCCCTCAACAGCTATTCCTAAAGAATTGAAACCTCTCGGAATCTAAAATACAGGGAGGCAGCATCTCTACGTTCTAAGGAAAGGAAAGCCCGGCGTGTGGGTTCCCAGGCAGAAGCCCTGGGAATGCAGGAGCTGAGCCGTAAAGACCTGCAGAGGATTTGAAATGAATGTTGGCATGGCATCCAGAGGGCAGTGAATTCACACGCGTTCCCCTAAGCCTTTGTGTGCCAGCCCACAGGGCCAGCTCCTGCTGCCCAGCCCCACTGCGTTAATTAAGGGATTCCCACTGCCCAAGAACAGGTGCAGCCCCACCCAAACAACAACGCTACAGACAAAAGATTACAAATAAGGGCTAAATCCCTCTACTGTACATAGCAGTGGTGAGCAGGGACAGGTGGCCTAGGGTAATTCGGGTTCCATCCTCATGCTAGGGTGGGAAACTGTAGCAGCTCATTTGGATCTGATAACTCCTTGTGGGCTGTATTGATGTGGAAGCTGATGAAGGCGTGGATTAAATCAAACAGCCTGTGTGTAACTGGCAATGGAATTATTCCTACAGATTTTTGACAGCTTGCAAATAAAGGCAGAAACACTTGTTTGTTTAGCCATCACTGATGACAGAGATCATGCGTGTGAGATGAGTGCATGCAAAGAGCTAAAACCCATCAGTAACAGTTCTCATGAACCTTCGGGACCGATGATATTCAGAAGAGACCTTCAGTATTTCAGTAACAAAAATGAGGCAATTGTCATCCAATCTGATCTTTGATGTTTTCTTAATTTGCTGTTGGCGTTAGTTGTGTCTTGACATTACTGTAGATATCTACACTGTAGATCTGGAGAAAGGTTGTACTACATCTTGGGCTGTGGGCAGCACAGATGAGTTTCAGCTTTGCATTCTGTACTAATGGCTATATCGAAACCTTGTGTGTTGGGTATATGTGGCTCTGCTGCTACAGATTAGAGTGTCTTGCAAGCTTTCATGTGGTCAAAGGTCTGTTTTATGCACTTAATAGATAGGGCTGAGTTATAAAGCCTTGAATTCCTCTCAATGAACAGAAATCCCAAAACTAAGGTTTAACCAGTGCAGATTCTCTCAGTAATTTTTAAAGGGCTATAAGCATATCAAGAGGGCATTCCAGATTTCAGGATGCTTTGAAGTAATTATCTTCCTACCTTAGATATCTTGAGTAGTATTGAAAATCAGAGAAAATAAACATGGACCAGTCTAGGTGGTAGGCGCTTAGATACTGCACTTACATATTTTGAGGAGGCATTTGGACCTTTAAGTGTCACAGTGCCCTTTAAACCGTGTAGCTTCTTAAATATAAGATCTCTGGTTGTGTTTAAGAGCCGTTTGGATGTGGTCCTCAGGGATATGATTTAGCAGAGGGTTTTTAGAGTTAGGGTACTATGGTTAGGCTGCAGTTGGACTTGATGATCTTCAAGGTCTGTTCCAACCTGGGTAATTCTATGATTCTATGATCTCTAACCTGAAGCTAAATTCTTTTTGGTTCCTTCTATTACCTGTGAAAAGGAAGCGGAGCTTCCAAAGGCTGATTGACTTCATCTTAAGGAAGTTCCCTCTTGAAGCTGGTTTGTTACAACCATTATTTTCCTCTTGACTACTTATGAAAAACTTATATTCAGGGATTCAGCCACTTCAACACAGTTGTTCTACTCCCATCATCAGTGATGTCAGGTATCCTGCACTGTCTCCATCTGACCTTGCAGAAACCTGGGTCTTGTGTCATTTCAGCAAAGTCCAGGAAATGTCTTGGCTGCTGTGTAGTACTTAAAATGACGTCATGTTGCTGTGTGCAAAGAACTGAATCAATGTCCTAGTTCCTATCCAGCTTTTGAGTGGCTGAAGTTATTGGCAATAATGACTCACTCTCTAAGTCACTTTCTTGAGGTCACGGAACATTGATGCCAGAATCATGTGTTTACAAGCCCAAAAAAAGGAGAGGATCCTGGGAAGTATAAAACTATCAGCTTAGCCATGATAATGAGAGTCAATTATTAATCAATGTGTAAGCACATAAGTGATAAGAAGGCAGTAGCACATATTGAAATAGATTAATCAGGAACATATCACTTCAAATTAATTCAGGGTCCTTATTTGAAGGACTGTCTGGCCAAGTGTATAAAGGGATAGATACGATGTATGTTGACTTTGTTAGTGTCAAATTACTTGCTCTTATAAACAAAACTGTAATGAGATCAAAATGAAATAGGGATTAGAATGAGAACATAATGTTTGAACTGTGTGGAAGCACTGATCTGTTGTTCACTGTCAAATCTGGACATGCCAATTGGGCCCTGCATGCATCTGCTGCAGCCTCAATGTTTTCAACAGTAAATTGTCTGCTGGGAAAGGGGGAACTGAACAAAGTTCCTGCAAGCACTGACTGGGACAGGCCGGGAGAGGCTGATTTGGAGAGCAGGATCAGGACTCAAATTGATCTTCACAGATTGGAGAGCTTGTCTGAAATCAATAAGCCTCACTGTGATAAAGACAAGTATGAAATGCACTTCTAGGACAAAAGACAGTTCAAATGCATGGTGTGTGAAATGGGAAATAACTGATAAGGCAGCAGTGCTACAGGAATGAATCGACTGGCCATTGTGAACCACTTGCAAGTTAAAGCTAGGTTAAAGCTTATACAGAAAAACAAATGTTGTTTGGTGAGATATTAGCAGCAGTGTCTTGGGTAAAACACTGAGGTAATTATTCTGCTCTACTTGGCACTGTTGAGGCTTAGCTTGAGTACCGTGTCCAGTTTTAGACATTACACTTGAAGAAAAGCTGCAGGGAAATAGTAGAGAACAGCAATATAAAGGTGTTAAAAAGTACACACTAAAGCCAAAGGGGTTTGTGTAGCCTCAGGAAGTGATCTTTGCTAGGTGACGTGGTAAAAGTTCTCATTCTGAAAAAGGGGCTTAGAGGATGGAATTAGCAGTGTTATCCTGTGCCTATCAGAAGCTGAGAGTAGAAGAAGAGGTACCAGGGTAGGTAAAACAAAGCAATGCAGTGCATGTGTGGACCACTTCCAAAGAAAGTGCAGCATCTCCTTGTGCAGATGTTTTTTCATGTCCCTGACTTAGTTAATAATTGGCCACAAAGATAAACGCCTCAGGGCTAAAAGATGCAGAGATGTGGTTTTGCAATGCCTGAATTGTAGGTGCTGGGCACCCAGCCCCAAGGCTCTGGGTATGGCGAGAGGCAGGTGATAAACAGAGTGCAGGAGCAAGCCAGTGAGCTCAGCAAGGAGCCAACAGATGCTGTAAATCATCTCTGGGCTGGAGAACACCCTGACTGCACCTACAAATGGAGACTGAAGGATCTCCTCTGGGTATCCTTCCTTGGAAATGAACAACTAAGGCAGCTCAGGTCTTCAGAGCTCTAAATCATTGAGTTTAAAAGAAAAGACAGAGAGACCTGATAGCTCTTAGATCCACAGGATCAGTGTCTGACAAATGAATTCCCTGAGCTCCTTTCACTGTCACAGGTGGTTGAAGGAACAGGATGTACCTGTGCCATGGCCCAGGACAGTCACAGCTTCCTCCTTGTTTACACAGAGTCAATGGAAAATACTCATGAAGAGTTTTGTAAGAAAAGAAAGAATCTTCTGAGAACATCTGACAAAGTCAGAGAGCAGGAAAGGCATCTTGGCACTGGGGAGGCTTGAGAAATCGTCAGGAGGAAGCCTACAATTGGAAGCAGTAGAATGAGAGAGAAGGAATTAAGTCCAGTGTGAAGAGGCCATGCAGTGAGGGAGTACTGTAAGAACATACTGTGCTGTGATCTCAGTAGTCCTTGACAGATAGAGAAGAAGACCCTGGTCACTAGTTAATGACCAAGTGGTTACGAGCCACTGAAGGAACCTGGCCATGGAAAGAGTAAATATTACCATCGCAGTGTGACTTGAGGGCTTTTGGCAGAAAGGTGAGGGCTGACAGTGCTCTCCAAGGAGCCGTGAGGACTCTCCTGGATGAAAGTGTGCGGTCACAGTTCTGGTTGTCCCAGTAGATGAATTCTTACTGAGAAAAGGTCAAGGAAAGGTGATTTGGATCTGTCAAACACTGAGTTTCATTTACATATACCGGCAAGATGAGATCCAGGAAGGAATGTGGAAACTGTAACTAAACCCAAGGGAAAATCCCCTGAAGAGAGAGATCTTCAATGGGCACCCGCTCTTGCACAAGAATAAACAGTCATAACCCAGAAAGGAAGAAATAAAGGAAGGGAATTAGAAAACAGAGGGATTCTCTAACCCACAGAGGAGCGACAAGAGGCAAAACTTAATTCCAAGCCGTTCCCTCACCCCATGAGTGCTTGTGTGTACTGGCAAACGGGGCTCCTTATCAAACTGCGCTTGTTAAGTTCTGCTTTCCTCCGGTGGCCTTGAGCACGAGTCCTCCGGGGGGAGCGGGCTCCCTGCGGCCGGTACCTGCTGCTCGGGATTGCCTCGACCTCCGGGGGCGTCCGGGGGTTGCTGCGGCAGCGCTCACACCTGAGCCGCTCCCTCACTCGGCCTCAGGCCGCTCGTCGTCCCGGGGTTCGACCGGCTCCCCTGATTTCAATGGTATTAGCGTTGCACCCCGCTATTGTCAGGGCAATTTAGAAGACGATGAAACAGTAAATTGTTGGTGGTTGAAACGTAGGCAGCTTTGTGCTTTGCCAAGCAGGTGCCTGGCGGTTTTAGTCAAGGATTGGTAAATTTACAAGAGCGCAGTGGACGTGCCCTCCTCGGGCTATTGTGAAATTCAGGAGGGAACAAAGGAGAACGTGAATATTCACACAGCCGCCTTTCAGCGTGTGGCATTTCTCCGCAATGTTTAACGCTTTTTTTTTTAGACCAAAAAAAAAAAAAAAAAAAGGAAAAAAAAGGAAAAAAAAATCAGAAAGTACCTGTTTGCGTTTTAAAGCGCATGGAAATCACCCGTGAGCAACCATATAATTTGATTTGCTAAGCAATCTGCGAGGCGATTGCACATCATTTATAATGTTCATTGAGCATTTTGCTTAATTGTGTCTCTTTTTGTAAAGGAAGCACAGCCCCCTCCCGGCTGCTGCCGGCACAAGTGGCGAGATTCCCATGGACGGCAGCTTTGCCGCAGACAAACGCCGGCCTCGCGCGAGGCTTTTCCCAAGCGGAACGGCCGGCGCGGTGCCGACGCGCACGTCTGGGAGCGGAGAATGGGGCGCAGGTACGAGCTCGCCGCTGGGAGCTGCTCCATTCAGGATCCGGGCAGGTGCCGCCCTGCCGGGGGGGAGGCGCGGCTGCGGGCGCGGTGCCCTTCGGACGGCGGCCGCTCGACGGGGCGCCCCGGAGCAGCGGGATGAGTGGAGCGCTCGGATGCCCCCGGCCCGGCAAGGGCGGCGCGCTCCGAGTACGGCCTCCCCTCCGCCGAGCCCGGGGCTGGCTCCGGTCCCGCTCCGGTCGGGGCGAAGCCGGCAGCCGGCGAGGAGCGAGCCGTACGCCCGCCCGCCCGCACCTCGCCGGCCTCGGCCGCCCAGCCGCACCATATAATTTGATTTTCCCCCGTGCCCGTAGATCGATTGCAGCTCATTTGTTACATTCAGCGGCTCCTCGGGGAGGGAGAGCGGGGGAGAAAGGCGGGCCGGGGGAGCCCTCCCTCCGCCCCCCGCCCGCCGCCCGCCGCCGGCACAAGTGTTGGGATTCCCATGGGCTGCGCTGCTCTCCAGCTTGCCGTGCTGGCACCCCGGGCCGCGCGGCCGACAGAGGGGGGTTTGTAGACACGGTGACCTCCGCGATCTCGCCTTGAAAGAGCCTGAAAGGAGGCTCTTTACGCTGCATTAAAAGCCAGGCGCCCAGGTACCGGCGCCGAGGGGAGCCCGACCCCGGCTGCAGGTGCCTCCCCCCTCCCCACGGCGCCACGCTCGCACCACGAGCGATGCCGAAGGCGGGGGGAGAAGCTCACGTCGGTTTATTTACGGCCCCCACGTGGTGGCGGGGCCGGGCCGTGCTCCCAGCACGCAGCCGTGCCCGCACCGGTGGCAGCGTGAGACGCCCTGAGCGGGGCCGGGTGTGATCGGGAGCGCTTCTGGCCCGGGTGTCCCTGGCTTAGGGACAGGAAACGGAGCAGGCGGACAGAGAGCGGGCAGCTCCCCACTGCTGCGCTGCACTTGGCTTCAGTCGCAGCTTGTTGGTGGTAAACAGAGCGGAGGAGATGCTATTTTCAATCAGCCGAAGTGCCGTTTGAAAGCAGGGGTTGCAGTAGGGCTGTGGTGTTGTCCGTTTGCTTTTAATCTTTTCCTGCTAAAATATCATTCGTGCGGACGCTGGGCCAACTTTAGGCCAGTTCTTAAAAGACTCCCCTTCTGCATCAAACACTGTATCTCTAAAAGAGCCCAACACACGAAGGAATCGCAGCAGGAGCCGGTGAGTTTTGTAATCTGATGGAAAAGGGAAAAAAAACGTCCCAGCCTCTATTTGCCCCATTGTGTCTCTTTGGCCTCCAGACCTCTGGTTAAACAGAAACTGGCAGGGTGGAAATGGAGATTTGCAGGAAAACATTGACACGAGGGAAGGGGGAACTCCCCCGGCTTGTCTCCTTGTGTCTGTGGTTTCATGGCACCGGCTTAGCACCACAAATTAGCCAAAACATGCAAGTAACCTGGGACTAAGAGCTGGAGTTTAGGCCTGGCTGTATAATCCCACAGACATCTTTGAGGGCACCTGAAGCATCTCAGCTCTAAATAAGAGGTTTCATTATCCTGGAACATCACATGGATTTGGAAATGCTTCAGAAGACTTTGGAGTGAAGGACAACGAATGGGACACAGACTTTGGTTCTTATAGACAGAACTTTGCCACTGCTCCCTTAATTCCCCATCAGCGCTAACACGTGTCCCTACTTCCATCTTCAAGCAGTTCTGGACAGAATGCACAAGAAGGGGAGAAAACCTGGGTACACACACAGCAGGGAGTGTCGGGAGCGTGCAGCATCCTCGGGGATAATTAGGGTTAAGGTTGAGTTAGGGCTCACTTAATGTTGAGTTAGGGATCAGTTCAGGTTGGGTTAGGGTTGGATTTGGGTTGATTTAGGGATTAGTTAAGGTTGGTCTAGGGTTGAGTTAGGGTTGGACTAGAGATGGGCAATGAGGGGATGTAGAGCTTCTTCCTGCCACCCTGCTGGATTTGTCTCATGGTCCCAGACTTTGAAGGGCCGTTGGTTCCCCCATCCAGTCCCTGCCCTCAGGGAACTGGAATGATGTGCATTGGGTGCTACTCGGGCATTCCCCGCTGGAGGTGCTGCCGGGAGCGTCACTGCCGCACGTCGGCAGAATACCCGGGCGATCCCCGACGGGCAGGCAAATACCGCACCAAGGGCGTTTGCAACACGGGCAGTGCTTGCCCAGGTGCTTGGCCACGGTGCTGCGACCGCCTTCCTCTTGTCACAAGTTTCCTTTTCATGAAGTCTTGGGCAACGCTTGCGTCAGGCATCCCTCAGGGCGATGCGCGTTCCTTTCCCAAGCGCAAATGCGCAGGGCGGAACAGTGGCGTTACAAAGTTCTGCCCCACAGACACGGCTGCGTTCAGGAGATGTCCCTGAGCTGGGTGCCCCGGACGCGGGGCTCAGAGCTGTCGCCCCATCCCCATCAGGAAACCACCAGCAGCTCGTCCTCGCTTTCCAGCAGCCAGTCCCTGAACACCTTCCCCCTGGCAGCCCAGGAGCTCTGAACTCGGAAGTCTCGATCCCGATGGCTCTCCATCGCCTCCTGGGTGAGCGTGGCAGAGCAGGGGGTTGTCACCCGTGGGTACTGCCCCCTGGGCAAGGGGGAGAAGGAGCAGCACCGGTAATTCGGGAAAGTCCCTTGAAGTCGCCTGAGTGTTGGTTTGTCTCTGAGTGAAGGTAGCACCGTCCGAGCGTTCCGTGCGTCGTGTGTGGGAGATCTGCACGCGTGTTTCCAGGCACGACACCTTCACACACAGCGGGGACGCGATGTGCGATGGGGCACACGTGAAGCCTTTACCCACTGGGAGGAAAGAGCGGCTCCTGCTGTCAGGAAGCGCTCGCTCCGACGCCGGGCGGGGCGGACAGTGAGCGGGGCTTCTTCCCAAGTGTCCCCCCCTCGCCGTGGCGGTGGCTGCGGCCACGCGTGGGCTCGTCCACGGCCTCGCGCGGAGGTTCCCTCCCTCCCGCCCGCCCTCAGCGCAGTGTGAAGGGTTGTGCGAGGCTCTTTGTTCCCCCCGGGACTCGCACGTCCCCCCCCGTTATCACGGCGCTGTCAGCCGCTTTGAAGTCACGGTCATTTGTTACTTTGCGGAGCGGCCCCGGCTCGCTCCGCTGATAGAGGGGCTCGCTTCCCCCTCCGGTTTGATCTCTGCCTGCGCCGTGCGAAGCCACTTTCGATAAAACCTCGACAGCCTTTGCCGGCAAAATATCGCAGCGCTAATGACAGAGATAATCCTTCCCTAATCTGACGTGTAATCCATTTCCCCGCAGTGAGAATTGTGAACGCTTTCATCAGTGAGAGTCCGTCGGGGAATTATTAACCGGGCCTCAGCCAAACGGGACGGCTGAAGGGAAAGGAAAAACGCGGCGCGGCCCCGTGTGCCACACACCGACGGGGCAGGGGCGGCCGCCGCGGTGCAACTGGATGTTACACGGCCAGCGCCGCCCGGAAAGCTTCGCTCTTGCATGTCGCCTCCGGCCACCGCACGTTCGAGAGACGCACCGGGGCCGCTCGCCCGACGTGCGTGAACCGCGGGCGGCTCGGAGCCTTCGACGGCGCCGTAGCCCGTCCCCATTGGACGGTGCGCCGCCCGGGGCCGGCGGGGCCGGGGGCTCCGTCTCCGCCCGCCCCTCGCCCCACGGCATCCCGGAGGAGCCCCCCGCCCCCCGCCCCACACTCACCCCCCCCCCCGTCGAGGCGGGGGTTGGGTCGGGCGGCTCCCCCGGCTGGCGCCCATTGGCTGGCGGCGGCGGTCACCGGCACGCGCCCGGGGATGTCGTTATAAGACTCCTCGCGTGCCGGCCCGCCGCTCCAGCCGGCTCCGGCTCCTCCCCGGAGAGCGGCGGCACCGGGCCCGGCCTCCCAGCGCGCCGCCGTTCCGCCAGGGGCGGGGAGGGGCGGGGGCCGGGGCGGCCGCGAGCGGGGCCGGCGGGAGCGGGCGGAGGCGCGTCCCGGAGGGGCCTCTGGACGGGGCATGGAGACGGTGCTGCTGGAGCACTTCCCCGCGGGGCTGGACTCCTTCTCCTCGCCGCCTTACTTCGACGAGGAGGACTTCTTCCCCGAGCCGCCCCCGCGGGAGGCGCTGGGCGCCGACGGGCTGCCGGAGCCCGACGTGGACTTCTTCGGCCGGCAGCTGCACGAGTATTACCGCGACGGCGGGGACCCCGACGGCGGCTATTGCTGCGAGGCGGCCGCCGCCGCCTTCCCGCCGTCGCCCGCCTCTCCCGGCTTCGCCTACGAGTGCTGCGGGGCGGCGGGCGCGGGGCTGCTGTCGCCGGGGGGGCGGCTCCGGGCGCTGGGCTCGGCCAAGCGGCGGCGGCGGGAGCGCTCCGAGGCGGAGCTGCAGCAACTGCGGCAGGCGGCCAACGTGCGGGAGCGCCGGCGGATGCAGTCCATCAACGACGCCTTCGAGGGGCTGCGCTCGCACATCCCCACGCTGCCCTACGAGAAGAGGCTCTCCAAGGTGGACACGCTGCGCCTCGCCATCGGCTACATCAACTTCCTCAGCGAGCTGGTGCGCTCCGACCTGCCGCTGCGCAGCGCCGGCGGGGACGGCCCGAGCCAGCCCAAGAAAATCATCATCTGCCACCGCGGCACAAGTAAGTGGCCCCCGCTGCCGCCCGCCCCGTCGCGGCCCCCGCCGGGGCGGCCTCGCCGTAACCTCCTGTCTCTCTCTCCCTCGGCCAGGATCTCCTTCCCCGAGCGACCCCGACTACGGCCTCCCCCCGCTGGCCGGCCACTCGCTGTCGTGGACCGACGAGAAACAGCTCAAAGAGCAGAACGTCATCCGGACGGCCAAGGTGTGGACCCCCGAGGACCCGAGGAAGGCGAACGCCAAACCCTCGCTCAGCGACATCGAGAACGAACCCCCCCTCGGCTTCGTGCCGTGAGGCTGCGCCCCTCCACCCCCAATGCTGCACGGACAGACCTCCACCCGAAGTGTAACTTAAGATTCAGACTCTAAGGGCAATCAAACTTATTTATCTATTTATTACGGAGTAGACATAATGAGGTAGAATCGTCTGTTCTGAATGTATAATTTATATAATTTATGGTGATTTTTTAAAGATATGCAATAGGTTTATCCCACCAGCACTTTTTTTTTTTTTTTTTTTTTTTTTAATGCTGGGACCTGTGAAAATAATTTATTGCCACGCGCGGACTCTTCCTGTGTCTGTGAATAATAAACCCGGAGCACACCTTCTGAGCAGCGTGGCTGTGGGGAGCGCTCCGGCTCTGCTGTCTCCCGGGGCCGCCCTTATAGTGCCGGAGGGACGGCGGGGGAGGCACTTTCCATTTTCTCTCCACCCCTTCTGACGTCCCCTCCTGAAGTGTTTCCAAGTGATGTCTTTGTCTGTCTCCAGGAGGTCCCGTCCTTTCAAAGCCTTCGTTCTGCTCGTGGTTTCCAGCAGAACGTCCCCTGGTCCTGCAATACCCCCCCTGCGAGGTTTGCCCCCCCACCCCCGTGCCTTCATTCCCGGCCCCGCAGCCACAGGGGTAGGCTCCCATTTCCCCTCCCGCCTCCAGGCTGACAAAGCTCTTCCCAGAAGTGCCGGGGAAGGGGACAGAGCGCTGCCGCACCTGTAGAACGGCCCCCACTCCCCACGCCTCGGGGACACCGCAGAAACGAGGCGGGGGAGGGTGGGTGGTGGTGGGAGGGAAAGCTGTCGGGTAACCGGTGGCAGAGAAACTCTGGGAGCTGTAACTCAACTTGCCGGGGGGCGGTCGGGGGTCCAGGACCTGCACCTGCCCAGGGACGGGAGTGGGGGATGGGGGCAGCGAATGCCACCGACGAGGGCCGAGGGGGAGGAGGGGGGCGACCCAGCGTGGCCCGGGGTGGGGAGGGGGCTCGGCCCAGCGCCGCAGGTGCTGTTTTTCCCGTGGCATCCGCGGATCTGCCCCGACGGCGCGGCCCCGACGGCCCCCGGGAGCCCCAGATGCCCGGCCCATGCCGGAGCAGTGCTGTCCCAGGGAGGGACAGGCAGATGGGAATGGACCTGGTGAGCCGAGGTGTAATTATTCATCATCATCATCACAGAGAGCGCATCTCTCGCTGTCTTTTTTTTTTTTTTTTTCAAAGCAGCCGCAAAGTGGGAGCAATATGTTGTATGCATGCTAATTGCATTAACCTAGTTAGACACATTTAGTTCCCTAGCGCGGATGGCATGGATCTATTCCAATAGCAATTAGAGGAGCTACTTACCCACACTAACGCGGCCCGGGGAAGGCTCTTCCTTATTTCTTTGCTAGTTTTCCCCGGATCCCGCAATGCCGAGAACCTCGCACCGTCCTGCGACGGAGGGAGGGAGGGAGGGAAGCTGCGCCGGCGGCGTTGAACTTAAACGGGGCTCTTTGAGAGAGAAAAACGCCGACCTATAACTCGATCTTGTCCTGTATTAGGACCTCATTAAACACAGAAAGTCGCTTTGGCACAAATGCTTCCATCAGGCATGTAATCTCATTACACTCATTAGAAAGTCAAATGGTAGTCGGACTTCGGCTTAATTATAAGTTATGGAAGTGTCGTACCGCTTCCTTCTGTGTATGGCCCCGTCCGTCTCAATTGGCTGTGGCGATGCGGTACCCCACCATTAAAACACTACAATCATTGTTATGGGGCACCTTTTCTTCGGCGTGCCACTTTTTTTGTGATTCAATGCTTCAACACATCCTTTAGTATGGTGCAGATGAAGCGGAAGAGCCGGCCCTCGCGGGGAGAACACCAGGGTCTCTATCTTGTCACTCTCCCGTCCCGACTTGCCAAGTCCCTTTAAACGCGACCTTCAAAGAGACTGACAGCTTCTTTTGACTTCCTCAGCATCCATTCACCCGAGCGCCGCGCTTCTGCGACAGAATCCCGCAGCAGAAGGGGCGGCCGAAGGGCCCGTGCAGGTCCTTGGCCCGGAGGGAGCGGGCGGACCCGGGTCGCTCCCGCACACGACCTCGGGGCAGTGCTGGGCTTTTGCGGGTGGGCAGCGCGACGCGGCGCGGGGCAGCCGCCAGTGACGGCCATTCAGCTCCCACCGCCTGCCTACCCCTTTTCTTCTAGCGGCCGCGACGGGGGGCAGCTCCGGCCATCCCCCCTCCACCCCCCCGGCCGATAAATGCCTGCTGTACCCCGCACCGGGAGCCCCGCAGCGCACCGACGGCCCCGCCGGCCTGTCCTCAGCCGCGCTGCCCCGACGGCGCCCCTCGGGGGTCCGTTCAAGGTGGAGAGGGGGCACCCTCGGGGCTGTTGAGAGGGGAACGGTGGAGGAGGATCCCGAGCCCGGTCGGACGGGACGGGGGGAGACGCTTGCGAGAGCCCCGCTTCCCAGGCGGGAGCACGGTGTGCGGACCGGTGCTGCCCCGCGAGCCCGGCGCCCGCGTTAATTGTATCCCGGTACACGGCCCGCCCCGAGGGGTCCGCTAGGAAACACAAAGCCCACGGGCGGCAGCGGAATGAGAAGCGACGACGGGCCCTGCCCGGCACCCCGAGGCGGGACGGGGCGGCGCGGCTCCTTCCGCAGTGCGAGGCGCGAGGCCGTCGGGGCACCGTGACCGCGGCCCCCGGCGCGGTTCCCAGCCCCGCAGCTGCCCGCCCGCGCCCCGCACGGAGCCGCCCGGCCCGGCCGCCCCGCCGCCCGCATTCACGCACCCCTCGCGGGCACCGAGTGCCAGCTGCGAGCTCTGACAAACACCAGTTGAGTGTCCCCGGGTAAATGTCCCTGTTTCCAAAGGCGTGCCGCAGCCGGTGGGAACGCCCCGAGAGCGCTCCGCGCCGCCGGGACCTGGAAGCGCGGGCGGGAGGCGATTCCCACGGAGGGGCCGGGGGCTGCCAACAGGTGCTCGGCTCCGGCGGAGGGCGACGGGGGACTCCGGGGAGGCCGAGCCTCGCTGCCAGCAAGCAGCCTGCGCCGGCGCCTCCGGCTTTACATGGCGTGGAAGCCGCAAACAATCGCAATGATATCTTTATTGCTAGGTTCATGTCCTGGGCTATAACATATCAATCCCTGTCGTGGTTCTCTCGGATGCACCTGGTATTTCAAACTTGTTCTTTTTGTGCTTCTGGGTCCTGGACTGCAGCTGCCTAAAGCGAGCAAAGAGAGAGGCCCTTACAATGTGTCCAAGACGTGTTGGCATGGTTTGCTTGTCTTTAATGTACCATTAACCATTGTCTTTACACAATATGGGAACTGTAAAGCATGACATGTGTTATAATAAAACACATTTTCAATGATACACTTGGACTCGGGGCTGGGACGCGAGCAAACAAACAGGCCCAAACCTTGTTTTGTCTCCCTCGCTGAGCCCACTGGCAATTAAACTTAAGACCACTGCTCTCCCCCGATCGGCCAATTAAATTTTACGTCTCCTAATTTTTCACATAGAAAAAAAGTCTCGGGGCTGGCCCCTAAAGACATTGATTTTCTTGCTATCACCTGGCGCTCAGACCTTAGTTCCATTTATCAAGAAGGGAAACGTCAGGCGTTACATAAAGTGACTCTGTTACCATAAGGCTCTCACCATCCTGCCCCATTGTTTTCCCTTGTTAATAACTCATTACCAGGATTTAACAAATCAACCATTACATATGTTTTGTGTCTCCATATTTTGATCCGTACGATTAAGCAGATGTTACGATTGAAAATTGAAAAGTCCAAGGCTACTCTAGTCTGAAAGAAAGAGGGCAGCCTCAAACAACGAGCTAACAATGAGATTCAGAAGATCTTCAGAAAAACATTTACGACCAATAAACAGACTCCAACCTGCTCCATTTCAACCATTGTGCGCCTTTGGGGAATAATTAAGTTTAATAGGAATAGGTCCGCGGGGTTTTCAATGCCAAGCCCACAGGTGCGGGGTGGCACGATGAATGATTCGCCTGATTTTTGCCAAGCTCAAGGGCCCTTCTCGTGGACTTTCAAGCAGATACGAAATATTGTCATTTCTTTTAATTCACGGCATTACTTTCAGGCCGAACAAAGGGGCGGGGGGATGAATGGCTCCGGCTGTAAATGAAGCGCTCCCGGCCGCCGCGAGCCTCGCCGGAGACGGCCCGGCGGGGCCGAGCGCGCCGCTCCCGCCGCTCGAGGGGGCCGCCCCGGAGGGCACCGAGGGCCCCGCGCCGCCCCCGCTCCGCTCCGCGCCGCCCCGCGCCCGCCCGCGCCCCGAGCCGCCCCGCGCCCGCGCCGCCTCCCTCCCCGCCGCGGGACCGGACCCCGCAAGGGCGCGCGTGCGCCCCTCCGCTCCCCGCCGCTCTCCGCGTCGCCCCCGCGCCCGGGAGGAGCCCGGCGGGGCGGCCCGGCTCCGGGGGCGGCTCCCTGCCGCGGCCCACGCCGCCTTTCCCCCGCCGTCGGGGCCCCCGCGGGCGGCTGCGGGCGACGGCGGCGGGGCTCTCCTGCCCGCCGCTCCGCGTTGCGCATGGAGGTCTCCAAGAGGGGGCCCGGTTGCGGGGCGGTCTCGGAGGCGAGGGCGGCGGCGCCCCGGAGCGGCGGCTCCGCCGAGGGCGGCCCCGAACGGTTCCCGGCGAGGGGCCGCGGAGCCGCGCCTCGGAGCCCCGTCTGGCGGCGGCCCCGCCGAGCGGAGCGGGGTTCCCCCCGGGCGGTCCCTGGGGTGGCGGCGCGGGCTCCGGAGGCAGCGCTCGGCTCGGCGGCGGCCGGCGCGGTGTCTATCGGAGCGGCGCGGAGCCGCGTCCTGGGGGGCCCCGCGGGAGCGTCCGTTCCACAGCGGCCCCCGCGTCCCCCGAGGCCGCCCGCCGCCCCGGCGACCTCGTCTTCGAGGCTTTCCCGTGCACCTGCTCGGCGCGGCTCGTTAACGCTGAGCGGTTTGGAGAGGCCCGGGGTGGCCCGGCCACGTCGCTCACGGCTCGGGAGAGGCCCCCCTCGCGGCAGTCCCGGAGCTCGGAGCACCTCCGGACTCTCAGCCCGGCTACACCCTGACCCGCAGGGCACACCCGGCCGGGTCCCCCGGCCTTCGCCGCACCACCAACCCCAGGAGAAGTGGCGCGACTCGAACCTGAGGCGCAGCCGGGCGGAGCCTCCCTGCCCCCGGGGCGAGGCAGCGCCCCGAGGCTGCGAGGACGGGCTCACGCCGCCGCCACCTCGAGCCCCGACGGGGATCCGGAGCCCTGTGCCTCCGTGCTGCGCGCCGAGCGGACGCGAGCTACGGGCGAGCTACGGGCGGAGGAACTCCGCGCCTGGAGGGCGGAGGGGGTGATGAGAAAATGTCTCATTCGGACGCGACGGAGAATTCCCTCCCCCGCCCCCTGAACCCGCAGGGACCGAGAACGGCCGCTCAGCGCCGCAGTTGCCGCTCTCCAGCCCTGGTCGGAGCGACGGACGAGGGAAATCCGCCGCCCGGCCTCGGGGCTTCCCGGAGTACGGCGGTGTTCCCCCGACGGCGCCGACCCCAGCCCCAGGGGATGCCTCGCGTCCCAGAGGAGGGAAGCGAGGCCGTCCGTCAGTGCTCGGCGCTTCTCGGGCAGCCCAGCAGGTGCCTGGCCGAGGCCGGTAGAGACTGGGAGAAAAAGGACGTGGTGGAGCGGGGGAGCACGGAGAGATGGGACAGGGCCGGGTGGCAGCGAGCGAATAGCGACAGGCGCACCCCGACGGGGCGGGCGGCTCGACCCGGAGGCTCCGCGATGCCTGTTGCACCTCGGCGAGCTGCCCCGAGCCGTCCTCGGGGGCACGGAGACGCGTCTGCTCCTCAATTAACCACGAATGCGGCTCGCCACGGCTTTTGCTGCCCGCCACCGCCCGGCACGGAGCACTGAGGAGGGGCGGCCGCTCCTCAGCCGAGGCTCCTCGCCCCGGCCCGGCCCCGACGGCTCTGCCCGTGCCCCGCTGCGACAATGCCGCGAATGCGTCGCTGTCAGCGCGCCGGGTGACTGATGAGGAGAAGGCGCGTAGCTCTCTCCAAGGTCAAGTTGAAGATCCCGGTGGCGGTTTCGCTGACGAACAATGCCCGGCTCGGGGCCCTCGTGGGTTGGGGGAGGGGTGGGGGGCTCCCGGAGTTGGTTTTTCCACCCTCACCTCCCTTTTCCCGTTCTTCCCCCCGTCTGTGCCCAAGGGCTCCTACAGGGGCTCGGTGGCACAGACTCGAGCTCAGCGCGGAGGGGCGCGGGGCCGCGGGGGCAGTGACGGGGGAAGGGGGGCGGCTCTGGGCAGGGAGGGCCGCGCACAACCCCGCATCGCTCCGCGCACAGCTCTGCTCTGCTCTGCTCTGCTCTGCTCTGTTCTGCTCTGCTCTGCTCTGCTCTGCTCCTCGGCAGCTTCGCTCCGCGTTCCGCCGAAATTTTCCAAACGGAGCGGGGCTGAATAAACCCCTCGGCCCTCCTCTCTCTCTCCCGCTCGCTCCGCTCCGTGATGATTGATATTTTTTATTCAGCCAACTTTTATTTACCTTGCAAAAATGTTCGGGACAAATGTGATAAATTACAGATATGCAAATTTCTTTGAATGGCGTTGTAAGTGTGTCTCGCTGGAGCTGAATGCGGCCTTGCAGTCGGTCTGCGCGCACTCAGGACCCCAGGGAGCTGATCAAAGCACCCTTTCTCTTTCATCCCCAGTATTCTCCTCCGAACTATTTCGATACAATATGTTTCCATGATGCACTCAATGTGCGAGGGACACAGGACTCATTACAACCTAGCTAGTTCTGCCGACCCCTTTGTTCCGAGGCATAAAGTTAAAAAAGGAGGAGGGGGCGCGGGGGGAGCTGCCCGTTGCCAGCTCTCTGAAATGTTAAAGCATGCGTCATTTTTCACCAGGTCTCGTCTCGATATCCTCAAAAGACAAACTATGAAACCGGCCTCGGCCCTTCTGGCATTAATTACGCCGCTGTCCGACCGATCTGTTTTTCCTATTATATGCATTTCTCAGCGGGGATTTTTTTTTTTTTTTCCGCAAGACTAATGCAGCTGCGAGCTGAGTATGAATGCGTTTCATCACGATAGAAAAAGATCGTCGGAAAGGCTGAAAAAGATGTCAAAGTCCGAGGCGGCGATTTTCTCGCCCTCCCCTGTCCGAGGCAGAGGCTTTGGGAAAGCGCTGCGTGTTGTTATACAAACGGCTTCTGCCTCGAATTCGCAGCTCCTCAGAGGGGAAAAACTCAGGACAGAAAAACGAGGAGGGTTCGTGTTGCGGGTTATATGTGCTCGCCGGGTGCCCGTGCGCGCAGCGCGTCTTCTCTCGCTCTCTCCCCATCGTTTGGGGAAGCGGTGGCGGTCGGCGGCCCCCACGCGGGACGCTCCGCTCGGAACCTCCGCTCGGTCCGCTCGGGGCAGCGGCTCCGGCGGGTGACAGTCAGAAAGAAGCCCCATTTCGGCGGATGGCGTTTGTTTAGGGGCTGATTGGTTGACGGAAATGGCTGGCAGCCAGTTCTGGGAAAGATTCCAGACCTGACTCCGATTAACCCTCTCTGGTGAAACTCTGCTGGAAACCAACTCACCAGCAATTGCCATTAATCTACTTACTAATTAAGCCAATTCATTTCTAAAGGAGAAAAATTCCTTTCTTTGGCCAAAGTGATGGGAGGAAATTTGAAAGAAGCGCCAAACTGTGTAACTGTAATTCAGCCAAGGACTGCTAAAACGAGGTGTTGATATATAGCTGGAGATTTAAAACAAGTTTCTAGGGCAACAATCCTTTGGAGGCGGTGGTATATAGTGCATAGTAGATGAAGCTCGAATAATGGTGGACCGCAGTGTGCAATTGTACGGACGTTGGTTGGAACCGAGGCCGCGTTTCCCAATTAAGCCCTTCAAGGCTTTGACTCCTCCGATAATTTATCCGCCTCGTTGCAGCGCTTCGGCCGTGGGCGACTGCTACGGGACTTAAAAACCACCGGGGCGGAGGCATCGCCAAACTTTTGCCCGGTGTCAGGGATGACACGTCCGGGTCTGGAGGCTCTGAAGGGCCGGGGGCCGCTCCTCGTGAGTCTCCTCTTTAGGCGAGCAACTTATGGCTCCCGAAGAGCAAAGGCCGGGGAAGGGGCCCAAGGAGGAGCAGCCGAAGCCCAGCACCCCCGAGAGAGGGGAATGGGGTGTCCCTTCGCTCCTGTGGACCATAGAGAAAGCCTGGGGGTGAAAGCCACCTCCGGGGGGGAGGGAGGGTGTTGCCGGGGCCCCGCCTGCCCCGTCCCACAGCTCACTCCCGCTCCCGTTTCCGTGCCGGACCCTCTCGGTACCGCCAGGCAGAGGCACGGAACGGGACAACAGGGACTCCCCGACGGCCACCTCCGCGTGCGGGAGCAGACTCATTCGAGGGCGGGTGGTTTTTAGCGTTACAGTTTCCCCGCGTTTGGTTTTTGCACAGTGCGGGGCGGGTGGATGACAAATTCAGCGCTCAAGGACTCCGAGACCGGGCGGGGAGGCGGCGGTCGGAGCGCTCCTCTCGGAGGGAGGTGGGGGCTGAGCCCCGGGCACGGCCGGACGCCAACGGGGACGGAGGGGTCTCGGGAAGCGATTCCGTCCCGAGACGCGGTGGGAGCGGAGCCCGGGGCAGAACCGGGGGACGTTTCCTGGCGTCGAAACTCGCCGCGCAGCACCGGTAGCGACCTGTGCGCTCCTATCGCGGGCAAACACCCAACTTCTGCGTTTAATCTATCTCTGAGATCATAAAAAATAGGACGCGATAACCTAAAAAGACTAATGACATTTCACAGGTAATGCAATTTAGAAAGCAACACTTCCATGTTTTCTTTTCCAACAATGTGCATTTTTGTAAACTGCTATAAATTGCAATTCAAAAGCCCTGATCTCGCCATCCCCAATCATTTTTTATACTGATCAAATGAATGCAGATACTCCCATTTGGGAGGGGCGACATGACATTTCCCTCGGCAGTTCTAAACAGGTCACGGACCTTTCACAGACCCTAAGGCAGTGGGAGGGAGCTCTTTACGAAACCGTGTAACCAAATCAAACCAATGGTTACCCCTTTTCAATACCGTTGGAATGGTTTGCACAATGCTATTCACATAGCAGCAGAGAAACTGAAAGGATGGTCATCCAATGGAAATTTCTTTGCTTTTGTTTAAACTTGCGGAGCTCAAAAATACTAGAAAACAATTACTTTTTGTATGACAAAAAGATAAACACTCTCCGCGCAGCCGTGCGCGTACGCCGCAGCCCTCGGCGTGCCGAGATATTTATCCACGGAGGCGCACACATGTGTGTGGGGATGTACATTTATCGGAGATGTTGCTTTGTTCGAAGCCATAGGCACAAAGACACAACATGGCTGCCCTGGAGATGACCTATTGCTTTCAAGTTGCTTGAACACATCAGAATTTCTATTGTCGAGGTTGATTAATTGTAACTGATAAGTTACCATGAATAAAGATTGTTTTTCTGTTTAATGTGGTGGGCCTGATTTGGTAAATGCTTCATTCATGTAGCCTTGCAGCGCAGCATATGGGCGAGATTCATTCAGTATCGCAAACATATACAATTTATTATGCTCGTATGGTCACGGCCAAAAGGCCTTTCTATTTTAATGACAAAGTTTGAATGAAAAATTCCATTTAAAGAGTCACTAACGTTAAACGTGCCTTTGTGATTTATTCCGGCTCCCGGCTGCCGGTGAACCGAGCGCCCGGGGCAGGGCCGTGCCCGCGCTCCGCCCGCACCGCGCACCGCGCATCGGCGGCGCCGGGACCCGTAGAGCGAGGGCGGCGGCGGACCCACGAGCGGCGCCGTCCCGCGTGTCGAGCAGCGCCTTCACCCCGTCCCCGTCGGGCCCCGGCCTCAGCCGGTCCCGCTGTCTGCCCCAGGCGGGGCGGGCGCTGAGTGGCCGCGCACCGACGCCAGGTGTGGGAGTAGCAGAGGGGTCTGTCTGCGGTGTACGGGCACGCGGGGGATGCTGTGCTGATAGCCGAGATAGATGGTTCAGCCCCACGCTGACAGGAGAATTTTTTATTCTCTTTTGACGCTGATTAAACTGTGTGACTATGATCTCTTTGATTTCCTCTTGTCATGGTTGATACTCCTTGTTTAAAACTTTCTTAAAAATAAATAAAAAGAAAGAAGGAAAGAAAGAAAGAAAGAAGGAAAGAAAGAAGGAAAGAAAGAAAGAAGGAAAGAAAGAAAGAAGGAAAGAAAGAAGGAAAGAAAGAAGGAAAGAAAGAAGGAAAGAAAGAAGGAAAGAAGGAAAGAAGGAAAGAAAGAAAGGAAGGAAGGAAGGAAGGAAGGAAGGAAGGAAGGAAGGAAGGAAGGAAGGAAGGAAGGAAGGAAGGAAGGAAGGAAGGAAGGAAGGAAGGAAGGAAGGAAGGAAGGAAGGAAGGAAGGAAGGAAGGAAGGAAGGAAGGAAGGAAGGAAGGAAGGAAGGAAGGAAGGAAGGAAGAAAGAAAGAAAGAAAGAAAGAAAGAAAGAAAGAAAGAAAGAAAGAAAGAAAGAAAGAAAGAAAGAAAGAAAGAAAGGAAGAAAGGAAGAAAGAAAGGAAGAAAGGAAGAAAGGAAGAAAGGAAGAAAGGAAGGAAGGAAGGAAGGAAGGAAGGAAGGAAGGAAGGAAGGAAGGAAGGAAGGAAGGAAGGAAGGAAGGAAGGAAGGAAGGAAGGAAGGAAGGAAGGAAGGAAGGAAGGAAGGAAGGAAGGAAGGAAGGAAGGAAGGAAGGAAGGAAGGAAGGAAGGAAGGAAGGAAGGAAGGAAGGAAGGAAGGAAGGAAGGAAGGAAGGAAGGAAGGAAGGAAGAAAGGAAGAAAGGAAGAAAGGAAGAAAGGAAGAAAGGAAGAAAGGAAGAAAGGAAGAAAGGAAGAAAGAAAGAAAGAAAGAAAGAAAGAAAGAAAGAAAGAAAGAAAGAAAGAAAGAAAGAAAGAAAGAAAGAAAGAAAGAAAGAAAGAAAGACAAACTTTGAACTCCCTTCTGCTTAAAAGTCCTCTACTCTCCAGAAAAGGGACTCAAAGCAGCAAAGAAAACCTCGCTCAACAGGAAAACCATTGAATAATGCCTCCACTCTGCTGCCTGCCTCTGGGGTCTTTAGATCCCTTTCCTGCCCATTTGAGGGGACTTCTAGAATTGAATTTAACAAAATCATCACCTTTGACAGGCAGGCAAAGTAGAGCTTATGGGCCACCACGAATAACTGATTAAACATAGGTTTGATATCTGTGAAAAAAAAAAAAACCAAAAAAACAAAAAACACCCCAAACCAACCAAACCCTTGAAAGAGCCCTTTCAAGCATTTTTAAAATTATGACCTCCTAACCTTTTCTTCCCCTTTTGACAGAGTAATTTGAAACAGAAACAATGTAATCTATCAAAATAAGTTGTGTTACTTCTGTAAATCAGATATTTATGTTTGAGCTTTCTCTTGCTGACAAGCTGTAAAGGCCCACTGTTATTCTAAGGGTTTATCTCTGTGGTTCTTGTCTTTTCTGCTCATTAAGAGTCTGTCTACAGATTACAAAGTCAATAGATGCAAACACCAGACTGTGAGAAAAATCTCCCTGGGTACATAAAAACCAACAGCAGTGGATGCCATACAATGGAAAGCATAGATATTTGTAGGTGTTCAGTTTTATCATCTTCAAACAAGAGTAATGGGAGTAAATATTGTGGCAAAACTTTGCCTTCCAGTGTTGTGCACTTCCTTTTGTCATTCCCGGAGGCTGATCTGTAGTTATCATCAACCTTTCCTAATGGCAAATTTAGTGAACAGTTTAACTGAACTATGGTTTACAGGTATTTTGAGTTTCTTACACAAAACAACAGCACTAATAATCAGTCCAGCTGCAACGCAGAGGATCTGGATGGGATAACTCTATGGCTACGTTTATGGGTCATCCTTTAAAGGGATAAATGATCTCATTGGGGCTCATTAATTTCATTAAAACACCCCGAGGGATCCTGAGCCCTGAAAAGGTTTAAGTTGTTAAGAGGTGCCTTTAGGCCTGGAATTTTAGTGTTTTCTTCCCTAATGCATTGGAGTTATACGTACATGTTGTTAATATTAAAATATATACATTCCCAGTATTCTTTTGTCTGTGCTTGTACATTAAATACATTAAAAATAAAACTAGGCAAAACTTCAGCTCCAACCTAATCTACAGTAGAGGGCACTTATGCATGAGCAGGCTGAAGTGCGCAGCTGGGTGAGTGGTACCAAACTTGTAAGTCATATGTTAATTTGAATAATACTTTTTAAAACCCCTGCAAGAATTATGTTGTATCATCTTTAAGTTTTGTGAGAAAAAAGAAAAGAAAAAAACCCGCAAGTATTTCCAAAATGTATTTCCCAAAGGTTCCAAAAGCAGCTGTGTTTCCAAAAGCGGAAAGTTACTCAAGAGCAGGCTGAATTCTGCACAGGTGCTGCTGCTGTTTGTGAAAGGCCCAGTTGCTAATGCTCGTGTAGTAGTTTGAGCACACGCCTTTAAGAGGAATAGCCAAGAAACAAGTGAGGCACAAGCTTAAGAAGGACATTTAAGCAATCCTGTCACGCACATAAATTCATCTGTTTATCATGTATTTTTAAAGCAACAACAACAAAAAAAGGCATACAAAATCATTAAATAACTTCCCACTGACTAGAACTCATGCAGTCTTTGCAGAATGCCGTTCTACCTTTGGACAAAATGACATCTGCACGTATCAGAGATACTCTCCCCTGGCTGTTTGCAGACAGGTCTCTGATAACAAGCACTGAGAAGGGCTGAAAGGCTGGCTGCTGGAAAGGAAGGGCAGCAAGGCCATGGCTTCCATGGAGGAGCTGGAAGCCGTCTCCGGAGCTGGTGTTTCTACCTACGGCTCCGGCGGGGCCGTCGGTGCGCGGCCTTGTGCGGGCGTGGAGCTGTCTGAGGTGCTGAAGCGCGGAGCGGGGCGCGGCACCTGTCCGTGGTGCTGAAGCTCGGCGTGGGGGGATGGCACGGCCTCAGGTAGTTGTGGGCCAGGGGGACTAGCAACTGTCTAGGACTTGGGTTCGATTTCTCCCGTCTCTCTTTTCCACGAAGATCAGCACTTGTTAAAATGCGAGCAGCAATTCTTTTCAGAAAAAATGACAGTCAGTAGACGGAGCTTGTTGCAAAAGAAACATCGAAACTGCCCATATTTGTCCAGATCTGTTTGGGAGATCTGGTAAGAGAAAGGCTTCATGTAGGCAAAACTGCTAGAAGATTGATCTCTGCTTGCATGGAAAGAATCAAACTGAATTACTGTGTGGCTTCTTCTATGAACAGTATGAAAAAGCACTACAGCACACCAATATTTTTAATCTTGGTCCTGTTAAAAACAAAACAACAATAACACAGAAAAAAAACACAGTAGTTCATAACCTGAATTCCAAGTCTACTTATTTGTATATTATTTGGCTTTATAACTGTTTAATTGTACTTAGTATAATCTGCTGAATATAACAAATACAGCCTCACATACTTCACATAGTTCTGTGTAATGTGTTTTATATTTGATTCATGGAGAGTCTTGCATAATAAGGGTGATCTTGTTTTGAATAATACAACATTTGTCTCAAACTCATGAAACACTGGCAATAACTAAGAGCTTCTAGTAACAGTGCCTATCTGGACAAGTTCCTGCTTGGTAGGTATTTAAAGGGGTTATGCATTTATTAGACAGACTTCAAAGAGTAAAGGAAACTAGTGTTAATTTGATTGTATGAAGCATCCAGCCTCTAAAGTTACTGGACTTTCACCTGCTTATCAAGAATGCACTCTCTCTCATGTGGAACTAGAAGAGCCAGAAACACACAAGTATCCAAAACATGCCTACTTGCTTAATCAGAATTTAAAATACCTATGTTATAGGATTCCTGCAAGTCCTCTGTTCCTGCAGATCCCAAAGAATCCTCCACTTGTATACTTGGTAGTCATCCCCAGCAATAATGTAATAGATCTGAGTCATTTTGAATGTAGCCTTCCACATGGGGAAGAACTGACACTCCAAAAACATAGAGGACTAACTTAGCTCTTATTTCATATTTCAGCAAACAGCTGACTGGAAGGAGGAAAAATCTGGTTGTTCACAAAATATTGTGACGTAAAACGTATTATTCATAGCTGCCCTTATCGCTGCTTGTTACTGATTACAGCAGAGTCAATGCTAACTGCAAAACAGTAGAGGCAACTAAATGTTTCCAGGACTAAGACTGCCCAAGGGATCAAACCTGTCAGAAAACTATCACACTTGTGATACCTCTAACTCATTCCAAAATAAAAGTAGTTTGTATGTACAGAATCAGAATAACAGAAGAAGAGCTACATAAGAATAACACAAGGAGTACAGCAATATTCAAAGTAAAAACTTGCATGCCAGAATATATAACAAAACCAAAGGGAAATATTTAAATGACATTCATGCATTTACAGATAAAAATGCAGCAATGCTCTGTATTTGCATAGTCAGAAATACATACGAAAATTACAACAGATCATTTAGGCATATGTAGTTGATTCTAGAAATCAGCACAGCTACTTGAATTAAACAATGCTATTAACATAATGATATTGATATTAAGCATCTTGCCAGAGAAGAAACCATAAGGCATCAGTAAAGAAATTGTTGTACTACATATGAAACAAACAAACAGCCCTCGGAATGATCCTGCTTTTTTAATAAACCTATAACTAACATTAGCAACAACAGAGATGGAGTGAACAGTATAGTGCTCAATTGCAATTACATTTTAAAAATTATTTCATAACAGAGATATTGAAGAGACTTTAGTATTATAGTCATGCTGCATTGTTGTTGTGTATTTTTATAGATGTTAAAAGAAAAGGTAAAAAAATTATCATAATGTTCTTTAAATGCAGTTCAGTGGTGACATTAGAATTCAGCACTGAAATGGCATTATGTTCATCTCTTTTATCATGGGAAGAGAGGACTATTCAGAATCACACAGACCTCTAAGTGTTGGAAGGGATCTCTGGATATCATTTAGTTCAAACTAACTGCTAACACAGTTTCCCTAGAGTAGGTTGCACATGCAAGCATACAGGCAGGTTTTGAATATTGCCAAAGAAGGAGACCCCCCAACCACTGCATACATCAAAGGTTTGCAATAAAAAGATATTTGGGGAAATATGATTATGTTCAAGTATATACTAAAGACTTAGAAATGAATACTTAAATTGCAGAATAGGGTATGTTGCATCAAAGATTTCAAATTCACCATCTTCAAACACTGGCCATTTTTATTGTGTTTGGAAGCCTAGGAAATTTATCTGTGTCTTCTTTCTACTCTCCAGTAGACTGGGAATAGAGCGGGAGCTAGATGAGAAACATTTTCCTATTGAAGATCATTAGAAGCTACTGGTTTATTGTAACTTGGATCCCACCCCTGAAATTATCTGATCATCCATCAACTGAGGCATTAGGCTTCAAAGAAAAAATGCGGTGTTATTATTTTGGGCAACTGTGCTATTCAGAACTTTAGAATGTCATTTATTTCTCACTTAAGTCACTCTGGTTTCCTATTTATTTTAATATCAGATGAATCAAGCTACTATCAGTTGTGTTACTCACAGAGACAATGCTAATTTGGTTCATAGTCAGGTAGTTACAGTTGCAGCCACAAACATCTATTTATTATTTCAAGTTACACTAGCTTTGAAACTGAATGTAGATTGCTTTACATAAATGTTACTGCATGTACACGATATCAAACATTTGGAAGATATGAATATGTTAAATATTACTATAATGTAAAATGCATTTACATAATCATAATTCATATTGTAAAGAAAAATATCTCTGTCTCAGCAACAAGACATTGTTTGACATTGAGAAATTCTTTCACTGAAACAATTGCCCATTATGAGAATGATGAATGTTGATTCCTGGATACATCGAAGTCTTATGCTTCACAAAGTTGTCAAAAATGCTACCCCCATTTACTGCAGAGAATATCTAAGCTTTATGTTCCGAAAAAGAAGAACGCTTACCGAAGTTGAAGGTAACTGTGAGCCAGCTTTGAATCTGTTTGTGCCTTTTCTGTCATTTTCAATACAACAAACAGGGCAAACCATCTATAAATGGCAGACCAGACATATATTAAACACATTTTAATACAGTTTAGTTTAAGCATAAGAGCTGATAAGCAAGAAATAAACATTAATAAAAGATTTTGAAAAGGATGCAACATTTTTTACTCTTATTGAATTTGGAATTGCAATGCATAATCTTTTATAAATCAGAAGAATATACTTTGTCTTTTCATGAATTGCCCATTTATTTACAAGAGGAGTTGAATATATTTGCAACTAAAGTTGATATATTAATATCCTATGTATGTATAAATGTATGAGATATACTTCCTTTATCAGAAGAAAATTCAGCTGGAGTAACTGAAGTAACAAGTCTGTGCAAGTTCTGTACCTTAATCTAGGGTGTATTTCACCCTATTAAACCTCTCCAGCAAAAAGGGTCTAAATGCCACTCTTGACTCATACACACTCTCATAGGAGGAGGATGGATAACTTTTTAGGAGCTGCTCTCCCTGCTGTGCTAAGACATACAATGTGAGTAGCCCACAGAGCAAGAAATGCACTGAGTCTTAAAGTTCTAATCCCTCTACTTTCTGTCAGGTGAAACAAGGGGAAGTCTATAGTTTTAGTCCAAATTCACAGTCTGAAAAAGTTATCATTAAGGCTTTTTCATGTGCTGCAGATAGACATTATGTCAACCTAGTGATTTGTTCCATCAAATGTAAAACTTATGCGATATCTGTACACATATTAAGTACACAATATTGTGCTGTGGGCAGCTGAGCATATCCAGCCTTAACTATCTGCCTTCATTGGATTTACCATTCCACAGTTTTTGCTATCAAAGGCGTTTGACTTTACGCTATAGGCTGGCTTCTATGACTTGTTATATTAGAAAAGTCAACATGACTTTCAATAAAAACATAACAATTAAGAAAACAATCCAGCTGCTGTCTCTCTACTTACTGTTTCACCAGGAGATGTATATCGAAGCGCTAGTAGCTGGCGTTGCAGTGTTTGTCTAAGAAACATCTCGTCCTTAATTGCATGCAGACTGAAAAATATCTCACATTAAAAGAACTTACATTATGCTGCCATTCTTAAGAGTTACAATACATAACATTAAAGTTTTAAATTGCCAGTTAGAGAAAACTATCTTTTCCAGGGGAAATAGTTAGGGAAACACTATTGGTCAGCAAAAATAGTGCAAATAACTGGGAAGAATTCAGCAATCTATATACATTAAAATGCCATTAATATATTATATGAAGTATATTATACTAAACACATACGTAACAGATCCTAGACAGTGGAAAAATCTGTGAGGAATAGAAACAGAACTGGAATTTTAAATACTGTCATTTTTCTGTCTGTAAATTTACTGTATCTTTAACCACCGAGAGCTGATACTTTATCTAATCAATGAAAATTGCTACCTAATTTCTCAAGGTCCAGCTCAGGAGGTAATTTGAACAGCTGTATGTTTTTTTTCCTCTTTCCGTACAATACTGATACGGGAATTTTAAATTAAGGTAAGCAAAGGGAAAATAACTAAGATGAAAATTGTACAGGGTGGTAATTTTTTTCTTAAGTAAGGGTAATAGTTTCGATGATTTGGATTATTTTCCCTATATTTGTCATGAGAGCTTGATAACAGACATTTAAACAGCCTCTTGTGCCACAAAATAAGCATACAAAGTTCAGTTGCAGTTAAGTAATACCAGAAGACAACATGACATGATATGACTCAAGTCTGTGACATTTATAACTACAAAAACCATTTTACATTAATTAGCACCTTTCACAGCTGTTACACCAGAGCGGGTAGAGATAAAGTTTGTGTCTAGCTTCACGATCAGAACTTCACAGATCTTTTTAGCTACAAATAGTAAATTAAGAAGGAAGTAAAGGAAAACTTGAATGGATTTAATTCTTATGAAAAATGAAAGAGAACTGTTATTAGAAAGGTCAATCAGAAAGCCTCTCAAAAAGTAATGCTTCTTGTTTTACTGTGTTGGCCACACTGTCAGAGGCAGATGTTGGTGGTATGGCAGTAGGGGTTGAACCTTCCTGCCAATATTCTGGCACATTTTGCTGCCGTGTGAGAGATGGCAGCAGAGGGGCAGTCTGACTGAATGGCATCTGACATGAGACTGCATAGGAAGTAAAGGAGTGTAGCTGAACTGCTCCATATGGATAAAATGGCACCCACTGACATTCACTGATGCTTGTTGAATGTTTCTGGAGACCAACCAGAGAATGTGAGCACAGTGAGGTGGTGGGTGCTGTGATTCAGCAGTGGAGACAGTGACAGTAGGCCAGCTCCAATGGCCCAGATTTTTAGAAGCATGGCATGCAGGCTCTTGTTTGTTGCTGGAGGAAATGAGTAGCTAATGGTGGCAACTGTGTTGAAAAAGAGTGTTTTGTAGGTGTGAATTTGCTCTACCAAATGCTATTATTGTGCTCTTTGTATCAGTTGTCACTTCATTGGAAATAAATAGAGGGCATTACTTTTGGGGCAACCAACATTCAATGCTCTCTAGATATTTTTTCAGGCATTACATCCACCAGGCCACAGTCTTTGGTGATATTCATAAACACATACAAGTCTTTCTGGTCACAAAGGGGCTCACATATTTTATAGTTAAAAATTTAAACTATGAACATAAGAGAATAACAATTTATAGCAAAACATATGGCATAAAATTCAAGGTAAATATGCTGCCCAGGTAATCCTACTGTCATGTAAAAGTAAATTGCACAGTCCATTAATAAACTGTCAGGAAGAAAAAAGAATCAAAAAGTAATGTTTTTCCTTCGTATACACTATCTGTATCTTATCATTAATTGCCTTTATTTAGTCAAAATTAATCTGTTTCCATGATGTGAAAGTTCTTTGCTGCATATAAAATGAGAAATTAATCTCTTTCTTAAGCAACTGATTTTAATGTTCTCCATTAAAAAATGCTCCAGTCCCTGCCCATTCAGGTAACACAGCAAATACTCATTAAGATAGAGCTCAGTAGATAACAATAATAGAATTTTATTTTTCTATTGAGACTTGCATGATTGCTAAGAACACTGATAAGACTGTCATTATGTTATCACTGTATCAACAGAATGTATTCTCATAATTTTCAGATGAGAGGATAACTTGAGGCTAATTTCAATGAATAACAAACTTAACAAGAAGCTCTCCATTGACCTTAGGGGTATTGTATCAAACTGTACAAGCACAAGGACAAATGTTTGCTGTGCAACGGATGTACCTTCATAACAGTTCACCATCTGTAGGACAGGCATTCTCACACCACTGAAAAGTGTTGCAGAGATAAAAAGATAAAGGAAAATAACCACCTGAAGTACAGTAGAGTACGCAGTTGGAGGAGAATTTGTCTTTATAAAATAGGGTATCAGCCCAGTTGGATCTGAAACTCTCTTGAAATTCTCAGAAAACAACCTGTCTGTTGAAGAACCATGTAGATGTGGAGAGCAGGGACATGGTCAGTGGGCGTGGAGGAGGGGGTGGGTTGGGGTTGGACTAGATGATATTTTCCAGCCTTAATGATCCTGTGGTGCCATGATTCTATGATTGTATGATATGTGGATAAGCTATCATGGATCTATCATGGCTGATGAGAATGGTGTTTTTACACCATGATGCCAAATATGTATGTTGCTTTTTCTAAGATGCAGATTGATGTTATGTGTGTGTTTGAAAATTCAGGGTTTCTAGAGATAGCAGCAGGGGACTGCATAGTGAAGAGTGAGCCAAACCTAATGCCATCTGATCTGTGCTGCCCATCGAGTATAGATAAGAGCCAGAACATTCCTAGGGTTTTATCTTGAAGAACTGATTGCTTTATTCCAAATGAGAATATATGAGTGATGTAGTTTTCTTCATAGTGAAAAATTACTTGCCAGTATAAAAATAGTCATAGCACATCTGGCTACCCAAGTGTTTCTTGCCCTTGAAACACCATCAGGGCTTTTCAGTTGTCAGGATTTGTAAAAAGACTGGCTTTAGAACAAGAGGAACTCCTATCTTTTCCAGAGTTTTCAATATTAGTCACAGACTAACAGACAAACAAGGAAATTATGCTGAAGGGGTGTGATGGAGATCACAGTTCTCAACAGTTATCTATGTCTGGGCAGCAATCCATGGAATACTTAGTATTCATTTGCTAGAACTTTGTTACATTTGACAACTGAAGGAAACAAACCAGCATGTTCCAGACATAACATTTCAGAATGCAGAGGCAGATGAAGAAGAAAACCGTCTGAGTAGAAGAGCACACATAGAAGACAATTGCGACTACATGAAAAAAGCAGAAGAAAGTCCTCTCATTCTGGGATAGAGAGTTATTACAGGAAATGTGAAAGCATGAAAGAAGAGAGATGAAAAAGATCTTTGAAAGAAAGAGGAGCATAAGGAAGGAAGTCACGGAGAAACAAATTGGTTAAAGAACATGGGTTTTGGCAGATTGAAACCACATTCAAACATGCTACAGAGAGTCCTCAATGAAAAATTAGTCTATGCACACAAGTTTTGTTTGTAAAACCAATGGTTACTATTTACTGAATCATACAAAATTGCCTGCTTGAAGTGTTTATGATCTGCTACAAGCAGCTGAAAAGTTTATTATTCAACTCAGTGCTATTTAATTCCAATTTTTAAAATCCAGCTATTCTATCCTCTGATTCTAATAACTGCGCAACTGAACAATGTACATAGCAACCTCAATTTTCATGAATATAATTTGCAAAGTCTGTATTTTAGTTTTTATCAACGTTGTTATAATACTACACCTGTTTTGGACAATCTGGAATTTCTTTTTCCATATTGCATTACTTTGCTCAGCTTTCTTTCTACAAAAGATAAAAACAGAAAAAGAAGTGGTTGAAATCATGTAGGGGCTTCTCAAATGTCTTCAAAGCACGTCTTGGAAATACTGACCACTACCTTGCTATGGTTTGCCTCTCTTGACCTTCACATTTCTTCAGTTCCCCATTTTCAGCATTCAGGGACCTTTCATCAGGCTGCTGCTCAGGTGCTACACTGGTTATCTAAACATAAGTAAAACATTTATTTTCTTAATCATCTTGCAAAAACAAATACAGGTTTTGCTCATATGCAGTGTTATTCTTGTGACAAGTTTTGGTCTATTAAACATTTCCAGTACTCTGCTAATAATTGAAAGATTTTGTAGCCTAAGCCAGCAGTTCAAAGTCGGCTCATTTTTTCTTTTGTTTCTAAGAATGGTGACAGTTAGGCAATGCTTTGGCAATCATAACAAAAGCAGCACAGTGGGCCGTTAAATACACCTGGCCTAGGTTTATGTGTCTGAACCTCATCTTAGTACTATGAGTGGGAAAATTACCATTGCCTTAATGTCTTTGGTTCTGCGTGGATGACCTGCCACTAATCAGCTCCAAATCAAGTGTAAGGGCAGGAAATGTCAGGTGCACAGACTTAGAAGGAAGCTGAAGTTCATTTCCAGCGTGGATCACTGGATGGAAGGACATACGCAGATGCCAGTGGAGCACACATAGGGGAGACCTCATTGCTCTCTGCAAGTACTTGAAAGGAGGTTGCAGCAAGGAGAGTGTTGGCCTCTTCTCTTACGTGACAAGTAGTAGGACACAAAGAAAATGTCTCAAGTTGTGCTATGGGAGGCTTAGATTGGATATTAGAAAGAATTTTTTCAGAGAAAAGAGTGGTCAAACATTGGAATGGACCGCACAGGGGAATGGTGGAACCTGTATCCCTGGAGGTATTTAATAGACATGTGGGCATGGCACTAAAGGGCATGGGACTTGGGAAGTCATGTTATGGTTGGACTTGATGATCTTGAAGGTTTTTTCCAACATGAATGATTCTACAATTTCTCTTCATAAGAAGTTCCCATTGAAATTTCATTATCTCCTCAGGCAGCAGTGTTTCAGTTTCATGTTACACTGGCAGATTAGTTATTGCAATTTCTTTTTCTTCTACTTGCAGTGCTGAAATCTAACAGTGGCCACGAAAACCTGGTTTAGTATCCTATAATACTTTTATCCTTCATGAAACTGGAATGCCATTAATTGGGCATGACATGTCAGGAATCTGCAACACACTAACCCATCATCATGGGTCCATCAAATCATCAATTCTCTCTCAGCAAATACACCATTCTCTCTCAGCAAGATTTCATAGATATTACTTTCTCCAACTGTAAGTTATAGACTACACTACACAGAGAAAATAAAAAATCAAATGAAAAACATCAGTAAAGATGAGAAGCCTCAGTCCACTCCTCAGTCATTTCCTGCTTCTTCACACCTCATCCAAGTATGTATTCCTTCCTCCAAGAGAAACGTTCAATCCCTGTTATATTTCCACAGTTCTCCACACAGACACACTGTACTTGAATCTGGTATGTTCTACACTTGTCCGTTTGAATAGAGATTTCAAGTCATCAGTAATGTTTTGTATTAAACCCTGTCCCTTTCCAATCAAGTCATCACTTTGTTTTTTCAGCTGCAGATGCATTCCATTTTCTCTCAAATACACGTGCTGGTGGCTGTGTGGCTACTTCAGAGGTGTAAACATCAGAGTTAAAGAACAGATAGTATCGCAGATACAAGGCAGTACCAAGCCTTTTAAATAAAGACATCTTACTGACATACTATTAAAAATCAAATTAAATTAATTGCAAATAGAAATTATTAGTAAAAGACTTTTAAAAAAACACATGATCAAATTCATCTTCCAACACTGATTTTCACTGATAACACTCCGGATTTCAGTAGCAACACAGCTGGGTAAATGCAGGACTGTAAAAACAGAATTAGGCCCACTGTAGCTACACACAAAATATCAAACTGTGTGTATAATGTTGCAGGGCAGTTCTGAAGTCAGGGATATGCTCAGGGATACGATTTAGTAGAGGGTTGTTAGAGTCAGGGTACTATGGTTAGACTACGGTTGGACTTGATGATCTTCAAGGTCTTTTCCAACCTGGGAAATTCTAAGTCCTAAGATTTCATTTCCAGCTGATTCTTTTAAAGAATTACAGATGCTTGAAATATAAGGCTAATAGTGTTCATGTAACCTTCACTGATCCTCTCACTGACTGCTGGGACAGATTAGGGTAGAAAAAGCTACATTTAAAGGCTTTTAGTTGTTGGAAGATCCTTCGCTCTTGGAACAGTCCCCTGAGGAAGCAGTAGCTGTTCTGAGCTCTAGTTCAGGATGGAAGTCAAAAAGAAAATGGGAGCTATACCCGTTCTTCCCTTAAGAACCTGTATGAAAAAAATGGATTGAAAAAAATAGTTAACTTTAATCCCCTACAGGGATTGTAATGTTTTAACTTAAAAAGAATAATAAAATCTTCTTCAATCTCTGTCATCAGGTGTATCTCTCAAAATGATGCACTCCCCATCTGAAAAGAAGAATAAATATCTTTGCAAAAGTGGAAAGCAAACATAAGCTGGCTAAAAGATCAACTTTTGGAGATAAGTGAAACTCCTGCCCCATGTCAAGAGCATCTCCAGCTCATAGAAGCGTATTAATATGGAAGGAATCTTAATCAAACTTTTAATCACAAAAATCCTTGCTATTTACTGTATGCTTCTTCTTCGGTTTGAAAACCTCAGACAGGCAAATTAAGATTTCATTCAGAATTAAATATGAAATTGATCTAAACAGCAAAGGTTATTTGCCTCTTCCCATCACTTGAATTATTAGTTAGTTTTCATTTTTGCTTTTCAAAATTAGGGTTGTATCATTATAGGTATTTATTTTTGTCAGTCACTCAATTTAGAGCAGAGTGATTGACTAAATGTTATATCCTCTTTAAGCTGATTGAAGCTAATGAAACAAATTTCTGCCCCCTATTGATCTATCCAATGAAACGCTGCTGAAGGGCTGAGAAACTATTGCTTTCTTCTTTCCATCTGATTTAAGTTCCCATGTTAGATTAATGTTGTTCAGATTAGGACACCCCATCCATAAGCCTCCCGAATAATCTCCACTGAGAACCTGAGCTCTCAACAGCCACCCATGGTACATATGCATGGTCTTTGGACTGCCTCAACACATGACCATCTGTCATCATTGCATGGTGCCTCTCCACAACTGGGTCGGACCCTTGCCTGAGGGCATTAGGTTCCAGACAATGCTGGTTTAGATGAGCAGTTTGGTTAACACTACAAGGGCCATCTGTTCCACAGGAAATCCTTTCTCTGTGTCATTAATGAAGTATTTGCAGCACATAACTATATATTTGTCTACTTGTGTAAGCTTTTAGGTAGCAGGAGTTGTGAGGGCATGTTATTTGCAACTAAACAAAACAGTCTTCAAAAATACAAAAATCCACTACATATATTATGTTTACATGTTACAGGTTAGTAGAGATGAAAATCAGCTACATATTTAGCTATGGAAGTAGTTAACTGACTATGGTTTCAGCATGGTTATAACACCTTGGAACCTCAGGCAACCTAAAAGAACTGAACCTTGATCTAAACCTTGCTAAAAAAGTCTATTGTCTTCTGGAAAACAAAATATGAATCCTATCAAAGGGTTCCAATATTTAACTTCAGTAGGGAAGTACTGCTCTTCTGTAGCAAATTCACTTGTTGATTATAAGAAACGCATTTTGGGAAACACATTTCAGATATTTCTACCTGTAATAAAACATATAATTAATTTCCAGAAAATGCAGAGTAGCCGGAATCTAATAATTGAAGTTTTACGTGCTTACTATGCTTTCCATCCACTGTTCAAATAGACTTGGCTTTCAGACTCTGGAGCTGCAACTTGATGAGTAGGAAGAAAGACAGCTGGGAAAGAGCACTCGGCAACTATTATTTTGATAGAATAGCCCCTCCTCCAAGTCTCATTTTCATCTTAAAAGGTGAAAGGTGAAACTCAATGTACCGTACTTAGAACAAAAAATATTTCTATTACAGAGAGAAATTCACCTTGGGAAGACTTCTATTTGCCTGGAAGATTCTAAATGTGATCACTGTGGGCTCCACAGACATGAAGGCCCAGAGATTGATGAAAATGCAGTGGATGTATAGACTTCACTTTCTACCTAATGCAGATGAGTGTTATATCAGACACAGTGACCTGATTGGGAATCTTCTACACTGGGGAGCCTCAGAAGTATTATTTCTTTTTTCATAAGTTCTGAAATTACACCTGCTTGAGAAACTAAAATGTATCTTGCTCTTAAGCTCACAAAGTTTGGAGAACTTGAATGAGCCTCAATACTATTTGAAATCTGAACCACAGATTTTAACCTCAGCAAATATTTTTTTCCCAATAACTACAACGATTATGGGATTTTACAATAAAAATGAATATGCATAAAATAATCAAAATACAGAGTCTGTACTAAACACTATGAGCTAAGGGGCAAATTTATGGAAGATGGAGAATAAAATGGAACCAAGAAATGAAGTTGAAAGTGATGAAGCTATGAAACAGATTTCAGGAGAACCATGGCAAGACTTTGACACTCATACTGTTCAACTACAATACCCTTCTCACTATTACATTTCTTGAACATGAATTATTTGCTTTAAATAGAGAAAATATTGTAAAAAATATTTTAAATCTGTTTGATTAGAGTAGGTAGATAACCTGTGACAGTAGAACAATGTACTTTTCCATCTCCAACCTACTGTTTCCCTAATAAAATTACATCCATCTCCTCTTTGCTCAGTAGTGCCTTACGCAGTCATCAGCTACCACAGAAGCAGTATAAACATATATCCTATTATTTTTGATATCTTAATCTATAATGAAGTGGATTTTCCTTTTTCTTTCTTTCTTTTTTTTTTTTTAATGTAAATAAAATCCCTATCTAGATACATAAAAATTTGTAAGGTGAATGCAGGTGTCCAATTGCTCTGTCTACAAAACAGAATTGTACAATCAAGTCTGCTACAGTCCAAACACAGAACAAAATATCATCTAACACCACATGTGTACTTAATAGTAATTGAATAGTAATTTTACTTTACTTAATGTACTATCGTTCTCCTTCAAATCTGCACTCAAAAATGTAATAACCCTATACATCTGAGACATCAGTATCATTTATTGTTTTATTCATTACAAATAGACTGTATCTTGAAAACATAGAGGCTGCGTGGAACTCTCTGTACTTTCTTAGAAACATTGTCCTACATAGGCAGTATGTCTGGTTAGGCCTTGACGTTCACACTGTGGCCCTTAGGATGGTCACTGAAGAGTGGTCAGGGCTGGGAATTTATGCGTGTACTTAAGAGAGTGAAAGGAATAAACGTGCATTGCTTTTTGTAAGAACTACTTTTTGAAAAGCATGTGGAGGAGAGGAGGAGGAAGGTTCATGTACTCTCATGCAGGATCAATACAGTATTGATCAATGCCAATACTAAACAGTACCGGTTTAATAATTTTCAATTCACCAAGCCAAAATCCTACTATCTTTGATATGTTTTTAAGCATAATAGCAATTACGAAGGGTTGTAGGCACTGGAAAGAACAACTGTATGAGTACTGGTAAAATTGTAATAGAATTACAATTGTTATGGATGGAATACTCCTGGAGATTCAGTTAACAGAAACAAAAGAAAAGAAAAGAAAAAAATTATGAAATGGCAGTACTAAGTCAGTCAAATAATAATCTGTGGCCAGGGGTAATAAAGGATAGAACAGGAGAATCAGGCATTAAAGAAATACAGGAAATGTAAGCAATGTTTCAACCTCATCAAAACATTTCTAACAGGAGAAAAAAGAGATGGGACATTGTAAAGGTGAAACTGTAATCCAGAGCTCCTTCAGTTCCTCATTTGTTTTTGACACAGTTCTAAGAGGAAAATTCACAAACTACAAAAAGAAGCAAGAGGAACAAAGCAAAAAATTATGCCTAATAAAATACTGAAGAAACAAACCTTATTATGTAATCAAATTGTTGTGGGATAAGAAATGAGATCTGAAGAATGATTCATGCATATGTGTTAAGTGCTATTTCTTTATATAATCTAGAATTTTCTTCTAACTTTTCAGTTGCATGCCTTTCCTTCCCTGCAGCTGTCTGTGTTACCTTTAGCTTAAAGCTCTGCTCTCCAAACAGACAAGTCCAACCCTGGGCAAGGCTTGCTGGCAGTTCTAACAGCACACTGGTAGGAGTCTAAACAGGCAGGAACACTTGAACCTGGGCTTTTTGAGTATGGAAACCTTGTAATGAGTGCCTAGAGTTCTTTATGCCCTCACCTTTCAACATCACAGCTATGTCAGCCAAGTTTCTGGTGAAGACCTAATTTTCAACCCCTGCACTTTTACGATGTGCACCTACGCAAGAGCAGGAAGAATTCTGTAGTGAGAAAATTCTCATGGTATCTAAGCATCTTTGTTTGACTTTGGACAAAATCTCCTCCTGCTACAGTGTTTTGAGCTATAAGAAGTCCAACAGATAGATTGTTACTACTAGTATACCATAGTTTTGTGTTTGTGTGTTTGTTTATTTTAAGGCAATCACATGCTGCTTTCAAACATTGCATGTGTTCCAACCATCCAAGATGTTCAGTTTATCTCAGCATATGGCTCGTTCTCACCACATGCCATAGATTTCAAAGTGTAACTCTGATTAATAGGATATGTGAAATATCTGTCGAAGGAAATTCAGCTTCAAATGTCAGGCTGATGAGAAAAATTTAGATATTAACTTCTGAGCACTGGCTTTTTTGTTTGTTTTTAATATCATTTCAACTTTTAGGAAGACAAGGGATATCAGCAGTCCTCCACTGAAAGAAGTACATTATGAAACTTGAATTCGATCTAACTTCAGGGGTAATGAATCATCAAAAAGTCCTTTGTTCTTACAGTGATTGTCTGTGTTCATTTTGATATTATGAATACATCCCATGAAAGTTAAAGAACATCCTCAAATACTCATGAAGGAGTGAATGAACCACTCTGCGGAATTAGTACACTTGTTTGAGAGTGTTCAGTAGACAGATGACTTCGGGCTCTGGAAAATTACACGAAGACAGACTTTCATTTTCATGCACAGACTTTGAGCTATGCTTACCAGCTAACCATAGTTTTCAAAAATCATCCCCTATGGTCTGCCACCTTTGCTGTGCTTAGATTAAAGAGCAAGGAACAGTGAGGAACATCTAGATTCAAAGGGGTAGTGAGATAAGGATAAAGTCTAGGAGCGATGTTACTTGACTGTCTGGAAGCAACGGAAAAAGAGACTAAAAAAGTTGTAATGAGAGTAGAGTGCTATTGGTGCAGGACAAGGAAAGTATTCTTTTACTCAACTAAAACACAAGGTTATGGGGAAACCAGTGGAAAAAGAAAAAACTGGATTAAGACAATTAAAAAAGAGGCATGACACAAGAAGGACATTTTGAAACATTGGCTAACAAAATTTAGTTATATTTTACTTAAAACAAAAACTTGTATACTTCTTTTTGTGCACCACCCAGGACAACTGGCATTTTTGTTTCAGTGCCTCCTCTCCTTCTGTTGGTTCAATGAACTACTGAGAAATACGAATGAAATCATAGGCACAGACTTGGAAAAAGCCTAATATTAACTCCCTGTTATCATTTACTGACCATTTTTCTTAAAATGAGAAAACAAGAAGTATCTTATATATAGTGTGCTCAAAAGGCAAATGACTTTCTATTGAGAAAAAGTCGTATAAATATGCATTTGAATTTTAGTCTGTGACAAGGCAAAATTATTTTTCAGTTCACAGACAGGGGACACGATAACTAGAAAAACACTTTGCCTTTGAAATCTCCACTGAATATGAACTGGGACTGTTAACAGCATCAGAAAATAACAGCAACTCCTTGGCTGGCACTGAGCTGTAACAGAGCCAGTCATTTCTGTGTTACTTTTCAATGCTGATTATGAGTCTGTATTACATGGCAGGAAAGCAAAATTTATAAATGGGGATCCATCCCCAAATATTGAAAGAATCATTGAAGCAGACAAAAAAGGAAAAACATTTAAATGAATGCTTTTCTCCTTAGATTTATTCCAGAATTCTGCTCTTGTTTCAAATTTGTGTATGTTACTGATACTGTTATGTAATTTAATTGAACAATATTACATTTGCCAAGATTTATACAATTAGGAAATGTCATTCTGTATCACTTTCTAACATTTATTGCAACAAAGTCAAAATATGCAGAAGTGCGTGGTAATACAGAAATTAATTAATTCACATAATAATCTTCATGGCAACCTTTTAAAAGCTTTCTAGTTCTTAGAGAACTTTTGAGAGTGCCAGTGCTTTATTCCACCATATGTCATAGGATTTATATTTTCATTACATTTCAGCCTTACATACAATGCACTTTTGACATTCAGCACTCACTTCCTCATGTGATCAATGTGCTCTGAGCCAGTTTTTATTCTCTTGCTTGTCCATCTTTCATTCCCACATTTGTATGCACTCAGAGTACCAACAACAAGTCTCAATGAGCAAAGCGTGCAAGTTTGCACTGAGCCTACCCCTTGTTGTTTTCCTCAGGATAATGTGCCACTTAACTGTGCACATTACTGCACCAACCTGTCAGCCTTACTGCATTACTGCTGTATTTCTTTCATGTTTTGTGATGATTTGTTTGATGATACACAATGAAAAGGTAAGGCCACAAAAAGAAATACTCTAAATTAGTGGGCATCGCGGGGTAGTCGAGGCATCTTCAGTACATTTCATAAGTTGTTGCAATGCATACATTTCATGTTTATCTTGAGGTACCATGGGACCTTAGAGCCATGCTCACAAAGTGAGTCCTATATATTTGGTAACTGTGTGCTTGACTTCAAAGAGAACTGGGTGGAGAGGGAAGAATGAAGCCAAGTCTTGCTCAGTATCCTTTACAGAGGTTGGGCTGCCATGCACTCCTTTGTTTGGAACTTGGACCATTTCTGAGCTAGGAACGCTTTCGCAGTTCTTTCAGTAAGATGAAGTATTTTTGAGGTAAAAAATGGAATTTACTCCAGGGTGAAAATAGAACTGAATGTCTAAGAATCAATATTTATTCATTTTAAAAACTATTTTATTTTACTCATGAATTATTAAAAGCTTTGGTCTCCGGTGGATTTGTTTGTTTGTTTGTTTTTAATATATATAAAGGATATATCAATCGCAACTGCCTAAATTTCAGTGTTGGAGGTTCCTAAGGGATTTCTAGAACTACCATAATTCAATTTGCAACTTAAAATTATTTCTCCAGGTACCTCAGTTATGATTTCAGGTCCGGAAGTCTGAGTTCTTCTCGTGTTATAAATCAGTTCAGAAACAAACTAGGAAACCAAATCAACCCCCAGCTTTACCATCTAACAACATTGTGTTCAAGTGTTTTTGATAAATATACGATACAACAAATCAACAGATCAGAATGCACTTCTTAGCACCAGCCAGGATTCTCTACTCTGCATTTTTCCCAAAAGATATTTCTTTATAGAGCAGCTTGCACTGAAGAGTGAGCAAGTCAGCACACCCTGCCTTAGCAGGCTAAGTTTAGAAAGGCCGATTTAAAATTCTTTCATTCATCACTTCCTAATTCCAAGAATTGTGCATGTATCTATGTATCTTTTTTTTTTTTTTTTTTTTTTTTTTCCACAATGAAAACTATTTTCACTATGAAGATGTTGATTTGGATTCATTTAGCAGGGAATTTATTTGGTGGCTGCTCACCTTTGTAAACTGATCTGAAAGCCCTGTCCTATAATGTTGTATTTTGTTTTCCTCCAGTTTAAAAAAACCACAGTCCTACAATACTCACCCAGACTCACTGAAACTGAGAACTGAGGAAGGAGCACAGGATTGGCCCCCTCGCTAAAAAGCCCACGACACATGGTGCTGAGATTAACAAAACAAAGTGCAGCAGCTATGACTTGGCACAAAGTTTGACAAGCTGCAGAAAAGCAAATGTTTAAATAACTGAAGTGGTACTGATTTTCTATTCACAACCTTTTCTCTTCTAAACAGTATCATATTCTTTTCCAGCACATTTAGATCGCAAGTCAAGCTGTGTTTTATTTTTTATTATAATAAACCCAGTCAGTTTACTGTAACAAAGACATACTAGTGGTGATCAGTGTGAAAGCCAGTACGAAATCAGGCTAGGAAAAAAAAAAGTCAAATGGCAAAATAAAGGACCAGCCGTCTGGAAAGTTCCTGGATCATGTAAAAAGAAAATAAAAGGCTGTGTTCTTATGAGACTAATGCAGAATACAAAAATATTTAAAGACAAAACTCTGTATCTTTGCCTACGGCATTTGTTAACAGCAGCCGTAAGCCTTTACAAATAATGTTACATTTATTAAATGTTTTTCAAGCCTGTCTAAAACAAGATATTAGTGTTTTTTCTTCTAAACATTTCTAGTAGCATTGTTTATATCTGTCCCTCTCAAAATACCACACACACAAAACAAAACTCTAACATAAATTCGCAATAGCTTTTTCACCTGTAAAGCGACATGCTGACATAAAGAACACATACGTTCAGTCTACAGGATATTGAAAAAGCTTTGAATATATTATTATATTTTCAATAAATGATGGTTCACACAAACAAAGGTTTACACAAATAATATCTTACCAGATTTTCTCCTAATGATCTTCCATTTTCAAGTTCTGCCTTCATCTGTTCTTGAAATTCAACCAACTAAAATGCAAACACATGAAGACTAATGTTGGATTTTGTATTCCATGCAGGCATAATTCTCTGAAAATTATTTCTAGAGACAATTCCCTGATCATGAGATGACACATCGACTAACATTTCTGTATTAGTGCTGGTAGTAGATAGGGATCTTGACTTACAGCTAGCCACTTTCCTGTGGGATTTAATAGTGTCATGAGTCACGTACATAAAAGCCTTCTGACATAAGTTAAATAGAGTGTGATGTCACAGGAGGTTGAAAGATGACAAAAACATCAGAAACAGAGATTTGAACTCTCCGAAATGTGTCTTATAGACATGTACACACTTGTAGAAAAGATGGCAGAGTTGTGAATAATTTGCAGAGTTCTAAAAGATCTGCAGGAAATAAGATTTGTCAGCAAATGATACATCTGGTCTCACCAGGGACAAAGGGGTGTGCCTACAGAAGAGCACAAGAAGGATTTCTCAGAGATTCTTCAGAAGTTTTAGAATCAAACACACTTAAACATTACACTGCACAGCAAAGTGTCCTTGGGTTGGAGCTGTCACTGTTGCTGTCAGTCAGGACCAGCAAGTTAAACATCTATATTTCCTAGTGTGACAAGGAGCAGAGTTTGTTGCTTACTGAATTTGCATTTAGAACATTATTAAAACCAGACAACGTTGAACACAACACTGTCATTCATTTTCTTTCATAAAAATGGAGAAATGCTCCCCTTCAGCACAATAACCCAGAAGCTGGAATGCTCAGCCACAAATCAGGGCAGCCCACATTGTGTGCCTCTGGGAGTTTTATGGGCCTTGATTACAATATCCCAAGTCATGGAAAAGTGCCTTAACTACCACTCTGTGATGAGAATAAGCCACCAGTTCTGTTCAAGCTGTGCCATTGGACTCAAAGAATATGAAATTCATGAGACTAGATACAGAATGCTCACGCATGAGCTTCATGACATAGCGGAGCTGTGACTGCATGAGAAAGGGGAATGCTGTGTTATGACTTGCTGGATCGTTTATGAATTTTACATTAGAGTACAAGAAAAAAACACCAGACAAACAAAACTACAAACCCACACAATGCACATGGACACATAAAAACCAAACACAGATACTCAGTAATTATTCAATGAACAAACTCAGGGAAATATTCCTTTCTCCATGTGAAGAATCCTTGCCTGTACTCTAGAGAGCGTGGCTCTTCTTTAAAGAAAATATTTTCCAATCAGACCACAGTGTAAATGAGCACTTAAATCACTGCTATATAGAGCTATCTATTCAAACATCCTCAAGTTCACCACTGAGCAGAATGGGAAAGGGGAAAAAAATATCAGAAACTTCAGTAATGGAATATTATGGAACTGTATATATATATATTTTCTTTTATATATGCAGTTATCAGAATTATAATGAGAAGGACTGCTCCAAAGGCTTCTGACAGCACTTCAGTCTTACCTACTTGACAGAAAGTGCAGCAGTCATGAAGGGCTACATGTATGGATTGTGGTACTGGAGGAAGTTTGGGATGAAAGCGTGTGATCCGTATTTACACAAATGTTGCACTTTGAAATGACATGAGGGATAGGTAGAAGAGTTCCTACATTGCTGCTCAAATCCCCTGGCTGAGGGAGAATCTGAAAGAAGATGCAGTGTGTGAGACAAAAACCTCCATTGCATTGAGATGAAGTGAAGAAAAGGAAAATAAAAAGTAAACTTTGGGAGAAAAATTCCTGTAAGTGAAAGGGTGTAAAATAATGTACAATAAAAATTACTGGACTTATTATTTGCATTTGAAAAAGAAGAATTACATAGTATAGGAACTGATGACTGGCACTTTCTTTTCAGCATAATGAGATTTCAAACCTGAGGGGGATTCCTGACCATGGTCAAACCTTAGCAGACATAATGCTAACAGAAGCATCCCTTCCTTGACAGCACAGTGAAGTAGGTTGACCAACTAATTTCTCATTTCCAATTTTAGATTTCATATACAGCATCTCTTTTTTAAACTTTAATGAATCTAACCTTTCAATAGTCCTTTACAGATAAGTAGGTTTCTGTATTTTAGAGTGGGAAGCCTGGTCATAGAAGGCAGATTCATCCACCGTCACAAGGAAAGCCAACGAAAGGGATGACTTTAGAATTCCAGTGCCTTAGTTCACCTTCAATTTGTTTTTTTTTTAACATTAAGTTTTGCAAGAATTTTGTAATCCTTAATAAGCACAAAGAAATGTCATTATTTCCCTTCAGATTTACCACAGATAAGTGAGTTTTCTGCAGAATCTCTTGGGGATTTTTCACAGAAGGAACGTTCTCTATTGGAAGATTTGTGACTGTTTTACAGTTTTCTATTAAAAATGAATAGATCTCAGGAATGAAATCTGAGCCCTGCAGAAAATAAAAGTCATTTGAGAACTGTCACAAGACAGAAAGCCCACTGGAAAGATATCTAGAAGTTATACCAACACTGAGACCTGTCCATGCTTTGTCATTTGTTACCAAACAGATATTAGCACTAGAAACACTTTTTAGAAAGTAGTATTTTATGCCTTGCTCAGATACTGTCTTGCTTAGATAACACATAAATAATAAGTCACAAATAGTCATGGGTCTATGCATGGATAATGGAATATTTTATAAATCGTATGTTACTTAAAAGGCCTTTGGTGGATGTAACTAGTTATTTGCTCTTAGTCTGCCTTCAAAATATAATTGAATGTGTTTCTTTCTAAACTAAAGTAGTCAATCAATTAGTGTTGTATATTGAGGTTCAGAACTTTCACTGTATTTCAACAAAATTATGCAGTAGGATGGGCCAAGAAACAACCATACTGATTAAAGGAACACCAGTTCATTATTGCTCTACAGTGAGTCACACTACCATAAAATTTAACATAATACTATTCAAGTCTAAGACTATTTTTCAGCTTCCTAGCATTATGTGGTCTGTACTCTGCCAACAGTCCAAGCCTGTTAATGTTCCTCCAGGACTGTAGCTCACAAATGTAAAAATTACCATACCTTTTGAATAGTTCGCTCATCACTTTCCATTTTTAATTGCATTCTTTGAACCTGCTTATCTGAAAACAAGAGGAGAAAGAAAGGGAAATGTCATGAAATTATATGCCTTCATTATTGTATGCAAAATGTTTGCTTCAGGTCAGTCTATAAACCCAATGGAATGCACAGTGGAGGAGTCCTGGCAGAATGATGACCTTCATCACTGCCCTTGACATTCACAGCCTTCTTCCTGCTGTTTGGCTGGTCAAATTGAGATTGAGAAGTAAGTTCAAGAGCCAAGTGTGACTGAGAGCCCACAGCTTTTCATCAATACTAATTCTGGACATCCTTGCTGTTAGTCACAGCCAGTACAAAGTGTTTTAGCAGGTGGTTCTTTATTGTTCACACAAAACTTCTATAAGATAAGAAGCACCATTGAATCAGATGATAAACAGGAATCAGGAATTTTTTCTGTGTCAAATTCATCTTGCACCTATTAAAGACAATACTGGGTCTAAACCACATGGATGTTATAAAACTAAACAGCCAAATTTGAATTTATTGCCATAGTTTCCAGTTCTCCATTAAATATTTCATAAAGAAAATATACAATTTTGTACTTTATTTTGGGGAAAAAAAAAAAAATCTCCTTCTCAGAACTGTAATAAAGCAAAAATATCAAAAGTAGTGATAGATTATTTGAGAGAAACCATTTCTGCTAGAAAACTTGCACAGAAACACAGAAGTACTATAATTAGATGGAAAAGTGTACATTTGGATATTCTGCAGAAGCTCAAAAACTACCCCAGATAGAATTTCATATAATGAAGATAAAATAGCAGACTGTCATTTAAAAGCAAAAATATTGACATATAATTCTGTTCTACTTCACTAACTTTACAGCACTTATCCGCCCCAAAATATAAATTCAACCGCATTGCTAGGCAACATTACAAGTCTCAAAAGCCACAGCAAATATTCCTTTGTCATCAAATAAAAATATGTAAATATATGCATTAAAATTAGAATAAATATGTATGATTTTCTGTACAAATACATACAAAATTAGCATTCAATACCAGAACAAAACAACAGCCCAAAAATAAGTCACCATCCTTCTGAAGCGCACTAACAATTAATTCCTACTTTCAGCAACATTTCAGCTGAACATCTCGAACCACATCAGCTCCAAGTTTTACCTAATGCACGCTTTTCTTTTTCAGAGTGTTGCAGAGAATCTTCAAGACGAGCAATCTCACTGCGTAGCCTGAAAACCTCTTCTTTGAACTCTTCATTCTCTTTTTCAAGCTTTTTGTTTCCACGGTCATCGTCTTCAAAGACGACCTAAAAGATCGCAGTGCCTTGAATTTATAAGTAAGGAATCAGGGATTTCAGTATGCTGCACTGCTATAATATTATACAACACAGTATCATATAATTTCTGAATTCTATTACAGAGTCATAATGTGAATAGAAAAAAGTTGAGGCTCTAAATAGGTTCCTGCAAGAAGAAAGGCTGCAGTACATTATATACAAAGACTATAACACATGGGGACGTTTTATTGACAGGAATAATGCATATCATACTGTTTGTGTGCCCTCATCATTCAGGTCAATTTATTATGGAGGCTGAGTCCAGGAAGGCAGCTGGGGCCTATCCACCCACACTTCCCCCCGTGTTTCTGAAGCGCTGTCCGTAACTAGGCAGGCAGGAGAGGCTGCGGACAGGCAACACCAGGGGGTTGCAAAGTGCATGGCTAAGGAGGGGGGCTTGTTGCCTTTGTGCCATTTCTCAGTGACAGTGCTGCCAGTGTCATGAGGAGCACATCACATGTCAAAGCGGTGAAGTTTTCAGGCTGGGAGCCGCATGGAGTCCATCAGGCCTTCTGATATCAACACAGTTGGTTTGCTACTTGGTGTCGGAGCCACCCAGAGGCAATTCATATTCTGAACATTAACATGGCTTTGCATGCCTGTCACACATAGACCGTGCAGGGGTTTAATGCTATTGAAGACAACGGTTTAAATCTCTATGCAAACAGTGATTACCTTGTAAGAAGGTTCCAGGATAACATACAACAAAAGACTTTAAAGTTATAGTTTTAGTAAAGCAAACTCATTTACATTTTTATTATGCGTGTCCTTTGTTTAAATCTTGCCACGTCCATTATGGAAAAGACTTCTTATGCAACTGAAGCTTATTGGGACAGCTACTCTTTTTCTCTTGTTGGTCTCAGAGCTATTGAAAACATTTGAATATACTGTCTTATGGCTGTCTAGATTTTACTGCCACATATTTCTTTTAAAATTATAGAAAAGCTTTCATTGCTGGCACGGATCTTTATAGTAATACCGGAATATTAACTAACTCCTGGATCTCTTTAAAATATTAACACAAAAGAGAAGACTCAGACAGCAGCTACTTTGCTTACTAAGGAAAATTTAGGATGTCGTTTGCTTTGCTCAGTAAAAATATGAACTCTGTTTAAAAAAAATTACTTGAAAACAAAACTCTGAGGTTTTCAAATGGCATAGAGACTTGAACTGGAAGGTACTTAGGGGTAACATTTTGTCTAGAACTTTCTGTTTTGCCTCAGAAAAAACATTTTTGATCTCACAGTAACCAGAACAAATTATCACTGTTCTATACAAAGTTTTGGCTGCAATGTTTTCATTGGTTTTATAAGAAATTGTGTAAATAAAATGCAAAGAGTTCTGAAAAGTAATTCATACAAGCTTGCGCTTCCCCATCCTTTACTGAAGAAAGTTTACATAAAGAGCAAGTGTTCTTAGCAAAAACATTACTCTTACGAATGCAAGGCATCTTCAGAAACTCGAGGAAAATGTTTCAACAGTATTTCACCTTAAACAATCTTTGTGCAGTAAGAAACTTAAATTATTGTTACATGGTAATTACTAGATGGCATGTTTGTGTTGAGAAGCTGCACCAAGCAAAGGAAATAGCAGCACTACAAGAACAGCACGTGCAGTATTGCAGCATTAACTAACTCTGCTCTGGCTGTAGCCAACTCAACCCACTGCAAAACCAACTCTGGATTTCCACTGAGCTTCTAAGAAGCTGTTACAGCTCTTCACAGGCTGAGGTCCATTTGTTCTGTTCCTCAGGAGGTATTTGAGCAACTGCCGATGCTCGGAGAAGAACCTTGAGTTTATCATAAAGCCCAAACGATTGAATGAATCCCGTGAATAAGTGTTAAACGGTGCCACAAGTACAAGTGTATGCGTAGTCCTTTAGTGTTCTAGTGAAAGGATACAAACACCCCACACACCACTTTCTCCACTTGGACTTTGCACGTTACCGAGGCAGCCTATAGCTGTAGCCCCACCGCCTGCCAGGGACCAGAACTGCACGTCATTAACTATTCAGGCTCCTGCTGCAATGAGGACACTCATTAGCAAAATGAACAAAGGGACAATTTTCTGTAGCTACAGTCATCTGTTACACTTTGAGTGGCAGGTTTTGTAGCAATGTGCTCTCTACCATCTGCCCACAGCGGTAGCGTTTGGCTTGCTTAAACTGGGGAACTTTTAAGATGTAAGAAAAAAGGGCTGGAGGCTGGAAGGCAATTATGACACGGCTTAGACAAGAGACTTCAGCATTTCTCACCTTATCTATTTTATTATCTCTATTCTAACAGTTTTACTACTTTAAGATAAACAAACAAATAAATAAATAGAAGTATATGCTAAGCCTAAATAAATCCAACTACACTGTCATTAAAGTGACATAATAAAGGTTGTTACCTACATACATAAGGAATTATGTACTTAAGGTACTTAAGGTATTTATGTGCATTCATAATTTTGGGCCATAAAAAACTTATACTACATTTATCCACCTATAATGACAATTTTAAAGGCAAATGGCTCTTGACGTAAAGGTGGGAGAATACAGATATTTATTATGCTATTTATTATTCTCTTTGGTATCTCAAAGAATTTTGTATGCACACAAGATAACTAAAAGGGTGCTTGAAAAACAGGTAGGATTTTTGCACTTTTACTGCAAAAATATACAATGAAAATTGCTGATGCTCTAATATAATACCAAAAAATACAGCACTTGAGCATATTCAGTTAAAATTATAAACTGAAGTTGTTATTGCTGTTGGTTTATTATGAATTTGCCTTGGTAACAAAATCGCTGTTGAAAACCTGTCATTTAAATGATCATCTCCTTTTTCCTTCCAAAGCTGTATTTTAGGCATTTAAAGCCTATTATTTACACCACAAGAGGGTGCAATTGTACAAGCCGTCATAAAAACGATCCAAAGTACGGCAGTTTAGAGCTGCAGGGGAAATGATTATTCCTGTTTATTTGCATTTACTGTTGGAAAATCATATATCCATAACATGTTACAGAGCACATTTATAATTGTAACTGTTTCACTTTTATATTTAAAACGTCAGGGTTGAAAGTGAAAGGTTTTAGTACGGCCACTGGTTGCACACAAGATACTACTTTTCTATTACCCTCGTATCTTCAGTTCTGCTAATGGGTATATTCTAAAAGGGCTTCCAGTCCTCCAGGAGATCTCAGGGGATCAAGATTCTCTAATAACATACTCCAATCATTTTCCCGTGCACTTCATCTTTTGGACACTGTATTTTATTATGTCAACTATTCTGGTCTTTTAAATGTAACAAAATGGAGGCGTCAGAAAGGGTGGAACTAACAAATTACCACTGGCCCAGATAAATCCTTTCAATTTTTTAAGGCAAGTGAGAGCTGGAAAAGAAGTTCAAACAGCATAACATTGGAATGAGAATAGGCATCTCATTGCAAATTCCTCAACAGGAAAATAGAGAATGCTCCCTTTTGTGTGAGAGCAGAATTCTCAGAGAACAGGTAGAGTTAATTCCTTATTTCAATGTATTTTTTGAGATCTCCTACTGGCTAACGAGGGCTTTGCCCAAGGAATATTTTACCTCTTTCATAGATTACACAAAGGTTGGTAAAAAATCTTGGTTAAGATTTTTGTTCAGAATAATGACATCTAAATCCATGAGCAGGACTAGGGAAGTCATCCTCCCTCTGTATTTGGCACTGGTGAGGCCTCACCTCGAGTACTGTGTTCAGTTTTGGGCACCTCAGTACAGAAAGGACATTGAGGTGATGGAGCAGGTCCAAAGAAGGGCAACAAGGCTTGTGAAGGGCTTGGAGAATATGCCCATGAGGAGAGGCTGAGGGAACTGAGGTTGTTTAGACAGATGAAAAGAAGGCTGAGGGGAGACCTTATCGCTCTCTTCCAATACCTGGAAGGTGCTTACAGTGAGAGCAGGGTTGGTCTCTTCTCACTGGTGACAGGATGAGGGGAAATGGCCTCAAGTTGCACCAGGTAAGTTTAGGCTGGATATCATGAAAAACTTCTTTACAGAAAGGGCTGTTAAGCACTGGAATAGGATCCCCAGGGAGGTGGTTGAGTCACCATCCCTGGATGTGTTTAAGAGCTGTTTGGATGTGGTGCTCAGGGACATGATTTAGCGGAGGGTTGTTAGTTTGGGTGGTATGGTTAGGTCGTGGTTGGACTTGATGATCTTAAGGTCTTTTCCAGCCTGAGTGATTCTATGATTCTATGATTGCCATTTATAGTCCTTTCTTTGCTTCACTATTTTAAAGCCTTGCAAAACCTCCAATAATAGCAAATGCCCAATAAGCAGTGGAAGATGCCCAAATGAAGCAGTGAAGAAATAAAATGTACTGCTGTTGACTGTTGTAGCTAACAGACTGTTACAAGAATGAATTACTATCACTTCCTTCTGTTAACAAGAACTACTGACACAGCTTAAAAATCCTGTTCTAGAATTGCATAGCTATCAATTCCAAATGGAGAGAGATACCTTGTTTCCACAGAGGGTACATTTGAGATTCCATCTTTCCCCTTTACAGGCAACACTGTCTAACTTATGTGGCTGCCCGCAGAAGATGGCATTTTCAGATTTCATTACTACCATACGTTTTAATGATGCACAGGGAGCTGAGATCAAAAAGCAATCTACGGTCAGGCTTAGCTAAAACCTCTGTAGAACCTGAGACTGCTTTTTATCACACTAAAGTATATGTGAAGTTCAAAAAGGCATTACAGATTTCTCACATTTCAGTGAACTGCTGACAAGAGTTGTTAACTTGGGAAGGACATGTTTATATTACTGAAAGGAAAAGGAAATGATATACAGAAATATGTAACTGAATTAAGTGTCCCGTTTGAAGGCTACAGGATGAATAATTAAAACAGTTCTCAGCCATTCTAGCTAACTATTTATGTCTACATTGGTGTGGGGAAAATTATTCAAAGGGACTTCTCATGTCAATGAATGGTTACACCCAAGTGGTTGTTGAACTATTGCAGGAGTTAACAAAAATTAAACATGAAGGATTTTGATCTTCATTTGTACATCTGAAATGCCAACTTAAATGATCAACAACACAGTTCTGAAGAAGAAAATGATTTATTTCAGAAGGAACAAAGAAAACAAGAGAAGTAATTTAAGTACAGAGATGGGCTTTTCTGTAACTGAAATGGAATAAAATAGTGCTGAGAGCAATATTTTATCCAAGTATTACATTTTTAAACAGGTTTTGTTTCTTTTCTTTTCTTTTCTTTTTTTCTTTTTTTCTTTCTTTCTTTTTTTTTTTTTTTTTTTTTTGAGGAGTTACAAGAATATCTTATAAAATATTTTATGCTATTAAAAACAGATCAAAAGAAACACTATATACACTATATATAACCTCTTAGTCAAACTATCACTGATTACACTATCACATTGAACTGAGTGACATTAATAGAGTACTATAGACTCCTTTAGTCAAAATACCTACCTATAGCAAGAGATATCACGTGTGTTCTAATATTTTCCTGTATTTATTTTTACTGGGAAAATAATGAAACCAGAAATCACAGAATTGTAGGGTTTTGAAAGGGCCTCTGGAGAGCAAAGTCCAACCCTCTGCTAAAGCAGGTTCCCTGCAGCAGGTCGCAAAGGAAAGTATCCTCAAAGGTTTTCAGAATCTCCAGAGGAGACTCCACAACACCCTTGGGTAGCTTTTTCCACTGCTTTGCAACCCTCACAATAAAGAAGTTCTTTCTCATGTCTGTATGGACATGAGAATTTTCCTATGTTCCAGTTTGTGCCCATTATCCCTTGTTCAGTTGCTGTGCACTGCTGAAAAACCCTGTCCACATCCACTTGACTCCTGCCCTTTTTTAATAAGCACTGATAAGATCTTGCTTCAGTCTTCTCCAGGCTAAACAGCTTTTCCTTATACGGGAGATGCTCCAATTCACCTATCATCTCTGTGGACCTCTGCTTACTCACTGAAAGTTCCTGCCTTTCTTGAACTGAGGAGCCCAGAACTGGACACAGCACTCCAGGAATGACCTTGCCAAGGCAGAGTAGAGGAGGAGGATTGCCTCCCTCGACCTGATGGTCACTCTATTTTTAACGCACCCCAGGATACCACTGACCTGCTTGGCCACAAGGGCACACTGCTGCTCACAGCCCACCAGGACACCCAGATTCTTCTCTGTGAGCTCATCTCCAGCAGGTCAGTCTCTAACCTGTAGTGATGCTTGCAGTTATTGCTCCCCAGATACAGGACTCTACACTTGTCCTTGGGAATTCCTCTCTGCCAAACTCTCCATCCACATTTTTCAGTGTTCAGATGTTCCTGGGTTTGGTAATAAGTTTATAATGTTTTTTTTTAACATACCATTTTAGTCCTTTTGTTTACTTGATATTCCCACAGTTTTCTCTTCAGTTCTCCAATTATGGACTCCTTCTCCTGCAGTTTGTCACGTAAATACCTCAAAAGTTTTCCTTGTGAACCTTCTATTTCTTCTATATTTATGTTGTAATACTTCTATTAGAAGAAGAGATTATTTAATGAGATTGTGGCATAAAACACATAGTCCAGTTTTTTCTAATGTTACAATATATATATTTTTATTTGAGCACATCATAGGACACATTCCAGAGTATCTGGTACAGAAAATAAAATGAATAAAATGTTACTGTATCTGATATTTCAGATATTTAATCAAGAAATGTGTTATATCTTGTATATAATCTATAATAATACAATACATTCATATTTGTAGCACTTACTAAGGAGTCAAACATAGTTTTTCCTCAGAGCACCCCGCCTACTGAATTATACTCATCTGTCATGGGGTGAATCTCTACCTGCTTACTGAAGCTGGACTTAAAGAATCCAAAAGTAACACAAGATTTTACAAGGGGAAGGTCAAGCAAAGGGAACCTAACCCTGCAGTTCCCTACTGAGAACACTGTTACTACAGACTCCATGAAATATATGCATTTTATTTTTACTGCAGAATGATTACATGAACAGGACATGGGAAAGAGAACTTTTCAAGTACAAAATGTAATTTACATTTTTCCATGTGGCTTGTGTAGCAGTGACCTGATCATATGTAGACACCTGCATTTCAGCTCGTAACCTCATTTTTATAACAAAACAAAGATACAATTTAAGTTCCAAACTTTCTAAATTGGATCATTCTTAGTGTTTGTACTACACTTTGAAATCTGTTGATACAAAAGCTTAAGGCACAGTTCCTAGAGCATAGTAAAAAGTCACCAGGAGTGTACATGATTGGTCATCCTTCTCTTGTAGCCTGAGCATTCAGTTTCCAAATCTACTGAGACATATTCATTTCTGATTGAACCAAGCAGTATTACATGTGACTACTATGTTTCTGCTTCTGAAGAGAGTCAGTCATATCCTCTGTCTCTTCTAAAACAACATTCAAATATGCAGAACTGCACAGTTCAACACAATGGGAGGGGACAAACAGGTTGCATAAAAAATGCATTTTTGTGCTATTTTCTTTATACTTGATGTGATTTATGTGCTTAGCCTTCATGTATTACACAAATACATCCTTCTCCAGACATTGTCAAAATCGGCTTATGACCTATCACTAGTACAATCGGCAGTTCACAATTTAACCTTGTGAATGGTTAAAACCTACCTCAGTTTTTGCTCTGAGAACAGCCAGCGCATCACATAACTGTTGTTGGTAACTTTGTCGAAGTTGGACTTCTTTCTAGAATTTAATGTACAAAAAAAAAGGAGGCAGGCAATCACTAAAATAAACAAGCAAGCAAACAAATAAACAAAAACCAGAGGCCAAAAACCTTGCATCATGCCTTCTTGTTAACTTAAGAAAATTAAATACTACTGAAGCTCTTGTGAAAGAGAAAACACTTTATTTGTGTTCCTTTTTTATCCTTCATTCCTCAGTCTCTTCTTAGATTTTGGCTAATTAATGAAACCGTATCTCTTCCTCTAGAAACTGAAGATTCCGAACCGCTTTAAAGACAAGCACTTATTAAATATATTTAAGACAGGAATTAACACATTAATTAAACTTCTACTTTTCATATGCTCTCATCAGAAGCTTGAACATCTTGAAGGTTGAAAGTTGACTCTTGTTTCTCTCTTGGTAGTGAGTGCTCACTAGTTGCCTAGGAGCATTAATGCTGGCGTGGGCAGTGGTTTACTATCTAAAGATCGGTGAATCTATATTTTCAAAGAAATACATGGAGAAGAACTGTAAATAATGTATATAGATGCATTTTAGAAATAACTGCACTAGAATGTAAGATGTCCATAGCTATGGTTGTTAATATGCAGAGTACAATGTAATCCATGTTTTATTAATTGCAAATTTGCAAAAGACAACTTAGTCATTTAAAAAAATCTGTATTAATATTTTGCTTTATCTGCTTATTTTCAATACTTCTGCGAATTATTTTTCATTAAATAAAACATCAGTCAGCAGAACAATGATATACAGATGAGAACTGGCACCTAGTGAAGGCTGACACTTAACTGAACAAGAACTTTTCTCTTTACCCGTTTATGACAAGTCTCAATGTCTCTCAGTCTATCATTCACATATTTATAGAGATTTGAAGCTTTCTCTTCAATTTTTTCTTGATATTGGGCTTGAATGGTGCTTTTGTAGATGAGCAAATCTTTCTGGAGGGAATGAGTGAGCTAAAAATAAAAATCCTGTTATTACTTATTCTTATAACTTCTTATTACTTATTCTATACACACAAAGTAAATTGTTCAAGATGCTGTTAGTGCCAATTATTCACCTAAACACAAGCATCTAATGCAGTTCTTGTGGTATCCCCTTTGGTCTGCAACAGTCAGTTCAGAATAGCACGTGTCTCTACACTGGCAGGAGCTCCCTGCTTCATGTCCATGCTTTGGACATCTTAGATAGTCAGCACGGGTTTCAGCATGCAGAGTAAAATTTCTAATTTGGTATCTATGTACATAGGAAACAAACGAATAACTTTCTGTCATAGTGAACTCAGGGGCACTTGATCCGGTTCCTCAGGCACATGTGGCTTAGTGTCATAAGAAACAGGGTATAAAAGACATTTATGCAGGGCTGGTGTAGGTGACAGAAACCCGTTCCCTTCTGAAACCAGAGCCAAAGTATCATATCCCGAGACATTTTCACTGACTACGAAGATAGATCTGCACTCACTGCATGAGAATTTTAGCTGCCCTGCTCAGTTAAAAGTTACTTCCATGAGACAAAAAGTAGGTTCCCTAGTGTGTCAACTGAGACTCAAATAAAATATCTGACTGTTAAACAAAGTACTGAGAAGCCATCTATAACAAACAAAACATGACAAAAACAAAGAAACCCCCCTCCCCCCCAATAAAAAGCACATCAATTACAAAATGTGCCAAAGTGAAAACATTTTGCAGTGCCAAAAGTAGCAAATATGTCAAAGATGCAATATTTGTTGTAGGCACCACTCTACTGTATCACTACTCTGGAAGTTAAATACGGAAAGCTGAAATTTAGAAAACTACAACTCATGAAATAGAAAATTTGACTTATACAATATTAAATACATAATTAAATAACAACAAGCTAAGAAAGCATAACGAGAACTGACCCTCGATATAGTTTGCATCCACATGTACAGTGCTTGCTGCCAAATTAAAAATGCCCCTCAGAAACCTGCAGTTCTGAAGAGAATATTCATGGCTGCATGACTTCCTCAGGAAGTCACTATTTTTGGAATACTCAAGGCTCTGCCAGATGGTCGTTAGTTAGGTCCTGCAGCAGAGATCCATACAGATGTATGGATACATCAGTATCACAATGGAATCCTAGAAAGTGGGCAAAACATGTTCATAAAACCTAAGCTGGTAGTCTGTCTTTCCACTGACTTTGATGAGCAAAACACTCACAAGCCTTTGTGAGGCACAAGGTAGAAATATAAGCAGAACCAAAAACATTGAATTTTTGCTATTCTCTATATCTACACACTATTCATGATCTGGAAAGACATGAGTTTTCTGTTTGTTTGCTTGTTTGTTTTGTTTTGCTTTTTGTTTGTTTTTGTTTTCCTCCAAGGAAATTAAACTTCCTGCACACATGATTGCTTCATATCCTGAAGCATCTTCTTTTGTAATTTCTTAACAGTGAAGGGACAGATAGCAACATACCATTTTGATGTAACAGATCTCCCTCTACAGGTCCCTAGAGGCATCTATCTTCACAAACTCACATTTATATTAAGAAAGCTTTACTTTTCCTATTATGGACTGCATCTTCCCTCCAAAATCTAAGCATTTAATTCCAGTAAGACTCTGTTTACATTACACATCTACCTAAGCAAGTGCAGATAATGCCATCTGGATCTTCTTTCTAACTTTGTATATGATTTGTACAAAGCAGAAGCAGCAGGGCACGTTAGCTACACTCACACAGAATCACAGAATAACCTGGGTTGGAAGGGACCTCAAGGATCATGTAGTTCCAACCCCCCTGCCTAGCAGGGCCACCAAACATACGCCTTTACTAAATCAGGTTGCCCAGGGCCCTGTCCAACCTGGTCACTCATAACTGACTGAAGGCAAATATAAATGGAACTGGTAGGCCCATTTATTGCCACACTCAGCCATAATCTGACAGGTTTGAGACTTTAGAATTTATCACTTTAAAAATTAAACAACGATAATCTTGATGAAATCTTCTCTCATTATCCTGAGTAGCCCAGCCTCTAATTCACCTATCAATATTTTTATGTTGGCATATTCTGAAAATAAAAATTCATATATATGCTATATGAAAATAGACTAAGTGTTATATAAAACAGGTGACAGTGACAAAAGTATTTGTTCTACAACATGATAAAGACTCAGATATCTTCCTAGTTTACCTCGATTAAAGCTTGTGTAGCAATTGCTAATTCCTTTAATTCCGGTATTTCTTTGATATCTGTTTGTGTTGCATGATCTCTGCTGTGATATCCTATGTTTAAATCATCTGAAATGGAATGCCTGTAACAAAAAATCCATTTGAATAAACAACTTAAATCGAACAGCAATTGCAGGTTAATCAGTCTTAATGGATATTAATAATATATATTCAGAATCACACAGAATCACAGAATGACCCGGGTTGGAAGGGACCTCAAGGATCATGTAGTTCCAACCCCCCTGCCTGGCAGGGCCACCAAACATACACATTTACTAGATCAGGTTGCCCAGGGCCCCATCCAACCTGGTCTTGAACACCTCCAAGGACGGGGCATCCACAACCTCCCTGGGCAGCCTGTTCCAGGGCCTAACCACTCTCCTAGTGAAGAACTTCCCCCTAACATCCAACCTAAATCTTCCCTCTTTTAACTTAAAACCATTTCCCCTAGTCCTGCTATTATCAGCCCTTTCGAAGAGTTTACTCCCCTCCTGGGAGTAAATTCCCTTCAGGTACTGAAAGGCTGCAATGAGGTCACCCCGCAACCTTCTCTTCTCCAGGCTGAACAAACCCAACTCCCTCAGCCTGTCCTCATAGGGGAGGTGCTCCAGCCCCCTGATCATCTTTGTGGCCCTCCTCTGGACCCTTTCCAAAATCTCCATATCTTTTTTGTACTGAGGGCTCCACACCTGGACACAGTACTCCAGATGGGGCCTCACAAGAGCTGAGTAGAGAGGGACGATCACCTCCCTATCCCTGCTGACCACCCCTCTCCTGATGGAGCCCAGGATCCCATTTGCTTTCCGGGCTGCCAGAGCGCACTGCTGGCTCATGTTGAGTTTTTCATCCATCAGGACCCCCAGGTCCTTCTCTGCCGAGCTGCTCTCAAGGACCACTCCTCCCAGCCTGTACAGGTGCCTGGGGTTCTTCCAGCCCAAGTGCAAAACCTTGAACTTTGCCGTGTTGAACAATTCAGCTATAAAGTATGTTTTAATCATTTCACTTGCAGCAGCAAGAGGCACAGCACAGCACTGAGCGGGCCGGACGGACAGCAAGCTGAGAGGCGCTGAGAGGCCCAAAATAAAACCACCACAGGCCGGTGAGCCCTCACCGACGCTCGATCCCCTGCAGGCCGCAAGGCAGCGCCAGCAGCTCCAACGTCGTCGGGGCCAGCAGGCGGGCCCAGGGCAGCGGGCCGCCCCGCCCCGCAGTAGACATGGCAGCCAGCGGCCGCCCCGCAGCAGAGGGGCGGAAACAGGAGGACGGAGCTTCCGATCGGCGGCGGCTCACGGTGCGGAAGTGGCCGTAATGGCGCAGGTTGTGCTGTGCTGTGTGCGTTGTGTTACCGTTGGCGGCCGCTCGGTATGTTCACACTGAGAGCACTGCCTTTGTTTCACCCGTACGGAATGATTAGGTTATCCTGAGTTGGGATACTAAGCCGTTCCTTAGTATTCAACCTGAATGCTTCACTTATTGCCAGGCCAGGGAACGCATCTGCCTCAGGGGCATCAGAGCGTGTTTCAGAGGAGATTTTACGATATATCACTGCGCCCAATGCAGCACTTCCTTCAGCATGTCCATGGCCTCAGGCTTAACCCAGCCCTCCCTGCTCCAGCTGTGTGAATGGGGAGGTGAGGAGCCCAAATGAGGCTCTTTGTACGTGAGACTGTGAACCAAAGATGAAACAAATAAGGAATAGTGGCCTATGTGGCAGAGGCAGAAGAAGAAAATGCAATTTCTTGCAGATTCTGACTGCAGGATAGAAGATCATGTAAAATGTGAGTTATTAGTGTCTGTTTGCTTGGCATTTTAGTGTTGAAATGGTTGATTTCTCATAATTCTCCCTTGACAGAAGTCCAACAGTGTATGGACCATCTGGAAAAACAATTTAGTTATTAATGTTTGAATGCACTATATGATCCGTAGTGCTCTGGTCTCAATAACTTTAGTATTTACACTAAAATTCATTTCAGCTTTGCTCAAACTCAGACTGCACATAGAAAACAAGTGTTTAAGAATAAACAGCTCTCTAAATGTAGGAGCAAAATAATGTCCTACATAACAGAAATCACAAGGATTTTTAAACAGGAAGAGCCCTTCTGGTTTTTGCTAGGATTAACACTCCATCATATCATTCTATATCATATATATCTATATATATCTATATATATCGTTCAGTGTGATATATAGTCTTTATGGACCAGAAGTTATTGCAGACATAGTTTAAATAATAAATCACTTGTACTATTTGGAGTCATTAGAGTGAGTGAAACCTTACTACCCTCTGTGTATGGGATTCATGTGGCTTATAGAAAAAAATTGCCTTAAACTTCAAAAACTAAGCTTCGAAAATGAAACATTTTTATTAACAGAAGAAGTAAGAAAAGATACAAACTAACAAGTGAAATTTAAAATGTTAGAATTGTTCTCAGTCTGAATGTAAGGATGAGATCAAAGCCATCTCTATACCAAAGAAATGTAATTGGTAAGAAATTTACTAAGTTAGCTATACTAGCTAAAAAAGGTAATCATCACTTACTGCTTTCACAAATGCTGTTTGACTTAGTATGAAAAGGTAGATGCCATTATTATGTTAATGCCGAGTGATAGTTTAAACTGATGCTTCTGACTGGTATTCTCAGGCTTGGTATTCTCAGGGAACTGATCAAGTGATTCACATTTATTTGTGAACATAGGAAACCCAACATTTTTCTTGTGATAGAGTTCATCCTGACTTGGTTGTTTTCTTAGTATTGATTACAGCCTGGTCATGCTGTCCTAACTACTGTGTTTATGTTAAGTAGCTTGATGCTTCACACTGTAATTACTGCAGTTATGATAACCTTGTGTATTTAGAAATGTCTTTGCTGTATAGTCTGGACGAGGCTAGCTACTGTATCTTTTAAGATAGTAATCAAGTTATGTGATTATTTGTTTTGTTAATCCAATTCTCTGAAAGATTTTATGATATTCTAATTTAGTTTGAAGCTGCTGAAAATGCATTTGAAATGGTGCTGTTGACAAATCTTAAATACTAGCATTCGTGTCACAATAAAATATTGGCTTTAACTTAGCAAAAGATAGTTGGCTATCTCTCTGGGATAGCTGTTTTTTCACTAGTGGGCCAGGGCCTTCTTTGGATCCCCATGTGAGAGATGGGGCTTTTATGTCTGCACTGCTCCTCACCAAGCTCAGATGAATGTGACCTTTGAGGAGCTGATGTTTCCACTTGCACACAGCAGTTTTTAAAACAAGGTACTTGCTTGTTACTTAACAAAAACAGGGCATGGGTCTATTATGTCAGAATGGAACAGTAAAGCTTTTGTGTCTGTACATGGTATGCCTGCTTGTTTCTGAAGCTTGGAAATGTCCACATTCAGTGACACAATGGAATTGGCGGTACACGGTAAATGTCTCCTCTTTGTTCTACCTCAGATTTTGCTTCAAATTCTAATTGTAATCATTTTACATATTCTACCTTGTTTGACTGACAGTCATCAATAGTTAATTTCTAACAGAGTCTCCAAGGTAACCAGGCTTCTGTGTTAACAGTTCTTGATGTTTTCTCTTACAACCAACATTTATCTTAGTCCCTTATTACAGAAAACCAGGTAGAGAAGGCTGCAACGCAAGTACGACAAATCAAATATGTGTATTTCCTATTTTTTCTCCTGTATATAACGGGCATTTTTTTGACCTGAGAAAAACATAGTAAGTCTATTTTATTCTGTCTGTGTTGGAAAAAGTGAGCAGATCTTCATGCACATAGCTCCTTTCAAAGGCCAGCCTACTTCAAACAAAATATAGAAGACAGTTGCTCTTTGTTCAAAGTAACGATGTTAATCCCTCAGAAAACTGGGGTGAGGGAAAAAAGAAAAAGTATAGTAGCACTTTCAGAAGAGAGATGTATTTGCAGGTGGAGATGATGACAGATCATAAATCCCTTGGGGAAGAAAAAATAAGTGGAACAAAGAAGCAGGCTGATATTTTACTGCACATTAAGATCAAAGTCTTTACTGTTGCTACACTGTTATTAAGCCAAAATGGTCCTTGCATTCACAGGCCATCCTGATTTCAACATACGGCTGCAAGTATTTTGTTACCAGTATCCTTTCATAGAAGCATTTGCAATTATGTCATATCTGAAAGCTAAGGCTGTGAGTCAAGTCTAAATTTATTCATTGCCAGGTTGTATCTATTTCATTTTGGCCAGTGCTGTCCTTTAACTTCATCAGCTCTTCTAACTCCCTAGTATTTCATCTGTCAAGTATTTATGAGGAGCCCTTTTCAACCTTTGCCAGATAAAGCCAGCCAAGAATGGTTAGTCTCTTGTTGTCACTCATGCACTTGATCATTTCAATCCCCCTTTGCTCATGTTCCAGTCAAAATGTAATGTCCTTAAGCAACGCTGGTCAGAAATAGATATCCAGATGAAGTGACAGTGATGAAATCACGATGATTCCATGGTTGAATAGCATGTGTGGGTCTCTGCTCCTGATGATTTCCCACAGCTGATATTCTGCTAATAGCAGAAATACTCACCTGTCAGTGAATGTCTTCCATTTGCAACACTGATTTTCATCTATCCTTGAAAGCAGCTCAATTTCTAGTCTCCAACTGTTTCCTACACGATATTTCAAAAATGTATATTGTAAAAATGCTGCTCAGCTCCATAGCCACTAGTGGAAGTAAACTGCACACCATATGGCACGATAATTAATGAAAATATTAAAGTCAGCCTTAAGACTGATCTTTAAAGATCTCCACTACTGAATGTCTTTCAGCATAATGATTCCTTTAAATTATCTGCAGTTTTCTCCCCTTTCATGAGTCCCATAGCCACCTTTCAATTCTTGTTCTAATCCTCAGAACTGTCTACAGATACTCACTCAAAGCAGCAGAAACATGACTTTGCTTTTCAGTACAATTAAATTGAGTAAAGATACCATTTTGTTTACTGGTATAAAATCACTAATATTTGCTATAATTCACTTATAATTATATCTTATAACATTGAAGCAATATTGAATCAGAAAAATAATAGTGTTTGTATATTTAGCCACAACAAACTAGATTAGGAAAGGTTTAATTATTTACAGAGTAGGACATTAATAAGGATGAATTGATGTCACCCCTCCTCTGTAATGGTTCCACCTGTGTTATTTTTTCTCATTAGATAGTGGAGTTAAACAGCTGTAATCTGACCTTGCCTTAACAGTTAGCTCTGTCATGTGTAGGTGGAAACAGAACAGGTTGGTGTTGTGATGAGGTAGCTTCTTCCCCTAAATTCCTTTGGAGCTAGAACAATACTTGTTGAGCTGGTTACACTGCATGTAACCATAAGCCTTTCCCACAGGATGGACCAAGCAGTGGAACAACAAAGGTATTTTATTTAATTAGATGCTGTTCCATGACTCTGAAAACACAAACTTTGCAGTGTGGTTTTCTGCTACGCTTATCCATGTGTGAAGTAATGACACCTCCTGCTGCTGCTTGCCAATGGAAGAATGGTAGGGAAAGCTGACTATTGCAAGGTTTTAGAGGATAGGGCAGGTGAGACTGTCCTTATAATTAGTCTCAGTCTCCAAAGCCTTTCTGCTCTAAGGCCACCTGTGGAAATGCTGGCTGCTTGGTACCTCACTGAAGTTATGTTTCTACTTCAGGAGTAGCTGGTCCTGTAGTACTGCACCTTTTTTTAATGTTATTTTACACTTAAAAGTTGTTGTTTATTTATTTTTTTAATCAGGAGTTACCTATTAATGATATCCGGCCTCTGTTATTTTTGTATTACCCACTTCCTCTACTTCCTTCACAGACTGTTCTGTTCAGAACCCTGTTCTGCTCTTGCTAGGAGCCAGAATAACTTTCCTCAATCCTAAAATTACCATTAACCAGCACAAAAGGGAGGGAAGGCAACTATTTCACTTCCTATAACTGATAACAAAATACAGGCACTGCAAACACTGTTATATTCTTTGAGGTTTATTAAATTATAAGATAGCTCTTTTAAAATCCTGTATGCATTACAGAGCTTGTTTACCTTGCATTATTACCACTGTTTTTTCTCAGAGGAAATAGCATTTATGATTCCTTTTTATATTCTGACATCATCTTTGAGCCCTATTCACAATGACCATCACAAATACCATCTACACACTGAGTAGAAATGAGAGACAGACTTGACCTGCGTCAGAGCTCACATTTGGAGGCTCACTTATCAAAAGGGATGTGAATCCAAGACCCTGAAGCGTGAGTGAATGTCTATATTTATCATCAGCAACCCTTTTTCCACTCTTGCCATGTGATGTCATGCTGCAGGTTACATCTCTAATGCCCAGTGCACCCATACAGTGATATGATTTCAACCTGAGAGTATTGAAGAAACCAAACAACAGATTGTGAGGCAATTGTGAGACACATCCCTTGTTTTGTGCAGCGTATGTATACCTCAGAAGTAATTACTGATACATTTACTTTCCATTTCATGTTAGTGATACAGTAAGGGTTGAACAAAGTATGAAATCATTACAAAAAAAACCCCAAACTGTCATAAGGAGTAGGAAAAAAGATTCGGGGTAGAAACAGCAGAATCTGTCAGTGCTGTTGGCTTATGACATCTACACAGGTTCATTTAACTATAGTACGAAATACTTCAGCCAGAAATATGTTTGGCTGAAGCACAGTTACATTATCATAAGTAAAAAGCTGTGGAAATGCTTATTCAGTGTCATTCAATACGTCACTTAATTTAACTTCTCTCTCCTTCTTCACTAATAAATGATCCTGCTGATGTAATTAATTTGTTCGTCAAGGTTAGAAGTAGTTCCATTCTTAGGTATCCAGTTTTACGTCACTGAATGCCACTGTTTTTCCACAGCTGTTTCTATGCTTGTGGTTTGCCTTGTAAACCATCTCAACCATTCCTGGAATGTGCAGTGTAACCAGTGCTAATGATTATGTCAGGAGAAACTTTAACCTCAAGAGATGCTTATGCTTTGTTACCACAGGGACTGCTTTAAGGTCTATTCTGCATTAGCAAAGGGCTTTACATTTGCCTGTCCTGAATGAGCCAGAAGACTGGGAACACTACACAAGACAGTGAAAGGCATTTCCATAGTGTTCTGCTTGCTTTCCAAAGTGTTCTAGTGCTCATGTGGTACAGTATGCAGGCAGTGGCTGCTCTACATGCAGCTCAAAGAAAGAACAAATCAGCACTTCCTGGCAGCAAAAGGCACCACAACGTGCTCCTTCCTTTTACAGATAGCCTTATATTCAAATTCTTCCCTGAAATTTAATACTCACAGGAACTTATTCACAGCACTTCATCATTCCTTTCTATTTCCACCCTTTTCTTCATCTAGTGACCTTGGATTGAAGCACGGGTTAAGACATTGTTATTATTGCAAACAGATGCCAGACATTTACTGAATGACCTTTCAGGTAAGTGCTGACTGGTGGTCACTCCTACCATGAAAGCTGAAAACTAGCCGTGAAATGCTTGTGCTGCAGAGGTTCAATGGGATTTTTGCCATTGATTTCTAGAAAGATTGGATTCCACCCAGGCCAAATGTGTGTGACTAACTCTAGATGCTCAGGCACAGAAAATGTTTGCCACGTTACACTGTCAGTATTTAATAACACAGGTAAAACGTGCTGAGGTGAACTTCTCTTTCTATTTACTTCACATGGGAGGTAATTAGTATGTTAAAAGCAATATGCAATTAACTCTCATACAGTGGTAGAACTGTTTGTTATGTTGCTCAGTTACCTAGTAACAGATTTTGATTGTATTTTAACAGTACTAGGAAGGTTACTATGTATATTTGAAGTGAAAACATGCGACTGATGTTACTGATACCTGTTTGTAGAATGATCCAATAGTTTGGGAGAGCAGAACTGTCATTACTGGGAGTTTCTATGTCATCCTAAGAGAAAGAGAACTGTGGCACTAAGTATTCAAAATGCAGCACTCATTTATAACAGAAATGCTCTTATTCTGCTGGATCTATTTACTATTCTCTAACAGAAAGAGCTGCCCATCTTTGCCCTTCACTGGAAAGTGTTTCAGTTTAGCACCATTTGATCGGTATATTTTACTCTCTAAGAAATGATTTGTCCAGAAATAAAGGTTCACTGGCTGATCTCATAAGCTATATTTAAATCAAAGTTCTGAACATTCTGACATCCGAGTGTCACTCTGTAATTTCAGAGCAGTTGTAATACTTTATCCTCCTGTTAACAGGCTGCCAGAAATGCTCCTGGCTAAAGCACATCACCATTTGTTCTAAAGGCATCAACTTGTTGGCTGTGGCAGGTAATTAAGACCTTACAATTCATATCTGATATACCTCTTACACCTCAACTTTGGAAGCAATACTGTTGGATATATAGTACTTACCACCCCCACCCATTCTTTTTCTCCTTCCTCCTGCTTGGATTGCAGAACTAAAGCTCAAATCATTCATCCCAAAGTCGATCCTGAAATCTATCTATCTATCTATCTATCTATCTATCTATCTATCTATCTATCTATCTATATATTATTCCTGTATAACTTTGAAATTAAACACAATATCCACTTTTCTGTTGTGGTAAGACTGGATGCCTGTGTTAACCCAGCACGAAGTGGGGCTCCTTACTCAACGTTATCACATGCAGCGTGTGCAGATAACATCACTGCTCGTGTCTGACGGGTGACATGCAGCTTTATTTATAGCACAACTAAGGCAAAAAGTCGTGTTGATTGTAAGACGCCACTGACATCAATAAAACAACCACCAAAGTGGTCTTTGGGAGTTGCATTTTCAATCTGTCCTCTCCAGTTATGAACCGATGACCTATATCGTAGTTTTACATGTACATGTACACATAGCGCATTGTAACCGATGAGTTATATCGTAGTTTCATGTATACACACACATGGTTCGCATTTCCCAAAGGAAAACTCCAGTGGGTCCCACATCCTCCCATCGCTCCCATCCCCCCCCGCCGGGGGCCGTTCCCTACGGAATCCCCGCCCCACATTCCAACGTGCTCGTTCCCCGCTGTAAACACGGCGCCGCTCCGCCCCCAGCAGCTTCCAGAAGGGCCTCAGCTCTTCGGCGCGCTCCCGCGTAGGGGCGTGTCCTGCCGGCCGTGCGGCTCCGCTTGTGGCGCAGTGAGAATTGCGGCGGCTGCCGCCGGGCCCAGCGGGCAGCGCGGGGCAGGGGAGGGGCGGCGGGGCGGGGGGCGATGCCCCGGGTTATTTTTACCCGGGCGGCTCATCCTCTCGGCCAGCCCCAGCGCGGCCCCCGCCGCCGCTCCCCGCCCCTGCTCCGGCGGCGCCGCCTATAAAGCGCCGCCCGCGGGGGAGCCGAGGATGCAGCTCTACAGCTCCGTGATCACCCACTACCCCGCGGGCGGAACGGCCCCTCCGAGCGCGGCGACCGTTTTCAAGGTCTCCATCCCGCCGGGACCCCCCTCCGCCGAGGCAGCGAGCGACGCCGCCGGGCCGAGCCCGAGCCCGACCGCCGAGAGCCCCGCCAAGGACGGCCCGAGCCCCGGGGGCCCAGCCGCAGCCGCCATGCCCGCCTTCTCGTCCTGCCTGGAGGTGATGCCGAGCGGCCCCGCCGCCGCCGTCCCGCAGTACAGCTCCTGCGCGCAGCTCACCGTCAGCCGCCGCCGCCCGCTGGAGCGCGTGGTGCCCATCCGCCTGCTGCCCCGGCCCGAGCCCGCTCCGCACGGCCGCGCCTGGCTGGAAGGCGTCGTGCAGAGCGGCGCCGACGAGCCCAGCAACCGCAGCCTGCGGCTCAGCGAGCACTGCCAGGCGCTGCAGGCCGCCGCCAGCCAGCCCGGCCCGCAGCCCGAGCGCGGCGGGGAGGACCAGGAGGGCGGCGGAGGAGCGGGCGCGGCGCGGCGGGCGGAGCGCAGCGAGAAGCTGGCGTTGTACCTGGCCGAAGTGGAGAAGCAGGACCGGTACCTGCGGCAGAAGGGCCGATTCCGCTTCCACATCATCCCCGACGGGAACTGCCTGTACCGCGCCGTCTGCAAAGCGGTGTACGGGGACCAGCGGCTGCACGGCGAGCTCCGCGAGCAGACGGTGCACTACATCGCCGACCACCTGGACCACTTCGGCCCCATCATCGAGGGCGACGTCGGGGAGTTCCTCATCGCCGCCGCGCAGGACGGCGCCTGGGCCGGCTACCCCGAGCTGCTGGCCATGGGGCAGATGCTGAACGTCAACATCCACCTGACGACGGGCGGGCGGCCCGAGAGCCCCACCGTTTCCACCATGGTTCACTACCTGGGGCCCGAGGACCCGACGCGGCCCAGCATTTGGCTGAGCTGGCTGAGCAACGGGCACTACGACGCCGTGCTGGACCGCGTCTGCCCCAACCCCGAGTACGAGGCCTGGTGCAGGCAGACTCAGGTGCAGCGCCGGCGGGATGAGGAGCTGGCCAAGTCCATGGCCGTGTCCCTGTCCAAGATGTACATCGAGCAGAACGCCTGCTCGTGAGGCCGCCCGGGACCAGGGCTGTGGGGACAGATGGGTGGAAGCGTGCTGGCCGTGATGGTGATGCCTTAATCCTTAATGAAGCAGCAGCACCCCGGACTGAGACGAGCGGTAGATCGCGGGGGATAAATCCAAGTGTGTTTGTAGTATTCTGTTGTAGAGACATAGCCTCGGATTATTTGCCAGCAGGTTCTCTGTGTTCGTTTTGTCTCCCTTCCTCACCGTTTCTCTATTTTCTATGAGAATGTATTTTTTGCACATTTTTAAACTGTTACGTCCATCTTTTACATCTCATGTTAGTATCTGGCTTTGAGCTGTATAGCCAAAAAACATTTGTAACGATTTTTGTAAATAAGGCTTATGATGTAACAGCTATTTTTTGCTGTGTTTTTTACCCATAAACCTTATATTTCTACCTAATGAAGCTGATGTCAAATGACCCTCCCAAACTGGCGAAAGCATCGTGGCTATTGGCAAAACAATAGTAGTTGTTCAAGCGCAGCAAAGTAGAAGTCTGCTTTCAGAACAGTTGCTTTCTCTGCCTCGAGTACAGAACAGGTCCTCTGAGCCGGCTGGAATGCAGCTCCACGTGCACCGCGCACGGAGCAATTGACTCTTCTGTATTTAATTACTGTTTTGAGTAAACTGGCCTCTCGTTGCCTGGTTGGCTCACCCTCTGCTCCATTTATGTTATTTATCTGTAATAACAGAACATTAACTTGCAATAGAATGTTGTGACTAGATAATAGCCTACCGCTTTGGCAGTAATTGCCTTGGCTGCACCTCGGTGTTTGTGTTCCTGTTTCTGGAGTTATGGTGTCTTTTGTATGAGCCATGCTTCTGTTTTGGCGCTTGTATTGCACCAACAAATCGTTATCTGATCACAACATTTTATTCATTGGATGTTATTTTCTATATAAGAAATCAGGAATGGTATTTTGAGTTAAAAAGTATTTAAATTGAGATTTGTATGGTTTGCTGGGTCAAACATTTAAATGTTTCCAAGCTGAATTCTGTTTCTTCTACTTTCTGATTAACTTGTTAGATATATTTATTAAGTACGGCAGTTTGTACTTTTTTTATTTTGTAATATATTGTGATTTTGGAATTTATACAGTATTTGTATAATAGGAATATTCTCAGCTAAAATGGAATGAATAAAGAATATAATTTTACTTGTGTTCTTTTCCCATCCTTTCTGTTCCTAGTGTGAGGAACTGGAAGTTCATTCAAGAGCCTTTACTGAGTTTCTTTGCTTTATTTTCCCCAGTGAGGAGGGGGGAAGCAGGGACATGAAGTTAGATGAATGTGAACAAGTGATGCTATGGGTGGCCTGGGGGTGTGGAAGAAAAGCAAACACTTAATGACAAGTGTTTCAAATCTATTGTAATTACAAGTGATTTTAGCATAAATATTTGCCACTGAGAAATCCCTGAGGGATTCCTGCCTGTACCGAGGATTGGTACCGTGGGTTGTGATGAAGCAGAGCCCTACTGGGCAGTGCAAGCCTTCACTTAGTCTCAGATTGCACGCAGAATCTGTGGGTGCCCCATTCCCTGGTGGCATTCAAGGTCAGGTTGGTTGGGGCCCTGGGCAGCTTGAGCTGGTGGGTGGCAGCCCTGCCTATGGTGGTGGTGGGGGGGGTGAGTGGAGCTGGGTGGGTTGTAAGGTCCCTTCCAAGCCATTTAATGAACTTTTGTGTCTGGGAGCCTTTATTCTGCAGCCATTCCCAAGCTCGTTTTAGGTTAGCCCTACCTCTGCACTTCTATCAGTTACTTGGATAGAGGTTGTATCACTAGGAGATACAGCCTTTTCCCTTTCCTTTTAAAAGTGAAATACCTTACAAGCTGCTCAATAGCATGGTGTGTATTTACATACCTATCTTTGCATCTCTAAAAATAGTGGGTCATCTTTAAACACACAGGAGAGCGCTGGCTTAAAATTAGGATTAAAGATAAGTAGCTGAGATGCTGCAGTCTTAATTGAGCACGTGTGTTCTGATAATGAGCTACAGGACTGATCGCATGTATGTTTGCCTTATGTGTTGCAAAGAGGAAATCAGAAACTTATGTTGTTTCCAAAACTTTCTTGGTTTGAATTCCAAGTGTATTTTCCACACACACACAATAATGCTTTCTCTTTAAAGGTCAAACAGCAGTGGAAGAAGCAGTCTTGCTGGTTGGTCCACTAGTGCTTACCTTAACTAAATCTCTGGAAGGCTGAACTCTGAGGGGAGAACGCATCAAAGATGCAGACATGGATGTGTTCATGGGAAAGAGAGACAGCTGATGAGGAGAACATCCCGGAGGGCTCCTTAGGAGTTCTGATGCCACTGCACACATATGACTGTAAGGAATTAAAATTGTTGAGCTGATTTTAAAAGCCATTAAGGATGTATTATTGAAGCATATAACAAGTTAATTTAGTGGCTTGCATTACACACTGTGTAAATTTCAGAAGAAAAATGGATAAATGGTACGTTAGGTGCTTAAGGCATGTGGAAACTGAATCGTTTTTGTAACACTGCTGTTTATAGTTCTGCTGAGAGATGGAGTTCATCTTGCCTGAGAAGGAGTGTTTTATTAGTGACAGTGGTCCCAACATGTGCAAAGCTGTGTGCCATCCCCCATTCCATACAAACTTTCCCAGCAAAAGCCCAAGAAGAGGGTTTTCCCTTACTGTCCCCGTTACTGAACCCAGAAGCTACAGAAGGACAAATGTTGCCCTTGCTCATAATTTCAGCGCCTGATTATTTTAACCTTGGGTAATCACTTGTATAACCCAGCTAATCCTTAGACCTGTCTGGGGACTGTAGGAAACAGGTTCGTATTGTTGGCAGTAAGTGAGAAGGAGATCTTGGTTTTCAGTGTTTAGTTGTGTGGTTAAGTGAGATAGAAAGTGGTTTAATTCTAAACTGAGCAAATGCGAACTGGAGTGTGCTCCTGCAGGCTGCACACTGACAGTGTGATGCCATCCTCACTTGTGTTCTGTAGTAGAAGTGAGAGCTAGATGGCAGGTTGAGTGCTTCATGTCAGGAATTCCTTTGGGTTGCAGAATGCCATTTTGGCATGAAAGATTGTCCACATTGTGATTTTCACATGTCTTGAACAGGTGCTGTAACACAAAGCAAGGTTTGTAAGAGTAGATTTGGTTTGCATATGAAAGGAACATTCCAAAATGGAAAAGGGAAGACCTTTCCAATGTTACTGTCCTTCATCTCAGTCAATGGATTTCTTCTTGGAGAGCTGAGTGGATCCTTGTCTGTGCTTCGTAACTTCCTAGGATGTGTAAAGGCTGCCTAACACCAGGTGTGAGTGTCCCCTTGTACTTTACCAGCCCACCACACGTGTAAAAGATACACCTGTTACATTAACGTCACTTGTACATAGAGGTGTATTTCAGTATTACCTGAGATTGTACAAAACCTCCTGTATCTGAATGTTTCTTCTGGCTGGTTTTGCTCTTACTCTGGAATTAGCTGACAGGACTAATTTCATCTATACCATATTTTTTTTCACACATACAAGGGTCCAGGACAATTCCTGTGCATAACTTCTATATTTTCATATTTTGGCTATCCAGCAAACAAACATTTCTGGGCAAGAAAACACATGGTTTCAGACCTCTGGGTGAGGTCTGGAGCTTGGTGACCTCTGTCCCTTTAACCTAATATGGCTAAGAGCAATGCTTCTTCCCTTTGCTGATGCTCTGCTCAAGTTAAGAAATTCCAGGATCTTTGGAACTCCAGCAGAGCTTCTTTTGCTATTTTATTTTTTTTTAGAGCCTGTGAGCAAAATGTACAAAATGCTTTTGTAAATAAACAGTACGATGAGTTTTCTATCTATCTGTCATTTGACTTAGAGATTGAGCTTTGACTAAGCAATTAAGGAACATGTTTATATGACTTGTTTTCTTAGCAAATTTCAGCTCCTCTGGATCAAGTTACTCCCAGGGCTGACCTTGCCTTCTGTAGCTTAAAGTAGGAGTGATGATAAAATTGATTGTCTCATTAATTATTCTCATAATTTGATATGACTCCTGCAAACCCTACCTACAATCTTTTTCATTTTGTTGTTGATCACTGATTATTTGCCCTTCCAAGTTTAACTCCAGAAACGAGTTATGCTGTACAAGAAAACCTAATTAAATAAGACATCTGAATGAGTTTATGAGTTGACAGCTGTTTTGCTGCTTATATGTAATTGGAGAAAAAGGTGGTGCCTGAAGTGAAGCCATTGTGAAAGGGCTTGTTTTGCTCTGAAAGATGGTTATGTCAGCTTGCGTAGTGTTGTGACTGATCTGAAGCCTTTAATGCACTTATGTTTGTTAGTTAGAATAAAAATGTTATTAACAACGAGTTATGTTTTTACTAAACTGAGAACGAAAACTCAGGAGACCAATATTGGGAGATTAAAAATGAAAACAATATTCTGCTTTTAAGAGCCAGGAAGAAATTGTTTTTTCCTTTAATTTATTTCCCATCATCAAGGAAAAGAAATCTTTAGCTTTACATAATGAATATTTGTGCCCATTCTATCTGAACTGCATCCTATTTGAACTGATAGGTTGAAGAAATGTAGGATAAGACCTTTTATTTCCGATTAATATGCCCAGAAGTGAAGTTTCCTTGGCTATCAGATTATATTTTATACTGCAGAACATTATGAGAAAGGTGTAGTCTCTACTGGAACTCGCTTGAGAAGCAGAGCACACTCTGTGCAGTGAATGGAATACTTTTTATATTTTTGGCATGCAGCTTATCTTCCTTATCAGGAAGTAAATATTTATGGATGCTTTCTCAATTAGATAGCTGTCCTTTTGTATAAACTCACAACAACTTGTGTAAAACATTTGTGCGTATGATTCCTGGTAGATTTCCACTTTTCAGCTGGTGTTTCATAGCAGCTGACCTGAAGAGAACCTGTGGCATCAGAACTTGCTGGCGAGCAGAAATAAATCAGTTCTTTGGCTGTGTTTTGGGTAGGACATCTGTAGTTGGTTTTGTCTCCTTGTAGAGGAAACTGATATAGTTCTGGCCAGAGAGACAAATGTATTTTAAAATGGATGAACAGGCAAATCTAGGCCCTGCTAGGTAAACTGAAGAATGTATTTTCCTAAAATAGTTACTCTGAAAAGCATTATGAATTTTGTTATCACAAAGGAGGCAGCTGTGGTAGCCTAGGATATGTGTTCTTTGAGGCACTTCTTTGCCACACTGAAATTGTTTCAGCAAAAAAACAGAAGAATGTCGTATTTTCAACAAAATATTGCCTAAAATGACTGGACAAGCTTGCAGTAATTCTCTATCAGTGTTATCCTGTATGGCAACATTCCAGCTATTTTCCTGTTGTGTTTTCTTTCAGGAGTCCTCACGATTATCATCCATAACACATAGCATAGTGTTTTCCTTCAGTTCTGGCAGTCCTGGTGTGGGGTTAGATGGGGTGGGCAGTGAGGGGGCAAGGTGGTTCCTGAAGTGAGATGTGCTGGTTTACTCATGCATCAGCTTTCTCTCTCTGACAATGACAACACATTCTGCATCAGCCAGTGGCCAGGAGTACACTGACATGTAGGTTTTATGTATGGGTCACAGAAGTCACTGCAATTTCAGTTAAGAAGCTTAGTAGGTATGTGTGACTAGCACCAATGCACGTTATATACTGCACTGAATATTATTTGTATACTCAAACCTGAAGATACAGTAAGTACCTGAAACAGGCTTTGATTGCATGTAAGATCCATCAGCAGCCCATGTGTGTGCAGCTGTGAGTCCCCCACAGCCTCATTGTACTGATCTGACCAGAGCTCTCCCAGGCTGAGCCTCAGTCTCTGGGTCCTGTCAGGCATCTCAGAGCCACTTAGGACATGGTGGCTTGGGGAGCTCAGCGTGCCAAAACCCCTCCACAAATTCCCCTTTGAAACTCTGATTTCTGTAACATTATTTGGTGGGTGAATAAGTGCTTGTAACAGATCTTCTGACTTTGTTGTCTGGAAGCTTACGTGATGCATTGCGTTAGGCTCATCATCAGGTAGCAACATGCTACAGGTGGGTTGTATTTGTAAGGAATTATGTCATTCCAGAGAGCAAAAATGTTGGTGTTTGCAGTCATTCAACCAACTAGATTTTAGCCGTGAGAGCAAGTGAGCTGTACAACAGTTAATGCACTACTTTGGCTGAGGGATTGAGTTAATCTCTGCTAAGGCCTTGGGTGCTTCCTCAAGGCCTTGCACCTTATCTTGGTGCTCTCTGGATTGGGCTGTTGCCAGCCAGCAGCTATAACAAATCCCCTTCATGCTGGCGTTGATGGAGGAGATAGGCATGAGGCAGGCACTGTCACTGTGCAGGGAAACCTATGCCATGGTTTGTCTCACTGGTGCTCCATTGGTGTCCTGTACCACTCCAGTCTAGGAAGAGAAGAAGGATTAAAAATGGATTATTTGCATAGAATTACCTTTTTTCCTCCCAGAGATTACATAAGAATACAGATCTTGGCTAATGGGAGTTAAACCCAAACTATATTTTAGAAATATCACATCTGATGAGATTTGATTTATGTGTTGTTTCCAGCTTCACAGAATTTGTGACATAATTAACGCACACAGATGGGCCTCTGTGAACAGTAAGTTTCTAAAGTATTAATTCCACTGTTATGGACTTCATAAGTGTTTACAGCTGTGTTAAGGTTGGTAAGTAGCAAGGGAATTCTTAGCAGGAAATATTACATGAATAGGATGTTATAAAAGTCTGACGCTTCTTGCGTGCTTGGTTGGAAATTTCCAGCTTGAATTTGTTAAGGGAAAAAGAGAATGTAACATGGAACTTATTTGGGCTCTTTGCTGCTGTGCTGATGAGGAACTCATCCCAGCAAAATCTCACACCCAGTTCCTTTCCTAAAAGAGCAGCCCTGGCCTTGGCTTGGTGCACATGCATGTAATATGTGGCATTGCTGCAAACCCTGTGCAGTGCAGGGCCTGCGTCCCTCTGGTGAGGCCCAGCTCCAGCCCCAGGAGCACAGGCTGGCTTTCAGCAGAGGGCTTTGGTCCTAGGAACTAGATTTCAAGGTGCCCATACTTTTTGCAGTATTTCTGTGCACATTCTTACAATGCTAACGTGTTTGTATGAGGAGTTTGTAGCCCCAGGAGAGCACTGAAGGTGTTGAAGCTACTGTGTTATAGACCTATAAAACTCCCTTATATGACTAAATTGCTACTTAATAGGAAACCACGGTGGCTGTAAACAGGAAAATGGTATAACAGTTATAAATAGTTCACTTCGGAGCAATTGCTGTGGAAGAAAAAGAGGGAATTACATGACAACAACTCAGTACAGGTCCCTGGCTGAAACAAGCCAGCTGCTTTGCCAGCCCTTGGGAGTCTGAGTTCTGCACTGCCCCTGCCACATGGCTCTGAACATTGACATAGAATATCAAGGTGGTCTGCACTGACAGTGAGGTTAAACATTTAGACTTCTTTTTTTCTGTTCTTCTTCTGAAGGATTAGGAGGAAGTTGCCAGCTCCTAAATTACATTCAGGCTCTAAAGGTCAAAATGCATCTCCTGGTGCACATCAAAGAGTTTCTTAGCTCTGACTACTGGAGAAATGGGGCTTTCATCATCTGTTATCCCATGCGAGGCTGTCACTGTCCCACTGGTGTGCTTTCCTCTCAATGTCTCCTGCATTATCTTCAGCCCTGCTCTTCCCTTTTTTCTGCCAATCTACAGCCGTGCTCTGCTCCTGGTACTTTCTTCTCTCTCCTTTTTTCTAAAATGCATTAGTTTCAGACAACTTCAGCTCACTAGAAGCTGCCCAGAGCTGTACCTGAGACTGTCGTGCCATGGTGTTCTGCTTCTCCTGCATCACCAGGGATCCGAACAGTGGGCACTGGGGATCAGGTAGCATCAAGGGGTTCACCAGCACCCCAAGGACCAGAGGCTGCAGCTTGGCTGTAAGAAGGGGAGTAAAGCTCCCAAATAATAAGCAGAGTAGTTGATTAGCCTGCTTACATGTTGGCAATTTCTGCCCAAAAGCATAGAAGTCCACCAGGCTATGGTACCTGTTACCTCTTAATCCTTGAAAAACACTGTGTTTTATGATGTCTATATTACTTTACTTTTAAAAAGTCACATTTGACATCAAGTTCCTCTGCCTTTGGGTCACCTTGTGTTCTATACACCCTTTAAGCCCGTCTCTCTGCCTGGGAACTGTAAGTTAGATTTTTGAAATGCCAGAGCTGTTCAACTGCTCTTTTGCTCAACTTCTGCGTATCAGAGACGGGAGCAACAATTTTCTCACAGCATTAGCGTGCCATGAGCTACAGTGAATGTACTTTATAAACAGGGGAAAGTACAATGGAGCTGCTATGAGTCATGGTAGATTCGATACACATGGTTTATTTTTCCTACTTTTTTGTGCTTGTAGATGCTAATTCATGATAGATACAATTGAAACATTTGACATTTCTGGTTTTCTGTTCTGCCAGGCTCCTTTTGCTGTTTTTCTTTAGGTTGTAACCCTTTTCTGGCAAACTTGCTTTGAACTGGATTGTGGGTAGGTACTTGTGAATATGACTATTTGTATACTAAAGTGTAACATTTATCTTAAAGATTTTAATAAGAGAAGGAGATAGCATTTACTTATGCAAATCTAAGTATTTTCAGGTTAAACTTACACAACAGATCCACTTAGTAACTTGTGTGCTATGAAGAGTCTTTATAAAAGCCAAAAGCAATACCTTAAGTTCAAATATCTAATAATTAAAATCTCTCGATTAGCATAACATTGCAATGCTGGTCTCTCCTTTGAACAGAATGATGTCTATGGCACAAGGAGCATCTGTAAAAATATGTGTCTTAAGTAATAGAAACAAATTTGTTTCAGTGAATTTCACCATGGCCAGAAAGAGGGACTTAATGCACTTTTCTTTGTGTGTACTTTGGCCAAGGCAGAACGTGATGCCAGCCGTTTGGTAATAATAATTAGAAAAATAAGTTCCTTCTTCTCATGCTATTCCATATCATTCATTTGCTTTCATCTCTATCCCAAACAAGATTAGGGGTGGAAACATGTTCACCAAGATTTTTCTCCCTAACCATGAGAAGTGTATTGCAGCATCTTTTTTACTGCCTTTAGAAAACATGAGGAGATTAAAAACTGCAGTACATTACACTGACAGATGAGATGGACTCTTTTTTTTCCCCCTTATATAACTGGATAAACAGTTCTGTAGGAAAATAGAGTTATCATCATATGTTATTCTCTGCAACAGTATGTGCATAAGTAATCCTCAGCAGAGATACCTTTAATAACAGAAAATGAGAATTGAGTTCTGCTGTATGGCTTTGACTTCCAGTTCTAGCACTAGGGATGTACACTGAGATAATGTGGTACCCTGTACTGTTTCAAACCCACAGAAAAACTGGTTTCCTTTAAATGAGTGTCACGCATGTGTCTACATTTTGCTGTGATGATAACTCGTGATTACTTCTCCAGTGCTCAGAACTCTTGATACTTACCATGCTGAACCTGTGAATAAATGAAGAGTCAGACACCTGAATAATAGGAATGAGAATAACAGTTATGTTGTTTGTGATGCTTCTTCTGTTTCATCTCTCTTCACAGTTCCTGGCAGGCTTTAGCCAAACAGAAGCCCAGCTCGGGCTTAAAAACCAATATGAGCTAAATGTGCTTTTGGCTAAACTTCAACCTTCTTTTTCACTGCCTTGAGTCAGTGTGCCAGAAAAGGGCACCGATCTTGAAAAGAAACACCGCCTTAATTTGTCACATATGTCACTACAAACGGATGCTTGTGATGGAGGAATTCAGTAGCTTCTTAAGGAGATCAACAGATTACATTACAGTTTGAAGGGAGCATTACTAGAAGATTAGAAGCCTCTTTTAATGACTGAGATTAAAAGCACTGAAAATCTCAGCTGCTACATTGCTTGATTTGCTAATATCTAGGTATGTGGGTGTGCATTTTCTAACCTTATGAATAGATGTGGTTTTGGCTGATGGAGAGGGCCATAACTGGTGCCAGAATTCCTAAATATACCCAGAACATCAATTATAAACACTGTGAGCACATATCAGTGTTGTTAGAGAGGAGGAGAATCAAAGCTTTACAACACACTGGAAAAAAAAAAACCAACAAAAACTGATGTGGTGAACTGTATTTACGTGCAATATTTAGTTCAACAACAACAAAAAATAGAGTTATATGCGGAAAGCATTTTCGAAGTTATTTTCAATTGAGTTGTAATTAGTGCAGCAGACTTTTAACGAACAGCGTGCTGTTACTGCCATATGTATGCTGTGACTCTTAAAAGCCGTGAGTTAGTCAAAAGTTATACTAGAATGTGCTTCTACTTGTAATGTTTTTAAACTTTTCAAACATATAATTAAGACCAAACAACTGCACTCCTCTAACGGTGTGTAATTGGATGGATAATGGCTATCATTGTGGTGGCGCATGCAAAGTAATTACTGCAGGCCTCTAGAACAGCAAGCACTTGGGACAAACCTAACATATTTGCAATATACAGCTGTGCCCTTTGACAGGAATGGGTGGTATCTGCATTCAACATTTGAAATATTCAGTTCTACAATCTAAAGAAAGTTTTCATCCCATTGTAGTACTCTTCTGAAGTTGTTCATCTATTAGAGCTTTGGTTTTGGTAGAAAACTCTACCCCTGGTTGTTTAACACTCTTGGCAGCCTGGAGACAGTTCAGAAAATACCTTAAGGGTTCTAGGCTCCATCAGTCATTACCAGATATCTTCACTGTCTGTCCAGGAGTTGTCCCTTCAGCTCTGAACACCCTGTATCACTTCACTCATTTTAGAAGAAAAGAAATACCTGCACAGAATGAATCCAGACTCACCATCCCCATCTCCACAGCTGTGACATCTGGTTCCACTCCCTCAGCCCAGTAGGTCAGGTTGCCTAAAGCCCCATTCAACCTGGCCTTGAACACTTGCAGCAGCTTCTTTATGCCAGTGTCTCACAACCCTCTCAGTGAAGAATTTATCCCATTCATCTAATCTGAACCTAACATCTTGTAATTTAAAGCCATTACCCTCAGATGTTCAAACTGATCATCATACCTAACTGAACTCAGAAGAATTTCTTCAGCTTGCTTTTAGCTTTGAATATCGCTGCCCTATTTAGGAGCTGAAGAAAGGCCTGAGATTTTTCCCTTCTGTGGCAACTGGACTGTGGAAAATGTTCCTGCCCCCTCAGGCCCTCCCTTTCTGTTGTCCTTGGACTTTCATGGTGACAAGAACTATTGTCAAAGAAAAGACATTGTTTGGGATGACATCATTTGAACGATTGCTCTTCCTCTGTTTCATTTTTAGATCGTACTTAGTGTCAGTAACAGACTTAAGCTTTACTAGCACTGAATCCCAAGTGCAGCGGAAGTCAAGGCTGTGAGGTTAGGATAACTGGGTAAGTAGGCCAATAAGTAATTATGATAAGAAGGTTAGTAAAATTAGTAGCAGCAATAAATGGCTAAAGTTATCCTACTTGAGTTCTTTGTTCTACATTTTGCCAGTGATTGTTTTCTTAGAATTATTTACTAGAAGCAGCAGAAAATTGCTAAGCACTCTCACAGTCATAAAAGTGAAAATTAAATGATGACAGGGGGGATGTCTATGACATTTGATGTGAAAAGGGCAATGGAACTAGTGTTTGTAAAGTGGAATGTTTTACACTGAACAATACAGTAGATAGATTTTACTGAGTCCAAAACAGAAGCTGATGCAAATGGAAGGATAAGAAAGGCTTAAGCAGCAACACATTCAAAGCAAAAGAGGGCCTGTAGATGTTATGACTGAAGGGTGGCACAGGGTTAGCAGTTTGGTGCATCTGTCATCAGTATTTGAACACAGCCTGTGTTCAGCAATAGAGATGTGAAATTTCAGGTGAAGTACAGGGCTCAACTTTATTTCAGTCTCTCTTCTATTATTTTTGGGTTATGATCACTGCACCTGGGCTTTTCACTTTTTACTCCTTTTAGCATTGAAGTCTGGAGGACGCTGGGCCTAGACCAGCATGTATGAAGCAGACCATCCAAATAGGATGGAAGTCAAATAATACATGTCAAATAATACATAATTCTCCAGACTTGAAGTGCAAAGATGTTCTTCTGGAACTGGCCCTGCTGCCTAATAAAGCATGTAGGTGCAAAAAGTCATGGACACTTTGGTTGAAAGAGAAATGAAGACTACACAAAGATGGACACAGCTTTGCACAGATGGATATTCTTCAAAGGACACATCACAGTTGTGTATTCTGTTTTCTTGCTTTTGCTGATGTGCTGTTCTGTCCACAGGATGCTAGAAGTTAAAGTGAGAATTAATGCCTATATCCTTGTCCCAAAGATCCAGAAATATTACTAAAACCACTGTTCTTCTTGAATATCTTCTACTTTAGAAGAGTGTCTTGCTGTTTGAGGAGAAAAATACAAATTCTGTGGGGATCTCAGATCTACCAGAGCAGATGCAGGCCTGATCTGAACTGTGGATATCTACATGGAAACATTTTCTGTAGTTTCAGGTTAGAGTTGGAGTTCTTCAAGACCTACAGGGATGTCTAGTTGTGTGCCTAAACATGACTTCAAATTAATCAGAGATTACATGCCTGTGTATACTAGGTGCAGTACCATACATATGGGTCCCAACAAAGATCGTGATAAGCTTTGTGTAAACAGGTAACAAATCCAGTCTGTGCTTCAGAGAGTTTGCACGAGTGAAAAACAAGTTGTAGTAGCTGAGTGAAATAAGCCAAATTATTTTATGTTCTGAAAAGATCAAAATAATGAAATGAATAATTTAGCTGAAGTACCAGTTTACCGCCTGGGGACACACTTTGTAGCTGATGTTGTGGCACCCACACTTTTGAAAACAAAGTCTGTAAGTAATATGCATCCTAAGATGTTTATCCAGGCTTTTAGAGACATTTATCAAGTGAAAATGCATCCATGCATGCACTCACATATGTATACACACACACAAACAGGTTCTTATCACAGGTCAAAATACCTTGCTGACAGTGATTACAGGTTTAGAAATAACATTACTGTTCTTTAACTTGATAGAATGATAAACAAATGAGAAACAAGCTTTAAATGATCTTTCTTTTAGCCAGATCTGGTATTTTTCTGAAGTTTCATCTTAAAAATTCTTCATTATCTGATGCTTTGTCATGTATCAAAATGAATACTGCACTATTACTAAGGTGTGATTCACTAGGGTTTTTCATACCCTGAAATATGTTTTTCCCAGCTAACCATTACCTTGGAGGATCAGCAAGAGGCTGCTGGGTTTCCAGCAGTGAAAGTAAGTTTGCAGCACAGACCTGGTCGTGCATGCATAGGGTTTCATGGGTATTTGGTGTTCTCTGTGCTGTCCTTGCTACAAAAGTTAAGATAGTGGCCTCTGGTTCAACTGCTGAAAGCTTCTCTAATGTTTCCATTTAGAATTTTTTGAGAGAAAAAAATATCTTCTCTCTTTAAAATAAAAAGGCAAGGAATGGTTGGGTAATGGAATTATATTTATTAAATGCCATCCCTTCTTTATGTAAAAAAAATATATGTAAGAAGGGTAACAGTCATTCTATACAGACTAGGTGAAGTTTCCCAGACAATCTGAGACTGCTAGGGAGGTAAGGTAGTTAATAAACCCAAGTACTGATGCTATTGCTTGGACAAACTGTTTCCTACCAGGTGGTTCTGCTTATCACTATGGAAATAAACTGCTACAGTGGGAGTCTTGTTTACTCTTTGGATGACTCCTCTCTCTGTAACTTGTAATTGCGAAGTGGTGGGATGCTTCACTTTAACACAAGAGAAGAACAAACAGGGCAAAAGTAATAGTGGTGGGAGCAGACACATTCTGTTTGTTGTACTTTCATCTTGCAAACTAACATGATTTAAGTTCTGAAATATCCTAAACTGAGGAAGAACTGGACATGGTTTTGAACTTCTTAGCATTACATAATAAAGCTTATTTTTTGGTATCTTGCTTAGCTCTACAGAAAAACTAGCATGGATTTGGGCCTGATGAAAGAAGAAAAAGACCAGATTACTAAAAAAGTACTGGAGATAAATGGAATAGTAGTAAATAATTTCCAGAGGGCATTTATTTGAAAACTGCTGGCCCAGAATTGAATGAGATGAAGGTAAGGTGTCATACTAATTAAAGGGTAAGTTGATTATAATGATATAATTATGAATATAAAAAGTTACTGTGAAATTTACATCCAAGCATTCAGAACCTGACCCTGCTGACTGTGCCAGCCTGGTCAATACTTTGTACATGTTGTAAGTTGCTCTTTCTCTGTGGAGTCTTCATACGTATGTAGATGAGGTTCCTGTATTTCAGTGAAAGGAGAGAGATTTGAATATTGTATTTGTAGTTATTAGATAATTAAACCCCAGGAAGAAATGAAAATAAAAATTGCTTGGGAAAAGAAAGTCAGATGGCTGCTAATAAGGCAGGAAACCATTTGGCTCTTGGAGAAATGCAGCACTGAGCAGAGGCAGTTAAAGATGGCTGGGCAGTGGGTTGCATGGGTATCTGAGAGGAGGAACTGGCTCCAGCTGTACTTGGTTGCAAGCATACCATTGAGACAGTTTTTTGAATAGAAGCAATGCACTGGCATCAAGGACATGTAGGGATTCATACTGATGATAAATCTGATTCCAGATGTGTTTATTTTTTGCTTTGGAAATTCTTCTGTAAGACAAAGATCATGGTGCTTTGTGTTTGGAAGAAGCAAACTGGAGCAGTACAGCTGTGACTAACAGGTGGCAAGAAATCATTTATGGGGTAGGCTGCAAACAGCTTGTGATCCCACCTGGCCTGTTAATACTGGTATTCCTACAGACAATCATCCTCTTCTACTAACACAAACAGACAGCAGAGCATCATCGAGCTGTCATGCAGCTGCTCCATGCTTGCTACCACACCATTCATGTGTTCCTTGCTTTCTCTATTTCTCTTGAGCATATTCTGAGATACTGTCAAAGAGGCTTTCTTTCTCCAGGAAGCACAAGTACACGACTAGTTATTTTCAGTGTGGCAGCTGAGAATTTGCAAGCATATATGGTAAAACTTCTTAAAAGAATGTCTCCAAGGCAACTATTTTAATCTTCTAAGCTAGATGATGCATGACAAAATAGTTTAAAAAATGTAGCTGCCCTTACAGCATTCCTTAGCTTTTGTAGGTCTTTAAGGCTACTCTTGTAATCTAATTAATGCCAGGATCTAAGCCCAGGCTAATAACCGGATTGTTAGTTCAGTTGCTGGCACAGTTTTGGCATGTGCCAACTTGCACGTTCCCCAGCAATGCTTGGATCCAACCCAGAGCTCCGCTTCCACTGGGCACTGATCCCACATGGCAGGAGATGAAAGCTAGACTTTGTCCCTCAGTTTCAAGGCCAGAAGATGAGTGTCTTGACCTCTTCTATTTGCTAGTATAGTAGCTGCCTAATATTCTTAATTTTGTTTCCAATGGAAAATGCCAACAGCTACTTACTGAGATAGAACAACTTAGCAATGCCACCATAGTGCACAGTAAAGGGATGGGATCCATCTTTGAGGGACAAAGTGAAGCATGCTTTTATATATTGTTATACCAAATGACCTGTGTAAAGGTCTCGCTTCATGCAATCAAATCTTTATGTGGAATTGTGTGAAGAATTAATGACAGAGGAAACATTGAGAGTACTATGGAGTAGCTGGGAGAAGTACCTGAGGATGATAGTCCTTGATGCCACAGCCTGGCAACAAATCCAAGTACTGCAGCTGAGGGGAGTGACGTAGAAGAAAGAGTAGCAGCAAAACTAGGGAAAATGATACAGCCCCCTTTGTCTTTTTGCTTGTCTCTTCCAGTTCTGTGATTTATGTCTCTGCTGGGAAACCTGTAAATGAATGAAGCCATTTGTTGGGATAAGCAAATCAGCGAAATTCAACAGCTGGACACAGAGAAATGGAAATATAATAAAGACTTCTTTGTGAATTGAACTTAGTTCTTGCAAGTGTTTTCTTGATGCTGCCTGAAGCAACCCTGTGAATTATGATGTTTGACACACAAAGAAACAAAAAATAAACAAAAAAAAATCAAACAAACACCATGCTGGGCCAACAGCTAATCACAGAAAAGAATAATTTCTTTATTTTATCTGTTGCATGTACATAAGAGAGACTAATCTTGATGGGATAAGTGAGTTTTTGGCAGATATGTTCATTTTGATTTGAAGCCTATGCATATTTACAGACTGAACAAAGAGGAAATACTAATCTGGTAATAAAGCCTCTTATTCTAATACGTACACAACATTCATAATACAGATCTTGCGACAGAAAGTAGAAGTGCTGAGATAAAATATGTTTTAAAAACAAAGAAATACATTGTGGCATTTTGAACAGGAAATGGAAAATACACAAAGCAATTTTTTATTAAATAATAATTTGGTGGAGAATGATTTCTTCATTCTGGCCAAATGTATTTCAACATTTGTGACAGTGCTAAAAACTAAAGTTATGATTTGAATTTTCAAGACCATGAGATATATGACTGCATCGTAAAAGAGTGTATCCATGCAAAACATTTTGATAATCAGCAAGAGTGAGAGAAGAGAACGATGTGCACTACAACTGAATTTGAGTTTGGTAGCCTAATTACATTTTAGAGGTTGCATAGCGCCCTGAGGGCTCTGCAGTCTGTCTCATTCTGCTCAAAAGGTTGGTCAACTCATTGCCATTTTTTGACTACTAATAATAAAACATTTGTCTTCTGCTTACCAAGTGCCAGTGAAAATTGCTGTTGCATCCAGGTGTATATGGAAATGAGATTTGTTCATTTTTATGTGGTTACGTGCAAATATAAACAAAAATACGGAGCCATAAATGTCAGCTATAACCTTTAGCTTTAAGGTCTCTATTAGCCTGGAGGTAATGTTGGATAAAAGAGAAATAAAATTGAAATGGAAACGAAATATATATTTTTTAGTGTAATATAATTTTGACACTACCAAGCCCAAGCAAATAAATTAGTAACAACATTAAATCTGCTAAACCAAGCTTTCCAAACAGAAGGCAGCTGCAGTCCCGTGTTATGAACACTGTATCTGTCTCTCAGATTCAGCCAGTAGCTTCCCCTTAAAAGAAAAGAATGCAACAAGAGCAATGAGATTCAAAATAAATTATTAAACAGAGAACTCACATTTAGGAACATATAAGAGGAGGAATATTTATTTCTTCCGAAGAAAGAATTCTGTCTGCAAGACAATGTAAACCCCTATATTGTCAGGCTTGTTAGCTGCACTTGTTGCCGCCATGCTTAATAGCCTTGCTCCTGGAATCACTCTGCTCCTGTAGAGGTTTTATTTCTGAACATTCTTAAGATGAATAAGTCATTTTGTGTTGCATACAAGATCCACTGAATAAAAAAAAATCTACCTTGAGTTAATTTTTTTCAATGTAACATTCCAGGCCTATTGAATTCATGAGCTTTTAAGGTAGCATTAAAGGCACTTTAATAAGCTGCAACACATTGTGACTCCCTGTTCCCTCTGTACTGCTTAATGGTTTTAGGATTTGCTACCATTAGGCTAAATTGAACTAATGCTTGGAAACTTACTTTGGTAACTGGGAGGAAGGGGGGGAAATGTCATTCATTAGTCATTAATTGTTTTTGCTTTTCATATCTCACTTTAAAATATCTCTAGAGCAATATACTGAACACTGTTTTTCAATTGAAACGGAGAGAGAAAACCACAAAGCTGAAGGAGCAGCCTTTTACCTGGACTTTTGTGATCTTAAGAGTAATAGAGCATTAAGACAATTTGCACTAGGAGGACCATTCTAAAGATGATGTTACCAGGGCATTCAGCTAATCAGCACTCACCACGTGTGAACCACTTGTACCACATTCAATACCAGCTTGCTCTAAACAAAGATGGTGGCGTTAAAACACAATCATAGCAGTGTCTACCAAACTTAAGGAGTTTTCTGCTTTGCAAATAATAATAATAATAATAATAATAATAATAATAATAATAATAATAATAATAATAATAATAATAATAATAATAATAAAGCCTTCCTTTTATTTCTGCATTTCATGAATTTCCTGGGACTTCCCAGGCTGAGGGAGTGGCTTTATTCATTGCAGATGGTAGAAAACAGTGTTCAGTAGGAGATAAATGATAGAAAAACAAATCTCCGCTTGCTGTTATTTATTGTTCATTCTTTAGAGGCCTTAGTTTGGCAGCCTGCCTCGTCATTGGTGATTCCTCAAGAATGCTCCCCTGCTGTGTTCTGTTTGGGCTGGGTATGATGAGATGGGGTGGGACTGGATTTGATGAGATGGAATGTGCACTGGAGTGAAGATTCAGGAGTACTGCTTGCTGTTTGTCCTTCTGTTCCTTCTGATGGCAGTTGCTTTCTAGTGCCTACTAAATGAGGGATCAACTCATGGTGTCCAGCTATATGTCCTGTCTCTTTTCTTATAAAAGTAATTGTTAGTTTTGCTGTGTTTCGTAGTTTACTGATGGGATAGTGCTAGAAAACTTGGACAATTACCACTAACAGTGCTTATGCACCAAGTCTGAGGTTCAAACAACATTCCAGTTCTGGAGACAGATAGTTAGTCAAAAGCCAAATTTAGGATGCATGTTTTTTTTAGTGTCTACTTCCCTGAGAAATGTGCAGTTTGTATTTTTTCTCAAGATGTCCTGAACCCGAGAGTGAAGTTTAATGTTGTTTTTAATAGAAAGGTCAGTGACGACTGGCTGCATTTCAGAAATTCCTACGTGAAAGGAATTTCTTTCAGCAGTGCTGCCAACAAGCAGTGATCCAAGCCCAAGTGAGGTCAATTCACCTGCCCAGGCGATTGCAATGGCTCAGATTGTAACTGGGATTTCTGAAAAGCTGGCATTCTACATATCAGTCAGCCAGGCCTGAATATGGGGATGAAAGGGCATTATTCTGTGATTTGGCACTGACTCTTCTCTGATGCTTATTATTCTTCAGCTATTCCTGAACACCATTTGTTGCATCCCTGCCTCTGCCCTGGTGGAAGCACTGCTGCACTCCAGGTCTCCTCCACCCTCTCTCCTCCAGGTAACTTTTTGTCCTCAGTGTTGATTTTGTTATAATTCACTCCAAGTTTGCTGGTCTGCTTTTTATATATTCAGTTCCAAACAAACACCCTCAGCTCAGCCATTCTTTCAACTTGCAGAAACTTTGTTTTGTTGGAATCTGGAATCTGTGCAAACATCTGTTGACACAAAAGCTCACAGCAGCAGTCATAAAGACCCTAGTAGTAATTTACAGCAAGCATGGAATATATTGAGTTGGAAGGGACCCATAGGGATCTGCAAGTACAACTCCAAGCTCTTTCTTACTTTCTTGTTGATACAGATGCCATCTAAAAGTACTGGTGAGGTAGGCAGATACCATATTCTTCTTGGTACGAGGGAACTTTCCCAATAGAAGGCAGTTCATTTCACATGAACAACATTTTGAGAGTGGACAGTCTGGACATCCCAGGACAGACCATAGTCCGCAGCTACAGAAAGAATGATTCTGGAATGATAGAATCTTTTGAGTTGGAAGGGATCTTTTGCTGCCATTTATGTTTTTTCACTGTCTGAAATTAGAACCTCTCCTGAGAGATATTTCCTTATGAAAAGTATTTTTTATTTAACTTGATTGCCTTGACTTAATAGAGGTCTTTTCCCGGCATTTGCTTGTTTTTTTGTTTGGGTATGGGTGTCATAATCTCTCCTTTAACCCAGGAGGTTGATTTCAGATAGGCAAGAACCTCCTCTAGAGAGAACATCTTTGAAATATTCTGTTTAAATTTATCCTATAAACCTCCCACTTCCACTGCTGCTGTAATATCCTGCTTTGGATTCTAGACAATAAAGGAGCAACACTGGTTTTAAATATTTAATTCCCCAGAAGGTTCATACAAGCACAGGGTGTGCAAGGCCGAGGCCCTGCATATGGTCCTTCCCACAGCTGTTGGTTAAGTGACAAGAGCAGAATACCAGTGGGTGTTTAGAGAGAAGCCTTTCCAAGAGAAAAAATGGTTCTTAGTGGGTAAGCAAATGTGATTAAGCTCACACGTTTGTGTTTATTTTCTTTTCTCCCTTCACATTTTCCCACCTTTATGGTGATTCTCTTTGATACTTTCTGTGATTCATTTATCTGGGTATCTGATTTACTTCTCTGGTCATGAAAAGCTACCTAGCAGTGAACAATAAATATACATTGCATTGAAAAGTAGCTAATACTATATGTCAGCCAGGGAGATAGTCTGCAGCATGGCTTATCCCACTTGGTTTGACCCGGGGACATGTGGGTCAATCAAGCAGTGCATTATCATTTCCACCTCAGGGAAAGGTTCACTATCAACCTGAGTCAGCCACAGTCAGCCTTGACAGGAGTGGGACAGATCCCTAATCCATATTTTAATCACCCACCTGGAGTGGTTTAAATGAAGTCAATTAAAGGGTCTCTCATCAGCAGAAGAAGCTGTGCTCAGCTAGTTGTAGAAACATATGTAAGATCTCTGTGGAGAGGTAGGGGTATTTTTTTTCTACTTCCCTCATTCATTTATTCATTCATTTATTCATTCATTCATTCAGATGCTAGGGTATCTGTTTATTGCTTCCTTTTTCTCTGTTGGGTTTTCTGATATATTCTGTTACAAATATATTCTTATTCAATATTCCTGTAGAGCTGATAAACCACAGACTGCCCACAGAGAAAAAAACTTGGTTGTAATTTATAAACAGAGCTATTGTATTTTAACTCCTAGGATATGAATTGAAGTTTTGATATAAAGGGAATCCTTTCCCATTGAGTCTTGAGCTGTGTCACTTGTTTATAGAGACTTTATATTTACAGATCTGTGAACGTATGACCTGTTGTGCAATTGATTTGATTTTGAGAAAGGTAAGGCCACTGTGTTGTAACCTGTGGTGTTTGTCATTCCTGTAGTCACACTGAAGTGCAAAAACAGCTTAACCTTAAAAACACCTGGCAGTCAACCTGCAGCACAAATATGAAAATATGTTTAAAACTGAAAAATGCCTTCTCAGGACATCCCTAATGGAGTCTCTATTAGTGAGGGAATAAAGCTGCTGAGGGAATGTTCAGGATAAACTTCTGAAAGTGATTCCTCTTCTGTGATTGCTAGAATTCTTGAGCAGCCTCACTTTAAGTGCTTTGTTGGGCAATTCAGTGGGGCCACAAGGAAGAAGGAGGCAGACTCTTTAGTAGGGTCTGCTGGCATAGGATAAGAGGAAATGGTTTCAAACTAAAAGAAGGGAGATCTAGATTGGATATAAGAGAAAAGCTTTTATTATAAGGACTTTGAGGTACTGGCACAGGTTGCCCTGAGTGGTGGTGAATGACCAGTCACTGGAGACATTCACTATCAAGCTGGAAGGGGCTCTGAGAACCTGATAGAGCTGTGGATGTCCCTGTTCATTGTAGGGGGGTTGAACTAGATGGCCCTTGAAGGTCCTTCCCAACTATGCTTCTATGAATTTGTTCCTTTCATTCTTCTTTGAAATATATCTTGTTCCTTTGTCAATGGAAGAGATCAAATCTCTTCGCTAATTCTGTGTCACTGCATTTTCTTCCCCAGTAGAGTCATTTTGGCCCTGCATTAGGGACTTTGTGTTAAAGGCTGAGCTGGGCTGACCCTTAAAACATGAATTTTAATTTTCTTTGCTATTTAGATGTTAAGATGAGCAAAGCTCCTGTTCTTATCTTTGCTGATGTCTGAGATAAGTTTCAGAAGAAACAACCAAAGCCTTCTTGAGGAGACCTGGCTCTGCAAGAGGTGCAGAATTGCAGTGATGTTTTCTGAAACCATGTGGGCATGCTTTTGACACTGCCTTGTGTGGGCAGTTAAAACAACTTCCTCATTATCTCTCCTTGCAAATCAAAGTCCAGTCATGGGGATGCTTTTAAACCTGACCCAGACACCTGAAAATCACTTGTGTTGCAGCTGACAAATGTCATATACCTGCTTAGCGCATGGCACTGTTGTGCATCCCTGTGTGCATAGCAGGGAAAGACGCGCAGACAGCACTGGACCCACACTGCTGACATCCCACAGCAAAACAGCTTTAGAAAGTAACAGACCCCTTCTGGATTGCTAGACCTACACCCTTGCATTTGTGGTGGTTATTGTGGTTGGATATTTCAGTTTTCAAATAAGAGGTGGATTTGTTGGCTGCTGCATCTGGCCACTCTGGTATAAGCTGCTATTTCAGATTTTGTTTTTCAGCAAGCCAGCATACAGGGTTTGTCCCTGTTTGTGTACAGAGGAGAAGACAAAGACCACCATGAAGCACAGCTCTCTCAAGAAAAATAAGCAGCATCACACAACAAAGCCCATGGGAATTATTAGATCCCGTGGAGAAAAGGTCAACTAAGGCTTATAACGTCAAAGTCACTTTCTAGTTTTTCTTGTTTATCTGCTTCGTCTTGCACAGGGATTAATGTGTGCAGGACTTATTGGCATGGAGGAGCTGTGAAGCTGCTGCATCACCTCTCTCAGGGCCACCTTCAGCACAACATTTCCTAGGTGTTCCCAAGGCTGGTGTGGCCTTCACTGTCTTCACAGGGGCATGTGTGCTGTGCCTGATGCGGATCAGAGAAGTGGGCTCCTCTTTGTGTTGCTGAACACCTACGTGATTCATACTGGTCTGTGGGATGTAGCTGTCCTCCATTTGCACAATGGCTCTGATGGCAGCTGCCTTCAGACAGGTTGGGAAGTCACTGGAGTGTATGAGTGGTGTGATTAAACCTTTCTCCTCCTCCAGTCCACAGCAAAGTTTTGAATCCTGAGGATATGACCATTAATGCAGCACTTTCAGTAGCTCTTATTTACTATTTTTGAATCAAAATTCCCTGAAGAATTAATATTCCCTAAGTCTGGATAATGAGGCTATACCTAATTTGTGCAATTTAGATTGCACAAAATGATTGTTGTGGTGTGCAAATGTCTCAAATCGGGTGGAAGGCAGGCAGACACTGAGGGCACAAAAAAGCAATATTAAAAGCATCTTTTTATTTATTTTTTTAATTAGAATGAGTATTTCAAGGGCTCAGGTCCTCAAAGCCCTTTCTCATTGTCAGTCCATTGACCTCACTACAAGCCTCTCATGAGAAGAGTGTCTTCTGAATTGTTCTTGTTGCTTAAGATTATAAAAGTTTCAATCTGAGATGATATACCACCTACCAGACCAGTTTGTTTTTTAAAGGAATTAAAGGAAAACAAAACTCTGTTGTGGTCGGATATCAAGGCAGTGGAAATCACTAAATAACATTAAAGACATATTTCAAAAAATGAAAATCTTATCTTTACTTAGAAAATAGGAAAAACATCACCTCTAGCAATTTGGGTGTTGAACTGTCATAAAGTAAAACCAAAGAGATTTAGAGGGAACATCTACTAGAAGTGTGAGGGCTGCTATAACACCTTTCTCAAAAGCACCAAGGCAGGAAGATGGGCAGAGTCAACAGGGCCAATATGTGATGAAGATGTAGAAAAAAGCTCAGTAAAGATCTTTCAGCAGAGTTAAAAGGTGTGTTTCTATTAGTGCTGGTTGCAGAAATGGTCAGTGGCTCCCACTGGAGTCGTTCTTTGCAGGAGGTAAATGTGAGAAACTGATTGAAACGTCTATGGGAAGGGTTTGGAATAAGCCAGTAAAATGAACCTATATTGCCTTTACATGGAATACAGACAAATTGCAATAGATCTATGCTGCACACCCAGTGCATTGTCAGAGATTTTGTTTTGGCAAGATTATTCTCCTTTATCTAGAGGGCAGTGTTTGTGCTTAATTTGTGTATTAGTTTCAATGGTAACCTCCTGCAAGGGAGTTGTGAGCACAGAAGTGTTAGCTTGCTAATAGCCTAAATGGATTAGCTGGGTGAATATAACAAAGTTGGCACAATACGTTAAAATTGCTGCAGTGTGACTTAGACTGTGCTGCAGTGGTCTGTTGCTGCAGTTGGTACAGAGATGGAGGCTCAGGTAGGTAGATATGGATTTTAGAAGTTAGAAAGGAAAATTATATCACAAGTGAAGACAGCCCATTTTCTCTACCAGTAACAAAACAGGCAGTTTCATTGGTTAGTTTGCCTTTTGTCGGTACTTTAATATTATTGCTTGTATTAAGTTGCATCAGGTTTGCATTTTGCAAGCTGGAAAATTTTGTTGAGCTCCTCATCTTCCAAAAGTGCCATTGAGCCAAGCTCTCTGCTAATCTCTGTTGAAAGTCAGTTTCAATGATATTTTGGGAGATTAGGAGCTGTTTGGTGATGTCTAGAAATGACAGCGTGAGGGTGTGAGTGTGCTGTTCTCCAGCCTCCTGCTGTGTCTGCTCACCGAGCACTCTGTGGGCTTTTGAGTCTTTATAGATCTGCCGGGACACAGTCCTTAGCTGTCTCATTGAAGTGAGCAGAGCTGCTCATGGGAGCAGGGATCGCACAGCTGGACCTGGCAGCCCTGCAGAAGTGAGATTCAAGGAGAGACTTCCATACGTTTGGCTATTTATCACCATCATTTTACTGCTAATTTATGAGCAAAACTGTATTTATTCTCCATAAAAATGCTAATAAGTTCCTCTTGCATTCACTCATGCATCAGTGAGATAACTTTATGTTTCATGGTGACACTTAACATTCAAAGATAATTATTTTACTGTGGCATATTTGATATAGTCTTTGCCATCAGGTTTGCCCTGTACCCATCATTTGCTCAGCATTTTGCTATGCTGAATGAACAGAACGTCACCAAGAAACTCAGGAACCTTCAGAGTGTTTTAAAAGGATTTAAGTGAGAGAGTTGAACTCACCTTTGTATCGTTCAGGATCTGCTTGTTCCAGCGTTTTGCCCTGGAGCACCCACATTCATACTTTATTTACAGATCTCAACAGGCTTTGCCTTGTCAAATATTTTGAATTCCCTAATGAGGTGTGTAATGTCTCTTATATAAGCTCTGGTTCTTGCTCTACAATGAATTCCTTGCTGGTTTGTGATGAAATAGATTTTTCTCATCATTTCATTTCTCTTTTTTTTCTTTTTTTTCTTTCTTTTTCTTTTTATTTATTTATTTTTTTTTTTAGGAATTGAGAAATGTAACATTTGGCTGCTTCTCTTACACCTTGCTTCATCACATCAGTCTGGTTGTTTGAAACTAATATCAGGTACTACTTGTTTTGATAGCACGTATTGTACTGCTGCCAGGAACTGTTCATCAGAGAATGGACTGTGAGCAAATCACGTCACGTAACTCGTTGGTAAGGTTCTATATAACAATAACTATCTCTCAATTACTCTGCTGAGAAGAGTTGGAGGCCAGAAATGTGCAAACCTACAAGGTACCATTGAGAGAAAGAAACACGGCTCCTCTGAGAGCGCTCGTTTGTCCTGGATGAAATCTTCATTAATGCTTTGATGGACTAGATATAAAGTCTGAGCAATTTCTCTTTATGGACCAGATCTCCAATTCATGTTTTATGAGTTTCCTCCCAGGCAGAACTGTTTGGGCTGGTTCATTAGTGTCTTGTCAGAAGAACAGTTCAGAGGGCATTAATCTGAAGCTCAAATGCCATGTCAGTGAGCAGACGGGGCTGTGCTGCACATTTCAGAATGCACTTGGTGGAAGAAATGCAAAGACGTATTTTATCAGTGAGAAAATCTTAAAACTTTACATATAAACACTTCAGTCCTTTTTCTTAAATATGATCTTAAAATAGTTTACAGTAGGTGCCATCTGTGAAGGACTCTGTTAATCTGATGCTGTGGATAAATGTCTTAGAACAAAACCTTACTTTCATAGCAAATATGTGGATTCTAACTTGTGAATTAGTGAGGCAACTGAAGAGAAAGGCTACTCCTCTGGAAGCTAATGACAGCAAAGCAATTTTGGAGCCCCACCCTGAGTGTGGAACACATTGCTTGGTAGCAATGCACAAGGGGAGAGCCCTCTTTATTGGCATGCAAAAAATCATAGTTTTTGCCTGCAATCATCATCAATGTGATGTCGTTTCCTTTCATCACGGTGCAATAAATCAGTGTGCTTAGGAAACTGTGATGTGGGTTAAAATCATAGAACAACAAAATAGTTTGAGTTGAAAGGGACATTTAAAAGTCATCTGGTCCAACTCCCCTGCAATGAACAGGGACACCTACAGTCCAACCAGGTTCTCAGAGCCCCATCCAGCCTGACCTTGAGTGACTCCAGGGACAGGGCATCCACCATCTCTCTGGGCAACCTTTGCCAGTGCCGCATCACCCTTTTTGTTTAAAAGCTTCTTCATTTATCCCATCTAAAATTCCCCTCTTTTGGTTTGAAACCATTTTCCCTTTTCCTACCACAACAGACTCTGTCCTTTCTTACAGCCCCATGTAGATACTGAAAGGCTGCTCTAAGCTCTCCCCAGAGCCTTCTCTTCTCCATGTTGAACAGCCCCAGCTATCTCAACCTGTCCTTGTGGAGCTGGTATTCCATCATGGGGATCGTTTTTAGGGCCTTCCTCTAAAGCAGAACTCTTTCAGTCCAGTGGTGGTAGATGAGTGTGATGTGGTATTTGTGCTGGGTGCTTCAGCTCTCACTGCTGTAAGGAGCGACAGCCTCAGCTGCTGCCCTGGCATTATGGGCTGTGCCTGATAGAAGTGCTTCCATTTCTAGGTTCAGCATTTGAATGTTCTAAATTAAAATAAATACTTCATGTTTCAGTCCATTAAAGATGCTGGCTTCGATATAGTTGCATTAAGATCTGAACTCGGTGCCACAAACCTCTTTCAACTACTTAATAATAGGCAGGGTAGGAATAAAAATAGTAAATAGAAATTGCTGTGTGTCACGCTCACTTTGTAGGTACAAAGAGCTGCGCTCACTTCAAGGCAGAAAACAACCAAGGGAGTTATTTCTTAGCTAGAAAAATCCAGCTGCATGAGGTTTGAAATCATGGTCTCATTGGCCTTGTGTGCACTGCTGACCCAGCTTGCTCCCTGGGGCTGACCCTGAGCTGCAGTTCACATGCACCTTTCAGGCCCTTTCCATGCTTCTCAAATGCCCTGAAGTGACCACACAAGGTAGCACTGTGTGTCCTTGGGATCTCCTACCCTGCAGTGCTTTCAGCATTATTAACAATGTCCTTTATGGGAGAAATGCTTTCTGCATGGTCTACCGTGTAGCTCTACCTAAGTGGCCCTGCTTTACTCTCTTCATGATTGACAGTGTGCAATTACTTGGAGCAAAATAAGAGCCTTTTTTTTTCCTGCTTACCTGGATGTTGCCTAGACCTCCAGAGCCCCAGACAGACCCACTGCTTCCTGAGAGCTTTCCTGAGTTTGAGGAAGCTGTAAGCAAAGAGTAAGGCTCTGCCAGGTGAGCCTCTGCTGGAACCCCAAGTAAGGGCATGCAGAGATCCCAAACCTTGCCTCTTGTACAGCCTTAGGCTCAATCTCCCTCTGAACCGTAGTCCCAGCAGAGGTCCCAGCACCCTCACTGGCTGCCCAGGCTTCTCAGTATATGAAGAAGTGAGACTTTTCCTGTCTGGGTGCTGCAACTGGATTTCAACAGACTCCTCGTGGAACTGAGTCACGAGTGAGAATGTACATAGTGGAGCAATAAACACTCTGGGCAGGATTCCAACTGGGACATCTGACATTAGTCATCTAATGTATGTGTAGATGAGGTTACTAAGCTCCCATTACAGCTGATGGAGTTCTGATCCATAAGTCTCAGGGGAGACACATCAAGCACAGACAGTGGGAACTGGAGATAGAATGTGTCCATGGTGATGAGGAAGATATTGAGAGGCTCTGTTCATTTGTGCTCTTAATACTGCTGATAACAGCACTCTGAGATGCTTGAGGCTACCTGATGCATCTGTGTGCAGCTTGCAGATGTGATGCAGGACCTAGAGGACAACTTGGCTCCTTTGCAGCAGCATCTGGAGGCCAGCCAGAACACTACAGGGCATTTCAATGTCACTGGGTGTCAGTTCTTTGGCAGCTGAATAAAGGATTGGACCTCTAATGACTGCTATAGGATCTGAGATGTCCAGCTCATAAGCAAAGGTTTGCAATTAAATGCTTAAATGTAGATGTTTCAGTTTCACACTGAATCCCATCTTTGATTCTGGCAGGACCCAAAAGCTATTTTTACCCTCAAAGTAATTTTACATCTGTAATACCCGATACCCCAACCAGCTTCACCTTGGCTTCTCTTTCTGTACTGGCCCTATGGATTGCCCAAGACACAGGAATAGAGGCTGCTGCCTTCCCAGCCTCCTTGAGAAGCTCCACAACCCCTGTTTGAAGCAAAAACTCTAGGAGAGATGTACAGCCTCTAGGGAAATTTAACTGTTTCTCTTCACAAAGCTTCTTGAATTAGGTGTGCAACATTTGGGCCTGACAGCACTAAATGGTTGACAAAGAGCACCTCTAAGTGCTCTGGGTGAGAGCCTGGCTGAGGGCAGCCCTTGCCCTGTAAACTCATCTGCAGTGAGCACCCACTGCCACCTGCTCTCTGCGTGTGTGGGTGAGGCCCTTTCCCCATATTTGTTGTGTATGTCCAACCTTATTATCACCACAGCCATTCAGATCCATATCTTATGTACACTGACACCTACCAGATTTGTTCCAGAAGGAGCTCCTTCATAGTATGCCTTTTCCATGTACCCCTCCCTACTCCTACTGCTCCTTCTCAGCTAATAACTGATTGCCTTGTCAGCTGAGAATGTGCTCATAAGCTGCAAACACAAACTGCACTGTTGAGAAATTTTCAAGCACTGCCTCTTGGATCTGAAGAGTGTTTTGTTTAAGAGACTGCAAACTGCTATCAAAGGGAAATGCACAGCAGTGCTTTTGTTTGTGTCTCCAGTAAAAGGAGTTGAAGTTCTGAAAAGATCAGGTAAAACTGAGACAATAAGCGAGAAAGAACTGAAGGTGGCACTGTTGGAACAGACATTCTCCTCAGAAAATAGAGATGCTAAGTTATGTGCTGGTTCCCTTTGAAAAGAGAAAGATTGTATGATGTGAACCATGTTTTACCCCTTCTCACCTTTTGCTGGCAATACACTGTCCTCAGAGCAGAAGGGTTTTGAGGAGAGCATCCATGCACTTGGTGCCCTTTGCTGCAGAAGAGATGCACATTTATATGCACAGCAGTGTACAGGTGGAGCTCGGTGGCCAGTGGAGAACCTACAGCTGCAACCAGATGTGGCAAACAGCTGCTCAGACACCACTGTGTGCCCTTTGGGCAGCATTTCCCAGATAGATGCCAGATACAAAAGGGCCTGTCCATAGCTGAGTGTCTTACAGATATAGATAGGAAGAAGCATGTTTTAACAGGGAGCCTAAAAAATACCACATATAGTAGGAAGCTGAAAAACAAGTCCAATACTCTAACTTCAAATGTGCCTTTTTACCCTAGAATTAATAGTCAAAATTCCCCAGTCAAAGAGAGTGACCAGGTGACTCTCTGGCAAAATGTATGGCAATCAGATGTCCTTTTAGTCATTCCTGTGCTCACCTGTTGTTGGACTTGATAACTCTTGAACTGATGCCAGGCTCAGTTGCCATTCACTATGGCATGTTTCTTTCACAAATGAGTCCAGATGTTTACTCTTCACAGACCTATCCCTAATGCTCACTACGAGGGCAAAAAGAGAATCTAACTGGAAGCATATAGATCACAGAATCATTAAGATTGGAGAATACCTCTAAGTCCAGCTGTCAACCCATTTCTTCCATGCCCACTAACCAAGTCCCTCAGTGTCACATCTACACAGTCCTTGAACACTGCCAGGGATGGTAACTCCACCACCTCCTGGGCAGACTGTGCCAATGCATTCTACTCCATTGGAGAAGAAATTTTATTGATATCCAGTCTCCCTTTAAGCAAAATTCAGAGTTACGACTCACCCCAGCAACTCTTCATTGCATTTAAATCTTCAGACTCTGCTTGCCTAATCTAATCCCTCATCCTTTTCTTTGTGGCTTTGATCCACTCATGTCTAGATGTTGGACATGCTGGGCTGCAGACAGGAGTGATTTCCAGACCCTCTCATTCTGCAAGAAACCTTCCTCATTTTGCAGAGAGGTTTTTGATTTTGGAAACTGTGGACTAGAGCTTTGGAAGTGTCCAAAAGCCCTTTTGGGCCATGGAACAGCCACAGAATTCTGAACCATTCCATAATCCCTATAACTGATTGGACCATGGAATAGATGTCTAGATTTGGAAATATTTCAGGCCAGATGCACATAGCTCATGAGAAAAAATGTGGATTATAGCCAGCATGTAATAACTATTCTAGTGCTGTTTCATAGGAATAAAAAGAATTTTAAGACAGAGATCTGCCTTCCCTCTCAGCTGTTGGAAGTGTGCCCTGCTCTGGGAGTCAGCACGGGCAGCAGGAGCTCAAAGGCAGGTTTGGCATTTCATTTGTATTAACTGTAGTTATCGGAAGCTTTTTCTTTTTTGTGGGGCTTGTTTGAGCTTTTCTCAAGCTTCAGCCTTTCTGGGCACAGGCCTCTTCCTATTGATTGGTTGTTGCAGGCAGAAACAGATGTGGATGACTTTGAAAACTGGCAAAGGGACAGTAAATTGGACTCTGCAGCAGGAATGAGATACAGAGCTGTGCAACAGTGTCCTGCAGCAAAACAAGACAGGCCTTCATGCAGTGGCAACTCCAGCACCGGTGAGCCATAGCAAATCTGTGTGCATGCATGCATGCATGTAACACAATGGAAGTTCAAGCCAACAATATCACATGAAACAAGAGCAGCATACATTATTCATTATCAAGATACTACTAAAGGGTTGAGGTTTTTAGAAAACAAAGAATAAAAGCAGCTGTTGTGTTAAGGATGTTGTCCAACTGCTTTGCTTGTCTCCTTCATGTTCAGCCCACAGAATCACAGAATCACAGAATCACAGAATGACCTGGGTTGGAAGGGACCTCAAGGATCATGGGCTGTGGGACAGGAGCAGAGACAGCACCCGCTGTGTTGTTTGAGAGGTGCCAAGGAGGGCCATGTAAAAGTGGGGCTTGTAAGAGCCTGGGGATTGGACCTTCTGGGACTTCTCTCCTTCAGTAACTCTCAGTTATAGCTGTGGTGAGTATACATGGATGCGAAAGTCTTCATTCGTGAGACACCACATGAGAACATACTTAATGCTTGGGGATATCATAACTGCTTCTCTATGTGAAAAGTGCTTTATCTGCCTGTGAAATGCAAAGACCACTCTGAGGAGGTACTCAGTGTGGCTGATGGTGCCACTTGCTTTGCGTAAGCAATGGAAGATTCACATACAACACTTACAGCACTTGAATTATGAGAAAATTAAAATCGTTTCTTGTTCTTTTTGACATTCTGTTCAACAAGCCCCAGTACTCAACAGGAGGCAATTCATGCACCAGTGGTAGGATAATGGCTGACTGCAAGGTAGCAGATAACATAATCTGCCTCTTAAGGTTCTCCTGAAGCTGTCCTTTCTATTTATTTTACTCGACCTGTAAAGAGCAAAGTGCTGTAAGCCAGCAGGTTTGATTGATTGCAGATATATACCTATCCCCAGGAGTCTCGCCTATCAGTGAGTTCTTTCAAGTAAGAATGGGTTTGATTTGCAAGCTTTATCCTTAATCTAAAGCAATACGTAATAGAAAGTTAGACCCCAAGTCATAAACTGCTAACAGTTATAAATAAAGGTACTCACTATAAACCAAAACAAGCCACTAGTTTGGATGATTTGTTAAATTAAAATATAATGCGGTTCTAAGGCTGCTCTTTAGATGAATTTAACCATCTTCCATTGCTCTCTGATGTATGCTTCACACAGCAGAAATTGATTTTAAGCAGAGAAAAAAATAGAAATTATTCATTTGTATGTTTTTCTCCTACACATTCACAAGCAACGTCTATCAGAACAGTAACAGCGCCGTGGCTGTGACAGCTCTGCTCTCTCAGGGGGCTATTTACCATTAACCCGGGGAACTTGGTGATTTATAGAACATTCTGAAGTATGACAATTGGGAGACAGCATGTAATAATCTTCAAACTGTATGTGTTTATTCTGATCTTTGATGGAGCAGCTGTACATCCTGCTCGTTGCGAGCCACCTAGTGGTAGAAGAAATGAGATTTCTAAGGGCTGTGAGCCTTTCTTGGCAACTGCAATTCAGTGGGAAAGATCTCAGCAAGATGAGCTGGAATCTCCACACTGAGTATAGATCCTGTGCTAATATATATATATATAAAATGATGATGATGATACTTGTGCAAAAGTATTGATTTTGTGTTTTTTTTTTCTTTTCCTGATCCTTTTCCCCCCCTTTTTTCATGTGTGTATGCTATAAATAAATAAATAAATACAGTAAAATCACCTAATAACACAGAGCTGAATGTTTCCCCTTGTTGATCAGTCATCAGGCCACTCCAGGTTTCTAGAGGCTGCATGGAGAACCTTTTGTGTCTAGGAGCCCTCTTGGGGACTGCCCAACATGCCAGGTGTTGGCACAGCTCTTGGCTGAAGTGGTGGCAGAGGTGCACCTGTGCCCATCACCTCAGCCCTTTGTCCCCTCCAAGGTGAGCCAGGCAGCCTTGGGCCCTGTTGTCTCTTGACCTCAAGTAGAGATGGTTTGAGGAGATACCCCCAAATATTCTTGCATAGCAGTCAAAAAGGAATTGGTGTGAATGACACTGATCCTGGGCTTTGTCATGTGTGTCATCAGTGCTTGCTGAGAGCTGCCATTCCCTGTAGCATTTTAATCTGTTGGTTAAGTGATCTTAAAAATTGTGTTTTCCAAAATTGAGCAGTTTATCCAAATTTTGCACAATTTAAGTGAGCTAGAATTAGCAGGGAGCATTATATACGCATATATCTCTGACAGAGCTGCCTTTCCAGGCCTGTTGTCTGGATGATAATCCATCACGTGTCCTTTTGCACTCAAAGAAGCCAAGTTAATTACAGACCTGCTCAGCGGTCTATGAGATACACTCAGCACCTCAGATATACTGCAGCTAATTTTAGGGTCTTCTAAATGGGAACTGTAGATCAAAGTATCTTTCATTTTATTCGTGTTCTCATATAACAGTCTCAGGAGCATCCAGACCACTAAATCCTTATTGCTAATCATGAAGGTTAGAAACCCACAGTCATCTTTCTCTTCTGTGTAGAAGTCAAGTTTTTCTTGTCTTTAGTCCTTCCCACTTTTGCTATATAAATTGTATTGTACATTCAAATTGTATCGTACAGAGAAGAAAAAACCTTGAATATTCTGCCTTTAGTTCTTCCTGAATGTTATCCCTCCAGTTCTTCCTGACAGTCTGCATGTTCAAATGATCCCTAGATCCTTAGCAAGAGCGTGTCTTGCCTTCAGTTACACATTCCCCACCCTGTTTAGTGCTCAGGATTTTTGTGCTTTACCTCAACCTTCTGACATGTCATGTTTCCGTTTCATTCTTCCCCCTAAATTTGGTAGTGGAAGCACTGGGCTGAGAGATAGTCTCACTCAGCATATGAAGACAGGTGTTTGTTAATCCTTGTTAATTCCAAAAAATGTGTAGAGAGGATTATAGGAATTCATTGCAAACTGGTAGAGGAAGGAAATGTCTGCTGGGACAGGGAGACCACAGGAACAGCTTGGTCCGGGAGTGAGGTTTACCCAGATGTTTATCATGTTAGAGTGCAGCGAAGCTAAACACCAGGCTCAGATAAGCTTGGCCAAAGAGAGGGATTTTCTCCCTTCTGCTGAAAGGATGGATGAAGGAAAAGATGCATCATCTCCACATTGCTGTCTGTGTGGTCTGAAAGGAAGCTGGGCACTTGCTGTGCTGCCTGCTGTCAGGATGGAGAAGTGAAGGCAGGGGAGAAGGGAAGTGGGACTCTCCTGAGGGGGTTGTGAAGAGCAGCTCCTCTTCCAGCCACTATTCTCTTAACCAGAGAACATGGAAGCATTGGTTTAAAGATGCATGCAGTGAACTTGGGCAGAAAGTTATTCATGCAATGGGAGAAGATGGATTTGGGAGTTTGCCACCTGCTCCATTTGCATGCCTTGAAAGAGCACACAGGAGATGCTGAGCAAGGACTCCCACCAGGGACTGCCTGATGTATCTCTTGGGCCTCTCAGCAGAGGAAGTCTGGCAGTAGTTCAAAGCAGGCCCCATCTGAGAGCTGTACCAAAGCCTTTGGAGTTTCATACCCTCCTCCAGTTACTTCCTCGGTGGTCTCCCAGTGTCCCTGGGTGCAGGCACCTCACCACAGGATGTGCCTTTGGCTCACATTAGGCAGCTGGATGGCACCACGGTGAACAGGAAGAGCTAGAAAGAAACAGAAGAAGCAATAGCCCTGTCCCTGGAGACTTTCAAGACGAGGATGGATCAAGCCCTGGGCAACCTGATTTAGCTGTGCTTGACCTTGTTAATTGCAGGAGAGTTGGACTAGATAACATTTTAAGGTCCCTTCCAACTCTAAGGATTCTATGATTCTATATACAGGCATAGGAATTGCCAGACTGGGTCTGCCTGTGTCAGATAAAAGCATCAGACTGCCTTATTCACCAGCCTACATTCATTTGGATGTAGTGTAACTGTATTTGCATACAACCAAGACTGATTTGTGTCAGAACTGTTATTCCTGTGCCAGATGACCATCCACTTTCAGGATTCATGCTGATGACCTTGCACTACCTCAGCTTTGTCAGCTTCCCTGTTTGAGGCCCAATACTTCAGCCCCATACTGCTCTGCAGGATGCAGAAAGGTCATTGAGAACTTGAGGGCTCATGAAATTTGTCATTCTGCACAAGTGCTCCAACCTTTCAATTGCAGAAAACTGATGTGCTGTAGCCACCACATTTCTTCAGCCCAGACATGGGGAGAGCTTCCCTCACCCTCCAAACAGATCCAGACAGGGAATGAAGCTTATGTCCCAGCAAACACTTACACAGGCTCATTTATAGGTATGCATGTATCAATCAAAAAATCACAGTAATGCTTCAGATGACAGTATGTAGCAGGGAGTTTGTGTTCAGTCCATTACCCACAATATTCCCTGTAGAATAATTATTTTTCCAGAGAATATTAATGCATAGTACAAGCCTCTTTTTCTTCTTCTTTTATTTTTAATTTTTTTTTAACTTTAATTATTCCAAAACATATAATCTTGTGTTGGTCATATTCAAGCTGTGTGTTATCCAGCACCACCTGCACTGTAAATTGATCCACATAATTCAGTCTATATTACTGATCTATCCCTATTATTTACCACTCATCATTTTCTCTCAGCTGCACTAATAAACCCTATGTTTTCTTCCCATTCAGCAGTGATAGTGTAAGAGGATGAGCAGCCACAACAACTTGTCAGATCACTGGTTTTAAACTACAGCATCCACAGGGCCATGTATCTATACATGGCCTGCTTGGCCTTCCCAACAGTATTCCCATCACAGCACCCACTCTTTTCCCCTTCTTCTCAAGCACTTCAAATTTCTGGCAGATCATTGGTAGTGATGCTTTAATTCACAGGCTCTTTCCTAGAAAAGTAAGTATAAAGAAAAGTAGAAAGCCCATTTATTTAAAGAGAGATTAATTTCTCAAAGGGAGTCCACAGCTTTCTGAATTGCATCCAAAAACAAACAGAGAGACACAAAATAATGTGCAGCTAGTTAAGAAATAGCATTCGGACTTGATTTGGTTGGGAAATGTTTTAATGCTGCTCGTTGTGGTTAGACAATAGGGGCACAACCCGAACATCCTAGGAAAATGCCAGCTGCTCAGAAAGAAATAAAATTACAAACAAATGGTGAAAATGGTAATGCTGAGGCATTTAACTTCACAAACTGCGTAGAAGTTAATTCCAGTGGAAGTGGAAATGTTGCTTCTTCTTGGAAAATTTAGCCATTTCCACTCTGTTTCCCCACTAGAGGCACATCCTGGCTTTTCCCCTGAAGTTTACTGTCCCTGGGGGATTTCATTCAAACCTAGCATTGCTTGGAGTGCTCTCCAAGCACACTGCTCAGCAGTGCCTGAGCAGCACAGTTGTGTCTCTTCAATCGAACCCTCTCTCTGCTTCACTTTCCAGCCTGCCCTGAGAGCTTAATAGTTTTCTGAAGGATCTTCCTCCTGTCTTAAATAATTTTTTGGCTGTTTCCTTCTCAATGAGATGCTTACTTCCCTTAAATCAACAAGCTTATTTCTTCAGAAAGGTATCTTGTGTCAGCCTTTCTCCCAGCTTTGCCTGATGGGAAGCTGGTAGCCCTACCCAGCTGTTGAAATCCTTAATCATGTAATCACGTTGGGAATATTACATTTTTCATTTATTATTCTGCTGAATCCTTGCTGTCTAAGCTCAAAGATTCCTGGGATGCTGCAGTGCCCTTAAATTGATACTGTTCCCTCCTTCTTCAGGAGTTTTTACATTGCTCCTCGTGACCACCCCACCTGAAGCTGCTCCCAGCCGTAATGCTCCACCAGCAGGCAATTTCCTTCCTTGGAAGCAAAACCTGCCTTCCAGATTTCTGTGTTGCTGTCTGGGCCTGGAAATTGCATGTGCTCGTCTGCATGGGAAACTGCTTATCTTTGAAAGGTTGATACACATTTCTCTCTGTATTTACCTAGTACAGGAATGCGTTTTTCCTCCTCTGTATAAAGACACATCATCTGCCTTTCAGTCTTTTAAAGTCCATCACTGAGACTCTGACTCCTTCTGTAGCGATGATTTGGTTTGGCTTTTCTCCAGTCAAAATTTCACAGCGAATCTTAATTTTCTCTGGTTGCCAAGTACATTATTAAGTTACAGAAAAACAAGACAGAGACTGGGGATCTATGGGCAAAAAAGATGGCGTGGATCCATGTTTGTGTGCAAAACATAAAAAGAATGGCAGTATAGGAGAAAGAGCAGAGGCACTGGAGCAGGCCAGCCCCAGACTGGGATGTGGTGGCAACACGGGGCTGTAGCAGGCCTCTGGGGTTTCTGTGTGAAAACAAAAAGTTTAGCACGCATCTACCATAAACCTTCCTTAATCTCAAACTATTTCTTTCAGCATATGGAGTGCATTAAAAGAGTATAAAAGTATTCTCAGTGGAGGTTTACTGTGTATTATACAAAAATTGAATTGTTGTAATAGCAACTGCAGCTGACTACCACCTCTAAAGATGCGGCATAAATCTCAGTTTTAGTGCCCAATATAGTAAATGTTCAGTGGCTAACGTTACCATCTGCACAAAAGATGGCATGGAACAGAGCCCCTCCACCAAAGAAAACACACAGCCACTAATCTGCATCAGAAAAGAAAAAAGCCCCACAATATTGTCAAAATATATATTAAATAAAGCAAGCCATTATTAGGCACATAAATCGAAGTTGTTGTGAGATGTTGTCTCTCAGCTATAGCAGCGTCATAAAATGATTCTAATGGCCTATGCAGCCATTTGGCTTGATATAAAATGGCACATATTCTTTTGACATATATAGGAGTGGTGTATTGTAACAGTAATTACCTTAATCTCCCAATTGCCATAAATATTTCTGCTTTTCAAGGACTTGAAGATGTTCCGAGCAGTTGTTCTACTATTACTCCTTTATTTTTCTAGTTACAAAAAGCAATTATTTAGCATGTAAAGGTGACTAGCGAGTCTTCTATATGGATGTATTTAGTTCTATATAAATCATTAATTATGATTAAGAGAAGAAATAATAGAAAAAATCGAGACCAACCATACCATTGTGGTAAAGTCCTCTGCAATACTTCAGCATGTATTTTCCTGATTCTCTTTCATTTTACCACATGAATCTCAAAATATCCTGACTCTTCTGCTCAGCAGTGTGTTTTTAATTTGCGAGTTCTGCTGAAAACATACATAAAATCAATTGTTCAGGTGTCTTCAAACTCAAAAGTAAAGATAATAGAGAAAAAGATTTTTCAAGAGAGTCTGACAAATAAGATAAAATGTCACTAAATGGTGAGAAAAGCAGACATACATAATCAATCTTTTAATCCAACAATAGTGAAAGTTTCATGAAGAGAATAATATGGTAAAGAGATAAAAATGTCACAGGGTGAAAATGCTTTGATACCAGGAAGAATTTTATATCTGCAATATTAGAAACACTCTGATGTGTATACAAGGGGATTCTGCAGAATGTGAAGTTGGTGACTCCTCTGTCATTTATAGTCTGTAAACAGTAAAACGAAGTCTCTCTTTTTTCCCGAGTGAGGAATGTTTGCATTCAGAGAAGCAATATTCAACATTTTGGTACTTCAGTATCTGAAGCTGTGACCATTGAAAACACAGAGAAGCTGCTTCACTGAGCACTGAGTTCATGGTGAGAGGCCTGAAAGCAGGAATTCAGAGCTCCTGCAAACAAATGAAAGAGAAACTTTGGAGTGTGGACCTAAGTCATAGAATCATCAAATCATTTAGTTTGGAAAGGATCACTGAGATCATTTAGTCCAACCATCAACCCATCCTCACCATGCCCACTAACCATGTCCCTCTGTGCTACATCTACACATTCCTTGAACACCTCCAGGAATGGTGACTCCACCACTTCCCTGGCAGCCTGTACCAATGCATCACCACTCTTTCAGAGAAGAAAATGTTCTTGATACCCAATCTGAACATCCCCTGTCTTGTCCAATTGCTATTACCTGGGAGAAGAGACTGACCCTCACCTTGTCACAACCTCCCCTCAGGAAGTCGTAGAGAGCAATAACATCTCCCCTGAGACTCAAGTCATGGGTAGGACAACCAATCCTACAAAGACAAAAGTGAACATCACAATTATTTACAATATTTACAATGACTTCAGACAAAAATCTGAGCCAAATCAACCCATGAAATTGCTTTGCTTCCAAAACTTAATGTACATTAAAAATAAAACCACAACCATAAAATCCCCACTAAGCATGAGGAAAGGGGAATGGCAAGCTGACTGCAGTAGTATGCAAAAGCTTGTCTGAACTCAGATGTGCTCTAGGTGGTTCCAGACCATCTGGTCCAAGTCCCCTGCAATGAACAGTAACACTTATGGCTAGATAAGGTGCTCAGAGCCCCATCCAGCCTGACCTTGAATGTCTCCAGGGACAGAGCATCCAACACACCTCTGGGCAACCTGTGGCACTGCCTCACCACTCTTACTGTAAGAAAACTTTTTCCTTATATTCAATTGAAATCTTCCCTCTTCTAGTTTGAAACCATTTCCCTTTGTTCTGTCACAGCAGACCCTCCTAAAGAATCTGTCCCCTTCTTTCTTGCAGACTTCCTTCAGAAATTGAAAGGCCAATCCCAGATCTCCCCAAAAAGAGGAGGGGAGATGAACAGCTCCAGATCTCTTCGTCTGTCTTCATAGGAGAGGTGTTCTATCTCTGGGATCACTTTTGTGGCCGTCCTCTGGATGTGCTCCAACAGATCTGTGTCTCTCCTGTACTGAGGACTGCACATCTGGATGCAGTACTCTAGGTGAGGTCTCACCAGCACAGAGCAGAGGGGAAAATTTCTAGTCTTTACACACTGTAGGCATTACTAAGGGAATTTCCTAGTATTAATACAGCAAAAATGGAAATTTAAAAATAGTAGCTGAGTATGTGTGTGTATGGGAAACAAAGTTATGAAAAATCCTTCAAATCGAACATTTTGTTGTCTTCCTAAGTACATACTCTTGATTTTTGCAGTCATTCCTTTTAACTGCAGTCACAAGAACCTAGAACAGGGAGAGTGAAGTTCTGGACAGCAAATAAGGAAGTATTTGCAGTAAGTGCTGGCAGGACTGACAACTGGGAACCTCTGCTCACCACACCAGGATTCTGACATGTATTTCAGTCCAGAATCCCTGCGGCAAGACTCCAAAAGCGAACCAGCAAGATGCAGATAGCTCAGCTCCCTGAACCTGGCCCCAGTCCCAACACTCCCTGCATCCTGACTGTGCTGCTACCCCTGGGGCCCATCCAGCAGCTGGTTGTGTCCTCATCAACCACCTCCTGCTGCCCCTCCCTTGCCATGAGTCACATCCTTCCTTCCTCTGCCTCTGTTTTCCCCCTGGCCCCAGCCCCAGTCTATTTGAGCCAACATCCTTTCTTCCACCATCAATGATCTTCAACCTTCTTGGCATCCTTGTTCCTCTCCTTCTCTTTCCTTTGCCCCTTGAGTCCTCCCTACTGTGCATGTGGGGCTCCCACTCCAGAGCAATCCATTCTGGCTGTGGCTCCCGGACCCAGCCCTGAGCCACACAGTGGTCAGTGCCCTCTCTGTCATCAGGGCAGCTGGAGTGGGACCAGAGGAAACAGAATGCTTGGCAACCATGCTAAGAAAATGGAAGTCCCCACCCAACAAGAACAAATTGCTCCCCTCTCCCGCTGGTGTTTAGAAATTGGAAAAATCTGGGCAGATTTTCACAGGGCAGAAAAAGTGCAGCTCAGAAGCAGAATGCTTTGTCAAAGGCTTGTTTCTCCAAGTCTTGCTCGCTGAAATGCTAGAAATGTTTGGGCAGTAATGTTCATAACAGACAGCAGCAGTAACAAATGCTGCCCGAAGCAAAAATTCAGCATAGAAATTTTTCTTAACTGAATGGGCACAATTCTACAAGAGCCTGAAAAACAGGATGCATGGGACTGTCAGCATCCATTCCATACAGAAGTACTCTCATAATATAGGTAACATGGGTGACCAGAGCCGATCCAATTTAATGCTGAATGGATTAGCTGTTTCAATACCACATTTGAAATGTTTATACAAATGCTGGGCTCTCACATAATAAAGTGGTGGTGTATCTTTTTTTCCTTTTAAGCTGATTCTTCCATACCGATGCTGCACCATAGCCTAGAGCAATTTAAATGATTGACTAGCAGAATGTGCTAATAGCTTTGATTAGCTTCATTTATTTGCATATAATTATTTGCTAATTTCTCTGCAGTAATTAGAACTGTGGCACATTGCTGACATGACTTTTTTTAAACAAGAATGCTTTCAGTAATATTCCAACCTGTTTTGTGATTCCCAACCGATGCCTTCCATAAAGAAATCAGTGTCAGGAAAGATGTTTCTGAAACAAATACACAACTCTTGATTTTGAGCAGTCATTGAGCAGTCACGGCAGGCTGTGCTGTGACTGTATATGTTAAAAGTCCAGAAGATCAGGAAATATGAAGGTGATCCAAAGTTCTCTACAAAGCTCCAAATAGTTTGGGAGAAAACACTGGTAGAAAACAATGCAATAAATGTAAGAAATGTATTTCAGTTGATAACTCCACCTGTGGTATTTAGGTGCGTCTACTGAAGTTAGTTAATTACTAATAATTCATATTGCATTTTTCTTACCAACTTTGGGGGTTACTTAGAGTATTTTCTTATCTCATTAACACTAGGTTAATGTAGATTTCTAAACCCAGCTCGTAGAATCATAGAATCCTTAGAGTTGGATGGGACCTCCAAAGGCCATCTAGTCCAACTCCCCTGTGATGAACAGGGGCATCACAGTTAGATCAGACTGTCCAGGGCCTGATTCAGTCTCACCCTGATAGTCTCCAGAGATGGGGCATCAATCAGATCCCTGGGAAACCTGTTCCAGTGCCTGACCACTCTCACCGTGAAAGACTTTTTCCTTATATCTAACCTGAATCTGCCCTCTTTGAGCTTTAAGCCATTTCCCTTTATTCTTTTATCACAGGTTCTGCTAAAGAGTCTGTCCTTCCCGTAGCTCCCCTGTAAGTAATGAAAGGCTGCTCTCAGGTCACCTTGCAGCCTTCTCTTCTCCAGGCTGCACAGCCCCAGCTTTCCCAGCCTGTCCTTGTAGGGGAGGTGTTCATCCCTGGGATCATTTTTGTGGCACTAATCTGGACACACTCCAACAGGTCCACAGGTCTCCTGTACTGAGGACTTCACATCTGGACACAGTACTGCAGGTGAGGTCTCACAGCGCAGAGTAGAAGGGCAGGATCACCTCCCTTGCCCTGCTGGCCACCGGTTTGTGCCTATCTTCCTGCAAGACAGAAGGATAAAAGTCAAGGGCAAAGAAACTCTCTTCTGGAAATCATGACTGGACAAACATAAACTTTCCTGTATGCTTTGCCAGCTACCTGACAGTTTTAAATAGAAGACTGAACAGGTGAAGTAACCAATCAAAGTCAGCACTAATGCTGCTGCCTAAACAGTTTAGCTGTCTTTGCTCCATTTCTCCCACAGCTATTGCTGACTGTGGCTATAGATAAGTTGACAAGGATGGAGGTCACCAAAACAAGAAATGCCTTCATAATTAAGGGCTCAGTATGCTTCACAAATACACCTTCTTCTGCACCCGCTGCCAAACATCTGTGGATCTGTGATACCTTGTAAAAATAAATTAAGAAACCTGAAAGGCTCCTCTTGTAATCTAAATGTGGAAATGAAGATGTAGAATGAGGATGAAACTCCTAATTACTCTCCCCAAGCTCATACTTGCAGCATAATCAAATCTGTCTACCGGGGCAATCTGCACTTAATCAATTGAAGTGTGATACAACCTTGCTCTTCACGATACTGTGAAGCTAGGACTAAAAAAAGCCCTGTCATTGTTATGAGTGTATTTTCAAAGCAGAGAGTTAGCAAGCTCTGCTCTCCAAAATGAGCCCCTCAACATTTAATTAGCTATAGTACATGGAAAACATTTGTTATGGTTTGTGCCCAGCTAACAGCTGAGCCTGCCAACACCAGGACTACACTGTCCTGAGAGCAGCCTGCCACTGGGATTCCTTGTTCCAGAAAACTTATTTCATGGTAAAATGTGAAGTTCTGAATTTGTTTTAATGCGAATGATGAGTTATTCAGTAAGGAAGAAAAGCACTTTACAGTCTTGCCATGTCTCAAAGCCTGAAGAAAAGGCCAGTTTTTTCCCCCTCTGTATTTGAGGTTTTTCATGATAGCTGAGCTGAAAACCTATGTATAGTATAAGTCTAAGCATCAAGGCTTTGGACAAGTTTTGGCCTTTGGTTTGTTTGGATAAGTAGCAAAATTCTGTTGGATTTGTACTTAAATGGCGGGGCAACTACTTCTGCATCAATTCTCTTGTATTTTAATTAAGGGGATGTGAAAAGAATCTGTCTGGGATTTTATGGCTTCTATTTCCAACTGAAATTGGAAAATGCAAGGACACACAAGATGAGAAAAGTAGCTCAGCCTTCTGAACCTGTAGCTTTTTGGTTAGAAACTTAACTAATAATTCTGTGTTCACTCTTGTTCCAATCAGATGTGTTTAATTCTGCCCTCAAAACTGTGACTCCTATTCCTATCTCCTACTATTTGAAATGGTACAAATATCAGCAGAAAACACTCTGTTTGGCATATCTTGTGGACAGCAAAGTCTGTCAGATGAATTCTCATCTGCTTTTCAGTTTGGGTAATTGCTTGCACCTGCGCAAAGTGAAGGTCCCAGCCCCTGTCCTGCTGCTGTGATATGCCTTGTGCAGCAGGAGTGTGCGTGGCTGGGTTAAAGTTTAAGGAGAGCATTTGGCCTAATGGCTGTTTCTGCTGAAAACAAAATCTGTCAAATGGTAAAGACAAAATGTTGCGCTGAAAAAACCTTCACGTTTTCTGCATCTGTTTATTTGGAGGTCTGTTTTGTAAAGAAAGGAAGGCCAACTTTATGCCGTGGCATGAGTGAACAAACGGCACGTTTTGCTTTCTAGTTCTCACACAGCCTGTGTTCTCATAAAAATATTCTACCAGTAAGCAAAAATGTAAACAACAACGATGTGATGATAACTTTTCTCACTCCTATTTTGTCCTCTCACCTACTGTCAACATCCAGAGAAGTGGAATATTCTCCGTAATTTAAATAAATAATCCATTTCCCCATGTGCCTCCTTCCATTGAGCAGGAGGACATCAGGGGAGCTCAGCTGTCTCCTTGAATTTGTCAGCAAATTAAGGACATCAGAATTATGAAAATGTCCAAACTCAATGAAAAGTTAATTAGCATTCTGAGGAGTCACTTCAATTAAGGGGAACTTGTTTTGTTGGCCTCACTAGAGAAATGTGGACTAAGACAGGAATATAAATGTGACAATATTTTATAATGATTTAATGTGACAATCTTCCTATTTGCAAATGGCTCTGCAAAGAGTCACAGTTTAACATCAATTCATAAAAAGCAAGTTCAAAAACAAGTCATAACAATTTACAGGATGTTTTTCAATTATCTGACGAAGGACATGTGGAGATTTCTTACATGATTTCATTTTTCTATGTGACTCCGTGCATTACCAGTTCTAAACAACTTTTTGTTTGAAGTTTTCAATTCCTGTTTGGAACGTTTGCTGAAGTCTACCAAGAAGCTCCAGCAAAATTTCCATTCTTTTCCAAACCTTCCCAGGTGGGCTGTCAATTTCCCACTGTTGGGATAAACATGCTGAGTATTTTCAGCTGGGTCCCAGACAAAACCAGCCAAAATCAAGTCCTTATGGCTCTGATTCTCAGAGCACTTAATAACTGCATCTGAACATGGTTGGTCCTTATAAACTTGAAAAGTACTGTCTTCTCAATGAGTTTGGTGCTTGCATCAATGGAGCTGCTTGGAGAAGTGAGATATGGGGGTTTGGTGCTTCTTTTTTGGTGGAGGGAAATTAGACAGAGCCTGCTCCATCAAACATTGTAGAAATGGAAATAAACATAAAATGATTTTAGGGGTGACTTGCAGATTTCCTTTTGGGAATAAGACCTCAGGAAGTAAATGGTAGTAATGTTTCTGGAGACTACTTCCTTTTTGTTTTTAAACTCAGTTTTTATCAGCATCTATAACAAAAAGTATGGAGCTTTTTGCCTAATTTCAGTATGGCTTTATCTATTTAACAACAAAAACCTGAAGACTTTCAGGATTTTTCAGAAGTTTTTCAAATTGCTCTGAGAGTTTCCTTAGTCAGTTACCCATGATAGAGACTGGTGACTGAATGTCTCTCACCACTATAGAATCCCAGGCTTCTCCTTGACCTTGCATACTTCTGCTATGTGATGTACCCATTTACAGACACATTGCTTGTTTCTTCCAGCTAGGGCTCCAAAAAAGGAGCAGGATTTGGTTATGTCAGTATCATCAAACAGTGCCACCCAAAGCCAGAGAAAGCAAAGTGAAATTTAAACTGTAACCTCCATATCTGTCAATCTGTAGTTACAACAAATTGACAAACTAAGGTTTAAGTCGCCATCTTGTTGTTTGTTGATCTTGAAAATAAGAAGTGACGTGTCTGGCACGAATACCATTTGTCAAGGGTGACCCAACACAGCTGGCTGTCACTAGCTGCCACGATGGCATGTGGATCCCCTGCTGGCAGCTGGACTTACTGCTCCTGTGTCAGTTTTTTTGGTAGCTTTCCTTCACTTTTTTTTTTCATAGCTGATCATTTTCATAGTGTAGTGAGATTCCATGCTCACCATCTGTAGTGAGCTCCATACCCGATTTGTTTACTTTGCTAAAATAATGAAGTATTTTATTAGCTGTTCATCTTAGAAGCTGGAGTAGGCTGATTAAACTCATGAGAAAGGCTGTACAGGGTTAGGCTAAACAGTCATTTACTCCATTATCTTCTCTCTGATAACAGCTGACAAGAGGAGTACAAAGCTATAAAGCAATTCCCCAGCATAATGTCCCAGCTTTTGGTGACCTGTCTTGAGAATCGGTCATCTTATTTAATAGAGTTGGATGGATTTTTCTTACTCTAATTTGCTTAATCACTTTGTGAATCCTAGGAAACTCTAGTGAAAATCTCTGGAAGGACATTTCACAGCTGACTATGTATTATTTCTACTGTTGATTCTGAGTTTGCCATCAACTTTGTCTGACACTTCTTGTTCTTCTATTAGAAAACATGATGAAAGCAACATGCATATTTGTGCTCCCTGTACACTCATGGTTTCATAGACCTTTCTTGTGGTCTCAGTCAGTCATCTCTTCAGGCTTAAGAGGCCTAATCTCTTTAATCATTTCTGATGCAGAAGCCATTTACTACCTTTATCAGCCTGATCTTTCAACTCTGACCCCTTTCTTCAGACCTGCTATACATTGAAGAGATTAGTGAGCTAGAACTGTCCATAGTATTCAAGGTGTGGGTGCCTCACATCTATACATTGTGGATGACATCCTCTCCCTTCTCCTCTTTTCCCTTTCTATTAATTTCTAATGTTCAATTTGCTTGTTTTTATTACTCCTGCATTGAGTGCAGGAATCGAGCTGACACTTTCACATAGGTCATCTGCGATATTTTCAAGATCTGACTCCTAAATTATAATGATAGTTCAGAGACTGTCACTGCATATGTAAAGTTAGGATTCTTTTTCCTCACGCTTGCTAATTTACATTTATCTGCTTTGAATGCGATTTGCCTCCTAACCAGACAGTTAATCTGTATCATACAGGCTGCTTTTGTTCACTTGTTTTTTTGTTGCAGCGTCTAAATTTTTATCAACAGAAAACATTATCATCTCCTCATTCATCTGCTTTTCTGGGTAATTCAGAACTGAGCTGAATGGGACAGATCCAGTAAGATTCCTCTGGTGTCCCCAGTACATTGAGAAAATTGGCTGTTTATGCCTATTCTTCATCTCCCAAATCTTAACTTATTTTATTTTTTTGGTCCATGGAATGAGTTCCTCCCCTATTCTGTTGCAGCACAAAGAGCTTTTTGTGAAGTATATTGTCAAATGCCTTTCAGAAATCCCAAGAGATTACATTTGAATTAGCATGTGCCAATGGGGTATGAGCTTCTTGTTCGTTGTCTCTCCTGTGTGTGAAAAAGGGGATGTTGAAGGACACTACTGGAAAACACAGAACAAAAAGCAAGGTGATTCTTCATGTGCTGTGTATATAAGTTTCAGAATTCATTGCCACACAGAACTTGGACAGTGTAAGCTTTTGTGGGTTCAAGAGGCAGACTGGCTAAGTTCACAGATGACAGATCCATTGTTGGTTATTAAAAGCACCAAAGTTAAGTTTGCCTGAGGGATTTCTGGAAGTCAGAATGATTGTGGCCCCAAGAATATTCACTGGACTTACTGCTTACATCTTCCCAGGTCTTTTCCTCTTCCTTAGGCATTTGCTTTCAGATATAAGGCTGTGGGCCATTAGCAGCTCTAGCACAGACTTTCTTTTTTCCCCCTTGTGCCCAGGTTCTTAACTGGGTCTCAGATTCCTTCAAAGACATCTACCTAGTTTTCAAGGCGTGCTTTCCCTTTTTGAATGCTGCTTCTCTGGGGTGCTACACTTTCACCAGCATTTACTTATTTAGTTTCTACCAATTATCCAGTAAAGCTGTGAGAGCTCCTAGGTGGTAGCTATCCAGGTAACACCTTTCAACTTTTAAAAACTTGTCATTGCAGTTGCCATTTTCCACCTCTATAGTTCCATTGCAGCCCTAAATGCTTTTGCAGCTTCCTTTAATAGGTCAGCTTTCAAATCATCTGGGCCTGACAATTTGTTACCCTAATTTTTACAATTTCTGCTATAGATTTTTCTAATGAACTCGCTCTGATATAGCTCCTCTGACACATTGCCTCTGATGTATGAAGAAGGGTTCTAGCATAGAATTTTCCCTGAACTCCTTCAAGGCTGCAAAAAAATAATTTAATTTTCCTCCTCTGCTTTATCTTCTCTGAGAGCTCCTTTTGTGCTTTGATCAATTAATGGGCCTACAAACTCTATAGCTTCCTGCTCCTGATGTGTTTGAAGGAATGATTAATTATGAGGTTGTTACAGCTTCTGAAAACCGTTCTTCAAACTCTTTTCTACTGGCCTGAACCCAGAAACAAGAGAGCTTTGCTGAAGGCATTCATTTTGATGTCTCCCTCTTTATTTTATTTAATTTAAGGAAAGAAAAGGATTCTTATTGGTTTTCACAATCATGCTCACATACAGACTTGCAACTGAATATAATTTTACAGTGAATTTGTTACTCTTTTGGTCATGCATACATGTGTATTACAGCAGTTATGCAGCACTGTCTGCTTTCCTCTGTAAGAACGCTTTGCATTTTCTGTACCGCATTATTATACACTGATTAACCAGATACATTTTCCCTTGTGACTTCGGGGTGAAAAAAAGATCCACAAAGCCCCAGCATTTTCCTTCTTAAGGCAAACAAAAACAATTCATTGTTATTATTATTGTTGTTATAGTTGCTAATGCTGTTTCCTTTTAAAGAAAATCTATGCATGCCTTCCCATTCACCTCCTTATGCCTGACCAATTCACAGCTTACTTTGTGCTTATGCCAGTTCATTACTCCACTGTTCTTCCAAAGATATTTTTCTTTCCTTAAGGTCTTAGAGTGGCTTCTGGCTGATGTTTACTGTTGAAACTTATGCTCTCATGGATGCCCAGTTCTTGTTCAGTATGACAGCTTGTCTGTGTTTGTAACTTTGTTAGTCTGCTCAACTTTTGATAAAATGGACACTGAATTAGAAGAGTTTCTTGCTTCTGTCTTGGGGTCAAGTTGTGGTTGCCCATGCTTCTGTTCTTCCTACTGATGGCAGTAATCCTATGTTGCTACACAACTTCATCTTTGCAGAAGCTGGCAGAGGCTTCTTATGTTGCCTCCTGTTTTACTTGAAGTGATAATATTGCCAGAAACTTCATCTGTTTATGCTTTTGGTTCTGCTTCTTGTTTGCTGTTCATAACATAACCGAATTTTCGTATTTGCTCTTAGTTATTCATGGTCATACAAGTTTTGCCAAAGCATGTTGTCTGTTCCATTATTCCTGTCTCTGGAGACTTATCTGTATGATCGCAGAAACCAGGTGGAGAGTTAGGCCAGGGACAACATACAGCTCTTTGCATTTCAGGGGTTTAGTCAGTGCCCCTCAATAGCACACAAACATGATCCTTTCCACTTGTTACACTCTTCTTTCCACCTGCTTATACAGCTGACACCACCTGCCTTCTCACTAAGGGATTATTACTCCTATCCAATTCTATCTATCTTTTGAGGTCACTATATTCCATGAAATATCTCCTGAATGACTATTATTTGAGAAATTTACCACTTCTATGTTCCTTAATGACATAAATTTCTGTTCAATGTATGATTTTTTTCTTCTCTGAAATCTGCTTGTTCTTCGGTACTTGTGTCTGTCTGATTTCATTCAATGTAATATCACCCACATTAACATTTTCTGGTACTGACACTAATAATACTCTATTTCTTATCTTTCAGATTACCATTCATTTGACAGTTTGACAGTAAAACCCTTTTTGACATTAGCAAAAGTAAGACATCAGGCCTGTTAGACACTTCTAAGAATCTCACAATGGTTCTTCACTTTTGGTAGCCTAAATGTATCTAAGACTTTGATTCCTATTTGATTTTTTTTTTTTATTAGTCAATTTCATCTGCTCTCATCTGATATTATTTACCTCATTAGAAGGAGAAAACAGGCTTTTCCTTAAGCAAATACATTTAATGTAAATATTGAAGTAAAATTTAAATAGCTAACCATGTTTACAATTAAACGATTGTATATTCACAGTTCTGCTTGACCTGAGGGTCCATCATGATTGCCTCTTGGAGGTGAAAACACTTGTTCCTTTATGCCTCTGACTTTTGAGTATTTTTGCTTTGCTCAATCATAAGCCTACATATGCCTTGCAGCCACAAGAGCTGATCAGATGAATTGTCTTCAGTGCCTATTCACTGAGTGTTGATTCAAAACCACACCAAACTGATGTAAAATGCAATCAGCTTCTCTGCAAGGCAGCCGGGGTTTCAAGGCTAATTGCTTGTCTGAAGAACCAGATGTACCAGTGATGTCTGCCTGGCAAAGAGACACTGCTTGGTGATAATCCTGGTAATTGTTCAGCTCAGATTTTGTATCCTCTTCTTTTTTCAAAGGTTCCCAGTGCACAATAAGAGCAGCTCTGTCTCTGTCTTGGCCAGAGTTGCCCCCACCCAGAAAACTCCTGTTTGTTTGTAGAACTTTCTACAGGGGGCAGCTGGTGGCTCCCTATGGATCTACCCACCTGACTGCATAGGATGTTGCATGCAGGATTTTTCAAATTGTTCTTTCTATCTGATTCCTGCAGCGTGATAATTCTTGCACTATACCTGAACAATCTTTTATTATGCTTTCTGGTCTTCAGTGTTAGCAGGACTGCCCTAGATGGATCAAGGTCCTTTTAACCTGGGACCCGTACAAATCCTTAATGTGATGCAGTTCTGGGCTACACAGTTTACCATCTACAAATGCCTTATGTTACACAATAAAAACCAATACAGAGAAAATAGGCGAAGGGACTTAACTGTATGTCATATCCGTAAAAACCAAAGGGCAAAATTCTGGCCTCATTGAGGTCACTGGCCAGGCTTCTGCTCACCAAGGGTCTTTGGGGTGCAAGCATTTGTATTATGCTCCTGTTGACCTATTTCAGGTTGAAATTCCCTTTAGTATTGTTCACCAAGCCATAGGGCTTGCCGGTAACCTTAACATGTTTTGCCAATGCAAGCTGACAAGGGCACGACATCATTAGTCAAGTTTCACATCCCACTGACCTCACCCACATGACTTAATCTGCCAAGGTCTGTCATTCCTAATGGTTTGGTTTGAAAATGCTTTACTGCTCTTGTTTATTCACCTAACATGGCCAAGAGCAAGTGTTCAGCTGCTGTTAGGGGAATGCAGTTATGTGGAAGCTACTGTATTTCTCCTACAACATGTGAATTATAACAAAGTCTGATAATGTTTCAGGTAGCTTGCTGGAGTAGTATCCCAGCAGCTCTGCTTTGTCTTACTTTCTGATATCTCAAGTATGGATTTTCTTTAAGGTCTGATATTGTGTGAATTGTGGCATGCTGAAATTACCACCTTCTGAGAAAACTTGGTATTTCTGCTGAGAGGGTGATTGATCATATTTTGCATATCTGTCAACTTTTTCTTTCAGAACTTCACACCACTTTACAAGCATCATTACCCTGATATTTAATTTAGAGAGAGAAAGGAAAAGAACATTTCATGCTGGCAGGTCTGGCCAGGAATCATCCTCCTCACTGTTTCAGCCTCTGTGCCAGGAGAAGGAATGCTCTGTGCCACATCCCCAGTGGAAGCATGAAGTGCTGGACGACTGCTCTGCAAACCAGGCACCCAAGGAGTGCGTACCACTCAACAGGGAAGAGAAAAAAGTTAGGGAAGAGAAGAATTGACACCACACAAGATAAAGGAGTTGGGTAGTGAGGAAAAGAGAGGGAACACATGGAACTCTACTCCAGGTATGGCTGTTTGAATGGTCTTTCTGTGTTCCTAGAATCCTATTTGTTTCTGTGTTCCAAGAGAATCCTAGGGTTTCTCTTCTGGTCCTACCCAACAGGCTGCATCAGGGCAAGGAGAATAAGCATTTTACTGCATAAAGAAAGAACTGTACAAGTTTACAGCTGTTTTGCTGAACTACTTTAACTGTTTTCTTTAGAAATTTGAGGAGTTATTGCAGGACAATTTTAAGGAGTGAATTTGAAGTGTAATGCCCAGTCTGCCCTTGTGCCTGGTGTGAATTAAGGCAGAGACATTTCACTATGGATTAGGAGTGTCCTCATGAAGAGTTAGTATGCAATAACTATTCTAGGTTATTTCCCCAGGTAGACAAGCCTAAACATCTGATAAATAGGCCTATTACTTTTTCTCTTAACCAATTAAGTACTTATTTTAGAAGGAAAAGATGAATTATCACACAACTATTTCTACAATATGTCTTACTTAGTACACTAATGTCAGAAAAGGCAAACTACTGTCCACAGATTGGAAGGAAAGGTATTAGTGTTTTACATGCTTAAGCTTAGTGATGATTCCTGGCCTTATTATATTTTGGGTGAAGATCATGATATATTGTTGTTTTTGCAACACTTCAAATTTATTTCGTAAAATAAATCACATAATGGACTGTCATAATAGCTGCAGTAGCATGACAGCAAAAAAGAATTGGTGGAGCCACACTTCAGTGCACAGTGAAATAGCTAACAATTTGTTAAATATCCCATGAGTGGATTAAATAGGCATATGATCAGTTATGTGGCTGCCAAGCCACAGCAGGAACCAATTAGAATTCACCAAAAATAATTTAGATGAAAACTGATGAATCCATCAGAACCTAATTAAATTTATGGGGGAAAAAAAGCAAACATCTAATTGACAGATTACATAACTACTGAGTTTCTCTGTGAAGAGTCTGCGAAGGATGGCCGCTGGGAGAAGAGAGGCACTCCTGGTTCTGGTTGGCAGAGTGCTGGGTCTTCTAACACTCAGTACTCTTCTGGTATTGATTTCAGGTAAATCGCCCCCATAGAGCTGAGCTGGTCAGTTTTCCATGAAGTAGAGTGAAGTCATCCAACAAAAATTGTAACTACCAATTATTTCATGGCCTGTCTTAAGTGATACACAGAAGAGCCTGGGCAAGGAGGACTTGAATTCAGAAGAAAGGTACAGGCAGGGATCTCTCTTAAGGATTCTATTTTTCATTGTGAACTACAAAGAATGGGAAACGAGATTTTTACAGCTGGAGTTCCGTGTGTCTTGTCTCTATTTTACTGCATTGTTCTGGGCCGGAGGATTGTTTTTATTTACATTTGTTGGCATTTATGGATTTTTTAAGCCAGGAAAAGTGAAACAAACCTGTATGAAAATAAGCACTGATATGAGTAACAAAATGGATGACGTGGAAAGGTGTGATACCTCTCAGCCAGGATTCTCACTGCAGGAAATAGATTTTCCTTTAGCTTTCAGAATAGCTTTCAGAACAAAAGGACATAGGCTTGCATAGTTATTCTCACTGAATCATTAGAAGGAATGTGCTGGGAACAGTGCTGCTGATCCTCTTACTCCTGCCATGTCAGAATAGATATTTCTACAGTGTACCTTACACTCCAGTTGTTTCTCAGATTCCCGGGCTGTTCACTCTCCCATGAAACTCTTGTACGTTGTGAACCTGAGTTTTCTCTTAACAGAAATTCAGTTTTCCCTACTCAGTTGCTACAAGAAAAAAGGTGGTATGTGATTCTCTTTTATCCATGTGATTCTCTTTGGTGGTCACCTGAGAAAGTGTCAGGACAGGGTCTAGTTCTTCTCTCTTGAAAATGGAAATGACTTTCTTTTTAATCTTTTCCCCCATAGCAAAGACAAGTGGTAACTCAAATCCTTCAAATGCAAGTAATAAAATGCTCCCAACCAAAAGAGTCAGGTTATTTATAGACTTGATATCTTATGTAAGTAAATAAATACAGGAGAGAGTATGTTGTCATCACTGGATGATTGCCACATCCTAGTGTTGCATGAAGATGGTTGAATTACCTTGTAAGATGCTATTACTGTCTAGGAAGACTTTTTCAAACAATCCTGTCTTAGTTCATAGACTTATAATATGCAGATGTACTACTTTCTCTATGAGAAGGCAGTCACACGTGCTTTGTTGCTGATGTTCCTCTCCTGAAGTGAAAGTTATTCTTCAAACTGAGGCAAAGACAGAGCTGAACTGTAAGATTTGTTTTCTTTTAGAAGATTTGTTTTCTTAAGTGATCTAAGATAACCGGAAACGGCAAAGCAAGCTGAATAGGCTGAATGGCAGTGTGGTGGGCTGTGAGGGTGATGTGGTGGGGTGTGCAGCAAGATGGTACTTGTGCAACCTCTCACCATATGCGAGCTTCCTACAGAAAGCACACAGTAGGCAGGCTGTAGATGTGTAGCACTTCCCCAGCACTTAACACATTGCCTCAGAGCTGATAGCACAAAGAGAGCTGCTACAGTCTCTCTCCTTGTTCAGTTCAGTCCCAAGCCATAAATAAGTTGCTTCATGCACCACTGCAGAGTAATGTAATGAGCTCTTCAAAGTCCACGACAAATGGACTTTCTCAGGACAAAACAAAATGCAGGAGTGCAGCCTCTCACTAAGTGCTTCCCATGCCTTGGTTTTTAGGAGGGATGGATATCCACAGATCCTGCTGGCTCTACCATCAAATCCTTTGAGAATGGGGCCATTTGCCACTTCTAGAACTGTGTCATTTCAAAATGCAAGATCAAATTCCATGCATTGTTCCTAAAGAGCACGGCTTGGGATGAATAAGAGAAAATATATCTATCGGCCTCTTTGAACCATTTACCTTCTTTTCCTGCTAGGGCTGGTGTGTGTTAGAGGGATGAAGACTAAGGTAGCAACTGAACTGTGCTTGTGCCTTGTGATAGGTTTCATATCAGATGTTGCCAGTGTGTGTTGTATGCATCTCTGACCAAAATTTGTGATAGACTCCAAAAACTTTGCAATGTGCCTTGCTAGCATTTCTTTACTGCTTTGTTTTTCTTAGTATGCACAGAGTGGATCTTGGTGTAACAACACTGGATGTTATTGATATTCAGTAGGTGTTTTAATTAAAAAGAAGGAAAAAAAAAGCGAAAATAAATAGCACTATACTTAATTATCTATTTGCAAAAAGTAAGCAGGAACAACTTGATATGCACAGTTCCTAATGCAGAAAATTTTCATGAGGTCTCCTTGATAGAGGAAATACTCTAAGGTCTAAGAATATATTACAGAGCATCTCTAAAGGAGACTCAGAATCTTCTGAAAATTGCCCGTTTTTTAAAACTGCTGTATATGCTGTGATAGGGAGCTTGATTTATGTCCAATAACATTAATAAAGCCATATTCGAGCTTCTCTGGAAGCACGATCAAACTAATTATTTGCTGCTGGTTTTACAGCTGCAGTTCATTTTGGACTTGATTTTCAGAGGTACTAAATACGTTCCCATAACACACCAATTTCAAATAATGTTTTGGGTGCCTGACGCTTCAAAAAATGAAGCTTCGTTATCCATTAATTCAGTCAAACTGATAATTCACATTGGAAATAATGGATTAAGCAAACAGAATCTGCAAATAATTTGGAAATGCTGAACTAGTGCCTCTCCTGACAGTCATGGAGAGGTGCCTTATCTAGCCAGCCTTATCCATTTTTTTTTCACCTCCTCTGACAACAGGCTGCCAGGCGTAGGTTGCTCTGCACAGCAGCAGCCTTCAGCTAAGGCACATTCTCTCACCCAAAAATATATTCAGTGCTCGAAACTGGCCTATTATTAATAAACACTAGCACATCTTGGGGGTGGTGTTCATCTTCATGCTATCCTCATGTAAGTCTTCTTACTTTTTGTGTATGAGTTCTCAAGATGTTAATATTTTGTGTGCTTGGGAATAAAATGATTGTAGTAATAAAAAGAATATTCCTTAATCTCTCTCTGTGAATGCAGATCTGAAACTGGACAGTGCAGAAACTGTGTAAAATCGGATAACCAGATTACAGAAAGAGCTGGGTGGGGAACGGAGTTGGCAGTGACATTCGGCTTTCATTTAATTGGCTCAAATACATTCCAAGCCAGTAGTTGCAGAGAGGCTTTACTGCCTGGAAGTTGCTTTGCAAAACCTGTGAAATAAACCGCTCATCTGTCTTGTTGGGAACACCAAGCACCATTGGAAAATACCAACACATGTAATGTTGGCTGGTATCATACAGGAATTGTCAGGAATTAAAAGAGATGATAAACAGCAAATAGAATTTCAAGTACTTTACAGGAACCTTGAATGCCTGGTTTCAAGTGATGATTGGCCTCATACCTAACATGAACAAAAAGAATGTGGACACCTCTGCAGACAAAAATAACCATGTTTCTTGTTATTTTATACCCCCCAAAAAAAGGAAAAGTCAGCTAGAAATGTATACCTCTATAATAAAATTTTAGGTTGGAATAACTATTCCGTATTTTAAATGCCATGAGTTCAAGTTCTGTTTCCAGTGTCTCCAATGACTACTGAATATTCTTCTAAAATGAAGTTTTTGTATACATGGTAGGAGTTTAAATGCTGTAGTTAAAACACGTAGATTTCTACTGATGTAACAAAATGGAGAAGGTAGGTGAGACTTAATATGGAAAGCTGGGAAGACATGAAGTTTAGAGCAAAACAATGTGTATTGTTCCTGGCTGTTCAACATATGAATCTGCAGGATGCTATATTGATAGAAACTAAATGGAGAAAAGTTACCAAAGAAGGACAGAGAGTAAGGGAATAAAAGAGTCAGAAAACAATAAAATGTAACAGGTTGCATCTTGACGTTAAAATGAAAGGAAAGCTTTCGAGTGTATAAAATTGCCTGAAATATTCTACAAGTGTTAAGAACTTGCTTTTCATGCTTGATATTGGGGGTAAAAGTGAGTTAAATAGATTTATATTTTCAAAGGTGATTTGGGTAAGGATGTGGTTTCTTTTTCTTTTTCTTTTTCTTTTTTTCTTTCTTTTTTTTTTTTTTTTTCAGTTTCTTAATGCTGTCTTTTCACACTGCACATCAAGGAAGGAAAAACCTTTGAACATTCAGTTCTAGGTCTTCCAGCAGGCCTTTTGGCATCCTTGCAAGGAAATCTCACACCAGCCTCAGTTAAGTCTGGCTGTAGCAGATTGCTCAGTAGGAAACCTCAGATGTTAGACCTCCTCTTCCAGCTGAGAACTTGTGAACTATGAGATCATTTTCTCTACTGCTTGAGCTATGCCTGTCTCACAAACAGGAATGAGAACATTCAGGCAGGATTCCATGCTGTGATGTATCCCTTGGAGTAAGAAATAGCCTTCCTGACCCCATTGCCCTTCTGATGATCCAGGGTTGTGCCAGGGTTCCAGTTTCCACCAAAATCTGTGATGATGGTGTTGGAAATCTGAAGGTACTCTGTTGAATTTACCACTTCAGTATCAAAATTTTTTACAACTGTGATTTATAATTACTGTTGGAAAAGACCACTAAGACTATCTAATTCAACTGTCAACCTCCACCACCTCCATGAGCAGCCTGTCCCAATGCCTCACCACCCTTTCTGAGAAGGAATTTTTCCTAGTGTCCAACCTGAACTCCCTCTTGGTGCATTGTGAAGCCATTCCCTCTCATCCTACCACTAGTTACCTTAACAATGGCTTTCTGTCTTTATAAGAGTTCCTTCTGAGAAAGTCTTGCTTAGCCATGACATGAGTGATGACCTGTGCAACCAAACCTGGAATAAAAGCACACCTTGATGATGGGTTCTCTTCAGGCTGGGTACCTGAGGAGCATCAGAACTTGAGCAGATCATTTCATTTGCTAACAACATTGCCTCCCATTGTATTGTGGTTTTTCTTCCTGCCAATATTCTTATGGGAAAAGAATATGTGACAGTATCCAAGTTACTTAGCAGGTTCCAAAGTTCTGAGAAATGTGACATCTGCACAGTTTTTAGTAGTCTCATAAGACTGTTTGACTGGATTTGTAATGCATGGCCTTACAGTAGCTATCAGTCTGTGTCTAGATTGGATTTTAAAAAGCTATGGGATGCTATAGACAACAGGAAGGTGAATGCAATCAAAACAGTAGAGCACTGAAGTGAATTTTATCCTTTGCAAGCTACTCTGTAAGCCAACAGAACATAAACAAGCAGACAAATAGTGATGTCTCTCTCCCCTTTGTATTAAGCTATGTAGTACCTCTTGGAAGGCCCTGCAGCAGAGGATGATTGATGCACATAGCAGTACATTTCATCCTGCACCCAGAGGACATGAGCAACTGCTGTGCCTTTGCTCTTCCTTTTACATAGCGTGCCTTACTCTTTGCTTCATGCTTTTCAAGTTGTTGAATGTAATAAAGAATAGTAAAACCAAACTAGAGCAGATAATCTAGGAAACCAATTTTTATTTTATTTATTTATTTTTAAATTTGGCCTTAAATCAGTTTGTTTTGTATTTGGGCAGCCACCACATTGGCATTTAGAAGCAAAGACTGTGTACATTAACTCAGTCCCTGCAATGAGTATAGAGAAGACAACACCATGTTCTTAGACTGAAAAGAGCACTTGAATAGATGGCATCATTTAAAAAAAGAGTCTCTTTTGTCCATAATAAAATATTAATTCAATATTTTGCATTAGCTGTTCTTATTTCCTTATGTGCAGCATTCTTTCTTACACTTCTGGTATACTCTAATAACGCTTCAGACTGAGGAGGGAAGACGTGCTCCTAAAAACTTCTTGCTAATGGAGCAGTGAAATTACAAGATAGTCATCTTAATACCACCGAGTTACAGCACTTTCCTGTTTACTAAAATGGTTGGCTTTTTTTTCCAGATGGTTTTATTTTCTTCTTAGATTTTCCATCTCAGCATGTTCTCCTGCAGAAATAAACAAATGAACACAATGCGCTGGTGTGGCCCGATCCTGGCTCTGCATTAGTGGCCTTTGGGAAGTCTGCACTCCATTTCAGCGCTCGGGTATGTCAGCGCATTTCAGCAGGGCTGAGATCCTTGAAGGATACCTGCCTAGGCCGCTGTATTATTTATATCACTTTACAGCAAAACAAATAAGGTGAGGTTTAAAACACAGGAAAAGATAATAGCAGGTTGTGTGTCAGCAGAGTTCGTCTTGAAAAGCCTGGTAACCTCTAACATTTTAAAGGTGTGTATGTGGTGCTTCCATGAAGGCTCATGTGGACTCCAGGCCAGTCCTGATGACAGATTCTCCCCTCTTGACAAAATGATCTGGTTTGCCTGGTGATGCAGGAGCTGCAGCATTTACTCATTTCTCTGGATTAAAAAAGCCTACCCACATAAACTGCACACAGCTACAAAGTGCATTTTAGCGATTATAGGGCAAGTTCTGCTGTGCCCTGCTGCTCCTTCAGCTCCACGTATGAATACTATTTAAGAGACACAGTGGATCAGAACCTTCTTAGCCACATCAGTTACGGTTTGTTATGAATGTGATCTATGCTTTCTTGCTTGAATTATGTCATCACTGTAACCATACACAGTTATGTGTATACATACAAGGCAGCACGTCATCCAGGCTTCATGCATGGATTGTGTAAAAACACAGTTTCTATGTACTTATTTTCCCACCATAGTCACATGTGTGGTCTTAACACCAAGTCTTCTTTAGTCTTTTGGAACTAACAATTCCTATAGACCAGGTGGTTAAGTGATATTCATAAACTGTCTTGAAAAGCTTAACAGTAGTTCATCACTAAGTACGTAAAGTGGAGTCCATACCATTAACCAGTTTTACAAGAGTTTATATTTCAGAGCTTCCAAGTTTGGATTTCACAGTGGCTCAGCATCTTAAGATACTCACTGCACAGAGCATTAACTCAGCTACTCTAAATATAAACTTTAGTATTCTATAAATCTATTAAGAAATGTGTAATCCTATGCCTGATGTGTCTGTAATAGTTTTCCTTATTCAAAACGTACAGTAGCAGTTTTAGCATTTTATCACAGAATCTTCTTTGTCAAAAACTGAGCAACCATACCAGCTGAGACCAAAGTCCCACCTCACTCCATGTGCTGTCTCAAGCCTATGGAAATCACTATGGAGGAAGCAAGTATAAGCAAATATTCTTGTTTCTGACAGTCTTGTGTTTAGAGACTTCTGTGCCAAATATTGCATCCGCAGCACTTTATTCAACAGCACTTCCTGGATCTTGGTTGTAGGCATCCTTCTCACTGATCTTGGAAAACATTTGTGTTTCAGGCTGAGTCAGACATCATCGCATTGAGCACTCCAATTTCTTTTTAACTTATTTATTAAATTAGGATAATTTAAATTATAATCATACATTATGAGTGAAAATAAATAATATTTTCTTGTTTTCCGCCTCCATCATGTTCAGGGTTTTAATACCAGATATTCATTCTCACAAATTCCTCTATTCATGAATTGAGAGTTCTGTTCTTCTTAGTTTCTCTTTGCAAGGAAAGTTTATCAGCATTCAAAAGTTGTCCTACTATAGGCTTAACTTTTGATGGAATCTTCTCTATAGGATTGCTATCCTTTCCAGGGTTCTAAAAGGCTTCAAAATGTGTTAAGAACTGTCCACAGCTTTAGTCAGCACTATTAATATCAAGCCATTGAAAATAAGAGTTAAATGATTATTGTTTCCCAATAGAAATTACCGGTTAAAAAACACAGATAAAGGATATGGCTCTTCTTTTTCCAGGATGAAATTTGGCAGCATAAATATGCATTAAAGCGTCAGATAATTTTGGAACATTTCTTTATCTTTAATGTAGAGGTGAGGAAAGGATAAGCTTCCCTTTTCTCATTACTCTTCATGACCTTAAGCATTTAGCTGTCCTTCTGTCCTTGGTAACAGGCACAGAAATGACAAACAGAGACAACAAACTCATGTACACACACACACTCATTTCATTCTGGCATCTTGCCTTCACTGCAGAATGGTTCCCGGTCCACTACTGCTGCAAACCCGATGGCTGGCAATGCTACAGCAAGATCTACTGAGCCTGTATTCCAATAGTGAAGAGAAAGGTGCATCAGTTGTTCCCCTCCTCTCCCTCTCCCCTTGAAGACTGATGACCAGAAGCTTTTGGAGCCCCACAAAAACAAGTTTGGCCGTGTCCAACTCTTATCATTCTTTTTCTCACCATTGCACACTACAGACTTCTACTGCTCAGCGACAGAATACCTGACCCAGCTGGGAACAGAACTGAGGATATTCTGTATGCAGTCCTGCTGGTGCTGCTGTGGTGCTGTTCATTTGCACTTTATATAAATGCTATGAGTTCTGGCATTTTAATCTAATTTCATTGGTCATAGTCCTGTACAGAGTTCAGACCTAAAATGTCTTTTATTGTGTGAGCTTTTATTTTATAATATATTCTTCAATATATTTTATTCAAAACTGTTATTTCAAGGTCATTATTGTAGCGCCAGAAAGCCAGTCCTCAGCAACACACAGAAAATATGAGACCAAATAAAACTGTAAAATAAGTGAAAGTGAATTGCTGCAGAGGGCAGAAAATGGCTGCATTATACTTTGGTGCTGAAGCGGGTAGAGGAGTAAATCACAGATTCATAGAACGGCGTGGGTTGGAAGGGACCTCAAAGATCATCTTCTTCCAGTGCCCCTTCCATTGGCAGGGTTGCCTGTCCCTAAATCAAGCACCAGCTCAGGCTGCCCAGGGCCACATCCAACCTGGCCTTGAACAATTCCAGGGACTGGGCATCCAAATCAGATCTTCTTCAGCTCAAAAACCCATATTTGAGATGAGGGAAGGCAAGGAGGAGTTTTCAGTTCTTTAAGGGGTCCAGAATAGCTGGAGTTAGAGCAAATTTGGGATTAGATCCACTTGGCATATACAGGACTTCACTGCAGACAAGTAAGCTAGAGGTACTGATGGTAATGGTGAAAAGCTGGAGAAAATCCCCTAACCACCAGCATGGATGCTGCTGTGTCCCCAAGCTGATGTGTAGGGGATAAATTTCAGATGTCGAGCTCTGAGTTCCCACAGTAGACCTGACCCTGTGCTTCCCACCAGTTCATGGGGAATTTAGAGCAACCTCGTGGCTCAAGACAACCACCCCAGCACTGAAGGCAGGTTGGATCCTGCCTGTCTTCTCCCTGGTGCACATGCTCAAGCAGTTGATTTTCATTGGAATTCATTTTTTTTTTTGAGACATCTCCCTTGCTTAAACACCCTGTTGAAATTGGCTGAGTGCTTTGCCACATACTATTACAAAATCCTGTGGTACGCTTTGATAGACATAAATGCTTGGTGTATGTTTTTAAACTTCTCTTCTTTAAAGCTTTTTTCCCCCTTGCTTGTAGTTTCAAGGAGAACTGTGTGCTGCAGACAGGTGAGTGCTGCCAGGGTGAGAAAGTTTCTTGGTTTTCCTTTCCTCTTAAATGCAGAAACTTCTGAAGGACATTTTTTTTCTGCAGAGCTCCCTGCTCAGAGATCGGAATTAAATCCAGGAAATATAAATAAATAAAGCCTAAAGATCATCCCCACCAGAAAGAAATGAAAACAAAGATGTGCTATAGCCATGGAAAATGCAAAAGACTGAAATAATTCCTCAGGGCTGTGGATGCCAGGTCGTACTGCAAGGGGATGGATTTGGCTCTGAACCTGAACTGCCAGCTCGCAGCCTCCTGGGGCCTGGGGCTGTTGCAGTGGTTCAGTGTTGCTGCAAATCACTCCTTCTGGGAACTGTGCCTTCCTCCACTGAGTAACTCTGCAGCAGTGCAATACTATATTTAATCAATTCAGGTGTCTTAAAATACTTCTGTGCCCAGCAGGAACGTCGCTGCACAGACCCAGAGATCAAACAAATGTGTGCTCAGTGCCCATTCAGAAAGCTGACATTCCTTTAGGACAACAGAAGGCAGCGAGCAGAAAGAAAAGAATGAACAAATTGCATCAGGCTCTTCCATCCTGGGAGGTGATAAAACATTGGGGATAATTCCCCCCCCCCCCCCCTCCCCCCCCCCACCCTTATTGTATTTGATAGTCCTCATCTCTATTGCAGTTTTGACAAACAACAGTCTTAGATGTAGCAGTAACTTTAAGTGACCTCATGTTTGTCTCAGAAAGACAATAGAGCAATAAAACCAGTGAATGCAGAAGTTTTATGGGTATCACATCAACAACAATTTCCTTCATTTCTCATGGTGCAATTGAGATTGAGAACTTTCCTATAAATGAGATGTACTTAGTGAAGCAAGACACATCCTTACAAGAATCCCATCACAATTCTAATATTTAAAACACGTAAATCTTCATCTTAAAGTGGAGCACCTCCAAGTGGCTCAACATTTTGCTTCCTACTTGTGAACAGATGCTCTCAAGACTGGGCTGGCTGGAGCCCTGGGCAGCTGGGTCTGGTGGGGGCAGCCCTGCACATGGCAGTGGGGTTGGAACAAGGTGAGCTTGAATGTCCCTTCCACCCTAACCACTCTGTGATTCTCCTACACCAGTACCTTGATATTAGTGACCATTATAAAGTCATAGCTAACAGCTAACACAGTTTTGAAATACATAAGTTTACATGAAAATGATAGTGGAAAGGGATTCCTTTGGATAATCCCACTGAATGGGGAAGGTGATACTTTTAGCATCCTGATGACACCTAAATGGCAGGGTCCCCCAAATAGGAGGACCCCACAGCTGCATCTGAAACATTCTCAAATACAAAAACATGTATTCTTCTAATTGTTATAATAATACTGTCAATATCATATTTATGACCACTAAAAACTTTCTTCTAAAGTAACCTTCAGATTAAGTGTTTGGATTAGATTAGATTAAAGAATTAACCTTAACACTTCAGATTAAGTGCTGTCTTGTTGGCTGTCTGAAAGCACACTGCTGAGGAGCCAGTGGTACAAGAGCCATACAGGTAGTGGCAATGAACAAGGCTTTGGCACTGCTGCGAGTGAAAAATTAAAAGCTGGAAAATTGTAGTTAATGTTATGACTGTGAACTGAGCTGCCATTATTGTAGCTGCTGTATCTGACACAAAGGCATGCAGGACATCGAGGTACATACATTTCTGGTGCGTGAAGTCAAATGTCATTTACAAATTCCTCCCTCAAATACATTCAGTGGAGGAGAAATAATTTGCACTAATCTTTGGGAAACCCAATTGGAGCTCATTAATTCTGCAGTTTAGCAAGGAGCAGGCAGCTTCAGCATGAAAGAGCAGAACTCCCTTGGAATAACTTCACTACAGTTTGGTTTCAGGACTCAAAACAGTACTGACCAGCTTTTGCGGCTAGTTCTTAGCAGAAGAATGAAACCTAATTGAATTAAGACACTGTAACAACAAACACTCCGACCCAAAACACAGTTTGTATACTGGATTTTCAGGACTGTGCTCAGTTCATCATTTAAGGCAACGCTTGGCATCACAGCAACTGTAGTCTGGGCTGCTGAATCAGCCCTGCATCCCGTGCTGTTACAGACCTTCTGCATGGTTTGGGGCAGGTTATTTCCCCTGCCATCTCTTGCCTGTCTTATCTGTTTAGGTCAGTAAATCTCCAGGACGGAATTTCTCACGCGATGTGTCTGATGGGTGAAAGCCCAACTGAATTCTGTCTCAGCTGCAGCTCCCGTGCATTGCTACAGTACAGATTATGATGCTCCTTCTCAGCACAGGCGTGGATGCAGCAGAACCAAAGGCTCGGTAATAGGATCTCCCTCTAAAGCATCTGCTCTAAAATCTCAGAGATGGGCAAGCTGCCAATTTGTAATTTATTAAGATTAGCAAGTATGAAGTTTGGAAGAATATTTATTAATGATGTTCTGTTGCAGATCTAGGTCATGTTTAAGTGGGATTATGCAACTCCATAGATGCTGGGCTGGTGAGTTTTTGTGGGGGTTTTTTGGTGATGGCAGGATTGTTGGGTATATTTTTTGTCTTCTTTTTCTTTTTCCCTGGAAATCAGTGCAGACAAAAGTATATGCTTCACGATAGAAAGGTCAAGTTCAGCCCATCCACTTTCCAGCCAGAAGCGGCAGCTGCTTGGGAGCACAATGTGTAGGAAAACAGAAAGTGCACCTCTAGCTGATCCCATTTTAAACATCACCTGTAAAATAAAACTCAAGCCAAGGCGAGTTTGTGCCCTTCCAGGCAGAGTTTGTAAGTCTTGATCTTTCTCAGAGTTACTTCTAAAATTCCTCAGACATGCAAAACTGACAAAGATGGCAGCAGTTGGAAGATGCCCCACGTGCTCAGCAGGCTCCTGGCAGTGCCACTGTGTGCCACTCAGCATCGAGAGTTACGTTTGTAACTGGAAGAAAGTGAGACAAATTTACTACATTCCATTCATATGTTTTATTTTTCTCTATTGAGACTCCCTGTTATTTTAACACTGATGCAGCTGTATAAAGTTTGTAACTATCATTTCTTATCCTCAGTTTCTAGACGGGCTGCACAGTTCTCTGCATCCCAGCTGAGCTTATTTCAGGGCTCTCTGCACTCAGATTCTGGCTTAAGGCGTCTTCCCATCCCGATTAGAGTACAAAGCCTGGTTTGTCCGAGAAAACGCGACAATCCCACGGAAGAAAGCAGCCCCTCCCTGGCCGACGGATGCGCCCTGATGGAACCACCTGAGCCAGAAAACACCGGGCTGCCTCACCAAATGGGGGAGGAAGGCTGGGTGCACCGAGGCACGGATGGCGCCCGGTTAACGCAGCTCTCAGCTCTGCAGCAGCCGCGCTCCGCCCTGGGTGCCGGGGCAGCCCGCGGGTAGCTCCCACCGGGCCGTTCGTGGAGCTCTGAGTCACGCGAACCGAGCGCTCCGCTGATGCGGCTATTAGGATGCCTGATAAATATTTATAGCCTCTCACCGCGGAGCTGATTGACAGCACGGGGGCAATCCCTACCGGCAGCTGCAGGCAGCTGCCTTGGGGATGGGAGCTGGGGGAGAGGTTTGGTACCCGAGGGATCCCCACGCTGGGGGCTGCCCCAAATCTCCCGGCGGGACGAGCGGCCCCGACCCGGCCCGGCTCCCTCCGCGGGGTGGGGAGGGCGCTGACGCAGTGACTGCAGTCCCGGGGAGAGCTGCGGAGCCGGGCTGCCTGCAGGTGAACTGAAAGTCGTCGGGGGGGAAGGGGAAGAGAGGGAGGAGGAGGAGGAAGAGGAGGAAGCGGCGCGCAGCCCGCCCTGCGCGCTGCAGCTGGCGACCGAGAGCTCCGCGCAGCTCCGCGCAGCCTCCGCCTCTCTGCGGCCGCCGGTCCGCTCCCTCCGCCCCGCTGCAGCGCGGAGCCGAGCGCGTCCCAAAGTTTGCTCCCCCGGGGAGGAGTGACCTTGGGGCAGGTGGTGCGCAGCGGGGCGGGCGCTGCGGGGCCGAACCCCCGGGGCGGTACCGAAGCCCCGGCGGCGCCGCCGCTTCCCTTGGAGCTGCCGCCGAACTCGGTTGAGCGCGGAGTGGCACCTCGGGAGCGGAACGGAGGGTATCGGGGCTGCCACCCGCGGGTGGGCTCCGGAGGTCGGTGCCGGCGGTTCCGCAGAGCTGCGTCCTTCGGCCGGTCCAGCTGCTTCTCGCGTCCCTGCGCGTCTTCTGCCTGTGAGTAAACTTAGCACTATGTCCAACTTCCGAGTTACTTAATTTGTAAACGTGGAGTACGGTAAAAATGACTTTTCTGCCAATAACGTTGATGATGAGGAAGGCTGCGTTGTATGCATCAACTGCGGTTGGAAGATGTTCATAACAGAATTATTGTGTCCTTTGGAGGAGTGGGGTGAAAAATCATTTAGGACTGTGTGATGTGAGTTGGAAGAGTTCCCTTTGAGCCCTACGGACAGAAACCTTTTCGAATAAGGGCTCTCAGTCCCGAGGTGCTGCCCAGCCCGTAGGTACTGAGTGAGCGAGGCTGGAGGATGCTCAGCGTGCTCCGTGTGTGTGTGCTCTGAGATAGGATCTGCTCCCGGAGTCAAAGCAAAACTACTGTCAACTTTGAGAATAGAACAATTTGACTTGTCTGTGCTTGGCAAAGTTCAGTGCTGCATGCAGTACGGGTGGGTACGGTGACGTAAGGCTCTCAGAATATTTAAGTGTTGTGGTTAATGCTTTATTTCCATGCTGTCCATTAAGAATTGGTATTTATTATTACTTTTCATTTTCTGTGACTTTCCATATCCTGATAGTTTCAGAATAGTTGCTCAGAGCTCTGTGCATGGGCACCGTGTGCTGCCTGGGGGAGTCAGCAGCAGATGGCTCACATGGTTTGTGCTCAGAGGGTCTGCGTGGACAGAGCTGCTGCTCCTTGTTGGGAAAGCTCAGTTGGACTCTTAGGTGAAGTACTGCATGATGGCAGGCATTAAGGCATAAACGCCGAAAGCTTTAATAAGCTGATTTCTGCAAATCAGGGGTGGAAATCAAAGCATTTCTCTTCTGACCTTGCGAACAGCGAGGATGCAGTGTGCAGAAGTCCATATCATCTGCCTCTAAGAATTATATATTTATATAGTGACCAAGCTAAAAAATCTGTGACTAAATATAACAACTTATATATAATATATATATATAATATAATAACTTTCTTCTCCCTCCTCTTAGCTGTAGGCTTACTGAGAAATATAATCTAATCTCACATTCCTAAAGTAGGCTTTGATGGCAGCCGAACTAATGCCTGCAGGGAGCCCTATGCACATAGCTGGTCCTGCTCTACTCACTGTGTTCAGGATGTAGTGCTCACAGTGCACAGCTCCTGCAGCCAGAAACCCTGACCCCATATTGGATGGACCCAGAGCTCTGATTGACACGCTTAGGTCCAGAGACTTTTACATTTTATTGTCACATTTTGGGTTTGTGGGTTTTACGCAGCCTTCATCCACAGACCATTGCAAAGTTGCAGGAGGCTGATCAGTACTGAGCATTATTTTGTGCTACTGTGCCTGGAACCATCAGCTTTCTTTTTCTTTTTCTTTTTCTTTTTCTTTTTCTTTTTCTTTTTCTTTTTCTTTTTCTTTTTCTTTTTCTTTTTCTTTTTCTTTTTCTTTTTCTTTTTCTTTTTCTTTTTCTTTTTCTTTTTTTCTTGTTTTTTCCCCTCTCCCTCTTGTTCTGCAGATGAATTATTCTAAGCCTATTTTGACAATTTACTATAGCTTAGATGGGCTATGTTTTCCGAAGCATTCAACATACAACAATAAAACTGCCATTGGAGAAAACTATCACAGTTAGTTACTTTTTTTCCCAAAATGTCTTCGCCTCCCCAACCCAGAAAGCATTGCTTTTGTATTCAGTCATCTTTTTCTTTTCCTGACAACAGATAGATGGCAAGTTAGCAATTCAGAACATCTCTTTACTTTTGCTATTTGAAATAGCAATTTCCTGTTTATTGCTTTGGGATAAATTACAGTGCTGTTACGCCATACATGTAGCTTTTTGGTATAAGCGATTGGAAGAGGTGGAAAAAGTTAGCTTGTCTTTATTTCTTTCTTTCTCTTTCTTTTTTTTCTTTCTTTTTTTTTTTTTTTTTTTTCCCCTCGATTCCTAAGAAACCACTGCTCTGCTATGGCAGAATTGTTTCTCAAGAGAATACATTCATTTCTCTTCATTGAAGATTAAAGCTTGGCAGTTTTCAAGTGCAGACTCTTGTGTAATAGCTTCTGTCAGGGTGGTGGCTTTGCTGGGGCAAGGATGACGTCCAGGCTGCTGTTGGTAACGGTTTGGATTTTGTAAGGTTGCCCTTAATTGAACAGCTCTCTTGTGTTTGACATTTGCTGTGACCTCTTGCTGTAAGGCAAAGGAGACAGTTAATGATTTTGAAGCTCGTCTTTCACTCAGTGGAAAATGAGGATGTTTTGGTCTTCAGTCTTGTTCTAACTCCCAGCCAGTGTGGAATTTTCATATACATACACATATGTAGGATACTCTATTGCATCCCTATGGCAATTGATACTTTTACGTATGTATGGAAAAATTTAAACACGTACTGACAGCCTAAGTATTTGCAGATTGTCTTATAGATACAATACTCTATAAAATCTGCAAGTCTTATCTTTAAATTGCTGTCCTGATTAATCAGTGTTTGCAGGCAGCAATTAAAAGTTATTATAAGCGAAGAAAGCAATGAAGAGAAAGCAGACTAGGGATGGCAAACGTGGCACTGGAAATGGACAGCACAGGGAAGCAGGAAGCAGAGGACACAAAAAAAGGTAAAAGGGGAGGAAACAGGAGACATAACAAGGAAAGTGGGATGGAAGTAATGCTAGCAGACAGGGAAAGGGGAAAAATGAGAACTTCTGTCTGGCTTGGCTCATCATATTAAATTGTGCTGGTCATGTGGTTGACATTATGGTAGTGGTGGGCAGAAGCTCAAGCCTGTAGAGAAGACCCAGTTTAGTTATCTTAGTTCGGTTTCAGTTGATACATCTCATGCTCTGCTCAGTCATGGTCCCTTCTGCTAGAAGACCCCATGAGGCTGCTTTGCCATGGTACCTCTACCTATTTGCTCCCCAGTAATTATACTGAAACTGCTGACTTGAGCTTTCAAAGAGCTGCTGGTGGTGTTTTCCTTCCCAGTCAAATTGCTGACTTGGTGGTAGGGGCCTTCCCAGTCATTATAGACATGTGGGCCTTTCTGCCTCTTTCAAAACATCATTTTCCAGCATACAGCACTGTTTTTTTAAGATTATTTTAATTTCAGAATGAAAACAACAAATAGCTTTTTCTTGAATGTGTTATACTGTAGCGCAAAGGAGCGTTTTTGTGTTGTACCAGATGTCTAAACCCTACAGACTGAAAAAGGCGCCTTCATGAGTCATCTGATGGAGACTCATACAGATGCTTGAAATTAAGATGCATGAAACTTACATACGTAGTTTATATATGCAAAAGTACTCCCACTTTTTCTCTTAACAGCTGAATAGTAGTTTTTTTCACCTGATGTAAGCTGGAATTCCTTATTTTCTTGACTGTTTTGCCTTAGAATTCATTAAGTAATTGAACAGTAGTTTTCCAAGCCAGTGTGAAATGAATTAACTCCAAAATTTATATAAGTATTCAAGGAAAATAGAGAGATTTTCATTGCTGCCACTCAGGCAAACTGCCAGATCTCTGTGTAATAATATTAATTGTGCCAAAATATTGGGTAATGCCAGGAGAAGAATCAGGTTCTGTGGAATAGGACAGAGCAATGTAAAGGTTTACTTTATGTTAAAGGCTTGTTTTTTTGAACGGGTTATTTAAATCATCTGTTATGCCTTTTATCTCCTTTAACTTCCCATTCAACACATCTTGGGAAATGCTTCACTGACCCACTGGAGTATCTAGGAATTGCCAGATGCACTTTGTGCATTTTAATGGTAGGTGTATAAAATCTTTTTTACCTCTGAGTAACTTGTTTTTCCCCCACAGAATCATAGAATTGTCCAGTTTCAACCCTCCTGCTATGTGCAGGTTTGCCAACCACTGGACCAGGCTGTCCAGAGCTGCATCCAGCCTGGCTCCTTTTCATACGTTTATTACTATACAGATCTGATCTTTTGTATATCTTTCCTTCTCCTGTGGTATTCTTAATCTTTTTTACCTTAGGTCTCAAAGTACCCTATCCTTACAGTGCATTTATTTATTTGTTTATTTTGCATTTTTACATGCAAGAGGGTTGACTTGCATCAACATCAATTAGGAGATGCAGGCTAGGCTGTTACTTTTCCATATCCCTTCTTTGAGCAGGGAGAGACAATGCACTGTTTCCCCGTAGAAGTGGTGAGTTTGGCTGATGGAGTGGTTGATGTGGGCAGGGACCCTGGGGTCCTTGCAGCCCACCTCGCTCCAGCAGGGACACCCAGAGCAGGGTGCCCCAGTCTGTCTCCAAGCAGCTTCTGCAGATCTCTAAGGAGGGGACTCCATAGTCTCTGGGCAGCCTGTGCTGGTGCTCAGTGAGGATTACAAAAAATACGTGGGTTTCTTTGTGGTGGGTTTCTGAAGCAGTCCTTGCAAGCTTTGTGACTGCGGATGGGTATTGGATGAAAGATGCAACTTTAGCAAGTGCACCTCTGTGCTGCTCAAATTCCTCAAAGCTGACATTTCACTCCTCAGTTTCCCTATACGTTGCTTCCCTTCCATTCAGTTTTCTTGTGATATGTATCCCCAAAGAGAGTTTCAGTTCTCCTTGTGCTCATGACCATTTATTTTCTCAAGGGTTGAGCAGGAGCCCCCCACAGAGACATTAGCAGTTCCAGGTTGTGTGGTGAGAAGCACGAGGTGCCTGAGGCTCTCCTCTCTGTAAGAGGGTAAAAAAGAGCACCAAGAAAGAGCTGAAGCAGGCAGGTTGGGGGCCAGGAGCTTGCTTGTACAACCTTTTTTTTCCCCCCTCTTAGGACCGTGATGCCACAAGTAAATGAAGTACCACTCTCCTACTGTATGTTCACATTACTGGTTGTTGGATGTTTTAGCTCTGCAACAATGCAACTTAGCCTTGTCTGATTTAGGACTTTTGGTTAACTTGCATCCTAGCATGCATGGAATTATTAAGGTTGGAAAAGACCAGTAGGATCTTCTAGTCCAACCATCAACCCATCACCACCATGCCCATTAAACCACACATGCCTATTCCTCCTTTTCTCTGCAGATGTGATATTAGGGCAGTACTAGCTAATGCCTGTATGCGCTCCCTTTCTGTCCTCATGTCTGATATATAGTTGGAACAGTTAAAGTCCCAAATGTTGGAGGAGATCTGTGGGGGAACAAAAAAAAGCTCTTTGTCCTTGGATGTTTATTCCAAGTGAAATGCAGCAGTATTATCTTTTTTTTTTTTCTCATCACTGACATACTATTCACTGTTCTAAGAAGTTGTTCTTGCAATAGTACCTAAAATAATTCAATCAGCAATCCTGTGGCAGTAAACCCTTCTATGAGTGTGTTGGAGTCAGCGTTGGGTTGCTGCTGGTTATTGGGATGGTGATAGGCAAAACTGCAGGGACCTCTTGGGGCTGTGTGAAACAGACTGCATGCTGTCAAGAGAGTTGGGAGGGTGTATTGCTTTGGTAACAACAAATCCTACCTTGGACTGAGCTCTGTCTGGCAAAAGCCTGAATTCTGATACTAGGAAATAGTTTCTGTACTTTATTTCTATGAATATATGTGGAGGTTGCTTGGAAATGTTTGCTGGAGAAACTTGTAGAGTTATTCGTGTTCACTTTGAAATCCACAAGGATGGATTAGATGTGTTTCTTACTTAGTCATGGAGTATGCAATTAGCACTCTGGCTGGATATTTATTATGTATCTGGTGAGGAAGTGCTTTCTGCTGTCATTTTTATTCTAATAAACAATGCTTTAATATGGATAATCCTCTTTTAACGTTAATTGGAACATAGAGCTAATGCTTACACATCTTCAGTTTGGAAACTGATGGGATAGCTGTTATACACCGCTGCAGTATCAGCAAAGCAAAACTGGAGGGAAGTGTGAAGGAATCATGCATTATAAGCATGAATGTATGGGTTTTGTGCCTTGTCCAGTCACATTTCCAGTTTCGTATGTGCTGATATAGTCATTATAAAGGCTTTAATTGGCAAAGAGCTTGCCAGCCTGCCTTTGCCAGCTCTGCTGAAATCCTGGCCAAACTTCTCAAGAGTGCAGTAATCTGCAGTTGGCTGAGAGTGGCGGATATAAATAGATGATATGGTGCTGAATTACAATTGATTATTGAAATTCAGCTAGTATGTAATAGATAGCCATAAAAAGGCAACATTGTTTCCCTAATATGGGGCTTGAAATGAATGCGGTCCTTTTTTTTTTTTTTAATTTAGCAAAGTTAATGTTTATCGCAAAGTCATAAAATCCAGCCTATATTTTTGTGATTCTTTGCAAACAAAATTTTTTTTCTGTGCTTAATAAGAGAGGAGTTTGGGTCTGTTGTCTGGGTGGCTTCCAGTAGGGACAGTTCATTAGTTTATTTCAGGCCAGGCAAAAGCTGGATGAAGACAAAGTGCATTTTATGTATCATAATATCATTTTATATATAAATTGCTTTTCAAGCATTTTTCTTCAGAAGCCATAGAAGAAAATAACAGTATTCAGCAGATGCTCTTCTCAAAATTATTTGCTTTACCTCCTCTCAATAATAAAGAATATTTTGGGTTTAATTGGAACATGGAGGAAAAGAAAAAACTAACAAAATAAGTAAAATAAAAAGCATTATCCATGGAATCAGTTTTCATTAATCTGTGCTTAACGCCATAATATTATTTCCTAGAAGCTAAAATAATTTGTAGGTCCAATTGAGTGGGAAGGATTTGTTGGTTTTTCCAACCTGAATGGTTGGTGTGTGCATCAGTGTTAGATCTTACCTTTGCTGTTTGTCACCTATTGGGAGGTTTTACATTTTGCTTCCAGGAGAGGAGATCCAGGCCCTAAGCTGGGCATTTCACTGAGGTGCTGGGGGAGTCCCCTTTGGGAACAGCTGAGCCGAAATGCCAATTCCTGGGACAGGAGAATAGGGAGTGAGGAAATGCTGTGTGTGGGGCTGTGCCTCATATGCTGTCTCTGTGGCGTTTAGAATCTGCAGCACTGCCAAGTAATGGGTGTGTGAGAAGTCCAAAGTCTGTCACTTGCAAAGCATTATGTGAGGCAGATGCTGGGAGCTGGCACTGAGGCTTTGTGTCACTTCATGCTGTGTGCCTGGAAAAGCCAACATCGATTTGTTGAGTCACTTCTGCTTCTTTGGAGCGTGGGACCTGATTACAGGCAGTTCAGGTCATCTGAGGTCAAAAACAAGCAGGTTATTGGAAGCCCTTTCAGTCATGAAGTCAGCTTGTATCTTGCTGCACTCAAACCAGCAGTAGTTCTCTCATAGGTGCTGTGGAGCTGTGGTTTGGAGAATTACTACTCATTAGCTCCCAGTGAGCACTGACTTCTTGGGCAGCACAGTACGTGGTGAAGGTATCTGCTATTATATCATGGGAGCAGGAAAGCACAGAACCATTGCTCTTCTTAGCTTTATAGCAATGGAGTAGTGAGTGTCTGCCACTGAGTTTGCATTTGGTCTCTGGCTGTGCAGTCTGCAGCTTCATCTGCCTTACTGTGAAGTTTCTCACTGCTGCCATTTTCAGTTCTGTATTAATGGTGAGTACATCAGCAATCAGCATGCTAGTAAGCAGTATCTACCCTCAAGCAGGTAGGTGACACAGCTACTGAAAAGCCAGGGGCTGCACACTGCTGCTAATTCAGCTCTGTGGGATGGAGCTCAGTGAAGGAAAACGCTGGGGTGAAAACTTGGGCTGCATCAAAAGCAGCATGACCGGTGCAGGGCAAGGCCTCATCTGGGGTACTGCATCTGGATGTGGAGTCCTCAGTATGGGAGAGATGTGGACCTGCTGGAGCCTCTCCAGAAGAGGGACACAAAAATGATCCTGGGGTGGAACTCCTCCCCGTGAGGACAGGCTGAGGGAGCTGGGGCTCTTTAGCCTGAAGAAGAGAAGGCTCCAGGGAGAGCTAGTAGTAGCCTTTCAGTATCTACAGGAGGCTGTAAGGAAGAAGGGAACAGACTCTTCAGCAGGGTTTGTTGTGGTAGGACGAGGGAAAAGAGTTTCAAACAAAAAGCGAGGATATTTAGATTGGATAGAAGGAGGAAGACTTTTACAGTGAGAGTGGTGAGGCACTGGCACAGGTTGTCCAGAGAAGTGGTGGATACCCCATCCCTGGAGACACTCATGGTCAGGCTGGATGGGGCTCTGAGCACCTGGTTGAACTGTAGGTGTCCCTGTTCATGAAGGGGAGACACAAGATGACCTTTAAGGGTCCCTTCCAACTAAAATGAGTCTATGATTCCATTAAATGAGTTAACGTATGAGATTCTTCTTTTTGATGTTTGTTTCAATGTTAACCAAGCACTGCGTGAGATGGAATTGTTTGTCTGAACATGTACTGTTTCAGGAACCCAAGGCAGTTTGTTAACTTTTGATACGATTGTTTGAAATTGCAGTATGACATCTAAGAGTTTCCAAATGATGCCATGGCAGCGTTAATTCTGTTGTAACTTTGTTTGAATTTGAGACGTGTATCCCCCTAACACAAGAAATATTTCCTCTGTGGTTGTCTGAAAAAAAAAAAAAAATCACTGTTTCTTTCTTGGTTACTTGTACAGATTTACAGTGAGGTCAGATTTTTGTTATCATTATGAACTGGTTTCAAGGTGCTGACTGGTTTACACTAAATGCTTAAGAAGAAAAGTTGCAGCCAAGCGGTTGCTCGGGCAGATGCTGAGTTCCTATAACTTGCTGTACTTCTGTAATTTCATAACGCTTGTAACCAGTTCTTTCATGGGATTCTCTTTATGGTCTCTGGGTCTCTGGATTGCTCAATAAAGCCCAGACCTCTGAATGCTTTATATCATTCACAATGAATCAGACCATTCACTCTCATCCAGTGCAGCGATGAATCGCTTTAAATTTCCTTGCCTAGGAAACAGCCAATCGCGCTCGCGTTTGCGGGAGGAAGAGGCAGAAGGAAAAGAAACATGGGCACGAGATGAGCAGCCCATGTTGGGGGGCAGCACCCACTGCCCCCGCTGGAGCCACGGTTGGACGCGTGAGGAGCGGGGGGCTCCGCTGCCGCTGCTGCTCCTTGCCTGCAACCACGGGAGGGAGCTCCGCGCTGGGAGCCGGGGCTGTCCCAGGCTCTGTCTATGCTCAGAGAACGGGATCTGCGCTTTGCAGAACGGCTGTGGCTTTGCTCCTTTCTCTGCAGCTCCTTGTTTCTCGGGGCGCTGAGATCAATGCTGTTCTATGTATCCGACGGGCTGAAAGGTTACACGAGGCATTGTGAGCCGGGTAGAACAAGAGGCTCTTTTCACGCGGCGCATCGCTGCGGCTGCGGGCAACTTTTAATGGGTGAAGAAATGTTACTTTTTCTTCCCAGCTTTATTTTTGTGGTTGACATTTCAGAATTTCTGAACAAACATCTGTAAAGGGCACCGAGGAAGCAGAAGATTAAGATGCGAAGATATGGAGTGATGTAAATACTTCAAACACTGCTCTCATTGATCCTTCCCCTTCCGTAGCAGATTGTGCCAGACAATCCAGAATGGAAAGAAGTTTTCACACACTGTTCCCCACACTCCAGATGAGTGGAGTTTTCTTTTGTTCTGCTCTCTTCTGCAAGAAGAGCTCAGAAAAGGTACTCTTTTATCCTGAAGAAAGCTGAAGAGCAGCAGAGGCATAGAATAATAGAATCAATCATATAACTGACTTGGAAGGGACCTTTAGAAGTCATCTTGTTCATTGCAGGGCAGTTGGACGTGGACACCTACACTAGATATAGGTGCTTAGTGCCCCATCCAGGCTGACCTTGATGTCTCTGAGGATGAGTCTTTCACCACTTCTGGGCAACCTGTGCCAATGCCTCACCACCCGTATTGCAAAATGTTTCTTCCTTATGTCCAATCTAAATCTCTCTTAAGTTTGAAACCATTTCCCCTTGTCCTGTCATCCCCTTCATAGGAGAGGTGTTCTGTCTCTAGGATCATTGTTGCAGCCCTCCTCTGGACACGCTTCAACAGGTCCATGTCTCTCCTGTACAGAGGATCCCACATCTGGGCACAGTACTCCAGGATATGGTTGGCTTTTGGGGCTTCAAAGGAACATTGCTGGCTTATGTCCAGTTAAACCACATAAACCACACAAATTTACAGTAGCTTTATAGTTTATCCAATTGTTGGTAGCAGTGCTTTATTTGAATTTGATGTAGTTTAATGTGTTGTAACTCTTCCCCCAGCAGAATCCCCTTCTTGGACCTGCCTCTTGTATGCACCAGCACACTTCTGCATCATTTGCCCCTTGTGCATGCTCTTGTGCTTCAGGGAAAGCCCATCTCGGTGCTGGGAAGAGAAGGTTGGGAGGTGGTGGCCAGGATGCATGGGGGGCTTATAATCCTTAGAATTCAAAAATAAGAATTTCTGCTGTCCTGTTGCAATTTCTTGATATACTGAAAATACAACAGCATGAGAATATTTTAGTTTCCCAATTTTCATATTTGAAATGAAGCTTCTGTTCCCTGTTCACGTCCCTGTTGTTGTCCACCTCAAGAAGCTGTATGGCTTGAGCCATGATAAGGTTATAAGAATCTCTGTTCCCTACCAAAGGACTCTTGTGTATTCAAAATAATTTGACAAATATTTGAAGGGGAAAAAGCTTCTGAATGCTCTGTGAAGTTAAAGATGAGTATCTTAGAGGGCAATCAGATATGCAGTAATAGAAAATGTATATATAGATTGAAAATGCAGCAATGTATGTTTTCTAAATGAATAATTTAATTTTAAAAATGCCGATGGGGATTCAGAATAAAGACTTAACTCAGTCTTGTTATGAGACTTGCCATCTTTGTAGTCTTTAACTCCAGCACACAGAGCCCTGTAATATGAGAATTTCACTTGTTTAAGAAATATTTTCCTCTAATAGAAAAAATATTCAAAATATAAAATATGTATTCAGAAAATATACTGAATGTGAAGGAAATTAGGTTGATACTTTAAGAAACATTTGTCTTCCAAACCAAACACCCTCTTCTGTATGCAAAGGGATGGTTTATGTCATTTTAAAACTTGGTGTTCATGACGGTCAGTGTTCTTCACATAAAAGGATGCGTGAACAGCATCAACTAATAACACACATCTGTGATCATCACTTTTAGTTTTACTTTAAACCTAAAGAGAGTTATCACTTAGCCAGCCTGAAATTAAATTAAATCTATGAACTAATTAAAAAATAAATAAAAAATCCTGGAAGAACTGCAGACTGAAGATAAGGTTGGGGGTGCAGCATTCTGTTGTGATACAGCACACAGGAAAGCTGAGCCCCTTTGATAAATACCCTTGAATCTTCACTTGGCATTGTGTACATTGAAAGCTTGTGAGGAATGTGTGACACAAGTGCTTCTCCAGAGCTTCCAAATCAAGCAGAAGTGGTCTGAACTGCCGGAAGTGGTTTGTTGTGTTGTGGCTGTGGTGGTTGGTTGTTGCTGGTGGTGGTTGTGATGATGATGGCGTATGTGTGTTCTTGGTCATGATTTTGTTGTTGTTACTTAGGACCCCTTATATAAAATGCCACTTTGTGAGAAGATCTTCACATCATAACAATAAATGCTGCTGACTGACCTCATGATCCCTCACTCTAATATTTCGTTATTACATTCTTCTCTTATCTTCTATTTCACAAAGTGCTGTCTTGGCAAAGAAGGGAGTTTGTGAAAGCCTGTAAACAGAATCTGTGTGTGCGTGCATGTCAGTATGTATATGCAGGGAGCTAGATGGATGCGTGTGGATTTGTGTTACAAAATGCAATCATGTTGACCCGTTATCTAGAAATTTCTTTTGGACTAGCAGCATTACTCCATTGCAGACCATAGCAATCAAACGAAGGACAATATTTTGAGGGGGCAGAAACCTTTTTTAGTAACTAGGTTAACCATAGTGATGCCCTAAAAGAATTAAACCAATTGTTCAACCTACGTCAATTTCCTCATATAGCCTCCCTTGAGAACTTGCTGCCTGCAGCACCTTCCAGCCCAAAGTTATCTATTCCTTCTTTGCTATGGGTGGCATGGGATCTAGTGGAGGTCACCTGGGAGTAGCTCAAGGTCCCCAGAGTCACCTTGCAGAAGGTTGCTTCCCACCGCATGAGGCTAAATAAATATAAATCCCAATGCAGGACAGCAAATAGATAGCTCACCCCATGTAATGTGCAATGTCGCTGCTTTAAGGTTGAAACCAAGTTCATGTTTATTTCTTTCAGTGTTTCACATTTAAAAATGAAGAGTGATTATCTGTAGTGGTGCACTAAATAAATTGCTTTTTTTCCTCTTCAGAAATGCTTGTACCCTGGAGTATTCAGTGGCAATAGCAGTAAAAAGCAGTCACTATGCTTGTATTCAGAGAATGTGCTCTCTCTTGTGGCCCTGCTCTTTCAGTGAACTTTTATCTTGCTAAAATGAATATTTTACGATTAAGAACACTTGGTCACATCTGGTACTTCTCGAAAATGGTTGCATTTCCAAGAATAGCATGCAGACATGAAACCAGAATCACAAGCAGATGTTTGTTAATATGGCCATAGATAACCTTTCAGCTTCACGCTTAATTTTCATGAATAACCATCTGTAAAGAATGCAGATTAATGGAGAGCAGAGATGATCTCTGTCAGTGTCAATATGTTAACTTTACTGTATTGCTGATATGGCACTCATTACTATAAAATAGCGTTTCCTTGCTGTACAAAATTGTCAGCTGCTGTTTTCCGAGACATGATGCTTCCTTCTTTTTCACTTTGTCATACTATTTTAGGGTTGTACAAAAGCATTTTTAGCGTACAAGGTGACTACTTGTGTCAACAAAACTACTAATTATGGCTTGATTCCTTAGCAAACATTATTTCCCTTCCTCCCAGCTGTAGACAATGAGTCAAGATGTGGAACAAAGTGAACCTCTGACTCTTTCTCCTTGTTACCCTTTATATATTTATTGAGATTCATGTAGCCCCTGTGACAGAGCTGGTGTAAGTGGGGCATTGGTTCACTTGACTTCTGGCTTTGAACAACCATATTTAAGCTTATTATAAAAATCCAAAACTTCAACAGCTATCTATATCCAGGATGTTATCTTTTGCTTCTTTTCTGGTTCTGTTCCTCCTTTGACTTATAGTTAGTTTTGGATAGCTCAGCTTACAGGTTTTGCAGATAGCTCACTGACATATCTGCCCATGGCTAACGGACTGGGAGACCAAGGCCTGGGCTGTGCTGTGTGCTACATGTGGCCTTACTGATGTGTCCTCATCATGGTGAAACTTTAAACATTGACAAAATGCCATCATAGGAAAAGCACGATGTGGGGCGATGTTGGAGGAGTCCTTTAATTCCTATGGTTTTTGGCTGCTCCAAGTGTGAGGTGCCCACCATCTGCTCTCTTTTGCGGTACCCACCAGACCCAGGTGTTAGCGTGGTTCTTGGCAGTGGTTTGAGACTTTGGAATGGGTGTGAATTTGAGAAATAAGTGCTAACAGAGATGAGTTTGGAGGACGATGTGCATTAGCAAATGTGCTTGCCCAGGAGAGGAGCCTTGCAGAGGAGAGGTGCGAAGTACTGATTTAGTTAGAAACTTCCAGATAGCTTGTCACTTGGTGAGAATATTGATGTTCTACTGAAGCAGAAATGCATATGAGCAGAAAATCTGTATCCCAACATACATATTTGTAAACAATATGAAAGAACTGTTTGGAAAAAGAGCACATCAATAAGAATTCATTAGAGCCTTTCTCTCATTGTAGTTGAAATACCTTCAAAGAGAAGATAACAATTAAAATACATTCAGAAGCAGAATAGCCTTGTAGGCATTAGGAAAGGGGTGGGTAGAAGCTTCATGTTAATAAAATACCCCGGCTAGAGTATTATTTTGCATCTCATGTTCTTTAGTTGGCTCCCTTGGTAACTTACAAATGGAGAATAAAATTTACAATTATAGCTGATTAGATATTATGAGTTCTCAACAAAGTATGTTTATGTTCTGTATGCAATTATTGCAGAGTTCTGGGCACAACTCTGTAGTTGAATCTGAGCTATCTTTTGCATTCAAGCAATTTATTCTCTTCTGTTTTGTATGAGAACACACTTCATTCTTCAAACTACAGCAATCAGATAAAGAATTTTTTTAAATCAGTTTGTCACTTAGAGTAGAGAACTAATCTAATTTCATGAAATAATAACTATGCAAAAGATTCTGATTGTGTCAAGTGTGATTATGTAGGCTGTATTTGAGTTTCAATAAGCAATGTTCTCAGTTTGGAAGCAATAATCCCAGCCACCCTCTCTGGCTGCTATTCCTCCTGGTTTGCTGACCTGTGTACCTTCAAGTGTGTCAACCATGTATATTCCAGATGTGGTTCTGTGGGTTCTTTGGGCTCTTGTATGTTTTGGCATACTTGTCAAGCAATGCATTACTGCGCCATATTACAAGGCAATGGAAACAAGGAGGTTCTGGTGTTATGCCCCTTGCTTTCTCTTTGGATAGCTGGACTTTCAGTAGTGTAACTGGTGGCTTTCAGATATGGCCAACCCAGCATTTGTTGTTCCATACTATTAAGCAGTGTTCTTAAGAGTATATATATTTTTGTTTTCAATTTTTGGGAGAAAATACACTGTAATTATCAATCTGCCAAACTTTGAATATGTGCTATTGGCCTTAAGTTTACAAAATGTGACTTTAACCACTATCAGATGTGAGTTGGAGAAATAATTGCATGTTTATAAGTCAAATTTTGGTAGACTTGCAATCTTGATAATGCTTATTTTTTTTCCAGGCATTATCCCTGTGAACCTAAATTGCATTAATTGCATAGTTAATGGTTCAACTCATACGTTTTCAGTTTGTTGGGATAGTTCCTTTTGTCCTTCTTACTTTTTGATGTAAAGTTTTTATTTAAAATCATGAAACTTAGAGATGGATGTTGGTAAAATAAAGCTAAAATATGGTCATAGGAATGCCCAAAGTTCACTGTTTCTTCAGGCGTACATCAACTCAGCGCTGTGGCCAAACACTGAAGGGCAACTGCTGTTGAGAAAGTCTGATCATCTGTTTGCTGACAGCTGTTATGGGGTGTCAATACTGGGTTAAAAATATTTGATTTTGTGACTGTTGCAATATTTTCTGGTGTGTATAGCTGCTAAACCGCTCATACTTCCAGCTTTAATTGCATTTTAACAAGCAATTTTTTTGGTTAGTCAACCTTGATGATATGTTGTGTGCAGCGCTTAAAGCTGAGGCAATGCTGCAGCTGCCAGGAAGGATGTCGTCACTGCTGCTTTTGAAAGGGGTTTTGTCACATCAACTCTAAAATCCTTTTTTCCTGTTGCAGGTTTCCCAAAGGCGCAGTGCTGCAATGCCCCGGAATGCCTCATGGCAGGGGTCCCCGGCCGCCCCGCTGGAGCGTGGCCCTGCCCTGTAGGGAGCTGGGTAAGTGTGACACCTGTTCTCAATGCGTGCAGCACTGCTTTTCACATGTCATGTGGTCAGATGGGCCTTCCTGGTAGTTGGGACAGACCTGGTAATGTGGACTGCTTCATCAGCCCTTTCTTGCTGTGCTCTCCTGGCTTAGGGTACCTTGGAAGAAGATCTGCTAAGTGGAGATGCATGTGCACTTTCTTTTATTTCTTACGTCTTTTAGAGAGATTCCTTCAGGGAGGTGGCTGTGTGGGGGATGAATGGGGAGGACATTGTGACTGAATTGGCAGGAGGTGGAGATGCTCACTAAGATGGTGAGTTGACCCTTTACCAAGTGCAAAAGAGAAGTGCTGGGATGCGGAAGGTAGCTAGAGGTGCATTTAATATGTGCTCTTGCTCCCCTCTCTTAAAAGTGGCACGGGTCTGGAAAATCACCGCTTTCTCTGCTATAATCAGAGTTGATTTTCTACATGCATCATGAGTCTCATCACGTCTGCCATGTGGTACTAAATTTTTTTAGGTGATGCTACCTGTCTTGGAGTAATTACTTTCTATGTGATATGCCTTCTGAATTATTGCTTTTTGGCAAATTAAACGTGCAGTGGGTGGATAAAACCTCCTGTTTGACCATGTAAGAAAGACACCTGGCCGTCTTCTGTGCCTGATGAGGATTTGGGTTATTCTTTGTGGTTTTATCAGTGTACAGATCAGTATATCTGTTAGGGTGTCTTGCTGAGCTACAACAAACACTGCATACAGTTCCTGTCTTTGTGAATCAACCTCAATGTTTGTGTGCCAGTGGTTGTTGGTTTGTGGATGGTTATCGGCTTTTGTAACTGTGGACTTTTGGACCCAGATGCTTCTCCAAGTAGCCCTGGTAAGAAGTCCCTTGGGTCTATGGAGAATCTTTAGGAATTAATCCATCTGTGCTCCATGTCAGAGGGAAGGACAGCTGAAGTGCTGGCTGGCATCTCATGACTTGTGTTAACTGCATGTAAAGGCAGGAAAAAGATACATATCTGAAGTAAAGAAATACTGTCTTTGTTTTTCTACAGCTAAAAACAGTCCATCTGAATCCTCTTGGATAGCCTGGAGCCTGAATATGCCAGGCTGAACTGAGAATACTGATTTATACAGATAACGTAGGCTGATGCTGGGATGGTTCTTCAGATTTCTGGTTTAGGGAAATTGCAGATTACTGATGGACTGTTGCCCTTTGGATTTAATTTAGACTCTGACAAGAATGCATTTTCATACTTTGAATTCCCTGAGGCCAAATATTTGCGGTTTTGGTCTACTAATGTACTTGCTTTAGTAAGATGCAGCTAAACCAGGCAGTGATTGACAGCCATTGTCAATGTCTGACTTAATGGGGGAAGATGCTGCTGATATTGAAATTACCTATTCTCAGGAAGTGACCTTCCAAAGTCATGCTGTCAACCATTTGTCCCTTCTTGTCCCAGCTAATCAGCAACAGTCATTTAACTTCTGGTCATGTTCCGCTCAGGGAATTGTGTACAGGGCAAGGGGTTACTCTGCCTCCCTTGGGGGACTGCACTTCTACTGATCTCTAAGCACTGCGGTGGTGACAGTTCCTGCTTTTCTCACCTTGAGGTCTGGTTTGCCAGGTTTCCTTGTCACCAGGATTTGGGGGCCAAACCACTGCTGGTAGCCCAAGTGTTTGAAGCTGTGTCTGTTCATCATGCTTTGCATTCATTATACTGGCTGCCTATAGATAGGGTTTATATTCATATCATTGGCATGGCTGCAGTTCTGAGGGCCAGGATCTGAGCCTGTGCCAGATGCCTTTGAATCTGAAGTACTGAATTTTTTAATGTTATTTTTTTTTAGTAGATCTAGCATTTGCAAGTGGTCTCCTGTTTGAGGTTTTGCTATTAACTCAAGTTAGGAGCCAGAAAAGCTTTGAAGTGGTGGTGTCTGGAAAGAGAATATCTCAGTCTCTCCCTTCAAATATGATTCACATCCCTCCAACATCGAGTATATATTTAAAGTATATCCATTTAAGGGAACTTCTAAAACTCTCTCAGCAGTTGATTGTTGACTTATTGTTTAGACTAGGATGGTTTAATACAGTAGAAATATGCCTCATGGTTGCTTTTCATGCTGCTTTCATGTATGAACACCTTCCAGCAGTAGTTTTTTTAGGCTTAGTTGATTTCTATCCAGCCATGACTGACATTCACTGGAGGTTGATTCTTGTATTTACTAATAACTGGTTAAAACTAGCTTGATAATACCAAACTAAAGCATCATTTGGGGCAACCTAATCTGAAAATGGTAATATTTATGTTGGTAAAGCGAAGCTGCAGGTCCCAGCCTCTTCCCTACATGCCTGGATTCCAAGTGTTGGGTTGGAGCCTTCCTTCGTTTCCAGAGCAGCCCAGTGAATATTAGGAGCTAAAACAAGACCATTGCAATGGCTGGTGGTCTGGGGTAAGGGCTGCTGAACAACTCAGGCTGCCATGAGCACGATACAACTGTCTCCCCCCCCCTACACTCTTCCCAGTGGTGTACTTGGAGAACCCTGTGAAAATGAGGAGATTGTAGGCAGTCTTGTAGTTGTTTATTGCTATTTATTTTCATTAGCATTGCTGCTTCAGACATTCAGCACGTGTTTGGTTTGTTGCAATAGATTTATACGTTAGCGAATTCTGCATGTTCAGAATCTGTTTTCACATTTACTCTTGATTTTCAAATCTAGGGTTGTTTTTTGTTTGTTTTTGTTTGTTTGTTTGTTTGCTTTTGTATTTTTCTCCTGAAGGAAAAGAAAGCACGGGAGTTTCTGGCTCGCGTGATACGTCTTGCTTCTGATTGTCCCTCTGATTCTTCATTGTCACATCTGTGTTTTCTTTGGGTATCTTATTGCAAGTGCCCAACTTGGAAATGGGCTTTTCTTGACAGCTTGCAGAAGGCACTTTCAACTTGCATTTCCTTTTTTGTTTTGTTTTGTATGCATAAGCAAAGCAGAGGCACCCAGAGTATGATTTTCCATTCCTAACAAGAATGAGTCAGAATTCTTTTGCTTAACAGATTTTTGTCTTTGCTAGTATGTTGTTCTAGGGACTGTTTGCTCTTCTTTTTCTTTGTATGCATTCTGTGTAGGGTTTCTGCTTTTCATTTTTGCTTTCACCTTTCTTTATATTTAATCAAGGGAGAACATTTTGATAGTGTGGCAGTTCTGTCATCCCTCTTTTTAATAAGTTTTATTCCTTCCAACATTCCTTCCTTTCTGGGATGACTGTAAACTTGGGTCATCCTGTGGTGGGATGCTTCTTTTGAGAATGTTCACACGAGGTGATTATGTTGTATGGAAGGAAGCTGCAGCCTGAACAAGTGATTAGTTTGCTCTTTTTAGCTGTACTCTGTTTATTACATAAGAAACACATGAAAATATGTGAACATATTCAGTCAGTCTGGATTTCATCTCAGATCTGGCAAATCAAGGGTCTTGGCACTGGGAGCAATTCTCTATCTCTGCAGCCATCCTCATATTTGTAAATTAAATTTGCAAAAAATGATTCTTCTGAAAACTGCAAGTTCACAGGAGAGTCAAATGGTCTGTTAAAATGAGAACACAAAGACCCCTTTTATCTTATTATGTGTTTGTGATAAACACCAAGATGTAGCTTACAGGACCCTCTTTGGGAGACAGGAGTATTGCCAGTCCTCTGTTGAGACAGCGTCTTGAGGAGCCTCTTGATTTCTTCATCTCTTGCCATTATCTGCAAAGCTTTCCTAGAGTCTGACCACCCAATTTCTCCTTGCAGGATGTTTATGTCTATCTAGAATGGGAGAGGATGAATTTTGCTCCTTCGTGGACTTAAAAGGAAGAACAACTAATTCTTCCACTGAGAACTGCTGAAGAATGCGTATTTTTAGCAGTGGGGCATGTGACTGGGGAAATCTGATATGGATATCTGACTTATCCATTATCTGAAGCTTAATTCCATCTACTTAATTTCATGACATGGGGGAGAACCCCCCCTATTGTGATAGATTTCTTGTTGCTGTAAGGATGCATTGTCTGTTCACTGCCCACCAGCTGACAATCAGTTGGTATTTTCTGGGGATAAATATCATTGAATTCTGTGATAGTCTATCATCATGTCAGGTGGCCTCCGTCCACCTCAGGCTGATCTCACTTACGTAATATCAAAAGTCAATTATTTGATCCTGGGACCAACTCCTCTTTTATGTATTCTTCCACTGAGGTGTTTGTTCCTCTTTTGTCCAACAGTATTGCAGAAGAATAGGACACACTGAGCTCTGCACAGCCAGCAGTCTGCAGAGTGTTTTGTTCCTAGCAAAGCCTTGTTTTGTTCCTCCTGAGAGCTCCCTCCCAGTTTTGTGTCTGATCTCGCCAGCTTCTCTGTGGAATTTCTGTTTGGTTGTGTTTTTACCTCTCAGCCTTTCAACTTCTTCTGAGACTGAAATATTCCTGCTGCTTTTTGTATATCAGGAGGGCACAGGAACTTGCTAGAAAGCTGCTAATGCATTTCCCATTGCTGGCCTCAGGTAGTGTCAGTTAATCTCCACAGATCACTGGGAATTTTGTTGCAGCTTCCTTCCAGTTTCTGCTGTGAACTGTGCTACTGTTGATTAACATAGAGATTATTTGGCATTTGACAGGTGGGGGAGTCATTATTTATTAACTTTTTTTCTTTTAAGTGTCTGGTGAGGCACACTGACAAGTGTGCAGGGCTGTCAGTACTACTCACATACAAAAGAGCATGTGGGGGAACAGAGCAATGACCAGTGCTATAAAATGTAGCAGGTAGAGGTAGCTTGTGATTGTTTCTTTTTAAAGTACACCGTTGTGTCAACAAGCATTCATAGAATCATTAAGGTTGGAACAGGCTACTAGGACCACCTAGTCCAGTCATCCCCACCACACCCCCTAACCAAGTGTCTCAGTACCACTGAGTTTGCTTCTTTTGTTTTTAATAACTCTAAATCTAGGTAGTTTTCAAAGTCTTAGTCAGCAAGTGGACCATACTGATGTTGAGGTGTAGGAGGTTATATTTTCTGTTGGAGGAGGCTTGTAGGGACTTTGTCTTGAAATTATTTTTAACAGGATGAAAAATGCTCCAATCATCTGTCACTCTTTCCTGACTATATAATAAAGGAATGAAAGATCATAAATCAGTAAATGAGAGGAAAAAAAAATGGGAATAACATCAGGAAATAGATCAAGGCACACTGAACAGTACTATGGGAACAGTGAATTAGAACAGCTGTTTTTCGTTTTTCTGGGAAATCAAGAAGAAAAAAAAAAGATAGATTTTTCTTGGATTGTATTTTTCTTTCTGCTTTCAGGCTTTCCCCACCCTTTGGACTTTCTGCTTTTCTCAGTCATTTTTTCCTCCTTTTCTTGAAACAGTTGCTTCATTGAAAACCAAACTGAAGCCTACAAAGGCTCTACAGTGAAAGAAGAATAAAGGACAGAAGTTCCAAATGTTGTTGATCTGGGCTGGATTTGCCTGTAGTTCTTGTTCCTGCTTTGTGGTCCAGCCATGCTTTTGGAAGAGAAATAAGGCTGAGGGCCACATGGCGATGTAGGTGGCAATGGGCCCTAAATCCCACAGCCCTTTGTAATGCACTCAGCCCTGCCTTCTGAGGTACACCAAAGGATGCCTGTGGCTTGTGGTTATATGATTTATGTCCTGCGTACCAGGGTTGGCCAGCTTGGCAGCACAACACTAGTGTGGGCTTTTACTATGTATTTATGGTATTTTGGAAGTTTATTTGCTATTACAAGCTTGTCACTCCAAGAAGAGTATAAATACAAAATAAAAACAGCAAGGTTTTTAAATGCAAAAGGATTAGGCAAAAGTTTAAATCTGTCTACCAGCTTTTAAAGTTTTTATTTTTAAATATAAAGGGCTAGTAGCCCGTTGTTATTTTTGTGAGCTGCTTTTCAGAAGTGTAGCACTTCTGCAAACACCAGACTTCAAGAACTAAGGCTTTGAAAGGGCCAGATGATACTGTGAGACTCGAGGGGGAAAGCTATGATGCTGATAACACTGCAGGTAGCTCCTTCAAGTAGTCCCTGAGCTTCTACGGCCCTTTATTCTGGGACATGAAAGAGAAACTTAAGCCAGCGCAGGATTACAGAATTAGGTTACAAACCTAGATCTAAATGGTTTGTTTAGTTAATGTGTTAGATACTTATTTCATGTGCTTATTTTGGTTTAATGCCTGTATGTATTTAGAAAACTAGTTCTTACTCCATGAGAGTTGTTCCTTTCAAGTAATTAAAGCAAGGCAGTAAGCAGCAGAGACAATGAATTGTAAAAATTCATTGCTGGCTACAGTAAGAATTTGATCCTCATCCATCTGTCAGCCAAAAAAAAAAAAGCCTTTCAAAAAGCAGATGGTCCTGTAGCTAAAACAAATCTGGATTCTGGCAGACAGGGTGAGAAATGAGTGCTGTGAGAAGAGGAGAAGCTCTGCTGGGAACTGCTTGTCCAAGAGGAGGGCTCTGGCTGCTCCTGGTTTAGGGAAAGAGGCAGCCCTGGTGAGGGAAGTGATGATGCCATCACTGGGATAGTGATCATCGCAGGTAAAAATTGGTAACTGTGGTTCCTTCTTATTCCTAGAGCACAGTTTCATGTGCTTTTTCTGACGGGTGCTGTCTCCTAGTGAGTGTTGCTGAGCATCTTATGTGCAATATGAGTATTGCCAACAAGTGGCTCTGTGTAGGACGAGTTCAGTCCTGTGGTGGAGATGGTGGATTAGCATTACAGAAATCTATTTTTGACTAAAGTTCTATGATTTATGCTCTGCATATGCATAATTATTTGCTCTCACTGCTTCTGTCTAGGAAGGCTCTTAAATTGAAAACCCAATTAATAAATAATGTCAGCTCCCCATCATTTAATGTTGCTTAGATGATAGCAAAATACTTGCCAGAAGTTTTTCGGCTTGTTACTCATGTGATTTTATGTAGATGAAACTGTAGTCATACAGCTTTAATTGGGACTTCTCAAGAGAAAGATCACTGCGTGCTCTTCATCAGGTTCATCACTTCAGTGGAGAAATAAAGCTCAACACTGGTTGTATACTTGCCACAGATAGCACAGTTTGTGTCTGGTACTTGGAGTTTGTGGAGTAACTCTTGCAGGTGGCTTGATCCTGTGTCACCCCACACTCTGTTAGAAGCACTGTACATGTGGCTGACTGTTTGCTCAGCTCACACTGAACCTTCTTTCAGTCACAAGCAATGCTCCCCAGAGTTTGTCCATCCTGTACATCTGCAGCCTTTTCAACAGTACATGGTGGAAAACTGTCTCAAATACAGTTGAAAAGTATAGTTTGCTCAAATGCATCCTTATTTGTATCAGGAAAATTAAGTACTTCAGGTACAGTCTTAGTGTATGTAGTGTTTGGAATGGATTAGAAATAGGAAGACACATGTATTCATAGCTACAAAAAAGCAGAGGAATTGATAGAAAGTGATCATGAAAAGCCAGATCATGAATATGATTACTGTACAGGTGTACTCTAAAAATAATGACTCTTAATGCATGTCATCACATTGCAGTGACCTGGAAAGTGAAAGCTTGGGAAGTAGGATGCAAGAGGGGAGGAATCGAGTTCCGAATCCATTCTCTGCTCTGTTCATAGCACAATATGCACCACAGATTTTCACCTCATGGAAGCCTGTGAGGCTGCATTGAAAGTGCCATTTTGGCATCACTGGTCATGCTCTTCCCAGAGCTGGGTTGTGACTGTTGGGACAAGACCTGTCCCTGTGCCAACACTTCTTTCAATGGGTACATGCATTGGAACACAGGCTTTCCCTATCCTGAAACTTCAAGTGACTTTGTCTTCCAACTGAACCTTGTGCCAGAGAGCCTCATTTTGTGTCAATACACAGGAAACTTCAAACTCTGGCTAGGCTTAATTCTTTTTTATTTATTTGTGGTGAAAAGCTGTCTTGGAGAGTGCCTGGGTTTGTGCCTGTTACTGGCACAGCAGCCCAATAAAACCAATAATATTGGATGTACTCTCTGTGTAAAGCATAAGGTAGCATGAGTTTATACATTCATAATTTAAGATGCATTCAGTTTTTCTACTGGTCTGTTTTATTGTTTCATTATTCTTTTTGCTTGAACATTGAGTTTTATTAAAAAATGCTCCTCCTTGGGATGTTTGTATGTTCAGAGCTGCTGTGCTGCTCTCCTCAAAGCAATTTGTTGGCTCTTCACCATAATCAGAGAGCTGCTGCCTGCAGCACTGTGACAAACGTGTGTTGGGTTGTGTTGAGGACAACACAGTAGTGAAAGTTTGGCTTCTGCCAGTATGGAAGAGCTGTCTCCATCTCCTTTGGCTTCCCTGCTGACAAAGGAAGGATTACACTGGCATGGCCCCATACCAAGCAGTGACCTGCACGTCCTGCTGAATTATGACAACAGTGAATACAGTGTGTGCTTGCGTTGCCGCGTTGCCATTTGCAAACTCCCCATTATTCTACCAGCAGAGCGTTCCAGTCTAAGCTGTGCTGTAAGAAGCTGTTTCATTTCCACGCTGCTCTTGGAGTGCGCAATTCAGTGTTGTGGTTTCTGGTGATCAGTGAGAATGTGTTCATTAAAGCTAACTTACTGAGATCTATAAATGGGCTCAAGAAGAAAATGAATCAGGCAATTCATGCATCTGGTGAAGTATTCCTGCTCAGACACTTTTATCAAAGGGCTCCCTCAGGGGTCCCTTTGTCAGGCTGCTGCTGATGCAGTAATTTCTTGAAAATATTATTGGGAAAATGGGGTTCAGGGGGAAGATTAGGTTTATGGTTGTGGTACAGGAGTAGGAAGGAAAGGAAAAGGTAGAATTCACGGACATCGTTCATAAATCAAATTTGCTGTAATAAATGTCCCTAAAATACTTGAAGGAAAATGAGTTGTAGATCATGGTGGTACTGTGGTTTTTTTTTTCTTTCTTTTTTTCTTCTCCAAGGAAATTGAAACATCTTCAAAATCAGCAAAAAGGCATCAGTAAAATCAGTGCGTCTGATGACCGCATCCCCTGGGGGACTGCATCACTTCTTTAATGCCTCTATAATACATGGTACCTTTAAGATCTTTTTATGTTATGGGTTCTTTGGTGCAACCAAGACTGGTTATTAGATGTTAAGTAAATAATACGGTGGATATTTTCAGAATTTGATGCCTATTGGGCACTTTACATCTCAAGTATATTGTGTTTCTTTAAAAACATTAATTTGTAGTAAATCTTCAGTGTCAGTTAAATTATAGATTGCAGAATTAGATCCTGGATTAGCAAACCAACGCTCTGCAAGCTGGGTCCTGGCTAAGCCCCAGCCTTGTGTGCAAAAAACAACTGAAATAGAAGGAAACAACAGTGGTAGTCGTGCAGCAATAGATTTAAATTAGACAGCTGAGACTGTTGCTGCCCAAAACTGGTCATCCCCACTTTACCACTGACCCTGGGGATAGGACATCTGATTTTTGCTTGTTCTAGTACAGTGGTGGTCTGCAGATTTAGTGAGTGGAAAAAAGCCTCCTGCCATTGCAGTAGTGGTGCTCAGACCTGGGGAGCAGTGTGGAATGTGGAGGGAGGGAAAAGGTGATGGCCTTCAGTTGATTTTAATGGACCAGAAGTCATCTGGCCCTTTCATTTAATATTATCTGCTGGAGAGCTGTGATTAAGAGTCTTCTCTGTCAATACCAGCGCACTAGAAAACGTCTGGCAGGTAGCGTGGCAGCCAGACTGATGTGTGTTAGGAGGTGTCTGATGATGCCCAGCATTCCTCATCAGGGCTGCCAATAGCTGCAGTGCAGAATACACCTGGAGTTTCTATGGCAGTGCTGCACATGGCTGTGTGAGCTGTGCTGTGCTCAGTGTGCTAATGGCCACAAATTGGCTAGGCTCTGTTGGGAATGACAGGGTGAGATATATAGACATACATACATATATATATACACTTATATTATTTTTTTTTAAGATCAAGTTCCTACATACTTAGTTTATATTATTCTTGCTCTGAGTTCTGGCATGTAGACTTTTTTTTTGGTGCTTTGACAAAAAGGGGAATTTTTATTAGCCTCCAAAATGCTCTTGACTAACTCCAGCATAGTTCAAAGCAATTTTATTTATTAAAATTGATTGAAAATGGCAAGAAAAGGTTCTGAGTTAAAATATGGAGAAATATTTGAAATAAATTAGAAAATTGTAACAATATTTAATATTTTTTTTCAAAGACCTTATGAAGTCTGGAGTACCTCCTTACCAAAAAGGCAGCTCCCAATGGAGTGTCCTTTTGCGTCCCCTCAGGGTGAGTGGGACAAACTCTCTGTTCTCCTTGCCAAATGGTACTTATTCTTTGCTCATTCCTCCCACTGTCTGCATCAAAACATTTCTACAACTGTTAGAGCCGTTCCAGCCCACCAGATGGGGGTATAAGGTACCAAATGTAGAAATGGGGAGATATGTGGGTGTGTTGCACATGAAGAAATTTGGGAGGCTGAAGTCCCCCTGTTAGAAGGGCAGAGCTAGAGGCACCAGTGGATGAAGGGCACAGGGGTAAAATGTGAGTTTGTGCTGGTATCTGCTTGGTCTTTCCCAACCAGTTTAGGGTGCTCATCCTAGAAGTGTGCTAATATGTATGTTTCTCCTTCCAGTACAAAATTGCTGTCTTAGTCAATTGTAGTTAAGAAGGAAGGATGAAGAAGCTGCACAGAGATGGGAGCTGTGAATGTGATGGCTAGAAAACCTCACGATACAATTCTTTGTTGTGACATAATAAATAATGAAGTGATACACAGTCATAATACCACATGCCCACCACACTGTGGGAACTAGATAAGGCAATGCTCACTTAGAAAAGGAAAAGGATGAAGAGAAAAAAGCATGCTGGCATGCTTGAGTTCTGACCAAGACTTTACCTAAACCAGGGAAGGAAAGAAGTAGCTGAAGGATGAGAAGAAGATGCTGCGTGGCCTGGTATTCACTCTGGGCTAAATGATGATGTCTGCCTATTGAAGGGAAGGGAAAAGGCAGTGTGTCTGTGGGGTGTCTGTGTGTACTGAAAAACACCAGAAGGCGGGGAATGAAGGAAGGTGTTTAGATGGTGGAAAGTTTCTTGGGTTTTATTTTTTTGTATGCTCCTGGTGGAAATAGGCTGCGTTGGTCTTGTTCTGTAGAAATGATGGGTGTCACCACCACAGCACATCAAGTGGGAGATGAGTGAGAGAACAGTCTGAAGGAAAGAAATATATTTACCTTGGGTAAGAAAATAATTGGATGAATTGTCATTTAGCTTCCTGCAGTGGAGCTGCACACACTGCTTTAGCTGGCCCCTTTCGATTTTCAGCCCTTCTTAAAAGGGTATTATTGAATGTCAGAAACTAATTGTTAGATAGTCCCTGAAGAATCATAATCTTTGGCTTAAATTTCTTGCAAGCATTATCTCTTACCTGTTTAAAATACAAGTATTCTTTAGATGTCCATAAAAATACTTTTTATGCATCTTTATAGATATATCTAATAAATACACAGACACACATTTTCCTAATTCATTTTCCCTTGTGATTTCCCACTGAGGTTCAATATAAATAACACTCTCTTAAACCTATTTCCCAGCATTCTTGGCTGCCTAATTTAGCATTAACAATCCGAATCCTTTTCCTGTGTGCTAAGTGTGGTACTGTGAGCTCCACAGCTGTGTCCCTTCTTTCATGGGCAGTGAGTGACTATGCTTCAGTGCCTCTGAGCACCCACCTGCCCTCTGATGGGCTAATGGAGGGAACAGAAGTGCCTGTGCTCACATCCTTCCCACTGAGGGCCTTTTACCTGTGGGGATTCAGCCGCAGAAGTCAGGAGTTAGTTCAGTGAAGATGCTGTTGGAAAAATATGTTTGATTTGGTTTCTGTCTTTAAACAAAGTTGTTTTATCTTTCTTTGCTGTTTTCAGAAGCTGCAGGAGTTATGTTCAGCAGCAGAGGAGATGCTCTGTGGGAAGTCAAAGTCTGGATGTTTTACAGAGCCCCTGGTTTTTGTGGGGATTTGGTATTTCTTACATGATCATAAGGCCTGGAATTCAGAGAAAATTTCCTCTGAAGTGTGTAGACTTGCTGTATCTTCAGTTGTGTGCTGGGACTCTGGTCAGAACTTGTCAGTCCTCCATCATGTTGTAGCACCAGTGCCATCTTTATAATACAGGTATTTGACCTGCAGAGCCAGTGTTTCCTGATGTCCCTTAACGAGCCATTGGGCTGCAAATGGGACCCTGGGTGAAATTAGATGTTTTGGGAAATGATGGTAATAATTGGATGATTTAGCAGTCCTTTCTGGCACAGACCTCTACGAAATCACTAAGCTGTCTTGCTGAGGGCTTGGCTTTGAGGATGATTTAGGGCCATGCCCTGCAGGAGGATAGGGCACACTTTGGAGGTATTTTCCAGGCTAAGTAGAAGGATGCAATAATTACCAGTTCTGAAGATCATTAGAGGCATTTTGCAGTCTTCAGAGACATCTTCCATTTTTGCTGATGTATGTATATAAATATATATATATATACATTAAAAAAAAAATATATATATATAAACCAAAAGATTGTGTTTGCATTCCCTTTTAAGAACATTCTGAATGGAGCTCTCAGTGCAGTAAGTTAGAGCCTCAAATACAGGGAAGCTCCTACTTTCACATTTAAAACAAACGTCAACAAAAAACACGACAAAGCACAGTGAGAATCACAAGAGAAAAGCACCAGATTTTCTAGACTTGCTTTATTCTGACAGAAGTCTGCCAAAATGGAATAGCTGTATCAATAAGGCAGTGTTTTTGATGGAACTCAAGATCAGATTCAGTCTGCAGGAGGTTACATCGCATTTTACATTGTGTTTTGCACTGTTCAAATGAAGTCAACAAGAAATGCTGCAGGCCTATTTTAATAAAAAATAACCATTTTTTTAATGGTCATGTGTGTTTGTGATCTCCCTGCTGTTCCCAGAGTCATGCATCTTATTGCTGTTCTGCTAATTTCTCTAACCCTGAAACAAAATCTATGTAGGATCCATGAAGGGAGAGGGGGCTGTGTAAGGCAGAAACAGATTTGGTGAAGGAGTGTGCTTGTGAAGGAGTGTGGTATCATCTGCAGGTGGCTGCTGGGAATGGCTGTGATCTTGGATGAAGGATCTTGGAACATTTTGATCGATTTTTGGAAGCTATTGAGATTTTATCTGGCTGCCTTCTGTTGCTATCTCAAGCTTCATCTCTGCACCCTGTGACTGTGGGAGGTGCAGCCTTCGTCCTTCAGATGCCAGTATTCCTTTGCCCTTATCATTATTGCAGAAAAACATGAAGATGTGGGAAGGGTGAAAGCTTCTAAAATCAAGTGGAAAGAAAAGTAAAACAATGATTTTTAATTTCCATCTTTAATAACCATGAGTTATTTTCTCCTGGGTCATAATATTTTTTTCTTTTGTTTACAGTGTTTAGGGTTGGAAGCACAGTCTAAAACCCATGAACAGCATACATACGTTGTTGTGCATGCTTGTTTTGTTACTTAGGAACCTGAATCCTTTATTTTTCAGTGAATGAAGAGCTGTATGTGATGAAAACTGCACAATGGGAATGGTTAGTTTTCCCCCCTCAGTGTGTGGTGGTGAAGAACAACTTTATTTTTGTAGTTGTGACTCTTCTAGAGTGTCTACTAGAAAGCAGTTGAGGTGTACAGGAATATGTCCGCTCATAACCTTGCTTATAAATAATCTAGTTCAGGTACTGTAAAGTAATCTAAATTGAAAACAGAACTTTTGTGGAGTGTATCATTGCACAAAGGAAAAAATTTTCCTCTGTGTTATGTATTGGTTTTATAGTGCTGTGGCCTGGACACACTAAGCCTCAAACCAAACAGTGTGAGATGTGGTCATATTTTTCCTCATATTCTCAAAATATGTCTGCAATCTGAACTTTATTAAAGTATCTATTCCAGAATGATTTTTTTTTCCCCTAAAGATCGTTTCACTTACAAAATTTCTAACAAGGTAAAGAAAGGCCTAATCTGATTCTGGGTGGATAAGAAACAGGGAAACTAAATTGCTGAAAATTTCTTTGGAAATTGCTGTAAATACAGTGTAAATGTTCAATTCTTGGAACTTTCAGTGATCCTGATTAGTTCATGTGCCGGCAGGTTTTCTTTGGACAAAAGTAATCTGCTCTACTAAAGCTGTTTTTCTTTAAGAAATGTGTAAGTTAAGTGAAACTCTATCAGTTTTTAATTACTTCTTGTTGACCAATTTCTTCTCTACTGGAATAGTATGAGGTGAATATGGGGTGAATGGTTTAAAAACCTTGGCTGTGTGACATGGCATAACTACCCTGGTATTAGCTTGTGTGTTCAAATAAAATGGTAGAGTATTTCTCTCTCCCTCCCTCCCTCCCTCCCTCCCTCCCTCCCTCCCTCCCTCCCTCCCTCCCTCCCTCCCTCCCTCCCTCCCTCCCTCCCTCCCTCTTTCTTTCCCTCTTTCTTTCCCTCTTTCCCTCTTTCTTGTATTGATGGGGTGCGCGTGCAATGCGTGCTATGTTTTGCTGGAGCACACAGAACCTCTGGTTAGCCAAATTCCAAGCTGACATACACAGTGACAGGAGTTCACCATTAGGTCTGTAGGTCTCCTCACCCAGAGCTGATCTTGAACTGAGTTCTCGGTGCAATCAATTCATATAAAAACAGATGCCAACAATCTGTATTAACTGTGAGTTAAATTCTTATCAAAATGGATGGCCCCAGTTTGTGAAACAAACAGCCCACATCTCTTGTTCCTAAAAAATGTACCATCTGGCCCATAATTCTGATTATCCAGACGTATTACTAAAAATGTCTGCATGTCTACGGAGAAGCAAATAATTGGCCCCAGGAAAAAAAATAAAAAAATCCTACATTCATTTGGAAAGCTATGCTGATTGATATGGTGATTTGTTGTCCCAGAAGGCTCAGAGATGAGGAGCCAGGGGAGGGAGGATGTTTATGGGGTGGGATTCCTCCTCCCGTGGGTACAAGAGGTTCTGGTGTGTGCTGTGCTTTAAGTCCTCTGGCATTCCAGCAATGCTAACTTTTATAACCATAAAACATGATTATCCCTAAGACATGCCTGATACTATTTGGAGAATGGTTCTATAGTAAAATGCCTATAATACAGCCGAACGAGGAACTCACATGGTTTCTCTTAAAATTACAGGGCAGGTCATGTTCCAAAAAGAATTAAATATTAAATGGGGGAAATACATTGGAGCAGAGCCCAGACTCTAAAAGTAAATTGTTGAAGAGTGTAACCTGGTTTCCTCAATGAGTATTAATCCAAATTGTGTATAGCAGATATGGTGGTGTGTAATAGTAGTTAAGCTATATGGATCAACAGTCCAATTTCCTTCAAATCTTTCTAAGAAATATAAGACCTAGTGTTGCATAGCAACAGTCAAAGGTATAGCAATATTTGCACATGAAAATGCTTAGTGCTTTGGGAAGCATTAGATGGTTGATGGGATAGGTGGTGAGGAAATGGTATTACTCTCTCAAGGTGCTGGTTTAAATTCAGTCTCGACTGTAGTGACTGAACACTGTTAGCATCTGACAAACAAGCCACAGGTCTGCAGAAGGAGTTGTGGGTTCTGTTCAGTTTTATAGGACCTTTATTGGCATTTCAGAAAGAATTCCTGTAATTGGCAGCTCTGCTTTTCTCTGAAGGTGCAGCAGATACAAATAGCTGTGGAGGTGACCACAGAGCTCCCAGGAGGGTGATCCAGCCCCATTGCAGCCCCTTTGCTCTTGTCCTTCTGCAAACAGGAGCTCTGGCTCTTCCCAGCTTATGATTTCCACCTGGAAGTGCAGTTTATAAATTTCAGGGGATCCTGGTATTTTCTGGTTTTCAAGATCAAATTTGAATTCCTTTTAGAGGCAAGCTTTCCAGATAATCTGCTTTCTCTTTGATACCACTTTTCAGAATGCCAGTGTTCTTCTCATATGGCACATGTAGAAAATGGCTGGTCACAAACAGGGGAGCATTGGAAGAAGCAAAGATGTGAAGTTGATGGAACAGGATGACTTACAAGTAATGGAGCAATGAGATGTGTTCTTAGCATTTAAAAATCTGAAATAAACACAGGTTTAGTTTTGACTTATTTTACAGAAAGTGTGTATAGTCAAAGGTCTCCAAAGTAAATCTGATACATCTGAGGAGCATGAGAAGCTGTAAGAATGTTCCTACGCTACATGCAGGTCTTACTCAGTGCCACAGCTGACTTTTTCTTAACTGCCTCAAGTAACGTTTAATTCTTGTGATAAATCTTGTGATTCTTGAGATTAATTCTTGTGAAATTTGGAGTGTTGAAAGTCTTTGGTAGAAAATAATTCACTATTCTGGAGCTTCTGTTTGTGACACAAATGCTATGCAGGTGCTACCCCCTTGCACATGTTGAGAAGTTCGGAAGCTGCTGCTGCTCATATGTGGAAGGTGAAGAGAAACATTTCCTCTGCAAATGTGGAAATTTAACAGCAGATCCAAACAAGTTTAAACACTACCTACACTACTTGGAGCATTGCTTCATTAATTTTCCTTCCTTTCTCAATTTTCCCTCCTTTCTCATCCTTCCATCTCATTCACTGCACAAACAACCTGCTGATGCATATCTCTTACCTGTTTATTTTTATTGGTGTGGATTGAAAACTACTTTTAGCAGAAAAGTTCACTTTCCAGCGAACAAACTGCTGCATTTTTAAAACATGGTTTCTCTGTACACTAATGAAGTGTCTGGTGACACTTTTAAACACACACTCCACCCAATATTGTTATTTTTCTTGCATTTTAAAATTGTACACTCACGCATGAAATACTTCATTGCTAGCAGTGCATGAGAGAGAGTGCAGGGCTGGGCGGATGGGCTGTGAATGGAGGCAGGTGGTGTCCTTAGTGGTTCTGTCTTCCAAAGGAATCCATCAACAGCCTATTTTAAAGTAGGAGAGTGATTGTAAACTTACTAATATTTTATAGTACGTGGAACCTAAACAACTTACCATGAATTCTTAAGTGCCTTTTTTCCCCACCCCTTTTCTCTGAGCATCTGATGGATTTCTTTCTATTCTTTTGAAGGCAAAACGTTCCATGGTGCATGGTTTTAGAGCTGCTTTCGTCTGTCTATTAAATGTGAGGCAATGAAGTTTTCAACCGAGAATGTTTGTTCAAGAGAGAAGAAATGCTGAAAAAGGAATTTTAGAAGATGTTGATAATCATGTTCTATCTGAAAAGCATGGGTGAGCTTTATTTTGTAGGGGAAACTTAAGTTTAGTCCGAAAGATTGTCCATTACCTTAGAAATGTTTGTACCCACAACAAATGGTTATTTGTGGTCTGCTGGTGCATCTCAGGATCTGTTTCAGTTTTCCTTTTTTATTTCACAAGTTTTCACATGATAACTGGAAACAGAATGAAATACATTTCATGTTCATGTTCATATCAGGGCCAGAATTAGCATGTGAATGGAGTTCCTCTAATTACTGTCCGTGTTCCTGTTTGTTTAAACTGTATTAAGTTCTGCAATTTCTTTGGTGGGAATTCTGCACACTTCATCTATCTGCAAAACTCTCCACATTCACATAGATACCAAAAGATGGTTTTGATTTAAACGGTTATTTTAGGCACCTTTGGGACTGACTTCTAAATAAACTAGATCCAAAAAGAAACTGAATGTTCTGCATAAACACACAGCATTGCGTGTACAGAGCAAACAAGTTAATGCACACATTGTTTCTTTCTAAACTTTGCTGAGGAAATTTGCTAGTGCTTCCTGGCTTTTTCACTAAGAATAGTTTAGAAATGTATGCAGAAACTTGGAGAGACTCATAAAACCTTTCGTTTTTCTTTGGCTACTGCTGTGTCTCAGACGTGTTTTCAGGAAGTGCCCCAACTTTGAATTAATTTCTTTGAATGAAGCTATTCTCATGTAATGTTTTTGAGGCTTACTGTGTTTTCAGCTTTTAAAGATAATTTTGTAGCAGCAGGAATTCTTGCTTGACCAGTGCATGCGTGGTCCAATCTCACACCCCATGCATCTCATGTGCCATTATTTGCAAGAGGAGCTTCTTTGTGCCTGAATAGTTCTATAGGTTCCTTTCCCACATGAGACTTGGAATTAAACGTGTAATCCTGTGTCATCTGAGTTAATAACACAAAAAAAGGACAATATTTTCACTGGAATTTGCGGCTTCTAGAAACAAATGAACAAAACCTATTTTTAGTGCATTAAGCCTATCTATGAGTCTTTGCATAGATATAATGTTTTTCTTTGGTAAATTTTGATACATCAAAAAAAAAATTGTAGGTAAAAGGTGATTGAAATGATAGCTATCTCTTTCATTTTGCTTGAGTCTTCATGTGATTGTGTTGCAGAAAACAAAAAAGGCTGTTTCCTTTGCTGTGACTTGAAATACGTGCATGTGTTGTTTCTGAAAGGTTCCACATTCAGTGCACGTTTATCAGATAGAAAAAAGGACATTTCATCCAATAATGTGGAAGGCTCCTATAAGTGAAGTTCTGCTCTCCAGAGAGCATAAGATAAAAAAGGACTTTTTTAGTGTAAAATTTCCACTTATTAATTAGCTTAAAAATGAAAATCAACAACAATAAAAACCCACAGAAATTTGTATGTATTTTTGTTGATCTTTAGTTCATTATACAGACTGTCTTTCATTAATATCTTTTTAATGAGGAAGATAAAGGTCTTGCTAAACAGCAGTCAGTGTTTTGGGTCCTAGCACCACAAAAGAACAAGAATTCTTTTTCTACACCCTATTTCAGTTGTGAATTAAAGAGTGCATGTAGGACAGAGGAAATATATTCTATGTGCATGATGTGGTCTGTATGAAACAGTGCTAAAGGCATTGCAACACAGAGTGTTTCAGCTGTGTTTCTCATTATAGCTTTACCTGCCATACTAAGGAACTGCTTACCACTAATCCAGTGTCTGAAAGCTGTGTGCATGTACCAATGTATGTATGTATGTATTTAGGTAAGGCTGCTGCTCTGAAGTTGTCACAAGACTTCTGAGGAAACCTTGCTCAAAATGAGGCGGAGGTAGCCTTTGCTGTGTGTGGTTTTAGGCCTTGCTCATCTCTTTAAAGGACTACAGAAGGAGAGCAGGCTGAGAAAAGAAACCTCACAGCATCCTGCAGTTTGTTCCACCAATTCCAGGTGAAAACGTGTGTGGCTGCATAGTGGTCTGTATCCTCACTATCCCCCCAGCAGCTGTCCCCATGATGTGTATCCAGAACTGCAGAGATCAGAGATGATGTTTGGAGCTCACATGAGATCAAAACTTCCCATGAGCCAAAGCTGTTCTCAAAGCAGTGTCTGGGTTTATGCTTCTCAAAATGGATGGCATCTGCAAGCCTGGGCTCCAGTTTCCTATTCCGGTTTCAGGTTAGGTTTCTATGAATGCAAAGAAGAGGATGCTGTTGGTATTTTGTATCCATGAGCAGTACAGGAAGCTAACAGAAATGCATGGACTCCTTGGCTTAGCCTTCTAAAGCCAAGGCAATAGGCTCTCCATTTAACTTGGTGGGACAGTGGAGTTGCTCCACTGTGGAGGCAGTTGCTCCACTCATGAAGGATTTACTTTGTCACCAGAGGCTGAAACCGTGTGGGATGTGGCAGACAGTTGGCAACACACAGCAGAAAGCAGAAAAATACTCCGGTTGAAATCATCAGGCAAGTGGTGGGCAGGGTGTCAAACTAGCTGAGTGAATGATGAAAGGAAGCGAGTAGGTGCTTGTTTCCAAACAGCAGTGCTGTGTGAGTGGCAGCAGTGGGGGGTGTGGGTTGGTTGGAGGATAAAGGACCGCAAGTGGAAAAACTGTCAGAAAGAAATAGAGCTGCATTTAAAAACATGCAAAAGAAGGCTCTTTCTGCTCTTAGGGAGGCTTTGGAGAGGGTAATGCCAGCAGGAAAAGGTGGTGGTGAGGAGCATCCTGCAGTCTTCTTGAATCCAGGAATGCTGCTGCTCTTTGGTCAGTGTGATGTCCTTCAGTGTGATGTTCCTCATCCCTGGGTCATGGTTCTAAGGCTTCTTGCTACACCTCTCCTCCTGGCTGTGGTGGGCTGCAGAGCTGTGCTTCAGCTGGATGTCCTGGGGTGTTGTGCTCTGTTCCGCTCTGTGCCTCTTGCCGCCCCTCCTCAGCTGTGTTCCCCTTGTCAGTTATGAGGGCTGCTTTGAAAGTAACGTCTTCTGTTTTATTGCATTGGCTCCCCACAGGATCTCCCAAAATCCAAGCCCAATGTTTGAGAGTGGTGTCCAAACACACCTTGATCTCCAGCACTTGCTGAAATGGCCGTTGTGTTAACTATAGAATCCTATGATGCGTTACTGAAAACCTTGCAAAGTGTTATTGGTGTTTATGCTGCTCCAAATACTTCTTAGGTAGTATTTAATCTTCCATTTCTTTATGTGAACAAGGAAAGAGATGCTACGTTGTTTTTCCACTTTGTTTTGAAAAGAAATACACGACTGATTACTGTCCCATCTTTCCGCAGGTTTGAGCCAGCCTAGAAAGCCCTCCAGGATGTGTAAATGAGTGGAGAATTGGTTGTAATCCTCTTTTCTCTATTAGGAAAACAATAAGCAAATTACCACTGAGTTACTCAATCTGACTGCTTAGAGAAATTACTGATGTACTTATTAGCAGTTCAGGTTTGGGTCTATGTATATGTTGTCAATTCAGTACAAACCTGTTAACAATGGTAAATTACTTGCAAATGTTTTCTGCAGCCTTACAAGAACTATGTAGTGCTCTGCAATTTAGTTGTCAATTGTGTTAAGTTTCTTGACATTTTCTGTCATAAGACGTTTTAGAGAGCAGAAATAAGCAGCGTTTTACTAATGAACTTTTGAACTTTTCTTAAGACAAGGTGTGTGGAAAATCCTAACAAGGCAGGAGACAAATTTATGTGTTGGTACGTGTCAGCAGTCTAATAGAGGAGCATGACAGGAAAACACCCCGTAAGTAAGAGCAGTAAATTCTGTGTTTTAATCTAGACCAAATGTCTGAAAGCACCCTGAGAATTAAAAGGGTGAATACTTTTCCTTCCTACCTGCCTACAGGGATGGTGACTCCACCACCTCCCTGGGCAGCCATTGCAGTGCCTGACCACTCTCTGAGAGAAAAAGTTCTTTCTTATGTCCAGTCTAAACCTCTTCTGGTACAACTTCCTCCCTCCCTCCCTTTTTTTTTTTTTTTTTTTGAGAAGAAGAGAAAAGAAGTTAATGTTACTTAGAATGTGGATCGTTGGTACGTACAACACAGCAATGGCATTGTTGCTGAGGTGCCTGTAGATCATAAGCACTGAGCTGGAATCTGTTGTGAACTTGACAGCATTACTGGGGCAACACCTTCAGCTGATGTGTTGATCTGTGTTGAAAAGGATGAATTTGGTTTTATTAGTAATAAAGACTGGAGCAGTAAATCCTAGGCAGCTTTTCTGTTTACGGTAAGGAGAGAGAGGTTCCGACAGCAAAGGAAGGAGGCATAGAACTCTCTATTGCACATTCCCATGAAAAATTGCTCTGATTACTCTTCTCTCCTCACTTGCATAGTGTTGTCTTATTACTGAGCACCTATTAACCAGAACTTGACAAGTGATGGGATTGCAATTAGGGGGTCAGCAAACAGGAGGCTGCAGGGAGGCTTGCAGAGCAGATCAGGCTGTCTTTCAGACAAGGCCTACAACAAAGCTTTTAGGCCAAACTTCTCACAATTTGGACTCTTTTTTTGTAGTGTGATTAAGTGGAAACTGCTATTTTTTAAAAGCAGAGCTGGAGCAAATTGATGGTGTCAAACAACTCAAACTTCCTCACTCTAATATATAATTTTCCTTCTGTCTCATAAAATATTAATTTTAGGCCCTGAATAGATAATAAAGACAAAGAACAATCTTCCCGTCTCAGCTGGATGTGAGAGCAGGGTGTACTTTCTGTTGAAAAGCAGCCACAGTCACTGCAAAGCAAAAGGCAGCATGAAAGCAGGCATCAAAGAGGATATTTTACCCTGGAAACCTCTCATCCTTGGATTTCCTGGAGCTCTTCAGCCATTCCCATCTGTCTGCTCAAGAGTCTCAACTTTGTGCAGTTTTCTGTGAGGGTTGGGTATTAGGAAAAACTTCTTTGAAAGACTGGTGAGGTATTGGCACAGGCTGCCCAGGGGAGTGGTAGAGTCACTGCCTCTGGAGATGTTCAAGAAACATGTAGATGTGTTACTGAGGAGTGTGGTTAATGGGCACAGCTGCTGGTAGGTGAACAGCTGGACTAGATGATCTTGTAGGTCTTTTCCAACATTAATGATTCTATGGTTCTATTCTGTGATTTTGTGACAGAAAACCAGTTGGATCCAGGTGTTTGGAAAAGGAGCTCAGAGTCTGAGGGTGCACGCTTTGGGACTGTGTGACCTTTATTGCCTGTCTTTCGTAGCATGGTGTGCTGGTGTGAACTTGTGGAGCTAAGTGTCTCTGCTTAGCTGCTGTGGAGAAAGACTACCACTGTCCTAGGTTATCTCAAAGCTCATGTGTCAGATTTCTTGTTTCAGGAAAGTAATAGGCAGTGAATGCCCTGGCTTTTAAATAAACCCCAGAGATTTGACTTGATTTGGCACAAATTTGTGAGGGTGGAAGGACGTATACTGTAGTGGCAATATCTGCACACCCAAGAAGTCACAGTTGTTTTGTTAATGATGAGTGGAGAGCAGAAATTTGCTGCTGTTATTTAATCATTCAGAACCGGAGAATCCAACCAGACCTTCATATCTCTGAGACAGATAATAAAATGATAGTTACCATTTGTCATGGGGCCTCGTAAGAGGCTCAGCCAAATCCTTTGGCTGCTTCCCCAAGCTTATTGAGATGTGGGCTTGGGTAAGTAATGAGACCATTAAAACAGCTGGCTCTAGCAAATAGCCTTGAATTGAGTTCTCACAAGTTAAAATGAATGGAAAGATAAGTACAAACATGCATATAAGTCAGGTTCTGGGTTTGGAAGGAACAGACTTCATTAGGCTGACTCCTTTATCTAAGTCTGTTGGGCTGAGCAGCTTGAACATAGAAGAAGCTGGAATATAGAAGTTGGGGTTGGTTTTGCTTTCTCTCCAATTCAGAAATAGCACCAATTTGGAATGAATATCTGGAGCCAAGTGAGATGTACTGCAGAACAAAGCATTGTATTTATCTGACATTTTAAAACAGAAATGAAAAAGAATGGGGTAGGTTTCTAATGAAAGAGTTGAGGACAAAACTTATAAGCACTTTTGATGTGGAATTTGACAGGCATATTAAAGGGAGCTGAATGTGATACTGGAGATAAGGAAGGCACTGTGCTTGCCTAGTAAGTTCTTTACCTGCTTGTCACAATTGTCCTTCTCCTGGTGCCTTGGCACCAAGGCTCGTGCAGGCATCAGCATAGCAAATAGCATCACACAAATACTGCCTTGTGTGAGCTGAGGCTGGAAATTGGTCCTGCAGGCTATGTCTGGGCTAATGACAGGAGCAGGGCATGGCTGAGAACACCAGCAGTGCTGGCTGAGGGCCAGCACATCCTGGGATGAGCAGCACTAGTCCCTATGGGCAGCCTGGGCTGCTCCCAGAGCACAAATCACAGAGTAGTCTGGCAGTACAGGGAGAAGGAAATACTAGAGAAGAATATTTTGAGATAATTAAATCCTTTTTTGGCATAGCATACTTAACCCTGGTCACATAGGCAGAGGACAGCCTGAAAACTTTGTGTATGTAGAACAGTAAGAATTTTACTGTAATCAGTGCCCTTCTGTATGATAGCATGAATCAAGGACAGAGGAGAAGCCCTTCAGAGGGCTATATATTGGATGCGATAGAAGCAAGGATGTACTTGGTATGTGGTGTAGAGTACCAGGGAGAAGGGTAAAAAGGTAGTTGCTGTTCTTGAATCTCTGTGAAAACACTTGATAACAGCAGCGCAGCTCTGCCTGTGACCCATGCATGGGAGGCCTTTCCTGATGTCCCTCACAAGTGGTGCCTCTTGGCAGTGCAGAGCAGTCCCATATGGTGAGATAGGTCACTTTGGTACCTTTGTGGCATATCTGGGATGGCTGTATAACATCAGCCCCATCCGGAGGAAAATAAATGATGAATGATGCTTGCAGTAATGCAAAACCAGTTCATCTTGGAGTGGCACTTCACCTGCCTCACCCCTTTTTTCCCCTCCTCCTTCAAAAGTTACTCAAAATGATTTATTAGAGAGCTGCCCTAGCCCTTCCCAGAGGGCTTCTGTTTAAACCCGTGTTTTCATCTCAGCTACCTGTTTTACAACAGATCATTCTGAAAATGTATAAAGTCGTGAACTCCAGACTGTTGTTGATAAGGATTCTTGATAAAGTCATTCTGTGCATCTGCTGCCAGATAGTCTGGCTCCAGAAGTATCCCTGTCTCATCTGAGGGCTTTTGAAAACAAAGCTGAATGACCTCTTCATTTGATTCTGTAACTGACTGGAGTTATAAAGTAATAATGAAATGCCCTCAATCATAGCTCCAAGGTGCTGATACAGTATAAGCAGTTACCAGATCCCCATGAACTGCTTGCTATGTTTGGGCATTTTACTGGGGATTTTGGAAGGAAAAGTGGATTTCAGGAGATGCTTAACAGACACTGAGTGAGAGAGTTGGAGGTTGAGAGAATAAGAAAGGGAAGAGGGAAACCTGCACCTCCAAAATGGTAAAAGCAAAGTGAGAACAGGGTTAGTAGTAGGAATAACATTCTTTCTGTGTGAACAGTTTGCTCTCTGCTGTCCTTTAGAAGGAATGGGTGAATGAGTTTAATTACAGGGAAGGATTTCCTTGTGATCATAAATGTTTGGAAACTCTGTTTTATCAACATCATGAAGGCATGATAATTATATTTTCTCATGGAAAAAGTTACATGCTAATGCAGAATTCAGTGTTGCCTCTATGCCTTCAAGTTTGAAAGGAGAAACTGATGATCTTGGGATAGAAGTGATTTTCTGACAGCTGCAGTTCAGAGGTAATATAATGCATTACCATTTTAATCAAATCAGCCTTTTTATTTATTAATTATTAATATTACTATTATTATTATTTTCTTACGTAATAATTCACGGGTTGGAAAGAAGTTTTAAAATGCATATACTCTTATCACAGTAGTGTCTCTCCTACTGCTGCTTTTGCTTTAAGTGTGTATTCCCCTTGGGTCCAGTTCTTTCTCTTTTCCTTTAGTTCTTGATTGCTGTCCTCTGAACAATCCTATTGTCTGGGTATCTTTTCATCCTCAGATGGCTACCTCTTCCTTGTTAGTTTTCCTGTGATTTTTTTTTTTTTTTTTTTTTTTTTTTGTCTAGAATATAGGAGAAATTAAATCATCTACTCTTTGGGAGATTTGAGAAACTAGGATTAATTTTTTTAGTGGTGAGATGTCCATGAGGCTGTGGACCAGATTCAGAAGGGATATAAAGTTCAGTATCTCTGTTATCTTCTACTTTATTGGGAAGAGCACCATTTGTTGGTGATCCACAAGTACGAGGGAGATTTGATGGCAGCAACTCTGTCTATTTGTAGGGGAAAATGGGTTTAATTGTGGCAGCACCTTTTTAAATGGACTATCCTCAAAATTGCTTTGAACTTGGAAATTGGCTGAAAGAGGTGAATTTAAGTTAAAAAGAAATAGAAATAAGTGAAATCTTCTCTTGTTCATTCAAAACTCCTCACTGTAAATGTTTTACTTTGTGGGGAAATTTCAAATTCCCTTAGAATGAAAAGTAGCTGCTCCATGTCCATCTGTCTTGAAATAGGTTCTGTGTTTCGATAGTTTCCCCTGTGACATTTTTGTTTCTCTTTGCTGTAGAGCATGCCCAGCAGTGAATAATGTAGCTTATGTCATTTCTCATTGTTTCTGATTATTAGTCATTGCAGAATTAATCTGCCTCTGCTTTAGATCATTTATGCTTCAATTTTTTCTATAGCATATGGACATAGCATGCTATTCAGGACTAAAAATTGACTGAAAATATCAGTAGGATTTAATGGTTATTGCATCTTATTGGTTGCTATTTTTGTATGTGCCTAGGTTAAAGATAAGTTACGAGATTTGTCTGTTTTTAATTATTATTATTTATTCCACAGGCTGCAAATTCATTCAGTGATCCCAGTGAGTTCATTCCATTTCACTCAATAATGCAAAGTTTTCTGAAGAAATTATGTCTTAATTACAATTGTATAGTGCCCAAGTCTTATCAAGTCCTCAGTGTTAACCCCATAGATCATCTGAGACTAATTCTTACAGAATAATAAGTGTTGACATTTTCATAGCAGTGGTGATAATTAATTCCTCTACACTTCCTCAGCTTGTGCCATCACAGCTTTGGGAAGAGTGATATAGCTCTGCTGTTCTGATGGGGCTGATGGCCAAAGAAACCTGAGTCTGTCACATCAGGTTCTCAGTAGAGAATTACCAAGTAGGAGGCTGTCTTCTTGTAGTCACTGCTTCAAAATGGAGTAGCTCTTCTCATATGGGCTGAAAATGGGCTGAGCAATTCTAGGTATTCCCCTCCCCCCCCCCTCCCAACTCTCTTTGGCTTCCTAGTTTTCTCTTTCTCTTTGGAGAGACATTTTGCAGTTTTTCTTGGGATGTCTTGCATTGTGTTGTGGGTTTTTTTTGCCCACTGAAGTAATGAAATGGCATGTGTAATTGTTAAGGTGATTCGCTAGATAATAGGATTTCAGGGTTATGGCTTTTATTCTCTTAGGGAGCCAGTGTTCATGCATCCTGGGTTGAATCAACGCTCCATAAGGTAGGCATTCTGGTTTTCCTATCAACTAATTCACTTCATTGGAGGGGAAGAGATTTGCAACTGAAGCTCAGAGAAAAGCTATTTCCTGCAGGTATATTTACTAACAATTTGGAGAGCTGCTTGTACTACATAATCCTGCCCCGTCTAATGGAAACATTGTGCATTGGCACTTGAAGGTCAGGGATATGAAGGAACCGAGGGATGTTATGCTGCAGGAGGCTGAAGAGCATGGATCTGCTTTCACTCTGCAATGACGTAAAAATGCCTTACAGATCAATGGTGAATTTTTACTCCATGTAATTGAAAAACTCTTAGGATGGTTTGCAAGAACAGAAGAGGGACCTAACAGTGGATATTTATAGTTACTATTAAAGAAGTCTGCATTGAATTCCAAATGGACAAATGCAAATGGGAAATACGGGGGTTGGGAGGGACATCAGGCAAAAAATTGATATGGGGTCTTTAAAAGTTCTTGAATGCCAGGTGGAAGTTGCCATGCTGTATCTCCTGATAGACAGTCGTGGTTCTTACAAAGCATGAGCAGTTTGTGTTACACAAGAGGCAGCTGATGTTTCTGTGCTGCAGAATTCTGGTGTGATGGCTCAGTGCAGCCAGCAGCATGCGGCGTTTGTTTTCTCACAGAAATACTTGGATGGATATTAGAATAATAAAGGAGGTGAATTTTATGAAGCTATTGTAGGGCTTCTGGCTCAAAGCAATAGCTAAATACTTTTCAGTTGGCAGGGCTTCTTAATTAAAAGCGGATTTCACCTTAGCTGTGTTATCATTTACCCATAGGCAATGCAGAAAGCCGAAACATGTTGAAGTTTGTCAAATTATGTCACATTTAGTTGAGTACCCTGTTATACAAATAGCTATAATGGTATGTATTAGAAAAGAATTAACATTTTTGTATGCAGTGATGTATATTTTTTAACATTTTAAATCCCTAAAGGAAATAACATTCTGAACATTGTGCTGCTTTTTTGGATGCACCTTTCAGCTGTGAAGATGATGTGTTTATTTCCGCATCTGTTGCTTTCAGAACTTAGAAGACAGACTGCTTACTGTACAGGCTCTGTGCACTCTATCACCCTGAAATCTGTGGTAAATGTGGAAGCACAGTTGAATTTCAAACTATTTTCATGAAAAATGGCTTTTCCTATGAGCTGTATATGGAGGTGAAGATAATATACCAAATATGTAGGAAGAAGGGAGTGCCTGAGATCTAGACCCATCTCACTCTGTGCAATGCAGGGGCTTCTTCTCCTAAAACAAATAAACTAAGTGACACTGTACATTGTCAGAGGCTTAGAAAGTAGTTTTTGTATCTGTTGCTTTGACATACAGCTTTTTCATTTTTAGTGACAGTATATGTGCGTTTTATTACCTAATCATCAAATAAGAATATTTTGGATAGCTGTACGTGAATTTTGACCAAATGGAGAGGACGTAGAACAGTAATATAATTCTCTGACAAATGCCAGAAATACAAGAAGAGCTAACAGAGCTGAATGAAGGCACTATCCTGCTTTTGCATGTCGTGTAGCCGTAACATTTTCTCCCTTGCAAATCTGGAGAAGACAGTGTGAGGCAATACCCACGTACTTCTGCTTATACCAGGCAAAGCTTTGCTCATGTTGAGGGTGTTGTGTGTTTAGGACAGGACTTTTGGTCTTGGTTAATTGTTCCAGAGGCTGCATCCAGACTGGATACTGAAACAGTGCAGCAGGGAACAGAGACGCTTTTGCTTTGCTGGATGCTGCCATCTGATTCTGTGGCATTAGTTAGCACGGGGACAACTACAGAGAAAGCTTTTTGGCTGGTGTGAGATTGTAGTGCGGAGCCTCTGGCCAGTCTTGATAGTAGTCTTCCACATTCAGTCACAGGGGAATTATTTCTTTGTTGCACAATCACTTTGTCATCACATTGGATGACACTACAATTGAATGTTTTAAGCCGATTCCAACAGTGGGAACTAGCTGCAATTGCAGAGGAAGTAACGGTAACCTTTAGGAAGCTTTATGTGAAGAAAAATGTAGTGAAACTTGGGCTGGTTTTAAGACTGTATGCTGTCATCCAGGAATTTTTGCTGGGACTTTTTTAACATTTACTTTTAATTTGTTTCACTTTGGAATGCGTATTACAAACTATCTTTTAATATCACCTCGACATTTTAACTTAATAGGTCCCTTGATATTTTGATAGCATTCTTTATTAGTGATTCCAGTGGTTGTTCTTCCTGATCATTGAAGTTAGACTTGCAGAATTCTGTACTTTACCTCCTGGGATTGACAAAGTGTGCCTGGAGCTGTGTATGTGGTTTGAATTAGGTGTGGGAATCTGTGCCACCTCTGGTCTTGGGCACCTGGGCTGCTTTGGTGGACGGCAGCCTCAGTGAGGTGGCTCCAGCATCCTCTTCCAGTGTCTGGGTATGGTTCTGTTGGACTGCGTGCTGCAGTGTGGCATTGTTGTTAATTTTCACTAATGTGTACCTTGTGTGTGTAGTTCAGAGTGAGATGAACCTGTTTTTATAGAACTCTGTAATAGGAAGCTTATGTTCTTCCATGACTAACTTAAGGGTGAGCCATGCAGGTAAAACAAAGAGAAGAAAACCGTAAGCGCAACAATAAAGCACATCTAATTTAACTACTTCTAAGCAATGAAACATAGTTAATTGATAAGTTTTTACACTCTCTGAGTTTGAGATGGTCAGTGTTAATAAGTAGTCAAGGACATGGCAGATGGAGAGGGGTGCTGGCATTTGACATCTGCAGGTTGGTGTCTGCCAATCCTTCCTGGACGGTATGATAGAAAAATAGCAGCAAGGACTCTCACAGATGTGCACATTACAGTGCTTTGTACCTGTCCTCAAAGTGGGAATTTAGTTTGAAGAAGAGACCTTTCTGCTCTGGACAGCTTGAAAATGGAGAGAAATACTAAAAATAAAGTGAGAATTGCAACTTGATCATTCCCCAAGTGCTGTCTGTTCCCTCAGCAGTAGCAGAACTCACTGTTACAACACTAGCCCAGCTGTAACCCAGAACTTCTGTGTAGAGAGCAACTTGAAGAAATGGAAGAGTTCCAGGTTAGGAAGGAGCCTCTCACAGACTGACTGCAGCAGAAAATCTGTGTGTTGCTCCAATGCAAATACTGCTGATATGTTTGAGGGATATGGGGACAACAGGGGGGAAGGGAACTTGCCCTTATGTTATGAAACCTTTTTGTTTTCTGAACTGGAAAAATAATTTTACTCTCCATGTCTTCCCCCATCTTTCTCACTAAACTGCAAGTTTGAATCCTGTAACAAGGAGAGAGAAAAACTTTGAATATAGCCTTCAAAAATGGTATCTTGGAGAAAGAAATCTGCATTTATCCATCTATTTCTTCGTCTAAGTAAATTCACCCAGCAGCGTATATGTAGCCCACTCTTTCTTTTCTTTTTTTCAAATAATATCTGTACTTTCAGGAGACTTTCCTGGTTTGGCATGTGTTTGCCACACAGAAGCTTTGGAAGGAAATTGGTGTTAAAAAAAAAAAAAAAAGTGCTAACCACAGGCTTCAAAATGGAACAGCTTGGAGGAAATGGAGCTGCCTGTACTTTGATTTCCGTACCTAAACTTGAACTTGCATGCTGGTACAGAACTGTCACCTTCTGGAGAGAGCGCGATTTAGTGAGGTGAGAACATGGGGGAGGCAGTTTCTTTTGAGTTTCTTCCTCTTAGGAACACATCTCAGTTCCTGAGGGTTATTGCTCTCATTCCGTACAATAGAAGAATAGATTTTTGTCCATGGTTTCCATGTGTAATTTATGTTTTCTCTGATGTTCTTGACAATAGACTCGCAATTTAGTATTTCCACGAGTGAGATAAGATGTTTTGCTGTTTGCAAACTATTCTTTCCATCAAGAAATAGAGATGAAGATCAGTTAGTTTTTGAAAAGGTTGATAACATCACTAAACTGAGCTCTTTTCCTGATTTGTATCAAAATCTCAGCAAGCCTTTTTTTCAGAAGCTTTTATTTTGCCTTTTCCACTCTCTTGCAAATCACTGTCACATGAATCCAAGTGTAAACATTTTCACATCTACAAACATTTTGTAGCACTCAGAAACACACAGCTTTTTCAGCTCTTTGCAACCACCTGCCATTCTACAAGGAAGCCTAAGTTCATCTCTGCTTTGCATCTTGTGATGTCTTGAAGTCTATTGTGAGCATATGCGTAATGTGAAAGGTCTGTCAAAACGCGGAGCATTTCAGTCTCCAAAGACTCACAGCTTTCTGCCTCCAGCACGTTCTGCTGGCTCAAGGTAATGCTTTAGTCAAGGCTGGACGCGTCCTGAATTTTTTAATCTTCCGTCAGAAAGTTCCTGTTTAAATCTGTCACAATCTTCAGCATTTATATGTCCCTTCTGAACGTGTAATAATAAATTCATGCTTAGTTAACTATTTGACTTTTTTGGGGCAGCTCTGGCTATAGATTTAAAATTACTTATTTTCTAAAACTGCTATCTGAATTTGAAGTTGGGAGTGATGCTTTCATGTGGAGATGCTAATTTAGAGCAGAGGGCTGGCTGCTGTAGCTTGCTACTCTGCTGCCTATAAAGTCTGTTCATTGAATCTGGAATACCAGCGTGGTGATTTCCTAATGCCTTGGTGGCTGCTGCTGACCCAGGGAATTTTGAAATGTTCAATCTGTCTGTCTCCAAATTGGCAGAGCCTTGTGAGACCTGAATTGTGAGAAGTCCCAGCTGGTGGGGTTCGTACTTAATAGGAATATTTGTGGAAGAATAGTTTTACTCAACAGCTGTTTTTGTTTCATGACAAATTGCTGTTAAAAAGTCAATGTTTAACAATGAAAGATGGGAGAGGTTCAGAAGCATGAAGTCCTTCTAAAAGTGAATATTCTGGATGTTCCTGTTAATAGCTGCAGTTTTAGACTGATTTCCAAATTCAGTATATGTTACCTGAGAACATCTCTGCCACTTCAGGGAGTACTCACACTGTGAATCTGTAGATGCTGATTTATAGGGGATGAATACCATGCATTTGTTATACAACCTTGGTGTCTCACATATCCATCTAGAGAGAAAAGCAATTGGCTTCTCATTTCCTGCGTTTCACGTTCTTTTCTGAAGGAGGAAGAAGGTTGTGATGATCTGCTGCTACATCTTGTTTAACGCATACATAGAATCATGATGCTGAAACTTTAGCCCAGTGAACGTTTCGGGGATGGTTAGCTGCAAGTTGTGTTGGCGCCAGTTGGTAGCTTTGTGACACAGAAATGTTTTTGACCTCCATGATGGGCATAAGGAACTTTTTAACCTTCTGTTTTTTGGGGTTTTTTTTTATGCCAGGTTCAGTATTCTTTTGGACGTTGATCTGTCTGAGTGAGACCACTAACTAGCTAAAGGAAAATTAGATTGCTTTTCTAGAGAGAACTATTTCTATATGCAAGTATGCCTGTTCCTTGGCTTGCTCATATTAGATTACTTGCTGAATAACTCTGCAAAACAGATTTGTGGAAGGTCAAGATGGGTGAGAGTGATTTACTGTAAACAGGGAGCGAAGGTGATTTATGCTGTCTGTTCTCTCCACGTGGCAGCTTGGGTCATGCCTGCTGATTCTGGTGCCTGTAATAGCTTGGGGCTGTGCTTGTCTCCCTTGCAGGATCATTTCTTCTGGCTTTATTTTCACATGCTTTCTCTGCAGGACAGGCACAGAAGGAAAGATTTCTTAGTGAGTTAATATATTGTATGGACAGTTGAAACAAAATCCTTTGTGCAAAGCCTGTTTTGTTGTTGGTATGCTCTTGTTACCCTAACTCCAATACATTTACATCATCTCTGCCTTTCATGAGTCGGAGAATGTATAGATTTTGTTTACGTTGTAGATCTAACTACGTTCATGTAACTCTTCTGGGTGCGTGTAAGAGCATGTGCCACCTCCTTGGTATGAACCTAACCACAAAGCTGTGGGATGCCCTATGGTGAACTTGGTGAGGTACATATTATTTTATACGTGAAGCATTTTTGTTCACTGTTTTCAATATTTAATGAGCAAGAAGAGTGCTGAGAAGGACTGTGTGTGCTGGTGATTAGGGAGGCACAGGAGAGCTAGGTACTCCCATTCCTTCAAATTAGGACAGGAAGTGAATTTGAGTTTCCTAAGCAGCTCTAGACTGCTGCATCCACTGAGCAGCCAGCCACAAAGGCTGAGGACAGGTCAGGTGTTAGGAATGCTGCTGCAGTCTCTTGCTTGTTTTGGGACTAGATGTCCAATGGTTGAACATGAGAATGCATCCTGGGTTGGACTCGGTATGGAAGTTGATGCAGCAAATCTCCATTTAGGAATTCCTCCAGCTCTAGAGAAAGAGGGCTCTGAGCAGTCTGGAGGTTGTCCTGGTGGATGAGCTAAATGGTAGTGGGACATCAATTTTTTCTGTGCTTGTCTGTAACTTTTTGCCCGTGTCCTTTATTGCTGATCATGGTTAATTATTTTGGTGCTTGAGCTCCATGTTGGTGGTTCATACTTTCATCTTTGGGTGGTTTCCAGATACCTCTTCAGCAGTTATTGTTGGTTTTCTTTTTCTTTTTCTTTTTTTCCTCATTCATTTTGTAGTTCAAGTTAATATATATTTAATATATGTAATGTGTGTGTATGTAAATACTTAATAATGCTAGATAATTGTTAACATTTTGAAGTATTTATGTGGAAGAAAGAAATACATATTCCCCTGCCAACCGGAGAGAAATTGATTGATCTCATGCTGTGAAACAAATAAATAACGGGGGAGAAAAATGTTAAAAGCTTGCTGGTGATAGTAATTGGGTCAAAGAACCCTTCTGGATTGCATCAAGCTCTAATTTATCATATTATCAGATTTCAGTTCAAGTAAGCTACTTTCCCCTGTTAAGTGTGATACAATATCACTTAATTTATAAGACTAGTATTTATTTTATTCACAGTTTACATCTATGTTATTAACTTAAATTTGATAGAAATAACCTTATGTGGGAAAAAATAAATGAAGCTGACTAGGGCTGGAATCCATACTTCATTTTCCATTTTATTTACTGTTTTGTTCTTTATGTTACCCAAAACCACAGAATAACATTTTAAATGTGATTGTACTTTGTAGCCTGAAAAACAGCATTAATTCACACATTTTATTGATCTCAGTAAGTTTAAAGATGTGGCAAAGGATGTGTTTTATCATTGTTTTTTTTATCATTGATATGGTCACCTTAGGCTTATCTCAGGCTTTGTGTCAATAGAGAAACTTTAAGCATTTGGTAATGATACACTGCCTTGATGGCATAAGAGCCAAAACTGTGTTAATGGGTGGCAGTGAGTGCTGCACAGTCCCTGCACTGATGTACCCAACAAATGGTTTGAAGCACCTGCACCCTGGGATGTGTTCCAAAGCAACTTGCTCATTTCTACACAAATGGTAACCCTAAATTACCCCTTGATTGTAACTTTTGATAGTTTTACAGATCTTAATCGTAACCATAGTGCTCTGATGGTCTGATGCTCACCTTTCTATTTTGAAACAAACATTCTAGGCCAGTCAGGAGCTAAAACAGAAGCCAATTTTCTGTTTTTAGCATGACAGTTTGTAAAAGCAATAAAAATGAAGGCAAAAGAACCATAGCTAAGTTACTTGTACAGCACAGAAACATCCAGTTCCCTTTTATACTCAGACGTTCAGAGTAATTCTGCAATTCATTTCAAAGAGGAAAAAAGAGTGTAATTTTCCTAAGGCTGCAGATTTCTGCACTTACTGAAACAGTAATCATTGTCATTTTTAATAAGATGATAGTGAGAGTAGAATAAATTGGGGGAGGGGGGAAAAAAGATTGCTATGAAACTTGTAATCATTTTATAACTAACCTGACAAAAAATCATTTTTTTTCATTTCTGACATATTTTACAATAACCTTGTAAAACTTAGTGGAGGTAGAGTGATAGAAGATTAAACATATAATAAGGGAGGAGAACCTTCTAACAGCAATATTTAGAGACTGCTAAATGAAAAGCCTTCAGCAGAAACATAAAATTAATGACAGCGCATTTTGAGAAGATGCAAAATATGCATGACAGATTTTCTACAATTGAACACAGACAATGACTTTGTTAGCTATGGAAAACATGGGAAAAAGATAGCACTCAATAAAAAGTAGATTATTTTTTTCCTCTACTGATACTAGTTGCTCAAATAACTTGCAGAAATGTAGCACTGAAGATAACACAGTAAATCTTGCTCAGCCCTATCCCTGAAGACTTGTTGGGATAATGACACAGTTTAGGAAACTGCCGCCAGTCGCGTTCAGAAGTGACATGCATTCTGTTGTAAACCAAGCTCTTAGAAACTCTTTTAACCTGTCAAGTGGAAGAACCCTTAGGAAATCACAGCTTTGTTAAGTGTGGGTAGTGTAGGTTAAGGAAAAGAAGTGGTACTTCAGTCAGGTGGAAGAGAGAGAGCTAACTGACAGGGATGTGAACTTAAAAGTCGTGGGTTGTTCTGAAAGTAAAGCCTCCTGTTTATTTCTGTGAAGCTACAAGAGTTACACTGCCTCACTGTGCTCACATTCTCTGATCTTTGGAAACGTTCAGCAAGTATCAGTGAATGTCAAGTGGGTGCCATTTTTTTTCTACATAGAAGAATTCAGTTCCACCCTTTGTTTCCTATGTGCTTCCATGTCAGACACCATTCTGTCAGACTGCCCCTCTGCTGCCATCTATAACATGGAAACAACATGTAACAAAATACGGGTGGGAAGATTCCATTTCAACTGCCATACCACCAGCATCCACCTCTGGCATCATGGGCTAACATAAATAAATAGGAAGCATTACTTTTGGTGTACCCCATATATATATCTATGTATATTCCTGTAGAAAATGTGAGACTTGGCTGCCTCAGAATTTTTGTAAAGTTTCCTGTAGATTTTCAACAGTTTCATTATTTCATTTAAGATGTTCCTGTTGTGCTTAACTATTCTTAGGAAATTACAGTGGCCAAAATTGTTAGATAGCTGCACTGTTTGTATCTGGGCATAGAATAAGTGTTCATTTTTCCTTTCTGGCAGCAGAAGCGTGGAATATGTGTGTACAAATGCCCATTTTTATGTGCTTGTTAAACATCCTTGAATCTTCTACTGTTTAAGAAATAGGGTTGTGTCCTGTTTATGATTAGCAGAAATTATTTACAAATGGATGAACAAGAGTTTAATAAATGAAGAGATATTTGCTGTACATATCAATTAAAATCCTAATTAAAGGATGCTGATGTCCATAGTTCATGGACAGTTGCCAAATAAAGAGAGGGGAAATATCTCTGGAAGCTGCTTTGGAGTATGGAGAAATTATTTTAAGTATTTGAAGAATGTCAGTGAACTTGAAAGCCAATTTCTTTGAGAATGGAAGTTAAAAGTAAAAATTACCTCTCTTTCTGTGTCTGCCTCTTGTTACCTATACTGACTTTGTAACATTTAATTGATGAGCTTTTTCTCATTCTCTCTCTATATATTTATGTAATGTATATATATTTCTGCATCAAAATAGCTAACATTTAGTAGAAAAAAAATACCAGTGAGCTAAGGATATTTAGTAAGAAAGCATGCACAGAGTGCAGTTTGAAGAGTAAAAGAGTTAAACAAATTAAAAGGAAAAAAAGAAAAAAAAAAAAGAAAAAAAAAAAAGAAGAAGGAAAAAGAAGGAAAACTACATCAATGTCAGTGATCCCTGAAGTCTAACTTCTGAATATTCAAGCAGATTGGATATTATGAAGAGCTGTCAGTACTTCAGAGCTATGGATGCCAAAGTAATTATATTTGCAAACCTTGAGATACATCAGCCTAGTTTTCTGCTCTCTGGCTTGGGAGCAGAGAAGCAATTTGGCTGAATCTTTGGGCAATTAATGTTGGAATTAGCTCCAAGTTGAGAATTTTAAGGAATTTATAAAACTATGGCCAGATATAAATGAACTCTTTGGCGCTTTTGAAAGGATCATAGTTTCTGAACCGGGCATTAGCTTAAAGTCGGTAAAAGCTGCACTTCAGAATGTGAGTGGAGATGAAAGTGCGTCTCTGATGTGCTGTTCCTGCCTTAATGTGGAGCTCTTACAAAGCATGGACTGCTGGAGCTCCAGCCTTGACTGTGCCTGAACTCACAACCTAAGTACAGGGTGACCTGCTGGATCTGGGGAAGATGACTTGGGAAATGGAAGCTTTGTGACCTACATTCATTCAGCTTCCTGCCCTGTCCTCTGTTTAGGAAAGGAGCAGCCCTCTCCTAGCTGACTTCCTGAATGGTGACATAGGCTGTCTGAGATAGTTTTGCAGGAGCATCTCATCTGGTGCAGAGAGCCAGAGTCTTAGAGAAGGGCTGTAGCATTCAGACATGCAGAATTTTGGGCAAACTGCATGAGTTGCTAATTGTTCTGGCTTTAACTGATGCGAACAGGAGGTCAGGGAAAGGTGTCTTGGTCAGCTCTCTAGTTAAAAATTGCCTTCTAATTTTTTTCAGTATGATGGACTGATGTTCAGGAACAACGAGAAAATAAGTACTGTGACATTCAAAACTGAATTCGTTTGATGGATAACTTCCGATCAGTTGCAGCAAGAAGCTGCTCTGTCATTACAGAAGATGAAGATCTGGTCTGAAGAAGGATTAATCTTTAAATTTTAGAATATGTTATTAAAAAGATTCTCCCATGCAGGTTTTTAAGTTGGAAACACTTTAAGAACTCCTTTCAACATCTTCTCACCTAACGTTTGTCTTAAAAATGACTGCGTATAAGAGAAGGCTTCTACTACACCTACTCAAGAATTCAGTCAATGAAGACTGCCTCAGATGCTGTGCCAGACAGTAGGTGGGAGTAGGTTAACAGGAAGCAGCCTAATTCAAGTGTCATCTCTGATTTCCACTGATGTGGGAATAGTGTAAGTGGGAGTAATTTGGACATACAGAAGCTGGGAGAATGGAAGGGATTAAACATGACAAATCCTCACATTCCTTTTCATCTTTGAGTACCTGTTGTATAAGTAGCAACAACCAAAGTTCGAGTTGGTCTGACTTGATACTGGCAAACACAGCAAATTATTTACTTTCATTGTCTGCCTTGAGACTCAGAGCCAAAATGTTCAGCGTGTCCCTGGGGAACAGCAGGACTGGTCAGTCCTACAGCAATACCCAACTGCTCTGGCTGAAGTCTGGGAAGGTGTTCACCCAGTACCACAAATACGTGTTTGTCTTGAGTATGTAGTTTGATAGGCAGGTTGAATTTGCCTTAAAATACTCTGTAAACAGGAATTAATATTTTTTTTGTGTCGATTTTGAAGCTTGTAATTTGGATTTTGATGCATTAGTAGTAAAGACATTGTAAGTAGGTCTGTGCCTGAGGAATTAAGTGATATTTGATTGCAGAGCTTACTGCTATTAAATACATACTTACGGCTTATCTGATTTGGAATTTAAATACAGATGTGCTTAAAAATTACTTCATATCCCTTTATTTCTAGTAGTCTTTTATCTTTTGTCATTTAGGCAAAAGGGACTAATGTTTTCACAACAAAGTTAGGTTGTGTTCCCTTCAGATACATGTAGTAGTACACTTGTCAAGTGTGTTTTGTTTCATGTCGATAGAGAGAGGTCTATCTAAATATATACATTATATTAGGACTAAACTCATGCAACTCAAGTCATATTTGCCTGATGGCTCTCTCAGTTCAGGAACTCATGAAATACAGCTGTGCATTGTTTGCATTTATATGGAGATCTTTTGACATTGATGAACAAAGAATGGACTAGTGCCATCATATTTATCTTCAGCAACACCAAGTGCAAGCACAATCTGATCGCTTGGGCTCAAGCAAGTCTTGCAGGAACCACTTTCCATTCTGATCCTCTTTGAAGGTGATTTGAAAAGGCAATGATCCTTACACAATACTCAGGAAGATACTTCTACTTTTCTACTCAATCTTGCAAATTGCTTAGCAAGAACTAGTGAAACGTTTCAGTGCAGAGAAGCCATTTGTAGTATTTGACAGAAGCAGGTTTACTTGGTTCAGGTTTATTTTTTTTAACATACTATGCAATACTGCCAAAGGTGGAGACAAATTAACTTTTATTTATTGTTCTGCTTTTTCCATTATTGCATGGCCAAAGTAAACCACAAACTCTTGCAGCCAATAAGTTATTTCCTCAGTGTTAAAACTGTGGGGACCCAGGCAAACTTTTTACCTGGATGTGAAGAGATATTTTAAGATACCCAAGTGAGTTGCCATATTTAGTTGACTTTTTTTAATTTTTTTTTTTTTTTTTTCATTTAATCTCATTGGAAGCTTTCTATTTTTAAGTGGGGCACAAGGAGCTAATATTACCGAGGTGTTGATACCAGGCTTGGGCTTTAAAGAGTTGTAAACTGACAGGTGGACTAGTTTTAGAGAAGGGAGTAAGTATGTGGCAATTCTGAACCCAAATGCTACATACTGTCAGGATTAGCAGAAAAGATGTACGGCTGCAAGTAAATTAGTTGTAATACACGCAGTATATAACTTTCTGGTGGATAAAGACAGGAATTTGATTGAAATTTTTCTTTCTAGCTTCAAGAGAGTAGAAGTTTGATTTTTGTGCTTATATGGCCTCTGATGATTTAAAGTTTGATTCCATTTCTAGCAGGCACTTCCTGCATAACCTTGGGAAAGTAATTTCATCAATGTGTGATTTTGGTTCCTCACTGAATTCATAACAGCAGGAATATGAAAAACTGTATGTGATATACTATTCTGTTTATGGATGGGTACTTCGATCTAAACATAAATTAATTATGCAACAGAAAAATGAGAATCCATTCTGTGTATGTGTCATAGTTTTATACGATGGCATATTACAGTATACATAAACTGACTACATTTATGAGAAATAATGGAGTGAGTGGTGGTGAGGGGGAATGTTGAGCTTTTTTGTTTGATTAGGAGCTTTTTGACTAATCTTTATCATTTTTAACTGAAGTTCTATGCGGAATTTGCCAGTGCTGTATGTAAAATTTTACCTATAATGATTTTTGATATTACAGTTCATTCCAAAATGCCTGTGATACACCAAACTATAAGCTTACAAATGCATAATTAATTTTAATTTAGGAACATGCAGAATTTTCTTTTGTAATATTTGGCTTTGCACAGTGAATGAGCAAATACTCCTCTGAAATCAGAGAGACTGAGATGTGAAGCAACAAAAAGTAACGAATTGAATACAGTACATTCAGAGGTATTAATAATGCATGAAGATCACTTGCTGTTTTTCAGATGCTTCATTCCTATTCAGAAGGAGGGAGAGAATGAGGATGCACAGTGTAGTCAGGAGCGAGTAGTAGATGATTGCAGGACCCTGTCCTGAGTAGAACTGCACAGATGATGAATTTTGCCCTGTCATGGTTTGGGGCTGGTTTTATTGCATACTGTGAGCTTATATTACAAAAGGAGTGGGGCTGGCCTCTAGAGGTAGCTCCTGAGTAGAGCCATATGGAGTTTCAGGAGCACAGAAATAGGTGTAGAAACACGGATGCGTGTGGTTCTGTCACTTGGATCCTTCTCAGCTACTCTCCAAAAATCCCCTTTGAATCTCAAAAGTGTGATGTATTATATGGCAAAGAGATGTAGTAAGAAGTCACAGACCAGAAAGTGAGAGGCGCTGGAAGGGCTGCCTGGTGGTCTCAGTATACTTGGCATTAGTTGTCAGTATTATCTGAATATTGGTAGTCTCTCTGCGCTCTGAAGCACTGTGATTTGTCTCTGGCCACAGTAAACTTCAGTCATCCTCATCCCCCATCTCAGCTGGGCTCTGCGGGACACAGTATTGCAGCGATCCCTGCGGACGTCCTATCCGAGAGGATGTTTTTTTCAGTTTCTCAATGTTTCTAATCCATTTCATGTGAAAAAAGATGAGCAAGGCTGAAGATTTCAGTCAGTGCAGGAGGTCAGGGGGTTTCCTGGCCTGGTGGAACCCAGGAGAAGGGTTTCTACATTTAGGTCTGTGTGATGAGGTAAGAATTGAATTTACCTCCTGAGTAGTTTCTGGAACTGAATTAATGATCCAAGGAAAGTATAGTTGAATTAAAAGCGGTTTTCACAATTGTCTTTAACTAATTGACTAATGCTAATTAAAGCCTGTTTTTGAACAAACCTGGTTATAAACAGTTCATGGAGGTCAAGATATATTTGTTTTTCTTTTTTCTTTCTTCTTTTTCTTAAAGGAGTTATGTGCCTGGATTCCTCTTAAGGAATTTTATAGCAGTTTATGTAGTCTTTTAATTTTTCTACTCCTAATTTAAGCTTAATATTCTCTTTTTAGTGGCGTATGTGTATTTCTTACAGTTATTTCACGAAAAAGTTGCAATACAAAATCATGCATTAATAAGGCATGTTTAAGATGTACCAGAAGCTGAATGCCCGGAGAGAAAGGTTTCTGTGTTGTATATTCATGATGTTTTATTTACATCTGTGTAACAGAGAAACCCATGCAGTGTATACTTTACGATCATATATATTATTTAAAAATACATACAATAATGTTGCCACAACAAAAGCCGGTGACCTGTCTTTAATTTCCTGGCACACCCTTCAAGGCGCAAACCAGTTTGTGGAAGGGCTGGCTTGCAACTGGAAGTTGCTCCATGCCAATGAAACAAGGAGGAGTGTCCAAGTCCTCCTGTAATGTGCCTGTGCATGTTTCGTCCCAGTGGCGTTCCTCTCTTCTTGAGTTCTAGCTGATAGGTGCTGTGGAGTTCCTCCTAGGATAACCCTGGAGATAACTTTTCCAAAATTACAGTAAGTGCATGACATTCTTGAACATGTTTGTGTTTATTTTTGCTTTCTGAAATGTCAGTGGTGGTCGGCAGCAGTCTTCAGGAATTGGGTGCTCTTCTCAATAGAAGGTAGAGACTCCCCTATGGAGTCTCTTTCTTGGAGAGTCCATGAAACTGCCTGGACATGGGCCTGGGTAGCCTGCTGGGTGTCCCTGCTGGAGCAGAGGTTGGGCCAGAGGTCCATGACAAACTTGGTCTTTCTGAGATTGCATGCTTTGAAGTGGAGATGTTTACTGAGTGCTCTAAACTGTTGTTAGGCAATAAAAGGACTTCTCGTTTTTCCCATGAAGGATTTTGGTAATAGTGATGGGCAGCAGGGAAAGCTTATATTGCCAGAGAAAGGTGCAGTTTTACACCATCCTCCAGCAGCCTGAGAACATAAAGTTTACCCTGGCTTGCTTAAAATATAGGAGGAGTTCTATGGACAAATCAGTTTGGTCTGTCATTTTAAAGCCAGTAGAGACTTAGAGATTTACGTGTGCCACATACTGATACTACAATAAAAGTACCCGAAGAATGATGGCTTTATGGTGAGAAGAAACTGCAGCATTTGGACTTTTCCTTCTGCTGGTAACTGCTGACGTTTTGAGCTACTGGAGCTCAGCATTTTGAGCTACAGGAGCTGAGTGGCTGCTGGGCTGGTTGCACAGGTTCGGGGTGGTAATAACCAGAGCTAGCTTGGGATGGATTCTGAACCCACTCTGATGGGCAGTGGACATGTGAGAGTTTCTGGGTGTAGCTTTTGGCAGGTCTTCTGTCTAGAGTGGTTCTGAGTTTGGTGTATTGTATTCTAAAAAAACATTCAGATTAGTTGAGCAGCATAATGGTTCATATGCTGTTCTGAGGGATTACTTGGAAAGAACCGCCAGACTTCCCTCTGCAAATGGATAATTGTAATGTTTCCAGATGGTGTGGGTAGTTTTGCTTCAGTCAGAATCAGGAAGCTAACATTAGACAAAGGTAAGCAATATGCTTTCTGTTTGCTCTGACAGGGGTTGTGTGGAAATAGGAGACAGTAAGCCAAAGGTGCTAATAGAGCTGTCTGATAAAAAAGTACCACATACTTCTTGGCACTGCCACAGGGATTGCTTTGGAAAAAGTGGTGGTTACTTTTATTCATGCTGATATTTTTCTTCTGGAAAATTCAATTTCATCAAAATTATGTTTCCCCTGCTGGAAAAATGAAATTTTAGTGATACTTTTTTTTTTTTTTTTTTCTGTTGGATGGCAGAGCAGCAAAGAGGGAGATAGCAGTACGTCTTGCTACAGGGAAAGCTCCAGTTTCAAGTTGATTCTATTTTTGTATTACTTTTGTTCATGTGCACAATGAAGCAAAAATCATCTGAAATAACACTTCGTTTTTACCACGCACAATGCTTTAACTTACCTGAAATCATTTTTAATTGTACATTTCCCAGTAGGAAAACACTTCTGTTAATCCTGGATTGGGATGTTGTTGCTCAAAAACAAATAAAACAAACCAAGTGGAATTTTCCACTGAGATGAATCTCCGTTCCAGAAAATCTCTAATCAGATCTATATTGTTCAACTGTTGAAATAATTAATTGAATCGTTGCTTCATGTCTTTAGTGTTATCAGGCTGTCTAAGTGGTGCAGATTACAATAGCATTACATTATATGCTAATAGGATAGCAATTATCCTGTTGTATTTGTTCTGGTCCCCACCTGGGTTGGGCATGTCAAAATATTCCATCTGACTATAATCTCCCACTTGAGCTCATTAAGCAACGCTTGCTGGAATTTTGTCTTGTGAACACACGCCAGTTGATTAAACTTGTTGATTTGCAAGTTCGTGATCCTTAGCAAAGGTCTTGAAATTGTGCATCACCCCAGCATTAATCACGACATCAACTCTTAGAAGGATTTGTACTCTTTGGTCTTATTTAGTAGGTACCACCTCTGCCCCAGTATTTTATTGGGTGGCTACTTTTAATGGGTCCATATCCATAATGCTGAGAGATGTACTTGGGATGACTTAACTCTTGGAAACTCTCTCAGGTGCCTTCCTGAGGAGGAGGACAGAGCAATGACAGACTGCCCTGGGGGGTGTCTGTGTAGGTAGGTTTTACTCTCAACAGGGTGGATTGTATTTTCCACAAGAGCTTCCAAATCACTGTGTGCACAATTCTTATGGAATTTATTTATTTATTTATTTATTTATTTAATTGTCTTTGGGAGCTTTCTAAGTACTGCCTTCAGGCTTTGGTATGACTGTAGACCTTATGTCCTAATACCACTTTGTTACCTGTGGGACAATGCTTGTTGATAGGAACTTTCTAAGAGAACTGCAACCTGGACATGAGAAAAATTGGGCACTTAGTCATTGCTCTCATGCTACCTTCTGTCATCTTCTGCTGAAGAACAATGAGAGGCTGACAGCCATGGAGCACAGATCAGATGTAGGAACACAGTGGTCTGGAAAAGGACTGTGTGAACATAAATTACTGGTACTACAAAAGAGGCCAGAAATTTAGAGTTATTCTTTTTCTTTTCTTTTTTCTCTCTCACTATATTTGAAAATTGCAAGTTGTGCTTAGAATTGATTTTGTTCCTGAAGTATGGAATTTGTCCAATGTGGGATTAAGCAATGCATTGTTGTGTTGAAAGCAGCATTTTAAAAGGTGAAGCGTTCTTCCAGTGGATAAGATGGGAATTCTGAAGTGTAGTGGATAATACTAAGGCCAGAGTTTGTGTGACAAAACACCATCAGTTGATGGTTTTCAAAATCCTGTGGAAAGGTCCAAACCTGATCATCTATTCTCAGAGTCAGCATAATTCTCTGTAGTTTTATATTTTAAAAACAAACATTTCAGTTCTTAAATTCCTGCAAGTAACTCAATAGTCTGAAGCCCAACCATTATACTTCCAAGTCAGTGTGCAAGTATAAAAGAGTAATGATAGTCTTTTCATATGAACGTGAGGCAGAAACCTCCAGACCTCTACTGAAGTGGTAATCTTGCTGGTGGGTGGGCAGGAGTTATATGTCCTTAAGTGATGTTTCTATTCATATCTGAATTTTTGCCAAAGAAAATTTTCTAAATCAATCTGGCTGTCTGAGAGCCAGTTGTAAGCTGTATTTACTTCTGGATGAATCCAGATTAAAAAAATCTGCAGCGTAGACTTAGTGTACCTGAAACTCTTCAAAAAATTATTGGGCATTTCTAGACTTTGGGCTTTACTCCTTTTGCCTTGTATGAACAGCTGCTTTGTGCACCTACAGATTCTTCCCTATCTCTAACAATTTCTCCTCTTGCTGCCTTTTTTTTTTTTCCTTGTCACTGCTGCTTTCACACTCACTTTCTTTCCACTCTTTGCTACCTTTTCCATTTGCTCATAGCCATGTGGCTACGTAAGCCAGCATAAAGATAATGTTGATGTCCTTCTCATTCCAGTTCAGTGATAACCTTGTTTGTCTCCTGTAGTTTGCTTCTCTTCCCTGGAAGAACAGCAAAGAACACCAATATGAAATCTGGGATGGCTGATGAGTTCTGTCTGAGCTGTAGAGCAGGAAGTGTTTTTATTGCTGGAACATCCTCCTCCTGTGCAGGCTTCAGTCAACTGGTTTTGCTGTTGTTCCTCTAGGACTTGGCCTTACAGAATCATGCTCTTAATTACTTGCTGAAATTATGTTAAAATGCTTGTAGGTAATGCATTAGTGAGCATTAGTAGATTTTTTCCCTCCCCAAATGTTTCCCATTTCCATTTAAATTTGATTATTTGCAAATACTGAGATTAGACACCAGCATGTCCTGAATTGGTGCAGTGCATGATACCGATGTTCCTCACATCCACTTGATGGTTGATGAATCCTGTTCTCAGTGTGGCCCGTGTGTTTTTTAACTTGTCATTGTGTTTCTTTGTCTGTTGGCCGGTTGTGACACTGTCAGTTCTGAGCAGCAATTTGCTGAGCTTTAAATAACTCAAGTTTTGAACTTTCTGACCAGTATTATTAAAAAGTGAAAGGATTAGTCAAGGAGAAAAGAAAAAAGGTTCTTGATGAGCTACTCTAACTCTATTGAATGGACTAAAATTGGCCCTGTCATTCTTGTTCCTACTTTTGGGAATCTCAGAGTAATTGCAATCAACAAAACCAGCCAAGCCATGCCTCAAAGAAGCTGAAGTTGTAATGCATTTCTTTTTTTTTTCTGATGATTTACTTTCCCCTCTCAATATATATATAAAATATCACACACACATACATATATATTTGGTACATATATATAAAGAGATATATATATATTAATATATAAGATTTGGAAGTTAACAGTTGCTTCCCCTTACAGTATGTGCATCAGATAAACAATGTGCAACTGGTAAATAAATGGGCAAATATTAAATCAGAATATAATCAGAATAATAAAAGTGGAGTAGACAGCAAATGCAGCTGATGCTCAGGAGGACTGGTTGGGTCTGGTCCCACTTCTGATGTTTTGGTTAGTTAAAAGCCATGATTGTGTTCCACATGAACTGCAACTTTGTATATGTGTTTTGCATCTATTAACCATGTTATGGAGAAGATACAGACGGAGATGAAATTGTTATGGAGGATTTGAGATGGAACGAGCATGCTAATGAGCCTATGCAAAAATGCATCTATTAGCCAGATGGTGAGTTACACTGGCATTGACTTCTGTTTACCATCTGTTTAATTCCTCAGAAAGAGATAGGAAAGAAGCTAGAAGTGGTGTAGAGGAACAACAAAGTGTAATAGAGCAGTAACCTTCACAGTCTGTCCTGAATGTTGCCTTTCTCAAATAGATACATACCTGTTTCTTGTGTCTGGCAGGGGATAGCAAACTACAGAGAACTCAATCAGTTCTGCAGTGCCTAGTTCTCCCCTGTGTCCCCATCCTCAGTATTCCGTGAGAAAGACCCATAGTCCCTCAGTGAGAAAAAACACTTAAAATTGTTCAAAGCAAATTATTGCAACAACAACAACAATAAAATCTTTAAATTACTAAACAATGATTATCACTGACAGGAAAAAGGTCCTGAATTTAGAGAAAGAAAATCTAAGGTCAGGACAGTCCAATAACCATATTAAAAGCTTTTCTTTAAATGCAGTTTGAAACATTTCAAGCTCTTTTTGTTAAACATTTCAAGTGACAAATTCAGAAGAAAATAATAGTCCAATGTTGTATTGACAGAGGTGAGTATTTTAGGCTGAAGGTGGACAATTCTGAGTTGCTTAACAGCGTCCTTATGCAAAGGCACTTGAATCTCACATTTCATGTTTGCTTGCTCGCTAGAGGGTAGCAGAGAGAGAGAGAAGCTGAGAGAGAGCATTTTAGCGCAGCTTGTGCTCAGTAGGGATGAGCACACTTTCTGTATTTTCTGCCCTTCAGGCTCCTTGGTAAAGCAGAGGCTGTTTGATGCTGAGTGTAAACCAACAATGTAAAACTGAATTTACGCAATTCTAAATAATTTCTGGTCATAACATTGCTCACAAGTTAATGTTAATGTTTTTTAGCGTATAAACATAAGCATTTTCAGGATGCATATTGTTCAGGAAGAGCATTTTTGCCTTGTCTATATTGTGTGTAGGGGACACCGTCCCATGTGAATAATGAGGTCGTTTTAAAACAATACCTTAACCTTGCAGGGATGCAGCTCTTCAAGGCTGTGCTGGCGTGCATAACGCTGAAGTCAATACCTGCAGTGTAAAATCTCTCACTGCCACCACATTAAATATTCGGACAAAAGAAGCTGTTGCACTGTGCATGGCTGTTGCCTGCTTAGCACAGCCCATGAGTGGTTTGGAAGGCACGCAGGCTCAGAGCAGGAGCTAGAACTCACTGTGGGGGCGACACATCTGTGCTCGTCATCTCCAATCCCTTTTTGACATTTCAGTCCTCCCATAATATAGACCCCGTAGTGCTAATTATTACCTCAAAATTCAACAGGTTTCAGTATGACTTACTTCTATCCTTCCAGGGAATACAATGAGAGGAGTTTCAGAAAGATGTGTTGAAGTCTGGCCGTACCCACACCACACTGTTACAGTATTAACAGGCAAGCCAAAAATGTTACCCTATAGCAACACACCATCAATATATATTGCCTGCAGTATACACTCTCAGGTATTTAATAAAGAAGATTTTGAAGTTATGCAGTTTTATGAGGTGTTGTTAGAGGTAATGTTTCACTGGCTGAGGCTGGTATTACTGTGTTAGGAATTGCACTTTTTTCCAAATAATTCGTTTTGCAGTTTGCCTTTGTTTGCCTGTGATACAGAAAGTAGTCTCAGGAACAGATTGCTTGAAGTACTTTGCCCATCTTTGTTGTGTGTAAGTTTGAGCTCATGGCAAAAAAAAAAACCAAAAAAAAAAACCAGCCCGGCATTTCATTAAGTAATGGGACTATTTGTCAACAAGAGGAGCTATCTAAAGTATACTCACTTAACTACAAACAACTCAAGGTCCAAAGTAAAACCTTTCTGTACTGTGCCTGTAGAAGAAGAGTATGGAGTGAAAAGCTGTGCTGCTGTCCTGCCCTTCTCCTTGGAGTCCTCATGCACATGCATAGATGAAACATGCCTGAGGCATCCTCTGCACATTGCAGCCTTTGAAGCTTTTGCAGGAGGTGCCTTTGTGACAGCCTCTCATTGCAGTTGGCATGGGGGGCTTGTTAGGTGTAACCCAGCCTGATGTTCTGCCCATCAAATGGCTTCTGTGGAAAATAATAATAATAATGATTAAAAAATTGAGGAATCTTTGAATGGTTCACCTCTCTGCATTAAAACATTTGTCAATTTCTATCTTGCTTCTGGTCTGTATTCTGCTAAAAGACTGAAAGGCACAGAGGGAATTCATAAATGTGCTCCTTATTAAATATTATGTGGAAAAAAAGAAAGTATGTTGTGTAGAGAACCATCCTCCTTGTTCTGCTGATTCAGATGCTTAGTGATTAAACGTTTATAAACCAAAATTGAAATATAGACTCACATTTTATCCTGTACATGAAATTAAATATGGTTCTTTTCATCAAATTGAATTACCACATCAGTCTTCAAAGACTTGAGAGGCTTTGGAAGCTTTGTGTTGCAGCAGACAGATGTCTAGGCTATGGTTAAACCTTTATAGTGTTTCACTTATGGATCATGATGATGGATCATGTCTCAGCTCTGTTCTTTTATCTCTGTTATAGCAGACATTTTGGACTTAGATTCATACCAGGGAGTGTAAATAATGTAATTGGTTCTGATATGCTCCAGTGAGAACGAGCCATCAGATGAGCAAAGGCCAGATGACATGTTATCTACCTGAAATCTAGATTGGAATTAGCTAAGAAAAAACCACAACAGTTATATTGCTTATTCTCAGTGAGCTGCTTCTGTGTTTTAATGAATTATTTTACAACAACATTTAAAAATGAATTTCGACAAAATTATGGAGTTTATTTATATGCATATATTCATTTAGGCTAAAGTAAAGCTACTCAGGAAACTTAGATTTGGATAGCAGTTCAGAGACCATTACACCACCATAGCACTAATTAGTTCAGTATTAATAAACTACTTACTCCTCTTTCCTTCATCACAGGATGTTCACATTTGCTTTCCCCCCCTTACTTTATGTCTGTGGTTTTCAGCTCCTCTTTCTCCATTCCAGTCTGCAGATTTCCATACAGTAAATGCCCCCAGACTGCATTTCTTTCTCCTTTCTCCTGTCATGCTTGTGCAAACAATTTAGTGCCTTTCAGGAAGTGTGGGGAATATAAGCATTTGTGACATATAGATAACAAGTGTTCCCCTAAGGTGTACCCATCCTGAAGAAGGTAGGTTTCAGATTTTCCAAGTCCTTATCTGCACATTCATGTGTCATATTCCAATTGAAAATAGCTGCTTTGAAGCTCACTTTTGTCTGGGATCCTGCTAGCAGTTACACAACGTGTTGTATGTACAAAACTCCCATAACCCACTGCCACAAAACGATATGAGCACCAGTCTCTCTTAATCTTAGTACTATTTCTGTCATTTTGATCTTAAGGGCAATAGTGATGTTTGCAATGCTCTCTCCTGCCTCTGGTTTTGTTATATGGTCTTATTCTTGTACCTTCACCCAGTGATTTTTGCTCAGAATTTTCTAAAAGGTAAGCACTAAATGGCTGTGTATGGAGTCCTGCCCTCTGGGTTCTTGAATGCTTATGTAGGCCAAAAAAAACATCCTTTTCTTTGGCACCTCAAATTGCTTTTCTACATAGAAGTGATGTTTCAATAGTTTAAAGACATCTTTTTCAAGAGAAAACTGGTTTTACCAATATCATGCATGATGTCATGACAATGTATTACTATAGGGGCTAAGGTGACATTAGCACTATTGGACACTGATGTTTTGAGATGAGCTACTATTCTGCTTTCCCCAGTGTTAGCCTTCTGGTGAGTCTGAAGGTTTCTCTCCTGATGTTTCCAGCAGATATTGTCTCAGTATGGGGGTAAAATCAAATTTTCATAATCAAAAAATTTCATAATCAAAGGGCAGTTCACGTGGATGCACAAAGGAGTCAACAGTATTGAATAGAACTTGTGCAATATCAAAGTGCCAAACAATGATGAAATAGAAATATAAGGATTTCTCCTCATTCTGGCTTTTCTGTCTCATCTGCTTGTTTCCTTCTTATGTCTGCTTCGTGTTGGTGAGTGTATGTATCATTTTATTTGTTAGCATGCCTATTTATGTTTAGTAGGTGACAATCTTTATATTAACACCACCAAATCATAAGTAACAGTAGTGTGGTTCAAAGTGCATAGCATATGTCAATCAACTTTTAAAAATTCTCTGAATTTTCTTTCACAGTATTTATAACCATCCAGAGGATTTTATTACTCTTCAGGCAAAGTCCATTCATGTGCCTGATGTACCCGAGCTGGATTGTTGGATGATTTTTTTAGCACATCAACCTTGATGGCGATTATGGAAAAGTTTCAGCACAGACTGATGTGCTTCTGAAGTACAACTATTGTGCAAAACCACACAATATATAAGCAGTAAATGTGCGTGTATGCACGTCATTCCTACAAACTTGTCAATTCATTTTTGCTCAGTGCCAAACTTTGTGTCATCACATGAGCTACTCAGCTCTTGCTACAACTCTGTGCCAATGTGAGGGTACTGTGTGGACAGCAGCAGCCCTTCCCTTCCTCCATCTTCTCATCCCTCTTCGAAATTGCCTTCAATAAAATTCTGTCATGGCCAAGTGCAAGTTACATTCCTTTGTAAGAAAGGAGAAAAGAGAACCTTAGACAAACAAAGCTGATGGTGATAGGACAAGGGGGAATGGCATTAAACCAGATGAGGGGAGATTCAGATTAGATATTAGGAGGAGATGTTATACTCAGAGGGCAGTGAGGCACTGCTGCCCAGAGAGCTGTGGGTGCCCCATCTCTGATGGTGCTCAAGGCCAAGTTAGTTGGGGCTCTGGGCAGCCAGATCTGGGGGTGGGCAGTTCTGCCCATGGCAGGGGGTTGGGGCTGGGAGGGTCTTTGAGGTCTCTTCCAACCCAAACCATTCTGTGATTCTTTACATTTTATATCTTCAACAACAGAACACTTGTATAAACCAGTTGATACTGTTATTGTGTTCCCCAAAGGATTTTATGTATTTCACTGGGTAGGATCTTGTATAAAGTGTTCAATACATGGGCATGTGTAAATGGCCACATGTATGCAATCTCATGCCTGAAGTGCATGCCAGCATTCGAGGCTTCTGTTTAGATTCCTTGTTCTGTCAGGACTGAGTAAACTCATTTTAAATTATCCAAAGCACCGCACTTCAAAATAATACCACAGCATCGATGCTTTATGTAAGTGCCCTTGAATCCCGGAATCCTGGGGAAACTCAGGCAGTGTACCTGCTGAGTGTGCATCCATGTAGCATCTAGAAATTTAGTTTGGATACTTGACTGACATTGAGTAGTAACAGGTTATTGCAATTTTTAGTCTTTGTGCATTATAGTAATAAAATCTGCAGATATTGTAGTCTGTGAGCGCCTTTATCATTTGCTACTAAGGCCTTTTTCTGCCTCTCCCTACTTAAGTTTTTGGTTAAGAAGAAATGTGGGTTTTAAAGCTTGTAAGCGGCCAATTTCACATGGACCGCATAAATGAGAGTTATGAAAGCACAGCGTGCTCTGCACGGAAGGCCTGTGCTGACCTTGCCTCCCTGAGGACCAGGAGCGTTTTGGCTGCCATTCCACACTCTTTCATTTTTATTGGATATTTGGAATGTCTTCATTGAGGAGTTGCTGGCCTTTGTTACATATTTTAAGGGTATGACCTATAAGATATGGAGGCAGTGTGGATTGTCTGTGGGGTGCCGGAAGGTTTAATACTTTAAAATGTTTAATATATTCTCACTGTCAGGAATGTCCAGAGAAGGGAGCACAGGGGAGGCTGCCTCCTCCAGCAGTGCTTTCTTTGCAGCAATGGCAGCCCTTATTCACTGGGGGTGAGAGATTATTTCAACTGCTTTAGGTTTTTTAATCTCTCCTCTTCTTATGGATTGAGAAGTGTATTTTGCACATCACAAGCACAGATTTTCTCAGTAGGAAAAACGCATTGGTGTCAAATGGAGCTGTACAGTGGGCTCCAGTCCCTGGGGCTAGCTCAGGAAAGTCCCCTTTATGCCTAAAGGGAAACAGGGTATTTAGATGAAGCCTTGCCTGCTTTATCTGTCAGGCATGCACAAACACAGGATTAGCGGATGCAGTAGAAGTTGCACAATAGTTTGTTGGTGCATAGCTTGTGTCTGTTGACCCCGTGCTGGTGCCGGGGTGCTAATGCCCAGACAGAGGAGTCAGCAGTCACTTTCACCACTTCTGCTTTGTAACAATAATCAATGCCCGGGGGATTAAATCTATTTGCACCAAGTCTCCATCTGGAAAGTCCTTGTGGCGGTGGTGGAAACAGTAGGGGGAACTACAGGTTTTCACAAAGTTACTCATCTTTTCTCGCTGAGGAAAAAGGCTAATTGCAGTCTCAGGAACTTCACGTCTCACTGGATGGTTTCTTGTGCTGATTAATAGGGGATGGGGCAGCAGTGGCTTCCTGGCTCACCTCCTGTGTGCTGAGTGCTGACATGTGAGTATGTGATGTGCACAGCTTCCACGTCCTATCTGGATTCCAGCAATAACTTGTTTGTGTATCTCTGAGTAGAGCTAAATGCGTTAACGATCTTATATTTTTCTGAGTATTTCTGAATCTAGCCCTCATTTATCTTAATGATTTGAGTAACCTCCAGCAAGCTTACTAACAACTGCGTAGGCTAAGGAAGCCTCCAGAGAAGCAAAATCGGCTAACTTCATCCAAACTTAGCAGAGTTTGGACACATAAGTTATTTATGATCTTTTGAAAGTCAAATTCAGAATACTGCTGGTTGTTTTTCTGTTTTCCAAAGAAGCACAGAGCAGTGCCGGTAAGTTTTATGTATTTATTTTTTGCTCAGGATGGCGTATTGCGTGCGTCTCTTGGGGTGTGTTTGTGCTGCGTGCTCTGGCTGCTCTGTTGCGAGAAAGAAACTGCTTAATAATGTTAATTCAGTGTTTTCATCGGAAATCTTTGTTGTTGTTGTTGTTCCTAAGCAAGAATGAGTTCCTTCCTGTGTTTCCTTGTAGTCCTCTTGTAGCATTACAGGCTGGCTTTGTTCTTTTCTGTTCTCGCCAGGGAACTACCCCAGTTTCAACAGCTCGGCCAACTGCTTGCCAAGCCTGCTCCTCCCGCACTGCAGCGCAGCTCTGGGGGAGATGTGGGAGCTGTGGTGCGGCAGCAGGCAAAGGCGCAGAGAGCAGCAGGAACAGAAGGGATCTATGAAGACTGTGTTTAGACATATGCTATTGTAGTGTGCCAACAGATAGGATGCATCAGAACAAGAGGCAAAAGTATTATTATTTTTATGGTTGTTTAGGTTTAGTAGATCTTTCTACACAGGCTGTTCTCAGAGGTTGCATGGTGCATTGTTGACTTTCCTAAGTAAAGCAAAGGGAATGCAGCAGCAGAATCTGAAATGTGAATTATTTAAAGATATATAGATATATATATTCAATTGTTGGTTCTCTCCTCTTCCCTTGACTTTTCTGCTGTTGTCTGAGCAATGCACAGGCATCTCCCGCCAGGAGCAGGACAGGGACAGTGATTCCTGCCTGCAAAGAGATGCAGATCCCTTTGGGCTTTGATCCCATAGGGGAGGGCATAAGGAAAACATTGAAAAATACCCAAACAAGTACTTGAAAGAGGTTACTGGCAATAAAAAGGAGGTGGGAAGAGAATTACCTTGGAAAAATAAAGCTCAGCCAGCTCTGAGCCCCTTGGCCCAACCCGGCTGCAGTGAGCTTCCCACCTCCAGCTTCCTTTTTGGTTGTGAGGAGATTAGAAAGCAATCAGTGAGGGTGCATGTGGGTTTGGAAGATAGAGAGAGAACTGGAGAGCGATCCAACCTGTCATACGTTTCCTTGCATGGCATTTCCTTTGCTCAGACATTTAGAGAACCAGTAAAATAACACAGGTGCTGTTTGGTGTCATTAGTACTTTTGCCCTCAGCAAGTCCTCAGGTCATTCAGCAATTCCTCTCCAGGTTTTGCATACGGACTTTTTAGTCTTTAGGTGTTATTTTTTTTTTCCTTTGAAATTGACCACTGCTATTGAACTAACACTGTTTGTAATTTACATTCACTTTTATTTCTAATGCAAAGGATCAAAAAATGATTTTAACAGAACTCAAAAACTTTCATGTAAATATAACTCAGCATATTTTGTACTTGGCTTATATGAAGCAAATATTTCTATTTGTTGCATCTGCAAGTACTAGAAGCACTTTTAGAAGTTCAGATGAAGGTCAACAGCAGCTATTTCACTTTCTCAAGAAGGAAATTGCAGAATAAGTCCTTCAAGTTAGCGCAAGATTTAAAGTTAAACTGAAATGCTTGGCAGTTCTGTGGAGACATTTGACCAAATTTGAGGATATCATGTGATGGCAGCCTGGAAAGCTGGGGCTGTGCATGTGTGTATAACTGATATGATTAATATCACTATGACAGCTGAGTTCAGTAAAAATTCCCAATGCAACTGTTAAAGATATGTTAAGATAGTATATAGAGACATATTCCTGCAAAGATTAATGCTCTTTCATCTACTCTTGAAGTGCTCTTAAGTTTCAAACAGTACTTCATGAACATGTTGATATCTGTTTCATGTTATTAATGACTTAATTGTAATGTAGATACAAGCTGTTCATCTTCACATCCTGCTGACTTGGTGTTGCCAAACAGAATTTCTGAGAAATGTCTGCTAAACAAAAAGAAAAAAAAAAAAAAAAAGAAAGAAAAGAGAAAGAGAGAGAAATAGGAGAATCGGTCCAATCATATGCACAAACCAGAGCAGCCTCTTGCAGGCTGTGATGTCAGCCCCCCCCTCCAGGCTGATGATTATCTCACCTCCAGGAAAGTGAAAAATGGCTTTGGATAAAGGATGAAAAAAAGATGGCATGAAGTTTCATGATTGCCATAAATCTTGGAGCAAAAAGGCTCCGTAGCAATGGTACAGCACTCTGAAGTGTGCTTCTGAAATATGCTGAATGAATCACTAGTTGCCTGTTTGGTTTTTTTTTGGGGGGGTGCCATTGACTGGAAGCAGTGGTTTTAGATTCCAGTTGTGCTTTTGCTGATGGCAGTAACAGTTCTGATAGTAAAGATAGCAAATTTTATTGCATAAACTCAGTCTAGTAAGTGTTTAAGAGTGTAAATTTTAGTCTCTGACACTGCTTTTCTTCAAAGCTAAGAAAACAACTTGAAATAACTTGCTGAACTGGGATATATTATTTACAAAGCTGTCTGCTTTGTAGTGCTCATCTTCTATGCCAAATATTATCTATCTCTATGAATCACAAGCACTGGCGATTACCCTGTTACCTTCCCACCACTCTGAAAGTAGTAGGAAAATATTTCAACCAATGCAAAACTAATGGTAATAAACACCTTGATGATTGTGTGTTATCTGATACAATCCTGTCAGCAGGCTAAAATTGTGTGCAAGTAGTGGAGGTGGAGAGAGGTCAAATGAACTGCTCACATATGTGAAGAGAAAGCATGCTTCAGTTAAAAGTGTGAAATAATTTTGTGTACTGGGGACCAAGAGGGTGTGAAGTCTCAGAATTCTGGCTCTTAAGACTGCTCCAAATTGAGCTGTTCTCATCAGGAATCCCTGAGGCTGATGAGAGTTAAATCAGTGATTTTAGGGCCTTGTGGCACACTGTGTCCTGTGATGGAGCTGCTGATGCTGAGCATCTCAGGAGAGCAGTCTTGCAGCAGCATGGCTGGCTTCTTGGAAGGGACCTCAGTATTATCTGTGAACTCACTTTGCAGTTTCTGGAAAGGAGTTTGGGGTTTTACCCCTTTAACTTTGGAATGTAGTTAAAAAAAATAAATGCTTTTGAAGGTGAATGTTATTTGGAGGATAAAATCTGACTGTGATCCAGCTTGTTGAAATATATAATGCATTTTAATTTCCTGAGTCCTATTGCCTCAGCCGTACTCTGACATAAATGGTGTGAGGCCTTTCGGTGACTTTTGAGGATTGGCCTTGTATATGTCTGTCTGTGCACATAGAAAATAGAGCTGTGGCTTATTGAAGTGCAGAAACTTTATTTTCCATTGTCCCTAACAGAGTGTAGCTAAATTACTGTAACTGATGTGCCTCCATTTTCCAGTGCTATAGTCTCTATTTGTTATGTCTACGTACATATTTAATATAAGGATACAAATATTTGTAATAGAAAGAGCTCTAGGTTTGAAAAACATTTGCAAATAAGTGTGAGTATATAGAAAAGATTGCAGGATAAAATAAATGAAAAAGGAGTAAAGTATATTAACATCCTGAATGATCTTACGTCTCATTACTATTCAGCCCCTGAGTTGCTTATGTTGGAAGCTTTGTTGTTGGCTGCCATGAGGAAGGGGTCATAAATACAGTGTTTTCTGTACTGTGTTCAAATCAGGTAGGTATGTGAGGATCTACCTCAAGTAGTGATAAAAAAACTGCATTACTTACAAATATAGGAATGTGAGAACAAGGGGAAAGTGTGCTGTCTTTGTTTTTGTTATCTAGAGATGTGTTTTGTCTGTTAATGTATTGTCTATAAGCTACACATCCAACAGAAAAATTAAAACTGAAATTCAGGTTTTAAGAGAAGAGCTCTTATTTGGATGTGATTGCATTATATCTTTAGTCCTTTTACAGACTGTGTCCATTAGTAAAACTAAGTTGTTTTTTTCTTTTAGGAATGACCATCTAAACAACTTTAAATTTTGTTCTCCTCTTTGCACAGAATTTTGTATTTACGTTGTTCATTTCCAGCAGAAATTAAGAAATCTTGACTCAACCAATTAATTGTGCTTTTGCTCTGAAGTCTCAGTCTAAAATCTCCATTAAAAAAAAAAATCAGTGTTTCATGTTTGAGGGATTCTTGATATTCTTAGTGACCTAGAAAAGTATATAAGAAGTCAGTTTCAGTGGTTGCAGTAGTTCAAAGTCTCTTGGCGTTATTCAATATTAGATAATTCTAAGAGAAAGAGAAAAGATACTTGATTTTTTTCTGCAAGAACATTATGATATACCACACATTAATTTTGTGTGAGTGGGGATAAATAACAGCACCATCTGTTCCAGATGTTAAAATAGCTGAACTTAAAAATATGAGTGACGTATAGCTGTTGAGACACAGGCACCCAGTAGGTCAAGTCTCTTATTTAGGTGTGTGGGAACTGCCTCACCAAAATTTTAGACACATTTTCCAGCAGGGAGATCCACTCCTATAGAGAACAACCACCCTCTTTCATTCCTTGGGCCAGTATTAGAGACCTGCAGCTCTGGAGAAGTGCAATGGGCAGTCCTGACCATCTGCCTTTATCTACCAGCTGTGTAAAGAGCACAGATACATCAACAAACTGATCCAGACAGGTTAGCAGACTGCAATGCCTACCTGCCATGTCTTCTGGGGGTGTTTCAGCTGTGATGTTGTAAGTACTGTCTGCTCTTTGAGTTGAGTTTGAGTTCCTTAACAGCCAGGAGCTCAGCAGGCATGGAGGAAACGATGGTGGAGCCAAGGCAGGGATTGTGGAGTTCACCTGTCTGGTTCCTGTTTCCAAGACAGCTTTTGCTTCTAAAATGCTTAACCAGTGGTTGAAAGTGTAAAATGCTTACATATGCTTCCATCACTTCTGCCACTACTGCAGTCTTGGCAGCATCTCATTTTTCAGCTCTTTTAAATAACTTAAGCTGCATACTGGAGCCTGCCTGTCTTGGACCACAGCTGATCGGCAGATGCCTGTCTACCATAAGCATGTGTGGGGGTAATTAAAGCTAATCCACAGGGAACCTTTCCTGGGAACAAAAGGAAGGAGTCACTTATTGAGCTCTAGTGCCTAGGTGGTGAGGTGGTTCTGGAAAATGACTGAATGATGTCTGTCCTACAACTTAAATAGTTTTTAGTTTCACCTTGACATTTTATTTCCTTTGCGCTTTATCTTTCTGCTACCTCTGGGCTCTTGGGGGTACTCTTAGCATGTGGTGACTTTGTGGCTTGCTTCTCTCATCAGCGAATTACAGTTCATCATTCACACTTCTTAACAAAAGCTGAAACAACCATACACTTAAACTGCTGCTATCTAAATTTTTCTTAAACAGTCTCTTTCCTCTATTTTATAGAAATAGTTAAATGAGACACATCTTGGAGATGTTTGCGAGCAGATATTCCTGATTTCTCTGATGTCTGTCAAGGAAAGGATTGGTTATGTCATTTATCTCAGACATGAAGGTGTTATTTGGATGTATGTGTGTGAAGGAAGGGAAATGGAAGTACAGGGAAAAGGAATTTTCTGTAGAGTGAGTACCAGTACTGACAAATGAATGTCACCTGAATTGTACATCGCCTGTGTTGTCTCTTGTCCTCTGTTCTCATCAGTGTACACTGAGAGTGTCTGGGAAAATGAATTGCATTTTGCCTTTATTAACTACTTTACTGTCCTCTGAAGGCAGTCTGATTGGGCCCTTCTTGCTCAGGTCTTGACAAGTGGAGGACTTAGTGGAGCTGGAGCATTTTTTTCTTTTGCTAAATTGGAAGGAATTGAGAAGAGGGAGTGTGAGATCCTGCTTTGCAGATACTGCCTGTTTTCCTGCCCTGGTGCCCACAGACACTAAAACCAACACCAGAGAGAGTAATGAATCAAACCTTGCTCCTCTGCACTTGTTCTAGGGCCAGTGGTGAATTTAGTGCAGTTATTTAAAGCTTCTGTGTGTCTCTCAACAGTAAAGTTCCATCATCATAGACTGACAATTGTGGAAACAATTTCCAAATTAAGTTTTATGTGTGATCAGTTGCATCTCTCATGATATTAACCTCTTAAAAAAAATAAAAAAGAAAAAGAAAAAGTAAATGAATAAATAAAATGTGAATACATTTTACTGGGAAATAATAGTATATAAACAGATCTGTTCACCAAGGAGTTTCAGGCAGATAATATGCCAGAATATCACTTTGACAAAAAAATGAGTCTTAGCTTTTAGAGATTTGGTCTTACAATATTTTCTGCACCTCTGGATTTCTGCACAGAGATTCCAGGTCAGACATCAGTCTGTGGTGACACCTTTTTGTTTGATTCATTTGCAATTGTTTTCCCTTTATAGTAGTTTGTAACAAGAAGCTTTAGTAGAAGAATTTTAAGGAAAAATTGAATTTCAGTCTAAGAGAGAAACTGGTGCACAGGAATTGTAATGGGAAAAGGTAAGAAAACGGGGAAGGAGAGAAAGGGTGTAATTTAGAAAACCAAGTTAAAGGAGATCTATGAAAAGCCATGTCATTTGAAACACAGTACAAATGAAATGGTTATAGAGGGAGAGAGGGAAGAAAAAGTGAAATTGCCACCAGTTTTCTGTACCTTACTTACAGAAAAGAAATCTGTAAATTCCTGCAGTGGCATTATTTGCCTGTTTAAAAAGGGAAAAAAAAAAAGTGTAGATGTGTTTCCCCATGTTGGTCATCCAGGTGAAACTGGTGGTGCAAACACAATTGGGCATTACAGAAAACCAGTTTTGCCTTACTCAGTCTTTTGAGTGAGTGTGAAGAGAATGCAATGATGCTGACATGATTATTTCTTAGGTGTTACCCTATCATGCTTTGGATGTTGTTGGAGCAATGATCAGCTATTTGTATTACAAAAACCTTTGAAAGACTATGGAGATAGGATTGACTGCAAGTAGAACAAGGCACAAATTGATTGTGTTTAACGAATATTTTAGTCTTTAAAAATATAAAAAACTAGAAATTCAGTGAATAAATATCTACTTCAGAAATCTTGTACCAGAGTTCAGCAAACACGGTTATGAAGTCAATATTCTGAATTTCCATTGTGATACTTTTAAAAATAGCATCTAGTGAGTCACCTGTTGGAGAAACTCTTGGTATTGAAGAGTGCTCATTAGGAGCAAACCTCCTGCTGCTGCATTTCAGTAGGCCCAAGGATTTAGGCACTGGTTTCAGGAGAGGGCTGATCTTACTTCACAGGTCAGGCACTGCTACCTGCATCAGGATGCAGAAGGTGCTGGGGCAGAACTGGACCATGATGCCCACGGACAGTGAGGTGGTTCCCATCCGCACAGGCTGCAGTAGTACGGGTGGCTTCCCAGGGCTGCCTGGACTCAGCTCCCTTGACCATTTACTAACATTCTTTGTGCTGCTCATCTTGCAGATCTTTTTCTTTAGGTGCTCTAAATCATATTCACCATCATTCATTCTTTAGATCTATTAGATTATTTGAATTCAAAGCGTGAAGGGAGTTCTTCTGCAAATAATGGCCTCCATTTTCAAACTAAATTAAAACTAATAAAACACTTACGTAAAAACAACCTTGGAAAAAATTACAAGCTCTATTGGAATAGAGGATCAGTTAAATTTATTTCCCTGAACACAGCACACTTTATGGATTTTTCCTCCAACTATGAGATACTTGAAAGGAAGAGAAACTTCATTCACAAGAATGTAGGTCAGCAAGCAGAACAAAACCCTGTTTTATCCACAAAGGCTCCAAATTTGACAGTCTATATATAATAAATAAGTAATGATTGCATGTGGACGATGCAAACTAAACAAGTTAAAAACATGGAGGAAAACCAGCTAGACAGTCTTGATCAGTTTTGTCTCTGATTCACTTTGAGGTGGTCTCTGGCAGCAGCTTCAAAGGAGCTATCATTTAGCATGCCTCCAGCACTGGCCCTCATGTCACAGACTTGCAGTGAACCTGTCCCACTCGAGGTTGGTCCCAGCAGAGGGGAGCATTTCACTGTTGAAATGGCCACGAGGGTCAAAGCCCAGAGGCAGATAGTTTGGAAATAGGACAGGTCCTCTCATTGTTGATTTCTTGCTCAGGTCTCCACCTCTGAGAGGTCACAGCCTCTTTGTAATGAGGTCAGTGAGACAACTTGAAGTATCTGAAGATGGCTAAGGTGTAAAGCCAGAGATGGGAAAAGATGAGCTGTGGCATTTTTCTCAATCAGCTGTTTCTGCAGTGGGAGTGAGGAGAAGGGTTGGAGACATGAAGGCGATGATGATGTGGGGCAAGCTGTGAATGAGGTATGTACAGGGAAGGTGTATTAGACTGCATGAGTGAGCTCTTATAAAACAGTCTCCCTCTGCTGCTTCTGACAAATGTGATTTAAATCTGAATGGTGATGTTTTCAAAAGGACCTTTTTTCTTGTAAAAATACTCTTCTCCTGCCCTCTTTGTATATCACTGCATTCAAATCCAAAGATTTTTCCTACAACACATAGATTCTACTGATCTGTGAAATGTGTTGTGGAAAAGGCACCATGTGAACTGACATATATAAACTGTAAGCATGCGTATAAAATTGAACACACTCTGCAATAACTTCTGGACTTAATCTAACGTTATGAGAGGTACTGTTAATAGTTTAGTGTACCACGTTATGTCCTTTGAAATACAATGTATGCATTATGAACTTGAGATGTGCCTCTAGGACTGCTGTACTTTTCCCTAGCAGGTTGTGGTAATGGTCTGTGAGCTGATGGACAGCAAAAGGAAGAGAAAATGTATGGAAATCCTGTTTGTCCATAACTTCACAACTCTGTCCTTGCGACCCTATCTCACATGTAATTCCTAACTTCTCCCGTTGATCTATGAGAATGTCAGCATCATAGTATCCTTCATTGAAAGATGCTGTGAGAAAGCTTTAACATATCATTATACAATACTGTCATGATCTCAGGTTATTCTCTGCAATGTCATTCTTTCTTCTCTACCACTTCCACGCCCATCCACAACCTCCAAAAAAAACCCAAACCAAAACAAAACCAACAAAAAAGGAAGTACAACAAACGTCCTGTAAGCTTCACATGTTACGGCCACAGTCTGCATTCAGGTGTATTTCAGTGGGTATAGCGGTATCTTCTATTCACGATGAGAAATACAGGCTTCCAAAAAGGTAAGCAAATGACATGTTGAAGGGAAAGCAGACCTACATTGATTTACCCCTCTGTTGAACTTTGTCTTCTGAAAAACCTTTTGGTACATTTGTAAATGAAACTTTGTGATGCTTGGGTGTTACTGTTGGCAATATTTATCATGTTAAGAAACATCTATTAGAAAATAAATTTCATAATGTGCAATTATAATTCCATATTGTAATCTATGACAATATATATATGATCCTTTAAAATTTATTATTACTTTAATCATAGCAATTCTCGTCTTAGCCCCAGAAATGTTTTAGGTGGGTTGTAGAGCTTGATTAGAGAAATAAAGGAGAGAGTTCTATTTTGCTCTCTTGAATTTATGTGAAGCTATTGCTGCATTCTCTTGCATGCCAGGCAAGGCTTTACAAGTTCTCGTAGATCATAAGTAAATAGGTATCTGGCCAAGTTGGTGCCTTGGGGCTGAATGCTAGCGTGATGATGAATCTGAACAAGGAACAAAGCAGCCCATCAAAAACAGCACTTACTGTTAGATGTGGATGCTTGAAAGTTGGAAGGGTTGGTTTGCCTGAGGAATGATAAAAATGATGAAGTTTACAAGCAGACATATAAAGTTGTGTGGAATGACTACATATTTCAATACAGAGGATCGCATTAATAGAATTTTGAGGTTGCAGAGTTAAAAATCATAACAATTCAAGGAATATGAAAGTAGAGTCCCATTGCCACAATTGGTTCAGCTTCGCTGTGTGTCTGCTCAGTTTTGTGGGCCTGTATGCATTCAATAACACAGCTGCTGACCTCAGCTCCCATGGATCAGGTTACATGCAAAAGGCCAAGCAGGAGTGTAAAAGGGTATATAAGAGCATAGAAGAGATAGCTCTGCTTTGGGAACCTTCTTTCGTGTTTCGTGGCATAGCAGTTTAACCACAAGGATTTGGTTGCTACACTGGCGTAGTTTTAACTCGTCTAATAGCTTGCTTCTTTTAAAGTAAAAGAAAAGTAGTTGCTTCTCTACAGGAGGAAGAAACTTATTTTTTTATAACTAATGAGTAGTTATCTCTGGACAGCATTCAGCTGTTGCTATTCTACAGTTACTGATGGTTCTTGCAGTATTGTCACCTGCTCAGCTAATCTGAGGGGTTTCACTCTAAATTCAGCTAATGATGAAAGTCCTCAGCATGTGACTGCTGTGACAGCCCTGTGTCACTCAGGGCTTCCAGCATCTGTGTGACATCAGGACTAAGTTTGTTCCCTTGTGGGCTTCTGTACCATAACTTGTGCTTGGATCTTCATTCATATCTTGTGTATACCTTCCTAATGCTGCTCCTTCGTTAGAGCCCTTAGAGCTACTATGTTTGTTTGCTTTCCCTCAAATGTTTCTGTGTATTTATCATTTATTTTGAAAACATTTGACCATTTAAATGAGACATTTCACATCCTCCAGGACATTTGAAGAATTTCATTTGTCTTTCTGTGCTGTGGATAATGGTGTAAACAGCCTCTGTGCTCAGCTGATGTGTAGTACAGGATGCAGATGATATGCAAGTAATTTTCACTGTACTTTCTTAGGTCAACAAGCACTTACATCTTTAAACAAGCTTCCCTCAAAATTCTATGTAATGCTAAAATATGCATCTCTTAAGTTATATAAACTGAATTTGAACTGCGTATAGGAAAAGGTTCTCATTCTTTGCAAAGGTTTTGGTAGTTTTGGTAGTTGTTTGCTCTACTTAGTAAAAAGCAACTTCTCTATGATATGCTCATTTTCTGATAATGTGGAAAGGCTTATAGTGTGACTGTATTTAAGTACTACTTTAATCATTTATTCTTCGTAACTTATGGCTGAAATGTAGTTTTATCTGAATGATGAACTTCAAATTTCTATTATATCAAGGATGTCTTCAATTAAAGTGGAGCATTCAGTGAACAAAAAGCAAATAAAACAGGTTTTGGTCTCATCTTATTGGCTAATAGATTATTCTGGAAGCTTGATGGATAGAAGACTTTTCTCCACGTTCTGTTTGGAAGGAGACAAAGTGCTGTGTTTAATGATAGACAGTTCTGCAGATTATCATTTCTTTGTTACGTGCCTTTGTTCAGATTCTTATGCCTGATTGCATAAAAGATAAACCTTATGTCTCCCATGAATAGATACATTTCATCACTTACGTCAGTTCTGGCCTTTAATATCTTGCTATACTGAGATGTATTTGGTGCCAGTTCCTTCCCCCCTCTCTTTGTGTTGTGAGTTGGAGCACCACTTAATCATCTGTGTAATAGAGTCTGATCAGAAGTAGCAGAGTGAAGCTCAGAATTTACTTTGTCTTTATCCTCTGCAGTACTGCACATAATTTTCTTTCTAAACACCAATATGCAGCAGCCCTAAACGTAACATTTTGCCAGGATCAATGAGGATTGTTGACCTACTGCTTGAGACTGTGCAGTTCTGTGGCAAAACATCTCTCTGGAGTTTCCTCACCCCATTGTCAGGTGATATGCAGTCAGGGTTCCAAGCCAAACATGTAGCTTTGTTCCTGAAGAACTGTAAGAATTGAGATCTCCCAGGTTTGTTTGGTGATGACATTTTAACTTGTGCTGATGTTTCTGGTGGCACTACCAAGATGGCAGGAAAAGTGCTGCCGTTCACCACACAGCACATTACTCTTCATCTGATGAACACATCGACAACCCCACAGTGCCAGATCCTTCCTAGAGGAGTCTGTAAGTGTAGCAGCAGGAGGTGGTAACTTCATATATGCTATGTGAAGCCACAGGGCTGGTATTTGCTGTAGGACAAGGATCAGAGACCCTCCACACAGCTGATGAGAAGCAGCTGATGATTACAGGGCTGCCCTTCCTAATGAGAGCCTGCTGCTTAACCCTGTGGATCTCCTGGGTTCAGAGTTAGACCTTGTAAGTTCAAAAGGTGCAGGGGAAGCTCATTAGAGTTAACAAGGCAGAAGGTGAGTGCTGGCTTTTTAGAAGCTTTCTTTCAGCTGTTGTTTCAGTGGGGTTGTTTTGTAATCTGGTTCTTAGAATGAATGTATCATTGGGGTATCCTAATGTGAATGTGGCTTCCTGCACCTCCCTGAAAGCCCAGAAAGATGGGTCATTGTGGCAGGGGCTACTGAAAGCTGATATCCTGATGCTCTGGTTGTAGAGGGGAGATACAGCTGCTGAAGTGAAGGAAAGCCTACAGAGCAGCCAGAAATGAGGTAAGTTGATGGTGAGATGATTCTCTGGTGCTTATAGATTTATTTTGTAGTCTAATATAGGAATGCAGAGGATGGTGAGTTATCTCAAATGTCATTTACTGAACACAGGGATTAAAGTGCTTATTGTGGAAGTGAAATTTTGGTGAAACATTTTTCTTTACTTAAAAGAGTGTCAACCCATATCTTCTAAATGAAGTTCTTTAGGATTTAATTGATTAGGATACTTGGAAATCAGCAGATGAGCCAGTGCCATTCTCTGCTGCCAGGACTGCTTCTGTATTTCATGTTAAATAATTATCAGAGTGCAAGTCCATTGCTTCCTTTTGGCTCTTTCTCAATTTTGGTTCATGAAACTTCGGATATAGACAAGCAGCAATATGAAATCCTTTTGAAGTAAGCTGGAGACATTCATGTTTGCTATCTACCAAGGCATTAATGCTCTTCACATCCCTATTGTATGGGCAGTTCTGACATATATAAGCGTTTCACACAGCTGTGCTTCTTCCTTTCATTTTAGCTGAAAAATGTTGAAGATAAGGATGAAAATGATGCTAACCTTTGTGGGCAGGTTTGAAGCCCTTAGTGCTGCTGAGTTTTCCTCAGGGCTGCCTCGAGCATGTTCAGTCACTGGCATGGACAGGGCTGGCCCAGCCTGGGCCCAGATTCCAGGACTTATCCTTGAAAGACAGATGAGTTCATCTAGGAGAAGCTGCAAATCCTGAGGAACGTTGCAGACAAGTATGAAAGGATTTTAATGTTTTGTCTGTCTAGGTTAACAGATGGCATACAGTGCAGAACACACTAATGTAGAATAAATAATGAATCTTAAAGAAAAGAATAAGAGGAAACATCTGCAGAATCAAAACATGATGTGTCATATTGACTGAGAGAAAGAGAGCGTGTTACCATGGAGAAATTTTCCAAACAGGCAATACCATGAGCAATCATACCCTCATACCCCATTAGTACAAGTGTTAAGGGTTTTTGTTGTTGTTGTTTTTTTAAGCATAATGTATTAATATATATTATCTGAATTTTCTAAAGTGCTTTTGGCCATTTGGACACTGAGTTGTAGAGCATACCCACCCATACTCCATTATTTTTGAGAAGCATGCCAGTGATTGACCATGTGGATTAATGTAGCAAAGGTAGGATGGGACAAGGGCTTGAGAAGAACACACTTCATGCGTCTCATAGTATCCCCTGTTATATCTTTTTGCATAAAATGAGCCATTTATTCACAGTTGTGGGAGAGAGGCTGGGTGAAATGTTATTTATTACGGAAATGGCCTTCTGGTTCCTTCCAGTGCAGCTAATAGTTGTGTGCAAGTGATGAATTTGAGTTCTTCATTGGTGTTTGTATTTTTGTTTATGTTTTTAGACTGGGAGAAAGGAAAGGTAGCATTGATACTGTTGACATGTTCGGTCTTCTTCCTCTTAGTGCTGTATTTAAATGCTAGTGTTGAAGTTGACTCTAAGCAAGGATTATGAAAAGGAGTCAGTTTTCTTCCTGCAAATCTTGTCAACTAACGGCAAAAATACAAGTCAGAGGATTTATTTTTACTTTTGAGCTTTAATTTATTTTGGTTCTGTTTTGTGAATGTTAAAACAAAGAAATTTAATAGAACTGCTGTTAATGTTAAACTTGCGTGTTAACCTGGTGAAGATAGATATGAACTCATAAGTGTACAGAATTGCTACAGAAATTTCAGTGGTGATATTAGTATTTAAAGAATGTTACTGTGTTGTTGCAGTTTTAATGTGTCAATATTTTTAACCTTTGTCTCCAGAAACCATGGATATTTGTATCTGCAGAATAATTGTTATGGAAATAAGTGAGGTGGTGACATACTTATTGTGATTATTCTATAAAGATACACTGACGAGGATTCTGAGATTCCTATCTCAGTTTTTCCATTGAAAAAATTAATAATTTGGTTTTTGCAATAGGGCACCACGAGTTATTGTACTTTCAAAACATGAGTTCTTCTGGACAAGCACAACAGGTAGAATGGAGCTTTTCTTGATCATGAGGTTCAGTGTATGTAGTACAACAATACATTGGAAAGGTACATACTGCCCGTGGTGTCTGTTAGTTCCTGATAAAACAAATATCACTAGAATTTATAAGCTACTCATTGTTATGTATGGAAAATTTGATGGGCCACTTGCAATTGAGAGGTCTAATTTAGCACACTTTAAAATAAATAAATAAATACAACTTCAAAATAATAAAATAAAGGAAAAAGAGTGAAAATGACTGGAAATCTTGCTGAATCAGTATACCAGGTTTACTTGTCTGTAAAGTACCCACTTAAAAATAAAACAAAAAAAAAAAGCCCAGCAAGCAGGCAAACAGTAGTCTGGGATGTCATTCATAATAAGCACAAATGAGTATTGGATGTAACATGTAGGGTGAACTCAGTATTTGACAGTGTTTGGACAAGAGAATAAATAAAACTAGACAAAAAGAGTCCCTGGAGAAAGCTGAACGTTTCCAAATACAAGGAAATTCTGAGTTCTGAAAAGTTAGTTTCTGCTCATTAGGAGTGTTATCACGGTTAATGAGTGCTCTAAAATACAGGAATACAACATGGGTTCTGTAAAGAACTGTGAAGCTTCCATGGGAAGGCAGTGTTTGACTCTCACTGCAAAAGGCTGAGTTTTTGTGGATCACTACAAACCCCATGAAATGAGTTTCCACAGAATGTTATTCTGTTTTGAACTGTTAATCTTTGTGAAGTACACGCAACTGCAATCTAGCAGTTATGCCGTCTTTACTTACGTTTGCCTGATGTAAAATCTCAGCTGTTACTGTATATCGCTTGGCCTTTATCAGTGCTCTGTTGTTTTCATCCAGGTTAACAAGAAAAACATTTTAAATGGCACTGCAGAATGCAAAGCAGAAACACAAGAATGTTTGCTGGTTAAATGTGCAGCAGAGTGACTGAGACGAAACAGTGGTTTTAAAATGTCCTTCCTAATGTCAAAGATGTGCAATTGCTCACACAGGGGCCTGGCTTGTTTATCCTGACAGCAGTAGTTTATTCCCAGCCACCTTCTTTTTCTGATGATTCTCCCTTGCTTCTTTAAGATATTTAGGAATTTCATCCTTGCAGCGTGAGACAGGCCATGGCAGCAAGAATGAGCTGTGTTGTCTGCGCATCTGAAAACACTATGTTTTTAGTGCAGTGACTGCAGTGTAATATACCATGATGTTTCCATACAGACATTTTTCTTTGCTTTGCTTTGAGGCCCAGAACCATTTGCTAAAATGCAAATGCACTAATTATACATTAACAAAGGACTGAAGGGTTGCTATCAATTTGGGTACCTTAGTCATAAGGCAGCTGCTTTATTAATTAATACTTTGCTCCTGTTTACTCGATGAAGGATTCTTATTTTTTTTTAAATTAATAATAGTAAATATTTGGCTGCCAGCAAGAAGTATTTTTTTCTTTTTTTCTCTAGTACTTTGATTTCCATGATCAACTTAAGGGTTACATCATCGGCTTTTATCTTAAGCTGTGGAGCTTGGTGTCTCACAAGATCAGTCTTTTCAGTAGACAAATTTATACAAATTTTGCTACGTGGGTTTTGAAATCAGGAAAAGAATTAGGAATGTTAGATGGAGTCATGGAAGAAGATTTTGATAGAGGCTGGGAAATATTACGTATAAATAGAGATATCCTTGTGTCTGATGTGACCCATTACCTTTTCAATTGATAGAAGGCACATTAAGCAAAAACTCCCTGAAGGTGTTCAAAACTATTGGCACTTATAAGGTACCTGTAATATTCACATTCTTAAATAGTCATTGTTTTTATTGGGTCAAGCTTTGGCCATAGGTTATGATCTTCTTCAAGGCACAGAGTACCCATTGCTCCTGTTCCTTCCCCTGTAAAGTACAGTCTGATGCAAAGGGTAAGACTCTGGGGTAAACAGCGTTTAGGGCACATCCAATATAATATCATCCCAGTCTTGAATGAACTTCACTCCAGTAAGAAAACCCACACAATTGTTAGCCCCAGAGTAGTTCCTGAAGCTGCTATCAGGTTTCTAAAAGGAAAGAGCTACATAAAACTTGCTCTTGGGAGTTGCAGGGTTGTTGTAGGGAAGCTCTAAATCCTGCGATGTCTGGCAGTACATTCAGTCACGTTTAACATATCTAATTAATGCACCTCTTCTCTGCATTCTGTGCCCATATACAGGAGAAGCCCATACCACAGTGAAAGTTTCTTAGTGGTATTGCAGTATAAATGCCTTTGGCATGATGGAGCTGTCTCACTCAAATGCCCCTCCCAGGCTGGCAGCCTCTTGCAGACATGATACCTCTTAGTGCAAGGCCATGTGTGGCTCCTGAAGGGCCACGGGAGCTGATCTGGTAACAAAGCTGACAACACTTGGAAGCAGTGGCTGCTTCATCAGGAATTTCCCTTTTTACTTCTTGTACTTGTCCCCCACTGAACTTGTAGCACTGAGCACGTCTGCTCTGTGCCTACTGCACATGTCTGCATCTGTGCTTTAAGCTACAGAGCTCAACACTCCCTGTGCAGGCATGCAGTGAGTGCCAGTTCCACTGCAATCTGAAAATACTCCACGTGCGTTTCAGATTTCACTGCCTTCAATCTAGTGCCAAAACTTCCCCAATTAAGGCAAAAACAAACAGAAGTATATTAAACATTGCATTGCTGGTGCAGCAGTGCGTGTGTTATTGTATACAGTGGCACCTGGGCATTACATGGTTTCTCTGCATAAATGTGAAAGAAACACATACCTCACACTGTGTTGCAGTTGTAGTGAAGGAAGTCCTCAACTTAAAGCATCTTTTAAAACAGGTGGGAAGAGGATAAATCACAGTGTATGCAGGTTTTGATGAGGTACTTTGACAGCCAGGCCCTGCTCCTGCTCTGCCCTTAGTTGCTTCAGGCAATGTCCTGCAGGCAGTGGTCAGTGTTCTGCACAGATGCACACTGCCCAGTTGAGAGAGAGAGAGCTGTTCTTCAAATTAGCCAGACTGTGGGTTTTTTTGCAGTGCAGATAATAGTAAAAATGTTGAATTCTTACTATAATAATGAGTTGCTACTAGAACAGATTTCCATCAGCCCCTCTGGCACTGCTCTGGTACTTTGGGGAATGAGCTCCTGCATTTGGGTGTGCATCCTCTTCAAGGCAGCTCTGTCCCCTTCCGTAGCAGCTCGCAGATAAATATCTGTGGTTGTGTTGTCTCAGAAAAACCTCACAGAAGTTAACGTCTGAGCATTTTGATCCACTGCTGCTTCATCGTATACCCAGGAAGGTTACTGGCTTGTTTGCTTCCTTGTTAGAGCTGTAGTAATTTTCATCTGTGACAAAATATTATTTGTTTGGTAAGTCCACGTATGTACTCTGCTAACCACTTCTTGCAGCGTCTTTGTTCTGGCTGTGTTAGTCCTCATTCTTGACTGCTGAAGAGGGTGAGGAACAGTTGCTATCCTGCATTATGTATTTCTGGTGTCTTGCAGCAACATCAGGCTATTTGTTTGCCAGGTTGCCTTCCAAATTTTCTCATGGCTTCCTGCCTTGCTAACATTGATGGAAAGGTACCCAATTTGTTTCCATTGGGTGTTCAGGTAATGTTCATTTGGTTCCTTGTTCTTTTTGTGTCTGCTTATGGAAGCCTTCATTTTCTAGAGGGTAGAAGCTTATATTTAGAGGCTTGACCTGAAAGCTAAATACAGAAATCTGTAGAGCTCACAATTGCCCTTGCTTCTTCTGTGCTTCTTTCATCTGCATGGGATGCAGTGGCTTTGCTGGAGTGGGATGAGCTATGGGGTTGGAGAACCAGTACTCATAGAATCATTTGAGTTGGAAGGGACCTTTGAAGGCCATTTGGTCCAACTCCCCTGCAGTGAACAGAGATACCTACACTAGATCAGGTGCTCAGAGCCTTGCCAGTACCTCATTGTAAAACCCTTATTGTACAAAAAACTTTTTCCTTTATCTAATCTAAGTCTTCCTTCTTCTAGTCTGAAACCATTACCCCTTGCCCTGTCACAACAGACTCTGCTAAAGGGTCTGCCCCATTCTTTCTTACAGCCTTTAGATACTGAAATGCTTCTGAAATGCCCCAGCTCTCTCAGTTTGTCCTATTAGGGGAAGTGTTCCATCCCTGGGATCGTTTTTGTGGCCCTCCCTCTGGACACAGTACAGTGAGGCAGTAAGGCATCACCAGTGTGAAGTAGGGGGTCAGGATCACCTCCCTTGCCCTTCTGGTCACGGTTCTTTTGATGTAGCCCCAGATATGGTTGGCTTTCTGGGCTGTGAGGACACATTGTTGGCTCATGTCCAGCTTGCTGTCCACCATCCCCAAATCCTTTTAGGCAGGGCTGTGCTTCATCCTCATATCCCCCAGCTTGTACTGATAGTGGGGATTGCCATGACCCAAGTTGAAGCCCATACACTACAATTTATTGAACCTCATGTGGTTCACCTGGGCTGCCCTCACGCATGTTGACTGCACCTCAGTCCCACTGTTGATGCTGTAGATAAAATATAACATCCTTACCCTGCTTGCCAGAATGAAGCAGTGTCACTGTGAGAGGTCCAGAAGGACAGTGTGACCCTGCACCTTAAATTAAAGGGTTTGCTCTTCACTTAACTGATAACGTAGGTCCGGATGGCTTAATGTTTGGAGGAATGTGGGCTGCCTTCAAAGCTTGGGGTACCTGCCCCCAGCACCCATGACTGTTCCTGTCTGCTTGTGTCCCTGGGGAAGAAGCCAGGCAGACCGATGCCTTTTCTCCTGCTGCTGTAAGCTTTTATCAGGGCAGCACTTTGTGGCTTGAAGAAGATTACATTTTTGGCAGAAACAGGGTATTTAAGATTAATTTGGAACCTAAAGCATTATTAATAGTGTTGCATTGAGACAGTATTTGCAGGGAAAGCAGCACTTTCAAAATTATCACTGCAGTAAATGGAGGGGGTCAGTGGCTTTATTGAACAGCTCCCAGACTTAAGGGTTTTTGGTGTTTTTTTTTTAATTCGTTGTGAACATCATAAGTAGGTCATTGCATATGTCAGACATTTCACAAAGTCTTAGAGCTCTTACTTAAAGTCTGATTAGGAGAGTTTACTCAGTGCTTGTTTTCTGTGTTTGCTCCTTCTCTCAATGCATCTTTCCTAGTTCATAGTCTTAATATTGCTGTGTTGTTTGTGAAATAGATTGCAAATTATTTTTGTTAATGATTTTTTATTAATCTAAATAGCCTGGGTTATTTATTTATTTATTTATGGATACCCTGCTTTCTGATACTTGGCATCTTTTCATTGTAGGTTGGAGCTTTCTATTGTTTCCTCATTTCTGTTTTGTAATACTTGATGTGTTTTTAAAATGACCATTAAGGACTATGACTTGTTCTCCATATTGTACTGTTTCTTCTGTTGTTTGGGCTTTTTTACTCTCATGCCATGCTTTTACTGTGGCTTTCTCATATGATATTTTCATGGACTTCTGTAGCACATACAATTGCCTTAGTCTTTTAATTACTCTCGTATGCTTTGTTTCTTTTAGCTAACTTCCCTGTTTTTATGTAATTCACTTCTTTGGAAGGTAAAAGCCTACTGAGGTGTGCTTTTCTCTCGGTGAGGCGGCTGCTCAAACCAGACCCTGTGCTCTGCATGTGACCTAATCAAGCTCTGCTTTTCTTTTTGTTAGTTCTCCAACCAGCTGCTTCCAAATGTAAATGCTAAATATTTTAGAGTTTTGCTATCATCTTCATTATCATGTTCTACTTGGTCCTGCTGGCTCTGGGAAGAGGGAGGGAGGCTGAGTAAGAGAACAGTGGAACCAGCTATGCATGTGGAGTAGGCATTGTGTTCCGGCAGACCTGGGCTTGTTGAGGGATGTCCCACTAAAGGATCTTGGAACAAGCAGCAAAGCTCCCACCCAGTGCTTTTCCCTTGTCTAAGCTTTACAGAATACAGCAGTGCACAACTTTCTTCCTGTTCATGATGAAGCTTGGAGAAGAAAGATGTTTTTGAATGGCCTGTGCTTGTAGGGCATCCTTAACCTTGAATTCTCCTTCCAGGATGGATGGGGTTGTGAGCAACCTGGTCTAGAGGGAGGTGTCCCTGCCTATAGCAGTGGGTTAGAACTAGGTGATCTCAAAGGTCCCTTCCAAGCCAAACCATTCTATGATTCTATGAAGTATTGCTGGCCTGGCTACAGGATTGCAACAACTCGAAGTTCCCTGGTGGCCTGAGAGCCCAAATGAGAAAAAATAAATGTTCACGAGTGACACACATACTTCAATAATATTTATACAGCTGTAAGAGTTTTACTTTACTTAAAAAAAAATCAGCAACTGTATGTTAGATTGAAATGTTTCCAACACCCTTTTGAACAGTGAGCCTAAGGTATTGTAAGTGAACATCCCATCGTCCTAACCCGAAGCCCATGCATGTAACCCGTGTTGCGAATTGGTAAATCCGAGCACCCAGTCCTTATTACCGCTTTTGTTTTTCTTTCTTAAAAGTATTTATTTTGCTGCCTTAAAACTGATAGGATTAGCAGCTCAATAACATCAGGCTGTGCTCCTGGATGGCCATATACTGTAGCGGCAGATGTTAAGAAAGTTTGAGCAAAGAAACCTGATAACTTATTCAATGGTCAAGGTCACAGAACAAAAAGTTCTCACATACTGTAGGAACTTGGTTTTAACCTGTGAGCCATAAAACAGAAGCTGTAAAACAAGTCTGTGAAATGGAGAAGAATATTAGTTGTTTTTGACTATCAGTTCATGTAGGTAATGAAGAAGTCTCAGTTGTGTTATGTATCACTTTGTTCCTGGGGAGAAAAAAAAGTGTATGGTCAGCACAGACTGATGTGTTTTTATGAGAAAAGGTTTTTATTCCGCTGCTACTGCAGGTCATTGAAATAATAAAATATGTACTCCTCACCTCTTATTTTCAATTCCTGATGTATGATAGCGCGAACTGCTGTTGAGTAAAATTTGCAGCAAATGTTCTTCCTTGTGCTCATTTGATATAGTTCACACTCCATTAATGTTCTGATGGAGAAAAGGACATTACTGTGTAACTTCCCATTTTGCTGTATCTCTGAGATGACTTTGGGACTCTGCACTGACTGCAGAACAGAGCACAGGTTCAGGGAGTGGGGCAGGTTCTGCTCTGCTACTCACCAGCTCTTAATCTCCATCTTTGTATTCTGAATTAATTTACCATCCTAGGCATTAATTTAGAGCTGCCTTTATCCCATTGAACGCATTTGTTGGAGAATCTGCTCTATGAGTGCCTCTCTTGTTCTTTTGTTTTGCAATTACTTTGGCTAAACATAGCTTCAGGCACTGTTTAGAGGGAATCATTTCACACTCCTATTTAAAAACAGGTTAAAAAAAAAATCACCTGTCCAGGCATTGCAATAGAAACATATTTTCTCTGAAGACAAACTGTTTTTGAATCTATTTCAGATTTCTCTATGAAACAAAATATTCTACATTATTCATTTTAAGCATATATCTGTATTATTATTTTTTTTTGTTTGATTGTCTTTAGTCATTTTTTTCAGCATCATGTTATATAAAAGCCAAGTTTGTATTTGAAAAATAGTCTCAAAGAGGTAGGACAAAATGAGACTCAATAAGCCACCCGATGGAGTGCAGATACTGAATACCAAATTATTTTGAACACAAACAGTTGTTAAAGAGGTGAAGATCTAAAGGCAGATACTGAAGGAGCCTTCTGGGTGGAAAAGATAAGGCGACACAGATCACTTTAATGAGCATTTCAAACAAAATTTAAAATTAAAGTGCTTAAATTGGCACCAAGAAATGCCGAATGCTTTTCATTCTTTTGAACTGAAATGAAAATAGAAGCTCCTTTTTCATCTGGCGGTGTTGTATTTATCAATCTAAATGCATGGCCTGTCAGAAACAGTAAGTATTTGTGGATTCCTTTGAGGTCGCTGGGAGCTGAGTGCTAAGCAGCCCTTTAAATCTGCCCTGAGTGTTGGTGACGGTGTGCATGGACATGGCGGCTGATGGGGAAGAAAGGGGTTAATTGGCCAATTCTCTACGGAGGGGCCCTGGCAGATTTATCGTGATGGGGTGGGGTCTGTGAGTGTCTCTGACTCTGTCCAGCCACTGTCAAAACAGAGGACGAGGCTGTGTAATGAGGCTGCGATGAACCAAGCTGCTTTACCCCATGAGCAGAGACAAGGTGCCCACATGTGAACAATCTCAGTCTAAGTGGGCATCACCCTGTTGTGGTAAGAAGGGGCCAAGTATCAGCAGCCATATGCACATGGTGGCCATCAAGCTATATCTTATCCCTTTACTTTGGTATGTCTTTGATTTGGATCCTATACAATCATCGGCACACACTCAGAGGAGACTGAACTCAACACTGCTATTTCTACTGATAGGCACTTTTTGTTTGGCTTTCAAAGCTATCTTTAAGCCACAGATGCTGCAGATCATTGTCAAACTGGGCTCTATCATCTGTTTGATCACAAAGCAACGTGTAGAATGTGCCTGTTGTCTACAAAATAGTATACTGATATGACCAAAGCACTTTGTGGCATGCCTGTCCTGTTGTAATATCTGAGCATGGCAGTAACAGGAGGGATTTCATCTGCTGTGTGTAATTTCTGGCAATTTCTCCATGTTAACAACATTGCTGGTGAGACCTGTTGGTTTTCAAGAGAAACAAGGAGGAAAAAAAATTTGAGCTCTAAGTTAACTTTTTGGCTTGCTAGTAAATATTTTCATTTTGGTTCTTAAATTACTTTATAGAATTTAATTTTTTTGATTGATTTCTTATGTCATTTTACAACAATTAGGTTTGAGAGTCCTGAACATTAGGTACTGATATTTTCAATAGACAAAACATGGTATAACATGGTATTTTTGGCTTTTGATTTAAGCTGGATTTTAAGTTAATGCATTTCAACTGATGTGAGAGTGACCTGAGTCAACCCCAAGGGAAATAGTTCGGAGGGCTCTGATAGAGGCTTTGGATCAGACATTGCTCAGGATCTTCTGAGATAAGAAAGACAAGGAAACATCAGTTCATGCTAGCAGCCAAAATAACAAGAACTGGGACTGTCTCAACAGCTCGTGGAGCACTGCAGCCTTTGAATTTTGGTGGGTTTTCTTGTGCTTTCATAAGTCCACCCATTGTGAAGGATTGTGCAGGGGAAGAACATCTCCACCTGTCTTCCCGAATGCTTTTCCTGTTCAGTTAGTTAGAAAATGGTAATACCTTGCAAAGTCAAGTTGTCTTAACTTATATTGGTTTGTCATTCTTATCCTTTCAAACAAACAAACAAACAAAAAATAACAGAAAGACATCCCATCTTTTTACTTGTTTGAATGTAAAGCAAAACCATGCTAATGTAAATACAGAGCTTGCCAGAACCATAGCTGAGATGGGTGTTCTAATCAGTGAATACCCTCTTTAAATCAGGAGACTTGTGGTGACGCATCTGTGTCTCTTTATGAGGTAGTCAAGCCATTCATTCTCTTAAAACCTCTGGGTTTTAAGAGGAGAAGCAGGAATGTCAACAAAAGGCTAGAGGAACTGGGAAGAAAGCTTTCATTTGACTCCACAATTTTGATTGAGCTGTTAGATGAGAATTTAGTTTCATTTTGGACTAAGAAAGAGCTGCAATTTTTTGTTGATAAACAGAACAATCTGTGAAATTTCTAGAGAAAATAATGAATCATGTGGATGCTTTAACTGATTTATAGCTTCTCTGTCATTTTCTTAGATGCTGTGCACTTCACAGGGACAGGTGAAATATAAATAGTGGGTGATGTCCTGATTCTGGGAGCTCAGGAGCTGTGGCAGACCACCATTTTGAGCTTGATTGCATTGGGTGGAAGCTCGGTATTTGTATGCTCAGTATCATTCTTCATTTATGATAAGGCAGTCACTTTTCTCTCTCTGGAAGTTTTACATTTTCATTATTTACTCATGATGAAAATAAATGAATTTGTCCTTCTTGACAGCATCCTCGAGTAATAACACTCACAAGGAGCTTTCAGTTCATGTTTTCTTCTTCATTTGAATTGTTTCGTGTATCTTCTGCTTCCTTGGTGTTTTGCCCTTCTACTGTGGGGATAACTCTTTTGATTGTATCTGGCACAATCTTTTAGGAAGCTTTAGTCCCCAGAGTCTTTCTTTAAATTGTTTAGAAAACAAAATGCACTGAATTGTGTTTGAATCAAAAATCCTTTTCTTCTTGTGTTTGTATAATACATGACTTGCCTTTGGACTCTTGGAATTTCTGAAATATAATGAATATGGTACCATCTAGAAATAACAGATATCAAGAAAGCAGCCTGAAAGTAAACAGTGCATTTGCTGAAGCTGCAGGTTTTGAGGCCATGCTAATGAATTAAGTGCTGTCCTTGGGGAGGCATTCCTCTCCTTTCAATGACAGCCTTTATGTCTTTCTTTTGGAACACCTCAGAAAATGTAGCTCTTTTTTTTTTCTCACTGTAACATCTCAGGAAATGTTTGGCTGGTTGAAAATATTTGCCAGTTCTAGAAGTTGGCAGGTCCTTACCTGGGTGTGTGTGGCTACACATATTTAATGGTGACACTGCGTCATGATTTGTCCATCCCTCATTGCAGTAGCATAGAAATAGCCATATCCCCAAACGAGCATTGCAGTCAGCAGGAATGATGAGCTGATAGCATGTTTGGTCCCATTTTCATCAAAGCACTGCAGTTAAAGTAGCTTCAGTTTAGGTCAAAATGAGCGTCACCTGCTTTTCCAACCTTCCCATATGGCATTTATTGTGTAAAAGGGTTTAAATGACCGTCTATATAAGATGTTGCTGAGCAGCCACGTGGAGGATGTCAAACCACTAGGAAATTGGTAATTTTTCATAAGATTAATAATGCTGAAGAAAAGTGCAGTCTTTGTGATTGAACACAGCTGCTTAGTGTGGAAACATAAGCCTGGGGACAGCTTCTAAGGAGCATAGCCTTGCTCTGGTTTGTGAGCATGACTTCTGCTGTGGTTTGTTATAGAATGGTGGTGGTGTTCTTATTGAAAGTCATGATGTAGGACTTGTAGGGTGTTTTTGTTGTCAGTATTATCCCTAGTGACCTGGAAAAAAGGAAAGGGTGCAAGCAAAGTAACAAGAAGTACTTGGGCACACCAGATGTTAATGCAGAAAGCAGCCTACAAAGCTGTGGCGTGAGTCTCCTGCCCCTCTGTTTTTCTTGTGCTCATGAGGAGCTCCTTTTGCAGGGGATGTAAAAAAAAAAAAAAAAAAAAAAAATCTGATTAATTTTGAAGATGCCTTACACATGAGAGGAAAACATACCCCAAAGTGCTTGATCTGGCACGTAGATATACTCACAAGTACATCATTGTACATTTTATTGGTGAGTCTGGAAAGTATGTATTTCAGGCAAGGAGCCAGTCGTTCACTTCTGTCTATTATTTACCAGCACCTGACTAACAGAACAAAAATCACACAGCAACACTGGCTTTGTGCGGAATTCCAGGTATAACATAACTACCTAAGTCTGAGTTCCATGGCACTGTGTGTGATGCATAGAAATAAATCACACAGTGAATTAATACAACATTTCTAATATTTTTGTGCTAAATTTCTTGTGTCTTCCTTGAAGTTTTGGTTGGTCTTCAATTTGGTGCAGAGTTTAACTGTCTGGAGAAGACTGGTGTCTGTAGAGAAAGCTGGTATGGTGAGAGGCACTCAGAAGTTTAAAATCACAGCATACAACGCTTAATATTAACACTTTCATTATAAACACTTAGTATAGGGATGATTTAGGGAACAGTCTGTGGTTATATCTAATTGGGTATAACTACATCATGGAGTAAATAGGATGCTATTGCCTTCTGCTAAGTAGTCCTACAGCTTCCCTTGTGTTAGAGCTGGTGCTCATGTGGCTTTAGGGTAAATCAGTTACATAAGCCAGGCTGGTAGGAAAGAGACTGCAGAGAGGAGGATCTAATATTTGTGGGTTGCTTGAAGGTCAGAGGCAAGGTCTGGGTCTGGATGTGAATGAGCTTGGAGGAGGCAGGAAAGGAGATCTTCCTTTTCAGCAGTAGGCATTTACACGGTGAAATATGTGTAATGCAAAGCTTCATGCTTAGAAAAGCAATGATGCACTTACATACAGATTTGTTATTCAGATTTTGCCCTCTGAGTGCATGATCCATAACCCTCGTTCCCCTCCCAGTGAACCATGGGTCTGTCACGGGGTTGTGCAGCCTAATTTGGTGGTTGCAGTCAGTACTGAGGGTAGAAGTTCAGCAGTGGTTGAGTCTATATAGGGTTTGCAGGTGAATTTGATGAAGAAGTAAAGGAAAAACCTTTTTTTCTCTTCAGTAGAGTTGTAACAGTAATAACACTTGACCACATTATTAAAAATATCAGATATATACCAAGATGAGCAAGAATGCTTTGAAACTTTCTTATACTAGACAGTTCAACAAGGCATTTGTAAAACTTGCAGAGTCTAACTACTGAATGTACAGGGGTTCAAAGCACTTGAGCTGCTGGCAAAATAAGAATAGCTCTTGAATAAATCCTATAGAGAGCTACTATTGAAGAAAAAAAAAATAAGAGATTCCTGTGGTTCCATGGGTAAAAAAAAAAAACAAAAAAAAACCAACAAAACTATTTCACATAGCATGGAAACTGTAGCCAATTTAATATGCTTCAGTTACATTTTAAGCAAAATATTAACCTCTTAAAAAAATCTACACGTTTTACTGGTTCTGGGTCATGGCTGTTCTTCTTAAAGAATAAGTTTTTTCTCATACAGTTTCATTTTATCATACATGATATGAGAAATTCAGAATATATCACCCAGATCACATAATCTTAAAAACCGAGCTCTACCACAGATAGTGCCAACTTGGTCAGTTGTGGTCTTATCCCAGTCTAGGAGAAGTGGCATAATAGGGTTCTTTCCTCGTTCAGTAAAGGTCTCACCACTACACTTTATTGAAAAGACTTTAATATACACTGTGCTTTAGTGAGTCCATAAATAATGGAAAATTATATTTCAGAAAAATAAAAATACTGTCGTGCAAAGTTAGCTTAAGTGCATGTTTATTTCATGTATGGTGTTTATAAAGCTTTTTTGTTGTCTTTAAGCTGTGACTCACTCAACTGAAGTATGCATAAAACACTCATTTAACACAAAAACAGTAGTTTATAACAGGTAAAAGTCTGAAGAATGAAAAATAAATCTCGTATTAACGTAGCATAAATGGATACCAAATAGTCTGTTTTCATAATAAGAAAATTTATGTTTTTTCCTTCCAACTCAGAATCAATTTCCTCTTTGTTGTACTGTTTGATTAAGCTTACACTTTAGCCTTGAAATGTCTCTGAAAACAAATAACCCTGTCTAAAGAGCTGATGCTGGGTGGTGCTCAGTCATTCATTCTCTCCCTCTCTCCCTCTCATACAGGTTTTGTTTATTACAGTGATAGCTCTTTTAAAGACTGCCTTCCTGGTGTCACCACTAGTTTAAATGAAAACATTTCATAATCATAGCCGAGTTAACTGTCCAAATGAAAAAGTATTTTGTCTGTATGCTTCTGCCTGCTTGGTTCAAAAGTTTGAGACAAAGCTGGACTTTTTTCCTACCAATATCAATAGTAGAAGTGAGTATATTTTCTCAGAAAAAAGATTTGTATGTGTGTGTGTGTATGTTTATATATCTTTGCATCGTATGCTGCATTTCACACATCTTTCTTATCTGTCAGTACCATGGAAGACAGTTTTTTTGCTCATGTCACTAGGAGCTTTAGCCTGTAGAAAGGCAGTTTTTTATGCCCAACCAGCCTGATTGTCTTATGCAGCTGAATGACTGGAACTGGGGATGAGGGTGCAGCTGTGAACACCATTTGTCTTGATATTAAAGAAGCTTTTAACATAGTATTTTTGTGTTCAAGTTGGGCCACAGTCTGAAGGAGCAACAGAACAGTTAGATGACAAAGCTCATGGGGTTGTGGTTTGTGCAGCGCTCTGCCTGCAGAGCAGTGACTTGTGTGGGTCTTGCAGGACTTGTGTGGGACCTGTCATGTTGAACATGTCCAACAGGGACCTGGAGGGTGGCACGCTTACTGAGCAGGGAGAGGACACCCAGCTGGGGTGCCACCAGACAGGCCAGGCCAGAGGGATGGCACCAGCAGAACCTCTTGAACCTGGGTGAACAAAATCAAGCTCAGTCCCTGGGAGGAAAGAGCCCCATGCATAGTTCTGGGCCTTGGTGGCAGCAAGGCCAGTAGTGTCCCAGGTGTTATGAAAAGGGCTGGAGATCAAAGGAAGTAATCCCCTCCCACAACATTCATTAAACTTTATCCAGATCTTTGCACTTCTGTGCCGAATACTCCTATCAAAATGAGGGGGGGCAATGTAGGACCATGAGGTGGGCCAGGCTGGAGCCATCTGTCTCTGGGGAAGAGGTGACAGCTGTAGGTATAACCAATTGAAGTGAACAGGAATGGTACTTTTTGATCATTGATTAATGTGTTGCTGTGATTAAGCAGTGGTGTAACTGGCTCAACACGAACAACTTTTACAAAACAAGGGATATATCTGGCATCTAACATCCGGCACTGCCAGCAGTGATACCATCAAAGACTTGTTGTTGCTTTTTACTAAGCTTGATGCTAATGAAAAGTTAATGAGTTGCAATTAAGTACAGAAGGAATTGAAGATTCTTTATCAAAGTTCCTGAATTCTGCTTTGTGAATAACAGTAATTGATAAATGCAAACGTATTGATTTATCCTTTATCCTAATTGCTGTTCTGTGAATGCAGTGGGTATTTCCTCCCTAATTAATAAAAGATTACTTTTGAGATTTTAATTAACTGTTGTGTTCTTCATTCATCTAAAATTAAACTCTGACAATGATGTAACTTAAAAAAAAAAAAAAAATCCTTATATGTAATGTAAACTACAGAGGCATAAATCTACTTGGCAACCTACTATTAGCTTGCAAATGGAAAGACTTATGGCTGGAAAAAGCCAACTGCACCTGTTGTTTTCCCTGAACAAATCACCCCAAAGTACACGATCGCTCCAGTCTGACACTGCTGTTTGTATTGCTAAGTTTTTCTCATTGGCAGTGTGTACTTCGTAGAAATGAGTGGAACCATAGAGTTCCCTGAAATCTAACTGGTATATTTATGATTTTAATAAGGTCATATGGAATATCTGTCAAATGAAACACTTTGATTCATGAATAATATTAGATTTTAGGAAAAGTGTCTTAAATAACGTTTCTGGAATGTGCTTGTTTTGTTGTTTTGTTGTTTTCTTTTTCTGGTTTTATTTATTTATTTATTGTATGTTTGGGGTTTTGTTTTGTCTTTTTTTTTTTTTTTTTTTTTTTTTTTACCATGCATGGAGCCGAACTGTGATCTGCGTTTTGCAAGTTGTATATGTCTATTAGTACCATGCTGAAATCTGACCTTGTTTTTTGCTAGTAACCAAAATAAAAAGCTTATCCAATTATAAACTTTCCAGGACTAATGGATGCTAATCACTGTTGTGGTCAAGGAGACTAAAGGGAATGGCATTTTTGTGTCACTTGAGCACATTTGTAGGTGAACTTTTGTGCTGACCTGAACCTAGTCTGGTTCTATGGGTTGTTCTGAACTGCATGAGTTGTTGGTAGCTCTGGAAGGGACAGTGCTCCTCTGGGTTAAGGTGCTAACTCCTTCCCTCTGCATTTCCATTGCTGAATTTTAAATGCTTTCTACTCTTCTCTGTCTTAAATTGCCTCTTAATTGCTGGTTGCTTCCCAGGGGACAGTTCTGTACTAGCACCCATTCCTCACCATCCCATCTCTGGGCAATGAGTGGTAATACCCTTCAAGGAGAATTCCTTTTAATAGGATGTGTAGCATATTTAGCACTGAAAAACATCTGTGAATGCCGAGTAAAGTCAATGGAAAGGAAACCAAAGGAGTGATTATAACTGCAGCCTTCCCTGGTTAATATGAAGAGGAGACAAAGACAGAGACCAAGGGCAGTAGAGCATCAGCTGTAAGGTCCTTTAAATATGCTGTTGTGCATTTGGAAAATATAGAATTAAATACCGAATCATGACTAGAGTCTTGTATATTGTTACTTTATCACAAATTGAAATTACTGGTGCAGTTGTGTTTGAGCAAAGAACCCTAAGTGGGTGGATTTAATTGTTAACCTGAAATTGGTGTTACTAAGCCACAGAATGAGTAAACAGAGATAGGAGCTGCTAATGGAAGTAGATGGCCAATGGTTAGTGCTGGAGAGAGTTCTGAGGAAACCTGAGAAGAAAAGTTAAGGCAAAGTGTTTCCAATTGCTGCTAATTAAGTATTTGACCCCCCTCCCTTCCCCCCCTTTTTTTTTCCTATTGTATAATATTGCTCTTTAACAATACTAAGGTGTGTCATACTACTTGGCAAGTGACTGAAAATTGGATTATTTTGTTCAGAAAAAGGCATTACTGTATGAAAAGATATATTAATTAAAATCTCACTTTTACACCTTGAGGGGTTACTTGCTTGAAGCCAGCTTTGTATTCAGTGCCTTCATTTTCATAATGTCTGTTGCTATGTCATTTCACCACTTCTTTATTTTTAGATCTGTTAGCATTGCAGAGTTGTATGTAAAGAAGAAGCCAATGCTTTTCTTTAGGTTTGTGCATTATATGGGAGCTATCTGAATCAGAAAAACCTGATGTTGAAGTAAATATGGGAGTTAAAATTTGATGTTGGTGTAAATCCGGTCTTTAAAAGCTATCTAAGATGGAAAAAATCAATTTAATTCTTGCTAGCTGAATGCAGAAGCTACTCTTCCACCTCGAAGTGTCTTTACTGAGGTGACAAACTTGATTATCTTGCCACAAGTTCTTCCAAACTTTCCCCGCGCAGATCTTTTCACTGAAAGGCATTTTAAGGACTATTAAAATTAGAGAATCCATGAAGGTTTTCTCTCAGAATTTATGGCATTAATTTTTAATAGCTTCTGAATTATTCTGTTTATTTTATGGTGCGTATAAGAAGATGGTAGATTTTGTGGGGAATTCAGGCCAGACTTACTGAAACCTCCCTTGTCACAGACTGGTGCCCGTTAGTAGCACAAGAGGGCTTAGAAGAGCTCAGTTAGTCTTCCTTTCTGGTTTTCTTTTCACCTTTATATGTTCTGTGTCTCATGGTTTGTATGTGCTTTAATTACGCATATTTTTCTGTCACTTTCTAACACAGTCATCCTTATAACATAATTTTTATTTTAAAAGTTCAAGATCAATCAAGAATGCATTGAGGCTAACTATTTTGTTTTTTTTATTATTTTATTTTATTAAAGCATGAGCACAAATGAAAGGATATTATATAATTTTAGTTCTCCTGGCCATTACAAGCAGCAAATACAGCACCAAGAACAGGCAGATCACAGAGCACTGTTTGGTAGAGGGTAGTAAAGAATTTGCTCTTTGGGGGAAAGAATACGCATTCAGAACATTGTTTTACCAATTTCCTTAATGGTTCTAGGCAGAAATACTAGTCATTCTGTGTCATCTTTGTTTTAGCTTGTGTTAACCTACCTTCACTCATGGCCATTAAGCTTTCTTGCTGAAGAGATTTTATGCTTAAGTACTGCACTTGCCATGGCCTCCAGTTTAGTTTTCCAGGCAGAAAAGAGTTCATGTTTGTTAGAGTACTTCACAGGTCCTTATGTTTTAATGGTGAGGTTACAGGTTCCTTTCAGGATTTTTCTTGGCTGGAAAGTAACTACTGCTTCAGTTTTCTTAGCTTCATTGTCATCAGCTATTGTCCATTATTGGGACTGTGATTGCTTTATTTGATTTTCCCTTTACATTCATGATGAGCAGTACCTAATGATGAAAGTTGAAGCAGCCAGCAGAGTAACTTGGACCTCACCCCAGATGTATGCCAGAAATAAAGCAGCAGTTTCTCTGTTCCTAATGCATGCTGCAGTCTTTTCAGACATAAGTGCTAGTAATTGGGACCATTCAATGTAATCTATGTAAATAAACTAATGAATCCTCTAATAAAGCTGAATGTTAAGTCATCTGCGTAAAATCTCCAGATTGCTGAAACATTTAGTGTCTACAAGTATGGGTAGACTGAAAAGAAGAAATATTTTTTCAGATGACTTGAGCACATGAGGATGCACTACCTGAGCCTTCCAAGGAGTAGTGTTAAACTCAGATTACCTGAACCAACATAAATATAAACATAACAAAATCTAGTTGCAGATTTCTTTATTGCTGTACTAACAAACATTAGACATCAGATATATTTCTAGAGACCAACCAAGATTTATTTAAAATGAAAATTACAAAAATATATAGATTTTTTGTTGTGCTGTTGGTTAACTCATGAATCTCAGAGCTGCTCACAGAAAAAATAGGAATGCCAAATGGGTATGATGGTCTCTGTGACTAATTGCAGTTTAGGTAGAGGCTCTGGCAAACTGGTTTTGCTATTATAAAAAAAGTCCCCAAGTGAATTCTGTTCTGAGTCATTATTTAAAACTTAATTACACAGAGTTCTGTTTTTGCTTATTTCCTTTCCCATTTCCATACTGATGAGATTTTCTTTTTCTTTTTTTTTTGCTTCCAAAGACCGTGATAGTCATGAATGTCAGGGCTGGAGGCGAGTCAGGAGACAGTTCTTTCTCTCCCAGTCTTCAGAGGATGATCATTATTTTCTAGTTGTTCTCTTTCTTTCTCTTTTTACTTACTTATTTATTTTATATATATATAATAATTTGGCTCCTCTGTATGATACCATCTACTACAGCATCATTCCTGAGGGTGTTATAGATGGAACTGTGCTGGAAGATTCCTGTAATGCTGAATTCCACTTTGGGGCAATGTATGTAGTTTGTCCTCATTTCGGTCTCTTCTTTTACTCACTTTTATTTTGCTCATATTGTTGATGTGAAGCATCAGGATAAAAGAGAAATATTGAAACCACAAACACAGATTCTCAGTGTACCTCCCAGATGGGCAGGATTCTGTTGGTGAAGATTTGTGTTTGTCTGCTGGCATTCCAAACCCTACCTATGTTGTACCTGTTTTATTATTTATTATGTAATGCTTTAAGCTCTCGGGGTTGTATCTTTGATAAATTATAACTCTTCCAAAGGTTCTTCTCTTTTAAGAGGTGATCATTTGAAACTCAATGATATGGAAAGCTAGAGAAGTCTACAGATATGCTAAAACAAATTGGCAACTAACATTTGAACTAACACTTCCTTCAGAGTAAAATGTCAGTGCAGTCCTTCATGTTCTTCTCCTCCCTTCAGTCTTTGTTGTGACATCAAAAACTAAACCATCAGTACTTTCACTTATGTAATTTCATAAGAGATTTTGAATCTTCAGCTTTTCTCTCTTCTGCTAAAAACTATTAAAGCTATAAATTTGACAAAAGATATCTTGTGCATATCTTCAGATTGCTTAAAAAATCTAATGTGAAATATCTGTAGATCTGAAAGGCAATAATCTAGTGTTATTTAAAATTAATAAATGGTAGTAATTTGCTGTGATTTATAGCTAATGGGGTATTCCTTAAAGAATGTGTTGAAGCTCGTTTATTATTTCAGTTGATTAAAGTATCTCAACAAGCGAAACAACTTTGAACTAAGGTGATATATATTTTAGCTCTTTTAATCAATATAGCGTCAGGTCCAATTGCATACCCCTCTTCGGTAGTTTATTAAATAATTTACATACAGAATGAATGTGTGAATTCTCTACTCTTCTGTGAGTAGTTACTGTATAGAAAAAGGTAAATGCTGTGGAAAAAAGAAACGAGTTTTTGTTGAGTTGCATGGAAAACTGCTCTCAGCTGTTTGATCCTTCTGAAATTATTTAATGATTAGCATTATCTCACCTGTATAGTGCACCCAAGCCCACCATCGTATTTGGCACCAGTTGGAAATAGCAGATAGTTCAAATGTTACTGGCTGTGCTTGCACACAAATGCCCCACTGCTTTGTTCTGCACAGCCCATCCCATGGGTGGAAGCAGTTATGCTTGTGTAAATGTTCTCGGGCTTATGCAACCTTTCAAGTGGGGGAAGCAACCAAGTGTGGCAGTGGAAAGGCAGGCACCCTGAGGACAGAATGCCACCAGATCAAGGGTAGTGCTGATGTAACCACTGGGTTAGAAAAATCATGACCGTGATGTGGTTGAATATGTGTAAATACTCAGGCTATAGACCTGAGAACTCAGGCAAATTCAAGAGTTTTACATTATTGAAATAAAGCCAAATCTAAGATGCAAAAGTGACAATAGAATAATAAATTAAATTAATTCTGCCTTTTTTGATGGTGTTTCTGGTTGGTGGGCAGAATAAGGTGTTCAGACTGCACTTAAGTCTTCTACATTTAAGAAATATTTTGCTAAGGTTGCTTAATTTTCTAGAAATTCAAGAAGATGAATTAAACCAGACCTGAAGGGTTCCTTTCTGAATTTGATTTTTTAATTTTATTTAATTTCATTTTATTTTTTAAGTCTTGGAGCTGAGATTGTATTTTTTATAGTGGAGCAGTAAATCTCTGGAACAGGGTTTTGTGATAGAAATGGCAACTCTGCTTTGATTATAGCATCTTCTAGGCTGCTGTATTTCTTTAATACTCTTAACAGACATTTTTTCTTTTTGGAAGACCATATTAAAGAGTGATAGGACTTCCCATAGATACTGCTTGTTTTCTGTTGGAGGGTTCACCTGTCACTGAATGGCCAACTGGACTCCTTCTGCCCGGTTTATTGTACCAGGGTGAATGTTTTGGGACTTGTGTGAAATACTTTGAAATGACTCTCAGTACACTGAAGGCGAAGCCTGTTTTGTATTATATGTGCTATACAACTATCTCAGTAATCATCCGAGGGAAAATAAAGCACTAAGGAAGCTTTAACATCTGCAAAATTAACTTGTCACTAATTCTGCACGCTTCAGTTGCTAGAAAATGTCCCTTTCTGAAGCACTAAACTTTTTTTTTTAACATTACATACCTGTCTTTGATTCGCATCTGAAATTGTTTTCCTCACTGATCTTGCTCTTTTTGTGCCTTTACATTTATTTCTCATTTTGCGCTGAAAATACACACCATCTGGTTACTTGCTCAATTTTGTAAAGAAAAGACTTCATTAATTTACGATTTTAACTTCTGCACCTGCGACTTCTATTTACTCACGTACCAATGGTCGCCCCTCAATGGCTTAGAAGCACTCTGCTGGATATGAAATGTTTGTGTGTGTGCATCTCTCTCTTCTTTAGGTAGCTGCAGGTCAAAATGCAGGAGAGTATTGGGTGAGATCTAATCAGCTCTTTTCCTGCAGACCAAGAAAACACCACATAGTAAACCACGTGGTTTACTGATCTTATGGCATCAGCTACCAACTCTTTCTGCTTCATATGCTAAAGATCCTCTACCATACCCAGCTCTTTATGTAGGAATGTAAACTTGTACTTCATGGGTGCCCAAAAAAGGAAATTTCAAGCTTTCCAAATGCTTTGTTTGGATTAATAACATCTCTAGTCATGTTTCTTTAATCCCAGGGGCACAACCGTTACTTAAGTTAATAATAGTATAATAACCTGTTTAATATGCTACAGTAAAAATGCCTTCTCTTAGCTAACTTGTAACAAATTTTCACTCTTGTACTTCAGCAGTAATTTATTTTCCAGGCAGAAAAGAGAAGACTTGTATTTTGAAACTAAGAGAACATTGTTTTAAGCACTGTATGGAAAGTGTATCGTATTCTAAAAATATTACTTGTATACATACATGTGGTTATTCAAAAGCAGAGACTGCACTGTTTGTCTCCTAATGTTAATTTCTACGTGTAAGGCAGTGGCAGATGTGATTCATTGACTCAAAGCAGTAGAAAACTTCCCACAGCAGTTCACCAGAACCTGACAAACTGAATTTCGTTGGTGCTCAGTGGTGTGTTAGTTACATCAGTTTGAAGTGCTCTTCCTATGTAGCTCAAGTTGGCTATCTGAAAACTAAGAGAAAAGGAGTTGGGTTGGTTTTGGTGTTGCTGTTCAGAAGAGTACCAGAGGTGTTGGCATGGCAGGGAGGGCTCAGCCCAGTGCTTTGGGGTGCTGAGCTTGGGAGGGTTTTGCATGTGGAATGGATTTTTGGGCACCCATGGGCCACATGCACTCACACTGCTTCATCCCGTGGATGAAGTAATTTAGTGTGCATAGATCCAACCTGAAACACAACCAGCTTTGCAACATAGGCTTTTATTTGCAGATATGGGGTTTTTTTGTGTGTGCAAGGGGCTGCTTTTTCATTTTGGGATGTTTTTTTTTTTGTTTGTTTGTTTTTTTTAAGGGCATATATATATATATATATATATATATGCTCATGGCTGGAATCACTAGTGTCACATCTAAAAGCCTTTAAAATGATCAAGGAAGGCCTTTTATTTATTTATCTATCTATTTATTTATTTGAGAATGCTGTGTCACGGACTATTAAAATGCTGAAGGAGAGTAATGACCAGAAAGGAAGCATATTCCCCACAGGGAAAATCAGGCACGGGATGGTTTAATAGCTAGGACACTGGAGAAAGAAGATTGGGCATCTTCTGTCTGAGAAATTTCAGTTTTAAAGTAGATTATAAATAGGTTCGGAATATCTTTTGGCAATACAGAATCATGGAGTGGTTGAGGTGGGAAGGTACTTCTGGAGATTGCCCAGCCTCACTCCCTACTCACGGCCATGCCACTCAGGTGCTGAACCCACCCTGGATCAGAGGCTCTACCACTTCTGTGTTCAGCCTGTGCCAGCACCTGGCCACCCTCGCTGTACCAAACCTTTTCCTTAACTTTACATGGTATTTCTTGCATTTCAGTTAGGTTCCTGCTTTGCAGAGGAGGATGTTTCCAAGAGCACCATGTTTACACTAAGGGTGCTCAGTTAGGATGCAGTGTGCAGTGATTCCAGTAGGATTTCACATCAGTAGTATTGATTCCAAAATCAAACCACTGTTGTTTATGTTGTTAGAGCTGGATTCTACATCACAGTTGTCTCATGCTTAGGAGCATTAATATAAATAATACATATGGAGTATTGGAACCTTATTGTAACTCCTTAAAAACTTACATTCAGAGAATATTCACATTTGATAAAGACATCATAGTGGAAGGTCTTAAAAATAACAGCTTACAAAACAATTTAGGTTTTTTGAGGGAGTGACAGCCCTTTGTAGCCTTGGTGCAGCTGAGCTCTCACGTACTCACTGGCTCTTCACTTCTTCCCTGCCTTCTTCACTCATTTCCCACTCCAGTTGTGTGATTAACTTTCCATTTGTGCTCGTTTCATCCCTGCTTATTTGCTCCATTTCTTTCTGTGTGACCTACAGTGTGAGCACTGCTCATCAGCCCAGAGCTCCTCTCCAGTCTGTCAAGTTCCTTCTCAAGCACCGAACTCTTTCCACTCAGTGATCTTACAGCGTTGATAAAACAATATGCAGAACGCCATCAGTATTGTGGCAAGGCTTGTTATACAGCACTTAATCTGTCCTGCACTTGATGGAGCAACAAAACAATAGACAAAATGCTTTATACAGGAAACATAAACAACTGGCTCTTTAATGTGAGACTCTTGAGAAAAATATATGGAATTAACATGCAAAAATTTCTCTGCATTTCTCAGTTACCATGGCTGGAAATGAGGAATGTCTGCAATAATTTAGTCACGAGTTCCTGTCATTCTGCTTGTTAAGCATTTCTCTTAAATAACTATTAGTAGTTTTGCTCTGGTAGTATTGATTTGTGTATGTTGGTTTGAGCCTTGAAATAACAAGGTCCCATGCTGGTTGCTTGGGACATTGAAGCATACATTTTTAAAAGTAATTGTGAAGATTTTACCTTAGCTGTGGTGTTTTCCCTGGTTTGCACTGTTACATTTTTTTTCCTTTGGAAATTGTTTCCAAGATGACGGTGAATGGAATTTTCTTTTCATGTGTCCAAATACTCTGAGTCTTGGCACCATTCACAAGCACGGCGCTGGCAGAGAAGTTTGGTAGGCTCTGCCTGGGCGTTTCCAGAGGAAAGCACCTAGCAGCTGAGGCTTGAAATAACATTGCCTGAGGTCAGGAGTTAATTCTTTGGAGCGGCAGTAAAGAACGTGGTTATCTGTAGTATGCAAGAAGCCAGGGATTCTGTAGGTGTGCATGCAACAGTGAAAGAAAGAAAAAGTATGACGGGCAACGTTCTGTGCAGTGTTAATTCTTAAGCAATAGCATTAGTAATGCAGGCTAATGATAAGGGATTTAGGCTACTTTTCTTTTTCTTTCTTTCTTTTATTAATTATTATTATTATTATTATTATTATTGTTATTATTATTATTATTATTTTCTGTGAGAGGTGATTTTCATTTGACAATCCTTCATTTATTTTGGGGACTTAAAAAATACAGCTGTGGGAAAGTACACATCATTTAATCTATTTGAAGCTCGTGCCTTGCTCAACCCAAAGAAACACATTCTGTTTCAGGCTTTTAACACGTAGCACTCGAGCAGCATGGTTTTGACGTTACAAGGGAGCAGTCCCCTGGAACAGGGGGAGCATTTGTTGGTTGGTAGAGGAGCACAGGGGATCCTGGGGCAGAGGTGCCCCATCCCTGGGCAGCATTCCCCCCACACCTGGGGAGGAGCCCCCGCATACCCCGGGATGAGCATCTGCTCCCCAGGGCGCTGGGCTCCGCGCGGAGCAGTCTCGCCTGCTCTCCCCTCGCAGGCATTTGCATTCCACAGGTCTGGGAGATGTGGGCTGCGTGACCACCCCGCGCCTGTTGTTTAAAACTGCTCAGACTGGCAGCACGCCGCTGCAAACCCAGCTGCGCTGCACGCACCGCTCCCCAACCTCGGTGCTGGGAAGGATTTCTTAGAAATTGCTTTTTGGAGCAGGTAAATTCCTGCAGAGTCAGAATGTCCAAACCCTCGCGCTTGGCTCGACCTCTATCAGCGAATACAGCTCCTAAATCACCTTTGTCTCGGAAAGAAGACTTTAACAGCCGACCGAGGAAAATTAGTTTAGGTGAAAAGATGTTGAGAGCTGGCAGTGAAGGGAACCTGGTGAAACAGCATCAGCAGGTGGAAATCACAGAAGTGCTTGTGCCACGGAGGGCTCCTCTGCTGAAAGGTAACCTTTTATTCCATGCTGCAAGATGAATAATTAAATGGATTTGTTATTACTGTTTTTTCTAATAAACCCCAAAACACCAATTATTTTACAGTTGTGTGTATGCGTGTCTGCGTGTTGTACCATAATCCATCAGTTAGGAACATCACACATTTGTTTTGAAAATAAAAGGACTCACCGTTTCTGTTGTTCATTCGTGGCCGGGTGCTGTATACAAGCTAGAAATGTTTGTCTATAGAAGTGGTAAATCAGATTGCTTTGCAGTCTAAATCAGATGCTGTGTGGTGAAGCTTTATTTGAAACGATAATTGGAAAATCTGCACAAGTGTCAGAAAGATTAAATATTGTGGGAAAATGCACATCAGTGCAGTCTGAGAATCCCAGACAAGGCAAACTCCTGTCTGTGGGTCCTAATCAGGCAGCTATGAGTTGATTTCTTCTACTAAAACTGAACAGCTCAGGAGTGTTTCAAAAAGCTTATGTGCTTTTAGAATGAAAAAAAAAGGGGACACTAATGTAAGGTTACAGTCTTCTCTCAGTTGTCTGTTAAGCAGTGGGCTGCAGGGACATTGCTACTTTCTCTTAACTTAGTTTTTGTGGCATTGCTCTTTACAACTAACTGCACTGAAAAGTGGCTATTTAAGCTGCAGGGTGAAAAATGAAGGTAAATTTCTGTGATACTGGGAAGTAAAAGTAGTAGTGTTCTAATTGGACTCAGGATAGATTTGGTATTTAAATATGAATGAGAGGTAGAACCCTTTCAATCCCGAATCGAAATCACTACCCCTTCCATTCTAAATCCATAGGAAGAAAAAAATCACAGACCTTTGTAACTTGAAACTGTATTTTCCTTTCACACATATGGCATCCAAGGTTACAGTTTCTGTTCCTGGCTGAATAAGGTTTAAAAGATCTTTTTTCTTTTTTTTTCCCCCTTCTGCAATGTGACTTTTATTATTTCCCAAAGAAGGGAGAAGTGATGACACCTAATCTTACTCACGGAGATGGATGATCTGTTTGTTTCTACAAAGGAAGCTGGGTCTGAAGCACTTTATTAAAGGCAGAAAGAGAGCAAATAGAAAAACTGGAGATGGGAGGGCCTAAACTTCTGGTCTCGCTCAGTGATTGTCTCACTTGTTCAGGAGTATAATGTGGAAACCCATTTTTGATCTTTGGATGTATGCAAGGAATTAAAACCTTTATTCAGGAATAAGAAAACAAACAGGCATACAGTTTTTTTCTACATGGTTAACTAAGTATTTATTGATGCCTTGATGAAAGGTGTTTCCTAGTCAAGTTTTACTAAATTTGACAACTTTCATACAAAACCCAGCAATGGCATACTTATGGTTTTCACTAAGTTAAAGGGTTTGGAAAAGCAGTTCATCCCCTCATGTTATCTCATTTATTTGGTGCCTTGAGAAAACAAAGGTAGGATTCCCGGAACAGCAAGCGTGTCCTTTTAAGGGATGTGATTTTTACAGAGCTCTGGGGCCTGCTTTTACTCATTTTGTTTGAATGCTTTTGGGCTATCTACCACTTTACAACTGACTGCAAGGGTTGCACTCAGTGCTTCATGTTTTAGGTGAGATTTCTCCAAAAGAAACTTGATAACCTAGCGGTTATCAGTAACGTTGCAACCTGGCATACGCTCTCAGTATTTATAGCATTAGGCTTACTGTTTTCTGGAGCATGAGTTAATCCCTGCTCTGTACTGACTCTGTATTTTGATGGTTCGTGTACATTAGCCAAATGTTACAGTGAGTTGTTTTTGCAAGGGATGTGGAAGAACAAATATTGACTCTGCTGAAGTATTGCAAAGGAGGTGGAAATGTGAAGTGTGGGGCTTACCTCTGGAAATGCAGCTGGCCACAAATGGAGCCGAAGAATTGGTAAAACTGATGGGGAAGATGCTGTTCTGCAAGATGTGGGTTCAGAACTGGATGGTGGCAGAGTGGCAGCTATGTCAGAAACTAACAGACACTGTAAGGTACAGAAGCCATGGGGCAGCTCCTTAAGGATAATGTCACATACCGCAGGTGCCATGTAAGTAGCAGCCAATGTGTGTTGGTGTTGTCTCATAGAGGAAATGAGGGGAAATGGGAAAGGTGCCAGAGGGCAGATATGGGCTGAATATGATGGCTTAAATAGGAGGTGTGTGAAGGGGAGGCTGAGAGCTCCAGTGGGAGGAAGATTGAGGTTTGGTGGAATGCAAAAAACAGTGGTTTGGGTTTTTGGAACAGGTGGATCAGTGGAATTGGAATAGGAAAATCTCAAAAGTCTCTGCCAGATGGGGAGCAGGGTCCTGAACAAGCTGAAGTGACCTGGTTGACCAGTCTTTGTCATACAAAGTGGTGAAACCTTGTGGCCCACATCTGTACTACCCGTTATCCTGCTCCTTGTGGGACAGCAACCTGCAACCAGTTCAGTTCTACTGGTGAACTTGGTGTGTTTCCAACAGTAATATGGTGGCATTTCTTGTATCCTTGAACCTCTGTTAAATTAAAACCAAAAAGCTGCTTTGCATGAATGGTGTCAATAAACACCTCTCCAGCAAAGCTAAGTGCTCAACATACAGGAAATCCAAAATTGTGCTTACACTTTAAATGGGACTGTAAAGCATGATGATTTTTTTTTTAATTGTGGTGGTATGTTGGGGCTTTTTTCTGCAGGATCCCTGACTTGTGTTGTGCAAATGATGAGTTGTGCTCAACAGATAAGTTGGATTACACAGGCAGTGAGGCAGATAGTGGTAGAGAAAAAAGGCCTTATAATTAAAGCCATTAAAGGCTGGAGTGGATTTATCTCTGCCTCTGCTGCAGAGCTCTGTGTGATGTAGGACATACTGCGTCAACTTTTACAGGTGAATACTGGCTGAGTGGATTTACTTTTTGTTCTGGTTTCTGGGTCTGCAAATCTGAGACCATGGGTCTGATTTGCATTGCTGAATATCCATAATGGCAGCTGAAGTCAGTGACAGCTGTGATTTTGTTGCATAAAGTACAAGAGACTTGAGAAGGTCACCTTTAACTTATCTTCTGCACTTTTCCTGAATTTAATGAACATCTTTGATCACAATTTCTGCATATGCTATCTTCTCATCTCACTGAAAACAAAGGGTGGAAAGGATGTAGAATAAGATCTTTACATTAATAGGGACTGTTGTGAGAATGGCATTTCACAGTTGCCTGCTTTCATATGTGATGAATACTGAGGCCTAGGCTGCAAAATTTCTTGCTTGGTTGTCAGGTCAAGGTCTGACAAGCAGGTGGCACATAAACCCCCAAGTCCAAGCCCTAAATGCAAACTCAGCTCTATTGGAAGAGTTCTATAAAGGCACAACGTGCTGTAGGATTTGGGGCATGGCCAGGCTGCCATTTCCCTTAGGCCAGCATAGAGGGGAAGCAGTCCAGAAGGTGCAGCCATCACTGTTGCAGAGGGACATCTCTTCCAAGAAACAGCAATGATTGTCTGGCCAGCTGAGTGCCCTGTGGTATACCTGACTCAGCACTGTCACTGGGCAAGGAAGGGCGTTGTCCTGCTCTGCTCTGTGCTGTGCAGCCTCACACATGGGGGTTAGGAACAGGTTCTTTACCAGAGGGTGGTGGGCATGGCCAGAGTTCAAGGAGTGTTTGGACACCGCTTTCAGGCATACTTTGTGTGGAGGCATGGTTTGGACTTGGTGATCCTTGTGGGTCCCTTCTAACTTGGGATTTTCCATGTCTCTGTGTTTTTATGAACTCTTTTTGCCTATTCTAACTTCCCCTTAGCTTCCTGCTTTGTCTTCTTCCACTTTGTCCCCACACTGGCAAACTCTGAGTGGGATGCAGCTCCAAACTGGAGGTGGCCAAGCAAAGCTTCTCGCTGCCCACTCTTCTGGAGATCTGGAGCTAGGGCTTTTTCTTTCAAACCAGGTACTGTCAGCAGCACCAATGACTGTCTGAAGCTGAGTGCCGGAGGAACCAGCACATTGATGTCCAGATTTTGGAGAAAAAATGGGGATATGTAAACCTTTCGTTTTCCATTCTGTTTCAGGTCTGAATCAATTAAAATATTTCTTTCACCTATGGGTTGTTTTACTGATAGAAGAGCATTATGAATGTTTGTCACCCATACTTTTATTTGATAAAAGCAAAGACTACAATAACGACTGACTTTTCAATTTCCTTTCTCTGTTTTATCTTACTAAGTATTGATATTTGTTTCGTTACTGGTCTTCACATCTTTTCACTTTGCTTTATTTTTCACTCTGTATTCTTCCAAATAATCTTCTTCCCTTGTTCTGTCTGTGTTCTTTATTTTGCAGACTGTGATGATTGAAATGCAACTCCAACACATTTAGAGTAAAACTCTTGGTGTCTCATATTCAGTTGAGTCTCAGACTAGGCAAGGTTAGTTTGTCCCATCTCTAGGTATTAGACTGGGTACAGCGGACTTTAGTTATATCTTGGGATACAAATCTGTGGGCTCTTCAGGCAAAACAAGCAATAGCAGCACCATGAGAAGAAGAATTAACTATAACTTTCCCACCACCTTTTTATGGCAAGCTCAAATAACGACTGTATAATCTGTATGTGTAATGTTAATTATCTCAAAGCTTGTTTTGGTTTTAAAATAAAGAAATAGTCAGTCATGGACAAAGTTTGGAAATTATTCTTTCTGATATTCAAGTAAAACCTAGAGAATTTTTAAAGGCCAAGTTATCTCTCAAGAGCTTCCATTTCATAGCTTTTCCTGACAGAGATGTACCTACAAATACAGAATACATGTAAGATTATGGGTTAAAATTTCCAAAAAGCTTCACTATTAAAAAAATAGCAAAGCAAAGAATATGTTTATTTAGCCCACAGTATTCTCGTTTCCTCTGCAACTGTTTAATATTCATCAAGATAGTAAATGCAGATCTTATAAGTACTTGTATATACAAATGTTCATTATCGTACATATTTAATAGTAGCTGTCTTTTTTAGCACCAGAGCATATTTTTCTGCTTTTAAAATGCATATGTAAAATGAAATAAACTGCAATCAAACATAAATTAGAAATATGACTGTATTGTACAGTAGTCTGAAAACCTTGGTTGGAATCAGATGTGTGCATTCCAGTATGGTCAACTGTTCAAAATTTCAAGCTTGAGACACACAAATCAATAAGGCACGTATTATTTCATTCTAGTATATGAGTACAAGAAATGAACAAAATATTCTGGACCTTTTGATATTAAAATACAAAAGGAATCTGGCTAAAAACTTCTCATGCTGGAGAAGAACATTATTAAAATACCTCTGGGAATTTAAAAGTGCATTGCAGAAACAAGGATCAGTTGTGATTCTGTGCACATTCTTTCATCACCCATGTACATTTATTTCCATGGCCATTGCTGTTTGCCAATATAATGCAATATATTTGCTATAGTTACGGATATTGAAGACTGAATTTTTTTAGGTTACATATGTTGGGGCAACTACTGTTCTTGTTTGCTATGAGGTTATGACTCAGACCAAAGCATGAAGTATACTTTAAAAAAAGAACTGGTCACATCAAAGCACTCTGGCAATTCTTCTTTCATTTGTAACCTTTTTACTTATTATCTGAACTTGTGCAATTACGATGGAGAAGTAAGTCTCTCAAAAAAACAAACTTTCCTGTGATGAGCTACATAGACTGTATGCTGTATAGGATACTTTGTCCAACATTTGGCTGTAACTGTCAAATACTACATATTTTTTTTTTCTATAATTTATTGAAAATTACTGGATAAGTGGAGAAGGAAGACCTGATTATTATTATGTTCAGGGAAAAGCTGCAGTGCATACTCAACTCTTCTTAGCCATTAGGGAATTCATGTGTGGGTGAGACTTCATGAAAGCCATTTACTGGGGGAAAACTCAGGTTGTAGCTCACAGCTTTGACAACTCACCAGAGAACCAAATTCAGACTGTGGATGAGATTGCATAAATTCTGTGGAAACACTGTGGAGCTGAATGCATGCTGCAGTCTAATTCATTTTACGAAGTCAGTAGTCAGTCACCTAAAAAAAAGGTGCATTGGAAACCAGGTTATAGTAGTTGCACTGCTTACAGAACTATTCTTCAGTTGCATAAGTGTATCTACCTCAAAATCTCTTCCTTTGGGACCTGGTAGAATTGGAAGATCACGATACATCCCCCAGGGAAGCTCAGGATCTTCTGTTTCTTATTTTATATGGGCTAATAACATGGGTCGGGGGAAAATCACACCAAATCCAAACTCCAAAAGACTTTAAATCATCAAAACAAGGGAATTTTGGACAGACTATGATTTGGGAAAAATAATTGGTACAATTTCTGTAAGCGTTGATTTTTCTTTAAATTGTGCCTTGCTGGAATCATGCAGAGGTTTTCAAGTTTAAAACAAATTATTAGGAAGATGAATGGGTAGCACAAATTGTAGGTACTTAGAAGTGTCTGATGAACATAATGTGGTAATACATTTTTGCCATGCACTGGCTGCAAGTAAATATTTAATATAAAGTATGTAACATTTATGTGTACGCATAGTTTATACTAGTTTAAGATTTGAGTGTTCTGGTTCAATGTGAACAATAGCATTTCAATACAGGAGGTTTCAGGATATGGCGGCCAAACCTTAACATTTAAATCTAGATGAATTCTGCAAAATCTGGATATGAAGCTTCAATAATATTGGTCTCATCTGCAAAACCCCCTATTGTCATTTCTGCAAAATAATTTCTCTCCAGAGTTAATGCTATAAGTACAACTTATATAATTTTAAATTTTTTATAATTTTTGATCATTTTTTTCTCAACTGGGAGTGATGATTCATCCCAACTGCTCTTAATTCCTGAATCATTTCTTCTGTTGTAAGGGTAAGCCCTTAACATTGGCTCTATAGAATCTCCTGAGAGAATTCAGGTAAATATTAATAGTACAGAAATTTTCATTAGTTCTTGGAGTACCCTAGAATGAGATTCATGAAATCTAGCATACTACCTGTTTTATTGCTTCCGTATTTAAATTTTGTTATTGGTGTTAATTATGAAACACACAGGATCACAGCTTGCTCTCTCAGTGAAATCTGATGTGAGAATGGCATTCAAAATTCTGCTTTCCCCATACTATTTGTTAAAAACTGTTTTTCCTTACTGAATAACAGACAAATCTTTTTGTAGCCTCTCATCTAATTGCTAAGTCATTTAAGGAGTAAGTAACGACCCAGGACTGCTGTTCTTTTTAAGTAAATGGAGAAAACCAAAGACTCATAACTTCTCCATTTTCCTCCTCTGAAAAAAAAAAAGAAGAAAAATAGCAGCAGCTATTAAAACAGTATTAAAATGGGAAAGAAGAGGCAAAGCTACAAATCCAAAATGCACAGCTAGCAGACTGGACATATGCAGAGTATTAATATCTAGATGTTTAAGAACAAACAATGTGCTATTACTGAGGAATTCGTGTTTTATGATAGCCATCTCCTGCTTACATTGGCTATGATGATGTCCTGGTTTAGATTATATTTATCTTGTACCTGATATTCCAAGTAGGAGATAATGTAGTTTCTGTACATAGCAGACCCTTGATATAGCAAAAGCTTTGTAGGCAGTTAGATCTTTGGAGAGGGACCTCCTCAGACTGCTGCCTTCCAAAACTTGGGTTCATCTGCTGCATTTAAATCTGAGCTAGACTCAACTCAATTGTTTGTCTAAATTGAAATCTAACTTTGTAATGCTTCTTGTTTGAAGATGCAGAGGAGGGAAGTAACCCAAGGATGTGAGCGTAGTGATGCTGTGTAAATCGCTAGGCACTGCCTGGCCAATGCACATCTCTAAAAAGGACTGTTTGGCTGGCAGCATCCCATTCTGAGTGGGCAGTAAGGATCTGGAATGTGCCTCACCTCCTTTTGTGGCTGCACATTTATCTGTTGGCAATTATGTAAGGCCTAAATGCTCCCTGTGTCCCGTTATGTGTGGATGCCACTGCCTGGGGATTAGGACCTGTCTCTTAAATCTCACCTCTGTGTGGACCCCGGTGACTCAGCCTTTTCCAGACATGAAGCTTAACACAACCCTTCATTCATGACTCTTGTCTTTTAATTATGGCAGTATAGTATGTACCAAGCATTGGGATGGCTGTTCAAACAGCAACTAAAGGCATTAGAATTAATGCAGCAGGTTGAAACCAAAGTCCAGGCTCCCCCAAAAGCATTTCCAATCCAATAAGTCACATGCTGTCCTATTATTATTATGCCCTGTTATTTTGTAACCCAGATTTACCAATGAATGTATAAGAAATACCTCTTCCACCAGTTGGTCGTGACACCATGTACGCAGTTTGTGAATGAGCTGTGTAGTTCCTGCACTGGCTAGCTGTTTTCCAACCTGTGTGTCACTTTGTGGTGTGCTTGTTGTGGCTGACCACGCGTATGCTGTCTGAAATTAACTGAGATTCATCTGCCACCTCCAATCCCTTTCTTTTATTTCTTTTTGTTAAAGTGTAAGCAGTTCTGTGATCCAACTTAGATCTTTATGCTGATTTACCTCTTCTTTTACCTTTTGATCTCAGTTTGGATAATTATACTTCCTGATTTTCAAGCTTGTGATGGCTCGCTTTAAATAACAGTCTTGACCTTGCTAACACTCACTGATCTCTCCTTCATGGGACTGTCTAGCTCACAGGCCTGTGTTCAGCAGTGGTTTGTGGTGTTCACCATCAGACCAGAGGCTTGGCGTGGGGTCAAGATACTGCTTTTGTGCAAATCAAGTGACTGATTTGGAAAGGTTTGTCTACATGACATCAGAAATCCTTCAGGATCAAGGAAATTGAACAAACTTGAATGGTTGATTGCTAGCACCAAAACCTTTCTTTGTACATCTCTGTAATGCTTTATCATATTTATTTTCCAGAGTTAAGTCAGGGTATTGATACTGGCAGGTTTTTTCAAGTGGAAGGAGACCTGGCAGTAGCGGGCAGTCTGTTGTTACCTAATACAGATGTTCAACCAAAAGATAGCAATTGTCCATGTATGTCTCTGTGTTTATTGTCAAGTCAGTGAGGTTCCTAGGGAAATCACAACTGGGGAGGTATTACTTGAACCTGGGCTTCTGCTCCAGTCATTATTGTCTTTCATGTGTCTTGTTCTTCATATGACTGCATGCAAGTAAGGACTAGAACAACGTATCACATACAGGAAAGAAGTCAGGAGCATAGACCAATCAGAACCTGCAAGTGAAGGAGGCTTTCCTATCACTTGAGTCAGTCCTTACATAAGAGCATGTGGTGAGCATCTTCTTACAAGTCACTCATGTGCAGCTGGGTAAACACATGCAGTTCCTGAGGATGTTTCTGGGAGATATGGTAGTGATAGCTGCCTTATTGCATTGATTTATGTCTAAGTCATATGAGTTGTAACACAGAGCTTGAGTTGGTTTGTGAGTTCCACAAGACTCACAAAGTCAAGTGATCAGGGTCTGCATGTTGCATGAGTTCCCCTTGGATGTCTACTGACATGACCTTGTACACACTTTTAATCTTGCAGTTTGCTGCGTGAGTACTGAGGGTTGCCTTCTTGTCTGCTAGGACATGGAGCTGCTCCCTGAAAATCATCCAGGTGCTTTATTTAGTTATATCCTAATTTAAAAAAATTAAAAAAAAAAAAAGTTTCTTTTTTTTTTAGTTAGCTAATAACTTAAAATCTAGAAAATCATCATTTGTCAAAAGAGGAAAGTTCCACCAGTGCAAAGCTGAAAGCTTTTGGGAAGAAAATGTGGGCAGCTCCAGGCTCCTTTCTTGATGTGATACTGAACATCATCCCAGCCAACTTATGAAGACCCAGAGAGCTGAAGTGCAAAATTAGTTCTGTAATATTTAATAATAATTTAATAATAGTAATAGTAGTAATTTCTGTGTTTTCTGCTCAGTAGTGACACAAGAGTTAAATTTCAAGTACCAAGTTCTAACAAACCCTATGAATTTATGATTTTTCTTGCCTCTTCCTCTTTAGTCCACAAGCAGAAGTCTTATTACAGGTGACAGGGTAGAGATTTTTACAAGCCCTCAGGGAAAATATTGGCAGCATGTAGCAGGTGCAGCCTTAATTTCCACTCTTGATCTCTGAATGTTTAAGCACACAGTGATAACACCAGTTGGTCTTTTATCTTCCTGAAAAAGTTGTGTGGTGCTTATCATTACATTGAGTTTAGCCATATCCGTGGCAGTTGGAGCTGTTCTACACTTTATGGCATGTAAGAGCTAATATATTTATATCCTATATAATCTATATATTTATTGTATAGAATAATTCTGATAAAATGTTATCTCACAGTGGAAGCCCTGTCGAGATACTTGTTTGAAAGTTAAACCTGAAGTTTGCCAATTGCTTTAAAATGATACTGCTAGGATGTGTGGCTGATGAGCTGGAGCATTCAGTAAGTTCTCAGACTGTGTTCAGAGAGATAGGAAAGGGAGTTTGCCCAAGTGTTCTTATCTCATCAGGAGGCACACTGTATCCCTCTGCAATAAGGAAATGCAACCAGCTGATAGGACTAGATATTCTTGCATCATTAAAGAAGCTAATATATGAAATGAAAGATCTCTGAGATTGTACCAGAACTATTTAAAGAGATTTTCTTCATCCTCTGAAAAGTATTTGAAGAGGTTTGTTTATGGTTCTCATCTGTATGCTTTCTTAGGAGATATGAAAAGCAGGCACAGATTCACTTCCAGTTTGAATGACCTTACACACACATGTTGGCTGTTGCTGCCATGAACGTGAGTGGCGAAGGTGGAAGGGGGTGACCTACAGGCAGTGTCAGTGTGGAGATGCAGTCTGCTCATTGCCAGGTGGGAGGAGTCTGATGGTGAAAACAACCAGGTGAAAAGTGGAAGGCAGTGCAGAGGATAATGTGTCTGTTAGGAAACTCATTAGAAGCTGGATTCTGCCTGAGTCATAATTTGTGGCAGAATCTACATCTTGTTTTCACCATGCTGATGCATGGTTTAAAATACTTGAGGTTTCCAAGCAGTCAGGATGTTGTAAAGGATTCTGAAATTTTTAAAATGAAAACTGATCTACATTGACAACATTAATGGGGAAACTGAATGAAGGTCTTATAATACTGTGATGAAGATAGTAAAATACTGTATAAAATCTCTTCTAAATGATTGCTAAGTTACTCCTACAAAATATGCTACAAATATCTTTTTAGTCATAAATGATTTTCTAAAGAGTATATTCAATAATACTAAGGTCTATTCTAAATACTTGAGCTTTGATTCTGTAAATCATGATAAAAATTAAATGTTCAAATTTTCCAAGGCTTGATAGACTTATGTCTGAGCCCTGGGCTTTTCTGTTCCACTTTCTCAGTTCACTGTGACTGGGTTTAAAATAGATTGAAGTAAAGAAAGCAAACACTCCCACCATTTGTTATATTAAGTGTCAGCACAGGCAAACCTAGAGGAATCAGCAGTGTGTTTTTAAGCCCCCTGGGAGCCTGATAGCTATGGGAAGGGGAGCAAGATACTAATATATATTTGTCAGAAGGGGAGTTCTATGAAACTGTCACAGCTCTTCACAGTGTTCAAAAGAACAAAATATCCCAGATAGCCAAAGAAAACTTTGTTCATTAGGTGGTGCAATTAATTGGATCCTACCTGCACTGGTACTAAACATTCTTATAAGCGTCATTAATTTTCAGGCAGTTTAACTAAGCCAAAGTGTTGTGGTGTTCAGTAGTCCCATTACATGTCACAGTTAATATTCACATAAAACTGGATTTCAGTTTTTGATGTGTTGATGTTTCTTGGTGTGTCTTGTGACAACCATCTGCAAAGAAATGAAGAGCAGTGAGTTGCACCACCAATTTAAGTGATTCCTCCAGTATTCACTTTCCAGACAAAATTTTTGCAGGCAGCTCAGAGTCTGTAGCCATAGATTTGTAGTGAACAAGGACTATGGTTTCTCCTAGCCTTAACAAAATTCTTCTGCATCAGGAATATTGCAACTATTCATCTGGTTGTTTGTTTTTTTTTTTCTTTCTTTTGCCTTCATCTATCTATAAGACTTGGGGCATCTCTCTTTTGCCTTTAGCAGGCAGTCTGAGCAACCAATTGGGTGTGTGTAATTATTGTTTCTGTCCTGTCATGAGCTTAGGAACTGGGGACAGCCTTTCCCTACCCCCAGCTTCACACATCTATTGTGCCAGCCAAGGAATGCCAAGGCTCATTTCTGTATCACATCCCTTGAGTAGCAAGCGAGTGATATGCAGACTGAGTTTGGCATGCCACAGCTTCATCTGGGCAATTGATGTACTGCAACCACAAGCTGTGATGAGGGCGCTGATGCTTTATTGGATGTGGCTGTCTAGCAGGTGTGTACGTAATGATAGTAAACAACATTGATCAACAACCTGTCGGCATGTTCAAAGCATTACAGTAATGTAATGCATTCTGGCTTAGGGGGTATTTACTCCCTCTAACATTAGTTTTTAAAATTGCAGCTTGGTTAATCTAACAGAATGGCAGTATATTACAAAAGGTCTCCTCTTACTATGGTAATGTGAGTGTTGCCTTTAAGAGGTTCTGTTATCTCTTTCATCCTTTTGCCAATATGTTTGACTCCAAAGAAAACCTTTTTTTAACTGTTTCTGTAGTTTGTAAAGAAATGTGTCCAGTTATTAAAGCCAGACATGCCATTTGTTAAAGGAATTGCATCCTGTGAGGCATCCTGCAGAATGTTCCTTTCATCTTTTAAAAACTGCTTCAGTTAAATAACACAGGTCTTCTGTCTCTCAGACTGCACTGATGAATGCTGCAATACTGACCTGAAAATAAATGGTTGCTTGGAAGGAGCGTGTTCCTCCCTGCTGCACCAAAGTTTTGATATGTTCTGTATGGTGCAAAATGCCTTATAGATTTTGTATCCAGACAAGTCAGCATGATGCATCTGAAGACAACACTTACAGTTTCTTCAAAGTCTTCTCATTATAAATCTCTACTCCCTGGGAAACCATTTTGGAGGTCAATTTCCTGCCCCTTCTCATCTGATTATAGCCAAGTAGCAAAACAAAGTTGTAACTCATTAACTGAAATTCCACTTTTATGTAATGTCTGTGCAACATCACCGCAGACATAAGACTTTATACTCAGAGCAACTTGAGAACACAGCTTTGCTTTGAAAGGTGATGGGCAGCTTTAATTATAAGCAAAACTGCAATTAGACTTCAAGGAGAGAGTTGGGTAAGCCACATAAATGTATTGGCTCTCTGCTGTATATCTTGTGGGCTCTCTGTGGCACCTTCATCCTAACATCAAATGGCATCCCTGGGGCCAGCAATGAGACCAATGCGTCTTCTGTCAGAGCTGCTAGTTGGCTTGGAGCAGAGTGCTAGAGCTTCCTTGTTTTGTCTGTCTCCCTCAAAGCTCAAATGAAAGAAGAATTATTGTGGTGGGTCTTAGTATGTACATAGAGAAAGCTGCCATAAAGCTTGGAAGTGAGGTGTGCGGGTGTCTCAAAGAAAAGCTGGTGAGAAGGGATGTTTTCATTAAAGGGGATGCTGTGAAACTACACAAGTGGTGGTACTGCTGTGGGCACTCTCACCAGTTCTATGTGCTCTGTTTCACAGGCAGCACTAAAACTCCTAGGAACTAAACCAATATTAAATATTGTCTGTAAGTTTAAATTTAGAAGAATATGGGGGGAGGGGGAGGGGGGAAGATATCTAAAGCAGTTAGAATCCTTTTGGCAAGGTCAGTAGAATAGTGAACCTTATTGTGCATGCAAGGTGAGTAGTTTGTGAAGTGTTCAGTCCACCCAGGCAGTGGGTGCTGTTTTCTTGCTGACTTCAGTGTGTTTTGGTTTTGTGCTGTTCTGTATTTATGATCATGTTGGTATACTGTGGAATTTGTTAACAAATTTGAATAGAGTTGAGATTAGGATGAAGGCATTGCTGTTGGCCCTGACTGATGCAAGAATTATTATTTTTAGTATAGTTGATCAAAATGGCTTCGAAATCTGAAAAGAGTTGTACATTGAACAATAAATAGGAGAAAATGTTACAATGACAAAAAAAGGTGAAAGAATACCTAGAATCAAGTGTAGTTAAGGTAGTACAATAACAGAGTGGGTGACAGCAGGACAAGGGGAAATGGTTGAAGTCGAAGGTGGGAAGATTTAGGTTGCATGTCAGGGGGAAGTTCTTTACTGTGAGAGTGGTCAGTGGAAGTGTGGCTGGCACAGGCTGCCCAGGGAGGCTGTGGATGCCCCATCCCTTGAGGTGTCCAGTGTTGGGCTGGATGGGGCCCTGGGCAGTCTGGTCTAGTATTAAATGCGGAGGTTGGTAGCCCTGACTGTGGCAGGGGTTTGGAAATTCATGATCCTTGAGGTCCCTTCCAACCCAAATAGTTCTGTGATTCTGTGATAATTTCTCTCTTAGCCCCAGTATTGAGGTATCTAGAGGGTGGATAACATCCCTTTGAACCTTTGACTGAAGATATCATTAATGCCAGCTTTACACAGTAGCACCTGTACTTTTAAGTCCAAATTAATTACTAACTGTCTGCAGTTTCTCAAACATGAGAGATGTGATGGAGTATTTTGCTGGAATAATTATGCAGGGTTATTGAAGAGAATTGCTAAATAGGTAAGGAGGGGAAATCTAAGATATGTAAGGTGGTTATCTAATAGAAATTAAAGGACGTGTTGAGTTTAGACTGTGACCATAGTGGATCACTTGCAGAGGACAGATGGGAACACCAGTGGAGATCCAGAGAGCAAAACATTTGCTGATTGCAAAGGTGTGAGATACTTGAATCTGAAAAGAAGCCAGGGAGGAATGGAAGAAATCCTGTTTTGACTGATGGATGACTGTGATTCCTGTTGGAGCAGAGCAAGAGTGACTGTATAAAGATGGAGAAATGGTGGCATGGTTCAGCCTATAGAGAAAGAACATGAAGACAGGAGAAGGTTGTGAAATGAACTGTGCAATGAAGTGCTATTTCATCATAATAAGACTGTAACAAAACAAAGTTATTGTCAGTGGGTAGACAATATGCAGCTCCCTCATTTTATCAGATTGATGAGAACAGTTTTAAACTGAAGAAATGGGTTACTGGAGAAAGTGTAAAAAGAAACCCACGTGATCCCCATACAAGCCTTGAAGGCACAGGGAAATTAAAATTGGATAAATGAGACTGCAGAAGTGGATAAAGGAACAATATTATTAGGTAGTAGCTGGCAAGAAAAAAGAACCAGAAGACCCAATATTGATAAAAACTGTGAAGTGGAGATTCAGTTAGCAAATGGATCCTTCATTATCTGGCTGAGAGTTTGGGTCATATAAATATAAATCATGCATTGATGCATCATCATAATGATCATAGCAAGTGCATGGAAATCTGACTGCTGCCAGTGCTAAGGGGAAAAGAGGTGTTGTCCAAAAAAATGGCAGTGTCCAGGAGTGATTGTATTGGTGAATGGATTTGGTTAGATGCTTGTGTGCATTACTGGTATAAAGCTTTGAGTAAGGGAAGATGGGACAAAGTGGGTAACAGAAAATGTCTTGGCATCAAAGTCACTTGGAATAAAAACCAAGATGTAGTCCAGTGTGTTTCAGTCAGAAACCATCATAGGTCTGTAAAGTATGTGTGTTTCCAAAGACAAATATTTGAGAAATTGCAAAATGTAGGTAATTAATTAAGTATAAAAATACAGGGGCTATTATTTAGTAGCATGGATGTCGTCTGCAGTCAAAGGTTCAAACAATTGCTTGAGTTCATAGACAACTAATATACATTGTAAAAAATAATAATGATCCCTATAAATAATCATAAACAAGGAGTCTTCAAGTAATGGAAAGGGGATTGTCCAAGATAAAGAAATATATCTTAAATATTAGGGAAAGAAATGGAAATTAGCTACAAATTTTAAAGAGATCACCTAATAATACAAAATTTTAAAAATAAACCTTATAAAAATTGTAAAAGAATGGAAGCACAGCCAGTGTATAAGAGGGGAAAAAATGGCATTAACTGTTAGATGAATAGGTTTTGGGTGCAGTAGGCAGCATTCCTCATAAACTAATGGAGATATTAAGCCTGGGATACAGGGCAGCTAACTGGAATGATCATGAAAATGGAAATTCTCACCTCCAGGGGGAGGCAAAACTTAAATTATGTAATTGTTTAAATCAGAGGAGACCATATTATCTACATCCAAAACCTGCAAAATATAGCTGCAATTCCAACAGCAAATACTTTTAATAGATATATCACAGCAGGAGTTGGTACTACCTGGGGGAATAAATTAAAGATAGTTCTTAAATCAGAAAAAAATGACTCAGTTAAAGAGCATTATTATTATCTCAACAGTAGAAAGCCCTTTACTACATAGTTTTAAGGAGGTTATAACCAATAAACACAAAACATGACATAATGATAAATTAGTTAAAATGCAATTTAGGATCATCACAAATAGGTCGTGCCTGACTATGGTGATATAGTTAACTGAACAGGTAGATAATCCTCTAACTCTAAGGAATATCATGTATCAAATCCATACGGACTTCAGCAAAATACTGTTTGTGACATCTGCTGTGTAGAAAATAATTTGTTACAATGGGCATTAAGAATGAGTCGTAGGAGAGGAAAGAGAATCAAAAAGATATCTAGAAGAAAAAAAATGATGCTAGAGATTGGAGGTCACCAAAGGAGTTCCCAGTGACTGACTGCAGGATTAGTAAAAATGATGTTTTCGTTAGTTATCTTAGCACACAAAACAGAAGTGTTGTGAAAAAAAAAAAAAAGAAGAAAGAAGAAAGAAAAAGATGAGTCAAGTTACCAGAAGTATTATGCTGGAAGTTGGAGCTTCCTGTAGAAGAAATGGTATGAGCAGTTAAGGTGGAATAAAAGGAGATTAAAAAGTGGGATGAAAGGCTGCTGTGGGAAGTGCAGGGCCATGCATTTGGCAGCTTGTGCCAGATTATGTGGAAAGAAACCAGTGTGATAATCAGAGAATGACTGATACATCACAGTGATACGTATGTGGAAAACAGAAGAACTTCATTGTATCATAAATCTTTTAAAGTATCACATGTTTGCAATGCAAGGAAGCCTTAATGCTGTTTTGACTAATGTGTGGGTAAAGCAGAATTTAGAGAACTCCGTGTCATTGTGGCCACGTGCACTTAAGAAAAATAAATTCAAGTTGGAATAGCTGCAAAGGTAGGTTTCCAGGTGACCTGGGGGATGGAGAGACTGATGGGGAGAGATGAAAATTCCTGTATTGCGTGACTGTAAAAATGAGAATTGATAGAAAATACGATTGCTGTCTTGTACACAGAAGGAAAGGATTCTTGTAAAAAAGATGGTAGTAACACAGAAGGGAATAGTTGTAAACTTGTGTGGAGAATCTGTGAGCTGGAAACTTGGGCTGCTGAATATGGAGCGTAGTGGAATGACACCTGACTGATGTTTAGACAAATAGCTGATCAATGAAAATTATATATGATGTAGTGCCTCCAAGAAATGGATTTGGAAAAAATATATAATTTTAAAAATCCAGTAAATAGAGAAATTGGGAGGATGAGAACAAACAATTATTTAAAACTAACACTGATAAAAGTGGAGTGGTGATAGTCTCAAATTCATGTGCTTTGGCTTCTGAAGGGCAGAAGAAACTGTACAGATCTCATTGGTAAAAAAAGTTGCACATCACAATCATTTTGAACAGATTTTTGCTTGTTTGGGGACACATATCTTAATTTGGCACATTTTATTATGTGGCCGGTTTCATTTAAGCAAAACCTTCTTTTTATTTTTAAATACATATTTTTCATTCTGAACATTTTTTTTCTGTTTTGGGAGAAGTCATTTTCACTCTGTACATCTGAAAAAAGCCAAACTATACAGCAGCTGGCATCATGCTAAATTTTTCAAATAAAACCCTGATATGTGCCCAATGTGACTGTATTTTGCTGTATGTTTATAACAGTAATTATTTTTGATGTTAGCTTTCTGCAGTAAAATACAATTTCTTGCAACTTATGGGATGCATAAACTTTATGGCTCTCATATTAGCATAGAGAAGAAAATCTCTCAGCAAAAGAGTAGCTGGAGTCTTGTATTAATATTTCTATGATTCGTATGAGTAGCTGAGCTGATTATTTTTATAGCGTGATTAAAAAAATAGAATGGTATAAATGGGCTCAGTGCAGTGCTATGTAATGTAATCCTCCTCACGGCAGCAAATAAGAATGAAAGGTTTCTGCTGGAAGTGGCATTTGGTCTGGCTCAGTAATGCAGTCTTTCCTTCAATGCGCATAAAAATATGGGCAGCCTGAGGCTATGTTTTGTATAATGTCACTTCAGTTATTCAGTTTTTTGGGGCTTCCTTTTTCAGCAGTAAGGAATTAAGTCCCATTGAGATGGAAGAGATCCATATCTGAAATAGCGTAGATTGTTTGTTGATTCTGTGAAATGTGTAAGTCATAACTGTGGGAGCAAAAACAAATCTTTAACTTTGATAGCATGCTGTGCACTTTCTCCTTCTGCCAAAACATTTGTCCTTGGTGATGATACGTGGTGGAAGCCTTTTGAGGGTAAAGATAAAGATAAAGTTTTCCTGGGACTAGAGTACTGAGTTATGTGTTTTGCTCTTTTTTAATGCACTTAATTTCATGTAAATGATGATAATTTGCCCACACTTAGCAGGTTTGGCTGGTTGCTTGCGCACAAGTTTGGATCACATGATTTCCAGAAGTCCCCTCCAGCCTCAGTGAGTCCGTGACTGTGATTCTGTGAAATGAATCCTGGGAAAACATGAGGCTGTTGCTGTTACCCACAGACTTGTTTAGAAATGAGAGTATTACCACAAAATGGGGTGATTCCTGCTGCAGTATTGCCTTTGTCACTGCTAATGTGGGGACACGGGCCAGGTGTGAGCTCCTTGCTTCAGTATGCTGCTTCCATCTTCTTCCATTTTCTCTGCAAATAGGGAGTCCTGTTTTACATGTAGTTACCTTTTGGATTTTGGTCGTATCCATTCAATTGCATTTCTTTTGACTCACTTATTATAGTGCAGCCATAATGTGAATCTGGTGGCTAAGAGGGGCTGTAACAAGGATTAGGATTTTGCCATGCCTGCTGGGTTGGCTCTACTGTGCCAAACTGGACATCATTACATGGGTGAAAAATGACCTGCTTGCAAAGTATGTGATCTGGGAAGGTGCACTGTCTGATCTAACCTTGTCCTTGACTCACACTGTTCTCACTCTTTATGCAAGGTCTGCGGCAAGTGTGGGCATGGGGGAGGATTTTCAGTTGACGGCAGTGATGATTCACCACTGGAAACCACTGTAGGCAGGAGACCGAGTCCTTCCAGCAGCTAGAAGTTATAAACTAGTTAAGAAATTTAGGCATGATGTTAAACTATTTGCAACTCTTCAATTTCTCATGGAATCTTTTCCCAGAATATTTTTTTATTCTGAATATTTAACGGTGTCTGCATTGCATAGCCACATATGTTGGTGTTTTTCTGTTATTTGCTGCTTAGACAGAACTGGGGCATGCAGAGGATCTTGGAGGAGGTCTAAGATAGCTATCATCTGAGATTTCTACCCTCAATTTGCAGACCATGCTGCGAGATGAAATCTGAATATTCATTTGAAGTTTTGGGGGTTGCTCATTCAAACTATTTGAAATTCAACAGTCATTATCAAAGCTTAAATCTTCTCTTTGGCTCAGTTACTGAGAGAGATTGCAAATACATACTTGGGAGAGTAGTCAGTATGGGGAGATGTGCTACATAGCTCCATCTTCAAAAGGGAGACAGTTCCAGTATCATGTTCTACTTTTTTTGTTTGTTTGTTTCAAAAAGCTCCTTAAAGCAATGGGGAAAAGACATCTGTAAATCTGTATTTCCTTTCTGCAGTTTATAAACGAGGTACTGTCTCAGCGAAGTCTGATAGCTAGCTTTGCTGTTTGCTTGTTTATTTGAGCAGTGTACTTTTCTTCAGGTAATACACTCATTGGTGTAAACAGAGTAGGTTCCTGTCTTTTATATGTGGATTTATGGCTTTCCTGTTTTGCCTTTTTCCTATATAAGAATCACAGTCACAGCCCTTGAGCAACCAAGCCTCAAGAGTAGCATTTCATATTAGTGGAGTATCCAGAACAGCATCACCTTCTGGAAATAGGTTTGTGCAATAAAATTTGTGTGTACACAAGTCACAGACTGCCAAAGTTCATCTTTTTTTCAGAATTAAAAGGTCTTATTTCTATTCAATGTTGTTATGCCTTCCTCTCCCTTAGCTTTGTTTCATCTTACTCTCTTACCATGCTGCTGTTATCCCTCGGCTTTCTCACTTCTTGTTCTCCCCAGCATAAAAGGTTTTTATATCCCCTTTCTGCAGTGTTGTTTCCTGCTTCAGTTTTCACCATTTCTTCCTTTTGCTATATATGCTTTTCTTTTTACCATTATTGTCTATCTGAGATTCCTCTGTGGTATTGGCCACTCTTAGCAGATGACTGCATACACCCAGAATGAGCAGACATCATGTTGAAAAGTTAAAACTTCATGATGGCTAAATCAGTAGCTGTGAAAGTAATGCTGCTGGGTTCAGTGCTGTGGAGGTCTGTAGACCCTACCTTCATTAAGATAATGGAGAGGAGAGGCTGTGCTCATTGTTCCCTGCCACAGCATAATATGAGGTTGGTTGCCCTTGAGAGCTTTCCAAATGGCTGTCTCTATTTTGTTTGTGGCCCTGATCATAAGTCAGAAGAGCAGGTGGGTGAGACAGGAGACTGATGGTCGGGAAGAAGCTTTTGAAGAAATGTGAAAGGAGGAGATTTATCTGATTCATTCAGAGGAAAATACCGATTCTAACATGTTGTGGGGTACAAAATGTGATGGTGGAACAAGCTGCTTTAGTACAGAAATATAGAGCCCTTCTGGGGAGTGTTTCCATTGCACTGCCCCAAACACTCAAAGGTGGATGAGGATTCCCTCGGGGCTGTATAAGTGCATTTGAAAGACAAGTCTTTCAGAAATTGAAAGGAAAGTAGCACAGGCAACATTTAAAAAGAAGTCAAAATGATTGCTAGATATCTATTTCTTTTTGAATGACCAGGCTAGTATTGTAAAGAATAGAGGGCAAAAAAGTATCCCCCCTCTAAAACAGGACAGTGCCTCTAGGAAGCTTTTCTATCATCATCCTCATAATTTTTAAGGAATTGCTTTGTTTATTTTCTGAGAATTTATCTGTGTCAGTATGACAGAATATGTTACACTGATGGTTAGAACAATTCCTGTGCTGGGCTGTGTGCGGCTCCCATTCCGCTCTGAAGGTAAATGTGTGCCAGCACAGCCAGTGCCCCATCTGTTTGGAAAGTGATACATGTAGGTTCCAGAAGCAGAAACATATTTGTGATGAGGAGGGAAAAAAAGTAACAAAAAAGCATTAATCCTTTCACGAATTAATTTTCCAGGCCATGCTTTTGCAAGGTACTGCAAGCGCAACCTGAAGCTGCGTGTCTCAGATAAGGGCAGAGGGCAGGGATAGAGGTCTGTGGACAGGAAAGAAGAGGAACCAGCAGCTACACAAACTCGAGGTGCAGCACATAGATTTATGTGAACAGAAAAGCAAAGGAGTTCTAAATGTGAGCAGAGAGGAATGTTGTAAGGGAGCTGAGCAGTGCGTAGGGCTGGGAATGGCCATGCAGTGTAGAGTGGCCTGAGCACATCCCTCCCTTGCACAGTTCCTGCTCTGTGCTTGCAGACAGACATCTTGGTAAGTCCATTCCTCACCCCACTGAGTTTGTGCCTCCATGGGGGGGGCAGCAGCAAGGAATCCTCCATGTGTTTTCCTTTAACGTGCACAACTTCAGTGCCTGTTTCAGTTTGCTTCAGAAGTCCTCACATTACCGTAACACAATGAGAGCAAGGCGGTGCTGGTTGTCTCTGAGAATACTAAGAAGAAAGTCACAATGTGATTTATCCACATATGCATTTTTAATAAAGGCTATTTTTTTAAGCCAAAATAGGGTATGCTGAGATATGTAACACAAAAAAAGGTCAAACCCCTACAGAAAAAAAAAGAACAATCAAAAACTCCAGCAAAATAACCCTTGGGTACTTTATATTTGCTTACTAAAGGAAACTCTGGATTTTATTAGGAAAATCGCAAATTCTAAGTTTAGGGGGAAAAAAAAGAAATCTAGAGTTACAAAGTTTGAACTGTGGGTATATCATCATCGTGCATCGCTTAAAACCCAGGAAGCAAATGAGGAGTCCAAAATCTCTTTTGGATTTCACTGAGGATGGAGTGAGGGGGAGTTAGGAGATCTTTTAACTTAAACCAAGAACTTCTCAGTTATTTGCTATCAAGAACCCATAGAATGTTTTCAAGAACTTCTACTCTGCCTCCTGCTCACATCTCCCGTGCAGGGTATGGATTTGTAATAAAAGCACTGAGAAAACTGGCAGAATGAGGTGTTGGCACAGGCTGCCCGGGGAAGTATTCAGAAAACACGTGAATGTGACACTAAGTGACATGGTCTGATGGGAATGGCGGAGGTGGGTTGATATGTAGGCTAGATGATCTTAGTGGTCTTTTCCAACCTTAACGATTTGATGGTTCTATGATAGGGCAGCTAGTGGGCTCAGTGGTGGCACAAGGGGATGCAAGGATGGCAGAGGTGAAGAGCTCTGGTCCCAAGTCTATTGTCCTCAGCAAAGAATCAGCTCCAGCAGGGCCCTGCTCCCTCTCTGAAGGCCATTTCATGTCATTATAAGACGCACTTATCCTTCAAGAATATCTTCTCCTCCAACTGATCTTTCATGTTGCAGTTTTCATAGTGTGATCATCTCTGTCACCGATGGAATATTTTACAAAATATTCTGTCTATAATATAAGAAATATGCTAAACTTTGCCATTATGCCACATTTGAAAGGTAGAAATGAAGATACATGTTGAAAGGCAGAGTTATTGCCTCTGTGAGGTTTATAGAACACTGTCAAAGTGATTTAACCCTAAAGCTTCTTGAGAGTAGCTTGTTTACTATGGAGAAAATGCTGCAATAGAATTAAAGCTTAATGAAATAGGTAACACAATGATTTTTTTTTGTAGCTATTGCTGACTATTTTCTTTTCCCAAGCTCCGTATTAAACAGTTTAGCTTAGATCTGCGGTATAAACTGTTGCAAAAGTATATGAGTGTTAAATCCCTCTTTTGTTTTGAGGGAGGCAAAGTTGGTTATTAGCTGCATGATCAGAGTACAGACGCTGAGTCTGAATTCTGTTCCTTCCTTAATTAACAATCGCTCTTACAGATACTTGACAGTGGTTCATAGTGGCAATAATCCCTTTTGAAAATAGTTGTTATTCTAATTCATAAGTACCTTGCCATGGTACTAACCCCACTTTCACCTCTAATCGTTAAGAGAATAATCCGGCTGGTAGCTGGTGTGATGGTTAGTAATTTCCTACTGGATGATTACCAATAATGCAAGTAAGAAAATAAAACTTTAAACAAGAATTTGCCTTACCTTTGGTTAAAAGAAAGGTGTAGGCATTGTAAAATGCTATAACTCTCATTGTTCAGAATTAAAATTCATTGCTTACTGAGAGTGCTGACTTAAAAATTCTTGCATGTCTTTTGTTGATCTTGCATGCTGATGCACACGACCTGCTAATGCGATGCTTAGCTCTCCATACAGAGCCATTCATCCATGCTATATGTGAATGAAGCTTCCTGGTTTGTACATGTGCTGTGTCACATTCCTCTGGTTTTCTAACAAAGCTTTTAATTGGTATGCTGTGACTAATGAGCATGAAGTCCCAGAGGAAATGGAGCAGAATTTTCCATTATCCACCAAGATGAGCTTCAAGCACATAGATTATCAGGGCTTGAACTCCAGGATAAACCGGGGTCAAAGGCTCCGAGTATGAGGGCGCCTCATAGCTGAAGATCTCGTTTTCATAACATCAAATTAATAGTTTCTCAGCAAAACTGAGATGCCACTGTACAAGCTGTAACTCGCATTTTGCTTGGACGTCAGATCAAATCCTCGACCCTTCCCCATTAAAGTTCCCATAAAACTTGAGTGCTGACATCCTGCCTGGGCTTTGGTTTGTGTAATGATGTGTTGTGTATTTGTGTGGGATAAATCTCTCTTCAGCTTCAAGTGAAGAATGTGCTCTTCATTCTTCTTCTGAAAAACTGTATTACAGTGTTGCTGACAGATTTGCTGTCATATGGTGCATGAGACAGACTTGGGAGGGTTCTGGACCACTTTGCTATTAAAAGTAGATTAAATTGGACGTAGTGGAACCAGTATACCTGTAGGCTACATCTGGTGACTGGAGCACGTAATTATCTTCTGTGCCTTGCATTCAGCACTCCTAAGTGTCCCCAGCAGGGGCAATATTAAAGAAAATTTAGATTAACTTAAAAGCAGAAACACTACTGGAGTTGGTGGAGAAAATTATGGTTACCTTTCCAGTAAAGTACATGGAATAATATTTTCACTGATTGACTACTCTAGGATTTAACCCAATTTAAAATTAATACTTTCCTCCTTTCTAGTAGCCTCTCAGTGTGAGTTCTGTTTTACAGCAAAGCCAACAATTCAGATACAGAAAAAAAAAAAAAAAAAAAAAAAGACTAGTTTTTTGTTTAATTAAAAAAGCAATAAAAATCAGTTTGCTGATCTGTAACAGGTTGGTGTGTAGCTGCACAGGGGTTTGAGTGTATGGGGACTGAGAGTAAATGACTGAAGGACAAAGAGATGTCTTCTTGCACTCACCTTTCTCCCTGCATGCTTGTTTATGAAACCACAATGCTTTACTCAGAGGTAAGGCCCTGGCACAGCTGCCCAGAGAAGCTGTGGTGCCCCATCCCTGAAGGCACTCAGAGCAACGTTGGATGGGGCCCTGAGCAGCCTGAGCTGGTGGGGGCAGCCCTGCCCAAGGCATGGGGTTGGTGCTCTATGATCTTTAAGGTCCCTTCTAATCTAAGCCATTCTATGATCCATGATCTAATAACAATAACTTCATGAAACTATGGCTTATGCCTTCGGAGATACAAGGCCAGAATTAAAAATAATATTTTTTCTTCCATGTTCATGCTTCTACATTACAGAATAGCCCTGTGGGTCTGGAGGGGATAGGCTGGGCAGGGCTGGTCTGTCCTTCATATGCAGGTGCTTCATTACCTTGTCTCACGTATCAGATGCTCTTTATTGCTTACATCTGGGAAGGTGCTTACCTTTTGGTGGACTTCTATAACTCCTTTCCGTTCTCATGCCCAAATCCAGGGAGGAAGGTGCAGCCAGCCTGCACTGCTACCTCTTGTGCACTACTCAAGGAATTCTGTGCAATTTCTGTTAGAGTAAAGGATGTGGTGTTCCAGCAGCATCTTGCCCAGTTGTTTGACAGAACAGTTCCCTTCATACATTAAAGAAAAAGAAAGGAAATGTTGTATAAGCACTGTATTAATAGAATGTTAATGTTGTATTATTAGATTCAAAGGTTAGCAAATGCAAATACCAAGAGTGATAAGTGCATTGTGTATTCCAGTTGTGATATATTGCCTTTTGTTATCCTGTGAGGCTGGGCTTTGTGGTGTGTCTGTAATCAGGAGTTCTGTGTGCGCTTTGGGTAGCTGTAAATAATTGCCTGTCCTTTTCTTTCTGTTCCACATACCAAGGGGACAACCAAACCTCACCAGTGCACAGTGCCTATTATTGCTTTAATGCCTGATGGGAAGGGAAAGGGGACTGAAAGGTTTGTAATTAATTTTCCAAGCAAGTAAAGAGAGCACAGCTGATATACTTTGGCTTTGTACGGAGTTCATCGACCTGCTCATCCGGGCCACTGTTACCTGAAGCACATAAACAACAGGAAATGCTGTGAAGGTCAGTCCTGCCTTTTGTCTCAATTTGACAGGCTGAAACTCAGAGCAGAACATGACTGCCCACTAAACATTACCACCCTGCAGGCTGTGTTCTGTAACTCAAGCAACCACACGCACTGGAAAGCTGTTTGGTCCATCAGTCCTTGCCTTAGGCAAAAACTTAGAATTCCTGCTGTGCAAAGATTGTTCGCCCTTTTCCATTTGGTGGAAATGGTTATGGCGTGCCTCTTTCTCCATATAGGGAAATGTTTGGGAATATCTTTGTCCCACCCCCACTCCGTGTGCTGTCGTAACTACGGAAACCACTTGTCAACTTCATTTTCATGAAGATTAGAGGGAAGAGATGGAAAGTATTGTTTGGGACTCAAGGCACTGGACTATTAAGTGCTATATTTATCTGCTTTGCAGCATTAGGATAATGGTGTTAACTTTCTTAATGCTTTGACAGAGATTAATGTCCTAGTGAAATATAAGGAACTACTTAATGTGGAGCCTCGCTAAGCAAGAGTAAAATCCAAACTTTTTAAAAGAGGGGGAATACTTATATAAATCTTTGTGAAATGAGATGCCATCTACTACTTTTTTAGTGCTGGTTTATTGGAAAAGAGCAGAAGTACAGCCCTTATTGACTTAGTCTTGTGCTTAGTGAGAATTCACACAAAGAAGAACAATTTAACATGCGACTGACCTTTTACAGTATGAAATGAAGAAATGGACTGCTAAGGTTACCGGAGTGTGGCAGGATGTTTAATCAGCTTCTTGCTTTAAAGAACAGTAGGAAGGAGATGATGTATTAAAGATGATAGCTTCTTATGGATTTTAACTCGTAACACCGGGATCTGAGTACAATAGCAGATTAAATCTCTGTAGAGAAACTTCCTACTGGATTTGCTATTTTTAGGTGTTTGTGGCTGCTTCTTCCTTTACTTCTTGCTATTTGCTTTTCTCCCTTGAAGACCTCGAGTTGCTTTCTCTGAGATCTTTTTCCATACTCTGGTAATGTATTCCAGCTGAGAACAATCTTTTTCTGTTAGTTTTGTCATAACAGGCAAAAGAAGACAGAGTAAATGAAGCTGTGCATTTTGCCATAGTATTTTAGTGAGCACGTGAGGTAAAGTAATGACTGTGAGCACCAGATATTTGCAACACATAAGCATTTAGCAGCCCTGCAGACTACCAGGTAGCAATAATAATAAATCAACACAGATTTGCTTTTGCAGCTGGCTAGATGGGATAGTTGGGTGTCCTTTACATTCTGCCTGCCCATCATGTTTGAAACTTCCCAGTTGCTGTGAGTGCCTCATAAAAGGCATGCATAGAATCTGTAAGTCGGATGCCTGCATGTATGTATTTTTATAAAGCTTCCGGAAACATTTATCTGTAATTTGTGTTCTTGGATCATATATTTACTACTGAGATCCAGCTTTGTGTCAGACATTCCTTATTTTTAATAAGTTGAGTTCACATGATAAAATAATTGTAATATTACAGAAATATCTTCGTAATGGTCATGTAGCTTCATTAGGATGCTCTTCATTTTCACTGTAATGAATTTTAATTTTGCCTTTTTTTGAATGGATCTAGAACTCTCTAGTTCCTTGACTCTCCAGTGTTTATCTTTAGCTGTCATCACCCTAAAGCAGCATTTAGGTTTTGCTTCCTCTTGAACCCACTGGTGGATTCACTTTGGGGCTTTTTTAAGTTATAAATTTTTCTCTCCTTAGCTAGTCCTTGAAGAACTGGGCAGCTCACATGTTGTTTAACAGTAGCTGTATTTTTCCCTTGTCCTTTGTAGGGATGCAGGCAGATCAGAGCAAGAACCCAGTGGTTGGCAACTCTCCCCATAGCAGGGTCTTGGAACCTGTATAATCTTTAACCTTGGCTGATTCTATTTGATGATATAAGTGAAATTACTCTAAATAACTTATGATCTTAGAAGATTCCTTTTAAGGACCTGGAAGTGAATGTTTCTGACTTTCAGCAGTAACTGCCAAGTCTCCAGCTCAAAGTAATTCCTATATCTTCAGGGTCAAATTTACTACTGGCCTCTCCAAGATGACCAACAGTTAAGTGCAGACAGTGAGAGCAGAGATAGTGATAGTACCCACTGTGCATTTTAAATGGCTTAAACACAAGGGAATGACTTGAACACCTGCTTCTTGTCCTGTGGTCTCAATGTGCCCTTGTGATGGAGATTTGAGTCCAGAAAAGGCACATGCATCTCTGTCACTGGATTCTCTTTTGGTTGAGATTTTTGTCTCCAGCTTCCCCTTGTCAGAGTGGTGCCCTGGGTTGTAATGGAGAAGGGTTAACTCCTGCAGTCCCTACTGAAGCTGGGCCAGAAGCATAGGCAGAGGTCCAAATGGCAAGGAAGTATGAAGAAGAGTAATAAGACAACTGAGAGTTAGGAATGGGAAAGCCTCTGCCCTCCTCCAACTTTTTGTCACATCTTGGATCTGGTTCAGATGAAATTAAATCTGTATAAATATTTTGATCTCATTGTCATAAGGATTGTCAAAGCAGAAATAATGGCATTAGCTTTTAGAATGGCGTAACCAAGGTAAAAGCACTAGCTGAATCATTGAGAGAAGTCTTCCCAATGTTACTTGCATGTTACTTCTACAGAGGATGCAGATTCCTGCCTGGCTCTGGATGGGGCTTTTTCCCTTCACCAGAAATCTCTGCCTGGCTTAGAGGTGAGCTGAGGGTGAGGGGTCCCTGATGCCACCCTCCTTTCTCCACTCCTCCAAGCAGGAGCAGTGTCCATGGGTGTAGTAGCAATAACCACATTCTTGATCCTTCCAAGGATGCTTTCTGGACATGTAAAATGAGATTTCAGTTTTGAAGTACCATGAGTAATTTGCAATCTGTGGAGTTTGGGACTTTGTTTTGGGAACTGCTGTCTTGGATTTTAACTATGAAATCAAGATAGCATCTGTTAGCATTTAGTCTGGTTTTCAGATGAACCTGGATTTTGGTATGGAAATCTAATTAGTCTGAGTCGGCACTCCTTTTTCTTCTGTGAAATAAGAATCATCAACTAAATGGATCTGTAGCCCCTTCTATTGACATTTTGGGAGATATGGGCACTGCCCATGTTAATCAAAGTGTAGCCATGTGCTTTCCCAGGAAAAGACTTCAGTATACTGGTGCATTTTCATACCTCCTGCCTATATGGTAGGAACACTTTCTGCTAATCAGATGGCACATAGCCATGTGCAGTGAAGCCTTTTCTGCTCTCTTTGTGTTTCTCCCAGAAGCACATTCAGCTTTATTTCCCTTCTTCTTAATGGAAGACTTATTTGCCAGAAAACTTGTGGAAATATTTTCACTGTATTTCTCCATATTTTTCCCAGTAGAAAGTACCTTCCATTTCAGCTCTTTCCTCTGACATATTGACTCCAGCTCTGTTCTTTCTGGATTTCCTGCATGCATTGTTTTTCCAAGTTTCTGTTTTCAGCTTGTGATTGTTCTTTTTGCACTGATGGAGCATCTGCCCATAATCTGCATTTCTTTAAAGTAAAAAGCCATTCTGTTACATCGAGGCTTTGAGTCAGGGATAAATTCCAGTTCAGTCTGTTGTTCCCATGGATGACTTTTGGTTGTCAAAATTCAGTGACTGAAAGAGGAGCCTGGGCTGCTGATACAGTGAATGTAGCCTCCATAGAGAGGTCAGTGCTTCAGTCTTCCCAGTCATGGCTCAGAGTATCCTAAACTGATAGTGGTGGAAGAAAATACATTCTCAGGAAGGACTTTTTCTCTTGTTTTTCATGTACAGTAATGGTTCTGTGGTGCTCTTACAATACTTCTGCCTCATATAAAAGTACATAAAAGACAAGATTGTTGTTTCTCTGTTTCTTAAGTCTATTACATGGTGGGAAAAATATGAGAGTAAGGGACTGTTAAATCTGGAACTGGCATGATATAGTGAAGACACCTGTGATTACCCACCTATTGCTACAGGAAATCAGATGAAGATTTCTTTTTCATTGCAGTCTTCACAGAAGAGTCCTGGTAAAGGTTTGTCAAGGCTTAATTGTTCACAGCACAGCAGAGCTTTCAAATATTATTAGACCCCAGAGCGAAGGTGTGGGCTGTACAGGGACAATTCTGGCCCGGTGCCTATCTTAAGATCATAAGAGATACTGAGGTTGCCTCAGCTGAGGCTGCAGGAGCAGCCAGTCTTTGCCAAATCCTTTGACATTACAAAGGGAGCTCTACAAGAGCCTCGTGATCTACTGAGCAAAGCTCCCTTCCTTTAAATTAGAAAATGAACTGGTCCAGGCTGAAGAAATGAAGAGGAAGGGACAGATAACGTTGTGTCTTTGTAAAAACAAACACCTCCCTGTTTTCTCACTTACTAAGCACAGCATCTGACACGTGGGCTAATGCCCACCCTTCATCACTGCTGTAGACACTGCTGATCACAGAGTCTAGCATATGGTTTCACTATTGATTTGGCTTTCATTTAATTGAGTTCTTAGAAATGAGGTTGTTCCATGCTGTGCACATTTATACAGACACTCGGTAAATATTTTGCCTTTTCATTGCCTGCTGGTGGAAGCTGCTTGGAGTGAAGTCAGGATGCTGGTACCAGCTTGTTTTTGTTTTCTGACTGCTTGCCAGGGTGTGCATGGCATTTCTACAGATTTTCTTTTAACATGGCAAAGGCAATCTGTCCACTGCTGCTCTCCACAAAGCGTTGTAGGTTTATTTACAGGATTAGCTTATAAAAATACACATACAAAGTGAGTGAAATCTCACTTCCTTACTATAAGTGATCTTAACAAAGACCCTTCCGGACTTGAAAGGAAAGGCAAATAAGCATTATGCCACGGTTTAGGTTTCTACAGTGGGAAGTCTTTTAAAACAGCTCATAGAGATCTTCTTTCTTAAACACTCGTGTTGACCTTTAGAAAAGTGGTGGCCAGAATTTAGAGAGGGGGTTATTTGTTTGTTTGTTTGTCACAAGTTGGTGAGGCTTTTCCTGCTTGGAGATTGAGAGTAGCTTCCTCTTGCGATTGAAGGCTAAGGCGGGGAAGGAAGACTTGCTGCAATCTCTTTCAAGAATAGTTGGAGGAGGAGGAAATTCCCTTCTTGTTGCTAATAGCCGATGCAGACCGTTTTGCTGGAGGAGGAAGATAGTTCAGTAAGTTAAAAAATACATATAATATTAATTTCTTTATTTCATCTTGTTATTATCTGGGAAATTCATTGTTTTGTGAGTGAAGTACGTTTAACCTTCTTTGTTAAGGGAGAGGGAGAGCTGCGCAGGTTGGCAACTCAGTGTATTTTGAACTCAGTATATTCAATTTTGGTGATACAGGAAGGGTGAAATATTCAGTTAGAAAACAACAGTGTATGATCTGCAGCTTGTGTTGCATAACATCTGCCTGAACTGCTGCTGTACCTCTGTGAGACAATAGCAGCACGTTTCATTATCCAGGAACTTGGATTAAGAGAGACAGGTAATTTTACCAATCCATCCATGTGAAATATTCATATCTTTTCAGATGTTTCAGTTTGCTTTAGGGTACTTTCCTCAATAATTCAGAAACAAGGATGCTGAAAGCAGAAGGCATGGGAGGCTGTGGGAGCAGATCCGTGTGCAGAGGGAAGATAGATGCCCATGTATTCTTATGGGCCCCTGTGGGGACAGGCACTAAAGAGACTCAGCACCCTTAAAGCTTTAAATGGTGGAAAACTCATGTTTGTTCTAGTTTGTTGTCCCTCAGAACATAGGTTTTGTAACAAATGGGGGACTTTCTTAAACTTTTGTGCAGTGGAATTCAAAAGAAAATAATTTAAGAAAATGAAAGGAGAAGAAACTGGAGCTCTTCCACCAATTAATTTTTCAAGGGATTGTCTGCAAGCCCTTTCAAGCCGAAAATGCTGCTGCAGGTGTGAAGTTAGTTTGCTTGTAAAGCTGCTTGTATACCCAGGTGTGCCATCCTCACACACTATCCCTGTCACATACGTGCTAACATTCAAGAAGAGGCACATTCCTCTGCTTAATGTCTCATCCCATCCCATGTTCTTCTTCAAGACTTGGCCAGGCAGGACTTGTTTTCGCCTTCATCTCCCAGAGACATTATCACCTTCCTTGGATTTCTTACAGGTTTCTGTCAGATGTGCATTCCAAAAGGAGAAACTACTAATGTTAGTTTCGTTTGTGCATCCTTTTAAAAAAGATGATGACTACTTTTTAATGAAAGAGAAATATTCACCTGAGAGAGGATTTCTGCAATCTACATGAAAATGTTTTTTATTATGGTATATTATTAACAATACCCTGAGACCCACTGCAGAATTCAGCAGACAATTATACCACACACTGTACAGGAATTTATTGTGCCTTCTTAGAGTTTATAATTTAATTGATAATCAGCAATATAAAGAAGGAATATTATTAAAATATTGATATTATTAAAAATATTAAAAAACAAAAGCCCTCCTATCAACCTCAAAATGCTGAAGATGTACATGCTATATATATTCAAAAGTGCCTATCTCTAATTTAAACAGCAAACATGAAACATAAACACCACCATAAGCTTTCTCCACAAGTGTTACTGCTTTATAGACTTCCTCTGTCAAACTTCTTTGTTCTTGCTTACACTTTCCATATCCTGGAAGAGACCCACTCTCCCCACTCTGCCTGGAGTTCTTTAGCTGTGCCTTATCTGCAGAGCATGATGGCAGAGTGCTTGTGCTGCATGCTGCAGAGCCCTATGCACTCACATCCCATGCCTTTGCACCATCTGCCCCAGCCTTGCAGAGCTGTAGTGCCCTTGCAGAGCCCAGACATACTTAGGAAACAGGAAGCCCTAATATGTGTATCAAACAGAAGTTAGAAGAAAGTCACACTAGACAAGCTGTGTATTCTTATCTGCGAACCACCTGGTACAGATGTTACCAAGCTACAAACCAGTTTTGCCTCCGCAGTTTATCACTGCTTTCAAAGTCAATGCATTGGGGCCTCAAGGGCTTGAAGTCAGAGTGAACAAAATTTTTAGGTAGTAATTTTGCAGCAAATTCTAATTTTTTAATAGAGTCTGGTGAGTTTCAGCAAGGTGAGAGGAAATGCATCCCTCATTGAGCACTCTGTGAAAATAAGTGCTTATTGTTTGGATTGAAACCTTTTCTCTTTTTGTTTCTGCACTTACCAATGAATTTAAAACGTAGGATTAAAATTGCTAAGTTACATAATACTGGCCAAATCTTGACAATAGTTTCGTAGGAAGCAGACCGTGTAAATGCAAAATCAGAATGGTGTGTTTTGCTGAAGTGGTACCATATGTTAGTTGATTAACAAGTTGTATGGATGTTAGGAGATCTTGGCTGCTTGTAAGAAGGAGCATCTGTTTTCTAAGTCTTTTATCTAATATGTAGGTGTACTTCGCCAAGTTGAAGCTTTTTTTTCCTGCCTTTTTTGTTGTTGTTTGTTTTCCATATCAGCTATGAATTCCAACGGTATTTTTCCTTACATAGACAACATTAATACATTTTTAATATTTATCTCTAATCCCATCTCTGTAACAAAAATGCAGTAATATGAAGAAACAATGCAGAACGTCCCACATGTGCAGGTGTTTTATATGAGTGATCCAGTTTTTTTCCAGCTTGTGGTTGGTATTAGACTTCATGTTTTGTTTTGTTTCTATCTTCAACCAGCAAAGCCAGTAACTAAATTGCAGAATACTTGAACTTTTCTTTAGATGTTGAATGTTCACGTTGACAGAATTACAGTGTGGAAACTAAGTATGCGTGCCTGCACACATCACAAATGTAACTGCAAGAACAAGTGTCGTGTTTTTACACAGTAAAAAGTACCATCTTCCACTTAAGATCTATTCTGAGACCTTGTGTAGAGTTTAAGTGGTTCATCGGTCTTATTGTACTGACATGCAACAGGTTCTCTTGTAGCCCAGCCAGTGTTGTGGCTGTGGTGAGAGTTGATTGACTGAGGCTTAACTCTGAGTAGAAATTAAATGTTAGAGAAAGATCAGAGAATTTTTAGCCTTTTCTTGCCCACCTTTTCATGCCCGCTTTTGCTTCTAAGTGTTGAAGAGGATCACATTTTGAGGCTTCCCAAACAAAGCATCTGGGAAAAACTGAACTATTCTTAGTGTGATATGGTGGATTTTTTGAACCTTTCACTCAGATGAGGATCGTGGCTCGGCAAAGAGCTTTGGTGGGACGTGATGCTTGGGTTTGTGCAGAGTGCTTTGCTCAGGGCCACCTCTTGGGGAGGCCGCAGCAGGAGCTGAGTGGTCAGTAGGTGCTGTAGAGCAGTAAGGACAGACCAGATGCATTTAATCTGTGTGATTGGTTAGGTTCCATGGTTACAGGAGCTGTGGTCAGATGAGGCTTCACAAGCCTCAGATTTTCTCTTGGTCTACGGAAAGCTGAGCGTACTGACCCTTGAGAGCAGGTGCAAGTACTTCAAAGAAATCATTCCTCTCAACATGTTTTCAGTGGGAGACTCAAGATAATGGAGGCCAGTTTTGTTTGGATCCAGATGCAGCCTGTGGCTGGCAATGTTGCTGCTTTGTTTGTCTGTCAGTTTTTAATTTGATTCCGCATCCTCTGCTGCGGGAGAGCTGTGCTACACGCACAGTGAGAGAGACCTCTCCAGGAACAACCTGTCCATATTCAGCGCTCCTCTCTTTTCGCATCCTTTGGCATCACTGTTTCAGCTCTACGGCCCACAGTGCAACCCGGGTTCTGCCCTCAGCTCAGCCGCCCGGCTGCACCCCAAGCCCCCGCTGGACGTGCCCCGTCCTTGGAGGTGTTCAAGACCAGGTTGGACGGGGCCCTGGGCAACCTGATCTAGTAAAGGCATATGTTTGGTGGCCCTGCTAGGCAGGGGGGTTGGAACTACATGATCCTTGAGGTCCCTTCCAACCCGGGTCATTCTGTGATTCTGTGACCCCTCCTGGCGCGGTGTCGCCGGCAGAGAGCAGCAGCGCACCGCTCCCGTCTCCCCCCATGGCCGGGTTGCCGTACGGAGCTTCCAGGCTGACACCTCGGGGCATTGCCTTTCTGGCAGCGAGGGTGATGGAAATGTAATTAAAAGTTAGCTTAAAAAAAAAAAAAAAAAAAAAAAAAAAAAAAAGGCAACAAAACATCAACAACAAAAAACCCAGCAGATCTCTTTTGCATGTTGTTAATATCTCCATTGGCAAAGTCTTCCTCTGTTCATCTGATTTCCCCTTTACTTTCATTAGAAGGCAGTAATTTGAAGCTGCGGGGGAAGTTTTGAAAGACGGTGGGTGGAGATCAACGTCTTCTCTCAGGGCTTTGGGACTTTCCATGGTAGGAAGCTGTTTGTTTAGTTCTGCCAAAATTGCATTTATTTCATTGGCAGGACATTGAGCGTAGCCATGTGATGACCACGGATCAACAAGTTAGGACGAGTCCTAACACAAAGGAGCAAGGCGAGCGTTGATTTCCCACTCCTGCTGCTGGGCTGCGTGCTTTACAGACGGCAGCTAAAATTCCTGCAAGAGCCGGGTGCTGCTTTTCATGCAGGTAGTCGAGCAAACAGCTGTGAGCTGCTGTGCACCCTCAGAACTGTTGCACACCTCAGCCCAGCTGGCTGCTCTCACCCAGCTTATGAAGTCACGACCTTTTAACTATGCCTTCATCTCTGCAAAGTGCCACAGCTTCTTGTCGTTTGTTCTCCTTGCATAGCTGTAATGGGCAGTATGAGATATTTTGTCAGCAAAATATGTTGATGGTGATGACTGAAGCAACAAACGATGAAGCAGCTAAGCAGGCAGTCAAAGCGTGGTCGTGTGTTTGTGTGAGAGGGAGAAGTGTTACCTGCTTCGTTGGCGCCATATGTTGCACAGAACTGACATCCCCGCGTTGCTCAGCAGAGCCCAGTATGAATGCTGTGATGTGTCTACATAGATTAGGGTCAAAGTGTAGAAGGAAGTGCTGTTTGCAACTCTTTTTGGCACAGCCACAGCAACCACTTATGAAGTGTTAAGGAACAGTCTTCATGCGTTGCCTTGCAAAGCCTGGCCAGGACTCATGCAGCAGCTCCATCTGGTATGGGATTGCAAGCAGAAGTGTAGCATAGGGAAAAGGCAGACCATCCTCAGGCTTGTAAAGCTGCATTTTACAATGGTGAGTCTCCTTAGAATATGGTCTGGGTTGGATTGTTTTGTTTTGAGAGAGAAGTGTTTAAGAAACGGATTGTCTCGTCTGCTGGAAGCAGAACAATAATAAAATGTGTTGGGCAGAAATAGAAATAGGAAAGTTTTTGAACAGAGAATCGAGAACATGAGCCTAAAAGTTAGGAGCAGCTCTTGAGGAAAGCAGTCTATGTGGGAATCACACAATGTCTAGAATATTGTGGGAAGTTGCTAAGAGTATTAGAAGATATTTCCAACTTTAGACAATGCACGGCTTTTTCAAATAAAAACTGTGTGTTATGGTCTTCTTAGATATACTTAAAGAGCTGCTATATTTATCTAAAGAGCCACATGTGTAGATTTTCTCAGGAGATTCCTACTACTTCCAGTGCAGAGCTGACCACTGAACTATCGGTGCTCTTCTCAGTGCCGCTTTGTCCTGGAGGGACATCTCTGGAGACAAGTTCACCCTGTCCCAAAATATGTGTCTAGCACGAGTGGGATGAATAATGTGCAGCAGGTGCCTGTTTTGCTCCAGTAGTGTACTAAGTGGATGGCTTACAATAGTTGCTTGTCTTTTTGAAGGCTAGGGATGGGTGAGGGGAGACAGCCTACCTTGCCTTAAGAAGAAGGAAGCTCTGGGTTTTGTAGGTGGTATCTATGGAGAAGTCCCATCAACTGGGAAATCACACTGTAATTTTCTCCTGTTCTCAGTGTCAATATTGCAGATGGGGGTAAAGCAGTCCTAGAACAACCAGTGCTTCTGCCATTCTGCAGTCACATTTGCAGGTCTCTATTCAGGGTCATTGGTTTCCAGTGGAGAATGGATTTGTCTTCTTTGACCAAACAGCAAATGCAGAGCTTGCTTATGCAAGGTGTTTTGACTTGTATGTGCTCCACACCCATGAAGCTTTCACGGTTTGTTTACCACTTACATTTTCTGGGTCAAGTCTTACCGAGAGAAACCATTGTGTAGCCTGTCATATATTGGAAAACAGTGTTTAATTAAACAAATCAGATGCTTATGAGAGTCTTCTCCAGCATACCCCAGCAGTTTCCTGTTACTGCGGTAGCTCCAGGCACACGACAATCCTTACTGCTCTGATATGCCTCTGCAGTTAACACAGAAGTACGTAGTCATAGGTATGAAAGTGCTATTGCTTTCCTGCAAGTTTGATAATTCAGTAAGAATTGCTTTCTAAAGTACTTGAAAATCTAATGAGATTCTGGATAGGCCACTTTCAAGTCAGCCAGTCATAACATTCCTTGAGAAATCGGTAGTAAAAAGTTTCTTCCTGTGCAGAGCTGCTTAATAAAAGGTGTGTTATTCTTCGCCCTTGAAAAATCCCTTGTCGAACCAAAAAAGCTGAAAAGTGCTCCTGTTTTGTGGGGAAGGGAGTGCAGGGTGGTGGTTTGACATCCAGATCACCTCAGGAAACAGTAAAAGCCAATTTCCAAAGGACTATAGGAGCAAAACAACTGGTGCCTTCATTGTGTCTCGCAGCTCAGCAAGAAACAAAAGACCAATTTAAGTAGCTTTGAAAAAGGAGAGTAAATACTCATCAACAGATGAGTAAATTCTCCTGCCCATGCCCTCCCTTTTGTGTGGGTGCAGACTCATGCACCAAATAAATTACTGTCTGCCTTTGGGGAAGTCAGAGCACGAAGGCAGTGTGCCACAGTTACTGCCACTGACCCCCTGCATTGTGATGGGGGGGTTAAAATGCTCAGGGGACTTCACTCCTCTCCACCTGTCTTCCTGGAGAGGTCGTGTGTGTTAAAGCGGTCAGACAGTCAGATTTGGTTCTTTACAATGAGTGAATTACCATCAACCCTGCTGCTGTCAGGTCCCAGTACTGGGCATTGATCTTTAAGTAAGCCTTGCCCGGCCTTTCACTGGGCCCCATATGATGAAGGAGAGTAAGGGGGGCTTGGTGCCACCCGGTGCTTAAGCCCCAGTCATGGCACCTACAGTCCTCCAGAGTAGCCTTTTAGTAATGGGGAGTTAATGAGGGGGAAAAGATGATCTCAGCCCCCCCGAGCTGTACTGATCCCTTGTTCAAAAGGTTTAATAACCTTTGGACACTTGATGGTATCCAGAGCTATGGATGCTGATGCCATGGAAGATTTGTACTGGTTTGTCCATTCTCTTGATAGAATAGCTGAAGCACTGCAAATTCATTCTCTAGTTTCCACTACACTAACTTTCCTGTGTAGACAAATATTTCGGATCTTTCTTTTTTTACAACAGATGAAATGATATGACTTAACTTATTGCACACTATTCATTCTCTCCCATGCCCTCTCTCTAGGAGGAGATTTCCATACAATTCGCACTACACAGTAGAATGTTTTGATTAGATCTGGGGTTGTTATTTTTCTATTGTAATGCAAGTGCTTCTATGTTTAGTAAGTGTGAGAAAGTGTAATTGTCAGCAGTGGTGCTTCTTGTACCACACTGAACCTAAGCGCAGTTATGGCAGGTCAGAGGAGCCCAGCCTTCAGATTTGACTTAAATTCCAGAACCATGGAATCATTTAGATCAGAAAGGACCTCTGAGATCATCAACCTGACCTACTGAGTCCCGTCACTAAGGCATGTTCCCTAGTGCCATCATAGTACTGTGGAATTAATATTCACATCCATGTTTTTGAATCATTATCCTACTTGTCTCATTTGATGCCTTGAATCTGTATGGAGAGAGACAATGAACAGTCTTGGGTCCTATTAAGTTTTTCTTGTTACTCATGTTTATGGACCTCAACCATATGTTTGGTTCATCTGTTCCCAGAACAGAGAGTCCTACATTATTTAGTTGTTCCTTGTACAGAAACTTTTCCATAACTTTGATCATGCAGGTCACCAGTTTTTCTTAGCATTTCTGTATCTGCTATATCTTCTTTGACCTGGGGTGAATTAAAACTTCATGCTGTATTCAAAATCTGGATAGACTGTGGATTTGAACAGTAATATAATTTTATTACCCATCTTGGTTGCTGATTTTTCCTAACATTTTCTAGTATTTATTTGAATTTTTAATCACTAATAACTACTGAGCTGAAATTTTCACAAAATGGTTGTTATCACTCCAAGAGTTTGAGGGTTTAGTCTGTTCAAAGCCATTGTGTACCACTTTGCCACACAGAATTTCTTCTGTCATTTTACTGCCTATTCAGTGAATCCTGTGCAGTTTCTTCTTCATAGCCAGCCCGCATCTTTACTTTGCTAAGTAATGTAACATTCTCAGCAAGCTCTGTCAAAATTGGTTCATACCCTCGTTACCCCTTTTTAGCTCACTAATGTTGGGAGCTGCCCAGACCAATGCAAATTCCTCTATGATGCCACTGGTAATCTCCCTCCTTCCCTAGGGAAAGCTGCCTTTTATTTCTGCTTGCTCCTTCCTATTTTTACTTTTTCTGTTTGTTTGTTTAAACCCATGGGAGGATCTCCTCTTTATTACATGCCCCTTAGAAATCCTAGCAAACTGTACCTGCTGAGTATCACATGCCTCTCTTCTCACTAGCTTGGGAAGTGGAAATACAGTTCTGCTTCTGCTTTCATTCATCCATCTGATCTTGGGTTGCAGATTGTCTCTGCAACATTAAATCACTAATTTCTCAGAACCGTGTTTGGCTTTTGCTACTTGCTTAACATGTTGTCCACATGCAACATGTTGAGAGTCCTGTTGGGGAGTGACTTGCATTGCTTTTTTGAGGCAGGGAGAAGTGTTTATGGTTCTTATTTTAGCTCCATCAGAGAAAGAAAATAATGAGCGCGAGTGCCTCTGTGGGTGAATTTGTGGTTTATTGAAAGCTGTGGCAAGAGCCCACAAGATGAGGAGAGAAAATAATGGCTGATTTTAAATTTCAGCTGTTGGCTGCAGCTGCAGCTTTCAGAAAGCCTTTCAGCCTGGTGCCTGTCCCACTTTTCTTCCTTTTACTGGAAAAGGAAGCTGAATTGCAACACTGAACACTCCATGACTTAGACTTTCAGTATGCAAACTTCAAGTGGCATGGCTTTGAGCATAGGTACGATCAGATGTGCATTATTTAAGAGGGGTGTCGGGACATGAAGATGTTGAATTCATTTTTTAACTCTGAATGTACAACAAGGTGCTAAATATTTTTTAAAAATAGATAGTGGATGACTCTTAATCTGTCTGCAGAACACTGAGTTTCTATGTTTTATAGAGATGTCATTCTCTGAATGAACTAGTAGCCTCTGAATTCACATCTACTTATCATGTATCAAATAAAGCTGCTATGTTCTTACATCTGGTGACAACTTCTGCAGGATGAAGGGGAATTTGTCTTTAGCCAAATAAAGCAACCTTGCAGCACGGCGGTCCCATGCTGATAGAACTGACAACATGCTACCTTTCAACAGCTGAGGCTTTTATTTGTGTCTTGAGGACACCCCTGAGAACTGAGTGGAGCCATGAAGAAAAGGTATTTAGTTATGATTTGTGAAGCAACACCATAGTCTTAAAGCCTGTGGCTAAAATCAAGTGTAGTTTAAGGCAGTGTTGAAAAGGGCCCTCATATTAACTGTAAGGCCTGCTGTGGGGTTGTCCTCCTGAAGGATGTTTCTCAGACTCCTAAAATCAGAAGACTACCCAGGCTTTTTCATGTAGAGTGGGGCAAAAAAATTACCTTGTTGGATGGTTGGGAAAAGAAAGTGGTTGGTAGTTATTTCCTATAGTGTTTTACCCTCTAATTCTGGTAGCCAAACTGCAAATTCTGGCTGTGTTTAGGCTCTGCTTTAGAAAAGTGGTCAGATTTGATTTAGATGTTTCAAAAAATGCCAGACTTATAACATCCTCTGGCCTAGTTTCCATTCTGCAGACCATCATCTGCCCTTACATTTACACCCTCTGTTCTCAATCTAAGAGTTGTGCAATGCCACTGTAGAGGCCCATGACCTCAAAGGTCTGGGAAAAACACTTCCTATTCCAGATAACCATTCAGTTCTTATTTTTCCCTCTCGGCTGTATACATAACTTCTTTGTTGGAATCCGGCTATCCTTGGATTGAGCACCAAGACTTCTCGCAGAAAAACAGATCAATGGGTTAAAAGCATCAAATTAACAGTACTCATGGGTTGTAAACTCATCCTTTTCTTACCTAATGCCCTCTTCCAAGGGCATTCTTGTGCTAGTCTCTGCTGTGAGAGAGGATTTGTAGGAGCTTATAAAACCAAAACTGGTGCGTATGAGTAATATTGTCATCTTGTGTCAAAGAGATTTCAATATTTGTTTCCTTCTGACACTGCCCAGAATTTTCTCCGGCCAGTGTAAGGATTTAGATTTCATTCCAGCTGCAGTCTTATGGCAGTAGGAGAGTGAAACAGTGAAAGAGGCTAAAAAAAGGTATGAATTTATCACTTAACCTTTTTACGTTAATTATGAAAGATTAAGGCAATAATATGAGAATCATAAATAAAATGAAGTAATTCACAAAGCTGTACTTTTGTAGGTAAGATGGAGCATATGCATATGCAGTAAAACCTGCCTGTTACCAATTAATGTTTAATAACCTTTTCCTTTGGAGTGAAGCAAACCTGTCACTACGTACTGCCTGTTCCCTGTCTTCAGCTATGCTGCATGTAAAGGTGCGTGCTATACTATGAGAGAGCTATTATGTATATCTCTGTGCAGGCTTGCACATTTGTAAAGGCAGATAACTAATATAGTGTCATTTTATGTTGTCAGTGGAGAGCTCACCTGTGAGTCATTACGTTGTTTGAAAAGTTTTCACAAGAAGTGCTACAAAACAGTTGGAATTAAATTGTCTTGGGTTATGTATTTATTCATGAGAGAGACGAAGGCTCTGCTTTTGAATAAGCTTAAACCTTGTATGACACCTTTCTGTGCTGACGTTGCTTATTCTTGCCTTCACCCCAGGCAATTCTGTGCGCTTCTTGCAGCCTGATGAGATGGATCATTGTTACTTCTCTTGTTTTATCTTCTGCAAAAGTGCTGTACAGAAAGTGCAGAATTCCCCTTGTAGGAAGAATAAGATATGACACAGGAGTTGTGTCACTGCAGCTCACTCTGTGCTCGGACACTTTGCCCTTGCCAGCCTCCCTGTTTGGAAGGAGGTAGCTGTGGCTGTGCACTCCCTGCCCTGGAGCACCCTGCACTGCTTTCCAGCTATGCTACTGTTTCTGGGGGTAAATTTAGGCTATGTACTCATTTATTACTGACAGTATATTAAATTCAGTATCTAAAGTATCTTTTTAGTACATAAATTCAGTATCTGACAGTGTCTAAAGTGGGGCTGTGAGAAAGGGGACAGACTCTTCAGGAGGGTCTGTTGTGGTAAGGCAAAGGGAAATGGTTTCAAACAATAAGAGAGGAGGTTTAGTTTGGATATAAGGAAGAAGTTTTATACACTAAGGGTAGTGAGGCACTGGAACAGGCTGTCCAGAGAGTTGGCAGATGCCCCATCCCTGGGGACATTCAAAGTCAGGCTGGATGAGGCTCTGAGCACCTGAACCAGTGTAGCTGTCCCTGTTCATTGCAGAGGGATTGGACTAAATGGCCTTTAAGGATCCCTTTCCACACAAACCATTCTGTGATTCTGTGATCCTGTCAGCTGAACTTCAGTGGGGGAATGGGAATGCTAGAAAGAAAGCGAAGAGAGGACAAGATTGTTTTCCAGTATTAAAACCCAGACTAATGTAAGTCTTCAGGAGTCCAGCTAATGCAGTTGATGGAGAGGAGGTTTTGTCACAAAGCATCAACCCTACAGAACTTGTTGGTCTGGCTGTTGATGGGAGAAGCGTAAATCCCAGCCCCGGAAACTGCTGTTGAGTCAGATATACCCTGAAGAAAAAGGAAGCAGTTCCTTAGTAGTGAGGGTAATTAAACTATAATGTAGTGTGTTAAATAGAAGTGGGTATGTTACAAAGCCACATTAGTCCCAATGCTGCAAGATTTGCATTTACTGCAGCAGCTGTTTGCAGGTTGGAAGGAGGGCTCTTGGATGTGTTGTGTAAGCCACCAATTCCATCAGCTGACTTCATGGAAATGCCCCCAAATAACACACTTGTAACACTTGCAGCCCTGTATTACAGGCAGTAATTATAATCAACTGCTGGAGTTCAGCCTTTCTGCTGGTGATTTGAGGTGTGGAGGATTTCCATCCCCTACAAGTTCAATTGGCTACGTATGTGGTATGTCTTCAGGTTCATTCCTTGCCTCCTGCATTTTTTCTTCATAAATGACTGGTTGTGCTGGAGACAGTGGCTGGATGTGTGTGCCAGAGCTTTGAGATTGGGATCATTTGGGTTTGTTTTATAGTGGGCACCTGATTTGGGAAATTTAAGTCAGAAGAAAGAATATTTTTAGGTTTAAGTCACTGAGAGCTTACACTGTCATACTGACTTACACAGATCATCTGGGTAGATCTCATCATATGGGTTATGGGAGTTTACTTCAAAAGCACATTCCTGTTTGAAGCAAACACTAATGCACCTGCAGCTTCTGAGATCAGCAATGTTATGTTCATCTGCTGTCTTTTTCACATCAAGCCAGTTGTATGGCCTTTGTGTGAGGATCTCGCACCAAATATAATGTCTTGTAATAGATAGGAAGTCAGACAAGATAGTCAAATGGTCCCTGTTGTCTGAAAGCTGTGAAATCCTAAATATCAAAGAGTTTTTATACACCTGAATTAGTAAGTGTTCAACCCAGCAGAAGAGACTGGGCAGGAGTAGCACTGCTGCCAGCTGCTCTTGCTTTATTACTGATCAGCTGTTTTCATGGTAATATCAGCAAGGGCTGGGAAGGTCAGAGAGGCAGTTTTCAGGGAAGGGGATGTACACAGCGTCAAGAGGTCATTAAATTACTTACAAGTAGGAGGAAGTTCTCATTCTGCTCTCAGGAGCAGTGGTTTCCAAGGGATCAAAATGAGAGCACTGTAAACAGCAGCCAGTGGAGCTCAGTGGGTTAAGCCAGAATCCACAACCTGTAACTATCTCCACTCACTGGAAATCAGATATGCACAGAAACAAAGCTAGAACAAGATATTCTGCTTGTCTTCATCTATTTTCAGATAGTTTTTGTTGTTGCTTGCTGTGTAGTACTGCAGTTTTGCTAAATTCAGGGTGAAACTATAGTAAGAACAATAAAAAATGCCCAACTTACTGATCATAATGGTGTGTACCTCTCCTGTGACTTTAGTCTGAGTTTCAAATTCAAAAAATGGCTTTCTTGCCAGTAATTCTGGGGAAAAAAGTGAATATGTGACTGGGTACAGCCCACTGACTGTGGGCTGTGGTGTTCTAAGAAAATACCATAATTTTTCAAGAAAGACCACCATTGTGAATGGTGTGAATGCTTCAGGTTGACAATACTGTGACCATTGTGTTAATTTCTAATCATTATTAACTCGTTATTTTACTTAAGCCATTCTTTTGGATACAAAGTTTATCAGAATTGCCTCCTGATACACAAGTTGGTATGGTAATGACAACATAATTGAAACTATTATATTAATTTTAGACCCAGACTCCATCAAAGTAAACTCTGTATTTCTTATTAGTTCAAGCAGTCTCGTGGCAGTCTTTTAAACTCCACATGCACTTGGTGAGATCTGAATCTCTGCTGATTCTTTTTAAGTATAATTGTACTTTACAGTGAGCAGCTCTCAATCCCTTTGATCACTAAAGCATGCTGCCTCGTACATTCACAAGCAGATCCAACAGACACCCGTGAAACCAGCAACATTCGGTGTTTCAGATGTTGTTTGTTGCTCTGGCACTGCTGAAAAGTTGGACCCATTCGAATCCAAACTCTCAGCAGAGCTGTTTGAGTGAATTCCTCCGAAAGGGAACTTATCGAAACCAAAGTGTTTTACACTGGGGGAAAATAGAATTTGAATATAGAGCAGATGGACTTGAAAGTGACCTTCTCCCCTTCTTTCTTCCACCTCCCTCAGAAACAATTCCCTACACTATTTCTTCCCACCCACACACTGCTTTTTATTTGATTAAAATTTCCAAGATGTAAGGCACATTTTCCTTTCACAGACTTATTTGTTTGGTACCTTACAAAAACAGATGTTCGTACTCTCTAATTCTGTCTTTGCTGGCTGATCTTATTCCTTCCCATAAGTGATGTTCATATGGAAACTGTGATGTGTAAGGAGCTGGCCAGGCTGGTAGGTGTGAGGCTGTAACGTGCCAGGGTCTTCAGTTCAAAGTTCTGCAGCAGTGTGCTAATATCCATGTTAGCTCGGTAGGGTAGGATGGCAATAACATCAGGTAAAATGTCTGAGATAAGATGTTGCATTACATGAGTCAGAAACATTTGCAGTGTAGTGATGTCCGTTTAGCTCTGTCCTATCCTACATTGGCTTGTGGGAAGAGAAGCCACATTACAGTGTGGAGTTAGCTTGTTCTTGTCCCAAACTGCAGAGAGAAAAAGTTCTGGGTGAGGGAGAATAATATTTTTTTTTCCTCAGTTTAGAATCAGTGTTTCTTTGTGATGTTCACAGTCCTTTTCCTCACAGATTTGGGACATTCACAAGTATTTACTGCTTTCAAACCTTTACATTTATTTAATAATAATAATAATAATAATAATAATAATAATAATAATAATAATAATAATAATAATAATAATAATAATAATAATAATAAAAGGTAGGAGGACAAAGAAAATAAGAATAAAACTTGAAAAACAGAAAACCTAACCTGTTTCACACAGTGTAACTGTTCAGGTGTAGGAGTTGTTAGCTTGATCAGACTATTTTCCCAAGTGAAAGGGGTATGTTCTGGTACTTGGAGAAGCATAAGGCACTTAACAGCACAGTCCTTTTCGGCTAGAGGTAGGCTAGGACACTGCATCCTTCATAATTGCAAGCTCATCACTGTCAAGTGGCAGGTGATTATCTCTGCTCCCAGGAGCTCAATTCAAAATGGAACTGGAAAAATGAATATATATCTTCCTATTGAATAGCAAATGTTCAGCCTCTTAGTGACTCTTTTCAATAGTTGTTTTAGTGATTAAGGCTGGTGGTGACATCTGTGATTTTCAGGAATGATCATATAATTTGGCAATGCCGTCAGTCTCTGAACTTATCTGAAGGAGCTGAAACCTGTAGGTCAGGCAAGACATGGTGAAAGGCTGCTGTGGAGACGTGCACAGAAACTTGTGCTCTTTTTTTATTATACTTCAGATGGAATGGAATTTAACTCTTTCAGCTAATTTTTTTTCCTCATGTGTATGAGAAACCATAACTGAACTGGAATGTATGGTGTATACATACTGAAAGTCTCCAAAGATATTTTTAACAGCAAAGTTAATTTCATGACGTGTAATCCCAGAGGTTGTATTACATTATTTGTCACTGTAAATTTTCAAATTAAGTTCAGATGTTTACCTTTAATTTAAGTACTTGATAGGTCAACCATTGTCCTTGGACTTGAAATAGGAACCAACAGACTGAAATCCCTTGCTAAGCAGATGAGACCAAATGATCGCAAAGCTCCTCCTACCTCTCAGCTTAAAAATTGAATTTCCCTGATATACAATGCCAAATTATTGCACAATTACTCTTAAAGTAGTATAAACCTCTTCTATATTTACTTGAATGGATTCATATAGATAGTCCCATGGCTATTTTCATTTTGCTTCTATGAGATAGTGGTTGCTATTGTATCATATTTAATCATATACACATCGGAGGGGAGTGAGTCTGTTTTAGTTATTAAGGATTGAAAGGCCACACCCAAGACTGCAACGAACTCTCTGAGCACAGAAGAGCATAGATGCACCACATCACATCTACTATTTATTTTGTTCCTGGTCTGTAGTAGGGTAGACACTGCCAGGCTGCTTCACACTGAGAGCATTCATAATATATTTCTCTGTGGCTGTGTGATTAGTGACTTTGCATGGACACTGAGATACATCTTTAATTATGGGATGCTTCTTCTGATTTAACTATTAATAATTAACTTCCCATTTTTTTTAGCTGTGAATAAATACTAGAGCCACAAAAGCGCTGTTGTATATTATGAGTTTTACTAATTGAGCAAAACAGTATTTGTTAATTGCTCCTTTTATGCACATCCTAAAACCAGAAGTGTTTAAGTTGCTCTGGGACATTAATTTTAAACACAATTAAAACAGCATATCCTGTTAGCAGTTGTTCTCCATGCATTGTTTTGATACTGATGGGCCTAGATCTGAACACGGTAATTAAAAGGAACTACTGTTATTATTGATCCCACAGATAAACAAATCCCAATTGTGTGCTGTGAACTGGTTAATCAAGTTTATTTAACATGTTGCTGGTGATTCATCCCAGTGATTGTGCTGCATAGCTCTTTATGTGAGCCTAGCAGTGTAATGATTCTGGCTGTCTCCAGTTTCTCAGTTGCAAAAGGAGTTCCATTAATTCTTTTAAATAAACATGGGTAGCACCTTAAGGCATGGCATTGTTACATACACTAATTAAATCCAGTTTGGGACCAAGAGCTTCTCACTCCAAGTGAGAACATATTTGGAGATTGTGCAATCCTGACTGCTGCTTTCATAAAATGGTGTGGTCCCAAAAACCAGCAGAGACGACTGTGTTTTGTGTGAAGTTGGGTGGGTTCCTTTGTTTGGCTCTGATGATATTAAAGTGTGCCACATTTTGTCTCACTTTTTGCCAGTGCACTTTAACCTTTTTTGAGAGACTACTTTTGCAGCCATGGGCGTTCTCCTGAGGTAGCACCCACTTTCCAAGTCACACATCCACAACCAAATAAGCCATTTCTCATCACCTTTGCTCAGGTCCCTTAACAGCATCAGCAGTACGTTCCACTGTCACTCCCAGCAGTGGTAGTGTCTTGCGTCTCCCATGGAAGCAACAGCTTCAGAACAAAGGCTTGTGCCCCATATTCTGTCCCAGGACAGAAGGATTTATCAGTGGGTGCACTACAGTGAGTCAAGAGACTCCCTTTCTGTCTATATTGTGCTCCTGACTGTGGAAACTTAATATTGCTGGCTGAAAGCGAATACTTCAGTGTTAGCAATACATAAAAAAGCTGTTCATGTTCTTATTTTCTAGGTTATCTTCTGCTCACCTTGGGTGAAGGCAAAGCCTCCTTAAAGTCCTACCGTACATAGCTTTTTTGGTGTTATATGGCTCTTGGAAGAAGCCATACTGATCTCCAGAACTAACCCTGTTCTTGTACAGCATTGCAGACATGCATTTGTAGCCAAGCATGTTTTGTGCTTGCCACTTTATTATGTCAGGATTCGGTCTTTATTTAAAGACACTTGGCTACCTCACTCTCAGTTTCTGTGCCCTGTGTGTAGGTGATGTCTTGATACAGCTTTCACATTGCAACTGCGCTGATTCTCTTTTCCCACCAGGGATTTCTGAGTTATTTTTCAGTTCACAGAGTCAGTGGTCAATGATCCCTCAGTGCCTGATATTCCTGTATGAGCCCTCATAGCCTTCCAGCTGGCTAAGAGTAAGTCATAATGCTTGTCCAGACCCTGGAAAACCTTGGTGTTAAAGGCACATTCCTCAGTATCACAAAAGGCAACATCAGATAAGTGGGCTGGCTGGCCAGCACTTCTTGTCCTAAAATAGTCCCCAGTCAAAATCAGCAGAGATTAACTGAAGGCCAGTAAAAACAGTATCTAAATACATTGTACATCACACTGTTTTCTTAATATTGTGGAGCAACTTAAGGAGTATTCTGTTGGGAACACTGTACTGCAGACCTCAAATAGCAATGCTAACGTTTAGATTGTATTTTCATCATTTCTATGCTTTTCGTGCCAGATTTCTGGGACCCTTGCCAGGTTCCTAGACAGTACAGAATTAATTGTTAAGAAGCAAAACAAATATTTGTAAAGTGGTAGAGAATATGCATGTCCGATCTAATGAACACTAGTTCTGTATGTTTATTAATTGTTAATAGTAATTCATGTGAATTATTTTTCTCTTTGGAAGGGGGAAGGCTGAAGAAGAGTGAATTTCCTTCAGCTTCTGTGTCAAATCTACACTTGTGTGTGTGTGTGTGTATGTGTATACACACACATCATTTCTGCATTTAATAATCCAAGTAGACAGGGTGACATTTCTGCCAGATAGAAAAGTAGGAAATGTAGAAGATTTTTCCTTGCCTGCCTGGACCATGTGGTTGAAAGATCATTTTGAGCAATTTTGCTGATGCTGTACTGAAAGTGAGTGTTGAAGAAAGCTTAGGAGTCCAGATCACACAAGGTCTGTTTAAAAAGATGTCTGAGAGAATAACTGTTATCTGGTGTTGTGGTGTGAGGTTGATTTGAATGAGAAATTGCTTGTTCTTATTATTAGTTCAGAAATGTGTTACTCTTAACCTAATTCAGAAGGGTAACAAGAAAGGGTATTTTTTTTAAGTATGTCAACAGTAAAAGGAAAACTAGGGAAAACATGGATCTGCTACTAAATAATGTGTGTGCCCTGGTAACAGGCTGCTGAAAAGGCGGAGATACTGAATGCCTTCTTTGCTTCTGTCTTTACTACAAAGGCTTCCTCTTGGGAATCCCAGACTCTGGAGGTAAGAGAGAGAGTTTAGGGAAGGGAAGACTTCTGTTTGGTCAAGAGGAAAATGGTCAGAGATCATCCAGATGAAATCAATACGTATAAATCCATGGGCCCCTATGGAATGCGCCCACACATGCTGAGGGAACAGGCAGAGATGACTGCTGAACTGCTCTCTATCATCCTTGAAAGGTCTTGGAGAACAGGGGAGGTGTCTGAGGATCGGAGGATGACCACTGTCACTCCAGTCTTCAAGAGCAAGAAGGACAATCTGGGAAAATACAGGCCAGTCAGCCTGACCTTTGTCCTTGAAAAGGTGATGGAATGACTTGTTCTGGATGCTATTTCCAAGCAATTGGAAGAGAAGGTTATCAGGAGCAGTCAACATAGATTCAACAAAGAGAAATTATGCTTGACCAACCTGGTTGCCTTCTGCGATGTCATCACTGGCTGGGTAAATGGAAGGAGAACAGTGGATGTTGTGTACCTTGTCTTTCAGCAAGGTGTTTGACACTGTCTCCCACAGTGTGTTTATAGTGAAACTTAGAAGTGTGGAATTGATGCATGGACAGTGAAGTAGGTAAAGAAGGGGCTGACTGGTGGAGCTCAGAGTTTTCTGATCAGTGGCACAGACTCTAGTCAGAGGTCTGTAACTAGTGGTGTTCCTCAGGGGTCAGTGCTGGCTTCGGTTTTGTTCAACATCTTCATCAGTGATGATGGGATAGACTCCACTCTCAGTAAGTTTCTTGATGGTATGAAGCTGGGAGGAGTGGTTGACAATGCCAGAAGACTGTGCTGCCATTCAGTGAGACCTGAACAGATTGGAGAGTTAGGTGGAGGTTCAGCAAGGGCAAATGTAGAGTCCTACATCTGGGAGAAATAGCCACATGTGTCAGTACAGGTTAGGAACTGATCTGCTGGAAAGGAACTCTGCAGAGAAGGACCTGGGGGTCCTGACGGATAACAGGTTGGTCATGAACAGCAGTGTGCCCTTGTGGCCAAGGCCAATGGTAACCCAGGGAGCATAAAAAGAGCATGGCCAGCAGGTTGAGGGAGATTATCCTCCCTCTTTACTCTGCCCTGGTCAGGTCACATCAGGAGTACTGTGTCCAGTTCTGAGCTCCCCTGCTCAAAAATGGCAGAGATTTCCTAGAAAGAGTTCATTAGAGAGTGACAAAGATGATTAGGAGCATCTCCTGTATGAGGAAAGGCTGAGAATCCTGGGGCTGCTCAGCCTAGAGAAGATAAGACTGAGAGGGAACCTCATCAAGGTTTATAAATACTTTAAGTGCAGGAGGCAATTGGATGAGGCCAGAGTCTTTTCAGTGTTGTGTAATGATAGGACAAGGAGCGATGACAAAAAACTGGAACGTAGAAAGTTCCACACAAATATGCAGAACTTTACAGTGAGTGTGACAGAGGAATCAGAGAATCATAGAACGGCCTGGGTTGAAAAGGACCTAAAAGATCATCAAGTTTCAACTCCCCTGCCATGGGCAGGGTTACCAACCCTGTACATTGGGCAGTACAGGCTGCCCAGAGCCACATCCAGCCTGGCCATGAATGCCTCCAGGGATGGGGCATCCACAACCTCCAACTGGAACAAACTGTCCAGAGAGGTGATGAAGTCTCCTTTGGAGACATTCAAGACCTGTCTGGATGCCTGCCTACTGCAGAGAACCTCCTTTAGTGGGGGGATTGGATTTGACCTCCAGAGGTCCTTTCCAGCCCCTATAATTCTGTGATTCTGAGTTATGATCCTGATAAAATAATTCAGTCTGATGTTCTCTCCTAAATCAACACATGCGGCATCTGATGGAATCTGTGGGATTTGATATTGTACGTCATTAATTTTTTTTGCATTGCAGCCCAGTGGATCTATCGATTCTCAGACAGGTTTCCTGCTTCTGATCTGCCAAAAGAGAATTAGTTATATGTTTCTATATGCTTTGCTACTGAGGCTTCAGAATCCCTCTTAACCGAAGCCCCTGATTACATATTGCTACCATTCATTTTTATTGGCTTCACTAAAGTTGAATTCCTGTATCTTGATTTTCCCTAATTCATTCTCCAAGCAGCTTGAAAGAATTCAGCTGAAAACAAAACCTCAAAGTGCTTATATAATGAATTACTTCTAAGCTAGACGCTAGAAAAGACAGAGGAGCATTTATCAGGAATGCTTGTGGGCTTGGTGGTTACGAGCTTAAAAAAATATTCGGTGGAAAAGCTTTTGTCCCATGACAGAGATTTGAAAGGCTTCGGCTTCGGATTCCAGCGGAGGCTCAGGCCTGTAATCACGTTTGAAATGTTCCCTTTCAGAAGGCTGGCCGGCTGCACGGGAAGCGAGCCGGCTCGGGGCTGCCTGCGGCCGAGCCCATCACCTGTTGGGGCCCAGCGGAGGAGGGCCCGGAGCAGCCGCCCGGCACGGCCCCGCCGCCCACCCGGCCCGGGGCACCCGGGGGAGTGAGTGCCGGGAGGGAGCCGGCCCAAACCCCAGCTCCAACCCCAGCCTCAGCCCTGCCCGCTGTGCATCCCGGCTTGGAGAGAGCGGAGCCTGGGCGGTAGGCAGGGACAATGGAGGAAAATGAAAGCCAGAAACTTGAGCTGTGCCTGGCTTGCTCAACAGACAGCAGGCAGATGAAGGGTAAGTAAAGGGAAGCAGGAAGAGGGAGTTGCATTTAACCATGCCCCTCGTTGCTGCTTTTTGTAAGTGGAGGGAATGCATGGGGGGGGGGAAAAAAAGAAAGAATAAAGCAAACAAACAAACAAATAAATAAAAAGCGTGTCTTTCGTGTGCTGAAACCTCCGGAGGTTTCCCTAAATCTAGAAGCGTGGCTGTACACCTCCGTGCAGGCTGGGGAGCGGGCAGCGCCGCTGTCAGCCCGCAGCGCCGGGGCAGGGCAGCAGCAGTACGGGGCAAGAGCGGAGCTGGGAGCACTTTTCTCTCGGGGGGTGCTTTAAGTCGCCGCAGATTTCGGCGAGCTCGGGGTAGTTTGTGTGTGTGTGTGTGTGTGTGAGCTGTGGGGCAGCGCAGCCAAGGGCGCCTTTGCACAATCGGTATTGCACCATGTTTTATCTGAAAGCGAACGGAGCTGCGAGCTGGGGGGTGCCTCGTGGGACGGTCCACGTGGAGCGTGCAGCTCAGGTAGCACGGGATGTCTCATCTCATCTGCATCTGCTGCAGTGGTTGTGGAACACCTGTAGACGTTCTTGCTTCATGTGCATTGTATTCCTCATAGGCGCTTGAAGAAATGTCTTACTGTCCTGTGAAATGAGCAGTCTGTACATGTGGTCCTAAAACTCGCACACAACTCTGTGTGTGTCATACCAGAAAACACTGCATAGAGAATATAGAAGTTTTGTTTCTTGGAGGATTCTTGGAGATGCGTTGCCAGCTACTCTCTTGACCGTCTTTGAACGTGAAACAGTGGGGTAGTGTTCACCAGAGCCTGTGTGTTCAATGGGAAGGATGCTTTTCACTTAAAGGATGTGTCTGAGTAAGGGGGGGAAGAAAACCCTTCATAGTGTATGTACAGGTGGTGTGAAGCTGACTGAGGTACATGTGTAGCTAAGAAAACTCAACTCTGACCAGACCCAGCTTCTGACTCTCCAGAAAATCTTGTTCTTTAACATTCATTACCAAATTTAGTAGTTTTGGCCCATATCCAGTAGCTACATTTGAAAATTTATTTGGGAACAGATTTAATTGCGAAGGCAATCAAATAAATAGGAGTGATTCCCAATCATCTCGGACTTGCTGCCAGCATATCATAGGTGGGTTTGATTTGTGCTGTTAAAATGTATTCTTTTTTTATCCTTTAGGCACTGAATACAGTGTGCTTCAAGGCTCAACTTTGCAGGGCTGGAGTGGGTCAGACCCACACTTGTTGCTTTCTAAAGTTACTCTGAAAATGTCCCTTCCTTATCACCTGGATTGCAAAACAGGAATGTTACTATTTTCACCCAATTTTAAGTGATGGAGCAAAGCGACTTTCCTGACCTTTTTGGACTTCACAGAGGGTGTGACTTAGAGGAACAACATACCGGGCTTTTAAAAATAACTTCAAGTCCCTTCATTTAATCCTTCACGGTAATCTTCCTGATCATCTCAGGCATGGTGCTTCCGCACTGCAGACCAGGACCTTTCCCATAGTTTTCACTTCATGACTAGCTGCTGTAGTAATGGGCGAAGAATTCTTAATGTTAGTTTTCAGGTTAGAGCTGTATCTTAACTGTAAGGGTTACTCGAGGCTTTGGATTACCAAAGCTCTCCCATGACAGTCTACAGAACTTGCTTTTTGTTGCCCTCTGGCTTTGCTACTCTACTGAACAGAAAGTCCTTCAGCCTTTAGCTTCTGAACATGAGGGAGGGAGGGAGAGAGGGAGACAAGCTTATCATGCATTTCTCTTGCTGTGTTTTTCATTGGCTTCTATTTACTCGTTTTCCAAGGAGGGTACTTGCATAATTTATCCTTTTGCTACTCTTCGCTGTCATCTGGGAACCATCACATGATCCTTCACACATTGCACAGTTATCTGTGGGGATTGATTTTCTAGGCCCATTATCTTCACTTCTAAGATATGGTCTGTTTGCCCACGCTGTTATTGAGCAACACCAGGACACAAAATACGCCTTGTAGTTTCTCCTTGGAGCTCTGTGGTGTGGATCTCTTATGTTCCAAGTTACACAGGGGGTATTTTACCATTCCATTTCATCCTGACCATGAAACTGATTTGCCAGTATTTAGGAAGTGACCAAGAATTTTTAAGTAACTACTAGGAAAAGATATTCAAACATCACACAGAGTTTGGTTTACATGTCAGCCAAGGTGCATAGTATTATCCATGCTCATTTGTTTATGGCTGATTTGCATAGATTTGGGCAACAAAGCAGTGCAGTAGTTACCGTGCTGCAGCCAGAGCAGTAACAAGAAAGTCGTGCTGATGTGTGCTGCAATACGGAGGGATCATGCTGAATGCCCAGGTCAGCCTCCTGGCAAGACTAGCAATTAGTTTGCATAGTTTGCATTCCTTTCTTTTCACTGCTATTTATACAGTATTTTCTTAGTATATGAAAGAAAAATAATATAATTTGCTGATCTTTCTAATACTGTATGTGAAAACTGTGGTTTGTTTTTTTTAATTCCTTCTCAAGGTTCCACCCATTAACCAATAATTCTGAAACAAATTACTTGATATGTCTTATGTTTCAGATAATTAATTAGCTTTTTCTTAAACTACTGAAATGATTGAAGTGCGGAGCTTGGAGGGGATTTGCACAAGGATTTAGGAGCTGAAATCCACAGCCATGAGCTCTCAGTTGTGCTTCTCAGTATAGCATTACCTGCCATATCTTTTAGGTCTTTTCCAACCTTGGTGATTCTATGATTCTATGATTCTAAGTGCTTGCCACCAATCCAGTGGCCGAAACTGCTGCTGTGACAATACTTTAAGGGTTGGTACAGAATTGCTGCATTCAGTTACCCACACTCACACTGACTCTCTAGAGCTTGAAGGGATTTCCTTATTTCTCTCCGACATCTTTATTCCAGAGCCTCAGCCTCAGGGATGCAACTTCTGTGCTCTCAATGCACAGAGATGGTAAAGACCAACCAGCACCATCCCACCTCTTTTTTTTCCCATCTAAAATCCACTGAAGTGACAGTGCAGCTTTCAGAAACCAGTTTGACTGTGTGTGTCTGGAATTGCCACACTTGGTTTTTGCAAGCAAAATGCCCTCTTTTTTAGCCCAGTGTAACTGACAGTAGGTGCTCTAAATGCTCAGAAAAAAGGGAGGGTGGATGTTGTTTGTTGTTAAGTTGTCCTTGGAAAGGTTAAATGGTAGCATGAAGAATGTGTGTGTGTTTTTATGTATTTAGGTTGTCAGAGTTGTTCTTGCTCAAAATGAGCTAAAGGTGGCCTCTGCTGTGTGTAGTTTTGGGCCTTCTGCATCTTTTTAAAGGACCACAGGAAGAAAGCAGACTGAGGAATGAAACCTCTCTTTAAAGCTTGCATCATCCTGCAGTTTGTTCCACCAGTTCTCAGGTGAAATAATATGGGGCTGCATAGTGATCTGCATTCACGCTGTCCCCCAACAGCTGTCCCATGCTGTGTCTCCAGTGATAAAAAGATTTGAAGCCACGTAAGAACAAAATTCCCCGTTAGCCAAAGCTGTTCCCAAAGCAGTGTCTGAATCTGTGTTCCTCAAAATAAAGTGGCAACATCAGCCTAGGCTTCTGTTTTCTGGTTGTAGGATAGATTCCCGTAGATGCAAACAAGATGATGTTGGTACTTTGTAGGCTGTGAACATTACAGGGACCTTACAGAAACTTACAGGATTTTGGAGGCCCAGTCCTGTTGGACCAAAGAAATGGCTTCCCCATTTAAAGTGGTGGGACTTCACAGAGCTCCAGCAGTGGAGGTTTTTCTTTATCACCAGGCTTGATGTTCTGTGGGACTTGGCAGACAAATGGTAATGTGTGCCAGGAGTCAGAAGAGTACTCAGAATGAAATCCTCAGGCAAGTGGTGGGCAGTCTGTCAATCTGACTGGGTGAACCATAAATAGAAGCGAGTAGGTGCCTGTTTCCAAACAGCATTGCCATATGAGTGGCAGCACTCGGGGGAGGGCTGTCACTGGGAGCAGAAAGGGCTTTGAGTGGAAAAGTGGCAGAAATGGGAATGTACGAAACCCATGCAAGAAAAGTGCCTTCCTGCTCTTGCAGAGTGGCTGCTAAGGGTTAACACTACTGTGGGGGCCTGGGCCTAACCCAGCACCCAGGACTTGGAGAGGCCTTTTCAGTGCTTCTGGTTTGGAGCTTTTTTCTTCTTTGCTGACAAAAGATTAAGGGAATTTTCAAAGGTATTAGGTAACAAGGCTCCAGACTACACTTCTTCGCTCACCAGAGGGTTCATGTTACACAGTTACCTGAAGATAAGCCAGCATTTACCTACCCTCTGTGTCTGCCTATCTCTTTGCAAAAGTAGTCATGGTCTTTGGTCTTAAAGCCAGTTTTAAAGTTGTAACATTTATCTGAAGCTTTTTGTTTGTTTGTTCTGTTTTGTCTGTATACCACTCAAAACTTGGTTTTCTTTTTGTTTCTTGAGAAATTGTTTGTTGGGGGAGAAATGTTGTATTTTCCAGCCTGCTGTCGTAAGACATATAAAATCCAAGGGAGATCCATGAAATTTAAAACCATACCACAGTCAGAAATAGAGGAGGAAAAAAAAAAAAAGCCACAAAGCCCTCTTATTATTTCATAGGTGTTTCTGAGCGTGTTGAAAACACACTGAAAAAAGATTAAGGATTTCTAATCTGCTTTGTCAAAGGAATGTTCTCTGTTGGTATCTTCTGGGATACGAGTTACAGGGCCATTAAGGGTACTGGAGCTCTCCGAAGAACACTGTTCCTTGCCCTGGAAAGAAAGCATCCTGTGGGTTTTAAAGGTCAGGGAATGAGGGCCCTGTCAGATCTTCTTTTCAAGCCACATAGTGGTGAAGATGATATAAAAGGAACATCTACTTTAATCATGTTCACTTTTCTGTGAGGCACTGCTGTGGTTTTACGTTGAAAGTAAGTACTGTGCTGAGCTTATATAAATGATTACGTCCAGGCTGCTGATTAGAACATATGTATGCCTAATGATGCAGAACAAGCCATTGGGCACTACCAGACTTTTAAACTGACCTTGCTTCTTTATCATTCTGAATATTTTCTTTTTCATATTAAGGTGAATATTGGGATTGTGTTCTTAAATTTTTTTTTTTCCTTTTTGTTTTTCAGACCAGGCAAAACACAGTTTGCATTTAACATCACTAGATGATGCTGAATGCCTCCGATCTAAGGAGCTACTTTCAACACAAAACAGTCACTCTTCTAATTCCAAATCCACACGCAACATCCCTCGAAGACATACAGTAGGTGGCCCTCGCAGTTCCAAAGAAATACTGGGAATGCAAACCTCGGAAATGGACAGAAAGAGAGAGGCTTTTCTAGAGCATCTGAAGCAGAAATATCCCCATCATGCTACAGCAATAATGGGACATCAGGAGAGACTGAGAGATCAGGTATGAAAATCTGATATGTACCTTGCTTTTTGTTAAAGAATCCTTATAACTGCTACCTCACTTTGAATGTGAGGTAGAAAATTGAATGTGTTAACCTCACTACAGAAGGTGAGAATCTAACAAAGCATTTTGTGTTCAAAGTTGCCTAGGATTCAATTTCTCCTTTGAAATCAATAGAAACAACAATAATAATCAAACCGTTCAAAATTACCTTGGAGATGTTTGTTGAAACTGACATTTTTGAGGAGCTTTTCATTTTTTTTTAGAATATACACAGAGAAATGGATAAGGTGAGACTCTTGATCTCAGTGTGTGGATCTCCATCTACTTTTTCACAGCTGAAGGGAAAATATGGAACAGCTGTTAGCTTTTGTTACATTTTCAATATTGGCACCACTGCCCGGGAGAAAGGAAAATATCTGTAGACCATGTCTGTGTGCTTTAGCTGTCTCTGTTACCCTTTCATTTGCTTTCTTTTCTACTTGTGTCTTTTAATATAAACAGACTGGATGTATCTACAGGTATCTGCCTCCTCCAAACTGTCTTAAGATCAACGCCAACCTGCCAGGAGTGTACCCTTAAGGTGCTTCTTGTCTGACTACAGTTGCATTTCAGCAGGAAAAAGTAGATTTAAGGTTGGAGATGATGTGATGATACACTGATGTATTTCTCAGAACAGGTGGAAGCTGCTGTTGTGCTGACCTGAATTTAGGGAATGCCACACAAGGGACTGTTCACTGCATGGCTCTAGTTTTGAGTGAAAAGTTAGAGTTTAGTTTGTTAAACCTTGCAGACTGTGTTGTATTACAAATACAATAAATTTCAATAAGCCAGCAGAATGTAGACTTCACTGTTAAGTATCTTGTGCCCATTTTTCTCAGTTTAAAAAATGGTTACAACAGCAATCCTGTTGTAATTTCTTTATCCTAGTGTTTTGTAGGTATTTCGATACTGGCAGCAAATTAATTGTAATTAAGGACTAAAAACAGGTTGGCAAAGTACTGTACTCTGCTATGGGAGTGCTTATGAATTCTCAGTGTCTTTTGAAACATTCCAAGACTTTGGAGATCAGAGCAGTTGTCACTCGGTACCTCCCCCTTATAACTTCTCTTTGACAGGGTCTCTCGAGATTCCAGGTGCTATCGCTGCTTCACTAAGACTGCTTGCATCCATGTGTATCCTGCTAAAATTGCTGCAAGACTTCAACTCTAACGAGAGTGATCTATTCCTTATTTTTAAAGCAGCTTTCCTGCTTTCCTTTGAAAGTCTGGACTCCCCCACACACTTATCTCTTTCATGAACTCTAGTGACTGTGTGGAATGTGCCGGGTGGTGGATAAAGATAGCATACAAATTAAATAAAGGGGGTGGGGGCTGAAATTCAGAGATTAGATCTTCTCGAGTCATGTAAATATTTAGTTCCAGTGTTGCAGACACTGCAAACCCAGTTTGAACAGCCTACAGCATTACACCCTACACATTTTGTAATTTGATCCTTTTCTGAAGGCAGTAAATTACGGAAGGAATGCAGTAACTGTTTCTGCTATTTGTTTAAAATGTGTCATCCTTGCTAATTTATTGAGGGTAAAATTATGTGAATGTCTCCTGCTTCTATTTTTTTTTTATGATTGGACACATGTATTGTTTTAAAATTCACACTCCTTATATACAAAATTAATTAAAATTACTATTAGAGCATTAGATTACAGTTCTTGGGAATGGGGAAGACTGAGGACTCCATACATTCAATGTAGTTGTTTTTACTATTTGTGTCTAAGCATGTACACCCATGTATCTGTATTTTGTTTGCACTTATGTGTATATGCATAGGAATATATGTATATAAACATATGCATGTATAACGCGGGCTTACTTGGCAGCTTTGTGAGAAGACTATAATGTCACTGCTTTTAGGAGTGTATGTGTGTGTGCAGCGTATTGACTTCTTAATTTCCGTGTGCATGTATCTACGTGCATAGCAGTGGTGTAGAAAACGTGAACTGCATGTGTGTGTAACATAAATATGTCACATACAAAAGTAGTGAGATGTGTGGGAGGACAGGAGCCGAAATGTCACCATTTATTTTCTAGGCCATTTTCCTCCCATCGTGTTTCTCCAGCTGCTCCAATGTCTGGGAAGTGGCATCATTATCCATGGTGGGAATCCCCCCGCTGTGGAAGATCTATCAAGGGTAGTAGCCAATGCAACACCGTGTTCTGATCTCTGTGTCAAGCAGTATAGCTGGAACATTAGATATCCCAAGATTTGCGGTGCATACTGTCATTTATCTTCTAGGTTGCTCTAAACTCTGCCAAGTCTGTAGCCAACAAAAATGGCCCAGAAAATCAGGATTGGTAATTGTTTCTTTTTTGTGAACTTTCTTCCCTGGCCTGTTTCAACCATCTGTATCTGAGTATGACAGCAGGCCCCTGGTTTACAGCAAGTAAACATTAGGGGAAGAAAATGTGTTTGATGTTGTCAGTTCATATCATATCACCTCTGTCTGTGTCTTCTGCTATGTATTAATGATTTCCTCCAGGCTTTGTTTATATGGGTAAATCCCTCCCTGGATGTTTGTTCTTGGAACCCGTTTCTGCTCAGATAATCTGCTACAGAACTGCAGGACAATAGAGGCCAGGTAAAAAATATCAGTGAGGATTACTGGTGGTTAGCTAATGTGGTGACCTGCAGCCTCCCAGCTGTGCATACAGATCGTCTCTCTTCCACTTCACAGGTTCATCATCCTGCGTGTGATGTCTTATTTGGGAGGGCAAAGCTCACAGAGACAGGAACTGGCTTTATCTGTGGTAGGGCCTTGGGATGTGGCCGCAAGGCAAATAACCCACAGCTGTGTGGCAAGTGGGGGGTGTGCGCCCAGCCTAGTGGCTCATCTTCACACTAAGCTGTGTCCCTTTGTAAGCCAACCCCATGGTCAGACACAATAACTCTTTTCACCTGGACATCTGCAAAACCAAGGAACAAAATTGGTTTATTTTTATAGATAAAGCTATTGAAGAAGCTTGCGTTGAACACGGTGCGTCTACCAGATCTGCCTGATCTGTGCTGGTGTGCATAATCCTCAAGAAAGTTAGAAAGGGAAAAAGAAGACAGAGAAAGGCAGAAACTGGCCTTCATGCTGTGGAGTTTGAGCTGGGCTGGCTCAGTCCAGTGTGATGAGCCCCACACAGCCTGGGAGAGGAGAACAGAACAAGTGCAAACACTGGGCCAGCAGTGCTGCAGATGGAAAGGACTTTGCAATTAAGAGGTTAAAAATGCTAACCTTGCCATGGGAGGTGGGTAATCCCTGCAGTGAACCTGTTCTACAAGTCACCTCAGGGAAAAAAAAAAAAAAAAAAAAGAAGAAAAAAAAGCTTTTCTGAGGGAGCAGAGAGCAAAAGGGAGCCCATAGAAGTTTTTCAGAGCCAGAGCTTTTGAGTGTGCCTTTAGCAAATGAGCTGGGCAATGTTTGCCACAGATTTCTTTTGTTGTTGTTTAACCAGGGAAATGCACTGCAGGACCGGGAAGGGTTGGGAACAGCTTAGCTCTTTTTTGCTGGGGTTCTGTGAAGAGCGCATTTGTTGGCAAACAAAATCAGATTTCCATTGATTAAAAAAACAAACAAAACAGCCCAACAGCCAAACCCTTCTGATGCACACGCAATGCTGAGTGCCTAGAAAATGGTGGTTGGGATTTTTTTGTTGTGTTCGGTTAGGTCTGAACATGACAGGTAACTCTGGCATCTGGGCAGGTGTGGTTACGGTTGCCATAGAGATTCGTGATGTCATGCTTGATAGAGCATGTCAAGACAGCTAATTTCACATGTAGATGTTCAAAAAGTCCCATAGGCCAGAAGTAAGCTGTATGCAAATAACAAAGTTACGCTGCAAAAGGGCGAAAGAAAATACAGCAGAGAGATGGAGTGCCTTTTACCTGGCAGCTTTAAAGGATTACCACAGGCTTCATCGTAAATTAAAACTTTGGGAAGAAAAGGAAGAGGATTTCTGAACGTTTCTCTGGGCTCACCTGTGGAATCTCACATTTCGGTAAATAAGTCTCTTTTCTCTCTCTGCCCCCGTTGTAAAAAATGCTTTTGAAATCATGGAGTTTGCTTTAGCCCGTTGTTCTTCCTGGCAGCAGGGCTGAGTCAATACAAGTTTTTTTGGCATGGCACATTGCGTTTTCTCTTTCGAAAATGAGTTCTTTACTGAATGAACTGAGAATTCAGAATTATTTGAGAAGTATTGTAATGTATTATGTTGATTCTGTGAATCATGCTGCAAAAATGTCCTAGGTAGGGTTTTGGAGGAGAAACTAAGAATTGAGACACTGTATTTATTTGTAGATTATTGCCAGATGTCTCTTCTTTAACTGCTAAAATAGAATAGAAATGGAAGCCTAACATTACCACGGCCTTTCTTCCATCATTTGAGATCTATAAAAATACTGAGGCTTTTACATTTTTCGTTATTTATTTATGTAGGTCACAGTATGAGTTCCTTAAACTGGGTATATGTTTTGGTATTGTAGGATAACTCTGGAGCATTTCTTAATAGGTTTTTCTTGGGCAAAAGTAGATCTTGTAAAGGCAAGCATGTGAAGATAAAAGTCTGGTAACAGAAAATCTGTGGGGACTTTTGTCTTTCAGGTATTGGCAAAAGGTGATATTTTCAGGTGCTCTTGAGAGAGAGTAGAATCCCTGTGTTCTATGTTGTACCACTTTTTGTCCTTACACTGACCCAGATGGGTGAAGAAAACATCAGTACCTGAGGGGTAGCCCCCCATTGGCATTGCTGTGATATGCTAAATGAAGCACGTTTAGTTTCTCTGATCGCTTGGTTTGGCAGAGGTTAGGTTTAGGTGGGAACGGGTGGGAGTATGGTAGTTAGTGACAGTGCTTAAAAATGTGAATGGGAAAAAATCATAGGTTCTGCCTAATGACACCTGAGAGATCATCGAGAGAAACTTCAGTTCAGTATAAAAACCCTCAGTAGGATTTAATGTTATAGTGAATGAGAAGGCTGATGAGTATTATAGACACGTTATCTAATTCCAGGTGAAAAACCTGACGTTCTGCATTGCTTGATCGGGCAAGGCAAAATACACTTTTTTTCAGAACATATATTGATTATTAAAGCATGGATCCATTATTTATGGATTTGAAGTAGTACAAAGTGAAGAAATAGCTTTTCTTATTTTTTTTGCCTGTGGCTTTCCTTGCATTTACACCCCTAGATTCTATCTTGGAACCAAGCCAGTAATAGGAATATTGTAGAATTAATTTCAACTTAACCTTTCTGTAGAAGCCTGGGTGTTAATTATTTAGTAATAGAAAATGTACAAATGACAGCATATCGAATGAACCAGCATATTCTGCATTCATTACACTGATGCCAGTTGATGCTATGGGTAGGGAGAAATCGATTTAATATTTTGTGAATACTTTTTCAGACTGTGCTGATAACTTAAGAAATGATATTTGGTTTTAAGATGCACATAATTGTGAAGAATGAAATTTTAATCTGGATATATGTTTCTGCTGATTTTTCTATCTGAGAAAGTCCATTTCATTGAATTACTCGTGGGTTCACAAACTACCGTGTATAATGTGCTCTTTTATCTGAGAGGTCGGTGTCCTGCAGTAAGAACTTGCTGTTGTGTCAGCATAATTTGTAGGTGTTTGTTTGTTTGTTTGCTTTTAAAAGCTTCTGAAGTTGTTTCAGGAGATTTGTGAGCTGGTGTCTCATCTCTGCTGAAGGTACTACCTCCCTCCCCACATGAGATTGCCTTTCCCCTTTGTAAGCCCCACAGAGCATGTTGCACGTTCAGGAATGAGGACCCTCCCCAGCATACACACGTGTCCTGTCTCACATACCATCTGGCACAAGAATTTATTGCTTTCCAGTGCTTCTCTATGGTAAGGGCAACTGCTCTTACTTCACGTTGTTAAAAGCACCGAAGTAAAGCTATGAAAACGAACATTCAAAGCATGATTGCAAGCTTAAACCTCTGCTGGAACCCAAGCCCTTAGCTTTTGTTTATGGAAGGACATGAGATGACATGTCCATTTGTTTTGAGTTGAAACATGCTCTTTAGCCCTCAGATAATGCTGTGATCACAAGATACTTATAAATAGCTAGATAGATAAATGAACAAAGAGCTGTTTCATTAGCAAAGTAAAATGGGTTTACTTAGTATTTGCTATAATGGTTGAGGTAGACAAATATTCCTAGCATAATGTCTCAGTGGAATGTCTTTCAACTTCACTCATTTTAAAAAGGTAAAGCAGAAGTGTATACTAAACTACTACCCCTTAGGCATCTCTTGCAGTAAGTGGAATTTAACAAGAATGATGATACTTGCTTTGATAAATGTAAGTTCCTTCATTTATATCTATCAGTTACAAGTCATAAAAAATCTATATATATATATTTAAGGCTAATAAAGCAATTCCTTTTCTTCTTCCCTCCCTCTCCCCCTCCCCCCATGCAAATCACACAGCAGAGCAGTTACTTTGCTCCAACAGGATTAGTAGCTTTTTTTCCATGACAGTGCCTGTGTTTTTTAAATAACATGTGTTGTTTACAATTGGGAAGTCCACAGTGCTTGTTCATATGCTTACCTTTGTTCATGTGAGTTTCATGCATGTATTTTTCTAACCTAATGTTGTAACAGAGAAAAGTAATTCCAGAATCCTTTGTATTCAGCTGACTGAATAAAAGCACACAGTGAGCTTCTTTAGGTGCTTATGTCTAGATCCAGTAAAGAATTTAGGACTTAATTCTCTGTTAAAACAAAGTCCAGGCAGCTGCATTCAAGAGAGTTACCCGTGGAAACCTCTCCCATTTACTGCAGGCACCTGAGATTCCTTAGGTTTCAGAAACATAAGCTTTTCTGAAAAAAAAAAAAAAAGAGAGAAATCTGGAGGTGTTTATGGATGAATTTTTGCACATAATCATTGTAGTCCTGGTGCTTTCTGAGCTACTTTTGTGGGTAACTGGTAAGTGCATGGAAACAGTCAGCACAGCCTCATTTGATGGATGGGGCCAGTGTAGGACTAGCTCAGTGGTGCTTGACAGTGGGATCTGTGTCCTGCAGAGTGGTCCAGCAGTGACCACCCTGTGGGACAGGTCTCTCTAAACTTGTGCCTGAGACCTGTGTTCCTCTGGGAAGGCTTGAAGGAGTTTGGGATAGGCAAACCTTACAGTTTTCCTTTGAAGTTGAGCTCCTGGGCAATGATGTGTTACAGAGTTCAGTCTCAGTAGCTGTGTGGTGAGCTCCTCGGGCCAACTGCTTAATGAACCTCATCTCAGGACTGCAAAATTGAGCTTCAAGCTCTTTCTGGCTGTAAGGATCTCGTGCTCCTGTCTCCTTGATGTCAAAGCCTCAGGAGGCAGTGATGAAGGCCTGACCCCATGCTGCTGAGGCCTGCTTCCTAAAACCTCTGCCTAGAGATGGAACTGTGGCTGTTGAACTTCCCTCAAACTGAGACAAACAAGGAGCTCAATCTTCCACTCTTCCTTTACATATCCTGCAAAAGTGGATTGGTGTGTGAGGGTGCTTTGACACTGCTTCCTCTTCCAACTCTTGCTTTTAAACCAGAGCACTTGAGGTGCTATGTTTCACACTCAGCTCAGCAAAGAATGGCATCAAGAGTGCCATTCTACACAGGGTTCAACAGCATCCCTGAAATTCATTTCAAGCCACTTGTTTGCTTCCAGGAGCACAAGAAGTTAGTGCTGAAAGAGAAAATGAAGCCCTAGTATACTGACATTTCAGTCTTCATTGCTACTGAGCTACCTCTCTCTCTCATGCGTAGTTCTGCAGGTGTTAGGGAAGGTGTTGAGTCACTTAACTTGGCAGGTAGGTGAAAATGTTTGGCAGTCAGGTGAAAGTGTTTTGGGAGGGTGGCAGACCATGCTGGTGGTAAAGCTGAGATGACAGCATTGCTTCCCTGGTCCTTGGTTCCTTCCATGGCTTGTGATCAACTTTAACGTTTATGAATATTTGCTCTGTCCCAAGACCATTTCCCTGCAAATGGTTATGAATGTGCTTAGTTGTTCTCTTTTGAGTCTAGTAAACCTATCAGCTTTCCACTGGGAACATTTTTGTGCTCTTTGCACGTTGTCACTTGGGAGGGGAGCTCAAATTTATGTCAGTCATTTAGCAAAGTAAATGCACCTCTGGACAATTGCTGCTGCACTACAGCATTTTTCAGTTGATGTTTTAACAAAGGTAGATTGCACTGAAGTCACCTGATTAATTTACTTGGTTTAGCAATAATCCCTGTGATTTAAATCTCTTCTGTGGGCCTAAATAAGAGAACAAGATTAAATATGACTAACAAATCTCTTATGAACATTACGATTTCCTTTCAGGAGAAAAAGTGCTACTGTTAAAATTGCAGGCAACAACTGTGGCTCTGACAGCAGCCACTGAGAAGTGTTTTTAACATTCACTCAATAGGGGTAATTGTGCCAGTTACGTAAACTCAGAATCAGGTAGCTTTGAGTTTTGCATCTTGGCACATCAAGCCAACAGAGAGACGTCTAGTTGGATGAGATTTGTTTTCCGAGTCTCTGTTTTAAAGAGTCATTTTTTTTGTTATTTTTTTCTGCTATTAATTAGTACTTTTTTTACTTCTGTATTTTGTGTGGCCTCATGTGCTGTGGATTGTAGGGATTCCTGTCCTTCACATGGAGATTACTGCATTAGTAAGTGCCAAGTGATGTTCTGTGTTTAAGTTTAGATTTTCACCCTCTGGTTAGTACACAGCCATAGAAACACCTCACTTTAAAGGAAAAAAAACTGTCTAAAAAGTTAGCTATTAAATAGAGAAATAGAGAACCTAACCTATTGGCTCACTTCTGAAATTACAGAGACTGATTTTTTTATGGCATCTGCCTTGTGGGTTCTTGAGGAGATGGGTGGTAGATAATCAGCTGCGCACATCACGCATGCTCTGTTCATTAGTAGCTACAGATTACTTTGTCTGCCAGCTTAAGATTTATTTTGTGTTCAGAAACATTATTCATGTTAGTCATTAAACTGGATCTTCTCGGTACCAATATGAATGTCCGATTCTGTTTTGTTTTGCTAAGCTTTTGACTTCTTTATGTCTAATGACATTTAATGGCAGAGCTCAACTGAGAAGTTTTGAGAATATTTTAGATTTTAATTGTTTTTAATCACATTTTAATTTAGCAGACTGTCTCCATGCTCTTATATTGATTGAATTCAAAATAGTAATTCAATCAATGAAGCATTTTTTCAGGCTGGAGGGAGGGGGCTGTCTTCCAAGGAAGGCAGCAAGGGAAAGAAGTAAACTGAGAACCAACAAGTTAGAACATTTTTTTATATTGGAAAGTAGTTGAGTCTGATTTTATGTATTACTTGGTGAATTCATTACCAGATACAGTAACCACCAGATGAATAAGCAAGCAGAAGGCTTTTCCAATTTGCTCCTATTTTGTGGGTATGTGGGTGTCCAAAGTCTGGAAGCAAACCTGCTGTCTGTGTCTGTGTATGAGCTCTGGGCTCTCTACCACTGTGCTTTGAAAGTGTAATTTTAGCTGCATTTATTCATCTGTAGCTCTATTTTTAGTAACACAAAGTACCATACATCAGACTATTGTAATTAGTAATAAATTACTCACAGAAGGAACAAATATTTGACTTTGATTAGAATAAGAAGAAATGTCACTTGCTTCTCACTGGCTGAATAAATGGATAATTGAGTGGCATTGACTGGTTGATTTAAATAAAAGTTAATATTATTTAGAAGAGAGATTTTTATTTTTTTTTTAGCAGAATGTAATAAAAAATATAAGGGGACACTTCTTTAAAAAATGTGTTCCTGAAAAACTAGGATATTTATAAAAATTCCAGTAGATACTAAGAAGCTGTTTTATTTCCTGTTTTTTAAAGGAGAAATGATTGTTTCATTTCTTTGTTATCTAAGGTATATTCTTTTCTTAGAAGTCTTTAAGAAACGCATACCAAAACCTCACTGTTGTTCTGAGTTAATTTGACTTTTTTTATTCTGCATATTATTTATTAAGGAAAAAAAAAAAACGGCAACAGTATTTTGTACTTAACCTGTGTAATAATTTTGCAGTCATTGCTGTTATAAAGACAATATTAAATCCCAGCCAGCCATTGCCTAGGCAGGGGTGTGGGCCGGCCTCAGTGTGCTTGCATTGGAGTCCCTGCAGTCATTTGGCAGTGATTTGGGGACTTTGCTCTCTATTGAAGATGCTGGTTCTTTCAGTCAGTTTTTCAGCTGCTCACCCAAGCAAGGCATCTTTGGCCTCTACTGATGGGGGTGGAAGCAGGTTGGTGCCCATGGCTGGCCCTTGGCATGAGAGCACAGAGATGTGAGAAGGTCTTCTGCGTGATGCACCCCATGGAACCCTGCAGCATATGGTGTCTGTCGCTGGAGAATGTAAATGGAAGTACATAATAGAAACAACCTCAAAAGCTTTCTGGAAATTGGTGGAGAACTTCTCCTTTCCAGATTTTGCAGAAGAGCTGGGTGGGATGGGGTGTGGAGGGGCAGATCACAAGATGTTTTTCTTGGCTCAAGGGGCGCTCACAGTGATGTCAATGACAGTGTTCCAGCTGACTGCAGAAAAGCTGGTTTAAACTTGTGGCAGGTTGTCTGTCCAGTGCTCCCTTCCTCTTGTATCAGATGCAAGCATCTAATTTCTGGCTCAAGTGTACTTCCTTTTACTTTATTTTTGTCAAACGTTTCAGCACCGGATGCTCCCGCACGCTGTGTTCCCATGTGTGTGGACTCCACACACCTGCTGCTGCTCTTCCTCGGCTCCCGGACAACTCCAGATCCCAGTGCTGGCAGCTGATGGGTGCTGCAGGACAGGGCTCCCTGTAAGGGCCCTGATCCTATCCTGAGCAACTGGGCTAATCCCATACAATCCTAAAACCTTGCTATGAGTAGGAGTCAAGTTTCTTCTCAGGCTGTTGAATAACTTTCAGTAATCCAAGGCCATTGCGGAGGTCGTGTGTGATGCTTGGGTGTTACTGGAGCTTCATTCCTCAAGAGTTTTTGCCATAGAATTAACTGTTTGTGTTACTCTGATCGCAGGCTTTCAGAGATCTTTTTTCTGTGCACATTTTACCCTCTTTGTTGCTCAATCATGAAGTACTTGGTCTCAGGCATTAATCCTGTCACAAAAGGGTAGGTCTATCTCATGTGCAAATGTGCTTATTCCCCACCCCTATGCAAGCATGCAACCATGAGAAACCAGTATTTTTTTCTATGTGAGTCATTCATACACCCGGATGCGCAAAGAAATTTCACATCAGATGAGGCTCTGCTGCATATGCACACCTATAAGAAATCTGCCCTGTGCGGAAGATGAGTGCTGCTGCTCCAAACTCTGCTGCTCAGTGCAGATGGCACCTGGCTACCAAGGGCATGGATCTTGAGGAGGAGGCAGTCACTAATGCTCCTGTGGCCCAACCAAGAAGAAAAAGGAGCCTTTCAGCTCTTTGCTGCTCCTCTGGAGCCTCTTCTGTCAGCCAGGTACAACTCTGATGAAGAGCCAGGGCTTTCCTGTGTGGGGCTGGTATAAGAGTTAATAGAAGGTTTTTGATCAGGTTTTTTAAAAGACTTCTCCCTGTAAGAAGGAATGTTCTCAAGTTTTCATTCTTATTATTCTTTTGTCTATACATGATCCTAGGCTGATTTTTGAACGGCACGAAGCTCTAGGTTGCCGCAGTAGCTGTCAGATGCTCTTGAAGGAGAGACTGGTGGTCTGCCAAAAAAAGGCTTCCCTGGCACCATTTTAACGTACAATTTGATTTCATCTCCTGGTTTTAAAATTTGTCCAAAAACCAAATTGCTTTCTTCTCTAACTATAGAGAGTATTGATATCTGAAGTTTAATCTGCATAATCTATTCATTGGAAGTTTTCCAGGACTCTGGAATAACTACTATTTCGTGGGCTTCTTCTAATCAAAAGAGTTAGCAAACAGAAGCCTTCTACTTCAGAGGTTCTAGCGCTCTGAAGATGAGTGAATCTCTTTTTTCACCTCTCTTCTCTTGCTTCTATCACCATGTTTTCAGTTGTCTTTTTTTCCTCATGCTCTGGCAGGATGTATTGCTTTGTATTGTAGAAGCTGTGAACTCGCAAGTTTGGTCTTGTCTTTGCATGACTTAAGTCTGTCTTAGAGATGGTTTTTCCAACATACAGAGTATTTGAGAATAGTTGCTCCTATGACATATTTGTTAGATTTTTCTGTGGCTACGTAATATAGACAAAGCTGACTTGAAATTTAGGGAAAGTTTAAATAGTTTATAAAAGGAGAACTGAGGAAATAATTATAAAAGAAGTTCACGGGTTCTCAAACGGAAGATTGTGGGAAGATTGTGGGAAGATTCTAATTATTATTTTTTAATAAACTTATGTGGATTTCTCACAGTTCCTATTAGCAATGTACCACTAGAGAAAAAAGGGAGTCTTTTGTCTTTTTGTGATACGTTGCAGCTATATTATTTGAGTTATAAAAACTGGGAGAAATAACTCTAAATTGATAGGAGAAAGATCTTTGGTTTAATGTGATATATAACTTTTCAGATTAGGTTTACCTGCTGCGTTGCATTTTGAATGCACCAGACTAACCCAAACACAGAGTAAGACCTACAAATGCATTGAATCTGCCAGGCAAAACAAGAACAGCTTAGTTTATCATTCAGTTGCATATGATGGTGAGATAAAGGTGGAATTCTAAGTATTTTATATGGTAAGAGGATGTATGTGTTCTTCTGTACTTTCTACTTCCACTTGTCACCCTTCCTTAGATACTGCCAAAATGTCGATATTTCTGTCATTGCTTTTCTCCTTTTTAATTTTAGGACTGCATTATTAGTGAGAGTGAGAGAGCAGAATAGCTTTTCTAACTTCTCTGGGGACAAAAAAAAAAGAAAAAGAAAGAAAAAGAAAAAGAAAAAAGAAAAAAGAAAAGAAAAGAAAAGAAAAGAAAAGAAAAGAAAAGAAAAGAAAAGAAAAGAAAAGAAAAGAAAAGAAAAGAAAGGAAAAGAAAAGATGTTCAGACAAAAATTAGCAGAGCTTTTAGGTGAGGTTCATGTAGCCATCGCTGCTTTGCTTTTGGTTTATCTTCCCTGTGGTCTGCAAACTTACTTGAAGGTCTGAGTTCTGTGATCTTTCAAAGGTCTTTTAAAATGCAGTCATCATTTCAAAACGTTCTCTCTCTCTCAGGAAGAGCTGAATAAGACTTGTGTAAAGAAGAAGTCTTGATTAATCCTGGGTATTATTTTATCTTTTAAGTCGGAGACTGGTGGTGTGGGGGCCTCTTCTGATTGCCTTGAGTCAGTTCTAGGTGTGTTTGGTGATGTGCTTAAGGGCAGCGCCATTAGAAACCTTTGGAAAACCAATGACTGGTGCAGGCTGCAGGATTAACAATGTATTGTGATGTTATGCTCAACAAAAACAGTTTGCCTTCTATGTGACTAAACTTCCTTGGTTCTCCAACATAGAAGGAATTTCCAATTTTCTCATTGATAACTGAGATAGGCAAGTAGTCATAGCCATACCTCTGCTATTTGATCATTTGAAAGTTGAGGCTCCAAGCATTGCCAAGAACTACTCTTCCCAGCTCCACAGCACATGTGGTATCTCCTATCTCTCCTGTCACTTTGTTCTTATCTAAAATGAAGATCAGCCAGTTGTTTCTCATCTAAGCTCCTGCTTCAGGCACACATTAGGCATGATGGTCAAACATCCCTGACAGGAGTGTAGTTGGTTAGCAGCATACTAAAGGCATTGTTTTTCCCCATTAACTTTCTTAAAAACAGCATGTAAGCATGTGACATGGTAGATGGTGTATAATAATCAAACTCTTACTGGAAGGCCTCAATAAGTTGGAATGTGCAAACATCAAACTGACGTCACCTTCCCAGGTGAATGTCTGGGTTAACCATTACTCATTGTAGATGATTTCAAAAGCATCTGAATGAATTCTTAATATAGGTACTATTTTTCAGTGGCATTTTTTGAGTGATGCCATGGTTGTAGTTTGCTTAGCTAAGTCCAAAGTGTACTGAGGTGTGGGAGTTGTACTTCTTTCTCTTAGTCTTATCCAAAAAGACACAATTGAAACAAGTTAATAATTCTTCATATTGAAAAAGAATTCTTAAATAAATACTGTGGTATGAGCTCTGTTTAATTTGAAGGAGAGCAGCTACTATACCTTTGCTTGAGAGAGAGGGAGAGATTTCTTCTTATCAGTAGAGCTCGTTCTTTCCTGCCAGATTATGCTAGACAGAAAGGATATGGGATAAGATCACAGGCCACGTAACAGGGCTTTTTCCCCTGTTTTGCTCAATTAGCAATCTCAGAGTCAACAGGACAAAACCTGTGTTTGTTCCTTGACATATTTCTGTGCTACTTCACATGAAAGCAGTTCAAACTTAATCTACGCAGTTTTACACAATTTGAATTAATCCAACCATTAAGAACAAGCTCATTGTTTAAGGATTTGTAGATACTGTTTCACAGGCCAAAAAACTTTTCGTTTTTGCTCAGCCACAGTATTAGGTAAATAGAATGAAACCAAACTGTGGTATGTATTTTTCCTGCTATAGTAGAAATATTTTTACTGGGTAGTTCTTTGTCTTCCCTCCTTCATTAGGGTCCGCCACAAATCGTTTATAGAATACTGCGACCTTTACAGAAAGACTAACCTAAGCAAATGCTTAGGTATCACTATCTTGAAAGCTGGAGAGAGCAGATGACTTTAGCTTCTGGGAAATGATCTGAAGGATGAAATATCAAAAAGAGAGATTCCTCCCAACCTCAGGCTCTCGCAGTGAAGCCTGAATTGTTTTAGCTTCTAACATAGTTGGACTGTTGAAATATGTGACCTGGCATTATTTTAGTCCTGGGAAATCAGTGATCAGTGATATCAATGTAGTGTCTACTCTTCCTTCTGGAAAATTGAAATCTGGAGTGCATTTACCTGCAAACACAGGCAGGGGAAGTTGAGCGTCTTCAATTTCCTCAAGTAAAACCTTGAGAATGATCTTGAGGCTTGCTGCCCTTGGGGAAAACAGAGGGAGAAGGAGGTGACATTTAACATTTGGAGACGTTGGTGGATTGCTTCAAGAGTTAGTAATAAAGTGGTCTTGTCCTGGCTTGTCAATTTGAATTTGGCAAATCATAGTTGATTTTGATTGCTCAAACTTATTTTATACTTCTAGGCAAATTTGTCTTGAAATAAGGTTTCATTTGGAAGGATATAAATGTAACTACAAGTCACCATTCTTGACATGGTTATTGGGAATACGTTAAATGGCTGCTTTTATAGAAATGTAGCCAATTACTAGGATATGGACTTAAGTCAAGAAATTCATTCTGCTTATGGTACCAAATGATTGCATTAAAAATCTTCTATCACAGAACTTTGACATATTGTCCTGTCAGGTACACAGTAACTTGTTGCAAAATCAGTGTATTCCAAGACCAGAGAGCATATTTTAGAAAGAGTTTTTCTGTTCTTTCCCAAATATTTCAATATTAAAATTTACAAAAAAATAAAAAAAAAAAATTAATTCTGGCAGATAGTTCTATAAAGATGTGAAGAGAAACTAGCATTGGAGTTAGTGTTGGTTGAGTAAGTGGAGTGGTGGAGATTGTCTGGTCTGACCTTCTTTAGAAAGCAGGGCCTCAGATTAGGTTATCTGGGGCCCTGCTAACTAGTCCCAGTGAAGGAGATTCCCAGTGAAGAGATTTAAGGACCTTATGAACTTTGTGTTCGCAAGAGTTCCTACTGCAAAAGGAGCAGGAGTTATTTTCCAGGAAGACGACCATTAGGACGATATATGTGCTCTATTACAGAAATATGTGTGGTAGCTTTAGGCTCAACTTCGATGAGGGGACATTGAACCATGGGAGCATTGCAAAAGAAAGTCACAAACTTCCTGTTGGAGGACGGCATTAGAAACATGCAGTTTTTTTATTCCCTTGACCCTATCAAAGCAGGGAGGCTCCTCAGTTAAGAGTTCTAAGTCCCTTGAAGCAGAAGAAAATACTGTTTTAGTATCAGCTCTTTAAAGCAGTAATGAGAATCGTAAGACAAACTAAAGGTTATAGCTGGAAAGTTGGGCAGATTCAAATCAAGAGTAATGCACAACATTTTTCACAATAGAAATGATTCATTATTCAGACAAATTATTAAGGGAAGCAAGAAGTTCTTCATCTCACTAAATCTTCGAACCATGACAGGTCGCTTTTCTAGCTGATACGCTTTAGTCAAACAAAAGTTACTGATGAATAGGGATAACTGACAGAGATTTATTGGTTCCTCCTTTGCCTCCATTATGCAACCGAGGCTTTTGGCTATTCATACAATTTTAATTTTTCCGGGACTTTTTATAAGCAACCGAGTTTGACCCAGCTGCTTTTGAATATGGCACTGTTAATAATAATGAGCTAATTCAGAAAGTTAAAAAAAAATTGCTTTAGGTCTTAGAAATGAAGGTTCCTTGAAAACATAATGTATGAATTTGAGTTCTATGGGAAATATTACAAGAAAAATAACTAAATTAGTAGAATTAGAGTAAATAGACTTTACAGTTTCTAATTAGAATCATAATGTACATTGTTTGATCCCAGTTGCAGTACAAATATATAGATATCATAAACAGACACAAAAATAGCCTGAATGGTCACTGCATCAACAACTTCCTGGGGCTGAGATGCTCTTAATCCAGAAGTCTTTTCTACACTGACCTGAATTTTGAGTTTATCCTCAAGTATTTGTTGGGAAAATTCTTGACTGTGTCAGTAAAAGGTCTGACAACATTAGAGATCTCAGGACTGTTCTACCCTGAAATTGTCACTTTGTGTGGTGCCACCAAAAGTCCCTGTTGTTTTGTGTATTGCAGGTAATGGGTCAGGCTACAGTGAATTTTTCTGAATGTGAACTTAACTGCAGTACACCTTAATTGTGAGACAACCACAACAACATTGTTCCCGGGCGCCATAGAATAAGGGAACAAAAGACCCTCAGGGGAGAAATGTTCTGTCATGCGTCAAAGCATACCTGAAAATGGGACATTGCACCACTTTGACAGCTGTCTGCTGACACCGCAGAAGAAATGGGAGTCTGTCTGGAGGACGAAGCTGATAGGGATAGAAATGAGATTTCTGGAGAGAATGAGAATGAAGTGGGAGTCCGAGAATGAAGAACTTCTGTTAGGAATGGGACCAGAATGGAGAAAAGGGCAAATGCTGTGTTTACTATAGTAATACAAGAAATCTCAAAGAAGAAAATAAGTCCTGATACACTCACAGAAATATGTAAAAATAAAAAAGGGAGGGAAGCACTGTGTTGTGTATGTACTGCTTTAGGTTCAAGGCATAGCACGGATCTCACAGAAAGGCATACATACATACATACATACTTTTTAAAAGGGTTAAATGAAGTCCTGCTGTGCTGCAGAGGTGATTGCAGCAGCAGAGGAGCTTTGTGACCCGAGCAACTGAGGTGCGTGCCACAGAAAGCTGCTGGTGCTTAGGAGCTGAATTTTAGTAGCTGGAAAATATGCCATGAATGATGTGCAGGCGGTCTGTGTGTCTGTGGCTGAGGAAATCAGGCTTTGGTTTGGCTGTGTGTAATCCAGCTGGAGGTAAGTGTGGCAGTCATCAGTGCTGTATGCATAGTTTGGATTTCGGCTAATGGTTCCAGGGACAACCTGAACCATACCTGTTTTAAAGCTTGCTTATGGGTGAATGGATAGTTTTCTTTTAAAACTTTCATTATTGGACTCACCAGCAAAAGTAAAACTTCTTTGCAATTTGTAATTTCCAGTTGTGTGACGTAAGAGATAATATTGTCGGTTGTGAAGTTGTTAGCCATCTCCAGACCTGTCAGTCTTTTGCTGGTGTTTAAATGCAGAGGGCATGAATATTTTTAAAAGAGATATTTTAATGAGAAATTAAAGTGATTTTTTTTTCCTGTGTTCTTTTCTTTTTTTTTTTTTTCTTAAATCAGTCAAGAATAAGAATCAATCTAAATTGAGTCCCAGACTCAGCATGTATCCTTTAAAACGTCTATTATTATTTGTTTTAATTGCAAAAGCAGAAATACTCTCACCAGCACAGTAGATGCCTGGCTAACCAGCCTCCTATGCTCTGGCACCAAAACATCATTTATGAGACCCCAAAAAAGAGGAAACTTTAAGTAGAAATTTTCTAAAGAATAAAATTTGGTTTCTGTTTTCTGGATAACTCAGATCCTAAACATTTCCTCTTGCTTAGAGTATGTCAGATTCCCCATAACTTTCATTACAACCAACAATCCCTCCCTCTTGAAAGGAATGGGCGTTTTCTTATCACAATAGGAGACTAATGTATGTGTCAGTTTTTATTAGAAGTGTTTTCTTTTTCCATCTGACGTGAAATAAATAGATACAGGAAAGCAAAGCATCCAGAGAAGTACTAATGGGTCAAATATATAGTCAGTCTTTATTAGAGCTCTTTGCTGTGGCTGAATGTGACTTGACACAAGCATTGTGAGCTTTGCTAATAACAGCGCACTTTATGATGTGGGTGATGGAGTCAACTAATTAATTACTCCAGACGTGAACAACAAAAGTGTGAAATGCCATCTTAATGTATGTTATGGCGTCCTGGGTTTGTCTTTCTGTACTGTTCCTGGGAGTGGGCCTTGATCCCTGTGAAGAGTGCAGGTTGTATGCAGGGCTTTGTGGCTCCTGGGAGATGTACTTTTGATGCTGCTTATTTTGGGAGCTTCTGCTTGGCCTGGGTCATCATCATTTCTGCCTGCAAAGTAGCATGTCTTGTTGTCAGGCTTTAGATTGCTAGGGCTGTATAAGCACTGTGAATAAGTCAAGGCTAATGGAAGACCTTTTAAAGTGCGTGGTAATCAGTGTGAGGCAAAGTGACTGAGGTTGTAAAGCTCTTTGAGAAGACACTGGAGTTAGGTGTTGGTTTTTTTCTGTCCCTCTCCACAATCTCACTGCCTGCCCTCTCTGCAGATACCTACCCTGTGCTTTATCCCACCGCTTTGTGAAGCCTCAGTTTCCTCATCTCTGGTACTTCCTGTCCATTTCTTCATGGTCTGAAGGAATCAAAGCCTATATGATGAACATGATACATAGAAATGGTATTTTAAAACTATTTCCCTTAGCTAAATTCCAGGATTGCCACCTCACCATGTAGTGATGAGACTAGAGACCTTGGAGCTGGGAAGGATGGCTGTGGAAGTGCAGATGATCTTGTAGACCTGGTGAGTGGGCCAGGCAGTGCTGTCAGTTGGTGTTCCTTGGCTGTCCTGTGCCAGTAGTGATACAAACATAAGCAGTAAGGGGAGTGAGGTGAGCCCCATTATCAGCAGTCCTAGGGAAATTTTTTCTCCCACAGCATATGTGTGGCAGCCTCTTGTATTGATGCTAGGAGAGGATAGGAGTTTTGCCCTGTTTATGCTAAGGAAGTATATTTAGGGCTGCTGCCAGTGGAGCACTTTATACACAATACTGCTATTTGGATAATAAGCTGCTGAGATGAGGACAATTTTGGAGTTCATACCACTTTTAAAGTTCATATAATGTTTGTAAGTACTAAAAATGTGACTTGAAGGAATGTCTGTGTGCTGCAGTGTCACAAGAGTAAAATAATGGCATGTTTTACATGAGACATTGGAAATATTTTTCCCTTTCAACTTGGACTGAAATATCTTTCCAGCCACTTGCCTAGACATTTGACAAGAGGCTGATGAACTGTTATGGAGTTTTACTGTTTAAGTTAGCTTAAGTGGTCATATTTGTACCTGAATGGAGACACATTTATTTTACTCAGCTGTGTGGAAGGAAATCTAAACTGTGAGATACAAATTTTAGAATATGCTTGTTTTAATTTTTTCTCCCTGATAAAAAAAAAATTCATTATCCTGAATTAAACTGAACATCAAAATTTCCCTTACTGTCTTTAAATGTAGTCAAGATGTGTTCCACCACACAAGCGGTGGGTAGAGTTTTACTGGGGTTGGTATTGCAGCTTGCAATATTTGTTTATGTCAATGGCAACCATCATTTTAGAAAAAGAAAAACAAATACCATCTTCATTTTCTTCTTTGTGTTTTACCCCACGCAATCCAGAAGTTAGTGTTGTGGTATCCAGAAGTGATTCATATGAATCATACTGAATTTGAAACCATAACACGGGATTTTAATAACATTTTTATGTTCCTTAAAAGCAGTAGCCAGATTTATATTCATTTTTAAATATACAGAAACAGTAGCATCTGTTAGAGATACTATTTTATGCTTTGTGAGGTGAACTAGTACTCATTCATCTGATGGGACATAGGATGGAGGCTTTCCCTGCAGAAATAAAGGACAAATAGCATAAAATCTCATCCAGTGAGAACTGAGCTGACAATGAAAGTTCAGGGCTGTGGTGACCCATTTGGATAAAACAAGGGGTTTCTTTGCCAGCTTCAAACACAGATTCTCTCATCCCTGTGAAAGACAGTTTTACATTAGCTCTTCATCCAGACCAGTTAGTAACCCTCGACCATTAGTGTTCTCGCAGTGAGAATTAAGGACACAGTGTGAGCAACCTCCACAGCGCTGCATGAGTGAAGCATCACAGGTGGGATTTTGACGCATTCCTCCGACAGTGCAGATAAGCTCTGACTAGACAGTAGGAATTTCTCCATGAAAGGAAATTGCCAGGTGGTTTAGGGCCAATATGTCCAACTCTACCTCATTTCCTTACAGCACTGAGGGAGGGGTTGTAGCTCTGTTCCAGTGGTTCGTGGGTGCCAGCACATTCCTGGGGACTAAACAGGAGCTTAGAAAGCCTGGGGGCCACTCATGGTCATGCCAGAGATGTGACTAGTGCCCGTAGAGGGTTTGCTATGGGAGCTCACAGCTAGTTGTCTCCCCACTCAGCTCCTTAAGTTCAAGTGTATGGTGTAAGTTTGCTTGTGATAATTTTAGTTATAACTAAAAAAACTCAGATATTGGTTCACTGGGGTAAAGTAGTTACACTTGGTAGGAACTCAAATAAAATGGGATGGGAAATGTATAAAAACCCTGGAACTAACAGCACTGGAAATATCCTTCAGTGTTTCTGCTGAAAGTGGAAAAAAAAGAAGGGATTATTTTGATTTTTGGTTAAAAAACAGCAAACAAAACAGATGGGAAATGTCTCCGATTTGTGTCTTCCTAATGTGAAGCACCAAAGGGTATTTCTTCTAGTTTTTGTTTTGAACATGGGGGTGGAAGTAGATTAATGGGTTTTGGTTTAGCCTCTAGTTCTTACATGCCTTGCACTTGAAAATAGTGTTTTTTTCCTCCTTTGTACCAGATGTTACACTCTGGAGAATAATTTCTTTGTATTTTCCAAGTTCACTGAACTGCCTTGTGTTTTAATGATGTTAGTTAGGAAATGTACCAGTTCATAACCAATGATGTACCTAAGGCTGTTTATAGACTGCAGCTTGGGATCCATCACAACTGAAAGGGCTTAAGAAGATGAAACTTGATAGTTTTGGGCAGCTGTGTTCTAGGGCTGAGGAGAGACAATCAAAAGAGGAGGGATGACACTGATTTTTTACATGATGAGAAGTTGGGGAGTTTGCAGTTATTTAAACAATTCCTCAGGATTTACCGGATCCAAATGATCCCTGAGTAGCAGGGCAACACACAGTAAGTTCAGATGTTTGACACTTAAGCTGGTTATGGCAATTTAATGTAGATAGTATATTGTGAGCCTTGTTTTTTTTTTCCTTTGCAGGGAATGGTTTGTGAAATGTGCATAATTTCCTGATGGATTTCTTTTGTGTTCTCTTTGTGGACAGGGTGTAGCACCAGACATTTCTCTGAAATTCTCAGTTCCATTTCCAAGTATTATTTCCAGTGAACTAATTGTGTAAGATAATTTACTGTTAGTCACTCCATTACACTTCTCCCTTTGTTTTTCATCATGTTTCTCGGCTTGCTTCTTTCACTTTCTTTTATGCACCCATTAAACCCCAAACAAGCTGCTTGAATAAGTTTGTCCCTTAAGATTTTCTGCCTCTAAGTCCTAAGACTGGCACATTCCTCTGTGAGCTTTGTGTGTACCATGGCACTTCTGTGGACTAACGCTCTGCAGCTGCATGGCTAGTTAGTGCAAGCAATGTCCTTAATTAACAGAGGCTCCCATTAAGGAGTGGAATCCACAATTCAATGCTCCCCCTAAAGGATTTGTTGAGATGACATATCTTTAAAATGCCTACTAATTTTTATGGGAACCTGGAGTAACAAGCTCAGCTGTGGGAATCTACAGCGTAGGTGTCTCAGTTTAGGAAAGATCAGCAATCGTTTGAGTTATGTTGTCTTCTAACAACTGGTCTATAGTGGGTTAGTTCATCACCATCCTTGTTTTTTTTTTAAAGTTTGAGCTCTCTAGGGAAGGGACCATGTAACCTCTTGTCTCCTCAGTGCTTAATGCATAGAGTTCAGGCATTAGTTAATTAGTGTAATAACAATTTTAGGAACTTAGGGTCAAGTCAAACCAAACCACAGGGCAATACAAATACTGCGAAATTCAGTGCAAAATTCAGAGCTGCTTTTATAACTAAGACAGGAATCTGTCTTGTTTTATGAAAAATGCTCATTTAACAAGGGTCTTTTAGATAAATTGCAGGTTTTGAACAGCTGCATCCATCAGATTACAAGTAGAAAGAGTGAGCCACTGTGGAATGATGTGTTTTCTTTCTATAGCAACACCATTGTGGCAGTAGTTCAAAAACAAGTAGAAGAAAGAAACAAAATATGGTTGGGTAGTTCAAGTACAAGGATGTATGAAATGTCACACAGGGCATAAAATCAAATAGTAGCTGGGAAGGATGCCAGGAAGACTTATGGTTTCAGTTCTGAAGGGCTTTTAGTTACATGTCTTCTGTTTCTTTTTTTCTTTCTTTCTTTTTCTTTTTCTTTTTTTCTTTTTTTTTTAATTAAATACCATTTTATCTTCTATAGTCTTTCCTTCAAGGGCTTCTCATGTAGTTGTTTATTAGTAAACAGCTGCTTGCAATGGAAGACAATTACTTTGTAGCCATGGTGTTTTCTGCTAGATATGTTTGTTGATTGGGGACTGGTTGCACTTCTGTTTGCTCCAGCATAATCCAGATAAGTATGTTAAAATAGGCAGATAACTCACAGAAGGGCTGCATAAATACCAGATAACAAACATAATTGCACGTAAAACTTTTGACCTTTAGAAATTCTTTAAGTAACTCTTCAAAGTGTACTAAATATACATGCTTATATGACAGCTTTAATATAATTTATATAATTACCTACAAACTATATACTACCTGTCTATATATTATATATATACATGCACATGTAATTATTACAAACATGTTTCCTAAGCCTATGAGGTAGATGCTTGCAAAATAATATACTTCTTTGGTATTCAGCTGCAACAGTATCAGAATTGCTGCTGTTGTTGTATTGTTTGTTTAGGCTGTTTAAAAGATGGGATTTTTTTGAGACTGAAACTGCTAAGACATTTTAACAGCTATAGATTTGTTAAGTCACAGTTAAGTTCCACAGTTAACCTCTTTCTTGTCACTTGATGTAAGTTCTTTCACTTGGAATTGTTTTGAACAGTGTGGGGGGATTGAAATCTGGGCACTTAACATTTTGTCTAGACTTGAAACTTGCTGAATAAATGAAAGATGTCAAGCTACGACATACTAATGTCAATGATCTAAATGTATTCTCTTTGAATAATAAAAAAAATATCTTGTCCAGGATGTAGAGTCATAGAATCATAAAATTACCAAGGTTGGAAAAGACCTAAAAGATAATCCAGTTCAACCGCTCACCTATTACTAATAGCTCCCACTAAACCATGTTCCTCAACACTACATCCAGCCTTTCCTTGAACACCCCCAGGGTCGGTGACTCCACCACCTCCCTGGGCAGTCCATTCCAGTGCATGACCACCCATATAGGATGTCTCCTGGGATTGACAAGTAGATGGCAATTGGTAATGGCTAAAGTCCAACTGTGAAGAATTGCAGAATGATCTTCAGATTTGGTGTTGTAATGGTCGGTGAGGTTCTGTCTGAGTAACTGTGAAACGCTGCATGTAAGGAAGAATGATCCTAACTTCATTTATAAACCACTGAGCTACTGGAGCAGGTGGATCTTCAGTCTGGTCCTCTTATTCCTGAAGTAATCTGTTGGCTACAGTAATCCCTAGGTGACTTGGATGGAGTACAGCACAACTCCAGAAGAAGTACAGAGTTTGGGCAGGAAAGGGAAGATTTTGTTATTTGAGTCCTGTGATGCACTGAGCCCAGAACATCTCCAGCTCTCTAAGTCTCACTAGGTCTGTTTTCTCCTAGCTGCTCCCCAGTACACTCCTTCAAATAGTTTTCCTTCTCCCCAGAAGCCTGTGGTCTTTTGTCAGTGATTCCACTTAGAGCTTGCAACTGTTTGAATTGTTTCCTGAGGATGATTTGGCCATCTGCTTCTATGACTTTGACAGGCACTTCTTCCCTACCAGTAGCTGCTCTGTACAGCAGACGAGAGCCTGTTTGCATTCAGCCAGCTTGCTCCAAGTATGAAAGTCAGAGAAGAGGGAAGCTAGGCATGTATTGCTGAAAATCTTCCAGCCCCATCCATACTCGTGTTGCACCAAGTTAAACTCTCACATACTTTGTGACATGCAGCTTATATCATCTTACAGATGAGCTCTGACTTTGGCCTGCTAAATTGAGCTTGAGCGTGGGAGATGTAAATGTCAGAAGGCTGAGCAGGTCAGAGCAGCTGAAGAGCAAAAGTTAAAGTTGGCCTTACTATTACATTTGTGCTTTACCATGTGCAGATGCAGTTGCCTTTGAAGAAACACTATTAACCAAGAGCATATCCTGTGATAGTGCAAATGATAGATTAAATAATTTGACAGAAGTGTAAGAGAAAAAATTCTTTTTTACTTCAGCTTATTTATCCTCTTGCTGACACATGCTGTACATTTAGTCAGTTCCTCATCTCTTAGTTGTTTAGTTTTTGTTTTCCAGAAGAAAACATAACTATAAATTCACAGCAGTAATATTTAACCCAGTGGTCATAAACTGCTTTTGCTTTGTTGACATCTTCTGAAGGCAGCAGTTTCTTGGTATTGATTTAGGGAGGGGACTGTGTTTGGATAAGTAATTAAAATTTCAGTGTATAATTAGGTAGCATTACTTAATGTAAGTTTTAATGCTAGTAGGATTCTATGTCTGACTTCCGTTTCTACCCTAAGAAAGCATATATGGAATAGAGAACTTATTTTGTAGTGTATTTATCTAAATACTCTGACTGATCTTTAAGATTGTTAACCACACCCACTCAAGCTATGTGTATTTTGGAGGAAGAAGTCAGAAGACCATGCCTTCTTGTTGGCGTTACTGATTTTCAGCACATTGTCCCTGTATGTTGTTCTGGTTGCAGAAGTTCCTCAAAATCCAAACTAACTTTGTGAAGAATTTGATTATGACTGAGGATCTCTTTATAAACTTGTGTTTAAAGTGAGTGTTGCTCTGCAGTTGGTGGATAAGAGTAGCGTGTGGACTGAAAATTCTTAGAAGTGATTCTAGCTAAAGAACAGAAAGAATAAATGTGTGTTCATGGCCTGTTTACCCATGAATAAATTTACATAGGATGTCTGATTTTTGAACCCAGGGAACGAGGAAGAAGAGTGAGTCTGAGCTGCTTTTGAGGTTTTGTGGCCAAGGATCTTGCTGGTTTTCTTTCTTGGAGATTTTGTGGCCTGCAGGGCATAAGTAGAGGTTTTGGCTCTTAGTGATCAAGAGCACTGTGTTAAACCCGAAAAAAAGATGAAAATATGTCAAGTTGACATTCGTCTGGTATATAGTTTAGCTGGATCATAATTCTGGCTCTTTTTTGAGCATGTAATTACATCCAGAAGTGGATGGTTTTCAGCTGTGTTTGAATTGTTCCTTGGTACTTGCACATAGCAAGCTGCATGCAAAGTTGGTTCTCAGTGTGATCCTCACACGGTTTCTTCAAATTCCAACTTGAAAACAGAGTCTGCTGTTGAGCACGCTTAGTGTATTTTTCTTCCCTTCATGACACTCTTCAAGTCATGCTTTCTAACACTGAAGTTTTCCTTCAGAAGAAATTCTAATGTATGGCTTTGGTGAGATTCGTGGAGGAATCACAGTAAGATACAATTGGGAAATAATATAATTTGTTAGTTAGGGAAACAGAAAGAATCTGTTCCTATGGCAGGTCTTGGAAATTTTGTCCAAGCTCTTTTGAATGTTGCCATTCAAGAGCATTGCTCATACGTGCATGCAACGTCTTACTTCCAACGCTGTTTTATCAGCAGCACTAAAGCACCAATCTCTCCTCTGGGATGGGCAGCATCTGTCTGGCAAGTATTTTAGACTGATAGGAAGAAGGAAGACTTAATACTTATGTCTTTCAAAAGATGGAGGCATTTCACATTTCAAGAAAAATGCAGTGAAAGAAGCATTTACTCTTTTCATGTTTTGCAAGACTTTGTGAGCATGCTGCTTCTTCCTGCAGCAGTGGCTGCAATCTGTATCTGCACAGCCCAAGTGGCAGCCATGGTTTACATCAAAATGTCTCTCCCATGACATAAAACATAAAGTTCCATATAGAAGTGTGAGTTAAAATCTAGTGGTTAAGACGGATGAGTGTTTTAAACAAAAGTAGGCTTAGAGGGTAGGAATGGAAAGATGCCCAGGGTAAAACAGCCTTTTCTCCTCCTGTCCTGAGAATGAAGGTGCCTTGTGAGCGGCTGTTTGTGACTCGGTCATCCTGAACAGTTGCTCTGGAAGCAAGAGAGGAGCAGCAGACAGGGACAGGCTGTCTCACTTGGCTCATGGTGCCCAAGTGAGAGAACAAGGCTCAGACAGCCCCTTAACCACATTGCACTGCTGGAGCAGCAGCTCTGTGGGGAACAAGCCTTGGGAAAGAAAATGACCACAAGAAAGAAATGTGGTCATTGTTAGATCGGATAGAGAAGGGACTGTAAAAGTTTTTAACTTGCTGTTTTTTTGCAGATTTTATGCATGGGAAAGTCTTCCCAGTAAAGAAATTAGACAGAGGATGCAGCTTAGACTGGTATACTTCACTGCACAAGGGGAAATTCCTCTTCTTTGCAGTAGGAAATACCATAAATGCATTCATTCCCTGTGAGATATAACCACTGTAAACAGCAATACAAAACTGAACTTTTCAGTGCAGGAAAAACACGAGTCTTCAAATAGAGTCCGTGGATAAAACAAGTTAAATTTAATCCCTTTCCAGTAGCAGGAAAAACACCAACCGGCTGTGCTATGTGGGTCATTGGTTTGCTCCTCAGGCAGCTCCCCAAAGCATTTTGTCTTTGTCCTCATACCTCTGAGCATTTGCAAGGATAAATTGTACCATGTCTTGTGATTTTGCTAGGTTTGCAGTTTGCAAGGGCTAAATATGAAGTCAAATGATTTGATAGAAAAAGAGTGACTTGAACATACTTCTGTGTCTTGCTGTGATCCGGGGTGATGTGAATAAATCTCTTGTTATCTACTTGTGTTTGAAACACAAAGGCATTGACTGCAGGATGGAAATAAAAGGTGAGTCAGAAGCTGAGTTGCACATCCCATGTGTCTGGTTGACAGCCTTTGGTACAGTGGAGAGCAGTGGTTGTGAAACTGTGCTCTGCTTTTCCTGATGTCACTTCTGATTTGCAAAGCAATATGCCACAGTGGCAGATCCAGTGTAAAGACCCCGCTTCCCTCTCATCTGCAGCTAGCAGGAGCCTTTCCAGAGCCTGCCTCTATCTGAGGAGGGTTGCAGGTACCAAAGTGAGGCTTTCGTGCAGCAGAAGCAAAAATGGGAATGAGTTAATACTACTGGATGAGAGTCCAAGGCAAGCTCTGTCACAAGGGAAGTTAACATTTCTGTTTCTTTGTGAAACATGTATTTGGTGGATGTGTCTTCATGTGATGCTGCATTTGCTGTCCCTGTCTGTTTGCCTGTATGTCATCCTGGCATGGGCATTGCTGATGCTCAGAAGCACCCAAACTGTGGTAGGCTTGACTGTTGCTTTCTGACTTAGTGATTCACTTAGGGACTTAGTTGTAGTTAGGGAAGTTAGTATTTCTTTATTCCGTACTTAAGAGTGCTCTTCCAGAGCTCAGATATTGACCACTGGATCCTCATTTAAATGTGATCCCTAAAGGGAACCATCCATACCTCCTGTTTGGTGCAGTGGATTGCAGCAAGGTATTGGAGAGAGAGTGTGTGTGGCAAACCTAAATGTCATCTTCTGCAGCACCCCTCATACTTAGTCTGGAGGTGTATTGAATTCTTAAAGGGGAAATTTTGTGTCTCTTTTCTCTTCATTATCTTTATGGAAGGATGTGTGAAAATCAAGTATCTCACTTCCCAGTTTCCCAGGGCTGCTCAAGTGCTGATGCCAAGTATTTAAATTTTAAATCCACTCATCTTTTGCAGTTGTGTTTGAGAGGTCTGATCTGTCTGTCCAGCAGTTGAGTGTGTTGTGTCCCCCTGACATAGTGACCTGTAAAATGGGAGGATGCTGGGCAGAGAACATAGCTAGATTGCTTCCTCCTGTTTTCAGGTTCTCAATTACCAGAAGATCATGAGGTTGGCTTAAATGTGCTTTAGTCTGTCATGGAGTATGTGGAAATGGAGTACCAGCATGCTGTCATAATTAGAGGAAAAAGATAGAAGGTTCTTATTTGAATGGTTCTTCAGAAATTAAAATTTAAGTGCAAGTTAAATTTGAAGAGCTTAGCTTAATTCTAAGAAGTAAATCTTGTTAAGGAAAAAAAAAGCCAAAAACCTGTCCAGCATTTAACTGTTGAAGTTGTAAGCGGGTAGAATTCAAGGACGTTCTGCTTCCAGTTTAGGCAAATTCTCAACTATGTTGGTGTCTGGATGGCCCCTGAGATATTTGTGTAAATGTGTCTAAACTTCCTGCAGCATTTTAGACTCTTCCAGACCACCTGAAAATACATGCTATCCATTTCCCCTCAGTCCTTCTGTTCAGATGCCCTAAGGCATCCTCTTTGAGCAAACTGAAGAAGCCAGCTTAACCTTCCCAGGAGGAAGATGTGAGGCCTATAATCCATTTATAAAATATTCAGAAGTGAAAACTATTAGTTTGTGGACTTTCCTGGGGCTCCAAGGGAGTGGAGGAGAAGGCAGGAGCCAGGAATGGTGTGACTCTGTGGGACTGTCACTTCCAGGGCCACCACTCATCCTCTCCCTGCTGCCATGTCCTTCTTACCATAGAGACCCCACAGCTGAGGAACCCCAGAGTAAAGCTGGGCTTTTTGACCAGGGTCTGCACCATGGTGGGGAAGAGGCCATGCAGTCAGCCTTGTGATATCTCTTTTGGATCTCACACAAAGGCTTGTAATTACATTTGGGTTGGATTTAAATATTATATAAAAAGCCGAGTCTATGACCGTGCATTTAAATACAGCAAGTGCTGTGCTTTTCTGGTTTAGTGAGGACTGTGTGAGTCAAAAATACCTTACTCATCTGCAGAAAGGCTTAGTCCCAGCAAATCGTGGCTTTAATTACAGGAAATAATCATAAACTACTTTATGTGCAATTAAATACACTTTCTTTTGGAGATATTTTTGTAATTTGTATTTTTTCCTTAAAGCCGATTATCCAAAATATTCTACTCTTTCATGCCTGCAGAGCAACTCTAACTTGCATATAAATTGATTTTTTTGAAACGAAACTTTCTTTACGTGTAATTGAGACTTGAGTCTGCTTTAACTTTATCTAGGTAATTGATTAATAGGTCAGATTACAGCTGCCGGTTAGTAGTAGCAGCTGACAGTTTTATGGTACAGTTTGCTCATTTTGATAGTGGCATTAATTTAGAATGTAAATTGACACAATTACAATAGCATATTTTTAGATGTCGACATCTTTAATGTTAGTGTTTAATCAGCCTTCAATCGAATACTGAAACTGTTTGAAATAGAAAATACCTTCCATACCAGGTTTTAAGATAATGCTGGCCCGGAGCTCATTAGTCTCATGGGAAGAGCAGTGTTGGCTCTGGATCATACTTTTGATTTTATTCAAAGACATCTTTAAAGGCATCAAGCTATAGACACAGAGTAGTGCCTAAGGAACAACATCCAAGTTCAGACTGAGCAGTCGTGCTGCCTGGTACTTCATGGCAGTGGTAAACCTGAAGGCTGGGGAAAATGTATCCTGAAGGATACTTGCCCCTGTGGTAGCTACAGCCCCTGCTGTGGGAAGAAGAGAAAGGAGTATTCCTTGTTTTCTTGTTCTCTAAAGTGAGAGATCAGGGAAGTTTCTACACTTGTATTAAATATCTGTAAGTAAGGAGCAGAAGCTGTGCAAATATCCAAGAAAGCCTGGGCCCAGTCCCTCTGCTCAGCAGCAGGCATTTTGAGCTGTGCTGCTTCTACTCTGGGCTCTGACCAGGGCAAGTTGCCATCGTGGTTAAAATAAAGGTAAATGTTAGGGCTATTGATATATATTGGGCTATTGATTGGGCTATTGGTTGGGCTACTTTGGGCTATTGATATATATTGCTGGGTGATGGAAAAGCTGTCATAATTGTGAAGAGGCCACTCTGGACAGCCTCAGTGTGCCTACAAAGTGAGCTTCCTCCTTTGGTGCAGGGATCACTGCATGAGCTCTACCACCTCTGTAGGGGTGGCTCCTGCTTTTGTAAATCCTGGTTTGAAACACAATCCATGGAATTTACAGAATCTTTTGATTCAGCTATAAAAACTAGACAAACGTAATTAGAGGTCAGATTTGGCCTAAAGCTTAGGCATAATATTTTCCATGAACATTTGTTTTTGCTGTTGGAAAAGCTTCAGTCTATAAATCTGTGTGTAGATAATGCTGATAGAGAAAAGCAATTGACGAAACAGTTTCATAGGCTGGTTATGTGAATTTTCCATCTATATTATGTGCCTGTGCCATATAATTATATTCCTTTCTCAGCCATTAACTTGTGTTGTGAAGGATAAGATACTGGAATCCTTTTTGCTTTATTGGTAGCATCTTTCACCCCTGCTCGTGTGTCCATCATGCCTTGGTCTGAGAAAGCCACATGGGTTGTGCAGAGCTGAGGGCCCTTGGTGGGGAGCAATGGTCCTTGTAGAGGTGTGCACAGCGGAATGCCGTGAATGCTGGTGGTAATGTTATCTAGTTAAGGAAATTAGGGCTCTCTGGATTTTACTTTCTTAAAGGCAAAAGAGTGAAAATGCAGCAGTTAGAGGAAAAAAGCATAGGCATTACCAAAGCATGTATGTGCCACTTGGGGACTGAGGTATTCAGCTCCACTGGGTTCTTCTTTTGTCACTTTGAACAATAGATATGTCAGCTGTTTCCATTAACTGTTAATTCAGCAAGGCTAACTTGTGATGCTTATTATGTCTATGCAGATCTACAAACCCACTACCCTTCCTTTCATCTTTTCTCATGCGCTGTTTAAAAACTCACTAAAATAGAAGGAAATGAACCTTGGCATTGGGGAGTGAGAGGAGAAAGTGAATTGATTCACTTTATGACTAGAATGCAAAGTGGCTAAATGTGGTTGGGATGATGGAAGAGGAACCAAGAACTTCCCTCCATTCCAGCTGTGCTGAGCTGGTAGGTCAGCTGAGCCATCAGTGTGTACCTTCTGCCTTAGATTTGTTGTGAATGTAGTCCTTCCATCTTTGCTTTTCTCATGGAGTCACTGCTGAAGCTCTTTTGCTGACAACAGAAATACTTATTGAGATACAGGCATAACCATGTGTTTCACTTGTCCCTCTAGAAACACTTGAATAGATCCCATTTAAGTGAGTGAGGCTGGTGCGCATCTAATTAGAGACAAAGTCCTCTGTGCTATGCCAAAATGCTACATCATAAACTGAAATTCATGGAAACTTAATAACGGAGTCACAGTTTATTTGCTATATTTAAATCAGACTTAAAAAAATAAAGGAAAGCCAATACACTCAATAAAAGCCTATAATCCAGACTGTAATACTACTCACATACTGAGATTCTGGTACAGATGATAGTGGAATTGTAAATACATTGACATTAATGGCGTAGTGCCTCTTGACTTCAGTAGATCCAGGATTTCTTTGGTAATGTGCTTAGAATCTTAATTTATTAGCACAGTAACTAGTTTGGGATTTCCCATTCTCCTCACAGCCACTGATGATGTGACCAGCTCCTGGAACAACACTAAAGCATCCTCAGCTGCTTAATCTGTCAGCATCCATTTTTCCATTTTTATTTTCCCTCCTTCAGCCCCTTCTCTGTTTCACGCTGAGCCGTCAGCAGCATACACCCTCATCAGGTGTGCTGGCTGGTAGGCTCATCATTTTCTGAGAGAAACTAACTTACGTAATGATCTGTCTTATGGTCTGCAGTCCTCCCCAGCAACATCCCTTGGCCAGTTTTATTGAAGTATGAAAGAGGAGTAGCTGTCCCAGAAATCACTGAATGGAGGAGGCAACCAAAGTGAGAGCCCACCTTGGTGCTCCAGATGTAGCGCTGTGGGGGCTTTTCCTTCCCCAAGAATGGATATTGCAGGAATAAGGGTAGGTTTTTGTGGTGGATTTGTGGGGAGGGTTCAAGGGACAGCAAATGGAAACCAAGGGCCAAACAAGCTTCAGGGCTGTGTGCTTTGCAGAACTTTTTTTTCCTATTTTCTCCAGCATCATTTCTGCTGTGATTTCAGCTCCTTCCGCTGAACATTGGCAACATCGTGATCTTTGTCAAAAAGACTGGTTACATTTATTTAAGAGATGTCTGGTAGTGGCAGATCAATAGCACTAATTGATTTGCAGCTTGTTCTGTGCTTTGTAGGAGATGTGAGTTTCATTTGAGCTAGCTGACAGTGGAAGTGTGTGAAGGGAAAATAGCTTGTAAGGAGTACTTCTGTACAGTAATGACATTTAAAAGAAGAAAATTCATTTCTGTTGTTACATTAACATGCATTAATGATAATTCATTTAATGTCCATAGAGATACAAAACAAAATTGAATTTTGCATAGATACTCAAAATACGTAACTACTTATATGCTCAGTTACTGCCATTGGATTGATGAAGAGTATCAGTGTTGTGTTGCTTTAGCGTAACTTAAAGCTGAGGCTTATTAGCTGAGAACAAAGGTAAGGCGTATGTTCTGTCTGTGCCTTCACGGATTCCATCTTCAGCCATGTTCGCACTGCCTTCAAAAGTATTTGAGGATATGCTGTAGGGACAAGGTCGGCTACTAATATACTTTGACACTTTCTTTTTTCCTGGTATTACCTCAAAAATACCATGTTGCAGGCTCTTGTACTTTTGTGTATCTCTAAAGGCTTCAGTATTGTAGAACTACTGATGTCAGGAAAGTTTCTTTTGATTTGAAGTTAAGTATATGAGTGTTCCTGTAAAGTGTAAGGAGAATCAGAGGGACATTGAGCTGACAACTGAATAACAAATACCTTCATTTCCAGTAGAAGTGAGAACTAAAATGTCCTTTAGAAGGCTGCAGACACGTTCCAGGGACAGTGAATGTGCTAGAGTCTAATCTATTAGCACCTTTTGTCTGCTAGACCAGAGCATAAATATGTTTATTCTTATATATCACAGTAATGAGGGCCATGAAGTGGCAGGAGGACTCATGGCTGGCCATCACATTGAAGGAAAGAGTAGAAAATTTGTAGTTCTTTGATCGCATATCCCAAGCTTATGGTTCTAGTATGCCTGAAATTGGGGTAGAAAAAATGGGATTGGTAGCAATCAAAAAGTTGTTTATGATAATATGTTACTGGTGAAAGGAAAAATTCAGTTATGATGTGTACTCATTATTTATTTCCTTTTTCTATGGGAGAGTCTTTCTTCAGTATTTGGTTGGTAGGATTCATCCGTATCTGAAGCCCAATGTTTTGGCTGTGCCTGCGTTAGGAGAAGGCTCCTACACCCAGTTGTTCCTGAGCAAAGTCTTTGCTGCCTGCAGGCAGCAACGGAGAGAGTCATTTAGTGCTCGTACGGTGCCTCCTTTAGAGATGAGTTTCTGCCTCTAAGGTGTTCCTTCCTGTACGTTATTTAATACACATTTTATTTTGAGCACAAAAAAAAAAAAAAAAAAAAAAAGAAAGTCTAAGAGAAATAGGTATTGTTCTCCACACTTCTACTCTGCAATTATAAGGGGAATGGTTCCTTTTCCACAGGAAGAGTAGCCAGGGGCCTTTTAGCCAATTACTGCAGCAGTGTGTAGAGTGCAGCAAAAGAGGGATTACTTCTGCCTTCCGTAGTTAGCATTAGCCACTGCTGGGCTGTACAAATGGACTTCTTGTATTTATCTACTTTGATATCCTAAGGAAATGGGAAGTCTCGAAATGACAAAGCCCTGCTAATAATGAGGTGAGTTATCACCACATGATTATTATCAAGCACATTTTCTTCTTCTAAAATATGTCAGAGACGAGTAATGTTCATTGTTTGCCGTGGAAGGGAAACCATTCAAGTTTACTCTTGTCAGATTTCTGGGAAGAATAAAACATTATTTGCAATAGAAGATGGCCTAGACAAGTGCGGCCCACCAGTTGTGCTCCTGGCAGCTGCATGCTGCTGTGTCTCTTTTTGTCTTATCTGAGCTTTGTCTAATTGCACCTTCAGTTCCATGGTGGGCTCAGTTGATGGCAGTCATTTCTGCATTTATCATCCTCAGTGAAGGCACATGATTTGTAATTCATAAAGTAGTGTTAAAAAAAAAACCAACACGTTAGACTTGGTTGTTTTGTGACTGTTATAGACCTGGCTTATAAGGCAGGAATTCTTTTGACAATAAACCACAGCGATTCACTTTTAAGAATGGTGAACCTGACAGTGAAAGACCATTTTTAGCACCTCTGTTGCTCAGATAAGGTTGTATTGAAGAGTTCATTTCCTCATGTCCTTCATGCCATATTAGGAGTAGACTGACCATAGACAGATGCTGATGTAGACACAGTTAATTGTTAGTAGATGATGTACTCACATTTTATAAAGAAACAGCTGTAGAGGAAATCTGTAAATCACTATTCACTGTGACTTTAGTGTTAATCTCATTTTTATGCAAAATCATGTTCTGTACATCAGTCAGCAAGTTTTCACTGCAAACAGTTGCATAAAGGCCTTTGGATAGTGCTCTGCTCCTAAGTTGCTTGCACACGAGTGGAGCCATCTGTTTTAAGGGGCTTGCAATCTTTTTGTTGAGTTTCAAGCATGAAACTACATTTCTGTCCAGTGAAACTGTGGAGTGAACCAATGAAGGACTTTGCAGTGCTACACTACATTTGCAGTGTAGCGTTACACTACAAAGTAGTGCTACACTATGGCTTTATGGTGTTAGCATAACAGAACTAATCCCACAGAGCTAATCCTAGGGTGTTTGAGCTTTCATGAAGTACATATAGTGAGCAGTATTTTAAACATGGATTAGGTGTCATATGTATTTAAGTATCTTTGTAACCTTGTCCCAGACTACTTGAAATGTAGATGCTCCCAGGTGCTTTTATGTACCCTAAGAACTGTATTAAGCATCCCAGTATGCCCATCAGTTGCAACAACCAAGAAGAACCCAAGTGAAAACAGAACGCTTCTTAAACCTCTAATAAAGGATTAAAAAAAGATAAATTCACAAGAAGTTTGTGTCACTTTTAAGCCTAGCAAAGCAGATTTTAGTAATTGTTGCAGCTTCAAGATCAAAGGCATTTCAAATCAACAACAAAAGGAGTGTAAATAGCTTTGTAAAGCTTTACAGAATCTTCATACAAGTAAACCAGATACTGTATGTCTGGATATGTTGCCATAAAGGATCTGAAGGGACTGCGGAGGTAGAAGCTTTGGGAGTCTTCCAGCTGTGTCAAGTAATGCCTTGCATTGTTATGTGGGCAAGGCTGTTTTTCTTGGCCATAATTTAGGGAGGATTGTGTATGTTATCACCAACGAATTAGAACTTGAATAACAAGTCTCAGATATAATCATCATAATGTGTTCCTGTTTTGAAGGGACAGAGGGGAAAAAAGACTTATTGTAAAATATTTTAAAACTGTTTGATGAAAAATCCCTATCACATATTTCCTTAGAATAGCTCTTCATTTAGCTGGGTATTGTCTGTTGAGTGATTCATACTCACATATGCTGCTTATGATTCCTGGCTCAATCATACTATAGCAACGAGCTCTTTACCGTGTGCTGCTTGGTAGCTCATGTCTGCTTTGAGTTCCACACCAAAATGCAATAATTGAACGTGTCAGGCTGTCCCCATAAAATAGAAGTGAATGAAGTAAAATTCATTACAGTGTCTTCTCCATATTGTGTACCTTCCTGAAAAAAGTCCTCTTCATAGATCTTTGGAAAGTAGCACAACTGCAACTCATACACATTCGCATATATGCTTACAACTATTTATGTATCAGAACTTACCTCCCTCTTGCTTGTCACTGTGGTTATTTGCTAAAGGTGCAAATATGATGATGTAAGTAGTAACATCTCACTAAGCCTTCAGGCATTCTTAGTAGGTGGCATTTGTAAGTTTTCAGTTTAGAAGTCCGAGAAGTGGAATATCTTTCAAATGATGAGGTGGATAAGCTGGAAATTTTGAAAACAAACAAGCAGTAAAAGCTGAATAAATTCTGCCCTTTCTGGATAAAAACTGTGAAGAAAGGAAATTTTAAATACACGGGAATGAAAGAAATGCAATCTCATGAGCAAGAGGGATGATAGAGGTGAGTGGCAATCCACTAAAATATCAAACAGACAGGAATGGCTTCTGTTTCTTTGCTCTTTTGTTCTTGTTTTTGAGTTTTTGCTCCAAGTTTTTGTGAAACATGGTGCTGTGAGGTCATCTGATAATTGCCTTCTCAAGTAACATGTAGTAGGTCTTGGTGCACTGCACCAAGATTCAGATTCAGAAGCATTTGCATTGTTCTGCTCTGAATCATAGTGCTTCATATGACATTTGAGTGGACAGCTATGGGGGATGTCTGCTAAAATTCCCTAGGTCACATCAGCAGTTTCAAACTCCCTCTTAATTCTTTCCATTTTTATTAGGATCTCCTCAAAGTCAGCTATGTATCCTCTTTCAGATTGTTGTCTCAGATCCCTATCACCTGCACAGCACTCTCAAATGACTGGACAGCTGGTATGCTAATTGCTACCTCACTGAACTGACCATAAAGTATGTATCTTTTTGTCCTTGTAACATCATTGCATAAACACATTTTCCTTTGACCATAGATTTTTATTGTCATGGCTTTTGAGTAGATTTTGCTGCCTTCTTCAAGCTTTGCAATGCCAGTGTACAGCACCTTGCACTGTAAGAACTAGTTAGTTCCCAATTAAAGAGCATCCCTGACAGTGAAGAGTAAATTCATTTTATTTCAATGTTTTTGGCTTTGTTCTGTTCTCATTCAGAAGAGATTTTGTGGCTATTTCTCAAATCCTATTTGATACATTCCCTTTTTATGGCTATTTTAAGCAGCTTATTTGGGGGAAACATGGTTCAGTGTCTGACTATATTGTTATAGGAAACAAATCCTTACCTGTATGGATTATGTATTTAATTTCTGCACTCTGCCACAGGGGTCCATTTTGGGAACAGTGCTTTTCAGCATCCTTATTGATGATCTAGGCAGTGGGACTGAGTGCACCCGCAGAAAATTTGCGGTTGACACAACAGAAGGAAGGGACACCATCCAGAGGGGCCTGAACAGGACTGAGAAGTGGGCCCATGGTGAACCTAATGAGATTCAACAAGGCCAAGTACAAAGCCTTGTACTTGGGTTGGGACAATCCCAGATATGAATAGAGTGGGAGAAGAGCTCATAGAAAGCAGCCCAGTAGAGAAGTTGGACTTGTTCAGCCTGGAGAAGAAAAGGCTCTGGGGAGACTTCATTGTGGCCTTTCAGTACTTGTGCCGAGATCTGATAGTGATAGGACAAGAAGGGATGTCTTCAAACTAAAAGAGAGGAGATTTAGATTAGACATTAGGAAGAAATTCTTTCCTCAGAAGGTAGTGAGGCACTGGCACAGCTGCCCAGAGAAGCTGTGGATGCCCCATCTCTGGATGTACTCAAGGGCAGGTTGGATGGGACCCTGAGCAGGAGGATCTGGTGGATGGCTACCCTACCCATGGTAGGGGGTTGGAACTGGGTGGGCTTTACAGTCTTTCCCAGCTTAAGCCATTCGATGACTGTATTGTTCTAAGTCTCTATAGACAGTACATGCTAACCTGACTGAAAGGCAAGATGTGTAAACTGTTATATATTTTAATAGCTTTACAACATTTAGCATTGAAGAGTTGGACTAGTTTGCTTGTTTGCTTTCCCATGCTGAAGTGGTAGTTTCACTTAGAGAAAAAGGAACTGGGGTAATTTGAACATTTTTGCTGCTCTGCGTGCCTTGCAGAGCAGAAGATATAATTTAAAATGGCTATTGTGCTGGAGATTTCTGGAATGTTAGGCACTGCATGTTTGACTTTGGCATTTTCTCATCAAAAACTGAAGTAGAGCACAGGATCTCAAATAGGCTGTTGAGCTCCTGTAAAAATAAGCTGGCAAGCAAACCCCTCTAATAAAATGCTGATGCTGGAAAAGAAACAGTCATCACTTTGTAATGTTACTTTTCTCAGCATGTCTCATTTATTTCTGAAAGTAAAAGCTGATGACCAGATAAGCAAGAGCTGTGATGAGGTGCAATCACAGCCTTACTGAGATGGAGTTTGTACCACCAGTGGGTCAGCCGTTCAGCCATGAAACATTCCATGGATGTGGCCAAGTCACTGATGGCAGTGGCTAGAAAATGGCCTTTTACCTAAGGTATCTGTTTCCCTTCTGTGCTCTTGTGATTGTGCTGAGGTGTGGGAGACTCATTTGGGAATCTAGGCTTTTAACTACACTGCAGCCAATCCACTGCCATTTCTCCTGGTCATTTTTCTCAAGATGTTTCACTTCTGATTTTTGACCCTATGTGTTTTTTCATTCCAAATCTATATGGCTCCTAGCCACATCTGCAACATTTTCTTAATTATCTGGCATGCTTGCCTTTAATAGGGATTATGTGTTTTTAATGTGTATTGTATTGGATGTTTGTGCAACAGGAAAGCAGCAGGAGGAAATAGGAGTAATGACAGACCAGAAAATAAAGCTACACAGTATTTAGCAATTCACTTTATAAACTACAGATTTAGTTTAAAGAAATTAATTGTCAGACTCTGTAGAGTACTACCTGCATTGTGTACTACAGTTTGCTCATGGTGACCTGCACAGCAGAACCTTGAATGGCAAAGAAAAAGTGAGACAAGAGAAGCTTGTTTTAAAGCAAACACTTAACAGTGCTGAAAATGGTAACTGGTGATGCTGCAGAAGTGACAGCTTCTTTCATGTCATACAAAAACGCTGTATCAGGGAAATATCGTTCTTGGGTCTTTTACCAGTAATGTGTTCTGTGTGTTTTAATAGTGTGGAGATCAGCAGTACCAGTTGGTTGCTGCTGCTTTGTTGCTAAATTCAGTAGCTGTTGTTTCCAAGTGTGGTGTGGTCTCTGCTGCACGTATTTTTAAACTTTTACGTCTTTTAACATCCTTGAGCCTGGCTATCTGAAGGTTACCAGAGTGCAGCACATCCTGTGCTCTGCACTCTCATCATGTCATTGAACTGCTCTGGTGTGCTCAGGCACATTCTCTGGTTGTGCCAGCTTTCCCCCTCCTTCTGAAATGCAGGAGAAGCAACCAAGACTTAATCTATAATGCTCTACTGAGTGAAATTTCCAGAGGGCATTTAAAGACTGTGACAGTGCTTTCATGGCTGTGGCTAAGTGTGACCTCTCATCCTCTGTGGACAAGATTCCTGGTATCCAGTGGTGTTTGCAGAGCTGTGAGGCTCCGTGGACCACACTACTTTGGGTCCCTAAGCTCCATGAGGGGGAAGAAGGCTCTGTGATGCTTCAGCTTATGTGAGCTGCCACTGGAATATTTTTAGGGGACTGTAAAAAGAAATTCCTCAAGTTACACAGAGTTTCAAAACTCAGATAGAGTTGTTTTGGCTTGTTAGTAACGGATGAGATGAAACACAGAATTTTCTAACATTTTCACTCCCTTCATCATCTCAGCAGGAACCCAGCAGGCGGGACGTACAGTGATTTGGAAATTTCTGTGTTCAGTTCCTAGAACAGCTGAGTCAGCTCCAGGGTTTCTCATGTCTGTGCTTTTAGCTGTCTGTTACATAGGTGGAGATAGGACCGCTAACTGCCAGTGGTGATAATAACGAACATATATTTGTGGCAATTAGATATTGATTTATCTGGAGTTAAGCAGTACTGTTGTTGGCAGGATTACAAGAGCTGGGATGCTTGGAGATTTGACGTTCTTATTGTGGCAGTTGTAGAGCAATACTGAAAGCTCATAAAACTGAAGGCGAGGCGTGTTACTAGACCAATTAAATGCAGTATGTGCTGTGGATACAAATATCTGTGAGCTGTAGTGCTTATTCGGTCATCATTTTTGACCTATCAGTGTGAACTCTGTCGTTTCTCCATCACTTTTTCATGCAGCATAGTCAGCTAGGGAAAACTATGTCAGACATGACCTCAGTTGGACTTCCTAAGTCCTATTCATTGAAACCAATGGTGTCTTACCAGAGTAATGCACAGAAGTTTAATTTTCCTTTCTATAGATGTCTAGAAAGATACAAATAAATAAATAAAAGTGAATCTCTACACATATGTCCTTTTTTCTTCTGGTTTCGATACTAAAGCAGAGCTTGGATGAACAATTAGTGTGTCCGGCTGAGTGGCATTTAGTTTAATTACATATTTGCGTGTTGCCGCATCTTTTTGCCAGGATATCACATGGGAAAAGATCTAAGGATTTTTCTGTTAGTTACAGAGCCATAGGAATAGAAGTAAGATAACTTCGTTTTTCAGCCAGAACAGTTAAAACATAGATAATTTTCAGGCGCTGATGATCAAACCAAATTCTCCCTGACCAGTTTCTAATAAATCCAAGCTTTAGCTCTTCTCTAGTACTGTTTGCACAGAGGCTTGTTGGCATGATGCAAATGCAAAGAAAATAACTGTTTAGCTTCACTTTGACATTTTCATTAAGATTAGACATTATGATCTTGCATCACAAAACCTGATCCAAACCCATGCAGGGCCTGATTTTGCAGTAGAAAGCTGCTGAGCCCAACTGGTGAGGGAGATTCTTACTTTCTGTAAACTGAAGAGGAAAATGCACACATTCTGAGCTTTTATTTAATCCTGTTTCACTGTATCATCAGTTCCCAGTGAAGCCAAATTCAGCCAGAAGAGTTGTGCCCTGATACCAGTAAAGAAGGCTGAGCTGGTCCCACACATTAGCTTTTTGTCAAAGAAATCCTCTCATCTCAATCTCAAAAAGGAAATATTAGTCAATAGGCAAGTGACTCGGCAACCTTCTGCGCCCATGTATTTTCTTGCTTTCTTTGCGACTGTGTTCTGTGCACTATGCAACTTTTACATTAATGAAAGCTGTTAGTCAAGTTCCATTGCTTTCTTGAAAAGCACAATGTTTTTATTTGACTTCCCTCCATTTCTTTTGCTGAGCAGCTTAGTTAAAAGGTTGCAAGCCACTGTTTCCTTTACTCTTTCTATTATAACTTCTTTTAACGCCACGGCAAAGCTAGTAATAAGTAACAAAGACATGTACCACCAACAAATATCAGCTCTTGCAACTCACATTGTTTTGTTAGTTGAATTTTTTAAAAAACATTGCTTTAAATACTGCCTTTTATCAATGGCAGAACTGTCAAAGTTTTCCCAAATTGTCTGAACTTAACTGCAAGATGGGAAAAAAAAAAATCAATTTATTTAGTCTTTATTCAGCTTATTTATGAGCTCTTTATGTTACTAAGCAAAGCTGCTAACATTTATTATTTTCTGAAGATTTTTAATATCTATAGAGAGGTACTGTCCTTCAAAATCCTTATAGAGCGGGGATGTGTTATTTTCCTTTGAAGTGGAGAAACTGAGTCACAAGTTCATCATGGTCAGAGTATAATTACAGCTGTACCCAACCTAGTTTTACTGACTCCACAATCTGTGATCAGTTCATCCTTCTTGTCCTGCTCAGCAGAATAATGTTTTATTTTCAGTGTCCCTTCATCACAATGTTATCCTGAAAGTGTTTCTTAATCTGCGGGGTCACACTTGCTTTCAGAAAATTGCTGTGCAACTCAGTAGCTCTACCAGAGCATGAAAAGGACCGAGGCAGCATGAATTGCATCACACTTCAGGCCTGCATTCCTTGGCCTGAGGAGCAGGATAATACTGCTGCTGTCCAGGCCTTCTGTTTTCATCATTCTCCATTTCCTCACTATTAGCTTATGAAACAAATGTTGAAGCGCTTGCTGCTGTATATCCTTTTATCTTATTATTTATAGAGCAACTGTTAGTTAAGGTTGTGAAGCGATCGTTATTTTTCCCTTGTGAAAAATAAGATCAAACATCAGCAGAAGACGACTTCCAAGCATGTGCTTATGAGTTTGTTCCCAGTGGCTGTTTAAGCTCCCATGGCTCCGTCCTGGCACCCCTTTGGCTTAGCAGCCCCTGCTCAGTGCAGCCTGCTGTGCTCTAGCACAGCACTTCAGTGCACCCACTGGGAATGGTCTGAGAGCTGGCAGACCCTGCTCGATAGATGCTCTTCAGGCTTTAGAAGTCCTGTCAAGTCTACTAAAGCATCTTTTGATTTTTATGGTGGAGCACGTGGTTGCTGAGGGCCTCATGGGACTTGCTTAATCCTGTGCATCTCCTGAGGAACATGCTGTCCTTGTCACATGTGCTGTGCTCCGCATCCTGCTCCCCTCAGTATCCACAGAGAATTTCAGAATGAATACTGTGGCAAAGGACCATTTGTTGATGTTCCCCACTCTGCTCAGGTTGTTCCTCTGACTGCAGCCTCTTCCACATAGCCCACACTGGATTACAAGCCCTTGGATCACCCCTTCCTGTCTTCCTGTTCCAGTCTCCCATGGAGGGTCTGGCTGGAAACAAAGGTTGTTCTTCCAGCTGGAGTTGGTAGAAGCTGAAGAGCACAATCCATGATCATAGGTCTCCTATTTCTCTAGTTTTTTTTTGGAGTATAATTACGAGTTGTTGTAGGGCATCTTTTCAAACGTGGCCCTAGCATCGGCAGAAGGGGACGCTGCTCGCTGTGTGGCCCTTTCATGCTCCTAGTAAATGCCACACTACAGTGTCATTGTGCTGTGTTTATTTTAAAAGTCTGAAATGCAGAGCTATGCTGGTTAACCCACCACCTTTGTGTAGTCTGGAAATGTTAAAACTGTAAATTATTATAAACAAAGTGCCTGTGGGGAAGCTTATGTACTATAGTTATTTAAATAGTCCTATAGAATTCTGTCTTAGCTTTGTGCTTGTAGATTGTATATCTGATCAGAGAAATACCCCACACTTCACAGAAGAATAAAGCTATTTTTAACAGATGATGTTATATATAGATAATATATAATAAAACACAAAATATGATAATGCATATAAGCTTTCTAAGTTTGGATTTTAACTTAAAAAATAATTTTAGTTTGCTTCATCTGCTGCCCATATGTAGCTATTTCAGCGAATACACATCACTAAAAGTTTAATTGAATCAGTGCCATAGTATAAATATATAATTGATGTATATGTACGTTTCTCATTCCAATAGCTTCCAAAAGATATCTAAGTGACCATTAGAATAATTTAACAAGAAAAGCATTTTTTTAAAGTGTTTTATGAAATGTAAGTTCTCCCACATAAAGTAGAATGGGCTGGAACTAATTTTCATTGGATGTTTATGGTTAGTGGTCAAAAATTTTCAGTCTGTGCAGAACCATTTCCATACCACTGACCCATCTGTTTTAAAGAGACCTTGTCTTGAATAATACATAATATTTGGTCATTGAGGAGGAACTCCCACAGACCATTGTATATTCAGTGCATCCTTGAAATGTTTAACCTCTGGATCTGAAAGGTTCAGTTTTGCAGTTTCTGGGCATCTTTAGCCCTCTCTGAATATTTTGCCAAAGTAGATAAAGTGCATGCCAAGTAAACTGCTTGTTTCCAACCACAGCCACGAGGAACAAAGTGAATTAAGGCCGGAGCCTAAATTTCTAGGCAGAAGTAATAAAGCTTCTCTTTGTTGAGGTTTTAGATACTGCTTTGTTCTCATATGCCTCAGTGAAAAAAAAGATGTCTTTAAGAAATATATTTTACAAACACTTAATCTTGGTTGCGTCTAATGTCTTTCAATATTTTTAAAAGAAATTCCAAGTGGATGAGTTATTTATGTGTTTAGCTTTTATTTTCCATTATGTCTTCTAATAGATTCCAGATCTCATCCATATTGTAATGGCTTCTGTGTTACGGAGCAACACAATTTACTGGCTGAAATATCCATTTTTCTCGCCTCTGACATGAAAGTGTGATAGACCAAAACTATAAATTGTTAGCATGTTTGTGAAAGTCCATCACGTCAACCTGGGTAGCTGCATGCAGACTCCACCAGACAGGAGGAAACCCCAGTGTGCTTTGGCACACCTGGAAGCATCCTGTTATTCCTAGCATTCAGGTTAACGTACTTGGAAGATGTGGTGATTAAAGGCTGTGAATGGAGAAGTGTTCAGACTTGAATTCCTTTTTACCTCACTTCCCTCAGCCGACATGTTGAAGCACATTGGGAGTGTAATTTTATAGATCTGTCTGAGACCTGCAAGATGGGGATGGATATGTGAGGTGATAGAAAAAACAAGAAGGAACCCAAACTGCTGCATTTGCCCCCCTAGCCTCTTTTCTGTTGCCATTTTGTATTTGGGTTTATTTTTAATGGTGTGGTTTGCTTGAGACTGTGGGCAAAGCAAGTGGCAGGTGACAGAACAGCCCAGCAAGTGGGTGAGTCTGAGCTTACAGCATTCTGGAATTGCCACCCTAATAAGTTCCTGCTTTTATTTCTCTCCTCCGAGAGCATAAGCTCCAGGAATTGTACCAGAGCATTCTGCGCTCAAGAATTATTCCACAGAAAATGTGAGAGAGCCTATAATTAAGCACTTGTGCACAGAAAGCAGTATTGGAAGAATAAATTTGGTGCCTGTCTCTCCAAAAATGGTTGAAACCGTAAATCATCTATAGAATGGATAATCATAGATAGAACAAACTGTAGCTGCATCTGCTGATTATTTTCTCCTCAACCTCTTGTGTACAATTAAGAATTCAGATTTAACAGCTGGGAATGATTTTCAAATGTTGATCAGCAGCAGAAAGTTCTATTCAGAAACTTCCATCAGTTCTTTTATCTCCACGGTTCATTATTTTTTCTTGAATGGCTTAGAAAAGATAGTACTTGACCCACTCTGCATTGAGGTAGCGATCATTATGAACTCTGATATAGATTTATGCTTAATGATCCATCTTACGTGGCTGAGTTCAACACCAGACAGACTGAATATCTGTCAACAGGCTGATCTTGCTTTGGTCAAGCAACTTTCATCTGTTAGTATTTTATTTTTCTAGGGAAATGTTTTTCAAATGTTTCTAGTTGATGGTTGTAGTGAAGAAACTAAGATATAAAGCTCAAGTGAGAGCCTGTCAAATTAAAATTAGAGATGATGCTCAAGAGCTATGTAAAAGCTGAGTATTGATATTAATACAATCACCCATCATTATACACTCTGCTTGGTATGGTGTTCTGTGTATAGGTGCGGCAAAGCACTGAGCTGATAGATCTGTGTAGACCCTCTGTAGATAACATCTCACATGTCACTGTGCACCACATGTGTGTGAATTCAAAGCATTTGGCATCTAGGGAGTCAGAAACAGCCCTTCCAGTTTTAGGACTGAGGTTTTATAGGTTTGTGTTCTCTCAGTATTTTTGTATTCTTTTAGTAATTTAATTATTTCTATATATATTTTAATGAGCCAGCAAACAGGTACTGGATCTATTAACTGAACATGTATGCACGTGCACTTACACACTTTCTTTACAAGAAAAAATGTATGACAGGGCTTTGTGGTATAATAGCTCATCTGCTCTTATGTCATACCGGGTGATGAAAAATTTCCAAAGATAGAGTCATGGACTAGAAATGTTAAAGCCTTCAAATTCAAACAGTGCAAGGGGCCATCTGTACCACTGGACTTCATATTTCTTTTTGTTCATGGATATACAAAGTGAGCTCTGAGAGGCTGTGTTTGGGTCTTCCTTTGGAGTGCAGCTGCAATGTAATTGTCAGGTTCATATCAGGGAAGAGAGAGCACAGAGGGAAAGACAGCAGTGATGACTGTTTTCAAATTGTGCATTTTTATACTGTGGGAAGAAAGCAATTACAGAAAGGTTACCCTAGCTTATTATTCATGAGGTTTCTGAGCTTTTAAACAAATTGTTGTGCAAATGCTTATAATCTCACCATCTTCTGTCTCTCAGAAGGTGTTCACATCCCCACACATGCAATAGATCAAGCAGACTTCCAAAAATAGGCATACTGTTTGTGCTTGCAGTTCCAGATGATCTTGTTATGCCAACTGGAGTTATCTTTGGTCCTTGTGGATCCTTTTCACACAGTTCCTATTACAGCTGGAAGCTGCTACTGTACTTACAGCCCTCTCCTTTTTGGGCGCCGTACTTGGGTTTCAAAGCCGAATGCAATTAAGTCATCCTGATTAGATCACTAGAGCCTTTAGAGAAATCTGCTCAGTAACATGCCTGAACTTTCACTATGGTTCCAAATGAATAATTTTTTGGTATGTGACTTCTCTTTGAAATGTGGAGCACTCTCTTTGCCTGAAGGAGTATCTGGTTCTGTATAAACATGGAAGGTTTCAGACCATTTGAGGGACACAGTGCAGGATAATTTCAAATGTGTTAAAGGTCTGGAGCGCGTATCTCAGCAGTGTTAGTAACAGTGTTCTGCAGCCGCTTCTCATCTGCTGACAATTTTACAAATCACAGAATTGTAGGAGTTGGAAGGGACCTCAAGAGATTGAGCTTGACACCAAAAAGAGGCCATCTTGATCAACTTGACTCCCATGCTTTTGATGTTTATAAACAGTGATGGGACCCTTTCTCAACCTTCTCTTCTCCAGGCTGAACAACCCCAAGTCTCTCACAAGTACAGGAAATGCTCCAGGCCCCTTCATCATCTTTGTGGTGCACCAGTGGCCTCTTTCTAGGAAATTTTTGTATGGAGGAGCCCAGAACTGGACACAGCGCTCATGATGTGGCCTCATCAGGGCAGTGTAAAGGAAGAGGATCACCTCCCTCAACCTGCTGGCCACGCTCTTTTTAATGCTATAAAATACTATTACAGGATACTATTGGCCTTCTCAGCCACAAAGGGCACACTGCTGCTCATGACCTGCCTGTTATCCACTAGGACCCCCAGGTCCTTCTCTGCAGAGTTCTTTTCCAGCAGGTTAGCCCCTACCTTGTACTGATGCATGCAGTTATTTCTCCCCAGGTGTAGGACTCTATACGTGCTCTTGTTTAACTGCATCAGTTTCTTCTCTGCCCAGCTCTACACCCTGTCCAGGTCTTGCTGAATGGCAGTCAGCACAGACTTTTGGTGTGTCAGCCAATCCTCCCAACTTCCCATTATCAAGTTCATTGATGAAGATGTTGAACAAGACCATACCCAGCGCTAACCCCTGGTGAACACCACCAGTTAAAGATCTCCAACTAGAGTTTGTGCCATTGATCAGAACCCTTGGAGCTCTGCCAGTCAGCCTGTTCTCAACCCAGCTGACTGTTCACTCATCTATCCTGCACCTTCTAAGCTTCATTACCAGGTTGTTGTGGAAGAGAGAGTCAAACACAGTTGCTCTTCCCTAACACATTTTATAGGGCCTTCCAGGAAGCACTGTCTGAGATCCGTCACTCCTGTGTCTTTACTGTATGTTGCCCTGTGTGCATTCGGCACTAGGTATAAAGTCTTTAAGTGCATCTTCACACTCCCAAATGCCTGTGTTCCTGTGATGCACCAGGTGCCATCAGAGTAGTAACCAAACGTTGTCAAGGATTGTGCATTGGATATTGAATAGTCTCAGTGCAACAGATAGCTTTGGGGTATCAATTACTAGCAAATGTGAATCCTTGAAGAAAATACTACTTTACTTTGAAATTATGGACAGTTTTGCATGCTGAGTGCCATCTGCTTTCTTTGGCAACCTCTGCTCTCATTGCAATAGTCCTTAGGACAATCAACATACGATATGGGAATGGACAGCCACCAGATTCATGAAACGGTTTTACTTTTATGTAGGTAAAACATGGACTTAAAAATACAGGGAGCAGATTGAAAGTAATGATGATGAAAATGCAGATAGAAAATTGTGAAGACAAAATATACAGAAGAAATCCCCTAAGCATCTGATACTCTCAGCTGTGCCTCCACCTACTTGATGGTAGTTGGCTCGTTTCTTGAGAGCGCCCTGAGTTTGTTTTTGTTTGTTTGTTTTCAGTGCTAGAAATTCAGAGAGAGTTACAGAAGACTTAATCACAGCCCAAACTGAGTTAGGCCAGCAGAATTAGGCTGCTTGAAAATATTCAAGAGCCAAAATATGTCTCTGAGCTCACCAACATTGTTGTTTATAGCTCATTCTCAGTTTAGTAAATAGTAAGCAGCTTTTTTTCTCTGCTAAGATCTGAATACTTACTGGCAGGTTGGACCTGTCTTGTTTAGTCCTGGGTAAAGCAAACAGTTGCAGCTCAACCTTAAATAGTGTAATGGGAACTGTGTGCTGTATTTAGCAAGTAAATAAAAGCATGTTCATGAGAGACCTCAAAATGGCCACTGAAAATTCAAAGTAAAGACTGGTAATTGTCCACATTCTTTCTTTTATTTCCTGGGGCATCAAACTAATAATTGATAGTTAACAGCAGGCTGACATTTTGGAGGATTTTTGTTTTAGAAGCCAGGTTGTTAAAGCTACTTATTTGCAGAGTTCCAAGCCTTTGTTTGCAGTTCACAGAAATATAATGTTACTGCTTTATGTTTTACATAAGCTTTGTGCCACTGAATTCAACTATATGAATAGCTGACTTCTTCCTTCCAGCAAAATGTGTCCTTCACAGAAAGCATTTTTTTTGTGTGCTTTTCTGAAGCATTCCAGTTAACATAAGAAAATCAAGAAATGGAATGATAGCCTGAAACATAGTTGGCAACATTTTAGACTTTAGTGCTGAAATGCATTTCTTTTGCAGTAAGTTTACTAAAATGCCTTTCTTTGCAACCACAGTGCCATAAGAATGCTGTGGTACTTGTTCTGGAGGTCATATTTATTAACAAGAAAATAGTAATTGGAAAAGAGATAAAGCACGGTCTGTTGCTTTAGAAATTATTCTTTGAATTGGCCAATTTTCAACTGTAAGGAGCTCTCAAAGGATTTTATCCCTCATACCTTTTTTTTTTCTTCCCAACAGCACACTAGTAAAAGGGTTCTTGTGAAGCTTCTGTATTTCAATGGACAGAGGAAATCTAAATTGCCTCTAGGCATTTTCTTACCTCTAATGAATTAAGCCTGATCCAGAGTGTATACACGCAGAATGGAAAGATACAGTTTGGAATTGTGTTTTGCTGTTAAGGTACAGGACGTTGTGAAATAGCAGATTCAGGCATTAGGAATGCAGCACTTTGAGGTGGTAGGTTGTGACTGTACTTGCAGCAATCTGCATAACATTTTCTGCAGGTCTTTATCAGTTAACTTTTATTGCTATTTCATTTCCCATGATGAAGAAGTGGAATAACTCTTTCTGTCAAAGAAAATTGTCCCTGTAAGTTATGTTGCTCCAAGAAAGAGTTGCCCTGTTGGATCTTGCTATTCCATGTCTACCATAAAGACTTTTATGTTTAGAGTGTTACTGCAGAAACTGTCGAGTTGGATGCTTTGTTTTTCCCTTCTTTGTGCTGCCCTCAGTTTTAATGGAACAGTGTATGACCACAGAGAAGATGGACTTTATCTTATCTGAAAGTGAATTTATCCAGTGCTATAATATATTGTGATTGCACTATTAAGATACTATTTTATTCAGAAAAGAAAATATTAAAAACACTCAAAAAATATCAGACAGTTTATAAGATCCGTGTGAAGGGTAAGTATGGTCTGGATCAGCTGTTCTGAGCTATTGCTCTTGAAGGGTTTGATGTCACTCTAAGGGAGAGATGTGATTCATAACATACAAATGATTTCCTGCGTGTAAATTAGAAGTTACCTCTATTCCATATATTTCTGTTTATTTTCCATATCAGCACTTGCAATGTTTGATGTGTGCAGTGCACACAAGTACAGTTGATGCAATGCCATCACAGGGGCCTGAAGTGAAAGAGCGGTATGCAGTGGAGTAGAGCTCCTTGCTTCTCCTAATGATCTGCCCTGTTTTGATATGAGTCAAGTGTTTGGAGATCTGGAAAAAACTGTTCCTTGCTGATTTCCCTTGTTGCAGTGAACACACAGGCTTAATGATGTGTTGCTGTATAGACGAATCCAATGAAAGCAGGTGAAGGGTGCTTTCAGGACCTGTGTTCCATAGATCCTTCACTGCTGGTGGCCTCCTACAGAGTGCCCAGCATGGAGCAATTTGGGAGAGCCCCGCAGCTACCTTAGCTTATCAGAGCCACAAGATGGGTTTTATGACCACAGCTTTTAGCGGCTGAGGATGTTCAAAGTGGCTGGCAGCTACTTGCTTTCAACATCTCTGCAGCTGAAATCAGGCGTATCCCATCTCCTGATGTGTGGTCCGGAGTTTGGAGGCTCATCTGGGAAGTGGTTGTTTCACCTTGTGAAGGTTAGCAGTTGGTAGGGCTTTGTTTGTTTGCTTATTTGACAAAACAGCAGGAGTACGCAAACTTGTTGCCTGCTACTTGGACCATGTTTGTAACACATCTTTCTCAGTTCAAACACAGTAAATACAGCAGCTGGTGTTGCTGGCTTTAATAATCCACTATCTATCTACTTCCAGAGGAGATCTTTCAAAGGGTAAGTACTGTTATGGGGGTTTTGTTCTATTTTAAATGCTATCTAACAAGGACCCATTCTGGACTGTACATTGTCATTGTCTGCCTAATATTTACTAAGGCATAAAGGGAGTTTAAAGTTGCACACTTTCAGAGAACATTTTCTTCCAAGTTTCCATTAAATGTCCCATGTAAACAAGACATGCAGGCTCTGTTAGTGAGGTTGAAGGAGTTTGTGATGTGAGAGTGTAATGTCTGCAAAATACTTTTAAGGATATCAGATGTTTTGGGGGTGAAAACTATCTCCTTCATTTTAATTTGATTTTCAGGAAAAAAAAAAAAAGAAGCAAAAGAGTATATAGCTAATTTAGAAACACTTTTTTGGATGTTCTTCACTTGCTTTTCTTTCTCCATATTATTTAGTTGTATGCCTTTCTTTCATTGCTCTTGATAGAACAGTATCAGTTTTCCTCCTATGCAAAAATTGCCTTAGTTGTTTTAAGTACTGCTGGGAAGCTCTGTCTACCCTTTTTAGTCATTTTTTAAAGAATGGTGTATCTTTTTAGTGAAGAAATAATTTTTATAGCTTTGAACCATTCATTAAAAACAGTCACATCAATCGTATTCCTAACCTAAAATTTCTCCATGAGAATTTTCCTAAAAGCTTCCCCTTTTTCAGACAAATAGATTTAAGTGAATTTTATAAAAAAAGATATTGGATATTAAGAAAGAATCTAAGTGGTCACTTTTAACAACAACAAGTAGTCCATCCATTCACATCCCAGAGGGTTACACTGAATAATACATTTCTTAAATTACATCATTGAATTAGAATAGACAATTAAATATTGTTGCTACTGGCTATTTTTGCTGTGCTTTGCTGTCTTCTCCTATTAGAGCTCTATCAGGGATATATATGTAACATGAAATTATTTATTATTAGCTCCTGAAATAATCAAATGATTAGTTCTTTTTAGAATTCAGTGTTCCTCCTGGAGAATTGAACATAAACGTATCTCTTTCAGCAGCATTGTGTGACTTATTGCCTTATTGGATGCTATCAAAATCAGTAGCCACTTTTTAAGTCCCCGAGATAAGCAGAACAGAAAGCACAGTCAATCCATGTGGAAGCAGGTATAATCATCCACTAGATTTTTTCTTTCCCCTTGGCTTTCTAATGCTACCTAACCTTCAGTGAACTCCTTTAACATCCGCTTTCATAGAATGCTCTCTCTTACACCTTCATAGATTGGGGTTTCTGTTTGATTTTTAGAAATGGAAAAATAATTATGCTTCTGAGAATTTCAATAACTAAAGAAAATGACTGACAGTGGAGATTCGTTTAAGAGGGTTCATTGGATATTAGGGTAACACAGTCAGTGTGAATAGAAGTCTGCAATGTTTCACTGTCTTCATAATGATTTAAGTATTCCCTCTTCAGTTGCTCAGAATATGCTTATTATATTCCTCTCTTCAGTTTCAAATTACATTGCCCAGAGCTTCTAAGATTTTTAAAAATTTAGAAGTTCATAGAATCATAGAATTGTTTGAGTTGGAAGGGACCTCAGAAGTCACATAGTCCAGCTCCCTGGCAGCAAACAGGGATGTCCACACTAGGTCAGTTGCTCAGAGCCTCATCCAGCCTGACCTCAAGTGTCTCTAAGCATGGGGCTTCTGCCACCTCTCTGGGCAACCTGTGCCAGTGGCATACCACCCTTACTTTATGTTGTGAAAGACAAGTAGAGTAGTGTAGTAGGGCTATATTGTACTGTTGTATCTAGTCTAGTATGCAGTGTAGTAGTAGCAGTAGTATCTCAGAATCATAATTCCTCTCAATCAGAATTGATGCAAGCTGCAAATAAGAAGGTAATCCTTTTAGGAAAAAAAATGCACTTCCACAATGCACATTTACATGTTTGATCTCTCAGTTGCATCAGAGAACATGAGGTCTTGGTGTTTGGAAAAAAAGAATGTGTGTTTCACTGTCTGGCCGATAAGGATGTGTGTGCGTATATATACTAATATATATGTACAAAAAAGTAAATAAGCTATGAGAAAACATTACAGAAATGAAAACGTACATTGTTTTCACTACATGTCCCTCAGGCATCCATGAGCTATACCTATTATCTATCTCTTAGGTTTACTTTATTTTTGATAATTTTTCAATTGTGAGTGATGCTGACAGTTGTAATTATAAAGAAAGATTTTCAGTGAACAAAGATATTAAAAAGTAAGGATCCCAGCTTGAGAAAGGCTTAAGCATCTGAAGAGAAGACACAAACAATACAAAAGATTTTAGAAAGCCATTTCTCTTCTTAGGACTTGAGGGTATGGAATTGCACATTCCTTTCTACATGAGCATATTGTATTCCCTCCCCCACTTTTTTCTCCAAAAAACCCTAAACTGTATTGCAAATTATTATCCACTGGCGTGGGGCCTAGACCCCTTACAAGTTGGAAACCTTTTTATATGCTGTAGATTCTTTTCAGTTTTAAAGCCCTGTGTTGGCTTGTGAACAATAATGACGTCAACTCTTGAAATCCAACTCGAGCTCTATAGCCTGTTCTGCAATTCCTGCAAAGCCAGTAGCATTCATGTATTGTTTCCAAATGGGATAGATTTGAACTGACATTTCTGATGAATGAGCTGACATTGTGGTTTGTTTATTATTGTTTTTTTGTTGTATCCCTTAAATGTGAGTGGCTAATTCTGAGAAGTATTTTTTGCAATATGTAATGAAACATTGCGGTGGGAATGACATACAATATGGGAATTTGTCTCTCTCTATATAAATCTGAATCTGAAATTAATATTTAAGTTTCTTTATCAATATAAATGTAGAGTGTCATTTTACAATTGCGATGTCAAGATAATTTTCCATAAACAAATGTTGGCTGGCATTAATTAGTCCCTTCTGTCATAGCAGTGATATCTGATTGTATTAAAACCAGGATTTACTTAGGCCCTTGCATAAATCATTGTTTATATATAGAATTATACATACTTGTTATTTATCTCACTGATATGAGGTAGCTGATATTATGAGGTGATAAGACTGACTTATTTAGCTGGATTACACTCTAATTATTCTATATGCTATTCAAGTATAAGCTGGTATATGCTTCACAAAGGCATTTCTGTACTTATATCTCCCCTGTAATTGTGTAGATGACAGCTGAGTGTTTAAAAAAGAGGTGGAAGTTAATAAATTCAAGACAGGCAGGTTGTTTATATTTGATGTCCAAAATTTTAGGTGTTCGAAGAAAAAATCTAATAGAACCTTACTACTGTGCTGAGGATCCATGACCCTTAGAAGAGGTTAAGAACAAACTTAATGTGGTATATAAATGTGATACTTTTCTAAGGAAGGTTTTCCCTTCCTTAGAAGTTTTTTCCCTTCCTTCCCAGTGTGCTGGAAACTGCTCATGAGTTAATTATTTCTGAAATCTTGTAAGGTTGATCGGTGTTGTGAACTGTTTTACACGATGGGCCAAGGGCAGGAAATGTGGTTTTACTAAGGACTGAAATGGGAACCAAAGCTTGGTAGCTCTCAGGCCGTGGAAAGCTGAGACTGAACATCTTTCCAGACCTGCTTAAACTGAAAAGGATTTGGAATTTTGGAGTGTGGGATTCAATTATAGCAACTTTGGAAGATTGCTGCTGTGAATAACATACAGTACGTAAGCAGAACAATTGACCCATTTCTCTGTAGTCAAGGGAATTATGGTTGGTGAAAGTTTTTGGGGAGTGCTTTAGTATATTCGAACTAATTAATAAAAGAACACCTGACAGTGAATAGTTTTGCCACTACAGTTCTGCATTGATTCATCTTACCAAGATCACCCTTGATGAGTGTTCTCCAAGTTACTTCTCCACTTAAAAGAGCTTAAAAGAGCTTAGGTCTATTGAAGCACATAAATGAAGTAGTTTCTGGCTTTCCGTATGATCTCAGATGCAGTGTACTGGGTATAGTTTTGTAACATCATGATGCGGGTAGGTATTATAATTCACAAGCTCTTGCTTAAAATTTCAAGGTCAGTAGTTAAATTGTAGTTGTTGGCAGATACCTGCAGTAGCCATAATTTAGTTGTTAAAAAACCTGATGTTGTTGTGTCTTATAAAGGAGAAAGATGGAACATAATTTGTGTAAAGCCACGATTTTTATCATGCTCTTCTATATCTTCTTCTTTTGGGTGAGAAGGGAAGAGCAACTCCTGCAACTTTGATTAGTTTGAGTAGCTTTTATAAGGTTTAATTGGAAGAATTGATTACTGCCTAGAAAATCAGGTACATTTAATCAACAGTGAAAGCCAAAATGAAGTTTAAAAAGAAAGAACTCATAAAAGAAACATTACCATTCAGTCTGAGCAATGGAAGAAGACAAGGCAATGCACTTCTCTGCATTTCAGAAGATGTTTTACTCTGTAGACCACCAGTTGTCATTGCATTCACCATACTGTGCTTTTTCATGGTGATTGTTGTATGAATAACCGCATCAGTGAGTTCAAATGAAGTTGAGAGGAAAATGCCACAGAAAAGTGAGAAAAAGAAAAACCAGTATTCTTTAAACATCATACTTTTTCTATTATTCTTTCCTTCTTTTCAGAATTCTGGAGACAGCTCATGCTTTATTTTTGTTCTTAGGTCATCAGTTCTTTCTTAATTCTCTTATAGAGATTTATAATCATTTTTTGTTGTTTATCTTCACTGATGTATTGTGATTCCAAGAAGAGATGATAGTGATAGGGAGAAGGGAATGAGTAATAGGGGAGACAGACTGTTGGAAACAAAAATAGTATGTTTAATTGACGCAGTTACTAAAAGTGAAGCAGTTACAATAAGAATTGTAGAGAATATTCTTGCCATTTAACTTAGAAAAGTTTAGTGTCTGAATCCATGTTTAAACTGCCAGATACTTCAGCTATGATACATAGATGGCTCTAAAAGTAATTACTTCTATTTATTTCCATGGAAATTACAACAGATACAAAAAGCACAACGTTATTATTTGATGGAGCAAATTCTCCACTACAAAACACCATTTTTCAACAGTCACCACCATTAGCTATACATTTTTACCAGCAACGAACAAGAGACTGCATGCTGCACATATAAAAATCTGCACCCTCAGAGGTGACCCACTGTTTCACAGCTGATATAAAGATGTCATCATTACTAGGAAAATCAGCCCAAATGGATGGTATTTAGGAAGCACAAAACCCAGACAATACAGTAGGTGTGATAGGACAGTCCAGCCAAGACTGGTAATGTGCTCCACTGTCTTCAAACTGGTGTTGGACCGGACATTACTGTGTTGTAAGAGAAAGGCAGTCTTGTTGTCTGGCCTGACTCTGGAAGTTTGAGTGTTCAGTTAGGCAGCATTGTGATGTAGTGATCAGAGTTGATGTTTGTCCATATTTCAGGAAATCCAGATGGATCACTTCTTCCCTATCCCAAAAGACCGTACACATCATTTTGACCACTGAGGGCTGCATCTTGAATTTATTCTTAAATGAGAAATTTACATCTTGCCTCTCCACGGACTGCCTATAGTGGTGATGCCACATCTCATCACCAGGAATGATGTGGTCCTGGAAACCACCACAGTCAGCCTTGCATTGGTTCAATAGGTCCTGACAAACTTGCAAATGATCTTCTTTCTTTGTGAGCATTTGTGGGACCCACCTGGTGCAAACTTTGCAATATTCCAGTATTGCCACTATCATTTCCAGTGCATTGAAACTGATACTCAGCTCTGTACACAGTTCCCTGGTCATAATTAGTGTGGATGAGCTGCTTGAGACGCTTTCCCTTTTGTGGTGTAACAGCTGTGCATGGCCACCTGGAACATGGCTTGTCTTTCACATCACAGTTGCCACAGCTGAAATGCTGCACCCACCACCTCGCTGTGCTCATATCCACTGTTTGGTCTCCATAAAGCTTCAACAATCATCAGTGAACATCAGTGGGTGCCATTTTGTCCACGCCTTTGCTTCATACACATCCGACTGCCCCTCTGCTGCCATCTGTCACATGGCAACAAAATGTAATGGAATATTGGTAGGAAGGTTCAACCTCTACTGCCATACCATCAACATCTGCCACTGATATGATCCAATGTAAAGAAAACAGGAGGCATTACTTTTGGAGCAGCCCCTGCTTCTTTGTGATTTAAAATGTCTAATCTAACCCTTACTTTAAGGTTGGTTATTTCCCTTCAGATCTTGCTGGGATTAATGGCTGTGACACAATATTTTCTTTACTGAGAAAACTAACAACAGAGAGGAGATTCTTTTTCACTTTTTTTGTTTTTTAGGAATTTTCAAAAATACAGTTTGCCAAGGTAATAAACGTCATTTTCAGCCATAATGTTCAATGAGTGAGAGCCAAAGAAGTATGAGGGATGCTGTAGATTTAGAGCCTGCTAAAAATAGTAAATCCTGAAACACAAGAAGTCCTACCATTTCCTGTGGCCCTTTTGCTTTGTTCTCCTCCCTCTGACTGCATTTTCTGTTTACATTTGACTGGTCTTTTTGTTTCTCTGCTTCCTTTTTGGACCCTTCTGGCCATCTCCACTTTTTCAGCAGTTGCATACCTGTTTCCTGCAGGTTGCTTGTTGTTAACCCTGTAATTGTCTTTTCATGTGATAAAAGACTTCACCCTTTCCCCTTTTTGACAGATATCTGTGCACTTAAAAGTTCTGACAGAAGAATGCCTGTGGCCTGAATCAACTGAGTTACCACCCTGATGTTTTCCCAACCCATAACTGTTGAACAGTATCACTTTCTTGTATCTTCCCTACAGAACCATTGTGCATAGGAAATAAGCAGCTGATCCTCATTTCCTTTCCTCATTCTCAAGCTGCTTAAGAGGACCTCTGAGTCAGCATCTCATTTTGTCATGTATCATCATCTACATACTATTCTCTAGCCTGTTGTGCTTTATCATTTATCTCCAGCATCATCTGATTGCATGTCTCTGCAGGATCACCCAGAGATGTAAGCCTAGGAAACACTAATTGGCACTGTAATGTCCTGGCTAACCTGACTTTACTTCATACCAAACCTCTGTGCACGTCTCTGATTTTAGCCACTTCTCATCCTGTCAGCTATGTCATCTTTCTGAGCGACCCATGATAAATGTAGTGCGTTTAATGTATTCTTCCTTTGTAAAAACTACCTTTTTGAAATCCATCAGGAACATAAATCAAGGGACTATTACACACACTGAAAAAGAAAGAAAAAAAGAAAGAAAAAAAAAAAAAAAGCAGCAGCCAAGCATTCTCCCCAGTTTGTCCACTTTTGCAGCACTGCCAGTACCTCAATGAAAGGCACTTTGAATTGTATCAGCACTGTCAGCAAGAATTGCAGGGCTGCATTCCTGCTGTGGGAGCACACTGCGCTCCCAACACCATTCTGTGACATTATTTCAGGCTGACTCAGGGGGACAGATGTCTCCTACTAAATCATCAACACGAGTGTCTCAAGCATCTGCTTTTTCCTTTGGAGACTTAATGTTTCAGTGTTCAACAGGCCTGATCCTGCTTAAAGTGGTGAATACTTTCCTTTGATCTGCTTAGCAAGCAGATCTCACAAGGCAGGGATACTGTTCATTCACCTTTGTTTTGAAGGGCCTGGAATAATGACCAGCACGGTCAGTCAGCCTCAAGATATTAATCCTTGTCCTCCCTCAGTTACTGCATGCTAACCCTTTGAGAACTACCTTACAGCAGTGTTCACCAGACATTTCTTAGGGCTCAGTTTGATGACATTCCCCGCATTCCTGGCATCTTTGCTTTCCTCTGATGACTCTTAGCTTTCTACACCTTTTCCCAGGGCAACGGCTCACTCTATTTAGGTTTGAAGTTCAAAAGCAACATGTTTGGCAGCTGTTTCCTTTCTCCATGGTACTTTTCTCATTACAGCAGATATTGACTCCTGAAATAACTTTTTCTTCATGTAGCATTCCATCCTGCTTGCACCTACTGTTAGTGAATCTGTGCAAACATTCATTAGCTGGATGTGGTGTCTCAAGCTAAATCTTTTGCTCTTCTCCTTGGCCTTTAACATTTTCAGAAGAAATTACTTAAGCTCTATTGACAATTTTCTCCATATCAACTTTCTACTTGCCTGTATTTATTGGTTTCTTTCATGTTAGCCCAACATTGACAAGAGTTGGTACCACTTGTGTTTATTTTATATTAACAGAGCAGCAACCTCTGTTCTGAGGGCCTTTGGTGACAGACAGCTAAAACCCCTGCCATTGTCCAGTTCACTTGAACTCACCTCACGCTGGTGAAGCTGGTCAAGTGTGGTTCATTCAAACCAGCTGAGGATCTGCTCTCATGTCTGGGATAGAAGGTCCTGCATGACTCAGTTTAGTAGGAGGTGCAGGATCCTTCCTATTGGCCACCAGAGGTTGCTCAGAGCACATTAGCTGAGTGTTCAGTGCTGTACAGCTCTTTAATTCTTGAGTCCCATCCAAGGTTTGTTAATCTTCTGTGAAATTTGCTTCCATGTCCTGTTTTTCCCCTTGTATAGGTTATTCTCTCTGATGCCTCGCATCTCTGAGGTGCATTGATGGAGTCACCAAGGGAAGCTGGAGATGGGACTTGTCACAGGAGCCTGTCCCTGGGATGCAGAGATTGCAGCCCTTGCTGCATGTGGAAGTTGCTAAGTTCTTCTTGAGTTCATTTCCCATCACTGTGTGCTATATATATCCACAGGCATGCCCACAGTTGTTGGGAAAAAAAAATAAATACAAACTCCTCTACAATCTAGAAGCAGAGGAAGAAATAGATGTTTACTGTTTTCCCTCTTTGCTCTTTGAACACCCTTGAGGTCATCAGACTGCTGATGAAGGCATCGATGTGGTGTCAAATTTGGAAAGGAACATAGGAAGTTAAGAAATATTATGGAAAGTTCCAAATGAGGCCATGCTTCAGGTTTGGAGTCAGACCCAACTATCATCAAATTTCATTCATAATAAGGTCTTTATGTGGGTTGCAGCATTGGACTTGATTATATTTCACCCATGTGAGCATGTTTGGATCTTCTTTAGGTGATCCAAAGTTGGCTGTATAGCATCAAGGAGGTCTCTTTTGCCTCTTGGTGCAGAGGTTGATGTTCTGCTGCACTGCTGGTATCATTCTGTGTTTGGGTGTAATTCATTTTTTCCTGCCAGAAAGTGTTTATTCAGAGATTGCTAATTCTTAATCCTGCATCGTATGCAGCACCGTATGATTTTAGAATGACTCTGGTAAAAGGAGAGAGTGACTTCTAGACCTAGGCAGACCAGTTTCATGTATTTTAACTATGAATCTTCATCAAACTATTCGCTTTAGAATTAAAATAAATGCATTGTTGTAAGAGGTGGGGAAAGAGTAATATTTTCCCTGGATTAGGGATGGGGTCCCACATTTCCTACTTTCTTTTGGGAGTAGGAAATTCCAGAGATTATAAATTATAATTATAAATGTACCAATTATAAATGCATGAAAAACCATTAGCAACGGACTGTTTTGTCTTTGTGATTTGGAACTGGAATTTATCCAGTTGTTGCCGGAAGGCTACATTTAATTTGTACTGTGTTTGCATAAATGGCATATTTGTAAAAATCACATTTTACTTGAACAATTGTAAATGATGCGTTTATCACAGGGAGAACAATGATCTATTGTTCTGTTGAAATAGAACAGTACTGCCCTTCCAAACTATCCAATGGCAAATCATGAAAAATTTGAGTATATGTACTTGAATGTCGCTTATCTTGTCCCCACAATCAACACTCATATGCTCATATTCCCTGGATGTGTAAAACTCAAGAGATTCTTTGAATTGCTCTCTTAATCATGTTGGCATTATAGTTACTTGCTAAGTAAAGTTCTTTAACAATGATGCCCTTGTTTATCAGTGCAGTGGCACTCCTTTGTCCAGTGCAAATAGTTACATGTTGTAGTAGGACAGTAGCTGATGGGAGCATGGTGCTGGCTGAGGGGAATCCAGTGCTTGGAGACAGTTGTTCAGAGCACTATATGCAATCTCCTCCACCCTGCAGGCAAATGGAGTCTAAGCAGAATATAGGACTTCCGCCTGTAAGGTCTCAAGCATCAGTGGGCAATTTGCCCTCCAGCTTGCATCTCATTCATGTATTTGGAGAATATTTGTTGATTTGAGGTTGTTGTTTTTTGGTTTTGTTTTGTTTTGGTTTTTTGTTTGTTTTGCTTTTAAACCCATTTAGCACATCTTTACAGTCTGTGCTCTTTAAGATCAGATGTAGAATACTTAAGAGAGACATAATTGGAGAACGCTTCTTAGTTCATACCATAGTTTACCTTTTATTCTTTTTTAAGTTGGGTTAATCAAGAGTAATGTAATATTGCTAAATTGTGCTGTGGTAAGTGAGAAACCCACTCTGTAGTACAATGACTGCTGCTGACTCTGGCCAAGAATTGTATCATTTCTTTGGAAGAATGCATATTTTACAATTTCTTGTCAGATACAGTTGCTAGATATATTTTTGAATCTGTGTAGCTAAACTCTCTGCCATTAACTTTTTTATTAGGAAAAGCATTCTCAGTCTCTTTGACTTACCACCACATGTACCATATTTGAATTGAGTCCAGAAACAGGTTCTGAGAGTATTGCATATTAAGCATTGAGAGAACGTGTTGTTCCCTAACACATATGCCTTTCCTTTATTCTTCTTCTCTTCTCTTCTCTTCTCTTCTCTTCTCTTCTCTTCTCTTCTCTTCTCTTCTCTTCTCTTCTCTTCTCTTCTCTTCTCTTCTCTTCTCTCAATATACCTTCAGTATGTAGAGGTTATTCTCTTTTAATTCTGTTGTTCTCCTTTTCCCTTTCCTGTTAACAATTATCTCTCCCCCTCCCCTTCTTTTCTCTCTTTGATCCACAGGTTTTGCAGTGCATGTTGGTCTCCCTTCATTCAGAACTTGACATTCAAAGGTACTTGATGAAAATTGAATCCTCTCAGAGAGTTAGTACTTTATTTTTTTTCTGCACTCTGCTGTGGATTGAGTTTTGTTACCTTTTAACTATGTGTGGTTTGCATCACAACTAGCGCTCTCAAATAAATACAGATCTGCATGCTTTTTCCCTCTGAAAGTGGTACATTCATATAGATTAATTGCATATGGGAGTGTGATGCATGTGCATCCTTTGATGATTTTTTAATTCTGACTTTTCCTTTAATGGCATGATAGATACAAAGTCTACACTCTTATTTCAGATAGATGTTTTGAAACCCACCAAATTCAGTGGCAGGTCTTAGTCAAATCAGATCCCTATCAGCTGACCCAATTCTAATTTTATGTATGTATTTATTACAAAAGTAAAGTTTCTGAAAAGTTGAGGTCAGATCTGTGGATGCAGAAGTAAATATTTCTGTATTTGATGTGCTAAAAAGCTTAGTTCTCAACTTGCAAATTGATCTTTTTATGAGAATTTAAGTTGAAGGTTAACACTGGCTGGATACCCAAGTGGGATAAAGGCTGGAGAGCAGTATAGAGGGACCAACTGAAATATAAATTAACATTTAAAAGAGCCCCAATGTAGAATATGCTAATGTTGTTTTACATATGCTTCCGCATCTTGGGGTTGTACTTTCCTTGTCTATAGTCAGCCCTTGCTGTCATGCAGATTCGGAAGTGTTTCTCTGTATCTTGCATTACAATGTAAGGCGGGCTGGCTGAGGAGGCCACAGCTCTTAGGAGTTTTTGTTTGAGTCTCTTGCAACTCTGAAATCACCTCTGTCACATCTTTCTACCTGTTGAGCTCCTCTTCCATTTCTGTGTGACTTCTTACACAGGTATCTGCTACAAATTTTTTCTAGCCTTGCAGTGAACACACACTCACCTTTTAGATACATTTTGAAAGGTGCTCCTGCATGGTTTTTTTTCCTGATGAGAACACTAAGCAAACACGTGCTGCCAATAAGGAAGGAGGCCTGGGAGCACGCAGCTTATTTGCTTCCCTGCTGATTTTGTTTCCACTTGGAGAATTTCAATGCACCAATAAAAATGCTGACCAGGGGGAAGATGGGAGTGGCAGGGTGTGGAGAGCAGGGAGGCTTCTCTCAGTTGTGCCGAGGGAGGAAGGAGCAGAAGGACACATTGACAAGTGGGCAAAGAGGATGTGAAGCTCCGCTCTGGCACAGCACCCCTCCTGCAGCCCCGTCCCACTCACCGACCTCCCTCCCACTTACCAGCATCAGTGGTGAGGGATTCTTTTTTCCTTCCCCCCTCACCCGGTTATTTTTGAAATAAAGTGTTAATGAAGATCTCCTCGTTTGCTTTTAGAAATCAGAAAAACAGGTTTTTCCAGAGCAGCTGTGGGCTGGAACCTGCATTGTGTTCCTGTGCTTTGGGAAGCAGACACCACAAAAACAGACCCTCCTCCTGTTTTCCTTAGGCACATGTGTGGGAGAAAAGGGCTGGGTAGGTAATCGTTTTCTTGAATCAGAACACACTATTCCCTAGGTACATCTAGGCATCTGCTATTTATTCTTTTTTATTTATTTATTATTTTTTCCTTTCTTCCTTTTTGCATGTGGTTTTAAGCATGTAAGGATCTTTCCCCTTTAATCAGCATAATGACCGCTTTTGTTTAAATCATCCCTTTTAACCTTTGGATTTCTCATGACAGTTCTGGGGGCTGTGTAGGTAGAAGTCACCTGCAGCTGATAAGTGAGACACAGCCATCTCCCTCCTGGAACAAGGGATGATTCTGTTTTGTGGGTGCTTCACAGTGGAGTTTTTAGGAGGGAAAAGAGAAATAGCTTCCAACTGAAGTTGCAGTAAGATTTTAATTAAGACAGATGTTGATGCCCAGGCATGAATTTATGGGTGACTTACTTAAGGTAGTAATGAGCTGAGGCTATGATGCAAGAATGAGACAGAGACTATGAAGGGGGGTAAGTTCTGCTGTAAGCAGAATAGATGGGGCAAGGGAAGGTTTTGCAGAGGGAAGTGGTGAGGTGATCCATCACTTGTTGAGTTGAGCTCTCACGTGTAAATAAATACTCTGTGTCACCGGGCGTTAGAATACAGCAGAGCTGTGTGACTGTGATTTCTTTCATTCAGTGTAATTTTTGCTTATTGTCAATGGACGATTGTTTCTATTGATAGATTATATCTATCGTTTTATTGTAATTTCCACCTTAAAATCTCATACTGACGTTGATAATAAGGAAAAAAAAAGAACAGTCTTGGACTTGGATAAAAACATTCTCAGAAATATTTCTATAGTGCAACGTGGATTACTCGGGTTGGCTTGGGCTTCTTGTTTTGATATTTCATGTATTCAAAAGAGATGCCACAGCATGTTGCCTTATTTCAGTCTGGACTTGTCTGGACTAATTAAGCTGCTCTTAGGCAGGCTGCTGGGTTCCTCGGGGCACGTTTTCAAATGCAAGTTCCTCCAATTAAGCATCTGAATAAGAGGTCTTGCAGCATAAGTGCCGAGCACCTACAGCTTTTATTGCTTCTAATGAATATCTTTACTGCAAACGCACTGCTTTCCAGAAAAACAGGCTTCGGTGTATCTGCGTGCCTACAGTAGGGAGCCAAAGGCTGGAAACGTTGCTCTGTGTCAGTCATTTATAGCAGAGTTGCGTGAAAAACTGCCTGCAAGCTCGGGGATCGCCCTGCGGAAGCCGAGCAGGGAGCGTGGCAGTCAGCAGCCGCGGCTGTCCTCGGGATTAAAAGAAATGGGTCTTGGCGGCCGGCCACAGCAGGGAGTGCGCAGCTGGCCATGCAGGGCTCCTGGGAAAACGTGCGGATTTTTCACATGGTTTGAATAGCATTTCTACCTAAAAATATGGCTATAAATCCTGACAAATGATGAGGCGTGATTTTTTTTTCTGCTCAGAGAAAGAAACCGTGGTCAGCATCAGTGTATACGGAGAAAAGTAGAGATCCTTCCATAAGCAGAGAGTTCTGCCTTCAGACTTATTCACAGAAACGGGTGAGGCACCCTCTTGGTGTGGCATCCCACACTGCAGTGGGCTGAGTGCCTCCCAGTGGGACTCACTGCAACAAACTGTGGGGCAGCATCTTTCCAAGGGGACTCTGTGTGTTGCCTCTGTGTGAGAGAGTATCCCAGTGTATCCATTCCATAGATGGAATATAAACTTAGGTGTACATAGGTGCGTGTATAAGCATTTAAATTTTCTGACAAAGCAGTATGGAAAACATTGTTATAATAATTTATTTACAGTAAGAACACATAGGTAGTATTCATTTTCACTCTAGCAGCAGTTATGTCACTAATAGCATGTCCAGACAAGTAAAACCTTGTAGCTGGGGTCATATAGGACCCTAAAGACTGTATCTTTGGAAGAAGCAGATCCTTCCTTCAGACGGTGGTAATTTGGAGCTGACACAAATGGGATGAGGAAATATGACTGCTATGATAATAAGAGCACATGTGCTGTGACAATATTTCAGAGATAATAAACTCATCATACATTAAACACAGCCTGCTTATATGTGCATTTGCAGTCTGTTTCATATCCAGTAGACATCTTTGGCACAAGTCATGGGAGAAATAATCTACCCGAAGGTCAAGAAAAGAAAAACAAGAAGAACAGCAGAGATCTGCTGAGTGGTTTTTACAGATCTCTGTTGTTCTTCTTGTTTTTCTTTTCTTTCTTTTTGTTTTTTGAAATGTTGTGAAGGAACTCAAATATTGGTTTGCTTACTTTGCCTGTGCTAAGTATGTTCTCTAGAGTACCTGCTTAAAGACAGTTATTTTATGAGGGCCGTATTATTCTTTTTATATCTTTGTTTACCATTCATACTCTGCCAGGAGTGCTAGAAACTCTGACGATGTACATGATAAGATTATTCTCCTTAAGAAAGAACTTTCTGTCAAGATAAGGACCAAGGAAGTTCCTGGAGACAGGTAATAGGAAGTGTAAATTGATCAAGAGATGAAATTAAATCCTTCTTCAGGTAATGGGTACATAACTTCCTAGTTCTTTTTGTCTGTGAAAATGTGTGAAGTGAAATTTGCAGCTTTTTGAAAAGGAAAAGAATGGGGGGGTGGGGGGGGGTGGGAATCAACCATCAGGGAAACGGATTAATGTGGTAAATAACAGCATAATGAGCACGGAAGGAAACTGTGATGAGCAGAGCAATAGAACTCATTAGGCCAAAGGGTGAGCATGGTGGTGATGGGCTGATGGTTGGATTAAATGATCTTAGTAGTCACTTCCAACACTAATAATTCTGTAATTACATGATTCTATGTGGGGGATTCCTGGAGACAGAGGAGGGTAGCAGGGCAGAGGCAGTGGCTCAGTGGCTCTTGTGGACATCTCTGGTGCCCTGGGACTGTTTGCCATATTGGCTTCTCTACCACATTTTACATCCTTATTCAGGTACCTCTGGTCTCACTGCTCATTATTTGAAATCTTATTGTGTTCACAGAACTGTGTACTTCTTTGCATATTTTCCAAGGCAGTGAAAGAACAGCAGATACATTACAAGTGTGTGCTTTGGGCAAGCTCTAACAGCCAGCAAGCAGTAGTGAGGCTTGATTAGCTGTAGCTTTATTTCTTTATCAAGTCCCAAGATCAGTTAGAAGATATCAGATCTTCTGTAACTGCTGTATGATACCCTAAAAAGATTACAGAGATGTAGATCCTTGTATTCCAAGAGGATTACATACAATTATTATATCAAAACACTGTAATTATATCTGAGTTTTCACCAGAATCTTTCATCTTTTGGCCTTTTTTGTTTCTGCTGAGCTTCCTACGCAGTACTAGCATGGAAGTTCAGCTCAGCTGGCTGAAAGATCAGATGGATTCATTGCTCTTCATTGCTCTTACTGGGTCTCTGCTGTTTGTAGTTACAGTGCCAGCCTGCTTCAGAGGCAGCCATCCATCCAGTCTGTGACTCTGCCTGTGTTCTCGTACTTCCTGAAAGATAAGCTGTATAGTGAACACTTATTTTGTAAATTCTTATCCTGCATGCTAGTTCCCCATAATTAAGTATTTAAAGTTTTGGATAATTTAAAATACAGTAGTGAACATGCCATGGAAATATACATGAGGTATGATTTAATAAGATTTCTTTGCCATCTGTCTGATTTATCTGATTTTGTAGTCACCATGCTTCAAGGGTTGGATTTTGCTGAATTCTCCTACCCTGCTTTCTGTGTCTGCCATTACAGGTCTGTGCAGTTTATGGCTCCATAAATGTTGCTTGTCCTCTACCCACTTCATGGGCTGGTTTTCTGACAAAGTTCTGCCTAATTATGTGCTTGGTCATTAAGTAGCATTAAGCCTGGTGCTCACTGCCAATGATAAAAGTGCTTTTTATCATGTATATACTCATATCTCCCAGTAACTTGAATTGCCCCTGTTGCTGTGTTTGAAGGTTTTCTATAATCTGTTTAAAATTCAGAATTACATCTGTAGTACAATGTTTACATGAGTTGAGCATGAGAAAGAGTATGAAATCTTTCATAAAGGGTATTTGTATACATGGTGGATTTCATTAATCATAGAATTGCTTGCATTAGTTTTACATTTGTGCATCCTCACTTTCTGGAGTGGAAATAGTATGGATTTATACCATATGAAAAGGAGGACTGGGCTTCATATCTGAGCAGAATGGAATGAGGACTGCTGAAAGGGATGCTTTTTAGTTCAGGGGGATGTGTCAGACCATATGTTAGGTGCTGAAGAATTGCCCTGGGGACAGGCAAGGAAACATGACATTGCTGAGGTTGTCTCCATTTGTGCATTGACAGGACATGCTGGGCACAGCTGAGATTGTGTCTGGTTGCTTGTGGTTATGGCATTATCTCCTTACTGCTTAAGTACACACCTGTTCGTATGTGTAGATAGTGTGCAATGGCATGACTCTGTTGGCATCTGGGGGTTCAACTGAAAGAGAAAAATAGAAGAGTGAAAAGCAAAATAAGCTTGATTCATACTATCAGAGTATTTTTCTTAAAGAAACAGTGGTAATTTCCTTCTCAGCAAAACTGTGAAGTTAAAGATCTTTTGAGGCTGATTTTGTTGCTTTTCTTTGCATTCTGTTTTATTTTTTTTAGTTACAGCTTTCTTGAAGATGAGAGTTGTTATGTGCCTTCTATCATCCTGTTAATGGATACATGGAGATAAGTTATTAATCACTGCAAGGTGTTACGAAGCTCTAATGGTGTGATTTGGTAGTACTCATGAAATATGCCAGTGTAAATGCAATACAAGAACTGCTCCAAAAGTATTGTCTCCTTTTCCATTATGTTGGCCCATGACAGCAAGGGCGGATGTTGGTGGTATGGCAGTACAGGTGGAACCTTTCTGACAGAATTCTGTTACGTTTTGTTGCCATGTGGCAGCAGAGGGGCAGGAGTGGCACGCAGATGAAGCAAAGGGGTGGCATTGAAATTGTTTCCACATGGAGGAATTACCTATTCACATTCACAGATGCTTGTTGAATGTTTATGGAGGCCAAACAGTGAATGTGAGCACGGTGAGGCGGATGGTGTGTTTCAGCTGTGGAGACAGTAATGTGAAAGACAAGCCATGTTCTGGGCAGCTATGCACAGCTGTCACACTGTGAAATGAAGAGCATCTCCATCAGCTCATCTGTGCAAATCAGCAGATTATGACCAGGGAACTGTGTATGGAACTGAATATCAGCTTCAGTGTGTTGGAAATCATGATGGCCGTGCTGGAATATCACAAATTTTGTGCCAAGTGGGTCCCACAAATGCTCACACGGAAACAGAAAGAATATCATTTGCAAGTTTGTCAGGAACTATTGAGCCAATGAAAGGCTGGGGTTGGAGCTTGATGAACACTGAGGTCCCTTCCAACCCAAGCCATTCTGTGATTCTTTGACACCGAAGGTGGTGGTTTGCAGGATCATATCCTTACTGGCGATGAGGTGTGGTGTCATCACTATAAGCTGGAGTGAAAACAGCAGTCCATGGAGAGGCAACATGTGAATTCTCCGCTGAAGGAAAAGTTCAAGATGCAGCTCTCAGCGGTCAAAGTGACGTGCACTGTCTTTTGGGATAGGAAAGAAGTGATCATTCTAGATTTCCTGAAATACGGACAAGCATCAACTCACCACTACATTACAGTGCTGTCTAACTGAACACAAACTTCCAGAGTCAGGCCAGACAACAAGACATCCTTTCTCTTACAACACAGTAACGCCTGGTCCAACACCAGTCTGAAGACAGTGGAGCACATTGCCAATCCTGGCTGGACTGTCCTATCACACCTGCTTTATAGTCTGCATTTGTTGCCTTCTGACTTCCTTCTGTTCAGACCAATGACAGATGAACTGTGTGAACAACGTTTTCCTAGTAACCACGACGTCTTCATAGCAGCTGTGAAACAGTGGGTCACCTCCATGGGTGCAGATTTTTACGTGTGCATTGTGCATTCTCATGTTCATTGCTGGCAAAAATGCACAGCTAATGGTCATGAGTATGCTGAAAAATAGCATTTTGTAGTGGAGAATTGTTCCATCAAATAATGTTGTGCTTTATGTATCTGTTGTAGTATCCATGGAAATAAATAGGAGTCATTACTTTTAGAGCAACCTATGTACTTCAGCAGTGATGGCTTCCAAGCCATTTTGGAAAGCTGAATGAAGAAAGACTGAGTAATCAAATTCTTTGTGTTTGCAAGTCACTTGTCACCTCTGTAAGCTCTCAGACACAAGACCCTGTATTTACAACCTGCAGACTAGTGCTGACCATGTCAGAGGCACTTCAAATCATACTTTAGTTTACTGAGAACAAATGTTGTTAATTTTAACTCCAGCAGAAATTCAATGCTCTTGAACAACTTTATTGCAGGACATTAAATAATACCTAATATTTTAATATTAACATTTCAGAAGTGGAGGATTTAGTTTTCTCATGAGATATTCCTGGTTTGTTATAGTTGGTGAGTAACTAGACAGCTTAGCAACAACAAGCTTCTATAGCCAGCTAATGAAAATCTAGTAAAAGTTCAAATTCTTCATACCTACAAGGTCACACAGGGAGTATTATGTGATACATGCCATTACTGAAACAAGCTCACCTCCTCTCACTTAAAAAAGAAATACTGAAGGAACCAGATGTGAACAAATATACAATATCTCGGCTTTACAGAAAGAAGGAAAAACTTTTCTAGATCTTGACAGTGTCTTCAAATGAAGGGTTGAAGTTAATTTCAATACAGGTGGTTTTTAATGTACCATCATCTGGACTTTAGTGACAGGGAAAAGTAAACCATATGCATTTTATGGTATCTTGTGCCTGCTGCAGTTTAAAAGCCTTTAAAAAGTTTGTATTTATGTGCTTGTTTTGGGACGGGGAGTTTGCTTTGCTTTAAATTTCTGCTTGTACAGTGTCTGTTCTAGTTATGATACTGAACTTGCTTCAGAGACTGGAAAATTGTTCTTGCAAAGTAGCCATAGCATGTGGTTGAGGGAGTTTCACTGAATGGAGCAAACAGTACTGAGTGTATTTCTTCATGCCAACACTCCTTCATCTGTAGTCAGCAAAACTTGCTCAGGACATTGTATTTCTTATTCAGTTGTGTTTTCATTATGCAGATCTTACAGTGATAGTGTCGGTGGAAGTGCACAGAAGAAACTGTCTCTGTCTTCTACTGAAAGTCTGTCTTTTCAGTTACTGTGTTTAGCAATTTAGTAATGTGATTGCCCAATAAAATCATAGTTAGTTTGAGATGATACAACAAACGCAAGATAATTGTATATGACTTCAGATAGAAATTTTGGGTAGCTAATGTGGTCATGCAGCAAGGCCTGTGCCTTTTGTGCATGTTGTAGCAGCATATTTTGAGACTGATATCTTGTGACTGTACTGCAGAATTTCTTTTCAAGGTATTTTTCTTAGTGGACGGGTCAACATAAGAATAGTGTTTAATTTTTTTCTCTATTATAACTTTAACTGCAGATAGCTTAAATGACACTGACATGCTGTTGTGCTACTACTGTCCTCTTCATACTTTCATACACTGAAGGTTTAAATGGAAATTTAAGAAAGAACAATGAATATCTTTCTGATCTTACATGTTCAGTATGTGAACTTAGACATGCCTATGCTGCAGTGGTTGTTTGAGCATCAGGGAATGGCATTACTGTACATCTCTTCAGCATGTCTTGCCCTGAGGGCCTTGTTAGCAATGAAATTTGCAATGTGGATGTACAATGATAAAATCTTGAGCAGAATACCCAAGGACAGTGTTTTCTTCTATAACCTACACGAGAATGACCTTCAGCATACCAGTATTTGAAGAAGTTTGGACTTCTTCCTTCTTTTCCTTTCCCCCCCCCAAAAAAAAATATTCTGGTTCCAGTAGACAAATAATACAATACTCTGTTTTGCAGACTAGAAGCCCGAAGCCATCGCAGAGCCCACAGCCCAATTTGGGAGACCAGACAGAGCATCTATCTGAAGCATCCGCTGATTCCTTAGAGGCCATGTCTGAGGGTGATTCCCCAACTCCCTTCTCAAGGGGCAGCCGCACGCGGGCGAGCCTTCCTGTGGTGCGGTCGACAAACCAAACCAAGGAGAGATCACTGGGTAAGCCCTGCTTCAGTCACTCTGCTCTCTACTCCGAGCTCATACTTTCCTTTCTATATTTCAATTAGGCTTATAAAATATAAAGACTTTGGTAGAAGATTATTTTTTGGAAATAAGCTCAGTTTTGGGTACTGGCTAACCTAGGGGAATGGTGAGATTATTTTTGTATGTGGATGTGAACTCTGTACAAGCCCATGCCCACGTTTCCTGACAGGAGATATTGGCTTTGTCTCTATCATCTCTTCCAAGCTAGACCTAGTCTGAAGCAACCTAGAAATATCATTGCCTGGCAGATTTATTTCTCAGAGGAAAGATTTGGTATTTGAACAAGGGAATGTGAATAGATACACTGATGGAAATGCCGTTTTCTTCAGGGCAGTGCCCTTCCACCTGGGTGGTGACATGACTGACACAGAGATAGAGGTGTGCACCTCCACTTGCTGCCTTTTTCTTTGTTATTTCGGTATCTGAGCGCTGAACAGAAATCCACTTTGAGCTGAAGCTGCTGTGCTAACAAAGTCTGGGAGACTTATGAGCTAATGGATGGAACAAGTACTGCCTGTTTTTTTTGAGGGAAGACACCAGTTAAGAGGGAAGACACCACCAGAGGGCAGTTAAGCTGTTGTGTGCAGGTTGCTGAGGAAGGTATGTTTCTGCTCAGAGGCAATAAACAGAAATGCTGTTTTGCTTTAAAAATCTCCTCTTCCAACAAAGGGTGACATAAAGCGAAGGCTGGGCTGTGAATCATTTATAAGCTTGTAAGCTAATCATTGTACCTTACCTATTCCTCATCAAGCTAAGACAATTTCTGTCAAGTGTCATGATATCTGAAAAACAAAATAAGTGGAAAAAAAATAGGACAGTGTGTTGGGTTGGAGGGCAGAGCAGTAGGGTGGTGTTAAAGACAGGGCTCTGCTCAGTGGTGCCCATTGGACCACTGACATGTTTAATACTCTGACCTGCATACTACTTCATGGTTTAGAGATGTTTTGAAAAGCGAGCATGCAGTGCATGTCTGATAGATGAGCAGGGAATTCCATCTCTGTCTATGAGTCATGGCTGTCTGGGGAGTCCTCTGTGTGACTTGTTTCACCCCAAAGATTTCTGTGTTTGCCTCACTGTGATGGGAGGTGGGTCAGGACTTGGCAGGTCTTTGTGTGACGTGGGGTAGAGCCACTCCAAGTGGGTTTCAGCAGGCAGTCAGCATCATCCATCAGCACTGGGATCTCCTGCATATACATGTGCCCTCCCTAGGCCATGTGGGAAACCTCAGTTCTGAGATTCTGCATGAGGTGCAATCCAACAGCTTTTCATTGACATCAGAAGGGATGGCCTTCTGTGCACTGGTACTTTGTGCAGCATTTTCTCCCCAGAAGCTGACCTGGAAAACCAGTTTTTATTGTCAGTATGCAAAACTGGCATTAGTCTTTGTAAAATGACGATATACTTACATGCTCATCACTACAAATAAGCCTGGTAATAGGAACGTAACCATGACTCCTCCTGGTGCCATATTTTGTCTCCAGCACAGCAGGGACCTTAGGCAGCTAGCCAAGGCAAAAGAGTGCAGGTGTGCTCCTTCCTCTGACTGCTCTCCCAGCCTCAAGCTATCTTCAGCTTAGGGATTTCCTGGTTATGGTTCCTGTCTATGTAATAACCCTCTAGAGATGTCTCCTCCAGGTACTTGTTTAGTCTCCCTTTGAACTCATGCAAATTTTTTGCATCCACAACACCACAGCTGTGACTTTGGTGGCATGTTTTGTTGGTTTACTGCCCAACCATTGCTTTTCTTCTGCTTTGTTTTGTATTTGCTTATCTTGTCTTCATCTTTGTCCTTGTGCTGGAAGTAACAGCAAATATTAGAACCCTGTCTGTTCCCTCAGGCCATCTCTCAGTTTGCAGGCTTTTCTCATGTCCCTCAGGACATCTGTTCTCTAGACTGGGAAGTGCTGCTATAATCACACGTTCCTTACCCTTTGAATTTATTCTGGTTGGATAGTATCTTCTTGTTGAGATGTGAGGACCAGAGCTGCAGAAGCCCACTATTATGCAATCCATTCTTAAATACCATTTTTTACCATCTGTTGCATATACTGAATTGTGTTGCCTCCCAATGGAAGACTGTCAGATGAGGATGTACCATTTTATTTAACAGGAGTGACTTCAGACCACACAAGGCATCCCAGCTCAGCCCATCATTCCTGCACTAAGCCAGTCCATGCTCTTGTTTATCCCAGCACATGCAGGCAAAATGCAGACAGAAAAAAAAAATGTATAGGAAGGAATGTGATATGAAACATTTGACTGGGATGGGGGGAGGGTGGTTAGGTTTGAAACTGGAGCAAAATAAGACTTCTCCCCCTTGTGCTGGAGGAGGGGTCACAGCTGTAAGTGTGCCTGATGGGATCGTCACACAGCCAAATAGGAGATAAAACATTGTCACCACCCACAGTATGTCATTTCCAAGTTGCTCCAGGGGCCTATTAATAGCAAGCAATTTGTTTGAAAAGATAATCTAACAATGATTTTAAAATAGTTCAATTTTAGGTGGTTATTCTTCAGTGCATTTCTTTTACAACAACACCTTTTTCAGTCTTTTCTGCCAGTGTGCGCTAGCGCTGCTGTGAGCAGCGTTTTGAAGTGCTCCTGTTGGGCTTCATTGCAGAGTGTGACCCTGATAGGGTTGCTTTGACTTCCAGAAGTACAGGGGCAGTGTTTGTTTTTAAAAAAACAGGAAACTGTTTATAATCTTAATTTTAAAAGCACTCTGAAAATAATTCTCTTTACCTGATTACAAACAGCTCCGTGTAATCACCTCCTTTTCTGACTCTGTTAATTTTTTAATTTAATCTAATTTAAATACAAATTATGTTTTGATCATCAGCCAACATTTTTATTGTGGAAAATGACCAAGTTAAGTGAGTTTTTATTAATTTTGCATGCAATATCTCAATGCTGTTATTTTTAAAAACAGATGATCTCTTTGGAATTCTAATTCTTCTGCAGCTTCCCATCTGACTGACTGCATTTGAGTCAGTTTGTTTTAAAACTGTGGTCTGAATTAACGTGGAGCCAAAAAGGAATAGTGGCAGTGCGTTTTGGCTGCCCCTAGCATTGTGGTTCTGTCAGTCAGGACTGATCAAACAGGACATGGTGCTCTGATACATGAACCTGTTGCACACCATGAGGAGCTGACCCAGAAATCATTATTCTAGTTCTGGGTCTGTGTAAAATTTCAGCCTCAGCTTTTGAAAGGAAGGTCTTTCTTGGCTAAGAGGTCCTTCAGAAATTGGCACTTCTCTCATCGATCTGCAGCCTGGAGACAGAGTGTGGCATTAGAATAAATTAATTCACTGCGCAAGAGAAAATTAGATGCATTTTCAAATGTCTGTTTGAAAGCTGGGATTTCTTCCAGCACGATAACTGTGGGAAAAAAATTATCTAGCGAAACTGTCAGAGTGAGAATCAGCTGAAACCTGGACAGCACTCAAAAGCTTTCAACAGACCTCACTCGCAGTTCGCCTGAAGGAAGCAGAGCCCAGCGAGCGCCCAGCGAGGCCACCACAGCAGCAAGTGTGTACAACGAGGGCTGGCAAATATTTCTGCTTGTAGTCTCTCTCATGTAACACGTTTTTGCACAGGATGGGCCTGGTGTTTTGTAGGGGTGAGTGCTGGCATACTCTGTGATAACAGAGATTGACATGATCACTGAAGCTCCACAGGGCAGGGTGCGATTACCAACCTCTGGCAGAGGAGGAAGGGGGAATATAGTATTAGCAGCGATTTCCATAAGAACACAGACATTTGGGTTTGAGAACTGAGGGAAGGAGATGGAGCTCAGTTGCTTGTGGGCAGTGGGTTGACAGGCTGCAGCAGGCATGGTGGCTGAGGAGCACAGTATGAGTGGGCTCCCCACTGCAACTCTGTACCTAAAATCAGGTGGCCTAAAAAGGCCTCTGCAGAAATGTCTGATCTTGCCAACATTTGCATTTTCTTTGCCTTCAGAGGGATTACAGCAGCAGTGAATTTGCATAAATGCTTAAGGATTGGCATGAGGAAAGTCTTAAACAGTCATGGAATATTCTGAATTTTGTTAGCCCCCTCAGCCCCTAATATCAGAAGGCACAGATTATAGAGTCCATTAATTTTGCTTCTGCCTTCTATGGAAATGCTGATTATAATGTTAACACCTGGATCTTTTGCAGCAGTTCTTGCAGAAGTTCCTCGAAGCCCATGAGTTTCAGGGCCATAGTTCATAGAATCATAGAATGGCTTTGGTTTGAACGTGCCTCAAAGATAATCTAGTTCCACCCCTTGCTGTAGGCATGGTTGCCAGCCACTAGATCAGGTTGTCCAGGGCTACATCCAGCCTGGCCTTGAACACCTCCAGGGATGGAGCATCCATAGTATCTGTGGGCAGACTGTTTTAGCACCTTACTGCCCTCTCAGTAAAAAAAACTTCACCCTGACACCTCATGTAAATCTTCCCTCCTTTAGTTTAAAACCATTCCTCTGTGTCTTATTACTGTCTGTGCATGTAAATCGTTGATTTCCCTCCTTTAATCTCCCTTTAAATATTGGGAGTCCCTCCTCTGGACCCTCTCCAAAAGCTCCACATCTTTCCTATGCTGGAGTCCCCAGCCTGGATGCAGTATTCCAGATGGGGCCTCATGAGCGCAGAGTAGAGGGGGACTGTTACCCCCCTCACCCTGCTTGCCACCCCTCTTTTGATGCAGCCCAGGATGCTGTTGGCCTTCTGGGATATAAGTGCACGCTCAGTTACCATTTTACTTTTGCAGAAGGAGAAGCAGCTTGGTTGCTGCCACCCAATGGTGGAAATAACTGTGTATATGGAATGTACTGCACGTATGGAATGCACTGTAAAACTTACTTGCACAGAAAAATATAGATAGTAAAGAAGTAGACTTATATTGACGGTAATTAATTGTTATTTACCATTTATGAGCTAGAAATTAAAGCAGACATGTTAAATCAGGCAGAAAATTTGTGAGCCAGCATAGATTTTATAAGAGAAGTCTGTATTTGTTAGCAGTGGAACTGCCCCTTTGGATTCCTTAGAGCAGGACTGAAGCCTAATGAAGTCAGCAGGAGCTCCAGCTTAGTTCATGGGAGAAAAGCTCCCTTGGAATAGCATTTCAAGTTAAGACTGAGGATAGCTTTAATGTATTCAGTCATCTTAAAGAAATTTTCCCTATCTTGTCTTTTTACAGTGTATGCAAAGCAGCCAACATGCAAAAGGGTCATGTAAATATTTGCTGTCATGGTCAGATACATTAAAGTAAGCTGGCAGGTCTGTAAGAAAAACAGCCTGAAACAACTAGTTCCAATTACAGAATTGAAACACAGATCCTAGGAAATGAAAATACTGTAAGGTAGCAGCAGTTACCTTAGTTTGCCATCCAACTTTCTTTAGACTTCAGTTTCTTTCACATTTCTCCAAATTATAGCTGAAGTTTTTGGACTTGGAAAGAAAATAAAAACCACCCCTTACATGAAATACTTTTCAGCAAGAGACCAAAGGAAGGTAAACAATCATACTGACATATAGTAGTGCTGAGGGTTATTTCTGTTCCATTTATTGCCCCTACATGATTTGTGAAAGACAGCTATATGGAAGAGTGAAATGTGGGCCTCCCCAGGCATGCTCTTGTGCACTCACATTTATTCTTTACTTACCACAGTCTTCCCATAATAAAAGAAGATCTTGTGTGTACCTTAAAAAAAACCACAACATTTCCAAGAAGCAAGATCTTCTTTAGTACATACTGCCTCAGCAGAAGCACCTTCTGTCTGACGCTAAAAAGCTGACTGACAATGTATTTTAGATGCTGCGTCATGCAGGAGCTGAATTTGACCCCATTGCAGTAGGGTATATCAGTGTGATTCCAAAGGACTCATTGCAGTGACACTGGAGTAGAAGATATGCAGTGTGTGAAGTAAACCCATTATCTGTGCTAGCTTGTATCTGTCATTACTCTGTCTGTTAAATGTTTTCTGAATTAAATCTTTATTATTTATTTTTGCCACTGCAGTAATTCTAAAGGACTTTCAACAAAAAATGTGGCCTGTGTTGGGTAATATGCATAGTGAGAAAATGCCCCTGTAGGACTCTGCAACATAAATAAACCAAATGAAAAGTGGTGAACATAAAAGGGGAGGCAAAGCAACTAGGATCCAAATTGATAAAATATATAAAACCATATGAAGGTGGCAATGGGTTCCCTGTTTTCTGCAATTCATACCTGCACTGAAGGTGCAAGTTCCTCAGCCTATTCTACCACTTTGTCAGATTCAGCAGCAGCAATTTGCCTTCTCAGCATTTGGTGTCTTCTGGAAAAGGGATTTGGCAGTTAGAGTAGCTTGTATGGGCCAGACTACCCTACAAGGAAAGGTAGGCATCAAATCTGGTATAGGAGCTATTGCTTGGACAAATTTAATTGAAGTTTCACTTTAAGTAAAATTTATAAATCTAATCCATTTCCATAAGGGCATGCTTAAAGGCAAAGAAACAGGCAAAAAAAGGCAGTGCAGTTCCATGTGTTGTAAGAAGTTCAAGAATTTGGCCAAGCAGAGAAGTTTAGTCCCTCACCCTCAGCACAGTGCATTTAGGAACCATTGTCAGTGCTGACAGCAAGTCCCTGAATGAGAACAGCTCTAGGATTTAGTCATTGCTCCCACTACTGTTTATATTTTTAGGTAGTGATTCTAATGCATAGTTGCTATATAGAGCTGGGCCTGCATTCAGGTTTCTGTTCTGAAAGGGAAGTACTGTCGTCTCTTTGCTGTCATGTAAGGCTGTCTCTTGATCTGTTTTTTCTCATATGTATTTTTCGCTATAAATTACCTTGAGTTAAACAGACTAAGAGGATTACTGCTGCACCAGGGTCTGATCGATAGCCTGCTGATTAGGGTACTCTCTTGGGATAGTGGAGTCAGTGATCTGAACAACTTTCAAACTGGAAGTCCATCTGGATTGATTTTTAAATGCTCAAATGTTTCATAAAAGAACTCCTGGTACCATTGCTTCTACCCAGCTAGCAGGAACCTCATGATGCTCAGCAAAGGGAAATGCAAATGCAACAAAACATGGGGAGGGAGCAGATTTGGGAGCAGCTTTGCAGAGAGGACTTGGGTCTAGCAGTTTAATGGCTATAGGTCAACAGTGAAAACTACATGAATGGCTACATGAACAGAAACTTAGACATCAGGAGTGATTATTCCCTTCTTGTTGGCATTTGTGAGATTGTGCGTGGACTATTACCTCCAGTTTTGGCTCCATTAGTATGAAAGAGATAACAACAAATGGACGTGAACCCAGTAAACTGACCTCCTGGCAGTGTCCGCCTTAACTACGCTAAGTTTGCCAGTCCAATATCCTAACTATAGATGTGGATTTCTGGTGTGATGTGGGAACCAGGTGTACTCTTATGTGCTGGTTGCTCAGCCCCTAAACTTGCTACTGACAGTGGAGAACTCTTTGGAGTATGGCCTGTGAATGTGGAGTAATTAAATGGTCAGATTCTGCCCTTGAACACATAATTTCTACATGCTTTAGTTCTAAAACACAGGCTTTATAAGCAGCAGTTGCCACTCAAATAATGTGTTTTTGATATAGGTGGAAGGGAATGCAAGCGGGTACCATCTGGCTTTCTCTTTGTGCTTGTTCAAGGGAGAGAGCAACACTGTCCATGGCAGAGGCATTGAAACTAGATGATCTTTAAGGTCCTTTTCAACCCAGGTCGTTCCGTGATTCTATGATTGCAGGAAGCTTAATGTTTTCTTGTCTTTCTTTTTTTTTGTATGTGTGTGTATTGCCTCTTTAAAAGTGAAAAGGAAAAGCATCACTGCATAAAACTCTTGCTTATGGTGTTCCATAAATGCTTAACATGTCTGCGTAGCCCTTGGCAGACGCATCCTTTGAAGCTGTACTAGCTTGCTACCTCTGGCTGGGAGCCGGCTGGCCAAAGCTCACGGCTTCTGCAGGGGCCAGGGGCTCAGCTTCTGGTCAACAAAAGCAGCACAGCTGCTACATTCTAATAGGAAAGTCCTGCGCCTGTTTGTGCATATTGCTCTAGTTTTCCCACACTAAACTGGTGAACTGGAGTCTGTCAGTACTGCATGGCAGAGCCTGTGGATCCTCTTAAAAATAGCTCTGGGACACATGGACTTCCTTGTTCATCTCACTGAGTGGTTCAGTCATTAGTTTCTTCATGTTCAGTCATTAAGTATTACAGGTTTTCTGTGTTCCTTCAAGTTTACTGGCATCTTTTTATAAGTTAGGAATATGAAAAAGTCATTTTGCTGGTCAGCGGAGCTATTCTGGCAAGAGTTGGGGTTTAGATGCAATTATTAGCCAAAGTCATCCCATTAGATCACTGTTTTCTACCTGGCAAAATGGGCTAAACCAGAATGTTTCCCTAAACTCTCTAGATTACTATAATAAGTGTCTACGCTTGACAGACTGCTGCCATAGGTGTATGATGGTGTCTTTTGCCAATAGGTAACTTCACATTTTTTTCCTGCAATCAGATAGAACAAATACAAGTTTTCCCTTGATAAAGAATGTTGTCCATTGACTTTTGGAAATTTTTAGATTTTAATTCTTAGCCAGCTAAATGTGCTTATTTGCAGTAAAGTGCTTTTATTTGAGTGACACTTAAAAATCTTCATTTCTCTCACCACTTTGAAATTATCTGTAACTATTACATTTTCCATGTGTTTTTTTTTTCCCACTAGGTAGTAAGTATACTGCAGAATTACAGCAAGTTACAGGAGATAGCAACCAAGAACGAAATTGCAGTGAGAAGTACTACTGGACTGAATTCAATGGTTCCTGTTTTTATTAAAATATCAACTTAATGCCTTGAGCAAAACTCTAGAGGCTATTTGGGAATAAAATTATATCAAATAAGTAATTTCTTTTATTTCAGGAAAAGATGTACTTTCTGATTTTCTTAGTACTTGAAGACAGCTAAGAATATTTATAGACATATTATGAACATGGAAGACAGATTTTTCAGCACGGAGTAACTAATGGAAACTAATATGAGAGCTTCAGGCTAGAAATACCACAGGGGTCATGGCAATGACCTCAGACTAGTTGAAAATGTATGTGGTGAAATAAGAGAGATGAGTCTTGTGGAAAGAAAGAACTGCTATTGAGGAGGTTCTTCCGCAGTGCTTAGAAGTGTTACTGTAATACATCTGTAGCTGCATAACTTTTGCAGAATTTGTCGCTAAGGATGCCAACTTTGTGTTATCTTTTTTTTATCTGATACTGATGGAAGAACAATATGGGCCCATGCCACTTTAGTTTTATATTTTATAATTGTGTCAAAGATAAACCAAGGGAAAACTGGATGATGACCTTGGCACTGTAGTTTAAGAAGTTGTTAACCTGATTTTGAGGAAATGCTTAACAGACTTTATTGTGATCTTCTCTGGATAGCCCTGAAATGTTCCAACAGAAATAGTCATCATCAAGATTTTAGAAGTTATCCTTAGAGTCTAAAATTGATACAGGTCTGAACAAAAACAAACATGGGTTTGTTTTCTCATTTCTGCTCTTGGCATTGCTGCTGACCTCAGTGTGAGAGAAAGTGCAGACAAAGCCAGTGACTCAATGGCTGTATGGTGGAAGATCAAGTTAAACCAGCATGTAAAGACAAAGGCTGTCCATTGTCTCCAAAAGATATGGTTAATTGATGGTTAGGTAAAAATGAATCTAATGACAACTGTACCAAACCTTAACTCAACACTATGTTATTTAGTTTAGTTTTGAAAACATAACTCAGCTTGATTTCTGGCAGTTCTTACTGTATTTCCTCACTGTGTGCTCTATATTTCTTCTCCTTAAGATACAGCTCTCTTTGCTAATTTATCTAATTAACTGTTCACTCAACCTAGAGGTCTTCCATACGTATTTCTTGTATCTTAGTTATATCTAGCTTTATGCCTTCGATTTAAAGACATTCCAGAGCTGCCAGTGCATCCAGCTTTTGATTGCTTTATTCCAACCAACTTTACTAATTATTTGAAAATTTCAAATTGGACTCAAAATTTCCGGAGGTTAAACAGAGTGGCTGCACCAAAAGATAATAAACAGTGCCTTGTTCATGCCACTGATTTCTGTATCTGTGGGAAAGTTTAAATGTACGAGCATACAACACCAAACTTCAGCCAAATACATCGATACATCTCTTCAGGTGGGAGCCTATGGAATAAGATGTTACTAGATGTCAGATTTTCAGTACAGAAATTTGCAGGATATCTTACCTGGACGATGAGTTTCTTGTGGCTTCACAGGAAAGAAACCAATTGGCAAGAATGCAAGCTTTGAATGTATTTTCTTTAGCAACACTGAGAAGTTACTTAACTGCTTTGCCTTGGTTTTCTTTACTTGATTGTGACCACAGCAGTATTTTACCATTTAAAATTTACTGTGTGAGAGAATTAATTGGTATTTGTAAAGGTCATAGAAGATGATTGAATCATGTTTGTAAACTTATTCTTGATCTATTGTATTGAAGGTATTGAACTTTACTGCTGAATGCTCCAAATTTTTCTCTCTAAAATAATGTTTGTAGACATAATTCCTGCTCTGTTAATAAAGGCCAGTTAGTAGTTAAAGCTCTTCTAAGCATCCTCAAACTGGCTTTCAACTGCCCGGTACTGAGGTCGTTGCTAGCAATAAAACCATGGTAGCATGCTGTTTAGTCAGGATGAGGTCAGCACTGTGGATTAGATGATGGTGCTGAGAGATGTGAACTGGGTGGCGTTATGCTGCTTGTATAGCGTTAGTCTTTGCCATAAGGAATAAGCCTTTACCACTTGTAACTAAGGAGCTCCTTGCCCTGTAGACCTCCTGGACCACATGAGTTCAGGTATGGTTCAGCATTATGTAAGCTTCTTCAGTGGCCAAGTAGATTCCACTACCCTTACTACAGCACCAGCAGCCGTATCTGAGCCCAGCTCCCTGCTATGGCTATGCTGTGGATCTGGGAGCCATAGCTGTAGCATGGGCAGTCCCCAGAACTGGGCTAGCTGAACTGAAGGCTCGGAGGAGCTGATCTGGGCACTCTCTTCACCCAGCTCTGGTGTAATTACCTTGTCCGTGTGGCATGGCCTACGTAAAGCAGGTTAACATTGCACCTCACAGTACACTGTGCTTTGCATATCGATGAGCCCTGAGGGAAAAGACTATTTTGCACATCCTTCCTTCAGGAGGAGGGAAGGGAGGAGAAGAAAGTGGTTTGGTTTTGAAAGAACTCTGTATGCAGGAAAGGAAAGGGTGATCATGTGGTGTGTAGCATGATCATCAGAAGATCTGGATTATATGCTTGTGAGCTTTACTTTGAAAATGGCCTTTCACCTCTTGGGTGTTTAATTTCCCCTTCTATAAAACATCCTTTTCTGTTGACAGGAATTTTGTGAAGCAATTTGTAAAGAGGTTGAAGTTTCTAAGGCCTAGCTTATGCATAGTTTTTACTGTAGCCCATGTTTCATGCTGTAGCCCATTTCCCACAGGGCAAAGAACAATCGGAAATTGCAGAGGTGTTTCTGAACCTAAGTTATTTCAGCACAAAGAAGGAGGAAGCCTACCACTCCAGTTTGCCCTATAGATGTAGAAAAGCCCAGGGCTGGCGGCATCTGGGAGCGCCCTGAGGTGGTAGTGCTGCATTGACTGACCTGGGCTTTGCAGAGTTACACGGCGCAGTTCCTCATGCATGCTGTTGTTACCTGTCTTCTTAGAGTAGCAGGGCATGTGATAGTCCAGTTTGGTTTGTGTTGTTTAAAACTCAGCATAATCTTTGTGTGTCAGGTAAATCCATTGTGACAGAAGCCTAAGTTCAAGAGGAATTGCACAGTATTCAAAGACGTTAACATCTCTTTTATTTAGCATTCTTTCCAGTACCTTTGCTGGCCTGTGCCATAACAGAACTGATGCCTGAGTTATATTCTATTTCTTCTTGCTTTAATTCTCCAAGGGAGTAATATTTTAGCTGAAAGTAAAACACACCTCAAAGTGTGGCAGCTTCTATGAAGTTGTCCGTGGGGATATTGCCAGAGTTCAAAGTTTCAGCCCGGCAATGTGTGTGAGAAAACTAATGACAATTACTTAAAATAATACATTTTGAAGTCTCTTTATCCCGTTGTGCTGAAACTGGGTTTGTAGGACTGAGCAGTTGGTTTTGTCAAATAGGAAATGTGCTAAAGCATCGCTATGTCATGAAACATATTGGACACCTCAAGAGGGAAGGCAGTAGATAATTTAAAGAACTTCTGATTTAAGAGAGAGTAAGGAAAGGAGAATTTATGATGCCTTTGAGAGTGTATTTTACCCCTACAATAATGCTGATTTGTAATTCTCTAACATAAGTTCTCTGATTTGTATGTTAAAGCTCTCTATTGTAAGTCATGATCTTTTCGGATAGCGTGCACATTTGCTTTGAAAATCAAAGACAACTGTAATGTTGTTTTGGATCAATATTTTGTGGGAGTATTTGAGGACAGGCAGATTCAAGACTTTTCTGGAATAATTCATGCTTGTGAATGAGAAAGATTTTCAGCTCTACCATTTCTGCTGTGTAATGTTTTCAGTAGCTCAATATTCAAGAGGCATTTATTGGCCTAGTATGCAAAAATGGCATTTTCTGCATTCTGTGCAAACACTCAAACTAGGCAGAAAAGAGTCACACACACTTGCATTTTTATTCAAAATACACTTTTTTTTGCTTTTTAATCCAAGAAAGTTTCCAGTAACTAAACAGTGAAGCTTCTTCGTGTTCTGCCTAAGTCAAAAGCTATAATCACAAATGAATAGGTTTATGTTCTTGGGGCAATGAATTGAATACAGTCGTTGAAAACATGTGGTATTAAAATATAGTTAGTTTCTGAATTCTGTAAAATGTTTCACAGCAGTAAATATTTGAATAAGCACTAAAAAGTCATTTTTAGCTTAGAAGACTATAGAGATATGAATGACGCATCAAATTTAAAATAAATAAATAAATAAAAATAGTTTATATTTGAATTCCAAAAGGATCTGATTGCTGTTTTGATAAAGGAAAAAGAGCTACACTCGATAATTGTAAGAAATTGATTAAAACAACCTTTTCTGTAAAAGAGCTTAATATTACATTATTGAGTAATATCGAGTAGTTTGTTAAGAATTCTTAAAAAATTAATCTTTCTCTCCTAGCTGTGAGCACAATTACTTACCAACTGATTGTAGATATGGGTACGTGTTCATTACTGTACAGCGATTTTGGACAATGTAGTGACAAAAATACTAAAGACTAAGAGGAAGGAAAGCACATCTTAGACTAAAATAAGGTCTTTCCTTCTTACTGTATGCCTTTACATTCTAGGACTCTGGTATTTCATATGGCTTTTGATCACTGGTTGGAGCTCAGGACTGCCAATCCCATTGTTGATGACTTTCAACTGAGAATGAGTAACCACCCAAGTTTAGTGATTTGCTGAGATTTGGTGATAACTGATGGTAACAGCATTTAGGATCTTGAGTTCGTAACCTTCCTGTCTGTGTTCCCAACCATCCTGTTTGTATTCACCATGTCGACAGCATATGGTGCACCTATGCTGCAATTACTGTGGTGAATTCTGTTTATGTAAAGTACCCTGCCTAGTTTTAGTCTACCTGCAGTTTTACTCCTGCTGGGAGTTTCACCTAGGACTTTATACTACATGATGCCAGCATATTGAATTATGAATATAAAATGACTAGTGATAAAACGGATGTCTGTTTTCTGGTGGGGATTTTCTGGAGGGTAAACATGAGGCTAAGACACAAAACTTATTTTTAAGGGAAACTGGGTGGTATAGATTGGTGAAGGTCTTCCTCAACTGCTTAAAAAATAGAAGTACCTTTTGATTTACCATCACCTTCCATTGCAGAGAAGACATACTGCATTTGAAATTTTTCAATAGCCTTCTTGAAGTAAACTTCTGATTTATCTAACTGAAGAACAGTAAAAATAGGCTTCTCAGCAAAGTGTGGTACTCTACTCCAGCTCTGTGTTGAAAAGATGTTCTATTTACTTATATGCAAGGATTGTGAGTTGATTTTTCTGTCTTCTGTATGGGCTTGACCGATGTTCCACATGGATTTGGAAGACCAGATCATTTATGTGCATTTATGAATATTAAATTTCCTACTCTGTTTTGCTTGTAGGTGTTTTATATCTTCAGTATGGAGATGAAACAAAACAGCTGAGGATGCCGAATGAAATCACAAGCACAGACACAATTCGTGCCCTTTTTGTAAGTGCCTTCCCCCAGCAGCTGACAATGAAAATGCTAGAATCACCTAGTGTGGCCATTTACATCAAAGATGAGAGCAGAAACATATACTATGAGCTGTGTGATGTGAGGTGAGTACAAAAGGAATTACAGCTGTTGCGTTTTGGATTTCTTTTGTTGTTGATGATGATGTTTTGTTTTGTTTCATGCAGTGCACTTAAAGATTAAAAAGGTGTGGAGCTGATAAGTATCTAAGAGATAGAGGCTTGACATTTAAAAGCCTGTTCAGTGATATCTGAGTAATATGGGAGGCTTGATCTGGCACTGCCTTGAGCTGTAGATGCAACATCTGTTGCACAAGTCATTGATGAACGGTGTATCTCATTCAAATATACATACAATTCATGCGGGTTCACATATTTAATATTTTATTGCATTTTATCTGAGACATAAATATTTAACATACTGAATGCAAAAACTTACAGAAAATAAAGCTTTTTTTCTAGCAGAGCAAAATCTCCAAGTGAGCCTGGAGTTTCAAAAATGAATGTTACTGGTGTCCTCACAACAGTTTTAATTATTTATTCTTTTACACTGCCAAGGATTTGTAGCACTGGTGACCTCTGCTGCAGCAGCCTCACCACCTTCCTTTTCACGTCAGCATGCAGCAGTTTTCCTTCTCTACTTCTGAGTGCAGTCTTTGGCTAACATCTGGATGGTTCTTACTGTCATCTGTTAGTCCTGATGTCTGTGTTCTTCAAGCAGAAAGATCAGATTCTTAGGGCACATACAAAGTCTCAAATGATGGCACAACAAAACTCTAAGACATACTATAGGCACATCACACTATAGAACTGTATTGTGCTTTTGTGCCATCCTTCTTGCTAGAAGCTATGAGGTAAAAAGAATGGACAGAAGACCCTAAAGGGATGATGAAGGAAGTAGAAAAGACTTTCTTCCAGTCAACCTCTAGTGCAGGAAAATGATGTGAAAGTAAGAAAGTTGCATTGCCCACTAGTGCCTCATTTCTTCTGGAGACTGCTTGACTTGGGTACAAGTTGGGTTTTTTCTAGCATTGCCGCTTCAAATTCCCCCATTACACTTCTTTCTAGTCTTTGAACAGCACTGCACCCCTCTTTTTCTCCTCTGTTTTGTTTTCCTCAGTCTCTTATCAGTCCAGTGTCTTGTCATCAACCAATCTCTTGGATTTCAGTTTCTGTTTGTTTGGGCTTTTTTTAAAACCTTTCTTGCTTATCAGTCTTCCACACCCTATTTTGGCCACTGTTAGTCCAGTTTTAAGCGCAATCTGATTTTTAACATCCTCATTCATCATGTTCTTGAGTTTCTTATACTTGAAGTAGTCTATTCATCATATCTGATCAAATGATTAAATCAAGATAGGTGTTAGAATGTTTCTGTTGCTCAGTACATTATTGCCAACTGTAGTCCGGCCCATCAGCTCTTTCACTTTATCCCTCCATCTTCCCTTGAGTTTCAGGCTAACTCTTTATGACTTCATCTCCTCCCTGCCCCAGTATTGCCATTGTTCACTATCTTAATACTACTCCACTCCACCTTTCTAACCATTGCAGGCGTATGCCAGAATCAAGTGTAGTTCACTCTCTGCTTCCTCTGTTCCTATGCCTGTATTGTAGATAATTTCTAGAGGAAATGCTACATTCCAGCTGACTTCCTCGATAGCCAGACTCCCTCCTTCAGCTGCCACCCTCTTCAGTAAGGAAACTTCAATAATTCTAGCTTACTGGAGTCCAAAGTATGCAGTACTGGTGACATTTTTAACACCTTGTAATAATTTCCACTTTTTCTCCTTTTCTGTTCCTTACTCTTTCACATGATATTTACACAGCGTCTCCCCACAGAGAACAGATAAAAAGTATAATTTTCCTCTTCTTTGCTTGCCTTCTCTTCCTTGCCTTAAACACAAGCATTTCAGTTGACTCCAAGCTTTCCGCTTGACTCATCTGCCTACGTGCCTCACGTCTTTTGCTTTGTCTTATTATTAATGTGTTGCTGTGTTATAGTACCTACTCTTTACACTGCAAACATGTTTCTTTGCCTCCCAACAAAACTCTCTGCACACAAAGTAAATTTCCACTGTCCACCCCATCACCTTTTTCTCCTGCAGTAAGCAATCATTATAACTGCTGCTGGAGTTTTACTTGTACCAGTTCAGTCAATCCTAGACTAATTTCCACCCTCTCTGGGGTTTATTCTTCTAATTCCAACCTGTCTTTTGTTCCCAGCTCTTCCATTACAATCGTTCAGGTCACCAACTGGCTTGCTTTTGTGAACATTGCACCCTTATTCTCTCAGATATCTGATGTATACTTTCATTGTTTTCTTCTTGGAACCCTGATCACCCTTTATTTCAAGGAGTCTTCTTCCCCAGTTTCTTACTGTTTCTCTCCTCTCTTCTTCCTGTTATCATTTGATGGATCATTTTTTCAATCACTGATATTCTGTTGTGTTTTTTTCTATGCAAAATTATACATGCCAGTGAAACTAGCTCAACTGGCAATGTCATCTCTGTGAACATCAACTGGATGACACGAAACCTGCCTCTTTTCCCCAGTGAAAATCTTGATCTTTTCTTTTAACACAGTCTCAAGCACCATTAGTTTCAACTCGGATTATGTTCTTCATTAAACCATTCCACTCCCTCTTCTTTTATTTCTGTATTATTTTTTCTTATTTAATCCCTGGAGATAAAGCACTGCTTGCTACTTGTTCCCCCAAATCAGTCCTTCTCTTAATCCTGTCCATGATTCTGCATTCACTGTTGACTTTTCAGCTATTTTTTTCTTGTATAACATCCCCCTGATGCAGCCTTTCATTTCACACAAGGTAGTGATAAAACACTTGGCTAAATCATCAACTTTTAAACAGTTTTTGACACCGGCTTTAAACATCTAGTTGGTTTTTTTTTTACATCAACTGTTGTAACATTCTTTTCCTGACATTCATTGCAGGTAATCTTGTTCAATCTACTCATTCAAAGGAGGCAATAAAGGCTATTCTCCTAGCTCATTAGGAAGACTGATTCACGTATATTTTTTCACTTGTCCTCTGACTGCATCTTCTCCATCTAATTAAATAAAAACTACTTGTCTTCATTATGAGGGCCACTCCAAGCCCACTTCAATGCTACTTTTCATTTCTTGTTCAGCACCAAGTGCCATCTGCTTCCACTTGGCTAACTGTAATGCCAACTTTCGCTGTACATGTCTTTAATTTTCCAACAAGTGCCTTCACGCTCCCTCTTAGGCAGCCCTCTGTCATGCTTGGAAGGAGTTCTCCACAAACATCCGCAAAGCCACTGTATTGCTCTTCTTCCAGTTCCACCTCTACCCTTTCTCATGTATTTCGCATTCAGGGCATGACCATGGTGCCAGCATCTGTTTATTGCTCTTCAGCCTGGAAAGGCTATGCCCTCCTTTTGTCTTTCTCTTCCCTTATCTTTCTGCAGCTATCTTTTTGTCTTTTGTGTCTTATACTCATCTTGTAAAGTGATAAAGAGGTTGTTTTCCTAGGTTGTTGATACAGCACACACATATCAATGGGGCCTTTAAACATGCCACGGGCATCTGGGAGCTACAGTAATGCAAATAGTAGTAATTATGAATATACAGTAATATATACCTGCTATCAGTGGTGTTTATCTTAGAATAGCAACATGAGGTGAAACAGGATTCACTTCAGAGATCAAATGCCTCGTATTTTGGTGATTTGCCTTACAGCAATGTTTTACTTTAACATGTCGTGTTCCTACAAGAAGTATTTATGGAGAATGCTTAAAAAAAAAAAAAACAAAACTCCAGCTATTTAAGTACCATCTCATAGCTATCAGAGTGAAAAAAAAAGGAGCAGAAGAAATTCATTTAAATGAAAAATACTGCATTTCTTGAATTAGAAAATGAAAGAGTGAGCTTTGCATCAAAAAGAACGTATTTCTAAGTCGGAGGCAGAAAATGATAACTGAGACTATCAGCGCAAGTCTCAGTGCAGAAGGATCACATTTGTAAGATGGAAAGCAGTTTATATTACCATAAATAATTGAAGAACTTGTACTTGCCGCAAGGTAGCTGTTTTCCTATGCAGCCTACAAGTAAACACTCATAAATACTGACTTTCTCATCAGCCCTGCAGTTCTTAAACAGAAGGCACTGATCTGTCTCTTGAGCTGTGGAGTTTCTTTAATAACTACTTGACATCTACAACGGCAGCACAAGTTCTGACTAGTTACCCATTCAAAGCAATCACTGATTGTATTATGACATTGGAAGAAAGAAATTGGACCTGCCCAAGCATCCTCTCCTTCAGTTTTAAATGATAATCCCTGTGATTAACATCAGTTCAGTAGACTTGTAGCTGCACCTGGAGGAAAGGAATTCAGTCACATGTGTGAGTAAATCCTCTAGAGATCACTACTGGGAAATGAAAGGAATCGCAGTTTTGAAAGCATGTGAGTGAATGTAGGTTGGAGACTTTGCTACTGATGAAATGTGAACAAGAAATCAGCAGAGGTCAGTGCAAATTTCTAAGCCATAAATGTATCAGAAGGTAGATTTTGAAACAAAATAGAATAATTATGTCATCTGACTCTTTCCTAAGTGTAATAGTTTAAAAATGGACTTCTTTATGAATGACAGAGTGTTCAATTAAACAGAACAGGCACTCAGGACTTTCTGTCTAAACTATTTCTGTGGGAGATTTCATCAGAACTTTTACTTGTATGTTTGGTTTTCACAACTACTTATTTGTTTCCCTTAAAACACCAACTTTATTACAGATAAAGTTTTGAAGAGTAATTTATCTGCTGCTGCGTGTTTGGTTTTTACTTATTTTTTTCTGATTTGTGAACAAGTTAATTGGAATTGCTTCAAGAATAATTGCAATTAGAAAGACTATTTTCTTTGATATTCTCCCTTCCTAGAATAGCAAAAATTCATGTGGGTTGCATACACAATAAAACATGTAAATATTAACTGAATCCTTCTGAGCACTGAGTAAATGTTGAAGCTCCATTGTCTTCAAAGCGCTTTCACTCTGTGGCAGGACCTTGAAAGAAACTTAACACTATCTAATTTTTGTGGGTGTGGATTTGTAGTGAAAGAATGATACTTCCCATGGGAAAGAGAATCAAAGTAGACTTTCGTTTGTGTGTGTCTAAGCTATGGCATATGAGTTTTTCTTATGGGTCGGCTGCAAACCTACTAAGTTTGTCTGTTACCTGAAACTTTCAGGCAACAAATAGAAGTACTTTCATCTGTTATCATTACTGATTCTTTTGATTCCAGGAATATTCAAGACCGATCTTTCCTTAAAGTTTACAACAAAGATCCCGCACATGCGTTTAATCACACTTCCAGAGCTGTAAATGGAGACATAAGGGTAAGTACTAGCATTGCATTTATGCTCTTCTTTCTTCCAGTTTTTATGTTAATTGTTTAATAACTGTAATATATACACAACATTTTATAAAATCTAGGATATATGTACAGCACATACAGAAGAGGAAAGTAATAAAACTTTCTATAGCTAAGAAACCTTAACTACTTTCTGTTTTCCAATTATTTGCCCTGAGCTTTAGCTGTTTATTTGTTCTTCTTTATTAGCATTAAAGCACGTGAATCAAAACAGTGCCTTTACTTACTTGTCTCGGGACATGGGGTATGCTCATTGCTTATAAAGCTTCTTACTTCATGTTTCCAAACCTTTGGAATGAAGTAACGCAGGGTGTTACTTTACTCCTGCAAGGCTTCAGTATAGACTGGTTCAGAGTGGCTGAGCATGTATGACTACCATCACTGAAACACTTTCTAAATCACAACTTCCAATCAGAAATACTTGTTGCAGTGTAAATGGTTTGGGGTTTTATTTCTAGAAATTTTCTGTGTGTATTGAACAAGGTCTGGTATATTTGTATTTTCACATGAACGTTTTGTACTGGGAAATACGGAGAAGGCATTTGAGACATGTTCACTTCCACACTGTCTCTTTCTCTTTCACTGGACTGTGTTTTCCCCCTTTGATGCTCAGACGACAGGAGATGTGGCTGTGCACAAGCACCTCTTCCACCACATTTTTGCACCCAGTGTCACAGACAGGGATAGCAGTGGTGAGGTTACACAGCTTCATCTCCTGTCTACCTGTGGGGTCTGTTCCAGGGAAACAGCACAACCAAATGAGCTCGGTGGGTCCAGAAGGAAATGCCTCTACTGTCCCACCTGTGCTGTGACTTTTATGTGTGCTCCGAAGCTGATTCAAATGTGCTGAAAATTTCCTGTGAAGTGATTTGCTTAATTGTGCATTTGCTTCTTGGTTTCATTATCAACCCTGAGCATGTCGCACTGCTTTATTATTAATATTTCATGGAAATACTTCTGCAGTTTCAACAGTTTAGGGCCTCATTATTTTAGAAAGACTGCAATAGTTTATTTACAGGCGCTATTCTCAAGCACTTCTCATTTGTATACTTTAGCTATAAAATGGTCTTTCTGATAGGTCAGAAATCTAATTACTTGATTATTCACACTGTTGCACACACAACGTGAGGGAGCAAATAGATGCGCTTCAAAGGGCTAATGTGATAGCTTTTACTGTCTTCCTTAAGGTCCTTAAATTCTTCGATTCTGGTTATATTCCTGTAGCAGTAACTGGATATATCTGATACATCTCATTCATATTCAAAAGCATGACATACCATCACTGTGCACTGTGACCTTAACTCCTATAGCAATGCTACTGTGACTTTACAAACTTAGATTCATACTGTTGTTGTTGCATGTGCAGTGAAGGCTGGATGTATCTACTGTGGCTCTATTTCCTTCTCTAGATGTGTTTTTAGATACAGTTAACTACTGTGTTAGCTATGTAAATTCAAATGTAGCGACTGGTCATTTGGTTCTTTTCCACCTATTTAGTGCCTAACAGAGTTGTTTTGAACACAGGTGTTGCTTCTGTGCAAAAGTAGCCTCGGTATTAAAAATACTGTTTTACAACAGGTATGTACATTTAACACCTCTTGATTGTGACTAAACTATCTTTCTTTGGCCATCACTCAAAAATTAAGGTGACACAGTGACATCTGTTTCATAGTATATCTTGTTCTGCTGAAATGACAGAGATAACGCTCTGAAATTCCATGCATCCAACAAAACAGCTCCTTTCTCAGTTCACAAATTTCTTGCCTCTCTGGTCTGAAAGCTGAAGTTGAAGCCAGGATGTTCATAGAGACTGCAGAGAAACATGCAAAAGCCTTCCCTTTGATCGCTGTAAACTTCTGCACTTCAAAGTCACGAGTATGGAAACAAGCAATTTCTTGAGCGTCGGAAATAATTACATTTGTTTGTCTAAGGATCGGTGTCTTATGGCCGGGTTCTTCCTTGTGCAGTCGGATCCCAGCCAAAGCTTTGCCTGAATTGGAGCGCTCTGATAGTGTTCTATCCTTCAGACATGGCAGCTTCTCCTCAGCTTGGCAGAAGCGCTGTAGGGTCTTCTCACAGTTGTCTAAACTGGCAAAATTTGTAAGACCACAATAATTACTGATCTCTGCCTGTTGTTTTTTTTTTTCCTTTTTTTCCCTTGAATCTGCTTGAAATCAGCCCTTAAATTCACGAATTGTTAGGTTGGGAGAGAACCACCCTCAGGCAGTTTGATCATCTATGCATCCTTCTTTAGCAAATGGTGTTGAAGTTAGGGGTGGGAGAGGGAGGGAGTGTAAAGCGTGTACATTTGATGCACGTGGTAGTGCATGTGCAGTACTGTGGTAACAAAGTGAATGTGGAAAACATGCTACTTCTTGTCCCTCATTCTCTGTTTGTGCATCTTTGCTCTGGGTAAATTGATGCTTTTCAATTTCGTGTGGTCTGCAAGCACTTAAATTCCCCACAGTGGGAAACAGGGAAAAACTCTGGTAACCACTGCGCACAGCAAACTGTTTAAAAAATTGACAGAAAAGCAGCTTATTTTCAGGTGAGTTGAAATAACATTATTTAGGATGTCAGGAGCTGGCTGTTATAAATACATTTTTTCCACGGTGATATTGAGAGTCTGGCTATATCTCCTGTCATGTGCGAGTTAAAATTGTTGGGTTTGATTTTGTGAGATGGGAAGATTGTGCCTTTATGGATTTTTCTACTGTTTGCCTTCTTGTCCCTTTGGAACATTTATCTCCGGGTCTGATGATGTTCAGGCTTCTATTCATGTGATTTATAATCATTTCCATGTAACAGACCCAGAATAATCTCAGAAAATAATGTTAGCTGCCAGCTTGGACACCTGTTTTAACTACCAAACAGATGTGAGACCTGTATGGGAATTGGCAGTAACACTTGAAGTATTAAGTATTACCCACACAGATGAGAAGCAAGAGGAATGTGGGATCTGTAAAGTTCAGACGCTCCACCAAACCATTCCATTCTCTCACCCCTTAACTCTAATTTTTCTGGTCTTCTTTCTGTTTCATACACCTTTCTCAGTGGACTGTGTTTAAAAAAGCTGATTTGCTTGGGCTGTAAATGAATTCTAAAGAACAGTTTCTCTTGAAATCCTTCAGAGTGCCTTATTTGCTTACTGTTCCTGTGCCATGGCTGATTGCATCTTGAAGAGAATGGTTTGTTTACAAGTCTGCCATGCTGAATGATGTTTCAAGCAAGAGGTAACCACACAGTGCCATCTCACTGAAAATTTCTTGTTTGTACTTTTCCTTTATTTTGTTATTCCTTCCCAACATGTACATTGAAAATCTGTAGCAGCTGTTCTCTTTGGATGCTTCATATTGCCGTGATTCTTTCTTTTATTCTGTTGCCTGAGTTCGTAACATTAATCAGCTCTTTCTAAGCCTCTACACGATGATACTTTCTTTGACAAGATACTGTCTCATGTCCAGATGTGGAAATTAAGATGATCTTTCTGTTTTCTCCAGCATAGTTACGAATTACAGTACAAATGCATATACGCAACCCATGCTGCTCTGTGCCATTAGAATTAATGGTTTGCACATTCAAAGGGGAGAAGTCTTTCTCAGATTTACTAACTGTTGGGTCGAGCTTGCCTCTCATCTCACATTTTGGGATGGTGTATGGGTACATCAGTAGATGACACTAAAGTGCAGACAGCATTTAAAAGGAGTGTCTGAAACAAGAAGAATCCTAAATTACAAGTTCACCCCTCTGTCCCTGTAACTTGTCTGTCTTTCTGGTGGCACTAATAATGTTGGTTTATGCAGTGGTTTGTTCTGAGCATCATTCATCTGCCAGTTTGAGAATCAGGGGGAATTTCTATTTCATAACAAACCAGTGGCTGTTTTGCTTGGCAGTCTTTCTCTTCCCAACCACCTGCCCTGAAGCCTGTGGGTTATGCTTTGTTTCAAAATGTTCTAGACCCACCATGTTTTCTCTTAATTCCGTGGCTTGACTGAGACCTTACCAGGTCAGTGCTTTGTCCCAGACCTCAGCTGAGTGGGTGAGGCCAGAATATTCAAGGAATGCTTGCTGTGGCTGTTGTTGTATTGAGGTATGCTTTGAGGTTTTTCTTTTCAGAAATCGTTTCTCTGTGAAAAGGCAATTAGGGCAAGTTCAGTCAGAGTCAGGGAGTGGGGTACATGGAAACTCTACTGCTCAGGGAGTCTGAGCAGCTAAAAGGTGATGATGTTCCTGGCAGCAACAGGGCATTGGTCTGCCAAGGTAAGAGGGGATGAGTTAAACTGAATTGTTCTGTAGAATGATGCAGACTTTTGATAAGTTGGGTGAACAGTTATGTTGAACAGCTTTTGCTACTGAAATTGTACAACAGCGACTTTGTTTTTCACCTGAAGGTGCCTGGCTAACACTTTCACTCTCCTCTGCGCTATGCCTTGATGAAATCTGTTAACTTAGAAAACCCTACAAGTGCTAAAAGCCCTCAAACAACTCCCCAAGAAGCATCCGAGTGGGCTGAATTCAGTGCTGGTTTGCAGGAAAAATACAGAGATAATAAAAGCAGGATCATCCTTCTGTGTTCCTCAGATACCTGTAAACATACATTCAGCTTCTCTGATATGTTTGGCTTTTTTTCATTGAATTGTTTGTAATCTTTACATGAGAAAAAAAAAGCTGCATATGCTGCTAAAATTACATTTATTTACTGCATGGCTTTAAAAAAAATAAAAATAGTAATAACAAAAAAGGTAACTCCTAGAACTATGTAGAGGTATTTAGAAGAAAAGTATTTCTTGGAAAAGAATTCATGCAGCAAATCGAGTGAGACTGCTGGAATGCCTATAGGACAGCATTTGTATAGGTTGCCATGTGTTTGCCTTACTGATCCTATTACTATGAAACTTTGTTTTCTTTCGGGAAGAAAAAGAAAAAAGAAAAAACAAATGCTAATATGTCTATTATCTGATAGCGAGCTTCCAAATGATACAAATCTCATCTTTCCTGCTGTTTTGCTGTCTGCTTTTTCTAATGCTCTTTTTGTCATTGAGAGGTTATGACAACATGAGCCATATTGTATTTATAAACATCACGTGTTTCCTTGATATGACTTGCAGTGTCTGCCAAACAGAACACATGGAAGAAACATTTCTCATTAGCTCAGCATTGGTTTTGGTTATACTGATTTCCGGGACAGGAAAAATGCCTTCCTCACTCAGATTTAACTTTAATACAGTAGAAAGAAAGCCTCTGAGTGTCCATGAAATCGCTTGAACAGAGACGCTGCAGCTCTTCTAGCCCACATACTTGGTCTGAGGGAACGAGGAAAAGTGGTTTGTTTTAAAGGGAAGATGTAATAGCATGTATTGCTGAAACTAATTCTGAATTAAAATACCTGCCAAAGTCGTCTAGAAACAGAACTCAGCAAGAGATGTAAGGTAAGATGATGCTTATAAATAATGAAAGGTGTATAATTCCTTTTCTTCTTCTAATTCTACTTTTTTTTTTCTCCCCCAAACTAAAAGATATTTTCAGATTAACTGGGAATTTAAATCAAATCTATGAAAACTGTTTCTTCTTCCTTGAGCTGTATGAAAAAATAAATGCTTAATTGCTTACTAAATCACAAAGCTCTACTCTCAGGTTTTATGACTAGTTACATATTAAACATAAAAAAAAGTTATTTTCCAGCTTGCCATTACAAATCTTGCTGAGATTTGAACAAAATATATAAAAGAAGTCTCTGATGTTCTGATTTTTTTACTGTCATGGTTTTACTACCTTTGCTTTGAATGGCTTGTCAGTAGTTGCCAATTATGTATGCAACAGCAGAGCAGCAGACACTGAGAAGTAGCTGCATCAAATCAGACTGTGATGAAAGACTGTAAATGTACCTGTTCTCTTTCCTTCATTTGTCCTTTGATATACAATACCCACTGCTGTACAAAGCCTGAGTTAGTGGGAAAGTGGGTAGAACTGTAAGGAAAATTTCCACTTTTATTTTAGCTTTGCGTAAACCAGCATATAAATCTCAAATTTTTTCTGGCAAAAAGTCAGTCTGTTTAAAGACATAGATCCTGCATTATAGTGGGATGCCTGCTGCATTGTGGATTTCTTACTAGGATGGCTCTGTGCTTTGATGGATTAATTTTTTTTTTTTCCCCAAGTATTATGTGTAAAGAATATAAGCTTGTTGATTCTGCTACTATTCTAACAATTTAAGGTATACACTTAATAAATAAATAAATAAAGCAGATGGGTTTTAAGTTTACAACGAGCTTGCTGTTGAAAGAAAGTATAATGTTCTTGATAGTAAAATGTTCAGGGAACATTAGCTTGCCGCACCCTTGCTGTAATCTTCCAGTTAGCCTAAGAGGAGTGTCATATGGTAGATATCACAAACCAGTTACCTGGAAACTCCCAGAGAGCCTTTACTGTGGAAACAGATCGACTTGCAACCACAGTTGTTTTAATAGCATTTTTAGGGGTAAAGCTCTTTATTGCCCACAAACAGGCCCATATTCAAGCTAGCCTGTCTTTCATGCTTAAAGCTTGCCCTGGAGATGATGAAGTTACTTAATGACAACATCTGATCCCCCTTGTGTGAAGGTCTCTTCAGCCCTTCATTAAAATTGGAAGCTTATCTCACACAGGTCTAAGGTTCTCAGGCAAAACGTTCAGAGTCTTCACTGGGAACTTGCCCTGAATAGAAACATAAGGATTTCATTTGAGTCCATTTTTTATTGTCTACTGATTTCTGGTTTTGTTCTTACTCCACCTTCTTTTACATAATGTTTCCTTGTTCCAATTCTTTAGATGTTTTACTCCTTCATTTTTTTTTTCCCATTGTCCTTTCTTTCAGTAGAACAATTAGCACTAATTTGGCTGTTTACTTGAAATTCCTCAGAAGCTGGTGGGGTCAGATGCTGCCAGAACTCCCTAAACACACTGACAGATGATTAAAATTTCTCATGGCCATGGCCCCTCTTACCAGGAGAGGAGGTTTTCTTTTACCTCCATTGTGCACCATGTAGCTTGTCTGCACTGCTGGGGCTAGTAACAAAGTCTTACCAAGCTTCATGACTTCCTGTTAGTTTTCCAAATGAGGTTTTACTTGAACAGAGCGGTATGATCACTCTGTGAAAGTGGCTGTTTGGGGACCATGGAACTTAGAAACCCTGTGAAGTTAGAAACAGTGTTTTTTTCCTCATCAAATTTGCTGGTGGCTTATCAGTCAGGATCTTAGATTTCCCAAGAAGTTTTTTTACAAATACAGAATGTGATTCTTCTTGATCATGGCTCAAATTCTTTGCTTTCCACTGACTTTTCATTTCAGTCTCCTATTAATTTACCTGCCTAGTAGTTAAAACTAAGGAGAATCAGTTCTGTCCGTATCTTTTGACACACAAAAAGAGCAAACCGGTACCTAGTGTCTAGAGTGCATCTATGTATTTGATGACTTTGATTCCTCTCCATGTTGGATTGTACTTTTTCTAATGTGAGCTCTGGAAAACTAATCAGAGTTCTGAAAATATGAGGAGTAAAAATATCTTTTCTTGGATACATGTAAGATCTGGGGTTAAAAAAAGCCTCAGTTGGCAAAAGCAAGACAGTTGCAAATAACAGAAGGCAACAGGGCTCCATGAGAAATGACGTGATGCTGAAGTTATTTTTTTGCATGAGTATATGCCTCTCTGACATCATTGCAAATCTGAACTTCGTGTGAGTGAATGAAAAGACCAACAGGGTGTGTTGGGTAAAGGGCTAGGCCCTTGGGCGCTTAATATTTACTATAGATAGCTTCACTTTAAAATAAAGTTATTTACTTCAGTCGAGCGGACCATGATAGGTTGTATACTGTTTTGGATAGAAGGAAGTAAAATGAAAATAAAAAGTAGGGCTCCAACTGGTTGCTGCAGCAGTAGCACCTCTAATGTTGCTAAGATATATGCACACCTGCAAATAATTGCTGGGCCCTATAGCTGAGAACTTGGACACATGCATTGTAGAATTCAGTTGTATGGCTTCCATGACCACTTCTCCGTCTGGTGTGTTGATGCCAAAACTCAGCACCACAGATTATTTCTTCTGACGTGCTATGTCTTTATGTTGGGAGAAGTAGCTTTTTGCAGGTATTGTAGACATGCTGCTAAGGCCTTTTAATTATCAGCTCTAATTTATAGCATTTTTATGTTATTAATATCCTAAGCTATTCTGTAATAGAAATCATGTTTTGACTGTTGTTCGGTAATGCCAGATGACACCAAGGGTGATGCTTTCCTTTGTGTTCATTTAACCATATCAGCTTGTTCAGTTTTATTTGGCTTCAGCACAGTGGGAAGAGATACAAATATGAAAGAAAAATAAAAGCTGAATCGTTAGTACAGCGAGTCAGAAAGCCATGCATTTATTTTGATTTATGAGTTCAGTTACTAACAGTATTTCTTTTTTTAAAGAGAAGAAATTTGATACACAGCATATTTAAACCAAATAAAAATGCTGATCTGTACCAGAAATGTACATGTCTGAAACTATTCCCTTTTTTGGGAAAGAAAAAAAAAAGGGATGACCCCATCAGTTCAGCAGTGCCCTGAGGAAGTGCTGAAACTGAGACTGGTCTGAAGGGTTTGGCTGCCTGCGTTGGTGGTGGCCCGCTATGTTATGTGCTTGATCTCTTCAAGGGGAACAGGGCGGGGGGGAGGAAATGCTTGCTGCATCTTCATGAATTACATGACTCCTGTTTGTTTTCAGAATGTTCTGCCTAAAAAAGCAGCTGTGGGAAAGCAAAAAGAATCAAACAGTTGGTTAAAACGCAACGCTAGTTATGGCGGGTGTCATAATGTTAACTTAAAAAAAATCGGTAACAGCTTTTATATGTTCAGTCCAAACAGTCTAATAGCTTATGGGCTGGGTGGGCCATGCTATACTGATGAGATAAATGTGGATATTGGCAAACCAATGATGTAATTATGTAAATCCGACCTTTTTAGGATTGAAATGTGTTATGTTTCAGTGTGTTTATATTTTTGTCATTTGTGATAACACCCTGAAAAATCTTGGCTGAAATGCTAAGAGGTTTCTTAGTGTACTTACCACGCTACTCCGTCTGGAAAGAGCACTAAGGGAGCGTAGGAAAATCAAGCATAAGAGATGTATTAACTTCTCTCCGCTTAATTGGATAATTTAGCTTATTTTATTTTTTAATTTTTTTACACTCTCACATTCCATTTGTTTGTTGGAAGTTAAATACATTCATAGAAATGTGGAAAGGAGTGCCTGCTAGATTCGCTGATCTGGATGTCTCGATCAGGAGTGAAGTAATGCAGGCTGGTGGCAAGGAGATAGCTCAGACAACAAAATGCTTCTTTGGGAATAGACCCTCACACAGCAGCAATAGAATTTCAGTCTGGCCAATGCAAAATGTGCTGCTGCATGTGTTGCATTGCTTGTTCAGATTGCCTCACTCATGGCTAGACTGGAATTCCTCATGGGACTGCTTGGGGTCAAGCATGGCCTGGTGCTCCCGTCCTCTTTGAGCAGAGATCACTCAGCACGCAGCCAAGTTGTCCTATTGACAGCTACTCTGTGGCAGTGTCTGGTAGGGAGTTCAGGCAGGGTCACCAGGCTAATTCAAACTTACAGCCTGCCCCTCTAGCTAGATTAAGTTGATGCATGTTGTGAGTTCCATTTTTTTTCATGGCAAGTTGAGCAGTCTGATACTGCCTTCACTTTACTTCACATTGGGTTCTTGTTTTACACCTGGATAAAGTGATCTTACTCCAAGGATTGAAAGAACCACTGATTATGGAGACCTGAGGTGCAGGTGTACTTGGGGAAGCAGTCGTAGCTATGTGAAGTCAAGGGGTTGGTAACAGCAAGGAACTGATTTGGGAAGAGTCTTGTAGGAGAAACTACTTGCACAGTTTATATATATACATGCGCATTTAGAGAAGTCTTGCCTCTTGTCAACACTTGGTGGTGGTTGCATGCAGCTACAGTTTCTGCTGTCCTCTCACTAGTGACCAGCCAAAAGGCAACAACCACCTCTGGGGTAGCTTTCAGCACTCAGCCTCACTGTGTGTCAGATCCTGAAGGTGCTGCACCAAGGCCTGACTTGCTGTTCTCTGCAATGCCTGAAGGAGACAAAGCTGTTTTGAATCTTAGCCACTTTTTTGGTGGGAATGGCTAAACTTAGTTCTAGGTTTCAAAAGCCATTTGCAGCTTTAAAGTGTATCCCAAACCTCTGCTTTGAATATGAGAATGGGTTGCAAAGGCAAATGATGGTCACAGCTTTGCCCCCGACCTCATGCATTCATCAGATCACTCCAGCTGGTGTTTACCTGCAGCTCACATCTTTTCTTGAAGTAACCTTCGTGTTCTGACCCCTAACTAAAAACACAAAACCTTGGAGTATCAGCCCAAACCAAATAAGTTTGTGTTGGATGTATTTTATTCTTACTCTTCCCTTTCTTTATTCCTCTCTCTCTCCCTCCCATGCCTGCTATGTTAGGCTACAACACTGTAATAACAAGAACTAATGCAAAATCATCTAGACATGAAGAAAATTTACATTAATTCATGGTTTTCCACTCTCAGTCTGCTTCCTCATTCTTTCATTCGTTTTGTGTGTGTGTGTGTTGAATTTCCCTTTATGTTCTGTATTCTCTTCACTTTTTTTCTCATCAGTTCCTCAGCATCTGCCTTAGTTCTCCTGATTTTTCTTCTTTGAGATTTTCTTTTTGTTTGTGTTTTTTCATAGCAGTCCATTTCTGATATTACTCTTTTTCATCCCTGGCCTCTCACAAACACTTAGTACTGTCCTTCACCCTTTCCCATTGCCCTTTTTTCCTTTTTCCTTTTCCTTTTCTCTTATATAGTTTTGCATTCAGATTTCTCCAAATCTCTGTTGCCTTTCCATGTAATCTTTTTTTCTTTGCCTACTGCATGTCTTCACAGTGTCGTTTTATCTCTTGTTTTCAGATTGATTATTGCTAATTTTTATTAATATTCCTCTATTCCTTATGGGCTAAGCAAGAAAAAAATAATCATGCTACAAACTCAGTAATGTACATTTAGACTTGAAAGTCTTCAGACATTAGTGATGGTGATAATAGTAGGACAGGAAGAAAGGAATGACAAATGGAGGTGCTCCTATATTTGTCTGTGGATAAATAAATAATGCTTATTACCAGCTTTAGGCTAGAGATACTTAGCTCTTTGCTCAGTCAAACAGAAACTGCAGGCCAAGTTGGATCTACCAAGGTGGATAACAGCAAAGTCCATCATAAGGGCTATCAAACCACGTTTGCAATAAATTCTCCCTTCTAGCTTTAGTATCTCAGTTTGACTTATAAAGAAAAAAAAAGAAAAAGGAAAAAAAAAAGGGGGGGGGGGGGGCTGAAAAACAGAGCAGAGATCGAGCTAAATGAAAAGACATATGGGCAGGCTCGTGATAAAGAATAAGTCTGTTCTTTATAAACTTGGGGTAGGAATTGCCTCCCAATGCCATCAGTAGGGAGAGACAGGGAGTGCCAAGGAACAGCTTGTGCCCCCCAGACAGAGGGACACAGCTGACCGAGGGTGCCTGGCTGCCCTTTAATGTAACGTGAGGTGAGACAGATCCTCAGCACTGAGCAGCTAATGGTGCCAACTTTACTTCTGAGAAGTGCTTAGTGTGTACATGTCTTAGTGTGTACATGCTGTGATACTTTCCTATGGCTAGGAAAATGTCTTTGTTTAAATCAGTGCAGAAGTGAGGGGGAAGCATGAGGTTTGAATTACAGGGCAGAGAGACAGACTGCAGACCTGACGTAATAGCTCAGTTTTGCAGAACCTTCTTCATGCGACTCCAGTGAGAGTTGGCTATATTTGCTCTAGTATGCTTAAAGTTTGAGAGGCTTATAGAGTTTCCAGCACCTCCAGGATTTGCTTGCTTATATTCATTTTCCTTTTTATAATCCCTAAAAATCTAAAATTCCTGATTATGTTGATCTGCCATCACCAAAAGATAGGCCAAAAACGTAGTACTGGCATGTTTGTATACCTCATGTTATATATACATTACAGTGAGGTGTAGCTCCACCCCGCAGGCACAATCCCCTTTATAGTGGTTTATTCTAGCTAGTAGAAATGTGTGGTGTGTGGTGGTTTGTGTTTGATTGTCCTTTCCTTTTTGATTTAAGAACTAGGGAGTCTGGATTAAGTATGAGAGAACTTTATGGTACTTTTGTCTGCCCTGAGGCCTATCTGTTTCACTGAGTGCCTTAGGAATCGGTAAACCAAGGGAATAACAAGCAATATGTATATCTGGGGAAGATGTCATCTGCACACTGTCTCAAGTCCAACACCTGTCAGGCAGCCAGAACAGTTCCATTCCCTCCCTGTTTGTTTAGACTGGCCTTTCAGATTCCAAGATGAGCTCCTATAGGATTACGAATCCCTGTAGGTATGAAGGTGGGCAGATGCTGAGGCCTATCTGAAAGTATTATTGACAGTAATGGAGAGCAGGATGGCACTGGAACAACCCAGGTGTGCAGGACACCTTGGTGCCCTTGATGAAAGACAACAACTTAGGGGCTTTGTGATCTGCTCCCTCATTTCTGCTGTGGGGAACATACCAGCTGAGACTGAGATCGGGGTGTGATATGACCACTTTTTTATTCATCTGCTGAATAATTGCAGGAAAAACAAGGGGTTTATGTCTCTCAGTGAAGAAATTGGGTAGCCCCACTGAAAGGTTTCTCTTGTAGTGCTTGTCAGAGTAGAGGGGAGAAGGATGCTGGTGGTGGTTCTCATGCTGTGTAAAAGAGGCTGCAGACAGGAGATTTTACAGACAAGTCCATGTATAGGTCTTTTCCCTCCTCTGTTCTTGTTTTCTTAGATCAGAATTAGATGCTGGGTGAGCTGTAGGAATGAAGAAGTCATGTGAGACAAATCTTCATTGAAAACAACAACAACAAAAAGGCTGGGGGAAAAAAAATAAGCTTCATTCAGAAAACAGCTGTAAAAAGCCATCATCAGCAAAATGTCTTTCCATTCTGCTGGGTTGAATGAACTTCTTGTATTTGAGAAAGACCCCACTGACTTTATCACATGCTTGGCTCCAGAGTACTGACAGCAAAACCAAGCTGACCTAGTGATGAGCCATCAAGCCTGTATCTCTCTGTTTTCTGTCTAAGAAATGGTTGTTTACAGCAGTACCAGCATTAACTGCTTAATTGTTTCCATTCAAGAGAGTATTATTAGGGGCATAAGGACCAAAAGAGCTGTAATCAGGAGCTGAAAGAACTTTGATCAGCAATCAAGTAATAAGTTAGTTACATGTATGCCTTGTATTTATGCCCAATAGCAGGCTTCAGAATTTTCTCTGGCTTTATAACTGTGTATTTTATTGATGCGTCTCTAACACTTTTCCACTGAGACTTGAGGGGAGCAAAGAGAAGATAAATTAATGTGATGGGCTAATTAATGCAAGGATCCAAGAAATTAACGCTGTAAATAATGTAGAATAAAGTAGGGTGACCAGAGATTTTATTCAGTGGTACCTGTCATTAACATAGACATAAACACAGACTTGGAAGTAGTAAACTAGTACAAACGTTCAGACCTGATCTTGGTGAAGTGTAGGGTGCTGTGCTTCTTAGGGGCATACCCTTTGTGTAGATGGGGGATTTAACTGGAAAGGAATTCTTGTTCTGTGAGTACATTATAAACAAATAGATGGCAAGTAATTAAACATGGGATAATACATGGCAAGTTAGACAAGGCTTGAGGGCTCTGATAAAGTAATTGAAATGGAAAGTAATGCTTCAATGGTTTGTATGCATTGTTGGAACCTACAAATTAAATTACAGCCTTGGTAGTGATATATTCTTGCACTATTTATGATGCTGTGCCCAACGTATTTTAAAATTAAAAGAAGATTAATTCCTCATATGGAAACTTTTCATATGCATCAGACATACTCAAATACTATTGCATATAGTGCCAGATGTATGGAGAACTAGTTGTAGTATGTCTGATGTTCTGGGATATAGCTTATCATGCTAGAGTCCAATTATTGAAAATGTACATCCTACCAGGTCGCAATTCATTACAAAGAAACTGCAGTGAAATACAGTGATCTTTTTTATTCTGCATATTAGCAAAATAAAGTAATTTCTCACTGCAGATTTATTTACCTGTAAGGAAGAATGTGGATGGCAGAATATACACTGCACTTGTTGGAAAGCACATGACATAATAGTGTATTTGGATAATCTGTTTTATTTTTACTTTTGGTGTATTTGAGTCTGGTTGGTCAGCAGATCTAAGCAGTTTTTTAACTAGGTGAAGTATATATGTGCATACATTAAAAGGGGATGCTTGACTGATCAGTTAGCCCTGCCAAATATAAACCAGATGCTTCAACAGTAAATACTGCTTTACTCCTATACTGCAAGAAACAAGCATCGACTGATTAAATTTGAAATAAAACTAGATAGGTTTAACATTGTTTCTATGCCAAAATATTACTTTATTATAGTCCTAGTGCAAATACATAATACAAAGAATATCTCAAAATATTTTTACAGTGAAACTGAAAATGATACGTTTAAGACAAAATGAAAATCTTTACACTCATGATAAGTCTGTTTTCATTGTGCTGCGTAGCTAGACCAGTAATGGTGTACAACTTTACAGTGTACAATGTAGGAATCAGAAGACACCACATTTGACTGCAGATCTGCTGGGCAGGGTGTAGCAGGGAGTGGGACGCCAGGTTTTTTGGTTTTGTCTATGGGATCTGTTCTGATCTCTGTCATGTTACTTAAATATTCTCTGTCAGCTTACCCTTTGTAACGGAAGTGGGTGATGCTTCCCTCTCTGCCTGAGAGGAAAAAACTGAAATAGAAGCCTTACTCCAGTAAGATCCCTTACAAATGGCTCTTTACGCTGATGTTGGCTCATGGTCATATGCTTATGATATGGTATGATTCTTTTGAATACCAGTCATGTTGATAAAAGCAATATTTTTCTTGTGTGAAAGCATAGCCAAAAAGTACAGAAGAAAGCTGCAGTGCTGTGAAGTGCTCGTGTCATGAGATTACCCTATGATGTTTAAGTCCCTCCTCTTTCGCACTGTGAATGCTGCATTTGTAAGAATACATTTTCTGTATTATTTGGTCTTTTGGAGTGAGAGGATAGAAGGGGTAGATGCAGTATTTCTGTTCTCAGGAGCTAGGGTATTTTTTTTTACAGTTCCCTTCTCTAGTGTGTCTTTGTAACAAAAAACAAAGAAAGGTAATCCTAATTGCTAGCATAGTGTGCTGCAGCTATCTGTGACTCTGATTTATGGTGGCCCCAAAGTTCAGGTTTGCCAGGAGGCTCCGGTCCTGGTTAATGAGTAGACAGCCAGATCCCATGGCTGGGTGCTGCGCCCAGCACAAGGGGCTCTTGCTTCCCCCTGCCAGCTGTTGCTACCAAGTTTCCAAATGAATGATGGCTGTATTTTTTTTCTTTCTAGAATTGTTTACGCTGGCTTCGCTAAGAAATTAGAGGTCTTCTCTTATTGGGGAATGAGTATGTGTGTTGTTTCTTATTGTTACCTTTAAAATGCTCTCTCCTACCTAACTGGAGGTGACTCGCTGCTTTATTTATGGCTTTCCCCTTTGTGAGTCTCCCTTGTATTTCATTCCGTAACGTTAGTCTCCTATACATCTCATAGGCACACATTAAAAAATGGTTGAGCGATTGAATCACATAGTGTTGCACAGTTTGTGACTGGGTGACATGCCAAGGAGGTTATTTAGTGACTAATTTCAAAGGGGAGGAGAAATTGCAGCGTTGTCATGTGGAAAAGTACTTCAGTCTCTTGAAGCAGCGTTACTAGATGACTGGGTAAAGCAAGATGGCCTGTCCCTGTTGTGAGCAGAGGGAACAAGGAACATTTTCTGTTTAAAAATCTTTTCCCAGAAGGCATGGATATATAAAATGTTGTACTGTAGACTGAGGATTTAGATTCAAGGCTGAAAACAAAAAGCGCTTTATTAGAAGAAGTGGAACCAAATGTTCATCTTACTGCTGTAGCCATACAGGTGATTTCCTTAAGTAACAGTAAGTGGCTTTAATTATTTCAGAGCAAAAATCCTATTGGATATGATGCTGTTTCTCTGTAGGTAACGTGGGCTAAGAATGTAATAAGACTGCTACTGTTTTTAATTGTTGAAACAAATGCCCAGAGTAGCATCAGGACAGCTGAGAAATTATGCCTGAAGGATCAGACTGTAGGTTTTGATCTGAAACTCTCCATTCTGCTTGTTTTCAAGGAACCATCCTCATCAGGCATGTTGACGTAGAAGCAAGGTGAAGCAATCATATATTATTTTTTATATTACCATTAAATTGGTTTTGTTAGAATTTTACAGATCTGTTTTACATTCAGTAAAAAGTGAAACAGGTATTCTTTGTTTTCCCCATGGGAGCTTCAGGGTATGGTATGCATTAAGTTTATATGTAGTCAGGGATAAAAAAGGATATACTGAGACATGTAAAGTACCTTGAGGTAAAACATTTGGATAGCTGTAGGGACTGAGTTCATAGACAAGCGTGCATTGAAGATCTAAGTATAAAGTAAGGGACAGTAATGTTAAGAATGTGTTTGATGATCTGTCATATGGAAAGGAAAATAAGGCTACAACTGAGCTGTGCTTAATTCAAGACAGTGTATCTGTAGCTGAGATATCATACCCTACATTTTCTGTTCTTGACATTAAAATAGTGCTTATGCTATATCCCTTGTACCACTTCACAACAGGTAGAAAAGTGTGGGGATGAGATGCTATGTGACATCAAGCAGTATGGTGAAGGCAGTTGCTTAGGATTCACTCAGGAGAAGAGTAGTTGGTGAAAGAAGTCTATGACCATAGAAACTGGGGAAATGCCTTATCCTCAGAGACATCTTACTCTAGGTGATTGCAGCACTGTTGAATGAAAACCACATAGAATTAATGACACAGGTACCATATCCATCAATGTCCCACAGACTGGGTTTGTTTGTTTTTTTCAGTTGTGATCATTAGAACCAGAAAATTACAGTTTCATAGATGTCCTGAGTTCAGCTCTTTCTGCACTGTAATACAGAGATTTTACAGCTGGACATAGAACTGTGCAAAAGAAGCTAGAGAACTGAAACCAAGATATGTGCTAAGAATGGGAAGTTTATTATGAAAAATACTGGTATTTCTTGGGGAGTTCTGAAAACTCTTTATCTAGATAAATATCCAGAAAAGGGTAATGGAAATGTATAGGGCATGTCAAGAACAGAGCTAGGTGGGTCTCAGAGTTCCCCATTCATGGCAAGTTTGAACATTTGAAATCAGTTTTATTTTGGAATTATTGGCATGGTGTTCCCATAATGAAAAAATACTCTGGAAACTGACTCCTCCTAGGGCTTTGTACTGTGGGCTAGACTTAGCTGAAGCTGGGACTCCAAGCTTAGCCTAGGTTAGCTGTATCATTATCTGAAGTATCTCTCTGGGACATCAGAGGACCTGTCTTCAGCCAAAACTGCTAACTAAATTAGTCTGAAAGCACTGCTGAGGAGTGATAGACATTGAAACTTCTGCTCATCTCACTCTATAGTCTTTAAGGTCATTGCAGAACTGTCCAGTACTTCACTCTGCCAAAGAGAACATGTAAGAGCTGGGGTCCCTACCTCTCCACTCTGACCAAGTTGTCCTAGGGCTGTGAATCTGGAAAGCCAAAACTCTACAGAACTTCAGGGATGTTTAATAAGGAAGCATGTTGATATTTGACTTAAATCTGCCAGGGAGAACTTTCAGCTCACCTTTGTTTAACTGACATTTTAGCAAAACTTTCAGCTCTTTTGGGTTAACGTTGTCTGATGAAATTATTTTTCATTGGAAAGCTCCTGACCAGAAAAAGCTAAGATGCTGGTAATGTGCTTGCAGTTTCTAAGTATGCCATTGGGCAGCTGGAGGAATCCGCAGATGTATCCAGCCTGTTATTTTCTGTAATGGCTCAACAGAAAGAGGAAATCTGTAGGAATTAAAAGCGACACAAAGAAAAGGCAAGGACAAGCAAGGGCAACAAACTTTCAGTGATGTGCGCTAGCGTGAGGCTTTAGAGAGACGGTCATGATACATGTACCTAAAAATGTCATTTTCAAACTGTTTACCATTTCTGTAATTTTCAAATGTGCTGTGCCATGTTGTAAATGATATTATTTTAGAAATATCAAAACTCTATCTGACATTTTTTTTGCAAAAGCTCATTTGTGCTTTCAGCTGTGCAAACCCAACTTTGGTGAAAGAGCAGCTATGACAGATACGATATAATGTAGGGCAACTAATGATTAAACTCAGGGTTTTGGACAGCTAGTACAGTAAGGCTGTCAATTTATTTTTATCAGAGATGAACTAATGGATTGTGTTGTTAGGTTTGGGGTTCCTTACATAAACCTTCCCCGATTAACAAAGGGAAGGACTGCCTCATCTTTAAGATTTTCTTCAAGTGAGCAATGTCTCTTTACCTTGAGTGTACTTGTTATGTAGTGAATTGATTGGTTTTGTTATCAGTATTTAGTTTTTATGTAGCATTTGCATCAAACATTTGCCAATTTCTTGATAAAATTCTTTGCAAGTGTCCTCAGTTTACTATTGGGTGAGCCAGCTTTAGGAGCAGATGTTCAGTTTCTTCAGGGAAATAAAGGGTGCTGACAAGAAAGTAAGAAAAAGTAATAGCTTTGCATGCCTGAGAGGTGATTAATGGTGGTGTCTGCTGGGAACTCCAGGGTGTCTTCAGGACAGTGCAGGGATGAGCACCATTACAGGAACATGCTTCATCTAGGTATTTTGGCAAGCTGAAATCCCTGGAGTGAATCCAGTTGTGGTGCTCTCTCTTGATAGGCAAGGCATTGTAGAGTAATGGGAGGGGCTGCCAGGTCAGAAACCCTCACCTACTTTTCTCTTTGCCTGTGCTTTGCTGTGAGATGTTAGCAGATAATGGTGTAAGTCAGGTTGCACTTCTGGCATCCAGCTACCTGGGGAGATGAAGGGTTGGTTTGGTGCTAATGAATCAGCGGTAGTGCAGTGCTAGCTGCTACTGCCCTGGTATGCTTGTGGGCACAGCTCCCTGTGCCCTGTCTCATGTGTGCTGCAGGTACAAATGATGCCTTGAAGCCAGCCCAAGAGAGAGAAGAAAGGATGATTGCCTCATTGTGAGAAGCCCACCTTACAATGCTGTGATGCAGTCCTACTGGGTATTCATTCAAATAGCTGAGCTATTCAGGGGGCCAGGAGCCACAGCTAGATTTGTGTTCTGCTATATGCAAGATATTAGTTCTGCTCAGTCTTTATGTGAGCTACCAGAAGCAAAGGAAACTCTTTGTAAAGTCATCTTCTTGGTCGGAAAAAAGCTGGTTTGCTACCTTTCTGCATACAATAGCATTTAAAATACAGCACGTTACCGAGTCCGCAAACTAATTTTGAAAGAAAAAACATAGCTGGTTTTGTCTGATGTTCACTCTTCAGTATGTGTCCAATGCCCCTGTTGTTTTGTTAAACAAGAAGAAATCCAAGTCTGTATCTTACAAACTGCAGTGTTGTTAGACTGACCAGAAACTTCCTCAGGAGATGGTTAAATGTGGTGTGATCTTTTTTACTACTGAATGTGAAAGATTCTTACCGGTGCCATTCACCTCCCATGTTGCATACACAAATGGCTGTAGCAGCCATTCGCCAGACTTTAACCTCAAGAACTGACAAACAAGTTTCTATTTCAAGGATGTACAGGCTACGGAGAGCAAGAACAAGGAAGAGCTATGTGCTCAAGAAAACCACACCCTCAGGCAAATATATTACGTAGCTGCAGTTGAAAAGCGCATGATCCTATGCCTACAGTACAAAATCTTCTTCCTTTTCTTCTCAAAGCAATTGTCTGTGACATCACCTGGTATTTACAGGCTCAGATATGCCCAATATCCTCTTTCTCTGTCTTGAGTCATACAGCATAAGACTATGTGGTTCAAAGCAGCCTATATATTAGAGTGTGGGTCAGGAAGAAAAAGAACAGTACAGAAAGTGGAGTATATATGGGAGAGAGTAATGTGCCTTGAATATCACACAGAAGATATATAGCTGAGAAGCATGAAGAGACCATCTTTTTAATTTCTGAAGCTGCCATTAATGAAAAATCCAGAGATTTTGGAGAAGGGAAAAACGTAGAAAGAGAAAATATGAACAAGCGTCAGGAGGTGCTGTAATGTGACCAGTGAGGCTGCCTGGCGCTCAGCCCTGCCCAGCTCACATGCCCCAGTCCTCCAGCGCTGGGCACCCCAGACTCCATGGCTCCAGCTACTCTCCCCTTCTGCACACTCCACCCAGGCACTGAGTCACATCCTAAAATAGAAAGGGAACCTTTCAGGAAGGGGCTTTCTGCTCAAGTTTGTGCCCTCCTGGCCCAGTGGAGTCTTGTTTCAGGCTGTGCGCTACATGGGCTATATTAATGCAAGGAGCAAAAGTAAATAGCTTTGTAACCGTCAGTACTCAGACACGGGATGTTGAGCAATAGCTGAGCTACGTATTTGAACTGATCGTTTCCATCCTGAAGTATGGGAATATGGTAAGATGGAAAATAGGTATTTTTCTTTGACAGATTTCTTTAACTTATGAGGAACGAATGAGCATATACAGGAATATGAAGTCCAGAAGTTAGGGGATATAAAATAAGCTTTCAAAGCTTCCCATGGAAATTTTCTCTTCTCTACAAGGAAACATCAGAATTTTCCTTTCACTGCAACCCAGTGTATCCCAGTGCCTGTGGTTTGTGTGCCAGATACTTTGGAACTGTTGCAGTTTTAGCTGATATAATGAAGCAGGACGTGATACAGCCTGTATGATGGGGACCAAGGAGGTCTTTCCTCCTCCATTCTCTCAGTGCAAAATATCTCTTGCTTTCTCTCTCTATAGGTGTGAGTCCAAAGTGGCTCAGAGTTGGGAGGAGTCTTTCTGTTCTATTGGCACAACACAGCTCTGTGTGCTGCAGTGTTTCTTCAAGTCAGATGAAGAACTCTATTGAATGCCCACTGAAAATGTTGTTTAGTTTTATTTTAAATCCCAGACTTTGGTAATTGTTTGTGAAAATTAAAGAAAGCTATTCCGTGTTCCCCTTTGGCTGGGTAATGCCTCTGGCCCATCCCAACTCATTCCTTTATTCTGTTGCGCTTATTTATTATTGCTGCTGCCACAATCAGGTTATCTCTTTTCTTCTTTTTGATACCTGATACTGCAGACTTTTGATCTCTGGCCCTGGGGAACGTCATTTGTAATTCCCAAGTGTGGAGCCTGCTGTGATGAGAGCAGCTATTGTTTATATACCGCCACTGCAATTCCCTCACCAGCAGAAAAACCTGTGGTGGGGCAGGAATTGAAAGAATACAATTTCTTGCCTCATCAGCCATGGATCACTGTTACTGCAATGAATCCTGTCACACTGTCAAATCAAGGAGTGAGAGGGGAGAAAAATGATGAAGATTTTAGATCAATTACTTCCACTGCACAGAAGCATGTGCTGTGTAACTTTAGGAATCCCTTGGAAATGATGCAGAGAGAAGCTGAAATTGCCAACACAAGTTTTAGAAGCTTTAATTTTTTTCTCACGTACGTGGTGGAACCCAGCTGACTTTATCATCTCCTCGTTTATCCACCTGACCCGAATGGCTCCAAGAGCAAGCACGTGATGCTTGCTAGAGGGAGAATTTCTCTGCTGTGTGCCATTGATGGTGCTCAGTCACCTAAGGAGGTCATTGTTGGGCAGAGCGTGATGCTGCAGTCTCAGAAGCTCATGTATTCTCTGCAGGTTTTTGCAATGGCCTTAGTTAAGGGAGCACTCAGATGTTGGTAAGGAACTTTTCCCTTTCTTTTCCTCATTTGTTCAGTCTGTACTGCTAGCAATTAATGATGCTGATTATAAAAATATAATATTTGGTAGCTTTCTGAGCACATTCTGTATTCATTTTTCTAAGCTCTCTTATCCTTTGTTGTGGTGCAGGAACTTTTGGCACGTGTTTTATAGGGACTGACTGTTTTCATGCAACTTGTGTGTCAGTAAATGTCTGTGCATATCCCCTATGCTTTGTGTTCCCTTTGCATAATAAAGGCAACATCATGGTATTAGGAAAAGCCAAATCCTGCACTGAAGTAAATGGAAAATGAGTTGTAATGTTTATTTTTTATGTGTGTCTAAGGAGTTCAAGTATGTTTGTGATGCCAGTATTTTATTCCTTGTGTGGAATCGGTGAACTCTAGCATGTGTGTCTGATCACTGAACTGTTTCAGTCTGTATCAGCTTTGTGTACCTGGAGCACCGAGGCCTGATTTCAGCTTGGTATCTGAATAACAGATTATGATGACATAATATTTCCATGAACAAATGTGTTTTTAAAACTCTCATATCCCTTTAACATGCAGCCCTTTTTATTGCTGTCTATAGGTTATTTTCTTCAGGCACTGAGATCCCAAGATGTTCTATTTATACAGGTGACAAATTATTTAGTCTTGAAGGTAGTTTTTATTTCTGTAAATGCTGATGTCACCACAATCCTCATCACGTTTTGCTCATTTGGTAATTTTACATCCTGTATGTTTTTCCTTTCTTTTCCAGATGCAGAGGGAAATTGCCTTTACGGGCCGAGACGGCCCAAGTGCTTCCCGCTCTGGATCTGCCACACACCCCTCCCACGCGATGCCCAGCTCTCCGCCCTCCACTCCAGTGCCCCACTCCATGCCTCCCTCTCCATCCAGGATCCCCTATGGAGGGGGACGTCCCATGGGTGTTCCAGGCAATGCCACCATCCCCAGGGACCGGCTCTCCAGCGTGTCGGCATCACGCTCCATATCTCCCAGCCCAAGCGCCATTTTGGAGAGGCGGGATGTGAAACCAGATGAGGACATGAGTAACAAAAACTTGGCCCTGATCCGAAATGAAGGCCTATATGGGGACCCGTACTTGTTTCATGAGGGGAGGATGAGCGTGGCTGCACCCCACAGTGGACACCCCCTCGATGTCTCCGATCACATTGTCGCCTACCATCGCAGTGCCATGAGGTCATCAAGCACATACTGTAACCCCTCTATGCAGCCTGAAATGCTGGAGCAGTCCTTGTACAGACAAAAGCCACGAAAGTACCCGGAGAGCCACTTGCCCACACTCAGCTCTAAAACACCTCCTGCCTCGCCCCACCGGGTGGCTGATATGCGCATGATCGATATCCATCCCCACCATAGTGCACATGTCCCTCCCCACGCTATCCAGCCTGACAGGGCCTCTCCCAGCCGCCAGTCCTTCAAAAAGGAGCCAGGACCACCCGTTTTTGTGGACGCCAAAGTTCGAAGTGCCCTCGGCCACCCAGGCATGGCAGAGGCAGTGCCGTCTCCCATCGACAAACAGGCTTTTGGCTATGGGTCACCTGCAATGCCCAAGGACAAGGAGACAAGGTAAGGCAGAGCCAGACATTAATTTATGCAAATAATCAACGTTCCTAATGTGCGCATGTTGTGTTGGCGTACACCCAGGGGATGCTGTGATGTGTAGGAGGCTGCTGCGCTGGGCTGCGGTGTTTATTAGCTGTCTGTCAAGGTAGTTAGTAATTTAGAGGAAATGCGACACCACCCATTATTAATCCAAAAGTATTGTCAGCTCATGATGAATCCCTAGTTATTTTCATTTGTGCAAATTTCAGTCATTGGAAAAAAATATAATAAAATAAAATGATTAACTAGGATTTTTCTTTCCAGGCAACCAGATCATGTTACAAGAACAAATGATGTTCTGTTCCTGCTAATAAGGGAATATATTTCACCCCCGTTAAGAGTGACACTCTGATATTACAATTTTGGTTCTTTATGGAGTGGAGTTTTTCTCATCTAGTGTTAGGAAATTGGAAGAATTTATCATTACTGTCTTATCTCCTGTAAAACATGAATTTGCATAAAAATAGGACAGTTGTTTGTAATAACGTTCCTCAAGGGGAAACTGCTGAGAAGAGCAAATCTATCCCAGGGAAGAAATTGAAATAAGAATGCTGTTCCCAGTGATTCTTTCTACCATCACAAATAGTTGGTGACCTGACTGTTGTTAACGTTTCTGCACTGAGAATGATGGTGATGATCTCTTCTGTCTCTTAAGGATCAGCTTTACACTAAGGTCTGTGAAGGCTTCTATTGCCGTAGACTCTACCCTAGGAGAGAAAAATCATTAAGCTGCCTGTCCGTTATTGTATGGTTGTATGAGTTGCTCTAATCTCCAGCATATTGTTTGTGCTGTTAACTTTTATTGAGCTCTTTAGGGAAGTGAAGATGAATAGCTGGAAAATGCTGAGCTCACAAAGGCCAAAGGTAACTACTGACTGCCTTAACCACTGGGGAGATACGGAACTTCATATGGCCCGAAACTTCTATCTGAGCAACTTTATTAACAATTAGATGCCTCTGACTATGCTAGGTGGAAAGAAGAATGTATTGTGAAGTCCCTTGTTGGGAAAAAAATGGAAAATGGAAGAAAATCAACTTCCCTCAAAAAATTAAATGCTGATACCAGCTTGGTATTTATATTGACACAAGGGGCTATTAGAGTCTAGAGTCAGTGAAACCTGGTTAGTATTTATTATTTCCAAGAAAAAAGATCCATGTATCAGAAATACCATTTCAAGCATCCAGTATGACAACAAGGAAATAATCTGTACAACATTTTCAATTTCTAATCCAAGAGATCAGATAAAAAATTTTGCAGGATTCATGTCAGAGGGCTGGAAATGAGGGAGCATACCAACAGCTTCCCAGTCTATGCCACTGCTTCTCCTCTGAGCATCTCATCTGTTCACTCTGGTACACAGGCTGTGTGTTTGTGAATATACAGATCTGCAGTTGCTTAAAGACAGCATTGTACAGGAGTTTTAGTTTGGGTTCCAAGATATATTTACAGTGATGGAAATAGCATTTGCATAATTATATTACCAAATAAATATGTGATCTTTAAAATTCAGTATGGTGTATGAGCCACATAACATTGAAAAAAATCATTCTGAAAATGTCTGTTATGTTGTGGGGTTTTTTAAACCTTAAGAAATGGTGACTTTTAAAAAAATAATTCTTAAAAAGCTAAAAGCAATTAACACAAACTGTTATGTTTTCTAACCCCTGCAATATCAAGGATGGTGTTGTGCTGAGCCAGTGTGCATGCAGAGTCAAGTGTGAGCTAGCAGCAAAAAGGCAGGTTTGCTTATCTGTTAGTCTTGGCAGTACTAAGGAAGGAAGTCTTTTGTGTTTGCACACTGTGTTGAGAAGCTCCCCATCCTCACATTCAACTTTGCAGATAGTTGGGAGTGGGTTGAGGCCCCTGCGAGTATCAAACCCATCATCTCAGCACCGTTACTCCTTCAGTCACTAGTGAGGTGTGCTGAAAAGAAAGAAAATCCCTCGTGATTTCTCTTTTGAGAAATAACCTTGAAGTAGTACTGTCACAACCTCAGAGGAAACACAAAGTTAAGGCAGAGTGTAAGTATAAGGTAGAGAAAAGATCAAAGTAAACATTGAGAATGCCAGTTCAGCTAAATCTCTCCTCCTGCATTAATTCTCCTTCCGTTCTTCCAGTCAGTGGCTGAAGCAGGTATCTATGTACTTCATCAGAATATCTTGGGTACTAAGAGCAGATCAGACATCTCACTGAGCATATCCTGGTTTTGTTGAAGAAATTAGGTCTGTTATCTTTGACATGGTAACTGCGGCAGATTTGGATCTACCAAAGATGAAAAAGATGAAAACTACATAGCATCTCCTATCTCTTTTTTCTAGAGTTTCCCACGTGGTTGCCAGGCTTGTTGAGTCTGTTATTTAAGTCAGAGTTGAGGGGGGTTTTATATCTTCATGTAACTCTTTCTTTTATCTGTTTTACCTCAGGTATTTTCAAGGTAGCTAATTCTGCCGCAAAAGGAACTAAATAAATTCTCAGAGTAATTCATTTATTAGAAGACTTCTATATAAAGGACTTTTAAAACAGTGAGAAGAAAGGAGTTCATGGAGATTTCAAAGATTAAAATATCATTAGTATTCATATGCACAAAAGATCAAGCAAGTTGCAGCACTTCATCTTTCCAGAGTCAGCGTTCCTTAAATACAAGGTTTACAGGAAGAATGAGTAAATCTTTGTGAGTGAGCATAAGCTGCTTAAACAGTGATTTGCCATCATTTTTTGGATGGCCCATTTATGTAGTTTATGGTGGACAATTCTGGAAACTACCACAGGCAAAACAGATGTTTAAATGTTGGCAAACTGGGAAAGAAGCTGATTCAAAAGTGCATTGAGCTAGATGTCATTTAACTTACGTTCCTTGCATTTAAAATACAGGTTATGTTGCAAAATTTGGGGCTATTTCATGGCTGGTGCTGAATATGATGCTACTCACTAAAATGCAGTACCAGAAAGAACAAGATAAGTCTATACAGTTGTTTTTTGGTTGTTGTTTGTTTTGTTTTGTTTTGTTTTTCCCTCATAAGGAGTACTGAGCTCTGGTTCTTTTCTGCCCAAACACAACTTCTGTCCTCTTTATGCCACATTAGTGGAAAAAATATGATGTTAAAACATGGCTCACTGAACAAAAATGTGATCATATTCTCCGCTTACAGTTTGCACTTAGAGACTAAAGTATAACAGGCACATTTAGGTGATTGTACACTGTTCCCATCATAACAACACTTTATTGTTTGTTGCATTAAAGTATGAGTAGACACTGTCTTGCTTAAAGAGAAAATGTTCATACTCTGTAAAACCATGGGCAGTGGGAGACAAGAAAGGCAGACCAGAGATACGCTCTCTCAGTCAGTGGTGTCCCCACTCTTAAACTCAGGCAGTGATTGAATTGCTCTGTAGGACTGAAGATAACCACAGAAATGTGTTTGCTGCACCCATTACAGACCTGTGGCTTAGTGTTTGCAATCTAGAAGCTTGCAGATGTCTTTGTAGTTGGAAACAATAGAACTTTTCCAGAGGTCTGGAATTACCAGTCAAAAAAGACAGGTGAGCAACACAGATGGTGGAAAGGTAAACTGCACTTTGTCTTCCTTCTGTTGGGGGAACTATCTGTTACTAGAGGAGCCACTGGAAAAGCCAACCTACTCCTGTTCCTTTTTCCTTTCAGTGAAACAAGAAATGTTCCTCTCATAGAGTGATGTAGAAAGAAATGTGTTTTTTCCCTGTCTCTGACCTTCCTTATAATACCACATGTACTTCACTTGCTGCGAAGTATGAATATGTAGTCACTGGAAATCATTCTCCAGGATAGCCTGCTAATTAGTTTGTGGTGTCAGACTTGGTATTTGAGTATGTCTGTTATGTTCAATCGCTGCACTGCCTAGGGTAGGACAGGAACATGAACAAACAGTTACACAGCCCAGTTCTAGTCTGTGTCTATACAAAGCATCTTCCCACTGTTGTGAATAATAAAAATGCCCTCAGGAAAGGGAAGAAATGTACAAGCCATGCTTAAATAGCAGCACAATGAGAAGTGGGTACCAATTTAACAATACACTGTACCCTGCTTGAGATTAATTCCAGTTAGCTGCAGTAGATAGAAAGACATGAAAACTCAGTGAGGTTGTAGTGAAGAAGCCAAGTGATGAAACCTGATGTCTCATTGCACAGAGCCCTTGTACAGGCAAAGGTTTATGTTGCTTCTGCTGAATTTGGAGGGTGAGATGCTGAGGCAGGGCCATTTTGCCTGGGCATAATAGGCTGTCAAATAGGCTGCTGGGAGGAAGAAGACTGGTGAGGCACTTGTGCCTGCTTTGCTGGCCGAGGTCTGTGTGTGAAAAGCCAAAGCCAACTCTGACCAAGAGGCCAGCTAGGGCTGGGAGTCACTTCTGACCTTGTCCCCTCCTTTTCTGCTGCACCACACCATGTCTGGCTCTCCCTGCATTCACTGGAAAACAATGTGAAACAATGCCCTTTAGTGCTAAGGCTGATAAAGCAGCACATTCTTTCCTAAGTGCCGTAGAAGTGACCCTCCCTTCTCTTCCTGGGTGGTGAAGAGATTCAGATTTGTCTGGGAAATTAATTTAGGAACTGAGCTGTACTTCTTCATTCACACACTCCCAGAGCTGGCAAAGAAGCACCAGTGAAGAAGGTTTTTCTGCCTGCCTCTCTTGCCTGATGCTCCACATCCAGACACATGGGGACATAGGCCTACCCCATCCCTGGGGAGCCCAGCCTGCATCATCCAGAGCATGTGTAGATTCTTCACATTCTTAATGCTTTTACCATATGAAAAGTAATGTACTCTGTGCAATTGATTCCAGTGTTTCATTCGTTTTTCATCATCTCCTATCTCTGGAACATCTTTCTCCCTCTTAACAACATATTTTCCTAGATTTCATGGCAAAGGACAAGATAGGCTCTGTGTTGCCATAATCTTATTTGAAGCAGAAAATTGTTTCCAGATTATCCAGTGTGAGGTGGAAAAAACATATTTATAAATTGGTAAAGCAGATAGTCTTCCAATTAAGTTTAGTTCCAGGAAGGGTTTATGATAACTATCTGAGAGAAAGAAATGTTTTTGTTACTAAGTGTCAAAGATGCTGCATTAAAATTTGTTAGAATATATTTATCCCGGGCTTTTTGTAATTGTTTCTGTTCCAAAGGTTACTGTACCTGAACCAGTTTAAAACTTTTAACAGTGGAAATTCTGTAACGTATTTTTTGGTTTGAAGGGAATTAGGTCGATTCAATAGCCTTCTCACCACCGCTCAAAATACCTTTCAGCATGAAGACAGAAAAGTAAGGAGCGCACATTGTATTCAATCGCAGTAAGAACATTTCTGCAAGCTGGGGATGGACTGAGCATGCTCTTGGTCCCTCCTGTGTCTGTTAGCTTCTCATTAGTCGCTTTGCTGTCCTGTTTTCTGAACATTGGGTGTTTTGGAGTGTCATCCAGCTATGATATCTGTGTGCTGGCCCAGAAAACGTCTATTTCATTCATGGAGTGTGAATGAAATAATTAGCCTGGATACCCTGGCTGGCTTATGAGTTGAGCTGGTTTCTCACTCTGTGTCATTTCAGCTTGCCTTTGTATCAATACCTACATTTGAGTTTATATGGCCCTATCAGTTGGCATTATTGCTTTGGCCACAAGCTGCAAACGGTGTGATGGGGGTGGCACTGCTGTTCCTGTGTGCCCAGGAGAGCACAGTGGTGATGAATGACCCCTGTGGCACGCTGCATCTGGGGCTGAGTGTGCCATCTTTACCATGTGGTCTGCCTCTGTCCTGTCTTCTTCCATGAGCCATTGTTGCTTGACTTGCTTTCTGAGAAGTGTAATTCTCAGCCGTCTTCCAAAATCACTGTCAGTGATTCCTTTTGTGTGCTTCCGTAGTCACATAAGTGCTAGCATAGAGGGACACATTTCCAAAAGGTCCTGTACGATATCTCATGCTCATGTGTTTCTGCACTGTGGTGTGCCATTGATGTACTGGCATGTGAAAGTAGGTACCTGCGTGAGCAGAAGGCTGTTACGGAGCCGACCAAGGAAGTCACCAGGTACCTGACCATTGTATGCGTCCATGTAAATGGTGTGCAAAGACAAAGACATGAGTGTTCTCCCTCTTATAAAAAAATGTTATTATTGTTGCTTAGAGGCAATTGGTAAGTCATGGAAAACGCTGTCCATACTTCTTACAGTTCTTCTTCCTCTCTTTTCTTCTGGTTTTTAGGTATTTCTCAGGAAGTGGGTGTGAAAACAAACCTGCTTTGCTATCACTGTGTTGCACAGCCTGTGTTCAGTGTGCTGTGCCTGATCTGTCACACTTCTGTCCTTTGCAGAGCAGTCAGTTGTGATGTCAGGTGCAAAGGATTTGGGCTGGGAAGTTGTCAACTCAAGCAGATTAAATGCTTCACAGATAAAATACTGCTTTGGCGAAATTAAAAATAGTAACAAGTGAAAGGATTTTAATCCTGAAATCTTACGCACAAGCAGAATTATTGGCCCAGTAGAGGTAAAATAAATTAATAAAAAGTAAATGTGATGCTGAAAATAATTTTCACGAATTTCAAGAGGCGTTATTGATTGTGTTAGGTGCCTTTTTTTTGGTGCAATCATTAGAAGTTTATTGTCTGGGTTGCTGTTTTGTTTTATTTTTTTAACTATGCAGATGTCTCTTTTATTGCCTGTTAACATGCAAAAGCTGTCCAACCCAAGATGTGGTAAGCTGCTGTACCAAGGTATATGCAAATTGATAGCCATGAGCCTTTGCACAACTCTGCAGTGTCTTTCAATTCCTATGGTAATCATTCACCTAGAAAAACAAGTCTGAAAGCAAATATATCTGGCTTTAACAAACGGTTCTCTTGTCTTTCAGAGAGAGGATACAAGCCATGGAGAAACAGATTGCCAGTTTAACTGGTCTTGTTCAGTCTGCGCTTTTAAAAGGGCCAAATACAAGTAATAGCAAAGATGCTTCTAGGTAAAAAAAGAATTCATTAAATCTGTTTCTCTCTAATGATTTCAGTAATCAATCAACAGAAGTAGTATTTGAATGTAATAGTAAGAAAACGCTGGATCTTTTAAAGTATCTTTGCCATCCCCATGAGAATGCTAGGCAGAGAGGAAGAATATGCCACAGAGTAAATAGAGATTACTGCATTACTCTTTATGTTAAAAAAGAATGAATGTAGGTACATCTCTGTGCTTTCTACTGTTTATATGCCATTCCTTGCTTAACTTGTCTTGAAACTGATTGAAAAGAAAAAAAAAAAAAACAGCAGTTCACGAGCTACTGGTGATTTAGATTAAAAATGTAAATGCAAAACGAGACCATTTGATTTACTGATGAAAAACCTCACCAGTTTTATTATTAGTAAGTGAGATTTATGATTTTTCTTTTTATTGCTCAGTGAGAAGATGTTGAAAATTGTGTCCAACAAAAGCAGCGCTGATGCTACAGGTAAGATAATTCATTTTTAATTTACAAATTATTCCAGTATATGAATAGCCCTAACTTTAATAGCATCCCAGCTTATAGGAATGTCAGCTTTACTTACATTCTGTTAGCTACACTGACAGATGAAAAGTTTAAGTTTAGGATATGGAAGTCAATTGCATTTTTGCTCAGAGATGGATTTCTACAGTTTGAGGTGGAATGAACGTCATAACTTCAGCAAATGGTTTAAAAAAGATACAGTTTCTGCATACGGCGATTTTTATAGTGATTAATCTCACCTATAATATACATTTGTCACTAACCCCAGATGTATCTCTATCAGTGTAGAAGGATAAGCTTTTAATTCCTATTTTTGACACCTGAACTTTTCGCTAAGGTTATCTTACCAGTAGGATTCTATGCGTGTGATGTCACTAAGTATTCAGCAGTGAGCTAGATAGTACTTTCCTTAATGGAGCCATATCGATCTGTTACTAATTATTAGTGTGCTCCTAAATTGTTCTGAGCAAGCGTCGATTATGGTGAAGCCTACAAGATCTGTTCTTAATTTAGCTTCCCACTGGAGAGCTGCTAAATGTTTAAACGGTAGAGTTAATGCTGTTGTGAAAGAAGATTTCCATGTGACTGGAGCTCTTTGTGTTTGGGCTGTTGCTTTAGATGTCTGCAGGGTGGGTGGGTGTGTTTATATGACTCCTCTTCACCCTTTGTCATGCACTGAATGCAAATAAAGGCAGTTCCTTACTTCCTGGTAAGGCTGTTCCCACAGGGTGGTCTGTGCTCCAGCAGGTAGTAAACCACACACATTTATTAGCAAATCTGTTATGCACTTAACTAGCCTTTCTGCTGGAGCTGTTAATTCAAGTTCAGGATTCCTGTTTATCTGGAATTGCAGTATGTCTTCCTAACCAACAGAAGTCAAACCAGACCTGGAAACTATCAAGCAAATGTAAGAGAATGCAAGGTAATGTCATGGTGCTGGAGCTTTGCTCCCAAACCGTTCTCTGGTCTGGTTCCAACTCTTCCCTTCCTGCTGGCCCCTGGCTGGGGAGAGCAATACTTGAGGCTGTGAAGAAATAAGCTGAAATTTATCAGTTTGAAGCAGCTTATTGAAAATTCCTTCATTTTCTAAAACAGCTGCAAAACGCTCTTAGGCTTTTCTCTACATCCTTGTCATTAGTCACTGCAAATTTGTAGTATTTCCAGCTTGCATAGGCCACATATCATGCAAATAACCTACATGATAATTCAGAATATGTAGATCCATTGCACTGGGGTGGATGTCCCAAACTAAGTGAGCACTGCTTTTTTTAGGGGTTTAGACCAGATGGCCTTCAAAGGTTCTCTTTCAACCTTTCTCCTTTTCATGTGTGCATATGCAAATGAATTACACTGAAAGAAATGGGAAATTAAATGTTATTCCTTGGAGAGACTACCCCACAGAAAGTGAGGGTGGAGATTCTTTGGCCTGTAGATCATACCCAGTCCAACAGAGTAGCATGGTACATCTGACCAGCAGCCAGTTTATGCTGTCATTCCCAAAGAGTCGTCACTCTTTTGTTGTGTAACTGGAAGCGTGTGCCTGAAATGACAAAATTACATATAATAAATAGGTGTCCTTGCATGGGAAGCAGGAGTGACCAGTTTAATTTACTGTCAGAACACAAGATCAGCATTTGTCTGGTGCTGACAGAAACACTGACTCTATCATACGGCCATGCCCATACCCATCATCTAAGTAAGGATACTACCATTTCACAACCAGGCGGTTGAATCTAGATGATTATCCAAGACATTATATAATTCTTTTATTTCAGTTGTGCAATAGATACCATTCTGATCACTTGGGAAGATAGAGAAAGGGCAGTGGGTCTAGACACGTAGCTGTACAAGGATCCCTATCAGCACCACAGAGTATCATTGTAACTCCAGCATCTGCATCCTAAATCCTGCCCTTCCATTATGACACAGCCACAGAAAAATCAGAAAATTAAACTGTATCATGTAAGGGGAAACAAAGTGTGTTGCTGACCAAAATGTGCTACTGCTTGAGCATTGTCAGCCCTATCCACTAATACTGAGGGCTGCTATCTTAAATAATAAAATATTCTGCATTTGTACCTGCTTTCAAAATCACTTATAACAAGAGACATTAAGTCAGATACAGGCAACCTGTCAAAATATCCAGAATGCTTCTCCTTCAGGTAAATATGCTTGGGTTTAAAAGGACCTGAAGCATACTTTCACAGGCTCCTTTTTTGTTCTCCAATTCACTCCAATCTTTATTAGCCATTAGACAGTTGACTCTAACAATTCCAGTTGACAGCTGCATACTGAGATACCAGTTTTAGCAATTTCAAAGGCTATTTCCTAGAAAAAGTGGTATAAAATGTTGATTGAGCAGTCCTTTCTAGAACAGTGGTAAGCAGAAATGTGAATTGCTTCCCATCCTGAACAATAAAACATCTGTGCAGGATAAAATTGGTTCATCAATGTTGAACCAATATTGTATTTTATAGTATGTGTTCCAGTGATGGGTGACATGCATGCAAAAATAGAGTACTAGCTCAATTTGGGAAGGGAAAGAAACCAAAATTTCTAAATCTTAGATAATTCCATGTATCTAGCTGTGTCTCTCCTACTCATGCTTGGATAAATCTCATGACTGAATCCTTACAGCCTTCTTCAGTTCTTCAAAAGTGAACAACATCAAGGCATTCTTCGTTTAGGAACAGCTCAATAGCATCTGACTCAAGAAAACAAACCAAACTAGAAAGATCGTAAGATTACTAACAAATATTCTAGGAAATGCTCACCTACGCTCTTTTCTGCCATATTTTGTTCACTAAATAGAAAGCAAGATAGATTAAATGCTGGATTAGCTGTTTAAATTTAGATCAGTTATGACTGCAAAACAAAAATGAACAAAGCCAGTTGTTATCTGCCATTTGCTGCCTTGTTGAAAGAACAGGAAGGAGATTTCAGTATTTCCTTAAAAGGCCTCAGGAGCCTTTCTCTCTCAGCCAGCCCTGCCAGTACAAATCAAGACAAGGAAGTGGAACAGGGAGAAGTACTACCCATGTAGTGCCCATATTTGATTCCTCACTCTCTGTGACCTGTGCTTGCCAGATAATTTCTTCTCTTTTGCGCCTATATATTTGCATTTTTCATATGCACAACCCTTCTTGTAATGATCTATGAATTTAAAGAATTGCCCATATCTGGTTGCTTACCTCACATTTGAAGGTAGATAGAGCCAATTCTTGAATGCAGTCAGCACTCGCGTTCCTGAATTCATTCTGAATCAGCAAGATAAAGTGGTACACAGATATCTGTAGAACATTTTGTTCTTTTGAGGACATTTTGGTGTCTGACCATAACATCTTCTTAATGATGGAGTTGCAACCTTAATATTACATTTGTCTGTTTGTTTAGTGGATTCTAACCAGTTGATAAGGGGACTGAGTAACTGTCACATGTTTCCCTGAACGATGTTCTAACATGTTGTGGCTCTTTAATAACGAGATGAGTAATTTGGGAAGAAACACTTGGTGTCTTCTGACAGCCTTTTTTCTAACCCGCGCTTTGCATTTTCAAAAGAAATTCTGGGAAACAGAAGAGCAGTGCCAGCATGATGGCAAAGGTTGGATGTTGGGGATTGGCAGCTCTGTTCCTTGCCTTCCTTAGCCCCAGCAGGTATCATACCTTTCTCTTTCCTGCGCTGCAGTTCCTTAGTGCTTTCAGAATGAAGATGACTCACAGCTTAGCTCATTAGCCTTTGTAAAAGAAGTTAACATTTATGTTTTGTCCAGAGTATTAGGGAATTTGGGAGGATTTTTTTGCTTTCAGCCTCCCTTACCTAGCTCCAACATGGGTTTATTTAAAGAGCTATCAAGCCAGTGCTGTTTCTTTCCCTTCAGCCCATCTGGCTGTATATCTAATCACAAAGCTACAGACTGGGCCTACTTCCAAAGGAGAACTATGCTCCCTAGACAAAGCAGTCCCTCATTCAGCTGTCCTTTTATTCCTTTTTGATGAAAATATGAATCCCGGATAAAACAACTGCTGATCCTTACTGTGCTCCCGTGCCCTCTGCTTGTATGGATATTTTTGCAGTTCACCTCTTCAGGAGTCCCTTGTCATACTTTGTGGGCTCTGAGCACAGCCTGAAGCAGGGCCCGTGATGGTGGCTGAGGTGCCTCATGGCAAGAAGAGTTGGCTGGGCTGGCGAGGAGGAGGGATGGTTTGTAGGGAGTGAGATACATTTATTGTTTACAGAAGCATATCACAGTCCATCTAGACTAAAAGGAAAGCAGGCACCCCATGCTGTGAAAATATGTGAATTGACTGGGCTCCAACTTGTGGGGAGAGACTGGAGGGGACTGATTCATGCCTTGGCTGCATAACCACAGGGTTGGGGGCTGAGGTTTTGGAGCTTGTTCTTGAGGCAAAGAATAGCAGAAAGGTAGATGTACTTTCAAAAATAGTTCAGATTTGTGGCTAGGGATCAGAAGTCTTGGAGGCTTATCCACGTTTTTCAGACTCTCTGGTGATTTCTGTCTGTAGGGTTTATGAACTAAATAGCCTTTTCTTTAAAAAGTGCAAAAACAGTGCATGTGGGAGGAAGATACATACTTAAGTGTAGGAAAAAATGCAGTGTATGCATGTACAGAGAAGTATTGGCATATATTAGATTGCAGCATTGAGTGGGTAGAGTGGCAGTGCACAAGCGCTGCTTATTTCTTAAGGTTTGCTTCCTGTTAAGCAGCTCTTTAAAAGTCGAGAGTACTGAATCATAAGGGAGTATGGCAAAATGTGGAGCAACTTGCTCAGCGCTGAGATGAAGAGTGCTGTGGTTGAAGCACTGAGCAGGTCTGGCTGGAGCACATTTAGGTAGAGCATAGCATTACAAGGGCCAGCATCACACCGTAACAGCTTTTTGTTTGAGCGCACCTTTGGAAACCTATGGCATGGCACCCCTGTATTCAGTACAGGTGCAGCCAGAAGGGCCTGTCCTTTTTCTGACAGGATTTGCAAATGTAAGTAAAGCAAGAAACACGATTCTTCAGAAACCTTCTAAAATAAAATCAGCCTGGTTTAAATTCCCCCCTTCAAAAATGCCTGCCCTCAGATGTATCCACATGTTGGCAAAGTGATAACAATATGTTGTTATGATAAGTAGTACCCACCCCAGCACAGTGGGAGATTTTGTTTGTTGACTACTTGAGATGAATGGGTGGAGGTGAGTCCTACCACTCTTGTTTACACACTCCTTCCAGACAGAAAAATGTGTCATGCCCATCTGTGCATTGAGAAGTTGACTCTGACAGGCAAAGAAAAGCTCACAACACTACTTTTGGCTCGGTTTCGCTGAACCTGGTAGGATGCGTGTTTGTGGGAATAGATTAGGACCAAAGTCCCTGTGCACACTCATTGATTATTTATTTTCAGTTTTCTCAGATGTTTGATTTTAATCATAGAGAAGGAAGAAGGTGCAAAGGGGATGATGACATGGCTCAGAAGTTTGGGGAGCTGCAGCTATGTCATGAGAGCTTGAGAAACAAGGTGACGCTGATCAGTGGCTGTGCAGTGCTGTGTAGTGTTGGGCATAGAAGAATGGAGTGAGAAAGACAGTTTGAAGAATATGGGGTGTTTAAGTGTGAATTGCTGAAAGACAGTTGTAACGTGACTTCTAGCTGATGAGCTGGGATTTGATTGTAGCCTGTAAATAAAGCTTCTTCCCAGGTATTTGAGACTTAAAAGAACAAGCTGGGTATTGATGCTGTATAGAGGAACAGCATTACTTAATAGGAGAGTCTTGTGATGACTCAGCTTGCTTGTTTTATGCTGTATTCCCTTGTAAACAAAGTACTGAGTAAATGACTGTCTAAAGGGGAGTAGTTGGCTGCAACATGACTGGAGAGCATTTCTCTGCAACACCATTATTTCACTTCTTTTCTCCTGGTTTTACACCTTTGCTGTTGGAGACAGCTGATAGAAATAATGCAGTCATACTTTAAGCAGCAGAGCACAAATCTCTATAGAAACCTTTTCCCCACATTTGGCAGTTTGAATCTCTTTCCAGTGATAATTAATCACAGTCCAGGAGTCCTGTGAATTTGCGTTAACTTGCTGCAAGAAGGCTCTAGAGAAGACAATCCCAAAGCTACTTGCAGCACCAATTGAATCTCCTGCTGTTCAGTATAATCTGCAGATATAGCTAATTATTCTTTCTCAACTATATGTGGCAGGAAGCAGTTTTGTCGTAATGCAGTGCTCTGGTATGGCTGAGGTTCCAGCATGGATACATTCAGATATTACGTAGTCTCTCCTCAGAATTTTACTGAATGGTGAGATGCCAGTCCCCTCATTCACAGCTGTGATTTTTGTCTCTTGTCTCTCTGTGTGAAATGCATGTGGATTCAATGTGGAGAGAAAGAACCATGTTTGCACCTTTTCTGTTAGCTCAACCTGTTGCTGCTGCTTACTTGCAGGTGCTGCTAACTTATCTGGAGGGAAGAACACATTGGCAACAGTGGAGTCAGCTGTCGTTCATCACCCTGCTGGAACCCCATCGATGCAAGTCAGCTTGCATGGTATGAAACGCAATGTGTCAGATCTACGACTGCAGCTACATCATATGAAGCAGCTACAGGTATGATTAGGGAAAGTGGGTACTCAGTACACACCTTTCTTTTTCTTTCTTACTCTCTCTCCTTTAGTACATGTGTGATTTGAAATAGAGGAGCTATATAGAAAAGCAGAGTCCCAAGTAGCACAGACACAAAAACATTGCTGCGCCAGTATGTGCCATTTGAATAGTCCTAGAGGTATGAGAAGTAGCTCAGGGTAACTGCTGCTGCTCAGATACAGTGAAATAACTTGATTTCTAGCTTTGTTGAATGACTCTAGACATTAAGGTGGCAATTATAATAATATCAAGTCTGTGATTACAATTTGGACTCTGCTATGCTACGTGCTGTATAAACATGTTGGAAGAGCCACGTTCCTGATCCATACTGTTTATAGTTAAGACAGCTTTTAAGTTTCTGAATAAACAGCTTTGATGTAAGGAAACATAAATGTAGCTGAGGATCAGTAGGTATGCATTAAGCCAGAGTCTGAGTCCTGTATTTACGGAATGCAGAAGAATAGCCAACTCAAGCAAGTAGGGGAAAGGATGATTTCAAAAGTTACTGCAAAGTTTTGTTGTGCCATACTTGAATTCACATTTTTGCCTGTACCTTCCTGACAAACATCAAGACTTGATAACCTACAAGAAACAATAATAACAATGAAGAGTTAACTAAAACTATCTGTTGACATACACAGTCATGCTACTAACATAAATATGTGCTGCTCATCGTAGACACTGTGAAAACAATTATATGCAGCTGTACCTTCACTTAATTAGAAACTGAAAAGCACCGTGTATTGTCTCAGAAGATGTAAGAGGAGCTAAAGCAATTTCTTGTGAGACAAAGTATATAGTGGGGAAAACTGCAGTACTCTGCCAGTCCTCCTTGTCTGGAAAATGACATCACATGTTTGGTATTGTAGGGCTGCAGCTACTGCAATTAGTACTAAGGAGGTTTTGAATATAGGAGCAGTGCCGTGTCCATCTCATTTGATTTGCTAATGAATTTTAGAGCAGAATAATAATGATAGGATTCAGAATTCAGGGCACATTTTGCTTCCAATTTTTTAACTAAAAGAAATTGAATTATGAACCAGCCATGGGGCAAGGGAGCAAAAAGCTGAAGCAAACAACAGTGTAAAGAAAATGTAACTGAGATGGAAGGTCCTGTAGCAAGTTCCTATGTTCAGTTTGCTGGTCATGAAGAGATGTGGGGAGGTGTTTGGAGCAAGCAGTTGATTCACGTGGGTGACCTCTGCCTGTCATACAGCTCCCATGATTTTACTTGTTCAGTTAGCTGACTTCAGACTTGCAACTCCTCTGTCTTTCCGTAACTCAGCATGCCAAATGACCACCGGCTGCACTTGCTATGTAGCCTTGCAAAATAGACAGCAAGTGCTGCACTGGTTGCAATGAAAGTACTATTCTCATAGGGCCGACCTGCCAAGGAGGTGACATTTCCCCAGCTGTAGCTTGTCTCTATGGCTCTGCCCAGGGCAGTAGCCTTGCTTATGTATCTTGCTTTTGTTAGGGTATATTGGAGTAAAGAAACTTGTACCGTCTGAGCAAATGATCACTGCCAATGAATTCTGAAGAAGGGAGAGAAAGGACATACCCAAAGTGGGCTCCTTAAATCTGTCTGTCTGCCCTTATTTCAAAAATGATGGCAAATAAGGGTGCCTTATGCCAAAAGTATGCGGACAAATGTGTAGCTTAAGGGAAGCTTGCACATCTTACATAGAAATAACATCCGTGAGAGTGAGATTGTTTTCATGATGTTCCTGAAAGGGTGGAAGCATTACGTAGAAGAGTTCACAGCTTGTGGAGCAGTTACCTTTGAACTAAAGAGTACTGAAATATCACACACTGTGATGGAAAGAAAATTGTGCTCCTTTCTGTGTGTGTGAATTGTGCTCCTTTTTCTTTGTGTGTGTGTGTGTGTGTAAAATCTGTATAAAAGAGAAGAAGTATTTTTTTTTGTTTTTCCAAGTTATGTGCGTACTGTCCTTGGCAGTACTTCATATTTGTTTGGTTTGACTGTCTCTTCTGGGCTGTCAGTCAGTTTGTTCCTGTTTGTGTGAAATTTTCATCCAGTGACAATCTAAAAGAAACACTTCCAAAGAACTGGAAAAGATGATTGCACAGGCACAAGAGTTGGCAGGATAGCTAAGAAGCAAGAATGGGACATAAAACCATACTTAATACTGTCTCTGGTTCAGTTTTGAATTGATGATATCATTGTAAATTTTTATTCATGTTCTTTATATAGAATCAGAGGAACACATGGTGGAAAGGACCCATTCATTCACGTAGGCTTTGTCTGTTATGGCTAAATCCTCTTTTTAAAACATTTTCATCAGGAATTGATGCAGTTGAATGGATTCACACAGCAGTTCAGTGTTGATGTTAGCATATACAACCAAAAATCTTGACTGTTTCATCCAATGGTTGGGTTTTAAACAGAGATTCTTGAAACAGTGAAATCTGCATACAGCAGTTGTAAGACATTAGATACCTTCTTGCTAGTCCACTAGTATCTTAAGCACTCTGATTTTCAAGCACTCTGATACTCAAGGAAGCCTAGTTTCATGATGATGTGGTGTTTTCCTCATTGCCTGTGTTCTGTATGTATTTGTTGTTGGAAAGCCTGTAGCATGTGATGAGTACAATAGGGCAGCTCATTCTGCACTCCTAGGTGATGACAGCCTTTGGTGGCAGGTTTGAAGCAAGCCTTTGGAGTACGTGTTCATGGTATATTATCATTAGCTTGTCTGTACTTCAAAATTTATGTCTGTTCCTACCTTTCTTTAATTGAAGATATTTTAAGGGGAAGCAGTTAGATCTGATTAAGGTTCAGCATTAGAAATGTGCATGCGTGCTTGCTTTTCCCTTAGTAAATGTATCACTTGCAGGGAAATGAGTGCTGCCAAAAGGATAGAAAATGTAATAATAATGCTGTCATAAATGGTACATGATACTCAAATAGTCTCACAAGTGTAATTTTAAATTAGAAATTCAATTATGTTTTGAACTGCATTATAAAATTGGTGAGACTAGATTTAATCTATGCATGGTAAAAAACTTTAGGAATTAAATAATAAGATCCTGCAGAGATCCTGAGCTGCAGGAAGTCAGTCCCTGTTTGTGGATGTGCACTGTGTGTCTGGGAGGTGGGTGGCCTGGAAGCCTCTCCCATCAGGGCCTCACATGCTCCTACTGGAAAGGGCATGCCTGTCGTGTAATGAGAAGCAGGGCTATGAATTGATAGCTTGTTTTTCCGTTGCCTGTCTCATGAATAATAATTGGTTTAAAGTGAACTGGGCTGGTTATCAGGTTATTTTCAATCCTGGGGTACTTGTGAGGAAAATGGGAGTCGAGCTCAGTTCCAAACTGTGCAGGGAAATACGCTATATAGACCAGAGACTGCCTCCTCTTCCTCACTGTCAGCTCTTTACTCCTGCTCCCTCTGCATTACATCATCCTTTGGCTGGTCACTCTACCCTGCTTAAACCCCTGGTTACTGGTTTCCATTGATTCTTAATTTTCTCTACCTGCACCCATCTGTACCTCCTTCTTCTCATCTTCTGTCCCTGTTCTCCAACCATAAATAAACCTGTGTTTGTCAGAAGTAGGTAGGTGTTGGATGAATTTTCATAGGAATAGCTGAAATATCTCTTTGAGATGAAGGTGAGTCATTTCCCAAACTTCAAGAACCCCCTCTGAACACTGAGGCTAAGGAGTCCTGCTTTGTGAAGTATTGATCAGTTATATTTTTATTCCTGAATCTTGTTACCAGAAATGGATGAACTTTTTATAAAATGAATGAAACTTTCTAATGCTACTCAAGAACTACGTAAATTGAAGCGACAAATGCCTTAGCTGTAGATGTCACTGTAATAAATATGCAACCTTGTGGTGAAAGTATTAAATAAGCTTGTTTACTACTGCATACATGCCCATACAAGCACAGAAACCCCATTTTGGTTTCTGGAAGTCACACAGCTGAGCAATATAGAGGTCGGAAATTCTGGACACCTGAGGCTCAAGTTTGACTCTGGGCCTTCTCCTTGACCTCAGATAAGTTATTTCACATTTCCATGTCAGATTTCCCCACTTTTTAATGATCTGTGAATAAACAGTATGGATGAAGTGTTACGTGCCCATTCCCTCATTTATTAATTTATTTGTGTTTTGTTCTTACAAATATGACACAGTGAAAGCAATGTTTGTCTCAGATAGCTGTCCTGATCTCACTGTAAGAGATTTTAATGTATCAAATCCAAACACTAATCCTGAGGTAGGGAAAAATGTACATGGGCTGTTCTTGCAAAGAATGCTGTCTAGTACAAAGCAGCTGACAATGTTTATAAATCCATGCTGTTTCAAACGTTTTCCAGCCTCATTTTTTCCCCTTACTGCTTACACTTATCTTAGGCTGTGTTTTGAGCTGACACCTCCTGCTTGTCACAGCCCAGTCTCCTCTGAACACTCTCAGTGAAGTGTTACCGTCCATCTCATCATAGTTGTGTCATTGGAGAAGGCAGTCAGGCACAAGGACTGAAAAGCTTGGAGAACTGAGTTTGCTCCTCTAATTCACGAACTGATTGGAAAGAACAATCTGACAGAGGCTCTTGTTCCTCTGTTTCCCAGGAATTCTCTTAACTACAAGAGAAGTTTTGCTGCCTTGTATGTAACCCATTTTTATGATTCTTCCCATTAAGCAGTATTTTTTCTTTTTATGTTTGCCTGTTAAGCTGGAACATCTAGAAGGCAGTTGAAGGATTGATTGCTAGTTGTAAAAATGGAATTTGGTATCCCAAGATGTTTTTGAAAATCCTACAGTATGAGATTGTTGCTAGGCTGACAGAGTTGTTTTCTGTTTGCCCGTATCCTGAAGTTGTGACTGGATGGAACCCTGCTTACTGCTTCGTGCAAACTGGTGATTTATGTAAAAGACTTAAGCAGGTTTTATTTGTGTGAGTGTTGAGTGTAGCTGCACTAGGGCTGTCCACACACTACAGTCTAGTTTACTTTCTTACTTATGTTTTGTTCTACAAACTTAATATCAGTTACAAACAAAAACACTTTAGTTACATGAGGCTAAGAATGTACAAATAGATCTCATGAGAAAGAAGTGTGAATGGGCAGCTTTCAGAAAATTGATGTATTTTAAAGGATTATTTTGGTGGCTGAGGGAGGTTTTTTATTTCACAGATGAGTTTGTCTGTCACCAAATTACACTGGATGACACAATCCTTTCTCTGCCACTTGAGAGAGTGAAATGTTCCATTCTGAGAATGACAGTGCCTTGCAGCTCTGACATTGATGTGTGTCACTATCCAGTAGGCATGCATATGCAATGCAGTGCATAGAAATAAGAGAGATGCACAAAGTAGAAGTCAGGCTTCTGGCATTCTGGTGAGGAATGATTAATACTTGGTTCATGCTGGACTAAACATTATAAAGGGGTCAAAATCCCGACAGAAGTTACACACTGAAGGCAATGTATTGAACCCAACATCTTTTGTTCACAACTGAAAGTTAGATAAACACTTCAGAAGCTTAGTGAATGTGGGCTTTTCTCACCTCTAAGATTTCCTCATGAAATAATGTCTATAGGTAAAGTTAAAGGAGGAAAGAAGAAGGTAAAAAGTCACTCTAGCTGTAACCTATTTCTGAGTTCTGCAATGTATTCTGTTGCCAGGGATGTCAGTCAAGCAGGAGAAATTGAAGTTGATTTCTTTTGTGCAACAGCTGCAGAACCAGGAGATGCTGAGGGCAATGGTGAAGAAAGCAGAGCTGGAAATCAATGGCAAAATGTTTGAAACAGTGAAGAGGCTTGAAGATCCTGTGCAGCGACAGCGCAACCTGGTGGAACAAGAAAGGCAGAAATACCTCAGCGAGGAAGAAAAGATTGTGAAGAAATTATGGTGGGTAGAGAAAACTCTTAGAATTTGTTGCATTTGACTGGCTTTTTTTTCTTTTGGGTCCATAAATACTATCTTTCACCACTGTCCTCAGTGAAACTGGTTCTGTGCATGCTCTTTTATTTATGTTTCCTAGTACTCATATTGTCTGTAGAGCTAGGTCTGTGTTGTACAAATCCTTGGTCCCTGACTAGGAGGCCTGCTTAGCACAGCTCACTGGGCAGTTCCTACCAGTATGAAGATTTCAGCCGCTTCAAAAGTCCTTTGTAAGGAAACAGATGTCTGCAAGGAACAAGATCACCTCCATCTTCAGAAAGACTCCCCTTACCCTAGCTTTCCTCTTCAGCTTTGCATATGGCATTTTAGGGAAGCAGAGAAGAATTTTGTTAAGAACAAATGGATGCAAAAGAAGGTAATGAGATTAGCTTTTATAGCATGGCTGATGCAGGAAAGAACCACCTGGTCTAACCCTTGTTCGAGCAGTGCCACTCAGAGCAAGGTGCCTAGGGCCACATCCAGGCAGCTTTGGAAACCCCCTAAGGAGGAAGCTCCACCACTTCTCTGGTAAACCTGTGCCAATGTTCAGTAACCCACACAATAGAGAAGGGCTTCATTTTGTGCCTATCACCTCTTGTACTGGTACTAGCACCTTAGAAAGGAACTTGGCTACTCATGTAGTTCAGCAGTCAAACCATTGCTACCACGCTTGCTTGACCACATCACTCAGTGTGACATCCACCCTTTCTTTGAACACCTCCAGAGAACTTTTTCTGCCAGGCTACTACAGCTGGCTGACCCCAGGCGCAATTCCTCTTGTTGAATTTCTTGAGGATTCTGTCCATCCAGGTCCTTCAGCCTATCCAGGTTCCTCTGGATAGCAGCATGACCCTCTGGCTTACCAGACACTCTTCACAGCTTTGTGTCATCTGCAGACTTTCTGAGGGTGCATTCAGCCCCGTCATCCACATCATAAACAAACTAAATAGGATTGGGTGCCAACTTGACCTCTAGGGTATATTGCTAGTTACTAGCATCCAACTAGACAATGCACCACTGATAACCACCCTCTTTCCAAGTATGAACGTCAGATTTCAATAGTAAATACTTCAGTTATTGCATGGGGAGGTGGGGGAAGCTCCTAAATAGGGTACGCAAGTTGAATTGCAATGAGCAGTGCCATTGTACCTCTGAGGCTCACTCTTAGTGTAAGACTTACTCATTGGGATTTCTGTACAGTGAACTGCAGTTAAAAAATGTTGTTGTTTTGTTTGTTTTCCATGTAAAGATTTTTTTGTTAGACTCTTTTCCCAAAAACTTTGGCCTATCAAGACTGGTGGGATCCAGTTGCTTGTTTCAGCGTGTTCAGAGTCAGGAGGCAAGATGAGGCTAAAATCAATAAACAGTTTAACTATTTCTAACACTCGCATTTGTAGAATACTGTTTAAACAATTATTTCTCATACTACATGTAGTTCACACCAGATGAATGGCTCCGTAATGCCGAGAAGCTTTATAGTCCACTTTCATTGGAATTGATAACTGAAGTAGTTATCACAGTTCTTGACACAGGAGTACAGTTCTTGACAGCTGAAGAAAGTAAATCTTCCCTTTTGATGAGTGCTTTGTCAGTTGAGTATGATCTGTAACAAAAATTGTGCATCTGCAAAGACAAAGTGCAGTGTTTCCGAGGGAGTATGTGTTTTCTGTGAAGGAAACTTGTGTGTGGCAGTAGTCCATGTTGGTATATATAAGCTGCCCAGCAGGTTTGTAGTCTTAACATAGTGTTTCAGCCCCAAGTAATTCACCTGCTGTTCATCACTTTGTTCATATGTCTCTCATTGCTTAATTTCTGGATTGTTTGCTGTCTGTGGAAAAAAACCACAAACATTTGTGTGATAGTTGTTTATAGCATTGCCTCATAAAATGGATTCTTCGTGAGGTCAAGTGCAATGTCTTTAGTTACAGCTGCTCATTTAGATACCGCTTTGATTGCAGTATGGTTGTGTTTTATCAGTGCTTACAAAGTCTCCACTGCTGCTGTGCTACTTCAGCTCAGTTATCTAAGGGCAGCATCTTTGTGAAGCAAGTGCATTTTGTGCTATGCCTGTTTACTTTGCAGCTAACATTGAATAGGAAAGTATTGTTCATTTGCTAATGTTACAGGAAGATTTCTTAAATCATTCATAAGATTTAAATGGTAACTTAATCTTTTTGGAGATATGTTGGAAACAAATATTAAATCATACATATTTGTTTTTCTTTATGCCCAGTGGAATTTCTTCATCATGTATTTGCATGCTTGCAGGATCGGTGCTCAGAAGGAAAAGCACATCTGATAACAATACTTGAAGTTCAACAGTTGTTGCCCTCTTCACCTTTTCTGCATCATAGATCTAAGTCAGTAGACTGAGTTCATGCAAGACAGAACTTAAGGACTTAGGCAATACTTGCAAAAGTGTATTTGGTGTTCTGTAGCATGAGCGTTAGCTCTGTCTAAAGAAATAAAATGAATGTTCGTTTTGTCTCTTAAATCTCAGCTTAAAACACTTTTTTTTCTGCAAGCCTGAAGATTACCACTGGAAAATTAAAATTTAAAAATATTGGTAGTTTCATGTTGTAAAGAGCAGAGATGTCAGCGGACACCTCAGTACAAGTTTTCTGTTAATCAGCTTTACATGAAACCTACAGAATTGTGTCCATGTGTGTCAGCTGCAGCAGGATTAAAGTTCAGAGATATATAATGAAAACCAGGGAGACCAAGGAACACTGATGAACATAGAGTTTGTACTCACTTGTAACAGGGAAACATATACTCAGAATTAACTGAAGAAGTTTTTTACTGTCCAGCCTTTTCTGCCAACATTAAAGATGTTATATATTATTCTGTCTGGGTTGCAGATGCTAGCCTTAAAATTGACCAGACCAAGGGCAAATTGTGACAGTGTGACATATTGCCTTACAGAGTATTTCTTTGGTAAGGAACACGTTACAGTTATTAGTGGTTTATTATGTTGTAGGTTATTATAAGCACTTTAATGGACAGGTTTTTATAAGCAGAGTATTTAAATCATATCCATCTCTGATCTATCTGATAGATTCTGTATCAGCTCATAATTCATATTATTTTTAAGAAGACTTCCTTGTAAGAATAGCCATGCTCAGATGGCCAGTAGTAGCAAATGCTTAAGAGGTAATATAAGAACAACACTGAGCGACATGCTCAGAGTGTATCTCCTTCATTTCAGTGACTTTGTAGCTCAGAGATTTTTCAAATGAGAGATGTCACCTTCATATCCAAAACTCTGCGGGCATCATTTACCTTTCATGAAAGTATGCATTTTTATAAATGTATGTGCATTTTGTTGGGTATAGTTTTCAAGTTGAAGGAATTCTGTAATGAACCTCCTCCTAATTGTAAAATCTCTTATCTGTCAATCAATCCTCAAACTCTTAAATTATGCAGGGCAGAATATTCACTAATTCTAATCTAGTCATAATGTTAGAGATTCCCCACACACTGATGATGTCTTTTCCAGCCTAAAAAGTCCCAGTCTGGTTAGTTACTCCTTATGTAGAAGCTATTCTGTACATTTCATCATTCTCTTTTCTGTAGCCTTCCTAACTCTACATTTATGAGATGGGGTTGGGGAAATAGGAGAGCCCTGCAGAAGTTGTACGAACGTGGCTGCACAAGGACTTCATGCGGTGACATGGGGATTGTCTCCCTGTTCTGGTGGTCCATTACAAACCCAGTGTTGCACTTACGAGGGCTGATTATCAGTTCAGTATATTCATAATTGTGCATAAAAATTTACGTTTTGGGAGGTTGTTGGGGTTTCTGCCTTTTTTTTTTTTTTTTTCTGTGGTTGGTTGGTTGGTTTTGTTTCTTTTTCTTCTTCATGTGAGCATTACCTTACATTTATTAGGTGTAAACTGAGTGTTTGGATTTTTTTTTTCCTGGTCAGTTAAATTCAGATGATCCATCTGCAGCACTTTGCAGTCAGCTTTCATTTTCATTCCTCTGCATAATTTAATATCTGTTGGAGGTTTCTTGACGATACTATTCATCCTCTTTTCTAAATCATCTATAATATGTTGAAAAGCACCAGCCCTAGCACAGATCCCTGCGGAACCCACCAGCGAGCTCCATTCATTCAGTAAGCTGTTCATTGATCCCTTTATTTGCAGTACTATATCCATGAGAGAATTTCCCTTCTTGTCCTACAGCAACTTTTCTTTCTTAGAAGCTTTTACTTAGGTACCTTGCTGAAAGTCATTCAGACTGTAGCCTGTCCCCATGCTTTTGCTGTTTTCTTCAAATGACCATCTGGATTTGTGAAAGCTCTTTATGTAAGTCACATTAACACAATATGTTAATCCATGGGTCCACTAATTCTTTATTGTTCATTCCTTTTTATGGCATCTATCAATTACAGTAGCCTGAAGATGTCAGTCTCACCAGAGATTACCCCACTTGCTTTTTAAATTGTTGTTTTTATCATCTATGGCCCTTTCCACTACTGTAGCGCCAAAGAAACTCTAATCAAGAAGTAAGATGCTTAGCATTAATAGTTCAACTGTTTCATCCTTGAGTTGCTTTTGAACTCCGGGGCAAATACCATCTGGTCTGGGTGATTTGTTGCTACTCATTTTGCAGTATCCATGGAACAGGTTACAAAACAAACTGACAATCCGAGACAGATCCTCTGATGCTTTTCTGCCTAAAGAAGGATCTCGGCGTAACAGTTTGTCTCTTCTCTGTAGAACAGAGGAATCATTTATCATGTATTGGCCTTCTGAAACTGCTTTAAGGTGATATCTTGTTAATTGGGTTTGCACAATCAAATCTATAAAACCGAGTTGTTTTCCCATTTACAGAAGAGAAACACTGGAGACTGTTCCATCTGTTTAAATCTTTGGCTCCTGAGGGATGAAGTTTCTCTTCCCTCAGTGTTAACAAGATGAAGCAGTATAATATGGCATCCTCTGAGCTGTATCAGGATCAGTTGTCATGTTTGATAGGATCACTGTATGGAATTAAAGGTTTTTTACTCATTTCTACTCAAAGAACAAAGCAGAAAGACACTGCCTGCTAGTAAGTTGTATGTCTTTTCTTTATCCCTGTATTTCTGACAGTCATAAGCCTACCAAAACATCCTAGCATTATTCTGTGTTTGCTCATTTCTTTCTACCTGTGAAAAAAGTAAAGTTTTTGTGTGTGCCTCTTTTGATGCCTGGGGAGTGCAAATGTCAGAGAAAGGTATTTTTCCAGTGCTAAAGTGAAAAGACGGGATGGATTCACCCTGTGATTCCCAAAGTATCCTCAAGTGAAGGATGAAGAAGGTGCAGGACTGCAGAACATAATTTTGGAGGGCAGCAACCTCCACTATAAAGTGGTGCGTGAGTTACCTCTTTTTCCAGCTCCTTCCGGGTTTAGATCTGCAGCCTTCTTTATTGCAAAGCAGAGACAGGGACAGCAGACCTGCATTATTGCATCTTCTTCAGCTGGAAAAGTATTGCGAGTAATGTTCCCTTGCTGCCATCGTGTGGTCCCATTCGTTGTTTGCTGCAAGTACACTTGTGTTAGTGGATATCGGGGCTCTCCCAGTCTTTCTCAAGGCAAAGTATTTAGGAGAGGTAATCTTAAAATGGGAAGAGCATCACTTATCTCCACCCACGTTCAGAAGCAACTTGTGATTCTTAATTCAGAAATATTTCATAGTTTTTGGATTGAAATTAACACTTTTCTGTGTGCATTTGTTTCTCTGAGCGTAGAAAGTGCTGTTGTATTGTCATTTATTGTTCTTTGTGACCATGTTTCCACTTTAGCAACCTTAACTCAGGGTGGTGCTGCAGTGGCTTTACTCCTGTTTATCCCATTACTGGACATTTATTCCTCTCTCACTCCTCCTCCTGTCCACCCCTTATTCATTGACATGGGTATTTGAAGTGGCCTGGCTGAAAATGAGTAATTTTCAGCTGGATTTGCATGGCAGTGCTGACACAAGGGAAATACAAGGAAATGCAAGACTCATGGAAGGCAGTCTTCTGCTACTTCTTTGCCGACAATCAGCCCATACCTTGCAAAGCTTTGACTTGAGTGAATGCAAGAAATGAAGTCCAGAATTAGATTAAAATGGTACCTGACTGACAGCTTGGAGTTTGCTTTGCGTTGTTTTCTAGCACGCGATTAAACTTGTGAAAGGCATAGAGGAAGCGCCAGGTGAAGCCTGAGGAAGCATGGGATATCCCTGCTTGGAAAAAAAAACATCTAAAGTGATTAATCAGTTAATTCAGACACTGACCAAGAGCTGTAGACAATGCACAACTTGCTGTTTCATCCTGGCTATTTGTGGAAACAGGATGCTGTATCCTGTCCAGCAGGAACAGGCTGCTAAACAGGCCTGTGTCAAGGGACCATGAGTACCAGTTTTTTGGTTGTCACTTCGCTGTTGTGCCTTCCTTTGCATGTCATCAGCTGTGAGAAAATATAAAGTGCAAACCAGTACTGGATGTCACAGTATAGCATGTATGTACCCCTCTAGGATTTGCATTCGCAGTGGGCTGGCTGTTGGATGTGTTTCATTACTCCATTGGCCCTATGTAGCACAGCTGCTCTGCACATGTGCAGCATCAGAAAAGTCAGTGGTTTTAGCAGGTGGTTGGAACTTGATGATCCTTTGGGTCCCTTCCAATCCAAGCCATTCTATGATTTGGGCAAGTTACAGGTGCCTGTGCTTTGGATCTGAGCATCCAGGAGCCTCCTGTCTCATCATGGTGCCTTGCTGTTTTTTTTCATCCTGTGGTATCATATTTAAAGATACCACAGTTAAGGTTTCTGATTTAGTTCAGCCCATTCATTTTCATATACTTGATTATAACGTCCTGCTTGCATTTCATGTCTGCTCTTTTGTTTTGCCAGTGAGCTAGAGGGATTTGTTGAAGATCTAAAGAGGGACTCCGCTGCTTCCAGCAAGGCTGTTACACTGAAAGATGTTGAAGATGGAGCCTTCCTTCTGCGTCAAGTGGGAGAAGCTGTTGCCACCCTTAAAGGTACGTATTTATGGTTATTTGTTTTGATTTTTCACTTTTGACCACAGTAGCTGAGAAGAGTTTTGCCTTTAATCTGAGAGCATAATCTTTCACTTGTGACATATTTAAAGTTAGGATTAAGGGGCTTGTTGCATGGCCCCTGGAGAGAGGCTGAAACTCTACTGTTCAGCTATCACCCTGTCATCTGTTTTTCCTCAGGGGCTTTTGTGATTTCCTTTTCAGCTTCACAGTTGTTGTCTTTGCAGGAGAGTTCCCGACGCTGCAGAATAAAATGCGTGCGATCCTCCGCATTGAGGTAGAAGCCGTGAGATTCCTAAAGGAAGAACCACACAAGTTAGACAGCTTACTGAAACGTGTGCGCAGCATGACAGATATCCTTACCATGCTCAGAAGGTGATATATCTTTTCTTCAAGCTAGAGAATTTCCTCAAGCATTTTGGGTTTGTGTTCTTCCTTTCTCCCCAAGTAGTGTGGAGAAATGCAACTTGTTTGTAGCATTTTAGAGTTTATTCCTAGAGCTTTCTCAAGGGAAATCAAATTATCCTTTCCTGTGCTCTGTGCAGCAGTTCTGTTCTGACCGACAATCTCAGTTAATTGTTAGAAATGCTTGACTTGGCTGCCATACTTTATCCCAAATTGTTGACAGACAAAACCTTCCTGAGGTATTGTTTGAAGGCTTTGTTTTGGCCATTTGCTCAACTGCTACTTCACATTCCGTGTAGCTACCACATTCCATGCTAATAGTGCAAGAATTATTGTTTATCTAGGCTCTGTGAAAAAAAAACACAACCTAAGTCATCTGATTTCCATTCTCCCTCTGAAATCAACTCCCTATAACTCGTGGTTTGGTCAACAAGAGCCAGTGTGTCCTTGAAGGATTTTAAATACAAAACACAAAGTCACAGATATTTTGTAAGTTTTCTCTTGCAAAAGCTTATTGTTAAATACTGCCCATGCTTCACCTCTATGCTAACCATGCTCCGTGCTGTTGTGTTCCGTTCGGCTGAGCAGACATGTTACAGAAGGACTGCTGAGGGGTGTGGATTCCTCCCAGTCTGTGCAATACTCCGCTATGGAAAAGACCACTGCAACTGAACCTCTGAAAAATCAGGAGGAGCCCAAGCAAACCCAGGGACACGCACAGCAAAACCTCACAGCGGTCACATCAGAGTCCCAGGTATCATCAGTCAAGTCAGAAGTCGTCCCCTTCTCCACAATGACGGTACATCATGTGCAGAGCTCTCCCGTTGTCATCCATCAGTCTCAACACTCATCAGCCCTGGTCAACCATGCCCAGGGTTCACCTGCTGCACCCAGCCACAGTGAAGGGCTGCCAATGGGCAGCCACCCTTCCACCACCCCACCAGCACCCCCCCAGGAGTCAGCAATAGGATCCCAGCCCACCCAAGGCATGCCGGCACTACAGGTCTCTGTCAATGGCAACACCATGCAAAGTCTTTTCATTGAGGAAATTCACAGTGCAAGTACCAGAAACAGAGCCGTATCAATCGAGGTATGGTGTACTCTACTCACCCAGCTGTTGTCTTTTTGGGTCTGAGCTCCCAGTCTCACTTCTGAGACTGAAGGTGGGATTTTCAAATGCATTGTGAGGATTTATATGCTTAATCTCTAACTACACCATGCATTTCTGAAGATACCCTCCAATTTTAAATGTGATAGTATAAGATTTTACGTAGGTTAAAGAATACCCTCTTTTTGAACAATATTATGTGATTCTTTGGCAACACTTGCATTGCTGGATTTCATCCATTCCTTAAATCTCCATGTCCCCCATTATGGAGAGAGAAAGATGAAAGAGTGTGAAGTTTCAGTGGTTTCACACAGAGGTAGGTATTGAGCAAATGTACAGCTGAACTCTCATGCCTTATTACAGACATGCACGTTAATCACCAGTGTAATGTAGTAAATCACTGAACCAGATTTAAATTTTGCCTTTGTTCCTTTAGCAAGCAGTGGTCTGTGTCAGTTTTTCCTGTGTTTGTATCTAGTACAGTGGAGGTCGGAACTATTTTACAGTTACTGCTTTAATATATTTCTCTAGTTGCTTACTAGAACTGAAAGAATCTATCCATGGTGACCTATGAAGTTTGCACATGGATTTTTTTAAGAAGTAAATGGTCACTGCAGAAATAAGAGAGGTGAACTGGTGCTTTACTGTTTTTGTCTAGAAAGCAGAGAAGAAATGGGAAGAGAAAAGACAAAACCTGGATCACTATAATGGAAAGGAATTTGAAAAGCTCTTGGAAGAGGCCCAGGCCAATATAATGAAGTCAATTCCTAACTTGGAGATGCCTCCCCAGCCAGCAGTCCTGCCTAAAGGGGATGCAGGGGAGAAGTTTGAAGTGTCGGGTAAGTTTCAGTAGAGTAAATGGTGCTAAGAAGTTGCACATTTGGAAAAGAGAGGTCATTTATTCCACTTTCTAAAATAGTTGCAGTGTAAAGATTTCTGTTTTCTTGATCATACCATGAGTGGTCTGTGAGGAATGATGCAGGTCCAACTGTCAGAATGCAGGACTGTATCACAGAAGCAGTGATTTTGCAGATGCAGGGGTGGGTGACCAGCTAAATCTGAATTTCCCCATACTGCAACTGAGTGAGTTTGTCCTCTGGAGATAAGGACTCCTTGTGAGCAGAAGAGTAAGAATACAGCTTCATTTTGACTGAGATGAGAATATTTGTGCTCTGTGCTATATCTACAGCTCAAGTACTGTACTCAGTTTTGTGCAAGGTTGGTGATATGGAGTGTTCTGGAAAGAGCCACAGAGAATTTGAGCACAAAAGATCCTACCATCAAAAACTTAAGGTCTTTTTTTGTGGAGGTTTCTTATCAAAAGAAGATCAAGACGTGTCTGAGGCTTCTGAGGATAAGGAGATCTCTTAACTTTGCACAAATTCTGACAACTTTCAGCACATGGAAGCTGAAGCTTGAAAAAGATAAAAATTAGGTGTCAAATTTTAACATTCAGAGTAAGTACTCACTGAAGCAAGTTTAATTATGAACACACTGTATTATTTACCACTTCAAATCTTGCAGTAATATTTTATTCCTTTCTGAAAAGCTGCCCAGACAAGCTCTAGGCATGATGCAAGAGCTGCTTGAAGAAATCCTTCAATCTGTGTTAAGTGGGAAGTCTGCTGCTTGATCTTAATGGTCCTTACTCACTTCATAAACTGTAGCTATAAATACTAGAGGTGTTTTGGATGAGTCTGGCAGAGTTCTGTGAAAGACCTGCAATGCTGCATAACAGAGTGTCTTGAAGAAGTGGATGGGGAAGGAAGGAATGAATGAGAGGGACGTTTGCAGTAAGGATTCTGCCCACAGCTATGCTGTAGATATACCAAGTACACTTCCAACACCCCGAACTGATTGTGAAAGAGAATATTGCAGCCTAGTCCTGTTCATATCCTTTATGGATTAATTGCTCTAACCCATTTTGAACCTGCTCTTTTGCCATATACTTCCCCACTACCATGGCAGCCTATTTGATTAAGTATCTCACATGCCATCCAACTCTTCTGTCATTCAAGAAAAAAATGCCAATACGTTACAGTCTGCTGTAAATTGGGATACTGAGCAACATAAGGAGAGCCCATCTACCCCAGCAACGCTCTGCATAAGACACTTTGGCCATAATTTAGCAGAGTCCTTTGCTGACTTTGCTGCAGAACCTGGGTAGATCACCTTGGCACGCTATGTTGTCTCAGCCATTCTCCACTCAGAACCCAGCTAAGAAATTTTTTTCCCTGCAAAGCACAAAACAAAGTTAAATCATACCCTTTTAGCACAGTTTTGCAGATGACTGTAAATGCTTCTTTAATGTCTTATACTGTATCTCATAGTTCGTATGTATCACAAATACGAAAGAGAAATCATTACTTCTTTGTGCCTTTCATATCTTGTGTCCAGACTTACTCTTATTAAGCATAAGAAAAACTTTAATGTTCCTGCATTCAGAACCACCAGACTGAGCATAATGGGTTGAGCCCATTGAAAGGAGCAGAGGTGGGCACAGGCCCCACATCACAATCTCGTGAAAACCATCTTAGAGAATTACTTTGACTTCATAGGAACTGGTCTCAACTTGTGCTGGTAGAGAATACCTGATGGCATGGAAGTCTTAATGGCATGTATTGGCAAAAGAAGTAATCTAATGTAAAGTGCGTCTGGAAAGTCACTATTGTTGCAATTCTGCAAGTCAGTGCCAGATAATCACGGAAGGCAGTAACAGAACAGTGGATTTCTTTAAGCTTAAGCAGCTTTGAAGAACATTTGATCTAATAAGGGAACAAAGATGAGGCTGGGTCAGCCAAGGGCTCTGTCCTGTCTGGAGGGGCTGGAGCATCAGAGGAGCTTGATGCATCCCCACCAGCAGACACTTATGTAATAACTTGCCCAGAGGGAATACTTAGCCCTAAACAGATGTTTACAGGCAGTAATCTGAAATCAGGAGGTTTTCTGAGTTATGCATTCCAGCTGTTGATATAACACTGAATAGCTACAGAAAGGTGCTCCTCTGCCCTTCACAATGGTGAGAAGACTCATGAAACTTGTCCGAGTGTAGCTAGTTCTGGTTAACTACAAGGCTACTCTGCTGCTCCTGTCCTACCACCTTGCCAAGAGCATCTCCCAGCTGAGCAGAAACGCTGCTTGCTTCAGAATTGCTGAGAACACCAGCAAGCCCCTAAGTTTGGTATCTTGCTAGTACTCACGCCAGTTGCACACGCTTTCAAGGGAGGCTGCAGGGGCCCAATCTTAATCAGATACCGTGTGACTGATTGCCAGAAGTGTGCTGACCTATCACACCTGTACACCAAGAGCTGAAATCCCAGCCACAGTGATGCTGGGAACAGGAGTTTTGCTGAAAATTTGTGGGTGAAATGATGTATTTTTGCTGGGCAAGTGCAAGACTGCTATTGTGCAGGAAGGTTCCACTTGAATCATGAATGTGCTTCTATTTATGTGTATTCATCTGCAGGACTTTTTAGGATGCTGTTTTTTTTCCCTTCCTGGTTGGGGCAGGGCTGAAAGTACTTTTTTCCTTCTTTCCCCTCTGCTCACTCAGTGCTGCTTTGCTTACTTGCAGAAGATGCTCCAGATGCAGAGCAGGATAACGACAAGCTGACCAAGTCCCCACCTCCTCCACCTCCACGGCGCAGTTACCTGCCTGGGTCAGGACTGACCACGACAAGATCAGGAGAGGTCATCTATGCAGCCAGGAAAGAGGCGGCTGCTGGCAAGGTTTGGTGACTCAGCCTCTAGGCAGTCAGATTGCTGAAGAATGGATGGCACAGAGGTGCATTCCCAAGCTTGGGCCATGTCTGTAAACCACGGAATAAGTTGAGACAGAGCTATGTCTTGAAGAGCTACTGAAATTGCTTGCCAAGAAACACTACTGTCAGGCTAAATGAACAAGTAGGGTTTGATTGGTTCTGTTTAGAGCAGTCTGGGCCTTGCTGTGTTTATCTCTCAATATAGAAAACAAGTCACAAGCTGATTTGTTTACAGTTGTAAGAAGATTAAAGATGAAAAAAAATAAAAAGCACGTGTTACACAGATGGGAAAGATCAGCTTGGAGCTGAGAGCAAGTTCACAGATCTGCATGTTGCAGATTAGTTTTTTTGGTATTCCTTTCTCCATCCCTTCTTCCTGAAGGAAGTAGTGGGAAGCCCAAGTGAGGAAGCTGTTACTCCTACTCCTATGAGTAGGAGCTGAATTTCAAAGCTGAATTTACTGTTTGATTTGCATCTGGAGGGCTCAATTACATTGGTTGTCTGCTTTTTCATCCCCTTGTAGGAATGCAGTGAAGATGCTGGGCAAACAACGCAGCCCAAAGCCCCTAAAGAGGATCAGGCATTGTCTCAAAACACAGGGCTTGCTGTAGCATCTGCAGTAAAAGATGAAGAAGAAGAGGAAGGAGATAAAATAATGGCAGAATTACAGGTAGGCCTTCTGGTTTGCTCGTGCACAGGTATGCCTGTTTTGGAATCAGTAACACTTCCAGAGTCTTGGCACAACTTATAGCTCAGAACATGAAGGAAAACAGATCTGCCTTTCTCACCCAGTTCCAGTTTATTTCACTGGATTATGCACATTTTGCAAGCACCACCCAAATTGTTTTCAAGAGGTGTAGAAATGAGAGGGTGCTCAAGAATGCAGAGGTTGCCACTGGGGAATCTTTCACAACACACATGTATATTGGTCAAGTAAAATACTAGTATCTCTTTGGTATGGTTTCCGGCATAGTGTTCTCAGTACCAGACACACAAGGTGCTGAGAGTCCTTCATTTGGGTAGAGAGAATATGGAGTGTGCTTCTAGCAAGCTTATCTCACAATGCTGTGATCCAGTGGTTCTTGGTGTGTTTGAACACTGAAACATTTGCTGTTCCCTGCTCTGTAGGCTCTATAGCTGGTGTATTACTTTTCCAGTGGCATGGAAGGACTGTTCTCTTGCTGGTCCTTCACTTGACAGCATATAGGCTGGCTTAGCTCAGTGATGGCAATGCTGCAGTAACAACCAACTATTCCAGCTACTGTCAGTGAGCTCCAGCCTCCTGGGACACCTTCTGTCCTCTTCCACGTCCCCATGAGCAAAGGAGATGCAGTTATCTTTAACAGCTGTAGCCTCTGATGTTTGGGGTGGCTCAGAGCACTGTCAGAGCAAGAGTTGTTCCCTGCTGCTCACCAGAAGGTGCTCTTGGTGCTGTTGGGGAGTGTTTTCAGCATTGATATCAAGCAATGACTCTTCCATTTGATGAGTGTGTCCTGCCTTCTGCTCAGCTCTCAGCCACCAGCGCATAAAAGAGCTGGTTCACAAGGAGCAAGTGCAGGGACTTACTCATGTCCCCTGTTAACACTAATTAACTATTAGTTAATAGCTAATGTGACAGGAGAGCTGCAAGCAGTGAAGATGTTCAGTTGTCTCCCATTTCCAGGAGAGCAGCCCAGCTGCCTTTCCTCTTATGGCCATGAAGTAGAGTTTAAGGTTCTAGAAAGGGAGACTCGGGGCTGTTAAGGGACAGAAATGGGCATGATAACTCAAAGGGATTGAGTGTTTAAATGCTAGTTTTGAGGACAAGCAATGTTCATTTTAAACAATAATCAAAATAGCAGGATATATATATTAATAGCAGGTTATAATAGCGGGTCTGTCAATGGGTTGACAGAATATAGGTTTTGGAAAGGTCAAACTGTTCAGTCTAGGAGCTACAGACTTGGTCTGATGTCACTTATAGGCAGAACTGGAAAACTAGGTTTGGGATTCAGTCAGTGAAGAACTGAAGGACAGGTGTGTACAGTTATGCTCATCAACACAATGTAATGGAACACCAGTCAGTCAAAGGAAATGACTCCCTTTGATGAGGTAACAGGTTAAAGTGCTTGAACTGAATTGTGTATCTGTAAACATTTTTGTTAGTCATTTGATCAAATATCATTCACATTAAAATCTGGCACCACTGAGTATACAAAACACTCTTGCCAAAGCCCTCCCCCCCCCAAGAATCTTAAAAGGACTGAGAGCTGTGTGGCTCTGGAAGTGTTACTCTCAAAGCAGGGGTTTATAGTCACATCCCGGTAGACTCAGCTTCCAGGACACTGATGGTACGTTTAAAATCTTTCCTGTTCAAATCAATTTAAGACTATTGAAGTATGAGAGCAGGGAGATGATAACAATCAGTTGATGACTGTAAAACATTTAATTCACTGAAATATACAGTCTGCCTGAAGAACAACAAACACAGGTCAGACCATAACTGTGTGTATTGGAAAGGAGCTGGAGCTGCGGTAACAAGTTGACAGCAGCTCCCAGGTGGAGTGCTCTTGCCACAGAGTTAATGTCTGCTTTGGGTGTAGATGTGAGAACAGGGAGTGTTTTTATCTCTGTGTACAGAAGATCAGGAAGAGGAGACTGAGCTACTGCATCCATGACTAAGTGACCATGTATTGCCTGTTTAGGAAGGGCAGTAAGAGTATGAAGGTTCAGAAGAGTACAGTGTGGATGTAGTTTCATGAGAAGGACCTTCTTAGACTTACAGAAGAAGCATAATACTAATCAGCTGCAGAAGCACAGGCTGTATGTATTCACCGGTACAGATATTTAGGAGCAAAGGTGATACATAAGCAGATTACAGAGGGAAATAGTGGATTCTTCATCACTTAAAGTCTGAAGGACCTTAGGGGTGCCTTTGTAAGTGGTAGGCCTGACTCAAAAGCACATCATTAGTCTCAGAAACCGATAAGCTGGGGACAGTCCTATACCTTGTACTATAGGAGCAGTAGTACTTCTTCTGAGTTCTCTGTCATCTGAGCTACGCTCTTCAATACAGACATGCAAACAGGACGTGATGGAAAAACAGCAGCAACTCTGCACCATGATTTTTGTACTGGGTTTTTTCATTATCACTGATAATCTGATTTTGCATAAGTAGTCAATAAGCACATGAAATACAATTTTTCATTGTTATATTTTATATTTTTATTCAAATCTGTAAACAAGGCTATTAATTTTGTGAGTTGCCAGGAACTAAGTGATTTCCTCAATATATTGTATAGTAGTGTAACCTTGTGTTTCACATGTTGTGTAACTCCCATAAGCACTCCCCCCCCTCCCCCCCCCCATTCCCTGGCTGGCTTGTGCATCTCAGTGGTGGCAGACAGTGCCAATAGTGGCCTCCAGAAATCCCACAAATGCTTGGAGCCAAGACTGCAGATGCATCAGTGATGGTTCTGCTTATCTGGATCTGTGAGCCAGATGGATGGAGAAACCCAAAGGAAATGGAAAGGGGACAGCAAAAAGGTTGAAAAGTCCTGGCTGTGTCCTGGGATGCACATGGTGGGAGGCCAGTGGTCCCCAAGCCCATCTTTTGTACTGTTTCCAGAGCAGGAGGAACCTGAAGGGTACTGTTATCATCTGGAACGTTAATGAAGGCTGTGGTAGAGACAAGTCTAAAGTTTTAATAACGCTGTATGGGAACAAGTGGTATTATATAGGTGTTGCATTATGTGCAATGAGGCCAACAAAACTGGTAGCTGAGTAGACATCAGCGGGTGAGGAAGAAGTATTACTTCCCTTCTTCACTCATTTATTGACTGTGTAAGGTGAGCTGTTGTGAATGTTAAAAAGAAATGCTCTTTTTGTAGTTGGTTATCTCCAGACAATTCTGTGTAAAAGCTACTTGGTCTCCTGATAACCTGCAGTATTTATTTCCTAGGCTTTCCAGAAGTGCTCTTTTATGGATGTAAACTCAAACAGTCATGCTGAGCAATCCAGAAATGATACACATGTTAAAGACATAAGGCCTGGGACTTTAATACATCACAAGGAAAAGAAGGTAACAAGTGGCGTTTGTAAACATGCCACCCGGTCTTGGCATAACCTTCTTTCCTTACTTCAAAACTAATCTTATATCTTGTGTCCTCTTCTCTCTAACCCCCAACCACAACTGCCCAGTGGTTTCCTTCTTTTAATCCCAGTATGGATCAGAAATGCTCAGATGGAATTTTGTATCGATGTACATTATGTGTCTCACCAGCAGTTACACAAGGAATGCATGAAGTTTTAAGACTGTGAAATCAAAGTTAAAATAGGATCCCTCAATTTCCTCTGAAGAGGTGTTCTTACTTCTCAGAAAATCCTTCCTGTGTTGCTCTGGCAATGGATGATAAAAGCATCTCTCTTAAGTCTTATTCTTGTTTTGAGTAGAATTAGTGGTTCCTTTCAGTCTCAAGAGCCAATGTAGAGAATTTCTGCTTTACTTTGCTTCATTTCTTCACAGTAGAATTAGTTACTAGACATTCAGAAATCCCATTTGGTTTGCTAAAAGACAGAGACAAGATGGATGGGCCACATTTGCCCTTCACACTTGCCCTTGTGATGTTTAGGGCTCAAGATTCACACTTGGACACTACACTAACTCATGGGACTTAAAAGAGGTGCCATGTGTCTGGGTCCACAGCCAAGTTGGGATGAATTTTGCACTATGTCTGGGATTGCTGTTTGAGTTATTGGCGTTAATGAGAGGCTGACATGTAGGATGAAAAATAGGACAAGTATTTCTGCCTTTGCAGACTTCTTTTTCAAGTTTAAGTGTAATTAGTTGAATTGTTGTTGAGCTTAGGTGGTCATGCAGGCATGACAGCTTGTTAGCCAAATGCCAATTTGCAGTGAAGTACTGCTGTGGTGGGGAAGACAATGCAGCTTTTCAGCACAGCATTTCAACTTTGTAGTGCATTTTTGTGAGTGTGTGCAAACTGGAAATAGCAGTAATACCTTTTGTGTTGTTCCGTCATTAGCAACTCCTCAAGAATTTATAAGTAGCATTGCATTTCATCCTCCCTTAACAGAAATTGGGATGAAAGGTAAAATGACTTTTGACAGGTCCTAAAGGCAGAGAAGAACCCAACTGCCCCATCTGTACAGAGCATTGCAGCTCTAACGCTGCTGTTGATATCTGAGACCTCCAGTAAGGCTGCCAGAGCTGCTCTAAGAGCAGTTTTGGTCTAAAGTGGCAAGCAGCTTGCTGGGTGAGGGCACAAGATCGTGGTGATATCTAAAAGGAAAAGCTGCTTTGTGTTGAGTGTTACGTGTTATGGAGAAAAAAAGGAAGAACATGTCTCTATTTATCCTTGCTAGTCCTGGTGTCAGAATAAGATTGTACTGTTGCACAAAAACCTGGGTTACCTCTCAAGACACCAGGCATGTTGTAACACAAATATCTTTTCGAAAGTTGCTGCCAGTTGCTGTAACCTGTCATTTATTGGAATAACAGAGAACACAGGAATTTAAGGTTAATTATAAAGTGTATTCTTGTCATCTGACGTGACAGAATGATACATTCACTTTAAATGTGGAGCCTTGTGGTCATGATAAATTCATAAAGGAAATAAGTTTTGTTACATTTCTCTTTTGTTGTTAGAAAGGCAGCCCTTCCTAAAATGAGGTGTATTGTACAATGACACCTTCAGATGTTGCACTGATGCTTGGAACAAGAAGTGCAACTGGCTAACAAAAAAAAGTATGGAGAAATGGGAGTTCACACACTGAGTCTGGGTGTTGAGAGGCAACAAGTGCTGTTACCTTTTGTGATGCTGGGAGCTCTGGCTTGTAATGGAACTGGAAGGCACTTACCATGTAGGTAGTCTGGGCCTGAGGTGACTGCCATGTTTTGTTCTGGCACCAGTTCTCGGCATAAAGTACAGGCACCTTTGTCCTGCACACTGATGCCTTGCTGTTAGTGGTTGGTTTGTACAATCACTCCTCTTCATTCAGAAGTACGTGGGGCTTTCAAGGTGGCCTTGGAGCAGCTGCACAGCTTTATTGTGCATTAGCCAACCTGTGGATTTTGGTACCGTCATTCATTTATCTCAGCTTAGAGAGTGGCTCTCCTGGCTGATCTTCCAACACATCTTGATGCTATCATAACTCATCCTACATGTGTGTTAAGAGTCAGTTTCTGTGCTCAGGCAGTGTCAGCAGAAATGCTGTTTGGTTTACTGCCTTCTGTTACCTGATGGCAGATTCGTTTCCTTCCTGGTGAACCATCTTTGAGCGTAGATTTCTCTCTTGCTTTGGTCACAGGTGTGGTGTCTCCTAGGTCATACCCTCACCCCGATGATTGGTGTTTATCCTAAGCTGTCAGTAGCACTTAACAAACCAAACAAAAAATGATATTAGGAGTAATAAGGAGCCTGACATTATGAAACAGCATCTCCAGAGGACCTCATTTAAGAACAAAGGAAAAGCATCCCTAAAATTTAATTGCTGGGGACATACTACTTTTAAGCTAGTGGATGACCTCTCTGCATACTGTTCAGAGTTGCTTTTATTAATGAATGTAGGTTGTTGTTCCATTCTGCACTTCCAAGGATGCTGAAGGCTGCCTCTGGTAATTCAGAGGGAAGGACTGCTTTTAAGCTGCAGTACTGATTTAGAAATGTTAAGATTGTGGCCATCCTAACTGTAGCAATGCAGCACGGCTCAGGCGTGAGCAACACTAGAAGCAGCAAAATGCTGTAATTTGAAAACCAGCTTTTTCCAGGAGAAAATGTACTTTTGAAGGTAGGCAGGCCGTCGTTTCGCTCTCTGCTGAGCTGGCTGCAGTGAGCCCTTATGATCCAGCGTCCTTTGATGTGTCCCAGCTGAACGTAGTCTGATACTTCGAACCTTTTCAACTTCAATCTTATACAAACCAGGTTGTTTCTTTTGTCTTTAACTTGGAAGGTAAATGAGCCAAGGTAGTTCTCTGTTGGAAACAAGGTAACTAGAAAGCTTTTGCATATTCTGGAGGTCTTGTTAAAACAGGAGCGGTAGGTAACAAAAACCCATGCTGGCCACATGCACACAGTGCAGTACATGAGCACAGAACAGTAACGTCTTGCTGTGCTGCCAGAATTTGGAATTCTGCCCTGAAGAATTTCAGGAGTTAGATGGCAGCTTCAGGCATGTCTCTGCAGCACTGAACTGAGTGGTGAGTTCATGAAGTCTGCGCTTCCCCTGAGAATATGATGATTAATTTTGGGGGAAAAAAAGTCCTGTAAAAGTAACAGCCCTGAATAACTGAGTAATCCGACTTTCCCCCTTAGGTGTATGGGGCTACAACAGGATCTCCCACAGATAGTGACCATCTTAAAGAGAAGAGGGAAGGGAAAACTGAAGAAGAATTGGGTTCTGATTCATCCAGCACAAATGACAGTAAAATTGGCTTTTCAATGAATGACAGTTCTGCATTTAGCAAGGGTTTGTTTGTAGACAGTAGAGACTATTCTAAGAAAAACCTCCAAAATATGAGCACAAACCTGCCCAGTGTCAGTTTGCCAGAGGATGACAAACGAAGAGGGGCTCAAGATATTTTAGGATCCCATTTTCCAGCTGTTGAAAATGGAAAGCCAAACCCAAACTACGGACTGTCACGAGATGCTTGCCAGGGCCCTCCGCAGGGTGAAGCTGTGCCGAGTGCTGCCAGGTCTGCCCCTGTCAGCAGCGTTGCCCCTCTGGTGAGACCTTCCCAGGAGGCTGCAGGGCCTGCCCTCTCCTCACCCGAGCAAGAAGCTCCTGCAGGTGGCTGTGGTCAGGTTGTGCTGAGACCCAAAGCAGCCAGAAGCAATGGCACTGAAGAGGCAGAGTCTCCAGCTAGCTCTCCAAGTGAAGACAGCCCACCCACTGAAAACATCGCCTTCATGATTACCAAAACAGCTGTCCAGGTCCTCTCAAGTGGTGAAGTCCATGACATAGTCAGCCGGAAAGGTGGTGATGTGCAAACGGTGAACATTGATGCGCGGAAGGATGTGGCATCGGAGAAAGGCATCCCAGAAAGCACTGACAGCGAAGAGCCAGTGGTGTGTCTGGACAAAAAACCCGTCATCATCATTTTTGATGAACCGATGGATATTAGGTCAGCGTATAAGCGTCTTTCTACCATTTTTGAGGAGTGCGATGAAGAGCTAGAGAAAATGATGACTGAGGAGAAAATAGAGGAGGAAGAGGAGGAGGAAGAAAATGAAGCACGTGAGATTTCTAAGAGGCCTAAGGAAGAGCCCCCAGTGCTTATTGACAGAAAAGCCATCGCAGAGTATTCAGCGGCTCACGGTCTCAACGAGCAGTACGTGTTTAACCTCCACTCTGCCTCGGAGTCCACAGAAACCAGGGCTCCTGCAGAGCAGGAGAGCTCAAAGACAAACTTTAACAAGTACAGTCAGATGTATGGGCTGCACACAGAAGCAAACTTGGACTCCACCGATCAGTTTGGAGGCAGGCAGGATTCTAAGAAAAAGTTTAAGTTTAAATTCCCCAAGAAGCAGCTGGCTGCTCTGACACAGGCAATACGTACAGGAACCAAGACAGGGAAGAAAACTTTGCAGGTTGTGGTTTACGAAGAGGAGGAAGAAGATGGGACCCTAAAGCAGCACAAGGAGGCCAAGAGGTTTGAGATCACCAGGTCCCAGCCTGAGGACCTTGACAAGAGTCCTACAGGGAAGCAGGAGGCCCCTCCTGGCGCTGCCGTGCCTCTATCTAGGACTGATGAAATTCGGCAGAGCACGTACCGAACTCTAGACAGCCTTGAGCAGACCATAAAGCAGCTGGAAAACACCATCAGTGAAATGAGTCCCAAAGTTATCCCCGAAAGCACACACAGCTCTGAGGGAAGCACTGTCCCCTTCTCTGCCCCACTAGTACCAGAGGTCCCACCCCGAGAGCTTGTAGTGCTGGATGAGAGCCGTGGTGGCACAGAGCCCCCTCCGCCAGTCCCAGCCACTTCACGTAAGGTACCTTAGTCCGAGAAATTGAATCTCCAGCTGCTTTCTAAACCTGCAATAATCACCATTAAACACGAGGGTCTTGTGATTTGTTCGCTTCCTCTCAGGTGGCTTGTCTGGGCTCCCATGAGGTGTCTAACAGCTAATAGACATTGGGTTGGTTTACTTTGCTGCTGTTTGGTGATGGGCAAACGCAGGGGAGCTGGGTCCAATAACCCGCTGTGTGAAATGATGAGCATCACTGACATGAAATCCGGTTTGATCAGTAGTTGAGCAGTGTTCTCCATTTGATTCCTGACATTAACACCCGCGGTGTGAAGCTCCAGTGCTCTCCCTGCATGTCATTCTGCAGCTGTGTCGGCACATGGCGTGCGGCCGCCCCGCAGCGCTGCTGACCACCTGCTCCCCTTCTCTTCCCCCATCCCCCACCATTTCCGCAGGGCCCCAGCGCTGCCTCGCAGACGAGCCGGATGCCGGTGCCCATGGCTGCAAAAAGTAGACAAGGAAGCACGGAGAAAGCAGGCAAACAGCACAAGCTGCAGGACCCGCGCCAGTACAGACAGGTAGTTTTACCCTAACCCGGTGTTTGGATGGACATTTAATGTTGTCTGTTAATTTAAAAACTGCAGTGACTGACTGACTGTGCCAAATAACGGATGCCTGTCTGTCGAGTTGAGGCCTAACTGGACGTCCTGGAGCCTGGGGGCATGCCCGTACCTACTGATCTCTCACATGCCTGTGCATGCCTGTCTGCAATAAAACACCTGCTGCTTTTTGTTGGGTTTTGTTTCGTTCCGTTTTGTTTGTTAACCCGTGGTACTCAGCTGTAACGTCGAGATGTCAACTACCTGTTTACTTTCCCTTCGGTCAATGCGGGTTCCTTAGGTCGACCGGGCCTGCACGGAGCCCCGGGCACTAACCTGGGGGTGCTCTGGGGGTGCACATTAACCCTCCCATCGGACATGTCTGCTCACCCATGAATAACCCCGGAGCATGGCCACGTAGTGAATGCTCTGTAATAAACCGTAGGTCGCGCCTTCTCCTATCCGTGCACTCTCTATCTCTGCGTTCTTTGTTGTGTACTTTGGGTTTTCTACCAGGTCCAGTCCTTCATGGCTGCCAAGACTTATCTCAGGCCTTGAGCTGTTAGCTCTTGCTCTCTGTAGGGCTGTTCTCCCAGGTCCTGTTGATTTGTCGTATTACTGGCTTTCTGACAAACTGTCTCCTGCCGTCTTTATTTGCAGGCTAATGGAAGTGCTAAGAAAGCTGGTGGGGACTATAAGGCTACTTCCCCCACCCTCCCTGCTTCTAAGATCCCTGCCTTTTCTCCCACTTCTGGGAAAAGCAGCTCTGCCCCCGCTCCCAGCGGTGACGGCCCTAACCCCCTTACCCCATCCGCAAAGCCCTCCGTGCCCCCCTCTGGCCTCCTCGGGCCCCAGGCAGGCCGCATGGCGTACTCGGCCTCCCTGATCCCCTCTGTCGCTAATGGCTCCTCCAAGTTCCAGAGCCCACCCTACGCCGCGAAGGGCCACCAGCTCTCCTTCTCGCTGCAGACTCAGAACGGCCGCCCGCCCCCTCCTTCCTCCTCCACCTCCCCCCCATCCTCCACCTCTCCCACCTCACTGAACCAAGGTGTGAAGAGCATCAGGACCATCCACACTCCCAGCTTCACCAGCTACAAGGCGCAGAATGGAAATGCCGGCAAGTCCGCCTCCCCCGCGGCCAAGGAGCCGGCCTAGAGGCTGCGTGCTGGATTGCCACTCCTTCCCTGCAGCCACTGTTCTAACCAGGGAGCATAACCATTTTGCTGTATCGCTGGAGGCTTAATACTAACCATGTGCTAAATACTGAGTTACTACACTAGAGTAGAGTGAAGCTTTTTTGTAAACCTGTTGCTGTTGTCATGATAGAAGAGCGTTTTCCCTCTGTAGGCGGCACCTCATGGTGGTGGTGTGTGGGTGTGAGCCGGGCGCTGAGCATGGCTACACGTGTGGCTGGCGTTTAGTAAGAGGTTTTGTATAAAGCTATTTTTCATTACGGGGACTAGACATGAACAGAGATAGATATACTGCAGTGTGATTATACACAACTGTAAAACTGAAATATTCCTCTTTTATTTTGGTGTTATTTAGCTTTGTTACAGATTTCTATTTTTGTCAACCAATGCCACGGTTCGTTTCGAGATCTTTTTGCCAAAATATTTTGATATTATCCTATAATGTACATTTGAAAGCAGTATGCTGGACAGTAAACCTCTGCACCACAGACAGACAGAACAAGACTGGTCTCAGTGCACAGGAGGCAACTCAACCTATTGCACTGCCGTTCAGAGTCTATTTAAGAATTCACCAAGCAGAGAAAACAACCCACAAATAATAGTTTGACACACATAGGGAGTTGCCGATGATTATTTTCTTTCTTTCTGAGCTAAATTCACCCTCCTCCTTCAGCTTTCTTTTACTGGGACCTGGTAACCCATCGATGTACTGCATTGTGGATTTTAAAATGTACACTTCTGTACTGTTCTGTATACTGGCAAACTTTTTGTACATACCTATAAATAGATATAAATAAATAAATGCTGTATGTGGCTGGGCACTTGGCGTAGTTTGACCACACCAAAGTTAATTTTTATGCATGCTTTCAAAATATCTATGGGCAGGGCTGAAACAGGTGGGTCACGGTCACACAGGAGGAAAAGCAGCAAGTTTGCAGAGCTCATGGTTTTGTAAATAAATTTATTGTATAACAAACACCCTGATGTAATATACAGAACTATGATAAGCAAAGATCTTTACAGAAATAAAGGGCTGCATGCTTATGTTTTCTACTTTGTCACTAATATTTTTTCTGGTGGTCACAAGCAGGGCTGTTTGTCTGCCTTAAAGAAAGAGGGAAACTACCAGGAAAAAAAACAAACAAAACAAACAAACAAAAAAAACCCTACCCTGATTTTCCCCAGGTTAAAGCCATAAGTAAGGATCAATTTCAAAATGGAGTCTTTTTAATTAACCCAGACAAGAGTGAATTGCTCGGCTGCCGGGTTGGTTAAAAAGGCAGCAAGAAAAAAGGGGAGCACCAGAGCCTTGGGACTGATGAAATGAGGGATGGTCTGACCTCCCTGCTCTGCTTTGTTCCACACAGGGGAGCAAGAGTTTTCTTGAAACTCATTTCAAGGCTGAGCCCTCAGAGGGTGCATCCCTTGCAGTGGGAACAACTCAGTATGCAAACATCAACTCATACATCACCGACAGGAACAGACTCGTGTTCTGGCAGTGCTTGTGCTGGTCCCCTGTGAAGGGGACGTTTCTGCAGGCTGAGAGCCCAGCACTGTCCAGGAGCTGCAAAGCCAAATCGAAGCGCAGCACAACTCACAGCACTCTGAGTGTGGTGCTGGGCTCCAGCCATCTCCCAGCCTCTGCAGGACAGCTGTGGGCCTCCAGGTGCTCAGGGCCCAAATCCATCTGACTCCCTGCTGAGTGGCAGCTCTCCCCACCTGCTTCAAAACTCACCAGTAAGGTGACGCAATTAAGGCAGCAGCTTCTTAGACTTATGACTGCAAACTCAAGCTCTGGGCACCACTTGCACAATGCTCCATGCTGTCAGTCAGTCCTTTCCTCTCTCCGCTGTGTCCAACCACATCCTTCTTTGCCCAGGTTGGCATAATTCAGTGCTTGATTGCTACCTAAATAAGGGCTGTGCAATGACATGGCTTTAGAAGCAAGAGCACAGACTTTTATGCAAGTGAAGATACATTTCAAACAACTCTTTCTTCCCATACAGAATGAGCAGGGAGTTTACACAGAACCATGGAGTCAAAGGGGTTTAAAGGGACCTCTGGCGACCATCTAATAAGTCCGGCCTCCTAAAACAGGCTCCCTATAGCAGGTTGCACATGTAGGCATCCAGATGGGTTTTTTACTACAGTCAAAGCCAGTAGATGACGATTATTAGGTATGTATAAGCACTAATACCAACCTCCGCAGTCTTCTCCAGGCTGAACAGCCCCAGGTCTCTCAGCTTTTTCTCATGTGGGAGATGCTCCATGTTCCTCATCATCTTTGTTGCCCTCCACTGGACTCTCTAGAAATTCCTGTCTGAAATCGAGGAGCCCAGAACATGATACAGTACTCCAGATGTGGCCTCACCAGGGCAGAGAGGAGGGGGAGGATCACCTCCCTCAACCTGCTGGCCACGCTCTTTTTGATGTACCTTAGGACACCATTGGCCTCCTTGGCCATAAGGGCACACTGCTGCTCACTGCCAGCCTGCTCCCCAAAACAACACTCAGGTCCTTCTCCACAGAGCTCCTCTCCAGCAGGTCAGCCCTCTCTGATGCATGTGGTTATTCCTCCCCAGGTATAGGACTCTACACTTGCTCTTGTTGAACCTCATCGGGTTCCTCACTGCCAACTCTCCACCTTGTTCAGGTCTCGCTGAACGGCAGCACAGCCTTCTAATTTGTCAGCCACTCCTCCCAGCTCCGTATCATCAGCACTGTTGATGACTCCTCCCCATGCTGCAGCCAGGGAAAAGACTGTATGTGCGGAGATTTTCCTTCCACACTGCAGCCCCCACAGAAGTAGCTGAACTGTCTGGACTGTGGCCATGTCTTAGTTCCACATGAGCTATCTGACAGATCTCTCCTTGTATCCCCACACTGGGCTCTGTTGACCCTTCACATCAAAGGTTTCTCCAGGCCCCGCTTCTGCCGGACTACTTCCTCCAAGACCTGCTTTACATGGAAGACAAAGGGAGCTGCAGCCCAAACTGCCACAATCTCCTTCTTGCACTCCCACCAGTGTCCGTATCCTCTGCCCACCTGCCTGCTCTGCTCACATTCACATTCCTACCATGAGTCCAACTGCTCTGCTAGTGCAGCACTAGAAGATACCACGGAGCCCACAAGGCTTTAGATTCGTGTCCTGGAGCATAAGCACCCAATACAATGATGACTGTCCCATTTCACTAAACATACGCACTTTGCCCTGCATCTCATGCAAATGCTGCTACTGTACCATTCTCCTGCCTGTGCTGAAGTAACGGGCATTTTTTAAGTTTGTAAGAAGACCACAAGAACATGGTTCACTTTTATGTGAATTGGTAACAGGTACAGAGACCCAACATAACCACATGGTGAGAACGTGCACAGATCTTCTGTTCGATCTAATGCTTTTTTTTTTCCACAGATTTTGATATGGGAGCAGTAACACAGTAGATAAAAGCACAGGTCTGTTAGAGTCATTCTAGAAAGGAAAAGAAGTCTGTGTGAAACCTCATCTATACATACACCTCCTGGCTGCTATCATTCCTTCTCAGTGATGGGAGACATGCGTACAAGCAAGTTGTTCTATGCTCGCGATGTTTAACATCAGTACAGGTACGATCCTCTGCCAAGTTGGTAACAACAGCCATGAAGTAAGGGAAGGGAACAGGCAAAGGAGTGAGGAGCTGCTTTGTTTTCAAGTAGTTGCACAAGGAAATAGAAGAAAAAAATGTAACTGGTGAAGAGGCGACACGCAAGAGGGATTTTAGGGCACAAACCCATCTTCATAGTTAAAACTATACCAAGTCCCAAGCCCATAAGCATACAGACTGTTTTGGCCAGCAGCAATTCACTTCTTCTGACTTGGGGAACATTGGGAAGATGGTGGGTATGGTACTTCATTGTTCCAAAAACGCCAGATTAAACACAAAGCAACTCGCTACGGCATTTTTAAACCCGTCATTAGAACGAACTCACACCACACACAGAGTCACCAAAACAATTTTATTTCCAGTGTTTAAGTGGGTATGCACACAGGCATGATACAGGTTTGGATTCATTAGGTCTTCATGCAGAATTATATTCTCAATAAAAGAAACCAGTTCCATCCAGTATCCACTATCTACACGCCTATGTTACAACATTTATATCAAATCTGGTATCTGAAGAAAAGATACACATGTAGTATGTACACTTAAGTTACTTATTTTACAGAAAGATTAAAAATTCAAGTCACATAAAACTCAAAATCTGTATTAAAACTGGAAATATAAAACTCCAATATTTACTGGAATGCCTAAGGAATGGAAGCTCTGTAGCCACCTGTGTTAACATTTGTAAAATGTAATGAAACTCGTTAACAGTAAAATGCATTCGTTTGTTTGTAGTAAGTTTCTCTAATTTAACAATATGGCACCCTAAGAAACCAAATGTGTTTATGATGAGGCACTTGTTAGTGACTAAACCAAAAGAACAATTTTTCTGCATACTAATGCCAGGCCAACTCTCAGTCAGAAAACCATGTATACACTACACAGCTTGTTGCATCAGATGCTTTGTCCAACATTCGTATGCAGCCATCAAATATACTTTTTTCTTAAAATATATATATATATATATATATATATATGTATATATATACACACACTTTACCTTTAGTGTTCTTCTGGCTGTGGTAATGCACTGTGAAGACGTTCCACAGAGCATATTGATGAAACCAGCCCAAATGAAGGCTGCATAACAACAACAGTACAAGAAAATATATATATATATATGTACACACACACATACACACAGTTACTGGGAAGAGTAACGTTAAGTTAATGAATTGCTGTAGTGGACATTTCTCCCCATTTCAAAGATACTGGTAGAATCGAGATCTTACCACTTGGGTCCCAGACAGCTTATGAGGATGGGCGTCAACTGCTGGGCTGAAGTTGTTTTTGTTCATATTCTGATAACTTTCACCATTTACCTGGTCTGGCGGCTGAAATGGTCCCGAAGGTGGTGTTCTGCTGATTGAAGTCAAGCTGCTGGAGGAACTGCCTTCATCTGCTTGCATCTCAGCAGACAGAGGCAGATCTACTTTTGATGCATCTGCTAAGCTAGTGTTCTCAAGTCTGGGCTTTCCAGTTTCACCCGTATTAAGGTCAGTTGTGCTAGTGCGTAAACGTTCTCGTGCAAGCCACTCTGAGATGGAGAGGTCCTGGGCTGGACATTTTGGCTTCAGACGATTCACAGCCGAAAGCTCAGATTCTCTCTCTCTACTTTGACTTGGCTCTTGAACTTTCCAAACATTCAGGACACTTATTTCATCAAAATCCCTCTGCCCTCCAAGCGTATGCCTTCGCCTGATATTTTTCCTCTTCGCCTTCTCGGCAGAGTTAGCCTTTTGATTCCCAACTCCAAACATGTCATCTGCAGACGATTTGAGCCGCAGCTTTAACCTATCTGTAATTTTTAATCTCCAGGTAGGTTCTTGTTTGTCAGTCTCACTTCTGGCTGATGTAGCTAAACTGCTTGTCGACCTTCCTTTTTTCATTATATCAAACATTTTGGTCACAGCAGGTAAGTCCTTCTCACTCTTCGCATCCCCAGAACCCTCACTGTCCGTTTTGTGCCGTGCAGATTTTCTCCTGGACAGCGTATCACATTCAATCAGTTTGTGTGAGCTAAAAAGTCTGCGACTCTCTAACTTTGGTGTTGAACTTCCCTCGGTACAACTTACTTCGCTTTCCTCAGAGTTCCTCCGACTGCTCTTACACACTTCAGATACTTTCCCCTTGGACAGCCTTTCAGCAGCAGAGCTGGTGGCAAAGACAGGGAAGTCACTCTCACTGTCTGTCTCCACAGGACGCCCTTCACTGATCAACTCGCTTCTCTCATCATCGGCATCTTCTCCCTTGCTTTCTGTTACCGACTGCACTTCAGGGCTCAGCATACTGGCATCTAAGCCAGTTATATATATAGAGGATGAAGTCGTTGAATAATCTGAGGTGATGGAACTGACATCAGCTGCTAAAAACTCACTGTGTTTGATTTCAGGGCTGGCTACCTTTTTGCACAAGTATGTGTGCTGGGAAGCCTGAGAGGAAGTGCTAAGCATAGTGCCAGAGTCAGACACCGTCTCTTCAACTTGGGAAGAAGACTGGGAAATGGGCTTTTTAGGGTTAACCTTCTGCACAGTTTGCTGGCAGCTGAGACTTTGTGATTTGGTACGTTTTTCAAGGTAAGGCAGTGAAGGTTCCTCTGACAGGACGCTCTCTTTCCTTAACGACTTCTTTTCATCCTTTACAACATTCACATCTTTTTTACTGCTGTTCTCTTTTTCCTTCAGGACAAACATCCTCTGTTTTCTCCCCGCATCTCGCTCTTTTTCATATTCCCCTTTAGCTGTGTCCTCTTTTGCTGCGTCACCCCGAGACTGCTCTGCGAGCTCCTTCTTGGAAAACACATTATCCAACTCATCTTCTGAGCTACTCGGTTGCGGTTTCTCTTTTGTTTTTTTCCGCTTGCGACTAGCTGCCGCAAAAATGGAGGACACGAGCAGTTCCTTACTATACTGATCCTTTCCAGAACCCCAAGAACCCTGTTTAGAAACAACAACAACAAAACACAGGACATGATTAAAAAACACCAACAAATAGCCATTAGCACAAGACTTCTAAAAACATCTCCTGAGCTTCAGAGCAGAAAGTCTGTCTCTGTTCAGGAAATACTCTTCATTCAGGAGATGTTTCCTTGCCACGCAGTTGATGTGATACTGCCACACTGACCATTTTCATCCTGGAAATCCCACTTGTTGAGCCCCTTCAACTCAACAAAGATTTGTTTTTAAGCACAGCTACTTAAGTTTTTGACTGACTAATAAAGCAGGCTCCATTAACAAGGATGGCTTTTCCAAGACTGGATTGTAACAGAAAGTACTTTGCAGATGAGGTCCCAGCAGTGTGGATTCAAGTCTCCACCTCCCTTCCTGTGTGAGAATTTCTCAAACTATTTTTCAGTTGATTTTTCATCTCTCAGTTTCTGAGTTTTAAAATCCTACCAATCCAATAGGAAGAATGCAATAAAAGCCACATAAAACCCAAATTTAGGTGCAATTAAAGAAAACTAACAGAAACAAATTTCTTCCTGCCCTTCAAGGCATCTGCCCGTAGAATCACAAAGAAGCAAAAAATATGAGTCTGCTTATTCTGATTAGTAAAATTCATTAAAAACTATTTCAGCAACAATGACCATGCTGCTGCCTGGCCACCTCAGATCCAAACACCTTTCCTACTCCCTCCCAGATTTACCAGAACTGACACGTTTGTCTCTGACTGCTGACCAGTGTAGTCTGCACACTGCAAGCATTCAAGAACAGCAAAACAGGTGGCATAGGGCAATTGCTTACATCAGGGGACCTTGAACACAGCTGGACTGAAACCTGACATCTGTGCCAAGGTCTCACCAAGAACGGCTCAGATGTGCGTGTTCAGACAGACAGCCTCTCCCTCTGAGCTGAGGACAGGAAGACTCAGACCAGCAATGAAGGACTTATGCTCAATGAAGTTCCTGAAATCTTGACCATTTGCTACTGCTGCAGCACTCCAGAAAGGGACACGTGGGGGAACAGTTATCACCACAGAAATACTTCCAACAAAAACACCTGGGATTTCATTATGGAAGGGACCCTGTAAGTGATTCCAGGTACCTTTTTAGAGAATAAGCTGCTGCTAAGAAAACGGCATTATCACTTAATTAAAAGCAAAATCTACCTAGTTCTATAGTACACCATCATAGAAGCACTCTAATAAAGCATCCATCAAATCTCTGAAGGTTACAGCTATGCCACTTCAGCGAATACATTACCTTAGATTTTGTTGAGTCACTAGTAGCTGAATCTGTGGAAAAATTAAAAACAATTCTGCTCAGTTCCGTGCAATTTTCCTTTTTTTTCTGTTGCTACAGACAATGCTGGACTTATGGAAAAAGACAAGCACAGAACAAAATGTGAAGCAAATAAAACCAGAACAGAGTGAATAATCAGAGCTCACAAAGATGCAAGCTGCACCACAGAAAGCCACCGCCATGAAAAGATGCTGTGAATTGTAGGCAGAACCAGCTCAATGATAGGAATGGCAAAGGAGCCCTGTTCTTCTAAACTAAAAACAGAAAACAGAAATACTAATGTTTATTCCATGTTTTAGGTACACAGCCCCTGCAAAACCGCAGCTGAGAGACATTTTCAGGATTGTAGCGTGTACTCTCCTGAGATTCAGGATACACAAAGCAAAATTGAATGTCTTATCACTGCTGACTGCCCTATGTACAAATCGTGGTTCGTGCAACCGTATTCTTTTTGGGAGACTTGAGTTTTTACAGGAATTCAGTTGCATTTTGTGTGAAACACCCCAATTATGTATCTCCCTACACCTGTGACTAGGTAGAGGTGGGATTTTCTTTGTAAATCAGCTAGATTTCAGCAGCCACCAGTTTTGTACATTTCCCATAACAAGCGCTATTATGAAATGAAAAATGGACACCATAGTTTCACTGTCTCGCAAAACCCAAGATTATACAATTATAAAGGGGGTAGGAAGGGGCTAGCACAGCAACTAAAAAATATGAACTTGGATGCGTTCCACCTTTAGGAACTTGCTCCCTAGGAAGAAAGAGCTGAGCCCCCTGCCACACCCCTTTTTGACACATGGCTAATGCTTTATGACTAGAAAGACTGGTAGACCATACCATGCTATTTCTCCTCAGGGTCTGCTTCAGAGATAACAAGAAACAGCAGAAAAACTTTTAAAAAGTAGCATTGATCTGTTTAAAATACTCTTAAAAGAAAATTTACAGCACAGATCAACTTTTTGGTTTTCCATTTACAAGAAACGGGGGTTTCTGCAGACAAGGCAGCTACAGTGTGGGCAACAGTCCTCCTTCTTCCTACAGTTCCAGCTGTCCATCAGTGACATCACAGAATCCACTAATGACATCACCGTGTGATAGACTCCTCCCACTTCTCCTGTTACAACATCAGTATAAAGTGACTGCTTCAGTAAGTGCTGAGCAACCCTTGGAAAACTGAAACAAAAGCTAGAGACGAAGGGAGAGCATTTGTGGGATACAACATGCTGGGTTAGTGCAATAGTATAGTGAAGGGAAGGGGGAAAAAAGTCACCAAAAAAGAGCCTGCATTGCTTGTCCTTAGCCACACAAGAGGATGGCATTCATAAACAGAAGGAAATCAGCTTTAGTATAGACATACTGCAACATACCCCCAGGTAACAAGAAAACATAATTTTTTGCATTCCTAACGAGCAATATTAGAACCCCATTGGAGATCAATCTTTCTGCCATCACAACACACCCCTTTACAGCAGCGTATCTGCTTCGCCTTACGATGATGACTGCATGAGCTACTGTGAATAAATAAAACAGAACGCGCAAACCTCATCTTTTAATGATTATACTATTGTTAGACAAAGTTTTCTAACATATCATGCATGATTACCGACAATTCAAATCTCTAAGAAGTGTTAATGATCTTTAAAAAAAGAGAAAAAGAATTTATTAGTAAAAGAAAATAGAGTGAAAGAGTTACAGTGAGTTAACAGAGTGGGTTATTCTAGCCTACAGACTAGCACTGTCCAGGCTGTTACCTGATACATCTCCAGGAGACACTCCCGTTCTTCCAATGTTGGTGAGTAAATGATCTATGTTTGGCACTGGCTGAGATTCTACAGTGTTTTCCTCCTGCACTGCTGTCTATAGTTAATAAACAAAGATGTCTTCATCATCGTTTCACAAATAAGTCATTATGATTCAAAAGCATTTAGAAAATTGCATAATTCACCTGAGGACACGCTTTCCTCATAAGTTCTCATTTTCCTATTTGGATCTATGCCTTTTAGAACAAATGCATTACTTTTTTTCTTTTTTTCTTTTTTGTTTAATTAATAAATAAATTACTGCAAGGATTAGAGAGCTAAAAAGGTACTTTTAAAAGAGAAAACTATACAGTGATGTAATTAAAAGAAGTACGGACTTTCTAGAGGAAGCAGAAGCAGTTTCTAAACTTAGGTAATCAGAATGCAAATATTTATGCCACAATACTTACAAGAGGTTCTTCAGCATCATCTTCTGTGAAAAACCAGTCATGCTACAATTTAAAATAAAAACGGTGAAAACTCCACAAGAAACACAAAAGCCAAATGAGGAACAATCAAACATGGACTAAAAATTATAGCCTGGAGTTCAAAGGATAAATACCAGACCCAAAGCGGCCCAAAAAGAGAAAGCAGATCTGTGTATGAACTTACTCTTTAAGTAATGAAAATCACCCACTTACTTTTTGGATGAGTGTTTCTACAATTTTATATTGGTCTGGCATGTGCGTAACCATGTGTGTCATGTTATCATCAGATGTCCTCACAAGCGTTGGACCAAACACTATTGCCAGGTTTCTTGGTTCCATCTAAGAAATGAAGTATTTCCATATATCATATGTGATGTAAATGAGAAAATGCAATAATATAAACCAAGATTTTAATACAACACTATTCATATCTGAGAATCGTTTTAAAAAAAGGACAAATAAAATTTATTCAAAAACACATTACTGACTCAGGTGAGAAGTTACACTACAATAAAATCTTTCCATGCACAGATGTAATGAAGGCCTTCAACAATTCTGAAATTCAAAATTCAACTTTCATTAAGCCACAGAAAGTGAACAAATCCACCAGGACAGAAAAAGAAAAGCCTGTTTTGCTTCAAAAACACTGACTTTTTAAATAAAATGGAAGAAAAATTTATCAAAGACATTGGTAGTTCCCTGTTTGTTTCACCCTGAAAATACTTACATGATACACTAAAGTTCAGACAGTAAACACATGGCACGTTATGCCTACTGACCAAGAGCTTATTCAGTTCACATTTGCTATTAAGAATGTGCAGCATCCAACATGACAGTTTCAATACAACTACTCACAGACAGAGTTAAGTCCAGTAATGTCACAACATTAATCATCCACTTAATTTCCTTCTGAAGTTACATTTCTGACAAATAATGGCAAGAAAGCAGCAGCAAAATACTAATCTTGTATTCATGCCTCCTTTTCTCACTTACTGCTATGACAGAATAGGCTGAGAATGTTCTTGTTCTCACAAGAAGGAAGCTTCAAAGAGAATGAACCAAGCCCCTGCTGCTCACTTAGATGTGAACTGTGGCCTTCGACATATCATACTAGTATACAACCTCATTTGCCCAGTCTTATGTATTCTATAGTACTTACATTATTAAAACCATACTTATGCAGTACAATGAAACATAAAATGATAAATGTTTGCTTTGGACTTACTGGCATTCACTACTCTCTTAAAACGTTAACTTTAATTACACTAAAGGTTCTGGATTTTGTTCATCTATAACCTTAATGATTCTGCAATTTCTATTCTCATCTAAAGTTGACCATAGTTCATCTGTTTCACAGTGTTTTGGTTTTTTTACTGTATTCCCCTGCAATAAGGCATCATGCCATCTGCCCTGATGTGAGCACCTACAAGCACACCCATATTGCACAGCTTTGCATTCATCTATGCCTCCCTGAAAAAAAAAGGATACTGTTATTTGCACTTACAGTCAGATTATAGCATATATAGAAGCACTAAACAAAAGCCATGTCCCCAAGCAGTGGAAATGACAAAAGGTGTTAATTAGAAGATTGCTACCCTACACATCATGCTTTTTTTTCCCCATCTTAAAACCACTGAAAGTATTTAAAAGGTCAAACATTTGAGTTATTACAGCAAATCCTAGTCTTCAATTGATTTCAGTGTCCAGGAATGTAGGCTTCACACAAAGCTGATGCAACTTGTCAGCTGGCTCATTTAGGTCATAGGCATTCACTTAAGATTTGTCCCTAACTTTTTACTCTGAAAGATTCCAAAATCTAATAAAAGTAAGGACTGATCTTGTATTTTATGGGAGTCTGAGCCGTAAAAACGTTCTTGTTTTACAAGAGAGTGCTATTAGAGACCCATTTTCATGCTATCTTCAAAGTCAACTATGCATTCATCTAGGCTTTATATTGAGAATATGTGGCATATTAATTGTCAGTTTAAACCAGCTGCCAGACACTCCTACTGGTGTCTAAGCGGATTATATGAAGTTTACTGAGTTGGGATAAATCTAGAATGCAAACAGTTCCTCACAGAACAACTAGCACCAGTCTGAATAAGCTTAATACACACTAAACATGAGTACTTTAACGGGATGTAATCCAAAAATCTTCCAACATCACAGAGGTTTTTAGCTCGTCTAAAATAAGAAGCTACAGACTTAGTCAACAGAAATAATCACGCACTAAAACTTGCCCTTAATGAAAGGGATCAAAGCAAAACACGTTATGCTATTGTTTCTGTTACCTTGTTCTTTTCAGAGTTCTCTGCTACTGTCTTGAGATGTGCAGAAAGAAATTTGAGAGTCTCATAATGATGTTCAGGCAAATCATGAATCTGAAAGAAACAATCACTGCTCAGAATATTAAATGTTTAATGCTTATTTTGTAGTATACCTACAAGGGTATACCTATACTACACAAGACGCCTGATTTCAGCTTACCAGTCTCTTCAGCGTTTTCAAACGTTCAACTGGATCTTCTTTTCTATTGGCATCTATAAAATCTGCATATTTGTCTGTTAAAAAAGCAGAAATTGATCACAAAGCTAAGACTTTTGGAAACTGTAAGTATGGGTACATACTGCATACCAAAACAGTAAGGTAAGAGTGAAGAAAATAAACAGCCTTCATAGACCATTTTAACAGTGAAATTGCAAGTGTCAGTGATTTTTGTTTCATGTTAATATCTAAGATTTTCATGCTTGCATTTCTTAAAATCTTTGTGAGAAAAATACATTCCAAGTCCAAAATCTGATCTCTTTAGTGTGCAGGGTGGTTTTAACAGAGTGAAGCTCATCCGCTGCACTCCCTGTGTTCAACCCCTGCAATCTCCCCAAATCTAAAAACATGACACTCAAATTTATGGTAGTAGAGGAACGTGTTCAGAATCTCCCCTGAAAATTTTGTTTGGTTTATTTAAGTTTTGCAAGTACAAAAACCAATCGTGCAAAGGTAACATGGCATAAAAAAATTTCCCAAAGTCAAGTTTTGCTTTTGCTCTCTGTTCGTTACTATTTCTAGTGGAAATCTTTCAAGATCTAACTTGTAAAGATCTGTTTATTACCACCAAATCAGAGTTAATACCAAATTCTTGCTGCCTTTCAACCCCCTGCAATTATTCCAGAAATAGCAACAGAATAAAAGTAAAAAATAAGATTTGGATGGGTTTTTTTGTTTGTTTAGTATGCTGAAGTAAATAGAATATTAACATGGATACACTAAAATATTTTGGCACAATATTTGAACACTGTAATTATTGTACAATTAGACAAATTCTATTTACTGCTCTTGTTCTTAAGAACAAGACTACCACCGTGACTCCCTGTTCTTTAAGGAAGTAAAAGAATTTATTGCAGAACTGGTTTCACTGCACTTTCTCTCAAATCATCTGAAAGTTTCCAGACAACTGCTCAACAGTAGCTCATAAAGAAAAAAGCTGAGGTAAACAACTCACCATTGGTGAAAAGGGGTTCTGGGAGCTTTCTGAAGAAGGACTTGAGCAAACTGCTTATGACATTCAAGTCTCGCCATTTCTAAACATTTAGAAGAAAAAGAGATATAGTCTTTGTATTTCTATAATCATAGCACAACTCGAAGCTTTCAGAAGTTCAAAGTGAAAACACTGTGAATGGAGACTTACATCATCATGAACATCTATGTCCGTCATTCCTTTGTTGAGCTCCTCTTGCATACTTGAGATGGCAGCATTATTTCCAGGCACTCTGTAAATACCTGTGTACTCAAGACCTCTTTCTTCAACTAGCTTGCAGCATATGTCAACAATCAGTGGGATATACTGAAGAAAAAAACATTTTATATGTATATATATGTATGTATGTATCTATATATATACACACACACATTCTTAAAGTATGCATGAAAAAGCACTAAAAAGCATTTAAAATCACACTGGAAAGAAAAACTGCTCTTTCATACTTTGTTGGTATGTGCTGGGGGACAGTCATCCAGTCTGACACCAAATGTTCCTACTGCAGATGGCTTCTTTTCAAATGTCTTCCTCATAATGCTTGGAATGCCTTTTCTCCAAGTCCCTTTGTCTTTAGGTGGGCTTGTCTCATCTTTTTGTTGTTAGCATTATGTAAGTAAGAAAGCAAAGAAGACACATCAAAGCATTTAAGTCACAAAAGATACCACAAATCCAGGTAACATTTACAAAAAAGAAAATTGTGTTACTATCCTTTCATTTTATTCAACTTTTTTTCTTAGCCCAGCTTCCCACAACAACTCGCTGATGCACTTGAATATACCCATATTCAGAAAAAGGAAGTAGGTGGATGATACAGTGGAATTTTATCATTCCAAGACTAAATATACGAAGATTACATTAAAAAAATAAAATTCACAACATTCCCTAAAGATTACATGGCTACTGAGTAACGGTGACATACAAAACAGTTATGAAATTAATATAGCCACACTAATATTTGACATTGTGCAGGCCTACTTTCAGTAATTAGGAGGTTTCAGGTGCTCCAAATCAGTCCCAAAAGGGACTCAAACACTTTAAAATATTATTTATACAAAATCAGATTAGAAGTTCAATTGAACTCTTTACTTCCATTATACAACTCATGTAACAAATTACAATTCCCATTCACCCTGCACTGCAAGTTTTCTGATACAACAGTACTTCTTACTTGACTATCTCTGGAAATAATATTTCAGTAGGCTTATAATTTACTTAACATCTGCTATTTACCTACACATCTGCATCACAGAATGAGTAAGGGAATGTTTGTTAGAAATATATGCAGCTGCAGCTACAGTCACTAGCTCATATTTGGTTTACACATGTAGATTCTTGCGTTTGAGGAACTTGAATAAAGCACCTCAATAGCTCTAAGAAACTAAAGAAATTATTATTAAAAAAAAAAAGAAAGATGCAAACCTTTAGTGAGAAGCTTCCTTTCTGACTCATCCTTGGGAGAATGTGGACTCTGCGTCCTCTGATCTGCTTTAGTTCCAAGCAGTGTCTGCCTGATACTTAGGCTCTGACGAGGTGTTTTGGGAGATGGCTCTGTTTTGCTGCTTGAAGAACTGAAGCAAGATACATTACTTCAGTAAAAAGAATCTAGATAATCATACATACAAAAGCTACTGTCAGCATGTAATTTACCTACCTCATCATCGTGCTGTATTCTTTAATTCTTCTGCTAATTAGGTCTCTGCTAGTGACACCAGTGTCCTATAAAATGAATTGAGATCTACTTTATCATCTTACAAAATACAACCAACAGTTTTACTTTAAGAAAACATTACCTCCTCCCATCTACAGAACACATATGAAAAACAACACTTCAGTACATCTAAAAATCTAGTAGGCAGTTCTTGGGAGCAATAAACACAGAACACTCGTAAACCATGGGGAAAACTCAAGTGAGTAATTACACATTAGATACTACTATTTCCAAAGCAGTAGGTATGTGACTAAATCATGTTAAACTGGAATTTACTTCCAGTAGAAAACATGCAAATCAACAAAACCTGCTCTGGAAAGAATCAAATCTTATATACACAGAGTAGTCATACAGTTAGTACCACGCATAGAACTGAAATTGCCCTGAATTCAAAACATGCTTTTATCCACTTAATGACACACACATTATATACGTATTTTGGTAATTATTTCAGAACTAAACAGATATGTATGCCCACAGACATGAAAATGTTCTTCATCACTGAAATGAAAATGCACCGAAGATCATTTTGGGACAGATATGTTGTATTTAACAGCATATTCTTGCTTTGCATTTCGCATTAACATTCAATTCATAAAAAACACCAAAGTTTAATTAAACTAATGAACATCCTAACTACCGAGAAACTTATCACACCATGCACACGCTACTTTATAATGCAAGGCCTGGTTCTATACTACAATTACTTTTGACTGATACATTAGAGATTTTTATTATCTTAATATAAAGTTTATCTACAGTCAAGTCAGCAATTACATTAATTCATTTATTTCAAAATACTGATAATCAGAATATAATCATGCTTTAATAAAAAAACAAACTCAGTTTACTTACCCAACTACCTTACCTGTCACATTTTCTCGTGTGCTCCTGCATACATTTTGATCGATGGTTTGATTACAAATTTTGCTGTACTATTAAAAATAATGTAACAATTACCTCATCATTTAAGTTGCTGTTTTCTTGTATTGCTTTAATCCATGCTAACATATTATCTCTGTCCTCCGCTTGAAACAGATATTCGCAGTCTGATGTGGTGAGTCTGAATACATTTTTCCTCTTGGTTTCACAGTATGAGATGTCTATTAAACAAGCATTGATGCTTATAGGTTGTTCTTCTTCTGATGGGGTCATTTGCTCCTTTTTATCCTTGTACAAATAAAGTGAATGACCTCGAAGAACAACATATAACTGTTTCCATGGCCGAATGCTCCCACCAACTCGCTGAAAAATATAAACCAGTATGTAAGTTTTCTTTATTTGCTACCATTAATCTGGGTTAAGATAAGCTACCTCCAGAAGCTTTACAAACTCTCTATAGTCGACTTAAGAACTATCAGCAGAAAGCTTTCACAAAAGTGGGACTCATTAACTGCTGTCAGAAAACAGAACTTATAAAGCCTGTCCTCCCTGATTACCCATTGAGAGTTCAACTGACAGTAACAATGCAACCAGAATTTCACAGATGCCTTAAAATAAACATAGCAAAAAAAAAATTTAGCATATTCTTGCCCAGTCTTTTAACATTTATTCAAGTCAGACTCACATTTACATAACAATGCAATTCCACATTCCCACTTCTTCTTAAGTGTTATCCCATACACATGCAGGAAGTTAATGTGAACTCAGCTCCACAATGTTCATGAATATTATTGCTACTCATTATTAGCAAAGAGAAAAGGCTACAAGCTTAATTTATCTCAGGATGGATTTTTCTACCTGCCTTGTTTGAAAACAGTTAATTTCACAGAAATGAAATACTTTCAAAAGTAGTCTCTAAAGGAAACTAAGAAACTCATTATGATAAATCTTCTAACAAACAGTTCTAAAACTGTCATAGTCATTGATGTTCATATCTCAAAAAACGTTACTATAAAAGAATAACAAGAAAGCTTCAAGTTTCTTACCACAGTTCTCTGCCAGTTTTAAGTATTTTCACCAGGTTAAAAAATAGAATGAAAAAATAAAACCACGAAAGGTACCTTTCCTTTGTCTGTAACAAGCTGACGAAAATGGAGCCACCCTTCTTTGGAGGCATCACCGAAGACCTCTGAAGAAGAATCTTTTCGAGAACCAGAATCTTCGGAAGATTTCTGACTGTCTGTGACCTAAAGAGAACATCACAGAAGGAAATTCACGTTGCACTTCTAGACCCTTTTTTTTTTATGATTTCTATATGCAAGATCACATCTATCAGTGTTCAAGAGCCATTTAAATAAAAGCTTTAATAACATGATTCAACTTCTAGTAAGCCCTGAGTGGCTGAAGTGTTGGACTCAACCATTGCAGGTCCCTTCCAATTGAGTATTCTGTCCCTCACTTTAAAAGCTGATATCTTATTCAGGAAAATGTCCCTAAGAATATTCCCCTGGAAAATATGATGTCTAAAGTTTCCATAGGATAGTACAAGAATAATGATCTTGCCCATCTCCAGAATGGGACACACCCCAGACTCCTGTTATTAAGCTTTTACTGGAGGCAGCAGAGATATGCTTCATTTACAGAGGCTGAGGAAAAAGAAAATCATGAATCAAGTGGGGAGCCTACAAAACAACAGACCGTCTTTACTTATGTTACACGCACAGCACACAGTGACATTTAATGTTTAAAATCAATACAAATTAAGAATGATTTGATGGATAGCAATAGTAATCATGTTCATGTGTCTTCAACGCATCATTCTGTATGAATCAGTAGTATAATTCATGAAATTTGCTGCAGTAATATTTACTATTTTTAAGAGTTGTTAAATATTTACTTACCTTGATCCCCTTTAAGCTCGATACATGCTTAATGGACCTGTTGGGACAAAAACAGAAATTCAAATGAGGTTTTACAAGCTTAAAAAAAATTTCCAAATCAACTGACATTTTTCATGAACTTACGATTTTTCCTCATCTCTATAGTCATCCAGTCCTTCATCGTATGACTTCGATCTCTCTGGTTTTGTGGCAGGCTGGCTATCCAGGACACTGGGCCTAATGGATTCTATAAGGAAGTAGAAGTATTTTAGAACGGTAGGAAACTGACTCATATTTTACAGCTTATGTCAAGCAGTAAAGAGGTTGTGATTTTCACACCTGATCTCCAGAGAGTTAAAAGCAAAAAGTAGCATGGAAAGAAAATCAAATCACCACTCACCATGATCATGAGAAAGCTGTCGCCGAATTAAAGGGATTGGAGATGTAGGACTGGGAGGAACAGTTGTTATAGCAGGTGCTTGAGAAGCAGATGCAGAAATAACAGCAGAAGCAGGAATGTGTGCAATATCATGGTCAATACTAGGACTAGTCGGTTCATCTACAAAGGTAATATGTCATAAATTAACAATAAATGCATTAATCAAACGCTCAAACTAAACGGCTGTCTGAACATGTCATTGCTGGGATATTATATTAAGTGCCTTAAACACAAAGTCTTTCATACAAACATCGAGAGTCCAATTAATGCATACTGTTAAATGTTTGTTGTTTTTTCTTTTTTTAAACATGAAAATCTGCTTCATTTTGTAAGGATGTTAAATCATACATTAGGGATAAGAGCAAAGAAAATCATGATCATTATGCGATTATACGAGAGAATGAAACAGAAATTCTGCGCTAATCTTTTGTAACATGATTTTCAAGTAGACTGGTTTTGTTTGTTTGCATGCATATGAAAAACATCATACATCTGTAAGTGTAAACTCAAGAGACAACTAAGTACTGCTTCCTAAATAAAACACAAGCATTCCAACTACCAGAAGCTATTTGGTTTAAATCAGTGATCCAACAACACAGCCAACTTGCAAACAAAAAATATTTGAAATATTATTAGCATTGAGAGTACCAATCCTCCCATCCTCCACACATTCAGATAAAGAAGTATTCATGTTATCAAAGATGGCACCACTACATACCAATTATTTCTTCCACTAATTGCTCATACAAACGATTGCATGCCGTACATGCCCAGCACCTCACAGTCTCAACTGCCACACGAGTCATCGTGAAAGAGTCCAAGCAGCTTTAAGTATTTCTACTGTTTAACATGCATCTGGAAAGACATCAGAAGCTGAAAGACGCCTATTCGAACACTCTGAGAAGAGAACTGTAACATCTTCTAGCACACCTCGGTAGTGCGACAGAAATAACTGTACTTCATGCTTTGGAAGGAGGGGTGGAGAGAAGCAAGTCACGAGCAGGGGCTGGACTGCACTGCCATAATGAATATGAATATATCCTAGGTGCTAAGAACTGCAATATGCAGAGCTTCTGAAAAGCCCATTGAAATCAAGGGACACTTGCAAACAGAGGTTTATTCTTTGCCTTGTGCCAACACAACTGCGTAAGCTGCATTGTGCTGTTCTAACGGTCACTAGCAGTTCTGTTAAAGGCAGCGCACAAAATCTGGCAAAGTAAGTTTAAAACAAGATGACAAATATTAAAGTACAGAAAGATTCAGCCATGACAGCCCTACTTTGCATGGAATGGTTAAATACAGTAATTTTAAAGATTTTTATTTGTTATTTTCTAGAGCATAACCCTCCACCCCTAAGCCAGCTGTGAAATAGGAACATGAATAAAAAGGAAAGCAAAAGAATTCACAGCAAATCCATGACATTAAACGGAAATAAGTTCTGAGTTCTGTTTGCATCCAGTGATCAACTGAAGTATTTACAGACTTCTCTAATGCAGCAGAAAGGAGAGAGAACCTCAGTTGTGCTACCATTTTCCAAACTACAGCAGCTCACTGTCCTACTGTCATCTTTTTCATCTGCTCAGCTTCCCTGCAGCAAACCCTGAGAACACACTGATGTTGACTAATGAATATTTCCACTCACTGAACAATTTTTCAGATGAATTACTTCAGAGAACATAAACTGCGAGTGCTCAGCTGCAACTCAGTTCTGTTACAGACTCATCTCAAAACGTCACAGGCTCTACTTTAGAAAGTTAAAGATGTTACCACTTGAAACAAACCCACAGGATGTGTGAATGCAGGAGCTCAGGCAACACTACACAGCAGCCCACAGCAAAGCTACTTAAACACAAGATTCTGTCTGTGGAACAGCAGTCCAAGTGCTTGAAAAATTCTTTACATTTCAACAAATGTGATATTTGACTCTTTATAGGTACTTCCTTTAAGTTCTGAAAGCCCTGTGTCAGAATTTGTAAAGTCTTCTGTATGAAACAACAAAGAAAAATGAATCTTTCAAATACGTATGTTCAAATATTTGTAACAGTGAGAGCCCAATTCGTCCAGCAACGCTGATGTTGTGGCGTATTACAAAAACACATACAGAGAACACCTCTGCTTTCAGTGGGAGAGAAGAGAATATTACAGGGTTACAAGACCTATGGTAGAACTCTGTGTCATAATATCTGCATGCTTCTGTAATTGATGTCTCTTACTGTATTATGTGTTATTGCTTAACACAGTGTGTTGGTTATTACTTTACTCCTTTATTCTAACAGTGAAGTGGCTGCCACCTGATGAGACCTGCTGCTGTTTCTGGATGAGAATGCTGCATCTTGGAGACAGAGCACGTACTCCAGCAGTGCGTGGCCATGGCCCTGAGGTGAGTTCAGAACTGAGACTGTGGGCATCCCTCTTATCTCAAAAGCCTGTGCTATGGATCCCCTAAATGCACAGCTTCACACTAGATGGAGATCAGAGCCCTGGCTTTCATCTGCAAAAGGAGCAGCAACAGCCAGCATGGATGCACCTTTAGCACAGTGCAGCTCTCCCAGCAGGTCTGGACAGGGATGCTGCAAGAAGCTCATCCTGCCTTTAAGCAGCAAACAGATGAGAAACAGAATCCTACTCTGGGACCACTGTTACCCTCTGCCTATAGGCAAAGATCAGCACAAATCATCCCTGATGAGCACATCTGAATGCAGTCCTAAATGGAACAGACACCACTTGCATGGAGAAAAGCATTTTCTTGCTATCACACTCAAACTACTTCCCTGTTAAGCTACATAACAGGGAATACCATGTAATTAATTTTAATTTTTCCAACAGGTCATGAGTGGCTTTTGCAATATACTAAACAGATTTATAGCATAGAAATTTACAGCAATTTTCTTGAATTACCAATATATAGTAAAATCAACTACCTATAACATCATTCCTCAGACCAATGCACTTCAGCATCAATATATACAAGGATACTTCAAGAATGACTCGAGATCATTTCTACACAGGTAGCAACTCATCACTCCATTTCTTAAGTGAACAGAGAATGAAATTCCACTCTAATATCACAAAGTCAGGATAATAAACCACCACAGTTACTTAGAGAAGACAAAGAGGAGTAACACATTCTTTAATGCTTTAATGTCTGTTTCATATGTAGAAGTGTTTAATGTAATGTATTGCCTTTGTTAAAAAACATGCATTCTAATTTGCCAGTTCTTTACATCAGAATTCCTATTTTCCAGTCTAGAGAGGAAATAAACAAAAAAATTCTCCTTCAAGTTTTTCCAAGACCAAAAATGGTCTCAAAAATATAAGAAATTTATTTCAAGCCTGACAAGTTATATATGATACTAATAATTTAATAATACGACAAAGAATGTTTCTGAGACATGCAGTCAGACACCTCAATACAGGTACCTTCCTGCTTCAAACTGCCAGTTTTCATTCTTGTATGCAGCTAAAATCCACAAACTGATGGTGACAATTTGGTTAGTTACAATAAAAAGAAAGATAGAATTGAACTTCACAACATGATAACAGCAAAGCAGAAAAGAAAACACAGCTAAATGTAATACTCCGTTTGCCATCAGTGATTTGAAAAATTTGTTCTACCTGCTTCCCAAGGGAAGTTCAGATACTGCTTCTATACACAGCAATGCAAGTATGCACCTGGTGAGCAGCTACAGCCAGCCTTCATGGAAAGCCTTCCAGTGTGAGAACATTTATAGGAGGTAAGACAGTGAGGATTTCTTAAAAAAAGAGAAAGCTCCAAGCACAGTTAGCTTGTGTTAGCTGATTTGCTAATTGAAACCAAGAAATGTTTGCACAAAAACACATTTCTGCTGTTATGCACTTGGAGAATATGGACATACGAAGGGAGAGCATCCATACATCATGTAAATTATCCAAGAAAAGATATGTGTAATATTCTTCAATGACACAAACCTAACTTTACATAGAGTGAATTCATTGTCTATAGCAGCAGAACTGCTGATCTCCAAATGGAGGCCTACGCAGGTGAACAAGTGTGACAGAGGATGCACCACCCCTGCCCTGTGGATGAGGTCACCTCAAGTTTCTTGGTTGGTGACTGGGAAAAAAAAAGTCACTTCCAAAGCTAGAAATCAGCTTTCATATTCAGCGCCCTTTGGACCTGGCAATGTTGCAATCAGCATCTCAACAGCTCAGAAGGTTTTAAGAAGGAACTGCATTACTTACTAAGTGTGCACAACATTATCATTTTAAACACTAATTAGAGATTTCAGTTTCAACAGACAATATAAGTATATGGCTATAGACTGTAATTCCACATGTAAAAAAATTTACAAAGACTATTAACTTTTTTTTTTTTTTTTTTTTTTTTTTTAAAGATTTCAACCATTAAAGCCCATTTACTGAGAAGCATACACTTACAAATAGCTTTAAATTGCTTTTCATGTCAAGTACTTTAAGATAACGTGCTCCCATGCACAAAACCACTTGGGACACCATACTCCAAACTGCATACGCAGAAGAAGATGCAGTATTCTAGTATCATAGGTTTTCTGAAAACCATACTGAAATCTTGGATTAGGTATGTGTTTCAAGTGCTTCTATGCAGAACTTCATGCAATTTTCATACTCAATCTTGTGGAATTTTAACCGATAGCTCTCTGTCAACACCTCAGCCTTCTGCAGGAGACTGAAGGGCAAGGTTGCACATACTGATTTCTATCTCCAAAGCAAAGGGCTAAAACTGTCAAAAATAAAAGCATTATTTTCATTCAAGAAAGGCAGAGAAGTGAGAAAGGGACAGAGGTTGAAAAGAAAATGCACCCATGAGAAGAGTGAAGAAAGAAGACAAACAACACATCAAATAGAGAGGATGTTCATTAACACACAGGCAAGGAAGTTCAGAAAGGTACCTCAGAGGCCTTTCTTCCAAGAAACCTAGGAAGCAGATGAATTTAAGCAGAACACCGACATACTAATATTGATCTACCTATTCACAGACTTAATTTTCCTTAGAAGTCTGTCAGGAAGGCAGTCAAATGAAAGGACTATGTACATAATTTCATCTGCATAGTAAGAAGGCCAGAAAATCAACAAAATAAAAACATTTAACTCAATCAAAAATGAACTACATTGCCCTAACTCTGCTATCACACTAATATCACAACAAACTGATATATAACCCACAGAAGTGGCTTTTAATTGCCTATCTTGAAGCATGAGCTGCTGCATCATCAAGACTTGCTGCCCTTTATACTCTAAAAAGGTTTTGCTGGTTAAGATTCTGTTGTTTGCTGGTTTTTAAGTACTTGCAACGCTGACAGCACTGATTGTCTTTACAAAGAACCACTTCACATATCTACTTTACGTAATTACCCTCGTGTAGCCAAACGAACATACTGGAAACATGTCTGCATGCTGATCACATTCATTTTGGTAAGACACAGAAAAAAGGACTGCAACAAGCCTCCCAAATAATCAAATCCAGCCTTCTGTTAACACACTCATGTAAATAACATATTTATTATAGTGACAGAGCTTCACTAAAACAGAAAAAGGCTTCCCTATATTATTCCTTATGTAAGATCTATGATAATACGTTGTTCATTTCAGTGTTAAGCAAACAAATGCACAGCTATCCATGTCTACACAGCAATAGAAAGCATTACATTCTCTAAAGGGACCGGCTTACACTATCATCCTGCCACATGATCAAAAAACACACAATTCACAATATACATTGTTTTGGTCAAGAACTCTCACCATATTCCTTTATTACCTGTAATTATTAAGTTTTAATGATATATTCAGATTTGTTTTGAAAACCTTAACCATTTACCAAACAAGGCCAGTGCTCCCATTCCAACTAAAACTCTTCTAAAAGTTACAAACTTTTAATTTCAAATTTTAGCAGGTTTTTGAATTAAACAAACATTTTAAGTGGTATTTTCAACACTAACTTGTTATTCTGTGTTTTGGTTGTTTAATTTCAGAATACCACAATGATTCAAAAATTGTTCTTTGCATAAGATATATGGAAATGTTCAGCCTGGAGCAACAGCAATTTGGCAAGACACACTGTAGGACTCTGAAAAAAACCAGAAGATTGATGCTTACCTTAGAAACACTGGTGACATGTCTAAAGCTGCACCAATGCTATTGTTAAAATAATGAAGCAACAGTCCCTCAAAAATGAACATGTCAGCTCTTGTTTCTATTGCCACTACATTTCTGTTTTCATGGATTAGAATAGTTGGCCAATTATTTGTATGAAAAACTGAATCACAGCGGCTAAAGATTTTTGTATTCATCTTGACTACTAACAGGTTATGCTAAAATTAAACTTTCCTTAAATCATGCCTATCAACCATCCAAGTTCAGTCACCATTTGCCCTTAAGTTACTGACACACTATGGGTTGACAAGCAATGATCTCCGCTGTTTAAGTCTGAGGTTTTCAGTTTCTATCAGCTAGATGCATCTCTTACAGTAAAAAAAAGAACATGTATATTCTCTCAATTATATCCTAATTACATGGGGAAAATACTCCAAACCTTTTCTACTCCTACATAACTTTCTTCATAGTGCGTTGCACAAACACACATCAATTCATTTCTAGTTCCTGACTGCATTCTGTTTGTACTCATATAATCTTCTGAGCCCAAAGTGCCTCCAGAGAAGGGCTTCAAGCTGAGAATTATGGTACGTATTTAATTTTTTACAAAGGTGAAAAACTCACCACTCTTTCAAGAAGTTCTTGGCATTGAAAATGTTAAAATCTATACATCTCTGTTTTCGGCACTGCCGAAGCAGAACACCAACATACTAAAAGAGAAGTGACCAAACAATTCAATTAAAGAAAGATATTTAGAACCCGAAAGGTTTCACCCCCTAATCCCAGAAAACATTTGGAAGTGCAAAGAAATCTCATTTGGCTCAGGAATGCTGTAAAGTGCAGGTGGTTGGAGATTGAAAAGTATCAACATGAAGTATGCTGGTATCTGTGTTCCATCAGGCAGGGAGAGGACAGCTTAGTTCTATGGTACTTCGGTGTTACCTGGCTCATCTTCTATTGGTTATTCACAAATTAACAGTGAAATGAAATGGCCTGAAAACTTTCTAGGGTAAGACTGTACTAGATATTTTCCAAAATGGGACCACACCTCTGAGGAAAAGTCTGTTAGTACTTATGTGATATTTCTGTACGCTTGAAAAAAAGTCCAGAACAGGAAAAAACTATAAATTTCACTGATCAGAAAAATCTAAAACAATGTTTAACTTAGATCAGAGATCTTAATACATCCATTAAAAAGTTATTTTAATTTGATAACCCGATACAAAACCTACGCTGAGAAGAACATTCAGGCAACAGCACTGGCCAAAGCATTAAACTCCACTGGTAGCTAAAGACACCATAATCAGTTTCTCCACTGCCAGCTGCAAGTCATAGGCATGCATACTAACCACCTAAGAAATGTATTAAAATGCTTTTTTTTCCTGTGTCAACTTCTTCTCTTTTAGTTACAAAAAAGTTAAGTAACAATTTCCATCCAAAAGGTGATTGACACATTGAAAATTACCTTATGGATCAGAAATGTACCATCTGTTTCCTATCAGAGAAATTGCATCTAAGCTGTAAGTCTGAAAAACATACATTGAACACTGTAACTGCTAAAATAATCACTGTCAGAGATGGTGATATTTTTACTGGTCTAGAGAACAGACGAGTTTCTGGTTAAAGGGAATAACCTATCATTAGACTAATTGCTATAGCTTGAAACAATAAGATAACATTTCAATAACAGAGCCCTTCTTTGGACCTGGAATAGAAACAGCAGCTTTCAAATCTAAACACAATAGGCTGTATTTAGTAGCACACTGGAAGTACTGAAGCTCACAGTGCCATGATGTGTTTTTCTGTAAAACCAGCAACTTTTTCATTCCCCAAGAACACATGCTTGCCTGAAGAATTTCAGCATGCAATACGTTGTTTAATTTTTTCAGATCCACTTCTCTTACAAAAGACATTACTACATCTACCTCCAAACCTTGCTCTGAACAGCAGGTATCTCGTTACCATTAGCAAACCCAAAACTCAACTCAATCTACAGCACTTTCTGAATGGACTAGTGTCAAAAGGCAGTTCTCCACCACATCGCCATAATCTCAGCAAGAAGCTGCCAGAAGTAAGCTTGATGGAAAGTCTGCTCAGCTTTCTGTGTGCAATGCAAGGAATCTTGGTACACAGAAAGAGATGCTCGCAAATCACCCTGTTATTGGGCTTGGTTGGTCACAAAACATGGACGCAGAAGCCAACAAAATGATCCTGGCTCGGTTTCCTACCAAATTATGATTCAGTCATATCCACTTCTTTTAATGCAGCTGCCAACAGCAAGGTAAACCACAGAATGACTTGGTTGGAAGGGACCTTTTATCTTCATTCAAAGTATCATCCTCTAAACTGCCAGACAGAAGTAGAAAAAAAATCCCAACAATTTTCCTTCAAAGGAGTTAAAAAATCTTTTAACTGAGTTTCAAAGTAGATCTAGAGTTTCATCTGTCTGATAAGAGGCAGTTAAGCTTATGTGTGTAACTGTAATTAGGCATAATGATAGCGGAACAAGCAAGTTTAGAATCAGGCACATTAATTCTATCTTCCTAAGACACCCAGCTTTAACAGCATTTGATGCTCTTCCTTATTCAGGGAGAGTTGTTCCATCCTGAGTGTGCTGAAACTGCAGTGGAAGTTTCCCACAGCTCCACTACCAGCACAAGCATTTCCCACTGAGGAAGGCAGTGTTGTGTGCTGCTGTGACGCACTGTACAGGTGTTCTAGCAGCACCACTTCGCATTTCTGTACAGCCCAGGAGGTTCAGATCAAGAGACAAGGGAGCACAGCACATTCACATCCACAAAGCTTCATGTGGTATTAGGCCAAAAGATTGTGATGGAGAGTTACAACTTCTTGTCTTCTGAGTTGCTCAGCTACTACTAGAATGAAGCACAACAGCCATGTTGAAAGCTCCTTTGAACTTTCATCATTTCCTCTAAAATCTGGAAGTAAGCCACACGACTAAGAACTCATGGCACATCTTCATTTAAATCTTTTCAACACATTCTCCTATCATAAAAGGTATCGATCTGACTTCTACACAACATTCAGATTATACAGAGTCAGAAAACTCCCAGCAAGCACTCTTAAGTGAGCGCAAACAGCACACACAACTTAATCAAACATCTAACACTGACTTTAGGCATAAAATTGTAGAAAACATGTGCAAAGACTGGCTACACGCCTAACAGGCCTGTGCTAATGCAGGAAGAAAGATAAATGGAGTCTCAAGAAGAGTCCAAAGTAATGACGTATCCAATACTAATGTTTTCTTTTTAAAGGATCTACAAACCTCTCAATCAACAAGGAAAAAATACATGAAAACCATCTGCTAGCTCTTAAGGAAAGCATTTTTGTTAATGGTTAATATTCTGTCAGAAGAATGGAATACTGCATCTTGTTTCATAATCTCCTTCAATTATTTCGTCATTTTGCTCAATCTAGTAGCAGATAGCATAGATAAATATGGGGAAAAAGTCATTCCACAGATGTGTATTAGAAGACATCTGTGCTAAAGCAAGAAAGCTTTAATTCCCTTTAACAGCTCTCAGTACTTTTCGATGGTTTTATGGATTAGGTTTTCGCTTACATAACTTTGACAATCAAAATTCAGTATTTTTTAAATAGTTGTTATACTAAACTCAATATAATAAATATATATCAGTGCAAATATAAATCAGCTTGTGTGGAAAATGGTCTGCAGAGACCTGGACTCCAAAGAATGAAACCAGTCACAACCAAAAATGCCAGAAGACAGTCAGAACTGAAGTAGAACAGAACCTCACTGTCACCAAAACTCTCTTCTGCAGGTGATTCCACATCCTCACACATCTTACACCTTTTCCCTGATTGTTTTTTGTTACTACTTAAAATCCTTCCATAGGCTAAAGATCATTTGGAAGAAAAAAGAAAAGTGCTCAGACTGTACGACTCAAGATCTACAGAATTCTAACACTTTTTATATCACAGCCCACAGATGAATTTCTGCATCTCTGCCCCCATAAATCTTTTAATTCATAACCTTATTAGCTTGCTTACTTGCACATCCACCTCATTTTACTGCTATCCTTCACCTGAAACAGCCTTCATTTCTGCAAAGCCTCATCTGTTTCAGAAAGCTTTCTCCTTACCTGTTCAGTTGTCTTAAAATCAATTTTGTTCCCCATAGATTGCCATTACATCCCTATTCTCCTTTTACTGGATTCTATGTTTTATACTGTAAAGATGTTTCAAAAGGCACTGTAACTGCTAGGTGTCCACACAAATAACATCAGAGCATTAAGTGGAGTGATCACCAGACAGTTACATAACAGAGACTTCTCCAGGGGGCTGAGGAACATTCTAGAAAAATTAAATCACTGTAGACTTTTTAATACTACTCCAGGATTATAAACAAGAGTATTTTTTTCTCTATTGAAAACTGCTTCCAGCTTTTACCACACTAATATTATTTGAAATAAGAGCCCTCAACCCCATGATTCTCAAGAACAGAAGTCAGCTACCTGGCATGTTGCTCTCCATCTTCTTTAACATAGAAAAGCACAATGTATACTGTAACAGTTCAACTCACCAATAAATGGAATAGAAGCCAAGGAATCACCAGGCGGGGTGGAACCTGATGCTTTCCTTTCTTCTATTCGCTTTATGTGGACTTCCCTCCGAGCATCATTAGGTAACCAACAGGTGGTGTCCGAGGCTGACTCTTGGTCATTGACCGCAAGGATGTAGGACTGATGCCTCAAAGGCTGGGGAGTTTGGTGGCCAGAAGGCGATTTGTCCCGCATGACAACTGCATTTTTGTCATTCCCTTGAACATCTGTCTGCAGAATTTCAGGCTCGTGGGCATTTTCTCTTTCAAAATCATGACTCTTTTTTCTGATGGAAACACCTGTGTTATCAGAGGTAGCTGAACTCTCACTTGTTTGTTGAACAAGTTTAGTAGAAGTTGGAGACAAAGAGGAGGGTTGTACGGTTTTGCCCGTTTCTGTTCTGTGATCCAGGGCACCTTCTCCTCGGATCCTTGACTGTTGGTTTAGCAGGCCGCTCTGATGCAAGTGATTAACAGTTCTTTGGTCTTTGCTGGCAACAGCATCCAAGCTCTGGTTAAGGGGAAACGATGGTTTTGCTGCATAGGAGGAGTTCTTCAATGAGCTACTTTTAGAACTTCTGGCTGCTGTGAGAGATGACCTTTCTTGTGAAACAGCCGTAGGTTTTGAAATTCCCCCAGGAGTTTGCAGCTCTCGAGAAGGCTGCAACATTCTTATATCTGGTGGAACTTTCTGAAAATGAGAACCAGGCAGAGAAGCTCTACTACCTACTCTCCTGCTTTCTGAAATATAACCACTTGGAGCCATAGGAAAATTCTGACCTCTAAGGGACATATGAAACGCATGCTGTCTAGGTCTCTCATAAATACCTCGCCGATCATCTTGTTCAGAAAACCCTGTCCACTTGTAAGTCTTTCTCCTGTCTCCATTTGTGTCTGCTATCAGATTCTCAGAATGAAAATTTTCTACCATTTCACCCTGTTTGCTGAGATAATCCCATGACCGTGCTCTGTGATTCCTAGCACTGATTGAAGGCGACGTTAATGTATCTTGTGAAGCACTTCGTGGCCACTCTTTCATCAGCACAGGATCTTCAAGTCGCTCCTGGGATACACTTCGCTGCCGGATCTGTGCAGACTGTGGAACCCTGTCATGAGAGGTGCTCCTGCGTCGTACCTGTGAAGCAGTGCGACTTGGCACCACTTGATTATAATCAGTTGTATTCTGAGAAGCTGCTCTTAAACTATCTAATCTTTCCTGTATCGTTCGGGAGCCATACATGTGCATGCGTCTGTTATCAACATATTCTTTGTAGGTTTTATAGTTCTTCCAGTCTATGTGCTGGTGTGAGGATGGAGAGCTGTAATGATTTGTAGAGACAGAGGGAGAGTCTGTGGCTTGAACAGAAGGCCTAGTGCTTGGGATTCCTTCTGGACATACTACATAATTTGAAGCCTTAATCACTGTTCCATTTGGATCACCTGGCCTTGTTAATGGTGTCTGTGGAAGTACAATGGCAGTGGACACTGAAGAAGATGGTGATGTGGTTCGTGCTTTTAGAGTGGTTTGATCTTTTAAGCCATATCTAATTTCCTCTGTCCTGTGTGACGGACCAGCATGATTATTTCTGCAAGATGGCAAATCTACAGCCTTCTCAGAAGGCACAATAACAGTCCTTACAGTTTCATTGCAAACACACACAGCTGTATTTGATTTTGCAATGTCTGTTGGTGACGGAGGCACTTGTATTTCCATTCTGTAAGCCCTCTCTGGCTGTGTCAATGCCCGTACTGGTCTGCTGACTTGCTGTTTCCCCAGTGAGAAATCAGAAGATAGCTTATCACCAGCTTGTGCCACAACAGAAGTGGTAGATGTCAGGCGTGGATAACATATTGGTGGTGGTTCAGGTATGTTGTGGGCATTACCGCTGTAAGCTTCATTGCCTTTCAGGTAGGCATCTTGGGAATACGCCTGTGGACAGAAGATTCAATGAGTATTAAGTAGTAAAGGAGACATAGAAGACCACAAATATGGCATTTGCACAAACTTCAAGAGATGGAACACAAGTTTGAAATCCACAGTACATGTAATTGTAGACAAAACATCAGTTTAAAAAGATTAAGAATAGCATTCCATCCCCTTAGTGAACACAAAACAGGGTAAACAAAATAATTAAAGACATCCCCTCCCCCAGCAATTCAATAGCTGAACTGGTGACCAATGCTAGGAGATATCAAAGGCAGAGATTACTGAGTCAGGTCTGCCAGCAATCCATAAGCAGAAAACATATCATTTTTCTCAACCTTTATTTTTTGCTTTCAATCACGAATCTACTACCATCCTTACCATTTGAGCTCCATATTGCTGGGGACCAGAATTTTACAGCAACTGACAGGTTAAAATGCTGCACAATAAATTCAGCTAGCGCTAGAAAATTCTCTAGTCGTATCATGTATAAAAGAAGTCAATACACTTAGTACATGTGAAAATATGCACACACACACACACACACACACACACACACACACTCATCTCTCTAAGATGTCTTCTTCATAAAAGCTACAGTACCTCAACATAAAATGAATAAATTGAAGCAGTAACAATCTTTGTTGAGAGCCAAAACCCTAAAAGTAACCTTATATTTTATGGGAGACAGCCAGTACATGGTACAGAAATTTTACTGCAAAAATATAAATAATATGCATCATTTAAAACTTGGAGACACAAACATTAGGAAAACCACACAGTATTAGAACAAACTAAAATTTCAAATGTATTTCCTTAGTGCATTTATTTTCATCTCTATGTTTTAGAGCCTGACTCCTGAAAAAAAAAAATGGTTATACTGAATGTAACATGTTTCAGTAGCCTTGCTTTTGAAAAGCAACATTTACCATTTTGAAATTAAAAACACATACAAAAAAAAAAGTTAATGAGAAGCATACAGCATTTCTAATTGACAGCCCATTACTTAAAAACTTCAGCATGACTCTGTTCAGTTTAAACATAATGAAATAAAGAGCCAACAGCAGAGCCTGCCAATGCAGTTGAAGATTAAAATGATTTCTCAGGGCTTTCACACATTTAGGTGTGGTATCATATCACAGCATTTGCTTTCCAAATCATAACATGCTCAAATCCAGAATATCAATGTGTCCTGTTTTAATACTACAGATTACAGAAGTCTAAGGGCAGCCATACAATTAATACAGAGCAAAGTACAGAGACGGGTGAGGCATTTAAAACAGTGGTGCAATAAATGTTACACTAAGCATTAGTGAAATATTAAAGCACGCTGAAAGAAAATCAACCAAGTAACAGGCACAAACCACAAATTAAGATATTAGCATTATCAAGAGAATTCAGCTCTATCTATCTCATTTCCAACAAACTTGCCATTTCCTATTCTTGCTTCTCACAAATCACTGAACAAAAACATGCCTTACAGAAAATCAGAAATGGCTACTGTATGCTTCTTACCAGAGCTCTGACATCCTTTGTAAACTGCAGCTGGCAGAAAACAGGAAAACATAGTAAAAGCTGCTTACAGATGTAAAGACAGAATTATGTTTTCATACTGATGTTGGATACAGCAAGCGAAAAATACAAGTACACCGATTTCACTGGAAGGTACCAACAGAGGTAAAGGGCAGTAGAGCATAAAAAATAACTTCCTTCTGAGCGTGTCCATCTCAGGATTTTATCCGCTGCTTGCATTTATCTCCTACCCTTACAGAAAACAAAATACATTTGTGCCATTTTGCCTCGGTGCTTCCCTACAGCTGCCTGCAGAGAGCTCTGCTTCTAATAATCAAGACTTCCCTTCCACTACAGCAACATCACTGTCTCTCATTTCCCCTGGGCTTCTCCCATCCCTGCTTCCTGGTGACGAAACAACAGCTTTATTATGCATTTAAAACAGCACGCCCCTTCCTCACATACATCTCAACACAACCACAAGCTGTCAGCTGACTGCAGCTGCTTTCATGCCGTATGTCTGAAATTGGAGGAATGATGCTGCAGAAACACTCCGCTCATGTGATTTATTTTTCCTCCCCTCGTAGTAAAAAAAAAAATAAAATGAAATCAAGCCAGATTACTTCTGCACGTGACACATTTAATGGATGGAAGGAAGATGCAGACATAAATATTTCTAAATCTTTGAATAAAATGATTATTTAAGATTGTGACAGGCTGTAAGAAAAAAAAGATGGAGAAGATGCCAAAGAAAAAGCAAACAGATGGTAAGGAGGTCACTGGCACCCGAGATAAACAAAAACAACCTCCATTCAAATCAGAAAATAATGACTACGTTACAGAGCTGATACAAGTTTAAAACGTGGGATAGGCATATTATGTCAAGACAAAATACACCGACTTTATGCTTTTGTAAAACACACCCACGACAGACAATGCTTCATTGACTCTGACAGCAGAAAGGCTGAATTCCAAAGCTGCTGTGATCTGATCATAACTGAATACTACAATGAGTACAAAAATCAGTTCCTAGGTCCTTACAAAATCAATCACAGATATTAAAACTTCTTCAGAAACAAACACTGATATAGGGACCAAAACAAGGCCAACGAGATTTTCACTGCCCAGCCCCCTCCCAATAAAGAGCAGGTTCTCATGACTGCAGATATATTTGAAAGACACTATTATTATGAGCAAAATATTCTGAAAAAGGAGAAGTATTCTCCTCCTTTTAATTTCATTCCACTCATTTCCAAAGAAATCATTAAAACAAACATAAACCTCCTTCCAAGAAAGATAAATTATATTAAGTGCTGTGATATCGCTGTAAAAGGAATATTGAAGCTCTGTTTCATAATCCTGATTACGGTCCAGCAGAGACCTAGCACAGCTTCCACAAAAGTGTCAGAACACGTATTCCACACGTATCAGAACTGATGTCTGTTCTAACAGTGCCACACTGAACGATGCATTATCAACCTTACAAAACATAGTAACTGCTTCAACCAAAAGGTGATAGTTTTTTACTTATTAACTGAGTAAAAATGCGAAGCACACTAATATACTTCTTTGTAGTCATACAATACTTAGTTAGCATATTTTGCTTCAATATGTAAAGCATAGTTTACATATTACTGTCTCATCTTAGTTTTTCTAGTGATATGTGAAAATATGAATTTAATCTGTGATTTCAACAGAAAAAATTAGCAATAAGCCCTTAGAACATAAACCAAATCTAAGCCTTTAAAAAGACTTTTAAAAACAAATCAAAAGTAAAAGCTAAACAGTCTTCCAACTTCAAACGAAATATAAAATCCAGGTGAGAACCTGCCAATTCAGACACCTGCCATGTTCCTTAATTCCTATGGGAGCTGAGTACTCAGCTGTTCATTGGAAGTTCCACCATGATGGTGACATACTTATACCTTATGATAGGAGAAATAAATTGTTTTAAGCAAATAAGGCATTCTACACAACACTTCATTAACGCCCCAAAATTCACATGGATTTGCTGGTATTCATTATTTTCCAATTGAGTCTATGGACACATTTATAAACATTAGTAGTTACACTAAAAATAACTTTCCAAGTGGACAGCTTTAAATCACATGACAGATCCCGTTCAAGATACAAGTTTTGAAGAGTGGTATCTTAAAATGCGCCTGACACCTTAAAATTCAGTGACTTTGTATGCTGTGTTCTTCTTTATTTAAACAAGGAGTAATCAGCAAACAAGTAAATTCCAACGTGAACGTATCTTAAAAGCATGGCCCCAAAGCCCACAGACCCCCAGCACAGAGTCTGCTGACAGCAGTCAGTACTAAGGCTGACCCAGAAACAGGCTTGACAATTTCAAATCTCCCTACAGAACCTTCGCATCATACACAAAGCTTCTGAATGACTAAAAAGTGTCATCATTTGAACACTTCTTTTTCTGTTTTTCAAGTATTAAATCTGTTAACAGCAACAATTGATTAAATACATTATGAAAATGAACTATTATGGTTCACCAAAACGTGGTGTCTACCTGAAATCTGAGGTACTGACACATACAAGATTCCTCATTTCTCTCAAAAAAAAGTTTAAAAACGCTCTACAAATTTTACATAGGCAGATCTAACTTGAAACACCGATTATAACCTTCTCCTCCTCCTTTTGGGCTCAAAATGGGTTACATACAAGTTTCCCTTCAATAAAACCACAAATGGAAAGAGATGAAAGATTGCTGTTCAAAACATGTTTGATAACCACAGACTGACATTACTGTGGACCTTCTGGCAACACACAGTTATCACTGCCTATTCTTAAGCTCTCAATTCAGGCACCATTGTCCTGTATGTACTTTTTTTTTCCTTAAAAGTAAAGGCTACCAGCAGATCTACCTGAGCCCTTCTCCTGCCATCTCTTTTTGGAAAGCTAAATGATAAACTGTATTATTTTCAACTTTCCACATAGACTCCTGATTGATAAAAAAACCTTCTCTCCGCTTTGTTTTCACTCCTGACTGTTTAAAAGGCACATTAATAACATCTTCAAATTTTCATGGTATAGAACAGCATGACAACTTACATAATTTTCCAGCATCTCAACTGACATTGTTTAGCATGCATACAAAAAGCACATTTTGTAGCTTTATTACAAAAAATGGAACTGTCCAAAAAGCCATGCTTTTAAACAAAAAAATAACATTACATAACTGAGCTTCAGTCCTAATTGATTTTATTCTTTCAGAAGAAATTAGGAACTTTGCTCTGCAATCTACAAAACTGAGCAATCCACCACTTACTATGGCCTTTGACCATCATTTTCTGTTTTTGCCTCCTCATTACATTTTGACAAGGCAGATCTGCTTCCAACAATACCCCTACAATCCTGTTTTCCCTCCCTTTTTACCATACCTGCTGTTTTTGTATTTCCATCTAATTTGTGCACTCCTGTATTTCCAACCAACCCTTGTTTTGCCTACAAAAACCACTTGTTCCTACTTCTTGCTTCTCTTTCAGCATCCTCATCCACCTGAGTTACCCACATACACTTACCTTACCTTAAAAATTCATATAAACAAACAGAATTTACAATTCGTAAAAACAAACAGGATGACCCAATGTGAACCTTGAATATTGTGGCTAAAACTCTAGTGCTCTTATTTCTCATTCCTTCAGCTTTTTTTTCATTCCAAAGTAGCCTGAAACACTATAGGCACAGCTCTAGTAGTTTGTGTTCTTCACTCAGGTTGCAAAAATGTATCTGATTAACTTAGCTGTAAAATAAGACATCTGTGCTGAAATTCTGAAACTTTCCCAGCCAAAAAGTGAAGCCATGAGAGAAATTTTTAATATATAAATACATTTGTTTGTTTAATCTACCACTCAACACTGAGCTACTACCAACACTCTCCAATACAGCCATTGCTTTGTCTAGCTGTGTCTCAAAAGCTTTCACAGATGGAGATACCATCTGCAATGATTCCCGTGCTATAGTACCCTTTCAGTACAAAAAAAAAAAAAAAAAAGAAAAGAAAAAAAGTGCTACTATTTTACCCTTTCTGATGTCTAATTTGAACCTCCTAAGCTATTACAGAGAAAACCGTATCTCTGTGATCTTGGTAACTACCCTGAATAACTGTGGGTTGCTGTTAGATCACCTTTTAGCCACCTTTTTACAATGCTAAATCCCAGCTCCTGATCCTCTCTTCATGGGCTGCACGTTGCAGGCGCCTGACTACCTCAGTAGCTCTTTCCTGCACTTTTCCAGCTCTTTCTCATTCTCCTCAAACTAGTCACAGAATTCCAGGAATAGCCTCTTCAGCATTTCAGCTGGTGGAAGGCAACAACTTCCTTCATCTGAAATCTGCTGGATGTGATGCTCCTAATGCAGCCCAAAGTGTCATTTGCTCTACTCACTTGCACACTGCTGACTAACTGACCCTGCTGTCCACTGTAATCTCTGGCTCATTTTCTCTTACTCAGCCAGTTGCTTCCCAATCTGCATTAACACACGAGGCTATTATGCATGTCAAGCAAAGTTTATATTTTCTTTACTTAATGACATGAGGCATCTGTTGGTCTAATACTCAAGAAAACTGAAGTCCATCTGCACTAAAACTTTGTCATCTGTCCTTTCACCTACTCATCTGCGTCATTTGCTTCAGAATTTAAGTAGTCAATATCCCCAAGATGCCATTTCCAAGATCAGGTCAACAAATGCATGAACATGACTTTGACAGTGACTTCACTAATGACACAATTTCACATGTTATTCCCCTCTAAGTAAGGAGTGCACGTATGTCACAGCAGGCAATGAAACATGGACTGGAACACTCCTCGGCTTCCACTAATGAATGGATTTGTAGCACTGTTCTCAGGAAATTCAATAGAATTCATAGACAATGTTTCCAAGGACTAAACTAGAGGTTTATCTTTATCTAACATTTATAAGAGCAAGCAACTGTACTCATGTTCCTAACCAGTCATTACCACACCAAGTAGACTGTGAAATAATACAAACACACACAGCCAGCATCGTTCTCGAAAATAATGGAACTATTTTCTCCTAATTGTGCAGATAAACCTTCCTTTAGCTCCTACATTATCTGTTAGTGCAGAAAACCTGCATTTATGTCAACAGTTTGCATAATACCATATGAAGATTTTAGTGAAATTTGACACATGTCAAAAAATCCCTAGCAACAAAACATTAAAAAAGTATGATAATAACGTTGCCATTAAATTTCTGCTGCGTGTTTTGAGTCCTGTACTAATAAGGACACTGTACTTTGCAGTTTAACATTCATCTTGAACTTTTCAGCTTTGAGCCAAGTTATTTACCAAATCTTATCATTAGAACAGCTAGATCCTAACATCTGAAGGCAGAAGATAATCAATTGCCACGCTTATAAGAACCACTTGCATTTTCTATTTGACTGAAGTTACAGAGGCGGGCCAAGTCTCAAAAGGATGCTAGCTGTTATTTTAAGTGTTACTATATTTCTCCCTGTGATGTTCTACAAGGGAGAGAAACCGCAGGACAGATGAATGACTTCTGTTGTATAATGCCATTCATTTATATTATTTGCATTTCCAGGTGCTGCAACTCTGCAATCAAAGGCTGACATCTAACAAACTGCAGCTACCTGTAGCCTTTTGTTTCTGATAGGTCTGAGTACACTCAATGGTCAGTCTTGCAGAATACAAAAAATATCTTGTCTCTTCATAGCTTCCCACTAGCAGATGATACGTGGAACAAACAGTCTACCAGACAGGTCTGTTTTTATCCAAAAAAATGCATCACAGCAAAAAGGAGGAGAAATTCCTTTATGTCGCATCACAATCATCTATCAACCCAACAAGAGCAGACCAACAGCAATCAGAAGGAACTCATACAAGCCTTATGACCAGGTGACGCACTTGGGGGATGAAGGGAAGGCTGTTGATGCAGCAAACCTAGACCTGAGCAAATGTCCTTTGACATTGTCTCCCACTATTTTCATATTCCTACATAGCAACAGTATGTAAAAGCTCTCCCCACTCCCCAGTTTATTCACACTACCAAAACTCATTCCACAGCCCCAATGTTTCCTGTAATAATTACTTAATTTCTTAATGAAATATCCTCAAAATATTATGTCCATTCAAATAGAGTTAGCCTGTTGGCCTATTCATCCTTTAATGCTGGAAAATACAGCTAATAAAATCCACAGCTCCTTCTTAGCAGTTATTTAAAATCAAGTCTTACCACTACTGTGTAGACTAGAAAACAATTTTCTGACTGCTAACCAGGAAATCTACGTCATTTACTGTCATCACCCTTTCTCTATTTCCAATTATAAAATAAACTCAATGCCAATATATTGGGTGTTCCTCCAATTATTCAGAATACACACTTACATACAGTAACCCATTTCCAGCTCTTTTGAACTTCAGAGACACTACATGGGAGCTGAATCACCTGGCCTATATGCAGGATGTCACTTTAAATTTGAAACACAGGTTCACCAGTGTAAAAAAATATTCGCACCAGTTACAATTTTAAAAACTGGCAATCACCTTCAGGGTATTCATCACACTGTTTGTTTGTTTTTAAACATGAATCTACTAAGAATTAGTGAGTTATAAAAACGAATTTAAACTCCATATGATAATGTATTAATTCAAATTCAGTAATGATTCTCAGTTTCCTTACAATTAGAAATGCTAGTTACAGGAACTGACCCAATTCATAAATTCTCACATAAGGAACTGAAGACAAATAAAAAAAAATACATTGAAGACAAATAAAAATACAAACATTTTAAGATTATCTTCTCTTTTAAACAAGATAGTAGAAATATCATTTGAAACAGGCATTTCCTCATAGATCTGGATTCCTGAGAAATTTCAGAGGTGGCAAAGAAATAGGAAAACCTCTAAGTGACTGTAAAAAATGTGTTAACATTTAAATTACTTGCTAGTATCAGAGTTCAAAGACCTCAAAATCAAAAGCAAAACTTTATTTTCCTTTAGCCAGCATATATCTGAAAGTAATCCTCGTAAACATACCAATTGAAGGATGTCTTCATCTTTTGGCATAACGCTAAGTTCCAACATGCTGTCACTGAAACAAGAAAAAAACAAAAACATCACACATCAACTTTTGGAAAATCTTTTCAATTCTTATTACAAAGATGATCCATTAACATATCTCAGAGTCCCAGCAAATAAAAGAACAGAAATCTGCCTGAAGAGTACATCTGCATTCTCTCTAAAACCAGTACGTTACGCTGATACACTTCATGAGTTTTGTTTCATTACTCATAGTCCTGATATGCATTAGCTGATTGGAGCTTCTCAGACAAAATAAGGTAACACATCTTCGAGAACAAGTAAAACTTGCCTTTTGCTGGGGAAATATCTTAATGAAATTACATCAAATGTCAAGCAATAGTAAGACAAGCACCGACTTGTACCATTCTGTTCACACCACACCCAAAGAGAATCAACCTAAACATACTTAGTCAAATGACATCTGAAAAACAGGTGAAGAGCATACGGTTTTGTAAGTGCCGTGATTGTTGGTATGAATTGCTGAAACCAAAAGCAGCACCTTAGATGAAGAGAGAAATAAAGATCCTAGCACATGTACCATTCAATATACATAACTACAGGCAAAATCAGGGCCCTGAACATCAAATTAATTAATGGTTATCCAGAGTCAAATACTGCAAAGCAGCAAAATTTACACATAGCACATATCAGAGCAAAGTCTTTTCATGAGCAAGAAAAAAGAATACACTCACAACACTGGATAAAGAACAGCTGAACTCATTTTTATGTCATCTGAGTTAATTAACACTTTGTTCACATTGACTAAATGTGAACTAGAACAGGTCCAGAGAAGGGCTATGTAATGGACCAATTGGTACAGATTGTTTTAACTAGACTCAACAAACAGAAAGCAAAGAGATTGTATGTGATATCTAGTAACCTCACATTCAGAAATCCCACAAATAAAGGATACTAAAAAAAAAATAAAATGGAAAGAAAGAAAACAAAAAACAAGGAGGCACAAGTACTAAAAGAAAATAAACTGGACAGATCAGACCAGCACTGAGCTTGTCTGTACTGAGCAGTGCAATTCATCGCTGAGAAAAGACAACAGCAGCACAGAGACCAGCCACTAACTTCAGAACACACGAGACAGCCTACGATAGCACTGGAAAAGATCTCTATTTCTTATTCCTGCAGAACTGAAAGTTGTCATCTCAAAAATGTAATATGAGATTTATTATGCTTTCACACATGAAAAATGTTTTCATCTGCAGTTCCTTTTCCAGTTGTTACTGGCCACAGACACAAGGCTGCATTCCAAAATAGCAGAGGCAGGGTATTAGGTTTCACAATACTCTTAATCCATTATTCATCTCGAAAGAAGTGTTCTCCAAAAAGCACAAATTAATTTAGCTTTGAAACCAAAGATCATCATTGAGAGGTTTACACTTTTCCCTTTTAGATCAATGCACAGCTAAGAAAAGAAAATCTTCCAAAAATGTTTTTGGAGTTTTTTGGAATACTGAATTTTAAGACAAATGAAAATATTGACCTGTATCTTCCATGTGCATTTACAAAAGTATTTCCCATTTTGACTGATGGCATAAAAAGCAAAACTACAAATGATTCTTTGCCAGTAGCACCATCAGGAGAGACTCTTGCATAAAGTATATGGGTGTTAAACTATTTTCTAGCTGTAAAATTGCAATAATAATACTAATTTTACACAAGAATAAGTAACAGAAGGAAATGCCCAAAGCTACGGTATCCAAGAAGTGTTCAAGTTCCATTCCTAAATGTGGACAGAACATGCTTACTTTTATTCTTAAAGCCTAACAGAGAACTTATTAATCAATGTTTATTTGCAATATAAACTTTGGAAATTAATGGTATGATATACAGCACTGCTCATCTTCACATTTATTTATATAAATGAAATTCCCCCACTTCAACACAGAACTATTGTTTTATACAAATATGTTATCTCGTACAAAAAAATCTATGTATTAAAAAAGGATTAAAAGTTTAACACTTCCTTTGGTAGCCATCTGAAAGAATAAAGAGGCTCTATTCAGGAAGAATGTTTTATAGATTATTCAAACAACTGCTTAACGATTCCATTCTGGTTTGCCCACAGAATCTTCTGCAGACAATCTGGCTCTTTCTACTCTATATATTCTTCAGAACACTCACTGTTTTTTAGTTCTAGCATCAGAAATAAGTATATTGAGCAACAGTTTTCAGTTATTGTACTATGACATGCATACACATAACGAACAAAACACGAATGAAAACCATGACACAAAGTAAGCTTCAGCTTACACTAAAATATTAGATACAGTACTATGAATTCTCAGGGACATCTATCATGCAAATGATTTTCATTACACCATTTCTGAGAGAAATTTAATCTTGGAGGAATCAAACTAAAGCACTATTGATGGGCTGTAATCACAATAACTATTCACATGTTCTTTTGCAGTAATGCAACAAATTCAACAGCTAAGCTGTACATTTCTGAATAAACAGCATTTTCAAGATGGGTTTGCAAAAAGAAACCAGAACAAAAGTAGCAGCCAAGAAACAGCTGGCAATCAGAACGTGGTTTTTGGTTTGTTTTTAAAACAGAACCATAAATAATTTATGGGGTTTACATTAGTAATCTGCACATCGTGAAGCTGATTATGTAAGCAGATGAGAATAAATTCTTAATGAACCAAACTAACTATTAAATGCAAAGACTAGGAAACCCAAACTTCACAGTGATCTTCCAAATAATCTTCAAAGGAAGTGGTTCTTTCTAGAAACTCTTTTGAGGTGCACCATTCATTATCTCAAGGAAGTAATCAGTGCATGCTTAACTTTATCATCTCTAACCAGAGGAAAACAGATAATGTCCTTCACAGCTTGAAAATAGAACTTTTCCATGAACAATACAAAACATGATTGAATTATAGTCCATCCATCAATTCCCCTGGAATTTACAGGAAGCCATCATTTCAACATCAGAACACATTCATATGAATCCAGCACAGAATCACAAAATCATTTAAGTTGGAAAAGACCTTCAAGATCATCAAGTCCAGCTATCCCAATTCTCAACAAAATGGAGCACACAGTATTGTTGAGGTCCGCAGCCCCTGCTCAGTGAACAGTATCCATCAGGCACATCTTTGTCCTGCCAATGACAACCACAGGCTTCTCCAAGAAGACCTGCATTTCCTCTGCATTTACAAAACCTTTATAGTCAGCAGCTGTTAATATAAGACACATGGAAACGTAGGTTCACCTTGATCAGATAACTTGAAACAAACATCTGGAAGATAGCACTGTGGAAGAATTAAAGCACAGTCTGCTGTCTGGGCCTCCCAGCTCCCCAGTGCACCAGGGGTCTGCTTGGGCTAGTTAAAGATGAAGCTGAATTAGATGACATAAATAGCACTGTCCCAAGGAAATGACTTGCAAGCCACAAAAATATGCCACTTCTATCTCCTTAGAACACTTCCGAGAGAAGCAGCTCTTCAGTTACCAATCTACCAGTGCTGTGTGGGCAGGAGCACTGAAACAAAAGGCCAGTTATTTCCAAATTACTGCTATTTGTTTCCAAAACAAAACCAAAACATGGGTATTAAAATAGAGAAAAAACGAAGTGCTAACACTATCCATCCTGGTACATGAAGAAGCTGACTAAGTTCTGAAATCTGCAAAGTTCTCTGATGAGAACAAATATCTACAATTGAGCTGCTTTCCAGAAATACAGGGAACTGATATGGAAATAAAGTTGCAAAAGCAATCTACCAGGAAGCCCAAGCTAATTTTCATGGCTTAATAGTAAGTGGGGGGAGCTCTTCAGAGGTTGCAGAGGATAATGTACATCGTACTCTTACATAAAGTGCTCTGAAGATGATGCAGTTACAAAAGAACAAGCATTTACAGTTGGCAATACTTGAGAATGTAATTAAAAACATTAATTAAAAATACTGCAATTAAAATGTCTAGCAAAATCATCACACAATACAGATTATGAATGAAACTGGTTTTAATCGTGAACAGAGATCCCAGCCAACAAGTCAGTCTTCCAAAAGGCTCTTCAGGATGTCTCCTGCACAAAGCCAACTAAAGAAACTATGAAGTGATGCTAAGACACAAACTATGAGGTAAGCTAAGACACAAACCAGAGCTGTAACAATGAAATGGGGTATTTTAACAAGACTTTAAATATATTCAAAAGTGAACTTACGCAAGATCAACCAATCGAGGCCCATTAAATTCATTCTTTAGACACATAAGAAACTGTCAGAATCAGCCATGACTGCCTGAAAGCTACGAGGAAGATGCACCTGACTAATTTTGGAGCCTGAGCTATTTTTATGGCATTTATCTGTTAATCATAAGAGGTTCAGTTGAAGAATTCCAAATGGTTGTATTTTCCGTTTAAAAAAAAAAAACAACAAACAACCAAAAAAAAAAAAAAAAAAACCAAACAAAACAACAACAACAAAAAAAACCAACCAAACAAAAAAAACAAAACCAACTTCACAAACAGACACGAACTTTGGCTATGACCTTATGATAGAATCAAAGAACAGTTTGGTTTGGAAGGGAAGTTAAAGATCTTTTAAGTTTCAATCCACCTGCCATGGGCAGGGATACCTCTCACAACAGCAGGCTACCCAAAACTCAAACCAACCTGGCCACTGGAACACTTCCAAGGATGTGACATCCACAGCTTCTCTGGGCAACCTGTCCCAGTGCCTCACCATCCTCATGGTGAAGATTTCCTGCTTAATATCTAATTTAAATCTACTCTCTTTTATTCTAAAGCCATTAACCCTTGCGTTAATGTGTCTCTCTCCAGCTTTCCAGTAGGCTTTTTTTATGTCCTGGAAGGCCAGGAGTGAGAATCTCCACTCCCTTTTCTCCTTCAGGCTGAACAACCTTAGTTCCCTCACTTCTTCTTCACAAGAGAGGTGTACTGGCCCTTCAAACATTCTCATGGCCTCCTCTGGACTTGCTCCAGCAGGTCCTTGTATTCCTCATGCTGGGGGCCCAAGAATAAAATGCAGTATTGCAATGGGGGTCTTATAAGGGCAGAGTAGAGTGAGACAATTGCCTCCCTTGACCTTCTGTCATGCTTCTTTTGGCGTGACCCAGGATACAGCTTGCTTTCTGGGCTGCAAGCACACACATTGCTGGCTTGTGTTTTTTCACCCACCAACACTACTCAGATCTTGTACTTAGCCTTGCTGAATTGCGTGGTAAGTCAAGGTCTCTCTGGATGATATCCCTTCCCTCCAGCAAGTCAACTGCACCACACAGCCTGGTGTCATCTGGAAACTTGCTGAGCACGTCCTTGATCCCACAGTAGGTTAAGTTGTAACAGTCTCAAAGCATAAGCCAACGGACACTGTTCACTGGTCTCCACCTCAGCATTCAGATGTTGACTGCAACACATTCAGTGCAACCATCCAGACAGTTCTTTATCCACCAAGTGATCCATTTGTCAGGTTTGTGTCTTTCCATTTAATTGACAAGGATGCTGTCTGGGACAGTATCGCCTGCTTTGCACAAGTCCAGATAGATGACATAAGTTGCTCTTCCCTTATCCATTAACCTCCTCCTTGAAAGCCGCCAAATTAACGATGTACATGCACATCTCAACTCAGGTAAACAAATACCCTCATTTCTTATTTAACAATACTATCTTTATCTTCTCTGCACTTGTAGAAATCAGGAAGACAGATTCTGCAGCACGTTGTACCATTTCTAGGTGCAGTAAATAATCACTGATATAACCATGTTCAGGTGTGTTTTGTTTTTCCCCAGTATGCAGAGAACGCACTCTGGCAAGGGACAGTTCATTACTTACACTAATGGGTCTGAAGAAATCTTTATTCACAGGCAGATCCAGAATTCAGAATCTGTCTCCCACAGGTACATCATTCAAAGTAAACATTATGTCCTGTGTCTTAGATATAAACTACTGCACAATATTAATGTTTTTACAAAAACAAAATGAAGAAATGCTTCATGGTTTGTGTTACCTCCTATTCTTTTTTAAATGTTATGAAGAAGACAGATTCCATCTTCCCAGCTCTTGCACAGAAAATACTAACGACAATGAACATTTCCATATGCTTTCAGATAGAGCTCTGCCATCTCAAAAACCTCAGACAGGCACATTCTGTGTGAAATCTTGAATAAACTCTATACTAAATTAGGAACACGAGGATCTTCTTTCTCCTACTTGTATCTATAAGTATAAATAAGTATTAATGCATGAAGAGGGAGTGGGGTATGTAACATTTATTTGGAAAACATGCTGATCACAATAGAAAAAAGGTGGAGACAGATTTTAGAGATGAAAGTGGTATGTGGATTTGCGCTCAGACATGATATAACACGCCCCTGTGAGTTGCAAGAGCAATAAATACTGAAATTTCTCAACTTTGTGCAAGGTTTGTAACTCATTGCAATAAAAAGGAGAGCTGAGACGCACTGCAGATGTTTTGCAGGTATGCACTAGTATAATATTTTTTCTCTTACCAGATATGCTGACATCTAGTTATCAGACCTCAAAACAAAGTACAGTTCCTGATTTTAATTTAAGCAGAAACATGTGTGTGTTTATGTAGCCATTATAAGTCTATTTCAATTTTATACAACATTCCTCTAGAGCACTCAGTGTGATCTGCATACAGGGGACAAGTACTGGCATAAATAGACTGGCACAATAGAGCAACCCCATTCTTAAAAACTTTTCAGTATTCAGAAAAGACAGGGAAACAAATATTGAATGTACACTATGGAAAATAATATTGATATGTTGACTTAGTCACAACCACTACAAGCATTGATTTCCTGCTTACAATAAAGAGCAAGTATGAAACAACAGAAGAGTAGGATCTTACCTGTTCTGTATTAAAGCAATGACTTGAGAATATGTTTTCCCAATAACACTTTCTCCATTGACTTTTATAATTCTGTCACCTGTAAAAACCAAAATTATACCTTAAATCAACTTTGTCTAGACTTCCTTCACCTTCTTTTCATTTTGCATTTCTGTATGTCACAATAAACAACACAAAAAAAATTAAAGACATGTAATAAAATTACTTGTAAACACATACAGGGTACCAAGTTTCGAGACTTTTCATAATACAAGTTCAGTTCTAAACTTCCCTGTCAGTCACCCAGAAAACCATGGAAAGAAAACAAGAAGCAGGCATACGCTGTATCACAGTCTCACTTAAGCATTCAGTCTTCAAAATAAAGCTTTAGATACATGATGCTGGATACTGAATTATGCTTAATTCTTCAGAAGATCTTAAGTAGGTATTTCATTCCAAACAAAACTGAACATTAATTCAGAAGACTCCCAGAGATAACCGTATGCTCCTCCTTTATTATCAGCAAATGCTATCATTTTGTACTTCTGAGAAAAACAAAAAGCAGTTCGAAAGGTGCTCCAGGTTCCTACTTCATCAAAATAATCCAAGCTGATTCCAAAACATTATAATCTTTTCAGCGCCTGTTGGACAATAGTGCAAAAGGATATTTATTATCCATGCAGATCAGCCTTCAGAACTACCATTACTTTTATCAGATTTCTCTTGTTGCACTTCCCTCATTCAGAACTTCAGTCTCATCATAATCGGCGAATACATGACTGAGAAGACATGAAAAACTTTGCCTTGTGAGCTATTTTAGCCCATTCTATTCCTTCAACAGAAACAGTATTGATGTCATCTCCAATCAGAAGAACAGAAGTATCTTGAATTTACTAATGAGGAGAAAATAGCCCCAAAAAGGATTACAGGCCTGGAGAGTTTTAGAAGGCTGATGGAGAAAAAAGAACTGAAAAAAAGGACCCATGCAAAGTTAGCCAAAGAGAATGGCTTTTTCCAACACCACTTGGAAACGGAAAGTCCTTTGTATCCTTTAGGTGTGATCAAATCAAAGACTAAGGAAAAACAGCTCAGTCTGAAGACAGCCTGACTCAGCGGCAGTAGTGCTCCAAACATGTGTGAGCTGTGCAGGTTCCCTAAACAGACTCCAGAAAGTTCCACATGTATCAATCCATACAGATCTGCCAACTGTTTTTAATTAGCTGATACTATTACATCAGGTAACTAAACAGGTGCAAAATTTTCTGATTCATAGAAGTTCATATGCCACTTTATTTGCTGGTTATCATTCTCTTCTTCACTCTCAAGACCTCCTTCAGTTCTTTCACTTACTTCCCAAGCTATGAAGGGAATATGGCTCTGCTAGTCACAGAATTGCAGGGGTTAAGAGGTCATAGAGTCCAACCCCCCTGCTAAAGCAGGATCCCTACAAGAGGTCACACACAGGTAGGCATCCAGATGGGTTCTGAGTATCTCTGTAGAAGGAGAGTCCACAACATCTGTGGGCAAACTGTTCCGTCACCCATTCCATAAATAAGTTTTTCTCCATATTAGTATGGAACTTCCTAGTTCAAGTTTTAAGTCAATGCTCCTTGTCCTATCGCTGCACGTTGCTGAGAAAACTCTGGTCACATCCATTTGCCTCCCACCTCCATTTAGATATCTATAAACATTAATTAGATTTCCCCTCTGTATTCTTTTCCCCAGGCTGAACAGGCTCAGGTTACTCAGCCTCTCCATGTAAGAGAGATACTCCAGGTCCTTTATCATCTTTGTGGCCCTCCACTGGACTCCTTCTAGGAGATCCTTTTCTTTTTCAAACTGGGAAGCTACTGAATCATAGAACCACAGAATCACCAAGTTGGAAAAGACCTAAAAGATCATCCAGTCCAACAGTTCACCTATTACCGATAGCTCCCACTAAACCATGTCCCTCAACACAACATCCAATTACTCCTTGAACACCCCCATGGTCGGTGACTCCACCACCTCCCTGGGCAGTGCATTCCAGTGCCTGACCACCCTATCTGAGAAGTAATATTTACTAATATCCAGCTTGAATCTCCCCTGCCATAGCTTGAAACCATTCCTGCTAGTCCTATCGCTAATGACACGAGAGAAGAGGCCGTGAATGTAGACTGCTTTATAGTACAGAGTACTCCAGGGTCCAAGGCTACTGAATGCTCATATGTTTGGAAACACAAAGTGGAACTTGTTAGGGCAGACAGCAGTGTCAAAACAGAACTGCATCTCCGTGTGAAAAAACATGTTCACAACCACACTGCACTGTGTGAAAACACAGCGGCACACCATATCTGCAGCCAGTTTGGAAGACAGTGTGCTCAGGCTTCCTCCATTCTCCATACAAACAACTTGAGGAAACCAAGGATAGACAGAACATAGCTATGTCATAAATGCAGACTCATTTGTTCACTGTAAAATGAAAACCCTTTCTTCCTTGTTTTGACAGGGAGAAACGTGAGGTAACATTGAGCAAATGTGAATGTTAAGAACTTAAATAGGAAGACACCCTGCTGTAGTGTTTGTGCTTGGGCTAGCAGCTGGCAACCTTGCCAGCGGTGGGGGGTTGGAACTAGATAAGCTTTGAGGTCCCTTCCAACCAAGGCCATTTTGTGAACAGTTAACAACTATCAGTCACATGGATTGCTAGGCACATGCGATGTATGGTAAACCCTATACCTGTAATTAGGCTGAGAAACTAAATGACGTTCATTAAAACTAAGTTAGTTTTGAAATACTTGACATCACACTGAAGTAAATCCTTCCACAGTGTTGCAGAGAAATGAAATGCTACGGTTATCTAAACTCTGTCCTTTCAGGTCATATGACAAGACTTCCACAGAATAGATCAGATTCTTCTCTGGAAATTAAAACTGGCTTATTGCCAGGTTGTTTTGGAACTTGCCCACAGATGTAGATCTTTTACTCAGCATTCCCATAGAAAAACGCAATTAGGATACTTTGCAAGTAGGCCATGTTATCTTACCTATTTTTGTGCAGTTTTTATTTTTCAAAGAAACACAGCACTGAAACGAGTCTGCTGAAAGCACACACCAAATGAACCACAATATGAACCTGCCAAAAAACCTTCAAGTGGGACACGCTTCATAACTGGCTACTTGAAAGAAGTAGTTACAGCCAACTCTGAAGAACACAACTTTGCTCAGTTTCAGGTTCATGTCGAGAGGAAGGCTTGAGACTATATTGCAAAACAGGGCAGAAAAGCATGAAGGCTTTTACGTAAATAATATTTCTGTTATCAACTCAGTGGTCCACTGAATACTTTTGATTGAGGTATTTAATCACGTTACAATATCTCCTTTTCTGAACACATTTTAGTCCTTGATATTCTTGCCTAATATAAATCACAGCATGTAGACCAACACGTGGGAAGTGTGGATATATTTCAGCTGTCTTCATTTCAATAAATATTATCTAAAATATTTATGCTTGGAACACAACGATACATTCTTTTCAATGAAATGTGTCAGATGTTAGACACCTAAGTATCTGTTTAACTCCAGCCAAGATAACCTTACAAGAGCATTCAAAAATACTGAAAATTAGGTGTCTCCTGTTTAAGATACACCACTCCCTAAATTTATGAGAGATGATCAGGCTTTCTGCTGAGTAGCAGCCAAGTAAACTCCTGAAATACAGCTTTCTGATTCTGGGTCATGAAGTTTGGGTTAGGACTGCTAGTATCACAAAGTAAAAGACCCTACAATAACAATGGAAAACATGACTACCTAATATTAAATTTTTCTTTCTTCTTCTTTCCATTATTATGACTATAAAACAAAGCCAAAATGCAAATACAATTCATTCTACAAAATAAATGTTTAGTGTCTGTCTCAGAAGTAAAGCAGCCTTCTCTGCTGTTCATTCTCTAAATGCTTTAAAATTTAATTTCAATACAAAGGTTGAAATATCCTGCTATATTTCAAGATATAGATATGGAGTAGTAGCATGACCTAATTAGACGTAATGACTATCAGCAGTGTTTCCAAAAAGAATATTCCAGTAGATTAAAAACACATCTTTAAATGTATTTTTTTGTTCCTCATTTTGGACTCCTAAAATCCCTTCTATGCCTAAAAATAAATAAATAAATACATCTACAGATTTGATCTCTTTCAGTTTGGCAAACACTGAACAGAACAGAAATTAAAATGGCTCCTCTGCACAACTTCAACATATGCTGCATTTTATCAAGCCAAAACATTTCTTTATATAATACCTTTAAAATAATGCCAACATAACCCTTCCCTCAATAACCACTTAAGGAGAAGTTAAAAAAGAAAAATATAGCACATGCTGTAAAGCAGCATTTAGAATTGTTTTTAAACTGCAGATCATCCTAAAATATTTTTTATTTCTTTAGGAAGAAATGTACAAAAATTACTCTAATAAATGCCAGCACACAACTGCTGTCAAAAGAAAATACAGATACTTCACTGTCTACATAAACCTTTCACAGGAATCACATTTTTCCTTATAGAATAAAAATCTGTGTTTGTGACAGAATCCATCTACTTAGCTTATATCATTTTAAGACTTTCCCTTTTAGCACAGCTTTTTTCCTACAACATTTAATCAAGGAGTTAAAGAGTACCTGGTCTTCAGAAAAAAAACTCCTGCCTGATCCAGAGATTATAGATTAAACAACTGAACACAATTTAATAAGAGACAGACTTGGGTTATTACTTCATGTTCTGGAAGTACAGCAATTTGAAGGACAAAAACCTGAATGCTTTATCTCTACCAATGGTAATAAAGCACAAGATATGGGACCCTACCATGCCATTTTATTTATTGCATAATTGTTTGTAGCCTTAAAATAATGAACAAGAGTATTTAGACTTTTGTGACTTAATACATTTTATGTAGCACATCTTGGAAGTACACAGTAGTGCTTTTATGACAAAAATCCCTGGATGAAGATTTTGATGAGAGCTTTTAAACTTCCTAATGAAAGAAGATTTAACGGAATACAGAACTACACGTAGAAGCTTAAATCTTATTTTTATATCATGTATAAAAACATCCTATCAGTGTTACAGAAGAATAGTACCTGTGCATAGTCCAGCTTCAAAAGCAGGTCCACCTTCTTTAACTTGTTTAACAAATATGGTATCCATAGGCTCCAGTCTATTTCTTTGTTTTCCTGAGGGGAAAAAAGAATATTTATTTTAGGTGTTGGGAGTGGCAAAGCATGCATACAAACTTATGAATGTGTTCTGAAAAATGTAGTTTTTTCCAGGTTCATTTCACCATGTCTTTGCGATTTCATTATCATGTTAATTCCTACACTGTTCAGCATTATTCTTTCCTCTTCTGGATTCCTATCTAGATATTAAACTAGAGTAAGATTTAGTAGAGTAAACTTAGAAATAAAATCTTGTTCACTTCCCCTGGAAGTGAGAATCATAAAATTATAGTCCCTAAAGAACTGTAACACTGACTCTCAGACTGTATTTTTCAGATGTTCCAAGGCTAAGTCTAAAGTTTTCCTGAAGATTTACCAAGATTCAAAAAAGCAGCATTTATTTCTAAGTAAATTATAATGTCTGCACATGAACTGATAACACAATATGAACCTTAAAGTTGACCCACAGTAATAAGAAACCATCTATCTTCCCACATTCTCAGCGTACCCTTCTTTCTTGGCTTTCAGAAATACAGACACCTTTTGCTTTTTACAGAAACTTGAAACTTTCCCTCTAGCCTGCCAGAAGAATGCTGTAGAACAAATGAAGTTCAGCACAGAGTATTACCAGCCTATCCTGGCACCTCTGTCCTACATGGTAGGGAACACAAGTGTTCATAGAACCAATCAGGGAACCTCAAAGATTCTTCAAAACTTGACTGTGACAGAGCTGGCTCTAAGTATCTTGGGTCCTTCCCTGTTCCTATCACCAGGTTGGGGAACATCACCATTTGGAGGCTACACAATGAGTCAGGCAGGAGAAAAGACATGACTGAAATGAAGCAGAGTCTGGGTAGGTCCCATTCTAATGTGCCAGAAAGCCCTGACACAAGGTAGAGAGTGTGGTGCAAACTGCAGAAAAAAAGTAGGAAGGGCAGTAGAGAATAAAGGGATTACATAAAATTAGCACTGCCAATAAAAAGAAATAAGCCTTTCTTATTTTTTATTCATTTCTCCAGTGATGAATGGTTGACTCAGCCCTGAAAGTCTTCAAGGGCCAGGCTGGACGGGGCCCTGGGCAGACAGATAAGAGGGGGCAACCTTGCCGTGGCTGGGTGGTTGGAAGGTTGGAAATGGTCTCTAAGGTTCCTTCCAACCTATGGTGCTACAAAACAGCACTTCTTTTGGAAGTACTGACAATACAGCTTAAATATTCCTCCTGGTCACGTTTACTAACATAAAGCAACACATTCTCTTTCTCAATTATTGACTGAATAAAGCGTCCCTCTTCAGGCTGTTTTGGCTTAGTTTCCATAAAAGGAAAACTCACGATCTGAACAGCCTCAATAAATTGCACAAAATCAGATTTCCCTTCTCATTCTCCCTCACATTTTTCAAAGACAAGTTTTAGCCTCACTGCCAACATTTTTTTATCCCTGCCACCTTATCAAAATCAATTCAACAAAATGGCTGTAAATGGTCTCAAAATAACTCCTGATGAGCTGAGAGTAATCAGAAAAGTTGATCTGATAGGATCAGAAAGGTATTATGTATATACAAATAAACCAAAATATTAATAAAACAAGTCCATCTGGCAGCTCAGTCCCCAAATAATTTAAAATGTGATTAGCAGGACACAGCTACAAGACATACAAAATGCTCCTTATAAAGAAGAAGTAATATCTGTCATTTTTAATCTGCTGATTTAAACAGACACCAAACACATGACAGGTCTCATCCTTTAAGAATCAGGAACATTTTAGCAAATTTAGACAAGCTCGTACAATAATTTATCCCTGATGCCATGAACAAAAGTTTGCTCCAACCAGAGCAAACAGATAAAATTACCTTTTATAGGATCAACTATCCATCCCAGTACTGCCACTTAACTTGATTGAAGGGATAGAATCCCAACAGTAACAATAATAATAATTGAGTTCCCATAGCATATTTGATTTATAACACTTAACCACGTGATGTTGGGTTAGATATTAACTCAGCTCTTTACAAAATGCCCATCAGGAAGGGATGGTGCCCTACTACTAGTCTGCATGACACTTACAAACACTACCTTGTCCATGCCAGGACACATAAGAAGTCAAGAACTCATTCAGTATTAGAATACCTTTAATACAGTTGCCACATCAGTGTTAGAGAAGAACATTGTACAAATTTATGAAGGCTTCCCTGAACACCCAATTTCTGACCAACCTATTGGCAGAATAGTACCTACACAAAGAGGTTCATCAACAATGTAAGTGGTCACTTTAAGTTTTTCCAGCTAATTTAGGGAGCAAATTGCAAAGCCAGTGACACTTCAAATGTGGTTTTTAGTCCTACATGTCTGTCATGGTAACCCGTGACAATGTCAAAGAAAGTTATACTGAATACCCGTTCTTCTTCCCAGAAAAGGATATATATATAAATAAATTGATTGCAGAAGGCACTACTACAGTTGTACTGTTTGAATAAGACAGGTCTCCCTCACACTGTCACACATAAAGGTCAGAGCACAAACTACACAGATGTACAGCAAGCATCTACGACTGTAGCCCAATAAAGCTGTTTGAAGTTAGAGATGCCCTCACTAAAATCACGGCATGAGCTGCAGTCCAAGAATCCTTTTACACGGCAAGATATAAGGCCAGAAATGGAAATCCTGTGTAACAAAACATCGAAATAAGTCGAGCATTTTACATAGCACTAATAAGCAATGCACAGTTAAGTTACAGAAGAGACTGCTTAATAACTATTGCTTAAATGCAAGCTGTTTTTACAATCTGCATTGTAAACATACACAGAGAATACAAGTCTGCATTCACTTAACCACTTCTCTTCATTGCCTTTTGTTTGGGGAGTAACATCTAGTAAGAAACATCCTAGTATCTCTTTCACAGATAGCTGTTCTCTAAAGCTATGTGTGGCTTAGATCTAAATAATTAGCTATTTATAATAAGAATTTAAAGACATTTGATTCGAAATCATTTCAGAAGTTTCACGTAAAGGATTATTTCCAATTATTTTATGTTGCTCATTCTAGAGTAATTGCTTTAGGCATACATTTTAGCAAAACTCTATGCATGCTCAAGAGGTTGCATAATTATTTTCCTACATATTTTCCACATCATGGCCACGAAGCTTTAGCACGTATAAAGCCTACTGCAAGGTAAAAAGCCAAGGAGGAAACAAAGATTTATTTACTCAAAATCATCATTCCTAACTCATTATGAAGAATTAAATCTCATTCCTGCCACAAGCTGCCAAAAAGCAAAACTTCCTGCTTTCTGCTCATCAGTGACAGAGCTTTGAATATATCAGACAAGGGCGTTCCCTCATCCATTTCCTTGGCATTTAAACTCCCTCTGGTGGAAAGATAACACCCAATGCACCAGGACCCCAGTACATCTCAACCTAACAGAGCATCTTCCAGCTCTCTGTTGTCAAAGGAGAAAAAGCACCTTGTCCCAGCGTATCTGATCTTCGTAATCCTAATTGGAAGTGATCTTCACTCAGCTGACAGCAACTGCACTACAAGCACGTACTGTGCAAATGCAGACTCAGAACGTACCTTTACTATGTAGTTAATTAATGCACAATTCCACCCCCACCTCAATACTCACACCCTCTGGGCACAGAAATGCTTACAGTTAAAACTGCTTATTACCGTGAAACCTCCTGTAGCCTGAAATACACTCAGAATTCACTCCCAAACTAGGTTAACAAAATGAATATTAGCTTGAATACAAACAGACCAAGCTGCCTTTGCAGGCATCATTACTTGCATTCCAGCATGGCCAGTTTTGTGCAGCTGTATCTTTCACTGGTTTACTGCAGCAGGAGATGAGCTCGTATGTTTAATTTCTCCAGAAGTGCATTCAAAAACAGAGGTGCAGTTTCACATAGGAGTAATAATAATAATTATAATAAAGAGCATAGGAAATGATTAGGTATATAAGTTTACTGAACAGAAACTGGATTACAGCCCATTAAGACAAAAAGTCCACTAAACACAAAAGCCTCCAGTCTTAGTAAATGGTCAACAGTCAGGGTAAGCTGCAGCTCAACTTACCATCCAGGCAGTGAAGTCATTTTGCTAACAGAGAAGCTCAAGCATTTCTTTGAGTACAAATACTCCCTTAAAATTATGTGATTCAAGTTAAAATGTGACTTTACAGAACATAAACTGATGCCTGAGCTTTTACTTCAGAGATTCAACATCAGAAATAAAGCAATAGTAATGAACCACCAAACACTTAGAAGGCTCAAGGCAAAAAATTCACTGGCTTAAACAAAGGTAGTATGGACTCAAGAAGTCTTTATAATGAAGTTGTTAGCCTAAATAACTGAAAAAATAAGTCTGAAAAAGCATAAGGAACTTTCATAATCAAATGCATGAGAAATACAAAAAAAGCAGCTGATTGCAGCAAGCAGGTTTTCCCCAGCCAACACAAAGTCTTCATGATTGTATGTTAATCTTGTAAATAGTCAATCTCACAATTGTTACCTTCAGGAACTCATGAGATCAAAACAGAATCTACAGAATCACAGTAACGTATTTTGCTTCAACTGCTTCTCTAATTAACATCAAATAGATTTACAACATGTTTTTTTCTTAAAAAAAAATATTTATCGTAATTTATGACCTTCATACTATTTGCATCTGCCAGCTGTGACTGACGTCACTGCCACCTTCAATCTTGACAAGGGAAAAAAAAATCAGTTCACATAATAAAGTTAAAGGGACGCTTTCCTGCCACTTTCTGAAATACCAGGGAGGAGCACACTTTCATCATAGGCAGCTGATTTGCAAAGTAATAGAATTCTAACCTTCTTGCTTCTCCCTGATGAGTGGCCATCACATCTCTCTTCTGCCTCTTTGACCTGCTGAGCACAAACCTGCAAGTGCCCAGGGACACAGTCCAACACGGTTCTTTCTTGAGAAGTCTCTATGAATCTACCTCCTAATAATAACACTATTTCCCTTCCTCAGCGCATCCAAACCATACTCAGAAAACTTTGTAAAACAGGAAAATAAAACCCTGACTTTTATTCCTAACACTATGCAGGGTATTTTCAAGAAAAAATAAATAAATCTAAATAAGAATAAAAAATAAACTTAAAAAAAGCCAGAAAACCATGCCCTTAAACATCTGCTCACCTAACAAGATAACTGCAGCAACTCCTGGCCCTACTTTGCAGATAGCTGAAGCGACTGAATCCCATACCATATATTATCACTCACACTACGAAACAGCTTAGTTACAAAGACAGGTTTTTACGTAGAACTGACTCAAGGGCAAGGGAACACTGCCCTCAGACATGAAGATCTACAAATACACCTGTGGATATTCAGGACACTTGCACTCCATATGGTTTAACAATGCAGAGGGCAGCAATTCTCAAGACAACTTTCAGGGAATGGGAAGAGAAATATGAACAGACAGTGGGACAAACGCTTCCAAATGATTTCTGAATCAACAAACCCAAACTACTCAAGAAGAGGCAACTGAAAGTACAGCAGAACTCTAATTTATTAACAGATTTAGTTTAATTAAATAGAAATCATTAAAACTGTCAGGAGCACATTTAATGGAGCGCAGCTGAAGACAATTTTGGATTTTATAATCTGCAAACTGAATTTCATGCACAGTAAGCATTTATCCACTAGCAATCCACTGCAGAAAAGGAGTCTAAAGGTCTCAGTCGAGCCCCAGGAGAGCTTAATTTCACCCACTGTCAAGCATGAAGTAACTCTACTAAAAAAAACACTGAACAAAACATAATGCCAAGGATGAACCTCTGAATGAGAAGAGCAAGTAAAATAGTTCTCTTCAGTCATTTAGGTCAGAAACATCTGGCACTCAGTTCCATGATTCAGGAAAAATATGTTATTATTCATAGCACCTCTGGTATTTTGATTAGGCAACGCTAAGCATCAACCAGCCTTAATTCCACTGTCAAGTAAAACAAGAGCAGGAGAGAATCATCTGGCATTTTAATGAAAAAGATAACAATTTTGCCTTAAATACAGGCTTTCTGAAAAAGTATCTTCCCACTACATTAATTGCCAACACTGTGATTTTTTCCAATTCTCTCAAATCTTAAAACCAACCTTTTCAAATTACAAATTGACATACAAGTTAACATACGATTTAACAGTCAAGAGCAACCAATTCCCTTTCTACACACACATACCAGAGCATAGATGACACTGAAAGGTACTGCTGGAGGTCACCTGGTTTGCCCAGGACTGTGCCCAGGTGGTATCTGTTGTGAACTACAGACTCTCCCCATAATCCATGGAAATTATACTCACACAGCTCTCAGGATTTTTATTGAAAGTCAAAGATTATTTGAAGTCATTAGGAGTCACTGAAAGGGCCTATACATGTGACAAAATGGAAAGCCAGTGGTAAATGCTCTAGAAGGGGACGTGCACATCCAGCTCACATCTCCATCAAAAATTAAATTTAGCCTTCTGATAGCATTGTCATCATTCAACCATGTTATCTTCCTCTTTCCCTCTTACTCCCACCCCACTATCTTATACCTTAAGACTGTATCATCCCAGCAATCTATTCAACTTTCCAAATACTTGAGTTCACATTCATTTATCTTGTCCCTTATCAGCACTGTTCCCACCATCACAAATACAGTTACTTCATTTCACAACAGACTGAGCTTTAATAGATGGTGTTAGAAACCCTGGGATTAAATTCAACCCTGGAAGGACACGAACCACATTAGAGAAATCAACATTCTGTTTAAAGAAACAAGACATCAAAACCACATTTAGTATTACATAAGCAGCAGTCTGAAGTAAAAAGTCTTTCCTGCATTTTTTCCATGATTCCTCCCCAGCATCAAAACAGACTAATATAAAGCTGAAGGAGCTCAAGCAATAAATTGCAACTTTTATGCCTCAGAAAAATTGAAGGACAGAAATTTTAAACCTAAGTCAGACACATTAAAAAAGTCTGGTGATCACAATTCAACAATCTAAAAATGCCAGGGAAAACAGACGTCTGAACTCTCACTGGTAGGTGTGTACTCATTAGAGTCTCTACGGAAAAGGAGACTGAATCTTATTATACCTAATTCACTTCTTTCTTCTGGGAAGATAAGCTGCCAGTTGCTATAGATACCTCCATATAAAAAAAACAGGAGATAAGAACACTATATTAAAGAAAAGAGTAATACTGGATCATAATGATAGCTAGATTTCCAAGCACTGTAATAACATAGCTTATATCTTGTGTTAACAGTGAAGTTCATGTCAGAGACTATGCCAGCTCTCCAGCTCACTGTGAGCTACCTCAATGCATCTTTGTGATCCCAATGAGATCCTAGCCCTGCAACTGCATGCAGGGTTTCAATTTCTCCTCACGTGTATTAGCATACAAGCACTCCACGAAGCCATTCAGAAAAGTTACAAAACCTCAGAAATGATACCAGAAAGGTGACAATTTTGCACTGGCACACATTGCTTCACAGAAATAAACAGCTCAAATACCTTCAGCTTCGTCTTCAAAAGAGGAAAGCTCAAGTGAATCACCACCTACAGACTTCGGAAGGAAAATGTCTGTGCTATTTTCACTGTTAATTAAGTCACAGGTTCACAGAGGCAAGTTTTTTAACCGAGCTCGCAGGAAGAAGCATGAAATTGGCCACTAGATGGCTCCTCCGCACGCCCAGCAGCCACTGGGCCTGTCCCCGGAGCACGCCCGGCCTGGGGCAGCTCAGCACGCACCTTGCAACCCCAAAGCGGCTCCGCTTCTCACTCATTCTACATCGCTTTAAGCAGCCTTGCCATAATCCTTGAGAGAATTTCTGCTTTTGCTAAATTAACATGGCTTTGTGAATACGGAAAATGAGACTGACTTCTCTCGGTTCTCTCTTCCCAAATTAACTGCCCTCCTTTGAGGAAAGGAACAACTTGTAGCAATGTAAATAGGAACAGCTTCACAACCCCAGCCCTCTCTCTGCGGTCACGCTGAAGTTTGGGGTAAAAAAAAAGCTTAATCTTTCTGTCCTGTTTCGTTATTTGTTAAGGTAAAGCACACAACAGTGGCAGGTTAAATTCTAGGGACATCTATACCTGCTGCTCTGCCATTTCTCTCTGTACAAAGCACAAGCTCAAATTTTTCTTCCTGTTAACGTGAATATACTTATCTTCCCCGAGAGTTTTGTGCCCTCTGATCTGTACTGCAAGGCGTACAGTGAACTAAGGAGCTATATATAAGCAATAACTGAGCTATGATTCATAGCTTAAGTAGCTAGACAAAAATTTCCAGAAAGCCATCTTGCTCCACCTGCACAGGTCTCATAACAAACCACATAAATGCCTGTTTACTGCCGATCCTCTACTGCAAAACATCTCAGATGAACATTTTGAACAGCAGACACACAGCAACATAATACATAAATGACTCCAATAATACATAAAAGACTCCAATGCAACATAAAGCAGATTGCAACCCACCAGTAAAATCAGCATTCACTGTGCAGTTTCTGAACAGAGGTATCCAGGTTTAAACAAGCCCATCCCCAAAGAACTGCATTGGAATGGCTTATTAAGGACAAACTCAGGCACTGACTGCATATTACACATGCACTGCACCTAATCCTACATCCTTTGCATACCTGATAATTTTGACAGAATGCTAAAAATGGGAAGTAGCACCTGGGTCCCCACCTGAAAACTCTATTTTTTAACTCAAATTATAACATTTATTATCCCTGTAATGAAACAAAAATATGCCAGCCTAAAAAAAAGGCATGAACACAGAAGCAGCTAAATGCTAAAGGGAAATTTTAATTAGGTGAGACTGAGACATAGTTCTGCTTAGTGAAAAGAAGCTAATTAGTGAATGCTTTAAAAGAGAGCAGACAAATGCAACATAATGTGGAGAAAGTGATGAAAACGGAGCGAAATGGACTGACATAACCTAGAAATAAGTTATTTTTCCATCCCTCGTAATAAAGCACAAGTCTTATTCACAAATTTTATCTGACATCATGGAAAAACATTCAATGGGTTTCAAAATGCATTTGAAAATGACAAACCACTGAAAATGACCAAATAAATCAATACTACTAAATACTGAAGATAACATTACTAAGATAATGTAAGGTAATACTTACATTATTTCTTCAACAGTTATATGCCACATGAGGCTGTTTTTTTGTTTGTTTATCATCAGTATTAACATTAAGCCCATATGCTTCTGTGTTGATTCTATCAGAGTGAGTCTCAGTGGAAATAAAATTTCATACCAGCTACACTCCAATGCATTAAAAAAAGTGCTCCACAGTGCACTTATATGAATACAGATAGCGCACACAATCACTTTATAGTAGTTTGCATAGAAGAACAGTAAGGCCTAAATACAGAAGAGTGTAAAAACTTTGTCACTAAAAAGCCCATCAAACATATGACAAAACAGTCTGAGCAGCACAAGTGATACAGCATGTATTGCAGTACACTGTAAACTGTAGTAAAGCATAGTAAATACATAAGCTAAACAGGTGCAGCTAAAATACATTTTCTTCCCTTTGTTCTGATGCCATGAAATTCACTAAGGACGGTACTTACTAATTTTACATGAATAACTAAGAGTTTAAAATGTATGTTATATAGCTGGAGATAAATGTTTACCATATTGAAGCAGCGGAAGAATGAAAATAAAACATACCTTGTCTATTCCCATTCTCTTCATCCTATGGAAAAAGAAAGAGTGCATATTAAAAAGCCATTGAATGGAGAAAATACACAGGCATCTATAAGCTAAGAGGATTTTAAGTGTACTCGTAACCTCAACTGTGCATTTCAGTATTTCATCCTTTCTCACAAATATTCCAACACTGCAGAACTAAGGCTTCAATTCTGAAATTGCAACATAATTCCTGTTTACACAGAAAAAATTAAACAGTTGCATGAAACGTCCTCAAAGAAACAACTTGAAAGGCATTATCTGAAAACAAGTGTAGAAAAATATCCAAAATACTGCCATGAAGCCTGACATTGCACTGTGTTGTTGCAAGTATGTTTCCACTCATCAGTCAAGCATATGCTGCAATCATCCACAATGTTAAATAATATGAAAGACATCTTTCTAACACTTTTTTTTTTCTAATAAGCAAGCTCTGAATATTCTTAGTGAGATTTGAAATATGAAGTTTGTTTTGCCTTCGGTGCTTCTGCTAGAGGAAAAACATACCCCAAATGCTACTTAGGAAAATCTCTGCAGACTTTCCTTCTGGTCATCTCACTGTATTTTACAATTCTAAGTACCATATATCAGCCATAGTCCTTTAAAAAAGCCTACAACTGGAATGTACTGATGGGGAAGGACATGCTTAAAATAGCATATAATTACTTCAGCTACTTTCTCATCAGTATTTTAATATGAATGAGACTTTTGATAGAGCCCGGATAATTTCCTGTTCAGCAAAATTCTATTGAAATTTTCTAACTGAGATGGTTAAAATATGGAAATGGGTTTTCTTTCTGAACTGGGACTTCATGGAAGTACTACATTTTTCTACTAAATACAGGTCCTCATACTTATACATAGATAAGATAAACACATACATAAAACAAATTTTAAAAAGAAGGGAGTGAACAGTGTTCTGGTACTGCTCTAACTTTTTAAGAGCCATGATTATTAATTATTGTTATCACTAAATCCTTAAGTTGAACAGTTGAACGGTCTCGTTCATGTGCCATTAGACAAACACTACTAACATGTGTCATAATACCCCTTGAACACCTGTGACAGTCAGCCTGCCTTCAACTACATAGGATCACCTAAGAGAACAGCAGCGAAGAACTGCTCAAGGCAAGGAAGACTTGCCAAGAGCATCCTCCCTTCCTCCAAGACCTGGACACTTTTGATCAGTGAAGAGAGAGGAATGATTCTTAAGCTTAGAAATAATGACTGAGATCATACTTAGCCACTAACCAACATGATCTTTGGTCAAATAAGAATGGAACAGAAATCAAATTTGTCTCATGTTAGAATCAAGCACAACAGGTGAATTTCATTCTTCACATAACTTAAGTACACAGATATAAAAGCCACCTTATGATGACCCAGGAACTAAAACTTTACAGATATTACTTTTTTCCTCCATCCCGTGGACATGAAGAAGAGAATATAATGGTTCAGGTTAACTTATAGAAGTGCTTACCAGCACTTCGCGGTCCAAACAAAACTTATCTTTATGGGTAACTAAACACCTACAACAATCTCAAAATCCCGTGATTTTTCCTTTCAAAAACCAAATATAAAGAAGAATGAATTACTCAGACTCTGACAAATCACAGGAGAAACAGAAGGGAAAAGGATGCCAAGAGCTCTCTCGGAGTTCTAGCCCCTTTTTCTTCCTTCAAGATATGCCTTGAGATTTATGGGTATCAGCACAGTACGTGCTGTTTGGGTCTCTAAGATATGAATGAGAACTCTGGACTCCCCCAGTATCATTTGCCTTTCCTTGTGTGCAACTCCTTCCACACGTGAAAATATTATTGTCTGTATGAGAAATTCAAGAGAAAACATATCCCATCACTTTGTGTTTAAGCCTATCCCGCTGCCTAGCTGCAAAAAAAAAGAAGTAAACTCAGAGGAAGGGTGTATCATTACTTGTAAGTAATTGATTTTCAAGTTCTAATCAATGTTATTTGAACTGACTAGAAAAAAAAACCCTTCTCAATACTCAAATCTTTATCAGTATTAAATGGACTTCCCAGCAACAACACTACAGCAGTTTCCAAATGGTTCAGTCACAAAGGAGAATATATACCACTCTTGAGTAAGGTAGACCAATAAGCTCCTTAACATTTTAAAATACTCTAAATAAAACCTATAAAGTACTTTCATGCTATTTCTAATTAAGCTAGAAAAATTTTCTTCAGCGTAGGCTGGTATTGATTTGTCTCTTGACTTAAGGAGAATTGCAAGATTCTTGTTCTTTTCAGCAGAAAGAATAAAATATATGGAAAAAAGCGTCTAATGTCCATTAATTTTACAATATTCAGAAACTTTTTCCAGGCCATTCTCTTAGGACAGTGATTTAAACACATCTCAGTTCTGAAGAGGTAAACAACCACAACCCATACCCTACCCTTGAAGTATACACTAAAGAGTGTACAGATGAATGAGACTGGCTTTAAATTAAAGAACAACAACAACAAAAAGCAAGAAAACAAACTCACTTACTTTAAAAGAAAATTGAACTGCAGATTCTGGAGGGTAAACTATGAAGTGTCTTAAGGTGAAGCCAAAACCCTGAGATGTCCTCCTTAACACAACAGTTTTTGGACCAGGCCAAGAGAAAGCTTCTTCATCCTCTGATGGTGATATAGCTTCACTTTGCTCTTTTCCATCTTTATTTTTTGATGCCTAAAATAAAAGAGATACAGATATTAGTTGTAAATCACAATTTGGTTGCATTTTAAAAGCATTACTGGGCACTTGAGAACTTCTCCTCTCACATTCAAAATAACCAGATAATCACTGATATTGTCTTAAGAAACAAGAATTGCAACGCAGCATCCTTAGTGTTACATCTCTGGTCAAATCACTAACTGAGTTTAAGTTTCATATTAGGGAAGTCAGCGTTCAACAGTTACAAATTCAAGGAACATGTACAGCTTGCTTTTGTTCGCTTTTTAGTTTACTTTGATATAAATATCCAGATCATTTCTTTCTGTCGTTTAGGACTCCATTTCTGACCACACAAAGCTCACATGCATACAAACAAATACAAACTCCCTTTTTCCGACTTAAAATGCAGGCATGGTTTTCTCAACTTGCAGCATCTCCTCACGTACAACAACTGATACAAAAATAAAGTAGAAAACTGATTAGGCTTCTTCAGCAAGACAGCCTTCAGTATTTTTTCTTCATCTTTTATTTTTCCCACCCTTAGCTACAGTGCAGTACACCAGCACTAGATACAGAAGTAAGAAGGCCTAACTTCCTATTGCTGTTAGTACTACAATCCCACTTTTGCAGAAACAAGACCATTTGTTTCTTTCTTAAGGGTAATTTTATATACCTGTGACTCATGAAATACAGGGTTTTAAAAAATATTTGCAGCTTTACAAAAAATCTTCCATTTCAGTTTTCAAAGTGAGTGCTACGTCATTCATAACAATTCAAATAAAGCTGAAAACATACAAAGAAAGTATGCAAGAACCCTTATGACTCTCCTCTAAATATCCTAGTTCAACGATGCGTGAAACAAATTTAGATACCAGAGCCTATAGACTATTCAAAGGGTATTCAAACAGAAATAATAGTCTTCTTGTCCTTCTGCAGCCCTGCTGCTGTGGCTCAGCAACCGCCTGATACTCGGCAGAATTTTCTGCTCGGATTTCTTCCTGGGCTGCTCCAAAATAATCCCTTTTGCTTTAGTCTTACAGCTGCTACGTGAAAATGCAGCACTTCTTGGTAAGGTGGGCCCAGCCAACTCCAATCAATATCTTACAGAGAATACAAAGCATTTCAACTTCCACCACAGCCACTGCATGTATTAGGAACTCTTGCAGCTGCTTGGTGAGATACTTAATTCTGTATTCTCTTATGTAAAACAAAGCTGTGTTTCTACACAGATGCTAAGGACACAACCCAGAAAATGCACATCTCATTAAGTGCCTCAAGGAAGACAAAGAAATACTGGGCAGCCGCCTGTAAACCAGCCCTCTACCATACACAAATGACAGAGCTGGAACCAGCTACTGGACTCCTGCACAGAAGCAGTGAGCTGGGCCCATGGGACTGTGAGAATCCCAAAAGGACCAATGGCAGGTTTTGGAAAAGAACAGTAAACATGAAGAGCTCAATCTCTGCTCAGTCTGTCCATGTCGATCACCTTCATCCATGCTTCAAGGTAGCAGCGTGAAACAAGACTGTGCAATTAGATGACTAATGAATGAGAAATTAGTGAGAACTGAACTGCCAAGATTGGCTTTAGTTTAAAGTTCAAGCAATGCAAAGATCAAGTTAAAGGTGACACGATCCTCTACCCTGACTATCAGTGCGGTGCTGAGGTGTTTCCCACCAGTCTGTTCAGCCTTTAAACACGACAGTTTTCATTTCTGCACAAATGATGAACCTTCTCAGCCTTCCCTTCTCATCACATGAGCAGGAAAAGTGCCATTGAGAACGATTGATCTGATCCTATTGGAATGGCATAAGTAGCAGTTCATAATAAGAATGTATCACTGGCCTCAACGTTTGACAGCAACCTCCTCTGCTAAGCATAGGCTACAGTCCACCTATTTAATATTCCCTGCAACCTTTTTTTTTCCTCTTCTCAGATTTTTACAGGGAACACCTGACACAGAAGTTTTAAACAGTCAAACATCTGCAGGTATCACAAGAACAAAAAACTTTAACAAACAAACAGCCATCTAAACAACACCCCAAAAAGCAAATATAGAATGTGCTTTACTCCCTCCCCCTCAACAAAAGCCTCCTTAATTAGACTTTAGTTTTGATATGTTTAAAACTGATCATTCAGACACAGTGACCTGAGAACAAAATACAGCCATACTTCCCTATGTCTGAAGGGTAGGAGACACAGTGTTTGACTGAAATGGGAAAAGAAGCTCTAATTTTGCTCTAACTTAACATCAACCTTTAACACTCGTGACAGTTGCTGAACTAGCAGCTATTCACAGACAACAGAGTTCCATAGGCAAATCATTATTTCCTGTAAGAGCACGCCAGAAGTTGAAGAGTTATCTTCATGCTGTCCTTGGACCCCTGCAAGGTCTGCCAGCAGCACAACAGAAAAGGCCAGTATTAATAATAAATGCGAGATGTAGTTGGTAACAGAAACTCCGAGCCCCTATACAAACAAAAAGCAATTTGAATTACAAAGGAAAGAGTCAACATCTGTTGAGTGACCCTGCGAAGTGTCCAACCACAGCACACCCACCCGAAGTATCTCCTGCCAGAGAAGGCTTTAAGAAGGAACAAAAAACTTTTCAAAAATACAAACAAAACAAGGATTCAAGACAGCGAGCAAGAAACAGATGATGTTTAGCATAGGCAAGAATGTTATTGAAAGCAGAGATCCTACGTGGTATCTCTTGTGATCCAAAAATGATACCAATCCAGTTACAAATACATAAGCATCTGATATCCTTAGAGTGATTTGTCTTTATGAGTAGAAGGGTGAATTTCAAGAGAATGAAAAGTGAATGCTTTATTTTCACGTCACATAAAATCTAACAGGCCAGAGATTATTTGCTGTATTCCTTACTGAAGATCTGAATGTTTGACTCGGTAAAATACAGTCCCTATAAATTCAATGCTCAACATGAATGGCAGAATGCACACAATTGGTTCAAGGACTGCAGAATCCCAGGCTACAAACAGATGATTCAAGCGTCATTTCCCTCAGGATTGCTTCATACGAGGTTTTCATACCAAGTATCTCAAAACATCATTTCCTGTTACATGCAATTACAAGGACATGCAGCAGATGCTTAAGTGCCCTGTAAAACACGCATTTGACTTTGAATATTGTGTTTAACCCTGTTTTTCTAGGTAATAAAAACATCCATGAAAAATCTGGTATTTTAACCACCAGGAGTCTGTAGAATTACATAAGATCAGTAAATAGCACCAGTGTTTCTAAATAATACTATGTTCAAGAAAAAGTAATCTCAAAGCAATAATTTCACATTTAGCTTCTGAACAATTACTGACAGGCCGACATAAATAACATGCTAAAAACAGTCCAGCGACCGTCAAAAGGGATTGCAATACAAACCATCAGTTGCCTTCTCAGCTGTCTAAACAGAGAAATAGAAGTACTCTGAGTTCTGTCATAGGTAAATAACAGTGAACACACTACGTAATTATACCTTGCACTACCAACACCTGAAGAAAAATACAAAAATCAGTTTAAGGTTGAGATTCTTTACTATCAACAGGCTCCCCTTGATCACATGGCCTGTAGCAGACTGACCACCAGACGTCCTTTAGTGAGTGTGGTCCCTGACTTTAATCCACAAGCTCACAACGCGGTTGTGGCTGCCTTAAGGGGCAATTCTTGACAATCTATCCACTTTTTAACATGGAGGACAATTCCCTCACCCCTCTTACCCCGTCTAAAATGCTTGTAGCCCTCAACCGTTTGCTCTACACATTTGGTTTTAACATTTTTCTTTAATCAAACAGAATCTTTCACAAATTCTGTAAATAACAGCCTTACGGTGTTGCCCAAACTATATTTTCTGGAGCCTAAATTTAACAAAAACCAACAAACAGACTAGACCATCTGGTGGGCTCACCTGTCAGCAGCTCCATAAGCACAGTCTGTCTCCTGCCTCAGGATTTAGTATTATTCAACTTTCATCCAGTCCACCAAGAAACGTGCTATCTCAAACAGCTGTTCAGCTCAATGCGTGTATGTTCAGCTCAATTTTTTAAAAGCTAATAACATAAACCAGGACCAAAAAGGATCTTGCACATTATTATTAATCCCACAACTAGCCTGAGACAGGAACAGGATATTCCAAATGCTGTAATAAATGCTGGGCTTGCTTATAAACAGTGGCATCTCTAGTACCACGTCATTTCTTTTCCCTGTTTTTTCTAACCAAGTAGCTATTAGTTAGCCTACTGTCCTGTTAAACCTACAATTTCAAAGCAAAAAATAAAGAGCTTTCCTATTTTTTTGTCACATAAAGAGTAAGATTCTTTTAGAAGATAACAGGAGGAAAAGGGGCCATTTCTGGCTAAATTTCTGACATAAAAATGCCTGTGTGGGAAAAGGATCTTGTTATCCACTTAATAATGGCAGCTCTTGCTGCAAGTCAGGTTTTTCTTTAATAATCAGACTGTTCCACCGACAGGTTTCAAACAAAGTTAGAATAAACCACTGATCCTTTTAGTCTCAACCACACAGAAAACCTCAAATTGCTTTGCTAGAAGCTGACAGAAAGACAAAGAAATGACAAAGAAAATGACAATATCCACAAAAAAATAAATAAATAAATAAATAAAATTAAATTTAATAATCTATTTTTCTGGTAGATCTATGTGAACAAAAACAATGAATCACAGAACTTTATCCTGCTCAGAGGACAGCATGTCCCCTTTACCTTCTATCATCACATTCTGCCACCTGGACTCCTGCACCAAAATGACTTTGGGCCAATCACTCAATCCAGTAGAGAATATATGATTCCCTGGTACTGCAATATAATAGGAAACAAACATAACCCCCAAAATACATTGCCTCTGGGTGTTCTTAAAACATGCAGCATTTCCCCTAAAAACATCTTAAGATGAACATTTAACAAAGATTTTGCAACTTTTTTATTTATTTTATTTTTTTAATGATTACCTCCACCCTTGTTTGCAGAACAGCCAACATCCAAAAGGAAAGCCAGATGGTGTTTCATCTTGCATCACCTCAAAAGTGGTGATATTACTTCTGACTTTTTATACACGTTGTTCACTGGGTGAATACTTCAGTGAGCACTCCACTAAATTACCATTACCCTGTGAAATGTCTAGTGGTCAGTGTACATAGAACAGCCACAACAGCGTTGTAGAAGCAGACTGAAAGCTCTTGCTGCTCTTCAAGCAAAATCCCAAGCTCTATGATCATATGCTGAAGTGGTCTCAATCCACAGGGAGGTGCCATTTCCAGAGTCTTTAAAACAGGCTGGAATTTAAAAATACTGTTTTATAGAAGTAAATCATTCCCAATCAAAGAAAAATAACTGCTGACACAAGGTTGACACCGTACGCAAACTTTTCCTCCAAATATCCAGGAAATAGCTTTGTCCTTGAAACAAACAAGTTCAATCACTTTCACCTTCAGCAACACGTTCAGCTGTTCGCTGAAAAGCCCCTGTAAACAATCAGGAAAAGCAGAATGCAGAAAAACCCAAACCTACATTATTTCAGACATCAACATAAAAAATTCTTAGTAACCCTAGAAGTAGATACGACTGCAACACAGCAGGCTGGAGTGAAAGATGAGTGAAGTCTTACCTACTGGAGTTATACTACAACAACACAATCGGCACTAACAGGAGAATCAGGCAGCCTGAGATATGTAAATGTATTGAAGCACAAAAGAGGAAAAGTTATTTCTGCCCCCAAACATTCCTTAGTGTTCCTCCATTCTTTCACAGAGCAGACCATCATTACAGAGAGATTCCACTCCACAGGCAGCGCTGAAGCCAGCAACAGGTAGCACAAGAGACAGAAAATACTCAACTCCATCCCATCCACTTCAGTGCTGTACATAGGAAAGCTGCAGGAAAGGTTTACATGCCCATTGACAATGTTAAAACCACAGAGCCTGTTTTCAGCAAGCACCACAAGGCTCCCTTGCTATGAAGCACCCAAAACTGGAAGTGAAGATGTAAACAAGCCCTCAAAGCACAAATAATCTAACAGCTCTGAAACTGTTTTCACCACAAGAAGAAAAAGCACCTGAGATATGGAGATAAATGGAGCATGAGTCATCACACACACAACTATTAGTAGGTGACACTCGGAGAGGTACATAAAACTGGCCCAGCTTGTACCCTCTCATCAGGGCTGCTACTAATAGCCAAAGACTGCTTTTCAGAACTGGGAAGCATAGATGTTTCACAAAGAAGTTCCTCAGGAAGGAAGAGGGAAGATCCCCAGCTCAGTAGGTGTGAGCCCTCAGTCACTAGGTGACCCACTCATCACCTGTAACATCGATGGGTGCACATATGAAGCACAGGATGTTTGCTGACACTCCCCAGGACTAACGCTTCTCTGGAAGCATCGGAGAAAGATGCAGCAACTGAGAAGGAGAAGAAAAGCCAACAGACCGAAGAACTCAATCCAGCTCTCCAAAACATGGTCCAAATGCTTTACGACTCCAGTTACTATAGAGAATGGTGTACATCTCAAGCAACAGGAAAAGAGAAACAAATTATTAGGAACTGCCCATAAGATTTAGAGCAAAGACTAGCAATGTCACTTGTATCATTTGCCAGGCAGGGCAGCTGGGCCCTGAGCCCTTACCAGAAGGGGTGAGGAGACCCCTTCAAGCAGCTGTCCTCTGTCCTCACATGGGTTGTGATGATGACCATAAAGAGCTGAGAGGCTTCAGAGCAAGGCAACAACGATGTAAAAGCACTGAATGCAGTAAAAGGTTTCAGAGGTAGGACACAGCTCCAGGCATTTCCCTCACAGGAGCAGGAATGTGAACCTCACCTAAATGAAATATTGAACCCGGAATATTCTTTTAATTCAGTACCAAAGGTTACAGCTGCCTGCCTGTAGCAGAGATTGGAGGGCACAATAACAGACTTTGAAGTCTATCTTGGAAATGAGTAACTCAATTCAATAAAAATGCATTAATAATTGCATTAATAAAAATGCATTAATAAAACCAAGGCCAGGTATAGAGAAAGAATCAAGAGAGTGATACGTGATGACTCCAGAAGTGTGAAGTAAGTGGGAAAACAAAGTTTCTGTGCCAACACAGCAGACAGCTGTTCACATGGAAGGAGACATCACTGCTGCCATGCAGGCTGCATAGATGGCTTGGGATCAGGAGGAGATAGGCAGAGGGATGAGCTTCCTGTACCCTTATGACTACTGGCATAGTAGACACCATCATTCAATGGAGATATAGCACATTCAAGAGTTGGATTTCAGTCTTCAAATAGGTCAACGCAGAGCAGAAAACCTGTAAAAAATAACTCGTCCACACGTGCACCTTATTTTACACAGCTCAGGTTTTCCTTACTTTGCTCTACTATTTATGAAAGGACGAAGAAAAATAGTAGATGCCTCTGTCAATCTCATCACCACTGCATAGCCCTAAAAAGCACAGCTGAAGGCTACCACCAGCAACCTTTACCTTCCTCCCCCATGCTAAAATGCTCCCATTGAAATTGCCATTTTTTGGCCCTAAGCCCAAATACTGAAGAAAACAAGAAAAGTTAGAGGAAGCCTGTATCTAAAAAAAACTCAATCTTCTTGACAATATGCTAATAACAACTACATAACTAACTAGCTTTACACCTAAACACTCAGGAATTTAATGATGTGACAATCTGAGAAAGGAAGGTCTTAACGTCAAGCCCGTAGGTCTGTTCAACCAAAAAGCTCTCAAGTGCTATTCACCTGGCTCCGGATCACATACAGCAACACCAGTTGGCTCTGTTAACTGAGCCCAGCATACACACACTACAAAAATATACTAGATTGTGTATGTACATGCATATACTGTTGTTGTGGGCTTTTTTTGTTGTTGTTTTTGTAGTAACTTGTCCACAATCAAAACCCGTAATGCTTTAACAGGAATCAAAAGCTAAAGGGCACTCAGGTTTAGCTCAGACCTTTTACTTTCCACACAGCAGCAGCCAATTCCAAGCACCACCAAAAGCAGAGTGAAAATACAGGGACTTCACAGGACTGGCATGCAAATTATTTCAAAATCTGTTTTTGTTTATATCTTGCAATATAGATTTAGAACAATGAACAGTTCATTGGAATAAATGTAGTCAGAAAACCATTAAATAGAGAAAGAAATTTAGAGCTTCCTTGTTTTCTTATAGGCTCGTTAGCAAAAGCCTCTCCTCTTAACAGCAACATCCTCCTTAAATTGGAAAGAAAGGAAACATCTGCAGGGCTGGTAACATAACAGCTAAATGTCATGTGATCCTAATTTAGCTAAATCAGAGCTTTTGCTTCTCTGCTTGTTCTGCTGTTGCTTATTAAGAATAGGAAATGCTTTGTCCTTAACCTTAGAGTCAGATCTAGAAACACCAGAGACAGACTAAGAGCACACTTCTGCCTCTCAGTACAGAAGCAGTGTTTGAGATTGCTCCATGCATGATAAAAAACTGCCTCAGCAGTCTGACATCCTGTTCATGGCTGCCTTCCACTGCTTCTTGTAGCCTATGGAGCTCTGAGATAAATCCACAAACAAAAGTTGCCCGTGATCCATTCTACTTCTTACAAATGGGGAGAGAACAGCTCTCAGCTGTCCCCAGCTAAGTGCATTACTGCAAAATTAGGAGCTAAATTGGATGAAGTTCATACTCCTTGCTTTCTGGTATAGCACAGGCTTTATCACTCACTACATACCAGACAGCTTCCACTGCATTTTCATCAGATTCTACTACAGCACATCTATTCATGCACGCAAGTCAGTTCTGCACAAGCCATTAAGTAAAACAAGACCCCTACAGAGTATAAAGCCTGAGCTGTGCAGGCCCTGATTCAATAATCAGATGCAGGACAGCTTTAAAGTCAGTTGCAGAAGAACCTACACGCTTCTCCAATCCATCTCCTCATCACATCCTGAGCCTATATCCTGGTTACACAAGTCATAAGATCTGCAGAGGACAGAGTTTAAGGCTTTATGTACTTCCAGTGAACCCCTGGGCTTAGCTGGGGCTTCTCTGTGATGCAGCCACAGTGCTGAGCTATGTGGGCCTGGCAGTGGAACAGAAACACACTTTACCCCTTCTCTCTCTCATACACAGGTATGAAGCTGATCTCTCAGAGAAGCTAGCGATCTCTCCAATATAAGCAGAATATGCTCACTCCTGTTTCAAAAATACAGAGTTAAAAGAGATTAGCTGCACTACTTCAACCATGCAGAAACATCACCATGCCTGCCAATTATTCAAACAGTTCAGACTTAATGTCATCAGATCTTCAACTCAGCCACCTTGCGGTTTTACTCAAGATTCTGTTCCACGTGCCCATGAATGCCTGACCTGCCCCCAGCAAACCTTTGGAAGATCAGGGAATTACCTCTCAATGTCAAAATCCAGATTGCCACCCTAAATACAGTTATTTCAAGTGAGATACTATTTCATATTCTATCCTGTTGTATAGAGTCACACGGCGAGACAGTTTTAAGCACTTACTTGAGAAAGGAACTATTCATATCATGCCTGCACTTCCTAGGAAAGGGATTTAACACAGGGAACATGGCTCAAAATACCACAAAACTTGCAAGACAATGTTCCAAGATTCTTCACAACCCTACATACACAGCTTCTTCCCTCCAAAGCAGCATCCAGATACATAACTAAAACTACCCACTGTTTAAGCTTGCAAGTACAGATGCATACTAGCAAAAATGTACCACTTAAATATAACCCTGGTTCCATGTTTTAATATACTTCATTTGAAATAAATTATATAATGTGCAAATTAACACTGAAAGTTTTAAAAGCCCTACTCTCAGAAGTACTCGTTTTATGTATAAATCAGCATGCACAGATGCAAAGCCACATGCTGTATTTCAGAACCCTATGTTTATAATCTACTGTGCATGTACAGCACAGAGAAAAGCAACTTTTTCACTGCAGAATTTAATATACCTCGATAAGGTACACAGGAAGGTGGTTTAAAGAAAGGACTCAAGTCATTAACTTGAAAAAAAAATCTGAAATCTTTATGTCACCAGAGATGAAGTATCTCTAAGAGGATAGAGAAGAGAAAGTTGTCCACAGGATTTTCAGTTTAGCTGCAAATCCACCAGCTTTCAAACCCTGCCTTACAATGTGATCATAAGTGACCTGTGTATTTCAGCCCAGCCTGCAGCCCACATGTCAGCAGAACAGTCAGCACAGCTGATGTCTAAACCCTGGTTGTGTTCTGTCTGGAGGATGGGGTGGGGGGCAGAGGAGAAATCTATTTTAACAAGAATCCACTGGCTTATTTAAGAACTACTTGTCCCCACATGCCTATTACTCCAGTTGGAATTGCTCACTGTTGCTGTTACTTCCCTGTACTTCTGAACATTACAAAACGTTTCTCCAACAACAATGCAAATTCCCACAATGAGTAAAGCCATCAGCTATTTCCTGCACTGATTTTACACCTTTTACTCAACAAATCCAAAAACATCACATACTGCACTGCTATGAGACAAGATTTTTATCATATTCCGTCCCTCCCTGAGGCAGGAGATAAAGAGAAATAAGAGCACGAGAAGACAACATAAATATCACATTTCAAAACTCTTATCAGCTGCAAATATCTGAAAAGGAATGCAACCACCTTTGTTACTTCACCCTCCAAGTGACAAACCCAGAAGACTGAAATGGTTTTTTTTCATGTTATCTGAGATTCTCTGGAGGAAGGGAAATAGCTGCAGTGCAGCAGCTGCTGCAGTGCTTCTGCATCCGAACGCTTGAAGGCAATACAACAGCTGAGCTTGCACTGCAACATCTCATTCTCATACACTGTTTTACGGAAAATGTAGCCTGCAGATTAAAAACTAAAGATCTTGGCTGCTATAATGCCACGACATGACAACTCACTTTCTCAAAGACTATCCTGATGGCTGTGGAAGTTCTCCCAAGCCCGACAACTTCAGTGGTAAGGCTCTTCTGTACAGTGAACCTGTATGGCCATCTGTCAGCAGGTAGAACTCAGCAGAATACCTGTCTTTGACTAAGAAACCATAAATTTAAGTATTCAAACAGCTGAAAGACCATCGCTGTTACCTTTAGAGGTTATGACACAGCAATAAAAAACAGCAGTCAGGCACTGTTCAGATAGGAATTTGGAACAGTGAAAAGACCTGCTCTCCTCCAATTGGTAGCAGCATACTCAGGGCACAGCAGTGACCTGCTCCTTGCTGGTACGAAGACCTACATTCAACTCACAGTGTACTGTTCTATTGCCTAAGACTTGTAAGCAATGCTTATGTGATACAAGGGAAAAAAGAGATTACATAACACTGCCCTAATGGTTCTTTTATGCTATCCACCAGTAATCCTTTCAGCCATCTGAAGAAGTGGCACTGATTGTTTCAGAGTTGCTAGCAATGTTCCACCTTGGCCAAGAGGTGAATGAAGACATCAAGCATCAAGAGTTTGCCTGCACACTGAAGGCTGATAAAGGATTTCCTTAGCAGAAAGCAGGGAAAGTTCTGCTGTACCTTACTGAAGATGAGCTAAGTTATGTGAATGAGTAAAATCATTACTTAGTACTTCCATACAATTGTTCAAGGACTCTCTCTTACTGGGGTCAGTACTAGTACAAGCATGACTCTGAGGCTACATCTTCACAAACATCAGACTAACAATGGAAAAGATTACCTTCACTTTATTTTTGAAGAGATACTTTGGGAACTGTAAACCAGAGGAGTAGAGTGTGTGACAGTAATAACAAAAGGCCATAAGAACAGTTCTATAATCTGATTCAAGAAATCATTAATGCCATTAATGACGGCAAAGCATCCCGTGATGCCTTACAGGTGCTCGAGTGGATGAAAACCACCAAAGAAGTTGCATGAGCTCTGCTAGTTCAAGGATGACATAGACCAGATGGGAGCTGGGCTGTGCAGCTACACTCGAGCAAGAGCTGTTAGCTTCAGACTGTACTTACCTGTTCTCTGACCTGCAGGATTCCTGAACACTGACAGGAGGAGCAACACTGCTATACAAAGCAGTTCACATCTCCCTCCAGGGCTGAGTCCATCTACATTTTACATGGCATTCTAATGCAGTAGAATAGCTGCACTAGTCTCTTCCTGGTAGATAGTACCTCAGAACTGAACTTAAACATTCATTTAAAAGCAAAACGAAGAGCAGCAGCTCACTACAATATATAGTTTCCAGATATTTTACTTTCAGGAAAAAAAAAACCAAAAACAAAACAAAACAAAAAAACACACCACAATACAACCCACAAACCACATTAGCCATATATTCTACTTATCTAAGAAAAATGAGTAATATCAAGCAGTTCTGCAACATTTCTACCTTAAGCACGCAATTAATTTTAAGTATATTGATCTAAGGCCTGGTTTTCCTTCCAGTTTACTAAGAAACAGCTTTTAGGTTACATGAAGCCTGCCTTGTTGGGTGTTCTTTTTCCTTTTGTGTTGGCTTTAGTTTATTGTTTTGGGGTTTTTCACAGTTCATTTCATTCTTCTGCTCAAAAAACAATGTAACTTTCCCTCCCCCCTTCTTATTCCAAACTCATTTTAAAGTTTGGTGGGGCTGCCCATATCATCAGCCTGGCCTTTTCTTACTACTTCTTGATTTCTGAAGCACAGGAAGCCATTGTCAGATTCAATTTGCCTACTCTGATGAATTCTTATCTGTGTGTTTGCAAACTGAATCAAGCTTAGTTAAGCATCTGAAATTTAAGGCTCTAAAAGCATCCATTTGTCTCTTATCTTTCCAACTCAACAGATGAGACTGCTTTAAATCATATCATTAAGGAAATGATTTCTAAGAAGGGCATATTGTTTCTACAGACTTACATGTACAGTGAGAGTACTTCTTGCCTCTATTACTGTACTGGAACTGAAATATTTTATAAAGCCTTCTCCTTAATGCTGCAGAAGAGCACAGTAAGTTCTCTCCGGTGACTGCTTGAATGGCAGGTGAGAAACACAGGTTACATCCACCTTGAAAGCAGTACTGCAACAGAACAGCACTATTTCATATCCCTAGTGAGTGGATTCTATTTACAAACGTTTCCATTCAAAATCCAGGTAAGGTTTTCTTCCTCTAGTTCTACAAGAAATAAGTCAGTCAGACTTAAGAGCTGTCCAAATTAAGAACTGAATAACATTCTGTGTTATTTTATCCCGTATGTTCCAAAAAGTATGCAGTATCCAACCTCTTCTCATACTATTTTCTCTCATATCCATGATAAATTTTGAAACAGCCAAAATGTTTGAGTTCAGTTAAACTGGGAAACAAATCAGCTTTATATTTATTCACAATGCAGATGGTGCTGGCACATCTCCCCTCTCCTGTATGTACAATTCATGGAGTAAATCCTCCTCAAAGGTCAAGACTCTACCAGAGCAATCTGAAGCACTCCAAGTGTTAAAAAAAAAGCAATTATATGGTTAAAAACATGCTTTATATTTTTATTAACTGTAGGAAAATCTTTAGTTTATGGCTTCATTCTTAATATTGCATTTTTCAATAGGATGGGGGAGGGAAGGGGGGGAGAAATGGATGACACTAGAGCCTTCCCCCCTCATTATATTAAGTTCTATAATCATATTAAAATATTGTAAGATAAGAAAACAACAAACCTGACCGCTCCAAGCACAATAAAGGTTACAGATGAAGCTCCATTTGTGATTGATCACGCAGTCCAGAATCTTGAATTGGGCCATGTCTTGCTATAGCGCAGACTGCTGCTGTGCTCTGACTCAGCTTTTGCCCGAGTGATACTGAAGGATATGAGAGCTATGCAGTAATGACATTCAGGAACAAGGACCTTCCTTCCTGCTCAGACTCCCTTCCCACCCCAACTATGTGTCGACTCAACAAGATATATTGACAGAACTGCATAACATTCTTCAAAACAACACTTCCGAAACTGTCAAATTATGCATTCTTGAAAAAGAAATGGGAAATCAGAACATCCTAAGAATTCTCACTACAGCAAATACAAAAAGGTGCTCTCAAGCTGTGCTTGTTTGGTTTTTTTTTTCCCTTTCCTGCTGCTGCTGAAACCAGTCCAAACATCACCAATCATTCATATCATAGGTCTTAAACTTGCTTAGGCACAGCTATGATACTGGCTTCTGCACTTTCACGAGATGCAAAAGCTGTGTCTTCTGTCTTAAAACACAGTGCAATATGAGCCACCTTCCAAAGCCAGGAGAACCTCACAGATCTCACTGCAGCCACAGAGGTTCATATGCATCATGTTCTTAAATGAAGACTTCCCTTTAACCCATTACAGCACTACACACAGGAATGGTGTCTGCCTTTTGAAACAAGGGATGAAGACTGCCCCACAAGCAGGAGAGAGGAAGATGGAGCAGTGGGATCCTGAGAACCTGAGAAGCACTGGAAATGTTTCTGCCTTTACATATTCCTCTTCTGCAGTCTGCAAACACCCCTGTCTCAGATACATGCTTCCCCCTCTATGGATTGATGGTCTAATTTGTGTTCCCCCACCCCCTTCAATTATGAATACACAAATTACTAGACTAGTTACAAAACAACTTTAAATTATCTGAGGTTTTATGACCACAACTAACAATCAAACTCTTCAGCACCAGCCAGACACGGTTTTATCTAACAGCTGTAACTCCTAATAACTTAAAACCACAATGTCTTATTTCTGGAATATGTGTGATATCCCAAGAAACACCCCAGTGAGGTGAACAGACCCAAAATTGTGGCCCAAAGATAAGACAGGAGCAGAGACAGCTCCACAGGACACAGGTGTCAGGTACCCCCATACCCAGGCTCAGCTACTCCTCCAGTAAGAAGAAGACAAGGAAAATACAAGAGAAGACGTGGATGAGAAGAAAGGCAGAATCCCATTTGAATGAGTGTTCATGCACAGCCTCAAGGAAGAACATCTGTGAGATGCGTGAGATCTGTCTATCATGAGGAAGTATCTAGCAAAGGCTACAAGACCAGGTGGCCAATTCAACCTTCGCTTCAGTAACAGCCAAACTACTGAGAACTCAAGCGTTAAAAGAAAAAGTGCGCATTAAAAGCAAACTGGAAATAAACTCATATATGAGAGCCAAACAAATGGTTCGGCCAAATAGCAGCTTGTAACACTGGAGCAGTTATACAGATACAGTTACATTTGCTTTTAATCGAATCAAAAAAAAACTTGTTCCAAATTCTTACCCCAAAGGCTCTGGGAATTAATGCCAGAGTCCAAGCAAATCTCATCTTTTCACCAATGTGAAGAGTCTGAAGATGGCCAGAACACAGCTGTGTACAAGGGATCTATGCTTTTTAAGATGTACATGGCGGAAATTCTCAATTATCACTATGGCAAAGGGAGAAGAGCAGTACCAACATGACACTGCACAAAATTAATACAGCCCAAGAAAAAAAAAATAATACGGAAATTAAAGTGCTTGACTTATTAAAAGCATAAGAGCTCTTTGTACAAGTGAAATGGCCAGCACTGAAGCAGCCTGTGCTGACAAGAGCCTGGAAGAAAAGTCCTGCTTAGCAACTATTGCTGGGTGGAACAGACATTCTTCCTCACAGCAGACATCATAACTGTATAAGCCTGAGAAATCTTGGAGCAGGAGGATGTTTGGGGAGGTCTAATGGGAGGGGGATACTGCGGAGATGCCAAAGCAGCAATGCAACGAGGCGTACAGGAAGGGAAGGCTGGATGGAGGCAGGAGAGGGCAGGGCACCCTGTGGGAGCAGCAGGCAGGGGTGCTGGCAAAGCACACACAGCAGCCTGTGCAGGGCACAGCAACAGCCAGCTGCACATCAGTTGTGCTATGGAAAAATGCTGTCATCATCTGAGCAGGATGGAGGGAAGAAGGGAAAGGAGGTCTGGAAAGTTAAGAGAAGTTTGCTTGTTTAGACCAAAAAAAATAAAAATTAAAAAATAAAAATCGGATATATTTTAAACAATAATGTAGACCAATTCCGCAGTCAGTCTCACTATTAACTACTTCTAGGTTTATATATTATTATCCAGTATTTAGACCCATTAAAGTACTCAAGCCTCTCCTAAGCATTCAACGTGGCATGTTAAAAATACTGTCCACAATTTAACAACTCAGTTCAGCGTCTGGAATCAGGTTTGTGCAATTCTTCACCTAAGACCAACAGCGATTATGAACCTGCCATCTCAGCATTAACTTTCAAAGCTGTTATAAGGAAATTCTGAAACAATTCATCCCCCCAGATCAGGCCAGTGCTTATGTAACACTGCAGTTCACACAGAATTATCTGAATCCTTCAGATAAAAGCATAAATTACAATAGATTGCAGTAGGAAAACATTTTCAGACATGGTCGGTATTGGCTTGGCTTGCGGCCATTAACAATCGATATCAAAACACTTTTAAACTTCATTAAGCACGGAAGGAGACAAAGACCAAAGTTCTTACAAGCCAGAGGCTTTGCTTACGTCCTCAGATAAAAGGAGGAGCTCAGGAACTGCTACAAGAGCTGCACCTCCAACAGTAAATAGCATTTATTCCCTAAATAATGTCCCTCCAAGTCCATCTGTGTACCTCTAAGTTTAATTTGCCATTACTGAAAACCATTCCTGACAGCCTTCAGCTGGCCTGACAATTGCTCCTATTTACAAGAGACAACCTCCTTCCTGGCGCAAGGTTAAATCAAATTCCACTGCCTTATTTTAGATCAGAATAGAATTTTCTTTACAGATCACTGTTATGTGTTTGTTGGAAGAGCTTCTGTATTTCTTCTAAGCGCAGCAATGCTCCAGAGAGTCTGATTAGACAATCCCTGAGTAACTGCACAAGAACTGATGGAACTACCTTCAGGTAGGTGCATAGTGAAGAGTTTTCAATACTCAACTTACTAATGCCTTTGTTATAAGAAAGTTTATTGGAAAAAAATTAATAAAAATTAGAAGGTTTACATTGTTTTTGGTAAAATCTTTATGTGGCTTCCACAATGAATTTCAAACTGGGCCACAGAGGCCAACACAGCACATAGAGGTACACTCCCAGCAGCAGAGAATGACAGCGGGCATGTATCTATGTCAGCAGGCTCCAAAGGTCTCCACATTCCATTGCCAGTGAACCCCTTGCCACACTGTAAACTCTGACTGGGAAAAGCTGCCGATGACACAGAGGTAATTTAAGTCACCGTGTTTTCCTGTATCTCTACACACACTAATGCACAGACACAACTAAGGTAATCTTTTAGAGTCAGTCAAGGAAAATGTAATTCAGTAAATGATGACTGGACTGAGAACACAAGTGAGCTGAGCAAGTTCCATTCCAATCAATCAGTCTATTTATTATTATTCCAATCCAATTTAATACTCCATCTACCCAGCTAAGAAACCAGCACTCTTGCAAACAGTAGCAGCCATTCCCTTGGCACTACCACACAAAGCATGATGACAGCCGTGAAGCTCAAGAGGAAGCCTGGCCCATTTTAGTCAATGAAATTAAGAAGTGCACAAGAAGGAAAAGCTCATCTGAAAAAATAAATTAATAAATAAAAGACACAGTCTTTCCATTGCTCAGCTCACAAGACTGACAATGAGAAAAGTTTTTACACACTGAGTCAAGAGCAGGAAGAGGCTGAAATAGGATTTCCATTCTGAATTCTTTCCCATCATTGGAATTGTTATCAAAAGCTACGAGTTGGAAAAAACAGTAAATGCCAAACCCACCTCCCTCCACCTTAAACATAAATCTGGAGTTTTCCTTCCCCCAGATCAACTTCTTTTCAGGATGCAATGGAGTTGAGAGAACCATCAACACAACAAATATCCTACAGGGATAAATGCAGCTGTACAACAGCTGGTACAGAACCATTCACACATCACACAGTTGCTTCTCTGGAACATCTTAAAGACACTGCTAATGCAGAATGAAGTCCTTGTTTGTTTGGTTGCAAGAAGACTTTTGAAGTCATAGGGAGCCATTCTCACAGAAGTCTGCTGTTCATTTTCAAGGAGACTGGATAGCAATACTGACATGGAGACTGTTAGGCTGAATCACAGCAGAGAGAAAACCTTTATCCCTTGAGCTACCAATTCACAAGTAAGCCAAGCAGCTGCCCCTTGTTTAGATGTTAACACAATCACCTTCAATAGCTCATTTTCAGTAGACTATGTTGATGTTTCTTTAACTTCTGCTTCTGACATGATACAAGACGTGTTTTCTCTCCCCCTTTATCTAAGCTGTCCATTTACAGGCCTCTCACTAACTTCAGCTGCTGGAAGGTATCATTTTCTAATTTATTCCATAAAAAACAAGTATTTTACAGAAAAAAATAAAACCACCACAAAAGTCTCCAAACTGAATGCTAGTAAGGGAGCTGGAAATCTTAAAAAACTGGAAGAAAACGTCTAACACTGCTCTATTGCTGAGATGCATTGCCATGTTTAACAGCTACTGACCAAGAAATACAAAGCAACACTCACTCTTAGACAAAGTACACTTTTGTGATAGCACTCAGCACTTCTGTAACATCACCGCGTTAACAAGATCAAACTTGTGAGAACACAAAAGGTTTCCCAAGCTTTCATCACCGCTACCTCAGCTCAACTGATCGTTACTCGCATTCCACCTTCACACTCCTGGAGGGCAGAAGAAACACAACATGCTCCTGTGGAAATTCCTGTTAGCCTAATCCCCTGTCCCCACAACTGCATCAGTTCCATTTCAGCATTTACCTGTTCTCACTACCCTTTGTTTTATAGGTTAACAGAGCAAAACTAAAAGTAAAGAAGCAAGTGTATTTGTTATTGTGTTTTGAGTTACATTTGTACTTTTCACCTGGTCGTTTTACATCATCTCCACAAAAAAAAATGCGCCATGACTTCATTTGAGCTTTATCTCCATGGTTACCCTTTAAGGCCTGACCAAAACACTTCAATGCTCATAAGTAACATAACACAACACCATCATCAAACTTGTCATCACAAAAATGATGATGACTCTAAGCTACATTACTCATCATGTCTATACTGCATGCTTGTCTCCAGAAGACAAACTGTACGCAGTGGCTATTATACAGTTAGTTATTATTTTTACCAGCTTAGGGAGCAGGGAAGTTTTGAATTTTTCTTCCCCAGAAACAATGTTTTACCATCTAAATGAAATCACATCAACTTGTATGGCTTTTGTAACAACAGCACAAGTACTTCTGTGTCCAAAACTGGCTTGAGCCCTAACAGATACCTCTTCTTGTCTCCACGTTCCTCACTGTACTGCTGTACTTCCATGTGACAAGTTCTATATTTCTTTTTATCCCAGCCCAAAACCAGAACAAGGCTACCTGCCTGCCCAAGATTGGGCTTCAGAAACCTGCAACTTCCATTTTGAGTAAGTAAATAAATAAATAAATAAATAAATGTTTTAATAAATAAATCCTTATATACATTAGGGCAGAAGTAAGTTCAGGACAAGTTCTACCCCTGGTGATTATAAAGAAAATCCTTCAAATGTATTAGGATGCTTATTTACACAGCGTATCTACTATAACACGGTTTAGCCTTCTCAATAATCTGGCAATCTCTAAATACAAGATCTGGATAAAGCTAATCACTCGGTGCAACCACAGTGAAGCACCTCAGATTACAGCCCAATATCCTCCTATTGAGACCACATTTTCTCCTCAGTTTTCCCACTTCTAAAATGTTTTCAGATCTGTCATTTGACATTCTGAAACCACCCTCGGTTGCTTCCAGTGTTTTTCATTTTAGAAGACACATGCACTAGCTCAAAGCTCTTCCTCACTGTTGTGTAGCTTTCTGCCCTTTCACTAAAGTATTTGTTCAGTCAAAATTGGGAAGCTTTGGAAGGAAAAACGCTTTGGAAGGAAAAACACTTTGGAAGACGTTAACATATGGCAAACTTCGGAATTCTAAGAAAGTTTATGGTTCATTTTAACAATAAACTTTATCAGGTTACAACATGAGTAGAACTGACTTTGGTCTCACACACCCTGAATCTCCCTCTCATCATCTTTCCTCCCTTAGAACTCCCTCTGCGGGAAGAAAAGTAAGTTTTTGGCTAGGCTGTGGTCATGCCTGTGCTGACAGCCAAAGCTCCCCCACCTCACCTCCACTGGGAAGCACAAATCTAAGCTTCTCCTCTACCCAGCTGCCGACATGCCCCACATTTCCAGGCACTTCCTTTTCTCCTTTCCTCTCTTCACATTTTTACCAGAATTGGCTAGTGAGTTCAAGAGTACCTGCAAAAGAACTAACGGATGTGCAGACTGATAGCAACCACAGAATAAATAATAAACAATGAGACTCAACAACTCTTACTTCTTTGTTTCACTCCACTACAGCATCTGTTTCCTAACATATCTTTCGTTCAAAGAACACGGGCCCTGCATTTTCAAGTGTACTGCCCTCCATCATAATAATCATAATGCCCTGATCATCATAATATAGTACAGCACAGAAGAAGGAGTCTTTGTTCTAGAGTCTGTGGAAGATAACTTTCTCACACAGCTAGTAGGGGAGCCTACCAGGGGAGGTGCCCCACTAAACCTGCTGTTCACAAAGAATTGGTATGAGATCTGGTGGTCAGGAGCTGCCTTGAGCAGGGTGACCATGAAATGGCAGAGTTTCCTGCCTAAAAGTCAGGAGACTTTTCAAAGTCAGACCATTTATTCTCAGGGTGATCTACCCCCTGACCTGGAAGTCTTGGATGAGCAGCATCCCCACAATTCAGGTGGAAACATTCAGAGACCTACTACTCCACCTGGCCTGCCACAAGTCCATGGGGCTGGATGGAATCCACCCAGGGAGCTGATGGAGGTGACTGCCAAGCAACTTTCCACCCATATGTCAACAGTCCTGGTCAATTGGAGAGGTCTCAGAGGACTGGAGGCTTGCCCATGTGACTCATTTACAAGAAGGGTTGCAAGGAGGATCTGGGAAACTACAGACCAGTTAGCTTGACTCTGGTGCCAGGAAAGGCCCTGGGACAGATTATCTTAAGTGACATCACACAGCATGCGTGGGACAACCAGGGGACCAGGCCCAGCAAGCATGGGGTCATGAAAGGCAGCTCCTATCTGAAATCTCAAGTATTTCTAGAGTTCAGACAACTGGACATACTTTTAGAGCATGAGCAGCACTACGTACTAGTAAGCCAGGTGTCCAACTCAGTCTGCATTTAACAGGCAATTACTTGCAGCATGAAGAAAACATGACATGACACTTTGTTCTTTCGTAACACTGGAATTTAAAAACCTTCTATTTCATAACCACAGGATAAAAGAAACGTTTTATGACAAAAACAAACAGTATGCAAAATACATCTGTAGCGCTGGCAAAGACCTGTTCTTCCTCAACTAGAAGCACTGCCCCACTACATTAAGAGGAAGTCAACGGCTTCGCCCTCTAGCCTCAAAATTTCAATTACACTATGAACCCAAGGTAATTTTCAGTGGTTACCACTAAAGGGAAGTGCACTGATTGCAGAAAACCACAGAATCAACACACTTAGCACCGCAGGGATGGTATCTAAGTACATCTTAGTAATAATGTGTCTCAGAATTCTATTTTTAAACCCTGCTTTGCTGGCAACACAATTCATCCATCCAAAATTTAAACAAAAAGTAGAGCTCATCACGCCCTCTGGAAGCTGAGAAAAGCAGAATAACGTACTTTCCCACAACATAACATGTAAGAACGCAAGTAGGCAGTATCCTCAAAACAGAAGTTTGCTCAAATTTGCACGTGGATTTCACTAGCAATAAAAGCCATCTGATGATGAGTAAACGCCACTTTTTAGACCTCCACTGCGTATGTGAAGTATGTAGTGCTTATAGTATGTAGAGCTTAGTCAACCCAGCAGGTTGCATGTTAGGAGAGGAAAAATGAGGAAGACAGGAGGTCCTGCGCTCTGCCACTTCCCTTACCCTTCCCACCATGTAACCCCCAGCACGTTCAGCACTGCAAACTGTGGATCTCTAAGGAAAGGAACAGGTTGGCTTTGGGAGATAAAGCACTCAGCAGCATGAGACAAAAAAAAAGGAAGTGTAATGGCAACAAGATGGGAAGTCCATAGGTCATGAAGAGCCACAGACAGGTAAGGATAATGCCAGAGACAAGGCCAGGCCTCATAGATGGAAGAAGAACTTCCTAGGGACGGGAGAAAACTGGTCTCTGAGTTGAAACAACCTGTACAATTCATAGAGACAAAAAGTGAAAGTCTCCTCTGAAACTAATTCTAGAAGCAGGAGCCTACTTCACTCTGTGAAGAGTTACTGGCTGACAATTTTGATTTGATCTAATACTTTTTTTCCAACCAATTTTGTAAGTAGAAGTAAATAAAATGCCTCTGACCTTCAAAACATTTTAGAGTTATCACCGTTATTAGAGGGTACAGGCAAAGCTGTACCAGAACTCTGGCCAACATGGTTCCACCACACTAATTTGGGAGTTACAACCTCACTCCAACCCTCAAACAAGTAGTCAAGTAGCTTCAGTAGTGCTTTTAAAACCAGTAATAGCATCCATGCAATGATGTCATCCTCTGGAGTCAGGTGATAAAGGAGCACCCTGAATTGTACCTATCATCATCCCAGCCAAAGCTCATCTGGGGAGAAAAAATCCATCTCCTTCTCATCCCTCACAAAGAAATTCCAGAAGACAGACTTAGTACCAAGATGAATCATCTGTTACTTTTATTTCTGTGCCTGAAACACCTTTGTCTCCAAAAGAGATGCCACCCACACCAGTCCAAAATAGCGATGTTCTGTTGAGCTCCATCTTCACCAAGTACCATGCAGGTGGGCCTCAAAATCCATCTATGTGTGATAAAAGAACTCAGTGTTTTGCAAGCTGTGCTTTCTTAACACATAAGAACTCAGCAGGCCTGGATAACTGTACTGGCCTAAACATGGTAAGAAATAATCTCATTTTTATTAGAAAACATACACCAATAAAGTTTATATGACATAATAATACTGGAGGAAGAACATACAGTTCTAATCACTGTCAGTGGAGACCATCGACAGGGAAAGCAGCTGCCCAGTTACATGGTAAATGCTGCTGCAGAAGAAGGTTCCTGGACTCCAGCAGCCCATTCCAGTGTTCAACCACCCATTTTGGTCCCCATTTTTAGGCTACACAACAGTGACTGACAACATAAAATGACAACCAAACATTTAACAGGTCACCAATCCACTCCTCAATGTTCTCAGGTTAAGAACTCTTCATCTGCACTGAGTGAGTTCAGCTCTTCTTTCTGTCTGTAACTATCAGTCTACCTGCAGATACTTTCCAGACATCACCACAGTTTTGTTTCTTTGTGAGTAGAACACAGTTAATGGGGAAAGATTTTTTATCTTTTAAACCGATAAATTCAGGATTATAGTACTAAGCTAATAAGAAAGGAATGATGGAAAGATGACTGGAGAGCTTGAGTACCTCTCCTGTGATGACAGGCTGAGGGAGTTGGGCTTGTTCAGCCTGGAAAAGAGAAGGCTTTGGGGAGACCTTATTGCAGCCTTCTAGTATTTAATAGAAGATTACAAGACGAGGAAAATCAGCTTTTTATGTGTACAGATAGTGACAGGACAAGGGGGACTGGTTTTAAACCAAAGGAAAAGAGATTTAGATAGGGGGGAAGTTTTCTTTTTTTTTAATTGAGAGAGTGGTGAGGTGCTGGCACAGGCTGCCCAGAGAGGTCATGAATGCTCCATCCCTGGAGGTGTTTAAGGCCAGGCTGGCCGGGGCCCTGGGCAATCTGATCTCATGTGCTTGATACAGCAGCTGGCAACCTGCCTGTGGCAGGGGAGTGGGAACATGACGATCCTTGAGGTCCCTTCCACCTCAAGCCACACTGTGATACTAAATTCATTACTGGGAGGTTTTTTGTTACCGTGTTAATGTAACTTCTCTCTATTTTCAGTCAGAAACAGATTATTCGCTCCCCCCCAACAAAAAACCACATTAGGACTGAAACAACTTAAGCCAGAAATCCAGGTTAAAGGAAACCTGAACCAGCATACTTCAAGCAATGAAGGTGTTCATCCATTCATCTACCGATGGATTTTACACAGGTGAGAATAACACGTTACTTGGAATGCTATTACAACATTCTCAATAGCTTAAGTGAACTATACCCAAAGTTGATGTGTCAGTGAAACCAAACTAAAATGTATTTTTTTGCTTGAAGCTGTAAATTAACAGGCAAGCCCCAGATCACTCAAAATCTATCAGATGTCTGTCAGTGCTTGGTGGAATACTAACATTTCATCCAGAAACCCTACGTAACAAGTTATTGTAAACTCTGACGCTCAAATAGAAATCAAGGAAAAACAATCATCGGTGAATCTGGGGAATACAGGATAAAAAGAACCACTGCAGAAACCTATAGAGAAGCACAGCATTTTTTAATTTAAAATAAAAGACTAAGCTAACTACATAATAAACATCAAGACATGAAGTCAGAGTTGCTTTTATTTCTGAAGAAAATAGGCCTTGCTCCTTAAAAAACAACTTGCTTATCATCATATTAAGTTCACATTATAACTTAGGAATGTCTTCTACCAGTCTTATTGCAGCACTGGCATGCACAGTGACCCATCAATCTTGAAACTGCTACCCACGTGCTAAGCTCTTCCTTAGGTAAGCGACAGTACCAGGCTGCATAAAAATACTTGGTACTGGAGAGGCGGCTCTCTTCTGATGCTTTTTGTTTCCACTATAGTGACCATGAATACGGTTCAGGATACGAGGAGAGGGGAATGAAGCCACACAGCAGTATTACAGCCCCAGACTTCAGGAAAGGAAGACCCCTGAAAGGTTCAGGAATCAGCACAGAAGAATCCCAAGGGAGATTATCCTTGAGAATCCAAGATGGCTGAATTTCAAGAATCTCCTCTTCTAAGCTCAGAACTGACCCGCACCAATGGGCAGGAAACCAAGCAAAGATGGCACAAGGCCTGACTGGATGAAGGAAGAGCTTCTGACTGAATTCAAATATAAGAGAGCAAGATCCAAAGGGAATACAGAAACACTGTCTGAGTGATGGAGTCATGGTCACAAAAGCCCAATTGCAGTTCAAATCTGGAAGGAGATTTGGGCAGACAACTGGGCAAAGTGTACCCTCAGACAAGCCCCCAGCTGATCCCAAACTGGGGAGAGTTGTTGGTATCCCAGATGGGTATCCTGCCACTCAACTGTATGTTGACAGGCTGGAAAAACAGGCGAATGAGAAACTCAAATAGAAACGTCAGGTCATGCACCTGGGGAGGAACAGCCCTGAGCAACAGCACAGGCTTGGGGTCAATCAACTGGAAAGCAGCTCAGCATAGAAGGCCCTTGGACTCGTGATGGTCAATAGGTTGAACAATGTTCACAAATGCGCCCTCAGAGCAAAGAAAGCCAACAGCCTCCTCAAGCTCCATCAAACAGAGCACAGTATGGGGAAGAGAAAAGAAAAGGGAATCTCAGAGAGCCAGAAATTCTAGCAGGAAGACAAAAAAAAACCACCAAGGGGGAAGAGGTAGTTCTCTTAGGCAGACTTTGTTAATGCTGGGAGGAGACACCAGATGAAGGACACTCATACTTCAGCCCACAACTCACATTATACATCAATAAAAATAAATAAAATTTGTCTTTGAAGCTCTTATTCTCACAGCAATAGAGTATATGTTATGACACTTGGGGTATCTATACTTAAACCTAGCACTGAATCCCTGGAAATATGGCTGGCAGAAAGTATGTGAAACAAGTTATTTACTTATATCCAGCACATAATAAAAGAACATAACTGGCACAACTGTTTTTCTCAAGAACTAAAAGGCTTTTTCCAAAAGCCCATTTCCTAGAACTGCTGGTTTAAAGCATCCAGAAATCAGCAAGGATTCTTAGCTGAATGGACTGAAACAGGTTATTTTATGGAGTGATATGGTAGGGACAATGTCATTTTTCATGCATTTGAGCTATTTTATTACATAGTGCTTTGTTTTTCAATAGGAAATCTGCATTAACATAAACTACCATACAATCTTTTCCTACCCATAGACTTCCACTAACTTTGGAAATTATCTGCTGCTCATTGCAGGTTGTAAAGGTTCATAATCCTCATTCCAGAGCACATTTTTGCAATCCTTGCTTTCTTATTCTCCTAGTGGGGAAGACTACAAGAGCCTTTCAAGGAATGAAAGCTTATGGTGTCTTGGGCCCTAAGAATCAAAGAGAAATCTGCCAGGCCAGATTATCTAAGAGGGGGAAGAGACTGCAGTATTAACTGAACTTAAGGTCAAGTCACTCCCACAAATCCTTTTCTTAATCTCATACATAATACCTTTCTCTCAACTCATCCAGTAGCATTAATGGCTTGAATTTAAAGGGAAAAAAAAAAACCAAAACTTTGAAATATTATGATTCACCTTTCTGGCTCTAACTAGGAGGAATCAAATATTACTGATGATGTTTGTGCTTCACCTCCTTCACAACAGAGGCAAAACATTGTATATAGATAAAAATCCTGGTTTCCAGACTTCAGGTTCCCATTCTGAGCTATGAGAGAGCCTTGAGACAACTGCTACATCCCCTCTGATGTTGCATCATCCAAAGTACTACTGTCCCATACCTGGCCACAAAGTGAATAAGGTTAATGTGCTGTAAGAGGTGTGTGTTAGAATTGTTTTCCCCAAATAAACTCATAGCAGAAAATGTGCAAAAACAGATATCACAACATTCTGAGAGGTGAGGCTTAAACACAAGAGGTCTTACATATTTTTTAAGTATATATAATTTGCCAATTTAATTTAAAGGAGGAAAAACTGATTGCCCACTTACAAGCCTAAGAGAACTGTTTATCCCATACACACCTTGCTGAGTAACTGTCTGGTATTACCACAGTCTCTCCTCACCTTAAAGAATTTGGTTTCTCAGAGTCATGAATCACTGATTACACGAGCAGAAACCATCTCCACCACGAAAGCCATTTAACATTTCAGGCCCAGCTTTAAAAACAGCACCAAGCACTGCAGGATGGGTTGGCAGGAGGCAAAAACCTAAAATCAGCAGGACTCATTTCAAAGTCCTGTGACTAAGAGATGAACCTTTTAACCTTCTTGAGAGCCCATTTTAAGGACTGGTGAAGAGGAGAAATTGCTTTTGGCCAGGTAAAGCCTCTCCCTCCACTATTTCCCGTACTTGTTCACCAGCAGACCCCAAAGATACGCAGTTTGCTGTGCAGCCCCTCGAAGAGCAATCTTCTATCCCTAAATAGGTACCACAGAACCAGAGTGGGAGGGGAATACAGGAAACCAACTCTTCTGCAGTGAGCAGAAGACCCAGAGGCATCATCCACCCAAGGAGTTTCACTATAGCCCTCAGGATTTTATTGGGTCAGTTGCTTCCAAGATCATAAGCAAATAGAAAAATATGAGAACACAAAAGTGGAGAATATTAGATGATCATAACTGCCCTTTCTCTGAGACTCTTCTTCTTCTACTATGCTATTTCTCAGATGGGGAAAAACTAAGAGGGAAGCAAAAGAACCAGGCCTAGACACACCAGCTGCAACAGTGCCATGGATTTATGCAGCAGGGCATGACACAGAACGTCAGCTGTTCAAAATTATTAGGAAATGGATGCAATTTGCTTATTTGACCACCACCAAGGAGTTAAGCTACTGATTCTTTAGAACTAGCAATCACAGCTCTGAGAACTTCACTCGTGAGCTCCAAGTCAATCATTACCTCTCAGCATTTTCAATGCAACGCCGACTGTTTTAACCTCCCCATACTCACTACTTGACATTTATGCACACCGAGTTTTCTCTTTATCAACATACACTGAACATCAAGGGGTCCTTCAGCATTTCCTCACCAACATTTATCTTCACTGGTAAGCAAAAAATCTGCACAAAGGAAAACAGAAAAATAAGTACTTCACTTCCCCATTGCCACTTAACTCACGAAAACAGCAGACAGGCCTGTTCAGCTGTACAGCTGAATCATATTCTCAGTCACAATGTAAACAGAAAAAAAACCACCACCAAACCTATTCAAAACCACCGACAAAGTCATAAAAAAATAAAAGGCTAAAAGCTAAAGGGCAGAGGCTATGCAATGCTACTAGTATTGGCCTGCATCCATTATACAACATCCTGTTTTGTAACACTTCCATACATAAAAAAGCTTTGTTCCACGACGGAGCTACAAGAATCCTTTTGGATAGTAATGGATTTTTTCTTTTAAAATAACAATAATCAACTTTTTTCTTTTCTTTTTTTTTTTGTTAATGAGAAGGAAAGAGACGCAGTTAATGAGCTTGCAAGATTACCTCCGTGACATCAGTATCAGAACACCAGTATACTCAAGTATTTATGGGTACTGAATTACTCTGGATTCTGATGCACTGATTGCTAGAAACAAACTTACATGGGTAATCTTCAACCTGCTGGCTTTCCTCCCAGCGTCAATTTGAGGAGACGGGACACTTTGACATCCTTGGAGCAGAACAACAGCCATTCATTATTCCTTTCAAAAGGCCAGAAAGGAAATCACATTCAAGTCTCACCTATAGGGAGCTCCAAAGCAAGTTCTCAATAAATTTAAATAACTTACATATAGAATGCTGGACCATATTCAGACCAAACCCATGTGAAAACAGGGTAAGTACACTGAAAGCCTGTAAAATGGCCATGAAAATTGATTACTCCAGGCAAAGTTTACTTACTCACCTTTCACCATTGTGAATGGAAATAATAAAATGTAAAAATGCATGCAAGAAGGGACAAGTAAGACTTAACAGCTGTTGATGAATGAGAAATGTTTGCGGCTACACATGGGAATACTTCTCACAATAATCATAGGCTCGCTATTCAAGTTACATCAAAACCAGAAAGTGCAACAACAACAACCCAGGAATTAAGATGAGACTGATCACTACATGGGAAGGAACGCCTTGGTTTTTGATTTAACCCAAATCAGATCCTCATCTTACAAAACGAGATCAGAACTCAAAGGTGGCAAGAGCCACCTGCTTGAGGTGCACATACATGGTGTGCTGCTGCTCTCAGTGGCCCAAACAACACAATGTTTTGATTCTCAGCTGGGAAGGCTGCCCCAGAACCAGGAGCGTATCACTGCATAGGCTACATCTATCTATTACAAGCCAAACAATCCATAAGGGCTTCTAGAAACATGATTATATTCCTTGAGCTCACCTCCAGCTCAAAGCAGGTAGCTCCGACAGTGAATGTATCTGTATTTTAACCGGTTCTGCCTTCATACTTTGAAAAAGAAACGTGAATGAGATGACATCTACACATCCAATGCCAATTTAAGCAGCACCGATTCCCCCACCCCAGGGTGTTTTAGTTCTCTTATGTTTCATCATCTCCTTCCTATGAAAATTGCTAAATACTTAGATGAAAAAAATAGTACAGAACAGGAGAAAATAAAATACATTACACATTACATTTGGATGTTGACTTGCAATTAAATTTCAATAACAAGTAATACTCCATTAAAACGTAGCAGCATACAGCTAGGAGAGCACATTACCACTTCAATCAGTAAAACTACCAGATGAATTCAAAAACAAGCTCACACTTCTCCTTTCAACAGATGCAAACCAACTACAGCCATTACTCAGAAGTGTTTATCATCACTGTTCTCAATGCAATTTAAAGCCGTCTCTCATTTCTCGTTCCTGTCCTTCCAAGCGAAAAAATAAAAAAGAACAAATCTCAGAATTAAAAATAAGGAGGATTAGGTCATCTAGGCAGCCCACTGATGCCAGCGCCAAGATTATCCCCTATAGTGTATTTGCTCGTGCTTAATGCAGTCCATACAGTGTGTCCTAACACATTATGCAAATGCCACATATATAAAAGAAAACTGTCTATCTTGCAGCGCACCCCTCAACCGAGAGCCGAGCTGTAATTAGCCACGGCCCCTAAGGAGGCTCCTCATTCACTCTTAGCAAAGCAGCAGCTGCTGGCGAAAGGAAATTAGAATAAATAAATAAAGAAATGGCAACATAAATAAGTCTACTACTGATGCTTCCAAAGGTTCAGTACGCTCATGGTTACAAGCAAGAGTCCACATTCATTCGAAGCTGTAACAGGGCAAATATATTCAGGAACATGGAGCAGTTCTATCCCCACAATACAAATAAGAGATCCAGAGAGCAAAGCCCATAGCTTGGCCTATGAACAAGCGAAAAACAGATTTTAGGGACTGTGGATCATCCCCCCAGAAGAGATTCTTCAAATCTAACAGCAGGAATCAAAGAGCAAATTCAGAAAATTTTCACCTTTACATTATGTATATCTATCTATCTATCTATCTAAACAATTCAGTGTAAGGACTGAAAGAAAAGCACATCTCCTTCTGTTTAAAAACACAAGGCAGACACAACAGTGGAAAGCCTTTGAGAAGGCCTGGGAGTATTTAAGTACTGCATCCATAGAGCAGCTCATCCCACCTTATGACCATAAGATTCAAAGCATTCCCTTTAGCACCTTCAGGTCTGTAAGAGGTGCAGGGATCCTGAGAGGAGCACAAAGTCTGTTTGATGTTGCTCCCACCCATCACCTGTATTTATCTGCTGGTGATAAGGAACAAAAATGCCTTTATAAAAGACATTAAATATTAAGAAGACAAAAGAAGGGCTTAGACAGGAAAAATACACACAGTTTACATTAATCTGCATTCTGTGTAATGAACAGGCAGAGTGTGACATGATTATTTCCACTATCCATCAATCCGACCAGACAGCACAACTCTCATCACTGTCTATGCATTATACTTGGCACAACACATTACTCCGTACATACATGACCTACTAGGGGAGGCAGACAAACTGTAGCACTGAGTTAAATCCAAGGACTCGATGAGCTCACAGGAATTGTTGTCTTCTGCAACGAAGGAGCCACACCTAACAAACAGCTCACAACCACTTCTGGAGTCCAGTCCATTGCCACGTGGTCTCAGCAGCAGTTACGCTGCCCTGCCCCTTGCAGAAGGGCTAAGTCAGACTTTTTAGAAACAATGACCTCTTCTTAACAACAGGAAATAAATCCGTTTTCATTTAACATCATTTCCTAAGTTTTTATATGCTGCTTCCTAAGCCTTTGCAATTCAACAAGCAAATAACCGCCATGAAGAACAACACAGCCTCTGAACATTAGAAAAAGCTTCATTTTCCTCCATCCTCCAGTTGTTAAAGCACAAGGATAAAAGCAGCTACAAGCACCAAGATACAGCAGGTAATCACACACTGCAACACAAGTCCCCCCAGAAAGATACAGAACCATTTGTGCGTCATAGCGCTCACAGGTTGCACACATCCCTGTTATCATACAAAGCAACACACACATATAATCACAGAATTAGAAACAAAAAAATCAGCTTTTACTTTTTCCAGAGGCAACACTGAGCTGCAGATCTGCTGAGCTGCAATGTAGTCATCCACCAACATGACACTTCTGCACATTCAAGTAGTACAAGATCACAGATGCATAAAGCTCATAAGTGTCATCAGATGCTTCTCCTTTCCCTGCAGTTTGCTCTGTTGTTTTTTTGCATACTCAAACAGCAGACAAGAAGTAATACATCAGAAGGAACAGGGATATTATTTATGCTTTTAGTTTAATAACAGGGGCTGTTTAAAAGATCTTACAGAAGGAAAAAACAATAAGTCTATGCTTAACTGTTTGTTAAAACTGCTAAAGAAAAACACTTCAGAGAGGGCCAGCTCTAACGTATTGATAAATGATCTGGACGCTGGAGTCCAGTACATACTAAGTAAGTTTGCAGATGATCCAACACTGAGAGGAGTTACTGATTCCTTTGGGGAGGGGGGGGCTGTAGAAAGGCCTTGCAGAGAGACCCTAACAAACTGGAGGGCTGAGATGTAGTTTAAAGGCAAGCACCAAATTCTTTCTGCACACGGGATGGGGCAACCCTGGATACTTGTACAGAGCGGGGGGATGACAACCTTGAAGAGCAGCCCCATGGAGAGGGATCTGTGGGTTCCAGTTGACAGCAAGATGAACATGAGCCACCCATGCCCTGGGGTGCACCAGGCCCAGCATTGCCCCCAGGAGAGGGAGGGGTTGTCTGCTCTGCTCTGTGATGCCTCAGCTCCAGCACTGGGTGCAGTTTGGGCACCACAGTATGAAAAGGACATGAAAATATTCGAGAGCATCTAAAGGAGGATGACATTCTTCCTGAAGTTCTTATTTTCCAGACAAAGGTTTCTTTTTGGAAAGACAAAATGTACTTTTTTGTTTTAATAGTCAGGTGCAGCTCCACTTAAATACACATCCCCACCTTTCCTGAAGGCAATCAATGATTTGCTGCTTTACACTATGACTTACCGAATTAGTAACATTTCCCTACAGAAAGGTCTGTGTTCTGTCAAATTACCTTCAGCTCACTCTGACATCTATGTGAGCAGAAGCCAGCATCAGGCTTGTATGAACAAACAGGCTTTGACTCAGTTCTTCCGAATAGTCAAAATGACCGCTATTCCAGGTAACTATCTGTATCTGTATTAAATCTATTCTCCCTTGATACAATACTCGAGCCAAGTTCTCTAGAACACCACAACTAACAGCCACTTCTAACAAGAAGTTTTATTTCTAGTATGGTGTATTATTTTATATACACAAAATCTTACAAACACCTTTCACCAATTTTTAGTCATTACATTACAGGTAAGTTTCTTTACATAGAAAAGATACTGGTATCCATGGACAGAGAGCTCCACAGCAGCTCACACATTTCCAGGTGTAATTACTGCACATCAGTCTGCACATATCTAAATACAGCCCTCCAGTGCTTGTGCTTCTACAATACAACAAACACCTGGGTGTCACCACTCTAGGCTTACCATTATCACCCCAACTAGGCTGGTATATTCAGTGGCCCATGCTTACTATTATGTCCATGAAAATGCCAGTCATTTGCTATTTTGACCGTCATCGTTGTCCCTCTCTGCTTCCTGACCAGTCCAGCTTATGCACTTGTGCTCCCTCTGATAAGGAATCCAAGAAAGATATCACAGAAGTTTCCTTCCCCCTGTGTTTGTAACCACAAATACTGAACTTCTCAAAGCACTGCAGATGTGAACTCTGCTTTTATTGCAGCCCTAATGATTTGTCTAATACAGAAACTCCCTGCAGTTCCTAAAGACAGTCTCCTGTGTCTCCTATTCTTAACAATCCAGCCGAGCAGAGAACACCCAAACACACACTCCAAATTTCTTTGCAGTAAAGTATGAACTATTTCCAATTAAAAAGAAAAGGAAATGTGTTCAAACGAGTGCCAACAGAAAAAGCATCAGAAACCCTTAACATTCACTGATAGAAGTATTTGTTTTAGAATTCATTAGAGCAAACAATGCTTTCCCATAGAAGTTTGCCTTTTAAAGCCCCAAAGGCCACTGTTGTTGTATATTTTTTCAATCCTACATTCCAACATCTTTTATTTTAATATAGATTTACTGCAAACTGCACCACAAGGTGACTTTTCTTTTTAAAGTAAATGCAGAACAGCAGGCAGAGAAAGGGAGTTCATATTTACACTAACAAAGCAGCCAGCCTTGAATCTGGACAAGCCGGTAAATGTGATGTTGTGACTAAGGCAGCACTGCCTGTAACTCAGCGGGGCTTAATCTCTCCAGCAAAACACCACTACAACCTGACAAAATGGAGATAGCACACGCTCAATAATCTAAAAGCAAGAGAAAGCACACTCTCACTTATCTGCCCTTATGAACATAAGCTCGGCAATCCTTGTTCCCGGTTGCAAATGTGTGTCAGATTTCAAAAAGAATGGCAAACAGCCCTGAGAGTCCCTGGCCCTCGCTGCCAACTCCCCCAAGAGCCCAGAATACGTGATCTGTCCCTTTGAACAGGCGCTTCGAGCCTGAATGCATCAGCTTTGTTCTCAACAACCATTTCCTTGCAGGGCTCCAGAGAGAGACCACCAGGTACACTGTCAAAGCAGAAGGGAAAAGTGAAGAACAGAAATCATGGCAAAGCAAGACAGAAATTGAGCACAATATCAGAGCAAAGAGGCAGCCAAACAAACACAAAAATTATCTACCCACATACGCACTTAACTAAAGGAGTCAAACCATATGGCTGCAGTTTTCCCATCTCTGTGTGCAAAGATAACAGAAGCAAGAGTTTCTTGCTCACAAGTTTCCCTCCCTTGTCCAGCTGGTGTCTTACCAAACCCTGATGCTCAGAGCTGTGTGCTTTCAAAACCTCTGACAGGCTGCAAATCCGAACTTCTGCTGCAGCCACCTCGCCCATAATGAACACAGGCTGAGCTCGGGGTCTTCCTCATGAAGCACTTGCAGCTCTGTGACTACACATTACATGGACTTGAGTTAATATTGCATTACAATGTGAACACATATGGAAGACAGCGTCCCCAAACCATAAATCATTCCCCCAGAATGCTAATACCTTTATTACCAGCATTAGCACACCATAAAACCCCCTACGACTTCTTAGCAAATTCAACAGTTTTGGTTTGAGTTTCCCCCTGGAGAAACGATGCCCTCAGTGCCCAAACACATCCTATTTCAGTTAGACACTGCTCACATAGAGCACACATAGAGCACTGGGCACAGGAACTGCTCCATCAGCTGAACCCAGACAGCAGAGCACAGGCTCAGAAGATCACAACTCTCAAACTCTCTTGGCCTTTCAGACCATTCTATGAAAGAAATATAAGAACAAGGAAATAAACTGTACTTTAAGCCACGCAGGAATATGTACACTGAAGTGCCTGGGACAGCACTGCAACCTTGATTAGCCATTCACAAGGGCTATCTTCATTCAAGCAAAGATTATGTCAGGCCTGCTGTGATTAAGGCGGTCATCAGTGTACAATTAGCAGGGTAGGAGCCTGCTGTCTTAGCTGCTAACATTTAACTGCGACACCAAAATACCAGGCAAAACACCAGGCAGCACAGCCCATTTTACAATCCCACACCTATTAGTTAGACAGCTTTAAGACAAGGAGCTGCAGAAGTGCCAGAGGACTCATCAGGGCTTAAAGGGAGGGAGAGGTGGATTACAAGAGCCAGAGCCAAGAGACCAATAGACTTGATGAAATTAAAAAGCAGATTTTCACTTTATCACTTCAACATGTGGCTGCTTCCCCCTTCACACCTTACATGAATAGGATTCAGGGATAAGATCTCTAAAAACGCCCTTGTTTTCAGCTACCATCAGAAAAGGACATCAAGAATAACACAAAATCCACACACAAATTAACAGTTCACCACCAACTCAAACCCTCACCATCTTCTGCTTTGACTTCAAACTCCTATTTTGTCCTCACCTGACCCACCTGCTTTAAGAGACCGCAACAGCAGCGAGGAAAATCTTACAGCACCATATGTGCCACTTCAAATCGAGGCAAAAAAGGTGAACTGAGGATAGCAGCAGACTAAAACCTGCCAGCTTCAAACCCAGCTTCCCTCAGTTCCCTGTGTTGGATATCAGCCTGCTACAGTTCAGTTTGGGCAGACAAAAGGCAGCTCTACATAAAGGATGCCCATTTCACAGCCTTACACAGATCGAAGTCAGCTTTGTGTTATGGGCACACCAGCCTCGAGTCAGAAACAACACAGAAGTTGTTTCCGTGAGTAAAGATTGTAACAGACCTTGGGACAGCTCGGCTGAAGCTGCTGCATGTTTTGTTGGTTTTCAGACACAGTCGTTTCACGGACGTTTAACAAGGAGAGCACGGGGGATATCACTGGATACAGCTCCGCGTTACAGACCAGGGGCTGTTTGTCCTTACACGCGTGCTGACACGGCGGGGCACGCCAGCAAGTTTTTAAACTCACACAGAAGCATTCCATGAACAAATAGCACGACTAAGAAGGCGTTTAACGCCGGTCACCGCACACAGGCCGACATTCCCACTACGAAGCACCGGGTTCGCGCTTATCGCCGCGGGGAGGACGGAGCCGCACCCCGGTGCCAACGGGGACTGAGCCCGGGGCCGGGCTGAGCGCGGGGGCGGCCGCACGGCCCGGGGACGGGAGGGGACGGGAGGGGACGGGAGGGGACGGGGCCGCCCCGCCGAGCGGCCCGAGCGGGAGCCGCAGCCCCACACCGCTCCCAGCGTCCAACTCCCAGCAACTCCGGGGCGGGCAGGAAGAGAGAGAGGGAGGGCGGGAGGAGGGAGGAGAGGGGGCGGCCATTAAGCCCGCTCCAGCCAAGCCGTTCCCCGCGGCGGGAGGCGGCCGCCCGGCCCCGCGCCCGTACGCTCCTACCTGGCCGCCGCCGCCGCCCGGGGGAGGCTCGGTGTCTCCATCTCCGCCGGGTGGCCCCGCTGCCCACCGCGTCGCCATTATCTCATTCCCGGTTACAAAGGAGGCGCGAATCCTCTGGAGCCCACATCGAGGAGGGGAAGGGAGCGGGAAAGCAGCGCCGGAGCCGCTCGCACACACCCAGCGCGGCGGCCGCGACGACGACGCCGATCCCGGGGCGGCCCCTCCTGGGGTCGGGGGCTCTCGGCCCCGTCACGCAGCGGCCATGGGGCAGCAGCCGGGCCGGGGCTTCAGCGGCGCTTCCCGGCGTCCGCCTTCATGGCTGGAGCAGGAGAAAGAGCGGAGGTGTCAGTCCCGGCGCGGAGCCGCCGCCACCCCGTCCCTCGTTGGGCTAATTGCGCCCGCTCGTCATCTTCCTCTTCCTCCAACTCCTCCTATCCCGAGCCCCGGCCGCGGGGAGGAGAGGGAGGCGGGGGCGGGCGGCGCCCGTGCTGCTGCCGCCTGGCTGCACGCGGAGCGGGACGGGGAACGGCGCGGGGCGGGGACGGGCGGCAGAGAAGCAGCGGGGCCGGGCCTGCAGGGATCCAAGCCGGCCCAACTTTGAGCAACTCGCGAGGGGCGGACGGGAGCGCGGGGCCGCCGTCCCGTGTCCCTGGGCTGCGCCAGCGGCACAAAAGCGGCAACAAAAGAGCTTGTCCCCGCGCCGCCCAAGCCCGGCTTTTGTTCCCCGCTCGCAGGCAGCGCCGCCCTCCCTCCCCCCCGTTGCCGCCGGCGATCAGACCACCGCACCGCGCCCCGCCCGCCGCCCCTCCCTCGGGCCTCCGCGCGGCTCCACCCCAGCGCGGCACACAGCGGCCGCCCGGCACGGCCTCGTCGCCACCCGGGGGCCATCGGGCGGCGCCAGCTGCTCCCAACGCGCTGCCGGCCACCTGGGCACCGGCCTCGCTCAGCGGGGGGTGAAGGGGAACCGCTGCCCGCGGGGGCGTCACACAACATTTAAGATCTATTTGCCATCCGGCCCCCGCGCGAACTTAAAATCCAATCCACGGTTGTCAAGAAGTCGAAAAGACCGGAGTTGAAACCTCTGGAGATGTTTTAAAGAAGGGGAACGGTTGGGGTACTTTTCCTCTTGAGAAGCTGTTCCCCAAACGAAGCAGAGCTGCAGCCTTGTGCTTGGCTGCGTGCTGCTCCCTGCGCTGCAGTCATTGTGTCAGTCTGCAGAACATCATTGGAAATCTATTATGTCTATTAAATAAGTTCCATGTATTCGTAATCATCGCTTCTCCTCTGGGAACCGCGGAACCGGCTCCAAATCTAAATTAGCATCATAACTAATATCCATGCAGAAAGTTGTCACGTTTATAAAATGCCTCGGATTGAAACACGAACAGACTATCTGAGCAGTCGTTCGGTATCTGCTGAGCCTCTATTTATATCGCCAGAGCTACATCAGTACAGCCACAAATCTCCCATCTTTACTTTCCTTCCACTGCCAATCAAATTTTAGTGTTCAAAACAGAACAGTGAGGCAAAAACATCCCAGAATCACACGTTGTTTGGTGGCGAGGCCAAGGGAACAGACCTTATTATGGACTCTTGGAAGGTTCTATCAGCGCGGCTATCAAACGAATATTTGCAGTGCCAAATCCTCATTAAACTGTACATACTTCATTTTCTTCCCCTTAATCACAGATTTCTATTCTAGGGGCAGATGGTTTTGTTTAGGGGGCTGGGATATCTGTAGGACTTTCATGCATAAGGCTGCTGTAATTCTTCATGCTAAATATGGTGTCATCGTTACAACAAAGCTTAGAGAAGGAGGGAAGCTCTCATAGACGTGCTCGCTCAGCTCCATACCAGCCATATCTCACAGTCCCTCAGCCACCTCTGAAAGTGATTTAATAAAAGAGGTTGCAAAAGCAGAATTAGGGTAACTGAGAGCTGTGATTTCACTTTCTCACCTTCCAGTCTGAAGGTGTTGACACATATTCTGTTAGCAGACAGCTGCGGCAGCTTAAAGTGTTAGCACCGTCCTACTGTTTATTATCACTCCTTGCTAAAGAGCATCATCCCCACAGGAGAGCCGGTGTGGGCATCTCTGCGAGCACCTGAGATACTTGGGTGCAAAGTCTGCTGGTTTCCTTCAGTGGCAGAGGAGGGCAGAGCTGGGCCTGCACTCAGTCATTCTCTTGTGCCAGTTCTGCTGGGTGAGGGATGACACAAAAACGGGTCTGTGACACAACTCACTGCCCAGGCAGTTCTGTCGTCCCAGCCATCCTGCAGGCCCATTCTTTTCTTAGCAGGTGCAGCCTGCTGTGATGTGCCAGACCTGAGATGCTTGAGCAGGGAGCTGGCTCTTCTATAGCCCTGCCTTAGAGGAAAACACAAGTGGAGAGAAACAGAAGCTAAAGTGAGAGCAGATTTCTTGCAGGACTTCTTAGATTAGATTAGTGTGGAGTACGTGGTAGGGTAGATTAGATAGGCAGTAGTGGGAGATAACATATTCTGTGATGGGAGGGGGAAGATTGGAAGGTGAGGAGTCCAATAGGAAAATAGGGTTTAAAGGGCCTGGGTTTGGAAGGGTGAGTGGGAAGAGATTTTGTTCTAAGCATTTAGACACATTCAGTCTCAGAAATTGTCACCTGTGGGAGCTGTTGAGGTGATCCTTCCAGTAATGCTTCCTACTGCAGACCCCATCTGCCTAAATCTCATAGTCAGGGTCTACTCTGAGTTCAGGCTGAATGTGGACACCTTATGGACTTCCTATGACCTCCCCTCTGGCTACAGAGATCAGTCCCATTGCTGCCATGCCTACATCTTGGCTCCCATGTGTGCACTGAACTCTGACCAAAGTGCCTCCCTACTTTTATTTCAGTTTTCTCTCCACAAACGATCACACCTACCTCACTTGGCCCTGGATGCTGATGCTTTCTGAGTGCTCCAGAGCACTGCCAAGAAGAATTGCAGCCAAACCTGCCACTGGGTCCATAGTAAGAGAAGGTTTTGGCATCATGAAGGTTCAGCGATGCTGTCTCTACCAGCTGCAACCTGCTGTGCTAGAAGTAGTCCCATTTTGAGCACATACTGTATTCTGCCTTAGTTTCCTGGTTAAAATCTCTGCGTAGATGAAGTTGTTGTGAGGAGAACACATTTTCCAGCCAGAAAAGCTTTGTAACAGCGAAAGTGTCAGTGCTAATTCGTATGTCCTCAAAATACCCTCTAGCACTAAGCTAAGCAGTCTGGTGGGCAGCACGGCCTATTGCCTTCCCCTGCCATAGCTGTAAATGACTTGAAGCAATGAGCCAGCTTGAGTGTGATATTGCATAAACGCATGGCAGGTTCAGGACCGTGAAGTGAAAATGACAACTGGGTATGCTCGGTGAGGCTGTGTGCAGAGCATTGCTGGCTGTGCTTTCAGGACCTGTGTCTCCGGCACTGTGACATGGGAAGGGGCAGCCACCTTCTGTGCAGAAGCTGCCAGGAGCTGATTTCCTTGGCTTTATCTTCTATCCTGTGCCATGACAATTCTAACCCCTGCTTTGAGGACACCTCAGCTTCTTTCCAGTAACAGCACGAGGCTACAGAACTTTCCTTATGGAGTGAGTGATGGGCTGGGTGTCCTGACCTGAAATGGTGTAGAAATGGTCAAGTTGTCTCCTCTCATACCAGCTGTGCAATGATGTGGTAGACAGAGGAGAGGTGCTTCACCAGCCATCATGGCCTAGGGTCAGGCTTCTCTCTGGACTCTGCCTCTCACTGCTACACAAGAGAGAGATTTTTTATCCAGGCTACATGTGACTGTTGTTCCCTGGCCCTTCATATTCTCCTCAGAGGAGAATCACAATCATTGAACTGTTAAGGTTGGAAAAGATCTCTAGGATCAGCTAACCCAGCCGCCGACCCATCCCCACCATGCCCACTAAACCCATCCCTCAGTGCCACAGCTCCATGTTTTGTGAACACCTCCAAGGCCTGTGAGTCCACCACCTCCCTGGGCAGCCTGTTCCAATCTGTGTTTGTGTGTGTGTGTGTGTGTGTGTGTGTGGCTTCCACATCTTTTTCAAACAGGAGGTATGACATGACTGCAGTGACAGAGGAGTGTGCCTGTGCACAGGCCGAGGTTTGAAAGAGGGAGCAATAAACTGTTCTCAAAACGCTGTGTGGGCTTGAGAGTATCAACAGAGAGTAACATCATGGCTCGTGTGGATGTCTGGGTATCTAGTCCTTACACTGTTGGGTTTTTAGCCATTTGTCTTCTGCCAGTTGTCTACTTTGGGAACCAGCTAGCAGCTCTATGAGAAGCAGCATCTCAGTTCCCCACATCTTCAGTGTCATCTTCTCAGATCACAAAGTTGAGGCGTGAGAGAGCTGACTGTGTCAGGATGATGCTCATCACGCAGTTCAGATGACGATGCCTGAGGCACAAAAAGATGCCGGGACTTTGGAGAGAGATGGTTGTTCCTCCTGGCCAGCATCACTGATGCGTCACCAGGCAGAAAGGAGGCTGTGAGCAGGTAAGAGGCTTGTGCGACTTCATTTCTCCTCAGATCAAGGAGTGCTGAGGGGGATTATTCTTCTATGAGATGTGTCCAAAACAGAGATGGTGGAAAGTATCTGGCGTGCTGTGGATTCACACCCAGCTACTTCTTAATGCTGCTGTGTGTGCCTGCATATAGTCTCCTCAAACTGGGCTCAGAGGCTGCTAACCTGAGTCCAAGCAGGCTGATGTGCACCTCTTACAGCAGTAAGTTTCAGTCGTTCACTAAAAGCAAACTTAGTACTCTGCAAAGTATGACATTGTTCAAGCCTGCAGGAATTTACCATCATCCAGCCAGAGACAAAAACAAACTCGAGGATAATTCAGTGTGCCCCGGGGAATTCGTTGCAGTGCAACATTTGATCAAGCAGATTATGACTTAGGAGGAGCCCAGCAGAACTCACTTTACTTTTATCTCTGGTTCCTAGCAATGAAAAGCTACTGAAACATGCTGAAACCATAAGCAAAGCAAAACTCTTGTTTTTCACATTTTGCTGTTGGAAACTGTCGCTGTGGAATAGCAAAACACCGTGCGAGCTGTTACAGCAAGATTTCCTAATTTTCTAAAGGGCTAAGGGAAGAAAATCACTCTCATCTTTTTGCATTCGCTTAAGCTATGTGCATTCCTTCATTTGTTTTAAATTAGAGGAGCCGGTGTCTAACAGATAAAGTCATCAGCCTTAGTTCTATTGCGGCTTTATTCACTTGGTTAACAACGTTAACTTGTTTTAGAAAGCCAACAGGGACTATTAGATGTGCAGCATTTTCCCTTAAAACCATCCCCTCCCACACACACACACAGAGTTTAAAAGAGTTCAAGATAATAAATATCCAATCTATTTAAAACTGGCCATGTCAGAAAAGGTTTGAGCTCTCACATGGTGGAGAGAAGTGAAGTGACAATAGTTGTTGCCCCAGCCCCTCTGCTGCAATAACAGCTCTGTGTTTGGCTCTGTGCTGTCTGCTGAGGGGTGATAAATCAGCCCCATTTTGTGCAGTGTTTAGTTTAACTACTTAACTGACAATTTAGGTGGAAGTAGCTGGTGATGAATCGACCGTGGTGTTATCACTGTGTCCTTGCTTTATCACATCAGCAGCAGCTCGATCTGCTGATTGGGGCGGCTGTGCTGGAGTAACACAGAGGTGTGAACAGCCGCCTCCAAAATTCAGGCTGCACCTCTTGTTTTTCTTCTGACTGTCCACAGTTCCCTTAGAAGGGGCACGGTGTGACAGCTTCCTGCTGAGCCCTGCCATGGGACGGGTCTTCCTCTATAGACAGGGCTGGATCAAGATAGCTTTCAGGCACTGAAGATCAGAAAGAAATATAATACCTTTATATAATAGGAATATATTGAACTCATCAGAACCCTCCCTCCTTCCAACAGCGACATGCTCCACCCAAAGTTGTTGCTTTTTATTTTGTCCACTCTGTCCAAAGAACTTTTACTTCACTTTGAGCTCATCAGAGCACAGATACTTTGTAGGAACCAGGTACCCCTAAACCTGACTCCATGTGCTGCTTCTTAAACTGACTGCTGCTCAGCTCTTTTTACTGAACAGACACAGGAGATGCTCTCTGGGACAGCATCTAAAGGCCAGAAGGTCTCTAAACCTGTAAGCTGATTACTATTTATGGGGACTATGAAAGTAATATTCCTCTCCTCTCCTCTCCTCTCCTCTCCTCTCCTCTCCTCTCCTCTCCTCTCCTCTCCTCTCCTCTCCTCTCCTCTCCTCTCCTCTCCTCTCCTCTCCTCTCCTCTCCTCTCCTCTCCTCTCCTCTCCTCTCCTCTCCTCTCCTCTCCTCTCCTCTCCTCTCCTCTCCTCTCCTCTCCTCTCCTCCACCCCTCACTGCTTTCCCACCACCTATTTTCCTCTTGAAGTGGGGATGCAGTATCCAGGAAAGCATGTACCCCCTTCCCACCCCCTCTCCATCTCCTCAAAACCACCAAAAAACAAAGAAGTGGGAAGGTCAGACTGTATTTATGTCAGTATAGTGAGTATTTTCCAGTAAGGTTTGGTATTTTAACAGAGCACAACTGTCACTGTAGCTTCCTGGAAGAAGTCTTATAAATGCCCTAGAAAGCTGCATGCAGCTTTCAGAGACAGGACTGTCTGTGAGTGCTGACTTAAGGCGGTAGAAAATACTGGACTTGATTCTCTTCAAGTCTTTTACAAACCCTTTGAACAAATGTCAGTTTGCACAGTAGATGCTGGCTGATCAGAGTTAGACATGCTATGTAACGAGTGACTCTGCTCTAGTTTTAAGGACCATCAGAGACAGCTGTGAGCATAAGCAGCCCCTGGAGCTGCGGTCAGGCTCCAAGTGCTTCACCTACCTGTACTGGGAAAAAAACCACAAAGAAGGCAGAAATCAAACCATGGCAATTATTGCAGCTAAGGAGCAGAAGTGCTCATTTAGTCTAAACAAGCGATGTTGACTGCCTAAGCGAATAGCGGTATATAAAAATGATGGTGGAAAAAGCACTGAATGTAACATATTTCCAGTGTGACTAAATTAATTATTAGCACCCTCCTTCATTTTTTCTCTGTTAAGAAGAATGGCAGAATTTGATCCAGAAATCTGACCAGCAATAACATACCGCAGTGAGAAGTCAAAATGAAAGCAGTGAGCTAAGAAACAAAGCCACATTTGCGGAGTGTTTTCAGCCCAGTCTTCTGCTGGGACACCCTCAGATGTTCATTTCAGAGCTGCTTTCCCAGAAGAAAGCGGCAGCCAAATATTTAAACTCATTAGATATACTCGAATTCTTCAGTGCAGCACTGGGCTGTTTCGCATGCACCGGTCTCCAAACGGCTCCATGTGGATTCCATGTCCACACAAAGGTCATTTGCAGGATTAGACCAAAACATTACAAGAGAGGCAAGGAGAAATCGTCCAAGTTAATTTAATTCTCAAGGCGGTCCTTAAGCCCTCAGCAAAATACATAACAAACTCTGAGCGCAGTAACACAAGCATTTCTCCCCCAGAAAATCTGAGGACGGGGTTTTGTCTTTTTGGTACAGTTGGAGTGGGGTTTTCTGGTATTCGGTTGGGGGTGAACTATCAGATTTCAGGACTGTAGAGTTGCCTGAGCTATAGGCCACAGGCGCTGTACGACTTCGATGAGGTTAA